>NC_057863.1:389623155-399623155 GCF_019393635.1 Dromiciops gliroides
ACATTAGGTTACTATGGCCATTTACTACTGTGATTATGTACCTAACCTATTCCACTGATCCATTACTCTATTCCTCAGCCAATATCAGCTTGTTTTTAATGATTATCACTTTGTAATATAGTTTGAAATCTGATAATTAGACCACCTTTCCTCACATTTTTTTTATTGATTCCCTTGATATTCTTGACCTTTTGTTCTTCCAGATGAATTTTGTTATTGGTTTTTATACCTTTATAAAATAATTCTTTGGTAATTTGATTGCTTTGGCAGTCAATAAGTAAATTAACAGGTAGAATTTTTGTTTTTATTGCATTGGCCTATCATAAATTAATATTTGTCCAATTTTTTAGATATGTTTTTATTTGTGTGAAGTGTTTTGTAATTGTGTTCATATAGTCCCTGGGTTTGTCTTGGACTCTCAAATATTTTGTATTGTTTGCATTTATCCTAAATGGGATTTCTCTTTCTTGTTGCTAGGTTTTGTTGGGATGCATGTAGGTTTACATATCCTGCCATTTTGCTAAAGTTGTTAACTGTTTCAACTAGTTTTGCAGTTGATTCTCTAGGGTTCTCTAAGTATACTAAATATACCATCATATCTTCTCCAGAGTGATACTTTTGTTTCCTCATTGACTGAATAGTTCCTTCAATTTCTTTTTCTTCTCTTATTGCTATAGCTAGCCCTTCTTTTAAAAAATAATATATTATTTCTCCCCTAATTAAAATTTTAACATTAGTCTTTGAGGCTTAAATTCTATCCCTCCTTCCCTTCCCTCCTCCCTCCCTGAGACAGTAAGCAATCTGATATAGCAATCATAGAAAATGTGTCCATATTAGTCACCTTGAGCAATAAGACAAAATGAAGGAAAGGAAGGAAGGAAGGAAGGAAGGAAGGAAGGAAGGAAGGAAGGAAGGAAGGAAGGAAGGAAGGAAGGAAGGAAGGAAGGAAGGAAAAATAGTATGCTTCAATCTGTATTGAGACATCAGTTCTTTCTCTGGAGGCAGGTAGCATTTTTTATCATAAGTTCTCTGGGATTGTCTTGAATAGCTAGGAGTAGTCAGGTCATCCTAAGTCATCCACGGTTCTTTATCATACATACTGCTATTACTGTGTACAGCATTCTCCTGGTTCTGGTCACTTCACTTTTTAAGAGTTCATGTACATCTTTCCAGGTTTTTCTGAAATCATTCTTCTTGTTCTTTCTTTCTTTGTTTCTTTCTTCCAGGTTTTTTCTGAAATCATTCTGCTTGTTCTTTCTTTCTTTCTTTCTTTCTTTCTTTCTTTCTTTCTTTCTTTCTTTCTTTCTTTCTTTCTTTTCTTTCTTTCTTTCTTTCTTCTTCTCTTCTTCTCCTCCTCCTCTCCTCCTCCTCCTCCTCCTTCCTCTCTCCTCCTCCTCCTCCTCCTCCTCCTCCTCCTCCTCCTCTCCTCCTCCTCCTCCTCCTCCTCCTCCTCCTCCTCCTCCTCCCTCCTCCTTCTTCTCCTTTTTGCAGGGCAATAAGGTTTAAGTGACTTGCTTGAGGTCACACAACTAGTGAGTGTCAAGTGTCTGAGTTCGGATTTGAACTCAGGTCCTCCTGAATCCAAGGCCTGTGCTTTATCCACTGCGCCACCTAGCTGCCTCCTGCTTGTCACTTCTTATAGCTCAATAATATTCCATTAAAATCATATACCACAGCTTGTTCAGTCATACCCCAATTGCTGGGCATCCCCATAATTTCCTATTCTTAGTTATCACAAAAAGATCTGCATAGCTATCATTTTTTTCACGTAATAGTCTTTTATTTTTTCCAAATTACATATAAAGATAGTTTTCTGTGTTCATTTTTGTAAGATTTTGAGGTCCAAAATTTTCTTTCTCCCTTTCTTCCCTCCCTTCTACAAAACAGCAAGCAATCTGATATAGGTTACACAGTACAATCATATTAAACATATTTCAACATTAGACATCTTGTGAAAGAAAAATCAAAACAAAATGAAAAAGCCATGAGAAAGGAAAAAAAAAACAAGTGCCCAATCTCTATGGTTCTTTCTCTGGATATGGATCACATTTTCCATCATGATTTTTTTTGGAATTGTCTTCAATCATTGTGTTGCTGAGAAGAGCTAAGTCTATCATAGTTGATCAGTAGATAGAATTTCTAATACAATATTGAATAATAATGGACATCCTTGCTTCACCCCTGATCTTACTGGGAAGGTTTCAAGTTTATCTCTTGTATTCCTGGCATAAATCCCACTTGGTCACAGTGTGTGATCTTTGTGAAGGATAGCCTACTATTGATGAGTCTCTTTGTTAGCTGGGCTAATCCTGAAAAAACCCTCAAACTGTTCCTTGGACTGTATTCAAAGATTTTCAGTCCTGATAGAAACTACCTAAATTTGTGTTCCCCTGGCATAATCTTCAAGAACCCAGGATCATGATGAGGCATGAGAATAGGAGACTCTTTGGAGTAAAGCATTTGGCAAAGTCTCTGTATCTTCTTAAAATATAATGTTACTCTTCTCTCCAGGCTCTCCGCCAATTATCTATCTTGTTTCTTTTGAATACAGTATAACCATCTCAGAGCCATATTCAAATCATTGGTCTCATCCCATCAACTCTCAGTGATTCCCATATGGTCAGATTTGCCTCCTTGCTTTAGGATCTCTAGTTCATCTTGTTTTTCTTACTCATACTTCGTGTATTTGTTATAGAGATAACTTAGGCTATTGGGTTTTTTTGTTTGTTTGTTTTCAGGGCAATGAGGGTTAAGTGACTTGTCCAGGGTCACACAGCTAGTAAGTGTCAAGTGTCTGAGGCTGGATTTGAACTCAGGTCCTCCTGAATCCAGGGCTGGTGCTTTATCCACTGTGCCACCTACCTTCCCCTAGGTTATTGGTTTTGTTATTGGCTTCCTTCTCAGTTTTTGTCTCCTGGGAACTTCTGGGTATCTCTATCGCAATTCCTTCTTCACTAATCTTCATGGTATCGGGCTTGGTGGACACACATAAAAAACATTTCTTGCCCTCATTTTTCAGCTTAAAGATCTTTTTTGACTAAATTTGCAGGATACCAAGCACAAACAAGCACTCCTTATTCTCTAGATTTTTTTTCTACCTGTTTACCAGCAGTCAGAAAACACTTCATTCTGCTCTTGGAATTGGTGACTGCCTGGTCAGGAATACACTTCCATGAGGAGCTCAGGCAATGCTCATTTCTCAGAGCTCCACTCCGTACTCCCCAGACTTTCTAACACCCTTGTCCACATTCAGTTAGCCACCTCCACATCCCTTTCAAGTTTCCTTTTACTTTTTGCCTTTTCCCCATTAGAATATAAGCTTCTTGAGTATTGGGACTGTCTTTTTTTCTTGTCTTTTTATCTCCAGTGCTTAGCTTATATTTGACATGGACTAAAAGCTTAATAAATGCTTTGCTTATATATCTTTTTACTGGCCCTCATTAGGTGTACTCCATTTCTAGCCAGGACCCTGTCATTGCTTTGTTTGAAGCTAAGGTCTAGAAACCCAAATCGCATACTCAAACATTATAATTTTAAATAGCTGCTTACTTCCCAAATCACTTTCCATTTCTTTTCTGAATGGACAGCCTTTGATAGACATCAGGATTAAAATAGCACCTGCATTCTTAAGGTCTTAACATTTTTGCCCATAATTTTGTAATATTTGTCAAAACCTTCTACATTCCTTCTGAAAGTATTATCTGTACCCATGTGAATAATCAAAAGTGGTTAATTCTGGTGAGCCTCCTGTAGTGGGGGCCCCCAAGGGCCTTAAAGAATGGCAAACTGTCCTAGGTCAGAGAGGGGTCAAAGCTTCTGCAGTGGACTAGGTGTGTGAGTGGCTCCTGCACTTGTAGCTTTGAGAACCAGATGGCCTCAATTATAACAAAAGTAACAGCAACAACAATTAAAATACTGACGCAATTATTAAAAAAATAAAAGTGGATAGCAACCATTCTATTTAACAAGTCTTGAGAAGTTCTGTCACATCTTGGATACATGAAAAAATCAGGGACCTCTCTATTGTTGCTCTTAAGTTAAAAAAAAAAGCCAGCTATTTTAGTGTTCCTCACTACAACTAATTATCTCCTAGTTTTCTAGCCATTACTGGGTGATCTCTAACCTCAGAACACCTATGGATCATCAGTTTCATTACTTGGAGGACAAGATGCTGCTTTTTCTTCAGTATTTTCAACATCCGCTTCCTTGGAAAGAGGTCTGTGCCCTGAGGAAGGTAGATCCCCAGAGAGGGGAAGAAAGTTGTTTTGACTGTTAGTTGCAAGTCTTTTCTGTTTTGGTGTTCTTTTGGGTAATATAGAGTCTGTCCTATATTATGTGGTTGGTCAACTTGAGCATTCACATGGGAGCTGAGCATTTTTTTTTTCTGGTGCAGACCTAGACATGACCAAAATTCTGATATTCCCAGGTAAAACTCTGGTGGTCTACCTCCCACCTTTTGCAGTGACACCCAGTGATCATTAGAACAATGCCAACAAGCCAGTGGTCTTTGCCAATGGATAATATGTATATTGTCAAAGCCTATAGGAGAAACTGAAAATGGGTCTTTTCTTTTAAAAAATTTGGTTTTAGTATTACAGGTTCCTCTGTGTTTTCCTTTTTCCTCCCTTTATCACATGGAAAAACCAATTTAATTGTCATGGACTTTTATGAAACAGTGGATTTCAACTGGTGCAAATCACAACCTTTCCATGCTCCTATATCCCATTGGACTCATGTCCTTCCCAGAGGACCCACTCCATTTTCTGGGGGCCTTCTTCTAGGTCTTCAATATTTTATTGATATTAGTGCAATGCTTTGTCTATTCATCTGTTAGGTCTCATTCTTACCATGTAATTGGCAGACCCCTTTCTATTCCAGTTGGGCATACCCTCAGCGATGACTTTCCCACCTCTTTTTGCAGATGTAAAGGACTTAAAAGCTGCCCATGATTGAATGACATGCTCAGTCTGAGAACTATAACTTTAGGGACTCTGATGGAAGCAGAAAATCTCTATCAGTTATAGCATCATTTTCTCACTTTCCTTACTCTCCCATTTCCTTTATCCTCCAAATCTTAGTCAAGAAGTCTAAAGTCACTTTATTTTGATTCAGAGGACCTGGCTGTGAATCCCATCTGCTTGTGTTATTTTGTAGGTTTCCCACCCCACTTCAGTCAGTGTAGTCACAGAAGACCCACAGAGTATAAAGGAATGTAAAGGAGGCATTATGGAGTTTTCCTACAAACCCGAAAAATGTAGGAAGAAGTTCTTTATCCAACTCTAGAGAATGATAGGCCTTTGGTCATTGGATCAAGGTAACTAAAACTATTGAGGAAAGATCTCATAAATTGCTGAGAGGAAAAAGTCAAGCTCCTTTGTGCCTATATATTAAAAAAAAAAAAAAGAGGGGACAGCTAGGTGGCACAGTGGATAGAGCACTGGCCCTGGAGTCAGGAGGACCTGAGTTCAAATCTGGCCTCAGACACTTGACACTTACTAGCTGTGTGACCCTGGGCAAGTCACTTAACCCCAATTGCCTCACCAAAAAAAAAAAAGAAAGAAAGAAAGAAAGGAAGAAAGAAAGAAAGAAAGAAAAAAAGCCATCCAGAAGTTGGAGTTCAAGAACTGGAGGTAGTTGTGGAAGGCAGCACCTATACCAGAAGGTAGCAATGGGGGAGGGTATCAGTCATCAGAGCAACTAGATGGCAAAAAAGTGGTTAGAGCGTCAGGCCTGGAGTTAAGAAGATCTGAGTTCAAATCTAGCCTTAGATACTATCTCTGTGACCCTGGTCAAGTCACTTAACTTCTGTCCACCTCTGTTTCCTTACCTGTAAAATGGAGATAATAACAGGGTTGTTATGAGAATAAAATGAGATAATTATAAAGTGCTTAATATAGTGCCTGACACAGAGCAAGTGCTTATACAAGTGTTAGCTATTATTAATTAATTAATTTATTTATTAATTTATTTATTTATGATATCATCAGAGCTACTGGGCCAGCAGGAGATGGTGCATTCAATGAGAATCAGAGACATATACTCTAGGCAGATATAGATACAGAGTGACAGCCACCTTGGGGAGGACAATACTTCAGGGAACTAGGCTTGGCAATAGAGAATCAAACTGAGGAGAGGAACAGACATTGGAAGGCCAGCTGAGCAACCTTACCAGCAGAGATGTTGCACCCAAGAGAAGCTACATGAGGACTTTATGAAGAAAGAAGGGACTTCCAGGCCCTGTAGTGCCAGAACTTGTGAGTTATCTTTGCTAGGCAGGTAGCATACCCATGTGCCATACCACCATTATATTTTATTATATTCTAATCCCATGAATTTTGTATGTTTTTTTGGAAGAGTAAGACCCATGTTTGTATGGGATAGTGTAGGAGGAAGAATGTTTTGTAGCTATTGTTCTTGCTGGGCCTATGTCCTAAGGACTAATTAAGTCTACTAGCTGATTGTTAATGAGGACTATACTAGTGGAGGCTCATGAACTACAGTGATAGGAGTTCAGCCCCACAGGGTTACCCCTAGAATCTGAAGTATTAGCCACCCTCTGGGGACCCAAAGCACAACTGCAAATGCAATTTGGGGAAGTAGCCCAGAAAGGACTACATTGGACAAAGCATTTAACCTCTCTGGGCCTCAATTACCTGACCTGTAAAATAAAAAGGATTGTATAACTTCTCAAGTCCTTCCATTTCTAAATGTATAAGCCCATGATCCTGTCAATTCTTTCTTCAGTGTATTTTTCACACCCATCCCTGCCTTCCTCTTTGCACAACTATCACCCCAGTAGAAGTGTTGATTCTGTCATGCTTGAATTACTGCAACAATCTTCTCTCCAGGCCCTTCTTCCTCTGATCTCTCAAGACACTACCACCAGATTAATTTTCTTAACACATACATTACCTTTTACAAAAAAAAAAACACGAAAAACTTCAAAAGTTCTCTAATGCCTATAGGATAAAGTAAAAATTCCTTGTCCTCACTCACTGTTATCTGGATTACGTCAGATTTGAGGATTCTCTTTGTACATACTTCTATAACATGATATAAGGGGTGCTGGGAAGGTATCTCATTCCAAAATATCTCCCTCATTTATTTATTTGTTTGTTTGTTTGTTTGTTTGTTTATTTATTAGTGAGGCAATTGGGGTTAAGTGACTTGCCCAGGGTCACACAGCTAGTAAGTGTTAAGTGCCTGAGGCCGGATTTGAACTCAGGTACTCCTGACTCTAGGGCCGGTGCTCTATCCACTGCGCCACTTAGCTGACCCCCTCATTTATTTTTGAATTCCCACCACTGAGAATTTATTCTTTTGGGTTAAAGCATTGCCTTCTTCAAGCATTCAAAGCAAATAATTCTCCCTGTGAGGAGTAGTGGATCAAATGACTAATCCTTCACCTTGAACGAGTTTATCCATTCACTGTTGGTATTGTTGTTGATAGGAGAGATAGAGGAGAGATGACATGGATTGGCCTAGGAAGTACAAAATACTGTGGTTATAAGAACACTGGAATAGGAGACCGATGTCTGAGTTCTACTTCTGACTCTGTCAGTTCAGTCATTTTCCAATCATGTCCAATTCTTCGTGACCCCATTTGGCATTTTCTTGGCAAAGATATTGGAGAGGTTTGTCATTCCTTCTCCAGCTCATTTTACAGTTGAGGAAACTGAGGCAAACAAAGTGAAGTGACTTGTCCAGGGTCACACAGCTAGCAAGTATTTGAGGTCAGATTTGAACTTAGGAAGACGAGTCTTCCTGACTCCAGGCTCAGCACTCTATCCACTGTGCCACCTAGCTGCCCCTGACCCTGTTACTATCTAGCTGTATAACCTTGGACAAGTCACTTCCCTTTTCTGGGCCTGAATTTTTCACCCAAAAGTGAAGGGGTTGTACTAGATAAACTCTAAGGTTTCTTCCAGTTATAAACTTCTCTATAATTTGGGAATTGAGCTGAGATTTGAAAAATGGATATGATAACTAGAGAGGAGGTGGTGGGAGTTGGGGAGGGGAGGGTATTCCAGGCAGAGGAAAGAACCTTCAATGTCTCAGAATTCTAAACATCTGTGCACTACCAAGGTTTTAACAACAGCTCAGATTTTTAAAGTGTGTTTCCGCCTCATTGGTGGCTGCATAGAGCGGATGTTGCTGGATGTGTGTGAACATGGCTTTGTTTTTTACTTCACACCCTCAGGCTTCATTTTTATGAAGAACTTCCTTCTGTTGGTGCTTTGGGAATATTCATTCCTGGTTTACATAGAGCATAGTTGACAGTTAAGCAGGGAAATGTACCCATGGCTTAATTGCAGAATAAACAGATTTTCAGTGGAAAGGGGCTTTTTCTGCAGAAGGACCCTTAGTCACTTTTCCAGAAGACCCTTGCCCCCCAACAGCAACTCATTCCTTGGCAACATAATCAATAGCAACATTACAGCTTTCCCCCATAGACCTGAATGTGACCCAAGGGTCATGGCTGACCAATACTCTGCCACACAAATCTCTCCTTCTACCTAAACCTGTGTCTGTTCAGAGTTCCCTAAAGATGCAAAAATTGCATTTTCCTACTTCCATATTTCTGTTTCCACCACAGCTACTGCCTAGACTGTTTCCCATTCTTTGAGCCTATTCAAATTCTTCTTCTTCTTCAAGGTTTAGCCACCTCTCCTAGAAAGCCTTCCCTGACTATCCAGGGTCATCTCTCTGTCTTCAAGCATTTAGTTTTTCTACTATTTCCTGCTCCCTTGTACATTCTTTAGGGTTTTATTCTGAAGCATTCTTTATCTCTTCTATTGTCTTTTCACTTTTTGTCTTATTCCCTTAACTGTCTTAGCATCTTTGTATTATCCAAGGAACTTATCCCAATCTCACTTTTTTGTTCCTGGTAAGTATTTAACATATCCTTCTTTGATTAATCTGTTAAGTGTAAGCTTCTGGGGGGAAAGGGCTGTTCTGCTTTTGTTTTTGGATCATCAGTGCTTAGAACCAGTGGAAGGCACTAGATCAAAATTTACTAATTGATTCAGTTGGCTGCATGTTTGGACTTGTCTTCAAGACCTGTGAGAACATCAAAGGGGCAAAGCATACTGAGTTCTCCTGATCATTCCTCTTCCACATGTTTATGTGTGGGTCTAGAGTGGCAACTGGTTCAAGGCAACCAGGGCTGTGCCTTGGGAACAGACACCCAGGTAGGCACGCTTCCTTCTCCCTAACATAGCATTAACCCCCCTCCCCCTCCCATGAACTGTTATCCCTTAGGATATGAGGGTCATCACACCCCTTTCTTGAGTCTTCTCAACCCACAGGGACAGATTGTCCCCAATGCATCACTTGGCCTGAGGCCTCAAGCCATGAAGTCAAGACTTCTGTGATCAGTGTGGGTTCAGCAAGGGGGATCACTGTGGAAGACAGCATGTGACCCCTGATCCTCCCCTAGTAAACTTAGCCCTAACACTCCTCAGTCCTATCTTTCTCTGCTGCCCTCTTCTGTGGTTTCATACTTTTTTGTTCCTCTTAGAGCTCTTACTCCTATGTACTGTCCATCTTTTTGTGCTCATCAAAGTCTAATTTCCTCCTAAAAACTTGATCTCTTGGCCCTTCTCCAAGGCTGGCTGCTTCTTTCCTTTCTTCCTCTTCACACACAAGGGTTCAGGAGGAGGAGTTGGAATAATTCTCCCCCCCACCCATAGCCACTTTTAGCCTCTCCTTCTGCCACCATCATTTAGCACTCACTTCTTCCCCTTTAAAATTCTATCTCTCCTATCCAGATCCTTATTGCTTTCATCTCTGGACCATCAAGTCACTTTTCCTCTTTCCAGGGAAGTTCATCCCTTGGCCTATAGTCTTCTCTACCACAACTCTATCCCTTCAAACACTCTTATATTACAATTCTTTAATCTCCCCAAATCCCAAAACCTGTCTCTAGTCTATATAAATCAAGGATAGGAATGGTTGTTATACCTTAGACATCACTTCCACTCCCAACCTTGCTCACTGCTCAGGGGACAGAATTCCTAGGTATAATTCTACATGACTATCTTCTCCTCTGGTCTAGATATGAATCCTTCCATGCCTCCCAATCCTGCATGATTTCTGTCCACATCTTTCCATAAATTCTTCATGGAGTATGTATCTAAGGTGCTAGAGGCTTTCTTCTGAGTCTTTTAAAATTCCACAAAAGATGGTAGAATAACAGGAAAAAGTACAGCCAAACTCTCCTCATAATACCTTCAAACCATTCTAGAAACACACCAGACTGAATGATGATTAGTAAATCCATGAAAAACTACAGAGAGTCAGTTTTCCAGCCCAGGTTAGCATTAGGAGACAGAGAGGTCTAGAGATACTAGAGATGAGACCTATTTAGTTACAGTTATGCATAGCAGTCAAGCACAGGAACTGAGAGAGAGCCAAGACATATACCAGGGTAGGAAGAGGTTCCAAATCCAGAAAAGATGGTCCCAACCTTGTGCAGGTATACAAATAGGTGTTACTTGACAGTTCTGTTCATCACTATTAAGTTCCAAGTCACAAATTTGGGGCTGACTGAGAAGAAGACCTGCTCCTTAGTGTGATATACTGGGTTAAGGAACACTTGTAAGCCTTGGGTTGTGACTCAAAGAAGGAACAAGTTCAGAGGAAAGTAGTACCTATGTGACTTTGACTCTAGGAGCAAGGCAGTATAGTTCTTAGTATAGGTCTTAGTTTTAGTTTCCAGCCCAGTCTAAAGCCTGTAGGGCAATAACTATTTCAAGAATACCAGACCAAAGGAGAATCTGAAATTCTGTATATCTGAAATAGCAGAGCTTTCTAGGTGGCTCGTGGTGGCTGAGTCCAACAGCAGTCTACTGGAATTCTAAGCAAGCTCAGGTATGTTGCTCAGATCCAAACTTAGGTCACGAACTTGTAGAGTTCAAACCATGAGGGTAAGGATCAGACTTTTCCCTGAATCAGAAAATTTTGAGAGTACTGAAAATTTGCAGGTCCCCAGTCTGTCCCTGAGATCCTAGAATAATGCAACATTCAATACTCTGAAGAAAGGAGCAGCAGTACCAGTTTAGACATTCCCTTTAGAAGAAGAGATTGATTCCAAAACATCATTAAAATAAAAACAAAGCTTGGGCACAAGTTCAACGAGAATTTCTGAAAAAAATGAAAGAAGAGTTGGTTTTTTTTAAGAGTTAAAATGTTATTTTATAAATGAGAGTGCTAGCAGAAAAAAAATTGGAAAAGAATTGAGAGCTAAGAAAGAATTAGAAATAGAATTAGCAACTTGGTACAAGATGTACAAAACTTTATACAAGCAACAGATTCCCTGAAAATTAAAATGGACCAAATACAGGCTAATGACTCAATATAGCAAGAAATATTAAAACAAATTTAAAATGATTGAAGAAAATGTAAGATATCTCATAGCAAAAAACCCCAAAACAAAGACCTCCCCTAACAAAACCAAAAAAACCTGACCCAGAAAACAAATTGAGGACAGATAATTTAAGAAAATTAGAGTAGGGGGCAGCTAGGTGGTATAGTGGATAAAGCACCAACCCTGGATTCAGGAGGACCTGAGTTCAAATCTGACCTCAGACAATTGACACTTACTAGTTGTGTGACTCTGGGAATGTCACTTAACCCTCATTGCATCCCCCCCCCAAAAAAAAAAGAATCATTGGAGTATCTGAAAAGCCATGACTGAGAAAGAAATAGAGAAATATTAGACATCATATTTCAATTATCAATTGTCAATTAACACTTATTAAGCACCTACTATGTACCAGGCACTGTGCTAAGCACTGGGGATATAAATAAGAAAAAGAGAGTACTTGACCTCAAGGATATTACAATCTAATAGAAGAAGACAATATATAGAAGGAAGCTGAAAATTAGGGAGTGGGGCTGGTGGAGGAACCAGAGCATACCTAGTGAGGGAGCATGATGTTCAAAACTAAGCAGAGCCCTTGATGGTAAATGAAACAATTTTATTTCAAATTTCAAAAAATTACAAAAGAAAATCATCCAGATGTCTTAGAAACAGGGAGCAAGGTAGAAATAGAAAGAAGTCATTAGACACCTTCTGAAAGAAACCCCAAAATGAGAACTTCCAGGAACATTATTACAGCCCAAACCCAGTGTTTCCAGAGCAAAGAAAACATACTATAAGCAGCCAAAAAGAAAGAACTCCCATATTGAGGAGCCACAGTTGGGATCACACACATTTTAGCAGCTACCACTATAAAGCAAGTCACCATAATGTCAAAGATAAGGGCTTACAACCAAGAATAATTTACCCTGCAAAACTGAGTATAATCCTATAAGGGAAAAATAGAGTTTTAGAGAAATAGAGGACTTCTAAGTACTCATGATGAAAACACAGAAACTTTGAAGTGCAAACACAGAAATCAAAAGAAACATAAAAATATAAACACAAATGAGCTATCATAAAAGTCTATGTAAGTTATAATTGCTTACATTCTAATATGGAGAAATGGTACATGTATCCTTTCTGAATCCTATCATCATTAGGGGTCACAGAGGAATTGTAATTAGACAATGGGCCGGGGTGTGCTTCTGTTAAGCTTTGATGCTCTTTCTTTTTAAGTAATAAACATTTTTATTTATAGTTTTGAATTCCAATTTTTATCTCTCCTTCCCTCCCTCCCCTCACCTCTCCCTGAGGCAATAAGCAATCAGATATGTGTTATACAGGTACAGTTATGTAAAACATTACCATATTAGTAATTTTGTACAAGAAAACTTGAATAAAAGAAAAAATGAAAGAAAGTGAAAAATAGCATGCTTCAGTCTGTGTTCCATCAATATCAGTTCTTTCTTTGGAGGTGGATAGTATGTTTCATCAATAATCCTTTGGGATTGTCTTGGATCATTGTATTGTTGAGAATAGCTAAATCTTTCACAGTTCTTCATCAAACAATATTCCTGTCTCTGTGCACAGCATTCTTTTTGCCCTGCTCTCTTCACTATACAGAAGTTCATACAACTCTTTCTGGCCTTTCTGAAATCATTTCTTGTCATTTCTTATAGCACAATAATATTCTATCACCATCATATATCACAGTTTGTTTAGCCATTCCCCAATTGATGGGCATTTCTTTGATTTCTAATTCTTAGCCACCACAAAAAGAGGTGCTATCAATATTTTTGTACAAATAGGTCTTTTTCTCTTTTGGGGAATATCTTTGAGATATAAACCTAACAGTGGTATTGCTGGATCAAAGGTTATGCACAGTTCTAAAGCCCTTTGGGCATAGTTCCAAATTACTCTCCAGAATAGTTGTCTCTTTTCACAACTTCACCAACAGTGGATTAACGTCCCAACTTTCCCATATCCCCTCCAACATCCAATATTTTCTGTTTTTGTTATATTTGCCACTCTGATAGGTGTGAGGTGATACCTTAGAGTTGTTTTAATTTGCATTTCTCTGATCCATAGTGATTTAGAGCATTTTTTCATATGACTATAGATAACTTTGATTTCTTTGTCTGAAAACTATATGTTCATATTCTTTGACCATTTATCAATTGGGCAATGACTTGTTTTTTTGTAAATTTGATGCAGTTCTCTACATATTTGAGAAATAAGGCCTTTATCAGAGATATTTGTTTCAAAAATTCTTTTCCAGTTTTCTGCTTGCCTTTTAATCTTGGTTATATTAGTTTTGTTTGTGCAAAATCTTTTAAATTTTACATAATCAAAATGGTCTATTTTATATTTTGTTATACTCTCTATATCTTCTTTGGTCCTAAATTCTTCCTCTTCCCATAAATCTGACAGATAAACTATTCCATGCTCTCTCTCTCTTTTATTGTTTTGTTTTTGCGGGGTAATGGGGGTTAAGTGACTTGCCCAGGGTCACACAACTAGTAAGTGTCAGGTGCCTGAGGCCAGATTTGAACTCAGGTCCTCCTGAATCCAGGGCCGGTGCTTTATCCACTGCGCCACCTAGCTGCCCCAGCTTTGATGTTCTTAAAAGAACAATGGAGGGGGCAGCTAGGTGGTGCAGTGGATAAAGCACCGGCCCTGGATTCAGGAGGACCTGAGTTCAAATCCGGCCTCAGACACCTGACACTTACTAGCTGTGTGACCCTGGGCAAGTCACTTAACCCCCATTGCCCCGCAAAAAAAAAAAAAAAAGAACAATGGAAAAGATGGTGGGGGAATAAGAATAGATTGGGAGGGGGGAAAGAGAAAGGATAAGGAAAATTATCTCACATAATCAGGATGCACAAGTAGAAATCTACACAGACAAGGAGGAAGTTTGTGGGAGTAGTTGATGCTAGACCTTACTCTCATATGAACTGGTCAAAAGAAGAAAAGATACACACACAGTTGGGCACAGAAATACATTTCACTCAGGGAAATGAGAGGGAAAGGGGATACTTAATAAAAGGAAAGGTACATTAAAGGGTAGATTAGTCCCAAACAAAACAAACTCCAAGGATGAAGACAAATATTTATCATAGCTCGTTTTTGTTTTTTTTGTTTTGTTTTGTTTTGTTTTTTGTAGGGCAATGGGGGTTAAGTGACTTGCCCAGGGTCACACACCTAGTAAGTGTCAAGTTTCTGAGGCTGGATTTGAACTCAGGTACTCCTGAATCCAGGGCTGGTGCTTTATCCACTGCGCCACCTAGCTGCCCCCTATCATAGCTCTTTTTTGCAGTGCAAAGAACTGGGCAATAGCTGAACAAGTTTTGGTTTATAAAATTGTGCTGTAAGAAATGATGAAGAGGATGGTTTCAATGAAACATAGGAAGATTTGTATGAACTAATGCAGAGTGAGGTGAGCAGAACTAGAATTACAATAATAACAATAATGTTGTAAAAACAAATAACTTTGAAAGACTTATGGACTCTGATCAACACAATGACTAACCATGATTTTAGATATTTAACATGTTACCTCTTCCCAAATAGAGAGCTGATAGATTCAGAGTGCAGACTGAGATATTTTTTTAACATTGCTGAGATGGGAATTTGTTTTGCTCGACTATACAGGTTTATAATAGTTTTTTTTTTTCCTCATTTAGGGGAGGGAAAGGTGGAAAGGAGAAAAGGCAAATTCTTGTTGATTAAAAAAAAAACTTTATTAAAAAAAATTCCATGAAGATCAGTGCTTCATTCAAGTTCCCAATTTGTTATCTCTCAATCTTGTTGCACAAATATCATACATATTCTTAATGGCTATGGTACCACTTCATTTACACAAGTCACTGTTGGTAATTTGCTGCACTACATTTATGTCTTTGGTTTCACTTTTGGGGGGAGACATCAGATTAAACTAAACATTGAGGGCAACCTTGAAGCAGAACCCCATTGACCAGCAATCTCTGCACCACTTCCTAATTACTGTCACGACCTACTTCATCCCAATAGCCACCTCAGAGGAACCAATCCAGACCTGGCCCAGCTCCCTCTGTAATATACCTTGGAGATTCTAAATGTCATTATACATGTACCACCCACTGTTACCCCATAGCTTCTCCAATATCTCTCCCTATTCTTTTACTAATCAATCACCAGCAGTTTAGAGGGGGAAAATCCTAGCCTTACCCTCCCCTCCCTCCTCTCATCTTCATCCTCCTCATCCCTACCATGCCCATGTCCCATTCCAATGGTGTCTATCCCTTATATTATCTACTCTGGAACTCCCCTTCTATATGGAATGAACTCCCTTTCAATCAGGTTCTTTCTCTCTCAAAGTCTTCCATATATCTATTAGCCCTAAGTGAGACTGGACTCCCCTCCCATCACTGCATTTTTGGCTACCCTCTCCAGCACTAGCTGTACCTTCTCTCATACTATGTTCCTAAAGGAAGATTAATAATACTCCTTAATCCCCAGCGCTTTCTTTTATGTATTTTCTCCCACAATTAGAGTATGAGCTCCTTGATAGCAGGGACTAAATTAATTTTTCTAATTATATCTCTAGCCTTAACATAGTACTTGGTGCACAGAAAAAGCATAATAAATACTTATTCATTCATACATACATTCTTTTTTGTTTGTTTTTTGTTTTTTTTGCAGGGCAATGAGGGTTAAGTGATTTGCCCAGGGGCACACAGCTGGTAAATGTCAAGCATCAAGTGTCAAGTGTCTGAGGCTGGATTTGAACTCAGGTCCTCCTGAATACAGGACTGGTGCTTTGTCCACTACACCACCTAGCTGCCCCCCATACATACATTCTTTCATTTACCTCCTCTTCTTACCAGATAATGAATGTAGTTGGAAGAAGTCTCACAACTTTTCTATTTTTCCAGTCTTTTGCCTTTGTCTTATTGTTTCTTGATGTCTCCAAGTCATTAGCTTCCACTTGTACAATTAAGATATTATTTCTTTCAGTACTTCTTGTACCTCTTTTATCATTTGGTTAATTTTGATTTTTAAGGAGTTATTTTCTTAAGTATTTTTATGTTTTTTTTGACCCAGCTGTTAATTCTATTTTCATAATTTTCTTTCATAGATCTCATTTCTTTTCCCAATTTTTCCCTCTACTGTTCTTATTTGATTTTTAAATTTTTTAATAACTTTCTTTAGGTCTAATAGGAATTTTTGTTGGGTTTGTATCCAATCTGCATTTTCCTTTGAGGCTTTGCTTGTAGCTGTTTTTATGCCACTGTTGTCTTCTGAGTATGTATCTTGAGCTTTCCTGTCATCTGGTAACCTGATCAGGTTCTTTTTTTGTTGTTTTCTCATTTTTCCAGTTCTGACAATTGGAGTGATGCCACCTGCTGGAGAGTTACTGTTGGAAAGCTCTGCCATGAAGAGAAAGCATCTGAGGGTAAGCCATGTGGCTTGGAAAGTCAGTTCCTTGGCTTCAGGAAGTGACGTTTGATGTTTCCAGTTTAGACAAGAGGCTTCTGGGAGGAGGAAGGAAGTGTTGGGTCCTTTTTGTTCCTGACCTTGCCATGGCAGGTTGGATGATGGGGTCTCTTAGAAATAGTTAGATTTTTATCTTTCCTAATGCTCTTTAATAAATACTTTAAAGTCTAAACTCTTGTTAAAGCTTCTACTCATTAGATTTTTAGACAGTACAGCTAGATAGCAACTTTACACAACCTATTTCTTAACTTTGGAATTTATGTTTAAATTGGGGTCTGCTCACCTCTCAGGGAGATAACTGGCCTGAGTTTTTGCTTTTTATATCCTTTTGCTGTTTTCATAGCTTAGTCTGGGGGCTTATAAATTTTGGTGTTTTTAATGTGGTGTAATCTAAGGAGAAACCTAGTTACTGCACTCCCAGTCCTGACTCAGATAAAACCCTGCTCCCTCATGCCCAGAACCTCTCATCTGTACCCTATAACTACAACTCAGGAATGGATGAGTGACAGAGCTGCAAAAGGCACCAGATCCTGTGCTCAGTTCTAGTATAGGTGTCCCATGGGACCACTTTCTGACTAGGTGTTCAGTCCCTTTACTGTACTTAGGTGTTGCTCCCTGATGCTACTGACACTGAAGCCACAACCCACAGACAATGTTGCTTCAACCAAGTCCAAGTCACACACTTGGGCAGTTAGCACCGTGTTCTCCACAAACCTTTCTTTCTCTCCTTCTAAGGTATCCTGGATTGGAAAAAAATGATTCATTATGATTTCTTCTTGACTTTCCCATTGTGATGTTTAAAATTTTAAACATCACACCATTCAGGATTAAGTTTGGCTTTATTTGTGGTTATGGTTTTGGGGCAAGTTTAGCAGTTGTGGCCTCTTAGTCTGCCATCTTGACTATCCCCTCTCTCAACCTTACTGATTGGGTACATTGTACATCTATTTTAGCCAGCCTCAACTGGGCTGTAATGATTGGAATGACGCCACCTGCTGGAGACTTACTATAGGAAAGCTCCAACATGAGGAGAGGGCCTCTGAGGGCAGGACCATGCGGCTTTTCTTGGGTGTCAGGAAGTGATGTTGGCTTGTGGGAGGAAGAAGGGGGAGGCTGGCGCTCTGACTTGCTCTCTTTCCTGAGGACTCTGGTGGAGAAGGGAGCTAGAAATGTGCTCTCCCTTTAATAGATAGATGAATCTAGGCCTTTCTCTCTCTCTTTACCAAATTCTTATTCTCCTTAATAAATGCTTAAAAGTCTAACTCTTGCTAAAGCTTATAATTTATTTGTGACCACTCATTAGATATTTTAGACAGTATAGCTAGAATTTTAGCCCTTACAGGGCCTTCACTATAGCAAGGTAGTTCTTTAGTTCCTCCCTAATTGTGTCTCTGTCTGACTCCCAAAGAAGCTCTTCCAAACCTTCTCTTATATCTCCAAGCTTTCCACACCTTCCCCTTCCCCATTTAACTCTTTTAGGTACCTTGCTTCTTATTTTGCTGAGAAAATTAAGGTCCTTTAATATAAATTTCCCCTTTTCCCATTCTCATCATATCAAAACTCCTTAATATCATTTCTTATTTCTGTCTTTTCTCCAGTCTCTGACAAAGAAGTAATATTTCTCCTTGCCAGGGCCAACCTCTCTACATGTATACTTAATCTGATCCCTTCCCCCCTTGTCCAAAAGATTGCTTTTCAATTCTCTGTCTCTCTTTGTTTCCGTTTCTTTGTCTCTGTCTCCATCTCTCTCTCCTTGTCTCTGTCTGTCTGTCTTTTCATCTATCAGTCTGCCTGTCTGTCTGTCTCTCTAACACACACACATATAACCTGAATCCCAAAGACCATTGGTATGGGACCCTCTTCTCATTGGTGGAGATCAATGCCCTGTGCTTATGGAAGAGCTGGACAGCAATGAGAAGAACAAGAGAGGAGAACTTCACTGTTTTCAGTCTCTTCAGATCTCTGGGAATTCAGGCTCTTGAGTTGCTTCAGGAACTTTTAGCTTCTAGCTCTGAGAAAGAAGATGAATGAGTCCAACCCCACCTCAGGTTGTTGAAGGGAAAATAAGTTGACATGAGAGGAACTAACAGTCTCTATCGTGTCTCTATTCCCAACTTGCTACACTAGAGACTTTGGGGAATTTCTCTTTGGGCAAGGACTCTCTCTTGGTTGAACTAACTTACCTCACTCTCAATGGGAGAAGTCCATCACTCTATATTGTCTGGCATATATTTTCCTATGTATCTTTCTCTTTTTCTGTGTGAGGGCCAAAATTGGATATACTGAAAGCTATTTGGGTGACTTGCCTTAATATTGGGGTCCCAGAAATATGAGGGACCCTTTTTTAAGGTTTAATCTCCCCTCTGAATTATTCCCTTTAGATATTTCTCCCAGGCCAATAAGAAAGGAGCCTCTAAGCTTTAGTTCACAAAAGGGTCAGATTTTATTACTAGGGAATTAATTAAACAACAAAAGGGAAACTAATAAAAATCAAAGATAAGGAAATAGGAAAATAGAAATACAGAGAAATATTCTAAACTTAACCTATTCACTCCCAGACAGTTCCTAATTAAGCTAGTTCAAAGGAATTAAGGGTTTTCCGTAAGTAACTCACCCGACCGCAGGGTCAGTATGCAGTTTCCAGCACCATGCTGAAACCCAGACCTAACACACCGCTGCCATGCCAAGCACCAGGCTGAAAGACCGAAAACCTCGGAACACACCCCACCTACCAGAAGCCCCCTCGCCTTCCGGAAGCCCCCTAGCTCCCTTCAGTGAGCATTCAATCTCTCCTCCCCCAAAAGGGGAGGTCCTTCAAAAGCTGCTCAGTAGCATATGTAATCTCGGGGTGGGCCAAGTGTGGCTCCCCAAAAAATGATTCAGCAAAAAACTGCAATATTTAATCTTTACCACAAATAATTTTTACCACATCTGTTTCAATATCAACTTGGGTAAATGGAATTTCTTTGTTATTGGTTATATGTGTGTTCATTGTGAAACTAGTATTTGGTGGGAATGGAGTCAAGCCTTGCATATAAAACTTGGGGCCCTCTTTTCTCATTAATGACCAGCAATCAGAAGTTTAGGTTGTACCTGAAAATTACAGATGTAATTCTAGCCTGGGGCCACTTCTTTCTGAGGAAAGAAGAATGGTCAGCCTCTGTGTTCTAATTCCTACTTCCCCTCCTGGATGGAATTACAGTCTTCCTTGAAAAAAGTTAAGGGGAGACAGGGCTAAGGATGCTTATTCTGCCTCCCTTTAAGCCACACAACTATACCTTCATGTGATGTGGGGGGATAGCCTCACTAAACACACAGAGACACAGACAGACAGACAGACACACACACACACACACACACACACACCTTCACTTTTTTCTTTCTGCTCATCCCTTCCCTATTTCTTTCAAAAATGCCTGTCTTTCCGATCTTAAAAAAAAAGTACCCTTCATTAAACCTTACCATCCCCTCAAGCTACTGTCTTATATTTCTCCTCTCTCTTAGTAAAATTCCTTGAAAAAGTTATCCATACTCACTGCTTCCACTTCCTCTCTTCTCACTTGTTTCTTAACCCTTTATAGAATGGCAAACTTCATCCCTCAACTGAAACATGTGTTGATGTTTACAATAATGCCAAACATTAGAGATTGTTTATAAACAATTTGGAAATTTATTTATTATTCGTGCACTTAGCAGTTTTCACAAAACTGACTAGTGCATGTTAAAGCTTTTAAAAATGTGTTCTCATGATTTTATTGCACAAATGTTTTTAACACTATTGTCTGAAATGGACATTTTCTGTCTTATCAGTTAAGAGGAACATTCTAAGTGCTTCATATTTGTACTGTGTGGTCTTTTTTTTTTTTCCAGTACATGGTTGAAAACCCCTTCAAGAGACATAGCTCAAGAACCGTAATCTATATGATGCTTTTCCTGATTTCCCTAAATGCTGTTGCCTTCACTTCCAAATGACCTTGTATTTAACAACCTTTTTATATATTTGTATTTTCTCACTTTATATTTATGCTGTATACATATTTATTTATATTTGTATTACTAATTCCCATTAGAATATAAGCTCCTTGTGAATAGGAATGTTTCATTCTTTGTATTTATATTCCTGGTACAGTGCCTCATATATAGTAGGTACTTAATGAATTCTTATTCATAGGTTAATTGAAAAAATAGAAGTCAATAAAAGGTTATTTAGAATTTCCTGGGGCTATAGAGGAAGGAATACTCTCTCTGGATTCGGAGGAACTGGGTTCAGATACCACTCCTCCAACCCCCATGCTTGCTACCTTGGTGACAGAGGATGAATCACTTAAAATTCCTGGGCCTCAGTTTCTGGACATCAATTAAGAAAGGAAGAGCTGGACTCTATGGCCTCTAAGGTCCCTTCAAGCTCTAGATTTGAGGACTGTACTTGCACGTGCTATGAGAAGTTGCCAATAGGGAGAAATGTTTTCATACATATCAACACTTGTTGTTCATTGGGCACCTATGGTCTTATGATAGCCCACCAGGTAGTGTAAAAATTATAAAGCAGCAGTGTTTCTTCAATAACCTTATAATCAGAAAACAGAGATAAGACTGAAAGGAAGTCTTGGAAAATGAAAATATGAGTTTGTAATTGAGATTGCCATCTAGTTGACATTGATATCATGTTATCAGATTTACAGTTAACTCTTTACTTACATTAAATCTATTGATGTTCACAAAAAGTCTGTGAGGCTACAGCTCAGCATGGCTAAAACACCCATTCATGGTCATATAGCTTGTAAGTATCAGAGACTGAATTATCATCATTTTGTAGTTAACTCAACCAACATGTTATCTAACGTAATTGGCAACCTATTTGTATTTTGCTCATGCAACACTATTAGTAAAAAAACAAATAGCTTTGAACAGGCATCCTAAATAGATGCATATTTTCTTATTAATGATAAATATGTGATACTATGATGATAACTGTACACACTAATAAAACTTACACAAAAACAAACATTTTAAAAGGATAAAAATCTGAAAATATTTCATTTGTTAATGGCACAGAATCCTTTTTACTCTCACTAGAATATTATTACTAACAGTAATAATAATAAATATATTTGTTTTACTGAGAACCATAGGGTTCAGTTGCTTTATTATTTTTTAAAATCTTGGTGTAGCACTTGGTGATACAGTGATTCAAAGATCTGCTTCAAAGTTCAGTTTATTTCAATACTTGTTAATTACTTTAAAAAATCAAACAAACATTTCATCTCCCAAAGCTTCATAGATCAGCATAGAAGAACTACACCACTGGCTGTGGATACAAAATCATGATACTTATTTTTTCAGACCCTTCCACCAACAATGCAAAGATTTTTATTAAAATTTGGTGTTCTCAGTTCTAGCCTCCAGCCCAGTCTGAAGCTTGTAGAGGTAATTAACAGTAAAGGAACCTCAGCCCAAAGAAGAGCCTGAAGGTCTGTCCCTCTAAAATAGGGGAGCTTTCCAGCTTGTTTGATGGCTAAGCCTAGCAACAGTCTACTGGAATGCTAACTGTGGCAAGTCAATAAGCATGTTGTATAGAACCTAACCCAACTCAGGAATTTGCAGAGCTCAGTCAGCCTAGGTGATCAGATTTTGCCCAGAATCAGATGCTTTTGAGAGCACTGAAAGCTTGCGGATCCCCAGCCTGAGTTGTGCCTGAGATTCTGGAATAGCACAGCATCAGGATCCTAGAGGACACAAGCCCCACACAGAGATTCCTCCAGAAGCGTGTAGGTGCCCCTAACCTAAAGTCATGAAGTAGGCTAGAAGAATAAGCAAACAAACAAAAAAATCCACTGCAAAGTGACAAGAATTTTCAAGACATAAACGCAGAAGAAGAGAATGAGTCCAAACCTCTATAAGCAAAGCTTCAAAGAAAAACACAGCTTGAAGGCACATGTTCAACTAGAATTGCTGGTAGGGATGAAGCAAGACTTTAAGAAAAGAGATTTAAAATGTTTTTATAAATTAAATTAAAATACCAAAGGAAAAAGAAAAAAGAAATGAAAGTTATGGAAGAAAGATTTGGAAACAGATTTAGTAGCTTCTTGTTGTTTGTCCTCCATTTTTGAAGAGGACCATGACTTCAGGAAGGTGATGTCATGACTTGAGGGTGAATTGGATTTAAATGAGGAAGGACTATGCAAAGTCACCAGGCTCTATCTCTGCTCGGGAGCCATCTGGGTCCAGTGTCAAGATATAGATCAGAACAACTGGAGATGGCTCCAGATGCAGTGGGGGACCTTGGCTTTTTAAATCAAAGGTCTTTTCCAGCTCTCACAGTTGGCTTAGGAGAAAAATTAAGAAACCTTACACAAGCAGCAACCTCCCTGAAAATTAGAATGGACCAAAGAAAAACATCAATGATTCCATGCAACCACAAGAAATATTCAACCAAAAGCAAAAGACTGGAAAAAATGAAAAAAGTAAGGTATCTTAAAGCAACAACTGATCTGGAAAACAGATTGAGGAGAGATAGTTTAGGAACCACTGGACTACCTAAGAGCCATAATGAAAGAAAGAACCTACAAATCATATTTCAAGAAATCATAAAAGAAAATTTCCCAGATCTGCTAGAACCAGAGGTAAAAGTGAAAAAAGAATTCACCAGTCACCACCCAAAAAAGCCTCAAAATGTAAACTCCATCTTCTCCTGTCTAGTTCATTTAGTGATTTGCCATTTTGTATTGTCCTCTAATTGTTTGGTTTATGTATATATGTGTCCTGTCCTGTCTTTCCAATTAGAGTGTAAGATGCTTGAGGGCAAGGATATTATTACTTCCTAGTATTCTAAAAAGAACCAAATACAAAGTGGGACACACATAGAATTGCTCTTAAGTGCTCTTTCTTTCTTTCATTTTAAAGCCTTGTGTCTCTTGGAGAAGAGACAGGTCCCTAATCTGGCTCACTTCCTTCTCTTTCTTTTTACCTGTCTGAATCCTCTATGTTCATGCGATCAATCTACCCCATTGATTTACCTTGGCTGCACCAGCTCAGCTATCTCTCTATAGCCTTCACGTTGCAGTTTCTCCACAAGTTTGCCTTCTTTCAAGGAGGCTTTTCTGTCTACCCCATGGGCTCCAGGGAGAAGGCTGTGGAAGGAGTTGTCACTTTTGAATACTCACAGAACTCAGTGGTGTTGGTATCACCTTTAACGCCATCTGACTGTGGCATCTTTGCCACTCTGGTGTCACTTTTAACACCAGCTTTAACAACATCCAATTGTCTAATGAAAAAGAGCCAGCAGAGTAGCACAGGAGATGTGTTGAGCTGTTAATCCAGACAGTTGCTGAGCAGGCGCTCTTGGCCTCACCTCTAAACCTGTCATTTGGGGGAAGAAAGGAAAATTGTACAAACTCTTCTGTCCAGCAGAAGCATGACTTGGGATTCCTTGCTCAATTTGCTCGGGCCAGTAGGGAGGGGGAAATGACAGAATTTAAAGATTTGTGGTTCCAAAGAACAGTCACCTAAGCATCAGTGATTTGGGGACATAGGAAGAATGGGATTAGGAATTAATATACTCACTTGAGCTGATAATATGGAAAAAATTCAGTAATTTAACAAAAATATCTAAAGTATAACTTCACCAATAAAATAGAAGTCTAGTAAGTGTCCATAAAGCTTTGGCATCCTTCCATGAGTCCTTAGGTTGTAGTGGTTCAGAAGAGGGAAAGATGAAAGAGAACTGGAATGGTCAAGAAAATTTTTAGGAAAGGGATGAGGCTTGTTCAGTTGTTTCAGTCATGTCCAACATTTTGTAACCCATTTGGGGTTTTCTTGGCAAAAATACTGAAATGACTTGCCATTTCCTTCTCTAGCTCTTTTATTTTTGCCGAGCAATGAGGGTTAAGTGACTTGCGCAGGGTCACACAGCTAGTATGTATCAAGTGTCAAAGGCTGGATTTGAACTCAGGTCCTCCTGAATCCAGGTCCACGCTTTATTCACTGTGCCACCTAGCTGCCCCAATTTTTATTTTATTAAAAAAAATTTTTAAGGCAATTGGGGTTAAGTGTCTTGCCCAGGGTCACACAGCTAGTAAGTGTTAAGTGTCTGAGGTGAGATTTGAATTCAGGTTCTTTTGACTCCAAGGCCAGTGCTCAATCCACTGCACCACCTAGCTGTCCCTCTCTATCTCATTTTATAGATGAAGAAACTGAGGCATACAGGGTTAAGTGATGTGCACAGGATCATACAGCTAGTAAGTGTCTGAGACCAGATTTGAACTCAGTCTTCCTAACTCCAGGCCTAGTGCCACCTTGCTGTCCTTAGGTAGGACTTGAGCATAGCCTGAGAAAATTTGGGTTGATAAAGGTAAGAGAAAAAGGAATTGTGAGAGGGAGGTTAGGGTAAGGCATGAAGGGCATGAAGGAATTCATGGAAGTGAGAGTAAGCAAAATGTTTTCATCGCAGAGTAAGAAGGCTACCTAGACAGAAGGGTATCTATGATAACATGGGGGGGGGGATTCCTTAACAAGGACGGAACTGGTGCTAGATCAACTGTGTTGATTAAGATCAAGAAATGATTTTTTAAATTCTGCTGTATTTCTTCTGAGAAGAATAAGGATGCTGCACAGGACCTGTGTAGTAAGAACAGTGAATGGAGTTGGTTTCTATTATGGGATATGAGACAGTTCATGTCTGTGATCTGGTCTTCAGTTTATCTACCTTTCAAATGAGAAGTTAGAACTAGATGATCTCAAGATCAAGATGATCTCGATTTTTACAACTCTTACATCCTCTGTTTCTTGATTTCTTCTGTATTTCTTCCCACTCTCTCCTGGTACCCTAAGAAATCATTTGGCCCCTTTGTTGCTCAAAACTCACGTCTCTGTGAACTGATGCAGAGTGAAGTAAGCAGACCAAGAAAACTCTACACACTGACTACAACAATGTCAATGGAAAGAATAAAATGACACCAAGCACTTAGATTATGAGTAAACATGTCCCCAGAGAATTGAGATTATGTCATGCCCTCCCAAACGCTTTGCAAAGATGGGGGACTCTAGATGTAGAATATTGCATATACTGTCAGATATGACTGGTGCATTGATTGTTTTAAACTCATTTCTCTGGCCTGGTGGACATGTCCATAATTCTCAGCAATGCTGTTGAAAGAGCTTACACTATCTATAACTGATCACAATCTTTTCCATTCCATCCAATCTCTTCCTCATAGGGAAGCCAGAATAGATAACATCTTGAGTATCTCCTCTCCAGACCATTCTCTAAGGGAGACTTTAATTTCTGCCAGGAGGGGAAGCAAGAGATGGAGGACAGAGGCTGACCATGGTGCTCTACTTAGAGAGGGAAGTACCAGACTAGAATTCTATCTAGCTGTTCCCTTAAATAGTGTTAGTCTAAGGGATGTAGTTTTCAGGTTCAAGTCTGGCCTGTAGTTGCTATTCATTAATGGGGAAAGGAAAACTTCAAGCTCTATACTCAAGGTTTGACTTCCTTTCCACTAAATGCCAGTTCCACAATGAACATATGCAAAACAAATGCCAAAGAGACCCTTTCATACAAGTTGGTAGCAGAACTGAAGCCAGAGAAAGTATGCATAGAAGAATGTATCTCAGATAATACAAAGTGAAAGGAGCTCTCCCTTTGGGAGTGGGTTATCTCATCTCAAGAGAGAGGAGAGAGAGGAGAGACAGAGAGAGGCACACACAGAGACAGAGACAGAGACACATGCACACAGAGAGAGAGAGAGAGATACAGAGAGATACAGACACAGACACAGACAGAAACAGAGATAGAGATAGAGAGACACAAACAGTACTATGTACACACAAACACAGAGAAAGAGAGAGACAGACACACACACAGCAACAGAGATAGACACAAACACAGAGAGACAGAGACAGAGATAGACAGAAACTAAGAGACAGAGAGACACAAACACACACAGACAGTGACAGATACACACAGAGACATAGAGAGAGACACAGAGAGACAGAGAAACAGAGAGAGAGAAACACAGAGAGGGGTAGCTAGGTGGCGCAGTGGATAAAGCACAGGCCCTGGATTCAGGAGGACCTGAGTTCAAATCCGGCCTCAGACACTTGACACTTACTAGCTGTGTGACCCTGGGCAAGTCACTTAACTCCCACTGCCCTGCAAAAAAAGAGAAAGAAACACACACACACACACACACACACACACACACACACACATACACAGAGAGAGAGAGAGAGAGAGAGAGAGAGAGAGAGAGAGAGCGAGAAGCCTTCCTTGTAGCAAGCTGCTGCAGGGCATAATACAGGCTGACTCTTCTGTCAGCTTCCCAGAAGAAGCTTTGTCCTCCCTTCATGGTCCTGAAGTTAGGTTGGAGTACCATGCATCTTTTCTACTGACACTGGAGGCCAGAAGCCCCCAAAGAGACTTGAGAGCCCAGAGACTGAAGAGCCCTCTCACCTCTCCTGCTTCTGCCAACTCTGCCCTGACCCTTAGGGAGGCATAGGGCATTGATCTCCACCAATGAGGACAGAATTCCATACCAATGGGCTTTGGCACTCAGGTTCTATGGTCTCATTTCCTCCTAACTACAGCCCTCTAGCCAGGTAGGCTCATAGGATCGGATCATAGATTTAGAGCTGGACAGGGTTTTAGAGATCATCCAGCTCAACCCTCTCATTCTATAGAGGAGCCTGATACCATTTCAGTGCAGGCTCCCATCACCTCATTCCTAAACCACTAAAACAGCCTGCTAGTGGGACTGCCTGCCTTGAGTCTCTCCCCACTTCAATCCATCTTCTATTCAGTCAGCAAAATGATTGTGCTAAAGCACATCAGACCATGTCACTGTCTCATTCAGTGCCTCCTTATTGCCTCTAGGTTCAAACTGCTCTTTTTGGCATTCAAAGACCTTCATAACCTAGGGCCTCCTACTTTTCCAGTGCCCCATGTAGTCTTCAATCCAGTGACACTGGCTCCTTTGCTGTTCCACAAACAAGACGCTTCAACTCTTGGCACTGATCATTCTCTCTGGCTGTCCCCCATGCTGGGAACACTCTCCCACCTCTGCTCCAACTACTGACCTTCCTGACTTCCTTTAAGTTTCAAATAAAATCCCACCTTTTACAGGAACCCCTCTTAATTCTCATATCTCCCCTCTATTAATTATTTCCTAGTTGTCCTGCATACAACTTCCATTTTGTTAAGGTGTTGTCTCCCCCATTAGATTGTAAGCTGTTTGAGGGCAGAGACTATCTTTTGTCTCTTTTTATATCTCCAGCACTTAACACAGTGCCTGATACATAATAGGTTCTACAAATGATTGTTGATTGATAGTTCAGTGAGTAGTTGAAACTGAAGCACAGAGAAATTGAGTAATTGAACCTGGGGCCCAGAAAAGATATGTGATTTGCTGAAGGTCACAGAGATAGCAAGTAGTAGAACTGGGATGTGAATGCAGGTCCTCTTACTGCAAATCCAACATTATTTTTAATGAACCATGAATTATTATCCTATTTAAACTTGAAGCCCAAAGAGATGGTGGTTTGCCTAAAGTCACATAATTACTTAATGCCAGAGCCATGACTACAATCCAGATCTCTTGATTTTTCAGAATAGGGCTTTTTCTATCAGGTGATTTTTCCTTCACATCAGCTCTACTGAATATACTGTTGGCTTTCCTCTTGATCTCTTGCAGACTCAAGGTTGTCCATTTGTTTTCCATTTATATGCAAACAATTGCATGCAAATATTCATATCTACGTGTTGAAACATACCACCTATGAGCTTCTTTCAAAAACATTTTTTTTTCAATTAACAAGCACTTGAAAATTTAATTTGCTTAGTTAGGTGACTTTCTGGCTATAGTTCCAAATTGCTTTCCAGAATGGCTAAACCAGTTCACTGTTCTACCAACAGTGTACTAGTGTACCTGCTTTCCAACAGTCCCTCCAATATTTGTCATTTTCATGGTCTGACATTTTTGTCAGATTAATAGGTATGAGGTAAAATCTCAAAGTTGATTTAATATGCATTTCTCTAATTATTAGTGATTTAGAGTATTTTTCCTCGTATTATTGTTGATAATTTGGGTTTCTTCCTATGAAAACTGACCATTCTTATCCTTTAGCCATTAATTTATTGAAGAACAGCTCTGAGTCTTATAAATTTAAAACAATTATTTATATATCTTGGATAAGAGCCCCTTGAGAAATTTATTGCAAAGTTTTTTTTATAGTTACCTGCTTTCCTTCTAATTTTTATTGTATTACATTTGTTTGTGCAAAAGCTTTTAAATTTTATACAATATAATCAAAATTGCCCATTTTCTTGTGATACTCTCTATCACTTGTATAGTTAGGAACTCTTGTAATCTCCATAGCTCTGAAGTCATTTCTTAGTTGCTCCTCCAATTTGTTTATGATGTGATGTTTTATATTTAGGTTTTACATATCTATATACACACATAGATATAGATATAGATATTGTGCATGAGAGAGAGAGAGAGAGAGAGAGAGAGAGTCATATAGCTAGATTGTAGTGGTTATTTTTATTTGAACTTGGATTTCAAACCCAGTCTCACATACTTACTAGTAAGTGACCCTGGGCAAGTCATTTAACTTCCCTTTGCCTCATTTTCTTTGTCTATAAAATGAGGATAATAATAGCTCTCCCAAGATTATTGTGAGGGTAAAATGATATAATATTTGTAAATTGTCAAATCTTAAAGGACTATATACATATTAATTGCTACTATTGCTGCCACTCCTCCTCCTTCCCTCCTTCTCCTCCTACTCCTGCTGCTGCTGTTGGTTGCTACTGTTGCTACTACTTCTACTACTACCACCACTACCACCACCACTACCACTACTAGAAAATATTGTCTAAATCTAATTTCTGCTGGAATGCTACCCAATTTTCTCAGGGTCATTATGTAACAGCATGTGAGCTTTTAGATTCAGAGAATATCGAGTTAGAAGAAACAACAAAGATCATCTAGCCTAACTGCTCTTTTTTGAGATGAGAAAATTGAATGATGGAACAAAATTCTATGACAAGCTAGAGATCATGGAATTATCTTAGTTAATCTATACATTTGAACAAGTGCAACTATATTACTTTTTAGGGGAGGGCAATGAGGGTTAAGTGACTTGCCCAGGGTCACACAGCTAGTAAGTGTCAAGTGTCTGAGGCTGGATTTGAACTCAGGTCCTCCTGAATCCAGGGTCAGTGCTTTATTCTCTGTGATACCCAGCTGCCCCTCAACTATATTACTTTTTAAAATATCTGTTGTTGGGGGCAGCTAGATGGTACAGTGGATAAAGCACCGGCCCTGGAGTCAGGAGTACCTGAGTTCAAATCCGGCCTCAGACACTTAACACTTAACACTTACTAGCTGTGTGACCCTGGGCAAGTCACTTAACCCCAATTGCCTCACTAAAAAAAAAAATCTGTTGTTTTTTGAATAATGGTAGCACTATTTCCTATATAACCCTTGCTCAAAATCAGCCCTGGATTGAAGATTCTCAATGGGTTGTCATCAACTCAAAAATAGCTTAGAAACTCCACCAATGTATTGATTTATTAGTTAGAGGATAGAAATAGATCAAAATAAAGATAAGACATTTAATGAGATAACATAATAAGAAAAGCGGCAATAGGAAATTTCTCCAAATAAACCTGGGATATACTCTCCCTTTGGACAGGTAGGTGTCATAGTAGATAGAACTTTGGGAAATCCAGCCTCAGACACTTACTAGCTGTGTGCTCCAGGGCAAGTCACTCTCAAGCCTGTTTTTGCCTCATTTTCTTCATCTGTAAAATGAGCTGGAGAAGGAAATGGCAAACCACTCCAGTTATCTTTGCCAAGAAAACTCCAAAAGGAGTCACAAAATCAGACATGAATGAAAATGATTAAACAACATAGTTTCCCATAAAAACATAATATCAGTGGGAAGAATGGACACACTAGGAATTACACATTTGAGAATACATGTAGGGAGAATGGGTTCCCTATATCTTAGAGTCTCCATCTTTGATAATAATCACTATTACAAGCAGAGGGAGGGCTCTCCACTCCAGTGGTTTTTAGGATCCGCACTTCAGGAGAACTTACCTGACTACAATGGATGACTTTTGAATATGGTCCCAGTTGATTCTCTCCAATCTTTCCTTATTCCATCCACTATTTGTGTTCACCTAATACTTGAGTTTTTGCCCCCTTAGAAAGAACATAGGGAAACAATTCAGGTCCCCTTTTAATTGGCAAGGATATTTTTGTCCCTGGATGATTCAAACAAATCTTTATCAGAAATGGCTTGAGGGACCAGAGCTTTGTTTTTTTGTGTTATAGAAGAGGGAAAGTTATCTGATTATAATCATGGTGATTGAAACTTTATTTGGAAGAAAGGGGATTATTATGCATAGGGGTAGTTCTTTTGTAACATCTTCCAGGGAATCTTGAAAGATCTTGATCTGTGAAGAGGAGACATCTTGTTATACAAAATCCTTTAAGGTGGTATTTTGTTCGATAGAGCTAAATACTTTTTCCTAATTGATAAACAACATGCACACTGAGATTTGATATTTTTATATCTTTCAGTCAATTATGAGATGATAAAGATATAGTCCACTGTTGAATATTTTTAAAGCCTACTTCTTCCCTATGAATATCTTCATTGATGATGCTTTCAGTTACTGTATAGGTAGTCCTCATAAATATTTTGTATAGATAGAAGAGTAGGCATCTATATCAGATGATTATTGGCCCTTTTTGTTGTTATCAATTAGGTCCGAATTGTTTTCCATGCCTTTGTTATCTTCCCTTCTTTTAGGTTACTTCTAAATTAGTTCCTCACTTCTCTCACAATTATTTATATTGCCTCCAGCACATCTCTCTCTCTCTCTCTCTCTCTCTCTCTCTCTCTCTCTCTCTCTCTCTCTCTCTCTCTCTCTCATTCCCATCTTTGTTATCTTTAAGGTCATTTCTATTTCCTTTGCAACTTGGGAGCTGTGATGTTAGAGCCCAAGTGTCATAGTTCCACTATCCTTAATGGAGAAAGCAATTGTAATATTTTTTGAAAATCTTTTCCATTTTTCTTCTGTTTGTAGTTTTTCTGTTTTCATCATTGAATGCCTTTGGTATGACTTTGCTTAGGTGGGTTATTTATTTATTTATTTTTTTAGATTGTGATGAAATAATGGGATTTAGCAGATACTCAAAGACACACCTGGAAATTAATCTAGACTGATTGTATCAAGTGAGAGTGATTGACTGCTGATTAGTCTACTTCAAAGTTAACTAGATTGTAATCACACCTGGCTAGCCCTTAAGAAGGTATGGTTCTCAGAAGCTAGACTGTGAACTTAACTTGAGAACACCTTCAAGTTCAGTGAACCAATGGATTTGGAGGACACCAACCAATCAGCTTGAAGCAGAGTGTAAGGACCGCCTCTGTTCAAGACCTATAAAAAGCTTCCACAATCAGTTTGCGAGTGAGTTCCTAATTAAAGCAGGCTGGTGATGAGGACTTGAGGAGGAACCAGACAAGGCTGGAACTGTAGACTAGGTAGGCCTTCTTTTTCTTAACTTTTTGAACTCCATGTAAATACCTGTATGCTTTTAATAAATGCTTAATGCCCAAAGACTGGTACTGAAGCTTTCTTATTTAAGGCGATCACACAATCTAGATTTTAAACATCACAAGGTCAATGTTTTAACAGACTTTCTTTATACAGGTTTTACCCTTCATTGTTTTTATGCCTTATAAGACATTATTGCTCCATCACATTTCTTCATAAGATTTTACAGATGAGTTTATATTCTAGTCCATTATAACCTTTGGCATTCATCTTTCTCTCTGTGTTTGGCAAGTAAGTCAAATATTTGTTGACTAAGACTTGTTCTGGGTTCCTTTGGTCTCCTTGTAGCAATAAATTTATACTGGTTTAACTTCTGGATGAAATTATTACAGTCAGTATATTTCTGTTGTCCATTTCCCATTTTTTATTTTCAACAGCTTGTTTAGAAAATTCAGGATTAGATGTTCTTAATTGTATGCCATATCTTTTTCTCATTACATGTTATTCTTTTTAAAATTTATTATAAATCTGATCTCAGCTCCAAGAGAATTTTGCATTTAAATGGTTGGGCTCTGATAACAGTGAATAGTTGAAGATCAATAAAGTTATTGTGAAATTTTCCAAATAAGGAATAATAAAATAAAAGGGGTGGAATAAATACATGAAAATTATTTACTAAAAAGACAATATATAAATGTAATCAACCAAACAATTAACAAATCTTATGCTTAGTAAGTTCCCACTACATGCAAGGGACCGTGCTAGACATCGCAAGGGTTGTGAACAAGTACAACATTAATGACTACTTAATAATAATACCTAATTCAATACTGAAGATATTTTAAAATGAACAGAGGGATAAGAACAAGGTAATATTAACCAAGGAAGGCACTCCCATGGATCAGGTGAGCCTTGTGTACCCCTTTTTTGAGATGAGGTAACTGAGCTGATAGATTAAGTGATTAACTCATGGTCATTTAGCTGGTAGGAATCAGAAGATAGAATCCCTGTTCTATTCTTGTTGTAGAAATGAGATCTTGGTAAAAAAAAAAAAAAGATAACAAGAACTAGAAGTAGTATTTAGATGTGAAATGATGCCAAAGATAGTCTCTGCAAAGTCTCTGCTAACTCACTACCACAATAAGGGAGCATGATCTTGGTAGAGAAATTCTAGCCTCTTACTAAGTATTTTTCCCTACCCAAACTGGATGACACCAGGCTCCCATCTGACTTCATAGATTTGTTGATGCTCTGGTTATTTTCTTGGGTCATTGCTTGGACTCCACCCTTTTCTCCCCAGTGTTCTTAGGCAGGTAGATGATATGGTGAATAGGGTGCTGGCCTTGGAATCAGGAAGACCTGAGTACATAATCCCACCTCAGACCCTACTCCCCACAAACCTATTTTGTGATCCATTGACTATGGCCTCCTTGCTGCTCCTAGAACAAGAAACTATTTCCTAACTCTGGGCATTTTTATCAGTTGTCACCATGCCTGGGATAATCCCCTTCCTCATACCTTCCTCCTAACCTCCCTGTTTTCCTTAAATTCCCAGTTAAAATCTCACTTCTTGGAGGAAATTTTTTTCTGATCCCCTTAATTATGGTGCCTTATGTTGAAAATTATTTCCTATTTATCCTCTTTATAGATTTTTTTGTTCAAAGATGATTTTATGTTGTCTCCCACATAAGACTGTGTGCTCCTTGAAAGCAGGGACTGTTTTTTGCCTTTCTCTCTCTTTCTCTATTTTTTTTTTTTTGGCTGGGCAACGAGGGTTAAGTGACTTGCTCAGGGTCACACAGATAGTAAGTGTAAAGTGTCTATGGCCAGATTTCAACTCAGGTCCTCCTGAATCCAGGGCTAGTGCTTTATCCATTGAGCCACCTAGCTGCCCTGTCTTTCTCTATATCTTCAGTGCTTAGCACATTGCCTGGCACATAGTAGTTACTGTTAAGGGCTAAAATTCTAGCTAAACTGTCTAAAATATCTAATGAGTGGTCGCCAATAAATTATAAGCTTTAGCAAGAGTTAGACTTTTAAGCGTTTATTAAGGAGAATAAGAATTTGGTAAAGAGAGAGAGAAAGGCCTAGATTTCTATCTATTAAAGGGAGAGCACATTTTTAGCTCCCTTCTCCGCCAGCGTCCCCAGGAAAAAAAGAGGGAGACTGAGCGCCAGTCTCTTCCTTCCTCCTCCCACTAGCTCGCGTCACTTCCTGACTCCTGGTCTTGCCCTCAAAGACCTTCCCTTCATGGGCAGAACTCTTCTACAGTAAGTATCCAGCAGGTGGCGTTATTCCAATCGTTACATTACTTATAAATGTTTATTGATTAACTGACAAATGAAATAACATGTACATCAAACCTTAAGGAGACATAAAAATGATAGTTATTATTAATAATAATTATTATTATTCCTCTTTTCCAGGCCTGTTAATTGCCCTTAATAATCAGCAAGTACAAGTATAATTCCTAAAAGGGACAAGGGACCAAGAAAACCCTAAATAAGTGCTGAATGAATGCTTATAGATATTAATGGTTCTAATAAAACTGAGGAAGGAGAGATCATCTTTTGGTTGGAGTAATCAATTCTTAGTGAAGATCAACTTTAAGGTAGGTAGGTGCAAAGAAAAGACAGAGTTTAGATAGGCAGGAAGATAGGTAGAAAAAAGGGAAGCAGGCATTCAGGCAAAAGGAATATCACAAAGGTTTGGAGGTGACAAAATGCCAAGGATGTTGAGGACATGGTGAATGAAGAAGGTTTATGTGGAAGAGAGGAAGAAATAAGATTTCAGTGGTAGGTTGGGATTCCATTTTGAAGAACCTCTATTAGAATGTCTAGGTAAAGGAATTTGGACTTGACCTCATAGGCAGTAGGAATCTGAGCAGGAACTAAAGGCAGGCAAGAAAAGAGCTGAGCAGAATGCAACAAGTAGAGGGGCACATCCTTGAAGAAGAGAGGAATCTCATCAGAGCTATGCAATTAGCTGAATATTCCAGCAGGAGTGCAAAAGATGGATTTGAGAGAGGAAGCTAAGGAAGGGCCTTTTGCAGAGATTCAGATGAGAATTGACTGAGGGAGTTAACAAAGGTGGTGGGTATCAGGGACTGGAATACTTTGGAGCTGGGTTCTGTGAATCTTCTCCCACTGTGGGTTAGATGAGGCCAAAGCTTGTCCGCCTATTGGTATTGGCACAAGGCCCATGTACTTTAGGGGAGCTTTTGTGGTATCCCTCTGGGAAGGAGACTATCTTGAGTGGACTGGGAAAGGGGAGGATTGTCGATGCCTATTGTCCTCCCTGATTACTTTGGTATTGTCTTCATGGAAATGCACCCAGACCTCAGCACAAAGGCTGCATTATGCCCACTAGAGACACAAAGAGAAGGAGACAAGCAGGATCCCATTGGACCTGGCTGCCCCCTCCTGTCTGTGCTTGCTCTCTCCCTCCTTCCTTGGAAGAGCTGGTTTTAATCACTCTTTGGGCAGAGGAGATTGGCGGACAGGCTGGATTATGCTGGAGTCTTGACTGCCCCGCCCCCCAGTCCATGGCACCGTGTTCTACTTGTGCCTTCTAAATGTTCTTGGGACAGCTTTGCCCTGGGATGGATGGTATTCAGACGTATTAGGATGCAAAATAGCAGTAAATCATCTCATTCCCTTGGCTATTTGTGTTGTGGGTTGTGGAGATATTTGCTATGCAGTGAGGTCTCAGGACTCTCTATGTGTTTCGATTAAAGAAATGGTAATTAAGCTTGTAACAAACCCTTCATTTGGATGATACCAACTCCCCACCTCCCTTTGTCTTCCCTGACTTTCCCAGACCTCCTCAGAACTTCTCTACAGCAGAGCCTAGAATAAGATTTGAGCTACAACTAAATCTCACTCAAAATCATTGCTTTTGAATTTGTAATAAGGCATAAAGTTTCCTCTTTCTAAGCAAACCTTTTCTTCAAAGATTATGATGTAGTGAAAAGAGCACTGAATTTGGAGTCAGAGAATGTAATTTTGACCTTTGCCTCTGATATTTACTATCTGCGTGACTTTGGACAAATTACTTAACTCCTATGCACCTTAGTTTCTTCAGTTGTAAAGGCAAGGGCTTGGATTAAATCTGAGCTCTCCAGACTTAATTTTTTTAGCAAAAAAAAAGAATTGCAAGCAAAACTTTCCTCCCATGTATGTATATTTACTTGTAGTAATTAGTTAGGTTCATAATCCCATACTCCTCCATTCCAAAGCTTTTGTTTTGGTTTGGTTTTTTATCTGAGCTAGAATTAAGGAGAGGCAACATAAGAAGTTAACTTAGTGTGCAAATGTAGAAGGGCACTTTATAATCATATATGTATGTGTGTGTGTCAATAGATAGTGATGCTTACATGAAAATATATATTACAAAACTGAAAACATTTGAAATATACATTGCAAAATTGGAAACATTTAAAAACTGAAAAATATATATTACAAAACTCATTTAAAAACTGAAAAAAAATATATTACAAAACTAAAAATCCTGCCACAATATAACCAAATCATCATAATATACATCCCTCTCCCCCAAAGTTACTACTGAAAGAGAAGTTCTGAGCAACATCTTGAGTTGAAAAGGTAAATAAACATGGCACACTTGGTATTAGTATGTTGTAAGAGTATACTAGAATGTCCAAAAACCAGTTGAGAAATGGATGGAGACAGAGTATAGTCAGTCAGTTAATAACATTAAGTGCCTGCTATGTGCCAAGCATTGTACTAAGGATTGCTTCAATCATAAATAATGGAAATTGGAGAGAACATAATTATTTCATAGATAATGACATTGCTACCTCCCTCCTGAGCTCCAAATTCTATGACAATCCTTCAAAGTTTAGCTCAAGTGCTGCTAGCTCTGAGATCTTGGGTGAGTCATTTATCCTCTGAGGGCTTTGGTTTCCTCATCTGTGTAATAAGGAGGCTGCATTAAATGACTTCTAATGTCCCTTTTAGTTTCTATGATTCTACTGCCCCTTTCAAAATATCTTTACCACAGCTGGAAGAAATCTTCTCCAATTCAATTCAGTTTATTCCAATCAAAGAAACAGTTGTTAAACATTAGAGACACTCCCCATCCTCAAAGAGCTTTAATGGGTACTCATAATTTTAGAACAACAACAATAATAATATTTGCATTTATATGCTCTTTAAAGTTTGTGAAGAATATACAAATATTAACTCATTTTTATCATCACAAGAACCCTGGGAGGTGGGTGATAAGCTTCATTTTACAGATGAAACTGAGGCAGATAAAGGTGAAGTGATTTGCCCAGAGACAACCAGCTAATAAGCCTGAGAGGCAGGATTTGAATTCACATCTTCTTAAAAAATAAATACCTACATGCAATGGAGAGTAGAATTCTCTAGGGATAGCACCTTCATAAATCTCTTGTTTGTCTTCTCATCTTTGTCTCCTCATTCAGTAGAGTGAATTAGACATACTAGGTTTTTAATAAATATTTCTTCAACTGAATTGAACACCAAGGGAAACAACAGAAAAAATGAAAATATCTTAAAAGAAAAAATGCCCCCATTAACATACCAAAACTCTCAAGACATAGGGGTGAAAATAATGAGCATAGTAAGCACTTAATAGACGACAGCTCAAGGGCAATAAGTAGTCAGTCAACTCATGGCAGCGATTGGCCTGAGCTACCTCCCTCTTGCCTTAGCTTTGCCCTGGAATCAGGGCCCAAATAGCAGTTGAGACCTCTTATTTTTAAGATTATATATAGATATAAACACACACATATAATGTATATATAGCATATATATGTATGTATATACACATATAAACATACAGACACAATATATATTATATAGGGAATATATACATATACATATATGCATATAGATAAGATAATAAATATATATGTAGGTATGCACATACCTACATATATACAGAGAGACAGAGAGAGAGCTATATGGTTTTGTATGTGTGGATATTGTTGTTGTTTGTCCTTCATTCTCAAAGAGAACCATGACATCGGGAGGTGAGGTCTTAATTTGCAGTAAATAGTGAGGCAGGGCTGTGCAAAGTCATCAACCTCACTCTCTTCTACGGAATCATCTGAGTCCAGTGGCAAGACATTGGTCAGGACAATTGGAGATGGCCTCCTATATATATAGGCATATATGTATATACGTGTACATTTATTCATTGGTTTATTCATTCATTAATTCATTTATTTGTCCACTTGTTTATTTATTTATGTTTGTTTATCTGCTTGTTTGTTCATTTATGGCGTAGAAGGGGAAAGATTGATTTCATGCTTATCACTACAGCCAGTGGTAAGCAGAAGCAGAGCAGGATTGGGGGAGGGAAGGAAGCCATCATGTCTGAAGGGGTAGGTGGGATTCTGTTGTGTTTGAGACATTCATTCCAGTTTAGTCTCATGCTGAGGGTGGGACTTTACATGTTTCCATACTTTCATTTTAGTTGCTCATATACCCCTAGGGATGGTCTCACCCACACTGGGAGGCCCTGCATATTCTACTTTGGAGATCACTGGAATAGGAGACTACTAAGATCTCTTCCATCTCTATATCCATGACTATGACTAGATGGGCTTGAGTCCTCTTCAATTTTAAATCTATCAAAATCATGGTATGAAATTTGGGATAATTAGCTTAAATTGCCAAGGAGATTAAATGGCATTCAAATTCTTTAGAAACGTCCACCTTCATGCAATCAGTTGATGTATTCCATTCTTTTCTATTCAATCAAGTGGGTTTTCAGAATTAGGAATCTTAGAGGTAGAAGTGACCATACAAGGCATCTAGTACAACCTTTCATTTTACACATAAGGAAATTGAAGGAATGATGGATGGGGCAAGATACCAAAGAGGCAAGAAGGGGGGTAGAATCATTACAGTTAGTTTGTGCCTTTAAAGAAGTACTTTTAAAATATTCCATAATTTGGGCTACATAAATTCAAATGGACTTTAATAATCACTGTTAAAAATAAATCCCAGGGACAAGCTGTTGTTGTTATTCAGTCATGTCCTACTCTTCATGACCCAATTTGGGGTTTTCTTGGCAAAGATACTGGAGTGGTTTGCCATTTCCTTCTCCAGTTCATTTTATGGATGAGGAAACTAAGGCAAACAGGGGAAATGATTTGCCCAGGGTCACATAGCTAGGAAGTATATGGGGCCAGATTTGAACTCAGAGAGAGGATTATTCTTCAGTCCAAGCCTAGTGCTCTACCCATTGTGCCACCAGCTACTTTAGATGTGATTAGGTAGTTGTTAATTTCTTTCTTTCTTTCTTTCTTTCTTTCTTTCTTTCTTTCTTTCTTTCTTTCTTTCTTTCTTTCTTTCTTTCTTTCTTTCTTTCTCTTTCTTCCTTTCTTTTTTAAAGATTGAGAACTATCTTTATTTATCATTTTATCCCTCACCTTTAAAAATCAGAGCTGAGTTTAAATGTTCATTGATCAACTTTGGAAATATGTCAGTTTCCATTAACCACCACCACCACCTTATACTCCTATACAAATTGTTGGGGTTGTATAGTTTTAGTGCAATTAACATGGGAAGAAATTGAGTCATTGAAAGGTATTCAAAGTTGTTCTTCTTATCAAAGATAGCGCTGAAATCCTAATGTTTTAACCTTTCTTTGCACTTCTAATTATCCATCAACAATGAAATAAAAGTTTCATATTGAGATACATTTCAAAATATAGGAATGGTTTATTTATCTGACCTTTTTTTTTTTTTTTTTGGTCATGGAACCCTTTGGCAGCCTGGTGAAGCTTTGGGTACAACTCTTTTCACAATCATTTTATTTTAATACACAGCAAAAAATACATAGGATTACAAAGGAAGCCATTACCTTTTGAAATAGTTATCTAAAATTTTTTATAGAAGTTAATAGATGTCTGATTAAAAGCCCCTAGTTGAGAGGGTTTCTCAATTCCCTTTCAGCTCTGGATCTGTAATCCTATTCCTCTTTCCACTCAGCTTCTAATTCTCCAGACTTCCTCACCATGTATCAGTTGTCTTTTCACCCTAGAATAGTATCTCTCCATCCCTGTGGTCTCCTCCTATAGGCAGTTAGAAAAGCACAGTGGTATAGATTAGGCAAGATTTGAGAATATTGCCCCTGGTGCATTAGCATGAACCTGAGACTTCTAACATAAAATTGGACTTATCACAAAATAAATTCCTATATATCCAGAGAATTATTTCTCTTATGCATAAACAACATATTAAAATGAATAAAAAGATATATGCGGGGCAGCTAGGTGGTGCAGTGGATAAAGCACCCACCCTGGATTCAGGAAGACCTGAGTTCAAATTTGGCCTCAGAAGCTTGACACTAGCTGTGTGACCCTGGGCAAGTCACTTAACCTCTGTTGCCCTGCGCCCCCCCCAATTATATATATATATATATATATATGTTACTATGTATACTATTCTCTTGGTTCTGTTCACTTTGCAGATGATAAATTTTTTGGGTGTTGTTCCCCAACCCCATTTTCCCCATAAGCCTTGTGTTTTTTATTTCATGAATTTGAATAGGACTGTGATTTTTAGGAATTCATTTGTTTTGTTCTGTAAAGATGATTTCAGTGGACTGCTCCAAAGGTACAGAGATTAGAGTTGAGAGTCTAAGTATGTATTTATGCAGATTTCCAGCACTCTTGGAGTATATAATAAGGATACATTCTCTGTTTAGACTTTTTTTTTTCATAACATGACTTTAGGTAGGTCAGAAATTCTAGGAAAGATACTAGGATCTAGGATGTGGACTTGAGGAATTTCCAATTCTAATCATACCCAAGTAGATTGATGTCAATCTGAAGGTCATCTCTAGTGAAGTGACCCCAAGATTAGTCCTTGGCCCTGCATTCAACATTTTTATGAATGACTTGCAGGAAGGCATAGATGGAATGCTTGTCCTACCTGTTGAAAACACTTAGGGGCAAGGACTAGCTAACATGCTGGATGAATCAGGAAGCCTAGGCTGGATTAGGTCTAATTAGATGATTGGTTTTGTTATTGTTTTTTTTTTTTTTGGTTTAAACCTATGATTTCAATGGTGTAGGGAAACTCCCAAAATACAAACTACCTTCACCAATGAAGACTGGCTAGTCATTGGCAATTTTTAGTCTCACAGAGTTTCCTGGGGCACTGAAAATCTCTGGCAGCCAATATTCATCAGAGGAAGTATCTGAATCCACGTCTTCTTGACTCAAAGCTGGTCTTCTATTCACCATGCCATGGTGCCTCTCTAAAAGAAATATAATAAGTCTAAACAAGAACTTCTACATTAGGTTTCAAAATGGTTTCAGGATGATAGAGATATAATGATCAGCAGTTTGTGTAAGGGCCAAATTTAGTATGGGAAGAGTTAATTGGGTGGCTTGCCTTAATATTGGTGTAAGAAAGGAAACAGCCTCTTTCAAAAACAAAACAGGTTTATTAGTGGGAACAAGTTTAAAACACTATCTGAATCACACAAGTGAGTTTAATAGAACTAGAAACAATGTATAAATCTCTGGGGTAAAAAGGCCCCAGGCACCCGAACCTGCCTCCAGCCCAGCCAGCTCCAAAGAGATAGCTTTGCCTAAAAAAACCAAAAACTCACCACACCCAAAATCTGCAGCTTTAAGGAGAATCAGCTGTGCAGTCTCTTCTGTTTTTGTCTGAAGGTCAAACACCAGCAGCTCCTCTAAAATGTTTGCCTTCCTTCCCTGTTTTCCTCAGAACCTTCTCTAACTGACTTTTCACTGAATCCCTAACCCCTCTAACTGAATCTCAACTGTATCTCTAACTATAACTCCCACAGGAAGGGGTGGTTCTTAGCCATGCTGAGTCTCCAATTGGCTAAGCACACCTACATGGGCTGTCCCCATTATAATCTGGCCAGACCCACAGGGGCATGGAGGGAGAGGCTTAGTTACATAGTTTCAGTAAATGTTCCTTGTGGTCAGAGTTCCTCTTGTTTGTTCAATTGTTCAATTATCTCTCACAGTACACACCCATATTCTCTTAGGCTTTTAAACTTACATTTTTTTCAGTCTGACCATAATAAAGCAAAGATAGGGTTATGAAAATCACAAATCACAATTAATTCCATACATTGGTATGGAGATGAACAGCAACAAAGTTGATATGGAGAACAATTTGAGGGATTAGTCAGCAATAGGCTCAAAAATAAATCAATAATGTATCACTGCAGTCAGAAAAACTAATATCTGAAACTGTATTAAGAAAAGCATAGAGTCCAGAATAAAAGGAGGGGAGGAGAAGATAATTGTTACACTGCCTTCATTGGAGTACACTCAATTCTGGACACCACATTTTAGGAATAATATTCATAAGGTAGAGTGTGAAGCATCCAGAGAAAGGCAACCAGAATGATGAGAGGATAGGAAACCAAGCCATCCAAGAATCAATTGAAGGACATGGGGAGGAGCAGCCTGAAGAAGAAACAATTTAAGGGGTCATGGGAGCTATTTTCAAGTATTGGAATAGCTGACATGGCAGAGGGGTTAGAATGAGAGCAGTAGTAGGAACAATGAATGGACATTAGAGACACAGAATTGCCCTGGATATAAAGAAACATTTCCTAATAGTTAAGACTTATCAAAGAGTTAAAATGGGTCTCCTTAGGAGCTAATAGTTTCCCTGTCACTGGAGGTCTTAGATTACAGTCTAAATGACCACTTGTTGGGAATGTTAAGTGTATACCTCACATCTGTCAGAGTGGCAAATATTTATATGATCTGAAGAGAAACCAGAGTATCAGAGTGGCAAATATAACAAAAAAGGAAAATGTTGGATGTTGTAGGGGATGTGGGAAAACTGGGATGCTAATCCACTGTTGGAGTTGTGAACTGATCCAGCCATTCTGGAGAGCAATTTGGAACTATGCCCAAAGGGCTATAGAACTGTGCGTACCCTTTGATTCAGCAATGCCACTGCTAGGTTTGTATCTGACATTCCTCAAAAGAAAAAAAAGACCTATTTGTACAAAAATATTTATAACAATTCTTTTTGTGGTGGCTAAGAACTGGAGATTGCCCATCAATTGGGGAATGTCTAAACAAGCTGTGGTATATGATTGTAATGGAATATTTTTGTGTTATAAGAAATGAGAAGCAGGATGATTTCAGAAAGGCCCGTAAAGATTTATATGAACTGATATATTTTGCAGTGAGCAGAACCAGGAGAACATTGTGCACAGCAACAGTAATATTGTTTGATGAAGAACTGTGAATGATTTAACTAATCTCAGCAATACAATGATCCAGGACAATCTCAAAGGACTAATGATGAAGCACACTATGCACCTCCAAAGAAAAAACTGATACTGATTGAACCCAGACTGAATCATGCAATTTTCCACTTTCTTTTTTTCCTTTATTTGTTTTCTTATATAAAATGACTGATATGCTATTGTTTTATGTAATTGCACATATATAACCCATATCTAATTATTTACTGCCTCATGGAGGGGGGAGGGGAGAGAGGGAAGGAGGGATAGAATTTAGAACTCAAAACTTTAAATTAAAATGTTTATTAAAATAAAATTTAAAAAATTTTCAAGAGGAAAAAAAAGAATGTTAAGTACAGGTTGGAGAGAATGACCTTTGACTTTCTTGCTAGCTATGAGATCCTGTGGTTCTGTAGAATGTAAAACCAATGTTCCATCCAGCTAAACCAAATCAGAATTCAGCATTCCATTCTGGTCTAGTCAGGCAGCCAGGGCGACTTCCAGTTAAACTTGGTTAATAAACTTTGAATTCTCATTGCTTCTAATAGTCCTAGGTACACACAGATAGCTTCTGACACTGGTTTTGTTTTCTTAACATTGATAGGGCATCATCATGGCATGTGGAAAGGATGTTAGCTTTAGAATAGGAGGATCTAGCTTTGAATTTTGACTCTGCCAGTTATCACTTGTGTGACCTTGGGAAAGTAATTTCTTCCTTTGGTCCTCAGTTTTCTTATCCACAAAACGAGGAGATTGAAATCAGTGACCTCTGAATTCTAAATTTGCAATCTTGAAATATGCAATGCATTGGAAAGGTCTCAATTCTGGGATTCAAGAAACCTCATTTTTAGTCCTGGCTGTTGTATGACCTTGGCCAAGTCCCTTAACTCTTCTGACCTTGTCTCCTCATCTATAAACTAGGGATAATAAGCCCATCTCTCTGTGCCAAACAGGGGTATTGTGAGGTTTCAATGTGATAATAAGTACAAAATGCTTTGAAAAGTTCAAAGTGATGTTGAAATGTGTTATAACATCATGGTTATTTTCCACAGCATGGCTTGAGGATTCCTGAGAGAGCCAGAAATGTTCCTGAAATATTTTCCTATGTCAGAAAGATTGCAACAGCAATGAAACAACCCAATATTGGGCCACCCAATGTGGGTGAGCCACAACACAGTGTAGTATCAAAGCCACTGTACGAGGAGCCAGAAGAAGTTAGTTTGATTCTTTTATACCAGGTTAGTCACTTGACTTTTCTGAATTCCAGGTTCCTCATCTGTCAAATAGGAACAATAAATCTTACACTCAAAGGGTAATTGTGAGGAGCAAATAAGCTTTCTATGAGAGTACATTTTAAATTATAAAGTTCTATGTAAGTATAAGATATCATCATTGTTGTCGCCATCATCATCATCATCGTTGAGATTGTCCAGAGCTATGATTTTATCATTGCATCCAGCTCATAGTATGGAAACCCTGTCCACCAGTACAGACCTACTACTCATCTATATTATGCAGTCTCCAAGAGCTCCCTGGAGGTCTGAGAGGTTCTGTACCTTTTCTGCAATGAATACACATTCATTCTTCTCCTTTTTCAGCCAGATTACTTAGAAAAACTGCCTATACTTTCCTTCTTGCTTCCACTTCCACTTCCTCTCCTCCTACTCACTGCTCAACCCTTTGCAATCTGGCTTCTGACCTCATCATTCAATTGAAACCACTCTTTCTAAAGTTACCAATGATCTCTTAATTGCCCAATCTAATGGCCTGTTCTCAATCTACATCCTGCTTGACCTCTCTGCTTCATTTGGCACTGTTTACCATTCTCTCCTTTTGGATCCTCTCTTCTCTTTGGGATTTTGAAACATGAATCACTTCTCAATCTCCTCCTAACTGTCCAACCACTCTTCAGTACCCTTTGCTGGCACATCATCCATAGTCCACTTGCTAACTATGGATATGACCCAAGACTCTGTAATAGACCCTCTTTCCTTCTCTCTATACACTCTCATCCTTGGTGAATTCATCAGCTTCCATGGGTTTAGGTATCAACTCTATACAAATGAATCAGATCTATATATCCACTAAGGAGCTCTTAGTATGGAAACTCCCTCCAGCAGCACAAATCTGCAATTCACCTAAGAGCACCTGAGTTCCATATCTGCATCATTCAATCAGTAAGCATTTATTAAGCTCTTATGCTGTGCTAAGTGCTGAGGTTACAAAGAAAAATCATAAAGAGTCCCTACCCTCAGCATACACATTCTAATAGAGGAGACACTATATAAATAAATGAGTACATACAAGATGTACACAAAGTAGACAGAAGATAACCTGAAAAGGGAAGGCATTAGCACAACTTCTCATTAGGTATTTCAGACTGGATTTCCCAGAGACATCTCAAATTCATCATGTCCAAAACTGAATTTATTATTTTTTCTCAAGTCCACTTCTCTTCCAAACTTCCATATATGCATTAGGGGCACCAATGTTCTTTTCTCCCAGGTTCACAAGCAACATATTATCCTCCATTCTCCACTCTCCTTCACCCCACCTATCTAATCAGGTGTCAAATCTTGCCATTTCTACCTTCACAACATCTCTTGCATCGACCCTTTCTCTCCACACAGTCACCCCTCAGCTCACACCCTCATCACCTTCCATGTGAACTATTGCAGCAGCCTTCAAATTGGTCTCGCTGCCTCAAGTCTCTCCCTACTCAAAGGCATATTCCTTTGACAGCTGTTAAAGTGATTTTGCTTATGTGCAGATTTGACCATGTCAATCCCCTACTCACTAAATCTCAGGGGTTCCCTATTTCCTCTAAGATAAAATATCAACTCCTCTGCTTCTTAAAGTCCTTCACAAACTGGCCCCAATCTACCTTTCTAACTTCATTGTACATTATTCCCCTTCCTATACACTATAGTTCTCCCCTCAAAAACAAAACAAAACAAAAAACAAAAATAAAACAAAACAAAAACCTGCCCTTCTGTCCCTCGTGTATAGCATTCCACCTACCATCTCAGTGTCCTTTGCACTGGGCAACATCTATTGCTGGGGTGTCCTTCCTTCCCCTTCCCCACCTCATAGTATCCCTCCCTTCGAGATAGCTCATCCACTATCTTCTACACACTCTTTCCTAATGCCTCTTCTCTGTCACTATCACTCTATAGTTATCCACATTGTATTTATTTTGTATATGTTTATTCTGGACATATTCAGAAAAATCTGGAAAGACTTACATGAACTGATGCAGAGTGAAATGAACAGAACCAGGAGACCATTTTACATAAGTAACAGCAATATTGTACAATGAATAACTGTGAATGACTTAGTTATTCTCAACAATACATCCTGAAGAACTCATGATGAAAAATGCTATCTGCCTCCAGAGAAACTTTTTCTCTCCTTTTTTCTTTCATTTTTCTTCCACAAAATGACTAATATAGAAATGTTTTACATGGTTGCATATGTATAACATATCATATTACTTGCCATCTCAGGGAGAGGGGAGGAGAGGGAAGGAGGGATAAAATTTGGAAATCAAGACTTTAAAAAAAATGAATGTTAAAATTGTTTTTTTTTACATGTAATTGGGAAAAATATCATTTAAAAAAGACATAATTCTCTATTTGTCCATATTTTCTCTCCTAATGAAACATAAGCTCCTTGAAGGCAAGGATTATTCTTTTTTTTGTCTTTGTAACTACAAGACTTAGCACAGTGCCTGGCACATAGTGGTCCCCTAATAAGTGTTTGATGATTGACTGACTGAGCATTGGCCAGGTGAAAGAGTAAGGATTTAAGAGAATAATTATTTATATAGTGCCTGCTATGTGCCAGGCACTGTGCTAAGTGCTTTTTAGAAATATTAATCTCTTTTGATTCTCATGACAACACTGCAAGGCAATTGCTACTACTATACCTATTTTACAAATGAGGAAACTGAGGTAAACAAAGATTAAATGACTTGCCCAAGTCACACAGCTGGTAAGTGTCAGAGGCTGCATTTGAACTCAGGTCTTCTGGACTCTATGCCTAGCACTCTATGCAATTGAGTGACCCATTAGCTCTAGGTGTCTTAAGTGATAGAGCACCTTCCCTAGACTCTGTACATGCCTCTATATCTGCCCAGAGTCACACAGGATGTGTCAAAGGCTGGACTTGAAATCAAGTTTTCCTGATTCTGAGGGTAACCCTTTGCTTCACCAGGGCATGTGGCCCTCTCTAGGAAGTCATTCCAATATTCAAATACATGTGATTTTCTCTGCAAAGGGAACTACTGATATGGGCACTGCCACCACCAATGAAAATTAAAACCTGTTTAGGCCTTAGGAGGTAAATCCTAGGGATTTTGCCTTAGAAGTTGCCCAGGGTAAACAGCTAACAAGTGTCAGATTTGGTATGTGAATCCAGGTCTCCCTGATGCCAAGCCTAGCGCTCTTCCCTTGTAGCAAACTGTCCCTTTTATTTATATTACTTATATCATCCACTATTATATTATTTATTTATATTGTATGTCATATCTAATTCAAATAATATGTAATACGTATCTAATAATAAGGGTGGAAAGTATAGTAGTTTCAATGCTAGGCATTGAAATGTGGCCAAATGTGGCCTGATGGTCCACACGCCCAGGGGTGTGGGCAGGGAAAAGAATATTACTTTTTTCCCCCACCTCACACACCTGCCCGTGCCTTCTCTCCCTGGGCCCTTCCAGTACATGCAGGGTACAGCAGAGTATCTCTGCCTCTCCCAAAGAACCTTGTCTTACCTGGTGTTGAAAGGCTCTGTGGCCCTGGATTGCTATGATATAAATGAGTGAGAAGGGCTCAGTGGGCTTAGCAGCTGGGAAGGAGATTGACAGCTCTGGGGAGCCCAGCTGGTAGTGTCAGGTTAGTGGGTCTCTTGTCGCCACATTAATCAGCTCTCTTAGTGCCACTAATACCAATTTGTAAGCAGACTGCCAGGATCAGACAGGCCAGCTGTCAGGCAACCGTGGGCAGCTTATTGCAGGGTTTGATTTTATGGCTTAGGGTTGGAATTATAATTTAATTAGCAAATTTAACTATTCTGAGCTGCTGTGGAGAGTTAGCCCAAGGTGCCAGGTACCTTCAGTTGAGGACCCGGACCTTGGTTTCTCCTTCCCTCTGCTCCACACTCATATTCCCCTATCTCCTCGAAGGAGCATCATTGAGCTGGGTGATAAGACATGTAAGTTCTAGTTCCAGTTTGGCAGTAAACTGACTATCTGACCTCACATATAATATTTTATAATTTAATCAATTATATTTCTAGCCCTATTGGATGATAGGGTAGGAAAAAAGGGAGATCTAAGGACCCTTCCAACTCTAACATTTCATTCTATTCTAGTGGAAAGAGCACTGGTTTGGGAGTTAGGGGGCCTGGGTTCAAATCCTAGAGATTTCTTTCCATCTTCATATTATTAGTCAAGTCACTTAATCTCTCTAGTTCATGTCAGCTCCTGACCTATAAAAGAGGTGAGTTGGATTTAAATGACTTCTGAGGTCCCCCTCAGCTCTCAATGGATGATTTTATTTGTATCCTGACAACCTAGTGTATTCTAACATTCTATGACTATTTTTATGTTATAATTGTCACCAAGAAGACTATCTGGTGTTAAGGACTCCAAGATACTTTTGTGAGGCTAGGGACAAGAACACATTTTCCCTCGCATATTTACTCTGGTCCTCCACCAAAGTCCTACCTCAATGCCTCATTGTGGTGTAAAGGTCACTCTGGGTTCTCAAAGATTATGCCATGGGGTCATAAACTCTGGCAGATCCTGTCAAGGCAGAAAGACTTCAAGTGGAGGCAGTGTGGTGTTATGTATCTGCTGTCCACAGCCAAGCTTAGCTAAATGCAGAGTCTCATCACCAAAAGGTTGGCTATCTGGCACCAGGAGACATTTGGGGGCCAAAGCAATTCATGAAACTGTCTAAACTAAACCAAGAAGTTAAGGGTAGCTTACTTCATCACTGGAGTTAGCACCTATAGCAAAAGAACCATAGATCCTTGAAATATTGATGTGTAAAATTTAGGTCAATAAGCATTCATTAAACACCTACTATGTCCCGGGTGGCTTGACATAATGTATAGAGAGCTGACATCAAAGCCAAGGATACCTGGGTTAAGGTCCCACCTCTGACACATACTGGCTGTGTGACCCTAGGCAAGCCAACTTAATCTCTCACTGCTCAAGGAAATTCTCTAAGATTAAAAGTTGCAGAGAAGGTGCTGACCTTCCTTGGTAGAAGGAATTTCCTCATCCAACAGTTCTCTTTACTATTATAATCACGTATAGCATCTTTATCCCTTTTTAGTAGGCATTGTACTAGGAGCAGAGCACATAAAGACAAAATTAAAGCCCTCAAGGAACTTACATTCCATAGCTGGGAAATAACATGCATATAGATGTGCAAATGTTAGTATATTCATAGTAATTACTTGAGCATGTCTCTAGCAGTTAGGTGGCATAGTGGATAGAGCACTGGTCCTGAAATTGGAGGACCTGAGTTAAAATCTCACCTCAGACACTTAATAGCTATGTGACCCTGGGCAAGTCACTTAACCCTGATTACCCCAAACATCAAAGGCCATCTCCAGTCTTCCTGATGTATATTTTGCCACTATACCCAAATGACTCTGGAGGAGAAAATGAGGTTGGTGACCTTTCACAGCCTTCCCTCACTTAAATCCAATTCACTGCAAGTCATGACATCAGCCCTATTTCATGGTCCTCTTTGAGAACAAAGGACAAACAGCAACAGCTTCAATTGAGCTACTTTGAGACTGAGGCAACCTTTTGTCACATACTGGAACCACAGAATTGTGACATCCTAGAGTTTGGGAAAAAATATCAGTGACCATCTAGTATTCTGTACCCAGATCTGAGGAAGATCTGATATTTTATATCTTATTAACAAATAGTTATTCACTGTCTGCTTGACGCCCTCCAGTGATGGGACACCAATTACCCCACTTAGGGAGCCTTTTCTATTTTTTTATTTAACAATATTTTTGGATGGTTTCTTTACATTGCTGAGAAACCAGTCTCTCTATAACTTCTGCTCATTGTTCCTAGAGCCCAAAAGACCAAATCCAAATACTTCAAATACTTGTCAGAAGTTATTCTGTTCTTTCTAAGTCTTCTCTAGGCCAAACATCTCTACTTCCTTCAAGAGATCTTCAGTCAGCCAATCTTTCAGTCGGCTAGCATTTGTTAAGTGCCTACTATGTGTTGGGCACTGTTCTAAGCACCGATTACATCAATATCCAGAACCCTTGCCATTCTGATCACCCTCTTCTGAAAATGCAGATCATAAGGTCATGAAAACTGAAAGTGACCTTAGAGGTCATTTAAGTTTAACCCTTTATTTTACCAATGATGAGAGGCCCAAAGATGTTAAATCACTTATGGGAGGTCACATGGTGAGGTTGTTGCAGAGCTGTCACTCTTTCCTCCAGAGCCAGAATGAAATCTAGGAGCCAGCCTGAAATATGGAAACTTGTCACACCTGGCAGAAACTGTCACAGGGTCACTACTGCCTGGGCAGCCACTATTGCTGTTATAGAGGAAGTCCCTAATTTATAAGCATTTGACTTACGATAAAGCACCAGATAGAAAGGAACCCTGAATCTAAAGACTGCCCCCCTCCCAAATTCCACACCCATGGCAATGGCAGAGGTAGGGGCAATTGGATTTTTATTCTTCAGTTCCGAACACCCTGGGAGTGATGGACTTGACATGGGCATTTTTTTCAAGGAGATGTATGTAGGAAGTTAACAAGTCCCAGGAGTTGCAATGGGAACCTCTGTTCCTCACTATTCTCCTGGACTCCCTAGATAGAACTCCAGATTCATTTTTCCATGGAAGCAATATTATAGTGTTTAGTCAAAATAGTACCATTAGTAGTTCATTGCTTATATAGGCTTTTCTTGGCTGGCCTGGGAATCTAATTACCATGTATAAAATTGTTTTTATGGTAAAATACATTCCAAGTTGCAAACAATTGCCTTACAAAGGAATTGTTGGAATGCAACCCATTCATAAAAATTGGTGAATGTCAGTATCACAATTGGTCATAGTGGGAAGATCCAGACATTGGCCTCCAAGGTTATTTGAAAATCTTTTATTGCCAACTAAGGTAAATCTGATGATTTCCAGGTCAGTTAATACATGAAATCTGAATAAGAGCCTAAAATATCTCAAAATATTTTCTACACTCAACTTTTTTATGTTATAAATTCTACTGTTATAAAATATACCTAGGAAAGGTAAAATTAGTTATCAGTGAGTTCTACTTTATCACATCCTTCCCAATTGACACCTCTAAAATTGCAGAGTCTCTCAGAATAGTAGATAGAATATTGATCTTACCAGATTATTTATCAATATTACCTCCTTCCAGGTGAATGCTGAGATCTCTTCCCCATCCTCTAAAGAACTTAGAACCCCTGCTCCACTCTGACTCTCAGGTTCCTTTCTTCCTTCCCAACACTCAGGGATCCCATACAGTGGCCATTTACACCATCTAGATGAGTCCCTGGGAGTTCCCAACTATAATCTTTCCAGTAATATGGTAGACCACAAACCCTTACCATCTGCCCTCCTACTATGGCCACCTGGGCATTGTCATCTCACCTGTCAATGCCCCCGAGGACTACTGGCATGAAAGTGCCACCCAATTCCCATCATAGGTCCTTTGGAAATATCTTGGGTCACTGTTTTGATCAGAATAGCTAAGTCTTTCACAGTTGATCATCACTACAATAATACTGTTACTGTGGACAATGTTTTCCTGGTTCTACTCACTTCACTTTGCATCAGTTCATATACATCTTCCTAGATTTTCTGACACCAACATGTTCATTTCTTAAATCACAACAGTATTCCATCACTATCATGCACTACAACTTGTTCAGCAACTCCCCAATTGATAGTCATCCTCTCAATTTCTAATCTGTTGCCATGCCAAAAAAGCTGTTGTAAATATTTCTGTACAAAAATAGCTTCGTTTCTCTCTCTCTCTCTCTCTCTCTCTCTCTCTCTCTCTCTCTCTCTCTCTCTCTCTGATCTCTATGGGATATAGCACTCATTGTGATATTGCTGAATCAAAGGATATGCACAACTTTATAGCCCTTTGGTCATAATTGCAAATTGCTCTCCAGAATGGTTGAATCAGTTAACAATTCTACCAATAGTACATTAGTGTCCCAATTTTTCCACATCTCCTCTAGTATTTGTCATGTTACTTTTCTGTCCTATTAGCCAATCTGATAGGTGTGAGGTACACTAGAGTTGTTAATTTGTATTTCTCTAATCAGTGGTGATTTAGAGTATTTTAAAAATGTAACTCTTGGTAGCTTCAATTTCTTCTTCTTCTTTTTTTTTTTTTTTTTTTAGTGAGGCAATTGGGGTTAAGTGACTTGCCCAGGGTCACACAGCTAGTACGTGTTAAGTGTCTGAGGCCAGATTTGAACTCAGGTACTCCTGACTCCAGGGCCGGTGCTCTATCCACTGCGCCACCTAGCTGCCCCTTTCAATTTCTTCTTCTGAAAACTGTTCATATCCTTTGAACATTTATCAATTGGGGAATGACTCATTATAAATTTGACTGAATTTTCTATATCTTTGAGAAATGAGGTCTTTATCAGAGAAACTTGCTGTAAAAATTTCCCCTCAGTTTTTGTTTTCCTTCTAATTTTGGCTGCTTTTGTTTTATTTGTTCAATTTTTAAAATTCATGTAATCAAAATTGTCCATTTAACATCATATTATGCTCTCTATCTCTCCTTTGATCAAAAACTTTCCCCTTATATATAGATCTGACAGGTACATGTTTTCATGTTCTCCTAACTTACTATAATATCACCCTTTCTGTTTAAATCATTTATCCATTTTGACCTTAACTTGGTATACAGTGTGAAATGTTGGTCTATACCTAGTTTCTGCCGAAGTGCTTTATGGTTTTCCCAGTAATTTTTGTCAAAAGGTGAGTTCTTATGCCCCAAACTTAGATCTTTAGGATTATCAAACGCTAAATAACTATGGTTATTTACTTCTGTGTACTGTATACTCTTTCTAACTTCCTTATTTCTTTCAGTTACCCAGGTTTAACCTTAGAATTGTCAACTCCTCATATTTTCTCAATTGCTATGCCCAGTTAATTGTCCAATCTTGTCACAATATCTCTTGCATCCCTTCCCTTCTAAATACTTACAGAGCCATTACTTTAGTCCCCATTAATATCAACTGAAACATTTAAAGAGCCTCCTTATCACCCTTCCTACTTCTAATTCCCTCCCTTCTCCTATCCATCTTCTACTCAGCAGCTAACTGGTTATTCCTAAAAGGCAGGTATTAACATATCATCTCCCTGCTCAATGTGCTTAGGGAGCTCCTTATTATCTCTAGGATAAAATAATAGACTCTTCTTTTTGACACTTAAAGTCCTTCCTAGTTTGGCTTGTACACATCTCTCCATGCTGCTGCCTGTATAAGATGTCCCATCTCCTGTCTTTGTGTCTTAGTGCAGACTATCCCCTGTACCTGGGATGATTGCATTTCTCATATTCACTTCTCAGAATCACTAACTTCCGGAAAGTCTTGGGAAAAGCATTACCTCCTGTACTAGGCTTTTCCTTATATCCTCCCCACTTGTTTGATTGAATGATCTCTATGGATGCTGGTGCTCTACCTCCTTAATTAACCCATATTAACTTTGTATTTATTTTATATTTGCTTTGTTGTATACATATTGTTCCCCTGCCCCTTTCCTGTAGAATGTAAGCCACTTGAGGGAAGGGACTGTTTCATTTTTGTCTTTCTATACTCAATGCCTAGCAGAATGCCAGGCACATTGTTGATGTTTAATAAATGTTTATTGAATTGAATTGAACTGCTCACAGAATCATGGGATGCAAAAGCTAGAAGGGGTCTTAAAGATGATTAGGCCTGACTATGTACCGGGAGCCAGAGAGGCCAAAGTCACAAAATCTATGAGTTGTACAGGAATATTTTGATCAGATAGGCATTTCCAGTACCCATGAAATTACATCATAGAGGCAGAGTCATCAAATACGTGACCTGTGGGCCGCATGAAGCCTACAACGCTCTATAGTGCATCCTGAAACAGATTAAAATTTAATTAGGAGATATTTAATAAAATAAAGAAAAATACAATAAAAACATAGATATATTACTCAGTCAATATGCAACCCATTAACTTGTAAGCTCCTTGAAGGCAGGTTCTGTCTTTTGCCTCTTTTTCTATCCCCAGCACTTAGCAGAGTGCCTGACAATATAGCAGGCACTGAAGGGATCCTTATATATGGTTACTGGCCCCTGTTTCTTTTGAGTTGAACACCACTGATGTAGGCAATTGCTGACTGTATCTATGTATAGGACCAGCTCTAGTCATTGATAAATCATCATTGTAAATGAGAAAGAAATCCATCAATCAACAAACGTATCGAGAACCTACCATGTATTCTGTCCTAAGCTGCTGGTGCACATGACGAGCACACTCTGGATTTCTCTTTTCATCCTTCACAACATGTATCATCTTAATGATCCCAAATCCTTCTTCTCTAGTAAGAGCTTAGCTAGTACATCCAACCTGAGACCTTTGGGGCTAATATTTTCTACCTGATTCAATCTGAATGGGGGCTACGTGTGCCCTGTGTCTATTACACTCAAATATAGAGCAACGCTCTCTTATTCTGGTTTTCCACATCATGGGATTCCCCTGGGCCTCAGTTTCCCCACCTGTAAAATGAAGAGGTTGGGATAGATGATCTCAGAGCTTGCTTCTAGCTCTAAATCTATGATCCTATGATTCCAGCTCAAGGTGACTTGAAAAGGTTATCTGAGGTCATCCTTGTCTCTAGAAAAAATTACAACCATGCCACTCTGGTCAGATGACTATTTGCCTAAATTTAGGCTGCATGTGTCACTAATTACCCACAGAGCTCACACAAGCTTAAAGAGATTTCCACAGCTTATGTCCTACATATCCTGCCAAAAATGCAATGCAGGTGTGCTCTGCTTTCAGGAATCTTGATATATAAAACACTAAATGTTAAAAAAAAATAGAGACAACAGAGTAGAAAGAACATTGGCCTTGAAATAAGGGGACCTGGATTTGAATTTCGGTTTGTATACTTTCCAGCTGTGTGACCCTAGATAAATCACTTAACTTTTCTGGACTGCAGATTCTTCATCTCTAAAATGGGGATAGCGATACCCACCTTATTGACCTTATAGGTTTGTTGTGTAAAAATGACCACATAAACCCTAGAGTATCAAATAAATGTGTGTTATTATTAGGGAGTGATCATTTGATTTGTGAAAGGATTTGCTTTACAAAAATGACCATTTCAAGTTTTCTTTGGGGAAAAAAAAAGCTCTGCTGGCCAAAGTAGAATGTTAGTACTCCAACAATAATTTTACACACACACACACACACACACACACACACACACACACACACACACACACACACACACACACGTATATATACACATACGCACACACATACATATCAACATATGCATACAAACACACACACATGAATGAAATGTTTCAGGAAAACACTAATTGTTTCAGTGAGGTCAGACTGTATCAAACACAGGCAAATATCATTACGACCATACAGAAATTCTCTGCGTCAAACTCTATTCCATGTAAAAGAAATACAACAACAACTCTGTCTAAGTAAGAGCTTGATTGATAGACCATAGTTAGCCTGTATAAGGACATAGCAAAGAAGCGAAGAACGTGTTGACTTGTTAAATCAAAACAATTGCTGAAGCTCTACTCTGACTGAACCTCTAAAACCTGTCACTTGGTCTTTTCAGTTGATTTTCATTTAAATTTTTCAGACTCTTCCAAAATTTTTTAAAAAATATATAGCCACAGAAGGATTTCTGATTTCCCATTGTATGTGTGACTGACCTAACAAGTCCATCTGGAACAAGGGGAGCCAAGCGGATTTTCTGGCCTGGTTTTCCATTTTGAAGTCTGGTGGGCTTCAGGGTCCATTGTAGGCACGAACTGAGGCAGATGTCCCTGGGAGGCCTCTAACTCCCAGGACCGATCTGGCATGTCAGGGAGGTAGGTGACAGTAGAGATGGTACGATTTAAGGAATTCTATGTGTGCTCTTGGTCCTGAATACCTCCCCCATGCTGAAACTACACCAATAGAATGACTTATTGCATCTTAGAGAATCTCTAGAAAATCATCCAGGAATAAGACAGATCTCAGGGACAATTGAGTTGATCCCTCTGATTCATTTAGTTCAACTTAAAGTGGGACAAAACCATCGATAGGGACTGAAAATTATACTTCCCAGGGGGCAGCTGGGTGGCACAGCAGATAAAGCACTGGCCCTGGATTTAGGAGGACCTGAGTTCAAATCTGATCTCAGACACTTGACATTTACTAACTGTGTGACCCTGGGCAAGTCACTTAACCCTCATTGCCCCATTAAAAAAAGAAAAAGAACAACAACAACAAAAAAATATATATATATATACTTCCTCAGTCCTTTCCTATGCTGTCCTGACATTCTATATATTGTTATTCACCTCACTGTAACATGTGATTTAACTTAACATGAAATTAATATCTATTTGTCATAGAGAATGGATTTTCTGTCATAAAATATGAAGTTATGAAAGTTAACACTGCAACACAAGTGTTTGGTTACCTTGACTATCCTATAGTTCCTGCTCTGAAATATATACTACAATTTTTCAGAAAAAGAAACTGAGCCCCAGAAAGGGGAAGTCACTTGTCCAGGGTCACATAGGTAGGGTATGACAGTACATTGGATGAGAAGCCAAAATATCTGTGTTCTTGTCCATCACTAAATAGCTTCATGACCTCAGGGGTCTCATTTCCCCTTTGTATTGTTCTGTTTTTAGAGGCAATTGGGGTTAAGTGACTTGCCCAAGGTCACACAGCTAGAAAGTGTTTGAGGCTGAATTTGAACTCAATTCCTCCTGACTCCAGGGCTGGTGTTCTATCCACTACACCACCTAGCTGCCCCCATTTCCCATTTCTAGACTAAAAATATGTTAGTGTTGTTGAAAGGGACCCTAGAGATCATCAAGTCCAGCCTCCTCATTTTAAAATTGAGGTTTGGGAAAGTTTTGTGACTTATCCAAAGTCATACATATTGCAGGTAGCAGAGTAATGACTTGAACCCATTTCCTCTTACTCTAGAATACTTAGTATTTTATCCACTGTACCACAACCTCATCTTTAGAATGAGAGAGCAGGAATAGGTGGCTTCTAAGGTCTTTCCTAGCTCTGACATTCTATGTTTCAATTTTTTTTCTCTATCCCCAGCACCTAGCACCTACACAAAGTAGGTGCTTAATAAATGCTTGTAGATTGACAGTTCACCTTTACCCAGTGCTTTAACATTTGCAAAGGGCTTTCCATCTCATTTGACCCTCACAGCAATTCTGTGAGATGGGTGCTATTCTTATCACCCTTTTATAGAGGAAGAAACTGAGGTTCACAGAAGTCATGAGGTTACACGGCTAATAAATGTGTGTGTGTGTGTGTGTGAACACATGTTTTCCTGACTCCACATTAAGCACTCTGTTCATTATGCCAATCTGCCTTTTTCTAACTGGTTGTGCAGGAAGGAGATTGAACCATACATGGTTCAATCCCTCCCAGAACCTTGGGGGTACTTCTGACAGCATATTCATGGCCCCCTTCTTGGCCTCCTTGGAAGGTGTTCTCAGGGTTTCCAAGGACTACACTAAACTGTGCACTAGTAACCAGATGAATCATATTAATTTCCTAAAACCCAAACCCACCTCAGATTCCAATATTACATTTTACCTGAACTCACGTTTTGTTTTATTTTCCCAGAAACAACACGAAGTTTAAGACAGAACCTTCTTGCATGGATATAGTATCTAAACCTATTGAACTAGAACATTAAAATATGCTCTGACCTGAAACCAATTTTTCACTCTGTTTCCTATTTGAATAACTTGGTTATTTGAATACTTAAGAGGGCAAGAACAACCATTTTCATTTTGGCTTAATTTGGGGATCATATTAGGTAGAGGGGGAGTATTCAGCAACCATCATGGTCTGTGTCCCTTAAAAATGTAGGACATGGACACCACGCAGAGTTTTATCGGACTCCAGAGAGTGGCCCACTTATAATTTTTGGAAGCAAAAGAAGGAAAAGGCACAATAACCAAGGTCATTCCAAAGGTCATGAAGTCCATCCCTCTTTGCCCCCCAGACCACAGTCACCTACAGCCATTCCCCGTGCTTCAACAGAGCTCCCGGGAGGGATCAGCTCTGGCTTTCTTTGGTAAAGAGTGATGCTCGACGTAGCCTGCCTGCTGAGAGCCTCAAACACTCAATCTGCTTTTTGAGTCCCGAGGCTCAGGGGAAGGCCCTTTCAGCTTCAAGCACACAAATGCTTCCTTTGATCCAGAGGCCAGCAGGACCGAAAGATTCATTTGAACCAAAGTTTCACTCACCTTCATGGGCTGGGAGGGAAAGCAATCTCTTTTGTCTGTCCTGGGGGTCCTTTTGGATGTTTCGATGTAGTTCCTCATGAAGAAAAGTTGGAGGCTTCTGCTTACCACCCCCTTGTGGGACAATAAGCTGAGGCTTTAGCCAGGGGAGTGATACTGGAATGGAAACTTTATTATTATTTTTTTTAATGAGTAGCATTCCCTGGGGACAGAGTGGAGGACTAACTAGAGGATGCTTTGACTTTCTAGGGTGTCTTTTCTTGTTCAAATCTAAGAATATCTTTGGTGGATCCTGTTGAACTTGACAGACTAATTATAACAAGGGACAACCTCAGACCACATTGAAAAGTCAGCAAAGTTTATCTTCAGCTCCCTCTCATCTTCGGTATCTATATTCCCTGTGCCCTCTTGGTGACCCACTCAGATTCCAAGCAGGGCCCAATGTGGGTCCATAACCATGGACAGCACCCAGTGCCTGGAGCTTTATTCTTTCTTTCTTCTCTCCCCTCCAGGACCGCCCCCCCACCCCCCAACCTCCACCATAAAGTTCACCTATCCTGGCTCCTATTCCTTCAGGACGCTGCTTTCAGTGCTCCTCAAGGTGAAAGCTGGTTACCTGATAATCTCTGCTGAGATCATAGTCTCGACCTACATTTATATAGTATTTAAAGTTGACAAATTGCTTTTCTCACAACTCTGTGAAGTAGGTTTCATAGGGAGTTAAGTTTCAATTTTTCAGCTTAGAAAGCCTTAACCCAAAGGAATGGCTCTCTAATGGTAGAATTTTGAGCAATGATAGCAGGTGGGTGAGTAGCTGTTTGGAGGCTGTTTTTGGAAGGAAACTTCCAGATACTCTTTTTTTTTTTTAAGTGAGGCAATTGGGGTTAAGTGACTTGCCTGGGGTCACACAGCTAGTAAGTGCTAAGTGTCTGAGGCTGGATTTGAACTCAGGTACTCCTGACTCCAGTGCCATTGCTCTATCCACTGGGCCACCTAGCTGGCCCTACTCTTTTAAATCAATTTAATAAATTCAAGTATTTATTTAGTGCTTACTGCCACTAAGTCCTAGAGACACATAGAGAAAATGGAAATGGTCCCTGTCCTCAAGAAGCTTACGTTTTACTTGGGGAAAACAACGCTGTACATAGGTAAGCAAATACAAAATTAATACAAATTTGAGGTATTGAAGGAAAATGAAAACAATTAGAGAAATCAGGAATGGCCTTTTTGTAGGAGGTGACATTTAAGGTGATTCACCAAGAAATCCTGGGGATTCCAGTAGTCAGAGCACAGAGGCAGAGGATAGGACTGAGTGCTGTGTAAGCACAAAATCAAATAGGTCATTTTGGCTACAATGGACAGTGTATGGGGGAGATTGATGTGAAATCAGCTTAGAAGGACAGATTGGAGTCAGACTGTGAGGCTTTAGATGCTAAACAGAGTACTACAGAACCTTTTTGTATATGTCATGGACACCTCTGGCAGGCTGGTGAAGCCTATGGACTCCTATCTCAGAAAAATGTTTTTAAATAATTAAAGGAAATTCTAAATTTCAGTTTGAATTTAGTGAAAAATGAAGGACTATGCATGAGAAAAGACAACAGGATTTAGCAGTTAAAAGATTGTTGATAAATGAAGATGGTGCACAAATAAAAGATACTATCAAAATCAATCAATATTTGTTAAATACCTACTATGTGCCAGACACTGTACTAAGGAGGGAGGTGATAAAAAAGAGGCAAAAGATATAGTCCCTGCTTTCTAGGAGCTTACAATCTAATGGAAGCAGACAAGATATAAACAGATATATATATATGTATATATATGTATATATGTATATATATATATATATATATGATAAATAAAAGAGGGATGACATTAGAATTAAGAGGGGTGGGGCAGCTAGATGGCGCAGTGGATAGAGCACCGGCCCTGGAGTCAGGAGTACCTGAGTTCGGATCCGGCCTCAGACACTTAACACTTACTGGCTGTGTGACCCTGGGCAAGTCACTTAACCCCAATTGCCTAACCAAAAAAACAAAACAAAACAAAAAAAGAATTAAGAGGCTTAGGAAAGGCCTCCTGTAAAAAAAATGGGATGTTAGTTTGGACTTAGAGGAATCCAGAAGAAGCCAGTAGGTTGAGTAGAGGGAAGAGAGAGTTTCAGACGTGGGGGACAGCCAGAGTAAATACCCAGAGTTAAGAGATAGAGTGTCTTATTTTGTGGGAGTCAGGAAGCTGCTGTCACTGGATTGAAGACTACCAGTTGGGGAGTAAGGTGTAAAAAGACTGGAAAGGTAGGAGAGAGAATGCCAAACAGAGCACTTTGTATTTGCTCCTGGGGCCAATAGGAATTCATTAGAGTTTATTGAGTTGGGGAGAGGGCGGTGGAAGTGTGTGTGTCTGTGTCTGTGTGTGATTAGACCTGTGTTTTAGGAAAATTGCTTTGGTGGCTGAATGGAGAGTAGATTAGAGTAGGCAGAGAACTGAGGCAGGCCGACTCACCAGTAAGCTATTGAAATAATACAGGCATGAGGTGATGAAGGCCTGCACTAGGGTGGTAGCAGTGTCAGAGGACAGAAGGGGGTATATTTGAAAGATAGTACCGAGGGCAGCTGGGTGGCATAGTGGATAAAGCACTGGCCCTGGATTTAGGAGGACCTGAGTTCAAATCTGACCTCAGACACTTGACACTTACTAGCTGTGTGACCCTGGGCAAGTCACTTAACCCTCATTGCCCCATAAAAACAAATTTTAAAAAAGAAGAAAAAAAAAAAGAAAGATATTCCCGAAATGAAATTGATAGGCCTTGGCAATAACTGGGAAATGGGGAGGTGAGAAGTAGCACTTTTTTTTTCTTTGTGGGGCATTGAGGGTTAAGTGACTTGCTCAGGGTCACACAGCTAGTGAGTGTCAAGTGTCTGAGACCAGATTTGAACTCAGGTCCTCCTGAATCCAGGGCCAGTGCTTTATCCACTGTGCCACCTAGCTGTCCCTGAGATAGAGTTGATAAACTCAAAAGCAAGGGTGTTTGAAGGGAAATAAACACATATTTTGAAGTTCTTAAGCATAAGGGCAAGAAATGGGTGGGCAAAAAGACTAACTAGGTCCTAATGGCTTGAGAAATGATTCTGAGTAGAGGAATTTGCGAGCCAGATGGGTAGATGATCCTACTTCTCCCATTAACAATGGTAGCTGAACCCCAGGCCTTAGCTTTGAGTTTATTTGTTTGCCAACTCTGAGAAGGGTGATGGGGAGTTGAAAGAAGAAAATGGAGTTTTTGTCCTGGGCCTGACCTAGTGGCCTTGGGGCTTAATGTCAAAGGCCACTGTGGATATTGGATATAGAGGACCAAGGTATTTTTTATTTACTCACCTGCTAATCATTATCAAGGATGGTTTACCTACAGGTCCCAGCTCTTAACGTTGATTTTATTTTTCTCTCCTTAGGTGGTTGGAAGAAGTAGAGGAGAGAGCAAATAGAGAAGTGAGGCTTTGGTCTCTAGTTCTGTCTTAGTCCTGGTATCAGTGCCTGGTCCTAGGCCCAGCCTGGTGGCCAAATAGCATGGTTGTGAGCAGCTGGGTACAGGTCACTGTGTGCTCTCATTAAGTATTGGGCCTGCACTGGGGTTCAGAGGATCACTTGTAATAAACTGAATTCCAAACTAAACTGAGAACTTACTTATAAACAAAATAAATATTTGGGTATTTTTATTTAGAATTTCATTAGACTTTAGAATAGAAATAAGATGAATGTTCCCAATGGAGTTATACATGGGAATTCCTCCCATGTAGAATATACTAACCACATAGTGACATCTAATTAGAAATATCATCCTGAATAATGTTTCACTTTCTAGACAGCAAAGTATGTTTTTTCTTGTGTAATTGTGGGGGTCCTCCCTCCCCCAAAAGAACACAAAAGATTCATATATAATGATGGAATCAATCAATCATCACTACCACAAGTGATATAATAACTTGTAAGATTTTATACATTCTGATAACTTTATCAGGTAAGAACATCTCTACTAAATCAATCAATTAAAGGCATAGATTAATATTTTTAAAAGTTCTTAATCAATTAGAAAGGAGTGGATCAGGACTGGTTGAAGAGACTCAGACACACATTGTGGAGCTCATATCAAAATAGCAAGTCACTTCAGAATACAATGTCAAGTAAGCAAGTCTGCCTAGTGATAGAGCCAAACCCCTGAGAAGGAATCTCTTGGGGAGGGGAGAACAAGTCTGTCTCCTCCACTCCCAGCCACAGGATGAACTTGTGAACTTCAAAAGGTCAGAAGATTTGAACTTCCCATTGCCTTCCTAACAATGTGCCTGAATCAGCACAATACTGTTCCTGAGTGATTCAAAAGAGAAATGAGAATTATGAGAGCAGATTTTACATACTGCACAGCAAAAATAATAGGTAAAATCAAAAACCAGGAACCTCAATGGCAAGACTCACTAAAGAAACAAAAGAGAGAACCATACAATGGGAATGCAAATACACAGAAGTGAAGGACAATCTAGGAGAAGAGAAGCAAAAAACCCCAATAACATTAAAGGGAAATATGCACACTATGCAAGCAAAATATGCTGATCTTAGAGACAGGATGCTTAAAGACAGCCTAAAGATTATAGGTCTTCCAGAAGAAAATGCTGGGAAATAGAATAACATATTGTGAAAAACAATGGAGCCCAGGTTACAATTCAGGGTGACTTACCTTGGAAATCTGAGTTTAACCATATGTGAAAAAAAAAGATGGTCAATAATACAATTGTGTTTGAAACATAATTGGAAAGAAAACTAAACGTGTAGAGATTGTTGTTGTTGCTTGTCTTTTATTCTTGAAGAGGACCAATACCATCACGGAGTGCATGTGAATTGGATTTAAGTGAGGCAGATTTGCACAAAGCCATCAGCTTCACTCTCTCTTCCAGAGATTCATTGAAATCCAGTGGTCAGACAAAAGTCAAGATGACTGGTGATGGCCCGGGATACAGTGGATAACTTGTGTTACTTCCATGTCTGAAAGCTCTAAGTATTCCACAGCACCTGAATCAGCCACCTTTGTGGCCATTGGAACAAATTGCTCCCATTAATCCATTCCAACATCCACCCATCCACATTCTTGGGGTAGGCATCCTCCGAACTCACTGACAAGTTTGAGGCCTGTTGCTTACCCTCAACCTGGTTTAGCCTATCTACCAAGATGGTTTTACCTGTGTGTGTGTGTGTGTGTGTGTGTGTGTGTGTGTGTGTGTGTGGTCGCTGTGCATGCTGTGGTTTCTTGGAGCCAGAAATGAGAGTTGGGTGACAGTTATACCCAAAAGGTAGATAAGCCACCCTCAAAAGTGCTAACCAAACCCTCATACCAGAGGCACCAGTCCTCCCTGAACACCTTATATACCCCCAAAGTAAAAAAGATTCTTGAATACCCCCATACAACAGAAATGTAGGAGTGAATAAATGCAACAGGCAAGTATAATAACAGAATGACAGTAGACACCAGTAAAAGATTTCTTTCTAAATGTACACAAGGAGATGGGATGAAGGTGGAAATCTGGAAGAGGTCATAGTGAAGAGGCAGACAGCAGGTATTATGGATAGAACCTGGTCATACTTAATGACTAAATCAATCAATCATCCCTACCCCAAGTAACGTAACTCCCAAGATGCTATATACTCAGATAACTTTATCAGGTGAGAACACCTCTACTGAATCAATCAAAGGCACCCTGCCTAGAGGTGAATCAATGTTTTTCATTTGTTTTTTGTAGGACTACATTAGTTACAGAAAATAGAAGAGAGCAGGGGCATGAAGAGGAATGTATGATATGCTGGAACCAAATCAAAGGCTAGCAGTGAAGGGAAGGTGACCCCTGTGGTCTCAGAAAAAGAAGATCCTATAGGTAATGAATGAGGAGGAGGAAAGAATTGAAAAGAGAAGGAAAAAAAGGAGACTTTACTTTGGTGGTGGGATAGGATTCCACTGATGAATGCTCCTGTGGGTGGAGAAAGATAGTTTGTCATGGGAAATAGGGACTTATACTAGGCCTGACTTGGGGGATTTGATACTCATCATGCATTAGGAAGGAGGAGCTGGAACTCCTGAAGGCGACTGTCACATGAGGGAATAGGAGAGCATGGGCCCAGGGAAGAGATTTTGAGACAAATGTAGAAGATAACCAGGGAAGCCTATTCAGTGATGGACTACATAATCAGTTATGTGTTAGGGAAGGGGACCTACCATGGAACAGTGTTTCCTTTGACACATGCAATAGCTAGCAATATTATGGGAATGAGGCACAGTGAAAAAGAGGAATTCATGGGCCAAGTTCTACAAGGTAGTGGCAGAAAGTATGTTGAAGGTAGAGTCTAGAACGGATCCCTTAGAAGCTTTGATTACATGAAAAATACAAAGAAAATAGAGAAAAATCAAATAATGATAGGGGTGGTGAATCTGAGAACGAAGGTCTAGAGGAGACAGAAAAATAAGATGGATAATGAAAAGAGTGAAATAAGTTATTTTTGGAAAGGGACACCAAAAATGAAACTTTAAAAAGCTAATGAATAGGACCAGTTGAAGGGGTGAATGGGAGGGGGAATCTACTGGACTGAGAGGGAAAAAAGTGTGTGTGGGGGGGTGGGGTGGGGTGTTATATAATCAAATAAAAGCAGGAGAGGAAAAAAAAAACATAAGCAAAACCCCAAAGGGAAAGGTGCAACAAATGAGAGGAAGGGAGCAGGGGAGAAGGAAAGAGAACCAGTGGGAAAAGAGCAACCTTTAAAAAAAAGATGAAAGTTACTGAAAGAACAAAAGACTGTATTTATAGCAGAAGAGGGGAAAATCATAACTTGAAAAAAACCCCTAAATTTAGAGGCAGATGGAGGAAAATATAAAGCTAACATATAACTTTAAATGTGAATGGATTAAGTAATCCAATAAAATGAAAGAGTGACAGAATGGATAAGAAAACAAAATTCTACAATCTGTTACAAGAAAAACATTTAGAAATCAAAGACATACACAAAACAAAACTGAGGAGAAAGAAATATATTACTATACATCAAGTGAATAAAAAATAGTTGTAATCATGTTATTTGAAAAAGTAAAAACAAACATTAAAAAAATAAAAAGAGATAAACAGAGAAACTTTATTATGCTGAAAGGAATCATAGACAACAAACCAGGATCAATAATCATCATATACCTCAAGTGCCTTAGCATTCAAATTATTAATGCTACAAGAAGACATAGACAGTAACAAAATAGTAATAGGAGATGTCAATATTCCTCTCTCAGTTTAGGATTAGTCTAACAAAAAGAGAAGCCAAAGGGAAAATAAGGAACCAAACAAGTTACTGAAGAAACTAGAGTTAAATATATATAATCTTTTAAATTGCACAACAAAATAATGTGTATATGTAGTACCACATACAACTTTTACAAAAATTAACCATGTACTAGGGAACAAATGTTAAAATGTTGGAAATAATATATTTTTACAGGTGATAATGCAATAAAATATAATAAAAATAGAAATTGGTTCAAGCAAATAACAAATGGTATGGACCCAAATGGAAACTTAACAATGAAATCCAAAATAATGAGTGGGTCAAAGAAAAATCATAGAAAAAATTAATAACTGTTAAAAATGATACTGATAAAATAGCACACCAGAATTTCTGAGATGTAGCTACAGCACTCCTCAGGGAGAAAATCATATCCTTACAATCATACTTTAATAAAATTTGAAAAGAAAGGATTAGTGAACTGAATATGCATTTTTTTTGTTTGTTTTTGTTTTTGCAGGGCAATGAGGGTTAAGTGACTTGCCCAAGGTCACACAGCTAGTTAAATGTCAAGTGTCTGAGGCTGGATTTGAACTCAGGTCCTCCTGAATCCATGGCCAGTGCCTTATCCGCTGCACCACCTAGCTGCCCTGAATATGCATTTTTTAAAATTAGAAAGCCAAAAAACAAATAAACCTGAAATAAATACAAGAGAGGGGAAAGAAATAGGAAAAAATGGAAAGAAATGACAAATAAAACTAAAAGCTTTGAAAAAACTAGTGAAGTTGATAAATCTTTAGATAATCTGATTTTAAAGAGAGCAAAAATCAAATCCAAATGAATATGGTGAAGCCATAGCAAAACTAAGACATAGAAAAGAGCAATCAAACATATCATGCATAATTTTAAGATAACAAAACTAAGAACACAAAAGAAATAGGAAATACCTCTAAAAATATCCAAACCCTCAAAAAAAGCCACCTGTGAATATTAAATAACTCAATCCAGAAAAGGAAATATATCTAATAGTAAAGGAAGTATTAAAGAAAAAAAATTACTCCTGGTCCTGATGATTTCATTGGAAAATTCTATCAAATTTTTAAATAACAGTACTCATACTTTACAAATTATTCTCAAAAATTGATAAAGAAAACACTCTACCAGAATCCCTTTATACTATAAATATACTTCAAATACCTAATCTAAGGAAAGATAAAGTGCAGGAAGAAAACTATAGAAAAACATCATTAATAAATATTAACTTAAAATTTTTAAACAAAATCCTATCAGATATTCTATAGCCATGTATGCAAGATTAAAAAAAAATTCTGGGAAAACTAGAAAGCAGTCTGACAGAAATTAAGATTATACCAACATCTTACACCACCATCTACAATACATTTTAAATGGATATATGAGCTTAATATCAAAGCTAATAGGGGGCAGCTAGGTGGCACAGTAGATAGAGCACTGGCCCTGGATTCAAAGGACCTGAGTTCAAATCCGGCCTCAGACACTTGACTCTTACTAGCTGTGTGGCCCTGGGCAAGTCATTTAATCCTCATTGCCCTGTAAAAAAAGTCTAAAAAAGTATTAAAGCTAATACAATTTTAAAAATTAGAAGAGAAACATCATATACCTCTCACAACTATGGGCAGGAGATATATTCTTGAATAAACAAGAAAAAGAGGCAATTAGAAAAGATGAAATAGACAACTGATACTCAAAACTGAAAAGCTTCTGCACATAAGCATTAATTCATCTAAAATAAGAAGAGAAATGGCCAAATGGGGAAAAATCTTTGTATCAGATTTCTCTGATAAGGGTTTTGTATCAAAGTTACATAAACAATAAATAAAGCTATTCTCTAATAGATAAATGGACAAAAGATATGAACAAAGAGTTCTCAAAAGAACTGCAAAATACATACAACCACATAAAAAAGGCTTCGTTTCTATAATGATAAGAAAAATGTAAATCAAAATAACCCCGAGCTTTCACCTCATACCCTGAAAATTGGCAAAAGTGACAAAAAATGGAAATAGTCAATATTTGAGCAGTTATGGGAAGAAAGGCACACTAATAAATTACAGGTGGAACTATGAAATAGCACAACCATTTTAAAAAGCAATTTGAAACTATCCAAATAAAGTGGCAAATGTCTATATCTTTTGAACCAGAGACTTCATTACTGGGCTTATACCCCAAGGAAGCTATCAATAAGAAGAAAATTCCCATATGTTGAGGAATGGAAACAAACTGTGATACATAAATGTAATGGACTATTGCTATGCTGTAAGAAATGGTATGTGTGGGGCAGCTAGGTGGCGCAGTGGATAGAGCACTGGCCCTAGAGTCAGGAGAACCTGAGTTCAAATCCGGCCTCAGACACTTGACACTTAACTAGCTGTGTGACCCTGGGCAAGTCACTTAACCCCCATTGCCCCTCACAAAAAACAAACAAACAAAAAGAAATGGTATGTGTGATGAATACAGAGAAGCATGGAAGAGTTTATATGAACTGATGCAGAGTAAAAGAAGCAGAGCCAAGAAAATAATGTACACAGTAACTACAACAATACAAATATATGTAACAAAGTTAGATAAGATTAAGCAGCACTCAAATGAAGAAGTATGAGAAGACATCCCTAATCTACCCCTTTGTGGAGTTATCAGATGCACAGGTGTTACATATTACACATTTTTGCATTTTTTCCCATATATTGATCAGCTGTGCTCATTTTCCCCCTCTCTAAAAAATTATTTATCATATGGGATGGCTTTTGGGGAGCAGGAGTGGGGCAGAAGAGAGGGATACTTGGGACAACTATGGCGATGTAAGAAACAGAAAATATCAATAAAATACATATTTTTAAAACTTTTTATAAAAAGTCTCTAGTAGGAGCCCAGAAGAAAGTTGAAGGAACTGAGGACTCCACAAAGTTTGAAAAGGATTTCCAGTAGTGGAACTGTGAGTTTATGCATTTGCCACATGTGCTATCTGTGCTCTATATCACTTTTAATGAGGAACACACTGCATGGGTGTCATGAGCTATATTAGAGAAAATTTGTCCTATCCAAGTTTAGGATTACCCACAGAATTCTGAATGAAGAAGTTGAAGTTCCCAAGGGGCCTCAGGTCACTAGTTCTAAGGGGAACTAGAAAGGGAATCCAGCAGGGATACTGCATTGAATTCTCACTACCATAAAACTTTGTTTTGACTCAGTAGACCAAAATTACCCAGAACCTTCAATTAACCAGAATACCAATTCTCAAAAGAAGCAGTGTGGTATAGTGGAGAGGTCACTAGGTTCTGAGTTAGGAGTTTTAGTTTGGAGTTTGGGTTTCCATCTCAAATCTGTTACCAGTCAATCCTATAACCTTTAGTGAGTCATTTTTTTTTCTCTCTGTAATTTGCTTTTGGTAAAACCAAACAAAACCAAACCCCAAACCTTTAGTGAGCCAAAACAGCAAGCTTAGCCAACATGAGGAATACACTGCATTCCAAAGTATTTCTCTTAAGAAAGTGATTACTCAGATGTTACCAGGATTATATTTCCCATGAAACTGTATGATTGCGGCACTGGGTGGTTGTGTTATGTGGAAATAATTGGAGGAGAACTCTGGAAGAAGAGAAAGCAGGTAGAAAAATTGGAGATTGCAATGGTACTTTTCCCTAAACCAAGAGTTCAGACTCTTTACTGAGACCCAACAAAGAGAGGAAAGAGAAAAGAATTTCAAGGTTAAACAACATACTAACAGTCTCCAAGCATCAATATTAAGGATACTTGTGCTAAAGATTTTGATTTCCCTTATTTTCATTCTAAAGAGAGGGGAGAGATCTTAAAAGACATTTCCCCATTTCACAGGCATGAGTCTTAGAAAAGCATTTTCCTTGGCTGTTGTGATGGGGATCAGGAATAAGGCTGTAGTCATTCAGAAAAAGATGCCGAGATACCTTTTCCATTGCTTTATTTTGTAATTCTGCACAAATTAAATGTTTTACTATTTCAGTGAATGGCTCTTTCCTGGTCTGTCAGTTAGGTAACAGCTGAATTTGAATGACCTATTAAAGCAGGTGAGGATTCAAATTAGGCAGTGCATTTATAATTATCTAAAATATTGTTATCTTTTTATAAAAAGAGAATTGATCATTTACCAAGATTCAAATTACATAGAACCTTTCAGGAACCCACTGGAGACATCAGTGGTGACTTTCTCTGTCACCTCATTGACCAAAACATTCCTGTAGACAAAGAATCAAGTGGTACCTACTTCCACCAATAAACCAAATTGTCACATGAGTAATTAATTCATGTCAATAACTCTTCATTTCTTAGCAGGCTGAATTTCTCTATACTTCATCATGCCCAGGAGCCTGGTAACCATTCTCCCTTCTTCTCCCTACTTCAGCATGCTTTTATGTGTTGTCTTCCCCATTAGACAATAAGCTCCTTGAGGACAGGCACTGACTTTCTTTTTGCTTGTGTTTCTATTCCCAGTCCTTAGCACAGAGCCTGGCATGCTATAAGCACTTAAGAAATGCTTGTTGATGGACCAATTGATTGATTGGTTGAGAAGAAAAATTCTTGATCTAGTGTGAAAATCTGATAATGTTGGATTTGCAAAAGCAAGAGTTTTAAAAGTTATTGAGGGAAATAATATCCACAGAGAAAATGAGTTCACTTGAATTTTTTCCCTATGTTCACATTTAATCAGTTTCATCATTCATCATTTGAATCCAGGCTGCAACCACTTTCCCAGTAGATTCTTTTAAGGTAAGAGGGGAAAAAAAGAAAACAAAGCCAAGGGAGCCATAATTAAGTACACACATGCATGTATACACGTACATATGTACACATGTATATATGTGCATGCATGCACACATACTCACACTCTTTGACATATTTTTAACAGAAAATTCTTCCAAAGAATGAAAATGTCTCCTAATCCCTATATGCAGATCTAAGTGCTAGTGGGGAGTCTACTTATCTTGGGAAAGAAATGATAAGGTAAAAACTCACTCTTTCAAGGCAATTCGAGTAACTTATTGTCTTCCCCTGCTCTAGTCTCACACAAACACACACACACACACAATTTAAATCACCCCTTCTGGAGGTTATTGAATTCTTGGCGGAGACATAAGAATGAGTATTTCTTTTGCAATTCATTCAATCTGGAATCCACATCTCAGAAGAGTCAGTCCTAATCATTAATCCTATTGCCTAGAGAGATGTTTCATTTTCAGACCCACCGACACCCATATGCCATTTAGTTGGGAGGATTATATCAAATCTTTTCCCTTTCTGGGTAAATGTGATCACTTTGCCCCTGTATAGTGTCAATTCATTGGATGGTGGGCTGAGCATCCCTGCCTTAGAGTTGTTGAGTATCAGAGCTGGAAAGGTCATAGAGACCATTTTAGTACAAATCCTCATTTTCCAGATTAGAAAACTGAGTCTCAGAGAGCACAAGTGACTTTCCCAAGATCACACAGGGAAGAAGGTGCAGAGACAGGATCAGAACCCAGGTGTCCAGAATTTACATCCAACACTTATTCTGATATACCATCCTGCCTCTCCTAAAACAGAATCTCTTTGCCTTAGGGCCATTTTTTTTTGCCAAAAGAATTAACTCAATATTAATAGTGATTGTAAGATTGTTAGAACCAGAAAACACCTGATTCTCCTGACTCTACATGCCGTGTTCTTCTTGCCACACTGTGTTGCCTCTTTATGAATAAGATTTAATGGAGTACATAACCTGTATTACCCACCTTCTGTTTTACCTATGTCCAAACACATCCAACAGAGATATTTATTCTTTTCTGTTCAAGGCTAGTCAGTGAAGAAAAAAGGGGGGGACATAATTTTTATTAAAATTGTGCCCCATTTATCTTTCCTTGCAATAACCCCTTATGCCCATGTAAGTTGGGCCAGTTTTCCCTTTAAAGATGTTAGAACTGTCCTCAAAATTCAGTGGACTCAGGGAAATAAAGGCTTGGGAAACTGATATCATTTATTAGTTATCTGAGTAAAAATAGGCACAAGGAGCTTCAGACTGTCTCTGAGGCTTGGCTTGGAAAACCACCATGGGCAACTTAGAGGCAGGGGAGCTTCACTTAGCTGAATTGGGTCAATGTTCCTGGTGCATATTCTTATGGAATATTCTTCCTTTGCTATGAAATCTTCCTTTACTAGTCAATCTTTTGTTAACTGTTGAATGATGAATGGGCATTTCTATTCATTCCAATATCAAGACAAAACAACCAGGGGACTGGCTTGATTTGGGACCAGCCTTATTCTTCCTTCCCCTCCTTTTGCATCCTATTAACCTATTTTAGGCAGCCCAGACTAACTCTTCAAACTGATCAATTCAGCTACCCTAAGGTGACATAATGACATAATAATAACGTCTTTACCCAGTCCCCAGTCATCCAATATTTTCTGTATTTCAAACTGGACCTTAGAGCAAGGCAGGAATCTCTCATGGTGGCATTTCAAACAGTGGGTAGAAGTAATTTTAACGAAGATAATTATTACTGCCCCCCTCCAACCTCCTTAAATCATGTCACACAGGTAGACTACTTTTCATCTTAACCATTAAGTCAATGTGCAGAAATTTGGGAAAACTCCATTTATTGACCGAAAGTCCACAAGATAAGGGCTCAAAAATGATAGCCATTCAGCTGTAGATCCATGAATTTTAATACTTTGAGACCACATGACCTTAGATACTTATTCCCACCTGAGATCTCAGTAAGCAGCTTCAGCACAGACTATATTCTAAAGATGAAGATAAAGTAAAGCTTGTGGGAAAGAGATTAGGGGTAACAAGATAATTGCAGGGAAAGGAGTTAATATAAGTGATGATGCTCTAACCAGAAACCATACTAGGACATTACTTATAGATCATAGGATCATAGATTTAGAACTGAAAGGGACATTTGAGGCCAGTGAGTTGAACCCCTTCCTTTTGAAGATAAGGAAAGTGAGGCATAAAGAAGTTAAATGTCTTATTCATAGTCACATAATTAGTAGGTGCTGGAGGAGTATGTAAAACCAGGTCTACTTAACTTCAAGTCTAACACTCCATCCACAACACCAAATGTGAGTCAATTATGACCTGTAGGTCAGATCCAGCACTCCATCTGCAAAATTGTTCTGAGTTATGGGTGGGATTTTTTTAAATAAAGTTTTATTGTGTTTAAAATGTAAAATTCATTTTTAACTTGTAGACTGAATAAAAACAGGCAGAGGTCATTGGTCCTCTGGCAGTAATTGACTGACCTCTGCACTACAACCTTCTGTCTCTGAAACTGTCTTCTGTGGACAGGAGTTAACAACATTTCCAAAGGCTGGGACATCTGGGTTCCAGTTGTTATTTTCTTGTTGTACCATGGGTGAATATCCTAATCCTTTGATCATAATGGAATAGGATGGGGGAGACAGGAATAATGTAGACGCAGAAATGCTGGTAACATGTCAGTGGTGATACACACTCACCCTTTACAGTTAGGTCATAGGGTACATGGGCAGCTAGGGGGTGCCATAATGCACTGAGCACTGGGCCTGGAGTTAGGAAGACCTCAGTTTAAATCCTGCCTCAGACACTTACTAGCTGTGTGACCCTGGACAAGTCACTTAGCCCCATTTGCCTCGGTTCCCTCATCTGTAAAATGAACTGGAGAAGGAAATGGCAAACTATTCTAGTATCTTTTGCAAAAGAAAACCCCAAATGGGGTCATGAAAAGTTGGGCATGACTGAAATTATAAATAATGTAAGGGACTAAAATTCTAGTTAGTCTGTCTAAAATATCTAATAAGTGGTCGCCAATAAATTATAAACTTTAGCAAGAGTTTAGACTTTTAAGCATTTATTAAGGAGAATAAGAATTTGGTGAAGAGAAAGAGAAAGGCCTAGATTCATCTATCTATTAAAGGGAGAGCGCATTTCTAGCACCAGCCTCGCCCCCCTTCCTCCCACCAGCAAATGTCATTTCCTGCTGCCAAAGAAAAGCCACATGTCTTGCCCTCAGGCGACTTCTCCTCAAGGCAGAGCTTTCCTACAGTAAGTCTCCAGCAGGTGGCATCATTCCAATCGTTACAATAACAACATAGCATCATAGATCTGGACTACAAAGAAGTCTCAGAAGTCATCTAGTTCAGTGTGTTCATTTTACAGATGAGGTAACTAAGGCTCAGGAAAGCTACATGACTTTTCTAAGGTTACACAGTTAACATGCATCAGAGACAGAATTGAATCTAATACTTCTGCCTTTGAAGACAGCTGTTTTAAAACTGTACCCTATGGGAGTGGGGAAGGAGTGTAGCAGCAATCATTCTGCTGCCTCTGGAAATTGGTCTGCATATTCTCTTTAGCCACTCCATCATACATAGGTTGCCAAAACTCCTGAGCAGCTGGTTGAAACAGGAATAGAAAATATACACACAACCACACCTACCAGTGCTAAGCATCACACAAGTTGGTCTGCTGACAGGACGGCTAAGTGAACAAACACCTTCCCATTCATCCTCACAGAGGTAACTATTAAAACCAGCAGATGGCTCCCACTCACTGCTGGTGACCACTTCTGTGGACCAGAAATCTCAATTCAATGAAGAATTCAGTAGAATAATTATGTTGCTCTGACATGATTAAAGAGAAAATTTGGCAGAACCAAAGCACCCAAACTTTTTCTCTTGCATCTGTGGGTGATCTGGCTCTTCCATCCTACTAGTCATTAGTCTAGGACAGGGTTGTCCTGTTACCTATGTCCCTGGAAGAATGGGGTCCTATTGTGGGAACCCATTGTTTATTTTATTCTTGAGGCTTGGAGATCCTGGAAGATGATCTTGTGTCAGTCACTAGTGGCTAGAGCAAGTGGCAGGTAAGCATTCTGTGGTAAGCAATGGTACAATGGCTCTCTTGTCTGAGACACGATGAGCTGAAATCCACTGTTGCTTGAGGATGAATAGGCATAGAACCTTGGAATGAGCTTTCATTTTTTGATATCTACTGTCACCTTCCTTGGTGTCCACAAACATGCCCATGTATCCCCCATCCCTGTGTAAACTAGGGTCACTAAATTTATACAAGACTCTCCTCATTGGTGAAGATAGATTACTCAATGCTCTGTGCCTAAATGGGGGGTAGAATTGGAGAGTTTGGGAAGAATGGAGATCCTGATCTTCTGGCTTTAAGCTTTGAGAAAGAGAAGACATACAGTTTCATATATCTTCAGGAAAATGTCTCTAAAGGGAGAAACACTCCAGGAAGAAGCCAATGTGGAGAGGAGTCAACACCTTGCTCATATCCTTATTCCTAGCTTATTGAACAAGAGACTTCAAGAAATTTCCACTTCGGTAAGATCTGGTACTCTCTCTCAATTGAGTTAAAAAAATTGCTCCCACTGGAGAGCTCATGTACTCTATGTATTGTCTGGTATGTTCTCATTTATATGAGTTTTCTGATTTCTGCTTGCTATCAGCCTGAACAAATGGTTTTGGGGTTTTTTTGCCATTTTTATATATGGCTGGCATTTGGTGAAAAGGGAGATAGGCCCTTAGATATACAGCTTTTGGAACTCTTCTCTTGTTATGGAATAATGATGATAAGTGTGGCTTGAACCTAAAAATTATTTGCCCTAGACTAACAATATTTAGTGTAGGGGGACAAATAGAAATAATTCTACAGTCTGTGTTAAAGAAGAGTAGAAAGAGAAAATTCTAGATATATTTATTCATGCCTCCTGCACTTTATCTAGATAGACCCATGTGGACCCACATAGGCAACCCACACACACACACACACAAACATGCGCATTAAACTTTAAAAAAAGCCTCACTTGATCAGACCATTTCCACTTGTTATCATCCTGTATCCCTCCTCCCTTTCTTGGCTAAATTCCTTGAGAAAGCCATTTACACTCAGGACCTCTACTTAACCTCTCACTTGCTTCTAAAGCCTTTGAAATTTGGCTTCCAATCTTATCATTCAACTGAAACTACTTTGTTAAAAGTTACTAATGAGGTGAAGAAGGAGTTCTACCAAATTGATTTTATGACACAAATATGGTGGTGATACCAAAACCAGGCAAAGCAAAAACAGAGAAAGAAAATTATAGACCAATCTCCCTAATGAATATTGATGCTAAAATCTTAAATAAGATATTAGCAAGGAGATTACAGCAAGTGATCACCAGGATAATACACTATGACCAGGTGGGATTTATACCAGGAATGCAGGGCTGGTTCAACATTAGGAAAACTATTAACATAATTAACCACATCAATAAGAAAACCAAGCAAAATCATATGATTATCTCAATAAATGCAGAGAAAGCTTTTGACAAAATGCAGCACCCATTCCTAATAAAAACACTAGAGACTTTAGGAATAGGTGGAGCTTTCCTTAAAATAATAAACAGTATCTACCTAAAACCATCAGCAAGTATTATATGCAATGGAGATAAATTAGAGGCCTTCCCAATAAGATCAGGGGTGAAACAGGGATGTCAATTATCAACCCTATTATTTAATATTGTCCTAGAAATGTTAGCTTTAGCAATCAGAGAAGAGAAAGGAATTAAAGGAATTAGAATAGGCAAGGAGGAAACAAAACTATCACTTTTTGCAGATGATATGATGGTATACTTAAAGAATCCTAGAGAATCAACTCAAAAATTACTTGAAACAATTAACAACTTTAGCAAAGTAGCAGGATATAAAATAAATCCACATAAATCATCAGCATTTCTATACATGACAAACAAAGTCCAGCAGCAAGAGATAGAAAGAGAAATTCCATTTAAAGTAATGGTAGATAATATAAAATACTTGGGAGTCTACTTGCCAAGACAAACCCAGGAACTCTATGAACACAACTACCAAACACTCTTCACACAAATCAAATCAGATCTAAATAATTGGAAAGATATCAATTGCTCATGGATAGGCAGAGCTAATATAGTAAAAATGACAATACTACCTAAATTAATTTACTTTTTCAGTGCCATACCAATCAGACTACCTAAAATTATTCTATAGAGCTAGAAAAAATAATAACAAAATTCATCCAGAAAAACAAAAAATCAATAATATCCAGGGAAATAATGAAAAAAATTCACAGGAAGGTGAGTTAGCGGTACCAAACCTGGAGCTTTACTATAAAGCAGCAGTCATCAAAACTATCTGGTACTGGCTAAAAAATAGAGTAGTAGATCAATGGAATAGGCTAGGCTCAGGAAATGCAGTAGTAAATGACACTAGTAATGTAGTGTTTGATAAACCCAAAGACTCCAGCTTCTGGGATAGGAACTCAGTATTTGACAAAAACTGCTGGAAAAACTGGAAGATAGTATGGCAGAAATTAGGCATAGACCAACATCTTACACCTTATACTAAAATAAGGTCAAAATGGATACATGATTTAGACATAAGAGGTGATACCATAGGTAAATTAGGAGAGAAAGGAATAGTCTACCTATCAGATCTTTGGAAAGGAAAACAGTTTATGACCAAACAAGAGATAGAGTATATTATAAAATACAAAATGGATGATTTTGATTACATTAAATTAAAAAATTTTTGTACAAACAGAAGAAATGCATCCAAAATTAGAAGGGAGGCAGAAAGCTGGGAAACAATTTTTGTGGCCAGTACTTCTGATAAAGGCCTCATTTCTAAAATATATAGGGAACTAAATCAAATTTATAAGAATCCAAGTCATTCCCCAATTGAGAAACGGTCAAAGGATATGAACTGGTAGTTTTCTGATGAAGAAACCAAAGCTGTCTATTCCCATATGAAAAAATGCTCTAAATCACTATTGATTAGAGAAATGTAAATTAAAACAACTCTGAGGTACCACCTGACACCTATCAGATTGGCTAAAATGACAAAAAAGGAAAATAATCAATGTTGGAGAAGCTGTGGGAAAATTGGAACACTAATGCATTGTTGATGGAGCTGTGAACTGATCCAACCATTCTGGATAGCAATTTGGAATTATGCCCAAAGGGCGATAAAGCTGTGCCTACCCTTTGACCCAGCAATACCACTTTTGGGTCTTTTTCCCAAAGAAATCATGGAAGGGGGAAAGGGACCCACATGTACAAAAATATGTATAGCTGCTCTTTATGTGGTGGCAAGGAATTAGAAGTTGAGGGGGTGCCCATCAATTGGGGAATGGCTGGACAAGTTGTGGTATATGAATACAATGGAATACTATTGTGCTGTAAGAAATGATGAGCAGGAGGAGTTCAGAGAAACTTCGAAGGTCTTGTGTGGGCTGATGATGAGTGAGATGAGCAAAACCAGAAGAACATTGTACACAGTATCATCAACATTGAATGTTGATCTACTGTGATGGATTATATTCTTCTCACCAATGCAATGGTCCAGAAGAGTTCCAGGGAACTCATGATAGAAGAGGATCTCCAAATCCAAGAAAAAAAAAAAGAACTGTGGAGTATAGATGCTGAATGAACCATACTATTTCTTTTGTTTTTGGTGCTGTTGTTTTTTTTCTAATTTGAGGTTTTTCATCATTGCTCTGATTTTTTCTTATAACATGACTAATGCAGAAATAGGATTAATGTTATTATGTATATATATCCTATATCAGATTACCTGCTGTCTAGGGGAGGGGGGAGGGAGGGAGGGAGAAAAATCTGAAATTGGAAAGCTTGTATAAACAAAAGTTGAGAACTATCTTTACATGTAATGGGAAAAAAATAAAATACTTTATTAGAAAAAAAGATACTAATGATCTCTTAATTAATGAATCTAATGACATTTTCTTCAAGTTACAGGTAAAGGATAGTTTTCAACATTCACTTTTGAGAACTCAAGATTTCGAACTCCAAATTTTTCTTCCTCCCTCCCCACCTCCTGAAGCCAGCAAGAAATCTGATATAGGTTACACATTACAATCATGTTAAACATATTTCCACATTGTCATGTTGTGAGAGAAGAATAAAAAAAAAAACACTAAGAAAGAAGAAACAAACAAACAAACAAAAAACAACAACAAAAGTGAGAAATAGTATGCTTTAATTTGCATTCACACTCCATAGTTATTTTTCGGGATGTGGAGAGCATTTTCCATCATTAGTCTTTTGGCATTGTCTTGAATCATTGCATTGCTGAGAATAACTAAGTCTATCACAGTTGCTCATCACACAATGTTGTTGTTACTGTGTACAATATTCTCTTGGTTCTGCTCATTTTATCCAGCATAATGATATTTTCTAAGTCATGCTCCCCCCTTAACTTCTCTGAAGTGATTGATATCATTAATCACCTTCTGGATCATTCTCTCTTCTCTGAGTTTTTGTGACACCTCTTTCTGCTTCTCCTCCTTGATGTACAGTCACTCCTTTTGCAAAAAGCCTTTCCCTATCTCCCTTAATGCTAGTACCTATCCTTTCTTGATAATTTCAATTTATCAAATATACATACACATACATACGTCTATCTCTATATATATCTTGTTTGTACATAGTTGTTTGTATGTTGTCTCTCCATTAGACTAGGATCCCTTTAAGAACAGGGACCAGCAGAGTGCCTGGAACATAGTATACACTTAATTAATACTAGCTAATTATTGATTTGGGTATTACATCACTTCCTAAAGTTTCAATATAATCTCTATGGAGAGAATTTCAAGATGCACATATCCAGCTCTAGTTTCTGCTGAGTAACAATCACCCTTCTCCAACTGTTTCTTGGACATCTCAAACTTAATCTCTCTGTGTCTTTTCATCTTTAAAAGGACAGTAATCCATAATAAACCTCCCTCACAAGTTATTGTGAGATAATGCATGTGGAATTGCTTTGAAAGTGCTGTATAAGGATTCCCATCAACTTGGGAATGGCTAAACAAGTTGTGGTATATGATTGTGATGGAATATTACTAAGCTGTAAGAAATTATGAGATGATTGATTTTAGAAAAACATCAAAAGACTTACATGAAATAATGAAGAGTGAAATGAGCAAAACCAAGAGAATGTTGTACATAGTAACAGCAATATTATTTGAAGAATAACTGAACAACTGTTACCCTGAGCGTCATAAAAAATAAACAAATAAACCACTAACCAAATAAATAAATAAATAAATGGGTGATCAAATAAATAAATGAATAATGAACAGAACAAACAAACAAATAGGTGAACAAACAAATAAATAAACAAACATTTAAATAAATAAATGCACTCATCTTATTGTCAGAAAATTATTCTTTCCATGATCCTTGGGGATATATATTATGATAGGTCAAGGAATATATCATAGTGAAGGCTCAAAGCCCATTGTGCACATTAAGACACAATGGGAGCCATTTTGAAACCCTGCCCACGGACCCACAAATGCCTCGTCAAGGGCTAAATCATGTCTTTGGGCACAAATTAATTTAGGGGGAAAATAGCCCCATACAACAATATTTCAATTCTGCCCAACTGGTTATTAGCCCCATTGTTTTCAAAGTAGCCAGTTGTTGGATTGAATTCCAATGTGGTTTTATTTTGCAAACCGGTTAGTATGTGGAGACTGCCATCATATTTGTTTTAGTTCCTCCCAATTTTCATGGAAAGGCTCCTACCACCTGGCCCTACCTTGCCCTTCAGATTGGAAAATATGTGAAAATTATGTCGAGCTTTCAGTTCCACTTGCCAAGTTTTGGGGCAAGAAGGAACACAGAGTTAGGGCCAGGCCCACACTCTGGGTATCTGGGCATCATGTTTTGTCCTTTGTCCTAAAAACAAATTTTATTCCCCTGTTGAGCTAAGAAGCCAATGAAGAATTACTTTCAAAACCAAATATTTATTGGCACATCACAAGCTTCCCTTTAGTTAGAAAAACATGTTTTTATTTGAAAATTTTATTTGAAAATTTTTATTTGAAAATTCCCTGGAAAGAACAGTGGCTTAAATCAAAGAGGACAAGTGTTTGGCAGAGCACAAGGAACACCACCCTGCCCTCAGAGAGATTCCAGGTTCAGCAGGATCCAAGTGACTTACAAGAGTGACCCATGAGAGGCAAAGGACCTGCTTCACAGCTTGTCCTGAATGATTCAGCCTATATTGGAGTTTCTGTAGAAATTTGGAGAGAAATATAGGATAGAGAGGCATGCAGAGAAAAGAGTGGTAGGCCAGAGCATTCTGACTCTTGAACATGTCATTATCCAAGAGGAGAACTCCAATGACAATCATAACTATGGTGAATTTCATTCCAAGTGATAGTGACTTCCTTTTGAAGTCAGTGGGGGAATGTAGGGTGCACTCTCTGCTCCTGATTTCCCTGTAGACAAACTGTCAAGTACAATAAGTTGTCTTGTGAATGTCCGCATCTCAGACAGATGAGTCAGTTTCCAAGTAGTTCACTTTATCTAAAGTTTGGAAGTGGTGGTGAAGAGCATTCTGGCTCTCAAGCATGTTACTGGTGCTGGGTCCTAGGAAATCATATCTACCAGATGATTTGCAGATAAATATTTGAACGTAAGAAGCATGTCACCAGGCAGTATGGTATAGTGGATGAAGAGAAATCACCTCAGAGTCAGGAAGACGTAGGTCTAAGTTCCACTTCTGACTTCAACTAGCTGTATGACTCTGAGCAAGTCACTTAACTTCTCTCTCATTACCTCATGCAACTCTATAAAACTATAAGTTGCAGGTATGCATTAGCAAAAGAGGCTTTCTCACTGGGAGTTACAGTGTCCTGGGTTCTGGGATGAAACAATATGGGATAAATGTATCAATACTGGGTGCAATAAAGGAGACCCAGACAGAATGTTCTAGAAATATTTAAAGAAAATGAAAATTAAATGTGTCTGAACTTTGTCTTTTAAAAAAAAATCAGGTGAGTAGACATTTCCTTCTATTTTGATGCCCTCTATTCAACATTTTAATTAACATTTTTTGAACCAGTAGAATGTAAACTAATTGAATATAACTACACTAGAACTATATCTTTATCCATATTTCCATTTAAATGGCACTTTATTCAATTCAGCCTTTTGGCTGCACGATAACAAGCATATTCTCCATTTTTGTCTCTGTATCCTCAGTGCATGTCATGTGCCTTCTACATCAAAGACACATAAGAAAAGCTTATTATATTGAATCAAAGATTTGGATGAAAGCAAAGATGCCATACTTATCAAGTCTGTGAACATCCCAAAGCTAAGAGAGATAGTTAACTTACTGGAAGGCAGAATCGGTATCCCAAAAGACCTAACAGAAGAAATTTAATAGGAACAAGGGTAAGGTCCTCCACTTACATCTTTTTAAAAAATCACCTAGGGGCGGCTAGGTGGCACAGTGGATAAAGCACCGGCCCTGGAGTCAGGAGTACCTGAGTTCAAATCCGGCCTCAGACACTTAACACTTACTAGCTGTGTGACCCTGGGCAAGTCACTTAACCCCAATTGCCTCACTAAAAAAAAAAAAAGAAAAAAAATCACCTATATAAGGACAAGAGGAAGAAGACATACTTCAGTAATATTTATAATGATTAAACAACAATGAGCCATGGCAAATAGAAAAGCTCACTTAATTTTAGTCTTCATCAAGGAGAAGTGAAGTGTGTAGAATGAGGGAAATGTTAGTCCTGTCCCACTGTGCCCTGGTCAGATGACCTTTGGGTCAGGGTGTTGAGTTCTGGGAAGTTTTAGGGGTAGGTTGACAAAAAGGAGCATGTCCAGAGGGGAGTGATTAGGTGGGCGCAGAACTGTAATGTGAGTCTGTACCGTATGAGGATCAAATGAAGAAGCTGAAGATGTTTATGATAGAGAGAGAGAGGAGGGAAGGTTAAGGTGGATATGGTAGTTGCTGGTAAGTATTTGATAAACTCTCTTATACAAAATAGATTAAACTTGGCCCTGCTCAGCCCTAGACAGCAGAAATAGAAATGATGCATATATATTTCAGAAATGAAAATTTGTGCTTAACATAAGGAAAAAATTAACAAGCTGAATAGTCCAAGAGTGGAATGGCTGTCCTGGGGATTGTGGAGAGTTCTGGACACTGAGGAGCTTCAAGCAGAAGCAAAGGATGTTATGAGAAGATTCCTGGTCAGGTGTAAGCTGATCTCTTTGGGGGGCTCCTTGCAACTCAAAGATTATTATTCTGATTCTGATTCATTTATTCTGTCCCTTCTTGCTCAGCTCTTTCTTCTTCCCTCCAAAGCACAGGCCTCAGGGTAAATTCCTCATACACTAGCGTGCCCTACTGTTTGTAAGTCTAGGAGGCAGCATCCCAAAAGACAATGAAAGGCAACTTTGGGAAGGAAAGCAACCCCACCCTCCACATGTGCTCCATATGGGACAGGGACAGTTGTTCCTTCTTGGGCCTACTCAGCTACTACCCTACACTCAGAGAATCATCATCATGTTATCCTTGTTAGCATTATGAAGAGGCATTCTAGCCTCTGGTCTCCTACACCCAACCACTCTTTCTCTCCTGATTCTTCCCATCCACAGACACCCACTCTTACCCCCAGACAGTATTATCTGGCCTATTTCCACAAAGTTTTGTTTCATTCTTTGGACTTGTGTCTTCCTGCCTAGCATGCAGTAGGCACTCAGTAGGCTTGCTTGAGTGATTAATTCATTGTTCTTAGATGGCTGTCAATATTTGAAAGGTGGATAGAATTCAGAATAATGAGGAGACATTGTAAAGAGAGATTTCTGCTTAACATAAGGAAAAACTTCTTACCCATTTGAGCTATCCAAAAGGGGAATGGGTGTCCTTGGCATCATTGGAGGTTACTCCAGATAGGGGCAAGGATGCTGCAGAGAGGACTCCTGTTCAGGGATCTGGCTTACGAGAAGGAATTCTTTCCAACTCCAAGATGCTGATTCCATGGAGATTTGAGTCAGTCCCACCCAAATGGCTTCTCCCATCCCTTCCCTAATGATTCAAGGTGTTGCACCTCTCTGGGTTTATCTTGTTGGTCATTTTCAGTCATGTCCAGCTCTTTGTGACCCCTTTTGGGGGTTTTCTTGGCAAAGATACTGGAGTGGTTTGCTATTTTCAAGCTGACTGGTAGGTTTTATGGACTTGTTGTCAAGGCCATAATACTAAAACTGTTTAGGAGGAAGTTATTTTTAATTTCACCAGAGCCTTGAGGCTACCAATCAAGAAGGAAATTCTGATAATAAGGAGCGGCTGTTGACCATAGTCTCTAAGGAACAGGAGGGAGTTTCAGAGCATGCACAATGGCTATGGGTAAGGAGCCATGGTGGTCACTTCTAGCCATGTCCCTTTTCCCACAGTCAATAAAAGGCTGGGCTTCTCAACTGGTTGGGAACCCCTGTGAAAGTTTCTATAATGGTATTTCACATTTCTATATTACCTCAAGATTTATAAAGTTCTTTCTTTATAATTCTATGAGATAGATAGGAAGCATAGCTATTATTATCCCCCTCTTACAAATGAGAAACCTGATATTCAAAGAGAGGGACTGAAATACCCAAGGCCACATAGCTGTAAGTTTCCCAGCTAGAATTTGAACCCAAACTTCTAATTCCAAGTCCAGTCCTTTTTCCATAGACTACACTATTTCTAACTTTGTTACTCATCCATCTTCTATATTCTTAAGAAACACTAGGGGCGGGGGCGGCTAGATAGCACAGTGGATAAAGCACCGGCCCTGGATTCAGGAGTACCTGAGTTCAAATCTGGCCTTGGACACTTGACACTTACTAGCTGTGTGACCCTGGGCAAGTCACTTAACCCCCATTGCCCCGCAAAAAAAAAAAAAAGAAAAAAAAAAAAGAAAAAGAAACACTAGGGGCCCATTGTCAGTAAGGGAAGAAGTCTGAGTTTTTTTTTCCAGTAGCAGGGGATATATTATACCAAACCATTCATATTCCTTCACCTGTCTAATCTTCTCAGACATCAAATTGGACATATGTAAGCTTATAATTCTGATAGCATTTTTCCTACATGATACTGATATTGAAGCTGTTATCACTGATCATGAAAGGTAACTGTAGCATAATGGACAGAAATCTTGCTTCAGAATTAAGAAGACCAAGGCTCAGATCCTGCCTCTGACATTTATTAGTCTTATGTAAATTCCTTAATTTCACAAATTCTCCACAACTTTATAAGAATAAAAGTTGGGCTCTTTCCTGCAGGAGAGCCGAGCCTTGATCGCTGCCACCACTGGACCTGGAACAACCGAATCACTTGTCTTTCCCCTTTGGTCCTATTTATTTAATAAAGTCCACTTCCTGAGGAAAAAAAAAAGAATAAAAGTTGGAAAAACAGGTGGCAATTTGCACTGGAAAAGGATGTTTCATCACTGGGTGGTCCCCGTGCCAGTGAAATCCCTAAATCCCAAGATTACTTCTTAAATAATTCTGGTGTAGCATAGAGTCCCATTTTTCTGGTGGAACTGAGACAGGGATGAAGAATTTAATGGCTTGACTAAAAGGCATTATAGGGAAATAGTGGCAAAGCTAGAACCCAAATCCAGGTCTCTTGTTTCTGGTATTTCCTTGACATAAAAAAGATGGAAACAGTTATTTTTTTCATCTTGTAGGAAAATCTTAAATCTTTGAATGTGTAATTGAGAGACTATTCATGAAAATCTAGTCTTTAGAATATGTACAATATGATTTATTTGCTGCTAATCCATTTGGAGCAAGACAGCTCCCCTCAAGTCCAGCACTGGAGGGTACATTACAGACAGAGTTAAGCAAATGGAAAGATGGGTAGGGCACTTTTCTGAGTTGTACACCGTCAGAAATTCTATCATAGAATCAGCTTTAAACATCATGGAGTCCTTCCCTGTACTACAGGAGTTGGACAATGTACCCACACTTGAGGAACTTGAGAATGCAATTGGCTCCCTAAGATGTGGAAAAGCTCCTGGTGCAGACAGTATCGCAGTTGAATTGATCAAAAGCTCTAAAAACGTTCTCTTAAAACTCCTGCATGAAATGTTGTGTCTGTGTTGGAAAGAAGGTGAAGTGCCACAGGATATGCATGATGCCTGTATAGTTACTCTTTATAAGAACAGTGGAGACAGGAGTGACTGTAACAACTATGGAAGAATTTCACTTTTCAGCGTCATTGGGAAGATGTTTGCCAAGGTCATCTTGCTTAGACTGCGTAAACTTGCCGACTGTGTTTACCCCGAATCGCAATGTGGCTTTCGAGCAGGGAGGTCAACTATTGATATGATTTTCTCGCTTTGCCAACTGCAAGAAAAGTGCAGAGAACAAAGAAAACCCCTCTTCATTGCCTTCATAGACCTGACCAAAGCATTTGATACGGTTAACAGAGAAGGTCTTTTCGAAATTCTCTCGAGAATTGGTTGCCCTCCTAAACTCCATAGCCTGATTCACTCCTTTCATTGCAACATGCAGGGTGTCATAGTTCGAAGGCAACACCTCTGAAGCATTCAGCATAAATAGGGGAGTCAAGCAAGGATGCGTGCTTGCTCCCATGCTGTTTGGAATTTTCTTCTCCATGCTGTTGTGTCATGCTTTTGGTTCATCAACTGATGGCATCTATCTGCATTCCCGGTCGGACAGAGGCCTGTTCAACGTTTCACATCTGAGATCCAAAACCAGAGTGAGAGGTAGCACCCTTAGAGACCTGCTTTTTGACAATGATGCTGCACTTGTTTGTCACTCAGAGTGTGAATTGCAGACCTTGATGGATCGCTTCTCCCAAGCTTGTACGGACTTTGGCCTAACCATTAACTTTAAAAAGATGAAAGTCATGTGTCAGAGTGCTATATCGCCTCCATTGATGCACATAGGTAGCTACCAATTAGATATTGTAAGCCAATTCTCATATTTTGGCTCTATTGTCAGTGACAATTTGTCACTTGATTCTGAGATCAATCAGAGGATTGGGAAAGCTACTTCAAATATGTCTAAGCTTGCCAAGTGTGTCTAGGCAAACAGTAAACTGACAAGATGAACCAAATTTGCCAACTATAGAGCATACGTCCTGCGTACCTTATTGTATGGCAGCAAAACATGGACTACATACACTAGACAAGAGAAGAAGCTTAACAGCTTCCACATGCACTGCCTTCGGCACATCCTTGGCATATCTTGGTCAGATAGGATCACCAACACAGAAGTGCTCTGAGCATCTACACGCTACTGAAACCAAGACGACTGCGCTGGCTCGGTCATGTGCACCGCATCCAAGACACCTACTCTATGGTAAGTTAGCCTCAGGCCAGAGATCTGCTGGATGCCCCCAGCTTAGCTACAGAGATGTATGGAAGCAAGACTTGAGGGCTCTGGGAATAGACACTGGCAGCTGGGAGGAGATGGCCAAGGACCGCGCCTGATGGAATTCAGTACTCAGGAGCAGCTTACGTGCAGCTGAGATGGGCCTCTAAGCTCTGGAGGACGAAAAATGAATGAGACGCGGGAACTGACGGGCAACAGAGAGCGCAGTTTTCCAATGTCCTGGTTGCAGCAGGAGCTGCAGCTCCTGTATCGGTCTGCACAGCCACACTGTGGCCTGTGGCTCTTCAAGGCGCTGATCCATGATCGTCCACACCTGGTGGAAGCCTACTAATCCATTTGAAGGCTTGGTGACTCTGCTTGTAGAAGTACAGTTATCCTTTCCACATCACAGGGGTGGGGGTACAGAACCCCCTGCAATCTGGAAAATCCACGTAAAATATTTTGACCCTCCCTTTGTATCAGAGAAGTCTAAATTATGTTACTAAAAGGTAAAATATATGTGTATTATAGAAGGCTATACATGTATTTTATGCATTTTTAATTTCTAAATTTTTTCTGTGTTGTTTACTGGCCTCTGTATATCATCTGCAACATCCACAAAACTTCCCCAAAATTCCCATTTAATTTCTTATGTGAACTGGCTCTATATTGAAACTGGGACGGGGAAGGTCGCAATGGGGGAAGAGATAACTATATATAACAGAGTAGGCATTTCCTCCCCTAATTGAGAGCATGCACAGACATGCTCTGACTGTTGCCTGATGATGGCTTACTTTGAAATTAGGAAAAGCCTTTGAATTGGCCACCAAGCCAGAATTGACTGTTAATACACAAGGTTCAGATTGACAAACTCTCTCTTTTTTCTGATGGCTCTTGGGTGAAGAAAAAAAGAAATAAATTCTTTGGGCTTGCAGATAGCGGTAGAGTAGTGGCAATTGTAACAGCCCTATTACCTCTTACCAGCCACCACATTGCCTTGGACCCATGACACTGCTGTTTCTTTTGTCTGTGTGTTTCTTTTCTGATCCCAGCTAACTAGGTGTCAGGGATGGACCAGACAAAGTGACAACATTGTGCATTTCAAAAGTTCAGAATAGCCACCAAAGGCTTCCTTAGCAACCGGAACTGGGAGAAGCAGTAACCAAATCTGGTGAGGAGCCAGCTTTGGGGATCCATCTTCTTGATCCAGCTCAGCAATGAATAGACTTGGAAGATGAGACACTGTGTCAAGCAAACAAAGGTGAAACTTGTCCATCTTCTATCACATACCCAGAAATTGGTAAACTGTCACCTATAGCACAACCACTTTATGTTTGAGCCCACTTTTCCAAGAGACTGATTGGATGCGTAGAGGAAAAGAATGCAGCCTGATTCATTCTCTCCCTCTCTCCCTCTTTCCCTCTCTCTCCCTCTTCTTTCTCTCTCTCTCTCTCTCTCTCTCTCTCTCTCTCTCTCTCTCTCTCTCTCTCTCTCTCTCTCTGTAATGTTTTTATATTTCCATCATTGTAATATTTTCTTAAGAAATGTTTTTTGTAAAAACTAGTTGATGTTAACTAGGCACATTATCTCAGGGAGATAACAGGTTAACTGATGTGGAGGAAATGTTAACTGGTCCTTTTATGCAACAGACATTTATTTTACTTTCCTAGTTACATGTAAGGGTAGTTTTCAACATTCATTTTCATAAGATTTAGAGTTCCAAATTTTTCTCCCTCCCTCCCTTTCTTCCCCCCTCCACAAGACAGCAACCAGGTTATATATGTATAATCCACAAGTGCTCTTTTTATCAGTTCTTTTGATGGGGGTGGATAGTAAGCTTCATTATCAGTCCCTTGGGATTGTCTTGGATCATTGTATTGCTGAAAGTAGTTAAGTCATTCACAATTGCTCATTGAACAATACTGCTGTCACTATGCACAATGTCCTCCCAGTTATGCTCACTTCACTATACATCAGTTCATGAGTCTTTCCAAGTTTTTCTGGGATCATCCTGTTTGTCATTTCCTATAGCACAATACCATTCCACTACAATCATATACCACAGCTTCTTCAGTCAACTGGTCCTTTTATGTTAGGAGAACACACCAGATGGGGACTAATTAATGACAATACTAGAAGACTCCTTAACACCTCAGAGTGACCCCAGAACTCTAAGTGAAGGTGTATTTAGCTGAGCCCCAGAAACCTACCCTACTAGTGAATGGGAGTTTGGAGAGTGAGCCCAGAGCCTGTACTAGGGATGAAAGATAATGTCTTTTGTGCACTTAGCCCACTATCAATAGGACACATGCTTTGAGCTGCTTGTAAAGTAATGAGCATGGGCTGAATCAAGTTATTCACACTTACTGTCCTAGCGCTCCATGTGATTCAGGGGACGAGAGATGGCTGGCTGGGGCTCAGGATGCAGTCAGTGATCAAGGGAGAAAGCAAAGTTAAGCCATCCCCCAAAAAATCAGCGATGTGCTCTTGGCTTCATAGGCATTATGACCTAAGGAACGAATTCTTCCTTTAATTACAAAGCCAAGGAATCATAAATTAGATTTGGGATGTTCCTTCACTCACATTTCCCTTAACTTCATTTCTCTAAAACAAACGCCTCTCACTGATACAAGGAGCCAGAGTCTGAAGCACATTCTTTTAAATATCTTCAATAGTGCCAAGTCTTTGTCCTTAAAAAGTTGATTTGATTTTTGTAAACAGCCAAAAATCATTCATTGGCAAGTCTCAGGAATAGGGCGGGTGATTAAGCTGGGGAATGGCAATGGGGGCAAACAGTTGGTTATTTTGACTACAATGTGATCTCATGGAGGCAGCTAGATGCCAGTGGATAAGGCTCCAGGCCTTGCATGAGGAAGACCTGTAATTCAAATCTAGTTTCACTCACGCACTAGCTTTATACCCCTTAATAACCTTAGAGAAGTCACTTTACTTCTGTCCGCCTTGATTTCCTCAGTTGTAAAATGGGAATAAATAGCACTATTTCCCAGGGTTGATGATCAGATGAGATAATATTTATAAAGCACTTAGCACAGTGCCTGGCACATAGTATTCACTTAATAAATGCTGATTTCCTTCCTTTCTTTTCCTTCCTTTCTCCCTCCTTCCTTTCCTTCTTTCCTTCCTTCCCTCCTTCCTTCCCTCTTCTTTCCTTCCTTCCTTCCTTCCTTCCTTTTTAACATGGTTTTGACCTGTGTGACTCTAAGTCACAAAAAGTACTTCCAGACACATTTTGAGCAATTTTGCAATAAGTGCATAGCTTCCCAAGGTGATTACTTTGAAAGGGACAACAATCATTGGGACCAGTAAATCCTATTGTATGTGTTCAAAATCAATCTTGCTATATCATATAATGGTATACTTTATTCAATCTATAGCTTATAGCATATATATTTATATGTTCCATTAGACCACATGCTCCTTGAGGTCAAAGACTATTACTTTTGTTTTTGAGTCCATAGTGCCTTTCACATAGTAGGAACATACTGAGTGTTCATTGATTAATTATCGATTGATGCCATGTTGAGCATTTTTCTTAGCTAAAATGAGAAAGAGCCCTAGTTCAAGTTGTTCTGCTATTTCCTCCTTCTACTTTCCTGTTGTGTGTGAGGTATTGGAAAAAAACACTGGAGTTAGAGAGTATTCAGAGGTTCCAATCATAGGTCCATCATTTACTACATGTGTGAGCTGGGGCAAGTCATCTCAACTCCTCCGTGCCTCAGGCTCCTTATCTGTTAAACAAGAATTTGGACTAGAGGACCTCTAAGGTTCTTTCTAGCACTAAATCCATTCTCACAGGCCACCACAGAATGAAGCTGATGCTCAGTTTACTGTGTCCTCTCAAAAACTCCTTATGGGTTCTTCCTAGTCGCAAAATCATTTAGCATGTTAACCGTGTAAACAGCACACTGGTCTAACCATTCTCACACTCCACTCTGCCCAAAATGGCACAAAAAGAGCTAGACCTGTGTGTGTAAGTATGGTTTTTGTTTGTTTGTTTGTTTGTTTGTTTATTTTTTAGTGAGGCAATTGGGGTTAAGTGACTTGCCCAGGGTCACACAGCTAGTAAGTGTTAAGTGTCTGAGGCTGGATTTGAACTCAGGTACTCCTGACTCCAGGGCCAATGCTCTATCCACTGCGCCACCTGTAAATATGTTTTTGAGAGAGAGACACAATGAGAAGTTTCCTGGGTCTGGTCCAAGCAATTTCCTATACTCAGGGGGGTAGAGTTAGGTTACTAACTCTCTTTCATACACACACACACACATACACACACATACACATACATATAAATACATATACATGTGTGTGTTTGTGTGTATCCTTTACATAATAAGATGACATGATTCTCCTAATCCCTTCATTGATAGGGGTCACACTGTGAGCTGTGCTTCCAGAAGTGGAGATAGGTTTGCATTGACCTATCCTCATGCTTTTACTTGGTCTCCATCATTCAGCAAGTAAAGATTTGGTGTTGTTAGCAGCCACAGAATAGTAAGAATCTAATTGTTCCCAAGGATCAAACATGAAGCCATAGCTACGTTGAGTATTATGTAAATATATGTGGCTAACCAGTTCAACACCTTGAAAACAAATTTCTAATTGTCTAAATGCCCTGTTTAATTGAATGCTGATTTTGGAATTCTCTGATTTTTCTTGGTAAAATTCAGTCCTAACAAAGCATCCCAATCATAGATACATAGAATCTGACAAAAGCTCTATTAATCTAAGAGGATATCTAATCTGACCCCCCATCCCTTCCTCATTTTATGGATAAGAAAACTAAGATCTAGAAAGGGGAAGTGACTTTGCTAAAGTCAAATGGCACCATGGTAGTAGAACCAGAATAGCCTCGCTCCCTTCCCAGTCAGTCATTCAACAAGTATTTATTGTGTACTTGACATGGATTATTTGTGCCTGACCTGTGATAGAGCATCCCAAGCTCATGTTGGTCTGATCAGCCACAGTCAGACATACTGTACTTGACTCCAACATAGTGATGTCACTTTGGTCCTCTTAGAGAACAAAGGACAACAACCAACCATTGTATACTTACAATGGGTCTAGTACACACATTTTAGTGCCCAGAACTGAAGATATTAATGAAGGCAAAGAACATGGCCCTTACCCTCAAGGAACCTACATGCTAATGTTGAAAACAACAAGCAAACAACCATGAGCATACAAGATATATACATACAATATAAATGGGAAGTAATCTCAAGGGAGTCTTGAAGAAAGCCAAGGGTGAGGAAGGAGAGTATTCCAGGCATGAAAGATAATCAGGGGAAAAGAACAGAAATGGAAAATGAAGTGTTCTGTGAGAAAAACAGCTAGAAGGGCCACTGTTGCTGGATAGTAGAGGGAATGGGGGAGCAGGTCCTCAGAGAATCTGTTCATTTTAAGCTACAATGTTCTCTGTTCTTAAAGTAGTTCTTAATACTTTTTTATGTTGACAAACAAAACTTCCTAAACCCTAAAGACTAGCCCTTGTTATAGCACAGGTAAATAATAGGGAGATGAAGAATAAGGAAGGACAAGTCATTTCATTGCATTTGGTAATAAGGAATGTGGGATCCTAGGATAAAGCCCTTGGAGGGACCTTAGTCAAACCATTTTATTATATAAATGATCTCTTTTACAAAGTCTCAAAGAAGTTTTACCCAAGGTTACAAAGTAACCGGGCCAGAATGTAAATCTAAGCTGATTCTACATCTATAATTCCGGGGCTTTACCACAACATCTCTGTGAGATCATCACAGAGCTTAACAAAGGTTTCTACCCCTACTCATATATGGTGGATTTTTAGGCTCAGTACACTTGTGGTCACAAAATAAAAGGCCTTGATTGAAATATTTCTTTTTTTTACTTACTAGCTGTGTGACCCTAGGCAAGTCACTTAACCCTCATTGCCCCGCCCCCCCAAATATATATGTATATATATATTTCTTTTTGTCATTCACCTAGACATCAGCAGAAAGCAAGTAAGTAGGGCCCTATGAAGGGTTTGGGGGTTGCCAAGATTATAACAACATGAGAAACAGAATGTGAGCACATCTGATTGACCCCATGTCCCACCATCAGATAGGGGTCACCTGTTTAGTAACCCTGTTGAAAATGTAGAATCCTATGTAAAAGATATCCCTTTCGGGGCAGCTAGATGGCGCAGTGGATAGAGCACCGGCCCTGGATTCAGGAGTACCTGAGTTCAAATCTGGCCTCAGACACTTAACACTTACTAGCTGTGTGACCCTGGGCAAGTCGCTTAACCCCAATTGCCCCTCAAAAAAAACAAAACAAAACAAAAAAGATATCCCTTTCAACACTGTACTCAGGTTCAGTGTAGGAGCCATATTCAGCTTGAGCTCCCACCCAGTGCATACCCTAGTAACAGGACAGGTAGGAACCATAGATCTAATCATGAGAATTTAGTTGGGACAGCATAGTGAAGCTAATAATAGAGGAAACTCAATGAATCAGATACTGCTCAGCCCTCCCACACAGGAATGGGTACAATCTCCCACAGATTCATGTGCTAATGGGAAAGGGAAGTGTACACATCTTCAGCTCCATTATTAAGCAGGTCCATAATCTCCGCTTAAGATACTATACAAATGGAGTCACTCAGGCAGTTTCCTCACCCCATTTCAATGAAGGTCCCCAGCTCTCAATGCTAGCTAAGTTAGGAAGAGTGTGCCTTTCAACAGGCTCACCATACAGTCATCACCTCCCACTGAGTCACTCTGAAGCTGGGGATAAACACTCACTCCCCTTTCCCTTTGTCCTTTCAACTTCCATCAGACCTCCAGTAATTAGTGCCTGGCCATGCAAATTGTCTTGAAGCTTCAGTAAACTTCAATAAGGCACTCTAAACACTGAAGAAGAAGGGAACAAGCTTGCAGTTTGTCCCTGTTCTGCATTGCATCTCAGAGTTGGAAAATAGCTCAAAGATCATTTAGTCCAACCCTCTATCTAATGAATAAATCCCATTTACAGCCTTCCCAGTCCCCACTTGGACATCCTCATTGTTTTTCCCTATAGAATGTAAGCTTCTTGAGGGTAAGGGCTGTTTCAATTTTTGTTCTTGTTTCCCCAGTGCCTGGCACATAATGGTTACTTAATAATTGCTTGTTGATTGGTTAACTAATGTACAATTCACTGTATTATGAAACAGCCTATTCCATTTTCATAAAGTTCAATTTATTAGGAAGTTGAAATCTGCTTTTTCTGCTCTGCTGTTTGTGAAAATCAAGATGGTTCTGAGGAAGGGACTTACACCTTTAAGAAGCCACATTGCAAAATTAAAGGTAGCATTCTCTAGGACAATGGCTCTCTTAGTGAGGTCCCTACATTCTAGCTTCCTTCTAACTTGGAAAGATAGAATGAAGGGACCTCAAATGAGAGATTTGTAAAGCACTTAGCACTGTGCCTGGCACATAGTAGGTGTTTAATGAATGCTTATTCGCCTTCCCTCCCTTAACACCTTCATGTTGAGGACAGCGTTGAGCCTTTATGTGGAGACAGTTTCAGCTAGATGGTACATAGGGAATTAAGCATAATGATATTAGGAGTATGTAGAGATCACAGACTAACGATGAAGTTATATCTTTCCTTTGAAGAGTAGCTATAAGGGTGAAGAGCTCAGAGACAGTCCAAGAAGTAATGATGAAAGACTACAGTATTAATCAAGTCTAGAAAAGAGAAAATGCTTAGAAAAGCATGGATTTTCCAGTTAGTAAGAAAGGAATTTATTGTACTTCTGAATTGGGGCTGTAAGGCTGACCTAGTTATCTGCTTCATTTTCCATTTCAGATCTCTTTGCTGTGGTTGATGCCACTAGCCCACCAGTCAAATATGCCTAGAACAGCCTCAAGGGTCACTAGGTTAACATCATAGCCCCCTGTCAGCTGGAGGGTTATAGGCCATTTAGATAGTACTATTGACATTGCATAAGTATAGAAAATTAGTCAGAGAGGTAAAATGTTTTGTTCATGGCTCATAACAAAACCAATGAAGGACTGAACAAGTAGAAACTGAGTAATTATTACACACTCACTCTGAATAAGATCCTATGGAAGATTCAGAAGAGGGCGCCATGTTCTGCCAAAAGAAAGATAGTCTTTTTTTTCAAGTAGTTTTACTCATAAAATCAGAATAATCTTAAATTCGTACACTAGTGCCATCCAGTGGGTAAAGAAGATAGCTACAAAATAACCGCCTTTCTCTTTTTAAGTGGGGGGGGGGGGGTGGTACAGTGAGTAAGAAGGGCTGGGGAAGTTATTCCAATAGCTGCTGTTTGTCAGTCATTAACATGATAGTGCTCTATAGTTTGGAGAATTACAATGTGGTTTTTGGCAGATTGATGGGGTTTCCTCGAATCTTGCAGTTGAATTGTGAAATGCTAGATAATGTGGAGGGGAGAAGGGTGAGTGTGAAAGGAAGAGTACCCAAAGGTATTAGAAGAAGTCACTGTGCTGATGGTACTTTGAATAGAGGATCATACTCCAACCCCTGAAGGGAAAATGAAGGCACCTCAAGTTGAACTTCTGGGTCACAAGATTGAGATGCCATGAAACCAATCTATAGGGTTTGAGAAATGCCAAATTCAGGATTCCATGGATGGAAGTTCTTGGGAGTTTGAAGAAATAAAGATAGTGAAGAGACTAAAAGGGAAGAAGAAGTTATACATGATGACAAGAATAGTAATAATACAAATGATAAAGAAGAAAAGTGATAAAGAGAGAACAAGAGTGATAAAAATAACTGAAAGAACTATAAATCATAAATCATAAGTAAAAAGTCTTACTTCAAACAAAATCAATCTCAAAACCTTACATCTTTAGGGGAAAACTCCAGAGTATGTGAAATAACCTTGGCCTTGAAGAGTGGTTAGGTTTTGGATGGACAGAGAGAAGAGATGAGAGAAAACTAGATATTAGGATCAGTCAGCCAATAAACATTGATTAAGCACCTGTTATGTGTCAGTAACTGTTCAGTGCTGGAGATACAGAAGACAGTTCTTACTCTCAAGGAGCTCACGGTCTATTGTGCAACTGTGTACAAAGCAGCAATGTGTACAAAGTAAGATAGAGACAAGATAAAGTGAACGTAATTAACAAGGAAGGTACTACAATTAAGGGGGAACAGGAAATTATTGCAGATTTAGAGCTAGAAGAGAATTCAGAAGCCGTCTAGTCCATTGCTATCATTTTATACATGAGGAAAACTGAGGTCCAGATACATTAAGTAATTTTCCTGAAGTAACATGCATAGTAAGTGACAGAGAGAAGTTCTGAATTCAGGTCCTCAAAATCTAAATCCAGCCTTTTTTTCCATGGTACCATATTGCCTTTTTCTGATTTATTGTGTTCTAGATTGGTAATGACTTTTTCTTATAGCAAAACTTTGTGTGTATGATGTGTATGTGTTTCTGTGTGAATGTGGGAGGTGGAAACCTCAATCTGTGTTTCTGTGATTTCATCAATGTGGAAAACTCCCCATGTGGAAAAGCCCTCTACTCATTCAGATTAGCAATACCTTTGTAATTAACAATCTTGGCAAGTTCGCTGGGGGGGCACTGAGACATTTAATGAATTATCCCAGGGGCAGCTAGGTGGTGCAGTGGATAGAGCACTGGCCCTGGAGTCAGGAGTACCTGAGTTCAAATCCAGCCTCAACACTTAACACTTACTAGCTGTGTGACCCTGGGCAAGTCACTTAACCCCCAATTGCCTCACTAAAAAAAAAATAACAAATAAAAATGAATTAACCCAGTATCAAAAAACTAGTATCTGCCAGAGATAGGACATTCTCCAGGGCTAGCTCTCTGTCTACTATACCGTAATTCCTCACAATACTTTTATTTCCTCACAATACTTTTTTATTATAGACTAATAGCAATTTGTAGAGGGGACTCAAAATCATATTATGATAGAACCCCCCCCCCACCCTGGGTAGAAGCTAATTAAAACAAGACTTCTCATAGGAACCTGAGAGAGATGCTATATTCATTTCAATGTACATGAAGGGGACCATATTGCAATGTTTTACTATGGTGAGGAATATTACCATTTTCATAAAGGGAGTTGGAAAAGAGAACTTCTTTGCTCTTCTAAAGAGGAAGTCTAAATAATATGGAAATGTGTTTAACATAATTACAGATATATAACCTATATCAGATTGCTTTCTGAGGAGGAAGGTAGGGAAAAAAAATTTGGAACTCAAAATTTTATAAAAATGAATGTTGAAAATTATCTTTACATGTAATTGGAAAAATGATATTCTATTAAAAAATAGGAAGTCCAAGATTTGGAATGGCCTCCAATAGACAGGGGAATAATGCCTTCTGGAAGGCTTAACGGTTCTAGGCTCTCAAGAAGGTTCTCTAGACCCTCATTCCACCCAGCCTGAAAATCTTCAATTGGCAGCAGCAAGAGCCTGAATTTTCAGGATCTACTTGTGAAATTTTTCAGGTTACTGTGCCCAGAATACTAGACATCATTCAAAACAAAAACAAAAACAAAAAGGACAAACAAAAAAAACAACACAACAGTCAAGTAGGTATTAAAGGGCAGTTGATTTTTGTTTATTGAATAAGGAATAGATGATGACTCATTTAGGACCAAAGAGTAATCATCATGTGCCCAAAACATAGTATGTGTGTTACATGGTATATGTCATATCTACTTGATTGCTACTTTTTAACACAGTTAGCACAGAATCATGACATATTAGACATAGAAAAAACTTTGGGGATCAATCTAATTCAATTCACAAGATGAAGAACAGCAGCCAGTTGGAGTTAGAGTTTCAACCCCGGGTTTCCTTACTCCCAATCCAGTGGTGCTCCCCTATACTGTGCAATCTCCCCAGAAGCTAGAGATCCATTGTACTCTGTCCTCTTCAGATCATCTGCTTGAACAATCCAGGAGAAAGAGATAAGGAAGGGAATCCTCCTACATAAGGATTACTGGCCATGTGATATGAGTTGAGGTTCCTTGGAAGGCTTCTCAGTTCAACATTATCTCTTCCACAGTCACAATGACCAAAATTATACCATTGTTGAATTATTCTTCTGAATCTTACTAAGGTTTTTTTTTTCTTTTTTTTGGTGGGGAAGCAAGGGTTGTTCCCCCAAGTTCCCCATTAAATTCCAATAGGTCAGGATAAAATTTTACCAGCTGACATCCTAGTGTAAATTAATTGATAGTCCAGATCAAAAGGAAATGATACAATTAGGGGTGGAGAAATTAAGGGGAAGGGAGGTGGAGCAAGAGTACCAGGAAATAGGAGTCAGATGTTGGAAATGGCCCAATCCTAATATTCTAAGAGGGAAAAAAAAGACAAAAATCAACAACAGCAACAACATTAATGTAAAATTCTACAAATAGACCCAAAAGATCAATTGCATGAGAACAGCACAAATATAGGTTTCAAATTAACAGTTAATTTGAAAAAGAGTTAGAGGGGTTTAATAGGATTAAAACTGATATTAAGGGGCACTAGGTGGTGCAGTGGATAAAGCACTGGCCCTGGATTCAGGAGTACCTGAGTTTCAAATCCAGCCTCAGACACTTAACACTTACTAGCTGTGTGGACCCGGGCAAGTCACTTACCCCAATTGCCTCACTAAAAAAACAAAAACAAACCAAAACCTGATATTAATCAGCAGTGTGATAGGCAGCTGAAACAACTAATCAAATTTTGGAGTGTATTAATAGAAGCAGAGTTTCTAGAACAAGAGAGATAATAGCTCTAACTGATCAGATGAAAGCTAAATCATTGTTCACTTCTGAGTAGGATATCTTTTTTTTTTTTTTAGTGAGGCAATTGGGGTTAAGTGACTTGCCCAGGGTCACACAGCTAGTAATGTTAAGTGTCTGAGGCCAGATTTGAACTCAGGTACTCCTGACTTCAGGGCCGGTGCTCTATCCACTGCACCACCTAGCTGCCCCAGAGTAGGATATCTTTAAGAAAGGTGTTGAGAGACAAGAATATCACCAAAAGAGGGTGATTAGGATGGTCCCCCTGCCTGGAATTCACTTCCTCCTCACCTCTACATCTTAGAATTCCTAATTTCCTTCAAGACTCAACTTAAATACCAGGCTTTACATGAAGCCTTTTCTCGTTCCCACCCACCTCTCCATATTTTCTAATGTCCTTCCTTGAAAATAAGTTGTGCTTATCTTGTATCTATACATACATAATCCTCCCCACAACCTTCCTCCACCAAATCCCCCAGATTATAAGCTCTTGAAGGCAGGGACTGTTTTGTCTTTGTATCCCCAGTGTTAGCACAATACATGGTATGTTGTAGATGCTAAATAAAAATTTTCTGATTGATTGATGAAGAGACTTGGAATCATTGGCCTATAATTTACAGACTCTGTTCTCTTCCCTTTAAAAAAATCAGGAGATTTGTTCTTCCAATTTGTGGTATGTCTCCTGTTTCCCATGATCTTTCAAATACCTCCCCTGACAGTAACAAAGTTCATCTGGACCAGGTGACTTGAACTCATCAAACCTAACTTTGTGCTCTTTTAGTTATCTTGAGAATCAACTCCATGTTGGTCATTTTTGTCCTTTTGTTTTCAGGACAAAAAGTCATTCTATTGAGTAAAGAAAAGCCAAACAAGAATCAAGCACCTGCGCCTTCTCTCTGCTGTCAGTTATCATCATCCCATCAAATCTAAGCAAAGATCCTCTCCCTTCTTTGCTTCTCCTTTCCCCCCCCAATACAACTATAAAACCAAAAATCCCTTCTGTTGACCTTAGCTTCCCATGACAAACCTCAGATCATTCTAAGCGTTAACACTCCCAACAGTACTTTTCTAGGACTATGCCACCCTCATATTCACCATGGTCTTCCCTCCCATACTCAGCACATTTCTTTCCCTAAATCTAAGATGGTTGGGAAATTCCCTGCCCCTGACTTCTGAACTTCAGCACTATGCTGCTCCACAGGTATCTTCATTCTTCACCCAAACCCCAACTTTTAAGCTTTCTTTTGTGTGTTATTTTTGCCCATTCAAATATTAGCTACTTGAGGTCAGGTACTATCTTTCTTTTTGTTTATGTTTCTATCCCTAGCACTTAGCACAGTGTGTGGCACATAGTAAATACTTAAATTCTTTTTCATTCCTTCACTCCTTCCTTCATATTTTCTTCCCTTCCAGCCTACCTTTTCTCCTACCTTCCTTTTCACTCCTTCCTGTGCATCTTCATCAATCTCTTTAGAAAATCCTATTTTCCCCTCCTTATTGCATGTGTTTCTCTTCGTGTCTTATGAATTTCATTCTTGAGTATTTCTATTCCCCTCCTGGACATTTAAAGGTCAGGAAGAGATATTAAAGAATAGTTATAGAACCGAGGAAAATCAGAGAGAGTCATATCTTGAAAGTCAAGAGTGAAGTGAATCTCAAGAAAGGAATGGTGGTCAACCTTGTCAGATGCTACAAAGAAGTTAAGCAGAATGAGACATCTCCTCTCTTTTCTTCTGATTTATTCTATTCTCTCCCTCTCTCCTCATCTCTTTTCTCATGTCCTCCTCTCTCCTCTCCTCTGTCATTGTAACTAATAATAGTAATAAATGTATTAAAACCAATATTTTTAGGGCACTACACTCACCTCTGCTGGCTCCCCCCAACCCTTCCATCTACATCTGCTTCTTCCAGAGGGGAAAGTGGATCAATTCCCTCATCAGGGAAAGCTCTCATCCAAGGCAGCATCTGGTCTGAAGTGGGGTCTTCTTTCACTGACAGTTGGCAGAAAAACCAGACCATCCAGTTGTGTCAGTCATGGGTCACAGAGAGAGTCAGTAGCTTTGACTATTTTGAGAACTCCAGAGCTTTCTGGCTCCATGCAATTGGCTGAAAACTAGACACCAAGACCCCTAGGAAAGGCAGCTGTCTCTTTCAGCAATCTTGCTGCTGTAAGTCCCATGAGTCAGCACTGCCTTAACCTAGTTTGGCTGCATTTCTTCAGGAACAAATAGATTTATTCCCTTGCTCTCTTTCATGGTTTATTTCTCCTTAATTGATCTAACAGAATCCCAAGGAAATCATAGTCAGAGAGCAGACTAAATTGCATACAGGTGGGATGAAAAGGGTACTCAGGCTTGCCTTATTACATAGAGTAGCCCACCACCTAGCTGCATGGAATGATAAAAATTTGGAAAAAAATGCCTCCCAACTCAAAGTATCTTTACAACTAGTCTGTCCAGTGTCCAAAATTTCACCATTAGAGATTCTATTCTTTTAAGTCCTTTTAAGTTCTTCTCCTGTGGTCCTATTTGAAGATAAAAATACCCCTCAATGTTGGGAAAAGTAAGACACTAAACAAATGCCATGATTTCTCAGATTTTCTTTCCTTTTAATGAAATTGGCCTCTCCTACATCAGCAGCCTTCTTTCTTTCTATTTTTTTTAGTGAGGCAATCGGGGTTAAGTGACTTGCCCAGGGTCACCACAGCTAGTAAGTGTCAAGTGTCTGAGGCTGGATTTGAACTCAGGTCCTCCTGACTCCAGGGCCAGTGTTTTATCCACTGCGCCACCCAGCTGCCCCCAGCCCAGCCTTATTTCTGTAGTACTCAGAGCTCTATCCTAGTCATGGATATTTGATAACATTTCTACCTTTGTGAATTTGTTCATGTTACTCAAAAGTCCAATTTGAAGTCCTTCCCAGGCAAATACCCTTCCCCATTCTCTTTACTTCTCTGAAGTTTTTTTCTATCCTTAAGCTCTGCTCATTCCATGTTCTCTCTGAAGCTTTCCCTGATCATTCCAGCCAACAGTGATCTCCTCTCCTCTGGACACAGCTACAACTTATGGTTGTGTTTGACATATGAGGCATACGTGACTATACTTAATGCAGTGTAGCCATAGTTGATGGGTTGTATTGGGTATTCAAAGAAAATTAGTATCTCCAGTGTGAGGGCTGCTGACCTTTTTCAGGGCTGCTCATCACTTTTGGTGCCTACCTGCCACCCCAGTTCTCATCTGTGTCTCCAAGAAGCTGTAGCATGCATAGAGGCCACACCCCTGTAAATTGCTCAGCAGACGGGAGGAACCAAGTTGACGAGGAATCAATGGGCCACAAATCCATTGATGAGTTAGGGAGGTGTCTACCCCAAGTGTTTGAAGACTTCCCTGGCCAATAGCCAGCTATGAACATTTTGTTTCAAACAGCCATGAAGGAAGTAGAAGTACCTTAGAGCTTGGGTCAGACACTGAAAATGCCAAGGTCATCTTGCTGCATCCTGAACCATCGCCAGTCATCTTGACTTTTGGTCTTGTTGTCACTGGACTTTGATGACTGGAAGAGAGAGTGAGGCCGATAACTTCATGCAACTCTGCCCCCTTACTTAAATTCAATTTACTAGCAAATCAAAAGTATCACTCATACCATTTTAACTATTTCTTTTTTTTTTTACTATTTAATAATCTTATTTTATTATTCAACTATTTTGCTATTTTATTATTTCTTATTTTACTATGTTACTATCTTTTAAAAAAACTTACCTCAAACATTGTGCATAGTGACAGCAGTATTGTTCAATGAGCAATTGTGAATGACTTAACTACTCTCAGCAATACAATGATCCAAGACAATCCCAAGGGACTGATGACAAAGCCTACTATCTACACCCATAAAAAGAACTGATAAAAAGAGCACTTGTGGATTGTACATATATAACCTGGTTGCTGTCTTGTGGAGGGGGGAGAAAAGGGAGGGAGGGAGAAAAAATTTGGAACTCTAAATCTTATGAAAATGAATGTTGAAAACTACCCTTACATGTAACTGGAAAAAATAAAATAAATGTTTGTTGTAAAAACCTACCTCAAAGTCCTCTGATGACAGGCAAGTGACAAAACAGTGAGTGTGGATACAATAGGAGATGTAGTTCACAATCCTGAACACAGGTGGCCCAGGCCATAGTGTCATCTTATTGCAGTGAAGTAGCAGTGGCGTTGAGCAGTGCTCTGGGTGTCTGAAGAGCCTTCTTAAGGTCTGTACTCTGGGCATGAGGAATGGGCTAGAAAAGTGCCCCTTTGTCTGCTTCACCTAACTTTGTCCTGCTTACCACAACAGGTAGGGATTTCAGCCTATGGTCAGAACATAAAAACATATACAAAAACTTTTGTGTAGGTAATTCCATTCACCATTGGTGCATGAAAAGTGTGCACACTTGTGGACAACAAGAAATCCAGTAGACCTGGAGGATAAATGGCTCTTCTTGTAAGAAAACTGAGCAGATATTGCATGCAAATAGTATGCCTGATTGAAATAAGGCTGACAAATGAAGACCAGCTTACTGAAGTCGGAACTGGATACCTGTTTTTCTGGAGTGGCCACAGTGATGGGGAGTTCTATGAAGGTGGCATAGGTTTTGCAATCAAGTCTAATCTAGTCAATAAATGTGTTTAAGGAAAGCACCATGCCACCATCATCAATGCATGGGCTCCTATCATTACAAACCCTGATAAGGCCAAAGAAAAATTTTATGAAGACCTGGAGACTCTCATCATCAATGTGCCAAAGTGATGAGTTTGTAATTCTGGGTGACTTTAACACTAGAGAAGGCACATGCCATGAGACATGGCAAGGAGTCCCTGGGAAGAATGGAGTCTGATACAGTAAAAGCAATAGTCACTTACTATTGAATACTTGTGTGTCTCATGACTTTCTCATCACCAACTGTCTTTTTTTTACCTAAATACAACAAAACTTTATGTATCCTCATAGTAAACATTGGCATTTAATAGACTATATCACTGAAAGGAGAAGAGACAGACAAGATGTGAGAGCAAAGAAGGCAATGTGTGGCACAGAGTGCTGGACAGATCATAGACTTATCCTCTCCAAATTAAACATTTGCATTCAATAAAAGCAATAGCCCCAAGGCATGATGATTATCAAAAGACTCATGGTCTGGGGCAGCTAGGTGGCATAGTGGATATGGCACCGGACCTGGATTCAGGACGACCTGAGTTCAAATCCGACCTCAGACACTTGACACTTACTAGCTGTGCTAGTCATTTAACCCTCATTGCCCTGCAAAAAAAAAAAAGACTCATGGTCAACAGATTAGAGAGCTTCTCCATGTGTGAACAATTTTTTAACTGACCTGGAGAGAAAGCTGAGCCTTTGTTGATAATAGTGAAGCAGAAAAGGAGTGGACAGCTCTCAGAGATTTGGTGGACAGCACCACATTTACTCAGAACATTGGCAAACACCATGATTGGTTTGATGAAAATGATGGGGAAATTTAGAAGTTACAAATGAAAAATGAGAAATCTAAAGGGTCCATCAGCAGGATAGTTTGTCTGTCTCTAGAAAGGCAGCATTTGGGCAGCTAGGATAGAGCACCGTCCCTGTATTCAGGAGGACCTGAGTTCAAATCTGGCCTCAGACACTTAACAATTACTAGCTGTGTGACCCTGGGCAAGTCACTTAACCCCAATTGCCTCACCAAAAAAAAAAAAAGGCAGCATTTAACTCCATCAAAAGTAAAGCACAAGCAAAGCTTAGAGAGATGCTGGATTCTTGGCTCAATAAGAAGGCAGATGAAATTCAGTTTTACACTGATAGTAACGATCCAAAGCACTTGTACAATGCCCCGAATGGGGGGGGGGAGCTAGGTGGCACAGTGGATAAAGCACCGGCCTTGGATATAGGAGTACCTGGGTTCAAATTTGGCCTCAGACACTTGACACTTACGAGCTGTGTGACCCTGGGCAAGTCACTTAACCCTCATGACCCTGCAAAAAAACAAAAAACCAAACAAACAAACAAAACAAAACAAAACAAAAAACCCAATGTCCTGAATGTTATTTATGGGCCAAAGACCTATAATGCTTCTCAAATACTCAGTACTAATAGAGCCACATTGATTAGTGTAAGGACATGATCCTGCAGAGATGGCCTGAACAGTTCAAACTGAAGAAGAGGTTTTGAATGCCATTAGGTTCCATTCATGCGGCAAAGTGTCGGTGCTCATTCTATTTCAACTGAGACTTACAAGGTAGGGAGTCCACTGCTCATATAAAAGCTGACTGAAAATGTCCAAGTTATATGGCAAGAGGAGGTTGTCCCCTAGGAGTTCAAGGATACCTTTATTATCTATCTCTATAAAGGTAAAGGAAATAGATTGTCATGTGACAATCACAGGGAGGGTCTCTCTCTTAATCATTGCTGGCTAGATTCTTGTCATAGTCCTCCTTAATAGGCTGATCCTTCACCTGGAAGATGGTCATCTACCTGAGAAACCAGTGTCAGAAAGAGCCAAAGAATGGTCAGTGTGGTGTTTTTATTGCCTGACAACTTCAGGAGAAATTCTGGAGCAGAACAGAGGTCTGTACACAATGTTCATTGGTCTGACCAATGCCTTTGTTACTGTCAGTCATGGGCACTTATGGGAAATCATGTCAAAAATTGGTTGCCCTGAGAAGTTAGTCAGTATTGTATGTCAATTTCATGATACTATGCTTACCTAGGTAACCTGGATGATGCTCTCATGCTTTCTCAGTCATCAATGGAGTGAAGCAAGGCTGTGTGCTTGCTCCCATGCTTTTTTAGCATGATGTTTTCAGCAATGTTGTCAGATGCCTTCAGTGAGGATGAGCACAGTATCAAGGTCAGCCACAACCCTGGTGGTATATTATTTAATTTGAAAAGGGTACAAGCCAAGATTAAAGTAGAGGGAGAGTTGCTACATGATTTTTTTTATCTTTCTCATGTGGCAAAGTATTTGTCACTGATTCCATCCCAGCAGATATCTACAAGGTAGGGAATCCACTGCTCATACAAAAGCTGATAGAAATCTTCCAGGCCATATGGCAAGAGGAAGTTATTTTCCAGGAGATCAAGGATGCCTACCTTGTCCATCTCTATAAAGAAAAAGGAAATAGGTTGTCCTGTGACAACCACAAGGGAGGTTCTCTCTGCTAGTCATTGCTGACAAGCTTCTTGCCAGGGTCCTCTTTAATTGGCTAATCCTTTACCTTCAAGATGGCCATCAATCCAAGAGGCAGTGAAGCTTGAGAAAGGGACAAGGAATTGTCAACATGATGTTTGCTGCCCAACAATTCCAGGAGAAATTCCAGGAGAAATGCCAGGAGCAGAACAAAGATCAGCACACAATGTTTGTTGATCTAATCAAGGCCTTTTATACTGTCAATTGTAAGGGTCTATGTAAGATCATGGTGACATTTGGTTGTTCAGAGAGAAATGACACCAGTGGAGGGGGTGGAAGCATAGGGAAGGGAGAAAAGGATTGTGGAGGGTTGGAGAGAAGAAAGGAAGGGCCAGTCTTAAGTATAAATGGAATAGGGGGACAGCTAGGTGACACAGTGGATAAAGCACCAGCCCTGGATTCAGGAGGATCTGAGTTCAAATCCAGCCTGAGACATTTGACACTAACTAGATGTGTGACCCTGGGCAACTCACTTAACCCTCATTGCCCTGCAAAAAATAAATAAATAAAAAGGAAAAAATTTAAAAATAAAAAATAAAAATAAATGGAATAAATGACCACCTACTAAGTATAATTTGGGGGGCTGGGTTTCTTTGTTATTTGTATTTAATAAATAAGAAACATAGCAATGCATTAATATAGTAGCACGGCTACTAAATGGACCCATAGGTTCCACACATGATGTGAGGCTCCATAAAAAAACAATTAGCAGTACTATTGCATGACTCTTTGGTGATAAAGAAAGGTGATGCTAAGATTTCAGATTGATTCCAATGATAACTGAGTCTGTCCCATCCAATATTAATGCCTTCACATGAGGCAAAACTTAGGTATTCTGAGGGAGGAGATTATGGGGGATACAACAAGTAAACAGATAAGTACATGCAAGATAACTTCAGGAGAGAAGAAGCATTAATAGTTGGAGGTCAAGGAAAGGTTCCTGTAAAAGGTAACACCTGAAGCTAGAGGAAGCTAAGGAGTCTCCAAGAGATAGAGATAAGGAAGAAGTGCATTCCAGAGACAAGGAGAGTAGATGTTAAGTTTGGAAAATAGCATGTGGGCTAGTTTGACTAAAGGATAGAATTATGAAGGGGGGAAATGTGAAATAAGGCTAGAATAATAGGATGGAGATAGAATATAAAGAACTTTAAATGTCAGGCTGAGTAATTTGTTTTTTATCCTAGAGCCAATGTAGAACAATCAAATGTTTTTGAGCAGGGAAATGACCTGGTCAGATGTGCGCTTTAGGAAGATTTTGGCAGCTATATGGAGGATAGAGTAGAGAAAGAAGAGACTGGAAGCAAGGCAACCAAAGGGCATGCTGCTAATATAGTTCCCGTGGCAGCATGTAGGAAAAGAGATTTAAAGGATTCAAGATGTGTGAAGGTTCCTCACAGATAATTCATCTTCCATAAGCGTTGCTAATGTATAAACTGGAATTATTTTCATCACATTAGTCTTTAGGTTTATGCTCATCATAAGCATTGCAAGGTAAGATGGCGAAGTAGTTCAGGAGGTGATGCTTCTTGTTGCTTTGGGGCCCATACATGATGAAGCATATACTGACAATTCTCTTTACTGTCTGTCCAAGGAGAACCTGTGAACCATCCTTCCATTTAACTGCAACTTCTTAATCTGTCCTGGTTTCATTTATGCTGAGAATGTCAGTGGTGATTAGGTTCAGGTTTTTCAGTGGTATATCAACTCATTGGTTGCTGGACAGAGATCTCATATTTATAGCATCCAAAGTTATATTTATAGATGTGCTTTAAAACTGTATTATTATTTGACACCTTTTAATGTAAAGTGAAGTATAAATCAGGGACACATGCCCCATGCCCCACAAACATGCCCCTATCATGAAAAATGCCTAGTACAGAGTCCAAATGAAAAAATTCCCTATATGTATGAAAGTCCTACAGATGGCCCATTTCTTTCGGGTGCCATTGTAATGATTGCTTTATTCCTTAGAAGTAAAGTATTAGGGCAGCTAGGTGGCACAATGGATAAAGCACCATCCCTGGATTCAGGAGGACCTGAGTTCAAATCCAGCCTCAGACACTTAACACTTACTAGCTGTGTGACCCTGGGCAAGTCACTTAAACCCTCATTGCCCTGCAAAAAAAACAAAAAACAAAATAAAAACAAAAACAAAAGAATAGTAAAGTATCTCATAAATGAGATCTAGGGTTATTTAAAAGAAAAAGGGTTACATCATCTTATACCCAATACCATTTTAAATTCCAAATAGATACATGACCTAGACATAAAAGATCACATTGTTTTAAAAAATTAGAGGTGAATGGAAGGAGGTACCTTGCACAACTATGTATAGGGAAACAATACTATATAATGTAAACAAAGGATAGAAATGATTATATATGAGAAAATGGGTGATTGTCATTATATACAGTTTTGTTTTCATGAAGAAAATCAATGCAGCTAGAATTAGAAGAGAAGTAGGTGATTTGGTAAAAAGTTTTTTGTTGTTGCAGTAAATAGCTCTGCTAAAGATCTGACGTACAAGTTATAAAAGGAAATGATACAAAGGTACAAAAACAAGAGCTATTCTCCAATAGATGAGTGTTCAAAGGATATGAATAGGCAGTTTCCAAAAGAGAAAATGCAAGTTATTAGCAATTATGTGGGAAAATGTTTCAAATTATGAACAATAAAAGAATTGAAAATTAAAACAACTGGGGGGGCTTTGTCATATGCCTATCATATTAGAAAGATGACAAAAGACAACAATACATATTGGAGGGGTTGTATGAAGATAGGTACATTAAAAAACTGTGGTCAAAATTTAAAAGTCACTAAATTGTACATACCCTTCAACTTACTGATATCCCCACTTGGCATACACTCTAATTATATCAAAGGCGAAAAGAAAAGTACTCAAAAGACTAAAATATTCATAACAGGAATTCTTTTGATAGCAAAGAATTAGAAACAAAGTAGATATCCATTGATTGGGGAAAGACAAAACAAATTACAGTACATGAATGTAATGGAATATTGCTGTAATATAAGAAATTGTAAATTTAAATCTAACATTGGTTGATTCTGACCTCACTGTCTAAAAGTCAGGTCTTATATTTTATGCCTTCCCATAGAATTCTCCCCCTTTATCTCATGGTGTGTACGAAGGAGCCCTTCACCCTCATACAAGAATACAGGAAGAGTCTTGATGGTTCTCTGTCAAGTAGTTTTAAAGAAGTAGACAGTTCTTGCTACAAATCAGAAAGGAATAGACTGCTTTCAACCACATGGTAGGCCAATGCATAATGTTCATGCATGTACCAGGTCTCCTATCTCCCAGAAGCAGGTCCCCTTGCATCTTCCACATGAGTGGCACCATCATAGGTGATTTAAGCATGCACCAAACCTCCATTACAGAAAGAATTCAAAGAAGCATGAAGAGATGTATATAGGCTAATGCATACTGAAGTTAAGTATAACCAGAAAAACTTGTATACACAATGACTAGAGCAATATAAACAAGAAAAGAACAAACAATTAAACAAAAAAGAAATTGAGTGCTATAAAATTATAATAATCAAGCTCTGTCCTGAAGAAAAGATTAGAAAATACACCTCTTTCTCTTCTTTCATTGTTGTCATTTTTCAGTTATGCCTGACTCTTCTTGATTCTATTTACCGCTTTCTTGGCCAAGATACTTAAGTGATTTACTATTTCTTTCTCCAGCTCATTTTGAAGAGGAGGAAACTGAGGCAAACAGGATTAAATGACTTGCCCAGAGTCACACAGCTAGTAAATGTCTGAGGCTGGATTTGAATTTAGCTCTTTCTGATGCCAGGCCTGGCATTCTTTCCACTGTGCTACCTATCTTCCCTTCCTTTTTTCATGGAGGTGAAATACTGTGCTTATGGAATCTTAAAATACTGCTAGATCCAGTTAATGTCTTCATTAGCTTTACTGATTTTTTTTCTTTTACCCTTTCTTTTTTTGTGAGGCAATTGAGGTTAAGTGACTTGCCCAGGGTCCCACAGCTAGTAAGTGTCAAGTGTCTGAGGCTGGATTTGAACTCAAGTCCTCCTGAACCCAGGGCCGGTACTTTATCCACTGCACCACCTAGCTGCCTACCCTTTCTTTTAAAATCATTGTTCCACTGTTCCTAAAGGGCTATAGAACTCTGCATACCCTTTGATCCAGCAATACTACTGATAGGTTTATATCTTATCCCCCCAAAAAGACAAAGACCTATCTGTACAAAAATATTTATAGCAGCTCATTTTGTGGTGGCTAAGAATTGGAAAATCAAGGGAATGTCCATCAGTTGGGGAATGCCTAACAAACTGTGGTATATGATGGTGATGGAATATTATTGTTCTATAAGAAATGACAAGCAGGATGATTTCAGAAAGGCCTGGAAAGACATGTATGAAATAATGTATAGTGAAGTGAGCAGAACCAGAGAACATTGTGCACAGAGACAGCAATATTGTTTGATGAAGAACTGTGAATGACTTGACTATTCTCAGAGATACAATGATCCAAGACAATCCCAAAGGACTATTGATAAAACATACTATCCACCTCCAAAGAAAGAACTGATATTGATGGCAGACAATCTGAAGCATGCTCTATTTCACTTTCTTTCAATAAAGTTTTATTGTAAAAAATAACAAATATGGTAATGTTTTACATAATCATACATGTATAACCCATATCTAATTGCTTGCTGCCTCAGGGAGAGGAGAGGGAGGGAGGGAGAGAAAGAGGGATAAAAATTGGAACCCCAAACTATAAATAAAAATGTTTATTACAAAAAAATACATAAATTTTAAAAGGTAAACATGAATAAACAATGAAAGGACTAAAAAAAGAACTTTTGATTGTCACACAAAATAAAAATGACACAGTGGAAGACAGTAATTACAAAAAAAATCATTGTTCCAAAGATAATGAATAGGTAAGGTAAAGTACATTCAGAAATAAATGTGACATAAAAGCAAAAACCATCAATAGAAATAAAATTCTTTTAAAGAATCATAATGAAGATTTATAATAATCTACATAGGAAAAATTAAGTGGACTAATAATGTATATTGAACAAATCATGATATACAGTTGGATGGACAGCCCATCAAAGTAACCAGGTATTTCCATATCTTGAAAAGGAAAGGAAAGATAGCCATACAATAATCTGAGCTCAGAATTGAAGAGCAGGTAGATAATTTGATTGCTTGCATTCTGGAAACCTTACCATGCCATAAAAAATCCCCAAACTGTATCTTTTAAACATCAATGCTTCCTTGATGATGCTACATGCCAGTGAATTACAGAATGATACATTCTCTGAAAAATATAAATTTTAAGTGAACTAAAGGGCAATAAATACATATGTGATGGGTATGGCTGCAGCATATTACCAACAATAATATGTTGGTGTTTATAAATGATTTTACCATTCCAGAACATTGGAACTATTCTTTTTTAAATTTGATAACTTACTGTACATACCAGTAGTATTAGAAATAAACACAAGATGGAAAGAACAATAACCATATTTGCTATTCTTCAATATTTGAAATTTTTATATTATATTTTTGTACTAGAATTAAGTTTCTGAATGTTTGTTTCATTGTCAATGTCTTTGTTAATTTCACTTTCTCCTTTGTTCAAGCCTCGTCATTTCAAATCCAAGTATCCATCAGGGGCATTTATATAATGGTAGACATAGTTTAAAAAAAAAAACAACTAAGAATAAAAAGAGATGAATGAATGCACATGCCTTTTGTGGATACAGACTGATAATTGTGTGTTATGCATTATTGGACTCATTAAATGTTTTATTCCAGAAGAATAAAACAATGTTTGGTCATATCATTAACTTCAACTTCCAAAGTTTTTCTACTTCAATTGAACATACATTTTGCCTGTGACTATTAAGATAGTAAAGGAAATGGAATTATTTTCCATGTTTTTCCACCATAATAGATCCCTCCCATTCCCCATCCCCAGCCCCACTATTCAACATAATTTGAGAAGCATTGAACCAGCTAATTTCTAAATTAATTTATAATTGCAACATTGCATGAGTTATTTTTTAATAGGGAGACTTTAGTCACCCTTCAAACCATATCAAGAGAGTACTCATTTTCTCTACTTCTGCAGTGCAGCCTGGACTGTGCAATTAAAGAACAGCCGGGCAGGAACTTTGTCTCCTGCTTTCTTGGGGCAATATCTCACCCAGCATTGGAGCTCAGCAAATGTGAAGAGTGATCTCCTGAATGGAATTGGAACTTCCTGGATTGGAAGAGTAGCATTTGCCAAGTCCTGAGTCCAAGTGAACCTCACGAGTTTAGAATTTAGAACGTGAACCTTTCAATGTCTGAGTTCATTTAGACTCAGAAAAACACAACTTCCGTTACTTTAAAAACAAACTAGAAAGGGAGGAGAGAGAGAGCGAGCATTAAAAAGTCTCATAAAAAGACTCCAGGGTCTTGTTGGACATCAAAGAGCTCGTTAAAAGCAGCATTTTGATGAGTAGAGTGTAAAGGAATCAGAAGCATATGGATTAAATTCCCCATCCATTATGCATCCACCCGAGTATTGAGAAGAAAATTGAACACAAAATAGCACAGGTTCAATGGGTTGGAAAAATACTTTGAGTCATGGAGAGATCCCCCCACCCCCACTCCAAGGCAATCAGCTTGTGCCTTTGTCCCTTCTCTTAATTCCACTGTGGGGGTGGGGGGGGGAGTGAAAATGACTGGCTATCCCAATGCATGCCCAACCCATCATCCTCAGTCCAGCTCCAAAAATCATCACTTTGACTATTTGCTGTCCTTCACCACCTCTATTCAATCAATTACTTTCTGTTGTCAATGCTTTCTTTGTAATACCTTCTGTATTTCTCATGAGTTCTTCATTCCCATGACTCATATCCTAGTCCACACTTTCATTTACTTGTACATAAGTCATTTCAACTACTTCCGAACTGCCTCCAGTCTCTAACTTCTCCACTTCATCTTATTTACCACAGACAGCTTCATCTTCCTCCAGAACTGCTTTCATCATAGAACTATCCTGCTCAAAAAAGATCCAGTGGTTCCCCACTGCCTAAAGAATTCAGTCCAAACTCTTTCAATGGTATTCAAGGTCCTTCACAATGTAGTTCCAACCTACTTATTCCACCTGATCTCCCACTACATGCTTTCAAGAATACTGTGTTCCAGTGAGACTAACCTCATTGTCATATACTCACTATTTCCATTCCTTTCCCACTGTTTTTGTTTATGCTGTGGCTCTAACTAGAATACCCTTGCTTCTCCTCCCCATTTATCCAAATCCTATGCATCCTTCAAAACTCAGCCAAAACCCTTCCTCCTCCATGAGGTCTTCCTCAATTTCTCCAGTCCACTCAAAGGCAGGACAATGCCTTTGTCCTCAGGCCCTAGCACAATATAATTTTCTCAATTTATGTACTTGTGAGAAATCTAGCCCCAGCCTGGACCTCACTTTCTGAGGCAACAGAATCACAGGATCAATCAAGCAATTAATCAAAAACAAGGGTTTATTAAGCTCCTACTATATGCTATGTAATAAGTATACAAATACAAAGTAAGAAATGATCTCTATTTGAAAGGAACATACAGGGGGCAGCTAGGTGGCACAGTGGATAAAGCACCGGCCCTGGATTCAGGAGGACCTGAGTTCAAATATGATCTCAGACACTTGACACTTAATAGCTGTATGACCCTGGGCAAGTCACTTAACCCTTATTGCCCCATAAAAAAAGAGAAAAGAAAGAAAGAAAGAAAGAAAGAAAGAAAGAAGAAAGAAAGAAAGAAAGAAAGAAAGAAAGAAAGAAAGAAAGAAAGAAAGAAAGGAAGAAAGAAAGAAAGAAAGAAAGAAAGAAAGAAAGAAAGAAAGAAAGAAAGAAAGAAAGAAAGAAAGAAAGAAAGAAAAAAAGAAAGAAAAAAAAGAAAGAAAGAAAGAATCCAATTATTATTGTTCAATCATTCAGTCATATCCCTCTCATTGTGACCCCCATGGACCATAGCATGCTAGGCCCTTTTATCCTCTGCTATCTCTGTCCAAGTTCATGTTCATTGTTTCCCTGACTCTATCTATCCATCTCATCCTCTGGCATCCTCATTTCCCTTTGCCTTCAAGCTTTCCCAGTATCAGGGTCTTTTTCAATAAATCCTGTCTTTCCAATATGTGGCCGAAGCATTTCAGCTTCAGCTTCAGTATTTGACCTTCCAGTGAATAGTCTGAATTATTTCTTTAAGGGTTGATTGATTTTATCTCCTTGCTGTCCAAAGGTCTCTCTCTCTCTCTCTCTCTCTCTCTCTCTCTCTCTCTCTCTCTCTCTCTCTCTCTCTCTCTCTCTCTCTATATCTCTCTCTGTGTGTTTCTATCTCTGTGTCTCTCTCTGTGTCTCTCTGTCTTTATCTCTGTCACTCTGTCTCTCTTTCTCTGTCTGTCTGTCTGTCTCTCTCTGTGTCTCTATCTCTGTCTCTCTGTCTCTATCTCAGTCTCTGTCTCTCTGTCTCTCTGTCTCTCGGCCAATGAGGATTAAGTGACTTGCCCAAGGTCACACAGATAGTAAGTGCCAAGTGTCTGAGGCCATATTTGAACTCAGGTCCTCCTGAATCAAGGGCCAGTGCTTTATCCACTGTGCCACCTAGCTGCCCTCTCCATGGGGTTCTCAAAAGTCTTCTCCAGCACTACAATTTAAAAGCGTTAATTCTGTGGCACTCAGCTTTCCTTATAGTCCAACTCTCACAGCCATACGTTGTTACTGGAAAAACCATACTTTTGACTATATAGACCTTTTTCACCAAGGTGATATCTCTGCTTTTAGTATACTGTCCTGATTTGTCATAGCTTTCCTTCTAAAGAGCAAACATCTTTTAATTTCATGGCTTTAGTCACTGTCTGCAGTGATCTTTGAGCCCAAGAATATAAAATCTGACACTGCTTCCATTTCTTCTCCCTCTATTTGCCAGGAAGTGATGGGACCAGTTGCCAAGATCTTAGTTTCCTGATGTTAAGCTTCAAGCCAGCTGTTCCACTCTCCTCTTTCACCCCCATCAAAAATCTTCTTAATTCTTTTTCACTTTCCAACCTCAGAGTGGTATCATCTGCATATCTACCAGTTCCATGATGGCATGCTTGCATGGATTCTGGATAAATTGATGATGCTCTCTTGCTCTCCTAGTCACCAATGGAATGAAGCAGGGCTGTGTGCTTACTCCAATGCTTTTTAGTGTGATATTTTAAGCAATGTTGTCAGATGCCTTCAAAAAGAAGGAAATGACATCAAGGTCAGCTACCACACTGATGAGTAAATAATTTAACTTGAAAAGGCTGTAAGCCATAAATGGAGGGAGAGTTGGTGTGTGACTTTTTATTCACAGATAATTGTACACTCAATGCAGCCTCTGAGGCTGAGATGCAACAGAGTACGGATTGATTCTCTGCTGCCTGTGCTAATTTTGGACTGACAACACCAAGAAAAAAGAGGTTCTCCCACCAGTCAGTACCACAGCATCCATACATAGACTCATCAGTTACAGGAAATGGAAAGATTTTGAATGCCTGCATGGACCCCTTTTTAAATTTAGGCACTATTCTAGGTCCTGGGGATACAGAGACAAAAGTGAAAGAGTTTCTACTCTCAAGGAGCTTATAATCTATCCAGGGAAGGGAACATACATTTTTAGATATATACAAAATAGTTTCAAGATACCTTTGGGAAGAAGGTACTAGCATCTGGGGAATAAAGGAAAGTTGACACTTAAACTTTGCCTTGAAGGAAACCAAGGATTCTAAGAGTTGTGAGAAGGAAGTATTTATTCCAAGCATGGTAGTGAACTAGTGTAGAGGTACAGAGATGGAAGATGGAGTACCATGTATGAGGGAGAATAAGGAGACTAGTTTGATTGGGTAGTGGAGAGCATGAAAAGGAGTAATGTATACTAAGACTGGAGTGATAGCTTGAGATCACATTGTTTAAGGCTTCAAATGTCAGAGAAGTTTATATTTGATCCCAGAAGTAATGGGGAGTTTATTGAGTAGAAGAGCACTATGATGAGCCATGTACATTAGGAGAAGAAGCACTTTGGCATCTTGATAGGAGATGGTTTGGAAAGGGAAGAGACTTGAGACAGTAAGACTATTTAAGAAGCTATTGCAGTAGTCCAGGAGAAAGATTTGAAGGACCTCAACTAGAGTAGAGGCTCTTTGAAAAGAAGGGATTCTATTCAAAAGGTGTTGAGGAGGTAGTAATGACATAACTTGGATATGATTAGATATTAGGATATATAACCTATATCAGATTACCTACTGTCTAGGGGAAGGGGGAGGGAGAACAATTTGAAATTGGAAATCTTATAAAAACAAATGTTGAAAACTATCTCTACATGTAACTGGAAAATAATAAAAATGCTTTTATTTAAAAAAAAAAGATATGAGGAATAAGTAAGAGATAGGAGCTGAGGATGACATCCAGTTCTCAAACCTGTATGATTGGGAAAATAGTGGTACCTTCAGCAAAAATAGGGAAATTCAGGGACACTGATAGAGCACCTGCCCTGCATTCAGGAGGACCTGAGTTCAAATGTGGCCTTAAACACTTGACACTTACTAGCTGTGTGACACTGGGCAAATCACTTAACCCTCATTGCCCCCACAAAAAAAAGAGAAAGAAAAAAAGGAAGGAAGGAAGGAAGGAAGGGAAAAACAAAAAGAAAAGAAAAGAAAAGAAAAGAAAAGAAAAGAAAAGAAAAGAAAAGAAAAGAAAAAAGAAATAGGAAAATCAGAAGAGGGTAGGTTGGAGGAGGGGAAAGATAATGAGTTCTTTTTTAGATAAATGTTGAGTTTGATATGCCTACAGAACATCTAGCTCAAAATGCCCAATAGGCAGTTTGTGATATAGGACTAGCTTTTAGAAGAGAGACTAGGGCAAGATAAATAGAGCTGGGAGTGATCTGCACAGAGCTAATAATTAAACCCACATAAGAGGGTGAGAGACTGTGAGAGAAAGAAAGGAAATTTTGGCTACAAATAAAAGTTAGCATTTATATAGCACTTTATGGTTTGCAAAGCACTTTCCAAATATTATCACATATTATCCTTGTATTAACCCAGGAAGGTAGAGACTATTATTATCCCCATTTTACAGGTGAGGAAATGTAAGCAGATAAAGCATAGATAACTTGCCCCAGGTTACATAGCTAGTCAAAGGATGAGGGCAGATTTGAACTCAGTTCTTCATGACTGTAGGTCCAATGTTTATTGTGTGTTAAGGGCTAAAATTCTAGCTAATCTGTCTAAATATCTAATGAGTGGTCGCCAATCAATTACAAGCTTTACCAAGAGTTAGACTTTTAAGCATTTATTAAGGAGAATAAGAATTTGGTAAAGAGAGAGAGAAAGGCCTAGATTCCTATCTATTAAAGGGAGAGCACATTTCTAGCTCCCTTCTCCGCCAGAGTCCAGAGGAAAAAGAGCGAGACTGAGCGCCAGTCTCTTCCTTCCTCCTCCCACTAGTCCGCGTCACTTCCTGACTCCTGGTCTTGCCCTCAAAGACCTTCCCTTCATGGGCAGAACTCTTCTACAGTAAGTATCCAGCAGGTGGCGTTATTCCAATCGTTACATGTGTCAGTTACACTTAGCCAAGGAGAGAACCTTAGGATACCTCGATGGTTAGGGCTGATCATCCAGAATCAAACAGATTCTTTGAAAGTGACTTCAGTAGCCATTTAGTCAAATCCATAGCCCCAAAAGAATCCCCAGTACAGCCCCCACCAAATATTCATTCCTTCTGGAAGCCAATCCAAGGGAACTTGATCTTTATCTCTCAGGTTTTCATCTTTCATTCTCTTCTAAACCTTCACTGACCTTCAACTCAAGGCATGATGCTTCTGGGCTTTCTTGGCTTTTTGTTCAATTATCCAGATTCCTGATTACTTTTTCAACTTCTTCAGTTATTGTCACTCTATGTTGGGGCCTCATTCCAAGCATCTAGTGTACTTACCTCTGTCCCTTCTGACTCCAGCTGCTACATACTCTGAATAATGATCCAGTAGATAGATGATAATGGTTTGAACTAGAGAGAGACACTTTCTAGGGGTTATTTTAAGAGAAAAGAGAATATGTAAATTCATAATTTGCAACATCTTAGAGATAAAATGGACTTCAGAAACCATCTAGTCCAAAGATTCTTAACCTGGGGTTGGTGATCTTTAATTTTTTTATAAATATATTTTAACATAATTGGTTTCTTTTGTAATGTTATGTATTTTATTTTAGCCATTTTAAAAGTGTTATTTTGGGCAGCTAGGTGGTGCAGTGGATAGAGCACCGGCCCTGGAGTCAGGAGTACCTGAGTTCAAATCTGGCCTCAGACACTTAACCACTTACTAGCTGTGTGACCTTGGGCAAGTCACTTAACCCCCAATTGCCTCACTAAAAATAAAATAATAAATAAAAGTGTTATTTTGAAAAAGGGTCCATAGGTTTCCCCAGACTGTCAAAGGGTTCCCATGACACAAAATAGGTTAAGAAGCTCAGTTCTAATTCATCCCATACGTGAAGAAACATCTTCACTAAAACTCCCTGTCAAGTTTTCATTCAGCCTTTGCTTGAAGCTTTCTTGAGAGCTGCATCCTAGTGGGTTTTTCAAACCTTAAAATGCTATATAAATGCAAGCTATTATTTTTTGTTGGGAAAAATCAGGTCCAGACTATTGGTTACTCTTGTCACTATCTTCACATTTTGAAGATATCTCACTCTTTGAAAGTTCCTACCTTCAATCAGCAGTAGTAATGAAGACACTATCCATGACCCCAATGTCTACAGTTTTTGGCTCAGGACATCATAATCCTTAGCAATTATTTTTAGGTTCCTTCTAGTGGTATCATGAATCCCCACGAGCATCACTAGTAGTATGGTCTAGTTGTTAAGCTTTCCATTTCTTGGGATACTCTCTGTCACATCCAAGATATGTGTCCTGGGAAGATAGTATGAATTTCTTTTGTTTATATCAGGTTCAGAAGTAGCCTCCTTGGTAACTTTCAACAGAGTCATCACCACATTTAGTTCTATTTCATTAGATAAATTCTCATCTTCCTCTCCATTATAATCATCACCATTATTTCCACAGTCATTATAAGCTTCATAACCACCAATAAAATTATCTTAGACTTTGTTGTCTTGTATCATTGTTATCAACTTAGACAACATTTATTGAGCTTCCACCTGGAAGGGACTTTAGAGATCATTGTGTCTAACTTTCATATTTTATAGCTTGAAGAAATTATTAATGCATAGAAGAAGAAGTAACTTTCTCAAGGTCCTAGTTATTTAGTGAGAGTTGCAATTATCTTCTGGTTTCCAGTCCATTGTGCATATATACATACATATGTACAAAAATACATACACACACACACATATATATATACATACATATATATACATATATATATATCTGTCATCTATCTCTCTCTCCCTCTCCTCTCTAACATCTATGTATGATCATCTATCTAGCTCTACTAAAACCTTACCAGTAGCCTTAAGTGGACAGACATTCTTCCAAGTAACAAGAATTTTTAATATGACAATATATATCATGGACTAGAACTTTATCCTGATGCCATTTAAGAAACAATTCATTTATGAACAAAAGAAAAATAAAACTCAATTCATGAAAAATGCCCCATATTATAGTGTGTTGAGTGTAGAGTCAGGAAGATTCATTTTCCTGAGTTCAAACCTGGCCTCAGATATTTACTAGCTGTGTGACCCTGGGCAAGTCACTTAACCCTGTTGGCCTCAGTTTCCTCACCTGTAAAATGGGCTGGAGAAGGAAATGACAAATCACTCTAATATCTTTGTCAAGAAAACCCCAAATGGGGTCATAAGAGTTGGACACAACTGACAAACTACTGAACAAGCAAGTACACAGACCCAGTTCATTCCAGAACTGATTTGAGAGAAATATCCTACTTGCCCAATGCCCTTTATATTAAAGACTTACCTTACCCATAGGTAAAAGAGGTGATCACTAAAGATTTATCACTTTGTATTAACTGTAATTATCTCAAGATGTCCCCTTCAAAAAAGCAAGAACCACTTAGAGGGATATATGACATTTATTGTAGTATGAATCTGTATATCAATCCTTTTCTCCATATGATCATTTGATGATGGATGAGGGGAGAGTATAATGGTACTCATGGAGGCCAAAGCACTACCTTAGGATGGGAGAATTAGATGGGAAACCCCAGTAGGATAGCTTTAGTTTTCTCTGTGGGGAACAAATTAGGGGAAAGGGCATACAGGGATGATCTAGGACAGTGCTAAGTGTATTTCTCTGGGTGTTGAATCATTTCCTTTTAAATTCCAAAAACAGAGCAAGAAAAATAAAGCTTATGTAGGATATCACCACCATCACCATCACAATCACCAGAAGCAAACGTTAAGGATAATATGGAGGCTCTAGTCATGGTCCTGCCACTGATTTCTTGGGACGTGTTTTCCTTCTGCATTCCTACATGAAAACAGAAGTGGATGTTAGTCCCCACTACCTGCCACCCCCCAGTACCCAGCATCTCTAAGCAATCTTCCTCCTTAAAGCTAGTGAGGAAAGTAGAGTGAATGATAGGCTCCCTGAACCTCTGGCATACACATTCAGTTCTGCGTTCATCTATCCTGAGTCATCAGTCCTTCCAGTTCCAAAGCCAGTCACAAGGTTTATATCACCACATGGTACTATGTCTCAGTTAATCCATGGTCCAGACCCCAAGTTTACATATCATCTCTTCTACTGAGATTAGGCAGGGAATGTCCGTTACATGTTTCAAGGACTGGACTATTATTGGCCAATCCTCCATAATCTTTGAGATGATAATTCATTGTCTTACAGATAGATTCCAAATTGCTGATCATGGTTCTCTGGGGTAGGGAGAACCAAAATTTTATGGGTTTCAGAGTTATAGCTCCCAAACAGGGCAAACCATTTTGTCCCAAGCTGGCTTGCTCTTGCTTTAGGGAGAGAAAAGAAATAGAAAAGAATGGGCACCAAGATGACCTTTGATTTTAATCTGAGAACCATTGACAAGTACAGGCATCAGAGGACCCATATATAGCACAAGGCCTTAAGCTTTTCTCCACTTTGGCCCAGAAAATTGTCCTGCTTCCCCCACTGAAATCCTCCTCTCCCCCATTGGTTAGATGATACTAAGATTCTGCTATCAGTAATCTTTATTTTTAGCTTAAGGTTCTGATCCATATCAAAATTCAAATCCCTTGAACATGCTTAACACTTGTTTATCAAATTATTTAACTTCCTTGTGACAAGGTTTGTTTGAATGAAGGATCTGAGAGCAGATTTTGAGAAGGAGGGGTGGAAGGGAAGGAGAAAAGGAAGCATTGAGTGCCATTGAGGGAAGAAAGGGGACCAAAGGGAGGCCACCACCTTCACGGTTTTCTAATGGCTGGCTCTAGTGTCTGATAAACAGACATTCACTCAGATCTCCCTCTATCTCTCTCTTTTTCTCCTCCTGATTCTCTCAGTTCCTTTCTTAAACCAAACTGTTGTTTTTAACCATACTTACACAGGGGAAAAGACCCTGGATTACATTCCAGATCTGCCATTCTATGACTTCAAGTCATTTTATGTCTGACTTTAAGTGACTTAAGCAAGTCATATCTCTTTGCTGGTCCTCACTTTCCCCCCATCTGTAAAGTGGAAAGGTTAGACTAATAATGTCTAAGATCTACCTAGCACCATAATTTTATTCTATAAATCTGTTTTGGGATTCCTAACCCCACCCTCTAGATATGCAGAACTACAGACAGAGACTCCCTCATGCAGATATTGCAAAGATATGCACCCACATGGACACTCACCCCACCCCATTCCACCCAAGGTACACCCATACTGCAGTATACATTCACAGATAGTCTCACATATGACATTTCTCTACATATGGCATACTCCACATGCAGAATTCCACTTTGTGTGTGTGTAGCTCAGCTAATGTTTAATCTGCTCTTGTGTGACTCAGGAAGATAACACTGTCAATTCCACCCTCCATGGGGTATGCAATCTCTTTGAACTGTTTTTAGTAATGGAATGAGATCTGTTAGGTCATCGGTGGGAGGCCAGGATAGGATCACAGAATGAAGAACCAGTATCTTGGATCCTGTAATTCTTTCAGACCTTAGTGGTCATCTAGTCGAGCTCCTTCATTTATAAATCAAAGACAGCAGCCCAGAAAAAATTAAGTGACCTACTTAAAGCTACATAAGTATTAAGTGGCAAGGCCACTTTCAAACTAGGAGTGGGGAGTCAGACTGTGGTCAACAAAGCAAAGAAAGATTATATGTTACATATGGAAATGTAATCCATGCCCTTGGCTTCATTAATTTTAGGACTCTAACCCCCACCCCACCTCCAAACTAATAGACCACAAATATATACAAAGAGAAATTTACAAATTGAAGAAGGCAGGGTACTTAGACCAGTTACATTGGTATGACCCAGTGGACACGCACAGTCATCAATTCAATTCAGAAACCAATTATTGATCACCTACCATTGGTCAAAGCATTGTAGTAAGTGTAGCCAGTAGGCAAGTTATTTTATGACTCCATGACTCAGTTTCCCCAACTACAAAATGAAGGTTTTAGACTTTGTGACCACTTAAGTTTTTTCAGTTCAAAATCCAATGATCTTTTGATCCTCGTGGATAGCATGGTCTCTGATATTATGGAGTTTATTGTCTAGTAAGGAAGATAAGGATGAATGTATATACCTATAGCCCTTATAGTAGGAAGAATGTGATAAGTATTAGGTGATGCAAATGTCTATCTGGTCATTGAGAAGCAGAGGAGAGTGAGTGAAAAGAGATTAGAGGGGCAGCTAGGTGGCACAGTGGAGTCAGTCCGGCCCTGAGTCAGGAGGACCTGAGTTCAAATCTGGCCTCAGACACTTAACAATTACTAGCTGTGTGACCCTGGGCAAATCACTTAACTCCAACTGCCTCACTAAAAAAAAAAAAGAAAGAAAGAAAAGAGATTAGAAAGGGGAGTTTCAACAACTTCTTTTGAAACTATCTCTGTCCCCTTGGGCAAGTCATTTAATTTCTCTGAGCCTTGGTTTCCTTATCTGTAACCATAAATGATAATACTTAGGATATCTATTCTCCAGAACTGTAGCAAGACTCAAATGAGATAACATATGTAAAATACCTTGTAAATCTTTCCATAGATGACACCCATAATTATCTGTATTGATGTGTCTCAGGGCTCATCTCAAGGCCCTGGATGAGGGAAACTCAGGTGGCTCACAACTTCCTGAAACTTCCACTTACTACTTGGATCTATTAGGATTGTATATTAAGAGCAACTGTTGTCCAACCTGCCCCCTTGCATGGGATCATTCATCTAGAGACTGACATTTTGGTTCTTTTAGGGTCAGAAACTCATACTTTGTCATATTCATACATATATACACCTACACTCTAAAGATTGGCTAATTGGTTTATTAAGTGAAAGGGAGCATGTTTTGAAGAGTGAAGAGTAGGTAATCCACAGATAGATGAGAAAAGGGCAAATCAAATCAGCAAGTATTTTTTTAGCATCCTCATGGATGTACAAGAAGTTGACATTTAGTTGGATTTTAAAAGGAATCATAAAGGGAAAGGATAGTGAGGGGAGGAGAGGAGAGGAAGGAAGAGGGGAGGAGAGAAGAGAGGGGGAGGGAAGAAGTATGAAGATGTAGGAACTAGTCATATGGGCATAATCACCACCAATACTGAAGAGACCAGTCTTACAACCTCTTTGCTTTTCCTTGTTCTCATATTGCATGAGTCTCAGTATAACTTTTGGGCCAACAGCTTCACATTTGTTTTTTTGTAACACTTGGCTAGAAACTCAGGTCTTTTCTCCAGATGGGTCCACTGAGGCTTGAAGAAGTTATACAACTTGCCAATGGAAACAAAGAGAATAATCCCAGGAGAGAATGGAAAGTGCCACTCCCCTGTTGGCCTGGGTCATGTTTCTCCCAGGAAAAGCAGATCATCTGCTAATGTCCAAGTTTCATCTGAATCAATTTTTTGGTCCAGCAAGATTTGTCCCTTAACTTGTTCTAATGGATTTGGTTAGCATGATAAATACTGGTTTTGGAAACATTGCCCTTCAAAATCACTCACACCACAGGTATGTATGGATCAGTGTCCTCTGGGGGATCCAAGAGAAAAAAACATGATCTCTGCCCCTATATCAACCAAACAATAAGCATTTAGTAAAGGCTTATTATGTTCCTGGAACTGTGCTAAATACTGGGGGTAAAAATAGAAAAGGGAAAGAAAGAGACCACATGTATATAAACAGCTGTGTACAACACACATATGGAATATATGCAAGGTAATCTGAAGAGAGAAAGCAGTAGCAGCTAGAAAAGCTGAGGTATCAGGATAGGCCTCTTGAAGAAGTTGATTTGAGGTGAGTTTTGAAGGATACCAGGAATTCTAAGAACAGAGATAAAGAGAAAGAGCATTCAAGTCATGGAAGATAGTGAGGCAAAAGACATGAAGGTGGGAAATTTGGTATCTAGTGTGAAGACCGGCCAGCAGGTCAGGATGATTGGAGGGAATTAATGTGTAAGAAGACAAACAAGAAGGTGCCAGGTTATGAAGAGCTTTAAATGCCGAACAGAGGGACTTATACAGCATTTGCTCCTGAAGGTAATAGAAAGCCACTAGAGTTTATTGAGTAAAGAGCTGACATAGTCAGACCCAGCCTTCAGAAAAATCACTTTGGTAGTTATACAGAGGATGGATTGAACATTAGGTAAAAAGAGGTGAAAGGAATCTATACAAAGAATCCAATCTAAATTAACTGGTATTTATGAGTTTGAGAATATACATTAAAAAATCAGTATTCCAAGCACACTGATAATATGCACACATGTATATGTATGTATATATTTGTGTGTTTGTTCACATGCATATACATACACATGTATGTATGTACATACATACATACCTACATTAAGCTCCCTGAAAGGAATCTAAGAGTTAATTTCTTACATGTTCTTTTAGTGCTTCTTTTAGGCTAGAAGAAATCTCCGTCATCAAAAATTAAAATGAATCAGATAATCCAGCTCCCCTGTTTTGCAGATAAAGAAACTAATCCCCATAGAGGTACAGGTAACTTATCTAGGAACATATAGTTAAGACTGGAACTCAAATATTCAGACTCCCAAGCCTATGCTCTTTCTGATGTGCATCACAAAACAACAATAACTAATGTAGCTTAAATTTAAAAGGGGGCGGGGAGGGGGGGGACCCAAATGTCCAAAACTATTATGACAGTTTTTTTGTAGTGGCAAAGAATTGCCCATCATTTGGGAAGTAGCCATCAAATGGAAATATGGTACACGAATGTAATGGAACATTATTGTGCTGTTAAGATTGTGAAATGGACACTTTCAACATAAACTGGGGAGACCTTTATGAACCGACACAGAGCAAACTGAGCAGAACTAAGAGACCAGTGTATATAATAACATTGTAACAGAGAAAAACAATTTTGAAAGACAAGAACTCTGATCAGAAAAACAATAAACCATGAGTCCAAACAAATGAAGATGAAACCTATAAGCCACCTCCTGAAAGACAGTTGATGAACTTAAAATGCAAAAAAAAACCCCAAAAACCAAACAAATAAAAAATCCATTGTCAGAAATGGCTAATGTGGGAATTTGTTTTACTGGACCAAGGATATTTGTTATAATGTTTTTTTTTTTTTATTTTTAAAAAATAAAATGTTTTCTTTTTCAAAAATACGTTCAGTGAGTAGAGTGGTGGGAGGAACAGATTAACAAAAAGGAAAAAATGAAAGGGAGAGCTTCTACTGGGGAAAGGGATTGGTGTGCTGTTGCCAAAAATAAGAAGAAATGAAAAGAACATCACTGAGAGACTGTAAAATACATAGAAGAAAAAAGTTCAGAATGGAGAATAGACCTGCAGGGCAGTTTTGTTAAATTGTCATACAAATCCTCTTTTCTCTTCTTATTTGTAAATTGAAATATTTGCATTTGTTAAGTTCATGATACAAAAGAAAACTTTTGAAAGGGAAAAAAGAAATGAGAAAAGGATGAGGAAAGGAAAAGAAACTGATAAGACTTGAATGAAGTGAGGTAGGGTAAAATAATCAAAACCAGCAGAAGTTTCTACACTACCAACATTATAAAGACAAACATCTTTGAAACACTTAAGAAATCTGATGATGTAATGACAAACCATAATTTCAGAGTATCAATGATGAAGTATACTATGCATCTCCTGAGAGAGAGAGAGAGAGAGAGATGATAAACTTAGGGTTCAAAATAAGACATCTATTTTTGGACATGGCCAATGTGGAAATTTGTTTTGCCTGACTGCATATTTGTTACAAGAATTTTCTTTTTTCTTTTTTCTTTTTCTTTTTCTGTGTGGGGTGGGAAACAAAAGAGAAATGATATATTTTTGTCAACTAAAAATTAAGCTAAATTTTATAGTGGTAAAATGTAGATGGAAGGCTTTCCTTGGAATGTGAAAAAACTTTCTCTAATATATATTAGTTATATGATCACAGACAAGTTATTTAACTGTTTAATGCCCCCAAGCAAATTTCTCTGATTATAATTTACAGATGGGGGCAGCTAGGTGGTACAGTGGATAAAGCACTGGCCCTGAATTTAGGAGGACCTGAGTTCAAATCCAGCCTCAGACACTTGACTCTTACTAGCTGTGTGACCCTGGGTAAGTCACTTAACCCTCATTGCCCCACCCACCCCAAAAAAGCCATCTGCTCTATAATTTACAGATGCTGATTGTCATCACACTGATGAAATCACAGGTCTGAATAAAAATAAATTACTGACCAGCACTATTTCCACCCAAATTCCCTAAACTAAGAAATTATGAGTAAAAAATTTTAAAGTATTCTTTTAATAACATCCATTTTATAAATCCTTTCAATAAGAAACTTATTGTGGGCCTTCTATGTGCAAGATCAACTCTTGGCAAAATTCCAAAGTCTACTAAGCTTCAGAATCACTCCCTGTTTCCCTATTTCTGTGTCCTTTCCTTCTTTCCATGGACTCACCTCCTCCTAAAAATCCCTAGAAGAGGGATTCAGACATTGATCAAACAGCTGAGCAAGGCCTTGTGTAAAGGGAGTCCTGTCATTACCAATGAGAATACACTACCTAAAGTGGCCACTTCATCTGCTTACCTATGACTATTCATAACTTTGAGCCATTCGTGGTACTGTAAGAAGCACTTAACATCAGTTCTTTCCAAAGGTTAAAGTCTTGACCTACAAAATACAGGAAACTCAAAGATCTTGGCCCCAAGTCCATTTTTACCTACCCGTGGCTTAAGCCAAGACATTCTTTCAAGTGTAAATAGTAAGCCTGGAACAACAGGGCAGTTTGAAGGAAGGAGGTAGGGAGAAGATTGGGCAGGGCTTAAGTAACCTGCTAATGTTTATTGCCAATGTTCCTATTCCTTGGCCAGTCTGGAGACTCTTAGGACTTACTGGAAAGCTACGGGGACATTTTTGTTTTCCTGAAGTGGTGCAAGAACAGGTTGGACCTCTCCCTCTGTTTACATGCCTCTCACAGGTTTAATTGCCTAATTATGAGCTCATTTACCTGGCCGAGCTGGTTATGGATAAGAGTGGGGCCAAATGCTTTTTATTCTCATGCTTTGTCCAGAGAACTGGCTATGGATAGACCCAGTCAAAAAAAGGAGGTTAATAAATACTGTTTGTGGAAAGGTGCTAGAAAATTTCCCTTGGGGAATAGAACTTATGGTAGTCCAGAAGATCATCAGATAGGAGCCTTACTTTCCCAATAGGAACCTGCTAGCCAAACTAGTCCCTAGAACTGTCCTCAGACATCATTCTCCTGCCTCAGTTTTTGACTATTCCACTGAAACCTTACTACAATGCCACAGAATGTCCTTTTGGATTTCTGGTCTACCTTTAACCCTACCCGTCCTTCGAAATCTATTTCAGAGCCCCCTTCTTATATAACACATTCTTCTGATTAAATATCATTTGCAAGCATTGAGACTGACCCACCTTTCTTAGGTATTATTTGTTTATACTAGATTATCTGCTCTAAATCAACTAACTGATCCTTTGTAGGGAGGTGGTAAAGTCAAAAGAGCATCAGTCTTGGCATCAGGAGAATCATGAGTTCAAATGCCACTTCAGTCACTTGCCTAGATGTGTGACTCTGGGCAAATCACTCAATCTCTCTCTCAGCCCCAGGTTTTCTCATCAGTAAAATGGGAGCTAATAGTAACACCTACTTCAGTGAGTGGGTGAGGATCAGATCAGAACTCTGCAAGCCTTAAAGTGCTATATAAATGTTGGCTGCTGTTACTGTTGTTGGTTTTGTCATTTTGGACAAACAGTTGTTCAGCTTTGTCAAATACACCATTCAACTGATGGGCTGCACCAACAGCATGGATATCTATGTCCACATCTCTACATCTATGTTTCTCTCTAAATCTATGTGTATCTCAATATCTATTTGCCTGAACTGGCTTGCCCATTCAGTCAGTGACATTGTTCCAATCATCCTCCTTGTTGCAATTCTACTATGCTATTTCAACCACAACTAGAACAACAACTAAGACCATAGTCTGATCAATAACTTTTCAATGTTTGTAAGTATGGATTTCTGACCTTCTCATGGCTTCATCCAGAAGTGATTTGAGTTAGGCCAGTTCCCACACATTAAGCCAAGAGAAATGGACATGTTTACACTGAATGGCTGTCACACTGAGATCCCTGAGTGTAAAATTTATTTGCTCCCTCCCTAGTCAGGGGTTACCTACTATAAACTTTGAAGCAATTAGGTGGTACAGTGGATAGAGCGATGGCCCTGGAGTCAGGAGGACCCGAGTTCAAATCCAGGCTCAGACACTTATTAGCTGCGTGACCCTTGGCAAGTCACTTGACCCTGTTTGCCTCAGTTTCTTCAACACTAAAATGAGCTGGAGAAGGAAATGGCAAAGTACTTCATTCTCTTTGCCAAGAAAACCCCAAATAAGGTCATGAAGAATTAGATACAACTAATTGCCTAAACAACAACACTACCATCTTTCTCCATATACCCCAGGGTAACCTAGCCAGTCACTTTTCCTGTGCTGACGAGTCATTTCAAGATGTGCAAGGCCACATAAGAGATCTGAGGAAGAGAAACTGGACCCCTTCAGCTGGATGGCATAGAGTAAATATCACTTTTCATTTCTTTCATCTATGTCAGTATCTCTTTATCTATGTCTCTCTCTAAGTCCATGTGTATCTCAATATTTATTTTTTTCCTTAAGTACCTCTATCCCCATCTTTTTCTGTCTCTGACACATTTCTATCTCTCTACCTGTCTTTATACTTCTATTTCCCTTTTTTCCAGTATTTTCCTCTACTCGAATTTCTGTTTCTTTTTCTCTCTCACACTTCTGTATTTTGCCTCTTTAAATCATAACTTTCTTTTCAGTGTTTTACAGTGATACACAAACATTGCGGGTTCTTTCCACAATGAGAAGGAATTAATAGTCCATTTTTCTTCCTTCCTTCCTTTTTTCTTTCTTTCTCTTTTCTGAGGCAATTGGAATTAAGTGACTTACCCAGGGTTATACAGTTAGCAAGTATTTGATGATAGATTTGAATTTAGGTATTCCTGACTCCAGGGCCAGTGTTGTATCCACTGAGCCACCTAGCTGCCCATGACTCATTTTTTCTTGAGGAAGCTATATGGAAGGGGAGGGACCAAAAAGAAGAAGGGGAGGGAGAAGAAAGAAAAGGTATAGACAGAAATGCAGAGTCACAGAAGCAGAGAAAGAGGGAGGGGGGAAAGGGAGGAGAGAGAGAGAGAGAGAGAGAAGAGAGAGAGAGAGAGAGAGAGAGAGAGGAAGGATAGGGCACTGGACTTGGAAGCCTTGGGCTCAAATCCTACTTCAGATACTCAGTAACTGGGTGAACCCAAGAAAATCACTTAAAACCACCTTGAAGCTCAGTTTCCTCATCTATAAAATCAGATTGGATCCACTGACACCTATGATCCCTTCCCGCTTTAAATCTGTATCATAAGAGAGGAAGACAGAGATACAGAGACAATCAAGATGTTTTCCATTTCATTAGCTGGAAGTCCCTTTCTAGTGATGATATGAATAAAAGTTCAAATAATTTCTTCCCTATGAAAATTATCCCCATGGCCCAGTGATGATGCATCTGAAGCTTAAAGGGCTGCTGTGGATTTTGTTTTCAACTTAGGTAAAAATCCTTTCTTGATCCCAGATCCATTTCTGTCAGGCCAATCTCTCCCAGTCCAAAGAGGAACTGTCTCAGAGAAAGCTAACTGCTCTTCATTTATTTATATTTTGTCATTTCATAGAGAACTAAAACAAGGACCAGAGACAATGTACCACTGTGTCATAACCACACAGCCAGGGTGTGCCTGGACTGTGATTTCAGCTCATCAAGCCCATATATCTTCTACCTTTTATCATTCTGGGGTCTTTCTAGTTTTCCATCCACAACCATCATACTCCCAAACACTTGAAACAGAGTAAATACTGTACTCTCTAATCTGATTAAAGATTTTTTATCTAATTAATTGACTGACAAAGATTCATTGATCACCTACTGTATGTAAGATACAAGAAGGTACAGTGGATAGACTACTAAACTCACAGTCAGGAAGACCTAGGTTAGAATTTTGTTGCTACCATATGCTGGCTGTGTGACCCTGACAAAGTAACTCAGTGCCCCAAGCAATTGTCTAAGACTATAAATCAAAGAGAAGGAGCCAATCTTCATTGGTAGAGAGGAAATTTCTTTCTGAGACCCTATACCAATAAAATCACAAGTATGGTCCAAAATATTCAAAATATATAAACACCGGTAAGATAAGAGGCAAGGTGAGGTCCCTGCCGTCAAGGATCGTAGAACCTAGTTGAGCACACAAGGCTCACACAAGCAAAATGTTATTGTAATTAATCATACAAGGAAGTATGTGTTAAGTACTAAATGAGTAACAGAAAAATAAGTACTATAGAAGATGAAGGGAGGGAGACAGCTGGGTGGGCTAGAGAACCTCAGAAGGCTTCTCCGAAGAGGGAATATTCAAGGTGAGCTTTAAAGAATAGGGAAGAGTTGCAAAAGAAATCCTAGTCCTTCCAAAGTGAATTTAACCTCTGTGCTAAGGGGCTGGCAAATCCAAAGAGGGAGGGAGAAAAGAAAATTTTGGCACAAGAAAGAAGAAAAGAGATATTTTTCAAACAAACAAAATGACAGCTCTTGGGAAGGAGCCAATATTTGCCAACCTGGGGATGAACCCCTGGAGGTTGGGGGGGAGGGGAACTTGGAAAGAGGAACTTGCCAACACAAATAAGTGTACTTCTGGGAAATGAAATGGAGTTGCAGCCATTTGTCACTCAACCACCTGAAAACTGGAAGCTCAATTAAATGCACTAAAGTCAGTCATGGATGATAGCACAGAGCTGTCCAGAAAAAAAGGTAGGGTGCACAATAGTAAAAACTCTGTATCAGAAGGTTTTTTTTTAAATTCATAAAAACAAGGGATTAAAATATGTCCTTTGGGGCTCTAGCAATCTATGAAATTTACAATACTGAGGCTTAGTGGACGGGCACTGATCTTAGAGTCAGGAAGACCTACCTGGGTTCAAATCCTGTCTCAGACTCATATTAGCTGTATGACCCTAGGCAAGTCACTTATCCTGACTATGCCTGTAAGGTCACTTCCAACATACATTCTGTGATTCTATATTATAAGAGAACAACCTTTTGTTGTCTAAACCCAGTAATAAAACCCAAAGATCTCAGATACATCTTTTTTTTGAGATTGGTATTTCATTTATTCTTTTTAAAAGAATAAACATTTTTTTATTTATAGTTTTGAGTTCCAAATTTTATCCCTCCTTTCCTCGATCTTCTCCCTCCTCCCTGAGGCAGTAAGCAATCACATGTGAGTTATACATGTGCAATTATGTAAAGCATCACCATATTAGTCATTTTGTATAAGAAAACTTGAATAAAAGAAAAAAATGAAAGTGAAAAATAGCATACTTCAGTCTGTGTTCCATCTTTCTTTGTTCCATCTTTCTGTGTTCCAGTTCTTTCTTTGCAGGTAGATGGTATGATTCATCATTAGTCCTTTGGGATTGCCTTGGATCATTGTATTTCTGAGTATAGTTAAGTCATTCACAATTCTTCATCAAACAATATTGCTGTCTCTGTGAACAATGTTCTCTTGGTTCTGCTCACTTCACTATATATCAGTTCATATAAGTCTTTCCAGGCCTTTCTAAAATCATCCTGCTTGTCATTTCTTATAGCACAATAATATTCTATCACCATCATATATCACAGCTTGTCTAGCCATTCCCCAATTGATGGGCATTCCTTTGATTTCTAATTCTTAGCCATGACAAAAAGAGCTGCTATAAATATTTTTGTACAAATAATTCTTTTTCTCTTTTTGGGAATGTCTTTGGGATATAAACCTAGTAACGGTATTGCTGTATAAAATGGTATACACAGCTCTATAGCCCTTTGCACATAGCTCCAAATTGCTCTCCAGAATGATTGAGTTTTTTCACAACTTCACCAACAGTGGATTAGCATCCCAGTTTTCCCACGTCCCCTCCAACATCCAATATTTTCCTTTTTGGTTATATTTGCCACTCTGATAGGGTGAGGTGATACCTTAGAGTTGTTTTAATTTGCATTTCTCTGATCAATATTGATCTAGAGCATTTTTATTTGATTATAGACAGCTTTGATTTTTTTTGTCTGAAAACTGCCTGTACATATACTTTGACCATTTATCAATTGGAGAATGACTTGTATGTTTGTAAATTTGGCTCAGTTCTCTATATATTTGAGAAATGAGGCCTTTTTGTTTCAAAAATTCCCAGTTTTCTGCTTCCCTTGTAATCTTGATAATAGTTTTGTTTGTGCAAAGACTTTAATTTCATATAATAAAGTCTTCCTCTGCCCATAAATATGACAGATAAATGAAATCTCTTAATTTGCTTATGGTATCACCCTTTAAGGGCAAATCATGTACCCATTTCAGATACATCTTAGTGTATTTCTTTCATATTCAATTTATTGGAAGGCACAAGGAATAACAATTTTTCCTTTATTGAATTTTCTGGGGTAACTCATCGACAAAGATTTATTGAGTACCTACTATGTGCCAAGCCTTGTAATAAGTGCTATGGGAAATAAAAAACTATCTATAGCTCTGTCCCAGTACTTAGAGTACTTACAATCTTGCTGGAGAGGTCTTAGCTTTATTTTCTTTTTCTAAAATAGTTTTTTTAGTGAATAGCAACAAAAAACCCAGCAACTTTCCCTCCTACTTCCTGCTCATTGGGAAGAAGAACAAAACCTTTATAATAAATATGCATAATCAAGCAAAAACAAATTCCGCCAAATTATGTCACCTTCTGAACACTGAGTCCATCACAATTCAAGTGAGTAGCTAGTTTCGTTGGTCCTCTTAATCTGTGATTTGCTCTTTGCATTGATCACTAAGTCTTTCAAAGAAGCTTGTCAAAGTAGTATTATTATTGTATCAATTCTTTTCCTGTTTCTGTTCACTTCACTCTTCATTAGTTCATACAAGTCTCACCAGGTTTCTCTGAAACTGTCCCTTTTATTATTTCTTATTTTTTTTTTTTGTGAGGCAATTGGGGTTAAGTGACTTGCCCAAGGTTACACAGCTAGTAAGTGTTAAGTGTCTGAGGTCGGATTTGAACTCAGGTACTCCTGACTCCGGGGCCGGTGCTCTATCCACTGCGCCACCTAGCCGCCCCCTTTTATTATTTCTTGCAGCACAAATAGTATTCCATTACATTCATATATAATAATTTGCACGACTATTCCCCATTTGATGCGGACATTTTATTTTATAGGTAAGAAAATTGAACACCAGAGGTGTGAAGTGTCTTGTCTAAGACCACCCTGCCTGTTAGGAATACAGACAGGTAGAGCATAACTATGAATTCTTGTACCCTGAGGCAAATTCAGCTAGGTCAGATCGGGGTGGGGATAGGAGGAAGGTAGCAGCAATGGTTGTGAAGAGAGCAGTCTGACTTTAGGTGAAGTTGCACCAGGAGCTGCATCCCCCAGAAGGTCTGGCTTTTGTTTACAAAGGTTGGATGGGGAGTATTGGGTACTGAGAAGGATATTAAAGTTACAGGATCCTGGGGGAAGCAACCCATATACCACTGTGATATGTGGTGCCAAAGGCCTATAGACAACATGAGGTAAGGATGAGGGACAGTGACCATCTTGGGGTGAAGCCCATCTTGCCCTATATTCCTAGCCCCTCCAGATATTGGTCCTCTGAGGCACAGCTCTGGTTGTGTTAGCTATGGTTCCATGATAGCTAAGTCTCTAATTAGCACTGCCACCCAAAGATAAGGGGAAAGCACGGAAGGTTAAAAGCATGATGACTATCTGAGAACCAGAGTGGCCAACACTTCTCCCTTGAGTTAACAGTATGCTCTGGCCTCCAGGTTAACAAAACCAGACCCCAAGTGTCCTGTTTTTGTTTCATTCTTCTAGTACATGACTACTTCTGCCTTTCCTCCAGATATCAGGAGGGATTTGAAGTGAGAGAAAATTATTAATAATAGGGTGTTTGGGGGTTCTATGAGACCCAGAGAGCCTGGCCAGACTTTTCTTGGGGCCAGCCTAGAGTCAGGAGAATTTCAAAGGAAATGTGGTTGGACCTTGGTCTATGAATAAGGATTAAAACCACACCTACCTGAAGGCTTTTTCCCCTCAGAAGGCTCTGTACTCTGACATTAGCTGGACCACCTTCAAATCCAGTAAACCAATAGATTTGAATGATGCTAGCCAATTAGCTTTGAGCAATGTGTAAGGGTGGGCTCTCCTCCTGACTGAAGCAAGCTTACACAGTGACTCGCTCTCTTGGCCCTGGGACACTCAAGGAGGCAGGGTGTGTCCATTTTGCTCTCTCTTCTCTTTCCTAGCTAGGCTTTCTTATCTTTCAGAGCCATGTGTGCTCTCTTATTAATATTTAGTATGCTTTAATAAATGCTTAATGCCCCCAAACTGGTGCAGTAGCTGCTAATTTCTAAGGAAAAAAAATATGATAAACCCCAGCTAATTTTCCCTAAACTAGAAACAATAGGGCAATCTACATATAATTTTATTCCCCACAGAAGGGAGAGGGGATAGCTAAGAAGGTAATGGATAAATCAAAAAAATTTTTTTCTGAGGCTCTCCCTTTGGTACTGGTGAAATCCCATGGGATCAAGCCAAATTCATTAGTATTTATTAAGCCACTATAATGTACCAGGCACTGTGCTAAGCACTGAGAATACAAAGAAAGGTAAAAGATAGTCCCTGCACTTACTAGCTATGTGACCCTGGGCAAGTCACTTAACCCCAACTGCCTTACTAAAAAACAAAAACCAAAACGAAACTTAGCCACTCATCTGGAAGGTGAGGACATAATAGTCTGTGACTATAACTAATGAAAATTTTATCATATTCCATCTTTCTCTCCTCTAATTCAAAATCAAAATTTTAAAAAGGCAGCAAAAGAAAAATTAAATCAAATATAATGTGGACCCTAGAACAAAACTTCTTAAACAGTGGGTTGTGATATGTGGGGGTCAAAAAATTTGGCAGTTAATTTTTGATTTGTATACCTATTTTATATACCTACATACCCGGGGTCATGTAAAAATTGCTTGGGCAAAAAAGAGTCACTAGTGGAAAAAGTTTAAGAATCCCTGCTCTAGAGTAAGGATTTAAGGGGTTCTGTATCATGGACCCCTTTGGCAGTCCAGTGAATCTTAGGAACCCCTTCTGAGAATAACATGCACACAATAAATGCATGCAACAAAATATATAAAACTACAAATGAAACCAATTATACTGAAATAGGGTTATCAAAATATTTTTAAAACAAGTTCATGGACCCTAAGTTAAGAATCCTTGATATAGGGGGAAGCTAGGTGGCACAGTAGATAAAGCACCGGCCCTGGATTCAGGAGGACCTGAGTTCAAATCCAGCCTCAGATACTTGACACTTACTAGCTGTGTGACTCTGGGCAAGTCACTTAACCTCCATTGCCCCACAAAAAAAAAAAAAAAGAAAAAAAAAGAAAAAGAAAAGAAAGAATCCTTGATATAGAGAAAAGGGGATTTACAGGAGTCAGAAGGCCTTGGTTTTGGTTCTAGCCTATGTTTGTTGCTGCTGCTGCTAACACTAATGCTGCTGCTGCTGCTGCTACTGTTGTTAAGTAACCTTCAGTCATGTCCAGTTCTTCATGACGCCATTTGGGATTTTCTTGGTAGAGATACTGGAGTAATCTTTCATTTTCTTCTCTAGCTCATTTTATAGATGAGGAAACTGAGGCAAACAGGGTGAAGTGACTTACCCAGGGTCACTCAGCTAGTGTCTGAGGCCAGATTTTAATTCAGGAAGGCAAGTCTTCCTGACTCCAGGCCCAGCACTCTATCCACTGAGCCACCTGGATCCTGTAACTAATTAGCTATGAGACTTTGGACAAGCCACTGAACCTTGTGGAAGGGTCTGGATGGATGATCTCAGAAAAGTCCCTTTCAGCCTTAATATCAAAGATCAAAAAAGAAAAGAAAAGAAATATCAAAGATCATGAGATCTTGGAAGAGCTTCGAGCATAAAATGATTCACTTTGTAGATTATTATTTAGACAGCAAAGAGAACTTGAATGAGATTATAATGTTCCTTTAACAGCTAGGTGGAGGTGACAGAGACATACTTGATTTTGTTCAGCAAAAATTGGATCTGGGCCCTGGGGAGTCCCGCATCTGTTTGTGCAGATGCAGGTGCTGTACTTTCCTTGTTTCTCAGAAAACTTGTAACCTTCTCACTTCTGATTCCTGAGGTACACAGCACAGATTTCATAAGCCATGTGGATTTGTTGATTTACTCAATCAGAAACCAGTCTTAAGGCTCCCATGCACTAGGGAAGCCCCACATCTTTCCTAAACTTGGTATATTCATCAAGTGCTGTAACATGACATTGACTTGGTGGTGTTGGCTCTCAAAAGCAGACCAATATGTTTATGGATGTTTATTCTTACTAGCCTCATAGAACCAATAAACAAATACATAGTTCATAATAAGAAGGAAATATTGGTTTTTAAAGGGGGTGGAGCCAAGATGACAGAGAGAAGCCAGGAAGTTGCTTGAGCTCTCCCAAGTTTCCCTCAAAAACAACATTTAATCAAGTCTCTAAACGGATTCTGAAACCACAGAACCTACAAAAAAAAGAGAGAGAAATTATCTTCCAACTTGAGATAATTTGGAAGATTTCAGGAAAGGTCAGTCTCACTCAGGCAAGGGGGGAGTGCAGCACACCCTCAGTGCAGTGCAGTGTGGAGTGGGTCTGAGCAAGTCAGCAGAAAGCACTAGGCCACAGCCAAGCAACTGAGGCCCCTTGATCCTGGCTCAGCAAGCTGGTGGCACAGCAGGCCAGTGGTGAGATCCCCTAGCACCAGCTGAGAGGGCAGGCTGCCAGCTGGAGGGACATCCACAGGACGGGCGCAACCAGGCCAGGCCACCTCAGTACACCAAGGAGCAAGCCCAAGGCAGTGAGAAATTCACAAGCCATAGAGGCCTCAGAGTAGAAAACCAGTGACATAGCCCCTACACTCCAGCAAAAGAAGCCTGAAAGTCACCCTTGTGCCCAGGAGCACACCTCAACTTAAAAAAAATAAAATAAAATAAGCTGTAATATGAGTAAGAAACATAAGAGGGCTCTTACCATTGAGAGCTTCTGTGTGGATAGGGAAGAGAAAAACAGAAACTCAGATGAGGACAATAGTCTCAAATTGCCTACATGTGAAGCCTCTAGAGGAAAAATGTCTTGGTCTCAAGACCAAAAAGCCTTCTTGGAAGAGCTCAAAAAGGATTTTCAAAATCAATTTAGAGAGGTAGAAGAAAAAATGGGGAGAGAAATGAAAGCAACACAAGAAAATTATGAAAAAAGAATCAGCAGCATGGAAAAGGAAGCACATTCCTTAAAAAATTCATTTGGCCAAATGGAAAAGGAAGTACAAAAGATTACTGAAGAAAACAATTCCTTAAAAATTAGAATTGGACAGATGGAAGCTAATGGCTCCATGAGACACCAGGAATCAGTCCAACAGAATAAAAAAAGTGAAAAAGTAGAAGAAAATGTGAAATACCTCATTGGAAAGACAACTGATTTGGAAAATGGATCCAGGAGAGACAATATGAGAATTATTGGACTACCTGAAAGCCATGATCAGAAAAAGAGTCTAGACACCATATTCCAGGAAATTATCAAGGAGAACTGCCCTGATATTATAGAATCAGAGGATAAAATTGTCATTGAAAGAATCCACTGATCACCTCCTAAAAGAGACCCCAGAAAAGGGGCAGCTAGGTGGTGCAGTGGATAGAGCACTGGCCCTGGATTCAGGAGTACCTGAGTTCAAATCCAGCCTCAGACACTTGACACTAGCTGTGTGACCTTGGGCAAGTCACTTAACTCTCATTGCCCAACCAAAAAAAAAAAGAGACCCCAGAAGGAAAGCTCCAAGGAATATTGTAGCCAAATTCCAGAATTATCAGGTGAAGGAGAAAATACTCCAAGCAGCCAGAAGGAAGCAATTTAAATGTTATGGAGCCACAGTAAGGATTGCACAAGACCTGGCAGCTTCAACATTAAAGGATCACAAAGCTTATAATATGATATTCCAGAAGGCAAAGGAGCTTGGATTGGAACCAAGGATGAACTACCCAGCAAAACTGATCATTCTCTTTCAGGGGAAAAGATGGACATTCAATGAAGTAGGGGACTTTCAAGCTTTCCTGATGAAAAGACCAAAACTGAATAGAAAATTCAATCTTAACACACAAGAATCAAGAGAAGTTTAAAAAGATAAGTGGGTGGAAAAACGTTATTCAATATAGTTAAACTGTTTACATTCCTAAATGGGAAGATAATACTTATAACGCTTGAGAACTGTATCTCTATTTGGACAGACAGAAGAAGTATACATAGAGGGGTAAAAATAAATTGTCTTTGATGCAATGATATAAAGAAAATTAAGGGGTGGAAAAAAGGAGTTTCTGGGAGAAGAGGAAAGGGGAGGTGGAATACGTTTAATTACATCATATGAAGAGGTGCAAAAAACCTATTACAATGGAGGGAAAGAAGGGAGGGGTGAGCATTGTTTCAATCTTACTCTCATTAGATTCAGTTCAAAGAGGGATAACATATATGTTCTTTTTGATAAAGAAATTGAGCTTTTCTTTAGGGAAGTAAAAGGGTAAGGAAAAAGGGGGCACTGATAGAAGGGAGGGCAGAAGCAGGGGAGAAAAGGATAAAGAAAAGGGAGGGGGTGATAAAAAGGGAGGGCAGATTGGGGGAGGCAGGGGTAAGAAGCAAAACTTTAGTTGAGGAGGAATAGGATGAAAGGGGGGTGGAGTACAAAGGGGGTAAATAGAATGGAGAGAAATAGACAGTAATAATAACCGTGAATGTGAATGGGATGAACTCTGCCATAAAATGGAAGCAAATAGTAGAGTGGATTAAAAACAGAATCCTACAATATGCTGTTTATAAGAAAACACATTTGAAGCAGAAAGATACATACAGGATAAAGTAAAAGTTGCAGCAGAATATTTATGCTTCAGCTGAAGAAAAAAAAAAAGCAATGGTAGCAATGCTTATCTCAGACAAAGCACAGGCAAAAAATAGATCTAATTAAAGAGATAAGGAAGGAAACTACATCTTGCCTGAAAGATACTTAGATAATGAAGTACTATCAATACTAAACATGCATGCACCAAGTGGTTATAGCATCCAATTCTTAGAGAAGTTAAATGAGTTACAAGAGGAAATAGACACCAAAACTATATAGTGAGGGACCTAAATCTTCACCTCTCAGAATTAGATAAATCTAGCCACAAAATAAATAAGAAAGAAGTTAAAGAGGTGAATAGAATGTTAGAAAAAATTAGATATGATAGCTGTCTGGAGAAAATTGAATGGGGCTAGAAAAGAAATACCTTTTTATCAGTGGTACATGGCACATATTAAAAAATTGGCTATGTATTAGGGCACAAAAATCTCATAGTCAAATGTAGAAAGGCAGAAATAGTAAATGTATCCTTCTCAGATCATGATGCCATGTAATAAAGAGCCATGGAAAGGTAGAATGAAAATTAATTGGGAACTAAATAATCTCATTCTAAAGAATGAGTGGGTCAAACAACAAATCATAGAAATAATCAGTAACTTCATCCAAGAGAATGACAATAATGAGACAACATACCAAAATCTATGGGATGTAGCCAAAGCAATGTTTAGGGTAAATTTTATATCTCCAAATGCTTATATCAATAAAAAAGAGAAAGAAGAGATCAATGAATTGGGCATGAAACTTAAAAAGCTAGAAAAAGAACAAATTAAAAATCCCCAATTAAATACTAAATTAGAAATCCTGAATCAAAGAAGAAATTAATATAATTGAAAGCAAGAAAACTATGGAATTAATAAAACTAAGAGCTGGTTTTATGAAAAACAATAAAATAGATAAACCATTGGTTAATTTGATAACAAAAAAAAGAAGAAAGAAGAAAACCAAATTACCAGTAATATTTACAAAATACAAATTGCCCAGGTAACTGAAGAGGAAATAAAATCCTTAAATACGCCCATATTAGAAAAGAAATTGAACAATCCATTATGAACTCCCTAAGGAAAAATCTCCAGGACCAGATGGATTACAAGTGACTTCTACCAAAAATTTAAAGAACAATTAATTTCATACTATACAAATTATTTGGAAAAATAAGTGAAGAATTCCTTTTATGACACAAATATGGTGTTAATACCAAACCAAGCAGAGCCAAAAACAGAGAAAGAAAATTATAGACCAATTTCTGTAATGATTATTGATGCAAAAATTTTAAATAGCTATTAGCAAGGAGATTACAGCAGTGATCACCAGTATAATACACTAAGACCAGGTGGGATTTATACCAGGAATGCCGGGCTGGTTCAACATTAGAAAACTATTAACATAATCAACACATCATAAGAAAACTACCAAAATCATATGATTATCTCAATAAATGCACAGAAGCTTTTGACAAAATACAGTACCCATTCCTAATAAAACACTAGAAGCTTAGGAATAGGTAGAGCTTTCCTTAAAATAATAAGCAGCATCTACCTAAAACCATCAGCAAGCATTATATGTAATGGAGATAAGTTAGAGGCCTTTCCAGTAAGATCAGGGGTGAAACAGGGATGTCCATCATCACCTCTATTATTTATAGTGTGCTAGAAATGTTAACTTTAGCAATCAGAGAAGAAAAAGGAATTAAAGGAATTAGAATAAGCAAGGAGAAATCAAACCTATCACTCTCTGCAGACGATATGATGGTATACTAGAGAATCAACTAAAAAATTACTTGAAATAATTAATAACTTTAGCAAAGTTTCAGGATACAAAATAAATCCAATAAATCATTAGCATTTCTATACATGACCAACAAAGTTCAACAGCAATAGATAGAAAGAGAAATTCCATTTAAAGTAATGGTAGATAATAAAAATACCTGGGACTCTACTTGCCAGACAAACCCAGGAACTCTATGAACACAATTATAAAACACTTTTCACACAAATCAAATCAGATCCAAATAATTGGAAAAATATCAATTGCTCATGGATAGCGTGGGACCAATTTTTAATTGGGGAGTGCTAGCTAAGCAGCTCACCTCAATATTGGGGCAAGGAAGGAGACTAGCAGCCTCCCTCAAAACAGAACAAGATTTATTTTAACAAGAATGAACTTAAAAACAAAACACACAAACAGTAGATCAAGGGAAAGGGAAATTATAATACCTGAAAAAATACCACCACCCAGGAATCAGCTGAAAATACGCAGCAGAACGCCTGTCACTTTCCAGCTTCCACCTAGAATGCCCAATTCTCCTCCCCCAAACCTAGAAAACACCCCACACAGCCCTAGCCAATGGGATGGCTGCTCTGACAGTCACATGACTACCCTCACTAGGCTTCCAATCATTATAATTTTGCCAGGCCATGTAGGCTTCAGTGAGTGGTGATGACGTGAGGTGCCAGAGCCCTGGCAACGGCTACAACCAGTGGATGGAGCACCGTGCACTTTGCGGAGCCCCAGGCCAGTGCTAGCCGAGGCATAAAAACCTCAAATAACAATTAATTCTTTACATTAGGCTGAGCTAATATAATAAAAATGACAATTCTACCTAAATTAATTTACTTATTGAGTACCATACCAATCAGACAACCTAAAAATTATTTTATAGAGCTAGAAATAATAATAACAAAATTCATCTAGAAAAACAAAAGGTCAAGAATATCAAAGGAACTAATGAAAAAAAAATGCACAGGAAGGTGGGCTACCTGTACCAATCTGAAGCTTTACTATAAAGCGGCAGTCATCAAAGCTATTTGGTACTGGCTAAGAAATAGGGTGGCGGATCAATGGAATAGGTTAGACACAGGAGACACGGTAGTAAATGACTTTAGTAATGTCCTGTTTGATAAACCCAAAGACTCCAGCTTCTTGGATAGAAACTTAAAAAATTTCTATTTTGTGCAAATGTTATAATGCACGTAATTTATAGCCCATAATAACACATTACATGTAATTTATAAATAATAAATGCTTAAGTAAGTATAAGCAAATAGATGGCACAATGTATAGAGCATTAGGTCTAGAGTCAGAAAGATAGAGTTTAAATCTGCAGACACTTATTAGCTATATGACCTTGGACAAGTCACCTAGCTTCTTTTTGTTTCAGTTTCTTGAACTATCAAATAACGTTCTGAAGATATAGACAATCTAAGAATGAAGCATGGCAGAAAATTATACTACCAAAGCCAAAAACAAAGCAAAACAATAACTTAGATGGGTGGATGGATGAGTAGATAGATAGATGATAGATAGAGAGACAGACGAATGGGAAGATGTGGTTGGTTCTACAAATACTCTAAAACAAAAGTTCTAATAAAAGTTCTACAAACCAGAAATTAGATTGAAAAGCAATATCAAATTTTGTATTTTCACAAACTCTACCTTTCATAAGGATATAGAACAATAACAAAAGAACAAATAAGGATGTAACCTAAGTTTTTTAAGAACATAATTAATAATAAACTAAAAGGAGATGAACAAAGTGAATAACAACTTCTCAGAAAAAAAAAAACACTAAAAAAGAAAGCACTTAAACTAATACCAAGGACAACATTCTGATAAAAGAAGAAATGGAGGGGCAGCTAGGTGGCGCAGTGGATAGAGCACCGGCCCTGGAGTCAGGAGTACCTGAGTTCAAATCCAGCCCCAGACACTTACACTTACTAGCTGTGTGACCCTGGGCAAGTCACTTAACCCCAATTGCCTCACTAAAACAAAAGAAGAAGAAGAAGAAGAAGAAGAAGAAGAAGAAGAAGAAATGGAGAAAAAAAAACAAAAAATTCAACAATTATAACCGTCAGTATAAATGAATTAAACAAAGGAGAGAGACAGAAACAGAGAGAGACACACACAGAGAGAATAGCAGAAAGGATAAAAAAACAAAATCCAAAAATTTGCTGCTTACAAGAAACACACCTAAAAATAAACATACAGAATGAAATGAGAGGCTAGAACAAGTTACTATGTATCAGATAATTCCAAAAAAGTAAGAATTAAAATATAATCTAAAATAAAACAAAAATTAAAATGTACAGTATAAAGAGAAACACATTGTGCTTAAAAGTATAATAAACAAAGAAGCAACATCAACATTAAATGTGCATAAACAAAATTTAATAGCATGTAAATTAATTAACTAAACGTTAACCAAATAGCAAGAGACTTTTATGTTTGTCTTTCAGAATTTGATGAATCTAATAGAAAAAGAAACAAAGATAAAAGTATAAAGCTGAACAAAATTATTAAATAGATAATTTAGATCTGAATTGCCATGTTGATGCTATAGGGTTGTGGACCCTGGAAGGCTTGTCTTCACAGCACAGGAAAGAGGAACTGTGTCAGATCCTTGTGTCTGCTAATGCAGCTTCACTGCAGTTTGCCTGAAAAATTGGGAAGGAGTGCTGAGTGAGCTCAGGATCAGTAAGTCTCAGTTCATGTGTTGTTGTTTTTTTAAACTCTCTTTAGGATTCTGGGTATTCTAGACCATGGAGACTACTGAAGTTGCTTTATCTTTGGTGCATAATTTCTGTTTTGGAGACATTTAAGAGGTTGTAGAGATCAGAGAAAATGTCTAGCCCTTCAACTTATTGCTAACATAACCTGGAAAACTTTAACTTTTAAAAATTAAATTCTAACAAAAAGACCATAGCAATATATCTATTTTATTCTAATCAAATTGAATTGATACCAAGGATAAATGATAGTTCAACATTAGGAAAGTAATTAAAATAATTAGTCATATTAAAACAAAAATGAAAAAACATATAATCATATAGTATATACTGGAAAAACCTTTATGATAGCACAGCACTTATTTGTATCTTTTTTTAAACTCAAAAAGGCAAAAGGGATATTTTAAAATATAATAAAAAGTATATATGTAAGTCTAAAACTTAGAATTATTTGCAATGTAAAACACTAGAAGTTTTCACCATAATACAGGGGTAAAGTAAGGAAGCCTATTCTCTCCATTATATAATTGACATAGTTCTAGAAATGCTAGCAAAAGCAATAAGACAAGAGAATGACATAAAGAATAATCTTCAGCAAGGAGAGTGAAACATTCTTATATGCAGATGATATGATGGTTACCTTGGAAAACTGCACAGACTAAGCAAAAAAACTAACCTGACATAATAGCTTCAACAAAGTAGTAGGATACAAATAATTCTTTCAGAAAAAAAATCAATACATCTATACAATAACAGAAGTCAGGAAGAAATGATAGAAAAAGAAATCCAATTCAAAATGCCTTCAAAATCTATTAAATACCTAGAAATCATTCTACCAAGTCATATTCAAGACCTATATAAATAAAATTAGGAAAAAGTGACATGTTTAGGATCAAATAGGCAATATGGTGTCTGAAACAGGACTTAAAAAACCCAGGTTATCTAGACTCTGAGATCAGCCTTCTTTCTACTAAGCTACACTGCCTGTTTTTTTTTCTTATAATTTCTGTTTTCTAATATAGCTAGAGGTTTGGAACTTCTATTCTTCTTTCATTTCTATTTGTTCCCTTTGCAATTCTAGATCTTTGTCTCAATAACCCTCAGCAACTCTGGAAGACTTCAAGTAGGAGAACCATTGCTTATGTCCATTGATAGAAAGAACTTCCTCCCCAAGAGCTACCTGCACTGTTGAAATTAAAGGTCTGGGGGCAGCTAGGTGGCACAGTGGATAGAGCACCGGCCCTGGAGTCAGGAGTACCTGAGTTCAAATCCAGCCTCAGACACTTAACACTTACTAGCTGTGTCACCCTGGGCAAGTCACTTAACCCCAATTGCCTCACTAAAAAAAAAAAAAAAAGAAAAAAAAGAATTAAAGGTCTGTCTGGGTTTTAAAAAATCCCAAACACATCAAAACTAGTTGGTTATAGTTAAAAACAGAAAGAAAATAGATGATGGAACAAATGATTAAGATTCAGAAATAGAAAATTCCTTAATCCAGTGTCTAATAAAGCCAAGAACACAAACTACTTGGGAAAGAACTCCCAATTTGACAAGAACTATTGTGAAAACTAGAAAATTTAAGTCATTTAGACTAGTTAAGGTCTTAGACTAGCATCTTACAATACAGGTTCCAAAGAGAAAAGTGATATAAAAAATTTTGTTCAGTCATTTCAATTGTGTCCAACCTTTTTGACCCCATTTACCATTTACAGTTTTCTTGTCAGAGATACTGGAATGGTTTGCCATTTCCTTCTCCAGCTCACTTTACATATGAATAAAACAGAGGCAAACAGGGTAAAGTGACTTGCCTAGTGTCACATAGCTAGTAAGTGTCTGATTTCTGGCTTGAACTCATGAAGATGTGTCTTCCTGATTTCAGGGATAACACTCTATCCACTATGCCACCTACCTGCCCCCAAATAGATTTAAATATAAAAAAGGTTATATTTTTAAAATTGGAAGAAAATTAACTGAAGTATCATTCACAGATATGGAGGGGAAAGAATCTTACTAACAAAGGAGAGAGGAAATGCCAAAAGAGAAAACAGTTTTACTTATATGACATTGAAAAGATTTCGTATGACAAAAGGCAAAGTAGCTAGTATGGGAAGGGAAACCACAAACAAAGAAAAAGTATTTGCATTAAATATCTCTGATAAAGTCCTGACATCCAAGATATTTAAAGAATTATACACATAAAAGACCAAGAGTCATTCCTTATTAGATAAGGGGGCAAAGAATGCAACCAGGAATTTGTAAAAGAAAAATTGCAATTATTAACAACTATATGAAAGATTTACTGCAAATCCTTCAAAACAAGAAAAATACAAATTAAAACAACTAGGAAGTCTTAGCTTACATTCAACAAAACACAAAAGATAGAAATAGACCATATTAGATATACTGTGAGAAGACACGTTAATTGAATACACTGTTGATGAAGCTGAGAATTGAGCAAAACCATTCTTGAAAGTAATTTGAAATTATGCTTTCTAAAAAGGGACTAAAATGTCACTTTGACCCAGAAATTCCACTGCCACATATACACTAAGTAGGTCAACAATAGAAAGAAACATCCCACATGTGCCAGATGGCTTCTTTCAAGTCTCAAGCTAAAGTATCATTTTCTGCAAGATGTCTTTCCTGGTTCTCTTTAATCTTGGTGCCTTCCCTCTGAGGCTACCCCTAGTTTATCCATTCCATATCTGGTCTGAAGATAGTTGTTTGTATATTGTCTCTGCCATTAGACTGTGGGATCCTTGAAAGTAGGGACTGGGGGAGCAGCTAGGTGGTGCAGTGAATAAAGCACTGGCCCTGGATTCAGGAGGACCTGAGTTCAAATCCAGCCTCAGACACTTGACACACTTACGGTGTGACCCTGGGCAAGTCACTTAACCCTCATTGCCCTGAAAAAAAGAAGAAAGTAGGGACTGGGTTTTTTTGCAGAGTGGTGGTCTTTGTATTCCCAGCATTTAGCTTCGGTTGCCTGGCATAATAGCAAGCATTTAATGAATGCTAGTTGACTCTTCCTTTTTTTTTAAATTATTTTTATTATTTTTTAATCATAGAAGTATTTTTTATTTTCCAGTTGCTTCTAAAGAGGTTTAATATTTGTTTTTATAAGATTTTGAGTTAAAATTTTTTCTCCCTCCCTTCCCTCCCCCCTCCCCAAGACAGCAAACAATGTTATAGTTTATTATATGTACAATCACATTAAACCTATTTCTGCATTAGTCATGTGTGAAAGAAGAATCAGAACAAAAGGGGAAAACCTCAACAACAACAAAAGTAGAAACAGTATGGTTCAATCTGTATTCACATTCACCAGTTCTTTTTCTGGTTGTGGAGAGCATTTGGAATTGTCTTGCATTCAATCCACTTAAGTCTTTAAGGCTTTTCTGAAACTTGCCTGCTTATCAATATCAATACTTATCAGTAGGGTTCCATTACATTCATATACCACAACTTGTTCAGCCCATTCCCCAATTGATGGGCATTCCCCTCAATTTCCAATTCTTTGCCACCACAAAGAGAGCTGCTATAAGTATTTTTGTACATGTGGGTCCTTTCCCCTTTTTTATGATCCCTTTGGGATACAGACCTAGTAGTGGTATTGCTGGTTAAAGGGTATGCACAGCCCCATAGCCCTTTGGGCATAGTTCCAAATTGCTTCTCTAGAATGGTTGGATCAATTCACAACTTCACCTAGTTGACTCTTCTTGACTTGATATGTGCTAAAATTGTCATAACAACCATTTTATGGTAGCAAAGTCCTGGAAACAAAATAAGTGCCCATCTACTGAGTAGATGAATTAACAAATTCCTTTAATGTAATGGAATAGAATTACACGAAGAAATGATGAATTAAGAGCAGCATGGGAAAACAAAATGAAGTGTACAAACCAGGGAGACTATGATAATATTAAAAAAGAACAAAAAAAGCCAACATTGATGCTGTGAAATTTTAATGACCAAGTTTGATTCTCAATAAAGAAATGAGAAATATATACTTCATTCCTTATACTGGAAAGGTGAGAGATTGTAGGCACTGAATGTTGGATATTCTGTCAGTCTGATCAATGTATTCATTGGTTGAACATATATATTTATGCATGTACGTATGTATGTACACACATACACACACACACATAGATATTTGTTGTTTAGTCATTTCAGTCATAATCCAACTCTCTATAACCTCATTTGGGTTTCCTTGGCAATGATACTAGAGTGGTTTGCCATTTCCTTCTCCAGCTCATTTTACAGATGAGGAAGTAAGGCTAACAAGATTAATTGACTTACCAGGGTCATATAACTAGCAAGTGTCTGAGGCCAGATTTGAACTCATGAAGGCAACACCTGGCTGCCATACCTGTATTATACATATATATATATATATATATATATATATATATATATATATATATATATATGTGTGTGTGTGTGTGTGTGTGTGTGTGTGTGCGTGTGTGTGTACGTGTGTGTATACACACATATGTATACATACATCACATGAATATCATATAAACACAAAAACCATAAATACAAATAAAATAAGTACATTTTTTTAGATACAAGCATAAATAATTACACTGAGAAGGAAAACAAATGTGGGAACTCAGAGAAGTCATCAAAATTTTTCATAAAAGACATGAACTACTATTTAATATCATGACAAATACTGGTTAACTATAAAAACAAGACAAAAAAGAAATTTAAATAAGTATAAGCAAAGAGAAAACAAAAGTATCACTTTTGCAGATAAGATACTTCACTTAGAGAATCTTAAAGACAACTTAAAAGTAACAGAAATTATAACTCTAGTGAAGTTACAGGCTATAAAATAAATCTACATAAACAAAAGAATTTTTATATATAAATAACAAAACTCATTAAGAAGAAAAGAAAAAGAAATTTCATTCAAAATAACTGCAGAAGCTATGAAAAACTTGAGATTATATATTCCAAGATTCACTCAAGTACTATATAAATCTAAATATGAAACATGCTTTGCAGAAGCAATGACAAACCACAATTATTGGAAAAACACCACTTGCTCATGGATAGGTTGAGCCAATATAATAACAATTAAAATACCTAAATTATTTACTTATTCAGTACTATACCAAAACTCCTAAAAATGTTTTGTAGAGTTAGAAAAAAATAATAATAACATTTATACAGAGGACCAATAGTTTAAGAATTACAAAAACAAAAGTGAGAAGAGAGGAGCTCTATCAGTCCCAGATCTTAAACTATGTTAAAAAGCAATAATTGTTAAAATGATATGTAAAAAGTCATATCATAAATAAATTAGAGGAGCAAGGATCTTTTGGATCTAAGGAGAGGGAAGAGTTTGTGACTAAATAAGTGATAGGGTCACACAAGATAAAATAGGCAATTCTGATTACATAAAATTTAAAAGGCTTTGTCCAAATAAATTAATGTAGCTGTAACAATTAGAAGGGAAATAGGTAACTGGGGGGAAAACATCTTTGCAACAAGCATCTTTGATAAAGGTCTAGTTTCAAAGATATATAAGAACTGATTGAAATTTATAAGACTAAGAAACATTGCCCAATAAATAAATGGTCAAAGAATAGAAGTAGTAAACTTTCAAAAGAAGAAATATAAGTTATCAACAATCATATGAAAACATTTTCAGTATCATGATAGTCAAAAGATTTTTAATACATATATTATTAACATGATTATTATATTTTTAGTCTTATGCTAAACCAACCCTGCATTCTTGATATAAACTTAATCTAGCCATTTTGTATAATCTTTTGAATATGTTTTCAAAGCCTACTGGTAATGTTTTATTTAAAATTTTTATATCACTGTTCCTTAGGGGCATTGGTCTAGAGTTTTCTTTTCTGATTAATCTCTCCCTGGTTTAGGTTTCAAGACCATATTTGCATCATAGAGAGAAATTGGAAGGGAAAAGGGATTTTTTAAGTCATCTGGGATACCTCCTCTCATTTTACATAAAGGGGAACTGAGGAAACCTTCCCCATCCTGTATTGCACTTAGCTGTTTTCATATCATATTCCACTCACAGTCCAAAATGTAAGTTTTTAGAAGATAGAGACTGCTTTGTTTTGGTCTTTATGTTTCTGATGACCACTGTTATTCATTGCATATAGATTATACTTAAGAAATATTGATTTAGCTTTCAGGGATGTTAAGTAACTTGCCCAAGGTCGCACAGCAAAAGGAAGTCAATGGAAGAGTCCCAACTAGAATTCAATTCAGAATTTTTTTTCTTTTCCCTCTTTTCCCACCTTCACTGAATATTGGGTTGCTCTGGGCTCCCAGTCACAGAGTCACCAAGAAGTTTTTCACTTACTGATGTGAGGGTTTGCCAATACCTTTTCAGGGCTGGGCATTCTACTTTCACCTGTGGCTCCAAGAAGCTGTAGCATGCACAGCAGCCACGCCCCAGTAAACTGTCTCTGCAGACAGGCTAAACCAGATTGAGGGTAACTGACAGACCTCAAACCTATTGGATAAGTTAGAGGGTGTCTACCCCTCACTTGTGAAGACCTTCTGCCATGCAATGGGTAGATGAGGACAATTTGTTCCAATAGCCATGAAGGCAGCTGAAGCAGGTACTGTGGACTGCCAACTGCTTAGAGTTTGGTCAGACATTGAAGACACAAAGGTCATCTACAGCATCCCAGGTCACTGCGAGTCATCTTGGCATCACTGCCACTGGACTTTGATGACTCTAGAAGAGAGAGTGGCACTGATGACTTTTTGCAATTCTGTCTCACTTTAATTCACATACCAATCATGGCATCTCCCTGTGATGTCATTGGTTCTCTTTGGACAAACAATAACATTTTAAAAGAGGATCTAAACATCAGGCAAGGTTTAGCCAAAAGAATGAATTGTTAATGATGGGCATTTAAGCCTCAGTGAGAAGTTGATAGAAGAGATTTGGAGATAGAGAATCTTTTTGATCCTTCTCAAATCATACTTCAAAGCCAAATCAGATCTACCTACAATTGAGACTGACCCTACATAGCACAAACACAGATAAAATCATTTATATTTGATTCAGGTAACATTTACGAAATGCCCAGTATGTCCAAGTTATTGTGCTGTATGCTGAGATGACAAAGATTAAAATTATATATTTCCTTCCCTCCAGGAGCTTATAGTCTAATGACAGAGATAATTAATTATACAAATAACTATGATGCAAGATAGAATTTGATGGGAGTAAAGGTGAGATACAACTGTTTTAGAGAGAGACAATTCTTCCCTAGGCCTATCAGTGAAGGGTTCATTGTGGAGGTGGCACCTGGACTAGACTTTGAAGGAAAAGATGGATTTCCACATGAAGAGATATAGAAATACATCCCAGGCATAGAGGTGTTCTACAGGATTACACTGAGATGGAAAAAAAAATCAGAGATAAGAAAAATCTAGTAATCCAGTTTGAGGAATAATGTAGAGTAGGTAAAGGGAGTGATTTGGCAAGTGCCTTATCTCCACTGAGCCAGAATGTCAAAGGTTATGCGCATCTTGGCTTGGGCCCAAAGAAACCTGTCACTATTTACATGCATTTATTCAATGCACACATATTCAGTGGCTACTATATACAAAGCATTCTCTCAGGCTAGAGGAACTCTAAAAATAAGTAAGATATAGTTCCTGCTCCCAAAGAACTTATTTTCATTTCCTCCTGTCTTTAATCACCAAATGGTGTCACTAGCCATTTTTTTTTTTGGACCTGTTCAATGAGAAGAATGAAATGTGTCCGAGTCTCATGTTCACCCTGACAATTAGTAGTGTGAGGCCTCCCTGGCAGTGAGAGAAAATGCTAGGGAAGTATCAAACTCTCCATGGTTTTTAGAATGTAATTGATCTTCTAACTACAATCTCAGCCTTTCATATAGTGGCTTCTTCTTGTTGTTGAGTCGTTTCAGTTATGTCTGACTCTTTATCACCCCGTTTAGGGTTTTCTTGGCAAAGATACTGGAGTGGTTTGCCCTTTCCTTCTTCAACTGATTTTACAGATGAGGAAACTGAGGCAAATAAAGTTAAGTGACTTGCCCAGGGTCACACAGCTGATAACTGAATGAGAACAGATTTTAACTCAGGTCCTCCTTACTCCAGGCCTAGCACTCTATCTACTCTGCCACCTAATAATGATTTCACTGTCTCATTAATTTAAGGGGTGAGGATAATTACCCAATGAGAATTACTTATTGAGGCCCCATCTACTATAGTCTCCTCCTCTTCCTATTTTACTAAGCTTTAGTCACATGGCCTTGGAATAAAGGAGGCTGCCTTACACAAGTACATGCAAAACATAATTAACTCTATGCAAACACACACCTGCATATATTCTATGCAAAGGTTAAAACACTATATTTACATAGCAAAATGCTATGTATATCCATACATAGGTATATACATACACGCACATAGACATATATAGTGTTTTACTCTTTGCGTTTAATAATAGGGATAAAAGGGGGCAGCTAGGTGGCGCAGTGGATAAAGCACCAGCCCTGGATTCAGAAGGGCCTAAGTTCAAATCCAACCTCAGACACTTGACACTTACTAGCTGTGTGACCCTAGACAAGTCATTTAACCCTCATTGCCCCACCAAAAAAAAAAAAGGGGGGGATAAAAGAATACATAAAAAATGTCTACTATGTGGCTATGCACCATGGGCTTCTCCTAGATTCAGATTGTCTCCATCAAGTACATAAGCAACATACATGAATGAATAAATGAATGAATGAATGAATGAGCATTTATTAAGTGACCATTATGTGACAAGCACAGTGTTAAGTGCTGCCAATACAAGTAGAAAAAGTGAGGCAATCTTTGCTCTCAAGAGGCTTACCTCTTAACTGGAGGAGCCAATACACAAAAGAAAGCCCAAGGTTGATGGAAAGGTCCTGAGGCAGAGCTGATAACAAGTCAGAGCTCACAGTAAGATCCGATCTTAGGTCATAGGAGCATAGGTTTAGAGCTGGAAGTGATCTTCAAGGCCATTAGGTCCAATTCTCTCATCTTATAGATGAGGAAATTGAGGCAAAGAGAAATTAAGCAACTTGCCAAGAGTCATTAAATTGCATCAGTAGGTCAGAGAACAATATTTGCGGGTGTGAGGGGGGGCAGTTCTGGAGGGTGCAGGGGTAGGGCAAATGGTCAAGTCTGGTGGTGCTCCATCTCTCTAGAAGGAATAGAGTTGGTAACTCCCATCTCCTCCAAGCAGTGTGAGCCACCAAGGAATCCACATAGAGTCTGGGCAGCTTTGGCTGGCCAGGGGAAGGGGTAAAGGGGAAGCTGGCCCCTGCTTCACAGCCAGACAGCCTAAGAAGTTCCAGAAAAGAGAGTGTGTTTATAACTCTCCAGGCCACTCTTCCTGATGTAGGAGGCAAAAAAGGGGTTAACAGAAAAACCTAAGACCTGAGCTCTAATTTAGATCTGAGCTCTAAGAGGGATTCAGACCCCAGTTAATGGATAACTTAAGACTTGAGTCTTCATTAATACAAGTCCCACATTAATCAGTACCCATAACAAGAACATACAGAGGCAGGTCATAGAGACCTTAACTATAACAATGTTACACTGACATGGTACAGAAATTCAAACTGATAAATGAAGATATTTTGAAACTAGACATGGGAATCAAAAAGAGACGTGCAGAAAAAGGCCAAATTTGTCCCCAGATTCATGTTATGACATGTAAACCCCCAAAACACACCTCCACAGAAAAAGGTACCTACCTCAGGGGTTGGCTTAGGACCCCAGGAACTCCAAATTAGGATAAGCCCTCCCCTAAGGTGGAGATTATTATAATGAGACTGATAATCGATTTATCCATACTATAAATATAACTATCTTTTTTTCCCTATTTGAGAGCTACCTTTCCACTTTTCTGGTTCTCTCCCTGTGATTACTCACAGTATTGCAATAAAACTTGGAAAACTGAGTCACTGAGTCTTGTAATTCTTTTGGGATGACTCACAATCAGTTTGACACTAAATTCCATCCCACATCATTCCTAGCAGTAGGCACTAAAGCAAAGGAAAACACAAAATAGGTCATAGTTGGTTTCTGATCAATGGCTCTATAGGTCAGTCATTAGGAGAAGTACTTAAGTGGCAGCTAGGTGGCGCAGTGGATAGAGCATCGACCCTGAGTTCAAAACCGGCCTCAGACACTTAACACTTACTAGCTGTGTGATCCTGGGCAAGTGACTTAACCCCAATTGCCTCACCAAAAAAAAAAAAAAAAAAAAAAAAAAAGGAGAAGGACTTAGAGGCTCTGGGTATTGACTCCTTCTCACAGAAGAGATGTGGCCTTGGGACCTGGTGAGGATGGAAGGTCCCTTGATCAGCTTGATATATTTCCATTTCATGTCCTGTTGATTGGAGGATTCTCTACGGTGATTTTTGAAGCAGTCAAGTTCATGACTAGTGGAAGTCAAGAATGGGTCAGATGTAGAAGGACCCTCCCTGTTGCCAGCTTACCATCTGAGCCCCTCTCTGACCTGGAGGGTTCATGTTTCTGGAGGCTAACAGGCCCAACATATCTCTTTTGTCCCTTTGTTCTCAGTTGTTTTTGTTTTTGTTTTTAATTTTACAAGTAGGGTTGACCTGAGGCACAGAGCTTACCTCACTGGATGGGTATAGATGGTTAATTCCTTGTTTCATGCCTATCAAAAGCCTCCCATTCTTCAAGATCTAGCTCCAATCCCACCCCCCCAAGAAGCTTTCCCTGACCACCTTAACTTATGAGATATCATCTTATCTTGGTAGCCATCTATGTACATGTACATATTGTCTCCCCAACTAGATTGTAAGCCCCTTGACGGTAAGCATTAGGTCTTGTATTCCTTTGTGTCTCTTACAGTGCCCAATAACATATAAAGAGCTTTGTAAGTTTCAAAGCATTATGTAAGAAATGTTTCTATTTTTACATTCAGGCAGGATAATAATAGCAATAATTCATATTTAGAATAGTGATCTCCAAGGTAGAGGCTCGGGATCCTGTGTTCTGGCCTCCAGGTGTATGTGATCAATCAATTAAAAAGTGAGAAGACAGGTCCATACTCCTCCTCTCAATAACCAATCATGAGGCTTGTTCCCCCATGTAACCATGCCTACCTCTACCTCTCAATCCTTCTCCCACTTTATTCCTTCCTCCACAGTGGATTCTAAACTTTCATGCTTCTAATTCAGTCACAGGACCTTAGTGCAGTCCTAACCACTGTCTGACACCCATGGGAGCCCTGTGCAGGTGCCATTGAGAAAATTACCTCCTTCACCCTCCCCCATTCCCCCCAGGATATTGACCCTCTGCTCCTCAGATCACCTTGTAGCTAAGGCAGACAACATGAAATAAGGGTAGGACCAGACCCAGGCCATTGCTGCATAAGCTGCTTCTTTGGGAAGTTGAATCATCCATTCATGACAAATGAATTGGATTCCCCAGAGTACTAAGGAATTTTCCAGGTTGCTCACGGCATGATCATCTGTGAACAATCTTAGGAAGGAGTTACAGGACCTCAAACAAACAGAAACAAAAACAAACAAAAAAACCAAAACCAAAACCAAAAAAAACAAAGAGAGCTGGACCTCTGATTGAGCTGTGTAACATCAGAGCCCTTCTTGCCCCCTTCCCTCCGTAACCCATTCTCCTGTAGATTAGGCAGGCTGCTTAAATAGTAAGTTGTTGTGTGGGGGGGGGGAGGTGTAGGTGTGTTCTAAAGGGGAAAAAAAGCAAAATGCCAAAAATGAAGGCAAAAACCTCAGACTTGTTTTTTTTCTCGAAGTCACCTTTGTGGCTTCCAGAAACATCAGTAATTTTGTTCACTGTGTACTCGAGAGAAATGAATAAACTTTGATCAGCTCCCCCAAACTCAAAAGCAAAACGAAACAAAACAACAACAACAAAAAAAAAACAACCAACCAAATTTTGAGGGCTCAGTTTGTGCTCTGAGACAGTGACTGGTGGGTAAGTAAAAGCTCCGCCTTGGCTCTTCTCAGTTTGGGTGGGGCAGAGTGAATCACACAGGTGAGCAGGCATGGATGCATTGTGATAAATGACAAATCTCTTATCTTTCCCCCTCAAAGCTTGCCCCACTACTTCCAAACTTTCCTATTACTGTCAAGGGTACTTCTGTCTCATCTCCTTCCTCATCTGCTTCCCCCACAACCACAACTCTATACCACCTTTTACATCTGTTCTCTCTACTCACACAGCCAACTCCTCTAATTCAAGCCCTTATTATCTCTCTCTCTTTTTTCTTTCTTTTTGGACAGAGCAATGAGGGTTAAGTGACTTGCCCAGGGTCACACAGCTAGTAAGCGTCAAGTGTCTGAGGCCGGATTTAAATTCAGGTCCTCCTGAATCCAGGGCTGGCGCTTTATCCACTGCCCCACCTAGCTGCCCCAATCTCATTGTTTTTTTTAATTTCTATTTCTGTGTCATTCTTTTAATGCACAAAATTATTAGCAGAGCAATACATGCCTGTAATTTATTAATAGTAAATATTTTGAGATGCATGCTCTTTTTTTTTTTTACTAATAGAAGTGCATGATTTTAAGTTTAGAGACTACTGCTTTACCATTTTAAGAAGGGCTTCCCTCACAACACCTCAGGGAGAATGGTAATACAAATATTCTTCCCGTTATTTTACAGATGAAGAAACTGAGGCTGAGATACTAAACAGTTTGTCCATTATCCTTTAGCTAGTGAGTGACAGAGCTTGGTCTCAAACCCAGGCTTTCTGATGCTGAATCTAATGCCCCTGCCTCCCAATCTGTATACAGTAAATCACGGAATGTTAACTAGTCTACTAACTTTCATTTTACAGATGAGAAAAGATAAGGTTCAGAGACTCGCCCAGGGTAGGAGAGCTAGTGAGGAATGGAACTAGAACCCAGGTCTTTAAATCCAAAGTTTCTATTATGTCACACTGCCCCCAAGTGACCAGCATTTCTCTCCACATGGCAAACCTAAGAGGTAGATTTTTCTATTAAATGCTGGGGGTTCAAGGATCTCTAAATCCTAGGATTGTATAAGCCTATGACACGGACAGGACAGGCCCTTTGCACCTTCCTTAAGAGGTTCTTCATTGTTTTCTCTCCCCACTTTCCATTCCACATAAATCTACTCTCCAGTGTGTACCTCCCCAAGGGCAGGCTGAGTGGAGGGTCACCGTTCCTGGAGCCAGGGCCAGCCAATGAAAACCGGGAGAAGCCAGAGGTCATCCTAGCATCGCCTGCCAGCCAATGAGAGCAGCTGAAATGGAGGCCCGTCATTCCTTTGGAGAGCTGGGTGGAAGGAGCACCTTTAAATGCAAAGAGTGTCCTTTGCCTTTTTGCTAGCACTCTTTCATCTGTGTGAATAAAAAGGGAGTCCAGCCAGCCTGGTCTTCTGTACCCCCCTCCTCTCCCTCCCCTTTCCCTGGCCAAATGAAAGCATGAATAAATTAGGCTATTCTTAGTAGGGAGTGAAAAAGAGCCTTTAAAAAAAATTGTCAGTATCTATTTCCAAAACCCAAACAATAAAGTTATGTTGGCATTTTTTTTCCTCTCTTTTTCTCCAAAAGCAGCAAAAGGAATGTGCAGGCCACTTAGTAAATGTGGGGATTCTCCTGGGCCTCAGTTGCCCAAAGGTACACAACAGGTTGGAGCCAGGTGGTTTCTGCTCTCTACTTGGTTTGAGACAGGGGTGGGGGTGGGGAGAAGCTCATTTCAAGGACTGGAGAAAACCAGGGAGGAAGAAAATGGGGTGTGGGGGAGGGAAGGAATATGGGTATGGGGGTGAAAAGTCAGTCCTTTCTCTTCTTTCTCTCTTCTCTCTCAATTTCTCTCTCTTCTCTTCTCTTCTCTCTCAATTTCCTCCTCTTCTCTCTCAATTTCTCTCCTCTTCTCTTCTCTTCTCTTCTCTTCTCTCTTCTCTTCTCTTCTCTTCTCTTCTCTTCTCTTCTTCCTTCTCTTCTGTCTCTTTCTCTTCTCTCTCTTCTCTTCTCTTCTCTCTCTCTCTCTCTCTTCTCTCTCTCTCTCTCTCTCTCTCTCTCTCTCTCTCTCTCTCTCTCTCTTCCCCCCTTGCCCTTCCCCCACAGCTCCCCCTCCTTCACATCCCCCAGCTTCTGGCACAAGACCTATTAACCAGGCTTAGAAATGGCCCAATGCTCGGTGCTGGGAACAGCTGCTCCCGAACTCCCGATCCTAGCGAGCCTCTTAATTCCATTTGGTTTCACAGTTAGCGGGGCAGTTCTCCTGCAGGCAGACTTGTGATTAAGGCAAAGAAAAATCTGTTCATTAGCCTCATAAAGACTTCCAGAGACTGTTCAGCCACTAATCAGCTAACTATTAGCACCACGCTGGATGCTGGGACATTAATATACGGGCCACGGAAGGGCCGTGGCCTCCATATGGGTCAGCGCGGTTGCTCCCGTGTTTCGGAATTATCCCCATTAGGCACCCAGCCTTTTCTAAGGGGAAAGCCCAGCAAGAAGAGACTCCACGTGACAAAACACACCAGGATACACCCAAACCCCCAAATGTTTGTTTCTTTTCTGCCTGCCTTCCCCCTCTACCCCACCACCACCGGCAGCACCAGCACCACCACCCCCCCAAACTTTTTTTTTTTTTTTACTACATCTGAGTAGTTTTCAATGGGAGCAGGAGCCTAGGAACGGGGTTGTTTGAGGACAAGGAAATGAGCCACTTGCTGTGATGAATGTTCTTGAAAAGCAATTATTTTTTCACGGGTAGCTCACTGAGTTTGGGAACAAAGGAGCTTTGGCTGCCTATCAAATATTAACAGAGGCTAACTGTTTTTCTATATTTCTTCTTTCTGAACACGCAGATTCACACCCCTCCGTAAGTATGGCAGAAATGACATCTAACCGGAGGCCCCTGGAATGCCCCCAGCCCCCTAAGATGAAATGGTAGCTGTTCTGGAGGGTGTCTGGCCCTTGCTCTTTGCATCCACTCATTGCTTTCTCACAGCGACTCCACTGCCCAAACACATTTTTCCCCCTCTCCTAGTGGAAGGATGAAAAAAAGTGGGTTCCCAGACATTCAGGGATGAGGGTCAATATGTCAAATTCTTGTCTTCCTAATGAAAAGCACCATGATAAATTCTGCCCCTCCGATTCCAAATCCACCCAGTGAAGAGAGGGGTCCTTCTCCCTTACTGACAGGACAGCCCTTGGAAAATTCGGGAAGGAGGTAATATGTGTCTGTCTTCATCTTTCATTTCTTCAACCTTGTTCTCCCTTTTTGGGGCTAACTCTGCCATGCCATGATCTAAATAGATTGGCTGCCTAACAATAAAGCATATTCTACTTCCCATATTTACTATCCCTGACCAGAAGCTAGGATAGATGCCCTGATTTTGTTTTTTTGTTTTTGACATTTTTTTCTTTCTTATTTTTGCAGGCTGCCTGTTAACCCCATCTTAATTTTGCTAGGAAGGTTTTTTAGAGGTGGGGGGCAGGAAAGGCTACTTGACATAGATCCCCAAGTCTTTAGCCTCAGCTTTCAACTATAAAATGTAAACTGAATTCCCATAAAAATTTTTACTGTGGAATTAGGGTTCTTTATTCACAGAAATTTTAAACTCAACTTCTGCTGACCCACTTAATTCACTTCCTGATGGCTGCCCCCCTGGGTGGATAAAAAAGAGGAGAAAAAAGAAAGAGACTAGATCAAAGGTAAGTCATAAAAGCAGCAAAGAAAATCAAATTCTACTAGCTATTGCCAGGTGAGAGATCTCATTCTAAATGCATCTTGAGTACAAGATTGAATGGTGGGGTGGGGAAGGGGAGATAATTGATCCAGGGCTGACCCTAAGGCAGAACAGTGTCATCTATGTAGTGGTCTTTTCTATACCTTTTACCTCTGTTTTTTCCCATTCCCACCCCCTTTGACTGCCAACTGCCTTCATGTCTACCTTTGTGTACCAATGACTTCTTGCCTTTATCTTGACTTTCTTCCCTTTATCAAAACCTCCTCTATATGATCATTATTTACTACTCATTAGAAATATAAGTCACTGAGGTATCTCTCCTAGGTCATCTGAACTCTAATCCCAGCTTCTGAATACGGTATGAAAGCCTACATCCCCTGGTTAGTGAATTTTAGTTACCAGTCAGTGATTGGAAGTGAGGCAATGGTACATTCCCTCATTCTCTGGGAATTGTGCAGCACATTTAGCCACTTACTGAGAACATTTATTAAGTACTTACTATGTACAGTGTACTATTATAGAACTAAATGGGAATGAAACCAGAAATAATCCCTGCCTTCCTTCAAGAAGCCTACAGTCTAGGAGGTCTAGGGAACTAATCTAAGTCAACAGAGGTTAAATAAATAAAGCCAACAGAAGGGATAATGACAGGTCAACTGATGAAATGATGAGCTCAATGATTTTAGAAAAACATGGAAAAACTTGCATGAAATAATGAAGAGTGAAATGAGAAGAACCAAGAGAGCATTGTATACAGTAACAGCAATATTGTTTTAAGCTTTGAGTAAATAAGTTATCTTGTCTATTATAAATACCCAAATTAACTATAAAGGACACATGAAGAAAGACCCTATCTGTATCCACAGAAAGAACTGATAAATAGAAGTATGTATAGAATAATTTTACATATTAGACATATGTGTGTGTGTGTATATATATATATATATATATGTATATATGTGTGTAAAATACACACACCTATTTGTATCTAATGGTAGCCATCTCTAGGGCAGGGTTGGAGGAGGGAAGAAAAAAATTTTCATGATGATTTTGTTGTATATTTAAAAGGAATAACAAGTTGTGCATAGTAGATTTGCAGTTTCTTATACAATTTTTTATTGTACTGCTATGGAAATGCTTTTTTATTCCATAAATTTAAAATGAAATTAAATGTAAAAAATATAACAGAGTCAACTGGATTTGAAGAGAATCCATGAATCTCTCTCTCCCCCCAACCCCGAAATTCCATCAAGGTAGTTCATTTATTCCTTGACTTATGTCCTTGGGGGTTTGAAAGAGCAGCATAGAATCTATTGTCTACCATCCGACAATGGGCTACCTTGATGATACTGGACCAATTCTCATCACCAGCCATATCAGAAAAGATATTCAGTCTAGATTTAAATATCAATCCAAGTGGAAATCTGAAGATATTATTAGGTCCTATCTAGAGCCTAACTCAGAACACCTTGCACAGATTGATGGATGGATGTTGCCTTGTGGTTTGTTAGCTCAGTATGTTGGAGCTCACTACTCATGAGCTTAGGCCCATATTTATTAGCTTATGTGAGCTAGTTGTTTCTGTTTTGTTCAATGAACAGATACTATGTTGTTAATCTTGTCCAGAGAACTCATTATCTCTCTGGTCCACAAAAGAAAAGAGCTGAGAGTATGTATGTCTCAGAGCAAACCCATTCCTTACTATTTGATACCCAACTTAAAGTTATGCACCATTGACAGCAGATCAGGAACATCCACTTCAAAAAACAAAAGACAGCTTTATTATTGTGGGGGAACACACCCAATCTCCTTTATAAAGCTCCCAAGGAGCCCTCAGTAATATCCCCCTATTTGTCGTTCCTTGAATCCAACCACAAATTCTTTGAGATCATTTCACCTCCAACAGCTAGAAAACAGGTGTGTGCTTTTTAGTCATTTCATAGTTTAAAATAATATCACTTACATTTAATATAGCCCTTTACAGTTTCAAAGTATTTCCATATCCATTAGGCGAGGGCAACACAGTACAGTAAGAGAACTTAAATTTGTAGTCATAGGACCTGAGTTCATATCCTAATCCTTCTGCTTATTGCCTATGTGATCTTGGGCAAGCAATTTAACTTCTATGCACCTCATTTTCTTTCATCTGTAAAATGAGAATGTTAGACTAGATCGGAGGCATGCTGGTAAATGTATAACAACTGGCTCTGAAAAAATCATATATGATTCACGGGGTTTGAACTCAGGTCGTCCTAATTCAAGGCACTACCTAGCTGCCCTCTGTACCTATGAATGCTCTGAATTTGGGGCAGGATCCTTCAAGTGACTAACCATCATGCATTTCCAGAAGAAGCCCTGATTTGCCAAGGACTGTTATAATAACATGAATTTATAACATATCAGGCTATACTGTGGCTTCCTCCAGGTTCTTTCAATGCATCATGAATAGGAGCAAGAAGGCATTGTGGTAGGAGTCAGTAGGCAGCACAGTGGATAATGTCATGGTCCTGGAGTGAGGAAAGATCTAAGTTCAAATCCTTACTAGCTTTAGTGACCCTGGGCAAGCCATTTAACCTCTGTTTGCCTCAGTTTCCTCATTTGTAAAATGGGGATAAAGAAATCTACTCTCAGGGGTTTTGTGAGGATCTAATGCAAATAAGAATTGTAAAGTGCTAACATGGTGTCTGGAACTTTGCAGATGCTATCTAGATGTTAGCTATGTTAGCTAGGGTTTGGCTAAGGTTTGGTGGAGAGAATAATGTCAACAGGACAAGGGGAGCAAGAGATCAGGAGCAAGAGGATAGCTTAGAATTGAAATGAATAAATATATTTTTGAGGATTGGAGAAGGAGGAAACCCTAGATCAGGGCTATTTCCTGAGAAAGTTCTAAAGGTGGAGTTATTGAAGGTCTTGATGAGGTCATGGAATAGGTTTAGAAGGAGTGAAGCAAAGGAAGAAATAGAATGAGAAGAAGTAGTGATCACATAGGAGAATGGTGAATTTTTAATTAGGGAAACAGCACACTGGTGGATATTATTACACAGCAACTGATGAAGCTGAGACCCAAGTCTTGGACATCTTCTGCCCCTTAGGCTAATGTCCTTTCTGCCACATCCCCCTGCCTTTAGCCTTGTCTGACATCAGTGGTGGAATTCAGATTTAGAAATGCAAAACCTAGATTAAAATATAGGCATGAGCAATGACTGGGGGATGTTCCTCCTAGAAAGAGACCCCATTTATATTGATATTAGAACAGTCCTTAGGGATAAGGGACGAGCTTTCAACCATCAAGGAAAAGAGGGACAAGATCCAAACGGCTATAAACTCGAAGCCTGCCCAGGTCTGGAGTCAAGGTTCTCAGGGACAAAACCCAAGGACCAAGACAAAAGTGGGAGGGTAGGACCAGTAGAAGAAATTTTAAACCAGTGAAGTCAGCTGGACCAGTAAGTGAGATCAGGCATGGCACAAACACGACTCATGCAATTTACCTCCCTAAGGCCTCAGTCTTTTATGTCATCAGTGGTACAACGCTCTCTGCCCCTGCCCTGGCTCTGATGCACCATTTGCTCTCTGCTTTCTCTTGAACTTTGTTACTGGCACTGTGGCCTCAGATAAGTGACTTCATTCTCTTTTACTAAAGCAGGAAAGACCGCCTGCTTTGCTTAAAGTCTGTCTAGGGGTTGTGCTTGCTGTCCTGAGAGGGCAGATTATCTTAACCAGGAGTATCATAGGCTCCTAGAAGTCCAGAGCTAGGAAAGACTCAGGGATTATCTGGACTTCTCCCTACCTAAAATATAATCACTTATGTTAACACCCTTCATAAAAGACCACAAAGTTTCTGTTCAATTTCCACCCTGCCTGTCCCTGTACTTTACCCCACTATCCCCCTACCCCCATTTACCAGGAACATGAAGTTTTTCAAGCAGTAGATTCAAAGTAAGAAATCCTGGTTCAGATCCTATCACTGCCACTTAATTTTTTGAGCCTCAATTTCCTTATCTGTAAAATGAAGCAGGTCAGGCTTGGAGTCAGGAAGACCTGAGTTTAAATCCTACTTCAGACTCTTACTAGCCGTGTGACCCTGGGCAAAATCATTTAATCCTCTTTGCCTCAGTTTCCTTATCTATAAAATGAGCTAGAGAAGGAAATGGCAAACCACTCCAGTATCTTTGCCAAGAAGACCCAAATGGGGTCCAGAAGAATCAGACATGACCAAAATGACTGACAACAACATAGACTGAAGAGAATAGACTAGATAGCCGCTTTAAGGTCTCATCCAACATTAGATTGATAATCCTGTGAGTTGAATGTATTCTCTTATTGAACAACTCAAATTTTTAAGAAGTTATTCTTTTTTTTTTACTATTATCTGAACATTAAGAACAAGAGTGTATTTCAATAGTGGTTACTAATAAATAAAAGTTTTCACACTGAAAATATGCATATTACATAGTTTAACATAGGTTTTTTTTAAAAATTATTTATTTATTTAGCATTTTCTCCTAGTTACATGTAAAAAAAAAACCCAAGTGATTTTTTAAAACTTTGTGTTCCAAAATTTCTTCCTCCCACCTTCTCTGCCCCTCCCTAAGAAATCAAGCAATTCATATAAGTTATAACATGTTCAGTCATGCAAAACATCTCCACATTAGTCAGGTTTTGTAAAAGAAAAACAGACAAAATAACTTTAGAAAGAGGAACTAACAAAAAAATTATACTTTAATCTATATTCAGATATCATCAGTTTCTTTCTCTGTAGATGAATTGCATTTTTCATGAGTCCTTCTGATAGCATCCTGCTTATCATTTCTTTCACAGTTACTATTGCTTACTGTATTACTCTCCATCCTATTCCCTCCCCTTGATTTCTACTCTATTTCTATCTCCTTTCACCCTATCCCTCCTCAAAAGTGTTTTGCTTTTTACTTCCCCCTCCCCAATCTGCCCTCCCTTCACCTCTCCTCCCTTATGCCCTTCTCCTCCCACTTTCCTCAGAGCAAAATATATTACTATACCCACTTGAGTGTGTATGTATTCCTCTTTGAGGTAATTCTGATGAGAGTAAGGGCTCACTCTCTCTCCCGTACCTTCACCATCTTTCCCCTCCACTCCATAAGCTTTTTCTTGTTTCTTTTATGTAAGTTACTTTACCTCCATTCCACCTTTCCTTCCCTTTCTTCCAGTGCATTCCTCTTACCCCTTAACTTTATTTTAAAGATGTCATCATGGATCATCTAGGTGACACAGTGACAAAGCACCAGTCCTGGACCCTGGAGCCCCCAAACCCAAATCCAGGCCCCAGGCATAAGCCACCCCATCCTGCCTGCCCCACAAAAAAAAAAGGATAAACAAAAAACAAATGCTTTACAGATGTCATCCCTTCATATTCATTTCACACCCGTGCCCTCTGTCTAAGTACATTCCTTCAGCTGCCCTAATACTGAGAGAGTTCTTATGAGTTAGAAGTAGTATCTTCCATAAGAAGTTATTCTTTAAAGTACGATGGGTAGCCTTTTTTTTCAAGATCATATAGAGTGATTATGTTTTAGATAGGAAAAAGATTAGGCAATTCCTAATCCCTAGTTCACAGTATGATTAGGAAGTGGGCCAATCACCAAAACTTTCTTTCTATCTGTCTCTGTGGTATCTGTCTCTCTAAACAAAGAGAGAAGTTATTTTGGTTTTCCCAGGTAGGGGGTTGCCTAGGTTATTTGTCTTATTTGTGGATTGTGTTGGTTGTCTGGGTTGTAAGTTTCTATTTTTCAACTGATAGGCAGATAAAGGATAAACTACTAAAGGAGTATGAGTAGAATGCTGTCAATCCTTAGGCCCTACCTTAATGGTCTATCTCCCACCAATATCACCATTGAAGTTTTTATCTCAGAATGAGTGTCATTGATATTAAGGGGTCAAAAATATGAGGAAGCTAATCAACTTTCAACACAAAGTTATACAGTAAAAGGGTGACTATTAGAGACAGCATAACATATTATATAGAATGCTGGGACTTGGAGTCGAGAACTCAGTTCAAATTCTTCTACAGACACTTGCTAGTTGTATGACAATTTGCAAGTCTCTTTATACCTGAGGGCCTCAGCTATAATATAGGAACATAACACTTAAATTATCTACCCACAGGGCTGTCAGGAAAGAACTTTGCCAAACTTAAGGTATTAGAATATAACTATGAATTATTATTAAATTGTTAATGACACTGGTTACTTGGTTAGAGGGATTTGTGCCTTTCTCCCAAACTTTACTCAGGGACTGCCATTTAACATTAGGTTTTGATGATAAATAAGTTTGAACACATGTTTTCTTCTCTTATTCAGTCCCCAGAATGAAAGACAATAGGGTAAATCTCCCAAATATACATTTTTTTGCAGGGCAATGAGGGTTAAGTGACTTGCTCAGGGTCATGCAACTAGTAAGTATCAAGTGTCTGAGACTGAATTTGAACTCAGGTCTTCCTGAATCCAGGGCCAGTGCTTTAATCCACTTTGTCACCTAGCTGCCCCTATACATTTCTTAAAAAAAAAAAAAAGAAGCCTGAACAAGACCATTTATTACGCTGGCATTCAGGTCTCTCATACCAGCTATTATACATGGTATAGTGAATAGTGTCAAGAAGACAGCTCAAATCTTGCTTATGACATTAGCTGTGTGACTATGAGTAAGATCACCTGACCTTCATAAAGTCCTTCTGGAAAAAGGAGATTAGAAGAAATGATCTCTGAGATTGTTTCCTGCTCCAGATCTATGATCCTATGATAAATAGGGATATAATTACTGTAGGATGTTGCGACGGTCAAATGAGGTAAGAACTATAAACCTAAATCCCACAGCCAATTGGTATGAACCCATTGGCATGAAGATAGAGAGAAGAGGCTGGAGATGTCTACTCTACCTTTGAGCCACACAATGATATTTCCATGCTACATGTGGAGGACAGCTCTCACAACATCTATAAAGAAGTTTCTAAGTTAAAATATTATACAAATATCAGTCATTATTAATAGACTCTTCAGAAACCCATTAAACTCATTCAAGACATTTTAAAGATTGATTTGCAAGTTAGTAAGTGGGATATATGCATCTCTTTCATGTTCCCATAGTAGTTGGCATATGAACACATGTGTGCACACATGATATAGATATGTATGCATATGTGTACATCTGTTGTTCCAAAAGTCTTAGTGCATTTTAAGCCTTAATAATTTCAGAATTATAAATACTACAAACTTATAAAAACCATTTGAAAGTTTAGTTATTTAGATTTCTTTTATACTTATTTAGTTTGTTTTTTGATATTTTATTTCCTCCCAATTACATGTAAAAACAATTTTTAACATTAATTTAAAATTTTTTTGAATTCAAAATTCTCTTCCTTTCTGCTCTCCCTTCCATGAGATGGTAATCAATATGATATAAGTTGCACATGTGTAATTATGCAAAATATATTTCCATGTTAGTCATGCTGTGAAAGAAAATACAGACCAAGAAAAACACACACACACAAAGTCAAAAGTAGTATGCTTTGATATGCATTCAGACTCGATCAGTTCTTTCTCTAAAGGTGGTATAAGGGGCTAAAATTCTAGCTATACTGTCTAAAATAAATTATAAGCTTTAGCTGAGTTAGACTTTTAAGCATTTATTAAGGAGAATAAGAATTTGGTGAAGAGAAAGAGAAAGGCCTAGATTCATCTATCTATTAAAGGGAGAGAGCCTTCCTAGCTCTGCTCTATGCCAGAGTCCACACGAAAGAGAATGAGCCAGCGCGCCAGCCTCCCCCTTCTTCCTCCCACAAGCAAACGTCACTTCCTGACGCCAAAGAAAAGACACATGGCCCTGCCCTCAGAGGCCCTCTCCTCATGTTGGAGCTTTCCTACAGTAAGTCTCCAGGAGGTGGCATCATTCCAATCATTACAGTGGATAGTTTTTTTCAGTATGAGTCATTTGGGAATTGTCTTGAATCATTGTATTGCTGAGAATAGCTAAGTCATTAACAGTTGATCATCCTACAATATTGCTGGTAATATCTTCTGGTTCTTACTTCACTTTTTATGAGTTCACATAAGTCTTTTTCTGTTTTTTCTGAATCATAATGCTCATCATTTCTTATAACAAAATAATATTCTATTATAGTCATATACCACAACTTGTTCAGCCATTCCTCAATTGATGGACATCCCCTCAATTTCCAATTCTTTACCACCATGAAAAGAGCTGCTATAAATATTTTTGTACATTGTATTTGTACAATACATTTTGTACATGCACGTGTAGGTCCTTTCTCCTTTTTAATGATCTCTTTGGGATACAAACCTAGTAGTAGTATTGCTGGATCATAGAGTGTGCAGTTTTATAGCCCTTTGGATATACAACCAAATTGTTCTCCAGAATGGTTGGATCAGTTCACAACTCCACCAACAATGCATTAGTGTCCCAATTTTCCTACATCCTCTCCAAAACTTGTCCTTTTCCTTTTCTGTCATATTAGCCAATCTGATAGGCATGAGGTGGTACCTCAGAGTTGTTTTAGTTTGAATTTCTCTAATCAATAGTGATTTAAAGCATTTTTTCATGTGACTATAGATAGCTTTGACTTCTTCATCTGAAAGCTGCCTGTTCATATCCTTTGACCATTAATCAGTTAGGGAATAATGTATATTCTTATAAATGAGATTCAGTTCTCTATTTGAGAAATCAGAGACATTTGCTGTAAAATAATTTTCCTCTAGATTTCTGCTTTCCTTCTAATCTTGGTTGCATTGGTCTTATTTATGAAAAATCTTTTAAATTTAATCAAAATTATCCATTTTACATTTTATAATGCTATTTGTTTATTGTTTGGTCCTAAATTCTTCCTTTATCTGTAGATCTGACAGGCAAACTATTTCATGCTCCCCTAATTTTCTTATGCTATCACACTTTATGTCTAAATCATATAGTCATTTAGACCTCATCTTAGTATATGGTGTGAGATCTTAGTCTGTACCTAGTTTCTGCCATACTACTTTCCAGTTTTCCCAGCAGTTTTTGTTAAATAGTGAGTTCTTACTCCAAAAGCTTGGATCTTTGGGTTTATCAAATACTAGATTGCTATGATCATTTACTACTGTGTTTTGTGTACCTAATCTATTCCATGAATCCACTACTCTATTTCTTAGCCAATATCAGATTATTTTCATGATTACCACTTTATAATGCAATTTGAGATCTGGTACTGCTAAACCACCTTCCTTCACATTTTTTCATTAATTCACTTGATATTCTTGACTTTTTGTTCTTCCAGATGATTTTTATTAGTTTTTTTAGCTCTATAAAATAATTTTGGTAGTTTGATTGGTATGACACTGAATAAACAGTTAACTTAAGTAGAATTATCATTTTAATATTTTGACTTGGCCTACCCATAAGCAATTAATAGTTTTCCAATTATTTAGATCTGACTTTGTGTGAAAAATATTTGTAATTGTGTTCATATAGTTCCTAGATTTGTCTTGGCAGGAACACTCCCAAGTATTTTATACTGTCTACAATTTTTTAAAAAATGAATTTATCTTCTCATATCTTGCTGTTGGACTTTGTTAGTAATATGTAGAAATGCTGATGATTTATGTGGGTTTATTTTATATCCTAAAATTTTGCTAACGTTATTAATTATCTCAACAAGTTTTTAGTTGATTCTCTAGGATTCTCTAAGAATACCACTATATCATCTGCAAAGAGGGATAGTTTTGTTTCTTCAATGGCTATTCTAATTCCTTCAATTTATTTTTTCTTTTCTTAATGCTACAATATTAAATAATAATGGTGATAATGGACATCTTTACTTCACCCCTGATCTTATTGGGAAGGCTTCTAGCTTATCACCATTACAGATAATGCTTACTGATAGTTTTAGATAGATAATACTTATCATTTTAAGGAAATCTCCTTTTATTCCTATGCTCTCTAGTGTTTTTAACAGAAATGGGTATTATATTTTTCCAAAAGCTTTTTCTGAATTGATTGAGATAATCATATGATTTCTGTTGGTTTTCTTATTGAAGTGGTCAATTATGTTGATAGTTCTCCTAATATTGAACCAGTCCTGCATTCCTGATATAAATCCCACTTGGTTATAGCATATGATCCCTGTGAAATAATGCTATAATCTTGCTAGTATTTATTTATTTTTTTTGTATCAATATTCATTAGGGAAATTGGTCTATAGCTTTCTTTCTCTGTTTTTGCTCTTCCTAGTTTAGGTATCAGCAATATTTGTGTCACAAAAGATATTTGGTAGGATTTTTTCTTTGCCTATTTTTCCAAATAGTTTATAAAGTATTTTGGATTAATTGTCCTTTAGATGTCTGACAGAATTCACTTGTGAATCCATCTGCCCCTGGGGATTTTTTTTCTTAGGAAGTTCATTGATGACTTGTTCAATTTCTTTTTCTAAGATGGGGTTACTTAAGTATTCTATTTCCTCTTCTGAGGTTAAACCAGGCAAACTATTTTTATAAATATCCATCCATTTCACTTAGACTGTCAGATTTACTGGTACATAACTGGGCAAAATAACTCCTAGTAATTGCTTTCATTTCCTTTTCACTGGTAATGAATTCACCTCTTTCATATATATATATATATATATATATATATATATATATATATATATATATATATATATATTTTTTTTTTTTTTTTTTGCGGGGCAATGGGGGTTAAGTGACTTGCCCAGGGTCACACAGCTAGTAAGTGTCAAGTGTCTGAGGCTGGATTTGAACTCAGGTCCTCCTGAATCCAGGGCCGGTGCTTTATCCACTGTGCCACCTAGCCACCCCACCTCTTTCATTTTTGATACTGGTAATTTGGTTTTATTTCTTTTTTAAATCAAAGTAATCAATAGTTTCTCTATTGATTTCCCCCCCCCCCCACAAAACAAGCTTCTAGTTTCATTTATTAGTTCAATGGTTTTCTTACTTTCAATTTTATTCATCTCTCCTTTGATTTTCATAATTTCTTATTCAGTAGTTGGGGATTTTTAATTTGTTTTTTTTTCTAGTTTTTTTTTACTTGCACTCCCATTCATTGATATGCTATTTCTCTATTTTATTAATATGAGTTTAGAGATATAAAGTGTTCCCTAAGTACTCCTTTGACTGCATCCCATAAATTTTGGCATGTTGTCTCATTGTAGTTTTGTTAATTTTTAATAATAATCTTTTAAAAATTAACAAGATCAAAAACAAAACAAAACAAAAAAATTAACAAGATAGGGCTCCCTGTCATTAGGCATTTCATGTACTATAATTTCTGTGATGACAATTTCTCAGACTGGTGGATCAGTAGTTAAGGTCCTTTTCTTTGGCCACCTTGGTCACTGATCTATCTCTATTTGACTTTTTCTCATGAGGTCATGTTAAAATTGTTGTATATGCATCAAAACCTCATTCACTGGACAATTCTTTGACAAGGATTGCAAATGCAGTCCTTTCAGTCACTGAGCACCAGCTGATGAAAGTCTTTACAAAGGTCAAAAATCAACTAGAGTGATGCATAGCACAAGACAATGACTATGTTGTTTTAAGAAGAAACATCAACAAACATCAATATTCCAAATTTAAATATTTTAAATTTCAAATGTTGATTTATGAAAGTTGAAAACATTTATTCTTTTGAAGTTATTAAAGCTCAAAATTACATTGACTTTTGGGATATCCTCTGTATGCAGGTATACTATATATATTTTATATATGATCTACACACATATATGTATACATATAATATACACATATAGGCATTAAGGTTTGCTAAACTGGACCAAGTGATAAACAGATGAAATCACAAAAGAGCACCAGATGTAGAATAAAAAGCCTTGACTTTGAAACCCAGTCTATGAAACTTTGGTGGGCACAATTCATTGAATATTTCTGGGGTCCAGTTTCCCTATCTGTGATAGAGGAAGGTTAGACTATCTGATCTCTAAATTCTGTGATCTTACAAGTGTAACAAGGATTTTTCTTTCAGCGAGTCAAGCTGAAAAACTTTTTAAAAAATCTACATAGGCTTGATCTGTAGGCCAATACCCTGAAGTTAACAGTGGAGCTAATAATGTATTTCTTACAAGTTCTTCAAGAAGGGGAACATAATGAGTATCAGAATAGCCAGGAAAAGCAAGCTCTTAGGGTCAGAGACTCATCACGCAGATGACAGAGACTTACTACCCTGTTTAGGAAGCCTTTCTTGACCTCTCTTCTCCCTGCCCCACCATCCAGCCACCACTGATAATGTCTTCTCTCTAAGGTTACATTCTATTAATTCTGTACATTATTTGAACCCATTTATTTGCATACTGTTTCCTCGTACAAGAACAGAAGCTCCTTGAGGCAGAAACTGTTTATTTTTATTTTTATTCCCTGCTCGTAGCATAGTGCTTGGAACATAGTAAGTGTTTAATAAATCTTGAATGATTGATTGAGAAGACATACCAGAATGCAGACTCAAGTTCAGACAAGCCTAAAGCAGTTAAAGGTCATTTCACTTCTCTGTTCCAAAGTGTTCTTTGTTATTACAAGCACCCTTCAAATTCATAGTGAAAGTTGCATGTCATAGTCACAGATATTTCTCACAGTTCCCATGGTCCCAATGGAATGCCATTCGATGCTACAATGCAGCCAAACCAGCCTTTTCTCTATTCCTTACTCACTTCAGTTCCTTTCCATGTCTTTAAACTGACTGTCTTACATATCTGTCTGTGATGCTCTTCCTCCTTAGCTCCACCTCTTTCCCTTTAAGACATACCTCGGGGAATGGAACAATTTATCTTTCAGATCTGTGGCTAAGGGAAGAATTTAAGACAAAAAAAATAGAGAGCATTACAAAATGCAAAAGAGATAATATTGATTAGATAAAATTAAAAGTTTTTGCAAAAACAAAACCAATGTAACCAAAATTAGAGGGAAAACAGAAAACTGGAGAAAATTTTGCAACAAGTATCTCCAATAAAAGCCTCATTTCTCAACTAAATAAATAATTAAATCAAATTTATAAAAGTACAAGTCATTACTGAATTAAGAAAGAATATGGACAGTTTTCAAATAAAGAATTCAAAGCTATCTATAGTCACTTAAAAACTCTAAATCATTATTGATTAAAGAAATGCAAATTAAAACATCTTTGAGGTACAACCTCATACCTATAAAATAAGCTAATATGACAAAAAAGGAAAATGATGTATGTTGGAAGGGATATGGGAAAACTGGGACACTAATGCACTGTTGGTGGTGTTGTGAACTGATCCTACCTTTCTGGAGAGCAATTTGGAACTATGCCCAAAAGGGATATAAAATTATGCATACCCTTTGATCCAGCAATACCATTGCTAGATCTATATCCCAAAGACATCCAAAAAAAGGGGAAAAGGACCTGTTTGTACAAAATATTTATAGCAGCTCTTTTTGTGATGGCTTAGATTTGGAACTGAAGGGATGCCCATCATTTGGGGAATAGCTAAACAAGCTGTGGTATATGACTGTAATGGAATATTATTGTGCTATAAGAAATAACAAGCAGGATGATTTCAGAAAAACCTGGAAAGGTTTACAAGAACTAATGCAAAGTGAAGTGAACAGAACCAGAAGAACATTGTACACAGTAACAGCAATATTGTTTGATGAAGAACTGTGAATTACTTAGTTATTCTCAGCAATACAATCATCTAAGACAATCCCAAAAGACTAATGATGAAAGAACTGATATTGATTGAATGCAGACTGATGCATGCTATTTTTTACTTTTTCCTCTTCCTTCCTTTCCTTCCTTCCTTGTTTGTTTGTTTCTTTCTTTCTTTCTTTCTTTCTTCCCGTTCCTTCTTTCCTTTTTCTTTTGAGTCTTCTTGTACAAAATGACCAATGTGGAAATGTTTTATATGATCATATAACCTATATCTGCTTGCTTACCTTCTCAGGGAGGGAAGAGGGGAGGGAGGGAGGAAGGAAGGGATAATATTTGCAACTCAAAACTTAAAAAAAGTTAAAAAGTTGTTTTAACATGTAATGGGGGGGATTAAATGTTTTTGTATACATAAAATTTAAGTACTTTGAAGACTCATAAAAAAGATATAACTCAGGGCACAGGAGTCTAGTGTTTGAAAAACCCAAAGATCCTAGCTCTTAGAGCAAGAATTCACTGTCCAAAAAAAGCCCAAAACAAAGCAAAACAAAACAAACAAACAAAAACTACTGGGAAAATTGGACAGCAGTGTGGTAGTAACTAGGTATTGACCAATATCTCCTCACACCATATACCAAGATAAACTCTAAATGGTATATGGTATTAAAAAGTGACATCATAAACAAATGGGAAGAATAAGAAATTACCTCTCATATCTATGGACAGGGAATAGTTTGTGACCAAACAAGAGATAAAGAGGGTGACAGAATGTAAAATGGACAATTCTGATTATATAAGTGAAAAATTTTGCAAGAATAACCCAATACAGCTACAATTACAAGAAGCAGATAGATGGAAGAAAATCTCTAATAAAGGCCAAATTGGCCAAATTGACAAAAATGGAAAATGCCAAATTCTGGAGGGGCTATGGAAAATGCAATTATATCAGTGCATTATTTTTGGAGCTATGAAATTGTCCAACCATTCTAGAAAATATTTTAGAACTATGTTCTCAAAGCTATTAAAGTGTGTGTATCAACCCAGTGAAACCACTACTGGGTCTATACCCCCAAATACATAAAAAAAATGTAAAGGACTCATATGTACAAATATATTGATAGCAGTTCTTTTTGTGGTGGCAAAGAATTGGAAACTGAGAGAGTGTCCATTAATCAGAGGATGGCTGGACAAATTATGGTATTTTATTATGAGAGAAAACTATTGTACCAAAAAAAACCACGATGATATAGGGGATGGTTTCAGGCAATCTAAGAAAGACATGAACTGATACAGAATGAGGTAAGCTGAATCAGAAAAACAATTTGTACCCAAAACAAGAATATTGTAAAGACAATCAACTTTGAAAATCTTTGGAACTCTGATCAACACCAAGGACCGGCCACAATTCTAGGGGACTCATTTTGAAACATGTAACCTATTTCCAAATAGAGAGATAATGGATTCATAGTATAGAGTTTGAGACATGGACAATGTAGCTATTTGTTTCTTGACTATGCATGTTTATAACAGGGGATTTTGTTTTTCTTGCTTTCTTGAGGAAAAAAGGAAGGGGGAGGTATAGAAGACAAATTTTCATTTGATTTTTTAAAAAATTTTAATAAAAGATACTGCTTAGGCACCATTTTCTGAATGAAACCTTTATTGATCTGCCCAACTACTGGTATCTTCTTGTATTTAACTATATATGCATGTGTGTATGCATGTATAAACACATGTATGTGTATACCTTTATTTATTATATATAGTATGCACATATGCATGTTACATATAATTGTCTCTCCTATTAGAATATAAACTCATTGTGAGTAGGGATTCTAATATTCTTTGTTCTATATTCCTATTGTGTAACACAGTGCCTGGAATATAGTAATGCTTAATAAATATCTATTGGCTGATTGATTAATTGATGGTGGGAATAGAGTAGGGATACAGGGTAAATGAGAGAAGGATTAGGGAGATTGATGTAAAGGGACTCAGGATATGGGGGTCAAACACCAGAAAAGAATGCATCTAGTGTCCCACAAAACTGTGGAAACACTGTGGGACCTGAGGTTCATCTCCAACCTCCCTTGTATCCCAATTTTCTGAAAGTTTAGGAATTTATACTCAGTCTCCTATGAATGGAGAAGGTGAAGTATCCTGAAGAGAACTTGGGGGTATCAACCCACACTTAAATTCTATGCTCCCTTGAAAAAATTTATAAAGGACCCCTTGTGAGAGTTGAAATGGAACCCCCTACTGGGAAGAACATTGTGGGCTCTGGCCTGTGAAAAGGCCATGTGACTTTGGCATCCGGAACTTACATATATAGAAACTGCCTGTTAGTTGTGTAAATCAGAGCTGCCAACCAGTTAGCTTAGGGCTGTGTGTGTGTGGATGGCCCTTTTTACTGTTGCAGAGGGGTCTTCTGGGAGGAAGAAGGAAGCACTTGGTCTTTTTGGGTTCCTGACCTCACTATGGCAGGTCGGATGCTAGGGTCTCTTAGAAATCATTAGATTTTTATCTTTCTCTCTAATCACTAGATTCTGGTTGCTCTTTAATAAATGCTTAAGTCTAAACTCTTGCTAAAGCTTCTGATTTATGGCGACCATCCATTAGATTTTTAGACAGTCTAGCTAGAATTTTAGCCACCTTACAGATGGCAACATTACATCCTTTTGTTACAAATAAATAGTTCTCAAAAGTAGAACTATAAGCTATTAATAACCATCTGAAAGAATGCTCCAAATCACTATTTTTTTTTTGGTGGGGCAATGAGGGCTAAGTGACTTGCCCAGGGTCACACAGCTAGTAAGTGTCAAGTGTCTGAGGCCAGATTTGAACTCAGGTCTTCCCGAATCCAGGGCTGGTGCTTCAATCCACTGTGCCACCTAGCTGTATCTCAAATCACTATTAATAAGACAAATACAAATTAAAACAACCACAAGGTTTCACCATATACTCAGCAAATTGGAAAAGATGACAGAAGATGGGAACAGTTAATTTTGGAAGTGTTTTTCAAAATATAAGTATACTAAAATTTTTTTTAAATATAAGTATACAAAGTTATTGTATTGCTATGGATTGCTATGAATTGGGGGCAGCTAGGTGGTGCAGTGGATAGAGCACTGGCCCTGAAGTTGGGAGGACCTGAGTTCAAATCTCACCGCAGACACAGCTCTAATGGGAGCTGTAGGATCCTAGGCAAGTCACTTAACTCCAATTGCCTTTAAACATCCAGAGCCATCTCTAGTCTTCCTGATATATATCTTGCCACTTGACCAAGATGGCTGTGGAGAAGAGAGTGAGGTAGATGATCTTGCACAGCCCTCCTTCACTTAAATCCAATTCATTGCAAGTCATGACATCAACCCAATGTCCTAGTCCTCTTTAAGGATGAACAACAAACAACAGCAACAATGAATTGCTAAAACCAATTTAGAAAGAAATTTGAAATTATTCAAATAAAGTAGCTAAAATGTCCATACCTTCTTACCTAGTTATTCTACTGCTAGGTATATAAATATATATGGCAAGGAAATCTCCATATTCAGTAAAATGTTTATTGTAGCACTTTTTTGTGGTAGCAAAGAATTGGAATCAAAGTAGATATTCATTGATTAGGAATGGTTAAGCAAATTTTGGTATGTGAATATCATGGGATAATACTGTGTTGTAAGAATGAATGTGATGGATACACAGAAGCATCGAAAGATTTATATGAACTACTGCAAAGTAAGGTAAGCAGAAGCAGAAAATTACTACTCAATAACTACAGCAATGGAAATGGAAATAATAACCACAAAACAAAGACAACTGGATGTTATAGAAGGATCAAGAATATACTTGGTACTGAAGAAGAGATAAGAGAAGACATCTCCCCTTCACTTCTTTATAGAGGGTGGTACCTTGCATATAGCATCAACTTTTTGCAAAGAGCTTTTTACAAATGTTAACTCATTTGATCCACACAATAATGCTGGAGGATAGGGCTATTAGATCCATTTTACAAATGAAGAAACCAAAGCAGAGTAGTTAAGTGACTTGCCCATGCTCACACAGTTAGTAAGTGCCTGAGGCAGGATTTGAACTCAGGTCTTCTTGATTACTAGTTCTGTGCTTTATCTAGTATGCTAACCCCAATGCCACATTCTTGTTGAAAGGGCTCTCTGGGAGAGGGAAGCAAGGAATACAGGGAGAAATTTGTAGAGGATATAAAAACAAAAGATATTAAAATTTACTTTGTAAAGAGTACTTTTTAAAGTAAATATATCTTTCCTGCTATCTCTTCCTCTTCTAGTACTGACTGAGGAATAGACTTCTCATGTTTTTGGCCACAGGTATTAGAGTGTCCAGTCTCAATTCTCCTCATAGTAACCACTGAGTAGCAGAGTCCTATTGTCTCATATTTCCATTTTTTGGTTAGATTTGTGATTTCATGGGTATAGTGAGAAAACTTTCTTTACCAGTGCAGATCTTCAACTGTTTTGCAACTTAGAATCTTAGAGGGTTGCCTTGGTCCTTGCAAGCTTAAATGATCATAGCCCTAGAAGTAGAAGGGAGCTTATGGGTCATCTAGTCCAACTCCCTCAAGTCAAGTGATTTGCCTAAGTTCACACAGGTCATAAGTATCAAGATTTGAACCCAGTTCCTTTGACTAGGAACCAGTGCCCTTTCTAATGTACCACACTGCCTCTGGGTAGACTTTCATGTGTAATACTAACCAGAACCGAACCTCAGCTCTCTCTCCCTGACCTAGCCTTGGAAGGACATCTCTGAGACTCCACCTAAGGTTATCCCCGGTGATGAGGCCCTTACAGCAGATTCCCTCCCTGTAAATACACAATAAATACTTACACAATAAATACTGCCCTTCCCATAAAGACGGTATGTACTGGAAAGATCTTGTTCTCTCTTTATCCTTATCTCCAAATCCCTTCATACTGTGTGTGTTTTGCTTGTGTTCCTGACTTCCTCTGAGGGAGATCTCAGACTTGCATAAGCACTTGACTCACCTCCAAACCCAAGGTTTGTTCCAATGGGCTTGACTTTTCAACCTCTCTATGTCTCCCAGCAAAGATGGACCGTGTTTTTGTACTGTGGAACATGCCAGGAATAGCTCACATACAGTACTTGTGGGAGAGTTCATGAAGAAAAGACCCTCAGATCTAGCCAGACATCTACAAAGGTACCATTAAGATGATGGACGTCTTTTTTCCATGGCGCCTTGGGCAAGCCATTGAGCTTCATTATTCATTTCTTCTAAGGGAGTGTCAGGATGTGTAAGGGAGAGTCATATGTTCCTTTGGCCAGTAAACAAAGACTGGGGCACCACTCAAATCCACAAGACCCAGGAATACTGAAATAAACCCCCATGATCTTTTAAAACAAGACAGATCAATGGCGGGGTAGTTGCAGCCTTGTATAGAATCACATTCTCTAGACATCCCTTTGAATCTAATGGTGCTGTAACATTTTGCTCTCCTGACCTCCTTACATTAAGAAACCATCAGGCTCCCTCCATATAGAAGATCCCCTTCCAGTGAACAACAAAATGAAAAGCAGGATAAATGATCAATTCAGACCAGCACCAAATGTCACACATCACAGAGTTCACTGGAGAAGAAACAAACAGAATTCACAGTGTAGCGTCCAGGACTAAGTCAAGGCCTTGGGTAGAAATAGATAGATCAGGAGGTATGATCTTTCTGGGCTTTCTGCCTCTCTATCAGCTTCCCTCTACCCAATACCCAGAACTTGGGGATGGGGGTCCTGGAAGCAGGACAAAGAGACCAAGGCAAGAACAGCATCTTCCCCTAGTCTGGGCTCAGATACTCAAGATAGCAATCTAGGTCCTAGGCCAGGCCAACCTCAATGGATAGGAAGAATTTGAAGTATTTTCAAAGTCACATGTAGAGATTTTGGGGGGGCATAACTAGGGCTCATATGAATGTGGGTGATCTTACTCATCTGAGAATATGGTACCTTCTCCCTCTTGAGAAGATCTTGGTTTGGGGGGATTAGGTCTATCAGGATCCCAGACTTTTCTTGAATGGATGTAAAAAATACAAGATTGGGACAATGAGCCCACAACTGGTAGACATTGAAGAATTTAATTCTTTCACTTTTGATAATTTCATCCCTTAGCATCCTCAAGGTACCTTCACCAAGGCAATGAAATACTTGCAAAGGTAACCCTGCTAGTTCTTACCCCCCATGTTGTTCTTTCCTAACTTGTGACCCGGGGAAAGTCAAGGGTGGATGGTCTAGAGACATCATTCATCCTTTGTGTCATAGACTCACAGAACCATAGATTTAGAGCTGAAAGGATTGTAGAGGCCAATGAAGCCAAACATCTTATTTTACAGGTGAAGAAAATGAGACATAGAAGTTAAGTGACTTGCCCAGAGTCAAATACCATCTAAGTATCCAAGGCAGTATTTGAAATCAGATCTTTCCAACTCCAAGCGCAGCTCTCTATCCCACTGTACTACCTAAGAAACAAGCCAGCCTTCTCTCCTTTGCTCATTGCTTGATAATGCTGAGGAGTCTGCCTTCAGCCCTATTGTTTCAGGATGTGCCTAGGCCTAGCAAAAATGAATAAATGAGTTCATGTAGTCCCATAAGTATGGGATAGAACAATGTTTTCTTAGTTGAAAACTGAATGTAGTCAGGTTTAGATGGAAATCAAGTCTATTCATGTTTTCCCCTAAATCAAAGTTATTCAGTCAAACCTTACTAATTTGGGCTAACTAGAAGGAAGAGGAGTCTAAATTAGTGAGAAGTCTTAGTCACTGAGTAATTTTAAAGAAAGACCATGTTGTTACTTTCAAAGGCATACATTAAAATGGCCTAGCAAAATGTCAAAGTGAGCAGCTAGGTGGTGAAGGGGATAGAGTACAGAGCCTGGAGTCAGAAAGACCTGAGTTCAAATCCAGCCTCAGATACTTACTAGTTGTGTGACCCTGGGCAATTCACTTAACCCTATTGCCTCAGTTTCTTCAGCTGTAGAATGAGCTAGAGAAGGAAATGACAAACCACTTGAGTATCTCTGCCAAGAAAATCTCAAATGGGGTCACAAAGTTGGACACACGACTGAACAACAACAACCTTGTATTGCTTCCTTTTGGTTTTGTATTGCTTAAATTTCTCCCTGTACCCTTTCCTTTGTCTTCTCCCAGAGAGCCATCAAATTTAACCATGAATATTTTTAAATGACAAAAAAAGAAAGAAAAAAATCAGCAAAATCCATCAATACACTGAAAATATGTGCAATATTCCACATCTATGGGCCTCCTACCTTTGTAAAAGAATATTGGGGGAGGAATGTCTTCTCTAATCTTTTCTTTTGGGGCAATGTTTGTTCTTTGTAATTCTGCAATTTGCACTTTCAATTGTTTCATGATTTTTCTTTCCATTTATATTGTTGTAGTTGTTGTTTATATTGGGTTTCTTTGGATCTGTTTACTTCAGTCTTTATTGGTCCATACAAGTCTTTCCATTCTTCTCTATATTCATCACTTCTGGCTATTAATAATTATTATTGGGGGCAGCTAGGTGGTGCAGTGGATAAAGCACCAGCCCTGGATTCAGGAGGACGTGAGTTCAAATCCAGCCTCAGACACTTGACACTTGCTGGCTGTGTGACCCTGGGCAAGTCACTTAACCCTCATTGCCCCACCCAAAAAAAATATTATTTCTTGTACTAATTGGTTGTTTAATAAGGCCTTTTTCATAACAACAGTGCAAAAGTAAACTTCAACCTCCCCCTGTTTGAATGATCCCAAATTCTATGCTACCTATATTGGAATGAGTGATATTTTACCATGTCAATTCTACTCAGTATAAAAATCCATTATAATTGAACCTTTAAAGATATAGTCTATCTTTAAGCTGTCATGGTGGCCACTGGGAAAAAGCATGATGGGATGAGCTTTGACACATTTTCATTTCCAAATACACCATCTAGCACTCAATCTATGACACTGAAGAATGGGATAAGGAAAGTATTTTGAAATGTATCAGAAACAGTCCCTGTGTCGAAATTCTATCCTTGAAGGCATCTAAATAGAAGGTTAAGGCTAAAATCCGGTGTCTTTGCCCAGTGGGCACTATTATGATGAGACATCTCTTTCCTACACGCAATGTCCCCTCTCACCGCTACACTTTTACCCTTGCGGATCCTATTAGGTTTCAAGTTTTCCTCAAACATACCCTGAGGATGATGAGGCAATCTCAGAACAATCACCAACCACATCAGAAATGCAGCCTCGGGGGTAGCTAGGTGGCACAGTGGATAAAGCACCAGCCCTGGATTCAGGAGTACTTGAGTTCAAATCCTGCCTCAGACACTTGACACTTACTAGCTGTGTGACCCTGGGCAAGTCAGTTAACCCCAATTGCCTCACTAAAAAAAAAAAAAAAAAAAGAAATGCAGCCTCGGCTATATCTAAATAGCCTCATCATCACAGACTCGGCCCTTACCAGAGAACTGGCCTACTATCTCCAACAGAGATACCAAGCATAACCACAGGGCATAAAGAATCAGGGAGAGAGAAATGTGGGCATGAAACCCTGATCTGTGGTTGTCTCTCCACTCATCAGCAGAGCAATAGGAACATTTAAAGATATGCCCATGTCAAGAAAACTTTCTAGGAAACCCAGATAATGCAGCCATGACTTTCCTAAGTCCCAGAGGCTTATCTGAGTCTGATCCTCACTTCAAAAGCAATGAAATCCACTCAGGAACATGGGAGGAGCATAGATAGAGGTCACCTATACCAACTGCCTCATTTTATAGATGAGTAAGCTGAGACCCAGAGAGGTTAAATGATTTGCCCAAGTTAACACAGCTAGCTAAATGGAAGAGGTAGGATTTGAACCCAGGTCTTCTGACTCCAAATCCATCACCCTTTTTACTATGTTACAATGGTGCTAATCAGTCCCAAGGCTTAGGGCCCCATTCACAGTAACATACTCCTAGAGCACGGGCTTCTTTCTAAGTACTTCCCTTTGGACATCTCTGCCTCCTTTCTAGTGACGGTTCCCTGGCTCACGTGCTTTTCAGAGGCAGTTTTAAAAGAACTGTCCTCCACTATTTACCCAGAGTGGCATTCAGAAACAGGATTCCTGTGGATTCTGTAATGCCACAGAATTAAAACTGCACAGGGTCTCAGGAGCTGCCATCTTCTTGCACCCAAGATAAACACCTAGCACTTGGGGAGACTATGCAGGGTGGAAGGCAACAGAGAAAGTCCCTCTCTATAATCCCCTCTCTCTCCTTTTTCTATAAGGCCTTCTTCATTCTTGATCAAACCCATTCTCCTTCTTCATGTCCTCTCCTTCTACCCTTTTGCCCCCATCCAAACTAATCAGAGTTTTCCTTTTCTCCCTTTGAAGATACATGGAAGGGATGAAGAAAAGTCCTGTGGCCTAATTATCCCCTATCAACCAGTAATAGCCCTTTCTTCTTAATTAGACCAGCCAATACCTCCTCTGTCATGGCACACAATTATCCACAATATAATTCATCTGGTCCTCCCATCTCCATAGATCTTCTCCAAGTATAGCTTAAATAGACCTCCCATAAAGGGATACTTCATCTCTCCTTTCAATGTTTAACACACATGTATATATAGAGATTTGCATATATGTATATGTGTATCTATACAGATTTGCAAATATATGTAGACAGGTATATCTATATAGGATATATAGATATATTTATAAGGATATATGTATGTACATATAGCTACATGTATGTATATATGTATATATTACCAGTAAGCCTCAGGGTTTAGGATCTCCTTAATAGTCACTTCAGTCTGTAACACATTCTCAGAACACAGACTTCCTTTCTTTCATAGGTATATAGATAAGTAGATGATAGATAGATAGATAGATAGATAGATAGATAGATAGATAGATAGATAGATAAATGGATGGATGGATGATAGGGGGAGAGAAAGAGAGAGAGAGAACCTATTTATCCTTTAAGAACCAGTTTAAATACCATGTCTTCCAGAAGTTCAAAGCATACTAGACCAAGGTGATGTCTCCTTCTTAGAAAATTTATCATTGTTACAGAACCATAAAATCTAAAAGTTAGTGATTACCTTTTATATGAATTTCACTTTTGTGGAGAGCAAGACAGACAGACAGACAGAGACAGAGACAGAGACAGAGACAGAGACAGAGACAGAGATAGCAAGAGCTTCAATATAGACTTTTCATTATATCTAAGGCTATAGGTCCATTTCTCCTTCCCCAATTGTGAACACTTCCCTGCAATACAATTAAAATCAACTTAGCTTCCTCTGGAGGCAAAAACTATTTTAAAAGTACAGAAAGGTAGACAAGATTTAAAGATAAGTGATGCCAGTTTACCAGGCAACGATGAGACAGTGAAGGGAGAGGAAGTGGATAAAGGATAAATTCAACAGGTTCTGGTAGTGGTAACAGCCATGGAAACAGCAAAATTCTATATTGGAGGATCACTTCTTAGGTGGGTTAGTGAGCCACAGGAGCCTCCATCCTCTATTGATTATATTCAACTCAGGGTATCAGTGCTCTTCACTTCATTGACTATATCTGACCCTTAGCTCCTCTCCTTTCTATAGAGCTACACACACACACACACACACACACACACACACACACAACTGTATTCTCATTCTCCAAACTTTCTGATTTCTATAATCCTCTAGACTGTCCTTGTCAGGGAAAACTATACTTCCAATCAGCACCCTTGCCCTTAAGGGGATACATATAAAATTAAAACAAAGGGAAGTCTCCAAACTGAAGAAGCTGATCTGGGTACCCTCTATTATGTCCAAAATGTGTCATTAATCTTTCCTTAAAATTCTCATTTTCCAAGATTTCCAGCTATTCTTTCAGTTCTTCTAAATGTGTCAATGCACAGTGTGTATCCAAATGTTCATGGGATCATGGATTTAGAGCTGGGACAAACTTCAGAAGTTATATATTCTTTTCTTATAGATGAAGAAAATTAAGTCCGGAAAGTTCAGTAACTACTCTAAGGTCACATAGGTAAAAATAGAAGAGTCAGGATCTGAAACACAGGTTTCTTGATTCCAAATCCAGTACTTTTTGAACTATACCCCTAGTGACTATCACAGAGCCTAGCAAATAATACATGTTTATTAAATGCTTATTGATTAACTGATTAATTTGTTGTAATCTATTTACTTAACTATAGTTGTCTTACGTAGCATTAAGAAGGGTTTCCAAAGGGCATCTATCTCTTTTTCAGTACTCTGTATCATCTATGTTTAGCCACAGTCAAAGACCTACCTTTGTCCACTATAAGCATCATCTTTACTTTATTGTTCCTAGAGTTTTAAGATGTAAAGATGTAGTAAAGTATCCACAAAGATTTTTGGGGGGCAAAGCTCATAAAGATCATGCCATCCAAACATCCAGGCAAACTATAAAAAAATCACTTAAGAGTCTACAGCAATAATCATAATGAAAGGTGACAACTAGCCTATAGCCAACCAACCCAGTCAGTGAGAAGACTCATCCTAGCCATGGGCCAATATTCACAGTTCTGGTCTATTAAACTCTGGAAGGCCAGTATTCCCAGGTATTGAATTCTGGGAAAATATCATCGAATTAGCAGCCTGAAATACCTGTGTGACTTTGGGCAATAAACTAGATCTCTGAATAAATTAAATCTGTTATCTCAACTATAAAATGGAAATTATGATAATAAATGTCCTCACAGAGAAATTGTGAGAATCAAGAGCCATAATAATAGGAATTATACACCTTTGGAAAGTATAAAATACTACATAAAGTTCAATTCAATTAAAAACATTTTTGCAGCATCTATTACATATAAAGCACTGTACTAGGAGATCAAGATACAAAGAAAAAAGCAAAACAGTCATGGCTTTCAAGGAACTTACACTCTACTGTTTTTTAAAAATAATAAACATTTTTATTTATAGTTTTGAGGTCCAAATTTTATCCCTCCTTCCCTTCCTCCCCTCCCCCCACCCTGAGGTGGTAAGCAATCAGATATAGGTTATACATGTATAATTATGTAAGACATTACCATATTAGTCATTTTATATAAGAAAACTTGAATAAAAGAAAAAATTAAAGAAAGTGGAAAATACATGCTTCAGTCTGTGTTCCATCAATATCAGGTTCTTTCTTTGGAGGTGGATAGTATGTTTCATCAATAGTCCTTTGGGATTGTCTTGAATCATTGTATTGCTGAGAATAGTTAAGTCATTCACAGTTCTTCATCAAACAATATTGCTGTCACTGTGCACAACGTTCTGGTTCTGCTCACTTCACTATATATCAGTTCATACAAGTCTTTCCAGGCCTTTCTGAAATCGTCCTGCTTGTCATTTATTATAGCACAGTAATATTCCATCACCATCATATACCACAGTTTGTTTAGTCATTCCCCAATTGATGGACATTCCTTTGATTTCCAATTCTTAACCATCACAAAAAGATCCACTATAAATATTTTTGTACAAATACACTCTCTAAGAAAAAAATTCTGTCATTACAGGCAAATTGCAGCTGGGCTCATCAGAATGGCTGTCTGAGGCTGTGTGATTCCTTTGGTCTCTTGCCATCCTGGTGGCAAATGCTCCATTCTGGCTTTTATTATTTTATTAAAACTTTCTTTTCTTAAGATGTGATCCTTTTTTCAATCAATAATTCTGAAGAATATCTACTAAGATGTTCAAGGACTGTAATCCATATGTTGAAGGGTATTTCCCCCCTCCAGTGGAAGTCTGGATCTTTGAAGTGTCCAAGTAAATATTAAATCTCCAGTTTCCCAGCTTCCTCTCACAACAACAATCATATGGAAAAGAGATTGAACTTGGTCTGTTTGGTCTCAGAGGGCAGAACTTCCACTGGTGGGTGGAAGTTTCAGAGAGTCAGACTTAGGTTGGATGGAAGGAAAAATTTTTTCTAATGATTAGAGTTGTCCAAAAGTAGAATAGACAGCCCCAAGACTCTCACTACTATCAGAACACTTCATAAGGGGAAGCGCTGATTGCTTTCTGCAGGAATGTTAGGGGTCCCAGAAGTAGGAAAGTTGTTCACATGTGGCATGTGATGGATATTGTAACTGGTCTTAGAATGGAGAGAGGAAAGCAGTGGTGGTGTAATCAGAGAGGGCAGTGGCTGTTATTTTAAGAGGGAGGAGTTTCATTGAGAAACCAGAAAAGACTAATAGACATAGATTGTATTCACTACATTGAATCTCCTTCTCATTTAAATATGGCATGAAAATGAAGTACATGTGTGTGTGTGTTCCTATACAGGCGATATGTGTGTCCACATAGATTTATATAAATGGTGCCTAAAGGAAGACATTAATAGATATCTCTAGAATCTTACTAACTTCTCTTCAAGGGAGATTTTGACTCCTGCCTGGAAGGGAATTGAAGAAAGCAAGACAAGCCTGGCCACCTGTTCTCCTCGGAAAGCAGGAACAGGACTAGAATTATATCCATTTTATCTTAATATCATTAGTCTAGGAGAAATTATTGGTTTTTAGAATCACATTGCTTTCCTCGTAACTAATTCCTTAAAGGAGAAAGGAGTGATGACTATATCTAAAAGCTTAGTCCCACTTGATTCCTTCCCACTTAGTCCCATCCCACCAAATGCCAGTTACACAAAATCATAACAAGTAATTAATAAGGAGTAGATTCATTATCTAAACAGATGGCAAGTAGAAAACAGAGGATTTATATAGATTAGATTCTACCAGGCAATATTTAGAGTGAATGAGCTCTTCCCCTGGAAACAACATATCTCAACTCAATTGAAAAAGAGATTCAAGGGGAAATTTTCCCAAAGTCTCTAGGGAAGCAATCTGAAAATTAGGGACACATTGAGGTACTGACACCTTTGCACATTTACAGCTTCCAGAAGCGTTTTTTCTTTCTCTTCAAATTTCTCCCAGAAAAGGATCTGAAACTATATGTGCCCTCTCTTAAGGAAAGAAGATTGACTTCCGGAGCCAAGATGGTGGAGTGAAGCAAAAACTCACATATACTCTTCCAAATTCCCCTCCAAATATTCTCAGAATAATTCCTCAAAACCAGTTTTAGAGTGGTGAAGCAGTTTCCCAGGCCAGTACAGCTTGTAGGGAATCTGATGGCACAGAGTGAATAAAGTAGAGGGCCTGAAGTAAGGAAGACTCATATTTGTGAATACAAATTTGGGCTTAGACACTTAGTAGCTATGTGACCCTATACAAGTCACTTAACCCTACTTGCCTTGGTTTCTCATCTGTAAAAATGACCTGGAGAAGCAAATGAAAAATCATTCCAGTATCTTTGCCAAGAAAACCCCAAATGGGGTCATGAAAAGTCAGACATGATGGAAAAACAATAAATAGCATGTCCAGGAAGGTAAGAAATTTGAAATCCCACATGAGATATACATGTTTGAGCATGATTAATATAGAAATCTGTTTTGCTAGACCATCAGTACTTATGGTGAGAGGTTTTATTTCATTGTTTTTTCTTTCCCATTCTTTCTTTCTTCCTTTCTTCCTTCCTTCCTTCATTTCTCTCTTTTTTGTTCGAGTTTTCTTCCACAAAATTATTAATATGGAAATATGTTTTACATGATTGTACATGTACAACCTATATCAAATTGCTCATTGTCTCAAGGAAGGAAGAAGGAAAGGAATGAGGGAGAGAATTAGGAACTTAAATTTTCAAAAATGTTAAAAGTTATTTTTGCATCTAATTATACAAAAAATGTTAAGGAAAAAAAAAAGAAGGAAGAAAGAGCATCTCTCTTCTTCCAAGTTCTCATGCCAACTCCAGCATTGAGGTATTAGGCAAATTGGACATGTCTCTCTCTTCCTTTGGAGCCTCTAGTTTCTCAACTATAAGATGAGGATTTTAGAACAGATAAGAGCTTCTTGTTCTTGTTCTTCCTTTAAAGATTTTATTAAATTTATTTTTTCAATCATGTATTATTTTTCTCTCTCATTAAACTGAGAACAATAAAACAAAACCTTTTATGATAAGTACTGATGGTCTGGCAAAAACAAATTTCTACATTAGTCATGCCTATATATGTATATCTCATTTGGGATTTTAAGTCCCTCACCTTCCTGGAAGGAGGTGGATGGCATGATTTGCCTTCTGTCCTCTGGACTCATGGTTTCATCGTTGCATTCATAAGAGTTCTAAAATGTTTCAAAGTTATTTTTCTCAATTATGTTGCAATATATATTGTTCTCCTAGTTCCACTCACTTTGCTCACCTCACTTCATAGAGATTTTCACAATTTCCTCTAAAACTATCCATTTAATCAATTCTTATGGAATAATAGTATTCCATTCCATTTATATATGACAATTTGTTTAGCCATTCCCCAGTCAATGGGCATCCTTTTAGTTCCCTGTTTTGAGCTATTACAAAAAGAACCACAATAAATATTTTTGTCCACATGGGTCCTCTTCCTCTTTTTTTGATCCCTTTAGATTATAAGCTTAGCATGGGGGCAGCTAGGTGGCATAATGGATAAAACAGCGACCCTGGATTCAGGAGGACCTGAGTTCAAATGTGACCTCAGATACTTGACACTTACTAGCTGTGTGACCCAAGCAAGTCACTTAACCCTCATTGCCCTATCAAAAAAAAAAAAAAAAGCTTAGCGTGGATATCACTAGGTCAAAGGACATGCAGAGTTTATAAAAGTGTTAGACATAGGTTTTGTTTGTTTGTTTGTTTGTTTGTTTGTTTGTTTGTTTGTTTTTTGGTGAGGCAATTGGGGTTAAGTGACTTGCCCAGGGTCACACAGCCAGTAAGTGTCTGAGGCCGGATCTGAACTCAGGTACTCCTAAATCCAGGGCCAGTGCTTATCCACTGTGCCATCTAGCTGCCCCCTAGACATAGTTTTAAATTGATTTCCAAACTACCTGGACCAATTCACATCAATCAATAAACATGTATCAAGTCCTTACTGATGTGTCAGACACTGTGCTAAGGGCTGAGGATACAATCACACAAAAAGGCAAAAGACCATTCCTTCCCTCATGGAGCTTACAATCTAGTCAAGGAGATAACATGAAAACAAATTTAAACAAAGCAAACTCTATATAGGATAAATAGGAAATACTTAAAAGAGCACTGGAATCAATAGGAGTTAGGGAAAGCTTCCTGGAGGAGGTGGGATTTTCAGAGCATTTTGTATTTCTTTCTGGAGGTCATAGGGAGCCACTGGATTTTATTGAATGGTGGTGGAGTGCAGGTGAGGGGAGGAGATTGGACATGATTTTACCTGTGTTTTGGGAACATCCCATTGGTGGTTGTTGTTATTTGTCCTTTGTTCTCGAAAAGGACCATGACATCAAGGTGATGTCATGACTTGCGCTGAATTGGATTTCAGGGAGGGAGGGCTGTGCAAAGTCACCAACCTCACTTTCTCTTCTAGAGTCATTTGAGTCCAGTGGCTGAATGGATTAGAGAAGGAATAGATTGGTACATACTAATGCACAAATAATGTATTGATATTCCTGTTTTTTCTCCTTTAATATTTATCATCTTCCTCTTCTGTCATTTTTTCCAATAGTATCAGTATAAGGTAGAATTGTTTAAATACTCATTTATTTAGAGTTATTCAAATATTTATTTAATTATTAGTGATTTGGAGAATTTTAATATTGTTTTTGATAGCTTGAATTTCTTCCTTTGAGTAGATCAGGAGTTCTTAACCTGGGATCTCCAAACTTCATTTAAAAATTATATATATATATATGTGTGTGTGTGTGTGTGTGTGTGTGTGTATACATATTGTAAAGAATTAATTGTTATTTGAGGTTTTGGTCCCCACAATATATATACATACATATATATATATGTATACATATATCTGCAAACTTCATATAATTTTTGAATGAAGTTTGCAGATGTATGTATACATGTATGTATGTATATGAATACATACACACACACACTCACACACTCACACACACACACACACACACACACATATATATATATATATTGATCATTGTATTTCAATATAATTAGTTTTCTTGGTAACACAAAGTATTTGTTTTGTGACTTTAAAAACATTATAGCTGTTATAGCTAAACAGAAGAACGGTTCATAGGTTTTCCTTGGAGAGGCAAATTTAGCTTCACAGTGCTCTAGAAGGTAACATGAAATAATCAATTCATGGGACAATTTACAATTAAGGCACAGGGCAGATGAAGTAGAGGAAGAGGGAGGAGGGAAAGTGGTGCTGCTGCTAATAGCCATAAAGAGGACACCAGCCGCTCTCAAGCTGAAGCTGTTTGTAGGCAGTAGTAGATAAAGAGAAGAGAGAACAGAGGCCATTGGAGATGGTTTTTGAAGCCCACCCATTGTGCTCTGGTATCAGCACTGTGTGTATTGGAAGGCAGGTGAGCAAAAGAACCAAGTGAGGCCTTTTTATGGCACAGTATGTCTCTCTAGGTTAGTATCTCTGTGTGTCTGTGTGTTTGTCTATGCTCTCCAGTGTGCCTGGGGAAGTCTTGTGCATTAGGTTATGCTACCTGAGGACTCCGGCACAGAGGATTTAATCAAAGGATTTAAGCAAAAATGACTATGTCACAAGGTTAGTAATAGCAGCCTCCTGGACAAGACTTTCTGAGTCCTTTCCTCTTTCTTCTGGGTTTACTTGTGTCTCAAGTCATCAGATCCTTGAAGTAAGCCCACACCATTTATGGAGGTTCCCACCGTGTAAACCTAGGGTCTTGTGGAGGTACCGTGTCGACTGGTGACCAGCTGCAGGAGCTGCAAGGGGGAGCTACCTGCTGCTTCTCACTGCAAGGGCGCCTCATACAAGTGGCTACATCAGCTCCTGCTGCATCCCTGGGGATGTTTCTGGAATCTGCTGCTGTTTCTTCACCCCTGTTCCAGGAGTGGCAGGAACAGGCACTTGATAGAGCTAGTCTTTGTAGGGAAAATAAATAATCAAAAGATAAAAAGACAGACAGATAAATATATATATATATATACACAATATAAATATAAATATATTTATACATACATATACATATATGTGGAGAGAAAGAAACAGAGAGAGAGAGAGAGAGAGAGAGAGAGAGAGAGAGTAGTTAGGTGGCACAGTAGATGGAGGAATAGAGTAGTACTGGGACCAGAATCAGAAGACCTGAGTTCAAATCTGATCTCAGACACTAGCCATATGACCCTGGGCAAGTCACTTAACTCTGCTTCCGTTTCTTCATCTATAAAATGAACAGGAGAAGGAAATGGCAAACCACTTCGGTATCCTTGTTAGGAAAACCCAAAATGGGGTCACGAAGAGTGGGACATGACTGAAACAACTGAACAACAACTATATATCTATCTATCAACTATTTGCCTGCATATATGTCTGTCTGTCTCTGTGTGTATATATATGTGTGTGTGTGTGTGTGTATGTATAAATATATATGCACATACACAAAAAACCCTTATCATTCACCAAATACATATACTCAAATATACAAACAAGAACTAAAAAGAGTATATATAAGCTTTAGACTTCCATTATTTAGCTAGTCTTTAAAATAAATTGATTAGAACAAGATAGTAACAAAACCATGCTGTTTCTTTCCTTGCTCTCATCTGATCATTTCTTCCCCTCCCCTCAGGAAAAGTCTTCTTATCTATATCTTTTCTGGATTTTGTGGTAACTGTTGTGGTCTGATGTGGTTATTATTGTTGTTGATGATGGTGGTGATTTTGTTGTTGTTATCATCATTTTTTTTTTCAGATTTCATTGGTTCAAGGAGCTCCTGATGAGGAAATTAGATCAAGGCCAATCAGCACCTGCTCTGTTACCTCTTGTGTTAAAGAGTAGCCTGAAAGCAATGAGAGTTCAAGTGACTTGTTCAGGGTCACACAGCTAAAATATATCTGAGGAAGAACATGAATCTAGGGCTCCCTGTTACACTGCCATCCAGTACTCCAAATTGCCTCTCATTTTTGTTGTTATCATCATTGTTGTGGTGGTTATAAATAATATAATTGTAATCTTTGTATATATTGTTCTTTGGGATCTATTTTCAATTTTCATAATTGTGAAAAGCTCCATGAGGACAGGGACTTGTTCACTCTTGTGCCTGACATACAATAGGTGCTTAATAAATGCTTGTTGATTAACTGTTGATTAATTGGTCTTGTGTGATTGTGAGAAATAATTATTAATGATCTATATCTTGGGGGACCCAGTGATGTCCCCTTCTTTCTCAAGTGCTTTCTCCCTTCCTCCCCACTCAAAGGGAAGTTCTCCTGGAGATATTCCATCAAATATCCTCATCTTGGACAGATTCACCCCAAGTCCAAACTTACAAAGAATCTTAGGTGGAGACAGATCTTTTTGTCTAGATCATTGAAGGACTGATGAGATTAAGCCACATCTAGATCAGCTTGAGTGGGGGGAGGGGAGAAGGGGGTCTTGAATTCTTTTCTCTGATGTCATCCCTGGACTTCATTTTAATATAACACACTTCCAATCATGTCAGCCAATTAGATTTGAAAGAATGCTAACCAGTTAGACTTGATTAGTGTACAATGGACCTCCTACAGTAGGAAGAATATATGAACTGAGACCCAAATTCCATTAGGGGTCTTTGATCTGAGAGAGACCTCATTTTATTAATATCCTGCCAGAATATTAATAAAATGATTAAATTACCCAGAAACTATGTCTCATATTTTTAATCATCACATGAGTCTAACCATATTTCTTTGTATTCATATTTGTCATTTCTTTTGGTGTCATAGCATTCCTCTACCAAGTTCTACCCTGGGGTTCCATCATGACATGGAGGTGACCCTGAGAGATTGATGGGTATTGCCAGGAGAGTGCAAACTTTGGCAGGAGCTAAAATGCTGGAAAGGCTTCTAGCCTAGCTCCTGTAACTGACTATATATTGTGTATATGAGGCAAAAAAAGTGAAGAACTTTGGCTCTTTTGGCACATAATGGAAAAAGAGGTGTTTTTTTGGGTTTTTGGTGAGGCAATTGGGGTTAAGTGACTTTCCCAGGGTCACATAGCTAGTAAGTGTCAAGTGTTTAAGGCTGGATTTGAACTCAGGTCCTCCTGAATCCAGGGCCAATGCTTTATCCACTTTGCCACCTAGCTTCCCTGGCAAAAGAGTTTTAAAAAAAGATTCCTAGTATGGCGAGTAGATCTTGAGAGGACGTGGGCAAGGGACCATGGGAGGATGTGGACAAGGGTCTCACAGAATGACACAGGCTGATATCTTTTCCAATGGAGGCTCTAATCCCATATTAAGATGACTGATCATCAAAGAATGAAAGTGATAATATTCCATTCTATTTAGTACCACAGTTCACTCTGCCATTCCTTAATTGCTGAAGAGGTAGATCATTTTGAGATTTTTTTGCTGTTATGAATGATGTTGCTAGGAATATTTTTATATAAATTTTGTATTTTAGTTTTTAAAATTTGATCTGTATTTTCTCTCCCTCCCACTTCTTCCTCACCCCCAAATAAAAACAACAACAAAAAGAAAACCCTCATAGTAAATATAAATCATCCAGAGAAACAATTTTCCCCTTTGGCCATATAAAAAAACATATATGTCTCATTCTGCATTTTAAATCTATCATCTCTTTGGCAAAAGGTGGTAGCATATTTTATCTATAGTACTTTGGAATTGTGGATTATTATTACATTGGTAAGTTATAAAGTCTTTCAAGTTTTTTTTTTCCCCTTATGACTCTTGCATATAAGTTGTCGTCCTGGTTCTGCTCACTTCACTCAGCATTAGTTCATAAAAGTCTTCCCAGTTTCCTCTGAAACTGTCCATTTCTTATAGTGGAATAATATACCATTATATTAGCATTCCACAATTTGCTTAACCATTCCTTCCTTAATAGGTGGGGACTCCCTTAGTTCCCAGTTTGGGGCCATTATAAGAAGAGGTGCTATAAATATTTTTGTACACATGGGTATTTTCCCTCTTTCTTTGGGGGAGACCTAGTAGGGGTATTTCTGGACCAAGAAAATATACAATTAAATAACTTTCAAAAAATTAAAGTTACTTTTAAGAATCGGAATGGATAGACTAGTTCAAAGATTCACCAATAGGGCTTCAATGTGCCTCTTTTCCCACAGCCCCTCCAATACAGATCATTTTCATTTTTTGTCACATCTGCCAACACCAGAGGTATGAAATGGAACCTTTGAGTTGCTTTAATTTGTATGTCTAATTATTAGTGATTTGGAGCATTTTTTCAAATGGTTGTTGATGATTTTCATTTCTTCCTGTGGAAAGAGATATTCATATCCTTTGAACATTTATCTACTGAGGAATGGCTCTTGGTTTTATGAATTTGAATCAGTTGTTTATAGATCTTGGAAAAATGAGATCCTTATCAGAGAAATTAGCCTTAAAGATTTTCCCCCCTTGCCTGTTTTTTTTTTTCTGATTTTAACTGCATTAGTTTTGTTTGTGGAAAATCTTTTAAAATTTCATATAATAAAAATGATTCATTTTCAGGTCGGTTCTTTTCCTTTCAATAATATCCATAAAGCATGGTTTTAACAGCAAGATTACTGGATCAAAGGGTAATGAACAGTTTTGTGCCTCTTATGGTATAATTCTGGACTGTTTTTTCAGAAAGATGACACCAAATCACAGCTCTTTACAAACTAGTCATGAAACTATTCAACAAACCTAGCTAGGATAGTTTTATTTTGGACTGCTGCTGGGGCAGGGAGGAAGTACTGCCCTGGACTGAATACTTACTCTACATGAGGGGAATGCTCCTTCAGGAGATATATCAGATATATCAGAAGTTCAAAGTGTGATCTCTCTCTTGGCTAGACACATCACAAGTTTTACATAATTACCATGCTGGGTATTTTTGACCTAAGAATGGCAGGCAGTTTTGTCCATCTTGTAGATCAGGCCCATTGGCCCTGAACTCCTAGGAAGGAAGAGGGAGCCCTGAGACTAGTTAGAGCCCACAGTCTTTTAGAGTATGACCATCTTAGGTTCACCAGGACAGATATTTCTAGTAAAGGGGCCTCAGTCCTTTGACCCCATGGCCCCCTATATTCATCAAGTGAGTGTTTATTGGAGCTAGGAGTTAGATCAGACCACTGAGGCAAAAATCTGGATGGACTCTAAGACCTCTGGTACTTTAATTGCCTGAAATAGGGCCATGCCACTTTGGAAGAACACTTGCCTATGGTATATTGTTATTGCTGAAGGGAGGGAGGATTCTGGGAGGGTTGGGGTAATAAGAAAAACATTTCCCTGAGGTGGCAGGCAGGAAATAAGCATGGATTGGCAGGGTAGACTTTTGGCTTCTACTGCCTAGACATCATAAACTCTGCCCCAATCAGAGGGATATGGTCTTTGAGCTTCAGGAAGATAATGGCTGTTGTCAGTGGTCCTAATGATGGCCTCAGTCTCTCTCTTCCTCTGAGGTCATCTAGGCTAGTAGCCTAAATAAGGTGCGAAATCCTAAGCTTCCCAGCTAGCACTTAGGGGTTTTTGTGTGTGTGCAAAGGAGTCAAGACCTTTGGGGCAAGATGATTCTATTTTTGCTGCTATATAGATATTTATTCTAAGCCTTCTTCACAGGCATTGTGATATAATGGAGAGAGAACTGGCTTTGGAGTCAGGAAGACCTGAGTTCAAATCCCAAGTCTGCCTCATACTGGCATATGACCCTAGGTAAGTCACTTAATCATTCAGCACTCTAGTCACCTCTAAGATTTTAAGTTGCAGAGAAGGCGCCCACTTGTATTGGGAAAGGGAGCTCCCTCACCTAGGAGTTTCCTATACCAGCAAAATAGGTCCAAGCTCTATTAACCCCTTCAAAGGAGGGGAGAAAAGACAATGATCCATGAAGGCCCAAAGACCTTGTAAAGGAGAACCATCTCAATTAATTCCTCTTGTTAGCCAAGTGAGAAAGTTACCTATTAGTACCAAATTGAGAATCCATCAAATGTTAGCTTGGTTGTGGAAGGCCTGACAGCTCCCTGACATCTTTGTAAAGGGAAGCCCATAGTATATTGTATCACAGAGACAGGAAAAGAGGGAGGAAGGAGAAGTTTGGTTTATAAACTTCATAGTTGAAAAAGGCAGGTGTTGGGGGGCAGCTAGGTGGTGCAGTGGATAAAGCGTTGGCCCTGGATTCAGGAGGACCTGAGTTCAAATCCACCTTCAGATATTTTACATGTTCTAGCTGTGTGACCCTGGGCAAGTTACTTAACCCTCATTGCCCCGCAAAAAAAAAAAAAAAAAAAAAAAGGAAAGAAAGAAAGAAAGGAAGGAAGGAAGAAAGGAAGAAATAGGCAGGTGATCCCTGGATACTAAATGGACTAAGGAAGCAGTAGGGAAACAGAGAGAGAAAGAGTGGGGGTGGGGTAAAGGGAGTAGGTGTCAATCAAGAAGTTTGTTATTTGATTCCACTCAAATCTGGGTGAATGACTTTTATTATTTTTTTGGTGAGGCAATTGGGGTTAAGTAACTTGCCTAGGGTCACATAGCTAGTAAGTGTTAAGTGTCTGAGGCTGGATTTGAACTCAGGTCCTCCTGACTTCAGAGTCAGTGCTCTATCCACTGTGCGACCTAGCTGCCCCTGAATGACTTTTATTTTGAGTTTCTTAAGATAGCAACACTTTGTCAACGTCTTATTCTTGGCTGCTTTTTAGATACATTTTTTCCATAAGTAGGTCTTCCTCAGTAGAGATCCCTTGGATTTTTGCTAATTATTTTATATACCTTATCACATTAGAGTTTTACAACAACCTGGTGAGAGAGGTACTATAGATATTACCCCCATTTTATAGATGAGATAATGAGTGCTCATAGAGTCTAAGTGTCTTATCTACGGTCCCACCTACCTGGGGCTAAACACTCAAACTATGCCTGAAGAAATTGGGAAATCTGGAAAATATCTTTGGCATTTTTTTAATCTGTCCTACCAGTAGATCATCCTAGTATGTTTTCAGATGACTATTGCCATATCTTTCCCATAATACTTTGCACATAGTAAGTACTTGATAAATATTTGTTGATAAGGAATGAAAACCTGGTGGAAAAAGGGACTTCTCAAAGGAATTTAGCTTTCTAGGGCATGGAACATATAACGTCTCAGGGGTGCTGTGGGGGATAATGAGAAAAATCACAGGATGACACCCTTGCCATGCCTTTGGGGCTAACTGCCTGAAATGCCCAGCCCTCCTCACACATTCCAAATCCCTCAGCTCAGGACTCACCTCCTTTTTACATCCTCTTCTCCTCCACACACACACACACACATACAACCTGGAATGCCCTCCTTCTCTGCATATTCAAATCCTACCCACCCTCCAGGTTCCAATTCAAACCTTCTCTGTGAAGCTTTCCAGGCTATTGAAGAACTGTGATTTCTCCTTCCTGTACCCCTCATGTTACTTCCCTTTAAAATGCTACATTAGGCAATGTCTTATTTAACTGTATATTCTCCCCTAAAGCTTAGAACATTAATCTTCACATAGTAGGGATATTAATATTTATTGAAGGAATGTTTAGTAATATACCACTTTGTGATGGATTTTTATTGTTTTGAACTGCTATGTTATGTCTTGCATTGCTTTTTGACTTTACATGTCCTTTTTCTAGTCCTCCCAACCACACTGCAAGGTTTTTAAAGCAAAAGTTGGGGGCAGCTAGGTGGCGCAGCAATTAAAGCACTGAATTCAGGAGGACCTGAGTTCAAATCCGACCTCAGACACTTAACACTTACTAGCTGTGTGACCCCGGGCAAGTCATTTAACCCTCATTGCCCCGCAAATAATAATAATGATAATTATTATTATTATTATTTAATTAATTAATTAAAAGAAAAGCTATCTTCCCTTGCATATGCTCCACAGTGCTTATCATATTTCTGAGCACAGAGAGATATTCAGTAATGTTTCTTTATTTATTCCCTCCCCACCCACATTTCTAGAGATCTACTAGTAATTTTTCTCAGTCCACTGCTGTTCACTTCCCCACTCCAGCTAAGTATCTAAAAACCACTCCAACTTTTTATAATAGTGATGTAGATCGGGGCAGCTAGGTGGCACAGTGCATAGAGCACCAGCCCTGGAGTCAGGAGGACCTAAGTTCAAATCCAGCCTCAGACACTTAATGCTAGCTGTGTGACCCTGTGCAAGTCACTTACCCTAACTACCTCTCACACACAAAAATAGTGATGTAGATTGGCAGTTGCTCCAATGGTTCCTCATTGTACATCATGTCCAAATTCCTTAACCTTCCATTCATGGTTCTCCACAATTTGAGGCTTCTTTACTTTTTCAGGTTTATCTGTCACAACTGCCTTGGTGTGCATTTGCTCAAGCTAATATCAGAGTCCTCGTACTACACTTTCAAGTTCTGTACACCTCAGACTCCACTTTCCCCTGTGCTTGCAACCCAAACTTTTACTTGTTGATCTCTTAGTCAATATTCAGTCACAGCTCAAAGAAGACTCCTTTAAACCTCTCCTCCCCCTCCACTGTAGGAAATTATTCTTCCTAGATCACAAACATCACATCACACCTTTCTTTTATCCTACTTCACATTAAAATTATTTATGGTGATAGTTTACTTGAGAAGTAGTAAACTAGTGTGCAGTAGATAGAACATTGGGCTTGGAATTAGGAAGACTCATCTTTTATAAGTTCAAATCTGCTTCAGATACTTATTAGCTGTGTGTTCCTGGGCAAGTCACTTAACCCTATTTGCCTCAGTTGCCTCATCTGTAAAATGAGTTGGAGAAGAAATGGAAAATCACTCCAGTACCTTTGCCAAGAAAGCTCCACATAGGGTCACAAAGAGTCAGATGTAACTGAAATGACCAAACAACAACAAATAGCATAATGAATAGAGATGTGGTCTCAGGCAGATTGGAAAGCCCTGGGTTCAAGCCTGCTTCTGACACATTTTGCTCTGTGGTCCTGGCTAACTCAATCAAGTTCCTCCTAATTGACAGAAAATTGTATACTATACAGTGGTAGAAGTTCCTCAATGGAACTTCTTAGACTTATGAAATTAAGGTCAGTCCCACCACCCCAAATTAATGTACTTGCATACATAGGAGGTTCCATAGGGCTATGGAAGTGGCAAGGACCTTAGAGATTATCTAGCCCACATCCTTACTTTGCAGATGAAGGAACGGAGATCCTAAAGAAGGTAAGTGATCTGCCCAAATTCACAGAGAAGCAGCAGAGCCAAGAGTCAAACCATCCAACCAGAAATCAAGTGCCATTTAACTAAACACTTTATATCCCCTCGGCAGATTGTCAGGTCTGAGAGAGCAGGGACCGTGTCTTACTCTGTATTTCCGCCAGCCTCTGAAGGCAGTCTTCCTTCCCATAATGGGCACTGGAGACATGGAGGAAGGATCCCTTGGAATGTGCTGAGGTAGCTTACAGAGGGGAGCTGCTTGGGCAGTAACTTCGAATCCAGGATTTCCAGAGTCCTCACAAAATTTACAAAGTCACAAAGATTTAATTTAACGTAAGCAATATACATGTCCAAATGCAATTAATTTTCTGGATGGGGACAACAGACTGTGAGAAAGTTCTTAAATCAAATAGCCCTAAGGTAGGTAGGCGAGCTGGCCCTTAGCAAAAATAAAGCAAAGTATCAAAGATTTAGGGTGGGAGATAACCTCAGAGGTGAGCTAGTCCCCGTGGTGTGTTGGAGTCAGCCAACTATTCAATTTTTACTGTGAACATTTACATCCAGGAAATCTGCAATCCTGGGCTTGATTTGGTTTTGTTTGGCATGATTATCTAGACTTAAGAAAGTGATAGAGAAAATATTACTAATGTAGACATAAACTTTAAAGTGTTTCATTTACACATATATATGTATGTGGGTGCATATGTGTGGGCAGACTAGGTGGCAAGGTTGATAAAGCACCAGGCCTAGAGTCAGGAAACCTGTGTTCAATATGGTCTCAGACATTTACTAGCTGTGTGTTCCTGGCAAGTCACTTAACCTGTTTGCCTCAGTCTCCTCCTCTGTAAAATGAGCTGGAGAAGGAAATGGCAAACCAGTCCAGTATCTGGCCAAGAAAACCCCCAGACAGGAGTCACGAAGAGTCAGACATGACTGAAAAAAGATTAAACAACTATTATGATATGTGCATGTGTTGTATATGTAAATTATGTGTGTATACTCTATATACTAAACATATTTAGTATTTGTGGTATGTGTATATCTGTATTTATATCTATGTATTTTATCTGTATTTGCATATATGCATTTATTTGTATATGTATATTTGTATCTATAATATAAATACATATGTATATACATATGTGTGTGTGTTCAGGTCTGTTGCTCAAGTAACTAAATAGTAGAGGTGGTAGTTGAACCCAGTTTATGATTGTAGATCCAGCTAACTTTCCTTACCTCCATTATGCCTCTTGTCTTCCATACCTCCTCCACTTCTTCTTAGTTTCTCCTAGGATACCCAGTGCCATCTGTTGCCCTCTTTAATTCTTGTTTTTTCTGTGCCCCTCCAAGCTTAACTGTTTGGTGTACCACTCCTTCAGAGTCAATCCTCTGATAACCTGACTTACTAACTGGTGCTGAGGTATTAATGTCTTAAATTTTTTTTTCAAATAACAAGCATTTTATTTTCTCTTTCTCTCTTACTGCCTACCCACACTAAAAAAGAAACAAAGTCCCACGTTGCCCACATTTTTAAAATGGTGTTAATGACTCTTTGTAGCTTAAATCTAACTACTCCCTTCCCCATAGATTTTGGTTAGCTGCCTTGTGAACACAGTACTTTCAGGAGGTGAACTGGATCAAGCCCAAACAACCTAGAGAGAGCTCATTGTTAAAATTTCAGTGTGAGCATTTATATCTTAGAAATAGACAAACTATAAATCAGGGTTTGATTCATTTCTTTGTTGATTACCTGGACTTCAGAAAATGATGAAGAAAATGTTAATAATGTAGATTAAACCTAAAAGCAGGTTGTGCATACATTTTCCAGAGAGCTGGTTGTTAAACATTTACCAGCACATCCCTTGGCTTTACTTGTTCAGGAACATTGACAAAGATTAGTATTTCAAGCCCTATGACAAGCCAGTGCATGGAGATGTTTTTTTTTGTGGGCTTGGGCACACCTTGATCCTCACAAGAGATCCACCATAGCTGCTACCTGTATATGCGAAGAGAGTCCCTCCACGAATGGCCCAGGAATGAGCCCTCAGACTGCCTCAGGATTGCTACAGTTCAGTCCCCCTCTGTGGAGCCTGAGAAGTGGCCATTGGGTTAGGACCACAGTTCCTCTGGAAACTTGGAGTGAAAAGCAGAATTCCAGATTCCAGGTGAGGCCTCCCTCCTGGGAGCCATGGGCCAGCATACGCTCCTCGTTAAGTGAAACGAACATGATTGTCAAGAACACAGGTTTGGGAAAAGGCCCTCTCTAGGGAATTCAGCCCACGGTTCTTTTCACTTTCATTTTTCTCTGGCAGAGAAACAGGTGGTCAGGCCACAGAGGGATCCCTTTGATTGCCGGCCTTCCTGTTCCTGGAAAAAATATGAGCAATTGGAAGGGGATGGGGGTGCAGAAGAGGGAACAGAAAGAAGAGGCAGATGTTTGTACCTGAGTAAAACCATCACTTCCACCTAAACATTTTAGCCTGTAAATGGCTGGAGGGCCAAGATTCAAGACTGACCTTACACTTTTGATTTGAGGAACCCTGGAAAAGTCATTCCCCTCAAATATTTCTATCACAGCTTGAAATTCCACCATTTGTTATTCATTTCTTTGAGTTAAGCAGGCAGTGATTTAACAGATATTTATTAAGGCATCTTATGTGCCAGGCATTGTGTTAAGCACTGAGGACAAAAAGAAAATCAAAAACTTTATTTCTGCTCTCAAGGAGCTAACTATGGAGACAAGATGCAAATAACTATGTACATATTACATACATACATAAATACACACACATTCACACACATATTAATATACATATATAGTGTAAATGGGAGATACATCTCAGAGAATGGGGGTTGGCAGTTGAGGGGAACAGGACAGACTTCTTGCAGAAAGTGGATGATCTGGGGTAGCTAGTTGGTGCAGTGGATAGAGCACCAGCCCTGGAGTCAGGAGGACCTGAGTTCAAATCCGACCTTGGACACTTAACACTTACTAGTTGTGTGATCCTGGGCAAGTCACTTAACCCCAATTGCCTCACCAAAAAAAAAAAGAAAAAAGAAAAGAAAGTGGATTATCTGAATGCTCATCTAGGAATGAGGAGAGAGAGCATCCCAGACAAAGATCAGGCATGTTGGGTGTGAGGAACCACAAGAAAACCAGTATGGCTATCGTAGGGTACACAGAGTTCAGTAGAAGAGTAAACTAGTCCAAAGGAACCATGTTAGGGAGCCCTTTTAGTGCCAGACAAAGGATTTTATATTATCTCTAAAAGCAATAGGAAGCTACTGAGTATATTGAATCGGGAGGATGGGGAATGGCGAAGATTCGTCAGATCTGCACTTTAAAATCCATTTGGCCATTGAATGAAGGACAATTAGAGTGGGGGGAGACTTGAAACAGGGAGACTGTCTGAAAAGCTATTGCATGTCCTGTCATGATGGTCTGTATAGGGTGGTGGTTATGTCAGAGGAGAAAAAGAGATGAGAGATGTCAAGGGAGAAATGACGGGACTTGGCCATAGTACTGTTGATGTACATAGTACAATAGACCACTGAGACTGTGAGCCTGAGTGACTGGGAGACGGGGGTAATAGAGATTTGGGTAAGAGGGGAAGGTATAGAGGAAAGGGTATTGAGTTCCATTTGGGACATGTTGAGTTTGAGATGCCTTACAGAATATCCAGTCCAAGATGTTCAAAGGCTGTTTGTGATTCATAGCTCAGGATAGAAACTGGAGCTGAATATATATAGGAATATATAATATAGGAATATATAAAATTCAGGAATATATAATATAGGAATCCTCTGCTTAGAGATGATCTAGTGAGATTGAAGAGGGAGAAGAGAAAAGGGTCCATTCTCACCTTCCTCTAGTCTTCTTTCCAAATGTGAATATGTAGAGGAGTAGAATTACATCAAATCCCCACTAGTTTAATGTGAATAAGTTTTAAGAGTTATGTTCCCCCACACCTGAAGAGATCCAGGATCAGGATGGCTGGCTCAGTAGAAGACAGGGCCTTTCCCTTTGAATTCTGTATTTCTAGAGTCAGGCACATATGAGGTACTTCGTTAATGCCTATTGATAGAAGATGGGGGTGGGGGGGTAGGGGGAAGAAGCGTACCAATGACTAAGTGCAGAACGAAGTCAAATTTCAAGCCGGTCATGATTTCATTCAGTCCCTACCTGTAAAAGAGGGATGATTTAATTGGATGGCTTTCAGGTTGTCTCTCAGGGGGCCATCCCTCAGTTTTAGGTATAAGAGCTAGCATTTCTAGTTATACCCTTCTATATTGCGAGGAGGATGAGTATGGTGTCCCCACAACATGGAAAATCCACGGAAATATTGTTTGCCCTCCTTTTGTACCAAGAGTAAATCTAATTTTTTTCTTTTTCATTTATGGGGCGTTTACAGTACATTATTGTAAATTTGGGTTAAGTATTGGACAAAGAGCTCTGTGTCATCTGCTGGCTCTTTCTTGTGTGTCGTCTTCAGCTTCCACAAAACTCTGCCCCCCCCAAAAAAAAATTCCATTTAAATTCTTATGCCTTTCTGCGATATATCAAAAGCACAATAGGGAAGGTGGAGATGTGGAGGGATAATGTATTACAGCAAAGCATTTTACATATATTAATTCATTTGATCCTCACAACAACCCTTTGAGGTAGGTACTGTTATTGCACCCATTTTATGTATAAAGAAACTGAGATGAAGGGGGATTACATTACTTTCTCAGGTTCACATGGCTAAGTAAGTATCCAAGGCAAGATTTGAACGTAGGTCTTCTTGACTCCAAATCCAACACTCTAGCCAATGTCCCGCCTAATGTACTTGGTAAAGGCTAAGCAGCAAAGGCACATCATCCATGTTAGGGGCAACAATTAGACGCGGCTTTGAGGGAAGAAAGCTGGGGACCAAAAGAGAACCCAGCAGGGTCAGAGTCCCATACCTACTGCCTGAAGGTTGAAACAGGTCTGGCAGGCAGGGGCAGGGAATCATTGTTGTCCTAAACAGAAGCAAGCAAAGAGTCAGGATGTCAAAAAGTTAGACAAGAATAAGCAGGAACAAAATGTTTTCAGTGGTCCAGGCAAGCAAACATTCACAACTTAAGAAGTTATGGAGGTTGGGGGCAGCTAGGTGGCGCAGTGGATAGAGCACCGGCCCTGGAATCAGAAGTACCTGAGTTCAAAATCCATCCCTCAGACACTTAACACACACTTACTAGCTGTGTGATCCTGGGCAAGTCGCTTAACCCCAATGCCTCACTAAAAAAAAAAAAAAAAAAAAAAAAAAAAAAAAAAGAAGTTATGGAGGTTGAGTTAATGTCACCAGCAATCAGAACTCAGAAGTAATTGGAATCTATAGAGAGTTTGTCTAAAGCAGGGCTTCTTAAACTTTTTTCCACTCATGACTCCTTTTTGCCTGAGAAATTTTTTACATGACCCTGGGTAGATAGGTGTATATAACAGGTATGCAAATCAAACATTTTACTGCCAAATGTCTCATGACCCCTGCATTCAGTTACAATGACCCATATGGGGTCATGATCCACAGTTTTATGAGCTTTGGTCTAAAGGGTCTTCCATGCTTCCTGATGGAAGACAGACACTAAACACTGGGTATGGTTCACTTTGGGTCACAAATACTTACAGAGGCTGGATAAGTAAGTGAACCATGCTTTCAGGGGTGACCTGATCCTCAGTGGGTCGGGTTCTTTGAACTTAAGCCAACTGAGGGGTGCTTCTATCTTCTCCACATCAACGTTCATTCCTTGCCAAGATACGATGTGACCCATTTGTACAATGGAGGTTCTACAAAACTGCATTGGTCAGTGATAACTTCCAACTAGCTTCCTCTAACGTCGCTAACACTCTCTTCATGTTCTAATGTGTTTTGTTTTGTTTTTTTCCAGACAGTGATACACCAGTACATGCAGGTAGTTCATGTCAACCAGAACATTCTCCATCAGATAATCAAAAAGTAGCAAGTGCTCAAAGGAAACCATTATGCAAATCCTCAAACTAGTAAAATCCTGATTGGACATTTGAAATCCATCTTCTTGTCTCCTGTAGTTACCATCATTTGATTGCTACTGTAGATATTCAAAACAGAACTCCTGGCTGCCTAACAAACAGGTCCTCCCTGTATATTCCTCTAAGACACAGTGCTCCTCTCTGGTCCTCAGAACAGTCTGTGTTTCTTCTCAAGTTGATTTTTCTTAGTTTTACACAAATGTTCTTTTTTCTTTCCTGCCTCTTTCTGCAACCAGACTGTTCATATAGGAATGAGCAGCACTGTATACTAGCAGTGTGGGGATATTTTTGCTGCATGCAAATTTGAATTCCAGGCCCCCAAACTAAATTTTATAATAGGACCCCGGCTCTGGTCTATAGATTCCTGAAATACCTTCACCTTTACCCCCAACCACCAGGAGCCCAATGCCTGAGGGGGTTACAGGAGCAGTAATTATTTCCTTAGGGTAAATACTGCCTAAATCTCTTGAATTGTTTCCGGATTTCACTTAGGTTTTCAGCTGATAGACTTGCTAATTTTCAGAGCTCATCCAATAGCCATCTCTATTTCCAGACAGGACCCAGTCTAAGTCCCTGAAAGCAGACAGATGTCTATCCTCACTACAAACACATTGGAGAGTTTCAGCAGCTTCCCTTGGTAACAGATTCCAAGTTTTCAAAGCTTAGGTAGGGAGCACAATCCTAGAAAGTCCCAGTCCAGGACATCCTCTGGCCTAAATCCCTCTTGTTGAAATACAAAGCACCAATCTTCCATTCAGCCTTTGTACAACTTTTTATAATGCCCAGGACACTGTAAGGATTCCTTTTGATGTTTTCCTTTCTAGGGTCATTTAGTCTGCAACCCCACACACCCTCCCAATTTTGGCAAAGACACTAAAGAGACATTATAAGATCTGCACTGATAGAATTTGAGATAAAGTCTGACCAGGGAAGAGGAGACTGTAGGATCTATCCTTGTGGAGAAAAAAGGCACTGGTATCATCCTGTGGTGGATGGTCCGCTGAAGTCAAGATGAGCTGCATTCTGTCCCTGGTACTTTCATTTACTGTGTGACCCAAGCCAGATCACTCCCACCTCTCTTGGCCTGTCTCCTTAACTGCAAAACAGAGAAAATAATAATACCTATCCTAATTATGTCTCAGTATGAAAAACCAGATAAGATTGTGGTTGTTGGGGTGTTCTGTAAACTACATAATAATACCTATCCTAATTATTTCTCAGTGTGAAAGATCAAAGAAGATCATGGTTGGTGGAGTATTTTGGAAACTGCTCGATACTAAATAACTAAGTTTCTTCAATGTTTTAACCTGTGATTTCCCTAGTATGGACATTGCCTATGCCTACACAGGCAGCAGCCCCTCTATAACTTACAGATAGGCTTTGAGTTGCTATGACTGAAAAATCCATCTCCTTGTAGCTGACCTGGTGAGTCACTTAGGCTGGTCCTCAGGTGACAGACATATATAATCTGCTACTGGGCCCATCCATCATGGGATCATAGAATCATAGATGTTGAATTGGAACCCTGAGAACCAGGGAAATGAAGTGATTTGCCTGAGGTCACATAGATCATAAATATTAGAGGTAGGATTTGAACCCAGGTCCTCTTATTCCAAAGGCCAGAATTCTTTCCACTATAATATACTGTGTTTACCAGCCATTTTTCTATCTTGGTAGAATCTGTTAGAGTCATGTTCCACTGGCAAAGCCATTGACAGCCCAGGATCACCTCCATGTCATGATGAAGATCAGGAGGAAAACTTTTATGGAGGCTAAATGTAAGATATTTTGGGGGGCATAGAAAAAGACCCTCAATTATAAGATAATTCCTCTTTTCATAACCAAAGCAGGAAGCTCTGATAAAGGTTGTTTGTTTTTTCTTTCTGATTTATGAATGGGACAGAATATTTGAAATCAGTACAATACCAGAAGGTATGAAATGGTGACCATACATTGGGTGTGTCTGGAAACCCTTAGCATAAACTCCTTGAGGGTAGAAGCTGTTTTGTTTCTGTCTTTGCATCCCTAGAACCTAGTATAGCTTCTTATTGTTGTCTGTCCTCCATTCTCAAAGATGACCATGACATTGGGGTGATGTCATGACTTGCGTGAATTGGATTTAAGTGAGGGAGGACTGTGCAAGGTCACCAACCTCACTCTCTCCTCCAGAACCATCTGGGTCCAGTGACAAGATATACATCAGGATGACTGAAGATGGCCCTAGATGTTTTAAAGCAATTGGCATGACTTGCCCAGAGTTACACAGCTAGTAAGTGTCTGAGGTGAAATTTGAACTTGGCTCTTCCCAACTTCGGGGCCTGTGTTATATCCACTGTATCACCTAACTGTCCCATATGCTTCATGTACATTCCTAGTAGGCACTTAACTATTTGCTGAATTGAAGTGGGGAGACAGTGGTAGAATGGAAATAATACAGGCCCTAGAGACAGAGGTTCTGGGTTCAAATCCTACCTCTAATGTATACTATCTATGGGAGCTCTCTGGACTTCAGGTTTCCCATATAGAAAAAGGGTGGGGGTGAACTAGCTGACCTCAGAAGTCCCATCCAGCTTTAGAGTCAGGATCTTATACCTCAATTTCTCTGTAACTTCTAGCTACACTATAAATTTGATTGAAATACATATGTATGTCCAAAATCACATGAGAGACTAAAATTTAGAAATTTATTGGCCACTCTTTTCTTTCAAAATGGAAGACTTAAGAACAAATCAAACTCGGGGCAGCTAGATGGCGCAGTAGATAGAGCACCAGCCCTGGATTCAGGAGTACCTGAGTTCAAATCTGGCCTCAGACACTTAACACTTACTAGCTGTATGACCCTGGGCAAGTCGCTTAACCCCAATTGCCTCACTAAAAAAAAGAGAAGAAGAAGAAGAAGAAATCAAACTCAAGTTATGTCTTGACAACTACTGTTAGCGTTCTAGAGTTGTTCCAAATCAGTTCTGTCTTGCAAAAAGTTATGAAGCAAACAGAAGCAAAGAGATGAGGTGTTGAGTTTGTAAATGGAAACTTCCATTTGTTCCATCAATACTCATTTCCATTGAGAGAGGAAGAGGAGATGACAGGAGCTTCTTGGGGCCATAAGTCAACAGAGGAGAGCCCAGAGGCAATAATATGACTAACAAGCAGCTGAAAGTTGTAATGGAGCAAGGGAGGAAGAGGTGGGGGAGGAGGGAATGGAATTGGCTTTGTCCTCTTACCCACTGGAGGCCGTCTGGTCCAGCTTCACACCTGTCGGAAGCTACTTAGTGTCAGAACAAAACCAGTCAAGGGTCAGAACAAGCCTGGATTTCACAGGCACAGTGTGCTAGCCAGAGAGGCTAGCAGGGAGAGCAGGAGTCAGTGAATTTCTCAAGGGATAACTGATCCCAGGGAAATCATCTGAGACCACAGAAAAGCTACTTGAGCTTTCTTTAAAAGGCAGAAATATTACATGTTCCTCTCCACTAAAGTAAGAATGGAAAATATCTATTCAATAAAAGCAACTAATTACACATACATTATACTTCTGTTTTGGCCAGTTATGCAAGGGAAAAATAAATACAAACAACAAAATAAACAAACGAATGGATGCATGAATAAATGAGAGAGAGAGAAGTTGTAATGAATAGAGCTCTAGCTTTGAAGCTGGAAAATCAGGGTTCCAGTTCTCAGATGGCTCATATTGGCTTTGAGATCACAGGCGAGTCACTGAATCTTTCAGTGTCCTAAAAGGAAACTTTCCAAGAGAGTGGAGTTTTCCCATATATAAAATGAGGGGGTTGAATGAGATGACCTTCCTCTTACAGAAGAATTGTTGACATGTGTCCATAAAGGGAGTTTCCATGCCAGGAGTTCTTAATGCCAATGACATCACAGGTAAGCATTCCCTCTCTACCCTACCCCTCAAAAGGAAGGGAGAAAAATGGAAGCCAGGGGATAATAACCATAACTCATTTCTTGAGTACTTTTAAATTTTACCAGATATTTTCTTATATATAATCCTGTGAAATAGATATTATAAGTATCATTTTGTTCTGATTACCAATGAGGAAGCTAAAGCTCAAAGGGGCTAAGTGACTTGTTATACAGCTCACAAGTGACTGAGCTGGGATTTAAACTCAGATCTTCAGACTCCCATCACTATGGAGGGACAGGCCAGCTGAGTGTACATGTGATCTTCTTGTTGGTCTTCTAAGATGGAACACTCAGTACTGAGGACACCTTGTGCCTCAGGGAATTATTGTTCTTTTTTTCAGCTGCTTGGTATGTGCCACTTCCTTAGCCCCAAAGTCCAAATAATGTTTTTAATACTACAGGTAGACTCCACTTTAAGTAACCCAAGATATGACCATCCAGACTCATGCGAGAAAATCAAGGGTGGCTCTTTGTCCTTCAAAATGGCTCCCTGTAAGCTCCCCTTGGAATTTGGTAGTGGTCCTATTTACAAACTACTAAAAAAAAAAAAAAACAACCTACACACAACCTTTTTTCCAATCAAGGGCTTATATTTAATAAACTACTTGTTTTATACATTGCAAAACATTTCTCATATCTGTTACTCTATTTGTTACTCATGCAAAGATAGGAGATGTGGTATAGTCTCATTTTATAGATGAGGTAAAATGACGCCAAAGTCACAGTTAGTAGCTGACTGGAACTATTTGCAGGAGGTCACAACTCTTAGCCCAGTATACTCCTTCTGCTACATAAAGTCCATCTGTACATGGTCAGTTTGTTTATTCTGTTAAGAATCCTAGCGGCAGCTAGGTGGCACAGTGACTAGAGCGCTGGCCCTGGAATCAGGAGGACTTGAGTTCAAATTCAGCCTCAGACACTTGACACTTACTAGCTGTATGAAGCTAGGTAAATCACAACCCCAACTGCCTCAACAAAACCAAAGCAAAACAAAAGAATCGTGAAGCTCTGGGATTAGTGGTCCTTATTATGAGATCGCACACCTGGGACTTCTCTTCAGGCATCAGAGGGCCTCATCATTCTGCTACATAACCCAGAATGAATTCAGAATTATTGACATATTAAGCCACAAGATGTTAGAGATGGAAAGGACCTCACAGATCACATAGTCCAACTCCTGGATTTTATAGGGAAGAAATAAGCCCTTATGAAGTACCCCCCACACCCCATATGCCAGACACTGTGTTGAAGCACTTGACAAACATTATCTCATTTCATCCTCACAAGAACCTCTGGGAGGTAGGTAATCTGTAGGCACCTCTGTCTGCCTTTCAGTATTTTAGAAGGATTGCAGTCATTGGCTTTAAAGTTAGAAGAGATCTTCAGAGGTCACCTGGGTCAGCCCCTATTTTATAGATGAGGGGGCCTGAGGCCCATGGGAGGGAGGTGCCTACTTCAGGGTCCCACAGGAAACAAGAGGAGTTAGAGCCAGCTTCCAAACCCAGGTCACAGGATCCTAAGAGCCAAGGAGTTACCTAATTCTACCCACACCTGAGCAAGAATCCTACTGACAAAGTGTTATCCAGCTTCTGCACAAAAGTCCCCAGCGAGGAGACATCTACCACCTTTGGAAGAAACCTGTCCTATTTTTTAACAGCTTTGGTTATTTTTAAAAGATATTGCCTAGGGGCAGCTAGATGGCACAGTGGATAGAGCACCAGCCCTGGATTCAGGAGTACCTGAGTTCAAATCTGGCCTCAGACACTTATTACTTACTAGCTGTGTGACCCTGGGCAAGTCACTTTACCCCAATTGCCTCACTAAAAACAAAAAACAAAAAAAAGATATTGCCTATATCAACCTCGAATTGCCTCATTACAAGTTCTATTCATTGCTTCTGGCATCTGAGCTCAAGCAGCAAAATTCTTATCTCTCTACCATAGGTCCACATTTAAAATACTTAAAGAGTTATCCTGCTCTTTTCTCTCACCCCCTTTTTATAAACATTGTTTCATTTCATCCTCACAGCACTCACATGAGATAGGGCTGTTATCATCCCCATTTTGCAGAGGGGAGGAAACTGAGGCAGAGCAGGTCAAGTAAGTCTCCCAGGGTCATATAGTAAGTGCCCGAGGCTGGATTTGAACTCAGGACTTCACAACTCCAGGCTCAACACTCTACATGCTATGCCACTCAACTGCTAAATTTTGTAATGTTAGATTTTGTCCATCATTCTGTGCCAACAAGATCTTTTTTGATACTGATTCAATCTCCCAATGCACTAATTATCATCTCCAGCCAGGTCATCTGAAAATCTGACAAGCAATCCTTTTTATAACCTCATTCAAATAGGTGGATTAAAACCTTAATCATCACAGGACAAGGACAGATCAATAGAAGTTTCCACCTTCCCTCCATGTTGGCATGGACCCATTAGTGACTGGCCAGTCTACAAGCAGCTCCATAGCCTCAACTATACTATCACTTGCTCCAAATCTCTCCCTTTTGTCAACAAAGAAAACACGAGAATCTTCGTCAAACACTTTGTTGAAATCTGAGTATACCGGATTGACAACGACATTCTCTTATGCAACCAACTAGAGATGGAGTGACTTACACTGCCAAAAAGAGAAATGAGGTTTGTCCAAACAATGCTGGCTCTTAGAGATCACTATTTCCCTTTCTACATGCTCATGGACGCTCCCTCCAATAATTTATTCTAGAATTTTGCCAGAATAGAAATCAAGTCCGCTCGACCTACAGTTCCCAGGTTCTCCCCCTATTCCTTTAAAAAAAAATAAGATGACATTTGCCCTTTTCCTATCCTGAAATTAAAGGAACAGTCCCTTTTCTATTCTCTATGATCTTTCAAGATTGCCAACAGGGACTCAGCCAGTTGGGGTTTGTTTTCTAGTACCCTGTGATGTAGTTCAGTGTGCCTGATGATTTGAACTTACATAGGATAGATAGATACTCTTGAACCTCTCTTAAATTATCTTCCATTTCAGCTCTCTGTTAACCATATGTGTTCTCGATATAAGGGATATTACTGACTCCATACCTGAAAATGATTCCGTGTTTCTCTGAAAACTATATCCTCAGAATTCTGTATGGAATGCAGGCGGAGATGACATCACCGAGAAAAGGCCCAGGAGGCAAGGAACTGAGAAGCAAACATGAGGTATTGGATTAAGAATAGGCCTTGGAGTCAGGAAGACCTGGTTCAAATCTCTCCTCAGATACTAGCTATGTGATTGTGAATAAATCATTTAGTCTCTCTTGGTCTCAGTTCCTTATAGGAAATATGAAGGATGGGTCAGATGGCCTCTTTCCAGTTCCAAATCTATGTTCTTTTGATGCTAAGTGCAAAAGCTGATGGGGGTGGGAGGAAGGCTGCTGAAACGGTGGATCACTTGAGCTCAGGAGTTCTATGCCACAATTGGGCTTTAGCTCATTGCGCATTGTGCTGTCTGGAACCAATATATGAGCCCCTGGAGGTTGGGGATTACCAGCCTGTCTAAGGAGGGGTCAACCAGCCCAGATGGGAAACAGAGCAAGGCAAAGCTTATGTACTGATCAGCGGTGGGGTCTGGCCTATGTATGGGCATTGCATTATCACCTGACAGAAGACCCATTCTCTAAAAAAAAAAAAAAAAAGAAAAAAAAAAGAAAGGAATATGAGGAATGGAAATATTCATAAGCCAACAGGCCCTAGATAAGCATCTCATCCAACTAGGGTTTACAGACTTTGAGATTTTTTCTTCCTTCTGCTAATGCCAAACTTTGGGTCATTGATGTAGCCCTGTTGCAATCATTAAGGCAGTCCCCGAGTTTGCTTTTGTCAGCCTTTGGACTTTGCTATGGACCAGACCCTAGATTGAGTTAAACCTCACACACTTCCACAACACCAGTCAGGACTGTCGAGGAGCTCTGGAGCAGACTCCAGCAATATGTGTATATGTTACACACACACACACTCACGTATAAATACATGTATGCATGCATGCACATGTATGTACATGAACATGCATTCGTGTGCATAGGTGCCTAGGTGTTTTCTATGTATTCATATCTGTGTATAGATGGACATGTGTGTATATCCTTCCCAATCCAAAAAGGCCATTCTTACTCTCACTTTCTAATAAAAAACTGAAGCACAACAACACATCACCTGTCCTCATGATCTGTCCATCTTTGAATCCCCTCTTGCCCTTATGGAAAACGAACAAAGGTAGAAACCTTAAACAATGTTCTTTTCGTTGTCCTTAGCATTTGCCAATGACCTCAGATCATTCTGGAGCTTAGTGTCCCTGACACTATTCTTCTAGGATCATAATACTCATTGACATTGATCTTAAGTCACCTGCTCATTCTTTCAACTTCACACACATCTTTTGAAAATGGGAGTCGGTCAATGTAAGCAGCTTCAGTTTCTTTAGGCAACACTCCATTTTCCCTAGCTGAAACTTTTGCTATTGTGTCTTAAGAATTTCATTCTTGAGAGCTTCCCCTCACTCTTGGGCTTACGCTCCCTATGTACTCCCAGATGAAGAGAGGCTTCAAGGGAATGAACACATAATTTATGAAATTGTTACAAACCACATGAAAATAAACTCGAACTCCATAATTAAAAAGACTTGTGATAGAGACAACCTTAATATATTTTACCCAATGGAACACAGTAAAACAGTTTTTAAAAGATTAAGTCTGAGGAGAATTACTTAGCCTTAGTGTAAAGAGGATCCTTAATAAAATACCAAACTCTGGGAAAACAGGCAATTCTAATATATTGTTGATGGACCCGAAGACATTTAGGAGAGTGGACTTTCAGAGGACAATATTGTAATATGCAATGTGTCGCAAAACAGATTATACTTTTTAACGTATAGCCCCCTTACTTGAAATTCTTTCCTTGTCTCTGCTGCCTAAGTTTTTCCTAGCTTCCTTCAAGTCTCAACTAAAATCCCACCTGAGGTATATGAGGTGTTCAGGTAAGACAAGCAGCTCTGTGTTTGAGGTGTCGCAGAGCCCTTTTCAGGGCCTCTCATCCACCTTCAGTGTCCACCTTGAGTCAACTCTCATCTGTGGCTCCCAGAAGCTGTAGCACGTGCAGTGGCCACAGCCCAATAAAACCATCTCAGCAGACTGGCTAAACCAGGTTGAGGGTAACCAACAGGTCTCAAACCTGTCGGTGAGTTAGGGGGATGTCTACCCAAGCATGTGAAGACTTCTCCTGGTAGAATGGGTGGATGTGAACAAATTGTTTCCAATGGCACGAAAGCGACTGAAGCAGGTCCAATGGAGCACATAGACTTTAGTCAGACATTGAAGATGACAAGGCAAATATACTAGTAAAGCTAATAAATGCTTGACGGAACTGTCCCAAATAATTTTTTGTTTGTTTTAAGAACTCTATCCAAAAATTATCATATAGGAAAGAAAAGGACTGTTACATTCAAAAATATCCATGGTTATACTATTTGTAATAGCAAAAAATATTGTGAACAACCTACCTGCTGAAAAAATGGTTACTTCCAGCATGGTGTATTATTATGCCACCATTAAAATAAGTACATAATTTATAAGAAACTCTGGAACTCTGTTGAGGTATTGCAAAATGAAATCTATAGAACCAAAGCCACATACAATGATTGACAACTGGCCATTTTGTTTGTTTTTCTTTTTCTTTTAGGCAGAGAGGAAAGGAAAGCAAGAAAAAGAAAGAAAACAACATGATGGGGGCACAAACATTCTTCCTTTTGCTCTTTCTTTGTTAAACTTTTGGCCTATCTCATTGAAGGCCGGGAACTTGGATACAATTTTGCCCCTCATTCTATTGTTTGTTGTTTTTGTTTTTAAGTTTATTTTAAAATCAAAAGTAATTATAGATGTAGTGATTGCAGAAGGCATGAACCTCCATTAATTACCAATTATTAATAAAATACTTGCATATTGATTTTGACATTGCAGTAAGAAATTGTCCTCTTGCCTCTTCTGAAATCATTATTTGTGTATTGTACATTCATTTGTTTTTATTAACTTTGTTTACATGGTTGTAATGAGTGCACATTGTTCTTTTAATTCTGCTCTCATAATTCTGCACCATTTCATACATCTCCCCCTATTTCTTTGGATCCTTCACTTCTGTCATTTCTAATGGTTGTAACGATTGGAATAACGCCACCTGCTGGATACTTACTGTAGAAGAGTTCTGCCCATGAAGGGAAGGTCTTTGAGGGCAAGACCAGGAGTCAGAAGTGACGCGGGCTAGTGGGAGAGGAGGAAGTGACTGGCGCTCAGTCTCGCGCTCTTTCCTGGGGACGCTGGCGGAGAAGGGAGCTAGTAAATGTGCTCTCCCTTTAATAGATAGAAATCTAGGCCTTTCTCTCTCTCTTTACCAAATTCTTATTCTCCTTAATAAATGCTTAAAAGTCTAACTCTTGCTAAAGCTTATAATTTATTGGCGACCATCATTAGATATTTAGACAGACTAGCTAGAATTTTAGCCTTAACATGGTACAATAATTATTCCATTTTTTAAAAAACCATAATTTGTGCAAATGCTTCTCCAACCTCTGGATACCTGGTGTTTAATCACATGAGATAAAAACTGAACCTGTGATATCATTGGTTTAGGGACTCTTGATTGAGGAAAACTCTCTACCACTGAGGTTGGTATCTTCTTTTCTGAAAGTCAGGGGAGTTGTCTTAGATTCAGAGAGTTGCCCAAGCACTGGGTTCAATACTGACACAAAATGAGACACTCATAGGCCAATCCACAGCTAACAAATAGATTGATTTAGCTTTAGCATAAAGAGGAATTCTTTTTTTTAATAATGAGGATCTTAATCATGAGAATATCACCAAAACATAGCTCCTCCCCCTTTCTTCTGGGTAAGGCCACTAAGAAGCTGTATCAACGAAGGGAGTGTTTTAGTTTTAGCTGAAGCTTTGGTTCATTGGACCAATAAAGTCCCAGCTTAGCTGCAATACCTCTCAGAGGAGAGGTATGAGGGCAACCTTGATAGTTAGTGACACTGTTATGTCAAGATTCAGAGGGAAATATTTTTTATCAAGAGAGTATACCTCAGAATGCTTGTCATTGGTAGAGGTAGACACTGAGGGTAAGAAAGAGAAGGAATGGGAACTGGAGTAAGGCGCATGTAATGAGAGGTGATGGGATGGAATCAAGAGAACAAAAAGAATTAGCTTAATTTTTTGGCAAGGAAATGCCACTCCTCCAGAGAGAGGATGGATGGATACGGAGAGCTTCCCAGGCCTAGAGGAGGGCAGATGAGAATGTTCATCTTGGAGGGCTTCAAGATGTTCCAATATGGCTCATCTGTATGGGGACCCACTTAAATCAATAAAAGAAGTGGGAAAATAAAATTAATTTTTCCCAGCCAGATACATACTACGTACCTGCTGAGCTCTTTCCAAAAGAAGGAAACTACATGGAGGTGATCCAGTCCAACATTATTTTTATTGGCCTCAGTAGCTAGGATCATGCTTCATGGCTGGGTTAAACCTTCGTCATTTAATGAAGCAATTACAGCCACTGGCATGGGGCCTGCTGAGGTGTCCAAGAATTCCCCTGACCCCCCTGACTGGATGATTGGGCCCAGATTGTGTCTAAGAGGCTCAGTTTTGGGCTAATGTTGGTCTTTGAGATAAGAGGAAGAATAAAAAAGGGGTGGAGAGGAGGTCAGAAGAATGAATGGTTTTATAGCTAGAGTGGGTCAGCCACACAAAAAAAGTATTCTCTTTGTCCCTATTGGGGCTTGGGGCCATGATTACATCTATAAGGTTCTCATAGAGAATCCATGATGAAGAAAAAGGGTGGATCAGGTGAAAAGATTTAGGGTTGAGATGTGGCCTCATTATTAATGCTACTCATCCCTCACTTATAAGGTCCTTCAAACTTTCAGAGTGTTCCACAGTTTTTATGTCATAGACTTTTAAAATAACCCTTTGAAATAAATGGGATAGGTTTGTTTATCCCTGTCTTTGTCATAGCACTATTATTCCCCCAGACACCCCAGGATTGAAATCTTAGAGTCATATCTGACTCCTCTCACTCCTTTTCACCTCCCCACGCAAATCTTGTGAATATACCTTGCCTCTCTGCCTTTATTTCTGTTTCTACTACCAACATCCTAGTCCAGGCCGTAGCTCCTCAGCCTCATTTCTTTATGAATACCCTCCAATTAGTCTCCTTTTGTCCACTCCCTTCTTATCACCACCAGCACCCACCAAACTCTCCAACAGATAGCTCCCAAGGTTAATCTTCCTAAAGCTTAGCTTTTAGAGTAGCATCCCCTCTTCCAAACCCTATAGAGGCTCACCATCACCTGTAGTTAAAAACAAGAGTCCATAGCTTGGCCTCTGATATCCTCCACAATAGAAGCCAAAGCTACCCTTTTTAGCTTTATCTTATACTACTTTCCAGAATTGAATGCACTGCTCTAACGCAACTGGACTGAAATATTTCTATCACATTTGAAGTTTGAGGACATGTCCTAAAAGAAATTGCTTGGTTTCTCCTGAAAAACATGAGACTATGCTTTTACCTGTAGTTACTGATTACTGGTGCCTCTTTGGGGGGGAAGAGTAGCAAGAATTTGCAGTTTAGGCACGAACAGCTTTAGGTATGGACAACTGTGAATTCCCTCCATGGCCCATTGCTATCTGTAGGCAGCTATTATGCCTATGGACTGCTCTAAATTCCCTTCAGCATTCCCACCCAGGCTATCTGACTGACATCCACCTACATGGCCATCTCTGCATCCCCGTTGCCTTCACCTGTGCTCAGGTTCTACTACTATGACATAACATGCTGTATTCTGCCACTTCAGCCTAGTGGAGACCTTGTGCTTCATGACCTAGGATTGCTGGCAGGATACCTGTTAGGAAGTGAAGATTTCTAAGTTGTTTGTCTAAACCAAGAACCAGACTGGGAAACCAAAAGATTTCCTGAAGCTGTACCAGCACCCATGAGCCCTGATCAACTTGATTTTTATCACCCACCTTTCATGTCAGCCCTCCAGTGACATCTTTGTAATCATCAATGCACTCAGCTAAACAGACCACTTCCTTCATTTCCAAGGGTAAACATTAAGATATAGTGGAAAGAGCTCTGGATTTAGAACCAGAGACTAGCTCAAAGCAAGTCACTCTCCATTTCCCTAACCTGTTTCCACACCAATAAAATGAGGTACCAGATGGGTTGATCTTAGGAGTTTCTTCCAATCCTAAATCCTATGACAGAATGGAAGTCTCTTATAGACAGCTAAGGCTGCCTATGAGAAATAAGCCAACAAGAGAAAAACCTTGAATACTTAGAATGCTTTATTTATTTAGTCAGGATTTATGCCTTTCGTCTTCCAAAAAGAATCTGAGGCAACTATTGCTTAAATGACACATAAATCACTTTTATGTGCATCAGCTAGAATAGATATTTAAAGTGGATATTCAATTATAGCCAAACTCTGGAATGAAATTATTCACTTACTCCAGGTGTAAATAAATCATCCGAGATATGTTCTCACCATGAGTCTACTTTATAGTTCCTTCCCTGCAGTCAGTACATGAATAACCTCGGAGGTTAGGGATGGGCCCCAAACATCCCTAACTTCCCTAAATAACCTGTTATGGAACTGTCACACGTGAATTTATTTAAAACCTTCCTGAAGCTATCTGTATTTTCAGCCTGCACTGTTTCTTGGGGGTAATGAGTTCCATAAGTTTACCATCAGCTGTCTAAAATAGGACTTCCTTTTCCCTCCATCACACTTTGATGGATCCATGATTTCCCCAAGGTGGGTCCTCCCTCCACCAATGTAAATTGTGACCTCTTCACACCTTCTCATCCTGTGCAATTATCATCCATGCTATTCCATAAGTCTTCCATAAAGGATTTACCCAAAACACTAGAAGCCTTCTTCTGGTTGTTTTCCCAACCCAGGGTACCAATCTACCACCTAAACTGTCTTTCATCATTGCCTGATTGTTCCAGGTATCCACACTACAGTGTAACCCTAATACACAAATTCTTAACCTTTTAGCTCTATAGATCCCTTTGGCAGTCTGGTAAATCCTATGGACCTTTTCTCAGAATAATGGTTTTTTCAATACATAAATAAAATACATAAGATTACAAAGAAAACCAACAATAGTGAAATAGTTTATATATATACACATGTATGTATGTATGCATGTGTGTGGTACATGGGTATGTATACATATATGTGGTTCATGTGTATATGTGTTTTGTTCATATATTTAAAAGCAAGCTCATAGGTTCAGGTTAAGAACCCCTGTAGATATTTCCTATAAGATCTGGAGGATAGGAAGAGAGGAGGTTTTATTCTCATTATTCTGAGATTCAGTGAACAAGTCCACATCCCATCTCTTCATCATTTTCATGAACTCATAGACTTCAACTACTTCATCTCTCAACTTCAATCTTTCTGTCCTAATTAGTTATAATTTTTTAAAGTCTATCATGGGGGCAGCTAGATGGCATAGTGGATAAAGCACTGGCCCTGGATTCAGGAGGACCTGAGTTCAAATCTGGACTCAGACACTTGACACTTACTAGCTGTGTGACCTTGGGCAAGTCACTTAACCCTCAATGCCCCAGAAAAAAAAGTCTATCATAAAGTAGGACATCCACCCCCATGATTGGTCCATCACTTTTTATAGTCATACAGGGCTCACTTTGACTTCTTCAGCCCCACTCTACCTTTTCCTTCCAATGCCCCTGAAACTCTAGAAGTCCAATGCCTCTATATTGTCCTAGGTACTCATTCCCCCCCCCACCCCGGGTATCAATGCTATAATATTCTAGGTACACGCACTTAAGCATATGTCCAAAAATATTTCCTATACATTCTGGGAGTAGGATGAGGGCCATTCATATTCTTATTGTTATCAGACTAAGAGCCCTTCTACTGTTCCCACTGCAATGCCTATTCCATAAGCAACAAACTTCCCTTAATCTTAAATCAATTCCTCTACCTTCTCCTGATGATGCAGCCTCCCTGGATAGTCTTTCTAATACTGGCTATATCTTCACTTACTCCCTTGTCTCACTGGGAAAGGCAGGGGAGGTGGAAGACTCCTTGATCCCCATTGCCATTTCTAGTTCTGTTTTTTCCTCCATCAGGAGGTTTTTGCCTCCTTTCCTTAAGGTTCATGATTTTTATATATACCACCCATTATATTTCCTTCCTACTCTAATCCTCCTATACATTTCTGCTAGATTAATCCTCCTAAAACAGCTCCCACCACATATTCATTTGATGACCTACTGACAATGACTGGAAAGATGAGTCTGTCTAACTGAAGCAACAAGGCACTCTGAGGAGATGGAGAGGAGGCAGCATATGTCAGGTGGGTCCTCAACCACCACTTCCCCTCAGTCTCTTAAGGGAGATAGTTCAAGATTAAAAGCCCCAAAGTATCAGGAATAGCAATTCCCCAAACACTCCCTGATTCTACCTCAAGCCTGATCCTTTTCCCCCAACCAAAGCCATCATACAGGGAAATAACTCTTGTGGAGACATGGCCTGGCATTGACCTGTGTGGCTGCTGTAGCCCTTGCCCCCTAATTTATCACAGTTACTGAAGTCTTGGAAAAGAAAGTTCTCATCACAAAGGCCTTGACTCTGTCAAATGATTCAACTTCAGAAATGGATATAGTTTTATCAATGGAAGTAACATGAATGAAGAGTATTACCATCAGCTCTGAAGCCTTCCCTAAGCACCATGGGATATTCCATGTGACTCACAGCTGAAACCTGCTGCCTTCCCCTATTTGAACGTGAGCTTCTTGAGAGCAGGACTGTCTTAATTTCTATTTGTATCCCCAGCAATTAGCACAGTGCTTGCATGTAGTATAAGTGATTTATTTATTTATTTATTCATTCATCATTCCTCTGTTTATTTTGTCTCCAGAACTTAGCACAATGCATGGCACATTGTAAGCACTCAATAAATGCCTTTCCATTTGTTTTTTCAAAGGAGTTCTCTAAAGGCCATACCCATAGACATGGTCTCCAGCAGACACCCTGCGTCCAGAGAAAGGGGATCAGTAGTCTTTCTTTCTCTCTAAGAGCAAAACATGTACTAGTCAGCTCTGTGGGTCTGCTTAGGAGAGAGTGAAAAGAAACCAGACCTCGAGAGTAGGGAAAATTAGGCAAAGGACTATGTCACTCAGGATTCATCCAGAGCCTTATTTCAACCAAAGTTCAAGAGGGAGAATCTATAGAAAAAAAAACTACCTTTTTCCCATCTTCTTCTGCAACTTGAAACCCTCTATGGAAAAAGTCAAGTGGCAAGACAAAAATATTTTGCATATATTCTGTGTCTCCTTTCAGTCCCCTTTGTGCTTAATGGTTATTAGGTGAAAACACGTCTACTTTGGAGCACTGAGCTTCAGACAGATGCTTGTCTTCTTTGATTCTAGAGAGGCTTCATGTAAAGAAGAAAGTTCCTGATCTTGGAGTCAGAAGACCTGAGGTCAAGTGGGAAGGGAAGGAAAGGAAGGGGACATGAACTTATTCCAGTGCCTACTCTGAGCCAGCCACCTTGCTAGGTGATTTACAAATATTATCTCTTTGATTCTCACAACAACCCTGTGAGGTAGGTGCTATTAAGATTCAACTGATAATAACATCAGGGGTGTGTCATTAGCAGGGAACTCTTGCAGATAAAGATTTAAGGTAAAGGAGTAAACAATGGTAGCAAATTTTCAGACATTGGCCTGAAGACCAAGAGGGAAAAAGATTTTTAGCTATAGGGGTTTTAAATCATGCTATCTAGGTGCTCATCTATTTTTCCAACCCTGAGAGCTGGATGAGATACCTAGGAGCCAATGGAGCCATTCTATTCATTCAGGTGGAGAAGAAAGTTGGGGGGAAAAGGCTGGATTGTAAACTCTATGAAGACAAAGGCCATGTCTGATTCATACTTGCATCCCTGAGAGAGCCTAGCATAATACTTTGCACATGCCAGATGTTCCAGATATGTTTTATTAAATGAATGGAAGGGATTGAATGGGTGGCTAAATGAGCATCAATGGAAGCTCTACTTAGTGCCCTGGGTCATAATAAATTGCTCCATTGGCTTGGACCAAGGTAGCCAATGCAGATGGAAAATAGCAAAGGAAGTTTGGGAGTGAGGTAGACATTTTGCATAGGCAGAGTGGGTAATCAGCTTCTTAAACGGTGGGTCACGACCAATATTGGCAACAGTAAAAGGTTATATATACCTATTTTCTATACCTATATGCCTGGGGCCACATAAAAATTCCTTGGATGAAAAGGGGTCAAGAATGGAAAAAGTTTAAGAAGCTCTGGTCTAGATGATATGATCCATGGAGTTGAGGTCTCACCAGCATATCATGATACCTAAAATATAGCCATTGGTGATTCATTCCTTTGGGTTAAGCGTTGTCATTTGGGAAATTGTTTCTAACACTCTATCTCCCATCACCATACCTTTGTACTGGCAATTCCCCATGACTGGAATGTAATCCTTCCTTTTCTCCAACTCTTAGAATCTCTAGTTTCAATCCAAGTTCTTCACAAAGCCCTTCCTGATTGTTTCCCTGCCTTCTCCACTGCCACTGCTCATTGTCTTCTCTGCCAAGTCACCTTCTTTTTCATTTGTATATATCTTTTATAAAGTTGTAATTGTATATGTTGAGAGAATATAAACTCATTGAGGTCACTTTATTTTTGTCTTTGCATTCCTGCTTCTAGCACCTGGAACATAGCCAACATTTAGTAAATGCTAGTTGATTGATTGAAAGGAGTTTGGAATGGAGCACATTAGGGTCCCAACATCTTTAAACAAACTCATCCTATCAGACACTGAGAAAAGCTAGATCTTAGGTGGTAGGACAAGTACTTATTATTAAAGTGAAAAAAAAAAAAGCTCAGGAAGGAGTGCTAGATCCATGCATTACGCAAATGCTTACTGAGTGCCTCCTCTGTGTAAGACATTGTGATGGGTAGGATACCAACAGTGGTGTGCTAGTAAATATTTAACACTCAGCTTTGGGTGGGGGAAAATGTACACAAAACACACTTTTAAGTTTAAATCCATGTTATTAGCATTTTGTGTCTGGAAAATCAATAAAACAATCAATCAAAGCCTGAGTCGTAGCATTGGCATATGTCCAAAGTGTAAATGTTCACATTGAGAATTTAACAACCTGCTCTCCTGAGCAAGTTTGAGCTGACTCCAACTCACTCCTGGCCGTATACACAATTCATAGAATCAAAAGATCTAGAAATGGAAATGACTTTAAACATCTAATCTAGACCCTTTCTTTAGACAGACAAGTAAAGGGATGCGCACAGAGACTGGATCTGCCCAAAGTCACACAGGGAGTTAGCTATATAACCAGGTTAGAACCTAAATCCTTTGATTCCTAATCCCAGATCTTTGTCTCTATCTAGAGAAACAATAGTCATAACTGAGAAGCTAAGTTATTGTTATGTATATTCTGTTCTGTTCTGTTCTGTTATGTCATGTCCTGTCCTATCCTCTCCTTCCCTCTCCTCTCCTATCCTAAACCTTCTATATGATATATATTATATAAGATTGTATAATAATTACATCATGTATAAGTATATAACACAAGCCAGCCTATGTTTAAAGGACCAGGGCGGGGTGGAAACAAGTGTTACTTAAAGCTCAGAGAAGGAAGAAAAGGCTTCGGGCTGGGACAATAACCCTTAAAGGGTTGGTCATTTTGTTAGACTAGGAAACTCTTGGCATTCTAACTCCCTCCACCAACACAGATGGCAACCCAGAGATAGCTTAGTAGAAAAATTCTAGGAAGTTTCCTGAGACACATAGAAGTGAAGCTGTTTATTCAAGGCCACGCAGCTAATAAGTGTCACGGGCAAGATTTGAACCCTCATCTTCTTGACTTAAGGTCCAGTATTCTATCTGCTAAGCCATGTTGTTTCTATAATAACAACAACAATAGTAACAGTACCTGTCATTTATATAGGATATCCCAAAAGTCTTAGTGTGGTTTTAAGCTACTAGAGGCTTTGGGGAGACCCTGTAAATAGCACTTTAGAATTAAGCAAAGTTATTTAAATACATTATCCCATTTGATTATTATCATAATTCTGTATACTCCATGTATAATGATACCCTTTTGCAGATGAAAACACTGAGACTCAAGAAAAGTTAAGCAACCTACCCATGGTTCCATTGCTTGGAATTATTAGAGGTGAGATTCAAATTCATGATTCTTCAGGAAAGTTTTTATGGAAGAGGTGGGACGTCAGCCAGGCCTTGAAGATTGGCTAACTTAGCCTTTCTTCCTAGCTTTGTTCAACTCATTTCAATTTGTTCCTTTCTATTCATACCACATTTGAATGCCCAGCAGAGCATTGTTAAGCAGCTGTCGCAGGACTCAACATGCAATCATACACAGAGGGACATTTTTTGCTATTACTTTTTATAGATGCACATATTTTAAAGATCAGAAAATTCCACTCTCCGTGGAATGTAAGCATATATGGAGTCATGTGAATGGTCAAAGGATAGTCAGTTCTCAAGGCAAGAAAGCCAAGCTAGTAACAACCATATAAAAATGTTCCAAATCAGTAATAATAAGAGAAATTCAAAATTAAAACAACTCCGAGTTCTACCTCCCACCCATCAGTTTGCCAAAGCTAATAAAAAAATCAGTTGTTGGAGGGGCTACAAGACGACAGCACAGTAATTCACTGTTGGTGGAGCTGTGAAGTGGTCCAATTTTCATTCTGGAAAGCAGTTTTGAACTAAACCCAAAAAGTCACTAAGTCCATGCATACTCTTTGTTCCAAGGGTATTCACTACCAGGAATATACCCCCAAAATACGGGGGGGGGGGGGCAAAGATTGGAGGGAAAGGACCTATATATGCAAGAATATTTATAGCACCTTTTTCTTGTCCGTAGGAAAGAACTGCAAACAAAGTGGTACCTGTCAGTTGGGGAATAGCTGAGCAAATCACAGTATTTGAATGTGGTGTGTAAAGAAATTGGTGCTTCAAGAAAAAACTAAGAGAGATGAATGCAGAGAAACTCGGTTTACTTGAATGGAACTGCAGTGAGGTGAAATGATAAGAATCAGGAGAACAAGTTAAATAATACAGAAGCATTGTAAGGGAAAACAATTTGAAAGGCTTTAAGAACCAATTTGATCAAGTGCAGGAACCAATTATGATGACAAACACCCTGATGATCAAGCGTGCTTCCTGCTGTTTAGTGGAGAGATGGTAGACTACAGGCACACAATGAAATAAATGTTTTCATGCTCTTTTATTTTTTTTGGCGGGGGATGGGATGGATTGCATCATTAACACTGCGTCCCTATACTCCCCACCCCACATGAAAACTTTCTGTTGTAAGAAGTATACTAGAGCAAAAAGATTCGTGTTGCTCTGGGAATGCCTAAGCGACTGAGAGGCAGAATTCTGCTTGAAATGAATAGCTTCCTAATGATGAGAGAGCTCAACAGTTACCTTGTGAAGTGCTTTGCAAGCTTAAAGTGCCATCTGTGTTGGCTATCATTACTAGAGGAGGGGGATGATGGAAAATCAAATTTTGAAGGGGAGGCTAGGGAAGGTCTGGGAAGTGGAACACACTTTGTGGGGTATGGTCATGAAGGAGGGGATCTAGGAGGCAACCTGAGGCCACTAAGTGCCCAAGACAGGACCATTAAGGTCAGAAGTATCAATGAAATAGTCTTTCCTTCTCTTTTTGTCTTGGTCTCTCCATCGTTGTTTCTCGATTTCTGTCTCTTTGTCTCTCTATCTTCTCTCTTTCTCTTCTCTGTCTCTTCTCTCCTCTCTCTGCCTCTCTCACCACTCTTTGCCTCTCTTCTCTGTCCTTGTCTCTCCCTCTTCTCTCTCTGTCTTTGTCTCTCCCTCTTCCTCTCCTCTCTCTGTCTCTGTCTCTGCCTCTGGGTCTCTGTCTGTCTCGGCCTCTTCTCTGTCTTTGCTTTGTGTCTCTGTGTCTCTGTCTGTCTCTGTGTCTCTATCTCTCTGTCTCTTTCCATTCTCTCTGTGTATCTCTGGGGTTTTTCTCTCTGTGTTTTTCTCCCTGTCTCTGTCCCTTTCTGTCTCTGTCTGTGTGTCCTGTCTCTGCCTCTCTGTCTCTCTCTGTATCTCTTTGTCTCTGTCTCGGTGGCTCTTCTCTCTCTCTCTCTCTCTCTCTCTCTCTCTCTCTCTCTCTCTCCTCCTCTCTCTCTCTCTCTCTCTCTCTCTCTCCTGGGTCTCATTATCTTGCCTATGATGGAAGCCACCCAATCCATTGTTGATTGCTACAAAAGCTTTGACCTGCTCCATTCCAACCTGGCCGGCTCATCCTTCCTTGGGTAGCCTCATGGCTTCCCCTGGGGTTTGGGGGAGCGTGCAATAGTGATGCCAGACTTAATGGCAGACACCCCATTGGCTTTAGTCCATCTCCAGCTCAGAACTCCTGAACCCTGGTGATCCACCAGCCTCAGCAGCAGAGATTATAGGCCCAGGCCACTATGCCTATCTCCTTACTCATACATCTATCTATTTCTCCAAGTTCACCTCTCTTCCCATATCCTCCATGAAACCTGCCCAAACTACCTACACTACTCTGTATCCTTACACTAGATTGTAAGTCTCTCGAGACAGGTAGCTCTGCCTTTTCCCTCTTCCTCTTCCTCTTCTTCTTCCTCTTCCTCTTCCTCTGTAGGCACCTAGCTAGGGCCGGGCACACAGTGAATTTTCATTGTACAAGTGCAGGGCTCAATGAGAGCCTGAAAAGGAATTCACATACTGACCAATGTTGCCACAGGTCAAGATTATAAACTAGAATTCATATAAGGTAGGTTATAATGTGTAGGACCCAAAGTCAGAAAACTGGGTTAGATCCCACCTCTGATAACTAGCTATGTGTTCATGGTACATCTCTGAATTTCAGTTTCATCCCTTGTAAAATATGTCATAATTATTGCAGCACCTCTTTACACAATTAATGAGGCTCAAATGAGATGATGTATGGGAAAATGCTCTGCAAACTTGAAGACACTGCAAAAATGTCAGTTATTAGCATTGTCCCCCAGGCCTATGATTTCATTGGTATAAAGAACAAGGAATCAGCACCTCTTTGCAATTTATAGTCTTAAGGGGTTATTTGACTTTCCCAAGGTCACACAGTCAGTTTGTGTCAAAGATGGGACTTGAATCCATGTTTCCTGATTTTTTAGGCAAGTTCTCAATCACTATGCCTCTCACCATTATATTTTTTAAAACAACAAATGGGGTTTAAGTGACTTGTCCAGGATCATACAGCTAAATGAGTTTCTGAGGTTGAATTTGAACTCATGTACTACTGATTCCAAGGCTGGTGCTCTATTCACTATACCACCTAGCTGCCCCCCCCACTCCATTATCATTGTAACTATCATGAGATGTAATAGAAAGAATATTGTACATCCCGCACATCTACTATGCTTAATCTCAGCTTCATACTTTCCCCCTCCACTGGAAATGTCTTACATCCTTTCCTTTCACCTCCACCTACTCATGTCCTGTCCAAACTTCAGGACCAGTCCAGGCCCTGTGTCTTCCATGAAGCTTGTCCTGAGGTTCCCTCCCTCATTCCTCTAAAATCGCTACAGTACTTAATAATCGTATCACCTTTTGGAACTTAACTGTATTCTATCTTATGTTGTTCTTTAGTTGTTTCTTTTGTTTGTTTGTTTTGCAGGGCAATGAGGGTTAAATGACTTGCCCATGGTCCCCACAGCTAGTAAATGTCAAGTGTCTGAAGTTGGATTTGAACTCAGGTCCTTCTGAATCCAGGTCAGTGCTTTATCCACTTGCGCCACCTAGCTGCCCCTTAATTGTTTCTTTAAAAACCATGATGTACCCTTTGATCCAGCAATACTACTGCTAGGTTTATATCCCAAAGACATCCCAAAAAGAAGAAAAAAAAACTATTTGTGGGGGCAGCTAGGTGGCGCAGTGGTAAAGCACAGGCCCTGGATTCAAGAAGACCTGAGTTCAAATTCGGCTTCAGACACTTGACACTTACTATCTGTGTGATCCTGGGGCAAGTCACTAACCCCAATTGCCTCACCAAAAAAACAAACAAACAAAAAACCTATTTGTACAACAGTATTTATAGAAGCTCTTCTTGTGGTGGCTAAGAATTGAAAATCAAAGGAATGCCCATCAATTGGGGAATGGCTAAACAAGCTGTGGTATATGATGGTGATGGAATATTATTGTGCTATAAGAAATGACAAGCAGGATGATTTCAGAAAGGCCTGGAAAGACTTGCATGAATTGATGCGTGGTGAAGTGAGCAGAACCAAGAGAACAGTGTGCACAGAGTCAGCAATATTGTTTGATGAAGAATTGTGAGTGACTTAACTGATCTCGGCAATACAATGATCCAGGACAATCCCAAAGGACATAATGATGAAGCATACTAACCACCTCCTAAGAAATAAATGATTTTGATTGAATGGACTGAAGCATACTATTTTTTACTTTCTTTCATTTTGTCCTTTTATTCAAGTTTTCTTATACAAAATGACTAATATGGTAATGTTTTATATAATTGTACATGTAATGGGGGCAGCTTAGGTGTCACAGTGGATAAAGCACTGGTCCTGGATTCAGGAGGATCCGAGTTCAAATCCAGTCTCAGACACTTGACACTAGCTATATGACCTTCGGCAAGTCACTTAATCCTCATTGCCCCCCCCAAAAAAATTGTACATGTATAACCTATCTCTGCTTACCACCTCAGGGAGGGGGAGGAGAGGGAGGGAAGGAGGAATAGAATTTGGAACTCAAGACTTTAAATAAAAATGTTTTATTATTTAAAAAATAAACCATGAGGAAAGAAAAAAAGAAAAAAGTAGAAATTTACATAACTTTATTATACATGTAAAAGGAATAATAAGTTGTACATAATAGATTTACAATTTCATGTGCAATCATTTTTTAATATTATACTATGTTGAAAATGCTTGTTTTGTTCCATAAATTAAAAAATTAAATACATAAAAATAAATCATGGATTTAGCCCAGCAATTCTCAAACTTTTTGGTCTCAGGTCCTCTATAGCCAGGGTATGCTGGCAAAATATTTAACAACAAACTCTCTTTATAAAATGTACCCATGGGGGGCAGCTAGGTGGCACAGAGGATAGAGCACCAACCCTGGATTCAGGAGGACCTGAGTTCAAATCCGGCCTCAGACACTTAACACTTACTAGCTGTGTGACCCTGGGCAAGTCACTTAACCCCAATTGCCTCACCACCCAAAAAATGTATCCATGGCACACTTTTAAGTTTAATCTGCATTATTAGCATTCTCTATCACTTTCTAAAAATAATTGAGCCCTGATTTGTACCGTTTGCCATTTTTCAAAGTGTAAAAACCTTATACCAAAAATGTAACAATCAGCTCTTCAGTCAGGTTTGAGTCAACCTTGCACATCCTTGCACAATTCTTTTTTGTTTTTGTTTTTTTGGGGTTTTTTAGTGAGGCCAATTGGGGTTAAGTGACTTGCCCAGGGTCACATAGCTAGTTAGTTGTTAAGTGTCTGAACTCAGGTACTCCTGACTCTAGGGCCGGTGCTCTATCCACTGCCCCACCTAGCTTCCCCTCTTGCACAACTCTTAAAAATTGTTTATTTGAGTTGTAACTATTGATATTGTCATTTTAGAAAGAAAAATGTCTTAGTGTTATATATAAAAACAGGTTTTGACCTTGCAGACCCCATTAAAGGGACTTGGTGATCTCTAGGGAGGCTCAGAGCATACTTTGACAACTACTGATCTAATCTAATCCCTTCATTTTACCAATGGGGGAAACTGAGGCCTAAGACCAAGAGTCTTATGATTCTTAATCCCAATGATCTTTGCATTGTATGATGCTGTCCATTGGCTTCGGGAAATGCCACTGGTCCCGGTCCAAGCTCTTCCCCTAACTGGCTGTGTGACCTTATACAGATCACTTCACCCTCTCTGGGCTGAATTTCTATAGCTATAAATTTGATAATGAGAGGGTTGGATTAAATGATCTCAGAACTCCTTTCCAGTTCTAACAGTGAGACCAGTACTAAAACCTGTTGTAAGTCCTCTCCTGCCCTCCAGTGGGCATAGCCTTAAAATGCTAACCTTAGAAAGATGCCTTCTTGCAACTAACATGGTCTACACAGATGTACATGGGTTAGTGGTAACAGAGGCAAGATGAACAGCAGAATTATGCCATGGACCAATCTACTTTCTAGCACTTCTGCCTCTAACTTTCAGCTTTCTCCTCCACCTCTTTTCCGTCTCCACCTCCACCTCAGGGTCTCTAACTAATGCCTATTAAGATGTTAGCCCATTAACATTTAAGTGGAGGGCCCTTTAGTTTCTGAATGGTAAGAAAAAATTCTAATAGTAAATTAACATTGAAAAGGGTGGGCTCCTAAGCATAAGGTTTACACGGGCAGATTGTTGTGCCCACTTGTGGCACATCAGGGGTTGTGTGATAAAGATGCAGAGGAGAAGAGTGCAGACTTAAGCAAAGATGGATGTCAGAGCTTTTACTCCAGGCATAGAGCCCATCACCTGCAAGGCATGCAAGAAACTTAAGGAATGTTTTCCTTGCAACAAGAAGTTTAGTGGTTGGGCATCCCATAAATCACACAGATACCTTAAGTGCTATTAGACCTAGGTATATGCATACACATACATAAAAATATAGATAGGATGGAAGAAGAAGGAAGGAAGGAAGGAGGAAGATGAAGGAAGGAAGAAGGAAGGAAGGAAGGAAGAAGGAAGAAGAAGGAGAGGAAGAAGAAGGAAGGAAGGGAAAAAGAAAGGAAGGAAGAAAGCAAGAAGGATGGATGGATAAACAGACAAATAGACAGACAGCTTAATACACAGCTTAAAGCTGAATGACAGGGGCAGCTAGGTGGCACAGGGAATAAGGCACCAGCCCTGGATGCAGGAGGACCTGAGTTCAAATCCGGCCTCAGACAACTTGACACTTACTAGTTGTGTGACCCTGGGCAAGTCACTTAACCTCATTGCCATGCCCCCCCAAAAAAAAAACCTGAATGAAGACATTTGGGACACTCTGTATATATAATATGAACACTGTAAGGTGACATGGTACCATTGCAGGAAAGAGCAGGCAGCTTGTCTGTGCTTTTCACAAGTAAATGGGAGACAGTATTATGCAATGGAAAAGAACCTATCTATGAGCCAGGGAACTGGAGTTCAAGATCTAGTTTCTCCACTAGTTAGTTGTGTTCTCTCAAGTCACCTAATCTCACTGAAGCTCATTTTCTTTTATAAAATGAGAGTAAGAAAACTTCACATTACCTAAGTCACAAGGTAGTTCTGAAGTTGTTAGTCCTTCGTTTTTGAAGAGGACCAATGACATCATGGGTGACATCTTGACTTGTTTGTGACTTGAGGTATGGCAAAGTCATCAGCTCCACTCCCTCTTCCAGAGTCCTAGAAGTCCAGTGGCAAGACAAACTTAAGATGATCCGGTCATGACCCAGCGGATGACCTGGTGCCTTTAATGTCGGACCAAACTCTAAGTGTTCCACAGCCACCTGCTTCAGCTGCCTTCATGATCACTGGAACAAAATGTTCTCATCTGCCCATTCTGCAGGCAAAGTATGCACATGCTTGGGGTAGACATCCTCCTAACTCACTGACAGACTGGGGGCCTGTTACCCTCAACCTGCTTTAGCTGGTCTGCAGGACAGTTTGGTGCAGTGTGGTTGCTGCACGTGCTCCAGTTTATTGAGCCACAGGTGAGGAGTTGAATGAATCAGGAGGGACACAAAGGTGATAAGCAGCCCTCAAAAGGAATCAGCAAGCTCTCACACCAGAGGTTCTAGTCCCTCCTGAACACCCCATAAACCCCAGTTCTGATAAAGTGCTTTATAAATCTTAAAACATTCTACAAATATTTTATAAGATTGCAAATATATAGTAATCACTTATTCTTGTAAATACAAATTAGTACTAAGTAAATTCAATCCCTAAATACTTACTATGTGCCTACCATATGCCAGATACTATGTGAGGCTCTGGAGAGTACAAAAACAAACTGCCTTTTCCCTCAGGAAGCTTACATTTAAACAGGAGAAGCATAAATGTATACATAGGCATATATAATATAAGATGTGTGTACTGCCCAAGTAAGCTGCAGGTATGCACATGGGTTTATCTAAATGAAGCTCATGGGAGGTATGGTTAGATATCTTTGGAATCGTGCCCATTCCTCTCCAAGGGAAGCTTTGCTTCCTGTCTGGAAAGAAGTAAGAATAAAGACCAGGGCTTGCTATCCATAACATGATGAGTTGACCCATACAATTCAGACCCATAAAAGGCAACAGCTGGTCAAGATGATGAGTGCAATTCCATCCATTTTCAGGTGCATTGGCATGCTGCTCCAATCAGGGTTGCTAAACCAGGCCATTCTGTTTTCTCTGCTCTCCATTGGTACCTTTGTCCAACTCGCTAACATTGTTCCTGGTCATTTCTGTTATTCCTCCCATGTCTCAGTCAGTGAATATTTCCCCTACTACCACAACATCCTCTACCCCTTAACCATATCTCTCATGCACATCTTCAGTAAGTACTTCAAAGAAGCCACTATCTTGACTGTGTAGACTATATATTCCAATTAAGACCCATGGGTGGACTCCCAGATATCATAGTCCATTGGTCATCTCAGTGTATGAGTGGTGGCAGGCTAAGCATAGAATTCTAATAACTAATTAATTAATCAACAAACTCTTCTGCCAGGCAATCCATAAACATATATTAAACACCTACTAGGTGCATGGAACTGTGCTAAGTACCAGGAATATGAAAAAGTCCCCCTCTCCCCCCTCCCCCGAAAAAAACCCAGTCCCTGCCCTCAGAATAAATTCTAAAGAGAATACATGTAAATAACTAGGTACACACAACATATATACAAGGTAGGAGGCAGACATTCTTAGAGGAGATAGCATTAGCAGTTGGGAGAAATAGGAAAGGCTTTCTTTAAAAAGAAAGGTTTGAGCTGATTCTTTTTTTTGCAGGGCAATGGGGTTAAGTGACTTGCCTAGAGTCACACAGCCTAGTAAGTGTCAAGTTTCTGAGGCCGGTGTTGAATTCATGGTCCTCCTGTATCCAGGCCAGTGCTTTATCCACTGCACCAGAAAGCTAGGAGAAATAAGAATCCAGTGTTAAGGAGGGCAGAGAATGGTGATGAGTAGAGAGCATCATTTTTGAGGAAGTGCAAGTAGGTCAGCTTAACTATATCATAGAATGCCTGGGATGGAGTTCAGTGTAAGGAGAGTGGAAAGGTTGGAAGGGGCCAAGTGATGAAGGGCGTTAAATGTCAAGCAGAGAAGTTTGTCTCTAACCCTGAAGAAAGTCACTGGAGCTCATTGAGCTCATTGAGTTTGAAAAAATGATCCTGCATTATGGAGAATGGAGCGGAGTGGAGAGAGACCTGAGGCAGGAAGACCATTACAGGGGAGATTGCCATAGTCCAGGATGGAGATGATGAAGGACTACACTGGAGTTGTAGCTGGGAGTGGACAGAAAAGGACATATATAAGAGTGCTGGGAAGGAAAAAAATTATAAGATTGAGCAATGGATCAAAGATGTGGGTTGAGTACAAGTGAAGAGGAGAGGATAGCCACCAAAGCTGCAAAACCTGGGGGACTGGGAGGGTGCATTTATTCAACACCTACCATTTGCCAGCCACTGTACTGGGCAATGGAAGTACAGAGGCAAAAATGAAACAGTTTCCTGCCCTAATGGAGCTTATCAGAATCCTCAGAATCTGTTAAAAAATAGGGCTATCAAAAAGTGAATTTGAAATCGAGGAGAGGCCCATCAAGTGGGGAATGGCCAAGCAAATTGTGGGATGAGATTGGGATGGAACACTAGTGTGCTGTGGGAAATGAGGAGTAGGATGCTATCAGAAGGACTTATGAAAAATGAAATCCATCTACAGAGAAAGAACTGATGTATCTTAAATACAGATTGAAGTATAATTTCTTTTTGTTAGTTCCTCTTTCTAAAGTTTTTTGTCTGTTTTTCTTCCCAACCTGACTAATATGAAAATGTTTTGCATAACTGCACATGTATAACTTATATTGAATTGCTTGAGTTTCTAAGGGGAGGGGTGGGGAGGGAGGAAGAGAATTGGGAACACTAAGTTTTAAAAATTGCTGTGAAAAAAATCGCTGTGAAAATTTGTTTATACATGTAACTTGGGGAAATTCTAAATTAATTAATTAATTTTTTAATATAGGACTACAGATGTAAGTATTGGGCATATGTGGGTGAGGGCACTGAGTCCTTTGGGAGCCTAGGAAATAATTGAGTGATGATTACCGGAATTCTTCAACAATACTGGAAATCACTTTGCAAAAGTAGCACTGCATTTGGGAGTCAACAGTGCAGATGTTCACATCTGTGAATGTTCAGCCAGCCATGCACTGTTTTTCTAAAAACATCACCTTGCATGTGTAAAGCACATTAAATTTTCTGGGTTCATCCATGCCCATTTTTTCATTTGATGTTTACATTTGATAAGGTATTTTATGGTCGTTTGTAAAGAATTATTTTTGTGTTTTGTTGGGTTTTTTGTAGGGCGATATGGGTTAAGTGACTTGCCTAGGGTCACGCAGCTAGTAAATGTCAAGTGTTTGAGGTTGGATTTTGAACTCAGGTCCTCCTGAATTCAGGGCCGGTGCTTTATCCACTGCACCACCTAGCTGCCCCTGTAAAGCATTTTACATATATTATTTTCACTTCCCTAACACTTAGGCATAGTGCCTGGCACTTGGTCAGTGCTCATTAAATGCTTGTTGACTTGACTTACCCCAAATCCTCCTTTACTGTCATTATGTCTAAAATTCACACAAGTAGTATCACTCTGTTAGATTAAGACATTTACATTTCCAGCTAAACTGCAAATGCATAACTCATAATAGTAGTGGTAGAGCATGAGAGTGGAAGTCGGGATAGCTGGTTTCTTGGACAAGTGCTATTTCCTTGGGTTTAGTCTCTTTACCCCTCTAGATCTTGGTTTACTCATCTGTAAAATGAGGGGATTAAATCAAATACTCTCTGAAGTCTTTACTCTTTCTAGTAGTCTAAGACATCATTATCCATGATCACATTATTATTTTGTGTTTCTAATGGTACTTAGCAGTCACTTAACAAATACTTGGGAACTGATTGGTTGATCAAAGGTTCATACAAATCTCAGAAAAGAGATTATGGGGATCATGTGAAAATGGGACTTGTTAGAACTTTCAGGATCTCAGTGCCCTAGAAACAACCCTAGTAAAACTCTAGCACCTTACCTGGCATGCGATAGGCACTATGTAAATATCCATTCCCTTTCCCCTTTCTAAAAAGGAACCAGTAGGAAACAATGAAAAGAGCAAAGCTAAACAAAACTTCATTCAGGACTGTTCAAAAAAACCTCTTAGAAATCCTTCAGATGCCCCAGAGCAGAGGCAAGGCAGGGGAGATGGAAGAAAAAGTATGAAGCAGCCAGGTCTTATAGCAGATTAGGTCCCAGACAATCCCTACAGAAGAAAGGCATATCTTAGCCATAGAATCCGGATCAAGTAGGGTCTGTCCCCACCATCCCAAGAGTAAAGGAGCAGAGTTAGACCCAAGCACATGCCCCATCCCAGAAACTGAACCTGGGGCTATGAATAAACAGCAGCACATTCTGACACCTTGAAGTCATACCTTGGGCTTGGAGAATCCCAAGAGGGTACATTCAGAAGAAGAGAGAGTAACTCTACCTGTTCAAATGGAGTCTCAAAGAAAAGACTGCACTGGCTACAAGAATTTCAAGAGTACCCAGAAAAAAGGAGGCAAGAGATACAAAACGGAATAGCTTGGGGAGAAAGGGGGACAAGGAGAATTAAAACCTTAGAGGGGGGACAGCTAGGTGGCACGGCGAATAAAGCAACAGCCCTGATTCAGGAGGACCTGAGTTCAAATCCAGCCTCAGACACTTGACACTTACTAGCTGTGTGACCCTGGGCAAGTCACTTAACCCTTATTGCTCCGCCACAAAAACACAAAAAAAACAAACAAACCAAAACCAAAAAAAAAAACCCAAAAACAAAAAAACCTTAGAAGGGACGGCCCACTCCAAGTATATCTGTCTGAGCAGGAGTCTTCTTCTTCATCTTCATCATCATAGCCAATATTTATCTAGTGCTTTTGAGTCTTGCAAAGTGCTTACCTACAACATATCATTGGATGTGCATGACACTCCAGTGATGTAGATATCCCAGGCATCATGATCCCTACTTAGAGATGAGGAAACAGGGCTCTTGAAGATTAAGTGACTCACTTAAGGTCACTTACCTAGGAAATGTTAGAAATAGGCTTAGAACTCAGGTTCTCAACCACTGCTCATCCAACTTCTGCTTGAAGACCTTCAGTGATGGAAAAACACCTCTTCTGAAGCAGCCTGTTGCCACTGTAATGATTGGAATGATGCACCCTACTGGAGACTTACTATAGAAAGCTCGACCATGAGGAAAATGCCTCAAGGGCAAGGCCATGTGCTTTCCTCAGCATCAGGAAAGTGATGTTTGCTCATGGGTGCTGTCTATCAAGGCTACCACCAATCAACTTGAGGAGCCTCCTATTTTCTGGGAGGAGACAGGAAGGAGGAAAGAGAGCCTGCGCAGAGAGCTCTCGCTCTTTTTGGGTTCCTGACTTGATGGTGGTGGTGGTGGCAGAGGGACTTCACAGGAAATTTGAGGAAAGATAGGAATGCCAGGCTGTTGGAATTCTGTTCTCAATCTTCTTTCTATTTTCAATATAACCCTTAAAAACCTAAACTCGTTTATCAGTGATTTATCAGTTTCCCCAAAAACTGGGGGAACAGATTAGAATCCACATTTAGAATCGTAAATTACACACCACTCAACCAGCAATGCTTTAGTTCTAGTTCTGTCTCCACTGATGACCTACTGTGTGATTTTAAGCAGGGTTATTACTGTAGTTCTCTCATCCTCAGTTTTATCATCCCTTCCAACTTTAGAGTCCTATGATCTATGATCAGTCACTTGTACTTCAGTTTTTACATGTGTAAAAATGAAGAGTTTGAGTAGTGACCTTGGTTCTTCTAGCTATAATATGTTCAATGTAATAAATATTTAAGGGAAACACACTGGTGTGGGCAGCTAGGTGTACAGTGGATGGAGCAATGGGCCTGTAGTCATGAAAACTCATCATCTCCCTGAGTTCAAATCTGCCTCAGGCACTGCCTAGCTGTGTGATCCTGGGCAAGTCACTTAACCCTGCTTGCCTCAGTTTCCTCCTCTATAAAATGAGCTGGAGAAGGAAGTGGCAAACCATTACAGTCTCTTTGCTAAGAAAACTACAGATGGTGTCACAAAGAGTCAGACATGACTGAAAGAACTGAACAGAAAGAAGGATAGGAGAAGACTTGCTTCATGGCAGGGACTTGAGCTGAACCATAAAAGACGCAAAATATTCAGATAAGTAAATGGGAAAGAACCATTTCCTAAGCCTCTCTGATGACACAATTTGTACCAGTCCAACTTTGCTGGGTACAAAGTGCCCCTGGACATTTCCAAGTCATTCCTTCTCCTCCCCTGCAGTCTCCCTCACTTCCAGTCCAAGCCAGGTTGGCACCCGCATATTTCTGAATTCCAGAGGTCAGTCAGGTTGATCCAGAGGGATGAATCATCCAGGCTCAAGAAGTGAAGTCTTCATTTCAGAATCCTCATGTCCCTCAGAAGAACTAGGACCTCCAGAGCTCCAGGTAAGAGATTTGAATTTTGTTCTACATGGATAATTGATGACGTGAAACTCAGTGAAAGCTTAGGTTAAGCACTGTCTTGGTTATGCACCAAATTGTGCATCTCACATTTCTCTGTTGATAATATAGTTGAGTAGATTTAGAACTTGTTGAATAACTGGAGTCAAAGAATATTGATTGATGGATCAATTTCAACTTAGAGGGATGTCTCTAGTGGACTGCCCTAGGGGTGTACCCTTAGCCTGGACTATTCACCATTTAAAAAATCATTTACTCAAGTAAAGCATAAATGACATGATTATCAAAGGTGCAGATGATGCTAACTTGCTAGATAATACAAATAGCACCCCATCTTCCATTACTTGAGTAATATGCTGAATCTAAAGAGAAAAATTAAATAGGGATAATTGAAAAGTTGTGCACTTGTGTTTTACAAAATCAGATGCACAGGCATGGGATAAGAGAGGAGGTTTATGATGAAAAGTACCTGGGAAATTTAATCTCTTGATGTTGTTCAGTCATTTTTCAGTCTTCATGACCCCATCTGGGGTTTTATTGGTAAAGATACTCAAGTGGTTTTGCCATTTCTTTCTCCAATTCATTTTATTGATGAGGAAACTGAGGCAAACAGGTTAAGTGACTTGCCCAGGGTCACACAACTACTAAGTATCTGAAGCCAGATTTGAACTCAGGAAGATGAGTCATCTTAATTTCAGGGTCCAGCGTTCTATCCACTGTGCCACCTACAGTTTACATTTAACTATAAACTTATATGAGTTTAATGTATGACATGGAAGGTAAAAAATTTGACACTATCTTAGGCTGCATAGTTGAAGCATTATTTCCAGATTGAGGGATATGACAGTATAGATACGGTAAGCTCTGTGATCTTCAGCTCTGGTCATACCAAAGCTAGAGTGTGTTCAGTTCTGGCCTCCACAGTGTTTAGGAAGGAGATAGACAAAGTTGAGGGCATTCCCAGGAAGGGGACCAAGATCCTGAACAGACTTCAAAACTCAACTTATTAGGATCAGTTGAAAGAACTGGGAAGACTTGTCTTGTAAAAAAAAAAAGGAGAATGGGAGGGACATGGTAGCTGCTTTCAAATATTTAAAGGAATAGTGGCATAGTGGACCTTGAATAAGGAAGATCTGAGTTCAAATTCCACCTCAGATGCTTTCTGGCTATGTGAACCTAGCAATGTCAGTCTCAGTTTCATCAACCTTAAAATAAGGATGATAATAGCATCTACATCTCAGGACTGAGGATTGAATGAGGTATTGGCAAACCAGAAAGCATTATATAAATGTTAGTTATATTATTTCCTACAATACTACCCTCCTCTGTGTTTATTCATATATCTCCTTTCAGTGTTGCTTTTGTTCATGTCATTCTCCCCAGCTGGACTGAAAGTTCGTGGAGACTCTTAATAAAGGACATATGAAGGAAGATGCTATCTGAATCCAGGGAAAGAACTGATAAATAGAAGTATGTATAGAATAATTTTACATATATACATACATTTGTGTCTAATAATTTGTGTTATAAGGTGAGGTTACAGGGAAAAGGAAAAAAGAAAGTTACATGATAACTTTATTATACATTTAAAGAAATAGCAAGTTCTACGATCATAGATTTTCAGTTTCATGTACAATCATTTTTTCCTATTCTACTATGTTATGGAAATGTGTGTTTTATTTCTTAAGTTCAGAGTAAAGTAATTTTTTAAAAAAAGAAAGCTTATGGAGGACAGAAGCTGAACTGACATTTCTTTGGTATATCACACAGTATCCATCACTGGGCTATGTACCTAGAATGCATTCATTGTGTAATTCTTTTTTTTGTTTGTTTGTTTATTGGGGTTTTTTTTTGTTTTTGCAGGGCAATGGGGGTTAAGTGACTTGCCCAGGGTCACACAGCTAGTAAGTGCAAATGTCTGAGGCCAGATTTGAACTCAGGTACTCCTGAATCCAGAGCTGGTGCTTTATCCACTGCACCACCTAGCTGCCCCCCCATTGTGTAATTCTTGAAAGAAAGAAAGAAAGAAAGGAAGAAAGAAAGAAAGAATGAAAGAAAGAAAGAAAGAAAGAAAGAAAGAAGAAAGATAATGAATGAATGAATGGAGTGAATGGACAATAGGTTATAGCATAATGATGTTGTGGAAGGAGCATTCAACAAGGAGTAAGTCCAGTTAGATTTTAATCTGCCCCTAAATTGCTTTATGGGCTTTGGCAAATCATTTAACCTCTCTGAAACTCTGTTCCCCATCTGTCATAATGAACCTATTCTTGCCTACCTCAGAGGATCACTAAGATGATTAAATATGATAATGAATATATGTATAAAGCTCTTTGAAGAGTATGAAGCATTCTATGAATGTAAGGGATTACTATAATAATGACAGTTACATTTATACAATGCCTAAAGGTTTATATAACATTTTCCTCACAGAAACTCTGTGAGGCCAGGAAGCAAGTTTTAATATCCCCCATTTTATGAATAAGGACACAGAGGCACAGAGACCTTCAATGACTCACTCACATAAATATTAAATTGACATAACAAGGATTTGAACTCAGCCCTCCAATTCTGAATCTAGCACTTTATCCTCTACAGAATGATCCACCAGTCAAGGGACTACCATTGTGCTCTTTGAAATATCAGGTCCAGGGGCAGCTAGGTGGTACAGTGGGATAGAGCACTGGCCCGGGAGGCAGTTCAAATCTGACCTTGGACACTTAACGCTTACTAGCTGTGTGACCCCTGGGCAAGTCACTTAACCCCAATTGCCTCACCAAAAAAAAAAAAAAAAAAAAAAAAAACGAAAGAAATATCAGGTCCATAATTAGCAAATTTACTGCCATATTAAAACCCTTTCTAGTCCAAAACTTCACCCTCTGTCTTCTGGCTGACGCTGACACCTCCTGTGTGATGACGCATCCATGGCCATCCTTTCCAGTGCTAGTTACACTTTCACTAATATCACAACTCACTAGTTATAACGGGGGAGTTGGACTTCTCTTTGGTCCCCATTGTTTCTTCTAGACTCTCACTCTACCACTATGACTCAGCAATTTCTCCTGTTTTGATATTTATTTAATCCATAATTTATCACCCAATCAGTTTCTAGTAGCTATTACCTACCAAACTCTAGGACATTCTGTTCCTTCCTCAGTAAGTTCACTGCTTGGCTCACAGCCTATTTTTTTTAACATTCATTTTTTGACACTTTTGATTTCCAAATTCTCTCACTTCCCCCAACCCCTCCCCAACCCACTGAGAAAGCGAGTAATATCACAGTCTTTTTCTTTACCCTCACACTAGGGCATTTCAGCATGTATTTTGATGTTCCTCAAATACTCAATCCAATGACCTACTCCTCCACTCCAACTCGGTTACAGAGAGATTGTTATATAATCATAAGTGTTCCATCTCCATGTTTATGAACTCAACAATTCCTTTATCTGATGATGTTTTCTCATTCCATCTTTCCTTACTCTTTAAACCTCTAAACCTGTTCCTTGCTCTCCAATGACCTCCAAGTCCCTCAATCCCGTCTGTTCTTTCCCAGACGATCACACCTGGACTGGCTATACCCTCCTCCCTTGCCTATCTTAACCCTTTATTGAGTCAGTTCTTCAAAGCCCTGCCTCTGTGCTTGAATCCCTTTAGCTCTTGTCCTATTGTCAGTTAGGCTTTGTAACTCACACACTTTGGATTAATCCCACTTGCTACTGAGATGGAGCTGGGAACAATTATGAAATCATGTTTACTGGATCTACTACAAATTTATTTTACATAATCGCAATTGGACCCTTACTACAGTAAGAAAATTCTTTATATATCCCTAATCCATTCACTATCCTACTTTATCACAGAAAGTATTCTAGACTTTTTCATTTCTCTTCAAACTTCACTATGACTCCTTCCCCCTACCCTCTCAGCTGAGGACCTCACCTTATACTTCACCAAATTTAGTAACAAATACAACATCATCAACAACAACAACAACAGTAATAATACAATAATGAGACCATCCACCCAGAAATCCTTCTGTTCACTCCTAGTTCTCCTCTTACCTGTCTGAACCTCTGACCCCATCTTCTCATATCCTTTGCTGAATTTTCAGCTAGATCTGCCCAATAACCATGGTGTTCCTCGAGGATATATAGTCTGCACCTTCTACACTGTCATTTAGCACCTATTCCAGGATTTTGCTTATCATTCCCATGAAATGATTCATAAATCTAAGTACCAGTTTCTCTTCTGAGCTGCAGACTCACCTCACATTTTCTTGAACATCACAAAACCAACACATCCAAACAGAAATAGTTCTTTTCCCTCTCAAACCTTCTTCTCTTGCAGACTTTCCTATTATTCACAGAACACCACCATCCTCCTAACTGCCCAGTACCTCAACCATGTGTCATCCTCAAGTCTTCATTCTCATTTTCTCTACACGTATAATCCCTTGCTAAATCCCCTCATTTCTCCTTTTAAAGCATCTCTTGAATATGTCTTTTTCTCTATACTCATAGCCATTATTCTGGCTCCTCCACCCTAAGGCTAAGATATCACAATAACCTTCTGATTGTGCTCCCTTTCTCAGATCTCACACCATCCCAATCCATTCTCTACTCAGTTGCCAAAATGATTTCCTAAATCACCAGTCTGACCGCGTCATGCCCCTACTCAGAAAAATGTCAATGGTTTCCCATTATCCTCAGTATCAGATATAAAATCCTGTTTTAACATGTAAAGTTCTTTCTAAGGGGCAGCTTGGTGGCACAGTGGATAAAGCACTGGCCCTGGATTCAGGAGTACCTGAGCTCAAATCCGGCCTCAGACACTTGACACGTACTAGCTGTATGACCCTGGGCAAGTCACTTAACCCTCATTGCCCCACAAGGAAAAAAAAGTTCTTCCTAGTACGACTCCTTCTAGCTTTCCTGTCTTCCTGTACTTTGTTCTCTTGACATACTGTACCATCCAGCAATCTTGATCCGGATGTTCCTCACTTCTACACTCAGCTCAAGTCCCACCTTTTGCAGGAGTCCTTTCCTCTCCCCTCCTCTGCTAGTGGCCTCCCCTCTGAGATTACCTTCCATTTATGCCACATACATCTTTTATATGTATTTTTTATGTTGTTCCCTCATTAGAATAGGAGCTCCTTGATGGCAGGGACCCTGATTTTTTGCCCTTCTCTGCATCTTTAGTTCTTAGCCCAGTCCCCAGCATGTAGTAAACACAATATAAAACACCATTCTGCCAACATGATCTTCGTGTAGCATCCCCTTGCCCTCTGAATATTCTCCAATTGTTCTATGTCCTTCCTTAAATGTGGGGAACTGATCCCATCTACTCCAGATATACCTGACCAGGGCAGAGGGCAGCAGGACCTGTATTTCCATTTCCTAACTCGTTTGTCTGCAACAATGATGAATTCAGAGGAGGCAGAGAACAGGCACAATGGAGAACTTTCTCTCAGAGAGATGAAGGCAGTGTGGCCAAGTGGTAGAAAGAGTATTGGTTTCAAAGTCAGAAGACCTTAATTTGAATCCCAGCTTTTCCAGTTACTACTACCTCCATGGCCTGGAGCTCTTGTACCTCTCGGGTCTAGATTTATAAGTTGCTTGAGAGGATCTGCAGTTCAAAGACAGGAGAGGGAGATTGGAGGGGGTAAGGCACTCAGGTGATAATTTCTTAAAAGAATCAAGCCACATCTTTCTTCCTCTTGGGCGCTTCACTCCTGACTCTATGGACTTCTGCAGCCATTGGACCCTGCAGCCTTCTCACCGCCAGAAGATCCCTCCACCCCACGGTCCCTTCCTCTGAGTGGTCATTTTCTCCTGGAACCCGCATTTCAAGTGAAGTGCCCAAGTCAGCCATATTCATCCCTTCCTTCCTTTCTGGGCTTTTCCTGATTTTCTAGGCTTCTTTCTATAGCTTCTCCCCACTTGGCTCTCTTTTATGTGTTGAATTCCCCCTTTAGAATGTAAACTCTTTGAGGGCAGGGACTATCTTTTTGCTTCTATTTTTATGCTCAGATCTTAGCACAGTACCTGGCACATAGTAAGCATTTAATTAATGGTTTCTTACGTATTGACATTCCTGGGATGTATTGTAGATTTAGCGCTGGAAAAAGCCTTAGAGGTCATTTACTCCAAACCCTTCACTTTACAGATGAGGACTCTAAGGCCCAGAGGGAAATTATGCTCCTTGTCTAAGATCAGCGAGTAGTAAGTGGCAGGTTCAGATCCAGAACTATTTCCATTGCATTACGGGATCAGGTGTTTGTTTGTTTGTTTTGTTTTAACATTTCTCTTGTGTCTAGCCCTGAGTGATGGTTCCAATCTGGCTCCACAGCCTCAAATATGGATTGCCCCAAGTGGAATGAATCCTAAACAGAGCAGCCATTCCCACAACCAAATCAACTTGTTCCCATTCCCACACTGCAAAGGTTCCAGACGTAGACACAAACTAAGGTTTTCAGTTGGATCTTTGGATCACCAAATGTTACATTATGGCGCCATCTGCTGGTTCATTTGCATACTGTCATAATTCAGAGCATGTTTTGCAGGTCAAAATCAGGGACACATTTGTGCCTATCCATGTAAATGTAAGTGTACCCAAACTCACTTTGATTTTTAAAAAAAAATTTTTAATATATTTTAAACTTAAATACAAAATGAAAAAAGCATTGCATGTAAATGAGAGGATTCAATATGAAACAATAAATTTTTCATTTCAAGAAAACTTATATAATAAATACTACACATTGTTTTCAAAACCACCTCGCATTTCTTTGCTTCTTTTAAGTTTTCTTTTGTTTTCTACTGTGCACTTTTAATTTTCCCCCTCCCCCCCAAAGAAGGCTAAAATTAAGTGTGTATATATGTATGTGTATGTATGTATATATGTTATATACATTTGCATACATGCACAGAGACGTCTATAAAGATGCACACATATACACTCATTACACATGCACATACACACAAACATATGTATATATATAAAGACCATACTGTGCTTATTTCCACTTATCATCTGTTCCTTTAGAGGTGGAAAGCATCTTCCTTCATGAGTCCAAATCTTCATGTTTTTCTAACCAACCAGCTCATTTCCTACACCACAGCAATATTCCAACCCAATCACATCCCATCTGGAGATTGTCTATGAAGGTTTTCCACCAATTTTTCTACATTCCTTCTATTCTTGGCTCCATAGATTTTATTTATGCAAGAAATTTTTAATTTAATATAATCAAAAAGTATTCAACAATGCTCTTACCTTATAATATAGTTTAAAGCCTGATATTGCTGAAATACTTCCTTTAAATTGTTTTTTCCTGGTTTCTTTGAAGTTCTTGACTTTTTGTTCTTCCAAATGAACTTTGTTATTATTTTTGTAACTCAAATAATTTTTTAGTAATTTAATTGGGATCCCAAACTCACTTACATGTTTGAATAGATAATATCATGAAGTGCTCACTGTCCATCAATGAAGCCTTTTCAGGGGCCAGCTAGGTGGCGCAGTAGATAGAGCACCAGTCCTGGAGTCAGGAGTACCTGAGTTCAAATCTGGCCTCAGACACTTAACACTTACTAGCTGTGTACCTGGGCAAGTCACTTAACCCCAATTTGCCTCACTAAAAAAAAAAAAAAATGAAGCCTTTTCCAAACTTCCCCATCCACCAGCTTTCCATAATCTCTCCTCAATGGAATTGAATTTATCTCCAGTAATACTTATCTCTGTCTCCACCTACCACTTGTTTTGCTCTTAACCATCCACCACATGCCATTTGTTATCTTTCTTTGCATAGCAGAAAGAACACTCTTTTGGAAGTTAGATGCCTAGAATTGACTTGACTACGACCTTAATCCCTATGTGGCATTGGGTAAGCATTCCACCTCTCTAAGATCTGTTTTCTCACCTATAAAATGAGAGGGTTGTATAGATGACTCCTCAAGTCTTTGCCACTTCAAATCCTATGATCCAATGTCTTGTTTCCCCAACTAAAATAACTTTTGTTGGGTAGACACCATGACTACCGCTTTTTTCTGTTTCCAAGGATCATGTTTGCCACTTCTTTTTATTCAATCCAACTACTAGACATTCCTTAAGCACCTGCTTTGTAAAGGGTTCTGGATGAGAACAGTGTTGATAAAGTGAACAATTACATAGTCCCTGATGGAACCAAGGGTACGTGCACACACAAAAATACCTATCTTTAGAGCTGCTGTGAGGAATTTGCTTTGTAAACTATTGTATAAATGAAGGTTTATTTTATTTTATGATTTTGTGATTAATCAAGAACAAAGACTCTCATCCTGCTTCTGAGGGGTATTGGCCTCTTGGAAATCACCAGATGAAAAAGACCTTAATATTCTCCACCCAATTTCAATGTATCAAATAAAGGTTTTATAGATTTTAGGTGGTCCTAAATGCCCATATAATCTCGGGTTAGAAAATATAAATACAGGTCCTACTGTACTTTGCCCTGATCAAGCACATCTGGATTAGATGTGGTCAGTTTTGTTAACTGTCAATCCTCCCCCTCCTCCTCCTTCTCCTCTTTCTCTTTCTCCTCCTCTTCCTCCTTTTCCTCCTTCTTCTCCTCTCCTCCTCTTCCTCCTCCTCCTCCTCTTTCTCTTTCTCCTCCTCTTCCTCCTTTTCTTCCTCCTTCTCTCCGTCCTCCTCCTCCTACTTTCCTCCTTCTCCTCTCCTCCTCTTCCTCCTCCTCCTCCTTCTTTTCCTCCTCCTCTTCCTTTTTCTAATAAGAACAATAATAACTCAAATGTATCTAGTGCTTTAGGGTTTACAGAGCACTTTACATTTATTATCTCATTGATCTTCACAACAACTCGGTGAGATAAGTACTGTTATTATTTCCATTATACAGATGAGGAAACTGACCTGTGCTGGAGCCTGCTCAAACCTGTTTAATTTTCAGTGTGAGAGTTTGCACCGTAGAAATTGGCAAACACTACAAATCAAGTTGATTTATTGTTTTGTTGACTGTCTAGACTTGAGAAAGTGATGGAGAAAATGTTAGTAATTCAGATTAAATTTAAAGTGTTTTGTGGTTGTTTTTATCCCCACAGCTGAGGCTTCGAGGTTAAGAGACTTGCATAGGGTGAGAGAAGACTCAGGTCTTTCTGCCTCTTAATCAAAACTTAAAACATGAAGGGAGCTCAGAGGTCCCATCTCCTCATTATTTTTTATTTTTGGGGGAGGCAGTTGGGGGTTAAATGACTTGCCCAGGATCATACAACTAGTAAGTATCAGAGGCCGAATTTGAACTGAGGTTCTCCTGATTCTGGGGTCTATGCTCTATCCACTGTGCCATACCTCCTCATTTTTAAACTGAGCACACTGAGGTTCAAAAGGATTAAGTAATTTTTTCCCAGGTCACACAGATAATAAATCACATAGTTTTGAAACTAGATCCTCTGGCTGCAGATCCATCACTTTCCAGTGTCCACCCTCAGTCTTCTAGAATCCAGATGCATCATCACATTGATCTTTTCTGACACCCTTTACTGGGTCTTTCCCCCACCCCAGACACTCTTCTGGATTCAAGGGGGTCTCCTTCTTCCAAAACTCTGTGGATCATTGAATAAATCTCTGCATTCCCACTTCTCTAACCCTTTCCCCAATTTAAAGGCTTTCTCCCTCCTGGTTCTGTTGTTCCAGACTGAAGAGCCCTAAGCATTTTAGTTTCTCTTTATGGAGCAGCTGTACCATCTCCTGGGACCTTCTCCAGGGTACAAAGACTTTCAAGATCACACGGTGATGATTGAATGAGTTCTAATCAAGGAAACATAAAGTCAGAACAAGCCCATTTTTTAAAAAATAAGTTTCGTTTTTGTCTCACAGCACTTGCAGGTATATGGTGCCTCCCCATACTCTACTTCACTAGTGATTTTCTTCAAGTGCAGGTACAGATCATGTCTCTCTCTCTCTCTCTCTCTCTCTCACACACACACACACACACACACACACACACACACACACACTTCTGAAGAAACTCCAGTGGCTCCCTATGACCTTCAGTATCAAATGCAAAGTGTTTTATTTGGCTTTCGAAGCCCTTCATAACCTTGAGGGCAGGGACTGTCTCCTGCTTCTTTTTGTATCCCCAGCATTTAGCACAGTGTCTGGCCATAGTAGGTGTTCAATAAATGTTTATTGGTTGATAAGCCTGCCTTATAATGAAGAAAAGGAGTTTGGTAAAAGCAAAGGACATAAGAACTGTGTCAAACAGTATTTGCAACTTTCTAAATCTCTTGAAAGGAGGGAGAGATGGTTCTTTATCTCTTCTAGTGGGAAAAGGGTTCTTTTGTTCCAATCTTTTCTATTGTTCTAATCTTTATCATTACAGTTCCTCAACTAAGCAACAAACTTATTTTGGGGGGGCAGGGGAATGAGGGTTAAGTGACTTGCCCAGGGTCACACAGCTAGTAAGTGTCAAGTGTCTGAGGCCGTATTTGAATTCAGGTCCTCCTGAATCCAGGGCCCGTGTTTTATCTACTGTGCCACCATCGCTGCCCCACAACAAACATTTTTTTAAGCCCTAACTATTTTGTGCCAGGAGTTGAGGATACAGAAAAGGGGCAAAATCAGTCCTTACCCCTCATGGAGTTCACATTTGGGGGGCAATAACAGTATGCAAACAATATTTATAGGATGTATATAATGCAAATGGGAGTTAATTTCAAAGGGAATATAGGATAGGGAAGAAAAGAGTATAGTATCTCATCATCTTTGTTGTGATGTTCTTTGCATTTACTTTATTGTAGTTATTGTATGCATTGTTTTCATGGTTCTGCTTACTTGGCTGCAACGGATCATGTCACACAAATTCACTATTTCCTGTTGCACACTAATACTCCATTACATTCATCTTTCACCATTTGTTTTGCCATTCCTCAATCAAGTGGGCATTCACTTTCCCAAAAGTTTACTACTGAAACAAGTATCGCTGTGAATATCTCCAAGTCCATTCTCTATGCTCTCATACTGTGTTCTAGTTTCAAAGAACAAATGAAAAGATTATCGTATTTTATTGGAGATTCATTGATTTCTAAATTCCTGCCCTTAGGGAGCAGTTGGGAGCCATCCTCCAGGCAGTAATAACTTGAAGAAAGCAGGTATCAAAAGCCCAATCTTGGGGGGCAGCTGGTGGTATAGTGGGATAAAGCAACCAACCCTGGATGCAGGAGGACCTGAGTTCAAATCTGGCCTCAGACACTTGACACTTACTAGCTGTGTGACCCTGGGCAAGTCACTTAACTTCCATTGCCCCCCCCCCAAAAAAAAAGCCCCAGTCTTAAGTGGTTTGGACCTAAAGCTTAGAGGATTTTCAACTCTTTATTTCAAAATTCCGGAAGCAGACTGTCATGGTCTTACAGAGAAAAAAAAAAAAGATTCCAATTAAATCCAACAAGAATTTAGTGAATGCTTACTCTGTACTCAGTGCAGCTGGATCTTGGCTTGGTGAGAAATAACAATGATGATGATGATGATGATGACTGACATTTATATAGGCTTTAAAGTTTGCAAAGTGATTTACATACATCATCTCATTTTCAGGTACACTAAGAAGAATGACACTGTGGTCCTCAGCAAAGCAAGAGAATATACACACTCAAAATGATTAGATGTTAAGGGCTAAAATTCTAGCTAAACTGTCTAAAATATCTAATGAGTGGTCGCCAATAAATTATAAGCTTCAGCATAGAGTTAGACTTTTAAGCATTTATTAAGGAGAATAAGAATTTGATAAAGAGAGAGAGAAAGGCCTAGATTTCTATCTATTAAAGGGGAGAGCACATTTCTAGCTCCCTTCTCCGCCAGCGTCCTCAGGAAAAAGCCCAGAGTCAGCGCCAGTCTCTTCCTTCCTCCTCCCACTAGTCCGCGTCACTTCCTCCCGCCAAAGAAAAGGCTCCTGGTCTTGCCCTCAAAGACCTTCGCTTCATGGGCAGAACTCTTCTACAGTAAGTATCCAGCAGGTGGCATCATTCCAATCGTTACAGTCCCCCCTGTTGTTCCTCAAGAAACAAAATGTTTCCTTGACGGAACAGTAAAAACAATATAATAACTATTGCTAACTAATAATATGTGAACAACAATATAGAAAAGGAAGAGAGGAAAGTTTTGTCCAGAGGGGGCGATTTTTTTTTTGTCCTCATGAACCGACGCTTTGACATTAGTCTTGCAAAGGGAGGGCCTCTGCAGAGAATACATGTTACAGATGGTGTATATTATAACAGAAAGAGAAAAAAAACAACAACAACAAATCAAAACTGTTCATTTAAAGTCTCTGAAAGTCTTTTCTCAGATGTCCTCTAGGTGTAGTCGTGGAATGGAAGTCTTTTCAGGGGTTGATGTGTGGATACTGGTAATCAGCCAGGAAATTTCCTACAAAATGTGAGCTTACACAACTTTAAAATAGCTTTGTCAATAATCAAATCAAACAATGAAAGTTCTCAAAAACATGTCTAAGGGAATACAGAATCTTAGTTGTTAACATGTGAAACATACAATAAAACAAAAATTGAACCATTCTTTAAAATTATATTATTATTATAGTCCCCCCTTATGGAGAGTAATTGAGAAGACAATTGCTGCGATATTAATTTTTAAAAATAATTTTTATCTTTGTTTCATCACTTTTTGCATCATCTGCCTAATTATCCTCATGCCATTATGAGAAATTAAAAAATCTAATATAATTGGTAACAGGTGTCAAGGCCAAATTCAACACTGTATTTATCATGACACCTGAGATAATTATGGGGGTTACCATAAAAGAACAGAGAAATGATGGGATATGAGCATTCCCACACTTGAGCAACATGTACTGCCCATACAGTATGCCAGGCTTAAAATAGGTGGATGGAATATATGTCCATGCCACCGAACATATTGGAAGAAACTGAGTCAGACTTAATCAGATGCATGGGATTGAGATGTCCATGGCATCAGGCATATAGGAGGAGCATAGAAGCCAGGTGTAGAAGTGAGATGGGTGGGATGAATACTTCCAGCCATCTGTACAATATTGTGGGGAAAAATAAAATAAAATATTAAACCAAGAGAATCCAACCTCAACATTTGTCAAAAGCCATTCCCTCGGCCATACCTTGACTTCATGCATGTCTCCCCTCATGTGACAGTTCAGTGTCTGCTCTTGCATGTATTCCTCTTGTGATTGGATGGCATCTTGGCCAACTGGCATCTGATAACTCAGAATAAAGGCAATTAATGTCTTAAATGATAAGTTCCCATAATCCAAGTCTCATATGGATTTAAAAATTGAGGATAATAAATGATTGCAAAAAATGTGAATACATCTTGACTCAGAACACAATATATAATTATGCAACAATTTCAAATAATACCCCTTTTTTTTACTTAGTATACAATTACTTTTTTGAAAAATCTGAACATATTTAAATAAAAGTTAAAGCACAACACAATCTCAAAGACAACTTTTACAAATGTTCCCCTCCTTTTTTTTTTTTGGAATATGCTTATCAAAAATAATACTTCTAGAATCAATTTACACTTGCCTTGGCAACCAATTTGCCAAGGAAATGCTTTAAAGAGTTTGATCAAATAATCAGTTGAGAAAAAATAGCAAAAACAAATAACTCAGAATATGGGAGCACAATACTCCTAGAATTAACATTGTATTATGAAATCAAAACCATGTTTCAAAATTAGATAGATGAATGAATAGAAGAAAATACACGTGGAATAATAAAAGACAATGAAATTCAAACTAGGGAAATCTAAATGAATATGAACTTAATATTAATAAGAGTATTATAAAATATAAACTTGATCACATGACTATAAAAAGCTTTTACAAATATTCTCCTTGTTTTAAAAACTAAGTATAAAACACAATCTCAAAAGCATGAAAATCTCTATGAAAATAAACCCATACCATTAATTTCAAAATGTATATATAATAGCATAGAAATCCTATGTAACCTCTGAACTGATACTATTACTCTGAGTGAATTCAGAACACTTTTGATTCCGGTATCTAAAATCCCCAATACTCATATCAATACCTTGCTGCTTACTTCTACATTTCTGTAAAATATATACCCTTCCATGGCAAAAGAAGCAGAGTCTTGAACTATGTTGATTGTCATTCTTATTCAGCTTAAGTTTTTCTTCTTTAACCCCTCTATATTGTCTGTCGGGCTTTTCACCATACAAATGCTTTATAAGATTACTAATTAAAGACAAAAGCAGGTTAGCAAAATTATGAACAAAACGAGCATATCTGGAATTTAAAGAGTTTTCTAAGATTGTCTCAAAAGCACAGCCAGGCTGGGAAAGGGCTGAGCCTGAAGCAGCAAATGTAGTTAGAGAAAGTTGAGCATGTGCATCAGATCTCTGGACTTCCCAGGCAGGGGAGAGCTATGGGCTTGGCCATAGGAGTAGAGGGTGGGGTCTGGAGAGGAGGGGAGGGACCAGCGCAATTTGAATCAGACTTGATTTTGAACTCAGGCCTGTATTCCTCTTCCTCCACTTTGCCTCCAGGTGCTAGGGGATTAAAAGCTTCTAGAGGGTGGGTCATTGCCTCCAGGCATGCAAAATTAAAGCAACAATTACTGTTAGAACTGGGAAAAGCTGCGGGAATCTCTTCAGGTTTTTCTGAAAAAGCATGCTTGGGAGAGGGAGAGATATTTCCTTGTGTGAGTAAGTTGCTGGCTCTTTTAACAAAAATAAAAAGAAAAATAGAAAATCCACAAAAACAAAGCATTAACATGATCTTATCTCCCATTTGTCTGGTTAAACAGACTAAAATCAAAAATAGGGTAATTAGGGAGTTTAAAAGGTCCATTCGAAAAAAATTTAAAGGGAAAACACAGCCAGTGCGCCAGTACTTAGCAGTTTAAAGGGTAGGTGAAATTTCTTACCCAACCGGAAGATCAGAAGTGAGGTTCAGCTTTCCTCTTCTTGGTCAGCCATCTGTTAAGGGCTAAAATTCTAGCTAAACTGTCTAAAATATCTAATGAGTGGTCGCCAATAAATTATAAGCTTCAGCAAGAGTTAGACTTTTAAGCATTTATTAAGGAGAATAAGAATTTGATAAAGAGAGAGAGAAAGGCCTAGATTTCTATCTATTAAAGGGAGAGCACATTTCTAGCTCCCTTCTCCGCCAGCGTCCTCAGGAAAAAGCCCCAGAGTCAGCGCCAGTCTCTTCCTTCCTCCTCCCACTAGTCCGCGTCACTTCCTCCCGCCAAAGAAAAGGCTCCTGGTCTTGCCCTCAAAGACCTTCGCTTCATGGGCAGAACTCTTCTACAGTAAGTATCCAGCAGGTGGCATCATTCCAATCGTTACATAGAGAAGAACTCAGGCCTGGTGGTCTGGGAAGTCCTGCTATTCCCAGGAATTCTAAGGGTCAGACTCCTTCCAACAAAGAACCACATTTAAGCAAAGCCAATGGGCAGAACAACACATCTGATATAATATATGTTATATGTCACATGTATAGTCCCTACTAGTACCAAGAGGAGGAAGATGCATTTCCTTATCATTTTTCTGAGACAGAGATTTTTCATTACAGTTCATTGGAATTTGGCTGTTTTGGGTTCACTTCTTGAAGAAAAAACGATATTAGTGAGTCCTGAGCTGGGAATCAGGAGTCCTGGGTTCTTGGACCAGCTCTGTCACTTTGTCAGTGGGAGGCTTGGCAAGTCCCTTTATCCTTTGTCAGCTTCCTCTATAAGATGAGGGGAATTTGATCAAAATAGCTCTTTAAAAAATTTTTAATTTTAATTTTTTAATTAACAAAAATCTCTCTCGCACACCCACAACACCACCAAGAAGCGGGGAGGGAGGGGAGGAAAAGGGGTGAGAGAGAGAGAGAGAGAGAGAGAGAGAGAGAGAGAGAGAGAGAGAGAAACTGTGTAACAAATATGCATAATCAAGGAAAACAAATTCCTGCTTCAGCTATGTCAAAAAATATGTCTTGTTCTGCATTAAATCAGTTTTAAGGTCCCTTCCAGCTGCATGATTCTATAAAATCTAAGATCTCAAATTCTGTTTTCCCTCCCTCTCCTCCACTGCTTCTTCTGGCTCTGCACAATTCAACTCTGACCAGGCAGAACCCACCCTTGCCCATTTCACTTTCTGAAATTGGCTTTTTGGCAAAATTCTATTTGGGATTTTAAAAACCTGGTGCAATGGGCTAGGAATCACGTTTGGATCTTGTTTTTATTCTTTTTAGTTCAGTTAGATCTTGGTACTGTCTGATCTCTGCTCCCATCCCATTTGCAAACACCACCTAGGTTTATCTTCCATTCAGTTCAATACTTAACTAACTAAATACCTACTGTAATGATTGGAATGACGCCACCTGCTGGATACTTACTGTAGAAGAGTTCTGCCCATGAAGCAAAGGTCTTTGAGGGCAAGACCAGGAGTCTTTTCTTTGGCGGGAGGAAGTGACGCGGACTAGTGGGAGGAGGAAGGAGGAGACTGGCGCTGACTCTGGGGCTCTTTCCTTTGGACTCTGGTGGAGAGCGGAGCTAGAAATGTGCTCTCCCTTTAATAGATAGGAATCTAGGCCTTTCTCTCTCTTTACCAAATTCTTATTCTCCTTAATAAATGCTTAAAAGTCTAACTCTTGCTAAAGCTTATAATTTATTGGCGACCACTCATTAGATATTTTAGACAGTTTAGCTAGAATTTTAGCCCTTAACAGATGGCTGACCACGAAGAGGAAAGCTAAACCTCAGTCTTCTTCTGATCTTCTGGTTGGGTAAGAAATTTCCCCTCCCTCTCCCTTTAACTGCTAAGTACTGGCATACTGGCTGTGTTTTCCCTTTAAATTTTTTCAAATGGACCTTTTAAACTCCCTAATTATCCTATTTTTTATTTTAGTCTGTTTAACCAGACAAATGGGAGATAAGATCATGTTAATGCTTTGTTTTTGTGGATTTTCTATTTTTCTTTTTATTTTTGTTAAAAGAGCCAGCAACTTACTCACACAAGGAAATATCTCTCCCTCTCCCAACCATGCTTTTTCAGAGAAACCTGAAGAGATTCCCGCAGCTTTTCCCAGTTCTAACAGTAATTGTTGCTTTAATTTTGCATGCCTGGAGGCAATGACCCACCCTCTAGAAGCTTTTAATCCCCTAGCACCTGGAGGCAAAGTGGGGGAAGAGGAATCCAGGCCTGAGTTCAAAATCAAGTCTGATTCAAATTGCTCTGGTCCCTCCCCTCCTCTCCAGACCCCACCCTCTACTCCTCCTATGGCCAAGCCCATAGCTTCCCCTGCCTGGGAAGTCCAGAGATCTGGTGCGCATGCTCAACTTTTTCTACCTGCATTTGCAGCTTCAGGCTCAGCCCTTCCCCGCCTGGCTGTGCTTTTGAGACAATCTTAGAAAACTCTTTAAATTCCAGATATGCTCGTTTTGTTCATAATTTTGCTAACCTGCTTTTGTCTTTAATTAGTAATCTTATAAAGCATTTGTATGGTGAAAAGCCCGACAGACAATATAGAGGGGTTAAAGAAGAAAAACTTAAGCTGAATAAGAATGACAATCAACATAGTTCAAGACTCTGCTTCTTTTGCCATGGAAGGGTATATATTTTACAGAAATGTAGAAGTAAGCAGCAAGGTATTGATATGAGTATTGGGGATTTTAGATATCGGAATCAAGAGTGTTCTGAATTCACTCAGATTATTAATGTCAGTTCAGAGGTTACATAGGATTTCTATGCTATTATATATACATTTTGAAATTAATGGTATGGTTTATTTTCATAGAGATTTTCATGCATTTGAGATTGTGTCTTATACTTAGTTTCTAAAACAAGGAGAATATTTGTAAAAGTTTTTTATAGTCATGTGATCAAGTTTATATTTTATAATACTCATTAATATTAAGTTCATGCTCATTTAGATTTCCTTAGTTTGAATTTCACTGTCTTTTATTGTTCCATGTGTATTTTCTTCTATACATTTATCTAATTTTAAAAAATTGCAAGATGGTTTTGATTTCATAATACAATGTTAATTCTAGGAGTATTGTGCTCCCATGTTCTGAGTTGTTTGTTTTTGTTATTTTTTCTCAACTGATTATTTGATCAAACTCTTCAAAGCATTTCCCTGGCAAATTGGTTGCCATGGCAAGTGTAAATTGATTCTAGAAGTATTATTTTTTGATAAGCATATTCCAAAAAAAAAAAAAGAGGGGAACATTTGTAAAAGTTTTCTTTTTTAAAAAAAAGTTTTCTTTGAGATTCTGTTGTGCTTTAACTTGTATTTAAATATGTTCTGATTTTTCACAAAAGTAATTGTATACTAAGTACAAAAAAGGGGTATTATTTGAAATTGTTGCATAATTATATATTGTGTTCTGAGTCAAGATGTATTCACATTTTTTGCAATCATTTATTATCCTCAATTTTTAAATCCATATGAGACTTGGATTATGGGAACTTATCATTTAAGACATTAATTGCCTTTATTCTGAGTTATCAAATGCCAATTGGCCAAGATGCCATCCAATCACAAGAGGAATACATGCAAGAGCAGACACTGAACTGTCACATGAGGGGAGACATGCATGAAGTCAAGGTATGGCCGAGGGAATGGCTTTTGACAAATGTTGAGGTTGGATTCTCTTGGTTTAATATTTTATTCTCTTTTTCCCCACAATATTGTACAGATGGCTGGAAGTATTCATCCCACCCATCTCACTTCTACACCTGGCTTCTATGCTCCCTCCTATATGCCTGATGCCATGGACATCTCAATCCCATGCATCTGATTAAGTCTGACTCAGTTTCTTCCAATATGTTCGGTGGCATGGACATATATTCCATTCACCTATTTTAAGCCTGGCATACTGTATGGGCAGTACATATTGCTCAAGTGTGGGAATGCTCATATCCCATCATTTCTCTGTTCTTTTATGGTAACCCCCATAATTATCTCAGGTGTCATGATAAATAACAGTGTTGAATTTGGCCTTGACACCTGTTACCAATTATATTAGATTTTCTAATTTCTCATAATGGCATGAGGATAATTAGGCAGATGATGCAAAAAGTGATGAAACAAAGATAAAAATTATTTTTAAAAATTAATATCGCAGCAATTGTCTTCTCAATTACTCTCCATAAGGGGGGACTATAATAATAATAATATAATTTTAAAGAATGGTTCAATTTTTGTTTTATTGTATGTTTCACATGTTAACAACTAAGATTCTGTATTCCCTTAGACATGTTTTTGAGAACTTTCATTGTTTGATTTGATTATTGACAAAGCTATTTTAAAGTTGTGTTAAGCTCAATTTTGTAGGAAATTTCCTGGCTGATTACCAGTATCCACACATCAACCCCTGAAAAGACTTCCATTCCACGACTACACCTAGAGGACATCTGAGAAAAGACTTTCAGAGACTTTAAATGAACAGTTTTGATTTGTTGTTTTTGTTGGTTTTTTTTTCTCTTTCTGTTATAATATACACCATCTGTAACATGTATTCTCTGCAGAGGCCCTCCCTTTGCAAGACTAATGTCAAAGCGTCGGTTCATGAGGACAAAAAATCGCCCCTCTGGACAAAACTTTCCTCTCTTCCTTTTCTATATTGTTGTTCACATATTATTAGTTAGCAATAGTTATTATATTGTTTTTACTGTTCCGTCAAGGAAACATTTTGTTTCTTGAGGAACAACAGGGGGGACTGTAATGATTGGAATGACGCCACCTGCTGGATACTTACTGTAGAAGAGTTCTGCCCATGAAGCAAAGGTCTTTGAGGGCAAGACCAGGAGTCTTTTCTTTGGCGGGAAGAAGTGACGCGGACTAGTGGGAGGAGGAAGGAGGAGACTGGCACTGACTCTGGGGCTCTTTCCTTTGGACTCTGGTGGAGAGCGGAGCTAGAAATGTGCTCTCCCTTTAATAGATAGGAATCTAGGCCTTTCTCTCTCTTTACCAAATTCTTATTTTCCTTAATAAATGCTTAAAAGTCTAACTCTTGCTAAAGCTTATAAATTATTGGTGACCACTCATTAGATATTTTAGACAGTTTAGCTAGAATTTTAGCCCTTAACACTACAAAGTATAAGGGACTATGCTAAAAGCCCAGGATATAAAGGTTCCATTTTGTCTTATTCCCCCTAATGGATCTAAGTCTTTGCTGTGACACTTATCAATTGTTTGACCTTATCCAAGTGACTTTTCCTTTCTTTCCTCATCTATGAAATGAAGGGGTTGGACTAGAGCATGTATTCTTATCTTTTTTGTGTCATAAACTCTTTTGACAGTCTGATAAAGACCACAAGCCCTCTTTTAGAATAATATTTTTAAATGCATAAAATAAAATAAATAACATTACAGAGGAGACTAAATTTATTGAAATATAGTTATCACAATATTTTTTTTCAAAAAACAAGTTTATGGAGCTCACATTAAGAACTCCTGGACTAAATGATTTCTGAGGTCCAAATCTTAGGCTTTTTTAAGGGACCTATGTCCAGGCAAAACCCATGTTTCTCTGGACTATATTTCCCACAAGGCTTTGAGCTTCAGAGGGAGGAAGAAAATGTGCCCCCACAGAACTTATTGTCCAGAAAGGGCAATAACACCACATTAAATTAATATGGAAAATACACAGTGGGCCAAAAGTCACAAAGGAGTTTCGATAGTTAATAACTTTTATTTTTTGTTTTTTAATTTACAATACCATAGCATTATATAAAATACATTATATATAACCTGGCCAGCTGATGCAGGTCTTCTCCTTGTGACATAACTTGAAGCAAAAAAGATAAACCCATTAGGTATGGCTGCTGTCTGAGTGGCCTGAGGGCAATGGAGATGGCTTGAGAGATTAGAGTCACCTCTTGCCCCCAGCCATCACCAGTGGGGGACAGTCCACCCTCCGGTGATCACCCCCAATAAGGGAACTTTCCAGTCAGATAATCACCCCATCAGTCCCTTTCCATTGATCCTCTATAATAAAGTATTTGCCTTTCTCCTGCTCTAGGAGATTGGTATCTCAGAGAATCACCTCTCTGGAACTATCTTCCCTTGAGACTTGTCTCAAGGTTTTTCTTTCTCTAGTGCCTAAATAAAATATTATTTTATTCTAACAGGATTTGTGTGCAAGAGGGTATAATTCTTTAAAGAGTACTTTCTTTTTTTTTCTTTTTCTTTTCTTTTCTTTTCTTTTCTTTTCTTTTCTTTTCTTTTCTTTTCTTTTCTTTTTTGGTGAGGCAATTGGGATTAATTGACTTGCCCAGGGACATACAGCTAGTAAGTGTTAAGTGTCTGATGTCATATTTGAACTCAGGTCCTCCTGAATCCAGGGCCAGTGCTCTATCCACTGCACCACCTAGCTGCCCCAAAGAGGACTTTCTAAGGAACCCCAACACCACCACCAATTTCCCCTGTAACACTATATATGGGAAATGAATTTACATTATGTGTGAAAAATCAAATCTCACAATTGGCAAAAAAAAATACTTTTCAAAAAGTTATTAAAAGATAGTGACTTTTGGCCCACCCTGTATTACAGAACATATATGTGATAAAATGATCCAGGTCCAGATTTATGGACTCAGAGCTAGAAGGGAAGTTTAGAAGGGAACCTTACTGCCTCATTTCACAGGTAAGGAAACTAAAGCTCAAAATGGTTAAGTCACAAAGGGTCACACAGCATTTGGGGGAGTAGAGGGGGGATACGGGGTAGAGAAGGGAACAAGTATTTAGCAAGAGCTTAACATGTGCCAGGAACTTGGCTAAGTCGGGGCAAATGTTATTTCATTTGATTTGAGGTAAAATTTGATTCCTAGTCTTCCTAGCTCCAAGTTCAGTGCTCTACTATACCACATGCTCAGTCCTCCGGGAGGCCTAGCTTCCTAACTCAATATTATCATTACCTGGGGACAAAAGGGCGAATTTCTCTACCAAAAGCTAAGCTCAAGGTTTTGTCCTTCACCCCAAGTCTTTCCTTTATCCACTCTGTTCTTTCTGAATCTTTGATTCTACTAAACCTCTCTAGCTACGTTTATATTACAATAGCCACCTAACAGGTTTTTCTACCTCCAATCCCTGCCTTCTCCAGTCCATCCTTCATAGCATACTGGCAGAACTTATCTTTATGTCAGTCCTCTTCTCAAAAAATCTGAAGTCAGTAGGTATTATATCCCAAGTAAAGTTCATGCTTAACCCTCCTGATTCCTTGCTGTTGCCCAGGCTACTAGACTATAAGTTTTATCTAAAATGTTTTTCTCTCTCAATAGCCAGCACAGTATTCTACATACAGTAGGTGCTTAATATATGCTTGCTGGGTAAATGAATGAATAAATAAATTTACATTTCCAGATATATCATTCTCTTCCCAGATCTCTTTTCCCTTTGGGCTCACATGGACACTGCTACCGCAGAATTGCAGAAGGCCATAGTGCACCTAGTATAGCTAAGGCAAGAGTGGGAACCGGAATGGGCATGGAAAAGTGGCGGGGTGTCCAAACATGAGCACTCCTGATTGGGAGCACATCAGCCTAAGCAGGAAAGGGAATGAAGAGCTTGGGTACTCAGTATGAGGTTTTTTCTTTGTCTTGGCCTACCAGCAGTCTTGTTTCTAATGGTCTTCTTAGGGACCAGATCTCAAGAGCATCTCCCTTTTAAAAAGTCAACACATATCTATACATATCTATGTATATATGTGTGTAAATGTGTGTATGTGTATACATTGATGATAATCTCAGAGAAAAGGCACTAACATTAAGGAATACCGGCAAAATCTTAGGCAGAAAGTAGGATAAAGCACCAGCTTTGGATTCAGGAGACCTGATTTCAAATCCGGCCTCAGACCCATGACACTTACTATCTGTGTGACCCTGGGCAAGTCACTTAACCCCCATTGCCCTGCAAAAAAAAATAATAATAAATTTTTTAAAATTAAAATAAAAAGTCAGTATTATAGGTATGACTTCTTTGGGGAGGAAGGGGAGGATTATTTCTTTACATTCAGACACAGATACAACTTTAGGCATTTTAATATTTTGTAGAGAGCTTCTAATTATTCCAAATGCAAGATGATGCACATGTTTCATTGGTTTGCAAATATAAATTAACTTCATTATTCTTCACCTCCTCTACTTGCTTTCTCTTCTCTATTAGGAGGATTTCTATGAACCTCTGATCCTTTCTTTCTAGTTACAGGGTTCAAATTCAAACAGAATTCACAGTCTTTGATATGACTGTTGAGATTTAAAACTCAAAGGGAACTTAAGGGTCAATTAGTCCAACCCCCAAATGAGAAAACCAAGGTCTAGGAAGTAATTTGTCCAATGTCACGCTTTTCATAAAAAGTATTTAAGAGGGCAGCTAAGTGACTCAGTGGATAAAACACTGGCCCTGGATTCAGGAGGACCTGAGTTCAAATCCAGCCTCAGACACTTGACACTTACTTAGCTGTGTTACCCTGGGCAAGTCACTGAACCCTCATTGCCCCACAAAAAAAAGAAAAAGAAAAAAGTATTTATGGCTTTGAGGATCTCCATGGTTTTTTCTTTGGTTACTGAGAGAAACCACTGTCCATCAATTTATTGATTGCCAGCTAGCTTAATTAATAAATTGATTATTCATTACCCAGAAACTCTGTCTCTTGAGATTTTTCATTTGTCACAGCAGTCTACCTGACTGTCTTCCATGTACTCTGCAATCTAGTGGACTTTAGCCTCCTTATTATTCCTTGTATAAGACATTCTATTTCCCTCTGAATTTTTTGAGAAAATTATTCATAATAGGGTGTTTTGGGGACTCAGACACCACACACACACACACACACACACACACACACACACACACACACACACAGAGGCACTGTGGCTGGTTTTGCAGGGCCAGCCCAGAGTCAGGAGAATTTCAAAGGAAAAGTAGATTGACCTTCCTAACTAACTAAAGGAAGTTAATTAACCCAAGACCACCTTCAAGTCATGTCGATCAGTGGACCTGAATGTTATTGGCCAATTAGCTTGGATCAAGGTGGAGTGACCCACCTCTACCTGAGACAGGTTAAAAACCCTGGAGAGGGGTCTCTCACTCTCTTTTTGCATGTTCTCCCTCTCCCATGCTGCTCTCTCTTTCCCCTCTATCCTAAGTATGTAGGGCTTCTGATCTTTCTGAGCCATGTGCTCTCTCTCTTTACTAATATTTAATATGCTTTAATAAGTGTTTAATGCCCCAAACTGGTACAGTAGCCTCTACTTTCTAAGTAACAAATATATTATAAATCCCAGCTAAATTCCCCAACACTTAGGACAATTATAGGGCAACCACATTTAATTTTACTTGCCACAATTTTCATTATGCCTCATGCCATGGATACTCTTCCTCCTCACCTCTACCTGCTAACTTCCCTCACTTCCTTTAATTCTCACTGAAAATCCCACTTTCTGCCTAAGATTTTGCCAGTCTTCCTTAATGTTAGTGCCTTTTCTCTGAGATTATCATCAATGTATACACATACACACATTTACACACATATATACATAGATATGCATAGATATGTGTTGTATATATCATAGATGTTGTTTTATGTTGTCTCCCCATTATATCATGAGGGTAGGCCCTCTTTTTGCCTTTCTTTATATCTCTAATGCTTAGCAGAGTGGTTGTATCATAGTAAGTACTTAATAAATCTTTATTGTTTTGATTTGATTTTCTTTACACCCCATAACCACTCAGTCACTAGATCTTGTTGATTCTGCTTCCATAAAACCTCTCATATCCAACTTCTCTGCACTCTAGTTCAGGTCCTCATAGCCTCATATCTGTATTATTATAATAGTCTCATAACTGGCTTTCTTTCATCGACTTTCTTCCCTCCACACAGCTGCCAAACTGAAATTCCCAAAGCACAAGTTTAGAAACGTCACTACCCTACTCAAAAAGTACCAGTCTTTACAATTAAATACAAATGCTTCTATCTGGTATTTAAAACCCTTCCCAATGGATCAGACATATTTTTTCCATACTGGTAACATATCACAATATACACTCCAGATAGACTGGCCTCCTTGCTGCTTTCCATATACAACATTCTATCCCTCAACTCAACAACTTTGCATGGGCTGTTTCCCATATCTGGAAGGCTTTTCCTCCTCATATCTACCTTGTAGCATCCTTAGCTTGTTTTAATTTATAATTCAGGTGCAACATCTTACAAGAAGTTTTTCTGATCCCCTCTAAAATTATCTGCTATTTGACTTCATAGATTTGCTATTCTCTAATTTAAAAAAATGTTCCCACAGTAGAGCAGATATTATTTCATTTTTATCTTTATATCCTCAGTGCCTTTCATAGTGACACAGAGTAGGCATCCAAATGATGCTTATCAGTTGAATCAACTTCAATATTTCCCTTATGGATAACAATTTTAGTGTGTTGTTTTCTGTGAGGGATATGTTTCACATTGCTTATTTATGAGTTCATTTGGCCCTGGAAAGAAGTCATATATTCTTCAAGATTCCCATTCAATAATCATCATGAATCCACTATGAGATCATAGTCATCTAGTCCAATACCCTCATTTTGCAGTTAAGGAAACTGAGGCCAAGGCAGGTTAAGTGATTTTCTCAAGGCAAACGAGTAGGAAATGTTGGAATGAGGATTTGTACCCAAGTCTTCAGACTCTAAATTCAGCATTCATTCCACTGTATTCTACTTCTTATTTTTCCAAAATTTCCTTCAAATTTATAATTTTATAATTTATCTTTTTATTAAATTCATCAAGTTCCAAAAGGCAGTTTTAAAGTCTCTGACAAATAATTTATTATTTTCTAGATCTTTTTTTCATGTCATTTAGCTTTAGGAACTTGCTCTGCTATTATACATACATACATACATACATACATACACATGCACACACATGTACATAAAATAGTAAGCATATGCATATATTATATATAATTCATTATATATGTATAGTCAGGGTAAAGAGAAAGAGAGAACACATTTATTTTAATTCACTATCTGGAGTGCCTTTAAGTAAAATATAACTAATGTTTTATACAATATCATGTTTTTGACTCCTGTTTTTCTGTATTCATGTGAAATATAGCCTTATTATTGCTAGAGCTTCACTTTATCTTTATGTGTGTCTCTCCTTTAAAAATGTAAATAGGGGGCAGCTAGGTGGCGCAGTGGATAAAGCACCAGCCCTGGATTCAGGAGTACCTGAGTTCAAATTCAGCCCCAGACACTTGACACTTACTAGCTGTATGATCCTGGGCAAGTCACTTAACCCTCATTGCCCTGCAAACAAAACAAAACAAAACAAAAACCATAACAATGTAAATAGGAGGCACTTAGTAAATACTTCAAGGTTGACACTGTATTTAGCAAATTATTGAGTCTTATTTTTAATGAATTCTTTAATTCTTTCCATTTGGGGTGAATTTAGTTCATTAGCATTCCTGGTTATATTTTTAAGTTTATTTTTTCTCTCCATCTATGCATGTTGGTTTACCTTTTTTGAAAAAAAAATCTATTTAAGTTACCATTCCACTTATATTAATAAAAATAAACAAATCCTCATTTCTGTCTTATATAGACCTTATCTCTCATTCTTCTTCCAAGCCCAAAATCAGATCTTGAGACCACCTTTATTGACATAGCCTTTTACTTATTCATTCATTCATTTATTCATTCATTTATTTGTTTGTTTGTTTTGGTTGGGGGGGGTAGGCAATTGGGGTTAAGTGACTTGCCCAGGGTCACACAGCTAGTAAGTATCAAGTGCCTGAGGTCGAATTTGAACTCAGGTCCTCCTGAATCCAGGGCTGGTGCTTGATCCACTGCGCCACCTAGCTGCCCCAACATAGCCTTTTAAAATACCTAGCAATACCTTACTTAACACAGATAAAAGTGTTGTTCAGATACTGCTCTTCCATCTTTTGTTTGATTGATATTTATCTATTGGCATTCTATCAATCAATTAATTAATCAACAAACATTTATTAAATATTTACTATGTTCCAGGCACCCTGCTAGTCATTGTGGATACAAAGATTGAATATGAAATTGTTCCTACCCTAAAGGAATTTACATTTTTTGAAGTAAAGAACATGTACCACCTAGCTGCCCCAAAATATGAGATTTCTAAGGGACAATCATCTCATCTCCCCCTTAGAACATATAAACAATGAATCATCACTCATCTTATACTATATGGACTCATTTACCTTGAAATGATTCTTTGATTTGCTGAATTTGCATGTAAAGTCCTGCTCATATGTATTCTTTATGGAGTAAAGATTAAAAGTCTGTGATCTCACTAAAGATTTCTATTCTCTCATAAAATAGCATGTATATTTTATCATGTGCTAGACAATTTCCTTTTCTATTGTTGTTGTTGTTATATCACACTCTATTTTTCTCCCTATATCTTGCCATGAATGAGTAATAATGAATTATTTTAGCTGGTGCTTTTAAGTAGCAAATTGTTTCCTTCTGGATGCTTGCAAGATTCAGTGAAAACAAAGTACTGGAATTTGATGATTATATATTTGGGTAGGCTTAACTTGAAGTTCTCTTCTGCTGGCATCTCATGGATTTTATTGATTTAGAATCCCAGGGATTCTTTTCATCCTACATAATTAGTACTTACAGGAAATTTTCATACATGATTTCCAGTTGCATGGTATTAATATTCTTTGTTTCATCATGTTTCTCTGGGAGATTAATAATTTTTACATTGTTATAGTAAGTTTTATATTCAAGAACAGTTGCTCTGAATTGCAGAACCTTGTGTTCTTTTGTTTTGGCTATCTTCTGATTTTGCTCTAATATTTTTCTTCCATAATTATATTTTTGTGTTCTGTCTTTACTATTACATATTTTTGGTTTTTGTTTTTTTTTGTGAGGCAATTGGGTTTAAGTGACTTGCCTAGGGTCACACAGCTAGTAAGTGTTAAGTGTCTGATGTCGGATTTGAACTTAGGTCCTCCTGACTCCAGGGCTGGTGCTCTATCTACTGCGCCACCTAGCTGCCCCACTATTACATATTTTTTTAAAGATCTAATGCTTTGTTAATGATTTTATAACCTGATCTAATTAATCAATTCTCTTACTTAGCTTTTGGTATTTTTTAAAGCACTCTAATATATATATTTTAACAGTTCCCTTCAACTTTTTTGAGCTTGTAAACAACTCTGAAGTTTCTTTTATTTGTTCCAATTTTTCTTGTGTGGGCTCTGCTTATTGTTAATGTAGTATTATCATTCTTTCCTTATGAAAACATCTCTTTAATGTATTTTAGCCATTACACTTATTCCTTTTACTAAGACCTCTTCTTTTGTTGTTATTGTCCCTGTTAATGATTTTATAATCTGATCTAATTAATCAATTCTCTTACTTAGCTTTTGGTATTTTTTAAAGCACTCTAATATATATATTTTGACAGTTCCCTTCAAATTTTTTGAGCTTGTAAACAACTCTGAAGTTTCTTCTATTTGTTCCAATTTTTCTTGTGTGGGCTCTGCTTATTGTTAATGTAGTATTATCATTCTTTCCTTATGAAAACATCTCTTTAATGTATTTTAGCCATTACACTTATTCCTTTTACTAAGACCTCTTCTTTTGTTGTTATTGTCCCTGTTCTTGCTTTTCTTATTGCTGTTCTCCTTGTTCTTGTTGACCTCTTCATCCTCTTCTTCCTTTATTTGGACAATTTTTTGCTTTTCTGAGAAGATGAGTTAAGTATCAGACCAGTAGCTCAGCTGTCTTGCTGGAATTTTAGCTCTAACTCTTACCAAATGACCAGCCTGACATCCTTTCCCAATCATATTGTTATTTTTTATAAAATTCATGTTTTCTAAATATAGCACTCTACCCATTCAGAAGATGAGTCTTGCAAATACAGTCTTACATTCTTAATTTTATTGGCCCTAATCGAAAATTAGTACTTTGATCTAGGACCTGCTATTGTCACTTAATCTAAATCCTTAGAAATTTTTATTTAGTGACAAAATCCAGTTACCTTCCTCTATCCATCCACTCACCCATTTCTGTCATAATATATGCTACTACTTCCCCTCCTTTCCAGTCTATCCATTTTTTTTTTAGTGAGGCAATCAGGGTTAAGTGACTTGCCCAGGGTCACACAGCTAGTAAGTGTTAAGTGTCTGAGGCCGGATTTGAACTCAGGTACTCCTGACTCCAGGACCGGTGCTCTATCCACTGCGCCACCTAGCTGTCCCTCAGTCTATCCATTTTTAAGAACCCTTTGATCCCTAGTTCACGTCCTTCTCAATGTCTTGAAGTCTTCCCTGACACCCCAACCTACATTTATCTCTCTCTTCTCTGAAATCTTATAGAATTTGCCTGAATTATGCAGTGTAGCACTTAGTAGCATTTGATTATTAATTTCTATTAGGAAGAGATCTTAAAAGTCATCTAATTGGACTTCCTCATTTTACAGATGAGAAAAATGAGATCCAAAGAGTCACTTGCCCAAATTCAGACACGTAGAAAGTGACAAAGCCATAATTCAAACTTACTTCTCTAAATCCACATTCAGCATTCTTTCTCCTGTATCTTGTATTGTTTTGTAATCATTTTGTATGTGTAAGTTTTCCATTAGCTTTTAAGTTCCTTGAGAGTAGATACTATGTAAGTATCTTCACCTCAGTACCCAGTATACTTCTAGGTCATAGTGAACACTTGAGAAATATTTTTGATTAATTGATTGATAAAGCTTATCTACAATAATCTAACTATCCGAAAATGGCAATGCTTCTGTGAATTCTCCCCAAAGACAGAGGAAAAATTAATTTAGAGTTTAAATACAACAATATTTACCAGAATATAATAGGAATTCTGGAAGAAAGCTTTAAAATCATCATCTTTTCACCTCTTCTTCCAAACTCAGTATCAGGATCTGCTGCTACAGTTGCATCCCTGAAACAAGATGGTGAAGGTCAGAGTCAATAGATTAGGCCAAATTGGGCACCTGATGACCAGGACTGCATTCAGGCCAGGCAGAGTAAACATTATAACCACCAATGTCCCTTTCATTCACCTCAATTACATGGTTTATATGTTTCAATATGATTCTACCCAGAGCAAGTTCAAGGGTAATATCAAGGCTGAGAATGGAAAGCTGGTGATCAATGAAAAAGCCATTACCAATTTCCAGGAGCAGGATCCCAACAGTATTAAGTGAGGGGATGCTGGAGCTGAATATTTTGTAGAATCCACTGGTGTCTTTACCATTATGGGAAAGGGCAGGGCTCACTTGAAGAGTAGAGCCAAGCAGGTCATTATCTTTTCCTTTTTTTGCTGATGCTCCAATGTTTGTGATGGGAATAAACCATGATAAATATGATAATTCTCTTAAGACTCTCAGTAATGCCTCCTGTACTATCAACTGCTTAGCCCCCTTGGTCAAAGTCATTCATAAAAACTTTGGCATTGTGGAAGGACTCATGACTGCAGTTTATGCCATTACTGCTGCCCAGATGGGTATGGTGCTGCCTAAAACATAATCCCTTTTTCAACTGGTACTGCTAAGGCTATAGGCAAGGTCACACTTGAGTTGAATGGGAAGTTCACAGGCATGGTGGCCTGTGTTCCTACTCCCAATGTATCTCTTGTGGATCTGACCCGCCACCTGCAAAAACCTGCCAAATATGATGAAATCAAGAAATGGTGAAGCAAACATCAGAGGGATACTTGAAGGACATCTTGGGCTACACAGAAGACCAGGTTGTATCCTGTAACTTTAACAGTGACATCCACTCTTCTACCTTTGATACTGCTGCTGGTATTACCCTCAATGACAATTTTTTCAAGTCATTTTCTGGTATGATAATGAGTATGGTTACTGCAACCATGTAGTAGACCTCATGGTCTACATGGCCTTCAAGGAGTAAAGTGGAAAGCCAAAGATCTTCATCCCCAACCAAAAAAAGAGTTCCATAACTGGGGGGCCTATATCCCTAACCTATGCTCCTATACTGGGGATGCCATGCCCCATTAATATCCTTGCCCCAAAGCACCCCTGTAGTAGGGGGGAGAAGCACAGAGTTCTATATTGTGTACCATCAATAAAGTAGCCATATTCAGTGCAAACATAAAAGAAAATAAAATTATCTAATCCAATCACCTCATTTTACAAATGAAAAATATGAGGTTCAGAAAGGAAAAGAATTTTGCCTAAGATTATATAAGGAGCAAGTAGTAGAATGCAGATTTGAACTCAGAACTTGTAGCTCCAATTCCAGGGCTCTTTCTACTACATTACATTGTCTCTAGAAAACTTTTTTTTTTTAAATAACATCCTTAATAAATTAAGATGGCTTTTTGAAGGAAAAAAAAAATAAACCTTTTTGTTAATAATCATTTCAGAACAATTGAAATAAATATAAAATAAAAATTCCATCAGTTTACCAAAAAAGAGTAAGACTATTTTACTACCATAATTGTTTTTGAACATACTGCTTTTCTGGTTTAAAAAAGGAACTCTTGGGGCAGCAGTGGATAAAGCACCGGCCCTGGATTCAGGAGGATCTGAGTTCAAATCTGGCCTCAGAAACTTGACACTTACTAGGTGTGTGACCCTGGGCTTAACCCCCATTGCCCTGCAAAAAAAGAAAAAAGAAAAAAAATCTAAAAATTAACCTTTTATCCAGTCCATGATGCTTCTATCTACTGTACCTTACATGCATGTCTAATTCTTTCCTACATTCTGATAGCACTTGCAAGTTTCCATTCTTAACTCTGTAGCCTATCATTGGTAGAAGGCAGGAAGAAGCTCCTGGGTTGTGTTCTCTGGAAGCTAACTAAACTTGTTACAACTAGCCCTGCTGTGTCAGCTTTACTTCTAAGTAAGTAAAGACATACATTCATCACTTTTCAACTGCTGCTTTAGAGGAAATACCTGTGGTCAGTAGTGTCTTTTTTCAGGGTTACAAAAACAGATTCATTCTTTGAAATTATGATGGACCTGAGAAACAGTTTCATATGACTTTCGTAATTAGAAATATAATTTGTATCCAAAAGAGCCAACAGTCTATATACAAAGGTCTTGTCATGTGAAGTTTTTGTTTGTTTGTTTGGTTTTTTACCTCTAGCGGCACAGATTTATCTTTCATTGCATACAGCATGTGATTCCATTCAACTTTTAATATTCTAGAGTATTTGATATTCTAATAACTGAAGTTATTCTTTAAAATACTTCAAAGCAGTTTATTAATTTTTAATACATAAATACCTAAAGTTTGCATTCACTTGATAGCATTACTCATGAAACTTTCACATATTTATCAGTTCATATATGCTTCTTAGATTTGCTCATGGAACAAAACCCACAAATGAACTCCCAACATAATGTATGTATTGTGGCATTTACAAGTGAATGTCATAATGACTTGAACCATTTTGTTTAACAAATTGCCTAAAGCTCAAAGACAGAAGGTGCACACATATAAATAGACTGTTTTATAACAATTAATTGGTTTGGACTCATCTTTTCTCCATCATGATTTTTATTCTTAAAAATAAATAATTGGGGGGCAGTGAGGTGGTGCAGTGGTTAAAGCACCGGCCCTGGATTCAGGAGGACCTGAGTTCAAATCTAGCCTCAGACACTTGACATTTACTAGCTGTATGACCCTAGGCAAGTCACTTAACCCTCATTGCCCATCAAAAAAAATAATTATAATAAATGAATTATCCTTTGAAGATTTGATATATAAAAGATTAATATAACTTCTTACTTTGTAAGGCCCATAATAAAACCTCTGTCCTGGAGAAAGGCTGTGAATATATGCCAGTTTCTTCACGTGTATTTATACCATTTTAGTTCTTCAGGGTATCTGTCATGGCAGCAACATGGCTATAATCTCCATCCACCCAGATAACAACACATTCCCATCTTCTTACTCTATATGATTCTTCATCTTGTTCATTTACATGTCCTCTAGAGAGGACCCAGCCAGTATACTAGGGCTTCTTTCTAGGAAATTTTAAATTTACGGTAGCATAGCCAAAATCCAGTGTTTCCAGGTAAATGGAAAAGTACTGCAAGCAACCAGAAAGAAGATGTTCAAGTTTCAAGAAGTCATGCCCAGAATCACACAAGATTTGGAAGCTACTACTATAAAGTAACAGAAATCATGAGATACAATATTCATAAAGGTAAAAGCTATAGGTGTACTTACCCAGAGAAACTGAGTATATAATCTCATGAGGAGAGAAAATGGATCTTTAATGAAATACAGAACTTTCAAGGATTACAGAAGATAAGACCAAAGCTGAGTAGAAACTTTGAAATATAAACACAGGGGTCAAGAGAAAGATAAAAAAAAAATACAAGTGAGCAATCAGAAGAGACTATATGAGGATAAAGGGTTTATGCTATAATAGGAGAAGATAAAAAGTTTTTCCTCAGAACCTTAATATCATCAGAGGTCACAGAGGGAGGTAGATAAGACTAAGGGACTAGGAGTGGTTTTTATTATGTTTTTGTTATCTTAAGAAGAATGGAAAGGAAGGAGAAAGCAATACACTAGGGTAAAGGGGGGAATTTATCTCACATAATCAAAACACAAACAAGAAGGAAGGAGTCAGAGGGAGTGTCACTTGAGCCTCACTTTCATTTGAACCAGTCAAAAGAAGCTAGCCCCCCCCACACACACACACACATTTCTGAGTAAAAGAGGAAGGAATGGGAAAAGTTGAGAGAAGAAATAACAGAGAGGGTAAGTTTGGGGAGAGATTGGTTATAAGTACAAAAAACCCCTCTTCTAACCTAAAAATTGGATTATGTTTGTTTGTCTGTTTGTTTGCGGGGCAATGAGGGTTAAGGGACTTGCCCAGGATCACACAGCTAGTGAATGTCAAGTGTCTGAGGCTGTATTTGAACTCAGGTCCTCCTGAATCCAGGGCCGGTGCTTTATCCAGTGTGCCACCTAGCTGCCCCCAAAGAGTGAATTATGATGAGAGATTTTAAGGGGAAAAATGAATAAAAACCTGTAATTATGGTCTGGTAGAGGTCTGGTAGAGGAGAAAGTAAGAAAGGCACCGTAACAGAAGCATATTGAATAAAAGCATAGAACATTAAATATGAGTACACTCCTCTTCTTTTCTGGGGAAAGAAGCCTAGCATACCAAATCTCAAACTATGCTACAAAGCAATAGTCATCATACAATTTGGTATTAGTTAAAAAAATAAACAGAACAGTTTAGTTTCACAACAAACAGAAGCAAACGAAACAAGTAGCCTACTGTTTGATAAACCCCAAAACACCATCTCCTGGAGTAAAGACATACTATTTTTTTTTTTGCAGGGCAATGAGGGTTATGTGACTTGCCCAGGGTCACACAGCTAGTAAGTGTCAAGTGTCTGACGCCCCATTTGAACTTAGGTCCTCCTGAATCCAGGGCTAGTGCTTTATCCACTGCACCACCTAGCTGCCCCCAAAGACATCCTATTTGACAAAAACTGCTGGGAAAAGTAGAAAGTATTCTTATATAAATTAGATTGAGAACATTATCTCACATGTCATACCAAGATAAACTCTAAATGGATACATGAAAAGTTGCATCATTAAAAAAAAAATGAGTAGAACAAGGGAGAAGTTACCTTTTAGATCTAGGTATAAAAAAAAAGAGTTCATGATTATACAAAGAATAAAGAAGATCACAGAAGATAAAATGAACAATTTTTGGCTATATAAAATTAAAATGTTTTTGAAAAAATAAAACAAATACAGATAAAATTAGAAATGAAAAAGTTAACTAAGAAAAATCTTTTAACACATTTCTCTGATAAAGGTTACATTTTCAAGGGTCACAAAGAATTAATTTAAAATTATAAGAATAAAAGCCACTTCTCAGCTGGTAAATGGTAAAAGGTTATGGACAATCAAGCAAGTTTCAAAGAGAAAAATGCAAGATATCACTAGACATATAAAAAAATGCTACAAACCATTAATAATTATAGAAATTCGGGGGGCGGCTAGGTGGTGCAGTGGATAAAGCACCGGCCCTGGAGTCAGGAGTACCTGAGTTCAAATCCGGCCTCAGACACTTAACACTTACTAGCTGTGTGACCCTGGGCAGGTCACTTAACCCCCATTGCCTCACTAAAAAAAAAAAAACTATAGAAATGGAATTCTAAGATTCTATCTCATACATATCAAATTGGCAAAGTTGACAAAAAAGAAAAATGACAAATGTTAGAGGACCTATGGGAAAGCATTTGTATTCATGTATTGCTGGTGAAGCATTTGTATTCATACAGGGGGTGATAAATAAGGTTCTGGGCAAAAAAGTGGTCAAAGACAGGAAAACAGTTATTATTATCCATACTTTTGTAGCATTCTAAGCTTTACAAAGTGGTTTCCTTTACAATAACCCTATGAAGTAGATAGTGAAGATTTTATTACTCCTGTTTTATAGAATAGGATACTGAGCCCCAGAGATATTCAGTGACTTGTCAATAGTCATAAAGTTAAAAACTGGAAAACACAGGATTTGATTTAAGAATTTCTGATTCTGGGGTAGCTAGGTGGCACAGTGGATAGAGTATCGGCCCTGGATTCAGGAGGACCTGAGTTTAAATGCGGCCTCAGACACTTAACACTTACTAGCTGTGTGACCCTGGGCAAGTCACTTAACCCCAATTGCCTCACCAAAAAAAAAAAAAGAATTTATGATTCCAAGTCCCATGCTCTTTCAGTTACACTAGGTCAAGACTCATGGAATAATTTAGAACATGAATAAGAAAGCTTGTTATCAAGAATAGTTTGTAACCAGGGTAACATGTAATGTAGTCCTCCAAAAAAAAATCTGCATTATTAACATTTTCCCCTCACTTTCTTAAGTCTGGATGACCAACCAAACTATAAATCAAGACCTCATTTGTAACAATTATTTCCAAAGTGTAAGCAATTGGCTCTGATAAACAAGTTCAACCTGACTCTAGCATAACCCTGTGTGTGACATCAAACATTTGATCACCCAAAACATAAAATGCAATTTTTGAGTTGGTTTGGATAAGCTATATAAAATAACTTTTGTTTAGTGTTCCTGATGATCAGTGATGCATATCTGTGAAGAAGCCAATCAAGACTGTTGATTCAACCTTTTATTCTGGCAGGAGGCTTTTATCTACTGAAAGCCAATTCATTCAAGACAGGTATTGAACTCCTGGTCTTGTCCTCTATAGCACTAACTCTTGGACCACACTAAGTAGCACAGTACATAAAGCACTAGGCCCAAAGTCAAGAAGACTCCTCTTTCTGAGTTCAAATCTGGCCTCAGACACTTACTAGCTGTGTGACCCTGGGCAAGTCATTTACCCCTGTTTGCCTCAGTTCCTCATCTATAAAATGAGCTGGAGAAGGAAATGGCAAACCACCCCATTATCTTTGCCAATAAAACCCCCCAAAATGGAGTCAATGAAGACACAACTTGAAAAAGCCGGACACAACTAAAAAACAAATGAACAACAACAATCCTTTTTTTTTTTTTTTTTAGTGAGGCACTTGGGGTTAAGTGACTTGCCCAGGGTCACACAGCTAGTAAGTGTTAAGTGTCTGAGGCCGGATTTGAACTCAGGTCCTCCTGACTCCAGGGCCAGTGCTCTATCCACTGAGCCATCTAGCTGCCTCTCAACAACAACAATCCTTACACCAGCTCCTTTTTCAACATTATCTTGACATGGAAAATAATGCCATGGAAATGATACCAAAGAATCTATAAGAATTCTGACTGGATACTGAAAACCTAGGTTCAAATACCAGTTCTGTTCCTAGTGTGACCTTAGGTATGACACTTCTGGAGTTAAGTTTGCCCATCGGTTAAATGAGAAGCTTGAACTAGATGTTTTCTAAGGTTCCCCCTAGCTCTAAATCCTGTGATGCTGTGATTTTAGGGGTGTGTGTGTGTGTGTGTGTGTGTGTGTGTGTGTGTGTGTGTGTTTACTTTGTGAAGGGGGCTATAAAAGGAGGAAAGTTTGGGAAGTGTATGCTACTTAAATTTATGCTGGGCACACTGAGTCTTCCCTGCAAGATGTCTATTAGACTGTGTGGTGGCTCTAGTTTTATCCACCACAAGGTGGCAGGATAGAATTAGGAATTGAAGTGTTCAGTGGTCTCTAAATTGTCAACTTGACAGAAACAAGAACCCAAGCAAAGTAGATCTCACTAGGATTCTTGGAGAAGTTATCTCAGGCATCATGTTTCAGGGAACATTTTTTTCATTTTTGCAACATGGTAGATTTTTTTTTTCTTTTCCCCCTAAATCAGAAAATGCCTCACTTTATTCTACAGATGATACAGTATAGAAGAAACAGTTACTTGTGATAAGAAAAAGTAGGCAACACAGTATGTAGCCAAAGATTATGCCATGTCTGGACAAATTATGGCATGTGAGAGTAATGGAATATTGCTATGTTACTGCACATTATTTACCAAGAATGGCAAATATGAAGAATTCAGAGAAATTTAGGAATTGTTTTATGAAGTAATATACAGTGAAGAGAACAAAACCTAAAGAAGGATACGAATGCATGAACACACACGAGCACGCACGCACGCGCACGCACACACACACACACACACACCATGAATGTAATCATGTAAATAAATGTATAGGAAAAGAACAAAAGTTCTTCTCAATTACAATAGACAATATTTGTATTTTGTAGACAAAGTTAAAGTACATACATCTTTTCCCATAATTATCTTGCCAGTTTCATACACAGACTCAACAAAACTCCTTCCGTGTACTTTGTAAATATACATTTATTCAATATATTTAAGAGCTTTCTATGTGCTAATGTGATAAAATAATGGGATTTAGCAGATACTCAAAGACCCACCTGGAGATTAATCTAGACTGAATCAAGTAAGAGTGATTGACTGCTGATTAGCCTACTTCAGATTAACTGGATTATAATCACACCTGGCTATCCCTTAAGAAGGTATTGTTCTCAGAAGGCAGACTGTGAACTCAACTTGAGAACACTTTCAAAGCCAATGGATTTGGATGATGCCGACCAATCAGCTTGAAGCAGTGTGTAAGGACTGCCTCTGTTCCAGACCTATAAAAAGCTCCCACAATCAGCTTGCTAGAGAGTTCCTGATTAAAGGAGACTCCTGGAGGAGAACTTGAGGAAGAACCCAACCAGGCTGGGACTCTAGGCTAGATAGGCCTTTTCTTAACTTTCTGAACTCCATGTTAATACCTGTATGCTTTAATAAATGTTTAATGCCCAAAGACTGGTGCTAAAGCTTCTAATTTAAGGTGACTACAATATAGATTTTAAGCATCACACTAAGCTGTGCCCAGTAATGGGGGTACAAAAACAAAAATGAAAATTACTCTAACCTCAAATAGTTTAAATTTAATTGACACAGTGAATAAAGCACTAGACCTGGATTCAGGAGGACCTGAGTTCAAATCTGGCCTCAGACACTTGACACTTACTCCAGTATCTTTGCCAAGAAAATCCCAGATGGGGTCATGAAGAGTTAGACTGAAAAACAACAGGTGGGATTCATACTTGTGGCAGCAGTCGCACTAGATACCTTCAGAAGTCCCTTTGAACCCTATGAATAACCAATCATCAGAATACAGAATTATAAAGAGGTTAGTTTGAGTGTTTGTTGGAAAAGTATCTATTAGGTAAAAAGAAAATGTCAATAAATAAAAAGTTAAGTAAATTGAGACCTTTATTTAACATACACACGGGGGGCAGCTAGGTGGCACAGAAGATAAAGCACCAACCCTGGAATCAGGAGGACCTGAGTTCAAATCCAACCTCAGACACTTGACACTTACTAGCTGTGTGACCCTGGGCAAGTCACATAACCCTCACTGCACAAAAACAAAACAAAACAAAACAAAAACCCAACCATAAACACACTGAATTGTGAGTTGGGAGACCTTAGACATTAAAGCCCTAGCTTTGCTACCAAGTAGTTGTATGACCTTAAGTAATTTCATATTTATCCAAACCTGTAAAATATGGGCAGTAAGGGCTAGACAATAGTAGATTATCTCTGAAGTCCCTTCTGTAAAGGGCTAAAATTCTAGCTAGTCTGGCTAAAATAGCTAATGAGTGGTCACCAATAAATTATAAGCTTTAGCAAGAGTTAGACTTTTAAGCATTTATTATGGAGAATAAGAATTTGGTGAAGAGAGAGAAACGCCTAGATTCATCTATCTATCAAAGGGAGACCGCATCTTTTTAGCTCCACTCTCCACCAGAGTCCTGACAAAAGAGAGTGAGAGTGACAGCCTCGCCCCCTCTTCCTCCTACAAGCAAACATCACTTCCTGATGCCAAAGAAAAGCCATATGGCTTGCCCTCAGGAGCCTTCTCCTCATGGTGGAACTTTCCTACAGTAGGTCTCCAGCAGGTGGCATCATTCTAATCATTACACTTCCATTATGTTTTTTATGATTTAGTACTAAAAATGGCTTATATCCTGAGGGGTCAGTACATCCTAATACTCTCTAGAGGTCTCAGGTTCTAAAAGTACCCTGGAGACCTTTCCATAAAAATTGTCCAAAATTACAGCAGGACAAATTGAGGTCGGCTATAAGGAAGAACTTCCAACAATGTCAATAATAATGATTAAAAAAACAGCATCCCATGACTATAATTTGTTGTTGTTGTTGTTGAATGTTAAATGTTTTGGAGAAGAGTCATTTTTGCTTTTTTTTTTTTTTTTCAAAGAGCTCTAACCTATTTATTTTATTAGTACCTTACATCCTCACAAGGATACACCCATGATTTTCATCATGTCACATAGTAGAAAATTGAGAGATAAAGAAGTTATGTCAGTAACTCAAAGTCAAATTAGTTTTACTAGTTAGTGTCTTAACTGGAATCTAATAAAAAAAATTAATATTTCTACAGTACAGCCCTGGGAGGTAGGTAACACAAGAATTACTACTATTTCTCTCTCCCCTCCCTATTTTACTGGTGAAGAAATTGAGTCTCAGAAAGAAAAAAAAATACTTGTCTGTAGTCATACAACTGTTAGTGACAGAATTAGAACTTGAACCCATGTCTTTTGGCTCTGGATCCAGTATTCTTTTTTTTTCTTTTTTTTCTTTCTTTCTTTTTTTTTTTTTTGCAGGGCAATGAAGGTTAAGTGACTTGCCCAGGGTCACACAGCTAGTAAGTATCAAGTGTCTGAGACTGCATTTGAACTCGGGTCCTCCTGAATCTAGGACCGATGCTTTATTCACTGTGCCACCTGGCTACTGGGTCCAGTATTCTTGCCATGACATCATGCTGACTTCTGTCCCTTATACTCCCATCTCTCCTGTAGCATCCTGTTCTCTTCAGCTGGAGAATCTGGGTTCAATACCTGGCTCTGCCCTCTTAATATCTATGCTACATTAAATGACTCACTTAGAATCTTTGTGTCTCAGTTTCCCTGTTTGTAAAATACAGGGAGTTGTGCTAGATGAGTCCTTTCCAGATCTAAAAATATTATACTCTTCCTATAGTACATAAGTACTATGAACACTTTTGAAGAAGGCTAGAATTTCTGCATTTACTGACAGAATGTTTGCGTGCGTGTGTGCATGCGTGCGTGCATTTTAATTGAACTATATAGTCATGAGTCCCAGACAGTTTGCTTGCATTTATCTGGAGGTAAGAAGCAGACCTTAATGACTTTTAGCTTTACAATTCCATCATAGTGTGACTTGGGAGAATCAACCTGTCATTCCAAAGTGGGCAGGTCTCTTGGAATTAACAGACAGCTCAGAGAGGTGCCTTACCTAGGGAGCTAGCCTTAATTCAGAGACAAAAGACACATTGTTGAGGTCTGACTCTCCTGATAACTCTCTGTCCTGTGACACTGTTCTGTCACATGTCATGTCAGACATGATGCTCAGTCTCTGCCCTTCTGGGCAAGACTGGCCCTGGGCAGATGCTCTCCCAGCTGTTATAGAACATCCGGCAACTAGTCTTTGCATACAGATAGCCTCCTTTTTGAGGCTGATCTCTCAGTGGGACAGAGCAATAGTCTTGAATGTGGTCATGTACCCAGCAGATAGAACCCCTGACAGACAGTTGTAGCAAAGGTTTCAGCTAACCAGCTAATATATTCAACTCTGTGTTATTTAAGCATTTAATGGAGTGAATTGTCTTTTGCTTCATTTCTTTAAGACATCTCAGACCAGAACCTTTGAATATTTGTTCATTCCCTTCCCTGCAAATCCTTTCTATTTCCTCTCAATTTGTGCTCATTGGAGCCTTAGAAATCCAGCTCAAGGGGCAGCTAGGTGGAGCAATGGATAAAGCATAGGCCCTGGATTCAGGAGGACCTGAGTTCAAATGTGGCCTCAGATACTTAACACTTACTAGCTGTGTGACCCTAGGCAAGTCACTTAATCCTCATTGCTCCAAGCAAAACAAACAAACAACAAACAGAAAAGAAATCCAGTTCAAAGCTCTCCTCCCATATTTCTGCTCCTTTGCCCTGGGTGTGTTAACCCTTTATGCTGAGTTCCCATAGCATTTAAATAGTTTGTACATTACAGCTGTAAGGGACTTTAGAAATGATTTCATTTTGCAGGTGAGAAAACTGAGACAAAAAGAATGGAAGGGATTCTCCTAAGGTCTTCCTGACTGAAACAGGATTCAAATCCAGCATCTATGATTTTTAGTCTTCTTTTTATTATACCATACTGTTTCTTGCCATTACTATTACTTGCCTAACCAGTTATAATTAATATGCCCACAACATCTAGATTAAGGGAGATAGCATACCCACAATTCTCTGGAGTGAAAGCTCTTGGGTTCAAATGCCCAGATCTGCTACAATGTACAGAGAATGGACTATGGATGGAAATAGAACTTTGTGGTGAGGAGAATTAATAGTATCAAGAGTCTGTGGCATCTAAATGAAATGGATGAATATTTACGAAAATACAAACTGCCCAGGTTAACTGAAGAGGAAATAAAATCCTTAAATAAACCCATATTAGAAAAAAGAAATTGAACTCCCTAAGAAAAAATCCCCAGGGCCAGATGGGTTTACAGGTGAATTTTACCAAACATTTAAAGAAATTAATTCCAATATTATACAAATTATTTGGAAAAATAGGTGAAGAAGGAGTTCTACCAAATTCATTTTATGACACAAATATGGTGGTGATACCAAAACCAGGCAAAGCAAAAACAGAGAAAGAAAATTATAGACCAATTTCCCTAATGAATATTGATGCTAAAATCTTAAATAAGATATTAGCAAGGAGATTACAGCAAGTGGTCACCTGGATAATACACTATGACCAGGTGGGATTTATACCAGGAATGCAGGAAAACTATTAACATAATTAACCACATCAATAAGAAAACCAACCAAAATCATATGATTATCTCAATAAACGCAGAGAAAGCTTTTGACAAAATGCAGCACCCATTCCTAATAAAAACACTGGAGAGTTTAGGAATAGGTGGAGCTTTCCTTAAAATAATAAACAGTATCTACCTAAAATCATCAGCAAGTATTATATGCAATGGAGATAAATTAGAGGCCTTCCCAATAAGATCAGGGGTGAAACAGGGATGTCCATTATCACCCCTATTATTTAATATTGTTCTAGAAATGTTAGCTTTAGCAATCAGAGAAGAGAAAGGAATTAAAGGAATTAGAATAGGCAAGGAGGAAACAAAACTATCACTTTTTGCAGATGATATGATGGTATACTTAAAGAATCCTAGAGAATCAACTCAAAACTTACTTGAAACAATTAACAACTTTAGCAAAGTAGCAGGATATAAAATAAATCCACATAAATCATCAGCATTTCTATACATGACAAACAAAGTCCAGCAGCAAGAGATGGAAAGAGAAATTCCATTTAAAGTAATGGTAGATAATATAAAATACTTGGGAGTCTACTTGCCAAGACAAACCCAGGAACTCTATGAACACAACTACCAAACACTCTTCACACAAATCAAATCAGATCTAAATAATTGGAAAGATATCAATTGCTCATGGATAGGCAGAGCTAATATAGTAAAAATGACAATACTACCTAAATTAATTTACTTTTTCAGTGCCATACCAATCAGACTACCTAAAATTATTCTATAGAGCTAGAAAAAATAATAATAAAATTCATCCGGAAAAACAAAAAATCAATAATATTCAGGGAAATAATGAAAAAAAATTCACAGGAAGGTGGGTTAGCGGTACCAAACCTGGAGCTTTACTATAAAGCAGCAGTCATCAAAACTATCTGGTACTGGCTAAGAAATAGAGTGGAGGATCAATGGAATAGGCTAGGCACAGGAAATGCAGTAGTAAATGACACTAGTAATGTAGTGTTTGATAAACCCAAAGACTCCAGCTTCTGGGATAGGAACTCAGTATTTGACAAAAACTGCTGGGAAAACTAGAAGATAGTATGGCAGAAATTAGGCATAGACCAACATCTAACCCCTTATACTAAAATAAGGTGAAAATGGATACATGATTTAGACATAAGAGGTGATACCATAGATAAATTAGGAGAGAAAGGAATAGTGTACCTATCAGATCTTTGGAAAGGAGAACAGTTTTTGACCAAACAAGAGATAGGGAATATTATAAAATGCAAAATGGATGATTTTGACTACATTAAATTAAAAATTTTTTGTACAAACAGAAGCAATGCATCCAAAATTAGAAGGGAGGCAGAAAGCTGGGAAACAATTTTTATAGCCAGCACTTCTGATAAAGGCCTCATTTCTAAAATATATAGGGAACTAAATCAAATTTCTAAGAATTCAAGTCATTCCCCAATTGAGAAATGGTCAAAGGATATGAACAGGCAGTTTTCTGATGAAGAAACCAAAGATATCTATTCCCATATGAAAAAATGCTCTAAATCTCTAATGATTAGAGAGATGCACATTAAAACAACTCTGAGGTAGCACCTGACACCTATCAGATTGGCTAAAATTATAAAAAAGGAAAATAATCAATGTTGGAGAAGCTGTGGAAAAATTGGAACACTAATGCATTGTTGGCGGAACTGTGAACTGATCTAACCATTCTGGAGAGCAATTTGGAATTATGCCCAAAAGGCAATAAAGCTGTGCATAGCCTTTGACCCAGCAATACCACTTTTGGGTCTTTTTCCCAAAGAGATCATGGAAAGGGGAGAGGGACCCACATGTACAAACATATTTATAGCTTCTCTGTATGTAGTGGCAAGACATTGGAAGTTGAGGGGATGCCTATCAATTGGGGAATGGCTGGACAAGTTGTGGTATATGAATCCAATGGAATACTATTGTGCTGTAAGAAATGATGAGCAGGAGGAGTTCAGAGAAAACTGGAGGGTCTTGTGTGGGCTGATGATGAGTGAGATGAGCAGAGCCAGAAGAACATTGTACACAGTATCATCAACATTGTGTGTTGATCTACTGTGATGGACTATATTCTTCTCACCAATGCAATGATACAGAAGAGTTCCAGGGAACTCATGATAGAAGAGGATCTCCAAATCCAGGAAAAATAAAAAGAACTGTGCAGTATAGATGCTGAATGAACCATACTATTTCTTTTGTTTTTGGTGCTGTTTTGAGGTTTTTCCTCATTGCTCTGATTTTTCTCTTATAACATGACTAATGCAGAAATATGTTTAATGTTATTATGTTCATATATGTATATGTAACCTATATCAGATTACCTGCTGTCTAGGGGAGGGGGGAAGGAGGGGAGGGAGGGGAGGGAGGGAGAAAAATCTGAAGCTGGAAAGCTTGTATAAACAAAAGTTGAGAATTATCTTTACATGTAACGGGGGGAAAATACTTTATTAATTTAAAAAAAAGAGTTTGTGGCAAGAGACAGACTAAAGAGGGATATTATTGTGTAGAAGCTAGAAGACTGAGTCAGTCTATATGTTTGTGGGATGGAACCCCAGGCAATTTGAGGAGTGACAGTTGTGAATGCTTGGTATTTTGGAGATGACTTGCATAGATTCCTTGAGGGCTGAGTTCAAAGCTAAGGTAAATATTGCTTTGTGGTTCTGGGGGGAGAATAGAGGATTGAGCAAGTGCATGGAAGTAGGCTACACCCTGTCCCAAGTCTGTAGAGTTAGCCAGAACCATTGACAAAATGGAGTGGGTTCAGAGAAAAGCAATCATGATATCTAATAAGCATATCATGAGTACTGTAAGAGGGGATCCCTATATTGGGGATCATGAACTCAAAAGTTGCTTTTTTTCTCTCTCTTTTTTTTCCAGGGCAATGATTGTTAAGTGACTTGCTAAGAGTCACACAGCTAGTAAGTGTCAAGTGTCTGAGGCCATATTTGAACTCAGTTCCTCCTGAATCCAGGGCTGGTGCTTTATCCATTGCACCACCTAGCTGCCCCCAAAAGTGACTTTTAAATCAAAGGTCTTGCTATCTATTCACAGAGAATAAATGTTTTGCTAAGATATGACCAAAGGTCATGTGCAGACTTAAGAATGCATTTTATTTACCCTCTTCTTAAACTATTCATTAGTTAGTACTTTCATTTAAAATTATGCCCCATTCCTATTTTGGAACTCATGCTTTAATGACATACTTTTAAATAAAAGCCAATGCAATTTCCATAAAGGTAAGTTTCCTGGTCTATTTGGGGCATTTCTGAATGATGTTGGTGTAATATGGTGCTTTGGAAAGCCCACTGTTGCAGGAAGTAAAGGATCTGGTTTGAATATGGCTCTGGTACTTCTATACTGTGTTACCTTGAAAAAGCCATTTCATTTCCCCAGGTCTTTGTTTCTTTATCTGTGTTATGCAGGGGTTGCATTAGTTGACCTCCAAATCCTTTCTAGATCCATCCAAATCTAAGATCCCCTGTTCTTTCTAATTTTATTGGACCCATGGTGATGTTTTAAGGAAACCATTAGGTGGCAGCATTGACTTATGATCCAACTAGAAAGAGTCAGCTCTCCCCTTCCCTTCTTACTTCCTCTACAACTGATCTCCATTACCCAGTTCTCTTCCATTTCCAGTGACCCATTTCGATTGTTTTTGACTTTTACAAACTAGAAGAGACTTTGGTTCTCTAGTTTTTCCAATCAGGTTGTCAAACTTTCATTCATTTCTCCTCCTTAAGGGGAATTTCCCATTAGCTGCACTCTTTGGATTCCATCCTAGCATCACCATTCCCCCCACCCCCCAACACCTGAGGAAAAGCTCATAACCAGGAAACTCATAATCATGGAAATTGCATCAGCCTTGGGACTGGCATTTCATCAGAACCCTTAGTACCCTCTGCCCCTCTGATTGGAGGGATAGAGGATGGAGCAACAAACAAAACAAAACCCAAAAGAAACAAACAAATAAAAAATGTTGAAAGAGGGCTCAAAAGCCCTCAGTTGTACTCTTTGGAATCCACTGCACCATCACCATGTCCCCATGCCAGGTACCTTCTCTCAGCACCCTCCCCTATTTCCCTCCCTTTTAATAGTTTCCTTTTGTGTGCTATCTTCCCCTGTTAGACTGTAAACTCCCTGAAGCCAAGAATTGTCTTTTTTATTTGTATCCCCAGTGCTAAGTGAGATTCCTGGCACATAGTAGGTGTTTAATAGATGTTAATTATAGTATATTGTATTCAGGAATCAACTCTTCTAAGAATGTGCAAGACAAAAGCAAACTTAGAAGTCAACTGCTCTATATGCCTTGGTTTACAAGTGAGTAAACTGAGGCCCAGTGAGAAGTGAAATGACTTGTCAATGGTCACACTGTCCCTCTTACTGGAGAATCTCTGTTAGTCCCCTTCTCTCCCTCACGAGGTGATTGCCCTTGCTCAAATCCTCAGCACCTTTCACCTGTACTACTTTAATAGCATCCTAACTGGTAGCCCTCCCTTTAGTCTCTCACTCTTTAAATCCATTCTTCATACAGCTTCCCAACCAATCTTCCTAGCGCATAGATTCGGGAGTGTTTAACAACAGGCTTTCATGGAGAGGAGGTGAAATGTATGAATAACACAATTTTAAGTTTGATCACTTTCTTAAGTTTAGACAATCAACAAAACAATCATTTAAGGCCTGGTTTGTAGCATTTAACCATTTCCGATGTGTAAATACTCATGTTGAAAATTTTTAAGTCAACTCTTGGAAGCAAGTATGAACTGGTTCCAGAATCCCTTTCACAGGTCTCACTCTGTCACTCTGCTCAAGATTTGTCAGTAATTCCCTAATGCCTCAGGAACAAAATACAACCCTTAAGCTAAAATGACCATCTTAAGCTGTTCTCTGAATGCTGAAATCCATCTTCCTTCTCCACACCTTTGCACAGGTGGTCTTCCCTGACAGAATATCCTCCCTTCTCACCTCTTCTCACAATCTTCACCTTCTTTCAAGGCTCAGTTCAAGTGCTACCCCTGCATGAAACACTTCTGCATTCTCTCACTTGGCTGTCCTCTATCCTTCTCAAATTCTTTGGCATTGCCTCAGACACTTGACACTTGCTAGCTGTGTGACCCTGGGCAAGTCACTTAAACCTCATTGCCCTGCAAAAAAAAAAAAAGAAAGAAAAGAAAAAAGAAAGAAAAACAAATTCTTTGGCATTTACTTACGTGTTTACATGTTAGACCTGTCTACCCATACAGTAAAATATAAGTTCCTCAAAGACAGGGACTATTTTTTTTGTCTTTGCATCCTCAGAGGCTCGCACAGTAATCAATCCACACCTGTTTATTGAATTGAATTCATTGAAAATTACTACCTTCTTTTCCCTAACTCCAGGCCTCCCATTTCCCATTCTGTCCCTTTCTTACCTCTCTCATAGAGATGACAAGGAAATAATGGGAAGGGAAACAGAGAGCCCTGGCCCTGAGTTATAGGAAAGGACAGCTACAAATGTGTGGATCCAATTTCAGATTTCTCCCATTGGGACTAAGGTTGAGTAAAAAAAAAAAAAAAAGTGCCTTCAAGATGACAAGACTTGATTACCAGCTGTCTTTAACAATGTTTCTCTGCACCGGAACTTCACTGACTCATTTGTTACCTCACTTCTTTGGTAATATTAGCATTGAACAGATAGGTTAAACTTTGTTTCAAATCTCAGCTTTGCTACTTATTTGACATTTGGCCTTCAGCAAATCTTGTCATCTCTCTTGGATTTAGTTTCCTTATCAGTAAAATGAGGGATTGGAGTAGATGATTTCTAAAGCACCTTCTTTTACTCCTCAATCTTCATTTTTTTCTCCTTTTCCCCCTACTTCCTCTGTTTCTCTGTCTTTCTTCCTCCTACCCTCCTAACCTGTTTTCCTTTCTTTCACCCTCTCTACCTGCCACTGAGAAAAAACAGATTTGAAACAATCCACAGGTCAATTTCCTTCCCCGGAGTGCACTTCCTCCTCACCTTGGTCTCTTACAATCCATGCTGCTCAGTTCATCTACTTTCTCTTTCATGAAACTTTTCTTTATCCCACCTACCCCAAGTTATTAAGATTCTTGACCTCCTCAAATTACTTTGTGTTTTACTTATATCAGTAATGATTTTATGGAACATGTGTTCTGGATCCTTGGAAATAGGCAGAGCCGTTGGCCTCAGACTGAGGGATAGGAGCATTACTTTGCTGAGATGATGCAACAACTCCTAACTGGTCTTCATGTGTCCCCATAACTGGTGAGTTGTGTGGAAGACGATTGGCCATGAAGTCAAAAGAAATATCCCACTTCATACGTTACAAGAGTTGTAGGAAATATTTACCCTCTTTCTCTTTTGGGCATCTCTCTTTTTATCTGTCTCCCTCAGGTCAAAACTGGCACCAGCTTTGCCTTGACAAGTAGAGGGAATTCATCAGACAACAAGTCTCCCACAATGGAATCAAGTTCTAGACTCAGTCAGAACCAGATTTATCTTGAGGGTGGCCTGAACCTAGAGGGAGCCAGGCCTTTTCTCATATTTTCTGAATTATTATACCCATACACCAGAGTAGAACTCCGGAAAGACTTTCTAAAATAAAATTTAGCTATGTCACACATTTAACTTCTCCCTCAGAAAAAGTTTTCAAAACATTTTAAAAAATACTTATCAGACACAGGACAGTTATTTATATCACTTCCCCATAAAAATGCCTAAAACATAAAAATTCATAAGTGTGCATTAATAAATTCTTAAAACAAAAAAGTCCATCACACTTATACTCTCTCTGGAAGTAAACATAACTTTGTATGACTGCTGAACAGATATTTCACATTCACCTCAGATCTATTCAATCTAAGGAACTCACAAAATGCAGATCTTCTAACCAGGCCAAAAGGGCTCTATACAACCTTCAGGTTCAGAATGATCCTGTCAGTGGTCATCTTAAGCTCTGAAAAAAATGATGAAGTAACAAGAAACATCTCCCATTATTTAGCCAGTACTGACTAATGAATTCTCATTCTCATTCTCATAAGTTAGCCACAAAGTCTAGAAATATCCATTTCTCAGGACTTCTCTTGTGACTGAAACAAACAAAACAGAAGAGACAGTGAGGGAATCTAAGATCAATTTTCAGACTCTCCTAGGCAAACACACATTCTCTCTGCCATGTGCCCATATTGTAACCACCATTGTTGCTGAGGGGTGGGGTTGGGGAGGGGAATTCCTTCCTTCTCTTGCTGGAAATTCAAGGGAGGACTGGTGCTGTAGCTGTTCCAAGAGAGACTGGCCTGAAAGAGAGGGGCTAGAGATTTTTGACAGTTCTTCTAGCAAGTTTTTATAGGAGGAATATTCCTCCTGAAACTGTAGCCAATCATCTTTGATATAATCCCTCCCCCCATTCCCAAGTCTTTCTTCTAGAAAGTTCTTATAGGAGGAATATTCCTCCTGAAACTGTAACCAATCGTCTTTGATATAATCCCTCCCCCCATTCCCAAGTCTGCTGTTTGTGAATTTAACCATACCTTTATTCAAGTTATTGGCATTTTCAACCTGTTCCCTGTGAGGCAGGAGAGTGGGGTGAGTTGATTTCCTGTAGTGTGATGGAAGATTTTATAGGCCTCTAGGAACCCTTAAAATTATCTGGGGTGACTAATACAGTAATGTTTTACATAATCATACATGTATAACCTATATCTGATTGCTTACTGCCTCACGGAGTGGGGAGGAGAGGGAGGAAAGGAGGGATACAAATTGGAACTCAAAATTATAAACAAAAATGTTTATTACTAAAATTAAATTATCTGGGGGAGCCCCCTCACTTCACATGAAGAAACAGAAGAGAAGTTAAGCAACTTGGCCAGTGTCATGTAAATAAGTAATAAGAAGGAACTCAACCAGGGTTGAACCCAGGTCTCCAGACCTATGTCATTTCCACTATAGCACAATGGATTTTTCTTATTTGTCCTAAAAGCACCTCTGGCTAATTTGTAGGAAAATGAAACATTGCTGAAGATGTTGCTTCTGTTTTGCTAGAATGATGACAAATGTGACTTTCTCACCATTCTCCTCATCTGGCCTCTGGTTTCATGGTTTCCCAGTTCCCTCTTCCAAAGAGATTTTCTCAGAGTCACATGTTCCTACCCAAACTCCATCTGATTCTTTCTCAGGCTCTCTACATATACTTGAAGAAACAAAACAAAGGTGAAGAAATAAATAATCCCAAAAAATCAACAGAGCATATACAAAACTAATTCTTTGCAAGTGAGGTATATGAATCTATATTTCTTTTCAAAAGGAACTTTCTATTACACACTCAATCCCCAACTGAAACCCCAACCCCATTTTCCAGATCTATTACCTGGTGTAAAGTTTTAGGAATATGGAAACAAATGATTGTTGACCTTTCAGGCTTTGCCAGAAGGTCCTCACTTCTTTCCTTAGACGACCCAATTTCCAGAAGCATATCTGACTAAAAAGAATGGGTCAGGAGGTGGGTGACTAGGATTTGCTGTGGAATGGTTCCCATTACTCTACTTCCCTCTCCTCAAACCTGGACTAGCCCCTAACTCCAAACTGGACAGTCTGTTATCTATCCAACTCTCCACCTCTCCATAGTTCCCACCCAACTATCACCAAAGCTAAATACAGTAATCCAAAAAAAAGAAGCAGAGATAGACCTTGATTTGGGGAGAAAAGTAGACATTTCTGCAGTCATTGAGCACTAAAGCAATATGGAAGGCAAGAGAAAGGAGGAGGGAAGTAAATGAAGATCATGGAACTCCAGCTGCTCAGAATAAAGCAGCTAAAGAAGAGAGAACATGCGGCAGCCTTTCCCCAAATGCAGGCAAGCTCTTTAAATAGCTGGTGCCCAAGTAGTCCATTATTTACTTATTTTAAACTGGTCACCAATGATAAGATTCAAGTCTCATTTGTTCTTCCTCTGTACTTAAACCTGAAATATAAATAGATTCAGAGATTGGATAAGCTTACAAGCATTTTTCTCTCCTTAGTCACTCAGCTCACCACCCACACCCAACCCAGTGGAAGAAGTCAGAGAGTGAAATAAAGGAGACATTCTGAAAGTGATACAAAAATGAACCAATAAGGAAAATTATGGAATCCCTCTTCCTGCAACATTTGTTGTTTTTCAGTTATTTTTCAGTCATGTCCGACTCTTCATGACTCCATTTGTGGTTTGCTTGGCAAAGATACTGGAGTGGTTTGCCATTTCCTTCTCCAGCTTATTTTACAGATAAGGAAACTGAGACAAGCAAGGATAAGTGACTTTCCCAGGGTCACACAGTTAGCAAGTGTCTGAGGACAGATATGAACTCAGGGAGATGAGACTTCCTGACTTCAGGCCTGACACTGTCCATTGTGCCACCTAGCTGCCCCCAGAGAGGTGAAACATTCAGTAAGCTTTTCTTTGAAGAACATCAGTGGAAGCCACTATATGCAATAAATACATCTCTTAAGTGGTGGCTGGTAAATTCAAATTCCAATGAATCAAATTATCATCTCCCATGGACAGTCATTCCAGATACGTACTCTTCACTTTTGATTAATCCTTAACAGGTAACAAATCCCAACACTTTAATTTTTCCTCCTCCTTGCTATACAAAGAGTGATTACTGGGGATATAAATGAACAGCAGCATAAGCTACTGCTGAAAGACCAGCTAGACATCAGAGTTGAGCTAATGTCATTGTCACTAATCTTTGAAAGTTTGTGGAAAAATGGGAAATATATCATAATTTTATAGAAAGTCAAGTTTCCAAAAAGAGAGGACAATAGAATTAGAAAACAATAGTCTGGTAAACTTGCTTTGAATTCCTAGCAAAATTCTAGAATGTTATCAAATGGGTGATTAATAAATGTCTAAGATATATATATATATATATATATATATATATATATATATATATATATATATATATATATATATATATATATATATATATATATACATACATATATATATGTATAGAGAGCAACTATCACAAAGATCCAGCATAGGTTCATCAAGAACAGGTTATACCAAAATAGCCACATTGCCTTTATTTGACCAGGTTATTAAACTGAAAAATTAGGGAAATGTTCTACATATAGTTTAACTTAGATTTTATCAAAGCATTTGACAAAGTTTCTCATAATATTCCTATAGAAAAGATAGAGAAATATGAACCCTGGGGTTGGCAAACTACAGCCCTCGGGAAAAATCTGCCCCACAATCTGGTTTTTCTGTTGTTGGGTTTTTTTGGGGGGGTTTTGTGAGGCAATGAGGGTTAAGTGACTTGCCCAGGTTCACACAGATAGTAAGTGTCAAGTGTCTGAGGCCAGAATTGAACTCAGGTCCTCTTGAATCCAGGGCCATTGCTTTGTCCACTGCGCCACCTAGCTGCCTTCATCATAATCTGTTTTTGAATGATACATGCACAAAACTAGTCTTGGAATGTTGTTGTTTAGTCATTTGGTTGTGCCCAACTCTCTGTGAGCCCATGGAACATAGTTGTGCATGGGGTTTTCTTGGCAAGGATGCAGGAATGGTTTCCCATTTCCTTCTCCAGTGGATCCAGCAGTCAGAGGTTAAATGGCTTGCCTAAGGTCACACAGCTAAGAAGTATCTGAATCTGGATTTAAACTCAGGACTTCCTGACTTCAGGCCCAGTACACTATTCACTGAGCCACAGCTGCTTTCTTAGCTTGAGGGCCATACAAAAACAGTCAATTGGATTTGGCCCAAGGGCTGATATTTGCTGATCCCTGGACTAGGCAATAGTGGATTCATAACAGAATGAATGACAGGATCCAAGGAATAATCAGTTTTGGTTTGATGTTAACTTGAAAGGCCTCTAGTGGACTCCACTGGGGAACTATATTTTGTTGTTGTTCAGTCTTTCAGTTTTGTCTGACATTTTGTGACACCCTTTGGGGTTTTCTTGGCAAAGTGGTTTGCCATTACCTTCTTTAGCTCATTTTATAAATGAGGAAACTGAGGTAAAAAAGGATTAAATGTGTAAGAAAATAATGGGCTGGTGGCATCTAGGTGGCATAGTGGATAAAGCACCAATCCTGGATTCAGGAGGACCTGAGTTCAAATCTGGCCTCAGACACTTGACACTTACTAGTTGTGTGACCTTGGGTGAGTCACTTAACCCCCATTGCCCCGCAAAAAACCAAACAAACAAAATAATGGGCTTTGCCAATGTCCAAAGGCCCCAGCTGGAGGGGATTGATTTGGGCTGATTGGATTGACTGAGATTGACTGATTTTGCTGATTAACTCACTTAAAGATAATTCAATTGACACCATGACTGCCTGGCCCTCAGGAGGGTGTGTTCTCAGAGACTGTGGACTCTGACCTCAACACAGGACCATCCTCAAGTCAAGTGAACCAATGGATTTGAGTGATGCTAGCCAATTAGCTTAAAGCAGTGTGGAAGGACCGCCTCTCCTTGGGATGCAGAGGAAGTTTCCACACTCTTTTTGGCTCTCTTGTCTCTTGAACAGGCTGATGGTAGAGAAATTGAGAAAGAACCAGGTGAGACTGGAATGCTAGGCTAGATAGGCCTTTTCTTAACTTTCTGACCCAGGTATTCTCTTTTTTCTAATAAATGCTTAATGCCCCAAACTGGTGCTAAAGCTTCTAATTTATAAATAAACCCTAGCTAGCTTTCCCTACACTTGGGACAGGAATAAAGTGACCACACATTTAATTTTACACGTCACAAATGACTTTCCCAGGATCACAAAGCTAGTAAGCATCTGAGGGCCCATTTGAACTCAGGTCTTCTCAATTCCAGGCCCAGAGCTCTATCCACTGTACCACCTAGCTGCCCTGGAACTATATTTGGCCCATGTTATTGAACATTTTTATCAATGACTTGGATATTGATAAAGATGGTGTGCTTCTCACATTTCCAAATGATACAAAACTGTGAAGTAGAGCTAGCTCATTACATGCCAGAATCAAAATTCAAAAGGATCTTGGCAGGCTAGAACATTGGGTTGAATCAAATAAGATAAAATTTAACTGGGATAAATATAAGTTTTACACTTGGGTGGAAAGTTAAGGGAGGCAAATTCCACTTTAACATAAGGGGATTCTGGGGCAGCTAGGTGGTACAGTGGATAAAGCACCAGCCCTGGAGTCAGGAGGACCTGAGTTCAAATCTGGCCTCAGATACTTGACACTTACTAGCTGTGTGACTCTGGGCTAGTTACTTAACCCTCATTGCCCCACAAACAGGAAAAAAAAACCATAAGGGGATTCTCCTTAACAATTAGAGCTGTCTGAAAATTAAACAGGATGCTTTGGTGAGCATCATGAGCTCCCCCTCACTGGAGGTTATCAAGGAGAAGCTTAGTGACTACATGCTCCAAAAGCTGTACACAGGATTAATGATTTGGACAGGGTTCATATAAGATGACCTCTGGGGTCACTTAGAACTCAGCCAATGATTTTGTGATTCTTTGCCAAGTAGTTAATTATTTAGCACCCAGATGAGCTGCCCACTTGAAGGAAGCTTTTGGTAAATTCTTTTGAAAAGCAGAGAATCAATAAAAATATGTAGCAAAATAATAAAAATCAAACATGACTTGAAATAAGAGATATTAGAGGACACTCCCAACCTACTCCTTCCTGAAGGTGGAAGGTCTACAATTGTTACACATTGCACATATTTTCAGACTTTTTGAGTGCATTGATTAGTTGTGCTGATTTTTTTCCCTCTCCTTTTTCTTTTTATCTTTAAAAAATATTATTTGTTATATGGGATGACTTGGGGAGGGATACAGGAGAAAACCATGAGGATATAAAAAACAAAATAATAAAATAATAACCCTTGGAGGTAAGTGCTATTATTATTCCCATTTTACAGGTGAAGAAACCGAGGCTGAAAGAAGTTAAGTGACTTTCTCAGAGTCACACAGCTAGCAAAATGTTTGAGGTAGTATTTGAATTCAGAGGTTCCTAAGTTTAACACAAGCATCTATGCCACCCAGCTGCCATCCATACATACATAGGTGTTGGCATAGGTGTCTCCTCCATTAGAATGCGAGGTCCTTAAGGATAGGGATAATGTTTTTGTCATTCTTTGTATCCCCGGAACTTATTATAGTGCCTGACACACAGTAGGCATTTAATAAACACTTTATTGTTTTTGGTTTTTTGGTTAAACTACACAGTCTCTTAAGAACCCAGGGTTTCCTCCACGTAACAATGAGGCATTCAGTAGAATTTTAGCGAGAAAAAATATGAAAGGCAATATAAATATTTCTAATTTCTTTGTAACATTTTCTTGAGCTAGCTCAGAATGTCCAACAGACTCATTTGCTGGACTAGCCAGTCTTCCTCCAGCACTTCATAACCAATCTGATTTTACTATTTCCAGGAAGAAGTCCATTACTGCTGTGATGTCTGAATTTTTTATTTAACCTCAATTCACCAGAAATTATTAAACACCTACTGTGTGCAAAGTACTGTGCTAAGTCCTAGAAATACAAAGGAAAGACAATTGAAGCAATCCTTGCCCTTAGGGGACTTACAGTCGCCAGGCTGGGGAGGGAAGGTACAACATGGACACAGACAAATAAATATAAAATATATTCAAAGGTATAACACAAAGTAGTTTTAAAAGGAAAAGATCATTAACATTGGGACAGGGAAGGAGAGATCAGGACAGGTTTTATGTAGAAGGGGACACCTAAGCTGGACCTGGAAGGATGCTGAGGATAAAAGGTGGAAGATGGAATGTCTTTGACAGAAAACAATTAACAGTGTATGAAAGGGTTTAATGAAATAAAACTGGAAGGGTAGGCAATATCCAAACTGAGGTAGGCTTCAAATGACAGTCTGAAAGTTTTCTATTTTATCTTCAGCAACAGGGAACTGCTGAAGATCTTGACATTCTTTTTATATTATGGCCTATCCACATATCCACACATTCATGCTATAATTTGAAATATTTTTTTTAAAATCTATATCATTATGTAGCAACATCATGAGATAATCAACTATGATTGACTTAGCTCATTTCAGCAACACAATGACCCAAGACAATTCTAAAAGACTTCTGATGGAAAATGTGATCTACATCTAGACAAAGAACTATGGAGTCTGAATGCAGATCGAAGCATACTGTTTTCACTTTATTGTTTTTCATGGTTTTTCCCCCCTTTTGTTCTGTTCCTTCTTTCACAACATGACTATTGTGGGAAATATATTTAACTTGATTGCACAGGTATAACCAAATTAGATTGCTTGCCATCTTGGGGAAGGGGAAAGGAAGGGGGAGGGGAGGGGAGGGAGGGAGAAAAATTTGGAACTCAAAATCTTATAAAAATGAATGTTGAAAACCATTTTGCATGTAATTGAAAAAAAATACTATTAAAAATAAAATTAAAATGTATATCATTATATAAAACTTTATATTAAATGATGCAAAAAGAGATCAGCAGAAACCAGACTGTCTACACATGGATATGTGTGTGTATGCATATACATGTAGGTAATGGAACACATATACATACATATATAAAATAAGGTAAGGAAATAGATAAACTAAAAAGGTGATAAAGATCAAACACCACTTCAGGAATTTTTTTTTATCCTTTATTGTGTTCTGCTTTGTTAAACTGCATGGTAAAGAATATGAATAATTCAGAGAAATGTGGGATAACTTGTATGAATTTATATAGAACAAACCAGGAGAAAAATATACATAATAACTACAAAAATGTAAACAATAGTTCATAGTTGGCATTTTTTTAAAGGCCTTAAGATTGACAAAGCATCATACATGCCATTTTCTATGATCCTTACAACAACCTCATGAGGTAGGTATTATAAATACCCCCATTTTACAAAGGAGAAAACTGAAGCTGCAAGGTGTTAAGTGTGTTGCCCAAGGTTGCTCTGCTACTAAGTATCTAAGGCAGGATTTGAAGTCAGGTCTTGCAGATTCCTGGTCCCACATTCTTACCTACTGTGCCACCTAGCACTAGCACTAAAGTGAAGCCAAATTCTGAGTAATGATCCATCTCAGTCTCAGAGAAGAGATGAAAAAAAACCTCCCTCCTTTCAGTAGAGAAGTGAGGGATTATGGGTGAAGGATGTTGCATAAAATGTCAGCCATAGTGTTGGATGGTATTGTTTAAATGTATTTCTTTGCTACAAGGGAAGCATTTAGGGGGGAAATGTATCCAGAAATAATTATGATCTAAAAACAAGTCATCAATAAAATTTATTTTTTAGAAATGGAAGAGAAAGAAAATCTACAGTATAATATCTTGAGAATTTATGTATGTATTTTGTTCTTACTTTGCATGTTTATTTGATTATTTGTTTAGTTGATCGTTATTAAGTTCATAATAAAACAGGTTTTAAAATCTATATTGTGGCAGAGGCCAAAGAGGACATTCAATTATACTGGACATTTTATGGCTCCCATTCTAATTAATGCAATCACGAGAATACTTTTCTTTCCTCTTTCAGAGACAATGAAAAGGGGCAGCTAGGTGGCGCAGTGGATAGAGCACCGGCCCTGGAGTCAGGAGTACCTGGGTTCAAATCCGGCCTCAGACACTTAACACTTGCTAGCTGTGTGACCCTGGGCAAGTCACTTAACCCCAATTGCCTCACTTAAAAAAAAAAAAATAAGTAGCTCCAGAGACAATGAAAGGTGATGGCCTCCCCATTACAAAGGTACTTATTTTGGACTGTCAGAGTTTTTAGTTCTGCAAGGCCCTGAATGCTCTTAGGCAAGATGTTATCATAGTCCAGCCATGGATTCCATGGTTTGGTTTGCATTGCTGAGTATTGTGTTATCTGTACTTAGCCTCTTAGCCCAAATGTTCTGAAGGCACAATGGATACAATTGCAATGGGACTGATTACTTTGCATCATGCTATACCTCTCACTTTTCTCTTTGTTTCACAAGGAAAAAATGCTTAGAACAAGAAGGCCGTCATGGTACATTGGAAAGAGCATCAGCTCTGGAATCAGAGACCTGAGTTTGAATTCCCCTTCTGATGATTACTACCTATGTGACCTTGGACAAGTCCTTTCTGAACTCCTAAGTTTCCTCATGTGTAAAATGAGGGGTTTGAGAAGGATGCCTGTCCAGCCTCTTCCCTTCCTCCCTCCTTGCTGCACTAGAACAGAGACCATGCCATGGAGGACTTATCATTTTCAGCTCTGAAACCAAGGCAAATGAGGTTAAGTGACTTTCCCAGGGTCACACAGCTAATAAGTATCTGAGGCCAGATTTGAACTCAGGTCTTCCTAACACCAGGCCTAGTACTCTATCCACTGTGCATCTAGCTGCCCTGAATGGCTTGGTCTACTATATCTAGCCATGCTTTACTTTATACCCCAGTCATTATCTTGCTTGGCACCATATGCTTATTCTCTCTCACCCTACCCCCCCCCAACTCCTTCTAGCTCTAGACCCATAATAAAATCAAGACTGCCATTGTTATAGGAAAGGATGCCTCCGTTTACTTACCCATAACTCCAATCCCAAACCAAAATATCCCTCCTAAACCCCTATCCTCCTATATGTGTACTTTCCTCCTATTAAAATATGAGCTCCATGAGGACAAGGACTGACTCAATATTGTATTTGTATCTCCTGGACTTCACACAGTGCTTGGCATATAGTAAGTATTTAGAAAAATGTCTTTTCATTCATTCACTCATTCATTTATTTATTCATTCAAGGATTGGAAAATGGAAGAATAGATAATGCAAAAGTAGGAAGGTTACTAGATAAAACATTTTTTTTTACATTCTCCTGCCTCAAGGAAAAGTTACAGTCAAAACATAATAAAATGATAGCTCTCATTTTTTTTTACTTCAGTCCTTTAAGGGCCAAAGTACTTTTTCTAACAAAGGAGATCCATGGTCTTCATGAGGTATCATAGCCAAGAAAATTCATACACCTGACGTCAGCTTTATGATGAGCCTCTCTGAACTTAGCATGCTTGTTCATAGATGGCAGAAGTAGAGTCCAAATCCAGCACTGTACTTGAAGACCTTCCTAGTTTGATAGAATCCATAAGAACTTGTGCTATGCTACTGTAGTCTTTAAGAACCCTGGGAAAACTCCATGAAACATTGGAGTACTTTAATTTTTTTTCAAGATTTAAAATTTTACCCTAAAGAATGTACAGCCTTGGAGGCAGCTAGATAGCATAGTGGTAAAGCACTTGCCCTGGATTCAGGAGTACCTGAGTTCAAATCCGGCTTCAGACACTTGACACTTACTAGCTGTGTGACCTTGGGCAAGTCACTCAAGCCTCATTGCCCTGAAAAAAAAAAAGAATGTACAGCCTCATTAACAAAATACCTATTGAAACATATACCATACCTATACTGATTTGTTATATGTCATAGTGATTTTATAAATATACATATATATTTCAGTTATCAAACATTTTTTCTCCTTTCTACATTTCTCCATTCACTATAGAAAAAAGGGAGAGAAGGAAGGAAGGAAGGAAGGAAAGAAAGAAAAAGCAGGCAGGGAGGGATGAAGGAAAGAAAGGAAAAGTCAATTCACATGAGGACAATCAAACATATTCCCAAATAGGCCCTGCTCATAAATGTGTTTTGTATTCTGTATATTAGTCCATCATATCTCCATTAAGAGATAGGAAGCATTCTTCTCTATCAGTTTTCCAAAATCATGGCCATAATGCTTTTATGAACGTATTTGCTTTAATCAACATATATAATTATCCCATAGCCCTAATGTTAAGGAAACTGTCTCTCTCATTGTTCAGTTGCTTGATTCTCTGCAATTAAGAAGAGCTAGTTTTGATTATTCAGTCAGTGGGTTATTCCAGACCCCTTGTTTTTCTTTACTCTCTCTTTTCCTGTGTCAGTCCTGTGCTATTTTTTCCCCCTGCTCATTGGCAGTTCTACCCAAGGGTGAGAAGGGGAATAGGAAGGAGGAAAAATTCATTTCTATTAATTTGGTTTCTTGGTACCAAGGGAAAAACAGTGGCCAGGGAAATCTCCAAGCTCCCAAAAGTTTCCATTAAAGCTTCATCCCTCAAACTCAGGGATTCTTAATCTTGGGTTCATGAACTTTTAAAACAACATTTTGATAACTGCATTTCAATATAATTGACTTCATTTGCAATCACATGTATTTTATTTCATAAATTTAAAATGTTATTTTGAAAATGAGTCCAAAGGCTTCACCAAATTGCCAAAGGGGTTAATGACACAAAAATATAAGGAATTCCTGATGTGGCTTAAAGCCAACTTGGTAGACTTCACCCCCCCCCCCACACACACACTCCTCTATCACACAGGAGGACACACACTTGATGATATTAGTAGTCTTTTACTTCTTATGAATGAAATAAAATAAAGCGATCCCACTTTTATAAAGGAAGATCATGGCATGAGGGAGAGGAGTTGTCATTCTAGTACAGAATGGAGAAGCAAAGGAGAAGTTCCCCAACTTCATAATTCCACCAGAGCTAACTCTGAAAAGGCAGAAGTTAAACTCTTTTTAATCATAAAGGTCTTTTTTATTTTCCGCTTATGTGTAAAAATAGTTTTTAACATTTGTTTTCATAAGATTTTTAGTTCCAATTTTTTTCTCCCCCCCCTTCCCTTCCCCCTCCCCAAGACATGAAATCTGATACAGGCTATATATGTGCAATCACATTAAACACATTTCTGTATTAGTCATGTTGTGAAAGAAGAATCAGAACAAAAGGGAAAAAACCTCAAAAAAAAAATAGAAACAGTGTGGTTTAATCTGCACTCAGAATCCACAGTTTTTTTTTTTTTCTGGATGTGGAGAATATTTTCCATCATGAGTTCTTTGGAATTTTCTTGGGTCATTGCACTGCTGAGAAGAGCTAAGTCTACCACAGTTGATCATCACACAATGCTGCTGTTATTGTGTACAATGTTCTCCTGGTTCTGCTCACTTCACTCTGCATCAGTCCACTTAAGTCTTTCCAGGTTTTTCTGAGAAATTGAACTTATTGATACAATTGAGATCTGGGGGTTATTTGGAATATCATTTCTCAATGCTAACCATATCTCTTCATTACTGGGATCTTCTATCTTATAATTAAGAATTCAGTGTCATATGGAAAATCTCCTAAGTATCCCTTCCTACTATTTATTCTCCTCTCTCCACTTCATTAGAGAATGGGATTCATAATTCTTGTCATATGTTATTTTTCCAGGAAATATATGTGATAGCATATATAGTACAGTCCAAGAAGTTCCCAAGCAATAATGAAATTCCCACACCCTAAATCTGTTGAGAGTCAAGATTTTTCTTAGTACTGGCCAACAGAGCGTCCATTAGACTGAACCCTACTAAATGACCCAATGCTTTTGTCTGGAGAGATTTAGTGTTGGCTATTAAGTATATGGACTATCATAGATTCCAAGTAGAAATTCCAAGGTCATTAGAAATACATCCAAAAAATGGGTACCATATGATGAATTTATAATTCTTCAAAATTATTTTAAAATACAAAGCACATACTTATTTGTGACTGGCAGATGGTAAAGATAAATCCCCTGTACTCAGCTGGTCTTACCTTAGCATGAGGCCACATGAACTTCTCAGCTACTGGCAGAAAGAGAAAAAGATGTCTGGCCCCTCTTCCTTCTAGAAAATCAGCATGTTCATTTCTGCCCATGGAGAGAAAATAGAGTCACTGTGACTCTCACTGCCTATCTTCTATCTTATAGGGAGAGAGAGAGAGAGAGAGAGAGAGAGAGAGAGAGAGAGAGAGAGAGAGAGAAGCATGACAGAGAAGGAAGAGCCTCAGAGCCTCAAAGTACTATTCTCCCATCCATGAGGGAGAGAAAAGAATGAAAAAAGGAAATCCCAGAAGCCTGTGTCTTAAAGCCCCACCTACTACTTCTGGTCCAGTAAGATCATCTTTTTACACATCATTTGCCTTCTTGCAAGGTTCTAATCCTACTCAGTTTTGCCTTCTGGAGGATTATAAACAACAGGTTGTATGAATCCCATTACTGATGACTAGGGTATAGGTGAATGGGAAGAGACTGAGAAGCAAAGATAATTAAACCATGAGACATCAACTTCTTCAAGGAGAAACTCAGATACTCTCATCCTGAATCCATCTTGAGTGGAATACAACACCATGCCTTCTATGTCATCAGTGGGTATAAGAACTCAGTTTTAGAGAAGAACATGCATTTACTGGGCATCTGAGACAAGAAAGGAGAATATTGCTGAGATCTAGAATGGTAAGGCAAGGGGAGTAAGACAAAGTTCTGCAACCTCGTAATTTTTCTAGAGCCGATTCTGAGTAGAAAGAAGTTGAACATAGTAAAACTTGTATCTAGGAGTTACCTGTGGAGTTGATTTTTCAATGATAATCCTGTCCTTCTGTTCCAGAGATCTACAGTCAATCAGCAGGCAGTTAGTAAGCATTTATTATATAACAAGCATCTTTCCAGGCACTAGGGGTACAGAAACAAAACAGAAACGATCACTGTTCTCAAGGAGTTTACATTCTACCTCCAATCCTGGAATCACAGGGTTAATGTCATATGGAAAGGACCCATAATAAATGTTATTTGAATTGAATGCAATTGTGTTGAGAAAGAACAATATCATTGACCTGTTGGCTTTGCCTAAGGCAAGGCCAGCTAGGAGTCCCACTGGCATGCCAACCATGAATGACAGATGGCAAATTAGACTTGGGTAGAAAAAAGAATTCACCAGAAAGGCACCTGGGCATGCATCATTCTTTTTCCTTCATCATGAAAGAAACATCAAGCCCAAGAAGCTCCAATTTTTAGAAAAGCACTTAATACCAGCCCTAGCTCCCATCTCCGGCACTTACACCCTTTCATCAACCATATTTAGTTATCCGTTGCATGATATATTAGAATTGAAAGCACTAAGGGGAAACCAGAGGCAGAAGAAAAATATTTAATGTGTACCCACAAATAATGCCAAAGCGTCCACTTTCTGAAAATACAGAAATGTCATTCGCTGATACCAAAACAGATTGTCATAAAAGGAACTCCTGAAATGACCTGAAAACCGAATCACTATTTCCTATGTCACAGGTTAGTGAGAAATTACTTCTTTACAGCCTAACAATTCAAGGAATAATGACCTAACATTGCTCCACTGTGAATTGGGTCCAAGAGATATATTTTCACAGGTAACAGCAAATAAGAGCCAGCTCGGCACAGTCGAGAAATGTATAAATCTCCCTGAACCCTGGAGAATTCACACACTTTGACACAAGCAATCCATAAGCACTATATCCAAGCTGAAATATCTGAGATCAGATTGGGAATGTTACTCATTACCCAGGCTTAGACTTAGATGGTGATGGAGGGGCTCTGTCCAACCACAAAAACCAGCTATTTCCAGGTTTCTTCTGTCCTTTAGGTACCTGCCACAGATAGAAATTTGGCAGCAAGTACAAAGGGTGGGCTTCACATCAGAGAGGTATAGTGTATCAGTTCTGGAAGGCAGCACATATTTCATCTCCCTCAACCTCCCCATTTATAGAAGAGAACACTGAGTTCTAAAGAAAGCAAATGAAGTGCCCAAGGTGATAGGGTCTTTACTATAATGCCACCTTTCCTTCTTGGCAAATGAGATTATTATGATTCCTTAAAAGCAGGGAAGAGGTGATGTGGCACCTTATTTCACTGGTAGTCTCTAACAGGCCCCAAAAGAGAGGTAGCAGGGACTAATTAATTAATAGCAAACATTTGATGAATACTTAATATATGGCAAGCATCATATCAGGGGATGTGGGAGAATACAAAAAAGCATATGATGTCACTCTTTCTTCAACAAACTGACAATCTAATTGGAAAGAAATTATATAATGCTTATGCTTATATGTGTATATACACATAATTTTGTTTATGTATACACATACGAATGTATGCATGTATAAATGTATATGTAAACATGTATATACATATATATATATACACTACACACATATATATCAATCACTAATACTGGTAATGGAGTTCAGAAAAGAAATCACTGTTGCCTAAGGAGGTCAAGGAAGGCTTCATGTTAGAGGTTGGATTCAAGATGGTCCTTGAAGAATGGGGAGGATGCAGTTTTCCTTGATAATTTCTTGAAATATGATGTCTAGGCTCTTTTTTTTTTATCATGGCTTTAAGTCTGATAATTCTTAGATTATCTCTCCTTGATCTATTTTCCAGATCAGTTGTTTTTCCAATGAGATATTTCACATTCTCTTTTTCTCATTCTTTTGACTTTATTTTTATTGATGTCTCACAGAGTCATTAGCTTCCACTTGCCCAATACTAATCTTTAAGAAATTATTTTCTTCAGTGAGTTTTTGTACCTTCTTCTCCATTTGGCCTAGTCTGCTATTTAAGGAGATGTTTTCTTCAGTGAATTTTTGTTCCTCTTTTACCATTAGATCAATTCTTTTTTTTTAAAGTTATGTTTTCTTCAGCATTTTTTGTGCCTCTTTTGCCAATCTCTTGATTCTCTTTTTATAATTTTCTTGCATCACTATTGTTTCTTTTCCCATTTTTTCCACTACCACTCATCTCTTTCACTAACTCTTCTAGGAGTTCTTGTAGGGCTTGTGTCCAATTGGCATTTTCCTTAAGGCTTTTATTGTAACTGTTTTCATATTATTATCATCTGAGTTTGTGTCTTGTGGCAAGTAAAACTATATGTGGTTGCCTTATTTCTGTCCCAAGTTTGGGGAAAATTAGCTTGTATTTCTAATATATTGCTACTTATAAATTAGAAGCTTTAGCACCAGTTTTAGGGCATTAAGTATTTATTGAAGCATATTAGGTATTAGTAAAGATAGATCACATTGCCCTGAAAGTTAGGAAAGCCTAGCTAGGATCTAGGGAAGAAGAGAGAAAAAGGCTCCTTCACCTACAAGTCTTAGGTCAAAAAGGAAGTCCCTCTCCCTGTGTGCCTGGAAGCTTCCTGCAGGTCCCAATGAGAGGTGGTCCTTATACACTGCTTCAAGCTAATTGGCTAGCATCACCCAAATTCATTAGTTCACTGGACTTAAGGGTGTTCCATGAGCAGAATGTGCCCAAGGTCAGAGTTCAGAGAACACATCCTCTGAAGGCCAGGCCTTCAGGTAGGTATGGTTCCAATCAAGTTAACTCCAAGTGAGTCAAGCAGCGAAGTCAATCTAATCAATCTTAATATTATCTCCTCAAGGGGGGGCCTCTGGGAGTCCCAAAACCCATTATTTTTTCACAGACTTTCTCACAAAGTGCTAGGGCTCCTCTCTGCCCTGGAACTGGAACTGGGTCCCCCTGTGACTGATCATAAGCACACCTTTATGCTCTGGAACTGCAACCCAGAACTGCATATGGGCAACAGAATTTTTGGTCAGCACCAGCATCAGTGCCAGCAAAGGGTCCCCTGGAATCTTCTTCTGGCCAGTTGTCTGACTCCCTCCCCGCCCCCAACCCCTTATTATCTCTGGGCTGAAATCTCCCAAAGCTGCTACTGCTGCCACTGTCCTGGCTGCTTCCATGGTCAACCACTGGTGTTGCTGTCCCAGGCTAGCCCTGAATCTGGTGTCACAGACTTTCCTGCTGACTTCCTAAATTGTCTTTTTTTTGGGGGGGGGGCTAAGCGAGCAATGAAGGTTAAGTGACTTACCCAAGGTCACACAGCTAGTAAGTGTCAAGTGTCCGAGGCCAGATTTGAACTCAGGTTCTCCTGAATCCAGGGCCGGTGCTTTATCCACTGCACCACCTAGCTGCACCCACCCTGTCTTTTTTATGGCTCTGCCACTCCAAAATCTGATTTGGAGTGTGAGGGCCAAAATTTGATATACATAGTGTTATTTAGGTGACTCATCTTAATATTGGAGTCCCGGAAATATGAGGGACCTTTTAGGTTCACCCTCCCCTCTGAACAGCCCTTTTTAGATATTTCTCCCAGGCCCATAAGAAAGGAGCCTTATAGCTTTAGATTCACAGAAGGATCAGATTTTATTACTTGGGAATTAATTAAACAACAATGGTAAAACTAATAAAAATCAAAGATAAGGAAATAGGAAAATAGAAATCCAAATAAATACTCTTAACTCTAAACTTAACCTATGTGATCCCCAGACTGTTTCCAATTAAGCTAGTTCAAAGGAATTTAGGGTTTTCCATAATTAACTCACCAAAACCTGGAAGTCTACAGTTGCTTGTGCCACTGGGAAAAAGCAGCCACCCGAGACTGAGAACTCGTGCCACCACCGCAAGGGGAGAAGTCCAAGAGACTGCGTTCTGGAAGAAGCCTAGTGTTCCAGAAGAAACCTCCGCCTCCCTTCAGGTAGTGTTCAATCTTTCCTCCCCTAAAAGGGGAGGTCCTTCAAAAAAAACTGCCTATGGAGAGTTCTTCTGACCTCAGTAGCATACATAATCTGGGGGTGGGCCAGGTGTGGCCCCTCCCAATTGAGTCAGCTAAAAACTGCAATATTACTCTTTACCACAAATAATTTTTACCACAGGAGGGTAATTGTAAAGATATCCAGAGGGAAATGCTGCAAGAATTTCTCTGGGTTGCTATCTCTACTCCACCATCTTGACTTCACCCACCACTCTCTATTTATAGCTACTACCTTAAGTTGAAGGTCTCATCGCTTCTTACCTAAGTTATTGTGGTGGTCTCTCTTCTTCAAGTATCTCTCCATATTGCAGCCAAAATGATTTTCCATAAGCAGAGATCTACTTGATAAACTCTAATGGTTCTTTATTCCCTCTAGCATTAAATACAGGGCATCATCAAAAGTCTTAATGCAGTGTTAAAGTATTGAGGCTTAAGGTGGCACCAAAAATTTTGGGATACACTGTATAAACCATACAGTTTAGCCTGTAAAGCCCTTCACAGCTTGGCCCCAACCTGTCTTTCCAGTCTCTGAATATTACTCCCCTTTCTACATGTGTTAATACAGTTAATTTGACCTCCTCTCTGCTTCTGTCCCTTTTTCCTGACTCTTGTCTCTTATGCTCTTAATGCATTTCTTCTTGAACTCTACTCAGGGAAAATCAAATCCCTCACTTCAAATTACAGCTAAATATCACCTTCCATTTAGAACCTTTCTTATCTCCTCCAGCTGCTGCCCCCCTTTCCTCCACTATCTTTAATTTGTACTTATTCTCCTTTGGTAATTTTATACATACTCATATAAGTCCTTGTTGTCTCTCCTGTTATGATGTAAAGCTCTTTGAGAGAGTAAGGATGGTTATATTCTTTATACTTATACCTCCCCCACTGACTAACACAGGACCTTCCACATTGTAAACACTTGATGCATATTTATTGAATGTTTGACCTTTATCTTTTTCCTTTTTTTCTCCTTTCTTTTCCTTCCTTTATTCTCCTTTATTTGACCCTTTTCTTTTTTGTCATTTCTCTACTCTTTAATTGTTTTGTTTTTAATGAATAACTATTATGTGCTTACTAATTTGCTAGAGGTTGTAGAGGATATAGAGCAATATAGGTTATTTGTCCTAAGGACACTAGGAATACAAAATAATTATAGAGATGCAAAATTTACATATTTGAAACTATTATCAAATAAATTGCCATTTCTGGGGGATGCTACTTCCACAGCATTTCTTGTATCTACCCCCTTCTCTTCACTCACATGGTTGTCATCCTAACTCAGGCTCTTGTCAACCCCTCACCTAGACTATTGCAATTAATCTCTGTTTCAATTCTTTCCTCACTTCAATCTATCCTCCACACAGCTTCCAGAGCAGAAAGCACATATCCAGACCTCATTACTCTCCTGTTCAAAATCCAAGAGTTTTCTATTACTTCTAGGATAAAATACAAATCCCTCTTTGGGGTATTTAAAACTCTTCAAAACCTGTCTCTGACCTACCTTTATAGCTTTATTTTATCTTACTCCCCTTCACACAATATATGTAGTCCAGCCAAACTGGTTTTCTTGTTGTTTCTCATGTGAAATTCCATCTCCCATCTCTTGGACTTGCATAGGCTATCCTGCATTCCTGGAATGAAATTCTTCCTCACCTCCATCTCTTAGAAACCCTATTTTCCTTCAAAGATCATCTCAAACGTTGTTGTTTGTGTTCAATCACTTCAGTTATGTCCAGCTTTTATGACCCCATTTGGGGTTGTCTTGGCAAAGACACTGGAGTGGTTTGCCATTTCCATCTCCAGTTCATTTTACTGATGAGGAAACTGAGGCAAACAGGATTAAACGACTTGCTCAGGGTTACATAGCTATTAAGTATCTGGGGTAAAATTTGAACTCAGATCTTCCTGACTGCAGGAGTGGAACTCAATCCATTTCACCACAAAGCTGCCCCTCAGCTCAAATATCACTGCTTATAAGAAGCCTTCCCTGATTTCCCCCAGCCTCCCTCTCTCCAAATTACCATGTATTTATTTTGTTTGTATTTTTTATATATTTACATATGCTTATCTTGTCTCTCCCAATAGAATCTAAGTTCTTTAGGGCAGAGACTGTTTAATTTTTGTCTTTATTTTCCCAAGGTCTGTGATAGTGCTTGGTATATGGTAGGCACTAAATAAATGATTGTTGATTGATTATTAGATAACATCCCAATGCTAAACCAAGTTCTCCAGGAATTCAGAAAAGGGAAAGACCCATGTGTGCTAGAGAAGTCCCTATTCCTCTTCCTCATCTAATTCCCTCTCTTGTTTTTCCTTTGTTTTTCTGTTTCCTTTCTTCTATTTTTCTTTTTTTCTTCCTTCATGCTCCCCCCTCCTCTTATAGGGAGAACAGAAATCTTGTTGCTGATAGGAATAAATAAAAAAGATATTAATATAGACCAAAGGAATGAGGCTGTAAGTTTTCAGCTCTACTAGCAACACTTGGCCCCCTCAGTTTTGTCCCAAGTTTGCATTTAAACTCTTTCAGAAAATTAAGATCTGTCAGGGCAAGAGAGAGGTTGGAATAAGCAAGCCAATCCAGAGAGAAGTGAGTGTCAATATGCTGAGGTGTGAGGTCCCTACACAGTGTGGGTTTTGATTAAACCCCACTGTAGTGATGACACCCATGATTGCTGTATTGTAGTAGTCACTGCAAGAGTTGAAAAGAACCATATAACTTAAGCTCCACAGAGCTGCTTTGAAATACAACTAAGTGAGAGTTTCAAAGGAGATGTAGATAGATAGGTGATAGAGAGAGAGAGAGAGAGAGAGAGAGAGGTAGACAGACAGAAAGAAAGACATATAGATATACATTATATGTGGATGTATGTGGATGTGCTCAGGGGAACTTTCTGATTTGCTGAACCAAGGAACCACCCCATGGAACCAAAGTTCACATGGCCACATCTGTAAAATTCTGGGATATCATGCATTTCCCCTAATGACTCCTGTTATGTCTAAAATCAGGGATATAATAGAAGTTAAATGGAATTTCAAACTATAATGTAAATAACATTTTAAACCTTGAGCAACAGCAGGAAAGGAAGAATTAAAAGATACCAATTAAAAGCTAAGGACTTCTCAAGCTAGCTGGCTAAGTGTAAATAGAAAGTGTCTGAATCATGAAAGAGCTAATGATGATCCTTGTAGCTATCAAACTATAAAGAACTGACAGACTCTTTCCTTTTGGAAAGAGGTCACATAATCAATAAAAACCAGAAGATGGTAGCAGAGAGTAACAGCAGCAAGAAGTATATCCAGCAGAAAGCAAGCAGCTCAACAGATAAGCCCAGAAGAGAACAGCAACAGCAGGAAGAAGGGACCAGGAGAAGATCCCAGAATAGTGGAGAAGGCAGTTCATCTAGCAATCAGTGGATATCTGTGACTCCACACATTCAGAGCTCTGAATTGCACTAGAAACATATGTTTTTTATGAGTTTGTAAAGCCGAGATTCTTGGTCACATGTTCACTACATGCATGTCACTCCATGCATCTTCCCTAATCACAGTTTTTCCATTTATGTATCATCTGGTGTGATAATTATGATAGAATTAACCTCTTGGTTTTTGGTTTTTGGTTTTCTGGCGGGGGGGGGGGGAATCTTAGCTTCTCAGCCAATCTCAGTTTGGCTGAGACAGGGAGGAGAGTTATGGAATAAAAGCTTAAGAAGTTAGTAGTGAATTTTTTTAAGGATAGAGGAGCCTTGGGAATGTTTGAAGACAGTAGGGAGGGAACCAATATATAGGGAAAGGCTAAAGATGAGAGGGGGGGGGGAGAGAGAAGATTGAGGGGAAAATCTACTGGAGAAAATGGGATGAAATCAAAGCAATGAATAGGGCCTTCTCATTATCTGGGATTTGTAGGAGAGAGTGGGAGGTGATGTTAAGGGGCTTTTAGCTGAAAAGGAATAGAGAAGACAGAACTCATGGTGAATGGCCTGAATTTTCTCATTGAAAACCTTAAAACTGCTCAGGATCCTTCAGTTTAAAATATTATTTGCATTATGGCTCATGCTTCCTTTCCCTTTGTGAAATGATGCAGAGTGAAGTGAATAGAATGAGGGCATTTATAGGGCCTGAAGACCAAAGAGGTTTTTTTGAGATCAATCCTCAGACAGATTGTCCTTTTTCTTTGTTTTGTCCATCAGTAAGTCAGCTAGTATTTATTAAGGAAGACTGATAGCAGGTTTTCTTGGGGCTAGCTTTCAAAGGAAATAAATACATTTGCTAGTTAAAAGTCATAGATGGTCCATATATTGGCTGAAGTCTCTTTGCTGAGTCACTGTCAATGATCTCTGAAAGCTTACAAAGAACAGGGGAGGTGCTACAAAACTAAAGATAAACAAATATCCCAATTAAAGAAAAACAAAGCAAAACAAAACCAAAGAGGGGACCTTGAGGACTAGATATCAATGATATCTGCACTCATTCCTGAGTCTCGAAGCTATTGTTAAAAGAATGGTTTGTGAACATTTGGAAGTGAAGCAAGAAGCAGGTAATCATTAAGAACCAGTGTGGTGGGGCAGCTAGGTGGCACAGTGGATAGAGCACCGGCCCTGGAGTCAGGAGTACCTGAGTTCAAATCCGGCCTCAGACACTGAACACTTACTAGCTGTGTGACCCTGGGCAAGTCACTTAACCCCAATTGCCTCAGTAAAAAAAAAAAAAGAAAAAAAGAAAAAAAAGAACCAGTGTGGCCTCATCAAGAACAGGCTAACCTCATTTCCTTTTCTGATAGGGATAGTAGACTGGTAGATCAAAGGAATACCAGAGATATAATAGACCAGGATTTCAGAAAAGCATTTGACAAAGTCCTTCCTGCTATCTTTGTGGGAGGGGAGTGGAATGGAGAGATTTGAGCTAGATAATAGTTCAGTGGATTTAGAATTGGTTAAATGACCTAAAGAATAGCCAATAATGGATTGGGTCAATCTGGAGAGAGGTCACTCAATAGCAGAGTATTCTGGGGATCTGGCCTCATCATTATGGCTGTTTAATATTCTTACCAATGACTTAAATGAAAGCATTGATAACGTGGCTATCAAATTTTTGTAGATTACACAAAGTTGGAAGGGATTACTAGCATGTCGAGGACAGAGTCAAAATCCAAAAGGACCTTGACAGGCTATGATGTTAGGCCAGATCTAATAAGATAACATTCCATAGGGATAGAGCTTTACTCTTGTGCAGTAGAAGAAATATCTACTAATGCTGGAAGTTTCCTAACACATAGCCCAGATTTCCCCCACATTAAAAGGCAATGAAGGGGCAGCTAGGTGGCGTAGTGGATAGAGCATACAATCCATTAAACTCCACAATATTTTTCAGATGAATTACTATCTAGCTATCTTATAATCATTGTCATTAAAAAAAAAAACCCCTCAAGTTGTTCTGATTCAGTCCTAACTCAGGCCCCAGATCCAGTCATTACAGGTTGAGATTAGAATGAAATGAGACACTAGTAGAATGTATAACATTTGACAGAAGGAAGTTTAATTCAATAATAGGATGAAAAACAAAATAAGGAGGACCTGAGTTCAAATCTGGCCTCAGACACTTAACACTTACTAGCTGTGTGACCCTGGGAAAGTCACTTAACCCCAATTGCCTCACCAAAAAAAAAAAAAGGCAATGAAACTGTCTTTAAGACTTAATTGCAAAAAAAAATTAAAAAAAAATTTAATTTTTTAAAAAAAGGCAATTTCAAGGCAGCTAGGTGGTGCAGTGGATAAAGCACTGGCCCTGGATTCAGGGAGACCTGAGTTCAAATCTGACCTCAGACACTTTGCACTTACTAGCTGTGTGACCTTGGGCAAGTCACTTAACCCTCATTGCCCCACAAACAAACAAACAAAAAAGACTTAATCACTCCAGGGACTAAGGTTCAAAACATTGACTTAGCTTCCTAGCTACTAATGCCAATGCATGAGAAGCAGGACCTCTTCAGGTTGGATGTGCTTCCCATAGCTCAGTGAATCAACACTCCCTTCTGACCAGATGAACGGGTGAGGTAAATTTAGGAGTGAGGGGAATTATACACACCTGAACCAATACTGTACCTTTGCTTATTTTGTTTTTCATCCTATTGTTGAATAAACTTCCTTCTGTCAAATGTTATACGTTCTACTAGTGTTTCATTTCATTCTAATCTCAACCTTTAACGACTGGACCTGGGGCCTGAGTTAGGACTGAATCAGAAGAACTTGAGGTTTTTTTTTTCTTTTTTAAATGACAATGATTATAAGATAGCTAGACAGTAATTCATCTGAAAAATATTGTGGAGTTTAATGGATTGTATGCTCAAAATGATATAATGGTGTGAACTGATCACGCAAAGAGAGACAATTGGATCCTAGAATGCATTGAGAAGCATAGTATCCACAAGTGATCATCCCAATGTACTCTGCCTATGCCAAACTATGTGTGGAGCTTGGGTTTAGTTCTGACCAGAATATTTTATGAAGAATGTCGATAAACTGGAGCATGTCTAGAGGCAAATGATTAGGATGGTAAGCAAATTCAAGGTTCTATCATATCAGGATCAGTTGAAGGAATTATGAATGTTTAATTAAAAGAAGACCTATGGAGATATGGGTAGTGGTCCTCAAAATATCTGAAGGTCCATCAGCCAGAAGAGGGATTGGACTAGTTCTACTTGACCCCAGAAAACAGATATACAAAACCTGGTTGAAGTTTCAGAAGAAGATTCTAGTTCCATAGAAGAAAAAGGCTTTCTAACAATGAGTCATCCAAAAGTAGAATGAGATTTGAAACATAGGTTTCCCATTACTGGAATTCTTCATGTAATGGATGGCTGACAGATACACAGGATTGTTCTCCAGGAGAATACTGCTTAAGTACATCTTGAACTGAATAATCTCTGGATTCCCTTTTAATTTTTGAAATATGTCCCTAACAATAGGAAAGCTTTACTGAATACTTAGATAAAAGGGCTCACAAGGGGTTTATGTGGAAGAATTAAATTCACCTAGACTCTACCCAGATAGAGGTCCTTGAAAAGTGTGCTTATGATTCTGAAATGTGATTTTTTTCTTTTAGTATGTAAAGCAGTTTTCTCTAGGAACATATCTCTGAAATGATTGTGGAAATAAATGGGAAAATGTGGCTCAATATACAAGTACTCACCTTGCACAGATTTGTCAGGGATGCATTTCAGACATAAAGTGAGGATGATCTATAACACTCTATTCACCTTCTCCCAGGCAATTTCCCCAGAAATATCCTGCCTGCCCTCCCTCACTCAAAAGTTTCCTAGATGAACCACCTTTCAATAGCATTGAAAGTTGGCATATATTACAGTGATTAGCACAGTGCCCAGGATGAAATAGGTTCTTAAAAGTGTTCTTTGATTGATTGATACTCTTCCTATACTATATTTTCCACCTGGAGGAGTTGAGTCCTCTTACTGACATAGGAGTTACACCTTTAAGTCATCTAGGAGAAGATGCTTTAATTCAACAAGAAAAACAAAGTTCATTTATTAATTTCCTCATTATGTTCCAGGCACTGGCTAAGTAGTGGGGATACAAAAAAAGTAAAACAATATCTGTCTTCATATTCTAATAAGAGAGATAATGCATAATATGTATGTACATATACAGAAAAGATGGAAGGTAATCTGATAGAAGAATCATTAGCAACATGAGGGACCAGAAAAGGTTTCTCATAGAAGGTTGGCTTTGAGTTGAATCTTGAAGGAAGCTAGGGAAACTAGAGGTACAAGTGAAGAGGAAGAGCATTCCAATCATGAGGGACAGCCAGTGCAAAGGCACACAAACCAGAGATGGAACATTATGTTCAAGGACTTTCAAGAAAACCAATATAACTGGATCACAGAATGTGTGGTGGAGAGTAAAATGTGAGAAAACTGATGGTAGGAAGAAGCAAGGTATGAAGAACTTTAAAAACTAAGCAGAGGGGGCAGCTAGGTGGTGCAGTGGGTAAAGCACCGGCCCTGGATTCAGGAGGACCTGAGTTCAAATCCAGTCTCAGACACTTGACACTTACCAGCTGTGTGACTCTGGGCAAGTCACTTAACCCTCATTGCCCCCCACACAAAAACTAAGCAGAGTAGTTTATATCTGATCTTGGAGGTAAGAATAAATCATTGTGTTGGAGGGGATGTGGGAAAAGTGGGACACTAATGCACTGTTGGTGGAGTTGTGATATGATCCAATAATTCTAGAGAGCAATTTGGAATTATGCCCCAAAAGCCATAAAACTGTGTATACTCTTTGATCCAGCAATACCACTGATAGATTTATATCCCAAAGATATCCCTAAAAAGATAAAAAAGACCTATTTGTACAAAAATATGTATAGCAGCTCTTTTGTGGTGGCTAAGAATTGGAAAGGAATTGGAAAGGAATGCCCATGAATTTGGGTAATGATTGAACAAGCTATGGTATATGATTGTAATGTAATATTATAGCACTATAAGAAATGACAAACAGGATGATTTCAGAAAGGCCTGAAAAGACATACATGAACTGATGTATAGTGAAGAACCAAGACAATGTTATGCACAGAGAGAACAATATTGTTTGATGAAGAATTGTGAATGACTTAACTATTCTCAGCAATACAATGATCCAAGACAATCCCAATGGACTAATGATGAAATATACTATCCACCTTGAAAGAAAGAACTGATATTGATTGAGCACAGACTTAAGCATACAATTTTCCACTGTATTTCTTACATTTTTTCTTTTATTTGAGTTTTCTTATACAAAATGACTAATATAGTAATATCTTGCATAATTGCACATGTATAACCCAAATCTGATTGCTTACTGCCTTGGGGGAGGGGGGAAGAGGAATAGAATTTGGAGCTTAAAACTTTAAATAAAAATGTTTATTATCAAAAAAGTGAATCATTGGATTTCATTAAGTAGAAGTGTAGGTTGGGGTGGCATGATCAGATCTACACTTTGGAAAAATCATTTTGGCAGCTGAATGGAATACATGTTGGGGTTGAGAAACTTAAGGAAGAGAGACCATTTAGAAGGCTACTATAACATGAGGTGGTTAGGGAGAACTAGTACCTCTGGTGTGAAGGCTTGCAAAGTTCTCTTCAGGGTGGCCTATCCACCTTTCATGTCCACTTGTCACCCAACTCTCTCTTGAGGATCCAGGAAGCTGTAGCATGTGCAGTGGCCATCTCAGCAGATAGGCTAAAACATGTTAGGGGTAGCCAACAAGCCTTAAAACTGTCAGAGAATGAGGGAGGATATCTTCCCCAAGCATGGGTACCCTAGTGGAATAGGTGGATGAGAACAATCTGTTCCAACAGCCACAAACATGGATGAAGCAGGCTCTGTAGAGTGGCCTGAAGCTTGGTCATACATTGAAGACACCAAGATCATCCACTGCATCCTGGACCATTGCCGGTCAACTTGACTTTTGTCCTGTCACTGGACTTCTATGATTCAGGAAGAGAGAGTGAGGCTGATAACTTTGAGCAACTCTGCTTAACTTAAATCCAAATCATGTGAGAGTCAAGACATTACCCATGATGTCATTGGTCCTATTTGAAAATGAAGGACAAACAACAGGCTAGAGGTGATGAGGGCTTAAACTAAGTTTGTGGCTGAATGAGTGGAAAGAAAAGGAGATTTTTATATACATACACACATACATACATACATATATATATATATATATATATACACACCTATGTATGTATGTGTATATGTATATATGTATATGCATATATATGCAAAAGAGACATGAATATTGTAAAAGTAGAAATGACAATATCTCATAATGGATTGGGTATATGGGGTCAATGGAAATGAGGGGTTAAAGATGACATCAAAATGTCAAAAGTGGATGACTGAAAGGATAAGTGTTCTCCCAGCAATAATAGGGAAATTGGGAAGAAGGACTGGTTGGGGAAAGATAATAAATTCTACTTTGGACATGTTGAGTTTAAGATGCCTATAAGATATTCTATGGAGATATGTGACTATAACTCAGCAGAGAGACTATGGCTGGATATATAGATCTGGGAAGCATCTGCAAAAGGATGATAATTGAACCTATGGAAACTAATGAGATCACCAAGTGTGAGAGTATAGAGCAGGACAAAAAAAGTCTACCACAGGCCTTTGGGGCAAGCATAGAGTGATCATGAGATGGATGAATAAGCAGCGGAACAGACAAAGAAGGAGTGGTCATATATGTAAGAGGAGAATCAGGAGAGAGCAGTGTGATGAAACTCTAGAGAGAAGAGAGCATCAAGGAGAAGTGGGTGACCACAAGTGTCAAAGGCTATAGAGAGACCAAGAAGGATGAGGAGAGAAAGGCCATTAGATTTTCCAGGTCAGAGATCACTGGTAACTTTAAGTATACACTATGTGGCATAGATTAAAAAAACTAGAAAATAGTAGATAAGTGATGAGCCTACTTTGAATTTAATATGTATTGGGGCTCATTAGGAGCAAAAGCTTCAAGCCAATCATAACTCTGAAAGGAAGAATGACAAATGGGATAGATTCTTGAAAATGTTAGAGCTGAAAAATTTGAGTACTTTGGTTAAAAAAAAATCAAAGGTTTGTCTATGCTGTCCAAATGATGAGAAAATATTTTTTATTGCAAACTCTCAGGGGGCTTACTCTGATTCTCGTATCAGTCCCATCCTTTCCATTCCCAAACCACTACCTAGTTCAGGTTTTCATCACCTGTCTAGAGTATTGCAATAGATTCTTTTTTTTTTTTTTTTTTTTTAGTGAGGCAATTGGGGTTAAGTGACTTGCCCAGGGTCACACAGCTAGTAAGTGTTAAGTGTCGGAGGCCAGATTTGAACTCAGGTACTCCTGACTCCAGGGCCGGTGCTCTATCCACTGCACCACCTAGCTGTCCCCTGCAATAGCTTCTTTTTAAAATTTTGTTGTTGTTGTTTTTTGTTGTGTTTTTTTTTTTGCTTTTTTGCAATAGCTTCTTAACTAATCTTCCTTTCAGTCCATCTCTCTAATCCATCCCACACACAGCTACCATGTTGATTTTTCTTGATCACCTCTTGGATCGTATTATTCCCCCCTCTCAAAAGCCTTCAATAACTCCTCATTATTGTCACTCAAAACCTTCACCAATCTGGTCCCAAATCATTTCTGGAAAGCTTTGTCACTGATCCCCAGCAAGGACCCTTGATTATTTTACTGTTCAATGCCCACCCCACTGTCTTGGTACCCCTGTTTCTCTCTCATCAATTGCCTTCTCTACTCCTCTCTGCCAATCCAAATGCTATCTATCCTGTTCTAGTCTCATATCATTCACAAAATCTTTCTGATGACTTTAGTCTTCTTTACTTCCTCCCTCCTTTGAGCTCCAATGGCACTTATATGTAATGTTAATTACATAGTATTTATATTGTTCTATAGTTATTTCATCTATGTTGGTCTCCTTACCTAGACCAAAAACTTCTCAAGAGCAGGTGCTATATCTTTGTTCTTGTACCTTGGACAAGGACTAAACATAGTTATGGTCATCAGTAAAATACTTATTAATTGACCTAACTGGTGCTGAATAGTACCTAACACAGCACCCTGAACAGAAAGGTTATTAATAAAGGTTTTCTGAGCATAATATTAAAATTGGGAGAAAGGCTAGGGACTTAAATAATGGGAAAATTAAAAATTATAATGGCTTATGTTAGAATGAGCTCACTCTTTCTTTTCTGATTTCTTTCAGATAGTGAGATAAGAAAGAAATCACACTGGCAGAATTTCAAGTTACACCCTAAACCACCAAGAATCACTCCTTTGCCTCCAGCACCAGGAGGTAGTTAGAAGTTGTTATGTCTGATCAGCACCTGCCAATTCAGAAATGGAACAGATGTAGCAGACTGATGTGGCCAGTCTCTTCATTACTCCCCACCTCCCCAAACCTCTTTTCTAGTTCATAACTAGATAGGATTCTCAGGGGAAAGGGAACATAGAATGAAAGTCATGCTCTGTGGGCAATGATGTCCAAACTGGAGGCAAAGACCTGAATGTGTGATCACTAACATCTTCTAAATTGATGTGTCCATGATTTAAGAAACAGGTAGATCCATAGAATTTCTTCATCTGATTAATCAACAGGGACTGCAAACTTCCAACCAGTTTCATGCCTCATCTCAAGGCCCATTCTGTAGATATGACAACTGAGACTTAGAGAGGTCAGATGGGTTGTCCTTGGACACATCTTGCCAATGGCAAAATAAATCTGGACTGTGTTGTGGTCCATGTTCTGATCCTAATCCACCCCAAGAACCAGATAGTTATGACTGGCAACTAACCATTTACCTCAAATATCTCTATAATACCTGGCTTTCCTGAGATATGAAAGTCAACTGTTCATCTTACCTGCTGACAACTTTCAGGGCATAACATCACTAGTGGCCTTTGTTCCTCTATATGTGAGGTATATGGGAATTTGAAGACTGAGTTCACTAAATTTACCTTTGAGAAAGCAACCTCATTAATTAGGAAATTGCTGGACAAATGGTGGTCTATTCATTTAAATGAAATAGTATTTGCCATAAAGAATTATGAATAATTTAAAGAAGAACACTGACATACATCAAAACTCTAGCCAATCATGACATTGGAATACTGATGATGAAAGATGCCTCCGACCTCTCAGTAGAGAGGAGGTGGACTAGAAGTCAGGATGAGGCATATATTTTTAGCCAATGTCTGCTGATTAGCTTTGCTTGCCTATTCTTCTTGGTTATAAGGAGGAGTTTCATTGGTAATGGAATAGTAAAGTCATCTGACTCACTTTTTCCTCCAAAGTCATCCAAGTCCAGTGACAAGGCAATCTTCTTTTGGGGAGGGGGTGAGGCAATTGGGGTTAAGTGACTTGTCCAGTGTCACACAGCTAGTGTGTCAAGTGTCAAGGCTGGATTTGAACTCAGTTCCTCTTGACTACAGGGCTGCCCCAGACAAGGCAATCTTCTAAGAGATATGGGGAGCTTCCTTCAAGGGGAGTCAGGCTTCATTCACTGGCTATCCAAGGGCCTCTAAATAGCTGTCTGAGCCTAAGAATGTCCCCTCATCTCTCTAGGACCCAGTTTCCTCAATTGCAAAAAGAAGACAATTGACTAAATGGTCTCTGAGGTCCTTTCCAGTGCTAATCTTGCTCTGGCTAATTTATTGAGTTTGTTGTTGTTGTTGCTTCTTCTGCTGCTGTAATTTGGCATTTGTGGTACAAGGTGAGTCCTGGGAGGGAAGATAAAGCTAAGCTAAGATTTCTGAATGACCTGTGAATTCTCACTCATCTAGCCTCCCCCAGTCCCTTAGTTTGGTTGATAAGGGAGAGATGGTTGTGTAAAATCCCCCAGGATACTCATGTTTCCAATATAAGAGCAGGCATTGTTGAGAGTCCTTGGGTTCTGACAGAAGCCTCCCGAGATAAGGGATCAAGCTCCCATTGAAAACCTAGGCAGTCCTGTGCATCTTTCCCTTTCATTCCAGTTGAGTAGGGTGGGGAACCCAAAAAAGTTGGCCTCCCACACTCAGCTTTGGCTCAGGGATCTTTACAGGAACAGACAGGGAAGACCAGAGGGCATGTCAGCAGCCTGCATTAGGATAAAAGCAAAAGGGAATGGGTGGATGCCAAATGTGGGGCTGCAGAGCGGAGGGGCTGTCTTTGTTTAGGGGGTTGAGAGCCAAGCAAAATTTCCTAGCAAAGAAATCTGTCCTCACACTTGTCTTTTCTCTTCTCCTGCCACCCTGTACAGGGCTATGGAATCTGGGAGGAAGGACAGAGGTATGGCATTGATGAGGTAATTAAGCCCCCTCTTTGATGATGTATACTTGCCAAGTGGAAAGTCGCCCACCCCAAGCCTTTACCCATTCCCTGAATCCAACATCTTTGGCAGCCAATTGTGGAGATGGTGATGAATCGATGATGAGCTCAAACCCTGAGCTCCCTGTTACCACCAGCAAGAGATTTGTGTTAGAAAGTTGATCAAGAGTTTCCTTGAATCTTGAAACTGCAAAAGGAGATCATAGGGGCAGCTAGGTGGTGCAGTGGATAAAGCACCAACCCTGGATTCAGGAGGACCTGAGTTCAAATCCAGCCTCAGACACTTGACATTTACTAGCTTTGTGACCTTGGGCAAGTCACTTAACCCTTATTGGCCCACCAAAAAAAAAGGAAATCATAACTTGGTCTTTGTAGACCAAATATCTCTTATCCTAATCCTCACTACTGACTACACCCAATTAAAATTAAGTTATTAGAAAGCTTACTGGAATGAGAAGGTTCTACTTCCCAATTTCTAGTCAGATAAAGTACATATGCAAAACACATATAGGATAGCGTTAAAGATCTAGAAGGGGATGGAGAGATTAACCAGCCATCATTTTACAGATAAGCCAACCAAGGCCCAGGGAAATGAAGTAAACTATCCAAGCCTACACAGCTGGTTAATGACAGAGACTAGATAACAACAGTTAATGGCTAAAACCAGATCTCTTGATTTCTAGTCCAGTGGTTTTTCTACAAAACTAGTGGACCCCTTATATGTGGACTGCCCTAAAAACTCTCCTAGATTCAAGTCTCATTTTGAGTAATTTTCTACCCCACCCATAACCACTTACATTTACACATCCTCACCAATGGATCTCTTATTATCAACCAAAGGGTGCATTACTCCAAATGTTGAAGACATTCTCTCTCTCTCTCTCTCTCTCTCTCTCTCTCTCTCTCTCTCTCTCTCTCTCTCTCTCTCTCTGTCTCTCTCTCTCTCTCCTTTTACCTCTACCTCTTTCCTCTCTTTTCTATCTCTTTTCCCTCACTCCCTCTCTCTTTTTTTATCTCTCCTCTTTCTGCCTCTCTTTCCTTCTTTCTCTCTGTCTCTCTCTGTTCCTCTCTTATCCTCTTTTCTTCCCATACAGTGCTTTGTCCTTAACTTAAAAACAATAACAACAGGGGCAGCTAGGTGGCACAGTGGATAAAGCACCAACCCTGGATTCAGGAGGACCTGAGTTCAAATCCAACCTCAGACACGTGACACTAGCTGTGTGACCCTGGGCAAGTCACTTAACCCTCATTGCCCTGCAAAAATTTTTTAAACCAATAACAACAAAATTTACCATCTGTAAGTGGTTTTTTGCTTCAGGAATGGAAATTGGGGGATCTGGTTTACTTCAGCCTTACATACAACTCCCTAATAGATCCCAGCACTCTGTGAACCCTCCAGTGTGGTAACAAGTACAACCATTTTGGGGTCTTGGAGTGTGGGGGTGAGGGGATTTGCTTATTCTGATTACTGTTTGGAGAAGGTCCATCAACCTGACTTGCAGCATAGGAGGAGTTTGAACTGTGTCTCAAATGCAATAACTGTTTGAACACATTGAATGAGAGGCAGTAAAATAGAATGGTAAAAATAAGCAATGGGTTTGGAGTTAGAGGATCTACTTCTAAATCCCAGTTCTGCCAGTTCTTACCTATGGGGCTGAGGGCAAGTCATTTACCAATCCCATGATGGATTCCTTACCTTACTGGCAGATCCCCTTCTCCTTCCCTTGATTAGTTCATAGGATCACAGATTTAGAGCTGGAAGGGACCTTGGAGGCAATCTAGTCCACTTTCCCCCATTTACAAATGAGGAAATTGAGGCACAGAGAGGTGGTGGTGACTTGCTCGGGGTCACATAGCTTGTAAGTGTCTTAGGTCTTCCTGATTCCAAGTACACTAGTCTATTGAGCATTGTGAGCACTGTTGGACCTAATAATAATTGTGATTATTATTGTCTTCCCCAGAGTTGTTTGTTTGCACTGTTTGGGCAGTGATCCAGGAAGACATGCTGAAAAATCCAGTAACAATAGTGCTTAGGACTGAATTTTACAACTAGACCTGGAAATTCTGCTGCTACCCCCAAGTATCTCTTTCTCTGAGCTCCTCTTCCTTATTCTTTCCAATTCAAAGTCTGACCTCTCATCTAAGTATCCTTCAGTTATATTAAAGTGCTCACAAATTCACAAGAGAAAAAGATCTTAATTAGCCCCATTAAGTTGTTCAAAAAGGGATACTCTTCTGATCAACTTTTCTTACTTACCTATCTTCTAAAGATCTAAAGGCAGCTAGGTGGCACAGTAGATAGAACACCAGTCCTACTAGAGTAAGAAAGATTCACTTTCATTACTTTAAATTCAGTGTCAGACATTTGCTAGCTGTGTGACCCTAGTCAAGTCACTTAACCCTGTTTGCCTTGGTTTCCTCATTGGTAAAAAAAAAAAAAATATCTGGAGAAGGAAATGTCAAGCCATTCCAGTATCTTTGCTAAGAAAACCCCAAATGGGGTCACAAAGATTCAGACATGGGGGCGGCTAGGTGGCGCAGTGGATAAAGCACCGGCCCTGGAGTCAGGAGTACCTGAGTTCAAATCGGGTCTCAGACACTTGACACTTACTAGCTGTGTGACCCTGGGCAAGTCACTTAACCCCCATTGCCCCGCCCCCCCCAAAAAAGATTCAGACACAACTAAAAATGACTGAAAACAATAATAAAATATTTAAATGAAGACCCAATTACATTCGATGTAATGGGATGAACAGTGGTTTTGGAATCACAGGACCTGGGTTTGACCCCTCACTCTGTTACTGTGGCACAATAAAAAGAGCATTGCCTCTGGATTCAAAGGGCCTGGATTCAAATCCTACTGCCAATATTTAGCATCCTGTGGGACCTTGTGAAAAATCATTTCAATTCCCTGGGTCTTAGTCTCTTCACGTGCAAAATGAGGGAGTTAGGCTGAATGACTGTCTAGGTCCCTTCTAGCTCCTATGATCTTTTGGCAAGTTATTTAACGTCAATGACCCTCCTTTTCCTCATCAGCAAAATAAAGAGACTGGATCACATAACCCTGATGTGATTCTCGATGTCTAACTGTTTCACAAGACCTGCATGAGCTTGTATCCTGCTGACATGTCCTTCAAGAGTCCAAAGTCACCTCCATGCTATGATGAGGCTTTGGAATGGGATTTTGGGGTAGGCAAAGGAGGTTAACCAGTCATGAGGCAAGAGCAAGTGATAACCGATGGGCAGTCGTAATGTTGTAACTCCTTTCTGGAGGATAGAAAATTAATCCAATCAAATGAGAAGACAGAGGGGGCCTAATATCTGTACTGTGCAAGGAGTTGTCATCCAAAACAAGGGTGCTCTTCCAATCATCTTTTCTTATTTTACCCTCTTTTGAAGATTTAAAAGAAGAACGATGGTGTGAAATAATAGGATGAACACTGGTTTTGGAATCATAGGGACTGGGTTTGACCCCTTTCTTGGTGACAGTGGCACAGTGAATGTCAGATCCATGATGTGACTATGGCATAGGTATGTTAATCCATGACATCATAGGGGCAACTAGGTGGCGCAGTGGATAGAGCACCTGCCCTGGAGTCAGGAGTACCTGAGTTCAAATCCGGCCTCAGACACTTAACACTTACTAGCTGTGTGACCTTGGGCAAATCACTTAACCCCAATTGCCTCACTAAAAAAAAAAATCCATGACATCATAGAACTATCAAAGTAAGAGAAAAATGTGGTTAGATAGGTGGACTTCATCAGAATTTTGAATCAGATATTCTAAGTAGAAGCCAAGAGTTCAGAAACTAAGATTTTTTTCATAGTTATGGATTGGCCTAATGGGAGTGGAGGGAGGGAAACACCTTGTCAAAAACAATAACAATAATAATAGCATTTACAGTACTTTAAGGGTTGTAAAGTACTTTACAGGAATCTCATTTTATCCTCATAACCTTTAGAGGTGGGTGTTACTATTATCCCCAATTTATAGATGAGAAAACTGAGATAAGGAAAGGTTAAGTGACTTTCAGCTAGTAAGTACCTGAGGCTGGATTTGAACTCACACCTTCCTGTCCAAGCACTATATCAAGTTCATCACTTTGCTACCTCAGCAATATAGATAACGCACTATTCCTTTCTCTCTTGGATATTATGAAAATGAGTATAGAGCAGGAATGATTCACTAGCTGCATAAACTCAATTCTGCATGGATTCTTGAATTGTTTAGGAAAGAAGAAAGTGAGGGAAGTCCCATCCCCCACCCTTCACCTCCACCCCCAGGTTGTGGCTGAATGTAAATTTCATGCTCTTTAAATTAATTTATGTTCTGTTCTATGTGAACTAGGGAGGAAAAAATAGGATGGTGAATGTTTCACTTAAACTTTCCTTTTATGGCAAAACCATCGGGCATGAGCAATGAATTTTACACATAGAATTCTTCATTTTTATAGTGGTTTTGTAGCTCTACAATTTTAATATTGCATAAATTAACATGGAGCTAATGGAAAGAAGCCTTGTATCTGGAGTCAAGGGAAGTAGGTTCAATGGTTCTTGACTCTGGAAGTCCCGTGATGAAACATCTCTCCCTCATTCCCCATTGATAGGTGGTAAACTATGAGTATAGAATGAGGCCTATATGGCCAGCCATACATAGTCAGTATTTAGGTTTGTTTTGCTTAAATGTATTTCTATGTAAAAAGGAGGCTTATTGGGGGGGAGGTGTTGGAAAGTAGGAATGATTTAAAAAAAAAAATAAAACATTGTGAAAACATAGATCCAAAATCTGGCTCTGTTATTTACTTCACACATGATGCTCATCAAATCACATCACCTCTCTGGGCCTCATTTCCTTCTTCTAACAGATGAGGGAGTTAGACTAGATGATTTCTAAGGGATACCCTTTTAAGCACAGGGTTCTTTGAATATAATATAATTTCTCAGAAGAGCAAGGGAAGAAAGGAAACAAGCATTTGCTAAGTATTACTATCTGCCACAGCTGCTAGTCCTCCCTGCACACCTCATATAAACCTTTGATATAAGGGGATGCTGAGCCCCTTTCAGGCCTGCTCCTCCACCTTCAGTGTCTATCTGTCTCCCAGCTCTCACCTGTGGCTCCAGGAAGATATAGCAGATGCAGCAGCCATACCCTGGTAAAACGATTTCAGCAGATGGTTCTAAACCAGTTGAGGGTAACCAACAGGCTTCCAATCTATAGATGAGTTAGGGGGATGTCTACCCCAAGCATATAAAGATTTCCCCTGGCAGAATGGACAGATGAGAACCATTTGTTCCAACAGCCATGAAGGCAGCTGAAGTAGGCTCTGTGGAGTGCCTAGAGCTTGATCAGATCTTGAAGATGCCAAGGTCATCCACTGCATCTGAGCCAGCTTGACTTTTTTTTTGTGCAGGTAATGGGAGTTAAGTGACTTGCCCAGGGTCACACAGCTAGTAAGTTTCAAGTGTCTGAGGCCAAATTTGAACTCAGGTACCCCTGAATCCAGGGAGGGTGCTTTATCCACTTCGCATCTAGCTGCCCCCAGTAGCTTGACTTTTGTCTTGACACTGGACTTTGATGACTCTGGAGAGAGAGCTGATGACTTTGTGCAACCAATTCATATACGCTTCATTACCTGTGATGGGCAGCTAGATGGCGCAGTGGATAAAGTGGATAAAGCAGCGGCCTTGGATTCTGGAGGACCCAAGTTCAAATCCAGCCTCAGACACTTGACACTTAACTAGCTGTGTGACCCTGGGCAAGTCACTTAACCCTCATTGCCCTGCAAAAACAAACAACAACAACAACAACAACAACAACAACAACAAAAAGACATTAGCTGTGATATCACTGGTTCTCTTTTAAAACAAAGGACAAACAACAACCATGTGACAGGTTCTGTGCTAGTGTTTTACAAATATCTCATTTTACCCTTATTGCAACCTGGGAGGTAGATACTATATCATCCCTATTTTTCAGTTGAAGAAACTGAGGCAGATGGAGGTTATGTAACTTACATAAGATCACACAGGTAATAAATGTCTGAAGCTTATTTTGAACTCATCTTCATGATGCTAGGCCCACTACTCACTCTAACCACTGTACCACCTAAGTGCTTTCAAGATACTTCTAAAAAACACTTTAGGACCCTCTTCCCCCAGACTAGCAATTGCAGATCAACACAAACTGATTAAAATTTTTAGTATCTTACTTAGAATATTGGTCTTAATAATTCTTTGAGCAGGAGAGATATATCATTGTTCTTAGCTTAAAGTAAATTTCAAAATAATGGCAGCTAGGTGGCGTAGTAGATAGAGCACTGGCCCTGGATTCAGGAGGACCTGAGTTCAAATCTAGCCTCAGACACTTAACACTTACTAGCTGTGTGACCCTGGGCAAGTGACTTAACCGCAACTGCCTCACACACACACAAAAAAGTAAATTAAAAACTGATCTTTTTTTATATCTTGTTTGTACATAGTTGTTTGCTTGTTGTCTCCCCCATTAGACTGTGAGCCCTTTGAGGGAAGGACTGTTGTTTTGGTTTTTTGTAGCAGTGCCTAGACAGTGCCTGGCACACAGTAGGCACTTAAATAAATGTTAAGTGGTAGATAAGAATTGGAAATCAAAGAAATGCCCATCGATTGGGGAATGGCTAAACAAGCTGTGGTATATGATGGTGATGGGATATTATTGTGCTATAACAAATGACAAGCTTGGCAATTTCAGAAAGGCATGAAAAGACTTGTGTGAACTGATGTATAGTGAAGTGAGTAGAACCAGGAGAACTTTGTGCACAGAGACAGCAATATTGTTTGATGAGGAACTGTGAATGACTTAATTATTCTCAGCAATACAATGATCCAAGACAATCCCAAAGGACTAATGATAAAGCATACTATCCACCTCCAAAGAAAGAACTGATATTGAGTGAACACAGACTAAAGAATGCTATCTTTCACTTTCTTTCTTTTTTTCATTTATTCAAGTTTTCTTGTGCAAAATGACTAATATGGTAAGGTTTTACACAATTGTACATGTATAACCTATATCTGATTGCTTACCACCTTAGGGAGGGGAGAGGGAAGGGAGTGAAAGAGAGATAGAATTTGGAATTCAAAACTTTAAATAAAAATGTTTATTATTATTTAAAATAAATAAATAAATTCTGAGTAATTACCACACTGACAGGAAATGGTAGAGTCAAGATTGGAAAAAATATCCATGACAATCAAACATCACCTTTTTACGAAATTAGTTTTAGAGAGGCTACTTTAGAGCAACTTTTTTTTTAATTATAAAAATATTTTATTATTTTCCAGTTACATGTAGAGGTAGTCTTCAAGATTTGTTTTATAAGATTTCTAATTTCAAAAATTCCCCCTTCCTCTCCTCCTTCCCCCCTCCCCAAGACAGCAAGTAATCTTATATAGTTTATATATGTACAATAACATTAAACATATTTCTGCATTAGTCATTTTATAAGAGAAGAATCAGAGCAAAAAGGAAAACCCTCAAAAAAGAAAAACAACAGCACCAAAAACAAAAGAAATAGTATGGTTCAATTTGCATCCATATTCCACAGCTCTTTTTTTCTGTATTTGGAGAGCACTCTCCATCATGAGATCCCTGGAACTGTCTTAGACCATTAATTGCACCGTGCTGAGAAGAATCAAGTCCATTACAGTTAATCAACACATAATGTTGATGATCGTGTACACTGTTCTCCTGGTTCTGTTCATCTCACTTATCATCAGTTCATAGAGCAACTTTTAAAAGAATAAATTAAGGTACAATTTATCTCTCACTAAAATTTTTTTTTTTGAAAATCAGCCTGTTCTAATCTTCATTTTTTTGTGAAATTGTTATATTTCCTTCCTAATCCACAATGCTTTGTCAACAAACTTATGTAGACTCCCTGGGATTCAAGGTAGTCTGGCAGACATAGTTACCGCAAGGTTTCTTCTTTGATTTTCCAAAAGAAGAAATGATGAGGGGCTGGGAAGGGGGGAGGAAAAAAAGAGTTGATCCAAGAGAGATAAAAAGTGGAAGAGAAACATAGAATCAGCTCTAGATTCTAGTCCCTGTACCTCCAGTAATTGTGTCACCTTGCACAAGTCTTTGCTTCTAATTCTTTTCATCCTTTCTTCTTTGTAAAGAAAGTAGTTGGTAACCTAGGGACCCTGCATACTATGATAATGAAAGCATTATGACTGGGTTGTGCTTCCCCCCTCCAAATAGATAGAAGTAACATTCTGTTTTGCCCTTTTTAGAGGTGAGTAAATTGTCTCCCTGCTTTTTTTTCACTTTTTAGAGCTGCTTGAGTCAATTTGCATGTAATACTTATTCACTCATTAACAGACCCTATAGTTAAGTTGCCCTAGCAACAACATTGCGCAACCTGCAACTTTTGCTAACCCCATCCAGTATGATCTCTGCAGAGAAAAGGATCTTTCTGTAGGTAAGAGCAATTCTAGAAACCAAGGAGATTCTCCACATTTTTACAGCATACACTGAAGTGTACCCCAGGAAGTCAATCCCACTTTGTCCTATGGATCTAAACAACCAAGGCTCTTATAACCTGAGGGACTCCCAGAGAAGAGGGGCATCTTTTTCTGAAACAAGACTATTAGAATATGAAGAAGGGAAAAGGAGAGCAGGCCAGAAGTTCTTCTGTAGTGACTATAGCGCTGGATGTGGACTTAGAAAGACCAGAGTTCAAATACCTGCCCTGACACTATGTTACTGTTAGCATCTTTGAAACCTATTTGCCTATCTACAAAATGGGGATATTAGCAAACATGTAGTGCTTACTATGTGCCAGGCATCTTGCTAGATGTTTTATAATTATTATCTCATTTGACTTTCACAATAACCCTAAGTGGTATTTGCTATTACTATTGCCATTTTACAGAAGAGGAAACTGAGGTAGGGAGAGGTTAAATGATTTGCTCAGGGTCACATAGCTACTAAGTATCTAGGGTCAAATTTGGACTCAGGTTTTCTTGACTCTGGGCCCAATGCTTTACCCACTGAGCCACCTAGCTGCACCTGCCTCTTAAGGTTGTGATGAGGCTCCAATGAGATGATGTATATAAAGTTCTGAAGTGAGATGTAAATGTCAATTACTTCTTCTAATTCTACCCTCTCGTTTCCAAATGAGTGAAAGATGCTTCTTCCTGTATCTCCCATATTTCCCTTTCATTTGACTTCACATCTTTTCCTCTACCCTCTTTTCTCTTGCCCTTCAAATCCAGAGTGACGAATAGGTAGAGATGTGGTCAGTGCTGAAGTGGCCTGATTAGGGCAGATGTATCTAGGACTCATCAAAACCTTGTCACCAGACCCATATAGACTAAGGGATTGGAATCTGCTCTCCAAACACAATTACATTTTAAATTCTAAATGGTATTTTTGCTGCCCTATTCTTCTCTTAAAAGATGAATTCCCAGATCTCTCCTTATTCCATCTAGAGGGGTCTTCTTCGAGTAAGTGAACTACCCCTCCCCCATCTACTTTCTTTGAGGTTTGCTGTTCTGCATTCTCAGCACACCCTTCTCAGAGATGATGCTGTTCCATCCGCCTCTTTTTTCCTCTGATTTATTCAACCGTATTGAGACATTGTCTCTCCCCCTAATTGACCTAAGTCAAAATGAGGCTTACCATGTAACCCAGGCACAAAACAAACCTCTGACACCTAACATTTAAAAAGACAAGCTGAAAGGTTAATGAAATAATGGATAATGGAAGAGGTGCACAAAGGGAAAAGAATGAGAAATACCTACCCACAGAGCTGAGTCAGATTCAACTCTTTTTTTTAAAAACTTTTTACCAAGCCTACAAGTAGTGTATTCAGTTATGAGACCCATAGTTTAGAGAAAGCATTGATGAATTTAAAGGTGTCCGGGGGGGAAAGATAATAATGAAACAACACCAAAATTTCTTCAATGTAGTCAAAGCAGTTCTCAGGGGGGAAATTATCTCCCTACAAAACATACATTAATAAAAAGGAAAAAAGAGATGATCAGTGAGTTGAATGTACACTTGAAATATTAGAAAGTAGCAAATAAATAAAGCAAAATAAGCACAAATGTGTGATATGAAAATTAGAGAGAAACATAAACTGAAAAACAAAAAACCCTAAAAAAATGATAAATAAAATTAAAAACTGGCTCTTTAAAAATGTGAATAAAATTGATAAACCCTTACCTAATCTGATTAAATCGAAGAGGGCAAAAACAAACAAGGTAAAATCACAACAAAACAAGAAGGACTAAAATGAATATCAGAACCTACTATAAACAGTTATAGGCTAACAAAACTCAGAGCACAAAAGAAGTAGAGAATTATTCAAACTAACAAAACACAAAATAGAGATCTTAAATAATCCAGTCTCAAGAAAAGGAAATAGAACCAGTTATAAAGGAACAAAAACCCTGGTCCTGATGGATTCATAGGAGAATTCTAATGAACTTTGAAAGAATTAATAACAATAATACAAAAATTATTCTCAAAAACTGAGTAAGAAAGTACTTTACCAGATTTATTTTATAAGACAAATATAGTCCTAATACAAAAACCAGGACGGTAATTGATGAATATTGATTCAAAAATTTTAAATACACTCTTATCCAGCAGCCTATAGTGAGTCATACAAGAATAATTTATCATGACCAAGTTGGATTTTTACCAGGGATGCAAGGACAATTCCACATTAGGAAAACAATCAACATGACTAATCATATTAAAAACAAAAACATTCAAAACTACATGATTATCTCAATAGACACAGAGGAAAAAACCTATGACAAAGTATAACACTCATTTACACTTGAAAATCCTACAAAGTATAGGTATAGAGGGATCGTTTTTCAAATGGCATAAAAAGTATCCATCTGAAACTGAAAACAAGCATCATATACAATGGTGATATAACAATTCTCTCCATTACTAGGTCTCTTAAGTCTTTAGTGCTGTGATGATTAAAATAATTGTGAAAGACACAATTTTGGGTAAATTATTATCAGTTTATCAGTAACTACAGTAAGGGATTGATAATAAAATGGGCTTCATAATCTTTCTTGTCCTAAGAGGCCTTGGCTGACTTTTCAGGTTTTTGTCCATTTTGGTCAAGAGGTAGATCATTATATAGCAATCAAATCGAATTGGTTCATGTAATTAGACGTGGATTACATAAATTTTAAGGACTGAGAATCCTTTTGATTGGGACAATATCTATATAAGGTAATCAATTAAAAAAATGTAGACCCCCCCCCACCCAGGCTGAGCCAGCACACTTGCTTCTACCTGGCTGTGGTGTTGAGGGGGACAGTTAGTCTAAATCTGTACTGAATTGCAGCATTTAATAAAAGGGGGATCTAAAGTTACTCATGATATTGACCATTAATAATTATTTCTCACAGTGCTCTCTCTCTATATGTCTCTATACATCTCCATCTTCCCCTCCCAGACTGATTCTTTTGTGAAGTCAAACTAGGTCATCTTTTGCCTCAGTTCTTACCTAGCCTTAATCACTGAATGGGTATTGCCCCAGACAAACTGAGACCTGGGAAAGACCTTAGCTTAGAAAGACCAAGATCTCCCACTGGCCATTGCCATTCATCCTGACCCATGTCTTTCTACTGGACCCAGATGATTCTAGAGGAGAGAGTGAGGCTGATGGCTTTGCATGGCCCTGACTCACTTAATCCATTCACTTGCAAGTCAAGACATCATGATGTCATTGGAGAATGAAGGGCAATCAACAGTACAACTCCAACAAAATCTTGCTCTTAATGCATCATCATGGTGTGGAAGTACTTTCCTACGTGTTCTAGTGCTATAACAATGAAGTCTGTCAGGTCCTTCCAAACTAAACAAATTTAAAGTAATAATCTGGAAAATAAATCTGTAACTGATGTTGGAGAACCAACCTAGATAAATTTGAAGAGGATCAGGGTTGACCTCTACATGGTGCTGTTTTTTTTTTCTGTGATAGTAATGCATGAGGACCATAGACTAAGGCATTGGAACAGTTGAGATTTGCATCAGTGGGAGGATTATCCACACAAATGAAATTCTAGATTCTCTAAGTATAGTCATGAATAATTATATATGCATATATGTATTCATCCACATACCATATATGTGTGTATATACACATGCATATGTATATGTATATACATATATCAGAGTTGTGATTTGTTTAGTGGCTACAATTGGCTCTCCTGGTGTGGGAATTCTGTCTACTGATGAAGATGACAATCAGACTACATCTATAAATCTTAGAGAACCTACTGAGGCTCAAAGAGATCACACAGCTAGTATTGGAGATTGTCTTTCCTATCTCATGATGTCATATACATGTATAGCAATAGATTGTACATATATGTATGTAAGATAAGCATATATATATATTCTCCCCAAATGTGTTTAACAATACCTAAATGAAAAAAAGGAAAGGTAGGAAAAATGAAAAGTTTTGAAATTTTATCTTAATTTGCCTTAGGAACTAAAGATGAGGCAGATATGTTATTTTATAGCTTGTTACAGTTAATTATATGACCCTGGAAAATATAAAATAGAGCTAAAGCAATATATCCGTAGAATTTTAAAACTAAAAGGAACCACAGTAGCCATAGAGTCCAAAGCACAAATGAAAGGAATCCTCACTATAATATACTTGACAAAGGGTCTAAGGAAGATCTCATTTTGAAAACCTCCAATGAAGGGGAACCCACCACTTCCTGAAGCCGCCTATTCTACTTTTGAACTGCTCTGATTTCCTGACATAAATACTATTTTTTTTTTCTTGGCAACTTTGATCCATTGCTCCTGATTCCACCATTTGGGGGTGGGGTGAAGAAATAAACCCTCTTCATTCCTGCCTATTCAATTGTTGAAAGGAATGAGGTGGGAAGAGGTGGAAAAGAAGTTGGAATGTTCAAGAAAGACAATTTGTAACAAGGTTGAGGGATGGAGAACAATTGTCTAAACTTATTCGACCCTACGTTCTTCTTTGTTTGATGTTGGGATCTACCCTTGAGGTGAAAAGATAAACTATAAAGGCAGATGTGAAACTTCGAACAATTTTATCAGTAGGCATCAACTGTTTGCCTATGCTGGTGCTGGCTTCAACATTCAGTGAAAAGTGAGAGAGAGACAGAGACAGAGAGACAGGGAGACAGAGAAAGAGACACAGACAAACAGACAGACAAGTTAGTCAGATGCATGATATCCTAAGTCTGAAGTCTACTGGTTATATGTAAATAGGAATATCATTTTCATTTGGCTAAGAAAATACAATCTCTTTCAGTATTATTCTTGAAAGCAAGAATTTTCATTTCTGTTTTCCCATTTCCTAGCACAGGGCCTGGTGAGTGGTAGAGGCTTAGTAAATGCTTATTGCTTGATTAGAAAGTTCCCCAGTAAGCAAGGATGAAAAGGGAAAATTTAAGTTCAAACAAGCATTGTCCTATCACCCTGAGCTTGCCTTTCTCATTCCAGTTATGCAGGGCATGCTCTACACACTCTATACTACATTGAAAGCTGTTTTATTGGTAACTGCTTTAGTGGGAAAGCTTGTGTTCCAAACCCTGCATGAGCCCATGGAGGACTTCAGGTAGATAGCTCGTGAATGACAAAGCAGTGACTCAGGCTGCAAAGAGAAGGCCAGAAACAGGCAAAGTTTGTCTTTGGTGCTCCTCCAGCATGGTTTTGTTTTGTTTTATTTTTTTGTTTTTTCCTGGGCCTTTAAGTTATACCTTCTCTAGCTCTTGTCCCGATCCCTCTTCGCTGTGTCTTCATCCTCCCCTCTCTGGTTTCCCATCAAAATCAGCTACCAGAAAAGTATCTGATAGACTCATTAATAATGATAAGCTTTTGCATGAAGATAAAGTTGAACATTTTACCCTTCCAAGGGTTATTTACATTTTTAATAGAAGAAGAAGCCTCAAGCCAAAAGAAAGACTCTTATGGATTTCAGACATCAGTCAACCATTTGGGTGAGACTTTGTGTATGTATGAGTGTGGGGGGGTGGGTATAATAATTCCTGACACTACTGAAATCACACCTAGCAGTGGCCATTGGTAGTCTACTAATCTATTCTTTAGGCTGGCCCTTCTGTGCCTGATTGCTCCCTGCATGTGACTTTTCTTGTAAAATGTATAGCACTGTTAGACTGAAATCAGTCCAAAGACTTTTATTACCTTGCGTGGATTCTATTTGTTTTATTATGCTTTACATAGACACGACCTTCACCTGTACATAATTCATTTCCTATCCTCTGCTGCACCTTCTCCCCATGGCATTTGTGTAGCCAGTTTATACTCACTAATTGCTGTTCTACTATTGCATGCATGTCTCCTAAGTGTGAATTCATTAAGAGTAGACATGGGCCCCTTCTAGATTTTTTCTTTTCTTTCCTGGTTCAAGACTTTGGAACAAGGTATAGTAAAAAGGGCATTAGGCTGACAGTCAGAATTATCTACATCAGGGCTTCTTAAACTTTTTCCACTTGAGACTCCTTTTTGTGGGAGAAATTTTTTCATGACCCCAGGTATATAGGTATATAAAATAGCTATACATAATCTTTTAACATTGCCAAATTTTTTGTGACCCCCCACATTCAGTCGCATGACTGTCAAGACCCACAGTTTAAGAAGCGTAGATCTACATTACAATCCTAGTTCTGCTACTACCTACTTGGGCGGCCTTAGCCTTCATTTCTTCCTCTCAAAAATGAGGATTCTGCTAGGTGACCTCTCAAGTGCCTTTTAGGTCTATGATTCTATGAACTCACAGGCCTTTTCATTTATTTAACTTTATTTTCAAAGACCATTTGTTTATTTGTTGAATTTTTCATGGATGCCTTTTGTTTTTACATCAGTTTACTTCCTCTTTCCCTTGTAACAAGCAAAACCAGGTAAGCAAAGCCAACAACAAACTCACAGTGTATGCAACACCAAATTTACTTTCAAAACAACAAAACAAAGACCAAAATAAAACTCAAGGAAATTCAGTAAACTGAAAATGTTCTGGTCTACATGACACCAAATAGCTATTTGGGTTGAATTCCACTTCTCAACTGGTTGCTCCAGCATTGTATAGACTTGGCCTAAATGGAATGGTTGTCTGTCTGCCTTCCAGCTCATATGAAAATGCAAGGACTTCATTTAGGCAGGCTGTCTATGATTTTAAAGGTCAGATTATTGTATTGCTTTGCTTTTAATATCCAAGCCAATTCATTTCTGCCATTTACTTAATGCCAAAGTAATACTAAGGTTGGTGGTACATGAAACCAAAACAGCTAGCTGATTTGCTAAGTGCACTCAAATTGTCAATTCAGGATGGGGAAAGAAGACTGATCACTTGCTGTTATGCAGACAGAAAGTCCAAATTATTGTTTATTTTGGTCAGCTCACATTCAAGAACCTTGACTTCTCTATCCTAGTAATGGGAATGATGTTGATAGTTCTTTTCCAACCCCTCACCTGCCTTAACTAACTACCTTGCTGGAAGGATCCTTGGGGCTAATGGAGAACTGGCAAAAACTACCTCCTTCCTTCAACTTTAGCTCCATGCTGGAACACCTTGTTCCAGCTGGTTTGAGAAAGTCAACAGAGAAAGGTGAGAAATGAGCCTATTGTTCACAAAAGTGCTTTTTGATCCTGAGATGAAAGGTGCAGCTGTTTACAAAAAAGGAAAATGGTTATGACTCAAATCTTGATTAACATGACTGCTTGGGAATGGCATGTTCTGGTTAATAGAACTTTCTGAGTAACTGAGGGTGAGTTACTAAATCCCCCTTTTTCTTCTAATTTTTATTGGTACCTTTTGATTTTATATCACCATTATTTCTAAATATATTTCTTCCCACTTGCCTATCCATCAAGCCAACTCATGTAACAAGTATTTTTCAAAAGAAAGCAGGGAAAGGGCATTTAAGCAAAATCAACACATTGAATGCATCTGTTGGTATAGGCAATAGTCCTCATCAATAGCCCTCCCACCTCTGTCTTCGATGTTTGTTGTGGTGAAACACTTTCTACAATCCCTACACTTACTTTCTGACCAGAACAAGGAGTCTAGAAATGTGTGCCAGGTCCAACTTATAGTGTAGATCAGTCAAGTATCTAAATTCTCTACTGAGGATAACTCAGTGCTCCATAAGCATGATGTTGGGGCTCAGAGAAACATCGAGGAGAATACTAGGTATAGGAGTCAAGGGAGGAGAAGGTGTCAGCTTTTTAAAATGGTTATAAGTTTTTAAAAACTTCAGGAGCTACTCACACATTTAGTGATTTGTCATTCATTATTCTGGTTCTATTTATTTTTAAAAAATACGTTTAGCTGATTTGTCATGTCCATGGGAAAGGAAGAATCACACTGCACTCTTGTTTTTAAGGGAGATGATGTTTTTTCTGATGTAATGACATAATCAATACTTGAAAGAATATGTATGATTTTTATTGTGATAATAAACATTTTTATTTATTAAAAAAAAAAAACTAATGGTTTGGGGTAAAGCTTTCTGGGCCACAAAATATTTTCTGCATACTGACCAGTGCCACCAATGAAATTTGATGTAATCTTTGTTTGATGACAGACTTTTTTTTTTTTTTTGGTTGGGCAATGAGAGTTAAGTGACTTGCCCAGGGTCACACCAGCTAGTAAGTGTCAAGTGTCCGATGCTGGACTTGAACTCAGGTATTCTGAATCCAGGGTCTGTGCTCCAGATAACAGACTTTTTCAAAGACTAAGGGCAATCCGTTCAAACATGAATCTGCCAAAAGGGAAGGAGATATTGGACTGAATTTGTACTGAGCCAAGACATTAAGCAAACCTGTGATTTTTTTTTACATAAATAACACTCGCTTATGCTTGTATAACACTTTATAGAGTATTCAAAATGCTTTACTTTCACATGCATCTCATTTTATCCTCATAACTCTGTAGGGAAGATATTATCTTAGTTTTATAGAGAAGAAAACTGAGGCAAGGAGAGGTTAAAGACTCACCAAAAGTCAACCATGGAATTTGAGCCAACATATGGATTGATCAGGGAATAGAACTTAGATTTTCTAACTTTGAGATGAGTTCTCTTTCCATTATACTGTGGCTTCCCTCATCCCAAACTTTACATACTTTTTCAATGGCACACCCTTAAACCATCTTAAAATTAACTCTTTACTAATAGCCTAATCACAAAAGGAAACATTCCATCTTCATCGTCACCAAAAATCTAGGAAAAGTTATCTGAGTGGCAATATTCCATTAGGAGTTGAATTCCATTAGGTATAGGAGAAAAACAGGTAACATTCTGGAATGGTGGTTTTTTTTTTAACCTCTTCACAAACTCTATCAGCAAATAGGGAAAAAAGAAATCGGAACAATCAGCCTACCTCGCTAAATTCCAACAATGGGGAAGATGTATATGAATAAGTATGAAACAGGTCACTGAAAAAAAGAATGGTCATAGAAAGGAGGGTTCAGTTTACTTTTTCTGTCTCCTTGGAGTCTGTATTCTGAAAGCCTAGAAGGAATTTTTAAATAAATACACTGAAGAGTGGCGAGTTGATCATATGTATGTTTTAAAACTATTTCTCAAAACATGTTTTCTTCCTAATAATACATTACCTTTCTTCAGCTTCCATACATTAAAAAAAAAAAAACACAAGAAGACGACGCAACACCAAAAACAAATTCTGGTTTTGTTTTCTAGCAGGATTCAGAGCTGGATAGTGTGTTAAGAAAAATACAAGTAGTCTCTAATCATTTTAAAACTATACAACACATTTTCTCTTAGGTTCAGGGAAGCTATTCCATCCCAATCTATTGTTTGCCTCTTCTTGTGTACTTGTGAGTTGGAGTCATTAAAAATGTTTTCCTTTTTAAATAAAGTGGTTGTGTGTGTATGTGAGAGACAGACAGAGACAGACAGACAGAGACAGAGAGACAGAGACAGATGCAGTGAGACACAGAGAGACAGAGAGAGAAGGAGAGACAGAGGAAACATGTAAAAAGCTACTTACAAAAAACAATAAGAAAAGAAGAAAAAAAATTTTTAAAAAGAAAAAAGCAATAAGATCAATCAGATTATTAAAAAGTGCATATAAAGGTCACACCTATGGTTGAGAAAGTTGGATTTGTCAGGATTTATTGTACTTACATTCAAAACAATATACAATTGCAGAAAGAAAGCCTGGAAGGAGAAAAAGAAAGCCACCAACCAACACATTCTAAAAAGGTTTTCCAGCAGTAAGATAATCATATGTTTTATTTATCTGGATCAGTTTTCTTCTGCCATGACATTTGAAGTCATTGATAATTTCACCTTCTTGAAATTAGAAAAGGCAAGTATGAAAGGCAATGCAAAAGGTTGGTGGCATACCTGGATAGAAATGAAAATTATTCACAGTTACACAAACTTTTAGGCAGTTTTGTGACCTGAATCTCCAAGCTAGGTATCTGTGTTCTAAAAAAATCATACCTGTGCCTCAAATTGTGTGTGTAATGGGGACTCATCAGAAGAAGCCAAAATACAAAGTTTTATTGAGAATGTCTCCCTCCTCTCCCACCTGCCTTCCACCCCCATTTTAAAAGATATTAATCAGTCAGATTTTTCTTTTTCTGTTTTTCCTCTGTTGTTGTTTTCTGATTATTTCCATCTGGTTGACATAACTAGAACTAGAGAGTATAGTATCTTAAAAAAAGACACAAAACAAAATCTTGAAGGCTTTCTCTTCACAACAGATTTCAGATGACAATATGTCAAAGATACTAATAGAGGAAGCTGGCAAATGGGGGAGGGGAGAAAGGGAAATTTAGACTCTCTGAACCCTAAAGGTGAGAATGAAACAAACTTCCAGGCACCTGCATCTTTCTCTTTGTGTCCCCTCCCTAAGGTTCTTAGGAAATCAGTAACTTGATGAAGGTTGGGAGGGGGCTACATGACCCAGAGCTGTCCATTTCTGCTTCTCCATTCCGATGTATAAAAAAAGAGCCGGGCCCATCTGGAATAGCAAATGGTGCAACTGGGGGCGGGGGGAGTGAGGGGAGGAGGAGAAGGAGAAGGATTAGATTGAAAACAGATCAGTTGGTGGATTTCTGCTCTGGAGATCATCTGACTTGAGTTAGCTACAACACCCCACCCCCCTCGTTTAGGAAAAAGTGAGGGAGAACATTTTCTTCCTTCCTTTTTTCCTTCCTTTTTTCCTTCCTTCTTTCCTTTCCTTCCTTCTTTCCTTTCCTTTCCTTTCCTTTCCTTTCCTTTCCTTTCCTTTCCTTTCCTTTCCTTTCCTTTCCTTTCCTTTCCTTTCCTTTCCTTTCCTTTCCTTTCCTTTCCTTTCCTTTCCTTTCCTTTCCTTTCCTTTCCTTTCCTTTCCTTTCCTTTCCTTTCCTTTCCTTTCCTTTCCTTTCCTTTCCTTTCCTTTCCTTTCCTTTCCTTTCCTGTTCTTTTCTTTTCTTTTCTTCTCTAACTTTTCCTCCATATTACACTACCCCCTTTATTTTTTCTGTGCTGGGAAGGAAAAAGCTTCTTCACTTCCCCATCCCTCCTCCACCTCCCATCCCTGCCCTGCTGGGCCTCCTAAACTTCAGCCAGTGTGTGTCTATGTGAGTGAAGATGTGTGTGTGTGTGTGTGTGTGTGTGTGTGTGTGTGTGTGTGCGCGCGCCTGTGTTGTATGCGCGCGCCCGAGTGCTCTGTGTGTGTGTGTGTGTGAGTGTGTGAGAGTGAGAGTGAGAGTGAGAGAGAGAGAGAGAGAGAGAGAGAGAGAGAGAGAGAGAGAGAGAGAAGGAGGGAGGGAGAGGTCTATATCTTAGATGTAGATGATGGATAGCAGAAGTGCAGGAATGAGCCAGCAACAGCAGCAGACTTAAAAAAAGAAAGAAAGAAAAAACTCCCATCAATGAGACTTCGGGGAGGCGGGGGAGGAGGAGGAGGAAGAGTAGTTGGAGAAGTTGAAGAAGGAGGAGGAGGAGGAGGAGGGGAGGAGGAGGACGGAAGACAGAGGACCTAGGAGGAGGAGGAGGAGAGGGCAGGAGTAGCGTTGCAGGCTCGGCGAGAAAGCGAAGGGAAGACAGTAGGATCTTCCACGCCCGCCCCTCTCCCCGGTCCCCTCCTCCCCCGCCCCCCGCCCCAGTGCTACCCCCGCCCTCTAGCCACCCAGCCAGCCAGCCTTCCTCGGATCGCACAGCAAAGTTGGGATGGGGGGCAGGAGCTGCAGCCCTACGCCAGAACAGACACCTGCATTATAGAGCAAACTTTTCTCTTCCTTGGTAAAGTTACATTTGCCTTTTTCTTTCTTTAAAGAAAAGAAAAAAGAAAAAGAAAGAGCCTTTCATTCTATTTCCCCGGCAGCGTCCGGGCGAGGCAGGGGAGAAGAGCGCATGGAAGGGATGCTGCATTTCCCCAAAGGGCGCTCGGGCTAGGCGGCCCCGGCCCTCTGAGCCCTCCTCACCCGTTCTGCTCCTGCAGGTATAAGGCAGTAGGGGATCGGAGTAGAGAGGGAGGGGGCTGGGCAAGAAGGGGCTCGACATTGCTTTGGGGGAAACTTTGTTGTGTGTTCCGGGGCTCCGGCGTGTTTAGGGCTAGGGTTACGCTGGGCTGCGGGGAGCCGAAAAATGGAGTGGGGGGGGGGGCTCGGAGTTGGAATTCTCGGACGATATACATGGGGTGAAACGGCTGGTCTGTCTGCTTCGGTTGTGGACCAGGTTGCTTCTCCCCCGCTTTTTCCCCCTCCTCTGAGAGATTAGAGAAACGGGGCAGGGAAGCTTTCATTTATCATCAGTCCCGTTTCTCAAACTGCAACTCCCCCTGGAAGACACCCCCAATCCAAACTCTCAGTCGCTTAAACCTTAAGAGTTGCTGTGTCTGTGTGGGGTTTTTGTCCCGTAGAAGAAGGTGGGATTGGAGGTCTGGAGAAATAATCTTCCTCTCCTCTTCCCCCTTACTTTCTATAAGGTGATGCAGTCGTGGGGGGCGGGGGGAGAAAAGAGAGGGGCCGAAAAACTTGGAGTTTATGAGGCGAGAGTGGTTTGGAGAATCTGGAGCAAGAAACTTGTGTGTCGACTTTTAGCAGAAACTTCTCCCCGTTTTACCAGCCCCCAGCCCCTCCTCTCCCTCTCCCTGCATGTCTCTCTTGCTTTCTTTCTCTTTAAGACTGCTTTCCTTTTCCAAAGGAATTTTGATGGACCTGGCCACTCAACCCCATTCCCTAGTATCCTGCTCTGCCCCCCCATCCCCCATCCACACTTTCCTTCCTTTTGCCCCCATCCCCTTCCACCTTTTCCACCCCCGGGAGGGGCAATCTTTCAACAAGTATATTTGCTGAGGAATTTGAAAAATCCACTACTGCAACTTGATCTCTGTGTGATGGGGAGAGGCTTGGAGAGAGCTGGGCGCCAATCCTATTAAGGATTTAGAGAGTTGAATTTTCCCTGGACCTTGTGGCTTTAAGACAATTGTAGGGAGAGGAAAGTGTGAGTGTGAGTGAGTGAGTGAGTGAGTGAGTGAGTGAGTGAGTGTGTGAGTGAGTGTGGTTGTTGGGGGCGTGTGTGGCGGGTAATGTACAGGGAGGGGAAGGGGGGTGGTGGAAGAGGAAGGGGAGAAAAGGGTGGGAAGAGAAAAAATGCTAGGAAAGCCAGTCCAACTGGGAGCCCTTTTTTTTTCCTCCTTCGAGTAATTACTGTCATTTCCTAGGAAACTTGACTTTTACAGCGAGAGAGTTTAGGATGAATCCCCTTACTCACTTAACCTTACCTCTATACCCCTAGAGGTTGAGATAGAACTCTTGACTGAAATCCAAGTTACTGTTCTCAGAGCTCTGGATTTGGGAAAGATTTTTTTTTTCCTTTTCATAGAAACGAGCACTAGCTGGAAAAGTGGGGAATGTACAGTCAGTCCCTAAGGCTCTCAGGAATCATGTCTATACAATTGACCTAAATATGGCATATATTTGTACACACACCCACCTCCATCCTCACTCCCTACCTCACTCACTGTATATACATACTGCTGAGGGATATGAAAAAACCTTTCTCCAGTTCTATGTAAGAGACACCCCCCCCTCCTTGTTGAGTTTGTGAAGTTTTAATCCTGACAGCTTCTGATAAAGGGAACAGTTGTAAAACGTTCATATACTGTTTGCCGATGAGACTCTTGGGGGTGCAAGAATTTGAAAGTAAACGTTTCCCTCGCTCGCTGCATAAAATAGTGTTTAAACAAATATTGTATTGGCATGCTCTGGGGGCTTGGTGCCAAAAAAGTAAAGTAAATAAACCGTGAAATCCAAAATATACAGCAGTGAAAGGCAGTGGAATAGGCTGATTTGTCATAAGTCTCACTGATTTGATCTGTTTGTTCTAGCTACCTAACATAAAATGTTTTTTTTTTCCTTCTTCTTCTTCTTCCTACCCCCTCCTTCTTTACTAACACTAATTTACTTAGCTTTGCTGGGGGTTTCCTTTTACTCTATCCATTTTGATTGTGGACAGAATCCCTCTGTAGGCAGGGCTAGTACCTCTGCAATTTTTCCATTTGGGAGAAATGTATTATATAGCAAGAAGAAGGACTGGGGACTTGTGTTTAGGTGAAACTACCCTATAGTTTTTTGTTTGTTTTTTTGCGGGGCAATGGGGGTTAAGTGACTTGCCCAGGGTCACACAGCTAGTAAGTGTCAAGTGTCTGAGGTCGGATTTGAACTCAGGTCCTCCTGAATCCAGGGCCGGTGCTTTATCCACTGTGCCACCTAGCCGCCCCTACCCTATAGTTTTGAGAGTATGGATCTTTAGGTTTACAGATGTCTGGAGGGTTAGACAAATTCTAAACTGAACACAAATTGACCTCTTCTGTTCATTCCTTTACCCATTTTTCCCTCTGTCTTCCTCTTCATCTTCCCCTTCTTTCCTTTATTTTTATCATAAAGCATAAAGCAATAGGAATTTACATATACATGTGCTACATGCTATCCTTAGAGTTTTAGTTCCATCCAGATACCACCACATGATTTCCAAATGTCATCCATTTGGAGAATTTTAAGAATAGGTTTGACGGGGTAGGGGGAATTTTTCCCCCTTCAATTGAAAAACAGGCAAATTTCAGAAAGTTTCCTAGTAATTCAATAGTTGGTTTTTTTTAATCATGCTATTCCCCTTGGGTCATGATTCATGCCTTGTCTGTTGTGACACGTATTCCTGCCAAAGAGATTACTCCTAAGTAAGTGGTATTTTGCCTCTACCCATTTCACATGCTTCATAGAAACAATCAACAGTGTAGTTTTGAAGTGACCAAGTTATGGACTCCTCCTCCTACTGGAATCGCTCACCTAAAAGATGATGACATCAAGTTCAGCCTTTTTTCAAAGTAGGTCAGTGGGGAATGGTTTCAAATAGGAAATTACAATTTCTTCTTCAAGAGGAAGAATTTAAAAGCAATTATGCTGAAGCCTCCAAAAAAAAATTTTTTTTTAAATGAAGTTAGTTTAGACATGTCTATGCTTCTTAGTCCTGACTTTTGGAACCTGTAGTTAATTTTCATGTGAGGGATAAATTTGATTCTTAAGACTCACTTGGATGTGGTTGAGATTTGAAAAGTGATTGGAATCTTCTTAGTCCAAGGTCATTTTAGCCTTCCTCTCTGGATCACACTGAACCTGAACATGTTCTCAGAGAGCAATGTTTGTTTTATACAAACTGTGCACAAAGTTGCAAGAAGCTGCTCCATTCCAAGGTGTATTTTCTTTTGCAGTGGAATGTTCCTCCATTTACATATGCATCCTCAAGTCCCATTTTGGGGAAGAGAATCCTTTTCAGGGCCCAATAGAATGAGTGGACCTGAAGAGTCTGTCGGGTAGTTGCTTATTGATTGGCTCTTCAGTTAGTTGGTGTCTTGGGTACTGTAGCTGGGTTGTTTGCACTGCAGACTGAAAGATACACAAATACTTCATGCTTTTTGTATTCCCACAAGTGCCCTGTACACAGTGAAGTCACCCAGTGCTGGATTAGTGAAACCAGTGGATTCAACAGGCAGGCAGACAAAACTGGATATTTGCCTAATAAACACCTTTCCAGTGTTTCTTCCCAGGGAAAACTCGGCTGAATGGACACAAGAGATTCCCTTAAAATGGGGTTGCAAAGTTATAATACATACTTTTTAAGTGCAACCTGAAGGTACCCATCTGGCTTGTTAATGCTCAAAACCATAACTCTGGAATTTTATTTAATAAGAGATGGTAACACCTGGCTTTTCTCCGGCAAAAGTTTGAGCTTAGCTAGTACCTTTTTGCATCTGTATTGCACTTTAAAGAGATGGAGCAAAAGAATTTTTGTAAAAGGCAGAGCATGTTGATGGATTTTTTACTTGTAAAAATACTTTAGTTCAAATCACTGTATTACTGCACAAACAGTTGGGGCACACTCAGACTACTGCCCTGGGGATTGATCCACAGCTCCTAGGAAACCAGCTGATGATTCTCAGACTTTTTGATTTTCTAATGTAGACATATTTACCCATACATATACATATATGTAATGAGGAAATTTTCCAAATAGGGAAATCTTATTTTGAGATTCTAGATAATATGTAGGGCAAAAGAAATCATGGATGCATAGCTTAGATCAATGTTAGAGTATGGAGAATATGCAGAAACTTCTGAGAAAAAGATGTTTAGTAAAATTGAATGGAAAAAATCATTTTAATTGTTTCAACAGATTCATCTAGCTTCGGGGAATAAAAAAAGTAATTTGATGCAAAATATATTACTTTCTAAAAGCAAAAATAACATCTGTGGATTTCAGATGAATACTCCTTTGTGAAAAAATACTCTCCTATTCAATAATAATAGTACAAAATGCCAAAGCTTAATATATTCTGTCATTACTGTAGTATACTGAGGATCTTTTAAAGTGGTCATTGGATCTTGTTTTTGAAAAGTAATGGTAGGTGCTCTCTTTAAGAACATATATATTAAATTGGTAAAGTGGCATAAGTAGTATTTCTAATAGTTGCATTTAAAACTTTGAAAATTGCAAATAAAGAAATGTACTTTTTCCTAGTGTTCTTTCATATAGAAAAGCATCATGAAATACTGCAAATACCCTCATGTTTAAAAATATATATATATCTTTTGGGAGGAAGATAGCAGGAAGATATGGGGGGGGAGCAAATACTTTTGAAAGCCCCCTTTGACATTTTGGTTTAATTTGAATGAGTTAATGTATTGTGGGTTTTTTTTTCCCTTAAGGAAAACAAGTTACTGGGAAGTGTGTTTTAACTCTGAGTACCCGATTTCACCATTAGCATAAGAAAAAAAGTTTTAGTGCATTTGCTATTGTATTGAATGAAGAGTTTCAACAGTCAGGCAAAAGAATGTGAAAGCCTGCAAAGAAATGATGGTCTATTCAGATTATTCAGCAGTCCAGAGTTCTGGTCATCTGCCTCGGAAATCTGTGATCGGGATATCACTTTTATCTTCCTGTTCCATTCTCTGGCCTTTTTCACACGTTCACTTTTGTCAAGGTTTATTGATCACGTTTTCTTCTCTGCAAATCTGTGGAAAATTTAATGAACCAAAAACAACAGTGAAATAAAAGGAACTTTTTATTCATTAGCACTAGATTGATTTTTCCCCCCTTTTTTCTTCAGAGGGCCCCTTACCTCCCCTGTGTATGCATGCATGCATGCATGTGCATGTGTGCATGTGTGTGTTTTGTATGTGTATGTATAGAGAGAAAGGGGGAAAATGTTGTATCATTGTAGTAGTCCTTATAGTAGATTCACTTTGATTTGGGGTGGGGTTGGGAATCAACTGAGGAGGGAAGTTTGAGTTCTTTTTTTTGGTTGAGGGCTCTGTTGATATGGAAAGGGTTAAGTATGGTTATCTTGGTGATCATAGCTGGGGAAACTGCTTTAAGAGATAACACCTCCGGCTGAAATGAAACTTTTTTTTACAGGTTGGTAATTAAAGACAGATCTCAATGATTACTGCCTAGTAGTTTGTATTTACAATGTAAATATGTTTGGTCTCTCTCCCTCCCCCCCCCCCCCTCCATTCTCACAGGATTGATTGGTTCTCTGAATGCTGCCACAGAGGGTCTGGTAGGTTTTGGGGGGGGGAGGTGGGGGAGTTACAAATATTTGTGTTCCCCCAACTTACAAAATAGTTTGAGTGTCTGGACCTTTCCAGATGACACATTTAAGTATCTCCCTTTCTCTAAACTGTGCTTTAAAACCTGTAATTAAGCAAAGCTCCTGGCGTGATTAAGTTTTGCTGACATCGCGGTGTTTAGAGCAATTTACCTTTATGAAATCAGTTGAACTCTTGCTCTTTTGATGCTGGGGGCATTGCGCCTGAGTCTGTAGTACAACCCTATTGTGTGTACTTAGTGCAGTTCTCTGTCTCCTTTTCTCCACCTCCCTCCCGCCCCCAACCTCTACTTGGTTTTCCGTTTCAGATGCTGGGAGGCACCCTACAGAGGTCTTGAGATTTGTGATAGCTGGGAAGAGAAAGTCAAAGGAGAGTATATGCTAAAAAGATTTCTCTACCATCTACTGCCTTGCATAGAACATTTAATTACTTAATCGTCCGACTCAAATGTCGGTGAGCCCATGGGTTAATAGCAAGGACGTAAAGCCTCCCGGTGCCAACATTCCTCATAATTTGCAACACATCGAGTTCCCCTCTTGTTATACGGGGACTTGCACACCCAGATTGTTTTTACAGTATACTAAACAATACGGGCATTGTTGCAGCTTTCAGAATGGGCTGCCCACCAGCAAACCTTCAGCAAGTTGCAGGAATGGCTCAAACCTGTTTCATGGAAACTAAAGAATAGACAACCAGATCAAAATCTATTCAGTCCAACTTGTCTTTGTTACCTTGGTGTTGTGAAACTATGTGTAAGCGGGATTCCGAGATCCATTCAGCCTGGAATCCTGGCCTCTAAGGGGAAAAAAAATCATAACTCAGCGACTTCTCCATCACAGGCTGGAAGAAGAGTCTGTTAGAAACCAGGCTGCAAGCCTATTAGCTTTTGAAAAGGCGGGTTTTCTAACCCATGCTTTTGCTGCCTGGAGTTGGGCTGTATTCTTCTAGTCTTTCCTCCTTTCTAATTGACCTGCCCTAAGGCCCCTTCTCAGAGAAGGGAATTAAATGTTAGTTTTCAAAGAGCTTAAAGGAGGCATATTAAATGACAAATTTCAAGTGGGTTGGGTGAGCTGCAGCTGTGGAGCAATAGGGAACTTTTGATCGAGTCTGAAACTTTCTCTTTAAGGGACAAGTTGTTAAGTTTCTTCCAGAGGACACCCACTTTTCAGCCCTTCCACCTCAAAGGCACAAAAGGAGGGATTTCAGCTAAAAAAAAAGGCATATTTTTCTCTGTTTATGTTGACCTGGAGGGTGCTATTAGGGCCCTCTCTCAGCTCCCTGAGAAAAGAAAGATCTGTTGATGACTGTGATGTTAAAAGAGCATCCGTTCTGAAGACCCAAGATAGTCCCTTTTCAGAGAGATCCTTAGCAATGCTTCTTTGTGTGGTGGACAATGCAATAAGTCAGGCCGACTTTTGAGCCACATTTATAAGGAACTGTAAGGGCCGCTGAAGTACACTTGTGTTAAGTTGAATTGATTGAAATTTAATGGCTGTTAGTGGCTATGAATGGTAATGATTTTCCAGCGTATCTTTGGCATACTTGACATTAATAACTGGAGTGTGTGTGAGTACATGCGCGTGAAGCAATAGCATTACTCATTTTTGAAGATGCCATTCCTTTGCCGCCCCCTTCCTCTTTTCCTTCTTCCTCCCCCCCCAACCTTTTTCCTTCTCCCCATAACTCAGTTGTTTAGATGATTTAAAAAAAACAACACAAAAAACCTTTCACCATTGAGCACGTACATCATGTCAACATAATTTTAAGCCCATGATTTTTTTCAATTCCTACATAAATCAGCCTCTAATATAGTGAATGTGATGAATTTGTTTTAGCTGCCATCATGAATTAATGTTATGCAAATAGAAGCTTTGCAGGTGCGATGATTTACTTAATAATTTCAAGTTTCTAATATTTAAGCTCATTCATTATGTTAGGAGTTAAAAAAACAAGTCCATATTTTTTAAGCCTGGAATGGGAGATTGGTGTGCTAGTGTTTGCTGTGTAAGCAAACCTTGATGCCTAGAAAACAGCCCGTGGGACTCTGAGGGCCTCATCCATTTCTACCATCTTTCTATCTCTTCTCTCTCACCTGCCAGCTTCCCTTTGGTTGTCTGACAGGCTCAGATGCTAAAGGGGATCATCACATACTTACTTTTGCAGGTGGAAGTATTAGAGGAGGATGGAGAATTTAGATATCAGAATTTAGATATCTATTATTTAGATGACTTGGGGGTGGTATTTGGAGGAACAGAATATGAATAGGTCGAGAAAAGTTTAGATGGATTCATGAATGAATAACTATGATGAATGGTTTATTAAAGATCCATGATGAATGGGGATAGTAAGTGCTTAAGAAATACTTTTTCAGGGGCAGGTAGGCGGTGCAGTGGATAAAGCACTGGCCCTGGATTCAGGAAGACCTGAGTTCAAATTCGGCCTCAGACACTTAACACTTACAAGCTGTGTGACCCCGGGCAAGTCACTTAGCCCTCATTGCCCTGCAAAAAAACCAAACAAAAACAAACAAAAGAAATGGTTTTTTTTAAAATTAATTAATTCATTCATTCATTCATGGAAACTTGAGGAACATGCCTAAACTTTGAAGATGAAATCAAGGACAATGACTTTCCCTCTCACTAGCTATAGGACCTTACTTCACTACTCCTTTCCTCAGTTTTCTCATCTGTAAAATGGAAAATTGGAAAATATGATCAACCTTCTGGTTTCAAAATTATATTACTCTATGCTCATATCCTCTGTAAAACATTCTTTGGTGTCATTATCAGAGATAATAATTCATCGCGGTGTTTGAACTCAGTGCTCCAATTCTTAGGTCCTTTATTTGCCTTTTTCTTGGCTTCTACTTTGATGTCCAGTGTAGTAAAGGCTTAATGTTAAAACCTCCCTGTCCCTCTTCTTCTCCCTCCTGGGACTCAGAACCAGCCAATGTAACTTTCACAAACTAATTGGAAGGTGTTAGGAAAGATTTAAGGAACATGGTCAAAAGTGGGTATGGATTGAAGGTCTTTACTGTGCGATTGTGTTTTTCAACTGCTTCCCAAAGGCTAAGGACGATCGAGGGGGAAGGCTGACACATAAATAAGTCTTGCATCTCAGAAGATAAGAATGGATTTTGACTTTATTTCTCAAAAAATTGAGGTCACTGCAGTCTGATGACAGGTTGAAGGCACATCAGTCAAATTTTTCCAACAAATAGATGTGAGTTGCTCTTGTTTGATACATTGCGTGTGTCCAGTCAGTGACAGTATATTTAGGTTTGGCAATTACTGGCTCCAGGGGTCAAGGTGTGGTTAAATGTCTGTTCTTCACTGACCAAGTGTTATGTATGGATCCTGTTATTATAATGGGGGTGAGGCAGGGAGGAATCCAAACTAATAATCATAATACAATCAGGAATTTTCAAATGCAAGAATCAACAATTGGAATATTAAGGATTAAACAGAGCTCAGATTTAACTTAACTCTAGAAAAACATGTTAGATTACTCTTCATGCTTTTCAGTGTGCTTATGTATGTCTAGTGGAATTTTAATTAACTCTAACCCCCCAGTGAAATGATTTTGTTTGTTTTTGTTATGATACATTTTTAGGAGAAAGTGATAAGGCATGAGGAAATAAGTTCAAAATTAGGGATGTAATTCCTCAACCTCCCCCCCCCCTCCCTTTCCCAAGCAACACTGAGGCTTTCAAATAGATTCAGTCCAGTATCTTATAGCTTCTACCTCTACACGAACAACTGAAGATAGTGAGAATTGTTATTTAGAATGATCTCTTTGAAGGTGTAGGTGATCTGGATTGGAGAAAAAAAGTGCCAATCGTTTTCATTAATATGATTAATGCAGGAAAATAGCCTTAGAGATCTTAAAAAAGCTTGTCAGTTACAAGGGATGAAACAAATAGTTAGCTCTCAGGTACCCAGAAATTTCAATTAACCAATTCCTGAGCATTTGGTTTATCCAGGTTTGATTTTTGGCAGTTTTTTCACAGATAGATGGATGGATGGATGTAGGGCAGCTAGGTGGTACAGGTGGCACAGCCAATGGAGTGCTGGCACTCATCTTGCTGAATGAAATCTGGCTGGCCTCAGACACTTACTAGCTGTATGATCACTTTGCCCTCTTTGCCTCAGTTTCCTCATCTGCAAAATGAGCTGGAGAGGAGAAGAAAATGACAATCCACTTTAGTATCTTTGCCAGAAAACCCCAAATAGGGTCACAAAGAGTTGGAAATGACTGAACAGCAACAAAAGATGGATTACACACATGTACAGATATATAATATAGGTTTGTATATATATGTAGAATGCACATATATCACATATACACAACACATATATATGTATAATATTAAAATACATATTGTTTATTCTAGGCATGTGTGTTTCACTAGCCTTGGCTGTGCTTACCCTCACGCCAGTCATATTACTTAGAATTGGTATAACCTTGAACACATAAATGTGTCTTGCTCTTCCACACTTAAAGGACATCTATACAATGTTTCTATAATATGGTAATTTGTCTCCTTGGGAAACACAAGATTACAAATGGCTTAAGAATAATCTCTGGGACAGCTAGGTGGCACAGTGGATAGAGCACTGGCCCTGGATTCAGGAGGACCTGAGTTCAAATCCAGCCTCAGACACTTGACTCAGACACTTACTAGCTGTGTGACCCTGGGCAAGTCACTTAACCCCAATTGCCTCACCAAAAAAAAAAAAAAGAATAATCTCTGAGCTGACATTTCATTGGCTGCCAAATTGCTTATAAACCAATGACTGCTGCTCTCTTCATATGTTGCTAGGGAGAAAGTAAAGAAAAGAGGAGGGTAGTTAAGAAGCCCCCCCACAAAAAAAAGGTTGGGGTGGGGCAAGTGGGAAAAAACAATAGTAAATAGACTCCCTAGAAATCTGTGGTAGACATAGCTTGGAGAGGGAAAGGGAGGGAGAGGGGAGGGACTAAGGTCCAACTGAAGCAGAGTTTAAGAAACATTGGAAAAAGATACAAACACAACAAGATAAAGTTGAATACACTCACATATAAATATATCTGTATCTACACACATACACAAATACAGTTTGTTACTCTTCTCTCCATTTATTTCTTTATCTTTTTCTTTCTTTCTTTCTTACATTTACACATATTCTTTCTCATTCATGTAGACCCAGATTATCAACCCACAGATACTTATGTTCATGCCTATGCCCACCTCATTCATTCATTTAACAAACATGCCTATAGGGCAAACATACATGTACTGACATGGGTAAACATTAGAGATATACTTGTGCAATTTGGAATATATATAATGAAATACCACCACATAGATACCCAATACATTCAGAGAGTCAGATACACTGAGCAGTGATGGGCAAAGGAGGTGTCACAGTGGATAGAGTGCTGGACATGAGTTCAAATATGGCTTCAGCATTTACTACTATTTTGTGACTGGGCAAACTTCATTTGCCTCAGTTTCCTTAAATGTAAAAGGATAATAACAACACCTACTTGCAAGAATTGTACTGAAGGGGGCAGCTAGGTGACTCAGTGGATAAAGCACTGGCCTTGGATTCAGGAGGACCTGAGTTCAAATCCAGCCTTAGACACTTGACGCTAGCTGTGTGACCTTGGGCAAGTCACTTAACCCTCATTGCCCCACAAAATTTTTAAAATTAAAAAAAAAAGAAAAATTGTCCCTTCTATTCCCTTCCTCCTTTCTAATCCTCATCTTTTCAACACCCAGAGACCACTGGAACCAGAGATTTCATCTCCAGACCTTCTACTCTGGGGTTCTGTTGTCCTGAATAATGCCTGCTTTATGCAGCCCACTATTTCAGCTAGATTACACCGGATATTTTACTTTACTCCCCACTCCCTAAACCTAGAACCTTTTTAGTTTCTTTGACATCTATCAAATAGTTCTGAAACTATCATCAAATCAACTGTGCCACTATAGCTAGAGGGAATGTGTCAATCAATCAACTACACTCACCACCTCAGCTGCCTCACCATCCCAGTAACTTTTCCCAGCAAAATTTTAGTCTGTAGGCTCCGCTCCCCTATATGTATTGTAAGGGCCAAATTTTAGCCAACGATGGGGTCATAGAAATCTCAAATCACAATTAATTCTTTACAGTATTGCTTCCCATTATTTGAATGTAAACTCCTTGAGATTAGGGACTGTTTTGGCTTTTGCTTTTATTTTTGTATCTATAGGGTTTTAAGATCATGTTTGGCATGTAATAAGATTTTATAATTATAATGATGATGAGTAGATTTTATGTAACATTTTAAAGTTGGCAATATTCTTAGCTAGATCTTCTCATTGGATCCTTGCAACAACCCTGTGAGATCAGTGCTACTATAATTTTACTGATGAGGAAACAGAGGCCTCTGTTTCCTCATCAGTAAAATTATAGTAAGAGTTATAAGTGACTTGTCCAGGTTGATGGCATAGCTAATAAGTGACTAAGGCATTATTTGAACTCAGGCTTTCCTGACTTCCTGACTGCTCTGATCCACTGCACTGCGTACTTGTCTATAATTTATTTAGTAAATGGTTTTTTATTCATTCATTTATGCATATCCAAATCTACCCCAATCCCCAAGACAAGAACACATTACATAGGGAAACAGAAGATATGATCACAAAGTAATGAGACTGAAAAGGCGAAACACTTATTGAAATTTAGCTTTTTCATGGTTACATCTACAACACACCTTTAAGAGGAGGAACAGAGTTTAATGCCTTCTCTCAAATATTGGTTCTTTCTGCCTCTGCTTGGGAGTTAGAGATGGATTTGAATATTGGTTCTGCCTCTTATTAGCTGTATAACTTTAGACAAGTATTTAAACTCTGAGCTTCAGTGACCTGATCTGTAAAATGGGGATAAGTATTTGCAACATATAACCCAGGGTTGTTGTGAAGATCAAATGAGATAACTACATTAAACACTGTAATTAGCAATGTGCAATGTGTAAATATGAGTTACTTTGACTTGGTTCAAAGAAGGTTCTGTTTAGTTTTATTTAAATATATATGTAGGTGTGTTATGCATATAAGAGAGAGAGGGGAGAAAGACCAGAGAGAGGGAGAGGGAGAGGGAGAGGGAGAGGGAGAGGGAGAGGGAGAGGAAGGGAGAGAGAGAGAGAGAGAGAGAGAGAGAGAGAGAGAGAGAGAGAGAGAGAGAGAGAGAGAGAGAGAGAGAGAGAGTCTTATTCTGGTTCAAATTGGAACAAAAAGGTTTTTAAACATTTAATTTGGTTAAAAATTCATAGAATATTGTCTGGCATCATCAGGTACTATATGTACTTTGGTAAAGTGAATTTTCCACCTGACAAGTATATGCCCTTTAAAAACTTAGAATCTTTTAAAAAAAATTTTTATTGGAATTTTTCTAAAATGCATTAGAAACTTTCTTATCTTTGTAAATAGAAAAACCAACCTTGTTCAACTTTCCCTTGATGAATCAGGGTAGGGGAACCAGCCCAAAGGGCCCTTGCCATAGCCAGGAGAGCTATATTCAGATGCTGCCTTTCTATTTAGTGTCTGGGTGATGGTGGGCAGCTCACTTATGTTTTGTTTTTTTGTTTTTTTGTTTGTTTGGGGTTTTTTTTTTTGCAGGACAATGGGGGTTAAGTGACTTGCCCAGGGTCACACAGCTAGTAAGTGTCAAGTGTCTGAGACAGGATTTGAACTCAGGTACTCCTGAATCCAGGGCCTTTGCTTTATCCACTGCGCCACCTAGGCCCCCCCCCCCCCCCAGCTCACTTATAATTCCTCTTTCACAGAGTTGTTGAAGTAGGGAGTGTTTTGTAAACCTTAAAACCTATGTCAATTATTATTTAAAATAACAATTACTGTAATTTCATATGATACAGTGATGCCCTCAGAAGGGATAGTTGACTTACATTCATTTGTCCTAAACTGCTGTGGTTCTTTAGTTGACATTTTTGTGTCTCTTCCTTACTCTCAGATGTCATTTCTTGCTGTTGTCACTGAAGTAGCCTTCACTGCTAATTTCACTTTTGTTGACTGCTCTATCCTAGGTCACCCGGAAGTTTGCCAGAGGAAGGCAGATCACAAGCTTGTTAGATTAGTAGCTTCGTTTTACATGGAATACAAAGTCACTAGACTCTTGCATGAGTATTGGAGGGTGCCACTTTCTATTCTATAAAGTCCACTGACTTTGTGACCCCTGGTGTTAATAAGTCATTTTTGATTCTTTGGAGATTATATGTATGTTCTAGATAAATGCAAGTTCAAGGAAACTGGTTGTCTTTGATTTAGTTCCGGGTTCAGAAAACTGGCATGGTTTATTTAGAAGTTTGCTTTATAGTATGCTTTCCCTAGAGTAGAGTCATAGGATCATTGACTCAAAGTTGAAAGGCTCCTAGAGATCAGTTAGTCCCACCTCCACATTTTTGTAAAAGAGGAAATTTCCTCACAAAAGGGAAATGGCTTTCCCACAATCAGATAGCTATTATGCATCAGAATCAGAATCAGAATCAGGACCTGAGGGTCCTAATTACAAGCTCAATGCTTTTTTGAAGAGAAAACTCCTCTACAAATGAGGCTTGAGAAGCTGGAGGGGATGAGGAAACTGCATTCTTCTGTCCCTAGTTGAGAAGTGATAGCACTTAACTAGCAAATGTTGGCTCACCATTAGCTCCTGCCCATTGACCTGGAGAAGGTTTTTTTAATGGTATGAAGAAATTATTACTTTCATTTTTTAAAAAATCCAGAATCTATAGTTTTTCCCTAACTCCTCATGGTTGCAAGACTTCTATGTTTAAAAACATAGTGAATGGGGCAGCTAGGTGGTGCAGTGAATAGAGCACCGGCCCTGGAGTCAGGAGTACCTGAGTTCAAATCTGGACTCAGACACTTAACACTTACTAGCTGTGTGACCCTGGGCAAGTCACTTAACCCCAACTGCCTCACTAAAAACAAAACCAAATAAAAACACAGGGAATGAGGGTTGGGAAGAGTGAAGCTGAGGATCAACCCCACATTCTCTTTTTAAAAATGCCTATTGCTGCCTTTTGTTTTATATTGCAGACATTCCCCAATCTCTCTTCCCCACGCCTCCTCTCATTGAACCCTAAAAACATGGAAAAGTAATTGAGCAAAACCAATGGATAAAACAACCATATATGACAAACATTTTTAATATTGTAGATCCATAGCCCTCTACTTCTTTAGTAATAATTATATATATAAACTAATATTATATATAATATATTCCCAGAGCCCTCACAGCTGCTGATGTCTATTCCCAGAGCCCTCAAGTCTCACTTGCATACATCTCTGTAGGAAGCTGGGGGCATCCAGCAGGTCTTTGGCCTGAGGCTAACTCGCCATAGAGTAGGTCTTTAGGAATGCACCCATCTTGCAAGACTTGAGGGCTCTGGGAATAGACATCAGCAGCTGGGAGGAGTTGGCCAAGGATCGCTCCCATGGAGTTCAGTACTCAGGAGCAGATTGTGCACAGCTGAGATGGATGGGCCTTCAAGCTCAGGAGGAAGAAAAACGAATGAGACTCAGGAACCGAAGGGCAACAGAGAGCGCAGTTTTCCGACGTTCTCAATGTTCTCGTTGCGGCAGGAGCTGAGGCTCTCGTATCGGACTGCACAGCCACACTGTGGCCTGCGGCTCTTCGAGGCGCTGATCCATGGTCGTCCACGACTGATGGAAGCCTACTCCTATATATAATATAATAATAATGATAGCTAGCACTTATAGAGCGCTCTAAGGTTTGCAAAGCTCTTTACAAATATAATCCCAGTTTATCCTCACAACAACCCTGTGAAGGTAAGTGCCATTATTATGACCCTTATTTTACAGATGAGGAAACAGAGGCAAACAAAGGTTAAGTGACATCCCTAGGGTCACACAGCTACTAAGTGTTTGAGGTTAGATTTAAACTCAGGTCCTCCTGACTACAAGTACAGAGTTCTATCCACTATGCCAACCAGAAGCCTTCTCTATTAAAAAGAGGAAAGTCTATTTACTCATCTGTTCTCCAGCACCAGAATTTCAGCCTTACCCTCTCAGGAAAGCTCTCCAGATGAGCCATTTCACCCCCAGAGAAAGTTCCTAATTGACATCTCTCTTCAGGTACTTTGTGCTTCTGGATATCTTCCCATATGACATACAAGAAAGGGCATTTTCAGTACAACTGATACAATCTAGGGGAACTTTATACTCATGCTTTTGTCTTCTTATATAACATCATCAAATAAAGTTTTGAAGTTGGGGATGGTGGCTGTACTTGAACTCAGGTGTTCTGACCTGTTAAATGATGGTAGAACTGAGATAGAATAAGGTGCTTTTTCATTGTCTTTAATAGGAAGGAGTTGACCTGGACAGCCTCGGAGGTTCCTTCTAGCTTTGGAAATCCATGATATTCTTAGACTTTATATAAACCGGCATATTGTACATCTCAGTCCTCTAGTGAACATGACTCACTGGAACAATGAAAATTAGTGGTCATAATTATGATTCCAAAGCCCTTGCTTTCAAATTCCTTTGGAGTTTTCAAAGGAAACTCATCCTATTCAATATGTTAGCATCTCTAATGAATTCTATTCTATACTGAATCACCTCTGACTTTATTGGTGTGGATTGTCTCATCACTACTGTAGATCACTACTACCTTAAGACTTATGAGAAAGTCTTTCAGAGTTGCTGTGACTGAAAAATGAATCCCCATTTGGCCAAATCAGATCATATTTGTAAAGTGTTTAACACAGTCCCTGGTTGTAGTAGGCATTTCATACTTGCTGGTTTCCTCTTTCCCTCTTTTCATCCTCGATTTGGTGAAAACCTCTCCAGACTTAGCTAGACTGATGTTTAAACAGTCCATCTCTGTGCTCAAAGCTTTTTTAGCTCAGCATGTAATGGTTAATCATCAGATAATAGAATCATAGATTTAGAACGAGGAAGGGCCTCTGAGGTCCTTTCATTTTCCATATGTGGAAACTGAGTTCCATACATGTTAAATGCTTTACCCAGGGTCACAAAGGAAGTAAAGGTCAGAGGTAGGATTCTAACCCAGATCTTCCTGTGTAACTCAATGTACTGTCCCATCCTGAGAGATTTGCATGCCATGGTGAGGCAACAAAGTGGGACTTAGTGGAATCTTTAAAATTTCAAAATCCATGTCTGCTATCAATGACAGTTCTCACAGAGTCTGAATGTCCCATTTCCTCACCATTCTGAAAAATAGAAAGTGTAGCACATTCCTCTAAGAACCAGAATGTTGGGATTGTCTCAACTTCCTGGTGGTGTGGACTAGTCATGTGTCCAGAAAACGTGTGGGGTCATGGGTGGTCAGGGTCAGACATGAGTTCCCATCCCACCTCAGGTAACTAGCCGTGTGACTTGGCTAAGTCATTTCAGCTCTCTTGAATTTCTCTTCCTTCATCTATAAAATGAACAAGTTGGATTCAATAGCCTTTTGGGGTCCTTTGCATTTCTAAATCTATGACCTCTCCACAAATCCATTCATGCAGAAATAGTATGGGGAAATTATGGCAAATAGGTCACCCTCTCCCCCAAAGTCAGTCTGGTGGAGCAAGAATACCAAATAAAAAGGGAATAGGTGAGTATGTACAGAGTGGATTGTTTGCAGGAGTTGTGGTTCCTTGTGGGCAGTGCCTGGGGGCCCTGGGAGACCTGTCATCTAGCTACAGAATCATAGAGTTGGAAGAGATACTAGAAATCATTTAGCTTAGCTCCCACACCTTAAACAAGGAAACTGAGGCCCAGAGACCTCGAATTCCAGACCAGTGATCTTTGCACTGGGCCAACCTACCTTGGTTCCTGCTCTTCTATTAACTCACCCAGTGTCTTAGGTGAGTTATTTTCATCTTTCTGTGCCTTAGTTTCCTTATCTGTCAGTATCCAAGTGTCCAGCCTAACCCCCAGGATAGTTTTGAGGATTAGATGAGGTAATAGATTTGAAAGTACTTTGGAAAAAATTAAAAACACCATCCAAAGTAAAGTATTATTATTTTCCCTCAACCCAGAAGCCAGTAGTCTGAAGCCTCCAGGGCTTCTCTTTGTTCAACACCCACTACCTTTGGTATACTAACCAAATGACATTGCTCCCAGGCACAGGGGCTGGTTCGGGGTGGGGAAGAGGGTAATAGTCATCCTCAGAGAGACAGCAGACCTGTAACTTTCCTTCCCATTAAAATGCCAGAGCATCATTGTAGAAGTTCACGCAAAGTTCAGTGTTAACTGGTATTATTTGGTACTGTGGGGCCAGGGTTCTCATAGTGGCCTTTACCTTCCTCAGCTGGATAGCTTCGAATTACTGAATCGGTCTCAATTCTTTGTTGTATATCTCTGGATGTCGAGTCTTACCAACAACTGGAGGCCAGGCTCTTAGCTTCCTAATATGAAGATTCAGACCTTGATCCTCTTTATTTCTCCCTTTTATAAAGAAAAATAATAATCCTTGCAGCCATCTGGAACTTGAAGAAGTGGGGAGCAAAGAACCCCTCTATGAGGATTGCTTATGGTTTTCCCCTGACTTATCCCTGGCGCCCATCTGTCTCTTACCTTTCTAAAGTTCTAGACTATCAAAAAGTATTTCCTCCATTGGAAAAAGATGTGGGGACTCTTGGCCTTTAAGTGATTTTCAAAGGCCCTTTTAGCTCCTCAATTTTAGAACTAATTCAGTTCAGTTAACAAACATATACTATGTGCTAATGGGTCAACAAGAATTTATTAAAAGCCTTATTTGTGCCGGACGTTGTGCTGGGTGCTTTGGCTATAAAGACAAAAATGAAAACATCGTTATGTTAGTCCAGGAATGTAATGATGAAAAATGACTCATTTCCTGCCCGAAATGCAATATGGAGGATATCATCTTCCTTGGTGGGTCTCTCTAGAGTAGTTTGTACAACTCTGTAATGCACATGGTTGGGTATTATTGTTATCTGGAAGTTTTCTTTAGGGGCAGTGCAGTATAATGTAACAACTCTTAACCTTTTTGGCCTTAGCATCCCTTTACACTCTTGAAAATTATTGAAGACCTCAAAGAGCTTTTGTTTATAGGGGTTATGACTATTGACGTTTGTTATATTAGAAATTAAGTGATAACGTTTTAGAATATGTATTCATTCATTTAAACATATATAAACAATATAACAACAATAAACCCATTACCTGTTAACATGAATAATCTTTTTATGAAAAATAACTATTTTCTAGAAAAGTTTGGTGAGAAGAATGGCATTGTTTTACGTATTTTTGCAAATCTCTTTAATGTCTGGCTTAATAGAGGATGACTACATTCTCATATCTACTTCTGCTTTGAATCTGTTTCAATGTATTGTTTTGGTTGAAGTGTGTGAAGAAAATCTGACCTTGTACAGATATGGAGTTGGAAAGGTGAAGAGTATTTTAATTGGCAAATAATGTCTTAGTATTTAAATGAAAATAGTCTTGACATCATGGACATTAAAAGAGTCTTGGGCTGAGCTCACTTTGAGAACAGCTGGTACAGTAGTTAGCATGTTGAACTTGGAGCCAGGAAAATCTAATTCATATCCTACCTCTGATATTTAAAGCCTGTGTGGCCCTGGGCAAGTCAGAGTCTCAGTTTTCTCATCTGTAAAGTGAAGATAATACTATCTTCCTTGGTAGGTTATTATGAGGTTGGAATGTTTTTAAAACCTTCTCAAACTTTAAAGTTCTACATAAATGTCCGTTATTATGTGTCCTATTCCCTTCTTTTTTTTTTTTGCGGGGCAATGGGGGTTAAGTGACTTGCCCAGGGTCACACAGCTAGTAAGTGTCAAGTGTCTGAGGCCGGATTTGAACTCAGGTACTCCTGAATCCAGGGCCGGTGCTTTATCCACTGTGCCACCTAGCTGCTCCGTCCTATTCCCTTCTAAGTGCCATGAGAGTAGAATTTAGATTAGACCCTATCTTTAAATTTTGTCCCTCAATAGCTAGCACAGTGCACCATATACTGTAGATGTTCAATAAATATGGAGAGTCCCAAAGGGATTTAATAACTTCAAAAGTATAAATGCAACAAAATTAGGGAAAAAGTCTTTTGAAGTTTTAATTACTTTAATAATCTTACACTTATTGGTTTTTAAATTTATGAATAATTTTTAATTTAAATTTGATACAAGATGGAGAGTTCCTGTCATTATTCTTGAATGAGTGATGCTTTCTGGGTGACTCTTTCTTTAGATCGATGGGATGGTAGAGGAGGTCCTCTTGTTGTCCTCTTCCATCTCCCTGATCTGTCTCTATTAGACTCTTCGTGTGGGTCATGTCAGAAATGGTTGTGCATGTCTTCTAAACCTCATTCTTGGATAATCTTAAGGCCACTGTAGTAAATAAATGTAGTCCTTTCTGTCACTGAGAAGCAGCCTATGAAATACCAGAGTGATGGATATCACAAGACAGTGTTTATGTTAAATCTTAGTAAGAAACATATTTATATCTTAAAATTTTTAAATAATTAACTTTTCAATTTTTTAAGTTTGTAGCATTTATACTTCTGAGGTATTAAAGCATAAAGTGCACTAAGACTTTGGGACAAGGTATTGAATGAATGAAGTCAGGCCACACCTGACTTGAGTGTAACCCAGAACAGAATGGGATAGGAATGAGGGGACATTCCTACAGAGATCCCTCCAAGGAAAGAGGAGGAGGAGGAGGAGTAGATAATTTTTGCCAGGGGAGGCTTAAGGAACGCACAGTCGAACATGTAGCACCTGAATAGAACCTTGAAAGAAGAAAAGGATTTCAGCAGCAGAGATGGAGGGAATGGTTTGCATGGAATATCCAGAGTGTGGAATGAGGATGGGGACAGTTAGTAGTGAGTTGACAAATATCCAGGTGCTTAATAAATGCTTATTGGTTGATCAGTTGATTATTGAGAAAAATAATGTGATATAAGGTTAGAACCAGATGGTATAAGGACCTTGGGTCACAAATTTAGATGTTTTACCTTGACCCACAGAATTTAGTCTTGGAAAGGGACCTTAGAGATATTTTCAATTGGGCGATGAACCTGTGATTTCATTGCTTTAGGGACACTCCATATGAGGAAAGACTCTCTACCAATGCGATCTAGTTGCTTGAGGCACAGAAAGTTAAATGACTTGTCCAGGATTACACAGCTAGCATGTGTCAGACAGAGCACTTTAACCCAGGTCTTCCTGACTCCAAGGCTCTAAGCACAATGACCGATGTGAGGACAAAAAGGAAGCAGGACCTGACTTCAAAGAGCTTACATTCGAAGGGGGAGGGCATAACTTGTATATCCATAAGCAATTCAAAGCATTAACTTGTAAGTCATAATCAGAGTAAACTTTGGAGAATCAAATCTGACAGTATGCAGTTGGATGGCTTGGAGAGGAGAGACAGTGGCAGCATGTAAATCCAGAAGGGGGCTATTGTTGTAACCCAGGCTGGAGTAATGAGGGTCTGAACTAGAGTTGTGGTAGTGAGGATGTAAAGAATAATGGCTATGGGAGATCTGGGGGAGTGTCACTTCAAAGATTGTTTTGTGCCTGGCAAGACACCATATGCCTTATCTAGATAAGACGAATAAGAAGTTATGAATACTTTTTTATTGGAAAAAGGATTTTATCAGGAGAAGGGGGAGGGTTAAAATTTTCTCACCTTATTTTTCATATTATATTTGCCATATAATAGGGGTATAGATATGTGTGTGTATGTATATATATATACATATATATATATACATATATATATATATATATGCAGGCACACATATACATATATGCATGTATATAGGGCAGGTAGGTGGTGCAGTGGATAGAGCACTGGACCTGAAGTCAAGAAGACCTGAGTTCAAATCTAGCCTCAGATACTTACCAGCTCTGTGACCCCGAGTAAGTCCCTTAAGCCCTATTTGCCTCAGTTCCTCATCTGTAAAATGGGGATACACTGGAGAAATAAATGGCAAACTACCTCAGTATCTTTGCCAAGAAAGAGTCAGACATGAGTGAACAACTGGACAACAAATGTGTATATGTGTGTGTGTGTGGAGAGAGAGTGTGTGTATGTATATATGCACACAGATACATACATAGAGAGAATATATATATATACATACATACATAAACACATGCACACATACACATATATGGAAAAGAGGGAGAGAGGAGAAGAGAGAGAGACAGAGAGAGACACAGAGAGAGAGAGAGAGAGAGAGCGCTACACTGCATATTGATTGATGGGAGAGGAGCTGAGGACGTAGCCTCTGATTTATTGAATTCAAAGGATGGAGTAGCAAGGTACTAAGCCTTTTCTTTCCCCATCCCCACCTCCCATAGGGAAAATCTGCTTAATTTATTAGTCTTGGAGTAGTTTAATTGTCTACCCAAGGGCCTGTGGAATTCTGTGTACTGTTAAAGATGAAATGTTACCAGTCCCATTTGCATGCTAAGTCAACACAGATAATATTGACATCAGGTTGGAAGTTTTCTACTTTTTCCTGCTGGAGGTAGTGGTAATGTTTTTCCTTTAGATTTCTTTCTGTTAGGTTGAGCATAGACAAGTCTAAGTAGTGATCCACCTTTTAACTCCCAATTTTAGAATACAGGATCATAGGCCTTAGAACCCAAAGGGATTTTACACATCATCTAGTTCAAAATTTTCATTTAATACATAAGGAAAATGAGATCGAGAGAGATTAAATACTTTGCCGAAGGCCATCAGGTAATACATAGCAGAGTCAGGATTTGAACTCAGGTCCTCTGACTCCAAATTCAGTGTAGAACCACACCACATTATGGAGTATCTAATTGTCAAACAAGGCCCTACAATTATCTGGTTCTAATTTTATTTCACATTATTGTCCTTCATAATCATTTGATCAACCAATAAGCATTGATTAAGCACGCCGCTAAGTGTCAGGCACACATGCTACATTCCAGTCACACTCACTAGTAATTGTCCCCCAGCCTCATTCCACACTTTGCCATCTCTGAATTTCATGTAGACCTTTCCCTCCATCTCTGCTACTGAGAAATCCTTTTCTTCCTTCAAGGTTCTATTCGGGGGCTACATCTTCTACTGTGTTTTCCTTAACCCTCCCCTAAAGAAAAGTGATCTCTTCCTCCTCCCATTTCCTTGGAGATTCTCTGCAGGAATCTCTCCTTTATTCCTAGCCCATTCTGTTCTGTGTTGTATTTACACATGGGTATGGCTTGACTTCATTTATTCCATACCTGTAAAGTGTCCTAAAAGTCTTAGTGCAGCTTTATGCTTTAATAACCTCAGAAGTATAAATGATTAGCTTGGGTGAATTGTAGGAAGAGGGGGTAGTAGACATGTGACATGTAAATCCTAAGTTTTTATTCCCTAATTTCTGGTACTAAACTTCCAAGAAAAAATCCACACCATGTCTCTATCCTTTCTGCTCTTTCCTTTCAGACTTCTGTGCTTACTCCTGCAAAGCCTCTGCTTACAACAGCCCCTTTGTGACGGGTATCTTCCGAAGCAGCAGGTGATGGGTGCCACCCTTCATTGGTAGGGGCACCCCATTGGTGCCCCAAATACAAAGGTTGTACTTCTAATTGTCCTATTAAGAAGGGAATCTGGGCCCATGTCTTGGGTGCCAGCCCTTCTCATTTGCTGCTTTCCATGCAGAACTGTGTCCCCAAAGACACTGGCCTTGTTTGAATTAAAATAGAGAAACTTAGCTGGGGTGGGCATGAAAGCCGATGAGAACAATGGCTTGTTTGGGATATAGCAAAGAGATTCAGATTCCTTGTTGGTTGGTACCCCTTTCCCTTCCTTTTGCGCCCTAAATAGTGTGTGGGTTTAGAGTTCACATGTTTGTAATGATTTCAGAAATGAAAAACAGAGCCTTTGCACCACTGCCAGACCACAGGCTCCTAATAAGCGAGACTCAAAGACGGGCCTCCCAGGCCCTGGAACAGCCCAGACATGTACCATGTGGTACCCTTCAGCCACTGCTCCCCTCCCCACAGATCCAGCATCTCCCGCTCAACCAATCAGACCAATTAGTTTTAATGAAATAAACTTATTTCATTTGGCTCCTGTGACATGGCAGGATATGAGTGAGGGATTCCGTGCTCTTCCCATGTCCAATCTCTTGGTCCATTGCTATGTTCCCATTTTGGGCTGAATTCTTGCATCTTTTTCCTGCAGATGACCTTACTGATTCCCTCTTCTTAGGCTTTCCCAAGGGATCTGTGTGAGAAGGCAGCAGAATCTCCAGTGAACTTTGACTTCTAACTGCGGAATATCTTTGGCTTTTGGGGGAGGGTGGCATAGCAGGGTTGAATTTTTTGGTGTTTTTAGATTGACTTCAATCAATTAACACATATGACTGAATATCTTCTTTGTATCCAGTGCCATACTGTGAATGATATATTTATTTTTGGAAAGAGCACCAGTTCTTGAATCAGAGGACTTGGGTTCCAGTCTCTCTTTTTTTTTTTTTTTTTTTTTTTTTTTTAGTGAGGCAATTGGGGTTAAGTGACTTGCCCAGGGTCACACAGCTAGTAAGTGTTAAGTGTCTGAGGCCAGATATGAACTCAGGTACTCCTGACTCCAGGGCGGGTGCTCTATCCACTGTGCCACCTAGCTGCCCCACAGTGTCATTTTTAACACTTAATACCTATTCTATCTTGGGCCAGTTAGTTATTGAATTTCCCTGGGTCTCAATTTCCTCATCAAGAAAATGGAGGGGTTGGATTAGATGGTCACTGAAGTCTCTTTCAGCTCCATTGGGAAACTATATAGTATGATTAATGAATAAACATCAATTAAGCACCTACTATGTACCAAACTCTACTGGTCACTGAGAATACAAAGAAAAATGCAAAGAACTCTGGTTTGGGAATGAGAAGACTTGGGTTATAATAGTCCTAATTTTAATATGAATTAGCTGTGTGTCCTTGGGAAAGACATTTTATTGCTCCTGGTCTCAATTTTTTCCTTGTAATCAAAGGAGTTGGACTATATGACTTAACAAGTATTAGTTAACCAACAGGCATTTATTTATTTATTTATCTATCTATTTATTTATTTATTCATTTATTTTGGTGAGGCAATTGGGGTTAAGTGACTTGCCCAGGGTCACACAGCAAGTAAGTGTCAAGTGTCTGAGACCGGATTTGAACTCAGGTCCTCCTGAATCCAGGACTGGTGCTCTATCCACTGTGCCACCTAGCTGCCCCAACAGGCATTTATTAAATGCCTAATATGCACTGGGCACTGTGCTAGGGCTGGGATTCCAAGATCCCTTCTAGCTTTTATAATCAATGAGGATAAATATATATCTTTACTCTCAAGAGACTAGCACTTTAAATGAGGTGTCCCTGTACACATAGTAAACAATTACAGGGCGGGGGGGGGGCGCAGCTAGGTGGCACAGTGGATAAAGCACCAGTCTTGGATTCAGGAGGACCTGAGTTCAAATCTAGACTCAGACACTTGACACTTGCTAGCTGTGTGACCCAGGGGAAGTCACTTATCCCTCATTACCCCACCAAAACAAAATTACTGGACAATTAAGTGTTAACTGAATAGTACATTGTAAAAGGAGAAAGAAAGGAGTCTAGGCAGCAATTTTTGTGATAAAGATGAAGATGTTTTCAGTAGACTAAAAATTCAGTAGGTAGAGGACCACCCTCCCTCTCTTCAAACTCATCAGATGTTAGGGATCATTAATGGAAGCAGTGTCAGAGAAGGAGATCTTATAGTTCCATGATAGCCCTGGATAAGGCAGGGAGACGGTGCCATAGGAGAAGACATGAGAGCTGTGTTCAGGTATGGGAAACATTGTCATGTACAAGAGGGATGATTTTCTATTTGACCTTCCCTGGAGAACAGAATTAAGATATGTTGGATGTTGGGGAGACAGGAGGGAACAGAGACTTGTGCTTGATAGAAGAAGCAGTGTTCTACAAGAGCTGTCCAGTAGTGGAATGGGATGGTTACTTCCAGAGGCAGTGAGATTCCTATCACCGAAGAGCTTCATGCAGAGTCAAAATGACAACTTGCCAGATGTGTCATATGGGAACTCCTATTCAGGTACAGGTTGAACTATGTGACTTCTGATATTGGAGCCCTATGATTCTATGATTTTAGTGGTGGCTATAAGTGTAGTGGACATTCCGAAGAGGGGGGAGATCTGTATGCTTGAGTAGTTGGAAAAAGCTTCAAAAGGTATATGTGGGAGCCCAGAAAATTGAGTTACACTTTAGAGGAGTGGTGTCAAACTCAAAGAGAAATAGGGGCTATTAAACTGCAAATAAGGATACCTGTAGGACACATATTGACTTAGAAAACCACATATTGTTATTATCTATGATGTATTATATTTTTTATTTTGCTGAATATTTCCCAGTTACATTTTAATGTATTTTGGTGGTACTCTGGAGTGTTGTGGACTGCAGTGCTGAATGTGATGTCTCTGTCTTAATGGATAGATAGATTTTTGGATAGGTGGATGGGAGGAGCAAGGATTTTGGAGAAGTGGCAACTGCATGAACAGAGATTGATAGGAGCTTGGCATTTTCCTTTGAGGAAAAAAGGGACATGGATAGAGTTAAAATAAAGGTCCTTGAAGTTGGGGACTATTTTTGATTTCTTTTCTGTAATCCCATGGTAAGAGTCATAGTAAGAGTTTAATAAATGCTTACTGATTTATTGGTTGACTGGAGGGTGTGTTTTGGGGAATTGTAGAAAGATGTAGAAATGGAAAAACACATAGAAGTGCTTCACATTCCTTTTTCATCCAATCCCCCTTAATTCTTTTCTTTTTTTTTTTTTGCGGGGCAATGGGGGTTAAGTGACTTTCCCAGGGTCACACAGCTAGTAAGTCTCAAGTGTCTGAGGCCAGATTTGAACTCAGGTCCTCCTGAATCCAGGGCCGATGCTTTATCCACTGCGCCACCTAGCTGCCCCTCCCCTTAAATCTTTATTCTACTTTTCTGTGCCTTAAGTAATGAACTCAAGTCCTCTGATTCCAAATATAGTAAGAAATACTGCATTTATTTATTTAATCAATCAATAATTATTTATTGAACATTTGCTGTGAGTCTGAAACTAGCAAAATGTTGAAAAATTATTACCCACCACCCTTTGCTAGCTTGGTCATAATGAGCAGAATGACTCAAAATCCAACAAAGCTTCCAAAATATATGCCTTGTGCAATCATACTTAAGTCTTCCTAAATAGCTTGGATGGAATTTCCTTTTTGAGGTTTGTAAACACCTCCACATGATAGTGTAAGACTTTTACCATTCATGTTAATATCCATTCTGGAAAAGTCAACAGTAGGCACTGAAAGATATATTCACCTTTACTCACCGGCTTGCTTTGCATCTTGGCTCATTCATCCCTGAGTTAGGAGTGAGGTGACCACTAATAACAAGCTTCCTAGCCTTGGACAAGTTCCTCCCCTTCTTCAGGCCTCAGTTTCCTTATCTGCAAAATGAGGGAGTTGAGACAGATACTTTCTCTAAGCAGGGGTTCTTAACCTATTGTCTGTGAACTTTCTTAAAAATATATATTTTGAGACCTATGTTTCAATAAGGTTGGTTTCCTTTATAATCTGTGGATTTTATTCATTTAAAAAAAAACTATTTTGAGAAAGGGTCCATAGGTTTTACCAGACTGCCAAAGGAGTCTAGTATACAAAAAAGGATAAGAAGCCTTCCAGTTCCACCAGGTAGTGACCTCCAGGCAAAAGTGCAGCTACATTCACTATATGACTTGTTGAGAGAATGAAGCTGACTGGGTACCAGATAGGGGAACACGCTTAGCTGGAAGAGAGAGGATGAAGAGGAATGAGGCAAGTGATTTTAGCTTCTTTGGATGGTTCCTGCCCTTTGAGACTGAAAAATAATTATATTTGCAGAGTCTTTGCATCCATTTTTTCATCTGATCTTCATAACAATATTGTGAAGAATCGTCATATGATAGATGAAAAAATGGAGGTTCAGAGAGTGGTGACTCATCCCGTGTCAGGGAGCTAATCAGGCCTTCTGGTTCCAAGTCTAGACCTTCCATCATTTACATCAGCATCCCTTCTGAAACCACAGATTCTTTAAACACTCTGGAGTTTTTGTTTTTTTAGAAATCTCTGCTTCCCTGGACATCACTTGTCTATCTGGGTAGCTGGGAAGGACACATCTGCATTTCACAGATATCATTATCTAATGTGGACAAATATTAGCATATCTAAAATGTAATTGTACTTCAGTTCCCACTGGTCTGTGGCTGACAGGTAGGTTTCCAATCCACAGTGATTTAGGGGAATCGGAATTCCTCTTTACTAAAACTGAAACTGAAAACTTAATGTGACTAAATGACAATTTGGCATGGTAGAAAGCCTCACTGTTAATGTATTAATGAGAAGGCCACCCTGGGGGATCATCCTTTTGATTTTGGCCTCTTCGTTCAATCAATCATTTAATCAGTGAGTATTTCCTGAGCCCTTATGGTAAGAACAACTGAAGTGTTCCACACTTGGTACATTGGACAGCCAGGAGAGAGAAGGAAAGAAGAGAGGAGATGTGAAAAGAGAGTTGGTTGGAACTGCAGAAACATGTCCTTGACCACTAGAAGCTTACAATCTTGTTGAAGGAAATAAAGCTTGTATCTGTGAAACAGAAGGTAGTTGAAAAATAATAAATGATATATGCTGACTAAACGATGGGTATCATTATAGTCTAATGTTCCCTGTCTCAGGAGAGCTATAAAATGGTGTTAGTGATGTCTCCTTGAATTCTACATTTCTATGGATTTCCCCTACATGTACAATATATAAACTTCAGTAAATTACCAGAGATGTAGAGTAATGATAAGAGACTGGTGTCAGACATTGTTGTTGTTGAGTCATGTCTTTCTGTCTTTTAGTGAGGCAATTGGGGTTAAGTGACTTTCCCAGGGTCACACAGCTAGTAAGTGTTAAGTGTCTGAGGCTGGATTTGAACTCAGGGCCTCCTGAATCCAGAGCTGGTGCTCTATCTACTGCGCCACCTAGCTGCCCCTGTTGAGTCATTTTTAAGTTGCGTCTGACTCTTCCTGACACCATTTGGGGTTTTCTTGGCAAAGATACTGGAGTGGTTTGCCATTTTCTTCTCCAACTCATTTTACAGGTGAGGAAACTGAGGCAGATAGGGTTAAGTGACTTGCCCATGTCCACATAGCTAATAAGTGTCTGAGGCCAAATTTGAACTCATGAAGATGAGTCCTCCTGATTCTAGGGCCGACATTTCATCCACTTTGCCACCTAATTGAGTCAGAGGACCTGAGTTCAAATCCTAGCTCTGCCACTTACTAGCTATGTAACCAAGAGAAATTGGGCTAGGTTATTTATAATGTCCCTTTCAACTTCCACACAATGATTGTATGTTCTCTTTGAGTTCTATATTTATGTTCCTAGATGTATTAAGGGAGGTTTATGCGATGCTTTCTAGAACACCTTCCTTCTACCCTCTGCCCTCTGAGGATTCATCAAAACCTCACAACATGAAAGGATGGATTAATTACAAAGAAAAACAGCATTATTGGGTGAAAAGCATTTGCTAGCAATCAGATCTAAGTTCACTTCAGTTCAGTAAATGCATCCTCCTCCTCCTTATCATCATCATCTTTAACATTTACAATTTGCAAAACATCTTCCCTATGTTCTCATTTTATCCTAACAACAACCATTGCTATCTGCAAGGCACCTTGCAAGGTGTTGGGTTCTGATCCCAGTTGTTACATTCCGATAGAATGTAAGCTCTCTGAGGGTGGGTCTGTCTCATTTTTTACTTTGTATTCCCAAGGTCTAGCACAGAGTCTACCATATAATAATAATAATAATAATAGTATTAAATAAATTCCTCTTAATTGATTGATTGGAACACTAACCTCACTGTGTGAGACTGGTTCAAGGGGCTTATCCTCTCAGGCTTGGGTTCCCTGTAAAATAAAGGGAAGAGACCCCCTTCATCTTCTAAGCGTTTACATTTCTTTGATTCTAACTACAAAGAAATTGAATTCAGAGAGGCTGAGATTTGGAGCTATGTTCTTTGGGGAATAACTGCTGGTGTAAGGGAAGAAGGAAATATAGGTGGAATGGAGAAAGCTCACATGGAGAAAGAGAGCTAAGTTGGGGGTCTGTATAAAATGGTGGAGTGGGGCTTTCCATAGAAATCCAGTTTATTTATCAGAAATTTATTTAATAATAATTTATTACACTCAGGCAGGGATGATCCAAAGACAAAAAGGAAGCATTTCTGCTTGAAAGAAGGTTATATTCTATTGGGGTGTGGGGTGGATATAACAGTACATAATTAGTAATACAAACAAATTGAGAGAGAGAGAGAGAGAGAGAGAGAGAGAGAGAAATGAATTCTGACTAGAAAAGTAGGTCGGAAGGAGATTAGGAAGCAATGAGATTGGAAGGACCATTGGAAGGGGAAAGCTAGCTGGCTCCGTGAACGAGAAGGACAGTTTACAAATAGCTAGTGGTTTATTCCTAAATAAAATAAACACAAAACAAAACACACAATCAAGGTTAGCCTGAGACATTTGAACTCCTGATGTCCAAAAAGAGGGATAGCCTGTGTTTAATTTTTTTTCTTTTTTTTCTTCTTCTGGGAAGTTGGGTTTAGACTTAGCATCCAAAGCCACTCACTCAGTTTACTTAGCTTCGTAGATGGACCACTTGGGGATTTCAGGTTTTCTAGCATCTCTCATTCTAATAGGTCTTTCCCCCAGATTGCTCTTGGCCTTTTGGGTGGGGGTCCTGTATCTTCAGATGGATGAGGGAGACTGGAGTTCCTGTGAAATGCAGTCATGAAGCCAGTCAGAATGTGGGTCCCAGGAAAGGAATTTCCACCCTGAATGTTTCTTCTCTCTCATCATTCCACTGTTTGAGTCAGTTTCTTTTGTGTATTCAGCCTTGCTATATGCACACCTCATGCCAATTGGCTGAGCTTTTGAAGTGTTGGTGTTCTCTTTCAGTTGGCTCTTTTGACTAAAACCTCAAGGTTAAGTCAAATTATAAAGTATATAACAGAATTATAATATTCTTGAGTTGCGTTCAGGGCAGGAACCTCTTCTATCCCTCAGAGAGGATGGCAGACCCCAGTTCCATAGGAGATGCTCAATAGTTGAGGCAATCCCTTCTTTGAGCTGTATAATTTATACATCTATACATACATACCTACATTGTACATGGTCAGAGCTGTCCAAGGAGGGGCCAAACTGGCCTAGGTCAGAAAAGATTAGTGAGATTTACAGTTATAGCATCTTTGTTTATGTCACATAGTGTATATATTTCTGGACATCTCTATGATTTATATGATACCAAGTTGTTGGTCAGAAACTTAATCTATGCTTATAACATAATTCCTATGAGACAGCAAAAGCTTCTGTGCCAATCAGTAGTAAGAATGGAGCCCCTGAGTGGCTACTGTACTTCCAGCCTTTGTGAGATAGGGAAATCCAGGCTCCAAAAAGAAAATAAACAAATAAAAATAAATTCGAAGAAGGCAAGCACAATCATTTAAATTAAATGTTCCATTAATGTATTTTATAACCATTTTGATGCTCTTTATATCCAATAAAAGTCCTACTAGGATGCCTCATCATGGTGTGAGGGAGGCCTTGGGTTCTCAAAGGTTATGCCAGCAATACAAAGGCTCTGACAGTTCCTATCAATCTAGAAAGGTGTTGAGTCTTGAGGAACTGCCTAGATAAGTTCAGAGAGGCTCCCTACTTCAGAAAGTTGACTACTAGGTCATTGGTTTTATTGACCTCACCAACTCATACAAAGAATTTTCTGGTAAAGAGTGGGAGGGTTGAGACTTGTGTTGGTAAAATGAGAATCCACTTTGATAAAAAAAAAATAGCATGGTAGGAAAGTAGTGGATTTAGAGCTAAGAAGACTTAGATTTGGATGTCTGTCCTGCTCCTTATTTTCTGCGTGACTGTGATCTCTGTCAAATTATTTTTAACTTCTCAAGGTTTCAATTTTCTTATCTATAAAATGAGGGTCCCTCCCAGCTCTCTGTGAAGTATCGAGATATGGCTAGTATATTAGTTTTCTAGATGCCAAATTTAATATACTAGCTGAATTTGTATGTGTTATATTCACAGTATTGTGGTGTTCTTTATATAGTTAGTATTCAGATTACATTTATATCCAATTTTGGACTTTTGTAAGGGAAAGGGTTTGATGTGATGGAGAGGGAATAAGAATCCCTGCTCTGTTGATAGCTAGCTGTGTGGCTCTGGACAAGTCCTTGACCCTCTCTGGACCTCAGTTTCCTGAAATGTAAAAATGAGATGTTTGAATGGTCCCTTCCAGCCCTATAATCCTCTGATTTGGGGCCATAATTTTATAATTAAAAAAACAATTAGTGAAATTTATAGTTACAGCATCTTTGTTTATGTTACATATTCTCATCATCTCTGACTTATTTGATACCAAGTTGTTGGTCAGGAACATAGCCACCACTTATAACTTTGTTCCTATGGGATAATAAAACCCATTTTATGATGATTCCCTTTATAACAGTTTCTGGCAAAGTATTGTGCTGAAAGCTAGAAAATAAGTTCTCTTCTCAATTGAATAGAGAAGGCTTATCTGCCTGTCTCAGTAGCCAGGAAAAAAAAAACAACCAACAACAGTAAGGAGAATGATGAGCAAACAGTGATGGCTCTTAGGAGAACGTTGTTAACATGGATCCCTGTGTTATTCACCCATTCATTCAACAAACATTTATTGAGCAATTATGCCTATCATTGTCAGGAATGGAGAGAGGCATTCGATAACTGCTTTTATAAAGTTTCCAGCAAAGTAAGAAAGGATGGAAACATTCTTTAGGGTTTTTTTATTATTATTTCTTACCTTTTTACTTTTAGGGTATTAGAGGATCTTCCTCCTTAGGCCTAGATTATGGGGTTAATATGCTTTCCAATTCTCTCTTCAAGGCTGACATAAAAGGAGACCCCAGGACTTTTAGTCAAGCATGTAGTCATAACTCCAGCCTCGGGCTAGCCTGTTTGCCTGACACATGAGGTACAGGAAGATGTGAAGAGGGAGACAGGGTTGTTCTCCATGACTGCTTCCCTCCCATGCCTCCCACTCCTCTCCACGTGGCTGGATCAGGGATCAGGGCATGGGTGGTGATGACGGTGGCACTTGGCCGGAATCAAAAGATTGTACAGAAATGTGAAGATCCAGCTGGCTTATTTGTGTGTTTACCTGTGTGTGGTGGTGGTGGTGTGGGTGGAGGAGTTGGGGAGATAGAAAGAGAGAGGAAGGATGGGTAATAATCCTGTAGTAAGGATGAGTGATCCCAATTGTTAGGCCACTATGTTCTATCCTGGTCTTTTAAACAGAGTATGTATGGTGTGTAGTTAGTGGAAGAGAGAGAGCAGGAGATTGGAGTCAGAAATCTGGATTCTAGTCCTGATTCTATATTTTACTGGCCACTAGATCTAGGCCAAGTTATTTAATATCCTTAAACCTCAGGTTTTATTTTTTTGTGTGTTTTTTAATAATCTGTAAAATGGGAAGAATATCTCTCTGGTTTATTTCATGAGGCTTTTATGAGGAGCACATAAAGTCATAGTGTGATAGTATTTTTCAGAGTACTAGATAAATACATAGGATAGGAGGAGGGACTGGATTTGTGATTTAATTACTATGGGGAATTCCTGGGTAAGGAAACTCCCTCTAACAAAACAGGTTGGCACCCTCTCTGAACCTTAGATAATTACCTAGAGCAGAGGTGCTAGGTGCAACCTGAGGCCAGAGCACTGCCCACTCCAACAACTCTCTGGAGTTCTGCTACTCAACAAGATTAAAATGTAATTGGGAAGTATTTAACAAAATGAATAAAAATACAATACAATGGTTAGATGGCCCAGTGGATAGAGTGCCAGGCTGGGAGTCAGTAAGACCCCTCTTCCTGAGTTCAAATCTGGCCTCAGAAACTTACTATCAGTGTGACCCTGGGCAAGTCATTTAGCCCTGTTTACCTCAGTTTCCTCCTCTATAAAATAAGCTGGAGAAGGAAATGGCAAGCCATTTCAGAATCTTTCCAAGAAAACCCCAAATAGAGCCACAAAGAGTCAGATGCAATTGAAAAACGACAGAATTACAAAAGCACATCATTCTAAATTAAGTACCCTTTCCCTTTTCTCTTTTCCTTTTCTCTTTTCCTTTTCTTTTGTTCCTCAGAACTTAGTACAGTGTCTAGCACAAAGTAACTGTTTAATAAATGTTTATTGACTCCAATCTTTCCACTGTGCCATGTTGGCTCCTAGATATCTTCACTCTTAGCTCCCTAGTTTGTGGAGGGTGGAGTTGGAGACAGGCAGGAGGATGGTTGTGTGTGTGTGTGTGTGTGTGTGTCTGTGTGTATATGCATATGTCCAGGGCTGGTTAACCCTGTTGGCAAACCTTTGCTATTGAAGCCAAAGTCCTATTTAGTCCCTGTGTGGCCAATTAACTTCCCTCTGTTCAAGGTCACAGATGGGTCCCTAAACTATACCATTCTACACATATTTGTTGTGGATCTCAAGAGGAAGCAGGGGAGAGGGATAAGGGTTAGCACAAAGGGAATTCATCTCTACCACAGGTAACATAGATCCACACTCACGGCTTGTGGATTGGTAGGTGAAAAGCATCTTTGTCATAGTTAACAGACTGGGTATAATATGCAGATTGGTTGGGTAGAGCTATGTACAGGCAGATGGCTGGCATGGCTCTGTGCAATTGGCTTTCTTGACAAGTTATGTTATAAACCACATCCAACTAATTGTAAATAAAGGTTTTAATTACAATAGACAGCCTCAAGTCTGATTCCAGTGACAATATTTCTAGTCCTTCAGTATACTTTCTGATTTTAAGTTGCTAAATTTCCATTTATCTACTGGTCTGATAAATCTTGATACTCACTTAGGTCCATTGGTTGTTTTATTTGTCTTCAGGGAGATTGGATTTCCTTTCCAAAAAAGGAAGGCTGGTTGGGTTGAGACTTTCTCTCTAGAGTCCTTTGGGAATTCCTTTAACTTAGGATGGGAGCAAGAAAGTAGAAAATGTTTACTTTTGAAGGATGCCAGAGCTCCTGATCTTCTAAAAGACAATGGTGTGATGTTGGACAGTGAAGACTGGATGGTGTGGTGTGGTGAGTGTGGGGAAGAAAGCATGGCTGTATGGAGCCTAGGTCTAGTTCTGCTTTTAGTTCTCTTTGTGCCTTTGGTGGTCATTTCATGAAAGCATTGGGTTAGGTCATCTTTAAGGTTCTCTCCAGCTCTAAATGTCTCTGATCTATGTGATCTGACTCAAGATAAGCAAACTTTCTTTCCTTCCTTCCTTCCTTCCTTCCTTCCTTCCTTCCTTCCTTCCTTCCTTCCTTCCTTCCTTCCTTCCTTCCTTCCTTCCTTCCTTCCTTCCTTCCTTCCTTCCTTCTTTCTTTCCTTCTTTCCTTCTTTCCTTCTTTCTTTCTGTCTGAATAGAGAAAGGCATTTGTGTATCTCAATGTAGTAGAAAGAATGTGGATTTGTAGGCTCAAGTCTTAGCTCTAATTCTTAGAAGCTTTATGAAAACGAATCATTACCTCACTGGGCCTCACTATGCTCATCTATAAAATGATGTTGTTGGACTCCATGATCATCAAGGTCCCTTTTAGGCACTGATAGCTACAGATCTTACCTTCCCTGAAGGCAGAATAGTCAATCACAACATGGTATATGATTTGAGCAACCCAAGAAGACTATCCTATCCTGCCCTACCCCTAAATACTTGTATGGTTTATGAGCCCAGATTCCTTTGTCAGCGACCTGAGTTTCTTGGGGTTAAAAAGGACCTTTTCTGAATGATTCTATTAAAATGCAAATATCCCCAATGTAGGGAGATAGGGTTGGGGGAAATAGGGAGTAATGTCTTAAGTCAATAACATCACAAGGTAAATGAGTCTTCTGATAGACAAAATTTCTCCCTTCTTCCACCCACAAGCCTTTGGGGTTTCTTATATTTTAAGTGATAATGAATTTAAACTGATCCAATGAGTTTACTCCTCCCCACTTCTCAAAATGTCTATATCTTTTCCCATCTTCTTTCCTGTCCAGATGAGAAGTAGCTCTTCTTTCCAAAGCTTACCATTCCACCTCTTTTCTTTTTCTTTCTTTCTTTCTTTCTTTCTTTCTTTCTTTCTTTCTTTCTTTCTTTCTTTCTTTCTTTCTTTCTTTCTTTCTTTCTTTCGTAAGGCAATTGGGGTTAAGTGACTTGCCCAGGGTCACACAGCTGATAAGTGTCAAGTGTCTGACACCAGATTTGAACTCAGGTCCTCCTGAATCCAGGGCCAGTGCTTTATCCACTGTGCCACCTAGCTGCCCTGTTTTTTTTTTGGGGGGGGGGGAGCAATGAGGGTTAAGTGACTTGCCCAGGGTCATACAACTAGTAAGTGTCAAGTGTCTGATGCCAGATTTGAACTCAGGTCCTCCTGAATCCAGGGCCAGTGCTTTATCCACTGTGCCACCTAGATGCCGTCCCACCTGCTTTCTTGATCCTATTTCCTCTCACCTCTTCCAGGACCTTAAGCCTTCAAGTCATTTTCTCTTTTGCATCTTCTGTTTCTCTTTCTACATTAGGTTCATTCCTTCCCTCCCCCCCATCAAGAAACATGCTCCAATCTCCTCTGCCCCCAGACCTTTCCATAATGCTGCAACTGAACTACTCAGTGAAAGAACTTTATCCTTCTCTGTCTACCTTTTGGAAAGAATAGTTTACATGTCTCACCACCTAAACTCTACTCCATATGGCAAAGTGAATAAAGTGATTGTTATTATTATTGACAATAATAATAATAGCTAGCATTTTACAGATATCTCATTTTATCCTCATAACAATGATTATGATGCCCATTTCATAGATGAGGACACTGTTTTGTAAAGAGGTTAAGAGGCATGCCCAGGGTCACAAAACTAGTTCTGTTGCTTGATTTGAACTCGGGTCTTCCTGATTCCTGGTCTATCTCTCTGTGTACCAGCTCACCTACCTTGCAGTGTTGGACTCAGGGTCAGAAAGACCAGGGTTCAAATTCTGACTCTGACACTTAATAGCTGTGTGACCCTGTGCAAGTCACTTACCCCATCTGGGCCTGAACTTCCTCATCTACAAAATGAGAGAGGGTTGTATTCACTGATTTCTCAAGTCTTTTCCAGCTCTAAATCTATCATCTTATGAGAGAACCAACCAATAAACCTTTAAGTTCTTGTAATATTCATGCTGTGAGGGTAGGCAGGGGAACTAGTTTCCTGGGGAAGAATGGTACAACCTTCCTAATCTAGAGTCTTTCAGTGTTCAACAGAGGCAGAACTAGGTGGGACAGGAAGGGAGGGGTTTCAGGATAGGGACCCTAGTGTAGAGGAAAAAAAGGGAAGAGAGGGAGCTGGCCTGGAGCCCCAAGGCTAGAGTCAGCTTCTTACCCAGCATTATTACCCTTTCAAAAATTCTGAATTCTTTTGTTCTGGTGGAAAACATCTGCTGGACAAACGCTCTTGGGAGGATTGGGGTCCAGGATATTATAAATCATTTGCAGCCCCAGAGCCTGCGCATCCGAATCTGCACAGGGCCTTGACCTCCCCAGTGGTGGGGGAGGGCCAAGAGCACACAAAGCATGCAGACTTAGTTCTCTTGGGGCCCATCCTTCCAGAGGCTGGGTGGGGCCTGCATTTACACGGTTTTAGGAGAGGAACTCAGAGAAAAGGGAGGGGGAGGAGGGTTAGGGAATAAAAGACAGGAAGGGGAGAGAAAACAGAAGAAGAAAGGAGGGAAAAGAAGAAAGGGGGAAAGGAGGTTCTTGGAGTGGTGGGAAGAAGGAGAAGAAGGATAGTGGAAACGAGTCTAAAAGGAAGAGAGAAAGGAAGAATTCAGAATCATGGGACTTTTTTTAAGCTCTAAAGGACTTGAGAGATCATTATTCCAATCTTCTAATTTTATAGCTGGGGAAAGCGAGGTATATAGAGAGGTGAAATTATTTGCCCAAAGTCATATGTGTTACTGGTAAAGTAGCCTCAGGATAAAAAACCCACAACAACAAAATAGGTCTCTAGATGGAGTCAGAGAGGAATGGGAGGAAAGGATGAGAGGAGGGAAAGAAGAGAGGACCAAAATGTACTTTTGGAAGGGATGCCACAAAGGATGCTATCAGTATATTCTTCCTATTGTACCCCTTGTTGAGTAGTTGTTTTTCAGGCATGTCTGACGCTTTGTGGCCCCATTTGGGGTTTGCTTGGGTAAGATACTGGAGTAGTTTGCCATTTCCTTCTCTAATTCATTATATAGATAAGAAAACTGAGGCAAAGTGGGTTAAGTGACTTTCCCAGGCTCACACAGCTAGTAAGTATCTGAAGCTGTATTTGAACCTTAGGAAGGTGAGTGTTCCTGATTCCAGACACTGTGCTCTATCCACTGAGCCACTTGAGCCACTTGCCCATTATGTCTCTAGTTAAATTATAAACTCTTTAGGAGTAGGGACCATATATCTAAAATTCTTGTATCTTCTAGTACAGTTCCTTACACACAACAAATGATCAGCACACAGTTGGTAATCAATTATAGCTGAAATTTTTTTCTGCGTTTAATACCTGGTGGCAGGATGTCATAGTATATATTGAGTTGGAGTCTGGAAACCCTGGGCTCCAATCCTAGAATAGTTGTGTGTCCATAGGCAAATTATTTAATCTTTATGAGTCTCAGGCATCTCTCTTAAGACTGAACTGTTTTAGATGAATTGCCATGTGTACTCATGGAGGGAATTCCCATGGTTATGAAATCACAGATCCTTGGTAAACTTATAGACTCCTAATGTATATTTTTTAACACTTAGTGGCTAGATGGTTCTGGTTAGATTTCTGGTTTGGGGAAGGCAGAGACTTTATTTTAATCTTTTTTATGGGCTTCACGTTCAGTTCAATTTAATTCAACAAATATTTATTGAGCCCATCTCTGTGCTAGGTGCTATGGGAATATATAACAGGATTGGCTCTACTCATCACATGTAGCCTGCTGCTGTTGCTGTGTTTGTTAGTATTCAAATTTTCAGTTTGCCCAATGAAGAAATTCTGCCCAGATTCTCCTCAAGAGTGGCTGATGTCTATCACCAGGAGTTCGCTCAGCTTATGGCTGGTAGTAATCTAATGAGGTTATTCCACAAGCAAGACATGAACTGTATTAACAGATCGGGAAAACACACTATCTGAAAGGGTTAACTGGGTGTTTCTGTGTTGTCCAGGAAGATCATGACAACAATAGCTAACATTTATATAGAACTTATTAGTGCCAGGTGCTGTGCTAAGTAAGGGCTTTACAATTATCATCTCATTTGATCCTCATGACAGCCCTGGGAGGTAGGTGCTGTTATTATCCCCATTTTATAGATGAAGAAACCACGGCAAACAGGGCAAACCACTTGCCCAAGGTCACACAGTTGGTGTCAGAGACCAGATTTGAACTCAGTTCTTCCTGACTCTAGGCCCACTGTTCTATCCACTGCACTACCCAGCTGTCCCCATAAAAACTTGGTTCCACAATAGCCCAGTGAAATTATTCATCCAGAGACTTGAGTGATGCCTGCCCTTTAGAATCCCCAGATATGAAGCTGGCTACATGTCCAAAAACAGATACTGCAGTTTTAAAGGAATCCCAACAAAGGGACATCTGAAAGACTGCTGGTCCAGTTATGAGAACCTTACAGCTCCACATAAATGCTGTTTTTTCAATGCCATGTGAGTTTTTCAGCACCACAAAAAGTCTATGGCTTTTCAGTGACAAAAGGGTTGTCCCTCAATAGTCATTTATTAAGAACTTACTGTGTGCCAGATGCTAAGCACTGGCCCATCCTTCTATTGAGAACTTTCCAGTTCTGTGCCACCTAGCTTGTCTCCACATATGCAATGGACATATATTTTATGTGTATATGTACATACATACATAACCATAAAATGTTTTGGCCCTGTTTATTACTGTTGATAGCAGACACCTAAGTACAAGGTAATGAACCAAGATTGGGGATAAAGAAAATACGATTTCTTCATTCAAGAAGCTGTTTTTTTAGTATTTCATTTCCCCCCTCCCCCAATTACATGTACATTCAAGATACTTTTCATCTTGCTGGGATGATTAGATGTAAACACATGAAACAATTATAAATCAGTATGAGACATCCTATAACCAAATACCCAAGGGGGTGGTTCAGTGGGAGTTCAGTGAAGGGAGAGAATGGGTTGGCTGAGTGGTAAAGGAGGGCTATGTGAAGATAGGACTAGAGCTGAGCCCTGAAGAACATGTTGGATTTCGGTGGGGTGAGAAGAGGAGGGAGGGGGCATTCCTGGTGAGGAGGAGCATTGTATGGAAAAGTAGAACGAGCATGTTGTACTCTAGAGAGAGTTGGGAAGAAGTGGGTAATAAAGTTAAAAGAATAGGAGAGGAAGTTTATGGATTTTCCTAAATATCACAGGACTCATGTGTCACAATGGATAGAATCCTGGTTCTGAATTCAGGAAGATTTATCTTCCTGAATTCAAATCTGGCCTCAGACACTTACTAGCTGTATGACCCTGGGAAAGTCACTTAACCCTGTTTGCCTCAGTTTCCTCAGCTGTGAAATGAGCTAGACCAGGAAATGGCAAACTACTCCTGTATCTTTGCCAAGAAAACCCCAAATGGTATCAGGAAGAGTCAGACATGACCAAAAATGACTGAAGAACAATAAACAAAAAAAATCATTCTGAAGAATCTGTCCTTGCTGTGTTAAGGTAGTGAGTTCTAGAAGCTGAGTAACATAATTAAGAAGACTCATCAAACAGTAATAGACAACAAGAATTAGATTTGAGAGAAACTAGAGGCAGGAAGACTAGGGGGCTAAGTGAAAAAAACAAGAGGTGGTCATGAGAGCCCATGTGCCAGTGTTCTTGGTATCATGTTTGGATTCTGGAGGGAGGTGTTCAGACTTAAACTCTTAGGGGGAATAAAGGAGGTAGTTTGATCTCCAAGTTGTGTATACACACACACACACACACACACACACACATATATATATATATACACACACACACATACATACATACGTATATATGTATATATATTTATATATCAGGTATGCTTTAGCTTTCTTTTTCTAACCAGGAATGTTGTTTTGCACATCTCAAGGGGAGGGTCAGAATGCCTCTGCCTGGTAGGTTGCTCAGATCCCAGTATGCCAAGCCAATTCAGTTCAATGAAATTTAATTCAAACAAACATTTATTCCAATGGGCAGGACATCAGAGGGTTTCCATATTCTGTTACCAAGGAAGCAAGTCCAAGAAGCAGTTCCCTCTTGGCCTACTTGAAAAAGGAATAACTAACCTGTGAGCTGGGGCAAGAATGTCTGAAAACCCTTAATAGTCCCAGCCTGCAGAAGCGTGGCTATGATCCCATAGCTGTGGCTTTCATAGCATCTGAGAACAGAGTGGAATTTATTCTTCCTAGACTTGATAGGTTATTTTACAAGAGGACACATTTTTCCCCCTGAAACCTGATTTACAGAGAATTGTCCTGAGGTTATATGAGGTAATGTCAAGTCTTTTGACAATTATCCCATTTTCTTTAACCTTTGCCCTTAGGTGTTCTTTTCTAACCCCATCATTATCTCTATTGCTCTCCTCAGGACCTTTTCCAAGTTCTACACAGCTCTCTGAAGCTGTGGAATTCCTCTCCAGAAACAGATTAAAGCTCAGACCAGTGCCAAGGAAAGTGGGAAGATTACTTCTTAATTCTTATACTCTTGTCCTATTCACGTCCCTTCTGTTGGACTTGTAGAATTTCACAGCAACACAGGGTCACTGAAGCTTGACAATGTCTCAGCTTTCTTCCTGACCCTTTTCCCTTCTGTTCTTTTATCTTTTTATCCTCTACTCTTCCTTAAAGAGAGAGAAAAGAGAAAAAATAGATGGGAGCTCTGTGTGTGTGTGTGTGTGTTTGTGTGTGTGTGTGAGAGAGAGAGAGAGAGAGAGAGAGAGAGAGAGAGAGAGACAGAGAGACAGAGAGACAGAGAGAGACAGAGAGAGACAGAGATAGAGACAGAGACAGAGACAGATAGATAATGATCCGGTCCTGTTGGAATCTTTAATTCCTATTCATATACAATCCTTCCTGACTTTAAAACTCTGTCACTGGTAGAATCTTCTGGACCTTATGAAACACTGCTTACCCTGGGAAAATAGAACTGGACTACTTGGGATGTAGTTGCTCTCTTCTCTTGTAAAGCACAGAACAGGCTTTTGGACGTCACAATCCAAGGCCGACTCCCATGGACAAAGGAGGGGAATAAAAGAACCTGGAGCTGGGGCAGTAAACTGCCTCAGTTTATTTAGTCCTGACGCTATGTATCTGCCTCAACATTTGTCCTTGAACTGCCTCCCCATGACTGGTAATCTCTTGGTGCCTAACTATAAATCTGAATCCTGGACTCCTCTGCCTACCATATGCTTGTTGATTCACTGGTTTTTCACTTCCCTGACCCCAAATATTTGTTCTGATCTTGCTTGTGTGATACCCTATATGTATTATCTGATCTATTCTTCTATATTCTAGTATCTGCTTGTTCCCTTGATTTTTACTGTGGTTTTTCATAGCTGGGGTTCTCATGCCTGCCTTGACACCTGGACACCTGCTTGTGCAACAAAAATGACAAAAATGGACAACATTCAGAGAATTTAAATGCAACCCCAACCTCTTGATATAAGCTACAGATAAAATAATCAAACATGAGGTATAGAAAGGGGTCGAACTACTTGAGGTATGGACTATGGAAGTGGGGTTCATATTATCTGCCAAGATAGTGCCCTTGGAATTGGGGACACCAATGTTAGAAAGGCAGGCAGTTAGAGAACAGAGATGGGCATGGTTTAGAGATGAAGTCAACCAGTCAAGAAAAGTGCATAGAACTTAATAGCAAAATGACCCTCAGAAATGGAAATTATAAGATAACTTAAAATAAGGACTTTACTTTATCAAGTATGAATGTGAAAAATGGTGAGCAAGGAAAGAGGGAGGGGGAGATTGGAAAAGAGAAGGGAAAAGCAATAGGGGCCAAAGAAGTAATAGCTTCTGTTGTTGAATTTATGTAGGGCATAAAGGTGGGTGCCCAATAAATCCTTGTTGCTATAGTTCAGTCAACTTAACCACTGGAGAAAATATGTTTTGTAAAGAAAGGGTAAAATGTAGAGAGAAAGTTGTAGGAGTTGCATGTCCTGACATGGTAAAGTCCAGAGGAAATTACCAGCTTGCTTCCAGTGGGTTGGGGTTGTCTTTGAAAGTTGTAATTTTTATCCATTTAGATGCAAGGACCTCCAGGCTGGAGCTGCAGTTTAGGTCAGGGTCAGGGTCATGGGGGATGGGGAGATTGGACACCTGCTCTCTCTCTCTCTCATTCTCTGTGTGTCTGTCTCTGTGTGTCTTTCTCTGTCTCTCTGTCTCTCCATCTCTCTCCGTCTCTCTCCCTCCCTCCCATCCACCAAACCCACCAAAAGGGTCCTTATGTTTGTAGAGTATGTTGTTACATCAAAGTTGTATGGGGACTCACTCACCCTGGTGGAGATTTGGACGAAAAAAATCTGCCTCCCAGTTTCAAAGGGAGAAGTTTACATTTTCGAAAGTAGAAGACTTTGGGGTCATTTCTTAGAAACTGCCCTTTCCTCTATCCCACACTTTACTTCAAATGAAAATGAAGACCTAAAGGAACACATTCTGTGTGTGCGTGCGTGCGTGTGTGTGTGTGTGTGTGTGTGTGTGCGCGCGCGCGCGCGCGCTCTGTCTGAGATTTGGGGGGCGGGAGGGGGGTAGGAATGGGGATGAAACATGATGAGGTAGTTCATGATGAGGAAGGTTGGGGGTGGAGATAGAATGTTTGCCGTCGAGAGAGTCGTCATCCTCAGAAGATGATTTCTTTACCCAGCCAAAGAGAACTGCTCCTAGAAAGTGTTTGTTTCCTTTATCTTGAAGGGGCAAATTAGAAAATTAGGCAAAATAGCAGTGTAAATCAAGGCCCAGTGTCTTGACTAAAGCAGCAGTTTATCTTCCCCTCTGCAGAGGATGGCAGAGATTCATGTAATTAGAGGAGCCTGATGCCGTCGTGGTACTTAACGAGTTCGGGTAATTCGGGGGATGGGGGTGATGGAGGGCGGCAAACTCCAAGCTGTCACTTTGCGCTGGAGCACAAATGAGATGGAATAGCTAAAGCCATCTGGTGTAATAGTCCTTAAAGAGCCCATGTATATCATCACCCCCGCTCCAGGCTTCCCCTCCCCAAGCCAGGCAGGGTATCTGATTTTCCCCACTGAGCCCCGGCCTTGTTTAAGCATCGGGAGGGGCTCCTTCCAGGGGTTGGTTTGGTTTCTCTCATGGACCTGAACCTCGTCAAAGCCTTCTACATATTCAGCAACAAATATATGTCAAGTACCTACAATATTGGCTGCTCTGTGTTAGGTGGTGGGGCTAGCTATAGAGCCAAAAAGATAGCTGTCTTTAGCCTCAAGGGACTTACATTCTCCTGGGTGAATACAACGTGCACACACTTTAGTATAGGGAATTTGAGGAGAGTGAGAGTAGCACAACAAGGCCCAAGATCCAGGAAGGTTTCACAGACAGCTTGACTGGGGAAGAAAGCCTTAAAAGAATATACAATGTAAGTCCCTTGAGGTCAAAGACCTCCCCACCCTCACCCCCAGCACCTAGCACAATGCCTTAGTACATAGTAGATGCTTAATAAATGCTCGTTGATTGAGAGGAGGTGGGGATGTATTTTAGAGAGTTCCAGAATTTGAGAATTTCAAAGGACCTCAGCATTCACAGGTAGTCCAAACTGGGCATGAAAGAAATCCCCACTATACATAACTGACAAGTGGTCATTCAGTTTCACCTTGAACAGTGTTCAAGTAATCCATCACCTCCTGAGCAGCCCTGTTGGACTATTGGACACCTCTAGTTGTGAGGGAAGCTTTTCATGAAACCAAATCTAAATTAATCTTTTTTTTCTTTCAGTTTCCAGTCATTGCTCCTTATTCTAACCTTTGGGGGACACACTGAACAATTTTAATCTCTCTTCCAAACGGCAACCCATTAGAAATTCTTATTATTATCTTATGCTTTCTGAGTCTTCTCTCTGGGCTAAACATCTCTAGTAACAACACAAAATTTCTTAACTTATATTTTATTTTAACATTTTTTAAATATAATTTGACAACTTAATATAATTGCTTTCCTTTGTAATCTTATGTTTTTTTTCTTTTATGTATTTAAAAACTATCTGGCAAGGAGTCCATAGGCTTTATTAAACTGAAAAGAGTACATGACAAAGAAAAGAAAAACAATTAATAGCCTCTGCTCTAACTGATCCTCATATAATATAATTGTTTTCCTCAGAACACTCCAGATTGTCAGTATCCTTCTTAGATGAAGATACAGCATTTATTACTATGTGCTAGCACTGGGCTACACTGGGAATGCAAATACAATCAAGAGGACAGTCCCTGTCCTCAAGGTGCTTACATTTTAATGAACACATAAAAGAAGCTGAAAAGTAGAGGGAGTCCTATGAGCCATAAATCAGGTTTGAAGTGAGCATGATTGGGATTGGTGACTCCTCAAATGGTTTCTGGAGAGGTGGCAGTAGTGGTGGAGGTATGACCAGTTCTTAAACTGCAACATCCCAGTACTTGAAAACAGTACTCCATGTGGGGTATGAGAAGGGAAGAGTATATAGCTCACCAAGGTTCCTAAGTAAATGATCTATGGACACCCAAGGTGTCTGTGAATAGATATCAGGAGGTCTGTGAATGTGGGAAGGGAAAATCTTACATCTTTATTTTCCCTAACATCCAAAGTTCCTGAGATTATGAATTAAAAAAAAAATTATTCTGAGGAATCCATAGGCTTCACCAGACTGCCAGAGGGTGTCTATAGCACAAAAAATTTAAGAACCTCTATTCCAGATCTATGATCTCGTAAAGGACTGGGCACAAGGGATATGTTTTGCTGGATTTATTTGTGCATTTATTTATTTATTTGCCATTCTGATGAATTTCAACATTTCTTGATTCTTCGTGAATCTCATGGGAGAAAATAGCATCAATGCAGTTTCAGAATTTATTCCCTTCAGCTAAATGTGTGCTAACTGTCCTGGAGACAAAGAGTGTGGTTTCTAATTATAGACTTTTGAGTCAAAATGACACCCCCCACCCCCGCCAAAAACAAACCCAACAAAAAAACCAACCTCCACACAACCTGGCAGCTTGGGAACACATGTGCCATCTTGTTACCTGGAAGTTTTGATGAAGTTCAGATGCTTTTGGTGCTGCTTATGGTAAGTTGGAACAGAGATTTGGCTTATTAATAAAGTGTCTGTAGGGTGGAGCTAAGAAAAGACAAGTCTGGGCCAAAAAAAAAAATCATTTTAAGAGGTACTTTTCGGCAGGTCTTACTCCAAGAGGAGGATTCTGTCAACAAAAGTGCTTTTTGTGAATTCCAAGATTCCCAGCAGGTCTGGCCAGCCCTTCTTTTCATACCCCTGTCTGTTTTGTCAGGTGAGATAAGAGTTTATCTACATGATAATATCTTGGCACTTAAATCACTTTCCCAGGAAAAACTCCAACTATTCCTATAAACCTGTAGTGTTTTCAGGCCTTTCTCTCAGGATGATCTATTGGGCTCTGCAGAGCTTGCTTACTATAACCATCAAGTATCTATTGAACACCTAGTGAGTCTCTCATCCTGTGCAAGGCATCGTGGGAAGACAAGAAAAAGAGAAGTAGAAGAAATAGCTCCTACTATGGAAGGGCTTATAATTTAATTGAAGGAAAAAAGACTAATACCTGTGAAATGGAGAACTGTCTAATTAGTTGTGGTTTAGAATAGATTATTTGTATGTTTATGTGTGTACATGTGCACAAAGTAACAATGAATTTTCCATTGAAATTGAAACCATGAGTTGGATCTTAAAACATGAGCTCTAGGGGCAGCTAGATGGCACAGTGGATAGAGCACCGGCCCTGGAGTCAGGAGTACCTGAGTTCAAATCTGGCCTCAGACACTTAACACTTACTAGCTGTGTGACCCTGGGCAAGTCACTTAACCCCAATTGCCTCACTAAAAAAAAAAAAAAAAAGAAAGAAAGAAAACATGAGCTCTAATCCTAGTTCTGATACTTACTACATTGGGCAACTCACTAACCCTCTCTGGGCCTTGTTTTCCTTACTTGTAAAATGAAAGCTTTGGAGATGAACTCTGAGATCCCTCCCAGTTTTCTATCTGTGATCCTTCAAAGAAATATCTGTGAGAGAGTGGAGTCAGTAAATACTACCTCTGATAACTGCTTCAGTGGCCCTAGGTAAGTCAATTAACTGCTCAATGCCCTAGGCCTGTACAATGTAAGTTGTTGATCTATATTACAGATTTTCCCCCCATTGTGAGCTCCTTACAGCAATGAAATAATAGATTTAAATCAAGTATATTATATATGGTATGTGTACATGTATATACAGTGTGTATATATACATGTATATACATGATGCAATATATCATGAAGTGCTTAATTGTGCAGAATGCACTAAATAATATTTATCCTAAATTTCTTGTTTAAAATTGCTTTCTTTTGTTTTTTCTACTTTGTTCCTCGAGAACAGGAGGCTTGATAAAATGTAAGTAGGGTCAAATATCAGGAAAATGATGTAGATGAAATTTGTCTTTAGAAAGCTCCCAATTTCAAGGTTACCCCCACTCGGTTTGAATAACCCTTCCAGGCCCTTAGCTCATCATAATCTTCTGCCTGTTTCCCTCAGTTCAGAATGTTCATGATATCCCTGCCGCTCTTGTCTTTCCTCCAACAGGCTCCCTTCTTCTCCATCAACGCCCTTGAAACTTCCCTGTTTTGTGTCTCATACCCACAAGGCAGTGACAGGTGTTTGTATAAGGTGACAGCCAGCCCTATTAATCCAGTGCTGTGTGCTTGCTATGTCAGATGTCTAGAAATCTATACCCTGGAAATTTAGATGCTTTTAAACTGGAGCCTTCCTATTCTAACCCATTTGTGCCTGCCCACTCTAACCCTAGTCATTAGTAATGACTGGTCATTAGTGCCTCTAATTGGGGTGAGAGGGGAGAGGGGAGAGGTGAGGTAGTCCCCCTGGTAGGGAAGTAGGGGAGATATTTCTGGGCAGAAGGTTCCTCGTGGTTTCCCTCAGATCACTGTTTAGGCAGCCACCCACTTCCCCTACATGCAGGGCCAAACCTAATTGCAAGTCTAGTTTACACTTTGGTTTTTATGGTATTTGCCAGCCTGTGGCTAGAGTGATTTTTGATTAAAAAGCAAAGAAGCCTTTTGGGTCTAGAACAATGAAGGCTACCTTTTATTCTTTTTACCTCCAGGCAACGGAGGCAAATAATGCCTGGGGCTAGGGATTCAGGTTGGCTTGAAAGCCTCTAGTAAGGAAGAACTGGACCTGAAGAGGCAGCCCAAATTTAACTAGAATGAGTTGACTTTGATGATAGGAAGCTAATTTGGGTGCCATTCAAGTTGGCATTCTCTGTCCTGTGTGACTCAACATTCATATGAAGAAGCGACTTTCCTGCCATTATTACTTGCAATAAAACTTTGAACCCAATGGATGAGTGCTTTGGAGTTGGTTATGTTGTTCTCTTGCTTTGGTGATCATGCTTATCAGCAACGGTGGATGAGGCCAGTCTGATCCATCCAAGCGGTGGGGTGAGATGATGGTGATATTGTTGAAAGAACAGTGGTCGGAGCATGGCAATTTCAGGATTTTTCTGACATTCTGTGAGTTGATGATTTCAGAGTTGTCTTTTCTCTAAATCCTCTAGTTTACTGCTTAGGGTTGGGGGGGGGTTGAAGTAGCATTCTGATTTTTCTTTTAACAGCTTTTAATTTACCCCGCGCCCCGTTTGCTTTTTATAGGATTCTACAACATTGTATTTGGAAGAAATAACTTGGTTTCCTTTTTTATTATTTTTTTTTGAGAGGCAATGGGGATTAAGTGACTTGCCCAGGGTCACACAGCTAGTAAGTGTTAAGTGTCTGAGGCCAGCTTTGAACTCACATCCTCCTGAATCCAGGGCCGATGCTTTATCCACTGCGCCACCTAGCTGCCCCTTGGTTTCCTTTTTTAAAAATAATTTTGAATAAATGAATAATGAAAAATTATTTACTACATGCTGGGTACTAAGTGCAGGAGGGGCCAACAGAAGCCTAACAGTCCCTGCCCTCCAAGAGCTTACATTGTAATGGGGGACTAGCTATAAAAGGGGAATTTGAGGTGAGATATACAGGGGGCTAAATGGTGGGGAAACAACTATCAGAACCCTCTATCCCAGGGACAAAATCCAAGGTTTAGGTGGGAAGGACATGAGGAACTTGGGAGGAAGATGGGAGTTCAGACAGTTTAGTTTGGAAATGACTACGAAGTAACTTAGAGGTGAAGGTCTGATTAAAAACCATCTAAATCTTAAGTATTTTAAGAGCCTCTTTCTATAATACAACATCATCTAGTCCGTTGTACCTATGATTAAACTGAGGCAAAGAGAGATGAAATAATTTGCCCAGAACCAATAGAACATTGTACACAGCATCAACAACATCTTGTGATGATCAACTGTGATAGACAACTCTTCCCAGCAATACAGTGATCCAACACAAAGCCAAAAGACTTCTGGTGGAAAATGCTCTCCACATTCAGAAAAAGAACTCTGGAGTCTGAACGCAGGCTGAAGCATATTATTTCTACTTTTGTCGTTGGTTTTTTGTTATTGTTCTTGTTTATTCTTTCTTGCATTTTTCCCTTTTGTTCTGATTAATGTGGAAATATGTTTGACATGATAGTAATGCATAACCTATATTAAATTGCTTGCTGGCTTCAGGAGTGGGGAGGGAGGGGAGGGTGGGAGAAAAATGTGGAACTCAAAAAATACCTTTATATGTAATTGAGAAAAATTAAAAATTAAATTTTAAAAAAGAAATATTTTTTTAAAAAGAAATAATTTGCCCAAGGTAGTAAGTAGCAGAAATGTAACTTAAATCCAGTTCCTCTGATTAAAATTCCATTCCTCTTCATTACACCATGTTTTTCTTTCTCTCTTACCTGGCTCCAAAATGCACTTACAACTGGTACCTCTCAATATGGCACTTGTTTACATATTGCTTTGTTTTCTTCTCTGATTATTTCCTGTCTCCCCAACTAAATTGTGTTACTTAAAGACAGGGACTATTTCACTGACTTCTTTAGTTTTTTGTTACAGTTCTTGGGATAGAATAAACACTTGAGGAATATTTGGCTAATTAAGGAATTGAGGGAACCATTCACTGAAATGGAAGGAAATCATTAGTTTATATCTTCCACCTTCTTCCCCCACTTCTGCTTAAAACTTCAAAGAAAATCCCGAATTCTTTCTTCTTTTAGGCCCATGTCAGTAACAGGGGTTTTGGAGAAGAAATTAATATCACCAGAACATTTGTATTTGAGCTTTGAACCTTGGTTGCTGTTAAACATAGAATTAGATTCCATTGGCTATGGTTCGGTTTGGGGCTTGGGTGCCCATTTTTTAGTTTTTCCAGTTAATATATGAGTGGGTTACAAAAATTTTAATGATTAAAAATTAAGGGTTTTTTGGTGAGCCACAGCTGTCTGAAGCAGGGAGATGGTCCCTGTTTGGGACATCAGTTTGACAGGATGGGTTCTCCATTTTTATTTTGGTTGAAGAAAAATAGAAACATCAGATATTTGTTAACTTACGATTGTTTAAATTTTTATTTTTCATTATGAACTTAACAATGATTAACATTTCAATATACAAAGAACAAAAAAGAGGATTGTATAATTGTCTACATAATTGTGAACTTCTCTTATTTATAGTTTTGAAGTGTAGTTTAAATTTAAGACAGTAGTAACAAAACTGTCTTGCTTGTCTATATCTCCTTCTGAACTAATTTCGATGTATTTTTTTAAAAATTAATTAATTAATTTTAATTTTCAACATTTGTTTAGATATCTGTATATTTTAATATGTATTATTAATTTTTTTTTACATTTCTTAATACCTGCCAATATCCCCATTTCTACATCTCCCCTTCCCGCACCTCCCATAGAAGCCTTCCATTTAAACAGATAGGTTTAGTCAAGTTAAGCAAGTCAACATCTGGTCATGTCTGAAAAATGTCCATCTTTTTCTGTACCTCTAGTTATCACCTCTCTGCCAAGAGCCAGCAGGCATGTTTCATCATCAGTCTTCTGAAGTCATGACTAGTCACTGCATTGTTGGGTGTTCAGAAGCCTTTCAGAATTGTTTTCCTTTATGTTGCTGTGGTCATTATTTATTTTGTTCTGGCTCTGTTCACTTTAATCTGCATCACTTTATGCAATTTCAGGTCATTCTTCCCCTTTATTTTTAAGCCCAGGAACCTGATTGCACAGACTTCCTGGTCAGCTCTTTTCCATTTGAGTGCTGTATTGGAAAGAGGACTATGTTATATTGGTGGGTCAGAAGACCTGCATTGTAGGCCTAGCAATTCCTCTAACTAGCCATGTCTCCTTGGGCAAATCACTTTTTCCCCTGGGTCTCAGTTTCCTCATCTGTAAAATGAGAGGTTTGAATGATGAACCCTTTTAACTAACTCTAAGCCTATGATCCTGTGATCTCCAAAATACCTTCTAGCTCTAACAGTATGAAAGTCTGATTCTAGAACATGACCTGAGAACTTGCCTGATTAACCAACATGTGGAACTCAGAAGGGTCAGAATTCTTGATTTCCTGCTCGGCTAGAGGGAATGGGACTTCTTGCCAATCAGCAATCTTTCCTAGTGGAAAGGTTCCATGACATTCATTTCATATATAAATGCTAATAATTCTGTAGCAATATTAATTTATTATCTATTAATACATGTAAAATCAACTTATGGAGTTTATAAAACCTGTAGATTTATTGCAAAGTTGCAGCAACATCAACATTTATGTTAATGATAGCAAGGGTTGGTAGAACTTTTTAAATTGCTTAATAGCAATGACTCCTGACATACTACTTATTATGCATTCTTTCACATGGTATATTTGGGTGTTGAAACAGCTTAAATCAAGCTGTCTTAACTGTTTACATGATAAGGAAGATGAAATGATTTGGGATTTTTTTTTCTTTTGGGGGGTGGGTGGGGGTGGGGAAGTTTTCTTCTTATGAGAAGATGACCCTGATGTTTCACTCAGTGATCTGCATTGTTGCTACTCAAGGTGATGATCTGCATAGTTGTTTCCATCTTTTCTCTCCATGCTTTTTGTGACCACTGGTGACACAGTGTGTATAAGATGACTATTAGGGATACACTAGGAAGTAGACCATGACCCTAGAACTGAGCAGAGATCATTGGTCCATGCAGGAATTGAATTAGCAACATAAAGACTTAGCAGGCTTCTAAGTCAAACAGTTACAGAACAACTAAGAACTAAGCTGAATTATTAGGGAGGAAGGCATGGCACCCACATAGCAGTTCCTATGATAAAGCCTTGAGGGTCTCAGTAGACTGCAAGCTCACCCCCATGACTGGGCATCCAAAAAAATCTGTTGGCTTCTTAGGCAGCATGAATAGAAGTTTAATTTGCAAAATGAGGGAGGTCATAAGTCCCTCTGCTTCTCTGTCCTGGTTAGGCCAAATCTAGAGAAGACTGTTCAGTTCTGGTTTCTATATTTTAGGAAAAACCTTGATAAACTGAAGAGTGCCACAGGAGAGCACATGACAGTTGTCTTGAGGACATGTTGATGAGAGGGTAGACTTGTCTTGTTTTGTCCTAGAAGCTCCTTTGAGGGCAGGGACATCTACAATGCTTAGGACAGAGCTTTGTACAAAATAGGAATAATTAATATTTTGTCAGTTAAATAGAGTGGCATGGTAGATAGAACACTGGGCCCAGCTGGAGTCAGGAAGATCAGAGTTCAAATACAGTCTCAGATACTTAATAGCTGTGGGACCAGAGGCAAGTTACTTAATTTCAGTTTCCTGATATGTAAAATAGGTATAATAATAGTATCTACCTTCCAAGGTTATTGTGAGTATAAAATGATACAACGTTGATAAAATGTTTTGTAAACTTTAAAACACTATTATCACTGAATGGATTAGATCGGCAACCAACACTATTGAGTTCTTCCTATTCTCTCTCCCCATCTTGCCCCTGAAATTTTAGTGTGCTACAAAAGAAAGAAAAGGTCTATTGAATTTTTAATGAAAATTACTCCCTATTTTTAATACTCATCACCAGATTTCCTTTAGAAATGCCTTGATTTCTTGTAGGTCACAGTGGTAGTAGCGAAAGAGAGGAATTCAAAACTGATACTGAAAAAGCTATTTTGAAAAGCAAATGGGGATTTTTAAACAACTTTTTAAAAATCCCTTTTTCAGAAATCCCGAGTATCACTTATTCCTGCTTTAGCTGTATTTTCCAAACAAAAGTCCCATGTGGACAAGGTCTGGAGTATATTTCATTATAATGCCCAACTCTTTCTTAACTGGATGATATTTCTTTACATCATGATGTGGAGAGTTCAGAAGTTCACCGCATGGATAGAAAGGGGTTTTTCATGAGTTATTCTTGTTCTTAAGCATGTCTGGAGCCGACTAACCCCCAGTGAACTTGTAGCCTTTAGGCCAGCTGCAGCTCTTTAGCCTCTATAAAATCAGGAAACAGAGAGGGCTATGGGCCTGAGTCATCAGGCCTCCTGGCTGTCCCTAGGGCATGGGCCTCTTTCTCCAATAAGGTCTGGAATGCCTAATGAGCAGGTCCACCTGCAGACCTTTCAGAAAAACCTAGGCAGTGAGCTAATCCTCTCCTAGGAAGAGGAAAGACTGAGGGGCACTGCTTCCCAATTCAAGGCCACTCTGAAACGAAACTGCACCCTCTGCTAATCTGGCTCCCATAGAATTGGTATGCTTTGATAATTGCTTCACTTAAAGAAAGGCTGAACAGAGTTGGAGAGGGTCCCCCGTAGGACATCTGAAATGATCAAGGGCAGTGAGGGAAGAGGCTGCTTTCGGAGGGCAGACAAGACATTAGGATGTTTTGGCCTCCCAAGACAAAGGCTGAGGGGAAATTATGGAAACCTAGAAAGCCAGAAGGGCCAGAAGGACCAGAAACTGAAGAGAGAAGTTTAGGCAAATAGAAGGGAGTTTTGTTTAATACAGTGTGTAGAAAACTTATAGAACTCATTACCCCTTAAAGGTGATATAGGTTGAGGATATAAATGGATCTTTAGAAGGTTCAGTGAAATTCCTGGATGATCATTCCATAATGGTTTATTAAGGAACACTAGGATTTAGGGGTCACATCCCTAATCTTTGAGGTTTATAGGGAAGATGACGACCAGGGACAGAATTGGCAGCCAGATGAACTGTTGAGTGTGGTGGAGCAATTTTATACTCTCATGTTTGCTTGCTGCTCTAAAAGAACATCATTCTATTTGCTTGCCCTCACAAAGAATTGGAATCTGGTGGTGGGCAGTTTAGCACCCAATCAGTGAACAAGCATTTATTAAAGGCCTACTGTGTGCCAGACATTGTGCTAAGCTGTGTGGAGATTAAAAAAAAAAAACATGAAATAGTCCCTTGCCTTCAAAGAGCTTTCCATGCTATGGAGGAAAACCAATAAGTGTATTGTATACACATGCACACATGTGTGTATACATGTGTATATATATGTATATACACACACATATATAATGTGTACATGTGTATACACACATTCTTTTTAGACTGGATTAGTGATTTCATCCAAGTAGGGAGTTCCAAGGGAAGAGTCTCTCCCTTACCAATACAGATCACACCAGTGTTACATATTAGAGTCTTGAAGAACAGTCTGGGGTAGGGAGAAATGAAGTGACTTGTCCAGGGTCACATGACCAGTTTGTATCAGAGGCAGAATTTGAACTAAGGTCATCCTGATTCAGAAGTTAGCCCTCTATCACCAACACAGTCCTGCTTCACATAATACACAAAATACATACAAAATAAATCAAGGTAATATTGGTGCAGAGGCACTAGCAGTTAGTTGGGAACAGGAAAGACTGGAGCTGAGTTTGCAAGGAAACTAGGGATTCTAAGAGGTAGATGTGAGGTAGGAGTATATTCCAGGCATGAGACATGGACTGTTCAAAAATGTGGAGATGGGAGATGTTGGTTGTATGGAAAGGCAGGAAGTCCATTTTGGTGTATATAGGGGTGTGAAGTATAATAAGCCTGAAAAGGTAGGTTGAGTAAGGTTGGCAAATATTTCAAATACCACAGAGGAGTTTGCATTTAATCCTCAATAAACTCCAGTGGCTCCCAATCACCTCCATCAAGTAAAAAAATCATCTGTTTGACATTCAAAGCTCCTCATAGCCTAGCCCCCTATTGTCTTTCCAGTCTTCTTACACCTTATTCCCCAACAAGCTCTCTTTGTCTAGTGACACTGGCCTCCTTGGTCTTCTACCAAGATCTCAAGGCACCAGGCATTTTCTTTTTTTTTTTAATTATGAAAGTATTTTATTATTTTCCAGTTACATGTAGAGATAGTTTTCAACATTTCTTTTTATAAGATTTCTAGTTTCAATTTTTTCCCTCCCTCCCCTCCCCCAGACAGCAAGTAATCTGATATAGGTTATATATGTACAATCACATTAAACATATTTCTGCATTAGTCATGTTATAAGAGAAGAATCAGAGCAAAAAGGAAAAACCTTAAAAAAGAAAAACAACAGTACCAAAAACAAAAGAAATAGTATGGTTCAGTCTGCATCCATATTCCACAGTTTTTTTTTTCCTTTGTTTTTTTTCTGGATTTGAAGAGCCTTTTCCATCATGAGTCCTTTGGAACTATCTTGTACCATTGTATTGCTGAGAAGAATCTAATCTATCGCAGTTGATCAACATATAATGTTGATGATACTGTGTACAATGTTCTCCTAGTTCTGCTCATCTCACTCATCATCAGTTCATGTAAGTCCTTCCAGTGCACTAGGCATTTTCTCTGGCTGTCTCCCATTCCTGGAGTGCTCCTTGTTTGTCCTTTATTTGGGACATAATTAAGAGAGGGAAGGCATTAGAATTAAGAGAAGTTGGAAAAGGCTTCCTGTAGGCTATGGGATGTCCTGTTTATTCTATCGATAGCCTGTTTGTACATATTTGTGTCTCCCCCGTTAGATTGTGAGCTTCTTGAGGGCAAGGGGGCTGCCTTTTGTCTTTTTTATCCTGTATCCCCAGTGTTTAGCACAGTGCCTGCCATGTGTTTATTGACTGAGTGACTGATTATTCCTAGTGTAATAGGGAAGAAGCCACCTGACTTTATTGAGGAGGGGAGTGACATGATCGAACCTGCACTGTCAGATTATAAACTGACAATTGTAATTGGAGATATGAAGCAGGGAAACAAATTAGGAAGCCATTGTAGAAGGCAGGGAGAAGGTTGTCTATGTGGACACTAAGTGGCCACTACCACTGAAGAAGGCAAAGTCATATTGAGTGACTTGTAAAGCTATCAAAGAGAACCTACCAAGAGGGCAAAGCTTGCTGGTGGTTGGTTGTTGCTTGATGCAGAGTAGAAAATGGAGAAGAGTTTTATTTCACTTTGTAGTGCTATCTAATGATTGGGGAGGAAAAAAAGTTCACCAGGGAGAATGATAACCCTTCTTTGTACTCAGATGAGCAAACCCCCCTTTCCCCATGTCTGGCTGCCTGGTGAGAGAGGTCAAACAATTACAGTTCCCTTCGTTTCTTAGCCAATTGGGAAATTAAATAACATCTCCGTCAAAGCTTTATTAGTAATTTTCAAGAAAGAGGTAATTGAAATTAAACTTTTTTAATACTCTCACCAAATTGGTGTGGGGGCAGGGGAAACAATGGATTGCTTCTCCCCTCCTCCACACTTGCCATGTCTATTCCTTCCTGGATTGAGATGAACAATGGGCATGTGAAGCTCTCCTTGATCTGACCCCACCCTATCTTTAGTTACTTCTGTTCCCTTATCCATACTGACCTCTCATGTCGGGTGCTCAACCATGCCCCATGTATCCCTACTCTGGCTCTCTGACTCATGCTTTCCCCTTCTGGAAATGCCTTCCTCAATCCAGAAGTACAGATTTATAGAATTTGGGAGCTGGAGGGGACATCAGTGGCCATTTTGCCCAACCCATACCCCAAAGGAATCCCCACTGTAACATATGTCAAGTGGTCAGCCAGCCTCTGCTTGAAGATCTTCGAGTAGGGGGACCCTAGTCCTCCATGATGAAGCCTATCCACTTCTGGATGGCTCCTATTGTCCATCTTGTCATTAAGGCTAAGTTTTTCTCTTGGCAGCTTCCTTACCGAACTACTTGTTCTGCCCCCTGGGGCCAAAAGCCTAACCGTTACCCATATGACAACCCAATGGTCAGTTATAGAGTATCTCCCTGCCTTTCCCTGCCACCCCCAACTCAGTCCTTTTTTCTCCAGGATGAACATGCCCAATTCCTTCAATAAATCCTTATATATTTCATGGACCATCCCAGTTGACCTCCCCAGATATGCTCCAGTTTATCAATGTATTTATTTCTTTTGGGGGGGAAGGTGGGGCCATTAGGATTAAGTGACTTGCCCAGGGTCACACAGCTAGCGAGTGTCAAGTGTCTGAGGCTGGATTTGAACTCAAGTCTTCCTGAATCTAGGGCCAGTGCTTTATCCCCTGTACCACCTAGCTGCCCCACAATGTATTTCTTAAATCATAGTGTCAAGAACTGAAGATATCCAGGTAAGGTGTTCAGTGGAACTACCCTCTATTTTTGGAAATTATGCCCCATCTTCATGGATTCCATTATCATATTAGCCCTACCATCTACCTCTCTGAATTTTATGTCATACTTTAAAGTACAGATTAAATCCTGCCTTCTGCATGAAATCCTCCCTGACCAGTCCAGGCCACATTGATTGAGATTAACAGTGGGCATGCCAGGCCTTCCTTGATCTGACACTACCCTTATCTAGTCTACCTTATCTTTCCCTTTTAAACTCATAATACTTACTGTCCACACACATTGCTGATTTGCCTTGACCAGATAAGCCTCGAAATAACTCCTACTTCTGTTTATCTTTCTATGTTTGTATCTTCCTTCTCAACTAGACTATAAACTCCTTCAAGGCAGGGACCATGCATCCTATTTATTCAGATCTTCTCCCCTTAAACCTTTCCAGTAATTATTAGTAAATGCTTTTTAATTGATTAGGCACAGAATAGGGGTAGATATTTGTTTAATAAATGAATTAGTCTTTTGCTAGGACCTCTGACCAAGGGCACACATTTAGAAGAAGGCTGATCAAGGTTAGAGGTATAGCCTGGCTATAGTAATTACCCAAGCTGGAGATGGAGATTGAAACAACTCCTTTGACCTAATTAGCACTGTTCTCTAACTCACTGAGCTAGCCAGTCATATTACGACTTATAATTAATAATAAGACAGCTAGGTGGATAAAGTACCAGACCTGGGGTTAGGGAAAATTGAGTTCAAATCTTGCCTCAGACACTCACAAGCTGTGTGAAAGGGGGCAAGCCACTTAACCTATCTGTGCCTCAGTTTCCTCATTTGTAAAACCAGGGATAATAATAGTACCTACCTCACAGGGCTGTTGAGAGCATCAAATGAAATAACATGCAAAGCACTTTGTAAACATTAAAATACTATATAAATTATGGGAATTGCGTAGAAAAAACAGTGAGAAGTGTTGGATTTGTATCATTGTAGTATACATCCTTTTCGTCCTTTGTGCTGGTAGAAACTGGGTTACCAGAGGATGAAAGAGAAGGCAGAAATAAATAGAAAACATATCTCTACTGAACCTCGGTGCCTGATGGATTTGCTCCCCCTGCATTCAGAGAAGCCTGTGTGGTTGAATGAGCTCATCCCCACCCACCCAGTTCAGTTCCTCCTGTTGCTCAGGCCTGCAGCTTACACATTTATCCTCATGATGTCAGGATCAGGGTCAACAGAGGACCCTTTCAAACATACAGGTTTCCAGAAGGTGCCCAGGGAACTCCCTTCTCCATTCCCTCTAGTACACACAGAAATGATGTGAAAGGTAATTTGGGTCTGTGTACTGCTCAGGCATCAGTCCCCTTTCCAATGAATAACTAATTCTGGAAATTTGGCATCATCATGTAGTGGAGAGAGTATTTTGTAGTCTGTGGACCTGGATTTGATCCCCTGCTATGTTATTTGCTAGCTGTATAACTTTAGGTAAGTCACCTGCCTGCTCTGGATCTCTGCTATAAAAGGAATTCTCTGGGCTAGATGGTCCCTAAGCCTCTTGCTAGTGTTAACCTATGAACATTTCTCAGCTGTGTATCCTGACCTCATTCAAACTTACTTCAAACTGGGAAAGCAGATTGGTACCAAGTGATAATCTCTCCATTTTGCTAATGTTAACATTGAATCTCCAATCGGGAATTCCTGATTGGAAATTCAGGCAACTGTCCCCCTAAGTCACTCAGGGATCAAAAGCCAAACCAGGGTATCCTCAGCAGATGAACATGCCACCTAGGGGTCAATCCTAGTTGACTCAGTTTAAATACTAGGTTTTGCTGCCGAGAAACAAATGTAAACATCTTTTTGGAATTCTAGTACTACTGCTGAATTCCAGGAAATCTAATTTTCCAGAGTTACATAAGACAACTACAGATGATTTGTAGCTAAAGTGTACATGTGTGTGTGTGTGTGTGTATGTGTATGTGTGGTGGAAGGGGTGGGGGTCTGTTTTCATAAATCACTAAAAACACACCTGCAGCTGGTTTTGTGTCCCAAGTATCTTGATGGATACTTCCTGCCCAGGAATCTTTAGCCCCTAATGAAGGAGTAGCCCATATAAATCCAATTAGTGGCCAGCAGAAGTGGTGGGGTTTTGTGTGTATCGTTTTTGGGTCTTGAAAGCCTTGGAGAGACCTTTATTTTTGTGGGGTATGTCTGGGAATGTCTCTGCGCCTACAGTCCTTTTGATATTTGATCTAAGCAAGGGAGTAGGACTGCCTGCTTCCTCTCCTTGCAGAGGCATATTCAGCTCACAGAATCACTCAAAGTAGGAGAGGTATCTGTTGAAGGGCGGAAATGTTGAAAGGTACTGGGACTGAAATGCTTCCATCAGGAATGTGGAACAGGGAGAACTACAGCAACTTAAACAGAGGCCAAATAGTGTGTCACCCAGAATGCTTCTGGGCTTTGTAGTCAAATGGTGAACCCTGAAGTTGGTCATAAGAGAAGCAGAAAAACTTGTTACAATTCCCTTCAATCACATTGTTCCAGGACATCAAACTTAAAACTCTCATCTCCTTTCAAACCTCCCTGCCCCAAACTTCCATAACCCCAAATTCCCATATTCCTAGAACCTCAGCCCTCATCTACTTCTAACCCTTGTATCCCCAAACCCCTTTATATACCCAACCCAGGTGTCTCTAAACTCCACATTTCCAACCCTCCTCTGTCCCCTGAATACATATGCCTAAGCATCCATATCCCTAAATGCTCAAATACTCAAATCTGTGACACTCTAACCCATATACTGATAACTCATCTGTCATTTCAAACTCCCATCTCCCCAATCCCATGTTTAGAAGATTGAATTTCCAGGAATTAGTTGGAGCTTGTTCTTTAACTACAGACTGGAAATACATTAATAAAACACAACTATAAAGACCTATTATTTTGGGGGAGGTGGGGAAATGACTTGCCCAAGGTCACACAGCTAGTAAGTATCAAGTGTCTAAGGCTGGATTTGAACTCAGGTCCTCCTGAATCCAGGGCCAGTGCTTTATCCACTGTGCCACCTAGCTGCCCTTTATAAAGACCTATTATTTAAAAAACAAAACAAAACACCCCCCAAACAAAAACAAACAAACAAAAAAACAAGGACCTTGTCTTCTACTTCCCTTGATGTATAGGTTTTCTACTTCCAGACTTGGCATTAAAGCATTTATTATATGCCAGGTGCTAGGGATACATAAACAATAAATGAAAATAATTATTTCCCTTACAGAACTTACAAACTGTGGGAAAGGGGTAGAAGGGAAATGCACACACATATAAGTAAATACAAAATCTGTGCAAAGCAAGTACAAGGTAATATGTAGTGGCACACTTGTTGCTGGAGGATCATGGGAGGCTTCATGTTGGAGGTAGTACTTGAGATTGTAGAATCACAGATTTAGAACTGGAAGCATCCTTAGAGGCCCTTCAGTCCAGCCCTGCATTTTATAGTTCAGATGAAGGAAGCGAGGGATTTTTAGAGGGATAGGTGAGGAGAGAGTACATTGCAAGAAAGGGATTCTGAGAAAAGTCTTTGACTGATACAGGAGGTGGTTTTGAATAGCATATAGGGCAACTGGGCAAGAATGGAGAGCGTACAAAGGAAGTAACATGTAACAAGTCTGCAAAGGTTTGTTAGAACCTTTGGATGTAGTGGCTGTTCAACCTTTGGTGTTTCTAGGCTCGGTTCCCTCTATTTCTCTCTTCCCAGCACCTTAATAATAATCATCGCTAAATCAAGAGCTCATATTGAGGGACTCTTTTAACACAGATTATAGAGTGCAATGGAAACAGGAGCTAGAAATAATAATAATAATCATGATAATAATAATATTCATATAGAGATTTTGGTTTCTCAAAAGTATTTTCCTACACCAAAAGTTTGAGTTAGGTCATACCAGTGTTGCTATCTTCATTTTTTCAAATAAGGAAACTGGGTCTTTGAAAGGTTAAGTGATTTTCTGATGGTAATATAGCTATTAATGGGCGGGGCAAGATTCAAATTCAGATCTTGACACCACCTCTAGGACTGGTCCTACTCTTTCACCCTGCCTCTATTTTTTTTTTTTTAAAGAGAATTCATTCCTAACAGCTGGGAAAAGTTGCCTAACTTTATAAATGTATTTGGCTTGCTCACTTTTTTGCTGTGTGTGGTTTTAAGGTTCTGTATAAATTTGCACAAGGAAATAGATAGGACAGAGAGAGCTGCTCCAGAAATCATAATCTAGACCAAAGCTTCTTAAACCCTGTATAGGGTCACATAACTGAATTGGGGGGGGGGCGTCATGAAAAATTTGGCAACAGTAAAAGGTTATGTATACCTATTTTATATAATTATATACCTAGGATCACATAAACATTTCTTGGGCAAAAAGGGGTCGAAAGTAGAAAGAGTTACTGGATAATGTTGCAAGCAACACCAGATATTGATTGAGCACCTACTACTGTATTAGGCAAAGTGAGGAAACAGAAGGTATAGGCCCTCATCTTAAGGAATTCTAGTTAGAAAGACAAGACACACATGAACAGTATCAAGCAGACTATATTGTGATTTTGTCTGTGTAATCATGCACAGTGCAACCAGGGTGGGCAGTGGATAGAGGGAGTCAGGAAGACTCATCTTCCTATGTTTAAATCTGGCCTCAGACACTTACCAGCTGTGTCACCTTAGGCAAGTCATTTAACCCTGATGGCCTCAGTTTCCTCATCTGTAAAATGAGCTGGAGAAGGAAAAGGCAAACCACTCCAGTATCTTTGCAAAGAAAACCCCAAGTGGGGTCACAAAGAAGCAGCTACAACTGAAAATGACTGATCAGCAGCAATTATAGTCAGGGAAGTTCATAGGTCTAGAAGTAGAATGGACCCCTGAGGTCATTTAGCTCAGTCCCTTTCTTTTACAGTGGATTGTGGGATTTGAACCCAGGTCCTCCAACGCAGGCCAATTTCCACTCTATAATCCCTCTATGTATCTGCTTTTCATGTGGCTAAACTTTAACCTCCAGTGGCCAATCTTTTGCTGCTATGACTTTCCAAACTAACCCGGCATAGTATCTAAAGGTGTCTGATCTCCATTCAAAGCTTTTGTAACTTAGTGGGACCTATCTCACTAACTTTGTGCTTCAGTGGAAAGAGCGCTGTGTCCAGAGTCCAAGGACTTGGGTTCAAATCCTACCTTTGATTCAAGGTATTACCTGTTTGACCTTAGGCAAGTTACTTAACTTTCCTGCATCTAAGTTCCTTGCTCTTCCAAATGAAGAGATTGGACTGGACAGCCTCTGAAGTGACTTCCAGCTCCTATGTTCTGTGATCCTTTGAGAATGTAGGATCACCTCTAGAACAAAATGGAGAAAGGCAGATACAAACTGTAAGAATGTATTTATGTATTTATGAGGTGGCTAGGTGGCGCACCAGCCCTGGATTCAGGAGTACCCGAGTTCAAATCCGGCCTCAGACACTTGACACTTAACTAGCTGTGTGACCCTGGGCAAGTCACTTAAACCTCATTGCCCTGCAAAAAGACTCTAAAACAAAAACCAACCCAACAACACCACCAACAGCAAAAAAGAATGTATTTATGGGGCGGCTAGGTGGCACAGTGGATAAAGCACCGGCCCTGGATTCAGGAGGACCTGAGTTCAAATCCGGCCTCAGACACTTGACACATACTAGCTGTGACCCTGGGCAAGTCACTTAACCCCCATTGCCCTGCAAAAAAACCAAAAACAAACAAACAAAAAGAATGTATTTATGGGGGCAGCTAGGTGGTGCAGTGGATAGAGTACCAGCCCTGGAGTCAGAAGGACCTGAGTTCAAATCCAGCCTCAGACACTTGACACTTATTAGCTGTGTGACCCTGGGCAAGTCACTTAACCCTCATTGCCTCGCCAAAAAAAAAAAAAAAGGAACAAAGGAGCAAAGAAAGAAAGAAAGGAAGCAATGAAGGAAAACAAAAGAATGTATGAGTACTTTAGCAGTGTTGCAAGGGGCTGTTCTTTCAAAATTAGGCTAAGTGCATCTTGGTTTCCTGACATCTGTAGATGACCTGCCTCACTCCTCTCGTCAAGAGACCTGGGGGGGGGGGGCAGCTAGTTGGTGCAGTGGATAGAGCACCGGCCCTGGATTCAGGAGGACCTGAGTTCAAATCTGGCATCAAACACTTGACACTTACTAGCTGTGTGATCCTGGGCAAGTCACTTAACCCTCATTGCCCCTCGCAAAAAAACCAAAAAAACCAAAAAAAACCAAACCCCACACAAACACACAAACAAAACAAAACAAACAAAAAAAGAGACCTGGTGGGAATGTCCAAGTCAATGTTACCAAGGTTCACAATGAAACAGATTTAGCCACTGGGAGGGAAGAGACTCAGTCATTGTCTTTTAAGAGTAGTTACTTCTGAACTTCATCCTTTGGGGTCACAATTCAGGAGATTCTGCAAAGGTAGAATAAGCCAGAGGTTATGTTTGAGTTTATATTCTTCTGTAACCAGATAGTTGGAACTCTACTCCTCCCTTCCCTGCCTGCCAAGACTTGTAGCCAGAACTGTAGCTTCCCACCCTCATCTTCCCCTCAAGCAGATGACTTCATAGCCACCTACAGCAGAGGAGCTCTCCATGTTTTGTGCCATGATGGCCTTGCTTATAAGGTAAAGATGTCCTTGGATTTCATATATTTTGCTGTGATTTTACACCTACAGACAAAAAGTAATACTTAATTCTGAAATCCTGGTGAAGAGCGGGAGTGACATTAGAGTGGTATTCTTTAAAAAAAATACCCTACAGCTAATGTTAAAGTTACCTAAGAGGAGAGAGCCTGATCCAGTGAATGGATGGGTTGGTGGGTGGAGAGTGAGTACCTCATATTATTGAGGAAAGGTGGGTGCAGACTGGTGTGTTGTAGATCTTACTGGGATTCTCAATAGCATGGGCAAACCGTAAAATAATTTATATTATACAGCAAGTAATTCACAATTTGGGGTAGCATTATGAAACTTTGTTTTTGTTTTTGTCTTTCTGAAGGAAAAAAGAAAGAAAAGTCTTTCTGGTCTGCTGCTATCAAGGAAAGGGCCAGGTGCACTTTGGCAAATTTTAAAAGTGTGTATGTATCGTATGAGGCCCAAAGATTCTGTGCCCAGTGACAGGTCTGGACTGGGCTCTGAGCATTAGATGAAAGAGAGATGAAAGCCCTTTAGATTTTTGGGTTTCAGTTTGGGGAGATCCTGGCTGCCTTCTGCTCCTTGGGCTATCCCAGGCCCTGGCCCAGGCCCAGCCTGCCCACTATCTGTGGCTGTGACTGCTGGGTGCAGACTTGATTTCTTATTTAAAAGGAGATTAGCAGGTGTTAAAAGAGAAACTTTGAAGCCTATCAGCAGTGGAAAGAGGCTATCTCCCAGATCTAATCAGAAGAATTCTAGGAACTCTAGAAAAGGGAATGCTCTGGAGAAAAGGGGGGGGCAATATCTGAAGAATTTTGTTGTTTTGTTGTCTGAGCAACACTGATGTCTGTTGACTGGGATCTCTGGGACCCATTCTTTAAGGATGAGGAGGCTGGGATGTGCCTCACCCACCCCTCTGACACAGGGGCCATTTCTTGGTCCTTCATGCCCAAAGATAGGGTTGGGAATCCTCTGAGATCTCATCTGCCACATAGTTAGAAGTTGAGGAAACTGACCAATAAAAATCCTTTTCCCAAGGAAGGATACATTCCCAAATCTAAGCTATGAGAGTTGGCCAACCTGAGAGTAGACTGACCGCCTTTCAAACCAAAAATGTCCTCATCATGGCGGGCACAAGCTCCATCAGTATGCTGGAAGCTGCTCTTTTTCCTCTTCACTTCCCTCCCCATGCCCCCCTCTCGATTTCTTCAACAGCTCCTTCGTTAGACACCAATTGAAGTCTTGGATAGTGATCAGCCATCTCTTCATTTGCAGTGGTTTTAACCTGCTGCGTCGGAAGCTGTTGCAATTAAATTTTAATTGAGATGCACGCTGCTTAAGCAGACACAAGACAGCTACAGCTATTGCTAATTAATTTTCTTCCAAAATGACAACATTTAATAATTATACTGCATGTTGCTAGTGTTATTTATATAGTCTTACCTTTTTTTCTTCCTTGAGGCACATCCACCATAGATTTAGTTGGCTGTGTTCTCATGCATGGCAAGTGTGATTAGCTTCAAAAGTTGACTGGACATTTATGCTTAATAAGTTAGTAAGGGTATAACAGGAATTTTGGGGGAAGGTTAGACATTTGAATGAATGGGTCTAACTGATGACCAGATTAGGGACCTCAGCATCCCACCAGATCCTGATTCTGTGCAAATGTGCCCTCTGGGAAAAGGTACCTCACCTGTCCAAAACTCAGTTTCCCCATCTGCAAAATGGGAATAATAATGCTTGCTCTACAGGGTTGCTAGAATACATTTTAAACACATTTTAGTGTCATTGAGAGAGCACTAGACCTGGAGGCAGGAGGTCTGGGCTGGAGTCTCAGTTCTTGACCATACCTAGCTGTGTGACTTTTTGCAATTCATTGACCTCCCCCACTTTCCAAATCTGTAAAATCAACTCTCCTCTCCTCTCCTCTCCTCTCCTCTCCTCTCCTCTCCTCTCCTCTCCTTTCCCTTCCCCTCCCCTTTCCCTTTTTCTTCTCTTCTCTTCTCTTCTCTTCTCTTCTCTTCTCTTCTCTTCTCTTCTCTTCTCTTCTCTTCTCTTCTCTTCTCTTCTCTTCTCTTCTCTTCTCTTCTCTTCTCTTCTCTTCTCTTCTCTTCTCTTCTCTTTTCTCTCTCTCTCTCTCTCTCTCTCTCTCTCTCTCTCTCTCTCTCTTTCTCTCTCTCTCCTCCCTTCCCTCTCTCCTTCCCTCCCCCACCTGTGTCTCTGTCTCAGTCTCTCTGTGTGTAGTCTAGCATGACTACATACTTTCTGGCCAGACTACATGCATACATGTACATATGTATATATGTAGTCAGTCATGACCTCCTGATGAAGCCTTGCCAGTTTTAAGTGATCACTGCAAAGTCTTCACAAGTAACACCTTTAATAACATATTTTGGAACTTCACCTGGAATAGAATTCATGCTCACCTGTTCACTGTTTGTAGATTCCATTCCCTTTCCTCTTCTCTTTTGAAAATTGGGACGCTATTTGCCCTTCTTCAGCTGTGTCTTGCTTTTCTGATTCTCCTCCAACTTTCCAACTTTACCTTCAAGGAACTGCTCCACAATAGCACCTGCTCAATCTTTCAATACCCTTTCATGTCACTCATCTGGGTCTCATGACTTGAGTTCACTGAGGAAAGCTAAATGCTGCCTGACCCCATCTCCTTAATTATCTTAGATTTCCTGTCCCTGGTAACCATTCTGTTCCCTCCTTTTCTGTTCTTTCTCCTTGGAAGAGAAAAAAAAAAGAAAATCATAATGGAGTAGCTTGGGCTTCTTACTGTTGTCATATCAACCCCACCCCCACCCCCAGCAGCAGTTCTGTCCTTTTTAAATCTTCCTGTTTCCCCTAACAATGTCAAACAACAATCCGAAGCCCCGTTTTTGTTGCCCTCAGTATTCATAGTCAGCCTCAATTCTTTCTGGTTCTTATATCACTATAGGACTGTGCTGTTCTTTTATATTTATCATCATCATCAAAATTAATAGCAGATCGGTCAGTCAACATTTATTAAGTGTTTACTATGTGCTAGGCACTGTGTCAAGCTCTTGGAAAATGTATTGAAGCAGAAAGTAAGTTTCTTCCTTTATAAAAGCAGCTTATGTTTTAATGGAGGGAGAAGAGGAGCTAAAAAGGGAGGCTTGTTGTAGAACAAGGTCTATGGAGGTCAGTCAGAGGCCGCCTGGAGAGGAATGGAGACTTGATTGCCTTGGGCATCCTCCTTTAAACAGAAGTACTTCCAAAGTGAAGGATTAGTACTGCGGTGCAACGGGGCTTCCAGGGCACAGAAGTGTCTATGGCATGGTAACCAAAGTCCTGTGGAGATGACCAGGGACACACAGAGTCAGAGGTCAAATCTGAATGCAGGCCTTCCTCATTCCAAGTGGCCAGCTACCTACTTCCATCTGTAGGTCAGTTGTTTGATCCAGGTACTCACACTGGTCTCTTTAATCGGCTTCTCTGAACCCTCCCTCAACCTGGGGCATGGGTCGATGTAACTGAAGGGATCCATTCCAGAGGACTTGCTTGGTTGGACCCTGGCTCAGGCTCAAGAGATTAAAGAATGTGGAGTGAACATTTTGACTTTCTGTGGAAGAGCTTCTTCATCTGGAAAGAGAAGGGAAAATAATAACTGTTTTGCCTCCTTTTCTCCCATGCGGCTCATGCAGTGAGGATGAGAAAGCTAGCATCATACAGTAGTGAATGGGTGTATGACTTGAATTAGGGACATTGAACTTCAAGGAGATTGGCCCAGTGAAGCTTGAGATGAAATCCCCTCAGGTATTTGGTCTAATTAAATTGATCTTCATGGGGATTTAGGTCTGTCTTCCATAATGTCCGGATTTTCATTGTTAGATGCACAGCTTTCTTGAAGAAAGGGTGACAATAAGTGATCTTATATCTAGGGGGAGGATGAAGAAAGGGCGAGATCAGAGTGGGAGGTGCTTATGTGAAAGAGAGGAGCTAACTGCACTAATCAATCCAGGTTCTGGGGTCTAAGAGATATGGAGATGACTGGTGTGACCCTCTCATTGCTTGTTTGTAACTATCCCTGGCCCAGATTGATCCCTATTTTTTCACCTACCCTTTTCCCCTGTATTTCTTTCCCTTTTACACATTGTATGAGTGTATGAGTGTCCACATACTGACTTCTGGCTAAAACTATTCAGTGTCTCATTCATTCATTCATTCATTCACTCATCAGACAGTTGTTAAACGCCCACATACTGGTTGCATGACTCTGGACAAATCATGTAACCTTTCAATGCTGCAGGCAACCCTTTATGACTGGAAGGTACAGAGCTGGGGCAGACCTGCTTTGGTAGCAAGTTTCCAAATAATAATAATAATGAAAATTATTATTATTATTATTATGGTTAACATTTAATAGGACTTTAAAGTTTGCCAAGCACTTTACATATAAGTTAACACATTTCATCCTCACAACAACCTTATTGAATAGATGCTATTATTATCCTCATTTTACAGATGATGAAACAGGCAAAGAAGGAAGGAAACAAGCATTTATTAAGCACCTACTATGTGTCAGGCACTATGTTAAGCACTTTACAAATATTACCTCATTTGATCTTCATAACAACCCTGGGAGGTAGGTTATATTATTACCCCCAGTTTATAGTTGAGGAAGATGAGGCAGACATGGGTTCATTGGCTTTCCTTAGGTCACACAGCTAACGAGTATCTCAGACTGGATTTGAACTCAGGTCTCTCTGACTCCATGATCAGTGTTCTATCCACTGTACCACCCAGCTACCCCTATGGAAAGGAAGTTGACTACTATACCAAAGAAGTCACAGATGTGGCACAAAAAAGCCCCCCACCAAAAGTCTCCTGTGCATTAAGTCCAGAGATGGTAAAATAATGTAGTGAAAAGAACAATAGACCTAATTAAGAAGGTCTCAGTCAAGTTGTAGCTCTGGCACCAACTAGTTGTTTGACTTTGGACAAGTCCCTTAGCCTAATACAGGGATAAGAATATTTTCAATACTTATTTCATAGGGTTGTTGTGAAGATTAAATGAGATAATTTATGTAAAGAAATTTAAGGCCATCTAAGTAGGACCTTTTATTACAGTGAGCACCTAGGTGACAAAGTGGATAGAGTGTTAGACTTGAAGTCAGGATGATCTGAATTCCAATCCTGATTTAGATACTTACTAGCTGACCCTGGGCAAGTCAATGAACCTCTCTGTGGCTCTATAAAATGAAGGAATTGGTCTCAATGGCCTCCAAAGTCTATAACTTATAGCTATCAATTGTCGATCCTCTGTCTAGTAGTGCCCTGTAGTGGCTGCTGGAGACTGTACAAAGATAAGTAAGACTGGGCGGAGCCAAGATGGCGGAGGATAAGCAGTGACTCCTCAGAGCTCTCCCCCAAATCCCTCCAAAGATAGGTAAGACCTTGTACTCATGATGCGTAGATATGTGTTCTATATTTAAGAAATCATGCCATCTTTGCCCCCTCTCCCTCCAACTTTTTTTTTTTTTTTAGTGAGGCAATTGGGGTTAAGTGACTTGCCCAGGGTCACACAGCTAGTAAGTGTTAAGTGTCTGAGGCCAGATTTGAACTCAGGTACTCCTGACTCCAGGGCCAATGCTCTATCCACTGCGCCACCTAGCTGCCCCTCCCTCCAACTTTTATATCTTAGATTTATTTATTCTATGTCCTATACCCTCAGATATGTCCTGACAAATAATCTGATGAATTAAATCCTTCCTGATAATGACTAATAACATCTTTATAATGCTTTAGCCCATATGAATCCAAAGGAAAGCTGGAATTTTAGGTTTCTTTGCAAATGGGGGAGGTATTTAGGGGCATGGAGTATCTTCCTGGGCCTATTCAAATTACTCTATGTGGAGTGTGTGTGTGTGTGTGTGTGTGTGTGTGTGTGTGTGTGTGTGTGAGAAAGAGAGAGAGAGAGAGAGAGGGAGAGGATGGATAGGAGCCTTACTGATTTTTCTTATTTTTCATTTTCATGCTATCAAGATAAAATCATACTCAGATACCATGGAAAGAAATCACCATCTCCCCCCCCCCAAAGGGTTACATTTCTAGCTCCTCCCTCCCATATGGCAGAGAATAGAACCTTTGTTGGTGTCATGCTCTTGACTTAACTGTCATCTCTTATCTTCTGTAGGTCTCATAGGCTAGAGAATGCTAGCAGCCCCAAACTCAAGGGCAGGATTGCTTCACATTCTTTATTGGGTCAGTTCCTGGAAAATTGAGTGTAAATGAAATGTTTTTGAAAACCAGATCATACATTTTAGTGCTTGCTGTTTAAAGGAAAAAATCATTTCATAAATCCCTTTCCAAATCAAAGAATCTTTTCACAACTACATGATCTCTGCAATTAGGTGCCATTGAAGCAGTCAATAGGCACTATTGGGCCAGCTAGGTAATGCAGTGTATAGGGTGCCAGGCTAGGAGTCATTAACATCTGAATTCAAAGCTGACCTCAGACACTTCCTAACTGTTTGACCCTAAGCAAGTCACTTACTCTGTTTGCCTCAGTTTCCTCATGTGTAAAATGAGCTGGAGAAGGAAATGGAAAACCGCTCCAGTATCTTAGCCAAGAAAACCCCCAAAGGGGTCATGAATTATCAGACATGACTGAAAAGTGACTTAACAACAACAACAACAACAAGGCAGTCATAGTACCTTTCAACCCCCCCCCCCCAAACCAAACACTGAACTTGGAGTCCCAGGACCTGCATTTGCATTTCACCTTTGTCACTTATCCCCTCTGCGACCTTGAGCAAGATGCTTAACCTCTTGTGGTCTCATTTTTCTCATCTGCAAATGAGAGAGTGGGTTGGTTGAGAGGATCTCACAGGACCCTTTCCTCTCATGCTCTAGTCTCCTTGGATCACTTCCCTACCTTGTGCATCTGGCTGATTCATTTGTGCCTTCTTCTAGGTTTTTCTAAAGTAGGGCATAATATTATTATTACTGTAATCTATAACAGAAGTTCTTAATTTGGAGTCCATGGACCCTTTGGGAGGGGGTCTGTGGATAGATTTCAGGGGGTACAAGACCTTGGATAGAGGAAAAAAAGGACATCTTTGTTTTCACTAATCTCTACCTAAAATTTAGCATTCCCTTCAATTATTTAAAGAGGAGAGGGCCATAGGCATCCTCAGACTGCTATGGGGTCTATGATACAACAAAGGCCAAGGATCCCTGATTTAGGACATCCCTTTTCTTAAGTGATGAAATGTGTTCATCAACCACCTTCCTATTGGTCCAGTAAGGGGGAAAAAGGTTGCCATTTTACAGAAGGGAGAGATGGAAAATCCATCCCACTCTATCCAAAACTGTTCCATACCTAGAACATACAGAATAACAGATAGTCACATGGGTTGTCTACTTGAAATTATTTATAGTAAGTGTTAGCCCTGTGGTAGGCATTGAAGAGAATTCAATCAGAAGAATGTTTAGTTTAAGAAGAGCCTGTCATCTTATTAAAGAGCATACGTGAGGCAGCTAGGTGGCACAGTGGATAGAGCACCGGCCCTGGATTCAGGAGGACCTGAGTTCAAATCCAAACTCAGATACTTAACACTGTGTGACCCTGGGCAAATCACTTAACCCTCCTCGCCTCGCAAAATACATACATACATACATACATATATATATATATATACATATATATATACATAAATACAAAAACAGCACACACACTCACATAATTAGAGAATTTTGCCACATAAAAGATGAGAAAATACCAAATCTGCTTTTGAGAAGTCATTGTGAACTAGAAATGACTGAGTAAGGCCTCCTGTAGGAGGGAGGAGATAAAGCTGGTCCTTGAAAAATAGACTGGATTTGAATATGTAGAAAGGAAGAGTGTGTGTGTGTGTGTGTGTGTGTGTATGTGTGTGTGTATGTTGGTGAGGGGAGTGGTATTTCATTCAAAGGGAACAGTATGAGCCAAAGGTTATGATGGGGATTAAATAAGCATGACATGTTTGGGATGATGAAGGGGCTAGCTTGATTGGAGTGTAGGGTTTGGATCAAGGAATCAGTAGGAGAAAACAAGGTTGGTTTAGGAGGGTAGGGCTAGATTAGGGAGATCCTTGTAGAGGGACATAGACTTAATGGGCTAAGCAACAGAGAATCATCGTAAGTTGAAGAGTAGGAGTATGACATGGTGAAAGTAGTGTTTTAGGAAGATTATTTGTAAGAAAAAATTCTAGGTATTTAATTGGACATCCTGTCTGTGAGTTGATTTTCCTTAGGTAGGCAGGCAGGAGAAGAGTGTGGTGTAATCATGGTCTCCTACATTCCTTAGCAATGTTTAGAATTTGGGGGAGGCAGGGAAAGAGCTGGTTTCCACTGCCTTCTGTGGTTCCCAGCAATTTTTTTTTGTACTCCACAAATACTATGCTTTCTCCCCAGCTGCAGATGCAATTGTCGCAGGGGGAAGGACTGCTTCAGCTTTGAGGACCAAATTTGAGTCTCTGTAGCATCCCTGGGGCTAGAAGCACTGAGGCCACACATGGTGGCCCTGGTGGAGGCTTTGGGGTTGTGTGGGTGGGGGAATGAGGGAGGAAAGAAAGCCAGGCCCAGCCTCGTGATTTATCATCATTCTCCACTGGGAGCCATGTCCAACCCGCTTCCGTGGGAGGGGAGGATGGATGCTGCAATGTGGAGATGGGGAGGAGATTGTTGACAGTGGAATGGTTTGGGGAGGGGTTCTGTGAGAGAAGAGGTGAAGCAAAGTGGTGGGAGAATCTTGGCAGTTCTTCTTCCCAAGGGTGGGGGGGAAGGGGCAGACGAGGAGAGCTGGATGGGCTGAAATTCAAATGAAAGAATGTGCATGGTGTTCCAGTTGTGCTGCAACAGGTTTAAAGAATCCAAGCTTCCCAGGGCTACTTTATGAGGAAATCAAGGACCTATCTGAGTGAAGGATGGGAGTTTGGAAATGGGGTGGGGTGGGTATACAAGGGGCTACAAAGTTTCACAGCCAGTTCTTAAAGGGATACTCTTTAATATCAGATAAACACAGCCCACCTCTTCTTGTGAACCCCCTTTTCCTCATCTAAACAGCATTCAAAATAGAAATGGATCATAATGGGGAGCTGAGACATTGCACTTATAATGAATCCTATTTGGAAGCCTTTAGCAATCTGTCAGATTGAAGGAGATGGCTGTCTCTATTGCTCTGATGGAGGACAGCATGGTGATTAAGAGTTTTTTAGATCTGGAGAAACCTTTAAAAGTTGAGGCACTTCTCGTCTTGCACCCCCTGTCCCTTAGAAAGGTGGAATGAGGGCAGGGAGCTGCGTTCTTCTGGGTTGGGTGGTAAATTTCCAAAAATGTGGGTTTGTGATGAAAAATGCTGACAGTCCTTGAGTAGGGAGGAACACAAACTGGCTTGTTTTTAATGCCAAGTGAGGTGAAAAACAGGCATCTGTGAGCACAGAGGTGGTGGCAATAGAAAGGGAGATGAGGAGGGAAATAAAAGAAGTGAGGGAGTGAGTGTCAGCATAAGCAAAATTCTGGACTTGCAGGCAAACATCCCCCCAAATGCTTTTTATTAACTACACAAGAGGCAATTCTCTAGGGGGCAGAGGACTGATGGGATGGTGTTTATGCTTATGGAACCTATGAGCCAGAGATCGGTATGAAGACCATTGAAGGGAGTGTTGGATCACAGATACTTTAAAAGAGGGAATGGTCTAATATAACCATTGGGGCTACGGAGGCACAGTAATAGTACTACTCTTTGGCTAAGTAAGGCAGGACTCTCTTTAGCAGAGAGTACCGACCTGGGAGTCAGGAAATGGCTCTTCTTCTTGGACAAGTCACTTTTCTTCCAACCTCATATAAAGTGCCTTGAGACCTTCCCTGATTCTCTCAACTCAAAGTGTTTTCTCCATCATCAAAGTTTCCCTGAGCACTGTGTGTATTTCTCCACCCAGTTTCTCTTACCCTATACCAAAAAGGTTGAGTGATGTCTGTTGTATTGCTCTTCCCCAGAAAACTGTAAGCTGTTTGAGGGCAAGGGATACACCCTATTGATTTTTATGTTCCTGATCTGGCCCAGAGTAGGTGTTTAATATTATTTGTGAATTGAATTGAACTTCATCTCTCTGGTTATCTGTTTCTTCATAAGTAAAGCAAGGTGGAGAGAGTAGATGATTTTTTAAGATTTCTTCCATCTCTTAACAGTTGATGATTCTATAATCAATCCAGTCAACTGACAAGCATTGCTTTAAATGCCTACTATATGCTAGGCACTGAAGATACAAATACAGAGAACAAAATCACTCCCCTTCTCAAGGAGCTTGCTTATGATTCTAAAGTATAAGAGATTCCCCAAAGGGATTATAGAGTCCATGTTTATAACAGGACAGGTTTGGAATGCTTCATGGGGATGAAGCGCCCAGTGTTGCATGCAGCTCCAGGAAACAAGTGGGTAATCTGTACTGAGGTGTCTGTTTGGCTTTGAGAGATTTCAAGAGGGAGCAAGATGAGACGTGTCTGTAATACAGGCTCCTGTTGAACATGCATCCCAGAGGGAGGGAGTGATGGCACAAACCAGAACCATAAACATTACAAATGCTCCAGCTCAGCATATTTGGAGCTGATGGATTCTTCCCCTCCAGGCTTCAGTGAGGAGGACTTTCCTACCGTTGAATAAAAGATCACATTGATTATCATCAAAGCCAGAGTGACTGCCTATTAATTGATGTTCATTTTCTCCTTGATCTGGGTGGCTTCTGTTCACTTTGTTAAACTAGTTCATCAGCCCATCTCTCCTGGCAACAGTCTGAGACTCCCTCTGCCCCTTGTGGCATCTCTGAGTTGCTGGTTATCACATTAAAGCATCATTCTTCTCCAGTGACTCCAAGTGCTCCTGTTTGAAACCCTGATTTAATCTCCACAATTCATAAGAGCAGCCCACACAGACAGAAGAAAATAATTAGGAGTGTGTGAGGGGGGGCCAGGAAGGGCAGGGATTTGGTAACTACTCATGTTCTCTGGATATGTGACCAGGTAGGTAAATTGGTTTGTATGTAGAATAATGTCCTGTCTGACTCTATGTTTTCAATATCTGATCAATGAGTAAACAGTTATTAAGCACCCACCTTGTGCCAGGTATTGTGCTAAGCTAAAGAAAGGTGGAAGAAAGAGATCTCACAGTCTAATGGGGAGATACCATGTGTAGATGTGTGTAGGTATGTATGTATATCATGTTTCTTCATAGTTACATATACATATATATGAAGAAACATGATAAATTGAACATATTGGTTAATTACCAGTGTTCTATGAGCACGATTTAACAAGTAAACAGAATATAGTAAGCACTTCCTAGTGTTTAAAGTATATGTATGACAAGGTATTTGGGGTGCACGTATTTAAGCCATAGGTTCTTTTTCAATAGGCAGAGTGAGATTCTGGTATTTTCTACACAGACCCAGTGGCTTGACCTGTTCTTTGAAGCCTTGACAGAGATCCCATGAGAACCTGGTTGGGAACACCAGATTCTTTGTCAAGAACATGCTTGGCTTTAACAGGGATAATGCCGCCTTAGCCCAGCTAGAAAAGGAGACATCACCCTTGGGCTCAATTTCATGTTTGGCCCGAACACCAAGGATGTCTCAACAAAGCCAAGAACATTATCTGAGCAATTCAGGAAAAAAATCAAAACTTGCTGCTGAAGAAAGAACAAGGAGTTTGAGCCTTGGACTGTTGTGAGTAGCTATCTCTATGGGCCAAATTTTCTGGATAATTGTTTTATTCTCCTACAAAATATTCACCCTTGGCTGAAGCTGTTTCTTCATAGAGCTGCCAAAGGAACTGCTTAATCTCATTTAAAAACAATTAGCCAAACTGGTTGTTTGGTATAGTAGATTGTAAGGTTTAATGCTAAAAGGGACTCCTGAAATCATCTAGTCTAACCTACTTGTTTTGTACATATGGGAAGTGAGGCCCAAAAAGCCTCATGAAAATAAACTGTTTAAGGTAGTAAAAGGCCATAAGTAGCAGAAACAGAGTTCAAACATAGTTCTGTTTTTACATTTCAGATCCCCATGCACTATATTGCTCACTGCAGCAGGCTTTGTTCATAGGATCCCGAGTTTTAGGGCCTTAGAGGAAAAGGACCTTAGAGATAGTTAAGGCTAGCACCTTTTTTTTTTTTTTACAGATGAGGAAACTGAGACCCAGAGAGGTTAAAGAACCTGCCTGAGGTAACAGATAATGATTAGTAGAGCCAGAATTCAAACCTAGAACCATTGGCTCCAAGTTCAGTTCAATTTCCTTAATGCCTTGCTGCCTCTCTGAATGATAGCAGTGAACCAGAGATCAGACACTTTCTGTGAATGTTGCATTCTGCCTCATTTTTGGCTCACTGCTGTGGGCACTCAGTAAACATTTAACAAGAACAAAGACCATGATAGGGCTGTTTGCTTCCTCAGTGCTGGATATGGCTCTGCCCCAAGAAGAACCCTGCTCCCCCCCCCCCCCCCGCCCCCAGCCAGGGCAGTTCAACTGATGACGGTTCATTCATTCATCTTCTAGCTATCCTCCTAAACTTTGGAAAGACAACAGGACATAGTTCCAACTCTAATGATAATGTCAGAGTACCTTTTGTGTCTCTTTGGCACCTAGAAGGTCTATGTGCTTGGGGGTAAGGGGATGAGGGGTACACCCTTGTTTGAGTTAAAGAGAAAAACACCAACAAAAACCAAACTACCCATCTTCCCAAACACTAGACATCACTACTTGTTGAAGTAATGTGTACTCAGCAAAACCTCTCTCTCTCCCTCTCTCCCCCTCCCTCCCTCTTCCAGCCCCCCTGCCTCTCCCTCTCTCCCTCTTATTCTCCCTTTCTACCCTCCTCTCTCCTCCCTTCCCCTCTGTGCATAAATACCTTTGGATTTATCAGAGGTATTAGAGTGATTGATATTAATTACTTGGGACATACTTAGCAGTTATCATTTAAAGGGGGGAAAGACACACATACATATACAACCCCCATCCTTTAGCAATTGGAAGGCAGATGCTGCTCTTATCAGGTGAAGCAGACATGTTGGGTCTAAAGAGTTCTGATTGCAAAGCTTTGGAGATGGGCTAGTGAGGAAATCCAATGGACATTTTCTTTCTTTATTAACAGAAATAAGAAACAATACCTGTACCCTGCATGCCTCACCAAACATCTTTTCAACCAATCATTACATTTACCCTGTTATTGTGTATATTTTAGAATAACTAAAAGTAGCCTCCATGCAAGTCTGTCCAGTTTAGTGGCTTGGGGATATGGGAGAGGAATGATGTAGTATAATGAAAAGAGAACTGAATTTGACATCAGGCAATGTGGGGTTAAATCCAGGTTCCAATGCTTACTGCTGTGTTTTTATGGGCAAATCATTTTAACTCTCAGTCCCAACATTCTCATCTGAAACAAGGGGCCTGAGCTAGGTGAGCTCCAAAGTCCTTCTAGCTTTCATTATTTATAAGCCAGGAAAATCTTGAATTCACCTGTCTCTTAGAGCTGATACATAACCCCTGACCCAGAGGAGGGCAAAATAGGATAACTTACATGTTACTATTTAAGGGCAACCGAAAAAGCAACCCACTTCAGAATATCTCCTCTACCAGTGCCTAGCATTATAACCTTAGGAATTAATTCCTCTGACTATTACAGCATAGCCTTCTCCTTAAATGCAAATGCTCCTGAGAGAGATAAGACTCAGTCCCTAATAACCCCCTCAGTGCCTATGACTTTCTCTATTTCAGATAGGAGAAACTTATTCGACACGAATATACTCAGAATCTTGTGGCAGAAGAGGTTGTGTATGATTTAGGAAGGTGAGATGGGGGTAATTGAGGCCAACTTTTCTTACTTCACAAATCTTTCAGAGTTAGTCCTGTCTCTGGCTACCTGTAAGATATTGCCTATATGAATGTAGTAAGGTCTGATTAGATTAATTTGGAAGCACACGAGTGCGCGCATGCGCGCGCGCGCACACACACACACACACAGAGAGAGAGAGAGAGAGAGAGAGAGAGAGAGAGAGAGAGAGAGAGAGAGAGAGGACCAGACTATGTATAAAGTGGCCCAAACTGCCCCAAACTATTTGACAAGCAGGGTTTGTGGAAAGCTTCCTTTGGCTTCCTTTAATTCCAACAAAAATCCTTTTACTGGAAGCCTTTCCCAATCTCTAATAATTTTAGTGCCTTCCCTCTGTTAATTATTTCCCTCTTTATCCTGTATATAGCTTGTTTGAAATATTTGTTTACTTGTTATCTCCATTAGATTGTGAGCTCCCTGAAGGCAGGGACTTTTTTTTTTGTCTCTTTCTCTTTGTATCCTCAGCACTTAGCCTGACAGTGTGACCTAATATTAGACAGTGTGCTTAATAGTGGATGATTAATAAATGTTTATTGATTGATTAATTGATTGATTGACAACTGAGATATTCTGATTGAGTTCTTTTTCTCCCAGATTCATTGCCATCATTGTTCCAAGCTTTAGTAATACTTTATAGGGTTGGTTTAGGCAAATAGAATTGTCTTAATAATGGCCTTGATTTTTCTCTCTGATGGATATTTGGGCTAGCTGTAATGTCAAATGATTTCCTGAATTATGGGTTAAGATTTTATGCAGCCTATTGGTTTTCTTTCTGTTTCTAATAGTAAAACAAGATAGTAGCTTCTGTTCCTCAATAAGAAAAAGGGTAAGTAGGGAAAATAGAATTTTGGAGCTGAAAAGGTTCTTAGATAGTCTCTGGTTCAATGACTTTTAATATACAATGTGTGGCACAGTATAACCCTTCATAAATATAACCTTTAGCATGCTTGCTGGTGTGAACCTCAATATTCACTTTCTGGGTTGACTCACTTATCCCAACATGCCCTCACACTGGCAGGTCTAGGTTCCCATAGAAGAACCACCATTACATCGATGCACTCAAGTTCTCCCGGTACCCTAAGAATAACTATGCTATGTGTGTTGGAAGGGAATTGAGAAAGCGGGTACTCACTTCCCTTGCCATGATAGCTCTTGAGCCCCTGCCAGTGTGATTTCCATTTATACGAAACTAGCCACATATAAGGATTGTTGGATATTAAGCCTAACCATTTATTTAATAAGGCAAAAGTAAGAAAAATTAATTAGAGATTTAGAAATTTATCAAAAAATTAGAAATTAAAGAAAAGCTAATGCAGGAATGATTAGAATGACAATTCATGCATAAACCTAGGTCACACTTTCTCACCAATATACTCAGTATCTATGGAGGATAATAGGCAGATACATACCAAAACCTGGAAGGGAGGCACAAGAATGAGGAAAATTCATGTACTTGGGGTAATTCCTAACTATGTCCTGCAGTCCTTGGTGTCATTGGCCCATTCAGGAACATCCGCACCACAAGGAGGTCCTTCCCTGCTCTCCTGTTCCTATTATGGGCGAATCTATTGATGGGCGAATCCTTTTAATTCTTTCAAATTGATGAAGCAATCACCGGCTCTTAAGAAGATGCTGAGACAGCGTTATGCTGTTGTATTGGCTAGCAATTCCCATTAAATCTCATCAAGGTAGCTTCTCATGATGCAAACAAGCCCAGCCAACTTTCCACTACCAGGATTCTGTATGGTCCAATCGTTGTCAACTACCTGATCTAACAGCAAATTAGCTGGAAAACCTTTGTTTCTTTCCCTCTTTCCTTCTCATAAAACAGAGGGTAACAGAGAGCAAATAGATGCTTCCAAGAGGATTCAGCTCTCTCAAACCATAGGTGGCACTAAAGAGCTTCAAAGCCCTTATCCAGCCAATTAGGAACTAGCAGTTTATAATTAATAAAAATAACAACAACAACAATAATTTATGTAGCACTTAATACTGAGAGAAGGTAAGCTATTTACCCAGGATCACACAACTAGTGTGTGTGTGACAGAATTTGAACTCAGGTCTTTCTGACTCCAAGTTCAACACACTATCCATTGTTCTACCTAGCTGCCTCTCCTCTTGCTGGTTGCATGGTGTCATCTGGTGACCACGGTCTTCATACTGGTCAATCAGAGCTGACTTTTCTACCCCATACAGAGTTCTTCTCTCTTGCCCAGATGTTCATTGTCAGTTCAGATGTTTCTGATACTCAGTGACTCACCTTTCCCTTAGATGAAAAGATGTGTGACTCCCCTGCCCCTCTGTTTCTGTTAGTTATAAAACTAAGAGACCTTATTTAATCATCCCATAGTCTGCAAACATCCATCATTCTGTGAGTTTGAACCTCTTAAGCCATAAAAATAGATGCAAATTAACTAAAAGACCACAATGCCCACTGTCTCAGAGTTTTCTCGGTCCTTTTAACATTCCATATCTCTGAAAACTGTTTTTCTTTACATTTACACAAAGTTTTTACTACATAGAAGCTTTTTTGGTCCCTTTCAGCCACCAAATGCTTCACATCCAAAAAGGACATCTTTCATCTTTTACAAGGTGATTTAATCCTTTTTTATTTATGCAAAAGTTCATTTTTTGTTCCCTTTGGCAACCAAATTGCTCACATTTTATCTGAAAATTGTTTCTTTGTGTATGGCTTCTTAGTACTTAAAAAATTAAACAAAAGCCTACTCCCTGCCCCTTTCAGCCACCAAAGTGTTCACCTATAAAAGAGATACTACCTTACATTTTCCCCTAGTGGATTTATTTCTTCTTCATGCAAAAATACCTTTTCTGTCTCTTGCAGCCACCAAACTGCCTATGAAATGGGTAATGCCTTATATACCAGTGAGAAAACTGGCTTAGAAAATAACAGCGACTTTCCTAAGGTCACACAATGAGTTGATGGTAAAGTCAGAACTGTAGCCCAGGTCTCCGGACTTGTAGCCTAGTTTACTTTTCACTGTATCATTCTGAATCTCTCAAAATATAATTTCTGGGTAATGTATGGCAAGGAAGGTCCTCTATGCCTACCAGCTGAAGTCAGGATTATCTTCTTGGCAAAACTGAGAAGTTATCAACAACAAGAAGCATATATTAAGTGATTACCATGTTCCAGACACTGTAGTAAGTGCCGGAGATACAAAAACAATAGTGAGTTACCCAACCTAAAAAAACAAAACAAAACAAAACAAACAAACAAAAAACCACAAAACCCCCCACAAAAAAACAAAACAACAAACAAAAACTCCTACTACTCTCTTTTAATTGTGGTAGCTTCTCATTTTCCCTTTCATGTCCCAGGGCCATCGTGTTGCCTCTTGGCTCCCCAGATATCTCCCTTCTACAGGTAGTTAGATCTCCATGCTTGCATCAGGTATATTATCTCTCTCCACTCTTTTGGGGGTTGGGGGGACTTATTTCAACACTATAGGGAGCTCCTACTGAGGATCCTCTTCTACCAAAGCAGATGAATTTTGTCTCTCTATTTTAAAAACTTAGAGAATTGCCTGGAGGTTGTTAGATATAGGACTTGAAGCCATCCATGTTTCTTACCAACTTCAAGTGCTGCTCTGTATCTACTACAGCTCGGTGGCACAGTGGATAGAGGACTACATTTGGAGTCAGAAGACCTGATTCAGAGAGAGGAGGGTTTGAGTTTTAGGGATTTGAACTTAGATTCAAATCTGGCTATACAACTCTGGGCAAGTCACTTAACCTCTGTCTGCTTCATTTTCTTCATTTATAAAATGAGGATAATAATAGCATCTACCTCTCAGGATTGTTGTGAGGATCAAATAAGATATTTATAAAGTGTTTTGCACACCTTAAAATACTATATAAATGCTATGATTACAGGATGTCACCTTTTCTTTCCCCTTCTTCCTCTCAAAATGTATTTTTCTTGTGTCTCATTCCTTCTCTGTTATATATGTGAAGAGGAATTTTTAATGAAAAGTTTAATTCTTGGTATTTGTATTTTAACAAAGGACACTTGGAGGTTGTAAGACTTAACCTTAAATGAAACTTTAATGGTAGAATTTTAGGAATCAGTAGGAGAGATATTTAAGGGCAGGTGAGCGTTCCCTTTAATCTTCAAATCATACCATTTAGGTACTTACTGTGTATCTAGTGATACACAGGCACAGTCTTCCCTGGCATTCTCCTATTGTATTTCCATCTAGAGTTTGGGGATGGTGAGAATCTTTCTAGATCAGATATGCTAAGTCACTCTGTTTAAAGTCATAAAGGTTTTTATTCAGCTTGTGGCCCAGTGGATAGTGCACAGGACCTGGAGTCAGGAAGACCTGAATTCAGATCTGGCCTCAAATACATACTACCTGTGTGACCCTAGTCAAGTCACTTAACCCCTGTTTGCCTCAGTTTCTTGAACTGGAAAATGGGGATAATAACAGCATCTACTTTGCAGGGTTGTTGTGAGGATCAAATGAGATAATATAAAAGTGCTTAATGAAAGTGCCTGGTACATAGTAGGCAATGTATAAATTCTTAGTCCCTTCCCGTTACCTGTTAGTCTTAAAAAATGAAGCCTAGGGGCAGCTAGATGGCGCAGTGGTTAAAGCGCTGGCCCTGGATTCAGGAGCACCTGAGTTCAAATCCAGCCTCAGACACTTAACACTTACTAGCTGTGTGACCCTGGGCAAGTCACTTAACCCCCATTGCCCCACAAAAAACAAACAAACAAAAAAATGAAGTCTAATTCTATTTTGGGCACTTAGGTGGTGCAGTGGATAGAGTGCCAAGCCTGGAGGTAGGATAATTCATCTTCATGATTTCAAATCTGGCCTCAGACACTTACTAGCTGTGTGACCCTAGGCAAGTCACTTAGTTCTGATTGCCTCTGTTCCTCCTCTGTAAAATGAACTGGAGAAGGAAATGGCAAACCGCTCCAATATCTTTGCCAAGAAAACCCCAAATGGGATCACACAGAATCAGACTTGATTAAACAACAACCACCACAATTCTACTTTCCCTTCCTTCAGATTCCTTCTATTCTCCTTTTCCTCTTTAAGAACAAAGGGTACCTTAGAAGGGATAGACAAAACCTTTACCTCTCCCACTTGTGCATGTCTCATCATGGCCCCAACACCTTAAAGGAGATTGCCTTTTAGTCTCAGTGTCAGCTCCTGTTCTTTAAAACAATTGTATAGTTGTTTAAGCTCCCTTGCCTCTTTTGTTTTACAAATGAATTTTATGGATGCATTTTTTCTTTGTATTGTAGCCATTTTGTTGTGAGGGTAGGGAGAACCCTTCTACCTCTTCAGATTAAATCTTCCTTTTTGACAAGGAAAAATAATTAAGCACAAACATCCAGTATAGGGACTTTAATATCGATATGACATTCTATTCTAAAAGTCCATCTTTCTCCTTGGAGGAAGGGAAGGGATATTTCATTATTCGTTATCCAGGAAAAGATCTTTAAGTGGTCTTTTCATTTATGTTATTGTCACCATGAACATTGTCCTTTTGATTCTGCTTATTTCATTTCTGCATCATCATACAAATCTTTCCATGGTTCTTTAATGTCTTTCCTTATTTATTATTTTTAACTGCACAATAGTATTTCATCACATTCCTGTAGCTTCTTTCTTTTTCCTCCAGCTATTCTGTAATTGGTGCATAGTGTTAGTGGCAGTATTTGATACATATTGGCCTTTGCTTCAGTCTTTGACTTTCTTGGGGGTTATCATATGTATAGCAGTGGAATGTCTGAGTCAAAAGGAATGGACAGTTTGAGCACTCCAGAATTGGTTGTATTGGTTCAATTTATAGCTCCATTAATAGTATATTATTGTACATAGTGTGTCTTCCTTCTTACAGACCCTCCAATATTGACTATTACTGAATGTTTTCTCCTCTTTGCCAGTTTGCAGGGTGTGAGATGAAACATTCAAGTTCATACCCCTCTGTCCACTTGGACTTCAGTGTGACCTCTCATTTCACCAAGGAGAGGAATTTTATTCAGAAAGAATAATTCCTTTCTGCATGAAAAAACCTGTTTTCTACTGTTTAAAGTATTTAATATTTTTATATAAAAGTATAGGATGGATGAGAAAGCTTGGGAGAATCAGAAAGAGGTCAGTTGTAGGAACAAAATGCAAATGAAGTTAGACCATGGCCTAGAACGCAGGAGGGCTTTCCTTGGGATAGCAAGGGAAAAAGAATTGTCAAACCCTTCCATACAGCCCCAAGATGGTCTGGAAAACTGGAAACTTAGGAAAATACACATTTAGGGGTTCAAAAGTTGCGGTAAGAAACCCTTTTAAAGATGGAGCCCTAAGAAACTGAATCTAGAGGCAATTAAGTACACACTCCACCCCCTGGAAACTGGGGGGAAATGACATAAGGGAACAGAAAGTTGAATAAGAATGAGAGAGAATTTGTTTTGGCTGCATTTCTCATGCCCCTTTATATTATATCCTATTTGAGTTTTCTCTGGCTATGGGATACTACCTGTTCTCTTTACTTTGGGAGATCAGATCTCTTGAAGTCCAATGAACAGCAAGTCAATGTAAGAGGGTCTATAAGACGTAAGACATACTATGTACGCTAATACACTGTTTGTTTGTTTTTGTGGGGCAATGGAGGTTAAGTGACTTGCCCAGGGTCACACAGCTAGTAAGTGTCAAGTGTCTGAGGCCGGATTTGAACTCAGGTACTCTCGAATCCAGGGCCGGTGCTTTATCCACTGAACCACCTAGCTGCCCCACTAACACACTGTTAATGGAGCCAGAAATTGAACCAATACAACCAATTCTGGAGTGCCCAAATTGTCTACTCCCTTTGACTCAGAAATTCCACTGCCATCTACTCAATAACCCCAAGAAAGTCAGAAGCAAAGGCCCAACAGATACCAAATACTGGCTCGAACTAACACTATGTAACAAAGAAGTGGAAACAAAGTGAAATGGCTAGAGGAAAAAGAAACAAATGTTTCTGAGCAATTTCCTCATGATCCAGAACTCCAAATGACATGGTCATTTCCTTTCAATATTTCCATATAGCACCTGAATAAAGGCAAGGTTAACTTAAGTAACTTAAGGTAACTTATAGAAATGATTCCTTATAAAGTGTGAAGTTGAACTAGACTATCTTTTGGTCTTTCCCAATTCTGAGTTTATATGATCCTGTGTCATTCCCATTTGACTCAGGTGGAATTGTTTCTCCTACACCTGATAAGAACCTCCCTTGGGGTAGGGATTGTCTCCTTATGGGGAACTTAGCAGGACAAGAACAATGTCTATCCTTTCAGTGGTTAACGTGGTAAGAATTAGGAAATATTTTTATATAAAGAATTATACATATAATTATACACACCTGTATTAGAATCATAGAATTTTAGGGCTAGAAAGGGACATAAGATTATTTAGTTTAATGTTGTCATTTTACCCAGAGAAGTCAAGTGACATGTCCAATGCCATCGCTATGTCACTCTCAGAGTCGAGGCTACTGCATTATGTGACTTTCATTTGGATGGTATTTCCATTCTTCTTCCACTGTTTCTAAATAATCATAAGTTTAAGGCTCTAAAAAGGACAAGGACAATTCTTTTCAGTGTATAAACCCAAATACACATTGGTAACAAATACCCAGTATACACAAAAGAAAACCAGGACTCCAGTGTTAGGGGAACAACAGAGAGAAATGCCATCCAACAAACTGAATATGCTTTCTCTGGATATGAACTGGTCAGACCTCCTGATACCTCCTAGTGATTGTGATTGATTATTCCATTATAAAGTATTCCCAAAGGTGGAAACAACCCCATTCTGGTCTCCTATATCTGTCCTGTATCAATTTTGTTTTGATCTACCAGCCTAGGCTTTGGGAGAAGGCCTCATAAGCTGGGCCATACCCCAGTAAGTGACAGAGTGGCAATGCATTCTGTATGTCCTCCCCACCCCAACTTTCCCCACTGGCCCTTATCAAATCAAGAGTGTCATCTTGTCCTCCTCACATGGGTTGTCTGTCACCTTAAGGATATTCTAAGTGACACTTTTGATCAGTGGATGGGCCTGAAAACAGCTTCCATCTGCGACACCCTAATTCATTAACCCAGACTGACTATGATGGTTTGAAAGAAGACTTTGATTTACGAAGCTCTGTGTAGACTTGGGTTTAAAGAACACTTTTATTCTCTCTCCAGAATCCTTCAAAAGACTGAGCAAACAAAAGGTGGCTGATTGAGCCCTCATAAGAGAGTTTTATTGAGAGGAATGGGAAAAGGAAAAGGCTCACATACATTCACACACACAAGTTATCTAATTTCATGTGTATGTGTTACTGAGGACTTCTATGTAGGATGAAGTTGTTAGCTGAAGTATTCCTTTTTATCCAGGGAGTGTGGGTTGGAAGTGAGACCCAGAGCCATCCCTCAACAAGATTACCAATTAGGTAAAGTTTGTCTCGCACCCACCTGAATCACTTTCCTCCACTCCTGCTTGTTTCCACTAATCCTATCCCATGTCTCAATTCCAAAGGGACGCTCACAAAGTAATTTCTAATAAGTCAATGACTTAAAGTAGGACTCCTCTTGGGGAAATTTTCATTTTAATTAGGTAATCTTGAAGACAAAAAAAAAGATTTCATAATCTAAAGGAATGAATATCTGATAGAAGAATTTCGGCATCATGGCGAGGCTGTTGGAAGGATGTTTTTTGCTAATGCAGGACTTAGACCTGTCCTCTAAAGAACAACACTTTATTGATGGTCTACTTTATCTGCTTAAATGTTTTTCTATGATTAGCCCCCAATGAAATGGAGAGGTATTAAGAGTCAGAATAGAACACAAAGTCTGGAGGGAGTCAGGATGTAGGTTCAAATCCCTCTTCTGACACTTACTTTCTTATATGACTGAGCAAGTCCCCTTAACATCATTGACCTTGGTTTCTTCATCTGAATAAGGCCCTTCCAGCTCTGGAGTGAGGATCTCACTCAACACAGAATAAGAAGGCTGGATCGAATTCCACTATTCTTTGAGGTAATACTAATAATTCTATCCTTGTTTCAGTTCGGGATGCAATTCACTTTTGGGTCTCTGACTTCTTTTTAGCCATAATCACCCCAAACCTTTAGGGCTACCTGTACCCAGAAGGAAGTACAAAACACAATTGATTTTCCCCTGCTTAGTAGTGCCAATCGTGTTAATCTCTTAACACTCAGATTCTGAACTCTATTTGCCTTTCTGCCTGGACCTATAGTTTACCTCCCTTGTCTTTAGCAGTTATCTGCCTATACCTATCCTGACAGCCAGATCTCTCTTCATTAGCTGAACATCCAGTCTCCCTTTCCTGTCCCATGGTTGCTCACCATATGTGTTCTCCTTCATCCTTTGTACTGGAAGAGGACCATGACATTACTGATGTTGGGGTCAAGGTACAATGTGTTCAACTGTGGCTGATCAGCCCAATATGAGCTCAGAAGGCTTTACCACAGGTCAGGCACAGATAGTGCTTTGGAACATTTGGGATGAAGATGTCCCTAGATTTGTGCATTTCACATTTCCTGTGTGCTACTGTGATTCTGCTTTGCTCATGGGGCAAAACACCATACCTACACTGGAGATGAAGGGATAAGAGTAGAGACAGAGTAGGCTAGCAAACTAGGGTTGGGGTAAGATAATTACAAAAATGCTGAAATGGATTCTTGAATGGAAAAACTGCAAGGACCATGAGGGTGTGTGCTTTCTCACCTGCCTCTAACTGTTCTTGAAAGAAGCAGGTACAGGCTTGCAAAAACACAGAATTGTGTAAGACTGTACAGACTATGACCAGGTGAGGGCACAGGCTCATTGTGTGTGTGTGTGTGTGTGTGTGTGTGTGTGTGTGTGTGTGAAGCAGACTACCCCTTTCTTTCACCTTTTTGCAAGGTGAGCTCAGGATCCCCCTGGAGAACCTACCTGTTAGAGTTTCCTAAAGGTGGTGTAGGTAGTAGAGAGCAAAGTGAGCTGTTTCATCTGGCCTCATGAGAACCAGCCTATGCATCTGTGGCAGGTAGAGGTGGCACAATTCTGACTTACTGGGAGGTTCTGGATTCTGGGAGTCTTAGGAAAGCCAGCACTTTGTGGCTTGCCAAAGGAAGCCCCAGGCTTGGGTGTCTAGCTGGCATTCTGGCATTCAGCAGAACCCACCGCAGAGGCACACACACACTAGAGAGGTGATAAATGTGAATAACACCTGGGAGGCTAGGGGAGTGGTAGAGAAGAAGCCAGCCCAGAGAAGGGCAAAGTGTATATAAACATAATCAAGCAATTTATATCAGCCACTCATCATCCCCTTATGTTGTATCTCAACTTTTTAAAAAGCTGCCAGTCCAGTTCAAATTTTTACCACCCTTTACCTTTCCTCAAGATACACTAATTGTGAGTATGTTGCTTTCCACCCATACTCAATGAAAACTTGTCCATTACCTGACATCAGCATTCTTTACCAATCACTGGGCCATCTCACTGGGAAAGGAACTGTTTGTAAACCAACAACTTTGTTCACAAACATAGTTTTAGATATTTATCTGAGTACAACCTGCATGGATTCAAGGACCACATAAGTAGGCCCACGGAGGTCCCTTTCAGCTCCAAGGCAACCTCACTTATGTTTTCCCTTTTACACCCAGAGTCATATTCTAAGGGTTCATTCATTCATCAATTCATTTTGTCACTCATTTAAGAAGCATTTATTTAGTGTAAGGCTGTATTGATGTGATAACAAGAAATTTTAAAAGTAGTCCCTGACTCCAAGAGTTTAGAATCTAGTGGGAGAGATAACATGCTCACAAATGGAGAGGATAACATTAAAATATGTCAGGTGGCTAAGAGTGTCTTTCCTCTGTTGATTATTTCCAATTTATCCTTTATATAGGTTATTTGCAGTCTTTGCATGTTGTCTCCCCCATTAGACTGTGAGCTCTTTCAGAGCTGGGATTTCCCCAAACTTAGCACAGTGCCTGGCACATAGTAGGCACTTAATAAGTCTTTATTTGTTGGCTGAAATAAAATTCTGTCAGAAGGTTCAGAGGTCAGAAAGATCAGTTCTGGCTGCTCTCAGGGAAGGTTTTATGGAAGAGTGGCATTTCCCACCCCCCAAAGGATGACCAAGCTTGTAGCAACAGGCAGCTCCCTAGAGGCTTGAGTCCCAGGCACAAGACACAGTGTGTTAAGATATGCAAAAGGACTAAAGCATAGAACAGTGCCAGCAATGACTCCTTTTTGATGCAATACGGCGGATATAAAAGGGAACAATGCCAAGAAGCCTGGAAAGGTAGGTTGCTACCAGTTTGCGGAGGACTTTGATTGTAAAGCCAACAAGCTTGTATTTTTTTTTTTCAATTCACTTGGATGGCAAGTGGATGACTTGGACTTGTCTGGTTTTAGGGCTTTTTCCGGGTCACAAGTCCTTGAAAAAAGAAAAATCGCACAATTCCTACGTGAAGATCTTGTTCTAGCAATGACGACTCTGGTAACTGCTCAATTGCCCCCATTTTGAATTTGAAAATGGTTTTTACTCCCCATCGATCTAGGGCTCTTTGCAAGCAGCAAGAAGCTTCCCTTGGAGCTTGGTGGAGAAGCAGAGCAGAGCCTCATTTGGAGGGAGGGGGACGGAGGGGGAAGGAGAAGGGGGGAAGAAAGTGCAGCCACTGGCACCCGAGTAAGAGTAAGAGACTGGAAAGGAAGCCAGAGAACTAAAAACTGCCTGCTCTGCCTTCTTGTCACCCCCTCCCTATCCCCCACCCCAGCTCCCTCACTCCCGTGCCCGGCCTCACTCCTCCCTCTTTGTGCTCTGCCGCTATTTCCCTCGTAGACAGTTAGCTGCAGCCTGTGTGTGCCCACGCTAGGTCTGGCAGCAGCCCAGGCACACACACACCCTGGGGACCATATTAGTGCCCTCCCCTCTCACGCTTAGCGGGAGGGATTGTTTGACTTGAGCGCCCAGCCACAGGGCAGGCTGTTTTCCCTCCCCGAGGCAAAGGAGACTGTTGTTTTTCCTCTAGCTCAGGGGGCGGCGGGGGAGCCCCCCTCCTTAATATACGATGCAGCTGTTAAAATATCTAGGGTCTGGCGGGGGCAGGCCGCATAGCTGGCTCCTTGTTCCACTGGCAGACGGCTGCCTTGGAGTGCTGTGGCCAGATTTTATTGCAGCTTTCGTTGGGCTGGAGCTGAGTGTGAGTGTCAGAGTCAGTTACCTAATCCCTCCGTCGTTAGTGGAGCTGGGGAAACACCTCCTGCAAAAGCTTAGCGCGATGCTTGGGACTTGTGGGCTTCTGAAGGAACCAAACTCCATGCAAGTTATTGAACCGTAACGACACGAGTGAAGGCAAGGCGGTGGGAGCACTTGTGGGTCCTTTCAGAGGGAGATGTTAGGTTAGTTTGTTAGTTAGATATTAATAGATATTATAGAGTTAGATATTATACATATAAGATAGTTAGATATTAGGTTAGAGACAATCAATAGTCAATATTTATTAAGTACCTAGGATGTGCCAGGCATTGTGCCAAGCACTAAAGGGACACATAGAAGGAAGAAAAAAAACATTCTCTGTGCTCAAGGAGTTTGTAATCTCACTGGGGAAAGCAACATACAAAAGGAAGCTGGCAAGCAGGAGGGTGGACCACCACTGTGTGTCTGTGAGGTCAAAGCCAAGCCTAGCCTAGGGGGCAGCTAGGTGGTGCAGTGGATAAAGCACTGGCCCTGGATTCAGGAGGACCTGAGTTCAAATGTGACCTCAGACACTTGACACTTACTAGCTGTGTGAAGTTGGGCAAGTCACTTAACCCTTGCTTGTCCCACAAAAACAAAACCAAGCATATCCTGATGGAAAATGGAGTTACTGAGCTTTCTATAAAGAAAAGCAAGTTGTACATAATAGTTTTAACTGAGATACAATCAATGCCTTAACCCTAAGGAATAATCTTTAATGGGGGAGATTTTAGGGGTCAGTAGCAGGGCAGTAGGAGAAATATGCCTGGGCAGAGGGGTTACCCCACAACCCCTCTAATCACATCATACAGGCAGTCCCCTACCCTGCTAAAACATAAGACTAACACAAATATGTGTGATAGACAGGACCACCTATGCTATGAAACTCATCCAAAGAGAGGTAGGCAACACAGAGCCAAACTGTTAACTATTAAAACAATCTTTCCACCTTCTTCCCTGTGAATCTTTCTCCACCTCTCAGCTCTACCTGCTGCTCAGTGTGACCCATAATGTATAAATTTCACATCTTAAGCCTAGCAGGATGTCAAGGATAAAAAGAGAATTTTTTTTTTGTCTACATGGTATTGAAGACTCTTTGCCTTCCCTCACCTCAGTCACATCCAGGTACCAAGTCTTGCAGATTTCAGTCCTGAAACATCTACTCACATCCATCCCTGCTCTCTATTTCCACAGCCACTACCTTAGAAGAAGCCCACCCCTACCTGGACTAATCACATTAGCCTCCTAACAGGTCTCTTCACCCATTATTGCTCACTCCCCTTGAAAACTCTGTGTGTGTGTGTGTGTGTGTGTGTGTGTGTGTTACTACCAGAGTAATAATCTTTCCTTTGCACAAATATGGCCATGTCACTGTTGGGGGAAAAATCTTTAGCTTGCACTGCATATTTCTATTGTGCTGGAGTTGATGACCATACTTTACGTAATCATAACTTTGAATTGTGCATATTTGATTCTGTGCAACCACTTCAGGAGATTCATTATTCTCACTAATCAGGACATAGCTGCAGTGGGCTATGTCAGGGAGAAGGACTATGGTAACACTGGGACCTTCTGTCTACAGGCCAGGACAGGAAGCTTGTTTATTTAAGAAGAAGTATTGGGGATGGCCACTAGCTGAATACTCATCAAATGAGTAGATGGTGGGCCTAGAGAGAGACAAAGATAGAGACAGAAAGCAGGAACAGAGACCACAAAAGACTTGTGGGACTAGGGCAGAGGCATGGTCATAGTGGTTGGGAGCTCCTGAGGATTTTCTTCCTTGTCTCTAAGTCTGTGTTGTTGGTCAGGAAGAGACCACTTGGAGCAGCAGGTATATATTTGTCTCTTGGTTTATCTCTGAGAGGCTGTGATTGTGTAGTTGAGTCTGGACACAGGTTACACCACAGGGGGATCTGGACAATAATGAGCTGTGTCCCAGATTCCGCCATACAGTGTGATATCTTTTTGTGCTCTAAATCCCATGTCTTACATATTATGTCCCTAGAGTAATCAGAGCAGTGTGGAATTGCAAAGAAAGGAGAGGAAACAAAGGAGATTTTACCCTCTGTTGGGCAGGGTCTTGGGTGGCAACAGTATAAGGCAGGCCAGGCAGGATAGACCAGAGAAGGTGGGTAAAGGCCACAGGTCTGGGTAACAAGGCATGCCTGTTAACATGCTATTTAGCATAGTCTAGTTACTTTTAAAGTCCATTGGGGACAACAGGTTTCAAGTCTAGAGAGATCCAGTGCATGCAGGAAGGAAAAGGCAGGCAGGCAGGCAGGCAGTACATTTCCAATAAGATAAGCCTAGGTGTCTAGCACTGTCAAGGAAGAGCAGGCTTATGAAACTGACAAGCTGACAAGATTGGAAGACATTAGAGGCATAGGTACAGTGTGGAGAAATGTAAAGATAGGTGGAGGATAGTTGATAGCCCAGATTGACTTGAGAATAGAATATGGAAAGAGGATCACTTTGAACCAAGCCTCAAAAGGTTCAATTCAACAAACATTTATTTCTCAAGTATGTTATAAGGCATTGTGCTACCCCTTTAAGGATACAAAAATGAAATAAGGCCCTGGAGCATCTTACAGTATCCTAGAAACAAGAAAATATGCATCAGTAAATAGGCTATGATGAAGAATGGGCTATGGACAAAAAAGAAATCCATACAAAGTACTGGAGGCAAATTTTAGAAGGGAAGGAATACTTTCTGCTGGCAATGAGGAAGGCCTCCTGGAAAAGTTGGCACCTCAACTAAGACTGGAAGGAAGAGAAAAATGTCTATAGGCAGGAATGTGGAGAGAGTACACCCCTGGTATAGAGGATGGCTTGCATGAACATGCAGAGGTTGGATGGGAGAACAGTTAATAGCTGAATTTGGCTGGAATATAAATTGTATGAAGGAGAATAGAGAGAAATAATGTTGAAAAGGTAAGTCAGGCCCAGATTGTGCAGGGCCTTGAATATTTGACTAGAGAGTTTGAATTTTGTGCTCTAGACCTCTGGCTTCTAAAGCGTGGATAGTGGCTTGAACCCAAGAGGTTTTTGATCAATCTCGGAGTGGAAAGATGGGTTACACATATTCCATCCTCCTGCAATAGTCAGTTGTATACTTGTTTATGACACAAATACACTGCCCTCTTCCCTCAGGCATTTATAACCCAGAAATCCTTAGCAGCTGTGTCCCCTACCAGCCAGCCAGCCTCATCACACTCTGGTCCTCATGTTGGTTTGTGGCTGCTGTGAAGCACTGCAGAGTTTCTGTGGCAGTGAGTTAGGTACATCCTTCAACACATACATGCCTTTATGTGGGTTTTTTTTTTTCCAGTGGGAAAAAGTGAGTAGCACAGAATGAGCAGATATGCTTGGGTTACAATATACACCACAAATTTCATTCCATTATCTTTCCAAAACTTTTGCAATGCAGCCAAAGAAATCTTTTTTTTGGGGGGGGGGGGGAAGGGGGATATGTATCTCTAAACACTGTAATTAATAATAAGAATAAGAAGAAGAAGAAGAAGAAGAAGAAGAAGAAAGATAAGAACAGATCAATGAATTGGGCATGCCACTAAAAAAAAACCTACAAAAGTAACAAATAAAATCCCACACAACGAAATAAAAACAAAAGTAAAAATTCTAAAGATTAATAGCCTTCTTATACAACTGCCCCAAATAAACAAAACAAACAAACAAACAAAAAATCCCTGTTGAATTGACAATTAAAACTAGAAACCTTTGGGGGGGGTGGAAGAATTATAAAATAAACTATTACTAATTTGACAAAAAAGAAGCCAAAACCAAATTACTGAAATAAAAAAAAAATGTAAAAGGTGGATTCTCAACAAATGTATAAATAAAGAAAATTATTAGGAATTGTTTTGCTTAATTATATGCCAACAAAACTGATAAATGTAATAGATGAATATTTACCAAAATGTAATATCTCAATTAATAGCACAATACATAATTTAAATTATCCAATCACAGAAAAGAAAATTTACAAGCCATAAAGATTTATCTTGCAAAAAACAAACAATCAAACAAAAAACCCAGGATCAGTTGCATTTCCAAGTTAATTGTATCAAACATTTAAAGAGCATTTAGCTCTAATATTACATACATAATAATACACTCCTATGGAAAGTAGACTAGGTGCCTTTTTTCTTGTCAGTTCTAGCAAAACAGTATCAAGTCTGGAGCTTTTCACACACACATATACACCACACCCACCCATGCACATATATACGAACATAGATACATTCAGGTGTGTGTGTGTGTGTGTGTGTGTGTGTGAATATGGAAATGAGAAACATGTGGAAGACTAGTAATTTATTCTCTAAGGCTTGTTTGTGGAGTGAACAGAAGCCCCAGATATCAGATGAAGGTAGTGGCAATTCTTTCTTGGAGAAACTTTCTTACTGTGAACAGCCTACACTTGTCTCTTTCATGATCAAAATTCACTGTGGGCATGTGCTACTACTAAACTAATTCCCAACCTCAGGCAAGGTGGATAAAGGGACAATTTACCCAAGAAACAATTCCTTGCACACTAGGTTCATAGGTCCAAAGCTGGAAGGGACTTCAAAGGACATCTTGTCCAATGTCATCATTTTACAAATGAAGAAACTGAGGCTATTAGAGAGGTTATGGATATGGTGAATGAGGGAGAATGAATCAAAGATGAATCTGAGATTTCAAGAATGGTTGACATAGATAACAATGGTAGATTTTGGAGGGATATCCATTCAGTCATTTGAGGGATAACGAGTTTGAAATGCTAGGTGGCGCAGTGGATAAAGCACCAGCCCTGGATTCAGGAGGACCTGAGTTCAAATTTGACTTCAGACACTTGACACTTGTTCGAGTGGGCAAGGTGGTCTGGAGAATAAGAGATGAAAGGATAGAATGATGGACTTTCAATATCTGAATTCAGATGGGAAGAGAGCGAATATTTTATCTAAGAAGACATATTGAGCTGGGGTAATAGTGTGTTAATTCTTTGACTCCTTCAATAGATTAATTCAGAATAGTTGGGTGCTGGGACTTTTAATTCCATAATAATTCTTATCACACTTATTAGTTCTTTCTTTCTTTTTTTTTCTGGGCATTGAGGGTTAAGTGACTTGCCCAGGGTCACACAGCTAGTGTCAAGTATCTGAGGCCGGATTTGAACTCAGGTACTCCTGAATCCAGGGCCGGTGCTTTATCCACTGCGCCACCTAGCTGTCCCCTTATTTCTTTCTTTAAACTGTAATCATAGAATTTTAGAGTTGGAAGGGAGAACTTAGAAATCCTCAAGCTAATCCAACCCTTTCTTTGACAATAGTGAATTTCTATGATATAGCCAAGGTTACAGAAATTAGACCCTGTGACAGCCAGCCAGGGTAGGCACTCTCTTTCCTGGTGGCTCTTTCATTGTTGCCTTTCCCAGACCTTTTTTCCTTCCCTTTCCCTACTACCATTCAACGAAGGTGAGCTCGATTTTCATCAGTTCGTGAATTTTTTTAAAAAAAGGTACCAGTCAAGTGCTTTTTCCAATGTGAGGGGAGGAGTTTATTTACTTTTTCACTTTCTGCTGATTAACAGCCCACATCCAAAATCTCTCTGCCTTTGAAGCTTATCTGCAGGACCTATGAGAAGTGAAAATACAACAAACTCACACCTGGGTCACAGTACAAGGAACCTAAAGGCCCTAGCTGTCCAGTGTCCCCTGGAGGGAACCAGCTTTAACATCAAAGATCTGGGCTGTCCAGTGTCCCCTGCAGGGAATCAGACTTAATATCTCCCTTTCTCCTCTTCTCCAAATAGCTTCTTAATAGCCACTGAGAAATCCCTGTTTACTATGGGATTGAGGGATTCCAGTCAAAAGAGCTTCAGCTAGTGAAAGTGGTCCTGAACCTCTTCCCTGTTTACCCAGAAATTGTGTTAATCCCCTTAATTCCTGTGATTTAAACTGTCTCTCCTTCAAGTCCATTTCTCACCTCTCTGGGATTTGAAAGAACTGTTGAATCTAAGGGAGGGGTAAGGAAGTGAGAAAGTGAGAGGTTTAGGGATCAGTCTGAATAGCAATTTGGGAAGATGCCTGAGAGGATCCCATACCACTGTATGTTGTAATGGCTTCCATTAGCAAGTCACTGAGTTTAGTCCAGAGGCAGACAAGTGCTTTAGCCGTGTAGTCAGACTCAAATTAAAAATGGATTTTTGTGGGCTGCAACTTGACTAAAACCACAAATTAACATCATCTATGTTGTATTGTATTTTTATTTGTTTTGTTAAACATTTATTTGCTTTGTTAAACATTTCCCAATTACATTTTAATCTAGGTCTGGTTGCATAGTGGGCTGTAAGCAGTCCTGTGGGCAGTGAGTTGACACATCTCTCTACCTTAGAGGTTGAAGGAGTCTAAGGAGATGGGGTGGAGAAAAGCTAAGTTACTTGCCTGGGATCACAGCTCACAGTTGTTAGAGCCCTGACTTCCATTCTAGTATCTTTTCTGGAGCACATATGACAGGAAGGAGGCTCATGAGAAATTCATGCAATTATTTATTTTTTTATTTAGTGTGGCATAGGTAGCATGTTGTGGTGTAAAAATGGACTTTGGAGTCAGATGACCCAGGTTCAGATCCTGGATGTATTGCTTGGTATTTTTGTCACCTTGGGCAAGTCACTTCACTAGTCTGAAGGCAATAGGAACTATTGATGGGTTTCAGCAGGGGACAGAAGTGATTAGAGCTATATATTGGAAAGGTTTTTTCTTCTATAGTATACATATACATAGTATAGTAGTATACATATAGTATATGTAGGATGGTTTGGAGGGTGGGTCTAGATGGCTTGGAGGCTAGGTAGGGAGCTATTTCTAACAGTCTGAGGTCATACTGATGTTTTACCATACTTTCATGTACTTGTTCTTGGGGTTGTTTTGGAATTATTTTCTAGTAATCAATATATCAACAAGCATTTATATGGGCACTAACCTAGGCCTAGGAATGCAAGGGTAAAGAATAAAATAACCTTTACTCAAAAAGGGCTTACATTCTAAAGAGAGACAAAAGTATATAAAATATGTATTTAGCATAAATATAAAATGAATAAATACAAATAAATACAAAGGATTGAAATAGAAAGAAGGATTTAAAACTTGAAAGTATATTGTAGGGGCAGCTAGGTGGCACAGTGGATAGAGCACCAGCCCTGGATTCAGGAGGGCCTGAGTTCAAATCTAGCCTCAGACACTTGACACTTCCTAGCTGTGTGACCCTGGGCAAGTCACTTATGACCCTGGGCAAGTCACTTAACCCCAATTGCCTCACCCCCCAAAATGTAGGTTATCTAGCCCAACTCCTTATTTTGCAGATAAAGAAACTGAGGCCAGAAATGTAATGGCTTACCTGTTGTTTCATAGCTAACAAGTAGGAGAGCTAAGATTTAGATTAAGGTCATCTGACTCCAAATCAGCTTTTGTGTGCACTTCTGTAGTCTACTTTTCCACAAATGCTTGTTGGAGAAAAGAATAATTCTTTAGATTTTTCACCTTAGAACCACTCTGCCTCTCCAAAGTATCCTCCTGCCCTCCTTTTCAGAACTTGTCCTCTTTGCTCCAACCAGGCAGATCTTCTCACAAAATGTCTTCCTGTCTTTGGCCTTTGCACCTATTATTCTCTGTAGAGACCATGTTTTGTGCTCCTTTCATATATCAGTCAAAGGTATAGAAGAATGCTGGCCACATTGGGAGGGACAGTATAAATAAATGTTTACATATGCCAGGGAATGTTGAATATTTGGCTCAATTTCACAATCCCTTTCATTGCAAATAATCTTCCCCTATTTTGACTTCTTCTAAGGTTTAGATTTTCCATACAGTGGATCTTACCTGATCAGATCCATTAATAGGGTGGGGCGATAGAGCATCAACATCTAGGAGGTATGCTTCCTCTCACAGTGGTCTTTAGCCCAGGGCTTCTTAAACTTTTTCCACTTGTGATCCCTTTTCACCCAAGAAGTTTTTACATGACCCCGGGCATATGGGTATATAAAATATATATACATAACCTTTTACTGTTGCCAAATTTGTCACAACCCCACATTCAGTTACACAACCCCATATGGGGTCCCAACGCACAGTTTAAGAAATTTTGTTCTATTCCATTGGACCCAATCTTAAGTCCTTTGCTGGTCCCTAGTCCTGTAGCCCAAGAAGATCCCATTCATGTCCTAGGGCCTGCCAGGTGTCACACTGTAAAGGGCCTGGCGCTTTCTGTTCCTCTGTTATGTCCGTTACACCCTCTTGCACAATCCAGACAGTTGTCTGGTATGATTGTACCTGACTGAGGTAAACTTTTTTCTGCACAACCCTCCCCAAACTTACTTTCCCCCAGTGTTAGAATTGCTAATTATGGTCCTGGTTTTAGTCCTACCTCTGTGATCCTCACTTTAATCATCTGTAAAATGACCATGTTAGGATAAGATGTGTTCTTGAAACAAGTCAACTGCAAAAAGCTTTGCTAATGAGAACTTTATTTCAACCTTCCAAAAACATGGTCTCCATAGCAAGTGGTTCTTCTATAAAATCCCCAGCAATGGATAGGTGTAAAAATTGTGTGTGTGTGTGTGTGTGTTAGAAAGAGACAGATAGACACATCCAAAGATAGATCAGACAGACAGAAGAGACAGAGACAGAGATAGAACATAAAGAGTGAGAATAGAGATAAAATAGAGAGACAGAGGGAGAGAGACAGAGATTCCTGAAAAGTTGGTTAGCTTTGACTTTAGTCTATGCCAAAGGAAACAAGAGAAACTCACTAATGATTTTCACCATGGTTTAGGTTTCACTGATTTGTTTGAATTTTTCATTCTTTAGACAGGAAACTTTTAATGTTTGTGGAGACAGGATGGATTAATGCAAATAAAAAAAATACAACAACCAAAGGAACCAGGAGATGTATAATGTGTCAGGAAATCTGAAGTATTTGGATATCTTTACAAGTCACATGAGTTTGATTTGCTATTTGCCCCAATTCCTTGTTTTACCCTCTACAGTTAGTCCTAAAAAGAGCTGAGCTATTGTGGGAATTTGAAAACAATTTATTCTGGTGGCTTCCAGTGATTTCTGGATTTACTATCCCCATGTATGGGAACAGAATGGTTTTACTCTCTGTGTCTGTCTGTCTGTCTCACACACACACACGCACACACACATTAATTCATTTAGCTTTCCTTAACATGTATGCAATTCACAGTATTGGGGGGAAAAGCACTTGGGGGAGTCTTAATTCTGAGTTTCCAGTTGTAGCCCTATCTCTATGTGGTTGGGGGGACCTTAAATTCATTTCATCCCACTTGGGCTCAATTTCTTTATATATTAAATTAGGGGTACAGTCTTCTAGCTCTAAAATTCTGTGACTCTATGTCTTGGATAGATAAAATTTCTCCCTTGGAATTAGAATCAATTTGTCCCACTAATTTTGCTTTGCTTGATAATTGGGGTCAAGGGATTGTTTTGTAGGGAGAGGAGATGGTTGAGGGAAGACCTCCTGCCTGAAAGAGACCAGCTGTTTTCTTTCTCTCCCAAAGGGGAAAAAAGAGAGGAAATTGGCTTACATTTTGGTTAGATATAGCAAAGAATTTCCTGACCATTAAGGATTTTTTAACATTGGAATGAGTGTCTGTGGGAGGCTGTGATATCTCTTCATTTTTTTTTCTTTGGAGGTCCTTGAGCAATTAAAAAAAAAAGTTCAACTGTTTTGACTATCCTAGGGCAGAAAAATGTACTACATGACTTCTTGAAGTCCCATCTACTCCAGCAATACAATGACAAGACTTTTGGGTAGTGCCTATAACCTTGCCATAATGTAACAATGACAATAATAATTCAATATACACAGTAGTCCTCATCTTAGTAACTGGAAATAGCTTCAGATACACTCTAAATAGCTGAAGGGACTTGTAATAGAAGGAACTCTAGGCTAGGAGGTAAGGGACCTGGGTTTTAGTCCTGACCCTGCTATCAATCAGTTTTGTGGCCTTGGGGAAGAAACTTCTATTAGTTTATAGGCATTAGGGATGAAAGGAATTTTAGTGTTCACATAGGCCAATTCTTCTATTTCACAGATAGGGAAACTGAGATCAAAAGGTTAAGTGCCTGGAGCAGCTAGGTGGTGCAGTGGATAGAGCACTGGCCCTGGATTCAGGAGGACCTGAGTTCAAATCCAGCCTCAGACCTTTAACACTTACTAGCTGTGTGACCCTGGGCAAGTCACTTAACCCCAATTGCCTCACCAAAAAAAAAAAAAGGTTAAGTGCCTTGCTCAAGATTATGGAGCTAGTAAGTGGAAGATCCCAAAAGGAATCCGGCAGTCTGGGAGAAAAAGCATTGGCTCTTGAGGTAGATGATCTTGTTTCAAATCCTAGATATGCCATTTACCAGCTTGTGTGACTGTGGGCAGTAGATCAATCCATTTTTATCAACAAGCATTTATTAAGCATTCACTGTTTGCTTGGCACAATGCTAGGCATTTGGATACAAACAAAAATCTCAGCCTCTCTGAGTCTCAGTTCTATCATTTTTAAAATTGAGGAGATTGGCCTAGATCAGTGATTTCTCAGTATATAGCCTGGGGAACTTCCCCATCCTGACTCTTTCAGAGAGGGGCTGAGAGTTCAAAACCTTTCATAATAATACCAGGATGCTTTAATTTCTGATGGGGTGAATATCGATAGACATAATCTACATAAATTAAAGTTCTCTGGGGAGTCCTCATTTTTTGAGAGTATAAAGGGATCCTGAGACCAAACATTATGAGAACTTCTGGCCTGGATACCTCTATGACTTGCTGACTTCTAAGTCCAGTTTCCCTTCTCCTGTGCCATGATGACTTCACAATCTATATAGGCCTCTGCTTCTTTATGTGTGAAATGAAAGAATTAATCTCTATAAACCCCAAGGTCCACTTTATGGTTCTTGGAATATATCACTCTCTAACCCCAGTTCAGAAGGTGCTTCTGCTTGGTGGATGGGTTCTTACAACCTCAGCTAAAAATGATGGTTGTGGGGGCAGCTAGGTGGCGCAGTGGATAGAGCACTGGGCCTGGAGTCAGGAGGACCTGAGTTCAAATCTGGCCTCAGACATTTAATACGTACTAGCTGTGTGACCCTGGGCAAGTCACTTAACCCCAATTGCCTCACTAAAAAAAAAAACGATGGTTGTGTCCAGCCAACGTTCCTGGGGTTGTTGTTCAAGACCAGTTGGATCTGGGAAGTAATAATAATAATTGTGAGTAATGAATGCCATCATCTCAGCAACAATGGAATGAGTTTGATTACTTTAGAAATAGTGTGGCTATAAATCTGGGTCAGGGCTTCATGGATGGGGTTTGGGTGGCTGCATTACTAATGATTACTTTTTTTCCCCTTAGTCTTGACACGGAGGAATATGAGTGTCTAAGATGGAAACTTCCACCTCAACCACTGCTGCCGAGAAGAAAGAAGCTAAAAGTACAATTCTGGAGGGGAATGGTTTTACCGACACAGGAAAGAAAGCCTCTCCCTTAACTGTGGCGGCAGCAGCAGCAGCAGCGGCAGCAGCAGCAACTGCCCAAGGAGGTACTTTATCCTTTGCACACTTTGAGAGCAGCAGGGGTGTTTTTCATTAGCCTGTTAGAATTTAATTAGAATGGTGGCAGATGTCATCAGGCCAGCATGCTGATTTTATTGAGAGAAAGAGAGGAGGAGGGCTCTACTCTGGGGGATTCCCAAGCACCCTGAGTGACAGTCTGAGAATTGTTCCCACCCATAGGAGGCCATCTGTGATCTAAGAGAGTCAGGCTGTCCCAAACTCCCAGTGGGGCTCTGGGATATCAGAAGGTTGGGAGGATGGGGACCTGGGTGTGACCCTCAGACTGAGTTCAGTTTGCTCATGAGATGTTTTTAGGGAGATCTATGTTTCTGTGCTTGCTGGCCACCCCTTGACTGTTTTGGAAAGTAATTGTCTCCTGGTTCTCCAGGCTGTAATTAAAGGGTCAGGTATGGGATTGGGTATCCTTAGGTGAATTTCAGGCCAAGCTAATTATAACAGAAGGACTATAAGAACCACAGCCTCTTACTTTACTGCCTAAAAGAGAAATACTCTATGGTTTCCACTTGTCGATGCCAATATCCCTTTGGGAAAGTTTGGCGGCAGTTTGGAGACCTCCCCTTGTTTCTGGGTAGTCCATCTGGAAGCCACAAAACTATTTCTGTTCTGTCAGGAATGGAAAGACCTAGATTGCTTCCACTCTCCCATTGATTTAGTCATGCTGAGACAAGAGAGATGCATTAATAAGACTGCATTAAAATGACTGCACAAATAGTGACCACATGATTTAGGTTGCATACTTTAAAATGAGGTAGTCCTAGGCAGGTACTCCCATCCCCATCCATCCCTTCCCTCCACTTCCTGACACTTCATTTGGGGAATAGTAAGTTGAAGGTGGCAATTTCTGGGACTTATGTGTAGAGAAAGCCCCCAGAGACTCTCAGTTATGATAGTTTTGTTGTTGGAATATATTTGTGTATGTATGTATATATACATATATGTATGTGTACATATGTATTATATATACACATAAACACATGCATGCATGTATACATATATGAATGAGCAGGAGAAAAGAGGTTTCTACAGTGATATAAAGTCAGCCTTGGAGTCAGGAAGACCCAGGTTCAAGGCCTGCCACTTGACGTACATACTATCTATGTGACTCTGAGTAAGATTTTTAACCTTCTGGTGCTCTGGCAGCTCTGACTGTAGGTTGTAGAGCAGATGCCATTCTACAATAATAAAGGAAATTTCCCTAATGGGAGTTGCCTATACCAGTGAAGTCACAGGTCCAGTTGCCCTCCTTTTTTCCAAAATAAAAGAGAGGAGGCAGCTAGGTAGCACAGTGGATAGAGCACCGGTCCTGGATTCAGGAGGACCTGAGTTCAAATCCGGCCTCAGACACTTGACACTTACTAGCTATGTGACCCTGGTCAAGTTACTTAGCCTTCATTACCCTGCCAAAAAAACAAAAAAAACAAACAAGCAAACAAAATAAAAGAGAGAAAGAGGGTTGGGATAAATAGTTCATGCCAGTAAGAGGGAAGTGATAGTCAGGCATCATTGACTCAAGAATAGGGGGTAGAAATTAATATTTCTAAACCAGAGAGGAAAACTTCTCAAAGGGTTCTTTCAAAACCATTGCCTCCCTTGCATGAAATTCCCTTTTGTGCATCATAGTGGGGGAATCTCAAAACTTGTGTCTTCATGTCTTACATATTCTTGCACTCCCATTTGTGACCTGGGGCAGGTTTATTTAGATTATACAAGGTAAAAGCTGTTGATGATATAGGCCTCTATAAGTGTTGGAGTTCTCCAGAAATGGGGTAATGGCAAGCTGATATTTTCCCTTGTTGGGTATGACATCATCCATTGTACTTATGTCAAACTCTGGAGTTGGGTATTCCTGACAGATTGAGCCCCTTTTAAGTGGCAAGTCAAATCACACATGAGATCTTTGGGCTGGATTCAGGTTAACCAAGGAAAAGACTTTTGAGGGGGGAAAGAGAGCATCTTTGATACCAGATACTGTATCGTCACCATAGCCTTGTGTACAGTATGGGTCAGGCATGTGTAAATATCTATGATGTCACTACTGTTGAAATTATAGGGGCAGATAGGTGGTGCAATGGATAGAGCACTGGCCCTGGAGTCAGGAGTACCTGAGTTCAAATCCAGCCGCAGACACTTAACACTTACTACCTGTGTGACCCTGAGCAAGTCACTTAACCCCAATTGCCTCACTAAAAAAAAAAAAAAAGAAAAAGAAATTATAACTATTCAACCACTTCTATTCTGAGAGAATAACCACAGGTGCTTAACTATGGACCTCTTGCTTGGGATGAAGTGGTCTGATAAAAGGCAGGAGACTCTCTTTCTTTCTGCTAACACAGATCCTTCTTTTCTAGGCCCTCTCCTTATATATTGAGACTATTCATTGCTTAATGGTTAGCTACATCCATCCATCTCATGTGGAGGAATGAATCGTGATGCAAGCTGTTTAGAGAGTAACCTTTATTTAGATCAGCTCATTTTTTCTAATCAGGCTTGTATAGAGCATTTTTTTACTGATGCTTTATAAGTTTAAGTAAAAGGGAAAAGTAATTTTCAACTACAAACTCTTAGGTCAATTCTGTCAGAGAGCTGGGAGCATATATTCATTCTAAACTGAATCATAAAGGAAATGTTATGAAGAGAATGAAATTGTAACATAATGGACACTGGTTTATATTCTTCCCCATCTTTTGATGTTTTGGTTTATGGCTTACTCTGTTTCTTTATCTGTCCAATAGGGTGGTCAAAAAGATCATAGAATACTGTGTTAAATTGAGTGAGCTGAAATGTAACAGGGAAAAATGTAAAATTCTATGGCGAATTTCCATTCAATAGATTAGCTTCACGTTTACAAGATGAGGGAAGCACAGCTACGTGGCAATTAGTAGGAAAAAGGTCTGGGGACTTTTGTGAACTGGACTGCAAACTCAAATTAGAGCCAAAGGTGTCACTCTAACAGCCTAGCAAGATAATGTAATACTAGTCAGCTCTAAGAAAAGCACAGGGGGGGCAGCTAGGTGGCACAGTGGATAGAGCACCGGCCCTGGAGTCAGGAGTACCTGAGTTCAAATCCAGCCGCAGACACTTAACACTTACTAGCTGTGTGACGCTGGGCAAGTCACTTAACCCCAATTGCCTCACTAAAAAAAAAAAAAAAAAAGAAAAGCACAGGGTCCAGAAGAAAGGAAGTAATAATCCCACACTGTATTCTGCCCTGGGCAGATTACATTTTAGCAAGGATTTAAACAAATTGGAATATTTCCAGAAGAGGACAACCAGGAAGGTGAGAATGCTTGAGAACACAGCATCTGATGATTAATCAAGGAAATTTGAATGTTTAGCTTAGAGATGAGAAGACTTGCGTGGGGGGAGATGATGTCTGCCTTGAAGAATTAGAAAGTTTGTTATGGGGAAGAGGGATTAGATTTATTCTTCTTGGTCATCAGGGGCAAGAACTGGGGGCAGGAAGTGGAAGTTGAAGAGAAGCAGATTTAGATTTTACATTAGGAAGATTTTCCTAACAATGAAAGCTGACCAAAAATGTAATGGGCTGGGCTCTCTTGGGATGTTGGGGGTTCTCTCGTCATGGTGATCTTCAAGGAGAGGTTGGATGACCACTGGTCATGGATGTTTTAAGGAGGATTCCACTTTGGGGATTCATTGGCCTTTGAGGTTCCTTCTCACTTTGTAATACTGTGAGTCTCCAGAGGTAGTGCTTGAGCTAGATTATGAAAGAAGATTATGATTTTGATATTCAGAGATGGGGCAAGGAATGTATTATAGGTGAATGAGACTTCTTGAGCAAAGGCAGAGAAAGTGGAGAGATGCCAGATTTGTTTGAGAAATAGTGAGTAGATCAGTTTGGTTGCAGTACGATTTCAGACATTCAGAACGAGATTCAGTAATTACCACCACCCCCCTCTCTGCAACAGTGCCCACACTTTTTTTTTTTGCCTGGAGGCAAAATCTTGGACCAGTCAATTTCCATGATTTCAGTGTTAACCTTTTAGGGTCCCTTTCGTCCAATTTTTCTATGCTTTGCAAGCCTTCTGATTTCTGCATTGTAACATGGTTGATTCCTTCAAAGTGTATGACATTGTCTCTTACATTTGCATCAAGCTGTCTGCTTTAGAATGAATGATTTACAAGCCTAACATTTCTTGTCTTATTACCAACGAAGTCTAGAAGTCAGAAAGGGAGTGTTTGAAGATGTCAGGAGAAGTGTGATGAAAGTATTATGTAATGAGATGTAAAAAGCAAATCCTACGACTCAGGCAGAAGAGATGTATTAATAAACTCCGTTAAAATTCCCAGAGGTATAGTAGACCCCAGATCCAGGGTAGACCTTATACATAGGTGGCTCTCTACATGATGGCATGGCTTAAAGGAACATTGAACCAGAGCCCCCCGGTCCCCATATATTTCCCCCACTGCCTGTCATTGGGCCTGACATTCCACCATTCCTTCCTTTGGCACCAGAAGACTTTACCTTTCTAGATTTCCCCTATTAAACTGAAGATTCTCCCTGGATAGAGTTGATTTTTACCAGAGATGAGTTGACAGTTTAGTGGAATCCTTTGGGTGAGGGTTGGATGTATTGCAAAGGTGACCATGTAGCTGATTCATTCTGGGGAACAGGGTTGGGATGCCCAGACAAAATGAGATTGATCTAATTATTGTAAAGAAGGAGACCAGATGACTCTGGGGAGGGGTGTTCTCTGTGGTGGGCTCTCATTACAGTCATCAGTTCTACCATTATTAACTCAAAAGAACAAATGATCCTTAGATCCTTAGCCAGGCATTATTTCCCTACATATAGGTTTCAGCTTTGCAACACAAAGTCTAAGCAATTATGTTCTCTTACAACATAATAACATATGTTCTCTCAAATAGAGTGCCTCTTAAAATATAGTGACACTTCCTTGCATTTGTTTGCACTTTTGAAAATGGCTTCACATTTATAATCTCATTAGATCCTCACAATGTCACTGTGAAGGAAATAAAATAGCCTATTTGGCAGATGCAGATGAGGAAATCAAAGTCCAGTGACCAAGGTTAAGTGACTTGCCTGAGGTCTCATTGCCAGTCAGGTAGTGGCTGCACTAGTAGTAGAACCTAATTCTTCCAAGCTTTGGCTTTTCCCACCTGATCATTACTGTTTCTAGCATACTTGAAAGTGCCAAACACACCAGAATTCATTTTTCCTGGCAATGAAAATAAATATTAAAAGACTAAAGTACGATTGTGTGTAGAACTTAAAACACACTCATATATGCGCACGCACGCACGCGCGCGCACACATCCTAAAGTTAAGTTTAAGTGTCTCCTAAAAGCAACTCATGAGAGAAAAGCTGGGCAAAGCCATCCATTGTAAGTACTTCCCCAGGCCTACTCAGCTGCTGGTCCAACACTCTGAATTCCATAAATCCTTAAAAACACATTTTAGCCCAAGGATCTTTCCCCCTTTCATTTTAAAAAGTGTGTAATTTTAAAGGCAATTTGATTCAGATGTTTCTCATTCGTTCATATAGAAACCATCCAAATGCTGTCGTGCTTTCTCCCTGAAAAAGGGTCTCTTCTTGCCAAAGAGATTTGGGAAACTCTCTTTTTTATTGAATTCTGTGTCCCTCAGCTGGGAAAGGGAGACTTACCAATTCCAAACTCCCAGGGTTAGGGATGATTTAAAATGCTAAGGCTGCGAATTTGGAGATGGAGTCTTGACAAAAGGATGACTGCATTCTCTGCTCCCCATGATTAAGCATCCCAGGATAGAGAGGGGAGTTGAAATCCCAATCTCAAATGGAATTTTGGAAAACACACCCTACAGATCTCAGATAGGCCCTCCCAGTGAGGATGGTTGATGAGGAGAAATATTCTCCTTGGTCCCCAGGCCCAGAAGATGCTCATCAGGCAGTAGCTAAATCTATGAACTTGAACATTGTTCCTCAGACGCTGGAACAGAATTGTTTGCACTGGGCAGTTGGTAGTAAGGTAACCAACTGAAGTTATGTTAGTACTCGTGGGCCTGCCTTGTAGCACCATTAGTTGTATGAGAAATTGCTTAGATTTGAGTCGAGAAGTGTGTCTGTTATTTGTGTTTAGAACTCAAATGAACCTAATGCTGTTGTCCTAAAGGCCTCTGCTTATTGGTCCAATACTTTACTGCCATCATTTAGTTGTCAGTGTGGAAATCGCCTGGTGAGATGACGACAATGGCTTGCAGTTGATGCCAAAGTATGTCGAAATTTCCAGTTCTATAAGTTTTCTCACCAGGGTCTTTAAAACTTGCTGTGCTATTTGCTTTCTTGTAGATATTGCTAGGTTGCAAGCCTTTCTTTAGTGTTTTCTGCTAGAGCCATGCATTTCTTTATTGTAAATACACTTTCATTCAGGTTTTATTAGGTTGGAAACTATTCTCATTTCATTTTTCTTGGAACCAGTTTTTCCCCCCTAAGACTTAAAAAAATTTTGCTTTGGCAAATGACCAATTCCTGTTACAGATTTTGATAGGATTGGGGCTGGTCCTTCAAAAAAGTCCCATTTATCCACAGAAAGTTGTCCTAGCACCTCCCTCATGCACCTTGGTTTGAAATTATATACAGGCTCTTGTGTCTGGGGTGATTGGAAGCTCAGTGGATAATTGAATTTGTTTTTATTTTAATTGAATTTAATTTTTTTGCAGGGCAGTGAGGGTTAAGTGACTTGACCAGGGTCATACAGCTAGTAAATGTCAAGTGTCTGAGGCCAGATTTCAACTCAGGTCCTCCTGAGGACCAGTGATTTATCCACTGCACCACCTAGCTGCCCTATTTATTTAATTAATTATTTATTCATGCATTTATTTGTTTGTTTATTCTTTCCTTCCTTCCTTCTTTTTTTTTGCGGGGCAATGGGGGTTAAGTGCCTTGCCCAGGGTCATGTAGCTAGTATGTGTCAAGTGTCTGAGGTCGGATTTCAACTCAGGTCCTCCTGACTCCAGTGCCAGTGCTTTATCCACTGCACCACCTAGCTGCCCCTCTTTCTTTCTTTCTTTCTTTCTTTCCTTCTTTCCTTCTTTCCTTCTCTTTCTTTCTTTCTCTCTTTCTTTCTCTCTTTCTTTCTCTCTTTCTTTCTCTCTTCCTTTCTCTCTTTCTTTCTTTCTTTCTTTCTTTCTTTCTTTCTTTCTTTCTTTCTTTCTTTCTTTCTTTCTTTCTCTCTCTCTCTCTCTCTCTCTCTCTCTTTCTTTCTTTCTTTCTTTCTTTCTTTCAATAATTGAAATTTTTAAAGGGAGATTGCCTAGCTTATCAGATCCAACCTCCTCTCCTGGTCTTCAGGTCACTTCATGGTCTGGCCCAACCTGACCTGTCCAAACTTATGTCGCTCTACTCATCAGGGCTTCTACTGTCTTCTCTGATCAGACTCATCTCATCAGGGTGAAACTCATCTCTTCAGGGCTTCTCATGCCATCTTTCCCAGATCCTGGAATGCCTATCCTTTCCAATCCAAACAATACCTACCCATCTTTCAAAATTCAGCCCAAGTTTTACCCTCCACCTGAAATCCCTTACCCCTCTAGCCTGGGGTAATAGCACCAATCTTCCAGTTCCATTTGAGGATAAAAGAAGGTATTTGGAGTGTGCTTTGCAAACTTTAAAGCACTATAAATACTAGCTATTATGATGATGTCCCCCTTACATTTTCTCTAAGGCAATTCTCAGATGGCCTGTTTTCCAGTCTTCTCACCATTCTGGCCACAGAGTTATCCAAGTAAGTGTTTTGTGATAGATTGAGAAAATGGAAATGGTTGCAAGGTTTGAGAGTCCCTCTCAAATGCAAAGATACCAATGGCTTAAAAAGCCCAAGGAAAACAATGAATCTTAGAATGGCTGTTAACTTAAACTTCAGGAAGACTAATGTCTTATTTATACAGAAGAAGAAACTGAGGCTCCAATAGGTGAAGTCACTTTGCCTAAAGCCAAATTGCTTATTATTAGCAAACAGAGTAGAGCCTAGGTCTCATTCCCAGGCCATTGCTTTTACTACTACCCCCATGGTAACTGCCCATAGGGACAAGATGCTAGTGTGCTCCCCTACATAGAGACCCCTCCCAGCCCAAACACCAACTTCCCAAATTGATGGTGTTTATGTTGGGAACATTTTTCTGACGTCTGGCTCTGTCAAAACTAATTTTAGCATTTCTAAAGCTTGGTAAAAATACAGCCTCATTACTTTGATGTCAGAACATAGTTTACTATTAGTATATTCTGGGGTTTATCATTTTAGTCATGTTTAACACGGCTACACCAGGCATGCACTATTAAATCTGGCTTATTTTACATTCCTGTCCGGAATTATTTATTTGTAACAATTTCCTCTCTATCAAAAGACACAGCTAATGCTGCGTTTTAATGTGTTATTTACACACAAAATAACCTATTTACAACTCAGTATGCGCCGGAGGGAGAATAGATGGGGCCCAGCTCCCTCCGTTCTGTTATATCGGAGTTTAACAATCTGGATTGCTAATAGAACCATTTATCATGGGGTGGTAATTTATTTTATGTTAGTGGTCCAGGTCTCACTGCCTCTGATCTATGGAAATACTTTGTATATAATGAAGTCAAACAAGTCACTTGGTGTGAACGCGGGAAGTCCTGAGGTAGGCCAAGAGGAATTCCAAGGCTAGTGCATCTTTCCTACATAAATGGGTGGGCTTTATGAAAGGCACTGCACTTCATAGTTCTGGGATATCCTGTCAGGGTCAAGAGTCAGTGCCAAGGGACTACTTTGGACAGAGGCTATCTATAGGACTGAGGTTACAGCTTGATTTAGCTCAGCACTTCCTTGGGAGGCAGATACAGGGAGATGCAGGTAGGGCAAGGTAAGGTCTAAATGGGATAAACATTGGATAAGACTCAGTGGACCCTGTCTACTTCTAACACAATTCAGTTTGGTCAAGAACTTGCTAGTTCCTTTTGAAGTGTTGGAGGGTATGGAAAATCAGTCATGAAATGCTTACTGTATATATGGAAGGAGAGATGGGTAAAGGGTGAGATGGATGATCAAAAGAAATTTAATAGATGAGATAGAGTTTGAGATAAGGGTCATAAGATCCTAAGTTTAAAGCTGAAAGGTACTCTGGAGGCCATTTGGCCTAATACCCCCAACTTTACAGAGGAGAAACTGAGGTCTAGAGTTGTTAAGCCATTTGCCCAAAGCCTCCCACATGATGAACTGACTTTGAAGGTGGCCAGGAGGTCAGAGAGCACTGGAGGGGAGGAAAATGATGGGAGACAAGGGAAAGAAGCACTCGGGTAAGACATTTAACTTCTCTAGTCCTCAGTTGCCTCATCTGTCAAATGCAGAGTTTAGAATCGATGATGTCTGAGGTGCTTTGCGATCCTAAATCTCTAACGTTATGACTGTTCTTGCAGGAGGGAGGAGAAAACACTGGGTGATCCCTTGATGTCTCTGCTACCTCCAGGATTCTTTTCAATTTGATTCTTTTAACAATTATTTAGCACCTACTGTGTGCAATGCACTGAGTTAGGTGTGAGAGGAAGCATTGCAATAAAGCCTAGTCCTTTTCCTCAGAGAATGTAGTCTGATGGGGTGATAGAATGTGTATAAAGATCACTTTGATATATATTTTTTAAACCACATAAGCAAATTAGTGAAGCACAGATAAATATGCTATGTGAGGTCCCGGAAGGGAAAGTTCATTACTGAATTTCCATAGGGGATTAAGTAAGGCTTCCTGGAAGGCATAGCAGGTGCATCCAGCTTTTAAATGTCTGCTGGAATTCACTGCATAAAGAAGGGGATTTAGGGAACATTGAAAACAAAGGAATGGAGGATGCAAAGTTTAAGTCATCTTCAGAGGAGAGAGTAGTCCAATTGACTAGAGCCTAGAACGTGTGGAAGGAGTCAATATGAAATCAAGATGGAAAGGTCATGTGGTGACATTTGGCATCAGACCTTGAATGCCAGGTGAAGGCATCTGAACCTTACTAAGTAGGCATTCTGTGAGCAGAGGGGTGATCCTACCAGATCTCTGTGTGTGTAAGATGTCAATGGCACTACCCTCCCTCTGAGATGATCTCCAATTTTTCCTGTATTTAGCTTGTTTATATATTGTTGTGTATATATATATTGTTATATATATGTTGGCATGCTCTCTCCCCTGTGAGCTCCTTGAGAGCAGGGACTGTGGGGTGGGGTTTTTCTTTTTGCTTGTTTGTCCTGTTTTGCCTTTCTTTGGATTCCCAGAGTTTAGCAGAGTACCTGACACATAACAGGAACATAATAAATCTTATTGATTTGATTTGACTTGACTTGGGGGCAGGGGAAGGGAAAGGGGAAGGTTAAGACCCATTTCCACCAATGTCTGGAGAAGGGTGACACTCCTGGGAGGAAATCTCCAAGAAGTCCCAGCCTTCATACCGTTTAGGCTCTCTGCTTCCCTGCCTTAATTACTTCCTTGTCTGCTTTATTGGGTTTTCCCCCTCTACAGCAATACAGCAGCTTAGGGGGAGTTTGCCTTTTCCTCCTGGGTGGTATGGCCATGGCTGGGACAGGAAGGAGAGAGTTGCCAAAGTGGCTTGTGGGAAGGGATTTTTATCTTGGGAATGAAGCAGTTGGCTCTCGGAGACCTGCACTAATCAGATATAACTGGGGTTTTGCCACTGCTTACTGTATGTGCAGAGCCTCTCTAACTCTGTGTTTATGGATATTCTGGAAATTTCAAGTCACATGGGGTGGCTGGAGCTCCTAGATCAGATGAGGGATTCATTTGCAATGCCATATTTTTTTCCCTCATATCCATAGAACAGGAGTACTTTGGGTATCCTTAGGATGATCTTGTCTTGAGAAAGAAAGATGATCTGGAACAGAAAGTCTTAACCTTTTTTGTGTCTGAGACCCCTTTGGCACTCTAGTGAAGCCTATGGACCCCTTCTCAGATTAATGTTGTTTTAATGCCTAAAATAACATATAAAGCATCACAAAAGAAATCAGTTATATTGAAATAAAGATATAACTTTTCCCCCATTCAAACTCATGGGCAACTTGCCTGGAAATCTCTCCACATGCCCCTTGGAGATCATTGTACCCCAGACTAAGAACCTCTGCTCTAGAAGATGACCTCTTAAGTTCTTTGAGTTCAAATCTGGCCTTGGACACTTACCACCTGTGTGACCCTGGATAAGTCACTTAACCCTCTTTCCCTCAGTTTCCTCATTTGTAAAATGAGCTGGAGAAGGAAATGTCAAACTACTCCAATATCTTTGCCAAGAAAACCCCAATTGAGGTTATGAATAGTCAAATGTTACTGAAAAATGATTGAACAGCAACATCCCAGGCACTGTGCTAAGCAATGAGGATATGAGTAAAGGCAAAAGGCTATCCTTGCTTTCAAGGAGCCTACATTCTATTGGGGGAGACAACATACAGGTTAAATTGGGGGTAGTCTCCAAAGGAAGGCGCTAAGATTCAATGGTTTAGGAAAGGCTTCTTCAAGGAAACCAGGGGTGGGGTAAAGGAGGCAGAGATGAGGGAGAGAGAATTCCAGACATGGAGGCCAGCCAGTGAAAATGCCTGGGGTCAGAAAATGGGATGTCCTGTTTGAGGAACAGCAGGGAAGCTGATGTCACTGGATTGCAGAATCCATGGGAATTTTTCTGGGTTTAATTTTTCTTATCTGTAACATGTGGGTATTGTGCCAATTGATCTTTAAGGTCCCTCTGGATCTAAAACTCAGTGCCATACTCTATTCATGCCTATGCACCAAAAAGCCTGACATTTTTCATCTGATATGTGCTCAAGACCTCCTGGGAGTGGGCGTGACATCAATTTGTGTCTTGGGGCAGCCAGACAATAGCAGTGCCTCCCACCAAACCGCAACAGTGCAGACAATGCTCAGCTGGCCAGACCCATTCTTTTTCTAACTTTGGTTTGACTATATAAGGACAGGACTTTTGTGTTCTTGCTTCCTAGCAGGTGGACCAAGGACAGCCAAACCCGTTCTGATTCCTACTTTCCCAGAAACCCTTGCAGGCCACCCATCCTTTGGAAAATTGAAAAGGGGGTGTCAATACTTATTTGAAGAGAGCCAGGAACTCGGAGCCACCTTCTCCCTTCCCCTTGTGAAAATCCAAACCAGGCAATTCTGCAGGTTCTAGAGGGCTCCTAAAATAGCCAAAGTAGAAGGCCATTACTGCAAAAGTAAATAGTTATATTAAGGGAAGCAAGTTCAGCAGGCAAATTGTGTAAATCACTTTAAAGGAGAACAAGCCTCCGGTAACATCTAGTCTTTTATCACATAGATTAAGCCTTCTTTTTGACACTAAATAATTGATTGGATCTGGATGAATGCTTTGCAACTGCATTTGGCCAAAGTACTGGGACTCCTCTCCAGGTCAGGCAGGTGGCAGGGGGGGAAATGGCCTTGAATGCCAATGCCTCTACCCAAACTTCAGGCCCAGACACTGAGGGCTAGGATTTAGGGAGTCAGAGCAACCAAGGCTGAAATCTGGGAGCCCCGTCCTATGGGGAATTCAGTTTTCTGAGCAGGAGAAAATCACTTTTTGCTTTGATTTTTTTTTAATTTAAAAAAATCCTGGGGGCAGCCAGGTGGCACAGTGGAAAGAGCACTGGCCTTGGATTCAGGAGGACCTGAGTTCAAATCTGGCCCCAGACACTTGACACTTACTAGTTTTGTGACCCTGGGCAAGTCACTTAACCCTCATTGCCCTGCAAAAAAAAGAAAAGAAAAGAAAATCCTTCCCTACCTGACCAGGTTAATATCTGAATGGTAAAAATGGTAAAGCTATAGACATGAATGGCATTGTCAAAATAGGCGGGGGTTGGTATACAAATGGGAAATGGTTCATCACTATCATGACCACCCACAACATCATAGTGGTCCAGTGGAAAAGATGATAACTTTGGAGTCATGGACTTGAGTTCAAATCCCTGGCTCTGCTACTTTCTACTTCTGTGACCTTGAGCAAATGACTTAACCTTTATAGGTCTCAGTGTCTTCATCTGTAAAATGGGTGGGTTGGACTAGATAGCCCAAAAGACCTTTGTAGCACCAAGTCTAAGATTTAGTGATCAGCTGATTTGCACAGAGCTTCTCGAGTTTTCGCTGTGCTTTACATACATGATCTGATTTGGATTTGGCCTCCAAGGTCCCTTCCAAATCTCCATCTATGCTCCTGTAATTGTATATCCTGTGGACCCTTTGAGGTAGGTGCTATCATGATCCTCATTTTATGGATGAAGAAACTGAAAGTCAGGGAAATGGAGCAAGGTTAACAGTGATGGAGCTGGATCTCAGCCTCAGATCTTTTGACTCCAAGAGTAAAGCTCTTATCTCGTCATAGAGCTACTGCTTTCATAGGAAGGAAGGAAGGAAACAAGCATTTTAAGTGCCTACTAAGTGTCAGGCACCGTGTTAAATACTTAATATATATTATCACATTTGGTCCTCATAACACCCCCAGGAGGAAAGTATTATTATTATCCCCACTTTACAGTTAAGGAAACTGAGACTGCATTTGAATCCCAGTCTTCTGATTCCAACTGCCTCCATAGAAAGAGATAGACTAAAAACAAATGTTGCAAACTTAAAAAAAAAGAAAGAAAGAAAGAGACTATTCTTCACAAAAAGGACTATGGAGATGACCTCATCTACCATGCTTGTTTTAGAGATAGGGAAATGGAGTTCCACAGAGAGGAAGTGACTTGCTTAAAATCTGTCACACAGTGAAGATATGACCCTAGAAGTCAGGGCTCTTCATTTTAGTCTTAGTTTCCTTATTTGTAGAATAAAAGGGTTAGGTTGATATCCCTCTAAGGTCTTCCTACCTCTAAACTTATGTTCCTTTTCCACCAATTTGACAACTCAAGTCCCTGGGGATCCCATTATCCTTTGAACTCACATAGTGCTTACATTATTATATGTGGTAATCTTTGCATTGCCTTGAACAATGATGGTAGATATCATTAGGAAACTAAGCATCAGCTTAGGTGAACAGCTGTAAACGACAAAGTGAGAACTTAAAATCATGGGTTTTGGTCCTAAATGTGATGCTTTTCCCACCATATCTTACTGCCCGTAGTTTGAACTGAACTGTGGAAGAGGAATAGATAAGCCTTTTAGGACTAGACTGGGCCGGGGGGGGGGGGGGGGCTAAAGATTTGGGACTATTTTCTGTAGCCTTTGGGGAACCAAAGGCTGAGTGTGGGTGACATGGTAGAAGCATGCTGTCATCTGTAGCTTTACCCCATCCTCTTTGTTACTAATGGACTGATGAGCAGTGGGAAGGGGCAGCATAGTGGTGTCTGAATTAATCTGCAGCATGCATTAGTAGCAGGCTGCAGGCTATGTATCACTGTGTAGTCAGTTAGTCAATTAGCAAAGTTCTGGGGATATAAAGAAAAGAAAAACAAGGTCCTCACCCTCCATGCATCAAATCTGTGATATTTAAAATCTAAATGTGTGGTGGCCTTAAATTAGAAGCTTTAGCACTAGTCTTTGTGTATTAAGCATTTATTAAAGCATACTAGGTATTAGTAAAAAGGAAAACACATGAAGTTCAGAAAGTTAAGAAAAGACCTATCTAGCCTAGAGTTCCAGCCTGGTCTGGTTATTCCTCAAGTCCTCTGCCACGAGCCTGCTTCAATCATGAACTCCCCTCAAACTGAGTGTGGAAGCTTTTTATAGGTCTGGAGCAGAGGCTGTCCTTACACACTGCTTCAAGCTGGATTGGTTATCGTCATCCAAATCCATTGGTTCACTGGACTTGAAGGTGGTCTGGTATTGAGTTAAAAGTCCTTGGCTTCTGAGAACAATACCTTCTTCTTCTTTTTTTTTTTTGCAGGGCGATGAGGGTTAAGTGACTTGTCCAGGGTCACACAGCTAGTAAGTGTCAAGTGTCTGGGGCTGGATTTGAACTCTGGTCCTCCTGAATCCAGGGCCAGTGCTTTATCCACTTCACCACCTAGCTGCCCCCAGAACAATACCTTCTTAAGGGCAGCCAGGTGTGGTTACAATCTAATTAACTTTAAGTAGGCTAATCAGCAAAGTAAATCACTCTCACTTAATTGGATCAATTTAGATTAATCTCCAGGTGGGGCCTTTAAGTATCACCAAATCCCATTGTTTTCTCATACATCCTAGTGGCAGAGAGGGAATGTTATATACATATACAAGTCTATGTATATGTGTATATATTTATTGTATATGTGTATGTATTTATTGAATATGTATATGTGTGCATATATTTATTGTATATATGTATATATATACTTAGTGTATGTATGTGAATTTATTATATTGTATATATATTATCATATGTATATGCATATGTGTGTGTGTGTATATATATATATGTGTGTATATATGTATGTATATATATATATATGTATATATATATATGTATGTGTATATATATATATATATGTAGGCAGCTAGGTGGCACAGTGGATAGAGTACCAGGCTTAGAGTCAGGAAGACTCATCTTCCTGAGTTCAAATCTGGCCTCAGACACTCACTAGCCATGACCCTGGGCAAGTCATTTAACCCTGTTTGCCTCAATTTCTTCATCTGTAAAATAAACCAGAGAAGAAAATGACAAACCACTTGTTTCCTTAATAAGAAAACTCCCAATGGGGACATGAAGAATCAGACACAATTGAAATGACTGAACAACAGTACATATGTGTATATATAGATATACATGTATGCACATAAGCACACAGGGAGATTTATGTGTGTGTTTGCTGTAAGGGAGAAGTCTTTAGTGCCTGGTGGGACCAGGAAAGGTCTCTTGGAGAAAGTAGAATTTGAGCAAAGCCTTGCATGGAAGTCAGGAAAGCTAGGTATGGAGCATGGCCAATATAAAGGAACAGAAACAGGAGATAAGAGTGTCATGGGCCAGGAGCAATTTAGGAGCCCAGTATGTCTAGATTGTAGCATGTGGAGAGTGAGCATAAGAAAACTGGGAAGGTAAGAAGGGTCAAGGTTGTGAAGGACTTTGATTCTGGAGGCAATAAGGAGTCAGGAGCATTTATTGAATATGAGGTTGACTTGTTGGAACCTATACTTCAGGGGGGAAAAGTTGCTTTAGTAGCTGAGGGAAGGATGGAGTGGAGGAGGGAGAGACTTGAGTCAGGGAGACCAACCAGATGGTTTTACCAAGAGTCCAGGCATGAGGTGATGAGAGCCTGTGTCATGGTGGGAGTAGAACAAGTGGAGAGAAGGGGTTCTGTAGTAGAAGAGATGTAGGTCAAAACCTAGATTTTTACTTTGAAGAAATCCTGGTTTCCCTAGGTGCCAGGTTGACTTGTACCCAATTGAATCAGAGTAATAAATCCCCCAAACTCCAGAAATTGGATTGAAATCTTTGAATTGTTTTCAAAATTAAAAAAAAATATATGTCTCTGCCTTCCTCCTTGAGGCTGGAAAGATTTTTTTAGACAGTTCCAAGTCTGAAAACTCTTCCAAAATGCCCAAAATTTGTTCACTGAAAACATGAAGAAACACAAGTTGTAGCCCAGAGTGTTACCAACTCAATTTAATTAAACAATAATAGACCTTCTCAGAGTTTCCTGGGTATCTTTAGTGTCAGTGCAGGGCAGTATTGAGCTGGGGGACTTGTACCATAACTTTTAGACTTTATGATAAAGTGAAACATCTCTGGAGAGGGTTGTTTGCAATGGGATTCTGGAATTGGTGATAGAGTGAGAATTATAGTGACATTCTAGAGGGGGCGGGGGTGCAATGGGATTCTAGAGGAAGAGTGCTGTGGGATTTTGGAGGAAGATTAGAATTAGAAGTTTCAAAGGGGTTTGTAATATGAGTTTAGAGAGGAGTTGTGGGAGAGATTTAAGTGTAATTCTTATTTAGGGTTGAATTGGGATTCTGGCAGATAGCTATTTGAATACTGGATTGAAACTTTAATGCAGAATTATAGAATGATATTTTAGAAGTATCCAACTCATAATTCTAGAACAATAGCTCAAGAAATTGGCTATTTGGAGAGCTAATTGGAAATTAGGAAAATGTTGTTCTTTTTTAGGATGTTGCTACTTTTCTAAGCAAGGATAGAGCTTCTGTGGGCCTTCTCTTTCTAATAGCCTAAGAGCTTGTCCCAGTTTTAAGTTTAATTCCATAAATGAAAACAGATGCTTCATATCTTTATGACATAAGATTGAAAAGTCATGTTATATTAAATGAAGTTGATTTTGAGCCATTCTATACATCACTGTGTCATGGCTAATGCCCCTCAGTGGGAAGCTAATACTCCATTTGGTCTCAGTGAATCTTATTGGCTAAGAATTCCAGAGAGTAACCAATGAGGCAAAGTATCTGGTAGTTCTTTTTTTCATTCCAACTCCAAGCAGTTGGTTTCCCCTGAGTTATTCAGTTTGACAATATTTATGATGCACCTACTTTGTCTAATACCCTGTATAAAGAAAAGGACTTGAGACCCATTGAGATGGTTTGATCCAGCTGGTTATGGTCTCATAGGCTTTCTAGAGGTGTGCTATGGGTTCATCTTGTAGCCCTTAATTAATCCACTAAGTCATACAACAAGTGACAAACTTGGTTCCCTTTGTTTATTTTAGAGTCATAGATTTAGAACGAGAAGGGACCCCATCCAGTCCAACCTCTTCATTTTACAGATAAGGAAATTGAGGTAGGTAAAATAATTTGTCCAAGGTCAATATTCAAACCTTGGTTCTCTGACTTCAAATCTTGTGTTCTTTTCACTGTGTACTGCCTCACCTTGCAGCCAACCTGGCCTTCAGCTTTTCCCAACTTACCAAGGCTGGTTCTTGAATAGGAGACATACAGACCCTCATTGACCTCATATTCAAAGTTGTTTAAGCTTAGAAGGCCCTCACAGAGTTAATATTCTCCTAAGATATTTTAGAAAACCCAGGATCACTTTTGCACTGTGATAAGTTTCCAGAGTAGGATTTAGTGGAGAAAGGCAGTATACTATCATAATTAAAAGTTGAAAAATTATACAGCACTATTTACATTATTATTACACTATACTCTCTCTTTGGGTAGGTGGAAGGGCAAAGTGACATTCTTTTAATATTTATCTGTATTATATGTTCAGTGGGAAAAAAATGTTAAACTAGGCGATTCTAAAACTAAATATGTGTTTGCTTTCCAAAATAAATGCAGGGTTAAATATATGCTTTACATGTTCTCAAGGGTCCTAGATGATAGAAAAATCCATCTTTAAATCATAAAGAGAATATTGAATCAACAAACATTTATTAAGCACTTGTTCCGCTATTCACTGGGGAGCTTGAAGAAGCAGAAAGCTGAAAAATCATCAAATTTCAGAGCAGGAAGAGACCACAGAGATAACCTAGTCCAACCTACTTGTTTTATGGCCGAAGAAACTGCGATTCAGAGAAACAAAGGGATGCTTGCCCAAGGATATGAAGCTAATTAGAACCTGAACCAGCAATAGAACCCACATTTCCTTCCTCCTGATCTATTGTTCATTCCAAACCTCCCCCCCCACACACTGCCTTCCTATTTCTACATGCTATCTGTCCACAAAATGCTTGAGAGTATAAGACATGTACATAAAAAGAAGACTATTATTCCAAGGTGTCTCATGCCGAGTACCAGAAAAGTGGTAAGTTTCTAATAGGCGCTCTTGACTCCTGGAGAGAGAAGCCATCACTCAGGGTTTGGGAAATCAGGGAAAGCTTCAGGAAGGAGGTTAAGATTTGAGCTGCCCTTTGAATGGAGTCATGGGATTTTAAGCAGTGCAGAGGAGGAGTCTGTGCCCACAAGGAGTAGGGATTGCAAAGCTACAGAGCTCTGAATACATATGATGTGTTCTGGAGACATGGCTGAAGGGAAGGTTTAGTGAAGGAGGAGAATGGAAAGTCAGGTCAGAGATAAGAGGTGGGGTCAGACTCTGAAGGGCCTCCAGGGGCTGATGAAGCAGTTTGTCCTCTTTCTCATAACCAGTGGAGAGGTGTTGAAGGTTTTGGAACATGGGGGCTGAAGAGGGCTGGAGGAATGTTATCCGGGCAATACTATGCCAGATGAATTGGATAATATCTTATGGGATGAGTGGTATAATATATTGAAGCACTGCTTAGGATCACAAGCCCCCTCTTTGTTCCAAACATAACCGGGACACGTAAAAAATCTAATGATATCTTATTCGTCTAGTTCAGGAATAGGCAGCAGAGTTGCTGTGGGGTTGCAATAATGCCGATGCCAACCACGATGGTAGTGACAACAATAATTATAAGGATGACATTTGATTGAAAATGCCTTGTTTTCCTCCTACAAACTCAGATGGGTACCCTGGCAGCATTTATGAGAGCTATGGTAAAAATCATACCCCAGGGCAGCTAGATGGCACAGTGGATAAAGCACCAGCCCTGGATTTAGGAGTATCTGAGTTCAAATCCGGCCTCAGACACTTGACACTTGCTAGCTGTGTGACCCTGGGCAAGTCACTTAACCCCCATTGCCCTGCAAAAAAAAAAAAGCATACCCCAGATACCTTAGTAGGATGGAGTAACTGTAGCATTTGAAGCCAGTGTGCTATGTAGCTATTCAAGGAAAATCACCTGAATTTTCACTATATCCTCCAGCATGGATGGAGAAGATCAGGCCTGAATGGACTATTTAAATTATTGAGTCTAGGTATGAAGAAAGAAATTAGGTTCCTTTGGTCTGGAAGAATAGAGGAATGAAGAGTATGGACCAAAACTTGACCACAAGTCCAAGGACCCAAGAACTATCCTCCCTCTCCCTATGAAACACAAAAGGGGTAATTTTAGGTGCTCTCTCTCCTTCCCATAAAGGGAGGGAGGAGAGTCTTTTACATGGCAAGGAATAAATTTGTATTCTTCTAAGAGGTGATGCAGTCAGAAAACATAAATAAGTTCAAAAAGGGGTTTTGATCAATTTGAAGATGACAGATTCATGACAGGCTACTAACCTAAATTCTTCATGATGCTGTCTGTGTAAACCTACTTCCTCTTGTTCCATCTTGTTCATCATTCTCTGTGTAAGGGTCTCTTTCTTGTGCAGTCAGAGGGAATCTGAATTTTCAGTCTTTAGGTAGACTTTCCAATTTTTCCTAATTTTTTGAGGCCACTCTGGTTGAGTTTTCTCCTTTCCAAGTACACCTGCATGGTCCCTGGTTTACTTTAAAAATAAATTGCAGACCTATAAAAATCATCAAACACTTCTAGTCTGGATTCTATAATCCTTATTCATAGGGTATCATGGAAATAACATTCAGTTAGGACCTGGAGATTGAGATACTAGTTCTGGGCTAGTTTGCTTTAGGGATAGGGGTGGGGATTAGGCCTGTGACATCATTAGTATTGAACTCCCAGATGAGGGAAATCCTTCCACCAATGTAGGTCAGCAACCTATCTAAAACACATCGTCTTAAAGAGTTGCCTAGAAAGTGCTATCAAACTCAGATAGAAGCAGGGGCCACTAAACCATAATAAGCATCCCAACAGGCCACATATTGATTTAGTTTTAAAATATAATGTTTTCTGTGTTTTATTATATTTTTATTTGTTTTGTTAAATACTTCTGAATGACATTTTTTTAAGTTGGGTTTTTTTGTGTGTGTGTGAGGCAATTGGGGTTAAGTGACTTGCCCAGGGTCACACAGCTAGCAAGTGGTAAGTGTCTGGGGCCGGATTTGAACTCAGGTACTCCTGAATCCAGGGCCAGTGCTCTATCCACTGCGCCATCTAGCTGCCCCTGAATTACATTTTTAAAATCTTTTTTTAAATAATAAACTTTTTATTTATAGTTTTGGGTTATAATTTTTATCCTTCTTTCCCTCATTTCCCTCCCCCCTCCCTGAGGTAGCAAATAATCAGATATGGGTTATACATGTATGATTATGTAAAATGTTACCATATTTGTCATTTTGTACAAGAAAAACTTGATTAAAAGAAAAAAATTGAGAGAAGGGGAAAAATAGCATGCCTCAGTCTGTTCCATCAATATCAGTTCTTTCTTTGGAGGTGGATAGTATGCTTCATCAAGAGTCTGTTGGGATTGTCTTGGATCATTGTATTGTTGACAATAGTCAAGTCATTCATAGTTCTTCATCAAACAATATTGTTAACCTTCATGTACATTTTAATCTGGTTCAGGCTGCTTTCTGGAGTGCTGTGGGCCATGCCCGACACCTCTGGTCTAGAATCCCAAGAAGATAAGGCCATGGTCACACAGCTCCTGTACATCAGAGAGAAAACCTGAACCCAGACCTTTCCTGGATTCAAGGCCTGCTCTTTTCAATATACCATGCTGTTCTTCTATGTATCAATAAGATAGTAAGGGGAAAAAAAACCAAGAATACTCTACTCTGGTGGCAGATGGTACATTATATATTCCCATTTTTGGGTCAGGAAAACAGAGGCTCAGAGTTCTGTGTTTTCTTGGGGTCACAAAGTTGGGCTTGAATTCTGGTTCTCTGACTCTAAATTTAATGTTCTTTTCACCACATCATGCTGCCTCCCACAGATAATACTTTTTTTTTTTTTTTTAGTGAGGCAATTCGGGTTAAGTGACTTGTCCAGGGTCACACAGCTAGTAAGTGTTAAGTTTCTGAGGCCGGATTTGAACTCAGGTCCTCCTGACTCCAGGGCTGGTGCTCTATCCACTGTGCCACCTAGCTGCCTCCACAGATAATACTTTTAAAAGAACTTTGAAGAATAGAAAGCATTATACAAATATAAAGGATTAAAATTCATCTGGTTCACAGCCTCAATATCAGCAACCATCAAAGAATTTCCTGACAGTTAAGGATGGTTAAATTAGTTATTATAGTGGACACCCAGAGAAGGAAAGGTCTAGGATCTCTTGGTACCCTTAAAAGCAGTCGTGATGCCATTCTGTCTCTCTCTGTAAGGTCCTTTTCATTTTTCCTGTAGGCTGGGGGGTGGATGGCAAGACCTCTACAAGCCTGATCCAGCAGGGTTTCCATAAATGGAAGCATTTAATGAGAAGTTGGTGCAGGGTGTTCAGGATAAACAAAAGAATATCCTGTTCACGTGTATGGTGTCCATATGTGTCCTTGAGCATTCTGTTCTTCGAGACTTCCCAGCTGCCCATGTCAGGGACATTGTTATCCTATTCAGCTCAGCTGTTAGAATGAAGGAGAAAAAACAAAATACCTATAAGTCGCCGGCACTGCTTCTGTTTTTTTTTTTTTTTAAAAAGCCTGATATTTTAACTTAGATGATATTTTATAAGTTGTTTTGAATATCATCTAAAATAAATTTTATTGATATCTTTTGTTTTTCATAGCCCAGATTTCCCTCTGTATCTTTACCCTTCACCTCACAGAGAAGCATCCCTTACAACAAATATTTTAATAAGCATATTTCAGTATTTTAATTGATTTCCCTTATAGTCCTTTGTATTTTATTTTATGCACTTAAAACATTCTGAAAAGTGGTCCATAGGCTTCACCAAAGGGGTCCATGACACAAAAAAACTCCTTCATTAAATGGTCTCTAGATTCCCTTCAAACTTTTAATCTGTGATCCCATAATCACAGCAAAATGATAACGAAATTTCTCTTCAGTGATTCCTACACAAGACAGTGAGTTTTGAATCTCTTTCCTTTGCAGGAAAAAGATGTCTGGGAAATATTACCTGCAGGACTACAACTGATACCTGGGTTGCACCCAAACAGTTTTCCAAGATGAACTTGCCTAAATGGAATGGGAAATGAGAGAAAGGTAGTTGTTAGATTTGAGGGAAGACATAAAAGAGTTCACTGATTAAAATAAACTGGTAGCGTTTGGGAGGGAAAGATCAGAGACACAGATTCATTTTGATATTAATAGGGGATGACCATTCTCTAAAACTATTTAGAATTATGCAAATGAAATTTTAAAAATTCCACTTGGACATGGACATACCTTTTGTCACTTTTGAGCAGAGATTCTGCTGTTAGACACATTCCTCAAGAGGTCACTGACAAAAAGAAAGTTTCTATATACGCTGAAAATACTTAGAGTAGCCTTTTTTGTGGTAGCAAAGAAAGAGAAACAAAGTTAGATGCCCATCAACTAGAGAAGGGCTAAATAAACAAATTGTGGTAGGTGAATGTAAAGTTCACTGACCACAAGTTAAGAACCCACTCTAATCCAACCTTCTCCAGCTCTGACTTTTTCTTTTCCATGATCTCACAGAATTAGTGCTCAGGAAATGATTGCCCCAGAGAATATGGTAAACTGAGGCAATTTCCCTGGAGACCCATTCTGGGTGGTGATTCAGGGAGGCAGTCGATAAAAGAGCTAGTTTTAGGGCCAATACAATTAGCATAAAGGTGTACCTTCGCCAAAGTAAAGTATAGGACTGTCCTTTCTCAATTCCACATGAACCCTTCCGGCTGCTCTTTTGTTAACTTTCCCCGCCTTTAATGATTCCAGACATGGGTTATTATTATGTCGTTGGTTGTTATTTTAACCCAGTTTCACCCTTAACAAAATGATGGAAGGAGGCCCAGGTATGGGGGAGATATGTTCTGACACAGGCCTTACATACCTAATGAGCCCCCCTGGCCCCAAATACCCTAGGGATGATGACCTTGATGATGGTATTCTTTAAAATCATAGTACTTTAATGATTATTTTTAAATGACACCTTACTTACATGAGAGTCCCTTGCCTAGTGAGCTCAGTTATGTGAAACAACAGATTGGAACCTGCAGGTTCATCACAAAAGACTGCTTTTGAAAAGCCTTGAAAACAGTTATCACAAAGCTCATACATTTGACTAGCAGGAGATAACACTTGAGGTCTTAAACAGTTCTTAGAGAGGTAGCATACAGGCAGCTAGGTGGTTCAGTGGTTAGAGTGCCAGGCCTAAAGTCAGGATAACTTATCTTCCTGAGATCAAATCTGGCCTCAGACACTTTTTAGCTGTGTGACCCTGGGCAAGTTACTTAACCTGTTTGCCTCAGTTTCCTTACCTGTAAAATGAGCTGGAGAAGGAAATGGCAAAATTGCTTGAGTATCTTCACAAAAAAATAACTCATGAAGAGTCAGCTACAACTGAAATGATTGAGCCAGAGAGGTAGCATGGCCTAGCAGATCTGGAATCAAGAGACCAGGGTTTGAGTCCCACTTCAGAAACTTTCTAGCTGTGTGATCATGGGCATATCCATTAGCATCTCTAAGGCTTAATTTCTCCATCTCCAAAATGGGGATGATAATATTTTATACTACCTAACTAACAGGGTTGTTGTAAAGAAAGTAATTTGAAAACCTTAAAGCACTATATGCAAGTGTGAAATATTATTATCTATCCCTATTTTGGAGGCATGGCTCAAAAACCTGGTCATTTGCTTTCCTTGCCAGCAGCCGATTAGAAGCAGCATAAGTAGTACTGTGGTTTAGTACAAAAGAGAGTGCAATCTAAAGTCACAAGAAATGGATTTGAATCCTGGCTCAGTCACTTTGCCATGTGATCTTGGACAATCTACCATCTCTCTCTGAGCTTCAGTTTATTAATTTATAAAATGAGGATAAGACTACTTTTTATTTTTAAAAAATTTAACAGTTAACAAAAGATTTATTTAACCCTGACATAGCAAGAATATCTAATGAGGATATCGTATAGATAGATAGATAGATAGATAGATAGATAGATAGATAGATAGATAGATAGATAGATAGATAGATAGATGCTTCTATAGATGAGCTTCCCTGCAGCCCCCAGTCTTCAAAGGCAAGCATCTGTTCATCAGGGTAAGGTGTTAAGGTGTGATAACTTTTGTCCTGTGGTTTTCTGGCATCCTCCAAATCAGAAGGTCCCTGACTCAATGTAGGTGGAGCCTTTTATGCTCCTCTGTGACCAGGAAACCTCTTCAAAACAGCTGAAGACCACTAGGAAGCTTTGTCAAGAGGTATCCATCTTGAGCCTCGTTCCATCCCTAAGCCAATCAAGCCCTGGCTTGATTCCTAACCCATGTTGGCGGGGATGGGGGTAGTGGTAGTGATAGGAAGTATGAACTTCAGTAGATATTGGTCCTATTATGCCGGAGTACCTTGAGAGGGCTGCTGCAAAGATCTTTCTACTTTAAGACTGGTTTTTATTACCAGACATAAAGGTTTTTTCAAGATCATATTAGTACACATAAAATTCTTTGTAAGCTGTCAAGTATTTACAAATGTAAATGGTTGTATAACCTCAGAGGAAATCATTTCACTTCTCTGAGAATGTTTCCTTATCTCTCCAATAAGGAAATTAAAACTTGTACTACCTACCTCACAGTACTGAAGAAAGGGAAGTCCTGTAAACTTCAATGCATTATGGAGATGTGAGCTGTTATCAAGAAAAGTATGTTCAGAAGTCAGTCAACAAGCATCTATTAAATGCTTACTATGATCCAGGTGCTGGAGATACAAAGAAAGGCAGAAAAAGAAAAAGAAAAGAAAAAAGTGCCTGTTGCCATGGAGCTCACACTGGATGGAGGAGACAATGTACAAAGAACTTTGTACAAACCAGCTTTGTACAGGACCACTTGGAGATAATCAATGGATGGAAGTCATTCTTGTCAAGGGGGATCAGGAAAGGCCTCTCCTACGAGATGGGGTTACATCTGGGGCTTGAAAGAAGCCATGGAAGCTAGGAAATAGTTATTAGGAGAGAAGGTATTCCAGGTATGAGAGACAGCCAGTGAAAATGCCCAGAGTTGGGAGATGGAGTTTCAGAAACAGCAAGGACACCAGTGTCACTAGATCACAGAATACTTGGGAGTGGGGTGGGAGTGAGGTAGAAGAAGACTGGAAAGGTATGTATGTGGGAACAGGTTGTGTGGGGCTTTCAATGCCTGATGGAGGATTTTATATTGATCTTAGAAGCAATAGGGAGCCACTGGGGTTTACTGAATAAGGGTGATATGGTCAGACCTGTGCTTTGGAAAGATTCACTTTGACAGCTGAGTAGAGAATGGACTGGAATGGACTTGTAGCAAAGAGACCAAACAGTGGCTTTTTTTTTTTTTTGGTGAGGCAATTGGGGTTAAGTGACTTGCCCAGGGTCACACAGCTAGTAAGTGTTAAGTGTCTGAATCCGGATTTGAACTCAGGTCCTCCTGAATCCAGGGCCGGTGCTCTATTCACTGCGCCACCTAGCTGCCCCCAAACAGTGGCTTTTGAAGTAGCCTAGGAATGAAGTCCTGCATCAGAGCGGTGGCTGTGATGGAGGAGAGGAGGGGGTGTAGGGAGATATTCTGTATGTAAAATTGACACGACTTGGCAAACAGTTTAGTGGGATGAGAAAGAGTGAGGAGTCAAGGATGACACCTAGATTGGGATGTTCTTGGCATAATAGCAAAGTTTGGAAGGAGAGAGGGTTTGGGGGAAAGAAAGTTGGTTCAGTTTTGGACATACTGAGTTTAAGATGTCTGTGGGACATGAAGTTTGGGGCATCAGGTAAATGCAAAATTTCTATTACTAAACAGGGGAAAAAAAGTTTGGGACAGTGTGGAGAGGTGCAGTAGATAGAACATTGGGCCTGGAATCAGGAAGACCTGAGTTCAAATCCAGCTTTAGATATACCAGCTATGTAACCTTGGGTAAGTCTCTTAACCTTAGTTAAGCCTCAGTTTCTGCATCTATAAGAAGGGGATAATAATAGCACCTCCCTCCGAGATTTGTTGTGAGGATCAAATGAAGTGCTTAGCACAATGCCTGACACATATAAGTGCTATATAAATGTTAGCTATTATCATTGTTATTCCTATTAAAAGGCATTTCCTCCTAGTTTTGAGTCCAGATTTCATCTGTTTAGGGAATGCTTGGTGAAGAAACCACCTCCATCGATGGAGATTTGCTTTTCAAGAGTTGCCCAGGCCACTCATGATTCATTCGGGGTCACAGAGACATTTGGTACCAGGGATAGGAATTGAACCCAGATCTTCCTGATTCTAAGCCTGAACACTCATCCAATACAACTCATTTATCTGAAAAATTCACTCAGCTGGAAGACTTTATCTTCCCATGATTCCTCTTCTCAAGCCATGCCCAGGAAGGTGCTTAATAGAGATGGTTTCATTTTCACCTCGACTTGGTCAGCTTCAGCCCTAGCAGGAAAAGGTCATTCTAATAGCAGGGGCCGGGGAGGAGGCCATGATGGTGGAGGCCATGGCAGAATCCTGGATATCTGGGACGAGTCTGATTTATAACCAGTCACTAAAAATATATACAGTGAAATGAAACCCTCAGACAAGGAGCCCAAGTGCGCTGACCATTGTAAAGATAAGTAACGGCTGTTATAAGATCACTTAAACCCTTACCTTTGGGACATAAAAGAGGTCTCTGCAGACAGTAAGTCTTTATCTAGAAATGTTTACTCATAAAAAAACACATTTAGAATGGGGAAGAGGAAAGCAGCCCCTATTGACGGGTGGTTTTCTGCCTTTTACAGCAGATGGACTGCGGCAGGTCTTTAACCTGGGCTGCAAATCACCAGTGCTGAGATGTCCAGGCCTGACTGAGGCAGTACAGCGAGGTGCATCTGGTGAAGCGAACGCCTGGGTGTCCCTCCCTGCCCACCCCCACCCCCAACTCCTCTTTTGTTTCAGCTCGAGCCCCTAGCCCACATAAAGCGATCAAGAAATACTTGTTCCACATACCTACCATGTAAAGCACTATGTGGGATGTAAGGGAAACTACAGGAGGTCTCTTCCCTTAAATACCTTATAGTCTGGCTTTAGAGAGAAGATGAACACTCAGGAAAAGAAAACTAGCAGTAGGAGGCCATTATGTGCCAAGCACCAAATAATTGGTTATAGGAGTTTAGATTTAGAACTGGAAGGGGCTGTAAGTCGTCAAGTTCATCTCCTTTATTTTATAGAGGAGGTAACTGAGGCACAGAGATTAAGAGACTTGCCCAGGCTATAGATATACCTGCTGTGGGAGCTAAGAAAGGAGAACCATTATTGAACCAGGGGAATCAGGAGAGTTTTTATGGAGGAAACGGGACATAAGCTGAGCTTTAGAGGCTCAAGGAGGAGGGTCATTTGCACCCAGTAGGTGCTTCACAAATATTTGTTGAATGAATGAAAGCTGAGATCCAGATGGATGGAACATCTCAGGCAAAGGCTAGAGGTTAAGAATGAGTGAGTTATGTCCACCCTGGTCTGGTTGGAGTTTGCATTAGATAATAATCAGAGATAGCCGTGTTGTATGTTTCACCAAATGACTCCAAGTCCGTGTGGAAGCAATGCTAGTGATCAGTCTAGGAGAATGTGATAACAGTTAGAGTCAGTTCCCTTTGAGCTATAGCACCGCATCCTGTGTTATTCTCTAAGTATTTCCTGTTATATGTCTTGTTTGACATATAGACTCCTGACAAACCAATGCTGCTACTTCTGGAAGTAAGAGCCTAGGAAAACCTTGAGCCTCTAAGTAGTCAGTGAGTCAGCTAGTAAACATCAATTAAATATCTACTATAGGCCAGGCACTGTGCTAAGCCTAGGGAATATAAATATAGAAAGGAAGTAGTCTCTGCCTTCAAGGAGCTTACAGTCTCTTGGGAAAAGGAAGCTGAAAAGCTGGAAGGGGTAAGGGAGGAAAGGTACCCGGTACAGATGAAATAGCCTGGTAGGAAATAGAGATGGCTGGCCTGGGCATCCTTTACAATGGAGGTTTTGGGAAGAGCTCTTCTCTCTGCCCTCCAGTCGAGGGGGTAAAGAGTATTGATGAAGTGTGAGTACCAAGGCTGATTTGATCTTTCTGGGTGATGAGGTGCCAGATGATGAGGTGTGGGGGGTGGAGGGGAAGTGGGGAACATAATGGAGAAATCCCCAAGAGTGCAGCCAGGTGGGAAGTCTAAGTACATTTTACTCATTTGAAAAAGTGACTTCAGAGCGTCCTGTGCTTTTTTTCCCCCAAATTTGAAAAGGCATCTCAAATTTCAGAATAGGATATTTGCAAAACAGGAAACAAGGATTCTCAGAATGCCAGGTCTCTGGGTAGATATCTTGAAGGATAGATCATCCACTTGTCACCTGCATTTATGTCCCACCAGGAAAAATACCAAAGGAGCAGATTAATCCACATGCCATTTTTTAGCACAATATCGACCCCCCTTTTGGAGGGATGATGGGATTTAGAGCTGAAAGGGAGACAACATCTATTTCAATGCATCCACTTTGCAGATGAGTTAACTGAGACTGAGAGAATTGATGTGATTTACTCAAGGTCACACAGACAATAAGTTGCAGAGCTCAGGTTTGAACCTAGTCCTAACTGTAGATTCTCTACTGATTTCATGTTATTTGAAAAAAATTATTATGTTGTCAAAAATTAAAATTTCATTTTGTTATTACAAAACTTTCTCAAATCCCTTTCCTTTAAAAAAAAAAAGAATTCTATTCAATTTGCAATCATTTCTTTTGTTATTTCCTGACTCCACTTTTTCTTTTACAACTTTGGAATTTTTCATGTTCTAAAAGTAATTTTAAATGAATTTTATTTCAAACCTAAAATATGTTAAGACTTTTAAAAGACTTGGAATAAATTCATAGCCTGTTTTCTGTTTTTAAAGTATTGTGATTTTGAAAAATAAGCTTGATACAGTGTTTTTAAACATCACAGGCTCTGAGACAAGACTCTAAAAGTCTGTGGTGCCTGGGTGCCCCAGTGGGACCTAATTAGTCCCTGATAGAAAGCCAGTCCTGTTGAGTTCCCTGCCTGGGTTTCCACCACTCTAAAATACAGGTATTCACATAGCAAAGTTAAGCCAAACACATCGACAAGATTGTAGTTGGATAAAGCAATTTCTCTCTTACTGCTGCTGAGCGTGGGAGAGAGCAAGTAACTATTGAATCGAAGCCCGGTGATCGTGGGACTGGGAAGCAAAGAGAGATGTGCTGCAAATACCCCAAAACACATGTGTGGCAGGAGAGAAGTCAGCTCCACCAGCCATAAATTATGAGCAGCCATTTGGATTTAAACAACCTTCTAGTCTCGAGCTTGTCATTTGGTGTTGCCATTTGGGTGAAGACTTCTTTCTTAAAGAAGAAAATATGATTTGCCTCTTTAGTTTGCCCCTCTGAGCTAATGTGAGCAATGGTTATGATGAATGGTCTGGGCTGACCTTTCCAACTAGCAAGGACTAGACTGTCTCTCTCTGCTCGGGGCCAAATGTCTCAGACACTTAGTGGAGACAAAGCCTGGATTAAGGCCAGGGCAGAAAAGGTTTGTCTTATTATATGTAGAAATTGGTTAAATGCTTACAGATTTGTGGGATGGGCTCTGGGAAAGTTAACCGGTCTTCCTTGCTCCTAAAAGAAGCTGGATATCATGATACTCTTGATGGGGATCTGGTGCTTTATAGTCTGTTCTTTTTGGCTCACTGTGGCAAAAATGCTACCCTTTTATCCACAAAATATCAAAAGATGGTGGCCAGAGGGTCTCCAGTGCCTTGGGTGGTTTCCCCTTGGGGGGATTTATGACAGGTCTCAGCCAGGATGAAAAGGCTCAGCCATCCACCACTATGGAGAGAGCAGTCACAATAAATGAGATCATGGCCCCACCTAAGTATCACAGTGCATTGTTTATCTTGGTTTTATCTTCCCAACTAGATTTGTAAATTCCAAAAGACCAGGCTGGACATGGAAACAGTTAATTTTGATGGATTTTTTTTTCTTAATGATCCACCTCTATCCATGGGAGCCCTGGGAAAGGCAAATAAAACTCAAATTAGTAAGTTTCATAGAACCATAGACTTTTGGAGTAGGAAGCAAATTTAGATAATATTTAGCACAACTTTCCCATTTCACAGATGTGAAAAACTGAACTCTGAGAGGAATGGGGCACAGGAAAGAGACTAGTAGCTAGGCTTCATAGATCAGGTCCAGGACAGTGGAAGAGAAAAGGGGAAATGACAAACTTTAGTTCCTTCATAATTTTTTTTCCCCCAAGGCTAGTTTTAATGTTCATTGATAAGAATGGAAGCACCATAATTTTATAACTCCTTAACTATACATGGCTTCATTTTGAGTAATAATAATAATAATAACACTGACAATAATAACTAACATTTATATTGCACTTACTATGTGCGGCAGGCATTGTGCAAAGCACTTTGCAGCCGTCTCATTTGATCCTTACAACAACCCAGGGAGGTGGGTATTATGATTACCCCGATTTTACAGAGTAGGTCATAGAAGTGATTATAATCAGGGGGGTGTTGGTAAATGTTTAGCAACCAACTCTGAGGGCCAGGTAGGGGTGGAGGACTGTATCTACAACAACACACTTTTAAGTTTAACCAGCATCATTAACATTTTCTCCAACATTTTCTAAGGCTAGCCAGTCAACCAAACAACAGATCAAGCCCTGATTTGTAGCATTTGCTGATTTCCGAAGTATATTAAAATACACATGCTGAAAATTTAACAAACAGCCCTTGTGAGCCCATTCATGCAGGGCTCCAGTTACCACTGAGTATGAAAGTGATATAGCCTCAGATAAAGACACAGGGTCAGAGAAGTGACACACATTTTCCAAGCTTACACAGCTGAAGCAAGTGGTAAGGTCAGGTTTTTTTTTTTTTACTCTAAGGGCTGACACTCTTTATCTCTCATTCAGGGACTGTGTTATTCTCATCTTTAGCCTTTCTTCATCAACTCTCTTCTAAGGCATTTCTGCACAGTTATGAACTTAATAAAATTTCTGAATGTATATGCTGAATTATTTCCATTTAAGAGATTTCCTAGATAATTTAAGCTTACTTTTTAATTTTTTTTTCTAGTGAGGAAATTGGGGTTAAGTGACTTTCCCAGGGTCACACAGCTAGTAAGTGTTAAGTGTCTGAGGTCAGATTTGAACTCAGGCACTCCTGACTCCAGGGCCAGTGCTCTATCCACTGCACCACCCAGCTGCCCCTAAGCTTACTTTTAAAAAAGAAATCAACATTTTATCATCAACTTTGTGGCTTTCTTCAACATATTATCCAGAATATAATGAAATCTTTTTTTGACTGAGGCTTACCATTATGAATTCACATCAATGATAGCCAATGGTGCTATAATATAATCATACCTTATGGAACTACTGGTGTAGAACTATTTGCTCTAACACTGAATGACCCCATGCTACTGTGGTTTTTGAGTTTTTGTGTCTACTTTTTATAATTATTCTGTCTCTTCCCTTGCTTTCAAGCTTTGACTTCATTTCTCACCACTGTTACTGTACCTGTTTCTAATACCTTCCTTCTTTCTAATTTGTGACTTCTGATATAATCAGGTCTGAGAGACCAGAAAAAAAAAAAACTTGTTAGAATGAAAAATAAGGTTTGAAGGCCCTGTGAATAATGTTCATAAACTTGATCAAGTGAACTTTTTGACAGACGTTTTGTGTGATTATAAGTGGTTTTAAAAATTTTCTTCTAGGTTTTTGATATTGATATGGCTATGTAACTTCTTAGATCAATATCATTGTCCCTTAGGTAAGCAGAAGTGTTAATCAACAATAAATTCCAATTGACAGAATGTAGAATAACTAAGGCTCACTTCTGCATTGTTTCTTTTTCCTTTGTGCAGGTGTGTGTCGGGGGAGATGGGAATCTGTGTCAGGGGTAGAAGGTTGTATATTTATTCACAAATATTTATTAACCCTTTTTGGGTCTATTTACCATGAAAAAGAAAAAGAACTATAAGACTTGATTCTTCCCTTTTAAAAAAGGGGTGTGTGTGTGTGTGTGTGAGTGTGTGTGTTTGGGTCAAGTTGTTTTCTTAGCCTGGTGAGATCATGAGCAACAGCAGGGGGAAAATTTTGGAGATGGGGTGGATTTTGGTGGAACAAATCATTTACAAAAATATCCACTCAAGGTGTTTTCAAGGCAGACTTCCATGACTACAAGGCACTGATTTTCCTTCAACTCAATGTGACTTCTCTTAGAATAATAATCAACAGGTATTTATTAAGCATCTACTATGTACCAAGAGTTGTATGAAGTTCTGGGGATACAAGGACAAAACGTGTAACCAGGCCCCTTCAATAACTCCATTCTCCTCCATCTGGGAGCCAGATATAGTGAGCTTTGTGCAGTTTCTAAGACAGGGGTGCTTCATCACCCATCTCTGTTTTTACGTTGACTGTGTCCCCTAGTCCTGAAATGCTCTGCTGCCTTCTCACCTTCACTTCCACTTTTCCCTGACTTCCCTCAAGGTTCAGCTCAAATCCTACCTTCTGAAGAAGGCATTTCCTGGTCCCACACCCTATTCCCCATGCCTTTCCCTTTAAGATTATCTTCATTTACTATGTATGTATTTAAGTATGTAGGTATGTATGTATGTATATGATATAAAACTAGGTAGATAGTATATATTTGCATAGATACACAGGCATATATTAATTATATATTAAGCAATATATTTATAAATTTATATATTGTTTCCTCTGTTAAAACGTGAGCTCTTTGAAGTCAGCGATTGCTTTTTTTTTTTTTTTGCTGGGCCGTGGGGGTTAAGTGATTGCTTTTTGCCATTTGTTGTATCCCCAGTACTTTGCACAGAGTGTAGCACATAGTAGTTCTTTTGACTGACTGGTGGAAATAGTTCTTGCTCTCAGGATGTTTACATTCTAATGTAGGGAGACAACATGGACACAAGTTGACTTTGAGAATTCTTTCTCTTTTCCCCAGTTCTCTCCAACTTTTTCTCCTCCCTCCCCCACTTCTTTTCCTGTAAAATCTTTGTCCTTTATATTTGCCAACTTAAAATCCATTGCATTCCTTCTCAAGGGGAAGCAAGAGTTGAGGGACAGCCTTCTATTCTGCTGTAGTTAGAGACCAGAAATTCCTGAAAGCTGGAGAGGGTTAAACAACTGAGCCAGCTGGTGAGCATTAGTTCCCCCCCTTCACAACCCCCCTTTCTAGGCGATAACGTCAGCACCATGATGCATAAGGCAAGGAGAAGGGTTTGTGGCACGAGAAGGTTTGGAGCCGCCCTGAGGATCTCCTCAGGGTGGCCTCACGGCTTTAATCTCCTGCAATCGGTGGCCCTGGCCTCCTCTCCTCCACAGAAAGTGCCAAGGTAGGCTGGCTGGAGGGGGTCAGGAAACCAGGAGGTGATCCCTATGATATCTTGTACCAAGGGATAATATAATTTTTTTTTGTCCTTTTACGCTCTGGCTGGAACTAACTAGTTCCCGATCGGGTCACACTCTGGTTTAGCTTGAGTATGGCCAGAAACAACTTTGTGAACTTTAAGCAGCTCAGCATGTGGGTTGGGGGACTAGGGGGGCAAAACTTCTCTTTCTTGGGCTCCAACTTTTATTTTTCACTGTGCAAAAAAATCAATATATAAAATAAGTCTGGCTGTTTTTTAAAAAATGTATTACTACTTCCCTTTAAAGGGAAAAAAAAGGAAAAATGGGAAAGAGTAGAGAAAACTTTTGGCTTTAGGGTAGATGGTGTGGTGACTCCCTTCCAGGATGGCCCCTCAGCTTACAACCCAGAATGCCTGAAGAAACAATTTGCTTAGGTGCTTTAAGAATATCTTGCTCTAGAGCTGTTTGTGACCATAAGGAGTTTCAGAGAGGATGTCATTTGCTTACTCGGTAACTTGCGTGTGGCCTGTGAGTGGTTTCAGATGCTTAGCCAAAACCAAATGATCTCTCCTTAAGGAAATTTGAAAAGTGAGCACGCGGGCCAAAAAAGCCTCGGCTGAAATGATATGTTCCTTCCTGACCTGTTATCTCTCAGAATAAGCCAATCTGAAGCTGCTTGCTGGCTGTGATCAGGAGAGAGGGAGGGGTCTTCTTTAGGGGGGTGGAGAGAGGGAGGCCTCACTGTTTGCTCAGCTAGATGCTCCAATATGGGTTTAATTGGTGCTTGGACTTAATGGATTGTGTTTTAATAGGAAGAAAGAAGACTATGGTATGCAGTGTATTTTCTGATTTTGACTGAGTGCTTGGGGGTGGGGGGTGGGGGTGGGAATAGCCAAATTAGGGCATGAGCCTGTGCTTCAGCAAAGTTATACAAAGAATGAACTTCATGGTGAAAGAAACTCACAGATAAAACTGAAATTTATGAGGGAAGGAGAAGGAAATTTCAGCTTTTTGAAAGGGGGTTGGCCTCTCTCCGGTACAGGCCAGCCAAAGCCTGCTGACAGGTTTATAAACAACAGGGGTAAGACTCTAGCAGCTTGCATGTCGGAATTGGCGTTCTTTTCTTGCCCCTTCTTTTATGGCTTAATAGGCGTGTGATGGAAATCACCTGGAAATCTGTTATGTCCAGCAGGATGGAAGAATTAGGAAATTGTCTGGATGGGCCCTGCTGAGCAGATCCGGTGACTCAGCCAGGTTTTTGCCAGGATCCTGCCAGGTGGAGGCCAAGGGGAAGAGAGAGATGGGGGACCTGGAAAGAAAATGGAATTCATGGTGGGAGGAGAGAATTGGGAATATGAAGGGAAATGCCCCCCTCCCCTAAGTGATCTCATTTCATTTGGAATGCTTGTGTGCAAGCAAATGAGATTTGGGCAGTGACTGAAAGGCAATTCCATTCCTCAAGTCAATCAGTGTAACTTTGTGTTGGTATAGGTGTCGTGGGCAAAACAAAGGAGGATGTTATTTATTTCTTCAAGGAACTTACACAAAGACCACTTTTTAGTAGTAAAGACTTATTTCAATAAAACAGTGAAATTAAGTTAGATTAAAATAAAGGACTTCATCAAGAACTATAAATTACATGGTCTGGCCAGTAAATGTACTAGCCTAAAGAAGGGAGAAGTCAATGTGGGTGGGAGTATAGGGAAGAGCTTTATGGAGCAGATAGGATTTAGATAGGAATAGAAAATGGAAGGGAGGGTATTACAGGTGAGGGGAGCACGATTTTGGAATTGAATGAGCATGGTGCATTTGTAGGACTATGAGGACACCAGTTGGGTTGGACTCTTGGTGATAAGGAAGGTTGGAGAGGTAAGATGGGGCTGGGTTATTATTTACACTCAGGTTATATGTCTAGGGAAAGTGGGTCTCTGGGGCGACTGTTCCCCTACTCCTCCCTCACACATTTTTGCCCCAGAGGAAAAAGTAGTTTTTGTTGGGAGCCCTGACTTTTCTTGACTCTGTATCTCAATCAATTTTAATTCACCCAATCACACTACCATTCCCTTCTGCTTCTGTAGACTGAATCTCAAGTTAAATTGGATTGCATTCTGTGCCCTCCAAACTTACATTCTGTGGGTTAGAAATGGCTTTTGAAAACTGTGCTGCTTCCTCATTGGTTCTGTGCTGTCTTGCATGCATTGATGTGTAGCTGTAAAGAGCGATTAAGGGGAAAGTCAACCTTCAATTCTGACTGCGACCCATTCTAATGTTGTTTTATGGCACCATGCCCTCTACCAAGTAGGCTCTCAGTAAGTGTATGTGGATGATGAATTACAGACCTGGACTTTATGAATAGTCCTATCTGAATGACCATGAACTGGCTGTTCAAATGTCTGGAGGCATTTGGATAAAATCAAATCTTGCAAGGCACATTGGGAAATTGCATGGTCTGCTTTACTGTGACTGGATGATACTAGAAACCACATGTTCTTTGAAAAACATAACCCATCATCTGATACACATGTGCTGAACACAAGTGGTGTGGTGAATCAGAGATTTTTATACCTCCCAAGTTAGTAATAACTTAAAAAAAATAAATCATATCTTCACTCTAGTACTAGAAATGACCTCAGAGGTCAAATTCCACCATCTTGTTTTATAGACAAGGAAACTGAGGCTGACTGATTTGGCCAAGGTCATAGAAAATTGTGTGGTAGAACCGAAACTCAAAATCTAAAGTTCTTTCCATTGTGCTATGAGGGGTTCATTTGTTTCAAGTCATGTCTGACTCTCCTTGACCCCATTTGGGGTTCTTGGCAAAGATAATGGTTTGCCAAGAAAGGAAATGGTTTGCCATTTTCTTCTCCAGGTCATTTTACAGATGAGGAAACTGAGGCAAGCAGGGTTAAGTGACTTGCCCAGGGTCACACAGGCAGTAAGTGTCTGAGGCCAGATTTGGACTCAGGAAGGTGACTCTTCCTGACTTTAGGTCTAGCGCTCTATCCACTGTGCCACCTAACTGATGTTGAATGGTTGTTCAAATAGATCACCATCAATTGATGGTGGTCTTCTTACAAGACAGATAAAAGCATATTCTATACAACATTGCCCCTAATCAATGTCATTTTAGACAAACAGTGTCAAAATGTTAGAATCAAATTGTAATGTAGTAGAATACCATTGTTAAGATCATTCCACTGAGCAACCATTTTTAAACATTATTCTTAGTAGACAATTTTCCTCAACATTGCCATTTCTGGGGTCCAGTGAATGACATTAACTGGAGTATATCTATAATGCTTGATAAAGAGGGGAAAATCTCAGGTGGAGAAAGAAAATTTTGAAAAAATGGCTTTGGTTCTTTTCATTAAATTCCAAAGCCAAACGACCCCCGCCAAACTGCTTCACAAAATCTACCCGAAACACACACTCCATCCCCCAATTCATCCCTATACAAAATGACCTTTGTGCTCAAAGTAAGACAGGACATTTGGGGGGAAAGTTATGGGCAGGTGCAAACAGTGGGTTGTAATGAAAAGCGAGTTGCCACCTTAACTCCCATGTTATATGTGCCATAAAATACAAGGTGAAGAGAGGTACCAGGCATCCCAGCAATGACACTATTATATTCCCGCCTGACTCCGATGTAGTTCCAAGGAGAGGTTTTTTACGTTCAGTTTGGCCTGCATGGTCTTTGGTATGCAGTTTAATCCCCAGACTTAATGAGTTCTGTGGGGAAGCACCACGGTAGCTAAAGATCATTTACCTGAATTGCTTTTTAATTTCTCCAATGGGAAGCTTCCAGTGAAGCAGTATAATTACATTATAATTTACAGCGATCCCAAATCTATAAATTAAACTATAGTGTTGGGGGAAGGGAATGGGGGGGAGGGAGAAAATCCCATATCATTAAATTATTTTCCCATTCCTGGGTAGATTTTTGCAAGAGCTCAACAGGAAAGGATGAGAGGAGGAGTGATGCTTCCCATCTAATAAATACTGAAGTCTAACCAAATGACTTTTAGTTCTGGGGGAAGCTCTGATAAGCTGGCCTGGGGGAAAAAAGACAAATACATAATTTAATATCCCCTTCTGATCTAACTAAATCATAAGTGTTTACTGTGGAATACTGAAGCTTTGCAGACATAGGAAGGCATATGCTTGCATATATTACATGTGGTATATAAATATATAAGTATATATGCACATATAATATTCAATATTTATATGTAATATTCAACAGTATTTATCAGTGGTCAGCAAGTTGATAAACTGTGTCTGTGTTACTACATCCTATCTCATCCTGTCTTTTGCTTATTAACTTAAAAAATTACCCAGAGTGCCTACTCAACATATAGAACAGTGCTAGGTGTTGCAATGCTTCAGACTTTACATTGCTACATATTCTTACTGATGTGGGTATTTCCTCCAGTAGTGCTGATTACAACCCAACCAGACTTTTCCCATCCTTGTGAGTTGTCTATTCCTTTTGTAAGTTTTCCACAGAGAATAACACCCAACACATTGGAGATGCTCTTCTATGGAATTCCTTCTATAAGTGCAGTACAGCACAGTGCTTGGCTTTTCCATCTGTTGTTCTCTCCCTGTCTTGCATCATGACATCCTTTCCCAGTCACACATTTTCTCTATGTTATCATTTATTCCACTTCTTGTACACTAGTCATTTGTATCATGCTATAATGTGTTTATAGACTGTGGTTCTCCACTGACTTATGATTTATCTACAATTTTGATTCTTTGGAGATAGTGAGACTTCATGATTTAGAGTAAATAATATCATGGAGAAAATGTTGATATTAACAAATACAGATTGGGAGGGAGAGAAGACAATATCTTGGGACTGCTAAAAGTATGGAATTTTCCCTCTAGAATCTTCACTTTTGAAATTTTTCCCATCCCTGACTTAAATGCTACTTCCTCTAGGAGATGTCCGTAGACTACCCTACTCAGAAATGATCTCTTTCTTCTCTCAATTTCCCTAGCTCTTATAATTGGTTGGTACCACTCATGACACTCAATATACTGTATTCAATCATGGTTATTTGTGCATATGACTGTCTCATCCAATAAGATATATACTCCCTGATGCCAAGAACATTTTACATTTTACATTTTTGTCTTCCCCTCTCAGGATAGCTAGGTGGTGCAGTGGATAGAGTGCTGGACTTGGAGTCAGGAAGGTACATCTTCCTGAGTTCAAATATGACCTCAGACACTTACTAGCTGTGTGACCCTGTGCAAATCACTTAACCCTGTTTGCTTCAGTTTCCTCATTTACAAAATGAACTGGAGAAGGCAATGGCAAAGCACTCCAATATCTTTGCCAAGTAAACCTCAAATGGAGTCACAAAGAATTGGATATGACTGAAAAATAACTCAACAACAATTCCCCTCTCTGTCTTGGCCATCGTAGGTGATCAGTAAGTATGACTAAATGAAGAAATGGAGGCTGAGTCAGGGACAGGCATAATATCATATTATAATAGTGGATAGATTCTTGGAAAGTGGCAAACAATATCTTTCATGGAGGAACAGAGAAAATGATTCAAGATGGTAACCAAGTTATGACCATTTTTGAAAAACATTTAGTTTTAAGGGATTGCTGAATAAGTTAGCCAAAAAAGAGAAACGTAAAGAAAGTATTGGTTTGGGGGTTTTGTTTGTTTTAAACTCAAAGCTTTGACCTTGGAATCCAAAAGATACACTTTATAGAACTTGTACTGGTTACATCACTTCAATCTCCCTGTAATTCAATTATTGCAAAAGTAAAAGAATAAAGATAAACTCTGTCCCTCTACCTTTGGAATTTTAGGAGAGAAAATGAGATACCATAGTCAAACCTTGATTATTTGGAATAAAGCTAACTAGGAATTTCAATTAATCAGAACAATTTTCTTGTTCCACTCATATAAGAAATAAATCAAGGAAATGTACTGATACCAGAAGATATTAGAGAGAATGAGCCCTAAGATCCCTTCCAGCTTTCACATTCAATGAGTTTTGTGACTTGAAGTCCCTTAGACCTGAGTGACTGAGGGAAGAATAGAGCATCAGGTATTTTTGAAAGATTTTTGCTTAGGAATTAAACTGAAAGACATTTTGGATTTACTCTCAATTAATCAGGAAATCTCATTGCCCATAGCTTCCTGTCCATTTTTCTAATACTTAGAGATGGTCAGCATGATTGTACTATAGATGTGAGAACAGAGTATTAAATAGACAAAGGCATTGCTTGGGGGTAGGAATGTTATCAGTTGAGTAGGTATAGAGTAGGTAAGTGGGAGGAATGGATAGACTGAAAGAGTATACTTAGTCAAGGTGTTGAGTAGATGAATGGGAAGAGGTGAGGTCTTTCTGGCAGCCAAATCAGTGGGCAGAAGACAACTCTTGTAGGCACTGTGTTCTGATATTCTCCACCTCAAAGCTTGACAAAGAACCATTGAAAATGGAGAAGATTGGGGCAGCTAGGTGGCACAGTGGATAGAGCACCGGCCCTGGATTCAAAAGTACCTGAGTTCAAATCCGGCCTCAGACACTTAACACTTACTAGCTGTGTGACCCTGGGCAAGTCACTTAACCCCAATTGCCCCGCAAAAAAGAAAAAAAAAAGAAAAGAAAAAAAAAAAGAAAATGGAGAAGATTCATTCTGTGGGGCCCATTTTACTAAGTTCTGCCTATCCTATCCTCCCCTACCCATCCCCCACCAAAATACTTTAAAACTCCTCTCAATTTAAAGCAGCTTTTCCCCATCAGCCAGCTATAAGGCTACCCATGAGCTCTGTGACATTTCTGCCCATGAGGGCTCACACCCTGAGATTACTGAACATCATTTAGAGGTTGCCAGGCTCCTCACCCACATCCTGTCTCTGGGGTTTGTGATTTGACTCCCACTGATTGAAATAAACCACATCTTCAATCCTGCCTAGGAGGATGCTGGCTTTCATAGTATAATCAAAGCTAGGGAATCTCAAAAATCAGATTCTGATGCTTCTTGGGCACATGTATCTTTGTTGTATCTGAGTACTGCTACTTTGGCTGTGGTAATCCAAAACTGGACCAGGAGGGAATTTTTGTGAAACGGTGTGGGTGAGAAGGCCCATGAAATAATCCCTAAACTCAGGGCATGAGAAGAAGTGGCCAAAGCAGCAATTGGGTATTATTCTCAAATGAGACTGTGGGGATCAATCCAGTTTGTCTAGGGCAGCAAAAATACCCAAACGAGTATTAGTGGCTTAGGAAGGAAGGGAATTTGGGAGGGGTATGTGTCTGTGTCAAAGGGTCACATTGACATGAACAGCTAGACCTTGTGCCCCCTAATTTGATAATTGGGAATCAAAAATGGTTCCTTAATTTGTAATATTTTTTTTTGCCGAGAAAGCAAAAAACTAAGTCATTTGGCAGCCTCACCATGATCCCTTATGTTTGTTTGTACAGTTTGTTAAGTTTTTCAAAGTAATTTTGTATCCATTATCTCATCAAAATCTCACCACAGCCATAGTGAGGAAAACATACATTAATATCCACAGTTCAGTCAATAAAGAAACAAACTCCTTGGGGTTTAAGATGAGTGTTGTGTTTTGGTGGGGTTTTGTTTGTTTTTGCCTCTGCTCTCACCCCCTGGTCTTAATGGTGGTGTTGAAATGGAATTTGGGAGTTTGGCTTCAAATCCGGCTTGTAGGACTTAATTTCTCTGAGTCTCAATCCTCATCTCTGAAATGGGGATAATAATGCTTGTACTAGCTACTTCATGTGATTGTTATGAGGAGAGTGCTTTGTGAACCTTTAAAGAGATATACTAGGCAGCTAGATAGCGCAGTGGATAAAACACTGGCCTTGGATTCAGGAGGACTTGAGTTCAAATCCAGCCTCAGACACTTGACACTTAACTAGCTGTGTGACTCTGGGCAAGTCACTTAACACTCATTGCCCTGCAAAAAAAAAAAAAAAATCTCATTTAGGGGCAGCTAGATGGTGCAGTGGATAAAGCACCGGCCCTGGATTCAGGAGTACCTGAGTTCAAATCCGGCCTCAGACACTTGACACTTATTAGCTGTGTGACCCTGGGCAAGCCACTTAACCCCAATTGCCTCACCAAAAAACAAAAAACAAAAAGCTATACTAATGTGTTAGGATAATGATTAAGGTGACTGATTTAATCCAATTGAATAAATTATTAAGTGCCTATCATAACAAACACCAAAAAACACTTTCCTTTGGGGAAGATAGATTCTGCTATGGGCATCTGCTCAAAGTGTCAGAATTTGGGAAGCGAGTCGAGCCGTGGCTTTCCAGGGGCCAGTATCCACCCCCATCAGTCAGTCTATCAGTCAGATGTTATAGGGTGCCTACTGCATAGGGCCGCTATCATTCCAGCTCCTGTGAAACATCATAAAATCCCTAAATTATAGCCCAGAGGAACCTCAGGAGTCATCTAGCCCAGTCCCCTCATTTTATAGATGAGGAAACTGAGGCTTCTGTTGTAGCCTTCCATAATCACCACAGCCCACAGTGATTGTTCCTTTCTCTGATTAAATGAGATAATATATATAAAGTGCTTCACAAATCTTAAATTACTATATAAATGCTAGCTACTATTGTTTTCTTTCTTTCTTTCTTTCTTTTTTTTTGGGGGGGGCAGGGCAATGAGCATTAAGTGACTTGCCCAGGGTCACACAGCTAGTAAGTGTCAAGTGTCTAAGGCTGGATTTGAACTCAGGGCCTCCTGAATCCAGGGCCAGTGCTTTATCCACTGTGCCACCTAGCTGCCCCCTATTTTCTAATGTAGTACTGAGGCTCTGTGTCACTCACCTATAGCCTCCTAAAAAATATTTCTTTTTCTCCCTAAGTAAACTATAGGTGTCCTTGCATGCAGGGACAGTATCTTCTATCTCTCTGTATCATCCAAAGAATGTACAAGAGTGTTGTGTCATATTAAATGCTTGATAAATTATTTGTTGTAGCTGCTGCAGAGATGGTGAATAGTAACTAATTTAAATAATTATTTAAGGTAAGGTCTTCCCTTTTTAGAATGTAAGCTTCTTGAAGGCAAGGGAAGTCATACTTTTGTATTTGTATCTCCATTGCTTAACATGGTGCTTGGCACATAGTAAGTGCTTAATAAATGCCTTTTCACTTATTCAGAAAGATTGTGTGGTATAGGTAGTACAAATAGTATCATTTGTTTCACAGAGCGGGAGATAGCCTCAGAGAAGTTAGGGTGATTCTTGGAGTCACACAGCTACTGAGGCTTGAGCTCTTGTCTTTCAACTCCTGGTCCAATACTCTTTTCAGTATATTTTGGAGAATGGCAAGCTGAGCGTGGGCTGGAGCAGCTGAGGATGGCGTGGTGAGGGAGATGAGAGCTGATTGGCTTTTCATGCTATGTCAACTTTTTTTTTTTAATGAGGCAATTGGGCTTAAGTGATTTGCCCAGAGTCATACAGCTAGTAAGTGTCAAGTATCAAGTATCTAAGACTGGATTTGAACTCGGTCCTCCTGAATCCAGGGCCAGTGCTCTATCCACTGCGCCGCCTAGCTACCCCATGTCAACTTTTCTTATCCATCTATGGGTCCTATTGTTGTTTAGTTGTTTTTTAGTCATGTCTGACTCTGTGTTCCCATTTGGGGTTTTCTTGGCAAGGATAGTGAACTGGTTTGCCACTTCCTTCTATAGGTTATTTTATAGATGAGGAAACTGAGGCAAATGGGTTGAAGTGACTTGCCCAGGGTGACACAGCTAGTTGTGTCAGAAGTCAGATTTGAACTCAGGAAGATGAGTCTTCCTGAATCCAGGTCTGGTGCTCAATCCACTGCACCACCTAGCTGCCCCAGCTGTGTGTCCTAGCTCCTTGCTTCTATTCTGCTTCCTTTGGCCTTTAAATTTATAGCTGGTGACTTGTGTGAAATGAAAACTGATGTACAGATAATTTATACAGGTTAAGAAGCCTTAACATCTATAAACTTAATTTAAAAAAAAAACAACCCTTACTTTCTCATCCTCCTTTGCCCTGTAGCCTGCTTCTTCTACCCAGGCTCCAATCTCTTCTGGCCTCCACCCTCTGAATAAACAAGTGCACAGTGTTGAGGTAGTAGAGGGTGGAGGAGTCTGCGGTCGATAATTTATATATCTTTCTGGTCTGCAGGATAGTTTGGGCTGGGAAACACCGCTTTAGACTTCATTTCGAGCTGTTATGGCAGCATATTCCTTTGAAAAGGCAATTACCTCTACCAGCAAGAAGCTGGTCGACTAAGCCCCTAATGGAAGCTTAGGATGTATTTCTATTCCCTTGAGTTGCCTGCCAGATAGTCCAAAATCTTTCAGAAGTTATCATGGCAGATGCTGATGGTCAAGTTGACATGGTAGTCATTTGATTGGGAGAGCTTGGTAGAACACACCCCAGAGAGTGGAGTCCAATCTCAATCAATCAGCAAGCATTTGCTAAGCCCCTACAAAGTCTCCTGGGGAGGGAGGGTCAGCCCACTGAAGATTTAGGTTCCTTTGGTTCCAGGAAGTAGATGATCTCCTATGCTATACAATTGTTTAGAAACTTGAGATAATCTGGCCCAAGCTCCTTCACCTGGCAGGTGAGGAAAGGAAAGCTCTTCAGAGAAGTCCTTGAAGTTTGCTTTCCTGGTTAGTGGAGGAGCTAAGACTAGCACTCAGGTCTCCTAAGGCTTTTGCTCCCCTTTACACTCCAGGGCGCTTCTGTGAAACCAATTGTTATCCAAGACAGAACCCTACTATTTTGGCAGGGAGCTCCTCCTTTCCTTTTGGCTCTCTTAGGTCTACCAACAGAAGACTGTCAACAGCAGTGGAAAATTATGGCCCAAATTCCCTTACATTACCGACTACTTCCACACATTTTTACCACCAGGCTTCAGGCTGACTTTTAGGAGCTACACCCAAGAAAAGATGTTATTCTTCCCCCCCCCCCCCCCACCTCCACCTTTTTGAGCAGACTATTTTTTCTTCTCTGCAAAAAGAATTATGCTCCAGCATAAGCTCATTATGGTCTGGAGGAGGTTATTTCTAGAAATAGCAATTAAAGATATTTTTCCCCAATCCCTTTTGCCCTTCTAGAGTTTGTATAGGTTTGTAAAGCCATTAAACCTTCACATCAACCTGCAGCTCAGAGAAATTTGATTTTTTTCCCTTCTTTTTCTAGCTTCTATTTTGAGAGACAGAGAAGAGAGACATTTGGATAGAAAGAGACAGAGGGGAGAAGACAAAGAGGGAGAGGGAGATATTAAGAGAGAGGAGAAGAGAGAAAGGGAAAGATAAAGACACAGAGAAAGAGAGACAGATAGAGATACCAAAAAGTGGTAGAAAAGACATGGAGGCAGACAGACAGACAGACACAGCGAGAAAGCAAGAGACAGAGAGACAGAAAGAAGCACATGGAGACACAGAGAGAAACCAAGACAGAGAGGAGGAGGGAAAGAGAAAGGTAGAGACAGAGGGAGGGAGAAAGAAAGACTGATGGAGAGAGACAGAGAGAGAAGAGAGACAGAGAGATTTATATTCATATTAATAACAGCTGAACCTACTCAACAAGCATTTAGTGAATTGGAGTGGAGATGTGGTTTTTAAACAGTCCTCTGACCAAAATGAAAGGAATTTTTTTTTTGTCAGACACTATAATTTGCCCAATAATTCCATTTCTCTTCTTACTAAAGGAGGCCCCAATCAGAGGCTTTCACATGTAGCTCCGGAAGCTTACAGCCTATGATCTCTGTGCTACCTCAGAATTCTCTTACACAGTCATATTTCAGTCCCTCATGGTGAATTCCTACATCTGAATTACACACACACACACACACACACACACACACACACACACACACACACACACACACACCAAAACAGGTTATCAGGACAATAATCTTTTTATTTTATTTTATTTTTTGTACTGTACATACATTGTAGTAATGCTCTGAATGTATTTCTAATCACAGTTAACTTAGTTCCTTGGCTCTGATTTTGACAGTTGCTTTCCAGAACTTACTCTTCAGTGGGACATGGAATTACTATGAAATGGGAAAAGCCACCAGAGAAGGTACAGCTGGAGCTGCCGTCTAAGGCCTGGATATTCTAGGAGCCAAGCTCAAACTAATGGATAAGGTTTCCTCTGTGGAATTCTTTAAGTCTCAGTTTAGAAAGGATCTTTGGGTCAGAAAGAAAAGAGCTTTTTAGGACCACAATGGAAAGAGCACTGGTTCTGGAATCAGAGGACTTGGTTTCCAATCCTACTTCTAATGCCTCTGATGCTTACTGCAGGAATGAACCCGGATAAGCCATCTAACATCCCTGGATATCAGCTTCCCTTTCCTTCCTTTCCCTTCCCTTCCCTTCTCATCTGCTCCCCTCCCTTCTTTTCTCTTGTCTTCTCCTCTCTCTCTTCTTTTCTCTTCTTGGCCATACATATATACATACATACATATACATTGATATCTGTTAATAGACATACAGATCTCTCTCCACACATACACATAGGCATACATATACATACAAAAAGGAAAGGCATCATGGCATAGTAGATAGAGGATAGATCTTGAAACCATATATATTTAGGTCACCTCTGGCCACAATTAACCATTGGAAAAGGGGAAGAGGAGGGGGAAGAAGGCCAAAACCAGAAGGTCACAGCTCCCTTGCTGACCAGCAGAGGGATTGGGGACAGCTGTGCTTCCAGCTGAGCAAGATAGTGATCCCCTGTCTTTAAATAAAACAAAAACAAAAAATGATTGGCTACAAAGCACCACTTATTTATTTACTTTTGGTCATTCGATCCTCATAGCAAACTGGTTAGGTAGAGATCACTAGTGTTATTCCCATTTTATAGATGAGAAAATGGGCTCAGAGATTTTCAATGGCATGCTCAAGATCATATAGCAAGAGGCAAAACCCAGCTGTGACTCAGAATCCAGTGGCATTCCTATTCTACCATATTGCCTCCTAAGCATGTGTATGTATGTGTGGCCACATTAATTATGTAGCTGTGCAAATATAATGGACAAGAGAGGAGTAGGATGGACTGGATGGAGCTGCAGAATGAGACCTATGGTTTCAGACTTGGCAAATGTGTTGGTTTGTCTTGTTTGAATGTGCTTATTCTCTCTCTCTCTCTCTCTCTCTCACTCACTCACTCATTCTTCCCTGAGGGTGGGAATGGGAGAGGGGGAACTGTGACATAGTAGATAGATTTTTTGTTAAGGAAAGAAAAAAGCAACAGTAAAAATTTAAAACATGAGCAAACACCTCACCCCCAAAATCAGAAGGGGAGAAAAAGAACATAGTCATTTTCCTGGTACCTTGTTGCATTTAATATGAATTTTAAAAACAAATTATATAAGAAAAATTCATATTTTCACATGAATCCTTCTTTGGTTCTTATGTGAATATTAAAATATTTGTTGATAATTAAGAAAAAACAATGCACTTGTACTCACACACTGGATGCAGGTTACATTTATTGGGTCTTGAATAGTGTACGGAGCATGTTTTCATTTACATAGGCATAGTGCCTTGTTAGCTTGGGTCCCCTCATTAAATAGATACAGCATAACCCAGTGGAAAGAAAATTGAGTAAGGAGTGACAAGAGCTGAGTTCAGATCTTCAGTTTGCTACTTACAACCTATGTGACCTTCAGCAAGTCATTTAACTTAGGGTCTTAGTTTACTTATCTGAAAAACAAAGGTGATCTATTAGACCTTTAGTTCACTTCTAGCCTGGATCCTAAGTCAGAAGTTGGGTTTGGCTCTTGCTATGTGATCTTGTACATGTCACTGAAAATCTCTGAGCCTATTTTCTCATCTATAAAATGGGAACAATAACACGACTTTTATAATAACTCTGACTCTGGATTTTGTGGAGCTTGAAATTAAAAGTTTTTACTTTAGTCTTTTAAAATGTTTCAGAGGCAGCTAGGTGGGACAGCAGATATAGCACCGGCCCTGGATTCAGGAGGACCTGAGTTCCAATTCGACCTCAGAAACTTGACACTTACTATCGGTGTGACCCTGGGCAAGTCACTTAACCCCAATCGCCTCACCCCCCAAAAAAATGTTGTTGCTATTGTTCAGTCATTTTCAGTTGTATCCAACTCTTTGTGACCCCATTTGGGGTTTCCTTAACGAAGATACTGGAGTAGTTTGACATTTCCTTCTCTGGCCCATTTTACAGATGAGACAACTGAGGGAAACAGGATTAAGTACCTTGCCCAGGGTCACACAGCTAGTAAAACGAGGTGATGCTAATCTCATAAACATAAAAATAGAAAACATTTGGCTCAATTTTTTTCTGTGAGTCAACAAATTCTCTTTACAGAGGACTATCAGAGGACTAATCTAAAAAAGACTAATCTCAGATTCTACAGACATACAGAAATAGTTGGAGGGAAGTGTGGTAGGGAAAGAAGAGGTGGAAATCTTGGCTTACTGTCCTTTTCTTTGTGTTTGGCTCCTGGTCTTTTGCAATATGTTTTTTAGAAGATGCTTCAAGTTATTCTGAGTCATTTCCCCTGTGGCTTGCATAGAATTTGGTGTTATTGGGTATTCCCCCTCTTCGGGAGCAAAATCCTTCTGCTCTTGTGAGTTCACCGTGAGGAAGAATAAGACCTCCCTGAAGGTTGGCAGAGGTTAAGGTGGTGGGGAAAATGTAGGAGATGAGGGATAGTAGGAGTCTGTTAGTTTGCTGGTGTGTTGTGAATAAGCAAATACCTGTTACAATTTTCTGTGCTCTAATAAAGAATGATGCTCTATACAAAACTGAGTTCTAGGTACCCAAACTGAATGAAATATTGGTTAGATTCAGCAAGTTAATAAAACATTAATCAATAAAACATTTTAAAATGCACAGCATAAAATAAATAGAAGTTCAGAAGAGGACACAAACAGCATTCTGTTACAATCTTGTCAAGTTTAAAGTACACTTTTAAAAAACAAACTATGTAATAGATTCATATTTTCATAGGCAATCCTCCTTTTGGTTCTTCTTTGAATATTGAAAGTTTTGTCGATGATTAAGTTCATAATATGCTTTGTTCTCATTCAAGACGGTGTTCTATGTTTCAATGCTTCGAAGAGTCTAACACCTTATAGAATACTCACATATTCCTTGCATTGGTTTCCATTTTGCTTAAAAACCTATTCATAGAACAGTAGAATCTGCAACGTTCAGAGGAAGTTAGAAGCATGAAATCCCGTTACAATGTAATTAATTTTTTAGGAAAATACTGATTGAGTTCATCAACCAACCAATCAGTAACATTTATTAAGTACTTATTATGTGCTAAACTCTGGGGATGCAAGGATGGAAAAAGTAGTTCCTGCCCTCAAAGAGCTAATATTTTATCAGTAAAAGAAATTCATATTTGAGTTTTGGTTATATTTTAGGAAAGCAATTTAGTTTGGGGCTCAATTTTTGTTTTCAGGACCTTGCTCTGGAAATGCCATGCCCGATTTCACCAAACTTTGATGTAGCAAAGCACCTGGTAACAGAATTTTACTGTGTTCTCATAAGCTTCACATTTGCTCACAGAGCCCTTAGAAAATATCAGTACTAAATCTAGGAAGATTGCAAGGAAGAAGTGTATTTTCCTCTGAAGATCCAAATGTTTTTTAAGAAAATGGGGTAGGGATGATAAAGGGAGAAGGACAAGTTATGAAATATCTCCTGGATATGTGAGCCTGGGTTTAACAGTCTAGGTTTAAGGGGTTCAGAAATGATTGAGGAAGGAGAAAAGGCATAAGACTTCTAGAAAAAGGTCTTAGGCTCTGGAGATTTGGCTGGAGAATATCATTATCCTCTTTTTGCTGTTACTGTTGTTTGCTCATTCAGTTTGTGTACCTATAACTTGGTCTTGTGTAGAGCATCATTCTTTTTTAGAACACAGAAAATTATAACAGGTATTTCCTTATTCACAACACACCAGCAATCTAACACTCCTACTATCCCTCATCACCTGCAGGCTCAGTGCCCCCTATTTTCTGGTGTATCAGTCCATTGAAACAAAACAAATTCCAAGCTTGATGATCTTTGGGATTGGTGCTATATTGCAGCTTTATCATCATCCATGCCATTTGTACCGATGTAGCAGCATCTTCTCTTACAGGGGTCCCAGGGATGTAAAACCTCACTCCACTGTCTTTTCTCTTCCCTCTCTCTTCTCTCTCTCTTCTCCTGCCTATACCATAGACCCCTTGAACTCCCATAGGCGTGGCTTTGCATTACTTGGGGTTTCAGATTGTTCTTAGACATAGGATCAAAAAGAACTTTGAACTTTGGTCTGAGCATTAAAAAACACCACCACCACTTCATAATTAGTCTGTTAATACTTAGGCCTACCTAGCTCTCCAGATATTTGGTTGTTTCCATGATATATTTATTAGGAAATTTCCCAGGTGACCTGGGAGTATCATTTCAGCTCTGACACTATCTTTGTTATAATATGGCAAGCAGTAGAGATATTTGGGGGGTAATGAGACATTTCCCAGAACCCCTAAAACTGAATGAGTAGGTAGTCACCTACTCAAGCACAAGTTTGTTCTTGAATAGAGTGGAAGTGGGGTAGTGTACATAGATAAATATGCACATAGAGGTGTATATATGTGTGTGGGTTAGTGCATATTTGAATGGGATATGTTCCTGGGATCCTTGAAAATAGTCGAATCTATGTAAACTGCTGTGTACTTTTAGTGGGCTGAGAAAAGTTCTCAATTAAAAATCAGACTACCAGGTGTTAACAAGAAAGATAAATGCCTATGGACTGTCTGCTGCCCTGGTTGAGTGGGTTGGCATGGTCTACTGCCAATATTTAAAACCACAAATTGCAAAACCAAGAATTAGAAGAGTTTTCTCTATACAGACATGCACACACACATACACACATACTCACCTACCCACCCACCACCCACCACCCACCTGCCAGTTTGTCTCCTTTTTTCCAGTGATCACCTCTATTGTCTATATTTGATATCAAGCATAGATTGACCAGTTGGTGCAATGAGACTCAAGATGCTGCCACAGGAAAGAATGACTTAACAGCAGTATCCCCATCCATTGTCTGTGAAACTGGTATTGATGAGAACTGTCTTAAACAGTCCTGGTAGTCCATCTACTCCTCTGTATTAGTCAGAACTCAGCTGTACAGAGCTGTATACACTAAATGAACCACTTGAGTGTGAATCTAGGGAAAGGGAATAAAGATTTCTATAACATCTATATTATTTCATTTGATACTTACAACAACACAGGGAGATGGATTCTATTATTGACCTACATTTTGGAGTTGGAGAAACTAAGGCACACAGAGGCATCTGTCTTTTCCAGAGAAACTTTTTCCAAAAAGGATGATTCTTTTTTCAATTGTTGACAAAAATATATGTGGAGTATATTCTGCATATCTTAGAATATATCTGTATATATTCCTTTGCTAAAAGAAGCACCGTTCCTAGAGGAGTAGGGGGATGATTAGGTAGGAGTTGGGCATGATAAATAACTGCTGTAATGACCCAGGTTTGCAGGTATTTAGGACAGAGGCTGAACCATCAAGGCTTTACTAGACTATAAACTCCCTGAGGATGCTACTTTGTCTTATCTATATTTTATCTCTTCCCCCCAGCACCTAACATAGTGTTTTATTGAACAAAATTGCTCACATCTAAAGTTCTGATGGTTCTTTACTCCTAGATTATACATATAGATTGTGCTGACAAGATTCCCTCTAGCATAATGGTCTGAGGGTAGAATCTCAGCCCCAACAGAGAGGGGAAAGCTTCCAGAACCTTCCTATTTCTCATAGCATAAAGTATAAATTTCTTTGCTTGGCACACAAACCCCGCTACAACTTGATTTCAATGCACCACTTCTACCTTCTCTAACAAGTACTTTTAAAAAAGAAAGAAATGAGAATAACTGATTTTTGTGTAGTGCTTCATATTATTTGATGCCCCAGGATGATCTTTTCTTTTCTTAGTGTGAATAAGTTTATTAAACCTTTTTTCCCCTTAACAGGATAGCTGGCAAAGTGCCTTGAGCATATTAGATGCTTAATTAATATTTGCAGGATTAAAAGAGTGAAGAGAATTCTCGATTTTGAGTCAGAAACTTGGATTCAAATCTCATCTCCAGCACAATCCTTTGGGGTGAGTGTTATTATTATTCCCATTTTATAGATGAGGAAACTGATACCGAGAACAGTACAATAACTTGTACCTGTGGTGTGATTTGAACTGAGGTCTTTCTGGCTTCAGGTCCCACACTCTCTTAGCTAAGCCATGCTGCCTCTGCCTTTCCTTTGTTCTGCCAAATGCCAAGTCTCTTTGCATGAGTCTTTTCTAATGCTTTGTGCTCTTCTCAGATTGCACTGTTCTCTTGCTATCATCATCTCATCTGGACTGACTTCCTTCCTTCTTTTCTTTCTTTCTTTCTTTCTTTCTTTCTTTCTTTCTTTCTTTCTTTCTTTCTTTCTTTCTTTCTTTCTTTCTTTCTTTCTTTCTTTCTTTCTTTCTTTCTTTCTTTCTTTCTTTCTTTCTTTCTTCAGGGTTTGTTTGTTTGTTTTGCAGGGCAATGAGGGTTAAGTGACTTGCCCAGGGTCACACAGCTAGTAAGTGTCAAGTGTCTGAATCCAAATTTGAACTCAGATCCTCCTGACGCCAGGACCAGTACCCTATCCACTATGCCACCCAGCTGCCCCCCAGACTTTATTTCTTAGATCAGGTCTCATCTTCTCTATGAACCCAGGCCACATTTACCTCCCCTGTCTCTGCACTACTCATTTGGTCATTATCACCTGCCGTCATAACGTTATTTAAGTATTTTACTTGTATTTAAGTTATATTCCACCAATGGGATTGTAAGGTCCTTGGGATCAGGGGCTGTTCTTTATATACATCTTTGTATCCCTTAGCCTTATCTATATGGCTTGGTAAGTACCTGCTAAATACTCAGTTGAGTGAATGAAGGGAAAAGAGAGCCTGCTTACCTATTCACTAGATGGTGTTTCCTTCTGGCTTCTTTGGAGATCTCTCTTTAGGCTCAAAATTAGCTCAGCTTCACTGTTTTAGGCATATCAAGGCAGGTGAAAATGAGTTGTTCTTAGCTTGGAAATTTTTCCAAAGGAGGAGGATTCTTTTTACCCCAGTTGCTGACCAAAAAAAAATGTGTGGGGAATATATATATATATATATATATATATATATACACACACACACACACACATACATATTACACCTCACTTAAGCAACCTGAGATTGGGCAGGTGGGCCCCACTCAAAAGTAGAGATGCCCAGGATAACCATGGAGGGTCATTTGTTCATGCTCACTGGACCACCCAGAAAGATGTTGAGGGCTAGTGCTGGTGCCTTGATGTTGATATATGCATATCAACATAATTAACACATTATGGTTCCTCAAGAAATATCAGCATGGTGCAGGGAAAAGAATGCTGGATTGGGAGTCAGTGGAGCTGGGTTTGAATCCTGGCACTGCCTATGTAAACTTGGCTGAGCCTCAGTTTCTTCTGGGCCTAAGAAGAAAGGCCTCAGTTTCTAGTAGCTCTGTTTCACTAGCTGTACAATGAAAACATTGAAGCCTAAAGTACTTTTAAAGCTCTAAGTCTAGGAGCCAAAGGGTCTTTTGGACCAGTAATGCTCAGTCCACACTCACTGTGCACCTTTCAGTTCTGAGGAATACAGCATGGTTGACTGCTCCCTTCTACCAGCATTCCCTTTAAGTTGTATGTGAGTGGGTGCGCCTATACACTCTCTCACACACACACACACACACACACACACACACACACACACACACACACACACACACACACACAACTTGCTGCCCAAAATCTGAAGAGTCATTTAGGGCCATTCAAAATGCAAATGTCAGATTATTTCTGGTCCAGCTAGGCAGAATAAACAAACTACTGCCCAAGTGAGAATCAGTTCTTACTTCTTTCACAGCCCTCTGAATGGAGCTCCTGAAGCCGACATACCCTACGGCTAGCTATACCATTATAAATGTTCCCTCAAGGGGCCCTGGATTCAGTAGGACCTGAATTCAAATCTCGCCTCAGACACGTGATACTTACTAGCTGTGTGACCCTGAGCAAGTCACTTAACCCCAATTGCCTTATAAAAAAGAAAATAAAAAAAGTATAAATGTTCCCTCATTGGTTGTTCCTGCTTAGCTCAGACAGAGCTACTTTGGCATATGCATTATTATCATCTCTCCTTCAAAGGGCATTGATTGGCTGATAATTTTTAATGTCCTAAGGGTTCTTCCAGTTTTAAGATTCTGTGATCCTACCTCAAGTAATTATTTGAACTCGGACACTATTTATGTGACTATTCACATATTTCTGCATGTGTGCACACATACATTTCTTAGCCTCACTATTGCATAGTCTCAGACTGTACCTATAGCTGAAAGGAATGTGCTCATTACCGGGAGAGCTTAGAAAATTATTATTTTTTTTTTCAGAGCAATGAGGGTTAAGTGACTTGAACAGGGTCACACAAGTAGTAAGTATTAAGTTTCTGAGGCCCCATTGGAACTCAGTTCCTCCTGAATCCAGGGCCGGTGCTTTATCCATTGCGCCATCTAGCTGCCCCCTAGCTGGGTAATTCTTGCTCTGTAGATACTATATCACTGGCTTCTTTACCCCAATTATGTCTGCCTGAGCTATCTGTATAGTAGCTTGTTATTGATGCCTGAACATCAAGAATTTTCCTATCCTTCAAACCCCAGCTCATATGCTGTCTCCCTGAAGTCCTTCCTAATCCTTCTAAACAGAGATGACCTTTCCTTCCCAGAATCTTCATTGTATTTTTCCTTTTTTACAGAATTTATATTCTTCCTTGCCTTACAGCTGTGTGCTTCCTGGCCCATTTCCCAAACCTGGCATTTTCCCTCCTGAGTCTGTGCCTTGGTGAAGGTTAGCTTGCATCTCAGGAATTCACTCTCTCCTCGTACCTCTGCCTCTGAATATCCTTATCTTTCTTCAAGGCTCATCTCCAGTACCAAGGTCCAAGGAAAACCTCTTCTGATCCTTCTTAGTTGTTGGTAGCTCTTCCCTCAAATGATCTTGTACTTTAAGGGTTGTATCCCTTCTACCTCTCACCCTCTTATAACAGAAGCTTCTTGACATAAGGACTGTTTATACTCCTCAATCTTACTCCAATGCCTTATACATAGTAAGCACTTAATAAATGCTTACTGAATTGAATTGTCACATGTATTTTACTAGCCTGAAAGTTCCCTGAAGGATAGGGACTATCTTATTGATCTCTGCCTTCATACATGTCTATCTAATTAGTACTTTGCATCTGGGATTAGCACTCAGCACTGATTGGATCAATGGATCAAATGGGATAATATATGTAAATTGCTTAGCATAGTACCTAGCACATAGTAGGAGCCTAATAAATGCTTATTTGCTTCTTTCCTATCTGATTAACATACTCTTCATGGAATATTTTTTTTGTCATATGCAACCTCATGGATTTTATTTTATTATTATTTTCTTTAGGTCTGAGGAAATTACATACTTACTATTTACATGTAGTGGTCTTCTTGACATTGTCCCGGGGCCAGGGAGCAGAGAAGACATATGAGAACTGTACTGAACAGTATCCTCCTAGGAAATTGACATTCTCATATATCCTTGCCCTAGTCGTTCACACTAGAAAGAACTCCTTGACTTTCCATGAGAAATGGCTTTATTGACAATTTCCATTAAGGCTGAAGCTGTGTGTAAATCAGTCATTTTTTAATAATAAATGGTTATTTAATGTTAGATTTGTAGTTTTAGGATGTAACAAAGTGATAGCAAACATACCTCTCTGAAGGTGCTATTATAGTTATTCTAAGGTAGGAAGGTTTATTGCAGCTCTCTCTTTCCTACTCCCACATGCCCTGCTCAAACCTTCTTCCTTCCTTCAGAAAGTCCTTGCTGAATAGTCTAACCCACCATGATATCTTTTCTCTCTAAGCAACTATAGCAGTTTCTTTTACTACTGATCATTAACAAAAATGATGCTTTATATTTAGGGGACTTTATGTATACCAGCAATCTCTAGAGATCCTTATAATGATCCTGAGGGTTATTGAGGATACATGTTATTATCTATGTTTGATATTTCGGAAAGCTGAGACTCATAGAACTTAAATGATTTGTTCAAGGTCCCACGACTGCTAATTAGGAGAACCTTGGCTAAAATGCAGGCCTTTCAATTTTGGCTGTGGCAATATTTTATCATATGCATGTGTGTGTATATACATACATATATACATATGTAAATTTATTTTGGGTACAGCAACATTTGATCACAAATGTGTAATGTGCATATATGTCTACATGTGCATACCTGTGTGTACATCACATGTCTACATACATGCACACAGTACATACGTACATACTTACATGCGAGAATAGATGGCAGAATGAATAGACTACAAACAAGGAGACTATTTTAATGGCTTAAAAGAAGGGTGGTGATGGCCTGCACTGGGCACTGATTATGTGAATGGAGAGAAGGTGATGGATTTGTCAGGTGTGGAGGTAAAATCAAAAGGATTTATTAACAAGTTGTGCATGAGGGAGGAGAGAAGAATTAAAGAAACAAACACTCTTATTCAGGAGAGAGGTTGGTAAGAGAAGGTCCTAAATTCTGAAGTGATTCATATAAAAGCTGTCCAAAAAAATAGAAATGAATAGTTCCAGAATGTCATGCTTTATCTGTGATTAAAAAGAAGCATTTCCAATTATTATTCACCTGAAACCTTTTCATTAGCAGCTTGAGATAAGTTCAGCATTCTAGAGGGAGAAGAACTATACTTGTGCAGATCATGGAATCTGTGTTCTAAGGCAACTGGGAAGTTATGGAGGCCACAAGTATACAACACAAAGGCTATAAGATGTATATGCCCCACAGCCCTTCCAAGTGCAAATTAACCAGATGACAATGTAATTAGGAAATATTTAACAAAATAAATAAAAATACAATAAAACCTAACTAATATTACATTTTTAAACCATCAGTTGACAGCCTACAAGGATTTTTATGGATGAATTTGTTGTTTTTCCATCACTTCCTTTGTGTCCAACTCTCCATGACCCCATTTGGGGTTTTCTTGGCAAAGATACTGGAGTGGTTTGCCCTTTCCTTCTCCAGCCCATTTTCCAGATGAGGAAACAGAGGCAAGCAGGGTTAAGTGACTTGTGCAGGGTCACATAGCTACTAAGTGTCTGAGGGGCAGTTCTGAACTTGGGAAGAAAAGTCTACCTGATTCCAGGCCCAGAACTCTATTCGCTGCACCACCTAGTTGACCCATGCTTGGATTAGTGGCCCCTGCTCTATTTAAGTTTGACAATACTGTTCTAGACTAAACTGTACTGGCACAAAAAGTCCTCCAATGATGTGGAAGCTCTAGACAAAATAATTATTCTATCTTGACACATTTATCAATTTTGTTTCAAGAGTTCATATTTAAGTATTTAAAAAATCTTGTTACTTCCCTTGAGTTTTATCCTTTTGCATTCTCCCAGGATGCTGATGTCAGAGCAAAGATGGTGGCCATACACAGGGTACTAGCCATTGCTGAACTTGTATACCCCAAAGGAGGGCTGGTTGGACAAATGCTGGAGAATCCCTCATGACTTTTCCTAGGACAGAATTACACAAGGTCCCTTAGAGGAGAATGAGAGGACTCAGATTTTGTGATGTAGGACATTTTATATACCTTGAGGTCTGTGAAATCCTAGGATAAATGGTATAAGCTGGGCATGCTGCAGATTTTAGACATAGGTCTTCCGGGTCAGTCCACAGGCTTGCTAATCTTTTTGAGCCCTCTACTCCATGGCTCATCACTGAAGTTGTGGGTTTACAAAGATTCATTTTGCAGGTTTCTTAATAATTATTTCCGTGACGTGTCCCCACCTTGATTTTCTCCTGGGAATATAAGAATTTGGCTTGGTAAGTAAGTACTTAGCCACTTTGGCTATTGGAGAGATTTTATTTTACCGAACAGCATACACAAAGAACTCAAATCTGTGAACACTCAGGAAAACTCTTCCCTCTTTGATTGGCCATACTTTCCCTGGGGACCTATCTATAGCATCATCCTGACTTATAGTACTACCCTGGGTGGCTTCCCCAACCAATCCCCTCAGGGAAAATACCGAGGGTTGGCAGGGAGTCAAGCAACACTTCACTCTGGTGATTCTGTCTCCTGGGAAACCTATATAATCTTGCAGATTAATAGAACTACTCTGTGTGGGGCCCCTCTACAGGAGAAGTCAAGCAACCACCTCCTCTTTAAGTGGATCAATTCTTCCTAGTCTCTGTGACATAGTATAGCCCCAGTAAGACCCTCAAAGAGGAGCAATGGTGTCCTTGCTTGTCTTTCTACATCCTGGCTCCCTAACAATCCTTTTTCTCCCTTCACTTCTCTGTCTGTCAGTGGTTCCTTCTCTTGTTCTACTGTCTCCAATGGGTGATAGATTCTTATCTCTAGGGTAAAGGAAGGCTATCCCTGGATATGCTTGTATTCTTTTGAGGTCTTCATGTGTGGTTGTGCTGTTGAGCCCTGGTGGGACTGTGTCTTCATCTTTAAAAAAATATTATTATTGTTATTGTTATTATTGTTATTCTTCTTATTATTATTTTGGCAGGGCAATGGGGGTTAAGTGACTTGCCCAGAGTCACACAGCTAGTAAGTGTCAAGTGTCTGAGGCTGGCTTTGAACTCAGGTCCTCCTGAATCCAGGGCCAGTGCTTTATCCACTGCGCCACCTAGCTCCCCCACCTGTGTCTTCATCTTACACTGGTTTTCTGTACAAAGACATCCCTTGAAGGTTGTATGGTTTCCCCTAAGGATCATGGTCATTCTTCTGGAGAACTGAGTCTATATCTGTGAAAAAAATAACATGCTTTTCCACATGTTTGTCTAACATTGTCTCCTGAAACTAACCTCCCTTTTAAACACAAGCCCAAAGGTATAGCTTCACATGCACTCCAGCCTTGAACTTGAACCAGTGTCAGAACAAAGTTGTTATGGTCAAGGAGGACTTAGGACAAGAACAATTCTCATCTTGTCAAGGGGTGAGAAGGAACATACCTAGTTCCTGGGGCACACTTGGGCATGCTTTCTATTAGTAATCATTAGAATAGCTTGTGTTTGAATAGCCCTTGAGTATTATAAAGAGCTCCATAGGTCTTATCTTATTTGATCCTTGCAAAACCCTCCAAAGTGCCAGGGTTGTTATTCCCATTTTATTGAAGAGAAAACTGAGGCTCAGAGAAATTTTTAAGGCCTTGTCCAAGCCCTGTTTGTCAGAATTTGAACTTAGTCTTTTTGACTTCATGGTTTAGGAGCCACTTTATATTACACGGCAACAACAATAAGATTTATATAGCACCTACTATGTGCCAATCACCATGCTGAGTGCTTTACAAATATTATCTCATTTTATCTTAAATATAATATGTTAAAATATACTAAAACTTTCAAAATTCAAGTTTGGTAGTAATTTTTGGGTTTTTGCCTCAGATTGGGGAGAGCATGCTCTGATGCAAAGAGGGCTGGATTAAGAAAAAGTGGGAGGCTTGTGTCTGAGTTCCAGGTCTGCCACTCAGCAACTTATTTAACTTTCCTTCACCTTGCTTTCCTCATCTGTAAAATGAAGGGGTTGGAGTAGACAGCCTCTAACATCCCTTCCAAATCTGCCACATGCTGAAATTAAATATACTCCTCCATGGTTAGGCGTTTGAATTTTTTCCCCGTGTGTAAGCCGAAAATGGATCCAGGCCATGTCTACACAAGGCAAGTGTATCCAACCATACTGTACCAAAATAGCACTTTTCCTGCTCCGTTTCACTTGTCTGTGTGGCATGTAATGAAACAGAGAAAGACAGGAAATGCTCAGCCTGGGTGGCCATCTCTTTTTGCCCAGATAGCTCAGTAATGTACTATGGAAGGGCAAGGTTCCTAGAACTGAGAGTCAGAAGAGCTGGCCTCAAGGTCTGAACATCTCACTGACTCTGTGTGTGTGTGTGTGAGAGAGAGAGAGAGAGAGAGACAGAAAGACAGACAGACAGACAGACAGACACTTTGGACAAGTCCTTTGCTTTCTCTGGGACTTAACTTGTTCATGTACACAATGAGTTGGTTGAACCAGATGATTTCTAAGGTCCTTTCTGGTTCTGCATCTATGATCCTGTGGATGATGTTGGTTTTGCGAGGCAGACAGTTGCTCATATATAACTTTTAGTGCTCAAGCCCAGGTGAATCACTCCCTCAAATCTTTGGCCTCTAGAAATCCTGGGCACACACATTATTTTGTTTCTAAGTCCAGGCATCCTGTACAAGTTTCTAGGCTGCTGGTTCCTTGACTACAGATGAAGAAACAAGAGAGGAGACAGTGGCTGTGTCCCAAACCTACCCTGTGATGTGGAGGGAAAAATCCAAAAAGCAAAGAAAGCAGAGGTCTTATATCATTGCTCCCTTTCTGAATAGGGATCAGATCACTAACTCTTCTTGCCTCAGTTTGTCTATAAATTGCTTGTGTGAACATTTCCACGTCCACTTTACCCTCTGAGCCTCTTTAGAATAGAGAATATTCTACTCAGTATTCTGATGAGGATCTAATGAGCTGATGCACGTGTTATGTCCTCTAAGATTTTCTTGTTTTTAGAAATTGACTCTTTGTTTCCAGGAGCTGTGCCCAATGAAGGCCCAGGTTCAGAATGCATTGGGGGGAGGTTGATAGGAAAGCCGATCCCCTTTACCCCCATAAATACCTTAAAAACTAGCTGGGTGGGAAGTTTGGTAGAAAATTCTAGGGGAGAAGGTGGTGAGTTCTCTAATAGGAAGCAAACATTTTAATGATTGGTTCTGAGAAAGTAAGACCCTGATCTGGCCAGATAAATTAGACCTGTTCTGACTCTGTGGATTTGGCATTCCATCTTAGCGGGTAGAGACATCTCCCTCAGAAAAAGAGGAAAAAGGTATACACACCTGGCCACAGCAGAGAACTGGGAACACCCTCAGGTAGGACTGATGGACCTTCCTGTCAGGTACTGGGCATGTAGTAGCTACAAATTGGCAGGGTAGAGACATGCCTTTTGTCTTCTTCCCAGATACTCCACCCAGTCTTGTGTGGCCCCAGCACCAGTAGAGCTTTTTGAATTCTGTCTCTACCTGTATGAGCTTGGGCAAATGACTTAATCTTTCTGGGTCTTAGTTCTCTTTGTGAGATGAAGAGGTTGAACTAAATGTCCTCTAGGATCCCTTTTCAGTTCAAGATCTACAAGGCCTGAGTTCTTGTTCTGGTTTTGTCCTTTCTCCAACTATATTATCTTGGGCATATGATGGAACTTCTCTGAACCTCAGTTTCCCCATCTTTAAAAAAGGAACAATTGGGGCAGCTAGGTGGTGCAGTGGATAGAGAACCGGCCCTGGATTCAGGAGAACCTGAGTTCAAATCTGGCCTCAGACACTTAACACTTACTAGCTGTGTGACCCTGGGCAAGTCACCTAACCCCAATTGCCTCACTTAAAAAAAAAAATCTCTGCCCTATTTTCCTATAAGTTGTTGTGAAGATCAAATCAGACACTGTACATTAAAGTGCTTTGAAAATTATATTGCATATTCCATAAGTGGAAATTCTTAACATAAATTACTATTCCCTTTTGACAAAGGGCTTAGCAGAATGGGAATTAGAAAAAAATCATGGAAATGGAAAACTCATGGAAAACAGGAGAAGCACCATAAAATGGGAGCAGGGCACATGTTGTCCAGATTTTTGAAAAAGGAAAGAGAAAAGAATCTGCAAACCATAAAACAATGAATTTGACTGGTTGTGGGAGAAATTCTAGAAAAGATCATTTAAAAAGATAGTTGTTGGGGCAGCTAGGTGGCACAGTGGATAGAGCACTGGCCCTGGAGTCAGGAGTACCTGAGTTCAGATCCGGCCTCAGACACTTAACACTCACTAGCTGTTTGACCCTGGGCAAGTCACTTAACCCCAACTGCCTCATTAAAAAAAAAAGATAGTTGTTGAACATCTAGGAGGTAAAGTTATGATTGTAAAGAGTCAGCATAGATTCATCAAGAATATGGCACTAAGGGCAGCTAGGTGACACAGTGGATAGAGCACTGGCCCTGGAGTCAGGAGTACCTGAGTTCAAATCCTGCCTCAGACACTTGACACTTACTAGCTGTGTGACCCTGGGCAAGTCACTTAACCCTAATTGCCTCACCAAAAAAAAAAAAAAAGAAAGAAAGAAAAAGAATATGGCACTAATTCCATTGGGGGGAACAGTATTGCTAAAAAAGAGGAAGAAAGTGCTGAGCATATAATTTACCTAGATTTTTAGCAATTTTTTTTACAAAGTATCATGCTATTCTTTTGGAGAAGATGGAATGATATGGGCCTTTTAATATTTTTATCAATGACTCGGATAAAAGCATGGATCACATGCTCATCAAACTTGCTGGTGACACAAAAAGGGATAGTTAACATATCGGATGATGGAGTCAGGATCTAAAGCAATATTGATAATCTAGAGCTAAATCTAATAAGATGAAATTCAATGGAGATTGATGTAAAGATTTGCACTTGGGCACAACAAATCTACTCTACAAATAAAAGATTGGGAGGCATAGTTAGAAAGCTGCTGTTCTGAAAAATATCTAGATATTTGTGAACTTCAATGCCAGGATAATCCAGCAGTGTGATGTGACAAAGAAACAAACAAAAAAATGAATGCATTAAGATAGACATGGGAATGTTGTGTTCAGTTCTCATCGCTGTGATTCCAGAAGGAAATTGATAAGATGATAAGATGATAATTGTTCTGCTGAGAGCTATCAGGATGGTGATGGGTTTGTATCAAATGAGGATTGGTTGAAGGAACAGGTCGATTTGAACCCAGAGAAGAAAAGATTTGTGGGAACATGGTTACTGTGTTCAAGTGTTTGAAGCTCTGTCATGTATTTGAGGAGGGATTATATACATTCTATTTGGTCCCAAAAAGCAGGTCCAGGAACAATAAATGAGAGTTTGTTTGATGTTTAAAAAACACACACCCATAAAACCTTCCTAACAATGAGAGTTATACAGAATGGGTTACTTGGAAAGGCAGTCGATTCCCCTTTCTCCAGAGTCTGGATGGGCACTTGTTGTATATGTTATAGTTGGAATTTTATGGGTAGCTAGGTGGCTCAGTGGATAGAGCACTGGGCCTGCAGTCAAGGAGATTCCTCCTCTTCCTGAGTTCCAATCTGGCCTCGGATGCTTGCTAGTTCTGGGACCCTGGGCAAGTCACTTAACCCTGTTTGTCTCTGTTTCCTAATCTGTAAAAATGAGCTGGAGAAGGGAATGGCAAACCACTCTAGTATCTTTGCCAAGAAAACCCCAAATGGAGTCATGGAGAGTCAGACATGAGTGAAAAGGAGATTTCTTTTATGTATGAGTTGATCTAGTTGGCCCCTGAGGTTCCTTCTAACTTTGAGATTTTGTGAGTCTGCCGGAATTTCTCTTAATGTAAGGCATCAAGTTGATGTCATTCATCCATTCAACAAAAATTAAGTGTCTACTGTGTTCAAGGAACTGTGCCAGACTTTGGGGATGCAACACTGTGAAAGTTAAGGAGTTTACAATTTAACGGAGGGTGGGTTGATGGGGGAAACATTTATATCAATAACCATGATAAAAGGGAGAGTGAAGTAAAGGCATAGTAGAGGTCCAGGTAGAGTGTATAAGCATGGCTTCATCTGGACTGGCCCTGCAGGTATGCAGAATAGATGACCACCTACACGTTGTGAGTTAAAGGGGGCTGCAAGGGTCTAATCCCCCCCACTCAGATTTCACTTCTATCATTCTGTCATGGTTTTTTTCTCTTAGGCCAGTTAACCAGCCTAAAATTCACACCTTTAGAATAACTAATGGATCAGGTTACAAAGGTGTCTCCAAAAGATTTGTGTTGAAGCACCTATATGTTCCCTAGATGTAGGTCTTCTAGCCTATCATTTAGGTAGTGGTAAGTACTAGTCTGAGAAGTCAGAAAGCTGGTCTCAGGGTCAGGAAGATTTGGCTTCAAGTTCAACCTCTTCTACTTAGTGGCTAGGTGACCCTGGGTAAATTAACCCTTCAGTGCCCCAAGCAATACTCTGACCATAATGCGTAAAGCAGGTATGGATCTCCATTGGTAGAGGGAATTCTCACACTAGGAGTCCCTTAAGCCTATGAAATTACAAATCTATACCCTCCTCCCACCAAGAAAAAGCAAAAACAAAAACAAAAAAAGCTCAGTGATAGTATAAATCTGAATCTTGCCAGGAGTCTCTACCACCTGACAATATTGAGCCTCAAATGTCCCTATTTCAGAGACTGTTGAAGTTACGAGGATTGGCATAGCCCCTTCTTTATCTCTTTGGAATTTTTTTCTTTTGTGGTGTATAGAAAAGAGCACTGAACCTGGAAGAAGATACTCTTGACATAAGAAGGCCTAGATTTGGGTCCTGGTTTTGCCATTATTTTGTGTGACCACAGGCAAGTCACTTTAAACTCTTTATCCTCCTGTTTCCTTGTTTTTAAAATGGGGCTAATTCTCTTTGGGCCACCCCCAACACAGGATTTTTGTGAGGAGAGCATTTTAGAAATCCTACAGCATTACATAAAGGTGATTGCTCCTCCTCCCCGGCATCCACCGGCCCACATGTCAAAGCTATATTTCCTCGTTGCTGCTATCTGGTAGTCCCCTTTGAGGCTCAGGTCAAGGGCTATGATTCCCCTCTCCCCAGCTGGCCATGCTTTCCCATCCCTCCCTAAAATCACCTTTCATTTCCTATGTATGTATGTATATAGGATCGTAGTCCTAGAGCTGACAGGGACCTCAAAAGTCATTTCATCGATTTTACAGCTAAAGAGACCAAGGTCCAGAGAAGTAATGTCAGAGGCAGCATTTAAAGTCAAGCCTTCGGATCTCAGAGCCTCTGTTCTTTCCTCCATGCTATTCCCCAGCTAGATTTTAAGTACCCCAGGGGTAGAGACTGTTTTAAGGGTTGTCTTTGTATCTCAAGCCCCAAGCACGGTACCTGCCCTTAATAAATGCCTCTTGATTTCTTTGATGGTGCCAGTGTTGCCAGCAAGCAGTGCTTTCCAGGCCAGTTCGGTTCCTGATTTAGTTCCGAGGACAGAATGAGAGGATCAAAAACCAGCTTTTGGGGGGCAGCTAGGTGGCACAGTGGATAGAGGACCGGCCCTGGAGTCAGGAGGACCTGAGTTCAAATCTGATCTCAGACACTTGACGCTTACTAGCTGCGTGACTCTGGGCAAGTCACTGAACCCCAACTGTCTCACCACAAACAAACAAACAAACGAACAAACAAAAAGCAGCTTTTGGAGGCTCAGCACTAGGTATTAAAGAAAAAAATCTTTATTTCCTGGGCTTCTAGAACTGATTACAGTAGTGTGTGTGGAGTAAGAGGAGGAAAGATCCACACCTGTTCTGCACCTCATGAGGTGCCTTAGGACCTCCGTGCACCCCTATCTCTTTGTGTGCCATGTTTCCATAATGACCTGAGGGGAACTGTGGCCTCTGAAAGGTGATGAGCTATTCTCTACGAGGAGGATGGGTGAGGGGAAGGAAAGGGGGAGGAGGAAGGGACAAGAAAGCTAGGAGCTGGGGAAGCCACATGGAAAACTCTAGCCTCACTAAAGTCTGCAGAGCTTCAGGAGAGCAGAAGGAAGGAGACAATGGATATGTGTTGGGTTGTTTTTTTTTTTTCTTTTCTGACAGTTGCCAAAACATATAATGATGATTATGAGGATGATGAATAGCATTGTAAACCCCAGATCTCCTGGTGCTGAGCAGCCGAATTTGGGTTCTCAGATGTTTTTAGAGTTGTTGTGTTTCAGAAGGATGTTCCCCCTTCAGAGCCAGGGAGTTTATTTAATAGAGCCGAAGCCAAGACCCAGCATGGTGGCTCTGCTTACAGCTGCATACCCTACCCTCCCAAAGCCCTCCTCTCTTTCTCTTTGCCTTGTGTGGTTTGAAAGAGGAGAAGAAGAGAAGGGGTGGGGGTGGGGAAGGAGACTGTGTGTGTGAGTGAGTGAGTGTGTGTGTGTGTGTGTGTGTGTGTGTGTGCATGCTCGTGTGGGATTGGGTCAGGCTGGGGGTAGCAGCAGATGTAACTGTACGATGTCTCTTGTTTATCTTTTATTTATAGTAGACACTTAGATGGGGGCAGCTCTCAGAGCAGAGCTTACAAGTTTGCAGCGGCAGCAGCCACAGCGGGCCTCCCTCAGAAGCCGTGGGGGGAAGGAGGAAAGGGGCATGAATAATACAGGCCTGCATATTGATGGACCTTGTGGAGCAGAACCCCAGACTGGGTTGAGCTCACAGAAGAAAGGGCTTTGAATTTTGCCGTCCTCTGAGCAAGAAAAGCTATTCTTTCCTACTCAGAAGGCTGCAAGTTATGGGTGCCTGGGTTTTGTACAGCCACTGTCTTTGGCACAGCAGAAGCAACAGAAAGGCCTATAAATAAGTTCCTGGGGTCTATTTGGCAAGACACGGCCTCAAAGAAGGATTCCTAGGTTCTTTGGGACACTTTAGTGACTACTGATTTTGTACCAGTGAAGAAACTGAGGCCCAGGGAGTTACAAGAGATTTAGCCAAGTTAGTAAAACAGACAGGACTAGGATCTGGATTGCCTCTGTGGTGACAGGTATTTCAGAGCAATACCATTTACATGGGTTTTGAATCATTAGGGTTAAAATTATCCCTTTATTTTAGGTCTGAGGGTAAGTTTCAGGGGCCCAGACAAACGTGCTTAGGCCTGTTTTCCATTATTCACTTTGTTTACGTCATTTTCCCCCCCAAAGAACCCCATGGGTGGAGAGGAAGAAAAATTCTCTTTGGCCCTCTTCAATTTTTTTTTTGACAGAAATGGTGGCAAATATTCTTTGCCGCTAAAAATATTCAAAAAAGGAAAACCACCCACACTGATGGCTTGGGAGCTTTGGGAAAATGAAAATGTGTGCCATCGTGTCCCACCCACAGTCTGTGGAACAGCTTGGCAACAGGGAGAGAGACACGTTCCTTGGGGAAGAAGTGTAGAGTGGAGCAAAGAGAAGCTCTGTTTCACCATCTTGGATTGGTAAAACTGTGGGTAACAAATCCACTTGTAGAAGAGATTGATGGTCTGCTGGTGTGTGCTTCTCTTTTCTCCCCCCAACCCCGACAATGGGAGGCATTGATGTGATTTGGTTTAATGTAAAATAGGCATTAGTTCTGGCAAAAACATTTAAGTTAGACCAAGGGGAAGGACTACCTTATTAAGAAAAAGAAGGCACTGGATCACAATGCCAAGAATGCCTATGGAATCCTATTCTTCAAAAATTGTCAAGGATGGGACAGAAACATCTTCATAAGATGATAAATGACAACAGTGATAACAGTTCAATAACAATAAATGATATTTTGTCACTTTGAAGTTTACAAAGCACTTAATAGAAATGACCTCATTTGAGCCTCACAACAAAGCTTTGAGACAGGTACTACAGAAACTATGATCCTGATTTTACAGATGAGGAAACTGAGGCTCAGAAAGATTAGTGATTTGCCCATGGTCATACAGCTAGTAACTTTTGGAGCTGAGATTCTAACCCTGGTCCCACTGACTCCGGGTCCAGCACTCTATTTCCTGTGCCATTCAACTGAATTCATACTCTTTGAGGGGTAAAAATGAATTCCAAATGAATAATTTATAACATCAATATTCTAGGCACAAGTTGAAGACGAAAAGAGAACTCAATCAATTACCTAATGAAAATAACCCATTATCTAATGAAAAGTGCCTCTATAGGTAGTGTCTATTAACTATATTAGTTATTGCTATTAGTACAATGCTGTTCTTAGTTTAATACTATGTCTAATATTAACTAGCTCATGAAAAGTACCTTTATATCATTATCTACCTGATTAAATGTGAGAACAACTTTGAATAGAGCTCTTCCTTAGGTGACTGAGATAGGAGATTGCATTAGATGACCTCTTGACCTATATGCTCTCAAATTTATTAAAAGAAAAACCAAATAAACCATACAGGTTATTTACATACCTATAGAATTATTTTTTAAACCTTATCCCATATTGACTGTGACTCACAGCAACCCTGAGAGTTGGATGGAACAGAAATAAATATTTGAATTGACTAAATGAGGAAACTAAAGATAAATGAATTTAAATAACTCACTTTAAGTGGCCTTTCTCCATTTTACAAGTAGGTTTCCAACTTCAAATCCTGATGAAGGCACTTACTAGCTATGTGACCTTTAGTGCCTCAGTTTTTTTATCTGCAAAATAAGGGAGTAGAACTCTAGCCTCTAAGGTTCCTTCTAGCTCTAAGTCTATGTTTCTAATTGCTTGCTGGTTGTATGCCAGTTCCTGTACATTTGGAATGAGTACACCAAACTTGACTAGGGGTGATTTTTTGTTCTGGGCCCTGGCCCACAAAGTTTTTCCAAGGGACTTTGGGGTGTTTTCCCCTCCTTGCCTTTCCTTGTCCTTATCCCCTCCTTCTGATGAGGGGGTCCTATGGGCAGCTGTTCCTACTGCTTAGATGAGATGGGTGTCACCATCATTCAGTGAGATAGAAGACCATCAGGCCTACTGTCTGCCCTTGCCTATGTGTCCATCTCATACAATCTGAAGATCCCCTGTCTTGCCATTGGCCCTGCCATTAACCTTTTAGACCTTCAAAACCTTTCTCCCTTACCTATGACTAAACCCTCTTTGCTGTGTTGTCTCCCGCAATTAGAGTGTGAGCTCTTTGAGAGTAGGGACCAACATCTTTTTTTCCTTTGTTCTTCCCAGAGTTAGCACAGTGGTCAGCACATAGTGAGTCAAGTTCAAGAAATGCTTTTTCATTCATCTGTTTGTTCATCAGAGGAACCGTTAATAAATATCAATGTAAGACGTTTGTTCGATGTCCAAGGCAATGAGAATTCATAACAAAGACTTGTTTGGGGACTAGCCCTGTACCAGATTTTATGTAAAAGAATCCTTGAAGAGCTTACAGTGTAAGGTGGAGAGACAAGACTTAGACACCCAAAGCAGGTAGAAAACAAGATAACATAATGTTGGCATTGCAATTACACTGATTGAGCCCTCCCCACCCCCAATTTGTACAACCAGGAAGAGTGCCCAGTATAAAGAGATGCTGATTGTGATTCCTCCAGGCAATAGGCAAAGCATCAGAGAATGAGAGGGCTTTAGAGTTGGAAGGACTTTAGTCACCATTAAATTAGGGTTACATACCATCACTCACTGTCACATGTGCCCTGGTGCTCCAGGTCAGCCTGTATTCCCTACCCTCTTAGCACATTAGAAAAAAACTCAAGGGGCAGCTAGGTGGTGCAGTGGATAAAGCACCAGCCCTGGAGTCAGGAGTACCTGAGTTCAAATCCGGCCTCAGACACTTGACACTTACTAGCTGTGTGATCCTGGGTAAGTCACTTAACCCCCATTGCCCCGTAAAAAAAAAAAAAGAAAAAGAAAAAAACTCAGAAATTCCCGATTCAAATAAATGCTTTAAGAACAAACAGGATCAACAGCCTCTCATCATTGCTCTTTGACGCTTCAGAGGGTAGAAGGAAAGGTTGATGGGGAAGGAGAGGATAAGACAGACACACAGAGCCCCTCTTGGCTGAGGGCTTCATTGCACAGCCAGGGCATGCCAAGAGTGAGTGAGATTGCCCTGATGCTCACTTACTCCATCATTCTCTCCCCACTGTACCTTCTCACTGCCTGCTCTCTCCTTTTAAGTTCCAGGATCATGCCTCATTTTCAGTTCGCACCCCAACTCCTTCTTTCTGGGTAGTCTTTGAATCCTTCTTCCCCTTCCTCACTAATTCATGAATTCCAGAGTACTCAACACAAATGCAAGTTTCCCATCTATACTCTTTTCACCACACCTAGGCTAGTTTCCAGACAGGCCAACATGACTAGCTTTGAGGGTAACCTGATATGCATTGATAATCCCAGGAAAGGAGGGATGAGCACAAGCTTATGAAGCCCAAGGACTGGGGGAATAGCCAGTCTTCCTTTTCTTGGCATCTTCAGTGCCTGCCAATCCAGTTCAAGGCTTTCAATTTACAGATGCTTCAAAAGGTGTCCAAGGCCACACTGCTAGTTAGAGGCACCAATGTGACTATTCCTCAGTTCTTCTGACTCTAAGGCCAAAGCTCTTCTCATTAGTACTTTTTTTGTTTTGTGATTTGTGGAATAATTTCTTCCCCTGGCCAATGACTGATTGCTGAAATTCAATTATTAGAGATTCCTTAAGATCATGGGATTTAAAGCTGGGAGTAGTTTTTCAGATCATTTAGTCCAATCCCCTTATTTTAATAGATAAGGAAACTGATACCCATTGATGTTAAATAGCTTGTTGAAGTTCTCATAGGTAATGCAAAAAAAAAAAAAAGCTAACATTTATCTAGTACTTTAAGGTTTGCAAAATGCTTTACATATTTATCCCATTTGAGCATCATCACATTTCCAGGAGGGAGCTGCTTTTATTATCCCCATTTTAAGATTTAGAAACTGAGGCTAAGAAAACTTAAGTTGACTTTTCCAAGGTTACATCACCATAAAGTATGTGAAGTGGGATTTGAATTCAGGTCTTCCTGATTCTAAATTCAGTATTCTATTAAATATATCATCTGGCAGATAGTAAGAAAAGGACCCAGGTCTTCTGGCTTCCAATAAATTGCTCCTTTTCAATCTCCATTGAAATGTATATGGCAGGGGCTGCTAGGTGGCACAGTGGATAAAGCACCAGCCCTGGATTCAGGAGGACCTGAGTTCAAATCCAGCCTCAGACACTCGACACTTACTAGCTATGTGACCCTGGGCAAGTCATTTAACCCTCATTGCCCCACAAAAAAACAAAAACAAACAAAAAAAAAAGAAATGTACATGGTATAGGAAATAATGTATTAAGCTATGATCGATCATTAACACCTTAGTGTGCAATAATTTATCAAATCCTTTCCTGTAGGACAAATAGCTAATGTCAGGGTAGCCTGGACTGGAGGGGAGGGTGATAAGAAGGTTAAATTCAGAACATAACACTAAGTCTTGGGGTTGGTGATCCTGAGTAGCCAAGGCACAACAGAAAGATACTGGACCCCTTAAGGGAGATGAGTTGGGAAGGGGAGTGGGGTCCTCAAAGAAGAAAAGAAACTCATAATCTTACCTTACTTAATTTCATCTAAGAACAGCCCTGCTGATAAACAGCAAGGAAAAAATACCATTAGCTTGTGCAGTGGGGGTTCACTATGTATCATTAGAAAGCAGTTCAAATTGACCTTTACAGAGCTGGGCTGAATTCCCTCCTCTCCAGCCAGGAGTGAAAGGCTTTGTGTCTCATTAGCCATCCATCCCCACTCCAGGGCGGAGGTCTTTAGAATGGAAGAGCATATCTTTCTTGGTCTCAGTGGAATGGGGGATATATCTGCAGTGTCAGCGGCATAGTTGTAAGAATTCAAAATCACTGGGCTGTTGGCCATCATGGGAAAGAAAAGGGAAGAAGAAAACCCAAGAGAGCATCATCATCATGTTTTTCCATATTAAAGAAAGAAAAGAAAAGAAAATGTGTCTCTTTTTTTCTCTTCCAAAGGAGGGGAAAAGACATATTTCCCACAAAACAAATGCACCATCACTTTCTGTACAGGCCACAAGGGGAACCAAAATTCTTCATCTCTGATCCATATTGCTTATCCTCCTAAGTTTCTGGCTTTAGCAATGGAAAGTAGGTGTTTTTATTGTTCTTGGTGGGACATGATCCATGATGAGGAGGCCAAATAGTTCATGGTTGACTCTACCAACAATTGTGTAGTGGTAGAGGGGACACGGGATCTGAAGTGACAAAGTATTCATGAGGTGAGTAAAGCTGAGATCTCTGAATCTCCATTCAGAAGATGGACAGCTATTCCTAGAGCTAAGTTCTACTGAAAGCTGAATGAAAATGAAATTTTGGATGTGTCAGTCAGTAAATATTTATCCCGTTCCTACTTAGGTTCCAGGCCCTGTGCTAAAAGAGACAAGACAGCTCCTGCCCTCAAGGAGCTGTACAAACAAGCTATGTTATATAGAAGGTAAATAGGAAATAATTAGCAGAAGAAAGATACTAAAATTAAGAAGCGATTGGGAAAGGCTTCCTGTAGAAGATAAGGTTTTAGTTGATGTGAGATGGCTTAACTTGTGTGTGTGTGTGAGGCAATTGGGATTAAGTGACTTGCCCAGGGTCACACAGCTAGTACATGTTAAGTGTCTGATTTGAACTCAGGTCGGATTTGAACTCAAGTCCTCCTGACTCCAGGCCCAGTGCTCTATCCACTGCGCCACCTAGCTGCCCCTGGGATGGCTTAACTTTAAAGACTCTCTTTCCCCCCCCACCTCTCCCTCCCTCCCTCTCTCTCCCTCCCTTTCTCTCTCCTCTCTCTCTTTCTCTCCTCTCTCTCCTGTCTGTCTGTCTGTCTGCTCATGGAATGATGCTCTTTTGTCCTTCCTTTCTTATATAAATCCTATCCGTGTTTCATAGTCCAGTCTTAAGTTCTGCTTTTTCCATGAAGCTCTCCCTGAACTACCAGAGCTTCCCTTGTCTAAACATTTATTATCTGTACTACATAACAGGACAAGTAGATGGCCCAGTGGAGTCAGGAAGACTCATCTTCCTGAGTTCAAATCAGACCTTGGATAATTCCTGGCTGTGTGACCTTAGGCAAGTCTCCTAACCCTGTTTGCCTCAGTTTCCTCATATGTAAAGTGAGCTGGAGAAGGATATGGCAAACCACTCTAGGATCTTTGCCAAGAAAAACCATATGGGGTCACAAAGAGTCAGACACGACTGAAAAAAATGACTAAACAAAACAACTATATAACTTAACACTTGATGTATAGTTACACAGTTCTCTACAAGTTTCATGTTTGTTTATCTTTGCTTCTCAAAGAGACTGAAGCTACCTGAGGGCTGGGACCACGCTTACACTTTGTGTTCTCTGCAGATCTTTTTATGGAGCTTGGTCATTCATTTGACCAAAATTGATGAGTGCCTATTATGTATGAAGCACTTGGATGTGCACAAAGAGCCAGTCTCTGCCACCCATAGACAGTTCTAAATCATGCAGTTATTTGACTGAGAAACATTGCTCCATGCATTAACTTAGCTTTCAGCTAAGTTCAACAACTATTTGCTGAGTGCTCAGTTAAGTTTCCAGGCCTGTGCTAGGCACTGTATAGGATAATGAGTAGTCCCTGCCTTGCTGCTATCATATAATTGGAGAGATGGTACCAATAACTAGTTGGGTAGTTTGTGACATTGATTATTACTACCTAGGCATTCCCTAAAGGGGTGAGAGGACAAATAGCATGGCATTTTTGGATGTCCTAGAAGGGTGTGGAGAATATAGGTAGGAGTTGACTTGATTTTTAAATTTGTTTTAAAAATGCTTATTAATGTATCTTATTTTTATATCATTTATATTTTTCATTATATTCCTTCCCTGTCCCATTTTTGAGCATCGTCCCTTATAATAAAAAACAAAGAAGGAAAGAAAGGAAAAAGTTTTGCAAAAGTATACAGCATATTTATTTATTTATGTGTTTGTTTGTTTGTTTTGCAGGGCAAGGAGGGTTAAGTGATTTGCACAGGGTCACACAGCTAGGAAGTGTCAAGTGTCTGAGGCCAGATTTGAACTCAGGTCCTCCTGAATCCAGGGCCAGTGCTTTATCCACTGTGCCACCTAGCTGCCCCAGCATATTTATAAAGTCTAAAAAGTCTAAGTGATAATGTAGATAGTACCCATAGTCCCTCCCTTCTGCAAAGGAGCAGGGGCACACTCATATCCCTTCTTTTCATTTACATTGTTCTAGTCTGTATGTATATTGTTTCCCTATTCTGTCTAATTTTCACAGAAAAGCCAAGGACCACCAAGGCTATCTCATCCAGCCTTCCTCCCTTTAGAAATGAAGAATCTAAGGCTTAGGGTCTTGCCTGGGGTGACTTGCCCAGCTGGTAAGTAAAAGGGGCAAGATTTGAATGCAAGTCTTCCAACTCCTCCTGGGAGGCAGCATAGCGAATAGAGAAAGAGGGTTGGAATCATGAAAACCAGGGTTCGAGTCCTACTTGACAGTATTATCTGAGGCAAATTTTCTTAAACTGTGAGTTGCGACCACATAACTGAATGTGGGGGTAGAGAAAAACTTGGCAATAGTAAAAGGTTATGTATACCTATTTTATATACCTATATACCCGGGGTCATGTAAAAATTTCTCCGGGGTGGGGCGGGGGGGGGGGGAGGGAAGAGAGGCTGCAAGTAGAAAAGGTTTTAAGAAGCCCTGTTCTACAGGACCCTGAGCAAATCACTTAATCTCCAATTGCCCCTGAGAAGGTACTGATTGGCTCTGGTGGCAGCAGCAGTTTCCTCATTGGGAAATCTCTATGCCAATGAAATGAGGATGGTCCAGTCCGGTCCCCTCTGTCTCCAGAGTCAGTGCTTTTACCTCTTTATGAAAGCTGTACGTGCCCGCCCCAAACAGACTCTTCCTCCTGGCAAGACCAGAGAAAACTTCTGAAAGTGTCATTCTTCTCTCCCAACAAGAAGCTGCTTGTGGGTCCAGCTGTCTTCCATGCCACCCCTTGTGGACACAGCTACAGAGTCCTGACCTCTTATACTTCCCAGGGCTCCAGCCAGAAAAATGAGCCTTACTTCTCTGAGGCCAAGACAACATGATCTAATGAAAACCAGGCAGCAGGTCCAATGAGAATCAGATGATGGGAATGAGGAGTAATGTCAGGGCCTCAGCCTCTCCTACTATTTAATTCAGAAGTATGCATGTAGTCCTTCCAATGTGTCCAACCCTCTACTAAGTGCTGAGAGGACTACAAGAAGGAGCAGCTTCTGGCCCTTCAAACCTCCCAGGGTGGTCTGAAAAGACTAGATGAATACACATGATAATAGCCAATAACACTCCCCCAAATTGTGCTGTAAATAAAGAGGCTGATTTTATTTTTTCTTTTAACATACACATACACATGCACATCATATACATACATTCTTTTCTCTTTTTTTTGTTTTTGTTTTGTTTTGTTTTGGTGAGACAGTTGGGGTTAAGTGACTTGCCCAGGGTCACATAGCTAGCAAGTGTTAAGTATCTGAGGCTGGATTTGAACTCAGGTCCTCCTGAATCCAGGGCCAGTGCTCTATTCACTGTGCCATCTAGCTGCCTCTTACATACATTCTTGTATACATACATTCAGATATTTATTTTCCCCCATGAATGCTTATGTGCTTATTCTAACAATATTACTGTTGATCCAATCATTTTTGGAGCTCTTCTTTGGAAAAAGAAGCAGACTAGTGGAGTAGATAGATTTGAAGTCAGAGAACATGATTTTAGAATCTGGTACTGTTTCCTAATTTGCTGACTTTGGACAGATCATTTAATTTCCTGTGAGTCTTCAGATTGTCCTTTGTAAAATGGTGTTGGATCAGAGGATCTCTAAAGTCCCCCCCTCCCCACTGCGCCCCCCTCCTCCAGCTCCAAATCCCATGGATTGCCTTAAGAGTATACTTCTACACACACATACATATTCACTGATATCATTACTTTGTACTCACATGTCTTTTTCTTTCTTTTTTTTTTTTGTGGGGCAATGAGGGTTAAGTGACTTGCCCAGGGTCACACAGCTAGTAAGTGTCAAGTTTCTGAGGCTGGATTTGAACTCAGGTCCTCCTGAATCCAGGGCCAGTGCTTTATCTATTATGCCACCTAGTTGCCCCTCTTATGTGTCTTTTTAACTAACATTAGTATCATCCAAATTGGTCAATCATCTTTTTCTTCAGACTTAGCTCTAAATAATTTTTGACTGTTTTCAAAGCTCTAAACTGCTCTTGGAGAGCAAAGATTTGCCACCCCTGGGAATAATCAAAATACTATGAAGGACAGGGGCAGCTAGGTGGCGCAGTGGATAGAGCACCGGCTCTGGAGTCAGGAGGACCTGAGTTCAAATCTAGCCTCAGACACTTAACACTTACTAGCTGTTTGACCCTGGGCAAGTCACTTAACCCCAATTGCCTTACCAAAAAAAAAAAAAATACTATGAAGGACTCTGAAGGCCACTACAAAAGATAAAGCTCAGAACCTTTGATTGATACATTTCATCCATTATTTCTTCACTTCATTGTTGTTTCTCACTCTGAGGTTTTTCTGTATTTAATGTGTACCACAGGAAATGAGTTTCCCTTAGGTACAACGTAGTCCTGAGCAGTTCCCAAGGTAACCGTGCAACCTTGTTCTAGGAAGATGTTATTGATCAATCATTTCAGTCATGTCACACTCTCTGTGACCCCATTTGAGGTTTTCTTGGTAAAGATACTGGATTGGTTTGCCATTTTCTTCTCCGGCTCATTTTACAGATGATGAAACTGAGGTAAATAGGGTTAAGTGACTTGCCCAGAGTCATACAGCTAGTTAGTGTCTGGGGCCAGATGTGAACTCAGGAAGATGAGTCTTGCTTACTTCAGGTCCATTGCTCTATCCACTGCATCACCTAGGTAGATGTAAGAAAATTCAGGGAATCTAGGAGGGGCCAAGGAGAACATGGGATGAAGTGGGTATCAAAAGACCAGCCCTGATTAAATGCAAGAAGTTTAAAGTCACTGTTGTTTTCTTTATAAATTCAGAGCCTTCCAGGCTGGCCTCCTCTGGTTAGGGGCAGATTAGGTAGGTTGGAAGAAGTGGTGCCAGCAATCCATGGCTTCACTTGTTGGGCAGGAAGTCTCAGAAAAGCCTGAAACCTACAGGGACTGAGAGGAGCTCAGGTGGCTTGCAATTAAGGGTTGTCTTATAATTTTACCTGCCATTTCCTATTTTTAAAAAGGATCTTATTCTCACTCATGTTTGATTTGGTCACCTTCTCTGTACCAGCTCATTGAATTCCTGATGGGCCACCCTGAGGGAGCTTTAGGGAAATTCAAGTTGAGATGAAATCCAGACAAACATATCACAAATCTATAACTTTGCCTCTGTGTGTGTGTGTGTGTGTTTCCTCCTAAGTAGGGTTGTGGCCCTTCCTAGGTGGGGCTAGGAACTGGAGACAGAGAGGGAGACAAACACACAGAGAGACAGAGAGAGAAAGTCAGAGATAGAGACAGAAAGTTCTTTATTTTGAGAATCACACATTTCAATCCAAATCCTACCCAGCATTCTACCGTCCATGAAGCTGACTCCCAATAACCTCCCCCTTCTCTAAACTTTTTTACACCTGTAATTCAGACTACATTTGTATCTCTACTACTTAGTACAGTGCCTATGACTTGATAAATGTTTGTCAATTAATTGGTTGTATGCTGTCATGTCATAGTATCTTACTGTTTCATGTGTGTCCATTGTACCTCCCCAACTAGACTGTGAGGCCCCTGAGGTTAGGTACCATGGCTTTGACTTTCTGGTATTCCTTGTAGCACTTTGTATGTGTCTGGGCACTGAATAAAGGGCAATATCTGTTGATTGATTGATTGATTGATAGGTTTGGTGAAGCAGGCTTCAGAATCCCACAAAATAGAATCGACTAATTCTGTGTCTACTCCAAGTCAAGCAGAAAAGCTTGAAGACTACCTCAAGCAAGGCTTCTTCATTGTTTTTTGCATCATGATGCCCTTTTGCAGTCTAGTAAAGCCCATGAACTCCCCAGAATAATAGTTTTAAATGCCTAAAATAAAATACAAAGGAGACAAAAGCTTAATGAAAATAAAGTTGTCATTTTTTCCTCATCCAAGTTTATGAAGCCCTTGAAATCTGTCTATAAACCCTCTGAGGGTACATAAAGCAAGCCCAAGTTAAGAGCCTCACCCTAGGGCTTTTTCCTTTGTGCCTCTTTCCACCCTTTCAGTGCTAATGTTTAGGACCATCCCCAGAAGTAGACAGGGGACCGGACAAGGGCCATGACATATAGTCTACTGGGCTACTTTTGAACCTCTCTGCTAAAAGGCTGAGGAGTGGGGCCAGATATGGAAGATAATATGAGTTCGCATTTCTATTGCCCTTCACAATTCACAGAGTGTTTTCTTCACAATGGCCCTGGGAGGGAGGAAAGGGAAGAGATATTTCAAGTATTACTGGTCTCCTTTTAAAGTGAAAAAATGAGACGAAGAAATAATCAATGACTTGCCCAAGATCTCATGACTAGTAAATGCAGGAGTTGGGACTTTGATACAGGCATCCTGCTTCTTCAATCCAGTGCTTTTCTCATTGTACTGCACTTTAGTGGTGCAAATAAGGTTAGCAATTTCCCCATATGTTTTAGCACAGCTAGGTGGCTAAGTGGATAGAGCACTAGACCTTGAGTCCTGGCTTCCCAAGGATTGTGGCATCAGGATTATAAAAGCTCACGTTTACATAATGCTGGAAGCTTTCAGAACCCTTTTGCTAAGTGTAAATATTATCTCCATTTTGAAGGTGAAGAAGCTTATGTCTCTGAGAGGCTGTGACTTCCTTGTTGTTGCACTCATCTTCATTGGCCTCAGACACTAGCTGTGTGACTCAAGGCAAGTCACATAACCCCATTTGCCTCAGTTTCCTCATCTGTAAAATGAGCTGGAGAGGGAAGTGACAAACCACTCGAGTTTGCCAAGAAAATTCCAAATGGGGTCACAAAGAGTCAGACACAACTAAAAAGTGACAAAAATAAACATAGATTTTGCCTTTACATCATGGAAAATCAATATTTATCTATATGGGAAATAAAGGGTAGCTGGGTAAGGCAAGCCGGAGCAAGATCTGAACAGTGTGGGAGGAGGGAAAATGGGGAGGATAAACAAGGATTGGGGGGAGAGGAACAGGAGTGCTGGGAGCTACTTGCATTTAATTCTCCTTCCCCCTTCTTCGATTTTTACTTATTAAACAATTATCTCTTTTGAAAAGTACTTCATAATATAGAAGTCACTAGGCCCTGGGGGCCCATCTATTTTGCAATTAGAGTGTCTTCCTGTTCCAGGTTTGGGCAGGATGAGAACTGCATTGCCTGGTTTTGCCTCCACATGAGTATTTTGGATGAGCCCAGAATAACCCGGAGGCACAAGGAGCTGCCTTCCCTTTTTCCCGGTGATGTTCTAGCTAATAACTTCATTAGAAATGCTCTCTTAATAGCCGTTATAAAGTATCTTGTATGTGGGTGGCCATGCAGGCTCATGGGCCTTGGGAACCTCTGAAATGACTAGCTTGCCTTTGCTGGGCACTTGCCCCTTGGCTGTGCCTATTGATTGTAGCATCATAATTATAACAACTCACATTTACATAATGCTACAAGCCTTCCAGAACCCTTTTAGGGAGTGCAAATGTTATCATTCCCATTTTTCAGGTGAAGAAGCTGCAGTCTCAGAGAGGTTAAGTGACCTTCCTGTTGCACAGCTAAGTATGCATCTGAGCTAAGATTCAAACTCATGCTTCCCAACTCCCAGTTCAGGACGCTTTATGCCAGTGTTGGAGCTGGGGAGAAGCAATCTAGACCAACCCTCCCTTTTTACAGAGAAGGAATTGAGGTTTGCAGGCATGGAACAAATTGCTCAGTGTCACATAGGTAATTAGTGGCAGACTAAGAAGGAGAATTCTCATCTTCTCATTCCCAGGCGGTTCTTCTTTCAACTACACCCAGATGTCTGGGCCATTTTGGCATTTGTAGTGTTGCTCTGTCTTGTTTGGCTGCCCCAGATATTGTTCCTTTCCTTACTCAAATAAAAGTGCTGTCAGTGTAAATAAGAAGTGTGCAGAGTTATCAACATCTGTAGGATTGGGCGAGTCAAGCCTGGACTATATTATCTCTAAGCTCCTTTTCAGTTCAGTTATTTTTCAGTCGTGTCTGACTCTTTGTGACCCCATTTGGGATTTTCTTGGCAGAGACACTGGAGTGGTTTGCCATTTCCTTTTCCAGAGGGTCCCTTTACTATCCTAAACCTGAGAGCCTATGACCTAAGGAAGTATGTAACATCTTGTGGTTATTCCACTGAATTCAGCAAGTCTTCACTGAGTATCTCCTATCATCTGTCTAGCATCATTCTTGACACAGAGGAAGGTATAAAAAGACCATAAAAATATATCATCCCTCCCCTCAGGGTGCTTATACTCTAATTGAAGAGACAAACAAAACCTGAAAAAGCAGTTTGAGAACAATTGATCACACTGCTATGTAGTTCTTGACTGTACATGCAAAGGCAATCCTCAGATCACTGAGAAAAGATGAATTGACGTGGACTCAAGAAGTTCAAGAAGGCATCATGGAGGAGGGTGGGATTTGGGTGATAACATGAAGGATGATAAATGGTGGTGTATGTAGTGGTGGTAGGGCATCAAGAGCAAATCAAAGAGAAGATAATGAGAGTGGAGTACACATGTATGTGATCACACTCATGCACACTCATGTTGGGAGAGAAAAGCAGCAATGCCTTTGCTTTTTCAACTGTAGTGGAGATTACTTATTGGGAGGCCATAGAAAACCAGTTCAGACAGTCAAGTTAGGCCAGATCTGGAAATCCAACATCAATGCAGTAGGCAGCATAGATATACATAGAGTGAGGGTTAGGAATGCTAGCACTCCTTAGAGGAGAATTCCATTGCCAAAAAGAGCTATAAGGGGCAGCTAGGTGGTGCAGTGGATAGAGCACCAGCCTTGGAGTCAGGAGGACCTGAGTTCAAATCCAGCCTCAGATACTTAACACTTACTAGCTGTGTGACCCTGAGCAAGTTACTTAACCCCAATTACCTCACCAAAAAAAAAAAGAGCTATAAAAGTTTCTTGAACAGAGGAGGGATAGGGGATGTTTAGAAGATTTAGTCTGACACTGGTGTGGATTTTGGATCATTTGGGGAAAGACTAGATGGAGACCAGCTAAGAAACTGTTTCATAGAGACATGTTTTCTGCCCTCAGGAAGCTTAGACTCTTGCTGGGGAAACAATGCTGAAACCTGTGGAAGTGTTAGAGAGCTATGATACTAAATAATCAAGTGGCAAATTTAATATAATTCATTGTCAAAATTCATCATATAGACTCTTGGTGTGACAGACTGCCAGAAAGACAGAGATCTTAGGTGGCGAGGCGGGGGGAGAGGAAGGCTGTTATTAATGCGAAGGCTTCTTGGTGGTGCTTTCAGGAGTGTTTATTTTATTAGCTGGCCTCATCCCTCAGCCATCTCTGTGCAGTGGAAATATAGAGAAGAAATACAGAGGGAATCTCACTCATCAGTTGAGAGTGACCTTCAAACTCAGTACTTGAATCCATTCTTAGCTTCCCTCTTGCCCAGTTTTTCTATCTGTTCCTTCTCTCAATTGCTTAAAGAAAATTATTAAAAAGAAGAGAGAGATATTCAAATGGGTCATGTTTCCAAATCAGTTGGCTTTCAGGACATCTTGGGAATTTGGAAGCAGTGAATAGCTCATTGCTATGGCCCGGATTAGCTCTCGCCTACCCTGTGACATTCTTATAACTTGGTGACCTTGTTGGTGAGCCCCAGTCAGGCCCCTGATCTGGGTCCTTTTGTTAATATAGATGAAAAAGTCATTAAAATTAAAGTCCTGTGACTGTAATGAAAAGGTTACTTCCTCCTCCTGCAAGTTAAGCTCTATTCAGCAGCTCACTTTTGTCCCGTCCACCCCAAAGCCTCATTACTGCCTGACCACAGAGGAATTGGAGAGCAAGGCAGGGATTTTGTCTGCAGGCACTTCCAGCACACAGGATTTCAATGAGATGATAGCTTGTCATTTTTTATTAATGAGAGAGTGCCTGATTCATTATACATCTGAGGGGTGAGCCACCCCGAAAGGAGGAGGGAGGGGGACATAAACATGGCATCTGCTAGAAAGGGGGCTGTTTCCCCCTTGTGCTTCCTCCCATGTCCCCCACACCTCCACCTCCCACAGAAACAAGTTAGAAGAGTGTACATTGGTCCACATGGCTCAGTAAATAGGGAGGTGTGGAGGCCGATGAATGGATGAGATGATCTTCCATCTAGAGGTAGATTCCAAATAAGCATAATGGGAATGTATTATCTCCGGCTTCTTCTTTCCCCTTTTCTGTTTCTTTTCCTTTCCCAATCCATTCTCTTTTTATATTAGACCAAGCTATGTGATTCCCTCGGTATTTGGGGAAGGGGAGTGAACAGAAAGCTAGCTCCCAGAGCCTGGTGCATAAGATTTGAAGAGATGGTTACTATAGGATAGACTATTAAAGAGAATAGAGTATACACAGGGTCACAGGATCATAGACTGAGGGCTGGAAGGGACCCTCAAAGCCATCTAGAGCAACCCTCTTGTTTAATAAATGAAAAGACTAAGACCTCCAGAGGTTAAGTGACTCATCCAGGGTAACAGGTAGCAATTTGAGGTGGGATTTGAACCCAGGTCCTCTGACTCTACAGCCTTCTTTGTATGGTACCATTTGTGAATGTACTTGTGCATCTGTTATTGTTGTTGTTATTGTTTGTCCTTCATTCTTGAGGAGCACCATGTCATTGGGAGGTGATGTCATCATTTGCAGTGAATTGGATTTTTTAAGTGAGGGAAGGCTGTGCAAGATCACCAACCTCACTCTCTCCTCCAGAGCCATCTGCGTCCAGTGGCAGGATATATATATATATATCAGGATGACTGGAGATGGCCCCAGATCTTTTAAGGGGTTATGTGACTTGCCCTCAATCACACAGCTAGTAAGTGTCTGAGGTGAGATTTGAACTCAGGTCTTCCTGACTCCAAGGCCAGCACTCTAACCACTGTACCAACTTACCTGCCCTTCTGCAACTGTTAAGTTTATATTGATAAGAGTTCCTCTTGTAAGAGATACTGGATCAGGGGGGCAGCTAGGTGACACAGTGGATAGAGCACTGGCCCTGGAGTCAGGAGTACCTGAGTTCAAATTCGGCCTCAGACACTTGACACTTACTAGCTGTGTGACCCTGGGCAAGTCACTTAACCCCAATTGCCTCACTAAAAAAAGAAGAGAAAGAGAGAGAGAGAGAGAGAGAGAGAGAGAGAGAGAGAGAGAGAGAGAGAGAGATAGATACTGGATCAGAAGACTCCTGTTCCAGTCCTTTCTCTGTCAAGTAACCATATGATATTGTGCAAGTCATTTCACTTCTCTGTGGGCCTCAGTTTCCTTATCTCTAAAATGAGATATGGGGTGGCTAGGTGGCACAGTGGATAGAGCACTGGCCCTGGAGTCAGGAGTACCTGAGTTCAGATCCGGCCTCAGACACTTAACACTTACTAGCTGTGTTACCCTGGGCAAGTCACTTAATCCCAATTGCCTCACTAAACAAAAACAAAAACAAAATAAATAAAATGAGATATGTATGTACTTCCCAGTTTGGCTGTGCAATTCAATCAAGACTAATAATAACAATAATAATAACAACCCAGATTTGTGGTATACTTTAATTAAAGTTTACTAAGTGTCCTAGTACTTTGGGGGCAATAATAATAAAAAGCAGAAGCAGAAGCAGAAGCAGCAGGAGGGGGAGGAGGAAGGAGAAGAAGAAGGAGGAGAAGAAAAAGAAGTAGTAGCAGTAGCAGTAGTAGTAGTAGTAGTAGTAGTAGTAGTAGTAGCAGCTGTAGTTGTTGTAGTTGTAGTTGTATTAGTAGTATTTTAGAACTGGAAGGGGCCTTAAGAGTCCCTTAGTCTAATTCCCTCATTTACAGGTAAGGAAATAGAGAGGTTTTCCCCCAAGGTCACAGAGGTAGTAAATGACAGAGCTGGAATTTGAATCTAAGTTCTCTTTCTACTTATACTATGTTAATAAGAGTCAAAAAGCACTACACAAATGTAATCAGTCAGTCAAGTGCTTCTAGAGCACCTCAGCCATGAAAGGTATCAATGAGAGGGCTGGAGGAGGGTGGAATACCAAATTCCTCCCAATGCCTTCCTTTATAGAGGGTAGAAACTGGACTTGGCTCACTGTGCTTTGCATCTTCCTCACTGCGTGGTTTCAGCTTCACAAAACAAGTCATCCTCGGGTGTCCTTGCCCCTCCTTCTCCCTTCCCCTCCGGCTTTCCTATCTCCTTTTGTGTGTTGCCTCTCCCTTTAGATTGTAAACTCCTTGAGGGTAGGGACTGTCTTTCTTTTTATTAATTATATTCCCATCACTTAGCACCAATCCTGGCACAGAGTAGGAGCTTGATGAAAATTTATTGGATTTATTGTTTATTGGAAATATAACCAAAAAACAATATTTGATACTTACTCAAGGATCCATGGTAAGTTAAGTCAGTAGGCAATGCCAAGGGGCTCTACTCTATCCTGATGCCAACTGTCTAACTTTTGTCATTTATATGAATACAGATTTTGAAACTTGTTCAACACTTATTTGTAGCTTGAAGTTAAATTTAGTTTCTTTCTCTGCCTACACAGCTCCTTCCTGTGCCTCCATCCTCCATCCTCCATCCCCACACATACACAGATTTGGAGGAAAACAATAGTCTGTTCCCTGTTGCCCTTGCTTGCCTATTGGCAATGAGAATGGAATTGGGATCTTGAGCTTTGCACAATTAAAACTTTCACACCTTGCTTTGCTGGGAGGTGAAGGTAGTAGTAGGGCACATATGAATAAGCAGTGGTGTAATATCAAGCAGGATGCATTTATGAAGCACCTCTCATATGCCCAGAACTACATGGTAAGCTTCCTAGGGAACCACAATCCTACATCACACATGAATCCTGCCTTCAAGGAGTTTGCAGGTTACTTGGAGAGAAGAGAAAAGGACAAGTAATCCTTTTACTGTTTATAAGTGCACCCCACATACTAAAGACTGATTTTTATTTTAACCTTCCCACTTGACCTGTTTGCTCGATACAATAAATCACTCACCCTTAGTCAAGATTAAGGTTTGCATTGTGTAGTGGAGAAGAAAGGTTATAATTATCATGATATCTTAGATATTATGGCTTCAGAGGCCATAAAAATCACCCAACTCCTTACTTTTACAGATGAAACTGAAGCTTAGAGTCACACTCTTAAAGCTTGGAAATCTTCAAGGATGTAACCCTGTATCTCCAGAAAGTCAGTGATGTTAAACTGACATAACTTCAATCCTCCTAAGAGACCAGAACCTGTTGTGTGTGAGGCAGACTGTCCAGCCAGGGAGAAGACAGCCTCTGAACTGAACATTAAAAGACTACTTTTCAGAGACACTGTTAGAATGACTTAGGATCACTTTATAGAAAGGACCCTCGTGAGTTTCTTTAGACCCAACCTCTTTATTTTACAGATGAAGAAACTAAGACCAGACAAGTTAAGTGATGTGTTCAGGTTCAGCAGGTAGTACTTGCTACCCTCTAGATATCTCTGACTGTACTAATGTTTCTGCTGCTGATGTACAATCACCTTTGTCACTTGGGTGTGGAGCTCTCCTTAGCTTCTTCTTGTCCCATCTTGGACCCTTGTCACTACTTGTTTCCTTTTTAAATTCATACCTCTCTCCATCTTCCCTTCCTCTCTATTAGCTTCAGTCATCTAATAATAATAATAACAACAGGAACAAGAAGGAGCAATTATAAGGTCAGCTAAGGGGTGAAGTGGATAGAATACTGGGCCCGAAGTCAGGAAAACTTGAATTCAAATCCAGCCTCAGACCTTTACTAACTGTGTGACTCTGGGCAAGTCACTTAACCCTGTTTGTCTCAGTTTCCTCATTTGTAAAAGAAGCTGGAGAAGGAAATGTCAAACCACTCTAATATCTCTACCAAGAAAACCTCAAATAAGTTCATAAAGAGCTGGAAACGACTGAAAAATGACTCAACAACAACAATAAGATATTTACATTGTGCTTTAAGTTTGCAAAGCACTTTACCTCATTTTTCCTTAAAAGCACTCTGGAAGGTAGATGCTAGTATTATCTCCATTTTGTTCCATAGCAGGAAAACCTAATGTGGATGGAGGTTAAGTGGCATTGCCTGGGATTATACAGCTAATAAGTATCTGAGGCAGGATTTGAATTTAGGGCTTCTTGGCTCCAGGTCTAGCACTCCAGTCAATGTACCACCTAGCTGTCTGATTAAGGATCTATACAACCCACATCCCTAGTCACAGTTACTTTTGCTGTTCTACTGTCCTTGACCGTAGCATAGCAATAGGAAATTAGGTTAGAAAAGTAGTTTGGGCCTGGAATATGGTGGGCCTTGAATGCTATTATCAACACTTTGTAATTTATCAGATAGATTCTGAGAGTTTGAATAAAAGGGTTACATAATGAAAGAGATGATTGAAGAAGGCTGGTCCAACAGTATAATGTATTGGATAGACTGACTTCAGAAGAGTCAGGGATAGAAGCCAGGGATAGCAGTGGGGAAACTGTATGACCTATTCACATTGTATAATGCAAGAAAGTGACTTTTAGGTTTATAGTAGTTGTGTACCTTGACCTTTGGGCCCCATTTGGAAAAGCCAATGACTCAGATGGATAGAAAGAAGTTGGTTTTGATTTTATTTATTGGGCTTAATGTTTCTTACTTACTTAACCTTTTATTGAGCTAAAGGGGTGATTTAGCAGTCTTGAAGAAGGTTGTTCTGTTAAATTGATTTTTTTAAACCCCTGAGAGTATGAAATTGCATATTGTGATAGAAAGAGACAGAGAGAGATATTGAGAGAGACTGAATGAGAAATAAAGAACCACCAGTTTTATCAATGAGATGGGGATAATCCCTAAATTATTTGAAGTTCATTCTATGGCCAACAGCTGCCACAAAGTGTGCCTTCCCTGTTAGCTCTGTGGAGACTCCTGGGCTAACTCAGCATGGAAATTTTTATTATCTCTTAGTAGGATGAAAAAACTGAGGGAGAGAGAAACTCATTGATTTTCCCAGTATCCAAGCAGGAACCCCTGAGATTTCATGGCAGGGACACATATGTCTGATGTTCCCTCTTGAGATCGGGACAATCTTTTTGCCTTTCTTTGTATCCTCATGAGTTGTCACAGTGCCTGGCACATAGTAGGTGCTTAATAAATGCTACATGACTCATGGATTGACTGTTCTCACACTGAGGGCCCTGAGCAACACAGAAGTTCCATCACTGGCCATTTCCTCCTTAAAACTGCTTGCTGGTGGACCCGCAAACAACCATTTTATTGGGGGAGGGGGTGTTGAGATTGGCACTTTTATCATCCATCTTAGAGTACTATGTTCTTTTTTCCTTTTATCCCCTTCTGCTCTGACTCCTTACCTCCCTTTTCCTTTTCTTTTTTTTCCCCTCCCTTTTCTTTAAAGGCAAGCTTGGTTTTCTCCATGTCAGGAGAGAGGGAAAGAGAGAGAGAGAGGGGGGGGGGGGGGAGGTTTTGAAATGTCTCCATGGTCTCTACCACTGAGAGAAGGGTTAGGCTGAATTAATTCATGGTTAGGAATTGAGAATTTTAGGATGTTTTTTTAAGAAATTGAACTTTTACTGTCCTACTCCTTGTAACTTCACTGGCTATTTTGTAGTTCATTAATAGAGGATCAACAAAACTCACCATAATGTTCTGTAACATCCATTGTTTGTCCAGTTGTCTGAGGTCATCCATGCTCCATTCCTTGTCTGATTCCACTTAGCCAGCCCCCAGAAATGTTTATCTCTCATTTATAATATTGCCCTCAATGCACTAGTTCTGTTTTCTCCAGCCCAGCTTGGTTCGCCCAGTCTGTTTTTGAGGAAAGAATTAAAACAACTAGAAGGGGGCATGCCATCACTTTCTTGTTCTCATCCAGTCTAAAAAAATGCAGAGGTCCAGGACTAGATAAGGATCAATTGTAATTAGCACATTGTTTATATGTAAATGAAAGCTCTAAAAGTGTTTGAGTACTATTTCTTCTCCGTTAGGGGGTTAAACCCCTCAACCCCACCCCCTGTACAATTTGTTTTGGTGGTTAATTTTTCCAGCAAATGCTTTCTACAGGCATAGACAATATAAACTAATGTGCGTGTTGGCTCTCTTCACAAATTTGATCACAAATTTGGAATTATTGGCTGTATAAATTAAACAGACTTCAAGGAGCTCCCAATTCATGGGAAGAAAATTTTGTGAGTTTTGATCACAAAAGTGACAAATCAAAACTTTTGCTAAAATATTCAACTCCAGCCTCACTTTTGTGGGTGTATATGTAATATTTGTGTGTGTGTTTTCTCCCTCTCTTTCTGAGGTTTAGGGGAAGTTTAGTTAAGTTCCCTTGTCGTTTTTTGTGCTGCCTCATTGCTTTTGTGGTCCTGGCCGAGAGCAGGAAGACTGACGATGCCACCCAAGAAGGGGGTCTGTTCTCTAATTTTGCTGACCCCATCGATTTCAGGATGGCTTTTGTGTGGTTCAATGAGCCAAACCTCTGACCCCTTTGCAGTTCACCAGCACCAAAGGGAGAGCCTCTGAAACATCATCTGGTTTGGCCATTGCCTTCTCTTCACGGTCTCTCGCCCCCCCCCCCCCCCCCCCCCCGCAGCTGCCCTCCCAATCACCTGATTGATTTGAGTGGGGTCCTGCCTGGCTGGTGATTGATATGGGGCAGTATGGTCTAGTAGAAAGAACTCTGGAGTAGACATTAGGAAATTTGGTTTCTAATGCTGGTTCTCTCTGGCCACTGCTTAGCTGTATGTAACACCAAGGGTGAGTCCTTTCTCAATATCCTCACAAGTTGAATGAAAGGGATGGGTTCAGATCTCTCCAGGGTTTCTTTTAGCACTGGCTTTCTATGATTCTGTTTGCCTAGGAATTGACAAGTTCAGCTGAGGAGTTGAATGTGTGTGAAACATGCTCAGTCTGAGACTTTGCTGAGTACTTGGGCAGTGAGTACTCTGAAATTAAGAGCCATCCATGGGCTGAGCGATTGTGATCAGGTTCTGATGGAGGAAAAGGTCTTGGACTCTCACGGAGCCTAAATGGAACTCGTGGTACTACACTAAGAAGACCTAAATGAGGTCCTGACTTATCTTGGCTTTGTGCCTATAAGCAAACAACTTCAGCCTTTTGAGCGTTAGGTTACCATTGGTAAAACAGAGATGATTCCAATTATACTGAGAGCCTGTCTCATCTGATTGTTGTAAGGAAAGGGCTTTGCAAACCTCAAGCTGCTATATCAATGTGAACTATTATTATGGTTTAAGAACCAGTCTCTCAAGATTATTCTGAAGTGGAAAAGTTTGCTTCCTTTTCACCTTCTCTCTCTGGTTCTGTTTGGGAGAAGATGAAAGATGAAGAGAGGGGTGGGTGATTTATAGCTGGAAAGGACCTCAGAGGCAATCTTGGCCAATTTGCTAATTTTATTTTTATCTTATTTTGAATTATTGATGTTTCATTTTTATTTGACTTTTCTAAATATACTTGCTCCTTCCCCTTCTGAGTGAGCTTTTCTTTGTAAGACTTTTTTTTTTTAAGCCATCAGATGTATTCACCACATTCTAATGGCATCTGACAGAGTATGCAATATTGCACACCCGTAGACTTCCAACTTTCTGACAAAAGCATGAGGTGCATTTTCTGTCTCTTCTCCAGAACCAAGCTTGATCATACCTGGAATTTTTTTCAAGGCCGTTCAAAGACTTTTTTTTCCCCTGTGTGTGTTTTAACATCTCCTGTATCTTTCTAGTCTCACAACAACCCTGGGGGAAATAGGTGATCCAGGTGTCCCTATTTTATATATGAAGAACTGAGACTAAGAGAGGTCTTGACTTGCCCATGGTTACACAGCTGGCAAGTGTCAGAGGCAGAATTTGACCCCTGACATCCCAGGCTCCAAGACCTGGACTCTTGTTTGCTAAGCCATGATTTTTAATTTTTTTTTTTTTTTGCCACCCAGGTCCCTCATTTGACAAATGAGGAAACTGAGGTCCAGAAAAGTTAAATGAATTGCCCAGTGTCACATAAGACAGTAAGTGGCAGAATTAGGATTTGAACCCACATCTACTAACTCCAAATCTGTCACTCTTCCCTCTGGGATTGTAGTCTGGCTCCTCAGGGAATCAGGGTCAGGAAAAAATAAAAACTGAGAATCACTGAAAGTGAATAGACGTATTTTGTAAAGTAACCATTTGGAATGCTTTTGTTCTGTAGCCTAGTAAATGAAATCAGTCAATTTATGAAGAAGTTTGGGTTTTTCTCCCCTGCTTTCTATTTCTTCTACCTACATTTGGTACCTCAACCTCTAGGTATTTATTCTGCTTCTCGCCTGCCCTGAGAAGGGAAGATGTCCCAACCTTTTTGGCAGAAGAAACTATTTAAAAAAATTTTTCAAGCCAGGTTAGTGGTGGGTTTGTTGTTGTTGTTGTTGGGGGGCAGGGGTGGAGTGACATTTACTGACATCCAAACTAGGGCTAGCTTGGCTAAGATAAAGTTTCTTCTTTTATGGGGAAATGACTAGCTGTGTGACATTGGACAAGTTAGTTCCCATCTCTGAGCCTCAGTATCCTCATCTGTTAAATATATTTTTTTTACATCTTCCTGTATTAGCTAAGGGTTAGAACTAGAGACAGTGCCACACATCCCCAAGGACTTGTTTGCTTCTCAGAAGAAAGCCAAAGGTGAGAGTAAGAGTTTGGAAGGTATGAGAGCACTCCTCTGTAATCTCCATCATCTTCCATATCCTTTCCAGTTCTAAATTTTTGATTCTCTTATGTATATCCCACCCTTTCTCCCAAATCCACAGACTCTTTTGATTGTGTTCCATCTATGAGTCAGTCATCTTCTTCACCCTCTCTTCTGTGTGGTCCACTGGAGGGGAATGGGGGGAGGAAAGAGGGAGACCCTAAGGATTCATGGGCCCTGAGCTTGTCGGTCTCATCCTCCAAAAGTTCAGTTGGGAGCGGCTATGGAGCCAGGGTAACCCAAGAAGGGTTAACACTACTCTTGAACCTGAAGGAGAGCTCTTCCCTGGGAGAGGAGGTGGGGAAGGGGGGGCAGTGGGGGAGGATCTTCAGCCACCGTGACAGCAGTATTCCCCAAGTCAAGTCATCCTTTACATTAGTGAGTGTTGTTCCTAATGCCTTAGCTAGGGTAATAAATGATTCATAATAACCACGCCTTTGTAGCAGAGGGGGCCAATTGATGTTCAATCCATATTGATATATCAAGAAACCGCCTCTGCTGAGTTCTCCGACTGGAGTCGGGTAGCTTTCTCCCAGCGACGGTGACAGGGTGCCACACATTCCAAAATAACAAATGGTGAGTAAAAGGGAAAAAACAAAAACAAAAACAAAAAAGCTTTCTCTCCCAGCTGCTTAAAGTGTAAATTAGGAGCTACTGTTTGTACAGTACTAACTTTCAACTGCTTATTTTTTTGAGAGGGGGAAAGTATTCTAGTTCGGAGGTAGCTTCTCCCCCCCCCCCCATAACTGAGTGGTGAAGCAAGGGAAAGGATTGGTAGCATGCCTTAGAGAGGAGGAAGGAGGAAGGAGGAAAAGATTGTGTGTGTGTGTGTGTGTGTGTAGAATCCAAAGAATGTTACCCCCAAATTGTGCTGTGTGGTGGAGAAGGATTGGAAGGAATGAGGGTGCAAGGTTATTCATGTTACTTTCTTTGGGACCTCCCCAACCTATACACTCACATCTCCTTAAAACTTTGAGTGAGCAACCTGAGAAAAGAACTGAGAGCCCCAAACCTGTATTTGGAGTTCCGAGTCTCTGGGTGTTTTTTGCTATTCTATTCCCCTGGTGGTCCCAGCAGAAGGAGGACTCTAAGACAAAAATCTTTATTGTCTGCCTACCACCAGCTCTGTTACTTAGAAAAACACGTGTGTGTTAAAATTAAGTTTCCCTAGGGGAAATGTTGTTTTCACATGAGGAACATATTTGGGTAAAGTTGAGTTTAGCAGTGAAAGAAACAAGTTTAAAAAAAAAAAACACACACCATTCTGAGGGTTTGGCAAAATCCAGAAGACACTTGATTCTCTAGCCCTTAAAAAAGAAAAAAAAAACGTTTTTTTTCTTCTCCTTTTTAACATAACCTTGAAATTCTACCTCTCTTAGTTCCCTAACAGTTCTTAACCAAGCAGAACATGGAGTTTCACAGGAAAACACCATAGGAACGTACCACTTCCTCTTTGGCATTTGGGAAATATAGGGAATTCTGGGAGGTTAGGGGACCTCCTCATCCTCTTGTCATAGCAAAGAGTTAGAAATGGAGGTCTCCAAGACCTTGAGTGAAGGGAAAAGTTTAGGGACATGAGGACTCTCCTCCAAGCCCAACAGTGCTACCCTCCAAGTTCTATGCTCGAGTCAGGAATAAGAGATTTAAAAAACAAAACAAAACAAAACAAAAACAAAACAAAACAAAATAAAAAACTTCTCTGAAGGAAATAAACCCTAAAGAGGTAAAAAAAAAAATTCAGGGGATTATCGCTGGGTAAAAGTAAAAGATAAATAATACTAAAACCCTGTATCAAAGAATGTCATAAAGGAAAACAGTAGGAAGAGATGAAGCTGAGGATTTGTGGAAAATATGGCAGAGAACAATTAGGCTTCGTGGATGTCAAGGAGAAGATGCTGACTCAAAAAGTTGTTTTGTTCAATATTTGTAGAGGGCTTCAGAAAAGCAGATCAAAGGAGAGTCAGAGAATTTTGGAGCTGGCAAGGACTTTTGGGACAGTGTTCATCTACCTCTTCCCTTTTTTCTTTTCTTTTCAGATAAGGGGACATTCAAGAAAGGGAGACAGCTCCTTCTCAAGGCCATCTAGTCTTTACCTGTCCCTCACAGACTATGGTTCCACATATATTTTCCAGCAATTGACATAGATGAAGGTGAGGCATAGAGAAGGTGACTTCTCAGTGTGGTCACTCAGAACATAAGTGACAGATAAGAGATTTGACCTAGACCTTCTGAGTCCTCCAGTCTGGAGTTTGTTAATTCTATTCTGAGGGTAGCTATGAGGTGAAGTGGATAGAATATGGGGCCTGGAGTCAGGAAGACCTGAGTTCAAATTCAGCCAGAAACACTTACTAATTGTATGATCCTGGGCAAGTCACTTAACCCTGCTTGCCTCAGTTTCCTCATTCTGTAAAATGAGCAGGAGAAGAAAATGGTAAATCTCTCCAGTATGTTTGACAAGAAAATCCCAAATGAGGTTGGAGGCAGCTAGGTGTCTCCTGGAGTTAGCAAGATCTGAGTTAAAATCTGGTCTTAGTCATTAGTTGTGTGAACCTGGGCAAATCACTTAACCCTATTTGCCTCAGTTTCCTCATCTATAAAATGAGCTAGAGAAGGAAGTGGCAAACCACTCCAGTATCTTTGCTAAGTAAACTCCATGGACACTATTGGCATGCTGTGGCCCACAGGGTCACAAGAAGTTGGACATAACTGAATGACTGAACAACAACACCAAAGTTCTGTTCTGATATGTACTTCTCCAAAACTGGGTATTCTTAGTCATTCCTCTTCTCCCAATCCACTGCCCTAATTACAAAGTTTAGGACCAGAATTTACTTACAAAGGCCAAACTCTCCACTTGGGAAAAATTTAGAAGGCAGATGAATCCTAACATCTTAACACTTACAGATTAGAAGGGGTCTGTTACTGCATCAATTCTATTCACTTTGTAGTTAATAATTGTTCCCTACAGGGCAATACAGCTGAAGCCACCATCCTTTCTTGTAGGCCAGGTATTTCTGGTAAGGGGAGGGGAGGGTGCCCTTAGCCCTTCTAGATAAGATGCTTGTAGAGTCTAAAGACCATAAAAAAGATCTAAATGTTTAGGACGATCTCATAATAATCAACCACATATCCCTTTGGTCATTTCTTCCTTACTCCCCTTTCTCTCCCTCCCCCAACATCCCAGATTTTAGCGCATCAGTACAATATGCCTTGCAAACTGTGGGTCACAGCACCTTCTGAGCATATGCCTTCAGTCCAACCATTCGTGACTGATAAGTCCGTGAGCAATCATGCAGGAGTGAGGGGCAGCTTTCGGACGGCGCTTAGTGCATTTGAGTAGAAAGTGCCACTTGCTATAATTGACACAACTCCATCTTGGGCGTTTGTGGGGTTTTTTTAAACAAATTATGATTTTCACCTTCCAAACAATTTAGTTTTTCTAGCCAGCCCAATCACAAACTTTTGAAGCATGAAATGAATTTTGCTGGCCCTTGCCAATAAGATCCTTTCCTTAGATAATGGATTTTATGAAATGGCTATAATCTTCCCAGGTAATGAATGAAAGCTACACTCTCAAGTTTGGCTTAACATTTCTCTTCCTGATTTATGATAGATTGGTTAAAATAGTAAACTGATAGCAATTGCAAAATACTCATAAATCACCTTGCAGTGTTGCTTTAAACTGTAGAAATCTTTCCAGAAGTGAGAAGCTGTAAGCTGGTAAAAGAACAATTTGGCAATCCCAACACCATATAACACCAATGAAACCACACACACATGTATGTGTGTACATAGAGCGAGAAAGAGAGATGTATGCATGTATGTGCACAACCACACATATACAGTATTCTGACATAAAAGAGCACAGAAGCTAGCAATACTGAGACGGGAAAAATCAGAGCAAACCTATTGCAAAAGGTCAAATGGTATTCTATTCTCTCTCCTGCCACAGATATCATGAATTTCATCCATAGTTGGCAGAAATTACTCTTAAGGTTGACTTTTCATTCTGTTTCTTCGTGAAAGGTTTCACATCATATTTCTACAATTTCTTAATGCATCAGATTCATGGACATACAGTAGTATTTTTAAGGTGAAGATAAGAGTGGGCATATTGAGTGAATCATATCGAGGCTTTTTAAAAAAAAATTAGGGCTTACAGTGCAAAGCTAGCTAATTTAAGGATTATGCAGCTAGCTGCCTGTAATGATAGCCAAAGATGTCTGTCAAGTCTTAATTTTTGGAATAGCAAAAAGAGATTTGCAACATTGGTCATCACTATTTGGCACTGACCACTCTGTTTGGGGCCCTTTCCATCATCATTCTCATGCACCCCATTGCCAGATACCCTTAGGCATCCCTCACCTTTTCAGCTTCCTTCCTCGTATTGTCTTCTCTTATTAGATCCTAAGCTCTTCGGAGGGCAGGGGCTTTCTTTTTATTTGTATCAAAGTACCTAGCACATAGTAGACACAGTAAATGTCTGTCATCTTATACCACACCATTGATGAACAAATATTATAGATAGGTCAATAAGTATTTCTTAAGCAAATACTCTGGGCCAGGCATTGTACTAAGCACTAGGGATACAAAAAGAAGCAAAACATAGTCCCTGCCTTCCAGGAGCTCAAAATCTAACGCTATCTAATACTATCTTGTAACTTGGTTCTTAAGTAAAGGTCAGTCTTCAATGGAACATTGACATGACATTGTTTGGAATGTAGCTGTAATATCTGTTCATATTTGAATGCGTGTTCATGTCCACGTGTTCATGTTTTGCATGTACGTGCATAGATAACCCCATATCACATGGCCATACTGTATAATGAAGGTACAGATATGCTTCATTTCAAGAATTACCGATTCTCAGCACCTGTGCTGAAGTTGACACGTGGGCTGGTTTTCTTTTCACCTACAGGACAGTTGTCATTCCCACTGACTAGTGTATGTTCCTTACCCCAGCCTTACAAATGGGTGGTCAATGGGTACTACATCCCTGCCCACACCTACACTGACTAGTACATTTCTGCATGAGGGAGGGAGGTAAGCAATTTAGAACATGGTACAGTGTTTTTAAGTTTGTCAACCTCTACTCTATATACATCTTTTTTCAAATCGAGGAAGGCTGGCTATGATAAGCAGCTTGTCTGTGCTTGTGCTAGAAGAGGACTGACTGTATTTTCAGGACATTTATGTCTCAGTCCCCTCATTTTCAAAATGGGTTCAATAAACACCTGGCCTGCCTATATTACAGGGCCGTTGTGAGAATCGAATGAGGGAATGTGTACACAATAGTAACCATAAATCCCAATATAAATGTGAAGTGACGATTATTATTAAATGGATGCCTAACCAGTTTTCTAAGGGATAGCTCAATTGTCATTTTTAAAAAATCCTTGAATTTTTGTAATTTGGTTAAAGGAAATAAGACCAGGAATAAAAGAGAAATGATAATGTATTTAACACCTAGTGATGTTCAAATTAGTGGGGAAGTCTCACATATGGAATTAATTCTACTGAAGTTTTACCCTTACCTCTAGGTGGTTCAGTGGATAGAGCATTGGTGGGGCAGCTAGGTGGCACAGTGGATAGAGGACCGGCCCTGGAGTCAGGAGGACCTGAGTTCAAATCTGGCCTCAGACACTTAACACTTACTAGCTGTGTGACCCTGGGCAAGTCACTTAATCCCAATTGCCTCACTAAAAAAAAAAAAAAGATAGAGCATTGGGCTTGGCATCAGGAAGACTCATCTTCATGAGTTTGAATCTGGCCTCAGACACTTACTAGCTGTGTGACCTTGGGCAAGTAACTTAACCCTATTTGCCTCTGTTCTTCATCTGTAAAGTGAGCCAGAGAAGGAAATAACAAACCATTCCAGTGTCTTTGCCCCACAATCCCCCAAAACTCAAATGGGGTCATGAAGAGCCATGAAGAACCTGACCGGTGTTAGCTTTTCTAACTTCCACTGTCATCCTGCCCCTAGCCCTCTGTTTTTCTCTTTAGTGACACTTGACCAGAAACTTTTTTTTCCTGCTTAGTTGGGATTGTCACACTGGTAGGTGCTAATCATGCTCTCCATCCTACGACTGATAGGTACTGGTTTGCAAAGGGCGTCTTTTGTTCTTGTTAGAGTGTCTAACCTCTAAATCTATTTAATACCCTTTCCCTGGTTGTCCATCATTATGACACATGATTTTCCAAAGAATTTACTATTAGTTAGAAGCACAGGGCTTTCTCCCTGGGGTAGCAGCTACTTGCGGTGAAGAAAATGCATGTTCAATGTAGCAATTTGTCTTTTTTTATATATTTATTATAAGAGTAAATGAGTTATTGTTGGAGACTTCAATATTATTGCAAATTAGGTGCTGCAAATGGAGCTGTGCCCATTTATTATGTTTCCCGGCTCTTGCAGCATTCATACCAGTTCAAAAATCAGCTGTGGTGTTCTGGCCCTTCCCAGGGCAAGCAGTAAGGTAGGCTCAGAGCCTGGCTGTTCTGTGACTTTGCACAGGCTTTGAAGGGGAGAAGAAAGTGCAGGTTTATTTGGATGGGGTGTCTCAGGGGAGATGAAAATGGGTAGAGAAGTCACAATGTAGAGGCCCTCATCAGGATCTCTTCCGGGGGGAGCAGGCAGTCCTGAGGGTCAAGGCGCTGACCTTCTGAGACCCTTGCTAAAATTAACGGACCACAGTGGGCAGTGCTGATCTAGAGAAGTGCCTAGACTGTCCTTTGTATAGCAACTGGTTGTTGGCCGAATGGCTTAAATACCTGAACCTCCAGCTTGCTCGCTTGTACCTTCTTTGGCTAGTCCGCTCTAAAATTGAGATTGTGGCTATAAAACCTATAAAAGCTGTGATGAGAGTTGAAGGAGTGAGGGAGCTATCAAGGCACTTCCTTTCCATCCTCCACTGTGATTGATCCTAGCCTCTGCTAGTATTGGCACCAGTGACCCTTTAATAGCCAATAGCAAATGGTATTAAGCTGAATGCCCAGTAATGTTTAAAGCTTCACGTTTGGCACTATAGGATATGTGGAAACCTAACACATCCCACCTGACCTCAGGAGCATATAATCTATTTGCAGATAGAAGATGCACATGAAAAGTAAAATTACATTATGAGAAGTAAATAACAGCAGGATAAGAGATATTACATATTACAACATATTATAAAGTACTATATAAGTGCCAAATGATGGGTATGGGTGTGCAATAGCCAATGGGTAGTAGAAAAAGGACGATGACTTCATTTGCTTATTGATTTATTCATCCAATAAGCATTGTAGTGCAAAGTACTCAGATACTCTTCAGGTATTCCCTGAGTTATGAATTCTTGTGGGTGATAGAATTGAGCCACCCATGAAGTAAATGGACTTGGGTCCCGGAGCATAACATATTGATCCAATAGCATTCAATGCAACAGTGTCACCCTACTTTTTCACCTTGTTCAAAATCATATATATGATGTATTTCAAAGCAGGAGACTTCTCCCTACAATGAAAGCCCCAATCCTAATCTCTTGTATTTGTACAGTAATGTGTATTTTTCAAAGCACTTTTGTATCCATGAACCCATTTGGCCTGTGTGGTATCAGCAGGGAAGTTTATATTTATCCTTCTTTGACAGATGAAAAAACTTAAGTAAAGTGACTTGCCCAAGGTCAAATAGTAAGTAAGGTGTAGAGTTAGAATTAGAATGCAGATCTCACTCCTAACTCAAGGTTTACTGAACTTTTGCAAAGGCCTATGTACTTGGCAAAATGTTCCTGGTTAATCTCTATAGTCTGTTGACAATTTAGTTCAATAAGTATTTATTAAGTACCTATTATATACCAGGCACTGGGGATACAAAGATGAAAATGACTTGGTTTGTTCTTGGGTCTGTTTTCCTTACCCTGTCATTGAGGTCCTTTTGAACTCAAGAGAATATACTTCTCTCTGTTCGACCCTTCATGATGACTAAGACATAACTAAGAAGAACACTCATGGATATCTTGTGTTTCATTTGGAATTAAAGATTCCTTAAGTTCACTAAGTCTCCACTTTTCTGTCAGTGAAGGATTAGGGAACCGAAGGAAAAAATATTTTCCCTACAGTTCCCTCTTCTTAGAAGCACCCCTCCCTCTTGAAGCCAACAGACCCTGGTTTGTGAGAGCTCCCAAAACCTGCAGAAGGTTACCTGTTTGACTTGGCCTCTCCTGTTTGGCCATCAACTAGCTGCCCAGTCCCTTTCTTTGTATGTCTGTGGTGGGGTTTTTTAAAAAAAAGTTTATTTCTCACATGGGAAAATTCACTACTTTCTTCCTCATCTTCCCCCAAACTCCTAGCTTTGAGTAGTATGAAGGGAAAAATAAATAAATAGATAAGTCCAAGGAACCTGTAACTAGGAGTAACATCAGGCTTCGGACATGTTAAATGGAAAAGGAGAAAAACACTTCTTGTCCTCTTTGAAAAAAAGGCAGACCTGTATATTTAGGGTAGCAAAGGCCCCTTGCATTACGCAGGCCATGCCGACTCATTGACTGTGTCAGCATTTGGGAAAAGACTGATGCACAGGGGAAGTCGGGCATGCTCCTGTCTTTTTAAGACGAGTCTGTGTTGCATGTATGCTGACTACATTTATCATCTGTGACCTGTATCATTTGTACTTGTTGTTTATAGTCTCTTGGCATGCATTGTTTTCTCTGGGTTGAAATATAGCACATTAATGAGGTATCTATCTGCTTAGATGAATGTAGGCAGTTCATGAAAGATGCCTTGGTAGCATTCAGCCTAGTTTGTCATCAGCCATGCACTTTGGCAGCTGTTGTCCCAGCAAAGAAAAAAAGGGGTGGGGGGAAGAATCCAGTGAATTGGTGGGAGAATCAGCTGTCTTAAAAGTTGAAACTTTGGGCACTTGAGCTCCAATTGTACCCTCCAATAGTTTTTCTAGTGACCTGTTTGCTGTCCTGGATTATATCTCCAGAAATCTCACTATCTCAAGAAGGAAAATAGCACCAGAAGTATTTTTGCTCCATTTTGGAAGTAAAGTCTATATTGTTAAAACATAACAGTCTTGACAGCCCTGTTCAACTTCTTCCCTTCCCCTACCCAAGCTTCCCAACACACACACACACACACACACACACACACACACACACACACACACACACACACACGTTGTACCTTGACATTGTGACCATTTAACTCAAAGCCTATGTGTTTAAGACTCTCCTTATTGGTGGAGATTGATTATTCATTGCTCCATGCCTTAGTCAGCTCCAGTGGTGGTGCTGGAGAGACCCTGGGAGAGAATAGAGATCCTGATTTTCTGGCTTCCAGCTTCAAAAAGGAAGACACTGAGTTCCAGATTCTCAGGCATGGAACACTGGACAACTAGTCTCCACTAATGAGAATAATCTTATACAAATGCACTTCAAGGTGAAAATTACACTATGCATATGCATGGAGTTCTTTTGTAGTGCTTTATCTATTACTTAAAGAGGCAAACTTGGGGTCACTTACTGGTACATCAATAATTTAAAAAGCAATTGATTTATTATTAAATATAAAACAACTGTGTATTCTCTGCCATTTATAACCAAAGTTCATTTGATATGTTCAACATTTAAAAATAAGTGATACAAAAATAATATTGGAAGAAAAGTTTTCAAAGTCACTCAATATTATTTAAATTTAAATTTAAATATTAAAAATGAATGGGACAGTGACAGACACAAGGTGTCTAAACAAAGTGGGAGGGGATTTTCATTTTCCTGTTAATTTTAAAAGATGGATGGAGAGGCCAGCAAGACAGAGAGAGATACAGAGACATATTCCAGATGGTAGAAGCTGAAAGAGAAAAGGCCCCTTTCAGTAACAGTGGTGTGACTGTATGAAGGGCTAGGAGGAAGCCGGCCAGTATGGGAGAGTGGAAAGGGGTGGGGAAAGAGGGAAGTCGTCTGTGAGGCTAGTCTCAGGAAGGCTTTTAAGGACAAGAAAAGTAGATTCTGAGCTGGCACCCAAAATGAATGAGGGCCCAGTGGCAGAGTTGTTTGAGGTCATGGGTGAGGTGGTTGTGTGTTTTGGGCCAAAGAAGAAGAAAGACTGTGGTAGTATGTCAGAGGGCCCAGGCTGTGTGAGGGCTTGAGGGAGGAGGGAGAGAGAGCCAACAAGCTGCAAACGGCCGTGGAAAAGGAGGGAGTAGGGGCCTGGAGAGGGTTTTGAAAAAAGGCCAAACCCCAAGGCTGCTGCTCAGGTGGAAATTCCAATATACTAACTGCATATACGCTGGTGACTTATTAGAACCAAATCAGCTGCTATGAGGAAAGTCCAGGTACCCCACGATTGGCTAACCAGTCAGTTTAACAACAAAATACACAGATATAATAAGACTTTGATGAAATTATCTAGGCCTTACTATTTGGTTATTGGATTCATTTACTTTGCTTTGCACATTGTAATAATATTTGCTTTTTGTTTGATAAATGTTTGTCAATTGATTAATTGATTGATAAGGGTGCCTAATGATGTTGCCAGGTGAGTAGTAAAGATTATGGATAGCATTTGTTTTTGGTACCTGTAGTTGTCATTTGTTTCACCCCTTGGGTAACTAATGTGGGGAGCAATCAACAATTTCTCCTGGGCTGCTCATTATTACTACTACTACTACTACTACTACTACTACTACTACTACTACTACTACTACTACTACTACTACTACTACTACTTCTACTTCTTTTCTTCTATTCAAGGTTATTTTAAGGTATGCAAAAATTCAATACCTGCTAATGTTTATAGAAGGAGGGAACAATTAGCAAACTCATGAATCAGGATTCTCTTTATAGTACTGTTGAAAGGAATGATGATCATTTGTTAACATAAACAATATCCTAATGCTTGATAGCATATCAGTAATTTAAAGTGTTGACTGACCCTGGGTCTTTGCAGTGAAATGTAAGCTAGTGAAATGTAAACTGAGTAAAAGTCAACCAATGTAGTAATTTATGCCTGGGCACTAGTATATTTTAGTAGAATAATCCCCTGTAAGTAAATGATTAAGCTGAAGGATAGAGGAATTTCCATGGTAAAAGGGAAAGGGGAGACAACTAGAAGTTAGGATGTTTAGATTCTATCTTTGGCTATGATTCTGGGCAAGTGACACTGGTCTTTGGGTCACTATTTCTTCATCTTTTTTTTTTCTTTTTCTTTCTTTCTTTCTTTTTTTTGTGGGGCAATGACGGTTAAGTGACTTGCCCAGGTCACACAGCTAGTAAGTGTCAAGTGTCTGAGGCAGGATATAAACTCAGGTCCTCTTGAATCCAGGACTGGTGCTTTATCTACTGTACCACCTAGCTGCCCCTCTTCATATTTTAAAGGTCTTTTCTGGCTCTGTGGTTCTTTAAGAATATCTTGGTTTAAAAATGTTACATCTTCTGTTTTGAAATTGTTTTAAAATGACTCACTCTGGAAGAAGCAATGACCCTTTGCACTAATTAATGATTTTACTACCATATCCTGTCCTGCAGATGTGTATGCTAGTGTTCAGTAGTAGCCATGCATGTACATAGGGAAATGAAAAGCAAATATCTTTTATGGTGGCCCTTTTCAATGGTAGAAAAAGGCCATCAATGGATATGGAGACCCAGTATACAAAAAGGGAAGATTTCAGAAATAATGGAATAGATGCCTATTTTAACTTTATAATATTTAAATAATATTCATTTCCTAATCACTAGTGATAAGAGAAATATGAATTAAAATAATTCCCTTCACACCCAGCAAGTTAATCAAGATGACAGAAGGCAATAGACAATTTTAGTGGGTCCAGAAAGACAGTTACATATATGCTGTTGGTGAAGTAATGAGTTATTCCACATAATCTAAAAGTGCCTTTAAAAATTATGCTTTTAAAACAAAGAACACAATGCCAGTTTTGGTCCCTTTGAGCCAGAAATCCCACTGCTAGGAATTTCCCTAAGGAGATAAATAACAAAAGTCTCATATACACAAAAATATTAATAGTAGCACTTTTTATAATGTAATGAATACTATCTGGCACATTCTTCCAGAGCCAGGCTACTACATATTTCTTTCAGATTCCTAGGGATACCCTTAGAAGTTTGGGGTTAGTGCCACTGACTTGATCCCCCATCAGTTGTGTACCCATTATTAGACACCAGTAACTAGCGCCCCAGTTACATTTAACCACTTAACAGTTAGGTTTTACAAAAGGATATTTATTTACTTAGAACATATAGAAAGAAAAAAAGTATAAACATTTTACCCCCAACACCTCAGGAATATATTCATTCTTCTATCTCATCTTGGTCTTTGGGAAAGTGGGTTTGCATTTAGCACAGGTCCCTCCAAGTTCATATTCAAACGAGATTTGCTTCTGGGTGAATCCTTGTCTCAGTTATTGCTGGGCTGTGTCTCAAAGGTCACTCCAAAAGGTCCTTCTTTGTTCCTTTGGGCATCAGTGCTGAGTTGGCTACAGAACCCAGACCCTGGGATGCCAGGACATCTGGAGGTTTGATCTCCTGACCTTCCAAATCTCTCATGGTTGGAGTCTCTAACTTTGATCATTTTACCTAAAACAGAAAGAACAAAAGCAGAGGCAAAAGTTCTGGGACCCATTTCACAGGGCCACACATCAGTATCATCTCATAGAAGGCCCACAGACTCTCCCTTTCAGCATTGTATCTCAGTTTGCCAATAGAGAGCAGCCAAAGAAGAGAATGCCTGTGGCTAAGACTGTTTAGAAGGTACCCTCAGTTCTGTTTCTTCAATGGCACCCTATTTAAAAAAAAAAGGCTTCTCCTGTGCATACCCTTTGACCCAGCAATACCACTTTTGGGTCTTTTTCCCAAAGAGATCATGGAAGGGGGAAAGGGACCCACATGTACAAAAATATTTATAGCTGCTCTTTACGTGGCGGCAAAGAATTGGAAGTTGAGGGGGTGTCCATCAATTGGGGAATGGCTGGACAAGTTGTGGTATATGAATACAATGGAATACTATTGTGCTATAAGAAACGATGAGCAGGAGGAGTTCAGAGAAACCTGGAGGGTCTTGCGTGGGCTGATGATGAGTGAGATGAGCAGAACTAGAAGAACACTGTACACAGTAACATCAACATTGAGTGTTGATCTACTGTGATGGACTATATTCTTCTCACTAATGCAATGGCACAGAAGAGTTCCAGGGAACTCGTGATGGAAGAGGATCTCCAAATCCAGGGGAAAAAAAAAAAAAAAAAGAACTGCGGAGTATAGATGCTAAATGAACCATACTATTTCTTTTGTTTTTGATGCTGTTGGTTTTTTTTTTTCTATCTTGAGGTTTTCCATCATTGCTCTGATTCCTTTTCTCTTATAACATGACTATTGCATAAATAGGATTAGTGTTATTGTGTGTGTGTGTGTGTGTGTGTGTGTGTGTGTATCCCATATCAGATTACCTGCTGTCTAGGAGGGAGGGGAGGGAGGGAGAAAAATCTGAAATTGTAAAGCTTGTATAAACAAAGGTTGAGAACTATCTTTACATGTAACGGAAAAAAAATAAAATACTTTATTAATTAAAAAAAGGCTTCTCCAAACAACAAGGCTAGCAGATTAGGACTAGTTACAGGATATCTACTCATGCTCTAGTATCTCTCAAATGAAAGTTCATTAGATATCATGATTCTCCAGGAAGCAGCTTCTCCAGTCTTTCCCATGTAGGCAGTAGTTCAAAGGAGTTTTGCTTATGGGCAATATCCTTGCGACAAAGAAGTGGGAAGCAACATATGCTAATTGATGAGCTAAACAAATAATGGTACACGAATGTAATAGACTATTACCATGCTTTGAGAAGCAATGAATACGAAGAACTTAAAGAATCATGAAATGACTTAAATGAATGGATGGAGAGTTGAGTAAGCAGTGTTAGGAAAACTCTTCTCTATCTCTCATTCACTCACTCTATCTATCTCTCTATCTATCTGTTTGTCAATACCTATGCAATGAAAGGAGAAAGAACATCAAAAACAACAAGAGGATTATAACAAATAAGTTTCGTCTCCAAGAGGAGAAAATGCATTTCTTTTCCTTTGCAAAAGTGGGGGGACTGTGGATATGGAGCATGGCATATAGTGCTGGATTAGGCAGATGTGTTAGTTTTGTTAATTTTTTTTCTCTTTCTCTTCTTTACGTTTTGTTACAAAGGAAAGAAGGTTGGTGGTGGAGAGGGAGGGATACGTGAGAAATGTATGTTTTGTGAAAACAAGGGTTATCAGTAAAAACTTAGAAATTTAAAAAATAATATTCAGACACTGAAAAATAAAGGCTTTTCTTTCCACATGACCCTTTCCCCTTATGTTTATAATCACCATATAGGTAATCTTTCACTTACCCCCTTCACTTATCTGGACCTTGACCATCATTTAAAGATTGACTCATGACCTCCACTCTAGTATCTTTTCTTATCCTTCCCCAGTCCTCGGGAGTGATATCTATTTCCTCTAAACTCTCAAATGGCCTTTATTGTTTGTCTTAATCATTTGTGATATCTCTTGAATTACTGTATTCTATTTTTTCCCACTTTAGTGCTGTTTAATGTCTCTTATGCTTTTCTTTTATCTGCCAAAGCAGATTATAAACACTTTGAGGGCAGGGATCATGTTTCTATTTCTCTTATCTCCATCTTAACACCTCACCGATATTATGCATAGTGTGTCATCAGTAAGGATTGATAGATGATTTAGATTGGGTTGAATTGGAAGGCTGGAAATGAACGGGTCTGTAACATGAATGTGCATGAGAATTGAAAATCTGATTTTATTATTCCATGAATCAGAAATTTGAGTTCAATTCCTCACTTTACCATTCTCTAATTCTGTGATGATGGGTAAGTTGCTCATCTACCTTCTCTAAAATTTTTGGTTTTTATTTGTAAAATAGGATTGATAACACCTTCCATGGGCAAATCTTGGAGTTAACTAATGTAACCCTAACCAATAAGCTTATCATAGTGCAAGGCACTGTTAAAGGGGAACAAGATTAAACCAAAACACAGCTCTTCTCAAAGAGCTTACAAAGCTAAACCTAGGGTATTTGCATAGGAGCTATGCAAATTGTGATTTATCATTCTTATTAGTGAGACTAGCCCTGCATTAGTAGGCAAAAGTCAGAAGATTTGGGTTCTAGTGCTTACCCTGCCACTAAGTAACTGTATAAACCACAGGCAAATCATTTCTCTGGCCTCTGTTTCCTCATTTGCAAAATTATAAGGTTGGAATAAGATGAGAGTGCCTCACAGTTTTGACATTCTGTGACTGTCTGTGGTCTCTGTGCCAGCCTGAGCAGAAAGCAGTTCAGTAGCGACCATCACAACTGGTGCACATTTATTTGACTGATTTCTCTTAGTTGGGGCTCTGCCACATATGCTTTATTCCTGGATGATTTTAAGCCTGCAGAATGAAGAGCAGTGCTCACTGCAAATTCCCTTCCCAGAGTAAACTAACTGCCTCGCTGTCACCCTGCAATAACCCATAATTACTACTTAGGAGTTGTGTGGACGAAAACCGTTAGATGCCAATTCAGTGCGTTAAACTTTGTTTGTATGTGTCTATTCTAATGAGAAGGTTTTAACCTATAAATGCCTGTGCTCATTATATCATGTTAAACAGTACCCTCAGCCTGCAGATCAAGCCAATAATTTTATTCAGTATCCAGCTGTGTTTCTACAGTAAGATATATTTCAGGATTTAGGATTTTTAAGTTCCTTTAAAGAATTTGTGAATATTTATTCTTTTATATTCATAAACAGTGGGTGGATGTGAGGAGTTGAGTTGGGAAAAAATGCTTGGGGATGCACTCAAGCTCTTTTTCCATGACTTAACAAACACACATGTTGGGTTTTTTAGGTGTGGGGGTTGCAATTTCTCTTCCTTTGACTTTAAGAACACTAAAATGTCTTACACATCTTGTATCAACTCATAGGACCATAGAATATTGGATCTGGAAGGGATATTAGAGATCATTTAGTCCAAAAATCCCTCATTTTCCCAAGCAAAACTGAGGGTGAAAGAAGACAATCTGATTTTGTTCATAAACATCTCAATGGCAATCAGGAAACATGTCCACTTAATCCTTTAGCATGGGTTAAGTTTGTGATCAGTTCTCTTACTTTTCTCACTTTTGTTTTACATGAATTTCTAGTGGGAGCCATTGGGGTTTTGCAAGTGGGAATTTTAATTAGAGAATGGGTGAACTTAATTACTTTCCATTCAGGTTTAAAGCAAAGGGTCTGATTAATTCCCCAGTCTTTTCTAGTCTTTGCATGGCCCCTTTATCTTGCTCCAATCTTCATGGTCTTAGCCCAGTGTCTTAAATCTCAATCCCTAGGCATCTTTCATTAAGCTCTTATGCCTACACAAACAAGTACTCTTTTTCCTCTCCTTCCATACCTGCCTTCTTTCCAGCCTTGCACCTCCAAAGGGAAAGGAAAATAAAGTTATTTTATGTTCCTTGAATAGGTCTTTTCCTTTTTAAAGCATTTTTTGTTCTGTCACATAGAAGGTTCAAGTTGGATTTCTTTCCTCTCTTTTGCTTCTACAGAAAACAAAAAATAAAACACTTGTTGGTTGGGTTAAGCAGCATAAAATTCTAGACTGTTTTGAGTTAAAAGGGACCTTAGAAATCATTTAGAATAACTTCCCTCTCAGTGTAGGAAAACCCTCCCTTGTAGCATCCCTGACAGATTCCAGGAAAGGTTCCAAATACAACGACAGCAAGGATATTTGCATATTAGCAGAGAGATTTTAAATTTGTACCTCATAGCTAATTTATGTGGCTCTCAAGGGAAAGCATGATTTGAACCAGTTGTGAAAATTAAGACTTTGCTGTGTAGGGGGTAAAATTGAGCTTAATTTGTAGCTTTGAATAAGCATTTTAATCTTCCTAACAGTCTTATAGGAACACATTTTTTTAAAGAGGCCTTCAACTTAACTTTAAACATTAGAGTACATATTATCTTATCAGAATGTTTACATGGGTGAAAAATCAGATGGGGGGGGTGGGATTAGTCTTGATATTAGCCACCTCTGCATACCCAATACAACAGCCAAATCCTTAATATTGTTAACAGCCTTGTTGGGAGGCCAAGATTGTTGTCCTTTTGGAACAGAGCACTGACTACATTTCAGAGCTTTGGATCTGTATTACTAACCTTTCAGCAGAATTTAAGATTAGACCATGAGTTACTTAGTTTGTCTTCTCAGCAGATACAACCACGTAGGCCAGTAAGTTTAGCTGGTTTGCACATAATGCCAATGAGGCCAAGATTGTGGAGTTTGATTGCTCTACAAGTCATTTAGTTTCTTTTGAAGAGAAAATAACTTTTATGGAGCTAGCCTGAATTTCTTTCTAATCTTGATCATGAGGCAGAAGTGGGAGGGAAGGGAAAAGAAGGGAAGGTAATAATGATTTATCTAGTGCATAATCTGTGCCCAGCACTGTGCTTTACAATCATCATCTCATTTGATCCCCAGAATAGCCCTTTGAGTTAGGTGCATTAATCCTTTTTTCCTTTTTTCTTTCTTTCTTTCTTTTTTTTTTTTTTGGCATTTGAGGAAACTGAGACAGAGATTTAAGTGGCTTGTTTGGGTCACATAGCTTTGGGTCATCATTTGAACTCAGGCCTTCTGACTCCAGGCTCAGCACTCTATTCACTGAGTTACCTTGTTGATCAAGTTTCATGGCTTTAATCTTTGGATATAATCATCTAATCTTGATTATCAATCAGATGGGGAAATAACTCAATGGAAACCCCTCGCCAGAACTATTTTTTTAAAAAAGACCCAGACTTTATATCCTACAAGAGAAGAGTCTATGGCATCATTTGATATATGAGGAGCTCATTTTTATTTCTGTAAAATGGGCACAGTTGCTTCATTTGTAGTTTGCAAGTTCAATTTAAAATTTCCAGATATGCAGGTTTGTTCATAAGTCTAAACCAAGTTGAAGATTTTTGTAAGGTACTGGCAGCTGGCAGCTGCAGTTGCATGTGCATGGTCTTAGACGTGGGGGGGGGGGTTGCACAAGGAAGAAAAAAACACCCACTGAAAACGTAGCTGTCAAACCTATGCCAATGGCTAGAGAATGGAGCAGTGCTATTGATACTAACTTCACCAGATGTCTATGAGGAACTTAAGAATGACTGAAGTGGTGGGAAGGGGGGATGGGGAAGTGCCATCTCAGCACCTCAAGGCTAAGGTTTTCCAAGGGTTTTTCAGGATTCACATTGCTAGGACACCACTGAATCTAGGGGGGAAAGTAGTTAAAGGAGTGTTTGGGAGCTATAGGTTCAGAAGAAAGAGGCTTGTATTTGGAGTCAGGATGTGGGTTCATGTTCCATCTCCACCACTTAATAACCATGTGTCTTTTGACCAAATCACTTAATTTCTCTAGACCTTAGTTTCCCCATCTGTAAAATGAAGGGATTTGACTAGATAACCTTTCCAGGTCTCTTCCACTTCTAAATCTATAATCTTATACTGTGTACAAAAACCTGTGTCAGAGCTCAGAGATAAAAAGATAATAAGACCTATGCTTTTCCAACTTCTTAGTAGATAAGATATGTATGCTCACTGATATCTCCAATACAGGACAGAATATGATGTCACTCTATAGGAAAGATACAAAGTGCTGTAAGGGTTAAAAGTAGGAATCAATCATTTGAATTTGGGGACCTCAGTTTTCTTTTCTGTAAAATGAAGGGACTTAGTTTTTTGTTTGTTTTTCAGTTGTGTCTGACTCTTCATGATCCCATTTGGCATTTTCTTGGCAGAAGTACTGGAGCTGTTTGCCATTTCCTTCTCCAGCTCATTTTAAAGATGAGGAAAGTGTGGCAAACAAGGTTAAGTGACTTGGCCAGAGTCACACAGCTAATGAGTGTCTGAGGCCTGGATTTGAACTCAGGAAGAGGAGTCTTCCTGACTCCAGGTCTGACACTCTATCCATAGTGCCATCTAGCTGCCCTAGTACTCTACAGGATGACTCCTAAGATCTCTTCTAGATCTAGACCTGTGATCATAGAGTCATATAATGAATATGAGAAAAAGAAAACTCAAGATTCTTGCACCTTGAAGCTCTACTCTTTTCAGCATATTAAGTGGTTTCACACAATTGCCTAAGATAAAATTTCCTTATAGGAATCCCCAAATTCAGTACTATGTGTATGAACTTCTGCTATCTTGACAATTGAGACAAGGTAGTAATGAAAGGAAGTCTTTGTGAGAATATCAGGGAGATGTAGTTTGGATGGACTAGAGGAAGTTCCTCTCGCAGAGGAGACAGGACAGGTAAGCTCCAACCTGCTAGAAGCAATATTGTGGCCAACTGGAAGTCCCTCTCAAAGAGACTTCTAGGAGGGTTAGTGGAGGGACAGAGGCAGTAGTAGCAGAAGAAATTAGGGGAAAATGGATTCCAAGTCACATCACGGAATATAGGAAGTGGGTGAGCAGGAATGATGGGAGTAAGTAGGTCAAGGTATTTGGGAGATCAAACCAATGAGGGAGTAGAGCAGACAAGGTACAAATAAATGGTTTAAGCTATACTACCAGAATGTTGGTGTATATGAAACAGCAGAAAGTGTGTATTGCTCTTCTAACTGACTGTAAACTCTTTGTTTAATAGGCCAGTTGTTCCTGTCCTCTTTTTAGGGTGTAGTTATATGGAATAGAGAAGTCCCTGATTCCTGAAATTAATCAGAGCATATGAGAGTCAGACTGAAAGGTAGATGAGACCTCAAGGCCACCTAGTCTAACCCTCTCATTTTACAGTTGAGGAAACTGAAGTCTAGAAAAGCACAGTAACCCACTCAAGGCTACAAAAGTGGGTAATGCCATAGATTAAATTTGGCCCCAGGTTCTCTGACAGAATTTCCACTACACCAGGCTGCCTCCCTGGACACCACCTGGAGCTCTTCTTTGTACTTAATGTATTCATCATTGTTTCATAAATAGCCAAGAATATGCCATTTTCTTCTGTCCCCTCTATTCTGCCATTGTGACCCCTACACTTGAGACAATGCCTTTCATACAGTGGACAGTGAATAAATGTTGGTAAAATTTCAGTGTTTTGACTCAGCTGCCCAGAACCAGAGGTGGTGGAAATAGCATATAATAAGAAAATCAGCTTCAGTGGCAGGAGGCCAGGAAAATACAAGTTCTGTGGAGAAAGCCAGGATGGAGGTTTCAATGAAGTCATAGTGTCATACAACTGGCAGGAAATTTGAAGGTTTTCAGGTGCAGTAACCCAGTTCCTTTGGAGAGATGAAAGTCTAAAGCAAACAGTACAGGGGGTCACCTGGTCATCTGTTGAAGATCATCAGAGATGGGAGGCTCACAACTTTACTCATTTGCACATTTTGGTATTGCCTTCTTCTCACTGGTCAGGATGCTCCCTTTTATGTACTACTGAAATCCTTCCAGGTTTTATTTAGTTCCATGTTATCTCATTCAATACTCCACAGATGAAGAGAACAATTGTTCAGGATGTTTATGAAAACCTTGCTTCCATTTGGCAAATCATTGCTCTTTAGTTCTTTTTCCTCCCCACAGGCTAAACCATATTTCTTGGGCAGAACCTTGGGAAGCTCTTTTCCTTAGGAAGATGTAGAAAAGAAAATCTGCTATTACTCTAAAAAGCTAGGCTCTGACCAGGTGGATGATCCTGAAAAGGGATTTGCCTTCTGGTATCATGTCTTTCTGCATCCTTATCATAGGTAGTAAGTTGGTATTGCAGAGAGCTTAGGAAAGACCCAGAGAGGAATGAAGAATGATGCTTCTGGTTCTTGCATTGTATATGTCTCCTGGAAGAGAAGATAAACTGGAAAAATATTTGGCCCACTGCTAGCACTGGATTCATTTGAAAGGCTGGAATAAATCTTGAGTTGTGCAGGCCCCAGGACCTGAGAGCCTTGCCCCTTTAAGAAGCCACAAGGGACAGGGCTGGGCTTTCAAAGAGCCTATGCTTAGGCTCACATTGAGCATAGCAAACTTTCAATCAATAAAACCCTCTGATGTTGACTTGATTTGTTTTTCCTTAGCTTTCTTAATGCCTTTGGCTTCTCTTGATGCTTTGCTCTGGGCCCTGGTTTGGCTCCTGACTACTGATTTTGGTATATTACATGTGAACTGCACCTCTTAATTCCTATTCATATGTCTTTTCTCTTCCTTCTGACCTCCTCAGTTTTTGACCTAGGTATTCTTTGGGCAGAGATGCATTAGAATAGCATCAGGAATTTAAGTTCAACATTATTATCTAGAATGACCTTGGAAGCCAACTTAATCATAAGATCATAAAAGATGACCTCAGAAATCATCTAGTCTAATGATCTTATTTTGTTGTTGTTTTTCAGTTATGTCTGATTTTTCATGACCCCATTTGGAGTTTTCTTGGCAAAGGTACTGGAGTGGTTTGCCATTTCTCTCTCCAGCTTTTTTTCCAGGTGAGAAAACTGAGGCAGACAGGGTTAAATGACTTGCCCAGGGTCACACAACTACTAAGAGTCTGAGGCTGGATTTGAACTCAGGTCTTCCAAACTCCAGGCCCTGCTCTCTATCCACTGTGCCAAATAGCTGCCCAACAACCTTATTTTACAAATACGCAAAATAACCTCCATGAAGTTTAGTGATTTGCCTCAAATCCCACAGCTAGTAAGTAGGAAAGCTGGAATTCAAACCCAGATCTTCTGATTCTAGGTCCAACACTCTTTCTACTGTACCACAAATGCAATCAAATAATCAACAAATATTTATCGAGGATCCAACCCTGTGCCAGGAATTGTGAACATGGGACACAAGAAAACATAAGTTCTTGTACCACAAAAATGTATAATTCATTTTGTGAAATTGATTCATTCATTTAGCAGACCTTTTTTGGGTGCCTGTTATGTTCTTATCATTGTGCTAAGCATATTGGGTATACAAAGATATATAAAACCCAGGCTCTGTCCTCTAGAAGTTTATATTACAACTAGAAAGACAAGAAATGCATTTGAAAAAAGTTTAAAATGATACATAGTAGTCATGGTTAAAGGCCAAATAAATCATAGATAATAGATAAGAAGAATAATTTTAGATCTTATAGATAGAAGAATTCAGATAAAGGGAAGATTTGTTTCACAGATGAAACCATGGGGAAAATAGAAGACTATTTACTCATGAACTAATTGGTACAGACAACAAATGCTATCTAGAAAGACAGGAAAGGAAGAAATCAGGTCAAGTTGGCCTCATTAATTGGCCACTAGAAAAGAAGACGGCATGGAAAAATTGGACTAAGCTGGATGAAGTGAATAATAGCTTAGTCATTTTCAAGACTATGATACCATAAGGATTTTTTCTTAAATCACAGAGGCCCACATAGGTGATAGAAGTGATATAAATAAAGATCCCTAGTTCAAATATCTGAAAAGGGTACCAGAAACTCCATTTTTGTCCTGTGTTCCTAGTGTCTGGCTGGCATAAAGTAGGTATTTAATAAATTCTTATAAATTGAATTATTAACTCATCAATTATTCAACAACCATTTATTAAATAACTGCTATTGTCTGATACTGTGCAAGGTGCTGGAAGGGAGGCAGGATGGGAGGAAGGAAGAAGAAAAGAAAGGAAGAATATAAACAATCATTTATTAAGCTCCTACTATATGGTGCTAAGCCCTTTACAAATATATCATTTGATCTTCATAAAAAGTCTGAAAGGTAGGTGCTATTATAACCCCCATTTTATAGTTGAAGAAATTGAAACAAATCAAGGTTATGTGACATAGCTAGGAAGTGTCCAGGGTCAGACTGAACTGGAGTCTTCCTGACTCCAGGATCAGCACTCTATCTACTGTGTGATTGGATGCCCATAGCAGCTGGGCATACAAAGTAAAACTAGGTATTGTCAGGAATGGTGGTAGTGGAGGAAGTGGGGTGAGAGATTGTGGGAGGAAACAATAAGTACACAGAGATAACTAAATATAAACTACATGGGGTGAACATAGAGGAATTTGGGGATGTAATAAGAACAATAGGGATCATCAAGACCTTGTGACACTTGAGTTGCTCTTTGAATGGAATAAAGGATTATAAGAGATAAGGTAAAAAGGGGGAGCCTTCCAGCCATGATGGGGATAGCCTGCTCATAGGCACAGGGTTAGAGATGTTGTTTCCCATGCATTTAATTTCATATAGTTAATTTTGGCTAGACTGCAGAATGAGTGGTGGTGGTGGTGGTGGTGGGACGGGGTGGGGGCATATCATTATTCTCTTCTTCGGATATTTCAGTATGGTGCCACCTACCCCCAACCTTTCCTGATCCTAGAAGTTGTTGTTCCTTCCCTTACCTCCCCTCACCAGAAATAACTTTTTAATTTAAATTTCAAGCTCAGTTTTACATGCAGAAGGGCCAGTCTTAGGGACTGACTGAAAATCGCTTTTATTTTTGGCTCATTCTGCCCTCACCCAGAGTTTACTTTGGGAAATCGCAGAATATACCTTACTTCAACTGATATAGGTAAGAGTACCCCAGATCTCATCAAAACACTTTAAGTAACACTGTATTTGTTGAGTAAAAAATGACATTTATTTCTCCCCACAGAAAAAGCAAAAGATTCACTCGAGCCCATAAAGAAATGTAAAAAACACATGAAGGACTAATTCACAGTAGCTCAGTTTGCACAACTCTCCCAACAAAGTTGAAATTCCTGACTCTGTGTCAGTAGGAGTAATGTTATAGAGTTATATTTCTAGTAGCAGGGTTGAATTTGCACTGATGCATTCATATTCTTTCATTGGGTTCTTTTTGTGACTAATGACACACATTTATGAAGTTGGGTTTGCTCTCTATTGCCATGGGACAAAGTGAAGCTAACTGGCCTCTGTGGATATAGAAACATCAACCTCATTAGTATGATGCTATAGCATTCTGAACTAGTCAATAACAAATCTTTTCAGAGAAAATGGAAATCATGAGTGAGTAAAACATAGTACATGGAATAGAGATAGATACTCTGCAGAATTCTTTCTTTTGTTGTGTACTAGATTCTGGCATGATAGCCTTTACCATTGATATGTCTGCCTCACAAATCCCCTTGACTTGGGTGTAGTAATAATAGTCAGCATTTATATAGCACTTTAAGGTTTACAAAATGCTTTACAAATATTATCTCACCTGATCCTCACAACAACCTTGGGAGGTAGGTGATACTATCATTCTCCTTTTACAGATAAGGGAGCTGAAAGAGAACATTTAAGTGACTTGCCCAGTGTCACACATAGCTAGTGTCTAAGACTGGATTTGAACCTTGGTCTTGTTAACTCCAGGTCCAATACTATATCCAATTTACCATTTAGCCATCTCTAGAAAGAGCAGCAGAGTCTAAGGATCTGAGTTCAAGTTCTGGCTCTTTTATTTACTACTTGTATGATCTCAGGCATATCATTCAACCTCTCTCTGCCTCAGTTTCCTCATCTAAAGAATGAAGGAACTGTACAAGATGACTTCTGTGCCATTTCACACCTATCAGATTGACTAAGATGACAGAAAAGGAAAACGACAAATGCTAGAGGGGATATGGGAAAATTTGTATGCTAATGCATTGCTGGTGGAACTATGGGCTAGTATAATCATTCTAGAGAACAATTTGGAACTATTCCCAAAAGGTTATAAAACTATGCATACACTTTGGCCCAGCAATAACACCACCAGATCCATATCCCAAAGAGATCAGAGAACAAGGAAAAAGATCCATATGTACAAAAATATTTATAGCAGCTCTCTTTTGTTGTGGCAAAGGATTGGAAACTGAGGGGGTGCCTGTCAACTGGGGAATGGATGAACAAGTTATGGTATATGATTGTATTGGAATACTATTGTACTATAAGAAATAATGTAGAGGATATTTTCCGAAAAACCTGGGAAGACTTATATGAACTGATGCAAAGTGAAATGAACAGAAACAGGAAAGCAATATACACAGTAACAATAATATTGTGATGATGATCAACTGTGAAAGACTGCTCTCTCATCAATACAAGGATCCACAACATTTCCAAGGTACTCATGATGAAAAAGGTTATCCATCTCCAGAAAGATAACTGATGGGCTCTGAGTGCAGATTGAAATTTTCTTTCTCTCTCTCTCTCTCTCTCTCTCTCTCTCTCTCTCTCTCTCTCTCTCTCTCTCTCTCTCTCTCTCTCTCTCTTCCTTTTCCTCCTCCTCCTCCTCTTTTTCCAACACAACTAATGTGGAAATATTTTTTGTATGACTTTATATGTTTAATGAGTATCATATTTTTTGCTTTCTCAGTGATTGCAGGAAGGGTAGAGGGAAAGAAAGAACTTAAAACTGAAAAAAAAATACCCAACAATAAGATGATCTCTAAAGTCCTTCCCTACTCTAAATATGTGATACTATGACTTCTAAACTGAAAATCTAAGCAAGTGACTACTAGGGACCTGGCAGTGAATTGTTGGCCTAGTATATCCCCCACTTAAAGGACAACATCAGAGTACTGGGAACTAATGTACTAAACCTGATGTGGTTAATGGGGTTTCTCATTCCACAAGTAATAAGAGACACCCCAAAACGAGGACATTACTTAGTGAGTCCCTCACCTATCTGGCCCCTTTCAGCAAGCTCAGAGTGAGGACATTGCCCAGTTCAGAGCAGTGGGTGTATTTAATGGAGTTTCCAGCTAAACCTTCCATCAAATTTATGACTGTGCCTGTCTTCTGACCTCCTCTCTCTCACACATTCTTTCCTGAAATGAAGCTGTGTGTGCAAGCTGTGAGGTGTCATTCTCACCAAGCAAGAGATATACAGCTCACCGGCCAGTGTTCAAACGATGGATTTAATCAGGCTCAGCACTGCCCGGGCTGTGTTCCAGCAGCCTGACCCAACTCATAATCCAAGTGACATTGGGGAAACCAGCAGGGTCTATCTGGCTCAGAAGGAGAAGGGATCAATCACCTGAGGGGTTCCCAAACCTGCTGTAGATACTAGGAGTGGGGGGAGGGAGCTACAAAGAGTGATAAGATTGGGGTCTCTACTTTCTAGTTGTCCACACAAGATTTAAAAAAAAACCCTTAAACAATGAGAGAGTAATTAAGTATTAAATTATATGATAGGAACTATAAATACTACTTGTAGGACTTTCTAGGAAGGAGAGAACACTGGGTTGAATTTGCTGGAGACAACTTCATGTAGGAAGTCAGACTCTAGCTGGGTTTTGAAGGGAGAATTTGGAAGGGTGGAAGGTAGGAAAGACAGCAAAGACAATCTCTACCTTCAAAGAACTTCAGAATCTAACAGAGAAAGACAACACACATTGAGGAGTGGAGAACATGGGTCTAAAAAGTTAGCTGAATTTCCAGCTGAGGAAAAAGGCAAGAATGAGTACTGCCTATTTAAGGGATAGGGAGGGATGCGAATAGTCCTATAAAAGTGGTGGGGGTGGGTTGGGAGGGGGATTATTGAGAAATAAGTTTAGATAATGGAAGTGGGAAATTATTATAAAGGTGCTTCTAGTCAGTCTGAGGAGTTTGCGCTTGGTAATGCAAACCATTACATACCCATTATAGATTCCTGACTAGGGAGAATAACTATGGGGAAAAAGTAGTCTTAGAAAGATTTTTTTTTTGTCAGTGGCACACAGTGGAGATGACAAAGATAGAAACAGAGATAGAGAGACCTTGTAAGGAGGGAGACTATTGTTCTCAAAGGACAGAGATCTGGATTTTTTTTAAGTGTAAGGAGAAGTGAGAGGAAAGGTTCTCATCCAAGACACATTCCAAAGGAAGAATTGATTGGACTTGGTGACAGATGGGAAATAGGGGGAGTCAGTTAGTTGATACAAATCCCCTCGGCCCAGAAATCCTGAGTAAATAGCCTATTATTTGTTCTGAATTTAGGCAGATAAGGGATCCCTAGAAGAGGCTTCTATCAAGATGTGTTTGACACCTTTTGAGTTTATAGCTAAGCCAGTCTCAAAGGGGGAGGAGGAAGGGGGAAGGGGAAAAAAGTCCTAAAGTGAGGACTGAGGAGGCGATGTTGGGGAGGTCTGAGATAGACCAGACCATTTTGATATAAATGACGAATTCTTAGCTCGACTCTATCCCAGAATTGATCATGCCACTTACATGGACCTTAGAGTAGATTCAGAGTACATCTACTCTTGGCTTGATGGGCCTCCCAGTCTCATATAACCTAAATCCTATACTTTCCCATTAATTTCTCAATCATGGAATGTTAGGACTGGACTTGACCTGAGATCAGAGTCTGTTTTATTTAATAGAATAGGAGGCTGAAGCCCATGGAAGTCAAATTCTTTATCTAAGGTCGAACAGCTAGGCAAGGCCAGGAGTTGGCAGTTCATAGTTTTGGAGGTGGAAGGAACCCCCAATACCATCTGTTCCCATCTATTCATTATATAGATTAGGAAACTGAGACCAAGGGATTTTAAGGGGTTCTCCCAAGTTCATACAAAGAATAAGTATTGGGAGCAGGATTTGAACTTAGGTATTCTAACTTTACAGACAAGATGTTTATTATTTTTACCATTGTTCCTTCCACTATATGACACTCCCTCATTCTCAGTACCTTCTTTTCCACCATTCCTCTTTGTCACTATTCTGTGTGTATTTGTACTTTTAACACCATGCGATTTCTTCCTTTAAAATAATTTCATGAAATATGAGAACATTGGACCAGACTTTGTCAGACCCAGAGTTCACTGAGCCCAACATCCTATAGAAGAGTTTGTACAAGGACACTCTAGGCTCAATGTCAGGAGAAGCTGTCTCACACTTGGATCTGCTCAAGAGTGGATGGAATGGACTGCCAGAAGAGGTTGTAGGTTCTCCTCTTTGGAAGTCTTCAAGCAGAGGTTGCATAACCACCTGTTGTAGTGGGGACTCCTTTCAGGAAGGGTTGGGCTAGATCAAGGAATGAATGAAAAGCTATTTATTAAGTATTTACTATGTACCAAGCACTGGCTAAACACTCAGTATATAACTACAAGAAAGCGAGATAGTTCTTGCACTCATGGAGTTTACATTCCCATTCAGGAAGACAATACATAAAAAGGAGCTGGGGGGTAGAGGGGTGCGATAAGCATCCCAGTGGCATGATTTGGAAATAGCTGAAAAGCAATGTGGCTACCTGGTTCTGGAAGATATAACGTGCAATCTGAACCCAGGGTGATTTCAGGGAAAGAGTCTAAGGTTATTGTGGGGGAGGAAGAGGAAGAGGAGAAGAAGGAAGGGGAGGGGGAGGAGGAGGATGGCTAGAGGGCAGGTGGCATGGTTTGAAATGGCCACTGGGGTTTCTTCCAACTCTGAAATTTTGTGATTAGATGTTCTCTGAGGTCCTTTCTTGGCTCTAGAGCTGTGATTCTGTGATTCTAACACAAAGATGATTCTATGTTTAAGCATTCACCAGTACCATTGTGGCTTGAAAAAGCTTGGACAGCTTACTGTCTGGTGTAGACAGTTTATGGAACAAGTGCCTGGTTTCCCCAGGGAGTAGCTGATGATTCTGGCTCCATGGAAAGAAAGAACAAAACATTACCATGTTATATTTTGTGGTCATCATTGAAATGATGAACTGTCGGACCCAGTGAGAGATGGATTGGTCCAAGCCAATGGCAAGCTCTGAAGGACTCCGTTTTATCGTAGGGGGTGGAGGGTGCTTCAGTCCCCAAGTGCCAATTTGAAAGAACATCCTATTTTGTTGCTTTTAATCTCTCTCTATAAATATACAGATCAGTGGCCATTTGGGAGTATTTTCCCCACAGTGATCCCTGAATTGATACTCACCAAATTAGATCAATTCCAGTGGGGGCTTATAGCCTGTGATTATCAAGATCTGAAACTACTCCTTTGCTTCCCAAGGCTGGGTGTTCGTTTTCAAAAGGGCCTTGTAATAAACAGCAGCGGGAGCTATATATAGCCCAACTTCTCTCCGTTTGCAGAGCTCGGAAAGCCTACTGTTTGAGGTTAGTCTTGAGTCAACTTCTACCATTTACTTTGGAGCATTTCAAAGGGAGGGAGAACACAAATCATTATGAGCCTAATAAGAAGTTTGGGTATTTAGTTTAAATGTGTACACAGCAATCATTGTTGCGGAAGGCCCTTCTTCCTCACAGCACATTATTCCAAAGCAGGGTGCTGTTTGCCTGGTTTTGTCTGGTCCCCAATTTGCATGCACTTGATGGATTGCCAGGGTCGGGAGGTTCAGTACTTGGGAAGCCGTGGAGTGGCGTCTCAGCAAACTCTTAAGAGGAAGGGAACACTAATACCAGCATTTGCCCAAACTCCTTGAGTGCTTTGAGACTTCCTTAGGCAGTGCTAGATCAATATGACAGCTGACTAAGAAGCTTTGGACACACATTCACAAACTCTCTTTATTGGCTTATTCTATCCGGCGAGTCTGAAGGTGGTGGCAGAGAGGAGAGGGTTTCTCAAGGACTCCAGCAGCTTAAGGCGGGCCTGCTAGGGCTGATGCAGGATTGTTTTCCTGCTAGGGCTTGCCAGTTGCTATGGCCCTGCCTCTATTGAGTTCAAGTTTACAGAACTGCTTTGGAGTGGCCCTTCACGAGTCCATCCCAGAATGGGTGCTTTTAAATGGCCCTGCTCCATATCTCCACTCACCAATAGCCTTCCCTACTAAATGTCAAAAAACATCCTTCAGAGGAAGTTTGGGAAGGGAGTGGGTGGAGAGGGAGTGTTAATCAGCAAACTGGAAAGAAAAGTTGTTGAGTTTCTGGGGATTTCATTTTCCATGAAGTCATTTTTACTGTTTTTGTTTTGGTGGTCAGTTTGTGTCATTTACAAAACCTTCTGATTCCATTTCCCTTGGTGAGGAATCGCTGCTGATTGTTAAAGGAAAAAAACAACACACACACAGAGGTTTATAAATTATCTTCTTATTCATCATCATGGCTATCATTGTCGTTGTAGTCTCTGCATTTTTCCATTCATTATTATGATTATGCTGCTAATTAAGCTCTAGCCACTAATGGCAGATCATGAATTAGGCATCACCCTAAAACAGAGGGCCTGCTATCTAATGTAGAGAAAAGGAGACAAGGAGTATTTATTATACACTCAGGAGGGGTTGGGTAGGTACCCTCATTGGGAGGGTGGCTGTTAGTGCTGTTGGTTAGGACCTACAGTTAGTGTTTCCATAGATTCTAGCCCCTAAGAGGCAGTAGTAGCCTCATAGTAATTAGCAGATTGGGGTCAATTCCAGTTGCCTGAGAGTTTGGTTAAGCTCTTCTTGAAGTTTACAAGACAATTAGCAGACATTCCTTTGGAAGTTTATTGAAGGGGTGATGATTCACTCCCTTACTTTCTTTTCCAGGGTATTCTAGTTAGAAAGAAGGCAAGCAAGTACCTACTATGTGCCAGGCCCTGTTCCATATACTAAAGGTACAAAGACAAAGTATCTTTGGAGCCAAATATTCAACTGCTTGCGTCATTTGGTAGAGCAGGAAATGAGTATAATGGAAAGGGAGGGAGAAGAAAAGGTTATAAAAGAGAGCAGAAAGGATTTAATTTAGAAAATTAAGACCAAGCCCTCAACCTGCCACTGTAGAAACCCAGAGGCTCTAAAAAATTTTTGATTTCAGTACTGGCAGGGAAGAAATGGGAGCCATTTATATAAGAAGAACCCCCCTCTTCCTCTTCCTTCATATAATAAAACCAATTGATTCTGAAGTCTTTGGGGGTTCTTGAGATGTTACCTAAAATGTTATGGGAAGTGTTAAATGGCTTGCTATTTCATTTTCCTGTCAAGCTTTTAAAATTTGGTTTAAATGATACTTCTCTATACTAGTCCTTAATATATTAAGAAGCCAAGGACACTTCAATGGGGGGAGGGGAGGCAAGGATGGGATCAAACTTATGCGTGGGTCTGCAGACATATCCACGTATCTGCCAAGCTATACAGGGCTTGGAACAGTGTCTGAGTTTTGGGGGGGCATAATGCCCTGTTGGCCAAAGTGGGTCAGGCAGCCAGGCAAAAGGTGAAAGGAAGAAAAGGTTCCCCATTTTAGTTATATACTGGGTGTGTGTGGGGAAAGTGTTTTAGGCCCATTCTGGTTGTCATTTCTGTTCTCCCAAATATCCCTCACCCTCTCTCGATTTTCTCCTGTGTTGGCTATATGGGAACTCCTTCTGCTTTTATTTTGGGGTAATGCTTTCTCATGGATGAAAAGTACTTTTCAGTGACTGGGGCCAATCACTTTCTCCCTTCATAGGAAAGTCAGAGAATAGAAAAGGGATTGTTCCTTTCTCTTTCTCTTCTTCCCCATCCCCACCCCCCAACCTTGCAATACACATTGCAATAGGGCTTCAGCAGCAGTTTGAGAATGCAGGGCCAAAGGAGTGTTTTTAAAGCTGGTCTTTGACCAGCCAGACTGAGTTCAGAAAACTAGCTGCTTTGCTGCTCTTCAGAAAGGAGCCACGTAAGCAACGTGCTGGGGTAGTGCCCCCCTCCCCCTTTGCACGTGCGCCCGAGGGATGTAGGGTTTTGTTGTGTTACTGTATCTGAAGCCCCAGGATGCAGGGGGAGGGGCCCCAACACAAAAGCCCACATTGTGACCTCCAGCTGGGCCATGTAAATGATTTGAATGCCCTCACATTACTCAACTGTTTGTATATTTGACACTTCATGTAAAAAATGCCAAGCTTAACATTTGAACTAGCATTAAATAAAAGTAACTCCTTTAGCACCCCTCCCCAAAAAGGAGGAAGAAAAGGAGGAGGAATATATTTCGGCTAAAATCTTGAGGATTTTACAAAAAGACCAAAGGTCTCCTTGCAGGGTTTTTCTTCGTTGTTGTTTATTTTATTTTATTTATTTTTGGCATCTTATTCCCCACCCCCCCTCCAGAAAAGATTAATAGACTTTTTTTTTTTTTTAATGAAAGTGAGTCCTCAGTGCTAACCTGGAGAGCTAGATGGGGGCAGAAGTTTAGTTTTAGCGGCAGTCTACCGTCATTTAGTGGAAAGAACACTAGGCTAGGAGTATGAAGAAATATTTTAAAGCTGGCTTCATCACTGGTTTCCTGTGCGACCTCAGACAACAACATGCCTTTCTTTTTTGAGACCAGATTCAAATCTGTTCTATTGATTCTAAGGACAGCGCTCTATCCAAAATATTAGGCTGTATCACTTAGCCACTTATTGTCTTACCATTTAGAGCTCATCATTTGAACTCCCTTATTTTAAGGGAGTTCGGATGAGTAAACTGAGGTCAGGACATATGGTAGTAAATAAAAGAGACTAGATTTGAACTCAGATCCTCTGGCTTCAAATCCAGTGCTTTTGCCACCAGACCCTGACTTCTTTTCTCCGGCCCTCAGTTTCAAAATGTTTGTGTGTGTGTGTGTGTGTGTGTGTGTGTGTGTGTGTGTGTGTGTGTGTGTTGTGATTTCTTTGGTATTAGGAACTCCTAAGTAGAAAGGCATCTCCTTTGCAACCAATCTTTTAAAAGGGGATAATAAAACCTCTCCCTAATTTACAGGGTTGTCACAAAGATAAGATGAGTCTGTTGTTGAGAAAGCACTTTGAAAAGTAGAAAGGCTAGGTCTAAGTTGACTTCTCTTTCTATAGAAGAGTTGAATTTCAGGCTTTGTTATTTGAATATTACCTTGAGTTACTGTCCTTTGGATACATTTCCACTTCCCTTTTAAGAAGGTTCCCACATTAACAATTTTCCATTTTGAAATTAGGAAGCTAATCCTCTCAGACATTTTCTTTTTCTTGTTTATATATATATATATTCTTGTTAATATATATAATTTATATATATATAAATTTCAGTTCCAAATTTTCTCCCTCTGTTCCCTCCCCCCATTCATTGAGAAAGCAAGAAATATGATACTCGTTATACATGTGAAGTCATCTTTAAGGCATTTCCCAAGAAAACTGCAATTCTATTTCACCTAGGATGCTTAAATATCCTAGCCCAACTGCCTAAAATCCTTTGGTCTTTAGTATCCTCCCAGTAGTCCCCACCCAATCTCGCCCCGGTGGTTTAGGTGTTTAGGTTAGGACAAGATGTGCGTAGTTTGGTTTGTTTGGGTTTTGTGAGCTGAGTGGGTTGTCAAAGAGACTTGCATTGATTTTGGGACCTGACCAAATAAAATTGCCGTGAATCAGCTGACTGTGAGGAGCCAGTGGAATCCTTTTGCCTAACACCTCTATGAGCAGGAGGTATAGTTGTTTTCAAAACACAGTCACTCTACACCCCCCCCCCAACCTCTACTCCCACCCCCACCCAGGGTATCCGTGTGTGGCGCCTAGTACAATTAAGATTCTTCCCGAACACTAGCAAGCCCCGACTTCGGGGCTAGTCTTGAAGAATCTTCTGAGAACTCATTCCTTTCTGGGGGAATTTATAAGAGATTTATCATGGCTGAGTTCCCCTATAGAAAACTTGGAATTGTAAGTCTTACGTAGCCCAAGAAAGAAACTGAACGGGAATTAGCAAGAAGCAGACAAGAGTAAGTTAACAGTATTCATGGCAGTGTCTTGAGTGGCATGACAGGAGAAGAAAAAAAAAACTTAAGAAAAAAAAAGAAAAGGAAAGGCAGGGGAATAAAAAACTCCCAAACTTTGTCTACTAAGTAGTCCAGTGTGGAGGGGGGAAAAAACAAGTTTGCAGGGTGCCTGGTGCAATTTGCCTCCCTAGTCCGTGCCTTTGTTGACCCTCTTTTTAGGGGGAATGTTTAGCAAAGCTGTTTATTTTGCATAAACCCAAGTAATAACCCGGGGCCTGAAGGGAGAAGAATTGTGTGGGGATGACAGCAGTTTGATTTAATGATTAGCCACCTGACCTCCCTGCACCTTTTGAGCCTTAACCGAAGAATAAATTCTCATTCTTCTAAGCCAGGCCTGCATGTTAATCACTCAAAGAAAGCGGAGGAGATTGAAATAGGCCCATTGTGGAGAGGAGAAGTTTTGAAAGGGGTGGTCCTGGCCTGCCCCAGCTTTGTGGTGGCTCCGTGCTGAGTCGGGCCACTCACGTTTCATGTTGCCCCTTTCTTTCCCGCTCCAGTGAAAATCCTGCTTTCCAGTAAGGATTTGATTATGATTGGTTTTTGTCATTTTACATTCCTTGTTCTTCTCCAGAACTTGTCCTTTCAGATTTGTGGGCTCTGTAAAAATAAAATTTGTTCTCAGAAAAAAAAACCCAAAAACTTTTTTTGATAGAAGTCACTACCTTCACCTTCTGTCTGGACACTCCCCACCTAGGGCTAGGGCTGGGACAACTGCCTGGAGCTACTTGGCCAAAATGGGGAGTAAATTATCCAGGGCCCATCTAACTATCCTTTGTGCTTCCCCCTTCTCACATCTCCCCCTATCCCTCAATCCACATTTACCTTTCCAGGTTATGGTATTATATTACAAGGACTGACTACAATCAGTATTCATATACAATTCTGCCTTCTAACTCACTGATGTGCTGGAGATAGAAGGAGGGTATTTCTGGTTTTTTCAGGAAAGTCAAAATTATCTCAGAAGGAAAGAACTTGGGGGGAAGAAGCAAAGTTGTTTAAAAGAAGTTTTTTGTCTCACCTCCCCCCACCAAGACTTTTCCATTCTAGTGGTACCTAAGTTTTGGGTCCCAAGAGACAGCAGGACACAGGAACCAGGGTTGAAGTATCTCAGCAGAATTTTTACACATATACCACCTCACCAGTTTCCCTAGAAAGTGGGGCTTAGAGATTATTCATTTCTTTGTGACTGGAAAGAGTGAGCATGATGGAACAAAGACACCAACAGAATTAAAAATGTAATAAGTGCTAAAAGGCTACAATTTTTTTCCCCTGAAGAGAAAGCTTCAAGAAGGAACAGGTGAAAGGAAGTGGGATGATAGGGGAGAGGTGGGGGGACTTAACTCTTTTTTTATTTGGGTGGAAGGTCAAGGGATAAACCATTTCTTTGCATGTTCTAGTTTAATCTAGAAAAGTTTTGTTGTTTGTTTTTTAAACAGCAACAGTTCTTTTCTGTTCTACATCTCTTCATTCCTCTTTCTCCATTTGATAATTCTCTTCCAGGTCTTTAATTTCTATATTTCATGATCCTTTGTAGCTCTTGCTCCCATCCATCCTTGACCCCTTCCCCCTTCTCATAAAGCTAAAATGTTTGCTTGAAAATTGATTTATGTTAGTGGTGAGGACAGACTATGAACAAAGTTAAGTATTCTGTAAGGTAATTCTGGGTCCGAGCCCCAGCCTGTTTATTAGCTTGCTGTGTTACCTTGGGTGTTAGGTATCTTCTTTTAGAGAGGAAGATTTCAGTTCAGTATAAGGAAGAACTTCTTTTAAAATCATTCCCTCTACTGAACTGTAAATTTCTTCAGCATAGGGCTTGTGTGTTGTTTCATTTTTGTATCCTCAGTGCCCTGCACTGTGTATTCAATCAGTCAAGATGCATTTGTTAAGTGCCTACTATATCTGAGGAGCTGTGCTAAGTGATGGAGAATAAAATGAAAAAAATTAAAATAATCCATGTTTTTAAGGACCTTATATTATATCAGGAAATGAATCATGTATAGATGTGAGTATATACAAAATAGATGTAAATTCTCTCTATATAAAATTCAAGATCATACATATGTTATATACAATATATGTTATGTATATAATACATGTTATATGTAATATATGTGTTATATATTTATATATATATAATTCAAGATAATTTGGGGGTATAGGCACTAGCAGCTGGGGGGAGTCAGGAAAGGCCTAATTCACATGACACTATGCCTCAACATAATAGGCATTTAATAAATGTTGAAATGAATTTTTTAAAAAAGAAAGTTGCCTGAACATGGAAAGGGAGGCTTTCTATTCACCATAGTAGCTTGTGATGAACTAGCCAGTTGTTATAAGTAGGAGTGTTCAAACCAAGTATGAACAAGTTGTTAGTGATCACACATCTGCCAAAGGGTTGGGAGGTAGTATGACGATGAACAGATTATTGCATCTCAGTTCAAATCTACATTCTGTCACTTACCTGATTGACTTTAGACAAGTCATCTAATCGCTTTAGGCCTCAGTTTCTTTAACTGTAAAATGAGTGTGCTGGACTAAGTAACCTTGAAGTTTTTCTCTAAATCAGTGCATCGTGCGTGATGATTTTGAAGACATTTTCTACCTATTCTGTCATGCTGTGAAATTTACTTTCTTCATCTGTAAAACAAAAGCCCCAAACCTGATAGTTTCTAAGCTTTTGAAAAATCTAAAATAATGAGTTATTTGTTATTTCTTTTATTTCACCTTTGGGTGCACAGGGTTCCTGTGGATTATCTATGTAAGCCTGACTATGATTGTGTCCCTGATCTTCCTATGCATCCTGTTAAGAGAGAAAACTGATGTAACCATTCTTCTCACACCCATCTTGGCAAGTTATGGGGTGGAAAGAACATTGGATTAGAAGTCAGGAGATGTGGTTTTGCTATTATTTGTGTGACCTTCAAGTCATTTGACCTGATTCTCTCTTTCCTCACCAGCAAAATGAATCAAATAGGATGAAGCAAGGGTAGCCACTTTAAAAGTGTAGATTGCATAAATGCAAGATTTAAAAAAAAAATCATGGGCAAAAGAACATAGAGAACTACTCTTATTTGTCCTAAACATGGGAGTTGCTGTACAGGTAAATGAAACCATTAGATAGCTCAAAGGTAGGACTTCCCTTCTTTCCCTTCCTGCCTTCTTCCCCTTCCTTCCTCTCTCCTTCCCTCCCTCCATTTCTTCCTTCGTTCCTTCTATGATTCCCTCCCTCTGCTCTCTTCTCTCCCTATCCCAGCACCTCCCAACCTTACAAGTTACCAGCAAGGAGCTAAAGCGATTGACTTTGAATAGCACCTCTTCTCCTTTGGGGAATCTGGACTTTGATGCTGGATTATAGCCATAGGATTAGGGAAGTAGGATTACTGGAATAATCCCCAAACTGGATAATCATCACCTGAATAATTGAGAATTAACTATTCAGCCTGGTTTATTGAGAAGTCCAGAAGATCTCATTTTTCATTCTATCTCTACTTGTGACTAAGCCTGATGTTAGAGAAGTTGTTTGACTTTCTATGGGCTGTTTCCTTAATGTATGTGACATATTTTTGAGTTCTTTAGGAATAGGTGTATGCGGAGGTCCTAAATAGAAATAAAAGACATGCTGTCCTAGGTCAGACCATAGCATTTAAGCTCAGTATTATTCTGTCTCTGATAGACAGTAAATGTTGAATGATGGAAGGGCATGATATCCTCCATCATATTATGTCCAAAGAATGGGAATAGGCTACAATCATTCTTTCTTTCTTTTTTTTTTTTTTTTTTGCTGGGCAATTGGGGTTAAGTGACTTGCCCACAGTCACACAGCTAGTAAGTGTCAAGTGTCTGAGGCCAGATTTGAACTCAGGTACTCCTGAATCCAAGACTGGTGCTTTATCCACTTCGCCACCTAGCTGCCCCTTACAATCATTCTTAATTTGTAATAATCCATTCTATTTGTCACCTATATATCAGTAGAGCTGTGGTCTTATTAATATTAGTCCTTTCTACAATGCTATAGATTGAAACCCATCCAAATCCTCTCATCCTGTGCTACTGTGAAACTTGTTCATTTCTTCCCATAAATCCTTAGAGGTGATAGAGTGGGGTAGAAGCTGGCAGGGAGGTTTTCTTTAACATTACATGAATACTAGTATTCTTTGGGACCCATTCATCTGTTATCTCTCATTATTTCTGCATAACTGGCCCACCTCCTTTTCCGGTTATATATCTCTTTGATAATAAGTTTTATACTATTTACTCTTTATTATTGGTAATATATGGCAGCCTGTGTCTCTCCACTGGACTTTTTAGTGACATTATACTTTTGATTCTTCAATGATGATGATATTTTGTGATTTAGAGCCATAGAGCAAAACTGAAAGATTATTGTTATTGAAAGGATGAATTTAAATTTCAAGGAAAAGCTTGAAGTCATTTAAAATGTTACACAGTTACCCAACTGCAATCTAAATTGCCCTTTTTCCCTGATTCAATTTTGGACCCAGCTGATTGTCTTAATTATCTGTCCAAGTTACAGCTATAGATAGAAAAATCAATATAGATATATGAACATGCACACACATTTATTAGAAAATATTTATATGTATATACACATATATTTATATTGATAAACCAGTTCAAAGGATAGCCTAGTCAACTTCATAGCCATTGTCTGGACAATAGATGTTCTTCATCCACTTGAATTTTCCTGTGTAAATTGTTAGGTTAAACTCGTGAGCAGTTGTGAATCTCCTTCAGAAGTCATTACAACATTTTTCAGTTCAATACAGTCAGTACCAATATTATCCATAAACAAAAAATGGAGGATCTCATCATATATAGGGAATCAGGGAATCTTTCTTCCATTTGGAGGCTGAACTGGATTTCTTTTATTCCAGGACAAAAATCTTTGGTGAACATACACCTCCCTGTTATTTGCAGTGCTAGATATTCACAATCAGAAGATTAATCATCAGAATCATCTCTGCTGTTGCATCTATCAAGAATTTTCAAATGAAATTCAAATGAATGCTTTTGAAAACTAGGCAAGGCCCTTTCCCCCCTGTCCATTTCCCATATTTGCTCGCAGCGTAGCTGTATCTTTCTTCCTGCTTTATAAGATCATTACAAGGGCAAAGTAAACACATGTGGCATTTGCAATGGGAAAATTTCCATTTTTTTTCAAAGCCAAACCCTAGGTGCTGCAGTAGTGTCCGCTATGCAAGTCTAACCGTCCTGTTTCCATGCAGGAGGAGAAAAGGAAAGGATCTCATGTAGAGAAAAGGTAAAGCGTTAGCTTCTCTCCACTTCAGCCAGTGGCTGGACTCTCGTATGCTCGCACATTTACACCTCTCTGACAAACACTGCTGCCTTTTACTGGAAACTCTGCCGGCATCTCCTCCAGACAGGCAAGCATCCTGCACCCTGCCAGGCTGTCTACTTTCCTGAAGATCCACGCGGCGCCTAAAGAGACCGGGCGTATTGTGAGCAAAGCTCTGCAGCTGGTCCTCATTTGTGTTTTACAAGCAGGTCTCTTGGTGGGAAATGGTTTTTGCAGATCTCTGTGATATAGAAGCACCCCGGGAAAGGTTGGGGAGGGGGCACATATTTGACTAGAGGGGTTCATTTCCGTTCACTTTCCTTTTTTGGAAACAAAACAAAACAAAAACACGGGCCGAACTATTCCTTATTCCGTCTGAACTCTTGCAATGGCTGCAGCTGCTGAGAAAGATTTCCCAAGGAAGGCGAGTACTGCAACCACGGAGCGTTAAAACAACTTTTGAAGACTGTTCTTTGGCTCGTAAGTGGTCTCCGTTTTCTGTTTGCCTGGGCCTAGAGGAAAAGGTGTCCTGTCATGCGGAGTGAGTGACAATATGCTCTGTTGCCACGACTCTGCTGTGACAATACAGTAACGTGCCTTCTTGTGCAAGTTGAACTGAGAGTGATTGTGTGGGAATGAGTATGTACATTTGAGTGGAAAGTACAGTGATTTGGGAGTCAGGAGACCTACATGCTATCCCATACTTTGTCACTAACTCCTTCCCTCGGGGGACTATTATAAAAGTAAAATTAGGTAATGTTTGGGAAAATAATTGTTTACAATTTCTTAAAAGTGAGGTGGAAATGTGTATTGTTGTTGTTGTTGTTGCCCTGTGGGAAGTGATTGGGAGATAGGTGGGAACAGGAGAGGAGCAGATTTTGCCACTGTAGAAAGATGAAACTTTTGAAGGATGGGAGCTGTCCTAAAAGTGGATTGCCTCTATTGGTAGTGAGCTCCCTGACACTGGAGACTGTAGAACATAATCCTTTTTCCAGTGGAAGACTGAACTAGATGAGTTCTGAGATCCCTTACAACACAAAGATTCTGGGATTACATTGCTTCACTATCTAAACAGTTTTTCCTTCTTAAAATATTTTTGGTCAGTTACAGTTTAGTATTTCATAAGTGCTCCTCTGGTGTTAGATAAAGGTTGGCACCCCTGGTGCCATAGATTTCCCTTCTCAACCACCATAATCCTTAGTCCTTAAAACCTGCAGTTACTTATCATTCTCCATTTTCCCCAATTCCTTTCATTCCTAGTTCTTTTGTATCCAAACCTCTCCACTGAGAACTTTTTACATATTAACAAAACTCAAAATCTTGGTTCTTTATTGACATTTTAATTTTGAAGGACTTAATTTATTTCACTTACCTTAATTTTGTCTGCTCATAGCATCTTAGCAATTCTCATAGAAGATTACAATTATCTCTCCTGTTTCGAGAAAATAAATGAAGTCTGGATTGTTAAGTGATTTACTCAAGGTTACACAGTAACTCAGTGATCAAACTTGGCCTAATTCCTTTTATTTCTTGTCCAAGTTTCTTTCTGTTAAATTATATACAACTGCCATTAAAAGAAATTGGTAAAGAGAGCTGAGCAGAGAATCATCCAATTAATTTTGACCTGTGACTTTTGTAAAATTTGAAATTGTGCTTTCTTAGAGGTGAAAAGTTAAAACATCCTCTTTGCACAGCATTTGAGTTGCGGAAATGAAGTATTATTTGTTTAATTCAGGTTATGACTTTTTCTTCACATAGCCACACTCTAAATCTCTTTGCCTGTTATTTCTTTGCTATTTGCATTTTTGGGTGGGACAATTGAGGGTTAAATGACTTGCCCAGGGCCACACAGCTAGTAAGTGTCAAGTGTCTGAGGCCATTTTAACTCAGGTCCTCCTGAATCCAGGGCCAGTGCTTTATCCACTGCACCACTGAGCTGCCCCCATATTGGTATTAAAAAAAAAAAAAGCTAACCACATATGCATTCCCTAAATGAGAAGCTGAATCCCTTGTAGGAAAACCCAATGTCATCCATATTTTGCTGATCCTTTGCTAATGTAAATTAACTGAAGTCCCCCATTACCTTTTTAATGTAATTAAGTATCTAGGCATGGTAAGGAGAAAACTAGTCCGATAAGGAAGACCCCAGTTCTAGTTCTGCCCTTTATGTAAACTGGCTAGATAATGACAACTCTTTAAGACTCTAAGTTACAGAGAATTTGCCAGATCTGCATCAGGTGCAAGTAATTTCTATACTGGAAGTTCTCTTTATTGAAGAAATCACTGATCTGGACCAAAAAAGAGAGGGAATTTTCAAACATAAAATATGAATTATAACTCAGCCTAGAGAGGCATAATTATTTAAGTGTCCCATTATAAGTTGACTATTTTTTAAGAAGCACTTAAGGCTGCTGATGCAACTTGAAAATGGAATAAAGACAAATGAAGTCAGAATAATAGAACAAACTACAGGGTGGCTGAATCAGAGGTCTTTTGTATTGTTTTCTGTTAATTATTTTGCCAACTATTAGTCTGAGACATGGATGAAAGGCAGCAGCTGATGAGAGTGTGTTCCAGGGGTTTCTGCAGTTGCTTTAAGTGGCCAAGGCCTATTTAGTCCTGGTCTTATTTTCTGAATGAGTGAAGATTCTGTACCTAGAAGGGCTAAAAACTTTTAAGATGGTACAGGATTCAATGAAGAGCTATTGGATTAGTAGACATGAAAGCTGTGAGGAAAAGAAGCCAGACAACAAGCATTTTACTGAGTGCCTCCTCTAGACTTGGCATTGAAGATACAGGGACAAAAATAAAGCAGTCCCTCTCCTCAAGGAGTTTACATTCTACTATTTGTACAGAAATGGTCTTTTTATTTCAAAGGAGACATTATTATGGACAAGAAACTTGGAACCGAAGAGATCATATGTATGTATATACATATACATATGTCTGTATGTATATGCACATACACACACACACACACACACACATATTGTGGATTGTATTGAGCACTGTGAGGAATACAGAAGTTAAAGACAGTGGTCTTAGTCTAACAAAGAAGACCAACACACAGGCAAATGTAAGCAATATAAAACAACCACCAAAAAAACCCCCAGTACATAATTAAGTTCTAAATTATGTGATACTGACTCTAAGTCAGTATCTAAGTATAGGAACCTATGAGAGGAAAAAATGGTAGTCATAAAAGATTTTGTCAGTGTGGCTATAAATGTAAAATGGACTTTGAGAATGTATAGAGTTTGGATAAATGGAAGGGAGAAATGAGGACAGAAGTCATTCGGGCCAAGAATGAGAATTGTTAACAAAAAGCTATGGATGCAGGAAATGATAGAGTATATTCATAGGAAAATGAGGAACCCAGTCTAATGTAGAATCCATAACATGTGTGTGTAATGGTTGAAGACTAAATTGTGGCTAACGCCATGAACTTCTAATCTTAATGCCAGACAGACTTGTTCCAGGTTATTTTGCCTTAGATTTTTGGCATTTTGCCTTGATAAGTGATTCGTGATTGGGAGATGTTGCACAAATCAAACGTTTTGGCATCTGGTTCATATCTTGTCAGAGGTTGAAGTTCATTCTCAGCAATCTACAATGCAGATGCATTTCAAAGAGAATGTTTAATTGATGCCCAATGCTGTTCTCCTTTTCATCTCCTAAGTAGAAATGATTTTTTTTGTCTTGATGGATAAAGGAGGACGAGCAGCACTTTATGTGGATATTTGCAGGTTGCAAAAGATGGTCATTTTTGATGGCTCCAAAAGACCATGTGTAATAAAACTATTTTGGAACTTTTAAGGGAAGGATGTAAGATGAGATGAAAGCAGAAAACTTGCCTAGGCCAGGTTCCCATAGCCCAGATAAGGCAGAGTTGAAGACAACTAATAGGAACTCAAGTAAGAACACATTTCAGACTTGCTCAAAACCACACCAATTCACTAGCTTCTCTAAAACACTGAACTAGATAAACTTGTTCTCAGAGAGTGCTTTTGTTGCTTATTTCTAAAATTCCTTCATCCTATTTATATTGGGGTCTGGACATCAGTAGGAATATAGGAACTTTATCCTTTAACATTAGCAAAAAACTCTTCAGCATTCTAGAACCAATTCGCTTCCCTGACCTATCAATCTCTTTGGTATGAATTTGGAGGAAAGTTGATTTACTAAGAGATGATGGGATTTTTTTACTGTGCATTTATATGACTGTTCAATGAGAAGGCAACCTGTTATCAACTACTGTTCATTTATTTATTAAGTTCTTCTTGAGCATCTACCATGTGTTAGTGTTGTTGCTCAGTCACTTTAGTTATGTCTTATTCTTTGTGACCCTATTTGAGGTTTTCTTGTCAAGGATCCTGGAGTGTTTTGGCATTTCCTTCTCCAGCTCATTTCACAGATGAGGAAACAGAGGCAAATGGGGTTAAATGACTTGCCCAGGGCCACACAACCAATAAGTATCTGAGGCCAGATTTGGACTCAGGGAGATGAGTCTTCCTTATTCTAGGCCTGGGACTCTATCCACTGTGCTACCTAACTGCTCCAAAAGTAGAGAGAGATAGGTTGGGCCTCAGCTACATCTATGTTGTTGTTCAGTCATGTCTGATTCTTTGTAACTCTATGGATCATACTGTTCATTGCGTTTTCTTGGCAAAGATACTGGAGTACTTTATCTTTTCCTTCTCCAGTAGATTAAGGCAAATAGAGGTTAAGTGATTTGCTCAGGATTGAACAGCTATTAAGTGTCTGAGGCCAGATTTGAACTCATATCTTGCTGATTCCAGGCTCAGTGCTTTATCCACTGATCCACCAAGCTGTCTCCATGTGCTTAGTACTAGTCTAAGTTTTATGGGGGATTTAAAGAAATATAAGATACTATTTTATATCTCTCACATAAAGAGCTTATGTTCTCGCATATGTGGGCAAAACAGTAATAGCATAGGAGTAAGTACCACAATCAGTATTAATAGACATCAAGACATTCTAAAGAAGGAGGGGATTGATATAACCTGGATTGGAGGGTTTCTACCTCCAGAGATAGAAAGAATTTGGACAGGCTTGGAATGAGTAGCCCATGAATGAACAAATTAATAAAAAGCATTTATTAAACATTTACTATATTCCAGGGATTGTATTAAGCACTGTACATGCAAATACAACAAGCAAGAAAGTTTCTGCCCTCTAGTTTACATTCTAATTACAAAGACAATGCAATGGTATCAAGGAAGAAGAGGTGTTTTGGTCAGAGAAGACAAAGAAATGGTTAGTGTAGTCACAGGGTAATTGGCTGACCATATCCTTTCTAGGAATGATACCACTGATTTAATGACTGTTCTCATCTGTGGAGATGGAAAGTAAACATGGGAGGCAAAGGGGTGAGTAAGGGGGATAGAGAAGCTATGCATGGGTGGTGGTATGAATGAATATCACTTGAATACAGTGGTGTGGTAGGTCTGGATCTAGGGCAAATATGGTCAACAGTAACCAAGAGAAGCCCAAGAGAGCAGGGTGGAAGCTAGAGGCCTAATGGGAGATGAAGGTTAGAGTACAGGAGCATGGTAAGATGAAGGGAGTCAGCAACAACAGCTCAGGGGTGAATTTTGCCAAGATATGATCTATGATTCCACCAGAGAGAGAAACCTTCTTAAGACTTGGTCTGAAGAGCATAGAAATTAAGTGACTTGCCTAGACTCACACAGCTAGTTAGGTGTCAGAGGTGAGATTTGAACCCCTGGGTCTTCCTAACTCAAAGTTCTTCACTTTAACTACTCTGCCAGGCTGCCTCTTTATAGATATAAAGCATGATGATGATGATGATGATGTAGTGGTAGTGGTGGTGGTGGTGGTGGTAGTAGTAGTAGTAGTAGTAGTAATATTGGTATTATTGTGAAAAAGTTTTCTCACATCCTGCCAACCTTCTTCCTCTTTGCTCCCTCCCCCTCTGAAAATTGAAGGAGAAATACTTAACCCTTTAAAATAGGACAGAAAATTGTTCTTAAAAGTGGGGAGAGGAGAAGATGGAATAATTTAGTGAGGAGGAGAGTCTTTAAAACAGGTGATTTTAACTGTTATATTTTTGCCTCGTACCCATCATCCTCTCTGGGAAACTTCTCAGCCAGTTTGGGCAAGGAAGGCATTTTACCATATCTACTATGGAAGTAAAAGTCAGTGTCTGATGGCACCTTGAGTGCTTTGCTTGGAGCTCTCCCTTAGCCATTAAGGTTTATCGCCACCAAAGACAGTGATTGAAAAAGGCTTTTTGCAGGACTGAAATGTGAGCAATGAAACTTGCCAGTTGATACCGACACAGGGCACTTATCTAATAAAAATATCCTCTGTGTCAAAAGGTTTCAGTAAATGTGCCTGGAAGTATTAGCAGTCATTTATGTCACCTTTCACTCCCCCCAGGGCCTCTAGTGATGGGGCCCATAAAAGGGGGTTTTTTAGTTCTTAGTAGGACTGAGTTAAAAGGCCTGAGCATTTTTTAGTTGGAGAAGCATTATAAGATCTTCAAAGCAAGGTTTCCCAATTGTTTCATAGCAGCAATTGCTTAGTCTTTCCCCACATTCCTCCCTTTCCTGGAAGTTCTAACTTTGCAAAGTGGAGGTACTCATGCATAGAGGTTCTAGGGACTGTGTGTTTGAATTTGTATGTTCTCAGTGAAATTCCTAGGAGTCTAAACTGATTTTGGACAGCAGTCAGTCAGTATTGGATCAATCTGGGTTGTTGTTGTTTTTTTTAGTCTTTGGTTTGTCTTGGACCATTCATAGATATAAAGTTTAGGGCAGAAGAAAAATACTTTCCATATCAGGTACTCACCCTCCTCACCCCTCACCTGAAAACACACACACACACACACACACACACACACACACACACACACACACACACACACATACACTGTCATTTCCTATCATAAACTTAATCAGACCACATCTGCATTCTAGATTGATCAAAAAGGGACAGGATACAGGGAACACTACTTACAGAGTAAGGTGATTTCAGATCTCTGGGGAAACTCTTCACCCTATGTTCCCCACCCCCAAATTCCTACCCCACCTGCTCTTTGTGGAGACCAGAAATTCAGGCCAGGGAAGGAAGCCCTTTATTCAACAATGAAAGGATAATGAAGTTTAACATTCAAATACTCTTGGAAGAGAGGAAGGAGTGGCTCAAATTCATGCTGAGATGTAAATGACTGGTATCAGATGTTTTCCTGAGAGCTGGTTTTGTTAGAAAGCACCTAAGGTGCTAAGGGCTTGGACTGGAGAGGAGGGAAGCTTTTCAAAGAGTAGAACACTACTTGGAAAAAAAGAGGCTACCATTAATGAAGGCAAACTTTATAGACCAAAATTTTGCTAATAGTAAAGGCTGAGAAATCCTAAGATGGTAGAACCAGAAGGGTCCTTACAAATCTTTTAGTTCAATCTATCTCTATCTCTATCTCTATCATCTCTATGTCTATCTCTATCTCTACCTATCTGCATAGATCAGGGCAGATACACATATGCCGACATATTTAAGATCTAAACATATGGGTATAGAAACACACACACACACACACACACACACACACACATACACACACACACACAAATAGAGAGAAATCCTGATGAGGATACTCTTCTACCAATGTGGATTGGTACCATGCTCTGGGACTTAGTTTTAGAACACTGCATGGGGCACTAAGAAAGTAAGTTACTTGTGAAGGGTCTCACACAACCATTATATGTCAGAGGTAGAATGTAAACCCAAGTTTTCCTGATTCATATTATAGATGAAGAACCTGAGGCTCAGGCTATATGACTTTCCTAAGGTCACAAAGTTTACAATTGTGTCTGGACTAAAGCAGTTTCTTCTGTCTTTTAGTTCAGTGCTTACTGATTCAGGACCTCTCTACAAAGAAGTGTACCATACATAACCTGTTGACACACCTCCTAATAGGGCATAATGGAAAGAAACCTGGCTTGGCTTAGAAAAACCCCAGCTCTGCCACTAACTCACTTTCTTATTAAATCTCTGGGCCTCAGTTTCCTCACCTATAAAATTAGGTTAATTGAACTAAATGAACTCTAAAGACCCTTTGAACTCTAAAAAGTTATCATTAATATGTGCTTTCACTATCCTGAGTCTCAGGAAGTTCTGAGTATACTCTGAAAAAATGAGGAATAGCCAATTTAGTACTTCTTTGGTCCTTTAGCACAATGCCTAGCACTTAGTAGGTGCTTAATAAATTTTTATTGATTGATTGACTTTTAAAGCTACTTGCAGTGTTAATTGTGCATTTCTTTCTTGTCTTTGAGAAAATGTCTTAAAATCAATGATGTGTTTGTTTTCCCAAAGCCTGCTTTTCTCACCTTCAAAAACGAGGGGCTTGGGCTAGCTTATCTCTTGAGAACCCTTCCAAGAGCTAATTCTTATTTGTTCCTGAGATGTTGAGGTCCCAAGTTTGTTCTATGAACCATATGCTATGAATGTTCCATTTTGGTTGGAAGAAATATGTTTTTCAGTCTTGGTGCAGTGGTTAATATTTACAGAAATGGGACAGATTTTGCAGAAGTACATTATTTCTCTCCCCCTGCCCCGGTTCTGGGAATAAATAAAACTGTGATCTAGACTAAAGATTTTTAACCTAGAATCCATGAACTTTAAATACATATATGTATATAGATTTATAGATAATTATTCCAATATAATTTGTTTCCTTTGTGATCTTTTTTATTATTTTATTAATATATTTACTAATATCTATTTTTACATACTATGTAATTTTGTTATTTTATGTTTATCATTTAAAAACTTTATTTGATAGGTTTTGTCAGACTCTCGGATCCATTACCAAAAAAAAAAGGTTTAAAAACTGACCTATATAAATGATTATGTACTGATCTAATAGGCTGGAGAAGACATTGTATCAAATGTTGAAGTCACTTTGCCACAGTGAGTAACATTGTGTTCTGTGGTCTTAAAATGGGATGGTAAGAACTGGAGCAGAGAAAACCAGACAAAGTGAGGTTAAGGTATAGGACCTGGATCTGGCAAAGTTTAAATGAGCAATATGGTTAGTCAGATGAAGGCCTTGACAGTATTACTGACAGACCTAAGGCTGGAACCTTGGTTAAATGGGTTGGTACCTTGGCAGAAGCTAAAAATAAAGCAGGCTTAAGGCTTGCTCAACAAGTAGGCATCTGGGAGGGATGGACCAGACCAGGAAGACTGGGTTCAATGTTTGAGACCAGCACCAGGGATAGCTCCCAGGGAAGCTTGCTACTTGGAGGGGAGTTGGGAGCAACTATTGCCTTTTAATCTTGGTTAGGTCAGATAACCCTCAGTTAGGCTCCCCCAGAAAGTAGGCCTTCTTAGAATTTAAAGAACCTGTGGCTATTAAATGGTTTCTGATCTTCAGTGAAGGAACTTGTGTCATCTGACCAAGAATTGTTGTCATCTATGTTGGATGGCAGTTCTATATTCTCTAGGGAAGGGGTTGTTAACCTGTGACCCACACACTCCAGGATCTATGGATTTCAGGGGCATCTGTGAATGTGGATGAGGGCAAATTGTATCTTTATTTCAACATAATTGGTTTCCTTTGCAGTCCTATGCATTTTATTTTCTGCATTTATAAACATTCTGAGGACCTTAGGATTCATCAGACTGCCAAAGGGATTTGTGAGACTACAACAACAAAAGGTTAAGAATCCCTGCTTTAGAGTGATTTGGGGCAACTAGGTGGCGCAGTAGATAGAGCACCGGCCCTGGAGTCAGGAGGACCTGAGTTCAAATCCGGCCTCAGACACTTAACACTTACTAGCTGTGTGACCCCAATTGTCTCACCAAAAAAACAAAACAAAAAATAAACATAGAGTGATTTGGGTCACAGCTCAGTTAGTCTTTCCCTTATGTACTAGGTGAGAGTTAATTGTTCATTCTCCTCAAATTTCCCCTATTTTTGTAGTCTTCTTCCTGCAGAGCCCAGTGATTCCCCCACCCTATAATTCTCCTATTACCCACCAAATTCAAGGGGTCCTGGCAATGTATCCTTTGATCCAATGTGTGTTTTTTATCTACTAGATTGCACATTTCCTATAGGTAAGAGTTCTATCTTTTATTTCTTTGTATTCACCACAATACTTAGGCTAAGTGTCTGGCACATAGTCCAGTCAAGACAACAAGTATTTATTAACCACTTACTATGTGCCAGGGATTGTGCTAAATGTTGGGATACAAATACAAACAAAAAGAAAAGATTGTCTCTCCTCTCAAGGAACTTACATTCTAATTAATTCTAATACATAAAAGGGAGCTGAAAGGGGGACAAGAAGGTGGCAAGTTCCAGAGAGAGGAGCAAGACTGGTCTAGATCCTTGTTCAAATGGTGTATCCAGGAGCAATTTACCAGAGGAAGAAGGGAGCATCAGAAGTGGAGGGAAAAGGCAGCTGAAGCATGGTGGGAAAATCCAGAGAATGAAAGTAGATGCTATATATTTGTTGAATGATTCATCTATTCCACAATCTTGGGGACCACTCCATGGATGGTTCTAGTGAATGACCAGTCCAAGTCAGAGTTCCTTGGTAGTGTCAGCCTATGGCAACATGTCCATAGAGACAATTTACCCTTTCATTCATGCCTTTGTGTTTGTGATGGTCTGTACAGCTGGACTAGTCTGTGGCATGGTACTCTGGGTAAAGTTCATTTTTTCTGCTCAGCCCCATGATTGAGGGCAGATGTTGTATCATTTAATGAGACATTTGATAGCTTGTTGTTCACCACAGAGTTGGATGTAGAAAATTCTTTTCAGGATTTGGATTTGGCAATGCCATGCTATAAGGATTTATTTTAAAATAAGCCAGTATCTCCTCTGAATAAAATTAATGAAAGTCCCTTGTGCTTTGTTGGACCCTTTACTGTTCCTAATTTTCTCATGTGTTCTTCACACCAACCCTATGACTTGTCCAGAGGGCCTGCCAGTGGAAGAATCCGGAATTTTAATTTGAACTCAGGTTTTCTTACTCCAATTCAGTGTTCTCTATTTCACAAAGGAGTAATAGTTCTGAACTAGGGGATGTGAAAGCTGAGTAACTGCTAGTGATCTTTGGAAAATTTTGGAGAAGGTGGAGGTGCTATAGGATTTAATATGGACAAATGTGGTACTTACTTTTCAACAAGGGGAAGATGAAGTCTTCACACTAGGGGAAGATATGCTTGACTTTGATTCCTAGGAAAAATTCTTTAATGCATGATTAAAATTATGGAAGCAGTTGCCATTTTGAAGTAGCCTGGGGGGTCATTAAGGACAAAGTATGCCAGGAAAAATCGAATTTCCCTTGGTGATAGAGTTACCAGCTGACAGATCATGATAATGCAAAAGACATGCTGTATTTGACTTTCAGCAGATCATTTGGCAAAGGCTGTCGTGATATCCAGGATGTAGACATGTGGCCCAGATTGTGTAGGGTGATCAGAAGGTTTGGGAATAAGATGGACAAGCAGACCCAAAGAGTGAAATAGATTAATGTGGAACTGAGAGGATTGCCACAGGACAGTATTCTTGCTCTAATTCTATTGAATATTTTTATGAGGGACTTGTGTGAGGGCATGGATGGTAATGCTTATCACATTTTGGAAACCCATGAATCTTGAAGGGAATGCTAGTGTGTTAGATGGGTTTTTATAGACAAGATCAATGGGCCCAGTTGAATAAGATGATATTTAGTAGTGTCAATTTTATGTGAATACAAAGAAAATGGGTGCAAACATATAGAATGGTAAAGACATTGCTAGACAACAGTTTATTTGATAAAAATCTGGGCAATTTAGTGTACTAACACACCAGTATTAGTCAATGATTTAATGAAGCAGCTAAAAAAACAAAGTAATAGGACCTTGGGTATCACTAGTAGAATTGCAATTTGTTTTTTAAAGTGAGACAATTGGGGTTAAGTGACTTGCCCAGGGTCTAGAATTGCAATTTTCAGAAAAGATGTTAAAAGCTTTTCTGTAGTTGGCATTAGACCATATCTGGAGTCATGTATTCAATTCTTGGCAATATATTTTGGTCCATGCATTGGCAAACTGGAAAGAAACCAGATAAACAAAAGCAGGTAAATGCCTTGAGTATGGGAGCCCATGATATACCAGGATCAGTCAAAAGAAATGGGAATACTTAGTTTGGAGAAGAGAAGAATTAAGGGAGGGACATAACTGTTCTCAAGTTTTGGGAAAGCTTTCATGTGGAAGAGTCTTGTTTTGCTTTGACCCTGGAAGAAAAATAAGGATCAATGAGTAAAGTTATTGAGAAACAGATAAAAGGAAGAGTGTTCCAGTAGGGTTATCCAGAAGTGGAATGGTTTGCCTAAGGCAGTAGTGAGTTGTTTCAGGAGTAGTGAGTTATTTCATTGGAGCTTTTCAAATGGAGGTTGTCTTTTCAACTATCAGGCATGTTATATAAGGAATACCTGTTTGGGTACGGGTTATATTAAATGTCCTCCAAATGGCATTCTGTGATATTTGACCACCCATTCTTTACTTTTAGACAAATGGAAATAGTGAGATAAAATTTGCCTAGCCTGTGTCTGGCATTCAAGGTCCTCCCTAATTTGGTCCCTTTTTGCTCATCCAACTTTATCTTTACTATTTCTTAACACAAATCATCCATTCCAAGCAAGCTCTTGTCTTTATGATCCCACACTCACACTCGCTTTATGATCAGATGCTGCTTTTCTTGGCTTAGAATTTCCTAGCACTGTTCTTCCTGACTGGAATGACCTTCTTACTCTTTTCACTCAATAAGAATTCTCAGCATCCTTTAAGATCTTCCTCAGGGCCTACCTCTCTCCTGGTAACATCCCTGATATTATACAGGATGTTGTCTGTGCCATACATTTTAGCTCTTGATGACACAGTATCTTGTTTTTCTGGAACTCTCATGAAATGAATTGTTCTGGATGGCCAAATATGTCAACTGTCTGAGGATCCCTTTTAAGGAACAGATTTTTTCTATTTTAATAATTTGGGATGAGGATATTGCTAAAATATACCAAATGCATCCCTGTCATCTTAAACAGAGTGCTCATTTATAACATCCATGATTTCATCATTCCAGGTACTCCTACCATTGACCAGAGCTAGTCACCCCTTAGTAGATTATCTCCATGAGTTTTTGTGACCAAAAATTTGTCCCATGCTGTCTAACTTTCTGGTGATGAATTTTTACATTTAACTAAGCTGGTTCTCACAGGTGACAGACATGCTGGTATTCCAGTTTATTTAGATCTAGAATCATAGATTTAGACCTGAAAAGGAGCCTCAAAGGCCATGTAGTCGAGCCTCCTCATTTTATAGATTTGGAAACTGAGACCCAGGAATGTTAAGTGACTTGACAAGGCCACAGAGCTTAGAGATGCTACACCAGAGCTAGTGCTTTATTGACCTAAATTCAAGAACTCTGGATTACCACCTCCAAGATGAGGCAATTGAGTTGAACTTTAAGAAAGACAAGCAAAGTATACTGATATATTTTAGATGTCTTGGGGTCATCATTATGAATAAAAACTGCCATCTTGTACTGTAATACAGTGGTACTTTAGGGTATATTGAGGTGTGTTGACCTGTTTGAGGTACAAATTTGAGGCACTGTGCATTTTGGGCAACTGGGTGATACAGTGGGTAGAGCATTGGTCCTAGAGTTCGAAAGGCTCATCTCCTTGAGTTCAAATGTGGCCTCAGACACTTGTGAGCAGTATGACCCTGGGCAAGTCACTTAACCTCTTTGCCTCAGTTTTCTCATATGTAAAATGAGTTGGAGAAGGAAATGGCAAACCATTCCAGTACTTTTGCCAAGAAAACCCCAAATAGGATCATGAAGAGTCTTATACAACTGAACAACAAACTATACATTTTTTTATTCTTTTTTTTTGACAGGGCAATGAGGGTTAAGTGACTTGCCCAGGGTCACACAGGTAGTTAAGTGTCAAGTGTTTGAGGCTGGAATTGAACTCAGATCCTCCTGAATCTAAGGCCAGTGCTTTATCCACTGTGCCACCTAGCTGCCCCCATTTTTTTATTCTTTAAACCTATTTTTAGAGTTTCTCTGTGTGACCCTGGGCAAGTCACTTAACCCTCATTGCCCCTAAAACAAACAAAAAGCACAATGCTATTAATATATTTGTCTCTCTTTCCTTTTCTGCTATATCCCGTCCCAGTATGTTATCCAGTTAGCCTCCATGTCCTCATCTGTAAAATAAAGCATGTAGCTAGATAATGTCCCAAGTTTTTTTCTAGTTTTCAGGTCCATTGATACTTTTTTGTTGTTAGAATTATGCATACAATTAGAGTCAGTTGGTTCCAAAAAAGAGTTAAAGGTTTAACTTGTGAGTGGACATTTTGGCTGTGAATTTTTTGTCTCTTCAAGAGGACTATAAGCTCTCAGGGGGCAGGGACTCTATTTCTATTTTTCTCTTTCTTTTTTAATCACCCCTAGTAGCCAGCACAGAGTTGAGCATACAGTTGGTACTTAATAAACAGTTGACAGGCTGACTGAGCTTTGCTGGAAATCTCTCCCCGATAAGACTAGGAGCAGAACCCCATGTTCTTCTCCTATACCTCCTGTTCTACTAGTCTAAGCTCTCTCATCAAGACAGTTATTAAATACAGCTGATCCCTTTGGGGTTGTTTGCTGTCTAGTGAACATTCCTTTTGTTGTGCTAATTAAAACCATTTAGCCAACTGCCAAGGCACAGATGAGATGCCAGTTGGGCCTTGAAGATGACTCTTATATCTGACAGGAAAAGTGCCATCATTTGTCAATCCAGTAAGGAGCTAGCCCAGTTAGACTGCTTATTAACGTGCCAGCGGATCTAACCCTTCAGCCAGCCTCCTCAGCCCTTCTACTGTCTGATGATCTAACTCAGCAGCCAAATAAAGTGTCCTGTGCTAAGCTGAGCTCAGCAGGGGAGATGTACATTGCTGATTTTTTTGGGGGGGTCCTTAGCAGTTTAAGTTGAGAGTCCAAGAGATGATCTCTGTTTCCTCATCTGTAAAATGAAGGGGTCAGGGCAGCTAGGTGGTGCAGTGGATAGAGCACCAGCCCTGGAGTCAGGAGGACCTGAGTTCAAATCCAGCCTCAGACACTTAACACTTACTAGCTGTGTGACCCTGGGCAAGTCACTTAACCCCAATTGCCTCACTAAAACAAAACAAAACAAACAAACAAAAAAACCTTAAAATGAAGGGGTCAGACCAGATGATCCCAGAGCTCCCTTCCAGATATAAATCTAACATCCTATGATCCTTAAATACTCCAGTGAACTGAATAATACCACTCTTGAACTGATAGACCTTTTCTTGACTGTCTCGAAGCACAAAAAAAGAAACTGAATGGGGCAGCTGAGTGGTGGAATGGATAGAGTACCAGACTTAGAGTCCATGAGGCCTTGGACATTTATGAGCCATGTCATTCCAGGTAAGTCACTTAAACTCAGTTCCCTCATCTGTAAAATGGGGATAAGAGCACCTGTCTCACAGACTTGTTGTGAGACTTAAATGAGATAACATATGTAGAGTATTTTATGAACCTTAAAGTGCTATAAGAGGCTTATTTCTTTTTCTCCTCCCCCTCTTCCTCCCCTTCTCTTCTTCTTATGCAGTATTGCTAAGTTTCTTCAAAGTTTGTTTTCCCTTCTTGTCAACTCAGACATGTGGGCAGCTAGGGGTGGGGCAGTCAGCAAACATTTATTAAGCACCTACTATGTGCCAGGCACTCTGCTAAGTGCTGGGGATACAAATTTTGTACTTGTTGTTCAGTTGTATCCGAGTCTTCATGACCCCAATGGGGTTTTCTTGGGAAAGAAATTGAAATTGTTGGCCATTTCCTTCTCCACCTCATTTAAGGGAAACTGAGGCAACCAGGGTTATCTGATTTGCCAAGGGTCACATAGCAAGTAGGTGTTTTGAATTCAGGTCTTCCTGACTCCAGGCCCTGAGTTCTATCCATTGTGCCAACTAGCTGCCCAAAATACAAAAAAGAAATCCATCCCTGCTCTCAAGGAGCTTACAATCGAATGGGGGAAGATAATGCACAAATAGAAGCTGAAGTGAGTTAGGGGTTGGGGTGAGGAAGGTGGGAAGCCCAGCTCCAAAGCATGATGAATTCCAAAGGACAGCAGCCAGGTGCTGAAGAGATGGCAGGCCCAGGCACCCTCTTTAATTTTTTTTTTTGTGGGGCAATGGGGTTTAAGGGTCACACAGCTAGTAAGTGTCAAGTGTCAAGAGGCTGGATTTGAACTCAGGGCCTCCTGAATCCAGGGCCGGTGCTTTATCCACTGCACCACCTAGCTGCCCCACAGGCACCCTCTTTAAATGAAGATTTGGAGAGGATCCCTCTGCTCTGGCCAATCAGAGGAGTCTCAGGGTCAGAGGGTACTGATGAGGTATGATTATCATGACTGATGGGATCTTGAAGGATGAAGAGGTTTTTAGGGACTTGATGGAAATCCATTCCTAGGAGGAACATGTCAGTATCACAACATTTAGAACAAGGGGAGACTTTAGAAATCATCTAGGTCAACTCACATAGCTGGTAAATGGCAGAACAAGGATGAGACCACAGAGTCTCTGCCTTCAAATCTAATGTTCTTTTCCCTAAAGCTCTATGCCAAGCTTTTCTATACTTACTGTTTGGTAGAAACCGCTACCAGCTGCTGTAGCCTAGACCTTGCTGGGGAGAGGGAGGCAACTGGCCCAGGAGCACAAAGTTTGGACAGCAGCAGCTTCTGATAAACAAATCCTGATAGGCCTATAAAATCTGTTTTCCTCTAGCTGCTGGAATAAGGCGATCTAGTAAGACTCGGTTATATTCCAGCATCTTTGATGTTCCTGATAGAGCCAGGGTAAATGTCTATCATGCAAAGGGGAAACAAGTTCTCTTTTTCAGACTCAGCAAGCTGAAGCTGAAGAAGGCCTGCTGCTAATGGCAGTAATTAGGCTGCCTGCTAGTTCACTCACAGTGGAAATGAACCCCATCAGAGAAGGCCAGGCATTGGCAAGATTGTAGAGCACAAGTATCTCCTAGACTGTCCTTTTGATGCTCAATTCTTCTCCCCCCACCCTCCTCCCTTACCCAATGTTGTCACCTCCTCTAGCTCTTACGTTCTCTTCACTCCCCCAAAACCAGCTCCTTGGAAAGGATCTGATAGAATGTAAGCCCCCTGGGGGGTAAAATGGTTTTACTTTTGTCTTTTTATCACCAGAATCTAGCTCAGTGCCTTGAATGTAGTAGTCACTTAATAAATATATTTTGATAAATAGATTAATCCATACTGGGAAATCAGTGACTGATATGACTGAATAGGGATACCCCCTCCTATTGATATTTCAATTGAAAATTCAGGATTAAAGCAAAGGAATTAATATCAAAATATAGAACAATAAGGTATTGGGACCTATGGGTTTCCTAATTCCCAGTTCAGTGATCTTTACAGGACTCATAAACAAGCACAAGTATTTAATGAGCATCTACTTTATGCTTAAACTATGCTGGGTGCTATATGAATATTTATTGAGTGCCTAGTATGTGTAGAGCAGGAATCTGGAAGGCATTTCAGAGCTTGTGTGTCTCTAGGCCTGGGGACTTCTAGATCAAAAATTCTATTCAATCAAAAGGCCAAACTCTTTGCCCGAGAGGGGAATTCAAGATTTCTTCCATCCTATGGTAAGCTATAGGCTGATGGTGATCAGATGTGGGTTCTCAGTAAATAGTTCACTTCTACTAATGAACATATGTACATGTCTTGGCTCAGGGCCCACATATAAGGCATTTGTGCTCCATGGGCAAAGCTGAAAATTGTGCTTCTTATTAGGTTTTACTGGCCACTGGAAGCTTAGAGCCTTCATTGTTATACATGCCGCATGACATCAAAAATATGTAATTTTCTGGCATAATAATATGTGCATTTATGTAAAAAATAATGGCTTCTTATTAAAAAGTAACCCTAAATTGAACTCTTCATGCCCCTGTTACATTGTGCCTGTTTGGCCTAATCCTAGTTCTGTTTGTTTCTAAAATAAATCCAGTTAAATTGTCAATAAGTTAAATTCTACTTCTTGTTATCTTTTTTGTTTTGTTTTGTTTTGCAGGGCAGGGAGGGTTAAGTGACTTGCCCAGGGTCACACAGCTAGTAAGTGTCAAGTGTCTGAGGCTGGATTTGAACTCAGGTCTTCCTGAATCCAGGGCCGGTGCTCTATCCACTGCGCCACCTAGCGGCCCCCTCTTGTTAATCTTTTGGTTAGGGCCACCTAAAAGTGTGTTCTCTGCAGCAGGATGTATGTATTGGATTCTCTGTTCCTAGGGATAAGGAAGCAGTAAGGAGGAGAAAAGATAGTACTGGTGACTCGACATGGGCTATTGGAAACTTTTCAACTCAGAACATTTTTTTCCATAAGATGGTATCTGAAGGGATGAACTTTGCATGAGTAATGGTGGTAGTCATGGAACTGAACTGATGAAGATTATTCCAAAAAGTAGATTGGAGCATGACTCTAGAGGGCCTTGAAGAACAGGGTACTGATAACACTGTCCTTGAAGTCACAAGTCCTGGGTTCTAGTTACATCTCCACCCCACCCCCACCCCTACCCTACCCAAGCTCTACAGCCTTTCTGGGCCTTAGTTTCCATAGCCATTAAAGGACTGGGATAGTTCTAAAGTTTCAGAGTCTAAGGTGGTGTGTTTTCAGGCTTATGTGACAAACCCCCTGTTCATATTAGCATAAATTGGAACAACTATGGAAATTTCCATTTTGAAGGATCCATGATTTCAGATGTGTAGTTACTCCCTCTACTGACTTCCATCACAACTTCTTCCACCCCAGAGGATAGGGTTTAATGAACTGCTGCATCCCCCCCCTCCCCCCAAAAAGGCTAGTGGCCAGCATTTTGGTGATGATCCTCTGTGTGCATGCAAGGCTAGTTTCTCAGTCTAGAGACACACATTCCATTCTTGGACTGACACTCGGAATCTTTGGCAGAAGCTTGTTCTCTGCTATCATATCTTTGAAAATCCAGACCCAGCCCAGTCAGTTCAGCATGGTCTTAGAGTAGTGTGAGTGAAGGGAGTTGTTTTTGTTTTTCATAGCAAGGGGGTATTTTTGAATTTTTATTAAAAGGAAAGGAGCGTTCAAAGCCAGCCTCAGACACTTGACACTTACTAGCTGTGTGACCTTGGGCAAGTCACTTAACCCCAATTGCCTCACCAAAAAAAAAAAAAGGAAAGGAAAGGAGCATAAAGACAGCCACCAGTAGGCCATAGATTCAAGAAAAGATGCTCTTCTGGGTGTGCTCACCAGTAGAGAATGTTTGTTTAATCTCTGGCAGTTATTAAATAATCACAGTGTTGCAGTCATGAGGGTTTGGGTAACTTAACTGATTGAGGAGGCAAGGGAAGCTTCTTATTGACTCACCTGTGTGGTTATATTCTCCGGAAGCCCTTCTTGTTGAAGCACTTACATGAATTACAGTGGGGCTGACTAGCCAGCTGTGAGGCAGGGGAGGGGAGCTAATATAGGAAGTGGAGACCCTGACCATGACACTGGCCCTCTTGTTTGCATTTTGTTTTTGTAAACAGCAAACCATTCCACCAAGAATCATGGATTCCATAGCTCTGCGGTTTTTAATTCCTTCTCTTTAAAAAAGAACATAACTCACTAAACCAAACCACCTACCCTGTAGCCACTGCCCTGATGTAGTTACACCTGACCACAGCTATGAGACCATCCAGTAATGCTCTTTTCCCCTCCTAAGCCAGGGTGTGAGAATCTACCAAGTCATAAGACAATGTGTTTGTATGCTGCTCCATTGCTAAGGGTGGAAAGAGATAGAGATAGACATATAGATATATGAGTAAATACATAAACATATAATGTATGTGTATGCACACATTATATATAATATGTACCTATATTATATTATATACATACATTATATAATACATGTATATACAAGTGTGTCTATCTATACATATACATGTATGTATATAGATATACATATATATCCATAGAATCAAGTGGGATAACATATGTAAGGGATGTTGTAATTATAGAAGATAATATAAATATGAATTATTCATATAATCTCATCTATTATATTACTCAGAGAAGTACACTTGTAAAGTGACGAATAGGAACTGGACTTGTAATTTCATTCATATGTGGAACTCTCAGGTGAGGAAACTTCCTCTACCATTTCAGGTTGACACCTTCTCTGACACATAGTCTAAGAAGTTACCTAGAGCACTGAGGTATTAAATGACTTACCTTGGGTCACGAAGTCAAGGATCCATCAGAAGCAGGTCTTAGACACAGATCTTCCAGGCTTAGAGGCCTGCACTGTCTCCATGTGGCATGATGAATTTAAGGAAGGAGGGGTCACTTCCACCCAGAAGGATCATAAAAGGCTCTGTGAAGGAAGTAGAAAATGAGTTGGGTCTTGGAGGAGCAGATAGAGTATGTCAATAGAGGCCAAGTGAGGCCTTTCTAGACACGGGCAGGAGAAGGCAGTGAGTAGTTAAATTCGGCTGGACTATAGGATAAATAAGGAATAAGGCCACATGTGAAGGACTTTGAATGCCAGGTTAAGCTATTTCTCTTTTATTCTACAGACACTAAAAGGTTTTGAGAGTCAGTATGGTCTAGTGGAAAGAGCAATGAGGCAGGTTTGGGTAGAGTATTTAGTTTTAAACATGTTGGGTTTGAAGTGTAGATGTCTAATAAGCATTTGAAGTTTGAGTTCTGCCTCTTAGAGTTTGGGCCTAGAAATAGACATTTTGGAGTCCTCTTTCAGAAGTAACCATTGTTGGATTGTAAGTAGATTACTTCCCTGTTGTCCTAGATTGGGGGAGGGGGGGGAGGTGTCACATCACATGGAATGAGTAACAGTACCATTTTCACTACTCTGTAATTATGCTTAATAAATGCTTAACAACAAATTGCTTGAAAAGTGATTTACATCTATTGTGCTGAACTGAGGGTAATTGTGTAGAAGTCAGCATTGATTTAACTAAGTGCATAAGGAGCTAGCCATTTGACTAGAAGTCAAATGGCTAAGGACCCAGCATTGTCACTAATTCACTCTGTGACCTTGAGTAAATCACTAAACATCTCTGGACCTCATTTTCATCATCTGTTGAATAGGAATGATAATGCAAATTCAATTTTCTTTAGATAAGGAAGTCTTTGAGTTTAAAATTATATTGGTTTTTTAAAGTAAATGGGAAAATGCTTTAAAAAAAAATTTCTCATTTTGTGCAAATGCAAGCTATTTTTCAGTCTGTGCCTGAGCTAAACCTGAGTATATAAATGTGATTTTCAATGGAGAAGACTTGGGAGCTTAGAAGAAATTGCAAATATGCATATAAAGAATCACTTCCTAAAAATTGGAGCTGACCCAAAGTGGAACAACCTGCCTCAAGAGATAGAAAGTACTTTGTTAGTGGGGGCTAAATAACCACTTCTTGGGGATGTTGTGGAGGGGAATTCCTTTTCAGGTATAGTTTGGATGTGTTTATCTTGGAGGTTCTTGCAACTCTGATATTCCATCATGTGTTGGGTAAATTCATCAAGGGAGGGAATGGATGGGACAGAAAAGGAAGGGAGCCAGAGGATGAAGAGAAAGCTTAAGAAAGAAGGCCTGAGAGACAGGAGAAGGTCTATGGCAGAAACATCTGGAGGAAGCCAAAGGAAGAGAGTAGCTAGGAAGGAATGATCAGCAGTTTCACATATGGCAATCAAAGAGGATGAATACTGAGTAATGGTCATTGGATTTGGTGATCAAGATCACAGATGATCTCTTGGAGAGAAATTTCAGTGTATTGATGGAGATGAAAGCCATATTGCAGGAGGCTGAGGGATGAGTGAGTAGTGAGGAAGTGGAAGAGTAGAAAACTTGGAATCTCCTCTTAGGACCTCTTGGGTAGTTGGGAAACAAAACAGGTATGTATCAGACAACCCAAGAACTGAAGCAAAACCATGAACATTCAATATAGACTAAAGGAATACAAAGCAAGGGGATAATTATAGAGAGGGTAAAGGTTGGTCAAGGAAGTCTTCTTGTAAGAGGGAAGTTTTGAGCTAATTTTTGAAGAAATGGATGCCTGTAGAATGACAAGGAGGAGATGGAGACAACCTTTCACATAAGAAAAACTTATATGAAAGCCAGGGCATAGAAGTGGGAACAGTGGAATTGTATTATAAATGAATACCTTTTCTAGAGCAGAGGAATAATGTTTTCATTGAGTAGCTATAAAGTTGGAGGGGGGGGGAATAAGGAAGCTTATAGAAAGTCTTCAACACAAGGGCTAACCCTCCATCATTCTGGAGCTACTGTTTCTACCTGTTGTTGTTGTTTGCTCTTCATTCTCAAAGAGGACCATGACAGATGTCATGACTTGCAGTGAATTGGATTTAAGTGAGGGAGGGCTATGCAAGGTCACCAACCTCACTCTCTCCTCCAGAGCCATCTGGGTCCAGTGGCAAGATATACATAAGGACTATTGGAGATGGCCCTGGATCTTTAAGACATTTGGGGTTAAGTGACTTGCCCAGGGTCACACAGCTAGTAAGTGTGTGAGGTGAGATTTTAATTCAGATTCTCCCAACTTCAACACCAGTTCTCTAGCCACTGTACCACCTAGCTGCCCCTATTTCTACCTAGGCCTTGTAGGAAAAGTATTGCTAGTCCTTCTGTACCTTTCATACTTTCCTTCAAGAGGATGTAGGGGACACTGACCAGTTGAGACAGGAGGCATTTGCCTAATAGGTCCTTTTCTAAGTCTACCCCAATGCCCCCTTTTTCATGTCTAACATTCCTCAGGAAATATATGGCACCTTTGGATAAAGAGAATCAATAGAAACAATTGAGTTGTATTTGTATTGAGAAGTGATATCAAGTCTTTCAGTCAAAGATGGCCCATTTTGTGCTGTGGGGTAGTTCCAAATTGCTGACACATCACTCAGCTCAGTATCCATTTGCCCTGATCCCTCCTGATGTCCTGAATATTTTGTGGTCACTTCTTATCCTAATCAAAGTGCATATTTTAATTTATTTAAATGTGTATGTAGGGGGGAGTGAATTGGAAATCACAGACCATCTATCACCTGATTTCCTCAACATTCATCAGCAGAGTCTTAAAGATAATAAACTTTTTGTTTAAGGCAATTACTTAATCTCGACAAACTCCTGTGTTAAGCAGGGCTATTAACCAAGCAGGCCATAAATCAGCGCAAAGCCAGGTGGGTGATTTTTCTGAACTGCAATCACTCTTCAGGACCTGTGGTAGACCCCATACAATCTTAACCACCCTAATTACACAAACAGCATGCTAACAACAAGCTTTCTGCACGTGCTACAAAAGGAATGAGCCACAAACTATGCAGGGGCCCATTTTTAACACCAGTCAGAACATTTTCCTCGCTGGGCAGGATGATACATGGGGGTTATTAGCAGCCACCAGAAACACAGCTGGGGAAAACTGATAAGTCCCCCCCAGTCTAGTCCCCACCTTTATTTCAGATTTTTACTGAATACATTGAGAGGATTTAAAAACTACCACATCTAGCACCCTCTAAATCTTTGTGGGCTGCAGTCACTTTTGAGAGGCCAAAAGAAAATTAGCTAAATGAAACTCAATCCCATCCTTCCCTATTTGTAAGAAATACTTGTCCCCTCCTTGACTTATCTAGGGAACCCTGAGGCAAGTCACACTGTGTGCTTCCTGCCAAAGAAATTTTATATAGGTGAAATCAGGTTAAAATGAATGTCAAGGGCAGCCTTGAAAGGGAAAGAATAGTTGCAAATGGTCAGCCTGAGGGAGGTGAGTAAAAGAGGAAGATGGGTACTTTGTGCTATGATATCATCCTGAAAGGTTAGTGAGATGCCTGGAATATATCTCCCTATTATTAACTATTATGGAACTGTCCTCTGTGAACCCTCCTGGAACCTCTTTGTATTTTCAGATTGTACTACCTCTCAGGGTAGGGAGTTTGTCCCTGCATATGGCCTGATTTCCTTTTATTATACCAGAAGAAATTCTTACACACAGACTCAGAACCATATTTCTAAGTCATGATCTTCAACACTCCTGACTTAATTTACAGAATTAAAGAGATAAGAAGGCAGGAACACTCAAACCATTCATTCATGAATATGTTCTTTCTTCCAGTAGTTGCTTAGCATCCTTCCAGGTATACATGAGGGAGAGGGGAGTTAGGTCTTTATCTGAAGACACCTTTTAATTAAGAGGAATGGGTCAGACTGTAAGTGGGGTTACTAAAATGGCCTGAACTGTTTGTAAGTGGTTCCATGTTCACCAGACCCCAAACACATTTTGTGTGGGAGTTTCCCCCTTAATTTTAACTCCCTTGTTTATTTTAAAGGAAATAGAATCCATCTGCTTTTAATTCACACACTTAGCTCATCAAAATGTTGTTTTGCAAGGGCTTTTTTGATGTCCAGGAAGCCTTTGGAGTCCTACTCCCCCCCACCCCCCAACCTCTTATTCTTAGAAACAAGATGCTATGTGTTGTCAATACCCACTTGAGGCTCTGGTCAGGTTACTAACAATTTTCTCCATGCCTTGGTCTCTCCATCTGTAAAATATGCAAAATGGGTGCTTCATGTTGGATGTAGATGCTGCTTGGTACAGTGGTGGTAGCACCACATCAGGACCAAATGTCCCTGAAGTTAGATGCCACCCAATGACTAGAACATTGTATCCCATAACAAGAAGGGAAATTGACCAGTTGCATTACTCACAATGCATTTTGCTACTTTGGTTTCATAGAGAATGGTATATGGAATCAGAAGAGGGGTGATATTTCAGGATAATACGGTGCCCGGGCATCTAGCCAGTCATTTTACAGAATCAAGAACTCACTTAGTTCCAGTGCAGAATTTATTTAAACCAGTTTGATTGCATGTGGACCAGACATCATAGATCTCTGAGTGAATTGACTGGCACTTAAGGCATTATAAATTTAAGGCATTATAAAGACACTGGCAACTCTTAGAGTTTGCCTTCTGGAGAATAGCTATGCACCAAAAGTTTCAAGCAGTAAAATCTATTGCCTTGGGTGACAAATTTGCATAATAGAAAGGCAATTCCATTGTGAGACTAGAAGAGGGACCACCCAACTGGAGTACCCTGATGTGGTCCAGTTACCCCTTTCATATCTCACCTTCTCCAGGAAGCTTTTCCCCACTCTTCCATCCCGTGATGGACTTTCTCTCAATTTTTCATGTATTTACGGTACTTACTACCACATAATCTAGCATTGTAATTGCTGCAGGTGGTGGAGTGGATAGAGACCTGGACTTGGAGTCAAGAGACCTGAGTTTGAATTCAACTTCTGACCCTTGGAAAGGCCAAGATTGAGCCCTGCCCCAGTTTATAAGCTCATTTACAAAATGTGGATAATATCTACCTTTTTTTTTTTTGGTGAGGCATTTGGGGTTAAGAGACTTGCCCAGGGTCACACAGCTAGTAAATAATATCTCTCTTTATGCTGCCAACCTCACAAAGTTGTGAATTATCATTATTGTAACTGTTTCATATAAGTTCATCTTCTTTCCCATATATTACCAGTTCTAGAGGTAGCTAGATGGCCTTACAATGGAAAGCATGCAGAAGATCTTAGTTCAAATCCAGCCTCAGACAATTAGTAACTGAGTGGTCCTGGGAAAGTCACTTCTGTCTGCCTCAGTTTCCTCATCTGTAAAATATGCATAATGGTAGCACCTACTTTCTAAGGTTGTAAGGATCAAATAAGACATTTAAAAAGTACTTTGTAAAACTTAGAGTGTTATATAAATGCTAGCCATTATATTATATATATAATATAGGTAGTACTATTACTTCTTGGATTTGCCTTACAGCCCTCAGTAGGCTCACAGCAGTATTAGGGATTTAATAAATGACTGACCTCACAAAATTTTCCAAAGAAGTGAGATTTAATAATGGGGGGAAGACTCTCTTCAGTGCTGGATTCTGTATGCCTCTGGCACTTTGTTCATACTGAGAACAGAGAATTCCAAGTCAAACCTTCCTTAATTAGGTAGAGCTGTGGGAAAGATCTGAATTGTGGAATTTTGGTAAAGAAATATAGTTATATTGCATCCAAGTACGTACAGTTATTGGAAACAGACTAACAAAAGATCCCCCTGATTGGTAACAGTCTTCCCCTTGAGACCTCATGCAAGAGTTTATTTTGTATCCCTCTAATTCACTTATCATGTTATATTGTCTGTTAGTGATCTCTTGTCTTCCTACTGGACTGAAGCTAGGAACCATATCTCATCGAAATTTTGTATCTCTGCCAGTACTTAGGACAATGCTAGTCACATAAGTAGTTTGTTTGTGGTATGAATAGTAAGAATCTTTGAAAGAATTTCTGTAAAGAACGAATAAAAGGGGCAGCTAGGTGGCGCAGTGGATAGAGCACCGGCCCTGGAGTCAGGAGTACCTGAGTTCAAATCTGGCTTCAGACACTTAACACTTACTAGCTGTGTGACCCTGGGCAAGTCACTTAACCCCAATTGTCTCACTAAAAAAAAAAAAAAAGAATGAGTAAAAAAATGATCTTTTAATTAGTCTGTGTGTTGGTGATAAACAAGCAGTTTCTATTGTGCTCAATGGTGCTCAAAACCTCTTCTTTCTCATTCTTAAAATGTGCTTCTTTCCCTTCTCTTACAGGATTGGTTGTGCTGCATAGTAGTGAGAATACTGAGTCTGAAGTCAAAGGATTTGGGTTCAAATCCTAGTCCTTTCATTACCTCCATGACTTTGAAAAAGTCACTTAAAACACCTCTGGGCTGCAGTACAATGAGGGGTTTGGATTAGATTAAGGCCCCTTCCTTCTCTCAGTCTGTGGTCCTGTGATCCTCAGTTGTCTTCAGCAAACTGTTTTTCTCCACTAAAGTCCTTGTTGAGTTTCAGGGTACAAAAGTGTCCTGAGTTTTTCAAAGACTATTGTCTTTGGAGAGTGGTCTCTGACAGATCTTTCTAAGCTGTTGACTGTTCCAGGAAGGGAGGAAAGGGAGAGGGAGATGGGGGGGGGGGGCGGGGAGAGTGAAGAGAGGGGGTGGGGAGAGGACGGGAGGGAAGGAGGGGGGGAGGGAGGGAGGGAGAGAGAGAGAGGGAAGGGAAGGGAAGGGAAGGGGAGAGAGAGAACACATGTGGGAGCACACTGGTCTACTTTGCAGGGTCTATACTTTATACTTTGCATGTGTGTCTGTGTGCCTGTATGTGTATATACACACACACATACACACAATTTGACTCAGAAGCAGCAGTTGGGCTACCGGGCAATTTTTTTTTTTTTTGCCATACCATCTCTTGCATTGGTTCATAAAAAGTATGCCATGGCCCATGTTTTACTATGTATGCCCAAATTATATTAAATTTACATTTGCTAGGGCAGCTAGGTGGTGCAGTAGATAGAGCTCCGGCCCTGGATTGAGGAGGACCTGAGTTCAAATCTGGCCTCAGACACTTAACATGTACTAGCTGTGTGACCCTGGGCAAGTCACTTAACCCCAATTGTCTCACTAAAAAAAAAATTACATTTGCCGTTGTATGTATGTGCGCAAGTCTCCCAATTGTCCCATAGCATTATCAACTGAGTGGCCATTTTAAATGTTGTGTGTGCTGCAATGCCTCACAATAAAGATTGAAACTGAGCCATGAACAAAAAAAAAAAGTTTGAGAACCACTAATCTTTGGAAATCATCTGCTAAGGTAAAGAGGGGAGATAATCCGCACCAGTGAAATCAAGGATTTTTTGAAGTACTGAAGGACCCTGCTTTCTTAGAGACTTCCAGAGTCATCTTGAACCCAATCAGTACACAAGTGATCAAAAATACTGATTAGTCAAGTTCAAATTTCTCAGTTGTTTTCAGTAATGTCTGACTCTTTGTGACTTCATTTGGCATTTTCTTGGCAAAGATACCAGAGTGGTAACCAGCTCATTTTACAGATGAGAAAACTGAGGCAAACAGGGTTAAGTGACTTGGCCAGTGTCATGTGTCTGAGATTAGATTTGAACTCAGGAAGATGAGTCTTCCCGACTCCAGACCCAGCACTCTATTCACTGTAACACATAGCTGCCCAAAGTTCAAATTCATTAAGTATAATTGTATAGCATTATGTTAAACACAAATTCTTATGTCTCATAACACTTCTTATACTTTGTGCTGTCTCAAAGTGTGATTTGATGATAGCATTTCTAATATTTTCTGGTATTGCTATTCTGATGAATGCACTAGACATTAATACAACAAGAACAGGGCTATTTATGTTGCCTTCTTGAAGATAAGCTGAGGCCAAGAAATAATGACATGTCTTTCCTTGAAAAATTTCAACAATTTTGTGCAAAATGAGATCTGCATGACCTTTGAGAATGAAAAAAAAAATGCACTAGGGACCATGGGGTTACTATAATGATTAGGAATGGTTGGGGTCCCCGATGGATAAAATTAGACATGACTCTCTTCTGGTGTTCTCAAATTGTTTGTACTGTCTCAAAATGTAGTTTGATTACAGCTTCTCTAAATACTTTCCAGAAGTGCTAGTCCGATGAAGTGCTAGTCCGATGAAGGCATTAAATATTAATACAGCAAGGAAAGGGCTAGTTATGTTGCATTCATGGAGATAAACTGAGCCAGACTTCTGTTTGTAGTCCAGCTTTATTCATGATTTGGTGAATCCAAGAGGAATGTTGCATGATATACTGTCTTCTCCATGTAAGTCATTCTCTGACTTAATGAATTAAACCCTGTGTGTGAAACTGGCATTTTAATTATGGGGTATGAGTGTTCAAACCTGCATCTAAGAAGGTCTTCCTCATTGGTTTAGTGGTAATGTCAACTGAATAGGAGTCAGCAAAGACCTGGTCTCAGATCTGCCATTGATAAGCTACCTCATACTTTCCTTACCTGTAAAATAAGACATCCTCTTGGATCACCTCAGGCTTTCGTTCTTTTCATCTATAAAATGAGGAGGTTGGGTTAGACTACTTTAAGGTCCTTTCCAGCTGTAAATCTTATGATCCTTCTAACTCTTAATCTTGTGACCTATGTCCATAACCTATTTCAAAGTGATGGGTTCCTGCCCTTCTCCCAGTGACTTCCTTGAAAGTCTGTGCTCCTTAGAGACATATTCCATAGCCTCATATGCCTTGTATAAGATCAAGAATAGGAATAGCAGGACCAGTGGAGGAATCTATTTGTTGTTTATGCCAACATTAAATCTTCCTCCATTAAACTGACCCAGGCGCGTTTTAGCTGTTGTTGCTTTTTTCTAGCTCACATTTTATTTTTTAAAAAAAAAGGTTGTCCCTTTAATATTCCTGTATCTGAACCACTTCCACCCACTTATTTGTTTCAGGTCTTTCAGCTTTGTCTGTAGGTATCACCATGTGGCCTAGAAATTCTGCAAGCCTGGGAGAGTATCTCTCTCCACCCCCTTTCCTATCAGTTGTGTCACAGCAGCTGCTGAAAGAACATCTCAAAAAGTCTGGCTGCTGCTTTGAGTAGCTCAGTCTTGTGGGTGATGTTTTCTGGACAAAGCCCCAGTGGCCTCTCTTCATACAACAACTGTTTTCTATAAAAATACCTTACTAGAAAAGCAAACCTCTTTTTCATGTGTTTGCAGCATTGATCTCTCAGTCAGATGGATGTATCTGTTGCCTCTGCAGAATATTCTATGTTGGTTTTTGAGGGGGTCTATATATGCTCTGTGTGTGTGTGTGTGTGTGTGTGTGTGTGTGTGTGTGTGTGTGTGTGTGTGTGTGTGTGTAGTGCTCCACTTTCTGGAAGAGTTGGCACAGGACTGTGTTATTAGGATATAAGCCAGCTTGTTGTTGTGGAATTTCCTGTCTGATTTTAATTTCCCACCCCCACCCCCTCTTTTTTTTTTTCAAAGTGAGACAGAAAAGCTTTTTTAATTACACTGCCGTGGGTTAGTCTTTCAGGATATTATTATTCTTATTAAGTACTTCCTGTTAGGGTGAAGCACATGGGCTGAAGGTAGAAGGTTTCTCTTAGCAGCCTGGGCCTGTGGCCTTGTTATTTCAGGAATAATTGTAGCGTTTGCATTTGCACTTAAAATCCAAGTTTGCCTGACACCCTGGCTATTCAATAGTTTTCCTAGCTCTTTAAAATTTTATGACTTGAGAGCTGTGGCTCTGGGGGCCTGTTTGGGTCACTGTGCTACAGGCATTTTTACAATGTGATATTTTAATACCAATAGTCTTAAAGGTGCCAGGAGAGTGCCAGGACTGTGGAGGTGTCGAAAAAGGGAAAGGAATTACAGCTGCTGCAGCATCAGCATGCCTGACGATGGGGCCCTTAGCTATCTGTCACAGCTGGGTCAAGATCAGGTACGATCTAGGATAAGTATGCAAGCGTCCTCCTCTGGGCCTTCTTCAGACTCTAGGAGTTAGCTTGGCTCTCTTGTGGCATGAAGTAAAAAGGAAATTTAGGTGCCTTGGAAATCTCATTTTGTAGCTGGGATTTTAGGAAGAGCCTGGCAGCTATCAGGTGCACTCGTCAGTCTTGGTCAAGAATGAGATAGACTAGAAAATCATCCAGATTAGAACATCATCACTCAGAAGTTGTTTTGTGCAAGCCAAAGGCAATTTGTGTTTCTGTATGAGTTCCTAAAACTTACAAACTCTCTCCAATAGAGCAAAAAGAAAAAGGAAATTTTGTGGAAAATTGAAGAGAAATCACTTGCTGTTTATTGCCCTCTTTACTGCAATTTTATAGAGAGCTAATTAAAATGGAATGGGACAGTGACTGCCTGTTTAGATGTAACAGGATTATCTTTAGCCTGTTACCAAAAAGGGGCATAATGTCCCTTGAAACTGTGTAACATAAATATTGAATACCTCCTCTAACTTGCTCAAACTTATGTATGTGTATATCCAAGTGCATGTGTGCGTGTGTGTGTGTGTGTGTGAGTGTGTGTGTGAGTGTGTGTGTGTGTGTGTGTGTGAGAGAGAGAGAGAGAGAGAGAGAGAGAGAGAGAGAGAGAGAGAGAATGAATGAATGAATTGTTAGGCTTCATTACTTTTCCTGAAAGAGAAAATACCTGCCAGAGGCAGATAACATGCCTGTGGATAAGTGAACCAATATTGAACAAATGTAATTGTTTCAAAAGCAACGTGCTGGGACACTGGCCAACAATATGGCTGCTTTTGGTGGATTGCTTTCCTTTGCCAATTTTTGGTAAACTGGAATATTTGTGATGACTATGTTGGCAGAGGAGGGAAGATGGTTAGCATGTACATTTTTAGGTACATGTTTGTGTACAGATGTGCATTATGTGTTTATCAATCAATCACCAAGCATTTCTTAAGCTTTCACCTGCTAAGGATGCTAGAGAGAAAAAGGAAAGTTTCTGTCCTTAAGGAACCTACATTCTAGCTGGGGGAAACACTATGTACATACATGGATGCACACACAAAGGATACAAGGTGATTCGGAGAGAGAACTTCACAACTGGTGGGGAAGCCAGAGAGGCAAAAAGGAGGATAAAGCTTCATGGAGAAGGTTATGCTTAAGCTGAGACTTTAAGGAAATCAGGGCTTCTTAGAGATGGAGGTAATGTCCAGTCCAGGCATAGGGGACACACCTAGTGCAAAAGCACCGAGGTGAGAGGTAGGTTGCCTTACATAGCTGGGGCTGGAAGGATTGATGACTTATATGCCTCACCACATTGCCAGGGTTTTTGTAGACTTAATAAGGTGGCAAAAAGGGAAGTTCATAATAGATAATATATTCATATTAACTGTGCATTGAGGAACAGTGGTAGGGCAAGGGGAGACTGATGGATAAAATAACTTTGTCCCTATCACTAAGAATAAGAACTGTTTGGTGCTGAAATAAAAACCAAACCAAACAAATCTCAGATGCTTCCCTCTTCCTCAGTCCATAACTATGTACCCTTGAGCATGAAACATATCTAATTTGATGATGGTCAGGATCAGAGCCACTTTATCATTCTCACCTCTTAACAATTAGTAGAAATTACCATAATCTAGTACAATCACTTCTTTGAAGTGAGAAAGTATAGAACAAGCATTGATAGTAAGTTAATATGATCTTTTAAATAAATACATGCACATATATACATACATAAATGTATGTAATATACATACACATATATGAATTTATATATAGTTGTATATTAGAGGACAATTGGATTAGAATCCAATTATTCTAAAGAGTTTAAAAGGAACCCACCCATCTGATATCACTTGGAGTTATGGAAACCCAATTAAGAAGGAGTTTAACACATAGATTACCCTCATCTTCTGAGGCACGGAGAAGTTAAATACACCACTCTTGGACTTGAGACTAAACTTTTATGTTATTGCTCCTAGCACCTGAACATTTCTAAGGGAATGGAACACTGGATTAAGGACAGGAGAATTGTATTATAGTCTTACTTTTAACACAGAGTGTGTTTCTTGATGTTGGACAAGTTATCTTGTCTTAAAGGCTTAGATTAAAAGAGTAGTTTGCAAAGTGTGGTCCAGGGCCCCTGGGAATCCCTGAGACCTTTTCAGGAGGGTCTGCACAGTCAGAATCCTTTCTGTAAAAATACTAAGATGTCTTTATTTTTAATATGGTAAATATTAATGAATATAATCCACATATGCAGTGGAAGGAGTGGTTCTCAGTAATTGTTTAATATTACAGAGTAAGGGCAGCTAGATGGTGCAGTGGATAAAACACCAGTCCTGAATTCAGGAGGACCTGAGTTCAAATCCAACCTCAGACACTTGACACTTACTAGCCGTGTGACCCTGGGCAAGTCACTTAACCCTCATTGCCCTGCTCCCCCCCCAAAAAAAAAGAACCTAAAAAGAGTATTACAGAGTCTTGAGACCAAAAAGGTTGAGAACCACCAAATTAAAATTTCTTCAATATTCCTTACAGTTCTAATATTTTATTTAATAAAGTGGTATGTTTCTTGATTGAAAGGACTTGGGAGAGTGTCATACATGAAATTAATTCTCTTTCAAAGAAATGATTTTTCTCTTGCACTCAAACCTGCATTTATTTCAAAATCTTCCCTGATTAATTGTTATTGGATGATTGTTTATTGCTGTTGTTGTTTTTGTTATTGTTTCTCTACTTCTTGTATACTGGAGAATCCGGGAGTATAGAAATCAAGCCCAGGAGAAAAGCTTTCAATATTTCCAACATCAGTTCAGCCAACCCCAATCATTTTGGCCAACTTCAGTGAGGAACATGAAATGTTCTTTGGATAATTAATATGGTGACACTAGCTCTGAGATCCTGGCAAGTCACTTAACTTCTGCCTGCCTCAGTTTCCTCATCTGTAAAATAGAGATGATAATAGCACTGACCTCCTTGGAATCCTGTGATGATAAAATGAGATAAGATTTATAAAATGCTTTGCACTTTATATGTTAGTAGTTGTTAGTGATTTAGGTAAATAAATCATTACACTATAACTGGGAAATTCCACATCCTGGGGTGGACTAATTCTAGAAGGTTGTATGAGTCTGATCACATTGCCATTTAAATTTTCTAGTCAGTCTCTATTCCTTTGGTCAAAGTGTAATAAATGGAAGACAGTAGGATACATGGAGATGGTTCAGGTCAGAAAAGCAAAAAATCCGGACAGCATTTACCAGACATATCTAGGGCATTTATTTCCCTGAACTATCCTATTAATTGTGAAAACCTGGTTTTCTCTTTGGCCATAAATGCACAGCCACAGATAGCTAGCAAAAAGAAAAATAATTCTAAATTTTGGAGAATGTAAGTATTGATTGTGATTATTAGGATGTTGAGACTTGAAGGCTAAGTAGGCTCTGGATGATTGATTTACTTTGGTAATTCATTGAGCAGTCTGCTGGGGTGGGTCATAGTATCATAATGTAGAAGGAGTCCTGGGTTTGGAGCCAAATGACCTGGGTTTGGATAACAAGTCTATTACTTAACACTGAAATAGGACCTGGAGTTAGTCACTGAACCTCTCTTGACCTCAGCTTCCTTATCTATATAACATGGGGGTTAGACTAGAGGACCTTGATGGTCCCATCCAACTCTGAATACAGTGATCCTATGAAACAATACTCAAATGAGAACCCAGAGATGAAAGCTATAGTTATACTTTTCCCAGTAACAGTCCGTGTGATCTGTGGCAAATCACCTCTCTGGCCCACATTTTCCTTAAGTGTAAAATAAATTGACTGATTTAAATGGATCTGCAAGTTCCCTTTCCCAATTCTAGGACTGTTTACCAGCTTTGGTAAAAGGGGCTCCTCACCAGTGAGCTGACCACTGGGTTATGAATTTTTTGGCCATGTTTTTCCTTGAAATGACACTGATGAATAAAAAAAATAATAGTCATCTTGTCCATATTGGTATATAGAAAAACCTTTCCTGCAAAGAATTCTAAATCCAAAGAAGTACTTCCTTCACTTTAATCATTCATCTTCAAATGGTTCCTGTGATGTTGCAAGTTAAGATAGAAATCTCCTTAGATCGGTTGATGAAAATTCTTCTTTCATTCTAATATAACCCAGTGCCCATACTATATCACGAGAATACAGAAGAATTCTCTGGTACTGGTGTCAGAGACAGGGATTACTAGGCTTTCAGTTTTGTGGTAAGAGTAAAGAGCGAGAATTCACTGGATCCATGAGAGATCTGATTCTGAAGGCAGCAGAATCCCTGGAATTGCCCTTCGGCAATACTGAATATACATCAAGTATATCATCTCGGTGCCCCACTTCCTTTGTCTTGAGTCTCCCTTCCTTCCCTCTTTCCTTCATCTTAGTGCCCTTCCTCTCCTTGGATGCACTCCATTCTTTCACGTGGCCATCTTTACTTGTTCCTATTAGGATCAAAATAAGGAAGCATTCCACTGAAATCCTTAATGTGACTTAATTTAATGTGTCACTTCTCAGTTCAATCAAAAAAATATTCAGAACTAGAGAGAAGACATTACACTAAGGAGTGACATAATCCCTTTGCCTAGAGAACTTACATTCTAATGATGATGTAAAGAAACCAAACATCTGTAGCACTTCCCTCATAGGGTTTTTGTTTATTTTTTTTTAATTTTTGTGGGGCAATGAAGGTTGAGTGACTTGCCCAGGGTCCCACAGCTAATAAGTGTCAAGTGTCCGAGGCTGCCTCTTAGAGTTTTGATGATCGCACTAGGTAATATGGTAAAGTTCTCTGCAAACTTTAATGTCTTCTATAATGTCAGTTATAGTTATTTTTCAATCATCACTAAAGATGACACATGGTAGAAAGTTATAAGTAAAAGAATAGGAAAGGTAGTGATAGAGCTGAACAATGGAGATTGATTCAGACAGATAGAAATGAGGAGAGTGCATTTCTAGCCTGAAGGATGGCCTGTATGATTTCATGGCAACAGGAAAGGGCAGAAGGAGATGAGCTAGCAGTGAGGTGTCCAGTTCAGCTAGAATGGCATGTGTGTAAGATAGAATAGTGTGAAATAAGGCTAGCTGGCCCGCATTATGGAGGACTTTCAATACAAGGCAGTGGTGTTTATATTTTATCCTATGGGCTATGGGGAACTGCTAAAGATTTCTCAGAAGAATTATTGGGGAGATTGATTTTATGGCCACTGAAGAGCATATTGGAGAGGGCAGAGACTGAAGGGTGATATTCAGATTATTCTAATAGTCCAGGAAAGAGGTAATGAGGACCTGAACTGGAGTGGTGATAGTAGAAGTGAAGGAAAAGAATTGATATTAGTGAGACAGTGGAGATAGAATGAACAGGAGTTGGGGATTAATTGAATGTTGGAAATAAGGGAGAAGTAAGAACTGAGAATGGCTGAAATTTTAAACCTGGACTACTGGGAGAATGGATAGTGGTACCATCAACAGGAGTGGGGAAGGTGAATTAGTAAGAGAGACAGATTTGAGAGGGAAGCCAATACTTTCAGTTAGGGAAATATTGAATTTGGGGTACCATCAGACGTCTGGCTGGAAATATAGAGCTTGACATTACTGGGTCTTAATATATAGATTTGAAAGTTACCTAGAGGATGAGATTGCCAATTCAAACTTGAGTGCTGGGAATAGAGCATTGCAGAGATTTGGGGAGTGAAGAGAGGAAGATGAATTATAGAGGGAGATTGAATTTGAGGGGTTAGATAAAAGGAAGATGAGGAGAGAGCCATGTTACAGAAGCCAAAGGAGGAGGTATTAAAAAGGAGGAGAAATGTGTCCAACAGTCTCAGATGTTGCAGAAAGATCAAGGAAGATGAGGAATGAGTGAAGGTCATTGGACTTTGTAGTTAAGAGGTGAGCTTGGAGAGAGCAATTTCCCAGTGGTAGACTTGCAACCCTATTTATGGAGTCAATGAGTGATAAGTCAGTGAGAGGAAATTACTCCTGCAAGGAGAGGAAAAATATGGGATAGTAACTTGAGGAGTTGGTAGGGTCAAGGGAAAGTTTTTGAAGGATATTGGAAAATAGGAATATTTGTAGACAGTGACTAAAAAGCCAATGGAGAGGCAGAGATTTAAGATGGGAAAAAAGATCAGTGGAATGAGGTCCTAGGAGATATGGGAATGGGTATGATCAAGGGCACAAGCTCTGGAAACACGAGAGTCACCTTATCCTTTGAGACTAGAAGGAAGGAACATGGGTGAAGACACATAGAGGTTTTGAAGTATGAAGGGAGCTCCCAGTGGATGGCCTTATCTGCTGAGAGAAAGGGTTGGTGAGTTGGGAACTTAAAGAGAGAAAAATGTTCAGAATTCCTTCCCCAAATATTTACATTTCAAAAGAATCCCCAAACCAAATCTCCACTGGTGATATTTCAGACATAAAGGCCCTCATATATCTATGTGGAGGTCCATTTCACTCTCCCTCAAATCATACCAAATAGGAATCCATCTTCAGCTTAGGTGTAAGGCAGCCCTGAGTTCTTTGTAGAGTATGATATAGCAATTCAATTTTTAAAAATATTTATTAAATATCTACAGGGTGACGTGGACTGTGCTAGATGCTAAGGCCACAGAGACAAAAATGAAAGTCTCTGCCCTCAAAGAGCTTGTATTCTACTTAGGAGATTATTTTCTTTCAATATTTTGCATAAGTTCAAATCATTCTCATAAATATGGAGTCCCATACACTTTTGCAATCATAGGTTGAGGCAAAATTTTAAAGTATATATGTATTTGCTATTTTAACTAAATTTTGAGAAAAAAATCACATAAACCCTCATATTAATATAGTGAAGGTTTCTACCAAGTTTGAACTAGGCTTCTAATAAAAGTATTTGTTTTTACTTTCTCCTATCCCCTTGCCCCACCCACCCACCCATTTTGCCAGTGAGGACAGTGACTCAGATTGGTGTTCTGATACCTGCTCTACCTACAAAGCAGTTAGTATGCTTTGTAATAATAATACGTGACTTCATCTGAAGAGAATTCCATAGGCTTCTGATGTGATTTGCCTGGTCATGTTTCAATGACCCAATTTTCTTGGTTCTTTGTCTGAGACTCCCTCTGACCCTTAACCTTATTCTCTTCACCAATAATTTACCATAACCATTATTAATGGTGCATTCACTTGGACCCTGCTTTCAGAGAAGTTGTTTTTTCTTGTGTGTTTTCAGTATCTCAACTCACTTAAACAATGAGATGATTATACTGGGACCATCAACCCCCCCCACCCCAAACCATTTCCTTCTCACTCAGGAACCCACCAGCCAAGTAGAATTTACCATTTAAACTGGGGGCATGGTAACAATAGAAAAATTCCCCCAAACCCTCACTCCCTTTCCCAGAATGGAAAAGGCAGACATGTATTGCCCTGGCATATTCTTTGTTCCACTTTCTGTGTCTCATTCTGTTTCTCTTCATCTCTCTGTGAAGGATCTTGAAACACAATGCATGTTTTGGTGGGAGGAGGGGAAGAAGAGGATGGTTATCCACTGAAATTTCCCATCTTAGAGTTTCTGCCTCAGAAACTTGAAAAGAAAGCTTTTTCTTTGAAATGGCATATGGTGCTGTGTGTGTGTGTATGTGTTTCCTGCTGGAAGCACATGATTTAGTAAGGATTCTTTTTTATTTAAAATAAGGAAAAAACCATAAAACTCACAATGAAAACAATGTGTGAATGGATCAGCTTGACTCTCATTTCATATCAAGCCAACTCTTTTTACTTCTTCCTGCCCTTCCCCTCTTCCTGAACTGCTGGCTTAAGAGCTTGGTATCCAAGGGCTTCCCTTCTGGGGTTCCAGGTGTTTTGTTTACCTCTGCCTTTGATTAACTGGAATACTCTGAGTACCTAGTTGAAATCCAAAAGTTTTAGCATGAGTTGAATGGACACTCTTTAAATATACTTGTTTGTTACAGGTATGCTTGAGCTCAGGTAAACCTATTGCTAGTATTTATGCATTTGGTATAATTTGAATTTGGTATAATCTGCAGTGAGATGTACCATAGGAACATAGTATTTAAACATGAAAGGGACCCTAAAGGTCATCTAGTTCAACTCCCTCATTTTATTATTGAGTAAACCAAGTCTAAGAGAGGTCAAGAGACTTGCTGTTCTGTTTGTTTGTTTGTTTTTGGCAGGGCAATGAGGGTTAAGTGACTTGCCCAGGGTCACACAGTAAGCGTCAAGTCTCTGAGGCTGGATTTGAAGTCAGGTCCTCCTGAATCCAGGGCTGGTGCTTTATCCACTGTGCCACCTAGGTGCCCCAAAACTTTCTGTTCTCATAAAATGGCTGGGCTTTACTGAACCTACATGTTTATGGTGAGCTCTAGTTATTGAAAAAAATCTCTCTCCACTTGTCTGCCTCCACCTTATCCATTTTCTTTCTTTGGCCTGGCATCCCTGTCTGTTTCTGGAATCTGCCTGGAAACTCTCATCTCTCATTCAACCTTCCCAATTGGCTTCTCTCTGCCTGTGACCTTAGAGGTGAGAACCAATCAGTGAGATCCTGCACTAACCTATATAAAATACCTTTCTCCTTTTAGCATCCCTGAGCTACCTTGATACATGGATCAGGGCCAAAAGGGGCAAGAACTTGCAGTAATGATGTCTTAAGTCCTGGGGTCAAACTCTTGCTCTTTCCATCTGTCTTAGCACCCAAGGTCTTTACTGGATTCTGTTGATCCTTGACCTTTGGGTGGCTGTGACTAGACCCTATGTACCCTTTCCCCTAAGGATTCTGGTTATATCTCTTACTTGACTTCTTCATAATCTTGGGTGCTTTAATTTAAACCATCTGGAGAGGCAGGGTGGTGTAGTATGTAGGACACAGGGCTTGAAGTAAGGTAGACATGACTTCAGATTCCAACTCAGATCTATATCTTCCCTAATTCATGCTAAAATTTGTAACCATGGGCATCTTGATTAATTTTTAGGTCTAACCTAAACTGACTAATTAATTCTCCAGATCCCACAAGCACAGAGGCCATGCTAATCCCAATGTGAATTAAATTCTGAAGAACCTAATATAATACTTCAGATATAATCTGAATGAGTCAAAGCACAATGGGAATCTCTTTATTCTAGGATTATCTTTCAAGTTGAATAAAATGATAATCTTCTTGTATGCTGCCCAGGTCAGTTCACATCTGGAGACTTATGTTCCTTTCAGGGTGGCACAGCACCAGTCACTGTCCAGAGAAAAATGACTGGGATGGTCAAGGGCCTTGAGTTTATAGACTGGATGTGAGGATTGGTTGGAGGAACCTGGGGTCATTTTACCTGGAGAATAGATGACCCAAGAGACATCAGTCAAATATTTAGAGGACAGGCTTGTAAGGAGGGATAAAACTGGTTTTGTTTTGTCCCAGGGGTTAGAACCAAGTGTAGCAAATGGAAGCTGAAAAAAAGGGCAGATTTTGGTTTAGGTCAAGAAAAACTTACAAAAAATTAGAACTGCCCTTAAGTGGAACTGGTGTGGATCCCTGTTCAATGGAAGTCTTGAAAGCAGAACGGGATGACCAGTGTTGGGTGTGTGGTAGGGAGAGATTCCATTTCAGCAGGGGATGCACTAGGTGGCGACTGAGGACCCTTCCAACTCTGAAATTCTGTGATTCTGTGTAGGATGTGTAGATCTGAGTCCTAGAGTATGCCATTAAGAATGTAGATAGTCTTAACTTGTACTTCAAGAGCTATGTTCCTCAGCAGGGTGATGGGGTGCTATAAACTTTGTCAAAATGCCTACTTACAAACTCACCTAACCCCATAAAAACCAGGGGCCAGGGCAAGGAAAGAAGAATCATTTGGACCACAAAGTAATCACTAACATATGTTTACAAGCTTCTCTTGGGGATTTTGCTGAAGGAGAGGGAGCAAATCGTATTGTTTGTATATTTTTGTGTTGTCAGAGGACATGGTGACAGCAGCTGAGAGTCCAGCAGGGGGGAACAGAAGGCATTGAAGGAAATGTCTTGCCTCCTTTTGGAATACTGCCAAACCATTTTTCCATTCATTAAAGCCTTCCAGGTCAAGCTACATTAAAATGGTCTATATCGTAAACAAGAAAGAGAACCCCAAAAGCTATTGGGGTAATCCAGAAACTCCCCAAGTCCCCAGATAGCACAGGTTATGTGAGTGGTTGAGCTGCTCCAAGGCCATCTCTTCCGCAGGGAGATAGTTACTCCTTCATTCTCAAAGGATGCCAAGTCTTGAAGACATCCATTCCAGAGCCAACATCTCCATGGACAGGATGGCATTAGCATGTCATAGAAACTACTGTCATAGAGAGAGACATTAGATCTGTGATTTCCTTGGTATGGGGAGTGCCTCGATTAGGATATTCCCTTGACCAATGCAAATCAACACTCTCTCTGCAACCTAAAGGCTTGGAAAGAGCCTAGAGCTCTGGCATAACACCTTGAAATTGTATGACACTTGACAGATTTCAAAGCACATTCATATTAGTGACTCATTTTGCCCCTATAGATCTGGAAAATGGGAAGAAATAGTATTGTCTGCATCTTACAGAAGAGGAAAGTGAGACTCCCAAAGTTGAAGGAAATCCAAAGTCATACAGTTGCTTAAGTTACAGATCTGGAACTAAGCATCCTTGTCTCTTCAATATCTAGTTCAAGGTCAGAGATCCAGCATCTCTAAGAACGTATCTGGCCCCACCTTGAAGTACTAAGTTTAGGTCTAGTTCCCTCATGGGAAAATTCTAGGGGAAGAAACTTCCAACCTGACTAGATCTGGGATAAGAGAATATGGGGTAGAAATAAGAGGTTACATATATTCACAGGGGAGAACAGGTTGCTCTGGTGGGCACTAAGGTCTTGAACAATTATACTCTTAAAAAAGGGGAAAAGAGAATATGGGAGAATCAACCTAATATCATGCAATGGCCTTGTTGCCAGAGAACCTTTGCTTACTAGCTGTATCCCTCTGGTAGGTCACTTAACTTCTTTAGCCTCAGTTTCCTTAATTGTAAAATGGGAATAATAATGTGTGTACTACTTCACAAAGTTGTGAGGTGACTAAAGTGTTTTGTACAACTTAAAGTGCTACATAAAAGTGAATTATTACTATATTGGATGTGAAAGTACTTTTGAAATCAAAGTACTATATAATTATAAATTTTTTTAAACTGGATCTGTGATTTCCTTGATGTAGGAAGATAGCTCTTTGAGAGAAACTTTCTATACCGGTGCCTATCGGGACCTCCTCTGCACCTTGCATTGTTAGAGAATTACCTGGGACACTATGAGGATACACAATTTGCCCAGGGTCATATTGCAACACCTGTTAGAAGCAGGACTTGTACTAGTCTCTTCCTGACTCCTGGGCCAGCTGTCTATCCCCTCTACCAGGCTGTCCCCCATTATTTTATGCCCCTTTTTTTGAGGCAGTCAGGGTTAAGTGAGTTGCCCAAATTCACACAGCTAGTAAATGTCTGAGGCTGAATTTGAACACAGGTCCTCCTGACTACAGGGCTGATGCTTTATCCATTGCACTACCTAATGGCCCTGCCCCTTCATTTTTCACTTAATTTCAGAGGATCATAGGACAGGCTTAGGAGGGACCATAAGTGATCAAGTGTGAGCATCCACCAAAAAAAAAATCTAAAGTTCTCTTTCTATTGGGTGAAAGATAAAATTTTGTAGGATGTCAAAGCTGACTGGGATGTCCTTAGAAATAGGTACAGTGGGTTGTCATTAGTTAATCATAATTTTAAGGGCTCTAAGAAGCTTGATCCCAAATATCTTCCTCACTGACTTGTGCCCAAGATGCTACCAGTATAGATCTAACCCTTTGTGTCACAAAGGATATTCAGTCTTTGTGTCCTGGTGTTCAGCCACCTGAACAAAGATTATCAAATCCTTTCCAATCAGGACTTCTGGCTTCTAGCTATTCCTTGGGTGAATGGGCCATGAGGCTGGCGTCATGAATGGACATTGGACAGGTTCATCAGAAATAGAAATAATCAAAGAAATTCTGGGAAAGTATCATTGGGTCATAAATTTAGAGCCAGAAGGAGGTTGTCTAATTCAACCTCCTCATTTACATATGAAAAACTGACACCCAGAGAAATGCTATGACCTGCTGGAAGTTACAGAGGTGCTGTTTGAAGCTGGATTTGAACCTAGGTCCTCTGAATTGAGAACTGGTGTTTTTTCCACTGTATCACACCAAAGGCTCCCAAAGCAAACTGTGCTTACTTACTTTATAGCTTTGGGATGGATTCCACTGGGTACGTATATTGAGATGGGAAGACACTGCACTGTAGCAGAAAGCCATGGTGGTCACATTGTGAAGGGTTTCAAATACCAGGCTGAGAACTTTGTAATTTATACCTCTCTGCCTTAGGAATAGTCTTGGTGGACATGTGGATCATGGCTTGGGGGAGGCGGGAAATGCTTTTTAGGATTTTGTCGGTGGAAGGAAGGAGAAAAATACAATGATAATCTGAAGAGATAGAAAGCTCCAGTAAAGGTTTCTAAAAGGCTGAGGGTAAACATGAATATGTTTGCAGACATCAGCAAAAGAGCTAGTAGATAGGAAGAGAGAGATTAAAGATGAAGGAAAGGGAGTGACCAATGGCACAAGTTTCCAGAGAAGATGTCTAGGGATGGTGCTAGGAACACAGGAAGAGGAGTTGACCTTGTTAGTACAATCCCATATTTTTCATGAAAGGAAACTGAGACTCTGAGGGGTTAAATTAACTTAACCACAGTCACACAAATAATTGAGAACAAAGGTAGAAGATTTGGCCTTTGCAAGGAGAAAAGTCACTTCTTTAGAGAGCAGAGTTTTCTTTGCAATTTGTCGTTTCCTTTTCCAGTTCATTTTATAGATAAGGAAACTGAGGCAAATAGGGTTAAGTGACTTGCCCAAGGTCTTACACCTAGTAAGAGTCTGAGACCAGATTTGAACTTATGAATATGAGTCTTCAGGCTCCAGGTCTGACACTTTATTCACTGCACCACCTAACTGTCAGAGAAAGGATTGAAGGGGGTGGGGTGGGAGGTGAGGAATGATAACTTGAATAGACATAAGTTGTTGATCATGGAAATTAGGAAATCAATGAACCTGGGAGGTCAGCTTGTTTGAGGCTACAATAGCATTTATTGAAATTCCCCAGTATATGGATAAGGGTTGTCTTAGAGAAAAATCTATTTTCCAGGTAGTGAATGTCTTGAGAAAAAAGGGACAGTGACCTAGGAATGGAGTGGGGGCTGTAATATTGCAACAAGAAGAATTTTGACTTCTTGATATTGATGGATGAAGCAAACCTCTAAGAGGGAAAGGTTGCTGAGTAATGATGGTCAAGAGGAGATAATTGAACATGGCAAAAGAAAACAAGGAATATTACAAATCCAAAATAAAAGAACCATGGATGATGTAGAATGAGTTAGTGGAAAGATTCAATTCAATTCAGCAAACATACATTCATCTCCTTTTTAATGCTAGGTTCTAGAGATACAAAAACAAGAATGAAACAATTGTGCTGAGCTAGACATCAAAGAGACCTGAGTTTGAGTCAAGGCCCAGTCACCTACTAGCCATGTAATACTGGGTGACTCACTTTTTTCAAGACTCCGGGTTTTTTTTTTATGTGTAAAATATAAGTATTAATACCTATAGCCTGTGAGCTCCTTGAAATAAAGGATTATCTTTTGCCTTACAATCCCTAGCCTGTAGCATAGTACCTGGTATATAGTAGGTGCTTAATAAATGCTTATTGACAGACTGATTATACTACCTACCTGAAAGAATGGTTGTGAAGATCATATATGATAATACCAGGAGTACCTGAGTTCAAATCCGGCCTCAGACACTTAACACTTACTAGCTGTGTGACCCTGGGCAAGTCACTTAACCCCAATTGCCTTACCGAAAAAAAAATATATGATAATACATGGGGAAGTGCTTTATAACCCTAAAGCAAGCCATTTTTTAATGTTCAGACTTGTGATTTCATTAGTGTGGGGAAACCCTGTGTATAAAGTTCCTCTACCTCTTTGCTAACTTCATCTGTATTCTAGAAAGTTGTCTGAAGCATTGAGAGATTAAATGATTTGCCCATGATCATACAGTTAATATGTGTCAGAGGCAGATCTTCTGAATCCAAGATTGACACACAATCCTCCAGGCCATGCAGTCTCTTGAAAACCCAATTACTAAACTATTATTATTATCATTAACAACGGTTCAGACTGGTATCCCAATCATACAGATTCAAAGAAAACAAGTTTTGAATGCTGACTTTGGTGCTGACTCACAAGGTCTCATAAAGCAATTCCCCTCCTGTCTCTGAATCTGTTTTTTTCATCTATGAAATGGGCAGAATAATATGTACCCTCTTATATCCCTCCCAGGTTTGGAGCAAGAGTTAATAGCATAATATCTGCAGGGCACTTCTAACCATTCTCAGAAGTGTGTTCTGCAGATGCAAAGGGTCATTATAGCAATTATTATTAATTTCCCCCCAGGAATTTAGTCTTGTGCAAGAAACGATCTTTTTTAGCAGTCTGGGCTCCTTTGACCCAGACCTGAACTCTATCCTTTTTGGCTTTTTTTTTTTAACTGAGCCTTCTCAGGCCAGGTAGAGGTTTGAAAATAACCCATCAAATTTGATAAATCAAGGTGGCCATTTTGGAGAATGGTTTTCTCTGCAGTGGGTTTCATAACACTTATCTTACCTTTATTGTTTGAGTTCTTCATCCATACAGAGGCAGGTTTTTTGTTACTTCCATTAGGTTAAATTTAGCAAGCATTTTAAAAATGCCTACTATGTGGAAAGCATTACGTTCAGAACAAGGCTTCTTAACTTGGGTCTGTGGATAGATTTTAGGGGGTCTCTGAGCTTGAATGGGGGAAAATTACATATTTACTTGCAATAACTTCTTAATGGAATTTATCATTTCCTTCCATTATTTAAAGAAGGATTTATTTTGGGAAGGAATCGATAGGCTTCACCAGACTGTCAGATGGGTCCATGACACAAAGAAAGTTAAGAACTCTTGTTGATTAAAGGAACAGTCTCATAAGCTGTAAAATAAGGATCTATTATTTATTGAGTTCTTACTGTATACTTATTATTATTCTAGTGCCATGGAGGGATATAGAGACATGTGAGACATGCTCTCTGTCCTCAAGGAGCTTACAATCTAATTGGAAAAATAAAGCAAGCTACATGCATGATGGATGTGAACTATTAAACAGAATACTAAACAACAGTCTGAGAATTGTCACAGGGATTAGAACTGACAAAGGAGTGATGTAGACAGTGAGAACTCTGAATGGAGAAGGAGGTGGTCTCTGAAGACTCATGAAAGATTAAGGACCGTAAGTAGTGAGTCTTGAAACTGTCTCAGGTTTTACATTCCAGAGAGCCCAGTTTTCATGCAGTTTTCCCCTAGAGCATTGCATGTGGACTGAATCATGGGATGTTCTGTGAGCACCCTTTGTGTCTCCCCTGCTCCGTGATGAGTTCTTCAATGTCAGGTCATATGTCTTATGTCTTTGATCTCCTGCAGTTCAAATGGATGATGCTTTGTTGACTGACATTTGCTACTCCAAGCACTGACCTGGGGGACAACCATGAAGTGTAGGTTAAGTTGGTTTTTAGTCCTTTCTTTTCTGTGTTTTCCCTGATTGACTCCCTCAGGCACCAGGTTCTTTGCTTTGGTACCCCATCCAAACCTGCCCTCCCAGAGAGCACCCCACGATCTAGACCAGAGATTCTTAACCTGAGGTCTGTGAACTTTAAAAAAAAAATTGACAACTATATTTTAATATCATTGGTTCCTTTGTAATCTTTTGCATTTTATGTATTTAAAAACATTACTCTGAGAAGTTGTCCTTAGATTTTATCAGTCTGATAATGGGGTCTGTGACACAAAAGCAGGCTAAGAACCCCTGCTCTAAGTTTTTTATTTTCCCTTCTCCCCATCAAAATGATCTAAAGCCACGATATGTGACATCAGGATACTGAGATAATAGCTTGATGTGACTTCAGATATATCCTATTTTGGGGGGAACAAAAGCAGTAACCCCAGAAGTGGCATTTCAGGCATTATTAGGTCAGTGATGGGGGTGAGATGCTTAGGGAGACAAGACTTGGGAAGCCCTTTAGATCACACTTTTTCTAGGCTCATCCCTAGCTTGCACACCTTTCATAAAGAAGACAAATATTTCCATGGAAAGTGTACATATATGTGCTTTTATACATGCTTTTTCATGTATAACCATGAAGTTTTGAAGTAAAAAAATTTTAAAGCACGGCTGTTATGTAAGTAAATCAAGTCGACATCACTCCATTCTGCTTTCCTGCAGACCCAGAAGGCCTCATCATTTAGCAACAATGGCTGGCATTTTTGTTTGTTTGTTTTAATAGGTGTATGTCATGTGATATTAAACAAGAATCACACATTTCTCATCAGAAGGGGGAGGGGGAAAACACCCTAAAGGATATGTGATAATGATATTCCATTAGTTATTAAGTCTTCCTTCTTGGGAGCTAAACAATCTCGCCACAGTGTCCTATTATTTGTTAGGCAGGAAAATCGTTCCATTGCATCAGGTACTCAGGAGAGCCAGCACAGATGCAGTCCGCTGTTGAACCTAAAAGGCTTCCAACCTCATGCCATGCTGAGTTTTAGTCTCTCTTGCCTTTTCTTGCCAGGACTGCCAAAAGCCCAATCCAGATTTGCCCACTCCACTGAATTCAAAAAGCCTAGATTTGCCCATGGGAAATGGCCTGAGCCTCAGAGAGTCCCTCCAAGAGGCGGACAGCAAAAACAGACTTGTGTTTGTTGTTGTTGTTCAGACAGCAAAAGGCTGAAAGGATTGTAGTTTCTGTTTGGGATACTTGCCTGCCAACCGGTGGAATGTGGACAGGTGGTTAAGAACATGTCCTAGCAAAGGACTGGAGATGTTCCTGCAACTGAAAACGCAGCTTTTCTAAATCTCCAATTATAGTAAAAATGCAACAGGAGAAAAGGGGGAAAAATGTGTGTGTTATGTCAACAGGAGCTGCTGACAAACCAGGGGGTGAAAAGATGATTTGTGGAAAAACTGACTCACCTTTTGTTTTAGGGAAGGCATAGGAAGCAAACCTCCCAACTCTCTCTTGACTTTGTTTTGTTTTAATTTAATGATCCTGTGAATGAGGCATAAAGGGTTAGGGCTGCAGCCAGAGCTGAAGTGGACCCAGGGAATAAAGGATCTCAAAGAAAGTTGTGACTTAACAAGGCATTGTCATTCCTACCTCCTTCCTCAGAGGTAACAATGTCCCTTCAAGCTGGCTGTATATGTCCTGTGGACAATTGAGAACAGGGCTGTGGGTGTCGACACCATTATTACCAAGTTCTGTTCCAACACTGTCAGGAACCTGAGGTTCTCTGGAAGGAAGACCAATGATCACAAGATCTTGGAATGTCACAGCTGGAATTGCGACTTTAGAAATGGTTTGAGGGCAGCTGGGTGGCGCAGTGGATAGAGCACTGACCCTGGAGTCAGGAGTACCTGAGTTCAAATCCGGTCTCAGACACTTAACACTTACTAGCTGTGTGACCCTGGGCAAGTCACTTAACCCCAATTGCCTCACTAAAAAAAAAAAAAAAAAGGTTTCGTTTTACAACTTATTTTGCAGATGAGGAAACTGATGATGAGAAAAAGAAATGACTTACCTAAGGTCCAATGGCTTTCTCTTATTGGACTCTACAGTCATGGTTGTTTGCATTTGAGATTTGTGGGCATGGACTTTGGCCAGTTGTTCTAATCAGCTGTGGAGGTTCAACCTACCCCTTCTTTCTGCTCTCTGATTTGGGTTCCAGTTACCTATAGATATCTATAGGGCAGCTAGGTGATGTAGTGGACAGGTTCCTAAGCCTTGAATCAGGAAGACCTGAGTTCAAATCCAGCCTCAGACACCTACTGGCTTTGTTACCCTGAGGAAGTCACTTATCTCTGTTTACTTTAGTTCCTCATCTGTAAAATGAACTGGCGAAGGAAATGGCAAACCATTCTACTATCTTTTTTTCTTTCTTTTTAATTTTTTTTTGTGGGACAAAGAGGATTAAGTGACTTGCCCGGGTCACACAGCTAGTAAGTGTCAAATGTCTAAGGCTGGATTTGAACTCAGGTCCTCCTCAATCCAATGCCAGGGCTTTATCTACTGTGTCACCTCACTGCCCCCACCATTCTAGTATCTCAGCCAAGAAAAACGCAAATAGGGTCACCAAGAGTCAGGCATGATTGAAATGACTGAACAATAACAACAAATACCTGTAGCTACAGTCATACCCCACTGTTAATCAAGACCTAGGATTTTTGATCTAGTGATCTAGAGCTGAGTGGCTGAAGTTTAGACCTGTATTATTTCTGACAGAGGAGATTCATTAATCAAATGATTAGTGTAAATAAGGTTTCAAATGGAAATAGTCCTGTGACCAGCTAGAATTATTTTTAGTGTGCTTTATCAATACTTTATATTTGCACAAAAGTGTGGGGCTAATTGTAAGGGATTCTATAATACCTTGTATTCCCCTTTCTTAGGAAAACATTTTGGGTGGTTTCCTTTGTGAAAGAGTACTAGGTAACATATTTCAAGTTATATGGGTTATTTCATTTCTAGGCCTCACTTTCCTCACTTATAAAATGATAGGATTGAACTAGAAAACCTCCAAATTCCCTTCCAGTGCTAAGTCCTTGTTGTTGTTTAATTGTTTTAGTCGACTCTGATGCTTTGTGACCCCATTTGGGATTTTCTTGGCAAAGATACTGGAGTGGTTTGTCATTTCCTTCTCCAGCTCCTTTTACAGATGAGGAAATGAAACAAACAGGGTCAAATGACTTGACCAGGATGACACATCTAGTAAGTGTCTGAGCCTAGATTTGAACTCAGGAAAATGAGTCGTCCTGACTCCAAGCCTGGCTCCCTATCCACTGCACCACCTAGCTGGTAAATCCTAATGATCTCATAAAAGGTTAAGGCTCAACTCCTTGTTCTATTGCTCTTTTACCCATTGCCCTTGAGCAATCACTTAAACATTTGGGACCTCAGTTTCCCTCATCTGTTACAGGCATGGATGGACCATATTGCCTCCAAGATGTCTTCCTGATGTAAATCTTTTGGTTCTGTAAAACAATTGAATGTCACTAAACATTTTCAAGAATTCAAAATTATCACTAGTTTGTGAATAATACATTATCAAGGGCAGCTAGGTGGTGCAGTGGATGGAGCACCCTCCCTGGAGTCAGGAGGACCTGAGTTCAAATCCGGTCTCAGACACTTAACACTTACTAGCTGTGTGACCCTGGGCAAGTCACTTGACCCCAATTGCCTCACTAAAAAAAAAATAATACATTATCAATCATTAGTGAAGGAAGAGACTTTAGAAACCCTCTAACTCAGGAGTTCTTAGTGTGTGTGTGTGTGTGTGTGTGTGTGTGCATGTGTGCATGTGTAATGGACTTCTTTGCCAGTCTGGTGAAGCCTGTGGACCCCTTCTCAGAATAACGTTGTTGTTTAAATTTATAATTAAAGAAAATCTAACTTTCAGTTAGAGGTTAGTGAAAATAAAGGTGTCATTTTTTTTCCTTATCCAAGTTTTCAGACCTCCATTAAAATCTGACCCTATGTTAAGAATTCTTGATCTAGCCCAACTCTGGCATTTTTACCAATAAGGAAACTGAGGCTCTGAGATTTAATTGTCTGAAGATTGAAAAATTAGATTACCCCAGTCTGCTAATCTAATGTTCTTTCCACAGATTCAGTGAAAGTTTTGTTATATTTTGACTATAGACATAGGTCCATATATGATCTTACTCCCCTCTGTTTAAAATAACAAAACAACAAAATTTCCCACTATTTTTCAAATGCCTTTCTTATATTAAGGAACGCAGAGAGGGCATTTTTCTTTTTAGCAAAGGATATTCTCAAATAATCCTTATGATTAGAATGAAAGGTGAGGGCAAATATAAGCACTTGAGAGAATAACCTTTGGAATATCACCTTAGCCTGTTAGCATTTTCCTCCAACAGGTTCCCAACATCTCATGTTGGGTCAGTAATAAATATTAAAACTCACAGAATTAATAAGTCAACGTAGGTGTCCTGGGCCTTTGGAGACCACTTTATCTCTCCATCAAAGATGAAGAGAGCTCCTCAGATGAATAAGAAATAGAGCTGCGAATGCTGACAAGCAGGAGCAATTTAGGAGCCTTTCTCAGAAGCCAAGCCACAGACGTTTTTTTGGCGGCTGCTAATGGGTATGCCATTTATGTGTGAGCGGCTTGATATTACAGATGGTCTTAGGTAAATATTTCCAGCCTAATCGCTCCACTGTGTACGGATGCTGGAGAAGGGTGCTGCCGAAGCTGCTCCCAGCCAAGGCCAGCTTGGGTTGGAGGTCCTCAGAAATGGGGATCTGTCAGCTCTGATTTGCGTAGCCAGTCTAGTGTTCCATGGTACTTCCTATAATCTCTCCAAGTTCAAAGAGCGCTTAGCTGCTTGTCTTTGTCAGAAACATGGTTGGAGATCTTTTATGTTGAAGATGTAGGATTTCTCGGGATGTCTTTGATTATTTATTTATTCCACTTCTCTGGTATATGATAGCACCGGGATCCTGAAGCCCCCTTGTCCTGTATTGCACTTGCTCTGAAATTCAAGGAGTTTTAAGTCCCTTTGAAAATTGCTTTAAAAGGGAAGGGGGAAAAAAAGAGTTTTTGAAGTTCCTTTTTTTTTTCTTTTCCTCTCCCCCCCGCCCTTTCCACAGTGCCACAACACCTACTTCCAGCGTTCCACGCTCCCTTACCGATTGACATGCGACATCAGGAGGGAAGATATCATTACGAACCTCACTCTATCCATGCTATTCATGGGTAAGTCTTGCATCTTGGCTATGGGCGGCTCGCCATCCCCAAACCCCCAACTTCCCCACCCAGAATTTGCACTATGTTCTCTCCATCTATCTCTATGCTGGCATTACGTTTTTCTGAATTTAAACAGAGTTGGCAGACTTTGGTTCTCTCCCTCCTTGCTGTCTTTGAGGGGGAAAAGTTAACAATTTTAAACAAGTATTTATTTCTAACTGCTGTTGGTCTTTTGGAATTGGTATTAGAAATATGTGTGGGTGTATGTGTTTGTAGTATTTGAGAAGCAGCCTTCATATGAATCAACTACTTGTAATGCCCCTAAACTTCATTCTGTTTTTTATTCTAGGCACTAGAAGGTTAAGTGCCATATTTCTCCCCATCTGTGAAATGGGAATGCTTTATGTGGGAGAGTTTTCTAATAAGAGTCATGTGAAGTTTTATGTTTTGGTGATGTTATTATTCTCTACTTTTATAACCAGAGGTGGAAAAGGATATAAGCTGTCCTAGGCAATTTCTCTAACCTTGACAGATCATTAGCTGGCATTTATATAGCCCCCAGTAGGCACTGTGCTAAGCATTTTACAAATATTATTTCATTTTATCCTTACAACAACACAAACCTGAGAGATGCGTGCATTTGTAACCCCTAGTTTATAGTAAGAGAAACTGTGGCAAACAGAGCTTAAGCAACTTCTAAGTGTCTGAGACTGAATTTGAACTCAGGTCTTCCTGACTCCAAGCCCAGCACTCTATCCACTGAGCCACACAGCTGCCTGTTACTCTTCTAGGTGAAAGCCTAATTTCACATCTGCCTGGGAAGCCTCTAAAGGATTTTCATGGTTAGGATGAGTGGTTCTAGCCAAGAGTTGTTAATTCAGGAAGGCTGGAAAATCTCAGGCTGTTAAGTGAGCTCAATTCATTTTGTTTCAGGGTGGACCTTTGAGTCAGTCTATTAAACCCTTCTTAGCTCCCACGGTTTTGAAAAGCTCAGTTGGGGTTTATCAGCTGCAAGGACATGGTAATTAAGTGATCATCTCTGCAGATTTGGCATGCCAGCTAAGCAGGATTCTGCAAGATTGCATTTATTGGGGATTCTAGCCTGAGAGCTCTAACAGGAGGCCCTCATCTGGGTTTGTGGGGAGGTGTTGTGTTGTGTTTTGCTTTGCTTTGTTTTAGAGAAATCCTTTGGTTACTATACCTGTGATGCTGATGTTAGATATATCCCTTAAACTTAGCTTTAGGTCTCCCAGGAAATCCATCATGGAAACAATATTTTTCTAGTTTAGTGGACAATGTGGGGCTCGCTGTACCAAAGGACTTAAGAAGGAAAAATAGATACCTATGCTCTGAGAGTTCTGAAGAGGGAGAGATCTTTGTGGGTTACATGTATGCCTAAAGTCCAGAGATTGGCTAATGGCCACTATTAGACTTGAAGATGGGGACAGTGTGGACACTTCATGAGTGTGTTTCAAAACTGAATAGTAGGGCAGCTAGGTGGCAGAGTGGATAAAGCACCAGCCCTGGATTCAGGAGGACCTGAGTTCAAATCCGGCCTCAGACACTTGACACTTACTAGCTGTGTGACCCTGGGCAAGTCACTTAACCCTCATTGCCCTGCAAAAAACCCAAAACCAAACCAAACCAAACCAAAACTGAACAGTAAACCTTGGAAACAAAAGACCAAAATCTTGACTAGGTTATCACTTTGGTCCAGTTAACATTATTTTGATATGCTAAGCATCTTTAATGGGTCCCAATTAAATAAACTATGAGAATAAAAGGACAAACTTTGCAATAGGTTAAATGGTGAATCTTAACTTTAAACATATGTGTTATTCATATTGCCATTGTCTAGGGGAATGAGCATAAGTCTGAGAATGTGGAGAACTTGGTTCTCATTCCAAACATACTACAAACTGGGGTCCCAGGCAAAACATTTAACCTCTCTGTACTCAATCTTCCTCATTTCCAAGAGGAGGAGTTCTTGTTGAGTCACATCTGACTGGATCTCATTTGGGGTTTTCTTGATAAAGATATTGAAGAGGCTTTGCCATTTCCTTCTTCAGCTCATTTTATAGATGAGGAAAAGGACTAAGTGACTTGCCCAGGGTCACAGCTAGTAAGTGTCTGCAGCTGAATTTGAACTCAGGTCTTCCTGACTCCAGGTCCAGTGTTCCAGGTGGACACCTAGCTGCCCACAAGAAGAGGACACTGGTACCAGACTCACAAGGGTGTTGTTAAGATCAAACGAGATAATGAAAAGTGTTTTTAGAAATCCAAAAGTACAGTGTCAACATAAAGGATTATTAATTACAGCACTTCAAGCCTGATCTTTGCATAATAGGAGAGGTTAAGTTCTGAACCTAATGTAGAGGGGCTTCTGTACAAGAATGTGGTTAGCCTAACTATTCTGATTGGCTAGGACATGGAAAGAGTTGAGCTAAGTCTTTCATTGTGAGGAAACTGCAAATTCTCTGAGTGCTAAGCATCCAGTGGCTACCACCACTCAGGCTTAGGCTGGTGAAGCCTTATGGAAATGAGCGTCAAGGGAATACTTGAAGAGGAAGAGAAGTCAGAACAGGGCAACATTCGGGCTGAAGGGTATGTGAAAAGCAGGAGAGGACCTTGGATAACATTGGAGAGGGTTATGGACTAATTTTATGCATATGGATCTTAGGTCTTTTTTTAGCACTAGCTTTGAGAACTACCTCCTTCTGTCCCACTCTGTTCCACTGATTTTTCCCCAAACCTACCACAGCAACTGGGGATGAGATGATTGGTTCTCCTCAGCACGCCATTAGTTATTGCTTAACTACACCGTACTGCTCATATTAATCAACCAACAATAATGAGAATAGCTAGCATTTCTATAATGCTTTAAGGTTTGCAATGTGCTTTGATAAATAATAATGAATTTTCTCTCCACAACAACACTGGGAAGGTATAATAATATATTAAAAAGAAGTAATAACATTTGCTCTTATTACCCCAGTTTTACAGTAGAGAAAAATGAGGGTGAGGAATGTGAGTAAGTGGCTTTCCCCAAGTTACACAACTAGTTTGTGTGGCTGGATCTGTACCCATCTTCCTCACTGTAAGACCAACAGTATGCTAGCTAGCTGCCTCCTAAATGCCTACTACCTGACAAGCACAGTGCTAGGTGCTGGGGATCTAAAGACAACAAAACAGTCCCTACCCTTAAGGAACTTATAGTCTAGACCAGATAAAATGTAATTTTGAGGGACAGCTAGGTGGCACAGTGGATAGAGCACCGGCCCTGGAGTCAGGAGGACCTGAGTTCAAATCCAGCCTCAGACACTTAACACTTACTAGCTGTGTGACCCTAGGCAAGTCACTTAACTCCAATTGCCTCACCCCCCCAAAAAAAATACATACATACATATATATATATATATATATATAATTTTGAGGGGAAGGTATTAGCAGGTTGTAGGTGTAAGAGAGGTATCCTATAAAGGTTTTATGTAGGAAGTGGTAGTTGGATTGGGTCTTAGAAAAAAAACCAAAACAAACTTGAGTTCTCAAGATCAGTGGTGAGAAGATAATGAATTACAAGGATGGGGCACAGCCAGTGCAAAGGTATGGAGTTGGGAGATGGAACTCCATGGATTAACAATAATAAGACTGGTTTGGCTAGATCATGGTGTCTATGAAAGGGAATAATTTACAATATTGGAATCATAGTTTGGGGAAAAATGTGAAGGACTTTAAATTCTGGAGATGATTTCCCAGAAGGTTATAAACAAAAATTTATCGGAGGAGATGTTGGTTTACTAAAACTTTGAACAATTGGTTGCCTTTCAAAAGAGAGAAATGTTCAGGGCCAGATCCTAGAGCCACCTCTGCATTGATAATTTGGGAACCTGTGCCCTCTGGCAATACTGTTCTAGCAAATCATCTCAAAGATTCCTTCCTGCTCAATATACCAGGATTCAACGATCCTTCCTGAATACATGTATCCTTCACCTCCTTTCTATTTCCATTGCAGATACCGTAGTCCACGCACTTGCTATTTCTCACTTGTACCCCATAAGCAGGCTTCCTGAGTCTGGTCTCTCCCTTCTCTAATCCATTTTTTTTTTCCACACCAATACCCATGTAATCTTCCTAATTCAAAGCTCTTATCACATCATTACTTTGTTCTAAAACCATCAGTGGCTCCCAATTGTCTTCCAAATAAAGTATCTACTCTCTATCCTGGTATTCAAGGCCATAAATAGTTTGGATCTAATTTGTCTTTCTAGCTTTTGTAGCTTTTAGATACTCTTTGTTCTAGCCAGACTGAGACTACTCTACATCTCTGATTCTTAGCCCTCTTCTCCTCAGCTTTACTCATGCTGTCCCCTATGCCTCAAATGGAGGCCATCTTCCCAAAGATAAGGACTGTGGTATGAAAAGGCAATATGGTATAATGGAAAATGGAAAGTCCTTTTAAAAAACTTTGAGTTTGAGTCTCGCCTAGATCTTTGACCTTGAAAAAGCCGCTTTTTCTCTGTTTGCCTTAGTCACATGAGAGAGTTTGACTAAATGATTTGAAAGGTGCCTTTTGGCTCCAATATTCTGGGATTCTGGAATTTCAGCCCACTGGAATTCCTCCATCCCTTCAAGGACCATCTCAGGTGTCATCTTCTCTGTGAAACCTTCCCTAAAGCACCCCCCAGTGGAAATTCTCTCTCTGTTCAGATTTCTCATAGCACTCTTTCTGGATCTCTCTTATGCACTGTGACATTTTGCCTTATATAATAGTAATTTGTGCATGCATATCTTATCTTCCCTGTTAGGCTGTAAGCTTAATTGAAGGCAAACTCAATATCTTTTGTTTGTTGTTTGGGTGTTGTTGTTTTTTCCATCTTTATATTCCCCAGTACTTAGCCCAGCACCTGAAGATAGTTGGTGATCGAACAATACTTGTTGAATTGAATTCTATCACTCTTCTTGCTTCCTTTGAAATGTAGCACAGTATCAAAAATGCTTGTTGCAGAGATTAGTTATGCAGACCATATCATTCAGGCCCCAAGGTGCAAAAGGGAACCACTTTGCTCCTGAAGCCTTAGTTTTGCAGAGGAATGAGATGCTGGAAAATGTTGACTTATAGAATCTTTAGGCCCCTAATTATAGTCTATGCCTTTTTAATGAAGGTTGGTATCCTCTACCTCTGATTAGCCTTTCTTGCCCTCATTGTTCTTATCTGTGAAAAGACTATAGGTCTCCACTGGGGAACTGATTTTAAAGCAATATGGAAAGCATCTCTCTCTCTCTCTCTCTCTCTCTCTCTCTCTCATAGCAGCTATGCTCATACAAAGTATTATTGTTGATAGTGCCTATCAACAATAGTGCCTAACAATTCATCCCTTGGTTCAAATCCTGACCATGTCAGTTATTTCCTATGTGACCTTGGACAAGTCCCTTAACTTGGTTGGGACTCAGTTTCTTCCCCTGTAAAATGCGGGGTTGAACTAGATGACCCCCAAGCCCCTTCCATCTTTAAATCTATGTTCCCATGAATCTCTTGGTACCCTAGACAGTTCTCTCAAACTATGCATTGTAGATAATATGTCTTGGAGCTAAGAGTTTCCACATTGGGAATTTACCACACCAAAGAACTAGACCTCCCCACCTAAAAATGTAGCATTATAATGAATTATTGTTAAAATATATGGGCAAAGGGGCAGCTAGGTGGTACAGTGGATAAAGCACTGGCCCTGAATTCAGGAGGACCTGAGTTCAAATCTAGCCTCAGACACTTGACACTTACTAGCTGTGTGACCGTGGGTAAGTCACTTAACCCTCATTGCCCTGCAAATGTGTGTGTGTGTGTGTGTGTGTATTTGGACATTTATAAAAAAACCCAAGTTCTCCCCAAGTCCAATGACAGCAATCATTTCTGCTGAAATACATCCTGTTAGTCAGTTTGCCTTTCCTCAATGAGCTTGTAACATCCACATGCCAAAGGGAGACACAAGTGGCTAACATTACCCTCCTTAGTTAAAAGAAAATACACCATAATACTCTCTCCCTCTCCCTCTCCCTCTCTCTCCCCTCCTCCTCCCTTACTCCCTCTCATTCTCTCCCTACCTTTGCCTTTCCTTCTCCCTCTCCCTCTCTTTCTCCTGAAAAGATGGGAAAGCTTGAGGGGGAAAATAGTTACTGAGCTTTGCCTTTATGATTAATGTGATCAGAGCTTGATGGAGTCCCAATTTATCAAGCCCATATTTTAGCTATCTCCTTCCTTGTCTGTACCAAATGTATCTAATTACATGAACATTGCGCAGCAAATTAAATGCCGTCTCATTTGTCGTCAGCCCCAGAGTCTTATTATCTGCCTGCTGTTTCATGTCAAAGGTTGGTTTCCTGATTGCTCCAAGTGACATGACCGCACATCCTTCTTGAATGCTGTTGGGATGTGACAGGAGTATGCTTGCCTCACTGTCCCTGATGCCGACAGGAGAGAACTAGCAAGGTTGCTGTCCAATGGCCTGGCTTATAAACCCTGGCCTCCTAAGTCAAACCCTCTGAGAAGATCAGCCCTTGGCTCTTGGTTAATTGACAACTAAACAGGTTTTTAGCCCCATTTCATACTGAGGCTTCCTAGGTTCTTATTTTTTCCCCTAGACAGGGAAAAAAAATCCTCATCTGGCCTCCATTTTCCACCTTTGCTTCCCTCTCTTTAATATGCAGGTGTCTGGTAGCCCTTCCCTGGCTGACTCCAGCCCCAGCCTGAATGCTTCTAGCCTGAAGCTGGGCTTTGAGGTGGTTTGCTGTGTTGACCCTGAGTCACCTCCAGAGAAGTGGCAGGGACAGGTTGTTACTTGCCAAGCCTATTTGCTTTCCCTCAGACCTGTTGTCTCTCTTCTCAAAGAGAACCTGTCCCCAGAAAATGAGCTTTTAAAAAGCTTAACCAGGTGGGCCTGCCCTTTCTCTTTCTTCTCCTTCCCCCTCTCCTTTTTTCTGTTTTCTCCTTTTCCTTTTCCTCTCTTTGCCTTTAAACTTCAGCAGTAGAGGCCTCATAATAGGTGGAATGGAAAAGAAGGCCTGTAAGTGGGAATTAAATCAGGATAAATTCCATGTCCAGTGATCTTGAATGTTCATGTGAACAGGGCAAGACTTTTGGAATGTAAGGGTTGGACACATGCACCCAGAACATTTCACAGAATTGAGTTTCTCTGGCTCAGGATTATTCTATTTGGGATAAATGCTGCTAGAATTCAAACTTTTAATGCGATCTTTAGAGTTACGCTTTTTTGTTCCTGGCTACCTAGCTAAATCCCTAAAGCTCAAACCTGGCTGGTTACCTTTTCAATTTATAGTCTTTAAGGAGAATCACTTCATTTTCCAAAAATTAATAATGACTGATATCTGCTAACTACAGAGCCAGAGTACTCTCCTGATAGACTTACGACAGCAGGAGGAATTGAGGAAGACCTCCAGTATAGTGAGTGGGTGAATTTATGAGAGAACAGAGATAAGAATCATGAAGGATAAGCAGGTATAGATAAGTTGCATTCTGCATTAGCTGAGAGAATTATTAAATGCATGAGATCAGAGAGCCATTTGAGTATTAGAGTATGTTAGCTAAGATTCATAAATTGCAGGGCACTTATTGACCTGAATTGGTAGGAATTTCCTTGCTAGAAGTTCACTTCCCCAAAGAGATCACAAGTCCAGGTCCCCTTCTTCCCCCCACTGGATGCATGTACTCATTTTTTTTAAGTGAGGCAATTGGGGTTAAGTGACTTGCCCAGGGTCACACAGCTAGTAAGTGTTAAGTGTCTGAGGCCAGATTTGAACTCAGGTACTCCTGACTTCAGGGCCAGTGCTCTATCCACTGCACCACCTAGCTGCCCCTAATGTACTCATCTTTTGTTAGTCATTACCTTCAGTTCCTCTCTTGTCCTTACTAACTACCTTTGCTAGAACATCAAGCATTTTGTATCTACTTTTTTGTTGTTCAGTCATGTCTGACTCTTCATGACCACATTTGGGATTTTCTTGGTAAAGATACTGGAAGGGTTTGCTATTTCCTTCTCCGCTCATTTTACTGATGAGGAAACTGAGGTAAATAGGATTAAGTGATTTGCCCAGAGTCACACAGCTAGTAAGTATTTGAGGTCTTACTGACTCCAGACAAAGCACTCTATCCACTGCACCACCTAACTACCCTTATACCTACATATTCCTTCCTTCCTTCCTTCCTTCCTTCCTCCTTCCTTCTCTCTCTCTCTCTCTCTCTCTCTCTCTCTCTCTCTCTCTCTCTCTCTCTCTCTCTCTCCCTCCCTCCCTCCCTCCCTCCCTCCCTCCTCTCCCTCCCCCACCTCAGCCTCTCTCTCTCCTACATATACTTCCTCTAGTGGAAGAAATGCCATTAAGCTACATCCTGAATTATGAGCATGGTTGGTTAGAGAGGAGGAAAAATTACGATTCATTCATTCGAGAGGCCAACATGAACAAAGACCTGGGATGGAGGAGGCGGAACTCAAACCCAGGTCATATCCTAGCCTCCAGGTCAGCTGTCCATTCACTATTCCACATTGTCCCTCACATGTGTATAAGTACATGCATGCATGTGTGCATGTATGTCCAAAGAGAACAGAACAGGACCATATTGGAATGAGAAGACCTCAGCTCAAATCCTGGGTCCAACATTTTCTTCTCTAGGTCTTCTTTTCCTTACTTGTTAAGGAAATATTCAGTCAAGTGTCGAACTAAACGCTCCAAATTTCTCTCCAGATAGAGATCCCAAGATAGTCTCAAAGTAAATGAATAGTACAAATAAATGCTACAGAAGTTAGAGAAGAAAGCTTCAGAGACAAGGCAAGACTTAAGTGAGGTGCTGAAGGAGAAGAGATGGGATTTAGGGCACACTATTTGGAGGAGAGATAGTGAGGGGATGGTCTGAGGAGAAGCCAGAATATGCAAAGAAATTGCAAACCCTCTCATTTACCAATTTTCAGCGTGATCAGTCCAACAGAAACACATCTACCACATACCTGAGGAACACTGAATAGAAAAAAAAGGAACTAGCTAGCCCTGGAAATGCTTTGGAGGTAGAGAAGGCACTAAGCCAGTACTGTCTCCAAATCGACATGTTAAATGTGTGTGTGTGTGTGTGTGTGTGTGTGTGTGTCCTTATTTGTTTTTCTAAAGGATTTTTTTCTTTTTTGGTGGCAGCTTCTGATTGATGGCTCCATACTACTTTGCTTCAAAGATAGAATATCCATATCCGGAGGCAAAGCAAATAGGGATTGGGAACGGAAGTTCAGTGTGTGTGTGTGTGTGTGTGTGTGTGTGTGTGTGTGTGTGTGTGTGTGTGTGTGTGTGTGTGACTAAGATTTGCCATTCTGACCCAACTGATACATAGCTCCTGGGGAAAGGCAGCTGGAGATTTTTATCCAGACTTGTTTTCTTCTTGCCTTGCCTCCATGACTCCTTACCTCACACGTTTTTGAAAAATGTAAGTTTGGATTGACTAGTTGATGGACACTACTGTTGTTGCTCAGCCACTCTCAGTCATTTCTGACTTTTCATGACCCCATTTGGAGTTTTCTTGGCATGGATACTGGAGTGGTTTGCTATTTCTTTTTCCAGCTCATTTTGTAGATGAGGAAACTGAAGTAAAGAGGGTTAAATGACTTGCCCAGGGTCATAAAGCTAGTAAGTATCTGAGGACAGATTTGAACTCAGTAAGATGAGTCTTCCCAATTCAAGATCTGGCACGCTATCCACTGCACCACCTAGCTGCCCATTTAGCACCTACTGCATGCCCAATACTATTCTACATGCTATGGGAAATCCAGAGAAGTATAATAATAGCATTTATACAGTGCTTTAGGTTTGCAAAGCACTATAGAAATTTATCTCATATGATCCTGACAACAACCCTGGAAGGTAGGTGTTATTATTACCCCATTTTGCAGGTGAGGAAATTAAGGCCGAGTGAGGTTAAATGACTTGCCAAAAGGCACATAGCTAGTAAGTATCTCATATCACATTCGTACTCCGGTCTTCCTGACTCTAAAGTTCCCTCTCCATTTCACCACCTAGCTATGTATCTTCCTTTTACACTAGTATATAATCCCTGACTTTAAGAAACTTATATTGAGGGGAGAGGGAAGAATAAAATGAACAAACTTGAAACACAAAATAGTTACATATAATCAGGGACTACATAGTACACAAGAGACTACATATGATAGAAGCTCAGAGATGGAGATATCACAACAGATCTCGATGGTCAGGGAAAGATTTGTGAAGTAAATGGGGCTTGAACTGGGTCTTGAAGAATTGGTAGAATTTTGTTTTATTTATCATTTGTCTTATATGGACATTTTTCTATTCTGGGGTTTTTTGTTTTGTTTTGTTTTGTTTTGTTTTGTTTTGTTTTTGGTAAGGCAATTGGGGTTAAGTGACTTGCCCAGGGTCATACAGCCAGTAAGTGTTAAGTGTCTGAGGCCAGATTTGAACTCAGGTCCTCCTGACTCCAGGGTCGGTGCTCTATCCACTGGGCCACCTAGCTGCCCCTATTTTTCTATTCTGTATGGTTTACAGGAGATATAATCCCTACTCTTAGGATCATAGATTTAAAGCTAATTGGAAGGAATTTTAGCACCCATTGATTCTAGTCCCCTTATATTTTTGACAGACGAGAAATCTCATCATAATCTATTTTGTATTATCATTATTTTTGTTTACCTTATCTAGCTTACAGAGTTGTTTAGGATAGAGTTTATGTTTTATACTTCTGTGGTTCTCCCAGTGCTTATGCATAGAGAAGGCATTTAATATATTTTTGGTATGAATGAATGAATAAAATAAATGACTGAATGAATGCTGAGTGGTGCATCAGCTACGATGTGTTAATGATTTGTGCTTGGGATCTTTATCGGCAGTTCCCATGGAAGGTCAGGTAGAACAATTTGTCTTTATACAGTTTGATGCTCAATAACTATCCTTTTCATCTTCACCAATCAGTTTCTAGGTGAAGCTTCAGGAATTGATTGCCTGATTTATTGCCTATGCTCAGCGCTCTTTAGTAAGCAGTACAGTGAGGACTAAGATGACATAGAACTACAGATGAACCAGCCCCTTCCCTCATAGAGATTTTAGTCTCAGATAAAGCTGAGATCAGTAGGGTGTTTTTTTGTACTGAAAGCAAGATCAGCAACCTTTCAGAACAGATATCTGTAACAGAGAAATAAAATTCCTCAGACCCAAAGCAGTACAGCATTGCGGGGACCTATTGTGATCACAGTAAACATATCCCTGGACTTTGGGGGCTATTTTTGAGTTTTGAAATCATTATCAGCACACAAGTGGGACACCGGTGGCCTTTCCTATGGGTGTCCCCACTACCTACCTTCTTATTCCCCATCAAGAAGGTAGCTTCTGTTCAATCCCTTTTTTACAGAGTAGGATTTCTCCTTGTTATTTAATCACTCATTTGTGTCTGACTGTATTACTCTATTTGGGGTTTGCTTGGCAAAGATCCAGGAGTGGTTTGCCATTGCCTTCTCCAGCTCATTTTACAGATGAGGAAACTGAGGCAAACAGGCTAAAGTGACTTACCCAGGGTCATACAACTAGTAAATTTGTGGCCAGATTTGAACTCAGGAAGATAAGTCTTCCTGATTCCTGTCCTGGCACCACCATGCTGCCTAGATGCCACTAGAATTTCTCCCACAGACAAGAAAAAGGAACTTCAAGTCCTATGTGCTTCTACTTCTCCTTTTCACTTCTATTTCCCTGGCTTTTAAGACTCAAGGAGTATAGAGCCTCTGGTCTGACAGAGTTTGACACCATGTCTAAATCAAGTTGTGTTATTTTATTACTAGTAATGATGGTGCAGGAACACCTCCAAGTAAAGTACTGAAGACAGCAGTCTCGAACACACATACATGTCAGTTGATTGACTGATGGATAATTAGAAGCCCTGATGACTTAATGGGTTTCTGAATTGTCCTCCCTGAACCTAAAATAGGGACAATGGCTAGCAAGGATCTCCAGGATGACTGCTTGGCCCACCCTCATAATATCTCTACTCTGTGTCTTATAATGGGACTTACAGATGGCCTCCCTACACATCTGGAGATGCTGAAAGAGTATTGCTTCCAGGTTTGGAGAAAGACATGGGAAGGTTCCCAATAAAACATGGCTTTGTTGTTCAGTCCTAAACCTGGAAACAGCCTGAGTCTTATCTCTCCAAAGTGTCAAGTCCTCTTTTATAGCCAAGGGTTCATATCCTCAGAAGCACCATGGGAATGAACTACTTGTAAGTGTCTCCAGAAGTTATAAAGGCCAAGTGGGTCTGGGGGATTAGACTTGTCTCCCTAGGAACTCTTAAAGGTGTCCTTTTTTTTCTTTTCTTTCTTAATTTCTTTCTTTCTCTTCCTTCCTTCCTTCCTTCCTTCCTTCCTTCCTTCTTTCCTTCCTTTCTTTCTTTCTCTCTTCTTCCTCCCTCCCTCCCTCCCTCCTTCCCTCCTTCCCCTCCTCCTCTCCCTCTCAGTCTCTGTGTAGGTTGAATTATGATGGTGAGATACCCAGGTGACCAGCTGGAATTGTCATTACCAAGCCCTGGTTATTTCCCTTGTCTTTTTCAATATATATTTTGCCTAGTCCTGACATTCTGATGATCTAAATAAGAGAAGAGAGAGCTTTCTCCATAAATGGAACCAACCAATACTCCATACTCCTAAAAAAAAGTTGCTTTGAAGGAAGGAAATGAGTAGCAGCCTGAGCTAGTCCCTTCCTTCAAGAATTGGTCACAATATCACAAGTGTTAGGATTTACTTTCCCCTGCTGTCCCATTACTTCTTCAAACCATGTCTGGTCTCATAATTTCCCTCCCCTTTGGTCCTGGTCCTTCAATAATCCTTTGGGACCATCTCTGATTCAGGCAACATTATTTTATTGCCAGGAATGCAGATGCAGGTTCATCAACTAGCACAGTCCTGAACACATAGTAGACTCGAACACACTTATAATTAAAATTGAAAATAGACCCCAATACATATTCAGCTGATTGACTGAACAATGGTGATGAACCCTGATAAGTTCATTAATTTCTTTTTTTGTTCCGGGGCAATGAGGGTTAAGTAACTTGCCCAGGGTCACACAGCTAGTAAGTGTCAAGTGTCTGAGGTCACATTTGAACTCAGGTCCTACTGAATCCAAGGCCAGTGCTTTATCCACTGCACCACCTAGCTGCCCCTTTATTAGGTTGGGTTTTTTTAGTTTATAAATTTCTAAATCTAGTTTTGTCCTCCCTGTATCTAAAATCGGAACAGTAGCTAACAAGAGTCTCCAGGCTGCCTTGGTATGAAGTATATAATACACCCCTAACTCAGCAGCAAACTTGTTTCTTAATGTCTTTCTGGTACTTTGATATATGATGCCTCCCACTGGCAGTCCTTTCTATCTCTCCTGATCTATGTCCCATCAGATTTATAGAATTGGGATCTGGAAAGGAATTTAGAGACCTATTCCAGTCATCTTCAGAGGAGTTAAACAGAGGTCCGTAGAGTGAGGTGACTCACCCAAGGTTACACAGTGAGTCAGTAGCAGAATCTCTTAGTTCTGTTCAAAGGATGGGATTGTTTTTCACCAAAGTTAGTGGTTTCACTTAATTCAAGAATCATCGCATTTAGATCTGGAATGAACTTTAGAAATCACTGAGGCCAGCCCCTCTCATTTAAACAAGTAGGTGGCACAGTAGAGAGCTCAAATTCAGGTTTAAGTACTGGATATGTGACTTTGAGCAAGTCACTTAACCATTGTCGATTTCAACTTCTTCAACTGTAAAACAGGGATAATAATAGAACTTACCTCCCTGGTTTGCTGAGAGGATCAAATGAGATAATATTTGGAAAGTATTATATAAATGCTAGCTATTGATAATGATAATAACATAAATAGAGAAAGATGATAGATAAGTGAATGGATGAATAAATAAACACAAGAGAAAATTGAGGTCATGCAAATCATTCAGATAGTGAGCAGAAGCAGAATTTGAATCCATGTCCATTGACTCTAAATTCAGTGCCCTTTCTACTGCACCAGATATACTTATCTGGTTTATCTTTAAATTTATTCCCTTTCCCAGTCTTCAGAGAAGCTGGGAAATACATCTGTACTCCCATCCATTCTTTATGTTATTTAAGTAAATTGTGTCTGAGTCTTTGTGACCCCATTTGTGGGTTTCTTGGCAGAAACTGGAGTGATTTGTCATTTCCTTCTCCAACTCATTGTACAGATGAGGAAACTGAGGCAGACAGGGCTCAGTGACTTGCCCAGGGTCACACAGCTAGTAAATATCTGAGACCAGATTTGAACTCAGGGAGATGAGTCTTCCTGACTCCAGGCCCAACCCTCTATCCACTATGCCACTTACTCATCTAAGTAAATCAGGGGCTAAATTGTGCCTTCCTCCTGTCGACTCCCTCCATCCGTTCCCTATTTCTACCTGTCCTCTACCACCCACAATCCCACTGTGACAAAGAGAACTTGGGGGAAGGGATTCCTGCTAAGGACAGATGGCTGTGGGTCTAAGCTATAAATGTAATCTATGAAGAAATAGCCCAGGTAGTTTAAAGCGAGCTGTCAGCACTCCAGCTGGTGGACATAAGGGACTCTTCACCTAGACTACCATCAGCACGTACTCTGCACCTTGTCAGGGTGTGCAAATTACCCCGATTCCCCTTTAGAGAGCTATTAATAACGTCCAGATTTCCTGCCTCGCCTTAATGACTGCATATTAATGGAGTTATTTTACCCCAAACATTTGTGTCCCTCACCTCAAGGAGGTAGTTTCTCTGAGCTCTCTGGGCTAAGCGCATAAACTTTTTAGTCTGAGGGGATTTGAAAGCAGCTCATTTCAAGGTCAGTGTACCATAAAGACTCCAGCAGTAAGTCGTGAGATTAATAAACATATTAAGATGCTCAGCCCATGATTCACGAGCATTGTTCTCAATACTCCTAACAGCCCTGCCCTGAGCCAATCATCATGTGGAGCAGAAAGAACTTAGGATGTTTTCTTTTCTTTTTCTTTTTTTTTGGTTTTGTTCCTGGCACTGACACATGGGGTCAGGACTCTTAAAGGATTGGTTTTGTTTGTTTTTTTGCTTTAAAAAAAAGTTTTTGAAGCCTTTCCCCCTCCTTTGGCACACACACACACACACACACACACACACACACACATTTTATAAAGAAGTAGAATCTGTGGCCTAACTTCATGAGGTCATAGCATCCATGCCTCAGCCCCAGAAAGAAGGAAGGGTGACAGGGTTCCAAGCTGGAGTATAGAGAACATCTAATACAGCCCACTCGTTTTACAGATGGAAGAGAGTTCTTTGAACCCTGATCCTCTGACTGTAAGTTTCATGGCATGAATCAGTCAACATGCATCTATAGTTACTACACTGTGCCAGTCACTGCTTATCCATATTCTACAATCAATCTCCGAGTCTTCTAAAAATTATTGTGGTGCTACTTGATATTTATTTATGGACTTAAGGTTTGTTAAGCATTTCACGTTATCTTATTTGACCTTTGCAAACAGCTTTCCAGGGTAAATACCGCAGGGATTATCATCCCCATTTTTTAGATGAAGAAACTGAGGCTCAGTGTTCATTGTCAGGTAATATGACACATTGGCCTCCATGCTTCTTAAAGGATAGGAGGTTACTCTCTAGCCAGGCTCCATCCTTGGCGAGAGGTTGTCAGCTTACCTGGAATGCCCTCTCTCTTCCTGTTATCTAGGAAAAAGGACCTTGTCCAATTCTTGACAGTATTTTTCTTCTAAGGAACTTCAAAAATGTCCTCTAATTTCCTGTATTTTATTTATACAGGAAATATAATAAGTATGATTATCATCCAAGCAGCATCTGAGGGCCTTGAGATTCAAGGTGTCTTCTGTAGATCTATGAGAATTTTTGAGAGGCAGAAAGCCCAGAATTTAAGAATCAACCAATCAGTCAATAATTATCTACTGGGCACCATTTTCCCCCATTTCAGTAGACATTTATCTAATGTCTACTCTGCTTGAAACACCATGCTAGGCACTGGGGATACAGTGATGAGACAAAATAGTCCCTGCCTCCAAGGAGCTTAATTCTATCATGAGATACAATAGAGGAACAAGTATAAGGAAATTTTAGGTGGGAAATATAACTAATGATGGGGGAGGGGGAGGGAAGAGATTTCCCCTAGGAAGTGGAAGTGACTGCTGAGTTGAACTCTCCAGGAATATAAGACTCCTGAGACATGAAGGCGAGGAGACAACATTCCAGGTATAGGAAGAGAGGTGGACTCTGAAGGCACAGAGGCAGATTTCCTGTTCAGGGAACAGTGAGTAGTACATTTTGGTGGATATGTAGAATTAATGAAGGGAAATAATATGAAATAAAATTGGAAAGGTAGACTAGAACCGGATTAATAGAGGGCTTTAAGTGCTGGGCGGTGGAGCTTGGTTTTTATCCTGAAGGCCTATAGCAAGGCTTCTTAAACTGTGGGTTGCCATCCCATGAGGCTTGTGTAACTGAATGTGGGGGTAGCAGAAAAAATTGGCCACAGTAAAAGGTTATGTATACCTACTTTATGCAACCCAGGATTGCATAAAAATTTCTCAGGTGAAAAGGGGTTGTGAGTAGAAAAAGTGTAAGAAGCCCTGACCTTGAAGAAGCATGTGCTGCAGTGAACAATACATAGGATTAGGAATCAGAGGATCTGGGTTCCAATTTTAGCTCCTCTACTTAATATTTGCGTGACTTGAGGCAAATCACAACCCCTGGGGGCCCCAGTTTCCTCATTTGTAACCTGAGGGGACTGGACTAGATGGTTTTTGAGGTCCCTTGCAGCTTCCATGAGTCTATGATCCTGAAGGCACCCTGTGCTCCAGAGTGATAGGGTCAAGTTATTTGGCAGCTCTGTGGAATATGGATTGTGACCCCAGAAAAGTAAAGAGGTCATTCAGTAGTTGATATGTGAGGTGATGAGGGCCTGCACTAGGATGATAACTGAGAGTAAACGACACACATCGAAGAGATCTTATGCACGTGAAATCAATAATACTTGGCCGCTCATTAGACATAGAGGTGGAGGGAGAGGGAAGAGTTAAGGATGGGGTCAAGGCTTTGGAGTTTTCAGGTTTTAAAACTTATTGATCCTATGTGATTGTATGACCCCATGAGGCTGTCTTAACAGAAACAAGAACGTTTGGAGGAGTATGGGTTTGGGGTGGTAGTGATGAAGTAAAGAGCTCCTTTTTGTACATGTTGACTTGGTTGTATCAACAGAAGATTCAGGTGAAATGACAATAACTAAACCCAAGCTAGAAGATGAGCTTTCCAAGAGAGTGTACAGAGAATAGAAGAAAGGGCTGATGGGGAATAAACCATACTTAGGGCCATCTGGTAAACTATTAAGAACAAGTGCCTGGGAGAGAGAAAGAGGGAACAACGTCTCCTCCCTCACTCTGGCTGCTCAGACACAATCAGGGAACTAAGGGGCCTTGTAGAGCAAGAACAGTAGGGTGCTGTCTCCCCCAGCCTTCTTGCCAATCCTCCTCTCCTTTTCTCTCTCTTGCCTTGATGCTGAGCCCTTCCATCCCCACCTCTAAGGAAGAGAACCTAAAATTCCTGCTCCACTTGGGCCTTCAAGCCATTGAACCCCTCCCAACGATTATAGGCTGGGCCCCTCCGGTGTGACTGATGGAGTATAACTCATACTACTTGCATGAGCAGATAGTTATCCACTATCATCCTCCCAGCAAGATGGGGGACTATTGGACCTTACTATCTTCCCTGCTGCTGCATCCTAGGGTTGACAACAGTTTAACATTTACCCTGATGTTAGACACTGATGCTATATATCATTAGGACTTGTAGACATTTGTCCTGTAGTGGAACTTTCCTAATATGTGTTGTCTCTCACAATTAGAGTCTAAGCTTCTTGAAGTAGGTGCTATCTAGTTTTCCTATTTATATTGCCAGTACTTGGCCCATAGAAAAGGCTTAAGAAATGCTTCCCCCCACCCCCCCCACTCATAGTGGGGCAGGAGATGTATGATGATCTATCAAAAGAGACTGAGGAAGGGTCCTCATGGAAGCCAAGGGAGAAGAATAAGAGGAGACAGTCTACAGTGTCCCAAACTACAGAGTAGTCAAGGAGGATGAAGACATCCATGAAATGACATAGCCTCTAACCTCAAGGAACTTTCCAGTCTGGTTGGGGTGATAATACCTACGCAGACTTACATCTTGCATATTTATTTCCCAATTAAATCTGAAGATTCATTTGGAACATTGCCTCTGGAAGCTTCAGACTGCTTTATTAAATAAAGGGAAGGGCAGGTGCCAGCATCACATTATGAGGATATCAAAAGGGAAATAGTTTTAACTTTGGGTTACCTCCCATGGCCTGAAACCTAGGTGTTCAGTTTTGTACTGAGTTCTGTAAAGTCCCAGCCTAATTAACAGCCAAATTGAATGTTCATGGGAAAAGAGACTTGAGAGAAACCACTTGTGCTGAGGGTTAGAGTCTGGGTAACAGAGCCCAAGTGGCTAGGGTTTAGTGATAATTAGGTAAAGGTGAAAGGTTTGAACCCTAAATCGTCTAGTTTGATTCCCTCTGTTTCAGAACTACAGAGTGCCCTTCTCAGCCTCGACCCCAACCCACCACCTCAAAAAATGTATTCCCTTGGCTCCGAGGGGACTCAGACAAGAAAGAATAAGCCTGGCCCAAAGAGCACTAAGATGAGCCAAAGAACTCTACTGCTAATTTGTTATGTGACCTTGGATAAGTCATGTTACCTCTGTGGGACTTAGTTTCCTCATATGTAAAAAGGCAGACTCTTTGTTTTATATAGCTAACCATTTATGGTCATCCTTTCTAACCATGTGTACACATTTTTGAGGTGGTAGAATGGATGTGGGGGTTTGGGGATGTGGAGGAAGTTCCTCTAATTTTGAAACTTAAAGGAAAAAAAGAAATGAAATAAGCCTTTTTAAAGCATCCACTATGTGCTGGGCACTGTGCTAAGCACTTTACAAGTCTTATCTCATTTGATCTTAATAAACCTAGAAGGAAGGTGCAAATATTTTCCCTATTTTACAGTTAAGGAAACTCAGGTAGACAGAGATGAAATGACTTGCCTAGAATCACACAGCTAGTAAGCATCTGAGCCTGGATTTGAACTCAGGTCTTCCTGACTCCAGACTCAGCATTCTATCCACCATGCCACCTAGCTACCTTTAGTAACAGGGCCATATGAGTAACAAATCTTGGTGCCATAATCACTTTAGATGACTAAAGTTCTTTACAGATCTAATCCTGTGACCCCATGATTATATAGTGCATGCCCTGCTAATGGCCATGGGGCAGTGACCTCCTTGTATAGGAAGAACAGCATGTTTATCTACAGTAGCAATGAGTGCTATTTATAATGGAATTGGACCTTGGAAAGTTTAATTTGGGATATGTTTGATAAGACAATCTTGTCTTCAATCTTCCTGGTCTGCCTTAGTTCTTCCTAAATGATGTTCTTTGTAGAAGCAGCAGAGGAGTGCTGGGCTCAGGCAAGAAGGGAATCTGAATGAAAACAGAGAGAATGAAACAGTAAATAAAAGAAATTTGCCTGGATCCCTTCATGTACAGGGATGGAGACAGATTGGGAGAAGAGTAAAGATCTGACTGAGTTTACTACATAGGGGATCACAGAGTTGACAGCCCAGAATCATAGGGTTTATAGCTGGATCAGCTAGACTGACCCTTTCATCTTATATCTAGGTAAACTGAAACCCAAAGAAGGGAGATGACTTGCTTGAGACCATATAAGGAATAAGCAGAAGAGGCAGAATTCAAAGGTTCACACTAAAGTCTTCTGCCTCCAGATCCAATATTCTTTCTATTACTATCTCCCATCTATCTGGAAGGAAAGAATTGCGGGGCAGGAAGTGAGGAATATATGTTTCTTGGTTTGTTTGGGTTTTTAATCCTGATGTATGATTGGTATGGGGAATGCCCACTGTAAGAACTCCCACTACCCTTGTGGGAACTTTCCTTCCATGCCTATCTGCAACTCATCTGTAATTTGTATAATCTTAAAGAATTGTCTGGGGCATTGAGACACTAAGTAACTTACCCAAATTCTCTTTTTAAAGAAAGGACTTGAACCCAGATCTTCCTAGCTCCATGACTATTATTCTATTAACTAGTTTGTGCTGAATTTCAGCCTGAAAGTGTTAGGGACATTACATTTTATTCTTTTTCAGAGTGATCTGTATTTTCAAAGAGGACTATGGATAGAGGATAATATAAGCCCAAAGTGTTCCCTTTAATTATATCTTATTATTGATATGTAATAAAGTATTATAATCATATTTAGTGAATAATTTTATACTATAAACAGAGCATTAAATGTTAGAATTAAAACTGACATATGGTCCAATTCCTAATTTTAAAGATGAAGAATCTGATTCTTAAGGTAGATAAATGACTTGTCCAAAGGCATCACCTAGGGCCAAATAATGAGTTAGCAAAGATGACTACTACTATAATGTTACTTACATGTATCCCTAGTATTCAGAAAAACCACTGGGTAAACCTAATAATGTAGTTTAGTGTCTTCTGAAAATCTGTACAAATTTAATCTAAATTTAAGTGTGGTGCAATAAGATACTGGATTTATAATGAATGGGCAGATGGATGGATGAATGGATGAATGAAAAAGCAAGCACTAATCCTTCCTTCCTCCATCATAGATAGTCTGTGTGACACTAGCCAAGTCACTTTACTCAGTGCTATGGGAAATACTCTAAGACTACAAGTTTAAGAGGAGGCACTGACCAATATTAGCACAGGATGTTCCCCCATTTGGGAGTTCCCTATACTAGTGAAGTCACAGTTCTAGTCACTATCAATATACTGTCTGCAAGGGTAGACAATGAGGAGAAAAAGACATATTGCAGAAACAGTTCTTTCAGTGAATGTGTAGTCTGACAGGAAAGGGGAAAGGTATGTGCACCAATAAGTATGCTACTTCTTTAAGATAGAAAGAAGTGCTAAAGGGAGGACCCCACATCTTCATTTGAGAAGTTGGAGAAGAAAAGTCATCACTTGTACCACCAGGGATGACAACAAGCATTTGTAAGCACTTAGTATTTGCCAGACATTAGTGCCTGCCCCCAGGCAGCTTACAATCTGATAAAAGTTAGCTAAAGGGTAGGGGTGGGAGGGGGAATGGGACACAGCATAAGGTATGGGAGAGGAAGTCCAGAGTGTAGGGTGGAGAGGAAAGAGACCTAGCAGGTCCTGGAACCTTCCTTAAATGTATATTTTAGGAGGAGACATTTAATCAGAGGGTAGAGAGTAATTCCTCTGTGTGAATTCCAAGGCTGGAGTGAGCTTCAGGATGAAGAGTTGGGAAGACCTCTATTTCAAAGATAACGGAGGAAGTGGTATTTAGGAACTTTAGGAAAACATGCAACAATCTAGAAATGAGAGGTGGCATGAGCTAAGCAATAGAGATCGGAGAGGATGGGATGAGAACAGGGACCTGAGAGTCATCTAACCTATGATCATATAGAATGTGAGAAGCAAAGTGGTGGGAGATCATTCTCGAATGGTAGGTTAGAGCTAAATTGTGGAGGGCTTTGAAACACCAAGGTCAGTAGTTTATAGTTTTATTTAGTAGACAACAGAGAACCACTGATTTGTTTTTTTAAGCAAAGGAGGGCTGTGATCACTGTGTGTGTGTTCAAAAAATCAGCCCAACCAGTCCATGTGGTATGAAACCTGGAGTGGACAGGAGAGATGGAATGCAGAAAGACTATCTAATTAGGAATATATTATGCCTAGGCAAAAAGAAATGATAGTAACTTAACTTCTCTGAGGTTATTCTTTTTTTTTTTTTTTGCAGGGCAATTGGGGTTAAGTGACTTGCCCAGGGTCACACAGTTAGTAAGTGTCAAGTGTCTGAGGCCAGATTTGAACTCAGGTCCTCCTGACTCCAGGGCTGGTGCTCTATCCACTGTGCTACCTAGCTGCGCCGAGGTTATTCTTTCTCATATGTAATAGAGGGGTGATACCTGCACTACCTACTTTTTTTTTTTTTACAAAGCACTCTAACAAATATGATTTCATTTGATCCTCACAACAACCTTGGGAGATAAGTGCTATTATTATCTCCATTTCATGGATAACAAAACTAAGGCAAACAGAGGTTAAGCACCTTGCCCAGAGCTAGTCAGTGTCTGAACTCTGACTTCCTAACTCCATATCCTTAATCCTCTGTGCCACCCAGCTGCCTCTCATTTGAAGCTCCATATAAAGTCAGTTATTTTTCTATAAATGCAAATAAATCATTATTCTTCCTGTTAAGAACATCAAAAATGCCTCAGTTGTTCAGACCTGTGATGTAGCCAGTGCAGTATTTGGCCTCAGAAACTGAGAGTAAGAGACACTTGATGGAAATGTATGGTAGTCCCCCTCCACGGTGTCATACCCAGTGTTCTGAGGTTAAGGATATGCTCAGAAAATATTCCTTCATCATCACAAGAGATCTTAAAAGGTGGGATGGATGGAGCAATAGGAAGACCAAGAAAGTAGAGACTTGTCACTGCCAAATAGGTCTTGGATATTTTGTGGTTCTGGTCTCTGTGACATTTTGGAATTCTAAATCCTAAGTAAGAGGTCACCATTCCTTATTTGATTATTTTGTTATTTTTATGCGGGGGGGGGGAGGAAAAAGAAGAAGGGAGGGAGGGAAATCAAGAAAAATATCCCCCCTTTAAAAAAACAAAACCAAACCTAAAGGGAAGAGACAAGAAATTCTGTTTCTAAATGATTCCATGGACATATTGATTTTGAAAGTCTTCTAGGAAAGGAAGTTTCCATAAACTGCTTTGGCAATTCCTATTAAGTATTTCACAATCCTCAGTGTTGAGATATTTTCCTTGCATCCTCTTGCAATCCTTGCCCACTGTTTACTGCTTTTAGGTGTCCAGTCAAGACTTTGAGAAAAGCAATTCCTCTTTCTCCAGGCTATTAGAAAAACACCCTGCATTTACTGCATGTCCTTTCAGGCTTCTCCCCTCTCCCAAGGTGACAATTCCCTTAATTTTTCCTAGTCACCCATTGTCCTGTTCTTGACAATGTGCACACACCATGCTTTTCTTTGTGTGTGTATTGCTTTTCCACTATAAGTCTCTGGGAGCTTCAGGAGGCCTATGATCATTCATACTTAGCAAAGAACTGAGTATCACAGCCTTTTCACGTGGGGTCCCTGAGGCAACTCAAGGGAAACTGACTGAACTAGGGTCACACCGGAAAAGGCTTTAACCCTTCTGAACATCCCACTAAGACTATTTGTCACCCAACTATTCTACATTCCAGGCTTGTCAGGAGCAATTGATCAAAATCCATTTCTAAAATCCAGACTTCCCATGTTCTCCACAAAGGACATCACTTTGATATCGAGGCACCTTGATTTCTGCACCCTCTTTGGTTTCACATTTGCAAAAAGCTTTGTAAATCTTTCCCTCCCTTTCTTCCCTCCCTCATAAGTAGTGGGCAATTGAATTAACCACTGTTGACTATATTGCAGAAGTTTAACAAAGTCCATCTGTATGGCCTCCTTTGTAGGCACAATTTTATAACTTAATTTTCCTACCAAAACATCAGTGTTTACTTAGTAAGAAATCTGCTCTTTGTCAGCCCAAAACAGTGATTTCTTTATTACTGCACTGAGCAGGGAATGACAGCAAGTCTGGTTGAGTCTACAGGGTTGTAATGGAAACAGGGTGAACTGGGGGTCAAGTATAATTGGATTTGTATACAGAAATGTGTCTGCATAAGGAATAGGTGCATTAGATAAGAGGAGAGGACTCCAGAGCTGTTTCACTAGCAAGGGACTAGAAATGTGAGGTGAGCAAGCAAATAAAAGCACCGGAAGCTTTCTCAGACATCTAAGGCCAGTAAGGTCATCATCTTGGCCGTGGCCTATAAGTAAAAAAAAAAAAAAACAAAAACCTCTATGACCCCACCAAATATTTAATACCTCTTCCATATTAACTACATATTATCAGCATTTGTGGTCACTTTGCTGGCCATTTATGATTTCATTTAAACACTCAGTTACCCTCAAATTTAATCATCACTGTACTTCACCCATTTCCCACCTTCTCCATTGTAGCCCTCTATTTTTTCTTCACCCCCACTCCTAATTTCCTAATTCTTCTCCCTCTATCTTAAATACTTATCTATCAGAGCAGAGAAGCAGGAACAGACAAGGTAGGCATCTATTTAGGGTACAACATAATGAAGGTCCAGTAGGAACTGAAATGAGAGGGACCCTTTAATGTTGTTTATTTTAAATGTCCATATTCTTTTTTTTTCTGGATTCATGATCTTCTTTTATTTTTTCTTGTGACATTCTTTCCTGAATTTTATTTTTCCCCAATTACATGTACAAACAATTTTTTAAAATATCATTAAAGTATTTTATTATTTTCTAGTTAGTTACGTGTAGAGATAGTTTTCAACGTTTGTTTTCCTAAGATTTCTAGTTTCAAATTTTTCTCCCTCTTCCCTCCCCAAGACAGCAAGCAATCTGATATAGGTTATATATGTACAAACACAACAAACCTATTTCAGCATTAGTCATGCTGTGAAAGAAGGATCAGAGCAAAAGGAAAAACCTCAAAAAAGAAAAAAAAATAGAAATAGTATAGTTCCATCTGCATTTAGATTCCACAGTTCTTTTTTTCTGGATTTGGAGAACATTAACTGTCCATATTCTTAATGCCTGAACATTTCACTCTTAGATACTTATTTTGTGAAAAGTCAGTCATACATATTTTAGTGAAGGAAGGCTCAAAGATTGCTGTAGACTGTAATACACAGAAGGTGTAAATTTTAAAATTTGCCCAGGACCTACAAATACCTTGAGTAAGTTCTGCTGGCAGTCTAGTTTTTAGAGTGGGTGCTTGTGTGAAAAGGTTTTGGTGGTGGTGGTGGTGGCTGGTTGGATAGTTGTTTTTAAAGAAATTAGATATCAGGGGCAGCTAGGTGGTGCAGTGGATAAAATGCCAGCCCTGGAATCAGGAGGACCTGAGTTCAAATCTGTCCTCAGACACTTGACATTTACTAGCTGTGTGACCCTGGGCAAGTCACTTAACCCTCATTGCCCTGTCTCCCCAAAAAAAAGAAAAGAAAAGAAATTAGATATCCATGTAAAAAATATTTCAATATGCTATTACATTTAAGTAGCTTGCTAATTAAAGGAATCTCATGATGAAAACTCTTACAAAATAAGAGACTTCCTGTCAGTTTATCTTATGCATTAACCTGGACCTTCATCTATTGAATTTATTTAAATCAAGGCTCATGAATTTTTGCCTCCCTGTGTAAATTTTTGGAATTGCTTTAACTCATAAGAGTTTGCAAGGTTTTGATGTACACACCACAGGTTGGTGAGCCTGAGAAACAGACATCCTAAAGCAAAATCACCCTCAAATTCTTGACTGGTTTTGGAAGCCTGTGAGATCTATGAGGCAAAAAGAGAAAGCTGTGAACAGATTGAGTCATGGTCCCAAATCATAACCCGTATAACATATGCACAGGTGGCCAAAAAGAGGCCTTTATTTCATTCTACAAGAATTTGTAGAACAATGACTTTATGCATAATGGTATGCTCGGCATAATCCCTGCCCGCAAAAAGAAAAAAAAAAATCTAAGATCTGATTTGTGAGATGAACTAGTCACATGAATTAGTTAAGAAATAATTACAACAGTAACTCATGTTCTCATTGTACTTTACAATTCACAAAGTGCTTTCCTCACAACATGTCCAGCTAGTTTAGTGGATTTGAGTGCTAGACTTTGGATCAGGAAGATATGAATTCAAATCCTCCCTTAATTATTTACCAGGTGCTTCACTTAACTTCTGTTTGCCTCAATTTCCTCAACTATAAAATGGAGAATAATAATAGCACCTACCTCCCAGGGTTGTTGTGAGGTTCAAGTAATATTTTTAAAGCTCATAGCACAGTGCATGGACAGAGTAGGTGCTCATTTCCTTCTTTCCTTACTACTTCGATGAACTTAGGCAAACCTTTCCTTTCTTGAGCCTCAGTTTCCTTATCTGTAAAATGAAAGGGTTGTTGGGGGCAGCTAGGTGGCACAGTGGATAAAGCACTGGCCCTGGATTCAGGAGGACCTGAGTTCAAATCTGGCCTCAGACAATTGACACTTACTAGCTGTGTGATCCAGGGCAAGTCACTTAACCCTCATTGCCCTGCAAAAACTAACAAACAAACAAAAAGAAAAAGAAAAAAAAATGAAAGGATTGTGCTTGATGTCTGCTAAGGTCCCTTCTAGTTCTAAATCTATCATCCTGTGATTCCTTAAGAAGTAAGCAACAAAATAAATAAATAAATACTTTATTAAAAAAAAAAAAGAAGTTAGCAATATGAGTATCACTTCCCTCCATTTTACAGATTTAAATAATGATTGGCATCTATGATTAAATGCCAGTCATTGAGAGAAAATGAGTGATTACTAGAGGCTGGGATAGTTAAGGGAAGCTCTGTGGACTTCTTGTGCAGGAAATGACCATTAAGCTACATCCTGAATTATGAGCATGATTAGGCAAAGGAGGGAAAATTACAATTCATTTGGGAGGCCAACATGAACAAAGGCCTGGAATTTGGAAATCACATGGTTTTTGGGATATGGTGAATACTGTGTTGAGAGATGTGTGCTACAAAGAGGGATTGAATAGATATAACTTACTAACTATAGTAAAGCCATATTATGCAGGGCTCTGAACACCATGTTGAATTTAGGCCTTTCTTCTATAGGCAATGGGTACTACAGGCACTGAAAATATTCACCAAAAGCTCCCCCTTTTCTTCTCCTCATCTCATATTATTCAGATGTCTTCCCCCTACTATTTTCTTCTTTATCCCTGAAAAGGTGCCCCTTCTCCTTGCCAAGTAATGCCCCTTTAAAGCTCTCTGTACTCTGGCTTCTGACCTTTCAACTGAAACTGTCCTTTCCAGAGTTACCAAGGACTTCTGAATTGGCCAATCTAAATGGCCTTTTCTCAGTTCTCATCTTTCTTGACCTCTCTCTCTCTCTAGTTTTTAACACTGCTGATCCGCCCTCTTCTCCTGGATATTCCCTTATGTTTTCATAATACTAGTCCATCCTGGTTCTCCTACCTGTCTGGCCATTCTTTTTTTTTTTTTTTTTTTGGCGGGGCATTGGGGGTTAAGTGACTTGCCCAGGGTCTCACAGCTAGTAAGTGTCAAGTGTCTGAGGCTGGATTTGAACTCAGGTCCTCCTGAATCCAGGGCCGGTGCTTTATCCACTGAGCCACCTAGCTGCCCCTGGCCATTCATTTTTAGTCTCCTTTGCTATACCTTCATCCAGGCCATGTCCACTAACCATGGGTGCCCTCCCCCAAGGGTGTGTCATCCTCTTTCCCCCTCTACTATCTCACTTGGTGATCTCAGAATCAGCTTTTCTGTGCAATGATTCTGAGGTCTATTTATACAACCCACTCGAGTCACCTATCTCCAACTGCCTATTGCATAACTTGACTTGGATTTCATTAGACTGTGAGCACCTTGAGAGCAGGAATTGTTTTTTTGCCCACGGTCACATAACTAGAAATGTCAGAAGCAGGTTTTGTAACTAGGTCTCAAATACAGCAGCTTTTCACTAACTACGCTGTCTCAAGTACAAGACATGGTACCATTAACTACCATCAGAAACTTACAGAGAATAGTTATTTTAGCAATGAAGATAATGAGTTGTATTTGGGGCATTATCTTCTTTGATTCTCTGTGAAATTGGTAAAGTAGTTGTTGTTGTTATGTGCTTCATGGTACAGATTAGGAAATTGAGGCCCAGTGACATCCAGTAACTTGTTTAAAACCACACAACTAGTTATTGACAAGAGTTGGGGTTAGAACCCAGGTTGACAACCCTAGTGCACTTTCTGCCCTATCACAACTATTCAAATGCAATGATAGTAAAATGTTCAGTGGCAGCATTTTCTAAAAGAAAAAACGTTGTATTTTCAGATAGATGAAGTAATTTCCACTTGGGTTTATGCCAGGTGACTCCTCATATTCCATCCCAGGACCTGCCACAGTCAAAATTCCCCAGGTCCTGTGATCCTTGTGGGAGGCAGGCATCTTGCCTGAAGGTAGAAAAAACACACCCTCAGTAAGTAATCTCCTGGCACTGGGATGGGAGAAATTGTTAAGCCAGAGCTATCATCCATAGCATGGCTTCAACTCTATGTAAAGTCAACGACCATGTAATCCAAGAGTGGGCGGGTGAGTACATGTGCGTGTATGAGAGCTAGGAGACAAGAAAGGATCAACAAACTATTTTTCCCTGTTACCATGAACATTTTGCTTAACCGGACAGATCAGACTATTTAGAGGAGCTGATTGAGGCCCTCCCCAGCACATTATAACTCTTCAAGGGGGTTTATAAGCATGATCAATCAACTAATCAACTCATATTTAGGGAGCTTTTCCCACAATCAAAGCATTATGGTAGTTGTTGTATGGAATACCAGGCAGCAGAAGATATGCCTGCCCTCAAAGAGATTCAAGTCTAATTGGGGAGATTAGAACAGATCGAATAACAAGTAACATGAGACAAATGAATAATTAAATAACAGACTGCATGGGTCTGTACCATAAGTGATGTAGAAGTTCAGTGGTTCAGATTCTGAAAAATAGAAGGAATCTTAGAAACCATAGAGATCATAGAGTTCTATCTGATGTTTAACTGTATGACCTTGAGCAAGTCACTTAACCTCATTGGGGCTCAGTTTCCTCATCTGTAAAATGAGGGAGTTGGACTTCATAGTCTTTGTGATCTCTTTCCAGCTCAAGCTTTTTATCCTTTGATCCCATCATTTATGGGAAAGAAAACTGAGGTCACACTGCTAGTAAGGGTCTGAAGCTGGATTTGAACTCGGGTCTTCCTGACTCCAGGCTCAGCACTCTATCCACTGAGCCATCTGGCTGCCTCCCTATTTGGGGGAGAGCTGGTTTTTAAACATTTACCAGCTCATTGCTAGGAACTATCAGAGATCATTTCATCTTTCCTGTTTCTTTCATTGGATCTACAGGAATCCCATCCCAAATTGACAGCGGTCGACTCTCTGGGAAGACAGCTGTAGAGAGAATGCTGTCTGAATCCCAAAGCCAGAATGCACATCTGGTAGACATCTAGACAGGGCCACAGAGTCAGCAGTGTGACATGGCAGCCTCCAAAATGATTCTTAATTATTTAATCTAAACATCTTCTGCTAATTGAACCCTCACCATTTTTCTCTGAGGGTGTAAGGAGACATTATTTTTAGTTACCCTCTCTGGTTCACAAGTAAGAGAGACCTCTTTGCTTCATGTACTTAGGTAGCAGACAAGGCTTTTAGGCTCTACTATTCCATCCTGAGCCTTGCTGTGCGATTTTACTGACCTAAGTTCTCTGGAAATCTGCATGTCATTGTATAGTGGAAAGAGCCCTTTTCAAATCCCAGACCTGACACTAGCTGCATGGCTCTAGATGGGTTTATTTTCTGATTTGTAAAGTGAGGCTAATAATAATTATACTGCCGACTTCACAAGGTTGTTGAGGGAAAATGCTTTGTAATACTTAGTGTGGGATTGGTCTGGAAAAACCATGGACTGGCTTCCAGGAAGTCTAACCCACAGAATCTTTTTTTTTTTTAATTTTTTTTTTAATGTATGAGGTATTCCGTTACATGTAAAGATAGTTCTCAACTTTTGTTTATACATGCTTTACAATTTCAGATTTTTCTCCCTCCCTCCCCTCCCTCCCCCCTCCCCTAGACAGCAGGTAATCTGATATAGGTAATCCACAGAATCTTGTACAAAATGGTCACTCGGTGCTTTTCTCAGCCCTTTTACTGTCTTCTAACACATATTCTTGGCTAGGGAACTTATTTTTTTCATCTCTGGGAAGCTTCATCTGACCTAATGGATACAAGCAGGAGTATGCTAGAACCATCTCAACCTGACGCACAAAAGCTGATTATTACAATGTGAGCATTTGCACTTCAGAAATCAGAAACGGCTACAAATCATGACCTGATTTATTGTTTTGTTGATTACCTAGACTTAAGAAAGTAATGGGAAAATGTTAATGTAGATTAAAATGAATTGTACCATTCGTTCATCCCCGCCCCCACCCCCACCCCAGCCAGTTGTTAAACACCAGCATTCCTTTGGGTACAAAAAATGCTCCTCCCATACCTTTCTTTCACAGGGATGTAGATAGAAACAGTACATACCTACAAGGTCCTTTGCCTCCACCAAATAAAACCTTATTAATAATGTACCATCACTTATTTATGTGATCTGGTAACCTGGCAGACCTCTCTTCAATAGGGAAGGTACTTTGAATTATTTTTCTAGTAGTAATGATGAAAGTCTCCAGAAGTCTTCAAATTGACAAATATTTTCACCCATCAAAAAAAAAAAAGTCTACCTTGGACTCCACCCATTTTCATTGTTGTCTACTCTTTGTTTCAGTAGGTTAAAAGTGATCCTAAAACCTCAGCTTGGTGGCTGAGGGAAGGAGAAGGAGTCCAGGGTAGATAGGTTTCTTTTTAAAATTTTCTGAACTCCAGGTGTTCTCTATTTACTAACTTCTAATATACTTTAATGAATGCTTAATTCCTAAAAAAAAAAAAAGTGATCCTAAGATCACAAAATGTTCCGTTCATTCCTCTGCTTATTGCTCATCCCCTGAATCAGAATGCCTTCCCTTCACCTCACAAATCATAATCTTGTATATCTTTCAAGACCCAATTTAAATTTATAGCATCATAGGACTGTGGATTTTAGAGCTGAAAAAACTTTCAGAGGTTTACTCAGATTGAGTAAACTGAGGCCTCAAGAAATTAAGTGAACCAAAGCCACACTTCCTCCATGAAACCTTCCCCAGCTACTGGAGCCCCACTAATCTCTTCCCTCCTTGGAATAGTCATATCATTTCTATTCTCTTCCACAAAGCCTTTCACTTTGTCATATGCTAACTTACATTGTTCTCTTAGGGCCAGTATGGTATAGTGTATAGAATGTTGGGCCTGGCATCAGAAATCTTGCAGTTGATGCTTGCACATTATGTGGCAAGGCAAGTCACTTAAACTCTGAATGTTTTCATCAGCTCTCTAAGATTTAATCTGCTCACTTTAATGAAGGTGAAAGGAGTTCTCTAAACTGAAATCACAGGTTCTTTGTGTACCAGTGTCTAGAACAACTTGTGTTGTTAGAACTGGGAGGGATCTTAGAGATGCTATGGTTCTATGCTCTCATTTTATAAATGAGGAAAATTGGGCCAAGAGAAATAGTGTGACCCACACGTGGTATGCAATGTCTAAATTTTAAAAATCTGTTTTCATTGTTATGGGTTCAGAGAAGTGGGTGTAGTCACTTCAACTATTAGTAGCAGGATTATGACCCAAATCTCCTAACTCCAAGTTCAGTGCTCTTTAGATGACACTACAAAGGCCTGAAGTTTTAGGCCAAAATCCAGGTCACAGTGACTTGGTTCTAGATTTCATGCATGCTGGGATATCTTTATTAGCAATGCTAAGTAATTGTAAGGCTATATATCCCTGGATTTCAGAAGGATAACATCATTTAGCAGAAGCAGGTGAAGCAGTCAGTTACCCAGTCCCAGGGAAAGGGATCACACTTTTTTGACCTGGATTTTACCTGAATGAGACCCTGCTGGGTTCTGTTTGCTGGCCACTTGGTCTTTTTCATCTCATCTTTTAACAACTGGATGGAAAATCCCAGCAGGAAGGCACTACATAGGAGTCATCTTTCGGTCTCTTTTCTCTCTCTTTTCTTTGTCTACTTCTAGGGTCTGGGACTGTAGCAAACATGTCTCCCTGTTTCCCACAGGCTTCAACTTTCTACCTTCTCTCAAACTGTACCATATGCCTGTTGTGTCCTCCCCCTGCTTAGAAACACCAACCCAGCTCACTTCAAAAAGTTCCCATGGTCTTATATTTTCTATAAAGTTGACAACTTCTCTAGCACATGCTATCTAAACACAGAATTCACAGTCTCTTCCCAGCCTCACCTCAACAATTATGCCCTTCTCCTTACACATTTCCTTCCCAACCTCAAAACATGTTTAGTTATCATAAAATGATAGAGCTGGAAGGGACCATGGAGATCATTGGAAACTAAGGCACACAAAAATGGAAAGTGACCTAAAGTCACATGGCCAATCAGTGACTGAGACAAAACTTGAGTCTTGGCAACAAGAATTGCCAGACTCTTAGCCCAAAGATCTTTCTACTACAACACCTGTCTGTCCCTGTTGAGGGACATGGTGGATGGACATCTGGGTCTGGAGTCTGGATAATTGGAGTGGCTTTAGAAATTTACTAGCTGCGCAATCCATCCAGGGCAAGTCATTTGACCAGTTTACTTTAGTTTCCTCAATTGTAAAATAGAGATCAAATGATCACCTCTCGGGTTAAGGATCAAATGAGATCATATTTGTAAAAAGTACTTAGCATAGAGACTAGCACATAGTAGGCACTATATAAATGCTTATTCCCTCCCCTTCGTTCTTATTTGTATATGATGTGTATCATGTGATGGATTCACTTTACTATCTGTGTTACAATGCTGGTGACTGCTTTTATTTTACTATACACACATCTTTTAATTGATCATCTCTACCAATGACTCTACTTTTAATTTAAAACTCCTAAGAAGCAGGGATTATGCTAGGGTTAATTTTCTTTCAAGAGAGCCTAGCGCAGCACTGAATTCACTTAAGTGCTTAATAATTCTTTCTGCTGATGATCATTCATTCAACAAACATTATTAAGTACCTGCATTAGGAGTGAGGGATAGGGGGTGGGGAGAGATATAAAGATGAATAGAACATCATTCTTGTCAAATAGTATCTCATAGCACCTGAACCTCCACGTGAAGGATGGGGGACCATTGTTTGTTCTTGGTTGTTTTTCAGGTTCTTCTTCTCTCAATCCCAGAGGGACCCTCTAAGTTAGGGTCTCATCTTCCACACAGACACCCATGCACACTAAGATTGGGTTGAGAAACTGTCATCTTCAGAGGCATTTGAAAGGAAGCAAGGGGAAGAAATGCAGCAATCTGGGTTCCCTGACCTGAGACCATTTTTCTAACACCTCCCTCCCCCTCCCCTTACAAGTTGGACAGAACAGACTACAGGCTCTGACGTCTGGGCTCCCAGTTCATAGCATAAACAGCTCCTAGGAAATTTGGGCTTTGTCCCAGAGCTGTTGCCATCAGTCTATTAACACACATGCACTCAGAGCATAGTCATGCTGGCTAGACACATCACTTTCTTTACAGGAGCAGAGTGGCTAAAGTCTGAGATCTAAATTAATCGAAATGATACCCTCTCTGACCCAGATCCTTAGTTGGTGCCCCATCTATTGGGTCACACAGCTGTGTCCCCTGCCCCGGGATCAAATGAGATATTTGTAAAGCACAGAGCCAGGCACATGATGTTGTTCAGTCATTCAGTCCAGTCATTCAGTCGTGTCCAACTCTACATGACCCCATAGACTTTGTCTAAGGTACTTTCTTGGCAAAGATACTAGAGTGGTTTGCCATTTCCCTCTCCAGTGTGTGCCCATTTTACAGATGAGGAACTGAGGCAAATAGGGGTTAAGTGACTTGCTTAGGGTCACACAGCTAACAAGTGGTTGAGGCCCAATTTGAACTTAGATCTTCCTAACACCAGGCTTGGCACATAGTAAGCTCTTAATAAAGGCTTGTTCCCATCCCCTTTAGTCCCATTTTTTTTCCAAATCGGGTGAGAGAAGGTTGCGAAGGTGACTGTCAATATATAGTTCAGTTCCAAAAACTTGCATTAAGTCCCCACTGTATTTAATGAAATTTGTCAGGAGCCAAGAGGGATATAAAGTTTAGATAAAACATGTAGTACCTATATATTCTTGGAGCTTTATAGTCATATAAGGGGATAAGAAACTCACAGAAAATTATAATAAATAATAATAATAATAATTGATATATAGAGTTGTGAAACAAGGTGCTATGTGAGGTTTGAGGGAGAAGATCAGGACTCTCAGGATATCAAGGAAGACATTAAAGGAAATAGCACCTGAGCTAGGCCTTGAAGGGTGTCATCTATCTACTAACCCAACAAGAAGAAGGAAGGAAGACACTGTGCAAGCAAAGACACAGAAGTAGAAAAGCCCATGTTAGGATCAGGAGACAATGAGTAATGCATTTTAGCTAGAGCATCAAGTGCAAGAAGGGAAGGAGTCTGAAACAAATTTGAAAAGTTAGGGTCTCACCAATCTTGGCAAGGCATTGAATGGCAGAGAGAGGAGAAGTTTGAACCTTACTTGATAAGCCAGAAGAAAACTTTTTCAAGAAAAGTTCTATGAGATCAATGCATAGGAATGACAAGTTTGGAAACTGTATAAAGAAGAAGGGAAGGGAAGCGGGGCGCGGGGGGGGGGGGGGGAGACGATAGAAATAGGAAGACCTGTTAGGAAGCGACCTTAATATTCACGAGGAAAGTGGTAATAACAGTGTGTTCTAGACAGAGATGAGAGAATAACATAAAGATTTCAATCTGTAAAAATATTTTTAACTAGTTTAGGCCTAATTTGGGGGGACTAATCTGACTGGGGGGGCCTAATCTTACTGGAGGACTAATCTGGGAACTTTTGACTAGCTGGCTATCTGTGGATGTTTGACTACTATTAATTTAATATGGGCCGTTTAAAAACTTCTCCACACTGCTCCCAAATTGATAAGCAAATGATTAAGAAGCCTCTTAATTAAATAACCAAAGCAGAATTTATTTATAAAAATCAATGTAAACGATAAGGGTTAAGAAATGCAAATTGTACAACCTGTCTGCTTTTAATATAATAAGGGCCTTTGCCACCTCTTGCCTTAGGGTATGCTCCAGCTTTCTCTAACTTTCACTCTTTTTCTCCTTCGCTCCAGTTTCCCTGCTTCACTTTCACTTCTAACTCCAAGCCCCTTTCACTTTGTCAACCCCCTTACAGTCTAACTTTCCTCTCTGTACTGCCGCACTGAACCCCTGTGTTTCTCTCTCACAGACCTCTCCTTCCATTCTCCTGGTGCTCTGGCATCCACCAGCCTCCCCTTCACTGTCTCACTAGCTCCCCTGTATATATGTTCCTTCTCTCCCCTCAAACCTAGGGCTCTCTGAGCCCCTGCACACACCAAGCTAATCCACTGGCCACACTGGAGCTGTGCCCAATGGGTCTCAAGGGGCCTGTGCCCCCTGCTGCGTGCCTGGGACCTCCACACGGACTATGCTAGGGCCTGGCAGGACAAGCCTGGGATTTCCAGGGCAGCTCCCCTCAGGGTGTAGGGAGCTGGGGATTCTTTTTTTTCTCCCCAGCCGTCTGACCTGGTGTCCTGAAAAGCCCACTGGGCTTTCTTGGCTCATCTGAAATGGAGGGGAGGGGTACAACCTCCTCACACAGAAAAAAACCCTGAGGGCCTAAGGCTTTTTAATCTCAGCCCAAAGGCAGGGTCCCCAAATCAAAATAAATTTCCACAAATCATGAAAAACTGCATAAATGGAGGTCCTAGAAAACTCATACTAGAGCTATCTCATCAGAATCATGGAAGTTGGAATTTGGGTCATACCTGTCTTTCCCAAGGTCACATGGCTAGTGAGAAGCAGAGCCAGGACCAGTTGGAAACCCCCAGTATGATGTACCATATTGCACTGCAGTTTAATGTTACCCTTAAGAGAAAAGGACAATTGACAAAGGGTTGTCGTTGCCACTAAGCCCTTTTGAGGCTCATTTTCCTTGTCTCACTGGGTTCTCAAGTTTGGGGAGTGACTTCAGATTAATTATGGCCTACTCATTAAAGTCACACATGACCCATTATGGATCAGGGGCATCGTGTTGGCTCAAGGATCAATTGTGCAGAAATGGGATCTCAGAAATATCAACTGATTCCCAAGGAGGCCACAGAGTAGAGAGTGAGTCACTGCATTTTTTCCTGAAATGTTTAGATTACCAAAGATATGAGCATCCCAGCCATCTTATATTTTTCTGGAGTCTTCTGGATCTGTTGACAAGCAAGGCAACTCAAGTCCATTATTGTTTTTCTACTGCGAAGCAGGATAGAGGGCCAGGCAGTTCCAGCGTACAGCTAACAGAATAGCATTGCCATCCTGTCCTTCCTCTTGCCATCGTCCTAAGAAAAGTCTCCTAGAATCAAACACTCTAAATAAATAAGCCATATGCATAAGGCATTTAGAGGTCAGAACTGATGACTTATAAGGTCCCTTCCAGCTCTAAAATTCTATGAAACCATGAATAGCTCAGTCCCACTCCAGTTAAGCCATTCTCACTGACCTGAGCACATCATGCTGAATTTCCCACCTCTGCCTTTGCTTATGCTTGTTGTGCTACACCCTACCCATCCCATATCTCTGATTAGTCTATGGATTGATTGGTAGCAAACCTACCACTTTCAGAGCTAGTTCGGGCAACCCCTACCTTACATGTGAGGATCTCTTAGTTGGTTCTTAATTAAAGGGCTACATATGTTTCCTGATTCTTGGCTGTTCTCTGCTCAAGCATCTCATCATGGCTAGAGCCACACAGATCAAGAATTCAGTGAACTAAAAACCCCTGATGGGTATAATATAGGATACTGTGTAGATTCCCTGCCCTTGAGGAGCTTATAGTCTAGTTGAGAAGATGATACAGACATACTCCCATTAAAAAGGAAGAAAAAAACCCTAAAACTACAAAATAGTAAATATGTGCCAATGAATAATATACTTAACAAGTGCTTTAGGAGGTCAGGAGAGAAAACAATCCTGTGGCTTAGGAGGAGAAGCTGGGGCTGAAATTCTCTAAACTTGGGTTGTCATTCCAGTATTCCCACAAAATCACTGTGGAATCTTAGGCAAATGAACCCTAAACCCTAAGTATAACCACTTAATTTCATCTCCAAAGCTCTCCTCATGGTATAAAGCAGCTTCTTCTCAAACCTGGTCATCCTCTGTAGCCAATGTTTGTTTATTCTACAACCAATTACCAAAATTGGGAGTTCTGTAGACCTTTGATTTCTTTGCCCGCTCCCCACTCTGCCATTCTATCCCGCCATCTTGGTTATTTCACTTGATGTTGGCATCTTCATCAGAAAGAGGCAAAAAGAGACCTAAAGCTACATGTATTCAAACTCCAGCTAGAATCATCTCTTAGTTGTCATTTCTACCTTCTCCTCCCAAACACACACACACACACACACACACTCTCACACACACTGCCATAATCATTCCTGACCCCATTTATTAGTTCATGTTCTTTCCCTTTTCTCTGCCTGCCAATATCCTGGCCATCCTTAAAGGACCACCTCAAGTCCTATTACCTCTAAGAAACCATTATTGAAACACCAGTTACTAGTGATACCTCCCCTCCTGCACCATCCGAAACATGTATAGTGTGACCACCTAACTATTTTAACACTTCATAGAAACATAGATTGAGAGCTTAAAGGAATCTCAAAGGTAAAGAGGGTACCCAACCCCTCTCATTCTACAATTGAAGAAACTGAAGCCTGGAGAATTTAGGTGACTTACACAAGATTATTCAGAGTGTAAGTATTCATCCGCCTACCCCTCATACCTATTACTTACCTATAATTGTTCAGTGCCCTCACCCTCTTTTTTCTCTTCCTTGACTTGCGTCATCTTTTTCCTGACTCCCAATCTCCTGAAAAAGGTTAGATTTCCCCTATGCTTTTGCATATCTTTTTTCATCTGTTTCTTCATCAGCATACTTCTTCCATTCTTTCAAATAACATTTCGGGGCAGCTAGGTGGCACAGTGGATAAAGCATTGGCCTTGGATTCAGGAGGATCTGAGTTCAAATCCAGCCTCAGACACTTGCCACTTAACTAGCTGTGTGACCTTGGGCAAGTCACTTAACAAAATAAATAGATAGATAGATAGATAGATAGATAGATAGATAGATAAACAAGCAAGCAAATAAATAAGTAAATAAACAGTGAGTTCAAATAACATTTCATTGTCCATGATTAACCTGGAGGGTAAATAAATAGTTTGGGGCAATAACAATGGCTAATATCTGTATGGTATGTGTTAGACCTATTCTGCTTGGCTGCTTCAGAGAACAGAGCCAGTACCAGTAGGTAGATGGTAAGGGAAGCATATTGGGCCCCAAATCTGGACAAACTTTCCTAGCAGAACCATCACACAAAGGAATAGACTGCTTTGGTAAGTAGGGAGCTTTCTGTCATTGGAGGTATTCTAGTGGACATTACATGGTCATTTTGTTGGAAATGCTCCCACCCTGTTTCCTGCTGGGCTGGATGAGATGATCTTTGAGGTCCCTTCCTCACGATTCCGTGACTCTTCCAGCTACATATAGCTCTTTCTTCAGACTGGAGATCAACTTATTTCTTGTTGTCTACATGGTTCTTGATTGTTCCTTGGAACTTTCAGAAATATATGGAAATGTATTTTTCTCTTTTTTTTTTCTTTTTAGTGAGGCAATTGGGGTTAAGTGACTTGCCCAAGGTCACACAGCTAGTAAGTGTTAAGTGTCTGAGGCCGGATTTGAACTCAGGTACTCCTGACTCCAGGGCCGGTGCTCTATCCACTGCGCCACCTAGCTGCCCCTGTATTTTTCTCTTGATATTTTTAATGTATCTATATCTTGTCTCCAAAACTAAACTATAAACTCCATGAAGGCAGGGATTATGTTATATATGATTTTGTTTTCCTCTAACACAGTGCTGGATATATAAAGTTGGTGCTAAATAAATGCCTGTTTGAAATAGACTTGAGTATCATTCCATTTTGTCTATTGTTAATAATTCTGGTTAAAGGAAAAGATTTAATTAATAAGGATAATGAAACTATTAACTTTGTGTATCTTTTAAATTTTATGCCTCTTCAAGTTGCCTGGCCCTCTTTTCTGGGCCTCAAATTTACCCTGGACATTTGCAAGTGGTCTGTCTGTAACTATATACTGATCATTCTTGCTTGCTTGCTTGCTTTTCCTTCCTTCCTTCCTTCCTTCCTTCCTTCCTTCCTTCCTTCCTTCCTTCCTTCCTTCCTTCCTTCCTTCTTGGAGGAAATTGGGGTCAAATGACTTTCTGAGGGTCATAAAGCTAGTATCTGAGTCCTCCTGGCTCCACAGTTGGTACTCTATCCACTGTGCCACCTCACTGCCCCTGAGGCTGATTTCAAAACAAATTATTACCATTCCTTTCCAGGCTCCACTCCCGACTCTCTGAGCTTTCTCTACCTGCCCTGCAGTTCTCATCTTCCCCAACCTTTTTCAACTTGTGTTATCGTTTTTTCTTAGGAAATATACTCCTTGAGAGCAAGGATTGACTTTTTGAGTTGTATTTGTATTCCCAGTGCTTAACCCAGAGTAAGAGCAGCTAGGTGATGCAGTGGATAGAGTGTCAGGCCTGGAGTCAAGAAAACTCATTTTTGTGAGTTCAAATCTGGCTTCACAACTACTAGCTGTGCAACCCTGTGTACGTCACTTGACTTTACCTCAGTTTCCTCATCTGTAAAATGAGATGGAGAAAGAAATGGATTTTTCTGACTCCAGGCCTTGGATACCTAGCAGTCACAACCACTTACTGGAGATGCTATAAAAATAGCTACTATTTAAGCAGCACTTTAAGGGATGCAAGGAACTTTAAAAGCTACTTTTTGTCATTTGATCCTTATAACAACCCTATAAGATAGGTGCTGTCATTATCTCTATTTTACAGAAAAGGAAATTGAGTCTTAGAGAGTTTAAGTGACTTGCTCAGGGGTAAATAAATAGCTGTAATGAGATTCAGACTCCAATTTTTCTGATTTCCAAGTCCCACCCTCTATAGACTACAACACAGTCTGATTTGGGGTTAGGATGTTGGACTAGATGACCTCAGTTCTGAGATTCTGTGATTTTGTGATTCTAGGCCTAAAGCCAACAGACAACAGAATCCTTAGGCCAAGGAGGATTGAGACTAAGGAGCTCCATGAAAGAAAAGCATTTCTACAAAGTCTTCATTAGAAGAAAAATTAGCTAACTGTTTTCTTAATGACAACATTGGAGAGGAGGCAAGAGGAAGAGAAAAGGGCCCACTTCATTTTTTCCACATGGAGCTGTGTTGATGCAGAAACAAAATCCCCAACCCATCTATGATCTAGACTCAGACTCCCTCCCTCCCTCCTTCTTTCTACCCTTCCCCACCCCACCCCCCTCCCTTAGGTCTCCTGAATTGATGGCTTTTCTTACAGCCCTGTCAGAAGCCCAGAGGCAAGCAGCTTCAGGAAGTCTGGTCTCTGGTTCTGCTGTCTGTGGCAGGCCCCATCCCTGGGATCCTAACTACAGCCAGGGTGGTGCCATGAACTCGCTCCATTCCAGGCCACCCCATTTAAAAATGGGTCATCTGGGAAGGGCCTGAGTCATCTATGAAATTCCAGGGCTTTAGAGTAACACAGACTGAGGTTAGGTGGCTTTAAATCACCATGTAATCATCAGCTTGTCATGCGAAAGCTCTTCTGTGGCTGGTGAGCGCTATTGGTTAGAGCCCTGGGCTAAGGAGGCCAAGATTCATGGGTTTGATTCTTGTGTGGGCCACTTAGTTCTGCTCTGTTCCATAGCCACAGATTGCACCCCATGTCCCAGCCAACTATCTCACAAACACAGAGTCACTGTCACAAGGGAAACCAGGAGATTGGGAATGGATCAGTACAAACACTCCCCCATTGCTGGAGAAGGAACTCATTGAACCATAGAGTCTGAAGGTCCAAAATCCCACCCCTTCAGGAATCTCCTTTCTAGCACCTCTGGTGGTTGACCATCTAGCCTTTACTTGAATACTTCTAGCAATGGGGGATTTATTATCTCATGAGGCAGCACAGTCTCGTTTTTTGACAGCTCTGCATTGTTATATTAAGAGAGGGAGTATGGCATATGGTGGACTCTAAGCCAGGAAGACCTGGGTTCAAGGACCACCTCTGACACAGGTTATGTGGCCCTAAGCAAGTCTCTTAACCCCTCAGTGCTCTAGGTCAGTGGCATCAAACTCAGATAAGGGAGGAAGAGGGAGACATTAAACTGTACATAATGATCCCTACAGGCCACATATTAACTTAGAAAACCACATGTATTTATGAATTTAAAAAAATACATCAACTAACTCATTAAAATCAGACAGGAACTATATTTTTATCTGATCAGGCTACACTCAGGAGTGTCATGGACACCTGTGCTTTAGGCTATAAATTAGAGGTAAGGTGTCAACCTACATTAGTAGAGGAGTTTTCTGGCCCAGGAATTCCCTCTTCCAATGAAACCATAGGTCCAATTCCCGGCCTTATCTTTATCCCTCTTTATATTGAGCTGTAAACCATCTCACTCCATTGAGGTCTAACTTCAGTCTATTGTTTGTGGTTCTTTCGGAAGCCACACAGAGTAAATCTACTTTCCTGTACATACAAAATCCTTTTAGATGTTTGAAGGCATCCATTATATTCTCTTTAAGACTTCTCAAAGTAAATGTCCTACCAATTAGTGCTAGTATCATCCTCTGCAGCAAATTATAGGAGGGTGCCACCTTCAGCAAAATATATATACATATATGTGTGTGTGTGTGTGTGTGTGTGTGTGTGTGTGTGTGCGCGTGCGTTTGTCTTTAGTAATTCCCATTTCCCCCTTTGTGACTCTCCCTTTCTTCCTTAGATACCCAGTCAAATAGAACTGCAATGTTATAGGCTTGGGAGATGGAGAAGAAAGTGGTACAATTAACAAAGAAATAAATATGAAAAATATTAATTGGGGCCAGGGGACGGGGCATGGTTAGTGGGAAAGATGGTGAGTTCAGTTTTGGATACAGTGAGTTTTATGAGTTTGCTGTCTAAGTTTCCATCTAGGTGGAAATATTTACCAAGCAGTTGGAAACATGGACGAGAGCTCTGAGGAGATAGGAATTTAGAGTTCAGAATCTTGGAAGATGAAAAGTTTCAAGAGATCTCAGGTGGGATCTTCCTGGTTGGTAGCTAAAAGCTAAGTGGAGGTCGAGGTCAAGGTCATAGAAGCTGAATAATTCAAGACAATAGGATGATATGATATTAGAAGCATCATGTATGTGGATATTGATGTTTCTGAGGATAATCATAGGATAAAGATTGCCAAATAAGATGTTCAGCCTAGTGCAAAAAAAAAAATCAAGGAAAGAACTGGAAGAGTTTGCAAATGACAGGGATAAGAATTAGGAGAGGGTGGTAAAGTAGAGTTGTTTAATGATAGTGGTAGAATAGGGTTTGAAAGTGGCATGGGAAACAAGGAATATGTTGGCTCCTCTTTCAGGGAGTAATGAAGAAAGGTGTGTGTGGTGGGGGGGAATCCAAAGGAATGAATGTCTAATGGTGAAATATCAGGTATCTTGATAGGATGCAAGCAAGATTGCGGGTGTATGACCCTTCCTGTCACCCCTCATCATGCCTACTTGCAAGGCCAACATCTTTATATATACTATGAAAGAGCTCATCTGTGTAGTCCAGTCATTGAGACCATCCATATGTCATAGCCTTCATGGATAGAAATTTTATATGAATCAAGGTACTTCACACCTGTATATCTTTCCCTGGGGTATTGGTTTTCAATGAATGACAAGTTTAGTTTGTTCAGTATTGAATTTAGATGATCACTGCTTAATGTTATGACTTAAACCAGTTATTGTTATCATTACTTACCCCATCTTCTGTCCCTAGGTTTCCCCTCCACTCCCATCACCATTGCATGTTTTATACTTAAAATATGTAGCCCATACATAAAGCTGTAATTTAGCAGGGAAAACTTTTTTTTATGAATACCTATAGCATACAAGGCTTACAAAGTAATAGTGATAACTCATATTTACTTACAATTACCTTGAGGTTTACAGAGTACTTTCCTCATAATAGCCCTGGGAAGCAGATATTCCACCTATTATCATCTTTGAGACTTCAAAGAATTTAAATGACTTGACCAGAGCCCACAGCTAGTAATGTCAGAACCAGGTATTCAAACCCAGGTTTCTCCTGACTTGAAGTCATTAGGCTTTTCACTAATGCCCTTATTGTGTGTGTGTGTGTGTGTGTGTAATAAGCCATGAATTAGAGACAGCTAGGTGGTGCCTAGTCAGGAAGACCTGAGTTCAAATATGACTGCAGATACTTGACTATGTGACCACAGGCAAGCCATCAAACCTCTCTTTACCTCAATTTCCTCATCTGTAAAATACTGTATAACAAAAGCACCTTCCCCAGGGGTGTTACGAGGATAAAATATTTGTAAAGTACTTTGTAAATCCTAAAGGATGAAATAAACGCTAGCTATTATGATTATGTAAGTCCTCAATGACTCTGAAGGTCCCTTCTAGTTATCTATCTATGATCCTATGATCGCTTTGTAGCAAAAATAACTGGCCTTGGGGGGAAGCTAGGTGGCACAGTGGATAAAGCAGCAGCCCTGGATTCAGGAGGACCTGAGTTCAAATTCGACATCAGACACTTGATACTTATTAGCTGTGTGACCCTGGGCAAGTCACTTAACAGTCATTGCCCCACTACATAAATAAATAAACAAACAAACAAACAAATGGAAATAACTGGCCTTTCACTGACAAGTTTTGTGACACTGGATAGTACTGCCCCAGGTCTTCTCACGGGGGGGGGGGGGGGGGGGGGGGGGGCGGAGAGGAAGGGAGAGCTCTTGCTTCTCCTCCCAACCCTCTCCCTGCCCAATACATTGAGGTAGGCACTTTCTGACCATTTTCTTTTGTCTTCCTACAGGCCTCCTACTCTAAGTGGCAGCCCCGTTATTTCTGACATCTCCCTCATCCGGCTTTCACCACACCCTGCAGGTCCTGGAGAGTCTCCCTTCAATCCCCCTCACCCATACGTGAACCCTCATATGGAACACTACCTCCGCTCCATGCACAGCAGTCCTACCCTATCTATGATTTCAGCAGCGCGAGGCCTCAGCCCCGCTGAGGGTGAGTAATGGGCTAACACATTGGGGATTTGGGGTGCTGGCTGCAAACATAGAATCACACTAATCTCTTTTTTTTCCCAGGGCTATGGGGGTTAAGTGACTTGCCCAGGGTCACACAGCTAGTAAATGTCAAGTGTCTGCGGCTGGATTTGAACTCAGGTACTCCTGAATCCAGGGCTGGTGCTTTATCCACTGCACCACCTAGCTGCCCCCTACACTAATCTCTTTCTGGGGCAGAACATTATTCACTGAAGAACTTTTTTTCTTTTTAAGTGACAGTAAACAGTTTGCTCCCTAATTCACAATCCATGGTCAGTTTAGACATAGATAGGACCTAGGTTGACTTTTCTTCTGGCCATGAAGAAAGGGCATTTTAGGAGGCAGCTAGGTGGCACAGTGGATAAAGCACTGGCCCTGGATTTGGGAGGACCTGAGTTCATATCCAGTCTTAGACACTTGACACTTAACTAGCTGTATGACCCTGGGAAAGTCATTTAACCCTCATTGCCCTGTAGAAAGAAAGAAAGAAAGAAAGAAAGAAAGAAAGAAAGAAAGAAAGAAAGAAAGAAAGAAAGAAGAAAGAAAGAAAGAAAGAAAGAAAGAAAGAAAGAAAGAAAGAAAGAAAGGAAGGAAGGAAGGAAGGAAGGAAGGAAGGAAGGAAGGAAGGAAGGAAGGAAGGAAGGAAGGAAGGAAGGAAGGAAGGGCATTTTAAATAAATCAGATTTGTAGCTTGAAAGAGCCTCGTAGGTTCTCTAATTCAACGTCTTTATTTTATAGCTATAGAAACTGTAATCCTGAGATTTTAATTGATTTGCCCAAGGTCAAGCAAGAGCTAGGATTAGTATATAGTAGACATTTAATAATTTTTATTGATTGATTAATTAATTCAATGGGATTCCATCCAAGGTCCTCTGACTCCAAAACATAATGCATTTTCTGGTGCATATTTGTTGTCTATTGCATCCCCTCAAGTCACTTCTCCTTTCTCTGCCTGACTCCCAGAAGAAGCTTTCTATAATGGTTACCCCAACCTTCTCTGTTCTCACTCTATTCTTAACCTTTTCCAATGTGTTATCCAACATCATCATCAACTAAACCAAAGCTTCTTAAACTGTGGGTCGCCACCCCATATGGGGTCATATAACTGAATGTGGGGGTTGCAAAAAAATTGGCAACAGTAAAAAATTATGTATACCTATTTTATATATTTGGGAACATGTAAAAATTTCTCTGGCAAAAAGGGGTTGGGAATGGAAAAAGTTAAAGAAGCCCTGAACTGAACTACTTTCACCACTGATCTCTTTAGTGTTAAATCCAATGGTTCCCCACCTCCTCAGGCTTTATTCTTCTTGACCTTTATAGCATTTGACAATGCTGACGAGCCCCTTCTCTTGTATATTCTCTTTCCCCTGACTTTTCATGACGCTGCTGTCTCCTGGATCCTCTTAACTGCCTTAGTCCCTCCTTCTCAGTCTCCTTTGATGGATCTTCATCCACATCTCTCCCCTGTGCAAGGTTATAGCCCAAGGCTCTCTTCTGAGTCCTCTTCTTTGCTCTCTTTTCGGTGCTTTCTAGACTAACTAGATTATTATTTATAGAAGTAGTGTCCTAATCTGGGAGTGCCTTGCATCACTGAAAGCACAAGCCCCCATTCTTGTCTTCATCCCTGTCTAGACATAGCTAGCTACTGCCTATATCCAGTCAGTAGCTAAACCTTTCAATTCTGTCCCCACAACATTTCTCACAACCATCCCTTTCATTCTACTCCTACAGTGCCACTACTTTCATTCATGCCTTCCTTGCCCCTCACCTAGACTTTTACAGTCGCTTCTTATTTGGTCTTCTTGTCTCCATCTTCCCCCTCTCCAACCCATCCTTCACACACAGGTGCCAAATGGATATTCTCAAAGCACATGTCTGATCATAGCACTGTCCTACTCGAGAAGCTGCAGTAGCTCCCTATTGTCTCTAGGAGGAAACACAAAGTCCTTTCAAAAATCTGACCCTATCCTACTTTTCCAGGTTGCTTACACATTACTTCCCTTTCTCTTCCAATCAAAGTGGCCTATGTCTGTTTCCTACATACAACCTGCCATCCCCCATCTCTGTGGAATGTTGCCCCTCCTTGCCTCTCTCTTAAAATTCATTTCTTCCTTTAAGATTTACCTCAAGGGGGGCGGCTAGGTGGCGCAGTGGATAAAGCACCGGCCCTGGATTCAGGAGTACCTGAGTTCAAATCCGGCCTCAGACACTTGACACTTACTAGCTGTGTGACCCTGGGCAAGTCACTTAACCCCCATTGACCCGAAAACAAACAAAAAAAAAAGATTTACCTCAAGGGCCATTTTCCACACCAGGCCTTTCCTGTCCCCGCATCCCCACCCAGTGGTTAATTCTGTGCCTCCTATGTCTTTGCATTTACCTTCCAGTACTATGTTAAATGCTCTTACATCTTCCAACCCCTTGACACTGACCCCCTTGCAGTTCCTTAGACAGTCATCTCATGACTTCAGACATTCCCACTGTCTGTCTCCCACTCCTAGAATTCTGTCCCTTTTTACTTTCACCTCCTGGTTCCCAAAATTCCTTCAAGACTCACCTCAAATCCTACCTTCTACAGGAGGTCTTTCCTAGTGATCCTTCACTGATGGTCCCTTTCCTGTGAGACGGCCTTCCGCTTTCTCTGGCCACATCTTGTGTGTGCGTGGTTGGTTCTTTGCTTGTTGTCCTCCATTGAATAGAAGTTCCCTGAGGACAAAGATGATGTTTTTGCCCTTCTTTGTATCTCTGCTGTTTAGCACAACTCTTGGTGCATAGCGTCTGTTTAATAAGTACTTTTTGGTGATGATGTTATTAATTATCAGGAGGAGGAGAAGGTGGAGGACAATGATAAATCTAGTGTTAGACGTGTCCTGGGATAGTAAGGAGACAAGCTTTCTTGGAGCAGGGAGTTGGTTAGGGGAGTAATGGAAGAAAAGGTTAGAATGGTAGGTTGGGCCCTTACATGTTGGCTCCATATTTTTTACATGAATTCTGTCATCTTGCCCTGATAAATGGGGCTTTGCCCTTTTCTCCTAATCCCTGGTTAGCCAGGGACTGTAGAATCTCAGGAAAGCAGGATTGAAAAACTTCAGCTGTGGAGAAAGAGGCCATAATGAGTTTTGGCAGGCAAAGGGTTTTATCTGGCCAAGGAACTTAACGAGCGCTCAGCATTAGGTCTCTGCTTGAATTTTCAGACATAGCTATCGTTGACCAGGCTACAATCGTCTGGCTTGCGTGGCGCCTTCTTTTTCTTTTTCTTTTTTCTTTAAAAACCAAATCAGCTGGGATGTCGATGCTGACAGCCCTCTAGCTCCCAGTTTCTACAAGGAGTCCTGGTTTGCTGAGGGTGGGGAGAACAGGGAGCGAATGAGAGACTGTTTACGAATTTGAGGAAATGGAGGAATGTAGAGGCCCAGGCCTGGTCTCCTTTATCGACAGAAACACACCCCATACGGAACGTCAGCACAGCACTGAATTGGATGCTTGAAAGGGGGAGGAAGGTACTGGGGGAGTTCAAGGGGAAGCAGAGTATGAGAAGAGAGGAACGGAATAGAGACTACTGTGTTTCTATGGACCTTTTTTTCCTTACTCAAAAGCAAAAAATAAGATTGGTGTCAGATTTTGATTGATTTTCTCTCTCCCCTCCTTTTTCCCTTCTCCCAGTGGCCCACGAGCACCTTAAAGAGAGAAGCCTCTTTGGCCTTCCCCCTCCAGGGGCAAACCCTTCAGATTATTATCATCAAATGACACTCATGGCGAGCCACCCAGGCCCTTATGGGGACCTCTTGATGCAAGGCGGAGGAGCTACGGGTGCCCCCCACCTCCATGACTACCTCAACCCAGTGGATGGTAAGTACTGAGTCCAGGACAATGTCCTGGATAGGGGGAAGGTGGCAAGGAAGTCTTATTTTAATGGTTATGCCTCAAAAGGGACTGAAGCATGATTATCATTATTGATTTAAATGTCATAATCACTATTATTTGTTGATTTTTTTAAAAGTCTCATCCCTTTTTCTAACTAGAACTTGTAGATGGTTCTGAGATAAACTTACTTGGTGATCCATGGCATTCCTATGAAGTTGGAGCCTGCTTATGTCCATTTTCAAGAAGAAAACTTAAGATGCAGAGAATTATCTGTGCTGGGAAACTAATCCTGGTGTTTACAGTGTTTGGCTAAATTTGGCCCCCTTTGCCCAGCTCAACTCAGAGAGGGTGGTCTTTAGGGACCCTCCCACAGATGTTAATGATAGTTCGGTTTAGCCCTGGAGACCCACTTGTTGATGAAAAGAGCCACTTGAGTGACTTCTTGAATCTAAGTCACAGGATGCTAGAGTTGGACAGTCCCTCTGGAGATCATCCAGTCCAGCCCCCTGCTTCCAGGCAGGGGAATGTCTAAACCATCCAGGAAAGAGTTATTGGCCTCATGTAGACCTTGGCTAGAGGCCTGCAGAGCCTCAGTTGTTGAGTACTTGATTAGTTAAGCCTGGTTGCCTTCCCAGCATTATTGTGCCATGTCTATCAGCTGGGGAATGAGCCTTAGGAGAGTTTGGAGTTCTTCTGGAAATCCCTTCATCCTGACTATTCTGTGCTGATTCAGAGACTCTACATTCCCAGTTGATTTCTATGGACCCATTGCACAATTGGACATTAGAGATGTCCAATAAGAGATGTCCTTTAAGAATCATTTGGTGGTGACTCTACCCCCAAGCTAGCAAAGGGACCTTGGGTGAATCACTTAACATCTCTTACTTCATTGTTCTCATCTGTAAAATATGGAGGTGGGATTAGGTGATGTACAAGTAAAGAAACAAACACAAAGAATTTTAAGTGACTCGCACAAATTTTTCAGCTAGAGATGAGAACTTAGTCTTTTTGCCTTATTCTTCTGTCCCCAAACATAATTGTGTGGAGGGGAATCTGGGCCAGTTGTGACTGGTTATTCCTTAAAACAGCTTTGTGTGCCTTTAGTTCCCTCTGTGGATTTCCTTAGAAGGAAAAAAAAAAGAGAGAGATTTTTCCCCGTTGCTGTTAAGAGAACCAATAGATCAGCCAATGAGGAGATGTAAACATCAAGGCTATTAATAAATTGCGTAATCCCCTTGTAAACAATCCATAAAAGGCAACTCCTACTGAATGTCTACTAATTGGATCAGGCTCAGTACCTCAAGTTAGATCTCAGAGTGGGGAAGAGAGCAGAAAGCACTGTCCACATCTGATGCTTCCATTTTCATCGCCCAGTCACTGTTCTATCACATGGATTAAGGGCTCAGGACATTCTTTCCATTTCACAGATGAAGAAAATAAGGCCCCAGGCAGGCCTTCTTTTGGTCACACAATACAGGATTGAATCCTGGTCATTTCTGATATCCAGGCCAGGGCTTAGATCTCACTTCACCTTTTGTTGTCATTGTGGAGTTGTTTTTTAAGGGGATGCAGGGAATACACTCATGAAACAAAAGCAGCAAGAAATATTTGACCTTGTAAATGTGGGAGCATTCTCAGAAATTCTTCAGATTTCTTATTTCTGTAAGGAGAGAATTTGTGAGATAACTTGCATTGTTTAGTGCCCAATAGTAATAGCTGACTTATGCATGATGCTTTACATGCATTATTTCATTTGAACCTCACAACCATGTGAGGTAGAAAATACAAGTATTACCATACCTATTTTGCTACTGAGAAAAACTGAAACTTCCAGAGATAAAGCTACTTACCCACTGTCATGTGACTAATAAGTGGCAAAGGTGGGACTTGAACTTGGGTCCTCTGACTTAAAATCTGCATCATCACAGCCACCTCCCTTCAGTGTTGTTGTTGTTGAGTGATTTCAGTTGTGTCCGATTCTTCATGACCCCCATTTGGGGTTTTCTTGGCAAAGATACTGGTGTAGTTTGCTATTTCCTTCTCCAGCTCATTTTACAGAGGAGGAAACTGAGGCAAATGGGGTTAAGTGACTTGCCCAGGGTCACACAGCTAACAAGTGTCTGGATCAGACTTGAACTCAGGTTCTCCTAACTTCAAGGCCAGCACTTTATCCACTGTGTCACTTACCTGCCCCCAAAACCTCAAACTGCTGTCCACCTCTTCTTTTTTCAATTATGATGACAAAACCATGCTCAACTTCCCATATGTAAGAATTATAGAGAAGGAAAAGGAAAGCTTTGTAATCAGAATAGCTGTGGTTATGGCAGATTTCTTACTCTGTATTTGGTGAAGCATCTGCTGTTGTTTGTCCTCTGCTCCTGAGAGGTGAACAGAAGTAACTTAGGATGCTAACCATTCGAGAAAGAAGTAGTCAGCTCTGACAGCTGGTGGTCCAATGATACCAAACTCAAATAGAAATGGATCCCTGTAGGTAGCACATTGTCGTAGAAAACAACAAATTAACATTATCTATGTTGTATTGTATTTTTATTTATTTTGATAAGCCTTTCTCAATTTTAATCTTCCTTGTCTACACTCATAAGCTTTGCTGGTGGCTGATGCTGAGCCTTCAAACTATACAGCATGACAGTATGAGCTGATCTAAAGAGAAACAGAGGGACAAAAGAGGAAGTCATAGCTGGCTCTACATTCCATAAATTTTAGAGTTGAGAAATGAGGCTCCTCTTATGAACCTCCACCACTGAGTAATGAAGTTGGTGTTTCAAACACAAAATGTTTTGCTTTCTTCCTAGTGCACACTCTTCAGCACACCCTGCTCTGAAAATGAAACTTTTCATCCCCTTCTATCTAAAGACTTTGGGAGGGTGACATCACTAGTGGTAAGATTAGGAAAACGGTTCATCAAAGCAGAGCAAGGGGAGGAAGCTGCCTGTAGCCCTGAGACCCAGTCAGCCTCCCTGAAGCAGGAAAAACCAAGGTCAATGCAAAATGCACTGACTTTTTCTCTATCAGATCTGACCCGTCATCAGACCCAGGAAGTTTGGCTACCCTTGTTCCCGGCCTGGCACCGAAGCCGGAGCGGATGTTGGGACTGGCAGTGAAACAAATCTCGAAGGGGAATCTTGGCTTCCTCCATACCATGCACGTGTTTCTGAGCAAAGGCCAGGTCAACAGCCAGAGGCTGTGGCAGGAGGTCCTGACCCAGGGATTTATAGGCTGTCAAGCGTTGCATGATCCCTTTGTGGTAGCCTGACTGTTCTACTCACTGACCAACCCTGCACTTGCCTTCTCTGTTCCTCTATCCATGCCTTTGCTCACATGTCCTTCTCTGAACCTGGAATGCCTTCTCCCCCTAGCTTTCACTGCTAGCCTCTTTTCTGATTTTTTCATAGTTTGTAGCATTGTACACTGTCTTATAATGCCGTCTGATTATCAATCAATCATTCTACAAGTGCTTATTATAGAGGCTCTTGGGACTGTCTGGAGAAACCCATGAACTCCTCCTTAGAATAATGTTCCTCAGGAGCAGCTAAGTGGCTCAGTGGATAGAGCACCAGCCCTGGATTCAGGAGGACTTGAGTTCAAATCTGGCCTCAGACACTTGACACTTACTAGCTGTGTGACCTTGGGCAAGTCACTTAACCCTCATTGCCCCACCAAAAAAAACCCAAACAAAATTAGAATAACGTTCCTCAACATATAAAATAAAATGCCAAAAGGAAATAGGATGATTGAAATATTACAAAAACAAGTTCATGGATCCCAAGTTAAAAATCTATGGGTTATTAAGTGCTTCCTATATACCAGGCACCCTGCTTAGTGCTGAAGCCCCTCCCTTCAGGAAGCTTACTTTCCAATGGGGGAGGCACCAGTGCATACAGATAGGTACATACAAAATACCCACAGAGAAGGTGAAAAATAAACTTAGAAGAGAAAACTGTAGCAGCTGGGAAGATTGGGGAAAGCCTCCCGAAGAAGGTGAGATGTAAGATCTATTCTCCCAACCACACTGTAAACAAAGGTCAAGGTCAGAATTATTTTTAATATTTTCTGGCATCCTTCACGTGTGGAACAGATTGCTGGGTATGCTGTATAAGCTCACTGAAGACATTCTGAATTGTATTTTTAAATGGTCATCCTGAACTCCTGCTATATCAAGAAGATGAGGACTTTGGGTCTCTCTTTACATCTGGTTACTGCTCTGTGATGAAGTGCAGACTGACAGTTCTGTAGATTGTTTTCCTCTGTCACATTTGTGAGTTTCATTTAATTCACACTCTGATGGAATTTCTATTTTACTGGGAAGTTCCACCATTTACATCAGTGACATTTGTTCATTCATTTAGCATAGTGAATTGATTGATTATTTCTTAGATGTATAGTAGTAGGCAGGGTACTCGGATACTAAGAGTGTTCCTTCTAACTGGGCCACAGGACAGGAGAGGTGACTTCCCACCTGACCAGAACCAGGACTCCATGATTCCTCTTCCTCCACCCCTCTGAACTCCTCTTGAAGTGTTTGTCCTTCCCCATTAGAATGTAAGCTTCTTGGGGGCAGAGACTGTCTTTTTTGCTTCTGTTGCTATCTCTAGCACTTAGCATAGTGCCTGGCACATAGTAAAAGCTTTTGTTGTTGTTCAGATGTTAGTTGTGTCTGACTCTTTTTGACCAAAATGGGGATATTTTGGGGGGAAGATATTGGATTGATTTGCTATTTCCTTCTCCAGTGGATTAAGGCTAAGAACTTAGTAAACAAATGCATTGTCTTTCATCAATTCATTCATTCATGATATACACAGTAAAATAGTAAAGTAATAGTGCAGGACAAGGTGAGTTATGTGGTGTAGAGAAAAGAACTATGAATTAGGAACCAGGGTCAGAGTTCTGATTCCAACTCTCCTGCCAATTGGCTTTATCCAATTAGAACAAGAGTGTAAGCTCCCTGAGAGCAGGAATTGGGTTTGTTTTTCTCTGTATTTGTATCCTCAGTACTTAGTACAGGGGCCAGCACAGAGTAGACATTTAAGAAATATTGATTATGAAACCTCAGGAAGGTCACTTCTCCCTGAATCTCATTTTCCTTATGAATAAAATAAATAATTTGGACTAAATGACCTCTAAGATCCTTTCCAGATCTGGATTCTGTAATTTGATTCCACAAACACTTGATTGCTAGCTATGTGCTAGGTACTGGGGATTCAGAGACAAAAAAAAATCAATTCCCCACTCCTAAGGAGCTTACACATTTTACTGGGGGATATGGGCATATAGTCTGATAAGTATAATTTCAGGAGGGAGGAGATAACGCTAACAATCAGGGAAATCAGAAAAGGCTTCAAGTAGGAGGTAGCATCTAAAGCTGAGCCTTGAAGGAAACTGGTGATTCTAATAGGAAGAAATGAGGCATGGGGGACAGACAACTTCTGCAATGGCATATGGTGATAGGAGATGAGATAATTAACAAATTAATAAATGGTTCTTGATTGTTTCACAGAATATTATTTATTCATGCATTCCAAAGTATAGGGACAATAAGTGCCAAAGGAATTTCTGGAAGGGAGAAAGACCTGGAGACCCAGGGTCCCCTGGGGAAGGAATTCCCCCTGAAAGAATCAGACTTGAGGTGAATGAAGCTTTATAATCACTAATCATAACACACAGTGTATGAGGAAATGAAGTGTTTAGTCTTGTTTTTTGTTTTATCTCAGGGATCCAATTATCAGAAAATATATTCTCTCATCCTCTCAGCAGGAACATGAACAGGACTGTCTTTTATATTTCTTTGTATTGCCAGCACTTAGCATGGCACCTAGCTCATAGTAGGCACTTGATAAGTTTTTATTGACTGATTGACAATAGCCAATCTCCTCCAGTTGTAGTAGCCCAAAACATGAACAACTCTCAAATGGGGAAGAGAGATGTGATACTATAATCCTGTTGGTTGGTTGTTGTCCTTCCTTCCCAAAGAGAACCAAAATGACATCACTATATTTAGAGTCAAGTTACAGTGTATCTGATGGTGGCTGATCAGATCAATGGGAGTTTGAAACGCTCTACCCCAGGTTGGGCACAAATTGTCCATGTGCACATTTGGGTTGAATTCTCTAAATTTGCCCATCTCACATTTCTTTTGAGCTACTTCAATTCTACTTTGCAATAATTGAAGGGGAAGGGAGATGTGATACTATAATCCCGTTATAGACCAGTTTTAAGAACTCTACCCACACCCCATATGTTTCACAGAAATAGTTAATGGTGTAGTTTAGAATGATGGGCAAACGATAAGGGGTTCAGGTTAGGCATCCATAAGTAGTTCTCAGGAGTCAAACACTAAAATAAGGCCACCAAAAAAGGGTGATGAGATAGATACATGATAGATAGAACTTGATCTGAAATGGTTTAAAATATAGTCCTCCAGCTCAAAGGCAGGGGCATGATGCTGACAAAACAGACCTTTCTGGTGCCTTCTAGCCTTGGAGTTCTGTAATATAAATCCATGTGCTTTTCCCCACAAACTATCTTATTATCAACAAGTTGAATTCTAGTTGCTTGGACAAGGACCTACTGAAAGTTTCCTTCCTAATTGATTTCACACACACAGTGGCTGCTTTTACTGTGGCTGGAGGATATTTTTCACAGATCAGCCAAAGAGATTTGTATTCAGGAGCCCCTCCCCTGATCCCTCAGGTTTGTTTTCCACTGGACTAGATTGTCTCTGATCTCAGGCTAAAGAATGAAAACTCCTTGATTTCCCCCAAAAGAAAATAAGAAAACTTATTAGCAAAGTTGCTCTTGTTTCTGATCCCGCCGGCACAGACAGTGATACAAATCACTCACAGGAGAGATTGGGTGTTGGCCAGGCTCAATCAAGCATTCATTTTCCTTAGCACTTAAACCCTGCACAAATTCCCCGAGAAATCAAATCCTTTGGTTGCTCTACTTGACACCGGAATTCATTAAAGAACCTCTTTCGGTTACCATTTGGTTTTTGTGGCTCCTCTGACAATGAGGGTCACAACTCAGTGAGACTTGTCTGGGGGCCAGGAAGGCTAATGAATCCTTCATCTTTCGAATCAGGAGTTGGTGTGCCAACAGAGGGATCCAGGGAATCCAAGATTCCAAAGATCAAAGTTTGGTTCAAGATTCAGAAAAGGAGTGAAAAGCCTTTATCTAATTGAGGACTGTGGCTCTAGGGAAAACTTAGGACTGCATGCAAAAAGTAATTGAACGTGGGAGCAGCTAGGTAGCGCAGTGGATAAAGCACCCGCCCTGGATTCAGGAAAACCTGAGTTCAAATCTGACCTCAGACACTTGACACTTACTAGTTGTGTGACCTTGGGCAAGTCACTTAACCTCTGTTGTCCCACCAAAAAAAAAAACGAAAGAAAGAAAAGTAATTGGACGTGTGTGTTTATAAATCAATGTTTGTGCATATATGTTGTTGCTCAGTTCAGTCACATCTGACTTTCCATGACCCTAAGGATCATGGCACGCCAGACCTTTCTCTCCTCCACTCTCTCTCGAAGTCTCTCCAAACTCATGTTCATCGCTTCCTTGACACTGTCTCTCCATCTCATCATCTGTCCTCCCCTTTGCCTTTTGCCTTCAATCTTTCCCAATATCAGGGGCTTTTCCATCGAGTCCCATCTTTGTCATTGTGTGTGTGTGTGTGTGTGTGTGTGTTCCCCCATGAAACAAATAACATGTTCAAATCACCTGCTCCTAAAATTTAGGACATAGAACATTAAACTTCATTTAATAAACACAATATTCTATACACACAGGAGATTAAAATGAGACACTTTACATCGTTGTTGTTGTTGTTCGTCCTTTGTTTTCAAAGAGATCCTTAAAGCGCTATGTAGGGGGACTCATTGGTATGATCATTTCAGCTCTATAATATCACAATACCAACATTGGTATAGTGTTTTCAGACTTGCCGTATGAAACCTCAGGATATAGATCGTATATTAATTCCATTTTGCAGATGGGGAAACTGAGGCTCAAAGAGGCCTTTCCTGATTCCCCAGTTATTAGCCCCAACACCAACACTTGACGACTGGGCAGTTCTCTTGACTATCTTCTCTGTTTACCTCTCAGCAGATGTGTATCCACCCCTCTCTAGAATGCAGGGCCCTTTTTTGTATTTCTATCTGCAGCTCTACCTGGCCCACAGTAGATACTTGAGCAATCCTTGGTGATTGATTGACTGATGGAAATGACTTCCTCAAGGTTACAGAGATAGTGACAGAGCCAGTGTTGAACCCAGGTCCTCTGATTCTAAATGCAGTGCTCCTTGCTATGGAGAGCATGCTGTGGCTTGAGCTTTGGTGAACTATGGAATCTGTGGCACATCACGCTGTTTGTGATGGGGCATCCCTGGAAGGTAGCTTGGTAAGAGATGATCCTAAATTTAGGATTGGAGGCCACCTAGTCCAACCCCTTCATTTTACAGATGAGGAAACTAAGACCCTGAGAATTAAAATGACTTGCCCTTGTTCTTACATAACCACATGTGTCAAAAATGCACATATGTCAAATGGATTTTTGTATGTAGCATTTGTGAGGAAAGGGAATAGTCGCCTCTCAATATGGATATAATAGTCACCATTCAAATTACACTCCTTGGGACCTGTTTGAGGACAAAGGTCTCAGTGCCCCTCTTTCCCCTCTAGCAAACAAGATCGCATGGTTCAAGTAGCCCTGAGCTGGTCTCCATGAGGTCCTCTTCTGGGCTGTGTCCATATAAGGGAAGATTGAAGAAATGTCCCTGTGTCACCTCCCCCATTGACTAAGAACCCAGAGAATAATTATGGAAATTAGGGTTAAGAATACTGTGTTCTGGTTAGCTAGTTTTTACACGCAGATTATAAGCCTTGAGTAATCAACCAGTGCCTTTGATACATCCTGCAAGACCTGAGCTCAGCTTGTCTTGACTATGGGCTCTTGTTTATCACATAATATAGATCCTGTGTTTCTTGAATAGAGAGGAGGCAAGAAGCAAAGTGGCCTCATGGATATAGATCTGACCTCAAAGCCAGGAATGATAACAACAACAACAACAATAAACTGAAATAAAGTATGCACCAGGCATTACGCCAAGCACTTTACAATTATTATTTCATTTTATCCTCACCACTCTTGAGAGGTAGATGCTATTATCCCCATTTTATAGATAATAATAATAATAATAAACATAGCATTGCCAGGTACTGCATTGTTATTTACAATTATTATCTCATTTGAGTCTCACAATAACCCTGAGAAGTAAATGCTGTTATTTTATCACTACTTTACTACTCTTATTAACTATTCCTATTTACTACTCCTACTATTACCACTAATAATAATATTTATATAGTGCATACTATGTGCCTGGCACTATACTAAGTGCTTTGATCCTCATAATAACCCTGGGAGTTAGGCGCTATTATTGCTCCCATTGTATAGATAACAACTAACATTTCTATAGCACATACTGTGCTAAGTACTTTACAATTATTATCCCATTTGATCCTCACAACAACCTGGGCGGTGGGTATTACTATTATCCCGTTTTACAGATGAGGAAAGGAGGCAAGCAGAAGTGAAGAGACTTGCCCAGGGTCACACAGCTAGCAAGTGTCTGAGATGATTTGAACTCAGTTCTTGATACCAAGCCCAGCACTCTGTCCACTGTGCCACCTATCTGCCGAGGAAGATCTGCATTCCAGTCCCGCCTCTGAGACATACTGGTTTTGTTATCCTGGGCAATTCACTTGACTTCTCAGAGCTCTGGGAAACTAAAACTACTGGTTCCAGGTGTTGGTTAACCTGTAGTACTGAATTGGGGGGAGGGGGGGTCCCTCATCTAGGAGTTCTCTGTTCCAGGGGAATCCAAGTTCTAGCCCCTATTTTCCTTGAAATAGTTTTAAAGGAGACTTAGTGTGGCCTCTCCTGGCTGAGACTGCGTTCTCTCTGGGTGGCATCAGCTCTTGCTAGTTCTCTACAAGACCCTGCAAACAAATAAATCATCATGATTTCAGAGAGAGCAATTCCGTATCTCTGCTGCAACATGAGCAATTCAGTACAGTCATCACATACTTAAGGAGACACTATCTAATCAGCCCTGGGGGGGAAACAGAGAAGTGGGAGGCAACTCTTCCCCAATGGAGGTTACTGTCCATGGGAAAATAAGAAATACATGTCCAAGGAAGCCAGTAGGAGAAGCAGAGGAAAGGGTGCTAGAGAGGGGAAGGAAACAAGCATTTTATTAAGCACCTACTATGTGCCAGGTGAAGAGCTTTATAGGTATTGTCTCACTTAATCTCCACGACAACCCTATTGAGGTCGGTGCTATTATTACCCCCATTTTGCAGCTGAGGTTGAGTGACTTTCCCGGGATCACACAGCTAGTAAGTGTCTGAGGCTAGATTTGACTCAGGTATTCCTGACTCCAGGCCCATCACCTCTCTCCATGGCACCATCTAGCCAGGAGTCAGGAAGATTTGATTCTCCCAGCTCTAAATTTGTGAACCTAAGAGATGAGAAATGTCTGCTGTTTTTATTTGCTAGGTGACAAAGGAGTGATACAAAGAGAGAGAATGAAGGTTGTAGAGGGGAAACAAGGGCTGGAAAAGCAGGAAGATCAGAGAGTACTCCTGGGCTAGAATGATTAGAATATGTTTCATGGAGGAGAGAGGACTTCATCAGGGCCTTGAAAAAGAATCTGGATGAACAGAGTGTGGAAATGGGAAAGGTGTTCCAAGCAGGGGAGCCTAAGAGAAAAAAGTCGGGGATTCACAAGTGGCATTCAGAATAGGGTCAGTAGACCAGCCTGACTAGAAAATGAAGTCCATTATATTAGCCATTAATAGCACTTTAAGCATTTTCTTCACAGTAACCCTCTTAGGAGGTAGGTATCATAAATACCAATATTCACACTTTGCAGATGAGTACCAGAGGTGTGCGGTGACTTTCTTGTCCCCAGTCAATGGCTACTAAGTATCAGAGCCAGGATCCAAACACAGGTATTCTAAGGCTGACCCCTCGCTCTATCCATCCAGTCTTTCTTCTAAGGGAGAAGGGATACACAGATCTAATGAGGCAAAGAGGCTGACACTGCATCTTATATGTAGTGAGGAAATGCCAAAAAAGAGTCACAAGGGGCAGCTAGGTGGCACAGTGGATAAAGCACTGGCCCTCGATTCAGGAATACCTGAGTTCAAATCCAGCCTCAGACACTTGACACTTACTAGCTGTGTGACCCTGGGCAAGTCACAAAACCCCCATTGCCTCGCCAAAAAAAAAAAAAAAGAGTCACAAGAGAAAAAGTCCCTGAAGAGGACACCTGTGGTGGTAAAAACTAGGGAGAAAATCGCACCTAAAAAAAAAAAAAAGCAGATGTTGGCCTGGGGTGGGACTAGAATGGGGCTAGTGGAGTCAGGGACTCTCTAGGCAAGAGTAGAAATGCTTTTGACAATGATATGATTTCAAAGAGAGGAGATGCAATAAATAGCGTGATCTGCCTCAGGGATTTGGAATTCAGGACAATGCTTACTCTCTTACTTATTAGCCGATTATGAGCAGTCCTCCTCTCTCACTTAAGGGATGGGGAGAGAGGCTGGGCCTGTGCTTTCAATGGCAGAGGGAACTCCCTGATAAATTTCCTCTGCTAGTGCACCTGGGTACTTTCTTTGTAACGTAGGTAGTCTTGGAGTTGCCTAGAGCCCTGAATGACTTGCCTAAAGTCACAAAGTAAGTGTCAGAGACAGGATTTGAATTCAGGTCTTCCTAGCTTTAAGTCCACCTCTATCCACTCTGTTATGTTACCTCTTAATGGCCCTTTTGTTTGAGTTAGCCTCATACCCCCTTTCCCACCTCTCCCCTCCCAAGCTGTTGTTATACCAGCTCATTGAATTACTATGACATCTCAATAAATTTCAGTATCTGCCTATTACATATTTGTAAAGATTCAGAGATGGGTTCTTTTTTCCTAACCATTTCATTGACTTTTTTTTAACCATTTCATTGTTCATAAACAAAATCTTTTCCTTTATTTCCAATTTGTTGCAAGTTGGAAAAATAAGGCATCTGTACTAATGAGAACATACATTTTTAAAATCGTAATTATGGTCAGGGCATTTTCTTCAGCTTTAAAAAATGTAAATGATACATTTTCTTTTTGTTTTTATTTGTACATTTATATATTATTCATGAGTATGTGCAGAAGGAAAAAAAAAACCTCAAATCAAGATGCTGATATATGTAGGCAAAAAGAGACAAAACAGTGGACTGGAAAACAGGAGACTTGGATTCCAGTTTTAGCTGTCTTCTAACTGTTAGACAAGCCACTTTACCTTGGGGCTTGGTTCTGTAATTCTCAAACTGGAAAAAGAACATGAGGTAATCTAATCCAAACACATACCCTCTATAGGAATCCCCCCTATCACTTGCCAATTTTACTTTAATATTTCTGATGATGGGGAACTCATCAACATACAATATAGACATCTCCAGTTTGAACACTTCTAACTGCTGGAGCATCCTTGCTTATTTTGAAGCTATATCACCGTTCCTGTAACTTCTAAGCATGAGCTGGGATCCATTTTGTCCTCTGGAGCTGTGCAGATTATCTCAGACCTTCTCAGAAGGTAACCCTTTGAACACTATCTTCTCTGGGCTCATTTTCCTCACCTTTAAATCGAAGGACTTAGATTAGATGATCCAGATCATTTAGAATCCATCTCTTAGTATTCTGTAGTCCTATGCTCCCCGCTCCTATTTGCTGGTCACAACTGTACTGCTCTGTGGGTGTTCTCTCCTTGGAAATTTTACTCCTGCTTACTTGAAGGAAATGAACTGTTTTTTCCACTGAGTCGATTTTTCCTGAGACCTTACAAAGTGAAAATAATATAAGCTGTCACAGAGACATGATATGGAAAAGTATTTGGGTGAGCAACATGAATGAAGACAAGCACAGAGCTATACAATTCTTGTATGCAGGATGAGAAACCAGGTTTGGTGAAATTTGGGAGGTTTTTCTTAAGTGCCTAATGCATACCTAGGTCTGTGCTATTCATTATAGGACCATAAGACATAGTTCCTGACCTTAAGAAGCTAATAGAAGGGAAGATGAGTTATTAGGCCCTCAGCTCTGACATATTCTAGCTGTATGACATTGAACAAATCATTTAGCATCTCTGGCCCACAGTTTCCAGATCTACAACTTAAGGAGTTTGTACTAAATTAGGGTTTCTTAGCCTGGGACAGATGAACGTGGTTCTAGAAACTATTTTGATGACTATATTTAAATAAAATTGGTTTCCTTTGTAATCTCATATGTTTTATTTTATGTACTTAAAAATATTAAGGGGTCCATGACACAGAAAAAAATTAAGAACCCCCTGATGAGTTCCAAATACTAGAAGCCTATCAGAACAATGTTAAGAATAATTCATATTTGTGCAGCATTAATTGTCCTTCATTTCTCAAAGAAGACCATGACACTGAGGTGATGTTGTCATAACTTGCCGTGAATTGGATTTAAGTGAGGGAGGGCTGTGCAAAATCACCAACCTCCCTCTCTCCTCCACAACCATCTGGGTCCAGTGGCAAGATATACATCAGGATGACTGGAGTGGACCTCAGATATCTTGCGTGTGTTTTTTGTTTGTTTGTTTGTTTTTAGTGAGGCAATTGGGGTTAAGTGACTTGCCCAGGGTCACACAGCTTGTAAGTGTTAAGTGTCTGAGGCCGGATTTGAACTCAGGTCCTCCTGAATCCAGGGCTGGTGCTCTATCCTCTGCGCCGCCTAGCCGCCCCAGGACCTCAGATATCTTAAAGTAATTGGGGTTAAGTGACTTGCTCACATAGTAAGTGTCTGAGGTGAGATTTGAATTCAGGTCCTTTCAACTTTCAGAACCAGTGCTCTATCCACTGTACCATCTAGCTGTCCCTTGTGCATCATAGATATTTTCCTTGTAATAACCCTGTGAGATAGGTAATGCTAGGATTTAACTCTCCCTTTACAGATAAAGAAACTGAAGATCAGAGAGGTAAAAATGAGTTGCCTATGATCATAACCAAGACCTTTCAGAGGCAGCTCTTGAATCCAAGCCCCTTGACTCCAAGTCCAGTGATTTATACTATGCCACATACAACCCTGCAATCAAGTGTTAAACTTATGCGAAGGAAAAGGAAAGCTTAGTGTGATCTGGGGTAGTTGGGGAAAGATCCATGGAGGAAGAAGGGATTGTGAATAAACAGTTTTGAAAGCTGGCCAGGGATTATTGGTCAGACCTGATTATAAGAGAGCATGCAGCTTGGAGTGATAGTGAGAGGCAAGATGGTAGAATGGATAGAGCACTGGACTTTGGAGAAGGCAGCCTGGTTATAATGAAAGGAAGTTACACATGGAGTTAGAGGAGTGAACATCAAATCCTGCCCCTGTCATTTATAGTTTATGTGACCTTAGGCAAGTCACTCTTTGGGCCTCAGTTTCCTCACTTGTAAAATGAAAATTTTAGAATAAATGGCTCCCAGTAGTTTTCTCAGTCTATGAAATCTCAGTTTGAATACTGAATCACTTATTTCCTAGTTTGTGATTATGGACATGTTATTTAAATTCAGGGAATCTTCCCTTCTTTAAAATGGGGATAACAATACTTGTACCACTTGCCTCATTGTCAGCTAGATGGCACAGTGGATAGAGAACTGGGCATCTTCTTGAGTTCAAATCCACCCTCAGATACTTACTAGCTATGTGACCCTGGGAAAGTCACTTAACCCTGTTTGCCTCAGTTTCTTCATCTGTAAAATGAACTGAAGAAAGAAATGGTAAATCATTCCAGTGTCTCTGCCAAGAAAACCTCCAAAGAGGTCACAGATAGTCGGACATGACTAAAAATGACTTAACAATAACAACTGCTTACTTCACAAAAGCATTGTGAAAACCGTTTTATACAATCTTAAAGCACTGTGTATCATTAGCCATGATTGATTCCCTCAACTGCTACTGTTCATCCTCCCTAAACTACCTCAAATTTACTCTGTATTTATTCTGTATATATTATATATATATATATGTATTTGTATATGTATATATGTGTGTGTGTATATGTGTGTATATACATACATACATACATACATACGTTCTCTCTACTGATAGAATGAAGGCTCTTTAAGAGAACAAAGTCTATTTTATTTCTGTCTTTATATTCCCTGTGCCTGGTGTATAGTGAGTGCTTATTAAATGCTTATTGCTTGATTTGATTGAGAAGTTATGTTAGGGGTATAAACTGGACCTCAATTATGAAAGGCCTTGATTCTGTGGAGTTTGGACATTTTTCTGATGAACAATAGAGAGTCATTGCAGGCTCTTAAGCATAGATGTGACACAGAGAAAGCCTGTTTGGGGGGGAATGGGGGATGGTGGAGAGATCAGATAAAAAGCCTATTGTTAAATTACATAAAAATCCCTACATCTACCTTAGTACATGCAAAGCAGGGTTTTAGTTGAGTCATAATTTTTATATGCAATAATAAAGGTTATTTACAGTAACTTCATTGAAAACTAACCTTTCTACCAGTTCCTCTAGTCTTTTGGTAGTTGGATAAGGCAAACGTTCTCTGGTCCATAAAAGGTCATGATTTATGGTAAGAAGAATATGGAGTAAAGCTACATTATAAGGGTAATAGATAATCAGACAGGTAATCCAAGGTGATAATTCCACTGAGTGGTTCTCTGGAGAACAGAGTATTTGCAGTTTGTCATCGGGGCCCTAAAATGGAATTTCCTTATATTATGCTGTTGAATATTGGTGTTTTAACAACCACAGCAGCACTTCACCACCCCCACCAATCCATAAGATTGAAATGTTTCCGTTTGAAATGTTGTCTGTTTACATCCCATATTTCCTCCAAGTCGTATATTTCATTGTCATATTGACACTAATTCGACTCAGGATGTCACATCAATACTAATACCGTTCTTTATTTGGCATGCTGTTCCAGGGGATTTTTCAGAAACCAATTACATTGATCACTCTGTAGAGAAAGGCATTGCGCAGCCAAGAGAAAGTGGCTACCCATGCATTCCATCTCAGCCAGGTAGTCAAGTCACAATCCTGGCTGAAAAGGAACTAGGCTACCTTTGTAACCGGGGCAAGTCACTCGAATTCTGTAATCCTCAGTTTCTTCATTAGTAAAAGGAGGAGTGTGTTTCAGATGAGATCTAAAATTCCTCCCTGGTGTGATTTTTCCATGACTCTATCATTCTAAGCCAGATCTAAAGGAAATTAGGTTTCAGATCTGAAAAAGAATATAAGACCTAGAGCTGCAAGCAACTTTAGGAAGATAATCTTAGTCCATCTCACTTCACAGAAGAAGAAACAGAGGCTCAGAAAGGTAACTGGTTGAAAATTATATAGGTAGTCAATAGCAGGGCAGGATTTGAACCCACATCCTTTGGATCCAAATTCATTACCCTGTGCCATCTTTCATGAATCAGTTTCACTGTTTTCATATTTCCTTAATATTAAGCTTGGCTACAAATCAATGTACTTAGAGACCTGCTAAGCATCTTTGCTGCATTCTATTAGCTCAGTCACAGAATGGAGAGCTATAGGATAGAGTGAGAATGTACAAGACATACATTGGGATATTAAATGTGGTGTTAGACCTAATTCAAATAGTGCCAGTTACATGTTCTTCAGATTATGTGACCAGGATGAGTCTGCAGTATGTGGCTGGGAAAATACTTAACAGGGGGAGAGCAAGCTGGTCAGTAGAAGGAAATTGCTGTAGTTGGCTAGCTGTGTTACATTAGACAAGGCACTACCTTCTGGGGCCTCAGTTTCCTCATCGGTGAAATGACAGAGTTCGACTAGAAGGTATCTAAGGTTCCTTCCACACTTGTGGCAATCATGGTTTCCTCTTGAGATAACCTCCCATTTACTCTGGGGAGAGAACCTGTGTATGTCCATAGTTATTGACTTGATGTTATATATATATATATATATATATATCTGTGCCTTTCTTATATCTGTGCCTTTCTTTGTATTCCCAGCCCTTAGCAGAGTTCCTGGAAAGTAGTGAGTGGCTAATAAATAAATATTTATTAACTGACTGAACCTATGCAGTAAACTCATCAGGATATTCAATTAGCTAGCATTTTGTTGTTATCACCATCTTTTTGGGAGGGGGGGAGAAGAAAATGACAAGAAAGTACATTGGTATCATATATTTAACAGCAATTTCCAGTGCCAACTTGGCAGAATGCCTACAAACACAACCTGTGTTGGAGCCCAGGTGATTAGCCAAAGGAATGTCCTCTCCCCTCCTCTCTGTTCATTTTGCCCATGTGTCTGCAGGGCCCTCTTCTTCCTCTGAATTCCTACAGCGCAGGCTATGGTACATTGTTTGTTACCTTTTCATGTGTATTCATCCTATCTCATTCAACTAGACTATATGCTCCCCAAGGGCAGGAACGAGGGCTTATTCTTCTTTGTACACTTTACATTGCTGAGTTAGGACTTTTCTTTGTTCAGAGCAGGTGCTTAAGGAATGTTTATTGATTGGACCTGAGGTCAGGACCCAACTTCCCAATTTATTTTCTAAATACTTAACTGTAGCTTAATTAAAAGAGTCCAGGCTTGGAGTCCAGAGGCCTAGGTTAGAATTCTGGTTCCATAAAACTCTGGCTGGATTTCCATGGACTCTTTTCCCCTGGTTAAAGAAACATGAGTCTGGGACAAGTTATCTTTCTGAGCCTCAGTTTCCTCAACTGTAAAATAAAAACATACTACCTATCTCACAGGGTTTTTTGAGGAGAGTACTTGGTGAACCTTAAAGAGCATATAAATGTAAGCTGAGGATCCACATTTGAACTAAGATGTTAATAAAATTCACATTACTCAATATGTTCAGGGAGTCCAGTAACTTCCAGCCCAGGACCAAGGGCAGAAAACGGATTGTGAGGTTGTGCCAATAAAATCCAGGCTGCTGTTGGATATTAGGAATGGTTTCCCTCCACAAATTAATAGGGACCAATGGCTGAGCCAGCCCTGGGGACATAAATCATGAGAGAAGCAGCGAGAAATGAGTACAAGGCTTTTCTTTCTATTTAGTAATTTATCAAGGGAAGTGGCACATTAATAAACATATTTCCCTTGAGGTGTGGGAGTAACAGAGATAAATATCACTGTCAGATCTGGCCTGTTTCCCCCAGCTAAAGGAGCATGAGACTGTGGGAATCCACACACAAGGAAGAAAATCTAAATAGTTTTTGCGTTTTAAAATGTGTTTATTTCCTTATTATCCTAGCCAGGGAATGGGGGAACGGGCTTGTCAGTATTTCTTCTTTTCCATATTTATCTCTCAGCAAACTGGTAATTAAAGATCAATAGAAGTTATCAGGGTGTTGGGTTTTTTCTCATATCATTGAAATTGCTCAATGACTATAGGTTATCTGGGCCTCAAATATTTGTTGAATGAATGGATGAATGAATCAGCAAACAATCTGGTCTCACACCACCTAGCTGCCCAGTCTTATCTTCTATTGCTCCCTTACCTGAATTCCCCACTCTATCCAAGGCAGTCTATTTACAATCCCCTGAACATACCACATATCCCCCCACCCCCTTTGTGCTTTTCCCACTGGGCTACATATATAGCATATCATAGAATGACCTCCTCGCTGCTCTCTTCCTTTCTAAATTGTAGTCAGTCAGCAAGCATTTATTAAGTGTTTAGTACATGCCAAGCCCTGTGTGAAGATCCAGTAATACAACAAAAGGCAAAACACCATCCCTGCTCTTCCACAAAGTCCTCACTGTCCCCACCAACCAGAAGTGAGCTCTTATCCCTCTGAAGGCCTGTAGTGCTTATTGTTTAGGGATCACATACATGGTCTTGGGTTCAGAGCTGGAAAGAATCTTAGGGAACATCTAGCCCAACCCCTTCCTTTTACAGGTAAAGAAACTCAGGCCCAGGGAATGGGTAATAAGGAGCTGATCTAGGCTTGGAACCATATCTTCTGATCCCAAATCCAGTGCTCTACACTTTGCAACACCAGGCTCTTACCATCCACTGCTTTGGATGGGCAATCACCCTTTCATGGAAGTCTTGACTGTTCACATACTAAGTTTCTCCAAGGCAAGGACCACATTCAGTCTTTTTCTCCATCTCCCACTGCTTCTAGCCAGATGCCTGGCAGAACACTTTTTTATAATTGATTGGCAATGAACAGATTATGCACCTTTCCCAAATCTTGCTGTATAGTTATGTATGGCTGTGTATTTCACTGGCTTGTGAAAGACTGCATGGTCCGTCCGAGTCCCATCAATCCAGTCACTAGAAACTAGCCTGTTTTTCTACAGGGAAAGTTTGGTAGTATGTTGGAAAGAACTCTCCTTTTAGAGTTGAAGAACATGGCTCAACTACTTGAGACCTATGTAATTTGAGGCAGATCACTGTAATGCCCTCAGTTTCTTTTTTTTTTTTTTTTGGTGAGGCAATTGGGGTTAAGTGACTTGCCCACGGTCACACAGCTAGTAAGTATTAAGTGTCTGAGGCTGGATTTGAACTCAGGTACTCCTGACTCCAGGGCCGGTGCTCTATCCACTTCGCCACCTAGCTGCCCCATGCCCTCAGTTTCTTGATCTGTGGAATGAGGTATTTGATCTTTAAGGTACCTTTCAGATATCAATATTTGGTGCAATTTCATGAGCTGTTCATTCTACAAGTTCATATGGGATTCTGACCCCACGCCCAACATAGTGCTGAATGCTTTGGAAAGGGGGCAAAAAATACATTAAAAAAAATAGTACCCACACTTAAGGACCTTTGAGTCCAGCAGGAGAAATAAGATAAAATCATGCTGAAATCTCAAACCAGAATGTTTCAGGTTCCTATAACAATAGAATAGAAAGACCTGAGTGACTTCTACATTTGTGTTCCCATTATGTAACACACAGTAGACCCTTAATAAATATTTGATTGATTCTTTCATTCATAGACTAGCTAACTGAATATTTTGATGAACTGATAATTGATTTCTTCTGAAAACCTTTCAAGATATATTAATATCCTTTCCTACCTTATTCTTGTTTTTTGTTTTTTGTTTTTGTTTTTGTTTTTGAGGGTCAATGGGGGTTAAGTGACTTGCCCAGGGTCACACAGCTAGTAAGTGTCAAGTGTCTGAGGCCGGATTTGAACTCAGGTACTCCTGAATCCAGGGCCGGTGCTTTATCCACTGCGCCACCTAGCCGCCCCCCCTACCTTATTCTTTATGGACTAGTGACTCTAATATTTTTTTGAGAAGTATGGTGCTAAACTTAAGAAGATCTGGTGTTGTCTTGCTTCTGACTGACTCTTTCTAGCTGTGTGACTGACCATCAGCAGCTCTCTGAACCTCTATTTCTTCATCTGTAAAATAGCAACAACCATAGCACCTAATGCACAGAGTCATTGTGAGGATTCAAGGAGATAATGCATAGAAAGTACTTTTCAAATCTTAAAGTTATGTAAATGTCAGCTACTGTTATTTGATGTTTCAGAGTATTGCAAAGCCTTAGTTATAATCAATGTTGTAAATATTGCTTCTTATTGTCTGAGACAAGCTGCAGAAGTTAAAGGGGAGTGAATGTATAGAGATCCTAAGATACAGGATCATAGATTTAAAACCAAAAGGATTATCAAATGTCATCTAATCCAACACCCTCACCTTATAAATAATGAAGTTGAGACCCCAAAAATGGTTAACTGGTTTTTCTAAAGTCCTGTAGGCAGGACTTTAGAGGCAAAATTCGAACCCAAATCCTTTGACTCCAATTGCAGTGGTCCTTTGACAACTCTACTCTATGTACTTAAGGTTGATAATTTTTTAATCCCTAGTATGAATCTATTTTCTTGTAATTTCCGCACACCCGCTTTTGCTTAAAAAGTGCCCCAAAATGAGTGAAAGGGAAAGGACATGAGCAATGAATCGTTTCTGTTATTAAGTTTGAATTAATCAAGACCTACCTGAGCACAAAAAACAAAATAAAATAAAATAAGGAAACAACTGAAGTGAGAACCAGAAAACCTGATCTCTGATTCTGGCCCTTTCCCTGTCTACCTGTATGACCTTTGGCAAGTTCACTTCATCTTTCTATAACTTAGTTTCCTCATTTAAGAGATGAGAAGGGCTAGACAACTTTGTTTTCAGGGCCCATTACAGCTAGATGATTACTATAGATTCTCATCCCCTTCCCATAGCAACCCTAAAGAAACCCCTTCACTTCTCTTTCTCACTCTCATAGCTAGAGGTTGTTGTCACTCTTAATAGGCCATGAGTAAAAGAAGGCCAAATACTTGTGACAAAGATTAACAGACCCTGTTTTACTCTTTATCCCTATTTATCTGGCTAGTTGGAGACCTCTGACCAGACCATTCATTTAGGTGAGAAAGCCTCACTCTGTATCCAGTGAAGTTACAAGTTCAGTCAAATGTCAGGAGCCTGGCTTGATTCTTAATTTTGGAGGACCGATTTCAATAGCTTGTCCATGAACCTTAGTGCTGAGTCCAGGGTCTAGCTGAAAGAAAAAGGCAGTTAGCATGATGAGAACCATTCAGCGAGCTCTCTTTCCTTTCTTTGTTTAATTCAATTCGGTACACCAAACATTTATGAAGTCACCCAAGCTCCCTTCTCAACTCCTCGCTCGCACTCAACCCCACATTTCCAAACTGTTACCAATTTTGGTGGTTTCTACCTTTACAACATCTCTCCTCTGTGGTCCCTTCTCTCCTCTGACACTGCTAACACCCTTGTGCAGGCCCTCATCTCTTCATAATATATCAGTAGCCAGCTGGTTGGTCTCCCTGCCTCAAGTCATTTCCCTCTTTAATTCATCCTCCACTTGGCTGTCAAAATGATTTCGCTAAAGCATACCTGGCCATGTTGTTGATTGCTCAATAAACTCTATTGGCTCCCTATCACCACCAGGATCAAATATAAAATCCTCTCTTGAGTATTTGAGTCTTCATAACCCGGGGGCACCCAGGTGGCAAAGTAGATAAAGCACCGGCTCTGGATTCAGGAGGACCTGAGTACAAATCCGGCTTCAGACACTTGACACTTACTAGCTGTGTGACCCTGGGCAAGTCACTTAAGCCCCACTTCCCCAGAAAAAGAAAAAAGAAAAAAAAGGGTCTTCATAACCTGACCCCTTCCGCCCTTTCCAGTCTTCTTATACTCCACTACTCTCTATAATCTCTGCAATCTTGAGACAACCTCCTCACTGTTCCTCCCTGCCTATCCGGGCCTTTTCATTGGCTGTAGCCCATGACTACAATGCTCTTCCTCATCATCTCTGCCCTGTGGCTTCCCTAGCTTTCAACAAACCTCAGCTCAAATCCCACCTCCTACAAATGCTTTCTTTCTGAATAAAGCTTCCATTTACATTGTGTGCATCTTGTACCTCCAGGAGTCTACATATTGTCTCCCCAACTGGAATGCACCCTCTGTGAGGGCAGAGGCCATGTTCTTCCCTTTCTCTGTATCCCTCCCTTAGCATAGAACCTGGCACACAGTAAGCACTTAATAAATGCCTGTTAAATGATTAAGTGCTATTGTGTACAAGGCACCATGATTGCTATTTGTGACTGGTGGTTTTTTTTGTTTGTTTTTTTGGTGTGTGTTTTTTTCATCATTTCACAATGAGAAATAGTTATTTATTTATTTATTTATTTATTTGGTTGTTTATTTATTTATTTTGTTGAGGCAATTTGGGGTTAAGTGACTTTCCCAGGGTCACACAGCTAGTAAGTGTTAAGTGTCTGAGGCCAGATTTGAACTCAGGTACTCCTGACTCCAGGGCCAGTACTCTATCCACTGCGCCACCTAGCTGCCCCAGGAATAGTTTTTTAAAAAGCACTAGGTTTAAGATTTCAGAAGGTCTAGGTTTGATTCCTGGATCTGCCACTTACTAATGATGTGTCCTTAGGCAAATAAGTCACTTAATCTCTCTGGGCCCCATTCTCTTTCTCTGTGAAGGAGGAGGCTGGATTAGATGATCTCTAAATCTTTTTCTATTTCTAGGCCTGTAATCCTAGAGAAGCAGTGTGGCCTAATGGATAGAACATTGGCTTGGCATCAGGAAGGCCAAGGTTCAAGTTTTGCCCACCTCAGACGCTAACCAGATGTGTAACCTTGGGCAAGTCATTTAGCCTCCTGTGATCTTCAATTGCCTCGTCTGTAAAATGTGGATAATAAAAAAAGAAAAAGAAAAAGAAAAAAAGGTGGATAATAACAGCAAGTATAATAACAGAAGTATAATAAATGAGAGCATGTATGTAAAAAGGACTATGATATGCAGGGCCATTGTGACAGCTTCAATGAAAGGTATAGAAAAGAAGAAATAGGTATCTTTTTTAATGCTTTAAGGTTTGCAAAGCACTTTGCAAATAGATCTCATTTGATCCTCACAACAGCCCTTAGAGGGAGATGCTATTCTTCTTCTTTATTTTACCAACGAACCTGGGACAAACACTGGTTAAATGACTTGCCCTTGGTCACACAGCTAGTAAATAACTGAAGTCATTTTTGAACTCAGATCTTCCTGATTCCAGGCCCAGGGCTTTATCCATTGTGCTCACCTAGTTGCCTCATAAACACAGTTCACATTTTTCAGGAGTTTACAGGGTATTTGGGAAGGCAAGACAGTGGAAGGGTTAAGTAACAATCTCAGAGATTATACGAGTTATGTGTTAGTGCCCAAAGAATAGTAAAGGTAACAAGTACTGTATGAGTTGAAAGGAAGGAAGGATGAATGTAATAATGGGTTAGTCAGGGAAGGTCATTGAAATGGTGCAGAGCTTGGAAGGATGTGGGAGATTTCATTAGGTAGAGAGGAAGGAGGATTGCTTTTCTGTTTACTCCACGCGTGTGCGTGTGTGTGTGTGTGTGTGTGTGTGTGTGTGTGTATTTGCATGCCTGTTCTTGGGTTGTGTTCTTGCTCAAGTGCAAGTGCAAATTTTGGGGGGGAGGGGGAGTTATCAGCATCCATAGTGCAAAGGTGGGAAGAGAAATTGAGGATCTCATTCTTGTTAGAATGGAATATGTATTTAGGGATTCAGTGGGAGATGTAGGGAGAGGCAGATACTTTTCCCATGAGCCTGAGAATCCTGGGAGAAACTGAAAGAGGTGAAAAGTATACAGGAAACTGTGGGGAAGGAGGTAAAGGCATAAATGTGCGAGGTTAGGGAAGGAGGGAGGGAGGGAGGGAGAAGGGGAGGGGAGAACAAAGAAAATGCACTGGGCCAGATGAAACTTTGAGGAGGTCAGAATTATTCTCACAAAATATTTCAAGGCAGTTAGTTGTCCGAATGAAAGCAGTAGGAATAGGACCTACCACTCACAAAAGGAAGGAGATGTTAAAAGGACTGACATGATGACACTATGGGAGTCACAGCAGAGTCAGACGATAGTATGGAAGAAAAAACAAAACAGGCAAGGTCAGCAGCCTCTTTGGACTGTATAGCTGCTGTTAATAAGCCACAGACTGCAGCTGGTGAGAGATGAGAGCCTGAACTCTGAGCTGTCAGACTGTGTGTGTGTGTGTGTGTGTGTGTGTGTGTGTGTGTGTGTGTGTGTGTGTTTAAATATACTTTTACTTCCAAGTTCCCAGTGTCTCATCATTCTCATGAATTGACTACTCAGCACAGTGCAAGTACTTCCTTCCCCTTCTGTCTCTCCCACACAGGCTCATGCAAGCCTTCTGCAAGTCCCAAATGCACCCTGAGTAAACTGGCTTCCTTTCCCAACCTCTCATTCATAATCAATGGAAAGGCCTTTTGTTGTCCTTCTAAGTTCTCTCTGCATCACTAAAAGGGCCAACGGCATTTGGAGGCTAAAAAACCCAACCATTCACCCAATCTGCCAGCCAAGATCAACGGGAGGCCAGCCAAGGCTCTTGGTTAGCGGGTGCTTTTAACAATGGAACCCATGCTAAGAGCCGTGTGACATCAGCTGTCCCTGGGTGTCCTGCATCCCCACTTTTATTTCTAGAGGTGGGGGCAACAGGCTAAGGAAAAGTCCTTTCTCCACAGGATAATCCCAGACTGACTTATTCAAGTGGCCCTGAACATTCCTTCATCAAGGAGTGATTGAAGTACCCTGTTGTGAGCACTCTGCTAAGTGCCTAGGGGGAGTTATAAAGATAATTAAAATCATACCTGTCTTAATCGACCTTATCATCTAGCAGTGAGCTACATGGAAACACTGTATGGTGGAAATAAGGGTGAAGTTTTGAATTCTGAAATCTAGATTTGAATATCAGTTGTGATACTTGCTTCCTGCAAAGTCTTATATAAAACATTTGCCTCTCTGGGCTTAAATTTCTTTATCTGTAAAATGAGGGGATCCAACAGCATGCTTGAAAAGATTCCTATTTGCTTTATTTAGCTCCTATGAGCCTACATATTACACTACAAAAATACTATAACTAACTATACTCAATTATAACCCCTCACCGGATATAAAAGCAAAAGTCAAATTAAGTCAACGAGCATTTATTAAGCACCTACTGTATACCAGACACTGTGCAAAGCATTGGGAACACAAAGAAAAGGGGGAGGGGAATCCCTTTTCTCAAGGAGCTCACATTCTAATGGGGAAGAAAACAGGTAGGTGAAGGACTACATAAAAATAAGATATATGCAGGATAAATTGGAGCTAGTCTCAGAGGGAAGGTATTAAGGGGCAGTAGGAAAGACTTCTGATAGAAGGTGGGATTTTATCTGAGTCTTGAAGGAAGTCAGGAGACAGAGATGAGGTGAGAGCGTGTTCCAGGCATGGGGAGAGCCGACAAAAGAAAAGAATGAAGTGTTGGGTCTGACTGTTTAAGGGGTGGCTGTTTATGGAGTAACTGTAAGGTCATTATGAGTAAAGAGTCTATTTAGAAACCAAATTTTATTAGTTCATTTAAGGGTAATTAGGCTCTGTGAAGTTGATTCATGCTAACCATATTCATACAAGATGGATTTGTAAGCCAAAATGCCGGTTTATTAATTTACTAGGAAAAAATGGTGCTGCTACTACAGGAATTGTAATAACTGAGTCAGCCAGCCATCTCCTGGAGGCGGTCAGACAGTGGAGTAAGAGGACTTGGGTTCAAATCCTGCCTCTGACACTACCTGTGTGACCTTGGGCAAGTCACTTAAATTGTCTAGGCCTCAATTGCATCTTCTTGAATGAGAGGGGAGTTGGATTTAATGATCTCTAAGGTTCCTTTCATCTCTATATCTATGATCTACTTGTATGAAGAGAGAAACTTGTTTGGTAAATTGAAGGAAGCTCAAAAGGTGGCTCAGGGGTGGAGGAGTCAGAAAAAGGAGAGATGATAATGATAGGGAATGTGTTAATCCAACTAAGATAGTAAACCTGCCTTTTCCTTTCCACAGATAGGCCTGCAAAGCAGATGTCCATATTTGCTAGTGAGCTATCTAACATATCAGTGAGGGATTAAACCTGAGAGATTCTTACTATTTGTATCCCCTTTTTCTAATTCCAGGCAAACTCCAAACCCTTTTGTTTGCAGTTGCTATCATACAACACCCCTGTCCTGGTCTCAAAAAAACTTTCCTCTATATGTTCTCAGGATTACTGTTTATTTTACACTGGTCTTATCTGAGGTGGACCATTTCCTGATGGCCCTATAGGAAAGCACTTCCATTCCACTGAGGAGCTGATTTCTCCAAGTAACCAAGACACTTTGGGGCGATTTCCTGTGGCTATGTGGGGGCATTCTTGTTAGTGTCTGCCTAGAGTCAGGTAGGTGGTACAGAGTGCTAGGCCTGGAGTTAGAAGACTTGAGTTCAGACACTAGCTATGTGACCCTGGAAAGGTCCTTCAACTTTCCTCAACTCTAAAATGGAGATAATAGCACCTACCTCTCAGGGTTGTTGTGAAGATCAAGTGAGGTATGATTCCCAAAGTGCTTAGCACAGTGGCTTAGGGCATAGTTGGTATCCTCCCCCACCCCTCCCCATCTGTGAGAGTGACATTGCCTTGCATTATCCTTCTTTTCTTCCTTTCCCACCCACAGTCCTCATCCCCTCGAAAGTCTGGATGTCAAGAACCTCACCCAGACCTCAGTCAATCCACCAAATCCACCAATGTTACAACATAAGGAACCAGACGTAGGGTCAGACCTCTCCTCCCAACTGACTCCATACAGGGCTATTGTCCCCATATCGTCTTATGCCCAGGGAAAAATAATCCTTAACAACACTTCAAGAAGCCTCAATTGATAGCAGAGAAATGCTAGTTGTTTTCTGATCCAGTAGCACTGCCCAGTTTTCTATTTCCCCACCATTTTGGTCTTACATTCCCTTTCTAAATTTTGGATTCCCATTGGTTATTTCTTCCATGGTTATTGTGATCTTGAATACACATGTTCCCTCCTCTAGCACCTCTTTTTCCTACTCCCTACTCTAACTAGAACTCTGGCTATGACTCTCAATTCCACCCACTGACCACCTGCCTACCCAAGCCTCCATCAGCCTACAGGTTCTCTGTTATCTGGTCTTCTCCCATGCTAATTGTCTTGGGGTCTGTAGCTTCATGTTCTAGCAAACTTCCACTTCACTGGTGAGCTGATCCCTTCCCTTTTTAGCACACCTTGCATTTTGGGAATAGGCTGATAGCTTCACCCAGGCTCTTATAAGGTAAAATCAAATATTTACAGCATCAGTGGCCACTAAGATATCACATTCCCCTCTGTCTGGATGAAATCTGTAGGAGGCAAAAACCTCAGTTAAATAAGTCCACAATAAATAAAATATTAGAACCAGAAGAGACCAACCCCTTTATTTTATATATGAGGTGAATTAACTTGCCCACATAGAACTGGGACAGAAACCAAGGTTATCTGATTCCTGTTTCCAGGGGTCTTTTTACTAAATTATGTTGTTTCTGCTTTTCCAAAATAGCATCAATAAAATTATGACTAAGTTCCCAGTGTTATTACAGGGAAAAGGTATTCAAGTTATTGAGAAAGTTCCAAAGTACTCAGTAATATGATAAAATCTCTGTCAATTGGGGCTTTTACACATAAGAGAATATTTTTAAAAGCAGTTAGAATGAAGAACATAAAGCTAAATACAAACACAATTTATCGATTGACAGGCATTTAGTGAGTATCAATTATGTGCACTCTGGGTATTGTAGAGGGTCCAAAAAAGTCACCATCAGGTATGGACCTTACCCTCCAGAAGTTTTCATGATGGATGATGATGATTGTATTCATTTAATACTTTAAAATTGGGAAAGTGCTTTACAAATATTATTTCATTTGATCCACACAAGCCTGAGAGGCATATGCTCTTGTCATCCTTATTTGCCTACAGTCATACCACTAGAAAGTGTCTGAGATTAGGTTTGAATTCAGGTCTTTCTGACTCCAGACCCAGCACTCCATTAGCTGGGAAAATCCTAACAGGGAAAAACTAAAACATTTCACTTTGCTTATTTGAACACTCTGTGCTTTCTGCCTTTATTAAGCAGAACAGCCATCAGAAGGAATTATGGCATAAAAGCAAGAAAGAGTACTTGATGGGGACGCAGGAGACCCAGGTTCTAGTCCACACTTTTCTACTATCTTGTTATGTGGCCTTAGGGAAGTCACTTGATCTTTCTAGTCAGTCAATCAGCCAATAAACATTTATTAAGCACCTACTATGTATCAGGTACCCTGTTAAACACTGGGGATACAAAAAGAAGCCAAGATAATCCCCGTCCATAATCTAATGGGGAGACAGCACGTAAAGGAACATATACAAAGCAAGCAATAGACAGGATAAATAAGAAAAATAAACAGAATAAAGGTGCTAGAATTAAGAGGGATTGGGAAATTCTTCCTGTAGAAGATGAAATTTTAGTTGGGAATTAAAGGAGGCCTAGGTGTCAATTCTTTCACCTGCAAAATGGGAGGAGCAGGGGAGATTGGACCAAATGGTCAGTGGTCTCTTCCAGCTCTATGAATCTGTGACTTATAAAAGCAAACTTTTCAGTTGGAAGCATAAACATTGGGAGTGCATTGCACGGATTTCCTGTAATTGGATATTAGCTGGGGTTTTTTGTGTTTTGGTTGGGTTTTTTTTGTTGTTGCTGTTTTTTTGTTTTGTTTTTTTGGTGCTGGGCAATGAGGGTTAAGTGACTTGTCCAGGGTCACACAGCTAGTGTCAAGTGTCTGAGGCTGGATTTGAACTCAGGTCCTCCTGAATCCAGGGCCAGTACTTTATCCACTGTGCCACCTAGCTGCCCCTTAGCTGTGATACTTTATGTACGTTTATGTGGTATCATACTTAGTGCTAAAATGAAAGGGAAAGACAACGTAGAATAGTTTTGGATCCCCAAAAACTAATGATGGTTTAGAGGAGACACAAAGGGTGCTACTAGCTTCCAATGGCCAGATTGGAATATAGACAAGCTTGAGTTTATCGTAAAGGGAAGACCTCAGCATTGGCAGTCAGCATACTTGGATTCAAGGGGCAGCTATGTGGTACATTGGATAGAGCACTGGCCCTGAAGCTAGAAGGAGCAAATCTCACCTCGGATACTTAGTAGCCGTGTGACCCTGGGCAAGTCACTTAACCCCAATTGCCTAAAAACACCCAGGGAGATCTCCAGTCATCTTGATCTATATCTTGCCACTGGACCCAGATGTCTCTGGAGGAGAAAGTGAGGCTGGTAACCTTGCACAGCCCTCCCTCACTTAAATCCAATTCGGTGCAAGTCATGATTTCACCCTGATATCATGGTCCTCTTTGAGAACCAACAACAACTTGGATTCAAATCCTTGCTCTGCCATTTAAGATCTCTGTGACTATAAGCAAGTGGTTTAAATTCTGGGACTCTCAGTTTCCTGTATGTAACTACCTCACATGGAGACTGTGAGAAAGAAATGCACTTTGTAAACCTTAAACACTATGGAAAGAGAGGTTATTATTATACCATATATTGTAAATAATGAATAAGTTTTGTGCATGCTGCAGCACACCTGCAGATGGATGAAGCAGTGCCTAAAGCACTATACATAGAGTCAGGAAGACTTGAGTTCAAATCCAGCCTCAGAGGTGTGTGACCTGGGCAAATCACCCCAGTTTCCTCATCTGTAAAATGGAGACAATCATAGCACCTGTCTCCCATGGTTGTTGTGAGTCCCAAATGACAAAATGCTTTGCACGAAATAAACTCCTTCAAGCACAAAATAAATGCTGACTCTAGGTGTGTATTTCTTTACTAAGAGTCTATGGTGCTTGAAAGGGACTAGGTCTTATGCCTTCTCATATACGTCAAGCTCCATAAGGTCAGGGACTGCTTTATTTTTGTCTTTTGTACCCTGCACTGAACACAGAGCCTGGCATGTAACAAGGACTTCATGTTTGTTGAATTTAAGTTAATTGACTGGGTGGTTTGTTTTTAAAGTCTCTTCTTTCATCCCCACAAAAAGTATTTCAAACTAACTAGCTCTGCCTTTGCTCTTTCTTCTGCAGTGTCCAGATTTTCCAGTCCCCGGGTGACCCCAAGGTTAAGTCGAAAGCGGGCCCTGTCGATCTCCCCACTCTCAGATGCCAGCATTGATCTGCAGACGATGATTAGGACCTCTCCAAACTCTCTGGTGGCTTATATTAATAACTCCCGAAGCAGTTCAGCAGCTAGTGGTTCCTACGGACATCTGTCTGCAGGGGCAATCAGGTAAAAGAGAGAGAGTGGCACCCGTTTGATCTTTGGCTAAAGGATTGACCACAAGGCCCTCTTGAGCTTGGGAATCTCCCGAGTCAGGGGAGCCAGTCTTCAGTCTAATTCACTAAGGCTAACTGCTGTACCTCAGAGATCAGGAGCTTTGGTCTGGGGGAATTTGGTAGGAGTGGTATTTAATTGGTCCTTTGAACTGTGGAAGATGGGCAGCAAATGCTTTTATGGATCAGCATAAAAGTAACTTTTCCCATTAATGCTGTGCATTTCTTAAAGACTAATGATAAAGAGTCCAAGTAGCCTTCTCGGAGATTCATCCTCAGTTGTGACTTATTAAGGTGGGGGGGGGGGGAGCGGGTAAGAGTTAAGGGGGGAAACCTACCTTTGAACCTACACTCCTCCTTTCTGATGTGAACAGTGAAGCTGGCCAGGTCCATGACAAGAGATACAATCATGAAATCAGGGACACACCCCAGGTGGGTGTTTTAATTTCCACTGAATACTAACTGGGTCATTAAACTGCCAGGTTGTCTGTCGGACCATAACCATAGCATTTACACTAAGGAATTCTCTATCCCAATAACAAATATCCCATTGTATCATATAACAAATTACCTGTCCAAATTCTGTTGACAAAATCCGCCTCTCTTCCTCCCTTCCTGTCTATGCAGTCCTTGGCCATTCTTTTATTAAGGATTTCACTCCATAACATGTTAGACTGAAACCAGAAGAGCAACCAGGCAGCAAAAAATGTTGAGAACCTTAAATGGGCTTCTGCCCTTTGACCTGAGAGTAAAAATGTTCATAACCCATCACCAGTGATTTTGGGGGGATCCAAATCAGTTGTAATAAATGGTACCTGAGGTAGTATAGGCAAGAATCTCCATCAGCCATGTTCTTCAGTAATGTAGGGAACTAGCTGTTGGCTAAATAAATGGCTGGAGGTCATTCTTTCTGTTCTCACACAGAGAATGTGGAGATCTGTAGATTGGTCTAACTTAATGTTTTTGAAGAGAAACAAAGGATATCTCAACTACATATACCTGGGGATTGACAGGAAGGTACATTAATGAGAGTTCAGAGGTGGGAACTGATAGAAATGGGGTCCTCTGTCCCCTTACCTTCACATCTTTCTACCCAACTCTGGTCCCTGTGTTCTAGGAGAAAAGAAAATCAGAATGTAGATGCTAAGGAAAATTAGGCAGTGAAGCTTAAATAAAACCAGGTAGTAGGGAAGGCTAAGATAAATTTAGTAAGTCATCCCTTCCTTCCTTATTGTCTTTTTGTTTGGCTTCTTGGAAATTTGCATCTAAGGGGAAACTTTGCCAACTCGATAGACCTTTGTATCCCCTTAGCACAGAGGCCTGAAACCAAAAGAAGGAGTGTGGCTCAGTGAGTTAGAAGAGTTAGTGAGTCCATGCAGATTTTGCAGCCTAGGCAAAATATGTGCCAAGACCCGGAGAGGTCTTTTTGTTGTTTTTTGTCTGTTTTGATTTTTAAATTAGGGTGAAGTAAGCTCCAAGTTTACATCTACCTCTGGCACCAACAGTTTAAAGCCAGGCACAGGGAACTATCCTGTATCTGGTATCCAAGCAGCTAAAAAATGCAAATACCCAAATGTTTTAGGATTTAAAAAAAAATTATACGAGGTATGTGACATTGTGCAATTTACTTAACTTCTCTAGGTCTCGGTCTCCTAATCTATAAAATGAGGAGGTTGGATGGGATGGTTTCTAAGGTCCCTTCTAGCCCTAAAGCTATGATTTTGCTTACATTATTTTTCCTGGACTTTTCTGAAGCAGAAAAGAACATGTACATAAACTGATATCAAAGGTTCATACCAACAAGCCACCTTAGGGGGTGTCTTCTGCAATTCTACTTCTGCACCACCGTACAGTGATGACAGATGTTCAGAATGAAGGCTCTAAGGTGACTGATGTGCCTCGTCAAAGGAAGATCCAGTTATGATCAAGATCATTTTGAGATTGTGTTTGTTTATTTTTTTGGCATCATAATTCTTGGAAACTCAGTGACCCATATATAATATATAGGATAACTCTATTATCTGTAATCTTCCACACAAAAAAAGGACCCTCTCAATCTCTGGACAAATGAAAAAGTCTCTATTTACAATGTGATTTTTATAGTTTAGCATTTCAAGCGTGCTGCCTGATAACTATGGAGACTAATTGCATCTTCATCATGAGTCAGAAAACCAACTGATGAGTATTTATTTATCAACAACCATGTGTCTGGCATGTGGGATAATCAGAGAGGTTTAAACCTCTAGGCTTCAGTTTCCTTATCGGTCAAATGAGGAGGTTTGGATTATATATCTAAAGTCCCTTCCAGCTCTAAATCTATGGTACTATCATCCAGTGTTTTTAACAGATATATGATAATAGAGAGATAAAATCCACATTTAGGAAATAATTTTCTAGTTTTAAAAATGAAACTTCAGAAAAGGAAGAGATGGTATGGGTTAGAGCCAATAGGAGAGGAGAAGGCTTAATGGAGTAACTAAGGCTTGAGCTGAGTCTTTTTTTGTTTGTTTGTTTTTGTTTTGGGTTTTGGTTTTTTAGTGAGGCAATTGGGTTAAGTGACTTGCCCAGGGTCACACAGCTAGTAAGTGTTAAGTGTCTGAGGCCGGATTTGAACTCAGGTACTCCTGACTCCAGGGCCGGTGCTCTATCCACTGCACCACCTAGCTGCCCCTTGAGCCGAGTCTTTAAAAAAAATGTAAATAAGATGGTAGGAGATTAGATATTTCAAGTGAGGAAACACAAGGGCAAAAGACAAAAAGCTATGATGGCATACACAGTTACAATGGGGAAACCAGTTGCAGGAGCAGTGGGAAGAGACAGGACAGGAAGGGTAGCAGGTAGGCTCAGCAGCAGACTGTAGAGTACCCTAAAAGCCAAGCAAAGGCACTGGAGCTTGACTAAATGGACAATAAGGAGCTATTGTGGGTTCTTGATCTGGGAAGTGACCTAATGAAAACTGGTTTTTAGTAGGATTTATTTCAATTCATTTCATAGGGCCCCAGGATAATTCCCAGCAGGGAAATATTTCTGTCTTAACAATGTGGCTGATATGAGATAAGCTACAGGTTTTCTCCTTTGTTCCAAAATATAACCTCACCAAGCTGCTGTTTTATAATTAAGTCAAAACTGTGTTTGAAAAAATAATTGCTATTACTATAATATCAGTTTGGGGTAAGAATATTTAATTCATTATTATATACAGTATATAAGCACATATATACACATGCACACATATGCATGCATGTGTGTATACACATACATTCACAGACACATACACATATATACACATACAGCATGACTTGAGCAGGAAGAAAGCCTCAAGAGAGCCATACTGTCTCCCTGAGAGACAGCCTGTCATCTCAAGGAGACCCAAGACAGTTCAGAAGACTTACCAGACTTAAACTATCCTTAAAGGGAGAGCCCAGAGCCAAGAGTGCTGGCCAAGACAGCACATTCCTGGAGTGTCCAAGGGTTTTAATCTTCTTTTGATAAAGGCAGGTCATTATACATTGATCAAAGCTAATTGGTAAGCATCGTTCAATTCCATTGGTCAATGTGACTTGAGGGTGGTCTACATTAAAATTAACTTTACAGATGACATCAGGGAGAAGACCCTCAACTCAAGTTGCTTAAGGCAAATTCCATTATCTAGGTGTGGTCCTTCACTGAGCTATACAAGAGTCTATCTCTATTTCTTTTGTTTCCTTGGGCTTGTCCCAAATCAGATCTAGGTGAATAGGACTTGGGAAGAGGGGGAGGGGAGAGAAGAAAGGACGGATCTCTGGGTCACCCAAGAAATCCATTATTAATTATTCTTTTTTTCATAATGCGTTTCCTCCTCACCAATTCCTCTTAGAATCCCTAGTTTTTTCAAAGGTCAGTTTAATCATGAGACCTTTCTAGATGTTCCCAGCTGCTCGTGCCTTTCTCCTCCAAAAATGATCTTGTATTTATGTGTTCATTTTTTTAATGTGTTCATTTTAAATATACTTAGATATGTATATGTAATCTCCCTTGATAGAATATATGAGCCTTGAGTTGTTTCTTATTTTGTATACCTAGCTTATAGTAGGAATTGATTGACTGTTGGATTTGGTAATTGATTGATTGATTCATGGTTTTTTTTTGTTGCAGTCCAGCCTTCACTTTCCCCCACCCCATCAATCCAGTGGCCTATCAGCAGATCCTGAGCCAGCAAAGGGGCCTGAGCTCAGCCTTTGGACACACCCCACCCTTAATCCAGCCCTCCCCCACCTTCCCCAGCAGGCAGCACATGGCCGTCATCTCAGTCAACCCCACACCTACACAGCTCAGCAACAGCAACAACTGCATACCTGACTCAAACCAGGTAGGAGGTTGGGAAGGGAGAAAGTCCACCTGGCTAAAATCCAAAAGAAGATTTTTTTTTTTAATCTGTTAGAGAAGGGGAATGAAATGTTGTACAGTTAAGCTTTATCTGTGACCTTTTCTTTCTATGCCAGTTATTTAGAATTTCCTGGTATGATTTGTGATTTGTGTGGGTTTAAACTATGGAAAGAGCACTAGAATAGAATTAGAAGAACTGAATTCTAGTCCTGCTTCTCCTAAGGAAGTCATGTAACTTCTTTGCAACTCAATTTCCTCATCTGTGAAACAGCGATAAAATAATTCCTACCTTGCCTAACTTGCAATATAGTTGGGGAGATGAAAGATAATTACTGCTGTGAAAACACTTTGGAACACATCAAGCATGCATTGTACAATTGTAAAGAATTATTATGAGAGCTGGAAAAGGTTTTGTAATGTTTTGAATTCTATCCCCCAATTTATGTCAGCCTGAATCACTTATCATATTTGTATATATTTTAGGGGGAAAATTCCCAAACCTTTCTGGTCCACTTGCCCTCAGGGTGTTAATACTCCTTGGGTTCATTTACTCCTATTCTCCTCAGTTCATTCAAAATGTTGCCCAAAGCTCTGTGGTTTAACTATACAGGACCTGACCTGAAGGAAAATCAATCAGATCCCATTGAGTTGAGAGGAATGATCCCAAGGATTTTTCCTGGAAAGGCTGTACTTTATTTATTTATTTGTTTGTTTGTTTGTTTTGTTTTTATCTTTCTCCCTCCTATTCCCTAGGCCCCCCCCTCCATACCAAAAAAAAAAAAAAAGTATTAAGATCCTTGGGAACAACAGCATAGAAAAACACAAGGCTATTAGGCTGAAAGTCCAGGGCCTTAAAGGGATCTAGTCTTAACTTCCAGTTTGACCCCAATTTCCTTATTTATAAAATAAACAGGTCTGGATGATATTTCTTTCCAGGTCTCTTCCAGTTTGAATCTCATTATCCTTATGATACCTAATGTCCTTTTAAAATTCTGTTAGTTATGGACAAAGAAAATAGGAGGAAAGATATTTTGATATTTCAAATCAATGTGGGGAGGGGAAAATTCAGGGGAGTACTAGTACTTCATCATTGAGGCTGGCTGGCTGAAAAGCAAAGAGGTAAGAGGACAGAGGCTTTGAAAGGTGTCACTTTGAGTCAAGAAGATATGAGTTCAAATCCCATCTCAGACACTTGCTAGTTGTATGAACTGAGCAAGTCACTCCAACTCAATTTCAAATGAGATAATATTTGTAAAGCACTTAGCATAGCACCTGACACAATATAGCTGCTTAATAAATAACTTATTCTATCCCTCTCTAAGCCTCAGTTTCCTTCTCTGTAAAATTAGGGAGTTGGACTCATTCACTTCCAGCTCTAAATCTATGATCCTATATCTGCTGGCCTTAAAATCACCCTCGTGATGCTTGTCAATAGACTGGTGAAGGATCTTTTGGATAATGGGAGCCAATGGAATCTGAGGGACAGCTAGGTGGTACAGCAGATATAATGCCCCAGCCTGAAGTCAGGAAGACTCATCTTTGTGATTTCAAACCTGGCCTTAGACACTAACTAGCTGTATAACCCTGGTTGAGTTGCTTAACCCTGTTTGCCTCAGTTTCATCAGCTATAAAATGAGCTGGAGAAGGAAATGACAGACCACCACAGTATCTTTGCCAAATTGCTTTTTGTCACCTGTCCTCTGACTTACTAGTATTTCTATACTTTTTCTCTTTCCTTTTCCTTTCCTCCTTCACAGACATACTTGCACAAACATGGACACATGCACACACACAGAGAAACATATACAAGTGCTTGGTTATCAAAGGGACAATTCCAAAATCCTACCTGGGAGTTCAAAGGTCCCTCTCCTCAATTTCATGGCATAGAGGCCAGACCATGAGTCTTAAAAGTCAGACATGGATTATCTCCCGCCTTATCTCTGATACTTATGAGTAAGTCAGTTCTCCAGTCTGAGTCTCAGCTTATTCATCTATAATATGGGAATGATCATAATATATGCACTTCCTATTACATGGGGTCGTTTCGAAGTACAATGTAACTCTGAAAGTCCTATTCAGAAACGATTATGATGCTGCCCTCACCATTAACTTGATGTGTCCACAAACCTACCCTGTCCCTTCCCCCATTCACCCACCTCTATCCACTGCTGACAATCACCTCTTGCAGTCAAACAAGCCCTGGTTGCATTTCCTGGACTTTCCAGAGCTTGACCCTGACATGGGTTCTCCTCTGATCTCTCCAGAACAAGCAAAGCAGTGAGTCAGCAGTGAGCAGCACGGTCAATCCTGTAATTAACAAGCGCAGCAAGGTCAAGACTGAAACTGAGGGGCTGAGACCAGCATCCCCACTGACACAGGTAACCCCTTCTTCCCAGGCTACAATGCCCTTTGTCTGCCCCCTCCCCCCATATAAAGATTCCTGAGGTTGCCCAAGTGATAAAGTTTTTACCAGTAACGAGGCTCCCACACCCCATATTCACCATCCCTCCCTTCTTGGTGGGTTGGTTTCATATTGATTTTCAAGAGAGACCCAGCCCCCAGAGGGAATTATACACAAGCATGCTGGTCAAAGGCTCTTACCCACTTCCATCCATTAAATGAAATGCTATTTCTTTGGGAATTTAGATGCCTGATGTGTGGCCCAGGAATGAAGAGGGACGGGACATTTATGTGGGTAACCTCAGAAATTATACTACTTGACTTGACTTTCCAAGACTGCAAAGCTAGCAGTCCTTGTGTCTCCGAACAGACATAGATCATGGAGGAAAGGAAGCATGGGTCCCGAGCTCTTAGTCAGGGCTCCTTCCCAGCTCAGTATGAGATTGTTTATCACACCATCCTTTGCGGTAAGGACACAGCTTTTGACATCAAGAAGGCCCCTCAGGCCTCTGCTTTCTTTCCCCTGCTTTACCATAGAGAGCTGCCCTGCCGCCAATTGCATCCATTGGACCATCCTTTATCACAACTGTAAACTATCAGGCGTGCTCTGGGCACTTCATTTTCATGAAATATTGGGCTGTGTTATTGTCAGGCGAACAGAGGTGTTTATGACAAATTCCTCTTCCCGCACGGAATCTAAAGTGGGTCTCAGCATGATGCATGGGTGCGGTGAGGCTGGCCATCATCGAGGGGCTGGTAAAATTGATGAAGATAGCGTATCATTGAAAGATAAACATGCTAGAGTCAGCACCATTAGGGGAAGGAGGCAGGTCTCCTGAGGGAAGAGGCTCAAAGCACAGCAGAAACCATGCAACCTGACAAATTTGTCCAGCCAACTTTGGACTTCACCCTCATCAGGACCTTTCCCTACCACTCCCAGACCCTCCTAAACAAATAAAATCAAGATGAGACCTGAACTCCACCTTGCACTGGCATCTAAACTCCTCAGACTCAAAGGGAATGGTCACTTTTGATTTGAAGGCATTTGTCAATAACCCACATGACAAATTCTTGCTCAAGTTTAGTTCCAGGTGAAATTTTGCTTCCAAAGACAAATTTGTGTTCTTCAGAGAACTACCAAAACAAGACAAAACAAAACAAAAACAGTGGGCCAATTTTAACACTGAATCACTAAGGAAACTCAATCCATGTGCCTGAGTACATCTATTCCCTCTGCTATCTTTAGATGGGCTCTTTTATCCTTTTCTGAAACTGTATTTTAATTTGTAAGTTGCTTCATATCCTTTCAGAATTAAAAAAAAATGTAATTAAAGTTATTTAACCCATAAAGCTAAGTCTATAGAGGACCTTGAGAGGTCATCTTGTCCATCTCACAGTAAGTGTATACTTAAGTCATCCTAAACAGATGGACATTGATCCCACTTCTAAGATGCTCCTAGAGCTTTCCCCTCTTACCAGTCCTCCTGTTTAATAGTGCCCCAGTGCTTTCTACTTCCTTGGGGATTTTTCTGTTTTTGTTTTTTTTTATATAAGATATAAGCATTTTGTCTTTAGGAAGAATGAATGAATTAAAGTAGGTTGTTTTCTGAGGATCTAAGCAGAAATGCATCTCTGAAGATCCAGTTTTCTCTATCACCCTGTTTAAAATCTACACTCACTAAGAGACCTTAATTCCAATATCCTTTCCACTTGAAGGCAGAAACTTAACTTTAAAAGTGAGCCAATGAACTTTGGAAAAATAAGATCCTGGGTGGTCAGATCCAGCCTTTAACTTCCATTGTCAGTCCCAGTGGAATCAGTGGGAGTTACATATTTAATCTCATTTGGGAGTTGTCCTCTTAAAATTAAAATAAATGCTTCTCCCAGGACGCTATTCCAAACGTAAAACATTTTCTGGTTGTCATCTTAAGATGACTTTAAATTTAATGCTAGTTTTTAAAACATCTGTCCCTGGAGAGCAGGAGTTACCTCCTTGCTGTGCTCTGGACAGAGACTAGCTCTCAGTAGGACTACATTTTTCTCTGCTCTATGATTTTTTTTCCCTTCTCCCCCCAACCCCCACCTTTAGCCACTCAGTGGTGGTAAGTGCTTTTTTCTTCCACATCAGAACATGTGCCTAGCAGAGGTTTTGATATTACACTTGGATGTAAATTTTAAGTTGCTATGTTTCCCTCCCATGAGTATTTGGGTATTTGAATCTTGAGCTTCTTTTCTAATTAATATTATAGAACAGAACCAGAAAGAATCTTAGAAATTCTAGGCCAAGCCCATCATTTTTCAGAGAAGGGGTCAAGGCCCAAAGAGGAGTAGTAGCAGCTTAACTAATGATTATATTACAGATTCATGGCAGAGTGGGATTAGAACCCAAATCTTCTAGATTTCACGCCAGTATTTACACCCCATCAGCCTAAAGAGGACATTGAACTAGATTGCCTTTCTCCCCATTTAATTCTTCTATGAATGTGGAATTAAAAGTTTTTCCCCCTCAAAAAATTTCAGACATCAGAGAATAAGTGGTAGAGATATCAGGATGGGAAAGATGTAGTGACAAGGACCTTCTTCAGTGTCATGACTAATTCTTATCAGTGATAACTCCTGTACATCTAATCTAACAGACTTTCCTGGTACTTCGTATTCTCAGATAGATATGAATAGATGGGTCTCCTACACAGTATTCCTGCTTTCCTGCAATACATCAGCTTCCAAGAAAGATGAAATAACTCACATAAGTAGATAAGACAGGGAGGATTCCTGTCTCCGTTACAAGAAGGTACCTGGTTTGTGTGGTCCTGAACTTCTTTCCATAACTCGCCTCAAGTAAGTAGAGGCAAGGGGGGGCAGCTAGGTGGTGCAGCGGATAAAATACTGGCTCTGGATTCAGGAGGACCTGAGTTCAAATCCGGCCTCAGACACTTGACACTTACTATCTGTGTGACCCTGGGCAAGTCACTTAACCCCCATTGCCCCACAAAAAAAAAAAAAAAGAGTAAAGAGTAGAGGCAAGGGACTAGTTCAGGTCACCAGTGCCCAGCAGGGAGCTCTTGTAATCTTTGAAGTCAGAGTACTGCCTTGACAAGGATGGAGAATCCATTGGGTGAGAAGAACTTATTTTTTCCTACATGCCTCCCCCTCCTTCCCTCAACTGGAGGTTTTCAGAGATTGGATGGCCACTTGTGGAGGTTTTGTAAAACAGATCCCTGTTTAGGAATGGATTGTATTGAGGACTTCTTTAACTTTTTCCATTCACAACCCCTCTTCACCTGAGAACTTGTTATGCAACCCCGGGTATATAGATATATAAAATAGGTATGCAAACCTTTTACTGTTGCCAAATTTTTCATGACCTCCGCTTTTAGTTACGTGACCCCATATGGGGTCATGACCCACTTCAAAGGTCTCTTATAAATCTGAGATCCTATGACACCCTCCCCAGCCACCCATCCTACTGTCTACCTTGTAATGCTAAGACTCTCTTTGGTGAAAAGCACTGGTAACAATATGAATAGTAGCCATTCTGAGATCAGGTAAGAAGTTTTCCATTTTGGAAACCTCATGATCAGCAAGAAAACCCAGAACACAACTTTGACATTGTAGATAAATCCAAAATAATGTTACCAACCAGAGACCACACAGTAAAATTAACATTGCTACCTCCTTAATTTAATGGTTGTTTGTCCAAGCAAGTGAACAAAGATCATCTTCAAAGATGCTTTGATGATGGCAACTAGACATTAAAATAGAGTGTTGGGCTCCAGGATGCTCCTATGATCAGATATGTATATAAATTATGGTTGTCTGATAGAAAGTACCCATGACCACATGACTCAGTGGGTCTGTCATAAAGAATATTCAGTGTCTTTGCTCTTAAACTTGACTCAAAGGGAGGACCCATCAGTAGAAAAATAATAGTGCAGTAGGGGATGGATAGATGGATGGGTGGGTGAATGGGTGAATCCAGGGAAAGACCGCAAGGACTCTGTAGCAAAAAGGCACTTGCTCATTCCCAGGTACAATCAACATGATCAAATGAGATAATACACATAAAGTTCTGTACAAAGCACTCTATGCCAGAGATTATTACTGTGTCTGGAAAAAAAGCAAATTTATGACTCTCTGTTCTCTTTAAAGTACCAAATATTGAGCACCTGCTTTGCCAGAGGCCCTGTAGGTATTTGCTGTGAGGGATTGTAAAATAAATGTAAGACAGGGCCTCTGGCCTGGAAGGGCTTGCTTACCTAATGTATGTTACTAATAACCAAATGCAATAGTACAGACAGTAGGGGGGTTGAAATGGGACAGATCAGTGTGGGCTGCAGGATTAGGGAAGGAAGGCTTTGTGGCAAAGGTGCTGGTTGAACTGAAAGCCTTGGAGGATTTGGGTAATCAGAGATAAATTGGAGATAACGTTTTAGGAGAGAAAGATAGTATGAGCAAAAGTGAAGCCCAGAATCAGCTTCTTTCTCCAATTCTGCCTCCCATTCCACAGAAATACTTGGCCTCTTTGGATTCTATTTTTAAAAACAAATAAACAAAGCCCTCAAAGGTCCTTGCTTCCTTCCCAGGAGTTGTGGCCTGGGATGGCTTGCCCCGTTTTATTCCCTTCAGCTCCTCCATTTCTTTTCCAACAGCTCTTTTAGTTAACCTATTATCTATTGGTGACAAGCAAGCAGACCCAGACCATGGAGAGGGGAATTATTGATTTCTATTCTCTTGCAGGCTGCTAGATTTCCCACACATACACACACATTTCACCTTTGCATTTAATTTGCTTCTCATCATTCCTTTTAGTTTTGTTTCCACTGAACTTTTCCATCATCCCAACACCCGACAAAGCCTCCTTTGCTCTGGACCCTGCCCTTCCTCCCATCTGTGGTCCATGCCCTCTTGAGGTCCAGGGAATTGCTTTTGTCATTCCTTTTCTCCATCAGTCAGTGTTGCATCATCTGCAGATTTCATTAACATATTATTTGCAACCTTCCACCTGACCCCAATCCACATAACATTAATTAAAGGGATAAGAGGGAGCAGACCTATATCCCAACCCCTGGGTCACCACAGTAGACACCCCTTGTCATCATCGATTATTACTCCATGCTTATTATAGTCTTTCAGCTGTCATATGTCAGCCAATTTGAATTCATCTGGTGAGTGAATTTTCATGAGATTCTATATCATAACCTTTTCTCCATTCTAAAAGGAGAGCTGCAACATTTTCTCTTCTGTATTTGTATCACAAAAAACCAGGCCCTTTACTTCATTAAATTGCAGGAGGGGGAAAGAGGGGAGAGGAGAAATAGGAAAGGGGAAAATACACATATTTTGTTTTTAAGAATTCATTCCATAGAGTTACTTAGGGACTTGGAAAATATTACTAATTCTTATATGAGAGGCAATGTGGTATAGTGAATAGTCTGAAAGAGCTGGATTCCAATCCTACCTCTGACACATACTGTAGACCTTGTGCCAATAACAACCTCTAAGCTCCCTAAGCAGCCATCCCAGATTATATATTGCAGAGCAGTTGACAATTTACACTGGGAGAAGAAGTTCCCTTTCTGGAACTTACCTATACAATTGAAATGACAAGGCCAGACACAATTGACTATAGTATTGCAATATCAGGCTTAACATAATTCTAATTCGGGGATAGGGAGAAGCTCAGGGACATGTTTCTTTTTCTGCCCCCATCTTTTGATCCCATCACAATTTTCCTTTTGTTCTTCATTTGTCATGACCAATTCTCTCTTGTTTGTGTAAAAGCACTCTCTTTGTCCCTCAGACCACCCCAATTCCCCCAAGCATTCAAAATTTCCTCAACCTGGATTACCATGCAACTCGTAGTAAATCATTCTCATGGTTTGGGAAGCCCACACTAGCTCCTGAGGAGCTATCCATTTAGTTTTCTTCATTTTCCTAACCCCTGCCAGGGGAGCTGGGCTTATTGTCCCAGTGTGTGCCCATAATCCTTATCTTCTGTCTGCCTCAGTTTCCTTATTTATAAAATGGGGATAATGATAGCACCTTCCTCCCAGGGTTGTTGTGAGAATCAAATGAGAGTGCTATATTAAAGTGCTATATTAATCACAGACTTAGAGATGGAAGGGACCTCCAAGGTCTTATAAATAGTCCAACACTGCATAGAGTTACCCCAAGGAGGATGAAGACCCTCACCTTGACTAGAACCCAGTGTAGCCTTAGGCCACAAGATTGCACAGCTCAGTTTCACTGACTATAGCTACCTTACTTGTCCCTGGCCTTGTCTGAATTCCAGGCACCCATATGTCATGCTATTTTACTCTTCTAATTAATTTAGAAAACTGAACTACTATTCATCAATCTAGAGTTTTTATCAACCCATTCAAGTAAGGGCTGCCATATTTGCCGTCTTACAAAGACAGCATAGGAAGAGAGTTGACCTGGAGTCAGAAGATTGAAGTTCCACTCACTGACTGTGCTGGACCTTGAGCAAGACATTTCACATCTTTGGGCCTCAGTTTCATCAGCTTTAAAATTAAGAGGTTCACTAGATAAGAACTAAGATCCCTTCCAGCTCTAATTATATGATCCTATGGTATGATTTTTAGCTCTTATATGGGCCCTTCCTTTCCCATTATCTACCATTCTTTTTCTTGATTTATTTATTTATTTGTTTGTTAATTTATTTTAAAAAATTTTGAGATCCAAATTCTCTCCCCTCCCTTCAGCCCCTCCCCCACCCATTCAGAAGGTAAGCAATATGATACCCATTACACATGTGGAGTCATATGAAACCTATTTCCTACCAAACTTTCTCAATAAATAAATTTACCTTCTCTATTTTATCAATGACAGCTTTTAAAAGTTTTTTTTTTTCCAGTTATATGTAAGGGTAGTTTTTAACATTCATTTTCATAAGATTTAGAGTTCCAATTTTTTCTCCCTCCCTCCCTTTCCTCCCTCTCCACAAGACAGCAACCAGGTTACATATGTACAATCCACAAGTGTCCTTTTTATCAGTTCTTTTTATGGGGGTGGATAGTAGGCTTCATCATCAGTCCCTTGGGATTGTCTTGGATCATTGTATTGCTGAGAGTAGTTAAGTCATTCACAATTGCTCATTGAACAATCGTGCTGTCACTACACACAATGTCCTCCCAGTCCTGCTCACTTTACTATACATCCAAGTTTTTCTGGGATCATCCTGTTTGTCATTTCCTCTAGCACAGTATCATTCCACTACAATCATACCACAGCTTCTTCAGTCATTCCTCAATTGATGGACATTCCCTTGATTCTCAATTCTTAGACACCATAAAGAGTTGCTATAAATATTTTTTGTTCAATTTTTCCCCCTTTTCTATTTTTCATGATTACTATTGTTAACTGTTTCCCTTCCATCCTGTTCCCTTCCCCATGATATTCTATTATCCATCTTCTTTCATCCTATCCCTCTTCAAAAGGGATTTGCTTCTGTCTGTCCCCTTCCCCAACCTGCCCTTCCTTCTTTTGCCCCTCTCTCTTTATCCCCTTCCCCTCCTATTTTCCTGCAGGGTTAGAGAGATTACTCCACCCAATTGAGTGTGTATGTTATTCCCTCCTTGAGCCAATTCTGATGAGATTGAGGTCTTTGAGCCAATTGTGATGAGTGCTAGGCTCATTTACTGCCCTGATTAAATAGATTACTCCACCCAGTTGGGTGTGTGTGTGTATTAATCCCTCCTTGAGGCTACTCTGATGAGTTTAAGTTCTTTGAGCTTTTTCTAATGAGTGTAAGATTCATTTACTGCCCTGCTCCTCCCCCATCTCTTCCCCCACTCCATAAACCCTTTCCTTTCCTGTTTCTTTCATGTAGGATTTTACCCCATGCCCTCTGCCCTTCCCCCTCCCCCAGTGCATTCCCCTCACCCCTCAATTTTACCCTAAAGATGTCATCATGGGGCAGCAAGGTGACACAGTGGACAAAGCATCCACCCTGGACCCAGGGGTATCCCAGCCAAAATCCAGCCTTAGACACAAGACAGTCACCCACTACACAACCCCAGGTATGTCCCCCAACTCCAATTTTTTATGGTTCTCAAGGATCTTGTATTTGAAAGTCAAATTTTCCCTTCAGTTCAGGTCTTTTCATCACAAATATCTGAAAGTCTTCTTTTTCATTAAAGTTCCATTTTTTCCTCTGAAAGATTATGCTCACCTTTGCTGGGTGGGTGATTCTTGGTTGTAATCCCAATTCCTTTGCCCTCTGGAATATCATATTCCATGCCCTCCAGTCCTTAAATGTAGAAGCTGCTAGATCTTGTGCTATCCTGACTAGGGCTCCACAGTACTTGAATTCTTTCTTTTTAGCAGCTTGCAATATTTTCTCCTTTACCTGAGGACTTTGGAATTTGACTATAATATTCCTAGGAGTTTTCCTTTGGGGATCTCTTTATGGAGGTGATGGATGGATTCTTTCAATTTCTATTTTACTTTCTGCTTCTAGAATATCAGGACAATTTTCCCTGAGAATATCTTGGAAGATGATGTCTAAGCTCTTTCCTTGATCATGGTTTTCAGGTAGACCAATAATTTTCAAATTATCTCTCCTGGACCTATTTTCCAGGTCAGCAGTTTTTCCAAGAAGATATTTCACATTGCCCTCTATTTTTTTATTCATTTGGATTTGCTTTATTGCGTCTTGATTTCTCATAAAGTCACTAGCTTCCATTTATTCAATCCTAATTCTTAGGCAATTATTTTCATCAGAGAGCTTTTGTACCTCCTTTTCTATTTGACCAATTTGGCTTTTCAAGCTGTTGACTTTTTCTCATGTCTTTCCTGCATCACCTTCATTTCTCTTTCCAGTTTTTCTTCTACGTCTCTAACTTTATCTTCAAAGTCCTTTTTGAGTGCCTCTATGGCCTGAGACCAATTAATATTTTTCTTGGAAGCTTTAGATATAGGGGTCCTGACATTGACATCTTCCTCTGAGAGTGCACCTCAATCTTCCTTGTCACTGAAGAAACTTTCTGTGGTCCTCACCTTTTTCTGTCTGCTCATCTTGCCTTTCAGCTCCTTAAAGTGGGGCACTGTTTCCAGGCTGCAGTATCCCAAGCTTCAGAAGTCCCAGGTGGTATGATTTAAGGAGGATCAGGTTCTTCACTTGCCTGGCCTGTTCCCTGGTCTGTAGATGACCCCAGACCAACTTGCTAATCAACCAGTTTTGTGTGCTGTGCTTGTCAGCTCTGATGAGCTTGTGCCCCTCCCCCACCTGGACCACTGTTACTCAAGCCTACCTCCTGGTTCCCAGCAGGGGTGAAAAACCCAAGTTCTGCCTCAGCACCAGCATAGACCCCTGTAGTCTCCCCCCTGCCAAGGGCTCAGCCCTCTCATCAGACTGTGAGCTTAGTTCCAGATGACACTGGCACTGCTGCTGATTCAGAGGCTCTGAGGATCTCCTTCTCTGGTGAGGCCTTCCTGGTACTAGATCTGTGTCAGGGTGACTGTGGGGTTGGGCTCAACTCCTGTCTCAGCATAGGAGCTCCCTCCTTCTGACCTTCTAAGCCATTCTTGGTTAGATGATGATTTCTGCACATTCTTCTGTGGGTTTTGCTGCTCCAGGCATTGTCCTATGGCATTATTTTGATGTTTTTTGGAGTGATCATGTCATGAGTTTGAGAGCTCACTGCCTTCCCTCCACCATCTTGGCTCCACTGCAGAAGTCTCTTAAAAGAGTTTTAAAGAACATAGTTCACCTTGTATCCCTGCCAAACTTATGCTGCCCTTCTTTCCTAAGTAACTGTCTTCTATTAAGAAGAGTAAACTTTGTCATCTATGATAAGAAAAACTCTTCATTTCAACTTACTCAGTGACTTTAGGCAAGTGTCTTGGCTTCTCCATGCCTTCTCATAATCCAAAATTATTGTTAATTGCCCCTACCACGTGACAACCAAAGATAGAGGTAATACAAGCCACCTAAGCCATCAGATTTCTTACCTCTGTAGCTAGGTGGAAGCAAAGCTGAACCTCCTAATCTCAACCAAACTTGTCCTTATACAGGCTAAATGAAACCTGATATTTATGCAGATTCTAGACAACTCTGGATAATAAGCTCGTTACCTTAATGGGTGAATATTTCCTCATCTGTAAAATGAGGGGGTCAGACTACAAGACCTTGGGCCCTTCCATCTCTGAGTTTGTGATATACTTTACAAATACTATCTCTCTTGAGTCTCACAACAATCATGTAAGGTGGGTGCTATTGTTATCCTCATTTTATAAATAAGGAAACTGAGGCTGACAGAGGTTAAGTGACTTGTCCAGGGTTCACACAGCTAGTAAGTGTCTGAGGTCAAATTTGAACTCATGTCTTCCTAAGACCAGGTCCCGTGCTCTATCCACTGTACCACCTACTTGCCTAATCTATTAGTTTATGCATGAAAACCCAAGTGGATTTTAATATTGTGACTGCCAAAAACATTTGAAGTTAGCCCAGAATCTCTTAGCTATTGGTGTTTTTCTTTCCTTTCCCAGACTTCCTAACTTATAAATGGTTAAAAAGAATGACAAAGTTACAACACCTCCAACCACAGGGTAAAAACTCTTAGCTTATGGTGACTCTTGTTTTTGTCTCATTTAAATGAGCCTTTGCTAAAGTACACATACAAATCCTCACCATGCTGGATCTTTTTAGAGTGTTTCAGGACCAAAAGAATAATTCATGTATGATTGGCATTTACATTCATCTGTATAGAGGGACAAGTGTGACAAAGACTTGTGTAGGTATAGGTTATGTCTTACTTTGATGAAGGGTACACATATTACTTGGTCACTATTGGAAACTTTCCGTATGCAAATTTCTTCTACCAATGCAGATTATAACATAGCAATTGGGGGGGAGGGGGGCAGTGAGGGTTAAGTGGTTTGCCCAGGGTCACACAGCTAGTAAGTGTCAAGTATCTGAGGTCAGATTTGAACTCAGGTCCTCCTGAACCCAGGGCCGGTGCTTTATCTACCATAAACTGCTTTTAAAAAAAAAAGAAGAAATCTGTAATTGCATTTCAATACAATTGGTTTCCTTTGTAATATTATGTATTTAAAATGCTGTTCTGGGAAGGGACCTGTATTTTTTACCAGACTGCCTAAAGAGGCCATAACCAAAAGGAAAAAAAAAACTTAAGAACTTCTGATTTAAGACTATAAGTTACTGTAAATTACTGATTATAAAACTGCTATGTTAAGGGGCAGCTAGGTGACACAGTAGATAGAGCGCCAGCCCTGGATTCAGAAGGACCTGAGTTCAAATCTGCTCTCAGACACTTGACACTTACTAGCTGTATGACCCTGGGCAAGTCACTTAACCCCATTGCCCTACCCCCCCCCAAAAAGGGCAGTTTATGGGCTCCAGGGTTAGTTTTGTTTCATTTTCTTAACTACAAGGGGGTAACTATAACTATATTATATATAACTATATAACTGTAATGCAGTGGCTGGGGACCCTGAAGGGTAAGGTACTCCACAACAACATAGGTAGCCTAAGTCAGAGGCCTAACTTACCCCAGATATTGCTGACTACAAGGCCAGTTCCATATCTCCTCTCATATTTTGCTTGTCTTTTTATGTTAATGTACAAAAATACTGTGAAGTGAAAATGGGAATAAGGATCAGAGAGAGTAGAGTTCAGTGACTCCCTAGAATGCATCCCCTATCCTTCCAGCCACCTTCAAGTGCCAAATGGGAAAGGGAGGGGGGGGTTAGGTGTCAGTACCTTCTTTTCCTGCTGTAGACCAAGGGTGTCCGGCTAGTTCTGATGAAGTCATCTCCACAAACATTATTCATGTCTCCAGGTGAAACACGCTCACTTATGTGTTCTTTCCCCTCCTCCCCCAGGAGCATCTGACAGACCTCAAAGAGGATTTGGATAAAGATGAATGCAAACAAGAGCCTGAGGTTATTTATGAGACCAACTGTCACTGGGAAGGCTGCGCCAAGGAATATGACACCCAGGAGCAACTTGTCCATGTAAGTGATGGTGAGGAGAGGCCCTTGGCATAAATCAGCACGGCCACAGCCGGCCGGCCCTTTGTCAGAAGGCTCCAGACAGCACCAGTCTGTGCCGGGGACTTCAAAATATGCAAAAAAGAATTATGTCATGGAGACAATATGACATGGCAGGGATGAACTTGTCTGCAGAGGGGAGACATTGATACATTCATATTTCATGCTGTTAGGAGCATTTTCAGTGACAGGCTGGGCCAGATCTACCTTCATGTACATGTACACACATGTATGAATGTCTGTATCAGAATAATTGGAACAGGGAGAGAGCCTGCCCAACCCCCGGGAAAGAACTTGCCTTTAGAAGATGACAGATTTGAGTCACCTGATGCTACTGAGCTTCCATGGAAGGCCAGAGGATGAAGGAAGTATTCAGCACCTGGCCTCCTATTTGATTGGCTTACCTTCTTCATAGGAGTGCTATGGGGATGGATGGGCATCAGGCCCCAAAGGGCTTCCCCTTGCTCATTGGTTTTCCAGTTCAGTGAGATACTGCAGAAATGGTGCTTATCTGAATAGAAGTCCAACTGATACCATGTGCAGAATCACTGCCCCCCTGACACTGACACCTCAATAAGCCTCTTGAGTAGATTAAATTTTGGTTTTAATTTATGTAATAAAACAAGTATATCCATAACATAGTACTATAAAAAGATGATTGTACATGAAACTGCAAATCTACTACGCGCAACTTGCTATTACTTTCAAATATGCAACAAAATTATCAGGTACATTTCCTTTTTTTCCTCCCTTCCCCTCCAGCACTAGAAATGGCTACTATATATACACATACACGTACACATATATGTACACTTACACTTACATATACACATACATATATGTGTAAAATTATCCTAGACATACTTCTATTTATCAATTCTTAGGATATAGTTAGTGTCTTTCTTCATATGTCCTTTATAGTTAATTTGGGTATTTATAATAAACAAAGTAACCTCTTCTCTCAGTCAATCGTAAAACAATATTGCTGTTCCTGTATACAATGTTCTCTTAGAACAGTAGACATTCCTCTTGAAATGAAACTGACTGTGATTATTAGGCAGGTTTGACTTTGAAGAACCCCAGGCTAGGGCGAATCCCTTACTGAATGAAATACTCAGAAGTTTTCTGTTATCACTTAAAAGAAACTAGACTGTTCTTCTCCCCAGACCACTTCCAGAAGACTTAATTAATATTTTCTCAGCTCTATCAATTTAAAGCTGTTGGCTAATTTTTCAGGCTTTTGCTGATTTCATAAGACTATTTATTCCCTTTGCCTTTTCTCCTTTTCTTTTCTCATGAAAATTCTGGGCTTGCTTACCAATTCCTTACAAAGGCTTCATCCCCAAAACATTGCCCAAGAAGACCAGAATGTCTCCATAAAGACATCTTCTCTGTCCCTGGAAGGTATATAAAAAGTTAACTATTTATGGATCCAACACCTATGAATTACATCTAAATTTCTAGGTTTATCCCACACTTTGGGTGGTGGATTTCCTATCCACTGTATAAAGCAAAACATCCTATTCTTTGTCTAAAATACATTTTCAAAGGCTGTCTCCCCATTCCTCAGCTTTCAATCTCCTCTTTCTAGAACTTGCTTATCTTGTCCCTCTGTCTGGGCTGGAAGCCCAGAGGTCCAGGCTTAAGGTTCTCCTGAAGGCATCATGCCGGGCCACAGCCCTTTTTTGCCTTTAGTCAGCAGAGTTATGTTTAGTTGAGGAGAGACCCACTATCTTTCACAGATCGACCTACTCAGATTTGAAGAGGCTCATCCCCAGAGGGCTGGCCATTAGCTGGGAATTTCTTGGACCATAGCAATGCCTACAGTACTGTCTCCTAAGCTGTGGAAGGGATGCAATCTACATTTGGTGGAAGAAGTACCCACAATGATGAAATAAGAAATCTTTTGAAATTACAAAAGTCAGAAGAAAAATCCAAGTGAAGGACAGACCCCCAAGGAAATGACTCAGTAGAATGTGGAAAATAATCTGAAGTTTTAAAATGTTTTAGCTCTAGGGTTGTTTTTTTTTTCCATAAGCTCAGTGTTGTTACCCTACAAAGGTATCTTTCAATGCTTCAGAAATGGGTCCGTCTATGGGAAGAATAGAAAAAAAAATTTGGTTAATATTTCAACAAATATTAAGTGAGCTCCTGCCCTGTACAAGGCCATGTGCCCAGTGCTGTGGGAAAGGGTGAAATATAAAATAATAAGGCACTTGAGAAAAGGTGATTAAGAATAAGAGACAGCATAGTATAAGCACCCAGTAGGTGGTATATAGACAGTAATAGGAGAAAAGAGAGAAGAACACTATTGACTGGGATAGTTGGAAAGGGCTTCATGGAAAAGGTAGAATTTTTAGCCAATTTTAAAGAATGGGCAGATTCAGATGAACAAAGGAAGCCAGCAGAAACTAATTCCATGTGGCCAATGTGTAATTGGGAGAAAATGCAAGGTGAGTTGGGAGGATAGATAAATCAGTCTGGGTACAGGAAAGGGTTTACCTCAAGGGGTTGCTTTTCTCTATGTAATCCTAGCATCTAGACAAATGTCTGACACATAGTAGGTGCCTAATAAGTATTTGTTCATGGATTGACAAAGATGAAAGCCTAGGATAGAGTGAGATAGTAGAAAGCCTTAAATGTCAGAATTGGAGGATTAGCTCCCCATATGAGAAATTCTCCACCAGAGAGCCTTTAACTGGCGATAAAGAGGAGAAGAAGAGAGAACTATCTTTCCTGGTACTTGACAAGACTTCCAGAATTCCCCCAGGCTTCCTAATGGGCAGGCATTGCCCTTCTCAGGATAACATGGTGGCCCATTTGCAAAGCTGCGTTTTTCTTTGCTTCCAAAAATGGATGATGATTTAGCTCCGAGTGGGAACACGGCACACAGGCTTGGGCGCTGGGCAGATTATTAACAATTTGTTGCTAAGTAAACCAATAAGAAAAAAATGTTTAAAGTTGTCAAGAAGCATTTTTATCATTTGAAAGGCTTTAAAAATGGAAAGTGGGGCTAATATGATGAGATTATCTGCCATAGTTCAAAGTGTTGTAGATTTCACTTGTCGGGAATGCCCATATTCATATTCATGAAGTTCAGTCCTATACCATAGAAAGCAAGACTGCTTTTCATTGCCTTTTTTTTTCTCTCTTCACTGAGGCCATAATGCTTTTCAACGCCTATGCTTTCAGTTGGGTAATAATGGAGCTCTGAGTGTGGGCAGGCCCTCCATTCAATCTCAGGGTTGCAAAGTTATAGAAGTTGTAGCTGGGGGAGGGGAGAAGGGAGAGGATGGAAGGCAGAAAGATGAAAGAAAAGGAAGGGAGAAAAAGTGGGGGAGGAGGGTAGAAGGGACAGGCAGAAGGAAATAAGAAAAGGAAGGCAGAAGAGAAAAGAATGAAGGAGAAGGGGCTCTAACAAGCCAATAATTCAGTGTTCCTTCATTTAAAGCCAGTATAATTAGATAATATATGTAAAGTACTTTGCAAACCTTAAAGCACTATATAAATGTTAGCTATTATCATTATTATCCAGACATTATCTAGTTGACAACTGAAGCCCCATCTTAGTGAAGAAATGAACTCCTTTTTAAATATACATTTTTAATATCTTTTGTTTTCAAATTGCCTAAATTTCCCACAAAATCTTCCCCCTGATGTTACCAAGGAGCCATCTCATATACAAATTATTTAAGAGAAAGTGGAAAAGCACAAACAGCAAAACAAATCAATACATCAAAAAAATCTATGCAAGGTTCCACATCTGTGGACACCCCACCTCAACCTCAGCAAAGGAGTGGGGAGAGATGTCTTCTAATAGCTCTAATTTGGGACAAAGCTTATACTTTGTAATTTCACAACATTCATCTTTATTGTTTGTGATTGTTGTTCTTTCAGTTTACATTGTTGTAGTCCTCATGTATGTTTTCTTGGCTCTGCTTAGTTCACCTTGCATCAGCCTCTCCTTGCTTCCTTCTCTGTACTCATCATATTTGTCATTTCTTTTTTTCTTTTTTTTGCTGGGCAATGAGGGTTAAGTGATTGCCTGAGGTCACACAGCTAGTAAATGTCAAGTGTCTGAGACCAGATTTGAACTCAGGTCCTCCTGAATCCAGGGCCAGTGCTTTATCCACTGTGTCACCTAGCTGCCCCCATATTTGTCATTTCTTATAAAATGATATGCCATCACATTCACATACTTCAGTTTAGCCCTTCATTTTCCAATGACTGTGCATCTGCTTTGTTTCTAGTTCTTTGATGTTGCAAAAAATGCTGCAATAAATATTTTGGTATATTAGACCTTTATTTTCATCAATAACCTCATCTGGGTATATACCTAGCAGTGAAATCTGAGTCAAACGGTATTAATATTCAGTCACTTTATTTGCATAATTTCAAATTGCTTTCTAGAATTATTATACTAAAGGAATAAATTCTTTTTTTTTTTTTTAGTGAGGCAATTGGGGTTAAGTGACTTGCCCAGAGTCACACAGCTAGTAAGTATCAAGTGTCTGAGGCCAGATTTGAACTCAGGTACTCCTGACTCCAGGGCCGGTGCTCTATCTACTGCACCACCTAGCTGCCCCCATAAATTCTTTTTTTTTTCTTTTCTTTTTTTTTGTGGGGCAATGAGGGTTAAGTGACTTGCCCAGGGTCACACAGCTAGTAAGTGTCAAGTGTCTGAGGCCAGATTTGAACTCAGGTCCTCCTGAATCCAGGGCTGGTGCTTTATCCACTGAGCCACCTAGTTGCCCCCCCTCCCAAATTCTTAATCCAAAATGAGAAAGTAGAAAATTATTTCTATGGTTGAAGGATAAACTTTCAATGTGAAGCTCCTGGTGGTATGTGTACATTGAAGTCTGGGTGGGAATAGGAATAGGAAAAGGAATTTGGTTGTGTCAGTGACATAACTCTCACCACCAAGGAAGAAAAATCACTGTTGCTACAAGAGGTAGAACAATGCCAGCGAGCTTCTCTCTTTTCTTACATCTTCTCAGTTGTGTAATTCCGTGGCAAAATTATGAAGCTGACTGAGTCTGTCATCACTGATCACAGGCTCACTATTGTGTGCCCTTCCCCTTCCCTATACCACCACCCCAAAGTACTCCATCCATGGTCTTCAGAGCCTTCCTCATGCTCCCTTCTTCTTTCCTTTCTCCTATCCTTCTCCTTACTTGTTTTTATCAAAGGATTTGACAAACTCATCCACACTAACCACTCATGGGCAATGGATCTCCCAGTGGAATTTATGTTTGGACAGAAAACAAGAAAACTAACTCTAGAGAAACAGAATTTCAAAAGATTGGGAAGGGTTTGCTTTTTTTTATTAGGGGGGAGAACAATATGGACTAGAGCTCCCCAAAATTACATGAAGAAGGAGGAGGGGAAGGAAGAAGAAGCTGGAGAGAGAGGGAGGGGAGGAAGGATCCCTAATAATACTTTAAATTTGTATAGTGTTTTACTCTGAAAATTGCTTTCACAGATCTCATCTCATTTGGTCTCACCCTACAAGGTAGATAAGTCAGGTATCCCTATTGGACAAATGATGAAACTAAGGTCCATGAAAGTGATTTGAATTTCTCAAGGTCATCCATCTAGTCACTTGCAGCCTCTTTCCAATATCCTGCTCTGTTTCTTGCTAAAGTCAGATTTAACTTACCTCTTCATTTGGAACAAAATGCTGACCAGAATGAATGATTCTCTCGTCTGCTTTCTGACTTGGATTGTGTTTAGGTTATGTACAATCGTCATCTCTTTTCTCATCATGATGGCCTGTTTATTGGGTGTCTTCCCTAGCTGTTGGGAGGACAAAAAGACAGTATTTTCTAAAGCTATTAAACTTGAGGAATTAAACACTAAGCTTTAGTGTGATAACAACACCCCATGCATTGAAGATGCTGCCACCCCTTAAATAAGCAGATCATTAGATTAAAGGCATAAGGGTTAACACATCATCAATTTGCTCACCTCTCTGCCATTGATGGGCTTTAGCCACAACTTCAAGATACTCTTGCACGTGTTATAAGAAGACATGCTGAATAACATGGCAGCAAAAAAGGGTGCAGAAAGATCACAGGATCTAGGACTTAGAGCTAGACAAGACTCAGGAAATCAAGTCCATCCCTTTCATTTTGCAAATGTTTAAATTCAGACTCAGAATGTAGGGGCAGCTAGGTGGATGGAGACAGTGGATAGCGTGCTGGGCATAGAGTCAGGAAGATTCATCTTCCTGTGTTGAAATCTGGCCTCAGACACTTACCATCTGTGTGAGCCTGGGCAAGTCACTTAACCCTGTTTGCCTCAGTTTCCTCATCTGTAAAATGAGCTAGAGATCTCTCCAATATCTTTCACAAGAAAACCCAAATGGCAGCATAAAGAGTTGGATACAACTGGAAAAAAAACCAACAAAAAACAAAAAAACAAGAACAACAACAAATCAGAGAATTTAAGTGAGTCACGCAGAGAGTGGATACCAGAACTAGGATAAGAACCCAATTATCCTTATTTTCAGTCTAGTTTTCCTGTTACCACACAATGAAAAAAGGAAACAAAACAAAGGAACATGGGTAGATATCCATGTGTTTTGTGGTTTTCCTGTTGAGTATAGTCTTGGCTTTGAAATGATTATTGAATCACAGAATATTAGAACTAGGACTTGGGGTCTTCTGGTCTAACTCCCTTATTTTATAGATGAAGGATCTGAGTTCCAGAGAAGTGAAGTGAATCTGTTTGAAAAGGGCTAAAAGATTTCAAACAGTGAAAGAAATCTCCGATGGTGAAGTATCATGCATCAGCAAATATAGGAAATCATGGTGGGGAATGCTATATTCCTAGCCTATTCCCCAGATACTGAGAAGCTTCTTTTCCCTTACAAAGAAAGACATTGGCATAGGCTACACAGATGAGATAACAGCATGAATGGTACCATGTGCATTCTAAACACTTAATCATTTCCTTCAGTGTCTTTATGTTTATCTATGTGAATTACAGAATATTGAAGTTGAAGGGGACTTCAGAGGCTGGACTTCCTCAACAAGTAATAATGAAGCTGTCTCTTAAATATCTATAGTGATGGTGAACTCACTACCTCCAGAAGGAGTCCATCCCATTCTGGGGTATCCTTAACTGTTAGGAAGCTCTCTCTTATATCAGACCTGAATCTGTCACCATATATAACTTCTACCCACTGATCTTTGTTTTGTTCCCTGGGGCCAAGCAGAAAAAGTGCAATCCCTTCAACACATAACATCTCTTTTATAAAGATAGCTATCATCTTCCCAAGTGTTCTCTTCTCCATGCAATAAGTATCCTCAGTTCTTTCAGTTAAATTTTGTGTAACATGGTCTTGAGTGCTGTAACTGTCCTAGTCACCATGTCCTGGATGTGTGCCAGTTTATCAATGCCCTTCCTAAATGTGGTGCCTGGAATTGAATGAGGTATTTTATATGTGATCTCACCAAAATAGAAGACAATTGTGAGAAATTATTATTTCCCTCTTGTATTTAATAACTAATTATTGTACTAGGACCAAGGTTTTTCCCTTTTTCTCCTTCCTCATCCAGAAATCACCCAGTGTGGGAAATCTTTCTAAAACATCCAGCCGGGATGACTGAGATCTAATCAAAGACAATAAAAGAAATTATAAGTTTGAGCTAATGGATGCATTCCTTATCTTTACTCAGATCTGGGAAGCATTGACTCTCCCTTTTGTCAGACAGGTGATATGGAAATTGATGTCTCTTTGACCAAGATTTGGGCGACTCAAGTAACATATCACAAGACCCTCATCGTAATATAGCCCACTCTCTCATTGTAGTATTCATTCTCTCATTAATTGTCAATGAATCATAGTTGTTTGCCACCTCAGGAACAGCTACTCTTCAAAAGAGCACAGAAACTGTGAGCCCACTGCCGTGAGGAGTCTTTGGTCTGAAAGAGACATCCAGATGACCATCCTTTTATTAATAAGCATACTGGCATCATTAATAAAATTATTAAATTACTCAGAACTTAGGTCCTTTGAACTGTTTTAAATGCTACACAATAGAACTGCTACCTCTTGGGGTTTTTGGTTTTGATTTGGTTTTTCGTATGCTACTCATAATTCAGTTTAAGGTAAAGCCTACTGTTCCTTTTTTTAGCTGTAATATTATCCTGTTGATTCATCTTGAGATTACAGTCATTTAAAACATCCAGGTCTTTTCTCCATGAACTGATGCACTTAATGAGTGCAACTAATGAGTTGTTTTAAACACAAGTGCAGGACTTGAAACTTATCCCTATTAAACTTCATCTTCTTATTCAACCCATCATTCTAATGCATCAAAAATTTTTTGATTAGACTGGATTTGAGTCCTCTTAATCAGCTTCCTTATTTCTTGCAGCACATTAACAATGACCACATCCATGGGGAGAAGAAGGAGTTCGTCTGCCGCTGGCAGGATTGTACCCGAGAGCAGAAGCCATTCAAGGCTCAGTATATGTTAGTGGTCCACATGCGCAGGCACACTGGCGAGAAGCCTCACAAATGCACGGTAAGAAGACTGATGGTCCTAGCAGGGAGATTTTTCCTTCTGCTGTCATACGGTATAACTAAGATGGCTTAAACTACTTAGACTTCTTACATCACTTGAATGTTTTAAATGGTATCAGAAATTGTTGACCAAATGTTTTGAGCTTCTAAGAAAAAGGAACAAACTGGGAATCAAGAATACTTCTGTCCTTTGAAAAAAACTTGGTTTTCCAGACCTTTTTTCTTAGAAGTCCATTCTAGTTTCCCTTATCATCCCATTCTTACTGCCACCTGAGTCACATCTGTTAAATCCTTACCTGCTGCTTCTCAAGTCATCCCCTTTTTCTCCTGTTCAACAATCCATGAACCTACTGAACCTATCACTCATCCTAATCTCTTAAGGATATCTAATGGACTGTGTATCAGTGCAATAAATATATGGAAAATGGAGCACATTAGCCAGCGGTTTTATAGCAACCCTTCCCATAACCCATGACAGTGAAACCATCACATTTAGGCTCATCATATTGCTTTCCTTCTCAATGAGTAGGAGAGGAGTGGGAGAGAGGGAGAGAATTTGAAACTCATTTTTTTAAAATGAATGTTAAACAAAACATTTAGGCTCTAAACTTTTCATCTCTGGTATGCTACATGGGAAACTAGAAATGTTGGTTAAGAAAGGAAGGAAGGGGGGGGTCAGCTAGGTGGTACAGTGGATAAAGCACTGGCCCTGGATTCAGGAGGACCTGAGTTCAAATCTGACCTCAGACATTTGACACTTACTGGCTGTGTGATGCTGGGCAAGTCACTTAACCCCCATTGCCCCACCAAAAAAAAAAAAAAAAAGGAAGGAAGGGGGCAGCTAGGTGGCTCAGTGGATTAAAGCTCCAGCCCTGGATTCAGAAGGACCTGAGTTCAAATCTGGCCTCAGACACTTGGCACCAGCTGTGTGACTCTGGGCAAGTCACTTAGCCCTTATTACCCCACAAAAAAAAAAAAGGAAGGAGGGAGGGAGCAAATTGCACAAGAGAAGACTAGGGGATGACTGCTTATTTGGTGCCATCATCAACTTCTCATGGTATTGGCCTGGCTGTGCCACCTTTTAAGAGGACTTCACAGTATCCTATAGAAAAATATAGTCCAGGCAAATTAAAAGAAATATACCCAAGTTAGAATTTTCTGCCCAAAAGGATAGAGACATCATACCTTAGATCAGTAGTGACTCTGAGTCCCTAAGCCTCTCTACCAAAATAGAACCATCATTGAATCTAGTGAGGAATGAACAAAGCTTTGCTCCAGGGTGATGATATTGGGGTGGGGGAGGGAGGGAGTGATGTCATGTGTGATATGCTTCCTCTCCATTACAACCCCCACATCACCCAACCCCACCCCTCACTTCATGTTTTTCATTCATCTCATACTATCATGTAGCACAACTATCTTTTTTTTTTTTTTTTTTTTTGCTGGGCAATGAGGGTTAAGTGACTTGCCCAGGGTCACACAGCTAGTAAGTGTCACGTGTCTGAGGTCAGATTTGAACTCTGGTCCTCCTGAATCCACTGTGCTACCTAGCTGCCCCACAACTATCTTACCAAGCATCCCTCAGAAGACTTGAATTCCTCCAAAGCTCCCCCCAGTCTGATGGTGGGTAGGACTGGAGTGCCCCTTCTTGTAGCCCAATTGTATCTGTGCCACTGAGGTTCTCTCCTCTTCACTGGGCTTGTCCTAAGTGGGAAAAAGAAATCCCTAACTGAGGCTCTGTGGGTAACCCTTCACCCACCCAAAGAGGCAGAATGTGAATTGTCAATAAGGCCCACTGCCCAAAGCCTTTGTGTGAGAGACCTCCCCAAACATTACTGGTAGTCCTTAGAGCCCCAAAGTCATCTCTTTACAGATTGAGCTGAAGCCAAGCAAGCATGAGCTTGTCAAATGTAGCCCCAGGCACCATTCTTTACTCTGCTCTTCTCCTTTCTCCCATTTCCTTACCACCAGTTTGCTCAGCCCCCTCAAGCTGGCCTGCCCTTCAGCTGTCCAGAAAGATCACCCCACTACTTCCCCACTAGCTGCCAAGGGCCTGTCTCCCTGGGGAATGACTTATGTTCCAAATTGACCTTTCCTCTTCTCCCTATCAAAAATTTCCACTTGCTCAGGGCTCTGATCTCCTAGCTCTCATCAGGGAAAGTATCTCAAAAACTAATTCACACCAAGGTTTAATAAGTGATAACAACTTGAGTTCACACTCTAAAAGTGCTTATATGTTAAAATTATTATTTACTTATTTTTAACATTCTTTTCTTTTTTAAATTTTGGGTTCCAAATTCTCTCCCTCCCATCCACCCCCTCACCACCCACTGAGAAGGTATGCAATATGATATCAATTAGACATGTGAAATCATATAAAACATATTTCCAAATAAAAGCAAGAAAAATAAAGTGAGACAATTATATTTCAATTTGCACTCAGAGTTCATCAGTTTTCTCTCTGGAGGAGGTAGCATTATTTAAAAATCATGAGTCTTGGGGCAGCTAGGTGGCGCAGTGGATAAAGCACCGGCCTTGAATTCAGGAGTACCTGAGTTCAAATCTGGCCTCAGACACTTGACTTACTAGCTGTGTGACCCTGGGCAAGTCACTTAACCCCCATTGCCCAGCAAAAAAAAAAAAAATCATGAGTCTTTTGGAATTGTCTTGGATCATTGTATTGATCAGAGGAGCCAATTCTTTAACAGCTGATCATCATCACAACATTGCTGTTACTGTATAGAATGAAAAGTGGTTATATTTTATTTCTGTTTATTTTTTTTTTAGTGAGGCAATTGGGGTTAAATGACTTGCCCAAGGTCACACAGCTAGTAAGTGTCAAGCATCTGAGGCCACATTTAAACTCAGGTCCTCCTGACTCCAGGGCCAGTGCTCTATCCACTGGGCCACCTAGCTGCCCCAAAGTGGTTATATTTTAAAAGAAGATTTCTAGAGGCCCTGAGGCTTTAGCTGTTGGTTTATTTTATAGATATCTTTCATTTTTATTTCACTTGCATTTATGAAACCATCCTTCCCTCCTTTATGTAGTGAGCCATGCCTTTAAAAGAATTTAAAAAGAATTTAAAAGTGGGGGCAGCTAGGTGGCGTAGTGCATAAAGCACTGGCCCTGGATTCAGGAAGACCTGAGTTCAAATCCAGCCTCAGACACTTAACACTAGCTGTGTGACCCTGGGCAAGTCACTTAACCCCTGTTGCCCCGCCCCCCCCCAAGAATTTAAAAGAAAGAGAAAAAAACACTTCAGCACAATTAACCAACACATCAGCCTTGTTTGATATGCAGTATTCCACACCCATAGCCCCCATTTCTGCTGAGAAGGTAGAGAAGTTAGGCATCTAGACATTAAACAAAAGGAATAAATATTTAATTTTGAAGCTTCATGCAGATGAGAGGAAGCTGTTGAAGAAGAGGCTCTCAACCCTTTAAATATCACGAGTTGTTAATTATTCTGTCTATAGGTAAGGATATTCTTAGTGTCAGACACTGATATAGAACAGACTTTGTTTTAAAGTGGGGGTTCCTGACTTATTTCATCCCAGTACTTCTTGGCTTCTAGTTAACCTTCCTATGCCCCCCCCATTACATAAGAAAGGAAATAAATTCTAGTTTACTGTGCAAGTACTCATAAAAAAGAAAATAAAGATATTAACTAATTTTAATAAGATACTATAATTATTTATCAAATGTCCCCATTGAGAAGCTTCTCATGCCACCCCTCCAAGGGATATGCATATTATAGGTTGGGAACCCCTATTTTAAATTTAATAATAAGAATAAGAAAACATTTTTATATTACTTGCCCGGTACCAGGCACTGTGCTAAGTGCTTTACAGTTATTATCTCACTTGATCCTCACAACAACCCTGAGAGGTAGGTACTATCATTATCCCCAGTTTACAGTTGAGGAAACTGAGGCAACTAGAGGGTAAGTGACTTGCCCAGGATTGCACAGCTAACGTCTGAAACTAGATTTGAACTCAGGTCTTCCTTACTCCATTCCTTCCTTGAGCCCTGACTAAGCTACAAAATTGAGAAGGCTGTGGTTGAAGACAATTCTTCTGAAGTTTCTTGCATTGAAATGCTGTGATAATGAAAAAGAGAATCAAACTTGTTCTTTATGTCCCCAGGAAAAGTTACTAGGGTGGTAAGGGGGGGGGTGGAGGTGGAGATTTTGGTTCACTAGAGGAAAGTATTCTGACAATTACAGTTGTCAAAGAGTGGAACAGACTGTCCTGATAAATAGTGAATCCTCCATCCCTAGAGATCTTTAAGCAGAGCCTATTTCAAATGTTGTAAAAGGGAATTTGTGCTCCAGAGTGGGATGGACTAGATGACCTCTGGGATTTCTGACAAGTAGATTCTACAGCTTTTAACCAGTTCAAGGAACTCTCCCATCTGCATGGGTTCCAGCCCAGTTTGTCTCCAATCTGGGGAATCAATAAAAAAAAAAAAGCAAGAATTTATTAAGTTCTCACTCTGTGACCAACACAGTGCTAGGCACTATGGAAAGAAATAAGATGATCTGCTGATCATTGTATTTCACAGGAAAGAGCACTAAGTTAAAAGAACCCAGGTTCTAGTCTCACCTCTGCTGTGTGACCTTGGTAAAAATTCCAACATTTTTCCATCATCTGCCAAATGTGAGGCACTGTGTTAGGTGCTAGGGATGTAAAAATTGGGGTGGGGGTGAGAAAAAGCATACTACCTCTTTGGACCTTGGTTTTCTCCATAAAACTTTCCCCTAAAAAGGACCCACATGTACAATAATGTTTATAGCAGCTCTTTAGTGGTGGCAAAGAATTGGAAATTGAGGGGTTGCCCATTAATTGGGGGATGGCTGAACAAGTTATGTTATTTGAATGTAGTGGAATACTATTGTGCTATACAATGAAGCTTCTTTAACTGTGGGTCACAACCCTATGTGGGGTCACATAACTGAATGTGGGGGTCATGAAAAATTTGGCAATAGTAAATGTTATGGGGCAGCTAGGTGGTGCAGTGGATAGAGCACTGGCCCTGGATTCAGGAGGACCTGAGTTCAAATATGACTTCAGACACTTAACACTTACTAGCTGTGTGACCCTGGGCAAGTCACTTAACCCCAACTGCCTCATAAAAAAAACCCAAAATTCCCCCCAAAACCAACCAAACAAACAAACAAAGGGTTATGTATACCTATTTTTATATACCCATATACCTCAGGTGGTGTAAAATTTTCTTGGGCAAAAAGTGTTTGCAAGTAGAAAAAGTTTAAGAAGCCCTGCTATAAGAAATGATGAGCAGGAGGCTTTCAGAAAAACCTAGAAAGTCTTACATAAACTGATACAGAGTGAAGTAAGCAGAAGCAGGAGAACACAGTAATAGCAACATTATATGATGATCAACTGTGATAGACTTAGCTCTTCTCAGAAGTGCAATGATCTGAGACAATTCTAAAGGACTCGTGATAGAAAATGTTCTCCCCATCTAGAGAAAGAATTATGGAGTCTGAAGCAGATCACAGCATACTATTTTCACTTTATTTGTTGTTTTTTGTTTTTTCTTTCTCATGGCTTTTCCCTTTTGTTCTGATTCTTCTCTCACAACATGACGAATGTGGAAATATGTTTAACATGATTGTAATGTATGATATATCAGATTGCTTGCTGGCGTCTGGAGAGGGGAGGGAAGGGAGGATGGGAGAAAAATTTGGAACCCAAAATCTTACAAAAATGAATGTTGAAAACTATCTTTACATGTAATTGGGGCGGGGGGGGGGGACATTATTAAGTTGGAAAAGAAACTGTTCCCTATGACAGGCTCGAACTAAATGACCATTAAAATCCCTTGCATCTTTAAATTCCATAATCCTGTGAATGCGATCCCAGGACATCTGCTCACTTTTTCATTCCTACCCCGTTCTTTTCAGGATTCATAGCTTTCTCTCCCTTGCTCCTTCTAAGTCCAAGGAAATAAACATCTCCAATTCTAAGTATTTTTTTAGCCATCTGCATGAAGAAATAAACCCTAGTGGAGGAACTGCCCCATAATCAGAGAAACTGAAAGCTACTGCGTATGGTCTGGGCAGCCTGGGAAAATTAGCAAAGAACAACAGATAAGACAGCCAATAGATATTTTAACAGGCGATTCCTATGTGCATAGCCCTATACCAGGGATATGGGAGACACAGGATGTAGCATAAGCTCCCTTTCGGCCCTGTGACTACAATATAAGTGCACATATATCTGCATTCAAGGAACTTACAGCCTAGCTGGAGAAAACAAGACTAACATACATGAAAAGAAAGTTTAATGATCAAATTAACCCTAAAGGTATTATTGGCATTCATAAGAGAAAGATAGATCACTGTGGGGTTATCATGGAAGGATTTGTGAAGAAGGAGGAGGAATTTGTCTTAGGCTTTGAAGGTAACTTGCAACCCAGTATAACCTTAAAAAAAGAGTTTGAAAGAGATTAGCATTTAAAAAGGGGGTTGGGAACACCTCTGTTAGAATCCTGTAGCTTTAGTGCTATAAGGCACCTTACAGATCATTTAGTCTAGCCCCTCTCATTTTACATCTGAAGAGACAGGCTGAATAACTCACCTAAAGGATCAACTTAGACACCCTAAAACCCAATACTTCTGGCTCCTACACTTCATCATACTGCCTCTCCTTAGGCAGGATCCTTGTTTTTAGGCTTAGCTTCATTTTATGGGTTTATCAATTCCTTCATCATTTATTCATTTCTTTTCAATTTCAGTTTGAAGGATGCTCAAAAGCGTACTCTAGACTGGAGAACCTAAAGACGCATCTGAGGTCCCACACAGGCGAGAAACCTTATGTATGTGAGCATGAAGGATGCAATAAAGCCTTCTCCAATGCTTCTGACCGGGCCAAGCACCAGAACCGAACTCATTCCAATGAGGTATCTCTTTTAGGGTCTGGCTTTGGAAGGTATCTAGGAAGGTGGGTAGGGTTGGAGGAGGGAGAACACCTAGGCTGAACTTACTCCTGATGAATTCCTGAGGTTTCTATAGCTAAGAGCCTTTTAGCTCCACTGTCTGTTCTTTTTTTTTTTTTTTTTTGCCGGGCAAAGGGGGTTAAGTGACTTGCCCAAGGTCACACAGCTAGTAAGTGTCAAGTGTCTGAGGCCGGATTTGAACTCAGGAACTCCTGAATCCAGGGCCAGTGCTTTATCCACTTCGCCACCTAGCCGCCCCCACTGTCTGTTCTTAAAAGGAGGGAGGGTGTGGCAATCAGAAGAAACCCAGACTAATGGGGTGAGTCTATGGCATCAAGGGAAAAAAGACTTTGCTTAGAGTTCCTGGACTTCAGATCATGACCTGACTTTGCTGCTAGCTTCCCATGTGACCTTAAATAAGTTACTTAAACTCTCAATTTCCTCATCTGTAAAATGGGGCTCACAGAACCTGCCTCATAAGGTTATGGTAAAGACAAAGATTGCTAAGCACTCTGCAGATGTATTCTATTACTCTGAGTACCACTGACCCACCATCAGCTTATCCAATGAAGGTGTGATGCAAATCTTTACATCATAGGAAAGTGATTGTCATGATGGTTTAACTTTGCATGGGAGAAGGCAATCTGAACTTCCCAGTGGGACCTCTCTGCACCTGGTAGTGACGCTCTACAAAAGAGAAGCATGCCTGGGCCTTCAGATGTGAATTGATGAAGCACAATACATGCTTTGTTAACTCCAGTTAATTTAAGCCCACTACCAGTACTTAGGGAATCCAGAAAATTGGCTTTATTATAATGCATGTGATGGTCTACTGCAACAAATGAATACCTGTGGATTGAATTTTTTTATTGCCATTAGTCTAACTGACTAAAGAAAAGAAAATCTCCTAGTATTTAATAACGGTTTTGACCACTTAAGAGAATTTGCTATAAGACTTATTTATAACAGGTATTCATCGTTCAAGAAAGAAACTTAAACTATAGCAATTAAAATTCATATGGATGTGGAACCACATAGCTACATGTGTGTGATGTGTGTATTTCAATGATTTCATTGTTGTGGCTACACTTTCCTTGAAAAAAAAAAATTACAAACCCAATCAAATCTTAGAAGAGAGTCAACTAATCAACAGGTATTTATTAAGTGCCTACTATGTGCTGAGCACTCTTCTAGGTCCTGGGAATACAAAACAAAAGTGAAACTCCCTTTGATTTTAAGGAGTTTATATTGAATTGGGGGAGGCAATGTGTGTGTGGGTGTGTGTGGGTGTGTGTGTATGCAAACTAAATAGAAGGTACTAGACAATGGAAAAGGATAGGTACTATCAGCTGGAAAGACCAAGAAAGGCCTGGTATAAAAAAGTTGGAACCTCAGCTCAGTTTGTAAAGCAACAAGGGATCCTAAGAGGTAGAGGTGAAGAGGAAAGAGTGCATTCCCGACATGAGGGATGACCAAAACAAAGGCATGGAAATAGGAGACTGATCATGTGGTACCACAAGGAGGAAAGGTTTTTTTTTAATTTTCTTTTTTTACTGTGGATTGCAGGAGATGAAATAATGTATAACACAAGATATAAAAAGACTGGATAGGAAGGTTGGGGGCAGATAGTAAAATGACTTAAATGCCAAACAGAAGGAGTTATCTTTGATCATAGAGGCAATTGGGAGTTTTGTTTTGTTTTGTTGGTAGAGTAGTTTCATGATTAGACCTATACTATAGGAAAATCATCTTTATCAGCTGGTAGGAGGATGGATCGGAGTGAGGAGAAATGAGGCAGGAAGGGCAGCTTGGAGACTATTACAAGAGTCCTGGAGAGAGATGATGAAGTAGGGTGAAGGCCATGTGAGTAGAGAAAAGGTGAGAGATAACAAGAGATATTGTGGAGGGAGAATTGACAAGATATGATGACAACTGATTTTATGTGTGGGATGAAAGAAAGGGATGATAATTCCAAGCTTGCAAACCTGGATGTCTAGAGTGATGGTACTGCCCTTAACTGAAATGGGAAATTTTGTAAGAGAGGTGAGTTTGTGGGGTACAATACGAAGTTGTTTTGAACATACTCAGTTGGTGCTGTCTGTGGGATATCTAGTTTGAAATGTCCAATAGGCAGTTTGTGATATTAGACTAGAGCTCAAGAGAATGAAGGAATATGACTGGATATACACATCTGAGAAGCATCTTCACAGAAATTATAATTAAACCCATGCTAGCTGTTAAGATGACCAAGTGGAAGAGGTAGAGAGAGAGAAGAGAAAAGGGTCTAGGATAGAGTCGTGGGGTCAGGGGCCCCCAATTATTGGGAGTATGCTATAGATGCTGAATCAGACAAGCAAGAAAACCAAGTCTTCACGACTTGCTATGGGCAAAGTCATTCTTCACTTGTTTGGTAGCCCTGTTGTGAAAAACCTTGCTGCCCTTAGCTAAGCTAATCCTTGGAAGCCAGATATTGCTGCCCATTTCAAAGCCTTTCCTGGCCTGCAGAGTTTGTTATAGTTATCCCTCTGCTGGCTTAACTGTTGAGAATAGAGGTTCACTCCCATGCCAGGATGAGGCGTCACAGTAGGAAAATGGCGTGCATGTATTATATGAATCCATTTAGGAAGCTTTAATGGAAGGGACCCTGGACTTGCAATCAGAAGACTCGGGGAAAGTATTTTAGTAATGGCTGGGAAAACTCTTTGTAAATTCTGTGTGTTTTATAGTCATAGGGCATGGAACTAGACCTGTGATATCATTGGTATAGGGAATCCCAGGGTGAGGCAACTCCCTCTACCAATGCAGATCAGCACTTTCTGTGCAGCTCATGATCAGATATTTGCCTAGCGCACTAGTTACTTCCCCTAGGTCACACAGCCAGCATATGTAAACTGAGGAAAACATTCAAATCCACCCTCAGATATTTATAGCTGTATGACCCTGCCAAATCATATAATCCTTATTTGCCTCAGTTTCCTCATGTGTAAAATGGGAGTAATAATAGCACCTACTTCACAGGATTGTTCTGATGGCCAAATGAAATAATATTGTAATACCTTTAGTGCAGTGCCTGGCACTATATAAATGTTCATTATCATTGTTGTTTTTTTATTGTTATTAGTCAGAAGGAGTACTTAAACCCAGGTCTTTTCATTTTGACTCCAGCTTTCCATACCCTAACTATTTGGGTACACTAAGGCAAATCCCTTCCTCTCTTTGGCCCTTAGTTTTCTCATCTATCAAATGAGAATAATAATATTTGCTGTACCTACCTTAGAGGGTTGTTGTGAGAGTCAAAGGAGATAATGCATTTGGAAAATGTAAAAGATGAGACAGCTCCAAGGCTTTGTTATTCTTTTTCTGCAGGGCAAAAAGGAGAAGACTAAGAAACTAGAAGCAGTTGGCAGACAGATGCAGGGAATGGCAGCCACAGATGGTCATGTGGTGTCCATATCATGATTATTTTCTCTTAGATCTTTACTCTCGAGGATTATGTTACTGAGCTCATCCTGGATGCTCATGTTTTGGGTCTAAAGCCCTCCATTCAGTTGTCTGTGAACATGTCAAGACACTTAGGTCACTGCATGAGCTACCCCCAGAAGCCTGAGATAAACCCCTACCAGCAAGAGCAGGAGCTTTAGCAGGAATTACAAATCAGAGCAATGATTGGTCCTAGAAATGTTTCTTGCTTGTCAGAGAATCCGCAAGTCACAATTTTTCCCCCTTGGGATATTTTAATGACTCCCCTAAGCAGTTCCAATGTGCTCATTACCTGGATTTTGGCTTTAATGAAAGGATCTGGCAAGAGCAATGGAATTTCTCAATTAACTAAAAACCCCTGCACATCATAAATACCAACATGAATTATCACTTTCTATGGGCCCAACTGTAGAAATAGCTCTTGACATTTACCACACCCCAGACACCTCTTTCTATCTGGGTCACATCAAGTAAGAACCCCTGCTTTCTTGCTTATACATATTAATAACTCCCCAACCTGCATTTTCTTCTAGCCTTATCTCCTACTGGTTCCCTCCATTAACCATACATTCTAGCCATGTCGGCCTAATAATTGAGAGTGTCCACCAAGGTTCTGGAGCAGAAAGAATGATGCACATTCCTACATCTGCTTTTTTGATCATGCCCTTTTCTAGTCCTAGACTGCTTTTACCCTACCAAACTAAATCCTACCCATCCTTCAAGACTTCATTATAACATCTGGTGTGAAAGAGTTGATATATTAATGTGAAACCTTGTGGACCTTAAAAAGGTCATTTTCTCTCCTCAAGGAAAGCCTGGGTCAGGAATTCATTCAATTCAGCAAACATTAAGTGCCCTCTGTGTGCACAGTATACTTCAGTGAATGGCTATAGTTGGCCTCAGAGTTAAAAAGGTCTAGGTTTCTCCCTATGACACATCTGACCATGTAACCCTGAGCAAATCACTGAATCTCTCAGTTGTCCCCAGGCAACTCTTTAAAATCCTAAATTACCAAGGGGGTACTGAGCTACCTTGATAAGGTAGATTCCTCATTAGGGAGTCTCTATTAGAAAATCAGGTGGGGGGGGCGGAGGAAGAGATGATCCATGTACTGTTCTAGGTGCTAAAGATCCAGGAATGCATACAACCTAAGGCCACTTAAGCCACAGCATCAACTGGCTAGTCCTAGAGAGCAGACCATGAGTTAGCTTTACATCATATTCTGCCATCTTTCCAGGACATCCTGCTATGTCCTTGCCACTTTCATGTTTCCTTCTGCCTTCTACCTCCCAAGAATAAAACATGCTTCCCTGGTCACCCCTAGAGTGTCATCTTCCCCTATTAGAATGTAAGTTCCTTAAGTGTAAAGATGATCTCTTGTTTTAATATGTGTATTCCTAGCACTTAGCACAGTGCCTGATACATAAACAGCACACAATAAATGCTTTGTCATTTGTTCGTTCAAAGAGCTTACATTCTATTTTGAAAACTTTGAATGTTAGCACCTAGAACAGTGGGGTCAAACTCAAATAGAAACAAACATCGACTTAGAAAACCACAAATGAACATTATCTATGTTGTATTATATTTTGATTTATTTTTGTCAAACATTTCCCAATTACATCTTTTTTTTTCTTTTTCTTTCTTTTTTTTTGTGGGGCAATGAGGGTCAAGTGACTTGTCCAGGGTCACACAGCTAGTAAGTATCAAGTGTCTGAGGCAGGACTTGAACTTAGGTCCTCCTGAATCCAAGGCCAGTGCTTTATCCACTGTGCCACCTAGCTGCCCCTCCCAATTACATCTTAATCTGGTTCAGGCCACATTCTAGAGTTTGGTGACCTGTGGCCATGAGTTAGACACCTCTGCCCTAGAAATCACCACTTAATAGACTTTGTTAGGTGAACTATTAGTGAGTTTCAGCTTTGTCTACCACTAAACAAATGAAATATTAGTCCTGAAAATTGCTAAATCATCAGATATCATGAAATCTTTGAGGAAAGGTATCACAGTAGCTAAAAATAAATGTAACAGCCCTGACCCTTGGACCAGTGAAGGGCTCAGTAGACTGGGTGATGAGGGTTCTGGACATAGCTCTGTCACTGACGTGATATGTGATCTTGATTGAGTCGCTTGGCTTGAATTTCCTCATCTGTAAAATGAAGACATTGGTGGGATTAGAGTGAAAACAGGGTTTGCCCTTGGGGGGTATAGTATGAGCAAGTCTGGTAAGTTATAAGACCTGGTGGTTTGAGACTTAAGTTTTGACTGGCTTGTAGATGATGAGGGTGATTTCATTTTTGTCTTTGTGTGTCTAATTCCTAGCCCAGTGCCTTGGACACGGTAAGCACTTAATTCTTGTTGATTGATTACACATGTGCATAGTAAAATCGAGAGAACAGACCCATTGCAATTGTTGCTGAGATACTGGTCATCTGTATCTTATGGGAATACATCTGGAACATTTCATGATCACCCAAATAGTGACTCCTTCTCTTCATCCATCCAGCTATTTGTCAGATGTTTTCTTTGTGCCTAGCCCTGTGCTAAATCCTTTTTTTTTTTTTTTGGAGGGGGAGAGGGGAGGGGGGGTGTTTGGAGTGTAGTAATAAGGAAGTAGAAGATACAGTCCTTGTTGAAAAACTGCCACCTTACTTGGCATGACAAGATATATACACATGAAACAGCTAAGAAAACAACATAAGGCATTATCCAATCACATGTTATAATTGTGTGGTTTGAACTTTACTAAAGCAATTTTATTTGTTTTGTTTGTTTGGGGATTTTTGGTAATAATTTTTTTTTTTGGTGAGACATTTGGGATTAAGTGATTTGCCCAGGGTCACACAGCTATTAAGTGTCAAGGGTCTGAAGTCAGATTTGAACTCAAGTCCTCCTGACTCCAAGGCCAGTGTTCTATCCACTGCATCACCTAGCTGACCCTACTATAGCAATTTTAAGAAGGGAGAGTGAATCAGAGTTATTAATGATGAGAAATCTTATGGAGAATGGCTTAAATTCAGAAAAGGTGGGTGGGGGAACAATATTCCAGTTGGGGAGAACAACACAAGCAAGAAGTTATTGTGGGGAATAAGCATGGCCAAGGAAACCCCCCCCTCAATAACACTATTAGGATTTAACAGTCTCTTGTGTCCTTAACATCTGATTTCTTTTCCTTCAGAAACCCTACATCTGCAAGATCCCCGGTTGTACGAAGCGATACACGGACCCCAGCTCTCTCAGGAAACATGTGAAGACAGTACATGGTCCTGATGCCCATGTCACCAAGAAGCAGCGCAATGATGTCCATCCAAGGGCACCTCCACTCAAGGAGAATGGAGACAATGAAGCCAGTGCCAAACAGGGCCGAGGGGGACTGGAGGAGAACGCCGAGGCAAACAGCACCAACCAGGCAGTGGAGGACTGCCTACACGTCAAAGCCATCAAGACGGAGAACTCAGTGGTAAGTGTCAATATAGCCCTTTCACTCTAACATCCTCTGACTGGCCAAATCACAAAGCTGAGCAACACAGTCCAAGGAAGTTCTGTCCTCAGCTAGAATAGACTGTCCTGAAACCAACCTGTGAGCTTCGGTTAAAGGCCTGTCAAAGATCACCCTGGGACAGTTCCATATTGTGATCCATACTCTTGCCAACAAAGCCCATTTCTTCTCTTCTATAATCTTGACTTATAAAACCAATTGGGAAATCTTAACACCAAATCTCCATATTGGTGTACCCAGGACGTAAGAATCCAGTTGATCATTACCTTCTGGGACAAAGGACCCAGTTAATAATGGTGATGATGGTAATAATAATAATAGAACAAAAAATGTGGGTGCTGTGTTTCCTTGCTATATTTCCCTGGCCAAGCCAAGAAGGCCATGTGGATGTTCCCATGAGAGATAAGCCAAAACACCTGGAGCCAGGTGCCTTCCCCGTGTTTCATTTGATGATGTTCAGTTGATTTTAAATGTCTTAGGAACTGTGTAGCTGCTCTTTTTCCATTTGTTGCATAATTAACTTCCAGCTATGACTCCTTAATTCTAACCACTTGTTCTTTGTCTCCTCTTCTTTTCCTTACTATACCTCCCTAAGGATAGTCGGTACTAAGGTGAGCAGAGTATCCCTTTGTGTTAGGCTATGGCATGAGTGCTGTCTGTATCTTGGATGTGATGTACTAGAAATTAATGTGTGTGTGTGTGTGTGTGTGTGTGTGTGTGAGAGAGAGAGAGAGAGAGAGAGAGAGAGAGAGAGAGAGAGAGAGAGAGAGAGAGAGAGAGAGAGAGATATCTCAAAGGACTGATTTTATTAGCCCATTTGAGGCATTGAAGTTAGGGGCACCAGAGAACATAAAGAAACAAGAGTTTTTATTCTTTCCACTTGGATAGCCCTTCAAAAGAACCCTCCCTTCCCCCATAACAACATGGATTACCCCCTTCACCTATGCCATGGTCTAGTCAAACTAACTTTCTTGCTGTTTCTCATGCCCAGTGCTCTATTCTCTGTATCCACTCCTTTGCCCTGGCTGCTCCGCTTCCATGGTACACATATCCTCCTCACCTGTGCCTCCTAGTCCCTCATTCCCTTTAGGAATTAGCTTAAATGCCATCTTCTCCATAAAGCCTTTCTTGATATTCCCAGCTCTTAGAGTTCTCCCTTCCAAAATCATATTGTATCTGTTTTTCAACATATTTTCAATATACCTATTTATGTGCCTCATATATCCTTGATAGTATATGAGCCCCTTCTGGGCAGGGAATAGTTGGCCTTTGCCTTCATATCCCCAGCATTTAGCACATTGCTTGGTATATTGTGGTGCTTAATAAATTAATTTTTGTCAGTTGATTGACTGATAGAGCAAGGAGCTGAATCCCAGACTGCTGATTCTTAGACAAGTGTAAGAGATGCTGTTAATTCAAACGAATTACCAGTCTCTATTCACTGGACTCAAGACATCTTGCCTTCTTAGTTCAAGAACTCTGGAGCATGAGGTGGAGAATAGGAATCCTAATGGGTGGAATGTAAGTGAATTGGCCCTTACAGTCTAGGACACCTTCTACCACAGAAGTGCCAGGACCAGCTCGGTCATCACAGCAGTCCCTCCTGTCATAGCAGAGAAAGCAAAAGCAAAGTCCACAGAGACCTAAAACCACAAGGCAGCTTATTCCCTCCATTCATTATCCAATTTCGCAGCAGGTGGGGAGCAAGTGTTCCAAAAGATCAATAGCAGCCACTAGTCAGCCAGGGAGATGTAGTAAGTACTGAGATTCTTAGCAAACATTGGTTAAATGTGAAGGACAAGTATTTAATTAGCCCCTCTTGGAGGGCCCAAGACTATACTAGTCACTGTAAAATACATGAGGAGGAAAGGACACAGTCCCTACCCTTGAGAAACTTATGGTTTGCTTGGAGTGATAAGACTAATGGAGAAGAAACACTTATACGAGTCAAGATGCAACCAACAGCTAGATTATAGGTAGGTAATAAGTGTTATAGGAGCTAGGAGGAAGAGATCAGAGTATTTGAACCTGGCCCCGTCCCCCACAGCAAGTTCTCCCATGGGCATGAACATGTATGTGTATATAGATATATGTTAGCCAGTTTGTACATTGTATGGGGGTTCACCTTGGGTTTTTAGCAGTCCAGTATTGGTCCTTAATTGACACAATCCTTTGGTCTATTACCCTCAGTTGTATCAGTCCAGCCCCGGGGGCCAATCATCCTGTAGCAGTGAGCCCTCACCCCTCGGCAGCGCCAACAACAATGACAGTGGAGTAGAGATGACCATGCACAGCGGGGGTAGCCTGGGAGACCTGACGACACTGGACGACAACGCTCCTGTCGCTGACTCGACCGTCCCCTCTGGCACATCAGCGGTCAGCCTGCAGCTGCGCAAACACATGACAACCATGCAAAGGCTTGAACAGCTCAAGAAGGAGAAGCTTAAGACGGTCAAGGATTCCTGTTCATGGGCAAACCCGGCTCCTCAAGTCCGAAACATCAAGCTGCCTCCTATTCCGGGAAATGGTAAGCTGTTGACCTGTGCACGTCTTGCAGTCCAGTGGAGAAAAGATATCATGGTAAAGACAAACAATCAAAGGAGTAGGAATCAGGGGACCTGAGTTCTAATCCTGCTCTGTCACTGAACATTTCACCTCATGGGGACTCAGTTTCCTCCTTCATTCCTCAAATGAGGGATTGTATCAAATGATCTCTAAGCTCTTTTAATATGCTTATAAATGCATCCTACCTTACTACTACCTAACTCTCCTCCACTTACTCTGAAATATGGTGACAGTGGCATCCTTGATGTTGCTTGTACTCGATGCTCTACCTCCTGACTCTGGGTATTTTCATTGGCTGTTCCCCATGTCTGGGACATTCTCCCTCCTTATCCCCTGCCGACAGTCCCACATTCCAAAAGAAACCTTCCCTAATTCCCCCTCACCTTAGTGCCCTCCATCTGAAATTATCTCTGATTTATCCTTTATATATCCTGTTTATAAATAGCCGTTTGCATTTTGTCTCCTTCAGCATACTATGATCTCCTTGAGAGGAGAGATTTTTTCCTTTTTTTTTCCAAATCTCCAGGGTTGTAGCACAGTGCCTGGCACGTATTAGGCACTTCAAGAAAGCCTGTTGACTTGACCCATTCAGGCTATAGACTGCCTCCATCCCCATTCACTTTCCAGTCAGGGGAAGCTCCTAGTGAACTCTCATACTGTCAGGATTTTCTGGTATAATAATTCCTTAGCTTCTAAGAGAAATTTTAATTTAGCATCCCATAACTTCAGAATTGGTTCATTCGTGAATAAGAATACTCTCTACCTCATCCCTGATAGCTGGTCATACGGGGCTCTGCTTGAAGACCTCCAGTAACAGACACCTCACTACCCTCTGGAGCACCCCATCACACTTTCCACATGCTTCAACATCAATTATCTCATCAAAGCCTCACAAAAACCCTGTGAGGCCAGTGGGGCAGGTCTCACCCTAGGCTGACAGATGAGGAAAGTGAAGGAAAGAGCTCAGGTGACATTCTCAAGGTCCATAAAAAATTAACAACCAAATCAAAAACAGAACCCAGTGCTCCTGATTCTCAATCCAGGACCCTTCCCACCAGATCCACCGCCCTTAATGACGGACGTCACTTTTTTGTTTGTTTTCTTTGCTCTAGGCTCTATCATGGAAAACTACAGTGGCCCCACAGCACCCCTGCCCAACCCAAGGATCATGGAGCTGTCAGTAAATGAGGTGACTGTGCTAAACCAACTGAATGAGCGAAGGGACAGCACGACGAGCACCGTCAGCTCAGCCTACACCGTCAGCCGCCGTTCCTCCGGCATCTCCCCATACTTGTCTAGCCGCCGCTCCAGTGAGGCTTCTCCCTTCGGGAGCCGCCCCAACAACATCAGCTCTGCCGACTCCTATGACCCCATCTCCACCGATGCCTCCCGCCGCTCCAGCGAGGCCAGCCAATGCAGCGGGGCACCAGGGCTGCTGAACCTCACGCCGGCTCAACAGTACAGCCTGAAGGCCAAGTATGCTGCAGCCACCGGGGGTCCCCCACCCACTCCCCTCCCAAACATGGAAAGGATGAGCCTGAAAAATAAGATGTCTCTCCTTGACCCATCAGAGTCTTCTCTGCCACCCCCCTTCCAGCGTCCACTGGGACCAAGGCGTGGTAGCGATGGGCCATCTTATGGGTATGGAGCTGCCCCTACCTTCCCCCATGAAGTTACAGGCAACGGGACAAGGCGAGCAAGTGACCCCGTAAGGAGACTGGCTGCTGAACCTCTGTCTCTTCCCCGGGTGCAACGTTTCAATAGCACCAACAGCATGAACCCACCTCACCTGCCACCCTGTGCAGAGCGGAGGAACTTCAGCCTCCAGAATTATACCCGCTCAGAGGGGACCTTGCCCCGACACGTCTATTCGCCCTGCCCTCCAAGCATCAGTGAAAACGTTGCTATGGAGACAATGGTGGTCGAGGCAGATGGCCCCAGTGGGGAGGATGACATCATGTTGCCTGATGATGTAGTACAATATATCAAATCACAGAGTACTGGTGCCACTGAGGACAGTAATTCTCTGGCATACCATGGAGAAGCCCCAAGTTTCCCTGGGAACCTGAAGCTGGCCAGCCCAGGCCTACATGGCCCTCGCAGGATGGCAGCATCCAACTCTAATGGGAGCCAACCAGCACCCATGTTGCCTGATTGCCAGCTTGGCTATGGTACCCCCACCAACCTGAACAAAAACAATATGCCTGTACAGTGGAATGAGGTAAGCTCAGGCTCTGTGGACGTTCTTTCCAACCAGCAGGCCAAACAATTTCCTCAGGGCAACTTAGCTGTGGTACAACAGAAGCAGACCTTTGGGCAATACCAGAGCTACAACCAGCAGGTCATGCAGACAAGCCCCAGTGATCTCAATAGCACTCAGTCCAACCTCCTTCCAAGAAATGGGGTTGTTCCTGGACCAAGGGTCAATTACATGCAGGTCCGGCAACCTCTACAGCCCAATCCCTGCCCCAACATGAACCCGGACTTAAGCCCTGATGCAGCATACAACCAACCTCACCCCATGCTGAGCCCAAACACAATGGGTGGGGACATGAACCAGCTCTCCCCATCATGTAGCAACATGGGAGTCAAGACAGGGCACCTGGGCCTCCCTCAGCAAATGGATGTTGCTTCTGACCCTTCCCTGATGGTAAACAACCGGAGGGAGCACACACTCCCCAACCCAGCCATGCACACGGTGACTCCTCAGAACTACTCACAGCAGAGCCACCACCTGCCACCCTCCATGAGCCAGGAAGGCTACCACCAGTCCCCATCTCTTCTGACTTCCCACCCACCCAATTTCATTGACCCTCAGCAGAACATGATGGGGTCAGTGGGACAGAGCTTTGGACCAGGCCTGGTACAGCCACGCCCACCCCCGGAACCGAGCCCAGCCAATAGACACCGTGGGGTACGCTCTTCCCAACAGCTGGGCTACATGAGAGCCACAGCATACCCTATGGCCACTGGAACACCTGGCCAGGAGACTGGGGAGGCTATTCCCAAATCAATAAACGATATGATCTCACCACCACAGCAGCAGCAGCAGCAACTGCAGCAACAGAATGCCAATGGGCCCCGGGATAATAGCATGATGCATTATTATGGGCAAATCCACATGTATGAACAGAATGGGAATTTTGAGAACCATGTGGACTGCCGGGTAATGCAACAACAGCAGCAGCAGCAGCAGCAATGTCCATTGAGCAGCATCAAGCCACATGCCATGGCTTCCCCGGGGGCCAATCAGGTGTCAAGCACTGTGGACTCCCAGCTGCTGGAGCCCCCACAGATCGATTTTGATGCCATCATGGATGATGGCGACCATTCAAGCCTAATGTCGGGAACCCTGAGCCCCAGCATTCTTCAGAATCTCTCCCAGAATTCCTCCCGCCTCACAACTCCACGGAACTCCTTGACCCTGCCCTCAATCCCAGCAGGGATAAGCAATATGGCTATAGGGGACATGAGCTCCATGCTAACAACATTAGCAGAAGAGAGCAAGTTCCTTAACATGATGTCTTAACACAAAGTACAAGGAGGCAAGGAGGGAGGGGCTGTTTGCCAAGCCATCTGATGAATGTGCTTTTGAAAAATAATCACTTCCTAGAGAATAGAGCTTTTTTTTTCCAACAAGTATTAAATACATGAAAGGGATTTTAACAAATTATCTGTACAGACTTCATGAACTCTTTAGAGGCATTTTTTGTACCTCTGTGGTGTATCTCTAGTCATTTTTTGACTTATTTTACAGAGCACTGAGAAATGTCATGATAGAGATGGGGCTGGGGGGGAGGGGGGAGGGGGGAGACTCCTATAAGCAGTTTCAAGCCTTCCATGTAAATGCACAACTATACTCTGGCTGCCTCCCTTGTGTCATTTGGTGAATGAAAACTCCTCATTAGCCAAAAGCTTTTCCCTAACCTGCTTTCCAAGCAAATTTGGAGAGGAGGAGTGGAGAGGAGGGGAAATTGCATTTTGGTTTGAATTTGAAAGCTATAATGCAAATTCAGCTCCTATGAGATTAGGTTTTCCTTATGGTGTCAGTGAGGGAAAGCACTCTTTACCCCTACTCCCCTCCCCAATTCTTCTTTAAGAATGCTGTAGTGAACCATTAAATACCCTGCCACAGAGGAAAAACCACCACTTCCATCCAGCCACTCCAAAAGTGCCTTACTGTGCTCTGGTGTTCAGTAGGGAAGGCATCAAAATATAGGGCCTGCAATCTTTGTAAGATATGTGTACATTAATAAATAAATATGGCAGTGTTGCTAGAATGACACATACAGGGGCTGGGTCCAGAATGATGGCCACCTTGTATCCAGATTGTGTTTACAGTGTGGTTGATGTATTTAAAATGAACCCCATCCTGAAGAAGAATGCTCATTTTGATATACCTCTAGGGCAATGATGATGCTATACATTGGGGATAGGCCAAAATTGGTCTGACACATTGGAATTATACTTGCCAAAGGGGATGGATAGGGGCAGTGATACCTACCATTGGTTGGAACCCATTCTTTTTCCTTCCTAGCATTGCCCTCCTCCTCAAACAATATCAGGAGTCTACTTAAAAGTCTGATATCAGGAAAGAGAGAAATAGGCATTTACCAAAAGCTTCTATATCTTCCTAATACATTATTCTCCTGCTTTGCTATGAAAAATATTATAAAGGGCTCTGCCACAGCCCCTCCCCCCAGGTCTCTGAAGGGCACTTATTTTCCCAGCAGAAGGATAGTGTCCAATCCTCTGACAGTGCTCATTACTCTCAGCTGAGTTACAAATGGGCCGTGCCTGCTGTATCTCCAAGATACCCCTTCCTTCTCCCATTCATTCATAAAGGAATGATGAGTATTGCATGGTATGCCAGCCCAGGGACTGGGCTGAACCAGCCCTTTGGAGCACTGAGGGACTGTCACTAAATTCTCCTATTCAGAGTGGCTTGGCCCAACTTGGTATGAAGAATGCATTTGGAACTTGGATTTCAAGGGGTAACATTGGTTTCCCCCACCTTTTATAAGGGGATTTGCAGTAGTCAGAATCAACCCTGTTACTCCGCTGTTATCAGTGATTTGGGATATTCTCCCAGCGTGTGACATGACTTAGTCCTTTTTATGCCCTGTGACTGCTGAGGGGGATCAGTGGACAGAAATCAAAATGATCAGTCCTGGGCTTCCCTATCATGCAGTGCCCTGAACTCCATTCCTTTAAAAAAGTCAGCTCTAAATGCACAAATCTTGGATGTCCTGAAGGTCCCGAAGAGTCTGTGGCTTCCTAATGGTGTTCACTCATTTTACTGAGATAGTATTATGATAACCATCCCCGATTTGTATATATTCTGTATAGAAGACACCATTACTAAAAAAAAAATACTGTAGGTGAATGTTGGGTCAGATTTATATCTCAGAAACATTTTTAGCTGTTTTCTACATCCTACAAATTGAGATGACACACTCAACTTGTAAATAACTCTTTTTGTACATTAAAAAAATAATTTTTTTCATAATTTATTTTGTCTGTCTGCTTACTCCTTGACAGTAGCTAATGAAAACCAGGACAGTAAATTTGTTGGATTTGAAATGAAATTAGACTGTATTTTTTTCTCAGCCAAATTGATATTGACATTGCTTTCTAGCCAAAGAAACATTTTAAACTGGAGTGTTGGCTTAGCCAATTTGGTTCCTGCAGCTGAGAGCTTGGTGGCTCATCAGGGGCTGATTCTAAACACTAAGTGGTTTTATAATCGGTTTTTATGGCTGGGTCAATTTGTAGAAGTCTTAAAGCTGGAAAGGGCCTGAGAGGTCATCTAGCCCCCTTTTTAGAGAGGAGGAGACTGAAGCCAAGAAAGGTAGCAAGGCCAACTCAGGTCTTCTCATGGCCAGACCAGTGTTTCTACTAAATTGTGCCGACCTTCTCATTCAGGCAAAGTCCTAGAGCTTCAAGGCTATGTACTGAGCATGGGATTTTTCTCTACTTTTGGTAAAGCATTAATTTACAAAAATTTGGGCCGAGGGGATAGGAAGAAAGAGCAGAGAATAAGCATTTACATAGCACCTACTATGTGCTGGGCATTTTGCTGTGTGCTTTTTACAAATATTAACATTTAATCCTCACAACAACCCTGAGAAGTAGGTGTCATTATCACCCCCATTTTACAGTTGAGGAAAATGAGGCAGTAGAGATAAAATGACTTGTTCAGAGTCACACAGCTAATAAGTGACTGAGGTTAGATTTGAATTTAGGCATTCTTGTCTCCAGGCCCAGAACTCTGTCCATTGCACCATCATGTATAGAATCACAAAAGATGCAAAGAACATGAACAGGGTCTTAGACACCAGAGCCCAAAGAATGTGAATTGGAAGGGAAGGTGGACCCTTAAAACTTTAAAGAGATGGGGGCAGCTAGGTGGCACAGTGGACGAAGCACCGGCCCTGAATGCAAGAGTATCTGGGTTCAGGTCCAGCCTCAGACATTTGACACTTGCTAGCTGTGTGATCCTGGGCAAATCACTTAACCCCAATTGCCCTGCAAAAAAACAAACAAAAAAACAAAACAAAACAAAACAAAAAAACTTTAAAGAGACAAGTTTACCAGCATTATATAAAGCAAGTAAGGCTATGAACCCCATGATCCCTAGAAGCTGCCCCGGCTGAAAGAAATGGGTCCAAGAAGCAATGGTTGGCATCCATATTGGATTTTTTCTTTTTAAAAAAATTCATTTTATTTTAAAACATTTTTTCCAATTACATGTAAAGATTTTTGAGTTCCAAATCTTTCTCCCACCCTCACTTCCCTCCCCCCTCTTGAAGCCAGCAAGCAATCTGATATAGGTTATACATTACAATCATGTTAAACATATTTCCACATTTGTCATGTTCTAAGAGTAAGATTTAATGATTTAATGCATTCAGCAGACACAGCATCCTGAGTTAGAGACCCAAGAAGCATTTGTAAAGGAAGGGATATGGCACTTTATTTTTCATGGTACATTTGTGATACAGCATATATATGTATATACATATGTATATATATAATGTGTGTTTGTATGTATACACACATGTACATATATGAGTATAATTATTGTAGTAATATACAGCATAAGATTGTATAATAATCATAATGAAAAATGGTTGACCTTTCTAAAGCACTTGCCTGTTTCAAGACATTTTCTATAGATTATATCATTTCATCTCTACAACAACCTTATAAGGAAAGTAGTGCCCTTTGGTGAATCTGGTATAGCAACTGGAAGAAGTGAGAAGGGAGACCACTCAGTCTCCTATTGAACTGGTATAGAGATAAGCAAGACACAGTGAAGTCAGGATCTTGGGTAATCCATAGCTCCTTGAAAGCAACACAGAAAAAAATAACATTCCTCAAAATCAAATGATAAGTGGGAATATTGGGATACAATTAAGTAGAACCATAGAGGCTTTTAGGAGGAACTTCTAATGGGAGGGTTGTTTGTTTTTCCCCATGCTAGAGAAAGATGTAGCAGAAAAAGAGATGACCACGTGTCAACTAAACAAAATGAAACCAAGGAAGTATCATAGGGAAGTACAATAGAACTTTTCTGCCATGCCAGGACCTCGGACAGCAACAGAGCATTGGTCACAGGTGAAGGCCAGGACAGGAAGCAAGTCAAACAATAATCTACATAGCATAGAAAGTAGAGGTCAGAAATCAATTGAAGGCAGACAAGAAAATCATTATAAGGTACCAGTAATCAGAACCAGAAAGTAGCCCTGATTCTAAGTCAAGGTGGTGATGGTAGTAGTAGTAGTAGTAGTAGTAGTAGTAGTAGTAGTAGTAGTAGTAGTAGTAGTAGTAGTAGTAGTAGTAGTAGTAGTAGTAGTGGTAGTAGTGGCAGTAGTAGTGGCAGTAGTAGTGGCAGTCGTGGTAGTAGTGATAGTGGTGGTGGTAGTAGTAAATTGGTAAAACATTTTAATGTTTTAAAGTGCTTTTCATACATCATCTGATATGGATCTCACAATAAACTTTACATTACCTACAAGTGCTCTCCTCCCCATTTAACAAATATGGAAATTGAGCATCAGAGAGAGTAACTTCCCCCAAATCACACAGCTAGTATGTATCAAAGGCAGAGTTTCCCAGTCTAGCATTCTGTCCAGTGTACTATATTGCTTCCTATGGGGCTTTTCATAAAATTCCTCTTAGGATAGAAACTAATCCCAAGGCAGTCCTGACATTAAAGGTGTATTGCATCTGCCTGCAAAAGTTTGTAAAAGTTGATCTTGATACCTTTATTAATTCCTTGTATATTAAGCTGAATATGAGATCCTAACCCAAACTTTTTTCATTTTTGATTATTTGCTTCTGGGATTTCTATACTTTTGTTTATTTTTGTCAAAGAGTCTTTCTTCCTAATTACATTTAGTTCTGTCAAATCTGAGACATGCAGAATTGGACAAAAGCTCCAGGGGCATCTAATTCAAGCTGTATCTTACGGAGAATTTCCTCTATGCTATGCACCAAAAGAAGTCATTATCTTTCCCCACAAAGTCCTCCCCCTCCTGAACTTTCCTATGTCTATTAATATCCAGGGCACCATCTTCCCAGCCACCCAAGCTCACAATCTCAGTGTCATCCTCAACTCCTCAGTCCACATACTCAATCCATTGCCAAATCTCATTTCTATTTTCACATTTTGTATATATCCCTTTCACAATGCTCATGGAGTGACAATCCCAGATCAGACCCTCATCATTTCTTACTTGGACTGCTACCTTTGACCTGGTGTCCCTGCTTCAAGTCTCTCTCCTCTCCAATCCATCTTCCATTCAACTGTCAGAGAGATTTTTTTTCTAAAGCTTAGGTCCAACCATCACACACTGCTCCCATCCTCTTTGCCTCTATTCTTTAAGCTCTAGTAGCTCCACATCACTTCTAGGACCAAATATAAAGGCCTCTGTTTCACATCTGAAGCTCTTCCTCTCCTGAGCTCTTTATGCTCTTCCAGCCTTCTTTTACACATTAACATTCCCCCCGCCCCCCAAACACACCATGAACTCTACAATCCAGGTATCCTAACCTACTTAAAGTTCCTTGAACACAACACTCCTGTCTTGTCTTTGCCTTTGTCTTTGCTATCCCCCATACTTGGAATGTTCTTCGACCTCATCACCTCATAATTTCCTTCAAGATTCGATTCAATTTCCACCTTCTATGAGTCTTTTTTTCCTGGTCTCCCTAGCTACTAATATCATCCTCTTTCAGATTACTTGACACCAGCTGTGTGACCCTGGGCAAGTCACTTAACCCTCACTGCCCTGCAAAAAAAAAATGCTTATTGATCAGATTACCTCCATATACTCCATCTGTATCTTCTGTGTACCTATTTACATGTTCTCTCCCTCACTAGAATGCACACTCCTCAAGGGCACACCTATTGGTTATTGGTTTGTTTGATGTGTTTGGGGAGGGGGCTTCCTGTATCCACAGCACTTAGCACATAGTAAGTTCTTGATAATTGTTTATTGATTGACTGGCTGACTGATTGGACATCCAGTCTTTACTGGAAGATTCTTAGTGATAGAGAACACCACTGACCAAGGCTGTCCATTCCCCTTTTGTGCAGCTCTAATTGTTGGCTTTTTGGGTTTTGTGGGCAATGAGGGTCAAGTGACTTGTCCAGGGTCACACAGCTAGTAATTGTCAAGTGTCTGAGGCTGGATTTGAACTCAGTTCCTCCTGAATCCAGGGCCAGTGCTTTATCCACTGAGCCACCTAGCTGCCCCCTAGTACAGCTCTGATTGTTGATAAAATTTCTCCTACATTGAGTCTAAATCTCTGGACCCTCTAGTTTTTCTTTTTGGGGCCAGACAGAACACTCCTTATCTCTGTGTGGCAAACCTTCAAATACTTGAAAATGGCTGCCTTATTTCCCTCTAAGTCTCCTCTCCAGAGTAAATATCCCCAGTTCCCTTAACTGGTCTTCATGGCACAATCTTTATGTTTTTCATCCTCCCTGAGGCTCTCCTTTGGTTGCTCTCAGTTTATCAATGTCTTTCCTAGAATACAATCCCCATAACTGAACAAAATGGCCCAGATGTGGACTAACCTGGATGAGGTACGATGGGATAATAACCATCCTAGTCCTAGACATTATGCCAAACTGCCTAAGATCGCATTTGCATGTTTATTACCCTATCACAGTGTTGACTCATTAAATCTGCAGTCCACTAAAAAGCCCAAAGATCTTTTCCAGATGGATTCTAACCACATCTCCATCTCATGTTATGAAGCTGATTTTAAAACTCAAATGTAAGAAGAACATTTATTGTTATTGAATTTTACCTTATTAGATTCAGCTTCTTCTATACTGTTATCCTATCATTCAATCATGCCCCCTCCATCCTCCTGCCCTGCCTTCTCTTTTCTTTATGCACTTTCTCATTTGGTGACCTCATCATCTCCCATGGGTTTAATTATGATCTCTATGTGAATGACTTACAGATATCTAGGGTTGTCTTTCAACTGAATTCCAAGCCCACATCATCAACTGCCCATTGAGTATTTTGAACTGAATATCCTATAGACATTCTAAACTCAATATGTCCCAAATAGAATTCATTATCTTTTCCCAAAAATCCAGCCTTTTCACAAATTTCCCTATTACTGTCAAGGACTTTCTGGTTCTCTCCCCCCCCCACCCCCCACCCCCATTCTTTTTTTTTCTTTTTTTTTTCTTTTGGTGAGGCAATTGGGGTTAAGTGACTTGCCCAGGGTCACACAGCTAGTGTCAAGTGTCTGAGGCTGGATTTGAACTTGGGTCCTCCTGACTCCAGGGCCGGTGCTCTATCCACTGCGCCACCTAGCTGCCCCTCACCCCCATTCCTTTTAAAAACTTTTCACTTATTTTATTTTTAATTTATGGAATAAGACAAGCATTTCTATAACACAATATAATGATTGAATATGAAACTACAAACCTATTCTGTACAACTTGTTATTCCTAAAATTTATTTTTCATTCATTGATTTCTTTGTTCTACAGTCTAGTCGATCTTACTTTTAGTGTTCTTTTCCAGTTAGGTGCCATTTACCATTTACCATGACTCTTAAAACCCCTAGTTTCAGTCAAGACTCACCTCAGGCATCATCTACATGAAGCCTTCCTGATGTCCCAACTGCAAATATCTTCCTCCACAAAATATCATCTTGTATGTATTTTACATACATACATTTATGTATATATGTATATGTCATTTCTTCCAATAGAATGTAAGCTCCTTGGAGTCAGGCCCTGCTTCATCTTTGTCTTTGTATCCACAGTACCTAGCATAGAGCCTAGCACATCATAAGTGCTTAATAAATGCTTATTGATTTTTGATTATTCAATAGGTTAGTAACATCCCCTGTATTTATATAATCTGCAAATTTGATGAGCATGCCAACTATGCTTTTAGTTACAACATCAATAAAAATGGTTACTAAAACAGAATCATGGACAGGCCACTCCACTAGAGACTTTCCAAGTTGGCACTGAGCCCATAATGAGATTACTCTTTTGGTATGTCCATTCAACTACATCTTCATTCACCTAATATGATGTACTTTCATCCAACTCATTAGTGTAGTATCATTTGTTCCTGATGAACCTGTACTAGTTCTTTTCTAAGCACTGCTTCCCTAACGTGCTCATTAAAAATAGGTTATAGGGGCAGCTAGGTGGCGCAGTGGATAGAGCACTGGCCCTGGATTCAGGAGTACCTGAGTTTAAATCCAGCCTCAAACACTTGACACTTACTAGCTGTGTGACCCTGGGCAAATCACTTAACCCCAATTGCCTCACCAAAAAAAATAGGTTATAGAATTTTGTCAGGAATTAAAATCAAGACACTGGACTCTGGTTTTCAGACTTGACTCTCTTTTACTATTAAAAAGTAAAAGGTACAGTTTGTGTTTTTCCAAGCCTATCCCGAGAATTCTATTTTACACAATCTTACAAAAACTGCTGGTAGTGGCTCATCTACCACCTCCACCGTTTCACCATCTTGGGATATGGTTCACCTAGGACTTGTGAATTAAGAGCAACAAGGACTATTCTTACTATCTCCCTACTTATTTCGGGTTTCAACTCCTTATTAGGCATTTTTGTTCTATCCTTTCCAAACCAAAGATCATTCTCCTTAGCATAGGGATGGGAAAAAGAGAAAAGATATAAGCAAAATAAGAACGGAATACTTCTACCTTCTCTCCATTATCTGCCCCATCCATCCTGAGAAGTGGTCCTAGCCCTTCTTTGATCTGTCTCTCTTCTTCAATATAGCTTTAAAGGCCCCTTTTTATTGTCCTTATCCTTCTTCATCCTGGTTTCTGCCCATGTGAAATTCATCTCTTGAAGGTTAAGAACAATCTGTTGATACAATACATGGACAATGTATATGCTCTTTTGGGACTCACATAATATCAAGAGATTTAGAGGAGGCACCTAGCATGTTGGATGAACCCCCTCTGGAAGGTTTATAAGAGTACATAGACAAGAATAGCTCATGAGGAGGAGGATGGTTTGCAGTCTGCATTCCTGGAAACACCACAGATTGAAGTACCATAAGTAAAGTCCTTTGAATAAGGCATATCCTTTCTGAGCCATATTCCAGCTACCTATCTCATTCCTCCAATTCCCAGTGAAATTTAAATTACTTCCCTGCATTAAGATCTCTAGTTCATTTTGCTTGTTACCCATATTTGTGTATTTGTACAGAAGCATTTGAGACCATGGGTTTTAATTGCTGGCTACTTTCTTGAACTTTTGTCTCCTATTATTTTCCTGGGTGTTTCAATTCTTCCTACATTGTAGCCATTCTCTATGGAATCTAGCTTGATGGATATCATAGTATTTCTCTCCCTACCCCTTCTTCTTCAACTTAAGTCCCTTTTGTTAAGATTTGGAGGACTCCGGACAAATACATTCTTACCATCCTTGTAAGATGCATTCCATCCCTGGCCAGGTACTTGTTCCTACATTTTAATTTAATTTAACATTCTCAAATAATAATTTAATAGTCTGAAAATCCAAATCCATTTTTCAGATACCATATCTTAACCTGCTTTTCACATTTACCCTTCTGACACAAACCTCTTCCCACCAGACCAAGTTCTCAATAGAAACTAAGAGTAAATAACCCCAGCAGTGAAGTGCCCACATGACTTTAGCTGCACCTGGTTTGCAATGACTATACCTAAAAATAGCCAGGAAACATGCATTGAAATGACGATGGCTTCCCAGCAGGAGTATCTCCTTCTCCACCAAGGAAAATACCTATTCCAGGATGGCTTGCAAAGACATGAGGTTGCCTCTTAAATGCTAGTTCACACTGGCCAACCAAAATCAGTATATATTTCTGCTGCCCCACAAAGAGGGGTGGCAATAGTTTAGTGGGTAGTTTAGTGCTACAGAAAGTGGCATTGAAGAAGTGGCCAAAATAGCACAATGAAGCAATTCTTGGCAAGACATTTTCCAGGTCTTATTAAAAGAGAATCCTCCTGGACTCTGAGCTACCTGTACTAGATTCTACACAGTAAAAGAGAAAGAAATGATGTCTTCTATGGATTTGTATCTCCTTAAGATAATCCCAGTAATGACAACGGAAAGCCAGTCCAGAAGCAACTGGATGGCAGAGGACTGCCACCTTGGGGTGAAATATGTTATTGATGTAATTGGAAACTGACCAATAAGGGTCCAGTCCTTAGAGCACATGTAGATTCTTGGAGGGCTATACACAATAGGCACACCATCCTCTGCCTGCTGCCAAACCAATATATGGAACTTTGGTGAGCCATTTTTCAACCATATGTGATTATGTGACAATGAAAAATCTTCTGATTAGTTGAGAGATCAAAACTACAAATGACTCATCAAGAAGCTGAGCCAGAACTGAGTGCATACAAAAGGATTGAGACAACTATTGTTTGCTCTCTTCCCTGGAGCTTTCGAATGAAGAGGATAATTTCAAGCTGCCAGGTGGGAGACCCCCCTCCTTCACCCAGCCAGCCACCATGAGAACGCATGGTGCTTCTTTATTTTATCTCTTTTGTGTTCGTTCCTTTTTGGTTGTAAGTGAACACATATCCAGATTAAGGAATTGAACAAGTTATGACCTTGTGAGCTTCAAAAGGTTGGAATACCAATCAAAGATAGCTGGATTCAGTGAGGAGCCAGCATTTGATTGTTGCGATCAAGCAGTAGGTTGATCTGGCAAGTGAGTCACCACAGCCTGCAAGGAACTAGACCAGATGAGAAAGGGAGCACCTCACCTCACAGCAGACTTGAGGGGGAGGGGGAAACTCCTAGAAGGAAGAAAAGGACTTTATGGTCTGGAGTCACGAGGTAATTTCTGGCCGGGTGTTCTCTATTTTTGTATTCCATCCCTTTGTGCTTTACATTTGAGTCTACACTCTCTAGGGACTGAGTATGAGTAGGAGGGAGAGTGCATCCTCGGTTTGGCAGATGTGTTTGTAACATCTGTTCTCATACCTTCTCAGAAAAAGAAAACATTTCTAAAATTGATACCAATTGATTACCATTGATATCAGTGATATCAATTGAAGAGACAGGAACTTGATGTTGATATTTGTTTAATATTTAGAGGATCACAGCAGATGGGAGCTTATAAGTGATAGTATTAGAAGCCCCAACCCCTCAAAATGACCCCTAGAATCTGAGGGGACAAGTGTTTAGCCAACTCTGGAAACTTCAGCCTGCCAGTGCAAGTAGAAATGATGAGTATGGACCTCAAGTGATGCTATACTGATATCCCTCAAAATGTAAAATCCACCTGGGAATAATTGAGAAGTGACAGTCTGCTTTTTGCCTCAGGGCGTAAGGTTTAGGTGAGTTCAAGAGATGAGATATTAAGGCAATTCATGAAAGTCACTGGAAAAAAATATCTTTGAAGGAGGGCTCAGAGAATGTTACATCAGTTCATTTTTGCCCAACTATTTCCTATGTTCTCCTAATCCTTAATACTAATTCATCCTAATCCTATAATTTCCCAACACTCCTAATCCTATCACATGATGATTTTAGGAAACCAGAGCTTCTGATGTAAGAATTAGTCATAAACTCCAACAATGGGAGTGATGGGAGGGAAAGGGAAGGCTCAAGCTTCTGGTGGTTAGGCAGAGATTCAAGCATGAGACTAGACTATAAGAAGACTTGGATTTTTGTCAAGTTTCTGCACCTCATCTCTATCTAACATTAGATTTGTCTCCATTTTCTCATCTGTAAAATGAGAATTGGACCTCTGAGGTCCCTTCCAGCTCTGATATTTAATGAACCAGCAATGAGAGTTTAAGAAAATGGCTCTACTGGTTGGCTCTGTAAAGCATCTACACTTGTTCCCTTTTACTCAGCCTAGTTTGACAAAAACAAACAAATCTTAAGATTCAGTAACAACTTATAACTGCTGCCATAGTTTTCTGGGAGGTTGAAAATTAAACCTCATCAGAACATAAAACAGTTTGTGGTATTGCTGATCAGGTATTTTACTTTTCACCTTGGTTATGTACTGTGCAAATAATTCAAGATAGATGTATCCTGGTAAAACAAAGAAGTATGGGCCAGTCTTCTTGTCAGTAGCTGCCCCCATTGGGGTAGAAGATTCTCCTGGATGCAGAACTTCAACCCCTTGGAACTCACAAGGTTGAATCCTAAGATCTGGAAAGAACAAATACAAAATCAGAAAAAAAAAAACAGCCAGGGGCTTATGTGCAAGCTGGCCCAGGTGAATCCATCTGGGTGAAGTCACTATCATGGTAGATTCATGTAAAGTCTTGAGCTACATGATGCCATCAGGAGGGTCAGAGGAAGAGCTGCTTCTTCTTTTTAAGGACTCAGGAGTTTATACTGCTGCAAGCTTCATGGAGCAAGAGGACCAATGGACCCATCAGGGTTTGCTATATCATACTAAAACTTCAAGTACTTTCATGGTTAAGTCACTACCTGGCTGCTAGCAGCCAAATAATTTATCATCTCTGATGTGACCAAATTCTGAGTCACCCACGTCACTGGAGTCCCTGGAAGTTTCCAGGGAATCTTTGGGCAGACACTCCCTAGGTAGGCCCCTTGTACACCAATTCATTCTCCACTATAGATGCTGGTTGAATTAGATGTTGGTTGAATCTAAGTACAGCTGATTGAATACCTATCCTACCAACTTCATCAGCGGAGAAGTGCTTTGTCAACTGTGAAGCACGTGGCGGGGAGGAAGGAGATTAGGTGCTATGAGTTTACCAAGCACCACCTATGTTTACAGAGAAGGATATTGGGGCTTGGAGAGATGTCATAACTTGCCCACAGTCACAGGAGGAATGGACTGTCAGAGTCAAGCCTCAACCCCAGGAAATTGCCTCTTTTCCAATCCAGGGCTTTTTCCCTGTGATTGTCACTACCCCCCAGGAAATTTTTCTCACCTAATAGCGTCTGACCCACTAATTGCAAAGTGCTTTGAGCTTGAGGGAACAGAGATTCTACCTTCGGGTTACCAATCCAATTTCAGCCTCTGAAACCCAGCGGCATTTTACAACCAATTCTCCATGACTTATTATCCGGTCATGGATTAATAGGGCCTCTTTTCCCCTGGGCCTCCTCCTTAGTCTGCCTTTGGGCCATTTTAGCCCTGCTCATTAGCACCTTGGCCAGGAAAAGATGCTGAAATGCAAGCCAGTCCCTTTGGCTCATCATTAGCGGCTCTCCAGCCAAACCCATTCACTCGCCCTTCCCTACATGTAGTTTCATTGTTCCTGGAATTCCTCCTCTGCCCCACAACCTCTTCATTTCTCTGCCAACCCACATCCCTTCCCTCTGACCAAGCCCTGGGCGAACGCACCTTCTCTTGGAAGTCTTCTGCACTTTCCCTTTTCCCCCACATTGTCTCGACTTGGCTCTGTATTCCTGCTGAACTTGAGAGCTCAGGCTGTAACGTAAATCACTTGCAGTTGTCTATACATTCAAGGGTAAACTTGTACTTGGAGTCATTTCTTTCCAGAAAAGTGATCCAGTTTTGAAGTAGGAGACACTTATCTTCAGCGTGGTGTTGAGGAAGGAGTGCTGGGCTTGGCATCAGGTGAGATCTGGGAAAATATTTATTAAGTAGATAGCAAACATTTATTCAGTGTCTACTCTTTGCAGAGCCAGGTGCTGGGGATACAAAGGTAGAAATGAAACAGGTCCTGCCTTCAAGGAGTTTACATTCTACTGGGACAGTATTGTAGGAGCCCCGAACTCAGAAGACCTGAGTTAAAGATTTAACTCTGCCATTTACTAGCTGTGTGACCTGGAACCATGAACTTAATCTCTCTGAGCCTCAGTTTTCTCACCTGTAAAATAGGCCTAATAATACAAATCTTTCCTATTACTAGGTTAATGTGAAGAAAGTAATCCAGTCCAATGAACATTTATTAACTGTCTACTCTGGCAGGCATTGTGCTAATTGCTGGGAATACCATTAATAAAGAGAAAGACAGTCCCTGCCCTCAAGGAGTGTACTGTCAAAAGGAGGTGACAACACACAAAAGGAGACAGAAAAGGGAGGGGGTCAGAGGTACTGGGGCATCTTGTTCTGAGAAATTGAAGCCAGGTAGCACAACGGATACAAAGTGGAGTGAGCTGAGTCCGGTTTCTGCCTTCTATGAAGAAAGGCATTGGGAGAAGTTTGGTATTCTGCCTCCACCGGCCCTCCAATCAGAGGATAGAGGATACATTGGGAGATGGAGTCAATGAAGGCTTGATTTAGTAGGAGGCAGTAAATTTAGAAGTGATGAGTTTATGGGGGGGGGGAGTATCTTTTTTTCCCCTCAAGGCCAACATTTTCTTTTCTATTTTACTTTCCTTTTGTTCCGTTTCTAAATTTAATATCCCCACCCCCATTCCCCCCAATTACATCTTTTTCCATAGAGTTAAAACCAGGCAGGGGCAGCAGATGCAAAGTGGAAAGTACTTTTTAAAACTTAAAGTGTTAGGTAAATATATACTATTCATATTATTCAGCTGGGGAATTTCTGACAACCATAAACGTGTCAGGTCTTTCCCATAGACAAAGTAGGCAGTCACCTATATGATATAATTTCAGGGACATTAGAAAGTCCCTTCTCCCCAAAAACCTCCCATGCAATCCCATTATTAGAAATTCTCTTCTTTGAATCCACTGTGAGAGATTAATTCCTTTGGGTCAACAAACTATTTTTTAAATGAAGGTACTCCTACAACAGGTGATCTATAATAGCTCCTATATAACTCACAGTTATATAGACTCGCAGCTTACAAAGTATTTTCCTTATGGTGCCCGATGAAACAGACAATTCAAGTATCCTTATTTCCATTTTATAGTAAAGGAAATTGAGGCTGGATGGTCAAGCAAACGATCCACGGTTACACACAAGTATTAAGTGGTAGAGCCTGGACTCAAATGCAGTTTTCCTAACATAATTTATTTGCTAGTACCGTAGCTATCCCATGTGATGCCAGTATTAGACATTTACACACTAGCATGAATTAATATAATCAAATAGAACTAGATGGAATCACCTTCCCTGAGAGAAGGCAAATTGTAATGACAAGGTAGGGAGGAAGAGGCAGCCAGTGATTCTGAAATATGAGGCACTTTTCAGGGGAAGGCAAGCCTAGGCAGGATACCAGAGTAAGGGCAATGGGAGATTACTGAGGCGTGGCACAGATGGGCTCCAGGAAGCCAATGAGCACTGCAGGAGGAAAGGTGGGGATTCATAGTAGTTCAACGTTATATAGTGCTTTAAGATTTACAAAGACAGCGGCCTTCCTTAAAACGAACCTGTGAGTAGAATCGGCCCGTTTTACGGATGAGGACACTGAGACTGAGAAAAGCATAGCGCTGCACCCACACCCGAGATCCCACAGAACCAGCGTTAGAACCAGTATTGGAACCCACGACTCTCCTGACTGCAAGGCCAATACTCCTTCCCCAACACTACACTGAAGACAATCTTCTGCTTTGCAATTTAGAGCTGGGCTAGTTTTAACCCTGGATAACCGAGAGGTAACTGTCTTTTCCTAAGACATTTTGGAATGTCAGTATAAATTTTCTATACAGTGCGTCTTTGTGCGGCCCCCTAAAGCCCTGGTTATGGGGGCGGCGGCTTCAGCATGACGGGACCTGGGCCAGCAGAGTTCTGCAGAGCACCTGGCCAAGGACTCCGTCATGCACACGATTCAGTAAGCAGTCATAAATAATAATAATAATCCCAACGATACGTTGCTGTTATAAGGTGCAGGAGAGCCAGAGCTGGGTTTGGGGGGTTTTTTGTTTTGTTTTTTTTCATTTGAGTATTCAAGATGAAAATGCCAGATGTGGGGTAGGTAACCAAGGATAATAACAGCTCCATTTCACAGCTGGATCCCACGCTCACCTTTTTCTCTGTTGCCTCTATCACCGAAGTAAACTGTTATGTTGGGATGGGGAGGGAAGAAGGGGGTGGAAGAGAAATTATGTCTGCATTTAATGCTTTTTGAGGGGGAAAAAAATCCATTAAGTTAGCTGCTGCCTTGGCGGTGCTGTCGCAGTCGGGCAGAGCGAAGGTAATTCCCCTGCGCCCTTTATTGCCTCAGCCTCGGTGGGAATGACACGGGAGCCCAGTGCTTTACGAGCAGTTGGAGCTACTTGGAAGAGAGTACCCGCTGTAAATAAGTGGTGTGTTTTATATTATGGGCAGGACAATTTATGACCAACCACGGCCTTCTGCAGACAGCCATTTAGCCGGTAAGGAAAATGACCTAACACTTAAGAAATTTGGAAGCCACAAAACAACGTGTGTGTATGTGTGTGAGAAAGAGAAAGGGAGAGAGAGAGAGGCTCGAAGCCCTGACTTCACCCACCTGATATATAGTGCGTGTAAAACAGGAAAGGCTATTTTAAATATGTTTGCTATAAAAATGAAATGAATTGAAATAAAATACTCCCCCCCCCACCCCTACACACAACCCTAAGCTCTCCCTGTGTTACCTACTGAAGATGAGACAGTTTCTGTAGTCTTCTTCAGTTATGCTGTGTCTGTCATCATCACCACCACCACCACCATCATCATCAAAGACTGGAGCTGGGAAGGGACCTCTCCCCTCATTTTACAGAGGAGGAAATTGAGGCATAGAGAGATTAAGTGACTTGTTCAAGGTCACACAGTTAAGGAGTGATAGAGGAGGATCCAGAACTTAGGTTTTTGAACTATTTTTCCCCTCAATTCCATACATAAACTAACCCCATTTCCTTTGGACAGGGCTACTAGGTTGGTAGATCAGAGGAGTGTCATAGACATATTACATCTTGACTTGAGCAAGGCAAAGGACAGCCTTATAATGCTCTTGTGAGCAAGATGGTAAATGGTTCACAAATGGCTAAACACTTCATACTTTAAAAGTGCTGATTAATGGCTCAATGTTAGCCTGAAGGAAGGTCTGGGCATACGACCAGGCTATCTTCAGCCCTCCCCTAGTGCACATATTTTTTGAATCAGATAAGTGGGTAACAGCAATATGTTGTTGTCTAGCTTTTTAAATCAGCAGATCACACAAAGTAACACCGAATGGCAGAATTAGGTTTCGGCTGAAATGATGGCCTAAAACTAACATTTAGCAGAGATAAACATAAGCTCTTATCCTGGGCTTAAATAAATCAGTTGTATAAGTGTGGAGTGAGGAAGACCTAGTTTGGCAGAGGTTCACATGAAAGAGATCTGAGTGTTTTGGTAGCCCACAAACTCATTGTGAACCAATAATTTTGTGTGGCTGTTGAAAAAGCTAATGTGGCACTTGATGCATTAATAAAGTATAATTTCTAGAACAAGGGTGGCCCCACCATGCATGGCCCGCATCAGACCACACCTGGAATAATATTTTTATATTTTAAAAGGGAATTTAAGAATTGTGGTGTTTCCAGAGAAGACTATCCAATCTGGTAAATGGTTGTAAAGGGCTTATGATAGAAGGAATGAATAAAGGAAGATGGAATGTTTGCCCCAGAGAGCTTCTCCCCCCAAATATAGTGTAAGCTCCATTAGGGTTGGGACTGTTTCATTTTGGTCTTTGCATCACCAGGGCCTCACAGAGAATCTCACACATCAAAGGAGCTTCACAAAATGTCTGCTAAATTTAACCAAGTAGTCAGAGGAGGGTGGCCTTCATGTATCTAAAGAGCTGTCTCATGAGAAAGGGATAATTTAGTCAACACTGTTTAAGTGAGATAACTGGCATCCAATGGGTGAGTGGAAGCTCCAGGTTAGTAGATTGTCCAAAGGCAAAAATGCTTCTGTCCCCATCGATGGAAATGGTTAAATGAAGGGGTCAAGGTAAGGAGAAGTAAGGCATAGGTCTTGATCTGGGAGCCTGAAATGAGCAAAGCTGAAAAATGCAAAATGGCCTAGACTGTGCAAAGTATATCTTGTTCCCTAATCATTTCATTGGGTAGAGACAGCATGGCATCCAAAGGCCTGGGTCCAATTATCAACTCTCACCCCTCAGTAGCTGTGTGACTTTGTGCAGGCCATGTTAAGTTTCTGGTACTTCTGCTTCATAATTAGTACCATAGGGATGTTTTTATTTGTATTATCCTCCTCAAAGAGTTACTCTGAAGGAAGTACTCTAGAAATGTGAGCCATTGGTAGTATTGTCCCTCCTCTCTTGCCCAATGAGCGTAACTACTTGAACCCCTTGAATGAATAGGGTGCCAGCAAACACAGTCCTTTCTGTAAGATGGAGGACTAGAGGACCAGCATTTACTAAAGGCCATGGCACTGAACTCTGAGTCCACCTGGTATTTTACCACCTACCTCCAATCTGATGGGGCCATCCAGATTCCCCAGGCACTGGGAAAGGGAAGGGAAAAGAACAAGCATTTATTAAGCACCTACTATGTGTGAGGTGAGGCAACTAGATAGCTCATTGAATAAGAGCACTGAACCTGGTGTCAGAAAGACCTGAGTTCAAACCCAGCCTCAAAGCTGTCTGACCCTGGGCAAATCCCTTAATCTCTGTTTGCCTTAATCTACTGGAGAAGCAAATGGTAAATCATTTCTTTGCTAAGAAAACCCCATGGACAGTATGGTCCACAGGGTCCTGAAGAGTCCAACATGAGTCTGAGCAACAAATGCACCAGGCACCATGCTAAATGTTTTACAAATTTTATTTCATTTGATCTCACAACCCTGGGAAGTAGGTGCTATTATTAACCAGTTTATAAATGAGGAAACTGAGGTAGACAAAAGGTAAGTGACTTGCCCAGGGTCAAATCTGAGGCCAGATTTGAACTTGGGCCATTCTGTCTCTAGGCTCAGCACTCTACCCCTTGGGCCACCTAGCTATCTGACTTGCCAAATATACCTTAGAGACCCCCAGGCTTTGCCATTCATCCTTCACCTACTCCCTTAGGACTACTGGGCTTCTCCATCTTCCCTGCAATTGACCTCTACTAAATGTGTTCTCTCCCCCATTAATTTGTGAGCTCCTTGAGAGCAAACACCACCTTGCCTTTCTATTTGTATTCTCAGTGCTTAGCCCATAGTAAGTTCTTAATAAAATTCTTGTAAGTAAGTTCATAGTAAGTTCTTGGCCCATAGTAAGTACTTAATAAATGCTTTGTCATTTATTTATTCATTAATACACTCATCTGTGTTGTTCTTATCTACCCAACCAGACTGGAAGCTCCAGTAGGGCAAGCATTAGCTCTTGTACTTGTCTGTAGCCAGCGTGGCAGATGTACAAGGCTGGGCACACAGTGAGTGCTCAGGTGATATTTGCTGATCAATTGACTCATTGCGAGAGTTGGTATTTGTGAAGCTACCAGAGAGCACCCCAGATGAAATCCACAACATCTAAATACCAAGTGTACTTGGCAAAGTGCCTAAAGCTGTATTTTATTCCTACCGCCTGCTATTATCGGTATTGATTTAGGAATTTGGAAATTCAATAAAACAGATTAAGCTGCCAAAAGAATGAACACCCAGAGCATCAACACAATTTACCAAGGAGAACAAAAAAGATCACAATGGATGGATATTAGACACTAGGGCTACATAAATAGCTGCAGTAAAACAATGCCTGCCATCCTGCTCCATGAAGAAAAGTCATTAAACCAAACGCAGGAATTAGAAGCTGTTTCTGCCTTTTGGATGCCAGGACACCCAGGGCTCAGCCCTGCTGAGCTCCCCTCAATCTTCCTTAAATGCCTTTGTGAGAGGCCTTTCTCCTCTGCCAGATGATGGAGTCACCTCATGGGGCCCCTCTGGAAAGAATATCTCTGTCCTTATTAGAGATAGGGACTGAACTAGTAATTTCACCTGTGTAGGGAGTTCCAACAAGGAACTTCCTGTGCACCTTCTCTGCTATTGTAGTTAACCACAGAGCCATAAGGCATTAGGTGACTAGCTCAGAGCAGAGAGGATGCAGCAGAACAAGGCTTGAGCCTGCTGACCCCAGTTCCTAGACCAATTTTGTATACACCCCACACACTGCCTCTCTTTCAATGCAAAATAGTGATGCTAATGGAGGAATTTTAGGTCAGGTCACAAAGCAGAGCAGTATTTTCAGTGGTTGTTTATTGTTGTTTTGTTGTGACCAACTCTTTGTGACCCTGTGTTCTATAATGTCCATAGGGTTTTCTTGGCAAAGATACTGGAATGGTTTCCCATTTTTTTCTCCAGTGGATTAATGAACATAAAAGTTAAATGACTTGCCCAGGGTCACACAGCTAGTCAGTGTCTAAGGCCAGATTTGAACTCTTCCTAACTCCAGGCCTTGTGCTCTGTCCACTCTACCAGTAAAAGTAAGTATAGTCATTGATGGTGGTGGTGGCCCAGTGCTCTTTCTACTGAGTAACCTAGCTTCCCTTAAAAGTTATATTATGGATAAAGCATACAATACACCCCCAAAGAAAGAACTGATATTGACTGAATACAGACTGAAACAGGCTATTTTTCATTTTTTTCATTTTTTCTTTTATTCAAGTTTTCTTGTACAAAATGACTAATATGATAATGTTTTACATAATTGTATATGTATAATATTTGATTGCTTACTGGGGGGCAGAGAAGGGAGCAAGGAGGGAACTCAAAACTTGAAATAAAAATGTGTGTTATTATAAAAAAAAGCTATATCATGTAGGAGGCTGATTACTGTCTAGATTATTCTGTCAACTAAGGGTAAGATAAGTAATGCTAGCCTCAGAAAAAGCCAGTGGTGTGAAGGTGCTATCTCTAGCAATCTTTGAGGTGTGAATGAAGCCAAAGAGGAGGAAGAAAGTAGCCTCAAGGGATTGAATGCAGGCATTTTTTTTTTTTAAATCTCAACCAGTCACTACTGTTACCACTATGAGGAAAGGGGATAAAAGCTCATCTTACTTAGGCCTTGATTAGTATCTACAAAGTCACAGAACTTCAGAAAGGGATAAGGTCCTTTAGCAGTGAATTTCTAACATCCATTTGGACTAGAATCCTGACTTCGCCAGTCCAGAAAAGTGGTCATTCAGCCTTTACTTTAAGACAGGCCATGAAGGGGAAATCATTCTACTTTAGGAATGATTAGGAGGCTTTTCCTTACTTGAAGACCAAAGCTTCTTTTGTGATCCTAGCTCTACACTTTGGGGCCAAATAAAACAGGTCTAGAGGCGGGTCCTGATTAATAGAAATAACAAATCCTGTGCAGTGGTCGCATATATTCAAATCCAAATTATTCATAATTATAATTATATAAATTGTTAAAACTGGTTCTAACCCAATGGAAATATGCAGTATGAATTCTAATAATACAACCATTCCGTGGGAATTCTTTATTTATACTATAATCCTTCCTCCACAGGGTAGCTCTTCAAAACTTGAAGATCTCCACCCCATTCGCATCCTAGTCTTCTGTAGGATGCATATCCCCATTTCCTTCAATCAGTATTCATATTGCATGAACTTGATATTCTTCACCATTATAGTTTTTCTCCTCTGGGTGTTCTTCAGCTTATCAATGCCTTTCCCAAACCAGGGTGCCCAGAATGGAACACATTATCCAATACCTCTCTAAATGTACCTCTGGATCATATTACATCTAACTCCCCCCATGGACTCTAAGAACTTGTGACACTGGCCTCCTGGTTGTTCCCCAAAGACCAAATTTGTCATATTGCCCTGACTTTCCCTTTGTGCCTGGAGTGTCCTCCCTCCTTATCTCTGCCTCCTGGCTTTTCTAGTTTCATTTAAGTCCATTCTTCCTTAATCTTTGTCTTCTCTGTGATTATCTCCAATTTATTCTGTATAAATCTTGCCTGTTAATAGTTGTTTGCATGTGGTCTCCCCCATTAGACCATGAACCCATTGAGATCAGGGACTGTTTTTCACCTTTCTTGCTTAGTACAGTGCCTGATACAAAGTAAGTACTTAATAAGTACTTGGTGACTTGACCTGGCATTCATTTTTTGGATGCCGTATGATACTATTGACTAATATTGAACTAAAAACCTACTAAAATCTCAAGATCTGTTTCAGACAAACTGTTGTCTTTCTTCTATCCCTCTCATGTATGACTTTTGTAACTCTTGGGTTAGAGGCTCTTTTATGCTGCAAAAGACTTGGGCATGATTCAGAGAATCTTCTCTCCTTCTTGGCTTATGTCTCCCCACCCAGAAGAGGTGCAAAAATATACACAGCTGACTCCCCACTTGACAAACACACAGCTCATAATAGTAGAAGAGGACGTTTTAGTAAAAGAAGGAAAAATAAGACAAACCTTTTGTAACCCACACCTCAAGACCCATTTGCATGTGACTGTCTTCACTGATGGACATTTACTAGTCAATGCTCCAGCACCTGTGAGAGAGGAGGAGTTGGTAAGAGCTCGAGAAAAGAGAAATCCTGCTCTTCTGGCTTCTAGGAGACATGAGATTCCAGAATCATGTCAAGTCCCTGAAGGGAGAAAAAGACCCTGCAAAGAAAGTGACATGTAGAGGAACCAGCAACCTTGATCATGTCTCCATCCCTAGAGACTTTGGAAACTTTTTCCTTAGGTGAGATCTGGGATTTTTTTCCCCTCTTGATTGAGCTAAGATAAAATTGCTCAAGGTGAAAGAACTCATTTCTTCTTCTGTATACTTTCTCTGGTTTCTATTTGTTATTGATTTGGATAAATGGGTTTATTTGATGTTTGCTATATGTCTTCTTTGTGAATCTGGCATTTGGTGGAGAGGGAGCCACGCTGCTTGGTGCACTCTTTCCCTATTAAGATATAATGGTCAGGAAGGAGCTCAGCTTGAGCCTAAAAATTATTTCCCCCCAGACTAACAATATTTAGGGGTGGGAGTATAGATAGATATAATTCTAACCCAGTATCTTTTCTCTAAGGAGAACATAGAAGCTAGCCTCTGCTCCCAATCTTTGGCTCCCCTCCCAGCAGGTATCAAAGTCTCTCTTGGAGAAAAGTGGACAGAGGAGACTCTAGAGATATCCATTCATGTCTCCTTGAAAGCTACGTTTAGACAGACACAGACCCATGAGGATGCACATAAACTATATGGGCAAAAACACACATAAGGGAGTTCCCTTACTCTTTGAATGAGCAACTATTAGTCCCAATGTTTTACATAAATCCCTAGCATATATAGTCCCGAATATTAAGTTCTCCCTCCTTATCCCAGGAGGTTTTGCCAGATGTATTTCTTCCTGCACTTCCTCTTGAGCACTTCTTCTAGAAGTTCTCTCCTGCTCCCAGGAGACATTGTCAGGTATTATCCCCTTGCAGATGCTATCAGGTAATATGATACTACAGTTCCTCTGCCCCACTGTCTACAAAGGGGATGCCTCCAGGATTTTCCCTATGTGGCAGCTTAGTTTTAATGATTCAATTCCAGACTAAAGAATTTGGTTCACAGAAGCCATTCCTCTGCCACCACTCCCTCCCACTTCTGCCTGCTTAAAAGGGAGCAAGTCTGTTGTGTTTCAACTTCAAGAAATATCCTTTCATCAACTCGAGGTTCAGGCATGGTGACTATCTTGATTTCTTTTCTCTTAGGCCTTATAAAGCATGGGAGGGAGGGAGGGAAGGAAGGAAGGAAGGAGGGAGGGAGGGAGAGAAGGGAAAGAGGGAGGAAAGAGGGAAGGAAGGAAGTATATCACCTGTCTTCTGACAATAGATGAAACATATTCTCATATGAGGTACCCAATCCTGCCATGATGCAAAGGGAGATGAGATCACTGGAGGACATCTCTGGACCTATTCCAGGAAACATGTGTATTATAGAATTTAGAGCTACTATTGACCTTGGAATTTATCTAGTCTAAACCTTATTTCCCAGAGGTAATAAGAGGACAGACATATCCTGAAAAGCTCTTCAATCCAGTAATTTTCACACCTTAGAAATCCCTCACTTTTTTGGCCCCTCTGATTGAATGGCTCCTTCCAGAACCTCCATTTAAGGAGGATTCTCAAGACAACCATGTCTTCATTTCTCACCAGGCTACATTCTGAACTTCTCTATTTGGTCCTCTTACATTCCAGTGCCAGGTACCTTCATCCCCTCCTCCATTCCCTCTTCCCCTTACTTTTCAGATTCTTAGAATGTAAGCTCCTGAAGGGCAGGGAGTGACTGTCTTTCTTTTTGTTTTTAGTTGTATTCCCAGCACTTATCACAGTGTCTAACACATGTAGGTACTTAATAAGACTGACTGATTGAAAACAGGGATTTGAACCTAGGTCTTCCAACTTCAAATCCAATATTCTTTGGATGACAATACACTGCCTTTCTAAATGCAACCTTTTCTTTGAGGCCTAGGTGGATCCCTCCCTTGCTTCTGGAAAGATTCCCTAAATTCCCTAACCACCACCTGAATGATTCCTACCTCTACCCTAAACTCCTATAGCTTTTATTTTAATTGGGCATATTAACATGTTGTATTTTTAATTATCTCTTTTATATAAAAATGTGGTGTCCTCAACAAGATTATAAGACTCTTGAAGGTCAAAGAAGGTGTCTTGCAGCCCTTGTTATTCCCCATGGAACCCAGTATAGTACCTTACACAGAGGTGTTTAATCAATATTTGTTGGTGCTTATCTCAAAAGAGTGGGTTCCTATCCTTTGTTGAACCATCCCAGCAGAATTCACAAAGAAGAAATTGGTAATAAGGATTTGGGGGGCGGAGCCAAGATGGCGGAGAGGAAGCAGCAAGCTGCCTGAGCTCTCCTTCTGTTCCCTCAAAACGAACATTAAATCAAGCCTCTGGACGGATTCTGAAACTACAGAACCTGCAAAGAGACAGAGAGACACAGTCCTCCAACCAGAGATAATTTAGAAGACTTCAGGAAAAGGTCGGTCTGACTCGGGCAAAAGGGAGGCCCAGCGCAGGGCAGCAACCCAGCGCCGAGGGGGTCGGGGCAAGTCAGCAGGAGCTGTGGGCCACAGCCGAACAACTGAGGCTCCCGGAACCTGGTTCAAAAATCTGGTGGCCAAGAAGGACAGTGGAAAAACTTACCTGCACCGGCCGAGAGGGCCATGAACAGCGGGATCAGACGCCGGGGTCTGGCGCCTGGCTGGCCGAGCACAATCATACAGGAAGTGCAGGGCGGGGCATCTCCACACACCATAAAGGACTCAGAGTAAAAGCCCGGTCACACAGCACCTATACACCTGCACAAGAAGCCCAAAACAGGGACCCTGGTGCCCCCAGAGCAGACCTCAACTTAAAGAATAAATAAATAAGCTGCAATAATGAGTAAGAAGCAAAAAAGAGCCCTCTCCATTGAGAGCTTCTGTATCAATAGGGAAGAAGCCAACACAAACTCAGATGAGGACAATAGCCTCAAATTGTCTACATCTGAAGCCTCACAAGGGAAGGTGAATTGGTCGCAAGAACAAAAAGCCTTCCTGGAAGAGCTCAAAAAGGATTTTAAAAATCAATTGCAAGAGGTAGAAGAAAAAATGGGGAGAGAAATGAAAGCAAAACAAAAAAACTATGAAAAAAGAATCAGCAGCTTGGAAAAGGAAGCTGAAGAAAACAAAGCCTTAAAAAATTCATTTGGCCAAATGGAAAAAAAGGTGCATAATCTCACTGAAGAAAACAATACCTTAAAAAATTCACTTAGCCAAATGGAAGAAAAGGTGCATAATCTCACTGAAGAAAACAATGCCTTAAAAATTAAAGTGGGACAGTTGGAAGATAAGGAATCCATGAGACACCAAGAATCAGTCAAGCAGAATAAAAAAAATGAAAAAATAGAAGAAAATGTGAAATACCTCATTGGAAAGACAACTGATCTGGAAAACAGATCGAGGAGAGACAATTTGAGAATCATTGGACTGCCTGAAAGCCATGACCAGAAAAAGAATCTAGATACCATATTCCAGGAAATTATTAAGGAGAACTGCCCTGATATCATAGAATCAGAGGATAAAATCATCATTGAAAGAATCCATCGATCACCTCCTGAAAGAGACCCCAAAAGGAAAACTCCAAGGAATATTGTAGCCAAATTCCAGAATTATCAGGTGAAGGAGAAAATACTCCAAGCAGCCAGAAAGAAGCAATTTAAATATCATGGAGCCACAGTCAGGATTGCTCAGGACCTGGCAGCTTCAACATTAAAGGACCGCAAGGCTTGGAATATGATATTCCGGAAGGCAAAGGAGATTGGATTGCAGCCGAGAATCTATTACCCAGCAAAAATGTGCATTTTCTTTCAGGGGAAAAGATGGACATTTAATGACATCGGGGACTTTCAATCTTTCCTGGTGAAAAGACCAGAACTGAATAGAAAATTTGATCTCAACATACAAGACTCAAGAGAAGTTTAAAAAGGTAAACAGAGGGGAAAAAAAAAGTTACCCTATTAGGTTAAACTGTTTATATCCCTACACAGGAAGATAATACTCATAACTCTTAAGAACTGTAAATGTATTTGGGCAGAGAGAAGGACTTTATATAGAGGGTATAAATATAAATTGTCTTTGATGTGATGATACAAAAGAATTAAGGGGATAAAAAGGGAGTCTATGGGGAGGAGAGGAAAGGGGAGGTGGAATGGGATGAATTATATCATATGAAGAGGTGGAAAAAACCTATTATAATAGAGGGAAAGAAAGGAGGGGGGAGCATGGTTTCAACCCTATTCTCATTAGATTTGACTCAAAGAGGGAATAACATATACGTTCATTGGGATAAAGAAACTTAACTCATTCTTTAGGGAAACAAAAGGGGAAGGGAAAGGGGGGGACTGATAGAAGGGAGGACAAAAGCAAGGGAGAAAAGGGTAAAGAAAAGAGAGGGGGGTGATAAAAAGGGAGGGCAGATTGGGGGAGGCAGGGGTAAGAAGTAAAACGTCGGTGAGGAGGAATAGGGTGAAAGAAGGGGGGAAAAGTACAAAGGGGGTAAATAGAATGGAGGGGAATAGACAGTCAGTAATAATAACTGGGAATGTGAATGGGATGAACTCTGCTATAAAACAGAAGCGAATTGCAGAGTGGATTAAAAACCAGAACCCTACAATATGCTGTTTACAAGAAACACATTTGAAGCAGAGAGATACACACAGAGTAAAGGTAAAAGGCTGGAGCAGAATATATTATGCCTCAGCTAAAGTAAAAAAGGCAGGGGTAGCAATCCTTATCTCAGACAAAGTGCAGGCAAAAATAGATCTCATTAAAAGAGATAAGGAAGGAAATTACATCTTACTTAAAAGTACTATAGATAATGAAGTAATATCAATATTGAATATGTATGCGCCAAGTGGTATAGCATCCAAGTTCTTAGAGGAGAAGTTAAATGAGTTACAAGAGGAATTAGACAGTAATACTATACTAGTGGGGGATCTGAATCTCCCCCTCTCAGAATTAGATAAATCTAGCCAAAAAATAAATAAGAAAGAAGTGAAAGAGGTGAATAGATTACTAGAAAAGTTAGACATGATAGATGTCTGGAGAAAATTGAATGGGGATAGAAAGGAATATACCTTTTTCTCAGCAGTACATGGCACATTTTCAAAAATTGACCATGTATTAGGGCACAAAAACATCATAGTCAAATGTAGAAAGGCAGAAATAGTAAATGCATCCTTCTCAGATCATGATGCAATAAAAATTACATGTAAGAAAGAGCCAGGGAAAAGTAGAATGAAAATCAATTGGAAACTAAATAATTTCATTCTAAAGAATGAATGGGCCAAACAAGAAATCATAGAAACAATCAATAACTTTATCCAAGAGAATGACAATAATGAGACAACATACCAAAATCTATGGGATGCAGCCAAAGCAGTGCTTAGGGGAAAATTTATAGCTCTAAATGCTTACATGAATAAGAAAGAGAAAGAGGAGATTAATGAATTGGGCATGCAACTTAAAAAGCTAGAAAAAGAACAAATTAGAAATTCCCAATTAGACACTAAATTAGAGATCCTGAAAATTAAAGGAGAAATCAATAAGATTGAAAGCAAAAAAAACTATAGAATTAATCAATAAAACTAAGAGCTGGTTTTATGAAAAAAACCAATAAAATAGATAAAATATTGGTTAATTTGATTAAAAAAAAGAAAGAAGAAAACCAAATTACCAGTATCAAAAATGAAAAGGGTGATGTTACCACCAATGAAGTGGAAATTAAAGCAATAATTAGGAAATATTTTGCCCAACTGTATGCCAATAAATTTGACAACCTAAATGAAATGGATGAATATTTACAAAAATACAAACTGCCCAGGTTAACTGAAGAGGAAATAAAATCCTGAAATAAACCCATATTAGAAAAAGAAATTGAACAAGCTATTAATGAACTCCCTAAGAAAAAATCCCCAGGGCCAGATGGGTTTACGGGTGAATTTTACCAAACATTTAAAGAACAATTAATTCCAATATTATACAGATTATTTGGAAAAATAGGTGAAGAAGGAGTTCTACCAAATTCATTTTATGACACAAATATGGTGGTGATACCAAAACCAGGCAAAGCAAAAACAGAGAAAGAAAATTATAGACCAATTTCCCTAATGAATATTGATGCTAAAATCTTAAATAAGATATTAGCAAGGAGATTACAGCAAGTGATCACCAGGATAATACACTATGACCAGGTGGGATTTATACCAGGAATGCAGGGCTGGTTCAACATTAGGAAAACTATTAACATAATCAACCACATCAATAAGAAAACCAACCAAAATCATATGATTATCTCAATAGATGCAGAGAAAGCTTTTGACAAAGTACAGCACCCATTCCTAATAAAAACACTAGAGAGTTTAGGAATAGGGGGAGCTTTCCTTAGAATAATAAACAGTATCTACCTAAAGCCATCAGCAAGTATTATATGCAATGGAGATAAATTAGAGGCCTTCCCAATAAGATCAGGGGTGAAACAGGGATGTCCATTATCACCCCTATTATTTAATATTGTTCTAGAAATGTTAGCTTTAGCAATCAGAGAAGAGAAAGGAATTAAAGGAATTAGAATAGGCAAGGAGGAAACAAAACTATCACTCTTTGCAGATGATATGATGGTATACTTAAGGAATCCTCGAGAATCAAGTCAAAAACTACTTGAAACAATTAACAACTTTAGCAAAGTAGCAGGATATAAAATAAATCCACATAAATCATCAGCATTTCTATACACAACCAACAAAGTCCAGCAGCAAGAGATAGAAAGAGAAATTCCATTTAAAGTAACGGTAGGTAATATAAAATACTTGGGAGTCTACTTGCCAAGACAAACCCAGAAACTCTGTGAACACAACTACCAAACACTCTTCACACAAATCAAATCAGATCTAAATAATTGGAAAGATATCAATTGCTCATGGATAGGCAGAGCTAATATAGTAAAAATGACAATACTGCCTAAATTAATTTACTTATTCAGTGCCATACCAATCAGGCTACCTAAAAATTATTTTATACAGCTAGAAAAAATAATAACAAAATTCATCTGGAAAAACAAAAAATCAAGAATATCCAGGGAAATAATGAAAAAAAATTCACAGGAAGGTGGGTTAGCAGTACCAAACCTGGAGCTTTAGTATAAAGCGGCAGTCATCAAAACTATCTGGTACTGGCTAAAAAATAGAGTGGTAGATCAATGGAATAGGCTAGGCTCAGGAAATGCAGTAGTAAATGACACTAGTAATGTAGTGTTTGATAAACCCAAAGACTCCAGCTTCTGCGATAGGAACTCAGTATTTGACAAAAACTGCTGGGAAAACTGGAAGATAGTATGGCAGAAATTAGGCTTAGACCAACATCTTACACCTTATACTAAAATAAGGTCAAAATGGATACATGATTTAGACATAAGAGGTGATACCATAGGTAAATTAGGAGAGAAAGGAATAGTGTACCTATCAGATCTTTGGAAAGGAGAACAGTTTTTGACCAAACATGAGATAGAGTATATTATAAAATGCAAAGTGGATGATTTTGATTATATTAAATTAAAAAATTTTTGTACAAACAGAAGCAATGCATCCAAAATTGGAAGGGAGGCAGAAAGCTGGGAAACAATTTTTGAGGCCAGTGCTTCTGATAAAGGCCTCATCTCTAAAATATATAGGGAATTAAATCAAATTTATAAGAATCCAAGTCATTCCCCAATTGAGAAATGGTCAAAGGATATGAACAGGCAGTTTTCTGATGAAGAAACCAAAGCTATCTATTCCCATATGAAAAAATGCTCTAAATCTCTAATGATTAGAGAGATGCAAATTAAAACAACTCTGAGGTACCACCTGACACCTATCAGATTGGCTAAAATGACAAAAAAGGAAGATAATAAATGTTGGAGAGGCTGTGGGAAAATTGGAACACTAATGCATTGTTGGTGGAGCTGTGAGCTGATCCAACCATTCTGGAGAGCAATTTGGAATTATGCCCAAAGGGCGATAAAGCTGTGCATACCCTTTGACCCAGCAATCCCACTTTTAGGTCTTTTGCCCAAAGAAATCATGGAAGGGGGAAAGGGACCCACATGTACAAAAATATTTATAGCTGCTCTTTACATGGTAGCAAGGAATTGGAAGTTGAGGGGGTGCCCATCAATTGGGGAATGGCTGGACAAGTTGTGGTATATGAATACAATGGAATACTATTGTGCTGTAAGAAATGATGAGCAGGAAGAGTTCAGAGAAACCTGGAGGGTCTTACGTGAGCTGATGATGAGTGAGATGAGCAGAACCAGAAGAACATTGTACACAGTATCATCAACATTGAGTGTTGACCTACTGTGATGGACTATATTCTTCTCACCAATGCAATGGTACAGAAGAGTTCCAGGGAACTCATGATAGAAGAGGATCTCCAAATCCAAGGAAAAAAAAGAAAGAACTGTGGAGTATAGATGCTGATTGAACCATATTATTTCTTTTGTTTTGGGTGCTGTTGTTTTTTTTTTCTATTTTGAGGTTTTGCATCACTGCTCTGATTCTTTCTCTTGTAACAGGATTAATGCAGAAATAGGATTAATGTTATTATGTGTATATATATGTGTGTGTGTGTATATATATATATATATGTTTATGTATAGAGATATATAGATATAACCTATATCAGATTACCTGCTGTCTAGGGGAGGGGGGAGGGAGGGGAGGGAGGGAGAAAAATCTGAAATTGTAAAACATGTATAAACAAAAGTTGAGAACTATCTTTACATGTAACGGAAAAAATAAAATATCTCATAAAAAAAAATAAGGATTTGAAAAAAAGAAAGTCATGTAAACAGATATTCTCTTCATGAAATTCCCCAAGGGCCCACAGCTGGAGAGGTTATTTATATTAACCTCTTATTTAGAAATTAAGCTCTGATTTGGAAATTAAGGATTATAATTTAATGTTAACCCATGTGCCAAGAAGTAATGAGACACACTGTGGAGGAAATTGAATTCCATATTGCCAAAGACCTATTTTATTCATAATGACCAGCAACTCACATCATGCCAATATTGATAGATCATACTTTAAAATTTTTGATAGCTCATTCATTTTTTATAATTGCACTTATTACAAATTAAATAAGTCTTGCACACCCTTGATATACAAAGAGATAAAATTAATTTTCAAATCAGTATTAATCTGACATCTAACTCTCCTTTTTGGCAGCCCTTGGAAAGCAGTGTTCTAGCATTTCAGATGAGGAGGTTTTCAAGTAAACGAGTTACTATGCTGAAAGTTGGCTCTGTGGAAAATTTTACACCATGGCCTATGGGACATTTCACTGCAAAGTTGTAGTATAATAGAGGGTGATGTCATCGGTCTCTACATTAAAGCCTACCAACAGAAACTGCTCCAATTACAAAAAGGTCATCTTGCACCATAAAATTATCTTAAATAACAATGAGTTCTTAAATAATAAAACTTTATAAAGATCTTTTTATTGAATTTTAATGTTTTAATTAACTTGTTCATTTTAAAATCATTCTTGTCCAACTCAATATGTGGTGTGTGTTTTTTAATCAACTTCAGTCTCTTTGAAAATAATATTTTTTTTCTTTTTCTTTGCATGGCAATGAGGGTTAAGTGACTTGCCCAGGGTCACACAGCTAGTAAGTGTCAAGTATCTAAATCTAGATTTGAACTCAGGTCCTCCTGAATCCAGGGCCAGTGCTTTATCCACTGTGCCACCTAGCTATCCCTGAAAATAATTCTTTATTGTGGACTTGATGATCATTAGCAAACACAAACATTTCTAAATATAAGGAGCAAAAAGGGAAGGAACATGAAATCTATCATGCATAGCTTTTTTAAAAGTAGGTATCACATTTATGATGGTAATAATGTTTTGAGGCAGATATGTGGTGCAGTGGATAGAGCACTGAAACTGGAATCATCGGAAGGACCTGAATTCAAGTACAGTCTCAGATACTAACTGTGCAACCCTGGGCTAGTCATCTTTCTGCCTCAGTTTCTTCAACTGTAAAATGGGACTAATCATAGCACCTACCTTACAGTGTTGTAGCAAGAATTAAATGAGTTCAAAGCACTTTGTAACCCTTAAAGCACTGTAAAGATGCTAGCTCTTTGTTGTAGTGCTACCAACATTGCACTTCTCATCTATGTCACTTTCTGAACTTTTGCCTGCTCTCTACTGTGCATTTTTTAAATGTTTAATTGATTCTTCCTTCCTACCTTCCTTTCTTCCTTTCTTCCTTCCTTCCTTCCTGCCTGCCTTCCTTCCTTCCTTCTTTCCATCCTTCCTTCTTTTATTTCTCTTTCTTTCTTTCTATCACTATCAGCACCATCCCCATTTTCCCTCATCCACAAAAAGCCCTCCCTTGTAACAAATAAGTTAGTCAAGCAAAACAAATTTCTATTGTATTAGTCATGTTTGAAAATGTAGGTCCTATTCTGTACCCACAGTCCATCATCTCTCCTTTTTTTGTTTTTTTGCAGGGCAAAGCAGGTTAAGTGACTTGCTCAGGGTCATACAGCTAGTAAGTGTCAAGTGTCGGAGGCAGGATTTGAACTCAGGTCCTCCTGACTCCAGGGCCAGTGCTTTATCCACTGCACCACCTAGCTGCCCCCCTCCATCATCTCTTTATCAAGAAATGGGAAGCATGTTTCCCATCAGTCTTCTGGAGTCATGACTGGTCACTGCATTAATCGGGGATTTTAAGGCTTTTAAAGCTGTTGCCCAAATGTTGTAGTCAAAGTATAAATCATTCTCCTAGCTCTTCCCACTTGACTTAGCATAAGCTCATATAAGTCTTCCCAGGGTTCTCTAAATCTGTGTTGTCATCATTTCTTATAGCACAATAATATGCTATTACACTCATATGCAATAATTTGTTCAGCAATTCTCTCAGTTGATAAGCACCCACTTTGTTTCTAGTTCTTTGCTAATAACAATGTGCTCCTATAAACATGTTTGTTCATATGAGTTATTTCCTTCTGTCTATGACAGGGGTGGGGGGGGAGAGAGATAAGAATAACAGTAATATAGTTGAGTCTAAGGGTAAGCATAGTTTAGTGCCTTTTTTTTTGGTATAATTCCAAATTGCCTTCCAGAATGGTTGGACCACTTCACAATTCTACCAATAATAGATCAATGTGTCTGTACTCCCATAGCCATTCCAGCAATTGTCATTTTCCCTTTTTTTTTTTGACAATTTTATTGGGGCAGGAGGGTATGAGTTAGTGCCTTACAGTTGTTTTAAGTTGCATATCTCTTATTAATAATAATTTGGAGCATTTTTTATTGTTGATAGTTCATGTTCCTTTGAGGACTAACTATTCATAACCTTTGACCATTTTTTTATTGGAGAATGGCTCTTAGTCTTGTATATAATTTCCTAGATATCTTGGATATCCTTTATGTAATTCTCTAGATATCTTGGATATTAGAACTTTGTCAGAGAAATGTACTGAGATTTCCCCCCATTTAACTATTTCCCTTTTAATCTTAACTTCATTAATCTTTTTTGTACAAAAGTTTTTCAATGTTATACAATTAAAATCTTATCTCTTATCTTATTATTATCTTATTATATTATATTATCTTCTCTATTTCTTACTTAGTCAAGAACCCTTCTCTTATTCATTGTTGTTAAAGATATCTATCTCTTTTCATTCTCCTCTAATTTATTCATATTACTTTTAAACCTAGGGCCTGTGTATGTTTGAAGTTTATTGTGGTATATGGTGTGAGGTGGCACTCTAATCCAGAGGAGCAGTTGAGTCAGTTAGAGCCTGCCTTTCTTGCGCTAATTGTTAAATGTTTGATGTGAGCATTGACACTTTGGAAACTAACAAATGCTACAAATCAGGGAGTAATTTTTTTTTGTTCTGTTGATTGTCTAGATTTAAGAAAGTAATGGAGAAAATGTTAATAATGCAATTTTAAAATATGTTAGGGGGGCAGCTGGGTAGCACAGTGGATAAAGCACTGGCCCTGGATTCAGGAGGACCTGAATTCAAATCCAGCCTCAAACACTTGGCACTTACTAGCTGTGTGACCCTGAGCAAGTCACTTAATCCTTGTTACCCTGCAAAAAAGAAAAAAAGAGTATGTCAGGCATGCTTTTTTTTTTTTTGAGAGCCAATTATATTGCTGCTTAACCTTAATTTTTCCTATACTGCTTTCCAATTTTCTTAGCATTTTCATCAAATTGTTCTTAACCCAGAAGTTGTCCTTGGATTTATTGAACACTATACTATTATGTTCAACTATTCCTGGTTCTTATGTACCTAATCTACTTTTTGATCAACTTTTCTTTTTTTTAATCAACACCAAATTCTTTTAATAATGACTACATTGAAGTATTATTTGAGATCTGATACTGTTAGGACCCTTCTGTTCCCACTTCTTCTTTCCCATTTCCCTTGAGATGTTTGACCTTTCCTTTCACTAAATGAATTTTGTTGTAATTTTGCAAAATTCCTTAAAGTATTCTGATTGGTATGGCCTTGAATCTGTAAATTCATTTAGGTAGTATTATCACTATTATTTTATTAGCATGGTATAACTATGAACAATTAATTCTTCTGCAATTATTTGTCATTCTTTGCTTCTGTAAAGAATGTTTTGAAGGCCTGAAGGGAGACAGATGGCTCAGTGACACATAATGACTCCATCAAAACACTGAAGTTCACACTAGACCAAATAATGATCAAGAAATTCAATGAAAAACTACAGTAAATGACTTCTTCTGCCCAAGACTGCACATGAGGTCAGTCAGAAGCCTGCGGCATTTGGGAAAGGAGGCTACCAGAAAAGCCAGTCCCAGCCCAGGGTAGTCTCCCAATATGTCTAGAGATGAGCCAGGGACACAGGTAACTTTCAAGGGCTCTGTGTCCAGAGGCAGGAGCAGAGTACTTGAGCTGAAAAGCCCCAGCAGGCAGAGACCAGAACCAAATTCAGACCAGGCAACCTCACGTCCAGCAGTGACACTGTCCTGAGAGACCAGAGACAGCCCTGGAGATGTAACCCTCTAAATCTCACAAATCCAGGGGAGCCTAACCCCAGAAGGTAGAGGTCCACAGGGAACCCAGAATGAGCCCAAGCAAGGCCAAGAATCCCACCTAAGAGCCTAGATTCAGGAAGCAAAGCTAAATTGATGAATAAATCAAGGAAAACACTGACCAGTATAAAAATTTTTACAAAACTGGACATTTTCCCCAAAAGGAGAAATTCTATAACAACCATATGAATACCTTGAAGAAATGAAACAAGATATAAAAGTGAGGGGTGGGGGAGAGTTCTGGAAGAAATAATTGGAAGAAGAGTAAATAGCTTAGAAAAGAAAGTGAATTTCCCAAGTAGTGAATTTCCTGAAAACTAGAATAGACAAAACAGAAAACCATGACTCCATAAGACAGCAAGAAATATTTGAACAAAATCAAATGATTGAAAAAAAACCCATAAAGTATCTGATGTACATACATATACACATGTATAATATATATCTTTATATTAAGATCGATCTTATAGCTAGATGGATATAGCTAGATATAAATTGATAAATATACATATGAACAGACATGTCAAACAATCAAAGGTTGAGAGATAATTAAAGAATCACTGGACTCCCTGAAAGTCATGCTTAAAAAAAAAAAAACTTGGACTTAATATTTCTAGAAATCATTTCCAGAAATCATACCCAGATCTATTAGAATCAGAAGATAAAGTGAAGACAAAAAAGAATCCACCAAGAATTTCTCAATCTGCCATCTCCTGAAAGGAATCACAAAAAGAAAATCCCATGAATGTCTGTAGTCAAAATCCAGAGTTCTCCTGTCAAAGAAAAAAATACTACAAGAATCCAGAAACAAGCAATTCAAGTTTCTCAGACTGCCCTATGCTGTCTCATCCATGAGGTATCAGGGGAAGAGTAGAGAATGAGACAGAGATCCAGCAGGAGCCATTCTCCTGAAAATCCACTACCTGCTAGGGTATACTTTATTGACATGCAGGGACCCAACTACATCTTGGTTGATTCCAACCAAAAGCCACCAACATCCAGATGATAAAAGAAGATCTTACTTCCATAGGATAGAAACACTGGCCAATTTGCTAAACGTATTAAAAAAAATACAGCTCTACAAGAGGTAAAAATGGGCATTGTCTCCCACAGCAAAAACTTGCCTCTGATGTTGCTGCTTCTGTCATCTGCTGCTGGAATGCTTCTCTGATGAGCTGCTATCAGCTGCTTCTAAGCTGAGTGAACTATTGCCATCTTCTGGAGCTTGGCTTTGGTTCCCAGGCTTCTTCTTCCTCAAAGGAGTATTATTATCATTTTGTGAGTCTGCCCATACCTCTGGCTAAATCAATGTATTTCAGGTCTTTTAGTCATTAGGTTCAGAGTCATACCCAGCCAGTACAGAAAAAAGTACCCCAGACTAAGATCTTTCTTCATCTTGATTAAATTATATGTTTGGTGAATAAGTAGGGTTTGCAAATTCACCTAACCCACTTTATCTAGCTGGCCCTAGGCCATGCTTCATATGCCCTCCAGCCATCCACCTGGAAACCTGGGTTGACTTGGACAAATTACTATCTGCCCAGGTGCTGTATACCCCTCCATGTCCCATAATACCCTATATTTCACTCCTTGCTTTGCAAATAGTAATCAAATAAATTTTAGCATAATTATTAGAAAAGGTAGGATAATCAACTGTCTTATGGCTCTACTCATATTCTCTGTGATTCTTAGACCAAACTTCCCTTCCTTGGCCACAGTTATCCTGTATGTGTTTACTTCCTCATTAGAATGTAAGCTCAGTGAGGGGAGAGACTATATCACTTTTATATTTTTTACTTAAGTACCTAGCATGGTATTTGGAAAGTGGTAGGTACTTAAATGCTTTTTCATTCATTTATTTCAGCCATCCTTTCCCAACAACCTCACTTGCCCCTCATTGGTGAAGAAATACCCTTTCAATTCCCATGACCCCCCTTGGTGGCTCTAGGGTCACACAAACTACATCAGAGTTTCAGGGAGCCTCAGAGACTCTTGGCAACATTGGCACTGGTGACCTTTGCCATGTATTTCTGCAGCTACATCTGGGATACAACAATTCTAACACAAGAAAGAGGGGAAAACGGTGCTGCTGGAATTTAAACACTAATAATATTTCTTTCTCATAATCAAAACCTTCTCTTTTGTCCTCAGAATTCTCTTACTCTGTAAATATATGACTATTTCAGACCCTTTAGGTCTGCAAACAGCAGGGAACAAACAATTCACCTCACAACTTTCCTTCACATGAGTTCCATGACCCCTGAATTGGAATGATCAAGATGCCTTAGTCTATTCAAGGTGCCATTTGAAAGAAAAATCTGTAAGTGCTATAGATTCTAGCATCCTGCTATCCATCTGTCTCTGAAGCCCAACTCAGGGAGCAATGGGCAGGGCAGGTAGGAGGGTCTGTCAGCATTGAATTATACCTCTTTTAATTCCCTTCTAATGTGTTTTCCAGTTGTTACTTAGTAAAAGTCATTTTAAATTCAGCACCTTGTACGGTACTCGACATGCATACTGCTGATGCTCAATAAATGTGGTTAGTGGAATGCAAGAAGCTAAGCCTAAAGAGGGAAATGAATGCTAAAAACTCCCTCATCCATCCACCCATGGGGCAGGGTAGACTTGCAGCCAGAAAGAACCTTAGAGATCCACTGGTTCAAATGCTCATCTTTTACAGATGAGGAAATCAAGGCCTAGAGAGAACTGACTTGCCGAAATGCATACAGGTAGTAATGAAAGAAGACAGGAAACGAGTATTAATTAAGCACTTGCAATGTGCCAGGCACTGTGCTAAGTGCATTACAAATATTGTCTCATTTGATCCTCAAACCCACCCTGCAAGATAAGTACTGTGATTATCCCCATTTTGCAGTTGAAAACCTAAGACAGACAGAAGTTGTGTCTTGCCCTGGGTCACATAGGTGTCTTCAGTCAGATTTGAACTCAGGTCTTTCTGAGTCCAGACCCAGCATTCTATCTACTATACCAGTGCTTCTTAAACTTTTTCCACTTGTGACCCTTTTTTACCTGAGAAATTTTTTTACGTGACCTTGGGTATATAGGCATATAAAATAGGCATACATAACCTTTTACTGTTGCCAAATTTTTCAAGATCCTCACATTCAGTTACACCCTGTATGGGGTCCTGACCCACAGTTTAAGAAGGTAGGCACTATACTACCATACTGCCAAACCAGTTAACAAACAGAGCATGGGTTTGGGCCTAGTTCTTTTGATTTTTAAGTCCAGGGCCTTTTCCACTGGACTACATACACTGTCTGCAGAATGATTTTATAAATACTTTTAATAACTTGGAAGTGGAGGTGCACCTAGGTTTCTGAAGGCTATATTTGCAGAGTGTCAGCTCTGAAAATTATGGAAAATATTCAAATACAGGCCTGGGAATGGACTTTACTTCTGTCTTCTGAGGACAAGCCTAACAAAGTCTAGCCAGGCTCATAGGTGGAAGGATGTCCATTAGGTGATGCATTATTTTTTGGCCATAGAAACTCATAAAATCATCTGCTGAGGTATGGAAGGGTTACAGTTCATAGCAGGGAAGGAAACAAACACACTGATGAAATCACAAATCTTTCAAAATATTTACATATGAGTAAATGGAAGCTATTACTGATGTCTTTAGACCAAAAAGAGACTAGAATCAACTCAAGCTTAGCCCTTTGGCCAGGTTTACTGAGCAGCAAGTACCCAAGGGGAAACATCTTCTGTTTTCCACTATTCAAAGGAAAACAGGGCTCAGGGTAGGGCAACTTTACCTAAGTCACCTGAATTTGCTACAAAGGCTGTCTCCAAAAGCCTCCAAACCTAATATTTTTTTTAAGTACTTCTTTTTTTGTTGTTTTTTTTGGTGTGTTTTTTTTTTGTTTCTTTTTGCGGGGCAATGGGGGTTAAGTGACTTGCCCAGGGTCATACAGCTAGTAAGTGTCAAGTGTCTGAGGCCGGATTTGAACTCAGGTACTCCTGAATCCAGGGACAGTGCTTTATCCACTGCGCCACCTAGCCGCCCCCCAAACCAAATATTGAGGGGGAGAGTTAAGAACATCTCTAGAGGCCAATGAAGGGTTTCATGGATGTAGGATGTACTCTTTTCCGTGTGCATGATTTCCTCATTTCTGACACTGGTGAACCATGATAGAATCAAGTCTGTCACTGTTCCTGAATAGCATGGGCCAATCTACTTAGTTTCCTATGGCCTCCCTTGACATTGCTGTCACTTGCCTTACTGAAGTGTCCCTTCTTGGTTACCACTCCCTTTTTTTGTGTGTTTTCTTTCCCATTGGAATGTAAAGTTCTTGAAAATAAGCTCCAAATGGAGACTTGGATGAGATATAAAAATCACAGCATAAACAAATTAGAGGAGCAAGGAAGAAATTACCTTTTGGATCTAAGAATAGGGGAAGAATTTATGAATAAACAAGTGAGAGAGAGGATCACAGGAGACAACATAGATAATTTTGATCATATAAAATTTAAAAGTTTTTGTACAAACACATCCAATGTAATCAAAATTAGAAGGGAAACTGAAAAATCTTTGTGATGAGTTATTGATGAAAGTCTTATTTTCTTCTTTCTTTTTTTTTCCAGGGCAATGAGGGTTAAGTGACTTGTCCCAGGGGCAACTAGGTGGCACAGTTGATAAAGCACTGGACTTGGAGTCAGGAGGACCTGAGTTCAAATCCAGCCTCAGACTCTTGACACTTAACTAGCTGTGTGACCCTGGGCAAGTCACTTAACCCTCATTGCCCTGAAAACAAAACAGAACAAAAACAAAAAACAAAACCATTTCTTAAGTGACTTGTCCAGAGTCACACAGCTAGTAAGTGTCAAGTGTCTGAGGCCAAATTTGAACTCAGGTCCTCCTGACTCCAGGGCTGATGTTTTATCCACTGTGCCACCTAGCTGCCCCCAAAAGTCTTATTTTCAAGATATATGGAACTAATTCAAATTCCCAAAACTAAGAACCATTCTTCAATAAACAAATATTTAAAGGATATGAGTAAACAGTTTTCAAAGGAAGCCGTACAAGCTACTAACAATCATATGAAATGTTCTAAATCATTAATAACTAGAGAAATTCAAATTAAAGTGATTTTGAGGTTGTACCTCATACCTATCAGACTGGCAAAAATGAGAAAATATTGAAGGGAGTATGGGAAAATAGGCATATTAGTATACTTATAACAGAACTGTGAATTGGTTCATTCATTTTGAAAAGCAATTTTGAACTATACCCAGAATGTTACCAAACTATATATACCCTTTAGCCTAATTGTAGCATTACTAGGCCTATACCTCAAAGAAAGAGGAAAATAACACAAATATTTATAACAGCTCTTTTCATGGTAGCCCCAAACTGGAAACTATTGGGCTATCCTCCTTTCAGAGAATGACCAAACACATTGTGGTATATGAATGTAATGGAATATTATTGTGCCACAATAAATTATAAAACAGATGATTAGTTCTCTATGAACGAATGCAGAGCAAAGTGAACAGAATTAGGAGAACAATTTACACAATGATAGCATTATAAAGAAAAACAGCATTGAAAACCTTTAGAACTTGAATCAATGCAATGATAAACCATGAGTCCAAAAGAATGAAAATGAAACATTCCACTTATCTTCTGACAGAGGTAATGAGCTTAAAATACAGAAAAGAATAGACATTTTTGGACAGGGTTAATGTGGGAATTTGTAAATATGTATTAAGGGTTTGGGATTTTTTAATTGATCAATGTAGGAGGGTAGTGGAAGGGGCAGATTACATTAAAAAAATACTTGTTACTTGAAAAATGGAAAAAAATTTTAAATCACACTTAAATTCATAAATCTAGAGCTGAAATGGACCTTAGAAGTCATCTAGTCCTAGTCCTTTCATTTTAAAGTTGAGGAAACTGAGACCCAGGGAGTTGAGATGAGACCTGCAGGTCACCTAAGTAATAAGCACCAGAAGTCAGACGATGTGAGGGCTTTTGACTCTGCATGCAACCCTTGCTTTTTCTGAGCTACCAAAGTGCCTTTGAGCAGATAGGAGTTAAGCTTATATCCCTCCCAGGATATCCATATGTTAGTAGCAGACACTTAAAGACTGAAAAAGAATGAATATTTAGTGCTAGAATTGAAACACTAGGGACTGGGGGCATATTTGGGGTTTTGTCCTCTGCCCCTCTGATTATCCTAACTACAGAACATCTTATTTCTCTCCTCATGAGGCTAGCTCACTTAGCCAGCCTTTCTATGGTCTAGGGCTCTGTTGAAGGGCATCTTTAGGAAAGCAAGAGGGAATGGTCTATCCACCCACATACCTAAGGTATGGTACCAATGACTTTGGCAGGCTCATTCCCGTGAAGGAGAAGGTGGAAAAATCCAGATGGAAAATCCTGCCTTGGCCAAATTAATATGAGCAACAGGAAAATCCCTAAATTGGTTCTATAACAACTGACTCTCTGTTCCTAAGTCCACAGAAAAGAAAAAAATGAATCCCACGTGAAGGAAAATTGAAGTGAGCCCAAGAGTTCATCAATACTTTTCTGTCTCCTCTCTTAGTGTTCCTTCTAAAGATGTGAGAACATACCTCACTGTTTAAGCAAGGTAATTTGATCCAGGCAATAATCCCCATAAATATTCATGATTTTGCCTTAACATTAAAATAACATCTGTTTCCAAACATCTGCAATCTGTTTTCAATGCTTCAGTAAAATGTAAATTAACTATAACTAATACAATAAAGTGCTAATAGGGATAATGATAATGAAAGATGCCTATTAGTGGAAAGAACATGGCCCAGTCCACAAAGGCCAGTTTCTGAACTTCCTTGAAACTTCACTTTGCTTTCATCTAAAAAAAAATATCCCCAAATGAGTGACTGTAGGAAAAATTAGGAAATAACAGTATGGGAAAGATTTTCATGAAATTCATCAAGCCTCTCACAGGACTAGGCTAAACCTGAGTAGCAGTGAGATGCTATGGAAAAGAGATTGGCTTAGGTATCCAGAGACTTGAGTTTCAGTCTCGACTTGGAAACTTCCAATCTATGAAACTGTGGGCAAATCATTATACCTCCCTGAGCCTCAGTTTTCTCCTCTATAATATGGGTATGAATAATGTCTGAACTGGCTGCCTCACAAAATTTCCACAAGGAAAGTACTAAATTTGAGTTATGATTGCCCAACATCACATCAGTCAAGTCATTTAGATTTAGGAAGAAAGATAAGGACAAGGGAAGATTGTGGAAATAATAGGCCAAGTCAATTGATTTTCTCTCCTGCTCCTTTTTTACAAACTATTTCTAAGGTCTGAGGTGGAGGCACCTTAGAATTATGCATATCACCTTTTTTGGCTGTTTGGAAAAGAACATTTCCTCAGAGTACAAAATGCCATCCTTCAAAACCCAGTCCAAGTACTACCTTCTCCATGAATCTTACCTTGACTGACTGCCCACATTGATCCTTGTAATCTAGACCACACATGCAGCTTTGGCAATGAAATAGATGGTGCCGTGAATTTTTCTGCCAATTCTCTCTCCATTTGGAATATGAGTTCCACGAGGGCAGAGAATACATCTTTTCCTTCTCTCTATCTCTATAGCACCTAGCAGGAAGCTTAATACACAGTAAGCACTCACTGAATACTCACATTAACTATTCACACAATGATAGACCTTCACAAGTTGGAAGGAAAATTGGAGGCTATCTAGTCCAAATCCTATGTCATCAAGAATCCCTTTTACATCCATCATAGTAGATGAAGATGTTTGAAGGTCACTAGTGAGGGGAAGCCATTTCCTCAAGAGCTTTTTAAAAATTTTTTAACTTCTCATTCTATTGTTGGATAGCTCTGATTGTTGAAGTTGGTTTTGGTTTTGGTTTTCCATTATATGAAGCCTAAATTTGTTCCTTTGCAACTTTCACCTTTTCTTCTGAGTTCTTCCCTCTGGGGACAAAGCAGAATAATTCTAAGCCATCATCCATATGACAAGACTCCAAGCCCTTGTAGATAGCTAACACACCCCACTAAGGCTCCTGTTTCCCAAAGTTACCCCCCCCCATTCCTTCACATGGTATCACTGCCAAAGACTTCAGAATTCTGGTCGTCCTCCTCTAGACAGAGCTGGAACTCTATAGAACCTTAGTCTCTTGAATTTCATTGAGAACTAATCATAATAATCAGAACTATACCACATTACTTCCACCTAGAGAGGAAGAAGAGATTAAAATTAGATGGGTAGAATGGGCCTATATACTTTGCCTATCCATATCCTATCCTTCTATCAAGGAACAGCTCGGGTACCATTTTCTTTATGAAGCCTTTAATCTCTGACTATAATCCGTATTAATCTCCCTTTCTTCTGAGCTGCCACAGTACTGATAGTCTATACCACACACCTAATTCTAAACTTCTTTATGGAAAGGACACTAGACCTGCGATACTATTGTTATAAGGATGAGATGATGAGGATTATAAGAATTTCCCCATGAGAAATTTCTAGTAATGCAAGCTGGCAGCTTCTTTTCAATTCATAATCTCAGAGGTTTACTAGAGCATGGAGAAGTTAAGTGATTTGCCCCAGGTCCCACCATCAGTATGTGTCAGAGGTGAGACTTGGACTCAATTCTATAATTGCCACACCACCTTGTCCCTCTAAAACTTGTTTATATTGTGTTTTTTCTTCTCAACTAAATGGTCAGTTATTCATGGGATTTCATTAGGCCACAGTCCTTAACCTAGAGTCAAACATACAGTAGGTGCTTAATAAAGACTTATTGATGGAATGATTGCTGGGAAATGGTAATGATCTATTTGATTATATTTTTCAGGACCCATAAGTAATAGAAAAGGGGAGTTTGCTATGAGATCCTTTTTATTGGTCTATTTTAGGGTCAAATGAATAAAAAAAATATTGACTAAGCACTTACTAAATACCACTACTGTGCTAAGTGCTGGGGATATTCACATAAAAATGAGATGTCCCCTGCCCCTGAGAAGCTCATATTCTAATAAGAGGAAACAACACATACAGGAAGAGAGAAAGGTGACCAAGGAAGGAAGTTTTGATTGGAGAAGTCAGAAAGATGGTGAGTTGATCCATAGGGCACAGATTTTTCCAGAATTAATGGTAATATTAATTTGATTAGTGTATCTGGAGAAATAGTTGGAAAAGCAAGAAGTGGAGTTGTTTTTTGGGGGGGAGAAGGAACAAAGGGGAATAAAAGAAAAGGGGCAGAAGTGGATGGGATGGAGAGGATGATCCGGTTAAATGAGCAAACTCTTACTCACTGATTAAGACAATTAGGTGGCACAGTTGATAGAGTACTGGGCCTGAAATCAAGAAGCTCAAACACTTACTAGCTACATAGCCCTGGGCAAGTCACTTAACTATGTTTGCCTCAGTTTCCTCAACTGTGAAATGAACTAGAGAAATGGCAAACCACTCTGGCATCTTTGCTTTTTGTTTTTGTTTGTGTTTTTAGTGGGTTAAGTGACTTGCCCAGGGTCACACAGCTAGTAAGTGTTAAGTGTCTGAGGCCAGATTTGAACTCAGGTACTCCTGACTCCAGGGCCAGTGCTCTATCCACTACACCACCTAGCTGCCCCTCTGGCATCTTTGCTAAGAAAACCCCAAGTGAGGTCACAAAGTGTCAGATATGACTGAAAAACAAATGAACAACAACAGTTTGAAGCCCAGGGAAGCAACTCCAAAACTGAGTGGATTAATTCCCCCATGGACTAGAGTCATGGTTTCCAGACATCTGTTAGAAGGGAGCAATTACAGGCAGGAAGAAGTAGGGCATCAGCAGGGCAGATGGTGGTATGACTTGCATTTAATAAATAACCTTTTACCGAATAAAAAGAATTGGATTATAGATTTGGAGCTGAAATAGACCTTATAAGTCATAGCCCAATGCCTTTTATTATAGATGTAGTAACTAAGGATATAGGAGGAGGAGTGATTTGCCCATGGTGACATGGGAAATAAGTGACAGAATCAAGATTTGAACCCTGATCCTCTCACTCCAAATTGAGCTGCCTTTCTACTATCCTTCAATATCTCCATGATGGGGTGAAGGTAAAACAGGACCAGAGAAAAGAAGCCATTCAAAGCCTCGATTACAACACTGGTATACAACATGCCTCCTAAGAGCCCTTATGCTAGCCTCATCTTAATGGATCCCTGTGATGGAGCCTCAGATCCTACTGCTCAGGTGGACAAAATGGAAATGCTTTTCATGGAAAGAGGAAAAGCTAAGATGACAACTTTTGCTTTGGGGATCCCTGGCTTCTAGACCTGTCACTGGTGGCCTCACAAACAAAAACTAACCCTAGAGAAGTGACAGGTCAGGAAACACTGCAGATAGAACTGTTTCCTAATGGCTGGGTGGGGGTTTAATCCTTTATGGCTCCATCAAAGGCCCTCTTTCCCAGTCACAAAGAAAGGTGCTGTCCTGCACATCTTAATGGAGTTGTAAGTGAGAGGGCAGGGGCAGGCCCATACACGCAGTCTCCAAAATTTCCACTTCTGTCCTCTGGGCTGACTTAAGGCTAACATGCTGACCCCTTGGCACAGGATATATGTGAACCACATGTTCAGGGCCTATTGATCACCTAACTAAGGGCTATTAAATCTTGCCCATGATGGAATCTCTGTTTTTCCACCAGAAAGGGTCGGGGTATTTTGTTTATTTTGTTTAGTTTGGTTTGGTTTTTCCACTGTGGAAATTCTTTTCAAGCCTCCCTGGTGAGTGAGGTTACTGATCATAAATCATTGCTCTGAGCTCACTGGAGTTTGTCACCAGTTTACATTTTACAAAGGCCTTTTTGGTTTACAAGGCACTTTCACATGCATTAGTTTATTTGATCCTCACAACTGCCCTGAGAGGTAAGTTGGGTTGGTATTGTCACACCCACTTTGCAGGTAAGAAGACTAAGGGAAAGGGTTACATAGATAACCAGAGGCAGCAGTGCTGGCATTCTATACTAGGTCTTCTTATCTCCAAGACCAGGTTCTTTCTCCTATACCACATGCAAGAGCACTAGAGTTACTTGGACCTTTAGTTCCTAATAATAATAATAGCTAACATTTATATAGTACTTACTATGTGCCGGGTATTTCAATTATCTCATTTGATCTTCATAACAAGCCTGGTGCTAATATTATCCTCACTTCACAGCTGAGGAAGCTGAGACAAGCAGAGATTAAGTGACTTACCCAGAGTCATAAAGCTAGTTAAGTATGTGAGGTCAAATTTGAACTCAGGTCTTCTTGTCTCCAGGCCAGGCACTCTATGCAGGGGACCTAGCTCTCCTCTCATTTGTTAAGCACATACTATAGACAAATCAATATGTGAAGAATTAGGGAAACAAAAACAAAAGCAAGCTAGTTCTGACTTTCAGGGAGCCCACATTCTAATAGGGGAAGATAACACAGATAGGGGAGTCTCAACTGTTCTTTGGTAGCACCCATAATTTAGTCTTTATCATCACTACACCTCCTCCATAAATCCTGACTTGACCATGCAGCCAGGAAATGACTGTGGATAACTCCATGATAAGACTGGGCTATGAGTGGTATCAAAGGGTTCATGGTTCTTGGACTGGTTGTATAAGGAAGCTAGAATGTAAATAGGATCAGGAGCATGGAGAAGGAGGCAGGGGCCCTCAGCCGTCTGTTTCCTTTCCCCACCCAACTCCTTCCCTTCCACCTGCACACATATCTAGGTCATTAGACCTAGAGCAAGGCTCCCTACAACTAGCATCTGACCTTAGCAAAGTTGTAAAGGAAGTAATTTGCCTTCTGAGACCCAAGCTTCCCATTCTCCATTCCCCCCCCCCCCCGCCCACTGTCCATCATGTTTCAGTACTTCAACCACTACAGGCAGAGAGATCCCTTGTACTCCTTCCCAGCTCCCATCATATGAAACCTACTATCAGGAAAGGATCTGTTATCAGTCATTTCCACCTTAGTATGAATGTAAGTCATTGCTAGAGGAAATGACTTTCTACACAATATCTCTCCACTGCAGAAAGAAAGACTTTATTCCAGGTAAAGGAATTTCAGATATATCAGTATATTAGGTATATATCATTTGGGAAGGGATTAGGGTGGGGAGCACAAGAAGACCTTTCCCAGTCTCCCTGATATCACAAGTCCTCTACTCTACGTAGAAGACAAACCCAAACAAGAGTCTTCACATTAGCCTTCTGTTAATGAAATCAATAGTCATGACCAGGTTTCACAAGAATAGGCCTTATATGGAATCTGAGAGGAAAATGACCCCTACTCAATAATTTCCCGAGACTCAGCAGCGAAGTGAAGTGTCAAAGGCTCATTTATTTATTTCTCACGAGAAAGAGCACCCACCATGAACGGTGATTCAGTGCTACAGCAAGCAAGTGCAAAAAGTAGGAGTACACAGACCCCTTTTGTCCTATTCCCTTAATGCAAGTCCTTCCCTCATTCGCCATTAGCCAGTTACTAGAGAATTACAATCTGACCCTGAAATCTAACTAATCAAAGGGCTCATTTAGAAAACCTGTTTACATAATCATTAAATGTCTTCATATCCAATCAATTTAGAGTATTTCTCAATCCACTGGGTTTGCATACCCTCCTTCCATTTAAGTCTTCCTCCACTCAGATTGTCTCATGTCACCATGTCCTGATATTATCATGGGGAAATTATACTTTACTCAAGTTTGAGTATCTAAACTTAAATCTCTTGCTTTATGAGTCTTTTTTTCCTTTTTTTGAGACGAGTTCAGAGCCTATTCTCACAGAATCTGCTTGATCAAGACACTGACATTTGAGTTTCATTCCCAAATTAATTAGGCAATTTTCCAGTCCCATGAGTGCTTCCCTCAATTCAAAGTAGTTCCTACCCTAACCACTAACCCATGGGAACCACTGGCTTCCTGTGCCCAGCTGGCCAGAAGAAGCCCCCTGTCCCTTTATAAGATGGACCTGGTCCCTTTTGACTATGGAGGTCTGATGGAGAGTCAGCCCTTGAGTCTTAGGACTGACTTCATGTGGTGACTTAGTCATTTATTACAGAGACATTTCTCACATTTCAAATGAAGGTGACCTCAAATATCAGCCTGCCTATAGCTTATGGATTCAGAATTATTGTTGAAAGTAAACTGATGCTGAGTGAATTAAGAACCAGGAGACCATTGTATACAGTAACAGCAACACTGTGAGATGACCAACTGTGATAGACTTAGCTCTTCTCAGCAATAGAATGATCTAAGACAATTCCAAAGGACTCATGATGGAAAATGCTCTCCACATCCAGAAAAAAGAACTGTGGAATCTGAATGCAGATTGAACCATATGGTTTCTATTTTTTTTAAGGTTTTTCCCCTTTGTTCTGATTTTTCTTTCACAACATGACTAATGAAGAAATATGTTTAATGTGATTATACATATATAACCTATATTAAAATGCTTTCTATCTTGGGAAAAGGGGAGGGAAGGAAGGGAGAGAGAAAAATTTGGAACTTAAAATCTTATAAAAACAAATGCTGAAAACTAACTTTACATATAACTGGAAAAATATTATTAAAGATAAAAAAGTAAATAAATAAAAATAAAAATAAATTTTTAAAAAGTTGATTAAAAAAGAATTAGGTTGAAGATGATAACATATAAGAGTCAGGGTATAAAGTGATATCTTTAATGACCTGACAAAATATTATGCAGTAGATACCTATGTCCTGGCTAAAGACCAAATGATAGCTAATGTCCCCAGTAGGGAAGAACAATCATCAAATATATGAATTGCGTTTATGATCTCACTTCCCCAAAATATTTCTTTGTTTAAAACACTGTTAAAACAGTGTTTTCTCTCTTGACTCTAGCAGTTAAAATGAAAATATGTTTGTATTTCTATAGGTCTGATATGTTTGAATTTCAAAACTCTTATATTTCATACCAGAGAGGCAGCCTTGGACAAACATTTCATTTATTAATAGTAGTAAAAGAAAATTACAGAGGGTTTTATATCCATGAACAATTACAATCGAGGATAAAAGTGTAAATAGAAACACAAGTTAACAGATTTACTGATTGTTGTTCTCTGCTTTGGACACTATCCAGCTTTCAGCCTTTCTGGTGCCTTTGAGATTATACCACTATTTTGCCTATGCATTGAACTGACCCTGATCTCATTACCTGAGTTTCATAGGATTCATAAGAATCACCTATTGAATCTCACTGGGAATTCTAGGGAAGTTCCACAATAAACCCTCTACCCAGAGGGGCTGTCTACCACAAGACATCCTGGACAGCAATTCTTGCCTTGGGAGTGGGAGAGTAGATGGAGATTGGATCTCCTATTTTCTCTTCTTCCTATAACAGCAAACCCCAGGAAACTCCCAGCAAGGAGCTAGGCATGTTCATTGTTGTGCTCATCAAGCATTTACAGGACACTTACTATATTCACTTAAGGACATATAAAGAAGATTAAGACATAATCCCTGCTCTGAAACAGCTTGCAGTCTGGTTAAGGAGTTAAAATACAGGCAAGTATCTACAACTTAATGTAATGTTCAGTTGTTGTAGTTGTGTCCAACTCTTGACGACCCCATTTGAGGTTTTCTTGGCAGATACTGGAGTGGTTTGCCATTTTCTTCTCCAGCTCATTTTATAGATGAGAGAACTTTGGCTAACAGGGTTAAATGCCTTGCCCAGGGTCACACAGCTAGTAAGTTTCTGGGGCCAAATTTGAACTGAGGAAGATGAGTCTTCCTGACTCCAGCCCCAGTACTTTATCCACTGTACCACCTAGCCACCCCACATCTATACCAGGCAGTAAATAAGTAACAAATAAATGGTACAGGGAAGTTCTATATTTAGAGGGGGAAAAGAGCACAGTGGCCTAGGGTGAGTCAAGATGTCTTAGGGAGGAGATCGCATTTGAGCTGGGACTTCAAGGATGGACAGGCTATCAGTGAGTGAAGATGGATTCCAGATTAAGCAAAGTCTCAGGGGTGTGAACTTTTTAAAGATTAAATTTAAAACATTTAGAGATATTTGGAGGGGGATGGGGAATAGATGGGGTTGATTAGAGCATAGTATTCACAATGAATATTGGGAGATATACTTCAAAAAGTAAGTTAGGGCTGAGCTTTGAAGGGCCTTGAATACCAGCCTAAGGAGTTTGTACATTATTTTGTAGGTAATAGGTAGCCATCGAAGTTTCTTGAATTGGGGAGGGGGGTGCATATTGAGAGCAGTGCCTGAGGAAGATCAATCTGGCAGTTGTGAGTAGGGTGGACTAAAATGGGCAGAGATCAGAGGCAAGGAGAAAGTAAGGAGATGCATAATATTTTCTGACTTGAGGAAAGAAAAAAGAAGCCCCTGGACATTTAAAAGTTGTTCAGGTTTGCTCTGAGAGCCGTTAAAAATTCAGGAGTGCCACATGAGAGCCCTAACAGCTGAGCTAGTCTAAACTCTACATATGCATTAATGATGTCCCTAGCAAATTAGAATGATCCCCGGTTTAGGAGTCAGGAGACCTGGGTTCTAACCTTGACTACTGTTAATTTTCAGTTTGACTTTGAATAAGTTACTATACCTCCCTAGGTCTCAGTTTCTTTAACTGTAAAATTAGAAAGTTTTTTCTATCAAGTTCAATCTATCAAGATCAAAGGCTAGATCTATCAAGACTTTCACAAATTTAAAAATCCTTAAGTCTGTAATTTTGTTCATTCTTCTACCTCTCTCACTGTCCCCAAAGACAAGCAATGAGTTTCTCTGGAATCTTATCAAAAAGATGTTGAGGAAGAAAATAGAAAATGGTTCTAGGGCATCTTCATATACCATCACCAAGATAAAGAGAGTAAAATATATCAGTGTGGCTTCCAAGAGAGGGAGGGATGAATGAAGGGAGAGGGGAGGGGGAAGTAGAAAGAGAAATAGAGGGAGACAGAGACAAAGACAGAAGGAGAGAGAAGAAGGGAAATAGAAAAAGAAAGAAAGAGAAAAAGAGATTTCTTAAAAGACAGCACAGTTGATGGTGGTTAAATGAGATTGAGGGGGAATTTTTTTTTTCTATTTTAATAGTCTAGGAGTGGAGGCTGGGGGAGGGAGGGTAAAACACGAAGGCTGTTTGTTATTAGTAACGCAAGTGAGGAATGTCCATCCTTCCAAGCCCCCCTACCTTCCCAAACCTACCACATTTTAAATGAGTCCAGAGTCTGCCAGGATATGCCAGGGTCTGCACACATCGTAAATTGTAAATGAAACAATCCTGGCTGCAGCTGTTAGCTATGATGGAATTAGTCACTGCTATTGTAGCCCTTGGGAGAGTTCAGAAAGAAGCCATTCACCTGAGCTATTGCATCTCTTCTTGGAGAAACTCAGGGCATTGTTAAGTAATGTCTCCTCTTATCAATCAAGCATGGACCAACCTGATTCTTCCCATTTTGCAGATGGGAAATCTGAGGTTCTGACAGCAGAATGGCTCTGCTCTAGACCACTCATAGGGAAGTAATGGTAGAGCTAGGACTGGGAATTAAAGTCAAGAATGCTAGTCAATTCAGTTATATAAGCATTTATTAAAGTCCTATTATATATCAGGCAATGAAGACACAAAGACAATAACAACAACAAAAAAGTTCCTACATTGTGTCATGATCAACTGTGATAGACTTATCTCTTCTCAGCAATACAATGGTCCAAGACAATGCCAAAAGACTCATGATGGAAAATGCTCTCCACATTCAGAAAAAGAACTATAGAGTCTGAATGCAGAGCGAAGCATACTATTTTCATTTGTTTTTTGTTTTTGTTTTTTTGTGGGTTTTCCCTTTTGTTCTCTTTCTTCTTTCACAACATGACTAATGTGGAAATATGTTTAACATGATCACATGTGTATAATCTATATTAGATTGTTTAACTTCTAGGGGGAGAGGGGAGAGGAGGAACAGAGGAAGAAAAATTTGGAACTCAAAATCCTAGAAAAATGAAGTTGAAAACTATCTTTACATGTAATTGGGAAAAAATAAAATAAAATACTATTTACCAAAAAAAAAAATGTCCCTGCTCTCAAGGATATTGTATTCTAATTGAGAGAAACATCTATACATTCCAAAGAGTCAGTCAGAGGTTGGTGTTGGGACATGGGAGGAGAGAAGGTGTAGAAAGGGAGAATCTCTAACACCTAGAGGAATCAGAACAGCCTTCTCTTTGGTGCCTGAGCTAAGCCTTGAAGGCAGCCAGGGATTTCCAGGGACAAAGGTTAGGAGGGGGGACATTCACATACGGTGCGTCTTCTTTCCTACTGCCTTTGCTCACGCTATTGCTCCTTCTCAGGATAGCCTTCCTCATCCCCTTCGGTTTATCTATATCCTATTCCTCCCAAACCTAACACTCAAGTCCCCTGTCTTCCAAGAAATCTTCCTTGACTATCCCAATCCACACTGATCTCTCCCTCCTCTGAATTTGTATTGCACATATTGTCTGTACCACTTAGTGCTTGCTTATGCTTATCTGTATCACTAATACATACCAGTAAACCATAAGCTGTTTGAAGCTAGGAGCCATGAAATGTAAAATGTTGTCAGAGTTGGAAAGGACATTAGAGACTATTCAATGCAGGGGTTCTTAACCTTTTTTGTGTCATGGACCCCTTTGGTAGTTGAGTGAAACCTAGGGATTTCTTATCTAAATAATGTTTATTTTATTTTATTTTATTTTTGTGGGGCAATGAGGGTTAAGTGACTTGCCCAGGGTCACACAGCTAGTAAGTGTCAAGTGTCTGAGGCCAGATTTGAACTCAAGTCCTCCTGAACCCAGGGCTGGTGCTTTATCCACTGTGCCATCCAGCTACCACTAGTGTTTTTTGGTTTGTTTTTTTTTAGTGAGGCAATTGGGGTTAAGTGACTTGGCCAGGGTCACACAGCTAGTAAGTGTTAAGTGTCTGAGGTCGGATTTGAACTCAGGTCCTCCTGAATCCAGGGCCAGTGCTCTATCCACTGTGCCACCTAGCTGCCCCACCCCTAGTGTTTTTTTAAGGCATAAAATATATGATTAAAAGAATACCAGTTGTATTGAAATATAATTATCAGATTTTTTAAGTTCTTACAACCCATATTAAATACCTCTTCAGTCTTTTCCATCATTTTTTATATTTAAAAAAATCAGGTCTCCGAAAGGTGAACGGATGGGCTCAATGCCATCCAACTGATCAGTGGCACAGCCATCTGGCTCATGGCCTCTAGGGGGTCAGCAGCAATAGAATTGGGAATAAAACCCTCCCACTTTTTGCCCCCCCCCCAACTTCATTCTCTGGAAGGGGACAGCCTTCTGGGTATGCCCAGCATGTAGCTTTTTTTTTCCCTTTCTTTCTATCTTAGAGGCTGGCCCTCAGGAACTGCTTGGATTCACTCCAACTTCTGAGTCAGATTAATCAGGCATTATTAAAAGGGAGGGGTTAGGATTTCATGAGATCATTGAGAACACCCAATTGTAATTCCCCTGGTTCCCAGATCAGGGGACAGGCAGCCCTCCTTCAGAGGACTAAAAAACCAGACTCTCAGAGAGTTGTCTTTGTAAATTCTGCACCTGTATAAGAGAGGCAAGCCGAGAACCTGAAGGAGGGAGACTAGCCCCAAATACTGAGTCCATGCCCACTCACACATACATAATGGCTTTCCATGGAAAGCTCCTTAGAGAAGTAACAGTCATGCTCAGCCACTGGGTCACCTCCCAAACACAGTCTAAAAATCTATGGGATTTTTCTGTTGCTTTTAGAAAATCCAAAATGAGGGACTAAGAACGAACCATTGAAACCCATATACGCAAGACAGTAAATTTTAGGACTGGCATATGTACATGGATATGTTAATTGTTCCATTAGATATCTCAATGATCTCACCAGTGAGGGGGTTCTTTTCCCAGGTACTGATCACAAACCCTCCATACTTTCTGAAAATCATGGTGATAGATTTAGACTGGAAAACCTTATAGATCATCTAGTTTATTCCCTTCCCTATTGTATGGATCAAGAAATTGAGGCCCAGAGAAATTGTGACTTGCCCAAAGTTACTCAAGTTTTAAGTGGAAATTTGAAATCAGTCCTCTGGCTCTGAATCCAGACCACCTGAATAATTAAAAGACCCTTTTTGCAAAGGAAAAACACATTCCCCTCATGCTAGACTCCACTCTAGACTGCAATTCTCTAGCACTGTAGGACAATGAATGTGTTTAAGTAATAGTCTTGATTTAATGTTCTTTTTGAGGGAACTGAAGGAGAGCTCAGGCAACTTGCTGGCTTCTCTCCACCATCTTGGCTCTACTGTGTTTAAGTAACAGGAACCAAACCATTCAAGTCTTGGAGACAAAAATCTGGCCCTGTAAATGGCCTGAAGAGAAGATTAATTGACAAGAAGCTCTAGCTTTAGTTGTCTATGAGGCAGCATAGGGTTCAGGAAAAGCTGTTCTCCTCCCTTACCCCCTAAAATAACCACTCGATTCAATCCAATTCAATATAATTCAAAAACCACATTTAGTACTTGCTTATGTGCCCCGCACTATGCCCGGTGTGGGTTTATAAAGACAAAACAAAAACCAGTACCTCCCCTCAAAGACCTTATATTCTATAAGGAGAAACAATATATATGAGTAATTAAATTAAACATTTCTACAAAATAAATAAAATGTTGTTGGTGGAGAGGTGTAGTAAGAAAGGGGGAATTAGGAAAGATCTCACATGGAAGGAAGCACACAGAGTTTTAAAGGAGCTCAGGATTCCAAGAGGTAGAAGCAAAGAGAACATTCCAGATTCAAGGAACATGCTGCAGAGGAATGGGTGGATGGTTATGTATGGGAAACAGCAAAGAGGCTGATTTGACTGGAAAGTTGAGTACCCAAGGGGTCGACATGTGTCGTCAGCCTATAAAGATAAGCTGGAGTGATATTGTGAAAGAGTTTACATATATACCAAAAAGAGGAGTTATTTTATACTAGAGGTAGTAAGGAGCCGCCAAAATTTCTTGAGCTGGAGACAGATGTGGTCAGTCCTATGCTTTACAAACATTGATTTGGTCACTATGTAAAGCAGTGATTTCAAACTCAAATAGAAATTGGGCTACTAAACCTCAGAAAATGAAGGAGGTAGGGGTAGATGAGACTGTCTATTCCTACAACCAGTGTCCAGAAATGTTGGGGAAGAGATTTATAATTCTGTTATGGGATAGCAGCTAAATTTTGTGTCTCCCTGTGGCCAGCAGACTGCTGTGAACACTTAAAAGAATATGTCGATGACTATTAATTCTTCTGAGTGGCTACTCTCTTCCCTGAAGCAGATCTCTAATCCTTAATAGAGGATCTTCCTGAATGACTCCAGTTAAAAAATTCACCACCCTACAGCCAACCTGGTGAGGAACCTCTCTGAACTGAACTGGGCTGATTCTCACTAATAACAGACCATCATTGGTCTCCAGGCCCACACTTCATAGTACTTAATAGGGAGAGGGCCTGGCTATATGGTTTCGTTGGTACAGGAAACCCCCAGCTAAGGAAACTCTCTCCACCAATGCATTTAATAAATGTTTGTCATAATAGGCAGCTAGGTGATCCAGTGGACAGAGGGCTAGATCTGGAGTCAGGAAGACCTGAGTTCAAATCCTGTTTCAGATATTTATTATCTGCATGCTCTTAGACAAGTCACTTAGCCTTTGACACAGTTTTCTCATCTGTAAAATGGATCTAATCATAGCACCCATAGCATCTACCTCTCAGGGCTATTGTGAAGATCAAATGAGATAATATTTATAAAAAGCACTTAGCACAGCACCTGACACATAATAAGCATTATATAAATGCTCACTATTATTTTCACAGAAAAAGTATCAGAAACCTAGGATGGAAAAGAAAGCTTTTCTACCATGGGTGGCCCATAAAGCATTGTGGACACAGTGATCAAAAAATCTCTGGATGAATCTCTTCCCTTCTCCCCCAGTCCTATGTCAGAGGCAGCAGGGGTGAGGCAGAAGCAGGGTTGGGGTTCACTTTGGGGATTTAGTTACTCAAGCACGGCCTGGAGCTGGTTCCAGGCCTAGAAGTTGGTTAGCCAATGCTCAATCATTTCCTTTGCCAGTGGGTGAGTGTGAAGGGCCACACATTCCCCTCTAATAAGAAAAGACCCCATTAATAATCAGGGAGCTAAGCTTTCCAAGGAGAGCCCCTGCCCAGGGGGAATGGATGCTAGCCCCACTGCCACCGTTTTTCATTCTGGTTCAATAATAAATTGTATTTTTTTTCCCTCCCGACCTCCTCCCTCCCCGGCCCAGCCCTTATTTCGCAGTCAGGGAATATCAGTCATGATAAGACATTACTTAAAGCAGCGGTGACAGTGCCTAATCATTCTTGTGAAATATAGACTTCTCTCCCCACTCCAGGCAGGCCCGACATTAATACACATTTATGCAAAGCAAGAGCTGGAGCTGTCGGGGGCTAATCTTTACAAGTATGATAAATGATGTTTATTTTCCATGATGGAATGAAACACCCTGGCCGACAGTAATTGTAATAAAAAGGACAGATCAACTTCTATAAAGTGATTGAATTACCCAGCTATTGCATTAATGCGTGAACTCAACACTGTCACCCGGCTTCCTTAGGGTTCCAAGTGACAGTCGCCCAGGAAACATTCACCTTCAATCGGACTCCCTGCCCTTCACCCCAGAAAATGAGAAGGAAGGGAAACCTTGTGGATGAGACTTTTCTTTTGTCTTCCCAAAGCTCATGTCCCCTATCCTTTGGTTCTCAGGACATGACCCACCAGAAGCAAATAATTCGCATCCTCAGATGGAAAGAGCCAAATCTTCTAGTTAGGGGTATGGGTGGCAGTCTGAGAGACTGATGAGTCCATCAGAATGTCAAAGCACCTGTCAGAGCAAGGACCAGACAGATCATCCATTATGACCCTTGAATGGTGGAGATAAAACCTGATCTCACACTTTTTTTTGCCAAAATGGGATCAGGCCACCACCATGGTTCTGAGGAGAGCCCAGAAAAGTGGGCTCTTACATAACCTGGAGGCCAGAGCTATTTGAGGAGGGGGCATGGATGACGAGGGCCATCTGACAGGGCAGCTGCATGTGGCCATAGACTGATCTTGAGGGGCTAATGGAACTCAGCAGAGCTATTCACTCATTGTATTAGAATAATACTGGTACCATGTCCACTCCCCTCCAAAGAAAATACATACACACATACACACACAACACATCTATGTGTATATATGCATTAGGTGTGTTTGCACAAATAGAATATATGTGATGTGTTTATGCATGTGTATGTGCATATGTACATACACATAGATGTATTGTGTAGATGTACATATAGATGTGTAAGTGTGTGTCTGTGTTTGTACAAATATTGCTTTGAGAGGCAGCATGCCATAGTGGATTGAGAGCAAGTCATTGTATCCAGGAAGACTTATTTTCCTCTTCTGCCTCTGAGATATATTGGCTGTGTGACCCTGGTCCAGTCATTCTCCATGCTCTAGGAAACTCTAAAGACTATAAGGTGTTGACCTGAGTTGGTAGAGGGACTTTCTTCACACAGGAGTTCCCTAAATCCATGAGACCACATCTCTCCCCTTGTCCCTATATAGAGTATCTCACAAGTCAAAGATTTTGGGGATGCCATGTATGTTGCTCAAACTGTTGCCAAGCATTTGATTTCCATTATCTTACCTGGGCCTCTAAACCATTGGTATCAAACTGAAAAAATAAATGGGGGCCACTAATCCTATGGCCATATACTGATTTGCTTTTAAAAATGTAATTTTATCTATGTTTTATTGTATTTTTATTTATTCCATTAAAAATTTTTCCCAATTACATTTTTTTTTCAGTGAGGCAATAGGGGTTAAGTGACTTGCCCAGGGTCAAACAACTAGTGAGTGTCAAGTGTCTGAGGTCGGATTTGAACTCAGATCCTCCTGAATCCAGGGCCGGTGCTCTATCCACTGCGCCACCTAGCTGCCCCTCCAATTACATTTTAATCTAGTTTGGCTAACACTCAGGAGTGTTGCAGGATGCATAATGCTTTGTACAACTCTGTGAAATCTGGTACTCTCTATTTCATAGATGAAGAAACTGAATCTTAGAGATGTGAAGTGATCTGCTCAGGTTCATGAAGCTAACAATCAGGATTCAAATCTGGGTCTCTGGGACATTCCATATGGCTGCCTTTCTAAGACTCATCTCTGACTGAAGGTAGTATCCCTGCAGTGGCAGTGAGGCAGCTACTTTGTACCTGGTTAATCCTGGGAAAGTCATTTCACCTCTGTCTGCCTCAGTTCCTTCATCTGTAACATGGGGCTAATATCAGCCTACCTCATAGGTAGACTCATAGAGTTGTAGTGAGGATCAAATGAGATAATAATTGTAAAGTGCTTTGCAAACCTTATAAATGTTAGCCACGATGATGATGTTGATGACAGTGATGACAATGATGGTGGTGGTGGGACTTTTAATAAAGGTAGGAAGGGGGCAGCTAGGTGGCACAGTGGATAAAGCACCGGCCCTGCACCCAGGAGGACCTGAGTTCAAATCCAGCCTCAGACACTTAACACTTACTAGCTGTGTGACCCTGGGCAAGTCACTTAACCCTCTGCCCCACCAAAAATGAATAAATAAATAAAGGTAGGAAGGGGAAAGTACAAACACAAAAGAGGCAGAGAAATCAAGGTGGGGGAGTAGAATCGTACTGTCCAAGAGTCCCCAGATCATGGATACCATCTACAACAGTCATCCTCCACATAGCAACCAAAGTGATTTTCCTAATGCATGTACTGACCATGACACTCCCCTACTCAATAAATGCTAGTGATTCTCTATTGCCTGTGAGATATGAAACAAACTTTCACATAGAAATTTCTTGACAGCCTAAATCCAACCTACCTTTCCAGGCTTATTATATATTGCCTAACTAAATAAACTATTAGATCCAACCAAAGTGGACTTTTTGCACTCCATTTCTCACCTCCATGCCTTTGCAGTGGCTGGATACCTCCAAGCCTGGAATGCTCTTCTTCTTCACTGCTACTTCTTAGATTCTTCATGTACTTCAAAACACAACATGAACCCCACTTTCAGCATGAAGCCTTTCCTGATTTTTCCTACTACGAGTGCCTTCACTCCTCAAAATTACCTTGTATCTATTGTGTACCTACCCATATTTGTTCAATAGCCCCAATAATACCTTTAGTAACAAGGATGTCTCAACTCTATAAAAGCAAATGGTTATACTTGGGGATAGCTCCTATTGCTAGAAATGGTTTTCCTTACTGCAGATGCTATCAGACTTGGCTGATGAGTTGGTTAGTTTTACTTAACTGCCTTTCCCCCCCCCCCTTTCTTCCTTTTTTATTCTTTATGACAAGGGATGACTCTCCAGGGAAGGGAAAAGGAAGGGATATATTTGGAGATGAAGGTGATGTAAAGGTAAATGATAGCTAGCTAGATAGAGATAGAGATATAGCTTTCTTTATGTTGAATCAAACTCTGCTTCCCTATAACTTATAACAATTGGACCTAGTTTTCTCCTCTGGGGACAGGCAGAACAAGTCACTTATTATTGCTACCAATATTAATGACAGTGACAATAATAATAATAATAACTTACATTTATATAATGCTTCAAAGTTTGCAAAGCACTTTACACACATTTCATCAGGCAGCTAGGTGGCACAGTGGATAGAGAGCTGGGCCTGGAGTAAGGAGGACCTGAGTTCAAATCCTGACTTACACACTAGCTGTATGATCTTGTGCAAGTCACTTAAGTCTGTTTCTTTAGCAGTCAAACGGTGAAACTAATATCACCTACCTCCTGGGATTGTTGTGACAATCAAATGAGATAATAGTTATCAAAGAACTGAATGCTGTGCCTGGTACATACTAGTGCTATATAAATGCTAGTTATTATTATTATTATTATTATAGCCTCACAACATTTGTGTACATTAAATATGGCAGACATCATTATACCCCTTTGACCAATTAGGAAACTGAAGTTCAGAGAAGTTTAGGTGGGTTATCCAAGGTTAGACAACTTAGTGTGAGAAGCAGGATTCAAGATGGGAGAAGATGGCTAGAAAGCAGTTCAAAGAGAATAAATCAGGATGTTGGAGTGAACTACAAGTTCTATATGAGGCAGGTAAAAACATTAATGCAATCTCGGGCTGCATTAAGAGATGCATTGCATTCAGGACATGAGATAGAACTTGTTTATACTAATCTGCCCTGGTCAGGCCACGTTTGAAGCACCTTGTTCAGTTCTGGGTGCCCCACTTTAGGAAAGACATTGATAACCTGGAGCTCTTAATAGGAGGGCAAAGGAGAGTAAAAGGAACCTTAAGATGATGCCATATAAAGATGATATTGAAGAACTGGGTCATTTGGTCTGCAGAAATTAAGGAAATAAAGAAATGAAGAAGAGAACATGAGAGTTATCTTCAAGTATTTGAAGGCCTGTTATGAAGAAGAGTAATTAGACTCATTCTCCTTGGACTCTGGGGGTAGAACAAGGAGAAATGTTTAGAAAGACATGGGTTCAAATCTTGTTCTTGATACGACCTGTATGAACTTGAACAAATCACTTAACTTTCCTTCATCTTTAGGATGAGGTCATTAAAAAGCAAGACAACCCCTAGGTTTCACTTCACAACCAACCAATTAGCAACGATGATAAAAGATGAGATTAGTCCATGTTGGAGGGGGTTTTAGAAAGACCAGGACACTAAGGCATTAGTGAAGCTGTGAATTAGCACAAGCATTCTAGAGATAACAATAATGGGGATTTAGGCTTAACATATAAAAAGCCCCAAATTGGAATGGGCTGCCTTGAGAGAGCCATAGTGTGATTTTCCTCACTTCAAGCATCTTCAGTCAAAGACTGGGTGAGATTTTCTGCCATGTTGTAGAGAGTCTTCATGTTCCAAGCTGAGGTTGGACCAGAAGGTTCCCCAGAATTCATCCATCCCGGAGAGTCTAAAATTCAAACCCAGATCTCTTCTGAATCCAAGTCCATAATTCTTCGCATTACATCACACCTTCTCAGGAGGCAGACCCCTATGTGGTATGATTTTAGGGGTGTGGGAAGACTCCTTATATTGAAAAATCCAACCATTCTGGAGAGCAATTTGAAACTATGCCCAAAGGTCTATAGAACTCTGCATGCCCTTTGATCCAGCAATGCCACTGCTGGTTTATATACCAAGGACATTCCCCAAAAGAGGAAAAGGACCTATTTGTATAAAAATATTTGTAGCAGCTCTTTTTGTGGTGGTTAAGAAATGGAAATCAAAGGAATGCCCATCAATTGGTGAATGGCTAAACAAACTGTGGTATATGATGGTGATGGAATATTATTGTGCTATAAGAAATGACAAGCAGGATGACTTCAGAAAGGCCTGGAAGGGGCAGCTAGGTGGCACAGTGGATAGAGCACTGACCCTGGAGTCAAGAGTACCTGAGTTCAAATCTGGCCTCAGACACTTAACACTTACTAGCTATGTGACCCTGAGCAAGTCACTTAACCCCAATTGCCTCACTAAAAAAAAATAAATAGATAGATAGATAGACAGATAGATAGATAGACAGACAGACAGACAGACAGACAGACAGACAGACAGACAGATAGATAGATAGATAGATAGATAGATAGATAGATAGATAGATAGATAGATAGATAGATAATGAGGAGATAACCTACTTCAGGGCAGCTAGGTGGCACAGTGGATAGAGCACCAGCCCTGGATTCAGGAGTACCTGAGTTAAAATCTGGCCTCAGACATGTAACACTTACTAGCTGTGTGGCCTTGGACAAGTCACTTAACCCCAATTGCCTCACTAAAAAAAGAAAAGAAAAGAAAAGAAAGGCCTGGAAAAACATGTATGAAATGATGTATTGTGAAGTGAGCAGAACCAAGAGAACATTGTACATAGAGACAGCAATATTGTTTGATGAAGAACTGTGAATGACTTGACTATTCTCTGCGATACAATGATCTAAGACAATCCCAAAGGACTATTGATGAAACATATTATCCACCTCCAAAGAAAGAACTAATATTAATGGAACAGACTGAAGCATGCTATTTTTCACTTTCTTTCATTTTTTTTCCTTTTAATCAAGTTTTCTTGTACAAAAAGACAAATGTGGTAATGTTTTACATAATCATACATCTATAACCCATATCAGATTGTTTGCTGCCTCAAGAGGGGAAGGGGAGGGAGGGAAAGAGGGATAAAAATTGGAACCCAAAACTTTAAATAAAAATGTTTATTATTTTAAAAAAGAAAAATGCCTTTGCTCTGTTTTGTTGTTGTTGTTCAGTTGTTTTCAGTCATGTCCAACTCTTTGTGACCCCATCTGGAATTTTCTTGATACTGAAGTTTTTGCCATTTCCTTGTCCAGCTCATTTTACAGATGAGGAAACAGGCAAATAGGGTTAAGTGACCAGCCCAAGGTTACACTAGCAAGTGTCTGAGGCCAGATTTGAACTCATGAAAATGAGTCTTCCTGATTCCAAGCCTGGTGCTCTACTCATTGCCCCACCTAGCTGCCCTGTTTACTGGTGATAAAAATTCCTAAGGGGTAAGGACTTCAAAACCAACTTCTATTTATATTGTATTTTGTGGTTTATGAGATACTTTCCTCCAAGTAAGCCTAGTATCATTATTCCCATTTTACAGATAAGGAAAGTGAAGTTTAACCAAGTTTAGGTAGCCTGTTCAGGGTAACATATGATTATTAAATTAGTGTTAAAGCTGGGATTCAAAGACACATCTCTCCTAACTTCAGGTCTATTCCTTACTTCATGAAGAAGTAAGTATTAAAATAAAAGTCTCTTTTAGATAATGAAAGAATCATATGCCTTAGAAGTGTCCAGTCTTCCTCAAAAGGAGAAGAAGACCTATTTGTTCAAAAATATATCAGCTCTTTTTGTGGTGTCTAAGAATTGAAAATCCAAAGAATGCCCATCCATTGGGGAATGGCTAAACAAGCTGTGGTATATGATGGTGATGGAATATCATTGTGCTATAAGAAATGACAAGCAGGATCATTTCAGAAAGGCTTGGAAAGGCTTATATGAACTGATGTGTAGTGAAATGAGCAGAGCCAGGAGAAAGTTGTGCACAGTGACAACAATATTGTTCGATGAATGAACTTGACTATTCTCAGCAGTACAATGATCCAAGACAATCCCAAAGGACTAATGATGCAACATACTATCCACCTCCAAAGAAAGAACTGACATTCATTGATCACACTCTGAAGCATGCTATTTTCCACTTTCTTTCATTTTTTTTCTTTTATCCAAAATTTATTTTGCAAAATGGATAATATTGTAATGTTTTACACAGTTGCACATGTATAATCTTTATCTGATTGCTTACTGCCTCAGGAAGGAGGAAGGAGAGGGAGGGAAAGAAGGATACATTTGGATTCAATGGTTTTTTTCCTTTTTCTTTTTTTGGGTGGGGCAATGAGGGTTAAGTGACTTGTCCAGGGTCACACAGCTAGTAAGTATCAAGTGTCTGAGGTCAAATTTGAACTCAGGTCCTCCTGAATTCAGGGCTGATAGTTTATCTACTGGGCTGCCCAGAAGGATACATTTGGAACTCAAAACTTTAAATGAAAAATGTTTGGTTTTTAAGTATCCATTCTAAGCTCCCACTCCAAATGAGAATTCTAGCTATGGTATCCTTCTTGGATGGTCTTAAACTCTTCTAATGATAGGGTGCTCACTCAAACACAGTTCATTCCATTCTTTGGGGGGGGGGGAGAATGGGACAATGAGGATTAAGTGACTGGCCTAGGGTCACACAGCTAGTAAGTGTCAAGTGTCTGAGGCTAGATTTGAACTCAGGTCCTCCTAAATCCAGGGCTGGTGCTTTATCCACTTTGCCACCTAGCTGCCCCCTCTCATTCCATTCTTAACACCTCAGAGGGCAAAGACTACACAGAGGCAAAAACTGCCTCCCTGTAATGTCTTCCCATTGGTCCTGGTTCTTCTCTTGAACCCAAGAAGATTAAGACTAATCCCTCTTTGATCTGTATAAAATAATAAATAAAACAAGTATTTATTAACTGTCCACTATGTGAATGGTACTGTACTAAACAAAGACTAAAAGAAATCTCCTGCCCTTAAGAAATTTGTTGTTTGTCCTGGGATGGAGATATCTCTAGACTTCTGCATCTCACATTTCCTTTGTTTTGCTGTGATTTTGCTTTGCTCATAGAGCACAGTGCCTCCTTTGATATGGGCATTCCATGCAGAGTGGTCCAGTGCCAGTGTCCCCTATGTCTCAAGTTTCTCAAGAAGCTCACAATCTGTGACAAAGTGTGGGGGGAGAAGGTGACATACTGTGTGCATCTCTATGTAGGTACAGAACATTTAATAGTGTAAAACTTCACTAACAATTTTGGGACACCCTTTATATACAAAATAAACACAATATAATTGTTAGGGAGAGGCATTAGCAAATGGGTTGAATCAAGAAAGGCCCCATGAAGAGTTGCCCTTTGAAGGAGCCTAAGAATTCTGAGATAAAGGCAAGGAAGAAGCATTTTCCAGGCACTGGGGATAGCTAATACATAAGCATGATGACAGGAGATGGAATAGCATGTGAGGAACAACAAAAACACAGGTTTAGTAGGACCTTCTTCAGGAAGAAGAGTAACATACAATAAGGGTGGTCAGGTTATGAAGGGATTCAAAAGTCAAGAAGAAGCATTTATTTTTTATCCTAGAGACAATAGGGAGTCAGTGCAGTTTATTAAGTAAAATAATGGCATGGTCAGAACTGCTTTTTAGGAAAATCACTATATAAGTTGTATAAAACAAAGTTTCTTAAATTGTGGGTTGTGACCCCATATGGGGGTCATGTAACTGAATGTGGGGGTCATGAAAAATTTGGCAACAGTAAAAGATTATGTACACCTATTTTCTATACCTATATACCCAGAGTCATGTGAAAATTTCTCAGGCAAAAATGGGTTACAGTTAGAAAAAGTTTAAGAAGCCCTGGTATAGAAGGGAGAATAGAGAGTGGAGAAATGAGGCAGGGAGACCAATTATGAGGCTTTTGCTACAGTTCAAGCAATAAGCTTATCATAGGAGGGTGAATTAGGGTGATGGTTATGCAAGCAGAGATTTTGAATGGGATGAAAGAGATGTAATAATGGAGGTAAAAATGACAAGGCTTCCCAGCAATACCACTATTAGGTCTTTTTCCCAAAGAGATCATAAAAAAGGGAAAAGGACTCACATGTACAAAAATATTTATAGCTGCTCTTTTTGTGGTGGCAAGGAATTGGAAATTGAGGGGCTGCCCATCAGTTGGAGAATGCCTGAACAAGTTGTGGTATATGAATGTAATGGAATTCTATTGTGCTTTAAGAAACAGTGAGCAGGAGGAATTCAGAGAAACCTGGAAGGACTTGTATGAACTGATGATGAGTGAGGTGAACAGAACCAGAAGAACATTGTACACAGTATCATCAACACTGTGTGTTGATCAACTGTGATGGACTAGATTTTTCTCACCAATGCAATGGTACAGGAGAGGAGTTCCAGGGGACTTATGATGGAAGGGATCTATCTTCAAATCCAAAAAAAAAAAAAAAAAAGAACTGTGGACTATGGATGCTGATTGAACCATACTATTTCCTTTGTTTTGGGTGCTGTTATTTCTCTTTTTTGAGGTTTTTCCTTTTTCCTCTGATTTTTCTCTTATAATGTGACTAATGCAGAAATATGTTTGATGTGTTTATATATATAACCTATATCAGATTACCTGCTGTCTAGGGGAGGGGGAGGGGGGAGGGGAGGGAGGGAGAAAAATTTGAAATTGGAAATCTTATAAAAACAAATGTTGAAAACTATCTCTACATGTAACTGGAAAATAATAAAATACTTTTATTCAAAAAAATGACAAGGCTTAGCAACTGACTGGCTATATAGAATGGACTTGAGGATAACACCAAGTTGTAAACTGAGTGACTGGAAGGTGCCTTCCACAGAAATAGGAAAATTCAGAAGATGAATGGGTTTGGGGGGAAAAAATAAAGAGCTGTGTTTGGGTCATATAGTATTTGAGATATATATGATGTGTCCAATTTGAAATGTCTATCAGACTGTTGGAGATGTTGTACTAGAACTCAGGAGAAAGACTAGAGCTGGATATACAGATTTGGGAGTAATTTGTACATGGAAGTTGATAATGTTAGTAAGTGAGAGGGTAAAGAGAAGTAGAGTTTGATAATCCCAAGACTCCAGCTTCTGGGATAGAAACTCAGTATTTGACAGAAATTGCTGGGAAAACTGGAAGATAGTATGGCAGAAAGTAGGTATAGACCAACATCTTATACCATATACAAAAATAAGGTCAAAATGGGTTCAAGATTTAGACACAAAGGGTGATTATCATACATAAATTAGGAGAGGAAGGAATAGTTTACCTCTCAGATATATGGAGAGGAAAATAACTTATGTCCAAACAAGAGATAGAGAATATAATAAAATGCAAGATGGAAGATTTTGATTTCATTAAATTGAAAAGTTTTTGTACAAACAGAAGAAATGCCAAAATTAGAAGGGAGGCAGAAAACTGGGAAACAATTTTTACAGCCAGTATTTCTGATAAAGGCTTCATTTCTAAAATATATGGGGAACTAAATCAAATTTACCTGAATGTAAGTCATTCCCCAATTGAGAAATGGTCAAAGGATATGAACAGGCAGTTTTCTGATAAAGAAATCAAAGCTATCTATTGCCATATGAAAAAATGCTCTAAATCACTATTGACTAGAGAAATACAAATTAAAACAACTCTGAGGTACCACCTCATACCTATCAGATTGGCTAATATGATAAAAAAGGAGAATAATAAATTTTGGAGAAGCTGTGGAAAAATTAGAACAGCAATGCATTGTTGGTGGAGCTGTGAACTGATCCAACCATTCTGGAGAACAGTTTGGAACTATGCCCAAAGGGCTATAAATCTGTGCATACCTTTTCACCCAGCAATACCACTATTAGGTCTGTATCCCAAAGAGACCATAGAAGAGGGAAAAGGACCCACATGTACAAAAATATTTATAGCAGCTCTCTTGGTGGTGACAAAGAATTGGAAATCAAGGGAATACCCATCAATAGGGGAATGGATAAACAAGTTTTGGTATGTGAATGTAATGAAATACTATTATGCTGTAAGAAACGATGAGCAGGAGGAGTTCAGAAAAACCTGGAAGGACTAACATGAAATGATGCTAACTGAGAGGAGCAGAATAAGGAGAACATTGTACACAGTAACAGCAACATTGTGTGATGAACAATGGTGATAGACTTGGTTCTTCTCAGCAGTGCAATGATCCAAAACAGTTTCAAAGAACTCATGATGGAAAATGTTCTCAATATCCAGAAAAAAGAACTGTGGATTATGACTGCAGATTGAACCATACTGTTTCTACTTTTGGACTGTTTTTTTCCTTCTTTTTTGAGGTTTTTCCTTTGTGCTCTGATTCTTCTTTCACAAGATGACTAATGCAGAAATATGTTTAATGTGATTGTACATAAATAACCTATATCAGACTGCTTTCTGTCTTGGGGAGAAGGGATGGAAGGGAGGGTGGGAGAAAAATTTTGAAATAAAAATCCTATAAAACAAATGTTAAAAACTATCCTTATATGTAACTGTAAAATACTTAAAAGTAGAGAGCCTTGGGGTATACCTACACTTAGGAAGTGTGATGTGGATGATGAAATAGCAAAGGAAACTGAGGAGTGATCAGATAGATAGGAGGACAACTAAGAGAGAACAGTGTCAAGAAAAAGCAGTGAGAAGTATCCAGGAGAAGATGGTCAGCAGAGTTGTGTTATAGAGAGACCAAAAAGAATGATGATTGAAAACAACAACAATAACAACAACAACATAGGATTTGGCATTTAAGAGATCACTGGTAGCTTTGGAGAAAATGGTTTTAAATGAGTGATGGGGCCAGAAGCCACATTGCAAAGGATGGAAAAGTGACTGATAGAAGAGGAAGTAAAAGCAAGAAGGAGAGACCGATCTTTATAATTTTAGTAAGAGAGGAGAGGTATAGGATGATATCTTGAGGGGATGATAGAGTCTACTGAAAGTTTTTTAATGGCCCCGAGAGGCCCCTCATATTAGGCAAAACTCAATTTTTGCAATATATTCAACACTTCTTGCATGCATTCTATTGCTTTGATGCTCATAACAGTTAAATGTCCAATTTGGCCAATAAAAGAACTTCACATAGATATCTATCCCCTTACCCAGTTTGATTTGCTAGGGCCTATCGCTAGTAACTTAGTCAATTGACTAGCTAGTATTACTTTAATAAAGATGTTTACAAGGGCACTAGAACTATGGCAACAAATGGGTAAATCATAATTGGATTCTGTCATGGCTGCCCAAAGAAAAAGAAACAACTTAGTTCCATATGGGCTTACTGAAAACAACCCACATGAAGCTGGCTCTGTATTCTGACTCATTCTAAACTAAATGCATCTCCAGCGTCAGAAGGGCTGGAGCCCCTAAAATTAGGTGGGAATTCTCAGTTAAGGACTATCAGAGTGGGTATGAGAGCACCCACCCTGCAATGCTAGATGAGCTTCGTCCCTTCATCCCCAGGTGTTGTACATGGCAGTGACCCATCTTTGTAGTATGGTTAGTGTCCTAGTACCACAAGGTTAGTGTACTTACTGTGTGTGTTTGTGTGCATATATAATTATAATATATGTACATGAAGTATACTTATATATATACCTGCTGTGCTGTACTTACTGATGATATACTTACTGTATGTGTACCACATGGGGATATTTGTGTGTGTGTGCTTGTGTAATGTATATTCACTACATATTAATATTTTATATATGCATGCATAATAGGTAACATATTACACAAGTACACATGCATATATATATGTATACCCCAGTGTGGTATATACATATATAAGTGTATATAAACATATATGCATTTATATACTTTATATGTAAGATATATATATATACACATATAAATACATATACATATATGTGTATATATGACTTACCATCAAATTCCAAAAGCATTCTCTCTCTCTCTCTCTCTCTCTCTCTCTCTCTCTCTCTCTCTCTCTCTCTCTCTCTCTCCCCCTCCCCCCTTTCTCCCTTTCCTTTTTCTTTTCCCTTTTTCTCCCTCTCCCTCTCCTTCTCTCTCCAGGTACCTAATAAACATTTTTGGGATTCCAAGATGAATCTACTTATACCTTTGATTATCATAAACCTAAATAAGTCCTAACAATGGTTTACACTCTCACATTCAGTCGGCCAGGCATTTTGGATGGTAAGGGTGCTATTCTGGGTACTTTAGAGAACAAATGAAGAAACTGGTAAAGAATATTTTTCTTTCATTTCACTGCCAGAGATTCTTCTTGGCCTCCAGATTCTGAGGTTGTAGTGCAAGGCCAAGCTGAGCCAACTTGGGAAAACATGTTGATAATAAGAAATGTCTGCAGGTGAGAGCCAAAGGTTAATTTAAGAGCAGACTCCGTTTGTCTATTCTATGCTGGTAGCTATTTAAAAAAATAGGTCCACTTTGAGACTTGGGTGGCCACATCAAAGACCATGGCAGAGTATGATTGTCTTCCCCACCCCTGGATATCATGTGGTCACTTTCTCAACTGATAAAGTTGAGGCTTGGTCTCTGAGCACAGAAGTGAGCTGAGAAGGAAGAATAGGGTTCTGGCTAGTCACTCTGACTATTTCTGTATATTGTGTGCTAGTTGGCCCAGCATAGTCATACTTTGCTAAGTCATTCTGAGAAGAGGTTGGTCTGATTTAGGGAGCTGTCAGAAAAAAAAAATAGAGAACATCTGGCAATATAATTTCAGTAGAGAACTCTTTGTAAGTGATAAACCGAGTATTTTCAACTAAAATCCTTGTCAATGCTTATGTTGATGAGTAGATAAGAATCATTTGTAATTAGCAGCATTGCTTGATTCACAAATGCATAACAAATATAGTAGTAGCTTCTACAGGAATAGAGAACGGCTGTAGATAATAAACCAGTTTCTCAGAATCTAGTTTCTCATTCTCATTGCATAAGATGCTGTTGTGAGTTCTTTGGCTGCAAATCATAACTTCTCATAGGATTTGGTGTAATAATAATTGCTATCAGAGTTGACATTAATATAGCACTTTCAGGTTTGTCAAGTACTCAACATACATTATCCCATTTAATATTCGCAACAGCAATGTGAAGTAAATGCGTCAGGCATTATTATCTCCATTTTACAGATGAGGAAACAGATTCAGAGAAGTTGAATGGCCCCACATTGGTCACACAGCTAGTAAGATTTGTGGGTCACTTTTGAACACAGATCTCTCTTGATTCCAAATCTGTATTCTTTCCATCTCCCTTTGGTGCTTCTACATGTTGATGTGAAAAGTTAAGAGACCACTTGCTAATCTCCATTTCTATTGATATTTTGTGTAATTTTTGTTCATTTTCATATTATGTAAGAAGCCACGCTATATTGTGAGTCTCTAGAACCAGATTCAGGGAAACCTGGATATAAAGTTGGTCTCTGACAAATAGTAGTTATGTGACCACAGGCACAACATTTAACCTGTCACTCCCCACAGACAGCTCTCTGAAATTATAAGCTTCTTAACAGATGTCAATCTATGTGGGTGGAAAAAGTTTATTCATCAGGAATTTCTCATACCAATGAAATCACAGGTCCACGGGGTAAGAATGTGCAATTTGTTTTTAATAATAATGGCTAACATTTCTACATGGCTTTAAGATTTACAAAGTGCTTCACATATGTTATCTCATTTGATCCTATCCCATTGAACTAATGGAAAATTGAGGCTCAGAGAGATTAAATAACTTGCCCAGGATCATATAACAAGTAACGTCTGAGGTAAGATTCAAATCCAGGTCTCATGACTACCGAGTTTAGCATTCTATATTCTATGCCAACCATACTGTATCCTCCATATATTTTCCCTTTTCAATAAATAACTTAAAGGTTTTCTATAATCTTTAAAATTTCATAATGGGATCTTTTCCTCTCAGAGGAAAACTCTTATGCTCTAGTAAACAAAGGGAACATTATTATTACCTCTAATGATAACTAGGTAGCACAGTGGATAGAACACTGAACCTAAAGTTAGAAAGTCAAATCACTTACTAGCTGTGCCACCCTGGATAATTGGGTTAACTTCTGTCTGTCTCAGTTTCTTTATCTGTCAAATAGAGTTAATAATAGCACCAATCTTCCAGGGTTGTTGTGATTATCAAATGAGAATATTTGCAAAGTGCTTTGCAAACCTTAAAGCACTATGTAACTGTTTATTGTTGTTGTTCAGTCATTTTAGTCATGTCCATGACCTCATTTTGGGATTTTCTTGGCAAAGATCCAGGAGTAGTTCGCCATTCCTTCTCCAGCCTATTTTAGAGATAAGGAAACTGAGGCAAACAGGGTTAAGTGACTTGTCCAGGGTCATACAACCAGTACCAGTCTAACACCAGGCTTGAATTCAGGAAGATGAGTCTTCCTGACTTCAGGTCTGGCACTCTATCCACTGTGCCTCTTAGCTGCCTCTGTGTAAATGCTATCTATTATTATTATTAACTAATTTTATAGTTCTTCATGGTTACAAATTGCTTTGCACATATAATCTTGTTTGGTAATATTTGTCACACAGTAATTTCTTTTCCAGGTTGCTTTCTTTAAATTGAGTTCTCCCTTCAAGTCTTGTCTTCTTTCAGCCTAACTTCATATTGTCCAAAACCACTAGATTTCTAATCACTTTCCTATGAAAGGATGACTGAAATAGAATAAGAGTAACTTGAAAAAATTAGCCCCAGGTTCCTTGTTACTCTGTACATGTATACTTCCACCAAGACTGGCCTCAGTTGAGATGATAAACATAAAAATACTTTGATTCCAAGGTGATAACCCCTGTAAATTATTTTCTTTGGGGAAGAGAGACATCAGAGTTTTAGTGTTAAAGAATCCTTTTGTAGCTTCAAGAAATTCGAGGGGGCTGGAAGAAGTGACTCCCCCAACATCACATGGTTCTCAGTCCTCTAGTTGGAAACTGGGCTCTTGTATTCACAGGACAATGGGTCCTACCCCTTCTTTTTTTTTTTTTCAGGGAAATGGGGGTTAAGCGACTTGCCCAGGATCACACAGCTAGTAAGTGTCAAGTGTCTGAGGCAGGATTTGAACTCAGGTACTCCTGAATCCAGGGCCGGTGCTTTATCCACTGTGCCACCTAGCTGCCCCTCTACCCCTTTTCATCAAACATGACTAGCACTTGGGTCAAATATGTGGTTCCCCACCATTTCTTTAAATCTGTTGCTATCACAGCTGGCAGACAGATAGAGCAAGAGACTTCTTGCTTCATCTCCACCACCCTGCATGGATAAGTAACTTGGGTCAGTCAGGAAAAGGCCGGATTAAAAACTTATCCCTGGCTCCACTGAAGTCAACAATCTGCAATTTTTCCAGACAGGAAGAGAGGAAATATTTAGACACGATCCCTTGGCAGGAAATGCCCATCTTCTCTTGTCATCTGGTGGTCATACAAATGCTTTTCAAAGATTGTCTGGCCGCAGAAATTCTGTTGGGCCTGCAGAACGTTCATTTAGTTTGCCCTCAATTACCAATGCTTTCCCTTCCTAACATTCCACCTCATATTCCTCATGTCAATAAGCAAAGCCACCAGTATCTGACAGCGGCAAAAGGCCTTCACACCGTGTTTATGCATAAAAACAAACAAGTATGATTTCAAAACAAAAACTAAACTAAACTATTTTGATCGGTCAAGTTTTCTTCTACCTTCTGTGGTAGGGCTCCAGTGGTAAAATGTGGCTAATGTCAACAGGAGGCATATTAGGAAGAATCATTATTGGAGTCCATAGTAAAGAACAATTAGCAAATTCATGTGCTCTTTATCCTTTAATTCTAAAAGCTCAATAGTAGTTCTTCTGAAATCATATTTAAGCCAAACATAACAAAGTATTTTAAAGCCAAGTCAACAAGCATTTATGACACCCCTCTCTTATGTACTACTACATGATGTTATTTGGCCATTTCATCAATGTTGATCTTGTCTCCCAACTAGATTGTAAGGACAGGGTCTACATCTTATACTTCTCCAGTATCATTCTGAGCACTAACATGGTTCTAGGCCTACAGTAGGCTCTACATAAATACTTTCTGAAGTTGCATAGATGTTTAAACCTATGATATTTAAAATGTATTATTCCTTTTCTTGAAAACCTTGCTGAGGGCAGAGCTCCTGTCTAATGCCTCTTATGTCCTCTCAACAGGTCCAGCACGCACTGTAGTCTTCAATTAATACTGGGGATTGATTGATTCATTAAGGGCAATATATTAATCATTTGCATCTTAATGAGGACCAAAGAGATCGAGGTCCTGCTGAGAAGGTGTGCAGGTACCTATATGTGAATGAAATCATAAGATGCAACTTAGTTGAAATTTAGCCTCTACCCTGATACAAAGCATTGTCTTGGTACTAATTTCATTAACCAAGTGCTAGGATGAGTGCTGGTGGAAAGAACTTTGGTCCTGAAGTCTGAAGATCTGGGTTCAAGTCCCAAATCTGACATTTCCTAGATGTATGACCCTGGGAAAATATACTTCACCTCTCTTTGCCCTAATTCCCTGATCTTTAAGTTGAACATACTAATGCAATGTCATAGGCCTCTTGAAAGGAGAGCACTTTGATAGAATGTGAGCTCCCTGAGAGTAGGGATCGCTTCATGTTTTACATTTGAATCCCCAGCTACTAGGGCAGTGCTTGACACATAGTAGGCTTCATGCTTTGCGTTTGTATCCCCAGAACGTAGGGCAATAGAGTACTCACTTATTAAGTGTTTGTTGACCGATTTATAAATTTTACAAATGTTAAGTTTTAATTATTTATATTTGACAATGAAGTTACGATTCACCATTTTGGGGCTCTTGTTATAAGTTGTTTTTCCAGGAATGTGTTTGGATTTATAGTGATCTCTTACTTTTTTTCACCCAGTCCTCCTTGACAGGCCACTCCTGTGACAAAAAGAATGCATTTGGGAGATGATCTGGCATGGTGCTGGGTCTGGTCTGTGGCTTTGGAACACAGAAAAGCTAACAGGCTTCATGGGGCTCCAACAAACAAACTTGAGCTCATTAGCATGGTCTTGAAACCCACCAAACTGGTGGCCATGCACCACCCCACCCAGACTTAGATATCCTCCAAGAGCTGGCCTGGGATGCTGCCTCACCATTTCCGATGCCCAGGTCACAGCACTTTATCCACTGTCTCTTCCTTCCCCCTCCTCTTTGCTGTGTTGAAATCAAGTCTCCTTTCTCTTGCCTACCCACAAAGTCCTTGAACTCAAGAAACACTAGCAGATGTTCGTTAGTGTGCAGGGAACAGGAGAATTAGAGTCATTTGCTAGGGCTGTATGTTATGAATAAATGTTTGAGAGTCTCTATAGAGGAGCAGCCTTTCTGGTCCAGAGCCAGTCTGGATCAGAACGCAGCCAACAGGGGGTGGGGGAGAAAGTAAAGTCTAGCAGGTTATTTTTAATTATTATTATTACTTTTTATTAGGAACCCTGGCTGCCAAAAGCATACGGACACGTAGCCCCACCATCACACCACCACTTGAACATAATTAAGGGAAAATATTTGGGTGAGAATAATGAGGTTGATTTATTAAAAAGGAAGAAAGAAAGAAAGAAAGCAAAGGTCTCAGTTATTGCAAAGGGGTTTCAGGCCATATTTTTATTTTGTTGAACATATTGTTTTTAGTCCTGGTTTTTGTTAACATACCCAGCGGCCTATGGGTGTTGGAGGCTGATAAATTTCAATTTGTTGTGATTAGCATGGATGGTGATTAGGGGATGTTGGATAGAAATTCCTCCCAGATAATTAGGGAGGCTGGGCCATATGCCATCCCCAAGGTAATTTCCCTTCGGCTTTGCAGGCAGAATGTAGATTTGGCCTCTGTGACCCCTCATGTCACCCGGTCTCCTTGATCATCATACTTGGAAATCTTCAGTGCAGCTGGCTGTTGAGGCCAGCTCAGTGGGAGTCTGGTCAGTGTGTTCTGTTTTCTCTAATGGCCTTAGCCTGGTGCATGGCTCTGTGGGCCCCTTTCTGATGGGAGCCCTGTTAAATGAGTGAATCAAGTCATCCCCACCTCTCTGTGTCCCACCATTGTGTTGCTATAACACCAAAGACCCTTGTCACAAAGATAAAAAGGGCCACCGGGACTGGAGGATCTCAGGCCAAGGGCTTGGAGAGATAATCAGACAATAGACAATAGACATGAACGCACAGATACCAGAAGCTAAGGCACAGCCCCGTACCACATAGCTCAATAATCAGGCTTCATGGGGGAATGGAAAGCACATTACATTGGAAGTCGGAAGGTGTAGAGTTGAGTTCTGAGTCTGGCACTTGATAGCTGAGTGACCTTATAGGTAAGTCATTCAGTCTCTCTGGGCCTGAGTGTTTACACCTGTAAAATGAAGAGGTCAGACAAGTATCAAGGGGGCTTAACCTTTTTTGCTTCCTGGATCCCTTTGGCAGACTGGTGAAGCCCATGGATCTCTTCTCAGAATAATGTTTTTAAATAATTGAAGGGAATGCTAAATCTCAGTTAGAGGTTAGTGAAAATCAAAACGTAATTTTTTCCCTTTCCAAGTTCACAACCCCCCAGGTTAAGAACCCCTGGATTAGATGATCCCTAAGGGCCTTTCCATCTTGAAATCTGTTATCCTTTTTGGAAAAATTTCTGTGTCATTCCCTTTACTCCCTAAAATAAGCCACAGAGAGCGGGGAGGACTGAAGTTATTTCTGAACAATGCCCCAAGAAAATGTTGCCATATAGACCCTTCCAAATGGTCAATTGATTAATTTAACCTTTTTAAAAAGCAGAAGTCAGTTTATGAGTCTTTAAGTAAATGGCTAATAAAAACTTTAAATGCAGCTTATGTCTACATCAAGGATGAACAATTACCAAATTCATGAATTATCCTTTGCTTGTACATTAACCAAATGAATTAACTGTTACTGTCTTTGGGCAGACAACTCTCAGAATGCTAGGACTAAAGGGAAGACTAAAAGAATAAGTCAAGGGTCAAGCAAATTGTTTGAGTTGTTAGCACAATGTCAAGGAAAGAATACTGATGCTGGAATCCAAGGACCTGAATTCAAATCCCTATTCTGCTACTTGCTGGTTGTATGAAATTGGACAAGTCATCACTTAATGTCTCTGGGCCTCAATTTCCTCACAGGCAAAATTAGGGCACTGGACTAGATCTTTTATAAAGTCTCTTCCATCTTTAACTATTACAATCCCAAAATGAGATAAGCAAGCAGGAAAAAGAAAAGGAATTTCCAGAGGGAAAAAATGTAGACAAGCATTGATTAATTAATTAACCAATAAATAAATAAATTAGTTGGTTATTTAACTAACTGAATAATTAGTTGAGTTCCTACTATGTGTCAGGAACTGTGATAAGTACTTCCCAAATATTTTCTCATTTGATCCTTACAACAACCCTGTGAGGCAAATGCTGTTGTTATCTTTATTTTTTTCAGTTCAGGAAACTGAGGTAAAGTTTTATGTAGTTTATATATAGTTTATATTTATATAGTACTATGTGTTTATATAGCACTACATGTTTATATAGTGCTTTAAGATTTGCTAAGCACTTTACCTATGTTATCTGCTTTGGTCCTCACAACAACCCTATAAGGTAGATACTATTATTATCTCCATTTTCCAAATGAAGAAACTATGGTTGACAGAGGTTAAGTGACTTGCCCAAGGTCACACAGCCAATGTATCACAGCCAATAAATGTTCAAGGCAGAATTTGAACTGTCTTCCTTACTCAAAATCTAGTGCTCTCTTTACTGTCATCTACTTGCCTCAAGAGATCATAATTGAATTCATGGAATATGATGCAACTACAAGTGAGAAAATAAAGAGAAAGAGATCCAGGATAAAGTCTTGCTGTTGTTCAACCTCCCTAATATTTCTTCCCATCTATCTCTGACCTATTCTCAAGTCTCAGCTCAAGAGCCACTCCCTAAGCAAAGACTTCCTTGACTACTGCAGTCCTCATTGATCTCTCTCCCTCTCCCCTCTTAATTCCCAGGACATTTCTAGTCTGTAACACATGTTTATCCACTTAATTCTCTAATAGTTTGTATTTCTATCAGCTATTTTATGTGATAAAGGACAGAACTAGGATAGGGGGCAATGTGGATATAGAGAAGGGGGGATGTAAAGGCTTGGTAACATTAGGTATAGGAACTAAAGAAGTAGGAAGTATTGAAGATGACTGTTATTGATCTTGTTGACTGAGGGGATGGTGGGTACTCTCAAAAAGAATAGTGTAGTTGAGAGGAGGGATAGAGTTTAGTGGGGAATATGATGGGGCTGTTTTAAACATGATTGACCTTGGACAAGTCACAATGTCTCTGGGCCTCAGTTTACTCCTCTGTAAAATGAGGTAGGACTAAGTAACTTCTAAGATTCCTCCTGGCTCTACAGCTATGATCTTGTATTGAATTTGGGGTGGGACATATAATTGAACATGTTTAATAGGCAATTACCCAAGAAGGTCTAGAGCTCAGAAGAGAGAATGGGGCTAGATATATAGATTTGGGACTCATATGTGCAGAGATGGTAATTGAACCATGGGCTGTGATGAGGTCACCAATTTAATTAAACAAACACTCATCTAGCATTATGTTGTGGAAGATATTGCACTGCTGATACTAAGATAAAAAAAGATGCCTGCTCTGATCTCAAGGGGCTCCCTTTCTATTGAAGAGATATGGTAGACAGAACTTTGGTGCACACTTTTGATCGGGGCATTAGAGATGCATGATGATGTAATATGTAAGACTGGGAAGGCACATGCAGGCAGAAAGAGAATGATAGGAAAACAGTGTCAAAAAAGCCAAGGAATTTGGGAGGAGGGGATGGTCAATAATATCAAAAGTTGCAGAGACTTCAAGTAGGATGAGGACTGGGGAAATTGAACATTGGGTTGAGCAGCTAAAAAGTCATTTAGCAACATTTGAGAAAATAGTTTCAGTGGAATGGTAGGGCTCAAAGTAAAATGCCAGATCTTGCTCTCTGTTGTTCCTCACCTCTAAGAGCCTGATGAGGGAATAGAAGCGCAGAGGCTTGGATCCAAAAGAAAAGAGACCTATAGGGTAATTGTTTGAAGGGATTGTGGGATTGAGTGAAGATCTTTTCAAGTAAATGGGTGAATGAAAAAAATGCTACATTTATTAAGCACTTTTTATGTACCAGGCACTATGCTAAGCATTGGGGTGAAGGTGGAGGGGAGACACATACAGACAAAAGTGACTCAGGATTGGCTCTCAAGGATCTTATACTGTAATAGGAGTCATATAAGAGAGTTGTGGTCAGGGAAGGGAATTTTGATCTAAGGAATACCTTAAATGATGAATAAAACCATGGGGAAGTAAATTGGTAATAAATGCAGTAGTAATGTTAATATTTAATTGATTACTATTCTGAGAGCAAGTGGTAGAAATAAGGAAAGTGTATGGTGGGGGTAATCCAAGGTTGATGACTGAGAGAATGTTGAAGACAAGGGGGAAGAAATTTAAGGGTTAAGTATTGTATATACTTGAACTGGTCAACTATAGCATCAAGACAGTGAAGGGAGGAAAGTGAAACCAAGAAGGGTGATAGACTGAGAGAATGAGGAGGAGCAAAGGGACTGGAGGTCATGGAGAGGACACAAATGAAAAATAGAGAATAAGGAAGAGGGAGAGATGGAAGTATAGGAGATTATGATCCGAGAGGGGAATTTTAGAGCATTAAGAGGAAACAATAAACAAGAGACCTCAGATTAAGCAAACAAGTGATTAGAGTTGATAGTAGAAATGTAAACATGAGCCAAAGGAATGAACTTGCAAATGGCTAGTCTCTGTTTATGAATATTAACTCTCAAGTAATCAAGCACCATAATTACTGAATATCTACTGTGTATAAGGCAGTGTATTATACACTGAGTGGGGGATGGGAGGGATTGGAGAGAGGAGAAGAGATAGAAAAAATTGTCCCTGCTGAAGAGGAGCTTTCAATCTAGTTGGAAAGATAGTACACATGACCAGAAAACATAACTTTTCTCAGCAAAGGGGAGCTACTTTTACATTGGAAATGACAGGGAAGAAATGACTGCCTGAGATTTGATATGCAAGGTAATTTAAGAGATAATAAGAGAGCACCTAGCTACCCTTGAGGAAGTCAAGTCACCTGGAACAGGTGAAGTGTATCCTCAGATCCTAACTGAAATTGATGTAGCTCTGTCACTGATATTTGAAAGATCATGGAAAAGAGAAGTACCACAAGATTGGAGAAGCACAAATGTCCCAACTTTCAAAGAATGGAAGACAACAAAATCTATAAGCAATAACCTACTAAGTTTGCCATCAATTACTGAGAAAATTCTAGAATGGACCATTAAATAAATGGTTAGCATAGTGCTTAGCACAGTGTTTGACAAATAGTAGGTACTTAATAAATGCTTACTGACTTGACTTGTGGACATAATGGTCAAACATCTGGAAAGGGAATCAGTGATTCCAAAGAATCAAAATAACTTCTTCAATAAAAGGCCATGCTAATGTAACCTCATTTCCTTTTTTGTTTTTTTGGTCAGGATTACCAAACCAACAAATGAGAGGGATGCTATGGATATAGCTCACCTTGATATTTGCAAAGCTTTTTAAAAAGTATCTCATGGGAGGTGGAGCTGAGATGTGGTAAAAGCAGGGTTTCACCTGAGCTCTCTCAAATTCACCTCCAAACAATGTTAAAATAATGCCTCAAAATAAATTCTGGAGTGGTAGAACCAATTAAAGAACAAGGTGAAACAATTCTTTAGCCCAAGATAATGTGGAGGTTTGGTAGGAAAGGTCTATCTCACTGGGGTGAGAGTGGAGCCCAGGCCAGCAAAAGCCAAGACCTGGCAAGCAAGCAGCAGGCCTTGGAGCATGACGGAATCATCAGTGATGGCTTCCAGAGCTGTCAGCCCACGGATGGTAAGGGAGTCAGACAACTGGTCAGGAGGAGATTACAGAAGACCTTTTTGCTGGCACTGGGAACAGGACTCTGTTACATTGCCCATATATGGTTCTGGGTCACAGTCCCAGGGCAAGGAGGAGCACTAAGAAAAGCAGGGACCAAGGTAGAAATTTCAGGGAAGAAAAGAGTACTTGTGGTTGTGAACAGACAAGAACACAGGCCATAATAACAGTGACCATGCCTCTATTTAGATTATACTACCTTGGAAAAACTGAGAGCTCACAGGCCACCAGAGATCACTTTGAAAACAGCAGCATGAAAACCCCAAAGCTTGAAACAGAACCCTCTCCACCCTGGAAGCAGGGTCCAACTTTAACATGTTAAAAGTAATAAAAAAAAAAAAGCTGAAAAAATGAGCAAACAACAAAAAAGAACCATAAAAAATTACTATGGTGACAGGGAAGACCAAAGCACAAACTCAGAAGGTGACAATAAAATCAAAGCTGCTATATGCAAAGCCTCAAAAAAAATGTAGGGGGCAGCTAGGTAGCGCAATGGATAAAGCACCAGCCCTGAATTCAGGAGTACCTGAGTTCAAATCTGGCCTCAGACACTTGACACTTACTAGCTGTGTGACCCTGGGCAAGTCACTTAACCCTCATTGCCCTCCAAAACAAAAACAAAAACAAAAAAATGTAAATTTGTCTCAGGCCCCATAGGAGCTCAAAAAGCATTTCAAAAATTAAATGAGAGATAGAGGAAAAATTGAAAAAAAGAAATGAGAGTGATACCAAAAAAATCATGAAAAAAGAGTCAACAGTTTGGTAAAGGAGGCATCAAAAAATACCGAAGAAAATGACACCTTAAAAAAATATAAGGCAAATGGTAAAAAAAAAAAAAAAAGAGGCACAAAAATCACCAAAGAAAAGAACTCCTTAAAAAGTAGAATTGGCCAAATGGAAAAGGAAGTACAAAAGCTCACCAAAGAAAAGCATTCCTTAAAAAAATCAGAATTGGGCAAGTGGAAGCTAATGACTCCATGAGACATCAAGAAATAATAAAAGAAAATCAAAGAATGAAAAAATAGAAGAAAATGTGAAATACCTCATTGGAAAAACAACTGATTTGAAAAATAGATCCAGGAGAGATCATTTAAGCATTATTAGACTATTTGAAAGCCATGATCAAAAGAAGAGTCTAGACATTGTGAGAAAATAATTATTGATAATGGATTTCTTGAGGGACCCAAGCCTCTCAGTCCTTTCTTTTCCCCACTCCAGAAAGTTCTGTTCTTCTTGATCTGGGACAAACCCAAAGGAACAAAAGAAATGGAGATAAACTCTTTGGTCTAGCTCTGTGAAGGACTAATGAGATCAAACCACATCTAGATAATGGATTTTGCCTTTGCCCTTCAGCTAGGGCCTTTTGAATTCTTTTAATTGAGACCACTTTCAATGGAATTGAATGATGCTAAGCAATTAGCTTTGATCAATGCATAATGACCCACCTCTATTGAAAGAGGATAAAAACTCTTGGAAAAGGCCTCAAGCCTTGCTCTTGCTCCTGCGCTGGTCCCAAGCTCGCTCGCTCTCTCTCTCTCTCTCTCTCTCTCTCTCTCTCTCTCTCTCTCTCTCTCTCTCCATGTCTTGGCTTGGCTCTCCCTCTTAGGATAGCATAGGTTTTATAGGTCTTCTTAACTCTCCTAGAGACCACATGCTGTCTCACTGGGAGAAAGCATGGGTTTTTTCTCCTGCTCAAGATAACAGCCATGCTGAAGCTCTCTCCCTTGCTTTCCCTATGATGCACCCTGAGACCATGAGAAGCTAGGGAGACACATGGTCAATCCTTTACTGATATATATATCTATATATATATAGATAGATATAGATATATATACACACACACATATATATAAATATATATATACACACATATATACATATATATGATATAGAGAGATATTAATATTAATTCATAATAAATGCTTACTGTCAAAACTGGTGCAATAGCAATTAATTTAAAAACATAACATCATATTCAAGAAATTATCAAGGAAAAGTGCCCTGACATTCTAGAACCAGGGGTCAAAATGAAATTGAAAGAATCTACCAAACACCTCCTGAAAGAGATCCCAAGATGAAAACTCTCAGGAATGTTATAGCCAAATTCTAGAGCTCCCAAGTGAAGGAGAACATATTGGAAACACCTAGAAACAATTCAAATATTGTGGAGCTTCAGTCAGAATTCAGAAGGTTCAGCAGCTTCTACATTAAAGAACTGGAGGGCTTAGAATATGATATTCCCAATGGCAAAGGAGCTAGGATTACAACCAAGAATCATCTAGCCAGAAAAACTGAGTATAATCCTTCAGGGAGGAAAATGGACATTTAATGAAATTGAAGACTTTCAAGCATTCTTGATTAAAAGACCAGAGCTGAATAGAACATTTGACTTTCAAATACAAGCCACAAGAGAAGTATAAAAGGTAAACATGAAAGATAAATCATAACAGATTCAATAAGATTAAACTATTGACATTCCTACATGGGAAGATGATACTTATAACTCCTAAGAACATCACTATACAGAAGCCATGGGCATGGGTTGACTATGATGGAATTATGTCCAAAAATATAAAATTAGGGGTGAGAAAGAGAGATGCACTAGGTGAAGGGAGAAGGGAGAGGTATAATAGAGTAAATTATCTCACTTAAAGATGTGGGAAAGAGCTTTTAGTCAATGGAGAAATTAGGGAATGTGGGCAACACTTGAACCTTACTCTCATAGGAAATGGCTCATAGAGTGAATAACATACACATTCATTTTGGTATAGAAATCACTCTTATCCTACAGGTAAGTAGAAGGATAGGGCAATAAGAAAAATGAAGGGGACTAAGTGGTCAGAAGCAAAACACTTTTGAGGGGCAATAAGGTAAAAAGAGAGATAAAGAGAAGGATAAATAGAAAGGGAAAGCAGGATGGAGGGAAATAGACAGTTAGTAATTATACCTGTGAATGTGAATGGGATGAATTCACCCATAAAATGGAAATGGATTGCACAGTGGATTAAAAACCAGAATCCCTACAATATGTTGTTTATAAGAAATACACTCCAAGCAGAGAGACACAAACAGCGAAAACAGGGGCTGGAGCAGAATCTATTATGCTTCAACTAAAGTTTAAAAAAAAAAAGCAGGGGTAGCAATCATGATCTCAGACAAAGCAAAAGCAAAAATGGGTTTAATTAAAAGAGATAAGCAGGGAAAATACATTTTGCTAAAGGTACAATAGACAATGAAGTAATATCAATACCAAACATATATGCACCAAATGGTATTGTATACAAATTCTTAATGGAAAAAGTATCTTGTGTTACTCTTCTGAAGATGGAGAGATATGGAGTAGATGATAATACAATCAGATTTATTCAGTACTGGTTGGGTAGCTGGAATAAAAGAGTAGTTGCTAATTGTTCAATGTAAAGCTGGTGGGAGTAAATTGCTCCCATAATATTGTTTGGTCTTGTGTTATATATTTAAAATTATTTGGATAAAGGTGTAGATGGTATAATCATCAAATCTGCTAATGTCATCAAGCTGAGAAAGATGACAAAGGCAGGATCCAAAAGGATCTTCATAGGCTAAAGTCTTAGGTTTAATCAAATGAGAAGAAATTCAGTAGTGATAAATGTAAAATGTTGGGCTTGGGTACCAAAAAAATTTAATTTCCCAAGTATAATACAGGAGAAGAATGGTTAGACAGCAGTTATTCTGAAAAAGATCCAGACACTTCAAAAGATTGCTACTTCAATACTCAATCAACCATGTGATCTAGCAGCCGAAAGATCTAATGTGATATTGGGATTCATCAAAAAGGTCATAGCTCCCAGGAATAAAGAGATGACAGTCTCACTATACTCCACCCTCACCAGACCTCATTTGGAGTGTCAAGTTCATTTGTAAGTACCACTGTTAAAGAAGGACATCAATGAACTGCAAAGTTTCTAGAGAAAGGGAACCAAGATGGTGAAAGCCTGTGTCATGGGAATGAGATGAAGAAAGCAGAAATATTCAGCTTGGAAAGAAATGCAGGGAGAACATGATGGCTATTTTCAAATATTTTAAAAGATATTCTATGGGGGATAGATTAAACTTTTTTCTGCTTGTCCCTAAAAGGTCCCAAAAGGAACAATGAGTTAAAGTTGAAAACAAATTTAGTAGTAATGGCCTCACAATTAGACATATCCAAAAATGGAATGGACTGCCTCAAGGAATGGTGGGTTCTCCCTCCTTGGAGGTCCCCAAACAGAGGGTGGATGACAACTTGTGAGGTAAATAATGGTAGGGGGTTCCTTTTGCATGTAGTTTGGACTAAATGGCTGTTGAGATCTCATCTAATGCTTCAATTCTCTTATTCTTTGACACAAAGTAACAGATCAAATGCCAAATGAAGGGTGCCATGAATAAGTTAAGAGGAAAAGAGGATGTCATTCTGGGACAGTGCGAGAGGATTTATGGGGATTTGACTTGAGGATAAATACCACCAAACCCATTACTTTATTGAGAGATGATTGTGTAAACAAAGACTAAATATGAGAAACTGAATCATTAAGGCTCTATTTGTTACCAAAGCAACCACCTGAAGAATGAAAGGCCCAACCAAAGATGCTATTTGGTGTGAAGTAGACAAAACCAACAACCACAAACCATGAAAATTGTTGGTTTGACTTGAAACTGAATTCACTCATTCAGGGGGTAGGGTTAAACTATGCATCAAAATATTCCCAAGTGTAGACTCAGCCTTAGTATCTGTATTTTAATATATCTTTCCCAGGGCAGCTAGGTGGTGCAGTGGATAGAGCACCGGCCCTGGAGTCAGGAGTACCTGAGTTCAAATCCGGCCTCAGACACTTAACACTCAGTAGCTGTGTGACCCTGGGCAAGTCACTTAACCCCAATTGCCTCACTAATATATATATATATCTTTCCCTCCAGAAATGTTAAAGTCAGTCAAGATAATGCAAAGGTAGACCACAACTATGAAATGAGGCTTTTTTATACTTTGGTCTGAGAGAATTTCACAAGCACGAGAAATCCTGTAGAATAGTAGAAAAAGCACTGGCGTTGGAGAAAAATGACTTGGATTTTAACTCTAGATCTGCAGCTGAATACCTGTGACTCAAGGTGCAGAATATGATGTACATTTTCAGACAAAGCCAATGTGCAGATTGTTTTGAATAGTTTGTTATTTTTAGGGGTTTTTTCCCAATTAACAATCATTTTAAAAATTGATTTGAACTTTCTCCCAATGGCACCTTTTCCCTATTGAGGGAAAAATAAAATAAAAAAGAAAGTCTTCATTATATAGCTGTATAGTCTGGTAAAATACAAATTCTCACATTGACCACATATAAAAACATATCTCTGCATTTCATTTCCATCACCTCTCTGACAGGAGATGAATAGCAGATTATTTGAACTTATTCCTTATCATTGCATTTATCAGAGTTTTAAAGTCTTTCAAAGTTGTTTCTCTTTTTCTCTCTTTGGAAAATTTTGAAAAACATTTTCTTGATGTGTTATAATTAGGTACCAATTAGTACAAATAATGAATCCTGTGAAGTAGTCACAAGTATTCAAATTGCACTATTCAAAGTTGCAATTATGTAAAATATGGTTTTGGGCTCTAAACCGGTAGAGATTTGCAAAAGAAATTCTCTCACTAGCTGTATATAGATAGATAGATAGATAGATAGACAGACAGACAGACAGACAGATAGATAGATAGATAGATAGATAGATAGATAGATAGATAGATAGATAGATAGAGATACACATACACATACACACATATGGATATACATCTATTCCTATACATATGTACACTTGTATGTATGCACATGTATATATGCATGTATACATATATATGTGCATATAATGCATATACATCTATACATATACATACATACATGTGTGTGTGTGTGTGTGTGTGTGTGTGTGTGTATAATGTATATGTCCCTCTTTGCACCCTAAATCCATTACCTTTGTGTTAGGAAGTAGAGAGTATATTTAATTATCATTGGTCCTCTGGAATCATGGATGGTCATTGTGGTGATCATAGTTCTTACAGCTTTCAAGTTGTCTCCTGCTTCTGAAGTTTATAAGAGTCTTCAAAACTACGCATTTTTATAATATTGCAAATAGATTTTTCTGGTGCTGTTTACTTCCCTATGTATCATGCAAGTCCTTCCTTGTTTCTTTGAAATAATCTATTTTCTCATGTCTTTCAGGAAAATAATGTTCTGAAACATTCATATACCATAGTTTATAAGCCATCCCTCAATAGATGGGCATCATTTTAGTTTTCAGTTTTTAGGCACTTCTGAAAAAGATACTATAAATACTCTTGATCTCTTTTAGTTTCTTGGGGTTTTTTGTTTGTTTGGTTTGGTTTTGGTGGGGCAATGAGGGTTAAGTGACTTGCCCAGGGTCACACAGCTAGCAAGTATCAAGTGTCTAAGGCTGGATTTGAACTCAGGTCCTCCTGACTCCAGGGCCAGTGCTTTATCCACTATGCCACCTAGCTGCCCCCTCTTTGGTCTCTTTTAGATATGGACCTATTAGTGGTATAGTTGGTTCAAGTAGTACTATTTAATAACTTTTTATGTATGATGCCAAATTGCTTTCCAGAATGATTGAAGCTATTTTTATGTCCAACAACAGTACATCCGTTTTCCACATCCCTTTCATCATGTTTCATTTTCCATTGTCATCTTTGCCAATTTAATGGGTGTGAGGTGGAATCTCAAAATTCCTTTAATTTGTATTTCTCTAGTTAGTAGTGCTTTAGAGCATTTTTTCATCTGCCTATAGATCACCTAGGTTTCTTCCCTTAATAACTGTCTATTCATGTTCTTAGACCATTTACCACTTGGAGAATGATTCTCATTCTTATAAATTTGAGTGTTTTTATATATCGTGGAAATGAAACCTTTATGAGGGAAACTTACTAAAAAGATTTTCCCCCAATTGTTTCTCTTTTAACCTTACCTTCACAGGATTTTTGTGAACTTTAAAAGATTTTAAATTTTATGTAAACAAAATTATACATGTAATCTTCTGTGAATATCTCTGTGCCTTGTTTCATCATGAACTTCTATCAATAAATTTGATAGGCATTTTCCCCCATTTTTCTTTAAATTGTTTATTATGTGATCTAAAACCCATTTGGAACTTATCTTGGTATAAAGTATCTAAATCTTTTCTCTCCCATACTGCTGTACAATTTTCTCAGTGGTTTCTGTGAGATAGTAAATTCTTCTCCCAGTAGTAGCTGGAGTTTTTGTGTTTATCAACTATTAGGCTACTAGAAATATTTGCTTCTCTACATTGTGTAGCTAATTTATTTTACTTTTTCCCAGCACCAAATTGTCTTAAGAATCTGCTAAAGTGAATAAAATAGATAGTATAGTTTGAGATTAGGGACTGCTGGGGCATTTTGTTACCCATCTACCCCTTTTTTCCCCATTATTTTTCTTAAGATTCTTGACCTTTTTTCTCTCCATTTGGATTTTACTATTTTTTCCCTAGATCTGAAAAGTATCATCTCATAGTTTGGTTGCTATGGAATTGAATCATTAAGTTAATTTGGGTAGCACTGTCATTAATGACTCATCCTACCCATGAGTAATTAATATTTTTTCCAATTGTTTGGATCTATATTTTTGCAACCATTGATTTGTAGTTCTAGTTATATAGTGCTTGTATTTTAGGAGGTAGACTCCCAAATATCTTATACATTCTATAGTTATTTTAAATAGAATTTCCTTTTCTATCTCTTCCTGCTGGAGTTTGCCATCATATCATCTGCAAAAAGTGATAATTTTGGTTCTTTTCCCCTCTGTTTATTCTCTCACTTTCTTTTTCTTGTCATATTGGTGTAGCCAGCATTTCTAATCCTGTATCAAATAGAAAAGGTGACAATGGACATCTTTGTTCAAGACTTGATTGTTTTATAAAGGATTTAAGTTTATCTCCCTCACATGTATTGGTTGTACTTAGTTTTAGATACATATTATTGATTAGCTTAAGAAAAGGCCCATTTATTTCTATATTTTCTATTGGTTTTAAAATTTTTATCTTATTTTTATTTTTAGCTTTTTTCCTCAATTACATGTAAAGATATTTTTTAAGTTCCAAATTTTTCTCCCACTCTCCCTTCCCTCCTCCCCCTCACTGAGACCAGTAAGCAATCCGATATAGGTTATACATTACAATCATGTTAAACATATTTCCACATTAGTCATGTTGTAAGAGAAGAATTAGAAAAAAAGAAAGAAAATGCAATAAAGAATAAACAAGAAAAATAACAAAAAAGCAACAATAAAAGTGAAAATAATATGCCTCAATCTGCATTCAGATTCCATAATTCTTTTTCTGAATGTGGAGAGCATTTTCTTTCATGAGTCTTTTGGCATTGTCTTGGATCATTGTATTGCTAAAAAGAGTTAAGTCTATCACAATTGATCATCACACAGTGTTGTTGATATTGTGTACAATGTTCCCCTAGTTCTTCTCATTTCACCCATTACCAGTTCATGTAAGTTTTTCCAGGTTTTTCTGAAATCTGCCTGCTCATCATTTCTTACAGAACAATAGTATTCCATTATATTCATGTACCACAACTTGTTTAGCCATTTCCCAATTGATGGGTATCCCCTCAATTTCTAATTATTTGCTGTGTGTGTGTGTATGTGTGTTATAGAAATGGGTGTCATAATTTGTTGAAAACTTTTTTCTAAATGTATCAATATGGTTATATGATTTTTGTTGATTTTGTTACTAAGATGGTTAATTTAGTTTATAGTTTTCCAAATATCAAACCAACTTAATTAAGCAAATGAATATTTACAAGGCACAGCCAGATGATGCAGTGGATAGAATAATAGGCCTGAAGTTAGAAAGATCTGAGTGCAAATCCAACTTCAGGCACTTACTAGCTGTACAATCTTGGGCAAGACACTTAACCTCTGTTCACCTCAATTTTTTCAACTGTAAAATGGGAATAATAATAAGAACTACCTTCCAGGGTTGTTGTGAGGATCAAATGAGATAATATTCCTAAAATACTTGGCATAGTGACTGGCACATAGTAGGTACTGTATAGATAGATACTAGCTATTAACATTATCATTATTATTAAGTATAAAATGCCCAAATTAACAGAATAAGGAATATAGAATTTAAAAAATAAATTTTAAAGGAAGAAATTGAAAAATTGTAAATGAACTTCCAAAGAAAAGTGAATTGATCAAATACTGAAAGAACAATTAATTCTAATATCACATAAACTATTTGCAAAAATATCCAAAGAACCCTACCAAATTCCTTCCATGACATAGAAATGATCTTGATATATAATCAAGAGAGTTAAAATTTGTAAAAAAAAAAAAAAAACTGTAGACCAAAGAATCTAATGAACGTCAATGTAAAACATTTTAAATAAAATATTAGCAAAGAGGTTAAAACAATATATCACAAAGATTATGCACTATGACAAGGTTGGATTTATATGAGGAATGGCATCTATATTTTTTAAATCATATGATTACACCAATAGATTTTTTCTCTATAATTTTAATAATATTTATGTAAATTGTTTTTCTGGTCCTGTTCATTTGCATCTGTATCGGTTTTTAAAAGTCTTTCTAGTTTCCTCAAAAAGTATCTATTTCACCATTTCTTGTGATACAATAATATTCCATTACATTTATATGCCACAGTTTCTTTAGTCATTTCCTAATAGGAGAACAGCTCTTTAATTTCCAACTGTGGGCTATCACACACACAAAAAATTGCTATAAATGTTAGTGTACATATAGGTACTTTTCCTTTTTTTTTAATCTCTTTGGCATATAGTGGTAGTATAACAAGGTCAAAAGATATGCCCAATATGCTGACAAGCTAGACTTACTTCCAAATTGCTTTCTAGAATGGCTTAAACAATTCTCAGTTCCACCAACAATGTACTAGTGGAACTGTGGGAAATCACATACTCTCCAACATTTGTCATTTTCTTCTTTTGTCTTCTTTGGCAGTTTGATAGATGTGAGGGAGAACCTCCAAGTCACTTTAATTTGCATTTTTCTAATTATTAGTGATAATAATCACTAATTAGAGCATTTTTATATGATTGTTAATAACTTGGGTTTCTTCCTTTGAAACAATGTGGCAATTTGTTTTGCTTGACTATTTATATTTGTTATAAAGGCTTTGTTTTTCCTTATTTTTCTAATTGGGGAGGGAAGGGAATAGGATATCAAAAGTATTCAAAGGGGAAAAAAATAAAGGATAGGAGTCATTGAAGCATTTTAAAAATATACAGATGATAACAAAAGGCCAGAAGAAAACATAGACAAGCAAGATAGCTTTGAAAGTAATATATCAAATTTATTATGTGCTTAAAAGGAAAAGTAAGCTAACCATAATAGAAATTCTGTTTCATGTATAATCTTTTTCTGTTCTACTTTACACATGGAAATGTTCACCCCTTCCTGGGGTGAGTAGGTTTCTTCTCATTAGAAAGTTAATGAGGATAATTGAAAAGAAATCTAATAACAATAATTCAGATCAATAAGAATGAAGTCAAAAGATTTCAGTGTAGGACATTGCTTCACAAATGATAGATTAGAAAAAAGACTGAGGTTCCCTAATTCAGACTAGATCAAGGATTTCTTATTACTAAAAGAGCAAACAAAGTGACCCTTAGTGTGCTTCTACATCAACAACCTTGAATCCTGGGCCTGATGATTCCTAATCCTGTGATCATGGGCACATCACTTAATCTCTTCAAAAGTCAATGTCTTCATTTGTAAAATGGGAGTAATAACTGCTGTACCTTCTTTATAGGATTATAATGAGGACCCAGTGAGATAATATGCATAAAGTGCTTTGTAAATGTTGAAAAATGATTTAAAGTTCACCGGTTATTATCATTATCATATTGATCCAAACATAGGCTGCCTCAAAGATAGACTACACTTAAAATGAGAACCTTTTCAAATGAAAAAAATAGACAAACACTGAAAAATAACACTGATTATTAAACCCCATTCAGGTTTTATACAAGCCAGATTTGGAGGGAAAGTGCTGCATTTATTTAAACTAATAATGGTAATTGTTCTCTATTTCTTTTGTCCCCTTCCAATTGCAGGCCAGTCAGTTTCATAATTCTCTTATATCTCCCACAACTTGCCTGCATATATATATTTGGTGAGGCAATTGGGGTTAAATGACTTGCCCAGGGTCACACAGCTAGTAAGTGTCAAGTGTCTGAGGCCGGATTTGAACTCAGGTCCTCCTGACTCCAGGACTAGTGCTCTATCCACTGCACCGCCTAGCTGCCCCTTGCCTGCCTATATTAAAAGGAATTGAACTAGCTAAAATCTGGGGCTCATATTAAAAAGCTTATGGGATTCTTGACTTGTCTCAGTATTGTTCCTTTAAGGTCAGAACCTTCCTATAAAAAGATGGTTGGTCCATCAGAGTGTGTGCTGAAAGCAGCAAACAATCCCTTAGCTCATTGCTCCTCACTTTTGATTATTTTCCTGGCTTTCCTGATGCCATATTTCTCATCCAAGTCTTTCTGTTCTGGCCTCCAACTAATAGGATCATTGTATTTAAGTCTGAAGGTTATCTTGGAGATTGTTTAATTCATCTCCTTTATTTCAGAGATGAGAAAACAGAGACCTGATATATTAGGATGGATTATTAAGGCCCTAAAAGTGACTGTTAGACCTCAGTTACAGAATATTTGAATAGCTCATCTGTAAATTACATAGGAGCTTCCCTGCCCCCCTCACTTCACTCCCCCACCTTCCCCTGCCCTCCTTCCTCCCCTCTCCCACCTCCCTTCTCCTGAATTCAAATAAAAGCCTTTAGTACTTCAATACACATTTACATGCACAAATAAACCACTGTACCAAAGCAATTCAAGAAAGTTCTACTCTGTCTGGTGTGACCCTAAAGACAAATCCATTTGGGAGATTCCCCCTCCATTGTAGTATAAGAAATAAATGTATATCATTAGGTCGGTAAGGGTGTAATTTAAATCCCCTTTTCAGTCTTTGGCTGACCACATCTACATATGAAAAGCCAGGAATGTAGATAGGTAGGTAGAAAAGAAAATGACCCTCCCCCCTGGGCTTAGCTTTGTTTTTGCACCTGTTCTGGGCCCACTCATATACAATGGTGAATAGAAGAGATTTGGGGTTAGAGTTGTGAACCCCACACCCCCAAGAGTTATTTGATAGATATTAGAAAAATAACTATAACCTAGTTTATAGTCTAACCTTCAGAGATTAAAATTGGAAAGTATATGGAATATTCATTTATCACCTAGGCTAACTTCACCCACAAAGACCTCAAACTCAGCAACCAAGCTGTTTAGTCCAAAGAAAAAAAGATTTGAGCATTGGTTACTTGGTTAAGATTGTCTCTGCTCTTTGTTCTAAACAGATAGGCATCTGGAGCTGAAAATCTTTCTCAGAACATGAGAAGTCTCATAGTCAGAGAATATGGGAAATAGGCAGTTCATTCTATAAGGGGGAAAAACCAAGAAGATTTTTTCCCCATAGGAAAGGGCTGTTTTTTTGTTATTGTTAGGGTTTGTTTGAGGTTTTTTTACCTTTTTTTCTAAAAGAGGTAAAGCAAGAAAAAACCTGTGGGCTTTAAGGTTAAGGATCATGGCTATACCCATCCTTCCCTTGAGGAAGAAATATTGAAGAATTTCAGCTGAGCTGGAAGCTTCAGGCAGAGAGTAACATCCACCCCCATCTTAGCATCTGGCAATTATCATGTACAGCTGAACAGCATTAAGTGGAACAGCATCTAGCCAAGCAACATACATCAGAGACTCCAAGAACAGTGGTGAACAGGCCCAGCAAAAGAACATAAAGACAAAAGCATTAAAAGATTTCAGTGGCCTTGTAGCCTCTGAGGTGTGTTTCGCTTCTCCACACGTGCCCTGGAGATGAGTTTCCTATATATGTACCTGTTTACATGTGCAACTGGCCACACATGCTCTTTGTACATGGACCATCCCCTATGTGTCCCCTACTTATATTTCTTCTTCCCATTCTTGTGTGTATCTGTGAGAATTATATTGTGTATATTATAGGAGAAATATTTAATTACTACTTTTTTTATTCTAACATTTCATTAAATGTCCTTGTCTAGAATTAATTATACCTTCTGGCTGACAATTATAGGAAATACAACAGTGGGGGCCCATGAGCTATGTTTTTCTAAAAATGCAAATACTCAGTATACCTTAAACCTGAGGTAAATGTTCTCTGAGGGATCAATGCTGCAAGTTAAGAGGTGCCACCAGGACTGCAAGTGAATATATCTATAAAGCTTGATAATATTCCTAACGTATTTGTGAAGTCCTATCCCATATAGGAAAAGAAATTTTGCCAAAGCCAAGCAAGTTTAAACAACATTCCAAGAGATGATACCATAAGCAAGATTGTGAACAATCAAAAGGCTGAAAAACTTTAAAGTGAAGATGGAGAAGCAGGAATGCTTGAGGCACTGGGAGTAGGGCTAGCCCCAAGAAGAAAGCACAAAAGGAGCAATGAACATTTAGATGGTTTGCTTTGCATCAGGTGTGAGTGCACTACCCAGGAATTTGTGCTTCCTGGGAAATCTGAACAAGTACCCAAAGAGGAGTGTAGGGCAAAGGCATACAAGTCTCAATCTTTCAAAGAAGAATGACTGAGGAATATACATCTTTGCAGACATCACTGAATAAAATGAGAGATGACCTGGCATGGTAGACAGGGCAGATAGGGGACTGAACTCAGAATCAGGAACATCTACATTCAGAATTTGTACCTAATTTTTCTCATCTGTAAAATAAGAATGCTGGACTCAGTGGCCTCTATCTTCCTAAACATAGAATTAAGGACACCTAAATGTGTTGGGGTGGGGGAAAGTATTATTTCCAAGTCAAAAGAAACTCATTGTTGGCGGGGCTTGGCCTCATTGCCAGTCACTCAGTTGCTATGAACTAGACTTTTGCTTCCCCCAAAAAACCCAGGCAGACATAGCAGTATGTCCATTGTCACCCAGGTGACAATCAACAGAAGAGCCAGGATTTGAAAAATGATCTTCTGATTCCAACTCTACTGTTCTTTCTCCTCCAGTCACACAATTCTAGCCTACACCTCCCTGCTCCTTCTTGTCCTGCCCAGCTCTTCCGCTCTCAAGAACAATCCAGTGGAATCCTCAATTACTGTGTTGCTTTGGTTCCCAGACCCAGCACTCTGTTCCCCCTGCTATTGACAATGTGAAAGTGTCTTTTCTTTGGCCAGGCCTTTGTTGGGGAAACCTTGCTTGGCTGATAACAGTCAACCACGGTTGACAATATCATGATAGTCAAGAGGTTTGCTCCCATGTTGGCCTTGCTGGTGGCTCAGTAAAGAAAAAAGGGAATAGGATGAGATATTCCTTGTCATACTCAGAGGGAAAAATACCTTCATAGTATATTATAAGTCTTGCTTTGGAATAGAAGAATACTAAATCTGCTGAAAATCTGAGTGAGGAGGCATAAAAGCAGCAAGCTGCTAGAACAGTCTGGACTAACTGTCTTAGGGACTCCACCTCAATAGAACATGTTTAATGTTCTGGCTCTCAGGGAAATTGTGAAGTCTGTTTTTAGCACCGGAGAAGGAAATGGCAAACCACTCCAGTATTTTTGCCAAGAAAACCCCAAACAAAGAGTCAGACACAATTGGAACAACCTGAACAAAGTGATGGTTGACAATGGTCTAAGATGTAATTGCCCTTTTGAGTTCGCACTTCAAAACCCAAAAGAAATAAATGTCTAATAGGACTTCAAGTACCTTGGATCAAAAGATCATAAATTCAGTCCCCTATAGATGGAGAAACTGAGGCCCAGAGATAATAAGTGACTTGCTTAAGTCACAAAATGGCAGAGATTGGATTTAAACTCAGGCCTTCTGGTTCCAAATCTAGCCCTTTTTTAATAATGTTTCATGAAACGATACAAAACATGGGAAGTGACAGTCCCATAGTATTCTGCCGAGTCCCGACCATATCTAGAATATTGTATTCAGTTCAGAATGTCACATTTTTAAAAATTGTTTTCAATTAACAAGAATTCTTTTTTTTCTTTTCACTGCCCCCCCCACCATCCTGAAAGAAAAGAAAAAGACAACCTTTGAAACAAATATGCAGAGTCAAAATAAATCCCAGCATTGTCCATGTCCAAAAATGTGTGCCATATTGTTCCTATTGAGGCCATCAGTTCATGGTAGGCTGTGGGTAGCATCCTTTATCTTGGAGCCCCTGGAATCATGGTTGATCATGGCATTGATTAAAGTTCTTAAGTCTTTCAAAGTTGTTTATTTTTTTGTTTTTTTTTTTTTGTTTTTTACAATGTTGTTATTATTGTATAAATTATTCTCTTGGTTTTGCTTGCCAGTTTCAGAGAAACCTGGATACATGTAAGTGAACTGGATGTCACATTTTAGAAAATATATCATCAAGTGGGAGTATGTACAGAGAAGAACAACCAAGGTAATTAAAGGGATGGGAGGTCAGGCCCTAAGAGTGTCTGTTAAAGTAACTGGGGCTTTTTAACCTGAAAAAAAGGAAGGCTTAGGGTGAATATGTCTTCAAGTATCTGAAGCGCCATCATACAGAAAAGAGATTAGGTATGTTTAGAGAACATAAAGAGAAAAATGACTAGAACTTAGAGAAAGGAAGATTTCAATTCTAAATAAGGAACAAAAACCCTAACAATAAGGGCTATCTAAAAGTGGAAAGGGTGGCTCACAGCAGTAGAGAATTCTCTCTCCATCACTGGCAATCTTGAAGCAGAGACTGGATGATGGTTGGCCAGGATGCCAAGACTTCCTGTAGAAGTATCCATTTGTCTAGAGAACCCAAGGTCCCTTCAGATTGAGATCATTGGACTCTGAAACAGATTGGTGGGTAAGAAGTTTTGGATGGGGTGGAGTTTCCTGAGGTTTCTAAAATAATACTAGAAAGGGTATGGGACTCCCCACTCACTCATAAGGACAGCTCTGACTTTGAGCTACATATGGGAGCTGGTATAACCAAAGGAAACCTTTCATCTTCCCTTTGCTCTCTGCCTTTGGTGTGGGAGAACATACTGCTAGCAGACTTTGGGGTTCTCTTAGCTGAGTGGTGTGGGAACTTTGAGGGAATCATTTCCCAGGAGTCTCCAAATGTAGAAACCATCCTGACCATTTTGATCTTTGGGGTTTTGTGTTTCTTCCTTTTTTCTTTCTTCCCCATTCACATATGGATAGAGTGCTGAACCTGGAGTCAGGAAGACTTGGGTTCAGCTCTTGCCTTCAACACTTCAGTCTCAACCAAAAACCGATCTCCCGAATTATTCTCTTGGCAGGCATCCTGGAGAGTAGAAATGGCACTTGGATCAAGAGTCAGAAGGCTTTTTTTGGACCTCAAGATTCCAAATGACACATCCTCCTTGAAGCCTTCCCTAATCTGCCTTCTCAGAAGCAGTCTTCCCCTCCTTAGAACTTTGACACAGAAGAAGGGGCCCTGGATTTGGAGTCAAAAGGCCCAGGTTTAAATCCCAGCTCTGTTTCTGGGTACATGTGGGACTTTAGGCAATCTACTTTGTTTTTCTGGACTTCAGTTTCTTCATCTGCAAAATAATAAGGTATCTTCCAGCTCTAAATCCTCTGACTTCTCTGTCTACTTTGTACCTCTTTTACATACTTATTTATTCTATTTTCTGTATAATTGTTTATTTACATCTTCTCTCCCCACAATAGACCATAAACTCCTTAAGCTCTGAGCCTTTATCTAGTTAATCATTGTATATTCCTCAGGTCCTAGTGCAGTACCTTCTGTATACTTTTTTTTTTGGGGGGGGGGGAGTTGGAGCAATGAGGGTTAAGTGACTTGCCCAAGGTCACACAGCTAGTATACGTCAAGTGTCTGAAGCTAGATTGAACTCAGGTCCTCCTGAATTCAGGGCCTGTGCTTTATCCACTGCACCACCTAGCTGCCCCGTGTATACTTTTTTAAATGTTGGATTGAATTGAATTCAGTTTTTCAGTCTCCTGTGAAAATTCAAATAACTCCTGAGAGAGGGCTATGTTGAACTTCCTACTGGAATTGCTTTTAGTTCCAATTCTAACACTGAAGAGTGACATGAGCATCTCTCTTGCCTTCCTGAGCCTCAATTTTCTCACCTATATCACACCCCTGTTCAAGACACTGTAGGATAACATATGAATTCACTTTACTCTGTATGGTCCTCCACAATCTCTGGCCTTATTTACATTGCTCCCCTATGTGAATTCTACAAACTGGAGAACTTGGACCATAGAATTATAGATTTTGAGCTAGATGGGAACTCAGAGATCACTTAGTTATTCATAGTATCGTAGATCTAGAGCCAGATGGAACTTCATTCATTCATTATCTAGTCTAACCTCTTCATTTTACAGGTGAGTAAACTGAGGCCCAAGAAGGTTAAGTGACTTTCCCTGGGTCACATAGGTAGTGGGTAGGAGAAACAAATCCAGTGCTTTCCATGATAGTGTCTCTCCTAGTTCTTTCGCAATCTTGTCCTGTCTTCTCTCTTCTCTCTGCATTCCTGTGCACTATCCCTCATTCCAAATCCTCCTTATCTCCTTATCCTCATCCTTCATGATCCAGGTCAGGGGCCACCTCCTCCATGGAGTCTTCCCCGATTGTCTCTCATCTCCAGCGGAAAGTAATCCTGTCCTCTTCAAACATTCCCAGAGCCCTTTGTCTGGGTCTCCCCATTCTGCTTTGTTCTATCACACATCTTCATCCAATGGAAAGAGCTCAAACCTCAGTTTTGCTAATCTGACCTGCATGAACTTGGACAAGTCACAACTTCTCTGGACTCCAGTTTCACCTGGAAAATAGGTGCAGGGATGGGGTGGGGGGGTACCAGATTATTTTTAAGGTGCCTTTCAGAGCTAGGATTATGAGCTTATGGTCACTGTATTGTACATCTCACTCAGGTTCAAAGGTCCTTGAGGTTGGGGACTGTATACACATCCACACACCCCAGCACTGAGTGTTTCTGTATCAGCATAGTGAATAGCATGCTGGGTTGGAGTGTGGAAGACCTTAGCTTCAAACACTGTGTAACCATGAGTATTTGCCCTAGTGGCCACTAAGTCATAAAGAGGTTTCAATCTGTGTAGCAGAAGGGAGTCCTCATTCTGGGAAGTTCCTGGTGTTGATTAAATCACAAATCTTTCCTTATTCTCACACCATTCCTCAACCCCGCCCCCCCCCCCCACACTTTACATCCAGTGCCAAGCACATACATTGCTTTGGATAGAAGAGTCACTTAAATGTGAAATGAATTGCACTGAATTGAGCTGAGTCTATAAACTGAGTAGGGGGAAGTTGGGGGTGAACTAATCAGAGAGTCCCCTCTCTCAAGTCCCCTCCAGCTCTAACGTTCTGTGATCTGGGACAGAGTCCCTGGTGACTCTCAGTAGCGGTTTGCAAACAGAGGGAAACATCAGGTCAGCTTCCTGCCTCATCCCTCTAGCAGCGTTTGTTTAAAAGTTGCAGGGATGGCTCTCATCACCCGTGCACATATGCCAGTGTGCGTAGGATGAAGGCTCGCGTTCCCGGCTCTTCGGGGTAACAGATGTGGCTGAGCAGTAGCCTTTGTCCAATCAGTGAAGAGCCAAAGGTAACAAGGCAATGAGCATCCTGGGCCTTTACTGACAGCGCCAAAGGGAGAAGCTGATGCTGTGACAAGGTGGGAAGGTGATGCTTAACAGCTGGAGAGTAGATACCGAGAAAAGATCCTGTCTCTAGTGTCCTGAGAAGGGAGAGGGCTCTTTACTAGAGACTTTTGTGTTAAGGAGGAAGGCAGATGTGAAAGACCACTTCTGAACCCTCTAAATTCCTTCACTAGAACCCTCCTCCTGCCCCCCAAATTACAGGGACTGGCTGGCTTGCATGCTTCAACTAGTTCCTCCAAAGTTTCTTTGAAAGGAAATTTCAATAGTCTGGTTTTTGTTTGCTTGCTTGTTTTGTGATCACATAAAATACTAATAGGGAAGGAGAGCCAAAGTAAAGATCTGCTCAAAAAGCCCAACAGTGCCACCTAGTGGCACAAAGGAATGTCCTGACACATTAACGTGTGAGTGGTAGCTGGTCAGTCAGCTGGTTGTCGCTGTTGTGCAGTAGTTTCCACTCGTGCTTGACTCTTGCTGACCCTATTTGAGATTTTCTTAGCAAAGACACTGGAGTGGTTTGCCATTTCTTTCTTCAGCTCATTGTCCACGAGGAAACTGAGGCACAGTTAAGTGACTTGCCCAGGATCACACAACTACTGTCTGAGGCTGGATTTGAACTTATTACGTCTTCCTAACTCCAGGGTTGGCATTCTATCCACTATGCAAGGTAGTTGCCCCAGGCACTTCAGGTAAAAATGGCAAAGTGGAAAAAGTTTGAATTGCTACCTTTCTTTCTTCACTGATTTCCTACCTCCTGGCCAATTGGCTCTCTGCCTAATACAGTACCTCAAGGCTCTCATGTTGTCCCAAACTTTCACCTGTTGCCAAAATGAGTTCTCACTCCTGCTTTCTCCCTGGACAGTTGAGAATTTGGGGCAACATGAGAGCTTGTTGTATATATGCATGCATATATATATGTGCATGCATATATGTGTATATATGTGAGGCAGTGTGGTATAGCAGGTAGAAAGCTGGCCTTGGAGTCAGAAGACCCTGATTTCAAATTCTGCCTTTGGCCACATGCTGACTGCGTAACCCTTCTGGGTGAGTCACTTCATCTGTTTCTCCCCAAGAGTTCCCTGTTCCAATGAAATCGCAAATCTGGAAAGGAAAAAACAAGTATGTGCATGTTAAAACCCTCCTTTGGCCATTCCCACAGGGAGCAGAGAAAACTGAAGGAGGGGAATGACCTGCTGGGCAGGTGATTTTATCCAGATTCCCAAATTCCAGTTTTCATCCTGACTTTTCATCTTTGAAAGAACTTGGAGGAAAGAGAAGGTGAAGATCACAGGATGAAGATGCCACCGAAATAGTACCTTTTGCAGAGCTGTGTGGAGAAACAGGGATTCACGAGGCGGGGCAGTGGTGGAGGGAACATTAGAGAGACCTGCCTGCTCTGGGCACCCGAGTCCCTCTGCCTCCCTCCCTGACTGACACTCCTGGGTCTGAGTTCTTTAGTGGCTGATGAGGACATTGGGAAGTGGGAGCTAAGGGAATGAGCGGAGACTATTGGGAGATAACTGGGGAGGATGAATGACCAGTCTCTCTCCCTCTCTCTTCCTCCCTCCAGGCTGACAGACCAAAAGCACTTTTGTTATCATGAGTGTACATATTTCAAATCTGATTCTATTCCGGAAGGAAGGAAGGAAGGAAGGAAGGAAGGAAGGAAGGAAGGAAGGAAGGAAGGAAGGAAGGAAGGAAGGAAGGAAGGAAGGAAGGAAGGAAGGAAGGAAGGAAAAGAGAGTAGAAATTTGGTTTTTGCCTCAAACTGACACCTGGGTATGACCTTAGCTTACAAAGACCAAGGTCTCCCACTTCCATAAGGAGCCATCTTCACTTGTCCTTATCTATATCTTGCCACTGGACCTAGATGGCTCAGGAGGAGAGAGCGAGGCTGGTGACTTTGCATAGACCTGCCTCAATTAAATCCAACTCACTTTCAAATCAGGACATCACTTTCCCGATGTCATTGGTCCTCTTAGAGAATAAAGGACAAACAACTATGGCAGTGGCAGTAGTGGTAGTCGTGGTAGTAATGAATCTCTTAACTAGTGGAATATGTAGGAAATTTCCAAGTTGGAGGGGGGGGGGGTCCTACTAGCCTGTGCTCATGTTAGAACAGGGATGATGATTAGAAGAATAACCTAACATTTATAGAGCAATTTAAGGTGTACAAGGTAATTTTAAAATATTACCTCATTTTATCCTCACAACAGCCCTGAGAAACGGGTGCTATTATTATTACACCTATTATTATATTTTATAGTTGAGAAAACTGAGGCAGACAGAGGTTAAGTGACTTACACAGCTAGTATGTGTCTTTGGATTAATGACCTTATTTCTCAGAAACCACTTACCCTTCTTAATAATTTCCTGTGATCATTATGATAATCAATGATCAATCATTCATCTAGTATTGTTGGAGCACCTGCTGTGTAGGTAAAATAGTACCAAGTGCTGTGGGACACATAGTAAAAATATGACAGCATCTCTAACTTTATAAATTTACTGTGGAAAAAATAGTAGTTGCAATAAAAATATGTATAGTGCTTTACTTTTAAAATTGTTTACACATTTTTGTTATTGCAAATTTACAATTTCTTATCATCATTATTATCTGATTCTTCTCATCTTATTTTGATGGAGTACAGATGGAAATATCATAGGATAGGCTACTATCTTGCTATTATCCTTTTATATTTCATGCTCTGTAGAATATTGCAGAGGTGGATGAAATAACTTCCTCTTGTAATTGAATAAAAATATTTTGATGCCAGCTCATCCTCTATAGGCTCATAATCATATCCTTGGTATAATAACTCCAATAGGATGATGGGTAACACCCAGAAGAATGGGAGGGTGTTTCAAGGCAAATGGTGGGGGAAACCATGGGGAAGACAAAGATTAATAATGAACTGCACAAAAAGGGATGTAAGAAAATTCCGACCATGGGGGAATATCTTTTCTATTGCAGCAGTCCAAGTGTGAGGTAATGAAAAAATGCAAAAGGACATTGGAAGTTGGAGTAAATAGGAAGGGACAGATGAGAAAATGTTATGGAGATAGATAGGATCAAGAGGACTTGGTAAGCCAGTTCAGGAAACCAAGTTCAAGCACTAAACATGTTTTCTGACTCTCAAGACCTCTCAAAACTCTCCAAAGGAGGGCTTATGCACAATAATGAACGAGTATTATGCGGAAGTAATGAAGCAATTTCAGTTCTATTGTATAGGACACCAAGAACACAAAAGAGAGGAAAACATAATGAACTAATAACAGAGAAGGTCAATAATCCCTAGCAACCTAAAGCATGCCTCTGCAACTACCCACCCTGATCGAGGCAGTGGGATTCACAAGTTGACCCACACACTTTCAACAGAACTCAAGTAAACTTCCCCCTCCCCAACCCCACCTCTCAGTGTCCTGGAAATCCAAATGGCAGAAGATGCATGTGATGGTACTAATGCATACCAGCACTCTGCTGCACCAAAGCTCAGCCAGAGAACTGGGGCAGAACAGTGACACCCCACTAGGCCTGAAGGAAAGAACTTAGCATCCAGTTCAAGGCAATTCTGTCTCTCCCAAAAGTCACTTGGGGGCAGAGACAGGCCTGTGAAAATTGGGTTGCCCAACATGAAAGGAGGCTGAAATAGCTTTAAGATACATCCTCAAGAGAAACTGCCATCGAAACGGAAGAGCAGGATGGGGTAGAAGATGGAGAAATGGAGAGACTTTGAAACTGAAAATAAATAGGAAAAAAAAAAAGAATGCTCCTAATCATTGATAATGTGTTAGAAATGCAAATTAGGGACAGCTAGGTGATGCAGTGGATAGAGCACTGGCCCTGGATTCATGAGGACCTGAGTTCAAATCCAGCCTCAGATACTTGATACTTACTAGCTATGTGACCCTGGGAAAGTCACTTAACCCCAATTGCCTCACCAAAAAAAAAAATCAAATTAAAGAAACTTTGAGGTTAATTGGCAAAAATGGGGAAAAAGTAAAATAGTAAATATTGGAGAAACTGTATGGGGAAAAGCCACTAATATACTTTTGGTCCAGCCATTCTGGAAAGCTATTTGCAAACATGCCTCAAAAGTTAGAAAAGTGTGCATATCCTTTGCCCCAGTAATAATAGGTCTGTGTCTCAGAGATCAAAGAAAAATGATCCATATGTATAGAAATGTTTGTAGCAGCTCTTTTTGTAGTGATGAAGAACTGGAAACTAAAAGGAGTGCTCAGGAATTGAGGAATGGCTGGACAAAACATGGTATATGGCGGTAAAATACCATTGTGCTGTAACAAATGATGAAGGAGATAGTTTCAGAGAAACCTAGGAGGACTTGCATGAACTGATTTGAAGTAAGCAGAACCAAAACAATTTATACATAACAACCTTTTTTTAAAATGAGCAACTTTGAAAGGCTTAAGAGTTCTGAACAATATAATAACTAGCCATGATGCCAGGGGACTGATGATAAAGAGTGATGATGCTTACCTTCCAGAAAAGAGATGGTTGACTCGACTATGCATATTTGTTACATTGGTTTTTTTTAATTCCTGTGGATACTTGCTAATTAAAAATATTAGAAATAAAGTAACTTCCCCCACAGGTGTAAGAAAACAGAAAATGAGCAATGGGGGGTGGGGTGGGGGGAGAGAAAAAGACTAAAACTACTAGAGGTCTCAGAAGAAATAAAATCCAAAGACCTTAAGCATAAGCAGGTAAATCAACAAGGAAGATGTTAAAGACAGAGGGGAATATAGACTTTAGATCAGCTAAAAGGGTCCACACATCTCTGAATAAAAATGCAAGAAAAAGAAAAGTGAATCAAGACCTGATGAGACAGAGAACCCTGTAGATTGCCAAGAGAACCTAAAAGCATGGCAGTTTGTTCCTGAATGATATAAAAGAAAAATAAAGATAGTGAAAGCATAGTCTGTGGCCTTCACAGCTGAAATAATTGTCAAATTAGAAAAATAATGAATCCACAGTGACAGAAGAAGAGAGAATATTATTGGGGATGTAAATATGCAGAAGTGAAGAACAATCTGAAAGAGTAGAAGCCAAAAAACCCCAATAATGTTAAAAGAAAACATGTTCTTCATACAAGCAAACATAGCTTTTCAAATATCCTAGAAAATAGAAATAAAAGAAAAGTAAACAAATGCAGCAATTAAGAACAACAGTAGAACAGAGATATCATTAAGAGACTTCTTCTAAAAGTACACAAGGAAACAAGGATGAAAGCAAAAGTCAATTAGAAGTGATCATGGAGGAACAGGCCTGAAATATCATGGACTAAACCTCATAACATTCAACCTATAGGTGGATCAATATATTTTGTAGGACTTGGTTAAAGAAAGGGAGAATGCATAAAAGGGGAGATAGAAGGAAGAAGATAGAGAATAGGTGATATACTCTAATCAAGTCAAAGGTTAGCAATGAAGGAAAAAGAACTTCTTTAGTCTTTAAGAATGAGGAACCTATAGGACAATGAGGAAGGAGGCAAAGGGAGGTATTGAAAAAGGAGGAAAGAAAAGGGGAAATCTTGTTTTGGTGGTTGGAGGAGGTAATGCTAATGAATATTCCCATGGGGGATGACAAACATTTTTAAAATAAGTATAATTTAAAAGGATTTGGTACTTTGACCATTCATCCCACCACAGGAGAAAGGGAATCGGAACTCCTGAGGGCAACTTACCCCCACAAGAGTGAGAGGCCATAGACCCAGGGAGGAGATTTTAAGGCAAATGGGGGGAAATGATCATGGTAAAAGCAAAACTCAATAATTAATTAATTACACAACCAGGGATATAGATAAATTCTTATTATGGGGTTATAGCCTCGCTATCTACTACAGACATTGGAATTTTTCAATGTGAGACACAACTGAAAAAAAAGGGACAGGGATCAAGATCTACCAAGCAACATCATTGAAAGTAGAAGAAATGCTGACAATGGGATAAGAGAAAGAAATAAAAGGCTTAAAGACAGGCAAAAAGAAGATAAAACAGTCACTCTTTACTGATAATATAATGTTTTACTCAGAAAATCCTAGGGAATCAGCAAAGATACTAATAGAGATGATTATAACTTCAGTAAAATTGAAGGCTACAAAATAAACTCTAAGAAAATCAGTAACATTTCTAGATAATAACAAAATCCAAAAGACAGTAATTGAAAGAGAAGTCCCATTCCAAATTAACTATGAATGCATAAAATATCTAGATTTAGAACTGAGCCTTAGAAGTCATCTGGTTCAACCTTTTTTTGTTTCACAGGTGAGGAAATCAAGTCCTAGAAAGTTTAAGCAAGTTTCCCAAGTTCACAGGGGTAATAAGAGGGCAGAGGAGAGATTTGAACACAAGGCTTCTAACTTCAAATCTAGCATTCCCCTCCTCTTCCCTCCCCCATTTTAGGATGTCTCTATTAGTTGAAGGTATACTAAAAGACTGCATTTCTAGAGTCCTGAATTTTTAAAGGCTGGTGATTTTAAACTGGATTCCCCATTACCTATAAGGAAGGCCATGAAAATTCAGAATAAGATAAGATTTCCATCTTTTCCTCAGGAATCAAATCGGCCAACTTGAATATATTCAGAATGTGTGGGGAAGGGGGAGAAATTCTAAATGAGTGAGGTCCCTATCCACAGTTTTAGCCTATAGACTCAAGGTGCCCATGACCTCATTACCCACATAGCTGATCATTTTCCTCCTGTTTCACCCAGAGTAGCGGCTGATTAGGAGATAACTTCGTTATCCCATCCATCTGATGCCCCCCTCTCTCCATTGGAAAGGCCCACCAGCACATGCCGCTAACATTAACAAGGACTGTCTTCCCAATTTGATGGCAGGCAGAGCCATCCATCTCAGGACAGTTGGAACAGATGGATGAGGCTGGAGGGAGGAGAGTAGGGCAGCAGCAAGGGAATAATGAGGACCACTGAGGGAAGTTTCCCAGACCCCAGGGCTAGGAGGACATACTGGCATCTTGGAGGTGAAGCACAGGTGTGGTCTCGGAGGGCTTTCTGGGGCGGGTCCGGAGCCCGGAGGATGACCTCTCTCCCTGCTCCAGGCTTCTACCTACCCACGAATCCCATCATGCACACCGGCCTCCATTTCCCACGAGTGCCTGCCCGGCTCCTGCCATCTGCCATGATTTATAGAAAATGGGCAGTGATTAATAGCCCAGTCATCTCTGAGTGAAGCCATTTTCTTTCATTTACCTGCTCCCTGACCTCCCTGCACAGTCCCAGACTGGCACTGGGGAAGTGTATTAATCATGCACTTTAAAAATATTTAAAGGAGGAGATGGGCCCGGAGCACAGTCTGTTTAATGGAGTCATTTGTGACTGGGGGAGAGTCTTCCTATGCTAATTAACAGATAAAACAAACTGGCTGTTTGAAATGCAAATGGGACAGTGAAGGAGCCTCTTGCCTGGTCTTGGGGCTGCTGCCTGTGTTGGGGAGGTAAAATCCTCCTCTTCCTCCTTCTGCCCCTTTTCCTCCCTCTCTTCCTCCCATCCATTTTTAACTAAAAGGTCATAGTGACCAGCTCCAAAGTAGGAAATTCAAGGTGAGCTTTCGTTCTCCCCCGTCTTTTTATGTTTCTTCTTCCCCTGCTCAGGACAAGAAGCCAAAAGCACCAAACCCAAGGCTTTTGAATACATGCAAAAATGACTGGCCCTGTTACTTTTCAAATCCTATTAGGAGTCCCCTACACCTTGCCTTACACAAACAAATTCACCTGTTCACACATAAATACCAGCTGTTTCAAAAGCCACTTTGGCATTTGGGGATAGATCAAGTCATTAATTCATTATAAACCCACCCCCTCAATAGTTCAATTCCAAACCCAATTATTTTTGTTTTCCCAATACAAAATAACTGGTTGGACTGATTTTTTTTCTTCAGCTTTTAACTTGGCTGTTGTGGATTGCAATTCAATCAATCAATAAACATTTATTAAGTGCCTACTATATGTCAGGCACCATGTGAGGTGCAAGTGACATAGAGACAAAACACAAGTATCATTCACCAAGCATATATCAAGGACCAACTTTGTTCTTGAGCATTATACTAGACTCTAAGGCAAAGAGAGAATGTATGTGTAATGAAGGGCCTCATGTAGGCCGAGAGGCTCCATATGTGCCTCAAAGGATGGCAGACTCTTCTCCCCTTACCCTTCTCAAAGGGAGACTTTCACTCCAGCCAGAAGGGGGAGCAGAAGCTTGGCCACTCTGCTTTCCTCAGATGGGGGTACTAGGCTAGAAGTATCTGTCTGCTCCCTTAAATATTGTTTGTTTAGAGAATATGATCAAGTTTGAGCTAACTTCTGATTGCTTTGCCATTTGTGGGGGAAGGAAAGGAGCACGCCAAGCACTATATCCAAGGTTTGACCCGTTTCCCACCAAATACCAGTTCTACAGTCAACACACATAGAGAATGGCAAAGAAACCCATCTATCCAACTCATAACAAAAGAGAAATCAGAGAAGGTATACATAGGGGAAGATACACTGGCCAATACAGTGTGAAGGAGCTCTCCCACTGAAAGAGAAATAATAATAGTGTACTGGATTCCACCCAAGGGAAAATCACCAAAGTCTCTAGAATAGCAAGCTGGGTATAGGGACATGATAGAGACTGCCCACTCTTCTCATGTCTTCTTAGTCTTATCCTTCAGCAGCCTGAAGTTGGGTTGGCCCCTTCCATCTTCTTTCTTGAAGCTGGAATCCAGAAGTTCCTGAAGTGACTCTCTACTTGAAGAGTCTTGAAGTCTGAGGAATGCTAAAGAAAATATGAAGAGCCCCAAAGGGGACTGGTGAAGAGAGAGAGAGAGAGAGAGAGAGAGAGAGAGAGAGAGAGAGAGAGAGAGAGAGAGAGAGAGAGAGAGAGAGAGAGAGGGAGGGAGGGAGGGAGGGAGGGAGAGAGAGAGAGAGAGAGAGAGAGAGAGAGAGAGAGAGAGAGAGAGAGAGAGAGAGAGAGAACGAGCAAACAACACCACCACTACCTTGGCCATCATTGCCCCTCAGATACTGATAGAGATAGCCCCAGAATCTGAATTCAGCTCCTCTTGAATAGCAGTACTTCCAGCCCACTGTCCAAAACCATCATACTGGAAAGATGTGATGGAGCAACTGTTCCTACAAGTTCTGCAGACACTGCTACAGAAGACCCAGAAAAAAAGTTCTCATCACTGAAGTGTTTGGTATTGTTGAGTGGTTCAACATCAGAGACTGATAGGATTTTTATCAGTGGAAATGACACAAAAGCAGAGGCATTCCCATCTATTTTACTGCTGCACAATCTGACTCGCAGCTGATATCTTTCATATGTGTTGTCTCCCACATTAGAAGGTGAGCTCCTTGAGAGCAAGAATATCTTGACTTTGCTATGTGTATCCCCAGTGCTAAGAACATAGTAAGCACTTATTGCTATTTTCACTCATTCATTTATATAATCTATAAATACACGTGCATATATTAGGGGGACATGCTCAACAATTGGGGATAAGTCATCAAAAAGTTTAGAGACTATTGCCCTAGAGGACCAAAGAAGCAGATACAGCCCATTATTTCAGAGGAAAAGGAGAAAGGGACTGAATAGTGTGAACCTGGAAGTAAGTAGTAGAAAAGAAAGAAGGAAAAAAATGGAATCCATGGCAGCCATGATTCTGTTAGGGGGTTGACCTTCATAATTTGTCCCTGCTTTTGCCATAAGTCTGGTGGACAAGTCAAAAGCAGAATGTAGTCCCAGCAGTACTTCTTTTTTTTTTAATTTTATTTTATTATTTTCCAGTTACATGTAGAGATAGCTTTCAGCATTTGTTTACATAAGATTTCCAATTTCAAATTTTTTCTCCCTCCCTCCCCCCTCCCCAGACAGCAAGCAATCGGATATAGGTTATATTATATATATATATATATATATATATACATATACACATATACACATACATAACAACATTAAACATATTTCTGCATCAGTCATGCTATAAGAGAATAATCAGAGCAATAAGGAAAAACCTTAAAATAGATAAACAGCAGCACCAAAAACAAAAGAAATATTATGGTTCAGTCAGCATCCATATTCCATAGTTCATTTTTTTTCTTCTGGATTTGGAGAGCCTTTTCCATCATGATTCCTCTGGAACTTTCTTGTACCATTGTATTGGTGAGAAGAATCCAGTCTATCACAGTTGATCAACACATAATGTTGATGATACTGTGTATAATGTTCTTCTTGTTCTCAGCAGTACTTCTTTAATTCAGGGCTCTTTATCATTTTCCCATTCAGCATTCAGCATAGTCATACCCCCTTCTCCCCATCATGTAGCCATTTTCCCATCCACATACCCACCTTCATCCACAAATCACACTCATTTACATTACTTTCCTTCCCCCCCTCCTCTCTCTGTCCCTCCATATTTTCCTCCTCTTCCTCCTCCTCTTTTTCCTTCTCCTCCTTCTCCTCCTCTGTCTCTTGCCATAACTATTACAGAGTAATAGGGTCTTTTCCCCAGGGTGCTGAAACCTAGAGGAATGTTGGCCACACGTTTTCAGTCCTTCAATAGCACAGAAACAACTGAGCTTAATACTTATACACAAATCCCTCCCAGACAGGAATGGAGCTGCCCTTTTCCTCGCCAAGCACCACCACTCAACCCCCAGAATGGTTTCCCCAGAGGTGGTCTCTAGGTGCCGTAGAGCTTCAGTCACCTCCAACTAAATTAGTCCAATCTAATGCCACTTGCCCCACATGAAAAAAAAATGACTGGTTGGTTAGGACTCTCTTCCTCAATCTCTCTATTTTTTCTTTCTTTCCGGGTCTTCTCTATGTATCTCTCTGTCTCCCTGTCTCTGTATCTCTGTATGATTCTTTCTCTTTGACTTCAGACCTTTTGTTTTATCATTATCTTAATCTGTCTCTGCTTCTCTCTCTGTGTTTTATCATCTTTGTCTATCTCTTTCTTTGTTTCTCCATCTCTCTCTGTTTCTGTTTATCTCTGTCTGTGTCTTTCTCTATTTCTTGTCCTCTTTCTGCCTGCCTTTATCTCTCCATCTCTTCATCTCTGTCATATTCATTCTAGATAACCACTACCCTCCTCTTTCCCCTAAGATAACCATCAAGTAGGCCCTTGATAAAATAGTATGGCCACTGATTTTTGTTTTCTACATCCCCAGATTCCTTCTCATAGATTCTTGACCCCATTTGGTAGTACTCTTTCCCTAACCCTGGACATACTCCTACCCTTTCTTTTCCCTTCAGTTCAGATCTTTCATTCACACTGAGTTGTAAATGACTAACAGTTTAAAGTTAACCCCCACTCCCAGGGAAATTTATAGTTTGCCTATTATCAAAGCCTTAATAATTTGGTCACAGAATATTTCTGCCACTTGAAATTTATTAATGGAACCTATAAATGCTGGGCCTAGGGCTTGGAAATATCCCTGGAAATAAAAATGTCTGTAGTTTGAGGAAGAGGTGGTTGGAAAAAATTTAGAAACAAAGTAGAAGGAATGGAATCTATTTTTATTCTGAACAATTTCTGCATTTAATATTCTTGTTATAGACATAATTTCTTTGCTAATATTTTAAAGAGAAAAATTTCCCTGGCATGGACATTTTCTCATGAAATCCATTCACACCAGGATTCTGCAGAAAACAATCTGGAAAACCCTGGCCTACTCTATCCACTTTGTCTATAGAAAAGCTGGCCCTGATCACTAGTCTGAACCCATAAAATGGGCCCCAGAGGAAAAGGGGAGAGGAACTAAGAAGCTGGGACACTGACCCCCATAGGGAGAAACCCTGGGACATTTTTCGATGACTATTTGAAGTATTGTTTGGGTGGGGACAAGTTCACCTGAGGTTCAGTCTCTACGGGAGAGGTACCTTTTGATACCTTCCTAGTTTAAATAATTGTCTGATAAAGGAGTGTACATGCTGTCAGCACCCTGTAAATTTTGATGCTGAGGGGCCATAGCTTAGCCCACTCTAGTTAGAGGTCTTTCCATATTCTGTTTAACCACATCCAGCTGAAATAACAGGCAAATTTGGCCTTGCAGTACAAAATGAAGCAGGGCAGAGACTAATAGAATTTTGTCAAGATAATAGCAAACACTCTTTTTTAACCACCCAAAAGGTGAGTTTACACATCGACATGCCCAGATGGTCAATATCAAAATCAAATTGATTATATATATTTTGCAGCCAGAGCTGGAGAAGCTCTATACAGTCAGTTAAAACAAGACCTGGAGCTGACTGTGGCTCAGATCATGAGCTTCTTATTGCAAAATTCAGATTTAAATCGAAGAGAATAGGGAAAACTTTCATATTATATAAGTATGATTTAAATAACATCCTTTATGAATATGAATTGAAACTGACAAATATATTAAAGAAATTAGATATGGAGTGCCTGAAGAGCTATGGCCTTCTGTCCTATCTCTGCAAGGAGGAAAAATGGCTGTCTGATGAGGCTTTACAATTATCTGAGGAAAAAAGGAAAATGAGAGGTAAAGGAGAAAGGAAAAGATATACCCAACTGAAAGAAGAATTCCAAAGAACTGCAAGGGGAGATAAGAAGGCCCTCTTACATGAGCAATGCAAAAAAAAAATAGGAGAAAAATAATATAATAAGAAAGACAAGACATCTTTTCAAGAAAATTAGAGATATCAAGGGAACATTTCATACAAAAGTAGGCAAGATAAAAGACAAAAATGGTAGGGACTTAACAAAAATAGACAAGATTAAGAAAAGGTGACAAGAATAAACAGAACAATTATGCAAGAAAGAACTGATAACCACAATGGTGTAGTTACTGATCTAGAGCCAGGCATCCTGGAAAATAAAGTAAAATGGGCCTTAAGAAGAATTGCTAACTAGCCTTGTTAGTGGGTAGTGGAGGTGACAGAATCCCAGCTGAACTATTTAAAATCCTAAAAGATGAAGCTCTTAAAATGTTGCATTCAACATGACAGCAAGTTTGGAAAACTTAACAGTGGCCACTGGATTAGAAAAGATCCATTTATGTCCCAATCCTAAAGAAGGGCAATGCTGAGTAATGTTCAAATTACCAAACAATTACATTCATTTCACACACCAGCAAGCTTATGTTGGAGATTCTGCAAGCTAGGCTTCAGTAATATGTGAATTGAAAATTACCAGAAGAGCAGACTGGTTTTCAAAGAGGCAGAGGAATTAGAGACCAAATTGCCAACATTTGCTAGATTATGGAGAAAGCAAGGAAGTTCCAGAAAAACAACTGCCTCTATTTCATTGACTACACTAAAGTCTTTGGATCACAACAAAATGTGGCAAATCTTCAAAGATGGGAGTACTAGATCATCTTATGTGTCTCTCAAGGAATCCGTATACAGGTCAAGAAGCAACAGTTAGAACCAAATATAGAAAAACTAATCAATTTAAGATTAGAAAAGGAGTATAACAAAGTTGTATATCATCACCTTACTTAATTTATATGCAGAGTACATCATGCAAAATGCCAGACTGGACAAATCAAAAGCCAGAATTAAGGCTGTTGGAAGAAATATCAACACTCTCAGATATGCAGATGATATCATTCTGATGGCAGAAAATAAAGAAACCTTTTGATGAAGATAAAAGAAGAGAGTATAAAAGCCGGCTTGAAGCTCACCATTTAAAAAAAAAAATAAGATCTTGGCAATTGGTCCTATCACTTCAAGGTAAATAGAGGGAGAAGAGATGGAAGCTGTGTCAGATTTTATATTCTTGGGCTCAAAGATAACTGCAGACGGCAACTGCAGCCACGAAATTAAAAGATACTTGCTTTTTGGAAGGGAAGCGATGGCAAATATAGATAACATACTAAGCAGAGACATCCCCTTTCTGACAAAGATCCATATAGTCAAAGTTATGTGGGTTTTTTTCAGTAGCAATATATGGCTGTGAGAGTTAGACTATCAGGAAAGCTTAGCACTGTAGAATTGATGCCTTCAAATTGTGGTGCTAGAGAAGACTTTTGAGAGTCCCTTGGAGAACAGGGAGATCAAATCAATCAATACTTAAAGAAATTAACTCAGACAATTCACTGGAAGGTCAAATACTGAAGCTGAAGCTTAAATACCTTGATCACATAATGAGAAGACAGGACTCTTTGAAAAAGAGAAAAGGGGGGCAGCTAGGTGGTACAGTGGATAAAGCAAGGGTCCTGTATTCAGGAGGACCTGAGTTCAAATCTTGCCTCAGACACTTGACACTTACTAGCTGTGTGACCCTGGGCAAGTCACTTAACCCCCATTGCCCTGCAAAACAAAAAAAAAGAAGAAAAAGAGAAAAGATTGAAAGATTGAAGGCAAAAGGAAAAGGGGATGGCAGAGGATGAGATGGATAGATAATATCCTGAAAACAACAGACATGAACTTGAACAGACTTTGGGAGATAGTAGGGGGTAGAAGAAGGGTTTGCTGTGGTATGGTCGATGGGGTCACAAAGAGAAATGACTAAATGACTGAACAACAACAAAAGCTATAGGTCTAGTGACAATGGAAAGTGAAGAAACAGGATACTAGTGACCAGTTTCTTCCAGGTAGCTTTCTGCCTCTTCATTTCCCAGGTCCTTGCAGACAAATGTCTCCATCACCTGCATGATAAATGATTGTGACCCTCAACCAACAGGAGGGGATGTTTGCAGGGCATTGCAAGAAGCTATGTTAGGCCTTCCTCTGCCTGACATCTTTATTAATTGTCTGAGCAAGAAGATAAACAGCATGTTAATTAAATTTGCAGATGTTGCTAAATCAGGAGGTGTTCCCAACATAAAGGATAGAGCGATAATACAAATGAACCTTATACAGTTCTCTGAAGAGGTTGGCTCTAGGATCCCTGGGTATGGTATCATTTTTATAAATGCATAGCTCCATCTGCCTCCCTCACGGGAGTGGAACAGGACAACTGTTTTAAGGTGACATATGTTTGAGTTGTCATTATCACTATCATCATTACTATTACTATTATTGTTATCATTGTTAGTAAAAAGACCTCAGCTAGGTGTCCAAATACTTGGACCAATCCTAGCTCACTCACTAATAATCTGCCTGTTGTTGGTCAAACCACTTATTATCTCAGAGTTTCCTGAGTTTCCCCTATTGTGAAATGAATGGATAAGTAGGTTGGACTAAATGTCCTCTAAAAAAATTGAACCCATGATCCTGTGGGAGACAACCTGGTCTGAAAGAAAGAGTGCTGGGCAGAGCCAAGAGATGTGGGACTGAATTCTAACTCCAACACATTAGCCCTGACAGCCTGGACAAGTGATGTCACCTCTGTGAACTTCAATTTTTCCCTCTGAAAAACAGAAATAATGGTACTGGAGCCTACCTGTCACACAGAGTTCTTTTGAGGAAAGTGTTTTGTCAATTCTAAGCACCAGAGAATCACTGAATTTAGAAAGGACTTCAGTGACAGCTAGTCCGCTTTATACCTTTAAAAGGATTTTTGGTGGTGATTGGGGTGTAGGGGAAGGGAGTAGTGTTGAAATAATTATTACATAAAGACACAACACCATTAATCTATAACTGGGGGAATCTAGGTGGCACAGTAGATAGAGCACCAGCCCTGAAGTCAGGAGGACCTGAGTTCAAATCTGATCTCAGATACTTAACACTCACTAGCTGTGTGACTTTAGGCAAGTCTCTTAACCCCAAATGCCTCACCAAAAAAACAAAACAAAACAAAAAAATCTATAACTAGAAAGGATCTCAAAGGCCAGCCAGTTCACCCTCCTCATTTTACAATTAAAGAAACTGAAGCCCAGGGTGACATGACTTGCCCAAATTAATATAAGTAGTTAGCATAAGAGGAGGAAATTGAACCCAGATCCTTTGATTCTAGAGCCAGTTCCTTCTCCATTGTGCCATGTATTTTTTTTCCCTTCTTTCATCGGAATACTTTAATACAGCTATCACATCTGCCCTGAACCTCTTCTTATCCAAATTAACTATACCTGGTTCTTTTAATTAATAGTTATATGGCATGAACTCACAACCCTATGACATTATGGTTACCCTCCTCTGGTTAGTCACCACCTTATTAACATCTTTCCTAAAACATGGTGCCCAGAACTTAACATGACACTGCAGATGTGTTCTGGCCAGGGCAGAATACAGGGGGATTATTACTTCCTTATTTCTGTCAGTTATGCCTCTTTTAGGGGCAGCTAGGAAGAACTCATCTTCTTGAGTTCAAATCCAGCCTCAGAAACTTACTAGCTGTGTGATCCTGGGCAAGTCACTTAACCCTGTTTGCCTCAGTTTCCTCATCTGTAAAAGACTCCGAAATGACTGAACAACAATAAGACATCCCAAAATCACATTAATTTTTTTTTGGCTGCCATATTACACAGTTGACTCATATTGAGCCTACAACCCAATAAAGTCCCATATCTTTTTCAAACACACTAATAGCTTGCTATACATCTCCTACATCTTATACTTGTGATGTTTATTTTTGAACTAGAGGACAAGATTTTGCATATATCACTACTAAATTTCATCTTGTTAATTTCAGTGCAATATTCTACCCAGTAGAGACTTTTTTGGAATACTGATTCTATCATTTATTGTTTCAGTTGTCCCTCCCAGCTTTATATTATCTAAAAATGTTATAATCCTGCCATCTCTGGCTTTATCTAAGTCATTAGGGGAAAAATGTTGAACAGTGAAGTGCAAAGCTGAGATCTCTGAGGCAATCTATCAGTGATCTCATTTGAAGCTGACATTGAACTGCTGATGAATTCAGTCACTTAACCTATGCCAAATTCATATAATTGTGTTATTATTTGGGCTAAATTGCTCCATGGTTTGGAGGGGAGGTTGGAATGTAAACAGTTTAACTTTAGTGAGTTCCTTTATGATTGCTCTTTTGTGTTTACCTTTTTTTATGCTTCTGTTGAGTTTTCTCTTTGAATGTCAAATTTTCTATTCAGCTCTAGTCTTTTCATCAGGAATGTTTGCAAGTCCTCTATTTCATTAAATATCCATTTTTCCCTTAAGAATTCTTCTCAGGGGGCAGCTAGGTGGCTCAGTGGATAGAGCACTGGCCCTGGATTCTGGAGGACCTGAGTTCAAATCCAGCCTCAGACACTTGACACTTACTAGCTGTGTGACCCTGGGCAAGTCACTTAACCCCAATTGCCTTACCAAAATAAAAAAAGTTTAGAATTCTTCTCAGTTTTGCTGGGTAGATTATTCTTGGTTGTAATCCTAGTTCCTTTGCTCTTGGGAATATCATATCACAAGCCTTCCATTCCTTTAACATGGAAGCTGCTAAGTCTTGTGTGATTTTGACTGTGGCTGCATGATATTTGAATTATTTCTTTCTAGTTGCTTGCAATATTTTCTCCTTGAACTGGGAGCTCTGTAACTTGGCTATAATATTCCTGTGAGTTTTCATTTGGGCATCTCTTTAAGGAGGTAGTCAGTGGAGTCTTTTGATTTCTATTTTACCTTCTGGATCTAAGATATTGGGGCAGTTTTTCTTTATAATTTTGTGAAGCATGATGTCTAGCTCTTTTTTTAATCATGGCTTTCAGGTAGTCCAATAATTTTTATATTATCTCTCCTTGCTCTATTTTCCAGGTCAGTTGTTCACTTTACTTTGTGTGCATTCATATAAATCTTCCCAGGTTTTTCTGAAACCATCCTGCTCATCATTTCTTACAGCACAATAGTATTCCATCACAATCATATACCACAAATTATTTAACTATTCTATGATTGATAGAATCCCCTCAATTTCTAATTCTTTGCCACCATAAAAAGCTGCTATAAATATTTTTCTATAAATAGGCTCTTTCTACTTTTCTTTGATCTCTTTGAGATACAGATTTACTGGTATTATTGATAGGTCAAAAGGTATGTACAATTTTATAGCCCTTTGGGAATAGTTCCAAATTATTCTCCAGAATGAGAATACTAGTTCACAACTCTACCAACAGAAAATTAATGTCCTGATTTTTCTACAACCCCTACAGCATTTGTCATTTTCCTTTTCTGACATGTTAGTCAATCTGATAAGTATGAAGTGGTATCTTAAAGTTGTTTTAATTTGAATTTCTCTCATCAGTAGTGATTTAGAACATTTTTTTTCATGTGACTACTTGTGATAGCTTTAGTTTCTTCTTCTGAAAACTGCATGTTCATATCCTTTGTTGTTGTTATTGTTGTTATTGTTCAGTCATTTTCAGTTGTATCTGACTCTTCCTAACCCCATTTCAGGTTTTCTTGGCAAGGATACTGGAGTGGTTTGCCATTTCCTTCTCTAATTCATTTTACAGATGAGGAAACTGAGGCAAACAGTGTTAAGCAGCTTGCCCAGGGTCACACAGCTAGGAAGTATCTGAGAACAGATTTGTAATCAGGAAGATGAGTCTACCTGACTCTAGGCCCAGCACTCAATTCACTGTGCCACCTAGTTGCCTATATCCTTTGAGCATTTATCAATTGATGAATAATTTATTTTTATAAATTTGCCTCAGTTTTTAAGGGAGCTTAGGCCTTTATTGAGAAACTTGCTGTAAAAAAAATTTTCTCTGTTTCCTGTTTTCCTTCTTATTTTGGCTGCATTCCTTTTGTTTGTGTAAAAACTTTTTAAATTTCATGTAATCAAATGATCTATCTTGCTTCCTGTAACCCTCTCTATCTCTTGTATAGTTATAAACTCTTCCTTTATCCATAGATTTGACAGGTATAATTTTCCATGCTTCCCTAATTTACTTTTGATATCCCCCTTCATATCTAAATCATTTATCCATTTTGACCTTATTTAGGTATATGGTGTGAGGTGTTGATCTATGTCTAATTTCTGCCAAACTACTTTCTAGTTTTTCCAGCAATTTTTGTCAACTGGTAAGTTCTTAGCTCCAAAGCTTAAATCGTTGGGTTTATCAAACATTTCTGTGGTTATTTACTGCTATGTATTATGTAACTTTCCACTGGATTCAGATGGCTCTGGAGGAAAGAGTGAGGTTGGTAACCTTGCATGGCCCCCCCCCACACACACTTAAATCCAATTCAGTGCAAGTCCTGACATCAAAAATGAAGGACAGGGCAGCTAGGTGGCGCAGTGGATAGAGCACTGGCCCTGGATTCAGGAGTACCTGAGTTCAAATCTAGTTTCAGACACTTAACACTTACTAGCTGTGTGACCCTGGGCAAGTCACTTAACCCCAATTGCCTCACTAAAAAAAAAAAAAAAAAGGACAAACAATAGCAATTGTGTAACTAATGTATTCCACTGATCTCACACTCTCTTAGCCCAGTACCAGATTGTTTTGATGACTACCGCTTTGTAATATAGTTTGAAATCTGGTACTGCCAGGGTAAGAAAATGAGCAAACGACAATTTAAAAAACCCTAATCAGAAAAAGTTACTACAGTAACAGGGAAGATCAAGACAGAAGTTCAGAAGATGACAATGAAGTCAAAATAGCTTACAAGTAAAGCCTCAAAGAAAAATGCGAATTGGATACAAGCCAAATAAGCATTCCTAAAGAGCTTAAAAATTATTTTCAAAATGAAATAAAAATGATATAGGAAAAATTAGACAATAAAATGAAAGCAAAGGAAGAAAATTATGAAACAACAATTAACAGCTTGGTAAAAAGAGGCATAAAATGTAGAAGAAAATAATACCTTAAAAAACAGAATTGGCCAAATGGAAAAAGAGGCACAAAATCTCACTGAAGAAAATAATTCCTTAAAAATTAAAATGGGCAAGTAGAAGCTATTGACTCCAGGAAGTATCAGGAAACAATAAATGAAAGTCAAAAGAATGATTTTGTGTGTGTGTGCAGGGCAATGAGGGTTAAGTGACTTGCCCAGGGTCACACAGCTAGTAAGTATCAAGTATCTGAGGCCATATTTGAATTCAGGTCCTCCTGAATCCAGGGCCAGTGCCACCTAGCTGCTCCCAAATTTTTTTTTAAGTGAAATATCTCACTGGAAAAATAACTGACCTGGAAAATAGATTGAGGAGCTAAGTGGTACAGTAGATAGAGTGCCAGCCCTGGAATCAGAAGGACCTAAATTCAAATCCAGCCTCAGACACTTACTAGCCATCTGACCCTGGGAAAGTCACTTAAACCTGATTGCCTCCCCCCACCCCTAAAAAATCCTATTAGCTATTTTCTCCCTGTTCTTTCTATCATAAAGCCCATTCTCTTTGACAGAGAAAATAAAAATTGAGCAGCTGAGAAGATTAATAAAGGACAATCCAAAATTTCCTCTCTTGATTTCTGGCTTTGCAGCAGGAACTTTTTGCAAGGCTTAAATAATCAGGGAAACTAAAGCACAGAAGCATAGTTTCAGGCAGTTCTCAGTGGGCTTCTTCTACAAGGTGCTCTTAAGAATTTATCAGAAAGAAACTTTTATAAAGGAGCAAGGCTGAAAGCCATCTTTCTTGTCACCTCAAGAAAGTGAGAGGTTGGCAAATGATTAAATTTCTATATGGGTAAAGGACAAAATTCAAGTTAATATTTTTTCAAATAAGAAATCCTTGAAACTTCACCCAGATGTCTAATAGGGGCTTTAAATTCCAGAGAAGGGTGTTGGGAATTGTTGACAATGAAATATACTTTTCTCCTCTGGGGAAAGAGGTGGGGAACTACTCTGAAAGAATGTCACATTGTCAGAAGGAGTTGCTGAATTGTTTTTGTTGTTGTTTTGTTGATCATGATGATCATGATGATCCTGATGATGATGATTTTGTTAGAAAGTGGTTCATCTATGTCCAAAGGGCTATGAGACTTTCATAACCTTTGACCCAGTGGTACCATTGCTAGGTCTGTATCTATAGAAAAGACCATAGAAAAGGGAAAAGGACCCACATGTACAAAAATATTTATAGCAGCTCTCTTGGTGGTGGCAAAGAATTGGAAATCAAGGGAATACCCACCAATAGGGGAATAGCTAAACGATTTATGGTACATGAATGTAATGGAATATTATTGTGCTGTAAGAAACAATGAGTAGGAGGAGTTCAGAGAAACCTGGAAGGACTTACATGAACTGATGCTGACTGAGAGGAGCAACAGTGTGTGATGAACAATGGTGATAGACTTGGCTCTTCTCAGCAGTGCAATGATCCAAAACAGTTTCAAAAAACTCATGATAGAAAACGTTCTCAACATCCAGAAAAAAGAACTGTGGATTATGAATGCAGGTTGAACCATACTTTCCTACTTTCAGCCTGTTTTTTTCCTTCTTTTTTGAGGTTTTTCCCTTGTGCTCTGATTCTTCTTTCACAAGATGACTAATGTAGAAATATGTTTAATGTGATTGTACATATATAACCTGTATCAGACTGCTTTCTGTCTTGGGGATGAGGGAGGGAAGGGAGGGTGGGAGAAAAAATTGAAACTAAAAATCCTATGAAAACAAATGTTGAAAACTATCCTTATATGTAAGTGGAAAATAATAAAATACTTTTAAAAAGGAAAATGATCTTTTGGAGAGTGGTAATTGGAGAGGGAGGCAGTAACCAGAAGTGACTGTGCTATAGAAACAAAAGACATTAATGAACCATCTTTTCATAAAAAAATTCATTACATTCTTGTGAATAATATCTATGATCTCATTGGATTCACACAATCCTGAAAGGTAGGAAGTGACCAGAATTACTGTCTTGATATTGCAGATGAAAAAACTGAATCCCAGAGACTTGAAGTGACCCACCCAAAGTCACACCTAGTAGTGGAGAAAGAACCAAGACTAGAATCTAGGTTTTTTTATTCCTAGGGACAGTCCTGGGGTTAGGAAGACTTAAATTCAAATCTAGCCTCAGACACTTATGAAGCGAGGACAAGTCACTTAACCTCCATTTACCTCAGTTTCTTTAACTATAAAATAGAGATAATAACAGCATCCTCCTTGCAGGATCATTGTGAGGATCAAATGAGATAACATTTTGTAAAAGCTTTTAGCACAGTGCCTGGCACATAGTAGATGCTATATAAATGCTTATTACCCCTTTCCCTAGGCCATGCTCCTCCCCCAAACCAGGGCTTTCTTCTTCAGCTACAGGGGAAAGAAACATGGTTTTGTGGATAGAGTACTGGACTTAAAATCAAGAAGGACTGAGTTTGAAACCTGCCTCAATCACTTAGGTCTCTTCCAGTTCTAAATCTAAGATACCGAATTACAAGGACAGATCTTAATTACTCAATGTAAGTGCTAATTGGACATTTTTGGCCATTCTCCCACCTATCCGTTCTTCCAATCAAAATTTACCCAGTACCATAAGAGACAGCCATATTCACATAGGACCATAAGAGGCCACCAGATGGAGTGGATAAATAAATGATCCTCAAGCCAGGAAGGCCTGTGATCAATAGGGGAATCTTCTGGTACATCTTGTCTATGTGAACCTGGGCAAGTGACATAATTTCCCAGTGTTCTAGGCCACTCTTTAAGGCAATAATTTGCAGACAAAAGGCCCACTTGTAGAAATAAAAGGAGTCAGAGGGAGGTCCTAAACTAAGGAAATCACAAGCCCTTTCCTTATCCTTTAGATCACAGATCTAGAGATGGATGGTACCTCAGAGGACATCTGGTCTAATCTCCTCATTTTATAAATAAGGAGACTAGAATCCACAGAGGTGACATGACCTATTCAAAGTGAAGTCACTAAGGTAATAATCTTCATAGGTGGGATTTGAAATGCCAATTCTCTGACCAAGGAGGTAGCTACTCACCTGAGTGATTGACCTCCATAAGGTATTTTTGGCCTAGAATGGGTTCATTGAATTAACTCCATTTACATTTTTAATGTGGGAAAGGTTGACTTGGAGCCCAACCCATGAATATGGTTGGGATCAACAGGAATGGGAGTGCATCCCATGTGTCATGAGTGGACATGAGCCTTTACCCTGGCCATTTGTGGTGATACATGTATTCTGGCTGCAGTGTTTGAATGCTGAGCCCACCAAGTCTGAACCCTGATACTTTTCTAAGAAGAAATGTGCTTTGGCTCCAGGGGAGCAAGCTTATGGATAGGCCCTAATCAACCCCCACCAATGGGATGTCTACATTTTTTAATGGTATCACCTTGAAGACATGATATTTTAAGTCAAATTAAGAAATCTAACAATTCCAAGTACTGGGACATAGAATTCCAGGCCCTTCAGGTAGCTGCCTACTCTGTCTACTAGCCCTGCTAACAAAGCAATTGATGGCACCTTATTATTTCTTCAGATACACACCTCTCTATCTTTCCTTTTCAATTCAATTCAGTGAGAATTTATTAAGTGCCTACTATGTGTCAGACACTGTGCTAAACAGTGGAGATACAAAGGAAAAAAAGGAACAGTCTCTGTTCTCAAGAAGCTTCCATTCTCTTTTCTCTTCCATTTTTCCTTCTTTCCTTCTCTCCCATATGCACTATTTATCTTCCTTGCCATCTTCCTCCTCCTCCCCACGAGCTTCCTCCTTCTCCTCTTCTAGCTCATCTCTTATTTATCTCACTCCTGCCCTTTCTATTTCTCTCTCCCCCATCAATCAATGCCTTAGGGCTTCCAGAACCCTCAACAATTACCACTGTTTAGCTTAGAACTTGAAAACCACGAATTTAGTGTAGTTTGTGCTTCAGTCAATAAGTACAGTACTAGTTGCTCTTTTTGTGGTAGCAAGGAATTAGAAATTGAGGGGCTGCCCATCAACTGGGGAATGGCTGAACAAGTTGTGGTATATGAATGTAATGGAATTCTATTGTGCTGTAAGAAACGATGAGCAGGAGTTCAGAGAAACCTGGAAGGACTTGCATGAACTGATGATGAGTGAGATGAGCAGAACCAGAAGAACATTGTACACAGTATCATCAATATTACGTGTTGATCAACTGTGATAGACTAGATTCTTCTCACCAACACAATGGTACAAGAAAGTTCCAAAGGACTCATGATGGAAAAGGCTCTCCAAATCCAGGAAAAAAAATAACTGTGGAATATGGATGCTGATTGAACCATACTATTTCTTTTGTTTTGGGTGCTGTTGTTTTTCTTTTTTGAGGTTTTTCCTTTTTGCTCTGATTCTTCTCTTATAACATGACTAATGCAGAAATATGTTTAATGTTATTATACATATGTATATGTATATAAAACCTATATCAGATTACCTGCTGTCTAGGGGAGGTAGTAGGGAAGGGAGGGAGGGAGAAAAATTTGAAATTAGAAATCTTATAAAAAACAAATGTTGAAAACTATCTCTACATGTAACTGGAAAATAATAAAATACTTTTATTTTAAGAAAAGCAATTTAAAAAAGAAAAAAATAAATAAGTATAGTACTTCATGTACTAGTTGCAGCTTCTGCTAGGTCCATTTTGTAAGGGTTGGTTAAATTAAATAAATCAAATTATTTTTCTTAGGCCTGGAAAGACTTGTATGAACTGATATATAGTGAAATGAGCAGAACCAGGAGAACACTGTGCACAGTGACAGCAATATTGTTCGATGAAGAACTGTCAATGACTTATTCTCAGCAATGCAATGATCCAAGACAACCCCAAGGACTAATGATGAAGCATACTATGCACCTCCAAAGAAAGAGCTGATATTGATTGAAGACAGACTAAAGCTATTTTTCACTTTTTTATTTTTTTTCTTGTATTCAAGTTTTCTCATACAAAATGGCTAATATGGTAATGTTTTACATAATTGCCCATGTATAACCTATATCTGATTGCTTACTACCTCAGGTGGGAGGAGGGGAGGGAGGAAAGAAGGGATAAAATTTGGAACTCCAAATTGTTTTTTGGTTTAGAATTTTATTTTCCCTCAATTACATGTAAAAACTATTTTTAATATCAATTTTTAAAACTTTGTGCTCCAAATTCTCTTCCTTCCTCCCCCCCTTAAGAAGGCAAGCTATTCAATATGTTATACATGTGTAGTCATGCAAAACATTCCCATATTACTCAGGTTGTGAAAGAAACAGGACAAAAAAACTCAAGAAAAATAAACTAAAAAATATGCTTCAATCTGTATTCAAACACAATCAGTTCTTTCTCTGGAGATGGATCACATTTTTCATCATAAGTCCTTCAGAGTTGTATTTCTGAGAATAGCAAAGTCATTCACAGCTGATCATCTTGCAATATTGCTGTTACTTTGTGTACAGTACATTTCACTTTGCATCAGCTCATGTGAGTCTTTCCAGGTTTTTCTGAGAGCATCCTGATCATCATTTCTTTCTTTCTTTCTTTCTTTCTTTTTGTGGGGCAATGAAGGTTAAGTGATTTGCCCAGCTAGTAGGTGTCAAGTGTCTGATACCGGATTTGAACTCAGGTCCTCCTGAATCCAGGGCCGGTGTTTTATCCACTATGCCACCTAGCTGCCCCCATGATCATCATTTCTTATAGCACAATAGTGTTCCATCATAATCTCATCCCACAATTTGTGGAACTCGAAACTTTAAATAAAAGTGTTTGTTATTTTTAAAAATTATTTTTCTTCTTTTTTGCTTTTGGATTATGTGGTTAGTGTAAGAAAACTACGTGGGATGGAAAGAGTGGGAATCTGGGAATCAGAACATCTTAGTTTTAATCCTGGTTCTGCTACCTATGACCTTGAGTCAGTTCATTCACTTCTCTGGGCCTCAATTGCCCCAGTTTTTATAAAAGTCCAGGTTGGACTAGATAGCTTCTGAGAACCCTGTCAGGTTTAAATCTTGTGCACTAGTTAGGTTTTAGATATATTTTTTTCCTTTTCAACCAGGTTTGACATTATGTAGATATACTCACAGCGCCCTCTAGTGAATGAACCTTCAAAACACTGGATTCTTATGGAATTGATGTACATTACACTGACAATCTAAACTATAATGAAGTCAGGTAAAGATGTAAATTCTCTAACAACAACAACAAAAATTAACAAATTAATAAATTCTCTACCAACAGCTTTTCTTTCTTTCCAAGCTTCAATGGTTCAGCTTAGCAAAGAACCAGGGAGAGAAGGGTGCCTTGGGCAGGGGAAACAGGACACAGGAAAATATATAAAGGAATGCAATCCAACCAAATCAAACAATCTATCAAAATTCAGTCCCCCAATCCCTGAAAGCTTCAGGTGAGAGGTTTTTCAACACTAGATATACAAAGTAATTTCAGGGAGGAGGGCACTATTATCTGAAGGCATTAGGATAAGCTGACTGCCGGAGGTGGCATTTGAGTTGAGGTTTGGAGGAAGCCAGTTATTCTATGAGGTAGAGGTGAGGAGGGAGAACATTCCAGCCTCAGCAAAGGAACGGAATTGGAATTTCCTGTATGGGAAAAAGCAAGCAGGATGACTTAGCTACAACTGAGGCTCCCGGGCATGGAATTTACAACCCAAACAAGTCTTTCACTTTGAGGAAAAGTCCCAGAGTCAGAAAACAAATATGTTCTAATGCACATTTTACCACAGAGACATAGAACTCCAGGTTAGGAATAAAAAAATATCTAGGGATCACTTTGCCTGCCTGCACCTTGACACCTTAACCCTGACACACACACACACACACACACACACACACACACACACCCCATCAGATCCATGTTGCCTAGTGTTCTCAACTCTCATACATGGTTACATGAATGATATTCTCTGCATCTCCCCACTCCATCCTCTTCCCTACACTGCCTGTCTTCCTTCACCCCATCCCTCGTCCCTACGTTATCTGCCTCTGTACCCCTTTTGCCGTTTGTCTCAGTACTTTCTGTGCTTTTTCTTTGTCCCTCCCACCTCTGGCTCTGGGGTTATTAAAGTACCAAAGAACCAGGCCTGCCTGCCCCCATTTCATAATTGCATAATTTCATATATTAATTATCAGTTCACATATTTTATTAAAATCATCTCTGATTCCTTGTACCAACGCCCTTCTCTTCCCATTTTCCCTACCCTCACACACATCAGAAAAGAAAAGGAGGAGAGAAAAGGAGAGAAAAAAAGTGACGGGATGAATCCTAAGGACAGGTACAATTTAAGCTTCATGCCCCAATTCAGATGCTGTTCTGAAGCAGGCAGGCTTGTCACACTCTTCACAGATGTCTGTACATATGCTTGTCTCTCCCGCCCATCCCTTGATGGCCTGTGGAGGTACTTGGCAGAGGCGACCCTGCCCTTGGACAGCTTTTGGCCTCGCTGAGACTTCATCAGACTGTTTCCTGACACAAAATACTCTGTAGCCGGCAGAGAGGGCCAAAGTCTTGTCTTTCAGGGGGAGCCCTGATGAAACTTTCTGAATGCTGCCCCAAACTTTGAATCCAGACTGACTGAGTGTCCGAAGTCTTGGTCATTTGTCCATGTACTAGTAGTGAACTCCAAGCCAGGTGCCCCGAGATGTTTACAGGAGGAGTCACTCTCCTCCTTCCATAAAACCTCCTGATCCTAGAAGCCAGGGTGCTGGTGGCCTGTGACAGGGACTGGAAGTCCTATCTGATGCATGAGGAAGTAGGAGCACGGTACAGCCAGAAGCTGCCACGAATGCACCCCTTTTCCACTTGGTTCACTGCTTAAAATGCTGGCAAGATGCTGGGAGATGGGCTTGGACTTGACCTATAGACCCAAGATTGACCAGGACATAACATAGAGTCAGCAGGAGCCCTTTTAGCAGATCCAGCACAGTGTGAGGTGACCACAAAGAGTCTGCAGTCTGATTTGGGAGATAAGCCCATGCACAAAAAACAATGAGACTGGTTTCACAGAGATGTGAAAGGGAATGTGGCATCGTGGGGAAAGCTTAAATGCTCTGAAGGGCATGGGATTGGATACTGGCTCTCCCACTTACCAGCTTTATGGTTGTGGACAAGTCTTTCCAGGCCTCAGTTTCTTTAACTGGAAAGTGAGGATAAGTTAGACCTAGGCCGACACACCTCTCAGGATTATCATAAGAGCAAAGGAAATAGTGTACACGAAAGGACTTAGTAAGCTGTAAAACACGAAATAAGCATAAGGGAATATTGCTGATTTCTAAATTGCATAGTTAAGATCTTGATCCTGGAGAATAGATGAGTAAATCCATCACTCTCTTTTTATTTGAAAGCTGGGGGATAGGTGTGCAATGTTGAATACGCTGTTTGAATCAGTCAATTTGTGGAGTTTTCCTGTTTTGTTGTCACAAGAGAAGAGGGTGCTGAGATAGACCTGAAAATGACTGATGTCAAAAACAAAAGGAACCAATAAAATAAATTGTTTGATTCAGACTAAGCACACTAAAGGAATGAATTCACATGGGAGATTCTTATGAGCTAGATACTTCAGGGAAGACAAAAGATTCAACTGGACTCTAAAGAACGGGTAGGATTTGGAGAGGTCAAGAGAAGGGAGAGGGCATTTCAGGCAAGGGAACCACATAAGTAAAGGTGAAGAGAAGAATAAGGGAAAGGAGATCTGCCTTACCATAATTCAGTTTCGATGCTTCTGAGGATAGAGGGAATAGTTAAATAGGTCCTTTGGGGTTTCCTGGGAAATGTTAATTGACAAAAGCCAATCCCATAATTCAATTTAACAAACATTTATTGAGTACCTACTGTATCCTGGGCACTATGCTAGGGACTGGTGATACAAATTCAGAAAGTTAAAAATAAAACCCTCCAAGGGGCTTGCCTTCTAGCCATGGTTGATAGGGTTCTAGGTAGACTAAAAACATTGTTACCTTCCTTTGCCTTCCCCACCTGAGATGTCCTAGTCACCTAATTGCTAGGAATTTATTGAGGATGGACCATGATGCTTGGGCTTTGAGGGATGCATGAGAAGTATAAGATCTCCTGGAAGTTAGGCCTCAGGTCTCCTGGAATTTAATGTCTAGTTGAAAAGAGATAAAAGCCTAAGAATCTGGAGAGGCTTCAAGGAGGAGATTATAGCTTAAAGTGGGGGCACTGAAGGATGGGAAAATTTAAACAGGCTAGTAGAAGGGGAGAGGGCAACAACATGAAGGATGGCGTGGCCAACTTTCTTGATGTCAATCTCCCAGGTTAGAAATACAATGCATTTCACTTTAATTCAATTCTACAACTATTTATTGAGTACTTAGTGTATGCAAGGCAGCATGGTATAGCTGATCTCAAAACCAGGGATCTGGGTTTAAGTCCTGAACATAGTGCCTGGAACATAGTAAGTATTTAAATGTTTATTGAATTGAGTCGATGCATACATGCTTGTGTGATCCTGGATAAGCTGCTTTATCTCATAAGCAACTCTCTGAGGTCATGAATTGCAGAGCAGGGGCTTCTTCTTTAGGAGTTCTCTATACCACAGAAATCACAGCTTAACATACACCTCCTCCCTTCAATCACTTACATATAGGAATGGTCCACAAACAGTCTGAGTTTCCCATGAATAACCTAGCATGGATTTTTGAGAGGCAGAGTGGTAGAGTGAATATAGTTCTCTGCTACCAGAAAGAACTGATACCAGATTAGACTCTATCATAGGACAAATGGTTTAACCCTCTCTGTGTCCCCAGGCAGTTTTCAGAGACTATAAATTCCAGGTGGGTCTGATCTGCCTTGATAGAAAGAAGTTTCCTTGTCAGTTATCTGACATAATAAAAATACAGATCTAGGGGCAGCTAGGTGGCACAGTGGATAAAGCACCAGCTCTGAATTCAGAAGGACTTGGGTTCAAATCCGACCTCAGCCACTTGACACTTACTAGCTTTGTGACCCTGGGCAAGTCACTTAACCCTCATTGCCCTGCCAAAAAAAATTACAGATCTAGATATTCCCCCCACCAAAAAAAGTCCTATCATTTATTCACCTGTCTAAGCTAAGGAGGCTTAACCTGAGTTTCATGAGCTTTTTAAAAAATTAATTATTTTTAAATAGTTTTAAAAATTATTTTTAGCTGTTCTTCAATATGATTGGCTTCCTTTGTAATCTAATGTATTATGTTTTGTGCATTTAAAACATTATTCTGAGAAGGGGTCCATAAGCTTCACCAGGCTGCCAAAGGGGCCCATGACAAATAAAAATGAAGAATACCTGGAAACCTTTTTTGGGAAGGTTTACAGCTTTAGTGTGAGATCTTGTATGAGTTCCATAAGTATTCTGTGGTAGAGTCAGCCTTACATATATAAGAAACAGGTTGAATGTGTAAATACCTCTGTGTTAGTTTATTAAAAGATTTCTGGGAAGATGGCTGAGTACAATTTTCCAGAATAACCCAGCACTCTTCCCCTCACTCCTCCAATACTTCAAGAACAGTTTTAAAAAAAAAAAACTAAAAAAAAAAAAAAACCCCACATGCCAGAATGAAGTAATAAATAATTCCAAAAGAAAAACAATGAGTTCTCACGAGATAACACCTTAAGAATCCATACAACTAGAATGAGAGAAAAGGCTGAGGGAAGAAAAAGAAAACATAAAACTGCATCAACTATCTCTGACAAAAGTTGGATCTCCAAGGCAGATAAGGAATTGACACAAATATATTGGCCCTGGGGCGGCTAGGTGGCGCAGTGGATAAAGCACCGGTCCTGGATTCAGGAGTACCTGAGTTCAAATCCGGCCTCAGACACTTACTAGCTATGTGACCCTGGGCAAGTCACTTAACCCCCATTGCCCTGCAAAAAAAAAAAAACAAAAAAAAAAACAAAGTTTAAAAAAAAAAAACAACAACAAATATATTGGCCCATGAGGACCCATTCACGGAATACCTGCGTATGGTCTGCAATGGAGAAATGCCTCCCCATTTCAGGTCATCATGAACTTCCAGAAACAAGCTCAGCCAAAAACCATGCCAAATCTCTGCACGTGCTCTAAGAACAAGCCCTCACTCTCCAGTACCCATAATAAATTTAACTCTGTCAGTCTCAGCTTCATCATCTGTAAGATGGAGGTAATGGTAACATATGCCTCACATGCTATCTATGAGAATCAAATAACATATGTAAAGTCCTTTGCAAACATTATAGCACTATATAAATGTTGGCTATTGCTAGTTTTGATCAATGTGAAATGTGGTTGAATTTCCAGCAGATGGCAGTGTAGGGTAAAAAAAAATGAGAGCTGAATTATTCTTTTTTTTTTTTTTTTTTTTTTTTTTAGTGAGGCAATTGGGGCTAAGTGACTTGCCCAGGGTCACACAGCTAGTAAGTGTTAAGTGTCTGAGGCTGGATTTGAACTCAGGTACTCCTGACTCCAGGGCCGGTGCTCTATCCACTGTGCCATCTAGCTGCCCCGAGTTGAATTATTCTTACTATTACCACAGGAAGAGAGTGGAAGAATTTCTCATTTTTCCTTTCATCACCTCTGACTTCCAAACTGAAAAAGCCAGAGAGATGCCCCAGCCAGATGTCTGGGTATAGATGTCTTATAGATGAAGATTGAACCTATAATTTCATGGATATATTGATGTCAATATATAGATATAGATATGGATATGGATATGGGAATGGATATGAGTATAGGTATAGATATAGGGGGAGCAACTAGGTGGTATAGTGGAGAGAGTTCCAGGCCTGGAGTCAAGAAGACCTGAGTTCAAATCTGACCTCAAACACTTCCTAGCTCTGTAACCCCAAGAAAATCACTTAACTTCTATATGCCTCAGTTTCCTCATCTGTAAAATGAGAATAAATAATAGCACCTAGCTCTTTGGGTTGTTGTGAGCATCAAATAAGATAATAATTGCAAAGTGTTTACTTGGCACAGCACCTGGCACATAGTAAGCAGTATATAACTATTAGTTATTCTTATTATATAGGAGACTCACATGTATGAAAATTCTCTGTCCTGAATACAGGTTGATACCTTCTCTACAATTGGTAGTCTTAAAGAGCAGCCCTAGAATATTGAAAGGAGAAGTGATTTACTCAGGGTCATACAACCAGTATGTGTCAAAGGAGGAATTTGAACCCACATCTTTAATACCAAATCTATATACATTATATCATGCTGCCTCTCTTGTAGACGTGTTCATAAATTAAATCACAGCAGATGTTGACTGACATACCTTCCTCTCAAGAGGAGGAGGGTATCATAGTCAGACCTATGCTTTAGGAAAATCACTTTGGCAGCTGTGTGGAGAATGTCCTGGAGTGGGAAGAGACTTGAGGCAGGGAGACTAATTAGAAAGACTACTGAAATAGTCGAGCCAAAGAGGTGATGAACTAGGGCCTGAAGTAGGGAGGAGACTGTGTGAGGGGAGAGAAAGGACACATAGATAAGAGATGTTGGGAAAATAGAAACAACAGGATATTGTGGTTGAGGGAAGGTAGCAAGATGAGGATGATGCTGTAATTGGGAACCTGTATTACCTGGAGCATAGTGGTGCCCTTGATAATAAGAGGAAAGTTTGAAAGAAGGAAGGCAGACAGACCTAGAAAAACTTGTATGAACTGATGTATAGTGAAATAAGCAGAACCAGGAAAACGTCGTGCACAGGGACAGCTGTATTGTTTGATGAAGAACTTGTGAATGACTTAACTATTCTTAGCAATACGATGATCCAAGACAATCCCAAAGGACTAAAGATAAAACATACTATCCACTTCCAAAGAAAGAATTGATATTAATTGAACACAGACTGAATCATGCTATTTTTCACTTTCATTTATTCAAGTTTTCTTGTACAACATGACTACTATGGCAATGTTTTACATAATTGCACATTTATAACCTATATCTGATTGCTTACCACCTTAGGGAGGGGGGAGAGAAGGGAGGGAAGGAGGGATAAAATTTGGAACTCAAAATTTTAAATAAATTGGGGGAAAGATAATGAGTTCTGTTTTGGGCATGTTGGGTTCAAGATGCCTACAGAGACATGCAATTTGAAATATCAATAGATGAATAGTGATACAGAACTAACTCAGGAGAGAAAGTAGGGGTAGGACAAGCTCAGGATAAAGATTGGGGCAATATAGATATATATGGATGATAGCTATGGATATAGATACAGTTACAGATAAAGATATGGGTATGAATACAGATATGGATACAGATAGAGATATTGATATAGATATAGATACATTGGTACAGATGATATAGATAGACTACTATAGATACAGATACAGGTACAAATACGTATATAGATGTTGATATTGACATAGATTTGGATATAGATATATGACTGTGAATAATCTGCATAGAAGCAATAATTAAACATAGAACATAAAGACACAGAGAGAGAGAGAGTGTAGAGAGAAAATAGAAAAAGTGTCAGAACACAGCCTTGAGGAATACCCACAGTTAGAAGTTTTGCTATGGATGAAGAGATAGCTAGGTGGTACAGTAGATAAAGTGTTGGCCTGGAGTTAAAAAGAACTGATTTCAAATATTGCTTCAGACATTCATTAGCTGTTTGACCTCAGGCAAAAATAGTGCCTAGTTTTCAGGGTTGTTGCTCTGATCAAATGAGATCATGTTTGTAAAGCACTTAGTAGACTCTAAATAAATGTGAGCTAAGATGAGGATGAAGATTCAGCAAAAGAGACTGAACATAGGTGTCACACCTATAGAAGAAACAAAAGAAAGCAAGGTCACAAAAACCCAGAGGGAAAAGGATATCCACAAAGCAAGCATAGTTGAGTGTCAGGTAAGGCAGAGAGGTCAAGAAGGATAAGGACTGAGAAAAGATCATCAAATTTGGCAATGAAGAGGTCATTAGAAAAAAAACTTTTTTAAAATAAATGGATGAATGAAAAATTTTTTTAAATTGAAAAAAGAGAGAGAGATCATTAGTAACTTTGGAGAAGACAGTTTCGATTGAATGATGAGGTCAAAAGCCAGATTGGGAAGGAGTAAGAGGAGAGGCTATGGAGGCACAAGTATGAGCAGCTTTTTTTTTTTTTTTTTTTGAGATTTGCCTGAGAAAGAGAGAAGAGATATAATACAATGACTTGAGAGGATTGTAGAGTTTTTTGTTGTTTTTTTTTTTTAAGATCAAGGGAGAATTGGGCATTTTAAAAATTGGCTCAAAAGTAACAAATAAATAGAAAGATATTCAAAATTAAAGGTAAGGGATCAAACTGTTGGGAAAGATGAGAGGGAATGGGATCAAGGGCATGTGTAGAAAGGTTGGCCTTGGCAAGAAGGGCCACCTCATTATCATAGACTGGAAGAAAAGGAGAGACAGTAGTTGATGATGTCAAAAAGTTATCAAATAAAGAGGAGAACAGGCAGCTTATAGTAAACGGTATCAATTTTCCCAATAAATTTTTAAAAGATACAAGTAGGTTTAGAAGACTTGAGGAGAGAATTAAGGTTTGAAATAACTTTTTTTTTTTTTGGTGAGGCAATTGGGGGTTAACTTGCCCAGGGTCACACAGCTAGTAAGTGTTAAGTGTCTGAGGCTGGATTTGAACTCAGGTCCTCCTGAATCCAGGGTCCGTGCTCTAGCCACTGTGCCACCTAGCTGCCCCTGGAATAACTTTTTTTTTTTTTAGAATAGAATTTTATTTTCCAAAATATATGTAAAAACAAATTTTAACATCAATTAAAAAAAAATTGTTCCAACTTCTCTTCCTCCTCTATTCCCACCCCCACCCACTAGAACTCAAGCATTTCAAAATAAATTATACATGAGTAGTCATGGAAAACATTCCCACATTAGCTAGGTTGTGAGGAAAAAACAGTCAAAAAACTCCCAAAACTTCAGACTGAGGAATTGTCAAAGAGAAAAAAACATTTTTTTAAAAAATATGTCCCCTGGAATAACTTTTGCAGGGATTGAGATAGGAAATCAATCAGGTAGAAATAATAGGATTGCCTTAATAAGGTGAGTGTCCGTTTGAGATGAGGCAACAGAAATTTGCAGAGTACCTAGTCAACATAGTGGTGTGACTTCTTACAACTCTGTTCATGTAAGTAGCACATAGGTCTGACCATGCCATTGTCCTGCTCAAAAAGCTCTATTTGCTTCTGCTTGCCTCAGGAATGAAATATAAACTTCTCTGCTTGTTTTCTAAAGCCCTTCACAATCTGGCTCTAGTGTATCTCTCTAGTCATACTATATATTGAGACTTCCACATTCCAGGCAAATTAGCCTCTCTACTATTCCCCATATGGGACATTACATCTCTTGATCTGTTCCTTTCCACAGTCTATTGCCCATGCCTGGAATGCATCTCCTCCACAACTCTACCTCATGGAATACTTGACTTCCTTTAAAACTTCAGTCAGATGCCACCTCCTTCAGGAAATTGATCCTGTTGCTGGCTCTATCCAGTTATTTTGTCTATATTCAGCATTTAATTTTCTGTCTATATGTTGTTTCCTCCAATGGATTGTGAGTTCCTTGATGAAAGATGACTATTTTTTTTACTTTGTAATCTTAGCATCTAACATAGTGCTTGACACATAGGGACCACTTAAATAACAGCTTGTTAGATGGGTAAATGAACAAGGCAATGACAAATAACTGTAGTACACAAAAAGAACTAAAGGAAGTATTTGTGATGTGGCTTGACATTAGTGAGATAGGTTATACATGAAAACTAACATCATTACTTTATATGTGTATTACATACCATGGGTGACTCCCTAAGAAGTGGCACAAATGGGGCAGCTAGGTGGCACAGTGGATAAAGCACCGGCTCTGGATTCAGGAGGACCTGAGTTCAAATCCAGCTTCAGACACTTGACACTAGCTGTGTGATACTGGGGAAATCACTTAACCCTCATTGCCCTGCCCAAAAAACTTTTTTAAAGTGGCATAAATGACACATGCAGGAGAAATTGAGATCATAAAAGAGCCCTTGATGACTTCAAGTCACCTGGCCCAGATAAACTACATCCTTGGATACTGAAAGAAATGGAGGTCGTCATTACTGAGACATGGAGAATGGAAGAGTATGAAAGGACAGGAAAAGGATAAATGTACTAAAATTCAAAATTGGGCAGCTAGGTAGTACGGTGATTAAAGCACTAACCCTAGAGTCAGGGAGAGTTCAAATCTGATTTCAGACACTTACTAGCTGTGTGACTCTGGGTTTCCTCATCTTTAAAATGAATTAGAGAAGGAAATGGCAAACCACTCCAGTATCTTCATGACCCCAAATGAGGTCATGAAAAATCAGACATGACTGAACAATGTTCAAAAAGTCTAAAAATTCTAGGTCAGTGACCTGGCTTTCAATTTCTAACAAAAATTTCAGAAGATATTATGGTTAATGAACATATTTACACATAGTTACACACACACACACACACACACACTGTTTTGCAACAGCATTCTGGCATAAGGGAGTCCCTCCTGGGAGGACCTAGGGTTCCACATTGACCCTTGCTTTCTACAACTGGGTTCACAATGTCATACTTCTCCAGCATAGGTGTGGTTGTCAGTAGGCTATGTCCTTATCTGAGGATCCAGTTTATATCCAAGGGAAGGCCTGTGGGCCAACCAGAGACCTTTGGGAAAGCAGTTCAATACTGTTTTCTTGGCAAATGATAAGGAGAGTGGGAGAGGGGAAGGGAAAAGAGAAGATGGAGGAGACCCATTATATAACTCAGACACATACACTAACACATAGTGAAACTCACATAAAGAGGCATTACTTTGGGGAGCATAGAGACTCAGGTTCATTCAGCTAGAAAAGCATGCTCCAGCAGGAAGGTGAGCTCTTAGAAGAGAGATGGATGGCTCACTGTAATATTGGGGTTCAGAAAATAATGAGGGACCTCTAGGTCCAAAGTTTCCTCCCTTCCAAACTGCCTTTTTAGTCATTTCTCCCAGGCCAATAAGAAAGGAGTTTAATAGCCTCTTTTCCACAAAAAAATCAGGTTTTATTAATGGGAATAAAATACACAGCAAAGGTGAAATTAATTAAGCCAATGACAAGGGAATAGGGAAAGAGAAAAATGGATAAGCTCCCTGGCTCTAGCAAAGGCTGACACAATCCCCAAACTTGCTTCCAGCTCAGCTAATTCAAAGAGCCTGACTCTTTTTTATTAACTCACCACCTGGGGTCTGTAATTTCAATAGGAAACAGCTGTGCAGCCTCTCAGCAGTCTGCTCCCAGAAGCTCACCAACAGGAAAGATGAGCTCCCCTCAGCAAGCTTTCCCTTTTCTACTTTTACTCTCCCTCCCCCAAAAGGGAGGTCCTTCAAACTAGATGTCAGAGAGTGGTTCCCCTGTTGATATCAGCAGCATACGTCACTCAGGGCAGGCCAGGTGTGGCCCATATCCAATCATCCGTAGCCGGTTTCTCAAACAGTACTAGATCATTCAGGTAGGTCCCCTGAGCGTCTGCCAAATTCCATTATTTTATCACAAAGTAAAGGAATATTTATAGGAGCTTTCCTTATGGTGGCAAAGAACTGGAAATTACAGGGATGTCCATCAATTGGGGAATGGCTAAACAAGTTGTGGTATATGATTGTGATGGAATACTACTGTGCTATAAGAAATGATGAGTTCAATGCTCTTAGAAAAACATGGGAGGCAGCTAGGTGGTGCAGCAGATAAAGCACCAGCCCTGGATTCAGGAGGACCTGAGTTCAAATCTGGTCTCAGACACTTGACACTTACTAGCTGTGTGACCCTGGGCAAGTCACTTAACCTTCATTGCCCCACAAAAAAGAAAAAGAAAAAAAAAGAAAACATGGATAGACTTTCATGAAATAATGAAGAGGAAAATGAGCAAAACCAAGAAAATGTTATATATGGTGACAGCAATGTTATTTTAAGAACAATTTTGAGCAACTAAGTCATTTTGGCTATTATAAATACCTAAATTAACTACAAAGGACATATGAAAGAAGATGCTATCTGCATCCGGAGAAAGAACTGATAAATAGAAGTATGTTTAGAATGATTTACATATATGTATGTATATATATGTATGTGTATGTACATATATGTGTGTGTATATATATATGTGTATATATATATACCCACATACATATTTGTGTCCAATGGTAGCCATCTCTAGGGCTGGGGGGTGGGGAGGTAGGAAGGGAAGGAACAAAAGGGGGAAAAAAGTTACATGGTAATTTTACTATATATTTCTTTTTCCTTTTTTTTCTGTGGGCCAGTGAGGGTTAAGGGGATATGGGAAAAATGAGACACTAATGTACTGTTGGTGGACTTGTGAACTGATCCAACCATTCTATAGAGCAATTTGGAACTCTGTCCAAAGGGCTATAAAACTGTATATACCCTTTGATCCAGCAATACCACTGCTAGGTCTATATTCCAGGGCCATCCCCCAAAAAAATTGGGGAAAGGGCCTATTTGTACAAAAATATTTATAGCAACTCTTTTTGTAGTGACTAAGAAGTGGAAATTGAAGAGATTCCTGTCAATTGGGGAATGGCTAAACAAGCTGTTGTATATGATTATAATGAGATATTATTGTACTATAAGAAATGACAAGCAGGATGATTTAAGAAAAACCTGGAAAGATTTACATGAACTGATGTATAATGAAGTGAACAGAACCAAGAGAGCATGATACAGAGTAACAGCAATATTATTCAATGAAGAATTGTAAATGACTTAACTATTATCAGCAAGACAATCCCAAAGGACTAATGAGGACTTATCTGCCTCCAGAGAAAGAACTGATATTGTTTGAATACAGACTGAAGCATGCTATTTTTCACTTTCTTTCTTTCAGTTTTTTTTCTTTTATTCAAGTCATGTATAACCTGTACCTGATTGCTTACTATCTCAGGGAAAGGAGAGGGAAGGGAGGGAAGGAGGGATAGAATTTGGAACTCAAAACTTTAAATAAAAATGTTTATTAAATATATATGTGTATGTATATATGTATATATATATATATAGTTACCATGTAAATAACTTTTTTCTTCCCTTCTCTCCCACCCCCACCCTAGAGACAGCTACTATTAGACATAAATGTGTGTGTGTATGTATGTATATGTAAAATCTTCCTATACATACTGCTATTTATCAGTTCTTTCTCTGGATGCAGATAATGTCTTCCTTCATATGTCTTTTGTAGTTAATGTGGGTATTTATAGTAGTCAAAATGGCTTAATTACACAAAGTTGTTCTTAAAACAATATTGCCGTTACAGTATACAATGTTCTCTTGGTTTTGCTCATTTTGCTCTTCATTATTTTGAACAAGTCTATTCATGGTTTTCTAAGATCATTGAACTCATCATTTTTTATAGCACAGTAGCATCCAACACAATCATATACCACAACTTGTTCAGCAATTCCTTGTATACCATATGCATATAGTTGAAAAATCCCGGAGACTCAAGTAAAAAGTTAGTTGAAATAATTAATAATATTTTAAAATAGCAGGATAGAAAGGAAATCTACATAAATCATCAGCATTTCTATATATCACAAACAAAACCCTGTAAGAAGACATAGTAAAAGATACTCCATTTAAAATAACTCTAGACAGTATAAAATACCTGGGAGTATACCTGCCAAAACAAAGATAGGAACTATATAAAAACTGAACTTTTAACTATTGGGGACTATGAGAGTGACTAATGGTCCTTATTCTGTTTTGTTTTTTGTTTGTTTAGTTGTTTTTTGTTTGTGGGTGGTTGTTTTTGCAGGGCAATGAGGGTTAAGTGGCTTGCCCAGGGTCACACAGCTAGTAAGTGTCAAGTGTCTGAGGTCAGATTTGAACTCAGGTCCTCCTGAATCCAGGGCCAGTGCTTTATCCACTGTGCCACCTAGGTGCCCCCTATGGTCCTTATTCTGAACATGAATCATAACTGACTGATAAAATAGTGAATTGGCATGCTGAGAGCCAATATACATTATTGTATTTAATTCAGATTAACTATAGTTACAGCCTACAAGTTAGTGAGTTGAAAGTATTTTTTTATTAAATGCCTGATAACAATTTTATTACTTATCATTTGCCTCTTTTTGCCATAAAATTAGAATGTGGACAACAATATGGGGCTTTAAGAGTTCTAATGAATCTAGGTTTTACAGTTAAATTCGGTTTCAATAAAACTTCAATAAATACCAGCATTCTTGTTGGATCAAGAGCTGGCTAACAAAAGCGTGTAGCATTCCAGCTGAGAGCAAACAAAGATTTCAGAAGAAGTCCAGGCTCTTCAAAAAGAAAAAGATCAGCTACAAAGAAGAAATAGTGTCAATGAGAAACTTAAAAATGGTAGGGTGTTAGCCCCTAAAATAAGTCAATATTCACTGGAACTGGAAGTGCTATACTAATGCATAACTTGAATAATTCCTTAGTCTCTGTCAGGTAAGCATAAAATCTGGAAAATTTAAAAATTCATTGGAATCTCCAACTGTAATGAATTCATCAAGTGAAATCAATTTAATACAGTAAAGCATGATTATACACATAAAAAAAAAACCAAATGGCAGAATTTTAAGCACAATGAAGCCTCATTAAGGACTAGCTGATAAAAAAAAGTCAGCAGGGACTTTGGGAGTAGGGTAAAAGAACAAAGCAACTGAAGATCAGAAGTCAGGAATCTTTGAAGTTCTATGTCATCCAAAGCTGAATGCCTCAGTTTCCTCTTCTGTAAAATGGAAATAATCATAGCACTCACCTCCCAGGGTTGTTATGAAGGTAAAATAAGATCATGTTTATATGAGATAAAATTTGATTTGGAGCACTAATGAACTGTTGGTGGAGCTGTGAACTGATCCAACCATTCTGGAGAGCAATTGAGAACTATGCCCAAAGGGCTATAAAGCAGTGCATACCCTTTGACCCAGCAATACCACTATTAGGTCTTTTCCCCAAAGAGATCATTTAAAAAGGGGGGAAAGGACCCACATGTACAAAAATATTTATAGCTGTTCTTTTTGTGGTAGCAGGGAATTAGAAATTCAGGGGATGACCATCAACTGGTGAATGCCTGAACAAGTTGTGTGGTATATGAATGTAATGGAATACTATTGTGCTATAAGAAATGATGAGCAGGAAGATTTCAGAGAAACCCAAAAGGACTGACATGAACTGATGCTGAGTGAAATGAGCAGAACCAGGAGAACATTGTACACAATATCAACAACATTGTGTGTTGATCAACTGTGATAGACTTGACTCTTCTCAGCAATACAATGGTCTAAGATTGTTCCAAAGGACTCATGATGGAAAATGCTCTCCAAATCCAGAAAAAAAGAACTGTGAAATTTAGATGCAGATTGAACCATACTATTTCTACTTTTTTGTTTTTCTTTTTTGAGGTTTTTCCCTTTTGCTCTGATTTTTCTTTCACAGCATAACTAATGCAGAAATATGTTTAATGTGATTGTACATATATAACCTACATCAGATTGCTTGCTGTCTTGGGGAGGGGGGAGGGAGGGAAGGGAGGGGAGGGAGAGAGAAAAATTTGAAACTAGAAATCTTAGGAAAACAAATGTTGAAAACTATCTCTATGTGTAACTAGAAAATAATAAAATACTTTTATGATTAAAAAAGAAAAGGCAAACAATAAACATCAATTATACATGTGAAAAAAGAGAGATAAAATTTGATATACAGGAGATATGGTTTGTAAAGAGCTTAGCAGCCTTCCCACCCCACCTTAAGAAAATGGGAGACCAAGCAGCCTAAAGAGCAGAGAAGAAATCCTAGGACTACACTAACTTTGCAACTACTGGCCAGCCTTTGATGAATCAAATGCCTAGGAATTCCTTTAAAATTATCCTGGGGGAAGAGGGGGCGCAGCTAGGTGGCACAGTGGATAAAGCACCAGCTCTGGATTCAGGAGGACCTGAATTCAAATCCGACCTCAGACACTTGGCACTAGCTGTGTGACCCTGGGCAAGAACTTAACCCTCATTGCCCCACCAAAAATTTAAAAAAAAATTTTTTTTTAATTATCCTAGGGCAGCTGAAATACTACTTTGTATGGAACTTGCTAAAGGAACACACTGATCTGCCTAATCTGAAAGATATAATAATTGAGCAGATTGAATTTCTAGATATGAAATCCAAGGTCACTCTTTATAACCTATTACCCTGCAAAAAACATCTGAAAGGTCAAAATGAGAAGACCTGGAGATGCTTAAAACATGCAGAAGAGAGAATCCAGGTAGAACATGCTAACAGAGTGGAAATAAGAAGCCTTGTAACCTGGGGAAACTTCACCAGGTGTATTATTCTGTGGAAAGAGTTCCCAAAGCATAGCATTATATAGACAAGGTGCAAAAATGCTACCGGAATTTAATGTGAGGAAGGGTGGGCTCTGCTATAGTATTATGAAAGGGCTAATGCATGTTTTGAGAAAGCCCTGAAAATAGAATCCAACAACCCCAAGTTGAATTCTGGCTTTGCCATCACAACCTATTGTCTGGATGATGATAAAAATTTCTGTCCCTGGATCCTGGCTGGAGAGCAGTTGAACTGAATTCTGACAACCCTACTTCCCTGAAGTTTCAAAACCTAACACAGGAAGCTAAAGGAGAACAGGACCTTCAGGAAGCCTTAGAGAAGATGTTCTCACAGCCTAAAGTCCTTCACAATGAAAACAAATTTAATCCCAAGACAAAACTCCTACAGAAATATCTTCAGCTCTTAAAAATTGCCTTGCATGGGGGATGGAAGGGAGGGTGGGAGAAAAAATTCAGAACTAAAAATCCTATGAAAACAAATGTTGAAAACTATCTTTACATGTAACTGTAAAATAATAAAATACTTTTGTGATAAAAAACTGCCTTGCAGGCAATACCTACTTGTGCTTTCTTGTATCACCAGATAGCGGGTTGCTATAAAGTCCTAATGATCCTCATAGAGTAATAGAAAAATAAAAAGAAATAAGAGTGATTTAGTCTATCAAGAATCACTTTATTTTTTCAATAGTATTTTATTTTTTCCCAATTACATGTAAATGCAATTTTTAACAACCAAAACCAAAAGGTAATTTAATACAAATTGCAGTTAGCATTAAAGTCAAACAAATTGAAAGACTCGTCCTGCTAGGGAGAGTTATTATAAATAACTGGTGTTTTGGCAGTAGTGGGAGCTGTGGGTGTATGTTTCGGGGAGAAGGGGGTATCCTTTTCCCAGATTCCAAAAGGGCCAGATCTGTTGTATTGTTCTGCCAGTGGCTTCTATGAAAACTGGAGAATTGTTACAAGGGATCATGAGGTCATTTGTTTGCAGCAACAAATGTTATATTGAAAAGGGATAAGCAGCAGAAAATTTGGGTTAAAACAGTTCTTGTTTCGTAAGGTCATGGTTCTGGACCACAGGGGTCTCACTCCTGAATCTTTTCCAAGGCAGAGAACAGAAAAGTTCTGCTACCTGCCTTAGGCAACTGGGTTGAATCCACCTTTAGCCGGGCTAGAGGTGGTGAGTGGAGACTTCACTGCATTTGTGAGAGGGCATCAGGGCGGCTTAGTTTCCCAGCAGATACTCATTCCATCTCTGTGGCATCCTCCTCACTTGCATTTTCTGAAAGCAGATCCTTCTGCTGTTCTTCTAAGGAACAGCTCATGACCGACTCCTTGATAGACTCCCGTTTCTCTCCATCAGGGCAGTTCTGCAATAAGATCAGAAGCTGACGTCTGTTGTACTGAATCAAGAACTTCTGACGGGTTCTTTTTTTTTTTTTAGTGAGGCAATTGGGGTTAAGTGACTTGCCCAGAGTCACACAGCTAGTAAGTGTTAAGTGTCTGAGGTCGGATTTGAACTCAGGTACTCCTGACTCCAGGGCCGTTGCTCTATGCACTGCGCCACCTAGCTGCCCCTGAGAGGTTCTGATGGTCCCTCCCATGTGCAGTGTGTTGAAGAAGCAGGGATGGCGCTGTCCCTTGTTCTATAAATAAGTAATAAAGGGCAGTGCAGACCACAGGAGCTGGTAGAATTCTTTCTGACATCGAAGTAGCACTACACCGATGTAGGCATTGAGGTATTTCACTGTGAAGGCGAGGGCTCAAGCGGCCGCGCCGAAGGCCTCGTGCACCCAGGCGATGGCGTCCCGCAGGAGGCAGAACAGGATCCGCTCCTCCAGACAGGCCCGGCAGTGGGGGTCCTCCGACACCAGCTCGCACAGCAGGTACAGGTGTTTGAACCGCACCATCTCCACAGCAACGCCCCACCAGTTCTTTCTCTGGATGTGGAGAGCATTTTTCATCATGAGTCCTTTGGAATTCTCTTGTATCATTCATTGGATTGCTGAGAAGAGCTAAGTAATTCATAGTTGATCATCACACAGTGGTGATGTTACGGTATACAATATTGTCATGAATCATTTTTCAAGAAGCTGTGAAGAATTCCATGTTTGTGTTTGCTTACACAGACCTAGCCCCCAAGGTTACTTAGGAAGGTCAATATGAAAAGACTGAAGATGTGGTTCAGAAAGCACTTTACCTGGAGCATGTAACAGGAAAATAAAGCACGGGTCTATTTACCATGTGACGGTGTAAAATTTAAATGTGGTCGCCTATTACTGTCCCAAGTGTAGGGAAAATTAGCTTGGGTTTATCATATATTTGTTATTTAGAAATTAGAGGCTACTGCACCAGTTTGGGGGCATTAAACATTTATTAAATTATATTAAATATTAGTAAAGAGAGCATACATGGCTCTGAAAGATAGGAAAGCCTAGAGAATAGAGAAAATGAGGAACCCTTGAGGGCTGCATCTACACTCACCCCATTCCAGAGCCAAAGAGAGTATCTGTGCAAGCTCACTGAGGGCAGGAGCAGAGCCCACCCATAAACATTGTTCAAAGCTCATTGATTAGCATCACTCAAATCTATTAGTTCACTTAACCCTGTTTATCTCAGCTTCCTCATCTGCTAAATGAACTAGAGAAAGAAATAGCAAACCACCCCATATCTCTGCCAAGAAAACCCCAAATGGGGTCACAGACTGTCTGACATGACTAAACAACTGAAAACAACAGACTTGGGGCAAGTCAGTTCATCTTGGTAAGCCTCTGTTTTCTCATCTCTGAAAGGAAAAGGTTGGAGTAGATAGACTATCATCCCTTGCAAGTCTAAATCTATGGTCCTGGGAAAATCAATAAAAAATTTTTTTTCAAAAGTTTTTCTTTCTTTTTTTTTCAACGAAGGGGGAGGTAGAGTGAAGAAAAAACAAATGTTTATTAATTGACAATGAAAAATAAAATTAATCTCTTAAAAAGTTTTTCTCAGGAACAGATCTATGGTTGTGGTATCAAGGTTGTATGTCTGAAAATGATTGATTCTACGTGTTGGAAGCAGTTGAAGAATGTGAGTTAAGGAGGTCTTAGAAAACTTCCCCAGAGACAGCTTGTACACACAACAGTACTTGAAATGAACATTAATTCTATTTTGGGTAGTATTTTCCCCCAATTACATGTAAAGAAAAATTTTAACATTCTTTTTTTTTTGAGTTCCAAATTTTCTCCCTCCTTCTCTCAACTTCCCCCTCCCTAAGGTGATAAGCAATTTGATATAGGTTATATACATCAATTCTATTTAAAGAGAATCAAAAGATGCATATCATTCTTATTGCCATGATTTTCAATCAACCCATGTGTCTAGCCAATCAGAAAGAAAACCCAAGAGTATAGACAAGTCAAATTGGTATCTCTAGCTTTACAATGATTGGATCACCTCTCTTTATGGAATGGGTCTGTGGATTCAATCAAGCAAAACCTTCAAAATTCTGGAGCATTTTAGTAACCACCAAATCATCTGTTCTACTTGGGGGGGAGTAGTAGATACTTAAAAAAATGTTTGTTGAACTGAATTCATTTTTTCCCACTTTGAACCCATTTTGGGTCTGTTGTGTCAAATCGACACAACCTCTCTCTCTCTCTCTCTCTCTCTCTCTCTCTCTCTCTCTCTCTCTCTCTCTCTCTCTCTCTCTCTCTCTCTCTCTCCCAGGGTCACAAAGCTAGTAAGTGTCAAGTGTCTGAGGTTAGATTTGAACTCAGGTCCTCCTGAATGCAAGGTTGGTGCTTTATCCACTGCGCCACCTAGCTGCCCCTCAACCTATCTCTTTTGTTAAACTATTGAATGCTAGAGCTCAAATGGGCCCTAAAAATTATTCAATCCAGCTCTCTTATTTTAAAGATAAGGAAAATGAATCCCAGAGAAATAACATAACTGGCCCAAGGTCACATAGAAATAACCTTTATATTCACTCCAGTTTGTAGATGAATATGTAAAGAAATTGATAAAAGACTGAATTATCCTTTTGAAATAAATTATCTGTGGAAAATATACTAATTAATTCCTAAGGGTTTTCTTTGCTTCTCTTGGGCACTAGGAGATAAGACTATCTACCTTAAAAGGATATTGTGACATACCATAACTTTCTGAAAGCATGTTGAAAAATTCATTTTGTATAAAGGTAATATGGTAGCAATGTAATAATTACCATTTGAAAAAATGTTCTTCTTCCCTTCACCTCTATCTTTTATAGATTAAAACTTCAACAAGTCCTCTTCCATTTGATCTTTTTCCTTCTAAAAGAATTTTTAGATCTCTGCTTTGAGGTGTATACATATATATAATTTAATATGTACATATATGTCTGTTTGTGAGACTCTGTGTGTGTGTGTGTGTGTGTGTGTGTGTGTGTGTGTGTGTGTGAAAACCTCATTCTGGCTCCAAGTCACGGATCATTAATAATGTCTAGCTGCAAGACCAGGGAGCCACTAAATATTATATTATTTATAAGTAATCTGTTGCCTAAGGCAATGAACTACTTAATGGAGCCTGGAATTAATGTGTAACTTAAGAAATAGACTGTTCTACATATATAGATTGCCAGAAGAATAACTCAAGCTCTTGTGAGTCCACTTATTCCATTACTTAGATGGGGAAGAGAAAAGGGATAAAGGAAGAAAATACTGGGAGGAGAAAGAGGAATCATTTGGCAATAATTTGGCAAACTAGTTTATTTGCTAGTTTGTTTCCTTATTTATATGTAGAAAGGTAGAGAAATGAGAGAAAGGACAGTTGGGAGAGAATAAAGAAGAATGAGAGAAAGAGGAGAAAGAGAAAATAAAGAAGAATATATGGTGCAGGAGAGGCAGAAGAAGAGGAGGAGGAGAAGGCAAAGGAGGAGGAAAAGTGCCTGACACATAGTTGACATTTACTATAGTCTTGTTAATTGACTGAGACAGCCAGAATAAATGGTGACAGGAATGATTGTTGAGTACAGTTGGTTAGAATTGATGAAAGCTAGAACCTCTTGGCAAAAGAGAGGTGGGTACAAATATTCTACATGAGGTGCTAAACAAGTGGTCAATATATGTGTGTGTGTGTGTGTGTGTGTGTATGTATATATAAAGTCTATTGAGTGCTTACCATAGACTCATCATTGTTCTATGAGGTATATAAAAGAAACAGAAGATGTAATTTTGTTTTGTTTTGTTTTGTTTTGTTTTTGCAGGGCAATGAGGGTTAAGTGACTTGCGTAGGGTCACGCAGCTAGTGTCAAGTGTCTGAGGCCGGATTTGAACTCAGGTCCTCCCGAATCCAGGGCCAGTGCTTTATCCACTGCACCATCTAGCTGCCACCTAGCTGTCCCCTAGAAGATGTAATTTTTAAGGAATTTGTGGTCTAGTTGAGTTTACAAAATTTGCCCACATGAAACAAGTGAAGAGTAACATAAACTAATATATAATTAAGTGCTAAACTGTATGACACAATCAACACATGCCTTGATGAGCATGTTCTGGGCTAATTGTTTTATGTATGTCAGACCCATGTTAGTAATTGCTTTCTGCTACATATGCCCCCACTACCTGCTTCTTGGAGTCACAGAACCTTGAGGCATTCTCATAGTTGGAGGACAAGACATGGATAAAGAACGAGCAAAGGAGTCGAGAATGGTCAAACATACAGGAGTTGAATCAGGAGAGAGCAATGTCAAGAAAACCTAGAGAGGGGAAAGTATCCAGAAGGAGAAGATTGCCAATATCAAATACTAATGGACTTTTCTCCATCCTAACCCTTCTTGACCTCTCTTCAGCACTGGGCTCTGTCAGTCTCCTTCTGGACATTCTCTTCTCTCTAGGTTTTCTCAACATTACTCTTTCTTCCTTCTCATAGTGGATGACCACTCCATAAGCCTGATATTATAGTTATATTCCCATATTCCTATTACATCTGGAAATAATTATACAAAGCCTTGCTAAGTGAAGAAAGAAGAATTTTGTGAGAAATACACATAAAATATCGTTACAACTTTTAAAAATACTTTTATATAATTGACTACAACTATATGAAAAAAGACAACAGGTTTTTTTGAAGGAAGCTTTTTTTTTAAAGCAAAATGAAAGTAGTTTGAAGTTTAAGATTTTATCCTCCATTTGACGGTTTGCCTTTGTTGGGAATGGATTCCCAAACAGACCTGAATAGATCTATAATTGGGGACCTTACTCTGAGCTTTTCCAAATAGAGGATCACTTCAAGGCCATTCAAAGGCCTCTCACTAGGAATACACGCAGGCGCACATGCACACATGCGCACACGCACATACACACACATACACACACGCACAGACATAAACACATGCACACACATAATGTTATTTTGTATTGCTTTGTATATATTTTGCATTAGTTTACTTGCTTTATGTCCCCAGTAAAATGTAAGCACCATGAAGGCATACCAATTTCATTTTTTCTCTCTCCTTGTGTTCCCAATTTAAATCATAGTTCCTTGCACATAGTTACTTACTGTTTGGTGAACTAAATTGAACTGAATTTAGTACATGTAGGGTATATGTGTGCTTGGTGTTTTCTTATACTAGATATCTGATCTGTGAGCTGGCCTACTCCATCTCCTAGGAGAGAGTATGATTTCAGTTTTTGTGGGGGACAAATGAAATGCTATGAGTTGGGTGCTTGCTTCTTTCTTACATTTCTCTCCAGGAGAAATGTTTGGCTAAAAATATGGATATGTTGGGAGTTGGGATAAAAGCAACTTCCCATTGATCACTTTCAAGGAGAGGATAATACTGAGTTTACTATAGCCAGCTTAGCTTCCACTCACCAATCCTCATTCCAGGTAAGCCTCATTATAATAGTAATCAGTAACATAAATCAGGGAAGTTATACAAAGTAGAATAGACTAAAGAATAGACAAGAGTAAATGAATTATTTTAGAGTAAAAGAATATCTTAGATCAACCAAGGAGAGATGGAATGACCTGGTGGGGGAAAGGGGGAGAGGGGGAAGGGAGTCTGCTTTTATTAATTTCTAGTACAAAAGGATCTTAATCTTTCTTTGTTTCACAGACCCCTTTAATAGCTTAGTGAAGGAACCCTTCTCAGAATAATGGCAGTTGCTTTCCTTCATAATGGAAAGAAAATGATAAATATCAGCTAGAAATGAGTGAAAATTAAAATATATTTTTCTCCCACCCAAGTTTACAGGCCCCTGAAAATCTGTCCAGGCACCTTGCTCTAGGGTTACAAGTGCTGGGAATCAAGTAACATGTTGGGGGCTGACATCTCAAGTTTCAGTGAGATCTCCTGTCTTCCATTCAAATGTTTGCACTTGACTCTCTTCACTGCTTCTCTCAAAATCCTCCAGCTAAGTCAAGTCACATGTCCTTCACCAATGCTGTATAGAGCTTTGTCAGTTCAGAGGTCTCTCAGACAACTGGGTATCTGCTATGCAGCTATGGAGTGCAAAAGAGTCGTGGGACTGTCCTTCAGAGTATCATTCAACATGCGTGAGCACAGGTATTACATATTGTGTTGTTGAAAATGAGTTGCTATAGACACCAGTTTGAGGTAAGTATATATTAATTTATCAATATTATATACCAGTAAAGTATTGACTGCGTATTTCCCTAACTTCTCATGGTCTCAGGCCGTGGGGTAGAAAAAGCAGGGAGTTAGCCTCAGTATGCCAGATAGCCAAGCAGGAGAAAAGCCACAAAAGACCCATGCTGTCTCTCAGAGAGATAGCACATGGTTTCAAGGAGATTGGAGAGAGATCAAGAGACAGAGACCATGTGGTCCCAAGAACATGAGCCTCCATACATACACAAAAAAGAGAACAGTTTTTTTTTGGTTTGGAGTTGTTTTTGTTGTTCTGTTGTTGTTTTCATATTCAGTAGGTTCAATAGGATAAGCTATTCCTTACCTTTCTGGGTTCCTAATAGTCACACAATTCATCCCTCAGTAGCCAGCCCTCTGATCATGAATTTCTCTGGGTTAAGCTAGGGTGTTTCTTAGATGACAGGGTGGTCCTAATCAGAGTCCATTGCTTTTGAGATTCCAGGGTCACCTCAGAGGGGTACTTTTGTGGAAAATTCCTTAATTAAGGAAATAAATCTAGGAATTCTAAATGAAAATTCTAGAGGGGTATGTATATGTATGCATTATAAAAACCAAAACAAACAACTCTTGAAATTTATTCAGCAATTTTGTTATTCTCTACAGTTATAGTCAGAGACAGTTTTACTAAGATGACAAGAATTCCTTATGAGAGTAATACTAAAGGAGACTCCACCTATATTTCCTTTAGATCTTGAAGACTTTAAAAATAACTCATCATTAAGATGCAAATTACTTTGGGAGAGGTCACATCTTAAGCCCTTATCAATTTAGAAGTGAAGATAAGGCATTGCAACAGATCACAGAATGTCCTCGGAGAATGGGGAATGGAATAATTTCCTGTGGGAAGTGTTGAATAAGGAAAAATAACAGGAGTGGGGAGGCTATTGAAATATGAGAGCCTACCAAAGACCAAGTTCCTCAAACTCAAAACTTTGCTGTGGGCTATAGTTCTATTCCTTGTGATATATTCTTTGTAAGTCATAGAACATTAATTAAAGAAACACTTGGGGGGGGGAGGAGGGGGGAGAGGCAGCTAAGTGACTCAGTGGATAAAGCACCAGCCCTGGATTCAGGAGTACCTGAGTTCAAATCTGGCCTCAGACACTTGACACTTACTAGCTCTGTGACCCTGGGCAAGTCACTTAATCCTCATTGCCTGGCAAAAAGAAAACAACAACAACAACAACAAAAAACACTTAAGAAGGTCTACTGTGCATAAAGCATTAGGCTAGGTCCTCAAAAAAATAAGTAAAAACAAAGTATATACAAAGTAAATGCAGAGAGAAAGAGAGAGCACTAACAATTGGGGAGAACAGAAGTCGTGTATAGAAGATGGTACTAGAGCCATCTATAAATTAACTAAGGCTTCAGTAAGATGTAGAAGAGGAGAGAGAGCATTCCAGGCATGAGAGATCACTTTTACGAAGGTCCTGAGACAAAAGATGAAAGTGTGGGTAGAAATGATCAGACAGCTTACCTGAAAGAGAGAGTGCATGAAGAGAAGTAATGAAATGACTAGAAATGTAGCTAAGTGGGAGACAGATTATGGAAGGCTGGACAGGGGATTTTGTATTTTATCCTAAATACCATAGAGTCACTGAAGACTTTTGATTGGTGGAGGTGGGTAAGGTGGAGTGATAGATTCTGATCTGTTTTTTAAGAATTCCAATTTGACAACATTCCTAAATGGTGGATTGGGATGGTTTAGAACAGAATGTTAGAGCTGAAAGAATCCTTAAGTAATCTGGTCATAGAATCATATGTCTAGAGATAGAAGGAATCTCAAAACATCTAGTGCAACTCCTTCATTTCACAGATGAAGAAACTAAGGCCTAAGGAAACTAAATGATTCGCCCAAACTCAAGTATCAAAGCTGGGATTTGAATCCAAGTCTTCTGCCTTGAGAGTCGGTCATCTTTCCACTGTATCATGCTACTTGGGATCATAGAATTAAAAGCTAAAAGAGTCTTTAGAGGGGCAGCTAGATGGCGCAGTGGATAGAGTATACCGGCCTTGGATTCAGGAGTACCTGAGTTCAAATCCGGCCTCAGACACTTGACACTTACTAGCTGTGTGACTCTGGGCAAGTCACTTAACCCTCATTGCCCCACAAAACAAAAACAAACAAAAAAAGAAATCTATGATACTATGATCATTAACATTATGTTGCATTATCACTTCATAGAAGTGTGACAAAGAAACTCTATCAAGGTTTCTGTACATATCTGGGAGAAATTTGCTATAATACAAAGTGATTCCATCAGGAAACTGGGAAGAGAAAGATAATAAAGGACAGTAAGATTTTATAATTCTAGAAAAATGTGAGATTTTTAATATGGCTGCTATTTTGTAATATAAAGCTCAGAAGCCCACAGTGTTGGAAAAAGCCTCCTGAAACTTGACATCTCCCCTGGTACATCCTTCTCTCTCTAAATATAAAGAACTAGGGGTCTCTCTCTTCAGTAGCAGCTCTTGGCCAAGAAATACTTGGAACTGTCCAGCTTCATCTTTGCTGAAATATAAAGTGGTGGTGAATTGATAGCCCCATGGGAGGACAGAAAATTGACCAGACTCTAAGGTGGATCAGGCCTTTAAGTGCATTGTGATGTCTTTATTGGTGGCAAAAGAGAAATTAGGAGACAAAGTTGATGCTCACATGAGTAGCTTGTGGGTCTCCTAGCCTTGCTAGTGGTCTCACAGCAAAACTTGATAAATGAACATTTGTATTCCAAAATTTGGTTGATTAAAAATAGTCTCCTCAGTACTCAGCAGCCTGAAAAAGAAGAAAATATCTCTCTACTATAAAAATGATGTTTGATATTGTTATAACAATAGAATCAAAACATTAGAACTATATGGACCTTAAGGATCATCTAGTCCAGGGGTTCTTAACCTGGAGTCTTTGACATTGTTTTTGATAATTTGATAATTCTATTTCAAATATGATTGGTTTCCATTATAATTCTATGTATTTTTGTTTTGTACTTTTAAAAAATATATTATACTAAGAAGGGGTCCATAGGTTTCAGCACTCTGCCAAAGAGGTCCGTGAAACACACACACATACACACACACACACACACACACACACACACACACACAGAGTTAAGATCTGATCTAGTCCAATGGCCTCATTTTACAGATAACCAGACTGAGGCTCAGAGAAACTACCCAACTCTTAACTAACCTTTATAACCCTAGTATCTAGTATAGTGATTTGTGCAAAGTAGGTACAGATATTGTCAGGCCAGAATTTGCTTCTCCTCCTATAGGAGGAAAGGACTGGTAGAAAGAAACAGCTAGAATAACTGATAGATTTATGAATGCAGTACATACATATATGCACACATAGAACTAAAGAAATCTGCCCACCCCCATGTGCATACTTATCTTCCCTATTCCTAACTGAGCAAGCTCCCAACCATAAAGGGTACCTGAGGTCTGCTGGTTTATTTTAAATAGGCTCTAACTCCCTTTGTTTTCCTAAATTTAAAAATACTTCTGTTCCTAACTTCTACTGCAACTAGGACCAAATATATAATTCTGAACAAAGCTAGATTATGCTGGAGATTGAATCTAGCTTGTAGTCCTACACAGGTTTTCCTAGAACTATCTTATATATTACTTTGCCTTTCAAAGACTAGAACAAACACCAACAAAATTGGTGGTCATGGAGCTGATTGGCACATATATCCTTACATCCTTTTGTATATGTACCACTGATTGTGTGTGTGTGTGTGTGTGTGTGTGTATATGTATATATATGTATATATATGTATATATGTATGTATATGTATGTATATGTGTGTGTGTGTATATATATATATATATATATATATATATATGTCCATCCCCAGTTGATACTATAGAGTTAGTAGTTATTGGCTATATTTCTATTCTCTGATATCTAGAACTGGACCAATTTATCACTTAATAAATGTAATTTGAATAGATGAACAAATATACATATATACATTAAAAAATAAATAAATATGGTGGTAGGGAAAACCAAGTGTAGACTTGCTATGTACTACAGACGTGGGTAATAAAGACTAATAGTTGTTAGAATAGAGAAAAACAGAACAATCAATGAGATATGTTGGAGAATAAACTACTAGGATATGCTGACCAACTGAACATGGAAGACCAAAGGAAGAGAGAGGAGTTGAAAAGACTGACATGCAGGTCATGTAACAGAGGACTATCAAGATGGTGATTCCATTTATGGTAATGGAGAAACAAGAGAGAGAAGAGCCCAGTTAAGCAGTTGGATAACTTCTGTTGTACTTGAACAAACTTTTCTTTCCACACTAGGGAAGATTCGCTATTTAATTGGCACATCTGGAGTTTATGGGCCATGACCAAGTACCTAAAGTTACCTGTGAATTTTCCCTAAGTCATTTTGTTTGGAAACAGTGATTTCAAGCCTTGAAATGATTTGAACAGTGTGTCAGAGGTGGTGCTTGTGAGGTTGGGTGGGTGTGGGTGTTCTTCAGTGTAAAGAATGCATTAAATGATGGGGGGGGGGGGGGAGAGACAGCAGGAAGAAAAAAATCAGGGCAAAAAGAAATAGGTAAAACCACTTGCCAGACTGGTTTTGTATCTCTCATCACCTACTGTCTTGGAAAAACTTACTTCCTTTATCTAGCCTATATTACAAAAGAGGAAACATTCAAGTGTAGAGATATGTATTGAGAGAATAGAAGAAGTGACTTTATTAAAAGGTAATAATTATGCCTTTCTTGGGAATTCAGTGTTCTTTCTTGAAGCCACTGTCATTATAGACTGTCTTTCTCTAGAATTTAAATGCATTAGTAAAGGACATTGGTAATTAATAACATGAGGGATGCTGCACTGAATCTACCCCCACCATCCATCAAGAAACAGTTCCTGAAAACTGGATAACAGAGAGAGGTGCTTTTCATGGTCTTGTCCTTACCCATCATATGCTTCAGAAATGTAGAAATCACTGTCTTATACTACAGCATTAGCCATGTTGCCTCCTTTCAAGTCAGTACTCAATAACTATGGATGGAAAGAACAAATATATAACTGAGTGAAACTGACTTTGATCCCTTTCAGATCTCATCTTTAGTAGTACTGTAATATGATTTTGCATAAAAATTTTTTAATCGAGATAACAAAAAGAATGAAAATAAAACTATAACCTTGGGTCAATAACTATGTGACTTTGGGCAAATCGCCTTAAACCACCAAAAAGGCATCTCTGAGCCTCTGAACTGGCAAGTCTTTTTACCTCTGATTTATAGAGTCCTTCTCTCCCTTTGAGGCATAGCTCAGTCACCATCTTTGACATGAAGACTTTCCTGATTTCCCCCAGATGCTACATGTAATTAATTAATTCACTCCCTCCCAAACCATATTATATGTAATGTTCATATTCCTGTAGTTAACTAAAGTGAGTTTCCTAAAATGCAGGTCTGACCATACAACCCCTCTACTCAATAAACTTCCATGACTCCCTATTACCTATAAAATCAAATGCAAAATCCCCTGTTTAACATTCAAATCCCTACACAATATAACTCCTTCCTTCCTTTCCAGTCTTCTTACACATTATTTCCAATCAATGGATGGATGGCTTGTTCCATGAACAAGACATTCTATCTCTGCATTTTGTCTGGCTGTCTCCTGTAGCTGGAGTACTTTTCTCAACTCTGCCAACTGACTTACCTGGCTTCCTATAAGATTCAACTAAAATCCCATATTTTACAGGAAGCTTTTCCTCATGCATCTTAACTCTAGTGCCTTTCCACTGTCAATTATTTCCTATTTGTCCTCATTGTTTTGTATATATTTGTTTGTTTGTTGTCTTCCCATTAGACTATGAGTTCCTTGAGGGCAGGGACTGTCTTTTCCTTTTTTTGCATCCCCAGTCCTTGGCGCAATGTTTGCACATGGTAGATGCTTAATAAATGTTTATTGACTGATTTGCATTTATTCACTGTATATTTATGCTGCATACATTTATAAAAGTATCCATCGTCTCCCTTGTTAAAATGTAAGCAGGGGGGCAGCTAGATGGCACAGTGGATAGAGCACTGGCCCTGGAGTCAAGAGTACCTGAGTTCAAATCCGGCCTCAGACACTTAACACTTACTAGCTGTGTGACCCTGGGCAAGTCACTTAACCCCAATTGCCTCACTAAAAAAAAAAAAATGTAAGCAGTGATTGTTTCATTCTTTGTACAAATATCCCAAGCACCTAGCACAATGCCTAGCACATAGATGCTTCATAAATATTTGTTGTTAAACTGATTGCTCTGTAAATGGAGGGAAAGCAACTAGATGATGGTCTCCAAGGAATTTGTGAGAAGTGTCTACTGCTCATTTCCTTTAAGCCTGGAGATCATTGGGGCAGGAAAGGCACTTGTAGGAATAGAGGCACAGAGGGAGCCTGCCTGATAGTGGTGTTCTCCTCTCCTCTTCCTGATAGTTCAAACTTTGAAGTAGGGCATTGTGGCAGCATTAGAGGACTAACTCCAGAGAGTGAGAGGGTATTTGACAGAAGAAGGATGAGGCCCCCAAAAGTGAAATGACTGGAAGGTCCAAAGAAATGAAATGAAGTGAAATGACTTGACTGGAATACATATTAGAGTACATGAGATCGGACCAGGGCCTGATTCAATATAGTTGGTCTTTTGTATGATGGAGAGGATGGAGGAAAAATGAGGGAAGGATCATGTTAACAACCATGCTACTAGATTTCTGTACTGTGTTGAGAGTTTTTCTAATACATCATGGGGAGAGGCAGCTAGCTGGACCCAAAGTCAGGAAGACTTGAGTTCAAATCTGTCCTCAGACACTTACTAGCTATGTGACCCTGGGCAAGTCACTTAACCTGTTTGCCTTAATCCACTGGAGAAGGAAATAGCATACCACTGTAGTATCTTTGCCAAGAAAACCCCAGGGACAGCTGTGGTCCAAGGAATCATAAAGAGTCAGACATCACTGAACAACAACAACAACATAACATCATGGTGATCATGAGGAATGTGACTTGGTCCACAATGTAGCTAACACAGTACATGATACATACATACATACACACATATACATACATACACATGCTATGTACATGCTATATGTGTACATCATATATGCGTGTGTATATATAGTACATGATCTATCTATCTATCTATCTATGTACTGTGGTTTTCTGTTTATACTATTTTAGTCCTGTAAGATAGGGACCTGCAAAGATGCTAAAAGCCCAAAGGCCAACATAAGCTGAAGTCTCCCAAGAAGTTCCCAAAACTCGAGAATTCCTGACTCCAACCAGGAGGTGGAAACCCATGTTTGCATTCTGGCCTGAGGACTTCCCTTCTGTCAGGGCCCCTTTCTAACCAGCATTAAACTTCAACCCAGTGGTTTAATAGCCCCATTTTAGAGTTGAAGCCATAGGGCATGATTTAGGGTTTTTTTTTTCTCTCTCTCTCTTAAAGAGAGAGTTGAAGTAAGGAGATGAGGAATGGTTTGGGGGCTGGGAGGAAAATATAGCTTTGAAAATTTAGTTCAAATAAGTCCAGGTCTCTATAGAAGTTAGTGTCACTGTTGCTGTGGGACAGCTAGCTAAGGTTTCAGAGATTGTTTCTATAGGCTTATGAAATTATGGGGAAAGAAGGAAGGAGGGAGGGAAAGAGGGAGTGAAAGAAGGAAAAAAGGAAGGAAGGAACAAAGGCAGGAAGGCAGGCAGGCAGGAAGGAAGGAAGGAAGGAAAGAAGGAAGGAAGGAAGGAAGGAAGGAAGGAAGGAAGGAAGGAAGGAAGGAAGGAAGGAAGGAAGGAAGGAAGGAAGGAAGGAAGGAAGGAAGGAAGGAAGGAAGGAAAATTTTCATGAAATTGGCCTTTTATTTTTCCAAAATAAAAAAGGCAATTATCTAAATAGATCCAATTTGGAAGAATTCAGTAAGTTTTCCTGATTCCACCCAATATTTTTTAAAATTGATTTTCATTGATGTCATTTGTTCTTACATTATTACTTCCTCCTATACTCCTCCACTCATTCTTCCCAGAGAGCCATCTTTTAAAACAAACAAAATTTAAAGAGAAATAGAAAAATGTTAAGCAAAACCAACCAATACATCTGAAAAGGTAGCTGTTATATGTAATGTTCATATTCCTGGACCCTGAGCTCTCAAAAATGAGTAGTTGGGGAGGTGTCTTTCTTATCTTTTCTTTTGGGACCAAGCTTGGCCATTGTAATTTTTAATCTTTCAGAGTTTTTTTTTTTTGGTTGTTTAAAAAAATTTTTATTTGTAATTTTTGTTTTTGCATTGCTTCAATTTCTTTCTCTGATCTCCCCCCTGCCCCAACCATCCTACATGACTTGCATAAAGTGAGTTTTGTGGATTCCTGGGTATAGTAGAAGGAAAGGGAGGCAATGTGCCATTTTCAATACCAGGAGACAGCCTGGAGATTCAGGCAGGCCTTGGCAAAAGCCTAGTGTCAGAGAGAAGGTGAAAAGTCCTATAATCTTTTCATGGGTTTCCTAATCCCATCTCTTATACTCTACACTCCCTAAGACATGACTGGGAAAATGGGGTTAATTTCCAAGACCATCAATACTGATCAATGGCTAATACTTCTAAAGGTGAAGATTGGTGTGTTTTGGGTGGGGGGAGGGGGAGGGGAGAGGGTGCCATAAGACAGAATATAACCAAATATGAAAGCTAGCAGAGACAAAGTAAAGAAAGTAAGCTTTATTGAGCAGAAATATTCATAATATGAGGAAGCAGTCAGGGGGGATGAAAACAGCTCAGATTTGATGGAGTGCCTGGTAGAATGCCTAGGAAAACCAGTAAAGCTGAGTGGGTTTGCAGAGGGCTCTTATATGGGTCAAGAAGGACCAGATTTGGTGGGAGAGGAGATGGGGAGTCTGGATCAAGGCTGTAGATTGTGGTTTTAAGACCAGTGAGAATTCTTGATGAGGGTAATACCTGGGGATTCAAAGTGATATTCAGAGACTTTTGGCTGTTACCTCAGCTCTTACTTTGTCTGAGTGACTCAGGGGATTTAGATTTCTCCCCCTTTTTTTCATTTAACAGGACAGGAAGGCTACTGAGTCACTTATGCCATATAACAGGGCAGGGGTTGGGGGAGGGGAATTTAAAGAAAAGAAAGAAATCAGCCAAACTGGCCACACATTGAAAAGAATCTGACAATACAGGCCATGTTACACACCTATGAATGCCTCACCTCTTTAAAAGAGTGGGAGATGATGTCTTCCCATATTTCTTTGGTTCCAAGCTCTTTGTAATTTTGCCTCATTCATTTTGGGTGGATTATTTTGTGGTTATTGTTCCTTCCATTTACATAACCCTTCTGTATATTCTTTTCTTGGCCCTCCTCACTTCACTTCACTGTTCATCAATTCATCTAAGTCAGTGTTTCTCTGTATTCATCATATTTATTGTTTCCTAGAGTGCAGAAACATTTTATAACATTCATACACCACAGTTTTTTAGTCAGTCCCCTGACTAAAGAAACTGGAGAGCATCTACTTTGTTTCTAGTTCTTTGCTATGACAAAAACGTGATGCTATAAGTATTTTAGTATCTATGGAGCCTTTCTTTTTGTTAGAGATCTCCTGGGCATATATGGCTAGCAGTGGAAACTCCAGGTCAAAGAATGTAGATGTTTTAGTCACTTTATTTGCTACCCCCAAGTATATTGAGAAATTTCTGAATATTTCCACTCAGATTATAGGATTATAAATTTAAAGCTGAAAGGGACCTTAAAGGCCATTTTTATCTAAACATTCAGTACCACATTACTAGAACTAGCCTCAGACTCTGATTTTCCTCTACAGGGGATCCCATGTCAAAAGTGGCGGCCCTTTGCCCTGTTGCTTCACTCACTCCATTCTGACAGCTCCATTTCTAACCTGACTTGACCAAACCTCCTGTCATGTGGGTAGTGTCTATATTATCTCATATGTGTTTTACCCATATCCTCAGCAGAAAAGAACAATGGGCAAATTCATGAGTTCTTCTCTCCTCATACCTCAAACAAACAAGGAAACTGCTTGCTTGGCTATTAGTTGCCTGCATTCTTCTTCCACGGCTATTAATAAGTGAAACTGTGTTCACATTTCCACAAATATGCTTTAATTTCACAGGTCTTGAATTTCACTTGCCTCACCAGGAAAACAAATTCAGCCAACACTCTCAAAGGCACCTGTGACTAAGGCAATAAGGTTCTGTTTAAACTAACATTGAGCTCTTGAGGTTGAAGCAGAAGGTATGAATTTGCTAATTGTTCTTTGTGACTGGGGTTATTACCTAAAAATTGGTCTTTAGCCATAAAATAAAAGAACCTGAGGAGGCTGTACCTGGAAGTGTCTTGCACATAGAACTCAGAAGTAGATGTTGAATGAATGAATGAATGAATGAATGAATCCTAATTCTGCTATACTCTAATGAACTCAAATTTTAAAAGGATATTTTGGGAAAATAGCAGGGACACATAGCCAAGGACAAATACAAAACAGTGGCACAAACCTGTAAGAAAAGTGTCAGGGCAGTTAAAACCCAGAATAAGCTAAGAGTTGTAATAAATGCCGAGAACAATTTCTTTTAAAGCTTTTTAAAAGCTCTATGAAAAACAGAAAGAATAAGACAGGGATAGATAAGGTGCTTGGTGTACTGTTAATCTAAGGAGGTGGCAGTCGTGGCCAATAAATGCCCAGTCCTCAGTGCATATGAAATGTGCTGCTCTGCTTTGGCCCAATCATTCTGGAGACTTGGTGAGCTTGCTTCTGGGCATGTGTACTGGAGGAGCCTTTTCCTCATTCAGAGCCTTTGTAGTTATTTTCTATCAGCTTCCTGAGGGGTAATGGAAAATCTTTTAGGTGATTACTGAGCTGGAACTGAGTATACATACAAAACGCAGAAATAGACAGTAACTTTCTCCCTAGCAGTTTTCAAGATAAAAGGAAAAATTTCTGTGGAGCTCTGGCTGGAGAGAGAGATAGTGGCAGTAGCAACCAGATAAGGCAATGGCTGCCTTATCTTCTCACTTGGGCATCTTGGTTGGCATGGCCAAAGAATTCATCACCTAGTACCTTATTACCGATTAGTTTTCTCACAATTATTCAGGCTGGTTCACTGACAGTAGACATAAGTTGCTGCCAAGCCCAACTTGAAGCTTTTCCAGCTTGGTAGAACCCACTGGCATGTCCATTAATAAGCTAAGGTCACTTTCTACAACAAAATGAGGCATTTGAATAGTTTTGTGGAGGAAGGTTGAAGCAAAATAGGTGAATTAACTTTGCTAGTTATCAAATGTCTTCTTTCAAGGACAATAATTTTCAAGCTTTTAAATATAGAGCAAATATGATTTAGACTGAAAATTGAAGTCCATGATAGGTGAGAAATTAATAAGGAAATATCTAGCCACTTATATGAATTAACTCTGAGTCCTGATGATATACTAGGCTACTGAAAGAAGTTGAAGACATGATCATAGAAACATGATCTGTGGAATATTAGAGAATTATGGGTAATTAGGAGCCATATGATGAGAGATGAGCAAGTGTACCAGTTTTCTAAAAGGAAGAAAAGATAAATTCTGGAAATTACAGACAAATGAGTTCAATATCAGTATATGACAAAATTTTAGAATGAATTATTTTTTTAATCATAAAAGTATTTTATTATTTTCTAGTAACATGTAGATATCGTTTTCAACATTTGTTTTTATAAGGTTTCTCGTTTCAAATTTTTCTCCCTCCCTCCCCTCCCTCCCCCTCCCCAAGACAGCTAGCAATCTGATATAGGTTATGTATGTACAATCACATTAAATATATTTCTGCATTAGTCATGCTATGAAAGAAGAATTAGAGCAAAAGGGGAAAACCTCAAAAAAAAATAGAAATTGTATGGTTCATTCTGCATCTAGATGCCACAGTTCTTTTTTTCTGGATTTGGAGAGCATTTTCCATCATGAGTCCTTTGGAACCATCTTGGACCATTGTATTGCTGAGAAGAGTCAAGTCTATCACAGTTGATCAACACGCAATGTTGGTGATACTGTGTACAATGTTCTCCTGGTTCTGCTCATCTCACTCAGCATCAGTTCATGTAAGTAGGACAAATTATTAAATAAATCATCAGTGAGCACTTTAAAAGGGATGTAATAATCACTAAAAACTGACATGTATTCATTAAAAATAAGTCATTACATGCTAACCTAATTTTCTTTCTGAATAGTAGTACTAGTTTGGTAACATTGTGCACATAGCAAGACTTTGGATGATGCCTCTAATGGTATGATCATGGGTAGGATAAAGTATGATGATACAGTTAAGTAGATTTTAGTTGTTTGAGCAACCATATCTGGAGTTATAATAAATTGAAATATACAACTTTGAGGAAATCAATCATGGTATATTGCATATTTGTGTTCTCAGCTTTGGCGTGTTCAAAATGTTTATTTCTTACCGGGATAAAGACACAGATGGCATGCTTACCAAATCTGATGATCATTCAAAGCTGACAGCATAACTAATATGCTAGATGACTGAAGTTCATTCAAAAAGGTCTCATCTTGTTAAGATCTTTCACCTCTTCATGAGATGAAAGTTAATAAGGATACGTGTAAAATTCTGTGCTTACATTTAAAAATAAATTATGAAAGTCAAGGAAGGGGGTAACCTATTCCAAGAGCAGTTCATATATTTTTTTAAATTTAGGATTTTATAAGGTGACAAGAGTGATATATATATATAGATATAGATATCTATATATACACACACAGAGTGATGGGGCTGCTTAAAAAACTAATGGGGTCTTAGAAACTGCATTAATAGAAAAATAAAATCTGAAATAGAAGAGAGGATAAATATGCTACATTGTGTTCTGGAAAACCACATCTGGAATTTCATATTTGTCTCTGAGTACCACATTTTCAGAAAGATATCAGCAAACTGAAGCATGACTCAAGGAAGATGATAAAGATAAGGAGAAACCTTCAAACCAAAGTGTATGAGGAATAGTTGAAGAAAAGAGAATAAAGAAAACTTGAAAGTGGAGAAAGTACTAGAAGTGGACAAATAAATCATCAAACATTTTAAATGCTATCATGTGAAACAATGAAACATATTTCTTGCCCCCAGAGGGCAGGACAAGGACCAGCATAATGGAATGTACAGAGAAGTAGATAATCTCACAATAAAGAACTTCCCAACAACTAAAATTCTCTAAGATGCAATGCATTGCTTCACAGTGTAGTGAGTTCTCCAACAACAGACTTGTTAAAGCAGAAGCTGGTTGACCAGTTAGTTATCAGTGCTATTCACAGGATTGTAGGACTTCCTTCTGGAAGAGAATTTTGAGGTCATCTATTCAAATATGCTCATTTTACAGATGGGGAAACTAAGGCCCAGGAACTTTAAATGACTTGCTCAGCATCATATGGTTAATAGAGAACAGAGTCATGATTCAAACCCATGTCATTTAATTCCAAAGCCAATTGTCCACTGTTGCATGCCTAGATGACTTCTAAGATCTCTTTGAATTCTAAAGTTCTGTAATTGTTACATATTTTGAAAGGCAGCATGGACTAGCATAAAAAGCACTGGATTATGACTTAGGAGATTTAGATTCTCGCCACTAGCCAAGGATGTGACCTTGAGCAAGTTATTCTTCCTCTTTAGAAGTCAGTCTTATTCTCTGTAATATGAGGGAGTTAAACTAGCAAAGGGGTGCTTAACCTTTGTGTATCATGCTCCCCTTTGGCAGTCTAATGAAGCTTATGAACAACATTCTCATAATAATGTTTTTAAGTGAATGAAATATAGAGGATTACAAAGGAAATTAATTATTCTAAATATAGTTATCAAAACATGGTTGTTTAAAAACCATACAAGTTCACAGATCCCAGTTCTAGAACCCCTGGGCTAGAATACTTCTAAGGCCTCTTCCTGATCTAATATTCTAGGGTTCTAAGAGTCTATATTTTCAAATCACCAAACATTTATTAAGCACCTACTATGTGACAGGTGCTGTGCTAGGTGCTGGGAATACAAAAATGGGTAAAATGGCCCTTGCTTTCAAGGAGCTAACAATCCAATGGGAGGAAGACAACATACAAACGACTAGGTACAAATTGGAAGGGAAGGTGCTGACCTTAAGGAGGTGTGGAAGAGGTTTCTTGTAGAAGGCATGGTTTAACCCAAGCCTTAAAGGAAGCCAAGAGACCAAAATGAGGAAGAAGATAATTCCAGGTATGGGGAATTCCATGCCTTTGAAACGCATAGAATAAGGAGATAGGGCAGCTTGTGCACGGAGACCAGCATCACTGAGTTGTAAAGTATGTGGAGAGGAGTAAGGCATAAGGAGATTAGAAAGGTAAGAAGGGGGTGTGTTATAAAGGCTGTGTTAAAAGGGGGGAAAGCATTTTTATTTGACCCTGGAAGAAATAGGGAGTCACTGGAGTTTCTTGAATAGGGAAGGAGCATGGTTTGATCTCTGCTTTAGGAAAATCATTTTGGTAGCTGACTAGTGGATGGATTAGATTGGGGAGGGACTTACAGTAGGGAGGACAAAGGGAAGGCTGTTGCAGGATTCTAGGCATGGGATGATAAGAGCCAGAACCAGAGCAGTGGTAGTATCAGAGAAGAGAAAGGGGCACATGTGAGAAATATTCCAAAAGTAGTATTAACAACACCTGACATAGCCGGGATGCCTTCTGTCCACTGTCCTTATAAAGAAATTAATTCATAAACCTAGTGTTAGATCTTATCTAGTCCAACTCCCTCTTTTAAGAGTTGAGGAAACGGGGGCGGCTAGGTGGCACAGTGGATAAAAGCACAGGCCCTGGATTCAGGAGTACCTGAGTTCAAATCCGGCCTCAGACACTTGACACTTACTAGCTGTGTGACTCTGGGCAAGTCACTTAACCCCATTGCCCCGCAAAAAACAAACAAACAAAAAGAGTTGAGGAAACTAAATCTAAAAGATAGTGAATGACTTGTTCAAGGTCAGAAGTAAGTAGAGGATCCTAGTTTTAGCCCCATGTTATCTGATTTTAAATTTAACATGAGTTCAATTGCACCAACTGTCTTCAAAGTCTATAGTGCTCAAATAGCTATGGTCTGTTTATGTTACCCACCTGTCATGGATGGGTAGAAGGTGAGCTCTGTTAGCTAAGAAGGAATAGAAAGATCAAAACTGTTGATCTGGAAAAGAAAACATAGATTTAGGGACCAAGTGATAAACAATTTAGGGAATGAGGGAAGAAAAGAAGCAGGATACATGGAAGAGGTAACTTATGGTTCTGAGATAATTTTTATATATATATTTATGCCTAACAGGTACCTAAGCTAAGAACATAGGCTCTAAGATAGAAAAACCTAAGATCTCAAGTACTCCATCCCTCCCCCATTTGTACAGATGAAGACACCAAGGACCAGAGAAGTTAAGTGACTTGCCCAAGGTCACAGAGGCAATAAGTAGCAAAGATATGACTAAGAATCCACACCAAACCCAGTGCTTTTTCCCACTAGACCATGTGACCTCCTCCTATATAATTCTTGTTCATGCTTTTCAATAAATCCTCCACACTTGTTCTTTTTGTTTGTTTTTGTTTTTGTTTTGGCCAGGCAATGAGGGTTAAGTGACTTGCCCAAGATCACATAGCTAGTAAATGTTAAGTGCCTGAGGCTGGATTTGAACTCAAGTCCTCCTGAATCCAGGGGCTGGTGTTTTATCCACTGAACCACCTAGCCGCTCCCACACTTGTTCTTTTAATATTATATATGCACATGTGTGTACATATATGTACATATATGGGTGTGTGTATGTATGTGTATCAGTGAAAGAATCAATATGGCATAGTAGATAGAGAGCTTGTCTTTGGAATTAGTATGATGCAGATTCAAATTCCATATCTCACACATACTAGCTATGTAACCCTGGCCAAAGCTAAACTTCCCAGTGCCTCCAGGCTGTGAGAAATAATTATTAATAATCAATATCTTGGGGGACCCAGAGATCTCCCCTTCTTTCTTAGTCCTTTCTTTTACCCCTTCTCAAGGTATAAGTCTTTTTAAGTAAGATTAATCTGGGTCATAACAGACCCAAGATGACAAAAGAGTCCTGGGTGGAGACAGATCCTTTTGTCCGGCTAGCCCAAGGATGTTACTGATGTGATTAAACCACACCTGTGGAAAATAGCTGGGGGGGGGCAGGGGGAGTCTTTTATTCTTTCGGTGACATTATCTTCCCCAAGAGATAGTGACCTGAGTCACAGCCCCCCAGATTTCATTTTAATATAACCCACTGCCAATCATGTCAACCAATTAGATTTGAATGATGTTAACCAATTAGCTTTGATTGCTGGAAGGGTATATGAGCGATACCCAACTGCAAGGAAGGGGTCTTTGGTCTGAGAGAAATGGCCATAGATCTCATTTTACTAATAACCCACCAGTCTTATTAATAAAAATGATTAAATTACCCAGAAACTGTCTCTCCTATTTTTAATCATCACAAGGCAATTCTCTAAGACTTTAAGTTATTCATAAATTGCTCATCAGGAAAGACAGTTTGCTCACCAAAATGTCTCTACATCTACCAAATCACAAGTCCAGGGCAAAACAAAAGAAAACAAACCAGCTTAGTATTCAAGTTGCCAATCTATTATTTCTCAGATAGAACTATAGTAAAGGTCCAACCTACCTGTCCTCGGTGATATAATTCAATCTATGTCTTGAAAGCAAATCATGCCTGTTGATGCACTGCATCATGAATTTTTCTATTATGTTTGTATCACTTGCAATTGTAAGTCTTCTGAGAGAGCCATTCAAATAATTTATTCCTAGCCCAGGTGACATGCTGAAAGAACTTGTATCTATGATTATAAAAGCATGCTTGGTAGAATCTTTGCAGAACTGTGGAAAATGAAAGAAGAGTCAGAAGATTGAAAATGTCCAAGTTTAAAAGGGAGACTCAGAGTGAGACAGAGTGAGAGAGAAACAGACAGACAAAGGTACCAAGTGTGCCATAGATACCATGGTATATCTTGAAAGCCTATCAGCCAAATATCATCATTGGCCAAATAGCAGTGTTAAAAAGATCAGCTTGGTGCCAGGGGATAAAAGGAAAAATAGCTCCTATCTCTTGGTGGACAGGGGAAACTCTTGGTGGAAAGGGAAGGGACTATGTATGTGAAATGTTGCATACAGTATCAGGTAAGCTAATTTGTCATTTGAGTCTTGCTCAAATTTTTCTTTGTTATAAGGAGTAAATCAGTGGAAATGTTAGTATATCAGGAAACAATGTTGACATTTTAAAAAGCTATAAGAGGGGTGGCTAGGTGGCGCAATGGATAAAGCACTGGCCTTGGATTCGGGAGGACCTGAGTTCAAATCCAGCCTCAGACACTTGACACTAGCTGTGTGACCTTGGGCAAGTCACTTACCCCTCATTGCCCTACAAAAACAAACAAAAACAAAAACAAAAGGCTATAAGTAAGCTATTAATGGGGGGGGGGTGGCCTTTTACATACATAATTATCTCATTTAATTTTTTTCCTGCTTCTGTTCTGTTTATACCCAAATGTTTTATTAGAAGTATGTTTTAACTTGAAAGTCGGTGGTGGAAACAGGGTATTTTAAAATAACACAACAAATCAGTATATCTCATTTCATTTTTCTGAACCCCAGGCAAGAGTGATTGGTACAGAAGATGGGTAGAACTAGGTCCTGGCACACTGGAGGTTTGCATTTCATGAAGATTGAATCACATTCTCTGAATTCCTTCTTCTACCTGGAAAGGGAAGGGCTGGATTGACATGTTTTCTCCTGTTGCTAGAGTATAACTGGAATTGAAGTTGTGAAGTCATTTGTTCCTGAGAAACACAAAGACAAGTTCAGCCATATGCATCCCCAGAATAGATAACATATCACCTTGGTGATATGAGCTGTGATACAGGTTGCAGGGCCTCAGGATTAGCCCAATGACTAGAAATGGTTCCTTGGTTGCTATTAGCTTAAACTACCCTTTTTGCTATTGTTCTATTTTATTATTATCTAGTGAATTAAAAATTACCCTCATTTTTTAATATATTCCTCCACACTTCAACCCGTGTAACTAAGAATAAGAAAGTTCTAAAAAGTAGTAGATGCAAGTAGCCAACACATCACTGAATCTGATGACATTTTCCACATCCATGTTCTCCCACCATTGCAAATAAAGGTGACAAGTGTACTATTTCACCTCTTATTCAGAATTAAGTATGGTCATTAAAAGTAAATAGAGGGGGCAGCAAGGTGGCACAGTGGATAAAGCACCAGCCCTCAATTCAGAAGGACCTGAGTTCAAATCTAGCCTCAGACATTTGACACTAGCTGTGTGACCCTGGGCAAGTCACTTAACCCTCCTTGCCCTACCAAAAAGAAAAAGAAAAACCACAACCAAACAAAAAAAAAGTAAATAGAGGTCAGCTTCCTTTTATTGTCCTTTCCATTTATATTATTGCAATCATTGTATATATTGTTTTACAATTTATGTAAACATATATAAAATAACCTATAAACTTAAACTTTGTATAAGTTCATATAAGTCTTCCCAGGCTTCTCTGAATTCTTCATATTCATTGTTTCTTATGTCATAATAATATCCCATTGCATCCATGTACCACAATTTATCCAGCCCCCAATTGATGGTCACTGACTTCTTTACTGCCACAGAAAAGAAATGCTATGAATACTTTTGATGTATATGAAACTTTTTTTTGTCTTTTATTTCCTTGAGGTAGATATATATATATATATATATAGAAACTGGATCTTTGAGTAAAAGGGTTGTTCTTTTTTTTTTTTAAGAGTAATCAAATTGTTTTCCAGAACAGTTGGACAAGTTCATAGTACCATCAACAGTGCATTAGCGTGCCTTCAGCCATTCCAACATTTATCGCTCATGTCTTTTGTCATCTTTGCCACTTTGCTGGTGTGAGGTGAAACCTGAGAGTTGTTTTGATTTTTGTTTCTCTTATCTGGAGCAGTCTTTAATATGGTTGTTAATAGTTTGTATTTCTTCCTTTGAGAATCATTTGTTTGTATTTTTTGATCACTGGAATTGCTCTTGGTTATACACATATACATATATGCATACGTGCGCATATAGGCACATATGTACATGTGTTCGTGCATGTTAATTCCTATATCTTAGCAATAAGCTCATTATCAGAGATATTTGTGCAATTTGTAATATTTCATAGCTTCCTTTCTTATCTTGGATGCATTGATTTTATTGGTGTAAAAGCATTTAAATTTCATGATACTTAAGTTTTTGTTTTTCCTTTTGTGATCACCTTTATCCCTGTTTGGTGATGAACTTTCCCTCTAGACATAGCTAGTACCTGACCTGTTTTTCATCTAATTGTGTATGTGTTTATGCATTTGTCATATGACACTTAATATTCAATTGGGTCACACATCCATTTTGAGCTTATGGTGGTAAGATGTTGACCTAAATCTAATTTCAGCCAAACTTCTTTTCCTGATTATATTTGCCTGAACCTTCTTCACATTAGGAAGCCTTTAAGGCTCAGTTCAAGTGTACAAGAAGTGTTTTGGTTCCTTTCCTGAACCAAAAAAAAAAAGAAGAAGCCTTTCCTGATTTCCCCCGAATATTAGTGTTTACTTTTCCTGTGTCTAAAATTACTTTATATATTTTGTATTTGCTAATGTGTGCATGTGTTGTTCTCCCCACCCCTAGTAGGATGTAAATTCCTAGAGATCAGGGGCTGAGTTAAGTTTCAGCTTTTCTTTTTGTTTTTGTCTTTCTAGCCAAAACACTTAGCATAATGCCTGATACATAACAGGTTCTTAATAAGTGCTTGTTGAATTGAGCTAGATTGGGAAGGGTTAGCCCAGTCTGTAAAGTTGGAAGATAGCTGATTATTACACTTCATGATCACTATTGATCCTAGGATTTAGAGCTGTGAGCTCATTTGGTCAACCTCCTCATTCTAGAGATTAGGAAACTGAGGTCCAATCAAGAAAATTATTTACCCAAGGTTACATAGTGTACTGTGTCTAACACCAGAGCCTTTTCTGCTATCATAAAATCTCTATGGGAGACATTGTCATTTCATAATTATCTTGTTTGGTTAACATGCATTTAGAGAAGGATTTTGATTCTTGGTGTCTACATCATACCATATGTGGCTGTGTTGATGTATAGACATGTATGTCTGCTCCTAAATTATGTACAAGAGATACTATGTGTGTGAGTATGCTTTTGTCTCTATGTACAACTATGCAAATGCAGGTCCCTCGGTTCATATAGATATGACTCTATGTGTGTCCATGGCACAGGGATGGTAAAATGATAAAATGTCTGGGGCTCCAAACTTTAGCAACACTCCCCCATTTAAAAAAAAGTCATATCCCCAACACTTTTCCTAAAATGATCTATGCACATAATTTTATTGGTTCATATTTTATTCAAATTATTTTTATAATATTAAGCATCTTAAATTAGTCAACAAGCATTTATTAAGCACTTACTATATGCTAGGCACTGTGCTAAGCTCCAGAGATACAAAGAAAAGCAAAACACAGTCCCTGCTTTCAAGGAACTCACAGTCTAATGGAAAAGAGAACATGTAAATATCTGGGTTTATACAGAGTATATGAAAGTAGTATGAAAAGAGAAAGGCATTAGTAGTTGTGAGAACCAGGATTGACCCCTGCAGAAAGTGGGATTTGAGGTGAATCTTGAAAGAAGCAAGAGAGACAACCAGCTCAATGGCTGAGAAATGAGAGATGAAATACCCTGTTCAGAAGTTGCAAATTGCACAGGATTGTAGATCAAGCCAGAGGAGGAGTGTATTAAACAGCTGGAAAAGTAGGAAAGGGCATGTTATGAAGGTCGCATGTGATGTGACAAACAGAGGAATGTATTTTGATTTTAGATGGAGCAAAGGACCACTGAAGCTAATTGATCAGCACGGTATATGTCATGGTCACAGCCACACTTTAGAAAAATCAACTTAGCAGCTGAGTGGAGGATGGAATTGAAGTGGGAAGAGACAGGAAGACCAGTTAAAAAGCTTTGCAAATACAAAAATTCAATGTATACAGATATTTACTCATTTAAAATTTCTTTTAAATGTTCACATTTGTGCCTAACGTCATTAACATAGTCATTAATTCAATGGGTACAAAGCTTCTCAAAACATGGTGTCGGTCGCGATATTTCTGCTCATGATTCTTTTTTCAGCCACTAATTGAGACTGATATTTCACCTTTTTAACAGCTGCCCAGAAAGCTCCATTTCACAGAAATAAGATATTATGAATAGTAGTAAAAATTTCTCTGTTTAATAAACCAGCAAGTAGCACTACAACACAATACATTGGTATTACAGGACTATGCCCTGGTTAACAGTGGCAGATTGTGCCAGTCTTGAGATTTGACACACTCATACTCAAAACTGACCTCATTTGCACATACCATGTTAAATAGCCGCTGGGCTGCGTTCACTGTCAGTTGGAACAAATTTGCCCTGTTAGTCTCGCTCTTGTTGACTTTGATTTCAACTTTGTTTTGACTGGATGTAAAAAGGGGATATATTTATGCAAGAGTTAGACTCAAAAAGTCTCCAATAATTTTGGTCATTTCTTTGTGCTCAACCACACCCGTTCCCCCAGCAGAGGGAAGATAATGCCTCACAATTTGGAAATTTCTCTCATCATGGAAAAAGAATTCAATTTGGAGTCATAAACCTAGAAGTCTTGGGTCCTAATCTTAGCTTGCCACTAACTCATTATATGACCTTGATTGAAGTTATTTCCTCATTCCTGGGCCTGAGTTTCCTCCCCCTATAAACCAAGTCTTAACACTAAGTTGGACTAGATGATAAAATTTATATGGCACTTTTCAGGTTTGCAAAGAACATTACATTATCTCACTTAATCCTTACAACAGCCCTGTGAAATAAGTGCTATTTTTATCATCACTTGTCAGATAAGGAAACTGGGGCTGAGGGAGAATAAGTGACTTACCCAGAGTCACCCAGGTCTTCCTGATTTCAAGTCCAACATTCTATCCATTATGTCAATCTGCCCCCTGGCTCTAACATTCTCTGACTTTCTGTGAATAGTTTTGTTGTTAGTGTGATTCTGCCTGTGTGTGTGTATGTGTGTGTGCATGGGTGTGTTTTCGAGAACACACTGCTCTGTGTGTGACTTAAAATCAGTCACCCTTCAAGGAAGAAGTGACTGTTGGGTGCCCTTACTTTTCTGCCTGGGGCAATAGTGGGTGGGCTAAGAGTGGAGGGTCATGAGTTGGTGTCCCAGTCTAACCAGCCAGGTTGGACTATCTTGGCTCCTATCTACTGTCTTTGCACACTTTCCTGTCTACCTTAGAAAATACCCAGCCCAGGCTGGAATCCTCTGCTCTACCAGAACATAAATCCCTCAGTCCAGGCACAGGTACACACCTGTCATCTTCTCTGTCAGCAAGAGGTCTTGGGCTAGCTGAAGCTGGGGACATCATGAAGCATCTGGACCATCTTTGCAGGGTCAGTGGATGAGCCAAGAGACTTTTAGAAGTGGGCGGTTTTCACCAGTCATTTTAAATGTCCCTGTCTCAGACTGGATAGGAGTTGTTCAATGTAGACTCACCTGTTCCCAGGACACTAAAACAGGTTAGACCTGTGAATAGCCTCATCACAGGGCTCTCTAAATAACACTTGCTGTTCATTTGCTGCAGAGTTGTACCAGGAAGGATGCACAATTGGGGAGACAGAATGATCTAAGGGGCTGTAAGACTTGGGTAGAAATTGATACCTGGCTCTATGCTCCTTACTTGCTGTGTGACTCTCTCTGGGGCACAATTACTCTCACTTAGCCTTGTTTTTTCAAACAAAAAAAAATGAAGGAGAATAATATTCTGTGAGAAAAAACTCCGGAATTGGGGAATAATGTGCTTTATCAGCAGACTGACAGGTACAGATTCAACTTCCACTCTATCACATTCTTATTCTTATTCTCCCAGTGTCTAGCACTTCCCCTCACCCTTAATCCCACCCACTGGGACCATTCATTGGCCTTTGCTCTGTAGACACAGCCTCAGAGTCCCCTCACTTTATTTGCCTACTTGTGAAATGGATATATGGCCAATTCTCATTTATCTTTCCTGAAGGTCAGCTATGACGTGGATAATCTGAAAAAGTACAAAAAAACCTATCTTCAGCTTTGACTGAGTTATATTGATTTCCCTCCCTGAAGTTCTTGGTAGAGTGCCTGCAATTCCCACTGAGTCATTCCTTTTGACATAAGGCATTTGAGATGATGGCCAAAATCAATGTCAACATTTAATAAGTGCCTACTATGTGCCAGCATTGTGCTAAGTGCTAAGGATACAAAAAGAGGCAAAGGAGGGTCTCTGGCTCCAAGGAGCTTACCATCCAGTGGGGTGACAATAAACAAACAAATATGTACAGATGAGCTATATACAGGATAAACAGAAAATATTTAAGAGAAAAGGCACTAGAATTAAGAGGGGATGGGGAAGGCTTCCTGTAAAAAGTAGGGTTTTAATTGGGAAAAGTACCCCTAACTGAGATATGGAATGTCTTCTTCATGTGACAGTTAAGAGGCCAGTGTTGCTGCATTGAAGACCAATTCTTTGGGAGGAAGGTGGAGGAAGACTGGAAAGGTAAGAGGGAGCTAAGTTATGAAGGACTTTGAATGCCAAACAGAGCATTTAGAATAGATCATCTCTAAGGTCTCTTCCAGGCAGATCCATAACTAAGGTGGGACAAAGAGGGCTTTGCCTCAGTGTACCAAAACTTAGAAGGTAACACAGCACCATCCTTGAGGCATGCTTCTTCATCCTAATGGCATCCCCTCATATTCCCAGCATAGGAGATAGAAAGTTGGCCTCAGAAAGACCTAGATTCAAATCCTGCCTCTCACACATACCTAGGTGACTCACTTAATTTCTCAGTGTCCCCAAACAACTGTCAAAGACTATGAGTTGCAGAGCAGGTGCTGATCTGCCCTGGTAAAGAGAGGTTCCACACTGAGAGTTCCCTATACCAGTGAAATCATGGCTTCCCCCCAGCCCAAAAAAAAAAAATCCTACTTACAACCAGAAAACTCGAAGAACCAGAATCTCCCCCCACAATCCTGTTCTATAGTAATAGTAATTCCTAAAGATTTTAGCTCTAGAATTAGAAGGGACTTCAGAGGCCATTTGGACTAAATCCCTCATTTTATGATTTCAAAGTACTGAAAGAGATTAAGGTGCCTTATGATTCAATTTTATTCAATTTTATGATTCAATAAAAGGAACAATCTGTGGAATCTTAACACTGAATATATTATATTATCCTTGAATTCTCTGAAGTATGTGGCAACTTTTTCTAAAGACTCTATTTCATTTCTAATGAGTATTTTTTTAAAAAATCAAAACTAGGGAAGGGGAGGATAATGTGAGAGAAGCAATAACTTTTCATGAAATTGAATTAAAGAAACATTTATTAAGCTCCTGCCATGTACAAGGTCTGGTGTAGTGGATAGAACTCTGGCTTTGAAACAAGAAAGACTTCTGTTGAAATTCTACAGGGCACTTGGTGTTTGAGTAATCCTGAACGAATCACTTAACCCTCAGACATTTCCCTTGGATTGATCTATTATCATAAATGCCTTAAGGGCACTTGATGAAATTATAGATCCTTCCTGCACAGTCAAATCAAGTCAATAAGCATTTGTTAAGCTCCATGCAATGTAGAGAACACAAGGAAAGAGAAAGAGAAGGAATGAAGGAACGAAGGAAGGAAGGAATAAACAAATGAAGGAAGGAAGGAACAAATGAACGAAGGAATGAAGGAAAGGAAAGGAAAGGAAGGGAAGGGAAGGGAAGGGAAGGGAAGGGAAGGGAAGGGAAGGGAAGGGAAGGGAAGGGAAGGGAAGGGAAGGGAAGGGAAGGGAAGGGAAGGGAAGGGAAGGGAAGGGAAGGGAAGGGAAGGGAAGGGAAGGGAAGGGAAGGGAAGGGAAGGGAAGGGAAGGGAAGGGAAGGGAAGGGAAGGGAAGGGAAGGGAAGGGAAGGGAAGGGAAGGGAAGGGAAGGGAAGGGAAGGGAAGGGAAGGGAAGGGATTTGCTACCAAAGGAATTCATATTCTACTCAAAAGAGCACAATTGTGTGCTATTATATTAGCCATGGAGGGGGCAGCCTATTCCAGGTTAGATATGTCTAATTAGATAGATCTAAATATATAGGAAAGTATTTATACTACCTATTTTCCAATATTGTTGGGAGGAGAATATTTTATAAATCTTAAAAAGGTTTATAATAGTGAGCTAATATAATAGCACACAATTGTGCTCTTTTGAGTAGAATATGAATTCCTTTGGTAGCAAATTCCTTTCCTTTCCTTTCCTTTCCTTTCCTTTCCTTTCCTTTCCTTTCCTTTCCTTTCCTTTCCTTTCCTTTCCTTCCTTCCCCCTTGCTAGACCTAGGCGGAAGCCATGAGCACAAGGTCTCCTAGGAAAGCAGATGTCTAGGATGCGGCTGCCTCCTCTTTATGTTTTCATTTCTTTGATACAGGGCCTAGTGAGATTTCAGAAGCAGCAAGGGAAATGATCCAAATTCTACTTATAGAATTACTTATGATGGACTTTACACTCCAGGAAGAGGACTGGAAATCACTGGAGATTATGCCCTGAGAATAGTCACCAAAACTGAAGCCAACGAAACTATTAGTTGTAACAGTAATTATATATACATACATAAATGCATGTGTATCTATACATATATAATGTATTTTAATCACTCTTTGTGATGTTTTATTGTTTTCTTTTTTTTAAAAATTCAAGTAAGTTTCCCTTCAGGTTCCTGTGTCCCCTCCCTTGTAACAAAGAAAATTATTATTTAAGAAAATAATTTAAAACTGACACAGAGTGCACCTTACTCCATAGAGTGCTTCCAGACCCCTCCATCTCTTGACTGGGAAAAGGGTGGTACAAGTAAGCTGCAGTGTGTTGCCAACAATGACTTACCTGAGATAACTAGAAAAGAAGACATGTGACTCAAATGAGAGGGCAGATCAATAATGGTCAAGACTGAGGCAGCCTGAGGACTACACTGATAAACACAAAACACTAAAGGAAGCCAAGAAAGGCCTCCAGTGCTTTGGGGAATATTCTCTATGGAAGCTTAATGGAAACACATTTACAAGAATCCTGACAGGAAGGTATGGAGGAGGGTTGTGATCTATACAGGGAGAGGAGGCATAGAAATGCCCCATATATGGCTTTACAGTTTTCAAACCAATTCAGCTCAACAAACATGCTTGAAATATTTTCCAAGTGAAGAGCATCAATGTAGAGTGGGGTGGGATAAGGATGCACAATTTAGAGAAGGCCTAGTCTCTACCCTCGCAGAGCTTATATTCTAGTTGCACCATCGCATATATTGTTGTTGTTCATTCGTGTTAGACTCTTCATGACCCCATTTTGGAGGTATTTTGGCAAAGATATTGGAGCGGTTTGCCATTTCCTTCTCTAGCTCATTTGACAGATGAGGAAACTGAGGAAAACAGAGTTAAGCAACTTGTGCAAGGTCACAAAACTAATAAGTGAGGTTGGATTTGAACTCAGGTCTTCCTGATTCCTGTCCCAGCACTCTATCCACTGTACCACCTAGCTGCCTATTACATATATGATCTCATTTGATTACAACAACCCTGTGAGGTAGAGAAAGCAGGAATAGTCATCAGTGTCATAGGGGAACAACAATTTAATTATTGTTGGATTGGAATTGGGGTGTTTGAGATATGACCATTCTGGTGTGTAGAGGCAGTATGACATAGGAAGCCTCAGATACTGGGTAATCCTGGCTAAGTCAGTTAACCCTTCTCAGCCTGATTCCTCAGCTATAAAATAGGAACAATTATACCACCTACTTCACAGCGTTGTTGTGATTGATCTCAAGTGACATAATAGATGTAAAATGTTTTGCAAACCTTAAAAGCACTCTATGGCTGTTATTACAATATAGTTATTAGATATTATCACTGCAGTAGATTGGAGACAGGTCATGGGGAGCTGAGGAGGTTAAACAGCAACTAGAAGGCGAAGGTTTGAAAGGGGATGGGGTTTGAGGCCGCGCAAGAAGATTATGAACCAGCTATTGAACTAATTGTGGAAGAGGAAGAGTCACTTACATGTCCACAGATGACAGGAACAGAGATTTGGACAAGAGAGAGTAAACCCTAAGGGAGGAGAGATGGTTGTTGGGTAATGGTGGGGGAGGGTGAGGAACAGTGAGAAGGCTGATCACATCTGTGAGAGTGGAGGGAAGGAAGGTTCAGGCAGCCAGGGAGAAGATACTAAGAGATGTACTATCTTCAGGAGAAAGCTAGGTTTTGGTGAGCACCAAATAATGGGAAGGAATTGGTCGATTGATGAGCATTTAAGAAGTGTCGCCTTTGTACCTGGCACATGTGCTCTGTTCCCAAGGTACCAAGATAAAGATGAAGTAGTGTCTGCCCTCAAGGAACTCACATCCTGTTGGGGGAGACAACCTGTACAGAAAGTACAGTATATGGAGAATACATATAAATATGAGCTAATTTGGAGGGAGAGGGCACTAAGAGCTAGGGGATCAGGAAAGGCTTCATGTAGGAAGTAATACTTGAGCTGGGTCTTGAAGAAAATGAACAGCTTCAAGAAACTAAGCTGAGGAGAAAAGATGTAGACTATGGGAAGGAGAGAAGAAATCTAGGGTCATCGGATCACAGACGTAGAACCCAAAGGGACTTTAGGAGCCAATCTTTTCCCCTTCACCCATTTTAGAGGTGAAAGAGGTCACAAAACTAGTAAGTGGTATGCTGGGACAGGAAGCCCCCTTCCCTAGCCCAATGAGGAATGGAACTTCCCAGGAGGTCAGTATCTGGGGTCAAGCCCTGGCTTAGAGCAAATGCTGAAAATCATGCCCAATTCACAGATTAAATAATAGAGGAGCTGAAACCCAAACTACCTTGTCCACTACTGCACAGTTGGTAAAGTGATAGACTAGGATTAGGTCATCTCACTTTTAACTTCTTTCAATGTCTTTCTGACTCTTTAAGACAGTCGATAATAGAATGTTAAATTGTAGCGTACGGGCAATAATTGCTGCAAAGATTTTTTATAGAGGTGGAAGATTAGCATGGGATGCATAATCAAGGAAGGCTTCCTGGAGGAGGAAGGACTTAGATGGACCTTGGAGAATAGGGGGAGGGGACCTTGGGCTTAGATAGAGTGAGAGGAAACAAATGAGAGCCCTGGAAAGTATGGCCTTATATACTGGTGACACAGCAATCTATATCTCTGCCTCTCTCTCTCTTCCTCTCCTCTCCTTTCCTCTCCTCTCCTCTCTTCTCTTCTCCTCTCCTCTCCTCTTCTCTCCTCCCTTCTCCTCTCTTCTCCTCTCTTCTCTTCTCCTTTCTTCTCCTCCCCTGTCCCCCCCACCCTTATTTTTGGAAACAGTTCATCAAACACCAGCCTCAGACTCACCAGAAGGTGAGCATTTTTGTTATGATTTTGTTTTGTATATTGAATACGTAGCCACTGCTTTCATTGTGCCCATTAAGGCTCCAACAAGGGCAGGACGAGCCCTAGTTCCATTTCCCTACCCCCACTCTTGGCCTTGCTTCCATTCTGGACTGGGTGCCAAGGGGAGATTAGAGGACTGTCAGAGCTGGGGAGCTGGGGAGCAGGAAGTGTGGCCAAGTAGCACGTCTTCTGCTCCAGGGCTCCAGGTTTCCTGAGCTGAGCTAGAATCTGATCTGGTTCACACTTTGCCCTTCACTCTATACTCTGCATGAGTCAGGGCTTCGCTGAAATATTGAGTGGGTATAGAAACCCACTGGGGGCTGGGATCTCATTGGCTTGAGAGGGATGCATACTGGGAAGGAAGATAGGTTGGAAGTAAAAGCAGCAGCTTCTAGGATCTCTGATTGACTGACCAGCCACGAGCCAAGAAGTCTAGGATTCCAGTGACCCGAGGAAGGCTCTGAGAGCAGCCAGGCTGGATGGAAGTCTAGGTCTGTGTTCTGCTAGAATCCGTGCTTTCTTTGGATGGCTTCTAAAGGTCGTGAAATAACAACACTGCCTTGGTTACTCCCAAGAGCTGTCTGAGGTTCCTAGGATTTCCCTTGAACCTTAGTACTACATGGGACCTTGGACTTAATAAGCAAATGACTCCTCTACTTCCACCCTTCATTTTACAAAAGGAAATTGAGGCCCAAAGAATGGAATAAATTGCTCAAGGTCACCCAGAGATAAGTGACAGATGAATCAGCAAGCATTTATTAAACACTTGTGCCAGCACCTGTGCCAGGTGTTCTGAAACAATCCCTGCTCTCAAGGATCTTATATTCTTCCAGGAAGACAAGGCTAAAACCCAGGTCTCCTAAGTTGCAGTCTGGAGTTCTTTCCCTGAACCCTTCTGCCTCTCCCTAGGGAGGTCATTACCATAGTGAAAACATTCTCAATGCCTCTGGATCTTCTGATTCTGGGTATAGAATGGGATGAGAGTCAGAATACTTTCCTGCTTTCCTTGCCTTCTTTCTTCCCTCCTCCCTGTCTCCTTGTCTTCCTTCCTTCTCTGTGGCATTTCTTCCTTCTTCTCTGTCTTCCTTTCTTCCTCAGTTCTTTCCTTCTTTGCTTCCTTTCTCCTTCCCTTTCTTTTTCTCTGTCTTCCTTCCTCTCTTTCCTCCCTCCCTCTCTCCTTGTCTTTCTTTCTTCCTTACTTGCTCCATTATTTCCTTCCTTCTTCCTCCCTCCCTGTCTTCCTTCTCTCTCCCTTTCTTTCTCCCTGTCTCCCTTCCTCTCTCTCTCTCCTTCCTCCCCTCCTTGTCTTCCTTCCTTCCTCCCTCACTCTCTTCTTTCCTTTGTCCCTGTTTTGTCCTTCCTCCTTTCCTTTCTCTGCCTTCTTTCCTTTGTCCCTGTCTTCTTTCCTTTCTTCCCCTCTGTCTTCTTTCCCTCTATCCCTCTCTCCCTCTTTCCTTTCTTCCTTCTTCCCTGTCCTCTTGCCTTTCTTCTTCTTTTTTGTCCAATTTTCATGCCCTTCCTGACAGGCAAAAGGCAATCGGTCAGTCAATCAGCAAAGCTTTACTGAGACCCTACTACACACAAGGTATTCTGCTGGCTTCAGCAAGGGATACAAACTATGACACAGTTTTCACTCCTGAAAGAGCTTACAATCTAGTAGCCCTCAAAAATTACCTTGTATATATTTTTGTATACTTACGTAAAACAAACGAGTGTACGTATTGCTATGGAGGGTGCAGTTCTACCTACAGGTGCTCCCAATACTCATTAAAGCCCTTTTCTCCATCCTCTTTGTCTCTGGAGATTTAATTAACAAAAATTAGCTTATTTTAAGCTTAGGTACAATACAAAGTGTCCCTAAAATCTTAGTGCCAGTTTTAAACTTTAATAACTTAACTTACACTAAGATTTTTGTCATATCTTGTATAATAGCCCTTCAGGTCCACTTGCTCCCTTCCTCTTTTTATATTGACTGAAAAGTTAGGGATACACTTATAATAGCTCAGAGCCCCCAATTAGGAATGTTTCTAACATTTAAATAGAGGCTTGGCTCTCTGCCCTAATTTAAATTTAGTAAGCTTATCACTCACTTAGCTCTAGACTCTATGTGGAGGCAAAATTGAGGTTGCTAGAAACATTTGAGTAAAGAAATGAGCCAACTATATTACAGTGTCTGCTAATGGACAGGAACTGGGAGAGGAAGCTGGGGAAAGAGCATACCTTTTCTCAGACCATCCCTCAGTCCTTAAAGAGGCAAATACAAACAGTGGTTTCATCCAATCATTTGATCTGAGATGACTTATAGAGTCACTCTTGGCTCATTGTTCAATGTCACTTTTTATTTCTCCTTTCTCCTGTTGCCACTTTGCCCCTGTTGCTCCTGGGCTCATTAAGTTTTGGTCAAGGCTAGGGAAGTTAATTAACCCCAGGTTGCTGCTGCTCAATTGCTGAGGGCCCCTTCCTTCCTCTCAGTCTATCTCTTGAAGACTATGTTTCTTTAAGAACTCTGGAGTGTGATTGGGCATGACTCAATTTTGGTTCCTAGCTCAAAACTTACAATTAACCCAAATCACTCTCAGGGAGAACAGAAAATGATATTTCCTTTAAGTTACAAATTCTAAGATTCCAACCAGTTCTCAAAGCTCTATTATATTCCTCCAATGGAATATAAGCTATTTGAAGGCAGGGATTCTTCCATTTTTATTTTTGTATCCCCAAAACCTAGCAAAATGCTTGCCACATAGTAGGTACTAATAAGTTCTTGTTGATTGGTTGGGTAGATGTTATGTAAAAGTATAGCTAACAGCATAAGACAAGGCCATAGGCTGTGTGACCTTGGGTGTGTCATCTTCCTTCTTTAGGTCTCAGGTTCTTTATCTGTAAAATGAGGGAGTTGGACTAGGATCTTTAAGATCCTTTTCAAACATTCTTCCTCGATCATGGCAACTGAAGAGGTAAGTTTGTCTAGGATTATGAGACTTCAGGTTGAACCTGAAAAAAGAAATGCTCACATCTGAAAGCAGAGGATCTGGCTCTACCATTTTCCACTGCCCTTCTCTACTCGGATCCTCACTCTTCTCATCTGTCAAATGGAAAGTTTGTACATGATTTCTAGGGTGTCCTCCAGCTCTAAATTCTATAATGCTTGAAACATTCTGGGGGGGGGGATCAGCTAGGTGGCATAGTGGATAAAGCACCAGCCCTGGATTCAGGAGGACCTGAGTTCAAATATGGCCTCAGACACTTGACACTTACTAGCTGTATGACCCTGGGCAAGTCACCTCATTGCCCTGCTAAAAAAAAAAAAGAAACAAACAAACAAACAAACATTCTGGGAAATCTTTTCTTTCTACATGACTTAAGGCCAAATGCCCCATTATGTAGTCATCTTTTCTATTTTCCATTTAACCAGAACTGTATCTCAGTTTCCTCATCTGTAAAATGAAGATAATGGAACCTACCTCTATAGGATTGTTGTGAGAATCAAAATAATTAACAGATACAGTACTTTTTCAAAACTTAAAGGCCTATATAAATACTAGTGATGATGATGGTGGAAATGGAATGAATATCATTTAGAGGCCATTATAGGACATACAGCATCTTTCCATTAATTAGTTCTTGACTGGCCCCAAGCATATGTCCAAATGATGTGACCTGAGAAATCACCAAGAGATTTCTGTGACAGCCCTCAAGGGGGCGCCAGAGCACTTCTACTTTACTCCTTGGGTTAAAATACTGAATCAAGGTAAAAATTCAAATGATGTCTGGGAAGGGTAAAACAATCAAATCAGTTAATCAGATTAGTCCAAGCCTAGCTGTTCCCTAAAGGAACAGGACTGAGAACAAGGAAGTTTTGAAGCCCAGAGTGAGAAGGAAAAAAATCCACAACCAAGCTGGAAGGAAAAGACTAGAATTTTCTTTAGGGGAGTGACCTACTCACATAGAATTGTATTACCATTGGGCTGGAAGGGACCCTATTTCCCTACATAAGGGTCTGCCATTTTATACATAGAGAAGCTGAGGCCCAGAGAGGTTAAGTAAATTGCCCAGGATCACACAAGTTCATGATTTGAACCCAGATCTTCTGACCCCAAATGCAATGATCTTTCAGCTCAACCATAGGGTGTGGGGTTACTTGAGCACCCGGGGAGTCTAGGCTGACTGAAAGGGAATAATTAACTCCTTATATCCCACTCATGGGCAAGGAATAACATTATATAATAACTCCTTTATCCTCCCTGGCCTCATAGCCCTGCCCCACACCATCCATACACACACCTAACCTCTCACACTACAAGTGATCTCTCCTTTCCCAAATTACCCTGGAATCTTTTGGATTTTTTCTATGTCCCTATCTCAGATCTTCAATTATACTTATTTTTCTCTATATGTTATCCCCTCCCCCTTCATTAGATTGTAAAATTTCTTGAGGGTAGGGACAAAGAGTATTTTTTTAGTTGAAAATACTTTTTGTTTCAACACTTGAGGGAGTATTTCTTTTTTTTGGGGGGGGGGGCAGGGCAATGAGTGACTTGCCCAGGGTCACACAGCTAGTAAGTGTCAAGTGTCTAAGGCCAGATTTGAACTGAGGTCCTCCTGAATCCAGGGTCAGTGCTTTATCCACCGAGCCACCTAGCTGCCCCCAAGGGACAAAGGGTATTTTACTACTTCTCTGACTGACTTCTCTATCATGCCCCATGAAGCTCATTATTGGGATAACTTCATCATTATTTTTGTTTTGTTTTGTTTTTTGTTTTTTGCAGGGCAATGGGGGTTAAGCAACTTGCCCAGGGTCACACAGCCAGCAAGTGTCAAGTGTCTGAGGCCAGATTTGAACTCAGGTCCTCCTGAATCCAGGGCCGGTGCTTTATCCACTGCGCCACCTAGCTGGGCCCCGACTTCATCATTCTTTAACCTCTCACCAGCCTTGGTCCTCTGCCTTATCACTACCCTCTGGCTCTCTGATTGGAGGGTAGGGCTGTGAACTCCAGACTTCCATTGTAGGAGAAAGGTCATCTCACACATCTTATTTCTCACCTGGCTGCACTACTTTGGGACTTTTCTGACTAACTTCACCATGCCTCCCAAGGACCCCCTTCAGCTTCCTTTTGTCTGTTGTCTTCCCTCATTAGATTGTAAATTCCTTGAGGGCAAAGACTTTCTTTCTTTGTTTCTCTATTCCCAGTGTTTTGAGTGTTGGCATGAGGACTTGCCTCTGAGCGCTTTTCAGGGCTACTCATCCACCTTCGGTGTCCACCGTCACCCAATTCTCACCTGTGGCTCAAAGAAGCTGTAGCTCCAATAATGGCCCTACCCCATAAAACTGTCTTGGCAGACAAACTAAACTAGATTGAGGGTGACAGACAGGCCTCCGACCCATTGGTGAGTTAGGGGGATGTTTACCCCAAGCACATGAAGACTTTCCCCAGTGGAATGGAAACCATTTGTTCCAATAGATATGAAGGTGGCTGAAGCAGGTGCAGTGTGCAGGGTTAGAGCTTGGTCAGACATCAAAGACTTCTGCTGCATCCTGGACCATTGCCATTCATCCTGACTATTGCCTTGCTGCTGGACTTCAATGTTTCAAGAAGAGAGAGTGAGGCTGACTGACTATTATGAGCAACTTAAATCCAATTCACTTCAAGTCAATACATCACCCAGGATGTCTTTGGTCCTCTTTGAAATGAAGAACAAACAACATTCCCGGTCCTTAACACAGACACTTAATAAATGTTTATATATCCTGCACTCAGCCCTTGGAAAGGGGCTTAATAAGTGTTTCTTAAATTGATTAGGTCTATTTCCCTATACATATCCTCTGCACTTCTACAAAACTGGTGTCATTCAAAGATGAATCCTGCCACTCATTAACTGCCAGAGAGATGATACCCTAGTCTTAAAATGAGACTTAAAATGCAGAATGAGATGCACATTTTTGGACAGGACCGACACAGACATTTATTTTGTCTAATTATATGTTTGTTATGAGGGTTTTATTTTTCTTCTTTATTGTTCATCTGTGGGGAAAGTGGGAGGGAGAGAACATAAATGCTTGTTAATTAGAAAAATAATAAAATGTAATTTGGGTAAAAAAAGTTCATGTCATTGCTGTCCCAACTACCTTGCACATTGCCTTCTTCCTAGTAATGTCTGGGAAATTTCCCAACTCTCCTCCCTATTCTTCAAGACCCAGTTTAAGTCCCACCTTCTTCACGAAGCCTTCCCTGATTGCCCAAATGGGCTCTTTGCTCTATCCCCTAGGCTGCAGGAGTAGACATCAAGGGGGTCTGAAACATTCCTTTCCTCCTCCCCAGGTTCTATTGTCCAGTTCCAATTTGGTGTTGGGTGCCTCTTCCTAGATGGATGCTGATTCCATATTTCTATATCAAGGGAGGTTATACAGAGTATATATGGAGTAATATGGTCCCTTACACAACTTGGATGAGTAGGGAGCCATCAACTTCAATCTTTCTGGTAAGATGATAGACCATGAAGAGACTTTATCATTTGCCCTTTCATTGCTCCTTAAAGACTTACCACCTGCATTAGTGCCATATCCCGCCATCTTTTGCCATTGTATGCAACAAATCACACTACCTTTCTATTGCCTCTGAAAGTGACATTTCCTAGTGTGTTGACTCCCATAATTAGAACATGAGCTCAAAATGAGATTACTGAGGAATGAGAATGTTTTTCCTGTGTGCCTAGTAGCTAGGTTGAAGGCCATTCCAAAAAGAAGTGGAAGGAGCAGAACTTGTTTTATGTAGACTAGGCTAATCCTTTAATGGATCAAGATGACATTTGTCTTCCTCCTGCCTGAAGCACAAAAATTACAGACTATGGGGAATTGGTGTCAAAGACTCCAGGAGACATTTTACAGCCCTTCAGTAGACACCTGTCAGACCTACCAGTGGTTGGTAGCCAGATGAATTCTGGGGCAGAGGGGAATAACCATTGTATGTGATCATTGATGAAGCTATTTTTAAAATCCTAGCATCTTAGAGAGAAGTAGGGCCCCAGAAGCTGTCTAGATCAACCTGTACTTGACCAAGAACTCCCTCTACACAAGACTAGCAAAGTGGTCATATAGTCCTTACTTGTAGCTGTCCAGTGAGTTAGAGGGATCCCAGTCCCTCTCGAGGCAGTCCATTCTACTTCAGAACCTCTCTAATTGCTAGGAAGTGTTTCTTTCTCTCAAGCCTAAAAATGCCTCTTTGCAACCCAATCCCCCTGATTCTGTCCTCTGGATCCAAGCATCGAGTCTAACCTTACCTCTTCTACATGTCAGCTGTCCAAATACTTGGACACGTCTATCATGTTCCCTCTCACTAAGTCCTCTCCTCTCCTTTCCATGCTAAACAACTAACCAGTCCTTTCACCTGATCCTCCTATAACCTGATCCTGAGACCCTTCACCATCCTGATTGCCCTTCTCTGGACATTTGCCCACTAATCAATATCCTTCCTAAAATGTGGCCCTGAGAACCGAACAAAGTGCTCCACATGGGGTGGGACTAGGATAGAACATGGCAGAACAATCACTTTCTTCCCCCTACTTCCCCAAACTGAGCCTATATTTGAATGGGTTTTCCTGGCCACTGTACATAATCAAGGCCTAAAGTTTAGCCATCAGAGTCTGATGGGCTGTCCTAATGAAATGACGCTTTCCTGTTGAAGTTCAAAGGCAGAAGCCACCCAAGGAACCTCTGAGAGCCCCTGGAGTCCAGAAGGCAGGAATCAGTTCTTTAAGTGCCTGGAGGCTTTGCTGGGCTTGTCCCAAGCAAGCCCCTTCAAATGAAAAGCCAGAGGAAGAATTTTAATTGAAGTTCATTTACATTTTTTCCTCCTACTTTGTGGACTTGCTTTAACAGTCTAAAGGAATTTGATCTATGGCAAGATGAAAAGGGAGGAGGCCTCTGGATGAACTGAATTTCTTTGCTCTGGAGTCCCTTGGTAAATGGTGAACTTGTACAAGCCTCTTTCCTTACCCGTATAAAGGACAGGTCTGATCAGCTTTCCTCCAAGGACTGGAGGATGATGAAATATAATTGTCCCATGAATCTTCCCCCTGGCTTCCACCAGAAGACAGGGAGGCAAGACAGAGTAGATGAGCAGATGGAGCAACCATCCATTTGCCTCTTGCCAAATATATTTCTGCAAAGGATCTGGTCAACAAGAGTAAAAGTCAGGAATGGTAGGGCCCCACTTTCAGAGGACACTTGAATACTGTTGACCAACCAAGGCTCTAGGACACATTGGGGCATTACAAAGTCAAAAGATCATGAGATCCGAGATCTAGAGCTGGAAGGGACCTCAGAGAACCATCAAGAGCAACACCTTCATTTGACATATGAAGATGCTGAGACATCCTGGGGGATGTTTTGACATTCAGGGATCCCCTTTGATGCCAATTTATATTTTTCTTGTGGAATTGTTCAGAGACAGAAGGAATTTTATCTATGGAAAATGGAAAGGGAAGAGGCTTCTACATGAACTGAGTTTTACAAATGTGTTCTGTGTATACAGATGAGTATTGACTTTTATAACTATATTAATGCATTTTATACATAGAATCATTCAATTTTATAAGTGAATAATAGTTTAGAGATCACCTAGAACGCTATTTCACACATTTAGAAACTGAACCTAAGAGGCAAAAGAACTTGGTTTTCTAATACATCAGCAGATTTTAGAACAAATTAGGAGCAGAACGCAAACCTGGACTGTCCTGATTAGTGAAAACCTGCTCTATAGAGCCTACCCCAGACTTCTGACCAGTTCTTATTTTTGTTTGGGGTCAAAATTTACTCCATTTCTTGGGAAAATTTTCTGCCTTTTCTGCAGTTTACAACACTCCATTTGCATGGTTTATAAGGCAATTAAGCAAAATCTCAATATGAAAAAATATTAATCTATAAAGTATATAGCTAGACAACAAAACTCTCATAATGCTTTTTTTCCCTACTGTGATGTATAAAACAAATTGAATATATAACAATGAAATGAAAACATGCCAAGTCAAGTAAAGTCAATAAGTATTTATCAAGAGTTTATGGAGGCAGAGCCAAGATGGCAGAGGAAAGGCAGTGACTTCCCTGAGTTCTCCCCAAGATCCCTCCAAATATCTTCAAATAATGCCATAGAATAATTCCTGGAGCAGCAGAACCCCAAAAAGGACAAGGTTGAAATCACTTTCCAGCCAAAGACAGCCTAGAAGGTCAGAAGGAAAGGTCTGTTTTGCCAGGGTGAGAGTGGAGCACAGCCCAGGAAGGGTTGCACCAGTGGAGACCCAGCCCTAGCACAGGCCACACCAGCGAACCAGACCTTGGGAGCCTCTGAATCAGCTGTGGCAGCAGCTACTTCTGGAACTCAGCCCACAAATGGTGAGGGGGTTGAATAGTTGGCCAGGGGGAGATTGCAGGGGTCTCTTTGCTGGTGTTGAGGCAGGACTCTGTTGTTTTGCCCGTGTTTGGATCTGGGTTACCGTCTTGGGTGGGGGTCCCAGGCAGCGGAGGAGTGAAAGCACACTGTAGCTTGCAGCCACAGTGGAGCAGGGTTTTGTTCTGGGTTCCAGGGTAGGGAAGCAGGCCTGTGGTTGCTTGTGGACCAGAGCACAGACCAGGAAAGTGGTGAACATACCTCTCCTTAAATCATACCTTGGAAGAACTAAGGACTTACAAATTCCTAGAAATATCTTGGAGAATAGCTACTCAAATCCCCTGAAACTTGGGACAGTGCACCCTCCTCCCTGAAAGCAGTGCCCCACTTTAACAAAGAGTTAAAAGTCAAGAAATAGGCTAGAAAAATCAACAAACGAAAAAAATGCTGACCCTAGAAAGTTTCTATGGTGACAAGGAAGATCAAAATGTACCATCAAAAGAAAATAACAGGGGCAGCTAGATGGTGCAGTGGTTAAAGCACCGGCCCTGGATTCAGGAGCACCTGAGTTCAAATCTGGCCTCAGACATTTGACACTTACTAGCTGTGTGACCGTGGGCAAGTCATTTAACCCCCATTGCCTAAAAAAAAAAAATAATAATAATAACAAAGTCAAAGCTCCTACATCCAAAGCTTCCAAGAAAAATATGAATTGGTCCCAGGCCATAGAGGGACTCAAAAAGGACTTTGAAAATAAAGTAAGAGAGGGAGAGGAAAAAATGGAAATGGAAAGAGAAATGAGAATGATGCAAGAAAATCATGAAAAAAAAAAGTCAACTGCTTGAAAAGCCAAATTGGCCAAATGGAAAAGGAGGTACAAAAGCTCTCTGAAGAAAATAATTCCTGGGGTAGCCAGGTGGTTTAGTGGATAAAGCACCAGCCCTGGATTCAGGAGAACCTGAGTTCAAATCCAGCCTTAGACCCTTGACACTTACTAGCTGTGTGACCCTGGGCAAGTCACTTAACCCTCATTTCCCCACAAAAAAGAAAAAAAGGAAAAAAAAGGGAAAGGGGGGGAAAAAGAAAATAATTCCTTAAGAATTAGGATTGAGCAAATGAAATCTAATGACTATATAAGAAATCAAGACACAATAAAGCAAAACCAAAATAATTTTAAAATAGAAGGCAATGTAAAATATCTCCTTGGAAAAACAACTGATGTGGAAAATAAATACAGGAGAGATAATTTGAAAATTATTGGACTACCTGAAAGCCATGATCAAAAAAAGAGCCTAGACATCATTTTCCAAGAAATTGTCAAGGAAAATTGCCCTGATATTCTGGAAGCAGAAGGTAAAATAGAAATTGAAAGAATCCACCAATCACCTGCTGAAAGAGATCCCAAAATGAAAACTTCCAGAAATATTACAGCCAAATTCCAGAGGTCTAAGGTCAAGGAGAAAATATTGCAAGTAGCCAGAAATTCACAATTCAAGTATTGTGGAACCACAGTTAGGATAACACAAGATCTAGCATCTTCCACTTTAAAGGACTGGAGGGCTTGGAACATGATATTCTGGAGGGCAAAGGAACTGGGATTACAACCAAGACTCACCTACCCAGAAAAACTGAGTATAATCCTTTAGGAAGAAAAATGGGAATTTGATGAGAGGACTTTCAGGCACTCTTTTTTTTTTTTCAGGGCAATGAGGGTTAAGTGACTTGCCCAGGATCACACAGCTAGTAAGTGTTGTGTCTGAGTCCATATTTGAACTCAGGTCCTCCTGAATGCAGGCCCGGTGCTCTATCCACTGCGCCACCTAGCTGCCCCCTACTTTCAGGCATTCTTGATGAAAAGACCTGATCTGAGTGGATAATTTGACTTTGAAATACAATACCTTAAAGAAGTATAAAAAGGTAAACAGGAAAAAGAAATCATGAAGGTTATTAAAAGGTTAAACTGTTTACATTCCTACATGGGAAGATAATACTTGTAACTCATAAGAACTTTCTCATTATTAGGGCAGTTGAATGGAGTATACTTAGACAGAGGACACAGGTGTGAGTTGAATATGAAGGGATAATATCTTTTAAAAAATAAAATTAAGTGGTGAGAGGAATGCACTGCGAGAAAGGGAAAGGGAGATGTGGAATTAGGTAAAGTATCTCACATAAAAGAAACAAGAAAAAGCTTATGGAGTGGAGGGGAAGATGGGGGAGGTTCTGGGGAGTGAGTGAGCCTTATTCTCATCAGAATTGGCTCAAGGAGGGAATAACATACACACTCAATTGGGTATAGTAATCTATCTTACCCTATAGGAAAGTAGGAGGGGAAGGGGATAAGTGAGGGGGGGAGTGAAATAAGGGAGGGCAGATTGAGAAAGGGGGCAGTCAGAAGCAAAACATTTTTGAGGAGGGATAGGGTGAAAGAAGATAGAAAATAGAGTAAATGTCATGGGGAGGGAATAGGATGGAGGGAAATAGTTAGCAATAGTAACTATGAAAAAAATTTGAAGCAAGTTTGTCTGACAGGCCTCAATTCTCAAACACATAGAGAACTGAGTCAAATTTGTTAAAATAAGAGCCATTCCCCAATTGATAGATGATGAAAAGATATGAAGTTTTCTGATGAAATAATCAAAGCTATGTATAGCCATATGAAAAAAAATGCTCTAACTCACTATTGATTGGAAAGATGCAGGTCAAAATAATTCTGGGGTACTACCTCATACCAATTGGATTACATAATAGGATAGCAGAGGAAAATTTCAAATGTTGTAGGGGATATGGGGAAAATGAGACATCAATACACTCTTGGTAAAATTGTAAGCTGGGGGCAGCTAGGTGGCACAGTAGATAAAGCACTGGCCCTGGATTCAGGAGGACCTGAGCTCAAATCCAGCCTCAGGCACTTCACACTTACTAGCTATGTGACCCGGGACAAGTCACTTAACCCCAATTGCCTCACTAAAAAAACAAAAATAAAACAAAATAAAATTGTAAACTGATTCAAACATTCTGTAGAATAATTTGGAATTACGGCCAAAGGACTATAAAACCAAGCATATTCTTTGACCTACTAATACCACTACTAGGTTGGTATCCAAAAAGAGATAAAAAAAAAAAAAGTTGAATTTGAGATTGAGGAGATGCCCATCAATTGGGAAATGGCTGAACAAATGGTGGGATGAGATTATGATGGAACACTATTGTGCTATAAGAAATGAGGAGCAGGATGCTATCAGAAAAACCTGGAAAGACTTACATGAGCTGATGAAAAGTGAAATGTACTCTATAAAAGATAACAGCAATATTGTAAGATGATCTGCTGTGAATGGCTTAGTTATTTTCAGCAATACAATGATCCAAGATAACTCTGAAGAACTTATGAAAAATGTAATCCATTTCCAGAGAAAGAACTGATGGTATCTGAATACAGATTGAAGTATAGTTTTTTGTTGTTAGTTCCTCTTTCTAAAGTTTTTTTTGTCAATTCTCTTTCACAATCTGACTAATGTGGAAATGTTTTGCATGACTACACATGTATAATTTATATTGAATTTTTTGAGTTATTAAGGGGGTTTGAGGAGAGAGGGAGGAAGAGAATTCGGAAAGTTTTAAAAATTGATGTTAAAATTTGCATTTACATGTAATTTGGGAAAATAAAATTCTAAATTAAAAAGTCAAATAAAGAAATAGATAGATAAAGAAATAGATAAATGAATGAATGAATGAATAAATAAATAAATAAATAAATAAATAAGTGGAAGAGTTTACTATGAGCCAGGCACTATGCTAACTGTTGGGAATACAAAGACAGGTGGAAAGAGAGTCCCTGTCCTCAAGGAGCTTACATTCTCAAGGGGAAAGAAAATACATAAACTATGAAATTAGGGGAGAAAGACTGGGAAATGAAAGGACCCTCCATGAGGCATTACAAAAAATCCTGGAAGAAGAAAACAAAACAAAAGTCTTGGAAGAGAACCAGGAAACAGCCTGGAGAAGAATGAAGAGAGGACTGGCCTGAGCTTCCTCCTTAAAATGGAGGTTGTGAGAGAAACCAGTCAGTCAGATGGAAGAGTCCCAGGGTTGGAGAATACTTCCAATTTGTGAAGTCCAGGGCTTGAGTGAACTGGAGTAAGGGAGAAAACATCTAGGAATAGTCAGAGGTACAGTCTGGAGACCAATGGAGGCATGAACAACTCAAATGTCAAACCAGAGATTTTAGTCTAGTATTTCCCCAAGTCTCCTATTTTCAAAGTCAAATATAAGGCCTGTAACAATACATGGCCTGATCCTCCTGACTGTCCAATATTTGTGGGCATGTAGAATCATTTTGTCGTGACACAGGAAGGCTTGATATAGAAAATCGCATAGCCTCTGATTTTGTCTGTTTCAGACCCTGGCCTGGCTGTGTCCACCTCGAGTACCTGGCTGAGTATTTTCTGTGTCAATTGTGCCATAACAGGCTCATCTCTTAAAGGTTATCCCTAAGTGACCGGGAGGTCCCAGTAGAGACAATTTCCAAGGCCTGCATCCCTGACCATGCTTCATTCTGACTATCTTCCTTTAATACAGTTCCATTTGTAATCCTACCTGCATCTCTTCCCATCTTTTTCTTTTGGAAAATAAATAAGTATTGCCATTAATCCTGGAAATAGGGCATGTCACTGGACTCCCCTATGGTTTCACCCACTATCCCTTCCTGGCCACCACTCTTATATAGTTATTGTCCCACCCCTTATCCCCATGTAAATTTTATGAGCACAGAGAATGTCTTATATAAACTTATGTCTTATAAAAACTTTTTCTTTCATTCATTCATTTGAACCCAGGCCTCCTGTCTCTAATGTGTGTGTGTGTGTGTGTGTGTGTGTGTGTGTGTGTGTGTGTGTGTGTGTGTGTGTGTGTGTGTGAGAGAGAGAGAGAGAGAGAGAGAGAGAAGGGCTGGAATACGCTGCCCTGTAGGCTTGGTCTCCTTATAGAGCCACTTCACTATCCCCTCTCCTTGATCGAGCCCAAGCTAAGTCCTTTATCTGCCGATTTCCCTTGGAGGTTAAGCAACTGAATCCCCACCAGCCACGGGAGGTTACAGGATGACTTTTTTTGAACTGAGGGGAGAGGTGAAGGGGTTGTTGGGCATCCCTGATTGCTCTATCTGCATCACCCCTCCTCCCCCAAAGAGGTGACTGAGAAAGCAAGAGCCCAATGGATGCTAGCTCCATCTGCCCATCAGGACACCCACCACCCACTCCTCTTGGCTGGGAAGATGGACGACAGATAAACTCAGTGGGAAAAACAAAGCTGGAGCTGCAGCTTTGGGTTTTACTGTTTTATTGAGATAACATCAACATTTCTCTGCAGGCCCCAGCAATGCCTGTGAAGAAATCCTTCTGGTAGAGATAGGACTAGGATTTCAAGTGGGCTTTTCTCAAAGAAAAGAACCCTGAAGCAGGCAAAGGCCAAATCATGGATTTAATAGAAGATAATCTATGTCCAAATCAGCTGAATTCAGCAATGGGCCTAGAAGAACAAGTATGCATCTTTGCGGCAAGCACCCAAATTGATGGCAACTACAGACAGGAGGTTAGAAAGCAACCAATCAATAAGTATTACATAGCATTTATTCTGTGCCAGGCACTGTGCTAGCCCTGGGGGAGAATGAAGACAAAGAATGAAACAATCCCCACCTCACTCACAAGAAGCGCCCATTCTAATAGGAAGTAGCAAGTGTGTGTATATATATATATATATATACACATAAATGTACATAGCATAAATATAAAATAAGCAGACATAGGTTAGTCAGCTAAATATAACCTAGTTACTATATATATATATATATACATATGTGTGTGTGTATGTGTGTGTGTATAGTTAAATACAAGGAGGGTTAGGCACTAGAAATTGGGGGTCTCAAGAAAGGGGAAAGCCTTGGAAAGAGGGGAAAGTACAAGTAGGAATTCTTAGCCTGTGGGCAATGAAGTTAACACACACACACACACACACATACATATATACTATAATTCAGTATAACTAGCTCATTTTGTAACCATATATATATATATATATATATATATATATATATAAATTTTATTAATTTAAAACCATTATTCTGAGAAGTGGTCAGTGGACTACTTCACCAAACTGCCAGAGGAGTTCATGACTCAAAAAAGATTAAGAATTCCTGATTTCGGGTAAAAAGACAAAACTTAGTAGTTGCATGACCTTAAGCAGGTCACTTGCTCCTCTCTAGATCTGTTTTCTCATCTGTAAAAAAGAAATGGCTCCTCTAGACCAGTGATGTCAAACTCAAATATAAATAGGCCACTAAACCATATATAAGGATCCTGGCAGGCCTCATGTTGACTTAGTAAACCACATATTAGCATTATCTATGTTCTATTATATTTTTATTTATTTTGTTAAATACTTCCCAATTCTATCTTAATCTGATTCCAGTGGCACTCAGGAATGTTTCTACTATATGTTTGACACCTCTTCTCCATACAATCTTTAAGGTCCCTTCCAAGTTTACCATTCTAGTATCCTGAGGAATGTTTGCAACAAAAGCAAGATCCAGTCATGCAACTTCAGGAGACAGAAACAGGGACTCATTCCCTAAATAGGGGAAAAACAAACACCTTACATTTGTATTGTCCTTCGCATTTTTTCAAAACACATTCCAATTCAACTCTTTTTTACTTCATTAAATTCAATCTAATTTAACAACCATTTTTGAGTACTTACTGTGTGCCTACAATGTGCCAAGCTCTGGAGATCACAAAACAAAAAATTAAATAGTCCTTGCCACTGTCCCATAGAAGAGAAAATGAACCAAAGGCATTGTTCAGTAATTACAAAGAAAACTATTTCTCAAATGACTAAACCCATAATATACATATGTATATATGTATGTCTGTATACATGTATATATATACATACATTTGTGTGTATATATATATACACATATATTTATATACACACATACACAAGCATACCTCGTTTTACTGTCCTATGCTTTATTGCACTTTGCAGATATTGCATTTTTTACAAGTTGAAAGTTTGTGGCAACCCTATGTTGAACAAAGCTGCTGGTACCATTTTTCCAAGCATGTGCTCATATCATGTCTCTGTGTAACATTTTGGTAATTCTCACAATATTTCAATATTTCAAACTTTTTCATTATTATTATCTCTGTTATGGTCATTTGTGATCTGTGATCTTTGATGTTACTATTTGTAACTTTTGGGGCATCACAAACCATACCTATACTATATAAGATGGTGAATTTAATTGATAAATTTTGTGCGTGTTCTGATGGCTCCACCAACTGCCTGTTTCCCATCTCTCTCCCTCTCCTTGGGCCTCCCTATTCCCTGAGACACAACAATATTGAAATTAACCTGGCTCATAATCCTACAATGGCCTCTGAATGTTCAAGTGAAAGGAAGATGATATGGAGAGAAATGGCATTTGAGACAGTGAGGTGATGCAGTGGAGAGAAGGCTGGACACAGAGTCAAAAGCATCTGAATTCAAAGGCTGCTACAGACACTACTAGCTGTGTGACCCCGGGCAAGCCATTTGATTTCTCTCAGCCTCAGTTTTCTCATCTGTAAAATGGGGCTAATAATAGCACCTAACTCACAGGGTTGTTGTAAGAATCAGATGAGATATGTGTATAGTACTATATAAATGCTAGCTGCTGCTACTACAATGTACACATATGAGCACATAAAAATTCAAACAAATACAAACATATAAACACACGGCAGCTAGGCGGCACAGTGGATAGAGCACTGGGCATCGAATCAGACATCATGGGTTCAAATCCAGCCTCAGATGCTTACTAGCTGTGTGATCCTGGGCAAGTCACTTAACCCTGTTTAACTAGTTTCCTCATCTGTAAAATGAGCTAGAGAAGAAAATGGCAAATCACTCTAACATCTTTGCCAAGAAAACTTCAAATGGGGTCATGAAGAGTGAGACATGACTGAAATGACCCAACAACAACATGCATGCATGCATGCATGCATTCACACATATAGCATATACCACGTATACTACTTTGCTTTGTGTTGTTCTAGGACTGTAACTAGTTTGGGGAAGCTGGGGCTTTGTCCCAGGAAATCAACATCTTCTGGAACTTCCCCAGTCCTTTGGTCCACTGCCTCTGTTTCTTTGCTTGCCCTGGGCAGTCAATCCTAAGTCTTATTCCTGTAGTAGCCCTTTCCCAATGCTTGCCTTACCATATAGCTGTGCTCCATACCTCCATCTCATCCAAGGGGTGGCAGGATCAGAGACTGTCTGCCAGAGTGTGGAGCTGTGAGCTGAGGTATTCCCCCATCTCCTGTCATAACAGCATGTGGTATAGACTAACTTCTGTGTTATAGCCCCCTCTCCCCAATTCCCTCTAGGCCCCATGCTCAACTGAATTGATCTCAGCTTAAGAATTCCTAGTTACAGCTCAGATTGTTGGTTAGTTTTTCATGGAATGGTAACCTTAGCTGTTTTTGCATATTTGGTAGGCTCCTGGATGGGAGGGGACTATCTTATATTTCCTGTTATATTTCATCATGTGATCTAGCATGGGGTTGGACACACTTCTGGGCCTCAGTACATACCTAGTGAATAAATCAGTGAATGAAAAGGAAAAGGGAAGGGGTGAAAATGGAAGAAAGATTGTTCACCAAGCAAACAGTGGAGTGGAAAGGCGCAATTCTGAAATGAAAGAACATTGAACTTTTGGTCAGAAGACCTGGGTTGAAATCTCGGCTCTTACCTTTTCTATCTGAGTGATCTTTGGACATGTCAGGACCATCTATCTCTACCTCAGTTTCCACATCTGTAAAATAGAAGTAATAATAATTGAGCCACACTCCTCACAATGCAATGGTCATGTGGAACAACTAGGCAAACTGCTATGTAAATGTAGGCTGTTATTGCTTTTCTCTTCTAGTGTTGCCAGAACTATCCCAGAAACCTAGAATCTCACAGTCAGAAGGGACCTAGCAAGTCATTTAGTCCAACCTATAGCTGAAGAGTAATAACCCCTACAAAATCCCTAGCAAGGGATTATCTAGCATGAAGACCTCTAGTGAAGGGGAAAAGTATCTCCTGGTCAACAGCACACCCCACTTTGGGATATTTCTAATTATTAGAAAGATTCTTCTTACATAATCTCCCAATTGTCTGCAACCTCCTCCATTGCTCTTAGTTCCGACCCTTGGGGCCATGCAGAACCAGTCTAACCCCTTTCCAAGTGGCTACCTTCCAAATACTTGAAGATACCTATCTTGTTACAACTCCCAAATCCCTGATCTTCTCTTTTCCACGCTAAATATCTCCAGGTCCTTTAACCAACCCATCATATATAGGCTGCCTATATAATTTGATTTGAGTGATTTATTTCCTTTTCCCCTACCCCAACATAACTCCTCCTTGATCTACCACAATCCCTGAAATGACAACATTTGAAATGACTTTCTTTGGGGTGAGGCATTGGTTCTAGAAGTCTTCTCAGAAAAAGCAGCAATGTTACTCAGGCTGCATAATATACAAATGTATTCCCAGTCATTAATACCTTAGTTCATTATCCACTCAGGTGTTAAACTGATCTTCCCAAAATGTATATCTGATCATGTTGTTGTCATTGTTCATTCATTTCAGTCATAACCAACTCTTTATAACCCCATTTTGGGGTTTTCTTGGCAAAGATACTGGAGTGGTTTGCCATTTCCTTATCCAGTTCATTTTACATATAAGGAACTGAATAAAAGGGGTTAAATGACTTGCTCAGGATCACACAGCTAATAAGTGTCTGAGACCAGATTTGAACTCAGGAAGATGAATCTTCTGAACTCCAGGCCCACCACTAAAACCTAGTTACTATATCAAACTCTATTTGATAAATTATAGTTGTTCCCTATTACCTGAAGGATCAAATATAAAATCCTCTGTTTGGCTTTCAAAGCCCTTCATAACCTGGCCTCTTTCTACCTTTTCAGTCTTCTTACTCCCACATACTTTGTAACCCTGTGACACTGGCCTCCTTTCCTTTCCTCTACATGACACTCCATCTCCCAACATCATGCATTTTTTTTTGCTTAGGCAAGTGACTTGCCCAGGGTTATACAGCTAGTAAGTGTCAAGTGTCTGAGGCCGGATTTGAACTCAGGTCCTCCTGAATCTAGGGATGGTGCTTTATCCACTGTGCCACCTGGCTGCCCCCCAACATCATGCATTTTCACTGGATGTGGCACATGGCTGGAATTCTTTCCCTCCTCATCTCCATCTCCTACCTTCTCTTCAGGTCTTAGTTAAAATCCCTCCTTCTTCAGTAAGACTTCTCTGATTCCCCTAATGCTAGGACCTTCCTTCTGAGATTTTCTCCAATTATCCCATCAGCATCTTATTTGTATGGAATTGTTTGCATGTTGCTTCTTTCATTAGACTTTGCGCTCCTTAAGAGCAAGATATGTTTTTATTTGTAGTTTGTTTGTTTTGCTTTTTTAAAAATCTCCCCAGAGCTTAACATCATGCCTGGCATATAGTGGGTACTTTAAGGTGCTTATTGACTAAACAGACACACAATTCTGAGAGGATAGGGCTCAGAGTAGACCATTTGATGGAAAAGAGGAAATATCTGAAGTGCTATATTGAAAGGCGATGACTTCATTTATTTTTTCTTAAAACACGGAAGAACCCAGAAAGACAAAAAAAAAAAAATGTGTTTTGGTGACTCAAGTTTCAGTTATAGGAAAATTAGGGCCGAGAAGACTTTCACAGCAATATTGGAGCCTACAAATAGTCTTGCTTTCCCCATGATGGTGTAAAGTTTTCTATGGGTCAAGCTGGTCCCCCGGGAAGCTGACCATGGGTCATTGAGACCATGGATCACTAGAGTAATCAATTAACACATTGATTAATTGATCAGTTGACAATAATAACAAGTCATAATTCTCATTAGAAACCTTGGTCATAATTCTAAGGACTGAAATCCTCAACAATGGAAGAAATTTACAACATACATTTTATTTTCCTCTGTTTGACATACATTTTTGTGGAAGAGTGAAGAGGAAATGAGAAATTTTTATCTGGATAGGTAGATGGTACTAAACACTGATATTTGGTTTTCTGGATAGTGGTGGACTTCTGGGCAAGGGTTGGGGAACGGGAACAGATGCTAACCATTAGGCAGTGTTGAGATCCTCTTACTGGATTTTGTTTAGCAAAAAAAGGATTTTGGGGGCAGGGAGAGGGGAAGAGTTTTGGAGAGTCTTACAGTCATCATGGTAGTTTATGCTTTCACCTTTCTGGGAAGAAGTGCTGAGTAAGTGAAAAACTCTATGATTCTCAGAGTGATTAATCTTTTAGATCTCAGATCCACTTCCCACTATGAACAGAGGCAACTCTTTATCAAAGTTATGTTTGAATTCATAGATTTACTTAATCAGAATATCAGAATAGCTCTTGAGCTTTCATCCTATTGGCAAATCTTAATTCTTCTTGAACTTGCTACATTTCAGTGAACCCTAGTCATGTGATCTTGGTTAATGGAACCAATGCTACACAAATCAGCAAATGTCTCAGGATGCAGCAAAGAATTTATAATCATATCAATAGTAAATGATAACAAGAAAACAATACATAATAAACATTTATTGAGCTACATCCTAAACCCCCAGACAACACATAGGATTGGCAGGACCAATCCAAACTCAGAAGTTCTCAAAAATGAAGAGTCTGATTTTATTTCATTCCTCACCACCTTTCTTTTGGGAATGGGGCAAAGGAATACCCATCTGATCCTCAACTCATGAATCCACTAGGTAGAAGCTCTGCTCTTAGGCTCTTTGCTCAGCCTAGAATGTGGTGCTCAGGATCTGTTGTGCACTCCAACTCATGGAGGTTGGTGCTTTTCCTAATCTTGGCTGTCATATCTCTGGCAGGGGCCTCCAAAAGACTAACTAGCACATTCCTGAGCAATACAATTAGCCTCAGCAGTCAGCCTTGGCAAAGACAACACTGCCTGAGGCCAGTGTCCTTCTTTCTGACCTGCACCTCATCAACTTTAAGAGTTACCAAATCACAGCACTTCTTGTACACTTCCTTTCTTGATCCCCCATTAGGCCACACCCAACATTCCACATAGCAAGGGGAAGGGCAAATAGCAAGAGAGAGATATTACAAAGGGTTTGAAATGGGAGTTGAATGGAGAGAGGATGGAAAAATAAATAAAACTGGAAAACCAAACCAAAGTACAACAGAGTGACATAAAAAGAAAAACACTAAGGGTCATGTTTAGGTACTTTCTGGAGAAAGTAAGATTGTTGGGTACCATACATATGACCTCAGGGAGTTGACATACCAATGCCCAAAGTATGAGGAATAAAAACAATAAAATGGCTATTTGGACACATGGAAACCAATATGATCTCATAATAGGACTCTTCTTGGCCTGAACATTATTATTCAAAGCTTGTAAAATGTATAACATTCAGAAGAGGTTGTTCTAACTATCCACAATGGAAGAACAAAGAGGATGAGAAAAGAATTTGCCCAGATTATAGCATGCTAATAGATAGGTAGCCCACTGAATTAGTCCATCAATATTTTTTAAATAGGCGTTGATGATGGAAAATGAACAGGAACCTACAGATGTCAGTGATCTCAGCAAGCTTAATGAGATAAACACTCATGCTTTTAGCACTGTGTAATTTAAAATTCTAAATGTGGGTTCTAATCTGTTCCCCCAGTTCGGGGGGGAAACTGACTAAAATCACTGATAAAACAAGTTTAGGTTTTTAAGGGTTTATTGAAAGATAGAAAGAGAAAGATTGAGAATAGAATTTCAACTGCCTGGCAATCCTATCTCTCCTCAATTTTCCTGTGAAGTCCTCTGGAGTCTTTCTCTCTCTCTCTCTCTCTCTCTCTCTCTCTCTCTCTCTCTCTCTCTCTCTCTCTCTCTCTCACCATGGTGAAGTCAGGAACCAAAAAGCCACAGAACTCTCCGCACAGGCCCTCCTTCCTCCTTCCTGTCCCCTCCCAGAAAATGGGAGGCTCCTCAAGTTCATTGGCTGGTAGCCTTGATAGACAGTACCCATGAGCAAACGTCACTTCCTGACGCCAAGGAAAATCCGCATGGCCTTGCCCTCTGAGGCATTCTCCTCATGGTGGAGCTTTCCTATAGTAAGTCTCGAGTAGGTGGCATCATTCCAATCATTACAGCACCCATATTCTACTGGGGCCCTATGACCACCTAGACAGGCCTAGTATTCTTCTGGTGATATATCTGATTGGGAACAACAGAAAATTAAAATTTCAGAAAGATTAAAATTACAAATTACTCATAGGGCAATGGGAAATAAACTAGCTATGGCATATTATTAACAATGCCTTTCATGTGAGAAAATATATAAATATATCACTGAAGACATTTATGACCAGAAAAGGAGTTAGACCCATCATATTGCAATACAGAAATAACAGGTGGAAAGTCTTGAGTGGTATATTGATACCATATTGGGGGCTGCTATGTAGCACAGTGGATAGAGTATTGGTCCTGAAGTTAGGAGGACCGGAGTTCAAATCTCAACTAAGACACCAGCTGTGTGACCTTAGGCAAGTCACTTAACCCTAATTGCCTTAAAACATACCAGGCCACTTCCTCATCCTGATGTATATCTTGCCACTAGACCCAGATGGTTCTGGAGGAAAGAGTGAGGTTGGTGACCTTGCACAGCCCTCCCTCATTTAAATCCAATTCATTGCAAGTCATGACATCAACCCAATGTCATGGGCCTCTTGGAGATCAAAGGACAAACAACAATACCATATTGATATCCCCCAAGATAAGAGGACTTGACATTTGTTCCTCTTAGACTAAAAGGAAGGGCTCCATCATGTTGGGAGGGTTTATATGAGAACGTGGAATAGATTCACACGGTATGGAAAGGCTTGGAGGGGTTAGGATCTGCTTCAATGGAGAGAGCAGTCACACTGGAAAGATGACAGATCTCACCTAGAACTTCCAAGTCTAGAGAATCAGTGTAATTTGGGCCCTAGTGCTGAATAGATGATGGTTCTGATTTAGGTGGAAATTCCACCATGGCATGACAGTAATTTAAAAACTTGCTTTACTAATGGAGACTAACATGTGAAATGGAAAAGCTATAGTCTCTATGTCCAATGTCACCTTCCCATGGTGCACTGGAGGAGTACACAATTCCCCAAACTAAGAAGAGAAAGAAGCCATGTCTTCCTCTGGAAACCTGAATACCCTGACAGTGGAATTCTTTAGAGAGCTTCTAATCTTCTATAGAATTATAGACCTAGAGCCAGAGTTCAGAGGTCATCAGGTTCAAACTTTTCATTTTACAGATAAGAAAACTGAGATCCATAGAGACCAAATGACTTCCCCAAGATCATACATGTGGGATTTGTCAGAGGTGGCATTTGAACCCCAGTCTTCTGACTCCAGAACCAATGCTCTATTTTTTAATCATAAAAGTATTTTATTATTTTCCAGTTATATGTAAAAATAGTTTTCAACATTTTTATAAGATTTTAGTTCCAATTTTTTTTCCTCCATCCTTTCCCTCCTCCCTCCCCAAGACAGAAAGCAATCTTATATAGCTTATATATGTACAATCACATTAAACATATTTCTGCATTAGTCATGTTGTGAAAGAAGAATCAGAACAAAAGGGGAAAACTTCAAAAAAGAAAAAAACAATAACAAAAGTAGAAAAAGTATGTTCAATCTTATTCAGATTCCACAGTTCTTTTTTTTTCTTTGGATGTGGAGAAAAGTAAAAAAAAAAACATCTTCCATTGTTTCCAGTTGCCAAGGATGTTTGTCATCTGATACAGCGGTCTTGAACTCAACAAGCAAGGGAGAGGCAATTGCTAGAAAAGTGAAGAAAAAATAATTCTTTGGTTTTCTAGAGAAATGGGGGATGGAATAAAGGAAAGATGGGGGAAAGATAGCAATACTTTTAGGTCTTCTATTAGATATCCTTGCTTGGGTGTTTATAAGTTCCATGTGTATATTAAACATGTCTGGTTTACATCCTGAACTTCCCATATTCATGTCTTTGCCCACTAATTTGCCATTCTTGTCATAACTTCCCCACCATCTCCAGCTATTGAAACTCTACCCATCTTTAAGGTCCAGACCCAAATCCAGCTCTTCTTAGATCTCCCAGACAGTAACTCCATCATGAGTACTTTGGAATTGTCTTTGATCATTGTATTTCTGAGAAGTGTTAAGTCTATCACAGTTGATCATGACACAATGTTGCTGTTGTTGTGTACAATGTTCTCCTGGTTCTGCTCACTTCACTCAGCATCAGTCCACTTAAGTCTTTCCAGGTTTTTCTTAAATCTGCCTGCTCATCACTTCTTATAGCAGAACAATATTCCATTACATTCATATACTACAACTTGTTCAGCCACTCCCCAATTGATGTGCATTCCCTTGATTTCCAATGCTTTGCCACCACAAAGAGAGCTGCTGTAAATATTTTTGTACATGTGGGTCCTTTTCCCTTTCTTATGATCTCTTTAGGAAACAGTCCTAGTAGTTGTATCACTGAGTCAAAGTTTATGCACAGTCCCATAGCCCTTTGGGCATGGTTCCAAGTTGCTCTCCAGAATGGTTGGATCAGCAGAACTAATGCTCTAGAGACAATCCTATAGACAATCTATTGACTAACCACACTTCATCACTACTGAGCTCCCTCTGATTATTTCAAGTTCCAGTTTTTCATGAATACCAACACATCCTTGGCTGGCACAAACGCTTGATGTTGGCATTCACATTTGATCTATACTTTTATTTCAGAATTCCTGTTTAACCAGAGTTGGAATGACCAGAAAGTTTAAATTACCATTTTAAACTTGTACAAAGTGGTAGATTAACACTATGTAATGAACCGTGATGCCTGTTGCTTATTGTCATAAAACAGAAGGAAGAAAGAGAGTGGAATAAATTCAACATTGTACCACTGGTTTCTCTGAGCAACCATAATTCAGTCACTCCTGCTGGGTTCTTTACATAAACAAAGTTGTAAGCAGGGTAAAATAATAGGTTTCTAGCCAAAATAGGATAGTTCTGCTCTCATTAGCTTGTTTTCTTTTAATGTCAGACAGTGCAAGCATGGACGAGTTAATACAAAATATGTAAAAAAAGTTAATAGAAGTCAATTTCAGGGCTAGGATGAGCACTTAGCAACCTTAGGGATCAAGAAACATCTTGTGAAAGAGGTAGCACCAGCTAAGTCTTGAAGCAAGGTAAGAATTGTAATTCTAATTCTAAAGGGAGCTGGGTGGTGCAGTGGATAGAACCCTGCAAGACTCAAATTCCTGAGTTCAAATCTTGCCTCAGACACTATTTGTGTGACCCTGTATAAATCACTTCACCCTGTTGGCCTCAGTTTCCTCATCTGTAAAATGAGCTGAAGAAGGAAATGCCAAACCACTCCAGTATCTTTGCCAAGAAAAACCCAAAAATGGAATCATGAAGAGTCGGACACAACTGGAACTGACAACAAAAAGAAGAATTGTAAGAGATGGAGATGAGGAGAGAAAGCTTTCTAAACACAGGAGACAACATGTGCCAAGGCAGAGGGGTAAGAGATATAATGTTGTGTACAATGAATAGTAAGTAGAAACTGTGTTAAGTCAGGCCCTACTTTCCCCAGCAACTAAAGTGATATAAGGGAGAACATGTTCCTCAGGTGTTGAGGGGAAATTTTTGTTCCTTCGTTATTGCTCTATTTTTTTTCTTTTTTTTTCTTTTTTTTTTTTAGTGAGGCAATTGGGGTTAAGTGACTTGCCCAGGGTCACACAGCTAGTAAGTATTAAGTGTCTGAGGCCGCATTTGAACTCAGGTACTCCTGACTCCAGGGCTGGTGCTCTATCCACTGCGCCACCTAGCTGCCCCTATTGCTCTATTTTTGAAGTAAATATTTCTTTGTAAAAGTTAATTGATGTTAACTTGCTGGAAGTTAACAGTGGGACTATCACACTGGAATGGGGACTTTAGCAGATAGCATTAGAGAAGAGATACTCCAACCCCTCAGGCATATCTTGTAATGAAAGTCCTAGTTGGAGAGTCTCCCCAAGGTCCCTTTCAAATGGGGTTTCATGAAAAATGTATTCCCTAATTGGATGGGCTTATACTCATTGTACAATGTACTGCATGAATATGTAAGGAAAACTCCACAAAAATACTAAAAATAAAAACCCAAAGCATTTAGTAAAGAACAATATATTCACAGGAATAAGAGAATTTTAAATGATTACTCAAATTCTAAAAACTCTAGAAACTGTGTTTCAGAACTTGCAAGTCATGCATTACACATGACCTCGGAGATCATATTTTCCAAACAATAAATCAGTGTACACATAGTCTGATAAAAGGCTTGTTTTGTAATAGCAATATCCTAACCCCTTAAGCCTCATGTAATTCAATTTTTCCTTAAAAGAAATTGAAATCATCTTTGAGATTTAATCGGCTCAGGGGACCAAATGCTTGAGCTATTTACAACATGTTTTAATCTTCTGAGTACAAACAACCATGAAGGATTCTAGTTTCTTTCTGATGCTTGGCTGGCAAACCGCCATAGGCAACTCAGAAGCAGGGGAATCAATTTATGGTGTCCTTGATGTATAGCTTTACTGAGTCAGATTCAGAATCAATAAATATTTATTAAGTGCATACTATGTGTCAGATATACTATTACTAGGCATTCACTTCAACATTGTCAAATATAGAAGGGTCCTATATACAGTAAACAAACAAACAATGCTTCCACATTTGTAGTAACATCTTTTGAAGTAATAAAGAACCTGAAACAGATTTCTGTTGATTGGGGAATGAATAAACAAATTGTAGTACATAAATATAATGGAATATTATTAACATTGTATGAAATAACGAATATGAATAATACAGGGAAGGTCTTTTCCAATGTCATCCACTGCCAGTTTTTTTTTTTACCTCTGAGACGGCTTTCCATCTACTCTGTATATAACTTGCAAATAAATATATATAACATATACATAAATAAAATTATATCTATATACACACATGTATGTATATATGTATGTATAGTTGTTTATATATATATATATAGTTGTTGTCTGCCCCATTGGAATATGAGCCCCTTGAGGGCAGGGATTATTTTCACCTTTCCTTTTATACCTGGAATACTGGCACAGTACTTGGGACATATTAAGTCCTTAATAAATGCTCATTGACTAACTTACTGACATAAGTGGAACTAGGAACATAATATATATAATGACCAAAACAAAATAAATGAACAACAGCAACAAACACAAAATCTGATCTAAATACTATAATGACCTGATCTGACCTAGAAGAAAAGATGAGAAAGGGTGTAGTCTTCCCTTCTTTGCAGAAGTGAGTGACTATGAGTATGGAACTTTGCATATGCTGACATTCAGTTAATGTGTTGATTACTACTGTTGAACTGCTTTTCTTGATTTCTCTTTTTTTAAAGATGGTTCTCTGAGTAGGGGAGTGGAAGATGTAAAAAACGAAATATATTAATAGCTTTTTAAGTAAAAAATTAAAAGGTGATTGATTCCCCTTCAATTGATTCTTCATGAATCTAGCAACTTCTCCAAGTAGGTACAGTACTTTATCCAAGAGCAATGTGAGGATAAAATGAGATAATGAATGTAAAGGATTTTACAAACCTTAAAGTGTTATGTAAATACTAGTTGTTACTGCTAGTGTTAGCCTACAGTCACCACACCTCCAGTATGGTGATGACTTCATTTCCCAGCTTTCTACTACCCTCTGCTGAACTCAAGCAAAGTTTTAGAGCAATTCAGGAGTGTGCTGGTAAATGTTTAACAACCAGGATCTAAATACATGCACACACACACTTTTAAATTTAATCTGAACCATTAACACTTTCTTAAGTCTATACAATCAACAAAACAATAAATCAAGCCCTGATTTGTAGCCATTACAATTTCGGTGTGTAAATGCTCACACTGAAAATTTAACAATTGGTTCTCAATCAGGCTAGAGCTGGCTCCAGTACATTGCTGCCTTTAACTCCCTGCTGGGTTCTCTTAACTAGCCAAGTAGCAAATCAGGAAAAGGTCTGGATTCCACCTTCTATAAGGCTTAGAGTCAGTCTCCCGGAAAGCTTCTTCTGCTGCTTCTGACTCCCTTCTCCTTTCCTCCCAACTCACTCTTTCCAAATCTTGCTCCAAGTCTTTCTTCAGAGATTTTAAGAACTGCTGCTGCAGGGAGCAGCTAGATGGCGCAGTGGATAGAGCACCGGCCCTGGAGTCAGAAGTACCTGAGTTCAAATTTGGCCTCAGACACTTAACACTTACTAGCTGTGTGACCCTGGGCAAGTCACTTAACCCCAATTGCCTCACTAAAAAAAAAAAAGAAAAGAAAAGAAAGAAAAAGAACTGCTGCTGCAGTGGAATCTCTGGTTCTAATCTTTCAATAAATAGCTTCATCTTTTGCTGAGCTAGGAAAAAGTACAGATCCCAGCAACTTAAGTCCCCTGAAAGGGGCAACCAATCCAAGCTTTGCCTGGATAATTGTTACACTAATAAGTGTTTCTGCATAACTACTTCAACACTCTGTTGTTGTGGTTCCCTCTTCACCTATGCAGATCAAATCCCTAGTGCCCTTGGTGAATGGTCTTCTAGTGTTTCTTTGACCAGAAAAATTTTCACCAGATGGCAAGTGCTCTAGTTTTAAGCAGCTCTAAATGCTATCTTTGAAATCTGTTTTATTGATGCCTTTTGTTTTTTGCATCAAAATCATTTCCCAGGCCATCAATAAACATTTATTAAATGCCTACTATGTCCCAAGCACTGTGCCAAACTCTGAGGATATCAAGAAAGGCAAAAGACAATGGTGCTCGACAGGAGCTCACAGTGTATAATGGAGGAGACAACATGCAAACGATTATGCACAAACTATATACAGGATGAATTGGAAATAATCAGCAGAAAGAAGGCACTAGAATTAAGGGGAATCAGGAAAGATTTCCTATAGGAAGTGGTATTTTAGCAGGGACTTGACTTGTCAGTGGCAACATTTGAACCCAAATCTATTCATGTTCCAACTCCAGAATTCTATACACTTGCCTATATTTCCTTTCATGAGCATTCTATCAGTTATGAAGTATCACTTGCCTACCTTCACTCGCAACCTGCCTATAGACCCAGCATGTTAGTTGTTGGATGTTTTAGTACCAATAGTCATTAAAGTTACAAGTAGGAAGTAAACTCCCAAAAAAGCAATGGGATACAAAAACCTGATGTCATCATCGTCGTTGTTGTTGTTCATCCTTCATCCTTGAAGAGGCCTGATGACATCACAAGGGCAATGTCTTGACTGGCCCATGAATTGTATTTAAGTGAGACATCACTTCTCAAAGTCAGCAGCCTCACTCTCTCCTCCAGGGTCATTGAAGTCCAGTAGCAAGACAAAAATCAAGATGACTGATGATGACCCAGGATGCAGTGGGTGACCTTGGCTCCCAGCTAACTACTGCTAAATTCTATGCTTTTACAAGTATCATGAGGGAAATTACTGAGTAATGTTCAAGATCATCCAGTCAGTCCAACCCAATAATTTTGCAGACGAGAAAATGTAAACTCAGAGGGATAAAGTAATTTGCCTACTGTCACTTTTAAAAAGGTCAGCTTTGGGGCAGCTAGGTGGCACAGTGGATAAAACACCGGCCCTGGATTCAGGAGGACTTGAGTCCAAATATGGCCTCGGACATTTGACATTTACTAGCCTGGGCAAGTCACTTAACCCTCATTGCCCTGCAAAAAAAAGAAGAAGAGAAAAAGGTCAGATTATATTCAATTCCACAAACATTTTAAAGTATTTACTACATACAAAATGTTGGGCAAGGTGCATGGGGGTTACATCCTGTAGCTTGAGTAACTGGGAATAACATAGAAAAACATTCTAGATTACAAGAGTTTAGAGAATTGAAGTAAGAGGATGGCATTCAAGGGGCAGGCTCAGAGAGGTAGTTTAGGGCTAGGGAACACACGGGACCCTTTAAGAAGAGCTCAGATTTCATATAAGTGGTATTTTACATGATGTGACATAAGGGGACACAGGTAACTAACTCTCTCCTAGCCCAAAGTATCTCCTACCAGTCTGCCTCAGGATATGAAATGATATACCATCAACCACAGTGTATTTGGAAGACATGATTTATTTGGTCTATATCCTGAGAATGATATCACCAAATTCATGTCATAACCAGCCTTCATTAGGCACCATATCTGCCAGGTAGGTTGGACTCATTTTTTTCTTAATATATACTGAAACTGTCCTTGGGATGGTTTGAAACCTGAAACTGCCCTTTATTGGCTCATGGAACTAAAGTTCTGGCCATTGTTCTAGTTTCCTGGTGGCCTAAATTCAAAAAGTTCATGAGGAAGTAGCAGTTCCTACCTCAAGTTTCTGACCAACAGACCAACATGGTCAACACAGAAGCAGAGAAATTATGCCCATATGAATCAGTGTTGTTTCTTCTTCAATCTCTTTTCTCTATAGTACAAATAACTAAGTAAATCTTTTGCTAACTCTCAGATGAACTACAAGTGTCTCATTTCATTTTGATTCTAAACCTAAAACCCCTGGATGATCTGAATCAGGCAGGCCTACCCTACTGCACTAGAGACACTAGAGAACTGAGTTTTCCTGTATTTATTTTTTATTATTATTTAGTAGCCATAGCAGCTTTTTATGACCTGTAGAAAGACAACTCTTCTCTACTTTATAAACATTCAAGTGCTGTACAAACTTGGGTTGCTATGGTTATTTCCACTAAAGTTCCATTCCTATGCCTCACCATGGCATGAAGATGACTTTGGACTGTTTCAAAGATTATAATAGTGGAGCACTAACTCCAGTAGGTCCTCAGTATTTGTAAGGCTCCAGGCTGGCTTAATTGTACGTCCATTCCCCAAGAGTTGTTGTTGTTGTTGTTGTTGTTGTTGTTGTTGTTGTTGTTGTTGTTGTTGTTGTTGTTGATGCTGCTGCTGTTGTTTTTGTTGAATTATTCCGATTATTCATGACCCCATTTTGGGGGACAGCCTAATAAAGTTCAGAGAGGCTTAATGACAGGTTGACGATATGATTTTTTTTTTTTTTGCTTCAGTAACTCTCAAGGAGTTGCTATTTACTAAGGGACAGGGAATTCGGTAGAATGTAAGCATGAGAAAAGGGACAATTTTCCCTTTTGTCTTATTAATCCCCAACATCCAACAGCACCTGACTCATAGTCAATACTTGTTGAATTGATTAGAAAGGTTATGATTTGCACTGGTGGAAGAACCATCCATGCTGTTAGACTCCCACTTGCCTGAAATGTTAAAGACATTTTATTTTTATTATTACTTTCTAAGACTTCTTGGTTTTATTCCAATGTGATATATTTCAGAAAAAGGACTGGTTATGTTGACAGAATAATGACTTTCCAAATCTCCCTTTAGGGTATAGAGAAGAACTGAGACAGGGCTAAAGGAAAGTCACTCAGTCGAGTTTCTCCTCTGCTCAAAGGAGCATAGATTTAAAGCTCTAAGTCACCTTTGGGTCATCTACTTCACTTCTCTCATTTTATAGATGACAATACTGAAGCTTAAATAGGTTAAATGGTTTACCCAAAGTCCCACTGGTGGCAAATGGCAGATCTAGGATTTAAGAATAGATCTTTGGACTCTTGATCCATCATTTGTTCTATTATAGCCTGACTGCTTCCTAGAATTTGAATGTATACCCATGGATCTCACATTTATCTATGGTATTTGCTCTTTTATCCTGAGAGCAATAAAGGGCCAAAGGGTCTTGTCACTTGTCCAAAATGAACCTCTTCTCTGAGGCTCAGCTCAAATCTTACCTCCTCCATGAAGTCTTTCTTTAGCCCCCAAGAATTCTTCCCTTTATGGCTGGACTGAGTTTCACAATTATGTTATGTCCTATTTTGTGGTCTAGTTTCATGTGTGTGTTATGTATGTGTGTGTATATATACACATTCATATATACATGTATATCATATCCTGTATAACCATATATATAATCTAGAGATATACATGTATGTGCTAGTAAGTGCATCCTTGTTATTCATTGGCCCTTATTGATATCATTGACTGGTTGAGTTTAGGCTTCTTGATGGGATAATCTTCCCACTTACTCCTATACCCCCAGCATGCACATGCATATGTATGTGCACACACACACACATACATGTGTGCACATGCACGCATACATGCACAGAGGCAAAGCCCAAGGTGGAGGAGTGGTAAAGTACCAGTGGAAACAGAACCTGCCTTTGGTAGTAGAAAGAAGCAGAGACCAAAAGTGCATGTGCATAGGAATAAGGAAGAGAGGGGTTGGGATGACAGAATTTTTTGACATTCAGTGAATGTCATATAAATGAATGCAAACTCTCATGCATTTGTAAGTTAGCATTCAAGATTCTTTCCTGAAGGATGTTTAGCTCTTTTTTTAAGATGGCATGGATATAGATGGAATTCTGATAGAGGCAAGGTGATGTAGTTAAAGGCTGATGGGTGGATAAACTGGTGGAGAGTCGGTTTGAAGAGAACACTGGACTGGGAGTTAGGACACCTGGATTTAGATCTCCAACTTCGCCACTTACTATGTGACCTTGGACAAGTCATTCTATCTAACCTAGGCTCAGTTTCCTCATCTGTTAAAGTAGGAGTTATTATGTACTTTCTACCTCACAGAGGTCTTATGAGGAACATGCCTTGTAAAATGTAAAGCATTGTATGTATCAATCTGAGTTACTAATATTCAACCCAAGTAACTACTCTTAAACAGGAAAATCAGATGTAAATGTGAAGTTGAGATTCTGCTGTATCTGAAATGGCAGAATCACAGGCTGGCCTAGAGTTAGGGGGATAGCACCAATGACCTCTCAAGACCCTGGCCAACCCTAGGGTTCGTTGATTTTAGACTGTAATACTCCTTACACTCAAATGAGGCTGCAGTGAGTCAGAAAGCATATAACTATGCTACTTCAATATATAAATATGTCTATTTCAGCTGGACTGGGGAGGTTGAATAGGACCAGAGAAGATACCTACTGAAGCTGAATAAGGGGAAAGACTTCTCCTAACATGAGAAAGAGAAGAACTTATCCAGGGACAGGGAGTAGCAAGAAAGTTGCAGAGTAAAGCTACTGTGACTCACTTTGCAAGGATCCACCAGAAAAGAGGAGAGGAGATCTGTCAAAGAGAACTGTTGTTACCACCTGCCTATGCTCCTGACCTCTCTGAAGCATTTTTCTGCATGGAGGAGCATAGATGCACATTAGTCATCCCACTCCATTCCAAATATGTTTATTGCAGAGTGAAGGCTTTTCACCTGAGTGGCTGCTAACCTAAAAGGAAAGCTGGTTTCCCCATCGGCTAGAGGTTCAAGTTTTCTGTATGGGGTGGAAAGAGCAAAGCAAAATGTGTCTGATTTAGTGTTTATTCACTTAAGCAATGTGGTCTTTGTTAATCCAAGTCATAGAATTTCAGAGTTAGAAGGTAGCTAAGAGAATCTCTAGTTCAAAATATATGTAGCCACTTTAGAAAATACCCAATATTGGTTCAAATCCTCACATCTATTGCATAATATTTGTATGACCTTGAGAAAATAATTTAATTTCCCTGGACCTCAGTTTCCTCGTATTTAAAATGTGGAAGGGGAAAGGGGAGGGGTTAAATGGCTTTTAAGGTTTCAACTACGAACTTGCAACGTTGTTGTTCAGTCACGTCCGACTCCCCACGACCCCATATTAGAGTTTTCTTCACAAAGATACTGGAGTGGTTTGTCATTTCCTTCTACAGTTCATTTTAAAGATGAAGAATTGAAGCAAATGGGATTAAATGACTTGCCCAGGGCCACACAGCTAGTAAATATCTGAAGCCAGGTTTCCACTCATGAAGATTAATCTTCCTGATTCCAAGCCCAGTGTTCTATCCAATGATTATGTACTTAATGAGATTTTATATATATATAAAATATACATATACATATATGTGTATGTATATGTATATATATATATATATATATATATATATATATATATAAACTCAGTTTTAAGTATTCAGATCTTCTGATCCTGGAAATAGCTTCTAATCAGTTCTGTTCTGTCCAAGTTATTAAATCTTTCCCAAGTTGTAAGCCCAGATATTATCCTTCTCCCTTCCCCCAGTGAATATATCAGGAAGGCTCTGGTCTAGCAGTAAATGTTCTGGGCTTCACATTATAAAAACTAGGTTTCCATCTTGGCTCTTACATTAACTCGATGTCTGAGTGCCTCACAAGGCAAATCACATCACTATATCTCAGTTTCCACATATACTGAAAGGGTATGATAATCATAGGAAATCATAAGATTTCATCAAGTCTCTCCCCTTTATAGATGAGGAACCTGAGGTAAAAAAGGTTAAGTGACTTGCCCAAAGTCACACAGGAAGTAGTAGAACAAGTATACAAACTTGAGTTCTCTGATTCCAAATATAGCATTTTCCCCACTATACTATATTGCCGTATAGTCACCATGATTATTATGAGGATCAAAGGGCAAGATAGATATAACCACACCTTAGAAAATTAACTCAATACAAATATAAGAGATTATTAAGTCAGGAAATTGGGATTTTATAAGTATCACCTGAGCTCCCCTCAAAGCATGCTTTGGTTCAGTATCACTCAAAGCCACAGCTCATGAGCCCCCACCAATGTCTCTTTTGTCAAAGCAACTGGAAAATACCTTAGTTCAAAACAAAAGATTTTATTAAAATAAACAGGATAGCAAAACAAATGACAAGGACAATTCTTCCCCCTACACACAGTGATATATTCTTTGACAAGTTATCACACCAAGAATGGAAAAGGGAGTATTTGTAAGGAAATAGGTGTGGTAAAGGAACGCTATGATAGAGAGCACACATGTAGGGAACAGAAATGGCCAAGGGACCTGCATGGAGAGCAAAGGACACATATGTAGGTGAGGGAGGACATACATGTGGGGAACACTGGAGGAATACAGGGCTATGAAACATGCAGAGCCACAGCAACTCCCACCCCTAAGGCAGTAACCCCAAGAAACACTATTTTGTGTCTGGTTGCTTATTTCTCTACAGAATATTTTTGCATTCTGTTCTGATGTAATTGATTTGTAACCTGCAAGTCGATCATTTCTAAAACTGAACTATTTTCTCCACTGCTCCCACTAACAGTTCCTCTATAGTACATTTATTTCCTGATGTTTCTGCCGGACTGTTCTCTGCAAGTCTTTTGCTGTTTTCTATTGACTTTTACTAGTCTTCCACTAAATTGTGGCTGCTATAACATCTTTTTCCTATGGTATGTGTTGGTTATGTATCATCTCTTTTAGCTCATGGTGCAGATACTATTTTAACTCTTTTGTGATTTATACTGAGTCGACCAGTCAATCAGAAAAGCCTTTAGGCATTAAGTCTATCTTTTTTAATTCCTTTGCTTCTACCTTAAATGCTACTCCCTAAATATGTTTTATTATATAACTTAGGATAAGAAAATTATTTTCTATTTCTTTCAACTACTGTCATGCCTGTCATGGTCCATGAACTCACCATAGGACTTTTACTTAGGAAAGGCTTAAAAAGACTAGCAACCTTTGTTCAGTCATCATTGAAATCAATGCCTTCCCTATACAAAGTATCACAAAACTATCACCTGAGACAAAGTTTCTGTGTTTACTTCTCACAGCATGGTGAACTGAGTCTCCCTTTGTCTTTCTCCTCTCTAATCCATCCCTATTTTACATATTATTATTACTAGACTAGTCTTCTTAAATCCTGTTGTGTTTTTTTTTTAATTCATCATGTTGCTATTCAGAAACTTTTAGTGGATCTTCATTGCCTTTAAAATAAATGCCAAACTCTCTTGTCTGACATTCAAGGCTTCAACAATACAATTCAATTTCCCTTACCAGTCTTGTCTTTCATTATTCTTCTACATGAATAATCTGCTTCAGCCAAATTGGTTTATTCACTGTCTTCAAATATACAATACTCTTTCCCATGTCCTTACCTTTGCTACACCTGTCCCTCTGCCTTGAACATACTATACCCTCTATATTTCTTTACAGCCTATCCTTCCTTTAATGCCCAACTGAAATCTCAACTCTTCTGTGAAACCACCCATCACTGCCTGAGTTCACAGTGACATATTCTTTCTGTAATTTCTTGCACAACTTATTGTCTGTACCACTTATTTGGCAAAATGACATACTGCTTAAGATTGTTGTTTGCCTTTTGTGCAAGTCAGGGCTCCCCTACTAGATCATAAACTCCTTGAGCTCAGGAACTGTGACCTACAAAATTATAGCATGTCATAACTAAAAAGAACCTTAGGTAGCATTGAAGTGAATAAACTGAGATTCAAAGAGTTTAAGTAACTTGTCTAAGATCACTTAGCTAGGAAATAGAAATACTGGAATTTTAACCTGTTTTCTGACTCCCGATCCAGTTCTCTTCCAAATATGTCACAATGTTTCCTTTATATGTCCCTCTTTATCTTCAGTGTTGAACATGGTATCTTATTAGAATAATAGTTTAGCAGAGAGCTCCTTGAGGGCAGAGATTGTCAAGTATTTATCTTTTGTATCCTCTTTGAATCTGTTTCCTCTCCTGTGCAATAACGGGGTTGGAATAAATATTTTTTTAATCTCTTCTATGATGATAAGGACATGGTTTAAAAAAAAATTACCTCTACCATGTCTTGCTCACATAGATATCCCATAAAAGGGCATTGAATTGTGCCCGCAATTTAGTAGATGGCCACCAGGTGTCAGTAGAGAGTCATGGTTGCAGACCCCCATTCATAATTCATAAAATTATAAATCTTTTAAATAAAAGATTTAGTAGTATTTTCCAAGCTAAAACTCTGTACAAAAATATATTCATTAAGGGTTGGTTATTCAGTAACATGACATTAGAAATAGAACCTACACAGGAACACAAACTAAGAGAAAATCTTCCACAAACTTTTTTTGTGTGTGTGTGAGGCAATTGGGGTTAAGTGACTTGTGCAGGATCACATAGCTAGTGTCAAGTGTCTGAGGCAGGATTTTAACTCAGGTCCTCCTGAATCCAGGGCCGGTGCTCTATCCACTGCACCACCTAGCTGCCCCCGCACACTTTTTTGGTTTTTTTTTTTTGTTTGTTTTTTTTAGTGAGGCAATTGGGGTTAAGTGACTTGCCCAGGGTCACCCAGCTAGTAAGTGTCAAGGGTCTGAGGCCAGATTTGAACTCAAGTCCTCCTGAATCCAGGGCTGGTGCTCTATCCACTGCGCCACCTAGCTGCCCCCCCCACACGCTTTTAATTCAATATTTTCCCCAACTAATTTGACTTGAGAATGCTTTGGGGTTTGAAATAAACTGATGGATCTCATAAAAATTTGCCTGAGGTATCTGAGAATACAGACTATCACCAGGATAAATGGAGTTTGGGGAATAGAGCCTGATATAGAAAATCAACCTATTTTCGCATCCTCAAATTAACCCATCATATGGATTTTTTATATATGTATAACACCAACCCTAACTTCATTCACATATCATGAAACAATATTTGGGAAGCACTGCTCTAATTGTTTAATCAATCAACAAATAGTACTTAAGTACTTACTGCAGAAGCATTCTGGTGGGCTCTATAGAGATACAAAGACATCTAAGACCGTCTTTGACCTCCATCTTACACAAGGGGTAGTTAGGTGGTACAGTGGATGATGTGCTGGACCTGGGGTCAGGAAAGACTAATTTTCCTTTTTTTTTTTTTTTTGGGTGAGGCAATTGGGGTTAAGTGACTTGCCCAGGGTCACACAGCTAGTAAGTGTTAAGTGTCTGAGGCCGGATTTGAACTCAGGTCCTCCTGACTCCAGGGCTGGTGCTCTATCCACTGCGCCATCTAGCTGCCCCAAGACTAATTTTCCTGAGTTCAAATCTGACCTCAGACATTTGCAAGCTGTGTGACCTGGGCAAGTCACTTAACCCTGTTTGCCTCAATTTCCTCATCTGGAAAATGAGAAGGAGATGGCAAACCACTCCAGTATCTTTGCCAAGAAAACCCCAAATTGGTAAACAAAGAGTATGACACAACTGAAAACAACTGACCAACAAGAAATGTCTTACATGTAAATAATGACATTTGTTTTGTTTTTCTTATGACTTCTTGTGCCTGCTTCTTGTTTCCCCAGTGAGATTGCAATTTCTCTGTGCAAAGAAACCCTGCCTTTTCCTCTAGCCCCTGTAATGTCCAGCATAGGGCCTATATATACACTCAGCAAAATTTTGTCAAGTAAATAGTTAAAATTGTGATACCGCGGAAAGAGTGCTGGATTTGCAATCAGAGGATCTGGTTTCAAATTCTTCTTCAATCACTTATTACTTGTGAGGACACAGACAACTCACTTAATATCTCTGGGACTCACTTTCCTCATCAGTAAAATGAAAATATTGGACTAGATCTTCTAAGACTTCTATGATTCCTCCCAGCTCTAAATCTTTAAACCTTTGTGTATATATGTATGTGTGTATTTAGTTATTTATCTCTTTATTTAGGAATGGAGGAAAAAATTGAACCTGCAATTTCTTTTTTTTTTTTTTTTTTTTTAGTGAGGCAATTGGGGTTAAGTGACTTGCCCAAGGTCACACAGCTAGTAAGTGTTAAGTGTCTGAGGCTGGATTTGAACTCAGGTACTCCTGACTCCAGGGCCGGTGCTCTATCCACTGCGCCACCTAGCTGCCCCTATGAACCTGCAATTTCAAAGGCATGGAAGAACTTATATGGAAACTCCCTCCACTGATTAATGCTAATGAACAACCGATCTCGAGTTTATACATTTCTGCCTGGGGCCATTGAGAGGTTAAGTGCCTAGCCCATGGTTTGGTAACTGGTATATATCAGAGACAAGACTCAGTTCTATGTCCCTTAGTGACTCCAAGGCTAACTTAACCCTCTGTCCATGTCAGTCAGGCTGCCTGCTATGAACTTCATAACCCCTTGAATCAAATTCCTCCAAATCTTCTCATCCACTCTGAGCTTTGCACCTGACTCTTCCACCAAGGAGCTCTTCTGCAGCAACCACAGGGGAAAGGGAAAGTATTAGCCTATCTATCTACATTGTGTCTCATCTAAAGGAAACCACAGAATAAGAGCTCTGTCTTTCTCTATCTCTATCTCTCTATCTCTGTGGCTGTCTGTCTGTCTATATCAATCTCTATTTCTCTTTCTTTCCCCTCCCATCTTCCCCCCTTTCTTTCTCCTCTCTCTCCTCTCTCTCTTCCCCCTTCCTTTCTCTCCCCCCCTTCTTTTTCCTCTCTCCCTACTTTTCTTCTCTCTCCCTCCCTTCCTTTCTCTTTCTATCTTCCCCCCTCTGTCTCTCTGTCTCTTCAGCTCTCTCTTCTCCCCTCTCTCCCTCCCGTCTCTGTCTCCCTCACCTGTGATGACCCTCTTAGCTAGAAAGACAAAAATTATCTTCTCTAGCTCTTCTTTGCCATAACATCATGAGAGGTTAGGAGCTAGAAGGCACCATAGACATTCCCCTAAGCCAGTACCTTCATTTTTCAAATGAGCAAACTGTGGACAGAGGAAGTGAAATGATTTGCTCAAGGTCACACACAAGTACTAGGTTGGCAGAGCTGGGATCCAAGCCTCCTCTAATGGAAAGGACACAAACATAATCATTAGTGCCATTCTCTCCACCTCCATACCTAGAAATAGGCTCTAGATTTCTCCCAATGAGAATTATGACTTCCTCTTACATCTGTCTTCTCCCCACTCTAGGAACAGAGCTCCCCCTTACCACTATTTCTTAACCTCTCTATAGAGTGACTTGTTAGTTAATTAATAGCTCTGCTTAGCTGCCTGGGGTTATAATCAGAAGAATTTTTAAAGAGACAGGGCTAAAAGTGAGAGCAGAAACTAAGCAAGATTTTTAATTGGTGTTGGTATAATGGATATGAGGTTAAATTTTTTTGTCACAGTCTCTGTGCCTTTGCTGAAGACAATTCATTCTGGGAATAATTTCCAGTCTACTTTTTTGCCTATCCATGTTCATTGCATCCTTCAAAGTTTGCTTCACAACTTACCTCCTTCAGGAAACCTTTGCTAAATTACCTTTTGATCTGAATTACCTCTGATATGACATTCCCCACCCCCCCACCTTTTTTTCCTTTTTTAAAAATCTTATTAGTATTTTTTTCCAGTTACATGTAAAGATAGTTTTCAACATTCATTTTTGGGAGATTTTGAGTTCCAAATTTTTCTCCCTCCCTCCTCCCCAAGATGGCATGTAATCTGATATAGGTTATATATGTACAATCACACTAACATATTTCCACATTAATCATGACATCCCCTTTATTGCACATTCCCAGTCAGTTGTGACTAAGGCCAGAATAGGACAAAACTGTGATGTCACTAGCATTTGTCTTCAGAACCCAAGCCTCCCCTTTCTATATCCTTTCCCTCCCTTTAATTAATTCCCCTTATGTCACTCCCTCCTTTCAGGCTTCCAGTGGCCCCTTGCTCTCTCTGAATCTACTATCTTCAGCAGTGGAACTCATATCACCCATCCAGACCTCAACATTAATGAATTGCAAAGGGGTTTGTATTTCTGGGGTTTTTTCTCTCATTATGGGTTGAAAGGCTTCACCCCCAGTTAAAGGAATAATTTTAAGCATTAAACAAGGCATTTGTGTGAGGAGGAAGGTTCTTTTTAATCCCTCTGAAATTAGGCAATACATATGATTCTGTCCAATACTTATTTGGCAATTAATAACTAATAATTTCATGTGCCCATCTCTCATTTCCCTAATGAGGCTTTAATCTCCCTGAAGGCAGGAGACTAGGCCTTTTTCTAGATCCCCTATGGAGCCTAACATAGGGTTGGACATATGAGAGTAGTTCAATTTACAACAAATGAATGAACAAAAGCAGGATTAAAGGAATGAATAAACAAAAGAATTAATGAATGAATGGGTAAATGAAGAAAAGAATGAAATGAAGCATCTTCATTGGGAGAAGACTGTAGTTACTAGTCTGCATGTACAATATGCTCCTCTCCTCTCTGATTGTTGTTCACTCATTTTTCAGTCATGTCTGACTGATTAGGTCTGACAACAACAATAATGAGGGTTTAAGCAAGTAGTAGATAGTTGAGTCAGTCTGCCTAGTTCTTTTAGGATGTACTTCCCCCATATTCTACCCTGAATCCCAGGAACAAAGTTTCTAACCCAAAGCAGGAGTGAAGCTCCAAATATTCCACTCTCCAACTCAGGGACCCTTTGTTCAGGTGAAATGCTGCCTCTATAACTTCCTAGGAGTTAGTATCTAAGTTGCCATGGCTTTCGTTGGAAATATCATTGTGTAATATCACAGTTATTTTGTGTGACCTCAGGCAATTCACTTGCCATTTTCAACCTTACTTTTTCCATTTAAAAAATGAAAGGGTTGGACTACTTTCTATAGTGTTTTCTTTAAAGTTTATAAAGTTCCTTCTGGGTCCATATGTACAAAAATATTTGTAGCAGCATTTTTTTTGTTGGGACAAAGAATAGAGGGGATGCCCATCAATTGGGGAATGGCTAAATGGGAAAATTCTGTGTACAGAGTGAAGAGAGCAGAACCAGAACTATTATTCAGTGACTACCACATTTTAAAGGAAAACACTTAAGGAAAGATTTAAGAATTTTGATTAACACAATGACCAATCAGTACTCCAGAAGACTCATGATAAAGCATGCTTCCTACCTTTTAGCAGGGATGTGATAGACTAGGGGGCAGAATGCGGCATCCATTCTGGGGCATGGCCAAGGCATGGAATTGTTTTGTTTGGCTATACTTATTTATTACAAATAGTAAGTAGGTGGAAAACTGGGGTGAGAAATAGTAAAGGTTATGAAAGCCTTACTCTCTGCCCCCAATGAAATAAAGAAGAAAAGATTATCAGTGAAATTTAAAAAAAAAAGAAAGAAAGAAAAGGAACTTCAGAAGGGCACAAAGACAAGCAGGACAATGTTGGTACTACTGTGTTAAATGTAATATTTGCTTTAAAAAATAATATCTATAGAAATGTGTGCTTTCATGAATAATCCTCTTCTTTGTTCACATTTGATGATGCTATCAGATTTATAACAAAAAATTTAAGGATAACCTACTTTCTATGGCTTTCTGTATTGTTACCTTAAAAACACAGAATCCTGGGGTGGTGAGGTGAGGTGGGAGTGTGAGGGAAGTAAAAAAATGGGTCCATTTAGACAGAGAATAAGGAGCAACTTCTTCCTTTTTCTAACCAGATCTGGTTTTACCCTAGGGCAATAGCTGACTTAGTCATGACCTCTGTGAACCTTAGTTTCCTTTTCCATAAGATGAGGGAGCTGATCCTTAAGCTGCCTTCTAATTCTCTATCTGTGACTCTATGGTAGTGGAGGACCGGCCACTAAGCCCAGTCCCGATGAATCTGTACAGGGTGCTTGGCTTATGCAATCCCCACATGGACTTTGGAGCATGCTTAGACATTCTGTAACTGATTCTGATTTGCTAACTACCTGGTGAAGAGGAGGTTATTTGATTGGCTGCGTTGGAATAGATGATCTTTGAAATCCTTTCTAAGTCTGACCCTCAGATGGAGAGACAGAGTGATGTAGTGAATAGAACTCTGGACCTGGACTTAGGAAGACCTGGGTTCAAATGCTGCCTCAGCTACTTAGAATCTGTTACTAGGGATAAACCACTTCACCCTCTGTGCCTTGTTTGCTCCATCTGGTAAATGAAAAAGGGGGAAAGAGTCCCTAACACACCTTGCAGCTCTAAATGACCCACATATATCCATTTCTAGACAAAACAAGAACCTGCATTTGGATATATGCGGGTCAGTAGGGATGCGGGCAGCCTCTCCAAAGCCTAGATATACTGGCCTATAGATTTAGAGCTGGAGGCAGGATGCACAGAGGCAAAGAAGAGGCTGCCCAAAGGGTATTCCTAAGGATTGGGAAGAATTTGTTTCTTTAAATATTTTCCATAGCAACATTCATTGCTAATCTCTCACATTATTCTCACAACACTCCTATGAGGCAAGAAATTCAAAAATAATTATATCCATTTTATAGATTAGGAAACTGAGCCACAGAAAACTTGTAACTCACCTGAGGTCATACAACAAGGAGAACCAGAACTAAAAGCCAGTACCACTGAACCATTCTATCTCCACTTTAGGGTCACCACACTTGGTCTCTGTCCTCTGACACACTCAGCCATTTTCCTTGTTATTTTTTTTTCAGCAGACAAAATGTTCTGGTTAATGATTCAGGGAAGACTGTTGCACAACATCCTTTGGAATTCAGGCTATGATAATGCCAAGACAAGCCTTAGCCTTTAAAACCCAAGACCCTTAAGGGTGCAAACAGCCAGTGAGGAGTGCTTCAGACCCTCTTCATCCTAGACAACTCAAAAAAGTCCTGTGGGCCCTTCTACACTTCTCTCCCACCAGCAGCCTTGTAGTCAAGACCAATGATTTGCTCAGATAACTTCCTTGTCCAAAAAATATCATAAGAACAAAATCCATATTGCTGAACTAACATTTACTTCTCCTCCTCCTCCCCCCTCTCTTATGATGCCCTAAGAGTTAGTTTTCTATCCGACTGTGGCTTCTAGGAAGACACTAAATTGTGATGGGAGGACTTAAAAAGCTCCTTCCTTCCTGGCAGTCCTCCCTCCCTTCTCAGACCAAGGGTAACTTGTTATCACCTGCTTACCTTGCCTTATTTGCACTTCTTAATTACTTCAATGGATGCATGATCTCACTAACATAGATAATCCTTCTGATGTTACAGATTCTAATCTATCATATCTTCTAATACTGAGATATTCTTAGCCATGTCCTCCCCTAAATTTTTCATAGAATATCTACCTGACCTGCTCAAAGCTGTCTTCTAAATCTTAGCATTTTGCAGGTACTAATGTAGCACTTGCTTAAATTGTCCATCTATTATTCCTTGCTATCGAGTCATGAACAGGCCATCTATTTTTCTGATTGTGCATTTCCTCGATATATCTTTTAGATCATTTCCTATGTCCAAGTCATCATCAGTAGCACATTACAGCCTGCTTATGGCCAATATTTTTCACTGACCTAGTTTCTTGGCTCTTTTGATATACTTGTTATGCTGCCTGATTAACAGATGTTAAGCTTCTGTAAGAAATGGTGATTGTACTGCTGTTTTCCTTTATCTATTTCCAATTTGTGAAATATTCCAACTATAACTGTGCAAAAAAAATTGTCAAACTGGTAAATAAATGAAACATGGAATAGAAAAAGAAAACATTTATTCCTAAAGAACATATATAAATAAAAATTTTAAAACATGTAAAATTTTAAATCAAAATAATATATCACATTTGCATGTATAATTCACATTGTAGTAAATATTTGCCAAATACAGCCTTGCAAATTACAATAGTGGAAAAATGCATTATATTTAGGATTAACTACTGGCAATATGTAATTGCTTTTTGTTTTTCACTAGAATGCTAAGTATTAAAATTTTTATTGACATGAGATCTTATTTATTTGAAAACTAAGAGAAAATGAAGCTAAATATTTTTTGGGGGGGTGAGGCAATTGGGGTTAAGTGACTTGCCCAGGGTCACACAGCTAGTAAATGTCAAGTGTCTGAGGTCGTATTTGAACTCAGTTCCTCCTGAATCCAGGGCCAGTGCTTTATCCACTGTGCCACCTAGCTGCCCCTAAATATTTTTTATAAATTATATTTTTGTTAAAATAGATGTAGTCCATTTAATCATTTGTCATTTTAAAATAACTAAAAATTCTTTTATATATATATACATATATATATATAAGAATTTTAAATTATTTTTATCCCCATACCCATCAAGTATCAGAGTATATGTTGATGTAGTTTGGAGGATCTTTTCAAATTCTTCCTAGGATTCCTCTGTCTTCAACCTCTGGCTAATGCCTCTCAAAAGGAATGCAAGATGACTCAAGTGCCATTACGTTTGGGTGCATGATAAAGGCTACCTTGCCAACTCTTTTACTTCTTTCTTCAAGGGGAACCTGTGAGTTATATGCTTCTATTGAACTGCAACTTTCTGGGGTCTCATGGTTTCATTGATAGCAAGGATGTCCATATTGATATGGTTGAGTTCCTATAGTAATATATCATCTTGTTGATGACTAGACAAAAATGTTATATTTAGAGTAGCAACAGTTAAGTTAATATTTATATTATATATAATCTAAAAAATGGGTGGTTTTTAGCATCTTCCCTCTTTTCTGACGGGGTCACAGCAAAAGTGGGAGAGGTTGCCTCAGGAAATGTTTTAATTTATATTTTATTTTGTTCCATGGATTATTATCATAGCAATAACAACAATAAATCACCATCTACTGGCCAGCCTACTGATAATGAGCTTCTCTGTAGTTGGTTCAGCTGGCCTCCAGATTGAAGATATAGTCAACCTCCAGGTCTGTCTTTGAAGCCATTCCAGATTGGCAGGACCAGCGAAAGCTCACATTCCTCCACTGGACTAGCCTTCAAGAACCCAGCCTCATTTCTGTGTCTCAATAAAGCATCATTGAGGGGGCAGCCAGGTGGTGCAGTGGATAAAGCACAGGCTCTGGATTCAGGAGGACCTGAGTTCAAATCTGGCCTCAGACACTTGACACTTACTAGCTGTGTGACCCTGGGCAAGTCACTTAACCCCCATTGACCTGCAAAAACAAAACCCCCAAAAAAGCATCAGTGAAAACTTTTACAACATGACTAGCACATATGCTAATAAGTGACCATTTTTAAACAGCATCTGTGATTTTGGTGGTGTAGGAAGCTCCCCCACTCACCCAGTCCTCTTAACTTCATTTTCCTCATGACTTATACTTTTAGGGAGGTACATACAAAGACTGAGAAGTTAAGATCCAAGTGAGGATCTTGGGTTTTAGCAGATAGGATGGGCTCTCACTTAGTGTGTTGATTGGTTCTCTATCTCTGATGTCATAGGCAAGAATATCCCATAGATTGGTCATTAAGCCCAACCTTCCTACAAGTTTGAATATTTCTAGCATGGAAGGTTCCCATATTTACTACGTATCAGAATTAGGATTTGAACCCAGATCTTTTTGATTTCAAGGCTAGTTCTCTATATACTGCACCATTATGCATCTCATGCTAATATATAAACACCCTAAAATATATCTTGTAATAAAGGGATATAAAGAGATACCCTTCTTTTCTCCGAGGTAACTATGTCATTGGGTGCTTGGGGAAAGAGGACGCTTGGCAGGGGTGGGAGAGAATAAAGGCATAATAACTTAACTGGTATCATAAGGAAAATAATGCTGGATTTGGAGTTAGAAATCTGGGGTTCCAATCCCAAATCTGACACTTACCAGTGTGACCTTAGACAGGTTATTAAACATCTGTGGGTCTTGCTTTTATCAGTTATAAAAGAAGAGAGTTAGGATGCCAGGGCTAGAGCGAAGGAGAGGATAAATCAGCCCTGAGTATAAATCAGTAAACTTTGGTTAGAACCATTCTCTAGGTGTACTGACAGGGACACAACCAATGGACAACTTCTGGAAGAAAATCCCCCTTTAAAGAATTGTGTGAACTGATGCAGAGGTAAGAAAGTAGAAGAAAGAGTTGTCTTTCTATTTGTCTAATTCCAAGGCTATCTCTCTATCCACTATACCATCACACATCTCATTTTTCATACAGAAAAATATCTCATAATAAAGGAATATAAAGAATTGTTCTCCTTTTCTCCTAGTGAACATGGTCATTTGATGCTTGGGGAAAGAAGGCACTGGAGAAGGGTATGATGGCAGAAGATGTGGGGATAAGGGCACAGTAATTTGACCCCCAAAACAAACATCTATCTGCTTTCATTTATATAGGATGCATATGTATATATAAAGAGACATATGTATGTATGTGTATGTATATCTTGATCTTCTAAATACAAGATGTAAACATCTTCCTGGTTGTTGTTTATTTGGGGTTTTTTCTTTTGATGCCTGTCAAGAGGACTGAGAGATGAAATAACCCATGTCCCATGAAATGATGTTCCCATCTAGTGATCATCTAAGTACTGACCACACTAATATAATTAAATGAAAAACACCACCAAAACTCATCCACCATCAGAAATCAGATGAATGCAATTGCTAATCTTGCTTTCAGAGGAACAATGTTAAATACTTTTCTTCCCTAGAGAAGAGGTAGAATAAAGTTAGAGAACGTTGCATGAACTGTCAGATGCGGTTTACTTTGCTTGACTATTTTGTCACAAGGTAAAATTCTGAGGGAAAGTGACAATTGGAAAGTAATACTGGCACAAAACCAAAAAGTATCCTTTAAAAAAATAAGGGGGTTGGATTGGCTAAGGAGTTCTTAACCTGGGGTCTGTGGATAGATTTCAGGAGGTTTGAGAACTTGGTAGAGTGGGGTAGAAATTACATTGGGCAGCTAGTTGGTACAATGCCTCGAGTGCTGGGCCTGAAGTCAGGAAGATTCATCTTTGTGAATTCAAATCTGACCTCAGACACTATCTGTGTGGCCCTGGGCAAGTCACTTCACCTGTTTGCCTCAGTTCCTCATCTGTAAAAATGAGTGGGAGTAGGGCACCAGCCCTGCATTCAGGAGGACATGAGTTTAAATCTGACTTCAGACACTTGACATTTACTGGCTGTGTGACCCTGGGCAAGTCACTTAACCCTCATTGCCCTGCAAAACAAAAAACAAAAACAAAAACAAAAATGAGTGGGAGAAGGAAATGGAAAACCACTACAAAATCTTTGCCATGAAACCCCCAAATGGGGTCATGAAGACTCTGAAATGCCTGAACAACAACACCAATTATATCTTTATTTTTCACTAACATCTACTACGCTTCACTAGACTACCAAAGGATCCATAACACAAAAAATGGTTAGGAATCCTTGGATTAGATGAGCTCAAATTCCAAAGGTCCCTCTATGTAAGAAGTTCTTAACCATTTGGTTTCATGGACACCCTTTTAAAAAATATTATTTGGGGGCAGCTAGGTGGCGCAGTGGATAGAGCACCGGCCCTGGATTCAGGAGGACCTGAGTTCAAATCTGGCCTCAGACACTTGACACTTACTCACTTTCTAGCCGTGGGACCCTGGGCAAGTCACTTAACCCCAACTGCCTCACCAAAAAAAAATTTTTTCCCCCAATTACACGCAAAAGCAATTTAAACTTTTGTTGGGTTTTTTTTTTTTAAGTTTTGAGTTCAATCATGGACACCTTTGGCAGGTTGGTGAAAACTATGGACTTCTCATAATATTTTTAAGTTATAAAATACATAGGATTACAAAGAAAAAAACAATTATATATGAATATAATTATCAAAAAAAGTTTTAAACATGTAGATAGATTAACTACAAAGGACATATGAAGAAAGACACTATCTGCATCCAGAGAAAGAACTGATAAATTGAAGTATATATCAAATGATTTTGTGTATAATGGTAGCCTTCAGTGGGGGGAAGAAAAGAAAAAAGAAAGTAACATGATAGCTATTATATATTTAAAAGGAATGGCAAATTGTACATAATAGATTCACAATTTCATATGCAATCATCTTTTTAAAACTCTACTATGTTATGGAAATACTTGTGTTATTCACAAATTTGAAATAAAACAAAATTTTAAAAGACACATAAGACCTATATTAATAACCCCTAGTTAAGGCCAGAAATGACAAAACCAGAATTAGAACCCAAGTCTTCTCATTCCTTTTCTATCTGTATGATCTTTAAGACCACTTTCAGTGTGAATCCATGGTTCTGTGGGCTCAAGAATCCTTGCCTGACCTCTTGGGCTTTAAGTTTTTTAATCTGAGTCCTTCTAAGAAGAATTCTAAAATAATGAAAGAATAAGCCTTTTTAAACATGGGCTGATATCTGACCTCATGTTACAAACCTACTGCTTGGACCTCTGCGTTCCATTAGGGCTTAACCCCTGGAGATGAGGAATGCTGGGGAAAGATGTTGCCAAGTTTTCCTGGCAATTATAAGCAAGAACAATTCATATTACCTAGTTCAACCTCTTCATTTTACATATGGAGAAGCTGAGGCACAAAGAAGCCATTTGCCAAAGCTCACACAACTAGAAATGACAGAGCTAGAACTAGATGTGTTCTATGGATGACTCTGTCATTACTTTGCTAACTACTTTACATCTCTGTATAGAGTTGTAAACAACAGGGATAATACCCAATGCCATGTGTTTAAGTATTCCATGGTGTTAGACCCTGTTACAGAGTGTCATGTGAGAAGCAGTGATGATAAAATGGAAAGAACACTCATGTGAGAGACAGCATTAGTGAATTTGAGTCTTGGGTGGCTTTGGGCTTTGGACCTTGTGGGGGTGGCAATGCTCATACTCTCTGCCTCTGAAACAGCTGTGAATAAAGGATTTTGTCAGCCTAAAAGCACTTTGAAAATGCAAGCTGTTACATTTTTTTTTTTTGCTGGAAGACTAAATAACAGGTAGGTTGTAGTTTCTCCACAGGTAAGGTTCGGGGATGTGAAGGAAATAGACATACCTGTATCTTTGTATCTTTGCATAGAAGAAGCAGAAACCAAGATTGATGAGTACAAGCCAATTGAATCAACAAATGTGTACTGAGTATTGTCCCAATCCCCATAGCAGCTGTTTTGGAGACTAAAGGGAGGTTTTTGCAAATAATCATCCCAGCCAATGAATGCCAAAGGCAATAGGCCTTTATTGAAAACATCTTAATTCACACAAAGGAAGGCTTAAAGCTTAGGCTACATGAGGCAACCAGGAGCCAGCTGGGGCAATCAAGGATATAACCCAGGAGTCCACCAGAACCATGGGACCATAGATTTGGAGCCAAGAAGGAGCTTAGAAGCTGTCTAGTCCAACTCCTTCCTTTTGCAGATAAGGAAACTGAGGACCAGAGACATGAAGGCATCCAAGGCGCTGAGTTCAGTCTAAATGACTTGCCTTAGGTTACACAGGCAGTATGGGATTTGAACCAAGTACTTATAGCATATTGGTCTTCAGGTCATGGGAGGAGAAAGGGGGATAATAAAGGTCCTGTGAGACTACCCACACTAGGGATCACATCCCCTGTGCCAGGCTCTCTGCATTACTCCTAGATAGTGCTAGAGACACTTAAGTCCTTCTTTGTTTTCCTCCCTCTCCCACAACCCCCCAAACCCCACACACCAGTTATTGGGTGAAACAGTCAGATCCAGGTGAGGGTTTTATAGGGAAGGGTGACACTCAACTGACCAAATGAAAAAAAGAAGTACAAAATCTCACTGGAGAAAATAATTCTTTAAAAATTAGAACTAGGCAAGTAGAAACTAATGACTCCATGAGATATTAATAAATAGTAACAGTCAAAGGAATGAAAAAAATAGAAAAAGATGTGAAATATCATGGAAAAATAACTAACCTGGGAAACAGATTGAGAGGAGAGATCATTTAAGAATCATTGGACTACCTGAAAGCCATGATCTAAAAAGAGGCATGCAAGGAAGAACTTTTATAGTAAAGGGGAAAATGGAGGAAGGGTGCTGAGCAATACTTGAACCTCACTATAATTGGAATTGATTCAAAAAGGGAAATATATATATATATATATATACATACATACACATACATAGACTCTCAGTTGAATATAGAAATCTATCTTACTCAAAGAAATAAGAACAGAAGGGGTTATGAGATATGGGGGGAGGGGGATAAAAATGAGAGTTAATTAAAGAAGACAGTGGTTAGAAACAAAACAGATCTTTGAGAAGGAAGAAGGAATGGGATAAAAGGAGAGAGAGGGAGAAGGATAAACATAAGATAGGATGGAGGGAAATACACAATTAGTAATCATAACTGTGAATGTGAATGGGATGAGCTCACCCATAAAACACAACCAGATAACAGAATGGATTAGAAAACAGAATTCAATATGTTCTGTATAAGAACTTGAAACAGAAAGACACACACAGAGTTAAAATAAAGGGCTGGAGCAGAATTTATTATGCTTCAGATGACCCCCCAAAAAAAAAGTCAGGGGATAGCAATCATGATCTCAGACAAAGCAAAAGCAAAAATGACCTAATTAAAAGGGATAATCAGGGCATTGTTTCTTAAATATATAGAGAACTTAGTCAAAATGTTTAAAATAAATAAGTCATTCCCCAATTGATAAATGGTAAAAGATATAAACAGGCAGTGTTCCAGAGAAGAAATCATAGCTATATCATATTTTTAAATGCCCTGTATCACTATTGATTAGAGAAAGGCAAATTAAAACAAGTAAGGTACCACCTCATACCTATCAGAAATGACAAATGCTAGAGAAGATGAGGAAAAACAAGTATATTCACTGTTGTTGACGAAGTAGTGAACTGGTCCAACCATTCTGGAGAACAATCTAGAACTATACCAACAGGGTTATAAATCTATGCATACCTTTTTTTTTCTTTTTCTTTTTTTTTTTTGTACATACCTTTGGATTCAGTAATATCACTACTAGGTCTGTACCCCAAAGAGATCAAAGGAAAAGGAAAAGAACCTATACATACAAAAATGTTTATAGCAACTTTTTTGCGGTGGCAAAAAATGGGAAATTGAGAGGATGCCCATCAATTGAGGAATGGCTGAACAACTGGTGGCATATGATTGTAATGGAGTACTATTGTGCTATTATTTCTATTACTATTACTAATACTAGTACTAGTACTATTATTTCTTACAAGAAATGACAAAGGGGTAGTTTCAGAAAAAAAAAAAAAAACATGTCAAGACCCACATGGGGGCAGCTAGGTGGCGCAGTAGATAGAGCACCGGCCCTGGATTCAGGAGTACCTGAGTTCAAATCCGGCCTCAGACACTTAACACTTACTAGCTGTGTGACCCTGGGCAAGTCACTTAACCTCAATTGCCTCACCAAAAAAAAGAAAAAGACCCACATGAACTGATGCAAAGAGAAATGAGAACTTCAAGATCATTTTGCACAGTAACAGCAATGTTGTAATGATGATCAGCTGTGGAAAAACTTGGCTACTCTGATCAATACAATGATCCAAGACAATTCCAAAGGACTCATGATGAAAAAATGTTATCCACCTCCAGAGAGAGAACTAATAAACTGAGAGTGCAAATTGAAGGATAATTTTCTCTTTTTTGGCTTTAAGACTAATATGAAAATATGCTTTGCATGATTTCACATGTATAATTGATATCATATTGTTTGCCTTCTCAGTGCATGGGGGAGTGGTGAGAGGAAGGGAGAAGTCTGGAATTCAAAATCTAAAAGAAAAGAAAAATTAAAATAAATAGTAATCTTTTAAAAAAAACTATTATTAAAATTTTAGTGTGTGTATTTATACCTCAGAAAAATGTTAATGCTACCAATAAGGGGAAAATATTTCTTATTATTCCAGTACATAGCTTGTTTTTATATATTTGTTTGCATGTTGTCTCCTCCATTGAATTATAAACTTCTTCAGGGAAGACACTATCTTTTGCCTCTTTTTGTATTCCCAGCATTTAGCCCAGTTCTTGGCTCATAGTAGGTGCTTAATAAATGTTTATTGATTGATTGGGGCTTTTAGGGAAGTCTTCATGAAGGAAATTGACATGAGCTGGACCAAAAGGACAAATAAGGGAAGGAGTATTCATTCTGGGCAGGAGGAAGAGTGGAAACAAAAGCATAAAGATAGTGTGATGTTTAAAATCTATATTGTGTGATCGCCTTAAATTAGAAGCTTCAGCACCAGTCTTTGGGCATTAAACATTTATTAAAGCATACAGATATTTATAAGGAGTTCAGAAAGTTAAGAAAAAGAAGTCCTACCTAGCCTAGAGTTCCAGCCTGGTTGGGTTCTTCCTCAAGTCCTCCTCCACAAGCCTACTTTAATCAGGAACTCTCTAGCAAGCTGATTGTGGAAGCTTTTTATAGGTCTGGAACAGAAGCGGTCCTTACACACTGCTTCAAGCTGATTGGTTGGTGTCATCCAAATCCATTGGTTTTGAAGGTGTTCTCAAGTTGAGTTCACAGTCTAGCTTCTGAGAACAATACCTTCTCAAGGGATAGCCAGGTGTGATTACAATCCAGTTAACTTGAAGTAGGCTAATCGGCAGTCAATCACTCTCACTTGATTCAATCAGTCTAGATTAATCTCCAGGTGGGTCTTTGAGTATCTGCTAAATCCCATTATTTCATCACAATAGAAACCCACACATAGTGAGGGGTATTACCTAGAGGTCATCTAGTCCAATTTTACATCTGGGCAAACTGAGGTTCAGAAAAGAAAAGTCATTTCCCAAAGTCATATAGGTAATAAGGAGACCAGTCTTTCTGGAGTCAAGAGCATGCTTTGGGATGCAAAGGGAGATGAGGTAGCATACTGGGGGTTTCAACAAGCTTCATCTTTGCCTTCATCTAACCCTTGGGTGACTCCCCCATACAACCTGCAAACACTACTACAATGACATAGGTAAGTAGGACCAGACTATAGAGGTCTTTAAATGCCAGGCCAAAAGGGGTAACTCTATTTTATTTTATTTTAAAATATTACCTTTTTGTTATTCTGAACTTGATGAACATCAATAAATAAAAACATCTATCTATGCCACAAAAAGAACTGTTTTAAATATTTTGTACACATATCTTCTGTGCAATTCTAAATGCTTTATTGGCACTTTTTAAACTTGTCATTTTTTGGGGTATTCCCTTCCGCACCACCTCCAACCCACTCTTTTAACAAATAAGTTTAGTCAAGCAAGACTAATCCATATAAAGACCACATCTAGAAATGTACGTCTGGGACCTGTCAGTCCTTTGTAATCCTGGTTGTTCACTGAAATTCATAGAGTTCTTTACTGTTTCAAAGTTACTTCTTTTTACATATTTTTTCATGAATTCCCCTTTTAAATTTCTGGTATTGAACATTTGGTTTTTCTTTTAAAAATAAAATTAGCTAATGGTTTTATGTTTTTAAAAACCATATTCCATTTAAATTTATTGATTTAATGTTTGAAGGTGTTTTGGTTTTGCTTTCAGCTTCTTTTCTGGTGTTTAGAATGTCAATTTTGGTATTTTGTTGGGTTTTTAAAAAATTTTTTGCTTTTCTAAGGTTTTTTTGTGGATACATGCCCAATTTATTAATCTATTTTTTCTCTTTAGTTGATCAATGTTTAGAGAAATATTTTTTCATAATAATTCCTTTGTCTGAATGCCAAAAAGCTTTCAAATATTGCCTCATTATTATAATTTCTTTTATTAAATTCTTTATTGTTTCTTGACTTTTTATTGATTCATTAATTATTTATTATTAAATTATTTAATCTCAGGGCAGCTAGGTGGCACAGTGGATAGAGCACTGGCTCTGTATTCAGGAGGACCTGAGTTCAAATCCAGCCTCAGACACTTTATACTTACTAGCTGTGTGACCCTAGGCAAGTCACTTAACCCCAATTGCCTCACCCCCCCAAAAAAATATTTAATCTCCACTTAAGTTTGAAATCTTTCTTCAAAAATTATATTGATTTTATTTTATTGTGTTGTTGTCAATAAAGGATATATCTGCTTTTATATATATGTATATTATATATGTTTTATGTCTTAGAACATGGTTAGTTTTTGCAAAGTTGCCATGCACAACTGAAATATGTATATTTTATTGATTCCCATTTAGTTATTGCTAAAGATTGATCATCAATTTTTAAAAATTCTATTCAGATCCTTAACTTCTTGTACTTTTGTTAAATCTGTCCAGGTCTGAACAAGGCAAATTGATGTCCCCAATTATATTTTTGCTGTCTATTTCACCAAGGAATCAGCTTTTCCTTTAAATGTTTGTTTTGCCATTAGATACATATATATTAAGCACTGAAATTATTTCATTGTCTAGGGTTCATTTAAGCATAGGGCACTTTCTCTGCTTATCTCTTTTAACTGTCTATTTTTACTGTTGCCTTATCTGATATCATCACTGCTACCACTGTTTTTTTAGTTTGCCTAAAGCATAATAGCTTTTGCTTCAGCCTCTTATTTTAACTCTATTTGAATCTTTATGTTTCGAATTTTTTCTCTTGAACAACATATTGTTGAATTATTCTTTCTAATCCAGTCTACTACTCTTTTCCATTTTGTGGGTGATTCATAAAATTCACATTCATTATGATTTTTGACTGTAGTCCTGGAATGTATGAATGTGCTTCCTCTGGTTTCTCACTGGATTACATGATCACTACTTCATAAGGTGCCCTTTTTAGATCTTTGTTGGAATATATGTGGAAGAGCTGGCTCCTCTATGACTTTTGAACATTGCTGTCTTAACTGAAAGTCCTCTATTTTCTTTTGGTTTTGTTGTTGGTTTTGTAAGTATCAGTGTCTTTTTTGTAAACAATGAGACCACTTCCTAATCACCTTCCTTTCACCCCCACCATAAAACTCTTTCTTGTAACCAAGAAATATAACCCCATTTTGTAGGTAAGAGGAGGGAGTCATGCTCTGTTGCCATTTCTCTAAAGTCAAGGTTGGTTAGAGTGCAAAGCCTCATTCTCCTAGCCTTTTACCACGCTACAGCTTCATCCAATCAGATAATTTATACAATTTCTCTTCTAAAGGAAAATCAAGAAATCACTCCTATGAAGTATATTGACAGTCCCTGAAGGTAGGCAAAGAAAGGTTCCTAGTGAAACCATTCTGGGCCTAGAAGACAACCCAAGTCACCTACATGGCAGTAATTTTGGGAAGACATAACCTTTGTCAGAAACAAAATGAGATTTAGCTCTACTGACATATGACTGCCCAGACTAGCAACCTAAGACTGAGCTGTCATGAGAAGACAGTTACAGCAAGAGAATAAAATAATTTGTTCATGAAAAAGAGAGGCTCTGATCTAAAAGTAGATGCCAAGGTTGACCCTCCTGCAATGAAATTGTTAACGAAGCTATGCCAATGTCCTTTAGTCCTATGAACCTTCCCTTCTCCTACCTGACATTCATGAATGGCCTCAGTGACCAGCTTTATCTTCTCCCTCTTGCCCAAGCCAGTCATCCTGGACAGTACCAACAGATGGTATCTTTCTCCCCAATTTAAGACTCCTACTCCTTTACTACACTGACCCTAACCCACTTTCAGAAAGGGAAATTATCTAAAAATCTAATTTATCCTAAGGCAAAAATATTTAAATACTACTAATGAGAATACTTCCATGTTTTCATAGAAAATTAGCATAAAATGTTTCTATTACATTGGGTACTCGTGCCAATGGCATAGATCACAGTCCATCCACATACTTTCTCATCTTCTGTGATTTTCATCAAGATCATCTCAAAAGACTTAACAAACCTTCTTACAGGTCACTTAATATTCTGTGTGTTCCAATGCAGCAATCAAGTTGCTCGTCCATTATCCCTTGCTCTGGCTACGTGACTGAGCTTTATCCTGTTATGATCATACATTTCCATCATGACGTCTTTTATGCCACCTCTTGGACACACAAATTACTATTGGTAATATACTAGAACCTCTTTACACCCATCATGTATCCATTTTCCTTTGGGTAAATGGCCATTTTTATGCTTTGGAAAAAATTGTGTTCACTGATTCACAATTTCATATTATCACTAACAGAACATGTATGTTAAAAAGATAATGTAGGAATATTTAATAATTGGAAATATTAAGAGCACTGTAAAATATCCCAAATGCAATCTAGCCCTCTCTCTTTCTATTCAAACCTGGGCCCACCTCATTGTCCATCTGAACACAGTGCCTGTTCAAGATTTGTGTACTTATGGACTAACTCAGTGGACTGTTCTTCCAAAAACAAGTAATAAATTAGACTGCATGGATTATTTATGACTTGGTTTTCCTTGTGTAGATTATTAAATCTATCTCTTTTGAGTTACTCTGTATCTCATTGAGGAGGTCCTGTATTATTCAGGGACTTGATGCAGTCAGCACAATGTCAGCCTCAAAGGGGAGTATCTGGAAGACCTCACCATCTACAGGAAATCCCTTTTATGTTTGGAATTTGTATAGGACATCCTTCATGACAGTGATATTATGAAACATTGTTGTCAGAGAGTAAACATTCCTATTGGTCAGAGAATAACTAAAGAAAGTTCTCTCTCTGCTTGCGTCATTCAAGACATGCCAACTATAGGGGGCAGCTAGGTGGCACAGTGGATAAAGCACTGGCCCTGAATTCAAGAGGACCTGTGTTCAAATCTGGACTCAGGCACTTGACACTTACTAGTTGTGTGACCCTGGGCAAGTCACTTAACCCTCATTGTCCTCCCCCCCCCCCAAAAAATGCCAACTGTACCTTTACCAAGGTCATTGGTAAAATATTATGTAACACAGGGCCAAGAACAGAAACCTGAGGCACTTCACTGAAGATTTCCTTCTAAACTGACATTAGTGACTACTCTTTAGTTTGTCCTTCTTTCTAGATGAAGCACATAACATCGGGAAGTGATGTCATTATTTTCAGTGAATTGGATTTAAGTGAGAGAGGGCTGTGCAAAGTCACCAACTTCACTCTTTCCTCCAGAGCCATCTGGATCCAATGGCAATATATACATCAGGACAACTAGAGATGGCCCCAGATGTTTGAGACAATCGTGGTTAAGTGACTTGCCCAGGGTTACATAGCTAGAAAGTGTCACAATTGGATTTGAACTCAGGTCCTCCTGACTCCAGGGTCATTGCTTTATCTACTGTGCCACCCAGGTGCCCCCTCTTTAGTTCTAAACATTCAACCAATTCCAAATCTATCCAGCTCACCTCTTCCATGGTTTCCCAAAAGCAGCTTGTTTAAATGCTTTACTAAAATATGAGTAAATTATATCTGTAGCTTCTCCCAATTAACCAGGTTAGTAACCCTATAAAAAAGGGAATTAAGATCACTCATAAACAATCTGTTCCTGATGAAGACAAATTGACACTTATCACTGCTTCCTATTCCAGATGTCCATTGACAATGATTTTAATAATATATTCTAGAATTTTGCCAGGAATCAAATTGAAACTTACTGACCCACAGTTTTTGCACTTCATTATTTACTTCTTTCTGAATGTCAAGAAAACAGTTGGCTTTCTACAGTGCTGTGGTGGTTCCCTCATTCTTCCAAGGTGTACACTAGCTCATCTGGTCAAGTAGAAACTAATACTGGAAAAGTAATACTGAATATGAAAAAGAATAGGGCGAAAGACTCCTCTGATCTTGGTCATTTATGTACATTTTCACAGGGACCTTCCTAAAATAGCAACTCTCTTTTGGATTTCTAATTCAGATAGTTGGCCTCAATAGGAAAATTCACACTGATATGACACAATTGACACAGAAAATACTCAGCCAGGTACTCAAGGTGGAGAGAGAGAGAATTTATTATGTGCAGACTCAAGGTGGGGATTTCATCCCTCCAACAATGAGAAATGAGTCTTGTAACCAACCTGGTTATATACAAAAAGAGTAGGCATGGTATAGTGGCAAGTTTATCAAACGAAGATGAGGTTAGTTATTCACCAAACAAAGGATTCATAGTAGTGCCTAGTGGCTAGGGGAGGCTTGTTGTTGCAGCTGGGGTATCATTAAGGGAGGGTTAAAGAAGGCATGGCATTGTAGCCAGGGTACCTCAAGGCCAGAGCCTGTCTGAGACAGACATGGTCAAAAAGCAGAAATTAAGATGCAGCTGCATCTTGGAACACAGCCAGGCCAGGGTCTGTTTGAGAAGATCAGAGGCTATGTGTGATATTCTACATCAACACTAGAGAGGAAGATCCTTCAGCAAGACTAGTTGGACATGCTCTTAAGACTAGTTTTGGCCTCATGGAATCCCTAAACCCATCCCAAATTGACAGCCACACACTTATACAAATGACCAGTGTGGGCACTACATGAAACTTACTTTGAGTTGTTATGGTATTGATACATACTAAATGTGCCATCTGCATTACTTTTACAGATGGCAGTATAGGCAGGGAGTGGGGCCCAATCAATCAATAAACATTTATTAAGGACTTACTATGTGCCAGACACTGGGGAAACAGGAGACAAAATATACTCCCAGCCCTCAAGAAGGGAGATAACATGCCAGCAAATATATACTAAACAAGGTATGTACAGAGTAAATAGGAAATAAGAGAAGGAAGACACTGGAATTATGAGGGCTTGGGGAAGGCTTCCTGTAGAAAGTAGGATTTTAGATGGGACTTAAAAGGAAGGAAGGGAGGTAAGCCAGAGTGCAGGAGGGGGAGCATTCCAGACATGTGGGACAGCCAGAGCTGAGAAATGGAGTATCTTGTTCCTGGAACAGCCAGGAAGCCAGTGTCACTGCCTCAGTGTAAGAAGACTGGAAAGGTAGGAGGGGTGAGGTTATAAAGTGCTTTAAACACTAAATAGAGCATTTTGTATTTGCTTCCAGAGGAAATAGGAAGCCAGGTGAGCTTATTGAGCAGGAGGGGTAATATGATATGATCTGCATTTTAGGAAAATCACTTTAATGGTTGAATTGGAGGATGGATTAGAGGAGGGAGAGACTTGATGCAAACCAACAAGCTATTGCAATAATCTGGGTGTGAGGTTCTGGGGGCCTGTACTGGAGAGATAGCAGTGTCAGAGGAGAGAAGGGAGTATATCAGAGAGATATAGCAACGGTGAAATTGACAGGCCTTGGCAACAGCTTATATATGTAGGGGAGTAAGGAGGTGGCAGTGAGAAAGAGAGAGGAGTCCAGAATTACTCCTAGGCTATATGAGAAAATAATAGGTTTTGGGACACGCAGAGCCCTACCCCACCCCCTTCAAAGAGATTATATTAAGATTGATTGGATTGACTTTGTTGATTAACTCACTTAAAGTTAACTTAATTAAAACCACACCTACCTGAAAGCCTGGCCCTCAGAGGGTGTCTTCTCTGAACTCTGACCTCAGCATGTTCTTCTCATAGACCACCCTCAAGTCCAATAAACCAATAGATTTGAATGATGCTAGCCAATTAGCTTGAAGCAGTGTGTAAGGGCTGCCTCTCCTGTGGACCTGCAGGAAGCTTCCGCTCATAGAGGCACAGACACTTCCTCTTGGCCTAAGACTCAGAGGAGGTGGCGGCACCTTGCTCTCTCTTTCACTCTTTTATCCTAGTGACGTAGGGCTTCTGAACTTTCTGAGCCATGTTCTCTCTCTCTTTACTAACATTTAATATACTTTAATAAATGTTCAATGCCCCCAAACTGGTGCTAAAGCCTCCAATTTATAAATAGCATTATATTAGGAACCCTAGCTAAGTTTCCCTAAAACTTGGGACAGAAAAAGGGCAACCACATATAATTTTAAACATTATGGTTGTGAGCCTGCAGGACTAGGAGAATGGTGTTGCTCCCCTATAGTAATAGGCAAGGCTTTAAGAGGAAAGCTAATGATTTCTGGCTTGGACATACCGAGTTTAAAATGTCTACTGGACATCCAGTTTGAAATGTCTGAAAGGCAAGTAGAGAAGAGAGATTAATGGAAGTTGGCAGAGAGACTGAGGCAGGAAAGGTAGATTTGAGAATCATCAGGATAGAGATGGTAATTAAACCCATGGAAACTGATGAGATCATCAAAAGAAGTAATGTAGAGGGAGAAGAGGGCCCAGGACAGAACCGTGAGGGGCACCTACTGTTAGAGGGCATGATCTGGAGGAGGATCCAGCAAAGGAGACAGAGAAGGAGCAGCCAGAGAGAGAGGAAGAGAATCAGAAAAGAGTAGGGCCCTAAAAGAGTAGAGACAAGTGAGTATCAGGTTAAAGAGAGTGATCAAAGGTGACAAAGGCTGCAAAGTCAAGGCGATTGAGTATTGAGGAAAGGTCATTGGATTAGGCAACTAAGAGATCATTAGTAACTTTGGAGAGAGAAAGAAAAATTAGCAGCTGGGGCAGCTAGAAGGTATGGTGGATAGAGTATCAGGCCTGGAGTCAGGAAGACTCAGACATTTACTAGCTGTGTGACCCTGGGCAAGTAACTTGACCCTATTTGCCTCTGTTTCCTCATCTGTAAAATAAGCTGGAGAAGGAAATGGTGAACCATTCCAGTATCTCTGCCAAGAAAACCCCACAAAAAGGGGGTCATGAAGAGTCATAAAAGACTGAAAATGACTAAATAACGACAATGGAAAGAACACTGTACAAAGAGAGAGAAAACCTGAATCCTGCTCCTATATCCCACTCACATGCCATGTGACCTTGAGCAAGTCCCTTCCCCTCCCTAAACATTGGTTTTCTCAAATATAAAATAATGGTACTGGCCTAGGTGGTGTCTTTTTTTTTTTTTTTTGCAGGGCAATGAGGGTTAAGTGACTTGCCCAAGGTCACACAGCTAGTAAGTGTCAAGTGTCTGAGGCCGGATTTGAACTCAGGTCCTCCTGAATCCAGGGCCGATGCTCTATCTACTGCGCCACCTAGCTGCCCTTCCTAGATGGTGTCTTATTTTCCCTGTAGCTCTAACATTGTGTCTTCTACTCTATCAGAGTGCTTGACCCTTACCTTCAGTTTCTTTCCCTTTGCCTGAAAGTATCTCAACACCTCAGAAGGCATCATTAGCCTTCAGAGCTAGCTGTGCCAGGAGGAACTCAGCGGTGTCCTCTAGAAGTCCTGGAAGGCCACTTATTTGTTATTGTTATTTTCAAGGACCAGTTTTAAAAGCTGATGCAGTCTGATCACCTCATCTGGAAACCCAGCTTAGGGAACAAAATATTCATTCTTCTTAAAAAACAAATCTTGCTCTTTCTTCAAATGAGCCTATTCTGTTGGGAAGGGGATGAGTTAAGAGGTAGAAATTCAGAGATGGAGAAAAAGAAAAAACAAGACATAAACAAGACACAAAGACTGGTCAAGAGACAGAGAAGCATGGAGAGATTGAACACCCTGGGCTTAAATTTAGTTACCAATGTTTCGTGTAAAGCCAGCTCTATCCAGCTCTAACCAGCTGCAAATACATCTTTTCTATCAGAGCTCTCAATCTCTTGCAAAGGGAGTTGGAGGGAAATGATCCTTGAACATGTTATTCTGGGTGACTGTGAAACACTCTGTGTACTCTGTAGGGTGACAATAGGTGGCAACAATTTCACAGGCACTTGGTGTCCTGCCCAGGTGGGGGCTTTAGCAATTGCCAAGTGGGATGGAGCACTTAGATACTCATTGGAGTCTGAATCAGAGATGCCCATCTAAGGAGGGCTTCCATGGTACCCTCCAGGGGATTGTTGAGCTTTCTTAACAAGAATTTCACTCACACTCCCAGTCAGTCATCACTGTGGAAAACTAGGATCTCTCTGCCAGGGAGTGGAAAGGTGAGGGAAATGTGTGGACTAATAAATGTTGTAGGTATTCTGACTGCTCCACCAACCTGCCCATAATTAGCATTTTTTAGCAATAAAGTATTTTTAATTAAGGCATGTACATTGTTTTTTAAGACATAATCCTATTGCACACTTAACAAACTACGGTGTAGTGTAAACATAACTTTTACACGCACTAGGAAACTGAAAAATGTGTGTCACTTGCTTTACTGAGATAGATCGGAGATATTAGCTTAATTGTGGTGGGCAGGAACCAAACCCACAATACCTCTGAGGTCCTCCTGTATATGTAACAGATTCCACAATAGATTTCCCCCAGGGCTTCATCAAGTTTTAGAGATGACCCTGGGCTCTCAAAAGTAGCATCAGTGGAATGCAAACTTGGGTAGTTTCTATCATGATAGCTCAAGGGACAGACTATCTCTGCAGCCCAAGGACCAAACCTAGTTTAATGTAAAAAAACCCACTGCCAGTGGACTGGTCACTAGGCAATGAGTTCTTAGGTCATAGCATCATAGATTTAGAGACCCTAGAGGTCATCAAGTCTAATCCCCTGATTTTATATATGAAGAAACTGAGGCTCAGAGAAATTTAAGTGACTTGCCCTGGATGATACAGCTATTAAGTTTCTGATGTGGAATTTGAACATAGATCTCACTGACTACAGGTCAGATACTCTATCCTCTGTGTGACCTGGCCATAACAATCCACAAAACAAAATAAAATAAGAAGTGACAGTCAGTCCCATGCAGCCCTCTTTCATTTCTGCAGTGATGGTAGAAGAAGTAAAAGCAGAAGGCATTAGGAATCAATTTTCATCACCGGGCTGCTTAAGGAGGGGCAAACCGCACTGGTCCTGGATTCAGGGGGACCTGAGTTCAAATCCAGCCTCAGACACAACACTTACTAGCTGTGTGACCCTGGGCAAGTCACTTAACCCTCATTGCCCTTAAAAAAAAAAAAAAAAAAAAGGAGGGGCAAATCAGCCCAGGTCAGAAATGGAGCAGATCAAGACTTCCCTAGCAATCAGCAATGGGACTGGGTCTAGGAATAACCACTGTACTTCCAACCTGGGAAAGAGTGGGAGACACAGTCTCAAAACAATTTGGTTTTGTTTGTTTGTTTTTTGTTTTGTTGTGGGGTTTTTTTGGTGAGGCAATTGGGATTAAGTGACTTGCCCAGGGTCACACAGTTAGTAAGTCTCAAGTGTCTGAGGCTGGATTTGAACTCAGGTCCTCCTGAATCCAGGGCCAGTACTCTATCCACTGTGCCACTTAGCTGCCCCCCACTGCGCCACCTAGCTGCCCCAACAATTTGTTTTTTTTTTAACAATTTGTTTTTAATAAATATGTCAGCATTTTAAAAAGAATCAATTTTCATATAACCACTATTCATTTAATTAACCATAGGTTAGACTCTTATCCAATAATTTCATCTAAATTAATGCCACTAGAGGAATTTAATAATAATAATAATAGAAATAATAATTATAATAGCTAAGGCTTATATAATACTTTAAGGTTTACAAAAATGCTTCTTAAAACCTTTATGTAGGGCAGCTAGGTGGCGCAGTGGACAAAGCAATGGCCCTGGATTCAGGAGGACCTGAGTTCATATCCAGCCTCAGATACTTGACACTTACTAGCTGTGTGACCCTGGACAAGTCACTTAACCCTCATTGCGTCGCAAACACACACACACACACACACACCCCACAAAAAAACCCTTTATGTAACATCTGTAGTAAATGTAGTTTCCATTGTAGTAACAGGTAATCTCTAGAATTTGAATATCACAAAAGTCCCAAGAGTAAAGCTAATCCTTTACTTGTATCAAAAAAGTAATGAAACAAGTTTCAAAAAGAAAACAAGAGAAATGGAGCTGAAAGAAAAACTTAGTTGTGATAAAGTATCTCAGCACTTACCAAACCATACAGTTAATGATCAAACTCATAGGACTTAACAGATTTAGAAAATGCTTTTCTCTACTTAAAAAGATAGAAAATTGAGGGGGAAAACTAAGGACAAAATAGCTTTTTAGCATAAAAAGCAATGTGTACGCTGCCTACAAATGAAAAACAAATTTTTTAAACTGTTAATTGTGCAAGAATCTCCAAAGTAGACACTTAATTTGTTTTCTTTCTCCCACCGGCCCTACCCCCCTGGTCCCTCATCTACAAGCCTATGTTCCACTATCATTCCCCCAACTCTTCCCCAAAATAAGATCACTTATTTCTTTTTTTATAAAGTGCCTGGAGGCTTCAAAGAAATAACAGATGAATGGGAAGCCCGGTGTGGTGGGAAGGAACATTGCACTGTGAGTAGGAAGACACGGGTACAAGTTCTGGTCTGTTAATAACGTACCACATGACTTTACAAATGACCACCTTTCTGAATCTTAGTTTATTCATCTACAAAATCCTGAAGTTGGTATAGATAGTATCTACTGTTGCTCCCAGCTCTAGCATTCTATGATTCTATGAATAGATGTTCTGAAAAAGAATGGAATCAGAGAATTGTAGACTTTAGATCTGATTTAGATCACAGAACTGTAAAGGATCTTAGAGGTCATCTAATCTAAACCCCTCACTTAAGTCCTAAACAGAACTTCTTATCTTTTCCTCTAAACCTGCCCCTCCTCCTGAGGTCCTTAATTCTTTCTAATACCAACCTTCAAAACAGAGAAATCATCCTCAACTTAACTTTATTCCTCCTGACTGGCCCTCCCTATACTTGCCCTTCAATTGACTGGATGGTACTCACTGGTTCTGCCTGGCCTCTCATAGATGCTTGCTGGTCCCTCATTCGTGCCTTGGTATGCCTATACCATTTCCTCTGAAATCTGAATTTTCCCCTTTCCTCTCTACCAATTATAGAATGGCCCCAAATTTCAATCTGGGTTATGGTTGAACTTGCTGAGTACCTCCTCTTTCTCCATCCAATCCTGCCAGCCACTGGTTCTGCCATCTGTCCAACCATATCCCTCCATCTACAGTGACATTAAACAAACATACAGGGGCAGCTAGGTGGCACAGTGGATAGAGCACCGGCCCTGGAGTCAGGAGTACCTGAGTTCAAATTCGGCCTCAGACACTTAACACTTACTAGCTGTGTGACCCTGGGCAAGTCACTTAACCCCAATTGCCTCACTAAAATTAAAAAAAACAAACAAACAAACATACACATTGAACTTACTCCCTTCTGTTTCTACCAGAGTGCTAGGGACCTCTACCTTCCATGCCTCCCAACCCTTTATAAATTGTACAAAGGAAGAAAAGAGCCTCAAGACACCAGGGCCTACCCAGGATAACTTTGCTGTGCCTCAGGCCATCCCATAGGCACCAACAGTATATTCTGGCATCCCCAGGACTGGGCATCCAAGAGAATTTATGCCTGAGGCTTATTTAGTAGATTATTTCTTTTGCATCTCTTATGGTTTATTTAGTTCTTACTTTTCATTTTTTTTTTAATTTTAAAAATTTATTTATTTATTTATTTTGCAGGGCAATGGGGGTTAAGTGACTTGCCCAGGGTCACACAGCTAGTAAATGTCAAGTGTGTGAGGCCAGATTTGAACTCAGGAACTCCTGAATCCAGGGCCAATGCTCTATCTACTGCGCCACCTAGCTGTCCCCCTTACTTTTCTATTAGCTGACACAAAGCCCTTATGGGAATTGTGATATTTAATGGTTACTCAATAAATATTTGTTTTTGAGGGTTGTGTTTTTGGTTTTGTTTTTGTTATGTTTTATACCACATCTGTCTTTTGATTGTCTGGGGAACTCCTCCTAGTGAGAAATTTCCTTTTCCAATGCGTTTTCTTTGCAACATCTACAGTACCTAGCACATAATAGGTACTTTTTAAATGTTTGTCGATTGATTAGTTCATTGTCTGGAACACTGAGAGATTAAGAGACTTACCCAGGGTCACAAAGTCTTTTGCAGAGGTGTGTCTTTCTAATTCCATTCAGAAGACAGTTCTCTATACTATACCCAATACAGCCTCTCTAAAATTAGCGAATGGGGAGGGGGTTGAGAGGGGAAGAGGGAAGGATTTAGATTTCAAGACAAAAGAAGTATAGTCTTTTCAACCCTTCCAAGGTATTATGGCCTACCATATGACAGTTGCCACTAGCTATGGCAACCTGACTGGTATAGGTACAGCAATTAGCATTACTTCAGGCAAGTATAAATTTGCTGTTGTTCAGTCATTCCAGTCATGTCCAACTCTTTCTGACCCCATTTGGGGTTTTCTTGGCAAAGATCCATGAGTGGTTGGCCATTTCCTTCCCTAGCTCATTTTACAGATGAGGAAACTGAGGCAAACAGGGTTAAGTGACTTGCCCAGGGCCATAGTGAGTATTGTTTCACTCACATTTGTTCAGCACAAAATGCCCCTGCCGGCTTTTAGTTTCTTTAATTCTAAGATGTCAGCCTAGAGTTCTGAGTCTGTGCATCTTTCCTTTTCCTGAGTTCCAATTCTTAATTTTCCCTTGAAAAGGGTATATAGGGGACAGCTAGGTGGCACAGTGGATAGAGCACTGGCCCTGGATTCAGGAGGACCTGAGTTCAAATCCAGCCTCAGACACTTGACACTTACTAGCTATGTGACCCTGGGCAAGTCACTTAACCCTCATTGCCCTGCCAAGAAAAGAAAAGGATGTATAAATATTAGTCTATTCCCTCAGCTATTCCTCTTTCACTCTTCCACTCATCTCCTCACCTACTTATTCACTCAAGCACCTTCCTTTCAAGTAAACGATCCCTCCATTTGACTATGAGGCCTCTTGACTAGAAGGCTTATTATAAGGTTCAGTATCCATTCCTGTGAACCTGTTGGAATAATCAAATAAAACAAGGGTAAAATCAAGTTTGCTTGGCTTTTTCACAGTGATTAATCTCTAAAAATGTATTGACTCCCTTTTATGTGCCCAACCCTCTGCTAAGTGCTGCGGGGGCATCCACAGAATCAGCCTCCACCTTCAAGAAATTTACACGGTCAGTAGGAATGTATTTTAGAAATTAAAATATATCCTTTCTTTGTTTTTGTTTTTGTTTTTTTGGTGAGGCAATTGGGGTTAAGTGACTTGCCCAGGGTCATACAGCTAGTAAGTGTTAAGTGTCTGAGGTTGGATTTGAACTCAGGTCCTCCTGAATCCAGGGCCAGTGCTCTATCTACTGCGCCACCTAGCTGCCCCAAAATATATCCTTTCTTACATGTCCCAGTAATAGAATCATAGATATGGTATTGGAAGGGATTTTAGAGGTCATCTTTTTTTTCTTTTTTAAAATTAAATCAAAATCAATTTTCTCTCCTTCCTACTCCCCCCACAATTATATTTTTTTTAAATATAAGAAACCCTTGTGACAAATATATAGTCAAACAAAACAAATTTCCACATTAGCCATGTCCAAAAAATATGTTTCAGTTTCTACCTTGAATCTATCACCTCTCTGTCAGGATGTGGGAAACATGCTCCCTCATCAGTCCTTTGGAATCATGGCCAGTCATTATATTGATCAGAGTTGTCAAGTCTTTCAAAGTTTTTTGTCTTTACAATGTTGTTATTGTAATAAAATGTTTTCCTATCCTGCTCATTTCCTTCTGCATCTGTTCACACTAGTCTTCCCGGGTTTCTCTGAAACTGTCTCCTTCATCATTACAGGCATACATTGGAGATATTGTAGGTTCAGTTCCAAATCACATTAAAAAAGTGAATATTGCAATAAAGGGAGTCACACCATTTTTTTTGTTTCCCAGTACATATAAAAGTTATGTTTGTACTATACTGTAGTCTATTAAGTATGCAATACGATTATGTCTAAAAAAGTACATACCTTAGTTAAAAAATATTTTATTGCTAAAAAATGCTAACTATTATTTGAGCCTTCAGAGAATCATAATTTTTATACTGGTAAAGGATCTTACCACGATGTTGAGGGCTGCTGACTGATCAAAGCGGTAGTTGCTGAACATTGGGGTGGCTGTGGCAATTTCTTAAAATAAGACAACAATTAAGTTTGCCCAATTGATTGATTCTTCCTTTCCTTTGAATATTTAGGGGTCATTCTAAGGTTATTAATTAAACTAATTTCAATATTGTTGTGTCTCAGGAATCAGAGAAGCCCAAGGAGAGGGAGAGAGATGAGGAATGGCCAGTCGGTGGAGCAGTCAGAATACACACAATATTTATTGATTAATTTCACTGTCTTAGCGCACAGTTTGTGGCTACTCAAAACTATTACTATAGTAACATCAAAGATCACTGATCACAGATCACCATAGCAGATATAAAAATAATGGAAAAGTTTTAAATATTGCAAGAATCACCAAATGCAACACAGAGACACAATGTGAGCACATGCTGTTGGAAAAATGGCACCGATAAGACTTGCTTGACGCAGTGTTGCCACAAACCTTCAGTTTGTAAAAAATGCAGTATCTGAGAAGTATAGCAGAGTGCAATAAAACGAGGTGTGCCTGTATTTACAGTACAATATAGTACTTTGTTGCATTCAAATGCCATAATTTGTTCAGCCATTCCCTAATTGAAGGGCACCCCTTTAGGTTTTTGACACCACAAAAAGGGGGTCAGCCCTTCTTTTGTAATTGGAGATATCCTTATGTTTGAAATGCCTTATGGACCTTGAGTGTAATCTCAGTCAACACAATGCTCTTCCAACGACTAAGCTGTCTGACCTCGGACAAATAACTTCACTCCTCTATGCCTCAATGTCCCCAACTATAAAATGAGAGGTTGAACAAGATGATCTCTCAGGGTCCTCCTAATTCTGAAACTTTGCATTCTATGGGGAAAGGATGAAAGATATTTTGGGAATGAGAAGCTCTTCCCAGTGCCACTCAAGCACACATCATAGACAATTATAAACTCTAGCTATATGGAACACCAATCATGCTTCTGTATTACATTTTTTTCCAGAAAATACCCTGAGCTGTTCAACGTGATTATTTTTCCACATTACTTATTTAAGATGCTTAAAATTTCCCATGCCAAGGGAATGTTCTAATCTTATATCACCCCCAAATCCCCAAAGGAGCAAAGTAATTTGAATTGAGATGGTCACTCCTCAAGATGAGTGTTACCTGCACAGAAATGTAAGTTCTTGAATAATCATGGATTAGCCAAGGGGTTTTTTTAAAGGAGGATGGGGAGTGGAACTTTTTTTTTTTTTTGCTTTCAGTATTACGGTTTTCCAAATATCCCTTTTTCCATTTCCCTTTCTAAAATGAACCATTATCCCCACTGGGTATTACCATTTGAACGTCACAATTAATCCCAGCTTGATTTTTGGCCACACTTGGTCTCCATCACCTTTGTCCTTAACAGACCTGACTTTGCAAGGCTGTCATCCTAGGGGCTGGTTAATACCCTTCAGCTTTTATACCTATAATTCATATAGATGTCATTATTTAGACAGCAGTGCCCATTAAAGTAGGGTAGACCTAATGACAAGTGTCTTCTTCCTTGTGCTATTAGCTGATATTACAGAGTATTTAGTGCATGGCCCTCTAAGCATTTCTTTCTCTATAAGCATGTAACAATTGAAATAACTGTATAAATATTGATTAAATTAAACTCCTTAAGAAGTTATAGACTAATGTTGAAATAAATGCAATTGATCTCTGAAGTCCCTTCTAGCTCTAACATTATATAGTTTTCGCAAATTTAAAGTAACCCTTAAACACACTGACATACTAATAGAGAGACTAGATAAGTAATACTTCCTATTTTTGTGCTGTTTTGTCGTTTTCAAAGTGACTTCACATTTTTTATCTTACTTTGTCTTCAAAATACCCTGTGATTATGTAGGGCAAACGTTATTGTCCCATCTTACAGATAGAAAACCAAGGTCCAAAAAGTTCAACGACCTCACAAGGTTATATGACAAGTTAGTATTTAGCTTTGACTAGAACCCAGGTCTGCAGGGAGCTAGGTGGCACAGTAGATAGAGCACCAGGCCTAAAATCAGGTAGACCTGGGGGCAGCTAGGTGGTGCAGTAGATAGAGCACTGGCCCTGGATTCAGGAGAACCTGAGTTCAAATCTGGTCTCAGACACTTGATACTTACTAGCTGTGTGACCCTGGGCAAGTCACTTAACCCTCATTGCCAGAAAGAAAGGAAGGAAGGAAGGAAGGAAGGAAGGAAGGAAGGAAGGAAGGAAGGAAGGAAGGAAGGAAGGAAGGAAGGAAGGAAGGAAAGAAAGAAGGAAGGAAGGAAGGAAGAAGGAAAGAAAGAAATTAGGAAGACCTGTGTTCAAATCCAACCTGAGACACTTACTGGCTGTGTTCCTGGACAAGTCACAAGTCACTGTTTGCCTCAGTTTCCTCATCTGTAAAATGAACTGGAGAAGGAAATGGCAAACAACTGCAGTATCTTTGCCAAAAAAAAAAAAAACCCAATAGGTGTCACAATGAGTCTGGTACAACTGAACAACAACAGCAGCAGAATCCAGGCCTTCTGATGCTCTGACAGGATAGGTTGATACCTTGGGAGCTTCTTTTAGAGTTTCTAAAGAGGTGTGTTTTGGAAGAGGGAGGGGGAAGAATGGAGGAAGAGGAGGCGAAAGAAGTTGAGGAGCTGGCCCAAGAACTGAAGTCAAAACAAAGGTGATGAAACAATCAATGTTTCCTTAGCTCCTGACTCCTTCAGGGGTAATCCAAGAGAGTGAAGAAGGAGCTGCCTTGGCCTGGGTGATAGCCCTCATTGACTCACCAGAGTCCCCAGAGATGTGAATCATCTTGACAGCATTCTCTTCTATACATTAACTCCAAACCTCATTAGTTCAGGCATCATAGAAACCACAAGCATGAAGACTTTTGTTTTTCTGTTTTTATTCATGTGTCTTGGCACAAAGCCCATCCACCCCAGGCCTCTCTATCCCACTGTAAGGCTCTCTGACGACTATTGAAAATGAATCAGCTTTGAGGGATGGAAATCTACATCCTGTGGCTCCCTGAGGAATGTGGTGCAGCTCCCCCTTGTCATTCCTTCCCATCCAAACTACCCACTGGATAATAGTTGCTTTCATTTTGGCCTTTATCACCCAAGCACCTAACACAATGTTTGGGCTATCCTGTAGTAAGTAGGACCATAAATGTGCATTGAAAATGATAGTGGCACAGTGGATAGAGCACCGGTCCTGGAGTCAGGAGGACCTGAGTTCAAATCCGGCCTCAGACACTTAACACTTACTAGCTGTGTGACCCTGGGCAAGTCACTTAACCCCAATTGCCTCACCAAAAAAAAAAGAAAAAAGAAAATGATAGTGAATAGGACCTAGAATCATGAAGATCGTTCAAGCACTGTACATAGCACAGCACCCTCCCAAAGAGCTCAATTCAGTAATTATTCAGTACCTAATGTGTGTTAGGTACAATACCAGGCACTGAGAATGCTATGATAAAAAATAAAACAGTGTTTGCCCTCAAGACGCTTATAGTCTAATAGAGAAATACATGAATACAGATAAGTAAACACAAGACAATCTGACATGGTAGCCTGAGGACACCTCTATCATGGAGATGCTTTAGATATGACATATGTCCCAGAAACGCTCAGTTCCTTCTGATAGCTTGGAAAGAGAGGAGGGAATGGAGGGGAGATGGACTACGGGGGCTGGGGAGGAGGGAAGGATACTAGGCAGTCTTCCTATCTGGAAAGGGCTCTCTTACTGAATTGCCGAAATTTGGAGACTCATTCCTTTGGGTTTATGCTTCTCCATTTGGTCTGCTTTTGAAATGTGAACCTCCTTGGAGAGCACACTAAGTCGTTTTATTTATTTATTTTTTTTTACTATTATTTTTTTTTTTAGTGAGGCAATTGGGGTTAAGTGACTTGCCCAGGGTCACACAGCTAGTAAGTGTCAAGTGTCTGAGGCTGGATTTGAACTCAGGTACTCCTGAATCCAGGGCCGGTACTCTATCCACTGCGCCACCTAGCTGCCCCTCACTAAGTCATTTTAAATTAAACGCAGCATGTTGTATAGTGAATGGATAGCTGGACTTGGGTTCAGGAGGACCTGGGTTGAGTCCTGCCTCAGACACATCTTAATCATGTGATCCTGGGCAATTCACTCAATCTCTTAGTGCTCTAGGCAGTATTTTAAGGCCATAAGTCACAAAACAGGTATGAACAAAAGGCAGGAAACATAGTTCAGACCAACTACCCTTGTTACCTTTTTCATTAGACTCTTAGGCCAAGGTAGATCATATTTGTTGTAGGTAGAACCAGATTTAAGCAATTCCAGTGGATCAGATTCAAAACATGAAGGGAATGAAACACTAGACAACCATCTGACAGGGAACAAAAGGTGGTTTGGGACAGCTAGGTGGAGCAGTGGATAAAGCACTGGCCCTGGATTCAGGAGGACCTGAGTTCAAATCCAGCCTCAGACACTTGACACTTACTAGCTGTGTGACCTTGGGCAAGTCACTTAACCCTCATTGGCCAGCAGGAAGAAAAAAAAAGGTGGTTTACCCAGCCATAGTATGGAAAGCATATTCAGCAAGGATACAGCATGAATTCATCTGGGCATAGCTTACCTGTCTCTGTGGTGGCCATGATGGTCTGCTGGTCAGAAGCCCAAACTTGGTAACTTGTACTCTGCTTCCTTTTTGTACTAAGGCCATCAGCCTTCATCCCCTGAAGCAATTAAGTCTCAAAGCTGGTTTCAATACCTTTTTTTTTTTAATGTATAAGGTATTTTATTTTTTCCGTTACATGTAAAGATAGTTCTCAACTTTTGTTTATCCAAGCTTTACAATTTCCGATTTTTCTCCCTCCCCCCTCCCCTAGACAGCAGGTAATCTGATATAGGTTATATCTATATATCTCTATACATATACATATAGATATAGATATATACACACACATATATATACACATAATAACATTAATCCTATTTCTGCATTAATCCTGTTACAAGAGAAAAAATCAGAGCAGTGATGCAAAACCTCAAAATAGAAAAAAAAAACAACAGCACCCAAAACAAAAGAAATAATATGGTTCAATCAGCATCTATACTACACAGTTCTTTCTTTCTTTTTTTTTCTTGGATTTGGAGATCCTTTTCTATCATGAGTTCCCTGGAACTCTTCTGTACCATTGCATTGGTGAGAAGAATATAGTCCATCACAGTAGGTCAACACTCAATGTTGATGATGCTGTGTACAATGTTCTTCTGGTTCTGCTCATCTCACTCATCATCAGCTCACGTAAGACCCTCCAGGTTTCTCTGAACTCTTCCTGCTCATCATTTCTTACAGCACAATAGTATTCCATTGTATTCATATACCACAACTTGTCCAGCCATTCCCCAATTGATGGGCACCCCCTCAACTTCCAATTCCTTGCTACCACGTAAAGAGCAGCTATAAATATTTTTGTACATGTGGGTCCCTTTCCCCCTTCCATGATTTCTTTGGGCAAAAGACCTAAAAGTGGAATTGCTGGGTCAAAGGGTATGCACAGCTTTATTGCCCTTTGAGCATAATTCCAAATTGCTCTCCAGAATGGTTGGATCAGCTCACAGCTCCACCAACAATGCATTAGTGTTCCAATTTTCTCACAGCCTTTTCAACATTTATTATCTTCCTTTTTTGTCATTTTAGCCAATCTGATAGGTGTCAGGTGGTACCTCAGAGTTGTTTTAATTTGCATCTCTCTAATCATTAGAGATTTAGAGCATTTTTTCATATGGGAATAGATAGCTTTGGTTTCTTCATCAGAAAACTGCCTGTTCATATCCTTTGACCATTTCTCAATTGGGGAATGACTTGGATTCTTATAAATTTGATTTAATTCCCTATATATTTTAGAGATGAGGCCTTTATCAGAAGCACTGGCCTCAAAAATTGTTTCCCAGTTTTCTGCCTCCCTTCCAATTTTGGATGCATTGCTTCTGTTTGTACAAAAATTTTTTAATTTAATATAATCAAAATCATCCATTTTGCATTTTATAATATACTCTATCTCTTGTTTGGTCAAAAACTGTTCTCCTTTCCAAAGATCTGATAGGTACACTATTCCTTTCTCTCCTAATTTACCTATGGTATCACCTCTTATGTCTAAATCATGTATCCATTTTGACCTTATTTTAGTATAAGGTGTAAGATGTTGGTCTATGCCTAATTTCTGCCATACTATCTTCCAGTTTTCCCAGCAGTTTTTGTCAAATACTGAGTTCCTATCCCAGAAGCTGGAGTCTTTGGGTTTATCAAACACTACATTACTAGTGTCATTTACTACTGCATTTCCTGAGCTTAGCCTATTCCATTGATCTACCACTCTATTTTTTAGCCAGTACCAGATAGTTTTGATGACTGCCGCTTTATAGTAAAGCTCCAGGTTTGGTACCGCTAACCCACCTTCCTGTGAAATTTTTTTCATTATTTCCCTGGATATTCTTGATTTTTTGTTTTTCCAGATGAATTTTGTTATTATTTTTTCTAGCTGTATAAAATAATTTTTAGGTAGTCTGATTAGTATGGCACTGAATAAGTAAATTAATTTAGGCAGTATTGTCATTTTTACTATATTAGCTCTGCCTATCCATGAGCAATTGATATCTTTCCAAGTATTTAGATCTGATTTGATTTGTGTGAAGAGTGTTTGGTAGTTGTGTTCATAGAGTTCCTGGGTTTGTCTTGGCAAGTAGACTCCCAAGTATTTTATATTACCTACCGTTACTTTAAATGGAATTTCTCTTTCTATCTCTTGCTGCTGGACTTTGTTGGTCATGTATAGAAATGCTGATGATTTATGTGGATTTATTTTATATCCTGCTACTTTGCTAAAGTTGTTAATTGTTTCAAGTAATTTTTGACTTGATTCTCGAGGATTCCTTAAGTATACCATCATATCATCTGCAAAGAGTGATAGTTTTGTTTCCTCCTTGCCTATTCTAATTCCTTTAATTCCTTTCTCTTCTCTGATTGCTAAAGCTAACATTTCTAGGACAATATTAAATAATAGGGGTGATAATGGACATCCCTGTTTCACCCCTGATCTTATTGGGAAGGCCTCTAATTTATCTCCATTGCATATAATACTTGCTGATGGCTTTAGGTAGATACTGTTTATTATTCTAAGGAAAGCTCCCCCTATTCCTAAACTCTCTAGTGTTTTTATTAGGAATGGGTGTTGTACTTTGTCAAAAGCTTTCTCTGCATCTATTGAGATAATCATATGATTTTGGTTGGTTTTCTTATTGATGTGGTTGATTATGTTAATAGTTTTCCTAATGTTGAACCAGCCCTGCATTCCTGGTATAAATCCCACCTGGTCATAGTGTATTATCCTGGTGATCACTTGCTGTAATCTCCTTGCTAATATCTTATTTAAGATTTTAGCATCAATATTCATTAGGGAAATTGGTCTATAATTTTCTTTCTCTGTTTTTGCTTTGCCTGGTTTTGGTATCACCACCATATTTGTGTCATAAAACGAATTTGGTAGAACTCCTTCTTCACCTATTTTTCCAAATAATCTGTATAATATTGGAATTAATTGTTCTTTAAATGTTTGGTAAAATTCACCCGTAAACCCATCTGGCCCTGGGGATTTTTTCTTAGGGAGTTCATTAATAGCTTGTTCAATTTCTTTTTCTAATATGGGTTTATTTCAGGATTTTATTTCCTCTTCAGTTAACCTGGGCAGTTTGTATTTTTGTAAATATTCATCCATTTCATTTAGATTGTCAAATTTATTGGCATACAGTTGGGCAAAATATTTCCTAATTATTGCTTTAATTTCCACTTCATTGGTGGTAACATCACCCTTTTCATTTTTGATACTGGTAATTTGGTTTTCTTCTTTCTTTTTTTAAATCAAATTAACCAATATTTTATCTATTTTATTGGTTTTTTCATAAAACCAGCTCTTAGTTTTATTGGTTTCAATACCTTTTAAGGAAAAACTACCCTAACTTACCTGGGAGATATATTGCTATTGCTCCTACCACAACAATCAACAACAGATCTCCAAGACCAAGGAACAAACAGTACCTTCAAAGACCAACTTTAGCCACATGGCAAAGAGCAGTCTTCCCATACATTCCTTCAGCCCAAGGAAAAACTTCCTAATATTTAGAGATGTCTGAAAATAGAATGCAGTGCCTCAGTAGGTTGTGAGTTTCCTGTCTCTGGAGACCTTCAGATAGAGTTAGGATGTTGTAATAATAATTCAAATTTATATTGTTCTTTAAGGTTTATGGGAGAGATAGCAAGGCTAGGTAGAAAGAGGACTAGACTTGGTGTCAGAGAAAGACCTGGTTCAATCCTGCCTCCAATTCCAGTATTCTATGCTGCTTCTTATGTCTGCCCCCTTTCTCTTGTCTGCCTTTGCAGTGGATGGTATCCCAGTAAGAACCAACCAGCTTACGGGAATTTAGCTAATGGAGAGCAAGGCCCAGCCCCATTGGCCTGGGCTTAAAAGTCATATATGCTAGGAGCCTGGCAGGCTCCACCAACTGAGATCAGTTTGTCTAGCTTGACACCCTGTAATTTCCTGGGTATTAAATCCCAACCTCCAGAACACTAGCCTTTGCCTCTCTCTGGGGTTTCATGGACTTTGCATAAGCTTCCTTCTTGTGACTTTGCTTCTACTTCAGTCTCTCTCTCTCTCTCTCTCTCTCTCTCTCTCTCTCTCTCTCTCTCTCTCTCTCTCTCTCTCTCTTTCTCTCTCTCAAACTCCAGGGCATGACTGCCCAGTTGTCATTTTTCATCTTGGCTTCTTGGTTCCTTTGCTCAGGGTTCCTGACCCCACCCTGAGCAAGAACTTCTCAGCTGCTCCTCTCCCCCATCTCCCAACTGGAGAGGCCTCAATCAACTTCATAAGCCCAACTCTGTCACAACCCTTGGCCCCAGCAGATGGAGTTAGGATGGGGAAACAGCAGTTCCCTGTCTCCTCATCATCTGTATCTTGATCATCCTCCACCTAGACAAAGGCAACCACCAGACATCATGCTTTCAGCAACAAGGCTCCACAGTTTCTCTTTGTTGCTGCCACCACAGTTGTTGTCTCAATCTATTGTGTGAAATAGATTCAAAGCCATTGTCACATTTCTTTTTGCCCAATGAAGGTCCATGAGTTTACACATTCAAGGTAGCACTATAGTTCAATAACACAGGTTTGTCAACTAAGACATCAGAACTTTCACATCCAAAAGATTTCTGTGGTCCCCTTCAAAGTAGTCACCTTGGCAATCTGTCTACTTCTTCCACCTAGGCTGCCATTGCTCCAAACATTCTCTAAACTTCTGATTGAAAATAGGAGGGGGCAAGTGCTGAATGGCCTGGGGAAGGAGCTCTGGGTCTGGAAAAAGAAGGTTTGGGTTCATCTCCCAACTCTGAGGCTTACTACATATGGGACTTTCATCCAAGTCATTTGCTTTTTCTTTCTTTCTTTCTTTCTTTCTTTCTTTCTTTCTTTCTTTCTTTCTTTCTTTCTTTCTTTCTTTCTTTTCTTTTTTTTTTGCAGGGCAATAAGGATTAAGTGATTTGCCCAGGGTCACACGGCTAGTAAATGTCAAGTGTCTGAGGCCACATTTGAACTCAGGTCCTCCTGAATCCAGGGCTGGTGCTTTATCTACTGTGCCACCTAGCTACCGCCTTCTTTTTTCTGTTTTGACTCTCCTTGGTTTAGATATCAAAGCCATCTCTGTGTCAGAAAAAATTTGGCAAAAAGCTTTCTTTGGGGGCAGCTAGGTGGCACAGTGGATAAAGCACCGGCCCTGGATTCAGGAGGACCTGAGTTCAAATCCTGTCTCAGACACTTGACAATTACTAGCTGTGTGACCCTGGGCAAGTCACTTTAACCCTCATTGCATCACAAAAAAACAACAAAAAGCTTTCTTTACCTATTTTTTTTTTCAAATAGTTTATATAGTATTGGAATTCAATGTTCTTTAAATGTTTGGTAGAATTTGCTTAAATCCATCTGGTCTTGGAGGATTTTTTCTTAGGAAGTTCATTCATGGCTTGTTCCATTCCTTTTTCTAAGATAAGATTAAGTATTCTATTTCCTGTTCTATTAATCTGGGCAATTTATATTTTTGTAACTATTTATCCATTTCATTAAGATTGTCAGTTTAATTGATGTATAGTTAATAGTTCCTAATAATTATTTTTATTTCATCTTCATATGTCATGAATCCACAATTTTTCATTTCCACTTGCCCTCACTGAGACTCAATTTCTTCAAATGTAAAGTGGATGGACTATATTACACAGCTCCTGAGATACCTTTCAGTTCTGTTTCTCTGATCCCATAAGATTCAGAGCCTATGTCAGTCTTTCCAAAATCCATCATGGTCATAAGTCTTTGTCCTCTGTGAGCAATTTTTTTTTCCTTTAAAAGAAAAAAAAATAAAATCTGGCGAATAACGTGTGGGATCAAGCTGGGCATACTTTTGGGGGTCCAAAACAAGGTGGAACTGCTAAGGAATGGGACTGATTTCATTGACTGAAAGTCATTTCCCAAAAGAGGAATGGTGAAACCGTCACTGGATGAGGTTCATAGCTCCCAAAGGTGACTGCTTTGAAGCATAATATTTACTTCCAGGGATCAATCCTGGTTCAAGGCATTCCAGAGTAATGGGAAATGCAGTCAGCCTGGATTCAAATGACAACTCTGACCATACACACACCAATTAAATATAAAATGGAGGAAATAATACTTGTACTACATACCTCAGAGGGTTATCGTGAAGAAATTGCTACAGAAATACAAAGTGTCATTTTATTTTATCTTATTTTTATTGATAGCTTTTGTGTTTATGTCACCTTCATTTCAGAATATATCCTTACCCTCCCCTCCCCAGCAAACCATCCCTTCTAACAAAGATTTTAAAGAATTAGAAAAGAAAAACAGTTCAGCCTGACCAGCCAGCACAACAACTGAATCTGATATACAATACAATGAGTTTCCCACTTCAGCAGAGATGGGAGGGAGATACATTTTCTCAATTCTTCTCTGAAACTAAACGTGGTCATTTTAATTACTCAGCATTTACTTTTGCTATATTGTTCCTTCTGGCACATAGCACTTATTTTGTTTTCCTAGTTCTCTTTATTTTACTCTGCCTCAGTGAATATGTCTTCCCATGCTTCTTTCATGCTAAATGAAGTACAGGACATAGGTTATATTCCCAGATAAGTTCCCCTATGTTTCAGGGTCACACATTTCATCCCTGGCAGCCATCTGCCCGTCATGTTCTCTGGATCTCAGTTCCCTCAGCAGCAAACTGATGGGATTGGTCTGGCCAGAGATATCCAATTCCCTGCCCTAAAACTCCCAAGTGGGTCTGAACCAAATTAAAAGGTAATTGGGAAATGTTTTACAAAATAAATTAAAATACATTACAACATAGATAATGTTAATTTGTGGTTTTCTGAGTCAATATGCTGTCCACAGGGATCAATTTCTATTGGAGTCTTATACCTCTTATGTTCTATGACTCTAAGGTTTTAAATTAAGGACACTATAAGGAAGAACTAGAAAAGCAATGATGTAGTGAATGAATGAGTGAATTAATTAATTAATTAATGATTTCAAAAGTATTTAAGTGATTATTATTATGAAGCACTTTGCTAATTGCTGGTGGTGCAAATATCAGAAGAATAGAAAGAAGGCTAGTCTTAGAATCAAGAAGATCTGGGTTCTGGTCCTGATGTTGACTAATACTACTTAAGTTACCATGATACAGATTTCTTAACCTCCCAATGTCCCTGGACAATGCACAAAAATGATGTTATAGACAAGTTAAGGATTTCCATCAGGGGAGGGAGTTTCCACACAGAGAATTCCCTTTGTGAATGAGATCGCGTCTTGATCCTCTCCCCAAAGTAAGAAATAATGATCAATCGACAAGCATTTATTAATCACACAACTGATCAATTGACAAGCATTTATTAATCACCGACTATGTGCCAGGCACCTTCTCTAAGCACCAGAGAAGCAAATACAAAAGTGACACAATCTCTGCCCTCAAGAAACTTATTTCTCAGAGGGGGATTCTGGGGGCTCACAGGTGAGTAAACAAACAAGGGTATATACAAAACAAATACACCTTGACTGATTGGTTTCCCCTTTTTGCCAATGATATGAACCTATTCACTGGCCCCCACACCAAGAGCCAGCAAACTAGCTCCAATTGCCAGGAAACTGGCATTCCATCTTCTCCCGGGAGTCAGCCAGCCTGACTCGCCCAGGCTCCAGCTTATTTACTGAACGGTTGTGACTGGGCTTGGCCCCACTGCTCCCTGCCTCTGAGGAGAAGGGTGATTTCTTTGGCTGAGATAGCCTCTTTGTTTGAAGCCCTGAGAGGCAAGGGGCAGAACCTTAAATGCCAAGGCAGGTGAGGCACCCGCAGGTGGGTGTCAAAAGCAGGGAATGGCTGCCAGGTTAGGATGGAGTTAGGGCTTGCCAGGGCAGGAGTAAGAGGCCCATCAAGTGAATGTGTCAGTCAAGGTTCCCAGGGAGAGCCACAGATTAAGAAATACAACGAAGTTGCTCCTGGTCCTGGAGGAAATTGCAAATACTCCCATCAGTCTGCAGGATCAGGCACCAGGGTTTCTGCCAAGGGCAAAGGGAGGTGAAGGAAAAGGCACAAACTCAACCTCGACCACAGACACTAGTCCTGCCTGCTCCTAAGTACCTGTAAATATGACTTTTAAAAAGCCAATGCTTTTATAAGGCTCTGTATTCTTTCTCATTGGATTTAGAATCTAAACAATATGACTTAATTGGATGCTTGGAGAGATGTCTGATTTTATCAGTGGGGAAGGGGGGGTACCCTTCCATCAATATGGATTACAGCAGTTCATGCATGGCCATGGTCTTCAAATTCAGAATTTCTTACTATTTCTATGCAATAAATCCATAGCTAGAAAGAAGGATGGAGGTCTGACTAACTGTACTTTATTTTACATTTCTGGAAACAGAGGCACAGAGAGTACAGTGACTTGCCCCAAAGCTGCACACATAGCAAGTAGCAAAGAAAGAATTCAAGCTAAGGACCTCTGACTCTAAAGTCAATGTCCTTTTCATTCTTCCATGCTGCCTAGTGGTCAGTTTTCTGGAGATGTCTTATCCTAAAAGGACAGACACATAGCCTAATGTTTAACAAAAAGTTTCATTCAATAATCATTTATTTTTCATCGCCTTTGCTAAATGATGAGGATGCAAAGATTGACTCTACAGCCTATTAGGGAAAAGCAACATACATACATATAAATGAATACAAAATATATACAAAGATTACTTGGGGGAGATAGCATGTTCTAATATGAAGGGGAGTTCATTAACAAAAGATTAAACATTTCAGGGGGCACACTAAAAAAGAAAGGGAAAGGGGCAGCTAGGTGGGGCAGTGGATAGAGTATCAACCCTGGAGTCAGGAGGACCTGAGTTCAAATCTGGCCTCAGACACTTGACACTTACTAGCTGTGTGACCCTGGGCAAGTCACTTAACCCCAATTGCCTCACCAAAAAAAAAAAAGAAGAAGAAAGGAATGGGAAAGGGGCCTAGGGACATGGGAGGGATGAGACTGACATGGATGGGTATGAGGGAAAAGAGAGTGATGAACAGAGAAGAGAGCTTGGCCTAAGCTACCTATATCTCAGACCCACAAAGATTTTACGTGAGGAACCAAAGGGTAGTTATGCCCCCAAAACTGCAGAGCTACAAAGGTAATATTATTGGGCCTACCTCTTTCTGAAGTCTACTTAGCTTGGTAAAAGCTGACAGAGCTTATGCACCACTATTATTACCTTTGAGAACCCAAGGTCACACATCCACAGCACAATGAGCCTTCAAAATAGGACTTCAATGGAGGATAGTTTTGGGGAATTATAGAGTTATTGACTTTCAAGCTAGAATGGGGTTAGAGTTTACTTAGTCCAATCTCCTCATTTTATAGGTGAAGTAAAGTAACTCCAGGGCCACTAGATGGCATAGTGGATAGAACACTGACCTTGGAATCAAGAAGACTCATCTTCATGAGTTCAAATCCAACCTCAGACACTTATTAGCTGCGCGACCCAAGGCAAGTCACTTAACTGTCTTTGCTGTAAAATGAGCTGGAGAAGGAAATAGTAAACTACTCCAGTATCTTTGCCAAGAAAATCCCCAATGGGGTCATGACAGTTAGATATGACTCACAACAAAAAAGTTACTCTAATTAATGGTAATGTTGAAACTCAAATACTGATTCCCTGACTGACTATAGGTCCAATGCTCTTTCCATTGAACCATGATGCTTCTCATATACTCCATTAATTCCCAGTCCCAGTTGGAACCCAAGCTGGAAATGACAAGTGTCATCAGTAGGGTTACAAAAGTGGCAAAAGATATAGAACTTGGAGTCAAGAGAGATCTTTGTTCAAATTCCACTTTTGTTGTTTACTTAGCTTTGTTACTATGGACAAGTCACATTACCACTCTGAGCCTCAGTTTCCTCATATAAAAAATGGTGATTATAATATCTTCAGTACCCACCTGAGAAAATTGTTGAGAAGCTCAAATAATGTACATAAAATGCTTTGAAAATCATTAAATAACATTAAAATATTAGTTATCATTATCATTGTTATCCTCAAAAAATCAAATGCTCTCAACCTTTAAATACAGAACCACTTCTGAGTTTTTGTGTCATCAAGGGTGTGGCTGGAAGGAGAATCCAGCTTCTAGATCAGTCCTTTCTCTGATCTAGGAGCACAGGGGTAAGGATCTCCTTCTATTCCACTTAACGATGCACCAGCAAATTGTTCGTGCTCAGGACTAACTGCTGAAAGTAAGCACCTTGAAATGCCTCATTGGTGCCCAATTTAGAATCAGGGCAATAAGAGTTTTTAAGGTCATAAGATCATAGATTTAGGACTAAAAAGGACCTTGGAGGCCATTCAACTCAAACCTCTTATTTTACAGATAAGGAGAATGAGTTACAGAGAGGTGACTTGCCCAGGATCAAACAGTTAAGTTTCCTAGGATTGAGAGCTGGAAGGGACCTTAGAGATCTTCTAATCCAAACTTCTCCCCCCTCCCCCCATTTGACAGATGAAGAAAATGGAGTTCAAAGAGACTCAGTGACTTCTGGGATCCGAACCTCAATCCCCTCACTTTAGAACCAGTGTTCTCTCCACAGTTCCACCTTGCCTTTCTGGATGCAAGCCCACCATTTAATAGATGCAGAACCCCAACCCAGAGAAGTGAAGTTAGTTATTGATAAAAATTATTGAAGGCCTCCTGTTGGCAATGTAATAATAAAACATCTGGGTCAGAGGGCACAGTTGTTTAGACTGAACAGCATGTGAATGATGCCCAGGTCATGGGTTTAATTCCTATATGGGACAGTTATTTTTCCTTAGACACAACTTCTGTTCCATTATCATGGACCACATCCCCTGGCCAACTGTGACAGCTATCTCAAAGATGCATGCAATTGAAAATGTTTGGAGAGGTTCAAGTACAATTGTTTACTCTTCCTTCATTCAATCAACCAACCAATTAAGAAGCATTTATCAAATCTACTATGTGCCAGGTCCTGCAGATATAAATACAAAAGCAAGACAATCCTTGCCCTCAGAGAGATTTCATTCTACTGGCAATAGTGTGGTGATAGACAGCCAGCAAAACTGGGAAGCCATTGAAGCTTGTCTCAGGAACTTTCCACTTCACCTTCTTGGACTTCCCACCTTCCTTTCAACACCACCCCTCCCCTAGTTACTCAGTGCCCTCAAAGTAACTCCAACTTTCTGCTTGCCCAAGGGCCAGCCCTCCTCAGGAAAGCCTCCCCTTCCCTACACTCTAGCCTGACTCTTTCTCTCCATGGTGCACTCAAAGAAGTGCTGAACTCAGATCCCAGATCCTGGCATAAACTATGTATTGGCTGTATGATCATGGATGGTCATTTTACCTGAGTCACAATCTGATCTGTAAAATGGGGGAGGGAGGGAACTGCTTACGCTACCTTATAGAACAGGTATGAGGAAAGCATTTAAAAAATCTTAAAGTATTACATACATGTGACTTATTGATGTAATTAATAATTAATCATCTCATGTCCTAGCTAACATATATAAATGGCTTAAAATGTCCCTTTCCCGGATAACATTTCCATGTTACAAAGAATCTTCAGCCAAGAAATGACAAATTAGAAACTTCAGGAAAAACAGGACCTGGAAAGGAGAAATTTTGGTGATGGTAGGGAATAGACCCCTCATATCCCATTGCAAAGGTCACTACATATTCCACCTAAGTCCACAACATCTCCCACATCTGTCCCATCTTCTCCATTCACACCCCCAACTACTCAAATCTGGGCCTGGCTGGGCTATTGCAATAGCTTTCTATTTGGTCTACCTGCTTCTGTCTCTCCCCTCTCCTATCCATCCCTCAGTCAACAGTGAAACTGATATTCCTAAAGCATTGGCCTGATCTTGTCACTTGTTTGTTCAAGAGTCGTCTACAGTGACTCCCTATTGCTTCTGATCTAAAATGCAAATGCTTCTGTTCATCATTTAGATCCCTTCACAATTTGGCTCCAACCCAACTCTCCAGGCTGGTTTCACACTGTACTCCCCTTACACATGCTGCGTTCCAAACAAACTGGCCTATTTGCTGCTCCTAAAAGGCAGTGTTCCGTTCCCTGAATCTGTCCCTTTCCACGGGCTATCATCTCATTCCTGAAATGTTCTCTCTCCTCACGTTCACCTCTTGGAAACTCTAACTTCCTTTAAGGTTCAGCTCCAGTGCCACCTATTACAATATCCATGTCTCACTATTAGATAATTCGATCAGAACATAGCAGGCATTCCAGATTGTCCAACTTATGGCTCCAGAGTAGTTTCTCATTTTTTCTCTGCCCTCTGTTAGTATATAAACCATTGGACCCCCAGTTTCTGTTTATAGAAACTGGCCAGTTATTTACTGTCCCTGAGGCTAAACAAAGACATGTGGACATGTGAGGTTTCCAGAGGCCATTCACAAATTCCTTCTTGATCTCATGCACTGGCCTTATTTAGTATTTTGCTCTCTATCTCAGAGTCCCCTTCCTTCTTCAGGTGGGTCCCCATTAAAGGACAATTGGAACAGCGTGGTATCTGAGTAGCTGCTGAAAATCTCAGTTGAGCCTGTCATAGTTGACTCACACTCTAGATATCAGGCATGTATCTGGGAATACTGGGGAAATGCTGATAGAAGCCAAAGGCATCAAGGAATAACACAATCCAGAGAAGGGTCAGAGATCAACTCTTTTTTTTTTTTTAAGTGAGGCAATTGGGGTTAAGTGACTTGCCCAGTGTCACACAGCTAGTCAGTGTTAAGTGTCTGAGGCTAGATTTGAACTCAGGTCCTCCTGAATCCAGGGCCGGTGCTCTATCCACTGCGCCACCTAGCTGCCCCAAGGAGCTCAACTCTGGTAGGTGACCACACAGGACTGATCAGGATGAGTACTAAGCTCATGTAGACAGATGGGGCAGCTAGGTGATACAGTGGATAGAGCAAAGGGCTTGGAATCAGGAAGACTCATCTTCTTGAGTTCAAATCACAGTACTAGCTGCTTGACCCTGGACAAGTCACTTGACCCTGTTTGCCTCAGTTTCCTTGTCTGTTAAATGAGTGGAGAAGGAAACGGCAAACCACTCTAGTATCTCTGCCAGGAAAATCCTGCACAAAGGGATCCCAAAGAATTGGACATGACTGCAACAACTAAACCCAGACAGATGGGAGCCAGTCTGCTGGCCACAGATGGCAGTGTTGTTCAGAGGAAAGAACTGAGTGGAAGGAAGGACAGCAAAAGCTAATAGAGCCAGGTTTGAATCCTGGCTCTGCTACTTTCTAGCAATGTGACCTCAGACAAAGCACTCATTATCCCTGGGTTTCTTCATCTATAAAATGAGGGCATTCTATACCTAGAACAGTCCTTATGCTATACCTTTGTATTCCCTACCCCTCTTCTAACTTCTTTTTTTTGGGGGGGGGGGCAATGAGGGTTAAGTGACTTGCCTAGAGTTACACAGCTAGTAAGTGTCAAGTGTCTGAGGCTGGATTTGAACTGAGGTCCTCCTGAATCTAGGGCTGGTGCTTCATCCACTGTGCCACCTAGCTGCCCTTTCTAACTTCTTTTGTGTGTTGTGTTCCTCCATTAGATTGTAAGCTCTTTGAGGGCAGGAACTGTCTTCTTTTTTTCTTATTTTTATCCCCAGCACTTAACGCAGTTCCTGGCACACAGTAGGCTCTTAATAAATGTTTATTGAATTACATTGAACCTATAATTCTAGAGTGCTGTGTAGACTAGTCCAAATTCCAGATGAGCATAAGGAGAAGGGCTTGGGGAAAGGCAGAACAGTAACAAACACAAAGGAGAATACATAGCATCAGAACCAAGAAAAGGTTGACCACTGAGGCAGTTTATGCCCCAGTTCTAGCCACCAAAGGAGCCATTTCCTAATAAAGATCAGCCATGGGGTCTAGAAACAGTTTCAGAGGCAAGGGGAAACTAGCATTTCTTGATAGTTACTAAAATCCTGGACATTTCATGGAACAATAAAAGCTCAGAGTTGAAAGGGAAGTCAGAGGTGATCTAGTCCTCAGCACCACAAATATAGAAAAGCCTGTAGACTGACTCTAAGCAAAACATGCCTTCCTGTCACTTCTATCCATTGGTCCTCCAAAGCAGTGGTCTATAAAGTGGAGACTGGAGCCCCTGGGGGACCATAGACTGACCCCAAGGGGTATGTGATCAAATGATCGGGAAGGGTGGAAGATGGGTCCCATCCCACCTTTCCAGCAACAGCCTAATTAAACTTTTCTTCAACACAACCACACCTACTCTTGTCCCCAACACTCCCCCATTTCAACCCCTCCCTTCACTATACAGCCTCGCAACTTTTTTTTCTGAGTCAGAGGTTGGCCCTTCAGGGCATAACCCAACTGCTACCTGGGTATCCAGAGCAGCAGAATCTGCATAGGTACTATTGAAAAATTCCATCATCATTCCCATATCAGGGTTGCCCTATAGCAGGCACCCCTCAGAAATTAGTATGAGCCTTGTCTCCCTCTTTTCACTTTATTCAGGACGAATAGGTTGTTGAAGATTGTTTTCCCAAGTACCCCCAGTAATGGTGTGGGTACCATCATCCTTCCAGTTACTCAGGTTCATAATCTCAGGATTATCTTCAATTCCTCACTGTTCTTCACCACATTATAGTTAAGCAAATGCAAAACTTTGTCCTTATCCTGCACATCTCTTCATTGACATGGCCACCATCCTAGTTGAGTTTCTCATTAACTCTCCCCTGGACAATTGCAATAGCCTTGTAATTGATCTCCTTGTCTTATGTCTCTATCTTCTCTAGTCCATTCTTCACACATCTGCCAAAATGATCTTACTAAAGCACAGATCCAACTATGACAATGCCCTACTTAATAGACTCCAGTGGCTCACTGTTGACTCATGGGTCGAATATTATTTCCTGGGTCAAGTTTTGACCCAAATCTTGTGTCCAGAGTTATTTCATCTTTGTCTCATCCTGTGTTAATTTCTATTTTGCATAAATTTTATAATGCACATAATTACTAGTATAGTAGTAACAGGTATATCATTTATAAATAACTAAATATGCACATGTTGGGCTGCTTGATCTTTTTTTTGTTAACTGATAGGGATATGTGATCAAAAGGTTTAGAAACCACCACTTTAGGGGCAGCCAGGTGACGCAGTGGATAAAGCACCGGCCCTGGATTCAGGAGGACCTGAGTTCAAATCCAGCTTCAGCCACATAACACTTACTGGCTGTGTGACCCTGGGCAAGTCAATTAACCCCAATTGCCCTGCAAAAAAAAAAAATTTAAATTAAAAATTTAAAAATTTTAAAAAAAGAAACCGCCACTTTAAAGTAGTGAATGAGAAAAGGAAGGAAGGAAACCGGCTCAGGTATTCAACTATCCCTTCTGACCCCATTCCCAAACAGCTTAAAGTGATGAAGGAAGCTAGATCTACCTTTAGAGAGGTCAGCCTGGAGTAACACAGAGCTCATCTAATCTCTCTTCCACACGATGGAAGATAGCCATTGTTTCCTCTAAATCTTCCCTTCTCCAGGCAAAAGCTCCCCACTTGCTTCTATGAAATCTTATGTGATATGCTTTGAATCTAAAGCCTCTTATCCAAGGGAACAAATGTTTCATTAGCTAGCTTCTAGTAAAGTGCCTAAAACGGTGAGAGATAAACATAGCAAATAAAAAAGAGTTGTTCATTTCACAGTAGATAGATCTACTTGAATAATAACACATTTTTCAGTACTTTAACAAAGCACTTTCTTCATAACAACCCTCTTTGTTAAGTGATCATCATTCCCATCTGATAGATGAAGAAACTGAGGCTCTGAGAGAGTAAGTGACTTGCCTGGGATCATACAACAAGGAAGTATCAGAGCAGGTACTGAAACCTAGGTCTTTTGAGACCAAATCCAATACACTTTCTACTACTCAACACCCTGGACCATTTTTACTTCACTGACCAAAGGATGTCACAAAAGATGAAGAAGTGAAGAGAATTAGGAAGTAGTAGCAAAGAACTGTGACCCTGGGCAAGTCACCTGACCCTGTTTGCCTCAGTTATCTCATCTATAACATGAGCTGGAGAAGGAAATGGAAAATTGCTCTAGTACCTTTGCCAAGAACACCCCTAATGAGGTCATGGAGAGTCAGACACAACTGAAAAAATCGCTGAACAACAAGAAAGCAAAGAACTGCAAATAAAGTAGATGCCCATCAACTGAGGAATGACTAATGATAAAAATATGACAAAACAAAAAAGAGTGGAAAGATTTCTGTGAACTGATACAAAATGAAGTAGAACCGGAAAAACAATGTACACAATGACTACAACAATATCAATGGAAAGAACAACAACAAAACAATTAAAACCAAACGCAGTAAAACCATAATGATGAAACTTAGCTTCAAAGTCAAGATGCAGAAAGATACCTTCTTTTGGCTTCTTTGCAAAAGTGAAAGCACAAGTGTATGGAATGTTAAATATAACATCAGACATTTTTGACATGTTGACTAGTTTTATAGAACTCTTCCTCTTTTAAGAATTGTTTATTGTAAGGGAGGACTTTGAAAAGGGATGGGAGGAAGTGGGAAATATAGGTAATAAATAAATAAATATAGGTAATAAAAAACAAAAAGTATCAATAATTTTTTTTTGGTGTGAGGCAATTGGGGTTAAGTGACTTGCCCAGGGTCACACAGCTAGTAAGTGTCAAGTGTCTGAGGCCGGATTTGAACGCAGGTCCTCCTGAATCCAGGGCCGGTGCTCTATCCACTGAGTCACCTAGCTGCCCCTCAATAAAAAATTTTTTAAAGAAAAATGATCAAATTATGTTAGTATGTGCTTCAAAACTCTGTGGCATCAATTTGAAGATGTGCATAAAAGAAGATAGCAAAAAAAAATTTAGTAAGGAATGAAAAACAAGAGAGGCTAAAGGTTTAGACAGAAATCTCACACACATATGTGCATATATATGTAGATACACATATATGCGTACATATAAATCATTAGTACTTTCTTAAAAAGAAGTTCTGGAGGTGCTAGATACAGTGAACACTGAATTACATGATAAGAAATTAAATTGATCACATTCTAACAAGGACTAGTTAAAAATGGGTGAGTCATTTCCTAATCAACTGATTGTGTTCAGACCATTTGACTTGTTAGAGGCACAGTCAAAATCAACACCAAATTAGAGCAAAGAATAAAAATCAAAAGGAAGATATGTCATATAACGAGGTAGCTTCAACCTGACCTATTTAAATAAATTTTTGACACACAAAAAAATAGGAAATAGATAAAAGAAAGGACATTAGTTTAGTAGGGGCAGCTAGGTAGCATAGTGAATACATCACCAGTCCTGGATTCAGGAGAACTTGAGTTCAAATCCAGCCTCAGACACTTGACACTAACTAGCTGTGTGACCCTGGGCAAGTCACTTAACCCTCATTGCCCTGCAAAAAAAAAGAAAAAGAAAAAGAAAAGAAAGAAAGGACATTATCATGGAATATCACAATAGCCTAAGGCAGTTTAAGCAGTGTAAATCAGTCACCAGAATAAAGAGACCAAAAGAGCCTAGAAACTTCCTCAGCCAACAAATAACTAATCTCTTTGCCAAACAGAGTGATATGTCAGCCAACAACAACACCAGTGTAGGATATAAACTTCTTTGTAAAATCATGAAGAAGACAATGGCAGAAAACTATGAACTGAATTACTTTATAAAACAATAAGAAATGGAAGAAGAAAAACAAGTTAAAAAAAAAATTTGAGCCAAATCAACTTGAAGGCATTTAAGTATGAACCTAGAAGAACAATAAGCAGATGAAAAATGGAAAAGATAGGTTAAAATGAACAAACTCTATCCTCCATAAATAACATTGGAATCACCAAATTTAGACCTGAACATTATATTATTCTTTCCTTCTTTATTCCTGGGGGCTCTAAAAAATCATGATTTTCTGAATTATCATTTTAACAAATATAACCACAAGATTTGCTGGCTGCTGGAATTTAAAGGGAAAATCTCTTATGGATGTTGTTTGGTTTTTTTCCCTTAACCAAGGGCAAATCAAAGGAATCTTCTGGGTTAAAGGGGGAAGATATGTTTTTAGTGTTAAAGAATCTCTGTAACAATCATGTGAGTCAGTAGGAAAACAGGATCTGTTTTACATTCCATTTTTTGGGAACATGTCCAGCATAGTTTATGTTCTAAACCAGTGGTGTTTAGTGTAACCAGTGTTACCAGCAGAAGTGAGTAGTAAATCAGGGTATCTATAAGTATATTTTTACTTAGTAGTTATGTGGTAACATTCTTACCTGCCACAGGGAAAGTTTTGATTCTAGCGTGAGTGAGAGAGATTGAACTAATGGGGATGAATAATGGACTAGGAATCAGGGGGCCTGACCATCAGCAAATGGTTATGTGATCTGGTATGAGTCTCTTTCCCTTTTGGGGCATCTTACCAGCTGTCAGATTCTCTTCCTTCTCTGTTTCGGGCTGCCTTGGGGAAGGGCATTCCATCTAGTAGCCAGTCACTATAGCAGGTCAAGAGCCTAGGGATGGATGTTCTTGGCTAAAAAAGCCCTAGCCCCAATATCTATGGCTGCTCCATGAGCAGCTTCCTGGTATATCCTATCCCATTGTCTCCCCTGTACCCTTATATTCCCTTTCCTTCAAGCATTATTTATGTTGGACTCAAAACAGTCATCTATGTTCTTACTGGTGGTACCTTAGCTCCAGGTTATTTGTATGTATGTATGTGCATACATACATATATATATACACACATATATACATACATATACATATATGTTTATATGTATACACATATAGATAAATGTGTGTGTGTGTTTTGTATGCAGGTAGCAAAGTGGATATAGTTAAGGCTTGAAGTCAGGAAGATCTGATTTCAAATCCAACCTCAGACACTTACTAGCTTTGTGACCCTGGGCAAGTCACATAACTTCTTTTTGGTTTTTGGTTTATTTGTTATAAATGTATTTAAATTTTAATATATGAAATAAAATAAGCATTTCCATAACATAGTATAATAAAAAGTTGAATGCACATGAAACTGCAACGTACAACTTGTTTTTCCTTTTAAATTTATAATAAAGCTATCATGTAAATTTTTTCCCTTTTTTATTCCCTACTCCTAGAGATGGCTACCATTAGACACAAATAGGTATAATATGTATATATATATGTACATACACACATACATATATACACACATACGTGTATTGTATAAATGGATGTATATGTATATACATATATGTAAACATTATTATATATACTTCTATTTATCAGTTCTTTCTCTGGATGCAGGTACCCTCTTTTTGCCTCAGTTTCTCTTAATTTGTAAAATGGGGATTAAAAATAGCACTTACTGGGGCAACTAGGTGGCGCAGTGGATAGAGCACAGGCCCTGGAGTCAGGAGGACCTGAGTTCAAATCTGGCCTCAGACACTTAACACTTACTAGCTGTGTGACCCTGAGCAAGTCACTTAACCCCAATTGCCTCACCAAAAAAAAAAAAAAAAAGCACTTACCTCACAGGGCTGTTGTTAGGGTCAAATAAAAATAACTGTGAAGCACAGTGTCTGGCACACATTATGCTCTATATAAACATTAGCCATTATTATTGTTGTTGTTGTTGTTGCTGTTCTTGTTGTCGTTGGTGTTGTTATTGTTAAACAACTGCCAACACTTCTGCTGGCAAAATCTCTAGATTTGGGTCAATACTCTTGTGAGGAACCATCTCCTTGGATGCAGAAACCTCCCCTCTTGCCCAGCTATAACTCAGTAAGATCTGGGGACTCATCCACCCCCAAAACAAAGTTTGATCACTTTCTCAGAAAAGGAAACACAAAATGGAAACTGCAGCTGGCCCTCAGATGCAAATTTGCGTGGCCATGTCCACAGCTGGGAGCAGAAGCGGGATGGGGAAAAGAGTACTAAAAGTTCTCCCACTGGACCCTCACAGGGAAGCTAGAGACAGACAGGAGTGAGCAAGGAGCTGGCCCTTCATTTAAAAGGTCTACCAGGTCATCCATTCCTTCTGGCTCGACAGCCAATGAGGTGATTGCTTCATCATTTTAAATCACCCACATCAATTACAGACAATTACATGGCCAGAGGCAACCAAGGGTTTCACCCTGCTGAGTCATAAAATCCCTGTCCTCACTGAAAGATTCCAGGAGAGCTCTGGGTTCATGTTCTCTTGGATGCTCCCTAAAGGTCAATTCAACTTCTATTATATTATCAATCTCATAGCTATCATTGGCCCCACTCCAGCCATGCCCCTCCACACGGGCATGACTATTATAAACATCATATACACAAAGGAGATAATAAATGCTACCTCACTTTATTTTATTTATTTAATTTGGGGAGGAAGGCAATTGGGGTTAAGTGATTTGCCCAGGGTCACACAGCTAGTAAGTGTTAAGTGTCTGAGGCAGGATTTGAACTCGGGTCCTCTTGAATCCAGAGCCAGTGCTTTATTCACTGTGCCACCTAGCTGCCCCTGCTACCTCACTTTAATGCCAATCTCTTTATTATCAGCTAAGCATCAAGAATTAGCTAACAAAAATCTGTTCCCTTCCCTCTTCTCCCCCTACCCAAGTCAGATTGAATTTTGACTGGAGACCTGAGGGAATTTTTTTAAGAGAAAAGAAATTAATTTCTAATGGTTAAACTTCAGAGAAAGATAACTGGGTTGAGGAAAATATTTGGAGGCAAGAAGTCTTTCCCCCTCCTTTAAATTGTGCCAAGGAAGCAATTGCCCCCTCAAATTATTCTTGAAGATAGCCTTTTAGGATTCTAGTTGTCTTCCTCCCCTCCCCCATCATAATCTCTGCCAATCAGAAGACACCTTTGTTCTCAGGTTTATGATCTTGCCCTACAACTCTGCCACCCTGTCACAGACCTGGAGGTGTATTTGTTTTAAGTTTGTAATCTATCTGCCAAAGATATGCATTTGTACCCTGGAAAAACTGACAGAGTGACCAAACCTGCTGGCATGCTGTCCTCCTCCCTTCCAACAGACTGGGCCCATCTCCCCAGGGTCAGAAGCCTGTCTTAGATCTTGTTCAGAACTTTGAACACAGTAGCCAGATGACAGAATGTATCTGAATGGACGTGCCCTGCATCAGGGCTGTCCTTAAATGTCGATGGAATAGGTGAGTTCCTCCGAAATGCAATTTAAAGGGTGTTATGTTCACCCCCAAATATCTCCTCTACCCTATGCCTTTAAGTCTACTATTAGGGGTTCTTTCCTTAAGTTTAGGAATTCTTGCCCTCAGATCAAATGGAGATAGATCTGAGGGAAGCTAAGATTAGGGGTTCTTATCAGTTATTTGCATCTTGGTGAAAGAATGAATGAATGAATGCATGAATGAATGAATGAAAAAAATATTTATTAAGATTTATCAGACTTATCAGAGGAGCAGCTAAGTGGATTCAGGGGGACCTGAGTTCAAATTTAACCTCAGACACTTGACACTTAGTAGCTGTATGACCCTGGGCAAGTCACTTAACCCTCATTGCTCCACCAAAAAAAAAAAAAAGACTTACTAGAGGTAGATATTATGCTAAGCCATGAGATACAGATACAAAAAGAAAGATTGGGCCAGTCTGCAAGGAGTTTGCTTATATTTTAATTAAGGGACAACCCATACTTTGGGGGAACGTTGGGTAGGGAAGGCAGTTCCGGTCTGGGGAGTCACATTCGTAGTGAGCTGATGTATAGGGCAATCAATTGACATGCACTGTCTAAAAGCAACACTGATACTATTAACTTCATCCCTGTTCCCAGAACAAAATGTGGAAGGAGGGGTTTGAGGTTGTTGTTCCTTGGTTTTTGAAGAGGACCGAGAACATGATGGGGCAATGTCTCAACTCAGGTCAAAATTGGATTTAAGTGAGGCCGAATTGCACAGTCATCAGCTTCACTCTCTCTTCTAAAATCATCCAAGTCCAGTAGCAAGACAAAAATCAGGACCCCTGGTGACGGCTCAGGATGCAGTGGATGATCCAGGCATCTTCAGTGTCTGGCCAAGCTCTAAGGGCTACATCCTGCCTGCTTCAGGTGCCTTCCTGGCCCTTGGAACAAACTGTTCTCATCTCATCATGGGTCTGTGACCTTTGCTTACCCTCAACCTGGTTTAACCCGTCTGCTGAGACAGTTCTACCAGGGTGTGGCTGCTAGGCATGCCACAGTTTCTTGGAGCCATGGATGAGAGTTGAGCACATCTGGACACCAAAAGTGCATGAGCAGTCCTGAAAAGGGCTGGACAAGACCTCTCACCAGAGGTGCTAGTCCTCCCTGAGCACCCATCCACCCCACCTGGAGGTGGTATGTAAACAGATGGCAATATGGTTCTGGTGTATAATTAGATGGAATACGTGGGTGAAGCACGTCTGGGATCTGAGGAGAGCTAGATATGATGGACTAAATGAGGTCATTTGTATTCTGTCAGAATTCCTGCCCCCAGGGCACAGGCAGGAATTCCAAAATTTCCAAAAATTAATGAATTAGCTTCCCCAAGGCCTGAGGATGTGGCTTCTGTGGATCCCCAGCAAAGGACCTTCTGGGAGTGGAAAAGAGTCCTAATGCAGGTGGAGAGAAGAGAAGCAGTTGCTGCAGGCAGATGGCAATATGCCTTAGGTCTACTCATGGGTGGGAGGTGAAAGTGAAACATTTACCTCAACATGTAACCCTTTTATCAAATCCTTTCTCTGAGAGTGGATTTGGCCGAGGGGGCCGGGGCAGGGAGGAACTGTACTGAGTTCAATGGAGAAAGGAGAAGAGTACAGAAATGAAGAGTGAGAGAGTACCAGGGTCAACCCTTACCCCCCCCAAAATTTCCCATACCAAGACTTGGCAAGACTTTGGTTGGGGGAGACTTAAGTCAAATTTTTCCAGTGTTAGGCAGCATTATCCAGAAAGAATCACAGAATGTTAGGACTAGAGAGGACTCCAAAAATCATTGAATCTAATCCATGGAATCCAAAGAGGGGAAGTAACTTTTCCAAGGTCACACAACTAGCATAAGAGCTGGGACTAAAAACTTTGTTCAGTGTTCTTTCCACTACACCATGATGATGCTAATAGTGGAGGATGGGGCCTGTCTCTGTTGTTGTCAGGCTTGGGCAGATGGATGGATAGATGGATGGATGGATGGATGGGTGGGTGTATGGACAGACATAGATAGATAGAGATAGATAGATGAGAGAGAGAGAGAGAGAGAGAGAGAGAGAGAGAGAGAGAGAGAGAGAGAGATTTATCATGTTAAGTATATGCCAATCCCTATATTACTTTATTACCACACAAGTAAACAAATGTGTATATTACAAATACAAGTAAACAAGAAAGTCCCTGCCCTCAAAAGCTTACATCCTAATGGGAGAAGTTCTGGAAAGGAAATGTGCCATGCATCATTGGGGTATGCCTGAGGCAGCATGGTCTGTAGATAGTCTGGAAGTAGGGTAATATTCTAGATGTGTAAGGAAGAAAAAAGCATGTATTAAGCACTTATTATGTACTATTCTAAGTATTTTACAAATATTACCTCATTTGATCTTTACAACAACCCTGGGAAGTGAATTCTATTATTGTCCCCATTTTACAGTTGAGGAAACTGAGAAAATAGGTTAAGTGACTTGCCTAGACTTGCAGAACAATTAAGTGTCTCAGGTAAGATTTGAACTCAGTTCTTCCTGATTCTAGACACAAGGTTCTAGCTCCTTCTGGAGTACAGTGATTATTCTGGCATTATTCTGCCAGCAAAGTCTCCCTGATGGAAGTCTGTGGTTGACAGAAAGCTTGACTGAGTAAGGGGAATTCTGAAGATGCCCATCATCACTGTATTTTCTGCTTTGAGCATCCTCTGGGGTAGGGAGCCAAACCTCTGTAACTAAGCTGCCTTTAAGAAAGAAAAGTTGAAAGGCCAACTACGAGATCCCAGGATGGTTCTTGATTTCCAGTGGGGAATCGGTTCATTAATTTATGCTGATCTAGGCCCCACAGTATGACAGCATGCTTTTCTCTGGATTTCATAAGCCTATCAGATCACCTTTCTAGAGCCAGTAAGGCATTCTGGAGATTATGAGTGAAGGGTTCTGTTCTATGTACTATAATCTCTGGAGGCAATGTAAAAAGCATATTTTCTTTGGCTTCCAGAGGACCCGTATTCAAATCTTGGCTCTGTTGCTCAACAAGGTGTATGGCCAGTTTTACCTAGCTACTTACTTATACTTAGCCTCTTGAATACTCAGTTCCCTTGTCCCAAGAAAACCCCAAATGGAGTCGCAAAGAGTCAGATATGACTGAAACAACTGAACAACAACAAAAGGCCCTTTCCAGCTCTAAATCCTGTTATAAACCCATAATTCTTAGCATCCTGGACAGTGGAAAGAGTTGATAGATCCATCATGTGGGAGGAATGCTGGAGGCAAGCTTCAGAACAATATAAAACCACATATATAATGGGAATTTTATTTTTTAAAATAGTCCATTTTAAATAAAATATTATGAAGACCTAGGCTTCTAAAAGAAGCAAATTAGGGTATTTATTTCACAGAAATTTATAGATTGTTAACTACTTGGCAGGACAGGAACCAAAAGTACAAAATTCATAGAATTTAGAGCTCCTAAGCTCTAAAGAGAAGTCACTTGCTTTTTCTTTTTTTCTTTTTCTTTTCTTTTCTTTTTTTTTTGCAGGGCAATGAGGGTTAAGTGACTTGCCCAGGGTCACACAGCTAGTGAGTGTCAAGTGTCTGAGGCCAGATTTGAACTCAGGTCCTCCTGAATCCAGGGGCAGTACTTTATCTACTGTGCCACTTAGCTGCCCCCCACTTGCCTTTTCTTGGCCTCAATTTTCTCATCTGTAAAATAGGCAGATTTGGTCAAACAACCTCTAAGATCCCTTCTATGATCCTGAATGACTTGCCTAAGGTCGCACAGAGAGTAGGGAGCTGAGCTAGGGTTTTAAGCCAGGCCCTTGACTCTGAATTGAGTACTGTACTCTTTACAACTATATCAGGCTTCCTGACATGGAGGGATGTAAAATTGTAACCCATAACCCACAGATGATTGATTCAGCAATAAAAACTCTGTTTACTAGACCTAGCACAAAGGATTGACTCTGACAACAATATTTAGTGCTAATAATCCTTCCCTAATAGATCTATAACAGGAAGGACCTGAGAAAAGGAAGGAAGGAAGGAGAAGAATGGAGAGGAGATGGGAAAGAATAAAGAGAGGAACAGATGGAGGAAGAGAAGAAGGGAAGAAAGACTAAATAGTTACTCTGGAAAGGATAAAAATTCCCAGGAGTAAGATCCCATAGTACTTTGAAATTTGGTCCAAGGGAATAAAAGACAATATCTGTGATCATATATTACTTACCCTCCCATATTGGGGGCATAGCCCATTTTCCTACAATATCAAGCAAGTCTGTGATAGAGGTAATTAATTCAAACAAGAGACAACTGGACCCTAAAATTTAACTCACCTACAACTTCCTTTTCCCTAAACCACAGGTGGATCTGTTGTATCAACAGGACATGAAGGGAATGTATTTTGAATAGTGATTCTTGTCTTAAAATCTTATGCCACACCCCAGTAATTACTCTTAAAGCCCCACACCCAGTCCTGTACTTTCAACACACTCTGAAGACTTTGAAAGAATGAATCTGTTTCCCACCTTTGGCTCATCCCAAGGCTGCAGAAAAATCAGCATTGTGACTGTCCCTAGCCTCCAAAACCAGAAATAGAGGGGCCAGATTCTTAACTACTATTTTAGTCTTTGTGGTTATAAAAAATCCCAAGTTGGTTTCTAAATCAGAAACACAGATTGTTTTTGTTTTGTAAAAAACCCAGGACTGGAAATTGGAAGTCTTGGCTCATCCCGTGCTAAGACATCAAAGGCCAGACAACCAGCAGACCTATCTCCTCTTATATCCCTCCCATCCTTCAAAGGCCATTTCTTCCATTAAACTTGTTTGGCCCAGAAAGCCCAAGAGAATGGGAAGCATACTGGACCTGGAATCTGAGAAAACTGACTTGGAGACCCAGCTTTAACTCTTATTAGCTGGTGCGAATTGGTTAAGCCCTTCTGGTAAGCAATTTGGAACCCACCCAGGAAGTTACTGAGCATCCTCTCTGACCCAGTGATACCACTAATAGGCCAATACCCAAAAAGATCAAAGAAAGAAGAAAAGGAGATATAGATAGATAGATAGATAGATAGATAGATAGATAGATAGATAGATAGATAGATAGATAGATAGATAGATAGATAGACAGACAGACAGACAGACAGACAGACAGATAGATAGATAGATAGATAGATAGATAGATAGATAGATAGATAGATAGATAGATAGAGATATATACAGATAATAGTATATAAATGTAATGGTAAATGAATATTATGCTGAAATGGGATGGTTTCAGAGAAGGTTGGAAAAACTTGTATGAATTGATTAAAAGTGAATTGAGGGGGGCAGCTAGATGGCGCAGTGGACAGAGCACCAGCCCTGGAGTCAGGAGGACCTGAGTTCAAATTCAGCCTCAGACACTTAACACTTACTAGCTGTGTGACCCTAGGCAAGTCACTTAACTCCAACTGCCTCACAAAAAAAAAGTGAATTGAGCACTGTGTGACCCTGGGCAAGTCACTTAACCCCAATTGCCTCACACACACACACACACACACACACACACACACACACACACCCTAGGAGAAAAGCGAATTGAGCAGAACCCAAAAAACAAATGTGCAGTGGATAGTCTTGGACTTGGAGTCAGGAAGACCTGCATTCAAATCCTGCCTTAGACATGATTAGCTTTTGACTCCAGGCAAGTCACTTAACCTCACTCAGTCTCATTTTCCTTACTTGCAAAATGGGGATAGTACCTACCTAAGGGAATTGTCATCAGGATCAAATGAGATGATATAAGTAAAACACTTTGCAATCTTTAAAGTTCTAGTTATTCAGATATAGATATAGATATAGATATTATGTAATACTAACATTGTAAAGACAACTTTAAAAGGCTTAAGATCTCTAATCAATTCAATGAACAACACGTTACCTACCTCCTGGTATAGAAAGGTGATGAACTATATTTTTTGGACATGGCAAATATGGGAATTTGTTTTGTTTGACTATGCCTCCTAGTTACAAAGCTTTTGTTTTTCTTTATCCCCATCCCCTGAATGAGGAGAAGGAAGAGAAAAAAAATGCTCGTAGGTTTTAAAAAGGGTTGTTTTTTTTCACTCCCTAAGGAAAAAAAACCCTAGGATCATGGATTTATAAGTAAATTCTACCAAAAATTTTTAAAAGTTTCAATACTGTGTAAACTTTTTGAAAAAATAAGTAGGACTCCTACCAAATTTCTTCTATGACACAAATATGGTTTTGATACCTAAACTAGGGAGAGCAAAAACAGAGAAAGAAAATTATAAATCAATTTCCATAATGAAGGTTGATGGAAAAATGTTAAATTACAAGGAAATAACATCAACATGCCACAAAGATGATATGATATAATCAGAAAAGATTTATACCAGGAATGCAGGGCTGGTTTAATATTAGGAAACCTATCAGCATAATTGATCATATCAACAAAAAAAAAAAAACAAAAATCACAAGATTATTTCAATAGATAGAGAAAAAGCTTTTGACAAAATTCAATATCTATTCCTATTAAAAACATTAGCAAAAGGGGCAGCTAAGTGGTGCAATGGGCAGAGCACCAGCCCTGGAGACAGGAGGACCTGAGTTCAGATCCGGCCTCAGACACTTGACACTTACTAGCTGTGTGACCCTGGGCAAGACACTTAACCCCAATTGCCTCACCAAAAAACAAACAAACAAAACAAAACAAAACAAAACAAAACAAAACAAAAAAACACTAGAAAACAGAAATAAATATAGCTTTTCTAAAAATGATTAGTATATACTAAAATCAAGTAAGACAGTAATAGCAACATTGTGAGATGATGAACTTTGATTGACTTACCTCTTCTCAGCAATACAAAGATCCAAGACAATTTCAAAAGATTCATGATGGAAAATGCTCTCCACATCCACAATAAGAACTATGGAGTCTGAATGAAGATAGAAGCAGATTATTTTTACTTTTGTTGTTGCTTTTTTCTCATGGCTTTTCCCTTTTGTTCTGATTGTTCTTTTGACAAAAACTGCTGAGAAAATTAGAAAGTAGTGTGGCATAAACCAATAACTCATTGCTTATATAAGCTCAAAATGGGTACATGATTTAGACATAAGGGATGATATAAGTAAATTAGATGAACATGGAAGAGATTTATAGATAGGGGGAAATTTCATGACCAAACAATTTTTTTTTTTTTGCAATATGAGTGCATCATGTATTTATTTAGTCAAAGACAAAGGAGCAAGCAAGCCTCTTCATTCATCTTTTCCTCAGGTGGTTTAGACAGGATTTCCTCTCAAGATCTTTCAAAGCTTGAACATCCTTCTTAAAGTTCTCCAATTCTTAAAGAATGCTCTTATGGAACTGTTCTATCTTATCTGTCCTATGTTGATGTATCTGGGTTCACAGGAGATGAAATGGATAATTTTGATTACTTAAGATTAAAAAGATTTTGCACAAAAAAAAGCAATGCAAGCAAAATTAGAGAAAAATAGGAAACTGGGGAAAATGTTTGCAGTAACTTTCTCTGATAAAGGTTTCATTTCTCAAATACACAGGGAACTAAACCAAACTTATAAGAATAAGAGCTATTACCCAATTGATAAATGATGAAAGCATATGAACAGGAAGTTTTCAGAGGAAGAAATAAAAGTTATCAATAGTCATATGCAAAAAATGCCCTTAATCACTAATAGACAAATACAAATTAAAACAACTCTCATGTACCAACTCATACCTATCAGATTGCCTAACATGACAGAAAAGAAAAATGACAAATGCTGGAAGGGATAGTGAAAAGAAGTTAATGCACTATTGGTAGAGCTGTGAACTAGTCCAATCATTTTAGAGATTAATTTGGAACCATGGCCAAAGGACTATAAAACTGTGGTTACCCTATGTCCCAGCAATACCCATACTAGACCTGTAATCCAAAGAAATCAAGGAAAAAGAAAAAGGACCCATACATACAAAAATTTTTATAGCAGCTTTTTGTGGTGGCAAAGAATTGGAAACTGAAGGGATACACATCAGTTGGTGAATGACTGAACAAGTTATGGTATATAAATGTAATAGAATACAATTGTGGTATAAGAAATGATGGCCAGGATGCTTTTAGAAAACCCCACAAAGACTTTTATGAACTGATGCAAAGTAAAGTGAGCAGAACTAGAACAATGTATACAGGAACAGCAACATTGTAAGATAATCAGCTGTGCAAAAACTTAGGAACTCTGTTCAATATAATGATCAGCCACAATTACAAAGGACTCATGATGAAAAATGATATTCATCCCCAGATAGAGAACTGATGGACACAGAGCAGATTGAAGCATATATTTTTTCTTTCTTTTTCTTTTCCCCACTCCCACACCAGAACATAGCTAATTAGGAAATGTTTTGCATGACTTTATATGTATAATGGGTATTGTAATTATTGCCTTCTTTTTTTTTTTTTAAATTATTGCCTTCTTAATGGGTGAGGAATGGGGGACAGGATAAGAATTTGGAGCTGAAAATAAAATTGAATTTAAAATTTTTTTCAGTAATAAAAAAAATACTGGAAGTTCACTCTGCCCCCAAAATTCCTGCCTCTGATTTGTCAGTTTCTCCTAGAACCCCCACTTCAAGGAGAGTGCCTACTCCAGCCATGTCCACATTCTTTTCTGGGCTCTCCTCCTGACTCTTCTGACTTTCTCCACCATGCCTCCTCCCCCCAGGTACCTTCTCCAATGTCTCCTACCCTTTTCAGCATGAAGGCAGAACTAACTTTCTTATATTTGTATTAACATTAGCAGTTTAGCACTACTCGACACATAATGGGTGCTCAACTGTTCTTGACTTGAGGACCTACTATGGAGATGCAAGTACTGTGCTAAAAATTGAAGGAGATTCTCAGATGAATTAGACATCATCCTTGCTTGCCCTTTTATATTCTAGTTAGGAAGACAAGTTAAATAATTTACTGTCAGTGCAGTAGCTGACCTTGATTCCATGTTCATCTTCATTGAAGGCATCTGACAACAGTTATACTAAGGATATAGAACCACTCAATACCACAGGGATTCATTGATACATACCATGGTATAGAAAATAGGTGCTACAAGAATTCTGGGAGGGAGAGACCCCTTTAGTATGGGACGGTCAGAAAAGGTTGCAATAAGTGGTAGAAAGGGGCAGCTAGGTGGCACAGTGGATAAAGCACCAGCCCTGGATTCAGGAGAATGCAAGTTCAAATCCAACCTCAGACACTTGATACTTACTAGCTGTGTGACCCTGGGCAAGTCACTTAACCCTCATTGCCCCAGCAAAAAAAAAGAAAAAAGAAGTGGTAGAACCTGAGCTGTAGCTTGAACAATACCTAGCATTTGGACAACATTTGGATGGAGAAAGGAAAAGGGAGAAGGGTCCCTTGTTTTCCAGTCTGTAGAAATAATATTCATTCGTTTGTTCATTCATTCAACAACTATTATAACACATAGTTCTAGATATGAAAAGAGGTGCAAAACACAGAAAGAAATGTTGGGGAGACAATAAGGAGATTAGTTTATCTGAAGGATGAGCATAAAGGGGCATACTTGGAGATAGGGGTAAAACAAGTATATTGTGGGGGAGGGGGGCCTTGAATGACTGACAAGCTGAGGATTTTATACATTATCCTTTAAGCAAAAGGCGGAACCCTTAAAAGCTTTTGAACAGTGGGGTAATCCTGTGTTGTGTTTTACCTAAATTTTTCTGGCAAATGCTTTGGAGAATGGTTTAGAGAGGAAAAAGATTAGAGGCACAGGGACTGGTTAGGAGCTGCTGCAATGCAGAGAATTTGGTGCTGAAGACCTGGATGTGGTAGTAGAATGGAGATAAAGGATGTGAGACAAATATGAGGAATTTTTTACATAATTTGAACTCAAACTCATGGTGCTTTAGGGCAGGAATTTACTTCATGGAAAAGAAGGAATGGATCTGGAGGCACTAGACTTGAATTTAAATATGATTTCTGTTCTTTTTGACCTCTGTGACCTTGGGCAAATCTTCACCTTTCCGGGCCTTGGGTTTTCACTCATAAAATAAGAGTTTTGAACCAAATGCTTTCCAAGGCTTTCCATCTCTAAATTCTTCAATTCTATAGTCCCACATCATGACAGGGTGGTACATATTATACTTTAACAAAGTTCAGTGAAACAATGGATACAGGTAGATAAAAGAATGGAACTAATCTGAAGTCCATTCAATTGAATGGTCAGATTGTTTACTTAGGTTGAGTTTCCCCAACCCCCTTCTCTACTGATATTCATTTTGTCATTCAACAAGCATTTACTGGAGACCTACTACGTGAATAGCCCTAAGCTAGGTGCTGTGGGCAACACAAGAAAAGTATGATTTTCCCTTGGCTTTTAGGAGTTTAAAATCTATGTGGAAAAATGAGGGATAGCTATAAAAAAAAGCAACCTCTAGAATGACATTATTTAGGATAGGATTTATAACTAGAAAGGACCTTTTAGGTCATTTAGTATAACCCCCTCACACACAAAGTGAGATCTGGAGGGGCAAAATGAGTCATACAAATTAGTAAATAATAGAGCTTGGATTAGACACCCCCCCCACACACACACACACACATACTCTGGTGATTGTAATAGAAGGAGTGATGCAAAACACATTTTCAGGGAAATCAGAGGAAGAAGCCATAACTATGGTCTTAGGTGGTCAGGGAAGGAGATTTGGAAAAGATCAGACTTGAGTTAGTCCTTGAGGGATGAGTAGGATTTAGATCCTTCTTGGGCCTGTCCTGCTGAATAAACACTCTGGCCCTTGTATAGATGACCTAATGGGTGCCCATCGGGACAAGTGTCAAGGGTGGAGAGAAGTTCTAATAATAATAATAAATGATATTTGTATGGCATCTTTTGCTTTTCAAAGAATTTTCTTTTTTTTAATTAACCACTTCACTCCCCTATTGAAAAATAAAGAAAAAGCAAGCCCTCATAACAAATATGTATAGTCAAGCAAAACAAATCTCCCTTTTAGCTATGTCCAAACATATATGTACATATGTATCTATATATGTGTGTGTTTCTCTCTATATATCTACACTTTGAGTCCATCACCTATCTAACAGGAAATAGGTAACATATTTTCCTAATGGTTCTAGAATTATGGTTGGTCACTTCATTGATCAGAGTCCTTAAGCCTTCCAAAGTTGTTTGTTTTTACAATATTACTGTGGCATAAATTGTTCTGCTACTTTCACTCTGCATTATTTCATACAAGCCTTCCCAGGTTTCTCAGAAGCCACATCCCCTTTATCAGTTCTGATAGCACAATAGCATTCCAACCCATTTATCTACCACAACTTGTTCATCCATTATACATTTGGTGGGCACTCCCTCAGTTTCCAGGCCTTTCCCACCACAAACAGAGCTGCTATAAATAAAAAAGAGGGTCTTCTTCCTCTATCTTTGATCTCTTTGGGGTATGGATCTAGGAACAGTATCACTGGGTCAAAGGGCACACTCCAAGATCTTTCACCTTTATTATCTCAGTAAGCCCTATGAGATACACAAGTCAGGCATTATGATCTCATTTTGCCGATGAGAGATAGGAGAGACTGAGCTCGTGACTTCACTGGTATACAGAACATCTAGATATGGAAACTCCCTCTCCCAATGGAAGTTAGCACCCTTTCTCTAACGTGTCAGAAATAGGACTTGAACCCAGGTCTTCCAGGCACCAAGGCCTACTGTCTGTCCACTCTGCCATGCTGTCTCTACTGATGAGGAAATAACAATAATAGCTCATTGTTTATACAACACTTTAAGGCTTGCAAAATACTTTCATTTGATCCTCACAAAAACCTGTGAGGTAGGTGCTACTATTATTCCATTTTTACAGAGGAAAAACCAAAGATTAGGGTGGTGAAGGGACTTCCTCAAGAATTAAGTCAATTCAGGGGCTGGACAAGAACACAGCTCTGACGGGAGTGTCAGAAAAGGGTTATTTCTCTAATGGTTGGGAGCCTGGGGATCCAGTCAGCCAGCCAGTCTCTGACCTTCATTCCCATGAACTGACTACATTGGGCTGTTCAGCGTTGTGATAGAACAATGTTTGGGAACATATCCTCTTAACCTCTGTCTGTCCACAAGATATAACTCATCGCCTGTTGTCCTATCAAGCATAATGGCTGTTAGGTAGGGAAAGAACATTTGTCTGGGGAGGACAATGAATATTGATTTTTCTGGCAATAAGAGCTGGCAGCTGAATGAGTAGTTTGGTTTGAGGTTTCTTCTTGGTTTTTTTTTTTTTATTTGAATGCCTATGTCTGACTACTTTTCATTCTCTGCTCTTCCGGGGGCCCCTGGGCTTACCCAGGGATCTCTTGTAAAAGGACCCATACAACCATTCTCCTCCTCCACGCCCCTCACCCTCACCCCTACCCCGACTGTGTGTGCTCTTCTCCCAGCATTCTCGGTGTCATTTCTGGAGTGACGACTGTTAATAGGTAGATCAGGGCCTGTGCCAGCGTGCATGTGCCGCAGCCAACACGGCCCCACCTGGCAAGAGCTGCCAAGAGCAAAGCAACTTGGGACATTCCAGTCTCCTCACTCTGTGCTTGCCCGCTGCCTTTGGTCTGAGACATGCCGAGAAGTCAGGAGCTGGCAACATGGGGAGGAGGGATTGTGAGCGGTTTCTGGTTCCTGATGTCCAGCTGTGGTCTATCTGCACCCTCCCACTCCCACTGTAAAACTACACACATACCAACATGGTGTAATGGCTGGCCTTGGAGCCAAGAAGACCTAGGCTCAAACCCCATCTCTCTGACATCTGCTAGCTGTGAGCCTCAGTTTCCTAATCTGTAAAATGAGGGAGTTGGGACTTGAGGACCTCTAAGGTTCCTTCCAACTCTAAATCTATGATCCCACAGTCCTTCTTGACCACTTCCTCACCGTGCTTCCTCTGCTCCAACACCCTCCTCACCTCCCTTCTCTAGCCACCCTGTCCCTGGGCCATAGGTCTCTGCTAGGGACAACTGTCACCTTATCATGCCCAGAGGCAGGTCTCCACATCTCACCAGCCACCTACACACCATTAGAATATAGACTTCCTGAAGGCAAGGACTATTTTGCTTGCTTGGATTTGCATCTCCAGTGCTTAGCAACATGCATGACATATAGTAAGCATTTAATAAATGCTCTCTCTCCTCTCCCTCCCTCTTCCCCCCCCATCCCTCCTCCTCTCCTTCCCTCTCCTCATCTCCATCCCTCTCCATCTCTCTCTCCCTCTCCCTCTCCCTCTATTCCTCTTCTTCCTCCTCTCCTTCCTTCCTCTCCTCTTCTTCCCTTTCCTTCTCCTTCTCCTCCTCTTTTTCCTTTTCCTTCTTCTCCTTCTTCTTCTTCTATCTCTCCTCCTCCTTCTTTTCTGTGTGTGTGTATTTGTATCCTAGGCAATGACAGAATAAGCTCTTAATAAATTATTTATCTGGAGGAGAGATAGAGAGAGAAATGTAGGCAATGCAAAAATAAAAAGGTAACCATAAAAATTCATTTTAAAATATACTTTATTCAATATTTCCAAGATTCATGACTTTACCCATATAAGTATTTTCTCTAGCAAGACAGATTACGACCCCCTCCATACCCTTGTACATGTCCTTCATTAGTTGCTGCAACCCCCAAATACTCACCCCTATTGGCAATCCAGGTGATAATGAAATTCTCTGACCTGAGCTGGGCTGGTCCATCCTCCCACTCTAACTCTGTAATGATTGGAATGACGCTACCTGCTAGAGAGCTACTGTAGGAAAGCTCCGCCATGAGGAGAAGGCATCTGAGGGCAAGCCATGCAGCTTTTCTTTGGCATCAGGAAGTGACGTTTGCTTGTGGGAGGAAGAAGGGGTGAGGCTGGCTCTCTCAATCTTTTTCACCAGGACTCTCCTGGAGAGCAGAGCAGGAGAACTGTAGCTCCCTGAGATAGATAGCTGAATCTAGGCCTCTTTTTCTCTCTCTTCACCAAATTCTTATTCTCCTTAATAAATGCTTAAAAGTCTAAATTCTTGCTAAAGCTTATAATTTATTGGTGACCACTCATTAGATATTTTAGACAGTATAGCTAGAATTTTAGCCCCTTACAACTCAAAACTTTTTCCACTTTGGTAGGATCTGCTAGAGCCGGTCTATTCTTTGCTGGTGATGGGGGCTAGCAGAGGGTGCCTATGAATACATACATGCAAATAGATTTCTAGACATCACACTATATGCATACACATAGCATCATAAGTAAAGAGCTTTCGGAAAGGACCTCAGAGACCATCTAGTGAAACCCCTTCATTTTACAATTTAAAAAATTGAAACTCGGGGATGATAGGGGACTTCCCCAAGGTCACAGAGGGAATAGTAAGTGGCAGGCTGCTCAGATTGTATAGCTAAGTGATCTTTTCCCTGTGCCATAAACATGCTGTAACCCAGTGGTGTCAAACTCCAAAAGAAATGGGGGCAACTGAATTGTACATAAGGATCTCTGTGGGCGACATATTGACTTAGTAAATACATTTTTACGTGTGTCTTCTTTCATCATTACATCAACATATTAAAATCAGACAAGAACTACATTTTAATCTTGTTTTGGCCACTCTGGGGGGCAGGGGGAAGGAGGGAGGAAACAGGGCAGTGATGTGTGTTTGAAACCCTTACTCTAACCAATCAATCAATAAGCATTTATTAGGCACCAGGCACTGGGGATACAAAGAAAGGCAAAAGCACAAAAACAGTCCCTACCCTCAAGGACCTTATGTATAAATGGGAAAGATCAAATGTAAATAAATGTGCGTATATACTAAGTAGACAGGTGACCTTGCAGGGGAACATGAAAGGGGTAGGGGAGAAGGCCTCTGGTGACCTGCCTTTTTTTCCTTCCTCCATGATGAATTAGGAGTCAGAAGACCTAGGTTCTGTTATTTCTGTTAATTCATTGGGTTACCTACCTTGAGCAAATCACTAATTTCCCTAGGCCTCAACTTCTAGGAGAGGTGATGTTGGTAAAACACTGGTCTGAATCTAAAGGAAAAGGGTTATAATCTTACCCCTGTTACTCACTCCTGGTATAACTAGCTAAGCCTAGAGGTCCCTTCTAACTTTAGATTTATAATCTGTTGAATTGATTTTGTATAAATAGATATAAATTATAATAGATTATAATTTTGTTGTTGTTCAGTCATTTCAGTTGTGTCCAACTTTTCATGACCCCATTTGAGGTTTTCTTGATAAAGATACTGAAGTGGTTTGCCATCTCCTTCAGCAGATGAGGAAACTAAGGCAAATGGGGTTAAGTGACCTGCCCAGGGTCACACAGCTAGTAAGTGTCTGAAGCCAAATTTGAACTCAGAAAGAGAAGTCTTCCTGACTCCAGACCCAGCACTCTATCCCCTGAGCCACCTACTGGCCCAATAGATTATAATATATAATTATACTAATTTATTTTAATTTTGTTTCATATTAAAGGTATAAGTTATAATTACAATAGGCAAGAATGATTTAATAGAAATATATAAATATGTTACTAGTCATATGGCTTGTCCCCTTTTCACCAGAATTGGAGGGGAGGCAACATTGTTTTATATTCCCTTATATTTTTCTGCCCCCTTAACCTCACTGCCACCCCTGCCTCACCTTTCTCTCCAATGCCTGAGCCAATACACCTGAACAAATGCAGAGACTCCACCTAATCTCATGGCGGCAGTGAGCCACACATTATTTTGATGTTCCATCAAGAATTGTCATTCAGTGCAGGCAGCTCTGCTTCTGCGGCTTTGGAGTGTTTATGAGGACTCTGGTCCAAGGAGCTCAAACTGTTTTACTGACAACATCTCCCTTCAGTGTCATGACACCAAGGGAGGTGAGGGGAAGGTCAAGGGGAAGGTGGGGAAGAAGGGGAACAGCCATAATGAAACAGATATTATCTCCCCTTCCCCACACCCAGTTTAACAGACAAGGAAACAGAAACACAGAGAATAAGTCACTCCCTCAGCAGGACTGGATTAACCCAACTTGTGTTCTTATACTTTATATCCATCCTCCTCCATCTGGTATGCTAGAGTGGACCCAGGAGACTTGGGAAACCCTAAAGTTCCATAAAGAGGAATAATGGTTTATGTTACCCATCTTTCCCTACCAAACCCATTAACCACCTCTTCCAACAAGGACTTCCTGATGACTCCTAATAAGAATCTCTCTCTTCCCCGATGGCCCTGACTGTAACTTATTGTCTACACCAAATTTCTTGACACTCGATGTGATGAAGTTTAGCCCTTTACACTTTCTCCTGTTATTCTGCAACTGTTTCCTGTGACATATTCTTGTCTTCCAACAATATCAAAAATTCTTCAGGAGCACTGACTGTAACATGCACTTTTCCTGTGTTCCCCATAGTTCACCAGCACTTAATAAATATTCTGACTAGAGTTGAATTGAACTGAATTGGAAGAGGCACATCAGAGGTGTTCCCCCTTCTGTATGCCCACCCCTAACCCTTATCAGAGACATTCAATAAATATTTTGACTAGAGTTGAATTGGGGCAGAGCCAAGATGAAGGAGTAAAGGTAGGAACTTGCCTAAGCTCTCTCAAATTCATCTCCAAACAACTTGAAAATAATGCCTTAAAAAAGAATTCTGGAGTGGCAGAACCAACAAAATGATGGGATGAAACAACTTTCTAGCCCAAGACGTCTTAGAAGGTTGGCAGGAAAGGTCTGTCTTGCTGCAGTGAGAGTGGAGTGCAGTCTAACAATAGGCCTTGGGGTGACTGAATTGGCAGCAAAGGCTTCATCAGTAGCTTCTGGAACTCTCAGCCCACATATAGTAAGGAGGTTGGACAACAGATTAGAAGATTATAGGGCATCCTTTGCTGGCACTGGGTATAGGACTCTGTTGCATTGTCCATATGCAGATCTGGGTTTCAGTCCCAGGGTAACAAGGAGCACTAGCACACTAGAGTGTGTGGATGTAGGGGATCAGGGACCCTGATCACAGTTTCAGGAAGAAAAAAAAAAGTGTTTGTGGTTACTCATAGACCAGAACACAGGTCAGGGAAACAGTGACTACACATTTCCTTAGATCATATCACCTTGAAAGAATTGAAACATATAACTAGCTCTGAAAACAGTAGCATGAAAAAACCTGAAACTTGGGACAGTGGCCACTCCACACTGGGTGCAGAGCCCAACTTTAATATAAAGTTAAAAGTCAAGAAACAGGCTGAGCAAACAACAAAAAAAAAAGAGCCTGACTATAGAAACTTACTATTCTGACAGGGAAAATCAAAATATAAATGCAAAAGAAGAGAACAAAGTCAAAACAGCTACATCCAAATCCCTTAAAGAAAAATGTAAATTGGTCTGAGGCCCATAAAGAATTCCTGGAATAGCTCAAAAGGGATTTTAAAAATCAAATAAAAAAGATAGAGGAAAAATTGGGAAATGTGAGTGATGGCAAGAAAATCATGAAAAAAAGTAAAAAAAAAAAATACTGAAGAAAATAACACCTAAAAAAACCAGAATAGGCAAAGTGGTTAAAAAAAAAAAAGGCACAAGATCCACTGCCACTGAAGATATGAACATCTTAAAAAGTAGAATTGGACATATGGGAAAGAAGGTGTAAAAACTCAATGAAGAAAATAAGTCCTTAAAAATTAGAATTAGGCAAGTGACTGCAGTTGAATTAAACTGAAATGAAAGGGTACATCAAAGAAGAAGCTATGGCTTGGTAAAATATGGATAGTCCCTCATTTCATGCACTATGTAAGATGTGTAAGTGAGAATACCAAAGAGGTAGAAGGCAAGTTTCGTGCCCTCAAGGGGTTTACAGATTTATGTTGTAAATAGCCCTACAAGAAAACCTAAGGAATGATTCATTATTGTTAAGGCTAAAATTCTAGCTAGACTGTCTAAAATATCTAATGAGTAGTCGCCAATAAATTATAAGCTTTAGCAAGAGTTAGACTTTTAAACATTTATTAAAGAGAATAAAAATTTGATAAAGAGAGAGAGAAAGGCCTACATTCATCTATATATTAAAGGGAGAGCGCATTTCTCGCTCCCTTCTCTGCCAGAGTCCACAGGAAAGAGTGAGTCAGAGCACCAGGCTCCCCCTTCTCCCTCCCACAAGCAAATGTCACTTTCTGAGACCAAAGAAAAGATGCATGGTCTTGCCCTCAAAGACCTTCACCTCATTGTGGAGCTTTTCTACAGTAAGTCTCCAGCAGGTGGCGTCATTCCAATCATTACATTATGGGGCAAAATTGTTTAAAGTGCTTTACAAACCATAAAATTCTACATATATGTGAATTGTTATTTCTTATAGTATAAATGAAAATCACAATATATTGTGATGTGGTAAAAAAAAACACAAAAAAAAAACCCATTGACACCAGACAACCTGGGTTCTATTCCCATTTCTGTAACTTATGAAAACTTGGGCAAGTCACTTCACCTGTAAAATAAAGGGCTTAGATTAGAAGGCTCTGAGTCAGCTTCTTCTTCTTTTCTTTTTTTTTTTTTTGGTGGGGAAATGAGGGTTAAGTGACTTGCCCAGGGTCACACAGCTAGTAAGTGTCAAGTCTCTGAGGTCATATTTGAACTCAGATCCTCCTGAATCCAGGGCCAGTGCTTTATCCACTGCACCACCTAGCTACCCCACTGAGTCAGCTTCTAACATAAATCTCTAATTCTCATCATCACAATAATAGCTTCCTTTAAGTCCCACATTAAATCTTACCTTTTATAGAAAGCCTTCCCCAATCTGCCTTAATGCTAATCTCCTCATTATCTTCTATTTATACTGTACAAATAAGTTCCTATATATGCATATATATATATGTCTATGCATATAGGTATATATAAAACAGAAATAGATATAAACATAGGTGTGGATACATATAAATGTGTGTCTGTATATGTGTGTCTGTTTTTTTGGCTTATATAAACATGTATGGATATATAAGCATATCTACAATTATCCCTTCCACATCACATCTTTACCCATTGCAATTTCGATACATCATGCATCAGCATAAGAAATTAAATGGGAATTTTGGGGGAGTTTTGTGGAAGCTGCAGATAATACACAACAGCTAGCAGATGACACAGAAAAAGTTTAGAAACTCAGAAATGCATAGAATGCATAGAAGTATTTTTACTTAACATTGACCTACATATAGCCTATGACCAAATACTTATCCCAAATCTTACAATAAGGTACTGTAAAAACCCCATAAAAGAAAAAGAAAAAATTCAGACTTCTCTGGTATAGCTCCAACAATATTAAAGGGATAACTGTGTCTTTATGTGTGTGTGTATGTCTGTATATATGTGTGTTATATATATGCATATATATGTAAACATGTGTGTATAGAAACACTATATATATATATACGCTATTTGAATAGAGTTGTTTGCATGTTGTCTCTTCCATTAGACTGTGCTGCTTGAGAGTAGGGACAGTCTTTTGCCTTTCATTATATCCTCAGCCCTTAGCACAGGGCCTGATATATAGTAGCTGCTTAATGACCGTTTATTGACAAACTCACTCATATTCCTTTTTTTTTTTTTTTGGAGATAATGGGGTTAAGTGTCTTGCCCAGGGTCACACAGCTAGTATCTGAAGCTAGATTTGAATTCAAGTCCTCCTCACTGCCAGGCTAGTAATCTACCTAAATGCACCATTCATACTTCATATTCCTTTAAGGTTTACAATGAGAAGAAGGGTGGGTGTAGTGGATAAAGAACCGGTGGCCTCAGAGTCAGGAAGACCTGGGTTCAAGATTTACCTCTGCCATTCCATGTAAGAGGAATGAAAAGCAATGGAGTTGAGCATTCTGGATAGAAGAGAGGGAAGTAATTGAGAAGAGAAAAACTGAGAAACAATTCTGTGAATGGTAGCAATATTTAACTGGGAAATTTCCCAAGAAGATATTAGCCTAGGCTATCCAGATGCATAAAAATTGAGAAGTCAATGGCACTCCCCTCCCTTTTATGAAAATGATGGGCTCTCTTGACAGAAGTATTTTACATTTAAAGATAGGTCCTGTTTTAGAAACTCAGCTGGAGGCAAGGTGTTCACTTAGGATAGTGAATTGTCTAAGGTGTTACCAAAGATATTAAGAGAAAACCATGTTTCTGCTCTGCTCTCAAGACGCTTAAGGTTCAGAAAGTGAAAGCGATTTTTTCAAGGTAACTTTTTATCAGCAGAAGTTCAAGAACAAGAAAAGATCTGGGTTAAAATTCTGGTTCTGCTGTTTTCTAACTGGGCATTTCCCATTGTCAGGTAATCATTCCGCACCTCAGTTTTCTCAATGTTGAATAAAGAGGTTGGAGTAGATGATCCAAGGTCCTTTCTGACTCTTAAGGCCCCAGATCCTACACTTCTACAAATACAAGACCTTTGTACTTTTACTTATGAAAAGTAATATTAAAAATTGTCCTGACTCTACCTATCCCAAATGACTTCCCTCTTTACTTGTCCTCCTGACAGATGCTGCCTCCAAAATAAATGCTTCCCCTTTCCCTTAACCACTCTCCATCCAACCAAACCCCCCTTTTTCTTCAAGACTCGGATCAAATCTAATTTCCACTAGGAAGTGGAAGTTTTCTAAGTCACAGGAATTCAAGACACCCTAAAAGGAAGGTATTCCATTAAAAGGGCTCATCTCTTGACTTTCTTTGGGTTTATATACCAGTTCATATTGTGTAAATTAAACTGTTTTATGTTTTGAAATCTCATGAGCTCAGTTGCTCTTAGGGTAAGCTGGTGAGAAAGTATCTAAAGTTCCCAGCTTCCACCTGAGTGTGAACTACAAACCAAAGAAATGAGAATTCTCCAAAGTGAGTCTTTTGTTTCAGGAGGAGAACTCTTTCACAAAGGGATATATCTAGATTCTATTACTTCTATTACTCCCAATTCTGACATTCTCTGACTTATAGGCAGCTATGTGGAACAGTAGATAGAGTGTCAGGCCTACCTACAGTCAGAAAGACTCATCTTCCTGAGTTCAAATCTGGCCTCAGACACTTACTAGCTACGTGACTCTGGGCAAGTCACTTCACCCTGTTTGCCTCAGTTTCCTCATCTACAAAATGAGTGGAGAAGGAAATGGCAAACCATTCCAGTACCTCTACCAAGAAAACCAAAAAAAAAGGAGTCACAAAGAGTTGGGCATGACTGAAATTCAAACTCACCAACAACAACAACAAATGACTGGCTTTCACTCTACCTTAATTCTTCTTTTTAGGAAGGAAATCTGCAGATAAACTCATTCATAATTAGGGGTTGGTAACATAATGAGTTATCATTCCAAAACCATTTTCATGTTTAAAAAAGAACACAAGGGAAAAAAAATTTACCCTCAAAGTAATGAGTCTCCAGTGGTGGAATTCTGGGTAGCCTCACCACCCAACAGAATCACTGTGCTAGTGATACCAAGAGATTTGAATGTGGTAACTTCCCTCCAGCAGTTTACAACCTAATCTGAGCAGATAAGACACACATAAAGGAAAGAATAATAATACATGTCACTGTATGTAGGTTAAGTGCCAAATGACATCATAGAAAGCCAAGGAATCAATCAACAAGCTTCTGTTAAGGAGTAGGCTCTTTTCCATGCACCAGGCCACATGCTATGTGCTAAGGACACAAAGACAGAAGCAAGGAAGTTTCTGGCCTCAAATAGCTTACATTCTATGGGGGGGGGGGGGTGGAAACAGCACATTCACAAATCACTAAATACAAGATATATACAAAATATATGCAAGGTAATTTGGGTTGTGGCAGGTGGAACACTGACTGTATGCAGGAGGCAGCACCTGAGTTGAGCTTTGAAAAGAGGTACAGGTTCGAAAAGGTAAAGGTGAGGAGGAAAAGCATTGCAGGCATTAGACCCAACTCATGCCAAAACACAGAAGTAGGAGATGAGATGTTAAGTACAGGGAATGGCAAGTAGGTCACTGTGACAAGAACACAGAATTCAAGAAGGGGAGTGATATGTAATCACCTGGGAAAAGTAGACAAGCAAAGTTGTAAAGTTCTTTAAGTGCTAAAAATATGAATTTATTTTATCCCAGTCATAAGGAAGCTACGGAAGCTTCTTGAGCAGGGGAGTAATATGGTCAGATTTATGTTTTCAGCATATCATTTTAGTAGCTATGTGGAGGATGAATTGGAGAAGGGAGAGAATGGAAACAGAGTTATCAATTAAGAGACTCTATTACAATAGGGAATTGCTAGGTTGTATAGTGGATAGAATTCCAGGAAGACCTGAGTTCAAATCCAACCTTGGACATTTACTAGTTGTATGACCCTGAGAAAGACTCTTAACTTCAGTTTCCTCCTCTGTAAAATGAAGATAATTACAGCACCTAACTCCCAGGGTTGTCATGAGGGTCAAGTAGGATAATATTTATAAAGTCTTTATACAAATGTTAGCTGTTATTATTGCAATTGTCAAGGTGAGTATTGATGAAAAACTTAGCTCGTGTTGTTTTGGTGTGTGTGTAAATCAGATGTAAGAGATATTGCTGAGATCTGACAATGGAGTGGCTATAGGGAGATAATAAAGAACTGAAATGGCTACTCTAGGTGGCTGGAAGAATGGAAATATGTTGGTGCCCTAGACAGAAGCATGGAAGTTGGGAGAATTGACTTAGGAAGAATTGGGGGAGGGGGAGAAGAGGAAGAGTGCTAGAGAACACGTGCTCTTAGATGGAGGGGCACAGTCAGGTAGGAAGACCAGTAAAGAGCAATATTACAAAATCCAAAGGAGATGGGAAAGCAGCCAGAAAGGGGGGAGCGGGGAGTGTTTAACAGTATCGGACAGGGAAGAGAGATAGAGAAGCTTGAAGACTGAGAAAAGACCTTTGGATAAAACAATAAAGAGAAAACTGGTGACCTTAGAGAGTAGTTTCAGGCAAGTGGTGAGGAAAGTCCAGATCTCCAGGGAAGGCATGCAGTTTTTATATAGCTCCTCTTACGTGCTGGCATTGTGCCAAGTGCTTTACCAAAATTTCCTTCATCTGAACCTCACAAAAACCCTGTGAGGTAGGTACTGTTATTATCCCTATCTAATAACTGAGGAAACTGAGGCAAACAAGTGACTTGCTCATAGTCACACAGCTAGTACGTTCTCAAGGCTAGATTTAAACTCAGGTCTTCCTGACTCCAAACCTAGCTCAGGGCCACGTAGCTACCCAAGGTGATGAGTTCTATCCTTGATAGAATGCAAGCTCCTTCAGGCCAAAGGCTATTTCATTTTTCATGTTGAATCTCCAGCACCAAGCACGGTGCCCTGTTATTTAGTCATTCTGGTAGTGTCTGACTCTTCATGACCCTGTAGTCCATACTGTCCATAGGTTTTTCTTGTCAAAGATACAGCAGTGGTTTGTCATTTCCATTGCCAGTGGATTAAGGCAAACAGAGATTAAGTGACTTGCCCAGGATGACACAGCTAGTATGTGTCTAAGGCCAGATTTGAACTCAGGTCTTTCCTGACTCCAGGCCCAGCACTCTATCCACTGAACCACCTACCTACCTCCTGCCTGGTACATAGTAAGTGCTTAGTAGGAACCACCTAGCTACTTATGTATGTAGTAGGTACTTAATAAATGCTTTTTGTTTGGTTAATTGGTCAACAGTGAGTGCTGGAGAGGCTCAAAGAATGGAGAGAAGCATAAGAGTAGGTAGTCATGAAAGACTTCATGGAAGGAGTAAAGCATCAACTATTCGTAGAAGAAAGGGTCAGAAAGGCATTCCAGGTCAGGGAAAGTTTATGAGCAAAGGTATGGAACCAGGAGAGACCCTGCTCTTTTCAGGGGATAGTGAGTAAATCGGTTTGCCTAAAGCAGTGTCTGGAGCAGAGTAGGGAAGAGATAAACCTGGAAATGTAGATTAGAGTCATATTGTGAGAGGCTTTGAATGCCAGGTAAAGAGGCTTGGACTTTATCAGGTAAACAATGGGAAGAGAGTTTTGGGGGCAGGAGAACATTGTATACAAAGCCAATAGGCTAGTGAAATTTTCTTTTCTTTCTTTTCTCTTTTCTTTTCTTTCTTTTCTTTTTTTGAATGGGAGGTAGACTTTTCTGGTGTCCCTCAAATTACAGGGGTAGGTTGCTACTTCTTCTGCTACCCTGAAGTCTCAGTCCACCTCCATATCCCACTCACTCTCAATCCCTGCCCCCAGCTACCACAATCCTCCCCATCTAATAACATTTTGCCCTAGAGCTCACCGCACTGAAGTTGGCCATCTTCCCACCTTTGTAATTCACTGAAATCATCTGACTGACTTGGAAAGTTCCCCAAAGTTGTACTGCTAAGTTTACAATTTGTAATGCAGATTTTCTCACTGATAGAGATAGAAAAGGAAGAAAAAAAGGCAGAAGGTCGGACCTGAGATTGCCAGGTTGAAAACCACATTCTCCCTGAAACCAGCAGGTGTATGACTCAGAGAGATCTACATTTGCACCCCTGGAGGATCTGGAGCTCATGCCTCTGTCCTGGACTAACCCCATCCAAGCCTCAATGCAGTCCTGGACAGGCAAGGAACCCATACTACGGCCTCAAGACGAGCGTCTTACGAGGGTCTTACAAACTTCAAGTTCAATGCCACAGACTTTGCCCAGACATTATTGTTGTTCGGTCATGTCTGACTCTTCATGATCCCATTTGGACTTTTCTTGACAAAGACACTGGAGTGGTCTGTCATTTCCTTCTCCAGCTCATTTTACAGATGAAGAAACTGAGGCAAACAAGGTCAAGTGACTTACCCAGGGTCACACAGCTAATAAGGGTCTGAGGTCAGATTTGAACTCATGAAGATAAGTCTTCCTGACTCCAAGCCACCCAAGCCACCTAGCTACCCAGACATTCCTGCAAATTAAAACTACCTGATTAAACTAATTCACACTAAGATGTTAATGGGGCTAAAACCCCTTCCATTTACATTTTTTAAGATATGTAATATGTACATTGGATCATCAATCTAAAGCTGTAAGGGACCTCAAAAAATCATGTTTTCCAACTCCTATTCTACAGATGTGGAAACTGAGACCCAGGGCAGTAAGTGATTGACCCAAGGTCACATAGGTGGTAACATCAGAATTAGGATTTAAACCTCTGACTGCAGAGTTCATGCTCTTTCTCCTAGTTAATGAAAAATCCTACAGGAGATATTTTTGGGAAAGGGGGTCCTCTACAGGATGCCATTTATTTCAGGCAGCTGGTGGTGCAGTGAATAGTGCCAGGCCCGGAGTTAGGAAGACAACTTCCTGAATTCAGATCCAGGCTCGGACACTTACTAGCTATGTGACCCTGGGCAAGTCACTTCACCCTATTGGCCTCAGTTTTCTCATCTGTAAAGTGAGCTGGAAAAGGAAATAGCAAACTGCTCCAGTATCTTTGCCAAGGAAATTCCAAAGGGGATCACCAAGAGTCAGGACATGACTGAACAACAACAACAAACTGCTCGTTTTCCACCCCCTTACCTCATTCAAGAATACTCTTCTTTCCCTTTTCCTAGTTTTCTGGGAGCAAAATACAAAGAAGCAGAATGGTAGCTACTGGTCCACACCCCACAGGACCCAAAGAGTCTTTGTTTGGGTAGGCAGCACTGTGTAAACTAGGGAGTGCTTCCATTATACTCAAATGAGCATGTATTCTAGATTGAGCCTGATTTAGGCCAGTCTCCTGGTAGTTTAGGTTCAATATTGGAACAAAACGAAACACTTGTCGATCATTTGATAGTGGTGATAATAATAATAATAATAGTTAAATTACATAGCACATATTATGTGCCAGGTATTGTGCTAAGTGCTTTATAATTATTATCTCATTTGATCCTCACAAAAACCCTACAAGGTAAGTGCTATTATTATCCCACTTGACAGATGAGGAAACTGAGGCAAACAGAAGTTGGGACTTGCCTAGGATCATTCAGTCAATAATCAACCAATGAACATTTATTAAGTGCCTACTATGAGCCAAGCACTATGCTAAGTGCTGGGCATACAAAAAAAGGGCAAAAGAAAGTTCTTGTCCTATAGGATCTTACAATCGAATGGTTGTACAACAGGTTGAATTTGAACTCAGGTCTTCCTGATTCTAGGTGCAATACTCTATCCATTGAACCACCTAGCTGCCTCTAACATAGAATTACTTACCCATACCAAGAGAAGGATATTCAACAAGGATAGGCATTGACATTTAGAGTAGATTAACCTGAGAAAAGCTCCCTTTGTCTAAATTGCCATTGTGATCCACCATCTTAGCATCAAAAAGTGCCTGGTACTCCTTGTGGTAGTTTGTTTTGTCCTCAGATGATAAGCAAGAGATATCAATAGTCTAAGCCTTTTGTTAGCTGAGCCAACTACATCTCAAAGATGGTCTTAATACCTGTTAAGAAAAAAAAATGAGCTTAGCCTGTTTGGGAGGAGGGGTTAAGATGTCATTGCTACTGTAACCTGGTACTCTCGGATGATGTATTTTATTCCTTTTCTTTTGGAATCCTTTGTTATTTTTTATGCTGCAGCCTACTGACACTTGCCATGAGCCTTTCCAGTGCCCTCTTTGTGCATCTTTAATTTTTCAGAGGCATGGAATTCCAAGCCCTATTGTCAATAGCAATAGGAATAAAATGTCTGTATTGAAAAAATGGACCTGTGCTGTTATGTGCTGGGAAGCTCAGAGTCAGTAAAAGTACTTTGCAATTTCCCAATTCTAGGCTCAGTTCATTTTCCATATATATTATCTGCCCCAGATATACTAAATGTCACACAAACTGTACAGGTTATCCATTAAGATGCACATTGAAATCTCAGCAATAGATCTTCTTCAACTTTTTGGTATTTCCTATGTGAATCACGAGGTTGAACTCACATGAACTGATTATAAATCTCTTCCAAGAGGCTCTGCCATGTCTTAGGGCTTAGTGCAATAAGTACAATGTCACCTATGAACAGAAGCATCTGGAGAACCTCACTATACACAGGGAATCCTTTAACCTAGATTCAGGGGAAAGAGTTATTTCTTTTCTGTTGTTACATCTTCCAAAGAATCTTAGGATGATTTTAATATAGAGATGGGAGACTATTGTTCATCCTTCATTCTTTTTTTGTTTTGTTTTTTGTTTTTTTGCAGGGCAATGAGGGTTAAGTGACTTGCCCAAGGTCACACAGCTAGTAAGTGTAAAGTGTCTGAGGCCACATTTGAACTCAGGTCCTCCTGAATCCAGGGCCAGTGCTTTATCCACTGTGCCACCTAGCTGCCCCGATCCTTCATTCTTGAAGAGGACTAATGACATCCAGAGGGTGATGTCTTCACTTGCAAGTGAATTGGATTTAAGTGAGGCAGAGAAGTACAAAGTCACCAGCCTCACTCTCTCCTCCAGAGTCATCTGTCCAGTGGCAAGATATAGGTCAGGAACACTGGTGAAGGCCCCAGATGCAGTGGGAGTCCTTGACCTTTATAAGCTAAGGTCTTTCCCAGGTCTCAGTTTGTCTCAGGCAACAGTGATTAAAGGCTATGTAAGAACTGAAGCAAAAGATGGCCTGGTTTGACTTCACAAAAGAATGAATCTAGATGGGGAAGAGGCTCAAAGTTTCTGGCCAGAACAGAAACAACTGCTATTTACACTCACTCTGAGCCATCAAAACCCAAACAGTGAGCAAATGAGGCTTGGGTCAGGACCTGTTGTTGGCCAAAGAGTGAAAGCCAAAGTGATTTGGGTTTAAAGGCATAACCAAGAAGGCCTATTTTAATCACTTTATCAAAGCCTGGTTTACCAGAGCTATATTTTAAGAATTCATGAATGAAAACTACATGGGATGATGAGTTGATTTTCCCAGTATTTTTTTTAAAAAGATAGAATGAACAAACAAATAAGTAAATAGGAAAGGGAGACACCTTGCTGTAAAAGAGCCTATAAAGCAATATTGTGCAATTACCAAGCAATAAACAAGAGATTTCATATTCTCCACTTCTTTAGGTCAATTGTAAGATGATAATAATGTGGTCCATAGGTGAAAATTCTTTGCATCTATTATATACATCTAAAAGGGGGGCACATTATTAGCATATGAGGAAAATAGTTGTTTTTTAAAAAAAAGATGTTACCAGATCTATTATGAGCAAGAGCCTAAGCAACCTTGGTTAAATCCTTTCTAATTCTTTTCCAATGGAAATTGCTCCACTCAATAACAGTGACCCTATCCCTTCCCACTCCCAAATCTGGATGTTGTGTAGCAAAAACTACTTTTTTTCATGGCTATCCCCTGCTCAAGAATCCTTCATTGTTCTCTATTGCAGGATACAGGACAAAGTTCCAATTCCTCAGGTTGGCCATAAATCCTTCCCCAACCTGTCTCCATCTGATCTTTTCAGTATTATCTCCACTTGCTATTCCCTGGCATGAACCCTCTATGCCAATTAGGCTAGTTTAGTCATCCTCCCCCAAACATTCTGTGGGTATTTTCCCTCTTCTGTTCATACAATTTCAACTGCTTAGAAGGCCTTCTTCAGTCCCTTATCTGAATTCTATCAATCTTTCAAGGATTCTTCTATCTTCTATGAAGTCTTACTTGATTACCCCAGCCCACAGTGATTTTTCCTTTCTCTGAACCCTACAGCATATCTCTAGCCTTTAGTATATATTCTGCCTTGTACAGGTAGCTCTCTTTCCACATATGTTATATTGGCTCTCCAACTAAAGCAAAGGTTCCTAAGATTTTATGTGTGTCAAGATGCCTCTAGCAATCTGGCGAAGTTGATGGGCACCTTCTCAGAATAATGTTTTTAAATGCATCAAGTAAAATATATTTATTTATGAAGGAAACCAATTATATTGAAAGAGTTGTTATCAAAATACTTTTCTAATAAGTTTACAGACCCCAAATTAAAAACCTCTGAACTATATGTAGCATAAGCTACTTAATAGCAAGAAGTGTATCATATATTATCTTATCTCCCATAGTCCTCATTCTTGCACATAGTAGGACCTCAATAAGTGTTGGTTCATTAATAGACCATTCAAAGGTAGAGAATATACACCAATACTGGGTAAAGTAATCTGATGTTGTGAACAAATACCAAACAAGGTTACAAAGGAATTGTTCTCAAAGAGGACCATGACAACAGGGTGATGTCATGACTTTTGGTGAATAGGATTTAAGTGAGGGAGGGCTGTGCAAGGTCACCAACGTCACTCTCTCCTCCAGAGCCATCTGGGTCCAGTGGCAAGATATATATCAAGATGACTGGAGATGTCTCCAGATGTTTTAAGGCAATTGAGGTTAAGTGACTTGCCCAGGGTCACACAGCTAGTCAGCGTCTGAGGTGAGATTTGAACTCAGGTCCTCCTGACTCCAGGGCCAGTGCTCTATCCACTGTGTCACCTAGCTGCCCCTTACAAAGGAATAGGATAAAATAGATCGTCCTTTTGTTAAGTGATTTGGATAGCCTAGCACCATGCCCCTTTGCTGTTCAGTTCCACTAACATCATGGGTCAGCCCTGAGCTTTGTCTTTCCCAACGTATACCATTCTGAGTTTAAGACCATGCATCTGAATTTTGGAATCTCATTATCATAAGAAACCCCAGAAGGCATCTAATCTAACCCCTATGCGAAGCACAGATCCCCTCAACAATTTTCCTGCCAAATGTTCATTGACTCAGCTTGAATACTTTCTCCTTTCAAAGATAGCTTTACATATTAGAAAGATCTCCCTTACACTGAACCAGAATCTGCCTCCCATATAACTAATGCCTAATTCTGCCTTCCAGAATGAGAGTTAGTCACTCTAGACTCATTATTAGTGTAGACATTCATTAGTCAGAATGAGTCAACTCCTTCTATATGATATCCCTTTAAATATTGTGAAGACAGGTTGGTTGTCTGTCCCACCCAAGTTTTGTTTTTTTTTTAGGCTAAATATCCTTATTTCTTTTAACAGGTCTTCGTATAACTACTAATAAATAACCTTCAGAAGCCAAGAAGGCAAACTTAATCTTTCAGTCCACTTTGCTCAAAGGCCAACTCTTCTGAGGACAGGACAACGTGTCTTGAAGCCAAGCCCTGGGGGAGCCTGGGACACAAGCCAGGGACATGGTTTGGCCCTAGAACATCAGAGAGTAATTTGAACCACCCTCAAACCGGTACTCAGCAGCCAAGTCAGGCAGCTGCTCTAAGTGGCCCACTGCACCATATGGACTTACTAAGGTAGAGGGTTCTCGTTCTCCTCAATAGGGGCAAAGGAAAGCCATAGAGTGTTGCCAACAGCCTTGTCTCCTTCCACTACTCTCCAACACCAACTCCCAGCTCCATCGGGTCCCTCTCTCCACATGCTCTCTACCATGCTCACCACAACCTGTTTGCCATGGGGCCATTGTTTTCCTGGTGTGGAATATCTTTGCATCTCCTGTCCACTTTGTCAAATTTTACCTGTCCTTTCAGACCCTGCTTTCATTAGTTTTTCCAGGGTTGGTAATGACCATCAGACTGTACACAGCATTTTGTTTAGTAACCTTCTAATGCATTTATCATGAAATATGGAGGATTATAGCTATTTGTAAGTGACGGCATGGTATAGTGTTTAGAGGGTTGGCTTTGGAGGCAGGAAGGTCTGGGTTCAAACTAACACTAATTAGCTATGTGATAAGTAAAGTAAAATTCTAAGATTATAATTGCCTTTCTCTTCTAAAGCTACCTGCCATCTACTCTATATTTAGCATTTCACTCAAGGCTTCTTAATATTTTTGTATCATGAACCCCTTTTACAGGCTAACAAAGCATATGGATCCCTTCTCACAGTGACTGTTTTTTAAACAACTGAAAGAAATGCTAAATTTCCCCCAAAAAAATAAAATTTTTTAAAAAAAGAAATGCTAAATTTCAGCTGGAAGTGATCAAAAGTAAAGATACATTCTTTTTTTTTTCCCATTCAAGTTCATCGAGCCTCTTAAATCTATACACGGATACCTAGGTTAAGAACCTCTGCTATATGTAGTTATTTATAGATCACGTCAGTCCCAAAGCCCGTTGGGATAAGACTTTCTCCTTAGTGGTGGAAAGCAATGCCTCAAGAAAACCTCTCTTCATGTGACTAAAGGGAGAGAGACTCTGGGAAGAAGCCAACAAAAGAGGAGCCATCAATCTCTATCATGTCCCTATCCTTGGGTTATTACACTAGAGACTTCAGGGAATTATCCCTTAGATCTGAAACTCTCTTCATTGAGCTGAGCTACCTTACTTCCAGTGGGAAAGCTCCTTCAATCTGTTGTCTAGTATATGTTCTCACATGTATATTTTCTCTGATTTTTGTTTTGCTAAAGACTTGGATTAATGGATTTATTTGCTATGTGTGTTCATTATCAAACTAGTATTTGGTGGGAAGAGAATCAAGTCTTGTATATCAAGCTTGAGGTCTCCCTTCCCCCATTAATAAATAGTAATCGGGGTGGGGGGGCAGCTAGGTGGTGCAGTAGATAAAGCACTGGCTCTGAATTCAGGAGGACCTGAGTTCAAATCTGGCCTCAGACACTTAACACTTACTAGCTGTGTGACCCTGGGCAAGTCACTTAACCCTCGTTGCCCTGCAAAACAAAACAAAACAAAGCAATAAATAAATAAATAGTAATCAGGAGTTTAGCAAGAACCTTCAAGTTACTGCCTCTAAACTAACAATATTTAATATAATTCTAGCTTGGTCCTCCCTCACTCTGAGAATAGAGTGGTGGCCTCAGGCTCCAACCTTCTGCGTCAAGTCCTGGTAGGAATTAAAGTTTTCCGCAAAGACACTAGAGATATCTATTCTTGTGAGGAGGTGCTAAAGATAACTATTCTTGCCTCCCTGCAGGACAAACTGAGATGACCTTGCCACCTACATGTTATGCTTCCCCCATTAGAATGTGAACTCTTTGGGGAGAGGGGCTGCTTTTTCTTTTCCTTTGTATGCTCAGCGACTGGCATAGCACCTTGCACATAGTAAATGCTTGATGATTGCTTTCTGATTGATGGATCGGTTTAGTTGGGTAAAGTTACAGAGGACCAACTGAAGGGAAAGACGCCAGGAAGAAACCAACAGAAGAGGAGCTATCAGTCTTTATCATGTCCCTGTATCAGGTTACTATACTAGAGACTTGAGAGAATGTCTCCTTAGGTGAGATCTGAGACTCTCACCCAAGGGTAAGAGTATCTTTTTCAATCAATACAGGAAGTTCACTACACAGATGAAATCATGGATACGTCCTCAAAGGGGAGGAAAAAAAAAAAGAGCTGTTCATGTCAATATCCTTGCTCCTCCTAGACTATGAACTCCATAGAGGCAGGCCCCCTCTTTTACATGAATTTTGTGCATTTCCTAACAGTTATTGAGTTATTCAGTTTCATAAAATAGGTGATTAATAAATGTCATTGCTATGACTTAAACATTTACTGACCCTTCTACCCCTTTAGTTTCTACAACATTTAGAATGTAAAATGTCATCCTTAATTATATACTTATATTTATTTCTTTTATTATATTTATTTCTAGACTATTTCTAATGTAATCATGTGTTTTGATCTTGTCTCCATAATTAGACAGTGAAGTCCTCAAGGGCAAAGGTTCCCTTTTATGTTCTCCTCCCCCTCCCTACCCCACACCATTTGTTGCTGTTCAATACTTTCAGTTATGTCTGATTCCTCATGACCCCATTTGGGGTCTTCTTAGTTTTTTGTTGTTGTTGTTGTTTGTTTGTTTGTTTGTTTGTTTTTTGTGGGGCAGTGAGGGTTAAGTGACTTGCCCAGAGTCACACAGCTAGTAAGTGTCAAGTGTCTGAGGCCAGATTTGAACTCAGGTCCTCCTGAATCCAGGGCCAGGGCTTTATCTACTACGCCACCTAGCTGCCCCCGCATTGATGAAATACTAGAGCAGTTTGCCATTTCATTCTCTGGCTCATTTAACAGAGCCAGCCCAGAGCCAAACATGTGCATGGCCCTCCTTTTTCTTGTCTTTGTTGTGTCTATTCTTTCCTGTGTCAGTCATCCAGTCAGTCAACTAACATTTATCAAGCACCTACTATGTGCCAGGCACTGTGCTAGACTCTTTATAAATATTACCTCATTTGGTCTTCACAATGATTCTGAGAGGTAGGTGCTGATACTATCCCTATTTTACAGTTGAGGAAAGTGAGGCAAATAGAAGTTAAGTGACTTACCCAGGGTCACATGGCTGTTAAGTACCTGAGGCTGAATTTGACCTCAGATCTCCCTGATTCCTTGATAATGGGTGATAAATGGTTACATGAAACAAATCACTAGCAGCTAATATCAGGGAGAACACACCAAATTGGTGACTTGAGCCTTTAGCATTAAAGAAAGCCACTGCACTGCCCCCTCAGGGTTCCCCATAGAACCCTGGAGTCCTAGAGAGGGAGAAGATGTCTCTAGCCTTGCTCTGAGGAAATGAGCTCAGAGTAGAACTACATCAGCTTCATTCTGAATGATTGCTACATGTAATAATTCTTTGGATCCATATGTATATCATTAAATATACTGATACATTTAAAATCTTAATTCATAATTAATCTTCTGTTAAAGTCTTACCTCACCATATAAGGGAGATAAGCCTGTGTTCTCAAACACAATGCCAGTGGATGACAAATTCTGCCAGATTCTACCAAGTCAGGAAGGCTTTGCACGTGGGCTTAACAATGGATCCCATGTTTGTCATCCAAGGACCAGAGAGGCCAACAAAAGCCCTCTAAGGGGCAGAAGAGGCATAATTCCAATGGATAGAAGGACGACCCCAATCCAGTGAAATCAAGGATTCTTGATTTCATAATTTATATAATAAATTATGATTCCACAATTTAATGTTTTAGCTGAGGAGGAAAAAAAAATCATACCAGCACTGAAATTTTCTTACAGATCCTTTATTCCATGTGCAACAGTAGGATTCTGCAGAACAAAGACCAGCAAACACTGATCTAGTCTAACCCCTTCTTTTTATGGATGAGGAAATGAAGAGGAAATGACTTTTTCAAAGAATGCAGCTGGTGGGTGGAAGACCTATGATTAGAACCCAGGTCTCCAAACTCCTTGTTCAGTTGTTCACTGGATTACTTTGCCTTCTGTCAAATGCTAACACCTGACAGCACAAGTTGCCTGGATTACTTAAAAACCTACAAAGAAGAAAACCCTTCTACTTTTCTCAGGTGGGTATTGAATACCTCCTGCTCCCCATAGCTAGCCTCAATCCTTTGAGCTATAATTTTTGCCCACTTTTTCCCAGCCAATCTTTGATGGGAGGAAAGAAGAAATGACAAGTGGTATGAATTTTCAGCAGTCTCTGGGATTCCACGAACATCCTATGGCTAGGATTGGTTCATTCTCCTTCTTTCAACCCTTCCATACTCATGTATTAAGCATCTGTTATGTTCAGAGTTAGTCAGCTAGATGGTGCAGTGGATAGAGTACCGGGCCTGAAGTGAAGACTCACTTTCCAGAGTTCAAATCTGGCCTCAGACACTTCCTAGCTATATGACCCTGGACAAGTCACTTCACCCTGTTTGCCCCCTATTTCTTCATCTGTAAAATGAGCTGGAGAAGGACATGGCAAAGCACTGAAGCATCTTTGCCAGGAAAAGCCCAAATTGGATCATGAAGAGTTGGACATGACTGAACCGAATGAACAACAAAAATAAGGTTTGCACTAACGGATTCCTAAGGCACTTTGCAGCTCTAAGTATTATAGTCCTATAATGGAAGAAAGAGAGATGGAAAGAATCCAACCAATAGAGTACTCTGTGAGGGGCCCAGGCCTTACACTTTCTGAGTCAGAGAAAGAGCCTCATATTCCTCACTGAATGTTATAGGCACAGTTCTACCTCTTCCTGCCTTGGGGAGCAAGTTTAAGGGGAACAAAAAAGGAAAGGAATGGAAGAGGGAAAACGTGAAAAGTTAGGCCAAGAACAAAATCCAAAACAGGCCGATGTGAAAAGGGAAAAAAAATCTCCTTGTCATATGGTCAACAAGGAAGAAGTACGCGGTCAGAGAAGCAGAGAATGACTCACGAAGGGGAGATTTCATGGGTTTCCAAAATAGGCAGGGCCATTGCCAGGTAATCACTCTCGGTTAATGTTTTCCATTCCTTCTGTCACCTTCCACTCCCTGTTCCTTTCATTTCTTAGGTACATTCTGTCCATGCTGAACAGTGAAGGTACATTTGATAGGGTACCCCCAAAGGGCTGCTGCAACCCTAGAAATGAGGCCCTGCTGGCTTGTCCAGGATCCAAGGACCACTGAGAACATTGGTCCTGACCATAGGAGGTAAGTCAACAAGTCTTTGTTGAATGCCTACTATGTACTCAGTCCTTTGCCAGGCCTGATCAGAGAGACAGGGGTTTCTATTATCAGGCTCCAACTTATTCCATATCACTCATTTTCACACATACTACATGCCAACCCAGCTGAACAACTCTCCATCTTGCCCTCTCTCATCTCTTTGACATCACCATGATGACCTGCCCTGTTCTTCCAACTGAAAAGTGCTCTCTCCCTTCCTGTTTTTAAATGCTTTATTAATGCTCTTTTAAAACATCTTGCTCTCCTTATCAATTATCCCACTCAGAGTAGAGCCCTCATTTGTAACAAAGAAGTACAGTTTAGCAGAACAAAACAATCCACTGACTATGTCTGAAATATGTCTCATTTTGAACCTGTAGTTCACCACCTTTCTGCTGAGAGGCGGTGCATCACCTGTGCTCTGAAATCACAATCTTCCTCAGTTTTTCATACTGCTCATCTGCACCTTGCCTTTGTGTTCATCTCATTCCTTCTTTTATCATAGTAATTTATATACATGTAGTTTTCCCATTATTACATTTTTCAGTTCCTTTTTTATTTTTTGGCAGAGCAACGGGGGTTAAGTTACTTGCCCAGGGTCACACAGCTAGTAAGTGTCAAGTGTCTGAGGCCAGATTTGAACTCAGGTCCTCCTGAATCCAGGGCCAGTGCTTTATCTACTGAGCCACCTAGCTGCCCTCTCTCTGTCTTTTAACATTATATGAGTGTTAGTAATCCTTGGGCTTTCCATCTATTATGTCTCACTCTCAATATCTGATTGCCCTACCTCCTTTTCCAATACTACATCTTCTGAACGATGTCTTTTCCTCTGCTTCTTGCAAACAGACCTCCATGGATAATATTTTGCAGCCAATTGCACCCACCATATATCTCTCTATTGCCTTTTTTTGGAGGGGGGAGGGCAGGGCAATGAGGGTTAAGTGACTTGCCCAGGGTCATACAGCTAGTATCAAGTGTCTGATGCCGGATTTGAACTCAGGTCCTCCTGAATCCAAGGCTGGTGCTTTATCCACTGTGCCACCTAGCTGCCCTCCTCTCTATTGCCTTTTGTTCCATTAGCCATTTTGGTTCTACAGAACATATAGTGTTTCATGATATGTAATCATATGGCATCACTGGAAGGTCATTAAAAGATATATTTTTTGTTTCAGCAAGGAGTGTGTTTTCATCAAAAGTATTGCTCTTTCTGCAAAACCAAATTAGTCCATTTTCCTATGCAATTATGGGTCCATCTCCAGTGCCTACCCAACATATACATACTGATAAACCAGCCCAATGGATTGTCCTTCCAACCACATATCATATTCTAGGCAATAGATATTTCTCATCCACTCTATTTGACCTCTGTAGATTGTTGAACCAAACTCTTTGAATTAGTTATGGATCTTATTTAGAAGATTCCTGCAGTATTTGTGAGCTTGCTAAAAATCAACAGTGTTAACCTACAAACAAGAATATATGGAGGCCTTCATGTCATTAATGCTTTTTTGAACAAAATGAAATAAATCAAGGAAAGAATAAAATGTGGTGCCTGCCCTAGTGGAACCTAAAGTCTAGTGGGACAGCCAACTTTAATACACAAGAAATAATAAACAAACCAGACATTATAAAAGCAAGTATAAATTTTGGCCTCCTGGGGCTATAGAAATTTAGAAAATAGACACATAAGTAGGATTGAGAGTCATCAGAGAAGGTTTTACATTGGAGATAGGACAGGAAGAATAAATGAGATTCAATAAAGCATATACAAATAAAACAAATAGAGGGAAAAGTCCACCCATACACTCAGTTTAAATACTATTTCTTCCATGAAGCCTTCCCCAATTTCTCTGAAGTCTCATTGTATTAAAATTTGGTTTATACAGCATGTCCTAAAAGTCTTAGTGCCATTTTAAGCTTTAATAATTCTGTGTGTGTATGTGCTTGTATGAGGGGGAAAGGAAATAAGCATTTATATAGAGCCTACTATTTGCCATGCACTGTCCTAAACACTTCACAAATATTATCTCATTTGATCTTTTGGGGGGGGGCAATGAGAGTTAAGTGACATGCTCAGGGTCACACAACTAGTAAGTGTCAAGTATCCAAGGCCAGATTTGAACTCAGGTCCTCCTGAATCCAGGGTCAGCACTTTATCCACTGTGCCACCTAGCTGCCCCATCTTATTTGACCTTCACAACAACCCTAGGAGGTAGGTGCTGTTACTCTCCCCATTTTACAATTGAGGAAACTGAGACAGACAGAGCTTAAATTACTTGCCCAGCATTACACAGCTAGTAAGTATCTGAGGCTGGATTTGAACTCAGGTCTTCTTGATTTCAGGACAAGCCCTTTATCTACTTCTATCCACTGTGTTACCTAGCTGCCCCAAAAAGCGTCTGTCTGTCTGTCTCTCTTTTATCTATCTCTCTCTCTCATTCTTTTTCTTTCTCTCCCCACTCTTTTTCACACACACACACACACACACACACACACACACACACACACCTAGCAGAAATCTGTTTGATGCATGAAGAAGATAGTGAAAGGGTTAATCTGGCTCAAATGAAAGGAGTTGTTGTGAGTTGGGGATCAAAAGATAAGGTTAGAGAGACTGAGTAACTATGCTAATGAGAACTTCCAGCAGGGAAAACAGAACTAGATGCCATTCCTGGATGCCACTCCTACATCAGGCAGAAACTGGGAAGGCCTTTCTGCCCCTAAGTTTGGCTCCAGGAACAGGGTGCCAGAACTCTGCCTGGCAATGCAATCAAGGTGAAGTGAGGGTTTGGTGCCAAAAGCCAAATTATGTCCCTTCCTTTCTAGCCTGCCTTCCAAAAGAGAGAGAGAGAGAGAGAGAGAGAGAGAGAGAGAGAGAGAGAGAGAGAGAGAGAGAAACTAAGCCTTTTGTCTTGAGGAAAATCAAACAACCCTTTCAATTCTACCCCTTCCATTTTGCCACACCAAAATGGGGCACACCTTGGGATCCATTGCACAAGGGTCTCAGGAAAGGGAATTGTCCTTGGGGCAGCAGCCATTGGCACTATTTACAGCCAAAAAGCAATTCTAATCTCATGAGAAGGAGCTTTCACCCCCTTCCTCTCCATCTCCTCCATCATTTACTATAACTCTCTCTGTTCGTCCCCTTTCTTCTCTACCACCATCGTTTCCTCCTCCTGCCCCTCTTCCTCCTCCTCTTTCTACAAGGCATCTGGCCTTCTCTATGAGTGATCTTATTTCAGTCTCAACATGATCAGAGGCAAGTACGAGAAACTTGGTGCCTTTGTCTTTGCCAGCATAGCTACAATGCATCACGGAGACATTGTTGGGGGGGCAGGGGACGGGCAGGAGAAGGGCTGTGGTTGGGGCCTGGGAGGAAGACTCAGTAGGAATGCTGACACCCCCTGAGGCCCTCTCACTCAGTTACAGAATTCTGTCTCAAAGGGACTGTGACAGGCCAGCTTGTGCAGGCCCCAGCTTCCATTCTTAAAGTCAGATTATTTTTGGAAAAAATCCCAATGGCATCAAGTGTTAGTTTATTTGAAATATGGAACTGTTTCAGGCCCTCACATCAACCTGATGGCATCGCCAGGTAGAGTCCTGGCTCACCTGTGCCTACAGCCAAACTGAGAGGCAGACAGGGCCCCTCCCGGTTTCCACCTGGGGGCTCTTGTGTATGTGCATGACTCAGACAGAGGCATGGAGAGTATTCCCTCATCTCACCTCCAGAATACATCTCATTTGCCCAAAGAGAATCATTTGTGGGGGCACTGGAGGTCATCTAGGAACCAATGCAGGAATCACTTCTATAGTATCTCCCACAGATGGACATCTAACTCGTGCTTGAACACTTCCAGTGCTGGGAAGCTCACAATTACTAGATATTTGGGTTGTTCAAAATCATTTTATATTTTGAATCAAAATTTGTCTCTCCAAAATTCCCATCTACTAGTCCTTGTGCTGCCCTTTTGAGCTAGTCTTTCTTTCACATAAAAGCCTTGAAAATCCTTGAAGAGAGAGAGCAGTTAAGTCCCTCTCTTATCTTACCCAGATTCTTTATTCAGACTAATTCAGACAAGCATTTTAAAAGTCCCTTGTACCATGCTTGGCTCTTTGTATACAAGGACAAAAATGGAAAAGTCCCTGCCCTCCTGTAGCTTACATTCTATTGAAATATAGATATCCCCCATTTTTTCAACCATTCTTCATATAACTCAGTTTCTAGATCTAGTCTCTGTGCTCTCCACAATATCCTTTCAAAAATGTGGTGTTCAGGGGGCAGCTAGGTGACACAGTGGATAGAGCCCTGGATTCAGGAGGACCTGAATTCAAATCCGGCCTCAGACACTTAACACTTACTAGCTGTGTGACCCTGGGCAAGTCACTTAAACCCAATTGCCTCACCAAAAAAAAAAAAAAAAAGTGGTGTTCAGGGGGCAGCTAGGTGGCACAGTGGATAAAGCAAGGGCCCTGGATTCAGGAGGACCTGAGTTAAAATCTGGCCTCGGACACTTGATTAGTTGTGTGACCCTGGGCAAGTCACTTAACCCTCATTGCCCTGCAGAAGAAGAAGAACAAGAACAAGAAAAAGAAAAAGAACAACAAGAACAAGAACAAGAAGAACAAGAGAACAAAAGCGTGGTGTTCAGGGAAAGAATTTCAAGGCAGTTACTTGGTGCAATAGATGGAGTTTTTGGACTAGGAGTCAGGGAGAGTCAAGTTCAAAGCCTCTCATCTACTTAGCTGTGTGGTCCTAGGCAAGCCAAACTCCCCAGAGACTATAAAGGAATGTCCATTTTTCTAATGATTTTACTGGTCGCTTACTTTGTTGTTATGTCTCAATGGCAGAAAGAACAAAGACAAGACTGGCTCTGGAATCCTATTACTGATAATTATTGTTGCCAGGACCTTGGGCAAGTTACTTGTCTTCCCTAGATCTCAGTTTCCTTATTGATAAGACAAGGGTGTGGACAGGGGATAAGCATTCATAAAGCAACTACTATGCACCAAGGATTTACAAATATTATCTTTTAATCTTCACAACAACCCAGCAAGGTACAATTATTATCCCCCCTTTAGAGTTCATCAAACTGAGATAAACAAAGGTGAAGTGACTTGTCCAGGCCACATAGTCAGTCAGTAAGTGTCTGAGGCCAGATTTGAACTCAAGTCTTCCAGACTCCAGATTCAGATCTCTATCCACTGCACCATCAGTTGCCTAAATGGCCTCTGAAGTCCCTTCCAGCTCTAGGCTTATGATCATAATTAAATGTTTTACTATCAGATAAATGGTTTCTTCTTGGTCTATGAATAATTAATAATTAAGATTATCCAAAATACTTCACACAGAACCTGGGCTAACAAACAATTCTGGGGTTGAGTTAGACCTATATTATACATGTATAGCTGTTTGTGATAGTATTTCCATCCTCCACCTCTTGTTGTAAGTGCTATTCAGTAGTTTTAGTTGTATTCTACCCTTCATGATCCCATTTGCAGTTTTCTTGGCAAAGAAACTAGAGTAGTTTGCCATTTCCTTCTCCAGCTCATTTCACAGATGAGGAAACTGAGGCAAACAGGGTTAAGTGATTTACCTAGGGTCACACAGCTAGTTAGTATCTGAGGATTTCAACTCGGGTCTCCCTAACTCCAGGTCGGGTACTCTATCCACTGAGCCACCTAGCTGCCTATTCTCCTACTACACTATAAATTCCATTAGGAAGGGGCTGCATCTTCGTCTAAATTCTTTATCTCTACCAGCACCTAGTTCAGGGCTCTACATATGATAAGTACTTAAATGTTTGCTTTATTCATTGCTGTCTATAAATTATGCCCATCCTTCCAAACCAAGCTCAGGCCCAAACTTTCAAATAAATCTCCAAAATGCCCAGTCTTTCCTTCTCTGAAATCTGTGTCTTTTGTGTGTGTGTGTGTGAGGCAATTGGGGTTAAGTGACTTACCCAGGGTCATACAGCTAGTAAGTGTTAAGTGTCTAAGGCCGGATTTGATCTCAGGTACTCCTGACTCCAGGGCCGGTGCTCTATCCACTGCACCACCTAGCTGCCCTGAAATCTTTTTCTTATTGTCTAAACCAGCTGCTTTCTTGGAGGCGGTTCAGTTTCTCTAGACTACACATTCACTGAGTACAGGGACTAAATATTCTGTCTCCCTAGCACTTAGAAGAGGCCTGCACACAGCAGATGCTCAATAAATGTTTGTTGACTACTCTTCCTAGCCTAAACTAATCATTTCGTACTCTGATTTCCCTCACTTGCGTCTATGCTATTCTCCTCATTTGTCCTAGTGAGTACTCTGCAGGTTTAGCACAAAGGGCTGAATGCAGTAGACAGACTTACTTTTTTTAATGGACCAAATCATTTTGGAAACCAGTGATCTAACAGTTCCCACTCTGATGTTCCCTTCAGCAGGAGGCCTTCCCCCATTAGATAAAAGGGTTATTGAACTGTTTCCCTCTAGCCTGACCCAAAGGTGTGTTTATTGGGAGCCACTTGTATATATACATATAAACATTAGGATTGTTTGTGTCTGTTTTGCTGTGAAAGATTAGAATCTCCCTTAAGGGCAAAGGTTCTGTTCCACCTGATAATAACAATAATAATAGCTCCTATCCATACTGCACTTTACAACAGATCACATTTATATGGTCTTCTGGCTGTCCCATGAGAGGTAGTTGGTGCAACTGTTTTTGCTCCCACCTCAGGAATTAGGAAACAGGCTCATTGAGGACATCAAGGACCTTGCACAAAGTCACTAGCAGCTAATAAATGGGAGTCCTGTATATAGTCATTTATATAGTTCTTTAAGGTTTGCAAAGTGCTTTACAAATATTATTTCATTTTATCTTCACAACAACCCTAGGATATAGGTGTTGTTATTGTTCCTGCCTTGAGGTTAAGTGACTTGCCCAGGGTCATCCAGCTAGTAAGTGTCTGAGGCTGGATTTGAACTCCAGTCTCTCTGACTCTGGCTCCATCACTCTATCCACTGAGCTACCTAGCTGCCTGGCAGAGCCAACCCTTATTTTTTCCCCTTGGTATTGTTTTATTTTATTTTTCAATTATATGTAAAGTTTGTTTTCAACATTCATTTTTGTGAGATCTGGGGTTCTAATTTTTTTTTCCTTTCCCCTCCCCCAGCCAGCAAGCAATCAGATATAGGTTTTATATGTGTATGTGTGTACAAATACATATATATGTATGTGTGTATGTATATGTATATATGTATATATATGTGTGTGTGTGTGTGTGTGTGTGTGTGAAGCTTAAAAATCTAACTGTGATGTCTAAAAACCTAATGTGTGGTCACCTTAAATTAGAAGCTTTAGCACCAGTCTGTAAAAAAAAAAATTAATAATTTAAATTAATCAAATCTGAAAAAATGTATATAACTGTAGACTATATAGAAAATTATAACTTTAGAAAAATTATAATTTGGGCCATATGTCCTGCCATGGTTGCCATTCAAATGTAAGAATATTTTAATTGACTAGGCCCAATTTGGGGGGACTAATCTAATTGCAGGGCCTAATCTTATTGGAGGACTAATCTGGCTTGCTATCTGACTGCTATTAATTTAATATGGGCCGTTTATAAAATTTCCCCCACTGTTTTTAAATTGATAAGCAAAAGATTAAGAAGCCCCTTAATTAAATAATCAAAGCAGAATTTATTTATAAAAATCAATGTAAACGATAACGGTTAAGAAATGCAAATTATACAACCTGTCTGCTTTTAATATAATAAGGGCCTATTGCTGCCTCTTGCCTTAGGGTATGCTCTAGCTTTCTCCAACTTTCACTCTTTTTCTTCTTCACTCTAACTCTGCTTTTACTGCTCCATTCCTGCTGTATCGTCTGCCCCCCTGTGTCTTCTCCTTGCTTGTAATGACCTCCTGTTCTCTTAATCTTCCAGCCTCTCCCCTCTCAGCGTCTCTCTAGCTCTTTTCTCTATCCTCTGGAGCCCCCCTTTCACTTTGTCGATCCCCCTTACCATCTAACTTTCCTCTCTGTACTGCCACACTGAATCCCTGTGTTTCTCTCTCTCAGACCTGCTTCTCCTTGCGTTCTCTTAGTCCTCTGGTGTCCACCTGCGTCCTTGCTCTTTGCTTTTTCTCTGTCTCCCCTGTGCTGACCGCCCCCTGTTCTCTTAATCTTCTGGTCTCTTCCTTCCTCCTAGTCTTCTGGTGTCCCCCCTTCACTGTCTCGCTACCCCCCCCCATATATATGTTCCTTCTCTCCCCTCAAAACTCCGGCTCTCTGCACCCCCACACATGCCAAGCTAATCTGCTGGCTGCACTAGGGTTGTGCCCAGTGGGGCTCGAGGGGCTGTGCCCCCTGCTATGCACCTGGGACCTCTGCAAGGGCTATGCTAGGGCCTGGCAGGACAAGCCTGGGATCCCCCCAGGCAGCTCCCCTAAGAGCATAAGGAGCCGGGGCTTCTTTTTTTTCCCCAGCCCTCTAACCTGGTGTCCTGAAAAGCCCACGGGGCTTTTTTGGCTCAGCTGAAGGGGAGGGGGAGGGGCACCAGCCCCTCACACAGAAAAAACCCTCATCACAATCTGTCTCTGTTCTGCTTTTCCATATTACTCACCTTTTCATGATTAATCTGGTCCTAGTAGTGCTGGGTTTCATATGTTGGCCTGTCCAATATATTCTAATGTGATCTATCAGAACCGCACAAGATACATTCAGACCCTTGTTCTTTATGCCCAACAACTGTGGACTCTGCCCTTCAGGTTTATCAACTGTAAAAGTAGGTGTAAATATGCTTAGATTATTTTTTCTACCATGTTTTTGTAAGGAAAACACTTTGTGAACCTTAAAGTGCCATAGAGATGAGGACTATTATTATGTTGTAATTATAACCCTCCTGCTCTATGCCTTCTCATTCCCCTCCCCCATCCCCACCCCAGGATGAGAACTTTGAATTTTTCAGAGTTTTCTCCCAAGCAAATTTAGCAAAGGTCAGTGGGAGAAACAAGCCCTGCCCATTCAATGACTTTTGACTCATCATTGACCACTAAGGAGGTAACATACTTATGGCAGACACATATTTAAGCATCTCTTGGGTTGATCTATATCCCATAGAAAATTGGTGGTTATTGGTTCTAGAAATTGGAGTGATAACAAAAGGATTAAAAACTTATCTTGTGGATAAAATAAATGGTCAAGAGGAAAGGCCTTGGTGGGCAAAAGGGAAGAGAAAGGAATGAAGTACCTCAGGAATGTTCCAGCTCTTTGCATCATGTCATTCACCATGACGGTAGAGAGAGATGCTGACCAGGAGCCTCAGTTAGAGAGGTAAACTGAGGGTCTGTGGGGTGTAGTAGAAAGACTACTAGGCCTGAAATCAGATAAGACATGGGTTTAAATCCTACCTCAGACACATCCTAACTGTATGGCCTGGGTAAATAACTTAAATTCTCTAAGCCTCAGTTTCATCCAAGGTAAAATGAGGGTGATAACAAAACGGGCAATACTTGCCTCAAAGGGTGATGAAGACCAAACGTAATAAAATACATGAATCAATTTGCAAAAAGTCAAGTACTACATATTTGTCAGCAGTTTTTAATTGTTCAGCAAGTCTAGGCTCTCTAGTGGATGGAAGGCAGTGCCCTCCGGATTGATCTGAACCTGGAGACCTGTGTTGTGCAGCTACACATCCCTGGTGACAGCCTCTGATAGTTGTGTTCCCATCCCGGAGCCCTCTTTTGCCTCTGACTTCAGTGGAAACAAGCTCTCGGGTACAAGGACACACATGCGCACCCTGATCAAGTCCACATTTGCAGATAGTCTGTCTAGTATTAGCAATTGTGCCTTGAGTCTATAGGTGTCTATCCCAGATGGTTCTGGATTGAGAGGAAAGAAATCTCAGCCCCAGAGTGAAGGTCCCAGATAAAGGGATCTGGCCTCTGACCCACCAGAGGCTGGGAAGCAGGTGTGAGAAAATAATGGGTTTGGGGACTCCCAGAGGCCCCGCTTGAGGGCCTAACCCAGAGAGCCTTGGCTGACCTTTCTTAAGGCCAGCGCAGAGCCAGGAGAATTCAAGGGAAATGTAGATTGACTTTGCTGACTACCTACAGGAAGTTATCTCATTCAAAACCACACGTATCTGAAAGCTTCACACACACACCACCACCACCACCACCCCACCCCCAGGGTCTGTCCTCTGTACTTTGACCTCAGCACCTACTGTGCCAGACCACCCTCAAGTCCAGTAGACCAAGAGATTTGAATGATGCTAGCCAATTAGCTTGAAGCAGAGTGGAAGGGCCGCCTCTCCTCCAGACCTCAGGGAGCTTACACTCACACAGTCTCTCTCTTGGCCTGGGACTTTGAAGGGAACAGATATTTTTTCTCTCTCTCTCTTTACTAATATTTAATATGCTTTAATAAATTCTTAATTCCCAAAACTGGTTCTATAGACTCTAATTTTTAAGTAACAATATATCAGAAACCCCAACTAAGTTTCCCTAAAACCTGGAATAGATATAGGCACTCCCATAATTTTTTTTTTTTTTTAGTGAGCTAATTGGGGTTAAGTGACTTGCCCAGGATCACACAGCTAGCATGTGTCAAGTGTCTGAGGCTGGATTTGAACTCAGGTACTCCTGACTCCAGGGCCAGTGCTCTATCCACTGCACCACCTAGCTGCCCCACCCATAAATTTTTAAAGGTCACACAGGGAGAAGACCTGTCTGACCTAAGACCTTGGGCCAGGGCTTTAGGAAGGAGTTAAATCAATTGTTAGATCAATTCCTGATTATCTTTCCTGGGTAAAGAGAACTGTGGTGACATGAGACTATGCAGAGACAAGTGAAGAGTGTGTAAACCTTAGAGAATCTGACCTAAGGCTTCAAAAGAGAGCTCTACCTTCTCATGAATCTACCTTTCCCCTCAGTAAGGGAACAGAAAGGAATAAATTCTGGTCTCCTGACAATGAGATCCTAGGTCCAAAAAGGAGAATGAGCAACAATATGGAAGTCTTAGGGAACAGAATTCGCTCAATAGAAAAATAATTTATAATATATAAAGATTCATAGAAATAAATTGGGCTATGCTACTGGTCAGAGGGAAGTCAAAAACTGAAACAAAGGTCAAACACATTCAAAATATTAATAGTAACACTCTTTGGGGTAACAAAGAACTGGAAATAAAGCGGGTGGGTAGTCATTGTTTGAGGAAGGACTGAAAATAGTATGCGAATATAATGGCATGTGGAATAGTATATAATTATAATGGAATATCATTTTGTGATAAGGCCTGGCAAATATTTAGGAAGTCTACATTTGCACCTGATCTTGATTCCATGACAAACACCCTCATTAATCTTGGACCTGAGCCAAATAGATTGCTGGACAGAGGCATTGGAACCTGTGTTCATATGGTATGTTCTCAAGTCCTCTTACTATCCTGTTTATTGGGGTCCTCTGGGCAATGTCTTTCCTAAAATGAGGTGTCCACAACTGGCACACTATGCTTTTTGGAAGAGGAGAGCTTTATAAAGGGATCATTCTTGCTTTGTAATGGAGGGGCAATGCAAGGGCAGGGGGTCACATGTGATGGCACAGTAGTCATGCCTACAAAACATAATACATAATTCCGGTAGGAGGATGAGACCATGGTTCACCTTGGATTTATTCATCTCTCTTATTTGTGAAAATTGTTTCTTTTCTGACAGGGTAATGTGTAAGCTTTTACATTAGGATCTGAGGAACACTAGTCCAGATTTAAACACAGGTAGAATGGCTATCAACCTACCTATTGTAACATCAAGGGCAATGAAGATGGCACCCAATCCCACCCCAAAATAGTGAGGCTCTCCTTTCCTCCTTGCACCAATTCTCTGATCTGACTCTGGAGTAAAGAGTGAAATTTGAACCCAGATGTATGCTGAAGTTAAGAACAATACTTAAAGGGCAGCTAGGTGTGACAGTGGATAGAGCACTGGCCCTGAAGTTGAGAGGACCTGAGTTCAAATCTCACCTCAGACACCTACGAGCTGTGTGACTCCAATTGTCTTAAACATCTAGGGTCATCTAAACCTCAGTTTCCTCCTCTGTAAAATGAGGGTGATAACAAAATTGTACTATTTGCTTCAAAGGACGATAAAACAAGCACATCCCTGCCTCACTTAAATCCAGTTCACTTCGAGTCAAGATCTCACTTCCTGATGTCATGGTCCTCTTTGAGAACAAAGGATGAACAACAAGAAGGCTCCTCATAAGGATCAAAGCCTTTGAGAGTAGGCTCTCGATTGCCTACTACAAAAAGTTTGCCTAGCACTCAAAGCCCTCTGTGGTTTAGTGCCAGCCTTATCCTGTGCAGACAAATTAGTTCTCCTTGCCATCTTGTGTCTCTGCTTGCCTGCTCCCCATACCTGGAATTTCCTCCCTTGCCCTCTTTGTTTGTTAATTTCTTACCATTCTTTAAAGCTTAACTCAAAGGTCACTTTCTCCTTCCCTAATCCACAGTCGATAATGATGTTGTTGTTGCTATTGTTTGTCTTTTGTTCTCAAAGAGGACCGTGACATCTGAGGACCATGACATCAGGGTGATGTCATGACTTGCAGTGATTTGGATTTAAGTGATGGGGAGCTGTGCAAGGTCACCAACCTCATTCTCTCCTCCAGAGCTACCTGGGTCCAGTGGCAAGATATACACCAGGACGACTATCGATGGCCCTGTCAACATTTTGTGATGATCAATTGTGATAGACTTAACTCTTCTCAGAAATATAATAATCCAAGACAATGCCAAAAGACTTATGGTGGAAAATGTTCTCCACATTCAGAAAAAGAACTGTGATGTCTAAAATCTAAATGTGTGGTTGCCTTAAATTAGAAGCTTTAGTGCCAGTCTTTGGGCATTAAGCATTTATTAAAGCATACTACGTATTAGTAAAAAGGAAGAACATGTGGAGTTCAAAAAGTTAAGAAAAGGCCTATCTAGCCTAGAGTTCCAGCCTGTCTGGTTCTTCCTCAAGTCCTCCACCACAAGCCTGCTTCAACCACAAACTGCTACAGCAAACTGAGTGTGGAAGCTTTTTATAGGTCTGGAGCAGAGGCGGTCCTTACACACTGCTTCAAGCTGATTGGTTAGCATCATCCAAAACCATTGGTTCACTAGACTTGAAGGTGGTCTCCTGTTGAGCTCAAAGTCCTTAGCTTCTGAGAACAATACCAACATAAGGGCCAACCTCCAGGTGTGGTTACAATCTAATTAACGTGGGGGCAGCTATGTGGTGCAGTGGATAAAGTACCAGCCCTGGAGTCAGGAGGCCCTGAGTTCAAATCTGACCTCAGAAACTTAACACTTACTATCTGTGAGACCCTAGGCAAGTCACTTAACCCCAACTGCCTCACCAAAAAAAAAAAACAATCTAATTAACTTGAAGTCAATCACTCTCACTTAATTCAATCAGTTAAATTAATCTCCAGGTGGGGCCTTTGAGTATCTGCCAAATCCCATTATTTTCTCACATTACTATGGAGTCAGAATGCAGACTGAAGCATACTGTTTTCACTTTTGTTGTTGCTTTTTTGTTATTGTTCTTGTTTATTCTTTCTTGTGTGTTTTTCTCCCTTTGGTTCTGTTTAATGTGGAAATATGTTTAACATGATAGTAATGTATAAACTGTATCAAATTGCTTGCTGGTCTTGGGAGGGGGGAGGAAAGGGAGGGTGGGAGAAAAATTTGGAACTCAAAAATATCTTTACATGTAATTCAGAAAAAAATTTTAAATAAAAAAAAATTTAAATAGAGTTGGCCCTAGATGTTTAAGGCAATTGGGGTCACACAGCTAGTAGGTGTCTAAGGTGAGATTTGAACTTAGATCTTCTCAACTTCAGGGCCAGTGCTCTATCCACTGTACCACCTAGCTGCCCTTAAGTATTGTACTTAAAATCAGGATGGATCTGGGTTCAAATCTCAATTCTAACATTTACTAGCTGTGTTAGTTTGGGCAAGTCACCTAACATTTCTAAATGTCAGTGTGTGTTTTTTTTTAATCTGTAAGGAAATTATAATAGCCAATATCTCTTGGGGTTATGAAACTCAAATGGGAAAATGTATTTAAGATGTCAGCTATTATTACATGTAACATACTAAGTCACAGCAACTGAGGGTCATTTATATGTATTCTTATCATCACCACCAATAGAATGTTGCTCATTGAGGGCAGAGAAGGTTTTATTTTTGTCTTTGTAGAGGCTTGATTAGTGCTTGCTGTTTGATTGCATATCTGTCCTTCCCAATGTGATGGAGCTGAGTTCTTCTAGCCAAAAGAAGCTCTTTGAAAGGATATTTTGAATGGGGGGAGGTGCAAAGTGCAAATTGAGGAAAGGAAGGATGGACAAATGAAGGGAAAACAGATCGAGAAATTCCCATTCAAAGAGTATTCCCTAGTTTCCAGAGGCTTTTCTCTTCATTTCTCTTCTTTTCACAATTTCCTCCATAGTCAGCTTTTAAGTTTTTTCAACTTTTTTTTAAGCATTTATGGAAATTCTGAAATATAAACTAGGTAAGAAATCAGTATTATATTACTCAGCTAGCTCAACTCTGTTGAAAATCTCTAGACCTTTCCAGTTTCATCCTCAGATTGGATGGTACACTCTGGTAGCCACAATTCTTAAGTCTTTCCACAAGAATAAGGAAAGATTTGCCTTTGCTTCTACCCCCGTTCACAGCTCCCTCCCCTCTATCCAATCTAGCATTTTTGTTTGTTTGTTTGTTTGTTTTGCAGGCAATGAGGGTTAAGTGACTTGCCCAGGGTCACAGAGCTAGTAAGTGTCAAGTGTCTGAGGTCAGATTTGAACTCAGGTACTCCTGAATTCAGGGCCGGTGCTTTAACCACTGCGCCATCTAGCTGTCCCTCCAATCTTGTATTAAACCTATTTTCTCAGTTTTCCTAGTCACAGAGGAAGCAGGGTCTTTTCCATTCTGAACTAGCTCCAAGTTGAAACTACTCTTGATTGTGGTCACCTTTTTTCAATTCCACATTAGCCACAGGTACCTTAAGATATTAGCCCTTGAGGGGCAGCTAGGTGGCCCTGGATTCAGGGGGATCTGAATTCAAATCCAGCCTCAGACACTTGACACTTACTAGCTGTGTGACCCTAGGCAAGTCATGTAACCCTCACTGTCACCCCCCCCCCAAAAAAAAAAATTAGCCCTTGACTCAAGATTGTAAGCTTCTTGAGGGCAGGGCTGTTTTGCTTCCTTTTGTGCACCAAGCACTTAGCACACTGCCTGGCATGTAGTAGGCACTTAGTAAATGTTTATTGATTAAGTAATTGTTAATAAAAAAAAAAGAAATCGGCCTCCCCCTTTCTCTACCACGTGAGCTTGGCCAATGTCCCCAGCTGATTCTGCTTTCTAACTTTTCATGAAGTCTTCCTTGAATTTCCCTCATTTGACACCTGGCTGCTCTATACAGTTCTGTAACCTGGTGTTGTCATCTTACAGTTTCCTTATGCTTGTTAAACTAAAGATACTCTTCTTTATACTCCCCATTTCTACTTCCCTTCCTTGGTCAAAATCCACCCCCACAAAAGTCAGAGACACAAGATCCACATGTATGTACATCTGTTAGCCTTGCTGCCCCATCAGAATCAGCACTAGCATTTGAAAAGTCCATACCAATGGAAAGAGCACTAAAATGAAAGTCCAAAGAAATGAGTTTTTGTCCTGGCTTTGCCTATTACTGTGCGACTTAGGAAAGTCATTTTCTTACTATAAGACAGTTTCTTTCTCTCCTAAAATAATAAAAAAAAATCTCAAAAAGATGGGGGAGGTGACTACCACCTCCACACTTGGAGATTAGAATTTTATAACTTTGTCTGGAATCTGATAGATTTTCACACAATGCCTTCTCCAACCCCCCAAAGTCGCTTCATGAATATTTTGTATTTATTTCTCCGTATACATGTTTTGCTCCCTCTCCCATCCCCAATAGAATGTAAACTCATTGAGAACAAAGAATGTTTCACCTTTAGCTTTGTATCCCCACTGGCTGGTGGAGTGTCAGGAATATAGCAGATTCTTAATAAATGCTTAGTGAATTGAAGGAGCTTTCCCCCACCAGTGGCCCCACCTTAGAGCTGCACATGATATCACCTGGACCACCTCTGCCCTGCTTCCTGATGGGAGGAGACTTCAGAGAGGCAATTTTTTTTTCATAGCAACAACAAACAAGACAAAAACTCTTGGTTTCTCCTTCATAGTAAGCACTTTGTGTTTGACCTACCTTCAGTCCCCTGGCAAGGCTCCAGTCCTCTAGCCTTGTTTTGTATACAAAGGGGCATGATAATGCATAGGAAATCTTGGGCCAATTTTTTTTTTCTGCCTACATATGACTTTTTCATTTCTTTCCATGGCACATCTGCTAGTTCCTGGGTAATCCATCCCTAGTTTAGAGTTTGTTTAAAAGGAATCACTGGGCAACACAGTGTTCCTCATGCTTTGTGTAATGGAAAGAATCCTTAACTTAAAGTCAAAGGACTTTAGTTCATATCCCAGATCTGCTACTTACCCCCTGTGTGACTTGAATAAGTCACTTGAATAAGTCACCCAATGTCTTTGGGTTTCAATTTTCATGCCTATAAGGCATTTGCCCACTTTGTGAATGGTACTCTGAAGAACAGCCTTAAAATCATAATGTAGCTTGGCTGTCTATATGGGAAGAAATAAGACTCCTTATTAGCTAAGAGAACAATCTCACCAAGGAGAATCTGCTCTTAGCACTATCTGGGGTTGCAAGCACTGGAAGTCAAGGGACATGTTGTGGGCTAGCTCCACAAGAGCTGTAGCCATTCAAAAGTTCAAGAGCACCTCTCAAATTTCTCTAGTCATCTAAAAAAAAAAAGCCATACTCTATGCAGGTATGTAGCATCCCAACTCAAAATTCCCTCAGCCAATCAGAAGTCAGGTCTGCTAATGAATATGCAACCACAGTGTAGCACAATCAAAGGGCTGTCCTTCATCGTACTGCTTACAAAGTGGGCAGGAGTGTTATATTCAAAAGAGGGGGCAGCTAGGTGGCACAGTGGATAGAGCACCAGCCCTGGAGGCAGGAGTACCTGAGTTCAAATCCAGCCTCAGACACTTAACACTTACTGGCTGTGTGACCCTGGGCAAGTCACTTAACCCCAATTGTCTCACTAAAAATTTTTTTTAATAATAATAATAAAAAGAGAAAGTTTGACCAGGTGAGCTCTAAGTTCCCCTCCAATTCTGAATCTCTGGGAATTTTTTTTTATTCTATCCAATTCTACAAGTACATCTTAGACATCAATCACATGCCCAACACTGGGGGGAACTCAAGAGACAAAATGATCACTGCCTTCAGGTTTCCCTTTGGGACAACAGCTGGGGGTGGGGGTGAAGTCAGAACCTTGATTTCCTGGTGTGGAAACTGTTCTATTAAGATTGGCAGCTCATCTATAAGTGAAGGTCATTCTCCCCTACTCAACCTCTCATGGAAAGTCAGCAAACATATATTAAGTACTCACTTTGTGCTAAGCACTGCTCAAGGAACTCCCAAGGCTCCCTTTTATTTCCCAGATCAAATATAAAATCCTCTATTTATCATTGAAAATCTTTTACAATATGACCCTGTCAGCCTTTCTTTATATTTTCCTTTATATTTAATATATTTGTGTTAATGAACTCTCTGATCTAGCTGCACTGCCTTGATGTCTATTCCTTACAAATGATACTCTGAGATCTCTAGACTCTATGTTTATGCCCTTAGCTGTCCCCCAGGCCTGGAATGATCTCTCTCTCTCTCCTCATCTCTGCCTCCTGCCTTTCCTGGTTTCCTCCAAGACTCAACTCAAACACCAATTCCAAAGAACTCATGATGAAAAAAATGCTATCCATTTCCAAAGAGAATTGATAAACTCTGAGTAGAAACTGAAGTATAACTTTTAATTTTCCTTCTTTTTCTTATCTTTTTTGTGATATGGCTAATATGGAAATATGTTTTGTCTGATTTCACAGAGTTGATATCCTATTTCTTGTCTTCTCAGTAGATAAGGAAAGGGTGGGAGGGAGAGAGAATTTGGAACTCAAATTTTTTTTAAAGTGTTAAAAATAAATTTTTTTTATAAGAAGGAACTCTAGAATTCAATCAATAAACATTTATTAGGCACCTACTATATTCTAGTCATTGTGCCAGCTGGGGATAAAAAAAAAGAGGAAAGGGGCAGCTAGGTTGCACAGTGGATAGAGCACTGGCCCTGGAGTCAGGAGTACCTGAGTTCAAATCCGGCCTCAGACACTTAACATTTACTAGCCGTGTGACCCTGGGCAAGTCACTTAACCCCAACTGCCTCACTAAAAAAAAAAAAAAGGAAAAAGTCTGCTCTTGAGGAGTTTCCAATCTAACAGGGGAAGCAACAAATATATGCAAAGAAAACTACATTTAGAATAAATAGGGAAAAATAAACAGAGGGAAGGCTGTGGATTTAAGAGGAGTTGGAGGCTTCCTGCAGAAAGTGGGATTAAGAGATCCTGGGGGGGGCGGGGGGGAGGGGGGGCAGTGCTGCTAGGTGGTGCAGTGGATAAAGCACTGGCCCTGGATCCTGGAGGACTTGAGTTCAAATCCAGCTACAGACACTTGACATGTACTAGCTGTGTGACCCTGGGCAAGTCACTTAACTCTTACTGCCCCACAAAATTAAAAAAGAAAAAGAAAAAAGAGATCATCGGTAACTTTGGAAAGAGCATTTTCAGTTGAACAATGAGATCAGAATTGAACCAGAGAAATGTTAAGGCTAAAATTCTAGCTAGTCTGTCTAAAATATCTAATGAGTTGTTGCCAATAAATTATAAGCTTTAGCAAGAGTTAGACTTTTAAGCATTTATTAAGGAGAATAAGAATTTGGTAAAGAGAGAAGAAAAGGCCTAGATTCCTATCTATTAAAGGGAGAGAGCATTCCTAGCTTCACTCTCTGCCAGAGTCCCCAGGAAAAGAGAGCGAGTCAGAGTGCCAGGCTCCCCCTTCTTCCTCCTACAAGCAAACATCACTTCCTGATGCCAAAGAAAAGACGCATGGTCTTGCCCTCAAAGACCTTTACCTCATGGTGGAGCTTTTCTACAGTAAGTCTCCAGCAGGTGGCATCATTCCAATCATTACAGAAAACAAATGGTCAAAGGTGAATAGCAAGAAACAGGGAGAGAAAATAGAGAATATCCACTCTCTAGAGGGGAGGAAATCTCCAACACAGGGATTTCTGCCCAGAGTTAACTGACTATCACTTAGGTTGAGTTGTAAGGTGAGATGAACTGGGCCACATTCCTAAAATGGGCCTTGAGATTTGACCACAATTCAAGTACTTTTACTCAGTCTGGTTATATATAAAAGGCAGCATGGCTTAGTGGATAAAGATCTGCCCTTAGAGCCAGAAAGACCTAAGTTCAAATCCTACTTCTGACGCATGCTGGCTGCGGGAATGGGCAATTTTTTCAATCTTATAATGGTCTGCCTAGACAACTCTCAAAAGCTACAAGTTTCAGAGAAGGGGAAGACCTGCATTGATAGAGAGAAGTCCCCTCATACAAGGGTCCTTGTGCCAGTGAACTTACAAGTCCAGTCTCTATCCCATGAACATATACATACTGTTCATGTAAGATAAATGTGGCTAGGGAAAGAGGAATCAGGCTATTTCAGCCCAGGTCTCAAATCTGTCAAGCCCCGAAGGTTGAAGCTGGGCACTGTGGTGGATATCGATGTTTCTTGTCTGTCTCCAAGAGGGATAATCTCTAGTTTATAGGGCCCTTTGAAGAGATGAAATAGAATATCTTTGGTAGAAGTGCATGGAAAATTATGGTACAGTAGAAAGAACACTAGACCTAGAAACAGAGGACTTTGGTTTGAATCCTGGATCAGCCTCTTCCTAGCTGCGGGACCTCAGACAAGTTACTTCACTTTATTAGACCTCAATTTCTTCATCTTTAAAACAATGGGATTGAGCTCGATGACTCCTGAGGCCCTAGTGGGCTCTAAATCTTTGTTCCAGACTTAGAATGAGAAAATTTAGAGTTAGAGATTAAACTTAATGGCTGGACAAGTTGTGGCATATGATTGGGATGGAATACTACTGTGCTATAAGAAATGATGAGCTCAATGATATTAGAAAAATATGGATAGACCTGAACAAAATAATGAAGAGCAAAATGAGCAGAACCAAAAGAACACTGTATACAGTAACAGCAATATTGTTTTAAGAACAACTTTGAACAAATACCATTTTGACTATTATAAATACCCAAATTAAAAATAAAGGATATATGAAGAAAGACACTATCTGCATCCAGAGAAAGAACTGATAAATAGATGTATAGAATACATCTATATATTTATTTGTGTCTAATGGTAGCCATGGGGTGGGGAAAGAAAAAAGAAAAAACAAATGTACATGATTACTTCATTATTTGGGGGAGTGGGACAATGAGGGTTAAGTGACTTGCGAAGGGTCACACAGCTAGTAAGTGTCAAGTGTCTAAGGCTGGATTTGAACTCAGGTCCTCTTGAATCCAGGGCTGATGCTTTATCCACTGCGCCATTTAGCTGCCCCACTTCATTATATATTTAAAAGAAAAAGCAAGTTGTACATAACATCAAGGTTATAACTAGTGGCTTAGGCTTCAGAATTTTCTAGGTGATGAATTCTTCAGCTGGGAAGAGTCTTTCCTTATCCACTGGTCTCATCTTACCTAGTAGACCAAAGGTCATGTATTGTTTCAGTTGGCCAACTTCAAATTCATCCTTTGACTACCAAGTGTCCCCAGTGATCACACACTGCCTTTCAATGACTTCTCATTACCTATAGGATAAAAGTCCAAATTCCTCATTCTGCCATTCAAGGCCTTCTATAATCTGGCCCTGACATGCTTCTCCAACCCTATTTCTTACCACTTGCTGATATCAACCTCTTTTGCTTCAGTAAAACTAATCTGTCATCATTTACTAAGTACATGATCCCCAGTCCCTTTACTCACACCATTTACTACCCCTTCCTCTAAATTACTGACTTTGGGGAATTTACCTAATCTCCCTGGATCTCAGTTTCCTTGATTATAATTTGAGGGACCTCATAGATCCTTTGCATCTCTTGATCTATAATCTAGATACCTTTGTCCCACTCATCCTTCAAGGTCTAGTACAAGTCTCACCGCTTCAATTGAACCATCTCTGACCATCTCCATACTGAATTGTGAATTCTTCTATTTGTGAACTTCAGTAGCGTGTGTGTGTGTGTGTGTGTATGTGAAAAAACAACTTTTGGGACAGTCATTTATTGGGGAAGCTAGGTGGCACAGTGGATAAAGCACTGGCTCTGGATTCAGGAGAACCTGAGTTCAAATTTGACCTCAGATACTTGACACTTACTAGCTGTGTGACCTTGGGCAAGTCACTTAACCTCATTGCCCCGCAAAAACAAAAACAAAAAACAAACAAAAAAAGACAGTCATTTATTGCTTTGCCTTGTTATTTCATGTGGCTATATCTTTTTTCCTCAACTAGACTTGAAGCACCTTGAGAGCAGGGTCTTTATACTTTTTTTGGAGCCCCCACAGCACTGGGCTAGGCACATAGTTGATGTTAAATAAATATTTGTTGAATGAATGAACCAATGAATGTTATTCCTCTATCTCTTCTCCCCTCCAAATATACACAAATATCTCCCCCACACCCTTTTTCAGAATCTCCCTGGTCATCAGATATTTCAATAGCTGCTCCCAACTGATAAGAGCTTTCTTGATAACCTCCCTCCCCTTTAATTGTGTTTAAATATTGATCAACTGGATGCAGAGCTGGTTAATATTCAACACACCCAAGCTCCTGAATGCCTCTTCCTGACTCACTGAGACTCACCTGCCTTAGGCATCTAGGGATGGGGGAAGAGAGCCCTGGCAAAGAATCAGAACCACCAGGAAAAGAATAAAACCATTGACTTTGGCTCATATATAGCCCAGTAAGACATGCACTCCACTAAAAGTTAGAGTACCTGGATCCAGACCCCCTGAAACCTGAAGTGTCAAACACAGCCTGGGCAGCATGCAGCCCACAAGACAGAGGTGGGCATGCTGCAGGAACCAGATTAAAATGTAACTGCGAAATATTTAGCAAAATTAATAAAAATGCACTAGATCATAGATAATATTACATTTTAAAACCAAGCCAATATGCAGCCAGTGGGAATCCTCATGTATAGATTAGTGGTCCCTGTTTTCATTTGAGTTTGTCACCACTGTCCTAAACTACTAAATAGCTGTTTGACCTTGAGCTATTTTGAACTATTTTTATTCTGGCATATAGGTATAGTATATGTGTATATATGTGTGTGTGCATGTGTATATATGTATATGTATGCATGTATATGTGTATATATGGACATGCACACACACATATGAACACATCCAAGCCTCAGCACAGTGCCTGACACTTAGTAGGTACTTTATCAATGTTTGTTGAATAAATCGCCGTAGGCAAGCAATTTTCCTGAGTCTCAGTTTCCTCATCTGTAAAATGGGGGTAATGGTGCCCCACTCTTACTTATCTCACAAGGAGCACAGTACCTGGCACACATTAAGCACTATATAAATGCTTATTCCCTTCCTTTTAGACTCATCAGATTATAAACACTCAACAAGGTAAAGGTAATCTAATTTTTTGCCTGGGCTCCCAAACAAATCCAAACAAATAAGGTCTTTTACCAGAAATCTCAAGAAAAAGTGATTATGATCATCTCTTTTTTTAAAGAGATTTTTTAAAAAATCTATAATGCAAGGGGCAACTAGATGATGCAGTGGATAGAGCACCGGCCCTGGATTCAGGAGTACCTGAGTTCAAATCCGGCCTCAGACACTTAACACTTACTAGCTGTGTGACCCTGGGCAAGTCACTTAACCCCAATTGCCTCACTAAAAAAACAAAACAAAACAAACAAAAAACAAAAAACACAAGAATCACACAGAACAAACTCTTGTTCAGAGCCAGTCTTGGACAGGAGAGAAGTTGTCATCTCTCTTGATGACTGAGGTTAAGTGTTGTTCCCTCAGTAAACTCTTAATGACATGGGACTCCATCTTACCTGTTTCAGCTTAATGTCTCTCCAAGGAAAATATTAGCTCTTCTGCATTTGCCACATTCAGCATTCACTGATAGCATCACTCTGTGGTCACAGTGCTTTACCATCATGATCATCAACAAATATACATGGCATGCCATCTGAACACCTAGCTCTGTACTACAAGAGCATCCCCTGGTCCCTCTTCTCAAGGAGTCTGCAGTCTAACTGGGAGACTGGACATGAAAAGATAACCAGTAATACAAGATAGAAGCCAAAGAAAAATTATGCACGATAAGCCCAGGAGTTCCCAAGCTGAGGTGCATATACTCCCAGAAGGTGTGAGAAGCTTCTTAAGAAGGTACAGAGAATATTTGGTAAATGATTACATTATTCTACTGAAAGATCCCAAAAGTAATAGTGAAAACATTTGTGGGTTGAACTGGTAATGAGGCAGGAGTGTGTCTGAACAATTTGAAAAGGCAGTTGAAGAAATAATTCCTACTCTCCAAAACCAAATGCATGAGGTTTGGATACAAAACACTTTTTATTTTGAGCTACAGGAAATCAGTGACAATGACCTAGTGAAAGAAATACTAGTTCACCTCTAACCATAATCACAAAACAGACTTCTGTAGCTCAAGTTCTATTTGTGATGATTTATCTCCATGAATTGGAATTCTCAGTCGTATTCTACCAAATCCAAAGCAAGAAACAAACTGGAGGATGGACACAATATGTGGTTAACTCTTTCAAAAACTATACTGAGAACGGAGGTATTGGTGGACAGTAAACAAAATCAAGGGTCTCACTAACTTAAGAGATCATGTTCTCATAACATTTAACCACTTTGTGATATTTAAATTAACAAATAAAGTCTTCTTGATGAAAGTTATGCTTTTTATTTCTTAGGTATATATGTACCATAAACTTTAGAATTTGTTTTTTTTGTTGTTGTTCACATTGAAGAGGAGGGGGCGGCAAATTGGAAGATTGGCTGAAAGCCAATGGAGCATAGGAAATGAGAGATGTTGGGAAGCTCTGCTCCAGTTGCTAAAAGGAGGGTGAGACCCATGTGAGCACAGAAAGTTTGTGGAAAGGGGCCATGACCTGGGTCTTGTAAAGTGCCTTTTACCAGGTGGATAGGAAAAGAAGAGCACACTCATTTGGAGAATGAGCACAAGTAAAGACAGGTGCATAATAAAGTAAAAGACGTGCTGGTGATGTCTTCTAGATTAGTGTGGTTGGAGGTGATGATTTTTTTAAAGGAATGACAAGAGATAAGGCTAGTGTGGTACCACTGTATAGGAAACATCAAAGTCAACAGTGGCCCTCAAGAAATAAAAAAAATAAATCAAAAAACTTAAGGCTGGAAGGGAAAGGTGAGCTTTTGCCTTATCTTGTCTGGGCTAGACCTCACTTCCCTGTCACCAGCTCCAAACCGTGGCCCTCCCCTCCCACTTTCTAGCTCCGCTTTATATATTGTATTCTCCCACTAGAATGTAAACTCCTTGAGGGCAGGGATTACCTTGCTTGCTTATATTTGTATACAGTGCCTTGAGCATAGTAAATAGATGCTCTGTCAGTTTAAATATCATCTATCTATCCATCTATTGATTTATCTGTTTTAGAGTAATAACTATTATTTTAATCCCACACAGGGGTGGTGGAAATAATCCTAGGTTTCTGATATTTATGCTAGCCAAGCACAAATTCTGGCATATCCTACTAAGGTGAACAGTCTTACAGTACAGGCCTGGGAATGGACTATGTCTGGTACCCAAGGACTAGCCTGGCTAAATTGGAGAAGCTGATCATCAGGTTGGATACCAAGTGATGAATTTTCTGTCCACAGTAACTCATGGAGATCTCTGAGGTACAAAGGGACAATGATCCATTGTGGTGGTGGGTACTCACACTGATGAGATCATGAATCTTAGCATTATTGTAAATATCACTAGGAGAAGTAGCCTAGCTTAGTGTTTCGTAAACACTAAGACCTTAACTAGTGTGCTAAGAACTCACTATTTGACAAAAACTGTTGGGAAAATTGGAAAGCAGTAAGGTAGAAATAAGGTATAGACTAATATCTCACAACATATAACAAGATAAGCATACATGACATACATGTATATAAGTGAGTACATGACATACATAAAGAGTGATATCATTCTTTAAAAATAAAATGCATTCTATCCCTCACATCTCACCAAATGCCTGCCTCACTGAGAAAACAAGAAAAATAAAACCCATTTGAAACATGTATGATCAACAAAACAAATTCTTGAATTGGTCATATTAAAAAAATGTTTTGATCTGCACATGATTTCTCTCTTTGGAAGTGAGCTTACTTCATCATGAGGCCTCTATAAATGTGATTTGTTCAAGGTGTTGATCAGAGGTCCTAAAGCTTTCAAAGCTGTTTGTCTTACAATATTGTTATTACTGCATACGTTATTCTCCTGGTTTTGCTCACTTCACTATTCATTAGTTCATATAGGTCTTCCCATATTTCTCTGAAACTATCCCCTTGATCATTCTTAGCACAGTAGTATTCAATCATTATATTCATATACCACAACTTGTTCAGCCATTCCCCAACTGATGAGCATCCTCTTAGTTTCCAATTTTTTTTGCCACCACAAAAAGAACTACAATAAACATTTTTCTACAATATATGCCTTGGGGCAGCTGGGTAACACAGTGGAGAAAGTGCTGGCCCTGGAGTCAAGAGGACCTGAGTTCAAATCTGGCCTCAGACACTTGATACTTACTAGCTGTGTGACCCTGGGCAAGTCACTTAATTCTCACTGACCCATAAAACAAAACAAAAACAAACAAAAACCAAAATGAAACAAAAAAAACCAACCCCAAATACAATATGTCCTTTGCGGGGAGGGAATAGAAAGAAGAGGAGAAGGAATAGAAAGAGGAGGAGAAGGAAGAGGAGGAAGAGGAGGAGAAAAGACGGAGGAGGAGGAGAAGGAGAAGAAGTTTTTAAAACTTTAGAGCAGCAATTTTTACAATAGCAACGCCCAGAAAACTAAGACTCCCCATCAGGTGACCTAGAAGTGGTATTCTCAGAGAATCAGTAAATAGAGTGCCAGGCCTGGAGTCAGAAAGATTCATCTTCACGATCTGACCTCAGACACTTACTAGATGTGTGACCCTGGGTAAGTCACTTAACCCTAATTGCCTCGGTTTTCTCATCTGTAAAATGAGCTTGAAAAGGAAATGGCAAACTACTCCAGTATCTTTGCCAAGATAATCCTGAATGGGGTCACAAAGAATTGGATATGACTGAACAACAGCAAAGCAGTAGTATAGAGTCAAAAGGTATGCACAGTTTAATAGCTTTGGGGGCATAATTCCAAATTGCTTTCCAGAATGGTTGGACTAGTTCCTAGCTTCAGTAACATTGACATATCTGTCTTTCCACAGATCTTCCAACATTTGTCATTTTCCTTTTTTGTCAACTTTACCGATCTGAGGAGTATGAAGTGGAACCTCAGAGTTATTTTGATTGACATTTCTCTCTAATAATTACTGCTTTAGAGCATTTTTTCACTTGTCTATTGATAGCTGAAAACTGACCATTCATATCCTTTTACCATTTATCAACTGAAGAATAGCTTAGCTTTATAAAATTTAATTAGTTCTCTATGGTCTTAGAAATGAGACCTCTATCAGAGACACTTTTTGGAAATGATTTTTTCCATTTACCTGCTTTCTTCCTAATATTAGCCTTCTTGGTTTGTGCAAAAATATTTTAACTTTATGTAACCAAAACTGTAATTTTTACCTCCTATGAATTTCTCTATCCTTTTTTGGTCATGATATCACCATGAGATAATAAATAAATTAGAGAAACATGGAAGAAATTACCTGTAAGATCAACGGATAAACATGGACTCAGGATAAATAATGGATAAAAATGGACTAAACAAGGGATAAGTTTGCTGGGGGTGAAATGAACAATTTTGATCACATAAAATTAAAAAGTTTGAATACAAATTAAACCAATGAAGCTAATGTTCAAAGGAAACAAGTTTTACTGATAACAGTAACATTTCTAAGATATATAAGGAATTGGTTCAAATTCATAAGAATAAGACCCATCCAAAATTCCTAAGTGGTCTAAGGATATGAATAGGAAGTTTTCTAAGGAAGAAATCCAGTTATCAAATATCTACATAAAGATATGCTTCAAATTACTTATAACTAAAGACAGGTAAATTTAAAGTAACTCTGAAGCTCCACTTCATATCCAGCAGATTGGCAAAGTTGACAAAAGAAAGAAAATTATAAATGTTGGAGGAGCTCAAGGAAAATAGGCAAATCAATGCATTATTGGTGCATCTGTGAATTGGTATGACCATTATGAAAAGCAATTTGGAAAAATGCCCCCAAAATTATCATATATCTCTGACTTAGCCATACCACTACTAAGGCTATTCTCCAAAGGAAGGAGGAGGAGGAGAAGGAGGAATAGGAAGAGAAGGAGAAAGAGGAAGAATAGAAAGAGGAGGAGAAGGAATAGGAGGAAGAGGAGGAGAAAAGACGGAGGAGGAGGAGAAGGAGAAGAAGTTTTTAAAACTTTAGAGCAGCAATTTTTACAATAGCAAAGCCCAGAAAACTAAGACTCCCCATCAAGTGACAAATAGTTAACCAAATTATGGTACGTGGATGTGATATAAATTTATTGCACTATAGGACAAGATGAAAGGGACAGTTTTAGTGAAAACCAGAAAGACATGTATGAACTGATACACAGTAAAATGAGTAGAAGGAGAGCATTTTATACAATAACAAACAATTTTGAAATCCCTAAGACCTCTGATCAATGCAGTAATCAGCCATGATTCCAGAGGACCCATGATGAAACATGTTTCCCAGATCCTGACACAGAGTTAATGGACTCAGGGTGAAGATGAGGCAAAAATATTTGGATATGAACAATGCAGAAATTTATTCAGTTTGAATATGAGTATTTCTTACAAGGATATTATTTATCCTTTCTTTTTCTTTTTCAGTGGAGGGGTAGGATAGAGAGAAAATTGCTGTTTGTTCATTAAAAAAATAAATTAACTTTAAAATATGACTCATACATAAAATGTCCTCATAGAAACCTTCCCCATCCCCCACCCTTCCCCATTCACATCACATGGAATAATTTTTAATGTACTGTTTTAGAGAAAGTCAAATAATCGGGGCAGCTAGGCGGCGCAGTGGATAGAGCACCGGCCCTGGATTCAGGAGTTCCTGAGTTCAAATCCGGCCTCAGACACTTAACACTTACTAGCTGTGTGACCTTGGGCAAGTCACTTAAGCCCCATTGCCCCGCAAAAAAAAAAAAAAAAAAAGTCAAAGACTCACTCTGAGCTGAGGTGAAATAAAGTAGGATTCATTAAGCCTTGCCATTATGGCATTCTAAAGGTCACTGAAATGTGTAACAGCATCTTTTTACTCCAGAGAGGGGCTAAACGAGAAGAAAAGACTCTATCCAAGTATGTGACTGCCTTAAAAATCTGTTCCTTTCCCCAGCAAAAACACAGAACCTCAGGAAAACACCAACAATCTCTAAATTGAGAGGTAGGCCTCCTTTCAAAAGTCTTCTCCTCATTTCATCTAGCTTCTAAGCAAGGCCTAGCTAGAATAACTAAGGGACTAACATACTAACATAATACAAGGCTGAATATCTTCAACATTGGATTTCAATGGGTTTTATGGAATAAGTGCTAAGATTCCAGTTTAACCTCCACTGACGTCACTTGCTTTAGAGAGGGAGGAGAGGGCTGGGCCTTAAATCTCTGCACCTGAGAAGTACCATTGTTTTTCCTAGTGGAAAATTAATAAAAAATTATTTGTACAATTTTGCTTTTCTGAAGGATTTAAATGTGATTATCCTACAGCTTTGGCTCAGTTTCTCTTTTTTGTACTCAAAGACTGGCCTTCAGTTGAATTGAGGAATAACACTGATTTTTGAACTCTGACCCACTATCCTCATTAAATTAATTAAGGCATTCATTCAACAAACATTTATTCCAGACTTTATATAGAAGTTTTAGTTCTTACTTGCTAATCCCCACCATGTCTGACAATAAGCTCCTGTAGGACACAGGGGTTATTATTGAGACAGAATAACTCATTGCTTAGGCCACTGGGCTAATGGAATGAAGGTCACAGATTCAACCCATAAGAGCTGCACTTGATTCTAACCCCGAAAGATTACATTCATGACCCAACTATTCCCTCCCCTGAACCAAATGACTAGATACCTTACAGATGTGTACTTTCAGTGACAAGAGAGACTAAGTCATAGATAACTCTACAAAAATCTATACCCACTTCTGGAAACATAACTCTAAGTTCTGTAAACTAATGGATCAAAGGTATCATTGTTGTATATCAAGGATGGTCCACTACATATCCCTGGTACATTGCTAGGCAACCAGGGTGGATTCTTTCTAAATGCTGACTATTTTTATGTCTACATGCTGTTCCCTATAAGGTACACTTCAAGTTTCAACACCACAGTCCTACTAAACATCAAAGGATCAAAGGCTATTGGGAATCAGCCAAAATCATAAATCCAAAAGAACATAATATTTCCTCATGTAACAACAATTGTGGCTGTGATCCTACCTACTGTCAAGAAATCTGAGTTGCAAGGATGACAATGGCCCATATCTTAATAAGAATTCCCACAATAAAAGCAACAAGTGGTCATCTAATGTTTGCTTGAAGGCCTGTAGTAAAGGAGAATACCCTTCTGCTCCCCAAACCAGAGTAAATTGCTCCAAAGTAAGGTTGCCTGGAAACTGTCAATCACTGGAAAGCTCACAACTCTGTTTCAAAATATCACAAATTTGGTGCTGGAAGGAATCTTAGATGCAAAGAAGATAAGTGACTTAGCCAGGGTTGCCTCATTTGGAAGTATCAGAGTCAGAATTTGAGCCCAAGTCTTCCTTCCTGGGGCAGACATGGTGCAGTGCATAGAATCCTAGACTTGAAAGTCAGAAAGACCTGAATTCCAATCCAGCCTCAGACACTAACCTGTGTGAGTTTAGACAAGTCATTGTTTGCCTCGGTGCCTCATTTAAAATAATAGTACAAATCCCACAAGGTTATTTTGAGGATCAGATAAGAAAATATTTAGAGAGGGCTTAGAATGTGCCTGGCTCATAGTAGGTGCTTAATAAATGTTTGTTCCTTTCCTTCCTGACTCCAAGTCTCACATTCTAAGCTTCTATTTAACAAAGGGCTTTGCAGACCTCAGAGAATCAATTCTGGGCACTACCTCTCACATAAAATTAATGACCAGTGGTGTCAAACTCTAATAGAAATTGGTCAGTATATAAGGATCCCTGTGGGTTGCATATTGACAGTTTTAAAATGTAATGCTATGCATGTTTTATTTTATTTTTATTTATTTTGTTCAATATTTGCTGATTACATTTACATCTGGTTTGGCCAGCACTTGGGAGTGTTGTGGGCCATGGGTTTGACCTGTGCTTTACACTAATGGTCTCCAACCAGGACAGAAGATTCAGAAGTTGTGTTTGGGGGTGGGAATGGGGAGAAATGACAGGATTCCTACTCTTCAGGAGGAACTTGAGAGGCAATTAGATGGCCCAGTGCCTAGAGTGCTGGGCCCAGAGACAGTAACACCTGCATTCAAATCTGGCTTTGGACACTTCCTAGCTGTGTGACCCTGGGCAAGTCACTTAATTACTGTCTGTTTCCATTTACTCATTCATAAAGTAGGGATAAATAATAGCACCTATGTTCCATGATTGTTGTATCAAATGAAATCATAGTTGTAAAGTGCTTTGCAAACCTTAAAGCACTATATAAATAATTAATAAGCATTTACTAAGCACCTACTATGTGCCAGGCATTATGCTAAACACTGAGGACACAGATACAAAAAAGAAGATAGTCCCTGCCCTCAAAGATCTTATAATCTAATAGGGAAAACAACAGCAAAAGAAGATTTAAAAGGGGGTGGGGGGTAGTTATCCTGCATTGGGGGAATGAGGGAGAAGTCAAAGAAGTTCAAAATAAATGCAGTCAGGTGGGAAAAATAAATGCTAGCTATTATTAGCTATTAGCTAATGTTAAGGGCTAAAATTCTAGCTAAACTGTCTAAAATATCTAATGAGTGGTCGCCAATAAATTATAAGCTTTAGCAAGAGTTAGACTTTTAAGCATTTATTAAGGAGAATAAGAATTTGGTAAAGAGAGAGAAAGGCCTAGATTCCTATCTATTAAAGGGAGAGCACATTTCTTGCTCCACTCTCCACCAGAGTCCAAAAGAAAGAGAGTGTGAGACTGAGCACCAGTCTCTTCCTTCCTCCTCCCACTAGCCCTCATCAGTGACGCCAAAGAAAAGACTCCTGGTCTTGCCCTCAAAGACCTTCGCTTCATGGGCGGAACTCTTCTACAGTAAGTCTCCAGCAGGTGGCGTCATTCCAATCATTACACTAACAAGATACATCCTGGGATCAGACTTCAGACACTTCTTTTAAAATTTCCAGGTGGATGGATGGATGGATGGATGGATGGAGACAGAAAGAGAGACAGACAGACAGAGACAGAGACATAGAGAGAAATACAGAGAGAGAGAGAGAGAGGGAGAGAATCAATCACTTTCCACATATGATATAAATGAGAGAGTACTGGACATGGAGAAGAGCTAAACTCCAATTCTGATAGCATGACTGACCTTAGTCAATCTCTTCATCTTTAATGTAAAGGAGATAGGCTAGATCAACAATTCGCTAACTTTTTGGTTTCATAGCCCATTTACAGTCTTAGGAATTATTGAGGATTTCTCTCAAATAATTTTTATGTGAGTTATAGCTCTTGATATTTACCACATTAGAAATTAAAAGACCTTAGAATTATTATAAAAATGGTTTCGACCTCATGCTTTGCTGAAAGGGTCTCAAGGACTCTTAGAGATCTCCAGACCACATTTTGAGAAAACTTCTAGTTTACTTCTGGCTCCAGTGGCCCGATGATTTAATGATCCCATAACCTGGCTCTAATGATCCTGTGATCTTTAGGATGATGACCCAAGCTTGGAGTAGATCCTGAAGATTATATGCTTACATAAAACAAAAAACTATATATCAACTTATCTCATCATCCCCTTCTCTGAAGCCCTACTTTCTGCAAGATTCCTTTCTCAGTTTTTAATCTTGGTATCTTCTGAAACTACTGCCAATTTATCCTATCTATATCTTATTTCATTACTTATTAATCACTTACTCTGTGCCAGGCATTGTGCTAAGTGCTTATTTGCACATAGTTGTCCACCTCATTAGACTGTGAGCTCCTTGAGAGAAGGGAATGGTTTTTTGCCCTTCTTTCTCTCCACTGCTCAGCATAGTACCTGGACCATGATAGGAGTTGACTGGTACCCATACCAATAATCAAAAAGAGTTCACAGAATCCACCATAGTCAAAGAGAATCCATTACTGTCTTTTTTTTTTTTTTTTTGGCGAGGCAATTGGGGTTAAGTGACTTGCCCAGGGTCACACAGTTAGTAAGTGTCAAGTGTCTGAGGCCGGATTTAAACTCAGGTCTTCCTGAATCCAGGGCCAGTGTTCTATCTACTGTGCCACCTAACTGCCCATGAGAATCCACTTCTGTCACCCTCAAAAACTATGTCCCTTCCAAAGGGAGAGAGACAGCATAGTGAGTACATAAGGAGCCATCTTTGACATCCGGATGATCCAGGTTCAAGTTTCCTTTCTCACATAGACTGGTTCTACTAAAACCAGGTTTGGGCAAATTATTCAACCTCTCTATGCTTTCTAGGCAACTCTGTAAGACTATAATTGGGCAGCTAGATGGCGAAGTAGTTAGAGTGCCGGACCTGGAGTCAGGAAGACCCATCTTCCTGAGTTCAAATCTGGCCTAACACACTTACTAGCTTTGTAACCCTGGGCAAGTCATTTAACCCTATTTGCCTCACTTTCTCATCTGTAAAATAAGCTGGAGAAGGAAATGGCCAATCATTCCAGTATCTTTGCCAAGAAAACCCCAAATGGGATCACAAAGAGTCAGATAACTAAAAATGATTGAGTAGGGGCAGCTAGGTGGTGCAGTGGATAGAGCACCGGCCCTGGAGTCAGGAGTACCTGAGTTCAAATATGACCTCAGACACTTAACACTTACTAGCTGTGTGACCCTGGGCAAGTCACTTAACCCCAATTGCCTCACTTAAAAAAAAAAAAGATTGAGTAACAAAAAAAAAAACAAAACACACAAAAAACACCAAACCACAACTGTATGCAGAGAAGTTGAAATATATTACTGTAATATTTCAGCTAATATTTTATTTAGGATTTTTGCATCCATATTTATTAATGAAGTTGGTCTATAATTTTCTTTCTCTGGTTTTACTCTTCCTGGTTTGGGTACCTGTATCATATTTGTTTCATAAAAGTAGTTTGGTAGGATCCCTCCTTTGCCTATTATTCCAGATAATTTATTTGATACTGGAATTAATTTATCTTTAAATATCTGATAAAATTAACTTGTAAATCCACCTGGTCCTGGTGCTTTTTTCTTAGGAAGCTCATTATGGCCTGTTCAATTTTTTTCTAAAATAGGTCTATTTAGATATGTTATTTCTTCTCCTGCTAATCTAAGCAATTTATATTTTTGTAAATATTCTACCATTTCACTAAAATTGTTAAATTGATTGGCATATAATTAGGCAAAATAACTCCTTATAATTGCTTTAATTTCATCTTTATTAATAGTATATTCACTTTTCATTTTTTCATTTCAGATCCTTTCAGAGACTCTATTTCCATAAATGAATGAATGTAAAAACATTATGCATTTACTGTGCTAAGTGCTGGTGACATAAGTAGAAAAAGTGAGATAGTTCCTGCTCTCAAGGAGCTCACATTCTAATTGGGGAAGATAACACATATCAGGTACAAAATAGATGTAAAGCCTGGAAGTCCTAAGGGGTAGGAGGTAGGATGCATACAATATTTTCACTCCCTACCTTATGGGATCATCATGAGGAAAGTGCTTTGGAAACTTCAAAGTATCATAAATATGAGCAATTATTACTGTTTAGGGAAAGGGGGCATCATCAGATGGACACTTACATTTATATCTGCTCACTGGGAAAGCGCTGACCTGACATCTATTATATGCAATGCAAAGGGATGGTTTGCAATTCAGCGAGAAAGTTTGGTAGTTTTTATATCAAGTTCACTCTTGCAATGCTAAGTAGAAGACACTTTAGGAATTGCCTTAACTCCTCAGAGCCCATAGAGAGTTATGGTGTTTTCTGGAGAACAAAGTTCTTTTAATAGGTGGCCTATAGGTTGAAAGTGCTGATTAAAGCCTATTTCAAAGAGTTGCTTGTAGCCATCAGTCAGCAAATATTATTTAGTAATCCATAACAATAAGCACCAAATTAATGGCACTGTTAAAATAGCTTAGACAATAAATGGCTTGAGAGATAAAAGGGCAGGTTACCCTGGAATGAAGTAGAGGCATCTAAGAAAGTTGCATTGATACAACTGGCCTTAGAATCATAAAAATTTATAACCAATATGCCCAACTCCCCACCCCCATTCTATAGATGAGGAAAGTGAGACCTAGAAATCTTAAATGGCTTATCCAGAGCTTACATAGCAAGTTATTGGTGAAATTAAGATTCCTATCCAGTGTTTCATGCTGCCTTCCTAGTCTCATATTCTTTCCAATTCAGAGGAAGGAGAAATCACCATGAACTGGTATATGGTGGTCACAGAAAACTTCATGGAGGTAGAATTTGAAGGATGAGTAGAATTCATATAAGCTGAAAGGTGTGGGGATGTGGAGGATGCATTTCAGAAGTCAAAGCAATAGGAATGTAGGCAGGAATGCATAAAACATGTTCAGGGAACAGGGAATGGACTTGTGTGAATGAGGGGAATAGCTGGTTATGTTAAACTGGAACTACATGAGGGAGGGCTTTGAATGCATAGCATTCTGAGGAGGCACAAAGTCAGCTCAGAGTCATGCCTGCCTAGTGATGTTAGCCTTCGTGCTCTCTAGGGATAAGCACTGTGCAAATATACCAAAAGATCCACCCACTTACCAAACTTCAAGATACAAGAGCCTTGGACCACAGGGATTTCTTACAAATTAAATTTTATTTGCATTTTGACTGAAGCACAGATTCCAGATAGAGATTTCTCTTCTGCACAACAGTACAATAAGCCAGTGCAAAATATGCTTTATTTCACGTACAAAAACAACGTGGCAGTATGATGACTATTTATACTTTAGTCTCCATTCTCCACTTTTCATGTGCCCTTTCTCAGTCGCATCTACTGGACTGGTAAAGTCACCTTGATCTAATGGTTGAATCTCCAGGGAAGAGAGAGGTTTCCACAGCCCTTTGGAAGAGAATCACCTAAATGAAACAAACTGAAAAAGGCTACTTACTAATAAGGGGACAGGAAAGCAAGGCAAATACCACATCCAATGAAAATGGGAAGAACAGAGTTAATGGCTTAAAGAATTATAAAGAAATGCAATAATTTGAAATACACACATTAGATATTACTAATATTACAAATATTAGATAACACTTTAACCAATGTTAAAAAGGAAAGAACAGAAGGGAAAACGAATCTCCCTTCTTTTATTTGCCCTAAATCAAACATCCCTAAGCAATGTTTCCTTCAACGAGTGTGGTATCCAGTGACCTTTTACAATCACAATAACATCTAGGCAAGTAGTGCTTAAAAAGAAATTACCACTTAAAATTATTTTCAGTAACAGGGCCACCCAGATACATTTTCAACTTAACTCTGGAAATTCTGAAGATGCAGACAAGATGGTCGGTATAAAGGGATAAATAAGCTAGCTGCCCACTGTCTACCTGAAATAGGGACGTCTTCACGGCTGGTTCAGATTAATTCCAGGCTTTTGGTTGATTTGCCTGAACTTTCCCAAAATCCCTTTGCTTCCAAATGGTACTGAACCGAAAATCTTCCGTAAACTAGCTTATAGGACCATAGGAATTCTCTTAGAAGCAAAGCTGTATTCATAAAGGCACATCGTTTAAACCAATTCGCAGTAAGGCACAACTTCGGAATGAGTTCTGTTCAAAGACGAGAAGTAACTGTAAGCTACCTCCTGAGTACAAAAGCAACAACTACTTAAAAGTCAATAAATGGTGCTAACTAGAAGTTAAAGTGGCTAGAATACACATACAGGGACATATTTAATATGTTAATACAGAGGTAACACACTACATATCTCAGGTCCAAAATCCTTCCCTCACTTACAGCCTAGTAATAAGGGCTGCATTATATGGAAAGGTAACATTTACAAAGAATCCTTATCCGTTCACATGGAGAGGACAGCACTGGGAAAGAAGCAAAAGAATTTAAATTATACTAAGGGGTCACAGTAGCATTAAAAGGTAAATGAGGGCTATTCCAAGTAGGTTCTCCAGCTAAATCTTATCAAGATCTAGCCCAGTAATGCAAGGAAGGGGGAGGGACCATACCTAGATTGTCCTTTGTAAGGCTCTTGTTTAAAAGAACCTCCGGACACATCCCATCCAAAAAAAGGAAAAAAAAAAGATAACACATTCGCTGATTAGGGCCTTTTTTCCTTGGAATGACTGTGTCTTCCCTCAGATAGCCAGGACGTACCTAGGGACTGAAGGGAGCTGCTTAGGTTTTTGTCTGAAGAAGGCCCTAAGGGACATAGTTAAACTACAAGCCCCTAGAGACCAAGGACTGTCTTTTGCCCATCTTTGTATCCCCAGTAGTTAGGACAGGGCCTGGCACATGGTAAGAGCGCAATAAAATACTTAATGAAAAAAGGCGTGCCCCCCATTCTCCTATCCCAAGTCATGGCACCATTCTTTCTTCCTATCTGTGTTGAAATGTACACAATTAAAACTACAGAATAATACTAAGAGTTGAAGGGATCCTTGAAAGTCATTTAATCCAATCTCATTTTACCTACATTGAAGTGGAGTCTCAGAGTGGAAAAGCGACCTGCCCAGATCATCTTTATTAAATTTATTATTATTCATTTTAAATTTAATAAGTAAATTTGTTAGCAAAATCTGGACTGGAAACGCAGGTCTCCGAGTGACTGAGGTGCGATTTGCACTCATCACTCCTTTGGGTTGGGCAATAAAGGCAGGGGGGTCTTGTCCCTAAGTGGTATTTAAAATGCACAAGAGAGAGGTCATTTTGATTTTAGCCCCTCTCTCATTAACACAGTTGCATCAGTTTATCAGAGGACCTCCCTTAGCCTAAGAGACAGCAGAGTCTGGAGGAAATAGGACACAGAACAGGTATGTTTCCATGGTGGAAAGTCAGAAGTTTATCCTACATACCCACATAGCCAAAGAACATCATCAGGATGCATGCATGATATCTAATGAAAGTGTAGAAAGTGGGGGCAGCTAGGTGGCACAGTGGATAGAGCACCGGCCCTGGAGTCAGGAGTACCTGAGTTCAAATCTGGCCTCAGACACTTGACACTTACTAGCTGTGTGATCCTGGGCAAGTCACTTAACCCCAACTGCCTTACCAAAAAAAAAAAAAAAGTGTAGAAAGTGAGGTTAGAATAAGTGCCTAGATACATTTCATTCATCAAGCTATTTCTCCTATGCCATAGTTAAGGGTTTGGTAGTTTCCAAACAGGTTGAAATAACTTCATCCACAGACCTTGGGTTTGCTAATGCTTTCTATCACATCTCATTTTCCAATGGGTACTGCACCAAGGCTCCATTGTGTACTACTGTAACAGGAATTTTCTTACAAATAAGAAGCAAAAGGAGAAATTGTCAATTAGGTGAATTTTGCATTGGAGTGGCTTGAGGGAGGGAGCAGTGACAGCTGGGCAAGGCCCTGTTCTACTAGAATATCTTCCAAGGGTCCTCTACTCTTGCAAGTGACTAGTAGGATTTGGACATTGCTAGTCCAAGCAATGGACTAGCCCCAGTATTCAGAAAATTCCAAGGCCTTCAATCTTCTTTCCAGGAAACCAGAAAAGAAAAACAAAAACTAAACTAAAGAAAACAAACACATTAAAAAAAAAAAAACCTTTGGGGTCAAAGTGAATAGAGTACCCAAACTTTTTCAGAATATTTTATAACCCAATCATACTACACAGGGGTGTGTTTTCACTTTCTATGATGGGATAAGAACAAAAATAGAATCTAAGTGTTTGGTCTGAGAAACAGTAGTAAGGACTTTGGGAAAATCACAACCTTTCTGTGGTTCTAATTTTATTTATTTAAGACAAGAATAGGGACAGGACCTTTCTAGATTTTATCAGTATAGTGAGGAAAACTATCAGTATAGTTCTTCTTTGAAACATATTCCTGGAGCATTTCCTAGGGCTGCAGGGTCAAGTGACTTGCCTAGGGCCATACTATGTCAGGGGTAGGTGTTGAATCCAAGTCTTTCTCCCACTATTTTTAGCTGTCTTTCATTTTTCAAAAATCTGCCTTAACTAGTTTGTGGTGGGGAAAGATCAAGAGAGAAAACTGAACCCTAAGCAAAAAACATTTTTTATATACACACACACACACACACACACACACACAAAGAGTATGTCACATATAATATGTGCATATATTACATACATATGAATATATATATATTCATACACACATTTTGATGACTGCCAAATTAAAATGCTACTAAGAAAGAATTGCAACTGATTTATACTGTCTTAATCTCATTTTTTTGTTAAATATATAAGCTCCCCCAAAAGAAAAAGGTTAAATGTTATATAAACTGCCTCCCCAAGTCCTAAATGCAATTCTTCTCCCCCTTCCCTACTCCCCTCCACGCCCCACCCCACAAAAAAGCAAACAAAACAAAACAAAAAACCAGACATTTCAGACTTAGGTGGCCTGGAGCAATCTTCAGCTCAAAAAAATGGCTTGGTGTCTACAAATTGAGTGGTCGAGTCCAGTCCTTGTGACTGATGACTGAAGAATCCTTTGAGAGTTTACTGACAGATACATTCAGTTGTATCCTGTGTTTCAGAGGCCTATTGATTTCCTGAAAACTACAATAAAACTCTTTCTGAATTCACACCTTAAGTCACTAGAAAGCATTTGACCTAAAGTCTCCCATTCATCAAAGATCAGTCAGGGGTTGATCTGGTTAAAAAATTTAGAAACTGACAGCTCCATTGGAAGTGGAATAAGAATTGGAGTTGGAGGGTGGGCGCTTTTCTCACAAAACATTCTGCCCTGAGTAAGTGCAGGTGTGTATACTTTTACTTTTTGCTAATCAAAGGAAGTCTGGTACCAGTAGAAAACACCGTTAGACAAACACCAAGACAAGATATATCTAGGTTCAAATGCTACTTATGGAATTTCCAGTTGGATAATCTTGGGCTAGTCTCTCAACCCCGCTCAGAACTTAAACTTAACACATGAGTTTCCCCATATGTAAAATGGATTCAGTAGGACCAACCTATCAGGCTGCTGTGAGGACCAAATAAGAATACTTATAAAGCATTATATAAATGGCATTTAATACATAGACATAGATTCCTATAGTTAGGACCCTTGTAGAACAGAAACAAAGCTAAGAAAGCAACAAGCTTGAGCTCAGGGTCACTGTCCAGGGCCCTGGAGAAATGACTGGCTAATGAATCCTTCCCGCAAAGCCAAGAGTGGTCTTAATCAGTGATTTCTCCTCCCATGGACATAGGTTTAAAAATAACTAGCAATGGACAGCTAGGTGACACAGTGGATAGAGCACCGGCCCTGTATTCAGGAAGACCTGAGTTCAAATCCGGCCTCAGACATTTGACACTTACTAGCTGTGTGACCCTGGGCAAGTCACTTAACCCGCCCCCCCCCCCCCCAAAAAAAACCCTAGCTGACCTGGTTAACAGTAACACAGAGGCCAGGCTTCTTGGAAAAATCAGGCCTGGCATGTATAAATACTCCAGTAGGTATGCATATATTTTAAGCTAATAATATCTAATGGCTAATAATATCTAAAGTCCAAACCCCATCCGATGCCTAAATAATGTCAAGTTTCTGAAAGGCAAACAGGGGGCTTGCTAATTCTTTTATACCATGAGGTGTTTTGTTCTGGGTTGTTGTTTTGTTTTGTTTTTTCTTTAAGGCTGTCCCATGTTAATTTACTGAAGACCAGGCAGCAAAGGTGGGCTGGTTTTCCAAAACTTTCATATTAGCCAAGTCTTAATGGCTAAAGTTAAGGTTAGCTGAACAATGGGCATTAGCCCCAATATGCCTGTAGATATATGTATATAGAGACACACTATCTATTTAACCAAGGAAAGAAGAGATGTGATGTTACCTTGTTATTGCTGAGGCATCCATCTACCTGCCTCTTACTTTTTATTCCCTGTATGCTTTTCTTCCTTTTCTATAACCTGGGGGCTATTTCCCTCTGCACCACTGACTACGTCAATAGAAGAAAAAAACACTTTTTTTTACTCTTTTTGGCAACTCTAACCTGTTAATGATTTTCTGACATTTAGTTATTCAGGCCCTCCCCTGAAGCAACCCTTGACTTGGGAGATTTGTGAGCAGAATGGGTGAGAGCTCACAGCAGGTTAATAACTCTTCACCAGAACCCCTAAGGCAGAATAAGGAAGGGGTCACCAAAGGGAACACGTTCTCTGTGGTGAGGGAGGGGGCTCCAATTCCAGCCCACCCACTGACTCCTGACCTTACCAAAGTTACAGCTACCTTTATTCAAGGATCCAAGTCACTTTGCTATTCAAGGTGCAAGTCCTAAAGGAGGAAAAAAAACCCTCTGAAGGGCAAGATAGGATAAAATTGAGGCAGATCTCGCAAGCAGGCACCTATATGTCTGGTGCATAAACATCATGGGGAACAAGAGTCAGAACTACTCATCTGAGCACAGAATTGGACATGACTGAAAATGACTGAACGACAACAAAAAACTCAGTAAGGAGAGGTGTGGACATAGTCTCAGTTGGCATTATTTTTCCACTTCTGAATATTTTCTTCAATTATAAGGACCCAGGAGCTCTTTAAATGCAAAGCATCATGAATGAGTGACAGATGTGATGCCTTTAGAAGGGAAGGGCCTTGTGCTCCCATTGTTAGTTTTCTAGATTGTTCTGCTTAGTGGCCAGCTTTAGGAGAGAGGAAGATGAGTTCCGGACTTTAATGCTTTGAACCTAAACAGAATTAGATGAAACCCTTTTATAGTTAAATTTTATTATTATATCTTGACCCACCTGAAAATATATATGGGTAGGTGTGAGGAGACACTCAGCTTGGCACAGATTTCCCACGTGGACAACAACCCTTTATTTCTCCTTGAGTAAAGTGTCTTGTTACACTCCTGAAGAGTAGAAATTGTTTCATTTTGTATTTGAATGCCCAATGCCTAGCAAAGTCTCTGACATAATAGGTAGTTAATAAATGCTGACTGACTGGATGGTCTACTGAAAAGAGCCACAGTTCAGGAATCAGAAGGCTGCAGTTCTAATCTCACTTCTGCCACTAACTGAATGACCTTAGACAATTCATCTGTGTCTCAGTTTTCCTAGTTGTCAAATGGGAGGAATACAGCTGCCCTCAGTCTACTTCAAAGCATCTTTAGTGACAATCAGATGAATTAATGATGTGAAAATCCCCCCCCAAAAAATTTTGAAAGCACCACAAAATGATATATTCTATTCAGATAAGCTACAGAAGAAGAAAGGATACAGGGACAACATAGGGCACAATCAGGTATGGCTTGACTTTATAAGTCATGAAGAACATGGAATCAAAAGTGATCTGAATGAAAGAAAAAAGAACAAACTCAAAAGCAACCACCAACTCAAGCCACCAGCATAGCAGGTACTGTGGTTTCACATAAGGCATCCCAAAGGTATTTATTCCCTTTACAACCAGACAGTTTAGGCCCTGAGACAATCTGGCTCCCTGGGTCCTAGAAAGCATTCACAAACAAAAGTCGAATCCAATCCCACTCTGCCAAACCCCAATTCAAATTGCCAACCACCTCAGATCTAAGAGCTAGAATTTTCATGAGGTAAACTTGGGCCCCATGCATTATTTCACTGACGGTCTAAGGATTAGAAAGGACCTTAAAAATCTAGTCCCTTCATGCCTTCCATCAGGATTGCTTCAAATTCTTCCTTGCAGATGAGACAAGTCAGAACCGTGACAGGTAGCACATGGAAAAAAATGGATCTTACCAAACCTACTAGAGTCAATAATATTCACAAAAGTCGATTCCCAGTTAAATTTTATATGTAAACCCAAGAACTTTGGTGCCATGCCTGTCAAAACTGTTTCAGGGTTAACTAGAAATTCAAGGGCTCTTTCCTTTCCCCATCATCACCAATCTCACAAATACTTAAAAGAAAAGGAAATTAAAAGCATATAAACCACAGGGTTAGGCTGTGGCCTATGCTTTGATCCCCATTTCAATTATCCTTTGTGAACGTCAACATCTACTTTCTTTAGCTGTGCAATCTTTAGAAAATGGTTCAACCTCACCCCTGGGGGCCCTGAAATCTTTACAAGGAGCATAGTGGATAATACACACACAGTGGGGCATTCACAAATATCAGAGTGAAGATGCAACTGCAACAAAGCATACCCTGGGAAAGGATGTACCATACTTTAAAAATGTACAAAATCATTTTGAAACAGGGATGGGGAGGGAAGGAAGGAGGGACAGTAAACAGAAACAGGATAGCAACACCAAATGAACCCATATCGGTTACATCATTAAATCCCAGAGGACCCGAAAGGCAGAGGAATTCCCCCCAAAAAGTGAAAAGGGAAAGTATTTCTAGGAGTCTTGAAAAGGACTCAGCAGGTCAAGTCACCAGTATCCAGCAGTTTAGCCATTCTATCCACTTAGCCAACAAGAAGGCACTGATGTGAAACAGGACTGGGAGACAGGGAAGCCAAGAAATCCAAAGGGGAAAAAATTAAAACCCAAGCTCCTCCCCAGGAGCTAGTTTCAGAGAAAAAATGAGTGCTGTTGTTTGTTGTTTGTTTGTTTTCATTCTAGAATGACAGGGCCAATGAACAAAGATGGGAATGCTTAAAAAGGCTGGAGGACAGAGAAGTGAGGGAAGGGAGAGGAGCACATTTTCTGGACAATGTCCTTTCTTCTGTCTCTGCCAAGTTGTCATCATCACTGTTTTCTGTAGTTGTGGTGGTCCCCTTTGAGCTTTTGCTTGATTTTTTCCAAACGAGTCTCTGTATTTTGCAGCTGGGGTGATGTCTACATCGAGGGGAGAAGGGAAAAAGAAAGGGGTGCCTTGGAGTCTGATGTGGCTAAGGATCCTGGCATTCAGAGTCCGCATTTCAAGATGATGTGGTAGCCGTCATTGCTTTCAGCTACAACAAAAAAAAAAATGGACTTTTTCAAGGAAGAGGGCCACAGAAATTATTGAATATGTTGAAAAACAAAATTCCCTGCTATGAAATTACAATCATCAAGTTTGACCTCAAAGTAGAGATATAACAAGTTACCTCTCTATCCTCTCCCTCCAACCCACATTCCCTCTTTGCAGAAGGAATATTACCTACAACATCAGGCATCTTCAATGCACTGGTTAGTTTTATGAAATTGTTTTTTTCCCTTTCTCTTTTGGGAGGAATGGAAGAGGAGATGTACAGGGAAATGTAGGGGCCATAAAAACAAAAGATGTCAGTAATTTTTAAAGAAAAAACAGATTCTCAGTTGATTTATAAAAGCTAAATACCATGAGCTAGCCTTGTGTTGTTTTTTTTTAATGGTAGGCATAGCCTTCTGTTGTAGAAAGAATTGATACATTGGCTGATACTCCCTCCATGCATTTCCTAATAACCAAGGAGCTTTCCCTTTTGGTCTTCTATTATATCACAGCTCATCAATAATAACCCCCCAAACATATCCAGCTTAAACATGAGCCCGCAAACCTAGATGGCATACAGAAATTAGAATGAGGGCATGAAAAAATATTAAAAACTGAAACGACAGACTACAACACTATTTATCAGGTCATCACATTCTGCTAAGGTCCTAAATGTATTATGTGGGCCCTGTGAGCAAAATTCCAAAAGGGCATTACCTCCTCTTCCATCACTCCCAAGAAAAACCCTTGTCACAAGCTCCTGACACCAGCCCTGTAGGTATTGTGTATGATACAGTTTGCATGTGGGAAGGTATAGGGCAGAATTTGCAGGTTGGCTAAACATAACATTTTCATTTGTTGGAGGTTTTCGTTTTTTGTTTTTTTAATTATTCTTGCTAGGCTGCAGTAAATAACAAGGATTATTGTTGGATGTGCTTCCAATGGTGTCTCCCAAATTATCTCCAGGATGCTTGCTGAGCCTCTGCTATCATCACCGGGATGGCCCTCCCTCTCAGTCATTAAAGGTACAATAGCTTGACTTCACCAGAACAGGAGGACTATTGGTTGTTTAGAGTCAAATCTATGGAATTATAAGGTCTTTATTTTTAGGCTATTTTAATTAACCTGTCCCTAAGAGAGGATCTTACTGGCCAAAAAGCATAACAAAACACGGAGTCTTCTTAGCACCCAAGAGTTTGATTGATTCAGAAGAGATATGCTAAACAAAAAAAGCTGTGGCTTTTCTCAGACCAATGACATCACTTATGGAAATAGACATGACTGGATGCTTCAAGTCACTTATGAATGCATCATTAGAAAGCCATATGCACAGGCCAGGATTTTGAATGGTTGTTTTCTGTTCCCTCAAATTTCATTCAAAGGAACTATTTCATGTCTTTCTGTGTCTATTATTTTCAAGCTGGCAAAGACCATCTGACATCCAGGGAACAATGAAGAGTTCTTCTCATAGGCCCCTCTGCCAAGTTTCAGAAGTTACATTTGGGCCAACACAATTTCACTCAGCTAAATTTTTTATGTGGAGCTTTTTTCTCCCTTGGTAGTAGTTACAAGGACAAACCCACTGACACCACGTGTCTCCTCCACCACACACCCACACCCATACCCACACCCACACACACACACACACACACACACCCCAGATCTCCTTCATGAGGAGTCTCAGACCTAGCTAGGCAGGTTTCATTCCTTGTTCCCAATTTCAGTCTGCCCTAGCAACTTCTTTTGACAATCAAAAATACTTTTTTTTTTTTAGGTAAAAGAGGTCATACCTTTTAATGTGCTGATAACAAAACAAGATTCATCTTGGAAATTCTGCACCATCTGAAAGACAAAAAAGATTTTTTTAGATGGCACCTTCTAGCAGCAACCCAAACATGTAGGACAAAACACAGAGAGACAGCTAACCTTCCATTTTGCAGTACTGACCGATGCACAAAGATCTTAGTTATTTGTATGTTGATGTACAAATCAAGGTTCCCAGGAGGGGAGCACATAAATGATGGTGGGGATCTCCGTGATTATGTTTTGAGGGAGGTATATAGATGGTAGTCAGAGTCCTGGACTTAGAATCAGGAAGACCTGAATTCAAATCCTATCTCTAACACCAGCTGTGTGAACCACTCTGAGCCTCAGTTTTCTCTTCTGTAAAAGAGGATAATAGCAAGTACCTCCCAAGGTTGTTGTGAGAATTAAACAGGATAATATATGTACAGTGTTTTGTAAACATTAAAGTGCTCTATAATATCTATATATGCACACAGTTATGCATAGAGTACAATTCTAATGATTTTCTTCACTGAGAAATGCAGCAGAGTCCCAAGGAAGAAGCTAATGACAAACAATAAATGATAAAATTGTAGCCACTTTAAAAAAGATTTTGTTTTCTCATGCTTTAAATTAAGGGGCAAGTTGAACCAATATGATCCATTTACATCAGGACCATTGATCTGTCCAGTGAAAGAATTCAGACGGACACAAAAAATTCCCAAACATTGTCCTGCCTGCTTTTGGCTCTCAGAGTGGCTTTAATTCATCAGTACCATCAATGGATATTAAGTGAATGCCCTGGTGGGGTTCAGGGATGCCATTTAAATCAAGCTGGCCTAGAGGGAAAGAAATGAGCTCAGTGCTTTGTCACAGACCTTCTTCCTTCTCTAGGTTCTCCAAAGGTGGCATAATATAACTGGGGTAAAGGGGCTCACAGCCTTACCATAATAAAAATGAAAAATGAAACAACGTTCAAGCTCTCTCAAGTTGGAACATCCTCCCTCCACACTCAACTTGCCAAACTCTCTCTTTTGCATCAAGCTTTTCTTAAAACCCCATCTCCCACCATCTGCTTCAGGTTATCTTCTAAAACAAGACTGATGTTCAACTATGCAACTCCAAAGTTAGAGTATCAATTCTTTCCTTCCACACAATGTAATATTCATTCATTCATGTAACAAAATATTATGCACCAATTATATGCAATGAACTTTGCCAAATATTGTTAAGTAAACAAAAATAACTAAGATCCAATTCTGCTCTCAAGGAATTTACAATGTCATTTTTTGGTGGGGGAAGGAGGGCGAAGTGATTTCAGCAGTGTGAACAACTCCTTGTGGAGACAAATTCTCTTTCTACCTATTCAGATTTGCTTTTAATTTAGAATCCTAGGGAGGTACCACAGACACCAAGAAGTTAAGTGACTTCTGATACATAATGGCTGTATGACTTTAGGCAAATCGCCTAATCTCTTAGTCTGCCAGGCAATTCCCTAATAATATAAATTGAAGAGAAAGCTCCAACTTCCTTGGTAAAGGGGATTTTTCTTTTCTTTTCTTTTCTTTTTTTCTGCAGGGAACAATGAGGGTTTAAGTGATTTTCCCAGGATCACACAGCTAGTAAGTGTCAAGGGTCTGAGTTCAGATTTGAACTCAGGTCCTCCTAAATCCAGGGCCAGTGCTTTATCCACTGCACCACCTAGCTGCCCCTGTAAAGGGGATTTCTAAATCCAAGACTTTCCTATACCAATGACATAACAGGTCTAATACCTATCCCTCAACAAGAGAACTATTAAAATTGTGATCTCTGGGGCGGCTAGGTGGTGCAGTGGATAAAGCACCGGCCCTGGATTCAGGAGTTCCTGAGTTCAAATCCGGCCTCAGACACTTAACACTTACTAGCTGTGTGACCCTGGGCAAGTTACTTAACCCCATTGCCCCGTAAAAAAAAATAAAAAAATAAAAAAAAATTGTGATCTCTGTGGAGCAAGGTATAAAACTAGAGATGATGTGAAAAGAGGTTAAGCCCTCAAAAACATGACCTCTGTTAAAATGAATTGGGGTCTGAGGGAAGATTTTGATCATTTCTGGATTCGAATGCTCATCCAATTTACTGTCCCTCATCTTGGGCCTTCTCTATTCCACTGGTCTTTTCTTCTCCAGAAGGAGAACAGTGAACTAGGTAACCAAGGAGAACATTTAGGAACAGAAATTAGACCTAAACTCAAGGACCTCACAGTCTTACAATGTAGGTGATAATTTGTATATCGGCTAACAAAAGGGAAAGGAAATGCTCATGGCAGACATCAGTGCACAGGAAGGAGACAACGGGCACCATTTATTCCAGTGGACTGGAATCTGAATATTAGTTCTACATTTGGTTACTATGAAATTTACTGTCTTTCTCCAAGCCTCAGTGGCTCAATATCTGTAAAATGGCATTCTGCTTTAAAACTATAACTAACTTTTTAAAAGGTCACAAAACTCGATGAATAAAAATGCAACAACCAAAGAATGTGAATATGATAATTTGGGTTTGATCATTCCCTAGGATCCCCTCCCCCAACCCCACATACACATATACCCACTTCAGGTGCCTAATGATGCATGAAGTATGTTTATTCTGTTCCTCTTGTTTGCTCCATCTATTACTCCGGCTGTCCTGCTGCTTGGCCACGAAAGCCCCCAAATAAAGCCATATACATTGTTAATCAGTAACTTAAGTATTTCATTTAGTCCCCTCATTCCCAAAGGAGCCAAGGCAATACCCCACCAGGGCTGCCTCAGAGCATTTTGAGATGATTAGAGCTGAAAGTTTCTAATTTAATCAGGGCAAAAAGGCAAGAAGCCTCTGCAGAATAAGCACTGCCTGCTTAAATCCTTGGCCACATTTGAATTCTGCTTTGTCCCACTTGCTTTAACCAGCTGAGTCTAAGCTTTGAACAAAATGCTATTCAATGAATTTCCTCCCAGGACCATGGTCCACAAAATCTCAAGGGTCTGGGCGTTAGGTTGTTGTTTGGGGTCTTAATAAATGGTGATTTATTCTTAAATTAAGCCAAATCACAGAGCTCCTCCTCTCCAACTTGCTTCATCTCCAGAGCCTCGCAAACTTTCTTACTCTAAAGTCATTCAGTGTTGCCAAGAGCTCTGGGAGAACACAGCCATTTCTTCAATCATCCAACCTGCAGCAAGGTCGTCTTCTTTCTTTTTGCCCCAAGTCGTCAGCTCTGATTTTAGAAGCCTGCTAAGTGATTCACTGGATAGAAGGTTGGATTTGGGTTCAGGAAGACTTGCACTTAAATCCTACCCTAGACCCTCAGTAGCTGTATGACTCTCTAAGCCCCTCTTGGCTTCAGTTTCTTCAGTTGTAAAATAGGGATAATAGCAACATCTAATTGTGAGAATCAAATGATATAAACTGTAAAGCACCATATAAATGCCTGTCTATTAGCTTCCTCTGCAATATACAGAAGAACACATAGATACTACATATATATGCTGACCGAAAGAGCCTCTATATTAAAACTTTCATGCAGACAATACTAAATACCAAAACATAAATGTTGGTTATAAAAGTACTTTCCTCAAAAAACAAAAACAAAAACAAAAAAACAACCCCCCCCCAAACCAAAAACATCCCTGAGTGAAAATGGTGCACAGCTTATTATTCCCATATTGCATATGAAGGGTCTGAGGGTCAGAAAAGTTAAGTGACTTGATCAGGGTGACACAGCCTAACAAATACTGGAGGTGGGAATTAAACCCAGATCTCCTCACTCCAGGACTAGTTTTGTTACTACAATACATTGCCTCTATGATGAACTACCTATCTTTTTTTTGGGGGGGGGGGCAGGGTAATGAGGGTTAAGAGACTTGCCCAGAGAACATAGCTAGTAAGTGTCAAGTGTCTGAGGTTGGATTTGAACTCAGATCCTCCTGAATCCACTGTGCCACCTAGCTGCCCCCTGCCTATCTTAAACCCAGCTAAAACTGGGAACCCATCTCCATTGTTTTCTTTACAGTGGCTCAACCTATAGGGGCTGGGCTGCTCAAAGGACCACTTAATTTCTAACATCCCACCTTCTAGGTCGGGCTGTGTTACCTACCCACCAAAATCCTACTTACCCTTCAAGGTTCAGCTTAAATCCACTCTCCTCAAAGAAACTTGCACTGAATACCCCTATAGCAAAAGTGATCTCTTCTTTTTTTAAAACTTAGATAGATGGGACTTAGTGGCCATACCATTTATTTTCATACTTTTTACACTGCCTTTTATTATAAATTGAATTTTTCCCATGTGAGAGGCAATATGGTATAAAGGAAAGGGAAGAGGCCTGAGATTCAGGATCTCTGGATTTTTTGTTAATAGCCTTATGGTCCCAGGCAAGTTATTTAAGGTTTCATGCCCTGTCTACCTCATAAACCATTGGTTTTGAGTAAAAGGATTGTAAGTAGATAGGGTACTGAAAATCCTATGTCAAATGGAAATAAATCTTCAGTCTCCAAGTTTAGTAATAAAACCTTTCTCCCTAAGCAAATCCACTTTTCTGAAAGATCACTCTACATTGAAATAATAACTGTTATCATTTCTAAAAAGGAAACAAGTTGGCTATAGTCATGCCTATACCCTGCATTTACCCCCCCCCCCCATACACACACATACCACCTTTATTTCAGGCAGCTTTGTCCAGGATCTCACCACAGTCCAAAAGGTCACCCCAACTTAAGAGGAATAAAGGTCAGGCAGCTGCTGAACTCTGATACCTGGTGTCAGATGGTCCTTACCTCATTGCTCACCACCACATGGATCCCTGTTGGTCCCTGCCGGTAGACTCTGTTAATATGCTGAGGGGAAATGCTGTAGAGGTTTGCAATTTTCTCAATTAGCTCCAACGTGGTCAGCTCCTCCAAAAAGATAGCATGGTACACTGAAGAGAGAAGAAACAAGAAAATACTTTTAGTTAGCTCTTTTGAAAAGTTTGCTCTCTAAAGAATAAACTACTTCTAGCTAATAACTTAAGTTAGCAGAAGTCCACAAACCCAGAGAAAAATAATACCTTGCCTTTTTGTTTTAAAGAATGGACACTGGGGAAGCTAGGTGGCGCAGTGGATAAAGCACTAGCCCTGGATTCAGGAGGACCTGAGTTCAAATCTGTCACTTAACCCCCCATTGCCCCACAAAACAAAACAAAAAACAAGAATGGACACTGAGCAAAATCAAGAGAACCATTTCTATAATAAAAACAACACCTTAAAAACCTTTTTTTTTAGTCTTAAGAACATCCAGCAATGCAAAAACCAATCAGAACTCCAGGGGACTAATGACAAAAATAAGTCCCCCACCTCCTGAAAGAGAGGGGCTAGACTTAAAGCTACAAAAAGAGGTATACATTTTCAGACATGGCAAATGTGTGGGTTTGCTTTGTTTGATTATGCTTATTCATTACAAAGGTTCTGTTTTTCTTTTTCAATGGAGGGAAGGGTGGAGAGGGAAACCAACAATATTGTCAAAAAATAAAAAAATAAAAATTCAAAGGAGCATTTAAAAGAAAATCACAGAAGAGAGCAAAAGCAAATTCAGACAGAAAGATGGACAAACAGAACAGCTTTGAAATAAACAGGATGGGGGCAGCTAGATGGCGCAGTGGATAGAGCACCGGCCCTGGAGTACCTGAGTTCAAATCCAACCTCAGACACTTAACACTTACTAGCTGTGTGACCCTGGGCAAGTCACTTAACCCCAATTGCCTCACTAAAAAAAAAAATAATAATAAAAATAAATAGGATGAATTTATTACATACATTTTTTAAAGCTAGCTATATATAATGAAGATGCATAATTCTTTATACAATCTTTTTTTCCCCTGTTCTGCTTTGCTTAAGGGGGAGGGTGATGGGTGCAAAATAAAAAAGTTTTAAAGAATGTTTCCTACCAAAAACATAAACCACATTATCACTACTTACTGTAGTGAAATATGGTTATAATGAGTATATTGCTAGAAATAATGTTCCTGGACTATAGGACATAGTACATGAAAGAGAGTCACTGCCCATCCTCTGTTGCAAATTATCAAGAAGAGAGAAAGGAAAGGGAACATGCATACACCCTTCTGACTTTTCCCACCATGCCTCGAGATCATTTTGTATTGTTTCACTTAATGGATAATTTGGAAGTCCGGGGTAGGGGGAGGAGAGTCAAAAAAAAATCATAAGACAAATAATATTTGCTGGCCAAACAAAAGTACTGGAAAGAGTTCAGCTTTCCTGTTCCTTCTTATACTCCTCCCCTGCAATGCAAACAACACCCAAGCAGGTACTTTAGGTTGTAAAGAATAAGAACTGCATGGTTTATTACAGAAGCTGTAATCTAATTAAAAGCGCATTTACTCCAGGTCATTCAAGGGGACTTGAAAGTTGCTTGGTTTTACTGAATCCTTCTCCAATGAATAATGCCTTTCATGTTAATGATAATTTTAAACTTTTAAACCATTTCCCCAGAGAACTGGCAAGTAGACTAAGGACTAAACTTGAGAGTCAGTAAGTTCCCAATTCAAATCCCCTACCATTGAATAGTTGTGTGTGTGACTCTAAGAAAGTCACTTAACCACTCTCAGCCACAGTTTTTCTCCTTTGTAAAATGGGAACAATGACAGTATCTGCCTTATAGGACTTCTGTGACAATCAAATGAAATTATATATGTAAAAGGCTCTGCAAATTTTAAAGCACTACATAAATGTTAGCTACTATATAAATAATAGGCACTGAAACTCTCTCATCATTTTACTTTGTTAAAAAAAATTACATTAAAAGAGGAGCTTTGAGGGTAGCTAGGTGGCACAGTGGATAAAGCACCAGCCCTGGATTCAGGAGGGCCTGAGTTCAAATTCAGCCTCAGACACCTGACACTTACTAGTGGTATGACTCTGGGCAAATCACTTGACCCTCATTGTCCCGCAAAACAAAAAAGGGGGGCAGGGAACTTCTCAGAAGGAGGCAAAAAGTAGGTGGGTGATGATACATACTAAAAAAGAGCATCAATAAAACTTTTTTTTGAGGGGTGAGGCAATGGGGGTGAGGCAATGTGCCCAGGGTCACACAGCTAGTAAGTGTTAAGTGTCTGAGGCCGCATTTGAACTCAGGTCCTCCTGACTCCAGGGCCGGTGCTCTATCCACCGTGCCACCTAGCTGCCCCCAATAAATCATTTTTAAAAGGCAAAATAAATACATAAAGCACATTCTAAAAAGGTAAATTATCTCCCTGCCCATCACTCAGGCAAGAATTTATCTGTGGCCATTCATTAACATGATTATTATTATTTTTTTTTTTGAAGACCAGATCTCTCTATTTCCCCCGACCCACTGCAGACTGGCAAGGAAGCTGTAAGCTGCTTTGTTTCCAACTGGGGCTGGTTCGCTTCTCCTTAGGTAGCCTGGCAGCACCCTTCTCCCTGGGGCTCATCACACTGGTACCAAAATTAGTGCAACTCAATTGGCCTTAACCCCATGGCTGTTCAAAACGTCCAAATCCCATGGATTCCAGCCTCAGCCTTCCTAGTAGCAGAGTCTATACACCATCCTACTTTTCTGTCTTCCATTATGTATAGAAGATTCTTTCCCATGCTATCTTTTAGGTCCCAACAGATGAAAAGGGAATACTAAAAGGCTATTGGGTTTGTTTGTTTTTTTTAAAAGATACTTTGTGATTATAGTATACAGGAACTACTTTGAAAAATTTAACACCACACATTTCTGGTGGCTGCTTTGTCACTCTGAAGGTACAGGGGTGAAAGGCCAGCCAACTTCTAGAACTCCAGAAATAGTTGTATTACATTAACTGGCTAAGGGCTATAAAGTTACTTGAATGTCAACCATATATTTCAACAAGGAAGGCACATAAGCTGGAGCAAACAACTGACTTTCCAATATTTAACTACCCCTTAAGCTCGTAATCTAGGGCTTCTGATCCATGTCTGGTTTAGCTGCAAGGTCCCTATACTTATCAGTACTACCTGTCTTTATTCAACTTACCAGTGAGATTGGTATATGAAAAAGAAAACCCATTTTCAATGGAGCTCCATACTCAACACCAACGACTATGAGACATCAAAGAAGTCTATCAAGCATAAACTTGGTGGGGCAGCTAGGTGGTGCAGTGGATAAAACACTGGCCCTGGATTCAGGAGGACCTGAATTCAAAACTAGCCTCAGACATGATACTTACTAGCTGTGTGACCCTGGGCAAGTCATTTAACCCTCATTGCCCCCCCACCCCAAAAGCATAAACTTGGGACAAAAATATACAAGAATCCTAGAGCCAGATCTGTATGATTGCCTTAGAGTTGAAACCATGTTATAATGTATCTGTCCTTGGGCACCTTCCCCCCCAACTTCATGAATGTGGTCCAAGAAGAACATGCTTTTATCTGAATTCCACTTTATAATAAATGGAGATGTGTAAAAATTCCGGTGTATCTCTTTAAGGATTAGCAATCATATTTCTGTCCCTTTTTCTTGCAGTTAATTGCAGCTAGTCAATTGCTATTTCCAAGTCAAAGGCAAATAACTAATCATTGATGGGGTACAGAAATGAGGTCCCTAAATAGAAGGGACCACTTTGGGGAGTCTATTGATCGGAAGAGAGGAACTGAGTATTACAGTTGGTAATACTTCTTAAAAAGTAAAACTATTCTAGCTTATGTGTTCCTAAGATCCCCTACAAACCTACAACTAACTTCCCTTTAGCCTCGCCACTGTTGCTGTGGAAGAAAAATGAAGCTCACATAAAATGAACAATCAAAGGAGGGTTCACAGATTTTTGTCAAATTCAAGATGGGGGGTGATTTTTACAACTAGGAAGCTTCTAGGGAACAACTAGGCAGTGTTCATATTCTACTGCTTTGTTCCCAGGAATATAACAATTAAGAATCATTTTTTCATAAGCTTTCTCTAAGTTTCTCCATCATCTAGCACAGAGTAATGGACCACATATTCTTCACATATTACAGAGCAATGCTCTGAGGCTCAGGAGACCTGAGGTTGATTCCTGAACTTTACCAGATATGTGACCTTGGACAGATCACAGTGACCTCTAAGGGGTGAGAGTTTCCTCACCTGCAAAAATGGTAGAAGTCTCTTAAGAGCTGTTCTGGCTTCAACAATCTAAGACCAAATGAAATCACATTTAACAAAACGTCCTATCGCATAAAACTTAGGTATTAAGGAGGAAAATAGACAAAATCCCCTTGGAGATGACTTTTTTGCCCCAGTAATAGATTTCCTTCTTCAGAACACCATGCCAAAGAACCATTCTCTGCCTGTGCTTATTTATCTCATGATTCCATCTACACTTGCCACACAGCTCACAAATTGCCCCTTGTCTAAGGAGATAAGAATGATGAATGAGAATCTCTAGTCAAACTGGTTAGCCCCTCCGAACCAACTCACCACACAAATTGCTGTCTCCACCTTCTCTCTTCTGCTGAAGATGAGACCTGTTCTGCTCCAATTCCTGGCACACATAGATGGTCATCTTTGGCCTTACATTTCTAGCAGCAAGACAAAATTAAAAAAACAGTAACAAATGTAGGTTCTTATATGGGATGATGGCCAATTGATTTAATTCTCTGTTACCACAAAGGATAAAACAAGAACAAAAAAACTAAAAATGTCTTGGAGGGGCGGCTAGGTGACGCAGTGGATAAAGCACCAGCCCTGGAGTCAGGAGTCCCTGAGTTCAAATCCAGCCTCAGACACTTAACACTTACTAGCTGTGTGACCCTGGGCAAGTCACAACCCCAATTGCCTCACTTAAAAAAAAATGTCTTGGAGAGGATTGGGAGAGGAAAGAAAAAGACGACTCTGGATTTTAAGTTGCTAGATAGTAGAAGGAAGTTGAACAACTTCCATCTGTGAAGAGACTTAGCAATAGGAGACAAGATACCCATCTCTCTGGAATGGCTTAAGAATGACGTCCCCTTAGAAACAAATGGCCCAAACTATCTTGCTATATAGCCCAGGAATGGGTCAACTGTCCAGTTTCCTAACTGTTAAACAAATATATCTGCAGATACACAAGTGCCAAATTGGAGCAGAAAGACAACTTTAAAGTGGAAACAGGGAAGAGCCAAAGAGCCTCTTAGAAACTAGCAATTCAATAGGGTGCATTTGCTCTTTAGGTCATCAGCCCCATAAAGCTGCCCTGGAGTGGGAGAGGAGTCCAGAAACACTGACATTTCGACAAATAACGTTTGAGCAACTGGGTAAAAAATAGTCTTTGTCAGCAAAAAAGATGACAACGGACGGCTTAAGTCAAATTTAAAGCAAAGAAATTGTCGGTTCGGCCCTGGGACTTTCCAGTCCCAGACCAACCAGGTTCCCCAGTTTGTATACAGACTCAGGGTCTTTGGTTTCAGTCACACAAAGATAAAAGCTTCAGAAATCTTCAAAAGTATTGAGATTTCTAATTGCTCTTGATGTGTTAGTTTGAAATGATCACACACCTGCCTTTGATGGCATTGAAGAGCCGGATTCCATCAGCAGGGCCACAGATTTGAACAAAATCTTCTTTGGACATTTTTAGTAAGTCAGCACCTAGATATTAAAGAACAGGCACCCACAAGTTATAGAAAACAAAAACCAGGAAGGAGCCATAAGTCTTTATGTAGCCAACCTAATTTTTTTCTAACGTCATAGAGAGCAGAATACAACCAAAAAAGTTAGCTATAAATTTTGATCTTTAAGGTTTAGGAATGGATTTCCTATAGTGAAGATAGAGAATCTCCTTTTCTGTAGATCTTTATTATTGACCAAGCACCTGCTACATACAAGGGACCAGGCTAGGGAGGCATTTTGTGGAATACAAAAAAACAAGTTGGCACATTCCTTTCTCTTCAAACTGCCAATAGTCTACTTGAGAAGACAATACTGAACATAAAACTATACACAAATGAGCTTTAAGGAAAAGAGTTTATCAGAAGAGGGAGAGTTCCCCCAGAGGTGGGCAGTTACATAAAGTAGATATCATTCATCAGCATGAGAAGAACTGTCGAGAAAGAACAGAGGAAACACAGAGGTGATGCTTAAAATTCTCAAGACACACCAGAGGATTTATGCCCTTAGACAGAATTCATCTAATACAAATTCCCTTCACTGCAATGCAATTCTCTTTAATTCAACAAGAATTTGCTGAGCACAGTGTCTGGTCCAATCTAACTGAGTTGACATGAATATACATACAACACAATTAAGGAACATTACACAGATATTAACTACTTTCTAAATGTTTCCTTTACCACCAAGCCTTTATTTAGAATCTTTGGAACAGGAGGGGAAAAAAAGATCCAAGGAGGGGAAAAGTCTAGAAGGCAATGAGGCAAAGAGTAATTTCAACATGTATAAAAGTAACCAAGAGAACACTTTAAGAAATATCCTCTGAATTAGTCCTGTACCCCATTCAAAGCAGGATTCTATTTTTAAAAGGTGATGATATTGAGTTCCAGAAGTACCAAGAAACAGGTTATTCTTCCCTTATTACCCCATTATGCATCACTTGCCCATGAATTTATTTAAACTTTCCTCAACCTCTTTATATTTCCAGTCACTAACACCTGTGGGGCTGATGATTTTCCATGTTTAATAAGCATTATATTCAATGGTAGTTTTTCTTTTTTAATTGTTCTACAACTAACTCCCTTCTAGCTTTAAGGTACCTTCAAAGACTCTTGAAGCACTATGTGATTAGCAGTTTGGAATGGAATCTTTTTTCTATTGTTACTACTGCTTGTCTACAACATTATTGTGCCCAAAGAAATGAAAACTATGTAAATTCAGAGAAATTAGGGTACCCTTGTATGATACGAAATTAAATAAGCAGAGCCAGGAAAACAATATATGGACTGACTACAACAATGTAAACTTAAAGAACAACAAAACAAATCAATGCTGCTTAAAATTTAATGAACACTCTTGTCTCCAGAGAACAGATGGAAGAAGCACACTTCCTTAGGGGAGGTCATATTTCTGGGTTATCCCATAGCCTTTCGTGTGCTGCTTTTGAGCAGTAGCAAGTTTTTCCTTCCCTGGAAGTCTTTAAGGAAAGACTAGATTAAATACTTTCCAGTTGAGATACAATAAAAGTTCTTTTGAGGGTATGGATGAGATATGACCACTGAGACCCCTTCCAACTCTGAAATGCTGTGATTGATACGCTTGCACGTAATACATTCTATAAATATAGAAACAATCAACATACACCCAAGGAAGGGACATAGGGAGTCATTTAACTCACCAGAGAAACTTGAGAAGAGTCTACAGAACGGAGAAAACCTATTGCGGTAAAGCCACTGCTGGGCATCTTGAATAGAAGCGGAAGGAAGGAGGTGCTACATTGCAAAAAGAATAAGAGGTCTTGAAATGAACTGTTCATCAGTGTCCTAAAAGAGAAAAGCAGCACATTAAAATGATCTCAAATACTTACATCATTGCTGATAGGCAGAGGCTCCACTTGGTGAGTTGGAGAACTGTTGCTAAAAAATTTGCATAAGATTAGGAGACAAAAAAACATTAGGGCAAATCCTCACAGTACAGTATACTAGTTATCTAACTATTGCACTTTTCAAAGAATTAAGATATATCTTTCCTATCAGGCACACAGCAACCTTGATAACAGTATTGTTTTTCAGTAGGGTTTATTTTAAATGAAATGTAACCAAAAGATTCTTCTCACTCCACTGATTTTTTTTCTTTTCCTTTCCTTTTTTCCTTTTCTTTCTTTTCTTTCTTCCTTCCTTCTCTCCTTTTGTTTGTTTGTTTGGTTGGGGTTTTTTGTTTGTTTGTTTGTTTTTTGGTGCAGAGAAAACTCATTTTAAAAATATGAACCTTCAAAATCCTAAATTAACCCTTTAGTATTTAGCAGAAGGTCCTGGTAAATTAAGTCCAATGTATGATCCCTCCCAGGACTAGATAATCAAGTTGCAGATACTTGAAGTACTGAGGCTTTAGTTTTGTTTGTTTGGGTATGAACTGCATCCACTTGTAAAATTTCTCTCATAAATACCTTGTTTCTGGTTCACTTCCACATGTGTACAGGAAAAAATAACATATAAACTGAATGTTAGACTATTTAATTGTACATTAACATGATAGGGAGGTCAAAGGAGTTCCACCAATATGAAATTCCCTTGCAATGCATATAACTATTCCCTAATTTATTCCTCTTTATTCAGAATTTTATGGATCATGCTCCTTTTTTTCTAAGAACATTTATACTTAACAATAGCTTATAGCAAAACTGAGAGCTCTTTTTTCTAATGTCAGAGAAAGGAGAGCTTGCCAAATGAAGCAAATATAGAAAACTGTGACCCTCCTTAGGGGATTCTCTGTCTCAATGTCAAATGGCCAGTCTTCCTTTTGACCAAGTTTGTGGTCAAACCAGTTTCTCTAGTGGAAAACTATTGCCTTCTTACACAGACCCCAACAAAAATCACACAGATTTTAAATTTAAAGTTCAATCTCCTGACACAAATAGCTATTTGGGCACATTTACTTCCTTCTCTATGGTTTGCTCTATAAGCAGCCAACCAATCCCAACCCTGAAATGAATCTAAAGAGGTAGAAAAAATATTTTCCTGGGGCTTCATAGTCCCAGCAACCTGGAAATCGGGAAGTCACTGAAAGGGCCCAAATTCTAGGAAAGCAATTCTTCATTTAAGGGTTTCATATCTCCAAAGGCCAGAGAGATGCATCCATGACTGGGAATGTTCAATGAATTACCAGGCATTTTTAGAGATGAATAGAACTATAGAAACCATTCAGTACAACTTTGTTATGTAGCTGAGAAAACTAAAGCATAGGAAAGCTGATCAACTTATCCAAATTCCCATAACTAGAGCCACTGTAACCTAGTGTCAGAAGACTAGAACCCAAGTCCCAAACTTCTAGTTATCACACTGTCTCCAAGACGTGTCCTTAGGGAGATCAAAATGTTAAGAAATCAAAACCCATAATCAGTGACAGAAGTAGAGAATGGGGTCTATTGTCCCATGTATCTTAATTAGTTACTGCCTTATACATACATAACACAAATGATCTAAGCCAATCAACGACTAACAGTCTATCTGCCAACCTAGAGTATACTTGGGCTGTGAGTTTCTTAAGGTTTCCAATCTCCCTCATCATGCTAAAAATAGGCTCTAAAAAAACTAAAAAGCAATATACCCGTCTCTTTTATTAGCAATTAAATAAAAGTAATACAATACTTTGACTCAACAATTCTCAAACCCATCTCAATGCCCCCATGTTTGGGCTACAAACAAGAAAAAGGAGGATGAAGAAATAAACCCACATAATCCAAAGGAAGAAATTTCCGGACGTACCCATCTCCCAGGCTGAAGCTGTTTGGAGAGCTGTTGTAACTCGGTGATGGGACATTGTTTACTTGGTAAGGAATATCTGGCCATGGAGAACACTGTCAGAACAGAGCAAAGAACGGCAGTGACCCAAGTGTATTTTGGGGCCATTGAATATGTAGATTTGGTGCCAACACTGCATTTTCTCCTTTTTTCAAGGGATCATTTAAAACCAAACGTGCACAGTGTTCTCTTTTTTAACCACCTCGAGGCCCCTCCCCCCCCCCCGCCTCAAGTAATGGTAGGAGAGAAGATGCTGAGAAGTTCACCTTTCAGATTAAGTGTACTCAGATTAAGTATGAATCTGAAATACAAACCAAATACAAAGGATATTTTGTGCTGATTGGGATTGCCTTTTTCCTCTAGGTAGTCCCATCAGGTTATTTCATGTCAGTCTTACTGTGCTATAAGAAAGGTGGCAAGAGTGTCGCTCCCATGTGCATGACTAAGAAAGTGAACTCAAGTTATATGGAAGCAGATGAAAAGCACATTATACTCTAGTGAATAGTATGGAAATAAAACCCAAGAGACAACCACTCTCAACTCAAATCCACAAATATTTATGAAATTACTGAATGCATATTGTATGCAAGACACTATATAAGTAAGTGCTTAAGACATATAATTTCCTGAAAGAGCATACAATCTTACTGAGATTATTAATTGACATAGGAATCTCCTAAACCCATGAGAAAGCATACAGGTTTGGCCCATTAGGAGGGTAAAAATACTGTAGTTCTGGTATCTGTTCCTTTCCTTCCTTCTAACAGTGTTTCTTTGTAGAGAGTCAGTTTGTAGCATTCCTTAAGATTTACCCTCTGCATCTAAGAACTACAGAGTGGGTAAATATTTAACTCCACAGCCAATGCAGGTTGGAATTTGATGGTGCCTAATTCTACAACTTGCAAAGGCAAGAGAAAGCCTAATGAGGAGATGTGACTATGCCTCCCTTCCTGTTAGTGTTGCACAATAAGACTTCCTAGCTCAATTACTGTCACGGTAGGAATTCCACACAAAACAAATGAAAGTTGGGATTAGATTTACCCAAGATATAGAAATCACTTATTGTGAATGTTTATTGATTGACCTGAATGACTAATACTACTTAATGATTACCACTCATTGGGCTCTTAGCATAGGCTACCTTATACTGTTAGTGGCCTTTGTATATACATGTCTTCTCCCTCCTCCACTGTACTGTAAGTTCCCTGAGGACAGGAGTCATGTCTTGCACTGACAGTAGCAGTGAGCACAGTCCTGGCCAACAACATAGATGATGTTGTTGTTCAGTCATTTTTCAGTTATGTGTGACTCTTTGTGACTCCATCTAGGGTTTTCTTGGCAGAGATACTGCAGTGGTTTGCTATTTCCTTCACCAGCTCATTTTACAGATAAGGAAACCTAGACAAAGAGAGTTAAGTGATTTAGATGCTGTTTCTAGTACCAGGAATACTCTCCTCCTTCTTACCTACTTATTCAAATACCACCTATCCTAGAAGGAAGGTCACCTTAAAGCTCCACCTCCTTAATAAAGCCTTCCCTGAAAACTGCAGCTTATGTTGATCTGATTCTCTAATTTTAAATACTACATGGAAATTCCTAGAATCTTTAGGAATTAGAAGGGAATCTCAAGGGGCAGCTAAGTGGCGCACTAGATAGAGCACTAGCCCTGGAGTCAGGAGTACCTGAGTTCAAATCCGGCCTCAGACACTTATCACTTACTAGCTGTGTGACCCTAGGCAAGTCACTTAACCCCAATTGCCTCACTAAAAAAAAAAAAAAAGAGAGAGAAGGGAATCTCAGAAATTCTCTTGTCCAAACCATACTGATTTTGCTACACCATCCCCTCAGTATTTCATACTCTCTGGTTCACTAGTAGTTTCCTATCTCCCAAGTAAAAGTTGGGAGGGGATGCTGTGGGTAGGGGACTTGCATGTTTCTCTTGTAATTTCCAGAATATTTAACACAGTGATAGGCACATGGTAATTACTCAAGAAATGTCTGTTAATTGACCAGAACTGGAGACTAGGGTAGGCATTAGTGGTGACAGAACAGAGAAAATCCAAAGGAAGAGGAGATGACTATGATTCATGAAAGTAAGAGCTAATAGTTGAGTTAGTGTTGAGATACTAAAGTTAAAAAAAACATTCCTAATTCTAGGGAGTGGCAGGGAGGATACACCTAAAATACAAAGTGAATCTGAGTCACCAAACATTAGGAAATCATCTTCCTCCCAGGTTATTTGTGTTTAAGACCCTATGAAGAACAAGTCACTATTTAATCTTTTTTTTTTTTTTTTTGGTGGGGCAATGGGGGTTAAGTGACTTGCCCAGGGTCACAGCTAGTAAGTGTCTGAGGCTGGATTTGAACTCAGGTACTCCTGAATCCAGGGCTGGTGCTTTATCCACTGCGCCACCTAGCTGCCCCCTCACTATTTAATCTTTTTTTTTTTTTAAGTGAGGCAATTGGGGTTAAGTGACTTGCCCAGGGTCACACAGCTAGTAAGTGTTAAGTGTCTGAGGTCGGATTTGAACTCAGGTACTCCTGACTCCAGGGCCGGTGCTCTACCCACTGTGCCACCTAGCCACCCCACTATTTAATCTTAATGTGGTTTTTCGTTGGTTTATTTCATATTTGCCCTAATGCCCAAAGGGCATTTTCACAAGAATCTTAAAACCAACTAAGACTCCATAGTTATGTCCTAAAGGCACTCAGGAAGGATGGATGGTTTCCTAACCTCTGTGAGGATTGTAGTTTCATAAGATGGCTGGTACTTTTCCTTCTCCTGAGCAGTTCTCTTCTCCATTTTCTCCCGGTCTGTTTTCTGTTTCCGATCTGCTCCTTTTGGCTGCAAATACAGAGCAACGGGCATTTGTTTAGCCAAGATGAACAAAGTGTGGCCAACTGAAATTCAGATGGTTTCCTTGATATCTACCAACCAAACTTCTTCCGATGTCCCCTGTTCACAGGCATTGCCCACTTCAAGTGGAGATTCAGAAGATCCTAACATGGCCAATTAGAAAGAGACACTCGGAAAGCAACCCTACGCCTTTGGAAGAATAATTCTAACCAGTAACATTGTTATTTAATTCTCCAAGGAAAGTGAAGTCTGATAGAGTGAAAGTAGCTACTGGTCAGTTTTTATTCTTGGTTTTTTATGGCTATAACTGGGGTGGGGGGGGGAGCCAAGAAAACAAGACCCAACCTCCCCCCACCCCCTGCCAAAAAAAAATCAACTTTGGGAATAGGCATATTTATGAAGAAATTCCTTCTGTATTCCCACTAACACACACACACACTCACACTACTCAGTTGGTACTGAAATCATTCAATGACTTGTGACCCATACTGATGACTCATACTATTATTATACTTCTTATATGTTTATGTCTGCTTATCTCTCTCCATATAGATTCTAAGTTCTTTGTGGGATAGAACCATGTTTTTCACTTCTCTCTATTCCCATAGCATCCACCACAGAATTCAGTGGTCAACAGATACATATTAAATGATTAAATAAGCGAATGAATCAAGCAATCCTCAGATAATTCACTTTAAACTAACTTTCTCCCAGCTTAACTTTACAGGGGTAGGTAGGTCAGAAGACAAGCTGAAAGGAGTTTCATTATTGGGAATTCAAGCTAGAACTTCTGCTTTGGATGATAAATCTTGCCTACATCCCTGGGAAGCTATCTGTGGCTTTGGAGAAGCATCATCATTGCTCATTCCAGATGAACCTATATTTCTAATAATAATCTATCTAATTTATCTTATGATAAAAAGACATAGATAAATTTGGTTTTAGTTGTTTGCTACCCTCACACTGATCCAGACATAGCTCAAGAGAGACCCGCCTTAGTCTTTAGAGACTTTCACTGCATGGCTTATTTTAGAGGTAACAAAAGGAAGAGGGTGAAGCACTTAGATGCCAGATGAATAGAATATTAGAATGAGTTTTCATTGCAAAACTTAAGCCTATGGGACAGCTAGGTGGTACAGTAGATAAAGTGCTGGCCCTGGATTAAGGAGGATCTGAGTTCAAATCTGCCCTCAGACACTTGACAGTTAGTAGCTGTGTGACTCTGGGCAAGTCACTTTAACCTTCATTGCCCCACAAAAATAATTTTTAAAAAAATTTTTAAGAAAAGAAAGAAAATGAAAAAAAAGGGGGGGGCAGCTAGGTGGCGCAGTGGATAGAGCACCGGCCCTGGAGTCAGGAGTACCTGAGTTCAAATCCGGCCTCAGACACTTAACACACACTTACTAGCTGTGTGACCCTGGGCAAGTCACTTAACCCCAATTACCTCACTAAAAAAAAAAAAAAAGAAAGAAAGAAAATGAAGGGAATGCAAGACATAAGCCTAGCCCTACCAAGACAGAAAATCCTCCTGGATAAGCCAAGGTGCATCTCAAAGAAAGAGGACTTTCAAGGTGAAAACCAAATCTGAACACAAACTCAGATGCTTGGACAAGTGACCTCCTAGACACCCAGGATCCTTTTCTAGCCTGCCCCCATTTATCACTCCTGCCCTTAGTTACTCTCTTTACTGCAAAGGGAAGAGCCCCTGCCCATCCCCCAAGTCACAATATGGGCCAAACCCACAGATAGAAACTTCTCCAGCACATCAACTACCTATTCTTAAATAAGTCCTGAAAGGTCTGAGAACTCTTGTTCTTTCTAGCCACCCCACTTACTTCAGAAGAGCTTCCCTTACAGACATGCCACTTTGATTGATTTTCTTCCAGGTACACTGCCAGGGGCAAAGTGCCAGGGATGTAGGGCATAGTCCTTGTTCTCAAGAGGTTTATAATCTCATTGCGGGGCAGATCTTATATTTTGGGGTACTATAGTAACCAGGTAGATTTTGTACTTCCTCTTAGGAAGAAATATGTGGTCAGAAAAAGAAGTGATATGTGCAAAGGATCAAAATAAGGGAAGAGAGACTTCTTTTTACCAAAGGCCGGCTGGGAAAAGAAGGCTATCAGATACATTCATCTTGCATGCCTCAAGTCTTTCATCACAGAGCTAGAATCTGGGTTGGAAGAGACCTCAAAGTTCACCTGAGCCATGTTCCTGCTTAAAATATGAATCTCCAACTTTCACTTCAATTCAAAAGCATTTATTAAAGCCTACCATGTGTGAGACACTGTGATAGGGGCTCAGAATACTAGGACAAAAATAAAACTGTGCTCGCCCCCAAAAGAACTGACATTCTATTGGAAAGAAACAGTAAATTCACAGAATATTGAAATATAAAATATGTCAAAGTCAGTTTTGAGGTGGAGAACATGAATAACTTGTGGGATTGGGATAGGATCTAAGGATGGTCCAGATAGTCCATTGTTTAACTATCTCCAGTGACAACAGGCTCATGACATGACACAAGGAGACATTCTACTTGGAGAAGGCTCAGTTCTTACTTGCTATTCATAGGATCACAGCATTATAGCTCTATAGCTGGAAGGGACCTTAGGAGTCACTAAGTCCCAATCCTCTCATTTTGCAGATGAGGCAACTGCTGAGGCACAGAGAGTCTCCATCACTCGCACAGTGTCACACAGCCATTAAGTATCTGAGGTGAGATTCACACTCAGGTCTTCTTACTCCAAGGTCTTCCTCACTTCCTTACTGCTACATGATGCTTTGCATATTGTCAGTTACCACCACCACCCCTACCCTGCCTCCCAGATCCCATTCCCAAGTTTGTTTGTTTTTATTTCAGCCTATATACCATCATTTCCTTTCCTCAACCAACCTTCATTTTTAGAGGTCTTCTAATCCAAAACCAAAACCAAACACAAAATCAGTACAATTTCACAGAGTCCACAAACAGAAAACAAACTAAGATGGATCTATTTTAAATCTGTCAATGATCCATGAAGTCTTGGACTATGCAGTGTCTCTTCTAGCATTTGGGAAGAAAAAATTGTAACTGGAAGATTCCTCAATTCTTGTCAAGATAAACCAAATTTCTGGATGGAAGGAAACAAGAGATTTGTCCTTTGCTACGTCTTTTTCTAAAGAGCACATTTCCCTATCTCTCCAAGGCTGAAGTCCAGAGGCTACTCATGGCCTGACCCCAAGGCCCAGTGGTACGGGAGCTTTGACCTGCTCTGTTTCCAATATAGGCCTGTCACTCCTTGTGATGTCCCATCATTCCACAGCAAGATCTGCCAGCCTCCCTGGCAATTGAGATTACCAGCACGAGCCACCATACCTGGCTAGATTTCTGCTTCTGAAAGTTAGCCCAAAATCCAACTATTCCAGAGTGATTGGACCCTGACTCCGCCATGAGACTCCCCTGCCTCCAGTCACCAAAACCACCACTACTATAAGATTCCTATCCATACCTAATCGTCAAACATGAATGGGGTGAACAGTCCTACAGATTCAATCACAGTGCAGTTAAGAGAGAGACACTAATCCCCACCTTGAACACTTTGATCTGGCAACTGGCTGAATGCAGGTGTTCCGTGTACTCCCCATTCTCATTCTGTTTAAAGGTATCAATTTGTACCCGAAAAGGAACTCCCTTTTCTCCTCCGTGCTTCCTGGGTGTGAATTCTGTGCTGATGCAATGTACCTGGAAGAAGAGCAGTAAGCATACAGCAAGAAGAATGGAAAGGCCAGCTTAAATGAATATAAAAGCAAATTTTGTTATGTCATTAAAAAGAATAACTTATAATGTCTCTTTACTCCCTATCAAATCCAATCTTCTCTGGCTGAAATTCAAGACTCTTCCTCACCTGGTTCCAGCCCCAACCAATCTAATTTTATCTCCTACTACTTCCCACCACATACCCTTCTGCTCCAGTTAGTTAGTTAGCTAGTCAGTCAGTCAGTGTCTCCTCACTGGCTGTGTCTCTCCCTCCCAGAACCCTCCTCATCCTGCCTCCTCCAAACATACAGACATCTTGCTTATTCCTATCCCTGGACATTTTTGCTCACACTCTTGCCCCAAATAAAATTCTACTCCCTCCTACCCATTCCCCTCTATTTTCCACTCATTGGTCCTAGATTCTCAATAAATAACAGTCCAAAACAAATCAGGTCCCTTCCTGGTTCCTTCCAGTCTTACCCAAGTACTGAACCGTAAACTGAGTCTTCCCTTCTCTGCACTTATTGTATTGAAAGTCAATACAATACCATGTAATATATTCAGTTATTATATAATTGTTGCATGTGATTTCATCCTGCCTATCTTACTTACAAACTCACAAAGGGCAGAAACCACATTTTATTTTGTGTACCCCACAGTACCTTGCACAATGCTGAGCACTCCATTACTACTGCTTGAGTGACTGATTTGGAAAAATATTGGAGGAAAAGGTGGGGTTTGTTTTGAGGATCAGGAACAATACCAATACTTTAAGTGTATTACTAGCCACAAAGTGAGAAAAACACAGCATGACTATTACCTGAATGAATGCTGAAGCTCTTTTTGAAGGATCCCACAGAAATTCAACTGCATTTAATTGGGTTGGGCTAGCCCTGGGGTCCAAGATGCCAACAGAGAGAGGGATATCTGTGGAAAAAAGAAAACTCTTACGTAGCCCAAGCAAACCCCACCAAATACTCAGGGAAGTCATCGCAAGACATCAACCATATGACCCTGACCCTGCTCATGCTGCTCCCCTACGACCACCCAGTAATTCTCCCCTATCAAAATCTTGCTCATCCATTCAAATCCCAGTTCTTCAGTCACATCTTCCTAGAGCACCCACCAATATCCAGGATTCGATCCCCAGGTCGGCTCCATCTCCAGCCCTCCAGCTGCTGATGCTCTGTGTACTGGAGCCGTCGGTCATGGAAAACCACACGGATGATACTCTGTGATGAAGGAAGTCCCCAAAGGGAAATTTCTGTCAGGACCACCAAGAAGATTCATCTGCTGCCCCTGTCAGGTCCCTCCTCTTCACTCCCCCTTTCGATCTAAATGCTAATAAACCTATAAGGCCTATTTTCATATCTTACTTTCTCCATCAAACTTTCTCTGACCACTCTATCCCAGAATGATTTCTGCCCCTTTAACCTCCTATAGCACTACTCATTATACACATATTATTCAGTTCTTTGTATTATTAGTTATGTTTTCATCTGTCAGTTTGTCTTCCTAGCTAGCTCCTCCTAGGCAAGAGACCATGGCTTAAATTTTTGTGTTTCAGGGCAGCTAGGTGGCGCAGTGGATAGAGCACTGGCCCTGGAGTCAGGAGTACCTGAGTTCAAATCTGGCCTCAGACACTTAACACTTACTAGCTGTGTGACCCTGGGCAAGTCACTTAACCCCAGTTGCCTCACTAAAAAAAAAAAATTATGTTTCCTCTCAGGACCCAGCACAACAGTGCCTTGTATATTCAAGTGCCTCAAGAACTATCTCTAGCCTGACTGTTGATTATTGAACTGAAGGAAAAAAAAAAGGCAAAAAGTCTACAGAATTAAGCTTTCCAGTCTCTCCTATAACATGCTCAACCCAAATCCAGGGCTTTCAGAGCCTCAGACTGAAGCCCAAAGTTTCCAGGATACCAGGTACCAGTAAGTAGAAGGGGTTCCAGTTCTACTTACCTTCACATATTTTGTGTTGAGATCCTGAAAATCTCCCAGCTTCCGATTCTCCAGAAGTCGGATTTCATAAGACTGACCTGTAGAAAGTTAATGACATCTTTTAAGTTTGACTATCCTCCCAATTTCAGGAGGACCTGGGAGACATTTCCAGGATATCCATGCCAGAAAAGATTCAGACAGCCTTCTTCCATGGTACAAGGCAAAAACACTCAATAGGGGCAGCTAGGTGGCGGAGTGGATAAAGCGCTGGCCCTGGATTCAGGAGGACCTGAGTTCAAATCCGACCTCAGACACTTGAAACTTACTAGCTGTGTGACCCCAGGCAAGTCACTTAACCCCAGTTGCCTCATCAAAAAAGAAAGGAAGAAAGAAAGGAAGAAAGGAAGAAAGAAAAGAAAAAGAGAAAAAAACACTCAATAAACAAACTTGAAATAGCTGTTCTAGTATCAGCTCACCTTGCACTAGGTACAAAAATTATCATCCAGCTTGCTGAGGGAATGGGGTATTCTAATTATTTCAATATTCTGGTCAATATTCTGTTCCCTTGCATATGCTAATTTCAAAGAATGAGAATTCAATAAATCACACCAAACACTGTAATCCTAATGAACGGTATCAATCTTTCTCTGCTGATTTGGAATACTCTTCAGTTCTTGTAGGGCTCCCAAAATCAGGACCGACAGCACTCAATCATTGTCAGGGTCAAGCCTTGGAAAATTATAAATGCTGCCAAGTTTGTCTTTACTCTTCTGGTTTATCCTTTTCCACTCATTAGGCACCCAGAAGCCTCTGGCATGCCCTAACCCAACTTCATTCATGCCTTAGTGTAGATGTGAATCATCTCTCAAAGGTTCCAAATGTGGTAAAATATGAAAGTTTTTAACAGTCGGTTAGGATAACTGAAAGACGCCAGTTTTTCAAGGACCAATCTCACACTACATTAAGTTGTATTTCCATTTACAGGCTAAACACATTTACCTAGAGATAAAGTATATTTTAGGGGGAATGATCCCAACTGGCATGGCACACATGAATAGAGCCTAATACCTGGAGTCAGGAGGAACTGAGTTCATACCCTGACTCTGACACCAATTAGCTGAGTGAGCATGGACAATCCTTAACTTCCCTGAGTCTTAGTATCCTTAAAACGTACATCTCATCCAGTCATTAATGAGGCTCAAATGAGATAATGCACGTAAGGCACATTGTAGATTTTAAATCACTATTACCCAAAGATCATAGAGCTATGGAGCTAGAAATGATGTTTAAAGGGATTTTTGTTTTCCATAACCAATAGATCACTGAACTGTAAGAATACCTTCTAGTGTACATGAAATACTTGTAAGTACCAATGAAATGAAAAAGTACCAATAGGCATGTTTATAAAAATGCACCTTTTCTTATACCATTTACAAATAGCAAATGAAGCTGCATCCTGCATTATTTAATAATTAAGGCCTATTTCACTGTCCGAGGTGCTACACAGAAGACAAGAGCCAAGGAATGGCACCTCTCCATTCTAGGACAGAGATGCCCATATCAAATACTCATCTATATTCTGCCAAGAAAAATATGATCATCAAAGAAACATTTTCCCCTTAAAGAAATGCATGGCTTCTTACATACAGTCAGCTAGATTTTAAACATTGCAAGTCAATGCTTTAAATGAGAACACAAAACCCCCAACGCAATGAGAAAATAAAAGAGAACACATACTAACCAGTTTTTCCAGTTTCCTTCCTCCTTCCCTCTTTCCCTGTTCCCAACCCCCCATTTGAAGAATGCAGAGCAAAGTATTCCATAAGCCAACAAGCAAGTGGTCATTAGCTCAGGTTTACTAACTCAGCCAGTGTCAGATGAGCCCTGACCCCAGGAACTGCTATGCAAACAGCTCTCTTCAAGCAGACACCTCCCACCCTGAAGAAAATATGGAATCTTTCCAGTTCTGAAGGCAGAAATGTCAGGGGTCATAATTTTACAAGAACTGAGTTACTAAGTGAGCTAAGAGAGTCCAGTATCAAGACCTTCTCCAAGGTATCATATCATAAGCCAGTGGAATAAATTAAGGTCTTAAGAAACTATTTAGGACTCCAGAGATCAGATCCTGCTTTTTTTCTCTGTGAATTTTTCTTTTATAATGTCCCTCACGGCCACCACCTGTCAATCCTATCCATTCCCACCTTTGCATACATCCTTTTGGGCTTTCAGTTCAGTGGTACAATACAGATAGAGCACTGGACCTGGAGTCAGAAAGACCTGAGCTCAGATTTGGCCTCAGACATTTTAGTAGCTGTAAAACCCCGAGCAATTCACTTTATCTCTGTCAGCCTCAGTTTCCTCAACTGTAAAATGGAGATAATAATAGCACATCCCTCACATGGTTGTTGGGAGTATGTAAACTGCTTAGCACAGTGCCTGGCACATAGCTGGTACTTAATAAATGTTCGTTCCTTTCCCTTTCAAGTCTCTATTTTTGTTTCTCCTCTACCCTGTAGATATTTCTGTGGTCTTATTTTTCAAAAATACTTTAAATTTTCAAAATATACCTCTTGCCTAAAGGATAGAATCTTAATCTTCAGCCGAGTATCAAAGGCCCTCCATTATCTGGGCCTAATTTATGTTCCTAATTAAAGTCCACATTATTGAACAACACACATCTTTTCTTTGCTTCAGCCAAACTGGTTTCCTCACTGCTGCTCCTTCCCCATCCACAGTATACATATTCCTACCACCATATCTTTGCTCATATTGCCCTGTTGTATCTGCTTATCTAAATGCCACCAATCCCAAGGCTAAGCTCATGTTCCACCTCCTGAAGACTTCCCTCCTTACTAGAGGTGATAAATTATTTCTCCCTCTGCATCCCCATAGTTCTTATTGCTTGTGCCCCCCATGAGAACTAATTATCTTTGCCTTGTATTGATGTGTATATTTATCTAGTGTTATCACTTAGACTGTAATGCTCCTGAGGACAGGGATTTTTTTTGGGGGGGGGGATATTTTAAGCCCTAGACCAGTGCAATTATATTTCTTTGGAACCCTTGCACGGCACTAAAGATAGGCTAGGAAAGAAAAAAATGTGTGCTGAATGAAGGCATATTCACTCCTTGACTTTTCTGAGGAAAAATTCTTCCAGGAAATGAGTAAAAACTAGATCAACACAAAAGAGAGAAAGTTCTCCACAATTTTTCCCTAAGGGAAATATAAAGAATTCCCTAATAGAGTTTGTTATATGCTAGAATGAGGCAGACTGTAAAATAGTCTTCCCTTAGTGACCTTTTGTTTTTTGTTTTTCGTTTTTTTTGTTTTTTAGGGGGGCAATTGGGGTTAAGTGACTTGCCCAGGGTCACACAGCTAGTAAGTGTTAAGTGTCTGAGGCTGGATTTGAACTCAGGTACTCCTGACTCCAGGGCCAGTGCTCTATCCACTATGACACCTAGCTGCCCCTCTTAGTGATCTTTTGAAACAAGGTAAGTATCTGGGATGAAAGAGGTTAACAGTCCAGCTAAGGCAAGGGAATGGTTTTCAGGGAACAAGGTTATGCAAATTAGTTTCCCAAATGAACCAATAATAATGTCCTCATCAAGACTCAGCTTAGTAAAATTAGTAGGTTGAACAAAATTACTCAATCAGCGAACACTCATTTCCCTTCCTATGAAACTAAAATTTCTCAAACTTTGCCCAATAAATATCGGCCATGATTGAAAGTTTTTTATGAACGAAATATAACTGTCACCAAGAGATGTGGCATTTGCAATCCTAGTTTGAAATGTCACATATTCACAAATCCTCAAGACCACACCTTCCAATCTGTCTAGGAAATCAGACTCAAGTTTGAAATTATTTTATATGTCAAGGGTATAAGAATTCTTAGGAATACAATAAAATCAAAGAAAGAAATAACCTTTCCTTCAAACAAGAAGTCACTATCCTAACTATTAATCAATCATATCTTTCTGACCAGTGAGATTAGCAACAGAACACTATCAATTGTGTCCAATGGTCTACCAGTGGGAACTCTTAGCTACAATTCTCAAGTCAGTTTCCCTCTCTTCACTTTCAGGAGTCTTAAGTCTTATCCTGCTTCCCAAGAAATTCATTCTGATTTCTCAGTCCTACAGGTTCATCTGCATTATTTTCTGGTATCTACAACACTGAACTGTGGAGGTGGTTCCTACTGTTATTTCTTATTTTTTAAATTTAATTTAATTTTATTTTATTTTGCGGGGCAATGGGGGTTAAGTGACTTGCCCAGGGTCACACCGCTAGTAAATGTCAAGTTCCTGAGGCTGGATTTGAACTCAGGTACTCCTGAATCCAGAGCCGGTGCTTTACCCACTGTGCCACCTAGCCTCCCCCCACTATTATTTCTTCATGTTTCTTCACCTTCTCTTCAAGTTTCTAGTTCAGGACTGGCATCCTGAACCAAGGCACCTCCTTGGGCCCCGTCTCCAGAAAAATCATGCTAACCTGGGACCTCTTTCAGATAAAAAATCACAAATAGCAAACTAGAGGGCAAGGGTCATGACCCTTGAATTCCACCTATCACTGGACATATAGAAAAGCCAGTGTTGATTTAGAAGAAGATAATGTCCCTCTAATTTAGATCCACATTAACAGAGAAACCCCAAACTAGACAAAATGTGAGGTTTACATAATAAAAGAGAGTAAGAGATAGCCTAAAAACTCTATGGCTCTCCCAAAGTTCCTCTCTTCCCTAAAAGTGTTATATATATATATATATATATATATATATATTTGGGCGGGGCAATGGGGGTTAAGTGACTTGCCCAGGGTCACATGGCTAGTAAGTGTCAAGTGTCTAAGGTCGGATTTGAACTCAGGTCCTCATGAATCCAGGGCCAGTGCTTTATCCACTGCACCACCTAGCTGCCCCCCAAAAGTTATATTTTTAATAAAAGCTATCAATATGATGGGTGATACCTCCTAGTTAATACTTCCTAATTTCTTCCTAACTTCCAAGATTTTGGACACAAATTGCTCTATCTGGGAAATGAAGGCTTATTCCACCCACAGACAGTATGCTTGGATTACATATGCTTTCATAATAAGGTTTTATTTTAATTACTCTGAACCTGTGTACACAGTAGAAAATCCTCACCAATAATGAAAAATTTTGTTCATTATCCTAATATTTTCACATGTCTGGATCTGGTGTCATTTAGGCCAAATTTCTGGATGCTAGACTGAATTTTCACTTTCTACCCCCATGTGCCGTGCCATAAAATGGTGAAATCTGAAAACTTTGCTAAGAGCTGTTACACAAATTATCTTATTTGGTCCTCATAACCCTGTGGGGTAGGTACTACAGCTATCATTAAGCTCATTTTACCTTTATTCCCTGATCCACTGGGGAAGGAGTTCTTCCCCAATGGAACAAGTGTTTTGGTTCCTCAGGGAAGTACTTCTATCCACATAAGGGGGAAGGGGGGGTGGGTAGGGTGAGATGCTATAAAAGAGTGTATGGGTCACACACCTGCAATTTCCATTTTATTTCCCCATTTACTTAACATTATCATTTCATGATGTTCCTTCCCCTCTCCTGTTTTCTGTCTATCCAAATCCTATCTATCCAAACCCAACCTATGGTTAAATATCATTTATTCATTCCTTCATTCATTCGATTGTAAGCTCCTTGAGGGTAGGAACTATCTTTTGCCTCCTTCTCTATCCCCAGCACATAGCACAGTGCCCAGGACATTGTAAGTGCTTCATAAATATTTATTGACTGACTGTTCATCGATTCAAGAAATTATTATGTATTTACTGAAAAACAGTCGCTATACTAGCCACTAGAAGATATAAAGTTTAAAATTTAGTTCTCTCCTTACCTCAAGGAGCTTACAGTCTAAGAGGGGAAGGTAAAATAGACAATTAATTCATATCAAAAGATAAAAATATAATAGGTAAATAAAAGGGATAAACAAGAGGATAAGAGAGAGTTCTGGAAGGAAATATTACTTATGTCTCGGGATGTTTGTTTTATGGAGTCCAAATATCAAGTTGGGTCTTGAGGCTCCCATTCACCAAGCCCTAAATCACCCAAGATTATAGCTGTATTCTATTATTTGACTTATTTTCTAACTAGAATGTAAGCTTCTTAAAAGGAGGATAGAGTTTATTACTTCCTCTGAACTCCTAGCACCAAGAATTCTACATCTATTCCTTTTGGATGGATTTGCAAGTAGCTCCTAAAGCTTTAATGTTAAGTGTCTTAGGGCCCCTCTTCCTCCAATTTAGGCCAAGTAATTAAGGGCCTTTACACAAACTAAATGGGCCAGCTGAGCTCTAATTTAATGGAACCCTTAGGGTAATCATTTGTAATGCCAATAGAGTAATTCACATTAAAGGTTATCTTAAACCAGATATAAGAGTAAGTGTCCAGCCCTAGGCTCCAGTAAATCAGCTGAATAGCCAGGTCCAAACCCAGGAATTTATGGCTCTAGAAATGATGCTTAAAACCCAGCCCTGCCTCCTCCCTGTCTTCTACTCAACCCAGTCCCAATTCTTCTGATGGACAGATCTACAGATTTTAGCTGTCTAGGCTTTGAATAATAGAGGTTGAGAGTAATCTCATGCAACTTCTATTTCTTAGAGATCTTTTTGTCTCTTTTGCACTTGTAAAATTCACCTTGTATCAACTTTTGGACATGTGTCATAACCTCCTATTGGATTATAAACTCTTTGAGGGCACAGAGGGGTTTCCCCCTATACATAGCACAAGGTTTTATACAAGGTAGGTGCTTGACAATTTTTTAAAAGTATCTTTGTATCCCCAGTGCCTTGCACATAGCTGACCCTTGTTAAACTGAATTGTTTTGTCTTCTCCAATAGACCTAGGCGGCAGTTCTTGCTGACACTTCTAACTAATCTAAAATGATACTTGAGAAGTGTAGAAGGGTTAGAAAAGCTACCAAGAGGCCAATCTAACTTCTTGGCCATCTGCCCCCAATACTGCAGATAATGGTTTAGTCCATACAAACCTAGAGATGAGCCCCAGAGTTATTGTTGGAGCTCTTTCCACCAAATAAACCTTTTTTTCTTTCTTTCCTTACTCCTTTTTTTTTTTTTTTTGCAGAGCAATGGGGGTTAAGTGACTTGCCCAGGGTCACACAGCTAGTAAGTGTCAAGTGTCTGAGGCCAGATTTGAACTCAGGTACTCCTGAATCCAGGGCCAGTGCTTTATCCACTGCACCACCTAGCCGCCCCTTCCTTACTCCTTTTTCTTCTCTCTCATATTGAAATTAGAGACCTTCAAGGTCTCTCCCAACTGTAAGAGAATCTATGTCTCTATAATTCTTCTCTTCTTATCCCTTTTCTTTTCTTCTACAGGTATTGCTTACTCCTACTGGGAGTCTTGTGAAGACATTTTTCTCCAAATGCCTGACCCCTCTTCTCTTTGACTGGGCCAGGAAAGCCAACTCAAGAGACTTCAGTGGTGAGGAACTAAGTTAATGTCCTAGGAAAGAGCTAACCCTCATATTTGGAGTTAATACTTAGCTCTGAAAAGAGTCGCCATGAGGAACTATTGTTGTTTGTCCTTTGTTCACAATGAGGACCATGACATTGAGATGTGATGTCATGACTTCCAGTGAATTGGATTTAAGTGACGGAGGGCTGTGCAAAGTCACCAGCCTCACTCCTCGAGGGTTATCTGGGTCCAGTGTTAATATACACATCAAGACGACTGGCGATGGCCCTGGATGTTTGAAGCAATTGGGGTTATGTGACTTGCCCAGGGTCATACAGCTAATAAGTGTTGAGTATCTAAGGTAGGATTCGAAATCAGGACCTCCTGACTTCAGGGCCAGTGCTCTATCCACTGAATCATTTCATTGCCTCACAAGGAGCTTTAGGAATGAGAAAAAAGATATGAAAAATTCCTCCTTTTCCTATGGGTCTCCATATGTATGTGTGCAGCAGAATTAGCTGCAACTTCAGAAACAGAAACAAATATGGAATAAACTACATGTCTGTTTTTTTCTTTTAACACTAAAAGGACCAAACATGAATTGATATGAGTTTGTAAAATAATTTTATTATGATTTACTATAATTTCTCCTATCTGTGCAAATGCACTTTAAATACAAGTAATTACAAGGATATATTGCAATTTCACTTTGAAATAAATAATTTTCATCCTATTCTCTCTAGGATGTGCAAATGTACTTTTTCAGGGTATAGTTCTAAATCACTCTTCTGAATGGTTGGATCAATTCACAACCCCACCAACAATGCATTAGTGTCCCAGTTTTCCCATATCCCTTCCAACGGTAATTATTTTCCTATATGTCAGATTGATTACTGTCTAAGGGAGGGGAGAATGTAGGGAAGAGAGGGAGGAAAGAATTTGAAACCCAAAACTTTTTTTTAAAAAAGTTTAAAATTGTTTTAGATATTTAGATGCTTATTTATAGTAGTCACTTAACCTGAAAGTGGTTCCCTTTTTCTCAGATAGCAATGCTGCCATCTCCTAATTCAACTGCTAAATTCAGCCAACATTTCTGCCTGTAAAATAGAATATAAGGTTCTTGATGCTAAGGACTGTTTCATCTTTGTCTTTGTCTAGGTGCTATATCCCCAGAACCTAGCATATCATATACAAATACACAGTTAAGTGTTTAATAGATGCTTAATAAAATAGGGTGGGTAGGTGGTGAAATGGATAGAGTTCTGGGCCTGGAGTCAAGAAGCCTCCTCTTAAGCATTTTCAGGTTAAGTGACTACTATAAGCACCTATACTACCCAGCACACTTTGTTAGTCATACTACAGATAGCCAATTACATATGTGTATATGTATTTGAAATTTTAAGAGTAGAATATGGCACATTATTTAAAATTCCTTATTTCACACCCAAGTTCTCTCAATGAGAACACCTGATTATTTAGTAACACTAATTAAGACCATGACAGATTGGATTGGGGTGAGACAAAATAAAGAGGCAGGCATTTGGTACTAAAAAGTTTCAACTAAAAAAAAAAAGTTTCAACTAGGCTAAAGCTATATCCCAGCCTTATTCTAAGTTGGTACCCTGACTACCTATAGACTCAGAAAATGGAGACGATTCAATCTCAGGACAATCCATTTAACGTCCCTGTACCTTTGCAAAGATCCTTCCCATCCCTGGAATATACCACATCTCCCCCCAAGTCTCCAAGCAGTGTACAAAATTTATACAAATTAAATGCATAGTAATTTTGAAGCGACAGGGAAGGGTGGATTGCATGTGAGGTGATTAGGAAAAGCCTGATACAGGTAACATTGGAGCTGAGCTTTGAAAAAAGCTAGGGATATGGGGCAGCTAGGTGGCACAGTGGATAGAGCACCGGCCCTGGAGTCAGGAGTACCTGAGTTCAAATCTGGCCTCAGACACTTAACACTTACTAGCTTTGTGACCCTGGGCAAGTCACTTAACCTCAATTGCCTCACTAAAAAAAAAAAAAACAAACATAGGGATACTAGAGGTGGAGGTAAAGAAAGGGTGTAGTTCTAACCATGGGAAACCCCTGGTGAAAATGCAAAAGTATGAAAAAGTGAGGCAGATTGTCAATGTACCTCAGTTTGTGTTTGGTGTAATTTGTAATTTGTAATTTGGCAATTACAAGAGAAAAGGATATCAGAGGCTCTGCCCAGGAATGCTGGGACAAGGGATGATTTAGCCCTAAGGACATGAAATAGTTAAACAGCAATTAAAGGCAGAGGAGAGGGTGGAATACATTGTTAGTTTACTATATGACATCTGGAATCTGCTAACTTTTTCTTTATAATCAATATTATATCATATATCATATCATGTTATTTTATTTATTATAAGAAAGGGTTACAATGGTGGGAGAGGGGAAAGGAGATGGGAAGAGTATATCCAGAAATTACTGATAGGAAAAAGTTTTTCAAAAACAGAAAAAAAAAAGTTCAAAATGACATCATCTAAAATCTAGAAAAGAAACTAGGCAACCTAACTAGACTGGGCTGACTGGATTTTTGTTGAAGCCTAGCAGGGAGAAAGATGGATTTCCCCCTAAGGAATCTGCAAAGGGACAATAGTAAGGGATGTCCAACTGGGATATTCTTTAATCACACACCCCCTTTCCTTCCCTTCCAGTCCTTTAATACCCAATTAGAAAGTCACCACCATTAGTAGCCTTCCTTAAGTATTTACACAAAGTAGACACTTAATGTTTGTTGAATGGGATTAATCCTACCCCACCCAAGGAAGTGACTTTGACTTTGATCCTCCCTCCTGGTATTTCACTTTATTAATTAGCCCTCCTTTGTGTGAGATTTTGTAAACAAATATAGTTGTCTTTTTTTTTTTAATCCCAGGTGGTCCCTTAAACTAGACTAAACTAGGGCTTCTTAAACTTTTCAACTCACGACCCCTTTTTGCCCGAGAAATTTTTAAGGGACCTTCGGTATGCAACAAAACTTCTTGACCTTTTACTGTTGTCAAATTTTTCAGATCTGGGGGCAGCTAGGTGGCACAGTGGATAAAGCACTGGCCCTGGATTCAGGAGGACCTAAATTCAAATCTGACCTCAGACACTTGACACTTACTAGCTGTGTGACCCTGGGCAAGTCACTTAACCCCCACTGCCCAGCCAAAAAAAAATTTTTTTTCAGATCCTCCCTCCATATGGAGTTGTGACGCATAGTTTAAGAAACTTTGAACTAGACTAAAAGGCTCTTGAGGACAGGAGCCACATGCTTCTTCTCTTATAATCAAAGTAGAATCTGCTTAGGCACCTTAGGCATAAGTACAAGGTAATAATATAAAATCTAATAAAGTACATGCATGCAGTGGGTGCTTAAAAGAGATTGCCACTGACTGACAGGTACCTAAACTGCACTCCTGACAATTCCACCACAGTTTAAAGGATGCCAGCAGGCATGGGGAGGCCAATCAAGGTAAGGTAAGGTCATTCAAGGTAAAGGAGGAGCTAGATAAGCCAACATCGGTAACCTGGGGTTCTTCTTTAACCTGGAGTTTGTAGGGGTTCTTGGCTAGATTTCAAAGGGTCTGAGAACTTGTATAGGGAAAAATTACATCTTTATTTCAATAGGGTTAGTATATTTTTAAAAGCCTGTGTATTTTATGCTTTTAAAAACATTATTCTGAAGAAGTTTACTGACTTCTCCACACTGCCCAGAGGTACATAAAGAGGGTTAAGAGGTCCTCACTCTTTAAAAAATGAATAATTATGGACTTTTAATAAAACTAATGAAGACTGAAATAAGAACCAAAAGAAAAATGTATACAACAAAGACTGCCAATAACTTTAAAAGCTGGTAAGGGGGCAGCTAGGTGGTACAGCGGATAAAGCACTGGCCCTGGATTCAGGAGGACCTGAGTTCAAATCTGGCCTCAGACACTTGACACTTACTAGCTGTGTGACCCTGGGCAAGTCACTTAACCTTCATTGCCCCGCAAAAAAACAAAAACAAAACAAAATCTGGTAAGGACTATTATCAATACAATGACCAGTCCTAATTCCAGAGGACTGATGATGAGATAAGCCATCCATTGCAGAGAGCTAATGAATTGAGACATATGTTTTTGTATAAGCCCATTGAAGGAATTTGTTATGCTTGACTATACATAAGAAAACAAGAAATTTGCTTCCCCCCCTCTTTTTAATGGGGTGGGAGAAAACTGATCTGTTAATTTTTAAAAATGAGGTAAGTATGGTGAGATATATTACGGATGTTAAATATTTCATGAACTTTCAGATGAAGTCTCTATATTAGTTTTAATTAATTAATTTACTTTGCTACAAGAGACCTCAGGAAATATGAACAATCTGTACATTTTGATAATGTGAAAATGAAACATTAATAAAACTGAAAGTGTGAAAATGTACTTTTATTTACGTGTTATACTTTGCAAAATCTCATGAGATCCTCCCAGTAATTTCATGAGGTAAGCAGGGCATATATTATTATTATTATTAATATTAATATTATTATTATTATCCTCATTTTGCAAAAGGAGAAATTATTTGTCCAAGGTCGTGTAGTAAATCAGTAAGTAGAATTGGTATGGGCTAGAACCTCTGTGGGGATTTGTTTCTCCATATGGTTTGAACAAGATAATTCTAGGTCGTCTGCTTCTTTTCCCAACACCACACTGCCTCCAAATAAAGAGGCACTCTGAGGGGTAGAATCTTGACACTAGTGTGACAGAAGCCTTCTCTTCTAGCCAGTGACCAAGTTCTGTAGCACCATAGAAAAGTAAGGAAATCACCTGTGATCTGTGCACCAATACACAGGCCAGCAGCCAGCCATTCAAGGGACACAGTGTAATAGGGAACATGAGTCAATGACACTCCATTTAGACAAAATTTATAGGTTGTTTACCTTCCAACTTGTATTGGTTCTGGTAATTAATGCCACCTAAAACGTAATTGAGGCCTCTATTACCAAAGGAATAAGAGAACTGGATATCAACAATCTTATTATAAGGGCTGCCTTTCAAATTCATTATGTATAATGGGTAGAAAAAGCAAGGAAGGAAAGAAGGGAGGAAAAGGAAGTCAGAAAAAGGGAGAATATGCCAGCTAAGTAATAATTGAATAAATAAATTGAAAAACTAAATCTCACTCATTTCAGAGATATAGAGATCAATGTCATGATGATTCAGGGGAAGTAGGGCATTTTATATCTAAGGGTGGGATAGGAAAAAAGAAAATCTTTCAGTGTAGTTAATCTAAGACTTCTCCCAGTCATGGCCACAATGTTTCCAAGGCCATTGTGAGTGTAAACACAATGTCTGAAGAATCATGAGGAAAAGTTTTATATTAACAAAGACTTTGCCCTATGACATAGGTTCCATAGGTACTAGTAGTCCATTTTATAGGTGAAAAATTTGAGGATCAGAGACTTAAGTGACTTTCTGACGGTTTCACCCTTAAGCTTCAGAAGCAGGTTTTGAAGTCAAGACTTCCTGAATCAAAAGGCTAGCATTCAGGCAGCTAGGTGGCGCAGTGGATAAAGCACCAGCCCTGGATTCAGGAGTATCTGAGTTCAAATTCGGCCTCAGACACTTGACACTTAAGCTGTGTGACCCTGGGCAAGTCACTTAACCCTCATTGCCTCACCAAAAAAAAAAACCAACAGCAACAACAAAAAAAGGCTAGCATTCTACCAACCATCAAATAGTTAACATATGTAAAGTACTTTGTAAACCATAAAATGTTAGAGCTGCTGCTGCTGCCCTCCTATCTCTCAAGGGCAGTTCATCAGTAATTCTCTCTCTCTCTCTCTCTTTTTTTTTTTTTTTTTTGGTGAGGCAATTGGGGCTAAGTGACTTGCACAGGGTCACACAGCTAGTAAGTGTTAAGTGTCTGAGGCCAAATTTGAACTCAGGTCCTCCTGAATCCAAGGCTGGTGCTCTATCCACTTTGCCAACTTGCTGCCTCCATCAGTAATTCTGTGAAACCATAGGGGTCAATATAGGACACTATGGTTTCAATGTAGTACTTGAGATAAAAAATTTGTAAGGTCTTTTTTTATATTTACTTCTTGCTAAATTGATGTTTTACATCATTCCTTGCTAAAAGGTTGGACTGGATGAGCCTTTATTGTGTGTGTTGCAGTAGTGATCTCTTTCTTGATATGGGCTGGACAAGATGTATTCAGGTACCACCGACTTCAAAAATATATAATTTTAAAAATTATGACATAGGGCAAGACACCAAAATTTCCAGAAGGTACCTTAAAGTTCACCTAGTACAACTCCCTCATTTTAGTCAAAGAAAGTGAGAGCAAGAGAGATTTAAGTGATAGTCATCCAGAGACAGAAGATTTGAATCCAGGTCGTCCGTCTTCAAACACAGTAGTCTCTCTATCATGGAAAATTCCTGTGAATGCTTTGCTGAAATAAAAATGCTCTAGGCATTTTCACGATAATAACTTTTCCCAATAATCACTCTTTATATGTTGTGAGGTCAACCTGATCTTGTCTAAATGAAAGAAGCAGCAAGCATTTGTTCTTTCTTTTTATTAGTAGGAGCTTCGCTTGCCCTTACGTTAAGTAGAACTCCAGTTACAAAGGCCTGCTTCAGAAAAATGTGTCCTCTCCTCCCCTTATTATGATATTCTGATAACACAAATAGGGAATAGATGCAATCAGACTGGAAAGTATATAAAAAGCCTTTTTTCAAAAGCAAACAGAACAAGAGCAACACACACAAATGTTTGGAAAGTTACTAAGGGCATTCAAGGTGTAACTCTAATCAAGTGAGAAAATGCCAAACAAGGAAGTTGGAGAGTCATATTATGGGCCATGGGAATGGGGGAAGGGGAATAGGACAGAACAGACCTTCTATTGAAGATAATTCAATTTTTAAAACCCACCAACATTATATACACGCATAGGCCTATATATGTGTTTACATGTATAAATGTATGTATGTATTGTGTATGTATGTAAGCACAAATGTATATGTGTATGTGTGTATGTATATGCACAAAGATTAATGCATTTTTATTAGTAAGTACACTGGAGCTTCATAATGAAGCCAGCTGCTGTGGCTCAGAATTCAGGAATAGACAGTCCACCTTGATTCCCATCCAGGCGAATTTATTCCTAAATGCTTCCCATATATCACTGACCCAGTGCAGGGCCAGTGTAGGAAGCAGGCTAGTATGGTACCACGGCATCCAAACATATTCTGGAGGAAACTGAAGGGCAGAGGAGGACACCTAGGTGTGAATCTACACTGCCCAGTTTTGCTATATCCCTTGAGTAAGGCAAGTTATGTGAGGTGCATGATTGAGCACATAGTAGGTGCTCCTTGAAGGCTGACTAATAAGAACTGGAAACATTTAGTTATCAATAGATGCAACCCAGCGAGTAACAGCTCACCTAGGGGAGACAATTCACTGAAGTAGAAGCTGTACTATTTTTTTTTTTTTGTGGGGCAATGAGGGTTAAGTGACTTGCTGAGGGTCACACAGCTAGTAAGTGTCATGTGTCTGAGACCAGATTTGAACTCAGGTCCTCCTGAATCCAGGGCCAGTGCTTTATCCACTGCACTACCTAACTGCCCCCTGTACTACTCTCTCATTCATATTCAGAAACAGACTGCACAACAAGGAAGGGCACACAGGTTTATCTATTCTCCTTGTTCAAGGGGATTCCCTGCAACTCACCAAAACAAATATCCTCCTCCCCAAATAATAATAATAAATAATAAACTCCCCAAAAGAGGCTCTTTCCTTCTGTTGTTACATGCACCAATCTCATAACATGAATCCACTCTGCTGCTTCTTCCCATACCCCATCACACAGAACAGGGTAAATGCATTAAAGGAGTGGCAGTGGGTGGAGGATAGAGACCTATCCTTGGAGTCACAAGACCTGGGTTCAAAAATCCTGCCTCTGACGAATATTGGCTGTGAAAGAACACTGCATTTGGAGTCGAGGACCAAGGTTCAAATTCCAACATATGACCTTATGTGACAACCTCTCAGGGCCTCAGTTTCCTTATTTGTAAAATAAAAGGGTTGGGCTAGATAAGCTCTAAGGTCCATTCTCCATTCCAGCTCTACATTTATAAATATGGAATGTAAAGGGAAGAAGGATACAGAAGAGGAACGAAAAAAAAAAAGTATAACAAGCAAAAATAAGCAAGCAACCCACTTGATTTACTCCTTTCTTTCTATGCAAAATGACATTCAAAATCTAAGAATATTTGGAAGGGAGATGCAACCACCACCTCCCTAAGGCAGTTCATCTTATTTTGGGATGGCTCTAATTGCTAGTAAAATTTCCATAAGTGAAACCAAGAGCTGCCTTTCTGGTAACTTTCATTCATTGCCCATAGTTCTGCCTTGAGGGTCAGGTACAACAAATAATCCCTCTTTCACATTAGGGCTTTGTCAACTAAGTATTTATCCTAAACTCTTCTGAACCCATTTATGTTTTGAGCCTGTACCACCTCTAGGGGTAAACAGTTTCCTAAGTTTAATACCAGCTTTTAATAGAAACAGGGCTTCTTTTATTTGTCATGAAACTATTTCCCTCAGCCTTCAAGAGAGACCAGATTGCCCTCCCCACCTTGATGGGAGTACCACATGTTGACTAGTAAGATGAGAAAATGAAGAAATCAAAAACTTTGAAAATTTAGTCATAACTCAATGGGAAAAAAGAGTCAGGGATGACTCCCTAGGAGAATTCATTCCTGAAGAATAGAATCAGGAACTTTTTGGTAGACAATAACAAGTTTTCTTAGATTTAACTGTTTTCTCCTTTCAAAATCTGTTTCTTATAAAAAAGATTAAAACTGACTATAACAAATGGTATCCTCTCGTTTTTTTTCTACTGCTCTCATCTTCTTCCACTACCCCCGAAGATTTAACATGTAGCACTAAAGACAGACAAAATGATTTCACAACTAAAAGACAGATTTTTTCCCCAGTGGTTCCTCCCATAAAGCACACACTGATAACCGAATAGCAGAATTCTAGCCTTTGAAGGGAGCTCAGTGGACATCCAATTCAATGCCTATCTGAACAGGAATTACCTTTAGCACATCTGTAAAATGAGGGAGAACTGGATCAAATGACCTGTCGGATTCCTTATGGTTGTGATCCCTATGTCCAGCCTTCACTTGAAGATCTCTAATGAGGGAAAAACCCACAACTTCCTAATGGATAACTAACGGTTAAAAAAGGTTTTTCTTATCATTTCCAACTCCTTGCCGTGTCCCCTGGGGCACAGAATAAGTCTAATCCTTCTTCCACATGACAACTTTTAAATATCTGATGATAGTTATATCCCCTCTTTTCTTCTTCTGTTCTTCGAACAGTTCTTTGTATGGCGTGGCCTCAACGTCTCATCAATGTCCTTTTCAAAATGGCACCCAAAACTGAACACCATATTCCAGCCATGGAATTGTATTATACCCTAGCCAGGGTATAATACAAAAGGACTACTGCCTCCCATGTTCTAGAAACCTTTCTTCATGCAGCGTAAAACTGTCGTTATCCCTTTTGGCCTGATCCATAGCAATCAATCATTCCATCAACAAGTATTTATTCAACTTCCGTGCCAGGTACTATGTTATGCACCGGGATACAAGGACACAAAAGAAACGAAGTAAGCCCTGCCCTCAAGGAGCATTTATCAAGGAGTGATTTATCCACAGCAAACCTAGGACTTAAATACTTGTAAGTATTAAGAGCTCCCTTTTTCCAGATGAACAAATTGACTTTCAAAGAGGCTGAATGATTAGCTTGTGGTCAGTCATTTGGCCAGGAAATGGGAGAGCTGACAGGTTTATGCCTCCAAGTCCAATGTATTTCCATTCCATTATCCTGATTCCTTCTCAGTCTTGCGCCATAATTTACTTTTCTGGTTATGGCAACTGTAAAATTGTGTTTAAAGACATGGCCAAGTACAATGTGTTTTCGGTCATCTCAGGCAACATTTGGCACCACATGAAGAAAAAAAAAAAGGTATCACATGGCTTTAAGTAGAAATTTCATTGAGTGGCTCTTGTGCTAAGGAGATGTCCACATTTCTAATGATACAAGAGTATAAATGTGAGGGGCAGAAAGAAAAGGAAAGAAAAGAAATTATAAGCAGAGGGATTTCAGAAAAACCTGGAAAGACGTACATGAATGGATGCTAAGTGAAATGAGCAGAACCAAGAGAACATTGTACATAGTACCAACAACATTTTGTGATGATCAACTGTGATAGACTTAACTCTTCTCAGCAATACAATAATCCAAGACAATGCCAAAAGACTTCTGGTGGAAAATGCTCTCCACATTCAGAAAAAGAACTATGGAATCTGAATGCAGACTGAAGCATACGATTTTCACTTTTGTTGTTGCTTTTTTGTTATTGTTCTTGTTTATTCTTTCTTGCATTTTTTCTTTTATTCTGATTAATGTGGAACTATGTTTAACATCATAGTAATGTATAACCTATATCAAATTTCTTGCTGGCCCTCGGAAGGGGGGAAGGAAGGTAGGGTGGGAGAAAAATTTGGAACTCAAAAAATATTTTTACATGTAATTGAGAAAATTTTTAAATAGAAATTTTAAAAATCAAGTCAAATCCATGGCAGATGGAGTGTTAGGGAGATGGTCTATTTAAGTCTGATAAAAAAAAATTAATAAAAGAAAAAGAAATCTGATTGGTTGAAGGGACAACTATAAAATTCTCTCAAATACTACAAGAAACTAATTTTCAAAAGTCAATGTCCGGGCAGCTAGGTGGTACAGTGGATAAAACACCAGCCCTGGATTCAGGAAGACCTGAGTTCAAAGCCAGCTTCAGACATTTGACACTTACTAGTTGTGTGACCCTGGGCAAGTCACTTAACCCTCATTGCCCTGCAAAAAAACCAAACAAACTAGAAAAAAAAAAGAGTCAGTGTCATAGACTCTTCCTGGACACAAAAAACTGTTGATAAAAAGGGGTGCCCATCAGTTGGCTGAACAGATTACAGTTTGTAAATTTAAAGGACTACCATCCCAGAAACAACAAAAATTAGAACTATTGCAGAAACAACAAAAATTAGGAACTCAGAAAAATGCAAGATCTGTATGCAGTGACACAGAGTGAAAAAATTCAAACCAAGAGAGCAACATATACAATGACTACAATAATAAATGATAACATCATCTAAAAAGCCATTTACCTCTGGTGAGTTATAATTAAAAATCTCAGTCCTGGAGAACTAATAACAAAAAACACACCTACTTCTTGGCAGTGAGCTGTGAACTATGGATGTAGAAAGTGATATATATTTATCAGATAAGTTATACCTGTCAGGTATGGCTACTATGTTGATTGGCTTTGTTTAAATATTCTTCGTTACAAAGAAGGGTTCACTGGGGTTGGGGAAAATAACTGGTATCAAAACAAAAGGAAATAAAACTAAAAAAATTTAAAAGATAAATGCTGTGGAGTGAAATACAAGGAATAGCTGATGGAACTCTGTATGATGCTGCTACACACAGTACAGAAATAGAACCACAGAATTTTGGAGATTGTCTAGTCCAGCATTTCATTTCCTAGAAGGGGAAAGAAAAGCCCATAGTTTCACAAGGCCACATAGCCAGTGGCCTACCACCTCTCAGGGTAAAAAGAAAGGCGAGAACACTAGATCAGTTACATTTTTTAAAATACCATGTTTTATATAAAAAACAAAACCACCATTGACCTTAAGGTTTTTTCAAATTAGATGAAAATGTCTATAGGATGGACAAATGGCATCAGACTTTCTTAACTTTAGCTTCAAATAAGGTCTGAGAGATCTGAAGACAGATTGAACACCTTTTAAAAGCTTGAGATGAATCTCCTCTGGGACATTTCAAAATCAGGGTTATTTTTAAATGGGTCACATTCCTAGACTTCTGATTTTTATAATCTGCCATCCTGAGGGGAAAAAATGGACCCCCTTGGTAAGGCTGGGGTAAAATAAGTTCCCTTTAGATTAAAGAGCTGGTGAGTTCAGCAGAAAAGAGAACATGCAAAGCGTCAGGTTGGACTTCTACCCCCAGCTATTTCCCAAATGAAGGAATCAAAGGTCCAGAAATAGTCAGTGACATAGGAGAGGGAGCAAAAAGCTGTAAGGATTCAGTTATATTCCCAATTTTGCCAAGTGGAATAATGTATCTGCTTTTCATCCCCTACCTCTTACCCCCGCCCCCCCCCACACACACATTCTGGATAAATAGTTTTTACTGCTTTTTAACTCAGCAATAATACTTAACTCTCACCTTCGAGGACAGTTGAACCTCAGAATGCCTATAACAAGTGCTTCCTTACAATAGTAATCATTATTATAATCTAGCTCATATCATGAGATACAGACAATAAGGTCAAATCACATCCCTCAAATGTAAGAACTTCCTTACATTTAGAAGCTTTATTAGACCATGAATTTCTTTCCATTTAAACTGTCTCAGCATAGGTTGAATGAGCACTCACAGTGACCACTTTGGGGGGATATTGTAGATAGAATTGAAAGCACAAGGGTCTGGGCTAAATCATCTCTACCACCCATTCTACCTTGAAGTCATGGGAATCTGTTTCTTAAGGCTTTACCAAAATCAGATGAAGTATCATAAGTTTTAGAGTGAGATGAAATAGGTTTCATTTTTCACAAAACCACTGAGTACAACCCTCTCATTTTACAGATGAATAAACTGGAGTAGAGCAATTAAGTGACTTACCCAGGGACAACATAATTAATACCTGGAGGGATTTGAACCCAGGCTTTTGTGACTCCTATCCTCTTCTCATGATATTGTTAATCTAGAAATGAACATTCATCTTGTCTCCCACTATTATTTATAAAAGGCTCTCACTACATTCAGAAACAAAAAGCCTTTCGAATTTTATGAAAGATATTCAATTCATTATACAAATACTCTCCAAGAGAGCCAGGATTTTTGTGTGAATATGTAAACATGTATACACATGCTTATATGAATATATACACACATATCTATGCATTTACACACACACACACACACACATATATATATATATATATATATATATATATATATATATATATATACACACACACACCCCCACTCCAAATATATTTGCCAGATATCATTTGCAACAAGTGTTTAATCTGTATCCAACAATAATGATAGCTTTTTTCTCCCACCCCCCACCCCGCTCCTAAATCCCCTATTCCTTGTCTCTCTGCTCTATCCCTTCACAAGAAAGTCAGTAAAACATCATGCTGAAATCCGAACACTTCCTTCTGGGCCTCTCAGACCCAGCCCATCCAAGTTCACAGAGGAGCTTTTCCCTTTTGGGGGCAAACCTACCTTGGTTTAGGTAGGTCAGAGTTTCTTCATGAAGCTTCACAGCTGGTGATGTGGCTGCACAGAGCACATACTGAAATGGGGGCAGTTTGGCTTCATTCTCAGGGGACAGCTGAGGTTCCTCCTGCTTAAAGATTGGCAGTGCAAGGACATCACTGAAACATATAGTTAACACATGTGTCAGCAAGATATCTAACAGAAGAATCTTTATTTTTGAAAAAAAAAAAAAAGCGCCTAGGTAGCTTAAGACATTCTTGCAGAGGTAACATGAGATGGTTTCCAGGACATCAATGCACCAGATTTGTCTGTCACCCAATTTCCTCCTTCAATACTCTTCCTCCACCCACAGCCCCCCCCAAAAAACACCTTAAATCTTTGGAGAAACTTCTGCAGCATTATAAATTTCTGTTTGAAAGTTCAATCTACTACCAACTTTGTCATAAATATTACACACAGAGGCCTAAAAGTATAGTAAAAACAGAATAATTGGTGATATCTTTTTCAGACAGGACGTGATGCATAGAATTATAAAACACTTCCCTGTAAATCTGGAGGACAAAAATTGGGATTTTTTTAGAAGAGCTAAAAAAATTCTCCCTCTAAGATTCATAAAATATCAATGTCGGAGGTAGTTTTATGAATAGCTATTTATGAGCTACAAGAAAAAATATTAAATTATCTTTTGTTAAAAAATGAAACCTATTTCATCTCTCTATAGCCTTTATTGTACCGAACAGATCATTTACCCTGAGGGGATGCATCTACAACTCTATGGAAGTACTGAGATGAGAATCCATCCCTGCAATGAGGAGCAGCTGGTAGTAACTGGAGAATAGGTAACTCCTCTTCTTTCAAGACCATTCTCTCCTGAATTTACATTCAGAAATCTGGGTTTGATTTTTTTTTCCTTAACCAAATGGAAATTTCTCTTACCAAACTGAAAGACTTCAAGATTTCTCCTTTCCTATTACTAAAAAGAAACTTCCATTTATAGGAACTCAAGAGATAAAAATGGGGTGGGGGGGAGGGGAGTGGGGAGGAAGGCATGGCTCCTACTGAGCTAGACATAGAATTAGCTGTATGGCCAGACTCAAAGAGTACCCATCAAAGGTTCACTGTAGGGTTGAATCTCTGCTCAGCTTGTGCTGTGAAACATTTTTATCAGTGACTTGTATATAGGCATAGATGGTATGCCATGAAATTTGCAGATGACAAAAAGCTGGGAAGGCTAAGAGGATACTCTAGAGTACAAGACAGAATGTTGTGTCAGATGTAATAAGAAATTACACAGGGATCAATGTGAAATCTTCAAGATGGGGGAGTGGTGACTATCAGTCCATGTTAAAAATTTGGATTTTTTTAGTGTACTTTAAGTTCAATGAGTCAAAAATGTAGTATTGCAGCCAAGAAAATTATGTCAAAGAAGGTGATGGTTCTGATATATTCAATCCTGATTAGACCACATCTGTAAAATTATGGTTAATTCTAAGCACCACATTTTAGGAAGGAAACTGATCAACTAGAGCATTCCGGAGGAGGGCAAGCTAGATGGGCAAGGCTCTTGACTCCATGCCACTGAGATGGTCAAGTGAAGAAAGTAAACAGCAGCGGGGCGTAACCTGGTAAAAATGTTAGCATCACAGTGCCACGATAGTGGCACATATATCTAAATCAGTCAACAAGCATTTATTAAGCACCTACTATGTGCTGGGTCCTGTGCTAAGCTCTGAGGATAAAAAGGTAAAAGACAGTCCCCGCTCTACTCAAAAGAAAAAGCAGCCTTTTTCTGCCTTGTCCCATTAGACAAAACTAGTAGCCAGAAGAAGCTTCAAAGAGGAGAAATCAGATATGCCACAAACTTGCTAACCATTCCTGCTCTCTCCAGTGTGTCTCCATGGCTCCCACAAGTAGTGGGGCTTCTCTCTCTCACTGGAGATCTTTAGGCAAAGGCTAATGCCAGCTTGCTGTGTAGGATGGTAGAGGAGAAGCTTGCTCAAGTTCAGGCTGAGCTGGGTGGACTGAGCTCCCTTCTAATTCTGAGATTCTAGAATTAGCCTGGGCTATGATTGAGAGATGGAAAAAGCTTGATAATCTGAATGGCCTGCAAGAGGGAAGCTTATTGAAGGCTAATAAATTATGAAGGGTAAAGGCAGCAGGTGCCAAAAAAAAAGCCAGTCCCCTTATCTTGAGAATCACCCCCCCTTCTCTTAATATGCTTCACATAATGAATGAGATTAGCTTATCCTGGATCACTATAAAAATTGAATAAATACCAAAGACACTGGGACAATCTGTTCTCCGTCTAACACAATAAACTTGTGTCTCTAAAATACATAAACACTGTACACACCCCGCCAAAATCTAACTGGTTCCCTGAAGGAAAATATGGTTTTGGGTACACCTCAAAAAATCCTTTTTACACCTGCCCTTGTTTTCCACTGCCCAGTAAAGCCAAAACTTGGCTCAACCTTCAGCTTACTGAAAGAGCAAGGCTGCCCCCTTTCCACTAAAACTCAGGTAGACGAATTCAGATGACAATAGCTATCTAGGAACATGGAAAATGTGCACTGGCCCTTCTAACTTTAGGGCTTTTCATGTTTGCCCATATCATATTAAGTTAATAATCCATGTGCTTTGGTGTTTTAAAAAAAAGGAAGAAAGAAAGAAAAGAAAGTGGTTGACCTGTCATTCAACACTCAAGTAACTCACGGAAGGGTATTTGTTTTAAGACAGTTATCCTTATTTACAAAGAAATGAAAGTTGCCCAGAACATCAAATAGTAAATGAGGAAAGAGACAACAGGCCACTGCTTAAGGCCAACTTGAAAAACTCCAACATTATGGTATAGTGGCTAGACACAGGACTGTTCTCTTGAATACATCCTAAGTCTGGGTGAACCATGGCCTTCTCTTGCCTCGATTTCTAGAAGATTATCCAATCTCCTAAAGTGAGTTGTCTCCTAAAGGGAGGGGGTGGATATAAAATAAAAGGCTGCTGACCAATTACTTAATTATCCTTGGATCAAAAAGCACTACAATAAACTTTTAGTCTTATAGTTTTCTCTCTTTCTGAAACTTCACTGACATTTTTCATTCCAGCCAAACTGAAACGTGTTTCTGGGCTATCTCACAAATGGGTGAATCTCTAACCTCTGAAGTAAACATGAAAACTGCTGATTGGCATGCCTCACAAAAAGAATGCAAGACATTATTCCTTAATGAATTACTAGAGTGTAAGTACCTTGTGAGTAGGAATAATTTTGGTTTGCTATCTCTTTCTCCTTACTCAACTGCTTCTCCAATTTCCACTGAGCTCAGTGTCTTAAGCTTTTTTGGTTTTAAGCTTAAGTTTTATGCACCCAAATTTAATGATTAAATTTAATAAATTTAACTGAATTGATATTTCCAAGACATAAAATTTAAATGTTTCAACCATTTATCTACAAACTCACATTTTTAAATGTCCTAAAATATTTAATGATCATAGAACAGGTTTTAGAGAAAATGGAAAATTAAAGTTAGATGGAATATTAAACATTTAAGTTCTTGTGATAAACAGAAACTTAGTTTTCTCCAGAATGTTTTTTAAAAGGAAAAACTTATTCTAATGATCTGACACATTGCCATCAAGGCAGGGTCTATACTTAAATTACTCTGGGCTGTCATTGGCTCACTATCTTACCTTCACAGAATATCCTTGCAGAATTAATAAAGATCCACCCTCATTTACCACCTTCTTTCTAGTAGTTAAATCCAATGAATGATGACCTGACAAATTAAAAAGCTTAACCCTTTCATTGTTCTCCCCTTCATTTCTAAAGGAAAAAGGAATATAAGAAATGGAATCAGGGTGGGGAGATTTGATGGGTATCATTTTGGATTTTGGGGGGAAGCCTCATGGGAGAGGGAGGTACAAAAAGCCATCTAGTTCCAATAATGGTACAACCATTGCCTGATAACCATTCCACAAATTCTGCTTTTCCCAAGTCAATGTTAACTGCCCCTTGGGTTAAATTAGGCACATTTAATAAACTGTGACTAGGATGGAAATAAGACAGGCTAAAGCTGGTTCGAGCAAGTTCAGAAAGTGAAATTAGAGTCCATTAATACCCAGCCTCCAATACGAAAGGAGAAAAAACAAATCCCACAGAACTGAGGGGAAAGGGGGTGTCTTACTTCCTAAGAGGGCAGTTTCTGAGGTTTGGGTTTGGTTTGGTTTTTGTTATTGTTTTTATCAGAATTTTGCAAAACAGACAAGACTTACTTTTCCCTTTGAAGAGCACTAGTCAAATCCCTGCAGAAGAAGAAAGATTTCCATCAAGGGAATAGGCCAGAGCTCAGGGAAATACATACAAGATTATCTGAGGGGGCTATCTGCTACTCTGTAAGCAGAAGAGAGGCTTCCTACAGCTCCAGCCCTTAGGTCAAGCCCTCCACCCTCACCCTTGCCCCACCCCCACCTGGAATTTAAGTCTTCTCCGGTGGGCAAATTCTAGAGGTTGAAAACCAAGAACCACAAAACCAGACGCCCTTCTCAAATCAAAAGGCACAATTTGGAAGGCTAAGAGGAGACAGAATGCAGAGACCCTACGGAGTATCCTGCCAGGTTCCCGCACACTTCCTCATTAGGCGAACTACTTCCAAGGAAAAGGAGTTCTGCTCTTTTCCATCCCCCTCCCCCCACTCTTCTCCCCCTTCCCCAGGGTTGAGTCATGTCAAGGTAAAAAATTAGTCTAAAAAGCCAACTCTCTAATCTGTCAGCTTGTTAATAAACACTAACGTGTATCAACGTAATCAACTAAGTTTGTAATAAATTAAGTTGATAATAAGTATATCAGCTTAATAAATAAGAAGTGCCTGCTATGTGCCAGGCACTGGGCTAAGCACTTGTACCAGAAACACCCGCGACCTAGAGATGGGAAGGATCATGTTTTAGGGGTATTAGGTAGGGCCTTCAGAGGCTTTCTATAGCTAATTCAAATGTCCTCATTTTACAGATGAGCAAATGTAAATCTAAGATGGGTAAGCGACTTGCCCAAGGTCACTGAACATAGTAAGCATCACAGGAGGATTTGGGAATGCAACTTCTGCCGACAAATGCCGATGGCTGTCACTAATGCTCCCCCCAAACCCGGACTATCGCCCGCCCGGCTCTCTCCTTCGCCTCCCATCTATTTTTCCCGCTCCCTGTCTCTTCCCCCAGTCTCCATAGGTCCGTGCTCTGTGTCGGTCCCCTTTCTCTTCCTGCACGAGTGTGTTTGTGTGTGCCTGTCTGCCTGCGGAGTCTAAGGTAGCACTAACTCTTCTCACAAAGCGAGAAGGGCAAGCCCTAGGTTTGGGAGAGCGCTGCCCACTGCTGCCTGCCTGTGCTCTTCCGGACACCCATGGCCTCTCCCGCCCGCCCAGAGAGCTGCGTGCTTCCAGACTGAGCACGGGAGCCTCTCTCAGCCTGTCAGCCCACGGTCCGAGCCAGTGGCTCCCAAAGGTGAGGGAGAGAGAGCTCCAGCCCGGGGAAAGGCGAGCCACGAGAAAGGAGCAAAGGCTACGCGTAGGGGTCAGGGGAGGGACAACGAAAGTTCTTTTTAAAAAAATATGTATTTGATGTTTTCTGATGTAATTGCCGGTGATTGTGTCTTTTACGAACTAACTCTTCTCCAAACTATGAATCAAAAAGCTGCAAGAAAGCAATGGGGCTACCTAGTCTACCCCACCTTTTTGGAAAGAGGAAGAAAGTGAGGCCCAGGGGACTTGACCAAGGCCCCATAGGTAGGTCATCAGTGTCCTAGGTAGGTCTGGGCTTCCAGCTAGGGCTCTAGCGGCAGCCTCTCTAGCCTCTCCTCCCAGGGGGACTTCCTGGGGCCGATCGATTCTCCTCCCTGCTGCCACCCCTGCCCAGGGGGTTCCCCCCAGGATTAAATGCGACAAGGAACACCCCCCACACACACACACACACACACTGCACAAGGACGGGCGCAAGATCCCGATGTAAAGGGTTACTCCGAGGCACCAGCCGGGGCGGCAGCGCCTTGGACTCCGGAGCGCTCCGCGCCCGGGGTGCGAGACTGACCCGGGACCAGCGATCAGGGCTTACCGCAGGTAGCTGCCGGAGTTGTGCTGGTTGTAGTGCTCCGGCTGAGTGTGCCAAAACAGCATGGTTTCTTTCCTTCTCGAAACTCGGGAAAGCGCAGACAATATAGGGAGGGGAGTGTGGCACACAGGTGGCCAGAGCCCCCGCAACAAAGCCGCTCCCACGAGGCAGCGGGGCACGGGGGCTGCAACATGCGCTTTTATTTACCAGTGCCTCCGGCCGAGGGTGGGGTTAGGGCGGGCACTGAGGTCACTGCGGATGCCCTCCCCGCACCCTGCCCCTCCCCAGGAGAGGGGTGGGAAGGGAGGAGGAGAAAGGGGTGGTTCCCAGGGTCCGCAACCTGGGCTGACCCCGCCTGGCACACCCTGCGGCCGGGAGAGTGAGCTTCCTGGGAGACCAGTACTGGGAGGAGGGATCTGCTGCGGCCAGGCGGATCCCGAAGTCTTTTCCAAAGGAAGGGAAAGGGACCAGGTAGAGTCCCTTCTTTCCCAGGGCATTGGTTCTCCCTCCAAAGTCAGGCCCCTCTCTGGAATGTGGCCGGTTAGGAGTAGGGTGGGGTGACAGGTGTCTGTGTTGGCGTAGGCAGTGGAACAAGTTGGCGGTCTTCCCCTGGGAGTGATCAGGTATTTGAGGGAGGGTAGTGATGAGACCTTGTCACTTCAAACCTCCAGACTTTTTACTGATTAAAATCACTAAACATTTATTAGGGATTTACAATGGTTGAAGGCACTGTGCCTGATGCTGTGAATGCAAAAAACGAAAAGTAACAGAGTCTCTGCCCTGAAGGAGTTTAACATTCTGCCCGTGGAAAACCACATATATACAATAACTGTAATACAAAGTAGGCTGTGGGGCTATGGGAGCAAAGAACAAATACAGACAATATACTCAAAAGAATTTTAAAGAACCGTGAGCTAAGCGGAAAGGGAGAAATGCATGAAAGGACTTTTAGGAATGCTCTGTTCAATTCAGGAAAAGTTTACTATTACTACTAATAATAACCACCACTTATGTGGCACTAGGTTTTGCAGAGGAAGGAAGCATGCATTTATTAAATTTTATTGAGGAAAGAAGGAAACAAGCATCTATTGATTTTTTGTTTGTTTGTTTGGGTTTTTTGTTTGAGGGGCAATGAAGGTTAAGTGACTTGCCCAAGGTCACACAGCTAATACGGGTCAAGTGTCTGAGGCCGGATTTGAAGTCAGGTTCTCCTGAATCCAGGGCCCATGCTGCATTTATTGATTTTTGCAGACGAAAAAAAAAAGCATCTATTAATCACCATGACATTCAGATACTTCATTTGGTGCTGACAGAGAGTCAGAGATTAAATAATTTACATATGATCACTTAGCTAGAAAGTGTCTGAGATTGGATTTGAACTCATGACGCTGACATTCTAGCCACTACATCACCCAGCTGCCTGTGGGCAGTAGTCCCGTTTTGGAAGGTAGAGTGCTAAAGAGCTGTGATTTGGGAAACTGGAAAAGATAGGTTGAAGCCATATTGTGAAGTGTCTTAAATGCCAAGCTAAGGAATTTGTCTTTTATCGTAAAGGCAATGAGGAGCTGTTGAAGGCTTTTGAGAAAAGGAGTATTCATGGTCAGACCTATGCACTAGGAAGATCATTTTGGGAGCTGTGTGAAAAATCCATTGGAGAAAAGAGAAATTATATGCAGAAAAGTAGGTGGGTTATTGTGATCTTACATGCTAGAGGTTAATAAGGGCCTGAACTAGGGTGGCTGCAGTTTAAGTGAAGAGAAACAATAGAGTATAAGAAACATTGTATAGCTAGAGTAGCCAGAACTTATTAGATGGGGTGAGGAGTAGCAGGGAGGGAGAGAGAATGAAAAGTCAAATATAATTCCCAGGTTTCCAGCCTAGGGTCTCAGAAGGCTAATGGTACCTTAGAGAAAAATAAGAATTGTACATATATAACCTATATCAGATTGCTTTCTGTCTTGGGAAGGGGGAAGGGGAGGCAGGGAAGGGGAAAAATTTGGAACTAGAAATCTTAGAAAAACAAATGTTGAAAACTATCTTTACATGTAACTGGAAAATGATAAAATACTTTTTTGATTTAAAAAATAAAATTGAGGAAAGTGAGTCAGGCTGAAATTAAATGATTTGCTCAGTCACACAGCTAAAAAACCCAAGAAAATTGAAAAGGAGAGTAGGGGGTTGGTTTTTGTTTTGTTAGTTGATTAGGGGTTATTTGGGGGGGGGTACTCAGTTCAGTTTGGGACATATTAATTTTGGGTGTTGGAAACATATCCACATAGAGATGTCCAGCAGACACTTGGAGATAAGGACAGGAAATTAATGAAGAGATTAGGGCTAGTTATAAGAATTCAGGAGCCACCTGAATAAAGAAGACTATTGAATCCATAGAAATAAGATGGTAAAGAGAGAGGAGAGAGAGGGAGCGAGGGAGGAAGGGAAGGAGAAAGAGAGAGAGAGAGAAAGAGAGAGAGAGAGAGAGAGAGAGAGAGAGAGAGAGAGAGAGAGAAAGTAGAAGACTTAAAATAGAGCCTTGAGATGGAAATAAGCATATTTTTGCTGTTGTCAGTCATGTCTGACTCTTAGTGATGCCCATTTGAGGTTTTCTTGGCAAAAATACTGCAGTGGCTTACCATTTCCTCTCCTGCTCATTTTATAGATGAGGAAACTGAGGCAGAGTTCGGTGACTTGCCCAGGGTAACACAGCTAGTAAGTGTCTGAGGTCAGATTTGATTTCAGGAAGATGACCACAGGCCCAGCACTCTATCCATTGCACCACTTACCAGCCCCCTGGCAGCTACATCTGAGAGATAGCTGCTATTATTATCCCCATTTTACAGTTGAGGAACCCGAGGCACAGTGACTTGCCCAAGGTCACACTGCTAGTAAGTGGCTGAGGCCTGAGACCGGGAAGATGAACATAAACCCAAAAAGGAGGCCAAGAAAGAATAGTCAAGCAGGTGGGAGGGGTGACAAAAATGCTGAAAGAGAGTATCCAAGAGGATGGAATGTTGTTGAGTGCTGAAGACAAATGGGATGCGTACTGGGAACAATCCAGAACCTTTACTAATTAGGAGTTCATTCATGACCTTGAAGAAAGCAGTTTTATTCAAGAGGTCTAAGGGGATGAGATGAATATGCTATCTGGAGGGGCATGCATCATAAATCAGCTTTACCCAAAGACCTTTCCCTTCAGCCTCAAACATTTCCTTTTCAACCAACTACCTTAACCCAAAAAATGTAAGGCCTCATTCTGCGCCCCGACCTTCCCACGTCATAGTCCCTTTTGTTCCTACTATGTCCTCAGGTCTGTGCACTGCACAAAAGTAGATGTAGTTAGTCCCTACCCTTGGAACTAGAACCATAGCTAGCAATGTTTGTACCTGATGCAGCTGGCACAAGCAGCCACTAGGATGAGGAGTGAACCGTCCTCAAATCAGTTTAATACAAAGTTGTTTGCTGCGAGTAGTGGCCAACTCTAGGAGTGGAGCTCTCAGAACTTCTCTAGGCCACTTCTGGGAAGGCAGAAGGAGGGAGGGAAGGTCTAGGGAAGGAGGTCACTTCCCTCCCCTCCCCCTTCCCATTTTCAAGTCAAAATTGAATTTCTTAAGCACCTATTAGGGGCTGTTATAAGCACTAAAGAAAGGCAAAAACAATTCCTGCCTTCAAGGAGTTCCCAATCTAATGGATGTTACCTAAAGATTGTTGCTAACTACACACTCAACTCCTGCTTTTTTTTTTTTTTTTTTTGCGGGGCAATGGGGGTTAAGTGACTTGCCCAGGGTCACACAGCTAGTAAGTGTCAAGTGTCTGAGGTCGGATTTGAACTCAGGTCCTCCTGAGTCCAGGGCCGGTCCTTTATCCACTGCACCACCTAGCTGCCCCCCCCCCCTTTTTTTTAAAACTCTGCTGGAAGATTATCTTGCTTTTAATCCCCACTGGCCATGGTTCCTCAGCTAGGAACATTTTACTATTGTTGGGGAGTTGACTTCAGCTGGGATCTCTGGAATGTCAATGGAGATCATCTAATTAAACCTCCTCATTTTGTAGATGAGAAGATTAAGGCCCAGGTAAATTAGAAAAGGGGTTGGAGGATTAGAAATTGAGAGCTGGAAAGGGACAGCAGAATGAAATCCTGCAGCCCAGCTCCCCCATTTTATCGATGGAAAAAGTGAAGCAGGAAGAGAGGAAGTCACAACATTAGCAACACGCAATTATATGGTGAGTTAAGGTTCGAAGAGCATTTTATAAATATTATCTCATTTTGTATTCACAACAATGCTGGGAGATAAGTGCTTTTAATTACTCTTATTTTACAGAGGAGGAAACTAAGTCAGGCAGGGTTTAAGGTATTGCCTAGGGTCATACAGCTAGTCTGAGGAGGGATTTGAACTCAAGTCTTCCTGACTCCAAACACTTGCCTCCTAAGCAGACCTCTGAGGAGGGAAAATCTACTCCTTGTCTAGGCAGCCCGTTCCACTTCGGGATAGCAGCTCCAATTAGAAAGTTTTTCCTGACATCAAAACTAAATTTCATCTTTGCATCTTCTACCCATTGCATCTGATTCTTCCTCTGGGAGTAGACAGAACAAAGTCTAAGCCTTCCTCTGTATGACATCCCTTCAAATATTTGAAGTCAGTTATAATGTTCCCCTGATGGGAATGAGGCCAAAAATGCTCAGTTTCCTGCAACTGAGGCTCATAAAACATAGATTTAAGGCACTTTACCTTTATGGTTGTCCTCCCCTGAACATTCTCCAGTTTATCACACATTTATAGTTATTGTGGTGGAATTTCTTTCTTTTTTTTTTTACAATCTTTTAATTCTTTTTCTCAATTATATGCAAAAAGCATTTTAACATTCATTTTAAAAAATTTTTGAGTTCTAAATTCTCTCCCTCTCTCCTCCCCCCACCTTGTTGAGAAGGTAAGCAATTTGATATAGTTTACACATGTACAGTCACACAAAACATTTCCATATTGGCTATATTGTTTCCCCCCACCCCCCCCCAAAAAAAACAAGAAAAATTAGGAAAGTTAAAAAGTATGCTTCAATCTTCATTTAGACTCCATCAATTCTTTCACTGGTAGTGGATAGCATTTTTATCAAAAGTCCTTCAGAACTGTCTTGGACCATTGTATTTCTGAGAATAGCTAAGTCATTCACAGTTGGTCATCCTTACAATACTGCTGTTCCTATGTACAGTGTTCTCATGGTTCTGCTCACTTCACTTTACATAAGTTCATGTCTTCCCAGGTTTTTCTTTTTTTTTCTTTTTTTCTGTGTGTGTGTGTGTGTGTGTGTGTGTGTATGTTTGTGTGTGTGTGAGGCAATGAGGGTTAAGTGACTTGCCCAGGGTCAACCAGGGTCTCCTGACTCCAGGGCCAGTGCTTTATCCACTGCTCCACCCAGCTCCCCCTTCCCAGATTTTTCTAAAAACATCCTGTTCACCGTTTATCATAGCACAATAGTATTGCATCATAATCATATACCACAACTTGGGGGGAGCTAGGTGGTACAGTGGATAGAGCACTGGCCCTGAAATTGGGAGGACCTGAGTTCAAATCTCACCTCAGACACTTATTAGCTGTGTGGCCCTAGGCAAGTCACTTAACCCAGTTTGCCTCAAATATCCAGGGGCATCTCCAGTTGTCCTGATATATATCTTGCCACTGGACCCTGATGGCTCTGGAGGAGAGTAAAGTTGGTGACTTTTCACAGAACCTCCTTCATTTAAATCCAATTCACTACAAGTCGTGGCATCACCCCCATGCCATGGTACTCTTCGAGAAGGAAGGACAAACTACAATACAATAGCACAGGTTGTTTAGCAATTCCTCAATTAATGGGCATCCCTTCAATTTCCAATTTTTTTACCACGTGGTGGATTTTTTTTTAAAGCAATATACACATTTCAAGGCTTTGTACTGTTTTGTCCTCCTTCATTGCATACTTCTAGAAGAAAGAACTCTCTATTCTCTATCCTATGAACCACCCGCCACCAAAGTCTAGCACACTTTGGTATACCTAGTAGATAAATTCCTCAAATATATACTAACAGAAAATTCATTGACCTGCATAAGAATGTTCTAGAAAGTTTGTTAATATGTAATGATGTTAACATGATTTAAGATCATTTTAAACCACGAGGTTTATAATCATGTAATCATCATGAAATATAATTATATCATCAGACAAGGTTGATGTGTTGGTTAGGATGGTTCAGGTAGGTGGAGAGGAAGGAAGGAAGGAAGGACAGCCCATATTTGGAAGTGAATGTGATGTCAAAGCAAAAATCATCAGTAAAATTAAAAACCTTAAAAAACCATCATTAGGGCAGCTAGGTGGTGCAGTGGATAGAGCACTGGCCCTGGAGTCAGGAGTACCTGAGTTCAAATCTGGTCTCAGACACTTAACACTTACTAGCTGTGTGACCCTGGGCAAGTCACTTAACCCCAATTGCCTCACTAAAACAAAACAAAACCCATCATTATCATAATAAACACATATATAAATTTTATATTTACAGAGTGTCTTCCTCTTAACTACCTTGTTGTGATTCTCGAATTACAGATGTGAAAACTGACCCCCAGAAAGGCTAAGTGATTTATCAGCTTTGCATGATTAGTAAGTAGTAGGACTCAAAACCAAGTCTTCTTACTCCAAGTCTAAATCAGGGCTTAAATTTTTTCCACTCAAAACCCCTTTTTGCCCAAGAAATTTTTACCTAACCCCAGGTACATAAGTATATAAAATAGGTATACATAAACCTTTACTGTCACCAAATTTTTCATGACCCCCATATCCATTACATAGACCCTATTTGTGGTCACAACCCACAGTTTAAGAAGCCTTGGTCAAATCTTACCAAAATAAGGTCAAAATGGGTACATGATTTAGATACAAAGGGTGATACCATAGGCAAATTAGATGGGGAAGGAATAGTTTACTTGTCATATCTATGGAGAGGGAAAGAATTTATGACCAAAGATGAGATAGAGAACATTATGAAATGCAAACCGGATCATTCTCATTACATTCAATTTAAAAGAATTTGCCCAAAACAAAACCCATGCAACCAAGATTAGAAGGAAAGCAGAAAGCTGGGAAACAATTTTTAGAGCCTGTATTTCTGATAAAGACCTCATTTCTCAAAATATATAGAGAACTGAATCAGATTTATAAGAATATAAGTCATTTCCCAACTGAGAAATGGTCAAAGGATATGAAACGGCAGTTTTCAGATGAAGAAATTAAAGCTGTCCATAGTGACATGAAAAAATGTTCTCAATCACTATTGATCAGAGAAATGCAAATTAAAACTACTCTGAGGTACCACCCCACACCTAATATAACAAAAAAGGAAAATGATAAATGTTGGAGAAGATGTGGGAAAATTGGAACACTAATACATTATTGGTGGAGTTGCGAACTGATCCAGCCATTCTGGAGAGCAATTTGGAACAATGCCAAAAGAGCTATAAAACTGTGCATACCCTTTGAACTGTCAATACTTGGTCTCTATCCCAAAGAGATCATAAAAACAGAAAAGGACCCATGTGTACAAAAATATTTTTAGCTGTTCTTTTTGTGGTGGCAAAGAATTGGAAATTGAGGGGATACCCATCAATAGGGGAATGGCTGAACAAGTTGTGGTATATGAATGTACTATTATGCTGTAAGAAATTATAAGCAGACAGATTTCAGAAAAACCTGGAAAGATTTAAATGAACTGGTGCTGAGTGAAGTAAGCAGAACCAGGAGAACATTATACACAGCAATAGCAACATTTTCTGATGATCAGCTGTGGAAGACTTGATTCTTTTCAGCAATACAATGATCCAAGACAATTCCAAAATGACTCATGATAGAAAATGCTCTCCACATCCAAAGAAAGAACTATGGAGTCTGAATGCAGATCAAACCATAGTATTTTTACTTTTGTTGTTGTTTTGTTTGTTTCTTCTTTCTTGTAGTTTTTCCCTTTTGTTCTGATTCTTCTCTCACAACATGACCAACATGGAAATATGTTTAACATGCTTGTATTTTATAATCTATATAAAATTGCTTGATATCTTTGAGAAGGGGGAGGGGAAAAACTTGGAACTCAAAATCTTATAAAAATGAATGTTGAAAGTAATTGAAAAAAATTACTATTTTTTTAAAAAAAGAAGTGACAGAGTCACTTAGGGAATATAAAATTGGGCAGAATGACTGGACTTGATGTGTGTTAGAAGTCACACAACTTAAAAAAATGACAAGTCAATTTTCAAGATTATCTCAAAGAGAGGAAGATTCCAAAGGAATGTATGTAAAAGATTGAGTAGGGGAGAAGAGTAAGAAGGTAAGGTTTTTTTTGTTTGTTTTTTGTTTTTGCAGGGCAATGAGGGTTAAGTGACTTGCCCAGGATCACACAGCTAGTTAAGTGTCAAGTGTCTGAGGCTGGATTTGAACTCAGGTCCTCCTGAATCCAAGGCCAGTGCTTTATCCACTGCGCCACCTAGCTGCCCCCGAGGTAAGTTATTTTTAACAAAACTAATCAGGAAAACATTAGCTATTATTGACCCATATATCCCCATTCTAATCTTTAGAAAAATGTTTCATGCAAATGATCTATGCATTGTGAGTACTTTGATAAAAATTATAGAAGGGGTTGAGCAGCAGGGCTTTTGCCAAGTTCTTTGGAAAACTGCTTTTTAGTGATGCCACTGACCAAAAGATACAGAGAATATAAGACTAGTCTTATCAGTTTTAAGAAGTGATTTTATTTGGTAGAGAAAAATGTCACTTTGAAGGCTCCCCCAGACAAGGTATCTCATATGTATACATGAGAATTGTATAAGATTCTGTGGAAGATGCAGCTAAGAAGTAACTTTGTCCAATGATGCACTGAGCATTGATTGATTTATGATTTGTTAAACAGGTAAATTTGTGTTGGTGGAGAGCACATATACCCATGTATACCTATCTCAATAAATTCACAGATCTTTATCTGAAAGACAAAAGAAGCAGCAGTAGCTTTGGTCTAGAGAACTCTTTGCACTATACCATATCACCTTTTGTAGAGTAGTTAGTGGTGCAGCAAATAGATCAAATATGGTCTCAAACTCTTACTAGCTATGTGATCATGGGCAAATCACTTAACCTTGATTTGCATCATTTTCTTATCTGTAAACTTGGGACAATAATAGCACCTGTCTCCCAGGGTTATTGTGAAGAGCAAATGAGATAATTGTAAAGTGCTTAGCACAGTGCCTGGCACATGGTAAGTGCTATATAAATGTTAGTTATTATTAGTAAAAACAAAATCTTTTATTTATGTTAAAGAAATCAACACATCTTGTACATTTGGGAATTTCTTAGGTTACCTATGTTTTGAATGTGCTCTGTTCCTAAAATTCCACTCTAATGCCTTATCATGCATGGCACGGAGGGGAGGAGCCTGAACTCTCTAAGACTGCCAGCCGAGTGAAAGCGCTAATCAAGTCCTACCATGCTGAAAATGTTTGGAGTGTGGCCCAGAGACAAACTATTCATCTGTCTTTTGAAGATAGGCCTAAACTAAACTTTCTTTTTTAAGTCTCATTTTTCTTCATGTCTTTTGTTTTTACATCATCCTCATTTCTCAATTTGTCCTTCTCTCCTCCCTACTCATCAAATTATCTTTTGTAACAGATATTTGAAAAAGAGCAATTTAGCAAAACTAACCAACACCTCAGTCAAGCTTAAGAATATATGCAATAGGGGGGGCAGCTAGGTGGGGTAGTAGATAGAGCACAGGCCTTGGAGTCAGGAGGACCTGAATTCAAATCCAGCCTCAGACACTTAACACTTACCAGCTGCCTGACCCTGGGCGAGTCACTTAACCCCAATTGCCTCACCAAAAAAAAAAAAAAGATAGAAAAAAGAATATATGCAATATTCCACATCCAAATAATTCCCCCCTCCAACACACACACACACACACACACCTCTACAGAGAAGTGAACATTTTCTCAGCTCTTTGCCATGACCTAGCTTCAGCCTAGCTACCTCACCAGGGTTGGCCAGTCAGAGATTAATTTTTTGTCATAGCAGTTCATGAATACTGTCTATTAATAACTAAAAGATTTTTCTGTGTCAACAAGAGTACTCATACCAATGAAACCATGGATTTCTTAAAGTATTGAAGCTTAAACACTGATTCTCAAATTGTGGTCTATGGACCCCTTAGCATCTCTAAGACCCTTTCAGGGAGTCCAAGAAGTCCAAATTACTTTCATAATCATACTAAGATGCTATTTGCCAATTAAAATACTCTTCCCTTTTCCAACTACATAGCTGTGCCAAACTGTGTTTTCTTCACATACTTCAACCAAAACAACACATTGAAATTGATTGAATGCAGATATGAGAAGCTGTTGTTCAGTCATGTCCGACTTTTTGTGACCCCATTTGGGGTTTGCTTGGCAAAGATACTAGAGTGGTTTGCCAATCTCTTCTCCAGCTCATTTTGCAGATGAGGAAACTGAGGCAAATAAGGTTAAGCGACTTGCCTAAGGTCACACAGTTAGAAAGTGTCCGAGGCAGGATTTGAACTTATGAAGTTGAGTCTTCCTGACTCCAGGCCTGGCATGCTATCCACTGTGCCACCTAACTTCCTCTTTGAGAAACTAAGTTGTTGAGGCAGGTAGGTGGCACAGTGGATAAAGCACCGGCCCTGGATTCAGGAGGACCTGAGTTCAAATCCATCCTCAGACATTTGACACTTACTAGCTGTGTGATCCTGGGCAAGTCACTTAACCCTTGTTGCCCAGAGAGAGAAAGAGAAACTAAGCTGTCTTCCACTAAAACAGACATTAAGGAGATTTTGCCAAATTGTGTAAAACAATGTCACTTTTCTCCTAAGTTTGTTTTGGTTTTGAAAATATAATTGTATAAGAATGTGTTATTTATATTAGCATGTAATAGGTTTATTTTTGCTATTTTAATGAAGTGCATATTTTTTAATTTTAGCACTTTTAATATTTAACATGGCAAATGTTGACAAATATAATTCACATAAACAAAAGCTCTTTGGGGTCCTCAATAATGTCTAAGAGCCTAAAGAGATCCTGGGACGAAGACATTTGAAAAATTGCTATTGAAGAATGAAGAAATCTGGTTCCTAGTCTCAGTTCTTCCTCTAGCTAGCTGTATGAACTCGGACAAATCATTTAATTTCTCTGAACCTCAGTTCCCTGAGCCAAACAAGAGGTAGTTGAGCCAATTGACTTCTAAATTTCATCTCAGCTTTAATTTTCTACAATTCTGTGATTCTCAAAAATTCTTGCTAAGCATCCTCACAGCTTTATGTGAAACTAACTGAAAGGTGGAAAGAAGTTATAAGGTCTACAAACTCTTAATGAGGGCTAGGCAGTGTCTTCTAGAGATGTAGTATTCCTCTCCTGAAATCCTCTGGTTCAGGATACCTAAAGGAGTAATTAACAAGTGTATACAGATATCTCCTGGGCTGATGTGGAAGAGAAAGAAATCATGATAAACTGCCCCCTGGAGAAGGCTCTGGCTGGGGTCAAGAAATTCCACAAAAATTTTTTACTTATGATTTATTTCATTATAAGTACAAAAATTAAAGCCAAAAATCAATATATTAGTTAATTTTACATGTGACCCATGGTCCAGCCCCATCCTCTGTTCTTGCCCTGCAATGATTCCAAAGAGAATTATTAAATCACTTCAGTTTGATGAGTTCCCCCTACATAATACATGCATTTTCCCACTCTTTGAGATTTTTCCATTCAGTGCCCAAGAAATTATTTTTATTGTGATTAAACAGAAATATGTTATAATTTCAACACTGCAGTCTAGCTTTGGGAAATCAACTTTAAGTTCATTCTCAAATGGCAATGCCTATGATGAAGAGACTGCTAACATTTAACACTTACTAAGGTCAACAGGAGGGACATTATCAGGCTAAACATTTTTTTAAATAATTTTTATTCCTAATTCTCACTACTGTGCTTTAGAATCCTATAACCATGTGTCTAAATTTCAATGTTAGACCTTCAGAAAACTTTTCATAAAGAATCCTGTTGCTTTCCCAAGGCAAATCACAAAATAAGTAGGTCTTCAGTGGAAAATGGGGCCCCATCCTTTTGTGGTGCACCCTGTTGAGCACAAGGGATGCTTGGGCAATATTTACAATAATACTTGTATCAGTTGTTACAGTACAGTCAAAGTTCAAGAGCTTAGAGTAATAGGTGGGGTATGGTTGTAGAGAGGAGAGGAAACAACGCAGAAGATCAAGATGAATGCATAACTTACTTTCTTTTAAAATGCAGTTTATTGATGCATTTTGTCTTTATATCACTGTAACTCAAAACCCTGCCAACAAAATTTTCCCAGAGCAAAGAAGCATGTCTTATAAGTGGTTGCTTTTTTCCCCAATCTTAATGGTATTTTGTTTTTTCCCAATTACATGTAAAGATAGTTTCAACATTTGTTTTTATAAGATTTTGAGTTCCAAATTTTTCTCCTTCCCTCCCTTCCCTCTCTTCCCTCCCCCCTCTCTAAGACAGAAAGCAATCTTATATAGGTTATATATGTACAATCTAACTGGTTGCTTTTAAAGTGCTTGAAAGCATTTTATTCTATTAGGTAGATAAAATATTCCTGTAAACAGCCTTACTTAACATGATCTGCTTAGAACACCCTGCTTATGTATATGACAAAGGCAAAAGTCAGCCTAGCTCCTGTGCTTTGTGTTGGACTAGAAGGCTTGCAAGGCCTTTCCAGCTTGAAATTGCATGATGTTAATATTCTAAGATGACCGGTTCCACAGGAGTAGGATCCGAACTAATAAAGGAACTCTATTTTTAAACCTCAATTGTTTTATCTTGAAGCAGTTGAAAGAATTGAAGTTGAGAATTATGTTGAAAGGGAAATAAATGTTTCTAAAGCCACAACTTAGTTTATGTTTTTGTCATTGTTTAGTCGGGTCTGACTCTTTATGACCCCATTTGGGGTCTTCTTGACAAAGATACTAGAGTATCTTCTCCAGGTCATTTTTCAGAAGAGAAAACTGAGGCAGGGGCATCTAGGTGGTGCAGTGGATAGAGTACCGGCCCTGGATTCAGGAGTACTTGAGTTCAAATCCAGCCTCAGACACTTAACACTTACTAGCTGTGTGACCCTGGGCAAGTCACTTAACCCCAATTGCCTCACTTAAAAAAAAAAAAGCAACCTGAGGCAAACAGGCCTAAGTGATTTGCCCAGGGTCACACAGCTAGTAATTGTCTGAGGCTGGATTTGAACTCATGATGTTAAGTCTTCCTGACTTGAGGCCTGGTGCTCTATCTAGCTGCCCAAATAGTTTATGTACATCTATGCATTTACAATCCATGTAGACATGAAAAATTGGTGTTTCCCCAAAAGCTAAGCGTAAAAATCTAACATGGGGGGGGGCCAGGTGGCGCAGTGGATAAAGCACTGGCCCTGGATTCAGGAGTACCTGAGTTCAAATCTGGCCTCAGACACTTGACACTTACTAGCCGTGTGACCCTGGGCAAGTCACTTAACCCCCATTGCCCTGCAAAAAAAAAAAAAAAAAGATTTATATATTAAAAAAAAATCTAACATGATTCACAGTAGACTACCCACATTGTTCATAGCTCATACATGTGCTGTATCTGAAATAAATACATCTCAGTGCATTGAAAAGGAATAGGAGATGGGTTCTAGTTCCACCCCATGATTTACTTTGGGCAGCATATCTCTTTGGGGCCTCAGTTTCCTTATCTGTAAAAGGAGCAGCCTAGACTTGATCTCTAAGATCCTTCCAGCTCTAAGATTTTATTTTTCTAAACCATAACAAATTGGCCTCAAAGAGGAGCCCACAGCTGAAACTAGAAGAGCTTGCAGGAATTCCTTATCATAAAATATTCCTGCTTTTGGATGGGAAGAAACTCTTCAGCAGCCACAACATTTCTCTGATTTTTGTGCCTCCCACAAAAGAGGTGCCAAATAAATGCCATAAATAGATGGATTGATTAGGAGGCATCAACTGGGAAAATTTTTGCTACCCTGGAAAGCAGGATGGATTTTGTGAGTCAGAGGACCTTGGCTCAAATCTCTGTTTCTGTTATTTACTAACCTTGAGAGAGTCACTTCCCTTTTGTAGGCCTCAGTTTCTTCATCTATAAAATGAGGGTGTGGAGCTAGACAACTTCTAAGGTTCTTTCCTGCTCTAAATATAGAGAGGGAGGGAAGGGGGCGGGAAGAAGGGAGAGAGGGAGGGAGAGGAGAGAGAGAGAGAGAGAGAGAGAGAGAGAGAGAGAGAGAGAGAGAGAGAGAGAGAGAGAGAGAGAGAGAAACCCAAAGGCTAAAAGGAAAGAGTAGCTATGGAATTATTCTTCTAATAAAATAATCTAGATATGCTACTGCTTCTCCAGCTGTGATTGGACTAAAATAGACCTTCTGTACAATTGTAAATGTCCAGGAAAAACTGCCATTATTCATATTTTGTCATTTTTCCCTTGCAGGTGTGCCTGGCCCTTCTCTCAATTGCTCAGAACCTCCACAGTCTATTTTCCCTTTAACTTCCCTTCCTCAAATCTTCATTTATTTTAAGTTGTGAAAGACTGGAAATGAGGGCAGGTGAGAACTGTCCTATTGGGATCTGCATTTAATCTGTGGTCACAGCCTAAGGCTAAAAGGTTAAGGTCCAACCTGTAAAATGTCTGGCTTCAGTTAAGGAGTGGGGAGGGACTTGTGGGGCACAGTAAGTAAGAACTGGCCCCTCCCAACTCTTATCATATAGGCTAGAAGACTTCTTTCTACTCTGCAGGAAAGCCCACTGTGGATCCCATAGCATCCTCATTACCAAACCCAAGTGGAGATGAAATTGTTTAAGGGGGAAACGGAAGAAAGTCAGCGTCAACAAAAGATCAGTAGGTCAACTAACCTTTATTAAATGCCTCAGAGTGGGTGGAAATAGCAATTGTTTCTATTTTGGCCTCCCTTTTTATTTATTTATCTATTTTCCTTTTTTTTTTGTCTAGGTAAAAGAGGACTTTCTTTGCCTCCCTTCTTACCTAGTCTCCCTTCTTACCTAATCACTGAAAGGGCGTTGCCTCAGGCAAATTGAGACCTGTGAAAGGCTTTAGCTCAAAAGGCCAAGGTTTCCCACTGCAACCTGGGCCATCTCCAGTCATCCCGATCTCTATGTTGCCACTACACCCAGATGGCTCTGGAGGGAAGAGTGAAGTTGGTGCACAACATGGCCCTCTTTGAGAACAAAGGACAAACAACACATTAAATACCTACTGTGTGCTCCAGTCACTGTTCTAAACACTGGGGATGTAATGAAAGGCAAAAAAAAAAAAAAAGTCCCTGTTTTCAAGGAGCTTTCAGTCTAACAGAGGAGGTAATATGCAAACCACCGAGTAGAACAAGCTATATACAGGACAAGTTGGAGAAAATCAGTAAGGAAGGCACTGGTATTATGGGGGTCAGGAGAGGCTTCTTGCAGAAGGTAAGATTTAATGGAACCCAGAGGATGGAAATGAGGAACAGCATTTTTGGCAAGAGGGACAGTCAGTGAAAATGCCTGGAGCTGAGAGACAGAGTACCTTATGCAATTAAAAAAAAGAGCAAGGGCAGTATCATTAAATAACCAAAAATATGTGAAGGAGAGTAAAGTGTGAGAAGACTGGAAGCGTAGAATGGGACCTGTCTACAAAGATGCTTGAAAACCTAACAGATGATTTTATATTTGATCCTGGAGGCAATAGGGAGCCACTGACTGGAGTTTATTGAGTAGGAATGACAGGGTCAGACCTGTCCTTTAGGAAAGTCCATTTGACTGCTATGGGCAGGATGAACTGGAGCACAGAGAGGCTTGCGTCTGGGAGACCAACCAGAAGGCCACTGCAGTAGTCTAAGTATGTGAGGTGATGAGAGTCTGGACCAAGCTGGTGGCAGTGTCAGAGGAGAGAACGGGACATGTAAGAGAGATTTGCAACAGATTGGGTATAGGAGATGAGAGAGAGTGAGGAGTCAAGACCTTAGGAATCCCTCATTTGTGTGACCGTTTAAGAAAACGTTTGGGAGTTCCTTTGCTCCAGTGTCTCACCCAGGACTTTTCCCTAGTGCAAGTGATGCCTGGTGTGGAGGTGAGAAGGTCCCTACCCTAGCATGCATTGCCTCTTACCTCTGCCTTCTACAATCCTTAGCTTCTTTCAAGGCCCCGCGTAGGCCCCACTGGTTGTCTCTCCTCATCTTCCCAGTCGTGAGTGCTGTGGACGCAGTTATCGCATATTTACTTCTCCGAGCACTGTGATGTCTCCACCCCAATAGAATGGCAATTCCTTGATCTGAGGGACTATTTTCCCCCATTTTGTTTTTGTGTCCTCTGGGTTTTGCTGCAGAGCAGGTATTTAATAGATGCTGTTGAATGGGATTGAATAGGATTGAATTGAATTGAATCAACACAGATAACAGTCTCCAAGTACTTAAAGAACAATTGGGTGTTAGAATACACTGTGATCTCACAAGGAAAAGTGAATGAGAGTGAATGCACAAAGAGAGAGGAACTGAAAAAGCGTTAAGATAACTTAATGAATTGGGTAGCTAAGGTGGCGCAGTGGATAAAGTACTGGCCCTGAATTCAGGAGGACCTGAGTTCAACTCTACCCTCAGACACTTGACACTTACTAGCTGTGTAATCTTGGGCAAGTCACTTAACTCTCACTGCCCTGTGCCCCCCCCCAAAAAAAATTCAAATCAATTTATATGTAAATAATCACTGAGCAAATATAGTTTTTCACATTAATATTTAATGTTGTTTCTAATTAAACAGTTAAGTGCTTTTTAAAGGAGAGGCTGAAGAGTACCAAAGGTTAGCTTTATTCCATTAGCAAATTTTTCTATGCTCTACTTGCTCCCTCCTCGTCTTTTCCTGTTTAAATGCTCTTTTTTTAAGACTCTACTCTCAAGGAGTTTATTACTTATCTACTGGGATGGGGGTGGGGATAAGGAAAGTATGTCCATAAATGTCATACAAGGTATGACACTGTGAGAGTGGCAATGGAGAGAACTTTATGAAACTCGCAAAATTTGAGGAGGAAAAACAATCACTTTCAGCTGGCAGGATCCAGGAAAACTTCATGGAGGAGGAGGAAGGAGAGCTGGGAGCATTTCAATAGGAAAAGATGAGGATGGAATATATTTTCAGCATGGGGAATAGGCAGAAGTACATAGAGGAGAGAGAATTCAGGACAGGATTAGGGGACAACTAGCAGTCCAGTTTGGTTGAAACATGAAATGTGTGATGGGAAAGGTAGATGTGAGCTAGATGGTGGAAGAGTTTTAGTTCCAGGCCAAAGGAAGATTATATTTTATTCAAGAGGAAAGGGGGAACCGGCCAAGTTTTGTAAGCAAGGGAGTGACGTGGTCAAATCAGTACATACTGGTCTGGCAGCTCTATGAAGGATAGATTGGAGGGGGGAGAGACAAAATAAGGAGACCAGTTAGCAAACTACTGCTATTGACAAGTTCAGTTTGGGACATGCTGAATTTTTTGGTGCCAATTGGACATGTAAGTGGTGTATAACAAGTTGGAGATACAGGACAGGAGGTCTCATGAAAGACTGGGGCTGGTTATGTAGATCTGATGTTCATCTGCATAGATAATTAAAACTAAGAGAAGACAGCCTCAGGGACACCCAGACTGAGGGAACAAGAGGGGGAGGGGAGGAAAGGACACTGAAAAGGACAAATAGGAAAACCAGGAGGTAACAAAGTTTCAGAAGCCAAGAGAGGAGAGAGGATCTAGAAAGACCTGGTGGTCAGTGGGGTTCAATGAAGAAGAATAAAGACTGAGAAAAGTTCATTGGAGAATCTTCCCAAATCACCAACATTTCAGGTCTGAAGAACTGATCTGAGGCAACAAGTTTGCCAAGTTCTTGCCTTTTCTTTTTCATTTATCACGTCAATCTTGCCATTTGAATGGCAGTGCTATTATGAATAATACTATTTTGCATTCATGTAGTGTTTTATGACTCTAGAAGGGTTTATATTCATTGTCTCATCTGATCCTTAGCACACCTCATGGTAGAAAGGTCAAGTATTATTATACCCACTTTACCAGTGGAGAAATGAAGGCTCAGAGAGAGTCACAGCATCTTAAGGTGTCAGAGCTGGAGGGGACTTCAGAATTCATTTGGTCCAGCCCATACCAGAATGAATTTAACAATATCACTCAACAAGGAATCAGCTAAACTATGCTTTGAGGCCTGATTATCAAATTATCAGTTATCAAAGGGTTACTTTAAAAAGCTTGATTAAAAATAACAAAATTAATTTATAGAAATAAAAGATCTCGAATATAAAGGAAACAGGAAATAGGAATGAAGAAGGAACTGCAGCACTTTCAGATTTCAAACTGTTTTTATTATAAACTACAGTCATCAAAGCTAGATGTTGGTATGGGTTTAAAAATAGAGGGATGGAACAGTGGAACAAACTAGATAAAAAAGAATCAGAAGCAATAGAACTCAGTAACCTAGGTAGGGTTCAATAAATTGAAACATGAATTACTTAGGAAAGAATTCCCTATTAGATAACAACTTCTGGAAAGCAGACTGGCAGAAATTAAGCTTTAAACTAAGACTAAGTTTTATTAAACTAATAAGACTAACTAAGCTTAGACATATTCTACAATAAATTCTAAATGGATATTTGAACTTATGGTTAAATAAATTATTAGAAGAGAAGCATACCTCTTACTGCTATAGGTAGGAGATGTATTCTTTGTGGTTTTTTTTTTTCATTTTACCAGACCTTTATTTATTTATTTCAAATTACATGTAAAGATAGTTTTCAAATCCACTTTTGTAAGATTTTGAGTTCCAATTTTTTCTCCCACCCTTCCTTCCCTCCCCTCTCCTGAGGCCACCTAGCAATCTGGTATAGGTTATACATTACAATCATGTTAAACATACTTCCACATTAGCCATGTTGTAAGAGAAGAGTCAGAACAAAAGGGGGAAAAACAGAAGAAGAAACAACAACAACAACAACAAAAGTGAAAATAGTATGGTTCAATCTTCATTCAGACTCCATGGTTCTTTTTGTCTGTATGTGGGGAACATTTTCCTTCATGAGTTTTTGGGCATTGTCCTGGATCATTGTATTGCTGAGAAGAGCTAAGTCTATCACAGTTGATCATTACACAATGTTGCTGTTACTGTGTACACTGTTCTCCTGGTTCTGTTCACTTCATTTAGTATCAGTCCACTTAAGTCTTTCCAGGTTTTTCTGAAATCTGCCTACTCATCATTTCTTACAGCAGAATAGTATTCCATTACATTCATATACCACAACTTGTTTAGCCATTCCCCAATTGATAGGCATTCCCCTCAATTTCCAATTCTTTGCCACCACAAAAGAGCAGCTATAAATATTTTTGTACTTGTGGGTCCTTTTCCCTTTTTTATGATCTCTTTGTAGTGAGTGGTATTGCTGGGTCAAAGTTTTATAGCCTTTTGGGCATAGTTCCAAATTGCTCTCCAGAATGGTTGCATCAGTTCACAACTCCACCAAGAGTGCATTAGTATTCCAATTTTCCCACATAAGAGATGTATTCTTAACCAAAGAAGGAATAGAGGTTATTATAAAAAGATTAAGTGGATAACTTTGGTTACACAAAACTGGAAAGCCTCTGTACCTCAAATAAGAAGGGGGATGTTAAAATGGGGAAAAAAATCTTTGTTTCAAATTTTCAAATTGATTAGTTTTATTGATTTCTCTCTCTTTTTTCTTTAAAAATATTATGGCATATGGAGTAGATCTCCAGAAGAGGTCAGGGGAAATTTTGATGTTGTAAAAAAATCAAAAGATATCAATAAAACTTTTTTAAATTAGAAGTCAAGCACCATTAGCTTGATCTATTTCTTTAAAATACAATATGCTGATTCTTAATTATTATAAAATCTGATGCTCTCAAAATGGGGTAATAATTATCTAATTATGGAAATTCTATGGAAATATATATATGTATGCATGTATATATGTGTGTATATATACATATATGGTATAATTATAAACTTTTATGAGGTTAGTAGGACAAGGATGCCACACCCCTTAATTGTGACTGGTCCCTCTTCTTCTCCAGCTAATATAGGTTTAATTATGTAAATGACTATATATCCAGTTATAATTTCTCTCCTGAGCTCAGTTCTGCATCACCAATTGAGTACTAGATATTTCAGACTGGTTATACCACATATATCTCAAACTCAGCACTTCTTTGAAACAGAACTTCTTACTTCCCTCCCACACACACCCCTTCTTCTGACTGTCCCTATTTCTGCTGCTAGAACCACTGCAGGTTTGCAACCTCAGCGTTATCCTCAGCAACTCAACCTCTTACACTCCAAATAACTAGTCAGTTGCCAGATCTTATTTTTACCCCCAAAACGTCTCTTGAATCCAACCTTGTCTCACTACTCATACACTGCCACCATTTCAGTTCAGACCCTCATAATTTCTTGTTTATTTATTTGTTTGTTTGTTTGTTTGTTTTTGGTGGGGCAATGAGGGTTAAGTGACTTGCCCAAGGTCACACAGCTAGTAAGTGTCAAGTTTCTGAGGCTGGATTTGAACTCAGGTCCTCCTGAATCCGGGTCTGGTACTTTATCCACTTCACCACCTGGCTGCCCCCCCTCCCCATCATTTCTTACCTGGTTTATAGAATTCCTCAGATACCATACCAGATTTCGATGCCTTTGAACTGGTGATCCCCCATGCCTTCTTTCCCCTTTCTTAGTTTCCCCGACTCTCTTCAAGAATCAGATCAAATCCCACCTTCTTCAGGAAGTCTATACCAGTCCCCTCAACTGTTAGTGCCTTCCCCTCTCAGATTGCCTTCCATCTACTCTCTATAGATCTTGTATTTACCCTCTTATTTACATTTTGTCTCTCCCATTAGAGCATGAGGGCCTTGAAAGCAGGGTCTGGTTTTGCCTTTCTTTGTATCTTTAGCATTTAAAGTAGTGCCAGTCACATAGTAAGAGCTTAATAAATGTTTTGTTTTGTTTTGTTTTTATAAACCAGGAAAAATGAAGCCCTACAGGTGATTTGTCAACAGTCACATGACCAGACAACGACAGAAAAAGAGCTAAGTGCAAACTCCTTCAGGGACTTAGGAAGCTTTTTTAGCCCATATGCCACTAGCAAGGGTGAGAGTCAGATAGATGCATGGCAGAGCAAAGTTAGGTCCTATTTAGTGGGGAGGGAGAAAGAAAGCAAGAGGAGAAAGGGAAGGGAGGGGGGAAAGCAAAGAATAAGAGAAGTCAGGAGGAGTTAAGAGGTCCCTCCTCTTCAAAGTGACTGTGACAAGACACCAGTCCTGTAGGTGGTCTACCTATGTATGATCTTTTAAAAATCACTCTTCCCACTGAACACTCTTTGGAGCCTGGGTCAAAAGAGGAAGATTTCATCAAGTATATGAGGGCCAGTTTCTGACATCTGAACAAAGGAAGGTGAAGAAAAGGGACAGAAACAGGGTAGACAACAAAGGAAAGGGATGAGAGGTAGAGGGGAAAGGAGAAGAGTAGGAGACAGGAACAGGGAAAGATGGGAACAAAAGAGAGGGAAGAAGAGATAGAGAGGAAGAAATGGAGCTCAGAGAGGGAAGAGAAAGAATCAGAAGGAAGAGGAGAAGGGGAGGGGAAAAGAGGCAATAGAGAAGATTTGTTGTTTGGTTTTTGTTTTTTTTTTGGTGGGGCATTGAGGGTTAAGTGACTTGCCCAGGGTCACACAGCTAGTAAGTGTCAAGTGTCTGAGGCCGGATTTGAACTCAGGTCCTCCTGAATCTAGGGCTGGTGCTTTATCCACTGCACCATCTAGTTGCCCCCAATAGAGGAGATTTAAAGGGAGAGGAAAAAAACCCAAGAAGGTAAAGGGGTAAAGGAGCCAGATGGAAAGGAAGAGCAAGGAAAAGAAGAGACAAGAGACAAGGAATGCCTGGAAAGAGATAGGTCCCTTCTACCTAGGAGGAAAGTGATGCTCAGAAGCGTAAATTCTTGGCCCACTTGAAAGTTCTTTGCTCCTAGGGAAGATCCCTCCCCCCAGGGTCACCCAGGATCAGGTGTCTATGTTCACATTGTCCCAGCTGTCAAGGCAGGGCCCTAATTCCTCTGGAGAGCTCCTGTATGTTTCATTTCCTCCTAGTTAAAGCCTCTCCCTTTGAGTCCTGTTGTGCAAACAGGACCAGGTTTATGAGCTGAGCAGATGAACAATGGGTTGCCAAAATAAAGAGCTTTTCTTCATTAGTAATACAGCTATTGTGGTGCCCAGGCAGCAGGGTATAACACAAACCCAGCCTGGGACAACTGATGTCGTGTTCACATCCAAGGTGGTGTTTATGTTTATATTACCCCAGCAGGGAAAGCAGAGCAGCCAGAGCTGACGTGACTAAGGGAGGAACAAGGACGGAATGGGGGCTTACAGAGGAGGAAAAGGAGTCCAATCTTGGCCTCTTTATCTTCTGGCCTGTTCCCTCTGCCATTATAAATCATGACAGCCTATATGATGGTTCCATTGACTCCAGACCAGATGGCAGGCAGCCATTGAGGAAGCCTTACAAAAGGTCTGAAGAGCGTTTCTCCGGCATTGGATTTGAACAGCTTTGTTTGTGGGGGAATGGATTCCAACAGCTCTGCATTGGGACATTATCCCAATAACAACTCACCTTTCTGTAGCACTGTGAGTCTAGGAGAATTGGGGCACTCTCTTTCTCCCGTTAAAGGATCCCTCTCAACTTGGACCCAAGCATGAATGGGAATGAAAGGGAACTTGGGGGGTGGCTAGGTGGCGCAGTGAATAAAGCACTGACCCTGGATTCAGGAGGACCTGAGTTCAAATCCGGCCTCAGACACTTGACACTTACTAGCTGTGTGACCCTGGGGAAGTCACTTAACCCTCATTGCCTTGTGCAAAAAAAAGAAAGGGAACTTGGTTTCTAAATAAAGATTTTAAGTTCTTTCTCAAACTTGCTGGGTCTTTTTTCCCTCCTACTCCCACCCAGTAGACTAAGGGAGAATGATCACTTAAATCATCATCATCAAACAATCATTTAAAGCTTAAGAATGGCACATGTTAAGGGTCTCTCTCAAAGGATCAAGTGGAAATGTATTCAAAGTACATTGTAAGGCAGATTATAGGCCAGCTATCTCTTTCCTATTCAAAAAAGAAATCATTGATGCAAGAGACTTCTAATGACAAAGGATTTAAACCAGCAGTAGAAATAACATAACAACTGCCATACTTTTCTGGACGGTTGTGACTTAAACATTAGAACATGAAGCAGTTTGTGAGTGCTACACACATTTCGCTTTTGTTCTTCGTTGTCTAAACAATTTTCTCCTAGATCCATACCTTTTTACAAACCGGGTCAAGACCTGAGACCCTTCTTCCTGTCCATGGCCATCTTCTCCAAGAAAAGAGGACTCTTCTGCAGCCATCAGTTCTTGCAAAGGGAGATCTCTCAAATTTAAGAGGTGAACCCTGAGGCTGGAAGGGTCCATCTCAGGATTGCTGCTTAGTCACCTAAACTCAGGAAGGAGGTTAAACAGAAGAAATGGCCCCAAACCCAGGCTTAGGCCTAGGTGGGACATGGTGCCCTGTTCTCAGAGATACTGTGTTGATGGGATTGGAGAAGAGTATCAGCCTCAGCTTCCTCCTCTTCCCTTCCTGGGAAACACCTAAGAGGTCCTAACTTACTCCTCAGGAAAAAAGAGACAGAGGTCCATCAGAGTCACTCCCTTTTTTTCACTGAGTCAGCTGCTTTTCTTACTCAGTGGCCATTAAAAGGATTTATTTTTTCACAATATCAAAGAGCCAGTCCCTTTCAGTGTTGAGCCATGGATGTCCCCAGAAGCTGCCAGGGAGATTCAGCCTCTTCTCTTTGAGATGGCTTTTGTAGGCCTAACCCTATACATGTTCCATGGGGTACAACTTTCAATAGTGCCATAACATTTACAGACCTCTTTTGAGATCACGAGGTGGATAATCCAAGTATCACTGTCTGTTTTGAAAGGAAGGAAAATGAGGCTCAGAGAGGATAAATATGTCCATGGTTGTAGAACTAGTGTGTCCAAGTCTCTTTTTTTTTTTTTTTGTGAGGCAATTCAGGTTAAGTGATTTGCCCAGGGTCACACAGCTAGTAAGTGTTAAATGTCTGAGGCTAGATTTGAACTCAGGTCCTCCTGACTCCAAGGCCGGTGTGCTATCCACTGCGCCACCCAGTCTTTTGACTTGAAGTTCATCATGCTTTCCAGAGCAGTACACCATTTCTCTAAGTGATAACTTATAGCAATATGGCCCTTTATTGTTTACAAAAATCATTGAAACAACCCTGTTCAATACCCAAAGGAGTCCCTTGAAAAGATGCAAGTCCCCATAGACACCAAAATAATTTTAGCAGAACTTTTTTTTTTCAGGGCAATAGGGGTTAAGTGACTTGCCCAGGGTGACACAGCTAGTAAGTGTAAGACACTTGGGTGTCTGAGGCCGGATTTGAACTCAGGTCCTTCTGAATCCAGGGACGATGCTTTATCCACTGTGCCACCTAGCTGCCACCCAGAACTTTTTTTGTAATATCAAAGGATTGAAAACCAAGTAGATAACCATTGATTGGAGAATGGCTAAACAAGTTGTAGTACACAAACGTAATGGAACATTACTATGCCAGCAGAAATGACAAATGGGATGAATGCAGAAAATCATGGAGAGATGTACATGAATTGATGCAGAGTGAAGTAAGCAGAGCCAATTAAACAACATACAAATTACTAGAGCAATGTAAATGGAAAGAAAGAGTGACACAAAACAATCACATATGAATTATAAAGAATAAGCACAGTTCCAGAGAAGAGGCATGAGAAAACACCTCTTGCCCCATTCTTTGCAGAGGTTCACAAATGTGGTACATTACACATATTTTCAGACTTTTTTGATGTAGATGGCTCAGTGGATAGAGTGCTGGACATGGGGTCCATGATTATGCCACATTCCTTCAGTCAATCAATTCAGTTAATTACCGAGGAATCATCTGAGCACCGAGCATTGCTCCAGGCCTTCAAAGTAGAGATACAAATTAAGGAAGGGTTGGACAGAAGAAATAGACTTAAGGCCTCCCAGCAAAGAGCTTAAAACCCTGTCACTTGATTATTAGACATGGAATGATTACAGGACTATTCTAAATAATTCATTGCCAAAAGTGAAATGAGAAGAACTGTGAATTCATTGTGCACAGTAACAGCAATGTTGTAATGATGATCAAATGTGAAAGACTTGGCTACTCTGATTAATACAATGATCCAAGACAATTCCAGAGGACTCATGATGAAAAAAATGCTACCCACCTCAAGAGGGAAAACTGATTAAATCTGAGTGCAAATTGAAGTATACTTTATTTTTCTTACTTTTATGGAAAATATGGCTAATATGGAAGTATGTTTGCATCATTTCACATGTATAATTGATATCATATTGCTTGCCTACTCAGTGGGTGTGGGAGGGGGTGGAGAGAGGGAGAGAGAATTTGGAACTCAAAATTTAAAAAGAAATGAATGTTAAAAACAAACAAATAATAGATCATTTTGATTATATAAAATTTTTAAAGTTTTTGCACAAAGAAAACTAATGTAACCAAGATTTCAAGGGAAGCAGAAAACTGGGAAAGAATTTTTGAAAGAAATATCTCTGATAAAGGCCCCATTTCCCAAATATATAGAGAACTAAATCAAATTTATAAAAATACAAATCATTCCTCAATTGATAAATGCTCAAAGGTTATGAACAGGCAGTTTTCAGACAAAGAAATCAAAGCTATCTATAATCATATGAAAAAATGCTCTAGATTACTATTGATCAGAGAAATGCAAATTACAAACAACTCTGAGGTATCACCTCACACCTATCAGAGTGGCAAATAAAAAACAAAACCAGAAAATATTGGATGTTGGAGGGGATGTGGGAAAGCTGGGACGCTAATCCACTGTGGTGGAATTATGAAAAGATCCAACCATTCTGGAGAGCAATTTGGAATTATACCCAAAGGGTTATGGAACTGTGCATACCCTTTGATCCAGCAATACCACTGCTAGGTTTATATCCCAAAGACATCCCCCAAAAGAGAAAAAGACCTATTTGTACAAAAATATTTATAGCAGTTTTTTTGGTGGTGGCTAAATATTGGAAATCAAAGGAATGCCCATCAATTGGGGAATGACTAAACAAGCTGTGGTATATGATGGAATATTATTGTGCTATAAGAAATGACAAGCAGGATGATTTAAGAAAGGCCTGGAAAGACACCTATGAAATGATTCATAGTGAAGGGAGCAGAACCAAGAGAACATTGTGCACAGAGACAGCAATATTGTTTGATGAAGAATGTGAATGCCTTGACTATTCTCAATAATACAATGATCCAAGACAATCCCAAAGGACTATTGATGAAACATACTATCCACCTCCAAAGAAAGAATTTATATTGATGGAACAGACTGAAGCATGCTATTTTTCACTTTCATTTTTTCTTTTAATCAAGTTTTCTTGTACAAAAGGACAAATATGGTAATGTTTTTATATAATTATACATGTGTAACCCAAATCTGATTGCTTTCTTCCTTAGGGAGGGGGGAAGGAAGGAGGGATAAAAATGGGAACTGAAAACTATAAATGAAAATGTTTATTACATGAAAAAAACAAATAAATAATAAAATGTTAAAAAAATAACTGCCAATTTTTAAACATCCATGATATAGCAATTCAGTATGGTTAAGGAATTACCATGGGAAAGAGTTTTCATGGAAGGCATTACAGTGGAGGAAGGTCTGGAAGTAGGCCTTAAAAGATGGATGGGCAGGATAGGAGAAGTCAGTTGAGGAGGAGGAGAACAGCATGAGCAAAGGTATAGGAACAGGAATGAACATGGAATATAGCTAGGTACTATGTACTAAGGTGAGGTAGCTAGGTAGTGCAGTAGGTAGAGTGCTAGCCCTGGAGTCAGGAAAATCTGAGTTCAAATTGGCCTCAGACACTTACTAGCTGTGTGACCCTGGGCAAATCACTTAACCCTGTTTGCCTCAGTTTCCTCATCTGTAAAATGAGCCAGAGAAGGAAATGGCAAATCACTGCAATATCTTTGTCAAGAAAACCCCAAATGGGATCTTGAAGAATCAGACACAACTGAAAAATGACTCAACAGCATGTACTGTTAAAAAAAAAAGATCCTACATTCATTACTGCCTTAAGTTCTGTTATTCTAGTAGTATACTATTGCCAGGTGCCAAATTTAGAGTTAAAGGAGATGGGTTTAAATCCTAGCTTCAACACTAACAATGGGCAAATCATTTTATATCTCTTAGTCTCAGTGTTCTTAGATGTAAAATAAGGCTAGAAATTATTATACTGCCTATCTCACAGGCATGATATGGGGAAAGCCCTGTTTAAAACCTTAAATCCCTATATAAATGCAAGTTATTATTACTACTTGAAGCCCTCAGGTGCAGTTTCTAAGCTCAAAAGTCATAGTAGATTAGTGTAGCCCAAACCATCAAAATCAAGCCTATATCCTATGGGGTAAGGCTAACTGATAGATGTAATACACTCATTAAAATGTACCCAGGGGGCAGCTAGGTAGCACAGTGGATAAAAGCACTGGTCCTGGATTCAGGAGGACCTGAGTTCAAATGTGGTCTCAGACACTTGACACTAGCTGTGTGACCCTGGGCAAGTAACTTAACCCTCATTGCCCTGCAAAAAAAAAAAAAAAGTACCCAGAAGGTCAGTCCTGGCAATTCTAACCTGGAGAAATGGTCACCAGTTTAACAAATATGAATTGGTTTGTGACAAAACAGAAATTGGAAGAACTAATGCTTCCAATTGGGTCATGGCAGATTGAGGTCCCTAGCAGCATCACTAGCATTAGAGTTAAAAATGGGAAGTATTTTTTGCTGCAGTTGCTGGAGGGCAGGGGCAGGGGATCGAGAGTGTTCCTAATTTTTTCCCATTTTCAATTCTCTTTTGACATTCCTTTCTCTTATGTCCATCCAGTGTGGGATGGATAAGTTAATGCATAGCTAAGCCTTACTAATTATTATTATTATTATTATTATTATTATTATTATTATTATTATTATTATTTTTAGTGAGGCAATAGGGGTTAAGTGACTTGCCCAGGGTCACCCAGCTAGTAAGTGTTAAGTGTCTGAGGCCGGATTTGAACTCAGGTACTCCTGACTCCAGGGCCGGTGCTCTATCCACTGCGCTACCTAGCTGCCCAAGCCTTACTAATTATTGTTTACAGGCAGCTGGGTGGCTCAGTGGATAGAGTGCCAGGCTTGAAGTCAGGAAAATGACTCTTCCTAAATTCAAATCCAGCCTCAGACACTTACCAGCTGTGTGACTCTGGGCAAGTCACTTAACCCTGTTTACCTCAGTTTCTTCACCTGTAAATTGAGCTGAAGAAGAAAATGGCAAACCACTCCAGTATTTTTGCCAAGAATACCCTAGATGGGGGTCTTGAAGAATGGGACATAACTGAACAATAACAAAAATTATTGTTTTCCTTCTATTAAACCATAGGATGTTACATTTAAAGCTGGGAGGGACCTCAGAGGTCATCTTTTTTTCATAAAAGTATTTTATTATTTTCTAGTTACAGGTAGAGATAGTTTTCAGCATTGTTTTTATAAGATTTCTAGTTTCAAATTTTTCTCCCTCCCTCCACTCCCTCCCCCCCTCCCCAAGACAGCAAGCAATCTGATATAGGTTATATATGTACAATCACATTAAACATATTTCTGCATTAGTCATGTTGTGAAAGAAGAAAAGAAAAGGGAAAAACCTCAAAAATCAAAAACAAAAAAAATAGAAATTGTATGATTCAATCTGCATCTAGATGCCACAGTTCTTTTTTTCAGGATTTGGAGAGCATTTTTCCATCATGAGTTCTTTGGAACTATCTTGGACTGTTGTATTGTTGAGAAGAGTCAATATCACAGTTGATCAACATACAATGTTGCTGATACTGTGTATGATGTTCTAGTTCTTCTCATCTCACTCAGCATCAGTTCATGTAAGTCCTTCCAGGTTTCTCAGAGGTCATATTTGACAGATGAGAAAAAACAAAGCCCAGAAAGGTTGCAACTTGTCCAATATCCTATATGGAGATAGTAAGTGATAGATTTGAACCCAGGTCTTCTGATTCCATATCTAGTGCTTTTTCCATTGTACAACACTGCCTACACGTCAAAATATAAATTCTTTATTTAAGGCCTTATACTATATGACCCATCTCACATACATTTCCAGATTAATTTCATACCACTCTTTTTTCCCAAACTTGGGTTTTCAGTCAAACAAAGACTATTAGCCATTCCCTAAGCTTGAGACTCTTATCTCCAGCCTCTGTGCAGCCACTCGGGTGTGTGTCATGCCCCAAATGGATTTTCTTCTCATCTCCACCTCTCAAAAGCCCTTATCTTGGGGCAGCTAGGTGGCGCAGTAGATAGAGCACCGGCCCTGGAGTCAGGAGTACCTGTGTTCAAATCCGACCTTAGACACTTAACACTTACTAGGTGTGTGACCCTGGGCAAGTCACTTAACCCCAATTGCCTCACTAAAAAAAAAAAAAAAAAAAAGCCCTTGTCTCCATTCAATGCTTAGATCAGATGCTGCTTTGGAGTCTTTCCTAATTTTTCCTACTTATTTGTGCCCTCTTCCTCTTCACATTTTCTTGTCATTTCCTTTTTTGGATATATGTTGTATCCCTCTAGCAGGCGATCTACTGGCTTAAATTTGTGCTTTGTATTCCCAGGGCCTTCCATATAGTAGGTACTTAATAAATATTGAATGAATTAAAATGAGTCAATAGGGGTAGCTAGGTGGTACAGTGGATAGAGCACAGGCCCTGGAGTCAGGAGGACCTGAGTTCAAATCCGACCTCAGACATTTGACCTTACTAGCTGTGAGACCCTGAGCAAGTCACTTAACCCCAATTGCCTCACCAAAATTAATTAATTAAAATAAAATGAGTCAATAATATTGTGTCTGGTACAAGGGTCCAATCCTATGGTTTCTGGTTAAAATGATATTTTTGTTGCTGTCATCGTTGTCATCTTTATTGTTCAGCCATGTCTGATACCTGGGTTTCAACCATGGGGTTTTCTTGGCAAAGATAGAGAAATGAATTGCCATTTACTTCTCCAGCATGTCCCCAGTTTACAGATGAGGAACTGAGACAAATAGGGGTTAAGCAACTTGACCAGAATCACACGGCAAAGTCAGTGTCTGATGCCAGATTTGAACTAAGATCTCGCTGATTTGGATCGCTTATATTTTCACCAACTATTGGGCTTAGAGTTTCCAGGATAAATTCAGTCTCAAGAAAGGAAAGTACAGTCTTAACAGTACTCTTTGTCAGCTTGTATGTCCTGATCTATGACTCAGAATATTGGTCACAGGAGCTATAATGATCTCTCTTTCTCTGCCTCACCCCACCTCCTTTTCTCTCTCTCTCCTCTTTCTTTCTACTCCCGACACTTTGCTCCACTGACCCATAGTTCACCTTCCAGCTATTCTTGCCAAGAGCTTTCTCTGTCTCAAGGCTCCTTACTTTCCAGGATTCTATTCCTCACCTTTCTGTTTTCAGTCCTCTTTTATTTTGGAGAACTGCTCTGGTCTATTCTTCCAGCCCATCTTCATTTTGTTCTCATGAAAATCACTGGGTGCTTTTATTTATCCCCATTTAATGGATGAGGAAATAGTCAGATCAAGTGACTTGTCCAGTATCTCAAACCTATTAAGTGTCTGAGGCTGGATTTAAACTTGGGCCTCCCTGGTGACAAATCCAAGACTCTAACCACAGTCTCTCCTTTACTTGTAGTATAGATTCCTGTGAGCCTCTGGCTTTACTGATGTCCTCTACCCCCTCTCATCTCCAAGTGATCTACATCAATGACACAAGACAGAGGTATGGTGACTCAAAGTCTTATGTCTTCTTATCTTTTCTTTTTTTAAAAAAAGTAATCTTTTTCAGTTAACAAAAATATTTTACTCTCTCTCACCTCCCGTTCCTATTGAAAAAAAAAAAAGAAAGAAAGGAAAAAAAAGAAAACCCGGGTAACAAATACTCACAGTCAAGCAAAACAAATTTCTGCATTGGTCAAGTCTCCCAAATATATGCCTCATTCTGCATTTTCAGTCCATCACCTCTCTGGCTGGAGATGGGTAGCAGGCTTTATCATCCATCCTCTGGAGTCATGGTTTGGTCATTGCATTGATCAGAGTTCTTAAGTTTTTAAACCTGTTTGTCTTTACAACGTTGTTGCTATGTAAAGTGCTCCCTCAGCTACACTCACTTGGCTTTCATCAGATCATACAAGTTTATCAAGGTTCTCTGAAATCATAATTTTCTTATGGTACAATAGTTACATACCATAATTTGTTCAGACATTCCTTAACCAATGGGTACCCCCTTAGTTTCCAGTTCTTTGACACTATAAAAAAAGAGCTACTGTAAATATTTTTTTGTAAAATATAAGACCTTTTCCTCTTTCTTTGATCTCTATGGGACTTCTGTCCTCTTTTCCCCAGGTACTACAGGAATACTTTCTTGGGTCTAGATGCTTAACAAGTATTTTAGTTTAGTTTCTCCCCAGTGGTCTCACAAGTCTCAGTGTCTCCTCCCTGGGAGGAGGTGGGGAAATAAAGAAGAGAGGTTGGGTGCTGTTCTTCAAAATCCAAGAATCCTTCTAACATTCTCTTTCTGATCTCCACTCCACCTCTGCTTGGTGCAAATGCTAGGTGCTCGGCTGGATTGAATTCAACAAATATTTATTAAACATTTATTATATACAAGGCACTGTGTCTCTTGACCTCAGGGAAATTATATTCTACTAGGAGGAAATGGTTATCTATAAAATGAGGTAGTTCTGACTAGATGAGTCTTTTGGGGGGGGCAATGAGGGTTAAGTGACTTGCCCAGGGTCACACAGCTAGTAAGTGTCAAGTGTCTGAGGCCAGATTTGAACTCAGGTCCTCCTGAATCCAGGGCTGGTGCCTTATCCACTGCACCACCTAGTTGTCTCCCTAGATGACTCTTAAGGTATCTTCTGACTCTAAATCTTCGATATTAGATTGGTCACATATAAATATGACTCCTTTTTAATTTTTCTCAATTACATATGCAATTTTAAACTTTAAAAAAATTGAGTTCCATATTCTTTCCCTCTCTCCCCTACCTTCTCCTTGAGAAGGCAAGTAATTTGATATAGATTAAACATATGCAGTCATGTAAAACATTTCTATATTAATCATGTTGCAAGAGAAAATAGACCCCCTCAAAAAAGACAAATAACAAAAGTTTAAAAAGTATGATTTGATCTTCATTCAGACTACCTCAGTTCTTTGTCTGGAGGTGGATAGCATTTTTCATTATGGACCCTTTGGAATTGTCTTGAATCATTGTATTGCTGAGAATAGCTAAATCATTTACAATTGATCATCCTTACAATATTGCTGTTCCTGTGTATGATATTCTGGTTCTGCTTACTTCACTTTGTATCAGTTTATGTAAGTCTTCCCAGGTTTTTCTGAAAGCAGCACAATAGCATTCTATCAAAATCATATACCACAATTTGTTCAGCCATTCTCCAATTGATGGATATTCCTTCAATTTCTAATTCTTTGCTAGCACAAAAAGAGCTGCTATAAATATTTTTGTATATATAGATTCCTTTCCTTTTTCTTTGATCTCTTTGGGTTATAGAACTAGTAGTGGAATTACTGGGTCAAAAGGGTATGCACAGTTTTATAGCCCTTTGGGCATAGTTCCAAATTTGCTCTCCAGAATTGTTGGATCAGTTCACAACTCCATCAACAATGCATTAGTATCCCAATTTTTTCACACATCTTCCAACATTTATCATTTTCCTTTTTTGTCATATTAGTCAGAGTATAAGACTTCTGTTGGAGTTATGATTCCATTCTGTGAGGGTCTTCCCAAGGTGTTAATCCTTATGACTTCACTCTAAGGTGATAACTGTATCCCATTGTAATTTCTAAAATTGTAGAATATAGTACATGTCCTCTACAAAGGGAGAGAGGAAAGAAGGGGATGGGGGAAGGAAGGAAATTGGACTAGATATTCTAGATAAAAATAACAGGTTTTATAGCACTTTAGAGTTTACAAAGTACATTATGAGGTGAGTCATACAAATATGACCATCCCCATGATAGAGATGAGGAAAGAAGCTCAAGGACTTAAGGTAGTATGTATGACACAGTTAAGTCAGAGATCCTGAGTTAAAATCCCAGTTTTGCTTCTTACTACATATTTGGGATTTTGGGAGTTTAAAAAAAATTTTTTTTTTAATTTTGTTGAGACAATTGGGGTTAAGTGACTTGCCCAGGGTCACACAGCTAGTAAGTGTCAAGTGAATGAGACTGGATTTGAACTCAGGTCCTCCTGAATCCAGGGCCAGTGCTCTATCCATTGCACCACCTAGCTGCCCCTCTTACTACATATTTGACCTTAGGCAAATTTCTTAACTTTACTTAGTTTCAGTTTCCATATCTATAAAATAAATTGGTTTAACTGGTTGACTTCTAAGATGCCTTCTAATTCCAAATCTATGTTCCTATGACTTTCCTAAGGTCCCAAAGTGAATGTCTAGTAATTAAATTAGGAGTAGAAATAAAATCTAATGACTCTCCAAAAGCCTAGGACTTCTAACTACAACATATTCTTTTCCTTAATTTTTTTAGTCTTAGCTTTCCAGTCTCAGGCCCTGCTTATGACTCACCTTTGTGTTGATTTAAAGTATTTCATTCCAAACCATCCCCCCTCCCCACTCCAAAAAAAAAATACTACCCAGTCCTTGTGGTCAAGCAGGTGCTGGCCTTGTTGGCCACCTGTCTTCTTTTTATTTTTTAATCTGTCCATTCAGAATCAAAGTACTTGAGTCTCGTTGTCCCTCTGTGTTTCTTGCAACCAGCTGTGTATTGGTTGTGTTTAGCAGAAAGTCACCCCACAGCAATCAGAGTAACAGCGCAGGGTCTGAGTCTTCCAAAGAGGCTGGCTTCCTTTCTAATTTCTTGCAGGAGCAGTCCCACTTTCAAGTCACCCAGGTTTCAGGTAATGACTAAGAGAAGTTACTTCCCTGTTGGATGTTTCTGGTCCAAAATAATGAATGACTCTCTTCAGAACCAGAATAGACCTTGCTTGTGCATTTCATTATAGTTTTATACAGTGACTCTGTTCCTAAATAATCATAATCTCTAATACTCAACTAGCTCTTTCAGATTTTCATAGCCCTTTGGGATCCCAAACTTTACTTAAACTATATTAAGATACCCTCTATATATGATGTTCTTTAAATATACATGTATGTATGTGTGTGTGTTCCTTTCACTTTATTCAATATTCTATTTGTATAGATATCTCACTGAAAAGAGTTGCTTTTGTCCCTTTCTCATTAAAGAAGCTCTGTTACAGAAAACAAAGGACCTCATGGTCATACGCTTTTGCTAGTTCTATTCTTTGGCTAACATGGGTAATTATTTTTTCTTTTTAAAAATTTCCTCATCAATATATTTTCTTCTTATGTTACCATTGTTTTGAAGTATTTCTCTTCCTGCTTCCCTACCCATTGAGCAATACCTTAAACAAAGAATTTTTTAAAAGAAAAAAAAAACCCAATGCAATAAAGCCAATACATCACCTCTGTTTAATAGTGTATTCAGTATTCTATATCTACTATCTCCCAATTCAGTAAAGAAGGGAGAGAGGTGTGTTTTATGAGATATTTTTCTTTCTTTTTGTTTGTTTATTTAGAATTTTATTTTTCCCCAATTAAATGCAAAAACAATTTTCAGCATCAACTTTTAAAACTTTGTGTTCCAAATTCTCTTCCTTCCTCTCTTCCACTTCCCTCCCCCCCACCCCCGACAAGAAGGCAAGAGATTCAATAAAGGTTATACATGTGTGGTCATGCAAGACATTTTCATATTAGTCAGGTTGTGAAAGAAAACAGACAAAAAATCTGAGATAATTTTCAAAGATCATTCATTTGCTTCTTACAGCAGTTCTCTGTAGAAGGTAGGTTATAGGGAGCAGCTAGGTGGCACAGTGGGTAAAGCACTGGTCCTGGATTCAGGAGGACCTGAGTTCAAATCCGACCTCTACTAGCTGTGTGACCCTGGGCAAGTCACTTAACCCTCATTGCCCTAAAAAAAAAGGTAGGCTATATCCCCATTTTTCAGATGACCAAACTGAAGTGCAGAAGGCTCATATAAACTGCCCAGGGTCACACAGGGATTTAATGTAAGAGTTGAAACTAGAACCTAGATTTCCCAGTTCTTAGTCCTTTCTATTACAAGAAGTCATTTTCTAATTGTATACAAATTGAATTTTGGTATGTTGTTGTTCAGTCATTTCAGTTGTGTGACTCTTCATAACCCCATTTGGAATTTTCTTGGCAAAATACTGGAGTGGTTTGCCATTTTCTTCTTCAGCTCATTTAAAAAATGAGGAAACTGAGGTCAACAGGGTAAAGTGACTTGTTCAGGGTCACACAGCTAGTAAGTGTCTGACTCTACCCTCTCCAGCACTCTCTCCACTGTGCCACCTAAATGCCCCCTGAATTTTGGTAAACTGAATCCAATTTCCCCTTCAGATACATTACATAGAATATTACATTACATTACATAGAATACATACATAGAATATTAGAACCATCAAGTTTTAGAACTATAAGGGGCTATTCATATTGTTTCATCCCACCCTTCCTTCATTTACATATGAGGAAAATGGAGCCAGGAAGGGAATGTGATTTGCCTAACATCAAAGAAAGTTGCTTCATCTTTGTGTCTGATTGCTCTGTGGTGGAGACAAGATAATGAAGTAGAGAAAAAAGCATTGGCCTGGGAATCACCAGGTCTGATGGATGGGCAATTATCAACTTCCTCATCTGTCAAATGGGGATAATCCTCAGAGAAGCAAAAACAAGCAGGATAGCATTGAAAGGTACAAATTTAAGGAATAAATTGTAAAGGAAAAACGTGCCATACCTAGAAGAATTTCATGGTTTCAATGCATAATATTCTGTCTCTGTTTTTCTTTGTATATGCTCATTTTATTTGGGGTTTGTTAAATTGAGATTTTTTTTAATTAAAAATTTTAATGGGCTTAATAATAATATTAATAATACTTGCACTCTTGGCCTAATGAGGGTTGTTGTGAGGGAAGCACTTGGTGCTGCAACAGCAACAGCATAAGTGGATAGAGGAGTTAAGAAATCCAGTTTCAAATCCCAGTTCTCCCGTATATTAACTGTGTGATCCCGGGCACCCAGGTTACTTAAGCTCTCAGTGCTACCAGGCAATTCTCTAAAACTATAAACTAAGCAGTTGTAAATTTCCTTTTCTCTTGGAAGCACCTATCCTGTAGAGGTTTTCCAGGTCAATCAAGTAAAAATTCCCTGAATCACACACACACCAACTCCCCAAAAAAGTGTTACAGAAATGTGATTTGTTACACATAGAACAAAATTACCTAAATATTAAAAGTTATATCATAAAGAAATTAGAGGAGAATGGAAGGAAATACCTTTTGCAGCTCTGCATAGAATAAGACTTCTAAATTAAACAAGGGTTAGAGGATCACAGAAGATGCAATGGACAATTTTGATCACATAATAAATATTTTTCACAAATAAAATCATTGGAGCTAAAATCAAGAAGGGAAGTGGTTAATTGAGGTGTTGGGGGAGTAGAAAGTAATTTTTTGCAGTAAGCTTCTCTGATAAAGGCCAGAATGACTCTAATATATAAGTCCAAGTGCAATTTTCCAATAGATATTCAAAGGATATGAGCAGGCAGTTCTTAAAAGAAGAAAAGCAACCTATCAACAACCATTTGAAAAAGATTCTCCCAATCACTAATAATTTTTAAAATGCAAATTTTAAAGCCTCTGAGGTTAGTAGTCAGTAAATATTTATTAAGTGTTTACTATATGGCAGGTACTATGCAAAGCACAAGGGTTATGACCACGAAAAAAGAAAGATTCTCTGCCCTCAAGGAGTTTACAATCTAATGAAAGACACAGAAAAGGAAGAAGGAGGGGAGAAAGTACCTGATATGGAAGTATGGTTAGAGAAGTCCCAAAGTAGTGTAGCCAGGAAGGAAGATAAATTTTTGTCCTGAACCTTTTCCTTAATTGGAGGTTTCAGAGTTTGTGGCTCTGCTCTCCAGTCAGAGGAGCATTGGGTAGTAGTGAGGTTCCACCTCACGTCCATCAAACTGGCAAAAATGACAATTGTTAGAAGGGATGTGTAAGGCCAAGCACATTAATAAACTGCTGGTGGAGCTGTGAATTAATTGATCCACAATCTTTTTTTTCTTTTTTTCTCTCTTTTTCCCCCAAGCGGCAATGAGGGTTGTGACTTACCCAGGGTCACATAACTAATAAGTGTCAAGTGTCTGAGGCCAGATTTGAACTCAGATCCTCCTGAATCCAGGGCTGGTGCTTTATCCACCTAACTGCCCTGAAAGCAATCTTTAAGTATGCCCCAAAAGTAACCAAATTTTGAACATCTTTGGATGCACCTCTATTAGGCAAGTACTCCATAGAAATAAAAAAAGAAAGAGGAAAAGAACTCACATGTGAAAAATATTCAAAGCTCCATTTTTTTTTTGCACCAAATAACTGGAAACTAAGAGGGTACCATCAACTAGAAAATGGCTAAACAAATTATGATATATTAATGGAATGGAATATCATTGCTTTATAAGAAATCATGAAAGGGATAGATTCAGGCAAACCCAGGAAAACTTGTATAAACTGATGCATAGTGATGTGAGCAAAACCAAGAAAACATTTTGTACAATAGTTACAATACTGTAAAGACAAACAACTTTGAAAAGCTTAAGAACTGATTGATGCATTGACTTACCATGACTTCAGAGGACCAAGAATAAAGCATGCTTCCCACAGCTTTACAGGAAGATAATGGACTAGATTAGAGAGTGCAGAATGAGCTGTACATTTTTGGACATGCCATTATAGTTTGCATTATTCTAACTTTTCAAAAGAAAGGGTTTTTCTCTATGGGAGTAAGAGGGATTAGTTGTGGTGACAAAGGAAGGAAGGAAGGAAGAAAGAAAGGAAGGAAAGAAGGTGGGAAGGAAGGTAGGAAGGAAGGAAGGAAGGAAAGAAGGTGTGAAGGAAGGAAGGAAGGAAAGAAGGTGGGAAGGAAGGTAGGAAGGAAAGAAGGAAGGACAACATTTCAATTATTAGAAAAAACAGACATAATACAAAATGAATGAGGTTGAAGTTTCTTCCTGGTCTCTCTGTCATTAGTGATGAGGGAGGACCTTAAAAGCAATAGAAAAGTTCATTTTTCAAAGGATCCCTTTTGGAATTTCAAAAATCACTTTATATATACATACATATACACATATCTAATTTTAAATTTCATGTATTGTGTTTTTTTTTAAAACAGGACTGCTCTACATTCTTTTAAAAATTTAATTTAATTTCCAATTAATAGCATTTATTTTTTTTAACCCTACCACCACTCTTCAATTGAACAAAAAGAAAAAAAAAGAAAAGAAAGGGAAAAAAGGAAAACCCTTGTAACAAAAATGCATGGTCAAGAAAGCTAAATTTTCTTTTTTGGTAATGTCCAAAAATGTATGTTTTAATCTTCATCTTGAGTCCATCTACTCTCTGTCAGAAGACTGATAGAATATTTTATCTTAAGTCCTCTGGACTTTCTATTCATCAGAGTTCTAAAGTCTTTCAAAGTTGTCTTTCTTTATAATGTTATTATATAAATTATTCTGCTGGTTCTGCTCACTTCATTCTGCATCGGTCCATTAACATCTTTCCAGTTTTCTCTGAAACCATCCATTTTATCATTTCTTATGACACAATGATATGCCATTATTTTAACATACCATACTTTGTATAGCATTTTCTAATAGATGTTTTTGCTAATCCAAAAAGAGCTACTACAAATATTTTTGTACATGAGCCCATTTCTTCTTTCTTTGATCTCTTCAGGCATAAGCTTAATATAGGTACACCCCCTATTACTAACCATTTGATGAACTTATCAGGCACTATACAAAATATTGACCAAAACATATTCAAATAAGATACATACATACATGTGTGTATATATATATATATGTATGTATGTATGTATGTATGTGTGTGTCTCCTAGACTGTCATGCTTCAAAGCCCAGTAGATAGAAGATTGGCCCTGCAGTAAGAAAAACCTGGGTTCAAGACCTGTCTCAGACAAATAATATCTGTGTCACTACAAGGAAGTCATTTAACTTTTCATTGTCCTTAGATAACTCTAAAATTATTAAGTTACAGATGAGTCGCTGATCTTGGCGTCATCAATGGGTAGAGCTCCCCAAACTGACGAAATTATAGTGTCTGGACCAAAAATAAAGTCTCTTGGGTTATAGATGTAACTTCACTCTTAACCAGGAATGGGAAGCTACCTAAAGGACAGCCCTGTGACACTGCACTATTGGGTAGACTGAGAGAAATGTGACTCCTAATTAGCTGAAAAAATCTCTTAGTCCTAGACACTAAATGTGTAGAGAGACTGAAGGGAGAGTTCAGAGTTTGTGAGAGATGAGTGAAAGACAAGGTGTGAACTTTTGAATGACTCACTGGAGCCCTGGGGCTAAAGTGGCATTTATCCTAAATGCTGGCTCCTTCCAAATTGTATCCTTAAACTATCAATATTTGTGATAGGCTAGACAGATATAACTCTAGCCCAATACCTCACATGGAGATAAAAGATTGAAGAGTAATCACCCAGCCATGGCTGTTCTGGATTTTGCCTGTTTTTCCTCAAATAAGCTAGTGGCTGAGCAGCAGAGGCCCTCCTTCTCTCTACAAAGGTAGAAATGTGTCTCCCTTTGGAGATATGGAATAGAGCTTTCTAGATCTCAGATCAGATATCTATCTATGCCATATCTGAGCCACCCATTTTATATTAGTTCACACATCCACATCAACTTCCAGATCTATGGATAGGGGAAGAGTCTATGACCAACAAGGGATAGAGAGGATCAGAGAAGATAAAATGGGGAATTTTGAGTATGTAAAATTAAAAAAAGGTTTTGCACAAACAAAACCAGTGATTAGAAGGGACAATTAAGATTACTCTAATCTAAGATTAGAAGGGAAACAGTTAACTGCAACAACAACAAAAATAATCTCTGCAGCAACTTTCTCTGATAAAGGTCTCATTTCCAACATATGGTATATAAAGGACTGATTCAAATTTATAAGAATAAGAAGCAGTTTCCAATTGGTCTAAATAGGTCTACAGATATGAACAGGAATCTTGAAGGACTTAAAAAATTTTGTTCATTGCAGTGGTCATCCATGATGCCATAAGACTGATGATGAAGCAAGCATGTTACCCTCCTGACAGGGAATGGAGATGAATTCTGCAGAAAGAGACATTTTTTGGACATAGTCATGTGGGAATTTGTTTTTCTATACTACACATATTTGTTATGAAGGTTTTGTTTTTTCTTTTTTTTTATTGGAGGGGAAAAAAGAGAAAATAAATATATATTTTTTGAAAAAGTATAATTAAATTACATGTATTTTGGGAGAGTAAATCTGGAGTCTAGCTATATGGATAGTTTGTATGGTAAAGTGGAAAGAAAACTGGGCTGAAAATCAGCAGGCTTGGGTTTTAGTCCCAGATCCATCAATGACTTTCTGTCTGATCATAGGTAAGTCACTTAATCTTTGTGCCTCTCATTTCCTCATTTTTCAAATGAGGGTGTTGGATGAGGTCCCTGCCAAGGGTAACATATGTTTCTGTGGCTCTATTTCTTTTCTTTCTTTCTTTCTTTCTTTCTTTCTTTCTTTCTTTCTTTCTTTCTTTCTTTCTTTCTTTCTTTCTTTCTTTCTTTCTTTCTTTCTTTCTTTCTTTCTTTCTTCCTTCCTTCCTTCCTTCCTTCCTTCCTTCCTTCCTTCCTTCCTTCCTTCCTTTTTTTTTGTGGAGCAGTGAGGGTGTACCCAGGGTCACACAGCTAGTAAGTGTCAAGCATCTGAGACTGCATTTGAACTCAGGTCCTCTTGAATTCAAGGTCTGTGCTTTATCCACTGCTCCACCTAGCTGCCTGCCCTGTGGCTCTATTTTTAATCTGGACCCTTATTCCAATGACAAGATTCAGTTTTGTTGATGTGTTAGGATGATATAATAAGGAGGAACTATTTACTAAAGACAGTAGATTCATAAATTCACTGGCTATAACTGAGAGAATAACAGAGAACCCCAGGCAGCCAGCCAAGAGAAAAAAACAAACCATTGCTGCTGCACTTTGGCACAGTGTCATTCAAGTCGTCAAACAAGGACTATTGTTATCTAGTATGAATCTCCTTTTGCAAACCTGACTTTCCATTGACATCATGGGCCTCCTGCGGAAGACCTGATCCACCTCTTACCCAGTGAAGCTGCTCCAGGAAGAAACGGGCCAGTGTGATGACTGCTGCTTTGAAGAGTGGCATTCTGCAGGGCACGCAAGGGCAGGGCTTGAGGAAGTAGAGAAGAGGGGGGTCAGATTAAGGCGCGAACTCAGTTTCTCCATTTTGGCCCAAATTACCAGTGAACCCTTAATAAGAACTAATGAAAACAAGTTTCTGTGACATCCTGGAGGACTCTCAACAAGTGGCATTGCATGTCAAAGCCTGGGTTTTCCCATCTACTTCATTTATTCAACAAGTGTGTGTGCAATGCAAGAGGTGTGGTGGCACAGTGGATAGAGAACAGTCTATGGAGTCAGGAAGTCTTGGGTTCAAGTCCCAATTCTGCCACCATGCCATTTGTGTATGTAAATTACTGAACCTTCAGTGGCTCACTAAGACTAAATTGCAGAGCAAGATAATAGAAATACCTAGATAGAGGCTGAAGAGGTTAGAACTCCAGACATGGAGTCAGGAAGACCCGAGTTCAAATCCAGCCTCAGATATTTACTAATTGTGTGATCAAGCAAGTCACTTAACCCTGTTTGCCTCAGTTTCTTCAAATATGAAATGGGGATAATAATAGCATCTACTTCAAAGGATTGTTGTGAGGATCAAATGAGATATTTGTAAGCTGGGAAGAGGAGACTGTTTGGGAGGAAAGATAATGAGCTCTTCTTTTGGACATGATGAGTTTCAGGTAAGACAGCCAGTTCAAGAAGTCTAATAGGCATTTGGAGATATGAGACTGAAGCTCAGGAGAGGACTTAGATTAGATATATAGATGTGGAAATCATCTGCGACGGAAAGACAAATGAAGCTGTGAAAGTTGATGAGATCATTTATGAGTTGGTGATCATCGTTGTTCATTCTTCATTCTTGAAGAGGACCAATGAATGACATCCTGAGGGCAATGTCTTGACTTGTGAGGGAATTGGATTTAAGTGAGGCAGAGTTATCAGCCTCAGTCTCTAGTGAGTTGGTATAGAGGGAGAAGAGAAGAAAGCTCAGGACAGAGCACTGGGGCACCCTCACCAAAAGAGAATAAGGAGTGGTCAGACATGTAGGAGAAGGAGGAAGACCAGTAAAGAGCAGAGTTAGGAAAACCTAGCGAGAACAAGAGGGGGACCAACCGTTTCAAAGGCAGCAGAGAGGTTCGGAAGGTCGAGGACTGAGAAAAGGCAATAGTGGTTGAGAGATTATTGGTCATTTTGGAGAGAGCAGTTTCAGCAGAATGATGATGTTGGAATACAGATTGCAAAAAGTTTGGAAGCAAGTGAAAGTGGGCAAGTCACTTAACCCCAATTGCCGTGCAAAAAAAAAAAAAAAAGAAGCAAGTGAAAGAGGAGGGGGTGAGTAGCATAGACGGCTTTCTCAAGGAGTTTAGCAGAGAAGAGGAAGAGAGATATAGGACAACAGCTATTAGAAATCAAGGGAGGGTAATTTTTTTTTATATGCAGGGCAGTGAGGGTTAAGTGACTTGCCCAGGGTCACATAGCTAGTGAGTGTCAAAGGCCGGATTTGAACTCAGGTCCTCCTGAATCCAGGGCCACTGCTTTATCCACTGCAGCACCTAGCTGCCCCTAAGGGAGGGTAATTTTTAAGGTGGAGGAGACACAGCAGTGTTTGTAGGCAGCAGGGAAGGAGTCAATAGATAGTGAAAGATCAAAAGTTAGAGAAGACAGGACGGAATGAGATCAGGGCTTCACATAGAAGAACAAGGAAGAGATCTACCTCTTTTCATAAAAGGAGGAGATCTTCCTAATGTGAGGTGAGGAGGAGGGGAGAAGAGTAGGGAGCTCTTGGCCAATGGCATTGATTTGTTTTGTGACGTATGGAACAAGGCCTGCCCTCAACTGAGAGGGTAGGGAGAGGGAGTCCTGAAAAGGAATGAAAAAAGATTTGGAAAAGCCTCTGTAGTAATGGGATAAAGAACTGATTATGGAGATGTGAAAGACTGCTTTGCCACAGTGAGGGCACAGTGGACATTACTGACCTAAATCTGTAGTGGATCCAGTTAGTTAGCAAGGTTTTGTGATTGTTTCCACTTGTGTTTAGCAGCATGTGAGAAGGATTTCATTAGTACTATATAGGGAACTCCTAGGGGCCAAAAGTCTCTCCACTAATGCAAGTCAGCACCTTCTCCTGCCTCAGAGCAGGTGTTCTTAGCCTTTGGCCCCTTTGGCCATCTGATGAAACCCAGAAAAGAACCATTTTGTCTATGGACTCCTCGGGATTATGGGTTGTTGTTTTTTTTTTAAATAACATTTCTTATTTATTTAATATTTTATTTTCCCCCAGTTACATATAAATGCAATTTTAAACATTAATTTAATTTTTTTTGAGTTCCAGGATTATGTTTTTTTAATCCATAAAATAAAGTGTTTAGGATTACAAAGGAAACCGATGGTGAATGGAAAAAAAAAATTTTTTTAATATAAATTTACAGATATCCCTCCCCAAAATGTATTTCATGAACCATAGGTTTAAGGACAATGAAGGACAAACAGCAGCAGGAGTTCCCTCATTCATAGTTCACTATACTAAATAAATCAAATGTTGTGTGCAATTTACTTTGCTAAATTAGATGACATGGGGAGATATAAAGATAAATAAGATAAAGGACTGCCCTCAAGGAGTTTATCATCTAATAGGAAGAGAGTTGCCTTGAGCAGAGTGTCAGAGGCAGGTCTTGCATGCCTTCCTGGCTTTGAGTCTCTCACTCTCTATCTGCTATGGCTGATTGGACTGAATTTTAGGATCTTAGGGCTGAAAGGGACTTTAGTCTAAACTAAGTCCCAGACCCCAGGCACACCAAGGTTAAGTGACTAACCCGGGGCACACAGCTAGTAAGTAGCCCCACAGGGCTGGATTGAATCCAGGATTTTCTGATTCCAAATACTGCATTCTTCGTGAGAATATACCATGCTGTTATTTGTTATGCTGATTTGTATTGATAAAGGAAGCTGATTTGGTGGTAGGAGTTCCTTCATCCACTTCTGGTGTCTACCTAGCACTCAACCCTCACTTATGACTCCCAGAAGCTATGGCATGAGACATGGCCACGCCCTGTAAAAATGTCTTGGTTGATGGGCTAAATCAGGTTGAAGGTAACTAGTTGATGGGCTTTAACTTCATCAGTGAGTGGGGGGAGGGGTGTCTATCCCAAGTACATGAAGGCTTCCCCTCGTAGAATGGGTGGATGAGAACAGATTGTTCCAATGGCCGTGAAGGCAGCTGAAGCAAGTGCTGTGGAGTGCTTAGAGCTTGACTGTTATTGAAGATTCTAAGGTCATCCACTGCATTCTGGGCCATCACCAGTCATCTTGATTTTTGTCTTGCCACTGGACTTCAATGACTTCAAAAGAGAGGGTGAGGCTGACAGTTTTGTGCAACTCTGCTTCACTAAGTCCAATTCATGGGGCATAAGTCAGGATATCACCTAGTAATGTCATTGGTCCTCCTTGAAAATGAAGGACAAGGGGCAGTTAGGTGGCACAGTGGATAAAGCACTGGTCTTGGATTCAGGAGTACCTGAGTTCAAATCCAGCCTCAGACACTTGACACTTACTAGCTGTGTGACCCTGGGCAAGTCACTTAACCCCAATCGCCTCACCAAAAAAAAAAAAAAAGAAAATGAAGGACAAACAATAGGAGTTCTCCCATTCATAGTTCAGTATACTAAATAAATCAAATGTCTCTTCCCCCTCCTATGTCCTATGCAATTCACTTTGCTAAGTTAGATTACATGGGGAGATATAAAGATAAATAAGATAAAGGTCTTGCCCTCAAGGAGTTTATAATCAAATAGGAAGGCAAAAGACATGCACATTGATAAATTAAAATACTATTTAATCTGATGATGTACTTGAGAGGGACCCCTTATCGCTAATTCCGTGGGCCTTTTAATTTTCATTTGCTCATTCCCTTTGACCTCTTTGAGGGCACTTGACACTGTGCTTCATCCTTTCCCTCTTCGTACCACCTTCAGACCTTTGGCCATCAGGACCTCACTTATTAGTAGTTCTTATGCTTGCTTGATCTATCTCTCCTCTTACTTAGTGTTTTGAATGAGAACCAATGCTGCTCTCCACTATTCACTGGACTCTTGGGGCTAAGATTCACCATCAAAAGTTACTATATTAGGGAGCAGCTAGGTGTTGCAGTGGATAAAGCACTGGCCCTGGATTCAGGAGGACCTTGGTTCAAATCTGGCCTCAGACACTTGACACTAGCTGTGTGACCTTGGGCAAGTCACTTAACCCTCATTGCCCCGCCCCCCCAAAGTTACTATATTTCTCATGTGACTAGCAAACTTCTATCTTCTCCTTTCCTAATCCCAATGATACAGAATTGTCAGTTGCCAAAGAAAATCCCTCCCCCCATCCACTGACACTGTTTCTGATTATAATTCATTCACCCCAGCTATTCTTCTCTCAAGTCTCCATCCAGACCTGCCCTCTCCTTATATCTTGCTCTCTGGAATCCTGTTCTATTGTTAACAAACTTTCCTTTATCTCAGACCTTTTCCTCTTGCCCTTCTTCCACCTTCTTCATTCTTGGAGACCTGGCTGTGTCCAAAAGACACTACATCTCCGGCCACGTACTCTGGTATTGGATACAAGTGCTCATGTCCCAAGACACATTCGACCAGAATGAGCAAGAAAGCAAACTTTTCTGCTTTGACGTTCACTCCATCCAGATATATTGCCCAATTCAGATACCGGTGACTGTGATTTATTACTCTGCCCATTTACTGTATTTCCCCCTCTCAAGGAATTTGGTGCCCAGCTCTTCTCCACCCTCACCCCTGCCCTAATCCTTGAGAACTTCAAAGATGTTGATGTCCCCTCAAATATTCTGTTCTCTCAGTGCATCAGTTTCCCCAGATTCCATGATCTATACTTCATGCCACAGCTACACATATGGATAGTAATACTTTTAATCTCACTATCACCTATATCAGGACTTCTTAAACTTTTTACACTCACAACCCCTTTTCACTGAAGAAATTTTTATGTGAGCTTGGGTATATAGGTATATAAAATACATACATAACCTTTTACTGTGGACAATTTTTGTGACCCCCACATTCAGTTATGAGATCCCCATATGGGATTATGACCCACATTTTAAGAAGCTAGGTCCTATATGTGTTCAAATTCCATGGTCAAGAACTCTGACATTTCTTTGTGGTTGTTTTTTGTTGTTCAGTTGTTTCAGTCATGTCTGATTCTTCACGACCCCCTTTTTGGTGGGGTTTTCTTGGCAAAGATACTGGAATAGTTTGCCATTTCATTCTCCAGCTCGTTTTACAGATGAGGAAACTGAGGCAAATGGGGTTAAATTATTTGCCCAGGGTCACACAGCTAATAAGTGCCTGAATTTGAACTGAGGTTTTCCTGACTCCCTGGTGCTGAATCCACTGTGATACCTAGCTGTCTGAAATTTCCTTGTCTGACCAAAATCTCCTATCTACCTACCCTGTGGCTCCTTTCTCTTAAACCTATCCTCTCAGTTTCATTATGACCTCTAGTCTCTCCATCTCCCAATACTTTCCCAAACTCCTGCTATGGTTTGACTTTCTTACTCTTCCTAATGTTGAACTATAATCATCAATTTCAACCCTACCTTGTCCTCTTCATTCAAATCCCATATTTGTCCTGTCAGGCACTCATGTCTTTTCAAAGGTCAACTGATTAACTGGCCCCTTCCCCCACCTACCTTCTCCAGTCTTACTTACTGCTGAACAATGGGGGAAGAAAGCACATCTATTTGCAGACTGGGTCTACTACAAATTAACGTTATCTGACCTTAACTGGGTCCTTACCAAGCCAGACAGTCTTCTTACTCCTCCCTAATTGGTTCTCTATTACACTCCCCACAACCTTTCTTTTTGTTTGTTTCTTGAAGCTTCTTATACCATCACTGCCCCTTCCCTCTCAGCAAAGAAACACCTCATATTTTACTGAAGAAAAGAGGCCGTTTAAATATTTGAAGTGAACTGGCTCTTCCTTTGGTCTACATCTCAAAACCCTTTGACGTTAGCCCCAATTCTTTGTTCTAGTGCTTTGATGAAGTAGTGAACCTTCTCCTTGTCTTGACTAATCCTCTATCCATTCTCTCTTTCTCCACTGGCAGATTTCCATAATAATCATCCTCTTTTATCTTATTTTCAACTTTTCCTCTTCTAACATCCCTGTCTCTTCTTCTTCTTCTTCTTCTTTTTTTTTAAAGTGAGGCATTTGGGGGTTAAGTGACTTGCCCAGGGTCACACAGCTAGTAAGTGTTAAGTGTCTGAGGCTGGATTTGAACTCAGGTCCTCCTGAATCCAGGGCTGGTGCTCTATCCACTGCACCACCTAGCTGCCCCCTATCCCTGTCTCTTCTATCTTTAAAATGTTTTTACTTGACCCTTCTCTCCCCTCAAAGGATCATATGGTTGTTTCATTCTTTGTATTTGTATTCACAGCACCCAGTGCAGAGTGGGCTGCTAGATAGCATGGTGGGTAGAGTTGTGGGCCTGGAGTCAGGAAGACTCATCTTCTTGAGTTCAAATCACAGTACCAACTTATGTGACCCTGGGCAAGTCACTTCACCCTGTTTGCCTCAGTTCCTAATCTGTAAAATGAGCTGGAGGAGGAAATGGCAAACCATCCAGTATCTTTGCCAAGAAAACCCCACAAAAAAGGGGGTCACAAAGAGAACTAAAAAATGACTCAACAACACAACGGTGCTGAGTAGGAGCCTGACAAATAAATGTTGATTGATTATTCTGAGGTCTCAGAAAAGTTGTCTAGACTCATTGATTGCTTTCACTTCCTCTTCTCTCACTCCCTTTTAAAATTTTATTTTAAAATTAATTTTTATTATGAATTTAGCACTAAAATTATCATATAATTGTACATACAAAATAGAACACAAAAAAGAAATTTGTCTGTGAAAACATTAATCTCTTTTTATTATTGTTTGCTTTTTAAAAATTCATGATAAATTCAGCCCATTAGTTTAAAAATTGTCCTACTGGTATTTGTTTCCTTCTCAACGTCCTTCTGTTCTCCTCTATGAACTTGAAAATTGTTTTGATGACAGCTTCTCTCTCTCTCTCTCTCTCTCTCTCTCTCTCTCTCTCTCTCTCTCTCTCTCTCTCTCTCTCTCTCTTTCCCCCCCTCCCTCTCTCCCTCCCTCCCTCCCTGCCTCCCTCATTCCCTCCCTCCCTTCTGTCCTTCCTTTCTGGCTTTCAAAATCGGGAAGCTTGTTTTGCTTGTAACTATTTCCTTCTGGTCTTATCCTTCCTCTTAACACTTGCATCTCCCATCTCTGCTTGCTTCCCTATTGAGTTTAGTGTATTTCTATACTTAGCTCTGTTAGGTGTGTGTTCAACCCTCCTTTGTCCAGTTTAGATAAAAGCCTTAATTCACTTCTCAGCCCCTAACTATCTGACTTCCTACTTCATCACTCAACTGAAATTGCTTTCTCCAAGGTTCCAGTGATTTCTTATCCAATATAATAACCTTCCCCCCACCCCCAGGTTTCCATCCTTCTTAATTTTTGTGACACTACTCTCTCCTGGTTCTCTTTCTGCCTGTCTACTCCTTTTTAAGGTTTTCTTTGCTAAATCATCATCCATGTTCTGTCCCCATAGCTCTGTCCTAGCTGCTCCTTTCTTCTGTCTCTCTGTTTCTGTCTCTGTCTTTGTCTCTATCTGTCTCTGCTCCTCTCATCAGTTTCCATGGTTCCAACTATCATCTTTATGCAGGTAACTTCCAGATCTTTATATAAGTTCAATCAGGTAACAGATTTCCATTGGCTATGCTAGATGCATCTCAGACTCATTATTTCCAAAACAGAAGTCATCATCCATATCCACACCCCACTCATCTTTTAAGCTTCTCTATTTCCACTAAGGGCACCATTTTCTCCCAATACATAGGTTTGTACCCTAAAAATAATCCTTAACTCTTCCCTCTTTCTCACTTCTTTTCAACCTCATAGATTCAGTTGCCAAGTCTTACTTATTCTACCTCCCCAACATCACTCACAGTCATCACTTCTTTCCACTTACACAGCCTCCAGCCTAGTTCAACCCTCCTCATCTCCCACCAGGACCTATGACAATTGTCTCCTAATTGGTTTTCCTACTTCCAGACTCTCCCTTCAACAACCCCTGCTCCAGGAGAGCTGCAGCACAGATTTGAACTGGTCACTCCCTTGCTCAAGGGATCTCCAGTGGCTTTAATTATCTCTAGGATCAAATAGAAACTTTTTTTTTTTTTGGTATGTAAAGTCCTGCCTGCCTTTCTAAGCTTATTGCCCACATCCCAGCTGTATCCAAGGCTGACTTGCTGTTACTTATATTTGCTATTTAACTTCTTGTTAACCCATCATCGATCAAGTCACCCTTCATGTAGTAGTAATACACCCCCTGCTCACTTCTGTGGCAGAGAATCTCAAGATTCCTTCAAGGCTTGGCTCAGCTGCCATCTCCTAATCAAGTCTTATCTTTTTTTTTTTTTTTTTTTGCTTGCAATGAGGGTTAAGTGACTTGTCCAAGGTCACACAGCTAGTAAGTGTCAAATGTCTGAGGCCAAATTTGAATTCAGATCCTCCTGAATCCAGGGCCAGTGCTTTATCCATTGCACCACTTACCTGCCCCCAATCAAGTCCTATCTTGATGCATCTGGTTGATAGTATTCTCCCCCACCGCTTATCACTTTGCATTATCATATCATGGGATCATAATTTAGAGCTGGAAGGGATCAGGGAGGCTATCTGGTCCAACCCTCTAATTTTACAGATAAAGAAATTGAGAGCCCAAGAAGTGATAAGACTTGCCCAAGGTAACATAAGCAGTAAATAGCAGAATTGGTATTTGAAACCAGGTCCAAAAATTCTAAACCCAGCACTTTTTTCCTATATTAAATAGCTAATTTGTCCAGAGACTGCTGGGTGATCAACTACTAATGGGCACCCAGGGCCTGCTGGGAATGCTCTGACTGGGATTGACTGAGATCTTTAGGGTTCTTTTTTCTCTTTAAATGGCAAGAATAATAAACATAAACCTAATCTGTAGTTCTTCCAGGCTCCATGACCATCACCACAATGACAGGCCAATATCACCAGTGAGTCCAAGTGACCAAATATTAAATTTATGAACAGTTGGGTTTTACAGCAGAGACAAGACTCTGGATACATTTTGTACTCATTTATGTGTTTATCCCCACTTTTCACTCTCCCCCTCCCCAAACAAAATCTATGTTCCCTTAAAGGCTGGGGCTTTCATTTTTGTGTTTGCATTTCTAGTATCTCAAAAGCAGAAAGCCTCAGCCCTTATTAATATGTGCCGAAATGTGTGACTTCTCTCTTTCCTTGGTTTAACTGATACCATGATTCCCCTTTTCTCTCTAATTGTTCCTTCTCATTCTCTCTCTCTCTCTCTCTCTCTCTCTCTTTTGGTAAGGCAATTGGGGTTAAGTGACTTGGCCAGGGTCACTAGTAAGTGTCAGGTGTCTGAGGTCAGATTTGAACTCAGGTCCTCCTGATTCTAGGGCCAGTGCTCTATCCACTGCGCCACCTAGCTACAGCTACCCCTTCTCCTTCTCTTTTAACTGGCTCTTTGTAGCCTTCCTGCCTTTAAAACATGGGTTTACCTTAAGCCTCTGTAAGAATCTCATCTTCCTCTAATTTTCCCTACCATTTTGCCTGGATATCTTCTTTATACTCATTGTACAGTCCTTGGTATCATACTTATTTATCCTTCCTGTCCATCAGACTGCGAACTTCTTGAGAGCAAGGTCCATATTGTATGTTTGTATTATCCAGCAGAACTTCTTTTAATTTAAGAGAAAAATAAAGTGAGATGGAGAGGCAGCTTGACCTAGGTTTCCAGCTTTTCTCTGACCATCTTACTCGGAAAAAGTCACTTAAATTTCAATTGCAGCCCATCTACAGAGAAAGAACTGATGGTATCTAAAAACAGACTGAAACACATTTTTTTTTTTTACAATTCCTTAATCTGAAGTTTTGTTTTTATCTGTTTTCTCTCACAACCTAATGTAGAATTTTTTTCCATGACTACTCACGTATAATTAATATTGAATTGTTTGAGTTCTTGGGGTGGGGGTGGGAAGGGAGGGAGGAAGAGAAGTTGGTATACAAAGTTTAAAAAAATTGATGTCAAAATTTGCTTTTACATGTAATTTGGAAAATAAAATTGTAAAAAAAATAATAAAGTCTATGCAGGAAGAAAAAAATAAAAATAAAAAAAATTCCAAGTGCCCCAGGCAGCCTCTCTAAGACTTTAAGTTATAGACAACTGCTTATCTTCAGCTGTGAAGGGAGTTCCTACCCTGATAGTCTCTACACTGATGAAGTCATAGGTCTAGCCAAAATGTGTGTACACACATGTGTATATATACATGAATACACATGTGTATACATGTTGTATATGAAATAAAGTGACAAAGTGAGATCAAATGAAGGGGAATTGACTTCCAGGATGATCCTTCTCTCTTCCCTCCTCTACAGAGGCAAGAAAAAAGTGATTGGATACAGTTTGTAAAGTAATTTGAGCTCTTTGGAATAAGATGTCATGTGAAGGCCAAGCACTAATGAGACTTATTAAACCTTATTATCCTCTCAGACTAAGAAGATTTATTATCTCCACTTCAGTCAGGCTGGTATCCTCATTGTCCCATGGACATTCCGGCCCCCTGAGCCTTTGGCCATTTTATTCCTGCCCTCTCTTTTCCCCCCACCCCCACCCCATAGCTTCATCCCTCCTTCCCTTTTATAAAAACATGAGTATTCTTCAAGATACAGCTCAGATTTCTTCTCTTTGATAAAGCCTTTCCTGGTAGACTTACAGAATGTCAGAGCTGGAAGGAATCTCTGAGGTCTCATTCAAAGAGATCTCTTTCAACTTCCTTATTTTACATAGGTGGACACCGAGTCCCAGAGGGGAGCAGTGATTTCCCCACGATCACAGCTAGTCAGTGGTAGATTTAGAACTAGAATCTAGGTTTATTGCTTCCTTAGTTCAACAGGAAAGAGAAAAGTGAAAAAAGACTGAGTTAATATGTGCATGTGTTGTAAGCATGTATGATATGAGTAAAGGCGCTTCTCACGTTCCAGAGACCATTAACAAATCCTGTGGGCAAAGTCTGAATTCCCTTTCTCTGTCTCTTTCACCTTTTTCTGTGCACAAGCATGCTGGTGCCCAAGGTCAGTTTCAGTGCCAGCTTTGATCAGAAAGAATACAGCAATAGTAAATATAACCTGAAATGATGGCCTTGAAAGAAAAACATAGGAATTGGAGGGATACCTCTTTCCTCTGTCAAAAGTCAAGGGGATTGAGTTGGTCTGCATGGGTTGTAATCTGATGGGCTGATCGCCAGGGTTTCTTCCAGCCAGTGCAATGTTGGACCTGGCATAGGCCTTGGAAATCGCCTTGTCTGGCCCCCTCATTTTGCAGATAAGTAATTAGGATTTCAAAGTGGGAAAGTGACTTGCCTTAAATAATACTTTGACTTTGTGTAAGAACTGGCTTAAAACCCACTTCCCCGGACTCCCCTGTTCAGTGCCTTGTTCAGTGTACTGTTTCAGCCAATCTGAGTGGCACATGCGCCTTAAGTTTAAATTCTGAGCTGCCAAGATTCACAGATCATTGGAGGGACTAAAAGATGTCTGAGGTTTTATAGTCCCTTCTCACTTTATAAAGAAACCAAGGCCCCAAAAGGGGAGTGACTTGTTTTTAGACATAGACACTTCTTTTTTTTTTTTTTTTTGGTGAGGCAATTGGGGTTAAGTGACTTGCCCAGGGTCACACAGCTAGTGTCAAGTGTCTGAGGCTGGATTTGAACTCACGTCCTTCTGACTCCAGGGCCACTGCTCTATCCACTGCACCACCTAGCTGCCCCCATAGACACTTCTTAAAGTGAGAATTCGAGGACTCCAGCCCAGGTCTCCCAACTCCTGACAAGCCCAGTGTGTTTGTCATTACTCTCTGTGGCTTCCATTTTTTCTTTGTCCTTTAAGAGAAGTAGCTTTTCACTTTGTTTTGAGAAAGAAAAAAAAAACAAAAAACCACAAACCTCTGCTGATTTCTCCTAAGCTGTGACCAACTCAGTTACATAGGACTTTAAGAGAGGAAGAGAGAGAAGTAAATGCTGAGGACTTGGCTAGGGCCAGGGATGCAGCCAATTGCTGTAGCCCATTGGGGCTGCAAGTTGCTTTAGGTTGGAGATGTCTTTTGCTCAGAGCAGGAAAAAACTGGCAGAGATTAGAAAAACAAGCAGCAAGCTGATTAGAAACGCAACCCCCCCTATTTTTAGACTATCGGACCAATTGTCCTAGTTACTGTCCCTGAGGTGCCCAGAGCTGTCTAACCCTTTCACTCCTGAGTGCTGAGGTGCAGGGCAGGTAATTGAAAGGCAGCAAATGAGCTGAAAGAAATGATCCTGAGCCACAGAACCATCGGGCATCAGGTAGGGAAGGGCCCTTAGACATGGCTTAATCCAATGCAATCAAATGAAATAACTAGGGTAAAGCACTTTGCAAACCTTCAAATAATATAGAAATACTAGCTATTATTATCATTCTAATGCTTTTATACGTAAACTGAAGCCAAGAGAAGGTAATTGTCTTTTTTAAAATAAATTTTCATTGATATCTTTTATTTTTATATTATTTCATATTTAGGTTTAATTTATATTTCTTTTTGTATTTTATCTCTATCTTTTATTTTACCTTTATATCCCTGAAATTTCTCCCTGTATCTCTTGATCTCCTCCTCACAGGGAACCATCAATTATAACAATTTTTTTTCAGAAAAAGAAAAGAAGAAAAAAAAATTGACCAAATTGATCAATTTATTTTAAAAAGAAGAATTGTATGCAATGTTCCACACCTACAAACCCCCTTCCTGCCCCCAACTTCTATAAAGGAGAGGGTAGAGATTGTTTTCTCACATCAAGGAGGTGACTTCTTAAGGTCACGTGCAAACTAAAAAGAAGAGATGGGACTAGAACTCATGTTTCTTGGTTCCTATTCCAATGCCCTTCTAACCCTCACCCACTGTGCTGTCTCTGTGTCATTGTGATGTACCACGGATTAAGTTTATTTTTATGTTTTTATCATAAAAATATTTTATTATTTTCTAGTTACATGTAAAGATAGTTTTTAACATTTGTTTTCATAATATTTTTAGTTCCAAATTTTTCTCCTTCCCTCCCTTCCCTTCCCCTTCCCCAAGACAGAAAGCAATCTGATATAGCTTATATATGTACAATCACATTAAACATATTTCTGTATTAGTTATGTTGTGAAAGAAGAATCAGAACAAAAGGGAAAAGCCTCAAAAAAGAAAAAACAAAAACAAAAGTAGAAACAGTATGATTCAATCTGCATCCAGATTCCACAGTTCTTTTTTCTGCATGTGGAGAACATTTTTCATCATGAGTCCTTTGGAATTGTCTTGGATCATTGTATTTCTGAGAAGTGTTAAAGACTATCACAGTTGATCATGACACAATGTTGCTGTTACTGTGTACAATGTTCTCCTGGTTCTGCTCACTTCACTTAGCATCAGTCCACTTAAATCTTTCCAGGTTTTTCTGAAATCTGCCTGATCATCATTTTTTACAGCACAATAGTATTCCATTACACTCATATACCATAACTGGTTCAGCCATTTCTCTATTGATGGGTATCCCCTCAATTTCCAATTCTTTGCTACCACAGAGAGCTACTACTATAAATATTTTTTGTATATGTGGGTCCTTTTCCCTTTGCTATGATCTCTTTGGGATAGAGACCTAGGAGTGGTATTGCTGGGTCAAAGGGTATGCACAGTCCCATAGCCCTTTGGGCATAGTTCCAAATTGCTCTCCAGAATGGTTGGATCAGTGGCGGATTAAGTTTCAATTCTAGGTCCCCAGTGCCCATCAGTTGGGAAATAGTTGAATAAAGTATGGTATATTAATATAAGGGAATACTCTCTTGACATAAGAAATGAAGAAAGGAGAGTTTGGAAGAAACCAAGAAATACTTTTATGAACTGATACATTGTGAAGTGAGCAGAACCAGGAAGACAATTTATACCATAATAACATTTTAAAAATGAACAACTCTGAAAGGCTTAAAGACATTGATCAATACAATAACCAGAGGACCAATGAGGAAGAATGCTATCCCCCTCCTGACAGAGAGATGATGGATTATGTAGGATGTGACATATTTTTGGACATGGCCAATGTGGGAATTTGTTTTCCTTGACTAATTAAATTGCTACAAGGGTTTGTTTTCCTTTTTTCTTTTTCATGAGTATGTGGGGAGAGGGATGGAAGGAGGAAAGTGGGAAAGAAAATTAATGTTTCTTGATGAAAACAATACAATTTAATTTAAAAATACTAGGACCCCAAGAATCTTTTTTTCTTTAGCTTCCCACCTGCAAGAAATACCTTTGTTCTTCACTATGGGGTAAGAAGAAAGGGAAGTAAGAGGATTTTCCTATCACTGCCTCTGGTTTCTGCTCTGGCAGAGGCACTACTAGTATGACTCACAACACAGGTGGGTTTTCACATCCTGGAGTGCTTTGGTACTAGAGGCATCAGAAGAAAGACAGGAAAGACAAAAGTCTCAGAACCTCAGACTTGGAAGGGCTCATAAAGATCATTGAATTCAATCCATACTTAAACAAGAATTCTCTTCATAGCACACTAGATAAGTGCTTATCTAGCCCCTGCCAAAGACCTATAATGAGGAGGCAACTGCCGCTTACTGGGGAATCTCCCTCCTACCTTCATTCCCCCTTCCTCTTCAAAAAACCTTTATTTGCTTTGGACTCAGGGCACAAACCCCAAGCTCAACTTAAAATCCAAGGCACCCCTTTTCCTCTCTATGGTTTTCTTTCCCTTCATGAAGCTGGTCAAAGTTGCAGATACACCATTGGGGTTTTCTTTGCAAAGCTACAGGAATGGTTTGCCATTTCCTTCTCAAGCTCATTTTATAGATGAGGAAACTGAGGCAAACAGGGTTAAGTGACTTTCTCAGGATCACGCAGCTAGTAAGTGTCTGAGACCAGATATGAGCTCAGGAAGATGACTTTTCTGAGGCATACCTATATCTTGAAATTTGCTCTAAATTGTAGGCTGTGTCCTATTTCCTCTTCATGCAGCCAGTAACCAACTGTATAGGGCCTTGGCACTTTGTCCTACAAGCTATCATTTTAGCCTTGAAAAAGGCTTTCTCCGAGGTCTTAGCCCACCTCTCAGCATGGTGGTTGGGATGGAGGTGTTGCCAGGAACAGGCAGAGGGCAAAAGCACTCCTGGAGTCCAGGAGCTAGAAGGGAAGCCTCTTGGCCGACGTCACCTGCCTGAAGAAGCTGGAATCCATTTAAAACTCTCTCCTCTGAAAGTTAGTGGCAGGACCCTGGAGAAAAGGGAGTCGTTCAAAGAAATCTGGCTTTCAATCAAGAAATCAAGTCAGCGAGCATTTAGTAAATGCCTGCTGTGTGACAAGCACAACTATACTGGGTGCTAGTAATCCCAAGACAAAAGAATCTATTAAGGAAACAATAGGTTTCACACACACACACATGCACATGCATGTATATACACAATCACATATGTGTATATACATTCATATGTATGGATGTGTAAACAGAATTGACTGCTTAATTTTCAGTGTTAGCCTCAGAAATTGGAAAAGGCTTCAGACCAAGCCTTTATTTCTTGTTTTGGTGATTGTCTAGACTTGAGAAAGTGATGGAGAAAATATTCATAATTTTAAAGTTGAACTAATTTTTTTTTATTAAAAAAACATGTTGTGTGTACATATTTTTCTCCCCTGGATGCTGGATGTTAAACATTAACTAGGACAGCCCTTAGTCCTAGAAGACCTCTATGTAGAATCATAAAATGTCCCCTTTACTCTCTACACGGTTTCTTTTTAAAATAATTTTTTATTGATTTTTTTGTGTGTTTTACAGAGTGGGCCAAAAGTCACAAAGGTGTTTCAATATTTAATAACTCCTTTATTTTTTGTTTTTAATTTACAATAATGTAGCATCATATACAGTATGAAAAATCAAATCTTGGAAATGGCAAAAAATAAAGAAAAAATAATTTTCAACAAGTTATTAAAACATCGTGACTTTTGGCCCACCCTTTACATCACGGAAATTTCTCTCAGTATCCTTCCCCCGCCTTTGATTTTGACTCTATTTTCCCAGGGCCTAGGGGTAGGAGAGCCTTCACACATTTATCACTCCTCATTGGTTTAATGGTCTCCTCTGGAGTGGACTAGATTAGTCAGCTAATTGAGCCAGACTTTTAGCATGGACATAATCATAACTTTGCCCCAGTACTGCTTTGAGATCACAGGATGCAGAAATCTCAGGGATTTTGAGCCTCGCCTAGTAAAGTTTTTTGTTTGTTAGGCTCCTTTGGCTGTCAGGTTAAGCGTATGAAGCCTTTCTCAGATTAAAAAATTTTAAATGGATAAAATAAAATACATTGAATTATAAAAGAAATGAATTATGTTGAATAAAGACAATTTTTTTTCATCCGGATTCATAAATCTTCTGAAATCTATCTATAGGCCCAGGTTAAGAACCCTTATTTTAGTACATACCCCTCATTTTACATAAAAGGAAACCGAGGCCAGGAGACCAGAAGTGAGTTGCTGCTGTGGCTACAGGGGTAGTAACAGAGGCAGCTAAGTGATAGGGTGGAAAAAGTGCTGGCCTTGGCATCAGGAAGATCTTTATTCAAATCCAGTCCCAGATCCTGTGTGACCCTGGGCAAATCACTTAATCTTCCTGCATCAGTTTCCTCATCTGTAGAGTGGGTATAATTAAGACACCTGTTTCCCAGGGCTGTTATGAATGAAGATCAAGTGAGATCGTTTGTGAAGTGCTTTGCTAACCTTAAAGTGTTATTTAAATCATTACAAATTTAGGACTCTGCCCTAGACAAGACAAGAAGCAAGTGGAATGGATCAGGAAGACAGCATTAAAGACAGCAGTGTCTGGGGCAGCTAGGTGGCGCAGTGGATAGAGCACAGGACCTGGATTCAGAAGAACCTGAGTTCAAATCCAGCCTCAGACACTTGACACTTACTAGTTGTGTGACCCTGGGCAAGTCACTTAACCCCAATTGCCTCAGAAAACAAACAAACAAAAAGACAGCAGTGTCAGTCACAGGACAGGCCAGCCAGCCATTTGAGGGAAGGAGCAAAGATAAGCAGGGACCAATTACCATTACACCTCTGAAAATTGGCCTGAGTGGACTCAAATGCCTGAGGCCTAGCTCAGGAACCAGGAGACTGCCTGGCAGGCAGGCAGAGGTGGGAAGAAGAATCATTAAAATGTGATATGCTTATGTGGCAGGAGTTATTAAGCATCCAGAGTTAAGCAGGAACGCATAAATACAGCTCACTTCATTAGCTTTAATGAATCAACCATCCCTGGATAGAATGAAAAGGAAAATTATTGCAGAACAAAAACCTCAGTGCACAAAGCTGTTTTCTTCCTTTGGATGAAACTCTTAGGCATTGAAAAAAAGATACAGACACAGAACTCAGCAGAAGGAATAAGCCCCCATCTGTCTCTAGCTATGTCATCCCGGGCAGGTCCTCTGGCTGGGTGTGTGACCTGTGGCTCTAGTTCTCTCAGTGAGGGGGTTGGGCTGAATGAGAACTCTGGGGCCTCCCAGAACGAATTTTCTGTGATTCTGTGATTCTGATGCACAGAGAGAAGGAGGTGACTTGCCTAAAGTTGAAGGCTTGTGACATGAGGGACAGAGCTGAGACCAGGACCCTGGATTACCCCTGACTAGAGCAAGGAGTCGACTTTCTTGTGTGTCTGGCCCTCCGCCCCCAACCCCATTGGTCTGGAGGAGCCCATGGATCCCTTTACAAGAAAATGCGTAAGACTACAAAGGGAACTAAGTATATTGAAATATAGTTATCAATTTTTAAAAAGTTGGTAGACCCCAGGTCCAGAATTTCTGACAGACTAGACCACCTCACCAATGTTCCCAGATTTGAAGGCAGCAGCTGTATCCCCTGGCCTCAAAGTAAAGAAGTGATATCTGTCACCTAACAGGTGGGCATGCTTTTTAAATGGAACAACCTTTAGGGCAAAAGATTCAGTTCCGTTGGGTTTAATTATCACCTCTATGCAAATAACTCCCATGTCTACATATGCAGGCCTAGTTTCTCTCTTGAGCACAGGTAATTCTTCATCACTAATATTCTACTGGACATTTGGAACTGGATATCTCACAGGCAGCTCAAACTCAACATGTCTAAGACAGGACTCACTAACTTGCCCCTTCAAAGCCCTCCCTCCTTTTCCAATCTTCTCTATTTCTGTCAAGGGCCACCATTAGCCTTCCAGTTACCTAATTTGTAACCTTGGTGTAATCTCCAAATCCTCACTCTCTCATCCAATATATATATATATATATATATATATATATATATATATATATTTTTTTTTGGTGAGGCAATTGGGGTTTAGTGAATTGCTCAGGGTCACACAGCTAGTAAGTGTTAAGTGTCTGAGGTTGGATTTGAATTCAGGTCCTCCTGAATCCAGGGCCAGTGCTCTCTCCACTGCACCATCTAGCTGCCACCTTCATCCAATATATTTTTGAGGTACTTAGGTGGCATAGTGGATAGCGTCCTGGACTTGGAGTCAGGATAGACTTGAGTTGAAATCCTACCTCAGATACATATTAGCTATGTAACTTTGGGTAAGTCACTTAACCTCTGTCAGTTTTTTCATCTGTAAATTGAAGATGATGATAGCACCTACCTCACAGGATTGTTCTGAAGATGAAATGAGGTGATATTTGTAAAGGGCTTTACAAACCTATCTTTATTCAGTCACTTCTCACTTCTACGTCCACTGCATCTCTCCCATTCACACCCAGCCACCTCCCTTGTACAGGGCCTCATCACCTTTCACCTGAGCTATTGCAATTGTTTCTTCAGTGATTTCCCTGCTTTCCCCAGTCCGTCTGACATATTGTTCCTCTTCTGGGGAGAAGACCTCAGCACATGTGTTCTGGTGCTTTCTGCTTCCCCTCTCCTTCTGCACCCATCCTTTGAGGGTAGAGGAGTAATGCTTTCCACCAATGATGAACGGCCTCCCAGGTGGTCATACCTTTCACACCCCAAGGATTCTGAATTCCTGTAGATCATCATCCACACCTCATTCCACACTCCCGACGACCTGATTTCTCATTCTCATTCCCCTCAATTCTCCCACCCTGAAGTATCAACCTAACTTCACCCAGCCCTTCCATGGTGCCCCCTGGAATGCCTATTCCACAGGCAACAAACTTGCCTTCATCTTAAATCTTCTCCTCTCCCACCTCTTCCATCTAGTAGCTCTTATTAAAACCTGGCTGTCTCCTGAAGACACAGCTTTCCTGGCCACTCTTTCCACTGTCACTCATTCTTTTTGGCTCATTGGCCAAGGTTGGAGATTCGGAATATTCCTCTCATCCCAATGCCACTTCTAGATTCTCCCCCTTCCTCGTCACTCAGTAACCTCTCTTCCTTTGAGGTTTATGCTATTCATATCTTCCACACAATCATAATCCTGGTGGGGCAGCTAGATGGCGCAGTGGATAGAGCACCAGCCCCAGATTCAGGAAGATCTGAGTTCAAATCCGGCCTCAGACACTTAATACTCACTGGCTGTGTGACCCTGGGCAAGTCACTTAACCTCAATTGCCTCACACACACAAAAAGAAATCCTGGTAGCTGTTGTCTCCAGACCTCCAGATCATTCTCCTTCCTTCCTCAATGAATCTGGTGCCTGGTCAGCCAGTCAATAACTATTTAGTAGGTGCTTACTATAGGCCAGGCCCTGAGCTAAATGCTAGGGATACAAAAAGAGGTAGAAGACAGTCCCTGCCCTAAAGGAGTTTACAATCTCATCTAAGATGTTAACATGCAGATACTGTTTCTTTTCACTGGGGATGCCTTTCAGAACTATGAGTTTCATTCATTCAGCTATCACGTATTAAATGCAAAGCACTGTGTGAGGCCCATAAAATTGGGGAGGGATAGAGCCTTAGTGGTGGTTGACAGCATCTGAAAACTATGGAGGAGCTTTTCAATGGCAAAGTTGTGGGCTCTAAATAAAGTGCATGCCCTGTCTGCCCATAGTGCTTTATGGTTCTCAGAGTGCTCTCCTAGTCATGATTGTCATGGCAGCCTTACTGTAACCTTATGAGGTCGGCTGGGCAGGTGTTATTGCCATTATACAGATGAAATAAAGGAGGCACTGAACAATTAAAAATGACCTCCCCCAAGTGGGCAGTGGAGGTAGAGCTAGACTGCTGGTTTCCCAGTGCTCTTCTCCCTTCCGCTGGGTTTTGTTGTCTCAGTTACTTTGGATCCTCGGTGCTTTTAGCTATGGTATCCAGCACATAGTAAATGTTAGTAAAGGCTTGTTGGCGGAGTGATGCACTGATGCTGGCTGTCTCTACTTCTCTATGTTTCTCCTTCTGCCGCCATTCTGACTGTCCATCTCTTGCCTCTGACACCCTTCCTAATTTTCCAGCCTCTTGCCAGGTCTCCTGGAGAATGAGAGCCACCATGTGAGAAGCATCTTTACAACATTAGAATCTATTTTTATTCTTTTTGCCTTGACATAAGAGGTGCTACCTGAGTGGGGGGCAGAAGTCTGGTGAATAAAGCAAGTCAAATAAAAATGAGGATACACTAGCACCTCTCCCCATCCCACCACTCCTAACCCTCTATGACTAGCATTCCCTCTCAGCCGCAAAGCCCTCAGATCACTAAAGACAAGAGAGAGAGAGACAGAGAGACAGAGAGAGAGAGAGAGAGAGAGAGAGAGAGAGAGAGAGAGAGAGAGAGAGAAGCCCAGCTAGGGAATAGTTTCTCACATCTCACCCTTTCATTATAATGGGGCAGTTCTGAGGACTGGGAGTCTTACAACTCCCCCTGGTGGGAATCCATTTCTACATTCCTGATACTTCTCTATGATAGATCATTTAGGATGCTGGTACTTGCCTAGGAAGACCTGGGTTTGAATTCTACTTCTCATGTTTGCTGTGTGACCCCGGGCCAATCAGTTCACTTTTCTGGGCCTCAGTTTCCTTATCTGTAAAATGAAGGAGTTCAACTCAATAACTGTTAAGAACTTCTCAAGCTCCAAATCAATGAGCTTATGAGCTAAGTCTCATCTCTCTGTCCCACCCCAGCCTTTTCTCATAAAGATCCTGACTTGTTTCTTAGTTTTTCCTTCCAGGGGATATTTGCTTTGTTTGGGGTTACCCTTGAAACTCACTCAGAATTACTGGTGGTATGATAGCCCCACTTTTGATGAGGTCCCAGATCCAAACCCTCTTACTCTTTAAGGTAGAGTTCAAATCCCATGAGACTTTCCCAAACTCTTCTACCCTTCCTATCCCTACCCTATCTCTCCCTCCCATGAACTCTTGCTGAATTTAGTCATTTGCACCAGAGAATTTAGCTCAATTAAAATGTATTGATCTGTTTTGTGCACATAAGTTCTATCTCACCAGTTAGACTGTGAGATTCCTGAAGGCAGGGACACTTTTCTGTGTATTATCACAAGAATGAACCACTAGTAAATGTTCTATAAATATTTAACTTGTATTAAGAGACCAGGCAGCATGTCATTGTGAATAGAGATCTGGTTTCACAGGCAGAAAGATCTGGCTTCAAGTCCTGTCTCTTACTCATACTAGCTCTGAGACCCCATATGAACCACTTAACTTCTTCTTATTGCCATACCCTATATGATGATTTGCACTGAGATCCCAAGTTTGGTTTAGAGGGGGGAAAAGGGCAGGTTAAGGAGCACTTCTCATCTGTAAAATGAGGGAATTAGAATAAATAGCCTCTGAAGTCCCTTCTTGTAACAAAGAAAACCTTCTGTAGTTTTGGGTCCAAATATTGTTTACCCTACCAACCCATCATGGGAGCAACTATTTCTTGGTGCTGCTTCAGTACCAGCCCTAGCTCAGATTTTCCTCACTGTCACTTTACTCCCTACTGAAAGCATGAGTTTGTAGGGCACTGAGGGGACTCTTTTAGCACTTTTTTCTCTTAACTCCTAAGGTTTGTTAGTCACTCAAATTTAATCTAACAAGGTACAAGTGGCAATAATCTTTGATGATTGCCTGCCCACCTTAGGTCGAGGGCAGCCAGCAATGCTGGTATAGTTTCAGAATGTAAAATCTCTAACCTGGGATTTAACGTCAACTCAAATAACCTTTGTACTCTCCTGCCTGGAGACACTAAGGTGCAAGTTAATAAATACAAGGAAGAAAAGGAGGAAAAAAAATTGGGGTTTGTGCTTAAGCTACAAGAGGAAGGAAGGGACATCCTAATTATATCAGAATTTCAGAATGTTTTTTTATGAAAGGCCTGTAGATTTCTAAACTTCTTCTATTCTAGCAAGGGTGAATGATGTCCTCCTAGCTCCAAGGCTGATGCTCTATCCACTGCACCACCTTGTTTGCCACCCCCACCCCCAACTTTAAAATAATTTCCTCACTATCTCACTAGCAAAATGGCCAGCTACCCTAAAAAGAAAACAAAGTTTATTAAATGCCTACTAGTGGGGGGCAGCTAGGTGGTTCAGTGGATAAAGCAAAGGCCCTCGATTCAGGAGGACCTGAGTTCAAATCCGGTCTCAGACACTTGACACTTACTGTGTGACCCTGGACAAGTCACTTAACCCTCATTGCCCTACAAAAAAAAAAGAAAAGAAAAAAAATGCCTACTAGTGCGAGACAAGGTGCTATGTATTAGGGATATAAAGACAAAAAATAAAAAAGATCAGTATCTTCCTTTAAGAATAGGTCTAGTTTGTGATACAAATACACAGATAAGTATGCACAAGGTGATTTGACAAGGGAGAAAACTTGCAAACTGGGGAAGGGGAACAGTGGAATCAGGGAGATGGTACCCGAACTGGGTCTTGCTGGATGAAGAGGCACTACACTCCAGGAATTTGAGGGACAAATTGTGTGAATACAAGAAGAATCCTAGAATAAGCCGTGCACCCTTGGTGCCTTTACTTCCTCTCGCCTCGTTCACTCCCCAGCCCTTTGTCTGCTGTCTGGTTTCTGATCTCGTTGCTCAGTTGAAATTGCTCTGCAAAGTTACCAAAGATCTCTTAACTCCCCAATCTGATTGTCTTCTCTCAGTACTCCTTCTTCCCGACCTCTCTGCTGTGTTTGACTATGTCGGAGAGCTCTCAAGCTCAGTAGGTCCACACCTAGACTTATTCTTTTCTCCCCAAGTCCTCCCCTTTTCCAAATCTCCCTATTTCTGTTGAAGGTACCGACATCCTTTCTGTTTTCCAGGTTTGTAAACTTGGCGTTATCCTTATCTCCCTCATGTCTCATATCCAATCAGTTGCCAAATCTTGCTGTTTCTTCCTCAATGATATCTCTTAAAGCTAACCTTTTTTTTTTTTTTTAAATCTACTCCACATAGATACCATCTTAGTTCAGGCTCCCGTAACTGCTCTTCTAGATTATTACATCAGCTGGCTGCTAATTGGTCTCCCTACCACAAGTCTTTCCCCATTCCAGTCCAGCCTGGACACAGATGCCAGAATGATTTTTCTGAGGTGCAGATCCGATCATGTCACTCTTTTACTTAATTGGTTCCAGTGGTTCCCAGTTTTCTTTAGGCTAACATATAAATTCTTCCATTTAGCTTTTTAAACCCTTCACAACCTGCCCCTAATCTATCTCTCAAGCCTTTCTGGACATGACTTTCCTTCCCATACTCTTAGATCTACCCAGACTGGCTTCTCTGTTCCTTACACAGGACACTCCATCTCCTCCTGTCTTGTCTTTGCATTGGCTATATAGGCCTACAAACACCCATACAGATGTACTCTTTTATGTATATACAATATAATGCCATGCAACATAAAATAATAACATAATTATATACACACATATATCTATATCTACCAATATACATAATATCTACCAACCCTTAAAACATTTGTTCTTTCTTTACCGAGTTCGATACCTGGCTCGTAGTCTCTTTTCACCCCAACCATTGCCCTCATACTATATACCTATTGATACATACATATATATATATATATGTATTGATATGTATAATATACATATTGATACTATCTCAAACACCTTGACTTTCCCAATTCCCATGACCTAGTCTTCCACTCTACTTCAGCTGCACACAGAGATGCTTCTACCCTTGACCTTGCCATTACCCACAGGTGTTTCATACCCATATCCACAAACTCTGAAATTCTTTCATCTGATCACAATCTTTTATTATTCCATATTTCCTTCTGCCTTAGAACCCCTAACCCTATTCCTCTCATCATGGACTCCAATTTTCCCCTTAGTTTCATCATTCCTGTGTGGCTCTTATCCATTCTCTATCTCCACCCCTTGGTAAGCTTGTTTAATTCTACATTCCAGTCCATTGTCCCCTTATTCTATTGTCAAGCATGCTTTACCAAACCCTAGTATTGGATTACTTTGCTGTTTGCAGCCTTTGCTCCTATTCATATGTTGTTGAAGAGAGCTGGAGGAAACAACACATTTATGCTGACTGGGTCTCCTATAAATTTATGTTAAATAATTTCAACTGGGCCCTTACTGCAGCAAGGCAGTATCCCACTAACATGGGGGCTATACCAAATCTTTTCATTCTTCCTCATCCCCCACATTATCTCCTGTCCCCACACTTAGCTGAAATCCTTGCTTCCTACTCCACAGAAGAAATTGTGGCCTCTTATCAAGAGTATCCTTTTCTTCTTCCTTTCCTCACCCTCCTCTTCATCATCTCACATTACTCAGATGGCTTCCTCACTATTTCTTCTTTCACCACTGTTTCACATAAAGACGTGTCCCTGGGGCAGCTAGGTGGTACAGTGGATAGAGCACCAGCCCTGGAGTCAGAAGTACCTGAGTTCAAATCCGGCCTCAGACGCTTGACACTTACTAGCTGTGTGACACTGAGCAAGTCACTTAACCCCAATTGCCTCCAAAAAAAAAAAAAAAAGACGTGTCCCTTCTTGTTAAGTCAAACCATTTAAATGTAACCCTGATCCCACTCCATCCTGTCTTCTTTAGCAGATTGCCTCCTTTATCATCATATCTTTTATTAATCTTCCCCTACCTACTGACTGCTACCCTGCTCCCTACATTCTCTCATCCTTAAAAAAAAGCCTTACTTGATGATGTGACCATCCTCTCTAGCAAATGCATTGTATCTCTCCTTGTTTTGTGGCTGAACCTTAGGTGTCACTACTTCCTCTCCTCTTATTCTCCCTCTGAAGACTCTTCAGTCTGACTTTCAGCTTCATCATTCAATTGAAACTGCTCTCTCCAAAGTTGCCAGTGATTTCCTAAATCCCAAAATGAATATCCTTTTCTCCATTCTCATCCTTCTTAACATCCCTGCAACCTTTGACACTCTCCATCACCCTCTCCTTCTACATACTCTGTCTCTGTCTCTGTCTCTCTCTCGACCTTACTTTCTCCTTATTCTCCTCCTACCTGTCTCCTTCTTAATCCACTTGGCTTTATCTTCCTACTTCCTACCCACTGTCTCAGAAGGTTTTGTCCCCGGCTCTCTTTTCTCTCTATACTACCTCACTTGGCTATCTCATCAACTCCCCTAAGTTCAATGACCATCTCTATGCAGATGATTCCCAAACCTATATAGCCAGTTTTAGTTTCTTTTCTTAGCTCATCTCTCATCTCCACTTCCCTATTCAAAATCTTGAGCAGAATGCCTGCTAGACGTCTACAACTCAAGATGACCAAAACAGAACTCTTTCTTCCCAACCCCTCCCCTTTTTCTAGCTTCCCTGTTACCCTTGAAGGTACATACCAACCTCCTCCAGAAGTAATCGATTGACAACCTTGTCCTCAACTCTTCATTTGCATTTGTCCCACACATACTCAATCTGTTATTAAGTCCTGTTATTTCTACCTTCACAGTATCTCTAATAACTGTCCTCTTCTCAGCACTCACGCAACCACCACCCTTGTACAGCGCCCCCATTCCTTATGCCTAGACTCCTGCCACAGCTTGCTGGTTGGCTTCTTGTCCTCAAGTTTCTGCCCACCCTAGTCTATCCTCCACTCAGCTGTCATTAATATTCCTAAAGTTCAGATCTGCCCATGCCATGCCCCGCCCCCCTTATTCAATAAATGCCACCGGTTCCCTAATACCTCCAGGATCTAATTCTTCTGTTGGGCTTTTAAAGCCCTTTACAACCTGGCTCTTCCCTACCTTTCCAGTCCTCTTTAGCCTTTATCGCCTCCATTCACTGTGATCTAGTGCACCTACCGTTCCTCATGGTTCCTCACACACAACAGTCCATCTTCTCATATCTCCCACACTTCCTACCACTTTGCCAGCTGTCTGTGTTCCAGGCCCAGAATGTCTTTCTTCCTCACTACCTTCCGGCCTTATTTAAGATTCAGTTCAAATTCGTCCCCATCCCTTTCCCTAGGATTGCCTTCCATTTACAATTTAGCTATCTTGTATGCACATAGACATTGTGCATGCCTTTTCCTTCATCAGAAAGTAAGCTGCTTGGGGACCAGGATCTTGTTTTTCTTTTCTTTGTGTTCTTAGTGCTTAGCACAACCTGGCACCATTGTAAGCATTTAATAAATGCTATTGATTAATGATAGGATTTTTACCTCCCCTTTTAGAATTTTCACAGAACCTCCTTTTCAGTAGGTATTGGCTCATTCTTTGTTATTGTATCCCTAGCACCTACTGTACTCAATAAACATTTATTGAGCCCCTACTATGTGCCAGGCATCATGCTAAGCTACGGTAGTATCTGGAATACTTTTGTGGTTTAGCATTTCGGTCAGTTCCAACTCTTTGTGAAGCCAAGAAATGCCTGTTGATTGAATGGATGGAGGCATGAGATAAAATGTCAAATGAGGAATAGCTATTAGTTCAATTTCATTGGTTCACAGAAGTAACAAGAAATAGAGCTAGACAGATAGGGTGAGGCTAGATTGTGAAGGGCTCTAAATGCTCTAGCCTGAGAAATTAATATCTTATCCTATGACCCCATTGAAGGAGACAAATAACATGGAAACTTTGAAACACCTATACCTTAGGAAGATTATTTTGGCAGCTGTATGGAAAATTGCCTATAAAAGTGAATGTTTTGTGGTAGGGAGATTAGGAGGCTATTACAATAATTCAGGTGAAAAGTGGGAAGGGCTCAAACCATGAACTGAAAAAGTATTGTTGAAAAAGTAGAAATTGTGGACTTGGCAACTGATCAGATATGGAGGGAAAAGGAGGAATCAAAGATAATCTGAATTTATAAACGCGTGCAACTGGGAAGTTGGCAGTGTCCTCAACCAAAAGAGAGAAATATGGATGTATGGGTTTGGGGAAGTGGTGATTTGTTGTTGTTTTTTCTTTTCTTTTTTGGTGAGGCAATTGGGGTTAAGTGACTTGCCCAGGGTCACACAGCTAGTAAGTGTCAAGTGTCTGAGGCCAGATTTGAACTCAGGTCCTCCTGAATCCAGGCTTGGTGTTTTATCCACTGCGCCACCTAGCTGCCCCAGCGGTGATTAGTTTAATTTTGTACATTTTAAGTTTAAATGCCAATGATAGATCCATATGGATGGGTGCATAAGCAGGCAATCAGAGAGGCAGGACAAATGTTCATAAGAGAAGCATATACAGAACTGAGATCTGCATAAGGACCGTAATTGAAATGAAAGCTGGCAACTGAGATAAACAAAGGGAGAGAGTGTAGAGAGAGAAGGCTAATGTCAGTGTTAAGGGGTGGGAGGTCCATGAAGAGCTAGCCAAGGAGACTGAAATAGAGTTAGGCAGCAGAGCCAAGAGACAGCAGTGTCATGTAAGCTAATAATGAAAGGGCTATTAGCAGTGTCAGAAGCTGGTTGAAAAAAAGGCTATATATAGGACTGAACAATTAAGAGATTAATGATGAGCTTTGGGAAAGTAGCTTCTGTGGAATGGTGGGGTTGAAACCAGATTGCAAGAACCATACTGCAAACCTTTACAAGGTTATGGTAAAGACCAAATGGAAGAGTGTAGATGAAACTTGCTTTGAAAATATATGATGTGCAATAAAATATCTAATATATCATCTGGTGTATTGTTATATATGTATATTTAACAACCCAATATTTCTATTCCATAATTATTACATGATATAAATACAAACTAGGAATCCCTGTCTCATATTCTCTTAAGATCCCTAAAATTAGCTGGAGCTAACCTATGTGGCTTCATTTTTAAACCCCTTAGTTTTTGCTTTAATAAGCGTCTTTCCTTATCTCTTAAAGTTTCCTGCAGTACCTAGAAGCATTCAGTTTCTGTGGGAGAAACAAGGCAAACCACTTGGAAGTAAAACAAAGAAATCTCAGCCATCTGCATGCATTGGTTTAGTACAATCGGTGGTGCTAAAGTTTTTTCAAATTGCTAATAAGTAACTTTTCTCAAGGATGGTAAAGAAGGTACATTGCAAAAAAGAAAAAGATTTAATCACCGTAAGCAATTATTTTAGACCCTGTAGATGATAACATGCCATTTTATTATTTTCTTTAGGGGTGGACACATAGAAAAGACCTGGGTTCAAGTCTGGCCTCACACACTGTGTGACCCTGGGCAAGTCAATTAACTGTTTGTCTCAGTTTCCTTATAAATGAGCTGGAGATGGAAATGGCAAATCACACAAGTATCCGTGCCAAGAAAACTCCAAATGGGGTCATAAAGAGTCAGACAGGTCTGAAAATACCAAACAAAGCAAAAAAAAAATGTATGCTACAATGGAAAAGATGACTGGATTTGGAGGTGTATTTGGACTTAAGAATTGTTGTTCAGTTGTCTCACATGTCTGACTCTTCATATGGGGTGGGGTTGAGAAGGGGGATAAAAGGGCAATCTCATTTCATCCAATATGTTATGACATGGGCTGGGGTAATAGTGAAGACTATGGCAGTAGAACTCAAGCTCCGGCCTGCCCTACCAAATTAGAAAGGCTTAGTGTATGGGCCTAGCAATGGGCAGTATAGACTATATGTCTAAGACCATTCTAGCTAAGTTCACCATGTTTGATGGCAAGGTGACCAATTAACTCACAAATAAATCTACTAAAGGGTTATTATTTGCATTAGGGAGGGAATATCCATGCTGATGAAATCATATTTTGGTGTATAATCAGCATTATGTAAGAATGTAGCTCCATTGAGAGTTAGGTTGGCACTGACTGGCCTCAAATCGCACAGATTATTATTTAGTGGCAGTCAACCAGAAACTGGGCCTCCAGGAGCCCAGGTTCAGTGCTTGTTCTATCACTCCATTTGCCTTATTCATTGTTTTTACTTTCATAAAGCTAGACACAGAGAAGACTGGCTCATTTTGTGGTTCTGGGTTGTGGTTCTCATACAATGGGTCACAGCCTTTGGAGCTGGAAAGGCCTTTAGAAGTCACATAATTCAATCCTGTTACTTAACAGTCAAGGAAATGAACATTCGAAGAGGTAAAGCTCTTTGGACACAGACCACATGGGTTCATTTTCTAGCTGGCCATGGTTTTAGATTCTTACTCGGAGGAATATAGGCTATAGACAGCTTGACCTGAGATTCAGACGACACAAAGGACTCTCCCTTAGAACGAGTTCATGAATTTCATCTGCCTTTATCCTTTTAAAAGAAAATATGCATAATTACCTCACTCAGCTCTGCAAGCCACATTTTGCATTGCAGGGTCATATGATGCAAAGTTTGAACAACTGGGGCAAAAGACACACGATCACAAGAAATTAAATGTAAGCTTTATTTATTCTAGGGCAAACTCAAAAGGGTTTTTTTTTGTCTTTTTTTTTTTTAGCAAATCCTATCACGTTAATGTTAACAAAAACATCTGTACATTTGCCATGATACACTTAAAAGTGAAACAAATATTAAGATATAAATACAGATATGGATGTAACATGACAAAAGCAAAAAAAAAAGTATGTGTATGTGTCTTTGTGTCTGTGTGTATGTCTGTGTGGGGAACCATGCGTGTGAACACACTGGAAACAAAACCATTCTGGTGGCTGACATTTTTCGTAGCTTTTCCTTTTTATTTCCAAACATTATTGTTAGCAAAGTCCAGCTGTAATTCTACAACGTTCTTTTTGCTGTCCTTTAATATGTAATATTATGCTTGATAAATAAAGGGTACTGGGGAAAGGAAAAGAAGTTTTATATGACAAAGATGCAAGTTTGCATTACTTATACAGGTTATTGAGAAGCTAATAGTAAGCAATAGAAAAGACAGTCTTGTATTGTCATTTATCGTCCAGCCAAGCACACATGGTGTACTTTGAGAAAGCCACATGCCTCAATACTTCTGCACTACATGAGAACTACAGTACTTAAAACCTGGGGGGGAGTACGGATCAAGTGGTTTGCCCATGCCCTAGCTTAGTGGTGATGTCAATAGCACAATGGATAGCAACCCCGAGGTCCCAGAGAGTGAAGGGCTTTTCCAGGGCACTGAAATTCAGAGTTGGTAAGCTGGGAAGGCAAAGTTTCTGTTGAATTCCTTTCCTTTCTTTTTTGTTCTTTCTTTTATTCTTTTTTTAAATTAGCAAGAGCCCCGAAGGACAGGAGAGGCAAGGAAAGGCAGCTACAGTTGCTGAGATTTGGCTGGGGCAGCTGGGCTCTGCTCTCACCTTCAGGATGATGTGATGGGCAGCATGCAGATTTGCTCTCCTTGGTGTATATCAGAGTTTCCAGATCTGTAAGCCAAGAGACTTTGATGTTTGCTGACAACTGATTGTACATTCTCTCTCTCTTTGGTAAGTTAAGAGATTGAAGGTTATGCAAGTGGTGTTCATGGCTAGCCCTTTGAGTACTACAAGGAAATTAGGCAACATTCAAGATACTTCCCAACCTAAATGACAGAGGGATGTGGACTCTTTAGGGGAAAAAGGGAAGGGAGGGAGAGGGGGAAACTTACTATGTACATTATATTTAAATGAATTGATAAATAATCTAACCAGAATGTTTCTTCTATGGTGCCAACACATTTCTACAGCAGAGAATAAAGAATATTTGACTGACTTGTGTAGTGAAAGAAAAATCACATCTAATGAATATCTGTCAACAAACAAAATATTATTTGATCAAGAAAGTAAAGGCCTGGTCCTATATTTTGCCAGCCCCAAATCATGCCAATAACATTCAACCACACTTGTCTGCCATTAGTTTTCTTAGACATCAGATAAAATTTAACTCATTTAAGACAGCCATCATCACTTATTTTCATTCAACATGCTTTAGAGTGGACAGATATTACAGAAGGATAAGAATTGACATTTTTAAAGTTTAAATATGATTGCAAAAAATCTTTCTCAGAAAAATTAGGGTTTTCCCTTGTTGCTCTTTCCTAAAATAAATTAGTATTCCAACCAAATGGCAAGTGTTGATTGTATCAGTGGAATATTTTCCACCACTGAATTCTAACAGGAGCAGCTGTGTATTTCCTACATATTTAAATTACACTTTAAAAGTCCATCCTGTAATGTGAGAACACTTGCTACATAGTTTATGGACATTCCAGTGCATTAATTCTCAGTGCATCCTATATATTTTTACTAAAATATCTAAAATAATTTTAGAATAAGGAAAAAGTTATGTATTTTCTCCCATCTTCTAGTCTATGCTCTGAATTCTAAACTTGTCAGGTAAGCTGTAGAGAGGGCTAACAGGGAGAGCTGTGAAGTTTTATATCCTATAAGATTAATTTATTCGCCATTTACTTGGAGACGAATTTTAGGATTCCCTCTTCTCACTACTGCCTACTATAATGGACATGAAATTTTCTTTGTCAATGAACTTAGATTTTATTTCAACAGATCAACAGAGAATAATTTTTGTTTATAGAATGAGAAATGACTGAGTCATGATCTATTGGGGTTACCCCTATAGTCTCTGATTCTACCTAAAAAGAAAAGTCAAACTCTAAAACTCTTATGAATTGAGAAAATTTTTACCTTGAAACTCCAGGGTAAACTAAACCAAGAATAAAATACCAAATATCAATGGGTCACTAGAGAACAATTATTGTAATTCTTAGAATCTAGACCTCAACTTAAGGTCTCTAGATTTATCCCATGGGTAGTATTAAATTATTTCCCCAAAGATCCCTAGAGTAAGCTCTCTCCTACAATTCTTGCAAGTAGAATTTCACTAAAGGATTTTATGACTTCCTTTTGCCTTTTGTTTTTGGATACTGAACTTTAAAGTAGCTGTCAAGAAGTTTTAAGCCCTGGAACAGATACTACGTAATTAAAGGAAGTGAGCCTCCGCTTGAAGTCAATACCAAAGAGTCATCAGTTTTCAGAATCTATACTAAAAAGCTAGGGCACTTTATATACAGCTCAAAGACTGAAAATGAAAACCTTTGGGGCAATTAGTAGTAACACAGTAAAAGGCTGTTTTTAATTTTAAATGTTTTCTAAGACATAATTCACATTTCGGTAGGCTTCAAACAACAACTTAAATACACACACCACTTTCATTGTTTCCTTTGTGAAAGGCGCAGAATCTAGCCAAGGGTCACACCCATAATGAAACAAAATATTATGAAGAAACTGACACGATCCCCAAACCCCAAATCTGTATCAACTTAACTCAAAACAGATTAATCACTTTAGTTTAAACCAAGAAACTGCCAGAGGGTCTCATTTTTATAACACTGTGACCTGAACCCCTTTTTAAAGATTTCAGCAGGCTGCACAAACATGTTATGGCTGGGTTGTTTTTTTTTTCCTTTTCCTTTTTTTTTTTGTATGAAGACTGCAATACAGGCCTTGCTTCCTTTACATTCAATACCAATAAGATTCTACACAAAAGCTTGAAAGGACCAAAATACTGATTGCAATAAATATCTGTGTGGCCTCCTTGTACTGATTGGGCGTGCCAATGAAGAAAAGGGGAGAAGAAAGGTCTCTCAGAGAGGCACCACTGATTGCTTCTAAGTATACACAAATAGGTCCAGATATTTCCATTAACTGTGCGTCGAAACATCTGAAGATGAACTGCTGTTGCTATTGGTGGTTTGGGCCCTCTTTATATACAAGTTTAATAGCTTCATCTGAAAAGAAAAGAGAAGAATGAATTATCAGAAGAATGTCAGTTTTAAAAATAGGTTACTTTATTAGTGTAAACTTAACATGATTAAAGAAATTAAGACTATGAAGTTGAACCTCAAATAAAATTATAAAATGCATGCGTTTAAATTTTGATTAAAAACAACACATTTCAGGGAAGCTAGGTGGTGCAGTGTATAGAGCACCGGCCCTGGATTCAGGAGGACCTGAGTTCAAATCCAGCCTCAGACATGACACTTCCTAGCTGTTTGACCCTGGGCAAGTCACTTAACCCCCATTGCCCCGTTTAAAAAAGAAAGAAAGAAAGAAAGAAAAGTAAGCACAGTAACTGTCTAGCCTTGTTGTCTCTTTTTTCTCTTCTTGACTCTTTGCAATCTTGGCTTCTGACCTTTCATTCATCCAAAACTGTCCTTTCCAAAGTCCTCATTCTTGATTTCTTTGTAACGCTGGACACTTCTGGATACACCCTCCTTTCTGAGTATTTCTGACACTTTTTTCCTTGGTTTTTCTATTTGGCCACTTTTCAATTCCCTTCCAAGGTTCATCACCCATATCCTGCTCACCAGTTGTGGGAGTAACCCAAATATTCTGCCCAGGGCCTTTGTGTGTTTTTTTCTCTCTTTCTATTCTTCTGGTGATGTCGTCAGCTCCCATAGGTTTAATTAATGCTACACAGATGATCAAGATCTGCATATCTATCCTTTGTCTTTCTTGAGCTCCAGTCCTACAGTCCTACTTCATCAACTATGATTAGACAATTCAAACTAGACATCTGTGGGTATCCAAAACACAACTCATTATCTCCCACTCCCAAGCCACCCCCTTGAATGTTGCTATTTCTATAAAGCACATAATCATTAGCTACCTAGGTTGTCAATATCAGTGTTATCCTGGACTCCTAACTCTTCCTAACTTCCAAATAATTAATCAGTTGCCAAATCTTCTATTTTTTTTTAAATCTCTACATCGCTACTAACATTCAAACCTGTCACCTCTTCATTTACATGACCAGTACCCTAGCTCAGGCCCTCATCGCCTCTTGCTTGGACTATTGCAATAGCCTCCTAACTGGTCACATGACTTCAAGTCTCTTGCCACTTAACTTCATCCTTCACACAGCTGCCAAAGCTATTTTCCTAAATTAGCACAAACCTGACCATATCACTTACCCACTCAATAAATTCCAGTGGCTAATTATTATAATTATTATTTTTGGTGAGGCAATTGGGGTTAAGTGACTTGCTCAGTGTCACACAGCTAGTAATTGTTAAGTGTCTGAGGCTGGACTTGAATTCAGGTCCTCCTGAATCCAGGGTTGGTACTCTGGCCTTGGATTCAGGAGGACTGGAGTTCAAATCTGGCCTCAGACACTTAACACTTACTAGCTGTGTGACCCTGGGCAAGTCACTTAATCCCAATTGCCCCCCCCCCCAAATCCCTCATCTGTTTGCACATTTATTTCCAGCACTCCCTTCTAAATGAAGCCTTTTCCTCCCTACCCCGTTGCTAGTGTCTTCTTTCTAAAAATGACTTTGGATCTGTTTTGTATCCATATAACTTTAAATTTCCTCTCCGTTTTCTGAGTGATAATGATGGACACATCTCTGAAATGATAACTGGCAAAAAGAGTCCACAGCTGTTTTTGCTTAAAAGTTTTTCTTACAAGAAAGGGCTCCATTCTGGGTGTGAGGGTAGGGAAATGACTGATGTAAAAACACAAGTAGTTAATAATTTAAAAAACTGACAAATCAAAATAGAATCCAGGGTTCATCAGAAGTTACTTGTGTTACTACTAGTGCTGGAAGTACAGTAGAGTTTGGGAGTAATAATAATAAAACAAACATCATCTGGAGCTTTACGGTTTGCAAAGGACTTTACATGCATTACCTCATTGTTTTGGTTCCCAAACCACTTAGCTGGATGCCTGTGGGCATGTCATTAAACATGGACCTCAATTTCTGTTTCTCAGTCTAATGGGGATAATTAAACCTACTCCATCTACTCCTTTACAGGGTTGTAGTAAGGGACAAAGGAGATAGCGGTTGTGAAAGTTCCATTTGTATGGAAAAGTATAAAGAATTATACAAATGTATTTTATTAATACTGTAAAAGTTGTCTCCCAGTTCCTTCTTGTTTTGAAGAACAACAAATGAATCCTAACAACAGGTGGGAAAGTTGAGGATGCATGTTATCAGTTGGTACTGGCATGTGGGAAACGGCATGCCACTGAGGAGGACTATAGCTAGAAAAGGAGGTTGGTGGGTCATTCAGCAGGCAGCGAGGTGGTACAGTGGATAGAAGGCCGAATTTGGAATCAGGAAGACATGAGTTCAAATCCTTCCTCAGGTACTTACTTAGCTGTGTGACCCTAGGCAATCACCTAACCTCTGCCTGCCTCAGTTTCCTCATTGGTAAAATGAGGATAACAAGAACACCTATCTCAGGGTTGTTGTGAGGATCAAATGAGATATCATATATAAAGTGATCTGCAAACCTTAAAGTGCTATATAAATGTGATTTATTATTACTGTTAAGAGCAGAAGTAGGAAGAGTAAAGGATGCTACACTTCAAGCGGTATACAGGGATCCCGGGAATTGTCAAAGAAACAGTAGAATGGAGGTCTGGTGGAACTTTTATGGAAAATTTACAGAATTATGCAGGATGATAAGGTATGGAGAGACTGTGATCTCTTTCAGTATAGGAGCTTTCACATTGATAAAAACATGGGTCTGCTAAATTCATGTAAGTATATTTTGGCATTCCAGGGAACGAAAGAACGCTTTCCTCGCCCTAAAAACTGAGCAAAATCGCTGCATCAAATAATTCTGAGGAAAATGTGTTTATTATGCATAGATGTGTAACTGGGACGACTCCTTTGCAAGAAGGAGTGCTGCAGTTATTGATTTCTTCTTTCTGTTCAGGTAAGTCACAGCAGAAACCTGTAGGCATTTGCACTATACATCTAAATTCTTGGTTTTATTTGTGCTTACATCTTTACTTGTTCAAATTTCTTTAATCTATGAAAGTGAGTATCTGAAAGAATATCCAGTGATAACAAAGCACTAGTGTCAAAACCCTAAGGGCATGGCTATCATGTCGGGGCTAGCTTGGCTTCTGGAAAAATCATTACAAGTTTATATGTTTTGTTTTGTTTTTTAAAACCCTCTGGGATTAAAATAAATGAAATCTACCCTAGCCATACTGGTAGGTAACATCATTATGGGTCACCATACTGCCCATGGAGTGCTTGGGTGGCAGCTGGAGTCATTGAAGCGAGCTCTGGACATAGAATAGACAACCTACACAAGCACTGATCCTGCTGGTTCTTAGTTATATCATTGTGGGCAAGTCCCTTCTCTCTGTACCTTTGTTTCCTTATCTGTAAAACAGGGATAACATTACGTGCCTCTCTCTACCTAGCGGGCTGGTTGTGATGATTAAATAAGACTAAATGTAGAGTACTTTATAAACAAAGTTCTTGCCATGTAAATGTGGTACAAAGGATTAAAAAAAAAAAAAAAAGTAGGGTTTGACAAGCTTTCTTTGGATCTAGAACTACAACCCTACACAAAGAGGCCAGAGGAATAAGAAATAAAAGCCAGTATGTTCCCAACATTAGGTTCTGATGCAAAAATGGTAAAACAAAGATTTCACAGAGGCAGTGTGGCCTAGTGGTAAAAGCATGAGCCTTGGAAGCAGGAGAGAATTGGCTTCAAATCCCATCTCTGACACTTGTTAATTATATGACCACAAGGTGAGTCACTCATTCTAGTAGAGCCCAAGTTTACTCATTTGTCAAATGGTAGTAATACTTGTCTACCCATTTCCCAGGATGGCTTCGAGAAAAGTGCTTTATAAACCTCTGGGAACAGTTAGATTACACATGAGTTATCAAGATCACAGCATGGCTGGCTGGCTACTGAGCACTGCTTCTCATGCTATTATATCCAACAATCAAAAACAAAATAAAAAACTAGCACTGAAAGATAAAATAAGAACGAAATTGTGAGATTATTTTACATTATCATCTTGAGATAGATATAAAGATGTTTACATTGCAGATTTTGTCTATTTTATCTTTAGGCAATGTTTTGTTGTTGTTGTTTTTTAAGAAAATACAGCTAAGTTAAAACTTACAAGGTGATAAAGCCTGCCATCAGGTTGGTGTCAAAGATGATTTATGGAATCAGAGAGAGAGATATCTAAACATATTAAGTCTGTAATAATAGACATACCTTGCTCCCTGTGAGCTGTGCAAGGTGAGGCTTCAGTTCTTCTCCGATTACAGAATAAATTGCCACTAAGCAAAACACACTGGCCTTACGAACACTACTTTCCGTGTTGTCATAGCCCTGTGGTACCAGGAACAGAGGGAAAATAAAATTAAAGATGACTTTAAACGAGTCTTTCAAGCTCTTCATGAATGTGCATGTTGATCATCCTATTTTGTATCTGCAGTTAATAGGGAACCTAAGAGGGCTTTCTGAGCAGTTATCAGAGAAAGAGGAAGAAGAGTCACATGGACATGCACAGCCCCAGAACTAGATCCAGGAATTTTCATCTAAAGGCAAGTGAGACTCAGTTGGACTGAGCTTCATATAATGCCTGGGTGGCCAAAGAAGCAAAGGAAATAACACCGAATATAAGATGGAAGCTGAGCACCAGAGTAAGATAAAGGAGACAAAAAAGAGTAAGTAAAATGAGAAACAAAAACAAAAACAAAACCCCAAAGCAGCAGACTGTTTTTTTTTTCTTTTCTCCCAAGGAGAGCAAGTCTCACTTATTAAAATGCTGATTTTTTTTAAAGGTATAGAACAAACCACGCTCCCCCCCCCACTCCCCATTAGTGCTTGTTTCCCTGTTCTGTGTTAACCTCAGAAGCTTTCAGTGGCTCCCCTTCCACATAGACTAAAGCCTGAGATCTATGAAATCAAAGCCCTCCAATAATAATCTGGTTCTAACTTGCCTTTTGAACCTCATTCACCATTACTCCCTTAGGGGAAACTTATGCCCTAGCCAACCTAAAGTATTAGTAGTTTACTTACTTTTCCCTAAATGTGGCCTCTGTTTTCTGGCCCTTGATGCTTAAAAGGTTCTTCAGTCTGTAGCCCTTTCCCTGCCCTACAATGCATCCCACTTATTGAAATTCCACTGATATTTCAAGGGCCAGTTCAACTTTTAGACTTCATTTCCTTACATACAGACTGAGGCACTGAATTAGGTTTCTTCCAGTTTTAAAAGTTCTATGATCAAGTCCATCAAACTTGCTGATCAGCCCTGCTGGCAACATTATCTCCTTCTGAATTTCTTCAACACTTTTTTGGGATCGCTCTTGTGACACTTATGAGATACTGTCCATTCTAATTAGAATTATCTGTATAAATATTTTATTTTCCTCATTTGACTGTAAATTCTTTGAAAGTAAGATCACACTCAGGAAAGGTTCAGACTCAAGTAAATGCAAGGAAAGGTCATGGAATCTCAGTGACACCTTGGGGACTATTGACTATACATTGGTTTTGAAATGCCAACAGCACAAGTAGTACATTGCTGCCTACCACGTAATTCTTCCTCCCTCTGAATAAAGATATACTTGCAAGCAAGATGGCTGAAGAGTCCTATCTGGCCTATGAATCATTAGTTTAGGTCAAACACCAGCCACACCAGCTGTCAACTACAGTAACAGTACATACCCCATGGGTGTTTGAGCCCTACCTGTAGCAAGCCTGGGATGATGTCAGGGAGGAGCTGGTGCAAGGACTCCTTGGAAATCCTCTCGATAACTTTGGTCTGCATCTTAATGGCAGCTAGATTGATGGGGTAGTCTGCAGTCTGGATGATTGGGCAAAGTACTTTGATACACTGCTCAGGGTGTATAGAACTGGCCAATGTTGAAGCAGCTTCCTCTGCAGCTCTCACAACCTGAAATATCCCCCAAGTTCCCAAATTGGAATGATTAACATTTCACAAGAAAAGATGCACCAAACACAAATGTTTACTCATGCAGGTCAAATGCCAGTGATCTAATCTAATGACAGATATCATCAATTTATCTAGTTGTTAATGAATACAGAAAACACAATGTACCATTTCAACCACTGAAAGTTTAAATGACTTCCTCTTGCTCTTGAAGCATTGCTTAATGATGGCTTTTAAGTATGTGTTAGTCGGTGTTGGTGTGTGCACGCACGAACACATTTTAGCATTAGTACAACCTGTGTCTGACAACTGCATGACCCCATTTGGGGTTTTCTTGGCAAAGATACTGGAATGGTTTTCCATTTCCTTCTCCAGCTCATTTTACAATTGAGGAAACTGAGGCAGACAGGGTTAAGTGACTTGCCCAGGGTCACACAGCCAGTAAGTGTCTGAGGCCAGATTTGAACTCAGGAGGATGAGTCTGACACCAGGCCTGGCACTATCCACTGTGCCACCTAGCTGTCCCCTACACTCTGGTAGGGGAAGCATATTCAGAATGAATGAATGAAAAAGCATTTTTTTTTTGGTAGGGCAATGAAGGGTTAAGTGACTTGCCCAGGACCACACAGCTAGTTAGGTGTCAAGTGTCTGAGGCTGGATTTGAACTCAGGTCCTCTTGAATCCAAGGCCAGTGCTTTATCCATTGCGCCACCTATCTGCCCCTGAAAAAGCATTTTTAAAGTGCTTATTATGTATTTTAAGCGCTGGGGATACAAGGAAAAAAAAAAAAAAGACATGGTCCTTGAGTTTCTCAAGAAGCAGTATATTCACTTTTGTGTGGGGGGGGGCAGGGCAATGAGGGTTAAGTGACTTGCCCAGGGTCACAGAGCTAGTAAGTGTCAAGGGACTAAGGTCCAATTTGAACTCAGGTCCTCCTGAATCCAGGGCTGGTGCTTGATCCACTGCGCCACCTAGCTGCCCCCCTACATTCACTTTCTGATTTTGAACCATCAGGAGCTATGGTTGTTGAGGAGGCTCCTTGAGAACAGCTGTCGGGTTGCATCTCCAATCTCCATAGGGGGTTGCTTCCCAAGATAATGAGAGTAGGGTGTGTGTGTGTGTGGGGGGGGTGGCAGGATCCAGACTAGAAGCAAGCCTGGTGGTTTGCAGGGCACTGCCATTACCAGGGCTCTTGAGCTCACTTGCTTCATCAGTGGAAATTCGTTAGCAGCTGATTTTGGTGGTGGCAAGAAAGGTGGGCTACTTCTCCCCTAGAAATTACTCTTCTCAACAATGGCTGTGTGATCCAGGGGGCCAATACTATTCCCAGGGCTCTTGGGTTCAGGGTAATGAAATGTTTCTACTTGGGTCTAAGGTGATAGGGTCCGTGGTGGTTTGACTTCCCTGAATGCCTTGCTGCTTTAGAAAGGTAAGGTCAGTAGTTTTTTTGTTTGATTTTTATTAATATCTTCTGTGTTTTATCACCTATACTTCTCAATATGTCCCTCACTTCTCCTTATAACATTTAAAAAGTAGTTCAATAAAGCCAAATCCAATGTTATATGTAGTATCCACTGCTCTGCAAAGAAGGGAGCAAGGTACATTTTCATATCTCTGGCCAAGATCAGTTGTCATAATTTCATAGCACTTAGTTTCTGTTGTTTTATCCATATATTGGTATGGTCATTATTTTTCTGATTCTATTTATTTGTACTTCACTATGGATCAATCCAACCATCAATCAAGTATTTTGTTAAGAACATACTATTTGCCACTGTACCAGCTGCTAATAAATAATATAAACACAAAAAATGAAACAATTCCTGCTTGCAATGAACTTATACTCCAGCTGGGGTGGGAGCAATAAGCACAGATAAAAATAAAGACATACACAGACAAAATAGTTAAGTAAGATAGTTTAGGAGGGAAGGCACTAGGCATTGGGGTAGGGTGAGTGTCAGAAAAGGCTCACTGCAGAAAATAGTGCTTGAACTGTATCTATGAGGACCATTTGAGGAGGAAGTACAATCCAGGTGTGGGATAGACCTGCAAGGGCACAATGATGGGAGATGACATTTTCAGAGTGAGGAACTAGAGAAAAGGCCACTTTGATTGGATGAATGGCAGCAGGAAGGGGAGTTGTGTCCACTGAGGTAGAAATAAAGGTTGGATGAGGTTGTTTAGGGCTTTAAAATCTGAATTGGAGTTTATATTGGATTCCAGAGTTCAGGTGAGGAATCACACGTTCATATGCATACTTCAGGAAAACTACTTTGGTGGCAGTGGATAGAATGAACTGGAATGGTGCAAGACTTGATAAAGGGAGACTGCTTAGGGAGAAGTTGCAATAATCTAGGTTAACTGTGTGAGTAGAGAGAAGGTATCTTTTTTAGAGTATAGTAATATGCCTCTTTCCACAATCTCTCCAATAGAGTATTCTTGTCTTTGCCAATTTGTTTGGTAGGAGACAAAACCTTGGGGTTGTTTTGATTTGCAATTCTTTTATTATTGTGATCTGGAAGTCTTTTTATATGATGGCTAATAATTTTCAATTCTTTTGGAAATGGCTGTTTCATATCCTCAAACTATTTTATCAACTGAGGAATGACTCTTTGTCTTGTGTATTTGTTAGTTTTTGATATCAGATATATCTGATTAAATATTTTTTCCACATTGACTGAGTTTATTCTTATCTAGTTATATTAATTTTATGCATCCATAACTCTGAAAGGTACCTGATAGGATTTTCTTCTACTTTTTTAAGTAGCATGACTTTGAATATTCAGGTTTGGGATCCATTTTTAGCTTATTATGACAAATAGTTTAAGATGATTGTCTAAAATTTATTTCTGTCAAATAAGCATATGAAGTCTAAACAGCACCTGAATGAACAGGAACTTGAGATTTTGAAGATGAGATGATCTGAGATGAGTAGTCAATTAAATTTTTAGTTAACTGATGAGGGTATAGAGACACCATCATTTGAAAACTGCTAAACAGAATGGTGGAAAGAGAGAGAAACCTAATACTGAGAAGCAGTGAATCAAAAAGAATTTTTAGACAAATTATAAGTATTTCCTACTGTAACTTAATGAGTATTGACTGAGGAATTAGAAGACCTGTGTTCTAGTACAAGGCATGCATTAGGTGTGAAACTTGGGGGAAATAATTTCGTTTTCCTAGGCTTCATTTCCCTTAACTGTAAATTGGGGATAAGAACTGTTCTACGTCTAAGGGAAATTATATACATAGTAAAGGAGCGTTGGACTTGGAATCAGAGGACCTGTTCCAAACACTTATGACCATAATAATTACTTTGGACAGTCATTCAATCTCTTTTGCTTTGATTCTTCCATATATAAAATAAGTGGGTGGGTAGGGGGAGATAAACTTTATGACCCTAAAGTGCCTCCTGGCTCTAAATTATGATCCTATAAATCCTTTCTTCTTGCCAGATAACATTCTCATGCAATTACTGTAAAATGACGCACTGTAATTGCTATAAAAGTAATGTGACATTAACATTATAAATAAAAATAGAGCTGGTATTAACATTGAAATAATGGAATGTGTTGTCTCTAAAAAGTCTGATAACACCATAGACATCCATTTTTTTCTCTTCACAATACTACCAATAATAAAGTGGGATATCCAATGACTGGACTAGTGATCTAAATGAGTAAACATACTTTAAGAAAGTGCGCCATGCATGGTTATTTATGAAAAAAAGAAACTTGACTTACGTGGCACCATATTAATATAACAATGATATGATGAGAGTTCAGATGTAGAGACTTCACCCCTTCCAGCCTTGTTATAAAGGGGGTGATAAAAGTCATTACTTGACAGATGAAGGCAAAGCACAGAATCAGCACAGAAAACTTTTTCTATCCTCATATGGGAAGCTCTTAAAAAGCCCCATGAAGACTAGAAAACCACCAACTTAGATAACTATAGTTTTCATCTTTGATATACCCAGAAACTAGCCCAGTGCTTTGCACATAGCAGATACTTCATAAGTTTGCTGACTTGGATTAAATCAATTAACTAAGGTGAAAGGAAGTATTTTTGTTGTTGCTCAGTTATTTTTCCAGTCATGAGCAAACTCTTCGTGACTCATTTAGGGTTTTCTGACATAAATATTGGAGTGGTTTGCCATTTTCCTTTTCCAGGAGAGGAAATGGAGCAAACAGGGTGAAGTGACTCGCCCAGGGTCTACTGCTAGTAAGTGTCTGACCCTTCTCTACTGTGCCACCTAGGAAGTAAAGCAGAACAGGAAAACAAACAAAAAAACCAAAACCAAAAAACTGGAGTAGTAGTATCAAGAGACTAGAATTTAGTCCTGGTTTGTCCAATAACTAGCTTTATGACATCGGGCAAGTCTCTTTCCTTTTCTAGTCTCAGATTCTTCACTTAATAAAACTAAGAGGTTGGAATAAATTATACCTAAATTATTTTCTAGCTTCAACATTTTATGATTGCACGAAGATTCTGAATATCACCTCAGCCTTCGTCATAAAAAAAAAAAATCAACCAAAAGTAAGCAACCTAATTCACTATAAAACAACAACAAAAAATAATTAAGGGTATTTCTGCCTAAACAGGAAATTTCCTGCATCTAACATGTTTCTTCACTACTAAATCCAAAAGAGCTGTTGCTAGGTGACCCAAGATGCTTACATACTTCATATAAATCAAATACTCAAATGCAGAACTTTAGAGTCCACTCATTTTCTTAACCACTTTTTTCTGTCACAGCATGATAATTCTAACTGGTCACCATTGTAGTCCATCCTTATTCTCCTTGACCCTACATATTCATTCAATTGCTAAGTCTTGTTGATTCTACTCCCACAACATCTTTTGGATCCATTCTATACTGTTATACTAACATGGCCACCACCTTAGTCCAGTCTCTCATTGCTTCTCATCTTGACTACAGCAATAGTTTAATTGTTCTCTCTGCCTTCATCTCTTTCCTTTCCAATCCATTCTCCATACCCTTCGAGTGATAGTCCTAAGGGGGAGTCTGACTGGTCACTCTGCATCTCAGTAGTTTCTTGTGGCTCCCTATTTCCTAGAAGATCACATACAAACTACTCTGGAATTTAAAACTACTGAAATTGATATATCTACATTTCTAGGTTTATATCTCAGCACTTCCCTTTATGTACTTGATGGTCTAGCCAAAATGGCTTTTTTTTCCTTTTCACACACATGTGTGCTATGAGCATTATGACAAGTCAATAAAAATTTATTGCCTAAATTTATTTTCTTTGCCTTCTTAAGACTTCAGACAACGTTCCAAATTTAAAGAACTTTAAAGTTTCTTTTGATTAGAAATAGTACTCTATAGCAGAGGTATCAATCAACCCACAATGTTCTGATGAACCAGATAAATGTAACTGGGGGGCAGCTAGGTGGCGCAGTGGATAGAGCACCAGCCTTGGATTCAGGAGACCTGAGTTCAAATCCAGCCTCAGACACTTGACACTTACTACTGTGTGACCCTGAGGCAAGTCACTTAACCCCAACTGGCCTCACCAAAAAAAAAAAAAAAAGAAAGAAAAAAAAGAAAGAAATGTAAATTGAGACATATTTGACAAGTAAAAATAACAGAATGTAGATAATATTAATATGTGGTTTTCTTTTCTTTCTTTTTTTTTTAACGGGTATGGGGTTAAGTGACTTGCCCAGGGCCACACAGCCAGTAAGTGTCAAGTGTCTGAGGCCGGATTTGAACTCAGGAACTCCTGAATCCAGGGCCGTGCTTTATCCACTGTGCCACCTACCGCCCCAATAGTGTGGTTTTCTAAGTCAACATGCAGCCACAAAAATCTTTATGCATGGTTTAGTGGCTTCCATTTCTATTCAGTTTGACACTACTGTCCTACAACATACTTTCTGACTACTGTACCCTTTTAACTTTACCAGTGTCTACTGCCTGGGTACTTGCTGATGAGTAGGTACCTCATTAAAGGATTACTATTCCTATCATTACAGATCCACCTAAATAATACAAACATTACAGATGCTACACGAACATGTACTGTAAGTATGTGCTATTCCATTGAAAATGCAACATAATGACACTACTCAGAAATACTAATGCAGATTGCTACCTTCAGGAAACTTTTAAGTCACCTCCTTAAGATTTGCTTTAATCAATTAATATGACTGATCAGTCAATATTTACCGACAGTGCACTGTGTGCAAATCACAATAGAAGATAAGGCAGTCTAGTGATACATGTGTTACTGATACTACCCAATAGTAAGGATTCTTGTGTAGTTGGGGCGGGGGGAGGGGAGGTGGATAACGGAAGATTAATTAAAAAAAAACTTATTTGAAAAAAACATGAAAAAGAGATTTTCAGGAGATGACAAAAGTTACACTACTGCCTCATGGAGTTTAAAATCAAGTTAAGGATTCATAAGCCTACGCCATATCTCAATTCCCTCCCTACTACATAGTTTTTATGTTTTCCTTCATCTTCTCTCTCTAACACCAGGGCACCCAGATCCCAGTGTAGTAGGGAATCTGGCAGGACGTGTACCGTGGTTGTGCTCAATGCTTGGATAGGCTAAGCTTGGATAGTGAACTCCACTCTTCCCAAGCACAGGACCAACAGGCTATACTATCTGCCCTGTCACTGCATCCTAAGATTCTGTGGGCATTAATACCTGCCCTGCAAGTCTAGCTCCAGTTCCCCCTCCCCCTCCTTGATGTATCCTGAGATTCTTGGTCCATGCCACATGCTCTAGGACTTTTGGGCCTTTCGAGTCATCTTCTGGCTGAACATTCTCTGTTTTGTTTTTGTTTTTTTAGTGAGGCAATTGGGGTTAAGTGACTTGCCCAGGGTCACACAGTTAGTAAGTGTTAAGTGTCTGAGGCAGGATTTGAACTTAGGTACTCCTGACTCCAGGGCCGGTACTCTATCCACTGCACCACCCAGCTGCCCCCTGAATATTCTTATATATGCTAATTCCTTCAAGTAGAGTATGAGCTACCTGAGAGCAGGGACTATATTTAAAAAGAGCCTTTCTTAAAGGAACATTCCTTTATATTGGGGGGAGAAGGACATGCTATCTACCTAGCTGTTTTTAAATTAAACGTCTTTCTATACCAAGTTTTATTGATTTTTTGGGGGGCAGGACAATGAGGATTAAGTAACTTGCCCAAGGTCACCCAGCTAGTAAGTGTCCAAGTGTCTGAGGCTGGATTTGAACTCAGGTCCTCCTGAATCCAGGGACGGTACTTTATCCATTGCACCACCTAGCTGCCCTCTCCAAGTTTTATTTTTAAAAGAGGGGCTTCTAGCATCAAACCAATGAGGATGAATCTACTCTTTTCATCTGACAAACTGCCGCAATTGATGGGGAAAGGGCAGAGAAGTAAGCATGGCCAAACACGGAGATGGAAGTGGGGACAGGAAAGCAACTTTTGGGGGTTATGAGGTCCCCAGAAAGGTTTCATATGATTTGAGTTGGGTTTGAGTTGGTAAAGAAAAGTCTCCTAGGAATGCCCTATATATCAGCTCTGTCACTTACAAATTTTATCATCGTGGGGGACGAGTTGTTTTACTTCTCTGGACCTCATTTTCTTATTTTACAAAATGAAAGGATTGGAATAGCTGACTTCTAAGGCCTCTTTCAGCTCTAAACCTATAATGCTATCAACCTAGGTGGGCTCTTCCAGTTTTCTGGGGGCAATAGAAAAAACCAATAACAAAACACTGCACTCCATGCCTGTTTCCAAGTTAGCACTGCCGCCATTGCTGTTGGCCCCTGTTAAGTAAATCAAGCCTTGTTCTGGGGCTCGATTTCTTCATCTGTAACATGAAGAGAGAGAATGGTCAGCTTACCTACTACATAAGGAGGCTAAATAGTTCAAGTGAATATGAGTTTTAGAAGCATAAAGCAGTATACCAGTGCACATTTATTTAGCTGTTACTTTTGCAGCTAACGTAGGGGAGAAAAAAGGCCTCAGGGTACTTCAAATTCATCTCCTACACAGTACTATCCCCTGACTATTAAGATTAATTACCATTAGTTCTTTGCTTTCTCACAATTACCTATCTGTAAATAGAAATGATGTCGGACAGACACTTCAATGTCTGGGTTTGCACATGCTATTAATTTTTATTTTGCTCTTTGTATATCCTTTTTGTATGCTCTTTATCAGGATTTTCTTAGAGGAGCTACATCCAAATAGCTGAGAGACAGCTGGCCTTGAGAGTCAAGAATAGCTGAATTCAAATCCTACTCTGGTCAAATTGCTTAACCTCTACGTACCCCCAAGAAAACTCTTTAAGACATGTAAATCAAACAGAATGTACAGTTTAGCACTGAAAGTAGTTTTCCACATTTATATCATGCAGCACTAGTGAAATCCACAGGGTGGATCTAAGATAAAAGTTCCTAAGGGTCCCAAAAGGGGAAGGACTCAAACTACATGGGATACCCAGAAAAGCTCATTAAGCACTTAGCAAATGTTTTTTGATGACACAAATCAGGAAAATAACTCCTTCCCCAAAATTACGTGCTGGCTCAAGCCCTGATTATCTTTGTCACTACATCCCTATATTGCTAGTCAATTTAAGGAGGTGTTCTTGATTAGCCATATGTCTTAATGAGGGAAAAATACTGCTGGGTATTCAGTGAGTCAATGTTGCTGCTAACCAGCCACTGTTAGCATAGATAGCCATAAATCTAAACAAAAATCAATGTTCACCTCTGAGAAATTCAAAGTTGGCAGCCATATAATTTTTAATATGGCATGCAATTATTTTTCAAATGGAAATAAAACTATCTGAAAAAGACACAAAAATTGATTCAGACAGTAAAGCATGTAAGTATTTCTGGTTGGTTCTACGCCAGTGATTGCAGATAGAATTGTGACTGTATTCACCATGTAATTAGGTTAAATGCTCTCCAACAGCTCATATCGTCTTTTTAAACAACTCAAACAAAATGGACTAAGGTAAGCCAAGGGCTTAGCAGTAAATCTGTGTATTAATTTTACAGCTTAAAACAAAGGTGGAAAACCAGTGAAATGACAGTCACCCTTTGTACTTTTTTATGTGCTGGGACTGTATGCCCAAATTATTGTCTTATCTTTGCAGAAAATCAAGGGCTAGAGGTTAGTACAGGTGGGAAACTGACTGGGAGTCAAGAGACGTGCTCTGCCATTGATGTTCCCTCCAATTTCTCTGACATCAGCTTCTTTATCTGTAAAATGAACATGCTGAATAAGATGATCTCTTAGCTTATTCTGAGGATTATTATTATAGAATTTTATTAAATGTGATTACTGTTTAATACAATGTTAACATTATAATATAGGCTAATGACAAGTTAACCTGTCTTAGTCAACAGGAAAATGAAATAGTTCAGAAAATTTGTGTGCTTATGTGTATATGTATACAGGTTTACACACACACACACACACACACAACACACACACACACACACACACACACACACACAACACACACACAGAGAATCCAAGCATCTGTTGCAGAGAAAAATTCAGTTGACTGTTATGAGTGAGGGATATTAATTGAATTTAGTAGGAACAGGTTATACGAAAAGCTTAAAATTTCAGATTTTCATTTATCTGCACCTGATAGCAAAAGCTAACAGAAAGCCGACTCTTGGGGAACCTAGGTGGCACAGTGGATAAAGCACTTGCCCTAGATTCAAGAGGACCTGAGTTCAAATCTGGCCTCAGACTCTTGACACTTACGAGCTATGTGACCCTGGGCAAGTCACTTAACCCTCACTGCCCGGCAAAACACCTCAGAAAGGTTCAGCTCTTTCTGTGCCCAGGGTAGGTAACTTGCTGCTATAGCACCAATTCTGGCAGAGGTATCAGGACAACACTTTCCCTTCCCTGGGCTTTAGAACTAGTCAGTAGGTTACAGGACCCTGTTTTGGCAAGGAAGGGAGCCCTCCTTGATCCCACTCTATATGCTAATCCTCTGACTTTTGGCAGACTGCCTGAATCAGGGTGAACTTTGGGTTCCGCTTCTGTGTTCTATGTAACATAAGAAACCGATGATTATAAATGTAAGCAAACAACAGAAAGCAAACATGGCCAGCAAAATGAAATAGGAAAATACTTTTTTAACAACCAGGTTGCTTACAAGTGGTGAGAGAATTTAAAGAGAAATGGGGCAGCAGATCACAGAAGAATTTTGGTTACATATTCTGCTTTGACATATAATCAAAAAATTCTGCTGAATTCAAAACAAGCCTGGTTGGAAAAAGCAAACTTCTAGAGCAGTCCTCAGTGGCAATGACTGATAACCCTCATTAATAATAATTGTTGTTGTTCATCCTTTGTTTCTGAAGAGGAGCAATGACACCAAGGGGTCATGAACTGAAGTGATGTAGAATTGCACAGTTGTCAGCCTCATTCTCTTTTCCAGTCACTGAAGTCTAGTGGCAGGACAACAGTCAGGATGACTGGCAATGGCCCAGATGCAGTGGATGATCTTGGCATCTTTGACGTCTGACCAAGCTCTAAGTGCTCCACAGCACCTGCTTCGTGGCCATTAGAATAAAATGTTTTTATCTACCTATTCTACTGGGGGAAGTCTACAAATACTTGGGGTAGACCCCCTAACTCACCCACAGCTTGCAGGTCTGTCTGTTACCCATGACCCAATTAGGCCATCTGCTGAGGTGTGGACACTGTGAATGCTACTACTTCTTGGAGCCAAAGGCATAAGTGAATGGCAGGTGGACACAAGGGTGGATAAGCAGCCCTGAAAAGGGCTCAAGAAGCTCTCACAGCAGAGGAGCTTATACTAATTAGCAAGGAAAAGAAAAATCAGCATTATTTTTTTTAAAAGTTAGCTTTCATAAATGTATCAACTAATTCAAGGCAGAATACTGTAAATCCTCTCTTAGAGTATATAGTTTTCTTCACAGAAGATAGTCCCCTGCTGCCCATTCCCTTCCTTTCTCTCTCTCTCTGCACAGCGCATTCATACAATTTCATGTGTATAATATAATAAGGCATTTTGATGGTTTGGTGTTTCTATGATCTACACTATAGTTTGGGGGCAGTTAGGTGGTAACAGTGGATGAGATTCAAATCTGGCTTCAGACATTTACTAGCTATGTGACCCTGGGCAAGTCATTTAAACCCTGTTTGCCTCAGTTCCTCAACTGTACAATGAGTTGGAGAAAAAATAACAAACCACTGCAAGTTATCTTTGCCCCCCCCTAACATAAAAAAACACCCAAATCCAAACAAGGTCACAAAGAATTGGAGATGAATGAAATGACTAAACAACAACATTTGAGTTTACATCTGGTTCTGTAACATACATCAGGACATTCAGCTGGGTCAAAACAAAAACAAAAACAAAAAAACAAAAACAAACAAAAAAACACACAAAAAATCAAAACTCCAAGAAGCTAATGGCCCAGATCAAAGAGCAGTGTTTATATCACAAAGGACATAAAATAACTCAGTGATGATTACATATGACCAAAAAAGGAGGTGGAACAATCTAATGTAGATGGACTAAGGAACAAGAGATGGACAGACAATCCTAGTACTACAGGGGTATTCAAGAATTTTTAGGGGGGGTAGGGGGTGGTGGTGAGGCAATGGGGGGTTAAGTGACTTGCCCAGGGTCACACAGCTAGTAAGTGTCAAATGTCTGATTCCGGATTTGACCTCAGGTCCTCCTGATTCCAGGCCAGTGCTCTATCCACTGCACACCACCTATCTGCCCCCTCTTTTAATATTTCTTGAGGAGCAGCTAGGTGATGCAGTGGATAGAGCAGCTTGGCCCTGGAATCAGGAGGACCTGAGGTCAAATCCGGAATCAGACATTTGACACTTACTAGCTGTGTGACCCTGGGCAAGTCACTTAACCCTCACTGCCACCCCACCCTGCAAAAAAAAAAAAAAAAGGAAAAGAAAAGAAAAAGAAATATTAAAAGAAAGAAGGGGAAAGTCTCCTTTGCATTGGGAACCTCCATGGAGGATTTCTGGAAAAATACAGACTAGAAGTGCACAGATAAGAAGGTGGTGGAAAGGTGTTGTCATTTCCATCAGTGGAGAAAGCAGTCATGCCAATGAAATGACTGGTCTGGCATAGAAAGAGTTTAGGAAAAGGTACCCATGATTTTAAACTTCCTGTTTAAATTAGGGGGATGCTGAAAAATAGCTTCTGGAAAACTCTGGTAAGAACATACCCATATAAAAGATATTGTGGAACTTTAGCATCTCCCTTTTTGCATCTATGCTAAGGCAAAGCCTATCTGTAGAGAGATCAGTCAAGAAACATTTAATAAGCACCCACCACATGCCAGGAACTATGTTGAGTTCTAGGGATACAAATGCAAAAGGAGAAAGACAGTCCCTACCAAAGAGTTTACAGTCTAACTGGGGAAGACAACGCACACTATGGAACATGCACCAGTGCCTGGTATGACAAAGGATGCCAGAGGACTTCCTGAGCTGACATAATGTCTGGGGTGGAGGTTAGACCATGTACAGTTTTCCCCAGGGACCACACACTGATCACAGTCTTAGAGAAGCAGGGCGTATAATGAAAAGTGAGAAAGAAGGTTGGGTTCTACTTCCAGCTCTACCACTAACTAGAAAAGAAACAGGAAAACCAGATAGAAGCAAAACATTTTCTCTGAGACCCAATTAACCTCATCAATGACAGGAGAGGCCTGAGCTAGATCATCTCCCAAAGGTCCTTTTAAAAACCTCTACCCTTTCAATGGAACTTTTAGCCTAGAGTATATAATACAACCCCATGCATGATTATAGTGACGTTAACGGTTAATAAAGCTACACGTTAAAAAGTTAAAAGAAGAAAATCTAACTCTATACCTAGCTTCTTAAACTGTGGGGAAGCGACTACATGACCTTAGCTGAATGTGAGGGTCTCGAAAAATTAGGCAACAGTAAAAAGTTATGTATACCAGGGGTTGCCCCAAAATTTCTCAGGGCGAAAAGGGGTCGTGAGTGGAAAGAAGCCCTGGTCTATACAACTATTTTCATTGAAAGACATTAACTACTTGGAAAGCATTACTCTGCCATATTTCAAGAATCAATTAAAAAGACATTATTAAGTTTTACAACTTTTTAAAAATCTAAGATGCATGGATCTTTCAAATGAAATTAAGCATTCTTCTAAAATTTCCTTTTACATGGGTATAACATTGTCAGGCAATTCCCATCCCCCCTCAACCCCCCCCCCCAAAAAAAAACTACCTACCCTTTCCACTGTGCTCTATGGAATACAAATCTTTTCCTTTCCCACTCCTTTTCAGTCTGGTTCTGAGACCTGGATCCCTTCAGATCTAAACTTTCCTGAGCACCCTTTCCAGCACTGGTTGAAACTCTCAATCATTTCTTATGTCCCACCCTCAATTCACTGGTCAAGGTGGGAGAAATGGAATATTCCTTGCTCCCCATTTTCACTTCACAGGTCTCTCTACCAACATTACCAAGTAATCTTTCCTTCCTTGAAATTCGCTTGAACCATATCTACCACCCAATCAAAATTCTGGTAGCTGTTGTCTATCAATCTTCAGGACATTCTCCTATTCTCAATCACTTTGGTGCCTGGTTCACATTCTTGTGCCCAACACCTGTCTTCAGATCAGGGAATTTCGACATCCATACTGATACTCCCTCAAGCAGCCTTACCTCCCAGTTCTTCAACCTGGTCATTTACCATGACCTGCTCCTTCATTACCACCTTGGCTATACACAGCCATATTCTATCACTGACAAATGTACCATAAACAAATGTTCATGAACTCTAAAATTTCCTTAGCTGATCCATATCTGAATCTGTTGCCATTCTATGTATCCTGTCTTGCAACCCCAAACCATGTTCTTCCTAGCCTGGCTTCCAATCTCTTGACCCCTTAACTTCTTTCCCAGATCATCAGGCTTGTACTGACTACATTCTACTCCCTTCTCTAGCTTGACCTCTAAGTGAACCAGTCCAGTTCTACAGTCTGCCTCTCTTGAATTCCTTTCTCCATTATCCCATCACTGATCTTGAACTCCAAACCTCAGATGTAGATTACTACTACTATGGACTGACTTGCTGCCAAATAAAGTTGGCAAAATGCATGAAACCATAGTGAACAGGTCTACACTACAAATTAGTTACATAATCTCAACTAGATCCTCATTGAAGACAATCCTTTTACACTTCCCTAATTAACTATCCCAATCACCAAAGCATCTCTTCAAAACCTTTTCAACACACCTCAAATCTTCCTTAGCTCACCCCCCCCCAAGCTGAGAACTCTGCCTTGTATTTCATTGAAAAAAATCGGGCCATTAGCTACCAACTAAAGAGGAGAGATTTGAGATAAGTGAAAGAATGGGAAGGGAGGGGCAATCTGCTGGAGAATAAGGGATCAGAGGGCTACTTCATTATGTGAGACGGGTGATGGTAGAGATAGTGGGTAGAAACCATATGGATGAGGGCAGCTAGATGGTGCAGTGGATAAAGCACCAGCTCTGGATTCAGGAGGAAGTGAGTTCAAATCCAGCCTCAGACATTTGACACTTACTAGCTGTGTGACCCTGGGCAAGTCACTTAACCCTCACTGCCCCACCAAAAAAAAAAAAAAAAGGATGAGGTGAGATGAGGAAAGGAGAAGAGGGAGCTCTCAGCAAATGGCCTCAATTTTTTCAGTGAAATATGAGGCAAGGTTCTTAGATGAAAGGGTGGGGGAGAAGAAGCCATGGGAAGTTTGAGGGGGGTTGGAAAAGTTTTGAAGCACTGCTTTGGTGAGTGGGATAGTGATTTATTAGGGAAGTGTAAAAGGATTGCCTTGCTATAATGATGGTCCAGCTAGGGTCAAGTAGCACGTCTGAAAATAGTTTTAAAATTACCTCATTATCCAATTTCTCTTCTTAATTTGCTTAGTAAGGTCCCATTCTCCTTCTTAGTGGCAAAAGTGAATTTATATTAAGCTCAATCTAGTACTATCATAAATTTGAAATCTTTGAAGTCCAAATTACTGAAATTTCACTATAAAAGAGAAAATGTGCTCCAAACATTATGTCTAGAGACCAAATTTACACATTGAAGCTTTGATCAACTCCTAATACACACATATTATATATGGATGCTTATATACATATAAATGCGATTGAAGGTTTGGTATTAAATTGTTTTTATTTTTTAAAAATAAGATGAATAGGGTTAGTGAGATAGATCTGTTGTGTGAACTAATAAACTTCCATATAATGCCCATGCTGATGCTTACCAAAAAGTTTTAATAACAATTCCTCAAATCTGACTTTGCAAATCTTTGTCCACAGGTGCCTTCCGAAGAATGTTTATATCAATAGAGAAGGGACACTTCCTATTATGTCCTATTTAGTGCCTGGCATATTATGCCTATGCAATAAAAACTAATTAATATTTCCTTTGGATTATATCTGATACAAGATCGTGGACTAGAAATAGCTACAAAGATCTTATCCTTACTTGACTTTCTGCCATTACCTTGTAACCACTTCATAATACCAAACTCTCAAGTTCAAATGGATTGCATTTCAAAATGCTTTATCCAATAATTCTGGTTTTACAAAGGAAGTTTTACAGAAATTCAAAGACTTTTTTTTCATTCTAACATGCCCCAAATTCCATTTTTATCTCTTTCACTCTGTTGCCAAAAGGCTGAGTCTCAGCCACAAATTCACACATAAAGCCACCAAAATGGCACCAGTCACAGGAGTGTTCCGTAGCTATTATACACAATTCTGAAGCTAGCACTGAAACAAAGTAGAAAAACTTTTCCTTGTCTATGTGTGAAACGAGTCTAGAAATTTCTGAATTTCTCTAGTTGGTGATAAGTGCATGAAATCAAGAGTACTTATCGCATAAGTAGAAAAAGTGATATAAAAATCAGACAATCAAGTAAGACAAACAGAAGATAAAAAACGGCATAAATCTTTATACTCTAACCTAAAACATTAACGTTAAAAACTTTTTAATTTAAAAATGTTTTTAATATCCTAATTTTGGTGTTTTTAAATATCTTTAAACTATACTAAGACTTCTGAAACACCCTCTACTTAACATCTACTACATACCCGGCACTGTACTATATTAGGGGTAGAAAATCATATGGTACTTGACCTCAAGATAATCTTATTGGTGATTCCAGGGTCTAACAACTGTTTTCTGGCAAGTAATAATTGCAAAGAGACGACATGTTTTCAAATCCAGATTTTTTCTTGTAGGTAAGATGCTTCAATCCAAGTCAAATTAATCCTTCTCCTAACTATAGTGCAATATTTACCAGTTTGAGGAAATATAATAAATAAATAATATTTAATGGAGAAATTGGCTTTATTCTCTGTTCTAGGATCATACCCATGGCATGTAATTTTACTTAAGGTTACTGAAAAAAAAAACTAGAAAATAGGATTTCGTTTTCTATAGCACTTTCTGTTTACAAAACTCAGTTGAAGTTTGTCCTAGTGAAGAGTGTTGGACTTAGAATCAGGAAGACTTGGGTGCAGTGAAAAGAGTACTGAATATGCAGTCTGAGGAGCTGGGTTTGAATCCTTGCTCTGCCAGTGACCACCTATGTAACCTTGGGCAGGGCCCTTTTACTCTCTGAATCTGTTTTCTTATCTGTAAATTTAAAAGGTTGGAGTAAATGTTAGGTCCCTGCTAGCTTTAAATCTGTGATCTCTCTCTCTCTCTCTCTCTCTCTCTCTCTCTCTCTCTCTCTCTCTCTCTCTCCCCCTCCCAACACACACACACCACACACCACACACACACACACACACACAGGCATACCACCCTCTTCCTACCTCTTGTGCAAACACTTGTTAGCTTGAAAGTAATCATCAGCTGCAAGGAGGAGAGAGAGCCAGTAGTAATGTCTTCACCTTAGAAAAGCAACTACTTAGAGGAAACTGCTTCCTCCTAGGAACTCATGGACATTTTCTGTTGAAAGGGAGCTGCTTATAGAAGGAGATTAAGTGGAAAGCACAGTTCACCATTACAAACGTAAGGATGCCTAGTGTAGGAAATGAGGTGGTTAGTACCCCATATTATACAGAGAAGGTGGAGGCGTCACAGATTTAGGATTAAATCCAGAGCCCCTAAAGTTCCTTTTATATTAGTCATGGAACCTTTCCAGTCAATGGGATTCCAATAGGATTTCTGCCCTGTATTAAAACAAGAATTTCCAGATTCCAGAATGTACCTTTGCCAGAATGTTTTAAATTTAAATTTTAAAAATTCCACGTTCTGGTTCTTCTCCCTCCCTTTCCCTCCATATTCACTCACTTTCAGGATTTCATCTAACAACTGCTTGGTTAGTGGAGATTTACTTTCAACCCCAGGGCCCAGCTACAGTTCGCTTACCTCTTTGTGGGAATCTTTATGTGCCTCCAGTGTTTTCATGATTGTCAGTTCAGCATAGTTTTTAAATCTTGCCGGTTGGTTTCTCAGAATTTCCCGTAATACTCGCAACGCTAATGCCCGTATTGAATGCTGAGGTACAAGATGGAGGGAGAGGTGTTAAACATGACTGGCATACAAAGTTTTATTAAAAAAGCCCCTCAGTCGCTTCCACTTTCACTGAGATTGGACTCATTCAAGAGAAGAGACCGTACACACTTAACGTTTATAAAACACAGAGCAAATGAACAAACTGTCAAAGGCATTCGTCTCCGGGATATCTTTGCTATTATGTAGGAGGGCACTGTTTTACCTTAAAACAAACAAAAATACACTATTTGTTATTTTGCATTAAGTAATTCTCCTTGAAATGCTTCTAGACTCAAAAAATATAGTCAGAGCCTAGTTTTACTTTCTGACCCTTATGAATGATGAGATCATTGGTGGAAAAACTTGTAAAAGCTTCTTCACATTATCCCCCGTCCTCAAATCTGGATGGCAGCCACTCTAAACAGGACTCTTAATCTTAGTAAAAGAGGATGGAGTTTACACTAAACAGTATCTAAAAAGTACATCCTGATTCATTTGCCATTCATCTGTACAATTCACACACTAACACAACATTTATTTATTCTCCACATGACATCATTTTATCTTTCACTAAAAAAAAAGCATCCTAGGTCTAATAGCCACAGTATATGGTATTTTGACTTAAGAAAAGTTTGCACATATCTTTTGTCACCTTTCTAGGCCTATATCCCTCTAAATCAATGAAGCAGAATTAATGAACACTTCTAAGTATTTGATTACTAAGTACTCAAATGTTATTACAGTCATAATGACATAAAACCAATTCTATGATCAACTGTCATTTATACACATTGTAACATCACTTATTCTACTTTTTATTATTTAATTTCTAATAATTTTCCCTTTTCTTTCATTTTTGATTCTTATTGTCTATACAAATTCCAGTTGGGGTAGTAGCTTAACTCTTGGGTTAGAATTCAGATAACTTTCCATATTCATTTAAATTTCAAAAATGGGCAAATTTCATAATCTGGAAAAACCTTGTATCCTAACTAAACCTGACTGCTTAACTTTTAGGTTTCTATAATTTGTAGCAATCAAATTGATAGAGGAATTTAAAAAAGCATAATTACATTAACATATGTGGGTATAAGAATGAGGCATAAGATAAAAGGCAGTTCTCAAGAATAGTCTGTTTTATGTGAAATATATCATATAGTGTTTATGTGTCTTCTATCATACAAAAGTAAAATGTTAACTAAAAGGAAATAAAATTGACCGGAATTTGATCTATCTTATACACACAGAGTTTAAAAGAAGCCATCCCATCTTATGATATAACTGCATGATAAACCAAATTCCCACCAATTATGTACTATGTTGTGGAACACAGGTCTCACAAAGTGAAAGTGTGGCTCCCACAACTTCTTACAGTAAAAATTTGCTATGATAAAGCATATGAAGTATTTTTAGCTCTGTCCCCTGATATCAATATTCATTAAAAAGGTTTCCATCAAAAAACTAAGAGAGTACAGGAAGCACAAAAATAACTTAAGCCAAATCCAAAGAAAACTAGACAATGATCGTGTTTGCCGAAAAATGAAAAGTCCAAGAAAAATATCGCACATCTTTGTCTCCAAGTGTTTCTAGCAGCAAGAGCAGAAATTGTTTTGAAGTGTTCTTCCCAAACTCCTAGGTTATCTTCTCGGTAATCTTAAAGTAATTCTAATAAGGCTCCTTTCCTTCTTCTACTCTTTCATTGTGATTGGATAATTCTTTCAGAAGATCAGCCACCAAATCAAATGGTCAATGGGTACTGTGGGAGAGAAATTGAAAACAAGAGGTTACTCCACAGAGAAAAATTCAACCAGAGGGATATTTGGCCTGCTGCCCTGCCCTATTTGGGGTCTGAACAAATGGAAGTGACTGATGTGGGCTGCCATCTTGGTGGCTTTGATTCACTCATCAAGATCCACAGGCCATTCTGTAACATCTTTGAAATTCATCACCATGATGTTCCCAAAACCAATTTTCCCAGAAAGAAATATGACCATAAATGAATGAGTGTTCTGGGTTCAAGTAAAACTAGAGTAACCTTGAAGTTAATATTGGAAACTGTATTATTCCTTTTCAAGTTGTAGGGGAAAAGCCTAGAGGTAGCAAATCAATATTTAGATAATGACTTTTCCTCCCACACAACCACAATTCTGATAAGTCACACAGTAACTTTACTCTGAAAGGTTAAATGGGAGGAGCTGGAATTTGGGAACAATGTCAACTTTTAGCTTACTTACTGAGCACTATTGTTCTTGCGAAGATAGAGAACTTATCAGAGACCTAAAACACTGAAAGTTTCCTATGAATGAATAAAATGGTTCACTAGAGAAGCTCTGTTCTTTGATGAATTACAGTAAGTTTCAGATGCAAAATTAAATAACCAGGGGCAGTGAGCTTCATAGGCATATCTCTCTAACTCCTGTCATTAGAGTATAGTCTTGCGAAGAAGTTTTGAAAAAGTCAATCACCTGTACTTTTTTCTTTCCTAGCATCTCACCCTTCTTTCCAAGAATAACTTGTGGAACAAAATTAAGATAGAGCTTATTCCAAAAGAAAAATTCACCAACTAGTGCCATGCCTGATGGCCTGAACAATCAGAAGTAAACAATGAAGACAGCCATTTTGAGTAGTCTTGATTCATTGATCAAGTTCTGTATTGACAAAAAAAAAAATCAACATTTTCCCATCAATTATTACTGTCCAAAGGAAAGTGGCTATACGTAGGGTGATATTTAGGCAAATGATATACACCAAAATCATTCAGCAGATAAACAGGTCATAGTCTATCTCTTCTCACTAAAAAAGACTTTCCTAATAATCAAATGAGATCATTCATTCATTCATTTATTCTGAGGGAAATCTGTCAGTTTCTTTTTTCCCCCCTTAATCGTATTTTATTTTTTTCTAGTTACGTGTAAAGACAGTTTTCAACATTCGTTTTTTATAAGATTCTGAGTTCTAAATTTTTCTCCCTCCCTCCCTCCCCCCTTCAAGACAGCAATCTGATATAGGTTATATATGTATAATCACATTAAAGTTATTTCCACATTAGTCATGTTGTGAAAGAATTAGAACGAAGGGGGGAAAAAAACAAAAGAAAAAGTAAAAATAGTATAGTTAAATCTGCATTCAGATTCCACAGTTCTTTTTCTGGATGTGGAGAGCATAAGTCCTTTGGATATGTCTTGGATTATTATAACTGAGAAAAGCAAAGTCTATCACAGCTGATCATCACCCAATGTTGCTGTTACTATGTACAGTGTTCTCCTGGTTCTGCTCACTTCACTCAGCATCAGTCCACTTAAGTCTTTTCAGGTTTTTTTGAAATCTGCCTGCTTATCATTTCTTATAGCACAACAGCATTTCATTACATTCATATACAACTTGTTCAGCCATTCCCCAATTGATGGGCATCCCCTCAATTTCCAATTCTTTGCCGCCACAAAGAGAGCTGCTATAATATCCTTGTACATGTGGGTCCTTTTCCCTTTGTTATGATCTCTTGGGATAGAGACCTAGGAGTGGTATTGCTGGTCAACAGGTATGCAGAATCCCATAGCCCTTTGGGCATAGTTCCAAATTGCTCTCCAGAATAGTTGGATCAGTTCACTAGACCCCACCAACAATGCATTAGTATTCCAATTCCCCCCCCATCTTCTCCAACATTTGAGATAATATACTTAAAGTGCTTTGCAAACCTTAAATGTTAGTTTATTAGTATCACAAAAACAATAATACAAAGCTTGATTATCATATACCAAAGTTACCCATGCGATGAGAGGTCTGACCTATCCTATATAAAAAATATTTGAAAAGAAGCCTTCCCATTTTATGAATATAATTGCATTAGAGAATTGACTAGGGAAATGATAGGTTATTAACTTGGGGACACAAAGCTAATATGTATCAGGTAGGACTTGAACCCAGATCTTTCTGACTAAGGCCAGCTCTCTTTCAGAGGACACAATACCTCTTAAACTCTAAGTGACAAAACAGGTGTTGATCTGCATTTGTAGAGGGAATTTCTTCCCTGAGAGTTCCCAATGCCAATGAAATCACATAATACTTATCCTAAAGTCTATTAAACAGTTCACTGATTTGATTGTTTTAGGAGTATGTGTGGTGGGGGTGTCTTAAGACTTAAAGACTGTTTTGTTTTTTTAAAAAAAGATTTTGTAGAAAACAGCACTGTCATTAGTCAATAAATCTAACTTGGCTAGCATTTTTAAGCATCCACTTGAATACCAAGGCATTGTAAACATGTCAAATTCCCTCAATGACCTAATCAATCATTAGGTGAAGAAATAACCAGGTTTCAAGCAGAAATATCACCATAGAATGGTATATTAATGTCTTGAGCTCTGATGGACATCTAACACAAGATAAAATGAGGCCTCTATCTAATACAATTTGCAATGGTACCAAAGGTAGAAGAATACAAGGGCCTCATGAAAACACTGTTGTAATACCATAGTTGGGTAGGTTAGTAAATAGTGCTTTAGGACAGTTGCTTACTAAGCTGAGAAAGTTCTTCAAGTGTTATATAAAGGAATGAAAAGGTGAATTCAGAGCATGAAAGCTAAAATTCTACCCTGAATGTGAAACCTCTATTTGATCAGTATACCCAGAGCTTGGTTCAGAGAAGATAAAACAAAGCCCAGTTGATGAGAACGGGATGAGATTCGAGAAGGAGACTAACCATCACGAAGCTGATCCATGTCATCGTCAAATACGGCTTCTTTCAGAGCCGTCTTGTCATAGGTGTTGACTGTATCGGAGTAAGGATAGGGGCTGTAGTCTCGAGCTCGGGGCCCTGTGAAGGCTCGTGGAGGCTGGGTGTTGAGGAGTGAGGTTTGTTATCGAGAGCTGTTCCTTCCTCCTTCTACCACGTCACTTCCTCCTCGCAGATCAGTGGCAGGTGAGGCTATCCCACCGTCTCGTGAAACCTGCAACACATTGGGAGATAGTGCCCCATTCCCCCCAATCAGTAAAATGTGATTTCTTTTCTTTCCCTGGTATTTTAAAGGAAATATGGAAGGCCCAAGACCTCTTACTTAGACTTTGACTCAGGGGCCCAAGGAAAAGAGCTTGATTTATCAGTATTGCTGATAAAAGGGCACGAAAAGCTTTCTCACAAGTAATTTTGATATCTAATACAACAATAAACACAAAGGACCAAAAAGTGTTTCTATTAAAATATATACTTATCCACTTATATATGAAATTGGCTTCATTCATGATGAATAATAATTTCTCTTTATTTATTGAAAATATGGTTTTGAAAGAACTACAGATAGCTTTTGCCAGGGAGACTAGTCACTACTGAAATATACATTGTAGAATTCTGTGTTACGAGATGGTAGGATACTTGCATCAAATGAGTATTTCCTATGTTTCAGTGAGAGAACACTATCAGAAAGATAAGCTTAATTAGTGACTGAAACTTTCAGAATGAATGAATTCACAGCACCAGAGATTTAGAACTAGATATGACCTAAGATTATCTAGTCCAACCATCTTCAGGCAAAGGAAGTGAGGCTAAGTAAGAGAGGTCAAATGTCTTGACCAAGGTGACATGGGTAGCAGACCTAGGATTTGAAACAGGGTTCTGATTCCAAACCTAGCACTTAACCGCTTGAACTGCATTCTTTCCTGTCATTGTAGGCAAAACAAACAAAAAACCAAATAAATAGAATTCTGCATGCAGCAATTCCCCATCAAGGTGGTAGTCGAGGAAGAAGGCTTATTTCATATGGCTTTAAAAAAATGTGTTGAATTGATATCCTTTATGGCAAAGTACTATCTAGAACAGGAAAGTATGAAAGTGGTGAGGAGAGCAGTCCATATTGTTTTTTGGTGAGGCAATTGGGGGTTAAGTGACTTGCCCAGGTCACACAGCTAATAAGTGTTAAGTGTCTGAGGCTGGATTTGAACTCAGGTCCTCCTGAATCCAGGGCCAGTACTCTATCCACTGCACCGCCTAGCTGCCCCGAGCAGTCCATATGGTAAACTAGATGGTGTGAGAAAATAATGGGATTTTGCAGATAGTCCAAAGGCCCACCTGGAGATTAATCTAACTGAATTAAATGAGAGTGATTGACTTTGCTGATTAGGCCTACTTCAAGTTAATTAGATTGGTAACCACACCTGGCCAGCCATTAAGACTGTATGGTTCTCAGAAACTAAGGACTTTGAGAGACTACCTTCAAGTCCAGTGAACCAATAGATTTGGATGACGCTAACCAATCAGCTTGAAGCAGTGTGTAAGGACCGCCTCTGCTCCAGACCTATAAAAACCTTCCACACTCAGTTTGAGAGGGAGTTCCAGGCGAAACAGCTCATGGCAGAGGACTTGAGGAAGAACCTGACCAGGCTGGAACTCTAGGCTAGATAGACCTTTTCTGAACTTTCTGAACTCCATGTGAATACCTGGTATACTTTCATACATGCTTAATGCCCAAAGACTGGTGCTAAAGCTTCTAATTTAAGGCGACTACACATTAGATTCTAAACATCACAATGGATAAATCTTTTGAAAAAAAAATAATAATCTGGGAGTACTTACAATATCACAGTCTTTTTTGTCCATCTCGTTAATAGGCTCATTCAGATCCTCCTGGCTCCGGAAACCTAAACTTTTCTATGGCTTCTGTTACTCCACGCAGAGAGCTATAGATTTCAGTCTGAATTCAAGTTCTCTGTGTCATAGTCCAAGCATACTAAAGATCAAAGGCATGAATATTTTAAAATGGGGCATGGGCATTAAGGTTTTACTTTAAATTGGTAGGCATCATTAATTTACAGAGTGGGGTATACATTTAGAATTTTGTTTCTAATAATGACTTACAATAAAACAGATTATCTTGGCAGATATCTTTTTAAAGACCCCACTAATTAGAAGCTATTTTTCTTTCCTTTCTCTCAGAAAATGTTCTTTCTTTACAAAATTTGAACCCATAAACATGAGTACTCTAATAATCGGTGAGAAACATCAACAACCATATGAATGCAAGAAATCAAAATAGTGACAACTGGTGACTTAATGTACAGAATTAATGAAAGTGAAAAGTTTTGCTTTCCTACCTCAAAAGGTGAAAAAAAACTTTTTTGGTGTTACTGGTCTCAAATGTACAAACATAAACCAAGAAGAATGGTCACCTTAAAATAAAGCAAGTTTCCTCATAAATTACATAGTAGCAATACAGAAAACAGTAAGACTGAGGTAGAAAAAGTGAAAGGCTATCTTCACTAGTAGCGGAAAAACAAAGAATTAAAACCTGATGACTCAGAAGTCAGATGCATCCTAACAATCTGGAATTTAATTCTCATACAGCCTACCTCAACTGAGAACTTTCAGGCTATGTTGAAAGGTTTTAGGTTTTTAGTTTGTAGCCTTAAAAAGAGATGTAGTTGCATGATGGGTAAAGCTCCAGGCAAAGAAGCTACAATAGAGAACTAGAAGGGAAGGAAAAGAAAACTGAAATCTGATAGATTTGATTAATCTTTAAAAACAAATAAACAAAAATAATACAAGTGGCATCAAGTAGGGCAAATTAACTCAAAGTTTTAAAAACAGAAAATCTTGGACTCTTGAAAGTACTTCAAAACATAAACAATTTCTTACGACACCAAGTGCTTTCTTTTCATACTTTTTTTGGGTGTGTGTGTAAAACAAACTATATAAGACAGAGAAAAGGAAAGAAGAGCTTTTGATCTTCTCCAAGTATATTGCTAAGTGGCCTAACAATTTATGAAAAGAGAGTTCCAAAGAAAGGGTTCACTTTCTAACATTTTCAAACCTAATGGATAGATGATCAACCAAGGAAAAAAAAAGCTGTCAAATGTACCCTAAGAAGACATCAGGAATACAATTATCTTTAAACTTCATGAATTTTAGGAAAACATTGAAAAAGGAGCAGATACCAGCCTCTTCAGCATAATAATTTGCAAAAAGATCATCTGATATGCAAGGAAGAAGTTGGTATATGCATGTAATGCATGTGTGTGTGTGTGTGTGTGTGTGTGTGTGTGTGTATATATATATATATCTGATTATGTGCCAGTAAGTATTGATATCATTAAGGATCATAGCAAAGTGATGCCTGAATTTGGCAAAGGCCACCTGAAATTTATGGTAAGAAATAAGCAAGTGAAGAAAGAATGTATATGTGTCACAATGTTTTAGGAAAAATGAGATTCCTTGAAGAGCATAGTCAACTCTGCTCTGTCCCTGAAAGGGTAATGATCTACATAACTCTCAAAGGATTTTGCTCCCCCCCCCCCAGCCACACATACACACTTAAAAAAAATTTGCAAAGAATATCAAGACAGAATATGGCTAAGCTTCACTCATTAAGCATGACCAGGATTCCAAGTGCTCTGGCTTAGGATAAGGTTTTGTGAGAACTTGGTTCTTATTCGGAGACAACAAGGATGAACATTCATTCAGAGGAGGCAGAAAGCAGAATGATTTACTATGTAAGATGCTACAAAATGGTGGTAGCACAGTTAGTGAAAAAGTCTAAATGCCCTGTGGTCAGTTCAGTAATTAATCACTTCTCTTCCACAGAGAAGAAAACACACAGCACAAATTGTCTGAAGGGCTCACAAAAACACCTGCCAATTTAGATACTTAGTCAAAAGGTTGGCTTTGAGATCAAACAAAAAGAAACATGTGTACGTGAACACGTTTACAGTTGAAATCTGATGCGAGCACTGACAGGAGCTAGAACACAGAACTAGAATGAAATTCAAGATTTCAGCTCTTTTCAAGTTCACATGGCTATCTTGCTTCGTAGCAATTTTAAAAACAGAGGTCTTCAAAAGATGTATAAGAGAAAATGCAGAGTCCCTCCCAAATCCTCATTAAATGGTTCACTTACTTAGATGTAGAAAAAAGCATTTATACATCTGGCCAGTACATTTGTGTTTATGTGTAAGGACTGGATGACAAACAAAAATATACACAAGATGGGGAAATAAAGCCTTAAAAGACTGCTAATCACAACAACCAAAAATAATAAAGTGGCCCATGCATAAAACAGTGATAGAATGAACAAGAAGAGGTTGTAGAGATATTCAGCTTTAAAAGGATGTCACAATGTTATTTTTCATGTCGCTTAAAAAAATAAACTAGCCTTTGGACAATTCATTTCAGCCTTTTTGAAATAGTTCATTTCAGGTTGCACAGCACATACTGCTACAATTGGCATCAGAGTTTCTAAAACAGTTAAAACCTACTACAGTAGTTCTGCTGTTTGGAGACTTTTTGTTCTTAGTTTTGATTAATCAACCAATTAAGAATTTTTATTTAGAGCATTCCACACACAATAAAAGAAATCTATGGCAACTATGGCAATTAGTCTAAACAAAACCTGTGCTGGCAGTAGCTTTAAGATTCTTAGATACCAGGGATATGAGGGCTTGTGTTTTGTTTTGTTTTTTAAATACAGGCTAACAGATTCTTTTGGGGGGGGGGGCAATGGGGGTTAAGTGACTTGCCCAGGGTCACACAGCTAGTAAGTGTCAAGTGTCTGAGGCCGTATTTGAACTCAGGACCTCCTGAATCCAGGGCTGGTGCTTTATCTACTGCACCACCTAGCTGTCCAGGCTAACGGATTCTTAAAGGTTTTCTAGCAATGTGCTTTAACTGCTATTTCTATATTTCTTGGCTTGACTCTTCATTGGCTTGCCAAAATTTTAGAGTCCATAAAAATACAAAAATTATGATATTATATTGATGATGTTACCCAGTGGGCCTTTGCAATACTAAATGTTAGTAAGGGACAGGAAGGACAAGTGAAGATCATCACCTTAGAGCTGGAAGAAACCTTAAAGAACATCAAATTCAATCCCTTCATTTTGGGGATGGGGAAACTGAAGTACAGAGATAGATGAAGTGACTTGCCCAAAGTCACATGGCTATTAAGTGTCTGAGGGAGGATTTGCATTCATGTCTTCCTGACTTCAAGCCTACTGTACCATCTAGCTGCCTGTAGTGAGTTAAAATACCCATTTGTTCCACCCCACCACCCTCTATGTCTTCTAGACTATTCAATTTCAGTCTGTCCTGGGGTTTCATATTACCCAACAGGTTAATATTTGCACAGGGGAAATAATGATTTGCAGCCATTTCATTTAATTCAGAATGTGTGCTTCATATTAACATATTTTTTGTAGCTACTTACAGTTTATAACATCCTTTCCTCCCAACAACCTTATGATATGGGTGTTGCAAGAATTATTACCTACAGGTGGCCAGACCAGAGGTAAGCAGCCTTACAAATGAAAATACATAAATATTACACTTAATATTTAATTAAGTTCACTGAGTGAACTGAGCTCATCAAGTAAACTGAGCATCAAGATTATGCATACAAAAAGACACAGTGCTTCATTTTCACAAAATTTTGGATGTGTAGAGTGGAGAGCAGAAGCAAAGGATGACCTCTGGGAGTCCAAATTCACAAACTGGTAGCATGGGGCACAAACTACCACTTTCCCCTGCTTCATGGATAAAGACAATGACTAAGATAAAATGTCAATCCAGTTACGGGAAACAGGCCATTAATGATGCATCTTTCTAAGGTATGATCTTCAATTGAAATGTTCCCACTTAGGTTATTCTAACAAATAGAACAGGTTATTCTATAAAAATAGCACTAACAAGTGAGAAAACAAATTTTAAAATTCAACGGCAGTGTTAACCTTAAAGAAGTGTAGATGGGGGGCAGTTAGGTGGTGCAGTAGATAAAGCACCCACCATGGATTCAGGAGGACCCAAGTTCAAATCTGGGCTTAAGACACTTGACATTTACTTGTTGTGCAACCCTGGGCAAGTCACTTAATCCTCATTGCCCCGCCAAAAAAACCCCAAACAAACAAGTATAGAGACAAATTGTTTTCGAACCCAACAACTGGGTGCAGTTTGCCCATTTGTCCTAACTTAATAACACTGCGATAACTAGAAGTAGACACAGGATCACAGGATTCAGAGTTAGAATGCTGTAGAGCCCATTTAAGTCCAATTGGATCAGGAAAGTAAGGCCCAGAGGAGAAGAAATTATTTGCCTATGGACACAGTCTACTAAGTAGAAAAGTAGGTAAATTTAAATTTAAAAGTAGGTATTTAAATAAAATTAAATTTAAAGCAGGTTAGATTCCAGATCCATGGCTAATGAGGTTGTTTGAGAAATTCGAATTACTTTGGGACTTCTTTCCGGTACTCCAAAAGATGAGTATGTGTGTCTTTTTACACAATCTCATACACACACACACACACACACACACACACACACACACACACACACACACACACACACACACACACGGCATAGCTGATGCTCAATTAATGTAGAGACTGTCCATTTTGTGGATAGATAAGCCGCCTAAGGTGTGTTCCAAAATCAAACACTGACTAAATGATGGTTGGCTGGATTACTTGGAATTGTGAATCATTAAGTTACTACTCTTCTCTCTGGGTATGATTAAGAGATGCCTGTAAATGGATTCACCATTCTGAATGTCTCTATCAGACTCTGTCAAAATTAAAAAATCTTGTGATACTTCATGTATTGTACTCCTACGTAGTGTAGTTCATTTCTGGTCCACATTTCTTTACTCAAAACAAAGAAAAATTCTAAATTGTGTACATGGTATCAATTTTGCACCAAGTGCATGGGTCTATTGAGATTACTGGCAGTTTTTCCACACTAGGAGGAAAGACATTTAGTACAATTCAATGAATTATGAACTGCTCTTGGATTTTCCTTACAACTGTAAAATCTATTGCTCTAATGTGATAGGGAAGACTGGCATATTATGATATGATAATCCACATAATCACTGGTGCCTCTGTTTAGGTCAAACAGAGGTAATGACACCTATATTTAATTTCTAAAGGAGAATATCTTATTTATTTTTGAGGGAGTAAATCCCTGTACATAAAGGAAAAGAACTAAGGAAACATGACACCTTATCCCTCTTCTTCTAAATCTTCTGTCAATCAACAAGCCTGAGTATTTTCAGGGCTAGCTATTCACCAGGCTATTTTGGATAACGTGTGCAAATGGAAGAATTAAAAATGGCTTTAGGATTTCCACCTAACAAAATGGAAAGGCACTCCACTGATAACAGTGCTAGCTCCTCACCCACCTTTTCCACTCCAGCCATCAGCTGTGGAAGCAGAGGCCCCCTTTGAAGCTTTTGATCAACTTTTATAGAAAGAAATAAGCTGACTTTAGAAATGCAATAATATTGTGACACCACAGACAAGTTTAACAGGTAGCTTGTTACCTGGGAGAGTAAGAGCGCCTGAAAGTCTTGTGGGAAGGAGCTGTGGGGATGGAGTTAGGCTGAGAAAGGGGAGGTGGGTGCTTCGACAGCCCATCGGCACTCCAACCCCAGAACCGACTGCAGTGATCAGAAGAGGAAAATCAGAGAGAAAAAACAGAGAAACAGAAAAGGGATAGGAAGGGGAGGGGGAAAAGAAACTATAATCTGAGTGGCTTCAAGTTTCGTGCTTCCTGGATAAAGTTATATAAAAATTAATGAAAACAAAATTAGATAGGCTACTTCATGGAATATCTTATATACTATAAAGAGATCAAACACAAATTCCCTCTTTCAGAACATCCCTGAAACAAACATTATTCTTTCCCATCCCACCCATGGGTATAAAAATGCCTTGTGTTTGTTTTTGCAATTTATGGGAGATCCCAATTATGCACGTAGACACTTGAGAAATTTTCAAATACACATTAAGGTTTACAAACAACTCATCAATTACTTTAAGGAAGAAGCAAAATGAAAAAATGAAGAGGATTTAATTGACACTTGTTAAAAATAGGTGGGTTTCCTGAAAATCTCATAGAACCAAAGATTATACATGAGCACAAGTATAACAGAAGCTGACCTTTGAGATTTTAAGTGCCTGTGGTCATATCAGGCCACAGGATCTCAGCTTTGGATCTTTTATGAAAAGCCTTGAGTAATACTATAATCCTATAGGTCTATGAAATTCAGCCTTGGTTAGCTATGGAGGAATTAGGGGAGAACAAAAACATAGTTTCTTAGCCTTAAATGACTCAAAACTGGAAATGAAACTGATAAGAGTACACAGTGTCTCTAAGAATGCAGAAAAATTCAATAGGAGCTGAATCTGGGAGTAATCTTGGGTTATCTTTTTCTGGAGATTCATAAGAAATCACAGGATCACAGATTTAGAAAGAATCCTAGAGGAAATCAAAGCCAACATGCTCATTTTATGGATGAGGAAACTGAGGGACAGCAAAGTTAACTGATTTGCCCAGTGTCACATAATTAGTATTTGAAGTGGGATTTGAACCAGGTCTCTCTGACTGCAGGACCATTGCCCTAACCAAGTGCATTGCCTTTGAATGTGTTCTGGTAGGTGGGAAAAGAGATGTGGGAAATTTACAAAACACTCATATCAAGAAGGGCAGACCTGTACACAAATTTATATTAAGGGAATCACCTTAGTTCCTAAGAGTTCATGCTTCTTTCTGTGTTTGATGGTATACAGTTATTAATAATGATTACAGAGGATCATGCCTATGATTCCTGTTTTCTAAGGTGGGATAACAAGATACAAGAAACCTAAGAGTCTTTTTCTTGAAGTCAAATAACAAGTCAAAGGCTGGGCAATGAAAAGAATATACAAAAGTCACAACTCCTAGGAGCTTCTGGTAATATCTTGGTAAGGTCATGCTACATACAATGCTAGTCATGGCTCTTATCTCTTTGGAATTATAAATAATTTTTTCACTTTAACAACCTGTACAAAACTTGATTATCTATTAAAACTCTATCCAGGGGGCAGCTAGGTGGCACAGTGGATAGAGCACCAGCCCTGGATTCAGGAGGACCTGAGTTCAAATCCGGCCTCAGACACTTAACACTTACTAGCTGTGTGACCCTGGGCAAGTCACCTAACCCCAATTGCCTCACCAAAAACAAACAAAAAAACCCCTCTATCCAAGCTTAGAGAACTAGTCAAAGCAAATAATCTCTCCAAGAATGTCTGATTACAGAGCCCCAAATTAGCAGAACACTTGTATATAACAAATAAATTAAAAGGAATAAGGAATAAAGCTGTTTTAAGACAAGAGATCTTGGGAAGGAAATTTTAAAAAAGAGAAATTTGGGGATAGCTAGGTGGCACAGTAAATAAAGCACTGGCCCTGGATTCAGGAGGACATGAGTTCAAATCCGGCCTCAGACACTTGCCACTAACTAGCTGTGTGACCCTGGGCAAGTCACTTAACCCTCACTGCCCTGCCCCCGCCCCCCAAAAAAAAGAGAAATTTGCTGTTAACCTGGGTTGAAAATCATGTATGGAGGTATGCATGTAGACACTTGAAAAAAAATTCAAATAAATATTAAGGTTTATAAACAACTCATCAATTACTTTCTTAAAAATTACTTTTAAAAAAGAGAAATTTGCTGTTTACCTGGGTTGAAAATCATGTATGGAGGTAAAGTTCACTATGTCTGTGGGTATGACCAAAATTACATGGGATATTAACTTTGAGAAAGGACTAAATCAATATAATTATCAAATAGTCAGGTTATGTGCCTAGTTCGTTCTTATGAGAAGCAGAGGACTTGATAAACAGTAATAAAAGCAGCATTGTTCTAAATATTCTCTAATAAAAATAGTCCAATGGGAAAAAAGACACATGAATTACACTTCTTTTATATTACATTGGTCAGTATTCCTACTGGGCTATGTTTCTAGATAAAGAGGCTCATGTCTCAGGTCTTAGATTATCAAACTGTAAAAAGGACCACACATATACTATAATGAAGTTGTTTTGGTATTTTGAATAATTCAACTCCCCTTGTATATAGTCCAACATTATTTATATACAATTCTATGTAGTGCTGGTTCATTCTAAAGAAAAGCTCCAGTGTATTGCAGGGCAGTTTCTCAGTTTGGGCTTCTGGGGAGGCAAGGAAAATGCTCATTCCCCAGTAGGTCCCTCAGAGATTCAGGGCACTTGTCTAATTTCTACTTCAGCTTTCTTTACATGTTCCAAGGCCAGTGTCTCTTGTGGTTTGGAATGGGGAGGTTATAAAAGGAAGGTAGAAACTCAAGGAAATTACCTAAACTTTTTTTTTTTAAATCCAATGACAGATACAATGAATGAGCCATAAGCCTCTGACTCCTCTGAAGTTTAAGACGGAAGGGAGATTATTCACTATCCCTCAGTCCATTTACAGCTATTGCAGAAGTACTTGTCTAATTTCAACTATCCAGGTATATATTCCCTTAGAAAAATCAATAATGCAGTTGACTGTATGCTTTATATACCTGAATTGAGCAATAAATTAGGTGAACTAAAATACTGAGTTGGTCCACATTATACGATTTTCTCCTAAGAATGCTCCCTAACAAATTCATCAAATAGAAAGAAAACATTTAGAGATGTTCTTGTTGTTCTATGCTCATTCCATGAAGGAATGCTTCTTTCTCCATGTTTCAGAGCAGGACATTCTTACTCTGTAGGAAAATCTGTTGAAAAAATATTCACTGTCCTAGAATTTGTTCAAAACTCAGAAAAAGAAAAGTATAGTTTCCAAGGGATCACAAGTCTCAAATGTCCACGTGTGAGGGGAAGGCTAAATTTATAGGCAAGTTCCCTCTTTCACCACCTAGCATTTCACTGAGATTGGATACCTTGATCATTTTGTTTCTGTGAAAAGTCCCAGTATATGCAGGCATTAATTCCTCTTACAATGTAGGAGCACCATCTAGTGGTAAAGACATAACTGCAGGCAATACAGTAAATAGAGGAAGAAATGTAGCTCTCTGTGCCTTAAGGGTCCCAAGAGGATAGAAAGAAAAGTGGTTACTGCTTGTGGGCACTTTCATGTTTCAGGCTAATTTAGTGTTAGTGGAATGGATTCTCTTTGGATGATTTTTGAGATATCTTAAAAACCTAAACATTTTAGAATCATAAAGTCATATTAGATACAGTGGAACGGGAATCAATGTTGGAAAATTCTTGGTGAAATAACTGTCCAATTAGTGGTATTCTAAAATCTCACCAACTGAGACTTATTAATTATGATGTCAGAACTCTCCTATTCTTGGTTAATGAAAAGGTAGCTACTAGAAAATTTAGGCCAATGTAACAGGTAACTTTATTTTGACTCTAAAAGATCTAATAAGCAAATCATAACATGCAATAATTAGAATAAAAGCTGAAATTTTTTTTAAAAAATGACATTTGATAAACATTGCCAAACTAATGTTGGTATTATAATATTCATGGGAGATAAAGCAATCAAGGTTAGAAGTTGTAAATCTCACATCTCATTTTTTAGGAATCACAGAATCTTGAGCGGTAAAGGAACTTCAGTACTACAATCTCTCACCCACTACAGAAAGAGCCCTTTTATGATAGATTTGATGTATTATCCAAACTCTACCTAAATACCTTTAATGACAAGGAGCTCCCTACCTTGTGTGATAGTATGTTATAACTCTAGTTAGTTAGAAAGTTATTTCTCACACTGAACAAAAATCTGCTTCCCTACAACTTGATTGTTGTCAAAGTCACATTCAAAAAAGACAAAAGTGTACATATAAATTTCTTCTTAAAATGAAATGTTGCAAAAAAGTTCTTCTGACATTAGTTCTTAATCTATCACTGTTTGGTTAAAAACTGTCCAACTTGATGTCATCAGTGGAATTTCTTTGTGAGAAAATTCACGAAGCTGACTTGTCCATGGTAGTATTTACAGAAGATAGCTATGTTATTATTCTCTTTTTTGGGCTTTTGTCCACTGAAAGAAATGAACTGAAGTAATATTATTCTGGTACCATGAAGATTTTGCTAACAGGAGAAAAAAACTGCACAGGCAATTTCCAACTTATGAGTTCAAGCTTGATAAGCTCCCACCACAACTTTTAGCTGGTCTAAGGTTTGGCTCTTTTATTTCATTTATAGAACACCTGAAGAAGGTACTACTCAATAATGAAAAGGAATTTTTAAAAAGGGTAGCCAGGAGGAAGAATCAGAAGCAACAAAGAAGTCTGGAAAATACCCACAAACTGGATTACTAAGAGGTGTCAAGTTATAGGTGTTAATGTTCCAGGAGTCACTTTCACATAGAGGTATTTAAAACCATCTGACTGAGAAGAACAGTAACAGTTCTGTTTCTGTTGTGAAAGAGGATGAGTTAAATCTTAATTAGGGGTGTTAGCATATAAAAGTGTTGGTTGAGCCTCTGTCAGGCTTATGGCAAATTCTGACACTTCCATTAGTTTTGGTTATATAAGTTTAAGTCACTAAGTAGCTTAAAAGCAGAATGAGTTTTAGGGAAACAACTTCTAACTTTATTAAATCTAATAAAGGGGCATATTTTTAATTGAAAGAATCACAGCAAAAGAAAAAAAATCTGTATATAAGATTTCAGAATCACTTGCTTTTTTGAGAGAGTGAAAATTTCTGGTCCAAAATATTAACAGGAGAGTCTAGTGATCCAAAGAGACCTGAGTGACAACAACAGCTTCATAAGTATATTACTGTTTCAAGATTTTTTTTTTAATTGCAATTTTGGCCATCACTATTGAACAATGTATTAAATCAGAAAGAAAAATGTTGCTTTCTTTTTCTAAATGTTTTAAAGTCAAAACTGACAATAAGCTGTCTTATTCCTCCTCTCAAAATATAGCTTTCTTTTCCATTTCTTGTGGAGATCCCAGTTCCTGCAAACTGACACAGAAGGTGTGGCCCTAGCAAATTCATATTTAGATTGCTTTGTAAAAGATCTTACTGGCACAGCAACAAATTTCACACCCACTGTATACTTGAATTAATCATAATTTGTTTCTTATATGATTTTTGTTTTTTATAAGCTCTTCCAGAGGAAATTGTTTCTTTAATTTTACTACTCAAATTTATTCTGGAATGGACCTTAGAAAACAAGTATATAGAGACCATAAAGCTTGATTTATGGGATCACAGATTGAAAGTTAGAAGAGACTTTAGAGGTAATCAACTCCTATACCCTCATTTTGTAGCTAAGGAATCTGAAGCGCGGAGAGATGAAATGATTTGCCAAGGTCACAATGCTCATTCTGTGTCTAAGGCAGCATATGAGTCCAGATCTTTCTACCTCTCAGTTTACTGCTCTATCAACTAAACTAAGGTACCTCCCTTCCAGCCTCAATGAAGAAAATATCTTCCAAAGATGTAGGGGCACATTATTTTCTTGTTATCCAAGGATACTGAATTCATAAGGTTAACATGGTATTTAAGCCAAGTTTGGTATTTTATGATACTAAAAGATCGCTGGCAAACAGCAAACAGAATAAGTTTCCTTTCTAATAAAATGCAAACGTAAATAGAAAATGTAAACCGTTCCAGTCATCTCAGACTCCAAATTATGGCTCTGCTGAATAGTGTCTTGCTTTGAGAGTAGACTTGAATTCCGATTTTGCATTTTTTTTTTTCTTTTAGAAAAGAAGAAGGGGTATTTTTTTTAAAGACCATACACATTTCAGATGTTGACTTTGGAACAGCAATTTGATCAGAAAATAAATGACTTGTGTCTGGGCTAAACAGTCTGTGATAACCCTAAACAGCATTTAAGCTATGTAGGAGTATGACTAATCCATGCATAAAATTGATGTGGAATGAGTCCAAGGCTCTTAGCTTGATTTATAAATTTCCACGAATTTTAGAGCTGCAGGAGACCTTAATTCTCAGAGTACAACCCCCTTAATTTTACAGATAAACAAAGTGGGGCCTGGAGAAGAAGAGTATAAACAGTGAGTGGTGGTTACCAGGTCTAGAACGCAGGATGCCCAATTCCCAGCTCAGTTTTCTTTCGACTCTAACAAACTTTGATTCTAATACTGAGTAGCAAGTTAAGTGGTTATTGGGATAGTTTGGTGAAAATTTTATTACCTTGGTGACAGACCACCATGGGAACAGTTGGTAGGTGAAGTCAAGGGGCTGGTCCTACTACTGGTGTGTCTTGAAGGAGTTCGACCAATGGTATTGCTTGGAGAGCCCTGAAGCAAATAAAAAAGGAAAGATCAGACAAAGATGGCAAGTACTACATAAACAATTTTGCCTTAAGTCTTTTCTCCCAAGTTTAAAACCATGAGCAATATCGACTTATGCAGTGCTATCTCTTAACAAGAGTAAGACTAATATAATAAAGCACATAATTTATATTTTTTTTCTGCAAACAAATGGTCCCATTATCTTCCAGTTTAAAAGACACGTGATGACTATTACAGGTAAATACATTAAGGAATTCAGTTAATATTTGTAACTTTGCAGCATTCATCAAAAGAAACGCCTGCATTAAATGTACTAAAGATTCAGTCTATTGTGCAATTTACTCTTTGTTTTTTGTGGGGGTGGGGAGGGTTTGGTGAGGCAATTGGGGTTAAGTGACTTGCCCAGGGTCACACAGCTAGTAAGTGTCAAGTGTCTGAGGTCGGATTTGAACTCAGGTCCTCCTGACTCCAGGGCCAGTGCTCTATCCACTGCACCAACTAGTTGCCCCCACTATAGCATCTTTTAAACTCATCATGACCTTATAATCAACCACTTGATAACACCTCATCAATTACATCTGCCAGTTCTTTCAGTACCTAGAGATGTGGTGAATTAACCTCATTGGGGAAGCTGAGTGTTGTCTTACAACTCATTTATTTGGGGTTCTAATTCTGTTAACTTTTTTTCTTCCAAGTAGGAGAATCATTCTTTTTGAAAGAAAATTAAGGTAAAAGATGAGATGAATAGTTTTGATTTCTATCACTTATTATCTCATAAACTATGAGAGATTCTATCTCTTAAAAAAAAATCTTCCTCTTACCTACCAAATAGCTGAAAATCCCTTGTTGGCTTGGCCACAGCTCCTTCTCAGAGAGGCAGCAAGGCATAATAATACAAGTGATGAATCTGGAGTCACAAACCCCATAAGCCAAACTAATTAACTTCTGTTCACTTTTCATTTGTAAAGTGGAGATTAAAAGACTTTTAAAAACTACATCATAGAATTGTTATGAGGTGTAGTAATGATGATGATGATAACTAACATTTATGTAGTATCGACTGTGTGCTAGGCACTGTGCTGATCACTTCATAGATATTATCTCATTTGATCCTTCAACACTGCGAAGTAGGTAATATTATCCTGACTTACAGATGAGGAAACTAGGGCAAAGAGAGGTTAAGTGACTTGCCCAGGGTCACACAACCAGTAAGTGTCAAAGGCTGGATTTGAACCCAGGTCTTACTGACTCCAGCCCTAGTGTTCTATCCACTTTGCCACCCTAGCTACCATGGCTTATACATTCTAGTCAGTTATTAGTATAACTATTATCATTTCTGATATTAAAATTCTAAGACTATGTTACCTTTTTCGTATTCCTTCAATTACCTAAGCTTGCTTCCATCTTTATACTGTCTAAGGCTTTAACAAAACAAGACAAAAAATCTCAACTGGTCAGTGAGTTCCTTGTGAGTGCAGGGAGTTCCTCCTCATTTAAACTGTCAGAGGTAGCATTTTCAAAACTTAATTCATGACAGTTTTCAATCCCTCTTGGACTGATTTCTCCCACAGAAATTTAGACCATGAACTTTATTTTCTAAAGTCTTTAAAATCTTCTTTCCTAAAGTCTAGGAGAGTATGTCAGACTATATCTAAGTTTTCCTCTTCCTTTATCACAAGTTCAAAAGTCAGTGTAGCTTCCCTGCAAGGTTCATAATCATTTCTACATCAAGAACCACTTTTTGTTTGACTGTCAAAATGGTTCAGAATAATATCTCCCTTATCATTTGCTCCACCATAATTAAACTATTATTAAAGCACACTAAGAATTTTTAGCTGTTTTGGGGAGGGAGAATGATCTATATGATGTCCAGGTAAGTGAAGTCCTTTATCAACAATTCTGTATCATGGCCCTATGCCAGATCTGAGATAAATTTTTTTAAATTCCTCATCTATTTCCTCAATCCATCCGACTGGTTTGTAGCATATCCCATGACAATATCAACTCTATTTTCTCCTTTATGGATTTTTTTCTCAATATTCTTTATCAGTGTTACCCCCAATCTCTGCCCTGATGGCTTAATTTCTCTAAATGACAACACTTATTATATGCTGCTTTTCTTCCCCTATCTCTTCAGCTATTTTCCTTCTTTTGAATAAAGTAAAAATCTTTTAGCAGCTACTTGACACAGTAAAGAGAGCAGGGAGCCTGGACTCAGGAAGACTCCTTTACCAAGAAACTCCCAAATGGGGTTATGAAGAGTTAGACATCACTGAAACAACAGAACAGCAGCAACAAAATCTTTCTGAGAAATGATCTAGTCATGATGCCTGTGCTAGCCTCCATCAAATTTCAATGATACTTATGATATCGATATGACCTCTTTGCATTGGGAATTCAAGTTCACTCTGTTTATTTTAGTCTACTTATTCTGAATGTAATTCTCTTTCCTGAAATAAGGTAAGCTCCTAGAGAGTGGAGACTTCTTTGTTTTGTTTTGTTTTTCTTTGCATTTCCAGCGCTCACTGTAGAGCTTGGGATATGGCAAGGTATTAATAAATGCTTGCTGACTGATTTGTTTTAATTTTTATTTAATTTTTGTCTTTACATCAGAGCCATCTCAGTATATACAATATCCCCCATCTATTAAGCTGTCCCTTTTAAGAAAGAAAAAACAATTACGCTATACCAACCAGCATTGACAATATCTGACAGGGTATGCACCATCTTTCAAATCCACAGTCTCGCTCTCTCCAATTAAAAAAAGGAGTTACATTTCCTCAACTTTCTTCTGAGACCAAGATTGGTAATTACAATTATGGTGTCAGTTTCATCTCACTGTTCTGGTTACTTCATTCTGAATTGCTTCAGATGAATCTTTAGATGTTTCGGTGAATTCTTAATTTTAATTTCTTACAGCATAATAATATTGTTACATTCATACACTATGACTTGCTCTTCCATTTTCAATGTATGCAGTTTTCTGCTACTAAAAAGTTGTTGCTATGAGGATTTTGGTGTGTAGTTGACCCTTACTTCGATCTCTAACACTCTTGGCGTATATGGCCAAAGTTCTATCAAAGTTCAATTCATTTTTCCTACATAATTTCAAATTGTTTTTAGAATGAGTAGAACAGTTTTACCCTGAACCACACATAAACAATCAACCACACATAATCTTAGAAGTTTTAATTTGCATTTTTGTTATCTGTAATTTAGAACAATTGTTCATATGGTTTTTCCTTGTTTGCAATGCTTCCCTTTGACAATTGATTGTTCATGTTATTTGACAACTTATCTACTGAAGATGAGTCCATTTACTGAGAATGGTTGTATATTTCTATGTTAATGCCCTATATCCAAGTTGTCAAACTTTTAACAGAAATATTTTTTTCAAAGATTATCGCTCTCTCTCAAATAGGATTTTCAATTTTTATTCTAGTTGCACTAATTTTATTTGGGAAAAAGCTTTTCAATTTCATGCACCTGAAATTACTTATAATTATCATATCTATCTCTTGTTTAGTTAAGAGTTGTCCTTCTGGAGATGGAGCCTGGCATTGTAAAGGCAGGGATCTGACTGAGCTCTCCCAAATTCCCCTCCAAAAAACTTTAAAATAAAACCTCAAAATGAATTCTGGAGTGGTAGAGCCAACAAAAAGATGGGGTGAAACAACTTTCCAGTCCAAGACAACTTTGAAAACTGGCAGGAAAGGTCTGTCTCACTGAGATAGAGTGGAGTGTAGTCCAGTGTAGGCTATGACTTGGCAAGGCTGTGTGTGTGTGTGTGTGTGTGTGTGTGTGTGTGTGTGTGTGTGAGAGAGAGAGAGAGAGAGAGAGAGAGAGATAGAGAGATAGAGAGACAGAGAGACACTGAATCAGCAGTCCCAGGTGGAGGAGGAGCACTAGCAAAAGCCAGAACACTGGTTACAGTTCAAGGGTTGACAAGAGTGCTTATGGGCCCTCACAGACCAGAGCACAGGTCAGGAGAGCAGTGATCACACATCTCCTTAGATCATACCACCTTGGAAAAATTGAAAATTTACAGACCACCAGAACTAGCTCTGAAAACAGCAGCACAAAAAAAACCCTTGTAGGTTAAACTGTATATGTTTCTAGTTAGGAATACGATACTTATAACTCCTAGGAACTTTATCATTATTAGGCAGTTAGAAGGAGTACACATATATAGAAGACACAGGTATGAATTGACTATGATGGGATGATATAAAAAAAATTAAGGGGTGAGAAAGAGGGATGCACTGAAAGAAAGGAGGGAGGAGTAGAATGAGGTAAATTGTCTCACATAAAGAAGAGCAAAAGAGCTTTTACAGCAGAGGGAGAAAGAGGACAGGGGGTGGTGGGTTAACACTTGTACCCTACTCTCATCGGAATTGGCTCAATGAGGGAATAACATACATACTCAGCTGGATATAAAAATCTCTTATGCTATAGTGAAGAGGAAGAGGGGAAAGAAGAAAGAGAAAGGAGGGTAGAATGGGAAAAGTGGTCGTCAGAACAAAAACTTTTGAGAAGGGAAAGGCTAAGGGGAGAAAGAGAAAAGGATAAATGGGGGAAAATTGGATGGAAAGAAATACACAGTAATCATAACTGTGAATGTAAATGGGACAAACCCATAAAATAGAAGTAGATAGCCAAGTAGATTAAAAACTAGAATCATACAAAAACTGGAGGGGAGGGGATTTTTCAACTTTCCTTAATAAAGACCTCATTTCTCAAATAAATAGAGAGCAGAGTCAAAATTTATAAGACTAAGATTCATTCCCCAATTGATAAATGGTTAAAGGCTGTGAACAGGCAGTTTTCAGATGAAGAAATCAAAGCTATCTATAATATTAAAAAAATGCTCTAAACCACTACTGATTAGAGAAACGAGGTATTATCTCACACCTATCAGTTTGACTAATATGATAGAAAAGGAAAATGACTAATATTGGAAGGGATGTGGGAAAATTAGGACACTAATACACTGTTGGTGGGGCTGTGAACTGATCCAAACCATTCTGGAGATCAATGTAGAACTATACCCAAAGGACTATAAAGTAGTGCATATCCTTTGACCCAGCAATACCACTACTAAGTCTATATTCCAAAGAGATTTTTTAAAAAGAAAGGAAGAGAGACTGTCTCTCTTTGTCTCTCTCTCTCTCTCTCTCTCTCTCTCTCTCTCTCTCTCTCTCTCTCTCTCTCTCACACACACACACACACACACACACACACACACACACACACTTATATGTACAAAAATATTTATAGCAGCTTTCTTTGTGGTGGCAAATAATTGGAAATTGAGGGGATGCTCCCCAATTGGGGAATGGCTAAACAAATAATATATAAGTGATGGAATACTATTGTGTTTTAAGAAAAGATGAGCAAGATGCTTTCAGAAAACATCTGCAAAGACATATGAATTAATGTAAAGAGAAGTGAGCAGAAACAGGAAAACACTGTACAGAACAATAATAATATTATATGATGATCAATTGTGAATGATTTAAGCTCTTTTTAGCCATACAATGATCCCAGACAATTCCAAAGGATGTATGATGAAAAATTCTATCCCCTTCCAGAGAAAGAACTGAGGGATTCTAAATGCAGATCAAACTTTCATTAGATTTTCTTTATTTTTGGTCTGTTTTTTCTTTCACAACATGACTAATACAGAAATATATTTTGCACAACCACACAAGTATGACCTATATCAAACTGTTTGCCTCCTCTATGGCAGTGTGTGTGTGTGTGTGTGGGGGGGGAGTATAGGGAGGCAAGGAAAGAATTTGGAACTCAAAATTTTAAGAGAAGAATGCAAAAAAACTTTTTACATTTAATTGGGAAAAAATAAAAATGTTTAAAAATAAAAAGAACTGTCCTTTTGGGCCACAATTCTGAAAAGTGCCATCATTTTATGGTTTTATTTTTTCCCCAATTAGCAAGTGATTTTTTTCTTCTCTCTCATCTCTACCTCACTGACAGAAAAAAGGAAATATAAATCCTATATCATATAAGCACAATCAAATGGTCACATCCAAAACAGTATTTGTTATTCTACATATTAATCCATCATCTCTCTGTTATGAGGTGGGTAGTGTTCTTTGGCTGATCATTGAGTATATTAGAATTCTTAAGTCTTTCAAAATGGTTTATTTTTATAATACTGATATTATAGTATAAATTGTTCAAAAGAAAAACCTATTTGTACAAAAATATTTATAGCAGCTCTTTTTGTGGTGGCTAAGAATTGGAAATTAAAGGGATGCCCATCAATTGGGGAATGGCTAAACAAGCTGTGGTATATGATAGTGACAGAATATCATTGTCCTATAAGAAATGACAAGCAGGATGATTTGACCAAGAGAACATTGTGCCCAGTGACATCAATACTGTCTGATAAAGAACTGTGTATGACTTAACCCTTCTCAGCAATACACTGATCCAAGAAAATCCCAAAGGAATATTGATGTGACATATTATCCACCTCCAAAGAAAGAACTGATATGGATTGAACAGACTGAAGCATGCTATTTTTCACTTTCATTTTTTCTTTTATTCAAATTTTCTTGTACCAAATGACTAACATGGTAATGTTTTACATTATCATACATGTATGACCCATATCTGATTGCTTACTAACTCAGGGAGGGGGAGGGAAGGGAGGAAAGAAGGGATAAAATTTGCAACTCAAAACTATAAATAAAAATGCTTACTATAAAAAAAAATTTTCAACAGGTTCTGTTTACTTATCAGTTCATGGAAATTTCAATGTCTTTTGGAAACCATCTTTTTTGCTCATTTCTTACACCATTCATTCATACACCACAATTTTATTCAGTCATTCATCTGGTGATGGACATTCCCTTAGTTTCTTTTTTTTCCCAACTACCAAAAAGGGTTACTAAAAATATTTTTATGTACATAGAACCTTTTCCTCTTTCTTTGATCTCTTTGCAGTTAGGCCGAGCAGTGATATAGCGAAGACAAAGAGCATGAATGCACTGTTTAGTGACTTTCTATGCATAATGCCAAATTGATTCCAGAATGGTTTGGATCCATTCACAGCATTTACCAATAATGCATCAATGTGCCTGTTTTCCCACAGCTTGGCCAACATTTGTCACTTTCTATTTTTGTCATCTTTGGCAATCTGATGTATGTGAAGTAGAACCTGAGATTTACTTTAATTTTGTATTTCTCTATTAGTGATGTGGAATATTTTTTTCATACGGCTAAAGAGACAGGTTGGGATAGGTTCCCTCCTTTGAGAACTGTCTCAAATTCATATCCTTACATCATTGAAATCAATTCCATACAAATCTTGGAAATCAGACTTTTATCAGAAATAGTTTTCAACAAGCTAATTGTTTTCCTTCTAATATTGTTATACTGGATTTGCTTATGCAAAAAAATTTATTTAATCAAAATGATTAATTTTATCTTCTGTGATTCTTTCTGTCCTTTGTTTTATCTTCAACTTTTCCTCAATCCAAAGATCTGATAAGTGATTTCTTCCTTATTTCTCTAATTTTTAAATGTGACCTTTTGTATCTAGGTCATGTATGCATTTGAAGGTACCTTAATATGAGGTGTTGGTCTAAACTTAATTTGCTACATACTGTGGTCAAATTTTCCCTGTAATCCAATTAAAAAACAATTACCTGACCTTTTATATTGTGGTTGTATATCTATTTGAAACACATGGGATAAGATGCTGGTATAAAACTACTGCTTGATATATTCATGGAGTCTTCTGAACATTTTTTTTGTGGGAGTATTTTCCTAAATAGTTTATAGTTTATTCTCTTAGGTTTATCATACATTGGACTACTGAGATCACTTGTTTCAGACTCCTTTTCGGTTTTTTTTTTCCTTTAGCATTTTATTTTCCCAATTACATGTAAAACAATTTTTAACATCCATTTCTAAAACTTTGTGTTCCAAATTCTCTCCCATCCTCCCTTTCCACCCACCCCCTTTAAGAAGGCAAGCAATTCAATGAGTTATAAATATGAAGTCATCCAAAACATTTCCACATTTGTTAGGTTGTAAAAGAAAACAGACAAAAAGAACTTCAGACATCACCAATTCTTTCTCTGGGAATGGATAGCACTTTTATCATAAGTCCTTCAGAATTCTGTTGGATCATTATATTGCCAAAAAAAGCTAAGTCATTCACAGCTATTCATCTTACAATATTGCTGTTAGTTTCTACACAGTACAAATCACTTTGTATCAGCTCATCTAAGTGTTTCTAGGTTTTTCTGAGAACATCCTGCTCATCATTTCTTACAGCACAATAGTATTCTATCATAATCACATACCACATTTTGTTCAGCCATCCCCCAACTGATGGGCATCCACTCAATTTCTAATTCTCTGCCATCAGAACAGAGCTGTTACAAATATTTTTTTATATTAATAGGTCCTTTCCTTTTTGTGTCTTTTTGTCCCACCCCCACCAATACTTTCCCCTCCTACTTTCCTGCAGGGTGATCGATTGCTATACCCATGTGAATATGTATGTCATTCTCTCTTTGAGCCAATTCTGATGAGAGTAAGGTTCACCCACTTCCCAGCACCTCCCCAATCTTCCCCTCCACTGTATATGCTTTTCTTGCTTTTTTAAAATGTGCAATAATTTATCCCATTCCTCCTTTCCCTTTCTCCCAGTGAATTCTTCTCTCACTCCATAATTTTATTTTTTTTAAAGATATCATCCCTTCATATTCAATTCATACCTGTGCCCTCTGTCTATATATACTGCATCCAAGTGGACTAATAATAAGAAAGTTCTTATGAGTTTCAAGTATCATCTTCCCATGTAGGAATACATACAGTTTAATCTTTTAATATCTATCATGATTTTGTTTTCCTGTTCAACTTTTTACACTTCTTTTGAGTCTTATATTTGTGTAAAATTTTCTATTCAGCTTAGATCTTTCCATCTAGAAGGCCTGAAAATCTTCTCTTTCACTGAAAGTCCATTTTTCCCTGAAGGATTATACTCAGCTTTTTTTTTTTAATTAATAAAGTATTTTATTTTTTTTCCCATTACATGTAAAGATAGTTCTCAACTTTTGTTTATACAAGCTTTACAATTTCAGATTTTTCTCCCTCCTTCCCCTCCCTCCCCCCTCCCCTAGACAGCAGGTAATCTGATATATATATACACATACATAATATATATATATATGTATATATATATATATATATATACACACACACACATAATAACATTAAACATATTTCTGCGTTAGTAATGTTATAAGAGAAAAAATCAGAGCAATGATGAAAAACCTCAAAATAGAAAAAAACAACAGCATCAAAAACAAAAGAAATAGTATGGTTCATTCAGCATCTATACTCTGCAGTTCTTTTTTTTTTTTTCCCTTGGATTTGGAGATCCTCTTCCATCACAAGTTCCCTGGAACTCTTCTGTGCCATTGCATTGGTGAGAAGAATATAGTCCATCACAGTAGATCAACACTCAATGTTGATGATACTGTGTACCATGTTCTTCTGGTTCTGCTTATCTCATTCATCATCAGCTCACGCAAGTCCCTCCAGGTTTCTCTGAACTCCTCCTGCTCATCATTTCTTACAGCACAACAGTATTCCATTGTATTCATATACCACAACTTGTCCAGCCATTCCCCAATTGATGGGCACCCCCTCAACTTCCAATTCCTTGCTACCACGTAAAGAGCAGCTATAAATAGTTTTGATTATACTCAGTTTTGCTGGGTAGGTGATTTTTGTTTGTAATCCCAGTTCCTTTGCCCTGTGGAATATCATATTCCAAACCTTCCGATGCTATAATATAAAAGCTGCTAAATCTTGTCTTATCCTGACTGTGGTTCCACAGTACTTGAATTGTTTCTTTCTGGCTGCTTACAATATTTTCTCCTTGACCTGGGAGCTCTAGAATTTTGGCTATAATATTCCTGAGACTTTTCATTTTGGGATCTCTTTCTGGAGGTCATTGGTGGATTCTTTCCATTTGTACTTTACCCTCTGGTTCTAGAATATCAGGTCAGTTTGCCATGACAATTTCTTGGAAGATGATGTCTAGACTCTTTTTTTGATGATGGCTTTCAGATAGTCCAATAATTTTCAAATTAGATCTACTGGATCTATTTTCTAGGTCAGTTGTTTTGACAATGAGCTATTTCACACTGCCTTCTATTTTTCCTCATTTTTTTGGTTTTGTTTTATAGTTTCTCGATTTTTCATAAACTCATCAGCTTCCATTTGTTCAATTCTAATTTTTAGGAGTTATTTTCTTTAGTGAGCTTTTATACCTCCTTTTCCATTTCACCAATTTTGCTTTTCAAGCCATTCTTTTCCTCATTGGTTTTTTTGTACCTTTTTTTACCATTTGGCTTAGACTGTCTTTTAAGGTATTATATTCTTCAGTATTTTTTTGTGATTTGTTTACCAAGCTGTTGACTTTTTTTCCCATGATTTTCTTGCATCAGTCTCATGTTTCATCCTATGTTTTCCTCTTCCTCTCTTACTTTATTTTCAAATTCCTTTTTGAGCCTTTCCATGGCCTGAGACAAATTCATATTATCTTTGGAGGCTTTGAATGTAGGAGCTTTAACTCCGTTATTTTCTTCTGCGGGTATATTTTGAGCTTCCTTCTCACAATAGTAACTTTCTATGGTCAGAATTTTTTTCTGTTGTTGGCTCATTTTCCCCAGCCTATTTCCTGACTTTTAACTCTATGATAAAGTAGGGCTCTGATTCCAGGGTGGAGGGTGCTCTGTCCCAACTTCAGGGAGGTTTGTACAACTGTTTTCAGAGAGACTTCTAGGGATTTGTAAGATTTTAGTTCTTTCAAGGTGGTATGATCTAAGGAGATTTGCATTTACTACTCTCCTGGCCTGTGCTCTGGTCTGCACGCAACTACAAATCTGCCTTCCTGCCCTGTAACTATAGGGATCCTCCAGCTCCACTGTGGCCCTGGTGTGCTAGTGCTCCTCCTCGCCCTGGGACTGCCACCCAAGACTGCAACCTGGATCCAAATATGGGTAAAGCAACAGAGTCCTGCCTCAATGCTAGCAAAGAGACCCCTATAATCTCCTTCTGGCCAGTTGTTTACCCCCTTACCTCCTGTGAGCTAAGAGTTCCAGAAGCAGTTGCTGCAAAGGCCTATTCCTGGTTTGCTGGCGTTGAGGCCGGGTCTTCCAGCATTGGACTGCACTCTACTCTCACCCAGGTGTGAAAGACCTTTCCTGATGAACCTGGAAAATTATTTCATCCTGCCCTTGTATGGGTTCTGCTGCTCCAGGAATTGTCTTATAGCATTATTTGAAGGTATTTTGAGGGATCTTAGGGAGAGCTCAGGCAGGTCACTGCTTTTCCTCTGCCATCTTGGCTCCTCCTTCTCCCTGACTCCTTTCCATCTAGTTCATTTAATGGGCCTACCTTTTTTTTTTTTTTTAAACAAACCAGGAACGAACAGTTTAAATAATTACAGACAACAATATCATCTAGTTTGAGGTCTAGAAGTGTTACTACCTTTTAATTCCTACTTTTCTCATTCATTCTTTCATGAGATTCAAGATCTTATGTTTCTTCAAAGGAATTTTGTGATTATTTTGGCTAGCTCTATAAAACTAACTCTTTGGTAGTTTAAGAAGCATAGCAATAAATATATAAAGTAATTTGGTAGTATCATAACTTTTGTTTTACTGGCAAACAACAACCATAAGCAATGAATATCCCTTCAAGAATTAGTTTTCCTTTATTTCTACACTGCTTTGAAATTATATTTACACAAATTATGGTAGACAGATTTGCATTGTATACACTATTTCCCTGTTTTTTTGTTTTTTTTTCCCCAACAAATAAACATTATTTTCTCTCATCTAACCCCACCAATTTGAAAGAAAAAATGAAACCTTTATAACAAATACACGATTAAGCAAAATAAATTCTCATAATGTCCCTGTCCAAAACTTTATATATAATTCTTCATCCTGAATCCATTCTCTTTCTGTGAAGAGGTAAGTAGCAAAAATCATTGTCTTTTCAAAAGAGAATTGGTCACTTACGCTGTACAGAGATCTTAGATCTTTGTAAATTGTTAAAATGTTATTCTTATAATATCAATTGTCCTGTTTCTGCTTTACTCTTTATCAGCTTATAGATGTATTCCCATGCCTTTCATTATTTTTTATGGCACAGATGTATTACACTTCACCACACTGATATAGAACCATTTGCCAAGTGATGGACGTCCCCATAGTTTCCAGGTCTTTGGTATTATGTATTTTTTTGAATGGGAATTCTCTTAGCATTATTTCCTGCTAGTTTTTGTTATGTGGAAATGCAGATTTTGGGTCTTATTTTGTATCCTGACACATTCAAAAATAAATCATCTCAATATTATTGCTGATCCTTTGGGGGTTTGTAAGTAAACCATCATGTTGTCTCCAAATAGGGATAATTTTGTCTCCTCTTTGCTTGATGTTTATGTCTTTGATTGTTCTTTCCTTTCTTACTGTCATCACTGGCATCTCTAAAATTATACCAAATAATAATGGGGAGAGGGTGATCATTCCTTTACACCTGTATTTACTGAGAATGTCCAACATTTCTCTGACCTTTTTAATACACCCAAATTTTGTGTATTTGAAAATAGGGACTTTATTGCTTTTAATGCTAAGTTCAGAGAAGCTCACATTATTTAAAAAAACAAACAAACCAACAAACCTTGAGGTCCTTTCAGAACTGTGGCTAGGAAAGCAGTTCTTAATCAAACAATGGATAAAGGTGATAAAATAAAACCGACAATTTAACTTTCATGAAATTGTAAAGCTTTTGCATAGCTAATTTGTTTACTGCTCCTTCCCTTTGTAGATTTTTTCCTGTGAAATTTGTGGGCCTTTCTACTGTTGTTCTTTTTCCTATAACTGTGAACATCTATAGCATGGGTTCTTGGAATCCATGAATTCCTAAGGGTCTATAACACAATTTGTTCCCTGTGTAAACTTACAAATTTAATTTTGTGCATTGAAAATCATTTTTAAAAAACTAGAGGATCCTAGGCTTCCCAAGACAGCCAAAGAGATCCACAACAAAAAAAAGGTTTGTAGCCTCTGCTCTACGGTAGCTGGCTTGCTTCTCATCTTGCTTTTCAATTTAAATCCCAACTGCTGCCAAAGATATATGTGCCAACTGTCATCAGGTATAGTTCATTATTCTTTTATTTTAAACTATGGCCCAGAAATCCAAATCCTTTTCTCAAGTACCAATTTTTCTTTAACCAGCTATCTACTTCCCAAATCAGCCCCTCTCTTCAGAAATATCTACTATTTGATGTAGTTGGTAGCAAATACTGCTTTAAGCAAGTCTGCAGGAATGATGCAAACACTACCAGTGCTCCTAGATCTTCAGTTACTTGTCCAGGACTTTATATTTCCTAGCATTTCCTAATACATCCCAGGGTCTTACTGGAAGTGATTTCTCCCTATATGAAATCACCCTAAATAGACAGTGGCTATCAAATTTGAAAAGTCTTGGGAGAGACTCTATTACATTCCAGAAACATACTCCAGGAAGACAGCAGGCTCTATGAGTTGACAAACAGCTGTCTTGGCACCCGTAAGTACTCATTAACCACAACTAGCTGTCTCATTTTCCTCTTGCAGAGTAGAAAGATTTCTCATCTGATGCCACATGTGAACCTAAATCAAAATTTCTTAGGGAATAAGAAACTATATTTCCATCTGAGAGGGAATAGCTCCCACCATGAAGAGTCTTATAACCATTACTTAGTTCAAAATAATCAGGAGTCCTTCTTTCTCTCCCCCATTCACACTACTCCTTCTTTGGCCCTGACTTCCCATTTTATCTCAAAAATAGAGCCACTGCTCTGACCCAAGTGGGTGGAAGCTGGGACAGGGGCCCATGACCAGAGGATCACATTCACTCACCTTTTCCTATAGATACACATGTCTATATAACAATGATAACAAGTCATATTCACATAATTCTTTGAAACTTGCAAACTGTTTTTCTCACAAAAAGTAGAAATTGTATTATTATTCCTTATTTCATAAATAATGAAGTTAAAGCTCTGGAAAGTTAAGTGACTCACCTTACCCAAGCAAGGATCATAGGTGACATTCAAAATCAGATTTCTTATCCCAAGTCTAGCATTCTTTCCATTACACCATGCAGATTCTCAATATTTCAAAAGATACTCCTCTGGTGGGTAGGGATCTTCCAAAGATCTATGTTTCTGGATTTAGCTATAGATTGTTGTTATGTGCTCTTAGTTACTATGGCTGAAAAAAATTCAGGGCCTGGTAACCAAATTCCTAAGATGAGTGTATGAACGTAAGTTGTTCTCTCAATGGTCTGTGTGTGTTGATGGCTCAAAAAGATTTAGATTCCTCTGGGGGCAGCTAGGTGGCACAGTGGATAGCATCAGCCCTGGATTCCAGGGGACCTGAGTTCAAATCCAGACTCAGACACTTGACACTTACTAGCTGTGTGACCCTGGGAAAGTCACTTAACCCTCAGTTCCCCCCCCCCCCATTTAGACTCCTCTGAGAATTGCATTTCTCTATGTCTTTGTGTCCCACAAATAGAGGAGCAACTCTATGCCTATAATATTTGGCTAGGAAATTACTAATGTCTAAATAACCTAGGAAAGTGGGGTGAAGACAACAATCATACAAAGCACTCACCACACTTGTGTTACTGGAATTCTTCAGGTGGTTGTGTAGAAGTTTGGTGGCACCATCCTGGAATGTTTTTGGCAAGGCACCAAGTAACATGGTAAACTCTGGAGTGTTCAGTTCAAACAGAGAAATCAGCACAATTTGTGCTGCCTAGAAAAAGGAAAATAGACTAGTTATTAATTAGATTATAACACCAATATATATTTTTTTAAACAATCTGACCAAGTCTTTAAAAAGAGAAAACATTTGTTATCAATGAGATATAATTACCCATAATGGGAATCCTTTCATTTAAGAGTGGAGGAAAACAGACAAAAAAACTTAAAGAAAATATCATCAATCAATTGAGAATCTGCCTCCAGTCTAGACTATATATCCCAACTTTCTTCTCCTTTCAATCACCATGAAAGAGAACTGGTTAATAAATAAAACAAACCAAACAAACCTCAAGTACCCTTTCTTTTTTAAAACCCCACATGAGAATTGCAAACAGTTTTTCAGCAAGAAAATGTGAGATAAGAGACTGTATGCAGGCGGGAAAAATTAATTCTTATTAACTTGTTTCTGCTTGGCTGTAGTAAAGGCATCATCCTTTTAACTTCTCCTCAGGATGCCCCCAAAACCACTCCAGGGAATCATCCTTAAATATACTGGTAATGATGAAGAAATAAGAATGTCACCAAAAATATTCAAAATGTACACAGTATATATAAATCTATGCTTACATTAGAGTATTTTCCTGTTTTGAAAATGTTTTATTTTTCCTCATTAATTTGGGCAAAAAAGAAAAAAAAAAAGAGGCTTCCTTGGAAAAGACAGCAAAGTAGTGGCAAAAGCAATGGCAGTAGTGCCAGAAGTCAAGCTTCATCTAAATAGCAAAGATTTATTGCAGGAAGGCATTGCAATGCAGATTTACCAATGAGAAATTGGAAGTACATAATTTGGAACAACAAACAGTGCACTTTTCAGGGAACATCTCCAGTTACAGGAACTTGGAAAATCATACCAAAATAAAACTGTAACAAATGTTTGGGGTTTCTTACAAATTTCTACAATTTTCGACAGGTGGAGATGTTCTATCAAATTAGAGGCATAAAATACTGCAAAATCATTCTAATTTTTTTTTTCTTTTTGCAGGGCAAATGAGGGTTAAGTGACTTGCCCACACAGTCACATTCTAATTCTTAAATCCTTGGTCCAAGACACAATATTTTGTTTCAAGGAAGAAGAAACAAAATCAGGACACCATGCAGTCAGTCTCTACTATAAATAACACAACAAAAGAAAGCATCATGCTTCCTTTCCTGACAATTCAATTGTACTAAAGAAGTAAGTTTTGCAAACAAACACCAGAAAGAGGCCTGCTTTTATGACACATAACAAAAGCAATTTTTATCTCAACATTACATTAATATATTTTCATTTAGCCATAATTACAAAGGAAAGCTTCTCTAACATGTTATTTTTAGATACACTCATAGTATAATGCTATATCAGTATAACAAATGGTCCAAAAAACCCCATGCAAGCCCCATTTGGGATGCCTAGTGCACTTTGTTAGAAAAAGTTTCATGCAGAAAAACTGCACACTCCAAGAAGGATAAGGGAAGAAGGCTTTGACTTTAGCACTAGTACTGAAAACATCAATGTAGCTAATAACATGATAAATTTAAAAGCTTAAGTTTACAGTTTCACTGTGATTTATAGTAACATTTAGAAGCAGAGATATGTTAACTTTGAATTCTTTGATGTTACATTTTTCAATGATGCGCTATTTCATTAACATAAAACACCATAAACTCTTCCGGGGAGAAGACCCAAATACTACAAATGGGCTTCAGTTCATCATGTACTAACCTATGAAATTAATGACACCATTCGGGAACTGAAGGGAAGCAAGACTGGACCCAAAACGTTGTTCAGGAAAGTTCGCTAATTACAATTACTGTAATTGTTTTACTAATGTGAAAAATCCTATATATTTTAACATATGTCTGCAAAGAATCCTTTCTTGATAATACTAAAATTGAATCTTAATTTAAAAATCCAAGTAGAAAAAGAAGTGACCTGAGATATAAAACTAAGTGGACAGACAAAAAACTGTCATGATTCAAGAAATTATGTTTCAAATATTTTTCAAGTATGCCATTTAGACTCTAGAAGGGCTACTGACAGATAATAGAACTGGCACCAAGAAATCAAGGTTAAAAGAACCTCTCTTAGTCTTCTGCTTATTTGGAATGTCTTGTCATATGACTAAGGTTATATGCAACAAGAACAAACCAACCTCTATTATAAGATTTTTGTATAGTGGTAGGTTTATGTTTTTGTTTAGTAGGGAGAGGAATCAAATCTCTTTTCCCTGTTAAAGGCTTATTTTTGCCATGAAAAAGTTTAGGACTTTATTATTGCAAATGCCAATCACAATATAAAGAAATATTTTGGATCTTCTGGTTCTAAGGAAGAACCAATTTTTGCTGAGGGGGACACTGACTACAGCAATAAACATGGTTGATTCAGTTTTCCCAAGCTATGCTTCAATTGAGCGCTCTTTCAAAAAACATCACAATGGTCTTTTTCTAAGCCCTTGAAAAAAGTAGAAACCAGGAACACTAATTTGGTTCTAAACTCTGACAATCTCTGAGCATGTTAATGTATATCAAGTTTTTGTTTATCAAACACAGAATTTTAAGAGAAAAGTTAATGCTTTAAAACTAATGGATTTTCACTCAGGGTCACTAAGATAATTTGGGGTGGGGGGAGACAGGAGAGAGAAAGGGTATAAAAGACAATGGGATTCAAGGAAGGAGAATAATGAGGTGAGACTTTATTTAGTTTCAAACAGAGACAAACACATGCATTTTAAAAATGTGACATTCTCATTCAATTATGCACTCTTCTACACTTTATCTGATCTTTATAACTTATTTGTTTCCCAAAGGGATAGCACCCCACAATAAAAATAGCAAGAGAATCCCAATTTGGTGTTGTTTTCCTATTGGTGATCTTTTGGGTTATTTCTTCTATAGATGATGGGATGGTAAAGTTAGGGAGAGAGGTTCCTACAGTCTTTGTCTATACAAGTTTCATATAATGGAGCTTTTCAATGTACCACCAAATGGCCCATTAGCTCGAAACCACTCAGTCATCTTAACTGCTGTCTAAACACTGTAATGGAAGGGATTACTTTATAAAAGATGTGGAAGGCCATTATAAAGTGATATAGAAAACTATTTTGGAGGTGGCACTAAGTTTGAGAAGAGAGAGGGAAGAGAGAATTTTAAAATTTAATAACCTTTTGAGTTTTCACTTCAGAATACGGTGAGAGCTGCAGTGCATGAAAGGCTTGTCACTGGCAATTATTTCTTAAAGAGATTATTTAAGAAATTCTCTCATACTTGAAGCAGAAAGAATATATCTTTTAATCAAAGTTTTGAGGACCATAATCTGACTTACTGGTAAGTTTCTCACTAAAAGCTGATCCATTATTAATGAAATGAATTTTATGATGGGGTAGTAATGAATTTCTTAAATTTCTTGAGGTTATCTCTTGAAACCTGTTTTAAATAATAATTGTTTCACTATGACAAGTTAATTATAAAAAATATATTGAGAGATGCAAACTCATATACACACAAACAGACACACAGGGAATTTATATTAACATTTTAGGTTTCTTCATAATCTTTCCAGTTTCTTCACAAGCCTAATCTGTATTAGGAATCTAAAATGCAAACGTAAAAAGTATGTTTTTTAAAATTAGTGTACACAGCTTTTAGTCTACCTGTTTACATTTTTCTTCCAAGTTTCCTTCTCCAGGCCCAGAGGATGAAGCTGACCTAGCTGGGAAATCCTCACCTACCCGACTATGCTGTGGCTGAGGCTGACAAACAGGAAAGGCAATATTGTTTAATCAAAGAGAAAAGGCAAGTTCTTAAACTATAGTTATTGGATAAACATAAATTTTTGTGGCTTTTAATATGAAAACATCTAAGCATACTATATTTTCTAATTAAAGATGAAAAATATGTCATTCAACGAATGTCCTTCAACAATAACGTTCTACTCTAAATAACTGTCTTGAAAGTCCTAAAGTTTTTCTATTTTCCACTGTTGCATTATCAGCACTTTACAGACTACTTTACTTAAATAATCTTAGATTTATAGTCTTTTGAGATTTGAGGACTAAATCTGTTATTTCATCTATTAAATTCAAGGTTATATTTCATAAAAACTCTGAATCTCTATCCACTTGCCATTGATTTTTTTTAGTTGTAAGAACTCAATATTCAACAAACACTTCAATCAACATGATCTCTCTCCACTCCATTACATTTTAATTGTCTAAAATGATCAAAGGGCTTATTTTCCTGACTTTAGAGAAAATCTAAAAATTTACCCATGTCTATACTGGGTTTTGTTGGAAATCTATCCTAAAGATTTTCCAATTTTTAAATTAATATTTTAAATTGTTGTTGTTGTTTTTTTAAATGAGACCCAAGATTTGATCAGTGCAAGCAAGCTCTTGGATCAGGAACCAATGTAGGTCAGATCTGGCACCTGCTGGAGACTGCCTGGAATAGAGAAAAGAGATCTGGTCTTGGAACCAGGAGAATCTGGGTTCAAGTCCTGCCTCGGACACCCATTACTATGTGACTTTGAGTAAGTTACTTAACCAACCTCACAGTGCCCTGGGCAATTCTGTAAGACTAAAAGCTGCAGAAAGGGTGCTGACCTGGCACTGGAAAAGGGAGTTTCCTACAGAACACTGAAATCCTGGGTCTGGGCTTATCTTTTTATCTAATGGCTGGGGGGGGGGGGGGAGAAGAGAAAACCAAACCCTAAAATGAAAAGAGGGAAGAAAACTACTGCACTGCTGCATCTCAATTAGTTAACAGAGAAACTTTGATCTGCTCTGATCCAGCTGGCTGAAGCCCAGAATTAAAAAGTATTTTTTTTCTTCATATCATATCCTGTCACACCATTGAGAGTGTGAGGAGGCAGCCTAGATGTTGGTTGGGCAGAGACAACAGACCTGTCTGACACATTTAAGTGCAAGTCAATAAGTAGTACTTCCCACCCTCCCCCAAACCATGGCAAATTCATGGAGGCTATCACAGCACAGAAAAAGAATTTCGATATTTATCATGTAGTGGACACTACCCTAAACAATGCAAAAACTGAGTTTGTATGAGACTCCAATACAAAATAAACATATTTCTCTACTAATACTAATTCCTTGTACAGATATATTTTATACTTGTCAGTGGTTAAAAAAACAAACTTAGCTCACAGATACACAGTAAAAATTGTTATGCTTGCTCCAACATCCAAACAGCATTACTATTAAATAAGCGGAAAGTTACCAAAATTCCAATCAATATTTTAACTTTTTCCATGTAGAGAGGATAGGGTCCACTAGGAACTGGACATTCCAAGAAACAGAGGGCCCAAAAGTAACATTTGATCCTTTTAGCACAACAAAATTTTGATTCCTTATGTTCGTGGAAATGTTATAAACATCTCATCCAAAACTTTTTATTCAGGACCAAGATGAGGGGGAAATGGATTTAGTTTCTGTATTTTACTAAATTTCTCTCTGAAACCCCAAATTATCTAAGCAAATCTACTGCTCATGTTTCCCCACTGTCAAATTTATGGTATTATTTTGATATCTGAGGACTGGATGACATGGGCAATGTCACATTTCTCAATATTTGAATTTTATAGGCCCATATTCTTTCAGAGACTATTCCAAACATAGTTCTGGAATGAGGCAATTTGCATCGTCATATAAAAGCAAAAACAATCACAGTTATATTTTCTGCCCTGAGTCTTCTATTAACATCCTACTTTGAAGCTTAATGAAAGTAACCTTAGATTGAGGATAGTTCAAGCAGAGCAAAAAATTCAGACAGGCTTACCCTAAAAATTAATATTTTTAGTGAAGGCTGGGTGATTAAAAGAACACTTATTATCTAACTATGCTTAGAGAAAGATGCATAACTAGAAAGCAGGCCATGACCTAGGGATGATATTTTTTCTTTGTTGTTTGGGGGGTGTGGGGGGATGAGGAGAGGGAGAATGTGTGTGTGTGGGGGGGGGGGCGTCATAGCAACTCATGAAAACAATCTCCCAAGGCATAAGGCAAGTGTGATATGAATAAGTGGATCACAAGGAATTCAAGAAAAGGCTGGGAATAGAGAAAGAGATCTGGAAGCCATCCACACAGAGGAAACAATAAATTGGTTCAACATTTTTTTATTGATGATGTTACATTCCCTGGACTACTTCTCATTTTATTTTTTTGGTCTTAAAAGAAAATTAAATTATATTTATTTGTTGAAAGGCTACAAAAGCCAACAAATATAATGAAATGGACCTTTAAAAATGATGTCTAGTAAACAATTTCCAGTGCAGAAGGTGATACTAAACAAGTTAAAATAAGTTTATGCCATTCACTGTGATCTAAGAAATTTCTCATTATACAGTAAAATACTCAACTTAATTGTGGAGAATTAGGATTTCTCTGGAAAAGAGATATAAAATCTTTAAGATGTGCATTTTTATATAATTAGCCTATTTGAGATTTGAATAATTTACTTACAAAGTAGTTCTACAAGTATCTAATTTAATAACTTTTACTTCTCTGTCCTGCAACTTCTGCTTGATTTTTAAAAATACTATTTTTGGTTTTTAAAGTACTTTTATTTTAAAGTACTACGTTTGTTTATCTAGCCAGTCATTTCCTGATATTCACCCTCTAATTGAACCCTGTCTAGTAACAAAGAAAAACAGTTAAAACAAAATAATTTTTAAATCACACCTAATGGGTTTATGAAATACTCTGCTCCCATTGTCTCCCACTTCTGTAAAGGAAGGATTTCATCACCCATTTTCAGGGCCAAGATTTAGCTTTTAATTCTAAGAAAACTAATCTTGTACGTAAGAGAAATTAGATTAGTAAATCAATTTTCTCTCATAAATAATAAAAAAAGGCAAAGAAGGACAGAGTGACCAAAATGGTCTATGTTAATGGTCTTCGGTATCTACCCATATCCAATAGCAGTAATTACTATTTTAAAAGGACCTGTTTTTAGCCCACAGGAAATTCAGAGATGTACAATTCTGGAATCTAAATGAAGTAGTTATTACTTAAAGCCTTTAGTCTCAGTTAATTCAGTAAGTCATTCAGGAATTAGTAGTGATTTTAAAAGTTGACTCAGAAGAGCTAGAAGAGAAAATGGTGAGCAGGAAGATTCCAAGGCAGAAAGAGATCAATTACCTACCCATCAAAGACACAGACTTATGCCAGCACTCTTTGGAGAAAATCAAATCTTTACATTCTCTCTATGTTTCATTGGTAACAAGGAAAAACGATTTTAGATTACCCTTGCAAAGAGTCAATTCCTGAAGCAGACAACAGTTTATTTCTGAATGAATGGCAAAAAAAAAAAAGTTAATTCAATTAATTTTATTTCTATGTATGTTTTTTTTTGGGGGGGGAGGGGGGCGGACAACAAAGGTTAAGTGACTTGCCCAGGCTCACACAGCTATTAAGTGTCAAGTGACTGAGGCCAGATTTGAACTCAAGTCTCCAGAATCCAGGGCACTGCACCACCTAGCTGCTCTCTCTATATATGATTTTTAAAAGCTAGCCAAATAAAGAAAGCATTCAAATCATTGTGGGTGGAAATGTTCTTTCTAATTTCTTTCCCCAACTTGCTTCCCTAGCCTAGAAACTTAAGTGAAATTCTCCATTCCACCCCCCCCCAAAAAAAAACACGTAACAGAAGCAATGTTTGAGATGGGCTAAAGGACAAACTTTTTTTTTTCTGAGTAGCCTCACAAAATATTCGTAATTAAGAAAAACATTCCATAAGTTAGCTTCATTTACCATAGGTCTAGAAATCCTCTAGTTTTGGATATTTTTTTTGTGTGAGGCAATTGGGGTTAAGTGACTTGCTCAGGGTCACACAGCTAGTAAGTGTTAAGTGTCTGAGGCTGGATTTGAACTCAGGTCCTCCTGAATCCAGGGCTAGTGCTATATCCACTGTGCCACCTAGCTGCCCCTGGATACTTTTTTTATAATATAAGATACATAAAGAAAATGTAGAAATAGCCAGGGGGTAGGAGGAGCCTGAATTTACGAGGTGGGTTATCCCTCCTGAAATATTAAGAGGATTTTTTCTAAGGCTATGGAGATTTTAAAAGAGAAAAGGTAATTTTGAAAGAAAAGAATAGGGCCTTTATTAAACATACTATCACCAAGTTTTCTGTCCTCATAAAAGTCTGGGGTTAAATCCCTTAAAGGCAGGTTCTGTAGTTCATAAACATGAAATAAGGACTGGAAGTGACCTTAGAGATCATATCATCTAGGTCAATCCCCCTCATCTTATTCTTAAGGAAACTAAAGCAAAGGGGTTCTGTGACTCGACCTAGGTAACATGTAAGACAATTTAAACTTAGGTTCTCTGCTCTTTCCAAAGGACCCCTGCCCAAAAAAAGCAGCAAAATGCTTTCAGACATCAAAGTCACACAAATGGGATACCAGGAAAACTACAGTACAACAAAAAGATGTCACAATTATGTACTAAAACGGAATCAGTTCATCTTTTCAGACTTAAAACATTTGACCACTTTTGTTCTATCAATATAAATGTCCTTAAGAAACTTGATACTGCTGGCCCAGATTCATTCCTTAGTACTGTCACCTTCCCTAGGAAATCTAGCAATGATAGACAAGTACCAAATATTCCCTTCCATAATTTAGGTAATTTTTGATCACCCACATAACAATTAGCCATTGTGATTCCAACATTTCAGAATACCTTTCCCCTATATCTAGCCATTTCTTTATATAATTGAATCAACATGTGCAAAGAAAACAAATCAAAAAATCAGCTTGCATGTTTTGTCAAAAAAGAAAAAAGAAAAATCTCATAATCTCCCAAATCCTAATCTAAAATGGCATTTATATTATTGATCCCATAGGTCACAAGTAATAATAATGCAGAATAATGCTGTTTTGTAAAGAAGATTGAAGAAGCTCACAGCTAAAACCAAAAACAGCTCAGAAATAGTTTATGTTTAATGTAAGTATTTGACAAGCTCTCCCAAAATATTCTTTTGGGCAGGAGAGGAGTTTGTGACAGACAATACAGATAGTTCAATAAGTAACTAAACAATCATACCCAAAGTATGCAAATTAATGAAAATATATAAAGCTGGAGGAAAGGAAGGCAAAGATAACATGCTTATAAAATTTGGATCTGACACAAAGTAGTAAAGATGGCTCAAATAATAAATGATAGGATTAATATCCAAAAAGATTTCTAATACCCTAGAACAATGGACTTAAGGAAGATGAAATTTAATAAGAATAAGACTAAACTAAACACCACTGAGCACCAACTATGCATAAAATAAAGTTCTGGATCTACAAAGATGATTCAGAATGGGTCTTGCCCTCAGGAAGCTAATAATTAAGGAGAGGTGTCGCAGTGGATAAAGCACCAGCCCTGGATTCAGGAGGACCCGAGTTCAAATCCGGCCCCAGACACTTGACACTTACTAGCTGTGTGGGCAAGTCACTTAACCCCAATTGCCTTACCACCCCCCCCCCAAAAAAAAAGAAAATTAAGGAGAGGCGGGTATATAGGTGGATGTAGCATGACTGCTTTTTAAAAAAATCTAATAGAAACTTGGCCTCCATTAATGAAAGTAAAGCATGAAGATCAAAGGGGAATCACAGGACCCACACAATTTTTAAAAAAAATATATTAGATGCTTGACTTAAAGAGTTGAAAGAGACCATAGAAAATCATTTGGTCAAACTCTTTCACTTTATAGATGAAGAAAATGGACAAGAGAGTGCCCATCACTTACTGAAGATCACACAGAAACTAAGCAGTGAACCGGGACTCAAACCCATGAACTGCTGGCTACAAAGTAGCGGCTGTATGACTAATACAATCTGATTCAACAATCATTTCTTAAATGCCTACTACCTATAAAGCATGGTACCAGGCACTAAGAATATAAAATCAAAATGAAAAACAGCCTAAGCTATCAAAAACCTTGTATAATCACCTGATGGGGATATTGTAGACAGCATTTCTGTATTGAGAGGCAAGTGAAATGAGGCATCTTATAAAGTTCCTGCCTCAAACATTAGTAAGTGCCTATGACTTGCACAACATATTATGTGTGATAAGCAATGCGGACGAGTGGCTAGGGAATCTTGCAGTAGGGAACACCTGGGTTAAAGTCTGACATCTGACACATACTAGCTGTGCAATGAGAGGCAAGTCTCTTAATTTCTTAGTGTCCTGGGCAATTTTGAGGCATTATAAATTAGAGATGAGTTGTTGATTGGCAGTGATGGAGAGATTCCACCTATGCAGTTCTTTACACAGATAAAATCACAGGCCTAGACCAAAAAAGGTAAACAAAAATCCAAAGGAAAAGGGCATATAGAATTAGAAACTGAGAAAACAAAGATAAAAAGAAGCAGTCCAAGTCATCAATGAAGTTCCAATTTACTATAGTCAATAAATGTGTTTATGTGATACAGTACAGAATGTGATAGGGATAAAGAAAAAGGCCAAAGCATTCAGAGAAATGTAAAGTAGAAGAGATCACTGTCAGCTTGTAAGTCTAAGACTGTATGAGATCACATCAAGTGACTCAAATTAGAAGACTCAGGTGCCAACCCTTCAGGTGGCATGGCAGTGTGGAAAGACCTTGGGATTTGGAATATGGAAAGCTCTTTCCTAATCTTACCTGCCAGTAATTAGATATGTGGTCATGGCCTATTTTCTAATTTGGAAAACAAGAGACTCTGACTCTTCAAAGTTATCAATGATCATATCCAACAGTTTTTTCTCAATCCATGTCCTTCTTGACTTCCCTCAGCTTTTGACCCTGCTGCTGATCTCATTTCCTTGATATTCTCTTCTCCCTTTGTTTTTGGGGTACTGCTCTCTCCTGGTTCTCCTTCCACTTAGTTTCCTTTGATGATGTCTTTAATTCAGGTACTGAACACAAACTGTCAGTATCCCAAGGTTCTGCCCTGGGCCCTCTTTTTTCTTTATATTTTTGTTCTTTTTGGTGATCTCATCAGCTCTTAAAGATTTAATTATCAATCTATGTAGATGATTTCCAGATCTATTTATCTAGCCCTAATCTTTCTATTAACCTCCACTCTGACATCACCAACTACCTACTGGACATGTTAAAATGGAGATTTAAAAATCAACATATCCAAACCGGAACTCATTATCTTCCCCTCAAATCCCCCTTCTCCTAATTTCCCATTGCTGTCAAGAGTAGCACTGTCCTTCCAGATACAAAGGCTCACAACTTAGGTCTTATGTTTGATTCCTCACTCTCTCATCCCCTTACCCCCACATTTAATCAGTGGTTAAGTCCTGGTGTTTCTACTTTCATAGCATCTCTCATAGATGTTCCCTTTTCTTCTCTAACAGGCTACTATCCTGGTGCAGGCCTTCATCATCTCGCACCTGGGCTATTGGAATACTCTTGCGGTTGGTCTCTTTTCTGCAAGCCTCACCCCAATCCAATTCATCCTCCAACTCTGCCTAAAGTTCAGGTCTGACCACGCTACCCCACCCCCAAAATAATAAACTGGAGTTTATTAACTCTTGATTATTTCTGTGATCAATTATAAAATTCTGTTTGGCATTCAAAGCCTTTCATAATCAGGCCCCTTCCAATCTTTCTATTATACTTTACTCCCCACTCCACATACTCTAGGATCAGACGATGCTGGTCTCTGTTTTGTTATTCCTTACACAAGATGGTGTGGAAATGTATATTGAACTCAGGTCCTCCTGAATCCAGGGCCAACTAGTTAAAATATTTTTACAATGGTCCATCTCCTGACTCCAAGCATTTTCACTGGCTATCCTCTATGACTGGAATGTTTTTCCTCCTCATCTTTGCCTCTTGGCTTCCTTCAAATCTCAGTTAAAATTCACCTTCTAGAAGAAGCTTTTCCAGAGCCCACTTAATGCTCTGAGATTACCTCTTATCTGTCCTGTATATATCTCATTTAGAGCTATTTGCATGTTGTTTCCCCCATAAGACTGTGAGCCCTTTAAGAAAAGGGATTGTTTCTGCCTTTTCTCTGTATCCCGAGTATTTAGCAGCATCTAGCAATTACCTGGCATTTAATAAATGCTTGAAAACTTAACTAGATGATCTCTAATTTTTCTTCCAGTCTTTAAACTCTATTATCTGGATCAATTGAAATCAGGTCTTAACTTCTCTATATCTGCTTTGATCCTACAACTAAAGAGACTTCTTGTTCATGTTTTTTACACTGCACATTGTCTAGGCAAATGGTATCAAACCTAAATAAAAACAGATCTCATCTTATCAATGTTGTATTCTCCTGTTAATCATTTCACAAATATATTTGAGTCTGGTTCTGGCTGATAGTGATCACTGACACGTTTAGTCTGGAGTCCTCCTTTCCCTTTATTTACACTGTGCATTCTGTGATACTTATTTGGGCAGGGGCTGTGCACCTCTTAATCTTTGAATTCCCTGTGCCTTGCACAAAGTAGCCACTTATTAAACATAAATGTTTAATAACTTGAATTGAATTTCACTATTTCTTGTACCTAATGGTGCAACTACATTGATCAAAATTTTCTTTGAATTTTCTTATGGACACGAAGAAAAGTGTTCAAACAATATATGTAGACATGTAGTGGGATCAACTACACAAACAGAATATTCCAGATAAGACAAGCAACCTTTAATTTTATATTTGAATGACTTTCAAATATCAATAGACTTTCTGTCCACTGAAGGTCTTTCTCATCGTCAATTAGAAATAAAGGAAAAGAAGAGAATTTTCTTCCTATCTGTCCTTCAAAACATGCCATTGAGTCTCTTTTGGAAACACTTAAAATACAGTTTAAACCATAGGTTCTAACATTTTATTTTATGCTAGTTAGTTGCTTTATATTGTTCTGGTTTATGTGCATTGGTCTTAATTCTGAGTTCCATGGAGGCAGCAATTTTCTTCCCTACTTCTCCTATCTACCCAAAGTACTGAGGAAATTAGATAATAGTTGTTTTAAATAAATAGCTTAAGGTAAGCACAGTATATAAACCAATTCCAGATAACTTACATTAATTAAATAATAGTATTGATTATATAAACTAATAGTTAATTCAACAGTTATTTATATTTGGCTCTCAAAATGAATGTAATGACTATATGGAACACAAGTCAACCTGGTTACACCTATACTATTTAAAAAATGGGCTCTGTGTTTACAACTCTATTAGCAGTATTTACTTGTACATGTTGTCTTTCCTAATAGAATGTTAACTACTTAAGTTCAGGTATTGTTTTATTTTTGTCTTTTCATCACCAGAATCTATTATAGTGCCCATGGAAATACTTAAAATAATTTTTAATATGGAGATCAGCCATGTGTGTGTATATGTGCAAGTGTGTGTAATTTGATACCTATTTACCCAGTAAACACTAAAAAGGGACCCCCATTTTAGATAGTTTATATCCATACAAACATGACTATACCTAAAACATTGGTAATTGAATTATACTTTAACTCATTTATCTATTGAAAATATAGCTACTCTTGATAGTCTTTAGAAGAAACTTGAATTTACTTGAATTATATTTTTGTTAATACAGCACAAGTCACTAACTAAAATAATCAAATACAATACCCCATTCTGACTTTTCAGCTGCCGGTGGCAAACAAAATGCTCCTAAGAGTACAGCATGAAGTTTTAGCAACAGATTCATGAGTCAGTATTGTAACCACAACAATATTCTTGTTCTTGATATACTCAGAACAAAGTATGCACTTCTTGTTCTTGCCCATGACAATTTAATTAATTGATGTACAGAAGAAAAAAAGGAAACACCATGAAAATATTAAACCTTTCAAACAAAAACAAAAACCTGTCTGTGTGAACTCTTTGATACTCAGGACTAGGATCACATTCCCTGTCTAGTCCAAATGGCATGATATCTGTGTCAATACAAAGGCTTTCTTTTTGAAGATTTCTGTAATTACACAGACTTTCTTTTAAAGTATCACTTCTTTCTCTGGTGAAAAGGACCTTGCACATGCAATTCTGACCCATTGGATTAATTTTCTGAATATTAAGAACGATTACTTCCTGGATATTATGACACAAGGGCATATTCTAAGAAGCCATTTTCCCTTTCATTTCTAAGAATAATAACCACCACCCTTCCCCACTAACACTACAATTAAAAAGTAAAGTACTTTTTGTTTCCCAAAGTATTTTTGTTTCTGTTACTTCAAATGATCTCTATTAATCCCCTAGATATATTGGATAGGTGGCATTATTTCTAAGGAAGCTACAATAATAGTAGGAAGGAACTGGACTTAGAGTCAGAAGAGTTGTGCAGAAGTCTCAGTCTCCCACATGGCTAACCTTAGGCATGTCATATTAAGTTTTCTTCTTTTTTTTGTGGGGCAATGAGGATTAAGTGACATGCCCAGGGTCACATAGCTAGTAAGTATCAAGTGTTTGAGGCCAGATTTGAACTCGGGTACTTCTGAATCCAGGGCTGGTGCTTTATCCACTGCGCCACCTAGCTGCCCCTGAACTTCAGTTTTCTTATCTGTAAAATGGGAATAATGCTACTTCCACTCTCTAGGTCAGAATTATTTTAAAGATCAAATGAGATAACATAGAGAGCATTATGTGTGTGCATGTATGTGTATACACACATATGTATACTTATCTATTTATGTGAAATTGTTATCACACCCTTTTTTACAGATATGGAAACATGTGCAAAGAGATTAAATATCCTCTGTAGTCAAACGGTAGATTAGAGGTAGTATCATGATTAAAACTCAGTTATCCTGATTTATTATTCCCCAATTAGCAATTTCAAATTTCCTATCTTAGTAATTTTTAATCATTATACAAGCTTAATAAATAAGGAATCTAAACAAAAATATCAGTTATGTTCAGAGTAAATTTAACAATTGAAAGTTTCCACATAATGAATTACATTATATATTTATTTGTATGACACTAATTTAAGAATATATTTTTAATTCAACCATAAATTTTAAATTCATAAAATATGGAGAGGCAGCAAAAACATCAGTTTAAATTCTACCTTTGAAACTTTTTAGTAAAGTCACTTATGTTTTAAACTTCCTCATCTGAACTACTGTATAACACAAGATTGCTTCAAGGGCCAAAGGGGAAAACATCTATTTCAAGTGTTTTATAAACTGTTAGGAGCCACATAAAGACTACTGATAAAATATTTTTGATAATATTAAATAATAGCATGGGAAAATAACAATTATATTATATCACATAGTCCCTTTGTCTAATTAAGTTTATAATTCTGAGTTTGGTTGGAAAATACATTCAGATTAAAAAATAAGTTGCAAAGCAACTTTTCATTACAGAGCTAAAGAGTTAGGCAACTTTGATTTATGCTACACCAAGCCTAGATTATAAAATCATCTTCAAATATGAACAATCTATGTGTAAATATAAGCTATGCTGAGATAAGGACAGAAACATTTAAAACCCATATCTGATAAATAAGTAGTAGTAGTGTCTTGTGCAGAATGCTAGTATGTCCAAAGCACTATGAGAGACCAACACACCTTGGAAAACGGGAATATTCCAAACTGGGGCAAGCATAAAGGGCAAGAAAGCCCTTCAGCTATTTTGCCTTAGGTTAGCCCTGGTCTTAAATAAAATGGCTCAGTAAGTCTTTGATGTGGTGTTGGAGCTTAATGCTACAGCACAATGGAAACAGCTAGTGGATTCTATGAATGTTTTTTAGTACATTAAGTCCTTTAAACCCTGGCACTATCATTTATTGCCCAATTTTCCCACCCAAGAATGTGCAACACTCATCAACTTCTAAGGAGTGTCAGGATCAAAAAAACCCAAGTCCCCAAACAAAACCAAACCCAGTATTTTTGAAATGCAAATGAAAACTTTCAATCTGTAAAGTATTAGACTATTTTGGAGCCCTTCACAAAGCATGTTCTTGAAATGTCACATTTTTTTCAGGTATGGAAAATCACAAGTCACAGTTTAACCAGTTTTTTCTTTTTGTGGCAAATTCATTTGAAAATAAAGTTACCTGGATGTGATTAATACAGAGAATTCTTGATTATGCTCAAACCATCTAAGTCAGTTCTATCAACATGAAGCTTGCAAAGCAGCGAAGATTAACTGATCTTTGCCACAGGAAGTCCACTTTGATACAAAGCAAAAACTTGGTTGCATATGGAAAACACTAGCCTTAACAAATGTTGGAATGAAAAATATTAACTTTGTGTAAAGGAAAAGATTTATGGGAAGTGTCAAATAATGTAGGATATTACCATTGTTAAGGAGGAATGTTTTGGTACCTAGGAGTAGTAAAGGAACCTTGTTTTACTTTAAATATGTGTGTATGAAGAAATAGCTTTTAGACAGGGTTTTAACAGTTTTGGACATGAATTGTGGAGTAAATATAAAGTTGTGGGGGAAAAAAAAGGAAAAAGAAAAAAAAGGAAAAGGAAAAAAGAAAATACCCACTTTATGAGTAATTATGAAACTGTTTCTCTTGACCTACGAAATAACCCTACAACCCAAACAAACACATCTAATTTATAACCACAGAGACAAAAGTAATTAGCTACAAAGCTAAAACATTATCATGCTATTAAGATTAACTTTCCCTCCCCCACTCCACCCAACTAAAGACTTAGTGTATTTTAAGTATGGTAAATAATCAGAAATTTTCCTTCTTGGGATCATTTCAACATTCTACTATAAAACTGACCATTATATTATACTATATCAGATACCTGAGACTAGATTACTAGAATGCTACTTTCAAAAACATATGCTACAAAACTGAAATAAAAAAGGAAAATACATAAACACATACTAATTTTGTGTGTCAGAAAATAATTGTTTGATATTTTTCTATCTTGGTTGAAAGGCTCTTTGTTTTCCTATATAGTTAACACTAAACAACCTTAACTGGAAAAACTGGAAGTAGATATTTGAGACATCAATAGATGACAGCTGAACAAAGATGGAAATTCAGACTAGTATTTTGGGCTTCAAGAGACTTTTAGAAAAAAGTAGTGGCCATTTACTGAATGATCATTTTTTTAACACATACCTATGGACAGTCTGACATCTTGATATACAGACTTCAGCTATTTTTTAAACATACCTTTCTCACATCTGAACTCTTTGGTTCTGTTGTCCAGGTTATGATTCTTGAAACGGCAAGTCTTGTTTCACTAGAGTTTACAAAGTCTGTTGGATCCATCTGCCTGGCCAGAGACTCAATGTATTTCAGAATTGCAACCTTGACCTGCAAAATTCAAGTGTACAATCTGAAACTCACAGTAAGACATTTTGCTTGTCATATTTTGTGCAGTGGCAATATCTAGGGAGATTTAAAAAGTACTCATTAAAAAGTATTGATCAAATAAGGAATTATGAAAAAGGTCCTTCTTTATATCTGTATGAGATGATTATGGATTTGAGTGAGATTAAACTCTGAGGATGAGGTCTGGAAGATACCCAGCCCCGCCCCAGTATAGTTAGTTTCTCTCTTTGCCTAAAAGTTTATTGCTTGTCAAATTCTCATTGTCTCCTTTAAGTTTTATTGCCAATTAACAGTATTTTTACTTCTGCTCTGTCTCCCCACTTGTCAGCTACATCTTAGTTTTATGGCCTGTAATAAAAGTTGTGTCTTCAGCCTATCTGGAATCCATTATATGTCAGAACCCTGCTGAGTGGGTCAGGGAATTCGCCCACCGATTCAATACTTGGGACTCAAGAAGAAAGGACAAACAATCACAAGGTTCAGCACAGGATGCAGCAATTAAGTTGAGACCTGATGTTAGGTGATATATTTCTTTTTCTTAGAGCAGAATCCCCTTGACCCTAGGGTCCCAACAATGGAGTATTCTTGTATTCTTTATTCTATCAAACCTTTGATTTCTTTGATTTCCCAACATAGCTGAAGATAAATTCTAAGCCTGTCATCCTTCTAGAATTAACACGACTACAAAACAAAGCTGAGATACCTGAGTGACTCTTCCTGTTATTCAAGTTGAACATCTTTAGAGATAGATAGGGGCTGGGGGTGGGGGTGAGGGGGGTGGGGGTGGGGTGTCAGTGGGAACTGTGAGATCTGATTCCTCTCACTGTCACTCCCCTCCCCCTTCCCTCTTCCTTAGGTTTGACCTTGTTCCCCCTCCCCTTTCCCCCCTTGTTTCTGGAACATGTATGCATGTCTCCATATATTGATCATGAGCTAAGCACGAACCCTGGGTGAGACAGGATTGGATGTTAGATTGTGAGCTCACCCTAGTGCACGTGGGGACGTTCCTCCTTAAAATTACTATAAAAACTCAAGGCATGTATTAATTGTTGCAGCTTAATCTCAGGATTGAGTTTGCCTGTTCTTGCGAGAATGTGTTAAATCTGTCTCTGCTTGACTTGGTTGTCTCCTCGAGTTATTTGGGTAAACTGAGGCAGTTTGTCCCAAACATATCTAAACAAAAGGTCATTTGATTTTATTGATTATTATTACTGGTATATATTTTACCCCAAATACCGAATAATAAATTTATCAGTGTACAAATATATACAGTTCTTGTGTAGATGTTAGATATAAAGGCCAAATACTTATGTATTTTAAAACAAACATAGCAACTGACCTTAAGGTTTGGCGTTTGTGTTTGATCCACAATGAATCTCATCAAAATGTTAAACTGCTGATCAAATGGAAAGGAATCCCTAGACAGATAACACAAAACAGTATTTTACTTTTTAAATGAAAAATAAGAATGTCCTATCATGAATTATGTTTATACTGTGAAACTATCTAAATAGACAGAGGGAAAACAATTTGTAAAACACAAATTATTTCAAGTATGTCTAAGAAACAATTTGGGCAAAACTTAGTTGGAAATGGAGGTAGGTGAGAGAACATCCTGGAGATAACCTGCTAGCTCAGGAAAGATGAAGAAAGAGATAAGGGGGGTGGGGGTAGGAGTGGGGGGTGAGTTCTTCTACAATGTTTTACTCAGTTTATTTTCTAGCCTCTGCTTATCTGACCCAGCTTCTGATGCAAGAACCTCCTCAACTTTGTCTCCCAATTATACACTGGTTCCTTTAGAGTCAGACTTTTTTTCTGACCCCATCCTCCTTGTTTCTGGGCTGACCCTTTGACACAGACCATGGCCTTATAATTGTTTAATTATCTGTTGCCATTTTGTGCTACCTCTCCAGGAACGTCCGGACTGCTTGACCAGAGAAGCCTGACGATATTAAGTCAAATCAGATACTCTGCTTTGCTGCCAGATCCTGGCCCAGAAACCTAAGCCTCTAGGGACAAAGGCTTTCCTGTGTCTACACTTTCTGATAAACCACTATGCCCCTTGCCTAATGAATTAAATTATCATCATCCTCTCAGTGCCTCACTGCAGTGTGGACAGAAACTTCTCAATTCTTGAATATTATGTTAGTGAAGTACAAGTACTGAAGGGACTTAAACAAGCTGAAAAGAACTAAAAAACCACATCTGTGAAGATCACAGAGTCCTAAAGCTAAAGTGGACTCCAAAAATCATGGAAGCTGAGGACCACACAGGTGATATGGCTTGCCCCAGGTCACCTCAGCAGGCTCACATGACTCTCCTGCCTACTTGCTGTCAAAAGGACTACCTGGAATAAGTTTAAAGAGGCTCATCAATAGTAGATTTGCTGCAAGGTGATAATCTACAAAGACGAGCCTCTAATATAGCTAATGGGGATGTAATTGGCATTAGTGAACAGAATATTAACACTAAGGAAATCACAGGGCCTTGAAGGAATAAAGTGAATTTTTCCATTTGTATGACAGGGGTGGAACCTCCAATTAAACTCCAAAGGCAAGGCATTAAAAACCAACATTTTTATTCATTAATTATGTTTCTTGAAAATTCACTTATACACTAAAGTGCTCTCAAAAGCAGACCAAATACATGTCTGCTACAAACAACAATCCTTTTCCTCATCTATCTTGATCTTCAAAGTTCTCAAGACCATCTGTGAAAGAAGAAGGAGGTTTAATCACCACTGGTCAAATCAATCCTTAGTTTCTCTACTGATGACCCAAGACATGAAGTGAAGGCTACTGGAGTTTACGTGTAGTACGGATGCTAGCTATGAGTTTTCACAAGTCACAGAGTTTAGTCTCACTACATCAGAAAGTACATATATGGTCACAATTTGCTAACAACTCCATTACATTCACAAAAGTTATAAAACAGCTATGGATCAATACTGAAAATTTTACAGAAGATAATGTGGGATGTGCAAACTGGTAACCCTCTCTGAGTTCAAATAAGTAGCATATCAAATTCTGGATTCTGTTTCTTAAAGTGCCACACAATATCTCTTGAGAGCATAAGATTAAAATGCGTCTTGAATATCCTTAAACTATACTCTTCTTGATAATATTTGTCAGCCTTTATGTTTAAAGTATTTTGTTTTATCATTACAAGGTACTTTAAAACTCATTAATATTCATAGAACAACCCTTGGAAGCAGACAGGACAATGATTCTGGCTACAGTAGAGGCTATTTTCCCTTCCTTTTGTATTAGAGGAAAATGTACCTTGTAAGAGTCAAGTGACTTATCCAAGGTCAAGCCTTTAGTCCTTAAAAGAATTTTGACTTAGAAGACTGAGGTTTTATAATTCAAACATGATAGTTTTTTGTTTTTATAATACCATGATGTTTTATTTTCAAGTGAAGAAAAACATCTTTTAGGCTTTGGTGGACAAGAGATGGAAAAAAGATTAAAATGATTGCTTCTACTTAGAAAACACCCATAGTTCTAAAGTATCAAGAAATATGGTGGGGAATATGCATATAGGAGAGAATAAACATTTATGAAGTGCCTTCTATGTGTCAAGAACGGTGTTAAGTACTTTACAAATATTACTGTATTACCATTTCTTATCATAACATGCAATTAAAATTTATCAATAGTATTTGTCATTACTTCAAAGACACTGACCACATCTTTTCTGTTGATTTTATAAATTTGTTTACAGATTTAAAGATTAAGAAGTAATCAGGTGGCTGCGAGGTGGCACAGTAGATAAAGCACTGGCCCTGGATTCAGGAGGACCTGAATTCAAATGCAACCTCAGACACTTGACACTTACTAGGTGTGTGACCCTGAGCAAGTTACTTAACCTTCATTGTCTCGCAAAAAAAGAAGGGGAAAAAAAAAAGAAGTAATTAGGTTGTCATGTTGTAAGACTGTCACTGGTGGAAAGAAGACTGGGGGACTGGGATTTGAGTGCCCAGCTTCTGCTACCAAGTAGCTATGTAACCCTGATTCAGTCACATATTCTACTTCTTGTTGCTTGCCTCAGTTTCCTCATGTATAAAATGGGAGGATTGTATTTCAAGATCTCTAAGATGACCTCCAGCTCTAATATCTGATGAGGTCATATCAGATGCATCATGACTTCAACATTAATAAAATACTAAGAAAGCTGAGTCTAAGTAAGACGGTTCTTGCATTCTCTTTGCAACTCATGCCTCAGAAATTACTGCCCCCAATTTTGCAAAAGAAAAAGAAAACATTGATGATTCTACCAGCACAGAAAACACAAAATCCTAATGAATGCTGAATATGGCACCACTTGCTCCAGATCAACCAGTGACCAGTGAGCCATTAACAGGGGTAAAACAACTGCAAGAAGATTCTCCCCATACTATGTAGTGGTACTTTTAGTCCTGAGTTCCTCCCTTCTCCCCTCCAAACCCATCTTTCTGAGAGCTAAATTAAAACTGCAGCAAGCAGCAAGTTCTGGAAGAGAATTTGTTTGTATAACCAAAATGTAAAAAGTACTTTTGATGAAGCCCTCAAAAGGAATAAGAATCAAGGCAGAATTAGGACAAGAATGTTTAAGGAAAAAAATTATGGGGTGACCTGGTAAAGTCTACAAAGTAAGATACATAGCTAACAATAAACAATATCAGCCCCAAGTAATCAAGTTGATTATATTTAATTTTTTTCTGACCTGCAACATAACCTGTTAATAATCTACTAGGCAGATCAGTATACTCACCACAGCCCATAAGTCATGCAATCAAGAGCACAGTAATTTGGCAGAGTACAAAATCTGCCTCTAATCATTTATTTACTTGCCTGGGGTTTGAGGAACAGAAGATGAAAAACCTAAAGGAATTTTTCTAACACTCAGTTTATCACTTTCCTTTTCATTCCTGGACTCTCACCCTTGCAACAAATACCATGTATGTCTTCTATTCACATCCACCAAGTTAAATATAAAGTATTAAAGCAGTGTGTATGGGGGCAGCTAGGTGGCACAGTGGATAGAGCACTGGCCCTGGATTCAGGAGTACCTGAGTTCAAATCCAGCCTCAGACACTTAACACTTACTAGCTGTGTGACCCTGGGCAAGTCACTTAACCCCAATTGCTTCACTAAAAACAAAACAAAACAAAACAAAACAAAAAAGCAGTGTGTATGATTTGATATATGGGAGGGAAATCGAATGTGTACATAATTATATAGATGGAATAAGTTAGGATCTGAATGATGGAGAGACAAAAGTAGATGAGAGATACAAACTAGCATAAAGAGATGGAAAAGTAGTTGTGAGATGACTACAGGATGCTATGCTAGTCAGTCAGTCAATAAACATTTATTGAGTGCCTACTATGTGTCAAGCACTACTCTAACTACTGGGGATACGAAAAAGGGCAAAAGACAGATGAATTTGTTCCAGCTCCCACTTTTACCTTGTTACATCTAGAGCTTTTTGAACTTTTGCTTGTACAGATCCAAGTAAATCTGCTCCCATTTTCTTAAGTAATTGTGTCAGAAGAACAAAAAGCCAGTCTTGCAAGTCATCTTTATGGATTATTATAAAGTCCACTAGAGTCTCGAGGAACATACTGAAAACCTACAAAGGATACATAGTAGAAAATTAATCATTTCTCATTCTTAATGCCACTTCTAATTCACTGGAAATTCATCAGAATTAAAACATTGAGAAATAGTAGACAACAAATAAAAAACTTCTAAGGTGGTTTTGTCAAACAATCAACTGGGTTAACATCCCCAGTAAACACTAACGTTACAAACTGTGTCATAGAAAAATAAAGGAAAAAAGGGGAAGGACTTACTCTCTTTTGTGAATTCCACCGCACAGCAGGCCATGCAACAAAACAAACGATTTGTTAGTTCACATTGTGAATTAATAGTACCATGATGCAGAGTTTTAAAAAAAACAAACACACAAACCAAAAGTATGCTTGTAATGTCTGCCATCTTACAATAAAAGTTTTCATACTGGGGCAGCTAGGTGGCGCAGTGGATAGAGCACTGGCCCTGGAATCAGGAGTACCTGAGTTCAAATCTGGCCTCAGACACTTAACACTTACTAGCTGTGGGACCTTGGGCAAGTCACTTAACTCCAATTGCCTCACTAATTAAAAAAAAAAAAAAGTTTTCATACCACAAGACAGGACTTGAACATATGGAGCACTAAGGAATTAAATCTTGCAAGAAGGCAAGGTGGATAGTGTTGAAAATTTCCAGGTCTCTTTTCATGATCCTATTTTATTTCTCATTTTATTTTAGCATTCAGTGAGTGCATTAATAATTTAGGATTCAATAAATTAGGCACAGGGAAATCTATTCTTGTGTGTTTGCTGACATTTTAAGGCAGCTAGTATCACAGAACTTTTAAATATTTTATCCCATTTTCTCATCTGTGATTCTCTGATCAAGATTTACTTTACTTGTTATAAAATTCCTAACTTCATTCTCTCATTATGTGGCAATGCAATTGTTAACCAATATCTAATGTGAAAGAAGGGGCCAAACAGGAGTTTTTTTGAACCAAAGAATTACAGGGAAAATTGCAGCAATTTGTTTTCATATCCAGCTATTGAAACTTGCTCTACGGGAAGCACCTTACTGATTAAAAAAAAAACCTCACATACATATACATATATATATATATATATATATATATATATACACATACACATACATACATACACACACATATAAATATATACATGTATGCGTAATTTTATTATAACATCTATTCAATCCGAGATTTCTTACAAAACAGTTCACAAGGTAAGAATTGAGTCCCAGTCATTGGGGTGGTTTCTCATCCCACAAAAATACCTCATAAATGGTAACTAAACTGAGAATCTTTCCCCCCAACAAACTCACTGTACAAGAGCCATCTGATGGGAACAAATTTCTTTCATTAGCATCACATTCTGGTTCTGAATCAGCAATCTAGAGGCGAATAGGTGATAGAAATTTCATCAATCTCCAGAACCATCTGTAACCCCCTCTATTCTCTATGTTGTAAATCTTATTGCTTTAATAAGGACTCAAAGCTATTATAGATAATGTTCTTCTAAAATAGTCATACTTTATTTGAAATCCTTTATTAGCCTCCATTATCACAAGAGTCTCTGTGACTCAAGATTTCATGATTAGCATAGTATAAGCTAATTTACTTTCAAGCTGGTTGGATCTGAGTAGGGCCGAATTATGGCTAATAGAGATTTTCTTTTATCTGAACAGTATAGGGCCCTTTAACAATCAAGATGGTTCCTTCCAGGAAGAGCTTTAGTAATTTCCTCTTAATTTTTTTAATTTTTTTTTTTTTTGGTGAGGCAATTGGGGTTAAGTGACTTGCCCAAGGTCACACAGCTAGTAAGTGTCAAGTGTCTGAGGCCAGATTTGAACTCAGGTACTCCTGAATCCAGGGCCAGTGCTTTATCCACTGCACCATCTAGCTGCCCCATAGTAATTTCCTCTTAAAGGAAAATAAAAATAGTTCTGGTTGGGCTATCGACAGAGAAATTGTCAAGCTTTCTAGTTACTGTAGGTTCCATTTTTCTAAGCATGGTACAGTATACAAGAATAAAGTCTATTGGTACCAAATATGAGAACAAGTACTAGTCATGAGTTGGCTTTATATTAATCTAAAGAACACAGCATTTGCATTTAGCTTAAATAATCAGGGACATACCCAATGAGACCGTTAAATAACATATGTATTAAGTAATTGTTAGGAAGAGACTAAAGAGCTATATAAAATAGCCTCTAATGAAGAAAGAAGCAATTGTAGAACCACTGAAGTTACACGGGGACCGAGGAAAACCCAAGTGATTAGTGGGTACATGGGGATTGAGGCCCATATAAAGTTACTACACATTTAAGATTCTGAAGGTCTTAATATTAGGGTCCCCACATTAAGGAAGCTCCCTAACTCAATAGCAGCATATACTTTTGGATGTTTGTCTTATATTTCTAAAATCTATCTTCCATACAGAGAAATTAATCCCCTGAACATCTAAATAAATTTCATCTTTTGAATTTTCTGTAAAAATAATCTTGGGGGGGGGGGAGCTAGATGGCACAGTAGACAGAGCACCAGCCCTGAAGTCAGGAGGACCTAAATTCAAATACAGCTTCAGACACTTGAACTTATTTGCTGCATAACCCTAGACAAGTCACTTACCTCCAATTGCCTCACACAAATTAAAAAAACAAACAAACAACGACAACAACAAAAAAAGAAACAAAAACACACCTCCAAACTTTTCGCTAAACCCACACCAGTGCCTGGCACATAGTAGGCGCCATATAAATACTAGCTATTATTATTATTATGTCTTTCTCCAATAATAACCTACAGTTCCCTGTCCCTTTTACTTCAAACCACTACAATAAATTTAAATCAGGGACTCCAAATAAATTTTGTAAAGAGAACCCTTTTTCCCCCACTGAGTCCAGAATTAGCCTCGTCATGCATGGGATGGGAAGGGGCCTCAATCTTGGTATGGACTCACAAAAAACTTAGTTGGCATTTTAATCTCAGTTTCATGCTATCTGTTCCAGCCTCAGGTTTCAAACCACTATAATTTGTAACTTCTTTTAGTTCCTACTAGCTATAGCCTTTGAATAGGCAAACTCACATAATGGATACAACTAGTTTTAGGGCACTCCACTTTTAGAAACATTTGCTTAGTGCTTCAATAAGTCTAAAATAACAGGCTACAATTTTATATGTTATCATTCATATATATATATATATATATATATATATATATATGAATATGAAATATTGGGTATACCCCTAAATGATATTTTTGAAAGGGAAAAAATACTTTGATGAATCCAATCATGAACTTTATATGCATAAAAAGATTTTTTTCCTTTCCACAAAAATTGCATTTTACAGATTATATTTGAACCAATAAAATGGACAGACACCGAAGCAAACATATTGGCTACATACAATGCATTCAAATTTTATACAATTTAGATTTTAAAACACTGAAGTCTATATTCACACAAACATGGAATATGTTAATGCTTTATGTGGTTAACTATTACAAAGTTAATTCTTACTACTGAAATTTTTGATGTATTCTTTACCCTATAAATTTTATATTGTTTTTACTCTAAGCTAAAAAAAATCATCATTTCACTATCACATATACCCTTAAGAATATGCTTTATGGCACTTAAAAGAGTGAAGCTATTAAAAATGCCAGATTTTTTAAAATGGGAAAATAAAAGCAGTCAATAACACCAACTTCACATCTATGAACTCAATGAGGCCCTACCCAGTGCCTTTCCACTCTCAGGTACTTCTAGTAATTCAGGTGCCACAAACAAGCAGGTAAGGCTCAATGAAAGAGCTCTCAGGCTGTTCTCTAGACTCACCTTGCTGTGAGGGTCAGCAAACATTCTAGTGAAGATCTCACACAGCCTTTTTAATTCAACTCGACTATCAGAAAAACAACAAATAAAGATAAATGAGACTTTAATTACTATATCTCTGTCTTTGAATTATTCATATATGTAAATAAGCCTTTAACCCATGGTCATTGATGAATCTCACTTTTAAATACAAGTTTCATATACAAAACTTGCTTTTTAAAAGAGTAGATTTTTAGCCTATTTGAAAACATTAAAAATATTAAATAAAAAGGGTTAATAAAATGATCATTATTTACATACAAGGGATACTATCGTGTTAGAAACACTTCAAAATGGCACTAATAATTCTTCTGAGGGCGCAGCTAGATGGCACAGTGGATAAAGCACTGACCCTGGATTCAGGAGTACCTGAGTTCAAAACTAGCCTCAGACACTTGACACTTACTAGCTGTGTGACCCTGGGCAAGTCACTTAATCCCCACTGCCCCGCAAAAAAAAAAAAAAAAAATCCTCTGAGAGGTTATCTTTTGTGGGCAGTCAATGACCCGGAAAAGGGCTTATTCCTGGGCCCCTGAAGCACTTGGTTAGTCATCATTTAGCAGTTCCTTAAATAGTATGAAAACTGTACGGGACCTGAAGCTGAATTCATAGTTTGTATTAAACAAATTTCGATTATTAGCAGAGAGCTGAAGTCTCTTCAAAATTTACTTTAAAAAAAAACAGTATTAATTCTCCTGGAATACACTGATTTAACAGAAATGTCATAATAGCTTACCTCAAAAGCTAGGCTTAGAAGAACCTAATGGATTTTGATAGGTCATTAGTTTACTAACATCAGAGAGAGTCTGGGGTACAAGCAGAAAGCAGGAGAAAGCACTGTTCAAAGTTATGTGACTGCAAATGTCAGCTTACACAGATTATAAGGAGATAAAAGATCATAAAGAACCAAAATTCTGAACTTATGGCTAGCTCTGCTCTAAATAGATGTACCAAGATTAAAGGGACCTTGAGTCATCTAATTCAACCTCTTTACTTTAAAAATAAGGAAACGAATCAAAGCTCAGAAGTTAAGTGTTGCTCCTAGAATCACAGATATAATCACTGACAGTTTAGACAATTATGAAGGCCCCTGCCTCAGGTTAGTGTTTATTGGACATCTTTTGGCCTACTAAATAGTTTACATGGGTCTACTTTCTAATACATTAGAATGGATTGGGATACTTGGTTCTGAAACACTTGGAAGATAATGAAAGTAAAACCACAGAAATAGTAATCCAGGCTGATGTTGATACTATCAAAATTACAGAAACGATTAAAAACACTTGAGTAAAAAAGTAAAGCTCACTAGAAGCTCTTTGCACCTTTTAATAAACCTGTTTCCCACAGGCACACTAGTACATTGTTGGTGGAGCTATGAATCAGTGAGAACCATTTTGGGGAAAAACACTGAAATTATGGCAGTAGAGTGACTACAATGTCCATAGCCTTTCACCATGAGTTTTTATTACTAGGCTTTTACTCTCAAGGAGGTCATTCATAAAAATAAAGTCTCTATGTACTCCAAAATATTTATACTAGCACTTTTTATAATAACAAAGAATAAGAAACAAAATAGACTGAGGAATTACTAAACAAATTGTGGTACATGAATGCAATGAAAAATTACTGTACAGTAAGAAATGATGAATACAGTAAAATATAGAAAGATCTATGCAAGAGGTGTCAAATTTGAGGTAGGCAAAATACCTAAGTATTGCAGACTACATGAAATGATGTAGAGTAAGTTAAGAAGAGCCAAGAAAATTTATACAAGGACTAATACAACAATGTAAAAGGAAAGAACTACATACACACAAAAAAAAATCAAAATTGAATATTGCAAAATTATAATGAACAAGCATGGCTTAAAAGAAGATATAGGAGAAGATACTTCTACCTCACCCCTTTGTAGAGGTAAGAAATCCACAAAGGTTGTACATTGCACTGTGGGAGGAATACTTAACTGCAAGAGAAGATTTCTGTACTATATAGGCTCTTTGCTACATGAGTTTTCCTAAAGGTTCCTTCTCTAAAATGATATAACCATATTACTATAACCTTTATTTATAGATAATCTTGGAAACATTGTTCAATTTTATGTTGCCTATTTCTTTTGTAGCCCTTACAAGGCATGGCAGATACTTAGTAATTTGTGACTTTTTGAGTAATTAAATGACTGCCTGTGCCTCCTTTTATAAAATCCTAAAAGGTAAGAAGTAGAAAACCTATTAAGAGACCATTTTGTCCAATGTCCTTCTTGGACAAGGAAGATTTAAAAAGGTTGTGAACTCCTCAAAGTTATAACACAAGGTACCAAAGCCAAGGTTTGAACCCAAAGCTTGATTTTGAGTACTATGCTTTCTCTTGCTACAAGAGCCTACAATCACGACTCTCCCCAATCATACCAAGTCAGGAAGACCTACAAAAGCAAACAATGTGATATATGATTGATACAAGAAATATTTATACTAATAAAATCACCAATCCTTTTTGAGCACCCCATTATTTCATTCATTTGAGCCCCTAATTCTATTGAGGCACAATGCCCATGCTTACCTTAGTGTTCTTTGGCTCTTCAGTAAGTTCTGTAGTCCAAGAAGTCCTTCTTTTCTTTCAGACCAGTTTGAACTAGCACAGTGGTTTAGAACCTCTGCTACATCTTCAGTTTGTCGTAGATAGTGAGGAATTCCTCCATTTCTGGAGCCATATGAACGCTCAGAGCAAACACTTGATGCATCACTGTTAGCATCATCATCGGAATACATCCCATATGGTTCATATCGTCTCCTCACTGGCTTTTTCTGCCAATACCCAGATAGGGTTGGTGGAATTCAGGAAAAAAAGATGGGGATTTTTGAATGGGAGTGAGAATGGCATTTTAAATTAAAATAAAATTCAGCTTCACATCAAAAGAAGAAAAGCAGGGAAAATGTTAATGTTTTCCTTTACTGCCAATAGGTTAGAAAATAAAAGTAGTAAAGCTTTCCTTCAGTACAACAGAATAACAATATGCTTTCAGGCTAAGTAAAAGGTGAAATGTGATCTATGATAGCATGGTCTGTGGAAAAATACATTTAACTATTCCATCTGCACAAGGATTCTTGGGATTACTGTGGACATTTTAGCTGGATGCAGTCTTACAGATCATCTCAAAAAGTTTCTTATATTATGTGGGCCAACTAGAGTATAAAGGATCTATCCAATTCAATTCTCCAAGACTGAGGAAGAGTTTAAAACAATTCTCTGTTTTCTGATTCTCTTGGTACTTTCTTTGGTCTCCAACACCTATGTATCATATAATATAGCATGTAACCTACTCAGTCATGTTGAGATAAGGTGTACATTTTCTTTAAAGGGAAAGAAATGAGTAATTCTGACCTGGAATTTCCAAATACTAATCATCTGATAATATGGCTTTAACATCTAAGTAAAATGTTAAAATATGAAGAATACAAGATTATGTTCATGAGATAATGATGACAGGCAAGCAATAGGTTAATACACAAAAACTAATCACTAACAGTTGCAAGAACAGAGTTCAGTATCTTAGAATAAAAGTTAGAACAAAAATACATGAACTACAACTGATAATCACTCAAATCACTACAAAATCACACATTAATAACAAGTATGCTCATATTGCATTTTTCTTTCCTTTTAACAATCCCAGACTTATAAATCCTTACAACTGGGAAAAAAAAAGTCAAAACCAAACAAAACCAAACAAAACCAACAGAAAAGTTAACAAAGCACTGGTACCTTGCTCCTGGAGTCTCCTAATAGCTGTAGGCAGGAAAATTTTGAAGGATGGGGAAAAAGCATAGAGAATTATGTCAGAAGCTTATGTAGGGGGGTTCTTCTTGCAACAAAAATGTACAGCAAAATGTATTTTAGCAAATTAAAAAACACAGATCAGCAGGTGTTTTAAATCAAGCAAATAATAACAAAAATGGTTTCAAAATGGCATTCTCAACTAGTCCTATGCCCTCTTTCTAGACCCCCCCCACTGCCAAAAAAACTCTACCCACCCCCTAAATTAATACTTTAAAATGATTTTATCTAATTTTTAACTTCCATGGTGTATGGTCTGTTCCCATGGTACAAAAATTATATTGGTGAAGAGTCCTATACCATCCTTGTGGCTTTTTCCTCCTCTGAAACAGGATCTACTGAGACATCAATTGGTTTGGCCATCCAAAAAAAAAAATACAGCTCAGAGGGCCATTACATTACATATAGGATCTAATTTACACCCCTAGGTTGCTAGAATTTATAGAGTTCTGTATAAAACTCAAGTAACATGAAGCTGTGGCAGCATCTCTCAAGTCTGATTCAGGTTCTCAGAACTTTGCAAATAATCCCTTAGGAAACTCTTTAAAGGGGCCAAGGATAGATATGCCTCTGTCACAAGAAGTCCATTTAACTAAGTTTTTCTAAAGTCCTTTATTCACTATCCCTTTACCACCACCCCAACCCCCATCCCTCAACTTTCCCCCAGCATCTCTGAATAAATAAGGGATTGAAGCCAAAAACTCCTGACTTGGATCAGGAACCAATTTCCTTGTATGCTGCCCCAGTTCTTGACTCCTGGGATAAAGCCATCTTTAAAGCAATCGCTCTCATTTCCAGCATTTACCAGAAAACTGCCTTTCTATATGAAAGAGTGTTAAATAAAAGCTGACCTTGCAATCCTTCCCTACAAGGAAGGCATTATCAGGGTGTAAGACTAGTTTGCAGAGAGGATAGATCAAACAAGAATGAATGAAAAGGGAAACTCTAAAGAGATAAATATGGACCTCTAGAAGCAATCCACTGCAAAATCTGGATTGGATAACCAAATAGCTGGATTAAAAATCACAGTTTTAAAAACTTCGTGTGTGTGTGTGTGTGTGTGTGTGTGTGTGTGTGTGTGTGTGTATAAAAACAGGGTTTGAAATTAGATGGCTCTTTTTTAAAAAATCTATTTCAAATTCTGAGCACAAACCAGAATGTGCAACAGAGTCTTACTCCTGGATGAAAAAAGTCTTTTAAAATCAATCTGACAGCAAACAGATTCCACCAAGTATGTGTTCTTTAAAAAACATTAAAAGATCTCTAAAGTTTCTCTCTCTCCTTTAAGGCAGTTTTTTTTTTGGGGGGGGGGAGGGGTGTTAAACTTTTTTTTAAGTGTTTCTTTTCTCTAATAAAAACATATAGTTTAAGCTCTTCCCACAGTATATTAAGGTCCCTTTTCATAATACCATTTTTGAAAAATAAAATGTATGTGGAAATAAGTGAGGGCATCAATGTAGTATTTCCCACACTATAATAAGAGCGGGCAACAGGACTGAGGGCCTATTAATGCACTATGTTTAGACCATGCCAAAAATTTTGCTCATGACTGAAAATGGAGCAAGATAGCAGAGGCAAAGAAAAATTGAAGGTGTGTTAGGGATATAAAAGGTAAAGAAAAAACTAACAACCCTTCTCCTAGGAGCACGATGTCATCAAACCTCCACTGGCTGGGCAGGAAAGCAGCAAAGAATTACCCAATCCTATTAACTTCTAGCAGATCACTTTTTATCAATGCCTAAGTACAGAGATGTAAAGTAAGAGAAAAAGAAATCTACAATAAAGATTTGCATACTTGTTCAATAAGAGCAATTTTAAAATGCTAAAAACAAATTTACATATTTGGGCTATCAATTTACTTACTGGTATAATCTGTACTTTAAAAAAAGAACATGCATCTGAATAACCAAATGTGACATTTGGTCACCTGTGGTAGTGTCTATTGTGCCTCTTACCAGGGCATCAGCAACAGCTGCTTCCAGATCTGTACTTGTACTTAGAACTCGCATAGCATTGACAGAACCAGGCATCCTTCCCGGCTGCCCAAACCCAAACCGATCTATGCAGAAAACAAAAGCAAAACAACTCTGTTCAGTTAATTCACATTTCCTCTGAATTACCTCCAGGCAACCATGCCTTTCCCAGCAATCATACATGGGCCCTGAAGAGCCCTACAGTCTGTCAAATTTAACTAAATTAAGGTATTTTTATGTCATTGCTCAAATTTAACTACTATGCTGCAATTGTCTTTTAAATGATGGCTAAAACGAATTGGTATCTAAGTGTATGTTTTGTTATTGGAAAATTTGGGGACAATTTACTTAGATTGTGGAAGGGAAGTTTGAATTTTACAAATCTTTTACGCTACTTATCTTTACCTGAAGGATCAGGGAGCCCTGTTATTTGGTATTGCTATTCAATTGTAAGCTTCACAGATTGGCAAATCTCACTGTAGCAAGTACAAAGAAAATAACAAGATGTAGACTAAATTGACCTCTATGTAGAGAGTTTTATTATAGCCCTTGTTGTTTAATGGGTATTAATCAAACTCGTTAATACTGGACAAAGCCATTAAGGTTAAGCCCCTTCTGGTCTTGATTCCCACCCTCTTCTGACTCCTTCAGGACCTTATTTCACAAGGAATTCCCTACCGACCCCACTTCCATTTTGATCTCCAATATGTCCTTCTCTGCTGTTCTTCCTCCTCTGCTTACATGAAAGCTTAAATTTCTCCTAAAAATTCCTCCTCAATTTATCCTAAATGTACCTTTCCTAGAACTGGTGAAATCCACAATCTCTTCACTTATACTTCCAAACTTCTCACCTCCACTTTTCACCATATTCCCTCCCCCGCCCCCAGGCCATTTAAAACTGCTTTCTCCATGCTCTTAAAAAGAATTTAATTGCCAAAATACAAAGGTATTTTCTTAGTTCCAACCCTCTTTGTGTTTTCTCAGCGTTTGATGTTGAACACTTTCTTATTCTTGATATTCTCTCCCATCTTGATTTCTGTGACAGTTTGATCCTGCTTCCCTTCTCTTCTCAATCTGGTGATTTGTTCAGGTGTCTCCCAAGGTTCTGCTCTAGGCATTCTTTTCTCTACTTTGTCCTCCATGATCTCTCATTCTAAAATACTGTCATTCATCACCTCTGTGCAGATGACTTAAACCCAGTCCACTAATACATTCTAACTAAATATGCCCCAAATTGAACTTATCATCTTTAAATTCTTTTTTCCTCCTCTTTATCTCTGTTGAAAACACCACCACCCTCCCAGTTACACAGGTTCTAAAGCTTTAAGTCATCCTTCATTTTGGTCTCTCCCTCACCCTCCTTATCCTAAAAATCAATTGCCATGCTCTGTTCATCCTACCTCTACAGCATTTCTTGAACTTCTTCCTTCTCCTACTGCCTGCACCACGTGTCTAGGTACACATCATGCTCCCTAGTCCACTTCCCCCACCTTGGTTATTCACCTAGATGCCAAAATAATTTTCTTAAAGCTTATTTCCATAAGCTTTTTTTATTACAATATTGACCATGTCCCACTCCCTATATGAAGAAAAGAATTCTTTGGCATAATCTGGTGTGAAACCACCTTTTAAATCTTATTTCATTGTGAAATGGTGAGAAAAGCACCAGTTTGGGGCCTGGATTTGATCCTGGATGAGCAAGTTTTTATGTTATTATGTTTATTATTTTATTATATTTATTTAAGTTATTATGCCCCAGTCATTTGACCTTTGTCAGGGTCTCAGTTTCTTCATATGGAAAACCTTAAATCGAGTCTGATGACCTCTGAGGTTTCTTCCAACTTTAAACTATAATCCTATCATCTTTGTCAGGTGTTTTTATGCTTATGCCAAACAGCCTGCACCTGTTCAGTTATCTCACACAATCCTCACACCCATGCTGTTCACCTAACTCCAGCCATTCCCTTATGCTATACTGACTTATTTGCTCAGAAATTTGTTGCCTGTTGAAAGTGTTCTCTTCATTCAGACGGGGTCAGGTGCCACTTCCTCCAGAGCCTTCCCTGAAAGTGACCTCTCCTTTGCCCTTATCCCTCATCATACTTAATTTGTCCCTGTATCTCATCCCACTTACTAGAGTGTTAATTCCTGGGAGTCATGGGCTGCCTCTCTCTTCAGACCTGGCACTGTGCCTTTGGCACAGGAAACCCTCAACTGGTGTTTACTGAATGGCTTACACACTCTTCTCCACCAAAAAATCCAGCAAACTGATCAGAGATATTTCCCTTTGCAAATAATCAATATCAAAATAAAATAACTCCACTATAAAGGTCAAAAAAATTAAAAACAAAAAAATCTCATTCTGCTAACTTTCAGTATTAATTTTCCCTTAAGTATGGTTTTATAAATGCAGTATTTCAGAGAGAGGTATAAAACTGACTGAAACAGGTGCAAGAATTTGATTTTTAAAACATTTAAATTGAAGTTTCAGCTACTCAAAAGCTATTACTAATTATCATGGAAAATGAAAACAATAGGTTTTCTTTTTTTAAAGGTGACTGACTATACCCATGAAATCAGTTGAAAAGAATCCAACAATAAAGTAATGGAGCTTATGGCATTAGACATAGAAATTAACAACATAGTTGAGCTTTATGCAATGGTGAAAATGGCTCAATTTAACTTTATTATTAAGAACTTGTGAAAGACAAGGCTAATATTTAAAGTGTTTTCACTATTTAATAAACTATATTAGCAATATCCTGAAAGATGAACATTTTCATGTCAAAGGGAAGATAACTTCTTTAGTACATCTTCTGATTTTAACAATGGGAAATGTCATATTTCAAAATTTAAACTCTGTATCGTTAAATTGCCTGGTCTTGTTAAGTTTTAAATTAAGGTGTTACTTAAAGACTAATTTATATATTTTATTCAAATAAAATTATAGAACATTTTAAACTTTTTCCAACTTAATTTGTGACATCATGTAAAGGAAAAAAATCTTAAATGCTATTAGAGAAGTTATACAACCATGAATTTTTAAAAGGAAATGAAAAAATTTATGTTACACTATCCCCTTTTTTAACACACTTTCTGATCACATACAATATTATATATATGTATAAAAAGCATTTTAATATATGGGCAATCAAATAACTCTGCCCACTACCATATGCATCACAAGCACAAAACAGCTTTAATTTGCAAGAACTTTGCTGAACAAAGATTAGACTATTTTCACATATGATAGCATAATCCCTTTTTAAATCAGTATCTTGCTACGTTAAAAAAGGGTAGATAGTGGGGGGGTTCATGAATAACAAAATGAAATAAATTCAATTGTAAGCAATTTATAAAATACCTGCCATAGCAAACAAAATCTGGCTTAAAAAAAAAAAACCCAAACCCTATGGGGGCTTCATGCCAGCATATCCTGTTCCAAGAATGCTCCTTATTTTCTAAATAAAAATACTTAATATAAATACATGGTGCTTCCCAGCTGCATACAGCTTTGGAACACAAATGATTCACTATCATTTGGCATTTATTGTAGCCTATTTGTATTTTAAATGAGGGAAGGGAGAAATGATTTGACACCTGAGAAAAAACTCAGGGTTTTTACTTTCACTGAATTGGAATATACACGCACTACCTTATGATACTGATATCCTATTATACAATCCTATCTTGTTAAAAGGTGGATATAGATAATTATGACCTCCAACTGGCCCTTAATCTTCAGGTAATCATTAAACCTGATTTGGGTATGAAGGGCTAGAAAACTGAAACAATGATAGAAACTAATAGATAAAAAGAGGCCTTACTTTCCAATTTTTCTATGTTCAAAGGCTGAAGAAACTTGGTTTCTGACTAACTGATGTTTAAGATACAGGGCTATAAATGCTGCTTGCTTCATTAAAAGTGGGAAAAAACAACCCTAGGTCTCATCCCATAAGACATTTTACCTACTAATTATATCAAAACTAGTATCTATCAAAAGTCTATATTTTTGTATATTTGGGGGGGGGGTGGCAATGAGGGTTAAGTGGTTTGCCCAGGTTCACACAGCTAGTAAGTGTCAAGTGTCTGAGGTCAGATTTGAACTCAGGTCCTCCTGAATCCAGGGCTGGTGCTTTTATCCACTGCACCACCTAGCTGCCCCCTAGTTTTGTATATTTTTTGCCTATGATTGATATTTCTGTTCTTAAATGATATATCTACTTATTAATAGATTAAATGTCTATGATAGTGACTGTTACATATCAAAATGGTTTCTGAAGAAGGGCAAAGTTATAGATTATATTGTGCTTTTTCTTTTGGGGCCAAGGCTAAGTATTAAAATAAGATGTGCTTAAGTATTAAAATAAAATGGGTTTAAATAAACAAACCTATAGACCTGGAAGTGTCAATGATTGCAGGAAAGTGGCAACATTCCCCATCTGTCTAAATCTTAAGATTTTTTTCATACAACTCTCAAAAGCAATGTTATTTTTTATCATTTAGGTGTATATATGTATGTGCATAAGCAATAAATAGGGAAATCAATGTAATTCAGTAGTTAACCAAAAATGGTTTTGAAGCTTTGAAAACAGTATTAATTAGTAATGATAATTCACTACTTAATTTGGAATCAATAAATGAGAGCTACGAGAACCTTTTAGGGTCACTTGTCTACATCAAGCCTCCCTCTTGAAATTGTTGGTATAAGATAACTGAAGGTTAATGAATTTTTAGTTAATATCTTTGAGGGAGAGGAGTAGATATTTTCCTAGTCTTTAAGATGAGGAAAAGTATTGCAAAACTGATATTGTAAAACTGGATACAATGCATCTAAGGTCTACAAACAGAACTATAAACATTCGACAACTTAAAACAGAAAAGCACATTAACAAAAAATGAAGTACATACATGCCAAGTGCTAGCTGACACTGATGAAAGCAAATGTTAAAATGGGCATAAAACTAGAATGTATGAAGAAGCCAAGTCATGCAGTTAGCACTTGTTCACCTGACTGCCCAACAGATTCAGCAGTGGAGAGAGCACTAGTGGACCTGGAATGACGTCGAGAGGCTGCAGGTAAAAGGAATGGCAACACCCACAGGATTAACACAGAAGTACTCAAGACAGAAAATGCCACAGCCCAAAGGAAATGCATATGACCACTACCAACACTGGCAAATCTTCTTGCGAAAGAAATGGATGTTGGATATGAATGGACAACCGTCAGTCTCTCAAACCCCCATGTAGTTTCTTAAACATCGCTATCAAACATACAAGGCATGACAAAGGCATTCTTCAAGGAGTTCCAACCTGGGTATGTTTCAGCCAAAATCAGAGACTCCAAGTTTTTATTTGTTCCACAAAGTTTACATCAGCCATTATGGAAATATGAAACACTGAACTGGAAAATACCAGGATTCAGAAAGTCAATCTAAATCCCAAAGTGATAGAGCAAAAGAATGAATTTATAGATTCAGCTTGCAGATATATTTGATTGGTCTACTAGGCATATGAAACCATGCACCAAAAACAAAATTGTAATAATGTGTGTTTGTTCAAAAACGCAATGAAGGAAAAAAAGCATAATCACATATTTGAACAAAATTTTCCCCATGTTTTTCATAATGATCACAAGGGTCTCTATCCAAATCCTTCTTTTTTCCTGGAATGGGGTAATACTGAATATTGTTTAAAAATAAAAGGGTCATAGACTAAGTCTTTGAAATCCTATGGATAAACAAAACTTTTTGATGTGAAAGTGTTTTCCTCTCCCCCAATATAGAATACTTGACTTGTTAACTACAGTTTGATTTAGATACAATAAAAATTAATGGCCAAGTATGCATTAGCAATAAATTCATCATCATCCATTCAAAGAAAAGAATTTCCCTTTCATGTAAAAAAATTTAAAAAGCCTCAAACAACTGCTTTAAATGTTAACTGATATTCAATACAAATTTTGGTCATGGTTTGATAAATCACTTTTCTTTTGATGGGATGAACCTGAGTTTTTAATCAGTGTATGGAAACTACTTCTATCAATGCTGACTTGGCAACTTGTCTTTTGCTTAAGTTTCAAAGAACTACTGGGAGCATGCAAGGTTAATTGACTTGCTCATGGCCACTCAGCTAGTGTTAGAGCCAAGACTTTTAAAGCAGGCTTTTCTTGACCTTAAGGTCAGCCAACCATTCACTATACATTGCTGTCTCTTGAAAAGTACAGTAATTAATAAATATGAAATCCATAATTTTAACAGCTAGAGAAGTATGCTTCATTTCCCTCTACATTTTTAACTGTTCCTTATTATATGCATTAATACCTATCAGATTTGTCAATTAATTTTATAGAATCATATTAAACTGTTATGCATTCTGCTTGAAATGACTTAAGTGACATTTTATAAAATATTTATATTGGTAAAACATATTATTAACTAATAAAGACAATATGACCAAAAAGTATGATTTACTTGCTGACATGTTTTTCAAAATATCCTTTCTCTCTAGGACATAGATAATAGTAAAGCCAATTAAATCTTTAATGCTGAGTAATGACCTTTTAAAACTGAATAGTGATGCTTATGAATCAAAGATATAAATGGCACATTTTATTAATGAAATTAACATTTTAGACAATGAGCTGTAGCTTCTCCATGGAACCACAGAGGCAAAATTTCCACATAAGATGCTCAATTCTTTAGTTAATAATCACTTAGACGGAAAAATGGAGCTGTCTTATACCAAATCCCAACCTGTATATATACATATATAATTCTGAGTTTGCAATGTGCTTAAGTACACTGAATATATGCTCAATGTACTTAATTTCACTTAGTGAAGTACTCATATGCTGGAACCACATGGTGAAAATGCCCCAAATTACTCTTAAATCAATCTGTCAACTCTAAAATGGATTAAAGAAGTACAAATAAGATCTGCTGATTGACACTTCATTTTTTCGTTCTAATATAGTTGTACAAACTAATATCGACAATCATGATTTCATCATTACTTTACATATTGCTGTTTTATGAGATGATGGACTATAGCCAAAAGGTAAAGACAGTTTATGATGTTCATCCCAGTTAGAGAAGGAAAAAAAGGGCATTCTACTAGTAAAGTACAGCAAGGGTCAGAAAACAGAACTACTTTCACATTCTATTTCATGGGGATAACTTATCAGAAAAGAAATATATAAAACTTAGCTCAGAAGAAAAAACCTCAAATTCCCTGTGCAAGTCAGAATGCCACTCTGCACTTCTTGCTTCATAGGTCATAAGGAAATAACAAAGGGAGAAAATGGATGGTGGCATATCATCTGTCATAAATAGAACAATAGTAAACCAATAGGGGTTTAAGTAGAACATTCTGTATCCTCACCATATTGAGATGATTAAACATCTCTAATTGGATAGAGCAAGTGAAACATAAATATCAAATGTCACCAAGAACTCAAGACACAATCCTGACTTCAAATGTTCAGTGCTGTATCCATACAACACTATCAAGGCTGTATCCGTACAACACTAACCCCAAAAGACTATCAGACTGGAAAAGAAGGGGAAATCAAACTTCTATCCAAACTAATCAATTGCATTTTTAATATTTTAACAGAAAAATTTTCCATTTGGCTGGGTTGGAGACAAGAAAATGGGGGGAAGTGGAGATACAGTCTCAATCTTAAAGGAAAAATCACCAGTTCATTCAGAAAATGTTATTACTACTTCTGCTGGAATTTCTTAGAAAAATCCATTAACACAGGCATGATGAAGAATCAGCCAATTATTGTGCACCTGGTGAACAACAAATAGTCAAGCAAAGGGTGTTTGTATCTCATAATGCTGATCTGATGTGACATTGCATACCGCCTTCCACTAGGCTGTCTTATCACTGGAATAAAACAATCAACCTGATAATTTTAGGGGTTGTGTCACTTTATATAGTATGTCACGTTTTGTAAAGGTAAAGTCTGAAGTAAAAGGTGTGGCTGATAAGAGTGATGAAAACACTAAAATAGGAATACCTGATTGTTTCACAACAACCTTTTCTATCCCCCACATTTCAGTAGAAATGTACATTATAGGCTTCTAAGGAAAAAGCAGATGGCAAAATTACATCTTTAGTCTTACAAGCAATTTCCTATTTCATTTAATAACATATTACACAATGATAACATTATAAATTATACAACATCTTTATTTCCCAGAACTCTATTAAAAGATGGGCTTTGTTGTACACTAGTAAGTATTGCCCTTCATGTTTACAACATTAATTATTTTCATTTACATATTTCTTTTAACCTTTCAAAATACTAAATCATTCGAAATAGATATGAAACATTCCTGAATTTTAGACACTTTAAATCCCCCTATATGAAATAAGGATAGCTCAGTTTTTAAACAATCAAGGATAAAGTGGAGATGGGTTGCAAGCAAACTAACAAAATCAAGACTAATTGTAACAGATGCCTGTGTGATCTTCTTTTTCCTGAAGCCAGAAAATGAATTATAAAAGTTGACAGGAAATGGTAAAGAAAGAAATCCTCATGATTAACTGTGTTCCTTATCTGAGTTATTGGCCTAACAATATATCTTAGAACACCTAGGAATTATAATTTTATAGATTCACAGCAGACTGTGGCATGAGATGAGATGTTAGATTCACACTCAGGACCAAACTGTCTAAGTACGGTAAAATCATTATCAAGTTATATGTTCATGCTATGTATTTGAAGTTGATGGGGAGGGGTGGAGGGGTGCAAGCTGATTTCAAATCTCTTGCCTCTAACTTGAAACAGCAAGACTTAAAGAAAAGATCCTCTGAAATGGTACTTTGTAAAAACAGTGACTGACATCTCTGCTTTTTCATTACATTTAAGTTTTTTCTCCTTTAACCAAGAGCAACTTTAGTCTTCTAAGTAAGAAAGTAGCTGTAATTCATTGTTTTTTTTCCTTTTTCAAAACTAGTTGTAAGACATGGCAGTCCATTTGCAACTCAAGTAAATTTACAAATTAATTCCCAAACTTTAGAGTCATGACTCTCAAGAATGCTGAATATCAATGCTGCAAATGAATTTTTAACTCAGCAAAGTCATTTCTGCTGAATTTCATCACTGCCCATACAAATGAGCTTAGTTGCTGGTAGCTGGTAGGTAGCCAATGACAAAAATAACATAAAGAAGTATTTTTTTTCTTCTTGATAAATGAAAATTAGAAGTTGTACAAATTCAAACATGCAGAGGAGGACAAAGGGTAAACTGAGGAAGAGGAAAAGAAGAGAAGAAAGGATCAAAGGGAGAAGAAGGAGGGAAAGCAAGGTCATTCCACGCAGGAGCATCTTCACTAGGCAATCAGAATCAGGAACAGGGACTCATCCGCCTTAAAAGATTTCAGTGCCTACATGTACTCACCCAGTGGAGCGAAGCCCCGAGCAGGGCTTGTATCTCGGCTGCTCTCACGGCTGGTATCGCGGCTGCACCCCTGACTCATGCTGGGTCGAGGGATACGGCTGCTCCGTGCTAGCATGCAGCATGGAGAGTTTCAGAGAAGGTGAACAAGTTTAATGAGGATAGAAAAGCTCACACAAAAAAAGTCACATTCCGTTAATGTAATTATGACATTGTTAATTATCACTCCCAGAAGCGCTTTCCTTTTTGAGTGATTTCTGTGGACCCATCGACATTTCTTGTTGAGATTTCCTATTTGTTGAATCAATCATATGAGGGCTTGAGTTTAAAGTATATTCACAGTTCTTCACATTGTGGTGTTTTATTAAATAGTAAGAAATTCACATTTAAATTTATGAAGTGAAGAGATCTATTGTTAGAAGATGAACGGTGATCAGGGAATATAAGGTCCAAAAGCTTTTTTTTTTTTTTTTGAGGAGCACAAATTTTGATGACTGTTGAATTCAGTGAAAGAACAAAGAAAGCTGATTTCATGCACATTTGTTTTTCCACAAAAGAATCAGCTGCATTTAACTATTATTAAAGAAAACAAAAGTCCCTGGCTATTGAATCTCAGGTACTTGTCCCCATTACAAGAAATAGGATAGGTTATTCTAGCTATACATCTTGTTGTACTATGGGATTTGGAAAGAGAAAATATTCTACTTAGTTATTTAATCCAAGGTAACAAAGAGTTGAGAATGATATTCACTCTCCTACTCTTCCACATTGCTGAAGAAAAATGTCTTTCTTTTAAAAAAAAAACAGAATATAATGTAAAAGAAAGATAAAGACTTAAGAGTGGACTTTACACTACAAGTTTAGTATATGTGAAGATCCACAGAATAGGGATTCACTGAGATTACAGCAGGCACAGTGATTTGTGTTTAAAAGGTCCCTCTTCTGGTGTGGAAAAAAAAAAGCAACCACTACAAATATTGACTGATGAAAGTTAGTAATGTCCTCATCTTCAAATTCATAAGCAAGTAAAGATTAGTGCAGGGAACTATTCAGAGATTAGCAGAGTCACACAGTAAATCGGCAATAGAGCTTGAAACAGAATAGTGATGCCTGATTCCAAGTTTAACTAACTCAAAGCAAAGAGAAATATATCAAGTCATAATATTATTAAAATAATATTATGTCAAAAACTTTGGAAAAGACATTCCATATGTAGTCTTGTGTCATTTGACTAAAGAATGAATAAGAGGGTCAATTCTACATGTAGGCAGAATAGGTAGTCTTCAACATAACGCTTTACCACAACCACCCCGAATATTAATTCCTTCAGCAGCCTGTGCACTGGTTCCTTAAATTAAAATATCAGAGATTTGTTCTCCGAGATTATTCGAGAACGGTCTCCCATTAACCTTACTAGCTCTAAAATGAGTTTAAAAGATCCTTTCTAAGCAATAGCTAACCAAGATCAACTACCTGAAGTATAAGAAACCCAACAGGAAAGTTTAACAGGAAGAGGTTAGAAAGAAGTACCCACAGGATTATACCAAATGAGGTCTTCTCAGCTAATTATCACTATGAAAGACCTAAACAGCCAAGGGACAGCATGAGGTTATGGAATGCTCAGGATTTGGGAGTAGCAGGGCAAAGTTAAACTTTGCCCACTTTGTAATTTTACCCTGGGTTAGTCCTGCTACAGAACACAGACTCCAGTGTTTTGGTAAAGTATCTACTGTAATAGAATGAAGAGCATCTCTGTCTCAGAATTTCTGCAAATGAACTTTGTTTCATCAGTGTAGAAAGAACCACATTTTCTCTATCAGTATCTTATTCCAATACTTACAGAGCCCAGCAAATAAAATGGATGGCCAAACCATAATGAGAAAGTTCTACGAACAAGAAGAATGGAGGTCCTTGATAAAGACAACCAAGAAATGAAAAGCAGAATCAGCTTTCCAAAGCAGTCTAATTTGCCACTAATAAAGAACTCTCAGGTCTGCAAGGGCAAAACCCCTCCAAAATCCCATCTTCCTGTAACACACTCACTTTGAAATAGAACTCAGTTTTATGTTGGTGTTCAAGTTATTATGGAACTTTTAAGGTAACTACAGGTAAAGAAAAGTGAAGAATGGACAGTAACAGGTACACATTTTAGTCAACAACAGTTTTTTGACCTGAAGCCTCTTGGTGATTGTTGCTCAATTACCTGTTTTATTCTTCCACAAAGATGTGGTAATATTTGGGGTTTTTTTTCCGCCCACAACTCCACCTAACATTCCAAAGAGCCTTTTGATTAAGAAAAGCAGTTACTATGCAATTAAATGTCTGAACAATTTTAAAGCATTTTACCTAGGACCCACAATATATAAGTTTCTTGGATCAAGAAAAATACTGCTTTCTCTCAGGGTCCTACGTAGTAATGTAAAGAAAAAAATACTGCTAGTTCCATTATACAAGTCTTCCTACGACTCAAATTTCTCCTGAGTTTATTCTGGAGGAATATCCCTAAGACTGAGCAATATGTTTAAAGTATTTTTAAGTTCTTTACAATAAGACCAGTGAACTAAGCCTTCCCAAAAAACCAAAAACATTTAATAGGACAGTATTATTACCATGGTGACAGTATTATTGCTCTATATGACCTATTAGCCTGATTAACTTTTCAATATAATCCTGTTGGAACATTTTCTTGTATAGACTGTCCACTTATTTCCCATAAACATTTGCATATTATGTCAGACTCAGTGTCACAGAAGGAAAAAAATAGCACATATGCCATTTATAATATGATGTTGGATATTGCTTGCCTTCTCTCTCCTTGGGCCAATGTTTGCAAAAATAAAATATGAGTGACATTTTGATCTTAAGGAAGGAGCAGTAGAATATATTTAAAAGAATACCTCAACTTTTATAAATTTACCAGATGGTTAAACAGAGTGTTTAATTCATACTGATTTGAGGATTCATAAAATGGGAAGTAGTTAAATACTAAGATCTTTTACCACATACGAGAGACTGCAGTGTGTGAAAATGTGGTCAGATTCTTAGTTTTGTAAAAATTTCCCTTAATATGATAAAAACACAAACATATATGTATAACATATACATATACACATGTGTATGTAAATAAACATGGGGGTGTGTATCTTACATGAAATCATGGCTGAGATACTGGACAGTATGAATTACTGTAGAAATACAATAGATTCTTGGGGCAGCTAGGTGGCGCAGTGGATAGAGTACTGGCCCTGGAGTCAGGAGTACCCGAGTTCAAATCTGGCCTCAGACACTTAACACACACTTACTAGCTGTGTGACCCTGGGCAAGTCACTTAACCCCAATTGCCTCACTAAAAAAAAAAAAGAAAAAAGAAATACAATAGATTCTCACAAAACAACATCTGGAGACCAAATACTTTAAAAAGAAAATTTTCTGAAAAGAACCAATATAATGAAGGAGACCAACATTGGGGACTGTTTGTCTTTACTAAATGCTGATATGACTGTTTCTGTGTTAAAACAAGTTTGGTGTCAAAGAAAGAAAAAGCAGTAATGAAAAAATACTTATTTATAATTTGAACTTCTGAAAGTATTTTTTAGACTTTAGTTCTTTACATGAAAAGCTTAGAATAAGATTGTATTCTTCCCATGGTTTTTCTCAAGATTTCTAAGTACTTTAGCAGAAATTTTATTTTCGTTTGTCACTTACTATTTTAAGTTCAACGTCCTTCTCCTCACCAAAGATTATACCAAAAACCAAAAGCATAGAAGAACCTATGATGGTCACAACATTATGAGAACTAAGCCTTAGAGACAAATTGTTCTAATTGCTTTATCAATTGAAAGTGCAGTTCTAAATAAGTAATAAAGTAAATATTACAAAGGAATACCCAAGTGAAGTGATAAGAATTGGAATATGAATTCAAATTAAACCATTTAAAAATATTCTCCTAGAAAATATAAAATCAATCATAATTTAAAATGAAGAACTATGACTTCAGAAGTGACACAAGTATCAAGTATGAATTTTGTAGTCTTACAATTAACAGGAAACAATAAAACATATTTTTGAAGATAACCAGTGTGAAAAAAAAACAACCAGGTGAAATAAGTTTCCGGAAATATTGTCACAGATGTTCCCCCACTTCAATGGCATTACTCTGCTATTAAAAAAAGAAATACATGTAAATGTATGCTCTGAATTTGAATTCAAGAATTTAAATGAAGATGTATAGTCAAGGCCTCTTTTTCTTTTCTTTTACAACATCCATACTGATAGGGTTTTGTTTTGTTTTGCAGTTGAAAAGAGCTCCAAAATAAAGGACCTAACATAGTATATTACCCTGCAACTCTCCAATGCACTCATGGGATATTCCATATTAGAATTCTATGTTTTTATCTTATCCTATTAGAATGCAAGCTCCATGAGAATGAGGACAGTAGTATTTAAATGTTCAATCTCCTTTGATGACTAGAACAGCATTTTGTATCGAGTAGTTACTTAGCTAAGAAATTTTATTCAAGAAATATCTGTATAGTTTCATTCTATAAACAGAAATAATTCAAGATGTAAGATAAGAAGATTGAGTTAATTATTTTGTCAATGTTAAGTTCAACCTGGAACTTCAATCCTCAAAAAATACCAGAGTCAAAAAGGTTTGATAGAAAATGCTCATGTCCTGCAGTTGAGAAGCACTGATGGAATGTCTGCTTTGTGCCGTGCACAATGCTGGGCGTCTGGTATAGAGAGGAAAAAACAAGAGCCCCTGCCCTCAAGGAGCTTACATTCTCCTGGGAGGAAATGGCAGGTATGTAGACAGATAAAGACTAAATATATAAAAGGTAACTATAAAGCCATTTCCAGCAGGAAGAGCTCCAGCAAATGGGATTAAATTTGCTATTACCAAATGATCTTTTTACTTTCCTGTGTGATAATCCAAAATTTTGTACACCTGGAGTATTTTCTGTCACTATAATAAATGAGATGAAAACAGATGCATTACTAAGGATTCAGATGTTGACAGGAAATTAGAAAGTAGGATATCTATAAATATATGGAGTATATCAGTGGTATAATATGGATAGAAAGAAACTGAATGACATATGATCCACAGTACTTTGGATAAATGTTCTTCATAAAATGAGAGCTTAGTACAATAGCTTAGCCCCTAAATAAAGGCAAAGAAATTTCACTTCCACAAAAAAATGTTTTAACATGAACACTTTGGAGAGGTCTTTTGAAGCCAGTAACTGATAAGGAATTAAAATTAGTTACTATATTCAAGAGGACCAGAGTTATTTAGTTAAAATAAAAAATGAGACTATATCAGAGGTTTAGATATCAAATTAAGTTAATTCAAGTCACTGAAAGAATCTTTTAAAAAAATAAAACAAAAACAAAATAAATTGCAAACTAATCTTTACATTTCATGATGTCAGTTCCTGTATCAAAGATCTTTAAGGTCTGAAAATGTCAAACACTCACTTTATACCCTAATGAAAACAGATGCAGTTTTCAAAATCTGAAACACTTAAAAAAGGCCAGATCCACAGAAAGCTATATTGAACACATGAATTTTAAAACAGCTTCAGATTTGAAATATAAATATATCCAATTATATTCCATCTATAGTTTCTCCCAAGTTGTATCTACATAAACACCCAAACAACATATTAAATCAGTTAACAAAAATCAGTCAACACAGCTGATAATGTTTAGACTAAAGAGCTGCTTGACAAACCACATTTTTTACTCAGTATTCTTCCTCCCTTGTAATTTTAAAAATGCAGCTTACATGTTAATTCCAACTCCAACTTCTACTGGAGAAAGGGGGGAAAACCCAACAGATTTATAAATGAAGTTTTCTGATTAAAAAATAAGGCTTTGACCTTGGAAACACCTATGCACAGAAGAAAAAGAATGGGACCTTATGTATCAATTTCATAAGACATCCTATATAAAGTATCCAAGTTTTTTGTGAAAATAAACAATGTGACAAACCATAAGAGTACAGTTTCTTCTTAGGGAATTCTTAATAGTCTATAAACAACAGAGACCACACAACCTCGAAGAAACATACATACATACAAGAAAAGAGTTTTATACTTAATTTGCAACTGAAGGAATATTCTGTGATTTAGTAAAACATCTGTCTGGTTGTTTTCTGCATCTGATAGTCAAGGATTTTTAAAAATAAAATACTAGAGGTTTTAAAGAAAGACCAAAATAAAATATTTCATCAACTTACAAAACTTGCTATAAAGAATGTAAATTTCTTTTTGTGTAAAACAAATGGCAAGGAGAGAAAGAATGAAAACTAAAAACTCAACTTCTTTGAAAATAATGATAATACATGAAGTGACATCACGATTGATGGCATTCTTTTCCTTGGTCTGTATATATTACTTAACCTATAAAACAAAGGAAATATTGAGATAACCTAATAAAAAAGAACTCATGTAACATTTACCTCAGGATGTAATGTAAATATCCTGTATCAAGACACAAAATAAAGGTGCAGTAATCTTTTTGACAGTCAAAATATTTTGTCTTCAAACAAAGATTGTTTCCCAAGGTTGGCAGTCTTACTTAACAAAGAATAGTTCTGCAGGTAAATCTCCAAGCACACTTACCTTGTCCACCCAAGCGGCTAGGACTTGTTTCTCGACTACATCCCTGACTCCTTGGGATCTTGCTCCGTTTATCTGCAGATGAGGGTACAGGTGTACCTCTGGCAGATCCTCCTGTGAGTCCACCATAAGAACTTCCCAACAGTTTTCCTGGGGAGCTTGATCGGCTACCAGCTAAAAAATAAGGCAATAAAATGCTCAAAGTAAACGAGTAAACAGCAATGACTTATGAAGGTTGTTTGAACACCACTTGGGGACAAACACTTCATATGTAAAAGTTTCATTTTTCATTATCCGTAAGCTAACTCAGTGCCTAAATAATTCTGCATAGTATAAAACAACTGCTGCTACAGCAAAACAAAAGATGAGTAATTTACTTCCTTTACCACCCTCTATTTTTCACAGTATGTTTATAAAGGAAATAGAGGTGGGGGAGGAACTTCAAGAGGCATAATAATATGCAAGTTTTAAAATCATTTTACCTTTACAGTCAATATATTCCGAAGTAAAAGAGGCAAAAAACTTCTGAATTCACAGTGCTGGCATGGTGAAACAAGAGAGCATGGCAAACCAAAAAAAGAAATCTCTCTCTGAAGGCAACTATTACGATCATTCAAATGAATAATTTTCAGTCCTTGTTCTCAAAAGGAATAATTTTAAATACTGAAACATTCAAAATTTAATTGCATTACAAAAAACAAGAGATGTTATTATGAGAATCTGATTATCAAGTAATTTATCTTTTTATAGTTCCAAGTGTCACCATGCACAATCCAAATATATAAATGAAATATTATTTTATTGAGGAAACAAAAAAAATCACTTTCCAACAGAAATTCAAATACATCGGAAAAGAGAGAGAGAGAGAGAAAGCACAAGAGCAAGCGCCCTTATGTAAGGCATTTGGGATGGATGGATAGTATAGTATGCAAGGGGTCTGGGATGGGGAAGGTCACATAAAAGCAACAAGAGAAATGTCTTACCACCAGCAGGATTAGCAGATCTGGATCCTTGATTATGAAAGCAGACCAAAGGACAGGCAAAAAGTGGATTAAAAGACAATAAGACGATACAGAAGGTCACCATGCAGCATTTGTTAGGTACAACACCAAAGTCTTTATTTACAAACATATTTAGCAAAGTAGATTTATTGAGGTCTTTTGCTATTAATTGGTCTTCATGTACTTTCTACCATAACTCCTATCTTCAAAGACTTAATACTACTATAAAACTATGTATTACTACTATAAAAAAAACTTTATCATGTTCAAATCCAACATCACTTCTATTAAGTGTGACCCTAGAGTCTATTGAGTGCAGAGAACTCATTGACTTCTAAGGGGTCAGGGTGGTGTACTCTGCAAGGTAATTCTGATGAGGACTGAAGGACAAAGCTTCTTAGATCAAATGATTAATATCTTGGTGTGCAAGAGGACCCAAATAAAAATTTTTCAGGCAAATTGGCTGAAAATCCTTACTCAACAGGGTCATCACACAGCATAATGACTAGCGGTCTCCCAAATAACTTTACCTGTTTGCTAATGACATGGAAAAATCTTAAAATTTATCTTACTCTGCTACCTATTTCAACTAGAATATCATCACAGTCATCATCGTCATCATCACCATCCAGCATTGAAATATGGTGCTTTAAGGAAGGCAAAGTGCTTTAGATGTTATCTTATTCAATACAACAATCCTATGAGGTAGGTGCTATATACGCCTATTCTGAAGATAAGGAAAGGGCAGCTAGGTGGCACAGTGAATAGAGGAAGTCAGGAGGACCAGAGTTCAAATACAGCCTCAGACACTTACTAGCTGTGTGACCCTGGGCAAGTCACTTAATCCTGTTTGCCTCAGTCTCCTCATCTGTAAAATGAGCTGCAAAAGGAAATGGCAAACTATTTCAGGATCTTTGCCAAGAAAACCCCAATTGAGGTCGTGAAGAGTTGGACACCAATGAAGTGACTCCCAACAACAACAACAAAAGATAAGCAAGTCAGGCTGAGAAAGGTACAATGACTTGCCTGGGATCATATAGCTAGTTAAATGTCTGTGGCAGGATTTGGAGTCAGGTCTTTCTGATTCCAAGTCTACTGTACCATGTATATGCCTCTAGAATAACCTACTCAGTCTACATACATAGAAAGAAACAAATTATTAGTATTTACATTTACAACACAGGTGCAAATTCATAGATTCTACAAAGATCTATAAAATTACTTCAGACCTGAGCTGCTTCCCAGGCTCAGAGGCTGACTTAAATCATCCATGCGTGACGTAAACAGAGAAGCAACAATGAAAACCAAGGAGGCTGATGCTAAGCAAAGCAGGAGACCAGGCTAGTGAGAAAGGCAGGAGCAGGGTGCAAACGTGAGGAAGGAAGGGATAATATAGGAATGTTTGGTGCATTTACTTATGACTGATATGCAAAAAACTAAACAGAAAGGAATAATTATTGTAAGAGTATTTTAAGCATCATACAGTATGTCTATCAAAATAGAAACAATCCCTTCTGAGCTGAATTACAAATCATAGATAATTACTAATCCAGGAGGTCAGGCTAGAAAGTATGACAAGAAACAAAAGAGAGTGCTTAGGGTAAGGTTTCTCCCAGAAATCTAAGGCTGCAATTCTACAATTCTTTTTTTTTTAAACCAATTTATAGCCTTTATATTAATGATTCTTTGGTTTTGCTTGATTTACCTAATTATGTCTAAAGTGATGTAAACCTGTCTTAGTTTATATTGGATGATCAAGGTTGTGTTGAATAAACAAACTATGAATATGAGGAGAATAAAAAACATTTCTTACGCTGAGACTGTGAAACCACTTTAGCTCTGCTTCGGCCACGGTTATCAGGGGTTGTGGTGACACTGACCGCGCTCCCAGAACTCTGCCGTCGCGTGCGAATCCGGCCTGGAAGATTTAACATAAATGACATTTCTATTTCATATTTAAAATAAATGCCCTATCAAAAAAAAGTAATAAATAGATGCCCTATACATGTTAAAGCAGGCTGAAACACAGGCACTAGTTGCTACTAAAATAAACCATGGGGCAAAATATGACTTGTATGTGGGAAATGGAATCCTCCATTTATACAATATGAGAAATTGTGTGCACACACAATCTTTTGGATGTAGCTATAAATGCATGGTCTTGGGGCAGCCAGGTGGCATAATAAAGTACCAGCCCTAGATTTAGGAGGACCCGAGTTCAAATCTGGACTCAGACACTTGACACTTAAGTAGCTGTGTGACCCTGGGCAAGTCACTTAACCCTCATTGCCTTGGCCCTCCCCCCCCCCCCAAAAGTGCAATCTAGTAATATAAATGCATGGTCTATGAAAAATTTATAAAGTGATCGTTAATAGAAAACATAAGCCTCTCTTTGAAAACACAAACCTAAAAATTATCCAGGATAAAGAAACATGCCAAACACATACCATCCAAACAATCTGGCCTATGTGTCCAATGTCAGAGCAAATTTTAAGGTGATGAGGTAATAGTTAAAGAAATGTTTTTCATAAATTTAAAAAATTATCTTTCATTGTGATTTCAGTTTCTAGGGAACCTAAGCTATGTCTGATTCATTGAGAAAGATGCAATAGGAAGAAGAGTGGAAAAAAGGAACCCGTCCTCATCTAGCCATCAACAAAGTGCACTATCACCTTGAAAAAAAGATTTTGTTGAACTCAACATAAACCTATTTTTTGAATTCCACAAGCTTTCAGAATGAATAAGATAAATAAGATGTTTGGTGCCTAGAGAAACAAAGTCTAAAAAATAATTCTGCATATTCAACATTTATAGGAAACATTTTCTAGACAATTACTACTATTACTACACAAAGCAACCTGAACTTTCTTAGGGAAATTAAAAAGCTGAAACATTTCTGAATTTAATGATCAAAAATAACAAATGCTTACAAGGAAAACCATCCATAAAGAATCTTCAAATCATTCTTTGCCATTAAAATACTATAATTAAAAAAAAAGTAAAGAAAGAAAATGCCCTTTTCAACATATGGAAAATGAAGGCACAGGTGGGGGGGTGGGGGTGGAGAAGACATCTAATAATGAAAACCTGAAGAAAAGAAAGGGGGCAGGGAGGAAAGGGAAGGAGAATCATTAAGAGGAAACTTTGGAAAATAGCTGCATTTTTCACACTGGAATCTTTTAAGGAAAAAGAATCACATGCTGGCACCTTTGAGGAAGGAGAATTTTTGAGGACATTGTAAATACACAGAGCTAAGGAAATGGTAGATGCTCAGAAAATCAATCAGTGGTGAGGGGCACAAAGGGGGAAAATGTTCTAATTACCCACTTGAAAAATTCAATAGGGATCACAAAACTTTATTCAACAAATATAGCAAGTGATTTTTTAGTTTTATATTATGATAAAACTTAGGAAGCATGAGGGACAAAGGAGAATAATGAAGAGTGAAGAAAGCACAAAGAGGAATAGACACAGACAGGTATATTTAGCAAAAGACAATCAATTCTCTGATATACTGAACCAGATGTACACATAGAAGACAAGAGACGCAAAGAGATAATCAACTTTTATAAAATAATTACCCAATCATATATTTTAAGGACATCATTACTGAAATATATTAAAGCCACCTTTGCCTTTTTTACAACTGTAGGCATACAAGGAGATGTCAGTTCTTGGTACTTGCCCCACGGGCCAGATGGAATGAAGCCAGAGCCCCACTCCAGATTAACAGATCTATTGGCTTTGGGTCTAGCCATCAATATCTTAAGCCTAGACTACTGAAGTGTTTACCTTCATGAAGAAAAGATGATATGATGTAGGCTGTAACATAGAGAGGACATTTCCAATTTTACAGGAATGGGGGTTCCCTTATTCTTTAGAAATTCCTCACATGTTCTAAGTTTCAAATTATTTGAATAAGTTCATCTAGCTAATAAAGGGATTCCAATAAATCTGGAGCACCAAGATACTGGTCTGCCTTAACACATTTCTCCATCATGTTAATTGCATTTCATGTATGCTTTTGCACGAAGTGGTCCATGACATCTGGAATACACTCCCTCTCATCACCTCTGTCTTACAGAATTCTCAATTTCCTTTAAAGCTCAGGTAAAATGCCACCTCCAACATGAGGTCCTTCCTGATTCCTCTCATTAAAAGCATTCTTCCTCCCTCCCGAAATCTGCTTAAGTTTCTTGAGGGTAGCGATTTTCATATTTATATCTCTAGTACCTAGCAGAGTGCCTTGCACATATATAGTATATGTTTAATCAATGTTGGTGGAATAAATAATGAGGTATTACTCACAGTTATCTCAGAAGCAGAACCCAAACATGTATTTTGTATTCTCTTGCATTTTTCTGATAATTCCAATACAGTCTAGGAAGAATACCATTTATACATTTAGTTCCAAAGATGTTTTTTGCTAACAGCTTTAGATCTCTGAAACACTCCAAAGAATCATATTGTCCTAAAGTATCCAGGTTTCTGTCTTTATAAAGATCAACTTCCCAACCTTTTTATTTTCTTTTCAGTTAAATTTTTAACATTGGAGAAATTACCTAATTAAAGACCTACTAAGTAGTGCAGCTTATCATAATACTGCACTGTAATTTAGTCCTTTCTTTGCATTTGCAGACTACCAACCATAAGTTTTAGTTATGTGGTTTTCCCAAGAATTAAAAACTGTATGGTGGTACATGGTCTTTTGGCTATGACTTAATATAACTAAAATATTCCCATAGTGACTATTTTTTGCTATGAAATAACTTACATTTTCTTCTTTTGTTTTTTCAGTCTTTTAACTTTGTAAAAAGTCACTGGCTTCTATTTAGACCATAATAATTTTCAGAGTTTATTGCTTGGGTAAGGGTTTATAACTCTATGCTACTCTGTGCCAAGCTGTTATTTCATTTTTCAATTCTTTCTTTCAGAGCTCATTTCTTTTCCAATTTTTTTCTCTAGTGTGTTCATTTCATTTATAAAAACATTTAAAACCTAAAAAAAAAAATTCTTGCTTCATCTCTTCCAGAACTTATAGCTGAATTTGTGTCCAAACAGTGTTTTATTTTAGGCTTTGCTTGTAGAGATTTTGAAGCTATTCTTTTCTTCTGTTTTTGTGTCTTGAACATCCCTTCAACCTAAAATAACACTTTACATCCGGATTTTTTTTCTCTAATTTTATTTAATCATCTTTCCAGCCTATTTGCTGACTTCAAATTTTAAGTTAGAGGCAGGCACTCCCCAATTCTGGAAGCAATGCTGCTGCTTTCACAGGGTGTTGGGTTCGTAGAAGATTCTTAGAAGACAAATCGGGCTGGGGACCTGCAAGCTTTCACTACTTCAAAGTCTCAATCCTCAGGTCTGAGTTCTCCTAGTTTCTGGTTTGGTTTTGGATTCCTCAGATTTGTGGATTTGCCTTGTTTGGAGTTTCATAAGACTGCTGTTCTTCTCCGTCACTATAAACCCTTTGGAAACTCGGCTGTTTCTTAGTGGCATAATTGCAGGCTTCTCTTCGATCTAGGATTCTAGATCTAGAATCTAGGATTCTGTTGCAGGCTTCAGAGTAAAGCATCCTTCATACAAATTAGGTTAAAAAAAGGTCACACTACTAGAGAATATACATGAACTTGCTCAAAGGAGCCCAGTTTTTTCATCCTAAACTGCTTATTTATTTTTGTTTGTTTTTTAGTGAGGCAATTGGGGTTAAGTGACTTGCCCAGGGTCACACAGCTAGTAAGTGTCAAGTGTCAAGTGTCTGAGGTCGGATTTGAACTCAGGTCCTCCTGAGTCCAGGACCGGTGCTCTATCCACTGCGCCATCTAGCTGCCCCTGCCTATTTATCTTTAAAGAGAATATCTGAAGTAAGTTGATATGTAAAATACTGTAAGCAATGTAGAAATTTGTTAGCATGAAAAGAAATGGAACTAAAGGGATTTCAGCACTCCATGTAAGTATATATCTTTGAAGGCCTTTTTGTACATATTGAATATTCTCTAAAATATTTTTCTTAATAATGATGATGATAACAATGAACATTTATCTAGCACTTACTATGTGCCAGACACTGTGCTAAGCACTTTACAACTATTATTCCATTTGATCCTCACAACATCCTAGGAAGTGTTATTATTATTACTGCTATTTTACAGATGAAGAAACTGAGACAAACAGCAGTTAAGTGACTTGCCCAGGGTCACACAGCTACAACATGTCTGAGGCTGAATTTAAAATCAGGTTTTCTTGATTCCAGGCCCAGTGCTCAATCTACTGCACCACAAATTTAATCAATCAAGTATATATAAAGCATCTGTTATGCTCCAGGAACTGTATTAGGTGTTGAGGATACAAATTTAAATAACAAAACGACCCCTACTCATGATAAGCTTACATTCTAATGGAGGTGAAAGGGCACACATATAAAAGTATGTACAGCATAGATAAGAAGTTAACACATACACACAAATATACATATAAACAACATAAAATACCATGGGAGGAAAGGCACTAACAGTCAGGGTATCAGGAAAGATTTCATAAAGAAGGTAGTGTCTAAGCTGCATCTTGAGGGTACAGAGGGAATTTACGTGGTAGAGATAAGCAGGAAGCCCATTCTAAGAATGGAGGAGGGTCAGTACACATGAACAGAGCTCAGAAAAGGGAGTAATATCCAAAGAGGTTAGAAACATAGTCTGGACCCAGTCTGTTAAGTTTTTTAAAACTTAAATGGATGACTTTACTGCAGTCCAAGTACGTTAAGTCCATAGTCAACTCTGTATTTAAGGAAAATTACTTTGGCAGCAACAGATTTCAGGTAGGGACACCAGCAGGAGATTGCTATAATAATTCAGGTAAGAGTTAAGATCTTGAAAAAAGGGTAGTAGCTGTGTCAGTAAAAAGAAGGTGGTTAGATGGAAGAGAAGTTGTGGAAGTAGAAATGGAAAGATATGGCAAGTGACTGGATTTGTAGGCTAAAGGAGAGTGAAGAATTCAAAAGAAATAGAAGAAAATGGTTTAGAAAGAAACATAGTAAGATGAGCTTTAGAAATACTTAGTTTAAGATGCAAATGGTTGTCAATGAGAGACAGCAAGAGCAGTCAACTTTTTCCAAAGACTTTGGCTAAGAAACGGAAGAGACTATAATCTCCTGGAGAAGACAGAAAAGGGCATGGGGTCAAGTTCACATATAGAGGAGTTTGCTTTGGCTAAGGAAAAGGGTTCCTCGACTATCACAGACCTAGAAGAAAGGAGGAGAGAGTGGGAGATAACATCAAGATGTTGAGATAAAGAGAATGGGAGGGGAAGAAGCTCATGTCCAATGGTCTGCAGTTTCTTCGGTAAAATAGAAGGGGTGACCCTTAGCTGAGGTAAAAGGGGGAGCAGAGCTTTTGGGTGGGGGCTTCAAGGAAGAGAAAGTTTAAGTTAGATGGGGAATCAATTGGAGAGGACTAAAAAGACTAGTGGATAAAGCACTGGCCCTTGAGGACCTGAGTTCAAATCTGGCCTCAGATGCTTGACACTTGCTAGCTGTGTGAACCTGGGCAAGTCATTTAACTCTCACCCCCCCCCCATCCCCCAACTAATTTATTACTGTGAAGGCTTGAGTTTGGATAACATGGATCTGGTAAGGGAGTCAGCAGTCAGTACTGCTGTGAGACTTCTTTAGCTCCATTCAGCCACTCATGAGCAGAAACAGAAGGGAGGAGAGTGGTGGGAGTAATGCAGGGCTCAGATCTGGCAAGAAAAGAACAGCCACCAGGACATGGGAGAAAGGGGACCAAGAGTGAGAAGCCGCCGCAGAACTGAAATGGCTAACTGCTAGATGGGTCTTGGAAAGGGAAGAGAGTGAAGCCATCGTAGGGCTAATAGCAAATGGTCAACCTGAAAGTGACAATGGAGAGCAAAGAGTACTCGAATTCCCTCTGTAGAAACATGGGAGCATAGATTGGTGAGAGAAGGTATCGTCAGTGCTGGAAAGGAAAGCAGAGGATGTGGGATCATGAGAGGGAGCCAGATCTGAGAGACCTAATAGATGGAAAGAGTGTGAAAGTAGTACAAGATGAAGGGGAACATGTTCAGCATGAAATGAGAATTTCAGAGGTCACAGTGGAAGGAGAAGGCATGGTGGGGGAATGGGATGAGAAAATGAGAAGAAAACAGAATTTTCTCCTAAATGATTCATGAAAAGGAGTGAAACAAGAGAAGCCACAGGGTTTATAATGGTGAAGAGAAACTCACAGTCTCCAAGTGGGGATTAAAATTTGTTGTTCAAGCCTTTGACTAATAGTTAAATATATATCACAAAGAAAGCATTCTTCTGCCTTAAAAAGAATACCTCTTTATGTAAACAAAAATCCTAAAATTTATTTCAAAAATAACAGATGAGGGGGGGAAACGTAATATAAAGGACTTCCATGAACAACTACATAGATTTGTATAACTGAGAAGCAACATGCATGATTTTTATGTAGCGGAAATGATTTTGCTCCTCTGGAGAATACTAAACCATATCTCAGCTCTAATAAAGTATTCAATAGAGCTAGCACCAATCAATATTCAACTCTATCATAGGGGATAACTTTTTCAAGCACTAGCTTTTCAAAGAACTAGGAATGCTAAATTTGAAATGGAAAAGTCTAAAGTGAAAAAGTAGATATACAACACAAGAAAGCTCCCTGAGAATGAGAAAAAGAAACCAGATTTGTGTGTGTGTGTGTGTATATATATATATATATATATATATATATATATATACACACACACACACACACACACACACACACATACATACATACATACATATAGATATATAAAACAGGTGAAAAACAAAGCAAGTTGATCTATGATTTGGTATCATCTTTCTTTCTGAAGACCAAAAATAATTTAAGTATTTCTAAAAAATTAGTTCTTTGCTTCATGTAATTTATTTTTGTCTTTTTACAGATAACTGATCTAACCTATAATGGATCTCTATGCTTAACATCACTTATTACTCATTTGGGTGTTTAGGAATTTCTTTATACTCTTACTTTACTACTGTACATTTTTTTACTATTATGCTCATATCCCTAATAAGACTACAAATTGCTGAAGGTATTCTGTATTCCCTTAACACACTGCAATCTAGAGAGCAGGTACTCCTTCAATTAGTGCATAGATAATTCTTCTAATACTTATAAAGAGCTAAAGATAGACAATAAAATCGAAATTCACTGAAAGATGGTTTCATTTATTGATTATCCTACTAAAAAAAATCTGAAAGAAAAACATAATTGGGGTTTTTTCCCCTCCAAGAAATGATCAATGATGGTTCAATAAAGAGAAGAAAAGTTGTGTTAAGTATTTTCCAGAAATCAGACTGAGGTTTTAGGGAACTCTAAAGAGGCTGTAAAAAAAGAATGCAACACATTAGTAATACTTACTAATGATCATGTAATGTGCTCCTAAAAGATTAAAATGTCTACATATACTTAAGTCAACTAGTTCCTCATTAGAAAAATAAAATCTACTTAAGAGATTATACAAATTCTATTCCACAAATGACAAAATAATCTAAAACCAAAAGAGTGCACAAAATTCAAGGAAAGAAAAGGAAAGATGAAGTAATATTCTGGGAATAATGAAGTCTCAGGGAGGCAGCCAAGAAGGATTAGCACATGATCCCCAAAGTCAATAATCCCTCCCCTTTCACAAAGAAAGCAAATGCCTCAGAAAATAAAACAAAACAAAAAACAAAAAAACAAAAACAAAAAAACCCCAAAGCCCTTGGGACACCGGTGGGGTTAAGATCCACAAAGAACAGCAGGATCCACACACCCTACAGTCTAACACCAAAAGAGGACAATGCTTTCAAGGAGAATAGGCAAAACTCCAACAGCAGCAGAATGAAGAAGACAGGAAAGAAAACATCCATGCAACACTTCATGCAGGGTACCAGTGAGAACAGATGAACACTAAGTGACACGTGAGAGAAAGACCAGAGAGAAGTGATTGAAGTACACAGTTGTAAACACACCTCAGTCATAGACACAAACTGCTTACCCTCAGATTTAGTGGTAGTACCATCTTTAAGCAAATCAAAAAGGGAAAAAAAAAAAAACAAACAAACAAAGGAAGGGATAACAGGGAACAGTTAGTAACATCAAAAAAAGGGCAGAAATTAGCTACTAAAAAAAGCAAAAATTTTCATTTTAAATTAAGCTTAAAAGGAAACCAGCTTTAAACTGCAAAGCAAATTCTGAAGCACCTAAATCTGGTATGTAATTTAATTAATGGATTTGACTACATTTTAAGAACCAAGAAGCAACTCTGCATACACTGCATAACACCAGAGAGAAAATTTAGCTCAAGAACTGCACTATGAATTTCCTTCCCTCTTTGAAGGAAATTGCTAGCAAGGGGGAAAAATTACACCTACAGGAAAGAGAAGCCAGTAAGAAGCTTGCTTTAGCAATGCCTACTCCATTCTACATCATACAGCAGCAAGAGCTGTATAGCATGGTACCTGGTTCAAGGCCTATGTACTCCATGTCCTCCCTGATGTGTCTGGACTCTAGAAGTTTGGAAAAGGAGCATCAGATTTAACTCTATTCTAAACAAACTGGTTATAAACTAAAACAAAAGTGCCAAGCCAAACAAAAACTGTTAACAAAAACCAAACACTTTCTATTATGTTAAGAAATCAATCCACATTTCATTTAACCATTTTTCCCTGAGGAAGGGGGGTGGGGGTGAATGAAGTATGAGAATAAATGTATTATAATAACTTTTTAAAAAATGGTATTTAGCAGAAATTTTGATGTGGTGACATCTAGTGGTTATTCATCTGGGAAAACAAGAAATAATTAGCTACTTCAAAGATGGATTTTGAATTTTTATCTCAATGAAGACGAACACCAAATTAGCATGAACTGCAAAGAAATCAAGATGGAATTTTTTAAAGTTCAATTTTTTTAAGTGTAAAGTGAAGACAGAATGTCAGGTTAACTAAATGATTTTCTTCCCTTTTTTATGAATACAAAAGCTTTCTCTTAGTAAAATGACAAAACTTTGTTTTAAATTTTGGATAAAGTCTTTATCTTCAACATAATCTAATAATTTAATATTTGGGAAGAAAATACTGCTTGCACTTCTCTTCCCAATGAAACTGACTTGTATTTGTGATACAATCACTTTTTTCTTGTGTGTGTGTGTGATTTTTTTTAAAACAAAAACATCAGAACATACACATCCCAATGGCTATTTCCTCCTTTAAAATAGTCCCATGAAAATAAATCTAGACATTTATTTTCAACAGTGCAGTCATCATACACATCATGAAAACAAATCCCTTTAGGGGAGTAGACCCTACAGATACCCAAGAAAAAAGTTCCATTGTTTTACAAGCAACACAACTTCCACAAAATGGCATTTACCCACCTGTAACACCCATTTCCTTCACTGGGTTTAGCTTCAAATAACTTGTGGCCAGTTCCCAAAATTAAATTTAACTTGAGAGGTTAAAGATATGTTCTTTTGGAAATGTATTTGGAGACGAATCCAAACAAAGAACCTTGGAAGTCTTCTCCACAAGTGAGCTGTTTTACAAGGTTACTGCTCTGAAGGACCACTCTCATTTGGATGTATATGCTTTGATATGTTTGCGTGGAGAAAAAGTCAAATTGTATCTAATACCGACATCTACAGAAACTTAGGTCTGGTGAAACTTAGCTCTTCCATAAATCTATCTTCAATTTCTTTTTAATAGTTCTTTGTTGCTTGGAAATAATGGAGACAAGTAGCAAGAGATTGGGGAGACATGACTTTGGCAGACTAATGAGTGGCAACAAAAATGTATGAGGTGGTATTATTTCAAATATTGGTAACTAAGACAGAAGGCTGAACATGTCTAAGGACCTGAGGGAAAAGCACCCGTTTAGTGCCAGACTACCTATGGTTTCTGGGAAGAATAATGCTCTGAATATGTTACACATTCAATATGCACTATGACTTGCATATGTTCATTTCCTAAATATCCATTCACAGGGTTTTGAAATTCTTTCAATTATGGCTTTTTAAAAGTCTGACTACAATATCCAACTTGATAAATTAATTACAATGTTGAAAAAACAGGAGAGTTTTTAGGGCCTACCTAATGATGCATATGATCCTGGAGGCAAGGCAGCTGCTGAACTGAAAGGGGTGGAGCCAGCAGTGGAGACTTTTGATTTGGCACTGGCTGCTGCATTTACATCAATGTCACTTCGAGACCGCTGCAGGGATCCAGTTGTTGAAACAGATTTGGTACTGACTGTAGAAGCTTAATGTGAGAAAATAGAAAATAAACCCCAAAGTAAGGACATTAATACTAACCACATGCAAACATTTCGAAGAAAAAAAACAACAACAAACATTTCTCTAAAGCTATTTCTTGACAAAGACTCATGCACCAAAGAAGCACTAACCAACCCAAACTGGTCAAAAGAAGTTCATCCCATCCTCAACATATTAGGGTGGATTATGCCTGAATACTAAACACTGGTTAATAATGAAGAGTACAAGAAAGAATGTATTTTCATATTAGGTTCCTCTCTTCATTGTCCCACACATAAATTATGTTCACAGCACCCTCTGTAGGAGGTCTTTCTCAATCTCTTTCCTTAACTTCTCCCTCCTGAACTCCCCCCAACCTGTTAGTTTGCATTCCCTCTGAGATTACCCTCCATATATACCAATATACTTAGCATGCACAGGTTTTTGCATGTTGTCTTCCCTCTTGAACAAAGGATCCACGAGGGCAGGGCCTTTTATTTTTGCTTTTCTTTATATTCTTAGAACTTAAAACAGAACCTGGTACATAGTGAGTGGTAATGAATGCTTAATGATTAATTGAATGACTGCCTGCATATGCAAATATGGTGGCTTATTCTCCTTTTCCTATTTCTGAAGACAGTCCAGAAGAATGCTTTGCCTTCCTGAGTCTCATCCCTCCTCCTGCTACCACTATGTCTGTGTCCTGTTTTCTGGGCTTAGTTCAATTTTCTCCAGAGGAAAACATCTCTATTCACAGAAATGACCAAAAAAAAAAATAGAGATAGGTGTTTAAGAAAAAAAATCTTTGGTCCTGATTTTTTTTCCTCATTGACAATTCCAAAAGTTCTTATCAGTGAGACTGCAACCAGAGCTGGCAGAAGAAAGACAAGCCATACAAAAAGATGCAAAGAGCTATGTAGTTGACATGGAAGGGAGTGGATAAACAGATAATTTGCTCTTTAAAGTCATTCAATCAAAAGTAGGAATCTGTCATAATCCAGTACACAGTTTGAACAATGGGGGAATTTCCATTTCATCTCCTTCCAATTCAATGAAGTAAACATTTATTAAGCACCGACTGCATGCCAGGTACTGTGCTAAGCACTAGGGATACAAATAAGCAGAAGACAGACCGTGCCCTCATGGACCTTACAATCTAAAGGGGTAAGTCAGAAGGGGGTATGTGGGGGAAATGGGGACCCACCAGGCAGAGGCCAATAAAAGAAGGCTTCCTCACATGTTGCTACTGTCAACAGGAAATCAAAACTTCACTAAACTTTCTTGAAAACTTGGTTTATTACAAGAGAAATGAATATACATGTGGAATGCAATTTTATAACAGCAGGACAAAGAGAGGAGGAAGTACCGAAAATCTCTACCTAAAGGAGTGTGGCAAGGGAGGGGTAGAGGTACAGTAAAGGTGGGGAAAGGACAAAAACCCTCCCAAAGGGGAGGAGCAAGGTAATGGCAAAAGCCACCTTCTTTTCCCTTGGGACTTGCTAGATAATGAATCATGGTCTGATTATCTACAACAGTCCCAACTGCACAAGTAATTTCTCAGAGCAGTGCAGGCCGACTGGCACCTGTCTTGACTCCCAAGGACACTGGAGAGTTCAGCTTGGGGTGCAAACAACACATCATGCCAGTTCAGGGAGACTTTCTCCTTGACACATTCAGGGCCTCCTGCATACTCTGGGTCCAGTGTTTCTGGAAAATACGGCAACTCAAAATAAGCTCAGGGAACCACTTAACAGTCCTTAACATTACTCTTACCTCGAGATGTGGAACTCCCAGTTGGGCTTCTTTTGGCAGACAATGGACGGCTGGCAATTAAGAAAGAGCTATGTTTAAGTTTTATATAAGTCACAGGATCACAAACATTTCTTTGAACTTCCTCAGCAATCCTGAATACTTCATGTACATACAATCTCCTCTATACTTATTAACTTGTTTATATATTAGCTTGAAATTGTTCTTGATATGTGCTATGTAAACAAACTTTACTGTAAACTCCTTAATAAAAGGATATTTTTGCCTTTCTTAGTATCCTCAATTAGCTCCTAAAATAGGTCTCAACACAACAGGTGCTCAGTAAACACTTACTGAATTATTCAGAGCCCAGATAACCCAGAGCTACATGTTCTTTCCTTTTCTTTTCTTTTTTTTTTTTGTGAGGCAATTAGAGTTAAGTGACTTGCCCAGGGTCACACAGCTAGTAAGTGTTTAAGTGTCTGAGGCTGGATTTGAACTCAGGTACTCCTGAATCCAGGGCCGAGTGCTTTATCCACTGCGCCATCTAGCTGCCCCTTACATGTTCTTTCCTAAAGCAGTTTTCTACACACACACACACACACACACACACACACACTACAACCAAGACAAAAAAAAAACAAGTGAAACAAAAACAAAGAAACAAAAAACTGGAATCTGTTCTTTTACTTTAGGCTTTCTTGAGAACTAGAAGAGGAACGATCCGACTGAGGCAAGGACACAATGCTATCTGAGTTCTTCAAATGTGACTGCAGAGCTTTCTGATAAGATGACTCCAATGTATGGTATAAATGTTCTGCTTCTCTACTGAAGTGATTGTGGAAACCCCAATAACATCTGGAAATAAAATGCAAGAAGTTATTGGTAAAAACATACAAATAAGTCCCCCAGACCCCGGATTAGAATATTGTCTCTAAAGCTGAGCTCTGGATCACTTCACACACAATTCGGCTGCTTTTGGAGAGGGAATGTGAAGTACTGAAGAAAACAAAACAGAGTAATACCTCAGTATAGTAAGATTGAGCAGCCAAAATGGTTTGGAAACTTAAGTGCTTTCTGTTTTACATTCACACTGTGCTCTGCAAAATGTAGTTCCCTGTTCCATGTATGTAATGAATTTAGCTAAGTCTTGAGAGTCTGGCTCCTAAGGAGCTGTTGGTGCATGTAGAACAAATAAAATGGTATTTCATATGATGCATGTCTGAGCCACAAGGGCATAACAGCTTGCATCGCTCAAGAGTATGTTTTGATCGATTCCCTACATTGTAAACTCATACAATACAATGTTCCTTAAAAAATAACAACAACAAAAACCAACTCTTTAATCCCATATAGCTAGTTTTATTCTGGAACCGATGAAAAGTAAACATATTTAGGCAGAGACAAGGAGTGAACAAATACATTGTAAGAGATGTTAGAGTTTAAAAAAACAAACAACAAAACAGCACCATGGAAGATGTATTTGGAAAATGAAAAGTATGTATACTGCTTTGCCAAAATGAATTAACTTGTTGAATTTAAGACCGATTGGGATGCTATACATTTATGAAAAAATTAAAAGATGTTTAACAGCTCAATTTTTAAATTGATTTGCTTCTCAAGTTTTATAAATGAAATGAAAAATTAACTACTAAATGTTACACTGCATTTTTGGTAGCAACCTAGGCTATGATGAAGACCAATAAATCCATTTGGGATGGGGTATGGGAGTAGGAAACAACTGTTAAGGAAAAATAACAGGTGAGAGTCAGTAGTCAGAAATAAACCAATAGTGCAAACTTGTTCCTTAAAATAGGAACTTAAGCAAATAGTCCAAATTTTTACCTGGGATATAATTATCATAATGGAAATCTTTAAATTATTTCCATGTTAAAGCACAAAAACCTACAAGTATCATGCGTACCCCAAATCCCCAACAGTGATTCACAGATTATGCCAATAGAAACTTATTATCAAAGTACTTCTACGAAATATCATTCCCAGTTATCTGAGCAACAATTCAGCTTGGATGTTTTTTAACACCTAATCAGAACAAGAAAAGACTTTAGCCATAAAACACATGCTTATATTTTGGGTTTTGAACAAAATTTGATATCAATGTCATTAAAACTTCTTAAACCATTAGCAATGCCATACAACCAATAAAATATTATGCAATTGTCTATTCAATGTATAGTTTGATCTTTGAGAAAAGTCACATTAAATAAACTCTTAGACAAAAGAAGCTAACATAACCAAGAACTAAAGATATTTATTAGGAGGTAATTCATTAAACACTTACTTTCTTGCTTCTATTCTTGCTTCAGAATCAGCATCATGTATTCCCTTCTTTATTGTTTCTGCTAATACTGATATGTGTCTGTTTACATAAAGAAGTAAGTTTATGAGCAAATAAGCCCAGAAAAAACTTTCAAAATAAAATATTAATATCAAATTAAAAGCTATTTCTATTGCTTGCATCTTGAGAAATGAAAAAAAATGACTCTCAGGGCATTTAAATGTTAAATTCCCCTGTTCACCCAATTTCTTTTATGTAGCTGACATTCCAGGCCAATCTCATGGGAGCAGAAAAACAAAAGCCAATTTTTCTGTGGTGAGTGTAATATCTTTCTGGAAATGGTGATGGGATTAAAATAGTTTCTGCTCAACACAGCTGTGGGGAATCCTCTTAAAAAAAGGACACTGCTTTACCTAGACAAGATACAATTTACGGTTAAGGATGTTTTCACCTGAATCTAAACAATCAGTTATTTTACAAGTGGGTGTTTCTTTTGTTACCTCTGCTGGCTGAGAAGGAAGACAAGTTAAATTCTTTTCAAAGTATTCATAAAAGGAAAATGGTCAGGCTAGTAAAAGTCCAACAAGTTAGAAACAACAAACCACAAATGAATAAATCTTTGCAAATAAGCAGTTTACTCAAATCAAATCATGCACCTACCTACCTCATCATGCACCCAAGAATTAGTTATTTACCAAGCATAAACCATCCCCCCTTTAAAACAATATATAAAAACATTATTTAATAATATGCAAAAATTATTACACTAAAGCATTCTGTATAAGAAAGCCTTTTGTAATGCTAGAACAACAATAATGGGTTTTGTTACTCTGTAGCCAATAAAATTATTACTTAATAAAATAGGTGCTGATCCCTATAAAGTCCATCTGTAAAATTAAAGTAACTAACTCTTTGCTAAAGTGAGAGAGCTGAAGTTCTCTGATGGATACTCAGAGGCTCTTTCCTTGCATCAAAAGCAACAACTGCCCTCATCCTAACAGATTGTGGTCTCTTTGGGGATAAAAACTGCTACATTTTTTCTGTACTTCCAGAGACTAGCTCATTTCCTTGCACACAGTAAACATTTAATATATGAATCTGAAACACCTGTCCAGGTCTGTATGTCAAAAAAGAAAATAAAGCCACCTCAATTTCCAAGTTACTCACCAATACAAATCATATGAAAATATCCAAGAACTCCACTAAGATCATTTACAAGTGCACTTTAAACAAAATGATCATTGACTCTATTTCATATAATACTGGAACTATGGCTTGTCACTGAATACTACTTTAACAAAACTCCATGTCAACTGAAATCTTTGGTTGTTCCATTAGATAGAAAATGAGAGAATACATAGAGCGGTACTAAGAAGTCCATAGGATCATGGAATAAATACACTTAGTCAGAAGGGACTTTAAAGTCATTTATGTTTTTCTAGACGTTCCCTAGAATTCAACACATTACTCTGGTTTTCTCTGTAACAGATTTAGACATTTATCATCGGGGCAGCCAGGTGGCACAGTGGATGAAGTACCAGCTTTGGATTCAGGAGGACCTGAGTTCAAATCCGGTCTCAGACACTTGACACTTACTAGCTCTGTGACCCTGGGCAAGTCACTTAACCCTCATTGCCTCAAGAGAAGAGAAGAGAAGAGAAGAGAAGAGAAGAGAAGAGAAGAGAAGAGAAGAGAAGAGAAGAGAAGAGAAGAGAAGAGAAGAGAAGAGAAGAGAAGAGAAGAGAAGAGAAGAGAAGAGAAGAGAAGAGAAGAGAAGAGAAGAGAAGAGAAGAGAAGAGAAGAGAAGAGAAGAGAGAAGAGAAATTTACCATCAATCCTTATTAAATTTCACTTTACTAGATTCAGCCCCCTGCTCCAGCCTGAGACTCTGTTATCCAAAGTACTGGCTATCCCTTTCATTGTCCTGTTGGTCTCAATTCTTACAAACATGCCACCTATGCCTTCATCCACTTTCATGGGTTCAGCAACATAAGACTGAGGAGTAAATGACAGGGGTAATTGACATTAATTTTCAGGCTCAAAGTGGACACAAAAGTAGCCTTCTAGTGGCAAAAGAGACAAAGAACAGGCTATTTAGCTTTAAAAGGTGCTCCTTAACAGTAAACACCAATTTCATTTCTACAAACCTACAATTCTTGCAGTTATAATCCATTAACTATGCATGGGGGACGGGGTGGGGAGAGGTAGGTGGCATACTGGAGAGAGTGCCAGGCCTGGAGTTGGGAGAACTGGAATTCAAATCCAGCCCCTGGAACTTACTAGCTGTGTGACCGTGGGCAAATCACTTAGCCCTATTTGCCTCAATTTGCTCAACTATAAAACGTGCTGGTGAAGAAAATGGCAAAGTACTCCAATATCTTTGCCAAGGAAACCCCAAAAGAGATCCTGACAAGTCAGACATGACTAAAAGAGACTGAATGACAACATGCATATCAAAGCACTCTGACCATTTTATTCTAAGATTTTTAACCCCTAAATAAATAATGCAAAGAGCTCTCTAATACCTTTGATATTCCCTTGCCCTTTAAATACATTTTAGGTGTCTACTACTGCACTGCTCATGATAATCAATAGGTCATATGTAAAGAGATCAGATTCTATAGTAATTAATCTTGTTCTTTTATCAATACTCCTATAATACAGTATTTATTACTATTACTGGCAATAATGATATCACAATCAAATTTAATAAAAGTTCCATTTACGCCCCTAATCACCACACAGAACAATGTAAATATCATGTTTATCAGTAAATATCAAGAATATTGAGTTAGATGCTCACCTTTCTAGTGAATGAGTTTGCCATTCTTGTAAAAGCAAATCTAAAAATTCAAAACAGCGCCTAAAAATTGTTTTTAAAAAGAGAGATTATAATTTGAAGAATTTTAGTGTGTGTGAGTGGAGCCAGACACTATACTGATTAAAATTTAGATTTCACTGATCCCTCCCAATTTGATTTGTACAGAAGCCCTATTACCACCAATAATTGGCACTTTATTTTTTAGCATATAGTTACATTTTTTCCTTTTGAATTGATCTCATTAGAAGGAAGATGCATTACATAATAATGTATACATGTACTCACAAATGCACAATTCTGTATACATACAAATGACAGCATTAATTTCCCAACTAGGAAATTTCTTCTGTTTGATAACTTGCTAGACAACATAATCCAAAAGTGGTATAAAAATGTACATAAGACAAAGAAACATGATTGTTTAAACTATATAAATCAAAGTTAGTGCACTTAATTTAAGCAAAACCAATGTGAGCAGCAATAGAACATTTAACCAAGTTGGAATCTTGGAAATGGTCAGGGAAGAGAAAGCTGGGAGGCTGGCTGTCTTTAGGAAACAGAAGCACATGAACACAGAACGATATACATATTTCTAACACACACACACACACACTCGTGCGCGCGCGTGTGCACACATGCACATCAGCAATAGAAGTTGTGTGAACATATCAAGAATATTTCTATAAAAATCCTTTAACTGAAAAGGACTCATTTCAACATATTTACATTATTTCTATGCATTTTATATACATTATGAAAGTTATAAATATTGTGTTTTTATCCTGTTTTGAATTCTACTAGTTAATATGAAGAGAAAATCTCATTAGTGCTCACCTTCTAACTGCGACAGATTTGGACGTACAGTTGCTAGTTATGACAGGTATTAGCCTAGGGATGTGTGTATGCTGTGGAGAAAACAGAACTAATATGAGCACTTGAAAACATAAGTATTTATCCAACCTTTTTTTGGTTAGTCTACTGGTCACACATTATTCTGTTCAAAAGGCCAAAGGCCAAGGCAGATTATATACCAACAACAAATAATGAGGCAATAAATTAACACAGACAATGAAAGACAAAGTAATCTATATAAGCTTAGATTTTAATAGCTGAAATAGAATAGTGAGTTTGTGTGTAAAACATTTAAGACGTTTTCATAAGAGGAATCAAACCCATAGATCACCCATGTCACTTAAACTCCAGCTAAAGTAGTTTTAGTACTAAAGAAGAAATTCCAATAGTTACATACAATACTTACTTCTTATACTGTGTAACTTACCTTTTATGGTATTGTTATATAGGAGACACAAGTAAAAAAATACAAAAACCTTCTGGCATCATTTCAGACAAATGAGGGTAGAGAAAAGGCATGGTATAAGGTCCTCTAAAACAAATATGTATTCTTCGGGACTAATGGAAATCCTAAACTTATGGTGAAGGCAGCTAAGCATGGTCTGAAAGTAGGTTACTCTGAAGTAGGAATTCTGTAACCTCTTCTGGGTTAGGGATTTCTTGGGAAATAAAGTCTATGGATCTCTTCTTAGGATAATATTTTTGTACCCATAAAGTAAAATACATCAGATTACAAAGGAAACCAATTATATTGAACTTGTTGTTCGGTAGATTTTCAGTTATTTCTAACTCTGTAATACCATTGGGGTTTTCATGGCAAAGATCTAGAGTGGTCTGCCATTTCCTTCTCCACTTCATTTTACAGATGAGGAAACTAAGGCAAAGAGGGTTAAATGATTTGCCCAGAGTCACACAGCTAATAAGTGTCTAAGGCCAAATTTGAACTCAGGTCTTCCTGACTCTAGGCCTGGTACACAGTGGATATACTGTGCCACCTCGCTGCCCTGTATTGAAGCACAGATTTCAAAATATTACAAAAACGAGTTAATGGAGGCTAAGTTAAGAACCCCTATTCTAAAGGTTTGTGTGAGTTTAGAAAATATGATACCCCAACACATACAGTAAATAATACTTATCTAATCATCACTTTCATTTTATTTCTTAGGAAAGTCTGTGTTTCAAGTTGACAGTTTATTACATCTAAAATTCAGATATTCAGTCAGTCATCCTTGAGAAATGACTTGATTCCATGATGATGGCAAGTGTTGAAACAGTCTGTAGTAGTCAAGCGAGTGGTAGTGTGGGAGAGTGAAAAGAGTCCTAGACTCATGAGAAGCCTAGGTCTGAATCCTGCAGACAACATTTATTAGTTGTGTAACCACAGGAAAGTCACATAACTTCTAGAAGCATTGGTTTTCCCACTGAACAGAAATAAGAACACCTCACACAGTTACTTTTCTGGAGCAGAGATAGTATATATAAAGTACTCTGTGAACTTAAAAAATATAAGCTGTAGATATTCATTTATGACCAAATGAACACCAGTTCTAATTTTTTTTTTAATTTAAACTTTGGCTGATTAAGATTTAAGAAATTATTGTCAGGTTTCCAGATTTGCTTTGTATATGTATATGTATGTATATGTATTATGCATGTATGCATGCAAGTACACACTAGCATACACATACACAATTATGAGTCTTTGTGTTAGATCAATTAAGTGGGGAAATAATAACAATAACAAGTTAGAATTTACATAGCTTTAAGTTTTACAAAGCACTTTACATATTACCTCAATTTATCCTCAAAACCACCCCACAAGGTAGGGGTTTTTCTGTTTTGTAGATGGGGAAATATGGGCTAAGAAAGATTAAGGATCACACGGAACTAATAAGTGTCTGAGGCGAGATTGGAGAAAAGGTGTTCCTGACTCCAAGAAGAGCACTGTATCTACTGAACCACCTGGGTGTCTCTGTACTGCTAATATTGATATGATAATGTTTCAATATAGCTCTTGGAGCAGCTAGGTGGCGCAGTGGATAGAGCACCAGCCCTGGAGTCGGGAGTACCTGAGTTCAAATCTGGCCTCAGACACTTGACATTTACTAGTTGTGTGACCCTGGGAAATTCACTTAGCCCCCTTTTTGCCTACTTCATTTAAAAAGATAATGAACTTTAAATCGAAACAAAAAATATATTCATGACTTTTTATATATGACAAATTGAAAATATGCATCTAATAACATCTTATTGGATAAGTATCCAATTCAACTTTCTTTGTCCACTTAGTCCTGTTTGTATACATTTTTTCCTTTTATATAGTTTGTGGGTATGATTAACCTTAATTATAATACTCCATCATATTTAAATACAATCATTTATTTAGCTATTCCCCAGTTCCCTGAATATTTATTTTTGGCATATTTTTTTCAACAAAAAAACAATGTTACTATTAGTACACATAATTACACATAACAAAAGTAATACAATTGGGGCAGCTGGGTGGCACAGTGGATAGAGCGCCGGCCCTGGATTCAGGAGTACCTGAGTTCAGGTCCAACCTGAGACACCTGACACTTACTAGCAGTGTGACCCTGGGCAAATCACTTAACCCCCATTGCCCCACAAAAAAAAAATAAAGTAATAAAATTAAATATATTACCTTTGAACATGTGGTTTTTGCAAACAAAATAACATTCTTTAGGCAACTTCCCAATAATAAAATTACTGAAACAAAGGATATAATTCCTAGATACTGATGCCTATAACTATAAAGAAGAGAATACTAAGTAAAAAGGAAGGTTTTCTAAGCAAAGATAGTGAATTATTTCCCTTTCTAAATAAAACTTTTCAAACCTTAAAGTAATCTAAATATAGAGAGTGAGTTCTTTTAAGCTTGGAATTGTATAAACATCTATTGTATATACTGTTCAAATGACCATGGAAAATAGATAATTGATCAAAATAAGATGGAAATTAAACACCATTTCTTCTCTTCCAATATGTCATCATTATTCTGTTTGAACATTTATGGTCTTCCAATATATTAGACATACTTGTTTTTTTAAATTGCCAAAATAATACCTTTTCATATTCTCTGCAATTTTGAATTACTATACCATTGCTCCCCATCAATAGTATAAAGAAGGAAATATAAATAAACCCCTTATGATGTTTATAAAGGACTTAAAATTCTTAACCTAATCAAAAGGTTACCTGCTTTTTAAAAGCAGTAAAAGTAAATGAAAGGGGGGAAAAAAGTAAATGAAAGGAGGGGCAGCTAGGTGGCACAGTAGATAAAGCATTGGCCCAGTATTCAGGAGGACCTGAGTTCAAAACCAGCCTCAGACACTTGACATTTACTAGCTGTGTGACCCTGGGCAAGTCACTTAACCTTCATTGCCCTGCAAAACAAAGCAAAACAAAAAATGAAAGGAGACGAAATGAAGCAAATCCAGAGGTCATCAACTAGTTAAAAGGGGGAAGGGAGTGGAATGAGGACATATATGAGGAAGAACTGATGGGACTGTGGTTGACATAAGAACCCAGTTGGGAATTGTCGGGGCAGGAGAGAGGTTGGACTACATAACCTTTAATATTCCATTCTAACACCCAGGAAGAGCAAAGTTTTCTCCTGCATTCCATGGGGAGTGAGAGAGGAAAACTAGGGTCAAAATGATAAGCCAATTGGGGTTACACTGAACCAGCCAAAGGAAGAAAAGCATGGCAAGTGGCAGCAGAGCACAGTAGGAAGATCACTGGTTCTAGAATCAAGAGATCTCCTTCAAATCCCTGCTATGCCACATATTACTTGAATGACCTTGGACTAATCATTTGCCTAGGTACCTTAGTTTCCTCATCTATAAAATAAGGGAGTTGAAAGAGATGACCTCTAAGGTCCCTTCCAGGAGTCTCCAATCCTGCCTAAGTCACTTAATAGCTGTGTGATACTGAATGTGACCCTTTACCTATCTCAGTGGCCCCGTCTGTTAAATAGGGATCATGATAACATCTATCTCATAGGATTGTTATAAGGATAAAATGAGAGAATATATGTAAGGATCCCATGGATAGGTGTCCACAAAAGACAAAGGTGACAAATGAGGTCTCTTTCTAAAAATGGAAGCCATTAAAATAAACCAAGTCAGATGACTACACACCAAATGAGAACACTGATACCATGATTGCTTCATTTGGTTACCATCAACAACTAACACAAATTGAGCCCTTAGAACATACAGGACACTTAAACATACTTACTCGAATAATTAACCTAACAGCTACAACACCAGATGTGGCCATGATTTTGGCACTGTTTGGGATTAAATTAAAGATGGTTGGCATGATGGCTTCAGCTCCATGATCAAACTTGTTTCCAAGAACTGATGAAAGATGCCTTTAAAAAAAAAAAAAGAAAAAGAGGAGAGATAGACCTGTGCCTTTTGTTTCATATTTGTTGCAGCTACTACAATTAAAGGAGGTAAAAAGCATATCATAAAACAACATTCTAAAACGAAAACTTTTTGTCCTTGTCATTTTCAGCACATAACTTTTCCTGAATGATTGATTTCCATACTATCACACACTTACCTTTTGAGTACTAGGATATTTATTGCCTATTACTTGATTTTTCAACATATCGTCTCAGGTCGATGACATTTATTTTTGAATAATTAAAAATTAATTTTATTTTCACTGATTATTTCAGTAAGCATTTATTAAGCAACCACTACATCCTAGGCTTTATGTTATGTACAGGGAATACAAAGGAAGAAGGAAAGCAGAAAGAAAACAAGAGGGAAAAACGTCCCTATCCTCAAGTAGGTTACAATGTATTTTGAAAACTGTATTAGTTGACATTCTCTGACAGAAGTGGTAAAATATTGAGATAATACAGTATAGCAAAAGTGAGAAATTACTCCTCTCCAAATAATTTTCTATGATGTTGTTATTGGGAACATCATCATCACTGTTTATTACTAAATAAAAGGCTGAATGAGCTTCCAGAAAATTAAAAAATTAGAAGATTTCATCAAAGATTTTGGAACAAAGAATAAAATCCTCACCCGACCCACAAGATAAACATTTTAATGTGTCAGGAAAAGAAAATCAGGTCACAGAATATGATGGAGAAAGTCAATAAATACTTGCAATTCTGCAAGGTTATAAGTTGAGGAACAAAGAGAAATTAGAAGATTTGGAGATTAAGATGTTTTCAATAAAGAAAGAATTGGTACGATCAGTCGAGAATAATCTATGTTAACATAGCATTTTAGATTTGGATTCATCAGCCAATTTAGGGTTGTTGTTTGTTCTCTTAGCTTAATAACATATGTACATGAGACTATCTTCATCTTATCTTCCCTCCCCAACCCACCACACCAGAAGATTTGTTACTTTTTTCCCAGACACCAGACACTTTACAGAGATAAAGTTGGGTTCATATTATAACATAAAATTTTGTCCTACAAAGGTAGTAGGGTGTGGCAGAAAAAAGCAGTGAATATAGACTCAGAAAACTTGGATTAAAGTCCCAGCTTTAACATGTCTGGGCCTCAATCTCCTTATCTATAATATTAGGGAGTTCATGGAGTTGATTTCTATAGTACCTTCCAGTTTCACTGGATAGTATCCTACTACTATGATATTAAATATACCGTTGTGATAATGAAATATGCAGTGAGAGCACAGTGTAGTGGAGAGACAGCCAGGCAGCCTTAAGAGTCAATTAGTTTTCGGGGCAGCTAGGTGGCACAGTAGATAAAGCACCGGCCTTGGATTCAGGAGTACCTGAGTTCAAATTCAACCTCAGACACTTGACACTTACTAGCTGTATGACCCTGGGCAAGTCACTTAACCCTCATTGCCCCACCAAAAACAAAATTAAAAAAAAAAAAAAGTCAATTAGTTTTGCCTAGATGACCAGGGTAAGTCATGTAACCTCATTGCCTTGGCAACTTTTTAATATCCTAAGTTAAAAATGAGCTGCCAATTACAACAATGGTAGAAGTTTCACAGAGTTCTTTATATCAATGGCAAAAAATAAACTGATGGTTTTGTGTACATGTCATATATCCAATCTGTATTAATCAAAGGAATCTGCTTACCAGAAGTTCCTATACCAATGGTATTTCAGGTCCAATCAAAAAATTATAGCCAGTTATGTGTAGCACTGAGTGACTGATTATAGGAATGTAAGCACACATTTAAGTTTGGCCTGAACCTGATACATAAATGACAGTAAACCTTTCTCCAGGAGCACTTGAGATTTAAGACCCATCCTCTTCAGTAGAGACACATGGGCTCATAGATTTAGAGCTGAAAGGAACCTTAGAGTCCATTTAGTTCAAAGCCCTCGTTTTATAGATAGGGTAATTAAGGCCTAGCGAGGTAAGTGACTTGACTATGGTTACATAAGTAGGCAGGGATAAGCACAAATTGAACTCCGGTCATTTAACTCTAAAACTCATTTATCTCACTGCCTCTATTGAGGTGGCTAAAGTTTAGAGGCAACACTAACAGGAAGGAGAACAACCACATCAGCTCCTTCAAAGACTGCAGTCTCATGAGATTCACCTTCACTCATTCCCCTTCCATCAATTTCCCAGCCCTGTGCTGTGATACACTGTTTATTCCACAGTGAGAAGGAACGTATGAACAAATAAAATGTATGGTGAATACCATGTTATATATAGGGATCCTATAGCTATACACCAATTTAAGACATTGCATTCTTTTTGATAAAATGTAGGGATCATTAATTATAACAGTATATACAATAGTATGGATTCAATATTAGAGAGTATGTTCATTTCTTTTTTCTTTCTTTTTTTTTTTTTGTGGGGCAATTGCCCAGGGTCACACAGCTAGTACGTGTCAAGTGTCTGAGGGTCACATTTGAACTCAGGTCCCCCCGAATCCAGGGCCAGTGCTCTATCCACCGCACCACCTAGCTGCCCCCAGTATGTTCATTTCTAAATAAACACTTTTCTAAGCTATTAGCTAATTAGTCACTCTTCTTTGTTGCAATTTTAGGTTAACTATGGATATAACAGACTAAATTAAACAGCTACAAGGTTGCATGTGGATGTTCTAAAACTTCCAAAATAACCTTTTTCGGCCAGATGTTCTAATGAATGGTCTAAGCATTAATTTTTCACCATCTTTTAAAAATACTCTGCAATAAATAAGGGGAGAGGAGTGAAATGCTCCTAAAATTACCTCTACCACGTGCAAAACAAAATTTTTTTTAACTATACATGTCTAGTTGGTTTTTTAAAGGTTTTTTAAACTTTGTCAAAACGAAATATCCAAACTTATCACCTAATTCTGCGCTTGGGGCAATTATCCACCAGCAATCAGATCAATTCCGCAGACTGTGGCCTCAACTTCTCTAATGTCCACCTCTCCGTTACTACTTTAGTCCCCTTCCCTACTAAGACAAGAGACCTAGTCATGAACTCTAGTTGTCATCCTATACCTCTCCTTCCTTGCTTAGCCAAAGTCACAGGAAAGGAAAAAAAAAGGCTATCTACTTCTTGTCCCAATTTCTTCTCCTCTCACCTCTCAATCTCTGCCAGATATCTGGTTTTCAACCTCGTTAATGATTTTTAAAAACTGCTCTTTCAAAAGATGCCAATGAACTGATTTGCAATCTGATGGCCTCTTCTCAATTCTCACATTCTATATTCTCAGCCTCTCTGCAGTACTGACACTACTGATCACGTGGATACTCTATCCTCTTTATTCTCTTCCTGCCTGACTGCTCCTCAGTCTCCCTGCATCATTCAATATCTATATCATACCTGCTAACTCTGGTTCTGTCTGAGGCACTCTTCTTTCTATATATACTCTTTTTATTTTTATCTTTATGCACATGAGCCCAAGACCAAAATATTCAGCCACAGTCTCTTGTCTTAGTTCTAGTCCCTTATCATCAACTACCTACCAGACAACTCAAACCAGATGTCATGCTGGCATATCAAATTAAACATGTCCAAATCAGAATACATTCTAATTCCCTGAAATCACTGACCACTTTAGAACTTCCCTGTTCCAGCTGAGAACAGATCCATCCTCCTAGTCTCTAAGGTTCACAACCTTAGTGTTCTCATCTCCTCCCCTATTATTAACCACCTTCTAACTGCTACCCCTACTGCAACATCTCCAATATGTTCCCCATACAGCTGATGAGGTGATATTCCTAAAGTTCAGGTCTGACCATACCATTCCCCTAACCAATAAACTCCATTGGCTCATTATTGTTTGTAGATCAATACCAACTCCTCTTTGGCCTTGAAAATCCTTCCTAAGTTGACTTCAATCTACCTTTTCAATTATACCCCTTCCCATCCTCTACCAACCAAGCAGATAAGTTTTCTGCTACTGCTCACATATGACAGCCCATCTTCACCTGCATGCCTCTGTGGTAGATGCCTCCCATGCCTTTAATGCATGTGCTCTCAGTATCCCTTATTTCCTACAAAGCTCAGTAAAAAGAACATCTTCTTCATGGAGTCTGATTCCTCCAGCTCCTAGTACCCCCATTCGCCAAAATAATCTTCTAATTATTTTATATAACTTACAGAGAGAGGCATGTTCTCTCCTCTCCCATGCCTCCCACAAATATAAGATTCTTCTGAGTATAGACTGTTTTATTTCCACCCCTATATTCCAGCACCTACTCCAATGCCTACCATATAATAAATGCTCATTAAATGTTTGATCTTAATATCCTAGTTCTAAGGTTTAAAAGTAAATGTGGGGGCAGCTAGGTGGCGCAGTGGATAGAACACCGGCTCTGGAGTCAGGAGTACCTGAGTTCAAATCTGGCCTCAGACACTTGACACTTACTAGCTGTGTGACCCTGGGCAAGTCACTTAATCCCAATAGCCTCACCAAAAAAAAAAAAAAAAAGTAAATGTGATCAGGTAGAAAATAATAATCAGTTTTCTAAATCCTAAGACTAATAAATTTCAAATAAGAGATACTTCCCTGTCATAATCTCTAAAGTAAAACAACAAATAAGGAAAGTAAAGCAGTAAGAAAGAGAAGTGTACACAGGAAAATGGATGATGACAGAAATGGGAAAAGGGGTTTTTGTGGGCCCATTTATTTTAATTAAATGTTGGATTATATCTACATCCCCAAAGAAAACCATACAATATATTAAACAGACTCTCTCTTGGGAGGTAAGCAACTGGTTTGTACTGTATCTTAGCATTTTAGGTACAAAATTAGTTCAAAGGGCAGTGTTTAGCATAGTGTCTAGAACATAGTAGGTGCTTAATAAATGATTACTGATGGACAGTTCTGAGTTAAAAACCTTATTACAAGGCAACTATAGTTATTAGAGTTGAGATGTCATTTACATACACACATACATACATGATATTCCCTGGTCATGAACTGAAATATTATAATCTGTAAAGCTGTAACTTGAAGGTTTTAGGTTAAAGAGGATTGACATTTAATTATTGCAATATATAATCTGGTTACAAAAGTATAAATAGGAGCTACAATATACATAATCACCTAAACTAGTAAGTGGAATTGTTAAGGAAAAAATAACAAGGGAATTTTCGAATACTCCATATAGACCATTTTATTAAAAATCCCCAAGTCATCCCTTCAAAGTTAAAATAAATCTTTCAGAGTCTAGTCTTTTCCATGAAATAACATGAGAGTTACTACTTACATAAATATAATTGGATTAGGAAACACTTCATAACAACAGTGTGACTAACACAAGCCTTGGAGAGTAAGTAAAGTTTAAGCTTTGGTCTATTTCTGAGATTCCACAAAGGACATCCTGTGAAATACTCTTAAAAGATAAATTTATGAACCCTTTAAGGATCTGGAAGAATGCATTTCTTACCCCAGCGTAATACAAGCTTCCCGGACAACTTGAGACCGTAGGTCTTTAGCAGATAATTTAAATGCTCCGTCCAACAGCCGCAAATGTTGAAAGAAATTATCATATTCAGCAGCTCCAGCCAAAAGTAAGGATCGAATCTTTTTCAGCTAAAAGACGACAGGTGATTTAGATGGGTATAAAATACTTCTCAAAACTGAATATATTCAGCAATGAAAAAAAATTGGTATTAAGAGGATTCAGACCAGAAAATGCTGAGAGAAAAAAACTATCAGCACAAGAATTCAAGTAGTTAAATGTTACTGGATAGTAAATGTTCCAAATATTAAATAACTTTAGAAACAAGAGGATGGTAGAACTCCACAGGTACCCAGAGTCTCCTACAATCCCAGAAAACTCCTCAAAACAGCTAAATGGTTTATAATATGACATGTAAAATGACTGAAATTGTTATTTAGGGGCAGATTTGGTGTTTTAATACTTTCCCTTAAAAAACCTAAGTGAATTTAAAGAAAGCAAATATCTATTGTCCTACAGCTTTCTAATTGAAAGGATAAGTTGACTTCAAGTAACAGAGCAGTCGACAATTGTAACACCTTTGTGTTCACAGTCATAATTAAACAACTTTGGTCAACTAAAACATTGTATATTACTATTGCACTTCACCAATCCTGAGCTCAAAGTGGCCTTCTTTTGTCAAATGACTGGCTGAACTCTTATAAATTCTAAATTACTTAATTTACCTTTCTCCTCTGTTACAAGAGGGGAAAACATCTATAATATGGAAGGTAGTGTGGTCAGAAATCAAAATGTCACCATTGTAGGAATCGTCCTACACTATCATCCCCACTCTGTTTCTTATTTTCAATCTCTTCCTGTCTACTTGATTCTTCTTTGCAGCCTACAAACATGCCCATGTTTCCTTTATTCTTCTGTTTTTCTCTTTTTTTTTGTGGGGCAATGAGGGTTAAGTGACTTGCCCAGGGTCACACAGCTAGTATAAGTGTCAAGTGTCTGAAGCTGAATTTGAATTCAGGTCCTCCTGAATCCAGGGCTGGTGCTTTATCCACTGCACCACCTAGCTGCCTCTGTCCCCTATTCTTTTTTTTTTATTTAAATAAAAGTATTTTATTATTTTCCAGTTACATGTAGAAATAGTTTTCAAGATTTGTTTATGTAAGATTTCAAATTTCAAATTTTTCTCCCTCCCCCCTCTGTCCCCTATTCTTAAAAAGCCATCACTTGATGTGACCATTCCTGCTATCATCCTATAGCTTTCCTTTCCTTCATGGTTAAAGTCATACAAAAAGTCATCTACAACCAGTAAAACTGCTTCTCTCACTTTCTTCTAAAAATCTCAGCAATCTGACTTCTACCCTAGAATGTGTGTATGTGTATGTATGTACACGTGTATACACACACACACACACCCCTGGAATATGTCTCTGCATAGATACACATGTACATAAGATATAATACTTTCTTATAAATGCACATGTGAATATGTACATGCATGTGTGTATGTGTGACTAGATCTCCAATTATAATCTTTGAGTTATGTAACGTTTCTAATTTCCTCTTGTACCAGCCTTAACTAGTTTTCTTAAAGGCATCTCAAACTCAGTGTGTCCAAAACAATTTAACTCCACTCCCCCTATAATGCTCACTCTTCTTCCAAACTTCCCTATTATTGTTGAGAGCAATTGCAGTGCCATTTCTGATTCCTCAATCTTATTCACCCCATATATCTAATTAGCTGTCAAATCATGTGGGTTCTACTTTTCACAAGATCCCTTGCATATATCCCCATCCCCTTTTCTCCACTCATAGAGCCACAACCTAGTTCAGATTCTCATCATCTCTCACTTGGACTACTACATTAGCCTGAAAACCCATCTCTTCACCTTGAGATTTATCTAAACCCAATCCATCTTTCATTCAACTGCCAATGGGATTTTTCTAAAGCATATATCTGAACATGTCAACTACTCCTAATTAAGGAACTGCAGTGGCTCCTACGGTCTAAAGGATCAAATATAAACTCTGTCTGGCATACAAAGCTTTTCCTAACAGGGACCCTTCCTACTTTTCCAGCCTGCATATATTTTCTTCCGCTCCATAAACTCTAAGATTCAACTGTATTGGTCCAGTTAGAGTTCACTGACATGACATTCCATTGTCCATCCTTGTGCCTTTATCCTGGCTGCTGCCCATGCCTAGAATGCTGTCCCCCTCATCCCCAACTCCACGTTTTTATCCTGAATTCCTACCGGACATTGCTTAGATACCACTTTCTGGAGAAAGCTGCCCCCTTCCACAGCCAATTTGCTAATGCCTTCCTCTTTCGCATCTCCATCACATATATGCATATATCTTGTATATACCAACATATTTGCATGCTATCTTATCCATTAGATTATGGACTCCTTGAGAGCAAAGGGTGTTTTTGTTTTTGAAACATTTCAGTGGATGTCCAGCACAGTGTCTGGCACAAACTTAAGTGATTATTAAAAACCTGTTAGCTTACTGCCTGAAAAAGAAGGGAAATTGGGGAATATACGCTAAACAGGTTGATTTGCATTTGTACAGACAAAATATAATACTAAAAGAAGATATGAAAAAGAACTAGTAATCTCTAAAAACTCAAAGGACATTGTATGGTAGTATGAATATTTACATGTGCATAGGTGAACATAAAAGAAGATACATTAATACATACATACAACAAAAACATCATTCCTAATTTAACATAGTAATTTACAGTGAAATAGTTAATCAACCTTCATTACGTAGTTTATTTTTAATAATGGCAAAGTTTAATAAAATGAGCATAATTAAAAAGCAATTATGTCAAAGTTAATAGCTTACAGCTGTTACTCTCTGTTCCCAGTCATGTTTGTCATCAGATAAGATTTCTCTAATTTTATTTATAGATTCTTCAAGATCTCGACTGGAATAAATCTGTAAATTAAAAAAAAATGTGATCAATCTATAAGATAATCAACATAACTAGTCAAAATTTATTTTTCAATTGTAGCAAATCAAGAATATGCAAAGGGCAAAAATGAAATAGAAAATTATAATTTTTTTAAAAATCCAAATGTGGAGCACAATTTGAGACCAATTTGATGTAGAGTGATGTGATACGTGTCTTTAAACTGCATGTATATACTTGCTAAAGTCAAGTCAAGTCAAAACAGGTACAAGATCCAGACATAAAGGGTGATACCACAGGCAAATTAGAAAATAAAGGAATAGTTTACTTGTCAGAACTTTGGAGATGGGAAGAATTTATGACCAAAGATGAGATAGAGAACATTGTGAAACTGCAGAGTGGATCACTTTGACCACATTAAATTAAAAAGTTTTTTGCACAAACAAAACCAATGCAAATGAGATTGGAAGGAAAGCAGAAAACCGGAAAACAATTTTTACAATCAGTATTTCTGATAAAGGCCTCATATCTAAAATATATAAAAAACTGAATGAAATACAAGTCATTTCCCAACTGAGAAATGATCAAAGGATACGAACAGGAAGTTTTTGTTTATTCTTTATTGTGTTTTCTTTCCTTATATTCTGATTAAGGAGGAAATATGTTTAACATGATTGGAATGTATAGCTTATATCAAATTTCTTGCTGTTCTCAGGAGGGGAGAGGGAAGGGAGGATGGGAGAAAAATTTGAAACTCAAAAAATATCTTTACATGTAATTGAGAAAAATTAAATTTTTTTTAAATTAAAATTAGTTGAGTGGAAGCTAATGATTCTATGAGACATCAAGAACGGATCAAACAACATGAAAAGAATGAAAAAAATTAGAAACAAATGTAAAATAAAACACCTCACTGGAAAAACAACTGGAAAAATAGATCCAGGAGAAAAACTATCCTGGGGGCAGCTAGAGCACCAGCCTTGGAGTCAGGAGTACCTGAGTTCAAATCTGGGCTCAGACCCTTGATACTAGCTGTGTGACCTTGGGCAAGTCACATAACCCCAAATACCTCACCAAAAAAAACCCCACTATCCTGATATTCTAGAATGAGAAGTTAAAAAGTAATTGAAATAATCCACAGATCACCTCCTGAAAAGAGATTACAAATTGATAAGTCCAAGAAATATTGTAGCCAGATGCCAGAACTATCAGGCCAAGGAGAAAATACTGTAAGCAACCAGAAAGGAACAATTCAAATATCAAGGAACCACAGTCAGGAAGACACAGGACATAGGAGCTTCTACATTAAAAGCTGGGAGGGCTTGGATTACAACCAAGAATCAACTACCCAGGAAAACTGAGCATAATCTTTCAGGGGGGAAAACTGACATTCAATGAAATAAGAGACTTTCAAATTTTCCCAATGAAAAGATCAGAGATGAACAGAAAATATGATCTTCAAATACAAGACTCAAGAGAAGCATAAGAAGTTAAATAGGAAAGAAAAAAAAGATGTTATTCCATAAGAAAAAATGTTGGGATTAGAAAAATGGACCTTTATATTTCAGGGAGAAGTCAAGAGTCAGAAAAAGTCCTGTAGTTTCTCAAAAGCAATACAACCCACTCTCCTCTTGCTATTAAAATTTGAGCCCAGATTATTGATCACTTGCTTAGAAGAGAAGTTCAACACCACCTGGATGGCCACTTATTGATGAATTCTGAGTCCATGACAATTTGTGAAACAAAGAGGCAAATAAGGAATACAGATAACAGAGAGAAGTTTAGAGGATGAGAACTTATTTGTGAAGAGGTGATAAATAGCTGGACAGAAGAGGCATATCTTCATCCACCTGATACGGAAAGTAATTCACAGTCAATACCACACAACTGGTTAGTGGAAGATACAGAATTTAAACTCAGCTAGATTCAATAAACATTAAATTCTTAATGCTGGGGAAGAAACCAAGTTTACATAAGACAGAGTACTTGATCTCAGGTAGTCGATAATCTACTAGACAGGTAAAATACATACATGAATAATAAACAAGATAAAGGATAATAAGTGAGGTACAAAGTGTTACCTGAAGCCTGGAGAGAGAGAAAAAGCTCATTAATAATAATAATAGCATATTATTATTATTATTATTATTATTATTATTATAGAAGTGGTAGGGCTGGGGATAACAACACTTGAAGGTTTTATGGAACAAATGGAATTTAAATGAGGATTTCAAGCACAGATAGGAACTTAACAGGGAAAGAAGAAAACAGAGAGAGTTCTAGTTTTGGGGAGTAGCAGAAGCAATGGCATGGACTTGGGAGAGTCCCGAGCACGTACAACCAAGTGGAAATAGTCTCGTTGGCTGAAGGACAGACTCCAAGGAGAGAAGCAGTATGTGTGAAATAACCTCAGAAATCTAGAATGGTGCCAAATTGTGGTGAGCTGGCATCTTTGATGCCAAGTTAAGCAGTATGAATTTAGTAAGCAACAGGAAATGTGGAAGGATTTTGAGGGAGTGGTATTACCATATTTATGAATGAGAAAAAATAGTCAGTCAGCCATATGAAAGATAACTGAATGGAGTAGAGAGATATGGTTAGAAAACCTGTTAGGAGCTAAATTTGTCAAGAATTTCAGTCTATGTTGAGAGCATGGAATAGTTTATCTGTCAGATTTATGGACAGGGGAAGAATTTAGGACCAAAGAAGATACAGAGCCAAGACAAAATGCAAAACAGATAGTTTTGATTACATAAAATTGGCTTTGAGCCAAACAAAACCAACGTAACCAAAATTATAAGGAGAGCAGAACACTGGGAAAGAATTCTTGAAACAAGTATCCCTGATAAAATCCTCATCTCTCAAATGGAGAACTGAGTCAAATTTATAAAAACAGAAGTCAACTGATAAATGGTCAAAAGACATGAACAAACAGTTTTTGAACAAAGAAATTAAAATAATCTATAGTCATATGAAAAAATGCTCTAAATCATTATTGATCAGAGAAATGCAAATTAAAACAACTAAGATGAGGTATCACCTCATCTATCAGAGTGGCAAATATAACAAAAAATGAAAATACTGGATGTTGGAGGGGATGTGGGAAAACTGAGATACTAATCCATTGTTGGTGAAGTTGCGAACAGACAACCAATTTGGAACTATGCCCAGAGGGCTATAAAACCGTGCATACTCTTTGATCCAGCAATACCACTGCTAGGTTTATAATCCAAAGATATCCCCAAAAAGAGAAAACGACCTACTTGTACACAAATATTTATAGAAGTTCTTTTTGTGGTGGCTAAGAATTGAAAATCAAAGGAATGCCCATCAATTAGGAATGGCTAAACAAGTTGTAGTATATGATGGTGATGGAATATTATTGTGCTATAAGAAATAAGGAGGATGATTTCAGAAAGGCATGGAAAGATTTATATGAACCGATGTACAGTGAAGTGAGCAGAACCTGGAGAATGTTGTGCACAGAGACAGCAATACTGTTTGATGAAGAACTGTGAATGACAACTACTCTCAACAATACAATATCCAAGACAATCCCAAGGGACTAATGGTGAAGCAAAGAACTGATGATGATTGAACACAGACTGAAGCATACTCTTTTTCACCTTTTTTTTCTTTTCTTCAAGTTTTCTTATTCAAAATGACTAATATGGTAATGTTTTACATAATTTCACATGTATAACTTTTATCTGATTGTTTGCCAACTCAGGGAGGGAGGAGAGATAGAATTTGGAACTCAAAACTTTAAATCAAATTGTTTATTAGAGAGAAAGAGAGCGAGAGAGTGAGGGCTAGAAGATAGAGAGAGTGAGAGAACGAGCGAGAGCAAGAGCAAGAGCGAGAGAGAGAGAGAGAGAGAGAGAGAGCGAGAGCGAGAGAGAGAGAGAGCGAGAGAGAGAGAGAGAGAGAGAGAGAGAGAGAGAGAGAGAGAGAGTGTGTGCGCATGAAAATATGAATGAAAATTTCAGTGCATGGCAGATTAGAGGCAGCAACCCACCTGAACTCTCAATACTCCCCTCCAAACAACTTTAAGATAATGCCTCAATTAAAATTTGGGGGCAGCAGAGCTAAGAAAAGGCCAGGGTGAAACACTTTTCTGCCTAAGAAAACTTAGGATGTTGGCAGGAGAAGTCTCTGACATTGGGATGGAGGCCTGTCTAGAGCTGGCCTTCCTTTAGAGACAGTAATATAGTTGGACAACTGGCCAGGAAGACATTATAGAGGAACCTTTGCTGGCACTGACTGGTAATTCTTCTGCCCTTTTGAAGTTCTAGGTCCTAGGTTCCAGGGTGGAGGGGAACACTGGTGGTTGTCTGCAAGGGAGCTAAAGTCCTGGTCTCAGTTCCAAGGCAAAGAAGTACACTAGTGCTTAGGACTGCAAGAGACCAGGTACCTTTCCTAGGAAAAGATCAGAGTGCAACAACCCACAACCTGTTGTCTGATCATACCACCTTGGAAGTACCAAAAACTTGAACATCCTCTCTCCCCTTCCCTGAACCAGCTCTGAAAACAGTACAATGAAAAAGCCTGAAGCTTGGGACAGTGCCTCCCCATTCCCACGTAGGCAGAGTTCAACTTTAACATAAAGGTCAAAGTCAAAAAATAGGCTGGCAAAATGAAACAAAAAGAACTTGACCATAAAAAGCCACTTTGGTGGCAGGAAAGACCAGGAAATAAAGTCCAAAAAAGACAACAATGTGAAAACAGCTAAAGAGTTAAAGAAATAAATAAAACTGGTGGAAGAAAAATTGGGAAAAGAAATTAGTGATGTGAGAATATAATGAAAAGAGAACTGACAATTTGGTAAAGTAGGCACATGCAAAAATACTGAAGAAAATAATACCTTAAAAAACAATATTGGGGCAGCTAGGTGGTGCAGTGGATAGAGCACCGGCCCTGGAGTCAGGAGTATCTGAGTTCAAATCTGGCCTCAGACACTTAACACTTATTAGCTGTGTGACCCTGGGCAAGTCACTTAATCCCAATTGCCTCATAAAAAAAAAAAAAAAAAACCAAAACAATATTATCTTAATGGTAAAAGAGGCACAAAAATTCATAGACCAATAGAATCCCTTAAAAATAAGAATAGGTTGGGGTAGTTAGGTAGCGCAGTGAATAGAGCACTGGCTCTGGAGTCAGGAGGACCTGAGTTCAAATCCAGTCTCAGACACTTAACACTTACTAGCTGTGTCACCCTGGGCAAGTCACTTAACCCCAATTGCCTCATCAAAAAAAAAAGGGGGGGGGGGAAGTGTCACATGGAAAAGGAGGTACAACAATTTACTAAAGAAAAGAATTTCTTAAAAAGCAGAACTGGCCAAAGAGAAATTGGAATTGGTCAAGTGAAAGCTAATGACTCCGAGACATCAAGAAACAATGTCAAAAGAATAAAAGAATTTCAGTCTCCTGAACTTTATTCCCAAATTCTTTCCACTAGACTTCACTGTAATTCATGAGATACAAAATAGATTGAGCTTAAGTTGTGTCTTTGTTTTTCAGAATACTTGAAGTTAATTTGCAACATCCCTCAAAATAAAGGTGTATATGTTTGCACACATACAAAGAGACAAATTCCCAGAGTTTAAGAATCTTCTTTCCTCATATCCTATTGAAAAATTAGGCTTTAATTTTAAGTTTCACCCTATATACAGTTTCTCTTCTTGTGCTATGTATTTCAAGAAATCCTTGCTTCTGGTATGGAAGTGTAAAGAATTAATTGTTATTTGAGATTTTTATGCCTCAGCGTGCACTGGCCTGGGGCTCTGCAAACTGCATGGTGCTCCACCCACTGGTTGTAGCAGTTATCAGGGCTCTGGCACCCCAAGTCATCACCACTTGCAGAAGCCTACATGGGCCTGGCAAAATTATAATGATTGACAGTCATATGACTGTCAGAGCAGCCATCCCATTGGCTGGGGCTGTAGGGGGTGTTTCTAGGTTTGGGGGAGGAGAATTGGGCATTCTAGGTAGAAGCTGGGACAGGCGTTCTGCTTCGTATTTTCAGCTGATTCCTGGGCGGTGGTATTTTTTCAGGTATTGTAATTTCCCTTTCCCCATTTTATTTCCTTTCCCTTGATCCTACTGATCCTGTTTGTGTTGTTGTTGTTGTTGTTTTTTTTAAGTTCATTCTTGTTAAAATAAATTTTGTTCTGTTTTGAGGGAGGCTGCCAGTCTCCTTCCTTGCCCCAATATTGCCGAGAGCCACTTAGCTAGCACTCCCCAGTTAAAAATCGGTCCCCACAGTTTTTGGTGAGTCAACCAGGAGTTGATTAACATAGTGAATTTCTTTTCCCCACAGAAGCACCCCCCTTTGCACACCTTACTGCTCCTAGAAGGCCTCACATTAACTTTTCCATCTTGTTCTAATTTTGCATTGCAAGATCTTCATTTATTTTGGGGGACTACCTAAGTTTTTTCATCTTCTTGCAATATTCTTGAGATATATCACTTGATTCTATAAAGGGTATAGATTATGGTTTGTTTGAAAAGAGGGTTCTAAACTAAATTTTTAAAGATCGTCAAAGAAGAAAAAAGAAATAAAGAATTCTAAGAACAAATGCACTTTTATCATGTATCACAGTCAAGCACCACTACTCACCTGTACTACTGGTACATCATCAAATGCTTTAATAAAGTCTTCCTCATCAACAGCACCAGCTCCTTCTTTTGCAGCTATTATAACAACCAAAAAAACCCAAAAAAACTAGTGTTTATAAAACAGTTAGGACTTAAACAACCAAAACCACATTAAGAGAGATGTGACTGTAATACAAGTTAAGATTTTTAAAAATATATACATAATAAGTCAAAGACATAATACATGATATTTTCCTTTCACATCAAGGCACAATCCAATATAATAAGGTTGTTGTAATATAATTGGACAACAATGTGCTTCTGTCTAAAAAAGAATATTTGTTAAAGCTGTTATGGTTTGGCCTTCAACAGTCTCAATTCACCTATAATAATGTTAATATTCAAATACTATGACAAGCACTGAGACTAAATACAAAGGATGATCATATCAGCATATAAATTAGACTATGTCACTGATCTACTGTCTCAGGTCAAAAAAATGTACCATTCCCTAAGAATCACATCAGTCTTCCTTCAAGTTTTAAATTATGACAGAGATGTTTAATTCCTAATGATCTTAAAAATTTCTTTCCCAAGGATTCTTGAGTACTGCTTTAAATGTTCACTTACAAAGAAGAGCCCCAGATAAGCATACTCTATGTAATGCAGCCAAGTCTGTATTAATCCTTCTGGGGCTTTTCTTTGTTGTTTTTTTTTCACGTCAGATGCCTTCTCTGGAGACAAATTATTTCTTTTTGAAATTTCAGTGCTTCCTTATACTTTACAATCAAGAGAAATGCTTGCAAATTTTGGTTCACCCTTAAGCCTACTTTTTGCAAATGGTTATCAAAGGGCAAGGAATCTCAGTAATAGTCTAATCCAAAATTCTTATTTTATAGCTTTCAAGACTAAGATTTTAAAAGTTAAGTCATTGGGGGCAGCTAGGTGGCGCAGTGGATAGAGCACCCACCCTGGATTCAGGAGGACCTGAGTTCAAGTCCCGCTTCAGACACTTAACACTTACTAGCTGTGTGACAAGTCACTTAACCCCAATTGCCTCACCAAAAAAAAAAAAAAAGTTAAGTGATTTGCAACATTCACACAGCTAGGTACTGTAAGAGGCAAAATTCAAATCTAAGTTTCTCGACCACCAGTGTTCTTTTCAGTGTACCCCACTTCCAATCTTATATATCTACAATGTTAGTTCAAGTTCAACTAACAAGTTGTATAAAAAGGCAAATAAACACTGCTGCCTCAGCTGAGTCCCAGAAAAAGAAAGACAATGGAAAGAACAATGAAAGTTGTAGTATGAAAAGTATAAGAGTGGAGGGAGAATTGTGGAAAAGATAGAAAAGAATCCAGATGATCTATTAATGTATTATCAAGGGAGTCTTGTTTCCAAAGCTACTACTATGTCACAAAAACACCAGCGGCTCAGTAGCATTTCACATTTCCTAGTATGACTAGAGCAATGAAAAAGTCATAGTCTATACTATTATTCAATATCACAGTTTGTGTTGTTTATTAGCCTTTAAAGTTAACAATGTCCTAAAATTGGTGTCCTCTTATATGCTAATATATTCGGAGGTGGTACCTTAGTTTTTTTCAGCAGTGGGCATCAATGCTTCCCTTGTCAGCAGGTGTTAACTGGCTACTGAGACTCAATTAGGGTTAAAGGAAGGTGGGCAGGAAAACAATGCTAAGCTGATTTCTGCTAAAGTAATTGGCTAAATTGTGGTACCAGAGAAAAGATAATCAATCATATCTCTCACCTCTGAGGAGACAGGCAGGGGATTGTGGAAGCTAAATGTTGTAACATAATATTACTCAGGGATATTATATGGGTTGTTTCTCTTTTCTCATTCTCTTATAAAGGAGGGTGATTAATATCTAGAAATTGCTGTTTCCACATACAAAATACATCAATAAAAATTAATGAATAAATTAAAAATTCACTAGGAAGAAAGTTAAAATCTGCTGCCCAGCTTCAGAAAATCAGGAGGATGGTGATCAACTTTTACAATAAATGAGGTCCAAATCTAAAACATTTTGCTGAATTCAGGTTGAATCTACAAATATCAATAAAATTAAACCATAGAAAACATTGTAGTAGTGGCTCTAAAGTGAAGCCTATAAACAGGCATAAAGTACCCCAGGTCATTCTGAAAAAGGTATTAAGAACTGGGTAAGTCACAAAAACATCTCTGTGCCTCAGTTTCTTCATCTGTAAAATGAAGTGGTTGGACTCAAGAGTCTCCAATCAGTCAGAGGGTCAGTAAAAGACTTAAAAGAGACATAGTAGAGGAGGAAAAAACAAAGACATGGTTTTTACATATTTATTTTATTCCATCTCAAAGAGTCTAGCACAGGTTTTTACAAATAGTAAGCACTGTATTTACTTGCTTTTAAAAAATAATTCAACTTTTTACAATTATTAGTCTTTTCAATTAAATTTTTCCTCCTTCCCAGTCTACTAGGGGAAAAAAAGAAAGAAAAAACCAACTACACTATAACAAATATGAATAAATAAATAAATGAAAATTGCCTGTGCTGCGTCCAAAACATATTTCTTGTCGAGCATATTTAGCCCATCAGCCTGTTAGATGAATAGCATTCTTCCTCATCAATCCCTGGCAATTATGGCTGATAATTGTACTGGATCAAATTTCTTAAATCTTTCAAAAACTTTTTTTAAAAAGAATGTTGATATTTTAAGTATATGGGGGTAGACCAGATTGGGAATGTGACCTAAGACTCTCACAGAGAACGCAAACTACCCTGAATAAATGTAAACAGCAAAAGAACCTCCACTATACCACAGGAATACTAGCACATGACCCTGAGCCATTCCTGTCACTATCCCTTCTTTTTTGTTGTTTCTATAGAATACCTAAGATGGCCTAGGGTTATTGCAGGGATCCACAATGTTACTTTGTCCTGCGGCTGCCCAGGGTGACTGGCCTCTTGTGAATATATTCCCCTAATTAACCCTAATAAAACATTAATAAACTGATATGAGCCCTTCTTTCTTCAGTATCTCAGTATGCTCTCTGAGGGTATGCCACCCTACAATTGGCATAATTAGGGCCAAACAGATCTACCCCTGCCCCTGACCTTTGGTATAGTGAGCAGGGTAGTCTGCCCCCTTAAAATAAGTTGGTCTCCTGGTTCTGCTCACCTTACTCAACTCTGAAATGATCTCTCATCATTTCTTACAGCACAAAAGTATTCTAATTCAAATGACACAATTTGTTCACCCATTACCAAATCATTTTATTTACTTTCAAATTTTAATAGATCTCATAACTTCATCAATGCACCTTTGCACATTACAACCCTCCATGTTTCAGCTGAGTACTGGCAGGTTAATGGTAACGTTCTTAAGAGGGATGTTGTGGAAAGATAACTGGATGTGGTATTAAAGGATATGGGTTCAAATTCCAACTATGAATTACTATTACATTTATCTAATACTTCTCTTTCCTACTACTTGCATAGCTTTTTGCATAGAAGGGAATCATGAGAGTATTGAGTATATTTCAGACTTCATAAAAACTTCCTGAGAAAACGAAGAATGTAACCCCAGACCTTCTTTAAAGGTAGCCTAAGGGGGCAGCTAGGTGGCGAAGTGGATAGAGTACCAGCCCTGGATTCAGGAGGACCTAAGTTCAAATCCAGTCTCAGACACTTGACACTTAACTAGCTGTGTGACCTTGGGCAAGTCACTTCACCCCAATTGCCTCACCCCCCATTTCTGGCTTTATGAGCTTTCTGGCCTCCAAACCCCTCATGTTCAAGAACAGGCTTATTGATAGCAGCAGTTTAAAAACTTTGAACAGGAAGGGACACAGGAAAGCTAAGTGTAAGAATAGATGGCTGAAATACATACATAATGTTAGATTCTCTTGGAAGCAGGGCCTATTTTTCCAGAAGGGGCAAAGAGGGGTAACTAAAAAAGTTTAAAAGTGAGTATCCCAAAACTGGGAAGGAAAGCCTTACCTTATTTCTGGCAACCAAACTACATTTTAAAAATGAGTAATATGTGTGGGTATAGGGGTGCAGGGACAGCTAGGTAGCACAGTGGATAGAACTCCAGTCAGGAAAATTCTTCTCCCTGAGTTCAAATCTGGCCTCAGAAACTTACTAGCTGTGTGACCCTGGGCAAGTCATTTAACTGCTGCAGTTTTCTCATCTGTAAAATGAACTGGAGAAGGAAATGGCAAAATACTCCAGTATCTTAGCCAAGAAAACCCCAAATGAGGATATGAAGAGTTGGACATGACTGAAACTGAACAACAAGAAATATTTGAGGGACCCTTTGGCAGCAAATAGATGGCTACATTTTACTCTATGGCTATATTTAAGAACAATACATAAAATCTGGTCATAAATATCGGAAGAGTTTATAGTCCAAAGCATTTTAAACTGAAAATGTCCTCTCCCCAAACTTAATTCACTAAACAAAGCTGCAATTTACTTAAGATGGCCAATACAACTTCTGATGGATGGAAGGACGAAGTATCAATGATTAACAATAGTTTTCACTACTTCACCCCAAACATAGAATATTTATACTCATACCAGATGACTTAGAACCCAGGGCAACAGGTCCAATGCGGCGAGTGGTTCCCATTGCAATGTTTCTTCGTGAGCTTTGGGGGGCCTTTGAAGATGTAGAAGAGCTGGCTGAAGGAGGCCTATTCCCATCCACAGAGTCTTCATCATCAAAATTCTTATCTGAAGAGAACAGGGAAAAGAAAAAATATTAAAACTAAATATTTTCCAAAGGAAACTTGAAGTAACAAGCTTCTGTGGATAGCTGCCTCCTTGCTGATATGACAGCCAGTGTCCACAGCAATCATGAGTTTGAGTGAGAAAAGCTATGTTTACAGCCCAGCTCTGCCACTTACTGGGTCGTTTGGCCCTACACAAGTCATTTAACCATTTCCTACCTGTCAAAGGGAGGAAATAGTATTTCTACTTCTTATCTCATGGGCTCATAGAGGGAAAAAAGCCATAAAGTACTATACAAATGAGTGTTTCTAATTAGTTGATTAGTTTCTAATTGGTTGTTTTTTTTAAAGAGGCTACCTTTGTTGTATTAGCAAAATTATTTTAAAACCAATTTTATAGCTGAAAATATAAAGGTGGTGACTGATAGCGCACTACAGTAAATAGACTGAGTTTAGTAGATGCGTGACCCCGGGAATATAATTTAATTAACATCTGTCTACCTCAACTGTGAAATGAGTTATATAATAGCACCTTTTTCTCAAGGCATGAGGATCAGGGGCAGCTAGGTGGTGCAGAGGATAGAGCACTGGCCCTGGATTCAGAAGGACCTGAGTGTTCAAATCCAGTCTCAGACACTTAGCACTTACTAGCTGTGTGACCCAAGTCACTTAACCCCAACTGCCTCACCAAAAAAAATTTTAAATAAAAAAAAATTTTTTTTAAGTCATGAGGATCAAATGAGATACTTGTAAAGTCCTTAGTATAATATAAAGCACACAGGAGGCACTAAAAGCTTGCTTGCTTCCCTTCTGTCCTTTTCTTAAAGGGGGGGAGGGAGAGAGACACACACACAAACTAGGTGGAAAACATTTTTAAAATCACAATTATTACTCTTTACTATTTGTTGTTGACCCTAATACTCTTCTATGAAGAATAAAATTTTACCCCAGCTTTAAATAAATAGCAAACACAGTCAACAACTGGCTTCCAGTTTAACATGAAATGTATCATTTTTTTGCAATTAATATTTAAAACTTCATATTGGGGGGAGACCTAAGAACTTTGTCTAGACAGAAACCAAAAGTTAATTAAAATTCATATTCAACTTATTTTAAATTGTTTGACCCAATTTTGGAATCATCAATGGAAGAAAATTTAATCTCCTTATAATCAAATCACATGTCCTTGTGCAAATGAGCTTCCTCATCATTCAGGCTCAACTATATGTCATTTCACAGATGCTTGTGCCTTGCCTTCACTCCAGAAAATTCTTCCTCCTTAACCCAGGTAAGGAGAATTATATTAGCACACAATCTTTCCCAGTGGATTCCAACAGTTTATTCAAAATTTTCACTGTACAATCACTTTAAATTTGTAAGAACTAATGTTTAAGAGGAAAAGAAAATTCAAGAGAGGAAAGTCAAGCTGCTGGACCTTATATTATTGACAACAATATAATACCTCACCTCAGTTCATCTCCAGGAAAGGTACAAAATTAGAAAGGGAGGGAAGGGGTAAACTGTGTTGCTTCAGAGAGGAAAATTTCTTCCCTCTAAGCATAATCTAATCATGCCAACTAAAGCTGATCAAAACACTTTAAAACACAGATTTTTCCATGCCTTAGATATTAATTTAATTTTCTCTTTTTATATTCCCATGTTATAGGTGAAAATTGGTGAAACAAATATTTAAATTACCATTAGTCAGGCAAATATAAAGTACTGAAAACTAGGTAATGCATTTGTACAATAAGGGAGTCACATAATGTTTGCCATCAAAAAGATTATATTCTAGAAAGTTAATGACTTGTCCAAATTTACCAAATCTCTCATGCAAACTAAGAAATAACATAAAAATTAATAAAATAACTTGGATGGGGGAAAATTTTAGAATTTTGACCCATGTAAGCAACCAGTAACGATTTCAGAAAATTTCAACTGAAGCATGCCTCCCACCTTTCTGCAGAGACAGTGGATTGGATGTCTATAGACATGTAGATAATGCATGCATTATCAAGACATGGCCACGGTATTGATTTGTTTTGCTTGACTACACTTATTCCTTATAGAAGAGAGTCAGTGCCTAGAGTAACTAGGAAGTGACAGGGATGCCAAAAAGATCGTTTTTAAACTCTTAAAAAAAATAAATAACGGGGCAGCTAGATGGTGCAGTGGATAGAGCACCGGCCCTGGAGTCAGAAGTACTTGAGTTCAAATCCGGCCTCAGACACTTAACACGTACTAGCTGTGTGACCCTGGGCAAGTCACTTAACCCCAATTGCCTCACTAAAAACAAAAAAACAAACAACCATGGAGAGTGCAGGAAGATCATCTTTTAGTAACAAATCATACCGGTAAATTTCCAGGGCTCTTCTGACCTCAAAAAGCCTCCAAGTATCATGCCTAAAAGCATCTGATTCAAAAAGTCCTCTATGCCCAATTTGATATATCACATATATTTTAAGCTTATTAGTATCTGGATGGGGTAGGGGTGTGGGGGGAGAACTGGGTGTGGGGGAGGTGAGTGAGTTAGGAAGAACATTCCGACAGCTGAGTGGAGGATAGACTGGAATGGGGAAAGATAGGCTGTGTCAACAGGAGAAAGTCAGGCCAGTCAATCAACATTTATTAAGCACCTACTAGGTGTCAAGCACTGTGCTAAGGTCTCAGTGAGAGCCAGAAGATGGAAGGAATGGAGAAAGAAAAGATATATAAGATGAAAACAAGTTTGTTGTCTTTGGAACAAGTATTTCAGATGGCAAAGTGGAATGAATGGGTGGGTATCTTTTGAGTAGAACAAACACTGCAGAGGCTGGGTAGTCTGAATGATAACCAACCATTCAGAATCACTGAGATAGGGAGGATGTGACCAGTAAGGCATAGGTTAAACAATGAAGAATGTGTTCTGGTAGGTTTTCATTATCCATATAGGTTTGGCCTCAGGGTGGAGTTTTCTCAGGGCCTTAAATCCTTTGGGGGGAATGGACAAATGCTAGGAGCTGCTGGAATTAAATTACTCTCTTTCTGCCATGCTGAAGACTGGATAGGAGGCTAGATGGAATGACTTTTATCCTCTCTCCAGGAAGGAAGGAGTCTAATAATGGAATGGTCTCACTTCTTCCTACATATCCAGTCTTACTCCCCCCCCTCTACACATACTCCATAATCTAGTGATCATGGTCATACTGCTGGTCCTTGAACAAGGGACTCCATCCATCTACCAAATATAAACTTTTCCCTGTCTTTCCCCATGCCTGGAATTCTCTCTCTCCTTATCTCTTCCTCCCAACTTCCCGTATTCCTTCAGGTCTCAGCTAATATTTCACCTTCTGGGAGAGACCTTTCCCAATCCTCCTTATTCTTAGTGGCTTTCCCTCTGAGAGTGCCTCCAGTTTATCCTGTAGACATTTCCTTTGTGCATAGTTGTTTCCATGGTGACTCATCCCTTATATCAAACTTTCAAGACTTTCCTTGTATCCCCAGCACTCAGCACCTTAGTATCTGGCATGGAGAATTAGACTTTGCCCGAGGGCAAATGGTATCCTGGGATCAAGTTTCAAGAAAAAGTAATGGCAGCTGTTAGAACTGGCTCCTGCAGAGAATAAGACCTACTTCTTTTGCCTCAATTGTGGGGACTGAAGACATATGAAGAAGGCCAAAAAGTAATCACGCCAGACAGGACAAAAACTCGGCCCACATTTGTTATGTGCCAAAATCAGATTCTTCAGCTGATGTGCAGCAGCAGAACACCTTTTTTTTTTTTTTAAAGGAGCATAACTGTTTCCTTCACAGGAGCCATATCACTTTCTGAAAGATGACAACCCTGATGTGTTTCAGAATCACACTATCCTCCTGTTACTTATTTACACACTATTCTCCCTGTTCATTCTTTTCCAAGAGAATTCTGCCAAAGGTATATAAAAATCTGTCCCCAAAGGATGCCATAACAAAGTACTGACAGCAGAAAGAAAGTACTTTAGAGATGCCTTTCTACATACGTATCCCTGTTATTCCTGTTTTCTTCTTCCTTAATACCTCCTCTTCAACCCACCCAAGCAAAATATATTAGGGAATATGCATCCGAAAGAGTCCACGCAGGTCTGAGGAAATTCTGGAAACCCCTTGGTCCTTCCTTTCATGTGGAGAATGGAAAAGAACATGCACTCAAAAAATCTGGAAAAGGGGGGTGCTGGGAGAAGAGTATGTCAGGAACAAGGGGTTTCGAACTTATGGAAGAGGATGAAAAGAGGAGGTAACAACTGATAGACACTTGCCAAGTGTACATAAACCAAGACAGGAGCCTTGTTGGTCTCAGTTATCTGGAAGATGGTATTCTGAGTAATGCTACTGGACCAAGAGCCAAGAGAGAATGCAAACAGGGTGTAGAAATGCCAGCAAGAGAAAAGAAATCAGAGGGAAGCAGAAAAGGGAAAGATGCCTGCACTGTCCAATGAGGTTCTCAACACCACTCATCATACTACTAGGATTTCACCTATTAATATTGTGGATCTGAGGGAGACTGTAACTGTGAATCTCTGGGGAGTTGGGGTGGGGCAAGGGTGAGGGTGGGAACAGTGGAATGTGGACTACAATTATTCCCTTGCTAACCAAGATTTAAATTCATAGAACAGGAGAGAAACGTTCAATTAAAACTGCTCTATGCTCCATGTCTTTCTAGTCTGGAGTATTTTAGGAGAATGGAATACCCTTAAGCAGATATCAAGAAATCAGTCAAATTCTACTATTTTCACAGTGACTTGGTGATTGGGGCATAAGCTAAGGAGTATTATTACTAGGCCTTCAAAATTGAACCAGGTCATTGGGAGTCCCCAGTTCACAGTAAGGAGGCCAAAGTTAGACACATAAAGCCAAACTGCTGGGGGAAAAGCAGTCACACATTCTATATAGGAAGTGCTTAATAAGTAAACTCTAACTCATCTTACATATGTTAAGCACATAAATGTATCAGACTTTGTGTGGTATTGAAAGAAGCATGCTTGCCCCCTGGAACTGACTAGTGCAAATCTTTCTAAAAAGCCATGTTGTGTCTTGTGATCACACCCTTAAAAAAACCTTGGGATTTCAAAGGCTATTTCCAGGTGAGGCTTGTTTTGAACAGGATTTACCTAACCTAACATGAAGCTACCTCTACTAATTACAGTTAACGAAATGTCTCCAAGCTGTTTTTTGTCACGCACCCACTTGTGGCCAGAGTCAAATACATAGAGCATTTGTGATCATGGAAGCCAAGGTGTTCTAAACTTCCTGTACACTGCTACCTGGCTCTGAGACCAAGAGTCTCAGATATCTGCCACTGCCAGTTTGCAAAAGTACAGCTATAGTTTTTTTTTCTTTTTGTTATGGGCCTAGCACCCCAGAAGTTTTCTGGGGTACATCAAAGAACCTTCTCCTTAAGAAACTAAACCAAAGGACAGACACACCTAAGATAAGTGGAACAGGATCAGGACTGAGCTAGCTCCAAGACCATCACCATTCTCCCCCACCCCTAGGGAGATAAGATTAGGTGTGGCCACTGCCTTTGTGTCAGGAGGAGATGGCTTGAGAAATCTGAAGCCACCCCTTACCCAACTCCCCCAGCCACCACCAGTGGGGGAGGGTGTTCCCTAAGAGAACTTTCCATAGTCAGATGATCACCCCCATCAGTCCTCTATAAAAGTACCTGCCGGCCAAGATGGCGGAGAGGAAGCAGCAAGCTGCCTGAGCTCTCCTTCTGTTCCCTCAAAACGAACATTAAATCAAGCCTCTGGACGGATTCTGAAACTACAGAACCTGCAAAGAGACAGAGAGACACAGTCCTCCAACCAGAGATAATTTAGAAGACTTCAGGAAAAGGTCGGTCTGACTCGGGCAAAAGGGAGGCCCAGCGCAGGGCAGCAACCCAGCGCCGAGGGGGTGGGGGCAAATCAGCAGGAGCTGCGGGCCACAGCCGAACAACTGAGGCTCCCGGAACCTGGTTCAAAAATCTGGTGGCCAAGAAGGACAGTGGAAAAACTTACCTGCACCGGCCGAGAGGGCCACGAACGGCGGGATGAGACGCAGGGGTCTGGCGCCTGGCTGGCCTAGCACAATCATACAGGAAGTGCAGGGCGGGGCATCTCCACACACCATAAAGGCCTCAGAGTAAAAGCCCGGTCACATAGCACCTATACACCTGCACAAGAAGCCCAAAACAGGGACCCTGGTGCCCCCAGAGCAGACCTCAACTTAAAGAATAAATAAATAAGCTGCAATAATGAGTAAGAAGCAAAAAAGAGCCCTCTCCATTGAGAGCTTCTGTATCAATAGGGAAGAAGCCAACACAAACTCAGATGAGGACAATAGCCTCAAATTGTCTACATCTGAAGCCTCACAAGGGAAGGTGAATTGGTCGCAAGAACAAAAAGCCTTCCTGGAAGAGCTCAAAAAGGATTTTAAAAATCAATTGCAAGAGGTAGAAGAAAAAATGGGGAGAGAAATGAAAGCAAAACAAAAAAACTATGAAAAAAGAATCAGCAGCTTGGAAAAGGAAGCTGAAGAAAACAAAGCCTTAAAAAATTCATTTGGCCAAATGGAAAAAAAGCTGCATAATCTCACTGAAGAAAACAATACCTTAAAAAATTCACTTAGCCAAACGGAAAAAAAGGTACATAATCTCACTGAAGAAAACAATACCTTAAAAAATTCACTTAGCCAAATGGAAAAAAAGGTGCATAATCTCACTGAAGAAAACAATGCCTTAAAAATTAAAGTGGGACAGTTGGAAGAAAAGGAATCCATGAGACACCAAGAATCAGTCAAGCAGAATAAAAAAAATGAAAAAATAGAAGAAAATGTGAAATACCTCATTGGAAAGACAACTGATCTGGAAAACAGATCGAGGAGAGACAATTTGAGAATCATTGGACTGCCTGAAAGCCATGACCAGAAAAAGAATCTAGATACCATATTCCAGGAAATTATTAAGGAGAACTGCCCTGATATCATAGAATCAGAGGATAAAATCATCATTGAAAGAATCCATCGATCACCTCCTGAAAGAGACCCCAAAAGGAAAACTCCAAGGAATATTGTAGCCAAATTCCAGAATTATCAGGTGAAGGAGAAAATACTCCAAGCAGCCAGAAAGAAGCAATTTAAATATCATGGAGCCACAGTCAGGATTGCTCAGGACCTGGCAGCTTCAACATTAAAGGACCGCAAGGCTTGGAATATGATATTCCGGAAGGCAAAGGAGATTGGATTGCAGCCGAGAATCTATTACCCAGCAAAAATGTGCATTTTCTTTCAGGGGAAAAGATGGACATTTAATGACATTGGGGACTTTCAATCTTTCCTGGTGAAAAGACCAGAACTGAATAGAAAATTTGATCTCAACATACAAGACTCAAGAGAAGTTTAAAAAGGTAAACAGAGGGGGAAAAAAAAGTTACCCTATTAGGTTAAACTGTTTATATCCCTACACAGGAAGATAATACTCATAACTCTTAAGAACTGTAAATGTATTTGGGCAGAGAGAAGGACTTTATATAGAGGGTATAAATATAAATTGTCTTTGATGTGATGATACAAAAGAATTAAGGGGATAAAAAGGGAGTCTATGGGGAGGAGAGGAAAGGGGAGGTGGAATGGGATGAATTATATCATATGAAGAGGTGGAAAAAAACCTATTACAATAGAGGGAAAGAAAGGAGGGGGGAACATGGTTTCAACCCTATTCTCATTAGATTTGACTCAAAGAGGGAATAACATATACGTTCATTGGGATAAAGAAACTTAACTCATTCTTTAGGGAAACAAAAGGGGAAGGGAAAGGGGGGGACTGAGAAGGGAGGACAAAAGCAAGGGAGAAAAGGGTAAAGAAAAGAGAGGGGGGTGATAAAAAGGGAGGGCAGATTGGGGGAGGCAGGGGTAAGAAGTAAAACGTCGGTGAGGAGGAATAGGGTGAAAGAAGGGGGGAAAAGTACAAAGGGGGTAAATAGAATGGAGGGGAATAGACAGTCAGTAATAATAACTGTGAATGTGAATGGGATGAACTCTGCTATAAAACGGAAGCGAATTGCAGAGTGGATTAAAAACCAGAACCCTACAATATGCTGTTTACAAAAAACACATTTGAAGCAGAGAGATACACACAGAGTAAAGGTAAAAGGCTGGAGCAGAATATATTATGCCTCAGCTAAAGTAAAAAAGGCAGGGGTAGCAATCCTTATCTCAGACAAAGTGCAGGCAAAAATAAATCTCATTAAAAGAGATAAGGAAGGAAATTACATCTTACTTAAAGGTACTATAGATAATGAAGTAATATCAATATTGAATATGTATGCGCCAAGTGGTATAGCATCCAAGTTCTTAGAGGAGAAGTTAAATGAGTTACAAGAGGAATTAGATAGTAATACTATACTAGTGGGGGATCTGAATCTCCCCCTCTCAGAATTAGATAAATCTAGCCAAAAAATAAATAAGAAAGAAGTGAAAGAGGTGAATAGATTACTAGAAAAGTTAGACATGATAGATGTCTGGAGAAAATTGAATGGGGATAGAAAGGAATATACCTTTTTCTCAGCAGTACATGGCACATTTTCAAAAATTGACCATGTATTAGGGCACAAAAACATCATAGTCAAATGTAGAAAGGCAGAAATAGTAAATGCATCCTTCTCAGATCATGATGCAATAAAAATTACATGTAAGAAAGAGCCAGGGAAAAGTAGAATGAAAATCAATTGGAAACTAAATAATTTCATTCTAAAGAATGAATGGGCCAAACAAGAAATCATAGAAGCAATCAATAACTTTATCCAAGAGAATGACAATAATGAGACAACATACCAAAATCTATGGGATGCAGCCAAAGCAGTGCTTAGGGGAAAATTTATAGCTCTAAATGCTTACATGAATAAGAAAGAGAAAGAGGAGATTAATGAATTGGGCATGCAACTTAAAAAGCTAGAAAAAGAACAAATTAGAAATCCCCAATTAGACACTAAATTAGAGATCCTGAAAATTAAAGGAGAAATCAATAAGATTGAAAGCAAAAAAACTATAGAATTAATCAATAAAACTAAGAGCTGGTTTTATGAAAAAACCAATAAAATAGATAAAATACTGGTTAATTTGATTAAAAAAAAGAAAGAAGAAAACCAAATTACCAGTATCAAAAATGAAAAGGGTGATGTTACCACCAATGAAGTGGAAATTAAAGCAATAATTAGGAAATATTTTGCCCAACTGTATGCCAATAAATTTGACAATCTAAATGAAATGGATGAATATTTACAAAAATACAAACTGCCCAGGTTAACTGAAGAGGAAATAAAATCCTGAAATAAACCCATATTAGAAAAAGAAATTGAACAAGCTATTAATGAACTCCCTAAGAAAAAATCCCCAGGGCCAGATGGGTTTACGGGTGAATTTTACCAAACATTTAAAGAACAATTAATTCCAATATTATACAAATTATTTGGAAAAATAGGTGAAGAAGGAGTTCTACCAAATTCATTTTATGACACAAATATGGTGGTGATACCAAAACCAGGCAAAGCAAAAACAGAGAAAGAAAATTATAGACCAATTTCCCTAATGAATATTGATGCTAAAATCTTAAATAAGATATTAGCAAGGAGATTACAGCAAGTGATCACCAGGATAATACACTATGACCAGGTGGGATTTATACCAGGAATGCAGGGCTGGTTCAACATTAGGAAAACTATTAACATAATCAACCACATCAATAAGAAAACCAACCAAAATCATATGATTATCTCAATAGATGCAGAGAAAGCTTTTGACAAAGTACAACACCCATTCCTAATAAAAACACTAGAGAGTTTAGGAATAGGGGGAGCTTTCCTTAGAATAATAAATAGTATCTACCTAAAGCCATCAGCAAGTATTATATGCAATGGAGATAAATTAGAGGCCTTCCCAATAAGATCAGGGGTGAAACAGGGATGTCCATTATCACCCCTATTATTTAATATTGTCCTAGAAATGTTAGCTTTAGCAATCAGAGAAGAGAAAGGAATTAAAGGAATTAGAATAGGCAAGGAGGAAACAAAACTATCACTCTTTGCAGATGATATGATGGTATACTTAAGGAATCCTCGAGAATCAAGTCAAAAATTACTTGAAACAATTAACAACTTTAGCAAAGTAGCAGGATATAAAATAAATCCACATAAATCATCAGCATTTCTATACATGACCAACAAAGTCCAGCAGCAAGAGATAGAAAGAGAAATTCCATTTAAAGTAACGGTAGGTAATATAAAATACTTGGGAGTCTACTTGCCAAGACAAACCCAGGAACTCTATGAACACAACTACCAAACACTCTTCACACAAATCAAATCAGATCTAAATAATTGGAAAGATATCAATTGCTCATGGATAGGCAGAGCTAATATAGTAAAAATGACAATACTGCCTAAATTAATTTACTTATTCAGTGCCATACCAATCAGGCTACCTAAAAATTATTTTATACAGCTAGAAAAAATAATAACAAAATTCATCTGGAAAAACAAAAAATCAAGAATATCCAGGGAAATAATGAAAAAAAATTCACAGGAAGGTGGGTTAGCGGTACCAAACCTGGAGCTTTACTATAAAGCGGCAGTCATCAAAACTATCTGGTACTGGCTAAAAAATAGAGTGGTATATCAATGGAATAGGCTAGGCTCAGGAAATGCAGTAGTAAATGACCCTAGTAATGTAGTGTCTGATAAACCCAAAGACTCCAGCTTCTGGGATAGGAACTCAGTATTTGACAAAAACTGCTGGGAAAACTGGAAGATAGTATGGCAGAAATTAGGCTTAGACCAACATCTTACACCTTATACTAAAATAAGGTCAAAATGGATACATGATTTAGACATAAGAGGGGATACCATTGGTAAATTAGAAGAGAAAGGAATAGTCTACCTATCAGATCTTTGGAAAGGAGAACAGTTTTTGACCAAACATGAGATAGAGTATATTATAAAATGCAAAGTGGATGATTTTGATTATATTAAATTAAAAAATTTTTGTACAAACAGAAGCAATGCATCCAAAATTAGAAGGGAGGCAGAAAGCTGGGAAACAATTTTTGAGGCCAGTGCTTCTGATAAAGGCCTCATCTCTAAAATATATAGGGAATTAAATCAAATTTATAAGAATCCAAGTCATTCCCCAATTGAGAAATGGTCAAAGGATATGAACAGGCAGTTTTCTGATGAAGAAACCAAAGCTATCTATTCCCATATGAAAAAATGCTCTAAATCTCTAATGATTAGAGAGATGCAAATTAAAACAACTCTGAGGTACCACCTGACACCTATCAGATTGGCTAAAATGACAAAAAAGGAAGATAATAAATGTTGGAGAGGCTGTGGGAAAATTGGAACACTAATGCATTGTTGGTGGAGCTGTGAGCTGATCTAACCATTCTGGAGAGCAATTTGGAATTATGCCCAAAGGGCAATAAAGCTGTGCATACCCTTTGACCCAGCAATCCCACTTTTAGGTCTTTTGCCCAAAGAAATCATGGAAGGGGGAAAGGGACCCACATGTACAAAAATATTTATAGCTGCTCTTTACGTGGTAGCAAGGAATTGGAAGTTGAGGGGGTGCCCATCAACTGGGGAATGGCTGGACAAGTTGTGGTATATGAATACAATGGAATACTATTGTGCTGTAAGAAATGATGAGCAGGAAGAGTTCAGAGAAACCTGGAGGGTCTTGCGTGAGCTGATGATGAGTGAGATGAGCAGAACCAGAAGAACATTGTACACAGTATCATCAACATTGAGTGTTGACCTACTGTGATGGACTATATTCTTCTCACCAATGCAATGGTACAGAAGAGTTCCAGGGAACTCATGATAGAAGAGGATCTCCAAATCCAAGAAAAAAAAAGAAAGAAAGAACTGTGGAGTATAGATGCTGATTGAACCATATTATTTCTTTTGTTTTGGGTGCTGTTGTTTTTTTTTCCTATTTTGAGGTTTTGCATCACTGCTCTGATTCTTTCTCTTGTAACAGGATTAATGCAGAAATAGGATTAATGTTATTATGTGTATATATATGTGTGTGTGTATATATATGTATATGTATAGAGATATATAGATATAACCTATATCAGATTACCTGCTGTCTAGGGGAGGGGGGGAGGGAGGGGAGGGAGGGAGAAAAATCTGAAATTGTAAAGCATGTATAAACAAAAGTTGAGAACTATCTTTACATGTAACGGAAAAAATAAAATATCTCATAAAACCAAAAAAAAAAAAAAAAATAAAGCACCAGTCCTGGGAAAAAAAAAAAAAAGTACCTGCCTGTCTCCTGCTCTAGGAGATTGGTATCTCAGAGCCATGCTCTGTGCCATGCCTTCTCCCCATGAGAAGAAGTCCAAGAATTTCTCTCTAAATAAACTATTCTCTTCTTCTATTGGTTTTGTGTACAAGAGGGTGTAATTCTTTAAAGAGGAATTCCTAAGGACCCCCAAATCAAACCCCTATCCCAAACCCCCTACCCTATTTATCCATAACATTTTTTGGGGGGCTGAGCAATTGTCATTGCTAATGGTTAACAAGAAAAGTGATTATTGATTAAAAATTTTTTTTGACATTGCAATTATATTTACAAAGGGTTTTTAATCCAAGAAACTTTCTAAACTTTACTACTTTTGTTGTGTTTCATTGTCTCATTCTGACTAATGAAAAAACTGAGTCATACGGAGAAGGATAGGACCGCATATTTAAAGCTGGAAAGAATTTCTGTCCAAAGCCCTTACACAACACTTCTAACCAGTAATCTAATCAAAATACTGAGAAATAAGTAGAGATGAGATTAAAATCTCAGGGTGCTATAACCTAACCATATTCTCACAGAACAAAGGCTCAGAAGACATGTTTTCTAATCCTTGTTTGCCAGTAAATGGCCATGTGTGACTTCTGACATCATATGAATTTCAATTTACTCAGCTAGAAAAAAGATGCAGGTAGACTCAATACTCTGTCTTGGAGAATACTCCAGCTTAGACAGCTTCTGAGGTTAAAAGGCTTCAGATACATTAGTGCTGCTTTGAGGCTTAGTTCCTGATAAAATTAGAATAAACCAAAGAATACTAGAAACAGAAAGGAGCAAGTACTGAAAAGTCCCCAATGCGTACCAGGCACTATGTGAAGCACTGATACCCACGAAAACTCTTCAAGGTAGATGCTGTTATTATTCCCATTTTCCTGATGAGGTAACTGAGGGAGACAGCCATGTGTCCCAGGGTCACATAGCTAGTGTCTGAAGTCACATCTGAACTCAGGTCTTCTTGACTTCAAGCTCAAGAGCAAAGAAATCCTGGAAAATTTGGAGAAGTGGCTACTTTGGAAAGTCAAGCCCTAATGGTAACAGCTCTGCAAGAAAAGCCTGAACCCAGAAAGTGAGTGAACTCCCAGAGCTTGGGAGGCACCTCCCTCCATTCGTCTTTCTCCATCAGGACTCTCTGTCTGGACAGCACTGGGGTCTCCACTCCAGGGAACCAAGACAATCTGAAGTCAAAAATCAACTCTCTGTGCCCTTGGCTCGGGGGTGAAGCTGCTGGGAAGGTGTCAGAGCCCTGAGCAGCCCCTTTCTTCTCACAGGTCCTCCCATCCTCCCACCCTCGTGGGCAGCTGGCCAGCCAAGCTATGAGGATGGGCTCGTCCAAGAGTGTCCCAGCCACCCTGTCCCGTCCTGCGCCATGCAACAAGCACCTGGCACACGTAACAGACTCTCATTCTCCCAGCGCAGGCATTCTGCACACCCCCATCCAGACGGAGAGCTCCCCACAATAAGTCCCTCTGCCTCAGAACATCATCAGGAAGTGGAGAACAAGGATCTAGAACAACTACAGGACTCAAATCCCCATTCTCCGACATTTGGCATCATCCAAACACCCATGAAAACCAACATAGTAGACCCTCCAAACCAGCTGGTAAAGCAGCTTAGTGAGGCCTTTGGGGCTGAAGCCTCTAAGATGGAACATTCCACTAAGCTGGCTCTACCATCCCAGCCCAAGCAGGACTTGTCCTGGATACTTCACTGTCCTTTGAACACGAGGCACTACCAGCCTCCCTGAGCCAAACTGGAGCTTCCCACAGGCAAACACCATAAAAGTGACAGAACTGCTTCCAGCACTTCAAACAACCAGCCAGGACCCGGACAAGTTCTTAAGAGGCTCTGAGACTCCTTGTTCCTCAAGTTCTAGACCCCTTAGAAGGAAACCTGCTGCCAAGGTCCTAGGGAGATCTACCCTCACCACTCTGCAGGATGATAATTCCCCTGGTTCCCTGTTGCCTCAGGAGAGTAAATGGTCCACAGTGCTGAGTGAGAATGTGGGAGACTGGAAAGAAGGAGCTATTCTGGGAACTGGACACCCTCTGAAGATCACTGGATGGGCCTTGGATCAGAGGCATAAAGAGAATCAGCATTGTCCTTTGGTGGAGAACTAGAACCTAATTCTCACTATTCCTGGACTTGGCTGCCTCATGTTATCTTTTCCCTTAATAGTCCAGAGATGGAGCCATTCATTCATCTTGCCTCCCCACAAAACTGAAGTAATCACCTATGAAGAGAGCATGTCTTGTTAACTATTATCTCCATGCTCCCCTTATCTCTGTGTTCCAGATAATTCCCTCATCCCCACATGTACAGTTTGTAGTTGATGCATATATAATTTCTTCTATATTAAAGAAAATGTTTAAAAAGTTTAAAAAAATTTTGGAGACGCACATATGCTATTTAGAAGTCTGTAAATTAGGGACTTTTGTATGTGTGTCCTTAAGTAGTCATGGAAGAATATTAAGCAAAAAGTATAAAAATGACACCAGAATATTATGTGGAAGTCTCATAGAGGGTAATTTTACTTTGTCAATTGCCAGCTACAAAGTATACAATGGAATTCTTTAATACTGTTGGTATTAGAGGACCCAAGTAACTCTACTTCATAAGCTAAATATGTCATATGTAAAGAATTTACCCCAAATTAGTGTTTTTCTCTTGTTTTTTGTTAAAAAGCCCTTTGTCTGAATCTCTCCTTTATTCCCATAATTCTTTACCTTGTAGAGTATTTGTTATCTCCCCAGTAGAATCTAAGTTCCTTAATGGCTGGGGTCTTGACAGTTTTTGTCCTTGTATCCCTAGAACACTGTCATAATCTCTTTTGACAGTTATGACCACTAACCTAAGGACCTAAATAGATACTACTCTATTTTGCAGGATTCAAGATCATACGTTAAAAGCAATGAGTTTTATATTTCCTAACACTATCTGGGGAAATCAGGAACCCTCAATTCCATGGCATGAAGGCATCAAAAGGAAAAGGGGCAGCATGGTCTGGTGGAGAAGATGCTGGATTTGGACTCAAGATGCCCCAGGATGGTATCCTGGGTCTCTCCACTCACCAGCGGTGTGACCTTGGGCAAGTCACTCAACTTCTCTGGTAATGGAAGTATCAGATAGCACCCCCACCCACACAGTTCAGTGTAGGGGTAGGGAAAGAAGGGAAAAAGAAAATAATAGAATTTTAGAGCTTGAAGCAAACTTGCATGACCAATGATTATGATCCCCTAATTTTAAAGATTAAAGGGAACTGAGGTTCAATCCAGAAAAGTTCAATATAGTTAAGTTCAATTTGACAGACATTAAATGAGTACAATAGGCAATCTCAGGGAGCACAAAGGAAACCAAATTCTTACACTCCAATGGATTTTTCCAAGGTCTCATGGCTTGTTAAAAGTCAGAACTAGGTCTAGAATCCAAGTCTAGCCGACATTTTGGTCAGCACTCTTTCAAATATATATACCACATTGCTAACATTTTAAGATCTCGGGGGTGGGGTTAACTGGGAGTGCATGAAAGAGAATAACGTACAGACATACTCTCTCTCCCCTTTCACTCCCCCACCCCCACTTTAATTCTATCAAGAAAGGAGAAGAAAATTTAGAAACAAACTCAATAGTAAAAACATCAGGACTATCAGAAGAAAATAGTCTATGCAAAAATAGTTCTTATGTACCAGATAGGAAACCAATGTGATTTCTTTTCTTTCCATTAGTGCCAAAGAAATCGTTTATTTCCTGATCCATGAAATCAAAATGGGATACCTTTCCCTACTAACCCACGTGACTGGATTCAATTATATGCATTCCTAAAGAAAAGCGAGTCAAAAAACATTAATCTAACAGGAAACTTAAAAAAAAATACTGGAATGGAAAACAACTTTCCTACATGTTCCTTACCTATGTGCCAGCCAAGACACCATTTCTTATAACTTAAAAAGGCCTGTTATCTAAGTATCTATGAGAATCCATCTGATTTGAGTCCTAACATGAAGGAACAAGAAAGAAAAAAAATTAAAAATAGAAGAAACCTTAAACTCAAAAAATGCCCTAGGAAGCAAGCAATTAATTTTTCAAAAGTGCTTGTGCACATGTGTGTGGACTCAGACATAAACATGCATATAGCATTAAAACTGGTACCTGATCACATGGAAAAAACCTCCCCCCTTCTCCTTTCTAATCACTATCAGGGACACATCATAGTCATGGTAGGTGGAACTGAAAGTGGAAAAGCGTCCGACTCACATACATTTATTTCACTGGAACTACAATGATGGGAAGTCTCCAATCATTTGGTCAGAAAAGTAGGGATATTTATCATGGAAGTCATTCTATGTATGAAGTTACCAATTACTTCTTCAATTTTACCATAATTACTAAGATAGCCCTACTTCTAAGAAGGCCCAACGAGAATCTTTTAAGTACAAGAGCCTATGGAAAGAAGCCCTCCAGCATAAAAGAGCTGCTCTTATTAAGAACAGCCCATCTCCTTAACAATCCATGTCAAAATCTACTGTGATATTTTTGGAAGAGGCAGCTACTTCGTTCTCTAAGGGCAGCAGCTTAACTATGCATTTTAAAATGAGCAGTATTGGGAGCACAGGTAGGTGGCACAGGCCCTTGATTCAGGAGGACCCGAGTTCAAATTCAACCTCAGGCACTTGACACTAGCTGAGTGACCCTGGGCAAGTCATTTCACAAAATTAGATGAATAAATAAATGAATGAATGAATAAAAATAAAGTATTCTATAAATGTAGTTTGCTATTAAACAAATGATTGATAGGATGCTATCAGAAAAACCTGGAAAGACCTGCATGAGCCGATACAGAGTGAAATGTACTGTATACAAAACAACAGCAATATTGTAAAATAATCTGCTGTGAAAGACTTGGTTATTTTCAACAATGCAATGACCCAAGACAACTCTGAAATACTTATGAAAAATGTAATCTATCTACAGAGAAAGAACTGATGGTATCTGAATACAGAATGAAGTACAGTTTTTTTGTTAGTTCCTTTATCTGAAATCTTATTTTTGTTTTCCTTCACAACCTTGGCTAATGTGGAAATGTTTTGCATGAGAGTTCTTGGGGGTGGGAGGGAGAGGGAAGAAGAGAATTTGGAACACAATGTTTTAAAAAATTGATGTCAAAATTTGTTTTCACATGTAATTTGGGAAAATAAAATTCTAAATAGATATTAAAATATTTTAAAAATATAAAGTATTATTCATCTTAAAATAAACCAAAAAAAGAAAAAGAAAAAAAAGAATTTCCTCTAAGTTTCCTCATCTGGGAGTTCCTGATACCAGTGAAATTTAGGTCTAGCCTTTATCTATATAAGGTCTAATAAGATCTAGTCATTATCTATAAAAATAAGCTCCTTTGATAAAGTTCATGAACTAATAAAATACTCATATAAACTAATCAACCATAATTATATTTTTATTTAACTCATGAATACATTTCCAAAAAATATGTATTTATTTTTGTAAATTGAAGTATTTAAATGCTCTAGCAAAGCTTGGATTTAAAAGAGATCCTACAAGAAATACTTTTTATATGAAAAAAGTCTTTCTATAATGCAATTTCACCCTCTCCCCAAATGCCATTTTCTGATACAGCTGAATCTTAGTAAACAAGGTTTCATTAAGTGAGGTAAAGTTATATAATAATTCCCATCTAAGACACAGAAAAATTAAGAGTCAGATAGTTTGCATAATTTGTAATGACATCAAAGTCAGGCAATATCTGAACTAAGATTAGAATCCAGAATTTTGATTCATTATCACCACAGAGTATATATTAAACACCCACACAGTTGCAGCTTCACACTGATTCACAAACCTATTTTTAAACCATTAAGTCGTATTGTGATATTGTGAATTTAAGATCATCTAAAACTGGTGATGGTTATCCCCAGCAATGACAGGTGCAATGTATTACTGCATAGGAAGATACTGGGATCTGGCTTCTCTGGAGTCTAAGGAAGATGCCGGTCGACCTGGAAAAGCAACAATGAATGCCCAGGGATTCTGTAGCTCACCACCCAATCAGTAATTACATTATGTTTACTTAATTCATATATGGAAATCTTTTATTTTCCTTTGAACCAGCAATTCAGAGACTTTCTCATTAGAGAATCTTTCCAATGCATCCAACAAGGAACCACACATAAGGAAGAATATCACATTTTGAGAGTTGGTAGAGGAATGGACAACCATAAAGTAATGGGAAAAGTAAAGTCTACTTGTTAAGCAACATTTTCTATATAACTGGTTAAAAGCTGCATCAGACTCTAAAATGAACATGTCGTTTGTCCTTTTTGATTCACACATGAATTGGATTTAAGTAAGACAGAGTTTCACAGTCGTCTGCCTCCCTCTCTCTTCCAGAGTCATCAAAGTCAGGTGACAAGACAAAAGTCAAGATGTCTGTCCCTTACCCAGGGTGCAGTGGATGACCTTGGTGTCTTTGATGCGTGACCAAGCTGTAAGTGTTTCACAGTGCCTGCTTTATTTGCCTTCTTGGCTGTTGGAACAAACTGTTTTCATCTGTCCATGTCTTCACATGTTTACTATTAAACACCACTCCCCCATCTCACAGATGGGTTTTGAGACCTGTTGGTTACCATAATAGCCCATTTGTAAAACTTAGGGCTTACAAGGGGCAGTTAGGTGGCACAGTGGATAGAGCACCGGCCCTGGATTCAGGAGTACCAAATATGGCCTCAGACACTTAACACTTACTAGCTGTGTGACCCTGGGCAAGTCACTTAAATTGACTTGCCTCACTTAAAAAAAAAACAACAACAAAAAACCTTAGGGCTTACACTAAATGAGCTATAAGATCTCTTTCAGCTCTAAACATTTTATCCTAAAGGCAATGGGAAACACTAACAGAATCACAAGATCAAATTTGTGTTTAAGGAAAATTACTTTGGTAGCAGCGTATGGAATAGACTGAGGCAGAGAGGCTATCTATGCAAATACAGTAAACACACAGGGTTTTTGTTTCTTTCAGGCAGCAAGATGGCACAATAGATGGAGCACTGGGATAATAAGGAAGACTCATCTTCATGAGGTCAAATATGGCCTGTTGGCCTCAGTTTCCTCATCTGTCAAAATAGCTGGAGAATGAAATGGCAAACCACAGTAGCATCTTTACCAAGAAAACTCTCAATGGGGTCATGGAGAGTCAGACACGACTGAATAATTTTCTTTCTTTGCTTCCAATTAAAATTTATGCATACATGGGTATCATTTTGATTTGTAAAAATGCATATACAAGTGTGTGCAGACACAGTGCTACCCCATGGGAACACAAACTGCCCTCCCCCAAAATTTACTGGGTTGGTGGGAAAGCTTTGTACACAATAATTTCTAATTTACCAGCAACCTTATCAACTCTAAAGTGACTTAGGATAATAGGATTTAAAGCTTGAAAGGCGTGGATCTTCAAGCTCATTTGGTTATGTCATTTACCCAAGCTGACAAAAGTAATAAGCAGTAGATGCAGGAAAACTGAGGGCCCTCCAGTTCCAAATTCAGTGTTCTTTCCACTACACTAAACTCAGTCTCATTTATTAATTCAGCCTCACCTAAGCATGTCTTGATCGCCCTCTCCTGAACATTGTTTCTTCTCAAGATTTTTGTGGTGCTGCTTTTCTCCAACTTCTACCTTTCTGGCCATTTGTTCTCAATCTCCTACACTGGATCTTCATCCAAAATGTGCTGCTTAGTCATGGGCTTCCCTTCAAGGCTCCAAACTGTGCCCTTTTTTCTCTCTCTCTCAAGATGGGTTCATCATCTCCCATAGATAACTACTTCATGACTCTATTTCCAGCCACAATTTCTATATTAGATTCTAATTTCACATCATAAATTTTAATGTCCCACCAACATTTCCCCTATCAAATGTAACATGTTCGAAACAGAACTCATGTGTTGTTCAATTATTTTTCTGTCGTGTGTGACTCTCCATGATGCTATTTGCGGTTTTCTTGGTAGACATAATGGAATGGTTTGCCATTTCCTTCCCGAGATCATTTTACTGATGAGGAAACTGAGGCAAACAGGGTTAACTGACTTATAGCTGCTATGTGTCTGAGGTTGCATTTGAACATGGGAAGGGCTTCCTAACTCCAACCTTGATACTCTATCCACTATACTCCCTAGCTGCCTCATATTTTCCCTCAAACCAACTCCTCTGAATTTCTCTTTCTTTAAAGATCATGACCATCCTTCCAGTTTGTCAGGTTCACAATTTCTGCATTATATACTTCATTCCTCACTTTCTTAAACCTCAAAAATTCCATCAGTTGTCAAATCTTGTTATTTCTACATCAACAATACCTCTAACGTGTGCCCTTCTCAGTACCACATAGTCACCACTACCATAATTCAAGATCTCATCACCCCTCAGACTAGACAGTGACAACGGAGTCCTAAAGCCTTCCCTTCCTGGGTCTCTCTCCTTGCTCAAATCTATCATCCACATGCTTGCCAAAAGTAATTTTACTTAAAAGTAAGTCTGGGGGCAGCTAGGTGGTGTAGTGGAGAGAACACCAGCCCTGGAGTCAGGACGACCTGAGTTCAAATCTGGCCTCAGACGCTTAACTCTTACTAGCTGTGTGACCCTGGCCAAGTCACTTAACCCCAATTGCCTCACCCCAAAAAAAAATTTTTTTTTTTCTTTAAAAGTCAGTCCAACCATGTCACTCCCCTACTCAAAAAATTCCCATGACTGGCTTTTTATTACTTCTATGAAAAAAATATGTACTATTTTATTTAGCTTGTAAAGCTCCCTTTCTTGTATTATTATTATACACTATTTCCCTTGCCCCACTATTGTTTTTTGCTGGGAAGGCATTCCTGCCATGATACCTCCTTGTAAAATCCCTTACTTCATTCTATAGTCATTTCAAGCACCACCTCCTACATGAACTCTTTCCTATTTACCAGTGCTCTCCCACCCTAGTTATTTACCCTGTATTTACTCTGTATAAACTTATATGTGTATATGTTGTGTACTCTAAAATAACATAAGGTCCTTGCAATCATGAACATTTATGTTTTCTATTTATGTATGTCGTACTTAACAGAGTTTATAGGCAATTAATATGTTTGTTGATCAAGTGATCTGAGATTGGACATGGAGTGCCATAAATCTTCAAATCAGTGTTTCCCTAACTCTTTAGAAACTGAAGAGAAATTTGACATTTAGTCTCTGATTTAACCTTTGGTATTTATAAAACAACAAGACACTCAGCTTTTTCTCCAAGTGAACCAAAATATGGGCATCATCTTAAAAGAGGCTTCTTCAAAATAGCATTAAAAGAGCAATCGGGGGCAGCTAGATGGCGCAGTGGATAAGCATTGGCCCTGGATTCAGGAGTACCTGAGTTCAAATCCGGCCTCAGACACTAAGTGTGTGACCCTGGGCAAGTCACTTAACCCCAATTGCCTCACCAAAATAATAAAAATTTTAAAAAAGAGCAATCGTTTACCTCAAACACATAGATATGGAAAGTCAACAGAAAACTACTGATTTTAATTTCACATTCCATAATATAAACAAAGATGTACAAAGGGGGAAGCTATTCCCTGAATGAAAGAGATACAGAAAAGTCATATAGTTCATAAAATATGGACTTCTTTTCGACATGAAAATGACAAAATGACCACTGGTTATTTCTAATGCAAGATGTTGCTTTCATTCTCAGTTATATAGTTTGATATCCCTAATTATAAACCAGTTATACTAGACTCTTAATTGAACTAAAAATAAGATGAACAAAAGTAGGCACGTATATGTGGTTATATTGCTTGGAAGACATGATTTGACCCACTTTAGATCTAAAATTTGTATTTAACAAGCCACTTTATAATTTAATCTCCCTCTATATTATCTAGAAACTACTTTCTTCTATTTTCATCTTTAGTTGGTCAATATTCACCCAACACACAAGAATAAAAACTCATTAATATAGAGCTTTACGCTTCAAACGGCATATTAGATCCTAACAACAATCTGTACATTTTACAGATGATGAAATTTAGATTTGAAGAGACTACAATACTATCATAGCAGTTGCCTGGGCAATGGAGATTTTCTATTGCAAGCTCCATTGCAAAATTGTGCCAAGGGCCGTTAGCAAAAATCAAACCTTTCACTGCCATGCTGCTCAATATGAAAAGTAAAAAAATCATACCTCCTACCATTTCTCTTCCTCTTTTGAAAGTTCAGAGAATACAAGAAAACATGTCTGGTAAAAAGAGCTTTGAAATACTGGGATGAAAGGTACTGCATAAACAACAAAGTATTATTAACTCTACCTTAGCAAAGCACGTTTTCTTTTGAAGTTTTGTCCTTAAGTTTATAAGGTATCTAAGAGGGCATTATTCTGCTTTAAGAGGATTGGAAGGGATATTCAAAACATGTTTGGCTAGGCCAATCCAAATGAATGGTAACAGTCTGATTGGGTGAGGAAGTGGGGTGAATCAAGCTTGAAGTGTGTATCTTTCCCATTGCACTCAGTGTGCTGACTCTTCAAATCTTTTAGACCTTTCAAACACAGAGAAAAGTCCTAAAAATAACCTAAGTGTTTCTCATGTTTGGGGGTCTAAGGAAGCAGAAAGACATAGTTAAGCACTTCTATTTCCATTTGTTTCCTATCTCATCAAAAGGTTTTAAATTAATTTGAAAATGAAACAAGGCATCTATCAGCTAGATATAATCATGCCACTCGTCCTTTTTAGCTACCAGATGTTAAATCTACTTTATTAACTGAATGGATAACTAGAACTATTTTTGACACTTAATATTAAGATAGGGTTCCTTATAAAAAGTCTATCTTTTCCTGAAATCACAAATAAGGACAAAATCTTGCTTCATTCTCAGGAATGGCACATATCTGTAAGCCCACTCATACTAGGAAAGCTAATTCCAAACAGGAGCACATTCAATCCTGGGACCAGCAATACAGTGTTATATGGACACACCTACCTAATAGGGGCCCTAAGATGCTTTTACCCCGTCTCTTGGTCTGATCTCCAGATCCCACCTGTTTCTTCATACTTATCTTGAACCCTTAACCCCCATCTATGCTTGTATACCTGAACTCTGCTCTTACCTGTGCTTTCTTGTCCAATTTGGCTCTAAAGATATTGATTCTCAATTCAAATTATTTGCTTGTGCTTTCCTTCTCAAATGGACCACTGAATGTTAAACTCTCATCATCCAAACTGCCTACCCCCATCTGTAAAAAATGACCACACACCTCTACCACGTACACCCCATGACTGCTGGCAAACACTAAACTCCGACCTCTGGTAAACTTTACCTATTCAGGTTCTAAAGCTTGTTGCTGTCTACCAATTTGTTCACATATTCTGACTGCAACTTTCACCTTAGAACAAATAAGAACTACATGTTCCTTCTACACTAACTGGCCTCTGGGCAACAATCTATGCATTGGTCTAGTCATTCTTCAGTCCTTCCTTGATTCATGGTCATCCCAGCCCCTCTTATCCTGCCCTGGTACTGGGAACAAGGGAGTGAAAAGGTAGGAGAGAAAAGGGGTGTAAGAGGAGAGAAAGAGGTTAAGTGGGGTCTTGTGGAATAAGAGGGGATGAGAAAAGAAGGAACTCTATCCTCCTATCTGAATTTTTTCCATTAATGCTAATGAGAAGACACTGTTCCATGTCTAAGTATGAATACCTCACAATGCACATTTCATATGCATGCACCCATAACACATCAAACTTCAAAAAATGCTGTCCATAACATCTATAAAGTATGATCATATTTAAGGGGAGCTGGGCTGGTGAGGTCACTGAACTTCCAATAATAATCTCCCAACAATGGAGTTCAAAGTCAAACTGCCTTTTCCTGTCATAGTGCTGGGAGATTTAGGTACTGAGCCACTAACTGTCAAAAAAGTGCAACTGAGAACTAAGAAACACATGGAATTTTAAATTCCCAAATGAAAGAAAGTGATAAGTTCTGACATGTCAAAAATGTTTGTAATTTTACAAAAGAGGTTGAGAAAGCTCTGCCAAAGAGAAATGACACTGATGTCAATCAGGTAAGATGTCTGGGAGCAGCTGACAAGAGCCAGACCCTCTCAGTGCACCTCTAAAACGGAATTCATTACATGTGCCATCTCTGACACACGCAGTTATCTACTCCTAACCTAGTGATCCTCAGTTTATAAAATGGAACAACAAAGTATGGCATTTCCATTCTGCAAAAGAGAATGCTATCCAAACTGGGGAGGACTGGAATTTTTTTCAAATTTTTCCTTTCCCCTCTTGGTCAAAAGGAAGAGTCACAAAAATTCAGACATATTAACATAAAAGTGGATATTCACAACATGGGACACTTAGTATTCACAAAAACACTTTAATATGGAAGTCAACAATACTCTTCAATTTCTATAAATCTAAAACAGAGTTCCACAGAAACTACAGAAAATTTCCCATATAGATCTAAAATTAAAAGTGTAATTTGCCTGTAAATGCAAAAGAAAATTGGGGGTGAGAGGGATGGGATGGGGGAAGGACAGGAAGGTGCTAAGAAAAATTACCAGCATTATGATGTTAAAAAGGTGGAATAAATGTTCCTACAGAAATGTTGAAGAGACTTAGAGCCTATATTCTGGAATGCCAGTTACAAAAACAATTCAAACTCTACCCTGAAGAAAAAAAGAGCAAACAGCCAGGAAATACAATGTTTCATATAATGAGTATTTTATCTACTTCATGTTCAAAGTGCTGACTTCCACAAAGTATTACTGGCATTTATGTCTGCTTTTTTCCTGTAAGACATTCTGGGACACATCTCTAGTTCAAGATGTTCCAGCCAGTTCAATATATCCATCCTTAAGAGCACAAATATCTCCAATTATTCTAATGGCTTCAGAAATCACCAAGAGTTATTGAAGCAAGAAATTACAGCAATTAAAAGGAAGTATATTTGAATTTTATCAACTCATTAAAAAGGAAACTAGGTAGTGAAAGAATTAGAGGGATAAGATTAAGAAAATAAGAGGGAAAAAGTTAAAAACAAGTCATACTTGAGAAGGGTAGAAAACATAAAAAGGCTGTGAAGAAAAAAAGCATCCAAGGATACCTGTTCCTTTGAGACATTGTCAAGTGCTAACAAATCAAGCTTAGGGAGACCTGATGAATGTCTTCTTTAGATAGAGATTCCAAGCTCATAGCCTCTGAGTCTCAGGTGAAAACTATTCTAAATGTTGTTCCACAGGATAATTAACCATCTCTAATAAAGACTTCCAGGTGGAGCTGAAAACCAAGGAGGGGGGAATTATGTGGGCAGGGGCCTATACAGGTCCAGCTGGCAATATGCCCAAGCTGAGGATGTTATTAATCATCAGTCCCTCACTTTTAATAGTGGCAAACATGATGAAATTTGAAAAAAATAAGAAAAGAAATAAATGGGTATTTGGTAGTATGAAAGCCATAGTCAAAAAAGTGATATAATGTAAAAGATGCATGTAAATACAAATGTAAAAGAACAATCATCAATCAAATCCATTTATTAGGGTCCTGTTTAAGCTTCAGTTTTCAAGGATAATCACTTTTTGTATAAAGAGGTTCTGCTCTTGTGAAAACATTCACAGATGAATTTCCACAAACGAAGAGAGACAACAAGCAAGAATCTGCTAAAAGCAGTTTACATTAAAACTGGAGGAGGGAAGAGGGGGGGGGCGCAGAAGAGGTTCTGAGGTGTTTATTTGATTGAAAACTAAGTTTGAGAGTCTGAACCAACAGTGTGACATGGCTTCTGAGGCAGGAATTGCAATATTAGGCTTTAATAATACACAGCTATGGGGGCGGCTAGGTGGCGCAGTGGATAAAGCACCAGCCCTGGATTCAGGAGTACCTGAGTTCAAATCCGGCCTCAGACACTTGACACTTACTAGCTGTGTGACCCTGGGCAAGTCACTTAACCCCCATTGCCCCGCAAAAAAAAAAATAATACACAGCTATATATTATAGTATTGTATACTTGTGAAACACAAGCTACAGTTTAATTGTGTTTCATTCCAAATCTCACATTTTAAGAGAACCACTGAGAAACTAAAGCACAGGATGGGGCCGGCAATCATGATAGTAAAGATCCTAGAAACCCTGTCATTGAGCAACGTCTAGTGCCTATCTTCTTAAACTGTGGGGTCACAAAAATTTGGCAACAGTAAAAAGGTTATACAGATCATTAAATGATTTCTTACCACTTAAAATATAGAGAAGTTGAAGCGCATACGTGATGAGAGAAAAGACCATATCTGGACTCTTCTCAGAGTCTTAAAGACAGAGAGGGAGTTTAGTTTCAAGCTCCACAACTTTGTTGCCCAAACCTCCTAGCAGGGGGCCACCCAGCACACAAAGCTCTGAGAAGCCAAGCAAGACCCCTTGGACTTAGGCCAGAGCAGGGCTTGGAAAGTGGCCTGCATTTTATGGGAACCAAGCTAAGCTGGGAGTTCACCTTGAAGTGCCCTAAGTGATTCCCACATGACACTGGTGTTCAAAACCCAACTTAAGTTTTGTTTCTTGACAAGTTATGGATGTTTATGTATGTTAACACAACATTGTTCTAGTGAAGAATGGGAACTCCTGCCCAGAAAAAGGTTATGGCCTACTGTTGAAACCTGATTAGTTGACTGGAGCAATCTGACTGGTCGTTACAGTTACCATATATGGGAGGTTGGTAAAATACGCTGTGATTGGTTGTTTCTATCTATCAATGGACACAGACAACACTTAATTTACAACATAAAATAAGCTCTATAATTAAACATAAAGAGTGACACCATAAACAAATTAGAGGAATAAGGAAGAAAATACCTGTCAAATTTATGGATAGGGGAAGACCCAACAAGAGCCAGAAAGGAACACAGGCTGTAAATATACAATTCAGATTATGTAAAAGTAATGCCTCTAAAATTAGAAGTGAGTAAATAAATGAGAGGCATAACCTATGATACAGTGATTCTACTCCTGGGTGTGTAGCCCAAAGAAATTTAAGAGAGAGAAAAAGAACTCTTATGTACAAAATATTTATTGTACCTCTTTTTGTGGTGGGGGGAAAAAAAGGAAAGTGATGGGATGCTTGTCAAGTGGGAAATTGCTGAACAAGTTAAGGTATATGAACATGATAGAATGTTACTGTATTATAAAAAATGATAAAGGGTAAAGAGGGAATGGTTTTAGTGAAACCTGGGAACATTTGTATGAAATAATGCAAAGTGAAGTAAATAGAACCAGAACAACTTATACGATTACAATAGTATTGTAAAAGCAAAACTCTAAAAGACTTGAGAACTCTGATCAGTACAATGATTAACCATGATTCCAGAAGAGACAGGACATGATATCCAGCTCCTGAGAGAGAGGTATTGGCAATCAAAGTACAGATGGAGAGTTTTTGTTTTGTTACTTAAATGGCCAATGGGGAAAATTGTTTTGCTTGACCATGTTTTGTCACAGGGGTTTTGTTAGATAGCAGGTTTTTGTTGATTAAAAAAATAAAATAAAATGTAATAAAACATATAAGATGATTCAAAATTATAAACTAGAAGCTATATGGTCAAGAGAAATGCAAATTAAAGCAACAGTGAAGATTCACCTCATACTCTTTTAAATTGGCAAAAATGACAGAGAAAAAAGATAAATGTTGGAGGAGTTGAGAGCAAAAAAATACTAGTGACTGCTGATGGAACTATAAATTGGCCCACATATTTTGTAAAGTAATTTAGAACTCTGCCCACCAAAGTATTAAACTGTGCATTCCCTTTGACCCAGCTATACCATTTTTTAGTCCTGTATTCTAAAGCGATCAGAAGAAAAGGACTTAAAAGTACAAAAATATTTACAGCATCTCATTTTGTGGCCAAAAATTTGAATTAAATGAGTTGGATTCCTATTAGGAAATGTCTAAACAAACTGTAGTATATATAATAATGGGTTTTGCCATAAAAAATTATGAAATGGACTGTTTCAGAGGAAGATGGGGAAGACCTACAGATAACCACAGCATATTTAGTCATTGATAAAAATTTGCTACTTCTGAATCTCCTAACTGGAATTCAGATTTCTCAAAGTTGATTTCTCCAATAATGATCCTTATTTCATGGTAAAACAGACCAAATCCTAACACATACGTACGTACGTACGTACATACATACATACATACATACATATGATAAATCATTCAACTTCTTAGCTGTCTCTCAACTGTTTACATTATAGGCCAGGCAGTGGAGGGAGTTTCCACTCAAAGATTTCTTCACCAAAGAACTCACAGGTTATGGGGAGAAAGGAATACTTGTTCAGCTCTTAATTTCTATTCTAGGTTGGAGTTCACAGATAAGTTTATAAATTAAGAACTTCCAAATACTATAACATTTTTATTTATGAAACCTTTCAATAGATTCATATTGGCATTGGTTTAGGTATTTCCCCACTGGTGCAGAATACAACTCATTAGCGCTTTCTTATCCTCTTGAAATTTCTGTCCATCTCTTTCCATAAATCTTCCATTCGGAATTCATCCAACATTTTAGGTACCTTTGTCTGAGTTTTACAGTTTCAAAGATAATACAGTGTAGATTTCAGGCTTTATTTCCTTCATTTGAGCTATATGACCAGCCACCATCCTTTTCTAGTCAGACATCTTATCCATCTTTTACATCATAATTTTAGCACACAATTCATCATCAAAGCTATAGCTTTACAAATTGCTAATGTAGACTGTAAGACATAAACATCCCCTATTTGGAGCACTTAATTTTAAATAATTTAAGCCTACCTGAGTGTATGGAGATGAAGTAAAGGGTCTTGTAGCAACCCTTTCAATTTAGTCAAGCTGAAGTTTTGAGAACTACATTTTATGATCTATTAAATCCCATAGAGAGAACCTATAATATTCTGTGAGAGTAGTAAATAAAGATTCCCTTTTTTGTATCTTTAGCCTTTAAGATATTTCCAGAAAGATGAACAGTTCAACTCTGAAATGTGCATTTTGGCAAATCTAGCTTTAAAAAAAAGATATTCCTAAGCATTTCTATCTTTCGGGTCACCTTGTTGTTTGTCCTTCCTTCTTGCAGAGGACCACGACATCAGGGTGATGTTATGACTTGCATTCATCTGGGTCCAGTAGCAAATATATATCAGGACAATTGGAGATGGCCCCAGATGTTTAAGACCAGTGGAATTAAGTGATTTCCCCAGGGTCACACAGCTAGTAAGTGTCTGAGGTAACATTTGAACTCAGGTCCTGTTGACTCCAAGGCCAGTGCTCTATCCACTTTGCCACCTAGATGCCCCATGGTCACACTGTAGGACTCTCGATAAGGGCTCAATATTACATACATGCAGCCAAGGATTATTCAGCCATCTGTGTTATGTATTGGGAATTTGAGGGGAGGCGGAAGAAAAAGAGTAGGAGGCAAGAAAAGTTCAAACTTCCCTGAATAAACAATGCAGCAAAAGGACACTAAATAGCAGGTTATGTATGTGTGATTCATTCTTTTAGCTGGGGGCTGAAAAGATGATAAATACACTACACCAAACATACTGTCTGTCTTCCTTTTAAAAACACTCCCAGTATTACTTTATAGGCATTATCCTTTGCTATACTAACCCATGCCTAGATCCATTGTTCATCAAAACCTGAATAATTGAAGAACATTTGTATACTGAAATAACCAGAATCTACATTTGTCTTCAAATAGAATATTCTGTCACTAATCTTCTGTGTATTTAAGAGTATATATGTCTTGGGGTAGGTCAAATGAAAACATAATAACACAAGCCTTGAACTTGATTTAGAAATATACAAGGACCTGTTTTTGTGTTCTTATAATTCTGCTTACATTGCTTTATACCTTATAATGGTGAGTATATTTGTTTACTGTAGTGTCAGCACTTAAAGAAAAAGGATAGCAGTAGAAAAAAACAAACTTCAGAACCAAATGAGTGAAGCCACGCTGTGATTATTTCAAAGATACCAGTGAACTTTAAAGTAGCCAAAGTGATACCATTTACCCCCATGACCATAGGCAGCTTTGAATTGTCAAAAACTGTAAATAGAGGGCTGGCTGTTGGATATATAAAAATACTGGGTTCTAAAAATTATCTTTACTGCTGTGCCAAAATCAGAACCTTCCCATCTCTTTTAACTTTTAGCCTTCTTCTAACCACACTAAACACACAGAATATAAGATATTCATGTGAATGTAATAATGATGATTAAAAAACCATATAATCGTGCATTAAGGTTTGAAGGCACTCGATGGACATTTCCTTTGACCCTCACAAGAATACTAACAGATAAAGGAAGAAGACATTATTATCCCCTGTTTACAGTGGAGAAAATTGAGAATGGTTAAGTGCCCATGCTTACAGAGCAAAGAACTGGCTAAGAATGGATTTGAAACAGACTGCAAGTCCAGTGCTCCATCTATTGTCCCACACCACTCTACAAAGATAGAATTCTAAGGCCAAATCAAATTAGCCAAAGGCATGACTGCTGTTGTTCCTTTCTTTTCCTACAAAACAAACACGTGGTCAAAGCAGAAGCAGAATAACATTTTACCAGTTGATTTCAAGCACAGAGGTGTAACCTTAATTTGCATTCAAGATTAAGGAACAGGGGCAGCTAGGTGGTGCAGTGGACAAAGCACCAGCCCTGGATTCAGGAGGACCTGAGTTCAAATCTGGACTCAGACATTTGACACTTACTAGCTGTGTGACCCTGGGCAAGTCACTTAACCCTCACTGCCCCACCAAAAAACAAAACAAAACAAAACAAAACAAAAAAAGATTAAGGAACAGGTAAATTTTATTTTGAACAGCCCAATTAATTTACCTAAAGTACCACTTTATATATCATTTCCCCCTACTTGTAAACATTCAGGTGTTGTCTAATACCAAGTAATAGCCAATGGATCTTAGGACATTCCCCTATTTACAGACATTCAATTGTTTCCCATAAATTTCAAGATAAAATCTGACATCTTAAGACCATTGATTTCTAACTGGAAGGGGACACCTTGGAGCCCTCAATTTCCTTTCTTTTTTTTCTTTTCCTTTTTTTGGGGGGGTGGGGCAATGAGGATTAAGTGACTTACCCAGGGTCACACAGCTAGTAAGTGTCAAATGTCTGAGACTGCATTTGAACTCAGGTCCTCGTGAATCCAGGGCCAGTGTGTTATTCATTGCACCACCTAACCACCCTGAAGCCCTCAATTTTCAAGAGGAAACAGGTTCAAAGTGGCTAAATTATTTTTTCAACGTTATTCAGGAAATGACAGACTATGGCCTTGAAGAAAATGGCATTTGAGGCCCTCTACAAACCTTTTCAACTTCATCCCCAACTAAACCACTGGCTTCATGATCTAGTCACAGTGGAACCCAAACATATCATACACATTCTCACCTTTAACTGTTTCCCAGCACTCTATCCATATGAAATGTAACACCTTATCCATCCCTCTACCAATAAAAATTCTACCCACATTGTTAGAGTCCAGCTCAAGAGATCCTTCCTTCAGAATTAGAAAAGCATTTTCTCATCATTTTAACCCATAATGAAATGATCTCTTCTACCTCTAAATTTATAACACTTCTTGGCTGTAGCATGAATTTGGCGTTTATCAGTAAATTCTCTGTTATCTGGTATAATCGAGTAATAAGCCATTCTGGATAAGACCTTTGGGACAACTGAGAAGTTTCACTGTAAATAAATTTTGGTTTGGTTTGGTTTGGTTTTTATAAAAATTCTTTTAGAGTAGACCATATAATTCTCTTACTTTTCAAACTCTTTCTTGATGAATCAGGCTCATCAGTTATAATCAATTATTTTACTATATATAGAAAATAGAGGGGCAGCTAGGTGGCGCAGTGGATAGAGCACCAGCCCTGGATTCAGGAGGACCTGAGTTCAAATCTGGCCTCAGACACTTGACACTTACTAGCTGTGTGGCCCTGGGCAAGTCACTTAACCCCAATTGCCTCACCAAAAAAAAAAAAAAAAAGAACTGAATGACTTATCTTTATAATTACTGAATCCAGTATCAATGACCCCTAGGCAGATGAATCATACTAATGGGTATGCCTTAGCTTATGAAGGTCAGAAGACCATATCTGCATGTGAAAACACACACACACACACACACACACACACACACACACACACACACGGAGAGAAATAGTCTAAAGCTGTGCGTTCCCTCTAGACTATAAAGGTGGTCTAATTCCTGTCTCTTTGTTGGCAGTATTCTATGCTTTCAGAGTCTCTAGTTAGCTCAACCTACTGCCAAAACTGCATGTTCTACCCCCTGGTTTTCCAGTTTCTTTTTTTCTTGCTTCTTGGCTTTCAAGGGGGGAAATAAGTCTGGTGGATTTTTCATAGAATTCAGACAAAAATGACATTTCTTCTGGACAATCAAGCATCAGGTGTAAAGATGATGCAGGGCACCAAAAAAGCAGTTAAAACATCTGTTTTTGCAAGCTGTGTTTAAAAATTTCATAAAGAGCAAATAGCCCATGCATTTGGAAAGTTGACACTGGCTGAGACACCTCTACAACTACAGAGTATGCTCTGAGCACAGAAGAGGAAAAAGAAGAAACAATTAATTACAAGTGTTAATTAAACTCTGGACAGACCAAGGTTTTTTGGTGACAACAATGGGATAGATTTGTGTACCCATTTCCCCCCACTCTGTGGTAGTTGCAAAGATCCAAGATGTAGGGGACTTCAAGATACAAAGAGCTAAAAGGAACCTTAGAGTCCAAGTCCCTCATTTAACAAATAAGGGATATGAATAAAGATCCTTTGTATCTGTCTGTCTCTGTCCTGATGTCAATTCAGATCAGCAAATGTTTTGCAACTTGGATTAGACTGTGAGCAATTTTTAGGTCCAGGGGCTGTCTTTTGCCTCTTTTTGTATCCCCAGGAATCAGCACAGTGCCTGCCACATCATAGATGGATTCTTGATTTGTTTACTGACAATTTACCATCTTTTTAAAAAATAATTTTTATTGTTTTTTTATTCCGTCATACTTTGCTCCAGTACCTCTCCCCCAACCTCTTCCATAGAATCATATAATATAATAAATAATATTGTTTTGATAACAAAAAAGGAGAGAAAAAGAAGAGGAAAATATCAACACAACAGATCAATACATTGGAAAAAGTCCAAAAACATGTGCAATGCGTAACACCTTGGATCATTCTAAAAGCAGTTCTATAAGCCAGAAAATGTTTTTTTAAATTAGGATAAATATGTAGTGCCCCAAGGTCACTCTGAAGGACAGCATGTCACAGGGGAGAAGGCACTGGAAATTTAACAGTCATAACACTTAAATTTCAAGTCCCCACTTTGATGGCCCATCCTCCCTATTACAGGAAGAGGTGGAGGATGGAACATGGGAGAACTTGTCCCAGATCCTTCACATAGCTACAGGACTTCATCTTACTCTTCTGCCAAGTACCACCCCTCACCCCGACCCTTCTTTATCTTCTTTTTACAGACTGTCTTCCCCCATTAGAGTGAGAACTCCTTTAGGGTAGGGGCCGTTTTTTGCCTTTCTTTCTCCAGCACTTAGTGCCTGGCACATAGTAGGTGTTTAATAAGTACTTATTGACTACTTCAAATTTTTGCTCTTCTCGCGTCACCATTACTTGGTAAATGGGTCCAAAATGGGTTTTGTTTTTTCTGGTGGGAAGGCCACTCAGGTTTAAACTGTTCTGGATCGCTGAACATGCCAAATGGCTAGTGTCCAGAAAATCCAGATTTTCCTATCCTGGCTTATAACATCTAATATGCTATTATCTTATGCTAAGCTGGGGGCTAGCACTTTTCTTGGATCATTCTAAAAGCAGTTCTATAAGCCAGAAAATGGTTTGTTTTTTTTTAATTAGGATAAATATATAGTGCCCCAAGGTCACTCTGAAGGACAGCATGTCACAGGGGAGAAGGCACTGGAAATGTAACAGTCATAACACCTAAATTTCAAGTCCCTGCTATATCATGTACTGACTATGGCCTTTAGCAAGTCGTTTCCTTATCTGTGCCTGTTTTCTCATCTATAAAATGGGGATAATAATTCCTGTACTGTTTACTTTGTGGATCCACTGTGATGAATAAATATGTACAAAAAGTATTATATAAACCAGAAAGTGCTACACGAACTCTGTAATTATTTTCTGGCTACAAATGCTAATTTTTTGGTCTTCAAGACACATAACTGTACAAGCAAAATCCGTATTTGTGTTATGTAAAATTAATTATACATTTCCTTAGACTTTTCTGGGACACCTAGTATACAGGGTATCAATGGCAGCTGTTGAAATTTTAACAAGGACACCTTTACTTCATATGAGAGTGAATCACAGTGAATCTTTCACATCTGAACTGAAATTGGAAAGTTCAATTAATTTTGAAATCCTACATACTCCCTTAAAAGGGGGGGGGAGGGTGGGAAGGAGAGATGGTCTAGGGTTAAAACTAAACAGCCAAACCTAATACAAAATTCATTCAACCCAGAGAGGTCCAGTTTGAATGGTATACCCTCCATAAAATCCTTTTTGGGGGAGGAGGGGGGCAATGAAGGTTAAGTGACTTGCCCAAGGTCACACAGCTAGTTAAGTGTCAAGTGTCTGAGGCTGGATTTGAACTTAGGTTCTCCCGAATCCAAGGCCAGTGCTTTATCCACTGTGCCACCTAGTTGCCCCTCTACCCTCCATAAAATCTTAAGAGATTTCCTAATCAAAAATTATTTGGGGGGCAGCTAGGTGGTGCAGTGGATAAAGCACAAGTCCTGGATTCAGGTGGACCTGAGTTCAAATTTGACTTCAGCCAATTGACGCAAGCTGTGTGACCCTGGGCAAGTCACTTAATCCTCATTGCCCCGCAAAAAACAAAACAAAACAAAAATTATTTTCCCCATTAGGTTTCATACAGCACTTTGTTCTTATCATTATATTTGACATTATAGTTAGTGCATTATTTGGGGAAATAGGTATTTATTTCCCTATTCAGGAGGAAATTCTAAGAGGAAAGATATCATGCGTCTTAATATTTATATTTCCTCAGTGTCTACAACACAGTGATTTATAAAAATCAGGCAGTAACTGATGAGTAAATAAATGGCCAACATTTAGGAGACAAGATAAACTTAGGCTATTAACTTTCATAATATTAGTCCTCAAAAGATGGGGGAAGATCCATCTCGGGGATGCATATTTCCAACTATATACATACATACATACACATACACACATACATATATATAATTATTATTATTTTTGCGGGGCAATGAGGGTTAAGTGACTAGTCTAGGGTCACACAGCTAGTAAATGTCAAGTGTCTGAGGCCAGCTTTGAACTCAGGTCCTCCTGACTACAGGGCCAGGTGCTCTATCCACTGAGCCACCTAGCTGCCCCCGCAACAATATTTTTTTTAAACTACAACTCCCCCCCACACAAAAAAAAGTTTAACAAAAATGTGCCTTAAAGTTTCTGAATCAATGACTAAAAATTAAAAGTGGCTTTTTTACAATTCAGAAACATAAATGTTTCAGATGCTTTAAAAATTATATAATTCCTAAGAATTAGTGTCCTCTTCACCTTGACAAAAAAACAAAACAAACAAAACCCCCAAAATTCCAAGTGCTCACTTTAAAAGTCAACAAATTTGCCTAGGAGGTATAATCTATAGCAAATGTTATTACTATATGCTCAGAAATGTCAAATATACTCTTGGCCATCTTACATCCAATGTCATTTTAATTATCACTATCCCAATCCTGACCTTAATTTTTCCTGGCAACAACTGCATAGGCATATAGCAAATCAGAAGAAAAAATTCAGGGATCAACTTAGAACAGGTTTTTGCCCAGAATTTTTTGTCCATGAATAAATTATTCATATCATAAATTTGAACCTCCAAAGATTTCACTCCCATCTTAACAAGGAATGGAATAAAAAGGCCACCCTTTAAAAAATACTTAATCTGGAAGTCTATTACTGAAGTACTTTTTTCATGCTACTATCAAAATATCAAAATTATGTCATACTTTTCTTCCAAGAAATGCAAAATATTTTATAGATTCGTCTCATTCATTCAAAGGAACTCCATGAGATAGAAGGATGAGAGTCTCCTATCTTTGCGTGAAAAAAAATGGGAAAACAAACAAACAAACAAGCAATATAACAAGCCATAGGGGAAACATCAAGTCAGTGATAGCTTAACAAGAAAGGGGGGGGGGGGTGCATCGCGAGCGCAGCGGCGCTCAGTGGCACATCTCAGTGGTGAGGTGGATAAAGCACTGGCCCTGGATTCAGGAGGACCTGAGTTCAAATCCAGGCTCAGACACTTGACACTAGCTGTGTGACCCTGGGCAAGTCACTTAACCCTCAATGCCCTGCAAAAAAAAAAAAAAAAAAGAGGTGCAAGAATATGGGGGGGGGGGGTGCACCAAGCAATGTGGTGAAGTGGATAAGCACCTGCCCTGGATTCGGGTGTACCCCAGTTCAAATCCAGCCTCAGACACTTGACACTTACTAGCTGTGTGACCCTGGGCAAGTCACAAGCCTCACTGGCCTGCTAACAAAACAGAACAAAAACAAACCCCAAAAGAAAAAAGAGAAAGCAAAGGAAAAGCAAAGCAGGGCAGGGCAGGGCAGGGCAGGGCAGGGCAGGGCAGGGCAGGGCAGGGCAGGGCAGGGCAGGGCAGGGCAGGGCAGGGCAGGGCAGGGCAGGGCAGGGCAGGGCAGGGCAGGGCAGGGCAGGGCAGGGCAGGGCAGGGCAGGGCAGGGCAGAGAAGAGAAGAGAAGAGAAGAGAAGAGAAGAGAAGAGAAGAGAAGAGAAGAGAAGAGAAGAGAAGAGAAGAGAAGAGAAGAGAAGAGAAGAGAAGAGAAGAGAAGAGAAGAGAAGAGAAGAGAAGAGAAGAGAAGAGAAGAGAAGAGAAGAGAAGAGAAGAGAAGAGAAGAGAAGAGAAGAGAAGAGAAGAGAAGAGAAGAGAAGAGAAGAGAAGAGAAGAGAAGAGAAAAGAGAAGACATATGCTCTTTTTAAAAGGACTATAAATTGTCCATGAAGTTACACTGATTTTCTATGGTTTTCTTTCTCCTCAAAGGGCAGCACTTGTCCTAAATATTCAGAATCACCAAGCCTGAAGACATTAAGAGCTATCACTTGATCCATCTTTCAGTATTATGAGAAGTGAAGATGAAGACAGTTGCCAGGACAATGAATCCAACAGATAAATAATATGAATAGAATTGACCCTCACAAATAATTCATGTTTTTTTGCAACACTCCCTTCTTTGGATCACTATTGTGGTAGTCATTCCTAAGAATTATCTCCACTCCACAGATCCCTAACAATTCAGACTGCAATTTCAAAGGTCTGCCACATTTTCCAAAAATGGCAAGAACTCAATCTAGAATTCTCACCATTTTAGTTGTCTTTCCAAATACTTATATTATTGTACCTTGACTGTGTAAAAAGCAACACAATTTTAAATTTTAAAATATAAGAAATAGAATCACTTTAATAAGAATGCAGTACTCCATGTAACAAAGATTTGTCACATTTAATAGGGCTTGCATCTGTCATTTTTTCCAGAGAAAGACTCAAACAAGTCATTGAAATAGGCAGTTTTTCTTTCATTTCCTCTATTTGCATTTTCTTATCATAGAGTAGCCACTATCAGCCCTGTGCATTTCAGGGAGCAATAAGTAAGAAACAAACAGGGGAGTTCACCTAGAAGGTAATCCAACTTTATAAAACTGTGTTGTTTTGAACACAAAACAGCAGATTCTATGGGGTCAGTTTTCTCAAATGCTTAAACAAAAAGCCAGTTCTTTTGAGAATCTTCCCATGAAAAGCTGTGAAAAGAGCTACTTGGTAATATTAATTATTTAATCCTGCTGCTCAGGTATTGATTTCCCTTAAGCACTTTATACTGAAAATGGAGCATGGGATGAAATGGAACACCACGACTGTATAATTAAGATTCTCAACTTGAAATGATGAAAAAGTAAATTTGGATTATTCAAATATAAGTAGGTATATTTTTCACTATTCTAGGGAAAAAGGCAAAAAAAGAGATACAGGATATCTCAGTAATAATTTATATTTCCTACAAATAAAGCAAAGAAATTAACTCTCCCCACCCCCACCGAAATAAGAACTTACTCCTAGTTAATATAGTGACTCCTATGATGCAAAACATCCGTTCCAACTCAAGGTTTTGTTACTATCCTTCAAAAATAGCAAACTAAAAAACCTGCCTCAGAACATCCAGGGTAAAAGGAAAACATCAATATAGAATTTCAGAGATGTCAACTAAAATCTTCAAAATCAAACTTCACTGGTATAATTCTTTAACAAATAAAAACAATCTAAAAGCAATAGCTGTCATTTGCATAGCATTTTTAAAGTTTGCTAAACACTTTATATACATTACCTTATATAATATTCAGAATAGCTCTGGAGGTGCAGATGCCTTTATCATCCTCTATTTTCATCAAGACAAAAACCTTGTCTTATCTTCTGTTTGCCCAAAATTTCAAAGACACATTCTGTTTTACTAAAATCACTTATCTCCCCGCCCCTCAATCCTTGCTCGCACTCGAACACGAACACACACACACACACACAATCTTCCATCTCCCTCAAAGCAATTCATCAATAGGAAGGCTAAATTGTATACATCCTTGATTCCTAAGTTCTTCTCTTAGGTATCCAGAATCTGCACTCCCTTTTACCTTATTGCAGATCAACAGCCTAAAGCAAATCTAAATACTCCAGGATAACAAACATTTCTAGTCAGCAGAAGCCTTTCACGACAGCTTCTTAACAAATGTCTTAAAACTGACAAAATAATAATATACTTCTATCATCTTAGCTTCTATTATCTATTATCTTACACATAACAAAGCATGAGTAAAACGAATGTTGCCAATTGGCTAGGAAAAGAATAAGGAATCGACAAAAGATAAAAGATTAAAATATACCTTATTCTAACTTCAATTTTTAAAATCTGCACCCCTCCTTAGATGCTTTAATGCTCCATCACCGCCCCCCCTTTTCTGGCTGCATTTTCCTCTTAATAAGCTATTTTCTGCCCAAAAAGAAAGCACATTCATAGTATCTGAATCTCTTCCCTATCAATTATCAAAGTAAATGAGTCCATTTTGAATGTGTCACCCTCCACACACACACAATGCAGGAAAAACACTGAAATACTTAACACTGGGTTATAATTATAATTAACATTCTTCAGATGCCAGAGAAGCAAACAGCCTACCTTTCCCAGTAGTCATGATGATCTTCAGCGATCTTGGTAGCAAAAAACTGTTCTGAAAGAGGCACTGTGGTTCCTACCTCCCAGTAACTTAAGCACGAGTAAACTCTGACCGTCCCACACACAATGCACCTCCTCTGAGTGACCTAGCAGCAAAGACATCTGCCACCCTCTTCCAAAATAAAAGCCCGATGTACATTCATCCATCTGTACAATCTTAGTCTTAGAAAAAACCTCCTTCACTCTTTCCCTCCAATAGTAGAACATTCATTAAAACTGCAACTAGAATTGATTTGTACCTCTCCTTCCCATTTTTTTCTCATCAGAATAGGTACACTCATACCACAATCCTTAAGGGACAGCCAAACCAAGTTATAAAAAGATAAAAGAAAATGTTAGTTACAGTTTAATCTGCTTAAGAACAATGACAGAAATAGTGTTCTTCAAGTCTATTTTAAGTGATTTTCTCACACAGCAAGAGCTGTGACTATGGAAACACTTTCCTCAAGACACTAACTATTTGAGGACAGTGCAATTCACACCTGACAGACAAGCTTGGAGAAAATACCCAGTTTTCTGCAATTAATGCACGTATTCAAAATTGTTACAAAGTGAAGGGAAAAGAATCACATGTTGGGTTCTTTGTAAAGAAAACTGAGCTCTCAATATAAATCTTTATTTAAAGTTTTCCCATAAACCAACAAAAAAAAAGATGGTGTTGAGATGGATCATTGATCATTTTGCTTTGAAAATATCAGTTCCAGGGGCAGCTAGGTGGTACAGTGGCTAGAGCACCAGCCCTGGAGTCAGGAAGACCTGAATTCAAATCTGGCCTCAGACACTTAACACTTACTGGCTGTGTGACCCTGGGCAAGTCACTTAACCCCAATTGCCTCACCAAAAAAAACCCCAAAAAACAAAAAAAACCCCACACATCAGTTCCCAAAATGTGGGAAGGAAATATTTAGCACATTTTCCTAGTTATTCATTTTTTCTGGGAAAAAAACAAACCAACCACTGGTCAAAATTCTTTGGTGGCAAACAAGACCCTACACTCATTATGTAGAATAAATAAAATGTCTACTTTCCAGTTCTGTCAAAAAGAAACTTATTTTTCAATATTCACATTTTTCCAATGGCTCAAATTTAAGTAGTGGTAAAGCTGGGACTTTAAAAACATTCATTCTATACCCATAAATAAACCATCTACTTGAAGAAACACATAAGTATGTGTATTTTCTCAGCCAAATTAAATCTTTACTTATGTACAAAGGCTTCATTCCAATAGAGTAACCATATCTTAATAATTTTGAATTGCATTCAATTAAAAATTATTAAGATAATGGAAAATGGTTACTCTATAACTACCTCTTTCATAATGAAAATATATTTCACCCAAAAGCAAAATCATTCTGCATAATTAGAAAATAAAGTTACATACATGCAAAATTTATTTTTGAAATTCAAAGTAGCAAAACTACAATTTTTACTCGAGATTTGCTAATTATATGGCGCCTGAAAAAAATGCATATAGAAAAATTGTATCTAGAAAATCATGTACATTTACATTCCCATTTTCTAACCATTCAAAAATGAATGTCCTTTCAAGTAATGTAGCAACAAACAGAATACATACAACGATGAAATTCTCTATTATAGAAATGAAATCCATTTCAAATTGCTATTCAACCCTCTTTCTGCTCTAATGTTTCATTCATAATTCTATTATGTTCTAAGAATAATTTTAAAACAAAACAAAATAAAATAACAAAGATCTATATTCTTAAAGAAATCAAGTTCATCAATATGGTAGGTTGGTACCTCATCTGTATCAAGACAAACCCAACAATCTTTCTCAAAATGGAAAATAATGCCTTTTTTTTACTTGGAATCCTCAGTAGCCCCTGTCCCTTGTGCTCCTCCCTCCCTCTGGTTGGAAAGGGTAGAGGGTGAACATCTGGGAACTCTTCACTTATCTTCCAGCATTTAAGCAGAACACCTGAGAAGTTTCTTAATCATTCCCCTGTCTGTCGGTTGTTGTAGTTCAGGATCGAGAAACTTATTATGTATTACAGGATGAATGAAATCACTCAAAAACTCATACCTCTTCAGATCATTTCCCACCCACTCTCCATACTTCACCATGTATCCGGGTAACCTCCTGCCCTGCCCCACCCCCACTTAGTATTCTTTTATGTGTTGTCTATCCCATTAGATAGGGAGCACTTAGAGGGCAAGGAAATGTCTTATGCCTTTCTCTGTAACCCTACGGCTTAGCATAGTGTCTGGAACGTAGTAAGCACTTAATAAACGCTGACCAACTGACTTAACAGCATTTTCTTACCTGCCTTATAATAGCTACACTTTAAAAATAAATGCTTATTTCAGAGATTAACATTCTTATTTTCTCTCACACATGCATGAGCACCATTAAGTTATGACATCTCTGTTGCTAATGCAACAAGAAGAGACCAGGATCCTTCTGGTATTAAGGTTTTTACATTCTATGTTCTATGTCCTTCCTTTAATTTTTTAAAGGGTGTAAAAAACACATTCAAAGCAAGTAATTAGAAAGCTTATAGGCTTGGCTAAGTCCTCTCCTGAATTCTGAAATTCAGAGAGAACCACATTGGAGAGTATCCAAGAACAGAGATCCTTTAAGATTTATAAGATCTCAATTGTATTAAATGAAAGGACCTCACCTGCCCAAATCAGAAATAATTCTTAACAATGTAACACAATAAAAATCTTTTTTAGATATTGATGAACAGATACGTTAAAAACTTGGGGATTAAAATTATTACATACTTTCAATGAAACTCTGCTGAAGAGAAATGTTATGTCATAGCCCAAATGAACACTACAAATATCAAATTTATCTTTCAGACAAAAACAAATATTATAGCACGGATATCTATATCTATGTGTATCTGTGTATAAATACATGTGTGTAAACATATGCATACATACACACAAATATATAGTATAGCACTCAAGAATCGAACCATCTCAAGCAAGAGATTTATACTACATGAAAGTCTTAAGTTGAATACACTAAGAGATTCACACAGCATAACCACATACTCATCATCTTGATAACTGATTTCAGATACGGGTTCACCTACTAACATAAAAAATTACACATAGCAATACAATTCCATAGTTTAAAAACAAATCCATCAGAACACACTCAGGAAATCCGCTTGGAGTTAAAGTGAGAGATGGTGGACATAAGTAGCCTCAGGAAGTTTCTAAGCAAGCTGCTAGAGCTGGCTATCTAGTAATTACTAACAACTTGGCGTCTATAATTTTTAAGTCTTGGTCTCCTGGACTAGCTTATTTATCAAGTCTTCAATTAGGAAAAGTGCAAGAGCTCATTCTGCTAAAAGAGAAGTAAACTTAAGATAAGAAAAATAAAATGTGTAGTGCCAGAAGGCAGCTACAGAATACGACTTCCTCATTTAACATAATAGATGAGAACACCCCTAAAGATGGACTAACCTGCTCATGGTCACTGCCAGTTAGAAGCACAACAGACCAGAAGCCAGCTCTTTAGATTGCTGGGTCTAACTATCCTTTTACTCCACTGTCCTTGATCAGTTACCTCCTTATCTCTTAAGGACCCCCAAAACTAGAAACTCCTTTTCTTCCTCAGTTGATCAAAAGAATCACAAACAGAACACAATCATTCATCACTACTTCATCTCTCACTAAGGCCCAGAGAGGCTAAGCAATTTGCTCCAAATTATACATATCATAAAACATCAGAGGGGCGGCTAGGTGGCGCAGTGGATAGAGCACCGGCCCTGGAGTCAGGAGTACCTGGGTTCAAATCCGGCCTTAGACACTTAACACTTACTAGCTGTGTGACCCTGGACAAGTCACTTAACCCCAATTGCCTCAGTTAAAAAAAAAAACAAACAAAAATAAAACATCAGAGCCAGAATTCCATCCTGATCCCTGAACTTCAAATCCAGGCTGCCATTTTCCATATTCTAGAAACAAAAAACAAACAAATAACAACAAAAAAACCCCACCCTCCCTTAGTCTCTACTCTATTTTCTCACATTTCTAGTCTTCTTGGGGGAAAAAAAATATCTAGTCTACAGTTGCTTCCTTTCACTTTCACTGCCAAGTTGTCCTCAGTCCGAACTCCTGGCTTCCAAATTCCATTATCCAGTTACTTAAAGGCGGAAAAAACCAAACACAAGTAATATAAATATAGATGTCCTGCAAACCCTGGAAGCAAGCTGTACTTTCACCCCAAAGAGCTCTTCAACTGCAAAGGGTCATCCTGCATAAGAGAGGATGAGTGAGGATGAAAGATTTCAACAACTGCTGTGTCCACAATGAAGTGGTGAAGGTGAAGTGGAAAGAGCACTGAGAAGCTCTAGCCTGAAGTCCTGCCTGGCTCCACCACTTAATCATTTGTCTCCTCCAACAGGATGTGAACTTCTTGAGAGTTCTGTGTTTGCAGCCTCAGTCTAGTGGAGTGCCAGGCACAAAGGAAATGCATAATAGTTGGACTGATTTGATCAAAACCAGTCACTTAAGCTTTCCTCAGCCTGTTTTCTCATCTATGAAATGATGATAAAACTACCTCACATCCTTCACAAGTGGTTTCATAGGATGCGCTTCATAAACTTTCAAGAACTCTATATAAATTGGAGTTCTCATTCTGATTTTCGTTAACTTCAAAATTCATTTGAGCCCAGTGACTGATGAGGTAAGAGAAGCATTAAGACAAAATGGCAAAATCATCCTGGTCCTGATATCACCCAAATAACTTTACACATATTTAACTACTATGAATATTGGCCCAGCTCCATCTTTTCCCCTCCCTCGGCCTTTCTATTTTATTTCACTCTGTCAGTCATTCCTCTGCACCCCTCCCCTAAAATCCCCATCATCTTCTGCGTGAAGTGCTGAGTACTGAGGGTAGATGTGAAAATCTTCTAACATATTCCCAAGTAGAGGATGACAATTCCAAAAGAGTATTATGACTTATGTTTGCAATGATGAATGCTGCCCTCCTCCAGCTCTTTTTATTTCATTCTAGACTGAGCTAGCTTTTCCACAACTGGTACAAGTGAGTCTCCTCCTTCCACCTTACACTGACTAAGGTCAGTTATTTTATCAGAAAAGAAAATTGGGTACATTGGGCATTGTTTGCTTTTTACCAAATAGGTACTGACTACTCCTAAAGATCATAGTCCCTAAGCAGTTTCAAACTGATTTTAAAGTTAATGGTTCTGAAATCCTTTTAGGTATACATCTGGGGTGGACAGCTAGGTGGCACAGTGGATAGAGCACCAGCCCTGGATTCAGGAGGACCCAAGTTCAAATCCAGCCTCAGACACTTGCCACTTACTAGCTGTGTGACCCTGGACAATTCACTTAACCCTCATTGCCTCACCCCCCCCAAAAAAAGTATACATTTGGGGTGCTAGAAACCTAATCTCTAGTTCTTTCTTCACTTAACCTTTTAAAAATTAAGTTCAATATTCAAAACCCAAAAGAGGTAACAGTGAAACACAGACACACATTTGAAGCACTGCAATAAGATGAAATTCTAGGTCTTCAAAGAAATATCAATTAGCTCCCCCATCCTCTACCTACTCCCCCAATAGCCTTTACCATTTATGAAAATAAATGAAACCGGTGAAGAGACGCTGTTCTCTTTTCATGATCCCTTCCCAGTCTACTCCCTCAATCACTTCCAATTCTAAATGCAGGGGCTGCTTAGGCACTTGAAAGGGAACATGGTGTGATGGGCAGAATAGGAGACTAGGACCTAAGAAGCTCTGAATTTACATACTGCTTGACTGATCCTGGTGTTGAGAAGCAAATAAAAAAATACGTAACATGTTTTGCAACATTTAAAGTACTAGATAAATTCTTCTCTTCCCCTTCTTCTCCTACTTCCTCCTCTTCCAGTTATTATTATTTCTCTTGTAAGCTAAGATTATGTTCTCCAAGGATAACATGCTGAGGGGTGTGGAGGTGGAGAGTATAGCTCAAGTTCAAGAAATATAAAGCCAATATTATGCACCTTGTCCTTTTCCCCTAACACCAGCATTAAAATGAACATCCATCGTATAACAACAATTCAAGTTAAGAAAGTTAAGAAAGTCAAAGCTGGTTTTTTTGCAAGAACTTTTACTGTTCTGCTTGGTACTTTCTTCCCTAGGAATGACAGGTTCCAAGAAGCACTGAACACAGGTGTAGTGTGCCAAAAATGCATATATGCATAAGTAAAGACATGAAAACACAAAACTTTGTAGTGAAGAGACCATCAGAGTAGGAATCAAGGGGTCTGGATTTCAGGTCAGGTTCTTAACAATCATCTAATTTATGATGGGTTATCAGTGCCTGAACTTCTTCACCCTGTCAAACACAGATGATAATAATGGTCTCTCCAGGGCAAATAAAATAATATACGACAACACAGTGCTATGTATTAAAAAAACAAACAAACAGTGGGTTAGCGGTTCCAAACCTGGAGCTTTAGTATAAAGCAGCAGTCATCAAAACTATCTGGTACTGGCTAAAAAATAGAGTGGTATATCAATGGAATAGGCTAGGCTCAGGAAATGCAGTAGTAAATGACCCTAGTAATGTAGTGTCTGATAAACCCAAAGACTCCAGCTTCTGGAATAGGAACTCAGTATTTGACAAAAACTGCTGGGAAAACTGGAAGATAGTATGGCAGAAATTAGGCACAGACCAACATCTTACACCTTATACTATAAAATAAGGTCAAAATGGATACACGATTTAGACATAAGAGGGGATACCATTGGTAAATTAGAAGAGAAAGGAATAGTCTACCTATCAGATCTTTGGAAAGGAAAACAGTTTTTGACCAAAGAAGAGATAGAGTATATTATAAAATGCAAAATGGATGATTTTGATTACATTAAATTAAAAAATTTTTGTACAAACAGAAGCAATGCATCCAAAATTAGAAGGGAGGCAGAAAGCTGGGAAACAATTTTTGAGGCCAGTACTTCTGATAAAGGCCTCATCTCTAAAATATATAGGGAATTAAATCAAATTCATAAGAACCCAAGTCATTCCCCAATTGAGAAATGGTCAAAGGATATGAACAGGCAGTTTTCTGATGAAGAAACCAAAGCTATCTATTCTCATATGAAAAAATGCTCTAAATCTCTAATGATTAGAGAGATGCAAATTAAAACAACTCTGAGGTACCACCTGACACCTATCAGATTGGCTAAAATGACAAAAAAGGAAGATAATAAATGTTGGAGAAGCTGTGGGAAAATTGGAACACTAATCCATTGTTGGTGGAGCTGTGAACTGATCCAACCATTCTGGAGAGCAATTTGGAATTATGCCCAAAGGGCAATAAAGCTATGCATACCCTTTGACCCAGCAATACCACTTTTGGGTATTTTTCCCAAAGAGATCATGGAAGGGGGAAAGGGACCCACATGTACAAAAATATTTATAGCTGCTCTTTATGTGGTGGCAAGGAATTGGAAGTTGAGGGGGTGCCCATCCATTGGGGAATGGCTGGACAAGTTGTGGTATATGAATACAATGGAATACTATTGTGCTGTAAGAAATGATGAGCAGGAGGAGTTCAGAGAAACCTGGAGGGTCTTACGTGAGCTGATGATGAGTGAGATGAGCAGAACCAGAAGAACATTGTACACAGTATCATCAACATTGAGTGTTGACCTACTGTGATGGACTATATTCTTCTCACCAATGCAATGATACAGAAGAGTCCCAGGGAACTCATGATGGAAGAGGATCTCCAAATCCAGGGAAAAAAAAAAAAAAGAACTGTGGAGTATAGATGCTGAATGAACCATACTATTTCTTTTGTTTTTGGTGCTGTTGTTTTTTTCTATTTGAGGTTTTTCATCAGTGCTCTGATTTTTTCTCTTATAACATGACTAATGCAGAAATAGGATTAATGTTATTATGTGTGTGTGTGTGTGTGTGTGTATATATATATATATATATATATATATATATATATATATATAACCTATATCAGATTACCTGCTGTCTAGGGGAGGGGGGAGGGAGGGAGAAAAATCTGAAATTGTAAAGGTTGTATAAACAAAAATTGAGAACTATTTTTACATGTAACGGAAAAAAATAAAATACTTTATTAATTAAAAAAAAGTAAAACAACAACAACAACAACAACAAAAAGGAAATAAAAGCAGTAGTCAATTTTGGTATTACAAGTCAGAGTGCTTGGAGATGAAGGAACTCAAGGGACCTTGTTCACTGGACTCAGGTCATAAAGTCCAAAGCGACCAAAGTCAATTTTGACTTACCAGCAAATATTGTTGCCGATAGGTGTTAGTAACACAAAATAGGCATTCAATAAATGCTTATTGAATGGAACTGAATTCCTTGAGTGTTCTAAGATGCAGTCTAACACATGAGACTTCAACCCTCTATTAAGTTAGCCATATCCTAAGTCAACCTAATTTGTTAAAACAGTCTAACTCCATTTCTATAACTTATTTTTTGTTAAAATTTGTAAGCTTCTCATTATCTTCATGAAGAAGATAGAAACTTTACATTCAACCTGTGAGAAAGCAATGTGTAAAATGAAGTCCAAAGATATATTGGAACATCAGATCATTTGGGGTCACCAGTTGTTTCCCATTATATTCATCTGACAGCTAGATGTTGCAGTGCTGAGTTAGGAGTCAGGGAGACCTAAGTTTGAATATGACCTAAGAAACTAATTATCTGTGTGGTCCAGGGCAAGTAAATTAAACTCAGTTAGATCCAGTTTCTAGAGGCCCTCAATGGTCCATCATATTTACAACTAGCACTCTGATGTAACAGTGAAAGACGGGCCCTGCTGCAGCAAATCAGGGTTCCAAAATCAACCCCCCCACTTCCTAGCTGTGTCAAGCAAGTCATGCAAACTCTGTTAACTTCAGTTTCCTCATCTGTAAAGTAAAGCTAAGGAAGCTTTTGTTCATACCTACTTCTTGTCAAATAAACCTGAGGCATTTACATTCTGCTCTGACATGATCATGCCATTCATTTACAGGAAGCCCTTCCTCAACCCCATTAATGCTAGTAACTTCCCTTTGCAATGATATCCAACTTATGCCATTGACAGATTGTCTGCACACAACTGTTTGTATGTTGTTTTCCCTGTTAAACTGTGGATACCTTGCTATCAAGGACTGTCTTCTGTCTGTCTTTGTATCCTCACTGCTTAGCACAGTGTGTGGCAGACAGTAGGCCCTTAACAAATGCTTAATAACCAATTCATTGAGCTACTTTGGGGGTCATTTACCCAAGAGCTTGGTTCTAACAATTCTCTACAATGACTCAAGTCCAGATTCCTGCATTCACTTTCTTTTTGAAGGTTTCTCATAATTTAAGACTTTTTGTTACCGCTAGGGCAGCCTTGTTCTATTACATTGTGACCACTCCTTTCTCCTGTTGGGATAGGACCTACAGTATCAAAAGCAGGTAAGTCTAACTACTTTAATTTGTAATGAATAAAAAGGATATGAAATTACTCATATTAGTGCTGTTACATTGATGTGCTATGTATAACACTAGGTAACAAAACATATCTGCTCAAATTGACACTATACAAAAAAAGAAGTGACAGTTGGAATGTGATTGCTTTTCACAAGTGGTAACTCCAAGGACTTAAGTTCTAGTTCCCCTTACTCAGCTAAAATATTACCTATTTCAGACAGAGCAAATATGATGTCATCATACAGATAACGTCTTAATAGTCATCACACTATCTTTTCTACTCACCACTTGCAGACTGTATCATGTTACCAGATCTTTGGACGTCATCAAATTTTGTAAAAATTACATTTAACCTGTTTGAAATTAAAAGACAAAAAAATAAAATGTGGGATCACATACTCAGTTATGTCAAAATAGAAATGAAGCATGAATGAATGAATGCTGGTGAAAATACTTGACATGCAGCCCCAAACAAGAATGAACAAATAAATACTTTCTTGAATAACTTGACTTCTATACTGAGGATAAATAATGTTGACCAAGTCTGATGAAGGTTTTAAGATGTGCTAATATTATATTACAAAAGACTTTTTCTGTCTTAATAGTATTTATTATTTCTAACAGAAAGAACTCATGTAACCTGCTAAGAGATTTTAATTTTTTTTAAAAAAAGAATGCTCTCGATATTTATATTTATTTTCACATTAATTTTTTAAAAATAAAAATCTCATCAACTAGTCAAAGCATTCCATTTTAGAAGCTTGACAACTGAATGTAAAAGAAGGGGAGGGGGGGAATCACACCAGAAAACCTAATAAAAAGCATAATAACAACATTTTAACTGAAATTCAGGCTCTAGCAAAGCACTCCCATTCAGTGACCACCCAAAGCACTCAAGCATTTTACACCCAATAATTTAGGACTTTCAGAATTCAACCCTTTAATTTAATACGTTCTATCTTATAATAGCCTCTAAATGCTTTACTTCTTTTCTCCCCAACTCTGCTAGAAGAACTTTACTTCATTTCTATGCCCCAACACATTCCAGTAACTACTCTAGAGGAAGTGCTCTCAATAGTTACTTATTAAACATGAGACAGGAGAAAAGCACTGAACTGTCTGTGTCTAAATCCATCTCTATTACTTGATTATGTGTCTCTCTGAGCAAGAAAGGCATTGAATCTCTCTGGTATCAATTTTTTTTTTCTTGGGGGAGGGAGGAAACCGGACCCTGCAATGAGGGTTAAGTGACTTGCCCAGGGTCACACAGCTAAGTCAAGTGTCTGAGGCCAAATTTGAACTCAGGTCCTCCTGAATTCAGGGCTGGTGCTTTATCCGCCACCTAGCTGCCCTGAATTGTGTATAAGGGGACTAGAGATATATAACAAAAGAACAAAAACTGAAACATGGCTTTAAGGAGCTTATATTCTTCAGGGAGAGGTGGAGAGATGGCAGGGAAAGAAATGGATAAAAGCAGCCCAGCAAAGCAGCAGCCTGATTTTAAAGTCAGGGCCTGCCTTCACTTCTCATCTCTGCCATTTACTACCTCAGGAGGACCTGAGTTCAAATCCAGCCTCAGACACTTAACACATCCCAGCTGTGTGACCCTAGGCAAGTCACTTGTTTTGGGGGGGGGGGGGTGAGGCAATTGGGGTTAAGTGATTTGCCCAGGGTCACACAGCTGGGATGTGTTAAGTGTCTGAGGCTGGATTTGAATTCAGGTCCTCCTGATTCCAGGGCCAGTGCTCTATCCACTGCGCCACCTAGCTGCCCCCTGTCACTTGGCTTTCTTGAGCCTTAGTTTCCTCATCTATAAAATTAGAGGGTTAGAAGAGATGGATTCTGAAATTGCTTCCAGCTCAAGATCTATGATCCATGTAAACTATGATAAGGTAATTTGAGAAGTATTAACTGGTGGTTGGGGGAGGGGGTAATAGAGAAATCAAGGATGACAACACTAAGATTATAAACCTAAGCGACAAGGAGAATAGTGGTACCATCAGCAATAGAGAAATCTGGGGCAGGCACAGGTTTGGGGAGGGGGAGAGTTACAAATTCAAACTTGAGGTATTGATGAAAGAGTCATATGGAAAAAGCTAAGAGGCTTTTGAGGTGTGAGGCTGACAAGCAGAAGAGAGATCAGGCCTACACTAATAGATTTAGGAATTATCTGCATAACTGAATCCATAGAAACAAGTAAAAGCATCAAGGAAGAGAATGCAAAAAGAAAAGTGGAGAGACCAAAGACCAGAGCCCTGAAGTACACTCCTTCCTAAGGGGTTTCAAGAAAGGAGACTAAGAAAACAGTCAGATGGAAGGAGAAACAGAGACACAACCATCACAGAAATCAGCACAGAAGAGGGGGAAAGAACCGAACGGGATAAACTAGATGACTTTTACAGTTCCCTCTGCTATAAAATTAATTGATTCTATTTCACTTCAAAGATGTGCTTCACTGATTCCAAAATGTTTTCAACTAAATGTCCATGAATTCCCGCCCCCCCCCCCCAGCTTTCCAGCACCTAATTTCTCAAAACACAATCAGGCTGGAGCAGCAAAGCCCCAACAAGGAATGCAAAGGAATTGTATAATAATAATCTAGAATAACAATGAGCTGTCAGAAGCCTCCCTTTCAAAGTTGCAGGACTAGCACCTTGGGTGGGAGGGCTTGCCATGCCCTTTTCAGGGTTGCTCAGCCAGCTTTGGTGTCTTCCTTCATAGGATTCTCACCCATGCCTCCAAGGTGCTGCAGCACATGCAGTAGCCACACCCCCGGAAATCATCTCAGCAGATGGGCCAAACCAGGCCCTAAACCTGTCAGTTACTTAGGGGGATGTCTACCCAAAGCATGAGAAGACTTTCCCTGGTAGAACAGGCATATGAGAACAATTTATCCTAACAGCCATGAAAAGTGGCTGAAGCAGGTGTTACAGAGTTCTCAAAACCTTCAAAAATTTGAAGGTCATCCTCTGACCACCTGAACTGCATCCTGGACCATCAACATCAGTTTTGTCTCACTACTGAACTTAAAAGACTCGGGAAGAAAGAATGAGCTGATGACTGTGTAACTCTGCCTCACTTAAATCCAATTCATGTTCAAATCAAGACATCACTCGTGAAGTCACTGGTCCTCTTCAAAAACAAAAGAAAAACAACAACTTCCAAACCTAGTCTGAGAGAGATTTTTTCCCTCATATACCCAGGAGCACAAATAGCTTGTAGCTTCCCTCCCAGATGCAAAAGGTAGAATATCTAAACTCGCGATTTTAACATCTACCTATAGCACCTTTGGAAACCACTGCTTTATACAAGGCTCAGCCTTCCAACTTCATGTGCTTTTAAATTGTGCTTCTTTTTAAGAAATTAATCACTTGAATTAAGGGCCATGCAGTGTTTGAATGACTGCAGGGGGAAAAATACCATTGGGTAGTCCCAAGCTTTCATTTCAGCCCAGAGACATTATGGTAATCCTTCTCCCTGTAGATGTGTGGTAATGGAAGATGAGGTCCTAGTTCAAGTTGTGCTCGACAAAGCCAGCAACACAGCCAACAATGTCAGAGCAGATGTGTGTGCGTGCGTGCGTGTGTGCGTGTGTGTGTGTGTGTGTGTGTGTGTGTGTGTGTGTGTGTGTGTGTGTGTGTATCTATCCTCCCATTTGGGTGGAAGGTGGTGATTTTATTTCCTTTTTAGAACTTTGGTATTATGTGTCTTTTGCATAGGTATGTTGCAATGCTTTTAGGGTAGTTTTACAGTAATAAAATTGTTAACAAAAACAAGTTAATCACTTGTAAGATGAATTGTTTGTTTGTTTGTTTTTGGTTTTTTTAGTGAGGCAATTGGGATTAAGTGACTTGCCCATGGTCACACAACTAGTAAGTGTTAAGTGTCTGTGGCCAGATTTGAACTCAGGTACTCCTGATTCCAGGGCCGGTGCTCTATCCACTGCACCACCTAGCTGCCCTGTAAGATGCATTGTTAATATTAAATGACAATGGGCAGCTAGGTGGCTCAGTGGATAAAGCACTGGCCCGGGGGACCTGAGTTCAAATCCGGCCTCAGACATTTGACACTTAATAGTTGTGTGACCCTGGGCAAGTCACTTAACCCTCATTGTCCCACCAAACCCCAAAAAAAAAAAAATTAAATGACAACTTACCACTTAACTATAAGTCCTATATGATTAATTCTTGACTATCCATGAACCTATGGGTATATCCCCAAAAATTCCTGAAGGAAGTCAGTCAGATGAATACAGAAAGTAAAACAGACTAACTCTGAAGACAAACAAATGTTTTAATGATTACCTACAATTTAGGATTATCTGAAGCGTTTTCTCCAAAAGCATCAAGAAATTAACTATTTTTAAGCACAACTGTGAGACAATTATCCTTGAAACAGCAAACTACATTTACCACAGTAACTGTGCTACTTAAGTGGTTTATGCCAAAGCTTTTTAAACAGTGGGTTTAAAGTGAAAGGGGGGGGGGGGGGGAGGAGAGAAGCTAGGTGGTGCAGTGGATAGAGCACCGGCCCTGGAGTCAGGAGTAGCTGAGTTCAAATCTGGCATCAGACACTTAACGCTTACTAGCTGTGTGACCCTGGCCAAATCACTTAACCCCAATTGCCTCACTAAAAATAAACAAATAAAAAAAAATAAAAAATAAAGTGAATGTGGGGATTGCTAAAAATCTGGCAAGAGTAAAAGGTTGGGTATGCCTATTTTATATACCTACATACCCAGGGTCACATAAAAATTTCAATGATGAAAAGGGGTTGCTGGTGGAAAAGCATAAGAAGCCCTGGTCTATGCTACAGTGAAATGCTAAAGATGACTGTTATTGAGGAATGAAGTTGTTAGATGCACAGCTACTGTCTCTTCCATGAGGACTATCACCAGGTAAAAATAATCCAGAGGCCCATGGCATATGGATATCACTATGCTAAGACACTAGGATGAAAGGGGGAGCTTACAGACCCTTTTGCTACTATGAGAAAATTAAGCCCCTGATAATAACCTATGTTGTTGGCTTCAATTCTCATCATTCCCTTTAACATACCTTATGCCCCAACCAAACTGGAGTATTCAAATAGCCAGTGTTTTCCTTCTGAGGACCTGCCTGGATTCAAATCCTAGTTCTGCTACTTACCGCCTATGTAACCTGAGCTTCAGTTTCCCTATCTGTAAAATGAAAGTGGAAGACTAAATTATTTCTAAGGTCCCTTTTGGTTACAGATCTATGTTCTTGTGATCCTATTATCTATGCATTTACCCAGGGTATTTTCTTTTGCTATGTCTAGCCTTCAACCTCTAACTGTTGAAATCATGGCAATTATTCAAAACCTAGCTCAAATGTTACCTCCTTCAGGATGGGTTGGCTTATCTCACTCCAGGTGTAATTTACCTTACCTTATTTGGACCAAATATAGTATAACTTGTACCTCTCTGCTGGTCTTATCTGTATGATACTTTATACTTAAGGTATGGTATTTGTTTGAAGTTACAAAATCAATGAAAAACCATTTCCTGAGTGATTTACTAAGTATAGGAAATTGTAAAGAATTAAATACAAACAGAAAACTGAAACTGTCCCTGCTCTAAAGGTGTTCACATCTAATTGGGAAAGCGCTAATCCCAGCAACTGCTGCTAGTCTAGATGGTATAGGGGGAAGGCAAATGGTGAGGATCCATTGGGGGTTGGTGGGGCCTGCCTGGTTCACAACCTCTGGGAAGGGGTAGAGTATAATTAAGGATCTGGAATCCTTTGTGTAGGGGTGGAAATTAAGATTGGGAGAGAATCAGGTTTTAGCCAGAAGACAGAAAAGAGCAAATGGAATTGACAGGAAAGTGGATGTGTCTTATGCCCTACTAGATCACAAACTCTATGAGGGCAGAGATTATACTTTAATTATCTTTATACCTCCCAAAATACCTAGCAAGGTGCATTGTGTTGTTTTTGAGTCATTTCAGTCGTGTCTGACTCTTTGTGACTCCATTTTGGGGTTGTCTTGGCAAAGACACTAGAGTGGGTTGCCATTTCCTTCTCCAGCTCATTTTACAGATGAGGAAACTGAGGTAAACAAGGTCAAGCGACTCTCCCAGGGCCACCAAGATAGTAAGTATCTGAAGCCAGATTTGAACTCAGGAAAATGAGTCTTCCCAATTCCAAGTCCAGTGTTCTATACACTGCACTACCAAGCTGTCCTAGGGTGCTTTGTACTCACTACTTAAATGGTTTGTGAAAGAATATAAAACTAAGGGAATAAGAGTGACCCAATCTGTTTATGTCTTGTTGTACAGTTTATTTTCAATATACACATTTTGATAGTCACTAGTTAGAAACTGGTTATTTTTTAAGAATATAAGGATATGGGGGCAGGTAGGTGGTGCAGTGGATAGAGCACCGGCCCTGGATTCAGAAGGACCTGAGTTCAAATCTGACCGCAGACACTTGACACTTACTAGCTGTGTTACCCTGGGCAAGTCACTTAACCCACATTGCCCTACCAAAAATAATAATAATAATATAAGGATATGGTAGCAAGACATTTTGTAAATATACGAGAGCCCAACATGACTAATGTGGAAATATGTTTAACATGATTGTAATGTATAACCTACATCAGATTGCTTACTGGCCTTGTGAGGGGGAGGAGGGAGAAAAATTTGGAGCTCAAAATCTTACAATCACAAATTTTGAAAACTATCTTTACATGTAATTGAAAAAATATAAAATATAACACTATTACAAAATACAAGATGGGGGCAGTTAGGTAGTGCAGTGGATAAAGCACCAGCCCTGGATTCAGGAGGAGTTCAAATCCAGCCTCAGATACTTGACACTTACTAGCTGTGTGACCCTGGGCAAGTCACTTAACCCTCACTGCCCCACAAAAAAACAACCAAGCCCTGCCCCCCCCACAAGATCCATTCGAAAGTAAATTGACCAAGTTAATTGCTTATGCATTACAAAATATCACATGATATGTTGGTGGACCTATGATAACAACAAAAAGTCTATCAGCTAAAGCTTGAGTGAATGAAACCTCAGTCACAAATAGCTGCTTGTACACATGACGTCTTCATTCCTAAAGCTTCACAATCCACTTTTATTAATTGTCAATTAAAAATATTTTATGCATGAATTTCAACAATGGGCAGCAAACTTCTAAAATAAATCTCAGACTTAAAAACAGAACCATGGTGTGCACATTGCTGGGGGACTACTACTTGCCCAAGAGGAGTCATCATTTTACCAATGGCAGACTAATCCACAAACTGTTAGAACAGTTTAGTTCCACTTTCTGGCACTGCCACACGTGTTAACATTAATATTGGCCTAGACACAAAATTATTGTACTCTGCATAATTTATCACAAACTAACTCAGTATAATTAGATATTTTTAAACAACCCCCCTATAGCGAAAGCTCAATTTAATAAATCCCCACAGTACAAGCTGGTCTAATTCACTGGTTGTTACCCTGAAGCACTCTTATTCTATGTGGGAGGCCTCAACCTAGAACAGGGTTTTGGTAGATTATCTCCCATCTTAATCTCACCCACTAGGCTAAACTCGACTCATCCTTCTGAAGGATGAGGACATCTTGGCATTCTGAAGTCAGGACACTTAGATCCTTCATTCCAGCTCCTCGAAAGTAAAACTGATTGATCTAGGGGTGAGTCACAAGCTCTTCAAAGCTAAATTCACCCAACTGTAAAATGGAATTATTACCCTGTCCCTGTATTTCACTGATGTTCTTATCAAAATCACCAGTTGAATCCTATTGTAGCTTTGAATACTCAACAGCCAAAAATCTCTGTATAAAAATATATAAGTGCCATAAAATACCAAACGGTAAAATAATGAGGATAGTCTCTTGGATTGTGTTATAATGTGTTATGCTTGACAAAACATGGTACTTCAGCCACATCTAGAAAAATGCTGGGGCAGCTAGGTGGCCCAGTGGATAGAGCACTGGCCCTGGATTCGGGAGGACCTGAGTTCAAATCCGAGAGAGGAAGGATGGGAGAAAGGACGGGAGGAAGGAAGGAAAAGACTACCCTGAAGAAACTCACAGTTAAGTTGAGGAAACAAGCCAAACACAAATGAAAAGACAATATAAGACATTAAGGCATGAAACTGAAGGAATGATATAGACAGAAAGTGCCACAAAAGTGGTTTCCATAGGTGTTTGACGACATTGAGATTTCAGATTTCCTAGTCAGAGGTTGATAAATTAGCATGTGCCCCACCATACAACTTAGCATTTTCTTTCCCACCTCATCAAAAGAATTCTATCTTCAACAGTTCCATTAAGTGAAGTTATCAGGCTCACTTACTATAGAAAAAAATTATCCCAGTGCAAATTCTTTGTAAATGGAACAGATTGACTTATGATCATTATTTCACTGAGGAGTAAATGTTGCAAAATGGCTGCTCAACTTCTCCCCCAGAATTAAGTTACCAGAATCAAATACTAGTATAGACAAAATATACCACATAGTTCCTTCAATGCTCACCTTAGAAATGTAAATTATGTCTCCTCTTCTCTCATGAAGAGTTATAGGCTCTCAGAATAAATCTCCCTCTCTACCGATGAAGATAAAAATAAGAGTATAACAAAGCCTCTATCCTTAGGCAGACTGGTGTTTCAGATTTTTAGTTCTTATATAGCTTGCTGATTTTTTTTATACTGTTGATTTTCCCCCCACAAGATTGGAAAACTATGTTGTTTTTCCCATAAAGAAAGGTAAAAAGTGTTTAAGAAACCATGTAAAGACCTAGACATTGTCCTAAAGATATACAAGTTCATTCAAATCTAAGATTAAGGAGACTATCTTTTCACTGTTTCGAGATGATTTCACAGAACAGTATTCTCAGATACATTACAATGAACCACATACAAGAAAATACTGCAAGAGGAATTGTAGTACAATAAAATGAAGTAAAAATAGCTGTGAACCAGTATAAGAAAAGATGAAGAGAAAGATATAAAAGGGAAAGCACTAAGTAGGTACTAACAAAGAAGGAAAATTAAAGCTTCCCTCAAATCATTCCAAATTGAAGACTTTCTTCTTTTGATGATCCATCAAAAGCTTTGTTCCCTACCTTCAAACTCACTTTGTTGTCTCATCCCTCATTATCCAGCAGGCCCAAATAAAGACAGGGAAATGCGAAAACTAAACTGAAAAATCTACTGGCTCACACAACAACAAAAAAATTCTAATATGATGTATCAGAATTCCAGAATATTCACATACTCAGGTCAGCCACTCACAGCCAAATGTAACAGAAACTCAACTTCTAAAACAATGGTATGAAACATGAAGGGCCATATACCTTTGGGGCCCATAGCCAGTGAAAAAGAAAGCAAGCTGCCAGGGTCTAATGCACTGGGAAACCTCTCAATAACAAGAAAAAATTAAATTAAAAACACAGGTTCTCCCACTGGCTTGAAGACTTGCAAAGAACATGCAACTCACTTCTCCAGGGAATCTGGAGTTAGAGAACCCAAGTTAGGCATCCTTGGCTTTGCTACCTACCACTTATGTAAGCTTGGGCAAGCCCTAAATCTCTCTGAGTCCCTGTTTCTTCATTTGTTATATAAAAAGGGTAAGCTACAAAGCTCTACTCCAATGTGAATGAAATATGATAACCAAGCTTCCTCGCTTCTTGATAACCCTTCGTTTCTAGGGACTTGAGAAATATACACTAGCTATTACTATGTCCATATCATTTCTTATATTTCTGTTGGAAATAATAGCATGAACTCTGAAAACTATCCTGTAAATTGGCCATTGAAAAAAGTCTTTGGGCTTTAGGGCACCAGGCCACAATATAACTCAGCCTTTTACTAACGAGTTCAGGGACCCTCTTTCAGCATATCTGCTTTAGGAACAACAGTGGTGATAACAAGCTAAGGATTAATCTTGACATAGAAAAAAGGAGTTGAGGAATTGGGTCTGAATCTTGGCTCTGTCACTTACTCCTTGTATGACCCGGGCTAAGTCTAACTTCTTTGTGCCTCAGTTTCACCATTTGAAACATGAGAGACTAAAGAGCTTCCAAGGTTCACTGCAGCTCTCTGTATGTGATCAATGCTACTATACCCAGATTTCCCTACTACTGCCCTATCAATTTTGACAAGGCAGATGGAAGGCAGAGGAAAGGGGCTGCGCCCAGCAGAACAACACAGAAAAAAATGTTGTGCCCTGTTCATCAGGACAGCAGGACTGGCCTTGGCTCACTTCTGTCCCTAACTAGCCATGTGGTGATTAGGAAGGTCACTGAGTCTTTGTTTCCTGGACCATAAAATGCAGAAATGGCATAAGATCTTTAGCCTTTCCTGGCTTTAGGAGGCTTTCTCATTTTACCCTGACTTCCCACAGAGCAGGTTGGAGCAAAGCAAAATGGCTTGAGATCCTATGGATGTTGTCAATTCCATTGTAACAAGAATTAATACAAATAAAATTCATTATTTTTATAACTGTCATGTCCACAATCCAAAAGATTTTTGCAAAGAGTCTGATAACATGGATATTATTGCTATTAAATCAATGAATCAATAAGTATTTATTAAGTGCCTACTATGTGCCAGGCACTGTGCTAAGCACTGTGAAGACAAACAGAGGCTTTTGTATTGTAAGAGGCCGAATGCGACTAAATTCCCATCTCCCAGGATTGCAAAACACCCCATTTAATAGAAGTTTTCCAGAATTAAACATTAATCTTAAACAATTAACAAGCATTTATTAAGCACTAATGTGCCTGTGACTTTGCTAGGGGCTGAGGATAAAGAGATAAAATGAAAAGAAATATTCTTTGCCCTTAAGGAGTTAATAGTCTTTTGAGGGAAACAACATTTATGTAAATAAATATATACAAAATAAAAGCAAGTTTAGTTTAGAAGAGGAGGACACTAGCAGCTAAGAGCAGTCAGGGAAGACTTCATGTAGAAGGCAGCATCTGAGCAGAATTTTGACATAAAAGAGGGATTTTAAGAGTTGCAAGTGAGGAAGGAGGGCATTCCAAGGCATGCATGAGAGCCAATGCAAAGCTGTGGAGTACCATGTGTGAGGAACCACAAGAAGGCCGGGTGGACTTGGCCAAAGAACACAGAAAAGGAGCAATGAGGGGGGAGTTAGAAAGGTAGGCGGAGGCCAGGCTGTCAAAGGCTTTAAAAACCAAACAGAGAAGTTTAGATTTGGTCCTAGAGGAAAAAGGGAACCACTGAAGTTTATTGAGGAGAATGACATGGTCAGACATGCATGTTAGGGAAGAAAATCACTCTTGGCTGTTGCCTGCAGGATGGTTTGGAGAAGGCAGAAACTTAAGTCCAGACGGCCAAGTCAGGAGGCTTTTGGAATAGTCCTGGCAAAACATAATAGGGGTTTCAACTAGGGTGGGAGAAAAGCAGACTAGTGCAAGAGAAGTTATGTAGATAGAAAAAAATGCTAGTTTATCCTGAATTTACTTCTAAAAATACTATAAGAAGAAAAGTTAACTGGAAGAAAAGTATGGGGGGAAAGCACTAAAAAAAGAAGAGTGTAAACTCACCGAGACTGTGGTAATCCTTTTTTACTGAGATCTGCCCTCACACGTTCTCCTACATGTCTGTAAATTTCCACTAAGCTGTTTATTGCTGAGTCTCGAACCTATACACAAAAGAAGATATCTTATAACATTTATTTGTAACTTTATAGCATTTCTCGTTGAAAAAACAATAGATGACAAACCATCCCACCTTTTTAAATAAATCATATTTACCCAGAAACAATTGCAGTTATAAGCTCTTACCTACATTCACCTAGATAAAGACAGGAATCTACTATTACTGATTTTTTAGGACACTGATAGAACGAAAGAAATAATTTAGGTATCTCTCATAGAGTTTTTTTTCCACATGAAAGGACACACTGCTTAGTATATGCCATTTCTATTAAACAGTTACGTCAGAACATTATTTAAAATCTTAATGCAAAATCATAGTTCTTCAACTTTTAAAAAAGTGTATGAAATAGTGAGGAACATAATACTATACACAAAGTATCTTTTATTAGCATAAAGAACTGCTATCTGGGAACTCCCTCCACTAACACAGATTGAAGCCTGTCCATGACTGAGTAGAAGGGTGTCCTAGGGGGTAGCCATCTATACAGAGTTTAAGTGACTTATCCAAGGACAAATAGCAAATAAATGTCAAGAGGCTAATCTTCCAGATCCGAGTCCAGCACTCTCCCTAGTCACTAGCCAGGTCGCCTCTGTGTTTAATATACCAAGAACAATTGATAGAGGAGTCAGGAAACTTGTGGGCTAGTTCCAGATCCACATCACACTAACTAGCTCTACCCCACTCTGGTGGGCCAGTTTCCTCAACTGGAAAAATGAGAGTGCAGGTCTGAATACCATGGGGTCACTTAAAAGCTGGACATGACTACACAGGTCTGAATAATATCCAGGGTAATGTCCCTATAAAATGCTGAGCTGATACACATAATTATGTCTGTGCTCTAGGTTCAGGGTCACAGATAAAAGCAAAGCCTAATATTGGTCTATTTGTGCATATGGATATTAAAGGAAATGCCACATACATAACAAAAACTTAGGCAACAATGTATAATAAAGGAAAGTTTGTAAGAAGAAAGCAGTTGACTTTCATGGGATTGAGGGAAGAAGAGAAGTAACTGAACAGGTCAGTTAAGTATTAGAAACCAAATTTTAGTAGCTCTGGAGTTGCAGATCACTTATGTATTTAATGGTATTGTTCAGAATGTAGTTCTTATGGGATACATCTTTTACATGTGAATGAAGAATAGAGCTCCTAAGTCATTAGCATTCATTTTCATTGATGATTACACTCTTGCATGATGACTGGATCTTCAGATAAAATTTTAGCCACTTATTAAAAGAAATCTTAACTTAGTTTTAAGAAAACTACTTCCAAAAAAGGCCTAATCAATCTACAATAGCTGAATCATCTAGATTTAGTGGTGACTTTTAGGTGATTTTAGGAAATAAACCACCACACACACACACACACACACACACTCTCTCTCAAAAAACAACAATGCTGGAATTTAAAACCCTGGGTTTAAGAGAGGATTAAATACTTTTCTTTTTGACTCTACATAGAATTTCACAAGGGATACCCAAGTTCTAACATAGCTATTGCTATATTGTTTATATTATTTAAAACTTACTAATAGAGAAAATGAAGGCATTCATCTATAAGCATAACAATGAGGCCAACAAAAATTCCCTTTATCTGGTGCCACTTTGCTATAGTTCAATCATTTTCAGTACTTGGATTTTGATGATGCAAAGTAAGATGAAGAGAACCACAACTGTTGGAACATACTACTGGCATGGTGTTTAGGTTAGAACTAAAGAAATGAGCCCTTCATAGACTTAATAGCCTTTTGTACTTTTTTTTTTTTTTTGGTTTTTTGCAGGCAATGGGGGTTAAGTGACTTGCCCAGGGTCACACAGCTAGTAAGTGTCAAGTGTCTGAGGCCGGATTTGAACTCAGGTACTCCTGAATTCAGGGCCGGTGCTTTAACCACTGCGCCCCGCGCCTTTTGTACTTTTTAAATAATCTATTCAGATTTTTTAAAAGATTCTTGTTACATTTTTGAGTTTCCTCTGAAAATTTTCATTAGTTCCAGCATCATTTATCTCTCCCAGGAAGTGATATGGATCTTCCCTCAATCCCATGAAAGTCAACTGCTTTCTTCCTACAAACTTTATTATACTTTGTACTTGTATCTCTCAGAATTTTCAGTGGGAAAATAATCTTGCAAGTTGGAAATTATGCTATATCTCTCAAGGCTATCTTCAATCAAAAAGGTTCCTCTGCAGGACCCGCTAACCTTAACCAAAATGAATTCAGGCTCAAGAACATAATTGAGTTAATAATAAAAGAGCCAAGATAAGTAAGGCATAGATTTTGAAAATGTTGGAAATTAATAAAGTTTTGTTCATGATAAGAGTTAACTGATCAGTTTGGGGAACTTAATTTGAAAACAATAAGAACAAAATGCATTTGAATTTGTCACAAATTCTACAAGTCAGAGGATATTGTTTCTTCATGAACTTTTCTATACAGCAGCTGCTAATAATATCAACGTACATATATATAGCATTTAAAGCACTTTAAAAATACTATCTCATTTGATCTTCACCATAACCCTATGAAGTAGATGCTATTATTATCTCCATGTCTAGACAAAAAAAAACAAAAACCTGAGGCTCAGAGATTAAGTGACTTGCCCAGGGTCATGGAGATAGTAAATATATGAGACAGGATCGAAACCAAGATCTGAATATAAGTCTCATTTACAATGAGCTGCCTCTCTCCCACTTAACACTGAAGGGAATTTAACAATTTTTTACAAAAACTATTTTGAAACAATCTGCTCTCCCAAAAACAGATGGCAAATAACCTTTTCAATAAACTCAGAAGGTGCCAGCAAGGTGGAGTTAAAATCCTTTTTTGTTCCTCTGACCTATAGGAAAATGGAAGTAGGAAGTCACATCACTGAATCTTAGCTGTAAGGAACCCTTGACACTATCCATTACAAACTCCTCATTTGACTGATGAAAAAACTAAGATTCAGAAATGTAAGGTGACTTGGCCCAAGTGGCTAATGGGGCATGTTTTTATTTTTAAGAAGTTTTACTGGTATCTTTAAAAGGAAAAAGAGGGTTAGTTCATAAATCTGGGACCTCCCCCATAAATCCCTCTCATATAAAAGAAAAGGTTTTTTTAAAAACCCTAATTGATCTATGAAATGTTAAATATAGAATCACTGATATATCTGGAATATTCTAAATTAACATTTAAAAAATGTACTTGATAAATAAAACAAATACATGAAAATGTTCCTAAGTTCCATTTTGTGACATGGAGAGGGAAAGAGTAGAGAGTAAAGACTGAGAAAGCATTAAGCAAAAAAGTCAACTAGGTTTTAAGCCGTTTTTATAATAAGTTGCCACAGATATTTGTTTACTCAATCATTAAGCTATTGTCTTCCTTGCCTCTGCCCTGCCAATCTCCTCCTTCCTTACACCCCCTCTCCTCCAGACCAGAGAACACCTTTTCCTAGTTCCCTTCCTAGGTGAAATGGTCAATTGAATATACTCAGCTTTGGAACTCTGCCATGGGGCAGAGCACGACTAGCATGAGTGCAATGAGTGCAAACTAACCTACTCTATCTAGCTGGACCCAACCATGTTTCATATATATCTAATCGAAATAGCCTGGGGCATCTTCCCCTATGCTCCCTAAACCACTGGAAACAGTCGAATGCTGCCATTTCTTTTGGGAAAAGCATGACAACCTAACGCCTTACTCAGCATTCCTCTGACTTCCCAAATCAAAAACCCCATCTCTTGCTACCACCCTAAGGGTTGCCTCCCTCATGAGAATGTAAGGTCTCTGAACGCAGAGGACTGTTTTGCTTTCAGGTTTCTATCTCCAGTACCTAGGAATATAGTGAGCACTTAATGACTGAGAGAATTAACTGAAAGAAGTAACAGCTTAGTGAGAGGGAGTACAGCACTTGAAATCCAGCAATCAGTAAGTAAATCCTCCCACAGGGAAACAGAGGGAGAGAAAGTGGGAAAGAAATATAAAGGAAAAAGAAGAGAAGGGAAAGATTCTAAAAAACTTGGGTGTTAAGCTCGTCGTTACAACTCTTGTGTTTCTATGTGTCTCCTCATTAAATTCCTACAGTATAGAAATGAAAGAAACAGTGGTGTATGAGAGGGCTAATGATCAGAAGTTCTTGGTTTAAATGCCTTCTTGTGAAGAGGTGCTATGGGGGAATGGAAAGGGCCGGGGGGGGGGGGGGGGGGCGCAGAAGTGATAGAAAAGGAAAAGACTGCAGGATCATAGATACAGAACTGGAAAGGCCCTTGGAGATCAGCTAGCCACAGGATTCAAGAGTTAGAATGAGCTGGCCTCAGAGGCCAGCTATTCCAGCCCCCTTGGGGTTACAGATGAGGATGCTGAGGCCCCAAAAGTTTGACTGACTGGCCAAACATCAATGGAGAGAAAAGGTAAGAGAAAGAGATAAAACAGGGCTAGCCAATAGCATAGAAAGAAAAGCTGAGACAGAGAAATCGTACTAAGACATTACTCCAGGGAAACACAATGTCACACTGGTTTAATTGGGCTGCAGGCTTCACAAACTTGTTGGGAGATACAGTTCACTCTTTTTGTCCTTAAATGTTCAGAGGCAATACGCTAAGAGAAATAATCAACCCTGCACGAAAGCAATTTTTCTATGGAATAGAGAATCTGTGGGCAGAGCAATGTTATTGTTCTGCAGGCTGGATGAAATTCCACCAAGGACTGTGGTCCTCACCCCTCTGGAACCCCAGAGAACACAGCAGCTATACACAGTACAATTACACAGAGCACCTCCTAAATGCTGCTGACAAACTATCGATACTGCGTGGACAAGCAAGAGAATTCAAATAAAGCCTAAAGAGTATAGTCAGGATACCAAAATTATGTAAACTTTTTAAGATAGACAAGTTTTCCCCCGATGTTTCTGCATGTTAAACTTACCTGGCCATTTGGATCTCCAAGTAAATTACATATATGTGGCACAATCTTACTTAGTGTTAAAGTATGGGCTCCAGAGCTGAAAATAAAAGCAAACATTAGCATGGGTGGAAAAAATATCACCCCCTTTTCTCTCAGTCTACACTGACACACATCCTTTAAAACACAGCTCCAGCCCCCATGATTATCCATAAAGTCTCTGGGACTTTCCCTGATAGCACATAGCTGCTTTCATAAGATTCAATATAGCACTTAATATACGTGTTACTTAAGTGCTTCCCTTTTTATAAAAACATCTCTCTACCATAATTAATTTCAGGGAGGCAAAGGACTCCATTTTATAATCATTTTTACGAGTTTATAGGGATTACAGCATCAATCACAGAGCTTTTGCATACACTTATTGAATGAATGCATTTCTTGAAAGCTCACCACGTTCTACAAAGAAAAGTATGAACTGGACCCAAACTTACGCATTCAGTGTTGCAATAAGGCAGAGACAAACACCTTCCCTGGTGCGGAAATTCTTGTGTTTGAACCCTCCTAACATTCTGTCCCATACATACTGCAAAAGACATGGAAAGTTGGAAAGAACCAGAGGGAATTAGACATTAATTTTTTTTCTTCATCTACAGGTCAAAAGACATACTGAGCAAACATCAAACAGGAGAATGGGTCACTTTGTTGGTAACAATTTATTTTCTGGGCTCAGGTAAATTCATTTAATTCTCTTAATTCCCTCACAACATTGAGCAAAAACCCTGCTACATTTTCCCATAGTTGTATAGATTCACTAGAGATTTGAAAAGCTTCACACAAAGAGTAGTCGACATGGATGTTAATTCTATTAAGTATTCAAACGGTATACGTTATACTTCACTAATATTGCTTAAGATACCTTGACTATGATGGGAAACAACGAGTGGATGGCAAAGCAATAGTCTAACAAATGTATTTCTTGCTCTCTGGAATTTCAAAATGACAAGTATGCTTTTTTTATCAGCTCACACGAGCCAGCTGGTGAGCAGTGAGGAAGCTGGGCCTAATCCTACCTGAGGGCTGGCAGCTTGTTCCATCATCTTCAGCAGCAGGGTCTGGTCTTGCTCTCTCACTGAATCTTTAGCATCGCCCAACCTGTCAATTAGACTGGGTAGCACTAAAAGCAAAATGAAAATCAATCCAATCAAAAGATGCTTTATAGGCTGTGGTCACCAATTAAACTCACTGAATTTTAAACACCTGTTCCCTGCAGAAAGCACATTGTCCTAGACTAGATGAGGTTGAAGATAAAAATAATTCACATTGGAAGAACTAGTGCTGGGAAGATCAAATGAGAAGTGTTTCTCACACACCACCACCACTCCTTCTTGAAAAACTTAAAATTCCAGTGCCAGCTGTCACTAGTATTAACTTTAAAAATGTTTAAAAAGCCCTTTCCTGACAACAATGGTGAGAGGTGGGTAATGCAAAATTATTCTGCACAGCAAGGTAGAGTGAAACAATGGGTAAGAACTGTCCTATGGACCAAGAAGTCCTATCCCTAGCATACAACTATCTGTGTGGCTCTAGACATCTCACTTAACTGTTAGGGCTCCCAGCAACTCTAACAGTATAAGTTAGAGATGCAGATGAAGAAAGGAACTCCTGACATCAATGATATCACAAGTTCAGTCCCAGTACCTCATTTCATAGATAAGGAAACTGTCTCAGAGAAGATAACTTGGGCAAGGGGGAAGATTCAAACTCAGAACCCCTGACCCCACGACTCTTTCACTACCTCATGCTGCCTCATTATACAAAGAGAAGTAAAAGATGAGCTAACAATTGCATAATAGTTGGATTCTAAGTACAAAGATGTTAGGGGAGAAAAGGGGAGGCCAATTATGAGTCAGAGACTCAGAATGGACTTCCCCTAAGTTGGCCCTTAAATAAACAAGAAATCCAAAAAGTGAAGAGGTTTATACATTACACAGATAATTGGGTAAAAAAGAGGCAAAAAAACACACTGAACATTCTTTGGTGACATAGAGACATTTTACTGTATGGAGCTTAAAATATAGGAGGGAGGGAGTAGCATGGTATAAGGCATTAGATCTAATAAGGGAAAGGGAGGTGGGGGAGAGGGAAGATCTAAATTGCCAGGCAAAACAAAATTTGAATTTTATTTGACAGGCAACAGGGAACCAGGACATTTGGACAATGGCCTGAAATGATCCTATAAATCCAGGCATAAACAAGATTATTCTAGCAGTAGTACTGAATAAAATTCAAGAACAAATCTCTATTAAGCCCCTACTATAGGTAAGGTTTTCAGGATAGAAAAACAAAACAAAAACAATACCTACCCTCAAAAAGTTTATATTCTATAGGGGTTGCGTGGATAGAGCACCTGCCCTGAAGTTGGGAAGACCTGAGTTAAAAATCTCACCTCTGACACTTACTATCTCTGTGACCCTGGGCAAGTCAAAGCAAATATATACATGTAATCATCCCCCCACACACACACACACACATAAATCAAGATTGTATTAAGGAGAATCATCCTATTTTCCAAGGTCGGTGGAAAATAACTTTGAGAAGGCATCCCAAAAACTATTGGGTTGGAGGATTTAGATTCAAGTCCCAGAATTGCAGTGAAGAGAAAGTTGCCCTGGTACTCAGAAAGACCTAGGCTTGGATTCCACATGCTGGTTTCATGACCTTGGCCAAATCCTTTCACTTCTGCAGGTTTCAGTGACTTTCACTGTAAAAAAACGAAGCTGGACTAGATTGGCCTCTAGACCCCCTTTCACTATGTTCCTCATAATGTTTCTGGTGCTTTGTTGCAGTAAATTTTTCATGAGCCATTTTAATCTTGTCAATAGTTTCATTTTCATTCACTATCTGCTCAAATGACACTGAACACGTATCCTCTGCATGTTGTATTCCCCTCTCCCTTCCCTTCCCTTCCCACCATCTTGGCTCCGTGAGGGCCAGGGCCCATTTTCCTTTAACCTTCGCCTTCGGGGGAGATGAACACAGAGCCTTGCAAGTAGAAGACATCGGATAAATACTCTGTACAGACTAGAAGGGATGCTGTATAAAAGTTTTATTCCCGCCCGTGAATTCAAAAGAGATGGCCTTTAAAATCCCCTGAAAGTCGATGTACAAATCAAACATAAATGACAGTAACTGCTTTTATACTTTGATTATTCCCCTTTAAACTCGGCAATGATCTCTAGGATTGGAGGTATTGCTAGAGGATCCCTCACCACCCCCCCCCCCATGATTCCTAGTGGCTAACTAACCACAAAGCATAGGAAATAGTGGTTGGCATTCCAAGATGCTTGACATGTGCTTTGCTTTCTCCATAAGCTAGCCTTTATTTAGCAAGGGGCTGCCCAGCTCGGAGGCGGAGCTGCTCCGGAAGAAGGGCAGGGAAATGGTGCGGCCAGTAGAGGGCGCTCGCGCAAGGCAGGGAGGGAAGGGAGAGGCGGGGCTGCGCGGGGCAGGGGGTGCAGAGGGCAACGTGCGGGAGACAGGAAGAGGCGGGGCAGAGCGCGGGGGCGGACCCCAGGGAGCCTCACCTGTGCCGATTTGTGCTTTAAACCGATCTTGCAGCCGGGATACCAAGGCTGACAGGATGTCCATCCCCAGAAGTGCGACCTGCAAGACAAAAAAAAAAAAAAAAAACCAGAGGGCACATCAGGATCCTGTCCGAACAGTGGCCGCGGGGGCTCCGGCGCTCACGGAAACGCGGGTTCTCCCCGTCTGACAGTGCAGGCGAAAAGCAAGAGTGACTCTCCCGGCACTGCCCGTGGCAACGAATGGAGCTCGCGCCACTCTCCCGCTGGAGCACAAAATGGGCTCAACCTCAATAGGAACGTAAAGCCGGAGAAGAAAACGGGAGGGGATGGGAGGGAGGAAGGAAGAACAGGCAAGAAAAAGAAAACTATTTTCCAACACGGTTCCCTTCCCCGTTTGTAATTGAATAGGCCGCGTATGCAAATAGCAGCAACCAAAAGGCGCGGTGCCTTGTGGGTAGAAAGATCATTTGCACAGGTAGAGCCCAGAGAAAGCTTGAAAAAACGACTAACTTAAGGGGGATCGCTGTTTCGATTTATTACTTTGTCGACAAATGCTTCCTTCGTGATTTCCCAGCAGGGACTTACACAACGAGTTAGTCACCACAAGGTAACTTGGTGTTTCCTATTCCTCACTTGAGGACAAGAGAAGCTACCCGCCAACCATCCTTTTCTTGGGGTTGCGTTACTGTCCAATGAACGTCTAGTGAGGGCAGTACTGCTAACGCCTAAACAACACACGCGCATCTCTTAAAGCTCTGCTTTAATATGGTGCAATTTTTGGAACCCCCTCACAAATAGTAATTCTAATACCAGGAAAGTTGTTCTACATTTAGTTTATCTCAGCAGACACAAATTTTACGGCCACTAGATGGCACAAAAAGCCGCACCTAAAATAGCCACGTTCTTAAAAGGGCGCTAAATTGCTACCGTCTAGAGTCTTGCTGATTGCAAATCTGTCTATTCTTCTCCACCCGCCAGTGATTAATAATGTTCCAATTGCTCCTTATCTCATTTGCAGTACAAGTTGATCAGTTCTGTTTAGCCACTCCAATAATGAAGCCGCAGGCGGTCCCCAAATAATCCAGCAAAATACAAAAGCCATTATGTTCTCATACTGAGCAGTCTCTCTTGGCGGTCAAGTCAAATTGGGGGGGGAAACCTGTTATAATGAAGTCATAAGCTATGACTAAGCACTAGGCAATGGTGATTCCTTTTTGTATTCACTACCTCACTATTCTGTGGCTATTTTAAAGCAAGAATGTCTGCAGTTAATGTTGAATCACAATTTAATTTTCCTACTCAGGCTTGAAATCTGATTCTTTGTATTTTGATCATATTGTCCCTGAACAATATCTTAAAACCAGGATTAAAAATTTTAAAAGACTGCTCATATTTCCAACTAAGATCAATCACATAAAAATCAGGTGGGGTATGTAAAAAAATTGTTTTTTAAGAGACCAACTATTTTGATAACAAAGAAAAATAATCATTTGTGAACACAGGATGTAAATAATGATTGTATAACACGGACGATCTTATTAAACAGATCTGTTTGGAGGAGCTAAAAGGTGTTGGCTTTCTTCAAAAACACGTGATCATCATTTAAGAGTGTTGACTCTACAAATGGGAGTCTTGACTACCAACTCTACTTGTATGCCTCCTCTGTAACACAGGCTTGTAGACGTGACATTTTTCTGATTTTTATTTAATTGTCTACAATTAACAAGTTAACACTATAACTTGCTATTGGTTCTCACCACATCTTTTCTCATATCAAGTACATGACTATCCAGGAGCTATATAAGAAGGCTATTGTGTTCTCAGTTATGACAATCTATAAAGGAATGCTCTTGATATGTAACAAGGATATTAAACTCCTAAAATGTCCTAGGGTGAAGGACTTTCTCAACTATCTTCCAACACAAGCCAAGAGGTGTTCAAAGAAATATTTTTTGTGGCCATATCAAAGTGAAGATGAACGGGGAGAAAATGTACAGTAATTCTCAAAATAGTTCTGTTTGCTTTTAACTTCAGAAAAGTGTATGTCTATCCCCAAAAGAGTAACTTTATTTAAATTCATATTTATCTTTAATTCTCTATTTTTTTGTAGTTGGGAGGGGGAGCTGCAGAATTGAGAATAACCTTTTCTTTCATGTTTCTTGTATAGACTTATCCTAATAATTCCAAAGGACCAGATATTTCATTTGGTAAGAACAAGGTGAGCTAACCAACACATTCATTTTGTTCTATAAGAAGGATGAAATGATTCAACAACTTAGTTTCCTGTATAGCATCAGAAAAATGTTGAGTCTGACTGACTACAAGAGGCACAAATATCCCTCGTACAACAGCAAACCACCTATGTAGGATAAAACTACCCCACTATTTCTAGCACTAAACATGGATTCCAGCAACAACACATGGATTGTCAGTTAAATCTAAAATAATCTAAATCTAATCTAAAAGTTAAATCTAAAATAATAGAATCTAAACTAATCTTTAGCAAATACTGATCATAAGGGACAAAGCTGCAATGCATATAAATTATATACAAAACATTCATGCACACTCCTCACCCACTGGAAGAAACAACCTTTTTAGTATATTTGGTCAATATTTAAAATTGACAGCTTGCCCCAACCACTACCAAAGATGGAGATAGTCAACTGGATAGCTAAATGGGAGAAGTGTTAGAGCTTGGTTAAAAAGCCTGATCCTCTCCTCCCCAGACCAGGAGAGTTGGAAGAGGACAGTCATTCTGAGGGCTTTTAAACATGAGCAAATACTTAACATGCCCAAATTCACAAGACAGCTGGGAAATGGTATGGCTTAGGTTAGGGAAAGGGGAAAATAAAATAAAAAGGAAAAGGGTTTCTTTAATGCAGGAAATACTTCAGAAGCATCCAACAATACTAATTCAGAAACAGAGCCTCTCTTATTACATGACTAGGTGATTCTTATCTCCTTAGGGTGAAAGCAGAAGACACTTGAGTTCTAAGACGCATAGAGTCAGTTCTGACCCAGCCCAGGGCAAAGGACCAAAACAGAGAAAGCCCAGAAAAGGGCAGAGTATATCCAGACAGCACAATAAAGCGGCTCTGTGGCCTGCAACCCCTATTACTTAATGTTCCCTAGGCCAATCATTTAACTTTCCTGCCTCTCATTTTTTTTCTTCTAAGAAGTGAGGGATGGTCTAGATAACCTCTGAAATCACTTCTATCAATGCAGGCCAAGGAGGCACAGTTTCCTTAGCTCAGGTGAGGAGTGATTGGAATGATGCCACCTACTGGAGACTTGCTGTGGGAAAGCTCCGCCATGAGGAAAATGCCTCAGAGGGCAAGGCCATGTGACTTTTCCTTGGCGTCAGGAAGTGATGTTTGCTCATGGGTGCTGTCTATCAAGGCTACCAGCCAATCAACTTGAGGAGCCTCCTATTTTCTGGGAGGAGACAGGAAGGAGGAAAGAGCCTGCGCGGAGAGCTCTCGGGTTTTTTTTAGGTTCCTGACTTGGTGGTGGTGGCGGCAGAGGACTTCACAGGAAATTTGAAGAAAGATAGGAATGCCAGGCTGTTGGAATTCTGTTCTCAATCTTTTTCTTTCTATTTTTCAATAAACCCTTAAAAACCTAAACTCGTTTTATCAGTGATTTTAGTCAGTTTCCCCTCAAACTGGGGGAACAGATTAGAATCCACATTTAGAATCTTAAATTACACAGGAGTGTAGAGGAAACCTGGTTAACTGGGCCAGTTATGGGACTGATGGGAGTGTCCGTGTCCAGGGAGAATCTAGAATGAAGTCAGTTGACCGGTGAGAGGTAGCCAGACACAGCAAGGAAGAACAAATAGTTCCAGGTATCTTCATGAGACTGGGGATAAAGTGGAAGCTATAAGATCTTCCATTAGACTCACGAATTTCATACCAGTATAAGAAAACCTGGAAAAGTTACTCTATCAGATCCCCTAAGGGAGGTGGGGTGTATGTGAAAGGAAGGACAGGTGTGAGGCTTTAACACTGTGAATACAACACTGCTAGTAGGAAAATGTAAGTACCTAGGACAGGTGTATGTCCTGCTTCACTCAACAGGCATTGATGAAAAGGTGCCTGATTCAATTGTTCTTTAAGTGCTCTAGGGAAATTTACTGTTTAAAAGGAGAACTTAGTTGATGAATCCTAACGTGAACCAAAGAATCCTTTGTATAAACATGAACTCAACCCTAATTAACCTGCTTTAGGGCTGGAAGGAACCTTCAAGCTGTCTTATTTTACACATTAAGAGACTAAGGCGCAGGGAAACAAAATAACTTGCTTAATGCCACATAGAGAATTAGTGAACCTGAATTTAGGATCCAGAGCTAGAATAATGTTATACTCAAAATTCCAGACTAGTGCTCTTTTGACACGATCTTCTTTTCTTACAAGCTACTTCTCTGAACATCAGTTTATTCCTCTATAAAATAGATAAAGCAACTTTACCGTTTTTGTTTGTTTTTATTTGTTATATGGGAAGTTTCAAGGGGAAGAAGAGTGGCCCTTCCCTCAGTGTCTACTATATAAAGACAAAAGACATCAGTGAAATGCATTTTTTGTTACAGGTAGTGGAAAAGTTGACAAGTCTTTGAATGTTAAAACCTTATCTCAATGCCAGGTAGAACAATACTTTTCTTCACAAGATCATAAGGAAAGTACTCTGTAGGTGCTAAAGCGATATATAAATGTGAATGATGGTGGTGGTCATGATGATAATGGTAAGTGACTTCAGATTTCACCTCAATTTTTAACACAACCATATAATCCAACTATCAATATCAAATTAAAACAAAGAGCTCTATTTTTTTTAAAACTGCAAGGTTAGGAACAGGGGAAAATGTCATCAGTACAGAGGCAGAGTAGTGAAGTGGAAATAACACTGGGTTTACAATTAGAGAACCTAAGTTTAAATCTTAGATATTTTCCTAAAATATTTATGAGAACTTGGGCAAGTCACTTACCTTGTGAGGTATCACTCACACTAGGCGAATTCTAATGTGCCTTCCAGTTCTAAATCTGTGATTTACAGTGAGACATGTTGAGTTTTAGAGGTCTATGGAACATCCAGTTTGAGATGTGAGTCTGGAAGATCCAGGTTGGAAAAGTAGATCTGAGAGTGATCACACAGAGATGATCAATGGAATCCATGAGAGCCAATGAGATCACCAAGTGAAATAATAGTATAGGGGGACAACAGAAGAGAGCCTAGGACAAGACCTGTAGGAACACCCTTGGTTCACCAGAGTGGCCTGGATGAAGATCCACCAAAAGAACAGACAAGTAAGAAGACGACTAGGATATTGCCTCAGACACTAATAAGCTGCTCAATCTTTAAAAAGTCATGACTTCTTTGAGCCCCCTATTTCCTCATTTGTGAAACAAGCAAGTTGGACTTGAGCATCCCTGGGTCCTATGGAACTGTCCTCATCAAGATCAAGTAGTTTAGGGGCAGCTAGGTAGTGCAATGGATAGAGCACCAGCCCTGGAGTCAGGAGTACCTGAGTTCAAATCTGTCCTCAGACACTTAACACTTACTAGCTGTGTGACCCTGGGCAAGTCACTTGACCCCAGTTGCCTCACTTAAAAAAAAAAAAAAAGACAAAGTAGCTTAGCTTAACCAAGGTCACATGGCTCACTTTTGAACCCAGGCCTTCATGCACCCCAAGCTCAGCACTTTATCCCCTCTGCCCCCATTCCTGAAAAGAACAAGTTAGTGAATTTCCCTAAGTTCCTCCTCTTCACAGGCACTGCTCCCTGTTAGACATGGTCTTCCTCTTTGAGAGCAAGTACTGGTTTGCTTTTCGTATGTCTATCCCCAGTGTTTAGAAAGTTGGCAGGCACAGAATAAGTGCTTAAAAATTCTTTTTACTTGATTCATTCTTCTGCGACTTCCAAGTAGGGATGAAAAATGGGCTGTGGTCTCAGGTCCTAGATTCCTAGTCAGCACATCAGAGGATGAAGTGTCTGGGGCTGGGATTTGAACCCAGGAAAATGAGTCTTCGGGATGCCAGGCCCAGCACTCTATCCACAGTGCCACCTGGCTGTCCTATCGACTTCAGGAAATGAACCTAAACCATCTTCTGGGCAATCAACAGCCTAAAGTCCTAGAAGATCCACTAAAAGAGTCAGGAGTTAACAGAATGAATTCTGCTGATAGCTACCAGGGGTCTGTCATTAAATAACTTAAGGTATTTAATTAATACTATTTTCCAATATCTGTGATACTGTGGTGGCTGTAGCAAATCAGTGCCACACAGGCAGTGGGATCCTGGCTGTGCTTTTCTCCACAGATAGCCCTCACCAACTCTCCTTAAGAAATCATCAACAGGGGGCAGCTAGGTGGCGCAGTGGATAAAGCACCGGCCCTGGATTCAGGAGTTCCTGAGTTCAAATCCGGCCTCAGACACTTGACACTTACTAGCTATGTGACCCTGGGCAAGTCACTTAACCCCCATCGCCCGGAAAAAAAAAAAAAAAAAAGAAATCATCAACAGAAACACTAAAAGTTAAATCAGTGCCAGGGCTGGACAAACCTGTGGGAGATATTGATATACCTAGCCCTTTCCTCTTCTCACTATCTCGGTCCTTTAAATTTTATGCCCCTATTCAATGGTTCCTAACCTGGGCATCCTAACACTTTTTAAAAAGTGTCCATCGGGGGCAGCTAGGTGGTGCAGTGGATAAAACACTGGCCCTGGATTCAGGAGGACCTGAGTTGAAATCTGGCTTCAGACACCTGACACTAGCTGTATGACCCTGGGCAAGTCACATAACCCTCTTTGCCCTGTGCAAAACAAAAACAAAAACAAAAAAAACCCAAAACATATATATTCAGAACCATCTCAGAACATGCATACACTAAAGTCCCAACAAGTAGGGACCAAGGAATGGGTCTGTCATGAAGTCTTCACTGATAGTCTTTTTGTTTTTTTTAAACTGAGGCAAACAGGATCAAGTGACCTGCCCAGAACCACACAGCTAGTAAATGTGAGGCTGGATTGAACTCAGGTCCTCCTGACTCCAGGCCCAATGCTCTATCCACTGTGCCACCTAGCTGTCCTTTCACTGATACTCTAAGAGAAAGCTCTTGGGTCTGCCATTCTGGAGCTCCATCAGATGATGTACAACCCAACCTTCTTAATACTTAATACTAGTTCCCTCTATTTCCCATCCATATCTTCTACCACAGCTCGGCCACTTTCCTTGCTGTCCTCTGCATAGAATAAATGGCTCATTCCCCAAAACAAGCCTATAAAACGCATAACACCGTATCTCATTCTTTTATCAAATATTTGAGTCCCTGCTATAGGCATAGGTGTGGGAAATAGAAAGAAGTATAAACTTCAGCATCTCCTACACCTATGCCTGCCTATAAAGGGCACTCAAATATTTGATAAGGGAATGAGATATGGCGTGATACGAATAAACACTAGTAACACTACCTACAAAGGAAGTGCAATTCAAAGCTGTCAAAGGATGCTGTATTGAACCCTGCATCCAAAGTTATGAGCTGTATCACCCTGAGGAAGTCACTTACGTTCTTAAAGCCCCAGTTTCTTCACCTGTAACATGGGGGTCACCCGGCAGGCCTGTGATCAGCCTGAAATGAGACTGTGTATATGAAGAACTCTGTAAGCCTCATCGTGCCAGAGAAATGTCAGCTACTGTGAATACTGCTGCTGTGTTGCTATTGACTGTTGTCTGGCTCTCTCCTAGAGGGCAAAAAGTAGCCCCATGCAGGCAAATGCCCAGACACACTGGACAAATATTTAGCCCCACATGGAGTTTCTGACGCTGACGGATGAGCAATAGCCTGTCAAGCCCTTATTTCTCATGTAACGATTGGAATAACGCCACCTGCTGGATACTTACTGTAGAGGAGTTCTGCCCATGAAGGGAAGGTCTTTGAGGGCAAGACCAGGAGTCAGGAAGTGACGCGACTAATGTCAAAGCGTCGGTTCATGAGGACAAAAAAAATCGCCCCTCTGGACAAAACTTTCCTCTCTTCCTTTTCTATATTGTTGTTCACATATTATTAGTTAGCAATAGTTATCATATTGTTTTTACTGTTCCGTCAAGGAAACATTTTGTTTCTTGAGGAACAACAGGGGGGACTGTAACGATTGGAATAACGCCACCTGCTGGATACTTACTGTAGAGGAGTTCTGCCCATGAAGGGAAGGTCTTTGAGGGCAAGACCAGGAGCCTTTTCTTTGGCGGGAGGAAGTGACGCGGACTAGTGGGAGGAGGAAGGAAGAGACTGGCGCTGACTCTGGGGCTTTTTCCTGAGGACGCTGGCGGAGAAGGGAGCTAGAAATGTGCTCTCCCTTTAATAGATAGGAATCTAGGCCTTTCTCTCTCTCTTTACCAAATTCTTATTCTCCTTAATAAATGCTTAAAAGTCTAACTCTTGCTAAAGCTTATAATTTATTGGCGACCACTCATTAGATATTTTAGACAGACTAGCTAGAATTTTAGCCCTTAACACTCAGTCGGCATCATTTGTGTGCTTACTGTGTCTCAGGCATCGGGCAAAGCAAAGAAGTACATATAAAAATTTATTCAGTATAACAAATATAGTTAATACCAATCTATGCAAAGTAGTTAAGTAAGAGGTAGATTGGGAAAGTGGACAGTAGAAGTCAGAGGAGATCATGAAGCCTTCCATGAAGAAGATGGCATTTGAGCTTCAAGTTGAGAGAGAGCAGACTCAAACTGAGGTGGAAAGAAAGCGTTCAAAAGAAAACAGAACAAGGCCTGGATCCAGGGACCATGGGCAAATCACTTAGCCTAAGCCTCATGCTCTCCACTTGTAAAATGAGAATAATAATAGCTCTATTGCCTACCTCACAGGGTTGGTTGTGAGAAAACTTGTAAACTATAACTGTGGTGGTGGTGGTGATGATGATGATGGATACTAGACTGGAAGCAAGAGATTGGGCTTCCAGGCTCATCCTGGTCACTAGCTATGGATCTTTGGTCAAGTTCCTCAACTTGCTTAGATCTAAAGGCAGCTGGACTGGATCTCTAGCATCTCTTCCATTTCTCAAGTGCTCTGATAACAAACTAGCCCATCCTTAATAAGAGATGAGCCAAAGCTAGAACAAAAAAAAGATTTGAATCAGACATGCGGAAAAAAGTGTCCTGCCATTGTTGTTTCATAGTAAAGAGATGGAACCTGTCGAATTTCCTCTGCTGCATCTCTCTCAAAACAAGATACATTCTTAGATACATAGAGTTCTTTAGGTATATTAGTTGGAAGCAGGGAGATGGACAAAATGATCCCAAAGTCCCTTCTAGCCCTGAGACACAACTTTCATAACCTTCATTTTCCAATATTATGTATATCACAACACGACAGTATAGACATTAAAATAAAAACGGACTTATGAATGTAATGGAATTCTAACATGTCAGAACTCTTTTCTGTGTAATGACCAACAAGGATTCCAAAGGACTAATGAAAAAACAAGCTATCCACCCCCTGATGGAGAGGTGAGGGATGCAGTACAGTATAAAAGAAATATATTTTGGACATGGCCAATGGAGAAATTTGTTTTGATTGATTATATGTGTTTGTAATGGATGTTGTACACCACCCCTCTCAATTTCAGTGGTATGGGGGATGGAAGAGGGGATGAATTTTGGTTAATTGAAACAAATTTTAAAAATAAAATAAAAATTGGCTGCCTAAAAGGGCCTAAAAGAAATCAGAAAATATTCTTGATGAAAATGAGTCAGTGAGCTTAAAATATACACTTGCCTCTCTTTATTGTCTTTTTTTCTTGGTTTTTCACATCAGTTTTTTCATGGGAAAACTAAGTACAAATTATATAAGTACATATTTGTCATTTAGAGACTGAACTGGCAGCTATATGCAATAGTTAAGTGGAGAAAGTGAACAAAGGAAGTCAAGGTATATGTGAAGTGGATTGACCAAGCAAAACAGAACAATTCCCCAAAACTATTTGTAAAACCCATGGTTTTTTGTATTCACTCATTCATTCTTGATTTTTTGTTTTTTTGTGGGGCAATGGGGGTTAAGTGACTTGCCCAGGGTCACACAGCTAGTAAGTGTAAAGTGTCTGAGGCCGGATTTGGACTCAGGTACTCCTGACTCCAGGGCTGGTGCTCCATCCACTGCGCCACCTAGCTGCCCCCACTCATTCATTCTTAACATGTAACTAAAAATATTTTCAAAGTCTGAATCACAAATATGACAATCTGCTCAGCCAACTCATTGAAATACAAAGATCAATGTCTTCTAGTAGGTCAAGAAATAGAACAGTGTTCCATTATCTTTTTTCATCGATTTTATAATCCTCTCACTTCAGAAAAGAGATGTGTATAATATGAATTGCTCTTTTTTATGATTAAGAAATAGTCAAGGCCTAAATAGTATCTCTGCCACCAGAAATCTCTCCCACTCCATAATGCAACTTTCTTAAATAATGATCCCAAAATTAAAGGGTAAGGACAAGAGTAATGTATCATTAAAGGCAATACAGTATCAAGAAAAGAATAGTGAACTCTCCAAGTCAATAACAGCATTGGATCCAGATTTATTTCTAACAGGCCTCAAACTTTCTTATCTAGAAAATGGCAGGTGTGCATCAAGGGATACATCTAAGATTCTCGCCAGTTCTAGGACGCTATCTTTCCTGGATTTTTCTTATCTGCTGATTTCTTCAGTCTGAACTATCCGAATCTTTATACCTGTTTTCTTTCATTTCCAAATAAAGCATCAGCTGACAGGAAACAATATGCCTGGGTTTGAGATTACAAAACAAGACAAGATTCATTTGGTTTTAGAAGATTCAGTTCAAACTTGAGCTCTCCTAGGTGAAAGACTGTGTGACACTGAGCAAGTCATTTCACCTATTATCCTAAAGCTTATAAGGCTCTTTTCAGATAGTTAAGAATGCTATAGCTTGTCAACTGTTATTTAGAACTAATGAAACACATTAAATTCTTGTAACTGGAACCGAAAAGACTTACACTTTCTTTTTTTTTTTTTTTTTTACAAAATCAATACATCACTCCACTCAGAAAATATTAACTCTAAGACCATCTAGGAAATGCTGAATCAGGTGATATGAAGAAGGTATATGAATCTGTGATGCCTTTCCTCCAGATCTAATGTAGATGACACTATATATTTAATCACCATTCCCTCGTCCTATCTCAATATTTTTTATAGGTGAAATCAAAAGCAAAATATTATAGCATTGAGATACTGGACACTCCTATCTATAAATTTTTTTTAAAGAGTTTTCTTTCTTCCTACCCTATCTCTAGACCCTAACCTTGGCAGATATCTTAAACTCAACATGCTCAAAACTGAATTCATAATCTTTTGCCCAAAACTCACATTTCACCTTCTGACAATTGGATTCTCACTAATTAGCAAAGTGTAAGAGAGCCTCAGGTTTTTTTTAAAGGAGAAGCTGAGCCAACTCCTTCCCAGGGACTGCTTCTGTGAAAATGGGTACCTTGATTTGCTTGAGCCCCCCAAATATCCAGGCAACCAGAACAACTGTATAAGGAGTGGCTTCATTGGCTAACATACCAACAGTCCTTTGCCATGTCTGAGAGTATACCCAGCTTGGATCTGCAAGGAATCAGTAACCCTGAAGCCAATCAAAGACTTATCTGACTGCAATATGTATGACTATGAATATGGACCTTGTCTTCAGCTATTCCCCAGCTTTGGAATAATCCTTTTTCTTTTTGAAGAGATCTCCTCATCAAGACCTAGAACTGCATAGCCTGTCACCAAGAATGCCTTCTGATTTGTGTATCAAATGCCACATCCACCTCCCCCCCCTCCACACACACACACACACACACACACCCTCCCTTTGGGAGTGAGCCTTTCTAAGCCTACCTTTACTCCAAACTCCTTAACTGTCTTTGTTTAAACTGTATATAAACCCTTGCAATCTATTGTATGGTGTCCTATTCAGCAATAGGCTGAATAGCACCCATGATCATGCTAGATTTTCTTTTCTGCTTAATAAAACCTTTCTTTTAATTTTTACAGGCATTGCCTTTCTCTGGTTTCCCTTCCCGTTTAGGAAAGAGATTTAAATCTCAAGAACTAGCCTTTGCATTCTCTGGAGAACTGGCATTACCATTCTCTGGTCTTCCCCTATGGAGAAAGAGAGATAAAAATTCCATTTAAAAGATCCTTTGCCTTGGTTTACACTTTCTTGAGTCAATTCCCAGTACACCAGGTGACCAAGTCAAGTAACAAGATATATACAGGATAAATTGGGCATAATCCTAGAGGGAAGGGACTAGGATTAAGGGAAAATCAGTAAAGATTCTAGAAAAGGGTGGATTTTACCTATGATGTGAAGGTAGTCAAGGATGCCAGAAAGCAAAGCATTCTAGGCATGCGGGAGAACCAGTGAAACTATCTGGTGTCAAAGATAGTGTGTCTTATGACAGCAACAGCAAGGAGATCACCAAGCAGAATACCAACTCATTCCCACCCCACAAAAGCAAAAGAACAAAATCCCCATTAATCATCCTAGAAGGGGCTCTTTGTTAAGTCTGACAAAGTCCCTCAACCTCACTTTCCTCATCTATAGAATGGGTATAATACCTACCACCTAGAGCACTTCAAAGTGCTTTCGGGAGGATCAAATGAGATAGATGTAAAGCACTTGGCAAACCATAAAATGCTATCTCAGGGCCAATTATCACTCCTACTCCTGCTGTTAGGGCAGTCTAGTTAGAAAGAAAAGATTCTATCAAGACCAGGGAGAGTTCTCCTATACAACCAAAAACCATGCCCAACGTCAGAAACACCCATTTGGGAGATTAATAATAATGGGGGGGATTAACACTCAATAATGGAGTAGAAGAAAAAAAATCAAGACAATTTTTCTTTCAATAACTTGGGAGTCCAAGCCTCAACTTCCCTCCCTCTTCTCTTTCCACATTGCTCACCCCCCCCCAAAAAAAAGAATGCCAGGATTTAATTAAGAAAAAAACAAAAAACACCCAGAAATCTTCTCCAAACAACAGTCACTTGCAATTGCAGTTACCTCACTGTGAGGTGGGAGAGTGTTTCAGGGGATTAAACAGCCATAGCAACATAGTCCATAAAGATGAACTTTTTGAGATATTTAAATAAATTGGGTGATCTTTCTACCTAAGACAGACGCAATTATTTGAGGGAGAGGAGTGATGAACAGCAGCAAGTCTGACAATGAACCCAACATGATTACAATGGTCTTTTTGCCTTAAGGAGTTTGGGTGCAGGAGGAGTTCTGTGTTTAAAATGTTTTTCCAACAAAAGGAAGGTACAGGTAATCCTCTTCTGCTGTTTACTCCTTCCTATTGTTCTTTTACAAGTTTGTGTAGAGGATGAAGTTGTGTAAGGAAAGAGGAAAATAGAACTGTAGCCCTGCCGGTGCCCAGAACTGTGTAACCTTGAGGAAACTGAGGCCCAAACAGGCAAAGTGACTTACAACAAGTAAATATTAACTAAAGTGAATATAAGCTTAAAATAGGTATGAGTCAAAAGAGATGATCTCTAAGAGTTCTTAAATTTCTCCAGAGAGGTAGCAACACTGACGTTACAATAGAGGCTATCCAGTAATATGTATAAAGTACCTTATAAGCAAAAAAGATATGTATGAGAGCACTTTGCAAACATGAGAGTGTTTATATAGTTACGTCCATCCTTATTGCTCACTATTCCCTAATAAACTAACATTTATATTGCGCTTTAAGGTATGAATGTTATCCAGCACTAAACCTGTCTTCCTGGTTTAGCTAGATCTGTCTCAACTTCAGCCCCACCCCCTTGTTGTTCAGTTGTGATATGGGGCTTGGGACACATGGAGAAATTAAGGGTCTATTAAAGTTTAAACTGGCCAACTAGATATCAGGACAGACACACTAAGAAGTCAGGGGAGATTAAATTCTATAGCAGGAAAGTCATTTAGGCCTGGCTACTACCTGAGCTAGGAGACAGAGATAACCCCAGAGGTCAGGATGATCATTCCAAAAGAAAATCCCCCTGATTCTCAGGACTCTTTCCCCACCCCACCCCAAAAAGGAACTTTCCACTGTCAGGTAGTCACCTCATCTATCCTCTATAAAAAAGCTTTGGCCTTTCTTCCATTCAAGGAAAAAGATGTCTCTCCAAGCCATCTCCTTTCCAAGAGGGAAGTCTTTCCTCTTGATCACTTTCTTCAGCACCCAAAAAAAAAGACCATTTTATTCTAACTGGACTTGGTGGGAGAGTTGTTATTCTTTAAAGAGGAATATCTAAGGACCCCCACACTACACCTATTTCCCTCTGACAGTTATGTCTGACTCTGTAACCCCATGGACCTTCTATCCTCCACTATCTTGGGGTCTGTCCAAGTTCATGGTCAGTTTCCATGACATCATCTATCCATCTCATCCTCTACCATCTCCTTTTCCTTTTGCCTTCATTCTTTTCCAACATCTGGGCCTTTTCCAGTGAGTCCTGGGTTCTCATTATGTGGACAAAGTATTTAAGCTTAAGCTTCAGTATCTGACCTTCCAGAGAATACCCCGAGTTAATTTCTTTAAGTATTGAGTGACTTGATCTCCATCCTGTCTGTCCAAGGGACTCCCAAAAGTCTTCTCCAGCACCACAATTCTAAAGCATTGATTCTGTGGTGCTCAGGTTTCCTTATAGCCCAATTCTCACAGCCATACAAGGCTCCTAAAAAAAACCCCATAGCTTTGATGAACTTTTGTTCCAAGATAGTGTCTCTGCTTTTTAGCATATGCTGTCCAGATTTGCCACAGCTTTCCTTCCAAGGCACAAGTGTCTTTTAGTTTCATGGCTTCAGTCACTGTCTGCAGTGTCCCATTCCATTTCAACTCCACCCCCATGATTTTATCCAAGTCCAGAGCCCTCCTTTGAGGAAATCATCCCTAGCAAAACAGACAGGCAGGTAAATCAGTCTACAACCTATGGACTTAGAGTTACCCAAGGCAGTGAGAGGTGACATGACTTGTGCCCATGCTCATCTAAGTTAGTTTGTGTCTGATGCAAGACTTGCTCCCAGGTTGTCCTTGCGGGAGAAGAGCTCTCAATCTATTCTATCATATCATATCCCTCCAAATAAATGCCACAATTCGGGTTCCCTCTCCTCAGTGAATTTTACTATGAACCACTTCTTTCGACTTCTGTGAGTTAACTATTAAGCAGACTGGCCTTAACCTTACCTTAACTGCTCTGCTCCTCTACTTATGAGTTGCCATACCTTTTGGATTTTAAGATTTAGCTCAATAATGGTTTCAGTGCATTAGTTTCAAAAAACAGGAACCATATTATATACTTATATGGCACTGAGGTATAAAGTAGGTCCACCTAGATAGAAGAAAATAGAGTGTGTGTGAAACAGATCACAAGTAGGAAATGGAAACATGATGGGAGAGACCCCTACCCCATGGTAGCCACGTGACTGTAAGGTCACCTGATTTCTGTGGGCCTCAGTCTCCTCTCTTGTAAAATGAAGGGGCTGGTCTAAATGGCTCTAAGTCTATGATTCTATGATTATTTTAAAGGGGATATAATTACAAAGCAAACAGAATTCAGAGCGGAGATCACAGCCTCCTTACAAAGGTGTATGGATTGATTTTAAAGTTGTTTTTCAGTCATGTCCAATTCTCCGTGATTCCATTTGGGGTTTTCTTGGCAAAGGCACTGGAGTGGTTTGCCATTTCCTTCTCCAGTTCATTTTACAGATGAGGAACTGGGGCAAAAAGAGTTAAGTGACTTGCCCAGAGTCACACAACAGCTAGTAAGTTTCTGAGGCTAGATTTGAACTCAGAGAGCTAAGTCTTCCTAAGTTCAGGCCCAGCACACCACCTACCGGCCCACCTAGATTGATTGTAAAGATCCAGCAACAGTTTAAATGGGAAGTACCAGGAAAAAAGCTGGGTGGAAACACTATTTCTCCTTTCATCCACAAAGTTCATTTCTATCCTAAAAACATGAAATTTATATAGGACCTGTACCCAAAACTACACTTTGACTGGGGGTGCGGCGGGGAGGAGGCAGAGAAGAGATACATTTCTATATTCTTTACTACTGAACCAGAATACATTTGAAGTCACCCAACTATTTCCAAAGATGATTTACACAGTGAAAAATTAAGCCAGCTAATCTATTCTGGCTCCTTACCCTTTGGAAAACAAGCAGTCCAAAAGGGCTCAGGAACAAGATGGACCATTGCTCCTACACCAACCCTTGCTTCTACAGAAAGTTCTGATTTCAGATTTCAGAAAGTAGGCAAGGAATGAAGATGGAAATTCAGCTGAGGTCTCAATGGTCAAATTCTTTCAAATACACTGCCTGCCTGATTAAGGAAAACATGAAATATGAAACAATCTCACAGTTATCCATTATTCCAGCAAGAGGATATGGCTAGTGGATGTTGTAAAGCTGCCAGGGATTCTCTCTTCACAGCCAACCTCTTTATTTGCCATCGAGATTATTAGGTTAACTGATTTCCCCTCAGACTCATCTGTGACCATTTGTGCAAGCCACTGGCCCCTTTGGCCTTGAGCTTCTTCAAGAACTACAAAAGTGCCCTGACATACATACATGCATGCATGCATACATACATACATACACACACACACACACACACACACACACACACACACATCAGTCCTGTCCATATTCCATTTTTATTTTGTCCTTTAAGTTACTTTTGTAGTAGTAGTTAGATTCTCCAGTTGAGTCTTCTTCCCTGGGGCCTTGGAGAACAGCTGTCTTTCTCTCTATCTTTGTAACCATTAAGCTACAACCACATAATGTGTAATTGCCTCTAGTAGACAACACATGTGCTTTTCAATATGTGATGCTCTATTAAAAAGTCCCAGCATCACCACAGACAGCAAGTCTTTTCAAATAAGCCAAAGCACTATAGTTTACCAATAAACTACTAAAATAAGAGGGATTATCATAATGGACAGCCAGAGCTATCCAATTCAATTCCTGCCCTTAAGGAGATTCCCAAAACAAAATGGAGAAGACAATGGATGAAAAACTAAGATTAAAAACCAGTGAAACAACCATACAAGAGATGCCACACAGCTGTACGTGAAATGTTAAATGAATGTTAGAAACAGAGTTAATAATAATAATAATAGCATATAGACAGGTTTTTTGAGTTTTGGAAAAAAAGCTTTATTAATATTATTTCTTTTTACTGTCACAACCACCCTGGGAGACAGATACTATTCTTATCTTCATTTTACATATAGGAACTCTGAGGCACTGAGGAGATGAAATGACTTGCCCAGGATAACACAGCTAGTAAGTATCTGAGGTAAGATCTGAAAATCAGTTCTTCCTGATTCCAGGTGCAGTGCTCTACCCACTGGGCCACCTAGCCACCAAAACAGAAATCACTCTGGCATAGGTATATGAAATAGGGCTTGTAGTTAAGAAGACTTAGGTTTCAAGCTCTTTTGTGTGTGTTGTTTTTTTGTTTGTTTTTTTTACAGCTGAGTAGAATGTGGGTACAAAGGGGACCAAAGGCACTTTTTGTACCAATCTCAACCAAAAGAAGGTCTATGACATTATGGACACACAATGCATATCTAACTCAGTATGTACCAGAGAGTAACAGTACAGAAAAGCAACAAGAAAACATAATTTTAAAACTGGGGCTAATAACAGCAATATTGTAAGATGATCTGCTGTGAATGACTTAGTCATTTTCAGCAATACAATGATCCAAGACAACTCTGAAGGACTTATGAAAAATGCAATCCATCTCCAGAGAAAGAACTGATGGTATCTGAATACAGATTGAAGCATAATTTTTGTGATTCCTTTATCTGAATTTTTTTTTGTTTTTGTCTGTTGTCTTTCACAACCTGGCTAATGTGGAAATGTTTTGCATGACTACTCGTATAACTTATACTGAATTGCTTGAGTTCTTAAGGAGAGGCAGGGAGCGAGGATGGAAGAGAATTTGGAAGACAAAGTTTTTAAAAACTGATGTTAAAATTTGTTTTTACATGTAATTTGGAAAAATAAAAATCCTAAATAAAACTGGGGCTGAAAATACTTCATGGAATTACCTGCAAGCAACTTGTTCAAATTTCAGAATGAATGTCCTGGAAGGGCACAGCTATGAAGCAACTATAAATTTCCAGACTCTGCTCATAAGTGCAGCCCCTCCAGTGTGCAGGAGCTGAGCATTTTGTAGGAGGCTTACACGATTTCTCTTATACCACTGTGCCAACCCATATCCCCAACAAGGGGCATATAGATTCTCTATATGAACAAACTGAAAAGGAAATACCCATTAGAAAATTTGCCAATGTGTCTCTGCATTACTTATTCCTTTAGGTAGATGGAGGAGGTGAGAGGACCCACCCATCACCCTTTTTATCATCTCAGCAGAAGTACCCAGACTTTGATAACAAAAAAACATTCAGCTCAAATTTAAGGGCCCCAACCTGGAATCAAATTCCCACATCGGGATCAAATTAAATTGGGGCAAAAGTAAATCATTTCTCTACCTCATTAATTTGAACACAAGCTTGCCTTAATAATTCTACATTTTATTAATGTACTAAAATATATTTGTTAGCCTTCTTAATACAAAGGAAAATTCCATTCTAAAAGATGCTGAAAATCTATCAGGTGCTACATACGACACACTGGTAACCATCCCAGTTCTTTCCCCTATACTTATTTTCCTTCTGAACTCCCTGTGACCTTACTTACATATTTAGTCCTTTCCATTTATGGCTGCCAGGCTGCTCAGAGCTAAAGCAACAGCTGATGATGCACCACACTGTGAAGCCCCAGACCCCTTGAAAGGGGCCAGAGATAGTAAGCCTACTCCCCCCCTACACACAACCACCAGGTCTGTTGTGGAAAAAAACAAATCAGTCAATCTTGACCAATGGATTTTAAGATTTTCTTCCCTAAATGTTCAAGGAAAGGATGTGGTTGAGAAATCACAAGTCTGTTGTTCTTTCATAATTCAGTTCTTCATAATTCATTCTTAGAAAAGGCTCTAGCTTGATAGGCCTGGGGCCCATTTTATTTTCTCATCAGAAACTGCCCACAAAACCTAAGCGAAAATTTTCAAAGGAGGCATTTCTAACCAGATACAATTTGGGCCTAAGGCAGAAATCAGACTTTGGCTCTTTGCCTTGTTCCATCCTTGACATCTCATGTGAGAGTTACAGCTGTTAAGAGCCATTAATGGATCCCCTCCCCTTCCTAGTCTCCTTGGTTTATGCCACTGAAAAGCTACACTGTGACTGGACTTAAGACGATATGACATGTAACAGGTTTTTTTCAATGAAATATTGGCAGAACCCACTTTTAAAAAAAACATTTAACAAAATATTAGAATGCTCGTCTAAGGAGGTATCCTTTGCAGACTACCTGCTTGTCCATAAGCGGTGTCAGGAAAACCCAGGCAGCAGAGTACAGTACAGTGAAAAGGAGGATAGATTTTTAGTCAAAGGACCGGGTTCAAGTTCCACTTCAGCTACGTGCTACCTGTATGATGCTGGGATATTCTTTCACCTCCCTGGGCCAGAGTTTGCTCCAATGTAAAATGAACAGATAAACACGAGATTAGTATAGATCAGGGATTCTTGACCTCCTTGTGTCAAGAACCCCTTTGGGCAGGCTGAGGAAACTCAGGCCCCTTCTTGGAATAATGATTTTTTTTTTAATTAATCATTAAAGGGAATGCTAAATCTCAGTGACAAATCAAGGTGCAATTTTCTTCCCATTCAAGTTCACGAACTCCTGGAGGGATCCATAAGCCCCAGGTTCCAAACTTCTAGTCCTTATGATCTTGAAGTCCCTTCTTGACTCTAAATCTGTGATTCTATGATCCAAAGCAATGGTAAAATGATCATTCCTGTGGGTGGGAATAATGTCTCCCTGTAGGTTTACCGCACATAGGACATTAAGACGAGATTTAAAGTCTTTGGAAATGAATACTTCCCTAGTGGGGAGCTAAGCCAAATCTTAGCCATCCGAAAGCAGACAGTCGTTTGGGTCCTTCGCTATAACTACCACCACTTACTAAGAGACAACTCGATGTGGGGGCTGAGAAAAACACATGGTTTAGATAATAACAGCTGATGTTTGCATAGCACTTTAAGGTTTACTAGGCTAAATTACTGGCCCATGTGAATGTCACTACTAAGTGTAAGAGGCAGGATTCTTCAAGATTACAAGTTTAGACCTCCATACACACTAGGCCCCACTGCCTTTTTACCTTTAAAAGGCTTCCACTCTAATAAAGGGGCATAACTACAATACAAAATAATACAGGTGTATTATAAAACTAATGAATGTAGTGTCTAAGTCAACCATCATTTGTTAAGTGCCTACTATATTCTAGGCACTCTTCTAAGCACTGGTCCAATTGGGGGGGGGGGGGAGGCAAGGCAAGTAATGATTATGGGGATGAGGAAATGTTTCATAGAGGCAGTGGCATCTAAACTGGTCTTTAAAGAATGGGCAGAATCAAAGAGGAAAAGAAGGATAGAGGTGGCATTCTGGGAACAGGGAAGAATGTGCATACTGAAAGGGAAGCAAGATGACATGGACTGGAAAATGAAGGACAGTGCCAGATTGTAAAGGACCATTAAAGCCAGACAAAAGACCTCATAAACTTTCCTGAGTAAGTAACAGAGAGGATTTAGAAGGTCTTGAGCAGAGGATAGACTAACCAATGCAACATTTATTAGTACCTACTGTGTGCCAAGACACTGTGAAAAATACTGGAGATACAAAGAGGAAAATAAAATATCCTGCCTGCCCTTAAGGAACTTATTTACATTCTATCAAAGGAAATGTACATTTGTAAGCATATACAGAATTAATACAAAGTAGTGTCTAAGGAAAGGCACTAGCATTTTAAGTGATTGGGGAAAGAGATTATGGATCCTAAGAGGTGGAGGACAAGGAATGGGGGATGGAGAGTCCTAGGTGAGGATGGCAAACAGTATAAGCCTGGAGAAAGGTAGTATGAAGCCAGATTATGAAAGGCATAAAAGCCTAACAGCAGGAAGTGGAGAGAAAAGTACAGATAAAAGAGGGGTGAGGGTAGAGTTGACAAGACATGGCAAATGACTGAATATGTGGAGTAAGGGAGAGTAAGTAGACAAGGATGACCCTGAAGTCACAAACCTGGGCAAAAAAACCCTGTCTAAGAAAGATTAGTCTGGCAGAAATATGAGGAGGGATGCATTGGAAGGGGGACAGAATAGAATAAAAGGTATGTTAGGAGCTGGAGTGTGGTAGTGAAAACCTAAAAAATTTAAAAAGCCAACAGCACTTAGAAACAGCAATAATTCTATTACTGAAAATTGTTTTGTTCTACTACTCCCCTTCCTTTAATTAGGAGGTCCTTTAAAAAAAAACAACAAACCCTCAACCTTTGTCTTACTTGAACAGAGGAGAAGAAAGGCAATGTCCACACAAGATTCTTAGAAATTAGGGGTGGGGAAAAAAAAAAAAAGAAATTAGGGGTGGAAGAGACTGAACCAGCCAAAAACCATGCAATAGGACAGACAAACAAGAAGCCACCACTACTCAGAGCACTTGTTCCATGTAGGCTCAGTTGAAATCAGAAGAAAAAATGAACAGGTTTGCAGATCATTACTACAAAAGACAGAAACCCTCCTGCCTATAGTCATTCATTATATACAGCTGTCAAACCTAAGCCAGTACATAGCAAGAATACAATTTCTCTCTCTTGCTGGGCCAGAGTAATTCCACTAATTTCAGCTATGTTTAAATGGAGCTAAATGCTCAAAATTCTATTACCAAGCTTCTTTCACTATGTTTGCCAAATCCATCTCTTTAACATTCCGAGTGTGACCATCCTGGTCCTGGCCATCATTCTGCCTCAGGTAGATGATTGTCCAAGTCTCAAAAATGACCTCACTGTCTCCAATCATTCCTTGTCTTCAATCCATCAAGCATACACTTATCAAGGTCAGGTGAATATTCCTAATGTACAAGTCCGAGCCATGTCATTCCTGTATAAAGCCTAGAAGGGTTTTGAATATCACATATGATGAATGATATAGAGATATATAGATACAAAACACACATATATAGTGCTCTGCAAACCTTAAAGTACTAAATCATCACCATTATCACCACATTCCTCTCCAATGGATCCCTGCTATCAATGAATTAATTCAAACTTCTTAGCCAGGCACACATGTCCACAATCTTGCTTGCTTTATTTCTCTCCTAAAATTAATTGTATGTTTGAATCAAATCAATCTCCCAAACATAGTTTTCTCCTCATGTCTCTGCAAGAGGTAGCTGGATGGCCCTATAGACAAAATGCAGGGCCTAGAGTCAGGAATACATGAGTTCAAATCCAGTCTCAGGCACTTACTAGCTATGTGACACTGCAAGTCACTTAACCTGTTTGCCTCAGTTTCCTCTGTAAAATAGGGATAATAACAGCACCTACCTTGCAAAGTTTTAAGGCTCAAATGAGAGAATAACTGTAAAAGTGTTTAGCCCAGTGCCTAGCACACAGTAGATGCTACATAAATGCTTATTCCTTAACACCATCTACCACTCTCCATCTTTGCTCATCCACTCCAGTCTCTGGCTAGAATGCCTTCCCTTCTCTAGGCCTATAGGAATCCTCCCTATCCACAAAGGCCAAATTACAGATCATTTCTTCTGTGAAGCATTTCTCAATTAACCACAGAGAAGGTTCTTCTCTCTCCTCTAAACAGTATTTTGTATCTTTTTTGTATTACTTAGCACACACTGCTTTGCAGTTACATATGATAGACTTTTTTTTTCATTTTGTATATGAAAACTTTAATAAAAGGGAAAAAATGAAAGAAAATGAAAAATAGCATTCTTCAGTCTGTATTCCATCAATATCAGTTCTTTCTTTGGAGGTGGATAGTATGTTTCCTCAATAGTCCTTTGGGATTGTCTTGGATCATTGTATTGTTGAGAATAGTTAAGTCTTTCACAGTTCTTCATCAAACAATATTGCTCTCTCTATGCACAGTGTTCTCTTGGTTCTGCTCTCTTCACTATACATCAGTTTATACAAGTTTTTTCAGGCTTTTCTGAAATCATCCTGTTTGTTACTTCTTATAGCATCATATACACAGCTTGTTTATCCATTTCCCAATTGATAACCATTCCTTTGATTTCCAATTCTTAGCCACCACAAAAAAAGCAGCTATAAATATTTTTGTACAAATAGATCTTTTTCTCTTTTAAGGAATTTCATCTGGCTTCTTACTGAGCCAAGAATTCTGCATCTGTCTAACCTTCACTTGGACTTTACTTTTGATGAAGTTAAATGGTGCCTTCTTAGAGACAGATGAACTATCCTGCTCGTAAATCCTATGAGGGTTCTCATTTTTCATTTAGCAGCTTCTGAATTTTGCCCTGTTTTGTCAAGTGTTCTGGCCCAAATGAGTAAATGCAGTGCTGAATCTCTGAAGTCTGCCCATTCCTTTTTTGCTCCACCGTTGCCAACTGTGACTCAGCTTTCCCTCCAATTTAGCAAGAACTGTTCCTGATAGGAGAAGCACTCTAATCTGTTAGCATTGTCTTCTCATAGTCATCTTGCCTTGGGGCCACTGTTGAATACAAATATTTAGCTTGGAGAGGATAAGTCTATGATCAGTCCAGCACTCTGTACCACATATTGCCTTTGTCATTCTCACATCCTGTCTGTCTCTTCTCCTTACTATTAAATGCCAATGTTTGCTGTAAGAGTGCATCCATGAAGTTTTATAACATTTAGGTAAGACAGTGCTGGTGATGAGAAGGTTGTGAGACATCTTAATAGTAAGTGACCTTTGCTGTTGTTTCTGATTCCATACCTCCCAAGGACTCCCTGCCATATCTGATAATCTGTGCCTACCCTTACATTAAAGTCACACAGAATTATAAACTTATCCTCTTTTTGGTTCATTGATGATGGTCTCCAGGTCTTCATAAAATTTTCTTTGACCTCATCAAAGTTCATCATGGTGGAAGCATATGCACTGAAAATGATGGTGTGGCATTTTCCTGAAAGTGGCAATAGCATTTTTATGAGCTTGTTGTTCACTCCTTTTGGTAAGCATACAAGTTTGTTGGCTAGATTAGTTTTTTGTTTTTTGGGTTTTTTTTACCAATGTATTTTTAATTGTAATATTTAGGAGTTATATTTCATAAGATTTAGAGTTCCAAATTTTTCTCCCTCCCTCCCTCCCTTTCCTCCCCCCTCCACAAGATCGCAACCAGGTTATATATGTACAATCCACAAGCATTCTTTTTATCAGTTCTTTCTATAGGGGTGCATAGTAAGCTTCCTCATTAGTTCCTTGGGATTGTCTTGGATCATTGCACTGTGAGAGTTGTTAAGTCATTCACAATTACTCACTGAACAATACCGCTGTCACTACACACAACGTCCTCTGAGCTCTACTCACTTCACTATACATCGATGTTCATTAGTCTTTCAAGGTTTTTTGGGGATCATCCTGTTTGTCATTTCCTGTAGCACAAGACCATTCCACTACAATCATACAGCACAGCTTTTTCCATCATTCCTCAATTGATGAACATTCCCTTGATTCTTAATTCTTAGCCTCCACCAAGAGTTGCTATAAATATTTTTTGTGCAATTTCCTCCCCTTTTCTCTTTTTCATGATTACTATTGTTAACTGTTTCCCTTCCATCCTATTCCCTTCCCCATGATATTTATTCTATTATCCATCTTCTTTCATCCTATCACTCTTCGAAAAGGATTTGCTTGTCTGTCCCCTCCCCCACTCTGCCCTTCCTTCTTTTGCCCCTCTTTCTTTATCCCCTTCCCCTCCTATTTTCCAGCAGGGTTAGAGAAATTACTCCACCCTCCTTGAGCCAATTCTAATGAGACTGAGGTCTTTGAGCCAATTCTGAGGAGTGTTAGGCTCATTTACTGCCCAGATTAAATAGATTACTCCACCCAGTTGGGTGTGTCTGTTAGTCCCTCCTTGAGGCAGCTCTGATGAGTTTAAGGTCTTTGAGCCTTTTCTGATGAGTGTAAAATTCATTTACTGCCCTGCTCCTCTCCCATCTCTTCCCCCACTCCATAAGCCTTTTCCTGTTTCTTGCACGTAGGATATTTCACCTCTGCCCTTCCCCCTCCCCCAGTGAATTCCCTTTACCCCTCAATTTAACCCTAAAGATGTCATCACTTAGCTAAGTGACACAGTGGACAAAGCATCACCCCTGGACCCAGGGGGACCCCAACCAAAACCTGGCCTCAGACAGAAGACAGTCACCCACTGTACGACCCCAGGTATGTCCCCCAGCTCCAATTTTTTATGCTTCTCTAGAGTCTTGTATTTGAAAGTCAAATTTGCCATTCAGTTCAGGTCTTTTCATCACAAATATCTGAAAGTCTTCTTTTTCATTAAAGTACCATTTTTTCTACTGAAAGATTATGTCGAGTTTTGCTGGGTAGCTGTTTCTTGGTTGTAATCCCATTTCCTTTGCCCTTTGGAATATCATATTCCATGCCCTCTGGTCCTTTAATGTAGAAGCTGCTAGATCTTGTGCTATCCTGACTGGGGCTCCACAGTACTTGAATTCTTTCTTTTTGGCAGCTTGCAATATTTTCTCCTTGACCTGAGAGCTCCGGAATTTGGCTATAATATTCCTAGGAGTTTTCCTTTTGGGATTTCTTTCTGGAGGTGATCAGTGGATTCTTTCAATTTCTATTTTAGCTTCTTCTTCTAGAATTTCAGGGCAATTTTCCCTGATAATATCTTGAAAGATGGTGTCTAAGCTCTTTCCTTGATCATGGTTTTCAGGTAGACCAATAATTTTCAAATGATCTCTCCTGGACCTATTTTCCAGGTCAGCAGTTTTTCCCAGAAGATATTTCACATTGCCCTCTATTTTTTTATTCATTTGGATTTGCTTTATTGTGTCTTGGTTTCTCATAAAGTCACTGGCTTCCATTTGTTCAATCCTAATTCTTAGGCAATTATTTTCATCAGAGAGCTTTTATACCTCCTTTTCCATTTGACTTTTCAAGCTGTTGACTTTTTTCTCATGTCTTTCCTGCATCTCCCTCATTTCTCTTTCCATTTTTTCTTCTACCTCTCTAACTTTTATCTTCAAAGTCCTTTTTGAGCACCTCTATGGCCTGAGACCAATTCATATTTTTCTTGGAAGCTTTAGATATAGGGGCCCTGATGTTGACATCTTCCTCTGAGGGTGCCCCTTGGTCTTCCTTGTTACTGAAGAAACTTTCTATGGTCCTCACCTTTCTCTGTCGGCTCATCTTGCCTTTCTTTTACTAGACTTTTAGCTCCTTAAAGTGGGGCACTGTTTCTAGGCTGCAATATCCCAAGCTTAAGAAGTCCCAGGTGGTATGATTTAAGGAGAATCAGGTTCTTCCCTTGCCTAACCTGTTCCCTGGTCCTTAGATGACCCCAGACCAACTTGCTAATTAACCAGCTTTGTGTTAGCTCTGACAAGCCTGTGCCCCTCCCCCACCTGGGCCACTTCTACTCGAGCCTACCACCTGGTTCTCAGCAGGGGCGCAAAATCCAAGTTCTGCCTTAGCACCAGCATAGACCCCTATAGTCTCCCCCCTGCCCAGGGCTCAACCCTCTCACCAGACTGTGAGTTTATTTCCAGACGACACTGGTGCTTCAGCTGATTCAGAGGCTCTGGGTGTCTCCTTCTCTGGTGAGGCCTTCTTGGGACTGGATCTGTGTTAGGGTGACTGTGGGGTTGGACTCGACTCCCGTATTAGCACATCAACTCCCTCCTTCTGAGCTGTTCTTGGTTAGAAGATGATTTCAGCACATTCTTCTGTGAGTTTTGCTGCTCCGGGCATTTTCCTATGGCGTTATTTGGATTTTTTTGGAGCGATCAAGTCTATGATAGACTTTTTGTCTTCAGTTAGAAGGTAAGCTCAATGTGGGGAACAAGTTTAACCAATATAGTCAACACTGATTACGTTTGTATTACATGCAAGGCGATAATTGTGCTGGACTCTAAAAATACAAAATTACTAAATCATAGTCCTTGCCCTAAACTTTTCTTCTTCATATTCTTATCACCTATATATTAGGCACTCAAATAATATATGGAATGAATTAATCAATATGTGCTAATTACTTACCTAGTCTGTATAAGTAATGTAATAATAAGAAATCTAGGCTTTTAAGAGCCAACACTTCAGCAAAAATAACTTAAATCATGCCAAAACCACCACCAGCAAACAAAAACAAGCCCTAGGAGGTTCCTGCTTGATTGAGCAGTAAGTAATCCTAATTTCCTCTCTGTGCCTCCTGGAAAAGAGGGGAAAGGAATTAGTAGACAGGTAAATTTCAGGGGTTTCCAAAGACTTCTTTTCACCCATGAAAAGAATAAAGGGAAAATGATCAAGCCATTGCAGGCATTCAGCATACTGCAAAGAGATCAGATGTCTAATGTTTGTTAAACTGCTGACTGATCTTTTATTAGTATTAAATCTTCACTAAATGCCAACAGGAAAGAAGGACCCATACAGAACAGAGGCACAAATAGTTTGTCAGAGAGACTTCAAACCTATCTGTAACCTGATCACAGGAGCATGGATTTTTTTTAAGTAATTGAGAAGGAAAGTTCAGGTCAAGCTAAAAGACCTTGAAGGCCTTGATTCAAACACAATCTAGATAGACTGACATGAGCAACAGAAATAATGAAGAGAAAAATCACAAACCAAAGAGACATATTTGCCTTTCGCCCTAAGAGTTCACCTCCACCCAACACAACAAACCATTACTGCTGGTTCAGCACCATCAACTTACACAGACACTGGTTCTAAAAAAGAAAAAAAAACCCTCTCCCCCCATGGAAGAAAAAAAAAATCAGCAAGTTAGGCTTTGGCCAAGAGAAAAGAGGGCAAATAAAAGATATAATTTGAATTGTATACAATAAAACCTGGGCTATCCCAGAACTCAAAACTTATTAGGAACTGCCTAAAATGTACCAATGCCCTGTTTTTTGAATGGTTGATTACTCATAACTTAGGTACTTTTAATGGTTCAGTGTTGTTATTGCTACAGAAGTTAAATGCCATATGGATGGGGGCAGTGGGGTGCCCACCAGGTTGGGTGAGCATGGGTGCTAGCGGTAGTACTAAAACCTGCCTTCCAGAAAAAGTCCTTGAAGTTAGTTTTCTTCTTAGTCTCTTGCCTCCCTCATAAAGATGGAGTGAAGCATGTGACACTGCCTGCCCGCCTGAGTATTAGACAGCCGCCCTTCTGCAAAATTAATAAGTAAATCAAAGGTTGAAACAACCTTCATTCTCCCAAGGGGTTTTCCCATTCTCCTGAAAAAAATCAACTTCACCCTGGCAGCGTCTTTTAACTTGTCAACTCCATTCAAAACGTGGTTCACTGGATTAGTGATGAAGAAATGATAGGCACCTTGTTGTCCACTTCTATCCAGCATTCTATCTCAACTGCACCATGGGATGCCGAGCTCCCCACCCCCACCTTGCCCTCCCCAAGGCTGCACTGGAGAGGTGTCATATTTATCTGCCTTACTCGCTCTCTTCTGCTGTCAGTGTCTGCTGCTTATTCTCCCTCATCTCCATTTCTCATCACTGTCATCATTCAACTTTGTAATATCTTCCTCCTTTTCTACATTTCTTCCTTTTTATCCTGTCTTCACATATAAGGCTAGCCAATAAGGACTCCTTTCCTAGCAGTGAAGCAACCACAGTACAATTAAATAGGACTTCTTTTCTTTTTAAAAATGTTTTTATCAATGCACTTTTTGGATGGGGAGGGAAATCACTGACTTACCCAATGACTTTCCCCCTTCACCATCCATCCCAATAAAAACTTACCTTAGAATAAATAAGATAATTAACCTATAAAACTAAACACATTGGTCATACCTAAAAACATGTGCCTGATTCTGCACCTATAGTCTACCACTTCTCTGCCTAGAGGTAGAAGCCATGACTCACCATGAAGTCCTCTGAACCATCATTAATCAAGTGTGACAGCAATGAGCAGGTAAGCCGGAAAACCCTGGAAACAACTAACTGTGCTACCTAGAACACCAGTCCTGCCTCCAGCCTAGCCCTCACAGCCATAACCCCAAGAAGCAAACCCCATGGAGATGCAAACTGGCAACTGCTTCTGCTTCCTCAGCAACCAGGGCTACTGAAGACCCAGAAAAGGCTGTTCTTGACACCAAACTCTTTGATATTATCGAACTGTTCTAAACCAGAGACAGATATGATCTTGCCACTTGAAACTATGTTAACTAAGATGCATTTGCTACTACGATCTAAGCACCATGACATCTTTCCATTAAACTCCTATATACCGTCTCCCATTAGAATATAAGTTCCTTGAGAGTAGAAACTGTTTCTCCTTTTCCTTTTTTTTTTTTTGAGGGGCAATGAGGGTTAAGTGACTTGCCCAGGGTCACACAGCTAGTAAGTGTCAAGTGTCTGAGGCTGGATTTGAACTCAGGTCCTCCTGATTCCAGGGTCGGTGCCTTATCCAGTGTGCCACATAGCTGCCCGCTGTTTCTCCTTTTCCAATTATACCCCAACCTCTTAGCACAAATACTTTTGCACATAGTAATGCTTGATAAAGTTTTTCATTCATTGATTTCTGCACAGAAGGTACTACTAACCACTGTCTATTCCCAAGTTCTGAAATCTTTCAATGATGTTTAACTTCATATTATTGTGATCAACTGTACAAACTGTTATCTTGGTCCTGCTTAATTTGATTTGTGTTGCTTCATGCAAATTTTCTCACGTGTCTCTGAATTATTCATATTTATCATGTCTTATGGTGCAATAATATTCCATTATATTAACAGACCACAATTTAACTATTCCTCCAATCAGTGGCTACCCACCTTCTTTCCAGTTCCTATACTATAAAAGGAGCTACTATAAATATTTTTGTATATATGACACCTTTTTCTTTGTCTCGACCTCATCGGAAGCGTGGGTATGTGCCTATGTATGCATTTAGGAAAAATACTGCTGGATCAACCAGCATACAACATTTAATAAGTTTTTTAGTTAAATTTCAAATTATTTTCAAGAGTAGTTAGACCAATAGTGTTTTACCACTATTGAACCAACAGAGCTCTTACCGATAGTACAATAGTGTGCCACTCTTCTTCCCACAGCTTCTCCACTATTCTTGACTTTATCTTTCCTATTCTAATGGTACAAAGAAAAATCACTAGGTTTTTTTAGTTCTCATTTTCTATATCATTATTGATTTAGAGCATACTTTTATGTTTGTTTATAAGCTTCTATGTCCTTTAACATATAATATATGTATATATAAGACTATATAAGGAAAGGCTTTTACTCTTACAGATGGAATTGACATAACTATGTATCTTATAAACCAGGTCTTTATCAGAAATATTTACTACAAATGTTTTTCTTATAATTTCAATATATTCAATAGACTAAAGACCAAAATCTATTACTAAATGTAAACAATCTTATTTTTAAGTTTCTTCCTTAATTCTAGCTGTACTGATTTTATTCTTGCAAAAACTCTTCAACTTTATGCAAAACTGTCCATTTTATCTATTTTTAAATACTAATGACAATTCTTCCCCTAGTCACTGTTGTGAAAGCTTCTTCTTTCATTCTCTAATTTCTCTGAATCACATATCCATTTGAAACTTATTAAATCATTTTGTATATGTGCTAACGTAAATCACATTTCTACCAAATAACTTGACAGTTTTTCAGGTATTCAGGTGTTTGCATCTTTGTTTCTTCCTGAGTACTGACCAAATACTTCTTCACAAAACTATAATAGCTGTACACACCATACTAGAGAAAGGCACAATACAGAAATTTTAAAAATTCTCTTGAGCAGGGTAGGCAGCTAGGGTAGATCTCAGCAGCTGACAAAATGAAGAAATCTCAACAAGGCAGCAATAGGCATATAATAGTGAACAATAAGTGGATGATCTGGCCAACAATAGATAGGAACAGGAAGAGCTGATGGCAAATACTGGGACCCAGCCCCAAGGGTGGGAGTTCACAGGGAAGAATCTAGTCTCTAATACAGTAGGAAAGAAAGCATGACTCCAACCTGAGAGGAAATGGGGTGCCAGGCAGTGACTCAGTTACATTCATCAAGGAGCAGGGCCTCAGGAGCAAATAAACAAGACAGATCATGTTAGAACGTGAGCATACTTTGCAGAAGGTTTGTCATCAAAGATGAAGCAAGTGCTCCATTCTTGGAAATGCAGAGTAGTTCAGAAATAACAAAGACTTAATGCTGAAGCTCTTCTAACCCTAATATGGATCCAAGGGTTCTTCCCCCTACCTAGATGGCAGATTCTGTGCCTGTGTAAATGCATGTAGGAGGTGGGGTAGGAGGGAGGAATAGTGATGAGCCTTTGAAGTAGGGAGTTAACACATAAGAAATAAGAAAGATACAAGGGGACAGGAAATGAGGCTGGTCATGATCATTGTTTCAAAGTTGGAGAACTTCAGGCTTGAGAAAGCTGGTTTCCCAAAGTAATGGTTTATTATAATATTTGCATATATGGCCAACACTCTGGTGTGACATTTGGAGAGGGCTGGACACTTGATGATGATGACCCAAGCACAAGGTCACCTGGATTTGTGCAAGATGACAGAGCTGAAAACTAAGGTGAGGAGAACAAAGAAGAAACACCACCACTCATTTTCCTTTGTGGTGTAATTAGAGCCCAAATTGTGCTCTCTCCAGAATGGCTCAGTTGAAAGAAAAATCAAAGGTCCATTCTCAAATGAATAAACAAGCTCTTTTACATTGTTAGCCTTCTAAAAGCGAAGTCCATTAGAAATGCAAACAACTCAAGCAGAGGCAAAATAGTAGTTGACAGTTCTTTTCTGTAGTCAGCAACCCTGGCCTGTTTCCAGTATGTATCATGTACCAACACTAAAGGTTCACCTGGTAAATTCTGAAAGAAATTTAACCAAAGGGATAGCTAGGTGGCACAGTGGATAAAGCCCTGCCCATGGATTCAAGAGGACCTGAGTTCAAACCTGACTTGAAAGAGACAGACAGAGACAAGGAGGGAAGGAGGGAGGGGGAGAGAGAGAGAGAGAGAGAGAGAGAGAGAGAGAGAGAGAGAGAGAGAGAGAGAGAGAGAGAGAGAGAGAGATTTACTCAAAATTCATTTTAGCACCCAAACATTCTTATTTTTACAACATAAAAGTTTATTATGAAATATGATAAAAGTCAAATTAAATTCAAAGACCTATGCTCTAGTTCAAAATCTATCACTAAATCAACAAGTATTTATTAAACATCTATTGTGGGGGGAAAACAACATCTACTGTGGACGAGGCACTGTGCGCTAAGCATTGAGGATTTATAGAAAGGCAAAAACAGTCTATGCTGTCAAAGAGTTAACAATCTAATGGTGGGGCTCAGAATCTAATAGCTATGTGATCTCTCGGCAAGTCACTTAAGCTCTGGCTACATCAGATTCTTCCTATTTAAAATAGATTAATAAAACTCAATCATCTCTAACCAGAGAAGTGAAAGCACTTTTGAAAAGATCTAAAGCACTACTGCAACACCAGGTACCACTCTATCCTAAAGTCCTACACACACACACACACACACACACACAGAGAAAGCACAATCTCATTGGTCTCTTCATTACTTCTCATTTGGACTGTTATTAACAGTATAATATTTTCCTGATTTCTTCCAAGAGATCTCTTCCCTAATCCAAAGTAATCTTCATATGGGGTAGGCCTTCACATGTCAGTCACCCATTCAAAAACCTTAAGGGGCTCCTTGTCAATCAACATACATTTTGTCAGTGCCTTTATGTTAGAGACTGTGGTAAGTGCTGGATATACCACCCCCCTCCCCCAAAAAGGCCAAATAACAGTCCCTGCTCTCAAGAAATTCCAAGTCTAATGGGGATGACAATGTGAAAACAATTATGTACTAACAAGATATTTATAGTATTAATCGGAATTAATCAACAGAGAAAAGACACTAAGATTAAGGGAGATTGTGAAACACTTCTTGTAGAAAGTAAAATTTTAGCTGGGACTTGAAGGAAGCCAGAAGGATATGAAGATGAGGAGTAAAGTGTTCCATGTAGGGAAGATAGCCAATGAAAAAGCATGAAGTGAGGAAATAGCATGTCCCGTGCAAGAAACAGCCAGAAGGCTAGTGTCACTAGACTACGGAATACATGTAGGGGAATAATGTGTAAAAAGACTGGAAAAGCAGGAGGCGGCCAGATTGTGGAGAACTTTGAATGCCAAGCAGGACTTTATATTAAACTCACAAGCGATAGGGAGCTGCTGGAGTTTATCGAAAGGAGGATGACATGGTCAGTTTTGCACTTTAGAAAGATCATTTTGACAGGTCAGTGCAGGATGGACTGCAGTGGGGAAAGAATTGAAGCAGGAAAATCAATCAGAAGGCTTACTACTACAATAATCCAGCATCAGCTCATGAGGGCATGGACTAAGATAGTGGCAGTGTCAGAGAAGAGAAAGGAGAGAATATTAAAGACACTACAACAGTCTAATCAATGGAACTTGGGAACAGACTGTATATGGAAGGTAAGAGAAAGAAGTCGGGTAGAATAGAACACAAACTCCTCAATTAGCTCCAACCACAATCTAGCTTCAGCCTGACTCCACATTATCTCTTCACACACTCTATAGTCAAAGTATCATTACCTAAACTCTAAGGTAGCATCTTCCCCTTTCATGAATTTGAACAAGACATCAAGTGACGCCTGGACTTCCTTGTCAGCTCTGACTTCCAGAATACTTGTCTTCCTTCCAAAAGGCAGTTAGATGGTGGAGTCAAGTGCTGGACTTAGAGTTCAGAAGACTCCTCAAATACCAGCTGTGTGACTCTGGGCAAATCACTTCACCTTTCTCAGCCTCAGTTTCTCCTTCTATAAAATGAATATAATAATAGCACATAACTCAAAGGGTTGTTGTAAGGTCCAAATGAAATAACAGATGTAAAATGATTTGCAAGCCTTAAAGTTCTATATAAATGCATGCAAATAAATCATAAATAAGAATAATAAGCTTTAGGTCAAATGTCATATTCTCTGTGAAACCTTCCTTAATCCCCAAAGGATCTGGCCCTCCCCATAATTTCCTATAGGATTTTATCTTATCTCTCTTTTAAGCCCTTCACTCTTTGTCTTGTTTTATACTTATTTGTGGCCCTATTTTACTCCCTACAGTAGAACAAGAGTTCTTTGAAGGAAAGGTACTGTTTTAGTTTTGGTTTTGTATTCGCAGTTTCTTAAATATAGGAACATGAAGGCACTTAACAGAATGTTGTTGTTTTTAAATAGAAATGAAATTGAAAAGTAGTAAAGCAAGTGGGGGGGGCCCCCCGCAGGGAGGAGGAGTAATTCTTATCGAGTCAGTCAAACCATCTCATTTTACAGATAAGGAAAAATGCCCAAAAGTGACTTCCCCAATACAAATCAGGCGATAAAAACTGGAACCAGGACCAAATTCTGGGTTCTTTTCAATCTATCATTAAGCATTTAGGTAGTAATAGTGGTAAGAATACAAAGACAAAAATGAAACAGTTCCTGCCCTCAAAGAGTTTCTATTCTAACATTTCTATTACACCTTTCCATTTTAAAACAAAACAGAATCAGGAGCAGCTAGGTGGTGCAGTGGATAAAGCACTGGTCCTGGATTCAGGAGGACCTAAGTTCAAATCTGGCCTCAGACACTTGACACTTACTAGCTGTGTGACCCTGGGCAAGTCACTTAACCCTCATTGCCCCGCAAAAAACAAAAACAAAAACAAACCAGAATCTCATACAGTGAAGCACATAAATTATACACTGTTTCTGTGGATTTTCTGTTCATCTTTTATCATATCATTTTACACACACACATACACAGATGGGCATGTGAAGGACACTGATAATGAAAACATACATATGTAACATAAATATACACTCAAAGACACATAATTATATATTTATCCATAATTAAGTCATTAGATGAGTGTGTTACTTTAGTCTTTTTGGTAAATGATATTTCTTTAATAAGCACAAATGCTCATTAAGCAATTTATTGAGAAAAGTATTTTGGTTCACTTGAAAATAAAACCAAATAAAATAACACTTTCAATATTCAATATAAGAAATAGACATTACCATTGGGTGGTTATTTGTACGATGAAATTTTTTACAATCATTAAGATTGCCAAAGAGTCCCTTTCTCAATCAAGTTGTCCTTTATCTCTTATTCATCTGACTATCCATTAAGTGGAGAACAACTCACTTTAAACATATGAACACTGTCTGATCAAATGAGTAAATGTATATATGAACTTTGCAAACCTTAAAGAGATATATAAATGTTACCTATTATTAGTTGTTCAAATGAACATACTTTTATATTTGGAGCTAGATTTATTTATGTATCAAAAGGTAGCTAGGTGGCACAGTAGCTAGAGCACTCAACCTGGAGTAAGGAAGACCTGAATTCAAATATGACCTCAAACAGTTACAAGCTATGTGAGACCCTGGGCAAATCACTTAACCCTGGTTTGCCTCAGTTTTCTTAACTATAAAATGGGAATTATAACCACATTTACCTGGCAAGGTTGTTGTGAGGATCAAATAAGATATTTGTAAAGCACTTTGTATAATGCCCTGGTACATTTCTATTCTTCAGTAGTTTCAGTCATTTCTGACTCTTTGTGACCCCATTTGGGGTTTTCTTGGCAGAGATATTGAAGTGATTTGACATTTCCTTCTCCAGCTCATTTTACAGACAAGGCACTCAGGGTTAAGTGACTTTCCCAGGGTCACACAGCTAGTAAGTATCTGTGGTCAGGGGCAGCTAGGTGGCACAGTGGATAAAGCATCGACCCTTGATTCAGGAGGACCTGAGTTCAAATCTGGCCTCAGACACTTGACACTTACTAGCTGTGTGACCCTGGGCAAGCCACTTACCCCTAACTGCCTCACCCAAAAAAAAAAAAAAAAAAAGAATCTTCCTGACTCCAGGCCCACTATGCCACCTAGCTACCTACAGATACTACATAAATTCTTTACTCTTCTATCTGGAAAGGACCTTATATGTCATCTAGTCCAATCTTCTCATTTTACAGATGAGAAAACTAATCTCCCACATTAGGAAATTTCTATGGAAAAAGTCATATGGTTTTGGTGCTTTTTGATGCTGTCTGAAGACAGGAGCTTCTCAGAAGGCTTTTATAGTACCTTCATGACTCATTTAAAATATAATGTGCTTGGGGCAGCTAGGTGGCGCAGTGCATAGAGCACTGGCCCTGGATTCAGGAGTACCTGAGTTCAAATCCGGCCTCAGACACTTAACACTTACTAGTTATGTGACCCTGGGCAAGTCACTTAACCCCAATTGCCTCACCAAAAAAAAAAAAAAAAAGAATATACAATGTGCTTGTGACACACAAACAAGAGTTTAAAATCTCAGATTAAGTTGCTACAACTATAGCTGGATGAATATTATTCCTCTTTAGTTTTCCTTATTAAAATCTTCAAAGTGAAAGGTACCAATAATGAAAACATATGTCAAGTATCTTTCTCTAAGAAGCCTTTAACGAACATTAAATAATTAATCTGTACAGTTCCTCACCGAGAGAAACAAAAGGACAGCTGGTCAGTGTTGCTTATCTAGCAAACAAAATCAGAGGAAGATCTTTCAGTTCCACTGTGGTGGGTGCCACTTGCAAAGAAAAGAATTAGTAGAATTTTGCCCTGCGCACTACTCCAAGGAGCAGTTGGTCCCAATGAGATAAAAGCAGTCCTTTGGGCTCAGAAAGTTTTTTCAATTCTACTAAGTAAAGAACTCTGTGGTGAGAGACAAGCGAATCCAAACATTTCCATAACATGGTAAGATCCCATGTATCTGATTGCTCATTTTCTAATAGCTGCAGATAGCCTTTAATGAACCATTAAAGATTTATAAAAACTTTTGATCCACCACATCTACTGCCACAGACCACACATATCATAGCCTGCAATTTGTAAGCCTAGGTTCTCTCATTCCAAAGCTGTGAAATTAAAATTACTTTTTCTATTTTTTTCCTCTTTCTTATCTGAACTTCAATTCTATGCCTTCTCCTATGCCTCTAAAATCCACATTTAGGCCTCGGCTTATACACGCCAACGCGTTGCCCTTGATATTTTCTAAAGGTGAATTGCAATTTTAAAACTCAGTAACCTTTTTGTATCAGCAAAAGTTAGAGTAGATGGCAACTTAAGCTGAATTTCCTAATTTAACCAGAGGACTTGCAGAAAACTATACTGGTAAGATTCCTCTATCACCCTCTCTAGCTAAAGCAGCAATGTTGTATGTATACACAGTAGTTTAAAATGGTAGTGTATCCTAATGCATTGTTAGTGGAGTTGTGAACTGATCCAATCATTCTGGAGAGCAATTTGGAACTATGCCCAAAGGGCTATGGGACTGTGCATGCCCTTTAACCCAGCAATACCACTCCTAGGTCTGTATCCCAAAGAGATCATAACAAAGGGAAAAGGACCCACATGTACAAAAAATATTTATAGGAGCTCTCTTTGTGGTGGCAAAGAATTGGAAATCGAGGGAATGCCCATCAATTGGGGAATGGCTGAACAAGTTGTGGTATATGAATATAATGGAATACTATTGTGCTATAAGAAATGATGAGGCAAGCAGATTTCAGAAAAAACCTGGAAAGACAAGTAGATTGATGCTGAGTGAAGTAAGCAGAACCAGGAGAACATTGTACAAAGTAACAGCAACACTGTATAATGATCAACTATGATAGACTTAGCTCTTCTCAGCAATACAAAAAGGACTCATGATGGAAAATGTTCTCCACATCCACAAAAAAGAACTATGGATTTTGAACGCAGATTGAACCATACTTTCTCTAATTTGGTTTTTTTTTCCCTTTTTTGAGGTTTTTCCCTTTTGTTCTGATTCTTCTTTCACAACATGACTAATTCAGAAATATGTTTAATGTGATTGTACATATATAACCTATATCAGATTGCCTTCTGTCTTGGGGAGGGAAGGAAGGGAGAAAAATTTGGAACTAAAAATCTTATGAAAATAAATGTTGAAAACTATCTTTACATGTAACTGGAAAATAATAAAATACTTTTATGATAAAAAAAAATTATAGTGTTTCATGGCCTGTTGGGAATATTCCTATCATCTTAACTTCTTTGTTTTAAACAAATTAATCTATTCAAAAAACTGTTGTGGTGATGTGATTGATAATCACATAATCAAACCGTTTGGCACACATTTATAATAGTTGAACTCCTGCAGACACTTGAAAAAGCATAAAGGGCATAAAAGAGAGGTAGAAAAAAGGCAGTCACATAAGCAGAAGATAAATTCTGCCCTGCAGAACCTGACTGCCATCATTATAACACATACATCACTCTAGGTTGTTTAAACACTTGATATAGATCCCAACTTCTTAAACTGTGGGTCAGAACCCTATATGGGATAGCAAAAATTTTGGCAATGGTAAAAGATTATGTATACCTATTTTATATTCCTCTATACCTGGAGTCTTGTAAAAATTTCTCAAGCAAAAAGCTTCAGAAGCCCTGATGTAGATAACAGGATTTGAGTCAATAGATGCCAGCCAGTCTGTTAGTCAAGAAGCATTTATTAAGGGTGTACCATGTACCAGGCACTGTGCAAAGCAAGGCCATAAAAACACAAGCAGAAAGAAAAGTGGTTTCTGCCCTCAAAGGGCTCACATTCTAATGTGGAAAAGATAACACATAAATGGGAGTTAAAAAGTGAAGTCAGGAGCAGAGTCAGAGAAGAAATGAAAGGTGTCTGGCCTAGGCTGGCCACAACACGGAGGGCTCCACAAGGAACTCCTCAGAGGCAAAAGGACGCACCCAGGTAAGAAGGCTACTAAAGCCTGGTAGCCAAGTACCAGGAGTCAGCAGGAAAGCTGGGAGAGGATTCTACAAGGTCTTTATTAAATGTATCCAAAACCCCAACTTCACAAAGAGTCTCATTAATCACGGTTAGTTTATAAGCTCAAAACTAAGGTCATAAAATAATTCAGATTTTCCATTCTATAATGTTCATTCGCCCACCATTTTGCAAACCTTGTTTAAGACTCATTTTTAAAAATAACCTTCAGCTCATCAATCATACTAAGACTTGATTCATTTGAATCTTATCAATTCACAATTAATCATTTGGATGAGCACTAAGCAGGTTCTAATTTTTATTGCCCAGGAGAAAGAAAGAGGCCTTCTAATAAAATTAATGATGTAAAAGACTACAGAAAGTGGTGTTTTACATATTTAAGGACCTTTAAAAACCTGTGTTCACCCATCTGTAATCCCAAAACATGCAAATTACAACTTTCTGATTCATTTTTTTTTAATGCTAAAGGACTAAACTTAGCATATGTTATATTATACCTCTCATAAATCAAATTATCTGGACCTAAGTAATTTGGGGGGAGAAGTGGGTGGGGAGGTAGACGTAGAGGAAGGAAGGGTATCTGGAACTATGATTTCAATAGCAGAAATTCCTGCCACAAAGAATATTCATTCCTGGGAAACTTCAGTCTTAGGTGGTTGGTTGTGTGAAGCACTGAGATGCTAAGTGATTTGTCCATGGTCACACAGCAATGAGTGTCAGCAGCAATACTGAAATCTAAAGTCTTCCTAAATGGTCAACCTCAACAATTTAAAGTTAGCAATTTCATACTGTTTATTTTGTTAAGTCTGTCACACACACAAAAAAGCAAACACCAGAAGCCCTAATGAGAAAGTCTCTACAATGGCTCTAAAAGTATATACTATTACTTAGGACACTTTCACAGAGTTGTTTTTTTAAACTTTTGTTCTCATTCTGGCCTTATCATTTTCATTCAAGTTACAGTAATAAAGTTCCTAATGTTAATTTACTGTAGCAGACTGATGTGGAATTAATTTATAAACTATCATTTAATATTTAGAAGTCACTGTTGAGATCAGTAATATAGGCAATACTGAGTATTAAAAACAAATGATGATACTTAAACAGCTGAAAAATTAAAGGCCTGGAGGAAAGTATATACACACTTCCTTCCCCCTTCCTTCCCCCTTCCTTCCCTTCTCCCCTCTTTCTCTCCCCACCCCAAGTTTGAAATATCGCCAATTAATGTCAGGATGTGTTATTAATTGTCCACTATAAATAAGGCTTCCTTCCTTTTTCGTGCAGTGGTAAAAAAGCTTCCAAGCAGAATGCCACTGTACTAAGCAATAGCATACAGAGGACCTCCTTTCTTTCTGGATAAAGATGAAAGCCACAAAGTAATACTTCTGAAATACAGTGTCAGCATTAATGTCCATGAAAGGCTTTACCACAGAGGTTATGGACTCATATAAAAGGTTCCTACTGCAAAGCATCTAAACAAAATACTATTATCCCTACGTCTCATTTGTAAAAGGATGGGATCAGACTAAATTGCCACCTAGGCCTCTTCCAACTCTCAAATTCTGTGACTGTAATTTGATTATTGCTCAGGTCTGTTCCAGCTCTGATCTCTAGATGTAAGAGGTCAACCCCAGAAACTGCCCACTATGTTCTCTGAGACTTTGTCTCCTTTGACCCTAAAGTCCCTTTCTAACTCTAAATCCTCTGGCTCTTAGGTGGATACTGATTTTATTAAAATGCATGTACTATATTTCAGATTTTTAAAAATAATCATATGGTGCCTAGGGGGTAGGGTGTACCATAGTGGCAAAAGATTGTTCTAGGAAGGAAATGGTTTCTCTGGCATTTGATTCTGAGAGATCTAAAAATATTTTGCAGACTGCTTACACAGGCATTCTGTTACCTATTCCCAAAGTGTACCTTTATCATCTTTTATTTAGTTATTTCAGAATAATTTCTGTTATTTCCAAGGGCTATACTCCATGATAACAGCATTTAAGAAAACCCTTTCCCAAAGGACTCATGATGGAAAATGCTCTCCAAATCCAGGAAAAAAAAAAAAAAGAACTGTTGAATCTAGATGCAGATCAAAACATACTATTTCTATTGTTTTTGTTGTTGTTTTTCTTTTTTGAGGTTTTTCCTTTTTGCTCTGATTCTTCTCTCATAACATGACTAATGCAGAAATAAAAAAAAGAAGTAAAAAAAAAGAAAACCCTTGATTTATTTTACATTTTAAAATAAAGTTACTGGTAGTTTGGGATTCTTTTATGAGTTTATTTCACAGAAAGTACAAATTTGGTATTATGTATGCATTCAGATTTCTGTACTCATAATTATAATCTTTACTATTTGGGAAAATTTTCTGAATGGGATCAATACATAAAAAAAAACAAACAGTAAAAGTTCAGGTGCTTGCTAACAATTATAATAAAAGTTAGCATTTATATATGGTGGCCTATGGTTTACTGGTGGCCTAACTAGTTTTTCTGCCTTAAGTTTATCTCTTTTCCAATACATTTAGTATACCACTGTCAGTGTTGTTGAGTTCATAGATGGAGGAGTTAATTCTGGGAATTCAGTTCATCAGGGAGGGCAGCATCTGAATGAGGCCTTGAAGGATAACCACTAAATATGGACAAATATGAGAATTCATCAAGGAAAAGGAAGAACATGTTGTGTTGTTAATAAAGATAAGTACTGTCCTTTTCTTCTCATCCTCTTCCCCAGTCTCTCTCTCTTGGCTGCCTTAGCCCTAACCAAACGCAGTCCATGCTATAAAAGGCCTATTAGATGGAGCCTCCAATAGATCATGGGCTCAAAATATATAGAGTCTGTCGCTCAATGGTCACCTGCTCTCCACGCAAACTCCCAGACACATGTAGAGTCATAAGTTTCAAAAATGGTGAAACAAAGAGAGGGCAAGGAAAATTTGGATTCAGAATTGGAAAAAAAACTAGGGACAAATTAGTAGTAGTTGACCTCCCAGCCACATGGTTTGGAATGTACAAAATGATTAAGACTTTTTCATTCACTCTGTGAAAAGTACCCAGAAGGGATCTTTGTGAAAGTGGACATAGAGAATGTAAAGGAAAATGCATGGCAACATTTCAGCTCTATAAAAAGTGGGTAAATTTTGGAACCAAGAAGGAAATGCCCCAATGAATGAAGTAATTATGTAAAAAAATGGTCAGCTGTCTAACTTATCAAATGTAACAAAAGTAGGTTTACAAACAACATTTGAACGTAAATGACAGTAAAAGTTAAATTGTTAAAAAAGAAAGAAATAAAGAACACATAAGAATCTCCCCAACTAAAATTTAAGTTCCTTTAAATCAAGAACAATGCTTTGCACATAATACAGGCATCACAGGGAGATATTGCATGTTTGCTTCCAGGCCACCTCAATAAAGCCAATATCACAATAAAGTAAGTCTATTATTTTTTTCATTCCCAATGTTTGTAAAAGTTATTTTTATACTATACTGTAGTCTATTAAGTGTTCAACAGCATTATGTCTAACCAAAAAAAGCCTATACCCTAATGAAAAAATACTTTATTGTTAAATATAATACCCATCACCTGAATCTTCGGTGAGTCGTAATCTTTTTTGCTGGTGGAGGGTCTTGCTTCAATGTTGATAGCTGCTGACTCATCAAAATAATGGTCTAGCTTTCAGCCTATCTCAGGTTTCCACATGGCTTCTAAGCTTAATTTTGAGTTAAAATGAGAGACTTGCAACTCTTCCTTTCACTTAAACCATAGAGGCCATTGTAGGGTTATTAACTGGCCTAATTTCAATATTATTGCGTCTCAAGGAATAGGGAAGCCTGAGGAGAGGGAGACTAGGGAATGGTGAGTTGGTGGAACAGTCAAAACTCACAACATTTATCAATTAAGTTCACTGTCATATGGGCACAGTTCATGGTGCCTCCACCCCCAAAATACAAGAGTAAAATCAAAGATCACTAGGCACAGAACACCATAAGAGATATAATAATAATAAAGTTTGGCACAGTGCAAGAATTACCAAAATGTAAAAGACGTGATATGAGCACATGCTATTGGAAAAATGGTGCCAATAGACACAAACCTTCAATTTGTAAAAAATGCAATATCTATGAAGCACAATAAAACAAGGTATGCCTGTGGAACTGCAATAAGTGTTTGTTGTATTAAATTGTATTTGCAAAAAAATTAAAATTAATAAAAATTAAATTGTATTTGCACCCTTCATGATGCCTACATATACTATATATAAACATTTTATGCATAAATATGAACATTTGATACAGGAATATTTTACATATAATAATATATAAATATATCTAAGATGCATTCTCACAGTATACAGCAATAATATCTGTAATACACTAAATTTTATATAATTTGAAATAGACTATAGAATCTATTATGTACAAACATACGTACATGCATGCATATGTACATATTTCTCTCACAACAGTGGCAGGAAAATATAGTCTCAAAGCCAAGGAGACCAATGTCCAAGGACCCCCTGTGACACGTACTGGCTCTGTGACCCTGGGTACCACATAACCTCTCAGTGTGCTAGGCAATTCTCTAGAACTATAAATTGAAAAGAAATGGCAACCTGCTTTGGGCAGAGGGAGTTTGTGGGAGTTCCCTATACGATGAAATCAAAGTGCAGGCCCTAATCCTACCAGAAAAGTGATAACACTTCTTTGAGGTCAAAGGATATAAGTTCCTTCAAGAAAAAAAGTCATTTTATGACCAAAGGGCTATAGAATTGTGCATACACTTTGATTCAGCAATACCACTGCTAAGTTTATATCCCAAAGACATCTCCCAAAAGAGAAAAAGATCTATTTGTACAAAAATATCTATAGCAGTTCTTTTTGTGGTGGCTAAGAATTGGAAATCAAAGGAATGCCCATCAATTGGGGAATGGCTAAACAAGCTGTGGTATATGATGGTGATGGAATATTATTGTGCTATAAGAAATGACAAGTAGGATGATTTCAGAAAGACCTGGAAAGACTTATTTGAACTGATGCATGGTGAAGTAAACAGAACCAGGAAAACGTTGTGCACAGAGACAGCAATACTGTTTGATGAAGAACTGTAAACGACTTAACACTATTCTCAACAATACAATGATTCAAGATGATCCCAAAGGACTAATGATAAAACATACTTCTCACCTCCAAAGAGAACTGATACTGATTGAACACAGACAGAAGCATGCTATTTTTCACTTTCTTTGATTTTTAAAATTCATTTTCTTGTACAAAATGACTAATATGGTAATGTTTTACATAATTGCACATTAATAACCCATATCTTATTGCTTACCGCCTGGGGGGCGGGGGCAGGGGAGGAAGGGAAGGAGGGATAAAATTTGGAACTCAAAACTATAAATAAAAATTTTTATAATTTTTTTAAAAAACAATTCATTGTAACAGTGAATATACAAGAGGAACAAGCTGGTTTTTATTCAGCTATGAAAACAAAGCATTACCACATCAATCAAAGAGCACTTCTTAAAAACAGTACTTTTTCTTATTATACACTTTTTTAAAAAACCACACATTTCTTTTGTGATCTACAGAATTACATGAACCACATTTATTTAGATTCCCAAGTATTGCTTTACATTTAAGTATTTACACACATATAAATCAAAATTTCATGATATGAATTCACTGCTAGGAAAAAACAACAGCTAAATCATTTCTTGGAAACATCAATGAGACTTGAATTCTAAGACAAAATAAAAATGACTTTCTCCTCTGTATCTGGCATCTCCAACAAGAAGTATTTAAAGACCCTGGAGGAGTAAAGGTACATTTTGTTTACCTTTGTATCACTTTGGCAAATGTATTATTTACATGGATATTCATTCATCAAACAGAACTTAAAATTTTAACTTAGACTCCTTCCTCTCCAGCTGATTAGGTTCCTCAGATGGGTATTTGTGCTGGGCCCAAACTATTCTAGAAGCAAAGGCTTAAGTGAGAAGGCTGCTACAGTTCTGAGTTCAGAGGATTCAAGCAACAAAGCATTCTATTATTTATTGGATTTCAGTACTTAAGGTTCCGAAAATACTTTAATTCTAAAGGTTCATTTTCCAATTACTTAATAGTACTCTTCATCCTACCACTTCACCAAAAACAGGGAATTTATATTTCACAAAATATATACTGCTTTTTATCAATTCAAAAGCAAATAACATTGAATTTATTTCTTAACTTCTTTATTAAAAAATTTCAGATGTTACAATAAAAGCTTCCGTTGGGATATAAAACCAGTTCAGACATATTCTTTATTGCAAAAAGTATTTTGCCGAGTCCTTCTTTGCTTCTTTTAAGAAATTCTTCTTCTACACATAGAGTAAATGCTACCTCGAAGATTTGTGGAGGCAGTGTAGTACATCAAAAAAGAGTATTTAATTTAAATTCATTGGACCAGAGAAGAGTCCTGGCTCTATGGGACTTTAGACAAGTAACTAAACTTTTGTGGTTCTCAGGTTTAACTTCTCTGGGTCTCCATTTCTTTGGTGTGATAATGGGTTTGACCTCATGACCTCTGAGTCCAGCTTTATACCTATGGTCATCTCCTTTTTCTAAGGAGTCCTTTGTTCTTAATTGATTATGCTGATTAAAATGCATTCTTTCAAATTTAGTTCTAAAATAATAGATCTTAGTCTGATGACCCTTAAAATAATTAGATGCATGGATGGATGGATGAAAATAAAATTAAGCAATAAAAAATTGAAATGATAATCCCCATTCCCTCATGTACATACATTATTTCTTCTATATTCCTTGAATGGGATTGGTTTTCAAACTTGTATGATGAGCAAAATCACACCCCCCCATATACAGCTTGATAATACAGAAGGCTCTTTCATTTCCTATAACACTGACATTATCCTCTTTGACTCCCCCATATCAGCCTTGTTATAAAATCATTCAGTATATTAGAAGAGCAAAAAGAACACATGGGGGCAGGCAGGGCAATGTGGGTTAAATAACTTGCCCAGGGTCACACAGCTAGTTAGTGTCATGTGTCTGAAGCCAGATTTGAACTCAGGTACTCCTGAATCCAAGGCCAGTGCTTTATCCTCTGCGCCACCTAGCTGCCCCAGAAAAAATTTTTTAAAAGAAAAATTGACCATTATTTGCAGTTACAGAACTTTTTTCCATCAAAGAGCTTAATGTTTCTCCCTCTGGTCCATAGGTGGCCGGGCTAAGTTTTTTTAAGACAAAAATACCAGTGTTAACGTTGGGGTGGGAAGTGGGGAACCTGTGGAGGTATGAAGTCTCTCAAAAACAGATGAGGTTCAATATGCACTACTCAAAGGTACCTCAACCTCTATATTTACCTGGATATCCACTTTATCTTTTAATCATTAAAGAGATGAAGTAGTTAAACAGAGTCTAAAATATAGAACAGTGAAAGATAAAAGCAAGGCCATTTTTGTAGAAGTCCACTAAGGTGATTTGACTTTTTTACTTAGATCTTAGCACAGGGACATCAGGGACCTGCTTTCAAAAACATAAAACATTATCATCACATTGCAGATGAAAAACAGAGGTCTAGAAAAGTGACTTTGAGCAGGTCACAAAGTGATAGAGAAGGCATTATAATATAGGTTTCCTGTCTTGTACAATGGCCTCTTTTTACAATTATTTTAAAAAATAAATATCCTTAATTTTTATACCCCATTCCTTTCCAAACATACCTCCCCTCACTCCCCTACCCAGTGACCTTTCCTCTAAGATTAAAAAAAAAAAAAGTTCAGCAAAGTGAACCAACACACTGACCTCATTTGGTAGCATGTACAACAACCACAACCACAGTCAACTACCTCTCAATTGAAGAAAGGGAGGCCCATTTTCTTGTTTCTTCTGTAGGGCAAAACTTGGTTGTTACAACTACATTATTCAATTTCATTTTACTCTTCTTTTATTGTTGAAGTAATTGTGCACACAATTTTCCTGGTTCTGCTCGCTTTATTATACATTAGTTCCTATAATTCTTACCAGCTATTTCTGAACTCTTCATATTCATTCTTATAAATGAATATTGCATTACTTTACCTACCTTCTGAGATTATGTCCAATTTAATTTGTGTATAGCTTCTTTGTACATAGTGGTTTGCATGATGTCTCCCCCATTGAATTATGAGATCTTTGAGAGCAGGGATTGTTTCTGCCTGCCTTTGTATTCCCTGTGCAGAGTACCTGACACATAGTAGGTGTCTTGTTTGTTGACTTGACTTTTCTCTTTTTTAACCAGTACCAAACAGTTTTTACCTATTAGTTTTTTTTATTATGTGGTTAAAGGTTAGAAAATGCTATAATTTTATCTTTTCTTCATTCCTACTTCTTTTTCTCCATTATTTCTTGAGATTCAAAATCTTTTATTCCTCCAAATGAATACAATGCAATTATTTTGTCTCACTCCATAAATCCCTTTGATTAATTAATATAGTAATAAATCTGTAAATGAATGAAAGTTGCATTATGATTTTTATTTTGGGACGACCTAAGCATGAACAACAAACATCCTTCTAATTATTTAAGTCTATTTTTATTTCTACAAGGAAGGTTATATAATGGTAGATAAATATATCTTGAGGGCCTTTTAGTAGACTGACTTCCAAATAGTTTATGTATCTGTAATTATTTTGAATTATTATCACTCTTATTTCCTCCTCATACTTGTTATTGCTATATAGAAACACTATGGATTTATTTTTCATCCTGCTATTTACTGAAGTTGTAAATTACCTCAATCAGTTTCCTTCCTGATTCTCTGAGATTTTCTAAGTTCATGCCAATTGCAATTAGGGATAGTTTCATCTCTCTGTTGACAGCTATGATTTCAATGCACTACTACACAGAGGCTTCTCAAAAAAAGAGGGGGGCCCCTAAAGTATAACTATGGCAACAGGAATTCACATGGGGTAGTGGAAAGAATCCTGTATTCTGAGATCCACAGATTTCAGTTTCAAAACTGCCTAAAATACTTCCTAAATGGGTGACCCTGGGCAAGTCACTTAACCCTCATTGCCCTGCAACAACAACCAAAAAAAACCTAATTATATAATTATAAAAAATATATAATATAATATAATATAATATAATATAATATAATATAATATAATATAATATAATATAATATAATATAATATAATATAAAAGACTAATTATATATGGGGCATTTCTTTATGTTCAATATTATTTCTGAGAATTTCAAACTAAGAACACCACAAAAAACAGGACTACCAAAAGTTCTCATCTCTTCTACTCTAAAAAACTCGTCTAAATATGGCCAAAGACTGGCAAAGGCATTATGTTCTTTTCAGGTGACATGGCAAGTCTTCAAGTCCCAAAGGACAGGGAATAGGGATATCTGGCTATCCCCAAGTCAACCACCCTATTCTAGTCCCTGGCAGAACTGTTCAAATCCTGACTCCAACACTTAGGAACTATGTAATTCAGGAGAAAAAACACTTAACATTTCAGTTTCTTCATCTGTAAAATGGGGGTAACAACACATCACCTGTGGGGTCAAATGAGATAATATATGTACCTTAAAACATTCTATCAATGCTAGCTATTATTAATAAATGCTTGTGGATTGAATAATTATATCATAAAATGTTAATAGATAAAAGATTGCTCAGCAATGGAGAATGGATACCTCTTTTCTCTTTTCTATGTTACCAACACCTGCACAATCAAAAGATTCTATTATCCTCCTGAGCTTTCAACCTATAGTATCATCACAGGATCATATCTAGAGCTGATGTCATTCTGTCATCAAATACAACTCCTTCATTTTACAGATGAGGAAACTGAGGCTTTAAGAAGCTGTTAGCCAATAAGTATTTATGGAGTGCCCACTTTATGCCCAGTACTGTGTTAAGTGCTAGAGATTCAAAGAAAGGAGAAACAAAAATCAGTCCCTGCTCTTAAGAAGCTCAGTCTAATAGAGGAGATAACATCTAAACAACTAAATAAAAATAAGCTGTATAAAAGATAAATTAGAAATTATCAACAGAGGGAAGACACTAGAATTAAGGGGAAACAGAAAGGGCTTCTTGTAGAAGCTGGGATTTTTGGCTGGGATATTTCCAGAAAAATTCCAGAAGCTGGAATTTTTCACTCAAGGAAGCCAAGGAAGTCAATAAAGCCAGGATACAGAAATAAGAAAGGAGAGCATTCCAGGCATGGGGGAAGGGGAGGGGCCACCAGTGAAAATACCCAGAGTCAGGAAATGGGACACCTTGTGAGAGGAACAGCCAGGAAGGCAGTCTCACTAGATCACAGAGTGCGAGTATGAGGGATGACGGCTCAGGGGAGAGTTCCAAGGTATAGAAATACTGGAAAAGTTGGGGAAAAGGGCAGGCTCTAAAGGGCTTGAATCCCAGCGGACCCTGGAGGTGACAGGGAGCCTCTAGAGTTAACTGAGAAGGGGGATAACATGATCAGACCTCTGTTTTGGGAAGATCCCTTTGAAAGCTGGGTAGAGGATGAACTGGAGAGCAGAGAGACCAACCACAAGGCTACTGCAGTTGTCCAGGTGTAAAGTGATGCCACCGTCAAATTAGTGGCAGTGTCAGAGGAGAGAAAATGGTACATGGGAGAGATGTTTCAAAGGTAAAATTGAAAGGCCTTGGCAACATATTGGGCATGAGGATAAGAAACAGTGTGGAGTTAAGATGACATCTAGGCTACAAATTTAGCTTTCTAGGAGGATAGTAGTAAGGAAGTTAGGAAGAAGGTAGGATTGGAGGGAATGATAATGAGTTCCATTTTGGACATGCGAAGTTTAAGATGTCTATGGGACATTCAGTTAGAGATGTCAAAGAGGCAGCTGAAGACTAAAGGTGAGCAGAAAGATTAGGGGTGGGTAAGTAAATTTAAGAATCATCAGCACAGATACAAATCATTTAATCCATGAGAGTTGATGAGATCACCTGATCTCATCACCTGGCATGAGGGCAGAAGAGTACTAAGGAAAGAGTCCTGTAGGAGATCTATGGTTAGTGGGTGTAAAGTGACTTTCTTTGGCTCACAAACATAGTCTCTGAGGTAGGATTTGAACACAGGTCTCCTAAACCAATCAGTATGCTGCTCATCTGTATTTAATAACACTTAGATAATCCATTTTTAAGAAGTCACTTAAGATGGTTTTCTGAAGGAATATAATTATGGGCAGTTCTCCCTATAAATGGGACTCAAATTCAAATTCAATTCAATCCAGCCTCAGATATTTATTTACTAGCTGTGTGACCCTGGGCAAGTCCCTTAACCTCTGTTTGCCTCAGTTTCCTCAACTGTAAGATGGGGATAATAACAGCACCTACCTTGCAGGGTTGTTGTAAGGATCAAATGAGATAAGCATTTAGCACAAAAGCTGGCACATAGTCGGTACTATACAAATGCTTATTCTCTCCCCTTTTTTACTTCCCTTCCTTCCCACGAACTCTAAGTATTCCAGCCATAATTTTTCCAAACAAATTGTGAAGAGAGTGAAGCCTTTCTAAATTAACCATCATTTGTTGCTAGCTAGGCAGATTTTATAGAATCATAAAATGTTAGATTTGAAAGAATCATGCTTGAAATTATTTAGTTAAAATCAAATCTCTAATTTTCCATATGAGGAAACCAAAGCTTCAGAAGCTAAGTGTCTTATCAACGTCACAGCACTGGCTAATGCAGCCAAGAACCCGGCAGCAGGCTCTTTACACTCTGCCACACAAACTGAAGCAAAGATCAAATGCCAATACCATTTTGTTAACCAGTCTTTAAATTGGTGACTTTTTCCCCCTCCCCTATTTATAAAGAACCCACAAGCCCCATATAAACCAGCCCTGATCCCGCTGCCATCTCCTCTGATTCAGCACACACATCATACACACCTGATACCATGCTACCAATACCCTAACAGAATTAAATTACTAGGCAGAGGCAGAATCCTTCAAACAGACAGGGTAGGGCACAGGAGTGAAAGTGTCTATAATGGATCAAATGGCCTCAGTTTCAGACAGATAGAAGATGATATTCGAGATTCTATGGATTTAGTATCTTACTTCTATGCAGATGGCTCCCAAATCTACATAGCCAGACATTATCTCCTTTGTGAGCTCCAAGCCAATGTCACTCACTCCCTCTTTTACACCCCCACGACTTCTATCCAATCAATTGCTATGTGTTACCTTCTCCCTTCTGCCCACAAGAATTCTCACAGAGGCACTGGACCACTGAAAGAGCTTCTGAATTAGAATTTGTGCCTCTAAATCTCTTTCCTTTCTGCTATATACTTCACAGAAATGCTAAAATAATCTTCCTCAAGTCAATCTCAGCATGTCACTCCCCTGGTGATTCCCAGGATAATAGAAATTCCTTAGTCATAAACTGTCTCCAGGCTACTCTCTTAAATTCCATCCTGACTGGTATACTTGCTGTTCCTCAAACTGGGCACACCATCTCCAACCTGCAGAAGACCCTTTGTTGAGGCTGTCATCCATTCTTGGATTGCACTCCTCTTCACCTCTTAGAATCCAAGGCTCAACTCAGATATGTCAGGAGGCCTTTCCTGATCCTAGTTGTTAATCCTCTCTCTCCTTGGAGGCCAGGAACTCATTTTTCATAGAATCAAATTCACAGTTTAAGAGAATTCAGCGGCCATCCAATCCAAATTATGTATGTCAACAAGTCCCTCTATAACATACCCCCCAAATGGTCACCCAACTTTCTTGAAGCCATCTAGAAAGAATAAACCCAATTACTTCAGACACAGCTAACTTTCCCCTACATCAAGCCTAAAAGTGCCTGTGTACTCTTCCCCCTACAATGGTCCTTGTTCTGCTCTCTGGTGCCAAGCAGAACAAGTCTAATACCCCCTTCCACACGACTATTTAAAGACACTTATCTCCTCTGCCCCACAAAGTTGCCTCTTCTCCAGGCTTTTTTTTTTTTGGTCCTTGTAGCACTTAAAGCCTGGCACAATGCCTTGCACATAGCAGGCACTTCATAACTGAACCAAATTGTTGGATCAAGTTATTGAATTTTTTTCCTTAACTTGTCTTCCTATATAATTTTGGATTCAGTAAACTCAGATAAAGAGAAGTACGGGTTTGGTTTTTGGTTTTGTTTCTTTAAAAGGCACAGCTAAGAGAACTGATCATGAAGAAACAAAAATGCCACTATGGCCAACAAAACAAAACAAAGTTCAGGTTAAGGGTCACTAGAGCCCTGAGTATTGACAGAAATTCTTCACCTTTGGAGAGCAGCATTCCACACTATGTTTGATAGAGCCTCACCTGAACCTCCAGAGAAAATTTATCAGAATTTTCATTAGATTAGAGAAAGCCTGTTGGCAAATACTTTTTTTCTTTAAGAAAGCTCTTTTCTAAAAAGTCATACAGTGAATCAATCCTGTGAAGAAGCTTATAATATACTTTATAGTAAGTGAACTGGTTATAACCAATCCCATACTCTAGAAAAGGGCTCATTTTCATCGAGAGGCAGTGTGTTATGGTGGCAAGAGACTGAGATAAGGAGAGCACAGAACTGGAATGGTCTTCTCTCAGCCTCAGTTTCCCTATCTACAAAATGGAGATGATAAACATTTGAACGATTTACCTCATAAGGGCTGCTGTGAGGAAAGTGCTTTATAAACCTTAAAGGCAAAAAAGCCCCTAAACCCCTTAAAGCACCATAGAAATATTTATTTAGCACATCTTCCTATAGCTAAAGCACATTTAAGTGATTACTATTCATTATACCTTGAATCTCAGAACTGTTTGGTAGATCATTAGAGTTAGATTTATGAAGTGTCATGGACAAGAAGAACACAGGATGAGAAGGGGTAGTAATCTACATCCATAGTGTTCACAGAGATGGAGAGCATGGCTCCTTCAAAGTACAACAGAAGGGAAATCACTATTATCAATTAAATAATGATAAATCACCAAATTACATGTTAGAAAAGGGCCCCATAAGGCCATCTTGAGTTCCTCACTACCACAGGAACTTAATTGTCCCAGTTGCACCCAAAAGATGGAGAATCATCAAATCAAAGAATTTAGCTCCTTTTAAAAAAATGTTTGATGTCAGAAAAGGCTGAGGAGGAAAAATACTTTCTGAAGCATTCGATTCAGTTTGTAGAAAATTTTACAAACTATAAGTACTACAAATAGGACATTCGCCAAAAAAGAAGACAAAGTGAAAGAATCACTGTGGATATTGTTTCTTTTTCTAAAAATACCTTCCTCTCCTCAAGAAGGGAAAAAACCAACAACACTGCTTTTTTCTATCATTCATATATATATATAAAGGGAAAATATTTACTCTACTAAAACTGGCAACAGGGCAAAAAGAGTCAATTCACTACTCCAGTAGTTATGCAACAGAGACCTTGCTTCAAATCTCAATTCTACTTCTATTTACTCTGTAGTTTAACCAAATGAACACCTCAATAATCTTCCATGCCTGTTCCTTTACCTGTAAAATTGGAGAAGAGATACAAGAAATTTATAATGAAGCAATCAATGGGAGCCCTTAAAAAAGCATGCAAGTTACCCTTTGACCCAGCAATTCCACTTTTAGGTCTTTTTCCCAAAGAAATCATGGAAGGGGGAAAGGGACCCACATGTACAAAAATATTTATAGCTGCTCTTTACGTGGTGGCAAGGAATTGGAAGTTGAGGGGGTGCCCATCCATTGGGGAATGGCTGGACAAGTTGTGGTATATGAATACAATGGAATACTATTGTGCTGTAAGAAATGATGAGCAGGAGGAGTTCAGAGAAACCTGGAGGGTCTTACGTGAGCTGATGATGAGTGAGATGAGCAGAACCAGAAGAACATTGTACACAGTATCATCAACATTGAGTGTTGACCTACTGTGATGGACTATATTCTTCTCACCAATGCAATGGCAGAGAAGAGTTCCAGGGAACTCATGATAGAAGAGGATCTCCAAATCCAAGGAAAAAAAAAAGAACTGTGGAGTATAGATGCTGATTGAACCATACTATTTCTTTTGTTTTGGGTGCTGTTGTTTTTTTTTTTTTCTATTTTGAGGTTTTGCATTACTGCTCTGATTTTTTCTCTTATAACAGGATTAATGCAGAAATAGGATTAATGTTATTATGTGTATATATATATGTGTGTATATATATATATATGTATATGTATATGTATATATAGATATAACCTATATCAGATTACCTGCTGTGTAGGGGAGGGGGGAGGGAGGGAGAAAAAATCTGAAATTGTAAAGCTTGTATAAACAAAAATTGAGAACTATCTTTACATGTAATGGAAAAAATAAAATACCTCATATGTAAAAAAAAAAAAGCACGCAAGTTAACACCTTTATCTTAAAGATATGGAAACAGATTAAGAGAGAAGTGAAGGGACTTCGTCCAACTCACACAAATTGTCAGCAAAGCAAGAAAGATACCAGAAGGGAATACAGATCTTCTGGATCTCTGTCCAGTGCTCTCTTCTATGCTGCCAAAGCAACTCAATTTTCTTTTTAAAAGCCTCTTAAGAACTTAAATATCTACCTCTACTGCCCAGCATTCTCCAGCATGTCAATGTATGCTGAATGATTAAACAACTGAGGATATCTCATGAACAAATAGCACCAAATCAGGATTCAGAGATCTGTAAGATCTCCTCTCAGATTATAGCACCCATTCTAAAATATAAATTCCTCCTCCCCAATCCCCCAAGGATCCAATCTAAGAGAGAAATTAAATATTTAAATATTTAGTCCTGGTACAAAACTCTATTCACCTTGTACCTGTCTGTCCTGTTGAGAACTAAAATGTTGCAAAGAAAAAAAAAAAAAAAGAAAAGAAAAAAGGGTCAGCTAGATGGTGCAGTGGTTAAAGCGCTGGCCCTGGATTCAGGAGTACCTGGATTCAGCAGTACTAGCTGTGTGACCCTGGGCAAGTCACTTAACCCCCATTGACTCGCGCCCCCCCCCCCAAAAGAGAGAACTAAAGTGTTTGAGTAGTTTAACACACTCCTCCTTGTCCCCTAATCCTGAACAAGGATCTTTCGAGGTTAAGGGGGCAGACAAAGCATACAGTACTACTGTCAGGACCACAATATAAAATTATCCAGTGGCTCTGAAGTAGGTTCTTACTAAGGACTAAGAAGAAAGAGAAATAGTAAAAAAAAATTGAATTGAATTGAATTGAATCTAACCATCCCTGGGGTCCCTGTGCCTTGCCCTTTAGAACACTTCTGCTTGAACACAATGGTGTATTCAAATTTGATTTTAGAACATAAATGGATATTTCAAATTTGGCTCCCTGAAAACTCCCAGCACAATGTCCTTGAGTCTCAGAGACCTCCTACTCAAGCGAATTTATTCATGTATCCAGAAAATGCCCACATAAACAAGTATTTAGAGTGAGATGCATGTGAACGAAAAGCAAAAGTGTAACTACCTATATTGAAATATGACCAAAAAGCAACAGCCACCAAAGTCTTATTTTGATTATTGAGATATTTTGCAGGTAAAAGTGGATCTTAATATATATTATCAGTACTATAAATATTTTAACATTTACTACTACTGTTAGCTCCCACCCCTTTATGACTTCCTATTTCCCCAACTCCTCTGCTCTTGTCATGAAGATTTGAAATATCTGACATCCCACTCTTGCTTTGGAAATTTTCCCCTAATTTCAACACAATTTAGCAGTTTCCTCCTCATTCACAATCCTACATACTCATTTTTGAATGCAATTCAAATCCTAAAACAAATATCGTAACAAGCATTTACGGATAACAAGTCAATTCTCTTGCTCCAGCATGACCTATTTTTCATATAGCAAATACAAAAAAATCACAAGAACATTCCTGCTTCCAGTTCTGCCAGTCAAGAAATGTGTATCATGGGGAGAAGAATCACTTCCCAACTCTGGGACACAGTTTGCTTCCCTCTAAAAAGGAAGGAGATGGACTGGAACAGGTAAACCCTTTGGTGCCATGGCCCTCTTTGGCACTCTGGTAAAGTCTATGTACCACTTTTCAGAATAATGTTGGCTGTCTATGTTAATAATAGAAAGAAATGCTAATTTGATTTACAGATGAGTGAAAATAAGGATACCATTTCTGTTCTCATCTAAGTTCACAAACACTTTGAAATCTATCCAGTGTCCATAAGCCCCAGGTTAAGAACCACTAAACTAGATAGATGATCCAAGACCCTTTCAAGCTCCAAAATTACAGGATTTTGAGCCTAAATGAATTTGTAGAGTTGAGTCTGTCATAACAGGATTTTAGTAGTGTGCCTAAAATACAAGTTTATGATGTATGTCCGCTGTGTGATGAGGCAGCATAATAGAGCAGAAAAGGCACTAACTAGGAACCTAGATTTGAATCCCAACTGTGTGAAAACTACTTGGATGACCTTGGATAAGTCATTTAATTTCTCTGAGCCATAGTGACCTCCTTAGTAAAAGGAGAGGACAGGATGAGATGAATAAACAGACCTCTTCCAATTCTAAATCCTCTGGCCCTCTGTTTACAGTTGTGATTTTTACACTTTAATCAGCCAGTTTAGGGGTAGAAGGAGTACTACAAAGAAGAGGAAAAGCCAATGAGCTTATGTATGCTATAAGCTTACAGAAAGGAGAGACAAGAGTCCAAATATTAAAGTTCTGTGAAAAAAAAGTATTTAAATTCAGCAAAATGCTAAAGAGAACTTCATATAAGAAAAAATATAGGGGCAGTTAGGTGGCACAGTGGATAAAGGACTGGCCCTGGATTCAGGAGGACCTGAATTCAAATCCAGCCTTAGACACGACACTAACTAGCTGTGTGACCTTGGACAAATCACTTAACCCTCAGTGCCCCTCAAAAAGAAAAAGTATTTGGTAACAGAGCATTTGAACAACATGTAAAATAGTCACGCTTTATGAAACAAGATCTGCAAGTTAATCAACTATCTTATTCTCTTCCATAAAGAAACATTCATCAAGCCTAGGTTATTAAGCACCTAACTTAAAACCTCCACCAGGTAGTCTACCCAAAGTTACAAATACAAACCATTACATATAAAATAAAGTCAAATATAATCATACTAAGTACATTTATTTTAAACATGGGGAAAATCATAGATCTTTAGAGCCAAGCTTGACCAAAGGGCCCTTTTTAATGTTCCATACAACTACAAACAACTTAACTACACCTGAAGCTAGTACAAATGAGCTAACTACAAATGACCACTTTGTCTTTTATCCTAAGCAAGTAACTCCTTTAGATATGAAACTTTAAAGAAAATCATATTCTTTAATGTAGTTTGAAAAAATAACTCAATAGACAAATTGGCTTAGCTAAACAAGTGTCATAGGAATTTGTTCAGATACCATTTCAGTGGTGTTCAACTCTTCATGATCACATTTGGAGTTTTCCATTTCCTTCTCCAGCTCATTTTACAGATAAGGAAGTAGAACAAAAAGGGTTAAGTGACTTGCCCAGAGTCACACCGCCAGTAAGCAACTGAAACCAGATTTGAACTCAGGAAGATAAGTCTTCCTGATTCCTGGCCCAGCACGCTATCCATTGGACTACCTTGCTGCCTTATGCGTTACCCAAAATGAGATGGCACTGTAACGATTAGAATGACACCACCTGCTGGAGACTTACTGTAGGAAAGCTCCGCCATTAGAAGAAGGCATCTGAGGGCAAGCCACATGGCTTTTCTTTGACGTCAGGAAGTGATTTTTGCTTGTAGGAGGAAGAAGGGGCGAGATTGGCAGGCGCTCTCTCTCTCTCTCTCTCTCTCTCTCTCTCTCTCTCTCTCTCTTTTCACCAGGACTCTCGTGGAGAGCAGAGCTGGAGAACTGTAGCTCCTGGAGATAGATAGCTGAATCTAGGCCTCTTTTTCTCTCTCTTTACCAAATTCTTATTCTCCTTAATAAATGCTTAAAAGTCTAAACTCTTGCTAAAGCTTATAATTTACTGGCAACCACTCATTAGATATTTTAGACAGACTAGCTAGAATTTTAGTGCCTTACAGCACAAATGGGTTATGATCTAAGATTGTCTAGAAGGAATAGCTACGGTTTGGGGTTTTTAAAAATATTTTATAATTAATCTATCCATCCTGCTACCCTTTTACCCCACTGAACAATAAAAAAAATAAAAAGTTTTTAAAACCCAACATATCCTTTGAAACATGTCTACAGAATCCACCCAGTTACCTTTCCATTTTAATTTTTACTATTAGATTTGCTTATACAAAAACTTTTTAAATTTTATATAATCAAAACTGTCCATTTTATTTTGTAGAATGCCCTCTTATCACTTCTTCAGGCATAAACTCTTCCTCTATCCATAGATCTGAAAAATAATTTCCTCCTTACTCCTCTAATGTCTTTATTATATGATAATATAATTGGGTCATATTTACATTTGGAGCTTATCTTAGTGTATGTTGTGAAGTGTTGCTTTAAACCTACTTTCTGCCAGTATCCTGTCCAGTTTTCCCAGGTGTTTTTGGTCTTTGTCAAATAATGCATCCCTCCCCAGTTCATCCCCCAGAAATGGTTTATTAAAATGGTAATAAAGCAATATGATACTATGTTGTTATTGGGGTTTAGATTTTTTTTTAATAGTTTTGCATACTTAATCTGTTCCACTGACTGACTTCTTTTTTGGACCAGTACCAAATTGTTTTAATGATTACTGCTTTGTAGTACACAGTTTGAGATCTGGTGCTAATAGACCCTCTTCTTTCCTACTTTTTTTTTTTTTAAGTGAGGCAATTGGAGTTAAGTGACTTGCCCAGGGTCACACAGCTAGTGTTAAGGTCTGAGGCCGCATTTGAACTCAGGTACTCCTGACTCCAGGGCTGGTGTTCTATCCACTGCACCACCTAGCTGCCCCTCTTTCCTACTTTTTGCCCCCTTCATTATTAGCCTAATGATTCTTGAACTTTTGTACAGTCACATAAATTTTTTTTCTAGCTCAATAAAAGTATCTTTAACAGCACTGAAGTGATTAACATAGTATTGTCATTTTTGTTACATAAGCTAGGCCTACCTAGGAGCAATTAATGTTTTTTCAATTATTTAGGACTGTCTTTTTAGGGGCAGCTAGTTGGCACCAGTAGAGCACTAGTCAGGAGGACCTGAGTTCAAATCTGGCCTCAGACACTTGACACTTACTAGCTGTGTGACCCTGAGCAAGGCATTTAACCCCAACTGCCTCACCAAAGAAGATGAAGAAAGAAGAATTTTTTTCTAATTGGATTCATAAAGTCCCTGAGTGAATGTTGACAGATATGCTCCAAAATATTTTATAGCTTCTCTAGTTATTTTGAGTAGAATTCATCTTTCTAGCTCTTCTTGTTGGGTTTTGCCAATTATATAAAAGAATGCTAATGATTTATATGGATTGATCTTATATCCGCAACTTTGCTGGTTATTTATTATTTTGCTTAATTTTTCATTGCTTTTAGGGTTCTCTAAGTACACCACTACATCATCTGCAAAAAATAGTGATAATTTTGTTTTCTATTTGCCTAAACTAATTCCCTCAATTGCATTTTCTTGTCTTCTTATTATAACCAGCTACCATTTCTAAGAGAAACAACTAAAGGATCTAGCAGCATATGAGAGAGCTGAACCATGAGTCAGAAAGATCTTAGTTCAAATCAGACATTTACTAGCTGTGTGACCCTGGGCAAAATCAGTTAAACATTATATGTCTCAATTTCCTCAACTGTCAAATGGGGATAATAATACCACTTACCTCTAAGAGTTATTATGAGGATCAAATGAGATGATATTTGCAAAGTGCCTTGCACAAAGCAGGCACTTAGTAAAGGCTTGTTCCCTCCCTCCCTTCCCTTTCTTCCACTGCTATGTTAAATGGCAGTGATAATGGGCATACTTTCTTTACCCCATTCTTATTGGAAATGACTTTAACTTTTCTCCATTACATAATGTTTGCTCTTGAATTTAGATAAATGCTATTTATTATACTAAGGAAATTATCCTTATATGATTTCTAGAGTTTTTAACAGAAATGAGTGCTGGATTTTGCTAAGAGTCTTTTCAACATGTAGATATAATAATATGGCTTTTGTTTACATTCATTTTATTTACAATCTTCCTTATGTTGAATCAACAATGCATTGCTCATATAAATCTACTCTTGATCATAATCTTTCTAACGTGATAGTGTATAATGTACAATCATCCTAATGTGATACTGTAGCATTTTCTAGTTGTTATTTAAAACTTTTTAAACAATTCTTATTAGGAATATTATTAGCTTGTAGTTTTCTTTCTCTGTTTTGTCCCTCACTGATTTATGTATCAAGACCAAATTTATATAATAGAAAGAGATTGAAAGGGTGTCTTATTAGTATTGCAATAAATTCATACAGCATTGGAATTAGTTGTTCTTTGAATGTCAAATGAATCCATTTGTTCCTGATGTTTTTTTCCTTTGGAGTTCATTCATGGCTTGTTTAATTTCTTTTTTGAAAAATACTGGGTTATTTAAATAGTCTATTTTTCCTTTTGCTAATATGGTCATTTTATATTTGTATAAGTATTCACCAATTTCCTTTAAATTACCAGTTCCATTAGCATATAATTGGTTACAGTAATTTTCAATAAATTCATTTACTTCCTCAACATTTTTAGCTCTTTTTTAATTTTTGAAAGCCAAGTCTATAAAACACATATCCAAAGTATTCAAATAGACCATTATAATTATGTCTGGTCTATGACTTTTAGAATGAAGTTTCAAATGCAGGTGGCGCAGTGGACAGAGCACCAACCTTGGATTCAGGAGGACCTGAGTTCAAATCCAGCCTCAGACACTTGACACTTACTAGCTGTGTGACCCTGGGCAAGTCACTTAACCCTCACTGCCCTGCAAAAAAAAAGAAAAGAAAAAAAGAAAGAAACCCAGGCAAAGTGGGTTAAGTAATCTGCCAGGGTCACATAGCTACTGAGTGTCTGAGGCATGATTCAAACTGAGGTCTTCCTCAGTCCAGTCCCACACTATGCTCCCTAGCTGCCCACCTAGCACCAATGAGGCCAGCTCAGTTCTATCTCTCCCAAAGTCCTTTCTGATGACTCCAGTCCTCATCTGTCCCTTCTGGATTCCTAGAGCATATAGTCTGTATTGTATAATTTAGTTCCTAAATATTTACTGGCTGCACTGTGAATTGCTCTTCCAAGTATGTCAGTCTTCTCTCCTCCTAACTAGACTGTAAGCACCTCAGGGCATGGCTAAACTCTTACACAGAAAAATCCTACTGATTAACAGAGGCTTGATTTTGGTTATTTGCACATAGTGAGACATGCTGCTGCCCCAACTTGATGACTGACACTTGAGGTTCAGAAAAAAGGAGGGAGCGGCTGCTGTGTGAGGAATGTTCTTTTCCTTTCGTGGGGCCTAGTTACAGCTCAGAAGGAGTCTGGAAGCCTAGAAGTTTTAGTCTCTCTCCATCTGGCCCAGGAATTCTAGTCTCCTATTTCACCTGCTGTCTTTCCATTCAAGCCCCACCCCGCTCCAACCAAGGTGAAGAGCAATGTAACAGGGGCAGACAATGAGATCAGTGGGATGCTATTTCAGTGCTCTTCCCTCACATCCCTCTTTCACCCTGCACCCTGGACACAAGACTAAGGAGTGTCTACTAGAGATGTCTCCTAAAGATCAAGAAACTCTTGTACTATTAGCACCCCATAATGCCTAGCACAACATCAAATATATAGTAGCCCATCAAATGTCTGATGGATTGTTATTTACCTACGTTAAGTTTAAGACTTAGTTTTCTCTTCTTGAAAATGAAATTAACTATACTAAAAAAAAAGTCACTAAATAGCATATTTGCATTGACCCAACAATATCAGTGAGCTTTTACCCTAAGAGTTCAAAGATGAAAGAAAAGTTCCTCTTTATACAAAAATATTTTATTTTTTCTGGTAATAAAAGACTAGACACAAAGTAGGTGCCCATCAACTGGGAATAGCTAAACAAACTGTACTATATGAATGCAATGCAAGATTTAAAATAATAACATAATTGTGTCAAAATGATTTTTAACCCTGGTCAAATATATCATAAAATTGGTATTCAGCTGCATTCCGTTTTAAGAACATGAAGCACAGCACACAAGTACTATTTTTTAAAGAACAGAATTATTTCCCACTTTTTCTTCCTCCTATAAAACAGAATTCTTTTCCTCTTTCTCTTCCTCCTATTTACTTTTAGGCCTTAACAGAGAAAGAAAACAAAACAAAGGAAGGAGCAGAGTTGCACATATTTTGAATTTTCAAAATCTATTTGAAAAAAAATATCAGGGGCAGCTAGGTGGTGCAGTGAATGAAGCACCAGCCCTGGATTCAGGAGGTCCTGAGTTCAAATCCAGCATCAGATACTTGACACTTAACTAGCTGTGTGACCTTGAGCAAATCACTTAACCCTCATTGCCCCACAATAAAAATAATAATATAATAATATATAATATTTTTAAATAATAATAATAAATCCAGTCTCTTCAAACTACAGTTGACAAATCATGTCAAATGAGTAAATATTTACATTAGAATTCATTCCAATTTCAGAAAAATACATTTCTTTTTATTTTAAATTTACAAAATTACCCACTTTTAATCTAAATAAGATTACCTTTGAGGCCATAACTAGCCAAGAAGTACGCATTGAACACCTACTATATGTCTACCACCATACAAGATCAGAAGCAGTATGAGATTTGAGCCCTCCCCTCAAAATGTCAATGTGAAGGCAAGACTAACACACACAAAAGAATGTCATGAGATAGAATATCAAGTAATAAAGCGATCATGTCTAAGGAATCTTCACAGAGAGGCATAATTTTAATAACAATAACAACAGCAACATTTCGACCTTACTGTGTGCAGACACTATGCAAAGTGTTTTATAAATATTATTTCATATCATATATCCTGGGAGGTAGGTGCTGTTATTATCTGTATTTTACAATTGAGGAGACTAAGGCAAACAGAGGTTAAGTGACTGCCCAAGGTCACACAGTTAGTAAATGCCTAAATCTGGATTTGAAATCAGGACCAGGAGTCCCGTATTCTGATCACTCCATCATCTAACTGCCTCTAAAGTAGGCTTTGAAAGATCCAAATTTGACTTGGATTTTGATAGCCAAAGGACATAAAATTAGGAATCATATGTTAAATTCATTGCAGAGTCAAAAGTCAGGATAGACAGTCTTTGCTTTCTATGATGTGCCCAAATCAATTTGTGGACATGACAGTTTATTTGTAACATCCAGACATCCAATTTCCATATAACATTTAGCAGCACAATGAATGTGGTGGGGGGAAGAGCAACAGAGAGTTGATTTTGAAGTAACCAAATGCATGATCAAGAACAAAGAACAAGAGAGAATCACAAGAGAGAGTAAAAGAGCTTCCACTTCCATCAGCTTCCTTCATAAAGCAGAACTGCATCAGCTCTAGGAGATTTCAATCACGCTTTAAGGGAGTCACTTCTTGACATAATAAAATACAGCAAATACAAATCATATTATTCCCATTTTTTTCTTATTAGGAATTCAGTATTTAGAATGGAGAAATGGTTCACTTTCCCGGGAAGTTCAATTATGGAAGCTGCCCTATTATCATTGTCCCCAAGGATACCATGTGGCATCTGTCTTTCCAGAACCTGCAATGTGTCAGCCAGTCCATTACACACAGGTCACAAAAGAGTTCTTGGCAATCAATGCCATTCCTGGCCAGGGACCTAGGCTGGCTTCTAACCAGAAACCTTAAGGTGAAAAGCTCAATATCCAATTACCAGTCTCATCCCCCAGAGGTTATCAACAGAGGCTTTTTGCCATTCATGGAGGACCATTCACATATTCTCCCACTGACCCCACATTCGTTACTCCCAAGATACAAATATTGTCATTTTAGGGTTGCAAATCCTTATAAACTTTCCAATATATAACCTCTTTTCTATTCATTTGGCTTCCTTAAAAAGATATGCTGGATGAGGATTTTATATTACTTAACAAACCCAAAGAAAGGGAATTAGCCATTTCTTCTGGCATGAAACATCCCCAAACCATAAATCACTGGGTATAATACTTTACTGGTATCAAAGAAACCACACTGTTTCTTACATATAATGTTTGAGATTGTAGAAGTGGAATAACTTAACCCAACCACCTAGATATAGAAGAGTCTTCTTAAGCAAAGCTTACCTTATAATTACTAGAGTTCACCCAAGAAGTAGCAAGTCCATCCACAAGTTTATCTAACATGGTCTGATCATGTTCAAGATCAGCCGACTTCTGCTTGTCTGAGAAATAGTCTATTAGTTCTTGGCCCACTTGTAATCGTTTCCCCACATCTTTCTGCAACACCTGTGCCAAGCAAGACTCCATTCGGTACTCCATGGTGGAATTCAAAGACGGCCCAGGCCGAAGAAAGCTAGAAGGCAGTCAAACTGAATCCCCCACTAGGAAGGCTTCCTGGAGGCTGCCTCTTTGTTTGACAAAGGTTCCTGAGGGCCTTGGTTTCAAAGATGCAATCCGGGGAATGGCAACAATGCACCATGTGTGTCTCAAGAGCAGCTGGGAGGATATTAAAAGTCCAATTTAAATAACTAGCAGGAGATAAAGTATTGAGTAGCGCAGCAATTCTATGCTATTGGCTCTAGAATACTTCATAATTCAGCAGTCCATTCTGAAAAAGAAAAAGAGGAAAAATCAGTAGAGATTAAGCTGACATAAATATTATGAAACATCAAAATCAGGGACAAAGTAAACCATATTGTAGAGTGAGTTATAATTATGTGTGGAGTGAGAAACATTAACATTTGTCAACCAGATCTGAACAGCATAATTATTATTTTTATCAGGATGTACACTGATATCCAAAGAAGAGAGGTGATGAGTTCCATAGTGAATGTCTGATTTTCAGAACTTTATAGCACATAAATGCAGTAGGCACGAAAGCTATCTTTCCCGTAGTTTAGAACATAATTTCAAGCTTGAATCTTAGCCAGTCTGTCAAACAGACTCATTATGAGCATTGCAGTTCACTAGTTTAACTTCATTCTTTCAAATAACCAAAGAAGTGGAAACAGGGGCACCTCCCACAGAAATATTTGACACCATTTTGCCAGCCTGACCCCATTAACTTAAGGCTGCCATATGGGATCTGCCTTCTATTTGCAGTATTTGCAATGCTGGTGTACTAGCTGTCCAGACTCAAAGTAAGAAGAAATTTGGCCTCTGTGTCTGCCAATCTCTCTAGTGGGTTACTAACCCAAGCCCATCACAATACGTAAAACTGAAAATAGCACGACTTTTACTTGAGAAATGGAGTAGGACAGAGGGGTCAAACACTCAGGTGTGGAACAAACCAGATTAAAACATAATTGGGAAATATTTAGCAAAATAAATAAACAGTGAAACAACTATTACATTTTAAAACTAAGTTAATTTGCACCCCACAGGTATCCTTATGTATAGTTTAATGGTGCTGTTTCTATTTGAATTTGACATCACTGTGTGTAAAGCACTGATTACCAACATTTGGGTATAGAGCAACTAGTCGGTGCAGTGGCTAGAGCACTGGCCCTGAAATTGGGAGAACCTGAGTTCAAATTTTACCTCAGACATTTACTAGTTGTGTGGCTTTGGGCAAGTCACTTAACCCTAATTACCATAAACATCCGGGGCAATCTCCAGTCATCTTGATAATATATCTTGCCATTGGACCCAGATGCCTCTGGAGGAAAGAGTGAGGCTGGTGACTTTGCACATCCCTTCCTTACTTAAATTCATTGCAAGTCATGACAATAACAACAAGAAGGAGCTTTTTTTAACATTAAAAAATTTCACAAACCCTCAATGTATAGAAGTTATAATCTATGACTGTTTGAGATGTGATATTTCCAATTCAGAACACAGGTCAGGAAATAATCACTTAAGCATTAAAATTACGGCTTTGGTGGGGAAATGTGGGAATGAGAGGAAAAGTTCCAAAACTGGTTAGCTGAATTCTTTATAGACTGGCTAGCTAATTAACTGCTACCTGGCTGAACAATATTTCACACTAAGTTATAACTGCTGTTATCTCCTTACTCAGTTATTAATAATTAATGACTCTTAATTACCTCTTCAGAAATACCAGTCTACTCAATTCTTCCCACCATAATTTTGGTTAAGCTTAGAATCTAATACCTGCCCTTCTCCCTCACAGTAAGGAAGTATTTACTCACACTGTGTGTACCCTTCCCCCCCTTCTGAAATCTCTAATGTGTGTGTATGTGTAAAATGTTAATATACATATCCATTAAAAAGGCAGCCTTGGATGGAGGAAGACCTGAGATCAAGCTCAACTTCTAAGGTGATGTCATTTAAATCACTTAACCCACTCAGTACTACAAGAAAATCTACTCTAAGTAACAGTGCAGGTACTGATCCATACCGATCTATAGCAGGGCTTGCTAAACTTTTTTGACTTGTGACCAATTTTTACATAACCCCATGTCAGCATGCGAAGCGCAAAGTGCACACATTGTATGTTCAGAACCAAGGCTCCAGCAACCCCCACATTCAGTTACATGCCCCAGTATGGGATCACAACTCATATTTAAAGAAGCTAGGCCCTATAACAATGACTATCACAGGCCCAGGCCAAAGTTTTGTTTTGTTTTGTTTTTAATCTTAACTTAGGAAATAAGAAAAAATGGAGAGATGATTATCTGCATTATGAAAGGATTCACCACAAAATTCCTTTGTAACAAGCTCCCCTAGTAAATAATAATCACAGAATCACAGAGCTGAAAAGACCTAGAAGCTATATAGTCTAACCCAGACCCAAAAAAGAATCCCCTCTATATTATACCAAACAAAACATTATTAAGCCTTTGCTTGAAGACCACCAGTGAGAGGGGAACTACTGTCTATGTCCCAAAGCAATACATGTTTGTCTGTTGCTTTTTTTTTTTACAACTGACTGACTCTTACTGATAGGAAGTTTTTCTTTTGTAATGTAATGCTAAAGTTCTCTCTTCACAACAACCATGTTATTTCTAGTTCTGCCCTCTGGGGCAGAACAGAAATCATCTAAACAATAAGCATTTAAGTATCTCTTATGTGCCAGATATTGTGCTAGGGTAAAGGATACAATTTTTTAAAAGTGAAAGTTCCTTCCTTGAAGGAGCTTACATAGAAGACATTAGGAGAGATAGACTGACAGACTGACACACACAAGTATATACAAAATAAATATAAGCTAATTTGTAAAGGAAGGACCTAGCAGGTGGGAGAAGAGAAAAGGGAAGACAGAGACCAGGAAAGGCCTTAGGTAGTAGGATATGGTATGTAAGGTGAGTTTTGAAGGAAACTGGGCATTCAAAAAGGTGGAGGTAAAGAAGGAATGCAAATCCCTCTTTCATAAGGGGTGTTAGCTGTCATATCTTCTCCTAAACACTCCTATTTCCTCCAACCAACATCAGATAGTACGATTCTCCAGCTCGTCACTGTTCTGGTTAACTTCTTGTGGACACTCTCCAACCTAGAAAGGTGATACCCTAGAACTGAACACACTAGATATGGTCTGAGCAGGGCAGCGGATTGAAGAATTATTGCGCTTCTAGTCATGGAGGCTAATGCCTCTCTTAATGCTTAAGATCTGGTTCACTTTGGGGGCTGCCATATCACATGGATGGATATTCAACTTGTAGTCCACTGAACCTCAAGTTCTCTTCCATCTGACACCACCTCCCCTATTTTAAACTGTGAAGTTATTTTTCTAAAAATGAAAAATAAAGCACTTGCAGACCAATATAAATTACCCAGTAACTGGTAAATCCCAGCTTCATCACCTAACCATTTATGTAATCTTTGCCTAATGATGTAATTCTTCTTCTTCTTCTTTTTTTGCTGGGCAATGGGGGTTAAGTGACTTGCCGAGGGTTCACACAGCTAGTATGTGTCAAGCGTCTGAGGCCAGATTTGAACTCAGGTACTCCTGAATCCAGGGCCCGTGCTTTATCCACTGGGCCACCTAGCTGCCCCTGATGTAATTCTTCTTAACCGTAGTTTCTTCACCTTTAAACAAAGAAGATACCAGCCCTGACTACATTAGGATCAAATAAACATATATATGAAAATGCTATATGAATGCAAAGTATTGTCATTATTAAAGCATTAAGGCAGACTTTATAAAAATGTCTTAATGAACTCAGTAACTTAATTATTACCTATAGCATTTCCTTAATTAAGCAATCTAGTGAAACTGACCCCCCCCCAAAGAATAGCACTAAGATTAGTTTACTAACTCATAAACTTATGGCCTCTATTGCTTACCTAACAACAATCGTATTCTGCCTTTTACTATTAACCCTTTATATGTATAGCGTTCCTCCTGAGAACAGGCAGCTTTCAATTCATGCTCAGAATCATGTAATCATAGAATATTAACCCAGACTCTTCATTTTACAGATAAGGAAACTGTATCTAGGTACAATCCCAAAGAAAGGGGGTACTAGGAACATTAGCAGACATTTGGTTTTTTTGAACAAATTCTGTCTAGCCCAGTGGTTCTAAAGGGGGGGATCTCTGAGACTCTTTCAGAGGTTCCATGAAGTCAAAATTATTATCATAATAATGTTAGGATGTTTTGCTTTCTAATATAATAAAAAGCAATAGAAATAACGCATAACAAAAACATTTGGGGGGAGTCAATAATTTAACTACCTACCAGGGACAGCTAGGTGGCACAGTAGGTAAAGCACTTGTCCTGGATTCAGGAGGACCTGAGTTCAAATTCAGCCTCAGACACTTGATACTTACTAGCTGTGCGACCCTGGGCAAGTCACTTAACCTTCATTGCCCCAAAAAAAAGAAAAGAAAGAAAGAACTACCAATATAATACCAAAATGGAGGTCATAAGATTGGGTTTTTTAAAGTGTTTTAAATATATCTCTGCATTAGCCACGCTGTGAAAGCAGAATCAGAGCAAAAGAGAAAAACCTCAAAAAAAAGAAAACAAAAGAAAAAAAAAAAGGACCCACATGTACAAAAATATTTATAGCTGCTCTTTTTGTGGTGGCAAGGAATTGGAAATTGAAAGGTTGCCCAACTATTGGGGAATGGCTGGACAAGTTGTGGTATATGAATGTAGTGGAATGCTGTTGTGCTGTAGGAAACAAGCAGGTGGATTTCAGAGAAATCTGGAAGGACTTGGATGAACTGATGATGAGTGAGATGAGCAGAGAACCAGGAGAACTTTGTACAAAGTATCAACAACATTGTGTGTTGATCAATTGTGATAGACTTGATTCTTCTCAGCAATACAATGGTCTAGGATAGTTCCAGGGGACTCATGATGGAAAATGTTCTCCAAATCCAGGAAAAAAAAAAAAAAACACCCGTTGAATCTGGATACAGATAAAACCATACTATTTCTATTGTTTTTCTTTTTTGAGGTTTTTCCTTTTTGCCCTGATTCTTCTCTCTTAACATGTCTAATGCAGAAATATGTTGTGATTGTACATATATAACCTATATCAGATTACTTGCTGTCTTGGGGAGGGGGGAGGAAGGGAGAAAAATTTGAAACTAGAAATATAATAAAAACAAATGTTGAAAACTATCTCTAAATGTAACTGGAAAATAAAATATTTATATGAAAAAAAAGAAAAAAGAAAACAAAAAAGTAGAAAAGTATGGTTCAGTCTGCATCTAGATTCCACAGTTCTTTTTTTTTTTTTTTTGATTTGGAGAGCATTTTCCATCATGAGTCCTTTGGAACTATCCTGGACCACTGTATTGCTGAGAAGAGTCAAGTCTATTCACAGTTAATCAACACACAATGTTGTTGATACTGTGTACAATGTTCTCCTGGTTCTGCTCATCTCACTCAGCATCAGTTCATGTGAGTCCTTCCAGATTTCTCTGAAATCCACTTGCTCATCATTTCTTCACATTGATTTATTTTTTTAAACTTTGTGATCTAAATTTTCTTCCTCCCTCCCTCCCCAACCCTCCCTATGGAATCAAGCAGTTCAATATGCCATACATACATTCATGCCAAGCATAAGATTGTTATTTTGAAAAAGAAAAATAAAAAATATGAATTCTTGATAGCCAAGGTTTCATGTAGATTTCACAACTGAATCAAGTTTAAACAAGATCAAGATTTAAGAGGATCTTAGACCAGGTGCCTTGCCTTTCCTCCTAAGAGAATATGCTCTCATCTGGAATTGGAGAAAGATATTTACTAACCTATCCCCCTAACCCTCCAAAAAAAGCTGCCTGATTATCTAAAATAACAAAGTGGTGAGGCCCTATATATGCTTCACTGCAGAGACAAGACCTTCTGAAACTTATTTATAAAAAACCCTCAGCATGGATGAAGAAGTAAATATGAGGGGCAGCTAGGTGGCACAGTGGAAAGAGCATTGTCCCTGGATTCAGGAAGACCTGAGTTCAAATCCAGCCTCAGACACTTAACACTTACTAGCTGTGTGACCCTAGGCAAGTCACTTAACCCCAATTGCCTCACCAAACAAACAAAAACAAAAACAAAAACAAAAGAAGTAAATATGAGCTGGGCCCCAAAATAAGGGGAATTAAGAAAGAAAATTAGCTTCCCAAAAATAATTTCTTGGAATCTAGTTTTCAGTTGAGGATTATGGAAAAGCAACAGAGAATTAGAGCGCTGGGGGAGAATATGGATATTAATTTCTCTTTAGGCACAAATGAACAAATAAAAAACAAAACAAGACCACCTAGTTTCTGGGGATCAAAGTTGTAAAATCTCAATATTGTTGGGTAAATTTTCTAGAGCCAGTGTCTGTTTTCCCATACTGTTCACCAAACAAAGGCTGAACAGTTACCCAAAATTAATATATCCTAACACCTATTATAGTAGGCAAGGTCAATGAAGAAGGCATTATATATTCTAAATCAGATGTGAACCTTTTCTTCCTTTACCCAGCATTTGCTCAATAACTTTCCACTGTCCCTTTATAAGCCAGCATTCACCCCAAATGATAAAACAAAAAAAAACTCGTCCTCCAAAGCAATTCCACTAATTCAGAGGAATTAGGTCCTATATTATGTCCTCAAAACTCCAATGTTAGTAAGTAGCCAGGAGTTAACTTAGAGCTTTTCATGCTCCTTCACAAATGAAAAAAGAAACAGAATTTCTAGTCATTCCCCTTCTAGCTTTCCAACTTTTATTATTAGAAATCTGTCCTACTTTCTACCCTGACACACTGAAAAGAGGTGAGACTGTACTAGGGCCAGGAAACAGAAATCAAGGAAAATAAGACCCAATTAAGTAAACAATGAGGAGTTTCCTATCAGTATTTATCTATCCAAATCCAATTAAGTATACTTGTGTGTATGTGTATCTGGCAGGAACTCTGCCATTGGAGCCACATGACTTTTCTCAGGAAACAAATTGTGCCATAAGAATTCAGAGAAACTTGGAATTAGGCAACAACATAAAATATGAAACCTTCCATATGAGATGGTTACTGGGCTCACAAGACAACACACAGAAGATTCCCTTTCCTTATTATTTTTCTTTTCAGAGGGCATCTATGTCTACTAACCATAATGGTCATCCACATCACTAAATTCAATGAATGTTTCTCTCATTCCCTTCAAAATCACCACCATCTCTACTATTCTGGTTAACTTAGATGCAAAACATTACAGGAAACAGTTTTCAAAATTGTTATGACTAAAATAAAAGCAAAAATGCAAAATGTTTATAAGTTCCTAAGAAAAAACTTTAAGCTAGGTAGGGATAATTCCTACTTTATATAGAATCAGATTTTAGGTTTACAAAGGAAATCTAGGTCAATTTCACCAAATCCCTTTATTTTATATATAAGGAAACTGATCATCTCACCAACACATTATAGCTGTGTGATCAAATCATTGGAAAGGTATATGATGGCTTTACCTTGAGGAAGTATAGCAGGAAGTAGAGTGAGCCCACTCCCACCCCCATCCCCATCCCAAAAACCCCCAGATCTAGAATACACACAAGAATCCAAGAAAAACAAATTAAAGAATGATTAATTTTTCTAGCCCAGGTTTGCGTAAGGAGATAGAGAGGTCTACAGACACTGGGGCCAATGAAGCAACAAAGAAAACGCAAAGCTTGGGCTGAAGTTCAACTAAAATTCCTTGAAGAAATGAAGAGTTGTTTGTTTTAAAGAGCTAAAAATTATTTCTCAAATCAAATGAGAACACTAGAGGGAAAAAATGGGAAAAGAAATGAGAGCTATGCAAGGAAAAAACTGGAAGGAAAAATTAACAGATCAGAACAAGAAATATAAAACCTTGCTCATGTAACAAACACCCTGAAAATTAGAATAACTCAAATAGAAGTTAATGAATTTGTGAACCAACAAGAAAAATAAAACAAAGTCAAAAGGGTAAAGAAAAAAAAACAGAAGAAAATTTAAGACAGATTATCCCAGAGCAGCCTGATCAAGGAGATATCATTTAGAATCATTGGATTACCTGAAAGTAATGACTAAAAAAGGAAACTAGACATCATATTTCAAAAAATTCATAAAAACCACCCAAATACCTTAGAACCAGAAGGCAAGGTAGAAATTTCTCCAGTCAACAACTAAAAGAAGACCCAAAATGAAAACTCCCAGGATTACAAACAAAATCCAGAGTTTTGAAAACTGTAGGGGAAAAGTACTGCATACATCTAGAAAGAATTCAAGAATCAAGGAGCCACAGTCAGAGGATCACACACTATTTAGAAGCCACCACTATAAAGGAGCAGAAGGCTTAGAATATATTCCAGAAAGAAAAAAACATAAGTTTACAACCACAAGAGTTTATCCAGCAAAACTGGGTATAATCCTACAGAGGAAAAAATAGGTCTTTAATGAAACAGAAGACTTCCAAGCATTCCTGATGAAAAGACCAAAGCTGTATGCAAACTATGAAATGTAAAGATAGGATTCAAAAGAAAGATAAAAAGATAAACATGAATAAACAACCTTGAAGGTCAACATCAATAAACTATTTGTATTTTAAGAAGGGGAAATGATACACATGCCCAATTAACTCTATCATCGGGGAGGGGAGACAAAGAGGGAGTCTAATTAGAAAGAAGGCCTGGGAACATGAAGGAGAATGCATTCCTTAGTTGGGAAAGAGAGAGGAAGGCTAGAGAAAACTATCTCATAATCAGTGTCCAAGGAGAAATCTATACAAACAAGGAGGAGAGTAGTGAAAGCAGCTGACAAATGAACTCCATTTTTTTTTTTTTTGCAGGGCCATGAGGGTTAAGTGACTTGCCCAGGATCACACAGCTAGTGTCAAATGTCTCAGGTCACATTTGAACTCAGGTACTCCTGAATCCAGGGCCAGTGCTCTATCCACTGCGCCACCTAGCTGCCCTGAACTCCACTCTTATCTGAAGTGGTCAAAGGAATATAATGTCTGTCTACACACACACACACACACACACACACACACACACACTCTCTCTCTCTCTCTCTCTCTCTCTCTCTCTCTCTCTCTCTCTCTCCCTCTCTCTCCCCCTCTCTCTCTCTCTCTCTCTCTCTCTCTCTCTCTCTCTCTCTCTCTCTCTCTCTCTCTCTCTCAGAGTTGGGTATAGAAATATATTTCATTCAACAGAAAAACATGAGGGAAAGGGGAAAGGAGAAAAGGGGAAATTGGAGGAAGGGCAGATTACAGGCGCAAAGAGTCCTAAGCAAAACAAACTAACTTAGAATGTACAAAATACAGCTCTTTTTTGAGGGAGCAAAAGATTGGAAAGTAAGGGGATAATCATCAACTGGAGAATATATGAATGAAGTATAGTATATAAATGTGTTGGAATACTATTACGTTGTAAGAAATGATGAAACCTGGTTAGACTTGTATGAATTGTATCAAGTGAAGTTAAGCAAACCAGGAGATGACAATATTGTAAATACAAAGTATGATCAGCCTAATAATAACCACAATTCCAAGAGCGTAAAAAACAAAACATGATACCCACTTGCTAATAAGAGAGGTGAAAAGAGATGTTTAAAAATCTAAATGTGTTGTCTTAAAAATCTAATGTGTGGTCGCCTTAAATTAAAGCTGTAACGATTGGAATAATGCCACCTGCTGGAGACTTACTACAGAAGAGCTCCGCCCATGAAGTGAAGGTCTTTGAGGGCAAGAACATGTCTTTTCTTTGGCAACAGGAAATGATGTTTACTAGTGGGAGGAAGAAGGGAGGAACCTGGCGCTCTGACAGGGGCTCTTTCCTGGGGACGCTGGTGGAGAAGGGAGCTATAAATGCGCTCTCCCTTTAACAGATAGGAATCTAGGCCTTTCTTTCTCTCTTTAACAAATTCTTATTCTCCTTAATAAATGCTTAAAAGCCTAACTCTTGCTAAAGCTTATAATTTATTGGCGACCACTCATTAGATATTTTAGATAGTTTAGCTAGAATTTTAGCCCTTAACAAAGCTTTAGCACCAGTCTTTGTCATTAAGCATTTATTAAAGCATACCAGGTATTCAAGTGGAGTTCATAAAAGGCCTATCTAGCCTAGAGTTCCAGCCTGGTCTGGTTCTTCCTCAAGTCCTCTGCCACAAGCCTGCTTCAACCATGAGTTGGAGAGTAAGAATTTTTTTTTGACATGGCCATTGTAGAAATTTATTTGCTTGACTATGAAATGGGTTCTGTTTTTGTCTCTTTCTCAGTGGTAGGGGGTTTAGGGAAGATTATGTGGGGAGATTTTTGCTGATTGAAAAGAAAAATTAAATTTAAATCACAACCTCACCAGCCTCAGTTTCCTGATGAGGATAATAGCATCTACTTCACACAGTTGTTGTGTGATAACATGTACAAAGTATTTTGCAAACCTTAAAGTACTATTTAAATGATAACTATTACTACATGACAATGACTACAATTTCTAAAGGGAAAAGAAAGTCTCTCTGAAAAAAACTGGTCTTTCCAAAGAAAGAATTCAAAAAGAATGTAAGAGAGCTACAGTAAACAATATCTTCTTTCTTCACCCACTAGAGTACAGTATCAAGAAAGCATCAGGGGGCAGCTAGGTGGCGCAGTGGATAGAGCACTGGCCCTGGATTCAGGAGGACCTGAGTTCAAATCCAACTTCAGACACTTGACACTTACTAGCTGTGTGACCCTGGGCAAGCCACTTAACCCTCAGTGCCCCGTTTTAAAAAAAAAAAAAAAGAAAGAATGCATCAGGGGAGAAAAAAGAAAAAAGAAAAAGAAAGCATCAGACTTCAACTTCGCCACTAAGTCGTCAGTAATGCAGCTTATGGATTTCCATTAAATTTCACTACTTAAGTAAACTCCAAAGAATGAAATTTAAGGTGGTGCCACTAAATCAAATCACTCAACAACTTGGGGAGGGCAAGACTTCAATCCCTTCATTCAAATGGAACTCCAGCAGCAAAAATACTACCTCTTTAATGATATCACTTCATGTCCACACATGTATTGTTTTCTTTCTACTCTTTGTCACAGAATCAAAGAATATCAGTTTTGGAAGGGGCCTCAAAGGCCACCTTCTCCAAACAGTTACTGAAGAATCCTGTCTACAATATTCCCAACAAATGGCCATACAAGTTTTTATTGGAAAGGTTTATTAAAAGGGAATCTATTACTTGGAGGCAGTCACTTTTACTTTTGGATACAGTTTTGTTGATTCAAGCCTAACCCTTTCTCTTTTGTTTTCTTTTCCTTTTTGTGGTGAGGCAATGGGGGTTAAGTGACTCGCCCAGGGTCACACAGCTAGTAAGTGTCAAGTGTCTGAAGCTGGATTTGAACTCAGGTCCTCCTGACTCCAGGGCCGTTGCTCTATCCACTGCACCACCTAGCTACCCCATCCTTTCTCTTTATTCTGTCTTGCACTCGTAGCTTCTAGTTATGCCCTTGAGGACCAGACCAAGCATAAACCCTCTTCCATGTACCAGTCCTTTAAATACTTAAAAGACATTGATCATGATCCCCCAAGTCCTCTTTCTTCCAAAACTGATGTTTAATCTGGGGAAAAGACTAGGATTTCCTTCTATATTACCGTGCAGGAAAGTGGGTGAGGGGAGAGGGTGGTCATAAGCAAAACATTTTTGAGGAGGGACAGGGAGAGAATAGAGTAAATGTTGTGCAGAGTGTGAGAAAATAATTATTAATAATGGATTTCTTGGTGGGGGGAGAACAGTTTCAGTTTTAGTTGTCTTTCTCTCCCCTTCACTTCAGAAAGGTCAAGTCTTAGGAGGAAGTTTCAATCCAATTCAGGGTGAGCCTAATTGAGCTGATGGGATTAAGCCACACCTAGATAATGGACTTTACCTTGAGCAATTTAGGAGGTAGTCTTTTGGATACTTCCCACTGAAGTCATCTGTAGAGATCATTTTAATATGGGCCACCCTCAAGTCATAGCAATCAATGGAATTGAATGATGCTAGCCAATTAACTTCGATCAGTGTATAATGGCCCGCCTCTATCAAAAGAACATTATTGTGCTATAAGAAATGATGAGCAGGAAGCTCTCAGAAAAACCTACAGACACTTTCATGAGCTGATGCAAAGTGAAATGTACTGTATACAAAGTAATAGCAATATTGTAAGATGATCAGTTGTGAATGACTGCTATTCTCAGCAATACAATGATCCAAGACAACTCTGAAGGACTTATGATGAAAAATTCGATCCATCTCCAGAGAAAGAACCAATGGTGTCTAAATACAGATTGAAGCATAATTTTTTCAGTTTATTTTTCTTGAGTTTTTTGGCCTGTCTTCTTTCACAACCTGACTAGTATGAAAATGTTTTGCATGACTATACATGTATAACTTATATTGAATACCTTCCCTTCTTAAGGGGAGAATGGGGAGGAAAGGAATTTGGAGCACAGTTTTAAAAATGGACGTTAAAAACCCAGGAACTCTATGAACCCAACTACCAAACACTCCTCACACAAATCAAATCAGATCTAAATAATAGGAAAGATATCAATTGCTCATGGATAGGCAGAGCTAATATCGTAAAAATGACAATACTGCCTAAATTAATTTACTTATTCAGTGCCATACCAATCAGACTACCTAAAAATTATTTTATACAGCTAGAAAAAATAATAACAAAATTCATCTGGAAAAACAAAAAATCAAGAATATCCAGGGAAATAATGAAAAAAAATTCACAGGAAGGTGGGTTAGCGGTACCAAACCTGGAGCTTTACTATACAGCGGCAGTCATCAAAACTATCTGGTACTGGCTAAAAAATAGAGTGGTAGATCAATGGAATAGGCTAGGCACAGGAAATGCAGTAGTAAGTGATACTAGTAATGTAGTGTTTGATAAACCGATAGACTCCAGCTTCTGGGATAGGAACTCAGTATTTGACAAAAACTGCTAGGAAAACTGGAAGATAGTATGGCAGAAATTAGGCATAGACCAACATCTTACACCTTATACTAAAATAAGGTCAAAATGGATACACGATTTAGACATAAGAGGGGATACCATTGGTAAATTAGAAGAGAAAGGAATAGTCTACCTATCAGATCTTTGGAAAGGAAAACAGTTTTTGACCAAAGAAGAGATAGAGTATATTATAAAATGCAAAATGGATGATTTTGATTACATTAAATTAAAAAATTTTTGTACAAACAGAAGCAATGCATCCAAAATTAGAAGGGAGACAGAAAGTTGGGAAACAATTTTTGAGGCCAGTACTTCTGATAAAGGCCTCATCTCTAAAATATATAGGGAACTAAATCAAATTTATAAGAACCCAAGTCATTCCCCAATTGAGAAATGGTCAAAGGATATGAACAGGCAGTTTTCTGATGAAGAAACCAAAGCTATCTATTCTCATATGAAAAAATGCTCTAAATCTCTAATGATTAGAGAGATGCAAATTAAAACAACTCTGAGGTACCACCTGACACCTATCAGATTGGCTAAAATGACAAAAAAGGAAAATAATAAATGTTGGAGAAGCTGTGGGAAAATTGGAACACTAATCCATTGTTGGTGGAGCTGTGAACTGATCCAACCATTCTGGAGAGCAATTTGGAATTATGCCCAAAGGGCGATAAAGCTGTGCATACCCTTTGACCCAGCAATACCACTTTTGGGTATTTTTCCCAAAGAGATCATGGAAGGGGGAAAGGGACCCACATGTACAAAAATATTTATAGCTGCTCTTTACGTGGTGGCAAGGAATTGGAAGTTGAGGGGGGTGCCCATCCATTGGGGAATGGCTGGGCAAGTTGTAGTATATGAATACAATGGAATACTATTGTGCTGTAAGAAATGATGAGCAGGAGGAGTTCAGAGAAACCTGGAGGGTCTTACGTGAGCTGATGATGAGTGAGATGAGCAGAACCAGAAGAACATTGTACACAGTATCATCAACATTGAGTGTTGATCTACTGTGATGGACTATATTCTTCTCACCAATGCAATGGTACAGAAGAGTTCCAGGGAACTTATGATAGAAGAGGATCTCCAAATCCAGGGGAAAAAAAAAAAGAACCGTGGAGTATAGATGCTGAATGAACCATACTATTTCTTTTGTTTTTGGTGCTGTTGTGTTTTCTATTTTGAGGTTTTTCATCATTGCTCTGATTTTTCTCTTATAACATGACTAATGCAGAAATAGGATTAATGTTATTATGTGGGTATGTGTGTGTGTATGTATGTGTATATATATATAAAACCTATATCAGATTACCTGCTGTCTAGGGGAGGGGAGAGGGGGGAGGGAGGGGAGGGAGGGAGAAAAATCTGAAATAGGAAAGCCTGTATAAACAAAAGTTGAGAACTATATTTACATGTAACGGGAAAAAAAATTTGTTTTCTTACTAGCTGTGTGACTCTGGGCAAGTTACTTAACCCCAACTGCCTCACTAAAAAAAAAAATTGTTTTTACATGTAATTGGGGACAAATAAAAATCTAAATAAATGGGGGTGGGGGGGAGACTTGGATTTCCTGAAGCAGCAACGAAAATAACAACAAATAAATACAGATTTCCTTCAAAACTCCAAATGACTAGATCTACTTTCCTAATACTCATTTGGGACCTTATGCTGAGAAATCAGGTAGTCAAAAGATGTTTTAAGGACAGAAGAACTCCAATGGACCAAACATAGAGCCTCTCTAAAATTTCATATTTACTTTGTTGAGTTGTATAATCTCTCTTTCTCTTCTACCAACCTAAATACGTGAAACAGATTTTATTTAGACACTGGCATTTAACACCTGGCCCCCATATAGTTCTCTTTTACCTTCTGCCCATCTACATGACATGCCATCTCCTTTCTCTATGCTTTTACATTGGCTGTACCCAATTCATGAAAGGCTCTTCCTTCTAATCTCTACCTTTTGTATAGTTGCTTGGTTCTCTCCAAAACATAGTTCAAGTCTTTTCTGATCTCTCCCCAGCACCTAGTTGCCTCTATCATCAATCTACTCTGTACTGATTTTGTAAATATTTTCTCTATATTAATATATACATTTACATGATGTCTCTCCATTAAAATGTAAATTCCTTGAAACAATGAACAGTTTCACTTGTGTCTTAGTATATACTCAATGTTTAGCAAAATGCCAGCAAGTAATAAGCACTTACTGATTAATGATCCCAAACCTATTCAGCTAGTCACTCTGTAGAATACAAAGATGAATAATAACACATGGTCTCAGTCCTTGAGGAGTTCAAAATCTTGTAAAACTGAGAAAAATTAAGTAAGGGCTAAACAGCAAATAAGAGAACACAAATGCCAACCACTTGGCATAAGATAGTAAGAATTCAGAAGGGATAACTGACCTAGAAGTCATGGAAGCTTCACTGAAGACACAGGACTTAAAGTGGCCTTTTAATTGGTAGGATTGGGGCAGCTAGGTGATGCAGTGGATAAAGCACCAGCCATGTATTCAGGAGGACCTGAGTTCAAATTTGACCTCAGACACTTGACACTTGGTGTATGACCCTGGGCAAGTCACTTAACCCTCACTGTCCTGCAAAAACCAAACAAACAAAACAAAAATAATTGGTAGGATTTGTTTAGAGCTAAGTTCAGCATTCTAGTAGGAAGGAAAATCACAATGAAAGGGCTAACCCAAAGCAGGAAGATGAGAATAAGCATTATGTGTTCAAGGAAAAATTAATAAAATGGACATTTTATCTGGACCAGAAAATTCTTGTATGAAACATAAGGTTGGAAAGGTCAGAAACAGGTTTTATGGTTTTAAATACCTTTAGCCAAGCTACTACTCTAACTTCCCTCACCTCATTTTTTCAGATACTAAATTGGGATTTTTAGATACTAAATTTAGGTTTTTAGTTCCTAAATTAGGATTTCCTACTAAAGATTCTGTCCAGAAGAAACTTTTGGGTTACTATTGAAAAAAATCAAAAAGCATTTACTGAGGCTTGTCATATGACATGACACTGTGCTAAGCACTGAATGAATATATGATATAAAACAAAGAAAATGCCAAAATATGATAGATGCCTAATTTAAAATAAATATCCAAGGATTAAACTGGTTATGACACAGGTTTTGGGAAACAGAGAGGAATATAAAAAGGTCAAACCAGAAATGATGCACTTAGTTCTGAAGCAAAGACCAGAAATACTCTCACCTAAGTATCAAGAAATACAATTTAAAGTAATTGTTGGCCCCAGTTAATCAACAACCACATCCCAGAACTCCCCTGGAAATATCATGCAGGAATTTGGGTAGGCTGAATGGCCAGCTTAAGCCAGAAATGTAGCACACACTAATACTAAGTCTTCTGTGAGAGGGGGAAGAGGGGATTATTTATAGAAACAAAACATCAACAATTTGCATCCTTATTTGTAGCAAATAAACTATAACAGCAATTACCATGAACAAAGTATAAGCAATGTTAACACACACACACACACACACACACACACACACACACACACACACACACACCCCTTTATTGTCTCCTATATGCTAGAAGCATCTTCTCTTATTCTAGTTTCCTTTCTCCTTTGTTTTTATCTTTTTTTCCTCCCTTCCTTCTCTTCAATTATTCCTAGGCCTTCTACCCCAAAGCAATGAGAAGCTATGAGAGCCACTGAACCTAGGGAAAGTTCTACTCTTCAACCTTACAACATCTAGTCTCTCCCAGTTTCAATCAAACCACAGAGAGTACGGACGGCATCTAAAAGTATTCTATCAAGCCAACAAACTAAAGAGAAGATTTGAACTAATTTATCCTCACATTGTCCTATAACTAATAAATCCCCACTTACTTCTACTCTAGTATGGAATTCAAAGTCCTTCATAGCCTGCCTTCCCTTCCCACCTTCTATCCCACACCATGCACTCTGTGATCCAAGACACTAGCCTCCTTACTGATCCTTGAACAAGGCACTCGATCTCCTGAGAATTTTCATTATTTGTGTCCCCCGTCCCGTCGTCCCCCCCCCTTGGAAAGTTCTTCTCACCTCCACCTCCTGGACTCCCCAATTCCCTTCAAGTATTAACTAAAATCCCACCTTCTATGGGAAGCCTTTCCTAATTCCCCTTGATTCTAGTGCCTTCCCTCTGATTTATTTCCAACTTAACCTAAATATAGCTTGTTTTCTACTTAGTTGTTTGCATACTGTCTCTCTCATTAGACTGTAAACTCCTTGAGAGCAGGGACTATCTTTTGTCTTTGTATTTTTAGCACAGTGCCTAGAACACAATTGCAGGAGCTTAATAAATATTTATTGACTAACTGGTTCCTTTTTAATACTAGTGTCCAGGTAAAAACCCCTTTCTCTTGCTACCTCTCTCCCCATACTTTCATCCTTATCTACCTCAACCCTCCCCAATTCTTACACTGTGTGTTCTGGAACACTCATTCCATGTTAAAATCCCCATCTGCAATGCAGGGGGGAAAAGGTATGGAAAGAATAGCACACTGATATACTGTGGATGAAACTATGAACTGGTACAACCATTCCGGAAAGCAATTTGGAATTATGTAAATAAAATGACAAAAATGTCCAAACACTTTACACAGCTATTGTGTCACTAAGCAGATGCCCCAATGAGGTGATTAACAAAAAGCAAGGCTCCATAAACATCAAAATATTTATAGTCGAATTTGCTGTGGAAACAAAGAACTAGAAACAAAGTAGATGCCCACTGACTGGGAAATGACTAAACAAGTTGTGATACATGACTGTAATGGAATAGTACTATTTAAGAAACAAGTATAATGAAGACAAAAAAGAATTGGAAGACTTACAAGAACTGATGATACAAAGGGAAATAAGTAGAGCCAAGAAGACAATATGCATAAGGACTATAACAATGTAAATGAAAGAACAACTACCACAAAACAATTCATTCTAAATGTTATTAAATTATAAAGAACAAATTTAACCCCTACAGAAGAGATATAAGGTCCCTCCCTCTGATCCTTTTGAGGGTCCACAGGTGTCACACACTATATATAATGTCAGATTTTTTCAAAAAATTACTTAAAAAAACAAAAAATACCGTTTTGTTAAAAGGGATAACTCTCTAGGAAGAGGATGAAAATGGGAAAAACAATGAAATGTAAAAACAAAAGGTATCAACAAATCTATTTTTAAAAGTCATTCCTTTGTTCTTATTTGATGTCTGGTTTATTCCTACCTCTTGGCACTACATGAAATGTTTTCTCAATTAATAAATGAGTATGGGGCAGCTAGGTGGCACCGGCCCTGGAGTCAGGAGTACCTGAGTTCAAATCCGGCCTCAAACACTTAACACTTACTAGCTGTGTGACCCTGGGCAAGTCACTTAACCCCAACTGCCCCACTTAAAAAAAAAAAAAAGAGTATCTATTAAACACCTACTGTGTACCAGGCACTGTGTTACATGCTGGGGTTAGAAAGACAAAAATGAAACTGTATTTTTCCCAAAGCAGCTTATATTCTCTCAGAGGAAAAGCATATACATAAATAAGTATATATTAAATAAATTCAAGGTAATTTCTGAGGACGTGAGGAGAGATCAGAAAAAGCCTCCTCCAAGTGGCATGTCCACTGAGCTTGGAAAGAAACCAAGGACTCTTAACAGGCAAAGTGCAGAGGGAATCCACCTGTGACATGAGTGCAAAGGCAAAGAGACAAGAAATGAAGAGTCACACAGAAGGCAAAACAGGAAAGCTAGGACTACACAATGTGTGAAAAGAAGTAATAATTAATAAGATTGGAAAGGTAAGTTGGGGCCAGGTTGCAGAATTTTACATGGAATTTGGTCCTAAGGAAATGGGAAGTCACTTAAGTTTACTGAGCAAGAAGGGACATGATTAGATGTGTGTTTTAGAAATATCAGTCTGATTGCAGAGAGTAAAATAGAACAGAAAAGAAAGGCAGGGAGATCAGTTAGAATAATACAGGTGAGTTGAAGGAGTCTTATAAAGAGGGTAGCTCTGTAAGTAAAAAGAATGGGACTAAGGAGAGATAAGAGTCGAGAAGATTTGGCAACTGACTGGAAAAGGGAAGAGGGAAAATGAAGAGTTGAAAATGCCTTCAAGTTTTCAAATTTGGGTGACTAAAAAGATTGTGATGCTATCGATAAAAATGGAGGTCTGGAAGACAAACAGTTTTAAAAAAAGATAAACTCTTTTTTATACAAGCTGAGTATGGGGATGCCTATAGTAGCAGGCTTCCGCCAGTCAAGGACAACCATGGATCAACACCTTAAAGAGCCACAGGCCACAGTGTGGCTGTGCAGTCCAATACGGGAGCCGCAGCTCCTGCCACAACGAGGACATCAGAAAACTGCGCTTTCTGTTGCCCATTGGTTCCTGCGTCTCATTCGTTTTTCTTCCTCCGGAGCTTGGAGGCCCATCTCAGCTGCGCACAAGCTGCTTCTGAGTACTGAACTCCATCAGGCGAGGTCCTTGGTCAGTCTCCTCCCAGCTGCCGGTGTCTATTCCCAGAGCCCTCAAGTCTTGCATCTCTGTAGTGAAGCTGGGGGCGTCCAGCAGGTCTTTGGCCTGAGGAATGCATCCATCTTGCATGCAGTGCATATGACCAAGCCAGCCCAACCAGTCTTTGTCTTTGTTTCAGTAGTGTGTAGACGCTCGGAAGTTGCGTGCGTTGGAGCACTTCTGTGTTGGTGATTTTATCTGACCAAGATATGGCAAGGATGCACTGAAGGCAGCACATGTGGAAGCTGTTAAGCTTCTTCTCTTGTCTAGTATACGTAGTCCATGTTTTGCTGCCATACAGTAAGGTACTCAGGACACATGATTCATCTTGTCAGTTTACTGTTTGCCCAGACATGCTTGGCAAGGTTAGCCATGGTTGAAGTAGCTTTCCCAATCCTCTGATTGATCTCAGAATCAAGTGACAAGCGTATATCCGACATTAACAGCTTCACAACAGACCAAAGATGAGTTCTACAATAAGTTGAAAGCAACACTAGGAGCTATCCCCAGATATGAATTCATCATTCTTCTGGGTGGTTTTAATGCAAGAGTTGGCTCTGACCATGTGTCCTGGCCAACATGCCTCGGGCTGTATGGCATTGGAAAGATTAATGAAAATGGGCAAAGACTGTTGGAATTTTGCGCTTACCATGATTTGTGTGTATCCAACTCATTTTATAAGTCCAAGCCACAGCACAAAGTATCATGGAGACATCCCAGATCACAACATTGGCACCAACTGGACTTAATAATAACCAGGCGGTCTGGTCTCAAGTACATTCTTAACATGTGGTCATACCACAGTGCCGACTGTGACACTGATCACTTGCTAGTTTGTTGTAAAGTGCGGCTCCCACCCAAAACATTGCATCACCTTAAACCAACAGGGAGATCTCATATTGACACTAGCAAAACCATGAATCTCAGCAAGGTGGATCAATTTTTGAGATCTCTCAAGAATGCATTGATCGCATCTTCTGCTACATCAGCTGCTGAAAAATGGAAACAGACACATGAGAGTGTCCACAGACTTGCTCTTGAAGTCTTTGGGAAGAGGACCAGCAAAACAAATGACTGGTTTGAAGCCAAGTGCAGGGATGCCTATACTTACTTAAATATCCAAAATGAATGAATGAATAAATAAATATTCAGCAGGCATCTGCAGATGTACAATTAGAACTAAAGAGAGTTACCAGCACTAAATGTATAAATCTGAGAGTAATCTACCCAGACATGACAATAAAACCAATGGGAACTGATAAAGTCTTCAAGAGAATAAAGACAGAAGAGGCAGGAACCCTTAAAAACCCTTGTCAAATATCTACAGTTTTGGGGATACAGGTAATAATAATACAGGTAGGAGGAGAACCAAGGAAAGAAATGTCACAAAAACCCAAAAAGGACAGATAATTCAGGAAAAGAAAGTGACAAGAGCAACAAATGCTGCAATGAGGTCAAGAAGGATGAGGATTAAGAAAAGGTCATCAGACTGGGCAATGATCTCTTAGATCATTGGTAACTTTGGAAGGAAGAGTTTCATTTGAGTGATGGTCAAAACCAGACTGCAGGAGTAAAGAAACTGAATGAGAGGAAAATAAGTACAGGCAACAACAGCAAAGAACTTTTCTGGAAGTGTGGCTATGAAAGTGAAGAAAGAAAAAGACAATGGTTTAAGGAGATGGTAGAGTAAGTGAGGTGTTTTGTTTTGCTAAAGGTAATGGGTAAAGCACTGGCCCTGGATTCAGGAGGACCTGAGTTCAAATCTGGCCTCAGACACTTGACACTTACTAGCTGTGTGACCCTGGGCAAGTCACTTAACCCTGATCCCCCCCCCCCAAAAAAAGGTAACGAGAGACCTATGCATGTTTGCAGAATGCAAGGAAGGAAATAGTAGAAAAAAGTTAAGACTGAAGATTGGGACTGGGTGGGATTATGGGCACAATCTGATGGAGGAGATTAGAGGAGACAGAATAAAGGATACATGAAAAGCATTGGACCTTGGAGAAAAGAACTACCTCTTTGTCAGAGACTGGAATAAAGGAAGAGTTGAAGAATGATGTCAATAGGTACTAAGATACATAGAAGGGAAGTAAATATTCTCTCTTACCCCCAAGGAAGTATGAAGTGAGGTCCTCTACTAAGAGGATGGAAGGAGAAATCTGAAGAGAGGAACAGCTATGGAGAAGAGCAAGAATCAGTTCAGGAGTAAAAGAATCACTTTGTTGTTGTGAGGGCCCAATTAAGACATGACTTCCTCCAGTACCTTATGGGAACATATGAGAAAGTGCAAAGGAGAAAAGTTAGTGTTTGAAAAGTTAGTGGTAGAACAAGGGGGAGAGATTTAAAAGCAGAGAACAATAGAATATGGCACTGCTTAACTGTCAGATCAAGAATTAGGAAGAGAGGAAAGTGAAACCAAGGCTGAAGTATTAATGGCTTAGAGGTCTCAGAGAGGATGAAGCAGAGGTTTAAGAGAAGTGAGACAAATAGACTTAAAATGAAAGGAACTTATGGTCAGTTATATTAAAGAATTTTGGATATATTTAATATGATTGTACTGTATAACCTATATCTGATTGCTTGCTGTCTTAGGGAAGCGGGAAGGAAGAGAGGGATGAAGAAAAATTTGAACTCAAAATCTTACAAAAATGAATGTTGAAAACTATCTTAACATCTAATTGGAGGGGCAGCTAGGTGGCGCAGTGGATAGAGCACCGGCCCTGGAGTCAGGAGGACCTGAATTCAAATCCAGCCTCAGACCCTTAACACTTAGTAGCTGTGTGACCCTAGGCAAGTCACTTAACCCCAATTGCCTTAAAAAAAAAAAGAAAAAATCTAATTGGAGAAAAATAAAATACTACTGAAAATGTTTTTTAAAAAGAATTTTGGAACTCTTGATCGTGGAAATGTAGCATTTGTGGCTGATGGTGGGATCAAAGCTGTGACCAGCCTGTGTGTTGATGTGTCTCCTAAAGTCAACTATCTTTCGCCACACTCTTCAATATTTCCACAAATACTTCCATAAATGCCCCTTCTCACAGGGCCTATATGAAAAATCAACACATTCTTTGTGGCCTTACTGCATAGAACCTTGCTCCAGTAGACCACTCAGCTTCCACTTTGAAATTCCTACTATCTAATGCTACTACCCTATCTGTAACTCATCCACTGATCTCCAGAACATTCTTCCATCTCTTCCGATAACTTTGGCATCTAAGGGACTCCAACTCAAAGTTGATCACTGTCTCTGATGATTTCAATATATGAACATTAATGACACTTCCTAACAGCCTAGTCTTTCAGTTCATCAATCCTCATCAACTCTCATTGATGAGAGCCATTGATCCCAGCCATGCACATTAAGGATTAGCAGTAAACTTTAGACCTAAAATGTTCTACCTCCAAGATGAAGAATTGTGACATTTACCTCTCTAATCACAATCACCTGTTTTCTACTAGCCTAATGCCTCACTCCACCTGAACCTATTCAACCTCAACACCTTAATGTTTCCTGTTCTTCCAGTTCTTCACTCCTGTTTATCCTGCTAATTTCTAACCCTGGATCACTAATTCAATTCAACAATTATTAAAGAACTGACATATACACATAATATAGTCTGTATCATGTATACGCACATACATATATGTATGCATAACATAAATATATAAATGTTAAGTTATATAAGATCGCAATGTGTATACACACGTACATAAACGTAAAAAATGTTTTATTTAGATTATAAATGGCTAAGGCACTACGGTCTTCTTGACTAAATCCAACATTCTATCCATTCTGCCTACACTTATAATGTGTTGAACACTGTGCTACAGTTGCTGAGGAAGACACAAGCTTCATGTCTGTAGTCCCTTCTTTTTCAAATCACCTAGTACTCCTACAAGAAGCTATAACATTTGTTACCTGAGCCCACTACAAATTCACGCTAATCTACCTCAGCTAGACCCTCATCTATGAAAGGCAACTCTTATACTCATCTTTAACAGACTTCCTAATTTTTTGCAGGTCTCCAAATATAATGCCACCTCCTCCCACCCCCCAGCCATGTCATGTCCTACTTTGAGGAGATGATTCAGATAAAGTTCTGCCCTCATTCACATCTTAAAACCTCTGTACTCCTTTCCCTTGGTCTCTGAGTTTTAAAAAGCCAGCCCTGCTTTTTGATAAGGCTAATACTGTCACCCTCCCCTCCCCATCCCAAGCCCACAACCATGCCCATGCCCCAGACTCTCCTTCAGGAACCTGTTTCAACAATCATCCCTCTTATTATCTACAGTCTCTCCATCTCTACTGATTCTTTTTCTTCTATCTACAAACATCCTCAACCTATTTTCCTCAGTTCTGCTGTTCTAACAAATTATTGTTCTGTGGCTTTTTACCTCTTTATTACTAAACTTCTAGCAAAAGTCCTCTACACTTGTTGCTTCCCCATTACTCATTCAACTTCTGAATTCTGGCTCCTGTCCCTACCACTTTACTGAAGTGCTCTCCCTTCAAGGTCATCAATGAACTCGAATGTCAAGTTCCATGTGATTTCTCTGTCCTCACATTCCCTTGACCTGTAATATCTGACACTGATGACCAGCCAGCACCGCCCCCTCTTCTTGACACACACACTCCTCCCATGTCTTCAATGACATTCCTTTTATAGTTCCTCTACAAGAATCTGACCACTACCCCTTCTTGTCCTTTTCCTGGGAAAATCTGACCCACTCCAAGTGTGGTTATCCACTCCAAAGATCTATGCTTGTAACCTCTTCAACAATCCCTAAAACCATCTATTCTCATGGGTTCAGTTAACAACTCTATAAAGATTGCACCCAGACCTACATATCTAAGTAGTGAGCTCCAGTCATGCATTTACAATGACTGCCTAACATTTCTACTTTAATTTATCATAGCACTTCAGAGAAAATCTACTCAAAATTGAAAGGACCATCTTTCTTCCTACCTTTCTACCTAAGTTTTTCACTCCTGTTTTTAACATTTGATCTTTACCCCATTTATTGGCTCCTCTATTGTCTACCAACATGTCCAGATCAATAAGTATTTGTTTAATTTACAATGACATTCTCTAAGCAGAAGAGGTGGACAAAAAGCTTTGCAACTATTTACCTTGAAAAATTAGGATTCTGAATGATGTATGTGAGTACAAGGAGACTATTCCACAACATTTTCTTTTTCTTTTGTGGGGCAATGAGGATTAAGTGACTTGCCCAAGGTCACACACAGCTAGTAAGTGTCAAATGTTTGAGGCCAGGTTTGAACTCAGGTCCTCCTGAATCCAGGGCTGGTGCTTTATCCACTGTGCCACCTAGCTGCTCTGCTCCACAACATTTTCTAATGTGAAGAAAAGATTTAAACCTCCTCCATCTTACCTCTCCTATTACTATAGAGGGCAACACCATCCTTTCAGTCCTTCAGGCTTGCAATCTAGGAATCATCCTGGGCTCCTCACTATCTCCCACGACCCATATCCAATCTTATGCCAAGGCCTGTCAATTTCACCATTTTTCAAGTATACGCCTTCTTTCCTCTGGCACTGCTACCACCCTGGTACAGGCCCTTATCACCTCCTGCCTGGACTATTATAATAACCTACTGATGGGTCTGCCTGACCCAAGCTTCTCCCCACTAAATAAACAAAATAATTTAATCCTAAAGAACTGGTAGATCAAAGAACAAATCATAGAAATGATCATTTCATCCTAAAAATGACAACAATGCGACAACAACATACCAAAGCTTATGGACTGCAGCCAGAATAATCCTTAGGGGAAATTTTTTCTCCCTCAAAACTGTCATCAACAAAAGAGAAAAGAACAAGTCAAAAGACTAGACATGGAACTAAAATAACTATAAAACCTACAATTTTAAAACTCTCTGAGGACCTATGAAGGAAAATGCCATCCATCTCCTGAGAAAGAACTGAGAAATATGTATAGTATGTTTTCACATGTATGAGAGAAATTGAGAGAAATGGTGGCCAGTCCCAAACTTAAAATGTAACCAAAAAATACAATTTAAATTAAAAAAACTGATTAAATGCAAAAACAGAAATTCTGAAATATAAAAGATTAACAAAATGAAAGAAAACAAACAAAAAACCCTACATACACAATGAATCAATAAAATCAGGTATGGTTTGGTTTTAAACACCAGAAGGACTGGAATATATATATGCATACACACACACATATGCACACATGTATTTCATTAAATATTTTCCAATTACATGTAAAACTATGTAACATTCATTTTTTGAAATATTGAGTTTCAGAATATCTCCCTCAAATATGTCCCTGTGGATATGAGGCATCTTTTCTTTTCACTTAATTTGTTAAGCTGTTTGATTAAATGTCTTTTGCTTTTTAATTAAAAAAAAAATCACATTCCCTCCCTTTGCCATTTCCCCATCTTTGCAAAGGCAAACAATTTGGTATCAATTATACATGTGAAGTCAGGAAAAACCTATTTCTACATTAGGCACATTGCAAAAGAAAATAAACACAAGAAAGATAAAGCAAAATAAGTATGCTTCAAACTGCATTCTGAGTTCATCAGTTCTCTCTGTGAAAGTGAATAGCATTTTTCTTCATGGGTACAAGGATTAGAATTTAAGAATACCTCAAGAGACCAACCTGATTCAACTGACAGTGCATTTATTTTTTTATCCATAAGGCAAAGAAAATAGAAATAGCACAATGAAAATTTTTATTACAGGGGGCAGCTAGGTAGTGAAGTGGATAAAGCACTGGCCCTAGATTCAGGAAGACGTGAGTTCAAATCCAGTCTCAGACACTTGACACTTACTAGCTGTGTGACCTTGGGCAAGTCACTTAACCCTCATTGCCCTGTGCAAAAGAGTAAAAAAAAAATACATTAAGAAAATGTTTATTACAAAATAAAATTGTGATTTTTGCATCAAGTGACATGCTTGGTCCTTCTAATGTTAAACTAATAAAAAAGATAAATTATGAGATAATTTAATTTCTTTATACAGAGGTAAAACAAGTCATCAGTATTTTTAAATGAAAAAGAATTCACAATAATAAATTAAGGAAATTATAAAGTATTTTGCACAACTATGTGCCTTGAAACTGACAATGTGAACAAAGGAAGGAATATTTACAAAAATATAAAACGCCCAAATTAACAGAACAAGATATAGAGAATTTAAATTACTCATACTTTAAACAAGAAATTGAATAAGCCTTAAATGAACTCTCAAAAGGAGAAAAAAAAAGGACCAGATAGATTTACAATCCAATTCAAATAACAGGAGTAGGAGGGGTAGGGTTAGGAGGGATGGTGGTGGTAGTGGTGGTAGCAGCAGCTATTATATAGCGTGTTAAGGTGTGCAAAGCACTTTCCATATTTGATCTCTTTAAGTCTTCATAACCACCCTATGAGGTAACTGTCATTATATCCCCACTGGACAGAGGAGGAAATTAAGGCTAGGAAAATGCAAGTGACTTGTCATGGGTAACACAGCTAGTAAGTGTCTGAGAAAGGTATACTACAACACTGTAAGATATGACAAAAAGGACAATATCAAAGAAAGCTGTGAAGACTAGTACAAATTGATATAGAATGAAGAGAGCAGACCTGGCAGAAAACAATTTATACAACACTGTAAAGATAAACAACTTCAAAGACTTAAGAACTCTAATCTACAAAATGACCAACCACAATTCTAGTTTACAGATGATGAACCATGCTACCTATCTCCTGGTAAAGGGCTGATGGCAGGCTTAAGATTTAGAATAAAAGGGGCAGCTAGGTGTCAAAGTGGGTAAATCACTGGCCCTGGATTCAGGAGGACCCAAGTTCAAACCCAATCTCAGACACTTGACACTTATTAGCTGTGTGATCCTGGGCAAATCACTTAACCCACATTGCCCTGCAAAAAAACAAACAAACCCCACCCCCACCCCCCCCAAAAAAAGATTTAGAATAAAATATACATTTTTGGACATGACCAATGACCAATATGAGACCTTGTTTTTGCTTGACTGTTTTTGTTACAAGTGTTCCTCACCCCCCAAATGGGAGCAGGGGAGACAGAGAAAACAGGGATAAAGTGTGTGTGTATATACACACACACACACACACACGCACACGCACACAGAACAGAAGGAATCACAAACAAGGAGGGCAACTTTGTAAATTATACATTGAACTTATATATTTAAAAAGAAAGGCAAGTTACACATAAAAGATCTGCAGTTTCATGTAAAAACTTCTCCTGTCCTAGATGCTTATTTTACTTCGTGTTTAAGTTCAAAATCTTACACAATAATAAATATAACTACAAAACCTGCTTTTATGGAAATACAGACAGAAATAATTGGAGAAATGTTGCTCGTGGTTAGGTGAGCCATGAGCCATAATAAAAAATGTCCTAAACTAATTTATCTATTCAATGTAATAACAATCAAATTACCAAAGGATTCTTTTAGATCCAGAAAAAATAAAACTAATGTGGAGGAAAATACATGGATCTCAAGGGACATATGAAAAAAAGTGAGAAGAAAGCTTAAAGTAACATATCTATATATCTCAAATTATATTACAAAGCAGAAACCACAAAAATAATTTTATATAGATTGAGAAATGGGAAGGTTGATCAGTAGAACATATTACATACAGGACATATGCAAATGAACATAGCCCAGAATTTGATAAAGCCAAAGGCATTATATACTGGGGTAATAACTCTTTATTTGACAAAAACTGTTGAAAAAACTGGAAAGCACACTGGCAGAAACTAGGCAGAGATGAACATCTCTTACTATGTACTAACATCAGCTCCAAATGGGTACATGACATAGAAATAAAGGGTGGCTTCATAAACAAATTAGAGGAACAAGAAAGAATTTAGCTTCCTGATCTATGGCAAGAGTTTGTGACCAAACAACAGAGATGATCATAGCAGTAAGTTACTCTCAAGGTCTCATTTCCATGATACATACAAAACAAATTCAAATTATTAAGAACAAAGGTCATTCTCTAACTGATAAATTTTCAAAGAACGTGAACAGTTTTGAGAGGAAGAAAGTTAAGCTATCAATACCCATATAAAAAATGTTCCAAGTCACGAATAACCAGTACTGTTTATTAAAAGCCTATTAGGTGGGGCAGCTAGGTGGCACGGTGGATAGAGCACCAGCCCTGGATTCAGGAGGACCTGAGTTCAAATCTGACCTCAGACACTTATCGCTTACTAGTTGTGTGACCCTAGGCAAGTCACTTAACCCCAATTACCTCTCACCCAAAAAAAAAAAAAGCCTATTAGGCATCAGGCACTGTACTGTTGGAGATAGAGGCAAAAAAACAGTTCCTACTCTCAAGCAGCTCACAATCTAATAGAGGAGCCAACATGCAAAAACAATGTACAAACAAGATATAGACAGGATAAACTGGGTGTAATTTCAGAAGGAAGGCATTAACATTAAGAAGGGCTGGGAAATGCTTCTTACAGAAGATAGGACTTCAGCTGAAACTTGAAGGAAGTCAGGGAAGCCAGGAGACGGAGATGAGGAGACAGATAGCATTCCTGGCATGAGGAACAGCCAGTGAACAAGTGTGCAATGAGGAGATGGAGTATCTTTTGTAAGAAACAGCAAGGCCGGTGTTACTGGAAAAAGAGCTCATGGAAGGAAATAAGATAGAAGAGAGCTGGCAAGGTTATGAAGAGCTTTAAAAACCAAACAGAGGAGGAGCAGCTAGGTGGCGCAGTGGATAGAGCACCGGCCGTGGATTCAGGAGGACCTGAGTTCAAATCCGACCTCAGATACTTAACACACTTACTAGCTGTGTGACCCTGGACAAGTCACTTAACCCCAATTGCCTCACTAAAAAAACAAAAAACAAAAAACCAAACAGAGGACTTCCTATTTGGTCCTAGAGGTAATCCAGAATCACTACAGTTGATTGGGGGGAGGGGGGGAATGACAGTCAAATATGTGCTTTAGGAAGGTCACTTTGACAGGCAACTGAAGAATGGACTGGAGTAGGTGAAGACTTGAGACAGGGAGACCACTCAGAAGGCTGTTGCTATAGTTTGGTGATAATGGCCTATGCTAATGTACTGCCAATGTTACAAGAGAGAAGGGGTCATATTATGAGAGATGTTACCAAGATGGAAACACAACTTGACAACAGATTGGATATGGAGGATCTGAGAGAGTGAAGAGTTGAAGATGACACCTAGGTTGCAATTAAATCATCTCTGAGGTTTCACCAAGAACACTAATGTACTGTTGGTGAAGCTGTGGATTGGCCCTGTCATTGTGGAGAGTAATTTAGAATTTTGCCCCCAAAATCATTAAACTATGTTTACACACTAATCTAGCGATATCGAAACTAGGCAGGACAAGGCAAGACAACAAGCATTTATTAAGTACTTATAATGTGCCAGACACTTTGCTAAGCACTATGGATACAAAAATACAAGGGAAAAAATAAGACAATTCCTGCCCTGATGAAGCTTACATTCTAATGGGGGAAGATAACACATAAAAGAAAGCTGAAAGACAAGGAGAACAAGGAAAGGAGGTATCTGCATGGGGATAAAGTGGAGAAAGAAGCCCAGAGAGTCCCAGAAAGAATAAAGTGAATGTAGCTAGCCTGGCACCATCCTTAAATGAAGATTCCAGGAAGAACCAACAAATCAGAGGAAGGGATTACATGGGGAAAGAGATCTTTCAGGGAGAGAAGGCTGCTGGGACATGGTAGAGGATGATATGAGAATAACAACAACTGAATTGTTTTATCTTTCATATATCCTAACAAGCACAGCAGTCACTTTATGTGGGAGAGGGTAATACAGGTGACAGCTCAGCAAGCAAAGATCCAACAAGGATCTCATGCTGAACCCTAAAACATCTGCCAAGCTAAAGGCCTTCTGAAGATACGCAACTTGAATGGATTTGTTAGTCAGGAGGAAGGGATTACGATGCCTCTGTTTCCTCCCTAAATTCCTTAGTTCTATTATATTCTTTAAAGATTGATGTGTTTTTTATTCAATGATATCTTGACCAGGTAACATTTTTAAATTTAGTACAACAAATATTTACAGTATAATTAAAAAGCACTGAGTTTCAGGCCAGCAAACTAAGTTCAAAGCTAGCTCTGCCACTAAGCCATCATGAGACCCTGAAGCCCTGGACTAGATGGCCTAATAAAATGATCTTCCTGTATATACAACGTATCAGTTTTAGAAGAAAATACTTCTCTCATAGCACTGTCCAAACATTAAAATTTTTATTTCATCATCATTGATAGTCCTTTTTTTATTCCTATTATTGTAAGTTGCAAAAGCAAATACTTGTAAAAATGATAATATAAATGGGTAATGTAAATAGGTAGTCTGAATATAGAACCACTTTTCTGTTTTGAAAATGGGAAGAATGAAATTGTTTTTATCAGGTTTGTTTCATTTTGTTTGGTTTGGGGGAGGGGGGTTAAAAAAAACACTGCTGATAAAATGATCTTAGACGATTCAAAGGATTTATGATGAAAAATGCTATCCACTTCCAGAAAAAGAACTGATGTAAGCCTAAACACAGGTAAACTCATGTTTTTTTTTACTTTATTTTTCTTGAGTTTTTTGTCTGTTTTCTTTTGCAACATGGCTACTATAGAAATATGTTTTGCATGACAACACATGCAAATCTACAGCAAATTGCCTTCTCAAGGAGAAAGCAGGAAGGGAGGAAGAGAATTTGGTACTCAACATTTTTTAAAATGAATATTAAAAATTTTTACATGTAACTGAGAAAAAAATTTTAAATAAAAATTAAAAACACTGCTGGCCTCAAAATCTGTTTCTGGCCTGAATTAAGAGTTGGTTCCTTATAATATCAAATTAGGAAGCCAAACAAAAGGAATAAAGAGCAAGCATGAGAGATTTTCTAAAAGGTTTCCAGAACACATAGCTCCCTGGACCTAGGTAAATAGAAACAGAGGGGGAATAATGTCATATGATAGCATGACAGCTGACATGGCCATCCAACAAATCCCCAGGGGGCTAGCGGTTACACCCATTGAGGAGAAAAACCCTCTCAAATATTAGTTCTTAATGCAAGGACAGAAGGTGCACAAGGACTTGGAGAAATAAGAGTAGAGGAGGTTACTGCTCATTTTATGAAGGGGGGGGCCTCAATTTCTGCAGAGAAGCCAATATGTGTTTTAATTTTGGTTTTCATTTCATAAACTTAAAATAAACACAAAAGTGACTCTAGATTAGAGGTTCTTCACCCTATTTTTATGTCATGGATCCCTGTGAAAGTCTGGAGAAGCCTATGGAGCTCCTTCTCAAAATTTTATACACAAAAACAAATACAAAGGATTACAATGAAAACCAATTATATAATTGGTTTGCTATATTTCTATGTCGAAATGTTACCAAAATATTTTTTAAAACAAATTCAGGGACCCCAAACTAAGAAACTCTGATCTAGATAAAGACTAAAGAGCTCAATGATGAAAAGCTCAGAGAAGCTCTAGTATAAAAGCGTTGTTGTTCAGTCATGACCCCATTTGGCAAAGATACTGGAGTGGTTTGACATTTCCTTCTCCAGCTCATTTGACAGATGAGGAAATCAAGGCAAACAGGGTTAAATGACTTGCCCAGGGTCACACAGCTAGGAAGTGTCTGAGGCCAGATTTGAACTCAGTAAGATGAATCTTCTTGACTTAGGGCCCAGGGCAATAATCACTGAGGCATGGGTGCATGCAGTGGAATCTTATTTTTACATATATATATATATATATGAATCTAAGAACAAAAGGCTAAAGACATCCTAGGGCAGGGTTTTGCCTTAGGCGTGGCCCAAAGTCAAAATGCAAGCTTCTACTTGCTAGGCTACTTAGCTGCTCACTCAGACACTGTCCATGTGTATCATTGTCCTTTACTCCTTGTACAGGCAAGACTCATAGTGAAGCCAAAGAGGGCTGAGACTGCAAAAGATTCGGAGATGTATCCAAAACCCTCCAGTCACAGCTGTCCTTACTAAAGATAAATCATTTTCATAAGGAGTCCAAGGAAGAATTAGCAATAAAAGGAAGGGGAAAAGCAGGAATTGTTTTTCTATCAGCTTACTATTATATTTAACTTCTATAAGTAAAGTAAATATGAGCAAAAATGGAAGAGAGAAATGACAAAAAACTGAAAAATAGGGTTGCATGTATTTCTACTTGACTCATCATGTCACTTTCAAAAATTAGAGGCAAATACTAAGGAAAAACCTACTATCCTGCTATAGATCAATTACAACATGAAACTGTCGTTTGTGAAATTACATTTAGTCTTACATTTGGTGACTTCTAACAAAATTCCAAAGGGTGACCTAGATTAGAGCCTTAATTGTATAATATAAGGGAACAAAGTTTAAAACTCAAATTACTATGCATACTTTTCTAGAATTAGCACATTAATGAAAAATCCACAAATTTGTTACTAACTCAATATCATTCAAATAATGACTCACTTTAGTCCAATAAGGTGTTGTTTTCCTCACTAGTGAAATGGCACCTCAAACTCAGTTTTTTTCCCGCATTTTCACATTTAGCCTAATAAAGTTCAAATAATAATAATCAAACTATTAAATAATTAATGCAAAAAACAGGATCACAGAACATAAAATACAGTTTTGATTATATAAAATATAAAGGCATTGCAAAAACAAAACCAATGCAGCAAAAATTAGGTGGTAAACAGGTAATTGGGAAGAAATTTTTGCAGCAAGTTTCTCTGATAAAGGTCTGATTTCTAAGATATATAGGGAATCGATTCAAATTTATAAAAACAGTAGTTATTGTCAAATTGATATTTTCAAAGAAAGAAAAACAAACTACTGAAAACTGTATTTTTAAATGCTATAAATTACTAATAATTAGAGAATAAGTGACAGAGGCAGGAAGTGAATCTAGGTCCTTTGACTCCAAACCCAGTGTTTTTTCAGTTAGATTTGTGGTTCCCAAGAAGAATTCACATTCATATAGTACTTTTTAAGTTTTACAAATTGCTTTCCTCAGAACAACCATGTAAGCTAAGTAATGCAATTATTAACCAGATTTTTTTTTCAACAGACAAGGAAACAGAGGCTCAGAGACAGTTCTCCTGAGTCTAAATACAAAACTACCACAGTGCAGCAGACACAACTAGCCTTACCACTCTCTGAAGTACTAGACTTTCAATCCTTGCCCTTGGAAAAATCACATCATAAGAACCCAATAAGAAAACCCAGACAGGCTTTTGAACTCCATCTAGCAATGCAAAACTTTTCCCATTACAGATGTTGATGATGGGGAAACCACAACTCCTGAAATGTTTGTTCCTAGAGTGAAGCTGACGCTTCGATTAAAAACAAACTCAAAGGCTAAGTTATAAAGATGTTCTTTTAACAACTTTTTTTAGAAAGTAGATACATGTGTATATCTGGACAAACCATCTTCCTGAGTTCAAATCACCCAGCCTGGAATAACTAGAACCCAGAGGCACTAACAGAACTTGGAAGTGACTAAAATTTTGTTGGCATCTACTGAACAATCATGCCAAATAGAAGCAGCATCCTATGACTGAGGAGCAGAGTGTCCTGATTATCAAAAAGAAGGCAGTAGATGCCTCAAAGTTTAGATTTTTGACATTTGACAGCTATTTCTGGAAAAATTCAAGGACAGATTATTAAAGGAAGGGTGTTTCTGAGCACTTAGGAAGGAAAAACTACAAATAATTAGGCATTGGGGGGGGGGGTCAGAGCAGGCGGAAACTAATCTCATTTACTCTCCTGATCAAGTTACTAGGCTGTTTGGAAAGACAGTGCACAATAGTGGGAAAGGCACTAGATCTACTCAGAAGTCATGGGTTTGAATCCTGGCTCTTAGACTTCAGTTTCCACACAGCTATAAAATGAGAGAGTGGGATAAGAACTCGGAGGCTTCTTCCAGCTGTTTTCCCACAGTCCTTCCAACAGTTACCTAAATCTTGTTAGCAATCCCTGTGCCATCCTCCCCCACTTCGATAACTTGAAAGCTGGGGGGTTCCTTCAGGTCCAAGGCACGTGTGAGTCCACACTTAAAACTACAATGTTAGAGAACTTTCAACATTGAGTTTACCTTAATACACAATAGATAGCTTGAATCAAAAGCACTGCTAAGATGACACAGCACTTGTTAGCAAAATTCCTCCCATAAACCTGGGGTCTAGTCTCCCACAAATACTCAAAGTGCAAGTGGGAAGAGTACAATAGTATCAAGACACTTACAGGAAACACAACTCACACCTCTGAAATTACCCTTAGCTCCCCTCTGCTTCTCTTTGCAGGTCAGGCTAGTGATCTCTTGAATAGTTTGCTCAGTCCTGGTGCCAGAGGTCACACTCCTGGAAGCTGCTGCATCTCTCCACAGAGAAATGTGTGACTGCTCACTCCTCAAGTGTCTCAACTGTGACTCGAACTCTCCAACTCTCACACTATCTAGCCCCTCTGGCTTGGTAAGGCTTAGCTTTTTAAAGACTTCCAGGGCATGGCCAATTCTCACCCAGCTAATGACCAGCTGCTATTTAAATTCAGAGAAACCTAGGCCGACTTGCCTTAGCACTTAATTAGCATATTAATACCTCCTCTATTTGCCCCTAACCTTCAGGAATGACATGGGGGGTAGGAGGGGAGAGGAGGTGTCAGGGGAATAAAATCTGACCTAGTGGACTGCCAGCTCAATGATATATGACAAGGAAATCAAAAAAGTGAACGTGACGTGAAGCTACACAAGGAAATGTATAGTATACACAAAGGGAGTGACAGCCCCGGTTTCACTGTACTGTGCCTGATCCGATCATCTTCAGGGGGTTGTCTAGATCTGGGTGATACATACATCTTAGGAGTCTAACAACAAGCTAGAGAGCAGTCACAAGGGGAAGGAGACTGACTACTTACAATCATATTACCAAGATCTGTTAAAAGAAATAAAGTTAGACAGCCAGGGGAAGGCCGGGGTGGGGAGGAGAACGTTTACAACAGCTGTCTTCAAATATCTGAAATGATTACTGTGGAGAAGAGGAACTGAACCTGTTCTGTTTGGTCACAGAGCGCAAAACTAGGACAAGTGAGGCCAAGTTATAGGAAGACAAATTTTAATACGAGAGAAACCTTCTGAAGACTTAGAAACTGTCCACTGTTAAAAACACACACAAAAATAAAAGCAACAATAATTAGTGTGTACTATGCTGTATGATTATTACAATTCTACAATGAGCTGTTCAAAAATAATATTGGAAGACAAAAAGGAAAAAAATTAGAATGGCCTAGAATTAGGATGTGTAACCTTGGGAGTTCCTTATCACTGGAGATCTAGCCTCAAAAGTAAACTGACCACTTATCAAGATGTTGTTGTAGATAGGACTCACACTTTGGATAAGGACCAGACCTCATGACCTCTGAGGTTCTTTTCAACTCAGAGATTCTATTATCTTACTCTTCACCCCTAGATAACTAACAACAAAAGACAAAAGGGGGGAGGGGAGGTATTCATTACTTCAAGATTTTTATAAATCAATAATCTAGAATCAATGATGCTCATTTTGAAAATGATTAAAATTACATAATTCATATATTATTACTATCCTGGGCTCTTTTCAATAATAAGCTTTTTTCCTCCAAAAAAGATCATCAAATAAGAAAATGTCATGTTCATTAGCTTCCTCTCTTCAATAAACCTATTCCTCCTCCAAGCTGCCTTATTTCTGTTCGGACCACTATCTTCCCAGTCACCCAGGTTCATAACCTACTATTCTTGGTTTCCTTCTCCCTTATCCCAAGAAATAATCAGTTCTCAATGTTGTAGGATATAAAGCTAGAAGATCCTTTTGACATCAGCTAATCCAATTCCTTCATTTTACAGATGAGGAACTGAATCCTAGAGAGCTCCAGTGAGTAGCCCGATATCACACAGGTACTAGGTGGCATAGCTTGGAAGCTATCCATTCTACCTCCACTTATCTCCAGTCTGTCAACTGTAATGATTGGAATGACGCCACCTGCTGGAGACTTACTGTAGAAGAGTTCCGCCCACGAAGCGAAGGTCTTTGAGGGCAAGACCAGGAGTCTTTTCTTTGGTGTCAGGAAGTGACGTTGGGTAGTGGGAGGAGGAAGGAAGAGACTGGCGCTAGCTCTCACTCTAGAGCTAGAAATGTGCTCTCCCTTTAACAGATAGGAATCTAAGCCTTTCTCTCTCTCTTTACCAAATTCTTATTCTCCTTAATAAATGCTTAAAAGTCTAACTCTTGCTAAAGCTTATAACTTATTGGCGACCACTCATTAGATATTTTAGACAGTTTAGCTAGAATTTTAGTCCTTAACACCCCCACTCTCCTCTCACACTGCCATCACCACCTTCCTTTGGCTCCTTCTCACCTCTCCCCTGGGTCTTCCTGTTTCCAGTCTCACCCTTTTCCCCACTGCTTCCAAAATTACTGGGCCTGCCCATTTCATTCTAGTACTCAAAAACCTTCCATGACTGCCCTAACCACAATTTGGCTTCAAACCTTTCCAACATAATTTCCTATCCCTCCCCCTTTAAAAACAGTCTACATTCTTGCCAAGGTGATCCAGAATGAAAATCTAATCACCCCCCACCTCAGGGAAATTCACTAAATCAGTCCTGTCTGGCTAGGACGCACTCCATCTCTATCCCTCCTCTCAGATAGCTCAGGTGCTGCTACCTCCACAAAGCCTTCCCTCATCCATACTACTTGGCTTGAGTTGCTAGTGAAGTCGGCTTCCTCCAATGACCTTGTGGCCTCCCTTCCCCACTCTACCAACAAGCCTTTGCTAAGTGAATACTATGTGTCAGGCACTGCACTAGGTGCAAGGACACAAAGACAGAAATAACACAGAATAAGCGAATATAAGTTTAGTGAGGAAGGAGTTTTTTCTCTCTCTTCTCAGCCCAGTGCTTTGCTTTGCTTTTCTTATTTTAGTTTTCAACACTAATTTCTGTAGGATTTTGAGTTCCAAATTTTTCTCCTTTCCTCTCTTTCCTTCCCTCCCCCCTCCCAAAGACAGCAAGCAATATTATAGGTTATAGATTACAATCATGTTAAACAAATTTCCACATTAGTCATGTTGTAAGAAAAACTTAAGAACAAAAGGGGAAAAGCACAAAAAACAAACAACGAAAGTGAAAATAGTATGCTTTGACCTGCATTCAGACTCCATAGTTCTTTTTCTGGATGTGAAGAGCATTTTCCATCATAGGTCTTATTGAATTGTCTTCAATCATTATTATTGCTAAGATCTAAGTCGGTCTATCACATGTGATCATCACACAAAGTTGCTGTTACTGTGTACAATGTTCTCCTGGTTCTGCTCACTTCACTCAGCATCAGTTCATGTCTTTCCAGGTTTTTCTGAAATTTGCTTGCCTCTTCATTTCTTATAGCACAATAGTACTCCATTACATTCATATATCACAACTTGTTCAACCATTTCCCAATGGGCATCCCCTCAATTTCCAATTCTTTGCCACCACAAAATGAGCAGCTATAAATATTTTTGTACATGTGGGTCCTTTCCCCTTTTTTATTATCTCTTTGGGATATAGAACAAGTAGAGGTATTGCTGAGTCAAAGCATATGCACAGGTTTATAGCCATTTGGAGCCCAGTGATTTTCAAATAGCAGGAGCTTATTAATATATGTTCAACTGAATTTGGAATCTCAGTAAATGACCAGAAGTAATTTAAATGAAGACCTAAAGGGGTACAAAATAATCCTACTTTTACACAGCTTTCTCCAACTGGCTAGGTCAAGCTCGAACTCATGACACCATCGCTCCAAAAAACCTCCAAATAATGCCATAGGACAATTCCTGGAGCAGCAGAATCCACAGAACGTGCTAAGATCATTTTTTCCAACCAAAAAGACAGCTTAGAAGGTAGGAAGGAGGGGACTGCTGTGTCCAGGTGTGTTGAGGCAGGAGTGGAGTCCAACCCCACAATCACCCTGACACAGATCCAGTCCCAGGCAGGCCGAGCCTGGGAAGGAGACCCCCAGAGCCTCTGAATCAGCTGCAGCACCAGTGCGGTCTGGAACTAAGCTCATGGTCTGCTGAGAGGGCTGAGGCCTTGGCAGGGGGAAGATTACAGGGGTCTCTGCTGGTGCTGAGGAAGAAACTGGGTTTTTCACCCCTGCTGGGAACCAGGAAGTAGGCTTGATTAGCAGTAGCCCAGGTCGGGGAAGGGCACAGGCTCATCAGAGCTAACAACCACTGCACACAAAGTTTTGCTGTCTGGTTAATTAGCAAGTTGGCCTGGGGTTATCTACAGACCAGGGAACAGGCCAGGGGAGTGAAGAACCTGACCCTCTTTAAACCAAAATGGCCAGCTCAAGCTCTATTCATCAAGTCCTGGAAGACACCAAACTGCACACCAAGACCCTACAATAAGATTTGCTTCAGGGTTTTTAACCAGAGGCATCAATAAATTTAGGCCCCTAGCCTTACTTTGAGGCATCAAGGTGGCTCAGTGGATAGAGTATTGGGCCTGGAGTCAGGAAGACTTGAGTTCAAATCCAGCCTCAAATACTTACTAGGCTGCATGATACTGGGCAAGTTACTTAATTTTTGTTTGATTTAATCCATTGGAGAAGGAAATTAAAAATCAATTGAGTATTTTTTCCAAGAAAACTCTATGGATGGTATTGGCATGCTATGGTTCATGGGGTCACAAAGAGGACATAACTGAATGACTGAACAATAACAGATTCTTACTTTATTCACCAGTCACCATTTTGTTTTCTCCTCTCGGGAATGGAATTATTTTATTTCAGTTCCACCTTTATTATTACTCAGGTGGAAGGCACACACTTAAGGAAGGGGGTGGGAATTAAGGGAGATAAGGAAAAGGAGGGAAGAGAGACGAAGGGAGGTGAAGAGGGAAAAAGGGATGGAGGCTGAGAGGAGAGAAAAAAACCTATTCTTTAGGAGCCTACTTCTCCTGTTCTTTATAAAACACAACTTGACCTACAAGCACAGCAACAAAAATGATGTGTTCCCAGTCTCCTTATCCTAAATGATAACTGTGATCTTATAACATCACTGTCTTGCAATCATGGATAAGGCACACTACAAGTGTTTCTATGGCAGTTTCAGAAGTCTATTCCAAATCTTGACAAGTCAGAAAAAAGAAAGGCTGATAATAGCTACATGGTACAGGGCAAAACTGCTGGGTCTTGAGAGTTAGAGGCCCTCGGTTCAAATCCTGACTTCTGACACTCTATGTCCTTCTTTGGGCCTCAGTTTCCTCAATAGATGACCTCAGAAGTCCCTAATACATGTGAATCTAAGATCCCATGTTCAGCTGATTTACTTCAGCACTACAATCCAAATAACCAAGGAATTTTGCTCAGTGTTTGAGAGCTACTACCAATAGACTTACTCCCACAGCCCGAGGGATTCATAGTGCAGTAGGAAGCCTGCTGGATTTGGAGTCAGAAGACCAGGCTTTCTGAATCCTGGTTCTGCCACTAATAACTTGTGTGATCTTGGACAAATTATTTAATGTCCCTGCACTTCAGTAATGAAAGAGTTAAACTAAATGACCTCCAAGGTCCCTTCCAGCTCTAAATCTATGTTCTTCCAAACACCAAACACCTGACCTTCAAACCCAAATCAGCCTACTTAAAGTAAGGGCCTTTTACGGCAATGTGACACCTGTTTTAAGAAAACTGACCTCTACAGTATGGCGTCCCACATCTGCAGGAAGGAGATAACATTAATAATGGGGCTTTTTTGTTTAATTTATGTAGTAACCTTTTCCCCCAATTACTTGTAAAAACAATTTTTAACATTCATTTTTTAAACTCTGAGTTCCAAATCCCCCCCCCCGCCCCCACACTGAAAGGCAAGCAATTCTATGTAAGTTATAAATGTATAGTCACAGCATTAATAATGTGAAAACTAATTGTGGGGGGAGGGGACCCTCTATGCTAGTCTTACCATTTAAAAAAAGATGCTCACCCACTCTTCCCCTCAAGAGAAGAAAAGGGGTAATAAAATAAAGCCAGCTTCTTCCTGTTCAATCACTTTACTAGATAAACAATTATCTAAAGCAGGATACACCATATCATTTTGAAAGTCCAAAAATCTGATTTACTCAAGAAGTGTATATCTTGAATCCTTTATTCAAGTCTGTTCCTTGGGAAGAGAAAAAGTGAATTTTTTCAAAATAGAGGCCTTATAAAATAAAGATCTGCTAAAAGGAATAAATATAGCAATATTACCATGGCAGTGTGTATTGCTAGCATATTAACTAATATCCAAGCTGAAACACAACTACCTAAAAATGTTCTTATGAAGTGAAACATCAAGGAATCCAACTGTGTTTTTATTATCCATGACTAATAACGGAATGAGAAGACAAGTAAAAGAAAATTTGGCCAAATGGTAGGACCAGAATTTGTTTCCCTGTACTCTGGCAGTGAAATAGTCTCCCAAGGGAACTGACTGAAGTCTGGTCATTTAGATCACAAGACACTGAGCCTTACTGAACTGGAAGGGGTACTATATGGAAATATCCCAAAACATACATAGTAATTGAATGACCATTTAAAGTACTTTCCATATCACCACCAAGCAACCAAATCCTCAATAATAAGAATGACTTTATATTATATTGGAGATTTTGGACCTTCTGAGAGACAATGTAGTTTGGTGACAGAAAGAAGGATGAACAATCAGAAAAATCTGGGTTCAAATACCACCTGACATAAGCTGTGACATTGGGCAAATCACTTAACTCCTGTAGTTGAACCTGATGATCTCTAATATCCCTCCCAGTTCTCTATTATCCTCTGAAACCTAAAAAACCAAAATCCAAGGACAATAATATGTGTACAAACTAAAGCCATCTCTAAAAAAATGAGCAAAAAAGCTTCCTTTGAACTTAAGAACCCCATGAAACATAAGTTCGATAACATAACTAAAATCACATATGTAAAGTTTGACCAAACTACCATGTGCCCATCAAAAAAAAAATTTCTAAAGCACCTAAGAGACCTAAATCATTATTTTTCAGTCCATATCCATTAGATGCATGGCACAGAAAGGTCAATACAATAACTCTAAGAAATGTTATAGGGGCAGCTAGATGGCGCAGTGGATAGAGCACTAGCCTTGGAGTCAGGAGTACCTGAGTTCAAATCCAGCCTCAGACACTTAACACTTACTAGCTGTGTGACCCTGGGCAAGTCACTTAACCTCAATTGCCTCACTAATAAAAAAAAAAAAAAGAAATGTTATAGTAGGGGGCAGCTGGGTGGCACAGTGGATGACGCACCAGCCCTGGATTCAGGAGGACCTGAGTTCAAAACCATCCTCAGACACTTGCCACTTACTAGCTGTGTGATGCTGGGCAAGTCATTTAACCCCCAAAAAGGAAGAAAAAAAAAAAAAGAAAAAAAAACGTTGTAGTACACTACTCAAGGTCTCTCATTTATTATTGTTCCACAAACACTTCCAACACCAACAAGATAGATTATATCCATGATTTATTTCTCATTCAAAAATAATTTCTTAAGCATGGTATAGCATTATGTCATGGGGGATATAACAAAGAAATGCAAAACACATCCCTAACTTCAACGAATTTACTATTTAGTCCAAAGCTTCTTAAACTATGGGTCACAAGTCCAGATGGGGTCAAGTGTGAGGGTTGGCAGTAAATGTTTGATTTGGATACCCATTTTATATACCTATATACCCAGGGTCACGTAAAAATTTCTTAGGGGAAAAGAGATCACAAGTGGAAGAAGTTTAAGAAGCCCTGATCTTGACAGTTTACAGTTTACCTTCATTCCACATCACACAGTAAAAAAGTTAAATGGCAACACAAGACAGTAAGTACCAAATGCACTCATTAAGGAACTAAGTAGTAGGAAAATTCAGAGCAGTAAACTGAAGTGGTAAGAGAAGACTTGAGGTAGGATTGATGACTTGATTGATCGGCCTTAGAGCAAGGAGAAGAAAAGAATAAATAAGAGGTGGGTGCTCTCTGGATAGGGGAAACAATAGAGGTACCACTTGAATAGGAGACATTATACTGTATTTATACACTATATGTAACAATAGCAACTTTACCTTTTACCTTGGGATAATTTTGAGGTAGTATGGGAGAACAAACAATGTGCACTGACATGGGGACTTTATCACTTATTAACTTTCAGAAAGGTCTATTTTATTAACACAAGACAAAGCTTAACAGAGAGAACTTCAGAATAGGAGCATTTTTGATATAGGCAAACATCTTTTAAAGACTAGGTTATTGTTTATAAACTGAATTCAACTGTTCTTCATTAGGAAGGGCACCAAACAACCCAAGTTCTGTCCACAATAGGACCTTGTTATCACATCTGAGGGGCCGTTTTCAATGACTGCTAAACACATTCATAACAGTTTGCCTCTATCCATAATAGACTCAAAACTGCATAAAGAGGCTCAATCAGGAGCTAGTCTAGTAGATACTGCTACAAATGTTGCAAAACTGTTTGTAGCCTAGAAATTTAATGTACCTTTTAGATGTACAGATATGAAACCAAGGTGAATGCCCAACTAACAACTCTACCTAAGTATGTGACAGATTTTAAGACCCTCTTCATTACTTACCCATGTTTAAAATAAATACAGATTTGAATATGTAATTAGTCGTGTAACAATTCAAACATCTGTTAAGTACTATTTATACATGTAAAGTCAATGATCCAAGCAAAAGTGTTAGTGAAGCATCACAGACAAATCAAGATCTGCTAACTTTATAGAGAGACCTCAAAATACAAAAATGTTCACCAAGAAATACTAATAGTTTAAGCTCAAACTATCAGTAGAGTAGCCCTAGAGACTTTCCCCCTCTCAAATCTAAATCAAGATGACATTTCACAATAATAAATACAAAGGCAACTTGAGTCTAAAATAAAAACAAATAACCTTGTACATCCAAAGCCAGGAACAAACCCTGAGAAGGTCAATGACAAAAAGGCTCCACAAAATACCAAAATATTTACAGCAGTACTTTTTATGGCAGGAAAGAACTGATAACAAAGTAGATGCCCATAAATTTGGCAACTAGCAAATTGTAGTACATGAATATAATGGAATATTACTATGCTATAAGAAACAATGAATACACCGGATACAAGAAGCATGGAAAGATTTAGAAAGGCAGATGTAAAACAAATGTAAATCTAAGTGAGCCAAGCCAAAAAGACAATATACATGACCGATACAATGTAGATGGAAACATCAACAGTCCCGAAACAATCTAAATTCAATGTTGCCAAAGTAAAAAGAGGCTGGGGAGAGGAAGCAGGATGGGGGAAGATAAATACAGAACACTGCATATAACATCAGATTTTTTTTCTTCTCTTTTAAAAAAAGACTTTCTTATAAGGGATGGCTGTCATAGGAAGAAGAGGAATACAGGAGAATCCAGATGACATAAAAATAAAATATATCAATTAAAATATTTTATAAAAAGAAACTGTACAAGATGAGAGCTCTGGATTGGCAGTAGTTCACATGAAGAAAAAAGAAATGTCAGTTTTAGCTCATTGTGGACCTACTCTGTGCCACAGTTTGGGAGAAAACCATACAGAAGGAACATCAACAGTCAGAAACCTGTTTCTAATCTAAACTCTGTTACTTTTTGGCCAGGTGACCTTGGGCAAATCATTTAACTGCATGGACCCTCTGTTTCCTTGTCTATGAAATAGAGATAACATATGGCAAATCTACCTTGTACACAGAAGGATCATATTAGCAAATAAATGTCAAAGTACTTTAGAAACTGTAAAGTTCTACAAATATAAGGTATTATATGCTAATCATAATGTTCATATTAATTTTTAATAGGTCTTAGTATCTGATCTCATCTTATTAGCTAATAATCACCTTTCAATAGAGCCTTAAGTTTTACAAGGCTTCACCTTCACCTTCAGTCCTCTGAGGCAGGTAGTATAAATTTATGCCCATTTTACAGACAAGAAAATAGTCTCCAGGAGGATAAGTGACTCACCCATTATCCCAGCAAATATTTGAACCCAGTTATCCTAACTCTTAAGAGCAGAGCTCTTTCTACTACCAATACATGTTTTTAGCTGAAGTAATAGAAGCATTGTACCCAGATCACAAGAAATGATGGTCCTATCTATCATACTATGAAGTTATTTTGTTTAACTGTAGTACCACTTTTAAAAGAAGGACATTTTAAAATTATGAGTTTTTGGCTGTGGTTTGGGGAGGTGTGGGGGGGTTGAGATTCCCGTGTCCTGGGGGGTCAAGATACCTGTCAGACATGGCACATGGACATGAGCGTGGACATGGACATGGTCATGGAAAAATTGAACTCCCTGATTACAGACAGTGGAAGATAGAAGGAACACCACTACAGCGAATCCAGGAGAGATTGGCTAAGCAAGGTCTCAGGGATCCATGGGGACGCAATGAAGCTTGGCAGTACAATGGGTCGTTATGGAAAACCTGCTACTTTGTGGGCTGCTTTGTCAAGAGGATTCAAATGGGGTTTTGGAGCATTTTTATTAGCTGTTGGAGTGGAATATTTCCTAACTGCTCCAAAGAATGAGGAGGAACATGCTTCTAAACACTGAAGTTAAGACATAGAGGAATTATAGCTAATTATTTAGAGTGAATGTTAAAGATTAATATTAAAATTTCACTTGGTAAAAGGAAAAAAAATTATGAGTTTTCAAAAAGAAAGGTTATCAAGAAGGATCACAGAGTTAAAGCTGGAAGGAACCTCAGAGGTTATCTAGTCTAAAGAAACCAAGACTCAAGTGACTTGACAAAGGTTACCCAGTAAATGCCAGAGGCAGAATTTGGGCAGATCTTTGTACTCTAGAACCAGTGCACAGTAAAAATGGCTAAAGTATCCAGGGAGAAGAAGACACTCAGTAGGATAATGATGGAGACTTCATATATTTGAAGGGCTATCATTTGGAAACAGGAATAGATGTTTTGGGTTACATCTTCAGACAGGAACTAAAAGGGCAAACATTTCAGAGAAACATCATTTGGTTTGATATAGTCTAACAATGAGGGCTGTTCAACAATGGGAATGCCTCAGAAAGTAGTGAACCTCCTCTTATTAGAAATACTCGAGTTAGAATGGCCATCTTTCAAGAGTGTAGATGAAACACCTGCATTGCATGATGGGTGGGTCTAATTACCTCTAAGTTCCTTTATAGGCCAAGGGAGTTTAGGAATGGTTCGTTTTCACAAGTTACCTAAAGATAGAGAGATATAGATGGATATGAAATCATTTTACATATTTGATTGGACACAAAATCTGAGGGGAAAAAAAAGAATCAGATCCTGTTCCCATTTTCTAAAAAATATTTCAGTGATTTATTTTTTCAGTGTTTCTTCTATTAGCTTCCATGAGAAAGGACTTGTTCCAGCTTAACTCTAGAATCAATCTCACAATTATCACCAATTTTGATAAATAAATCTGAGCCCTATATTTAAATTGTCTTACATGGCGAAGCATTTTGTCATCAGTGATATTAATGACTTTTTTCTGTGCAGCTACAAACTATGAACTTAAATAACAGTTGTCCACTACAATCTCTCAGACCTGGTTGAGCCAAAGAACTAATAAAGTTATTATTACTGAGGATCTATTTTTCCCTATTTTACCACACTGAATCTTAGTGGATATGATACTTAAGAGGATCCGGTTAACCAGGGTCTTAACTAAAATCCTAAATCTAAAACCAATGATCAATAATCATTCAATAATGTCTTATCACTAAAATATTCTTTGGAGAAAACTTTTTTTAACCTACCTATGAAACATACAGAAAAGACATTAAAATTTGCACAAAAAGCTATTAGTTTACTCTAGGCTTAATAGTGGTTTCTTATTTACTGAACTATATTTTGCCCGGTCTACTGAATCAATTACTAAAACATCAAAATTCTATGGCTTTTGATTTTTACATGCAACTAACCCAAAAAACTTTGATCCTGGTCCTTTATTTACATGAATAAACTTGAGTTTAGAGATTAGTGCCAAAGACTATGATGCTAGGAGACCTGGATTCTCAGTCTCAAGTATAAAATAAATTTACTGTGTAAACTTAGCCAACTACTATACTTGCCACTTCAATGCTCACAAGCTGATGAAGTATCTGCCACCTCCCCACTTTAAAAGAAGGTATAATGGTTTATTATTGCTGAAGAAATGTAAGAGTATATACTAAAACTCCCTAAACAAGTTACTTTTAAACAAATACACACACATGACTTTTTAGTCTATAATCTATTCCACTTACATTAGTCAACAACAGAAAATAAACTGCAGGAGCTGAGGTTTGAGAAACAGCTGCTAAAGAAGGACAATCACATTCTTACAGGGATTATATATAACAGTCTACCAAATTTAGATCCTCCTTTGGGAATGTTACACATGATCCCTTATTCTGTAATTTATTCAATAAACTGTTATCAATTACTTTTGCTTGCAGTCACTGGCATATATTTCTATGTCCCATTTTAATGATGAAGAAATTAAAGTATAGAACAATTAAGCATCCTGTCCAAGGTCTCTGTCAGCCTAGGCAAGAACCTGAATTGGAAATAGCCCGTGGCATCTGCACATGGTAGGCAGCCACAAATATTTCTTGGTGATTTCCAAAAGATTAAAGCCTTTGCTGCTCATATCCACAGAAAATAAAATTAATTTTTTAAAGGGTTCAAAAGCCTAATATAACAACTGCCATTTCAGTTCATGCAACTGGCCCATTGGCCCAATTATTAGAGATCATACTTTACTTATCCCTCAATTTTTAGGGGGGAAAAATATATAGATATATAGATAACTATGTCAATATGAAAAAAAATTCACCCACCAGCAGCTCAGGATAGAAAGAGTACAATTTAATTATCCCCACTGTACCAAGCAGGACTATCATGTATGATCACACTCTGATCTCAGACCAGTTCTACAAATACCAAGGAATAACAAAGGCAAGTTGAGAAGGCAACAGAGGGCTTAACTCAGCAGTTCTCCAGTTTTCAGGGTTTGATTAAGATCCTATGGGGGAGGGAGGATAATGCGGGGCTAGAAAGACGAAAGGGGCCCATCCCATGCAGGATTGCTCCCAAGCCTCGGCCACCGCTTTGTCTAGTCCGGTTTCACAGCAACCCAGCCTCCCCGACACTTCCCTCCGGGTCTTTCTTCACATCACTTCCACCGAGTTGTAGTCTTCCCTCCCCCCCCCCCCATCCCCTCCTTGCGCTCATTTCAAACTGAGGATGATCCCGACTCTCTATCCACCCAGAGGAGGTTCTTCGGGGTGGGAGGGTCTGGTGGTGTTCTTTGACTGTGTACTAAGAAGGGGAAAAACACAAAGCCACCGGGCAGATCCCACAAACCCTGCTGGATTATTCTCCGTTGCCCCCCCCCCCCCGCCCGCCCTTCTGCATCCCTCCGCACGCCAGCTCTGCAATCTATCGATTATCCAAACAATGCAACCTGTCCCCCCCCACCCCTTCCCCTCCATCAGACACACACACTCACTCGCTCCTCTTCCATCTTCCACCAGCAGGGCTGGGTTCCTCCCCTCCACCCCCAAGTGCATCCGACAGCTGAGGAGGGAGCGCTTTACAAACACGCGCACACATACCCCGGGGGTCCGCGGCCAGTCGCGGGGAGGGGGGTGTGGGCTCCTCGGAGAGGGGGGCTACTTTCAATCTCATCAGCCCCGACTCTTACTCTTACTGCATTATTTGGCGGTGGCGATCGTGCTGCCGCTGCTAAGCTGGTTTCTTCTCTCCACCTCCTCCTCCTCCACCCCAATGAGGCTAAGGAGCTTGGTACAGGGCAAAAAAAAAAAAAAAGCTCAGAACGCATGCGCGGCGATGCCTGGGACCGGCGCGCCACCCGCCCCCCTCCCCCTCTTCTTTTTCCCTTTCCCTTACCGAAGGCCGGTCCGACCATAGAGAGGAGCAAAACGAGGACCGCTCCTGAGGTGCAGTGTTGCGCATGCGCTGAGCTGGCGCCTAAATCGGTTATGTTGGTGGGTGTGGCTCCCGCCCCTTTTGCCTTCTCATCCGACACAAATAATGACCCTCACGGGGACCCGTAGAGAGAAGATAGGTTCCCTCAAAGAAATTGAGTGATGCAAGGCAAGTAACAAGGACAAAGACAAGCCAACGCCAGATTTGGGAAGGAAGAGAAAGGTGAGAGGATGGTGGTCACAAAGCCTCTGAGAGAACAGAAGGCACAGAAAAAAAGGGAGTGGAAAGAGGGCCGGAGGAAAACGAGTCCGGCCGCTTACTTCCTTCCGGGCGTGGCCAGAGTTGTCGGAAGTTACTTTTCACTTCCGTCTTTCAGCACGCCTTTTGCTTCCGGGTTGCGGGCTGGTTGCCCCGGGGGCTGGGGTTGGGGGGGGGCACTCTTAAAGGGGTTTTGTGGGTTTGTAGGTGTGAGGAAGGTATGCGTTCTGCCCTCTTCCAGGAGGCTATCCCGCTTTCTGTACGTGATCCAGCCACAAAGGGATAAAAACCTGGATTCCTCCCTCCCCACCAGCCTGTGTAGACAGAGTCTGAAACTCCCTAACGCCTCGTCAGGTGGCCTCCCCTCCGGCCGATGGCTCTGCCCTCGATCCAAAGCTCCCGGTCTTGGAGCGCCTCCCGGGAGCCCGACGCGTGAAAGTCGGTGGAGGAGTCGCGGCCCTGTGAGGCGGGTACCTCACTTTTCGTGATTATTTCACCGATAAAGACATCGAGACTCAGGTGAAGTAACCCGCCCGGGGTCACGCTGCCGGTGTGAGGCCGTCGGTCATCGAGCTCGAAGGAATTGCCTGCATTCCAGGCATCTTGCCGGTGCAGGGGATGGACAGACATGGGACAATAAGCAGCCATCCCGAGCCATCCTGTCCGAGGGACACGTGCGTGTAGAGGCGTGTACAGAAGGAATGGAGGATAATGTTATTGGGGAAGGGGCTGGGAATAAAGATCAGGAAAAGCATCGTGTAGAGCCAGAGCTGAGTCTTGAAAGAAATGGGGAATTTTGACGTGGGAAGAAGAGCAGTAATGTATTCCAGGCTTGGAAGACAGCCGGGGCAAAGGAATGGAGTGCCTAAAGCTGGGCGATAGATTATGGGGCTTGGAGAGTTGAGGGGAGACGAGTTGTGAAAGGTTTTAAATGCCAAACGAGAGAGATTTCATTTGATCCTAGAAATAACAGAGAGCCATTGAAGTTTATTCAGTAGGGTAATAACAATGGTCAGACCTGCAGTTAAGGAAAATCACTTTAACTAACAGATGTGTGGAAAATAGATTGTGGTGAAGAAAGAAGACAAAGATGGATGATAAGAGCCTGAAAAATGAGAATAGCCATGTTAGAAAGGAAGAGATGTGGTGGTAGAAATGATGAGAATGGGCAACTGATAGTGATGGAGGAGGCTAAAAGGGTTAACAGATAACCTATCGATAGTACCTAAAAGGGATTAACAGACAAATCTAAGACCCAAGCTCTGATTCGGATCTGAGCTCTAGGAGGGATTCAGACTCCAGTTCTGAAAGGGATTAATGGATAATTTAAGACTTGGGCCTTCATCAAAGTCAGGACCTAGGTTCTTGTTAACTGGTACCTGGAGGTCTGGCTCCTATTAATCATCACTCCTAACAAAAACATAGAGACAGGTCATAGAGACCTTAACTACAACAAAAGCATGATGAGAAATGTTATAGAAATCCTAATTGATAAATGTTAATACCCAGAAAGGAGGCCTGAGAATGAAAAACACAGGGACACACTGACTTTGGCAAGTTGAGGTAACATTCTCAGAAAAGGCCAAATTTGTCCCCAGTTCACCTTATGACGGGTAAACCCCAAAAACACACCTCCATGGAAAAAGGTATCTGCCTCAGGGGTTGGCTTAAGCCCCCAGGAACTCCAAATTAGGCTAGGCCCTCCCCTGTACCTCCCTAAGGTGGAGATTATTATAATGAGACTGATAATCAATTTATCCGTACTATAAATATAAATGTCTTCTCTTTCCCTATTCGAGAGACACCTTCATGGTACTCTCCCTGTGGTCACTCACAGTATTGCAATAAAACTTGGGAAAATGAGTCTTGTAATTCTTTGGGATGCTTCACGATCAATCTGATCAATTAAACCCACCTCCCACATCAATTGGATATTTGGGGTGAATAAGAATAAGGAATTAATGATGACTTCAAGATTTTGAACCTGAGTAACTTGAAGGATGATGGCACACTCCACAGAAATGCCATAACAAAGATTGATTTAGGGGGAAAGATAAGTTCTGTTTTGGACATGTTGAGTTTGAAATAGGCCATGGTGTTCAAAATGTCTTAATAGGCAGTTGTTGAAATAGGACTGCAGTTTAAGAGCCTCGGGCATAACGGATAGTCATCTGCATAGAAATGATCCTTCAATCCTTGAGAGTTGATGAGGTCACCTAATGAGAGTAGAGAAAGGGCCCAGTGTAAAGCTTTGGATACACCCACAATTAGCAGGCTAGGTATGAATAACAGTCCAGCCCAGGAGCCTGAGAAGGACTAGTCAGGCCGGTAAGAGAAACAAGTGAGCAGATTCATGAATACCCAGAAGGAAAAGAATATCTAGGAGGAAAAGGATCATCAGCATCAAATGCTGCTGAGATCAAGAATGATGAGAATCAGAAAAGTCCATTAGATTTAACAAATAAGAGATCCTTGGAAAGAGAAGAAGGACCCACCTGTACAAAGATATTTATAGCTGCTCTTTATGTTGTGGCAAGGAATTGGAATTTGAGGGGATGCCCATCAATTGGGGAATGGCTGGACAAGTTGTGGTATAAGAATATAATGGAATACTATTGTGCTGTAAGAAACAATGAACAGAAGGAGTTCAGAGAAACCTGAAGGGTCTTTCATGGACTGAAGAACTGTGGAGTATAGATGCTGAATGAACCATACTATTTCCTTTGTTTTTGGTGCTCTTGTTTTTCTATTTTGAGGTTTTTCCTCATTGCTCTGATTTTTCTCTTCTAACATGACTAATGCAGAAATATGTTTAATGTTTATATATATATATATATGGAATTGTTATGTTATGTATACAATGTTATATATATATATATACATATATATATATATATATATATATATATATAAAACACCTATGTATCAGATTACTTGCTGTCTAGGGGAGGGGAGGGAGGGAGAAAAGTCTGAAATTGGAAAGCTTGTATAAACAAAAGTTGAGAACTATCTTTATATGTAACAGAAAAAATAAATTTAAAAAAAAAACAAATAAGAAATCCTTGGTAACTTTGGAGAGCTCTTTGAAATTGAGTGGTGAGATTGCTATCTGGCAATGGATTGAGAAATGGGTGAGAGCAGTGGAAATGACCTTCAGAATAGATAGCTTTTTGGAGGAGTTTATTTTGGAAAGGGAGGAATACTATGGCATAATAGCTTGAGAGGATGGCAGGATGAAGTCAGGGATTTTTAATAATGAGGGAGAATCAGCTAATAGGACAAGAAGATTACAGAGAAAGGGAAATGATTGTAGGCTGGTCCTTTGTTAGAGAAGGGCCATTTTTCTGTCAGACTGAAGTGAAGGAGGAATTTAGAATACTATGGGGGGGGGGGGGCAGCTAGGTGGTGCAGTGGATAGAGCACCGGCCCTGGAGTCAGGAGTACCTGAGTTCAAATCCGGCCTCAGACACTTAACACTTACTAGCTGTGTGACCCTGGGCAAGTCACTTAACCCCAATTGCCTCACTAAAAAAAAAAAAAAAGAATACTATGGGGGGGGGGGTTGAAATGCAGTGAAGGGGAGAAAGAACTTAGGGTGGATTGTTACTAGGTCAAGATAAAGGATGAACAACATTCAAAGATCCTTAGCTGATATGGTGGCAGGAGATGATGATGTAGAAGGCTGGAGCAGAAAAGAGAGGGTTTGGAATAGTCTTGTTGAAGATTGAGATAGAAAATCTATTAGAAGTAAAAATAGGGTTTTGCTACAATGGGTGCTCAGTTAAGCTTAAATAACATAAATTTGTAGTGGACGAAGTCAGCATGGTTATGTGACTTTTTCCACCTCTCTTCAACAGTACTTGAATAGAGACATAGGAGGCAGATGGTGGGAATAATCCATAATTGGGTTTGGCAGCACATGAGACAGAAATGAGAGGGATTTAAAAGTCGAACTAGTTAACTATAGGTAGAAATTGGGGAGGGAGGAATATGAAACCTGAGCAGAGGTATCCTAGAAAAAACTAATGGATGGAGGGATTGGTGGTCACAGTGAGGACTAAGGATAAGATTTATAAGGAGAAATGGAATGATAGTGATGTAGGAAGCAAAAAAAGGGGTTAACAGAAAAACCTAAGACCCAAGCTCTAATTTAGATCTGAGCTCTAAGAGGGATTCAGACCCCAGTTAATGGATAACTTAAGACTTGAGTCTTCATTAATACAAGACAGGGTATTGTTACCCACATTAATCAGCACCCGTAACAAGAACATAAAGAGAGAGGCAGGTCATAGAGACCTTAACTATAACAATGATACACAGACAGGGCAAAGAAATTCAAACTGATAAATGAGAATATTTTGAAACTAGACATGGGAATCAAAAGGTGACATGCGCAGAAAAGGCCAAATTCCCCAGATTCACCTTATGACAGGTAACCCCCCCCCCAAAACACATCTACATGGAAAAAGGTACCCGCCTCAGAAGTTGGCTCAAGCCCCCAGGAACTCCAAATTAGGATAAGCCCTCCCCTGTACCTCCCTAAGGTGGAGAACCAATTTATCTATACTATAAATATAATTATCTTTTCTTTCCCTATTTGAGAGATACCTTTCCACCTTTTTGGTTCTCTCCCTGTGTTCACTCACAGTATTGCAATAAAATTTGGGAAACTGAGTCACTGAGTCTTATAATTATTTTGGAACGACTCACGATCAATTTGACCCTAAATTCCATCCCACATCAGTAGTTTATGATAGATAAAGGAATTTCAGAACTGTCTCTAGACATGGCAGCTAAGGTAGTGCAGGGAATAGAATGCTAGACCTAGAGTCAGAAAAACTTTGAATTCAAATCGAATCCTTAGGCAAGTTACTTAATGTCAGCTTCTTCAACTGTAAAATGGAGACTTTAAAGCACCTGGCACATGCTTGGTCCTTAGTAAATTCTTGTTCTCATCTTCCTTCCCTTAGAAGTCATATAGTTCCACCCCCTTATTTTATACATTAAGAAACTAAGGCCCAGAAAGGTTAAGTGACTTACCCAAGGTCACACAGGTAGCAAGGGGGCAAGTAGTGATCTGAATTCAGGTTTTCTGACTCCAAATCCAGTGTTTACAAGGTTTATATAGGAAACAGTCCCTGCCTTTAGGATTAGTCCTGGCATCGTGGCATCACAGAATTTGGAGCTGATAAAAATCTTAGAGATCATCCTGTTGAGTTAAAAATAAAACACATAAATATAGTACAGAATAATATATAGTGAGTAGTATTGAGAAATGGCACTTAATAAAGCTAACTTTAAGCATAATAGATACAGTGTGCAAAACAAGTGAAGCTGCAATCACTTGCTATATTCTACAATGTATTTGCATTTCTGGAGTGTTGTGCTCAATTCTAGGAACTCTGTTTAAGGACACACATTTAAAAATAAGGAGCATGTCATGGAAAGATATACTGGAGACAAAATGAAGTGTTATCATGTGAAAAAAGAATTAATCTTGTTTTGCTTGGTCCAAAGGACAAAACGAGAAGCAGTGGGCAAAAGTTTCATGGAGACAGATTTGGGCTAAATATAAATTGTCATTAAGCATAAATATGGGCAAACAAGATATCTAGATTATAAATTGGAGATAAACTCAATGGGAAGGCACTGGGAAAGGCCTCTTGCAAAAGATGGGACGTTAGCTGAGGAAAACCTTTCAAACAATTAGAGTTATCCACAAGTGGAATGTACTGCCTCAGGAAGCAGTGATTTCCGGACATTCCTGGTCTGAGGCTTTGATGAGTTATCTTAGACGTTACTGAGGGAACTGCAGATCAATTACAAGTAGACCTCTGAGCCTTGAAGCTCATTCTAACTCTGGCATCCTATGTTTCCAAAACTTCAACCTTGAAGGTGGTTAGAATTTGAGATGGTATAGAAAGATAGTACTTCAGGCTGAGAAATAGCCTGAAGAATTATGGGAAGTGCAGGAATAAGCATCATGTATGCAGGGAACAGTAAGCCAACTGGTTTGACAGAAGAAAGATGATATGTTCAATAATAAAATCAAGTCAACAAGCATTTATTCAGTATGTACTATGTGCCAGACACTGTGCTAAGCAATAAGAATACAAATGCAAACAAAAAAACAGTCCCTGCCTTCAAGAAACTTATATTCTAATAGGGGAAGACAAAGCATACAAGAAAGCAGAAAGGCATCGAGGAGAAAGGTATTAACATGGGGGCAAAGTGTAGGAAAAAAGTCCAGAGAGTCAGGAGCAGAGGCCAGAAAGGAATGAAAGAATGAACATGGCGGGCCTGGCACTTTCTTTATATAGCAGTTCTGGGAGAAGATGACCATTCAGAGGAAGGTTTGACAAGGGGCTTAGGACATCAAGGAATTATGGGACTATTAAAGTTTAAACTGGCCTAACTAAGAGGAGATAAAATCCTATAGCAGATAAATTCATTAGGCCTAGCCCAAAGCCCAGGGACTGAGAGAACTCCAGAAGTCAGGACCACCATCCTTCATTCAAGCTTTTCCCACCCCACCCCCAAAAGGAACTTTCCATTGTCAGATGGTTACCCTATCTATTCTCTATAAAAGCTTTGGCCTTTCTTCTGTTCTAGGAGAACGTTTCTAAGTCATCTCCTTCCCTTTGATGTGAGGTCCAAGCAAAGGGGTTTAAACTTGCCGCAGTATGAAATGAGGAGCCATTGTGGGTTCTCAAGTAAGGAATTGAAATGATAAAAAATGTTTTAGGAAGATTTGGCAGGCTGCACTACACAGGAAGAATTAGAGAGAAGCCATAGCTACAGTCAAAGAGACTATTTGTAATCCACTCAGAAGGTGATGAGATCCTTCACTACACTGGTGGTAGTTGTGAATGTGATAGTCAAAGTCAGTGTAAAGAGATATTACAAATGCATAATATGCAAAACTGAAGGGGGAGGGGCTACAGGATTTAGATAAGACCAAGTTTCAGGAAGCTGGAAAAATAAATACCACTATCAGAAAGATAAAGAATTCACTTTGGGGGGGCAGCTAGGTGGCACAGTGGATAAAGCACTGGCCTTGGACTCAGGAGTACCTGAGTTCAAATCTAGCCTCAGACACTTGACACTAGCTGTGTGACCCTGGGCAAGTCACTTAACCCTTTTTGCCCCCCCCCCCAAAAAAAAGATGCAGCTCAAGAATTCACTTTGGGGCATGATGAATTTGTGCTAAAGACAGTTGGGAATATAGAACTTTCTGGTCTTCATGAACAGGCTTCATAAGTTGTGGAATGGCTGAAAATTCATCAAATAGATAACCTTATGAGAAGCCTTTTTGAACTTAGGTAGGCTGACTCTTGGACCAGAACTTGGTAGATTGGAGAGTCATCTGCTTAGAAGTGATAGCTGTAGCCATGAGACTGGAGGAACTGTCTCATCCTGGAGTTCTTCATAGTCGAAAGTGTCCTCTATTTTGTTGTGACTCCCAAGGACTATCATAAAAGACTCCACAATTTTAGGCACAAAGTAAATATTACAAATCATTACATTAAAATGCAAACACGTGTCCCTTTGCCTATCTTCATCAGTAGTAAGCCTTTATGTACACTAGGCAGTGCACTATATAAAATTTGTTTTTTAAGACTTGGTGGTACAGTAATTGGACACAAAGCCTGGAGTCTGGAAGACCTGAATTCAAATTCAGCCTCAGACACTTAATAGCTGTGTGACCCTGGGAACGTCATTTAACCCTCATCTGAAAAGCTGGAGAAGGAAATGGCAAACCACTCCATTATCTTTACCAAGAAAACCCCAAAATTAAGTCGCGAAGAGTTGGACACAACAACGACACATTTGGAATTCTGCAGTTCCTGTCTTTTAGGAGCTAATAATCTAAACAATGCAGACTAGATAAGTGAAGATAAAAAGATTTATAAGTATTTAAGAAATTAAAAGGAAACAAAACTCTTCATACAAGATGGTATAATTTGACAATTTTTATACCTTTTGTGTCTTGTCTGAATTTCTCTTTTCAAAGAGAAAAAAAAATGGGAATAAGTGATGAGAGGGTAAAAGCAAAGGGGAATCAGGACAGTCACTGTATTTATCTCCATTATGTTTCTATACTCATCACTATTGTGTCTTAGAATATAAGCCCTTACTGCATTGTTTCCCAGCCGTTTACAATCCATGAAACATCTATGCACTTACTGAAACACACCTAAGCAGAGTATTGTATCTACCTATCCACTACCCCCCAATCCAGAACTCCCACTTCTAGCCATTATGTCTACACACTTGTATGTATGTATTTGTTACATACCAGTATCCTTCCTCTTTCCAAATCCACCCCCCCATTGTAATCTCCAAAATCGGTTAATGGAATTAATCCCCAATCATCCAAGAATTTCATTTGAGGCAAATTAAAATATCTCGACATGATTGGGAAAGAGTCTTCAAGACAGGGTACATGTCTGTCTGAATTGCCTTGTACCAAGCGTAGCCTAGCAAGAGACAACGATGGGCACGGAATAAATGCTTATTTTGATTATCATGAAGTAATAAATTTTTCTGACACCGCACCCCCACCCCAAGCATCCACCACTCCCATTGCCCCCTCTACCCAATACTCCAGAGTAAGCATTTATTCCTCTGAGTGAATATAATGTTAATATGTTAACGTTTTCCATGCCCGCTCCCCCATCTATTTCATTGTGTTCCTCTTCAATATTGATCCTCTTGTCCAATATCCTTTATGTCTACCTGCATCACAATTGCCTTTTTACTTTTCATGTACTCTGTTCCAGAAAATTTATGTATTTTACATTCCCCATGTAACATTCAATTTCCTATGTCTGTGCCTTTAAACAGATCATTCCTCCCTTTTTACCTACACTTGGCATCTCTAGCACCCTTCAAATTTCATGTTAAGTAAGAGTCAACTTGACCCTGAGTTGGGTATCTTCCCAACTCCCCCAACTTTTCATCTTTCTTTTGTGTGTTGTCTTACCCTGTTAGATTATAAGCTCCTTGAGGGCAGGGACTGGTTTTATTTCTTTATTTTTGTATTTGTATCCCTAGTGCTTAGCTCTGTGTATGGTGAATAGTAGGTGTTTAATAAATGTTAATCAAATTGACTTGACCTTCCACAAGAGACCTTTCTAATTCTTCCAGTTGTTAGTGCTCCTTACCTCTGCCCAAATTACTTTGTGTTGTCTTTTTTTTTTTAAACGGGGCAGTGAAGGTTAAGTGACTTGCCCAAGGTCACACAGCTAGTAAGTGTCAAGTGTCTGAGGTTGGATTTGAACTCAGGTCCTCCTGAATCCAGTGCTGGTGCTTTATCCACTGCACCACCTAGTTGCCCACCTTTGTGTTGTCTTTTATATTAATTTGCCTATGTACATATTTCCTGTCATTAATATTTTTCTTGAAAGAAAGGGCTTTTTTAGTCTTTGTATCGCTAGTAATTTAGCATAATGCCTGGAACTTGAAAGGACCTTAATAAATGTTATTGAATGAATGAAATGTCTAGTCTAAGCCAGCTGCCATTTCCATCTTTGTTTTCTTTTGTGTCGTTTATACTTCCCCATGCAGCTCACATAAGACTGTAATGTTAAAGTCCAAATGGGGAAATCCCCTGTTGTTAATGGAGGAAGGCATTTGTTATAGAAATATTTATAAATGTTAGGAAATGGTGAGCATCCTGTTGAGAACTATTCTTTAATTCATTTCCCATTTTGTGGTGTCAACAGCTTGTGCTCAGAGGGGATTTAACTGTGTTCCATATTTCTAATTTTTTCTCTTTCTCATTTTTATCTCTTCTCTCACAAATCCATAAATAGCTAATTAAGTCCAGCTATTGCATTGAAGTCAATGCATGTGTGTGTGTGTGTGTGTGTACACACACACTATATATGTATGTATATATGTGTGTGTGTGTGTATACACACACACACACACACACACATAGATCTTATCTTTCTATCTATCTATCTATCATGATTCCAGAGGACCAATAATGAAGCATGGTACCTATAACATGACAGAGAGGTGATGGATTGAGGATGCAGAAGGAGACACATATTTTTTTTTAATGTGAACAGTGTAGGAATTTAAAAATTTTTTCCTTGACTATGTATATTTGTTAAGGATTTTGTTTTTCTTTTTTCCCCCCTGTGGGAGAAGGGGAAAGTTAGAGGGGAAGAAAATAAATTTTTGTTACTTGAAAAATTTTTAATTTTATTTAAAATCAGTGATTCAAAATGTATATTTATTCAGAAAATACAATATATGTTCATTTAATTTGGAGCATCTTATTAAGTCCTTCACAAAATTTTTTATCCACCTTTACAACAGATATTGACATGTAGTAAACTTATCTCCCTTGTGAAATTATTTTTTCTGCAAGTAATTATTATAAGCACCACAATGCAAGATGATTAGATGTCTTGTGAAATTATGTTTCTTATTGCCTCTGGATCAAAGACCAACTCCTTTATTTTCCCTTCCAAGGAGAACTGGTGAGCCATTCTTTCCATTGGCTACAACTTTCTTTTATCTGCTGGCTTACTTTGTATCAAGAATGTTAAGCTCGTTCCTGTCCTTCAATAGTGTGATGATTCATTTGGTCACTGGTTAAGGAATACAAATTTTGAGTATCAAGTTAGCATTTCCTGAGACCGAATGTTTATAGATTGTTCAAACATAGTGTAATTTTTTTTCAGTCCTGCTACTGCCACTGCAGAAATGGAAGGAGATCACACAATATTCAGAACCATTTTAATTTGTTTCATGTGTTGCCATGGCCAGAGAATTTGTCACTAAGCATCCAACCTTCTGGTGATAAGCCTCTCCATATTTAACTAGATGGTCTTCAGAAAGTTTTTCCAGTACCATAGAATGTAATAGAGCTTATATATTCATCTGGCATAATCTTTGTGAATACAGGGTCACCTCTATGCCATGATGAGACAAATACTATAATGAATTCCAAACAGTTATGATCAAAATATAAAAATTCATACCATAAAAATTAGAGAGGTATGGAAGGCTCTATCTTTCACAGTAGAGAAAGGGAAAAGTTTATTAACTGGTTATGATATAGAATAAATAATAAAAGATAATTTTGCTTACACAAATGAAAAGACTTTTGCATAAATAAAAATAATGTATCCCAAATAAGAAAAGGACTGGGGAGAAAATATTTGCATTAAACATCTCTAATAAAGTGACATCCCAAATCTATAGATAACTGACACAAATAATGTAAGTACCACTCATAAGTCAAGGGATATGAACAAGCAGTTCTTAAAGGAATCAACAGTCAACAAAAAACACTTTTAAAATAGTTCAAAATCACATCCAAAATCAGTTCAAGGGGGCGGCTAGGTGGCGCAGTGGATAGAGCACCGGCCCTGGAGTCAGGAGTACCTTAGTTCAAATCTGGCCTCAGACACTTAACACTTACTAGCTGTGTGACCCTGGGCAAGTCACTTAGCCCCAATTGCCTCACTAAATAAATCAATAAATCAGTTCAAAATTAAATTAAAAGAGTATCAAATTGATAAAGATAGTTTAAAAAAATGACCAAGTCTGATATTGCCCAGGTGTAAGGGGTGAGCCTGAGTCTAACACCCTGCTAGTTTAGGACAAAATGAGGCACTGTAGATCATTGAACAGTTACCAAAAGGAAGTTTACTTAGCCCTAACATAGCAAGGATATGCAACAAGGATACAGTAGCACTTAACTTCTCGTATATACAACCCCATCTGTTGTTGAGCAGGGTAGGGTGTGGTGATTCCTGTGGTCTTCCAAAATCCACAAATTCTGAAGGGCACTAACCCCACACAAGTGGAACTTTTTATGCCCATAGGTGACCAGAAATCTATATCAATACAGCCAGAGGCTACCAGAAAGTTGCATCAAGGGAAGCACAGCTTGAGCTTTGCACTAATCTTGGGGCCAATCAAGTCCCAACTTTATCTACCTTTTAAGGAAAATCTAGCCCAAGCCATGTATGTAGAGTAAGGGAAGAAGGTAGATGTAGAGAACCAATAAATATTGGTCCCAACATAACCTATGGGAAAATAGGTATATACTGCTGACAGAGCTATGAATTGATTGCACCATTTTGGAAAGCAATATGGAATTATAAAGTTGCCTTCCTCTTTGAGCCATCAATCCCACTTTTAGGGTTATATACTAAGAACAGGAAGAAAGGACGACCTTTGGCTGCAAAGTATATAATCAATCTGATTTAAATATTGACTAAATGGGGTTGTCCATGTGTAGTGTCACCTTTGGAGTTGTTGAAAAAGACTGTTTGGGGGCAGCTGGGTGGCGCAGTGGATAAAGCACTGGACCTGGATTCAGGAGGATCTGAGTTCAAATCCGGGCGCAGACACTTGACACTTACTAGTTTTGTGACCCTGGGCAAATCACTTAACCCTCATTTCCCTGAAAAAGAAAAATAAAGAAAAGACTGTTTGCTATGACCAGTGAGTTATCTTGACAAAACTATATTAGTCTCTGCCCTGCTTCATTTTGTACACCAAGGTCAAAAGTGCCTGTTATTCCAAATATCTTTTGATTGCTTACTTTAGCATTCCAATCCCTATGATAAATATGAGAACTTTTTGGAGTGTTATTTCTAGAAGATGTTGTAGGTCTTCATTGAACTGATCAGCATTTGCCTCTTTGGTATCAGTGGTTAGACTTGTATTCCTGTGGTATTGAATGGTTTGTCTTGGATTTGAACCGACATCATTCAGTCATTTTTGAGATTATGCCCCAGTATTGCTTTTCTCACCCTTTTATTGACTGTGAGGGCTACTCCATTTCTTCTAAGGGATTCTTGCCCATAGTAGTATATGTAATGATCACCTGAATTAAATTCACCTATCCCCATCCATGAGTTCACTGATACCCAAGATATCAATGTTTATTCTTTCCATCTCCTGTTTGACCACATGCAGCTTACCTTGGTTCATAGATAATATATTCCAGGTTCCTGTACAATATTGATCTATATAGCATTGGATTTTCCTTTCATCACCAGACACATCTGCAGCCAAACTTTCTTCAACTTTGGTCCAGCCACTTCATTAGTACTGGAGCTACTTGTAGTTCTCCACATTTCCCCATTAATGTGTTGGACACTTTCAGACCTGAGGGACTCATCTTCTGGTGTCATATTTTTTATCATTTTGATACTATGCATGGCATCTATTGGCAAAGATACTGGAGTGGCTTGCCATTTCCTTCTCCAGTGGATTACCTTTTGTCAGAACTCTCCACTATAACTGATCTGTCTTGGGTAACCTTGTACAACGTAGCTCATAATTTCATTGAGCTCTGCATGCCCCTCTGCCACAACAAGACAGTAATCTGGAAGAGGTTTGGGGGGCATACTCTCCCTATACCACCTCAGTCTCAGGGATGGAGCTGGAAGGATGTTTGGGTAACTCTTGGCACAATTCCTGTATAACATTGGTCCCACCAAATTCATGTCCAGATACTGCCTGATTGCTGTACAAATTCTCATATCAGCTACTCATAATCTAGGTGCTTAAGGCCACTCCCAAACATCACACTTTGCTCCTTAGACATTGATGGATGCCACATGGGTTACAAAATTCCTGCTCTTCTGCTCTCCAAGTTAATCTCTTTTACCTAAATGGAAAAGAGTACAGAGGCCAAGTACTAAGGCCACAGTATGTCAATGGGGGAGAAGGTCCCAAGCCTGCTTATAATATTATCTTTCACAGGACACTGTGAGAGAAGGAAGCACCAAGATGGCCCAAAAATGCATCCAAAAAAGAATGGGCCAAAGGTGGAAGCCAACTTCGGCCTTTTGGATGCTTTTGTAGCCAATCAACAAGTCTCCTGTTCACTGCCAGGTTAGTTAGCTAGAGCCATTATAGAATGTCAGCAAATGTTCATTATTAAGTGCTTACTGTCTACTTGTGCCATTATGTCTATGCCTTCCACATGAGAAACTTAGACTATGACCGTGGAACCACCCCAGGCTCAAATAGGCCAACTTTGGATCTTCCCCAGATCTAGACTTCTACCAAACTTCTGGCCCTTTCCATGCTGTGGCCATGCTATATTTCCCTTGCCTACCCTATCCTGCTTCCAACTTCTCTTCATGTGTTGTCTTCTCCATTAGATTCTAAGTTTCTTGAGAACAGGGACTGTCTTGCTTGCTTGTATTTATACCCTCAGAGTTTAGCAAAGTTCTTGACACAGAATAAATGTTTAATAGATAATTCATCCATTTATGGGTCTGTCTGCCTGCCTGCCTGCTTGTCCCTCTGTCAAATACTGTACTAATCCCTATAGATACAAGTAGAAAACTAAGACAGTCTCTGCCCTCAAGGAGCTTACATTCTAGTTGGTGGAAACAATGCACACAAGGAAGTGATAGCCAGCTAAGTATGCCTTGGAAGTCAAAGAGATTGATGAATGGAACCATAGTCAGCTGGCATTTTCTTTACAAGAAGAAGCAATGATTATACTGATTTGATTACTATTAGATCAAGAGATAAAAATAAGATAGAGGAAGGGGAATGGGTAGAGAATGGCATGCATATAGTGGCAGGACAGATGGCAAGGGGGTAGATATTTATATGGGATGTGGCCTGGAGCTGGCTAGATATAATGTACTATGTTCATTTGTGCTGATCAACTCAAAACTCAGTTCAGCATGGCCCCTGTGTGGTAGTTCCAAAGCTAAGCACATTGTTACTCAAGGATCAGGAGGTCCTATGGTCCAGAGGGAGAAATGAATGGCAGTGACAGGGAGGATTTAAATTTCTCTTGCATACAAGATGGTAGACTAGTAATCTGAATAGGTGTGTGCTATCTTTTTTTTTAAGGTTTAAATGTTTTACAAAATGTCTTCATACATTTTGTTTTAACATGACACACACCTGTCAACAAATACCTAAACCACCCTTCCACACAAAGCACATTCGCCTCCAAATAGTTTGTTTATCTAACATTAATAGGAAGGAGAGATGCCTCCTTTAATTTTTACAATACAGTACTAACACTGATAATATAACCTATTACACCCAAACTCCCCTTTACCACTCCCCCTGGATTTCTCTGACCCCTCTACCTACTCAAGAGGTTCCAACACTTGAATCATGATGATTGACAGGAAATGCTAGTCTTGATTAATGGTCTCTCCCCTCACCACTTTGGTTGTGGATTTATAATAAAACCTGACCAGGTTTTGTTGCTCTCCTACATGGGGAGTGTAAAAGGCTCTGCCTTTACACTCTGCATCACTTCATGTAAGGCTGTGGTTGTTCAATTAATTTTTAAATGACTGAACTCCTCGGAAGAAGAAAAAAAAAATCAATTCAAGTCAAGCACTGATAGTCTCTTGTTTCAGGGAGCAACTTGCAAACATTGAAAGTGGTACAAGCACAGTATCATCAACATTGAGTGTTGACCTACTGTGATGGACTATATTCTTCTCACCACTGCAATGGTACAGAAGAGTTCCCGGGAACTCATGATAGAAGAGGATCTCCAAATCCAAGAAAAAAAAAAAAAAAGAACTGTGAAGTATAGATGCTGATTGAACCATACTATTTCTTTTGTTTTGGGTGCTGTTGGTTTTTTTTTTTCTATTTTGAGGTTTTGCATCACTGCTCTGATTCTTTCTCTTGTAACAGGATTAATGCAGAAATAGGATTAATGTTATTATGTGTATATATATGTGTGTGTATATGTATATGTATATAGATATATAGATATAACCTATATCAGATTACCTGCTGTCTAGGGGAGGGGGGAGGGAGGGGAGGGAGGGAGAAACATCTGAAATTGTAAAGCTAGTATAAACAAAAGTTGAGAACTATCTTTACATGTAATGGAAAAAATAAAATACCTTATATGTTAAAAAAAATTAAAAATATAAATAAATAAATAAATAAAAGACCAAAAAAAAAAAAGTGGTACAAGATTTCCCAAATATGATCCAGGCCACTCTTTTCCTCCTATTCAGTTCTGGGCCTAGCTCATTTTCCTATTGTCAGTAAATAAATATTTATTAAGCACCTACTATGTGCCGGGCACTGTGCTAAGCACTGGTATTATAAAAAGAGGCAGGCAAAAGAAAGACCCTACCATTAATGAAATCACAATCTTTATAGTAGGACAGGACAAGATTTACACAGGATAAGGACATGTGGAGAGGTTGCAAGCTGCACTATTAGAGGGAATACTCACATGAATGAGATCACAGTATTATTTATTTATTTATTTAGAGAGCACAGTATTAAAGCACTGAAGTAAAAGGAGTCTGGGTCATTGCCCTCTGGCTACTTGTCATGAGTTTTTACTGCCCTAACTCACCAGATATATAGCTAGAAGATACCATAGGCACAGAGAGTATCTGAGGTAGTACTTGAACCTAGATATTTCTGACTCTAAATCTAGTGCCTTATCCAGCATACCATGCTATCTATCTACATCTGGTTTTACATATGACTTTTATCTTAGTACAGTGGATAGATCAGTAGATTTGGAATCATGAAGACTTCCCTTCAAAACTAGCCTCATATACTGACTAGATGTGTGACCCCAGGTAAGTCACTTAACCTCTGCCTGACTCAGTTTCCTGAACTATTAAATGGGAATAATAATAGCACTTATCTCCCAAGGGTTGTTATAAGGATAAAATGAATTAATATTTCTAAAGTTCTTTCCACACCTTAACCTGTATGTAAATGCTAGTTATTATTCTAGCTCACTTTTCTTAATCCATCATCATCATCAAAGAACATTTATTAAATATATGGCACTGTTAAGTGACCCCTCTGTCATCCCCACTCTTTCATATTTTTTTTTTTTTTTTAGGCAATGGGGGTTAAGTGACTTGCCCAGAGTCACACAGCTAGTAAGTGTCAAGTGTCTGAGGCCGGATTTGAACTCAGGTACTCCTGAATCCAGGGCCAGTGCTTTAACCACTGCGCCATCTAGCTGCCCCTCTTTCATTTATTTTCAATCTCTTCCTCTCTACTGACTCATTTCCTACTGCTTACAAACATGCCCTTATCTCCCCCATCCTGAAAAAAACTCTCAATCTTTTCATCCCTGCTATCAGTCCTAAATCTTTTCTGTCCATTGTAGATAAACTCTTTAAGAAGAAAATCTTCAGTAAGTACCTCCACTTTCTCTTCTCTTATTCTCTTCTTAATTCCTTACAACCTAATCATCCCACTGAGACTGCTCTCCCCAAAGTTACTAATGATCTCTTAGTTGCCAAATCCAGTCACCTTTTCTCAATCCTGATTCTCTTTGGCCTCTCTGCAGCCCTTGACGCTGTTGATCATCTTGATATTCTCTTCTTTCTAGGTTTCTGGAACCCCATTCTCCCCTGGTTCTCCTCCTACCTTTCTGATCACTCCTTTTCTGTCTCCTTTGCTGCATCCTCTTCCAGACCATGCCCTATAATCATAGGTGTCCCTCAGGGTTCTGTATTGGGTCCTCTTCTCTATTATCTATTCTACTTTACTTTGTAATCTTGTTGTTCATCCTTTGTTCTTAAAGAAGACCAGTGACATCATGGGGTGATATCTTGACTTGCAAGTGAATTGGATTTAAGTTAGGTAGAAGTGCACAAAGTCATTAGCCTCACTCTCTCCTCCAGAGTCACCAGAGTCCAGTGACAAGACAATAAGCCAAGACAACTAGCCACGACTCAGTACTTTGTAAGCTAGAGATACTGCTGAGGTCCTTAAATCTGTATACTTACTAGATCTCTTCTCTTCCTCCTCCACTCCTGACTTAGTCCCCATATACTGGGATTTTATATTCTATCTTGTCTTTGTATCCCTAGAACCTAATATAGTGCCTTGCACATAGTAGGTACATAATAAATGTTTATTGAATTGAACTGAAATATACACAAAAAATAATTTTACAAGGAAACAAGCATGCTTAAATGGCAAGTACACTAGACTAAAGGGGCAGTTAGGTGGCTCAATGGATAGAACACCTATCCTGGGATCAGGAAAATCCATCCTCTGGAGTTCAAATCCAGTCTCAGACACTTACTAGCTGTGTGATCATGGACAAGTCACTTAACCCTCTTTACTTCAATTTCCTTATTTGTAAAATGAGCTGGAGAAGGAAATTGCATACCACTCCAGTATCTTTGCCAAGAAAAACCCCACTGGAGTCAAGTCTGACACAAATGAAACAAAAAAAAAAAACAACAGCAATACAAACACACTGAACTTAGTGATCTAAATTCCTGTCTTAACCTGATTTTTTTCCTGTATGACTTCAGGCAATTCATCTCTCTATGGACCTTAATTTTGGCACCTATAAAACAAGGGGATTGAACAAGATGATCTCTAAAGGCCCATCCAGCTCTAATCATATTTCTTTTTTTTTTTTTTAATGGGGCAATGGGGTTAAGTGACTTGCCCAGGGTCACACAGCCAGTTAAGTGTCAAGTGTCTGAGGCCGGATTTGAACTCAGGAACTCCTGAATCCAGGGCCGGTGCTTTATCCACTGCGCCACCTAACCTCCCCTCTAATCATATTTGATTCTGATTTAGTGGAGTATTCGGTTCCTTGCTTTTGGGGCTCTTTGTCATAAAGGAAACTATTCCATGGCTTCTGACTCAAACCTTTATTGTAAAGAGAGGCAGACTGATGGAGTAGAACATGAAGATAGAGGCTTGAAATGTGCCAGCTCTGTCACTTCCGTAAATCATTTCAACTAACTCTTTGAGCCTCAGTTTCCTCACCTGCAAAGGAAAACTCCAGTGCTACCTCTCTTCCCCGGATTGTTATGAGGACCAAATAAAATAATTATGTAAAACACTTTGCAAACCTAAAGAACTGTAATAATGAGTTATTCTCCATGGCTTAGAATTCTTTGTTAAGTATTTGTAAAGGCTGGTAAGCGCCTGCTTCAATGTCATTTATTTGGGTATCACTATCAGTAAGAGAGACTGTCATTAGGAAGATTTTCTTTCTTACTCTATCCACTTAATCTTTGAGTCAGAGCTGTAGCTTCTAGACTGCTGTAGCCGAGATGCCTAAATAACAGCCCCCTTTTCCTAAGGAGATGGCCACTGTCACCCAATTTGTTTCATTAACCTGAATCAGGGCCATAGTGAAGAATATGGCTGTTTTTTAAAAAACTCTATGGAGAATTAAAATTCAGAAGAGAAAACACTGAATATTGGGAACTCCTGTGCCATAGCATATGGAATCTGGATATACAACATGACTACCTCTGGGAACAGATAATCATTTAAAGTAATGATATGGTATGTACTCCAGACACATGGGTAAGAGTAGGATGTGTGCCTTCTACAAGATGAAAGTAGATCAGGAGCTAGCTGCATAAGAAGTCTTGGTAACCACTCCCTGGAATGCAATTAATTTCATGACTGTATTAATTGACCAAGTGTACCCCACCCAAAGAGACAATCTGGATGTTTAACCCAAATGGGTTTCTTTGTAGAGCTTGGGAAAGAACTGTACTTCCTGTGTGTAGCCATCCCTATTCCAGGGTGCTTAAACTTGAGCAGAAAACCCAGAACCACATATGTGCATTTGAGGACCCAGTACAGATTCATCCTATTTCATGTTTTATGTATTTTTGTAACTAGTCTTATAGTACTTTTGTACTTCAAGTACCCACCAATGTAGTTACTTCTTCCATTGTTGTAAAGCACAACCTCTCTGACTTAGCAGCTATTCTTTGTGAACAAATTCATTATCCCACGGCCAACCTCATGATGACCTAGACTGGGCCTCAGAAAAAATTAGTACCAGACCATACTTGAAGCCTTTCTCAAATGGTAGAATCTGCTGGAGCTTATGGTCTATGAATTCCCCACAATCTCCTCATCATGGCTCTACCCTGACAATCTTTATCTCACCAGAACTTTGAAATTTTGAATGACATCCCTACTTCTCCAGCTCAGATAAATAAGCTATGGCTTATTCTTCCTGGATCCAGGCCTTCAAGCAATAGTGAATGTAAAGAGTCAGCAGCATATTACTGGCAATGACTAAGCTTCAACAAAGCACTCGCATAAAAGAGGACAGAATTATAGAAATTTAAGATCAGAAAAGGAGGAAGGCTACTGATGTAGCAAAAGCAAGAAATAATAAACAATTCAAATGTCGCATTGGAATCTATAAGATAATAAACATGGTAAGAGGTCTCCAATGCCTTGTGAAGGTCTCCTGTGGAAGATAAGAAATGCAATTCACACTGGATGAGAAAGCACAGATGACCTATGATCTATAGCAGGAGGATCACAGATAAAGTCATGGATCCATTGAAAGAAAGAAAGAAAAAAAAAACCCTCCACACTCAAAATGTAATGCAACATTTCATTAATGTTATCACTTTACCATAGTCTTGTCCTCAAACATTTTTCTTATCTTACTATCCCAAAATTTATTTATTGAGTGTGCTGAGATGATTAATTTTGTCCTTCTGTAATATTATCTTTGTCCATGCTCCTTTCTCATAACTCATTTCTCCATTCCTTATTTGTAATGTCATTGATAGGACTGTCATGACAATGATGAAACAAAAATTCATAAGGGGAACCAGGCTCTTTATGGTTGCCCTCAAACAGAACGACTGAAATTGTGGAAATTCATAGAACTGCTTACAGTTTTAACTAGAAAATTAAAACATACTAAACAGATAATAACTAAACAGAAGTTCTGAAAGGAAACAAAATAAAGCTACAAGTGGGAGGCCAGAAAAAGATGCATACTGAAAATATTAGAGTTGCATCAATCAGTCAATAAGTATTTATTAATTGCCTACTATGTTACATATGATCTAAAAATAAAAGTTATCAACAAACACTTATTTAAACAAAAAAGAGCATACTCAGGCACTGTGCTAGGAACTGGGGATTCAAAGATGAAAATGAAACCATTCCTGCTCTCAAATTTTAAGTCTATTGGGAGAGAAAATATAAACATATATAAGTAAATGAAAAATAAGTACAAGGTATTTTGGAAAGGTAGAGTACTAGCAGCTGGTTAGGTGCCGTGGTAAAATAGACATCAGAAAGACCTCATGAACCTTGATCTGAAATTTTGAAGGATTCTAGGCATGGGGAAGGAGGGGTGGAGTGGGATAGCCCATGCCACAGCATAGAAATAGAAGAGGGGATATAGTGTAAGAAAGAAAGAGCAAGAAGGTTGGTTTGACAGGAAATAGAAAAGGTAGTAATGTATAATAAGTCTGTAAAGGTAAGCAGTTACTGATTATGAAAAGATTTAAGTGAGTAACAGAAGAGTCTAGGTCCCATGAGATAATAGCAAGCTGCTGAATGTTATTGACAATATTTAATAATATGCCGAGATCTGTCCATTATAAATTTAACATTGACAATTGTGTGGAGGATGGATTGGAAAGGGCAGGATGAGACAGGAAGACCAATTAGGCAGCTATTTAATAGTTCAGGTGATCAATGATGAAGACTTGACTAAGGTTGTGGTTACTATGAGTAGAAAAAAAAAAAGATCAAAAGAAAGAATACTAAGTAGATTTGGTGGGCTGAAGGAAAGGGAGGAGTCAAGAATGACACCAAGGTTGTGAACCTGAGAGATTGAATAGTTATTATTGCCATTGACAGAAATAAGGGCAGAAGAAGGGTGTGTTTGAGGGGAAGAAGGATAATGAGTTCTGAACATCTTGAGTTTGAGATACCTATGGGACATCCAGTCTGGAATGTCCTATTGGCAGTTGGTGTTACAAGACTGGAGCTCAGAAGAAAGGTTAGAACTGAATATGTAGACTTGGGGGGGGGGGCAGCTAGGTGGCACAGTGGATAAAGCACCGGCCCTGGATTCAGAAGGACCTGAGTTCAAATCTGGCCTTAGACACTTGACACTTACCAGCTGTGTGACCCTGGGCAAGTCACTTAACCCTCATTGCCCCACCAAAACAAAACAAAACAAAACAAAAAGAATGATTTGAATATGTAGACTTGGGAGTCATCTGAGTAGAAATTATAATTAAGGCTTTAGGTCTTGATGAGATCACTAAAGGAATGTAGCAAGAAAATAGAAACAGTACATTGGCATATACACATGATTAGGTCATGGCATCTGATGATCACCAAAGTAGACTGAAAAGGAATAGTCAGATAGTCTATTCCCTGCAAAACCTATCTTCATTGAGTCCATGCTGACTAGTGCTTCCATTTCTAATCCATGGTTACATGAGTAATACTCTCTGCCTCTCCTCCGCATTCTCTTTCCCTTCTCTGCCTGCCTTCCTTTACTATAATATCCCCTGTCCCTATTCCATCTGCTTATGTACTCTTTTCACCATTTATCTCTATGCTTTCTGTGTTGTCTGCCCTTATATTTTCTGTGGTTATGAAAGTGTGATTACAACCCTATTTCCTTCTGCCATCATGGTCTTTCTCAGTGAGCATCTAAAGAACCAGGCATACCTGCCCCCATTTCACAATTTAATAAATTATCAATTCAATACAATATATCAAAATCCAAGGCAGCTAGGTGGCCAGGGGATAGAATGCCAGGCTAGAAGTCAGAAAGACTCATCTTCCTGAATTCAAATCTGGCCTCAAACACTTACTAGCTGTGTAACCTTGGGCAAGTCACTTAACCCTGCTTGTTTCAATTCCCTCACCCATAAAATGAGCTGGAGAATGAAATGGCAAACCACTCCAGTTTCTCTGCCAAAAAAACCCCAAATGTGCTCAGAAAGAGTTGAACATGAAAAATGACTGAACAACAACAATCAAAATCTATGTGATACAGCCAAAATATTCTTCAGAGACAAATGAATAGCCTGAACATTTATCTTAATAAGAAAGAAAAAGAGAGAAACTAAATTATTTGAATCTGTAGTGTATTGAAAAAGTCTTATATACCATATTCCACATCCATAGACCCCCCCCTCCTCTGCATGGAATTACAGTGAAGCATGGGTACCCACATTCATTACAGTCCTTTGCTACTACACAAAGTATAACTATTAGTATATTTTTAAATATATGGGACCTCATCCTTTGTCTTCTACTGCCTTGAGGAATATGCATAATTGTATTATCATTGGATCAAAAATAATGACTTAAAAATAAGATTGTAAATTGGTTTCCAAAATGGTTAGATCAATCCACAGATACACCAACAATGCATTAGAGTACCCGTCTTTCCCACAGGCCTTCCAATTTTTACCATTTTTGTCTTTTGTTACCTTTGACTACCCAATGAATGTGAAGTGAGACTGAGTTGTTTTAACTTCCATTTCTCTTATTATTAAAAGATCTTATAAGTTATCTGAAACATTTTAATTTGTGTGTCAGTAGTTTGCATTTCTTCTTTTGAAAACAAGCATTCACTTAGGATTTTTTAAAATATTTAAAATTCTAGGGATTGAAGACTTTTTTCTTTTCTTTTCTTTTCTTTTTTTTTTTGCAGAGCAATGGGGGTTAAGTGACTTGCCCAGGGTCACACAGCTAGTAAGTGTCAAGTGTCTGAGGCCAGATTTGAACTCAGGTACTCCTGAATCTAGGGCTGGTGCTTTATCCACTGCGCCACCTAGCTGCCCCTGAAGACTTTTTTCTTAACATGACATATGTTTACATTTATACACACATATACATATATATGAAACTAAACACTAATATCCTATGAAATGGAGAAACTTTGCAGCAATACCAGTAAAAATAGGTATAAGACAAAGTTATCTACCTGCACCACTTTTCTTTGAGGGTTTTAGAAAGGCTAACTATAGCAATAAAGTATGAAAAATAAAACATGAAAAAGCATTGTTAATAAAGGGTCTAAAATATTTATTTGTAGATACTTAAATGTATACCCAGAAAGTTCAAAAGACTCAATAACAAAAAAAAATTAGATAATAAATTATTTCAACAAAGTAAAAAATAACAGATCTATGCAAAATTCTTTACTTTCATTTACCTGTAAGAGAGATAAATGTAAATTGATTAAAAAATAGAAATATATATATGTATATATACATGACTCAAAAACACACATGGTTGGAGACATCATTCATATAGATGATCACAAAAATATTATTAAAGTTAGAGTACATCTGATATATTATAAATCAGCAATCATTAAAACTCTCTGGCCATTGGCTAAGAAATAGAGTAATGGATCAGTGGAATAGATTAGGTACACAATACACAGTGGTAAATGACCATAGTAGGCTAATGTTTGATAAACCCCCAAACCTCAGCTTCTGGAATAAGAACTCACTATTCTACAAAAACTGCTGGGAAAATTGAAAAGCAGTATGGTATAAACTAGGTATAGACCAACACCTTACAACATATACTAAGATAAGGTCAAAATAGGCACATTATTTAGACATAAATGGTCTAAGAAAATTAGGAGAAAAAGGAATAGTTTACCTGTCAGATCTATGGAGAAGGGAAAAATTTATGCCCAAACAAGAGATAGAGAGCATTAGGGGATGTAAAATGGATAATTTTTATTATTGTTAAATTTAAAAGTTTTTGCACAAACAAAACCAAATGCAGCTAATATTAGAAGGAAAGCAGAAAGCTGGAGACAATTTTTATAGCACGTGTCTCTGATAAAGGCCTCATTTCTCAAATATATAGAAAATGAAGTCAAATTTGTAAGAATACATGTCATTCTCCAGTTGATAAATGGTCAAAGGATATGAACAGGCAGTTTTCAGATAAAGAAACCCAAACTAACTGTAGTCATGAAAAAAATGCTCTAATTAAAAGAATTCTAATTAAAACAGCTCTGAGGTACCACCTCACATCTATCAGATTGGCTAATATGACAGAAAAGGAAAAAGATAAATGTTGGAGAAGATGTGGGAAAATTGGGACACTAATGCACTGTTGGTGGAGTTGTGGACTAATTGAACCATTCTGGAGAGCAATTTAGAACTATGTTCAAAGGGCTATAAAACTTGCATACCATTTGCCTTATCAATACCACTACTATGTCCGTATCCCAAAGATATAAAAAAAGGGAAAAGGATCTACATATACAAAAATATTTATAGCAACTCTTTTTGTGATGTCAAAGAATTGGAAATTGAGTGTATATCCATCAATTGGAAAATGGCTGAACAAGTTGTGGTATATGATTTTAATGAAATATTATTGTGCTATATGAAATGAAGAGTAGGATAATTTCAGAAAAACCTGGGAAAATTTACATAAACTGATGCAAAATGAAATGAGCAGAACCAGGAGAATATTGTACACAATAACAGGAACATAATGTGATGATCAACTATGATTGATTTAGCTCTTCTCAGCAATACAATAATCTAAGGACAATTCCAAAAGACTCATGATAGAAAATACTATAAATATCCAGAGAAAGAACTGTTGAAGTCTGAATGCAGATAGAAACATACTATTTTAACTTTCTTAATTTTTTTTTGGTATTTTTTTCCTTTTGTTCTATTTCTTCTTTTACAACATGACTAATATGGAAATGTTTTATTTAACTGATATCAAATTGCTTACCATTTTAGGGAGGAGGAATAGTAGGAGAGAAGGAGATAATTTGGAACTCAAAATTTTATACAAAAATGAATGTTAAAAATTGTCTTTGGGGGCAGCTTGGTGGCGCAGCGGATAGAGCACCGGCCCTGGAGTCAAGAGTACCTGAGTTCAAATCTGTCCTCAGACACTTAACACTTACTAGCTGTGTGACCCTGGGCAAGTCACTTAACCCCAATTGCCTCACTTTAAAAAAAAAATTGTCTTTGGTCAGCTAGGTGGCGCAGTGGATAGAGCACCGGCCTTGGAGTCGAAGTACCTGAGTTCAAATCCAGCCTCAGACACTTGACACTTACTAGCTGTGTGACCCTGGGCAATTTGTCTCGATTGACTATGCAGATCTATCATAAGGTTATGTTTGTTTTGTTTCTTTGTTTTAGTGGGGAGAGAAGTGGGAGGGGAAAGATTTGTTGTTGTTAAGTCATTTCAGTCATTTCCAGCTCTCCCTGACCCCATTTAGGGTTTTTGGTGAAAAGACTGGAGTGGTTTGCCATTTCTTTCTCCAGCTCATTTTACATATGAGAAAACTGAGGCAAATAGAGTTAGGTGACTTGCCCAGGGTCAAACAGCTAGTAAGAGTTCAAAGCCAAATGCGAACTCAGGAAGATGAGTTTTCCTGACTCTAGGCCCAGCACTCTATCCACTTCCAGGACAGGAAATACATGCTTGTAATTTGAAATAATTTAATTTAATTTAAAAGCACAATGCTGTTATTTTATAAATTGTTGTCCTGAAAATAGACCTTTATTAATCTTAGGAGTATAACTAAAAATTAATGTTATCTTCTTGAGAGAAGGGCAAGACATTTTATTTCGAACTGTAGACCAAAATCAAAGTTGATGAAGAAAGGACTGAAACATAAAATTATGTTAGGAGCTGGTTACTTATGACACATTATTGGAAGTCCACAAGAAAGTTAAAGGTTAAACCCTTATAGTTTAGATCTATTGCTAATGTAGTTTGTACTATAACAAAAATTGCTACAAATAGTAATCTATACTATGAGGGGAAAAAAATTTGTTCAGTGGATCCTCACAATACTATTTCAAATATGGTTGGCTTGACCCACCATCCAGAAATTTTCTTTAATAATAGGGGTTGAGGCAGCTAGGTTGCACAGTGGATAGAGCACCGGCCCTGGAGTCAGGAGTACCTGAGTTCAAATCTGGCCTCAGATACTTAACACCAGCTGTGTGACCCTGGGCAAGTCACTTAACCCCAACTGCCTCACTTAAAAAAAAAATTTCATGTAAATAATAGGGGTCTGCTGAAATAGAGCACCTATTAAGAATGTGTGTGCTCGGGGGCAGCTAGATGGCACAGTGGTTAAAGCACCGGTCCTGGATTCAGAAGTACCTGAGTTCAAATCCGGCCTCAGATACTTGACACTTACTAGCTGTGTGACCCTGGGCAAGTCACTTAACCCCCATTGCTTGCAAAAATAAATAAATAAATAAATAAAAAGGCGCAACTTTCCTACAAAAAAAAAAAAAAAGAATGTGTGTGCTCAAAATCAGACTTGTGAGAAGACATGTGCTCTGGCTTGGTGCTGCAGTGTTTGCTTTTTAGATGATACTTCAACTCTTTATTGGTCCATATGGTCCCTGTCACTGGGGGCTACATCAAAGGTAAATGGACACTGAATAGGAAAAATTGCCCACTCAGCAGAATTAAAAGAGGAAACAACTGCTCTTACTCTTGTGAGAATGTATTGAGACTCTGCCAGTTTTTCCTCAGGCTTCTGGCTGTGGTGGAGTAGAGGAGGACTTGTGTTGGAGAGGGGCTCTCTTTTTTCCTCCTTCCAGAAAAAGGTAAAGTGGTTACAGATGCACACACAGCAGTGAGTATATGTGCTTACCTGATCTCAAGTCCCTAGCTGTGTTTCCTGCTTTGTATTTCTTCCCTGAGTACAGGTGACAACTGCAATCCTGAGATCAAGCTTTCCAGACATGGGGGCTCCCTCATTAGCTGGAGGGATCCAAAGTTATTTACTGGCTGCTAGGTGGTACATTGGACAGAGTACCAGGCCTAGATTCAGGAAGATCTGAGTTCAAGTACGGCATCAGACACTTATTAGCTATTTGACCCTGGCCAAGTCACTTAACCCTGTTTGCCTCAGTTTCCTCATTTGTAAAATGAGCTGGAAAAGAAATTGGCTGACCACTCCAGTATCTTTGCCAAGAAAACCCCAAATGGAGTCACGAAGAGTCAAACACAACTGAACTGACTAAAAGAGCTATTCACAGGTCTAAGTGCTGGCAAGCAAGACATGCTTCCTGAAAATACACTGGATCTCAGAGGAGACAATGACAAGTTGAGTCATACCTGCCTGATTAGCCAGAAGGTATGGCCCTTGAATGAGTTTCTTTAATGCAGACCCAAAATGAAAATGAAATACTTTTTCAATAGTTCCACAAGTCTTCCAGGAGTCTTTGCCTCTTGAGAGAGTATAAGAGAAGTAATAGAGTTCTGGACCTGGAGTCAGGAAAACCCGAGTTCAAACCTAACCTCAGATATTAGTTGTATGACCTTAGGCAAGTCACCTAACTTCTGTTTGCTTCAGTTGTCTCATCTGTAAAATGGGGACAATAATAGCACTGGTTCCTACAGTTGTTGTGAGGACCAAATGAATTCCTGGCATGTAGTAAGCATTTTATAAACGTTGGCAGCTATTATTATAATTATTATTATTATTCATGGATTTCTGAGTACTTGTGTCTCATGTTTCTCAGATAGATAGATATGTGTGTATATATAGTTTCATGGGTTACTGTGAGCCTTTGATGTAGGTTTCTGTTTTGTGTCAAGTATTTATTAATATGTATCATATGAGTCTTTTGTGTTTTAAGCGTTTCTTTTCTGGTAGAAGAAATAAATAGTTGTCCAATACCTTTTATATTGTGTAACTTTTCCAGCCAAACATAAACTTTATTCCTGAGAGTTTTCCCCAGGGCTCTGGGCTTGGGTTATAATGAACCAAGGAGTGTGTTTGGGGAGAGGTGGGGGGAAGGAAAGCTTATTTTTCTCTTTGGTTATCTTTTAACCCAGTCTTCACAAGACCAGAACCAGGGCCTCAGAAGTAAAAAAGAGTTGCCCTGACAGTACAGTTGGGAGGTGAATATGAAATCTTTGTTCATCAGTCCATAGGGTTATCCACCTTTCAAAGGAAGTATGAGTGTAATGGGCTATCTGAGTGTTTCTCTATTTAATGTTCATGCATACCTTTCAGTTTTATGACTTTGAGAAGAGGGGGATAGCAAATAAAGGTTGTCTCATACTTGATACTGTGAGAAAATGATGGGATTTGGGATACCCAGAGGCCCCATTTGAGGGTATCTATTAAGATTGATTGCTAATTGACTCACTTGAAGTTGACTTGATTGAAACCACACTTGCCTGAGAGCCTGGCCCTCAGAGGGTGGGTTCTCTGACCTCAGCACCTTCTGCTCATGGGCCGCCCTCAAGTCCAGTGAACCAATGGATTTGGGTGATGCTAACCATTTACCTTGGAGAGGTGTGTAGGGACCGCCTCTCGTCTGGACCCAGAGGTAGCTTCTGTTCTCACAGGCACAGGAACTTCCTCTTTTTTGACCTGAGACTCCAGGGTGGTGAGGGCGCCTTGTTCTGACTCTTCTATCCTAGGTATGTAGGACTTCTGAACTTTCTGAACTCCGCATGTTCTCTCTTTACTAATATCTAATATACTTTAATTAATTTTTAATGCCCCAAAACTGGTGCTAAAGCTTCTAATTTATAAGTAACAAATATATTAGAAACCCCGGCTAATTTTCCCCAAACTTGGGACAGAAATAAGGCAACCACATATAGTTTTACTCACCACAATACCCATATTGTACTGTAACGATTGGAATAACGCCACCTGCTGGATACTTACTGTAGAAGAGTTCTGCCCATGAAGGGAAGGTCTTTGAGGGCAAGACCAGGAGTCAGGAAGTGACGCGGGCTAGTGGGAGGAGGAAGGAAGAGACTGGGCTCAGTCTCGCGCCTCTTTCCTGTGGACGCTGGCGGAGAAGGGAGCTAGTAATGTGCTCTCCCTTTAATAGATAGGAATCTAGGCCTTTCTCTCTCTCTTTACCAAATTCTTATTCTCCTTAATAAATGCTTAAAAGTCTAACTCTTGCTAAAGCTTATAATTTATTGGCGACCACTCATTGGATATTTTAGACAGTTTAGCTAGAATTTTAGCCCTTAACAGTACCTATATTGTATCTTTATGGGAGGGAACGTTGTAACTCAAATAATACAGAAGGTGATGATAGTAAGCAAGGCAATCTGAGCTGTTGGAGGTAAGGAAGGGTGGGAGGGTAGGGAGTGGGAGGGTAGAGCTCCTTCTCCTTTACCTTTATGGAGATCTGACTTTATTTCAGTGAACTACTCCCTCGGTGGTTGAACTCTCTTTACATACTCCCAGAATGCCAAAATGGCAGTTGTCAGTGGTTTGAAAGTGAAAGCAAGCTGACTTGAGCTTTGTCCACATTCAGCTAGGGTTGCATTTCAAGAGGAATCTGACACTGAATATCACTCTCTCTCTCAGAAATATACTGTAATCTTAATTAAATGTGGGGCTCAAAAAGCTAGCGAGCTTATACTGGCAAAATCCAAAAGAGATTTATAAAACCTCAAAACTTTAAATACTTCTCTTTTGGTTTTGTTCTTTCTCCTTTCCAAATCTCACCACTAGCATTCAAAAAGCTAGAATTGGTAAAGATTCAAATGGTCATCTGGATTTTAAATATATTCTCAGACTAGATAGGGTAAAATAAAAAATTGAATTAAATAGCACACTTTTTAATAAACTAGAAAATATAAATTAATTGGGTAAGAACTCCTTTGAAAAAAAATTGCTGGGAAAACTGGAAAGCACATTGGAAGAAAATGTTTAGCACAACATCTTATAATAGATATCACAATAAAGGCAAAATGGATATGTGAATGGAATATTAGACATCAAAGAGACCATAAAAAATTATAAGAAGGGCAGCTAGGTGGTGCAGTGGATAGAGCACTGGCCCTGGAATCAGGAGTACCTGAGTTCAAATCTGGCCTCAGACACTTAACACTTACTAGCTGTGTGACCCTGGGCAAGCCACTTAACCCCAATTGCCTCACTAAAAAATATATATATATATATAAGAACCTCTAGATACCTTTTGAATACATGGCTAGCAGGAGAATTCTTAACTAAAGAAGGTATAAAAATGATCACAAGATATAAAATAGAATATTTTGATTATATGAAATAGAAATTCTTTTACATGAAAAAATACACGCAACTAGGTTAATAAAAGAATCAGTTGTTTTTTTGGGGGAAAAACCTTTGTATCAAATACCTAATTATTACAGGGAAATATCACAAATATGTAACACCAGAAGTAATTTCCCAGTGGATAAGTGGTCAAAGGATCTGAACAAAAAGTTTTTAAAAGAATTGCAAACTATAAACAATCATATGAAAGATTTTGTCTGATCACTAATAAGAAATACAAATCATAACAACTCTGAGCTTTTGCTTCCCATAAAATAGATTGGCTAAGAAGATAAAAGAAAAGAATAGCTGGTGTTTGAGGGGTTGTAGAAAGACACACAGATATATACTTTTTTTAAAAAAGAATGTCATTCTGTTTCTATTTTATTTTCAGTTCTGAAATTTGTTCTCCCTGACTCATTGAAAAGGCAAGAAAAATAAAACCTGTTACACATATGTATAGACATGTAATGTGAGTCCCATTAGCCAGGAGGAGAAAAGGAAAGAAGGAGGAGAAGGAAAAGAAGGAGAAAGAAGAAGGAAGAAGCTATGTTTTAATCTACATTTAGTATATCAGCTCTCTATCTGGAGATAGATGGCATGTTTCATCATGAATCCTTTTCAATTGTAATTGTTCATGGTGTTGATCAGAGTTCCTGTCTCTCAACATTTTTTTTCTTTCCAATATTGTTGTTATTGTATAAATTGTTTTCCTAATTTTTCTAACTTCACTTGGATCAATTCATGCAAGACTTCTCAGGTTTCTCTGAAACCATCCTCTTCATTATTTCTTATGGTACAATAGTATTCAATCACATTCATGTACCATGACTTGTTCAACCATTCCCCAGTTGCTGGCTATCCCCTCAGTTTCCAATTCTTTGCCACCACAAAAAAAGCTGCTATAAAAATTTCTGTAAGTTTTTGCACAAACAAAACAGATGCAAACAAGATTAGAAGGAAAGCAGAAATCTGGGAAACAATTTTTACAGCTAGTGTTTCTGATAAAGGCCTCATATATAAAATATATAGCAAACTGAGTCAAATATATAACAATACAACTCATTCCCCAATTGAGAAATGGTCAAAGGATATAAACAGGCAGTTTTCAGATGAAGAAATTAAAGCTATCTATAGCCATATGAAAAAATGTTCTCAATCACTTCTGATTAGAGAATCCAATTTGCTGCAAGTCATGACATCACCTCCTGATGTCATAGTCCTCTTCTAAAATGAGGAACAAACAACAACAAGAGCTTTTACAGATCTTTCTGAGAACCTGCAAGCTTTCAGTGTTCCCAAAGTGGTGCAGTAGAAGGGGAAGTCAGTTCACTGCCCTCCTGATCTAACTTCTACAAGTTTCTTGACCCAGGTTTGGGTCAATTGGCATGTTTCTGGTTGCAAGTTTCAGTAGACTACTGTTTGACTCAGCCACTGTTGGCCCCCTGGGAGGCTCTTGCAGGTTCAGAGCCACTAAATTACTGGCTCCCTTTTGGTCTGAAATGCTGCTGTCTTACTCCTGTGATCAGAGCCATCCACCCAGCTACTATTTACTTCTGGAATTTGTTTCATGCTTAGTACACAGCTAGGCTCAATGTTCACAATTGTTCCTTTTCACTTTGGATTTGTGATCTGGAACTGGGTAGCAACTGTCAGATCTGCATTATCCTGCCCATTCCTGCCCCCATCCCCACCCCCACCCTCCAGTGCTTGCTCAGAGATCCCTGAGATCTCTTTCTGCCCCAGGGCTTCCTTCCCTGGTGTACTGCCTCAGCTCTCTTTCCCCATCATACTGCTCCCATTCCTGGCTAGACTTATTCCCAATGTCCACAGACCTCTCTGTCCTCCTTAAGCTGGAAAAATGGCTCACTGTGACTTACTTCTTGGCTTTCCCCATCAGAATTCAATCTGGTGCATTTTCTAGATCTTTGTCAAGGAGATGTGGGGGTAAGCTAGACTCTAATGCTTCCTCACATTCCGCCATCTTGACTCTGCCTCCATACCAACACACACTTAGTAGAGCTAAAAATTGTAGTTATTCAGGAAAACAATTTGGAATTATGTTGAGTGACTCAAATGTCCATACCCCTTGATCCAGGGATCCTGTTGCTAATCATATACCCTGAGGAAAGTAAGTGATAAAAAGAAAAATCTCACACGCTGAAAAAAATATAGCAAAACATTTTTAATAGAGAAGAAAAAAATGGAAAACAAAGTAGATATCCATTGATTGGAGAATGGTTAAACAAATTGGTACATGAATATAATGGAAGTTTACTGAACTTTAAGAAACAATGAATATGGGGCAGCTAGGTGCCGTAGTAGATAGAGCACTGGCCCTGGATTCAGGAGGACCTGAGTTCAAAGCCAGCCTCAGACACTTGACACTTACTAGCTGTGTGACCCTGGGCAAGTCACTTAACCCTCACTGCCCCACCGAATATTAAAAAAAAAAAAAGGAACAATGAATATGAAAAACACAAGCTGATGCAAAATGACATAAACAGAAGAAGAAAAATAATTAACACAATGATAACAACAGTGTAAAAGAAGGAAACAACAAGAAAACTATCAAAATTAATGCTTTAAAGTAAATGTTTGGGATCAAGCTTGAGTCCCAAAGAAGATAAAAGAGAAAGCATCTTCCTCTCTGCTTTGAAGAAGTAGAAGATAATGGGTGTGAAACTCTCTACATAATATTGGACTTAGTTGATGTGTTGGTTAGTTTTGCTGAACCTTTTTCTGTCTTTTTTATTTTTTGTTATAAGGGGTACAGTTCTGCAAGGGGGCAGTAATACATTAAGCAATGTAGGTGATATAAATATCAACAAGCTTTATTTTATTTTATCTTATTTTTTGCGGGGCAAGTGACTTGCCCAGGGTCACACAGCTAGTGTCAAGTGTCTGAGGCTGGATTTGAACTCAGGTCTTCCTGAATCCAGGGCCAGTGCTTTATCCACTGCGCCACCTAGCTGCCCCAAAAAGCTTTATTTTAAAAGAAAAAGAAGCAAAGAAAAAATGTTTATTGGATTGGATTGCCTCTTTTATAGGCCTCAGTTTTCTCAACTGTAAAATGATTGGGTTAAACTATAATGTCCCTTCTATTTTGTTTTTTAAATCTATAATTCTAGGCAAAGAGAAGAACTAGACAGAAGAGAATCACAGACTGAGAAGTCATCAGTATTAGGGCAGTATAAGCTAGGTGGTACCTGAGTTTTTTCTAGGTTCTCCCAGGAAAAGGACATTCTTTAGGAATGACAAATGGGAGGAAAGATTCCTCCAATGACTTTCTTCACTAGGCTTTGTATATGAGGGTTGTATTTTTGACTTGCAAATTACTTAATGATAAATCTCCCATTCAAAGTATACAGTTCAGGCAGAGAAATGAAAAGGTAGGGTGTAATGTAGATATGAAATACAGGAAACAAGGTTAAGATGACAATAAGAAGGTAATTATAGCTAAATACAGTATTGTCATAACCTATACCACCAAAGGCATGTACCTTAAAATTGAGCACACAGGAGGGTCTAAAACAATTTAAGAAAGCAGAAATATCTTCTGTTTTCTATGAAAACAAAACAAAAACAAAGAGCCTAGAATGCTTCCCAGAGAGGTGGAGTAAAGAATGCTGGCATACAATGTCAGATCTAATTACAGGTGTGGCTTGATGAACTTTTTCTTTATTATAAAAGAAGGATTATTGCTGATGGGGAGGAGGGCAGGGCAAGATATTCAGAAAAGGACTGCTACCACATAAATTAAGACATTTAAATGGTAGCAAAACTCATTGAAAAACATTGGACAATGTTGATCCTAACTTGGAAAGCACATGCTTACCCTTTTTTTTTTTTTTAAAGTGAGGCAATTGGGGTTAAGTGACTTGCCCAGGGTCACACAGCTAGGAAGTGTCAAGGGTCTGAGGCCGGATTTGAACTCAGGTACTCATGACTCTAGGGCCGGTGCTCTATCCATTGCACCATCTAGCTGCCCTTACCCTTTCTTGTAACAATGGAAAACTCCTAAAATAATAGCTAACATGTATATGGTGCTTTACAAATATTATTTTATTTGATCCTCACAACAACACTGAGAGGTAGATGCTATTATTATCATCCCTATATTATAGACAAGGCAAATAGAAGCTAAGTGCTTGCCTAGGATCAACAGTTTTTCAGTGTCTGAGTTCTGATATGAACTCAGGTCTTCCTGGCCCTAGGTCCTGTATTTTATCCACTGTACCACCTAGATGCTTCTAGGTTGTAAGGTTGCATGTACATAGAAGCTACAATCTCTTTCGCATGTTGATTTACTAAACTTTTCAGAATCGTACATCATGAAGGATTCAATTGGGAATGCTTTTCCCAATGCAGTATATTATATCAAACATTGCATCAATAAGTTTTTCCAAAGAAAAGGTTGTGATATAAATGTAACAGGAATTGAATTAGAATACTCCCATGGCCTATGCAAGGGGAAGGGACATGGGTGTGCTGGTGAACAATTAACAACTGTTTCTCTAAAAGAAAATGAGCACAGGACATATTTTTTTCTTTTTTCTTTTTTTTTTTTTTGCAGGCAATAGGGGGTTAAGTGACTTGCCCAGGGTCACACAGCTAGTAAGTGTCAAGTGTCTGAGGTCGGACTTGAACTCAGGTACTCCCGAATCCAGGGTTGGTGCTTTAACCACATGACATATTTTAAATTAAATGTTTATTATTAACATTCTCTACAAAGCTCTCTTAAGCCTAGACAATCAATAAAACAACACATCAAGCCCTGATTTGTGGCATTTGCTGATATGTGAGGTATAAATACTCATCCTGGAAATTTAACAGTCAGCTCTCCAAAGTTGGTTCAAGCTGGTGTCAGCACACTCATGAAATAGAGCTTGCACACAGGCCTGTCTGTTGGGCCACATGTGTTGTGGCTGAAGGATCAGTGCAGTGACCTACCATGATACGAGAGTATTTATGATGATCTTTGCTATCCACCTATTGGCAGAGAAGAGATGAATTTAAGATGCAGAAGGAGACATACACTCTGGACATGATCATTGTGGGAATTAATTTTGCTTGACTATGCATATTTCTTAAGCAGCTTGGTGTTTTTTTTCCTTTTTTTCCTTTAAAGTCTGGGGAAAGAGAAAATAAAGATTTGTTATTGAAAATTAAAATAAACAATAAAAGATGTGTGTAACCAGTGGTTTCTGGTTGGATCTTTAATCTTCATGATGGGAGAGAGAGGGGTCATTTCAAATATGATTAGCTAGATAAAAAAATGAGGAGAAAAGTTCCTCCCTCTTTCAAAGTGGCTTTTTCAATGGGACACAATCAAAACTAGCTCTCCCTTGGGTGTTCAGTGCGGTAAGAGGTATTTCTGACCCTTTGCCTCCCCAGAAGCAGCTGTGATGGCTACATAAACATGATGATAAATATCTATATTTGCTTAGGTGAGATTGAGACTAGATCTCAAATTCCTGGTTGCCTAAATATATTGACAGAATAATGATTTGGAGATGGATATTTCAAGCCTTAGAAGCTACCTTGTAACCTCAAAAGATCCAAAGTCATTGAATCAGGGGCTAGTAAGGGGGCACTTCCTACTGACCACTACCACCAGGAGTTGATCCCCTACAATTTTACCCTTCTTTTTATTTATTAATAATATTTTTCTCAATTGCATGTAAAAACAATTTTAACATTCCTTTTTAAATTTAATTTTGAGTTCCAAATTCTCTCCCTCCTCCCCTCCCTTCACCCCATCCCTGAGACACTAAGCAATTTGATATAGGCTATACATGTACAATCATGCAAAATATTTCTGTATTAGCCATGTTGTGAAAGAAAAACACGAACAAAAACACAGACACAAAAAAACAAAGTAAAAAATAGTATGCTTTGATCTGCATTCTAAGTCCATCAGTTAATTCTTTCTCTAGAGATAAATAGCATTTTTCTTTTTTCTTTTTGTTGTTTCCCCATCCTCTTTCTTTTATTTTTTTCCCTCTTGATAGTATTTTATTTTTCCTAATTACACACAAAGATAGTTTTCAACATTCATTTTTGTAAGATTTTGAGTTCCATTTTTTCTCCCTTCCTCTCTTCCATACACTCTCCCCAAGACAGCAAGCAATCTGATATAGGTTATATATGTACAATCATGCTAAACAATTTCCACATTGGTCATGTTGTAAAAGAAAAATCAGAACAAAAGGGAAAAACTAAGAGAAAGAAAAAAACAACAAAAAAAGTAAAAATAGTATGCCTTGAGGCAGCTAGATGGCGCAGTGGTTAAAGCACCGGCCCTGGATTCAGGAGTACCTGAGTTCAAATCTGGCCTCAGACACTTGACACTTACTAGCTGTGTGACTCTGGGCAAGTCACTTAACCCCCATTGCCTAAAAAAAAAAAAAATAGTATGCCTTGATCTGCTTTCAGACTCCATAGTTCTTTTTCTAGATGTGGAGAGCTTTTTCCATCATAAATCCTTAGGGACTGTCTTATATCATTGTACAATGATATTGTGATCATTGGGATGGGGATCATTGCATTGCTGGGAATAGCTAAGTCATTCACAGTTGATCATCACACAATGTTGCTGTTACTGTGTACAATGTTCTCCTGGTTCTGCTCACTTCCCCTTTGCATAAGTTCATGTAAGTCTTTCCAGATTTTTCTGAAAGCATCCTGCTCATCATTTTTTAAAAAAAATTATTTATTTGTTTGTTTTTTTGCGGGGCAGTGAGGGTTAAGTGACTTGCCCAGGGTCACACAGCTATTGTCAAGTGTCTGAGGGCAGATTTGAACTCAGGTCCTCCTGAATCCAAGGCCAGTGCTTTATCCACTGCGCCACCTAGCTGCCCCCCTGCTCATCATTTTTTATACTGCAATAGTATTCCATTATAATCATAAAGCACTTGTTCAGCCATTCCCCAGCCGATGAGCATTGCCTCAGTTTCCAATTCTTTGCCACCATAAAAGAGCTGCTATAAAATAACACTTTTGGGTCTTTTTTTCCCAAAGAAATCATGGAAAGGGGAAAGGGACCCACATGTACAAAAATATTTATAGCTGCTCTTTATGTGGTGGCAAGGAATTGGAAGTTGAGGGGATGCCCATCAATTGGGGAATGGCTGGACAAGCTGTGGTATATGAATACAATGGAAACTATTGTGCCATAAGAAACGATGAGCAGGAGGAATTCAGAGAAACCTGGAGGGTCTTGTGTGGGCTGATGATGAGTGAGATGAGCAGAACCAGAAGAACATTGTACACAGTATCATCAACATTGAGTGTTGATCTACTGTGATGGACTATATTCTTCTCACCAATGCAATGGTACAGAAGAGTTCCAGGGAACTCATGATAGAAGAGGATCTCCAAATCCAGGGGGGAAAAAAAAGAACTGTGGAGTATAGATGCTGAATGAATCATACTATTTCTTTTGTTTTGGGTGCTGATGTTTTTCTATTTTGAGGTTTTTCATCATTGCTCTGATTTTCTCTTATAACATGACTAATGCATAAATATGTTTAATGTTATTATGTGTGTGTATGTACATACACACACATATACATACATACATGTATATACATACATACATACACACACACACACACACACACATATATATATATATATATAAAACCTATATCAGATTACCTGCTGTCTCGGGGAGGGGGGAGGGAGGGAGAAAAATCTGAAATTGGAAAGATTTTATAAACAAAAGTTGAGAACTATCTTTAAATGTAATGGGAAAAAATAAAATACTTTATTAATTTAAAAAAGAGCTGCTATAGATATGTTTGTACATATAATTCTTTTCCCTTTTTTAAAAAAAATCTCTTTGTGATATAAACTTAGTAGTGGTATTGCTGGGTTAAATGGTATGCACAGTTTTATTACAAAATGTACCCTTCTTAAAGAAGATGATGAACACTGCTTGGAGGATTATCTGTGTATTTTTGGCTTGCCAGAATATAGAATTCACCTTTTGTGAATTGCTGCTTAGTCAATGAATACTAAGGTGAAAATAAGATTTGTTCAGCAGTTCCAAAAGTCTCCAAGAGAAGTCTAATGGGAGTGATGGGAAAGAGGGAGTCAGAGCCAAAATGGCAGAGTGGTAGGAAGCAGTATAGTGAGCCCCTCTTCACAAAATTCCTCCCAACAGATCTAGAAAATGGACCACACTGAAACCTGATTGAAATGTCCAGAAAAAAAATTAAAGTAAATCATTTGTCCAGCCCAGCTCAGCATAAAGAGGCAGACAGGAAGATCTGTAGACACTGGAGAAGGGTAGAAGCGCGGGGAAGAGGCTGTGTTGCAGGGAAATAAAAGATTCCAGACTCCTAACAGGGCACCACTAGACCCATATAGGGTACTGTGACAGAGACAGATGTGAACTTACAGCTTTGTTACCCATTACTAAGATCCAGGTAACAGGTTCAAGGCAAAACTGAGAAGGGAACCTGTGCATGGGAGAAGGGAGAGTATTCCCAGGTGGAGAAGCTGTGGGTAGTGTACAGAGAAAGGAAGGAAATCAGAAGCCAACAGCAGCTGTGTGGTTCAGAGAAAAGAAGCAAAACAGGGTCTTATTTCCAGCATCTAGCTGAACCTGTAGAGAAATAACCAGGGCAGAAACCCCAGGCCAAAGGGGAGTCTACAGTTTTGCCACTGAAGCAACAGAGTTTTTCCAGTGAATGATGGGGCAGAGACCAGAAGTGGTCTACTCTTACTCAAATTCAAATCCAGGTTAGGAATATGCAGAACTCAGACCTAGGGAATCAGGCTTTGCCCTGGTTCAGGCAACTACTTTGGGAACTCTGAAAGCTCACAGATCCCCAGCCTGTCCCCCAAATTCTAGAATAATACAACACCCAATTTCCTGAGAAAGTAAAAATTAGACCTTCCCTTCAAAAGTGTAGCAGAGCCCAGGCCTACTTCAAGTCTGAAGTCAGGATAAAAAGAATCTCTCTATAAAAAGTTATAATGATGACAAGGAAACTCAAGACAAAAACCCATTGGGTGGGGGGCAGCTAGGTGGTGCAGTAGATAAAGCACCAGTCCTGGATTCAGGAGGACCTGAGTTCAAATCCGGCCTCAGACACTTGCCACTTACTAGCTGTGTGACCCTGGGCAAGTCACTTAACCTTCATTGCCCCACGAATAAACAAACAAACAATCAAATAAATAAATATACTATATATATAATGTAATGATTGGAATGACGCCACCTACTGGAGACTTGCTGTGGAGAGCTCCACCATGAGGAAAATGCCTCAGAGGCATTGTGGCTTTTCCTTGGCGTCAGGAAATGACGCTTGCTCATGGGTGCTGTCTATCAAGTCTACCAGCCAATCAACTGGAGGAGCCTCCTATGGTCTGGGAGGAGACAGGAAGGAGGAAAGGGAGCCTGCGCAGAGAGCGCGGGCCCTTTTGGCTTCCGGACTTGATGGTGGTGGCGGCAGAGGACTTCACAGGAGATTTGAGGAAAGATAGGAATGCCAGACTGTTAGAATTCTGTTCTCAATCTTTTTCTTTCTATTTTCCAATAAACCCTTAAAAACCTAAACTCGTTTTATCAGTGATTTTTAGTCAGTTTCCCCCAAACTGGGGGAACACATTAGAATCCACATTTAGAATCTTAAATTACACAATAATAATCCATTAGAAAAGTACTCCAACACTTCTACAAGCAGTGCCTTGGAGAAAAATATAGCTTGAGCATAAACTCACCCAGAATTCTTAGAAAATATGAGGCAAAAGAGTTAAACAATATTTTATGAAAGGAGAACACTTGAGGAAAAAGTAGAAAAAGAAACGAAAGCTGTGAAAGGAAGAATTGGAAAGGTAATAAAATTTGGTACAAGGGGTACAAAACCTTGCCCAAGTAACAAAATCCCTAAAAATTAGAATAGACCAAATAGAAGGTAATGACTGCATGAGGCAACAAAAAATATTAAAACAGTCAAAAAACTATATATAAAAAGACTATAATAAATAAAAATAAATATATATTAAAAAGACTATAATAAAGACTACATATAAAAGACTAACATGGGGGAAATGTTATCATAGCAAAAACAAAACTGATCTGAAAACCAGATTCAGGAAAAAAAATAATTAAGAGTCATTGGACTACCTGAATACCATGACCAAAAAAAGATCCTTGATATTGTGTTACAAAAAATTTTTTTTAAAAACTGCTCAGATCTCTTAGAACCAGAGGGCAAAGTAGGAATGTAGGAATAGAAAGAATCCACTGTTACCTTCTGAAAAAGACTTCCAAAGGAAAACTACTAGGATCATCAGAGCCAAAATCCAGAGTTTCTGGGTTAAAGAAAAAATGCTATAAACAGCCAAAAAGAAAGAATTCAAGTACTGAGGAGCCACAGTTAGGCTCACATATGATTTAGCAGCCACAACTATAAAAGAGCAGAGAATTTGAAATACAATTGTAAAGTTGCTATCTGTACGGGGCTAAAATTCTTGCTAGACTATCTAAAAATCTAATGAGTGGTCGCCATAAATTATAAGCTTTAGCAAGAGTTTAGGCTTTTAAGTATTTATTAAGGAGCTTAAGGATTTGGTGAGGAGAGAGAAAGAGGCCAAGGTTCCTTCATCTATCTATATAAGGGAGCTAACATCTCTGCTCCAGCCAAGCCTAGATCCTAGGTGAAAGAGAGAGCCCCTCGCCCCTTCTTCATCCCAAAAGCCTCCCACGAAAATGGAAACAGGGCCATCCACACAGACACAGCTCCAAGCTAATTGGCTGGTAGCTTTGATCAACCCATGAGCAAACATCAATCACTTCCTGATTCCAAGGCTTGTCCTCAGGTCAGAGCTCACAAAATGTTCCTCCCAGCAGGGGGCATTATTCCAACTCTCACACAATATTCTAGAAGGCAAAGAATAGGGGTTTCCAGCCAAGAATAGCTTACCAACAGAACTGATTATAATGCTATTAATGGAGGAGACTAAAAATGGTTAACAGATAACCTAAGATTTGAGTTCTAATCAACAGTAGCTAAAAGGAGTTAACAGATAGCCTAAGACTTGATCAATAGTAGCTAAAAAGAGTTAACAGAGAAACTAAAGTTTAAGTTTTTATCAACTGTAACTAGAGGGTTCAAGTCCCTATCAAAAATACTATCAACAGAAGCCTAAGGAGACAGTAACCAGGGACCATTAACCATTAATAGCCATTAATATTCTGTGGTCAAAATTATTGGAGTTGTAGCTGACTCATTTGGGAGGGGCTACACCTGGCCTACCCTGAAGTTACATATGCTACTGAGGTCAGAAGGAGAACTCTCCATAGGCAGTTTTTGAAGGACCTCCCCTTTTGGGGGAGGAAAGATTGAATGCTCCCTGAAGGGAGGCAGAGACACTTCCAGAACTTGAGCTCTTTCTCTCTCTCTCTGGTGACTGCTTTCCTGGTGGCGCAAGCAACTGTAGACTGTCCAGGTTTTGGTGAGTTAATTACAGAAAACCCTAAATTCCTTTGAACTAGCTTAATTGGAAATGATCTGAGGATTGCATAGGTTAGTTTTAAAGTTAAGAATATTTATCTGTATTTCTTTTTTTCCTATTTCCTTATCTTTGATTTTTATTAGTTTTACCTTTGTTGTTTAATTATTTCCCAAGTAATAAAATCTGATCCTTTTGTGATTTAAAGCTTAAAGGTTCCTTTCTTATTAGCCTGGGAGAAATATCTAAAAAGGGCAGTTCAGAGGGGAGGGTGAACCTAAAAGGTCCCTCATTATTTCCAGGACCCCAATATTAAGGCATCACCCAAATAATGCTCCGTATATCAAATTTTGGCGCTCACAATTCCTAGATGACAGGAAACAGAAACTGCACCTAGAAACCAGATCTTAAAGTAAAGAGATACCCTAAACAGAGAGACCCTTGGGGTCTGACAAGTTTAAACATGTCTTTAGGAACGTGCACAGAAGTACCAAATGTGTCCTTAGGTTCGCCTTATGATGTTTAAGCCCCCAAAATACACCCCTAGGGAAAAAGGTAGCCACCTTGGAAGATGTCTTAGGACCCCAGGAAGTCCAAAATAGGATGTGAACATCCCACAAGGAGGAGATTAAGATAATGAGGAAGTAACCTAATTTTCTCACCATAAATATAACCATTTTCCCTCTCCCTATTCAAGACACCTATCTCCTTGGTGGTCTCCCATTATTTTAATAAAAGTTGGGAAACTGAGTCACTGAGTCTTGTAATTCTTTGGGACACCTCACGATCCATTTGATCAATTAAACCTATCCCTTATGCCACTACTGGGGGAAAATTAACCTTTTGTGAAAAAGAGAACTTTCAAACATTCCTGAAGAAAAGAACAGAGCTACAGAGAAATTTTGATTTTCTAACACAAGAATAAATAAAAGCATAAAAAGGTAAATATGAATGAACATTGATAGAGGACTAAACAAAGACTGCTTACATTTAGATATGGGGAGATGACACAAGTGTTCCAATTAGAAAAGTCCATGGATTCAGGAGGACCTGAGTTCAAATCCAGAATCAGACATGACATCATTTACTAGCTGTGTGACCCTGGGCAAGTTATATAACCCTCATTGCCCTGCAAAAAAAAAAAAAAAAAAGTCCAGTTAGACATGGCCTTCCTGGGAGTGTTTCTGTTATTTATTTATTTATTTATTTTTGCAGGGCAATGAGGGTTACATGACTTGCCCAGGGTCACACAGCTAGTAAGTGTCAAGTGTCTGAGGCTGGATTTAAACTCAGGTCCTCCCAAATCCAGGGCCCGTGCTTTATCCACTGTGCCACCTAGCTGCCCCTGTTATGTCTTAATGATCTTGAGAGGATGGAAAGATAGAAAGATAGGGGAAGTAGAATACACTGGGAGAAGATGAAGGAAGATTAGATTACATTTTCTCACATAATCATAAGTAGACAAATATACAAAAAGGAGGGAAGGAGGGAGGAAGTTGACATTTGAACCTCACTCTCATCTGAACTGGTCAAAAGAAGGAAGAATATAGACATGCACAGTGCGGTACAGAAATACATTTCACTCAAGAAGGAAATAGAGAAAGGTGGGAGGGAATTATAGAGGGGTAGATTAAAGGATTAGTTCGAAGAAAAACAAACTCTAAGGATGTATAAAAATTTTATAGTTCTTTTTGCGATGGCAAAGAATGGACACTAGAAGAGGTGCCCACAAATTGTGGAATGGATGAACAAGTTATGGTAGCTAAATGTGATGGAGTACTATTGCTGGTCTCTTTTCTGGGTAATGACCAACCACAGTTCCAGAGGACTAAAGATTAACCATCCTTTCTACCTCTACATAAAGAGCTGAACAGCTCAGGATGCAAAATGAGAAATTATTTTGAATATGGCCAATAAGGGATTTTTTTTTTTACCACACATAATTGAAATTGGTTTTGTTTTTCTTGTAGTCATCATTGGGGGTAGGAGGAGAGGCAGGGTGAGAAGGCAGATTTTGGCTGAATTAAACAATTAAAAAAAATTTTATAGTGATGGGTCACTATTTCGTGTATTTATCAGTGCTTACTTTGAATCTTTCTTGTTTTGAGTATTACTTTTGTAGTAGAAGAAATAAATACCTGCCTTCTACCTGATATCTACAACTGTATAATTAATAACTTTTCCAGAAAGAACCTTAATTCCTTTTGGGAAGAAGCTAGATACAAGTCATATCTAAGTTTTGTTTAAGATCTCCCAGGAGAGGACATAATGAACTAGAAAATCCAGAGAAAAGCCTGATCCCACCCCACTTTAGGGTCAGGCTTATCCTGTATTGAACCTGATCTAAGGGAGTCCAGAGCAGAAACCCCTTGTGAGAGGAAGGTGCCCCTTGGGCTGCAGGTGACAGAAACACAATAGGAATAATTGTAACTTATTTTAAAACAGAAACAATAACCTAAGCTTTAGACTATTATCATAGCACCTAGAGGTGGGAGGGACCTTAAAGAGTTAGTACAATTGTCATATTTGTAGATGAAGAAACTGAGACTCGGATAGCTTAAATGACCACCCAAATTTACACAAGCAGTAAGTGACTTAGGATTTGAACCTATTTCCTCAAATCCCAAAATGCAGGTGCTTTCTACCATATCCCACTGTCATTACAAATATAGGCTGCTGAACTAAGTTTGGTTCATTGATTGGATAGGAAACCTCTAATCAGAGGTCTCCATCCCTAGGCCAAATTTTAAAGGAAACATCTCTTTTTAAAATCCTTTCAGTGTGACATTCCTCTCCTCACACATGGATCAAATGTTCTATCATCCCAGGCCCCAGATCTCTAATATGCTATCTGATAAATTCAGATTCACTAAGGCATTAGGAATTTTATATATTATGCCTTTAGGGAAGAAGTGGTATTTTAATTTTAAAAGTGGATACAGGAGAGAAGCCAATGCTTAATCTAAAGGTATGACTCACAAACAATGGAATTTTAGTTAAGTGGGAGGGATATTTGGAGGGAGGAGAGTCCTTTTTGGTAACCCTCAAATCACATTAATGAAATCTATTGTAAGTCCAATACTACCTCTTGGAAGCATTTCAGTGGGACAGAAATCGAGACTGAGGTTAGATAAGTCAGCGGTTGAAATAAGAACTCTTCTTGGTCAATGCCCCAGGTTCATTTTCCTAAAGTCCAAATTAAAGCTTTGTTAGCACTAGCCCAGTGGCTGATTTTTAATGCTCTGATAGGCAAAGCTAGGGAGAGAAACAATCTTGAAGGCGACCTCATTCTAAATCAGGTCAGTCAAGTCAGCACTCTGAAGTATACTTGGAACCAAATTGTATGCCAGGCAGGTGGCAGAGTACATTTTGGATCCAAGTGGGATGAAAGGCATCAGTCTAAACTATCAAGCAGAATGACATTTAGGAGAGGATTCAGCTTCAGAAAGATGAAAATTTACACAATACTTTCCGAAGATTTTTTGGTAAACTTTTTGAAGAGGCCTGTGACAAAATCAGTTAGAAGACTAGTTCTCCAGATTCATTCCCCAAGCCATGTTTGAAAAAACAAACAAACAAACACAAAAAACCCCAGTGTTAGTGGTAGTAGTGGCAGGGGTAGGGGTAAGGGGGAGTGGGGGGGGGGCAGGGGCAGTGTTCTCAGACTCAAAGCAATAAAAGCATCCAGGAGGGAAAAAACCAGAGCCTCCTGCCAATTGATTTGGAGACTGGGAAAAAGTCCCAAAGTTATTAATAACCCTCTGTGTTCTGGGAACTGATTTCACTGAGTTGGACAAGGTATTTAAAGGCCACTGTTGAAAGCAAAGTGTTATTAGCAAAAACCCTACCCTATATCCTTCAGATAAACATTTTTCTCCAATGGAAAGCCTAAAGATTCAGTCTCACTGTTCACTGGCTCCTTTAGACCTCTTTAAAAAAAACTTTTTGTGAATTAAATTGTTTTGTGAAATAAAGCTGTGATTTATTTGCTTTTATCATCCCTCAGAATTTGTAGTTCACATTCTATGGGTAAAGTGTTTTTCAATTAGGAAGCTACTCCTCATGTGATGTGGGGTGAAAAGAGGTGGGGTTTGCATTTGTGCTTGTGTATAACCATGACAAAGTAATAAAAACTAACCTAAAACAGACAGTTTTTGAGGATCCTTGAAAACAAATAGAAAGGCAGATAATTCAGAGGCCCAGGGCCTTTAGCAAGAAATCCTAGGAACTTGCAGGCTGGAAATAATTTGGTATAATAAACTTTGGAGGGGAGGGGCAGAGAACCACAGTGTAAGCAGTAAAGTCACAGATAACATTTACCTTTAGTGTAACTGCTCTTTTCCATATCTTCCACCAAAAAAATGTCCAGATCTGAAAATGTACATTATCCAAAGGCAAAATGCTATTTGTTTGAGTATACAAACCCATATGTAAATGACATCCTCACTATCAGACAATGATCCCTTATACTGAAATATATTGATGACCCCAGTATATTGATGATTCCCTCAGTTAACTTTAATGGATTTTTGATCTCCTGGATGTGAAAATCTCTTCCATTGGCATAGACTACAACCCATTCTCTCTCTATATATAGCTTATTATCTTATTTGATTATACCCATGTTCTTTCATTGATACTCCCAATGTTTTATAGGTCTTTCTCTAAGCCTTTTTATGTTTGAAGCCATCTGACTTTTCATTTTCAATCATATAACTGATTCACTTCTTTTCCCTACCATACATTTCCTCGATGACATCCATTAACCCACTTCTTTAATGTAAGTCTCTCTAGAAATATACTACCATCTTCTTGTGCTCATCACACATCTTGCTCTTTGGGTAATCCATGACTTTGATTCCCAAGAGGCTTCAGTGTTCCAACATTTTCAACCATATAACATTTTCGTGCAGTTATGGAGACAGATTGAAGTTGTTGTTAGAGCATCAGCCTGGTTAGTAAGAAAGACAATAAATGGTCTGGTAGGCAATGGATTATTTGGTCATGGCAACTTGTGAGACAAAAATAAAAAATGTACAGCCTTCATCTGTTTCCACAGTTACAGAGTACATGCATGATCATCATTGGTGCATTTTTAAAATACAGTGACAGGGAGCAGCTAGATGGCACAGTGGTTAAAGCACTGGCCCTGGATTCAGGAGTACCTGAGTTCAAATCCGGCCTCAGACACTTGACACTTACTAGCCGTGTGACCGTGGGCAAGTCACTTAACCCCCATTGCCTAAAAAAAAAAAAAAACAAATGTTGAAAACCGTCTCTACATGTAACTGGAAAATAATAATTAAAAAAAAAATACAGTGACAGAAGGAAATTCCTCCAAATCCTATAATAAAGCTCTGAGGAGAGTTTACATACAGTAACATATTATGTAAAACTAATACCAGTATAAAACTTATCTCTGAAACATTGCGTATGAAAATTTCATTAAAAAGAAGATAACATTTGGGTGTAGTGGTACATAAATGTAATCCCCTCCTGCTGGGGAGGCTGAGGCTGGTGGATCACTTAAGCTCAGGAGTTCTAAGCTACAATAAAGGTAAAGTTGATCAGGTGTCTGCACAAAATATAGCACAAACATACTGAAAGCCCTTGGGACTGGGGGGTGCCACCTGGTTGAGGAGGTGAGGGAACAGGAGGAGAGGAAGGGGAAGGGAAGAGAAGAGGATGGGAAAGAGAGGGAAAGGGATGAGAAGAGAAAGGGGGGCAGCTAGGTGGTGTAGTGGATAAAGCACTGGCCCTGGATTCAGGAGGACCTGAGTTCAAATCCGACCCCAGACACTTGACACTTACTAGCTGTGTGACCCTGGGCAAGTCACTTAACCCTCATTGCCCCGAGCAAAAAAAAAAAAAAAAAAAGAAGAGAAAGGTAGGGGAGAAGAAAGGAAGGAAGATGACAGACAATAAGCCTTGCATCTCCTTCACATTGTGGTTACTAGATTATTCAGCTGTGTAGACTTACTATCTCAAAACTTCTAATTTTACTTTAAAGTCACAAGCAGGACTTTCCGATCAAGTTTCTTATTCCTCCAGCTTGAATAACTGAGAAGCCTTATGATGATACTGGATGACAGGTGCTAATAGGACAATTGTCTGCTTCTAAACAATCTGGTAGAGTTTACATTAAAAGGGAGTTGTTGTTTATGTGAACCAAAAAGGATAAGTGAAGAAAGAAAAACCAGAGGAATAAAACATATGATGGCTGCAGTAACAAATAAAAATAACACTAAAGGGCAGCCAGATTCAGATTAAGTGCAGTGTCCAATCTTGATCTCAGAGAATAGATGATGAAATAGTGTTCTTCTCTTGGTAGACAGATTGGGGGGGGGAGGGGGGAGGGAAGCACTGCAGGTTTGGAATGTTGTACACACTGTTAGATGTGGTTGTTATGTCGGTTGGTTGTTTAACTGTTTTGCTTTGTTACAAGGGAGTGTTTGATCATCCTGGGAAGGACACTGAATGTATGTATTGGGAAAATGATGGTTATTAAAAAAGAGAAAACATCAACAAGACATTTTAAGTGAGCCTGTGTGGATGTGCAATATTGCATATGCTGGCAGATCCAAGAGTATTGTAGTTGAAATGGGGCCTACTGGCTGTGCATTTGACAGTTCTGCTCTAGGGAATTACATTGTTATGGAAGAAAAAAGACTAATACTGATCTTCCAGTGGTTAATAAGTTAAAGTCCATAAGTTTGGAAACTGAGAAGGTGCCCATCAATTGGGGAATGGTTGAGCAAGTGAAGGCATATAAATGTGATGGAATATATTTGATGTAAGAAATGATGAAGGGGAAGGTTTCAGAGACACCTGAGAAGACTTGTATGAACTGATACAAAAGTGAGAAGTGAGAAGAACAGAACAATTTATACAATACAGAAATATTGTAACAATAAACAAGTTTGAAAGACTTAGGAACTATGATTAATGCAACGACTAACCATGATTACAGAGGACTAATGCTACCCACCTCCTAATAGAGAGATGATGGACTCTGATTGAAGATTGAGATGTATTTTTTTTATATGTGACTAATCTGGCAATATGTTTTGCTTGAAAACATGCTTATAAAGAGGGATTTTGTTTTTCTTGTTTCTTAATGGGGAGTGGTGATAGGAGAGAGAGAAGGCAGGTTTTCATTTGAAAAAAAAAGTTTAAGTCCATAAGTCATTTCCCATATAGGAACAATATTATAAATGGTGGTTAGAGTTCAAGACCAACCCATAAAAGCCTTTTTACTCCATAATGTACCTAACTTGAGCACAATCAATATCTTGGTACTTTGATCAGGTGATGGTTTCATCTATTTGGGCACTCATTCCATACGGGCAGATCATAACCCCTTCCTCTTACCTTTCTGTCATGTTCATTGTTATTCAGTTCACTTTTCCATAAATCCTCTGGAGAGGATCCATCTCCTTAATACACTGGAAATCTTCCTGTGGTTCTTTTAATATCTTAATGTCATTCTCAGGCTGTTCATCTATTATTTCCTTCTCAGTGAATAATAAGTCTCCATTTTTAGTCATATATTTTTCTTGAGAATGTCTTTCGGGGGCAGCTAGGTGGTGCAGTGGATAGAGCACTGGCCCTGGATTCAGGAGGACCTGAGTTCAAATCTGACCTCAGACCCTTGACATTTACTAGTTGTGTGACCCTGGGCAAGTCACTTAACTCCAATTGCCTCACCAAAAAAAAAAAAGAAAGAAAAGAAAAGAAAGAAAAAGAAAGAAAGAGAATGTCTTTCAAGGATTTCTTGAGTACAAGTCATCATTGGTGATATAGCTACTATGTATATTTCTACTGCCCTTAGGGTTACTTTTTATTTTAGTTGTCCTGAGATCATGATGTAGTATGAGTCATAGCCATATAGCATTGCAGGGAGAATGTGTTAAAGAAATAATTTTGTGACAATGAGCAGTTTGGGATCATCATCCAGGGAAACGGACTGGTTTCTTTTTCTCCATGTGCAATAGGCAGTAGGTTGCCCACTGGATACAGAGAAACACTATTGGGATTAGTGACCTTAATCTGACTTCTTATTTCTGGGGAAAATGCTTCTTTTGCAGATATGTAAGAATAGAAGGTGAATTAGGGGAAAGATATATTGCTCTAGGTCCCTAGTATTCTCATGGATCAAACAGAAAAGACACTTTTCCACATACCCTCATGACCTTGGTGTCATATATGACAAGAATAGTGAAAAGGAACTGTTCATAGCTATGCTTACAGTGCATATTATTTTACTCTTCCCCAAAGCATATAGTTAGAGAGAATTTATAGTAGGCACAGTTAAACTTTTCTGTATGCTATGGCAACCATAAAGGGATACCTAGGAAGAAGAGAGAGGTATCAAACATTCACCTATTGACAACAGGATCAAACACTCTTGACAATAGAGTCAAGATCCATAATCAACATCATCAATGAATAATTAAATACAATTGAATTGAATAGTAATAAATGTAAAGTCCTCTACTTAGGTAAAAACAAAACAAAATAATTTGACAAGTACCAAATGAGGCAGATAATGCTAGAAAGTACTTCCCATGTAAAAGACCTGGGACTTTGAGTTTACAGTGGCATGTAAATACACGGCAACACAAGAAGCTAATGAGAGTGTAAGCTATCTCTGTCTCTGTGTCTCCATTTTTATTGATCTCTCTCTCTCTCTCTCTCTCTCTCTCTCTCTCTCTCTCTCTTTCTCTCTCATTAGGGAAGCTAGGTAGTGCAGTGGATAGAATGCCAGCCCTAGAATCAGGAGGACCAGAGTTTAAATCTGGCCTCAGACACTCATTAGCTTTATGACCTTAAGCAAGCCATTTAACCTTGTTTGCCTCAGTTTCCTCATCTGTAAAATGAGCCAGATAAGAACCATTCCAGTGTCTTTGCCAAGAAAATTCCATGAAGAGTTGATGTGACTGAACAGCATCTCTCTGTAAGTCTGTTTCTGTTTTTGTCTGAATCCTCTTCCTCCTCCTCTGCTTTTTCTCTCCCTCTTTCTACCTCATATATATGTATTGTGAGATTCAAAATTGGATATATGGAACATTGGGAATATGTGGCTTTCATTATCTACGTTCCATTCCTCCCCTTCGTCTTGTCAATCATGTGACCCTCAAAGTGGGAGACACTTATTATGACTGTCTGCTAGACACAGGAGCTTCTAAATCAGTATTAGTAAGCAAACCAGATGCTGGGTGTAGACAAGGGCACTATATATGCATATATGTATATACAGACATACATATATGTATGTGTGTATGTCAACTTTATTCACTAAGCTATGATTCCTCTCGTATATATATATGTGTGTGTGTGTGAGTAAATATGTATGTACATGTGTACATATATGTGTGCATATATGTAATAGATAGATGATGGATGGATGGATGGATGGATGGATGAGAGGCAGTGTGGTATAGTGGAAAGATAGCTGAATTCAGGGAGTTAAAGACCTGGATTCAAGATCCACCTCTAACACAGACTGTGTGACCTTGGGTCAGTTATACAATCTCTTAGTGCCCGAGGTATCTCTTTCAGACACTTGTTGATCTGCAACGATGGAGAAGGGCTGGACTAGATGATGTTCAAGGACCCTTCCAGGTCATGATCCTCTGAATCCAGGTCCTCTTTCAAAATTTTACTTTCCACCACTATAACAGATTGCCACACCATTCCCCTCCACTTCCCCCAGTGATGCTATGACCCCCTTGGGGTCAAGTTGTAGGCTGAGGAGTGCTTGGAGGGACTAATCCATATAACACAAGAATAGTGGGAATCAGTCTCTTCTTTACTTATTCCCACATATACCCACTATTTCCTGAAGTTCATGGCTTCCAACTTTCTTTCATGGTCCCTAAAACTTGTCTAGATATTTTCTATACCTCTCAGACATTTTTTTCCATCAGGTTCTTTCCTGAAAGAATTCACACTCCAGAGCCTTACTCTCATCAGAATTGGCTCAATGAGGGAACAACATACATGCTCAAATGGGTATAGTAATATATCTTGCCCTGTGGGGAAGTGGGAGGGAAAAGGGATAAAGGGGGAGAGGTGAAGGAAGGGAAGGCAGATTGGGGGAGGGGGCAGTAAAAAGCAAAACACTTTTGAGGAGGGATAGGGTGAAAGAAGATAGAAAATAAGTAAATCTCAAGGGGAGGGAATAGGATGGAGGGTTAGCAATAGTTAGCAATAGTAACTGAAAGAAATGATGAGCAGGATGTTATCAGAAGGACTTATGAAAAATGCAATCCATCTATAGAGAAAGAACTGATGGTATCTGAATACAGACTGAAACATAATTTTTTTTTGTTAGTTCCTTTTTCTAAAGTTATTTTGTCTATTTTCTTTTACAACCTGACTAATGTGGAGATGTTTTGCATGACCGAACATGTATAACTTATATTGAATTTCTTGATTTCTTAGGGAGGGGTGAGGAGGAAGGGAGGAAGAGAATCTGAAACCCAGTTTTTAAAAATCAACTTGGGGGCAGCTAGATGGCGCAGTGGATAAAGCACCAGCCCTGGATCCAGGAGTACCTGAGTTCAAATCCGGCCTCAGACATTTGACACTTACTAGCTGTGTGACCCTGGGCAAGTCACTTAACCCTCATTGCCATCCCCCACACACACACACACACACACAAATCAATGTGAAAAACTTGTTTTTACATGTAACTTGAGGAAAATTCTAAATAAGTAAATTTATTATTATTATTAAAAAAAAATGCACACTCCAATCCTGGCCTAGGTCTTGTCAGGCAGGCCTGAGGCTTATGATCTGTCATAGGGGCAGTGAAGCTCCTGGAATGAGCTGCTTAAAGTCAGGTCATTCTGGGCCATGATCCCTCTTTGGTCCTCCTCCAAGGCTAGGAGCTGGTAGAGCTACAGAAACTCACAAGGACACAGATCTCCTGTAATTCCTATAGCTCTTAGCACATCTCCAGAGCCAATATCATGGCCAGCATCCAAAAGGTAACTTGGTGAGAGAGGAGGTCTAGGAAAGAGGGAAAGAACAGGGATGAAGTGCAACTGGCCTTGGCCACTGGAACATCAAAAGTTAAAATTTCCTGCACTCATACACAAGGAAGGAGCTTTTGGCTTCTGCTGCCCATCCCCTACCATGTTCCACCCCAACCTCCCTATATCCTTCCAACCTCAATTTCTAGACTCTCTTTATACATATAATCCCCAAATCTCCCACTTCTTATGCCATGGGCAAGTCATTATTCCCTGGGGGCCTCACTGTCCTTTTATATAAAATGAAAGAGTTGAATTAGATGACTTCTACAGTCCCTTCTAGCTCCAAATCTGATTTTATGATTCTCACTTATATAAAGTACTTAGAAGACATAAAGCACAATATTTGAGTTATTGTTTTTGTTATTGTTATTTCATTCACTTTTTTTCCCAAGCATAAATAGTTAGAACAATCTCTTTCCAATACACTATCTTGGAAAATGCACTCAGAAATACATTTTCAGTCATGAACAATGTGTGTGAATTGGTCAGGCCTGACTATTTGTTACAAAAAAAACAAAACCCAAATGGAGTCACAAAGAGTTGGACATCATTGAAAAATGACTGAACACAAAAGGAAAGGCAAGATGAGCATAATAGAAACTACTAATTTCATGTGCAATCCTCATCTGTTCTACTTTGTATATGGAAAAGCTAATTTTATTTGATATTTGCTAAGTTCAGAATTTTAAAAATTAAAATGCATTCTGAATTTCAACTTAGCACAGTAGGAAAACATTTCAGCTCCATCTAATATTGGTGCCAGAAGTTTGATTTAGGAAGTTCCATGAGTCATTCCTCAATCTAGTGTCCATATGTTTGAAGCTTCCTGTATATAATTAAGTGTCAAAATGAGTGGTGCCAGAAAATAAGTGTTATAGGAGTTTAGAGATGTGGGAAATCAATTCACAGCTGGGTTCTTAAATTGGTTAGATAAGTCCTTTTATCACATAAATTCTATTGTTGCAATGTTTGAAACTAGAGTGTAAATTATAGGCTTTTGTATATTCTATAGTTCCTAGCTTGAGTACTGGGCACACATGCTCTAAACAAGCACTTCTTCAATGATTAATTACAAGTAGTTTCCACACTTTCTTTGTCATTATACATTTTCCAACTTATTTCTATTAGAATATGCTCTATCTTTATTTTAGTCATAAGGGTAAAAGGATTCACGTCTAGAAAATCATCTAATCCTTATTTTACAGACAAGAAAACTGAGGCCCAAAGAGATTATTTAAGTGACTTTTCAAAATCAAACAGATAGTAAATAGCAGATTCCAGATTTAATCCCAATTCTCACTCAAAATACAGTGTGCTTTTTTTCCTTTACACTATATTATGAGCTTAAGAAATACTGAGATTTTTGAGATATATTTATGTCAAGATGTAAATGTAGCACCCATTATGGGCTCACTCATCCAACTCCATTTGCATTTGTCAACTGGGTCCCTAGAGGCAAGATTGCTCAGGGTCCAGGGCTTAGCTCTGTGGGTGACTACTCTTGCTTGACTCTATAGCTCATGACTGCTTACTTGCATGTATCTTATTAACAATCAGCCTGTAGTCTCAAGGAGCTCTTAGAAAAATAATTTACTCAAATTTCATAGCAAGAACAGTAGCTACAAAGCATCCCTCCTTCCCCCAGAAATCTAGGGTGCACTCTCCCACAAATACACTGAGTCCTGGTGGGCACATATTTAATGAGGTAGATGCATAAAAGAATGTACGTGGTCAAGGCAACTCAGAACTCCAGAACTGCCAGGTTTCAGTGTCCTTTCTCTCTCCTACAAAAGTCCTCACAAAGTTCATTGAAAGATGAGGTGTCCAAGATGGATGAGCTCTGTTGCTCATCTAGGCTTGCTCCTTGTAGGGCACAGCATCTCTCCTAGCTGAGTCAATCCACTTCCATGCTGGGCTAGGTGGGGCAGATCACTCAGGTGCTGTGCTGGATCCTCAAAATGTTTACTGTCCTTGCTCTCTGGGTCCATTTGCTAGTTGGCCTGGGCTTATTCTTTGATGGGCTCTACTACCTGCATCCTTAAGCTTAATTGGGTGTTAGTGTGTGCTTTCATCTAGGGTATTACAGGGCTGTCTTCAGCTGGAGTGATACTGTACTCTTTCATAAAGGGCAGACTCCTAGCCAAGGATTTAAAGAAGCTTGTCCAGTTCTGCTGCTTCAGGTTATTGGCTCTGAGATTTGTTACTTCCCAGGGAAGCATGGGGCAGGAAAAGTATAGACCTTCCTATTTGACAATTCATTGAGTTTCAAAATTGGGTTCCCTCAGTGAGGGACCTCACCCTATCTTATGGTAACCACCCAGTACGTTTCCCAGATTCTCTTGGCTATTATGCAAAGGAATATGGGGGAAGTATTGAGGCAGTCCTTACCCTAGGGGCAAATTCATTGTCTCTCTCTCTCATGTCTTCATCATATACAGTTGAGTAATACAGAGCTGTAGAATTCATTCCAAGAGGGTAAGGCCCTACATTACCTACTCTGTCCTAAGAGGAGAGCAAGCACCAAGAGATAGCATTCTAAGCCAAGATGGAGTCCAGTGTGATCCAGGCTTTTATCCTCTTTTGATAGAGGCAGGTCATTATACACTGATCAAAGTCAACTGGCAGCATCATTCAATTCCATTGGTTGACATGACTTGAGGGTGGTCCAAATTAAAATGAACTGTACAATGACATCATGATGTAATAACCTAATGGGAGTAACTCTCAGGCAAAGGGTGAAGTCCAGTATTTAGGTAGTATTTAATCCCATCAGTCCTCTTAACTAAACAAAAGAATCAATCTCCATCTCTATTGTACTACTGGACTGATCCCAAAGATGTTAGCTAAAATTCCTCAAGAACCAAACTTTCTGACATGGGGAGAGGGAGGGGGAGAAATGGACTAAAACTGAGTCTCTGGGTCCCCAAGAAATTAATTATTAATAATTATTTTTCCATAGGCCCATCGCTCCACTACACCACTTGGCTTCCTGTTGTAGAATGCTTCCTTTATGTCTGAAAGGATCTCATCTTTATATTTCATGGTATCTGCCTTTGCTCCTTATTTTGATGTTTAACAGGGCACTTTATCAAAATTGAAGGTCATGATATGGGCCTAGGATAATTCATAAGAAGTTTTCTCCACGAGAAGCAAAACTAAAAGGTAGATACAGCTAAGAAGTAAGGGGAGATAAGTCCATTAGACATGGCTACTACTTGAGCAGCTTGCCCAAGTGGGACAGAGATAACTCCAGAAGTCAGGACCATCCCCCCCCCATTCAAGCTTTCCCCACCCCACCCCACCCCAAAAAGAACTTTCCATTGTCAGGTGTTCACTCCATCTTTAGTCTATAAAAGCTTTGACTTCCCTTCTGTTTTGGAAGGAAGAATTTTTTCTAAGCCATATCTTCCCCTTGAGGTGAAGTCTTCAACTTCTTGGTCACTTTCTCTAGTGTCCAAATAAAAGACCAGTTTTCATTTTATGGGTAAATTCATCCCATTCACATTCTAATCTATAATTACTTGTGTATTTTCCTCCACCTTATTTTCCCTCATTGTCCTTCTCACCCTATTCCTATATTTCCTCACTCCTCTGCTTTACTTCTACCAGCTCTCTTGTCCTCCTATTCCTTAACCTACCCACCCCTTCAAGAGTCCTTCCCATATCCTCTCCCCCAATCTTATCCCCTTGCTTTTTTTATTTCTTTCTGAATTTAGAAGACTTTTATGCCCATATGTATATGTGTGTGTGTGTGTGTGTGTGTGTATGCTGTTTTTGTCACAAATATCTGAAAGTCTTTCAATTTGTTAAATGCCTTTTTTATTCCATTTAGCATTATACTTTACTTTGCTGGGTAAATTACCCTTGGTCATAACTCCATTGCTTTTATTCTATGAAATATAGTATTTCAAGACCTGCTGTCCTTCAACATAGCAACTACTAGGTCTTGTATAATCCTTATTTTAGCTCCATGATATTTAAAAAAATTTTTTCTTGTTGCTTCCAATACTTTTTTGTTAACCTGTGAGCTTTGAAATTTGGCTATGATATTACTGTAAGTTTTCCTCCTGGAATCCCTTTCAGGTGTTGATCAGTACATTTTTTCTATTTCTATTTTGTCTTCTTCTAGAAAGATCTTATCATAAAAACAACTGATCTGGAGAACAGATCAAGGAGAAACAATATGAAAATAGCTGGACTACCTGCAAATTATAATTAAAAAGGGGGCAGCTAGATGGCGCAGTGGTTAAAGCACCGGCCCTGAATTCAGGAGTACCTGAGTTCAAATCCGGCCTCAGACACTTGACACTTACTAGCTATGTGACCCTGGGCAAGTCACTTAACCCCCATTGCCTGCAAAAAAAAAAAAACAGCAAAAAAAAATTATAATTAAAAAAAAGAATCTTGATTCAATAGTAATAAGAAATTATCAAGGAAAATTGCCCTGAAATAGAAAAAAAACCAATTTAAATATCATGGAAGTAAAATAAGGATACAAGACCTAGTAGTTACTATGTTGAAGGACGGTAGATCTTGAAATACTATATATTTCATAGAGTAAAAGTACTTTTTAAGTTCTTACATGAACTTTAAGTTATTTTATTATTTTCCAGTTACATATAAGGTTAGTTTTCAACATTTGTTTTCACAGGATTTTTAGTTCCAAATTTTTCTCCCACCCTCCCTTCTCTTCCTCCTCCCCAAGACAGAAAGCAATCTAATATAGTTTATATATGTGCAATCACATTAAACATATTTCTACATTAGTGATCTTGTGAAAGAAGAATCAGAACACAAAGGAAAAACCTCAAAAAAGAAGGAAAAAAAAAACAGTCCAAAAGTAGAAACAGTGTGGTTCAATCTGCATTCATAATTCACAGTTCTTTTTTCTGGATGTTGAGAACATTTTCTATCATAAGTTCTTTGAAACTGTTTTGGATTGTTGCACTGCTAAGAAGAGCCAAGTCTATCACCATTGTTCATCACACAATGTTGCTGTTACTGTGTACAATGTTCTCCTGGTTTTGCTCCTCTCAGTCAGCAACAGTTCATGCAAGTCCTTCCAGGTTTCTTGGAACTCCTCCTGTTCATCATTTCTTACAGTACAATAGCATTACATTACATTACATTTATATACCACAACTTGTTTAGCCATTCCCCTATTGATGGGCATTCCCTTGATTTCCAATTCTTTGCCACCACCAAGAGAGCTGCTATGAGTATTTTTGTACATGTGGGTCCTTTTCCCTTTTCTATGGTCTCTTTGGGATACAGACCTAGCAGTGGTACCACTGGGTCAAAGGGTATGAACAGTCCCATAGCCCTTTGTGCATAGTTCCAAATTGCTCTCCAGAATGGTTGGATCAGTTCACAGCTCCAGCAACATGCATTAGTGTTCCAATTTTTCCACAGCTTCTCCAACATTTATTATTTTCCTTTTTTGTCATATTAGTCAATCTCATAGGTGTCAGGAGGTACCTCAGAGATGTTTTAATGTGCATTTCTCTAATCAATAGTGATTTAGAGCATTTTTTTCATACAGCAATAGATAGCTTTGATCTCTTCATCAGAAAACTGCCTGCTCATATCCTTTGACCATTTCTCAATTGGGCATGATGTTTACAATCTAATTGTGTGGTTGCCTTAAATTAGAAGCTTTATCACCAGTCTTTGGGCATTAAGCATTTATTAAAGCATACCAGGTATTAGTAAAAAGAGAACACATGGAGTTCAGAAAGTTAAGAAAAGGCCTATCTAGCCTAGAGTTCCAGCCTGGTCTGGTTCTTCCTCAAGTCCTCCACCACAAGCCTGCTTCAACCACAAACTGCCCCAGCAAACTGAGTGTGGAAGCTTTTTATAGGTCTGGAGCATAGGTGGTCCTTACACACTGATTCAAGCTGATTGGTTAGCTTCATCCAAATCCATTGGTTCATTGGACTTGAAGGTGGCCTCAAGTTGAGTTCAAAGTCCTTAGCTTCTGAGAACAATACCTTCTTAAGGGCCAGCCAGGTGTGGTTACAATCTAATTAACTTGAAGTACGCTAATCAGCAAAGTCAATCACTCTCACTTAATTCAATCAGTTTAGATTAATTTCCAGGTGGGGCCTTTGAGAATCTGCCAAATCCCATTATTTTCTCACATGGGGAATGACTTAGATTCTTATAAATTTGATCTAGTTCCCAATATATTTTAGAAATGAGGCCTTTATCAGAAATACTGGCTATAAAAATTATTTCCTAGCTTTCTACCTCCCTTCTAATTCTGGATACATTACTTCTGTTTGTACAAAACCTTTTTAATTTAATGTAATCAAAATCATCCATTTTGCATTTTCATAATGTTCTCTATCTCTTATTTGGTCATAAACTTCTCCTTTCCAAAGATCTGAGAGGTAAACTATTCCTTCCTCTCCTAATTTACCTATGGTATCACCTTTTATGTCTAAATCATGTACCCATTTTGACCTTATTTTAGTATAAGGTATAAGATGTTGGTCTAGTTTCTACCATACTATCTTCCAGTTTTCCCAGCAGTTTTTGTCAAATACTGAGTCCCTATCCCAGAAGGTGGAGTCTTTGAGTTTATCAAATAGTACATTACTAAAGTCATTTTCTACTGTGTCTCCTGTGCCTAACCTATTCCATTGATCCTCCACTCTATTTCTTAGCCAGTCCCAGATAGTTTTGATGACTGCTGCTTTATAATAAAGCTTCAGATTTGGTACAGCTAGCCCACCTTCCTGTGCATTTTTTTCATTAGTTCCCTTGGTATTCTTGACCATTTGTTCTTCTAGATTAATTTTGTTATTATTTTTTCTAGCTCTATAAAATAATTTTTAGGTAGCCTGATTAGTATGGTCCTGAATAAATTAATTTATGTAGAATTGTCATTTTTATTATATTAGCTCAGCCTATCCATGAGCAATTAATATTTTTCCAGTTATTTAGATCTGATTTGATTTGTGTGAAAAGTATTTTGTAATTGTATTCATAGAGTTCCTGGATTAGTCTTGGCAAGTAGACTCCCAAGTATTTTATATTTTCAACCATTACTTTAAATGGAATTTCTCTTTCTATCTCTTGCTACTGGACTTTGTTGGTCATGTATAGAAATGCTGATGATTTATGTGGATTTATTTTATATCCTGCTACTTTGCTAAAGTTGTTAATTGTTTCAAGTAATTTTTTAGTTGATTCTCTAAGTATACCATCATATCATCTGCAAAGAGTGATAGTTTTGTTTCCCCATTGCCTGTTCTAATTCCTTTAATTCCTTTTTCTTCTCTTATTGCTAATGCTAACATTTCTAGTACAATATTAAATAATAGAGGTGATAATGGACATCCCTGTTTCACTCCTGATCTTATTAGGAATGCCTCTAACTTATCTCCACTACATATAATGCTTGCTGATGGTTTTAGGTAGATATTGCTTATTAGTTTAAGGAAAGCTCCACCTATTCCTAAGTTCTCTAATGTTTTTATTAGGAATGGGTGCTGTATTTTGTAAAAAGCTTTCTCTGCATCGATTGAGATAATCATATGATTTTGGTTAGTTTTCTTATTGATGTGGTTGATTATGTTGATAGTTCATGAGGAAACTGGTGAAGACAGGCTGGATTTGAACTCAGGAAGATGAGTCTTTTGTTTGTTTGTTTGTTTAGTTTGGGTTTTGGTGGGGCAATGAGGGTTAAGTGACTTGCCCAAAGTCACACAGCTGGTAAGTGTCAAGTATCTGAGGTTCGATTTGAACTCAGATCCTCCTGAATCTACTGTGCCACCTAGCTGCCCCCAGATGAGTCTTCTTGATTCCAAGCCCAGTGCCCTGTCTCCTGAACCACCTAGCCACCTTCAAGAAAGTGGCTGAACAGCACAGAATTGACACTTTTTGGACAGACTCTTGGAGATGGTGAGAGGTAGAAAGATCTGGTTGCTATTGTCCACAAGGTCATAAAGAGTGGGATGTGGCTGAATGACTGAACAACAAAAACAAATGGAGCAAACATGCCCTTTCACAAAATTATTCAGGCTAGAGATGGCAACAGTAAGGGCCAATGGCAGAATAGTTAAGCAGTTATTTCCTGGAATGGGAATTATATGGCCCCAGGAGAGGAAGAAATATTATCACTCTAGAGATAGCAGCTCCTAGATACAGTAGTATAGCAGCAATATTTCCTGGATGAAGTGTCTTGGAGAGAAGAGAGACAAGTACACAGCCTCAGAACCACAGGAGTAGCATGGGCATGCACCATGATGTGGAGAAACTTATCAGTTCTTTGTTATTAATATCACCAGTGTAGGATAACACAGGATATCTTGGCAACATATAGAAAGAATGCTAGACTTATAATAAGAAGTTTATGTTCAGGTCTTGACTGAGACTTACTAGCTGTGTGACAGTAGGTGGGCACTTATCCTCCCTGTCGTTCACTTTCCTCTTTGTAAAATGGAGATCACAAGGTTATATTAGGATTTTTGACTGCCATGTCACACTGTTAACTCAAATCAAGATTAGTACCCTCAGGCCTTTTTTAGTTGAATGGCAATTTAACCATACTCCTCCATGTTGTACTTGCAAAATTTTTTGAATGTATTTTAAATTTCATCTTACTTAATGAACTCAACCAGAAAATTCTAGCCTGTCAAGATCTTTTTCAATCCTGACCCTGTTATCTAACGTGTTCATTTTTTTTTTTTTTTAGTGAGGCAACTGGGGTTAAGTGACTTGCCCAGAGTCACACAGCTAGTAAGTGTTAAGTGTCTGAGACCGGATTTGAACTCAGGTACTCCTGACTCCAGGGCCGGTGCTCTATCCACTGCGCCATCTAGCTGCCCCAACGTGTTCATATTTAAAGCCATCTTTCCTATTCAGAGAGAGTTCACCAAAGCAGTCAAGTCAGCCTGTCAGTCAACAAGAATTTATTAAATATTTACTGGGGGCTAGACACTGTCCTAAGCACTGGAAATAAAAATAAAGTAGAAAGGGGGGAAGCTAGGTGGCACAGTGGATAGAGTACTGTCTCTGGATTCAGGAGGACCTGAGTTCAAATCCAACCTTAGACACTTGACACTTACTAGCTGTGTGACTCTAGGCAAGTTACTTAACCCTCATTGCCCTGCCAAAAAAAGAAAGAAAAAAAAGATGACATGTAGGAGGGGCAAAGATTTTATTTTGATTTTGTGCTGCTTCCAAGAGCCCTACTTTCAGATCAGATTAAAGTCCCACCCTGATTTCCCTGACATGGGGTATTTCCAATGCGTGGAAAATTTTTATTTGAATCCCTGAAAAATGAATAGCTCTCAGGATTGTTAGACTTTAGAAGTGGAATGGACCTTAGGGATCGTGTAAGCCAATGTCCTCATTGTACAGATAAGGACACTGAAACCCTGTGACTTGCCCAAGGAGCTTACATTCTATTGGGAAGACAACAAAGAAAAGGAAGCTTCAAAGGGGGTGGGGTGGGGAAGAAGAAAGTACCTCCTTAGGTGGGGCATGGTGAAGAAGTCCAGAGGAGTGAAGCCAGGTATGAAATGTTTGCACTGTGTCTGGGACTAGGAGGCAGTGGTCCTGCCCACACTCTGCACTTATCCACCCACATCTGGAGTACAGTGAGTTTTTGTTTTTGTTGCATTGTATTTGAAGGACACAGATAAGGTGGAGAGCATCACAGAAGAGGTAAAAACCAGAGAGTAGAACTAGGAATAATGAGCCTCAGTTTCAGAGAGAAAGATTTCAGGTCAATAAAAAAATAACTTTCCAAAGAACTAGAACTTACCCAGAGTGGAACGATCTGCCTTGGCATGTGGTGGATTTTCCCCCTGCCACAAGGTACCTTCAAGATAAAAATCTAAATGGCCAACTGTTGGGTATTCCTTTTTAGCCACAGTTTGGACTACATGGCTTCTGGGACCCTTCCCAACTCTGATATTCTGAGAACAGCAAGAGTACGTACAGTCATGCAATTCTCTTCTGTCTAGTGTGACAGCACCATGCCAGCCACAATTGGTTCAATGTTAAACCAAGACCTGGTAATTCTGAAATACACAGAGAGACCTGTTAGACTTGAATGTGGACTCACGGTCTTGTCCTAACAAATATCTGGAGAATGATGTTCTCTCCCATGAGCCTAAGGCAAATGCTGAGGAATAAACCAGTTTCTGAAGCATAACTTGTTAGTTACACCCTGACTGGGTAGGTCAGAGAGGCAGCAGACGGTCACAAGTTTAGAATTCATCTCATCTTGCTGTGGAAGAACATTCCTTCCATCCAAAAGGGATACTGTAATTAGAAGCTTTATTGTTTGTACTCAGTCCTATGATCACATTCTACTGTCCCCAAACAGTGATTGTGAAAACCTTTTCAAACTAAAATAAAAAGAGCTCAGCAGCTTGTCTTCCGTGGGAGGTGTTTGGCACCTGTTTTGCCAGGAAGCTCACACACACACACACACACACATTAATGCTGCCATCTATGTGGCCTGGGTATGTTATGGATTTCTTTTTCTCTCCTTTCACATTTTAAACATGTCTCACATAATTTAGACTTTCTTTACTGACAAGGTATCACACAGACAGCTGCCTGGGTAAATGGAAAAATTGTTCACAAATCACGGGGCAGGTATGTGTCAGTGAAGTATTTCCCACCAACTATCAAGGATGTAAACACTCATTCTTAAGGAGAAGAGGGTGGAAGACCATAATATTTAAGTGCACAGGGAAGCTGTGAGGTAGGAAGTATTTATTCCACATATATGTAACATGTGTCAAGATGTCTCTTATATTGAATTGACAAATTCCTTAAATGCAGATGACATGTAGCAGGGGCAAAGATTTTATTTTGATTTTGTGCTGCTTCCAAGAGCCCTTCTTTCAGATCGGATTAAAGTCCCACCCTGATTTCCCTGACATGGGGTATTTCCAATGCATGGAAACTTTTTATTTGGATCACTGAAAAATGAATAGCTCTCAGAATTGTTAGACTTTAGAAGTGGAATAAGGGCAGCTAGGTGGCACAGTGGATAGAGCACCGGCCCTGGATTCAGGAGGACCTGAGTTCAAATCCGGCCTCAGACACTTAACAATTACTAGTTGTGTGACCCTAGGCAAGTCACTTAACCCTCATTGCCTCACCAAAAAAAAAAGAAGTGGAATGGACCTTAGGGATCGTGTAAGCCAATGACCTCATTGTACAGATAAGGACACTGAAACCCTGTGACTTGTCCAAGGTTAAAAAAGTTGTAAATAAAATGAATCAATCATTCAATAGCCATATATTAAGTGCGTCCTATGTATCAGACACTGTGCCAAGTGTTGGGAAAAAATACGCAAAATTAAACAGTCTTTGCCCTCCAGGAATTTACATTCTAGCAGGAAAAATATACATGGAGACACATATAAGTAAATAGAAAATATATACAAGAGAAATGCAAAATAACTGGGGGATGGAGATCAGGACGACTAGTAGCTGGGACAATACAGTAAGACTTTATGAAGGAGACAACTTGGAAAGAAGATAGGGATTTGAACTCATGTCTTCTGACTTCCAATCTAGTGCTCTTTCCACTCTAACTCTCCTAACTTAGCTCATTGTTATCTACTTTTCTCTTTACATGTTGTAGCCTCCAGTTGAATGTAAACTCCTTAAGGGCAGCTACTGTTTTTTCATTTTGTATTTGTATTTCCAGAATCAAGAATGGTCCCTTGGTTGCATAATAAACGATTGTTGGACAGGATTGGATTTTATTAATAGCATATCAAATGACTGACTAAAGACAAGTTCCATTGATAATGAATGGTTTAAAATGACATCTACTTCACTATTGCTCTGCATTGTAATTGTTTCCAACACAAAGTTACCTATTCATTGGTTATCATAGTAAGTTGACTTAAAGAGAAAATAAAAATGCCCAATGGATCACATGGTTAAATTTAAAAATTTTAATGGAAGTCATGAACAAAATTAACAAATCTGAACCTTTCAGAAGAAATAATTGGGTGGCATAATAACATTTATGATTAAACATCTAGTCCTGTGACAAGAGCATTTTTCAATGGATGGGTGATCTCATAGATGCAAGGGTACCCTCCTCTGGGGCAGATCACAAACCATCCACTTGTTTCTCATCCTCTGGACATTTTTTTTTAAGTGAGGCAATTGGGGTTAAGTGACTTGCCCAGGGTCACACAGCTAGTAAGTATTAAGTGTCTGAGGCCGGATTTGAACTCAGGTCCTCCTGAATCCAGGGCTGGTGCTTTATCCACTGCACCACCTAGCTGCCCTTAACTTTATTCTTGACTCTTAACTCTCTCCTCTTTTCCTTTAAAAAAGTCCATTGTGTTTTAAATAGCCTTTAAACATAAGTCAATTTGACTTTCATTGAATTGTCAATAATAAGCCCAGCCCAAGCCTCTGTGGCTCTGATGGTTCTGATGCTTTAAAATAGGTGTAAATAGCAATTTTTTCTGTTCTGGCCAGAAACTCTGAGGGTCTTCCCCTCCCAGATTCTATCATCAGGATGGCAAACTGGGCCATCTTTTGTCTCAATTCTTACCTAGCCCTTAGTCATTGAATTCCTGTGGCCTCAGATGAACTGAGACCTGGGAAAGACCTTAATTTAGGAAGGCCAAAGTCACCCACTGCATGCAGGGCCATTGCCATACTTCTTGACCTTTGTCTGGCCGCTGGACTCTGATGACTTTGAAGGATAGAGGGAGGCTGAGACTGCAAAGTTCTGCCTTACTCAAATCCATCCACAGCCAAGTCAAGACATTACCCTCTGATGTCATTGGTCCTAATTGAGAGGAAAATGACCCCTGCTCAATAATCCTCTGGAACTCAGCAAAGAAGTGTCAAAGGCTCTTTTACTTCTCTCTCAAAAGGAAGGGCACCATGAGCAATAATTTAGTGTGCAGCAAGCAGCTGTATAGCATAGGGGCTCACAGGCCCCTTTTTATCCCTAGTCCCTTACTGAAATGGACCCTCCCCATGTTCATCATTGGCTGATTACTTAAGGGTTACAATCTAAACGCAAAAGCTAGCTAATTGGAATGCAGTATTCTTAACCCTAATTTCCATAATTATTCTTTGAGTTCTTAGCTAATGGGGAGGTGACACAAAGACATTCCTTCAATCCTCTCTTAAATGAACATAGCCTGAGAGAGGACCTAGTTGAAGCCAGCTTAGGGCTACCTCAACCATGTGATCTGTCTGCCAGAGGGAAGAGGGACTGAGACCTGAGTCTTCAAACAGGTCCAGAGGAGTGTAATTTGAATGGTGCTGATGTGGTAGTTGTGTCCTACTGAGAGGAGACCCTTACTCCTTTCCTCACATCTTGGAGAAAAAGATGAGCAATTGTAATAATCTTCATGTGACTTAATTTCCTCATCTATAAAATGAAGAATTGAATTAGATGGCTTTTGAAGTCCTTTCTACCTTTAAATCTATGATGATATTTGACTGATTGCCAAACTACTCAATCACTAAAGGGTTTCCTTTAATGTCTGATGTTCCAACTTCAGACACTTGACATTTACTAGCTGTGTGACCCTGGGCAAGTCACTTAACCCTCATTGCACTGCAAAAAAAAAAAGTTTAATATTCATTAATGTTTTGTGAATTCTCAGGCTATCCAGTGGTTACTTTACAATCTTGCTTCCCAAACATCTAGTCAGTCAGTCAGTGAATAAGCTTTTATTAATCTTGGGGGGCAAAGAAAGGCAAAAGACATTTTCTGATCTCAAGGAGCTCACAAGCCAATTGGGGGAAGGGGGTGGGACAACAAACAAGCCAATAAGCACATACAGGCTATATATAGGATAAATAGTAGTAGTAGTAGGCCTCCACCAGTCGAAGACGACCATGGATCAGTGCCTTGAAGAGCCACAGGCCACATTGTGGCTGTACAATCCGATAAGGGAGCCGCAGCTCCTGAGTGACTTATAACCAGTAACTGCCGCATCCTGTGTTGTATCTACCCCGTGAGGAGTAGCTGGAGTGTCCTTTCCAGGGAGCTGGCCTGGGCAGATCAATATGGAAAACAAGCTGTTGCCCATGCAGCAGGTTTTCCTTTTCCAAGACACTGGTGGATCCAAAGGAGAGGCAGAGCCAATATAGTTTGGCACCAGTGCCACCACAAGAGTTGCCAGAGGGATGTGATGTCCAACATCCAACTGCCTAAGGGACTCTGATTCCTGATTTTTCCTCAGGGTTAACTCCCGAAGCCTTTCCCATATATGGGTATAGCTGCAAGGCGGTGGAGGTTTAAAATCAGAGTTTCCTTCCCCTAGGTGGGTTGCCTGCCAAGGCTAGTGAGCCCCACCTGCCCGAAGTGACCGGTTTTAAGGCGCCAGTGACTAGCCTTCACCCCTTCTCCTGTTAGTGGAAACAGTTCTGCCACGAGAAAGCCAGGAGTTGGGCTTCGGTTGTCAGAGGCTATTTGAGATGCATGCTATTGGAGCATTTTATAGAGAGTGGGAGCTTATCCCCACTCCCACCCCAGCATGACAAACCTTTGGAACCATAGGATAAATAGGAAATAATTAAACTAAATTAGAATCTCACCTTATACAGGAAGCATTTCTTAATTTCTCAGTTTTAGTACCTTCACTCTGTTAATTATTTCCTATTTATCCTATGAAAATAATTAGGTGGGATTATAATTTAATTTATTTTATTCCAAATGAACATTTGTTGCGATGTTGAATTACATTTGAAAACATTAGACTTTGTTCTTCCCAAAACTCATGCCCCAGAGAACTAACAATTTTTCTATAGTGTGGACATTTTATTAAATTGTCGAATCATTCCTTTAATGAAACTGGTAAAATGATCATATTGCCAAAAACACATTATAGAAGCTGTTTGACAGGTAGGTATCTGTCTGAAGATGTCTGAGATTTCATAATTTCTGCCCTTTATAGTCATTTATTTATAACACAGGAAACTAAAAATGGCACCTATCTTGCAAAAAATGCACTTCCATGATATTCCACCAAGTTTTCTTCCATGTTTTTGTTAGCACATATTACATAATTATAGTATGTCATTCCAAGTGACTTAACATATAATTTGATTTTGAAATTTAAATTCTTTTTTTACTGAGATGAGATAAATTAATTGATACTTTAAATATACTATAAGTTGTAGAGGTGTCAACCTGCCTTGTTTCAGAGAGTTTCTTCATCTCTGAGGTCCCTCTGAGGTCAATTAAATCATGGGTCTGGTTCTAATTCTACTATAAGAATATCCTGAACATGGTTTATTCTCAAAAAACAAACAAATCTATCTACTCCATGTAATTTGAATGATCATTCTTGAATTTTAGAGTATTTATATGTTGTATAGTAATTATAGTAAAAAGAATACTAAATTTAGGATCAGGAAACTGTATATGCATTTAGATGTCCAGTGGGCATCTTAAACTTAAAATGGCCAAAATAGAATTCATTATCTTTCCCCTTAGACTCTCCCTGACTTCTACCTTCCTTATTACTATAGAGGACAACACCATCCTCCTGGTCCCTCAACCTTGCATGCTAGGAATATTCCTTGATCACTATCTCTCACTCTTAATATCCAAGCTATTGGCAAGACCTATTTCACGTTTGCACCATCTCTCAAATAAGTCCCCTTCTATCTTCTGACACTGCCATCATTTTACTATAGGTCATTATCACCTCATGCTTGTCTTAGTATTGCAATAGCCTGCCTCAAGTCTCCCCCCACTCCAATCCATTCAGCCACTAAAAAGATTATCTTAAAATGTAGGTCAGATCATGCCACGCCCCCCCCCCCATTCAATAAACTCCAGTGTCTTCTTAATGATTCCAAGAGCAACAATAAAATGCTCTGTTTAGGGGCAGCTAGGTGTTACAGTGGATAGAGCACTGGCCCTGGAGTCGGGAGTACCTGAGTTCAAATCTGGCCTCAGACACTTGACACTTACTAGCTGTGTGACTCTGGGCAAGTCGCTTAACCCCAATTGCCTCACTAAAAAAAAAAAATGCTCTGTTTAGCATTCAAAGCCTAGCACCTTCCTATTTTCCAGGCTTCTTACACCTTGTTCTGGGGAACCAACTCTTGATGACTTTGCACAGCCCTGCCTCACTGAAATCCAATTCACTTGCAAGTCAGGACATCATACTCCTCATGTCATCAGTCCGCTTTGAGAATGAAAGATAAACAACAACAACACCACCTTACTCCTCAGCAGGTATTCTTCCATGAAATAATACTGGCCTCCAGACTGTTTCATGAACAAGGATCAATCTCTTGTTTCAGGAGATTCCCTCCTCTGGTCCAGCTACTGACCTTCCTGGCCTCCTTTAAGTTCCAACTAAAACCCTACTTTCTACAGGAAGCCTTCCCTAACCCCTCTTAATGCCAGTGCTTTCCCTCTTTTAACTATTTCCTATTTTTCTTGAATATAGCTTGCTTTGTCTATATTTCTTTGCATGTCTTCTTCCCCATTAGATTGTAAGCTTCTTGAGGGCAGGGACTGTATTTTGCTTCTTTTTGTTTTCTTAGCACTTAGCATAGTACCTGGCACATAGTAGGCACTTAAATATTTATTGAATTGAACTGAATTTAGCTTCTAATATTTAATAGAATCATAGATTTACGACTAGAAGAGATATTAGAGACTATCAAGTCCAAACCTCACCCCCACTCTCATTTTACAGATGAGAAAATTGAGGCCCAGAGATCTTAGGTAACTTGCCCAGAGTTTACACACCCAGGATGATATAGGTTTTGAGATGTAAAACATGATTTTTTGCTGGGTAATTACGATGTCCCAGAAACTCTGCAAACCTGATTCCTACCAAATATGCTCATCATTTACTTCCCAAGTCAGAAAGTGAGGCAATAGAACAAAATGGACCTTGGAGGCCATCTCATCTAATTCATAACTAAGAACCCCCTTTCCAACAACCATAAAAAGTGATCATCTAGATGAATGGTTCTTAAAGTGTGGACCCCCGGGAGTCCCCAAGACCCTTCCAAGGATCCAGGAGGTCAAAACTTCTACTAAAATGTTGTTGTTCACTTGTTTTAGACTCTTTATGACCCCATTTGGGGTTTTCTTGGCAAAGATACTGGAGTGTTTTGCCATTTTCTTCCCCAGCTCATTTTACAGATAAGGAAACCAAGGAAAACAGGGTTAAGTGATTTGCCCAAGGTCACACAGCTAGTGTCTGAGGTCAGACTGAACTCACAAAGATGAGTCTTACTGACTTCAGGCCCAGCACTCTATACACTACTAGATGCATACTACTAAAATACTCCTCCCCTTTCCAAGTACATATCTATATAAGGCAAGATTTACTTCATATGCTTCGATGAAAACAATATACATCAGCAGATTGAATGAATAAGCAGATAGAAGAATCTAGCTGCCTTCTATTAAGCCAGAAATGAGAGATTTGGAAAATTTATAAATGATGCTATTCTCACTATTATTTAGGGGGTGGGGGGAGGTTGGAAACTATTTTTATAAAAATATCATTTATGTTAACATATGATGGGTTTAGTGTTATTTTAAATTAACAAATAGGCATTAAAAATCTTTTTTTATCAGTTTCCATTTCTATATAGAGTGAATATCAATCGAAATAACACATAAACAACAGTTCTTTGGGGTCCTCAAGACTTTTTAAGAGTACGAAGTGTTCCTGAGACCAAAAAGTTTGAGAACCACTGATTTAGCACTTAGGAAACTATAGTACAATGTGTTAGGCATTATGTAATATTCTCCCAAAATTTTGATGAAATACTTAACATGGTATTATAAGGAGCAATCTAATATGGGTGGTTCCTGCCCTCTAGTGGGTTAGAAATTGAATGCTCTCGGTCATCTTCAGGATCAAATACAAATGCTCTGTTTGACATTCAAAGAACTTTATTGTTTGTTTTTTGTTGCAGGGCAATGAGGGTTAAACGACTTGCCCATGGGGGGGGGGGGTGTCACACAACTAGTAAGTGTCAAGTGTCTGAGGTCAGATTTGAACTCAGGTCCTCCTGAATTCAGGGTCAGTGCTTTATCTACTGCGCCACCTAGCTGCCCCCCTTTCTAGTGTTTTTAACAAGAATGAGTTATATTTTGTCAAAAGCTTTCTGGGGGGATCTGTTGCAACAATTGTATGATTTTTGCTGGTTTTGTCATTGATATGGTCAATTATGCTTACAGTTTTTGTAAATATTGAATAAGCACTGCATTCCTGGTGTAAATTCAGCATGGTCATAGTTTATCTTTGTGATATAATGCTTTAAAATTTTTGTATCATTATTAAGGAAAATGATCTACAGTTCTCTGTTTTGACTCTGTTTCAGTTATCTAGAATATATATATTTTTGGCCGGGGCAATGGGGGTTAAGTGACTTGCCCAGGGTCCCACAGCTAGTAAGTGTCAAGTGTCCGAGGCCAAATTTGAACTCAGGTCCTCCTGAATCCTGGGCCGGTGCTTTATCCACTGCGCCACCTAGCTGCCCCCTAGACCATATATTTTTTAATCATAAAAATATTTTTTATTTTCCAGTTACATATAAAGATATTTTTCAACATTTGTTTTTGTAAGATTTCGAGTCTCAAATTTTTCTTTCTCCCTCCCTTTCCCTTCCCCTTCCCCTTCCCCTCCCCAAGACAGAAAGAAATCTGATATAGGATATATATGTACAATCACATTAAACATATTTCTGCATTAGTCATGTTGTGAAAGAAGAATCAGAACAAAAGGGAAAAACCTCAAAAAAGAAAAAAACAGGGGGAAGCTAGATGGTGTAGTGAGTAAAGCATTGGCCTTGGATTCAGGAGGACCTGAATTCAAATCCGACCTCAGAAACTTGACACTAGCTGTGGGACCCTGGGCAAGTCACTTAACCCCCGCTGCCCCACCAAAACCAAAAACAAGTAGAAACAGTATGGTTCAATTTGCATCTAGATTCCACAGTTCTTTTTTTTTTTTTTTTTTTGTATGTGGAGAGCATTTTCCATGAGTCCTTTGGAATTGTCTTGGATCATTGTACTGCTGACAAGAGTTAAATCTATCACAGTTGATCATTGCACAATGTTGCCGTTATGTTGTACAATGTTCTCCTGGTTCTGCTCATTTTACTTAGCATCAGTCCACTTAAATCTTTCCAGGACAAGATGATATTTTTGTGAAAGAATTTAGTAGGCCTCCTTTATGTATTTTTACAATACTACCTATTTTAGGTAGTACTGGAATTAATTGTTTTTGAAATGTTTCATAGAATTCACTTGTAAATCTATCTGGTCCTGTAGATTTTTCTTTGGGAGTTCATTTATGATTTGTTCAAGTTATTTTTCTAAGATACAGGTATTTATATATTCTATTTCCTATTCCATACATTTAGTCAATTTATATTTTTGTAACTATTCATCCATTTAATTTAGATTGTCAATTTTATTGGTATATAGTTGGGAAAACTAGTTCCTAGTATTTGCTCCTCCCTCCCCCATTGGTTGTGAATTCCCTTTTTAAATTTTTTATGCTAGTAATTTTTCTTCTTTCTTATTTAAACTCATTTTAGTCAGTGATTTATCTGTTTTATTTCATTAAAAAAAGTTCCTAATTTTACTTATTAGTTCAATGACTTTTTACTTTAAATTTTGTTCACCTTTGCTTTTCAGGATTTCTATTTTGGAATTTAAATGAGGGTTTTAAAGTTTCTTTTTAAAAAAAATGTGCATATCTGATTTGTTGATCTCTTCTTTTTCTCTTTTACCAATGTAAGAATTTAGATACATAAAATTTCCCGTAAGTACTGCTTTGGCTACAATCTACAAATTTTGGTATGTGGTCTCATTTTTGTTATGACCTTTTATGAAATTATTATTTCTATGATATGTTCTTTGATTAGTTTTTTTAGTGTCTAATTGCCTTTAATTCTATGCTTTAAATGTTTTTTATTGAATATATATTTTTAATTGCATTATGGTCAGAAAATATGCATTTAATATTTTGGCTTTTCTGTATTTTTGAGGTTTGTTAATGAGTTAAAAACATAGCCAATTTTTGTGGTGTCATATAGAGAAGAGAAATAGGTATATTCCTTTCTATTCTCATTCAATATTCTCCAGAGGTCTACTACATTTAAGTTTTCTAAAATTTCATTCATTTCCTTAATTTTTTAATTTTATGATTAGATTTATCTAGATTTGAGGGATAAATTGAGTTCTCCCAATGTTTTATGATTTCTTCTTGTAACTTTTCCTTTAAGAATTTGGAAGCTATACTATTTGATGCATATATGTTCAGATTGACATCAATTCATTGTTTATGGTACCTTTTAACAAAATGCAGAGTCCTTGTTTATCTCTCTTAATTAGTTCAATTTTTGCTTTCGTTTTGTCTGTGATCATGATTGCCATCTCTGCCTTTTTACTTCAATTGAAGCATAATAGATTCTGAAGGGCAGTGCGCAGTGATAGGTTGGATAGAGTATTGGTCCTGGAGTCAGGAGGTCACGAGTTTAAATCTGGCTTCAGACACTTGACACTAGCTATGTGACCATGGGCAAGTCACTTAACCCTCATTACCTCAAACATTTGGGGTCATCTCCAGTTGTCCTGATGTATCTTGCTACTGGACCCAGATGGCTTTGGAGGAGAGAGTGAGGCTGGTGATTTTGCACAGCCCTCCCTCACTTAAATCCAATTAACTGCAAGTCATCACATCATCTTCTGATGTCATAGTCCTCTTCAAGAATGAAGGACATAAAACAAATAGATTCTGCTCAACCCTCTCATTTTAACTCTTCTCTATATTTTTCTGCTTCATTTGCTATCTTCTGTTTTCTGGTGAGTTCATCCCATTCACATTCACAGTTATAATTACTAGAATTCATAGAATTCACTTGTAAATCTATCTGGTCCTGTGTATCTTTTTATCCTCTTATTCTACACCTATCCTCTTTTTTATCCTGTTTCTTTGTCAGGGTCCTTTTTGCTTCTGATCACTGTTCCCATTGATCTACTTTCTCTCTTATTTTCCCTCCACTCATTTCTCTTAGCCTCTTTTGTCCTGCTTCTCTGTTGGGTAGGATGAATTTCTATACCCAACTGTGTGTGTATGTGTATTCACTCCTTGAACCTGTTGAGATGAGAATGAGGTTCAAGTGTTGCCTGCTCATTCCCGTCTCCCTCCTCCATATTTGTGTAATTCAAAAAGCAGTGGAAGGGTACATGGCCAGCACAAGTAGGCAGCATCGTGTTACTAATTACTTATACTTGACAAATGCTATAAACATTAACAAGGATACATATACATACACACACACATACATAGACTGACAAGCAGATATGTACATGTATATGTACACACATACACATCCATACATCTATATATACACCCTTCCAGAGATGGGCCTAGAATGTTTGCCTTGCCTTCCATTTTTCCTTCCTCCTCTGCACCCCTAGCCTGGTCTGTATCTCTGCTATTCCTGGCTACCCTACTGCTGGCCAGATGGGTATCTCTGAGCCCAAAAGCTGGCTGTGGCAGCAGCCGCTCAATATCAAACAGTGGTTAACCACAGGAGTTTAGGCCCCAGCCTTCTATACTGCTGAAAGCAGCCTATCTTGGTCAGGTGGCTCTGGATTAGGGTTGTTGTTGGATGATCCCTCCATCAGTTTACATACTTTCTCCAGGAACCTAAATGCCTATCCACTTCTACGTGAAGCTTGATTTGGAAAGCAAGAACCTAAAGAAGCTCCTATGGCTGAGGGGTAAGGTAATGAAAGTGATAAACGTATTGAACCAATTGTTGCATTCATATTTGTACCAAGTGATAGCGAGCATTTATTCAGCACTTTAGGTCAGGTAATGAGCTAAGTATTAGGGATACAAATACATTTTCCCTTCCACATTGCAACTTTTCCCTATCGTGGTTTCAATATATCACAGATCAGCATAAAAAATAAGATGGGAATTTTGGGGGGAGTAAAAGGTTGTCTAGTTTGAATAGCTAATATAATAGGCTGAAGTATGGACATACAACTCAGTAGGGGATCATGAAGGTGGGGTTGGAGACAGATACTGCACTATTGCTCACCAGTTTGAGGATGCAGTTAATCATAGAAGATAACATGCAGAATTTTTTTTTTTTTGGTGAGTCAATTGGGGTTACGTGACTTGCCCAGGGTCACACAGCTAGTAAGTGTGTCTGAGGCCAGATTTGAACTCAGGTCCTCCTGAATCCAGGGCCAGTGCTCTATCCACTGCATCACCTAGCTGCCCCTGTATTTTGTTTTACTGAAAGAACTTTATGATCTTTTCAGTGAAGAAACAAAATTCCTTTTCCCTTTTCCAAAAATGGTTCTTTCTACAGATTTGTACCATGAGTTAACACCATAAGCGGAAGTTTCTAGTCTTTATTAAAATTAGTTTACCTAAGAATACAAGTGCAGCTTATTGACTCAAGTGTTTCATCTAGGTTTATAATTCTATCCCTCACAATATGCATCTTCTACAATAAAGCAGCATGCCCACATGGGGCAGGGGAATGGAAAAGAGCTTTGGGGTAGAAAGCTTGAGGGTATATATACAGACTATGTTTTATAAATAAAATGGATATTTGTTCTATGGAAATTAGGCCTTGAAATCTTGCATCTTTGTACTCAGGAATATTTAAAAATTACTATACTATGTCCCACTGACCTCCACTAGCAAACTGGGAAGCTTTTGCTTTTATGATGTTCACTTTAGCATGCAAAATGAATTTCTTTCATTTTCTTTTTTCCTTTTTTTTTTGGTGGGGCAATGAGGGTTAAGTGACTTTCCCAGTCACACAGCTGGTAAGTATCGAGTGTCTGAGGCCGGATTTGAATTCAGGTCCTCCTGAATACAGGGCTGGTGCTTTATCCAGTGTGCCACCTAGCAGCCCCCAAAATGAATTTTTTAATCCCAGCCTGTAGTTACAAATTAGCCTTGAAAGTTGTACCCTCCAAAGTTCCTGTGAAGATTTGGAGAAGTTGGGATGGAATTCTTAATATATTGAAGATGAGAATTCTTTTGTCTTTTTAACAGCTAAATAAACAAACTGGCAAAATAATAGCTGTTAGTTCAGTGAATTGAACACTGGGCCTAGAGTCAGGAAGACCAGAGTTTAAATACAGCCTCACTTACTGTGTACCTTGGGCAAGTCACTTGAAGTATTTGTCTAGGAGGCAGCTAGGTGGCAAAATGGATAGCTTTGGTACTGGAGTCAGGAAGACATGAGTTCAAATTCAGCCATTGACAGTTACTAGCTGTATGACCCTGGGCAAGTCACTTAACCTGTTTGCTTTAATCCATTGGAGAAGGAAATGGCAAACCACTCCAGTATCTTTGCCAAGAAAAATGAGATAGAGTTGTATAGTAAAAACAAATATATTACCAAAAATCTTTTAAGTTTTAGTCATCTAATGAAAACATAATAGGTGGACAACTTTAATTGTACACTGATACTCTGAAGATTATAACCAGAACAAGGTCTGCAGTACCTGATATTCTCTGGAACACTTTTGATGAGATGAGCAAGAATTGCAGCATGAGGTAGTGGGGCAAACACTGAATTTGGATTCTGGAAACCTGGGTTCCTATGTCAACGCTGAAAGTTGGAAGTTGAAGTCATATAAAGACCCTCAAAAAATAAAGTATTACACCTTACCTCAGAAGGTTGTTGCTTTTTGCCTGGGTTTTACAATCTAGGTATCATTTTCAACTCCTCCCATGTTATTTTCTGGTTTCTACCCTCACCGGCTTGTTTATATCTTTTTTTTCTCCACTTAAAAAGGCTGCCATCATGGTACAGGTCCTCATCACCTCCTGACAACTATTGCAACAGCCTTCTGGTTGGCCTCCTTGCTTCAGTTCTCTCCCCACTTCAATCTATTTTTCACTCGGCTGCCTGTGATCTTCCTAAAGGCACAGGACTGACCCATGTTACTTCCCTCACCCTAGTATTACAATGGCTGTCATTCCCAGGATCCTATATAAAATCATGTTTAGCAATCTACAGCCCCTCACAACCTGGACCCCTTTACCTTTCTTCCTCATTATCAACAATCCAGTAACAGCCTTCTTGCTGTTTGCTGAACACTCTCAAATTGATGGCTTTTTGAGAACTATTCCCCACACCTATAATGGTCTCCCTCAACTCTGCTTCCTGATTTTGATACTCAATTCAAATCCTTCCTAGTGCAAGTCTGTCCTGGTCTTTCCCACTTCTACGCCTTATTTCTGACACTACTCTCATTTACACTGTAAATGTGTATGTGAATGCTTTGTGGGGGGTGGGAACTGTTTTTGTCTTTGTATCTTTGGTGCTTCTTACTCGGCCTGACATAATGTTTAATTGCTTGTTGGTGATACGACATTCCAGTAATTTACCACAGCAGGTAATTTGTTACCACTCAAGTTATATCGAGGACAAGGAAGTTTAAGTGCTCTTTAAGTGAAAAATTTGTATGGAATCAATATTTTTAATCATGCTTACTCTACCATGGGTCTATCTGTGTCTTCATAGCTGTAACATGAAAGAAGGCTCTGTGGTTCAACCCAGAAACTTAACTATTCATATCCCATGTAGGCATTCAGGGGCAAAGAACATTTGTATCTCCACTTAAAGGTTCACATCCAGTGAATAAGGAAAATGGCAGAGATGAGAACAGAGGACACTCCATCCCTCCATAGCTGTGACTAGCCACGGAATAAAGTAGGATGATGGTTATGCAAGGAGCATCTCCCACTTAATGGATTTCTAGATCTATGCTGCAGGCACATATATACAAATATTTGGAAAATCGAATACTGGTAACTGTAGACTACCTGAATTACTACTCTTTTATAGTTATCAGCCAAGTTCTACTATCTTATTTTATGAATTCTCAAGTGACTGTTGTGAACTAAACATTTCACATTTATGGTGTGCAAAGCACTTTACACTTTACATACACTTTCTAAAATTTTAATATAACAAAGGTGACCTGCTAGAAAATGATTGCACCCATTTAATGAGGTAGCTAAGTTTAGACAATAACTCCTACCTAACATAGACTCCATTAAAATAAGCCATTAGGTAAACATTATAAGGACAGCTTCCTTCATAGGACATAAGCATCATAAATGGGTATTTTTTGGGACGATGAACAGTATTATAGTGAAGTTTGGATGTATTGCAAAATAATATAGGTTCAATAACAAAGGGCATATGTCTGATGTGAATCCCTTTGTGTTAGCATGCTGGCCAAAGATTAATGTACAAGTTGATTTAAAAAACCAATGTGGTTTAGTAAAGCACTCAGTAACAGTAACAGGTTCTTTCCAACCATAGGGTTTACCTAAGACTGTGAATAAAACAAAAGCAAGAGAAATGCAAAGTATCTGCATAACGCAAGCAGCAGAGTACAGCTGAAAAGGTAGTATGCGTTATATCTTTTGGCAACAGTAGGTTAACATTTTCCCTGATGTACTCAGTGAAAAATTTCCCCCTGATGTTTATGTCATTTCCTCCCCTAAATTTGAGTATTACCATTCTATGTTTAGCAAAGCTTGAAAACATTTACCTTGTTTTATCATGCTAAAGAATGAGTAAATACAAAAATAATTTTACTTCCTTTCATAAAAGTAAAATAATTTCTTCAAACATTATTAAAGCAAAAGTAGTTATTATCATCTATATTGGTAAATGGAAGAATTTTACAAAAGATTTCCCCCACAAAATTAACAATAAACAAATGGTTAAGAAGAACCACTCAAAACTGCCGTCATATACAAGAATAGGTTCTAATAACAAAACCCAAGCTCCCTGGGTATATGTCATATTCAGGATAATCCTTTATTGTTCTTTGCCTTTTTTCTTCTTGAACCCGGTGGAGTCTGAGTCAATGGTGTTACTTTCTTGTTAACAATTGGTGGTAGTTTAAGTACAATTTCATTATCTTCATCGTCATCATTCATTTCAGCTGCTTGAGCTTTCCGCCTCTCTAAAAATGTTGGTGAACAAATGGGCGTGGGGCCCTAGGTACAAGAAGCAAAAGACAAAAGTAACTGTTGAATGTGATTTCTGGTTTGTATATGTGAAGACTCTCAATTTGTGGACTTTCTAAAATAAAATAAGGACACAAGAAGTAATCTAGTCCAAATAGTTTATTTTAGAGATTAGAGGACTGAGGGGATAGGAAAATCAAGTGATTTGCACAAAGTCAAAGAGTAAGGATATTAGACATAGTCTACTTTTAGAAAGCAGCTGTAAATCTGGTTTCTATATTAATTTCAAGCCTTTTCCATACTTAATCCAATTTGCATATACAAGTAGGTAGTAATTCAGATACTTGTCAAGAAAACAAGACTGATCTCTGCCCTGATAAATTAATTAGAACATTAATACTGTAGTCCATGATGTTAGTTGCAAATACTACTTTTTCAACTTATGTATCTCATATACATTTAGGGGAATCAAAATGTAAAACATACTATAGTAAGTCAACTTTAATAGTTTCTGTTAAACTTATCTCAAACTCTAACTCCCCATACATAAAGAATTTTATTATAAAACACCCTTGATTTCTGAATTTTAAAAGAAATGAGTAAGTTATTTTCACCTATCAAGTTTATCAGCAGTTACTATATCTAAAACTCTATGCAGCATAAATAATGTAATTTTACCTGGCTGTCCACAGAATCAAAGGCAGTATCTGAAACATTCATTTTCTCCCTCTTGGGTAAATCCTGTAATACATATTTAACAAATCACATATATACACGATCCCCCTTATATATCTATATAAGCATTTTCATTCGCTTTTGGTGGACTTTGAAACAATCGTAGTATCCACTGCTAATATTTGGTGCCCCAAATAATTTTACCTCATTATCAACAGACTTCTGAAGAGTAGTCCCTGAAACCGTCTTTTTTCTCCTGTTCCGTAAAACCTTAAACAAAATTTTAAGATGACAAAATTTTAATATAGTTTCAACATTATTACTTTTGTTACTGATAACAATTCAGACCAGTAATTTTTAACCTTCATTTTCATGGACACCTGCTTCCCCCAACTCAGTTTTATGAAGCCTAGAGACCCCTTCTCAGAACAGTATTTTAAACTGAATAAAAATACATAATATTAAAAAGGAGACCAGTTGCTTCCCTCAAGGGATTGATACTTCCAGTCTGAATATAGGTGTCAGGAGGGCAAGAAAAGAGAAGTGTGAACAAATAAATACACACAATATATAATGTGATATGGGTAAGGATGAAATCTAAAGTTCTTTAGGAAAATTTGGACTAGGAAGAGGTATTGAGATCAAAGAATCAGTAAAAAATGTCATGGAGGAGGTGTCAGCTGAGAATGACTTTAACAGCAGGTTGAGACAGGAGAATAGTGTTCCAATTTGGTTGGCTCATCAAGTATGTGAAATGGAGTAATGGAAAACAAGGCTGGAAAGATAAGCCAGTAAATAAGATTGTGGAAAGGCTCAAATCTGTAAGAAGCCACTGAAAGCTTTTTGCCATAGTAGTATAACATGGTCAGAACTATGCATTAGGAATAACAGACTGTACAACGGAGGGCCTAGAAGAGGGGGAACTATAGTTAGAAGATGATTACCAAAGTCTGTGCCAGATGCAGACAGGTATACTTTTTTTTTTGGTTGGGGGGCAATCCTCATTGTTAAGTTAGGGTTAAGTGACTTGCCCAGGGTCACACAGCTAGTTTAAGTGTCAAGTGTCTGAGACCAGATTTGAATTCAGGTCCTCCTGAATACTGGGCTGGTGCTTTATCCACTGAGCTAAATAGCTGCCCTCAAGACAGGTATACTTATAAGCAGAGATGAGGAAGAAAAAAGATACATCTCCTAAATTTCTGGGGAAATTGTTGTATTCTCAACAGAAAGAAGAAAACTGAGAGGAGGGAAGAGGAGTTGAGTTTTGGAAATATCCACCCTTTCCCCCTCCAACACCTCAAACACATACCAATGTAGGTATTTGGAAATCTAGGAAAGAGTTTCAGATATTGGAAATGAAAATTTAGATTTGGGGATTATCTAAATAGAAGTAAAAACTAAGTCATGGAAGTAGATAAGATAATGAAGGGAAGAAGTTTAGAGAGAGCCTAAGATGAGGTATAAGGGGACATTATATTTAAGGAGTAGGAAGTAGAAAATGAATCAATGAAGGTGATTAAAGAGAAATAAGACAGATAAGAAGCAGGTATGAATGATATGGAAATCAAAGGAGGAGGGGAATATTCAGGAAGTAGGAGTAGTTGGCTGAGACAAAAATTGCAACAAGGTCAAGAAAGGAAGAACTGAGAAAAGACCATAATATTTATTAATTAGGAAGTCATTAGTAACCTGTATTGAGATTTGTAAAAAAAAATCCAGAAATAATAAAAGATAGGGACAGAGAAAATATAAAAGAGGCTGGGCAAGGGTAAGAATAACAGGTTCAAAGACTTGAGTTGATCAGAAAGAACTCTGAGTCAGGTCCAGGAAGCCATCAAATCCACAGGGATTCAATCGTAATTGAACAAGCTTGCAATTACATTGTACTTACTCCCAACTTCAGTAGTTAAGTAACAAAGCTGGCCTAATACAAAAGACCTACACTCTATAAATCATAGTTAAGTCATACCTGAAAATTGCTCATCCCTTTAAAAATCGACTACTCTGGCTTTGAAATGGTTCAGAAAAAAAGAGGGGAGGGCCTTGGGGGACACATATGCCACTCCTTGGTCCTCTCAATCCTCCTCCTCCTTCTTTTTTTTTTTTAGTGAGGCAATTGGGATTAAGTGACTTGCCCAGGGTCACACGACTAGTAAGTGTTAAGTGTCTGAGGCCGGATTTGAACTCAGGTACTCCTGACTCCAGGGTTGGTGCTCTATCCACTGCGCCACCTAGCTGCCCCCCTCTCAATCCTTCTTGAGAAGGAATTGAACAATTATCATTGGGTGTTGTGCTGGCAGCATAGTGGAGGCTCCAAATCAATTTTCTGTTACAGTAATCATCTAAGGTTATACTCTTTGGTCATTGGGTTGACTGCTACTGGAACTTTATCTACTGTCAGCTGCCCACTCTGCCAGTCACTCTTAGCCCTGTGCCATGGAAAAGACAACTGCCACTACTTTAGTCTAAGCTCTCTGTCTTATGCTGGGATGGAGTACTAATGCAGGCCTGAGCACTTGTACTAAACAAAAGCACTGTGGGTGCTGCTACTGCTGGGGCCTAACTCTTACCCTCCTATGCTGGGGGATAAACATAACACAAAAGGCAACAAAGCCAGAGACTCCTCTCAGCCAGTACATGTGCTTTATTTCCCATGTGAAAGGAGCAGTCATTTATGCTGAGGCTGAGGAAACTCACCTGGGGCCTGAGTTCTATGCTCTTCAGGGATGCCTCATTAGAGGTAGCACAGAAATATAGTTCATTGGGGTAGGAGGAGAGTGGAAACTTTAAACACCCTTGAAGCATCCCTGACTATCCTCAGCTAATTAAACGGGAGGCAATGGGCACATCTATCCCTAATTCCATAAATATATTTAGGCCCTGCAGGAAGAATTTAAGGTTGTTTTTTCAAATGCCACCTTTCTCTATCTCTAAGGGCTTTCAGCAAAGCATCTGCACCCCCAACCCAAATTGTGTGGCAAAATTGAGGTTTGTCTCAAATTCTAAGTTAAAAACAAAACTCTAATAATTTCTTCAGCACAGTTAAAACAAGACTAAAATACAAGGTATTGCTTGGGTTTGCATTTTCTCACTGTTGAAGAATTTCTTATCACCTTCTCAATGGCTAGTTATTTCCATATACAACTTTAAGACTGCTGATTCAGCTGCTCAGTCATTTTCAAAAAAAAAAAAAAAATCACTAAAACCAAAGTGTTTATACAAATATGACTTCCTAAAAGCTAGTTAGACTCTTTGAAGTAGGAGACGTCTCCTAAGTTGGGTGCTAATGTCTATTACATACAAAGATATCCAGTCCCAATAAACACAGAGCACAGCTAGTTATTTGGAACTGGTCCTCTCAATGAAGGGAAATCTCTTTTCTCCCTTCCCTAAACCTGAACCCTTCCAGGCTGCTCTGAAGGTAAGCCAAGTTCTTTAGAGATTCCCCTAATAGACTATAAAGACTTAAATTATCATGCTGTAAGTCCAAACAAAGCCGAAGGGCCTAAAACAAAGTTTGCCCAATTTTCTTAAGGTCAGGCATACTCACATGGGTCTTTCCTTGCTGCATGGCCTTAGGAAGTTTACTCTCTAATGTGTCTAAGAGGTGAAGCTCACAGCAAGCAGCCATCATTCTAGAAGCATCACCAAAAGCTCCACCAAAAGTATGAAGGCCAGTCAGTACTTACCTTCCTTTGCACTGCTCACTCAGTTTATTATGCTCCAATCCTGCAAAACTAGGACAAATATTCTGGTCTTGTCTTGATTCAATCAAGTCCCTGAGGCACTTTAGGCTCGATATTGGAACAAAATGAGTTATTAGCCATAACCGAAGAATATTCAAGCAAGACAGGCACTGAGAACACCTTCAAGATGATTTGGCTGAACAAATCTCCCATTCCTAAGTCATCAAGATCTAGCAGCCAAGCAGCAGAGTGCCCCTAGAGCTCTTCAGGACTGCTTTGTGCTCAGGCAATGAGAATGTGATATAAATAGAGCCAACCAAATCTGGAAGAAGGTCTCAATACCCCACTTTTTTTTTGGCAGGGCAATGGGGGTTAAGTGACTTGCCCAGGGTCACACAGCTAGCAAGTGTCAAGTGTCTAAGGCAGAATTTGAACTCAGGTCTTCCTGAATCCAGGGCTGGTACTTTATCCACTGCACCACCTAGCTGCCCATTTCTGTTTGTTTTTTTTTGGTGAGGCAATGGGGTTAAGTGACTTGCTCAGGGTCACACAGCTGGTAAATGTCAAGTGTCTGAGCCTGGATTTGAACTCAGGTCCTCCTGACTCCAGGGCTGGTGCTCTATCCACGGCACCACCTAGCTGCTCCATAATACCTTTTAAGGAAAAACTAAACTAACTTGCATGGGGGTAGGGATTAGGATATTTCTCCTATCATAAAATGGTAGTGACATTCAACTCACCTTCAGATTTAAGGTGCCACACAGTAAATTAAGCTTACTGAATACAATTCCCAAGGCTAACTTTGGCAAAGATATATTCCTAACACTTGGCCAAATACATAAAATCCTTAAGCTATGACTATGACTTCAGAGATTTTAAAATGTATTTAATAAAGAAACACTTACTAATTTAGGAAATGTATAATCAATTCCCTTTTCAGCTAATCTCTTTCGGAGCTTATTTTCTTTCTTTTTAAATCGCTTCTCCATTCTTATCTTTTCTTCATATGTCCGTTCCTTGTTATAGCGTTTTACTGCTGGATGAGAGGGCTTTGAAAATGGAATGTCACAGCCTTTGAAAAGTTCTTCATGTACTTTTTCAGGAGGCACAAAATGACCTAGAGAAAATGGAAGATGGTTTTCCTAGTTACTACTACCTTCAAACCACAATCAAATAAATTATAGTGTGACTATAATTTATATATAATATATAAATATATAAAACATATAAATATAATAAGGAAAAACATGTAAATGCTGATCTCATAAATAATATGCTGAGTTTCATGTGTTAGAAAAAGGATAATCAAAATCAGAACCTTTGACTTCTTTATATACTTAATTATGAAAACTCTACCAGGAACTCTACTTTTACACATTTATTTTATTGCCATTTCCTCATCACCGATCCTTATATCCAGTGTTTCTCTACCCCTTAACAAGAAATTCCAGGAGTCAAATCTCAGATTTCTATGGTTGCTTGCAGCAGAAAGCTTCCAGGAAATTTTCATATACCTGTATGTACAATATTTCACAAAACCTAGCTTTGATAATAACTAATATTTATATATCAACTACTGTATGTGTCAGGCACTATGCTCAGGGCTTTACTTTATAAATAATATCTCATTTTATCCTCATATTTTTGGGAAATAGGTGCTACATTATCCCATTTTACAAATGAGGAAACTGAGGCAAACAGTTTACAGTTAGTTAAGTGTCAATGGCTGCATTTGAATTTAGGGGTTCCCAACTCCAGGCCCAGAGTCTGCTATCTCACCAGCTATCTCACTACTCACTAGTAGTTTGAACTAATACTGGAATCTAGATCTCCTGACCTTTATTTAGGCACAATGTTACAGAAATGCACAAGCAGGTAGCACAAGTAGTTAGTAGCAGCAGCATGGAAGACTAGAAATAATTTCAAATTATCTGGAGATAATTAAAACAACACAGGTTTATAATAGCATGGATGATAAGACCTACCTTTTTTTGTTTTTGGAAAATTATTCTGTGCTCATATTTAAATATGTAAATAGCTGAATTATAATGCAACACAGATCTCCAAATCAAATGCTAGAGTCACTCTTTGCAGATATAACTCAGGAAGTATTAGAAAGCTGTCTAGATTCATCAGTATTATTCAGAGCAAAAAGCTGAACATTACCCATGTGTCAAACAATTGCAAAATGGTTGAACTGTGGTATAAAATGTAATAAATATTATGGCACCATTGTTGCTACTCAGTTGTTTCAGTCATGTCTGACTCTTCATGATGCCACCTGGTGTTTCTTGGCAAAGATACTGGAGTGGTTTGCAGTTTCCTTCTCTAGCTCATTTTACAGATGAGGAAACTGAGGCAGACAGGGTTAAGTGATTTGCCCAGTATCATACAGCTAGTATTTGAAGCCAGATTTGGACTCAGGAAGATGAGTCTTCCCAATTGCAGGCCTGGTACTCTATCCACAGAGCCATCTAGCTGCCCAAGAGTGTGTGGGAGTGGGAGATGTGGAATTCAGCACCTCAAGGATAAGAGCAGGAGAGTACTCAGTCCACTGCAGGTCTCTGGTAGAGTAGTGAAATGCACCATAGCAGGTACAGAGAGTCTGTGATGCTCAGACTAATTCAGATTAATGTACCAATAGGATATGACAAAAATGAAAACCCAAACCAAAAACAAACATTTTATTTTTGAGGTGATGGAGGGCAAAGAAAACAATGTTAGTCAGTGATTTCCCAACCTACCTCAACTGAGTACGGACCCAGCTTTTTTCTAAAATTCAATTTTACTTTATTTTCAGTTCTGAATCCTCTCTCCACCTCCCTCCTCCCTCTCCCTCACACATTAAGAAAACAAAAACCCCTGTTACAGACATATATAGTCAAGCAAATTCCTGCAATAGCCACATACAAAGAAAAAAAAAAACTTCAATCTGCACCCTGGGTCCAGCACCTATTATCTCAAGATGGATCATGAGTCCTTTGGAACTGTGGTTGGTTCCACTGGATTGATCAGAATTCTCCTAAGTCTTTCAAAATTGTTTATCTTTACAATACTTTTGTTACTGTATAAATTGTTATCCTGGTTCTGCTCACTTCACACCAGTTCATACAAGTTTTCTTTCTACAAAAACCACCTCATCATTTCTTACAGCACAAGAATATTTCATAAAATACACATATATAACTTGTCCCCTCTGTTCTCAATTCTTTTCCACCATGAAAATAGATGCTATAAAAACTTTTTGGACATAGGGTCCTTTTCTTCTTGTGTATAAGTGTAGCAGTGTTATTGCTGTAAGGTACCTAGCTTCTTTATCAAACCACTCTGCCAAAAGTGTTAATACAACACCAAAACCACCTGTCTGCAAACACAGTAGAGGATGCCAAAGAAACACATCCTTATGGAGATTACTCTAGGTGGGCAAACAAGACTTTGAAACTAGAGAATAATTTTAAGGCAATATATATTAACACTCCATTTATCTGAAGACCAGAGCACAGATTTATAGCTAGAAGAGAACTCATGAGGCCAAATCCAACCTCCTCATTTCACAGATGACGACAAGAAGGGCCCAGGGATACTGACTTGCCTAAAGTCACAGAGATAGCAAATAGGAGGAGAGTCATTCGAACTCAGGTCTTCAATTCCACATCTAGGGCTCTTTCTACTATATAAAACTCCATCTTGTTTACCTGGAAAAAGTTGACCTATTGCTCACTTAAAGAAATTCTGCTTTGTAGACGAGTACTGTTAATTATAGTAATATTTTATAGCATGACTTCCTTCAAATCCAATCATGCTAAAGTTTCTGTAAGATGTAAAATTGTTATCTAGAATATTCATTTTGTAGAATGTTCTCCTATGCTGTTGGAGAAGTGAAGAATCACTTTATAATCAGGTAAGAGAAGGAACATGGCTATGCATTGGATGGTACTTTGTAGATATGCTTCTTGCTGGCTCATACCCTGCCCTTCCCTCCAAGGGACAGAGAGCAAGTTAAGTATTTTGCTTTAAAAATGAGGGCTCAAATAGGTTTTTCATGAAATTATCTTAACAAAATTCTGATAGGCATTACTCTGAATTGGAAACTGGGAAATGCACCTAAATCTCACCAATTATCCACAAGGAATTGCCCTGGAAATGAAATGAGTTGTCTCTAAGTGGCTGAGTGGCCTGATCACCATACACATAAACTTCTAATACTAAAAGAGGACTCATTTGTAATTTTAAATGTAAGATAAAAGGGAAAAAGAGAAGACAGCCCACCCCTGGAATAGAAATCTTATTATAATCATGTCACAAGTCTGACAGAAAAATAACTTCCAAAGAGATACTTACACTTCAATAGCCTTTCACAAAAAAGGTAGTTGTTCATTGTGTCAGCAACAATCTTAGCAACATCATCAGATTCGAACTCCAGAAATCCATAGCCCTTACTATTTCCAGTCTGCAAGAGAAAGTCCATCATGAGAAGGCAGAGTGTGAAAATTTTAATAAACAAAAAAAAATTCCTAGAATTTCACTAATTTAAGTCATTTAAGTCACGCATTAAGTGTGCCAGACTAGACATCGAACATAATACATGACATCACACAATCATGAATGGCCAGTGATTTAAAAAAAAAAAAGAGGAAGGTTAATACAGTTGTGATACAAACATGGAGCCATTTATATATCTACATCTCCTAAACTGTTTTCCCTCCAGTTTTTCAGGACGCTGCCCTCTCTTGGTTCTCCTTCCTGTATGACCATCATTCCCTTTCAGTTTCCTTTGCTGAATCTTTCTCCAGGTTGTATCCATCTAACCAGAAGTGTCCCCCAAGGCTCTTTCCTGGACACTCTTCTTTTCTCCTTCTACTATTTTCACTTTGATCTCATCACCTCCCAAGGATTCACTTATCTCTATGTAAATGATTCTCAGACATACTTATCCAGCCCTAACCTATCTCCAGATCTTTAATCTCACATTCCCAAATCTCTAAATATTACAACCATATCAAAATGGATGTCTCCTAGACACCTTAAATTCTCCTCCATCAGATTATGGCCCCCTAAAGAGCAATGTTTTTTTTTAAACTTTCTTTTAATTCCCAGTGCTTAGCACAGTGCCTGACACAGAGTAAGGCAGTTCATACTTACTGACACGAGTATGTGACTTTTACTATCACTAGAATCCAGGACTTCTGTTGTAATGAACATGACATTTTTATTCAGAAAATAGCATTGTCTTTATAAGAGCAGTAGTGGGGCAGCTAGATGGCGCAGTGGATAGAGCACCGGCCCTGGATTTAGGAGTACCTGAGTTCAAATCCGGCCTCAGACCCTTCACACTTGCTAGCTGTGTGACTCTGGGCAAGTCACTTGGCCCCAATTGCCTCACAAAAAAAAAAAAAAGAGCAGTAGTGGTGTCATAAATGGAAAGTGTTCCTGTATTTATATACCATTATACTACCTAATCAGATTAGGGACCACTGAGCCTAGGAATTGAAAGTGAGCAGAAGTGCTGCCATATTCCGTATAGAAGAGGATCACTCAAATACTTCTATAACTGCTAGGAAGAAGCAAAGCAGCACAGAAAGTGATGGTGCAGAAACTTCCACTGAAGTTTCAAGGGCTTCTACAGAATAGGATGGGTTCAGTTGTACAAGCTACTGGCAGTAGGAAATCTACTTTCATGTGATGGTGAGAATAATGCCTTAAAATCATGAGATGCAAATTAACAAAAATGACAAAAAAAAAAAAATCAGTCAATGTTGGAAGAGTTGGTAAAAGACAGACACATTAATACATCGTTGGTAGAACTGTGAAATGGAATGATCCTTTTGGAAAAGCAACATGGAATTATGTAAATAAAGTGACCAAAATGTCCATAGCCTTTGAACCATTACTGGGCTTTCCCAAGGATATCAATAAGGAGAAAGTCCTGATGTACTCCAAAATATTTATAGTGGCATTTTTTATGATAATAAAGAATTAGAAATAACAAAACAAAATAGATGTCAATCAGTTGGGGAATAGCTAAACAAATTGTGGCACTGTAATGGAGTGTGACGATTACAGAGAAGCATGGAAATATCTATATGAATAGTAAACAGAACCAAGAACCCCCCCACACACACACACACAGAGTAGCTACACAACAATGAAGAGAACCACACACCAAAAATCTTAAAAACAAAATTATAAAGATCAAGCAGGACTCAAATGAAGATATATGAGAAGACAATCTCCAAACTACCCCTTTGTCTCAGAGGTAGGAGGTTCATCAGTGTTAGATATTGCACATTTTTGGACTTTTAAAAAGTATCTATCAGTTGTGCAAATTTTTTTTCTCTTAAAAGTTGCTATTTGTCATATGAATTGGCTCTGTAGGAGGAAGTGGAATTATTGAGAAAAATATAAGAAATAGAAAATATCAACAAAAACTTATAAAATAAAATCATAGAACTATGAGACAAGTAGAAAGTGGGAAGCAGTGCATTTGCTTGGATCTCAACTACTTATGTGTCTCTGGGAAGTTGTCTAGAAAATCTGTCATTCCAGGTGGCAAAATCATATATTTTAAGAGTTGGAAGACCTCTCTGACCATCTGGCCAAGAATAAATTGGTTTTTCTGCCAACTTCTAATCATTATTTCTAGTTCTACCCTTTGGGGCATAATAGCCCTTCAAATACTTGAAGACAGGTAGTAAGTATCCTGATTGACCTAACTCCCTCCAAAGTATGTTGTATTGCTAGCATAAAGCTAAGAAAGGAGATCCAGTCTTATGATTTTTCATCATCTTTACACATGAGCTGGTAAATTTTTAAGTCATATTCCGAAATTCTCAATTCAATTCCTTTAGAGAAAGGCATTCCTCTTACTAGGCAATAAGAGGAAAAAGTTTGGGGGCAGCAGCTTTAACTGGCCTAAAATGATCAACCCAAATGTTGTTCACTCATTGCAACCATATTTGGGTTTTCTTGGAAAAAGATGCTCATTTTACAGTTGAGGAAACTGAGGCAAACAGGGTTAAGTGACTTGCTCAGGGACAGCTAGTAAGTACCTGAGGTCAGATTTGAACTCAGGAAGTGGAGTCTTCCAGACTCCAGGCCTATCCATGGCACCACCTAGCTTGTTCCCAACCTGAACATAATCTTTGGCATAATAGCACAGATATAACCATGTCATGCCCTTGTTCAAGAACTTTCCGAGTTTCTCTACTGCAGATAAAATACAAATGCCTTCACCCAGCACTTAAAACTCCACAATCTGGCTCCATTTCTTTCACTCCAGATTTCACAGTACTCCCCTTACAACTTCTAAATTTCAATCAAAACGGTTTCCGTGCTGTTCCCTAATCTTGGCATCTATCTTCTGTCTCCAAGCATCTGCATGTTAGCTTCTTCAAGGCTTAACTAAGGTACTACTTCCTCTAGTAAACCATTCCAGATTACTTTAAAGGCAAAGACTTGTTTTCATTGTTGGTCTTTGTTAATCCATCACTTAGCAGTATTTACAATAGACCCTCTTATACATTACAGATACTTAATGTTTGTTGAATTGTACCATGACAAAGGCATCTGCCTTTTGGGGTTATTTAATTCCAGTACCTAAAAACTATAGAAATGTCACAGATCCACAAGCTGTAGTACATACTAAGAAATGACATGCTTGGATACCACTTAAAACTGTTAATGAAAATGTAAAGGTATAACAGTGACTGAGGGGTCTTTTTCTGACACAACTTTTAATGAAGGGTGGGAAGGCAATAGTGATAGTATAGGAGGTGTGCAGGCTCTGAAAACAATTCAAATTCACCCTGAAGTAAAATTTCCAATGGTCATTTTTCAGTCTCAAGGGAGAAGTTAAAAGGCCAGGCATCATGGTTTATATTCCTCTTGCAATCATATTTTTTCCTAGGAATATGATAGATGAAATAATCAAACTTAGATTTAATACTATATTGCAAGCATATTACAGAAAGGTAACATATTCAATCCTCTCCTGACACTCAAAACAAATGAACATGTATCAAATAAAATTTAGGATGATTGTGCTTCCAATAAATTCCTGATTTCCAATTATTCTATATATAAGTTTCAACAATAGAAACTGGTTGGAAAAGAATGAAAGAGGAAGAAGAAATGTGTACAGGCAAAAAGTCCTATAGAAAGAAAATAAACCTTTTCCACAAAACAGGCTAAATTAGGGATAGAGTGCTAGACTTGGAATCAGGAAGATAGGTTCAAATCCTGCCTTGGACAGATCTTACTCATTGTGTGACTCCGAGCAAGAAACTTAAACCTCTTCAAAAATCAGTTTCCTAATGTGTAAAAATCAGCCTCTAAGTCCCTTCAAGCTTGAAATCTATGATCCAATGAACTATAAAATTTTTACCTTTTTACTTCGGGAGAGCCTGAGTCTTTTGACAGTTCCAAATTGTGTGAAGTATTCTTTGAGTTGAGGTTCATAAAGTCCTCTGGGAAGGTGACCCAAATACACCACTCCAGGAGTCAGTTTCTCTGGCTGAAAAGATGGTGGGGAAAAAAGCTCACATCATTTCCTCTTCTCACTTAACCTAAGAGAAGTTTCCCCAAAATATAACTAATCCAACTCTCCTCTGTGAAATAGGCCCTAGATGGCCCCTTCCAGTTCTAAGCCTATGATCCCATACTTGTAATTCTAAAGACGCCTCCAAAATAATTTACCTTGCACATGTAAAACCTTTCCTTAACAAGCGAAATCTCAACCCTTCACATATTTACTCTTCACTGTATTTAGAAAAGTTTGAAACATGACCATGCAAACCAACGGGGTTGTTTTAGATGGTAAACTAGAAAGGGGCCTATCTCTCAATGCCTAGAGGTTAACTGTCTCATAATCGAAAAATAACGGCCTGAAGTACTTCTAAAACTACTTGGGCTGGGGGAGAGGAGGAATATCCAATTTTCTTTGTTTCTCCCCCAACTCCCCCCAACCCCAATATTTGATGTTCTTACCTCAGAAGAGGTAGAAGATATATTGCAATGGGGGGGGGTTGTATCAGGGAGTATTAGACGTTTAGGTTAGTAACATGAGGTCTCCTCAACCATATGTATTTCTCCTTTCTTTACTGTTCTCTCTTCTCAAGAATTCTAATTTTCCGTCTCTTGCCTATATTCCAGGTCTCTGGTACCTGCTATTCAGGGCTTTTCTGACCTGACAACCCAAACCCTAGATGTGCTCCAAGGTCCCTTCCAGCTGCCATTCTATTCTCTTATTCATTCTTCATGACCTAGCTCCTTTCACATCTCCTCCGGGCAACATTCCAGACACAAGTCACAGATGGCAGGCCCGTTAAGGGAAAAACCCCAGCTTCCCACTTAAGAAACGTCACGTCAAGTATAAGCTCGGCTCCTTTTCTAAGTAGACCCTCACCTACGGAGGCGCAGGAAACCTGAATGGGTCATCAAGAAGAATGGGGAGGGGCCGGGGAGAGTAGGAAAATAAAACAGCGCGCTCTCGGGCCGAGACAGGCAGGAAGACCAGCGGGGCCGCACTCAGGTGGGAAAGGACGCGCGTGTCCGTCTCGTCACAAACCCCCCCTCCCCCGGGCACGCGCCGGACCCCTCGGGCAGCGTGTGGCTCGAGTCCCCGCCCTACCCCACCCCCGTAGCTACCGTTGACGGACGGTGTGCACGTGTCAGCAGCGGCATCCGCCGCAGCTCAACGGCCGCTCACCTTATTAGCCCCGTGCTTGCGGACACTAGCCACCCGCTTCTGAAACTCGTTCTGCAGCTTCGGGTCCAGCGACAGAAGCTCTTTGGGAACTGTGTTCGCCGTCTTCGACCCGGAGGCTGTAGCCGTAGCCTCAGCCGCATCATTGGACCACTGCTCCGCCATCGCGTCCTCACTCTGGAAACGCCGCACACCAAGCGGCACCACCGGAAGTGCGTCACTTCCCGGAGTCCGCGAGAGGAAGATTGGGCGGGGCGAGGGAGCTCTCGTGAAGGGTTTAACGAGTGGACTGGTAGAGACGGGGCGGGCCCTTCTCTTCAGGGGAGCGCGTGCGCCACCTGCTGGCCTTCAGCGTGCCTGACCCTCTGGCCCAGTAGATAGCGAGTTTCCTCGGAACTGGTAGAAGAGCATGGGAGTCTGGGATGCTCGAGATCCAGAATCTTTGGGACCTCGGAGGTCATCCAAAGCCTCGCCGCCCTTATTTTACAGCTGGGGAAAAGGAAGCTCAGAGAGCCTCAGAAACCAATTTGCCCAAGGTCACAGTGGACTCGTATTTGAATTCCTTGATTTAAAATCCCAAAAGAAGCGCTGGCTTTTCCCACCGAGCCCTGTGGGAGGCTCCCGCCCGGGGTTCCCTCTGCCTCCTGCCCAAGACCGGCGTTCTGAACTCTGCTCTCTATAACGGACCCATCCCGCTACAGCTTCACCTCCGAGGCTTAGGGATCCTGAGCTCCGAGACGGCAGCACGAGTAGGAAGACCCGAGTTCTAATGTGACGCGGGGAAAGTCATTTTACCATTGCCTCAGTTTCCTCATCTGTAAAATGGGGAAAATAGCACCTACCTTCCCGGGTTGCTGTGAGGATCAGAGAATATGTATCAAGCGCCTTAACACAGTGACTGGCACACAGTAGGTATTTAATAAATCCTTGATTCCTCCATCTCCCTTTTCCTTAGGTTGAGAAGAAACATTAAGTGGATGGAATCAGGTTTGGTTTCGAAGCCCACCCTCTGGTACTTACTGAACATAAATGACAGAGTAAATCTCTTAAGCTCCTTAAGTCTCAGTTTACTCATCTGTAAAATGGTGGTGGTGGTGGACTAAATTGCCCTTGAGTCAGTCCCCTTCCCGTTCTATATCTATGATTATATATACATATGTATTTGTGTATAAATACACATATGTTGCTGGGTCATGTCCAACTTTGTGATCCTAATAGGGCTTTTCTTGGCAGAGATAGTGGAGCATTTTGCCATTTCCTTCTCCAGCTCCTTTTACAGCTGAGGAAACTGAGGCAAACAGGGTTAAGTGACTTGCCTAGGGTCACATAACTAGTAAGTGTCTGAGACCAGATTTGAACTCAGCAAGATGGGTTTTGCTGATTCTAGGCCCAGCTCCCTATCCACTGTACCATCCAGTTGCCTATATACATATATATATATATACACACACACACACACACACACACACACACACACACACACATGTGTGTGTTTATAACAGCATGTGGTATAGATACCTATATACGTGTATACAACATGCCACAGGTTTTAGAGGTGGAAGGAAATTTAGAAGTCAGGATCACAGATGTAGAATTGGAAGAGACCTTAGAGGTCATTGAGTCCAGCTCTCTTTTTATAGCTGAAACTCTCTTAATATTCTCTCTGTGACCATGGGAAAGTCTTTGGTTCTGTTTCCTCATTTGTAAAATGGAGATGATAATTCTTACAGAAACTCACTGGATTATTGTGTCAAAAAAATAAAAAATAAAAACACATGGGGCAGCTAGGTGGCACAGTGGATAGAGCACCTGCTCTGGAGTCAGGAGGACCTGAGTTCAAATCTGGCCTCAGACACTTGACACTTACTAGCTGTGTGACCCTGGGCAAGTCACTTAACCCCAAATCACTGTACTTACAGCAAAGCACATGGAAACCTTAAAATACCATATAAATGTTATCCTTCCAGCTGAAAGTTATCTTTTCCTCTTTGAGTTTCTCTTTCCACTTGCTTACCTCTCTATTGCACCTAATCATTTTAAGGTTGTTTTATGGTTATTTATATACATTTTTTTGCATAGAAATCTCATGGGAAGTGGTTCTCAAACTTTTTGGTCCCAGGATCCCTTCACACTCATAAAAACTGTTAAAGACCCCCCAAACCTTTTTTTTTTTTAAATGTGGGTTGTATCTATTAACATTTACCATATTGGAAATTAAAACTTAAAAAAAATTATTAATTCATTAAAATAACAATAAAGCAATGACAAGTTAACATACTTTAAAAATAAAATGTAATCATAATTTCCAAACAAAAAAATTAACAAAAAAAGAGACATTGTTTACATATTTTTGCAAATCTCTCTAATGCCTGGCTTAATAGAAGGCAGTTGGATTGTTAAATCTGTTTCTGCATTCAATCTATTATTGTATGTTGTTTGGTTAAAGAATATAAAGAAAAACCAGCCTCATGACAAATATATAGTTGGTAAAGGGAGGAGTATTTTAATAGGCAAAAAACACTTTTTGTATTATTATGAAAATAGGATCTTGCCATTAACCACAAATATATTATTACCTCCATGTTAAAAAATTCTGTCATCTTCTATCTACTGGCCTTTCGCCTCTCCCTCTGTCTTCCTTTACATAACCCTACTCTTTATCCATACTATGACCTCCAATCCCTTGACCCCTCAATTCTCTCCAAGGTTATCTCCCTTGTACTGTCTGCTCTCTCCTCTTCTCCCTATCCATTGATGAACCATTTCAACTCTACATTGTCCTCCTCTCTTGAATCCCTAGTCCCCACCCCCTGCTCCATATTAACTCTTCCAATCCTTTTCATCCCTCAAATCTCCCATGGCTCCTTTCTCCTCCCACTCTCTCAGCTGAGAACCATGCCTCATATTTTACAGAAAAAATTGAGGCCATACACTATGAACTCTTTCTTCTTCCCTCTTCCTCATCTCCTATCACTCAGGAGCTTTCTGCCACTATCTCTTCCTTTACTCATGTTTCACAGGATGAAACCTTACTTCCTACCATGGCTAATCCCTCTACTGGTTTGTGATCCCATTCCATCTTGTCTCCTCTAACAGATTGCCCCCTCTCATTTTCACCCCACTCTCATTTTCAATCTTTCCCTGTCTACTGGCTCATTTCCTACTGCCTACAAAGAGGCTCATGTCTGCCCTGTCCTGAAAAAAACCACCCTTTAATCCTTCCATGCCTGCTATTTATCATCCTATATCTTTTCTGTCCTTTGTGGCCAAACTCTACAATAGGTGCTTCCACTTTCTCTCCTCTCGCTCTCTTCTTATCCACTTAAAATCTGGCTTCCAACCTTCTCTAAAGTTACTAATGATTTCTTAGGTTGACCAAATGCAATGACCTTTTCACAATCCTTATTTTGCTTGACTTCTCTTAATCTGTTGACACCTTTCATCGCTCTACCTTGACATTCTCTTTTCTCTAGCTTTTTAGGACACCACCTTTTTCTGGTTTTCCTTCTAACTGATCCTCTGTCTCCTTTTCTGGATCTTCCTTGAGATCACACCCTGTAATGGTAGGTGTTCCACAGGGTTCTGACATGAGCCCTTTTCTTTTCTCCCTTTATATTACTTCACTTGGTGATCTCATCAGCTTCCATGGATTTGATTATCATCTCCATGCTGATAATTCTCAAATCTATTTTTTCTGCCCCAATCTCTATGATGACCTCTAATCTTGCAGCTCCAACTGGCTTTCAGACATCTCAAACTGGATGTCCAGTAGATATTTTAACTTCAATATGTCTAAAACAGAACTCATTAACTATCCCAAGAACCTTCCTCCCTCCTACTTTCCCAGTCAACTGTAGAGGACAACACCATCCTCCTAGTTCCTCAGACTGGCAACCTAGAAGTCAACTTAGATTCTTTATTATCTCTCATTTCCCAATTCCAAGCTATTGTTAAGGCCTGTAATTTCACCTCTGCAAGATCTCTAAAATAAACCCTCTTCTCTTCTCTGACATTCACCACCATAGGGCAGGCCTTCCTCACCTTATGCCTTGATTATTGCATTAGCTTACTGATGGATCTGCCTCTCTTCCTACTCCAATCCATTCTCCATTCAGCCATTAAAGCAATGTTCCTACACTTTTTTTTTGAGGCCTTGAATGTAGAAGTTTTGACTTTGTTATCCTTTTCTGGGTTTGTGTTTTGATCTTCCCTGTTAACTGGTAACTTCCCTGGTAACTTTCTGTGGTCATGTTCTTTCTTTGTTGTTTGCTCATTTTCCCAGTCTATTTCTTTTTTTTTTAAATTCTGAATAGAATTTTATTTTCCAAAATATGTAAAAACAAAATTTTAACATCAATTTTTAAAAAAACTTTGTGTTCCAACTTCTCTTCCCCCCTCCATTCCCAACCCCCACCCACAAGAACTCAATCAATTCAAAATAAGTTATACATAAGTAGTCATGGAAAAATTCCCATATTAGCTAGTTGTGAGAGAAAACAGTCAAAAAACCCCAAAACTTCAGATTAAGGAATTGTCAAAGAGGAAATGAAAAAAAAAAGTTTTAAAAATGTGTTTTTATCTGTTTTCAGATACTATCAGTTTTTTCTAGGCAGATGGGCTGCAATCTTCATAAGTCCCTCAGGGTTACATCGGATCATTGCCTTGCTGAAAACAACCACATGCTTCCCAGCAGATCATCCCCCACTATTGCTGTTATTTTGTATATAGTACATTTCAGTCTGCTTCAGCTCATGTAGGTCTCTCCAGGTTTTCCTGATAGCATCCTATTCATCATAACCTCTATATAGTACCTTAAGCTTGACAGAGAATCTTCTTCACAAAAGCCCAGCAAAGTAGGTACCATACATTTTGCCATTATAATCAATCATCATAACTATTTCCCTCCATCCCACTCCCTTCCCATGACATTTACTCTATCTTCTTTTTACCTATTCCTCCTCAGAGGTGCCTTACTTCTGACTATCCTCTCCCTCACTCTGCACTCCCTTTTTTCACCCTTCCTTGTCCTCTTCCCCTCCTATTTTCCTGCAGGGTTAAATAGATTGCTCCTCCCAATTGGGTATGAAAGCTATTCCCTCCATGAGCCCACTCCAATGAGATCAGGGTCCCTGAGATAATTCTGTGTTCTAATTTTTTTCTTTCTCCTTCCTCAACCCTCCCTATGAGATCAAGCAATTCAATATGTCATACTGGTGCAGTAATGCAGAACATCTTCATCTTCCTTGAAAGTGTTTTGCTTTTTACTACTCTCTCCTCCAATCTGCCCTTTCTCCTCCTTCCCTTCCCCCCCCCCCCCCAGGGCAAAAGTATATCACTATACCTACTTGAGTAGGTATGTTAGTCCTTCTTTGAGCCAATTCTGATGATATTAAGGTTCACTCACTCCCCAACTCCTTCCCCCTCTTCTACTCTCCTCCATAAGCTTTCTTCTTGTTTCCTTCATGTGAAATACCTCTCCCCAGACCATCTCTCCCCTTCTCCCTCCCCCAGTTTATTCCTCCTATACCTCAACCCTATTTTAATGATGTCATCATGGATTAGCTAGGTGGCACAGTGGACAAAGCACTAGCCCTAGACCCAGGAGGCCCCCCAAGCTCAAATCCAGCCCTAGACATAAGACACCCCTCCCTGTCTGCCCTACAAAGAACAAAACATAAATGCTTTACAGATATCATCCCTTCATATTCAGTTCAGCCCTGTCTTCTGTGAATTTCTTGTGAAGAATTTTTGTTTTGTTTTGTTTTTTGGTGAGGCAACCAGGGCCAAGTGACTTGCCCAAGGCCACACAGCTATTAATTGTCAAGCGCCTGAAGTCACACTTGAACTCAGGTTCTCCTGAGTCCAGGGCCGGCGCTCCATCCATTGCACCACCCGGCTACCCCTGAATTTCTTACTGAGATAGTTCTTATGATTTCAAAGTATTATCTTCCTATGTAGGAATGTAAACAGTTTGGTCTTTTAATATCCCTCATGAAGTCTTTTTCCTGTTTACCTTTTTATACTTCTCCAGGATCTTGTATTTGAAAGTCAAATTTTCTATTCAGTTCAGGTCTTTTCATCACAAATGCTTGAAAGACCTCTTTCTCATTGAAATCCCATTTTTGCCTCTGAAAAATTATACTTAGTTTTGCTGGGTACATGATTTTTGGCTGAAGTCCCAGTTCCTTTGCCCTCTGGAATATCATATTCCATGCCCTTCGGTCCTTTAATGTAGAAGTTGCTAGATCTTGCTTTATCCTTATTGGAGCTCCACAGTATTTGAATTCCTTTTTTCTAGCTGCTTGCAGTATTTTCTCCTTGACCTGGGAGTTCTGGAATTTGGCTATAATATTCCTGGAGGTTTTCCTTTTGGGATCTCTTTCAGGAGGTGATCGGTGGATTCTTTCAATTTCTATTTTAGCTTCTGCTTCTAGAATATCAGGGCAATTTTCCCTCACAATCTCTTGGAGGATGGTGTCTAAGCTTTTGTTTTGGTCATGGTTTTCAGGTAGTCCAATGATTTTCAAATTATCTCTCCTAGATTTATTTTCTAGGTCAGCTGTTTTTCCAAGAAGATATTTAACACTGCCTTCTATTTTTTCATTCAATTGGATTTGCTTTACTGTGTCTTGGTTTCTCATAAGGTCACTAGCTTCCATTTGTCCAATCCTAATTCTTAGGCAGTTATTTTCATCAGACAGTCTTTTTATCTCCTTTTCCATTTGGCTTTTCAAACTGTTGACCTTTTTCTCATGGCTCTCCTGCATTGCTCTCATTTCCCTTTCCATTCTTTCCTCCTTTTCTCTACATCTTCTTTCTATTTCTCCTACTTTCTCTTCAAAGTCCCTTTTGAGAGCTTCCATGGCCTGAGACCAGTTCATATTTTTCTTGGAAGCTTTGGATATTGGAGCTTTGATTCTGTTATTATCTTCTTCTTCTGAGGGTGTATTGTGGTCTACCTTACCCCCAAAGAAGTTTTCAATGGTCTTCTGCTTTCTCTGCCTGCTCATCCTGGCTTACTATTTCTTGGCTTTTAACTCCTTCTTTAAGTGTGGTGCTGCTTCCAGGACACACTGTTCAAACTACAGTGTGGCCTGGGGGATGATTAGGCTTCTTCTCAGCCTGCCTGGCATCACTTTCACTTGATTTTAAACTCTCCACTGGGGGATGGGGGTGGGGGGTGGGGCTGCTTCTTGGCTCTACTCCGGTTCTCAGCTTCAGAGGGTCCCAGGTGTTTTGGGTTGGGGGGGGGGGGAAGGCTTTAATCTCACCTGGCCTGTTCTCAGGTCAGGAGATAACCTCACCCCTATTTACTAAGAAACCAACCAGCAAAGCTTTCTGTGGTGTGGTTCTCAGCTTCCAATGAGACTGCTCCCCTGCTCCCCTCCCCCACCTGGGTCTCCTGCCGCTGGTTGCCCGCTGGGGTGGGACAGTTGAATCCTTCCCCCCAATCCACTGGTACCCCTGCACTTACCCCCCCTCCACAGGCCAGCCCATTCATTAAAGTGGGCCATGACCCTTTAATAAATGGTTATTGACTTAGAGTTCTGCCTCTGTGGTGTTTCTTACAGATTGGCCATTTTTGGGGTTTGCACTCTTTCCCTTTAGCTTGTAAACTCCTTGAGGGCAAGAAATGCCTTTCATCATCTCTCTTTGTTTCCTTAATACTTAGTATAGTGCCTAGTACAGAGTAGGTCCTTAATAAATGTTTATTTTTTATTTTTATTTAATTTAACTTTATTATTTTTTGTGGGGCAATGAAGATTAAGTGACTTGCTCAGGGTCACAAAGCTAGTAAGTGTGAAGTGTCTGAGGCTGGATTTAAACTCAGGTCCTCCTGAATCCAGGGCTGGTGCTTTATCCACTGTACCACCTAACTGCCCCCTTAATAAATGTTTATTGATGGATCAATTGACTCCTAGGTGTCTGTCCACCCAACTTTGAGAACTGCTGCTTTAGGGAACATAATGCTGGCTTTAGATTCAGAAGACCTGGGTTCAAATCACTGCTTTGCCATTTAACTAGGTGATCTTGGGCAAATCACTTATTCTCTTTGGTCTTTAGTTTCTTTCTTTCTTTCTTTTTTGGTCTTTAATTTCTTATCAGTAAAATAAATGAATTGGACTGAATGACCTTTAGAGTCCCCTTGAGAGGAGTTGGAGCAAGGTGAGAAAAATAGTACATGGTTGGAGAGTCCAGCTGAGTCATGTTGGTGAGAGAACATGACAATCTGATGTCTGGAATTAGAAAATTACTTAGGAGATGGCAGGCCCTAGAGCCAAGGATCCTGCTGGTTTTAGGATATAGTTTCTTTCCGAAAGTGCATAACAGTGCTCTAGGACAGCTGGACCCTTAGCTGGAGAGAATAGATATGACAGTCTAACCAGGACCAGTTTCAGGAGGTTCAGTGAAGTTTCATATCAATAAGAGGACAACATGATGGCTCAGTGGGTTCAGAGATGTAAGTTGCCTTGCCCACACATATCTTTTCTCTTTGTGAACTCTATGGGTATCACTTTTCCTATTAATGCAGTGTGCCTTAGGTTTATGTGGGAGATATTTTGTTTCTTTTTATGTCATTTCAGCAAATGCCAGGGTATGAGTTAATTGTGTTCTTTGGCAGATTAGAGAAAAGGTGAAGGTTCATAATCTATGTATAATTTTAGCATTGTGGACCCAGAGAGGGCTTTAACCTGGGATAGTTGTCTTCTGGGAACCCAATCTCTCTCTCTCTCTCTCTGAAATCACAATAGTGAGCTACATAAATTTGATACATTGGTTTTTTGTCTTTTTTTTTGCGGGGCAATGACAGTTAAGTGACTTGCCCAGGGTCACACAGCTAGTGTCAAGTGTCTGAGGCCAGATTTGAACTCAGGTCCTCCTGAATCCAGGGCCAGTGCTTTATCCACTGGGCCACCTAGCTGCCCCCAATACATTGTTTTGACATAGAAAACGTACATTTTTCAACAAACACCCACACAAACCATATTAACATGTCGGGGGTTCAGGTTGAGGTTGAGGATTGGAGACAATAAATAATTGACATATCAGCACCACCTATGTTTTGCAAACATAGCCAACACTTCTACTTCTTCATTAATTTCCATGATATCATCTCAATTCAGATATAGTCTTATAAAAATCTCTATTAGGGGCAGCTAGGTGGCGCAGTGGATAAAGCACCAGCCTTGGATCCAGGAGGACCTGAGTTCAAATCTGGCCTCAGACACTTGACACTTACTAGCTGTGTGACCTTGGGCAAGTCACTTAATCCTCATTGCCCTCCAAAAAAAAAAATCTCTATTAATCTTATTTTGTACAGCAAAAGCATGTGATACATTCTGAGCAAGTGCATGCAAATAAATTGCTTGCTTAGTTTCTATCTGCAAAGATTGTACAGACTCAGCCAATGCTCCTGAACTAGTTAACACAGAAATAAGAGCAATTATTCCAAAAATTACACAAGAAATACATCTCTTTCTCCTAATTTTTTCATGTAGATAATGAATGACTTGATCGCTAGAGGATTTAAACCAATGTACATCCTTAGCAACCAAGAGAGTATAAGGTGTTCTTCTAATCACAAAGCATTTTTATCCAAATTTACATTAGGCCCTGTACATTCAGAAACACTACAGTTAGTACAGGTAACTTCCCAATAATAAGGATGATGTAAACCAGGTCCATTCTTCTTAGTAATATTGATATTCTCAACCAAGAGTCTTAAAAGACAGAGAGGAAGGCCTCCAGTATTTGTGGGAGTACACAGAAGAGAAACACTGATTAAAAAATTGTTGTTTTTCTATTTGCATTGTTGGAGGGAATATCCCTCCAACAAAAAAATATAAAACACAAATCCACTAAATCAATCAGGCATTTAAGTACTATTTGGCTAGATACTGTGGTTGAGATACTGGGGAGGATTCAAAGACAATAAATAGGTCTTGGGGAAAAGATAATGAGCTCTCTTTCAGATTGTAATGGGAATTTTTTTCCTTTTATTTTTACTATTTGGGGCTCAGGGCTATTCTTTCTGCAACTTTTGTTCAACTGAAAGCCCATCTTCTGTTAATATTAACTTCACCTGGCCAAAACCTGTCCCATGGGATCTGGAAGAATCTCTGCTGTTCCTAATTTCTTGGCGATGTGTAACTCCCCTATTTGTGAACCCTCTAATGCAATTGACTTAGTTTACCTATAGAGTGGAAGCAGGTGTATTAGTTATGAGATTTTTGACACTTTACCTTTGTTCAATTTTTATAACACTGAAGAAAGCATGGGATTATAAATCTAACTTTAAAAAATTATGGCCTAAGAAAAATGTACAAGAATATAATGTGTAAAGAATTATTTGTCACTCTGACATAATTTTTCTGAGACCTTCTTAGAATCCTAATGGTTCAGATTTTTGTCTGAGATACGAATTTATGCTTAAGCATAATAATAAAACCTACTTACTTCTTTAATTTCTGTGTTGGGATAGATAAATTTCAGCAGTTGTTAGGCACCACAGGTACTCAGGAGATATTTCTCTCATGACAATTTAGAGCTGGAAGAGACCTGTGGTCAACAACAATCCCTTCATTTTACAGTTATGGAAATTCAGGCCCAGAGAAATTAAATGACTTGCCCAGCATTACATAAAACAAGCCTCGCTCTACTATTGTGGGTTTTAAAATTTTTATTTATTATTTTTTGGGGGTGGCTTTCCTCAATGATTTCTTTGATATGGGGTCTTAAAATTAGTCTATTACTAGCCTATCATTTCCCCCATCATCTAAGAGATGTAATACTGGACCTCCAAATGTTCAAACACAACAAAACATCGCCAATGAGGTTCTTCCTAATTCAGAGTTTGTGATAATTCTGACAGCTCAGCATCTATGATTATTATTGCCTAGAAACTGTCAGAAGCATAATCTAGAGCTTTTATTGTGGGGATAGGTGACTTTTTGTGATTTAAAAATTTACTTCATTTTTTTTACCATTTATGCTTTGGTTTAGGACATACACTGTACATAACATTATATTCATTCCCTTAACACGTTCTGGCTAATTTCCTTTACTATGCCTCAGAAGCTTCCTCACCCCTGCACTTCTCACACTGAAATTATACTTCATGCCAGCCAGCCTCTTCCTCTGCCTGGCTGGTTCCTCCCAGATTTCTCATTTTAAGGAAATCTCTCAGGTCAGCCATGTCTTCCTTCCTCTCCAGAAGGAACTCTTGTCTCTCCAGACATTGCCACTATTTTCCTCTAGCCCCAAACCTTTCATGTGTTTACCTCCCATTAGCGTGTAAGCTCTTAGGGCACATACTTTCTTCCTGCTTTTATTTGTATTTCAAGTGCTTAGCACAGTACCCGGCACATCGTAAGAGCTTAATAAAAATTAATTTGGATGCTGTTCTTTCCTCTAATCCTCCTCTTAATTGGTGTTTTCATTACTGCACTATTAAAATAATAAATTATAAGTATAAAAAGAAACTAAGAATTTAGAATTCCATCAAAAAATAACACTTTGAATTAAGATGAAAGTTTCTCACTTCTTATGTTCATAATATTCACTACCAGAAATGCTATCACTCTGACTCCTGCCTAAAATAAGAGCTAGCACTGCGTGTGATTTTTTTAAAGCTGTTGCAATAATTACTAAATTTGCCACGCGTACCTCACTTTTCAACGCCTTTAAATCAATTGGTTTCTCCTCCTTCCCTTCGCTAACAGAGGACCATATGCCTGGGGGGGGTGGTGGTGATGGTGATGACCACACTCCAGGATGTCCCATGTCGTGCCTGTTCTAAATTTTTGGACAACAACGCCCATCTCTTTTGTCGCTTAGCATCCCCACCGCCTTATTCGGAAGGAGATAAAGGACGTGGCTAGACCCGTAGAGGGCTGCAGGGAGTGCTTTCAGAGCCCCAGGAATGAACAGAGAACCCGCCATTGGTATCAGGCAGTTCCGGGGGCAGCCCCTCGCCGTCCCTGGCGCGCCGAGGGGCTAGCGAGGACCCCTGCGACGGCAGCGACGACGGACTCGTGGGTGTGAAAAGCGGGAGTCGGGGCGGCAGGTTTTCTATAGTTGCCTTAGAAACGGAACTGCTTTCTCTCTGTCCTTCGGCCCTCCCGGAACCAGTGTTTCTCCCTGCCTCCAACAGAATGTCTGTGAGCGAGATCTTCATCGAACTGCAGGGATTCCTGGCTGCCGAGCAGGACATCCGAGAGGCGAGGCTTTCTCCGGGTCCACCACCCGGCCTCCTCCCCCTCTCTCCTCAGCCCCTCCTCCCCCGACACCCTCCCTGTTAGACCTTTGTCTCTTGGACCTTCCTTCCTCCCAGCAACCCCCAGCGCTTCCCTTCGTAACCCGGTCCTCAGGCTCCTTGTCTCTGGCTTCTCTCAGGCCCGGGTTTCTACCCCGCCCCCCTCCGGCTCTTGTTTTTCCTTTTTGTCTGGGAAAATTTCCGGCGGGTTTTGTACCTCATCCGGGAAGTATTGATAGATCGAGTTATTCTAACTTCATTGTACAGAACATCCAGTTGTTTCCAGATCCTTAAACCTGCACCTGCAGCATCATGGCTAGGCTCACAGCCTTGAAGATGGAAGAGAATATATTTCATTTAGTCTAGTCTAATAATTTTACTTGCGGGTAAATTGAGACCCAGAAAGGGGATGTGACTTGCCCTAGGTTACACTAGCAGTAAATAGCGTTCAAACCTACATCTTTTGACTCCAAATCCATTGCTCTTTGTTCTGCTTCTCGGCTTTAAAACTCTGGAAGCAGAAAAGGAGGTGTACAGGATGTTGGGTTTTGGGGGCAGGTGGCAAATAAAGGGCTAAAGTCCGGTTTGATTCTCAACCTCTGGAGATTTAAAACTCTGTAGTCAGTGTCCTTGGAATTAGTTACAGTGACACTAATGACACTAATATAAATGTCAAGGATTTACAAAGTATGGAAAAGATGTGGGCCCCTAAGTCACATCAGTAGAACCATGTTTTCTTCTCTAATGCTCCTCCCCTTTCACCACGACTTAATTTTATTTTCTTAATTTTTGTTCGTTGATGGTAGTGGGATTATTAAAGTTTTAGGGTTTTTTTGCTTGTTGTTTTGGTCTTTGCTATGAAGGAAAAATGAAGAAAAAGTGAATTTTTAAAAGTTGTGAACTTTGTATGTTTGATTTGGTATGTGGGAACAAGTGATAATGACTTGAACTGTGCAGTTTTTTTCCAGCTGAATGTTGATCAGGTGGGTGGTCTTTTTAGTGTAATTTTGAGTGGGAGGTATGAAAAGCTAAAGCTTTATGAGTTTAAGGTTGCAGTGGTAGAGATTGTGTTGAATTTATTTCATAATTTAATCTTTAATTCTCCTCCTCTAGGAAATCCGGAAAGTTGTGCAGAGTCTAGAACAGACAGCCAGAGAAATTTTAACTCTGCTTCAAGGGGTTCATCAAGGTGCTGGATTTCAGGACAGTGAGTTCGTATTTGTTTTGATATTGATATTAAAGAAGTCATCACTTCTACAGTATACACATTTCCAGCCAATTATTGAAATGAACACATTATACACGTTTGGCCTTGTATTTTCCATTTAAAATGTCCATTTCATTTTTTAAATTATGCTATTTATGAACTGGAGGAATGAGTTGCTATTTATTTTTTAGGTTCACTGAATCTTAAGATAGGTTTGTATCTTTAACTTGCTTTCAAATATCTGTATCATATAATATGCTGTTTAAAATACTGTGATAAAATTCCACCAAAAGTATAGCTGTGGCATTTGAAGGTTATTGTTTTGTTCTTTTGTTTTATAGTGTCTAGTTGAATGTGCTATAGCTTTTATTTATTCATTTGTTCATTCTTTCATTTTTCTTTTGCGGGGTTTTGAGGGTTAAGTGACTTGCCCAGGGTCACACAGCTATTAAGTGTCAAGTGTCTGAGGCTGGATTTGAGCTCAGGTCCTCCTGAATCCAAGGCCAGTGCTTTTATCCACTACACACCTAGCTGTCCCATATAGTTTGTATTTATAAACTAGAAGTAGTAACTAGTGCTTTTGATTCAACGATTTTACAATCAGCTCCAAGAATTAGAAGCAAATTTAGAGTCAAACTGAAGATCCTCATGAATAGCATGAGCCCATGTGGTTGAAGTAAAGTTGCATTAGATACTACTATAATAGTTTTTCTTGGCATTTGTCAATGGTATTGTTAACGACTGACTCATTGAAGGAAAGGGGTTGGCTAACCAGACCCAATATAATGTGAAAAAAAGATGTCATTAATCACATGGGAACCAAAGACAGTCTTAGTTACTAAGAGTTCATTAAGGTTATGAAAAATATCAAAAGGCAGTTTGCATCCTTTTGCGGAAAACTTTTGTTTCTTCATAAAAATCTTTTTTTAAGCCTCATCTCCCATCTTGTGTTGTCTTTTTTTTAAATTTGGACTTACACTAGTTTGTTTTCATGTATGTTTTTAATTGTTTAGGTCACTGTCCCTTTCAAAGTCAAGGTTACTTTCAGACTCAGTTGAGGAAACAATTGTATGTTATGATGGTTCTGAAGCAAAAAATATGTTGCTTTGTTTCCAGGTACTTTACATATGGAGACAATATTAGGCTAGAACCTTATGTGATATTCAGTCTTGCCTTCATTTCTTAATTTTGATCATCTTTTTACGATCAGTTCCAAAGAAATGTCTGAAAGCTCGAGAACATTTTGACACAGTAAAAACACAACTAACATCTCTGAAGACCAAGTTCCCTGCTGAACAGTACTACAGGTTTGTGAGAAAATTAATGTTTTGTAGAAAGCCAAAGTAGAAGAGAACATCTCATTGATGTTATTAGTGAGCTATACCTGAAACTCTTCAGACGCTGTGCTGAGGCGTCAGGTTAGAGCTAGATGAGACCATGGGGTCAACTTTATTTGAAGCTGAAAGTTTTGAGTTTTAGTTTTAGTTTTTTTGGTGAGGCATTTGGGGTTAAGTGACTTGTCCCAGGGTCACACAGCTAGTAAGTGTCAAGTGTCTGAGGCTGGATTTGAACTCAGGTCCTCCTGACTTCAGGGCCGGTGCTCTATCCACTGCGCCACCTAGCTGCCCCTGAAGCTGAAAGTTTAAAAAAAATGAAATATTAAAGTCCTTATGTTTATTTATTTATTTATTTAAAAAAAATTTTTTTTTTTGGTGGGGGGATGAGAGTTAAATGACTTGCCCAGGGTCACACAACTAGTAAGTGTCAATTGTCTGAGCCCGGATTTGAACTCGGGTCCTCCTACTTAAAGTCCTTATTTAAAGACTGTTATTTTGTGTTAGAGCCTAGTAACATTTAGCCAAAATTTTAGAATTAAGCTGTTTCAGTTTCCATTAATTTCTTTCTTTCTTTTTCTTTGGGGGGGGTGTGAGGCAATTGGGGTTAAGTGACTTGCCCAGGGTCACACAGTTATTAAGTGTTAAGAGTCTGAGGTTTGGGGCAGCTAGGTGGTGTAGTGGATAAAGCACTGGCCTTGGATTCAGGAGGACCTGAGTTCAAATCTAGCCTCAGATACTTGACACTAGCTGTGTGACCCTGGGCAAGTCACTTAACCCTAATTACCCCACAAAACAAAACAAAAAAACCAAAACAAATAAAAAAAAAAAAGTCTGAGGTTGCATTTGAACTCAGGTCCTCCTGAATCCAGGACCAGTGCTTTATCCACTGCGCCACCTAGCTGCCCCTTCCATTAATTTCTTTTTTTTTTTTTTTTTTTTTGCGGGGCAATGGGGGTTAAGTGACTTGCCCAAGGTCACACAGCCAGTAAGTGTCAAGTGTCTGAGGCTGGATTTGAACTCAGGAACTCCTGAATCCAGGGCCGGTGCTTTATCCACTGCGCCACCTAGCCGCCCCCCCATTAATTTCTAAGAAAGACAAATTTTAGAGCAGTGAGACCTTTGGATAATCTAATTGAGATTAATTTTTTTAGGTACGGAAAGTTGAGAACCAGAGAAATTAGTTTGCTTGTCTGAATTTACAAGGCAGAGCTATGATAGCTGGGACTAGAGCCTACTTCCCCAACCTCCCAGGCATATATTTAGTGAGTGTTTCTAATTTGGGTAAAGTTTATTTATTTATTTATTTAGAGTTTTGAGTTCCAAATTCTATCCCTCACTCATTCCCTCCCTTCCTCCCCTCTCCCCCTCCCTGAGGTGATGAGCAATCCGATATAGGTTATACCTATGCGATTATGGGTACAGTAAAGTTGAGCAAGAAGATACCTTGAAGTGGGAACTAACTTTTTCTAATCACCCAATTTAAGTTTTAATTTATATGCTTATTTCATTGCAGATTTCATGAGCATTGGAGGTTTGTATTGCAACGCTTGGTCTTCCTGGCGGCATTTGTTGTGTATTTGGAAACAGAAACACTTGTAACCCGAGAAGCAGTTACAGAAATACTTGGCAGTAAGTTTGTTCTTAAATTAATAATGTCTATATAATTTGAGATGACCAAATCTTTTTTTTTTTTTAATGTATTCAAGGAAGGGGGTACCATAGTAGTATTTATTTTTGAGGGAGGAAAAAAAGTTGGACATGACCTAACAGCCTAAGAAAAACCAATAATAAATAAGGTTGTGAAAAGTTTTGGGAAACTAAAATAATTTGTTATGTCCATAACTGACTTGAGGGGTATTTTAAGAAAATTAAATTTTTTTCAATTAACAAAAATATTTTGTCTCCCCACCTTTCTCTATTGGAAAAAAAAAAAACCCTCTTATAATGAATTTCCATAGTCCAGCAAAACCAGTTCCCTCATTGGTCATGTCCTAAAAAGATACGTCTCATTCTGCACCCTGAGTCCAGTATATCTTGAGCCATCACGTTTCATCATGAGTTTTCTGGAATCGTGGTGGGTCATTGTGTTGATCAGAATTTTTAAGTCTTTTGAAGTTGTTTGTCTTTCTAATATTGTTGTTTAAAGTGTTCTGGTTCTGTTCACTTCACTTTGCATCAATTCATATGAGACTTCCCAGGTTTCTTTTAAACTATCTTTTTCTTTTTTTTTTCTGTTCATCCTTTATTTTTTTAAAGTAATAAACATTTTAAATTATAGTTTTGAGTTCCAATTTTTGTCCCTACTTCTCTCCCTCCTCTCCCCCCTCCCTGAGGCAGTAAGCAATAAGATATGGGTTATACATGTACTATTATGTAAAACATTACCATGTTAGTCATTTTGTGCAAGAAAACTTGAATAAAAAAGAACGTGAAAAATAGCATGTTTCAGTCTGTGTTCCATCAATATCACAGACTATTCTTTTCATAATTTCTTATGCTACAATAATACTTCATTACATTCATGCATCATAATTTGTTGATCTATTCTCCATTGAATGAGTACTTTCTGAGAGGGACAATTTGAATGTGCCTTTATATTGGACCCAAATTCTATTCAAAGCATAACCTTACTTTACTGTGACATTTTTAGTTGAACCAGATCGAGAAAGAGGATTTCATTTGGACATTGAAGACTATCTTTCTGGAGTGCTAATTCTTGCTAGTGAACTGGTAAGAGACCACTAATTTATCTTTTAAGAAAATCTGCTTGTTGAATTATCAAAGTATAAAGTCAGTGAATAGTTAATGTCATTAGCATCTTTTTTAAGACTCCTTATCATTGAACAAATGTTTCTGGAACATGTATATGTTTCTATAGCCTTCAGTGAACAATTATTGAGTGCTCATTATGTGCCAGGCACTATGCCAGATGTTGTCAGAGAAACATGCAAATATATCCATGCCCTCAAGTAGTATATAATCTATTGGATGAACATATGAAAAGTTAATGAACTACAAGGTAGTATATGTGTCAAATGAGTACAGAAGATATCTTAGATGTGTTTTCCTTTTTTAAGATATAGTCTGGCCATGGGGAAAAGATTAAATATATGAAATATAATTACAGAAATAGGATATCATCAAATGCACATTATATGGTAAAGACTATAAATGTGATAGGAATTCAAAGAAGAGAATGGAGTTAGTATAAACTGGAATCATCAGGGAGGTTACTTGTAGAAGGAAGACCTTTATCAAGACATTGGGTTTGAAGAGGATTTGTTTTAGACAATATTACATTTTTTAGCATTGGATCCCTAAATCTTTCGTATGACTGGCCTAGTGGTAATAATAACAACTCTTATTTATATAGTATTCTTTTTTTTTGTTTGTTTGTTTTTTTTTTTAGTGAGGCAATTGGGGTTAAGTGACTTGCCCAGGGTCACACGGCTAGTAAGTGTTGTGTCCGAGGCCGGATTTGAACTCAGGTACTCCTGAATCCAGGGCCGGTGCTTTATCCACTGCACCACCTAGCCGCCCCATCTTATTTATATAGTATTCTAATGTTGATAGCAGTTCTTTTTGTTAGGTAGTGAAAATATATTTATCCCCATTTTATTGGTGGGAAAATAGAAACTTAGAGAAGTTATGACTAGCTAAGGGTCCCATAGCTGGTAAATATTACAGGTAGAACTTGATAGTTTTCTGCCTATCATTTTGTTACACCATATGTATTTCATTACGAACTACTTAGAAGACTTCAGTAATACTATGTATCTCTATCTAGATTTTTGAAAAGAGCTGAACCTCTGAGGTCTTTATCAGTTTTCATTTGCTTTGTACAGTAGTATAAATGAGTTTTTTGGGTATTTTTGGGTTTTTTTGTTTTGGGGTGGGGCAGTGAGGGTTAAGTGACTTGCCCAGGGTCACACAGCTAGTAAGTGCCAAGTGTCTGAGGCCAGATTTGAACTCAAGTCCTCCTGAATCCAGGGTTGGTGCTTTATTCATTGCACCACCTAGTTGCCCCATAAATGAGTTTTAATTAGTATACACACACAATTCAACATACTTTATTGCACGACAGTTTAGATCTAATTGGAGAAATCTTAGAAGTTGTTTAATTACAATAAACTTTAGCAAGTCTTAAGTAGGCTGAAATTGTATTCAAATGGTTTACCTTCAATTGAGAATCTGTACTAACTATATTTACTTAATATATATAGGGAGGTAGAATTTGATTCAGAATACCTAGACACTATTTACCTCCCCCCCTTTTTTTGTAGTTGTCTTTTAAATCAAGTGGTGCTAAAAGGTAGCATTTTAATAACATTGTTATTTTTTTCCCCCTTTGCGTACAGTCTCGTCTGTCAGTTAACAGTGTCACTGCTGGAGACTATGCCCGTCCTCTTCATATTTCTACTTTCATCAATGAGCTAGATTCTGGCTTCCGACTTCTCAACTTAAAAAATGATTCACTGAGAAAACGCTATGATGGCCTGAAGTATGATGTGAAGAAAGTAGAAGAAGTAGTCTACGATTTGTCAATCCGAGGTTTCAATAAGGAAGCAGCAGCTGCGTGTACAGAGAAATAGATTTCCTTGTTGTTGGCCTTGTTTACCTCCGATGGTTGCCAGTGAGGGGTGGGAGTTTTAATGACCCTCTCCCATGTTAGTTTAGAAGATGCAAATGCTAAAAACTTCTCTTTATTTTCTTACCAGTTGCATGGTGCAGGTATAAGAAATGAGACACTTTTTTTAAAGGAAAAAAAGCCTTCAGAAGGACAGAATTCCCTTTTTTGTTTGCAGTGAACTTATTCTATAATTCATTGTATTTCAGTTCTGCAATATAGTAGTAACTGCCAACTTCTTGTTAAAAATAGTTGTCACGTTAATCCTGATTTCCCTTGTGTTGAGTGTTTGGTGTCTAGCTTGTGTATTTTTCCTTCTGTGATAATTCCTACTCTTTACATATCCCAAAAGGCAAATCAGTCATGCCTGGATCTGGCATGAACTTATAAATAGACAATTAAAAAGAATTTTTGTAAAATTAAAAAAATACACAAAATATGCTTTCTGGTTAAATAATGCTTTTTGTTAATTTAATTCCTGTGAATGAATTGAGTGTCAAAAGTTTTTTATGGGATGCAGTTCTTAAGTATTCTTAATATTTGTAACAATAAGATTTGATTTGCATAAGTAAGCTAAAAATTATTTTTGAGGGGTGGAGTGTCTACTTGGACTTAAGTTTTTGGTGATTTTTTTACCCTCTTTTTAAAGGGTTATTAACAAGCTCAGGCAAAAGTTTAGTGTTTAAAAACTTTGGCTTTTTGATGTTGCCAGAATGATTCATTTCCATAACTATTACCATAAAAACAGTCTACACTTAGGTTATGGTTACATGCTTCATGTGATAAATGCCTACATAACAAACCACATTTCTAGAAGCCAGCTAAATAGTTGGGACTGGTAGCATGCAACCATTAATATGAATTATTTTTGCAGAAATATCCTGTATACTACATATTTATACTACATAAATGAGAGTTCAACAGTTTGTACCTTGTTTAAAAAAAAGGTATTACCCATAATATTGTACTTGTGAGATATGGCAAATCTCAAATTAAATACCAGTGGTTACCTAAGTACCTGTATCAGTCTTTAGATTTATGACTTTTGGTACATTATTTAATTTCAGCTTTCTATATTTTCCATCTGCTAGACACAATTAAGAATACTCTCCATCTGTTATTCATAGATGTAATGAATGTTACTAAGACTGTAACTATACTGCTTAGAGCTAATTGAAGGAAAGTTGCTACTCTTTACATTTGTAATACAAAGTAGTTACTAGCCTAAAGGTTGAATACTAGTCAGTTACTCTGTTTGTAACATATAGAACATACATGACCATAATTTAAGTTAGAGATTTTGGCCTTTTATGCTAAGGAAAGTAGAAACAGCAACACAAGTTATTACAGAGATTAATTTATAAACACATATTAATTAATTTACAGACTATTGACAGCTGTGAATTTTTAGAGCTAATTGATGAGAGTAGATGGTAGAAAGGTCTCTTTTTAAGATTTTAGCCACTGAAAGGTGCTCAGGCAGGTAAAACATATCATTTAAAAAATATATCACTATTTGACCGGAAAAGAAAAGGCTTTCCATGTAGATGATCTAAAGAAGATGGGGATTTGATGTCAAGTTGTTTTTTTTTTAAAATGTTGATTCTGCTTGAGAATGGCAAAAGTTCTGTGGGAAAGCCATGGGTTATTATTCCAAGTGGAAAGATACATTCAAATGGGAGAAGAGGGTTAGGTTGATTTTGGATATGTGTTTTGTTTATTTGTTTAGCTGTACTATTGCTGTCATATGAGAAATAAAATGTTTTTATTATTTGTAGTGTAATCAGTAATGTGATATGAGAATATTTTATATAGATAGAAACAATTACTTTCTATATGTTGGGGCTATAGAAGGATAAGGTTTGAATGTGTACATGTCAAATATGCTATGAAAGATAAAACACTGGCTATGAGACAAAGTAACATGCTCTAAAGGTCTTTAACGTAAAGGACAGATGATTCCTATGCATTATACTTTGGCCCAGGAATCAAAACTTCCATTTATGAGTTGAAGAGAAACTACAATTATGATTTTAGTATGACAAAGTCCTCTAGTCATTTTTCCAGAATTTAAGACAGTGGAGTTGGAAGAGGAGGGAGGAATTGCAGACTGTCAGATTTTGGAGAGACCTGAACTCCATTTTATTTTCTTGGTGTTTAAAAAAAAATGAGGGCAGGGGACAAAAGGACCATTTTTTGTTTTAGAGTGAACAGTTTCTATACACACTTTAGTTTCCACGGAAATGCACTAAACGGTGGAGTAAATATGCTTTGGCCACAGGCCTGACAGAGAAAGAATTCTTGCGAATTTTTTGTTATTTGAATGAAAGCATTTTTAAACTTGAAAAGATGTCCAAACTGGCCAAAGTCTCCTCATGTCCTCTAATATGTCTCTAACACAAGGTGTTTTGCTGTAGCATTTGTAAGAATCTTGAACAAGGAAAATTTCACAATATGATTACACAGTTTAGTGTTAACATTCCATTTTATCTAATAGAACATTTAATATTTAATATTTTATCTAATAGCCACTTAATCTTTCAGAAATGCTCAAAACCACTCAGTCCATCTTCAAAGCTTCTCCATGTTAATCACAGATGTGCCCTGAAGTAACCAAAAGATATCTTCTTGATAATACCCTAATTCTATCAGGAAATGGGAAGGTGGGGTACTGTCTATTGGTGGGTGATTCTGATCCTGTAAGAGCCTGGGAAAGGCAATGAACATGAATTATTTCTCATTCAAGTCAAGTTACTGGTCATAATCTATTTTCCAGGGCCTTGACTTTTTTTTGTGTTTGTTTTTTGTTTTTTTGATGGGGCAATGAGAGTTAAGTGACTTGCCCAAGGTCACACAGCTAGTTAAGTGTCAAGTGTCTGAGGCCGAATTTGAACTCAGGTCCTCCTGAATCCAAAGCCAGTGCTTTATCCACTGCACCACCTAGCTGCCCCCCCCCCTTGACTTTTTATACACTTTTCTAAAGAAAAGGGTTAGACCAGAGGCCTGTGATCTTGTTGAAGAAAGATTTTGAAGACTAAATATAATTTGTTTCTTTTGTAATCTTATACATTTTAACAAACATTTATTTTGTTTTCCATTTACATGTAAGTGTAATTTTCAACATTCATTTTCATAAGATTTAGAGTTCCAAATTTTTCTCCCTCCCCCCCTTTCCTCCCCCCTCCACAAGATCGCAATCAGGTTATATATGTACAATCCACAAGTGTTCTTTTTTATCAGTTCTTTCTATGGGGGTAGATAGTAAGCTTCCTCATTAGTTCCTTGGGATTGTCCTGGATCATTGTACTGCTGAGAGTAGCTAAGTCATTCACAATTACTGTTGAACAATATTGCTGTCACTACACACTATGTCCTCTCAGCTCTGCTCACTTCACCATACATCGATGTTCATTAGTCTTTCAAGGTTTTTCGGGGATCATCCTGTTTGTCATTTCCTGTAGCACAAGTCCATTCCACTACAATCATATAACACAGCTTTTTCCATCATTCCTCAATTGATGGACATTCCCTTGATTCTCAATTCTTAGCCTCCACCAAGAGTTGCTATAAATATTTTTTGTACACTTTTCCCCTTTTTCTCTTTTTCATGATTACTATTGTTAACTGTTTCCCTTCCATCCTATTCCTTTCCCCATGATATTTATTCTATTATCCATCTTCTTTCCTCCTATCACTCTTCAAAAGGGATTTGCTTCTGTCTGTCCCCTCCCCCACTCTGCCCTTACTTCTTTTGCCCCTCTCTCTTTATCCCCTTCCCCTCCTATTTTCCTGCAGGGTTATAGAGATTACCCAATTGAGTGTGTACATTAGTCCCTCCTTGAGCCAATTCTAATGAGATTGAGGTCTTTGAGCCAATTATAATGAGTGTTAGGCTCATTTACTGCCCAGATTAAATAGATTACTCCACCCAGTTGGGTGTGTCTATTAGTCCCTCCTAGAGGCAGCTCTGATGAGTTTAAGATCTTTGAGCCTTTTCTGATGAATGTAAAATTCATTTACTGCCCTGCTCCTCTCCCATCTCTTCCCCCACTCCATAAGCCTTTTCCTGTTACTTTTATGTAGGATTTCGTTTCTGCCCTTCCCCCTCCCCCAATGAATTCCCTTCACCCCTCAATTTAACTCTAAAGATGTTATCATCTAGCTAAGTGACACAGTGGACAAATCATCACCCCTGCACCCAGGGGGATCCCAGCCAAACCCTGGCCTCAGACACAAGACAGTCACTCACTGTATGACCCCAGGTATGTCCCCCAGCTCCATTTTTTTTTTTTTATGGTTCTCTAGAGTCTTGTATTTTGAAAGTCAAATTTGCCATTCAGTTCAGGTCTTTTCATCACAAATAGCTGAAAGTCTTCTTTTTCATTAAAGTACCATTTTTTCCGCTGAAAGATAATGCTGAGTTTTGCTGGGTAGGTGATTCTTGGTTGTAATCCCATTTCCTTTGCCCTTTGGAATATCATATTCCATGCCCTCCAGTCCTTTAATGTAGAAGCTGCTAGATCTTGTGTTATCCTGACCGGGGCTCCACAGTACTTGAATTCTTTCTTTTTGGCAGCTTGCAATATTTTCTCCTTGACCTGAGAGCTCTGGAATTTGGCTATAATATTCCTAGGAGTTTTCTTTTTGGGATCTCTTTCTGGAGGTGATCGGTGGATTCTTTCAATTTCTATTTTAGCTTCTTCTTCTAGAATTTCAGGGCAATTTTCCCTGATAATATCTTGGAAGATGGTGTCTAAGCTCTTTCCTTGATCATGGTTTTCGGGTAGACCAATAATTTTCAAATGATCTCTCTTGGACCTATTTTCCAGGTCAGCAGTTTTTCCCAGAAGATATTTCACATTGCCCTCTATTTTTTTATTCATTTGGATTTGCTTTATTGTGTCTTGGTTTCTCATAAAGTCACTGGCTTCCATTTGTTCAATCCTAATTCTTAGGCAATTATTTTCATCAGAGAGCTTTTATACCTCCTTTTCCATTTGACTTTTCAAGCTGTTGACTTTTTTCTCATGTCTTTCCTGAATCACCCTCATTTCTCTTTCCATTTTTTCCTCTACCTCTCTAATTTTATCTTCAAAGTCCTTTTTGAGTACCTCTATGGCCTGAGACCAATTCATATTTTTCTTGGAAGCTTTAGATATAGGGGCCCTGATGTTGACATCTTCCTCTGAGGGTGCCCCTTGGTCTTCCTTGTTACTTAAGAAACTTTCTATGGTCCTCACCTTTCTCTGTCGGCTCATCTTGCCTTTCTTTTACTAGACTTTTAGCTCCTTAAAGTGGGGCACTGTTTCCAGGCTGCAGTATCCCAAGCTTAAGAAGTCCCAGGTGGTATGATTTAAGGAGAATCAGGTTCTTCCCTCACCCGGCCTGTTTCCTGGTCCTAGATGACCCCAGACCAACTTGCCAATCAACCAGCTTTGTGTGTTTTGGTTGTTAGCTCTGACAAGCCTGTGCCCCTCCCCCACCTGGGCCACTTCTACTCGAGCCTACCACCTGGTTCTCAGTAGGGGTGTAAAATTCAAGTTCTGCCTTAGCACCAGCATAGACCCCTGTAGTCTCTCCCCTCCCCAGGGCTCAGCCCACTCACCAGACTGTGAGCTTAGTTCCAGACGACACTGGTGCTTCAGCTGATTCAGAGGCTCTGGGGGTCTCCTTATCTGGTGAGGCTTTCCTGGGACTGGGTCTGTGTCAGGGTTGTGTCAGGGTTGGGCCCGACTCCTGTATCAGCACAGCAGCTCCCTCCTTCTGACCTTCCAAGCTGTTCTTGGTTAGAAGATGAATTCAGCACATTTTTCTGTGAGTTTTGCTGCTCCAGGCATTTTCCTATGACCTTATTTGGATGTTTTTTTGAGCGATCAATCTTAGACATTTTAAAGCATTCTGAAAAGGGGTTTATGATACAAGAAGTCCTACTCTAGGTCTAAGAGAAAGTGGGGTGGGGGTGGGGATGGGGAAGAACTTAGTAGAGGATATTTCCTGAGAAGATTGACTAGATGCTGATAAAAGTTTTCTTCCTTGAGGTAAGTCCGGAAAATATATTAAACTATAGAACTATTTATTAATATTTTTGGTTGAATTGAAAGGAATATTTAATAGAGCCTAGAGGAAACCAAGGGTACCCTTTTCCCTTAGTGGGATATTACTAGAGGACCTATTCTAGTTCTCAGCTTTAATTTCTATTTCTCTTCTGGACACCGAGGGTGAAATGGAAGACACAGATGTAAGAAATTTCAAAGATTGCAGGACCTGGAGAATCCACAGGAATTGAAGATTGGATGTAAGATGATCAGGAGGAGTCCAAGATGATTGGTCTGAAAACTGGAAGAGTGGTACCACATTATCATCAATAGGGAAGGCAGGAAGATGTTCTAATTTTGGTAGTATGGGGAGTGATTTTGATTTGGGACATCTTTAGGAATGTTCAACAGGAAATAAAGGAGTAGAGTTTTAAGAAATAAAGATGAGGAATAAAAGTGAAAAAAAGATTACCTCTTAATTTCTACTATATGGATTTCCATTCTAAAACAATTGATTTCGTACTGTGCTGATTTTTCTGTAATTGAGTATGCATTTACCTAATGTCCTTTTTATATCCTTGAGTTGAGCTCAGGAATTTAGCTTAAATTTAGTTTAAAAGTTATCTCTCATACCAGTAACCCTGGGATATTTCCTTGATATCTGTTAAGTCCAATAAGTCAACTTCTTACTACCCGCAAAAGATATTTTTCTGTCCCCCACCTGTCATTGTGTAGTTAAGGGAATTAAAATTAAAAAAAATTTTTTTAATAGTATTTTTTCAATTAAATGTAACTTTAAAAAAATTTTTATTTTTAAGTGAGGCAATTGGGGTTAAGTGACTTGCCCAGGGTCACACAGCTAGTAAGTGTTATGTGTCTGAGGCTGGATTTGAACTCAGGTACTCCTGACTCCAGGGCCAGTGCTCTATACAGTGTGCCACATAGCTGCCCCAAATGTAACTAATTTTTAACATTCATTTTCTCAAAATTCTGAGTTTCAAATTTTTCTCCCTTCCCTCTCCTTCCCTCTTCCTAAAATGGTAAGCAATTTGATATAGCTTATATATGTGAAATCATGTAAACCATACTTCCATGTTAATCAAGTGAAAGAAAAAACAGAGCAAAAGGAAAAGAAAAAAATAAAGTGAAAATAGAATGCTTTGTTCTGCATTCAGAGTACATTAATTCTTTCTCTAGATGTGGATAGTATTTTCCATCATGAGTCCTTTGGAATTATTTTGGATCATTGTGTTGCTGAGAAGAGCTAAGTTATTCATAGGTGATCATCACAAAATGTTGCTGTTAATGTTCTCCTGGTTCTGCTCACTTCACTTTGCATCAGTTGATCTAAGCCCTTCTAGGTTTTTCTGTAATCTGCCTGCTAATCATTTCTTAATGCACAGTAGTACTTCATTATATTTACATACCACAACTTGTCCAGCCATTTCCCAACTGATGGGCATTCCTTCAATTTCCAGGTTTTTTTTTTTGCCATCACAAAAAGCTGCTATAAGTATTTTTGTGCATGTTGTCCCTTTCCCCTTTTTTATGATTTCTTTGGGATGCAGACCTAGTAGTGGTATTTCTGGATCAAATGGTATGCACAACTTGGTTGCCCTTTGGGTATAGTTCTAAATTGCTCTCCAGAATGGTTCAATCAGTTTACAACTCCACCAACAGTACATTAGTGTCCCAATTTTCCCACATAGGGGAGTTTTTATCTTTTCCAAGGAGAAAGCAAGTCTAATAGTTGTGATCCCCTAGCAAAGAATACAAGATGAAGATGGGTCCCACAAATCAATCAAGCATTCCTTAATAACAGAGGGGTGGTTACTAGTCACAGGTAGGTGCTAGCCTGATTTCCTTCATGTAACCAATTATGTTTTTTTTTTTCACCTACTGTGGTGAATAAAATTTTATGTGGTCACCCTATAATTGTCCCAAGTATTAGGGAATTTAACTGGGATTTATAATATATTTGTTACTTAGAAATTAGAGGCTACTGCAGCAGTTTTGGGGCATTAAGCATTTATTAAAGTACATTTAGTAAAGAGATTAGTAAAGAGCATATGGCTCAGAAAGTTAAGAAGCCCTACATACCTAGGATAGAGGGGAAAGACAGAGCAGTGTGAGAGAGGGAAAGCGTGCTGAGAGAGTGAGACCCCTCTCCAGGGTTTTTTAACCTGTCTCAGGATAATTTTCTCAGACCTACCCAACTCTGTTTTTTGTTCTCTTATACTTCCCAAAGCTATGTGAAAGTTAGTTAATCTCTACCTTGTGGTCTTTGATTATTGAGGGAGGCCACAGAATTAATTTACTGGTTACTGCTAGCCCAACTAATGAATTGATCATGCTCAGACCATTGTTTCTCAGTTTCCTTAAATTTTCAAACATAACAAAAGACAGGTTATTATCTTCATGGGGGTAATAATTAAAGCCCTTAACATTGGATGTGTTCACTAAGAGAGAAAAGAAGGTTGAAACAACATTTGGGACCCCATCGAGATAAAGATGGTTGCAGCATAAGGGGACAAAAGTGGGGAGGAAGTTTTAAAGTTAGATTCTTTTTTTTTTTTTTTTTTTTTGCAGGGCAATGAGGGTTAAGTGACTTGCCCAGGATCAACCAGCTAGTAAGTGTCAAGTGTCAAGTGTTTGAAGCCAGATTTGAATGCAGGTCCTGAATCCAGGACCAGTTCTTTATCCACTGCGCCACCTAGCTGCCTCCCAAAAGTTAGATGTTTTTTCAAAAGGCCAACTATATCTATAACTGTAGCTAGTGCTAATAAAGGTAGATATGTAACCCTGTTTGGTACTGGCTTATGATAGCATTATACCAGTTTGATAGGAATTGGCTCCCCAAACAGAGATCTTTTCATTACATTACCAAGAGTTTTCGGAGTTTTCGAGGTATGCATTACCATTTTATTCGCAGGAAGAAAAATGGGCCTATGAAAATGTTTAGGAAGTAACACCTCGTATATTTTTCATATCAGTTCCTTCCGATAATTCATCCGGTGACAGATCATATTAATTAATGTTCACCTGTGGCCATCTGCTCTGGCTGGAATTCTGTATTCATGGATTTCAATTGCATTTCCCTAACAGAATGTTGGCCTTACTGTCCAGACTGACCAGCTGGGCATGCCACTGAGTCCAGTTTAGGAGCCATAAGAAATGTTCCCTTCTCCCTTCCATTGTCATATCATCATTACATTTAACCTGTGCTCAGCCTGATAATTGTTATGAAGGAAGAGGATCAGTTTCAAAGTTGGGAACTGCTCAGGAGTAGGGCTGATATGGCTTTCTGGAATTCTGTATATCTAATTAAACAGTTCCGAGCAAACTTCTGGGCATGGATCTGTGGGGACCAATTTTTAATTGGGGAGTGCTAGCTAAGCAGCTCGCTGCAATATTGGGGCAAGGAAGGAGACCAGCAGCCTCCCTCAAAACAGAACAAGATTTATTTTAACAAGAATGAACTTAAAAAACAACAACAACACACAAACAGGATCAGTAGGATCAAGGGAAAGGAAATAAAATGGGGAAAGGGAAATTATAACACCTGAAAAAATACCATTGCCCAGGAATCAGCTGAAAATATGCAGCAGAACGCCTGTAGCTTTCCAGCTTCCACCTAGAATGCCCAATTCTCCTCCCCCAAACCTAGAAACACCCCCTACAGCCCCAGACAATGGCATGGTAGCTCTGACAGTCACATGACTGCCCTCACTAGGCTTCCGATCATTATAATTTTGCCAGGCCCATGTAGGCTAGTGGTGATGACATGAGGTGCCAGAGCCCCAGGCCAGTGCGCGCCGAGGGATAAAAACCTCAAATAACAATTAATTCTGTACAGATCCTCATCCATATGGACTTACCCATGTTAGGATAAAATGTGTAATTTACAATTTACCTTGCTAGTACTCGTGATCTTTTAAAATATTTCATTAGTGACTATGTAGTCATTCAACAAACATTTATTAAGAGCTTACTAGAAAGAAAAGGCAAAGCCCTCAATGAGCTTACATTCTTGTTCAAATACAGTGGAAATAGAAGGTAATTTCAGAGGGAAGGCATTGGGGGGGCAAATAGGAGGAAACTGGGAAGACTTCTTGAAGACTGTGGGACTTGAAGCCAGGAGGGACAGATGAGGTAGAGTGTTTTAGGTATTGGGAGGTTGTGGGGTGGGTGTAGATCAGAGTCAATACTGAGGTTTGCCCAGCTTAGTTCTCATGACAGTAAGGTTTGTCAATCTACTTTGGAACAGCATTTTGATCATCTTTTTTCCCTTTTTTTTATTTCAATGAAAACATTTCCTTAGCAATGATAACTATAACGTCACAGTTACTTGATATAATGTAAATGGTTGTGTCCTTTTCAAAAAAGGTCATTCATCAGAATATTTTATCATTCATATAAAAGATCTTTAGACCAGTTTCTGTATTAGGAAAAAAAAGAACAGTATGGCCAATGTGATTGATCAAGAATGGTTGTTGTTTGTCGTTCATTTGACTGTGCTAGTTGTTAAAAGAGTTTGATATTGTATTTACTTTTTTTTTTTTTTTTTTTTTTAGTGAGGCAATTGGGGTTAAGTGACTTGCCCAGGCTCACACAGCTACTAAGTGTTAAGTGTCTGAGGTCGGATTTGAACTCAGGTACTCCTGAATCCAGGACTGATGCTCTATCCACTGTGCCATCTAGCTGCCCCAATATTTGTTTTTATGATTTCTAGTTCCAAATTTTTCTCCCACCATCCCCTCCCTCCCCCCTCTCCAAGACAGCAAGTAATCTGATATAGGTTATATATGTACAATCACATTAAACATATTTCTGCATTAGTCATGTTGTGAAAGAAAAATCATAACAAAAGGGAAAAACCTCAAAAAAGAAAAACAAAAAAAGTGGAAATAGTATGGTTCAATCTGCATCTAGATTCCACAGTTCTTTTTTCTAGATTTGGAGAGCATTTTCCATCATGAGTCCTTTGGAACTCTCCTGGACCATTTTGATCACAGTTGATCAAAACACAATGTTGTTGGTACTGTGTACAATGCTTTGGTTCTGCTCACCTCACTCAGCATCAGTTCATGTAAGTCCTTTCAGGTTTCTCTGAAATCTGCCTTCTCATTGTTTCTTACAGCAAAATAGCATTCCATTACATTCGTATACCATAACTTGTTCAGTCATTCCCCAATATATGGGTATCCCCTCAGTTTTCAATTCCTTGCCACCACAAAAAGAGCAGCTACAAATATTCTTGTACATGTGGGTCCTTTTCCTTTTTTTATGATTTCCCTGGGAAAAAGACCTAAAAGTGGTATTGCTGGGTCAAAGGGTATGCACAGCTTTATAGCCCTTTGGGCATAGTTCCAAATTGCTCTCCAGAATGGTTGGATCAGTTCACAGCTCCACCAACAATGAATTAGTGTTCCAATTTTTCCACAGCTTCTCCAACATTTATTATTTTCCTTTTTTGTCGTATTAGCCAATCTGATAGGTATGAGGTGGTACCTCAGAGTTGTTTTAATTTGCAATTCTCTAAATCAATAGTGATTTAGAGCATTTTTTCAGATGGCAATAGATAGCTTTGATTTTTTCATTGGAAAACTACCTGTTCATATCCTTTGACCATTTCTCAATTGGGGAATTGCATTCTTATAAATTTGATTTAGTTCCCAATATATTTTAGAAATGAGGCCTTTATCAGAAATACTGGCTATAAAAATTATTTCCTAGCTTTCTGCCTCCTAATTATGGATGCATTGCTTCTGTTTGTACAAAACCTTTTTAATTTAATGTAATCAAAATCATCTATTTTGTATTTCATAATATTCTCTATCTCTTGTTTGGTCATAAACTGTTCTCCTTTCTATAAATCTGAGAGGTAAACTATTCCTTCCTCTCCTAATTTACCTATGGTATCACCTTTTATGTCTAAATCATGTACCCATTTTGACCTTATTTTAGTATAAGGTGTAAGATGTTGGTCTATGCCTAGTTTCTGCTATACTATCCTTCATTTTTCCCAGCAGTTTTTGTCAAATACTGAGTCCCTATCCCAGAAGCTGGAGTCTTTGAGTTTATCGAACAGTACATTACTAAAGTAATTTACTACTGTGTCTCCTGTGCCTAACCTATTCCATTGATCAACCACTCTGTTTCTTAGGCAGCACCATTTCTTAGCTGCTTTATAGTAAAGCTTCAGATTTGGTACAGCTAGCCCACCTTCCTGTGCATTTTTTTCATTAGTTCCCTTGACCTTTTGTTCTTCCAGATGAATTTTATTATTATTTTTTCTAGCTCTATAAAATAATTTTTAGGTAGTCTGATTGGTATGGCACTGAATAAGTACATTAATTTAGGTAGAATTGTCATTTTTATTATATTAGCTCAGCCTATCTGGAAAACCTGTTTTTAAAAATAAGGCCTGTAGGTCCTGAGGGCTTATGGGAATGGAAGTAAGCATGAATACAGAAGTGGAAAAAGATTGAGAAATTCCTCTTGTGGGATTTTTTGAACCCATGCTAATGGGTTTATTCATTTCAGTCCTTCATTACCAATGAGCTTTTATTAATTGAACAAATATTTGTTGAACACCTTCCATATGTGCCTAGCCCTTTCCTAAATGCTGTGGAATATATAAAACACTGTCCCTGTCTTTCAGAAGCTAGCAGTATAGTTGGAAACACACACACACACACACACACACACACACACACACACAAAATAGGCATATATCATTGATTTTATTCATAGTGTGAGTGAAATTAGTGGCAAAGCTAAGAAAAGCTATTGGAATTCTGGAATTGCTCCTTGTGGACAAGAGTGACTGGGAAAAGTTTCATAGAATAGATGAGGCTTAGAGGATTGAGGAACTTGGATAATGAGTAAGATTTGAATGGGCATGGGAAGAGGGAGGGTATTTCAGAAAGTTTATGCTCAAGTTGGAGTTGATGTGTTTAAGATGTATTTGTGGGATTGTGAGAGATTGGCTTCCCTTGAGTTGTGGGAATTAAGGGCAGACCATAGAGGTGCCTTGAGAACCACTTTAAGGAGTTTGGATTTTATTCTATAGGCACTGGAAAGTGTTTAAGTTGGGGGCTCCATGTGATGAAAGCAACGTTTTAAGAGAGCTCATCTGGTATCACTGTGTAGGTGTTATTGCTGCCTCAGTTTCCTCATTTGTGATGTGGAGACAATACTAGCACCTAGCTCCCATGAGATAATATTTGTAAAGGTGAAAACATGCTTTAATTAGCCATTATTATCAGAAAAGGGGGGAGGGGGCAGCTAGATGGTGCAGTGGATAGAGCACTGGCCCTGGATTCAGGAGGACCTGAGTTCAAATCCAGCCTTAGACACTTGACATTTACTAGCTGTGTGACCCTGGGAAAGTCACTTTTCCCTCATTGCCCCGCAAAAAAAGTGGGGGTGGAGAATGGAAGCAGGGGGACCTGCAGACAGGCAGGAAAATTTGGCATTTATCAGTACACAATTTGTGAAAGGTGATTTGAAGTGAGACGGCCTCTTTACATCTGTCTTACTCAGCGACTGAGAAGCATGGCCTCTCAGTTTTTCAGCAAGCTCCATAGGTTGGGGGAAAGCCCTGTTTGTCTATGGTCAGGAAAAGAACAATCTTTTACCCTTTTGCAGCTTGTCCCTTTCATGTTCCTTGGCTCTTGTCTGAAGAGAGGGCATTTTCTAAATCACCATGCTAAATTATCTGCCATCATCTCATTAGATTATTGCTACAACCTGAGGGGTAGGTACAACAGGGATTATTAACTTTGTTTGACAGATAAGGCCTAGAGAAGTCAAGGAGTATGAAGGGAGGAAAATTTTGAGATGGGCATTGTATTTATTGTTCCTATTTCTCTTCCCCTCCTTACTCCTCGGAGTAGCACCCATTATAGTTCTCAAATGCTTGTTTTTAAACCTGTGCTCCAGAAATATGTCAAAAGTGCTTTTATGTTGTTTAATGCACTATTCCTCAGAAGAATGTTTGCATTTCAATGGTATGCAAAGTTTTAGAGCAAAGGAATGAGTCTATAGTTGTAGAATTTCAGGCATTAATAAACTAGATAGAAGGGGGCACTTTTTGGGCTGATTCTCCTTCCTAACTACTTCTTCCCCTCAAAATAGAGTCACCTACTCTGTATATACATAAAGCCTGCATTGAATGTGGGTTTTATAGGACTAATTAAAAAACCCATTTATATCTAATTTTCTTTGTCTATCTGCTATTACCCTTTAATTTTTGAGAAATGGCTTTAGAGATTCTAGCTGTGGCCCTACTCCCTGGGGAAAGTCTTGTGATAGGGCAAGAAATGGTACCATAAACTACTTTAAATAATTTGCTAAAACTTTGAAGCATTTAGTACCAAATTGAAGCTGGTGAGAAAAAGTTAAATTTACCACACTGGCCTGATTATAAAGCTTGGTTCTTTTTATTTTTTAAAATTTATTAATTTATTTTATTTTTTTTAATTTTTAAAATTAATTTTATTTTTTTCCATTACATGTAAAGATATTTTTTGAATTCCAAATTTTTCTCCCACCATCCCTTCCCTCCCTGCTCCCAAAGCCAGGAAGCAATTTGATATAGGTTATACATTACAATCATGTTAAACGTATTTCTACATTAATCAGAACAAAAGTAAAGAAAAAACGCAAGAAAAAATAAACAAGAACAATAACATAAAAGCAACAACAAAAGTGAAAATAGTATGCTTTGGTCTACATACTCCATAGTTCTTTTTCTGAATGTGGAGAGACCATGAGTCTTTTGGCATTGTCTTGGATCATTGCATTGCTGAGAAGAGCCAAGTTCATCACAGTTGATCATCACAAAATTTTGATATTATGTACAATATTCTACTGGTTCTGTTCATTTTACTCAGCACCAATTCATGTAAGTCTTTCCAGGTTTTTCTGAAATCCATATGCTTATCATTTCTTACAGCACAATAGTATTCCATTAAATTCATATACCACAACTTGTTCAGCCATTCCCCAATTGATGGTCAGCTCCTCAATTTCCAATTCTTTGCTACCACAAAAAGAGCAGCAATAAATATTTTTGTACAGGTGAGTCCTTTTCCCATTTCCATAATCTCTTTGGGATACAGAACTAGTAGTGGTATTGCTGGGTCAAAGGGTATTAAAGCTTGATTCTTGTGTGATGTTAGGCAAGTCATTTAACCATTTAGTGCCTCAAATAACTCTTTAGCATTGGAAAGGCAGAGGGTGCAAGCAGAAGAGCTGCATTGATAGAAGGCATGCTTCTCTGGGTTCTCCCTACATTGATGAAACAGTGGTCCAGTCCTCCTAAAACTTGAAAAATATATTTTAAAAAATACAGCTTTGAGGGCAGCTAGGTGGCACTGATAAAGCACCAGCCCTGAATTCAGGAGGACCTGAGTTCAAATCCGGATTCAGACATTTGACACTTACTAGCTGTGTGACTCTGGGCAAGTCACTTAACCCATATTCACCTCCCCCCCCCCCCCCATACAGCTTTCCCTATATTTTTGGTCTATATGTACCTGAGGCAACTAAATAGTTTAGTGGCTAGAGCACTGGGCCTGGAGTCAGAAAGGCCTGATTTCAAATCTGGTCTCAGACACTAACTGTGTAACCCTGGATAAGTCACTTAACCTCTGTTTGCCCCAATTCACTGGGGAAGGAAATGGCAAACCATTCCAGTATCTTTGCCAAGAAAACCCTATATAGAGTCACAAAGAATTGGATATGACTGAATAATGCATTGAGGGCTAGGGCAGATATGGAAAGGGCTTTGGAGTCCTTGGAATTCATATTGCAGGAGGCCCATCCCCTGTGTAGTTATGACTACTTGGCTTTCCAGTAGTTTTTGCTGCTTCCTCCTGTTTACATTTTCCTAGCTCTCCGTGATCAAAAAACACTTGTGTGCCTCTCACTGTTTGGGAAATAGACACTGAAGACATTTTCATGATAAATCTCCCAAAACATTCCTCAGGGCGGGAAGAGTGTGGGATGTCTATTGGAGGTGGATTGGTGGAAACGTTAGGGATAGAGCGGACAAGCAACTTTCCTTCCCTTCCCCTACCTCCCTCCCCAAGACATACACAAGTTACTAGGGTTCAAGAGCCTTGTTAGGTCAACAAATTAGAATACAAAATTATTGTTAAGATCTTCAGGAAATTTAGAGGCGTTGAAAATGGGGGCCAGGTGACACACCACACTCCCAAGTGTTGCCTGAACCAGATTAAAATATAATTAGGAGGGGGCAGCTAGGTGGCACAGTAGATAAAGCACAGGCCCTGGATTCAGGATGACCTGAGTTCAAATCTGGCCTCAGACCCTTGACACTTACTAGCTGTGTGACCCTGGGGAAGTCACTTAACCCTCATTGCCCTGTTTTATATATATATATAAAATTAGGAAATATTGAAAAAAATAAATAAGAATACAATAAAAGATAGATAACATTACATTTTAAAAACTAAATCAATATGCATCCTGCAGTTCTTAAGTATAGGTTAATGGCTCCCATTTCTATTTAAGTTTGACACCATTGTCCTGTATGATACTCTAATACATTGCTACTTTGATGGATCTGTGATGACTTCAGCATAGACATGCCCTTCACAGATGCAAATTATACCATATCCATGCCTTCTCATTCTGTGCTATTGTTGTCTAAGTCCCTCTATAAATCCTCCATGGAAGATTTATCTAATGTGCTGACTGCCTTCTTCTAGTCCCTTTAATATTTCATGGATACCTCCATAACTCCTCCAGATTCTCTGTCTCATTTTCAATACATGACTGATGCCCACTGTGGTAAAATATGAAAGTTTTTAACAGTCGGCTAGGATAACTGAAAGACGCCAGTTTTTCAAGGACCACCCTTTTGGGGAGGAGATGAACAGTCTGCCTGCTGCGCATGTCAGACTGCCTGCCGGGTACAGTCCGCCTGCTGCGCATGTCAGACTGCCTGCCGGGTTTTTTGACTTCCGGGGTGGAGAGAAGGGGAGTAGCCTTTTTTGCCGGCTTGGCGGGACTCCGGGCGGCGCGGCACAGACGGTCTGACTCACTCCAAAGGTGGCCTAAATCGGTTTGGTGAGTTTTTATAAGGAATATAGACTAAGCCTAGATTTAAGACGATTTGTACTGTATTTCTGTTTTCCTATCCTTCTAATCAACAACACCTTATATACAATAAAGGCTCTATCTAGAAAACCAGAAGCTTCTTCCATTTACTAGTCTGGGAGATGAGTTAAGGGAAGGGTTAAGTAGGGGAGATTTATGATCTAATATCCAATTTTAAATCTCACAGTTTGGCGACCCCGAAGGGACCTTAAGGACCCTCCCACCCTCCCTAGTTTGGCCATAAGCCGGCTAATTCGGTGGATTTTCCAAATACCCCCCCCCCCCCCCCCCCCCCCCCCCCCCCCCGCGGACTTTCCCTTTGTCTAATCTCCCTTAAAGACTTTAAGCCTCTAAAAGTCTTGCTTTAAACAGAAAAGCCAGCCCAGTTTAAAGGGCAAGATGCTCGAATATTCTACCATCCCTTTGATTTTTCTCATCGGAATGTATTGGGACAGCATAACATCCCGACTTAGAGGAATAGTTTATTCAATGGTCCTTCATAACATTATTGGTTTTTTCCTCATTCAGGCAGCAAAAAGTTTTTTGTATAATAGTATACGTGAGAATCTTTGGGAAAATACGTTTAATATAAGTAGAAATTTTATGCCTGCAATTGAAATACCTTTTAATACCACATCCATAGTTCATACGACTAAGGATTTTATTTTTTTTTGTTGTTTTTTTTTTTGCTTTTGTTATTATCATTGTTTTTGTTATTATCATTGTTATGATGTGGGGGAAACTCTCACATATGGAGAGAGACCTCAAAATGGCTGTTTCTACTAGAGATGATCCAAGTTCAGAATCAGATCAGCAGAAACTACTCCCTCTGCAGGAAGCTATAGAACATAGTAAGAAGGGAGTGCCAATTCAAGTCAGAAAATATAGCCCCTTTAGACCAAGTGACTTGAGCGCATGGAAATCAATCATCCCTAGTTTTGAGAAAAATCCAAACACTGTAATTTCACAGTTAAGGACTATATTTAATGCATATCAACCCAGTTGGGCTGATGTTACTTGCCTTTTGGAAACTTTACTGTCCCCAACTGAGATTACAGATATTATCTCAGCAGGAAATGCCCTTGTTGCGAAAGGTAAGGCCGATGTGGAATGGCCTCTAAAGGATCCAGAGTGGAATTATAATGATGATAGGGATTTCCAAAGATTAAAAGATGCTAGAGAAACACTTCTGAAGGGAATGGAATCTTGCTCTAGAAAACCGGAAAACTGGCAGAAATTTTTAAGCCTACCTCAGGAGGCTAATGAAAGACCAAACAGATTTTATGATAGACTTTGTGAGGCCGCTAGACAGTACACCAGATTGGATCCAGTAGATTTAAGAGATTCCTGTATCATTCTCAACACATTTGTTTATAATTCACTGCCAGAAATACGCAGATACTTTCTGAAACAATGTCCAGACTGGAGAAATCTCTCAGTAGATAGAATTAAGGAACTTGCAAATTATGTCTTTGACTCACGTGAGGAAGATCCAGATCACCCTAAACAGAGCATTCTGGCACCAGCGATTCCTAGTCAGCCATGTGGACACCGGAACAAGGACACTAAGGTGTGTTGTTACTGTCGTAAGGAGGGGCATGAATTGAGAGAATGTAGGACTTGGAGAAGAAATTCTAATTCTAATTACAGGCGAAATCAAAATAGAAATAGATCTTTTTGGAGGAATACAGAAAGGCAGTACCAGAATAATGGTAACCAAGACCCCCCTCAGAAGAGGACACAGGAATGATGGTGTCTTGGGGAGGAATGGAACATAGATAATGAAAGCCATATATTCCCAGATCCAGATTTTTTGAATGCACTTGTGCCAGTCCATTCACCTCCCCAGAGTAATGAACCACATGTCACCTTAAAAGTGGGGGAGACTTATTATGATTGTCTGCTAGACACAGGAGCCTCTAAATCAGTATTAGTAAGCAAACCAGATGCTGGGTGTAGACCTGTAGGATTTTTGAATGTAGTGGGAGTCTCAGGAAAGAGCCAGAGAGTGGCAAAATTGAATCCTCGCATGGTATCTATGGGGCCCTTAACAGTGGAACATTCATTTTTACTCATGCCTGATGCCCCTGTAAATTTATTAGGTCGTGATCTCCTTTGCAAGCTTAGAGCAACCATATCTTGTGCTCCAGATGGGGCTGTCTCCTTACAATTGCCAGAGGATACTGTTCATTTATTACCAATTTTACTTACAGAAGCTCAAGGAACAGCAGGGGAGGTATCCAAAATCCCCTCTGACATTCCTGAGTCTTTATGGGCCTCATCCCCTAATGAGGTGGGGCTCCTTAAGTCTGCCATGCCTGTTACCTTTAAAGTTAAGGGGGGACCACCCCCCTCCATTCCACAGTATCCATTGTCTAGGGAAGCAATAGAAGGGATCACCCCTATAATTGAGGCTTTGAAAAGCCAGGGTATTATTATTCCATGTCATCACTCTCCATGCAATACTCCCATTTTGCCAGTTAAAAAACCCAAGCCTGGGCCAGATGGTAAACCTGTTTATCGTTTTGTGCAAGATCTTAGAGCGATTAATAATTATGTTATTCCTAGACATTCCATAGTTCCAAACCCGGCTACGATAATTTCATCGATTCCCTATGAATCTACATGTTTCACAGTGGTAGACCTTTGCTCTGCCTTTTTCTCCATACCAGTACATGAGGACTTCCAATATTTATTTGCTTTTACCTGGAAAAATAGACAGTGGACCTGGACTAGACTCCCACAGGGATTTGTAGACAGTCCCACATTATTTTCCCAAATTTTACAGCAGGATCTGGCCTCTATTACCTTTAAGGGCTCCATACTAGTACAATATGTTGATGACTTACTTTTGGCCTCTCCTAATGCTGAAATTTGTCAGGAAGATAGCCGTCACTTACTGCTGGAGCTGCACAAGAGAGGACACAAGGTTTCCAAGACAAAGGTACAATGGTGTTTGCCCCAGGTAGAATATTTAGGATTTATTTTGGCTGCTGGAACTCGCTCTGTCTCTTCTAAGAGAGTCCAGGCCATTCAACAACTCTCTGCCCCCACTACTAAGAGGCAGTTGAGAGCCATTCTGGGAGCAGCTGGGTACTGTAGACAATGGATACCCTCTTTTGGTGAAATTACTAAACCCCTCATAGCTCTTACAAAAAGTTCTGTTCCAGACAGTTTACAGTTGGATCCCCAGCATCTCTCAGCCATAAAAGAATTAAAACGGGCCTTGTTATCAGCACCTGCCCTAGGACTGCCAGATTATAGTAAGCCTTTCACTCTCTTTGTGCATGAACAAAGGGGGGTGGCTTCTGGAGTCCTGACTCAGTCACTGGGGCCTAACCAACGTCCTATAGCCTACTATTCAATTCAGCTGGACCCTGTAGCGGCTGGAGCGCCACCTTGCCTTAGAGCAGTGGCGGCCACAGCGCTTTTGGTAGAAAAAGCCTCTGATTTGGTCCTAGGTAACCCTCTAACTGTGCAATGCCCTCACGAAGTGGAGGCTCTCTTACTACGTCACAGGACACAAGCCTTTTCAGATCAAAGGCTGGCTAAGTATGAAATAACCCTGTTAGGTAATGAGAATATCACTTTAAAACGCTGCACAGTTCTTAATCCAGCAACACTACTCCCTAACTTACCATTCTCGGGGGAACCGTTGCATGACTGTGCTTCTTTAGTTGATATGGCTGAAAAACCCCGTGACAATCTTTTTGATACACCTTTAGAAAATCCTGATCTTGTCCTCTATACAGATGGTTCCTCATTTATGAGAGAGGGAACCCGTTTTACTGGAGCTGCTGTAGTTTCTGATTATGACACCCTCTGGGCAGCTTCTCTGCCTTCCCATTTTAGTGCACAGGCTGCTGAACTTGTGGCTCTTACACAGGCCTGTAATATAGCTAAAGATAAGAGTGCCACCATTTTTACTGACTCGAAATATGGCTTTGGCATATGCCACTTTATTGGTATGATTTGGCGTCAACGAGGCTTTCTAACATCCTCGGGCAAGGCTATTGCCAATGGGGACCTTATTAAGGACCTCTTAGATGCCCTAAAACTGCCTTCTTCCCTAGCCGTTGTACATTGCCCTGCCCACACAGGGAATAGTGATCCTGTTTCAAAGGGAAATGCACGAGCCGATTCTGCAGCCAAGCTAGCTGCATTAGAAGCTCCTGAACATGTATTTAACCTTTCACCTTCTGAGGATATTCCTTCCAACCTAACCTATGACGATTCTGAAGTAGAAAAGTGGAAAAAGAAATTTAAGGCGAAACAGATCAATGGCATCTGGGTGTCTCCGGAAGGTAAGCCATTTCTTCCCCGGAAATTCTACCACCAGGTATGCCTCTCTGTTCACAGAAAAGGCCATTTTGGTACACAAGGCATTGTAGACTCTATTAAGAGAACCTGGATAGCACCAGGTGTGACTAATACAGCATCTCGAATCTGCTCGGGCTGCTCCACATGTCAGTCTTATAATCAGTATGCTTTTAAGGCCAAAGCTTATGGAGGGCGTCCTCTAGCATATACACCTTTTGAGCACTTACAAATTGATTATATTACTATGCCAAAAGCAGGACATTATAAATTTTGCCTTGTTATAGTTGATCAGCTCACTCGGTGGGTGGAGGCCTTTCCCAGCCCCCGAGCCACAGCTGCCTTTGTTGCCAAAATTCTTCTTAAAGAGATAGTACCTCGTTTTGGCCCACCAGCCCGCATCGATTCTGACAAAGGCACACATTTCACTGATTCGATTTTATCCCAAATCTATTCTTTCTTGGGAGTGACTCCAAAATTCCACACGCCCTACCATCCACAAAGTTCAGGCCAAGTCGAACGTATGAATAAAGAGCTTAAGAGTATGATTGGCAAATTATGTACTGAAACCCATTTGAAATGGCCTGATGTTCTACCATTGGCATTATTCTATCTACGAAGTAGACCAAGAGGAGAACTTCATATATCTCCTTATGAAATGCTTTTTGGTCACCCTCCTATCCAAGCTAAAACTTTTTCCCCAGTTTATACATCACTGGTGGGAGGTGATACTTCTGTTGCTTCCTATATACAGGAATTACAGACCAGGCTACGTGAAAGCCTGCACCATTCATAGGTGAAGAGATTTCAGATAGACCTGAGGTAGACGCTAAAGAGGTAAAAACCCTAACGATAGCAACTGTTAAAGAGCAAAGAAAGTTCAGAGGAAACAGGAAGTTCCCATTTAAGAATCCCACTGATCAGTTAAATGCTTTGGGACTCAGTCTTCGTAAAGTATCAGGAGACGGAAATTGCCTTTTTAGGGCTTTAGCAGACCAGCTAGAAGGTCACTGTAGAAATCATCTCAGACACAGACAAGAAGCTGCTTCTTATATGATTAACCATAGACAAGAGTTTGAGTCTTTTATAGTAAATGACTCCCCTTTTGAAGAATATGTTGATGAATTAAAGAAATTTGGAAAGTGGGGAGGAAATGATTCAATTGTAGCATTTGCTAAGCAGCATCAGCTGAATGTTGTGGTTCATCAATTAAATCAGCCTTTATTGAAAATCAGTGGCACAGACAAAACTGATGCTAGAGAACTCCACATTTTCTACCATAAAGAACATTATGACAGCATTAGAAAGATCAATGACAATTCAGAAACCCCTGCCACTTTGGCATGCAGAGAATTGGGGAACCAGTTAAAACAATGTGGCATACCCCAAACTCTAGCAGCTTAAATACCTTAAAATTTAACAAGCATTTCCTTCCACAGGCAAAAGCACTGAAGCACATGGCCTAGTTTTCTGGCCCACCTCAATTTCTCCCACCCTTTTCCCTACCCTATACCTATTTTTTTTTTTTATCCTTTTTGCTTTTTGTTTTGTTTTGACTTTTGAAAGGCACTGAAAAGACCTGGAATTCACCACACCTTTAAATTCTTTAAGAGCACAAAAGGGTGCTTAGCGAATCTTTTGCCTTTTATTTTTGGTTTTTGGTTTTGCTTTGTTTTTTTTTTTACTTTTGTTTCTTTTGCTTTTCTTTAAAAACCCGATTTTGTAAACTAAGTGACTTTTCAAAGGCATTTTAAGTATATGCTATTGAATATTGAATCTTGCTTATTGAAGTCTTATTTCTTTTTGATGAATTAATCACCACTTTAAGTATCTGCTACTGTTATACTAGAGAATTCATGTATAAGATGATGTGGTCTAATTGCTAAAAGAAGATTATGTAATAATGTCTAAAAGAAGATTATGTAACAATGTCTAATATAATCAGCTATTTACATTCGTTTATTATTTATATGTCATTATACTCTGGGTATGGTTTGGAATTATTGTATATATCACTAATATATTCTCAGTTATGCAGCATAGCACACATTTTTACCATCATATTGTCTTTGGTGAAATTAATGAGATTTCAGAAATATGGAAACTTATCATTTCAGAGACTAACTTGCTGTGAACTCTGATGCAGGCCCTGGAGAGAATATATGTGCAACAAAAGGAGAGACAGGTATACATAAGTCCATGGTTTGCTTATGATGGTGACTATGTAGAGCACAATTACTAGGCACAGTCCAGTATTCATCCTCTCTCCCTCCTAATTTAACCTAATTTAACTGAACTTACTTATCTTTTTATCTCACTCAGTTGAATTCACCTGTGGCCTAGCACAATCACTGGCTGTCTCGGAACCATGAGATATGGTATGATAACCTTTCCATAACATTTTCAGGTGTCATGAACACATACTAAATTTGACTTTGATCCAGACACATGGTGGTAAAAAGTGTTACTGATTGCAAAATGCTATGCTAAGGTTTAGTAAAAAAAAAAAAAAATACAGCAATTCAAACAGTTAAAGAAGAAATCCAGCTTTCCAGACCAGAGTCCAGAATCCAGAATCCAGACCAGAGTCCAGAATCCAGTTTTCCAGACCAGAATCCAGTTTCCTCCTGATGACATCTTACCACTTCAAGAAGACAAGAGAACTCAGAGACTTTATATGAACTGTTTTGCTTTATTAGCTTTTACTATCTCCTTTCTGTTATATACTATCTGTAACATGTACTCTCTGCAGAGGCTCTCCCTTTGCAAGACTAATGTCAAAGCGTCGGTTCATGAGGAAAGAAAAAAAATCGTCCCTCTGGACAAAACTTTCCTCTCTTCCTTTTCTGTATTGTTGTTCGCATATTATTAGTCAGCAGAAGTTATTATATTCTTTTTACTGTTCCATCAAGGAAACATTCCATTTCTTGAGGAAGCAAAGGGGGGAAATGTGGTAAAATATGAAAGTTTTTAACAGTCGGCTAGGATAACTGAAAGACGCCAGTTTTTCAAGGACCACCCTTTTGGGGAGGAGATGAACAGTCTGCCTGCTGCGCATGTCAGACTGCCTGCCGGGTACAGTCCGCCTGCTGCGCATGTCAGACTGCCTGCCGGGTTTTTTGACTTCCGGGGTGGAGAGAAGGGGAGTAGCCTTTTTTGCCGGCTTGGCGGGACTCCGGGCGGCGCGGCACAGACGGTCTGACTCACTCCAAAGGTGGCCTAAATCGGTTTGGTGAGTTTTTATAAGGAATATAGACTAAGCCTAGATTTAAGACGATTTGTACTGTATTTCTGTTTTCCTATCCTTCTAATCAACAACACCTTATATACAATAAAGGCTCTATCTAGAAAACCAGAAGCTTCTTCCATTTACTAGTCTGGGAGATGAGTTAAGGGAAGGGTTAAGTAGGGGAGATTTATGATCTAATATCCAATTTTAAATCTCACACCACCTTCTTTTCTTGTCAGACATGATCCAGATATGTCTCCTGCACAAATTGTTGCATCAGATGTTGCAGTATACTCACACACATCCTGTATACTTCTGTTGCCCTTTGGGTCATCTTTAATTTTTATTCTTCAGAAATCATAATGTCCTGTGATTCGTAGGTATGTAACATTACCTAGAGAATAGTGATGTAAAAAAGATGGAATTTAGCAACCTGGAGAAGCCTGCAATGATTTAAAGCTTTGTACAATTTTTCAAGTGTGATTCAGCCTGTTTTCCGACTATTTAGTTCTGGGTTCCAATTTATTCTGTATGATGGAATATATTTTGTATAATTTAAAGAAATTATTCTTCTGTGGAAAAAATTAAATTGTCTTCTTTGTGGGCCAGTGTGGAACTTTTCTAGTGACTAGCTTCTCACTTAAAATTTGGTGGGTCATTAACATTTTACCAACTTGCCATTGTATCATTCAGTGTCTGCTCAGCAACATTGAAGTGGTAACTGTCCTATCCTTTCCCTCTCCCTCATATCCTGTCGATGTCTGCCATCCCAGACAGCATATCTATAGAGACCGTAGCTTTGCAGAGAAAGCTTCAGATTTGAGATGGTCTAAACTTAGCTTTCTGAAGGTTACCGAACTTTGTGAAAAGAAAACTTTAGAAAATAAAGTCAGTTGATTGAGCTCTATGAACTGTTGCTCAGAGACATTCCATAAAAAGCCTTCTCTGAGCATAGATTTGAGATCAAATGGCTTCAGGTTTTTATTCTAGTTATGTGAAAGTATTCAGATTGTACTGAGTGCATTTGTGGAAAAAAAAGAGAAATCCCAGAATCATATATCAGATGACTTGGTCTAGCTCCTTCATACAGGTAAGGTTTGAAGCAACTGAAGTACATTGTGTGACGTTACCCAGTTAAGAAGTGATTATATTGGGCAGCTAGGTGATGCAGTGGATAAAGCACCGGCCCTGGATTCAGGAGGACCTGAGTTCAAATCTGGCCTCAGCTACTTGACACTTACTAGCTGTGTGACCCTGGGCGAGTCACTTAACCCCCTTTGCTCTGCAAAAAATAAAAAAATAAAAATAAAGAAGTGATTATATTGCTTAAAAAATAGAGTAAAACTGAAAATCATTGTAAGTGTCACATCTGTGGTAGCTTTACAGTGTTAAAAACTAATTTACATCAGCATTTCTATATATTACTAACAAAGTCCAGCAGGAAGAGATAGAAAGAAATTCCATGTAAAACAACTGAAGACAATATAAAATACTTGGGAATCTACCTGCCAAGACAAACCCAAGAACTATAGGAACACAATTACAAAACACTTCACACAAATAAAGTCAGATCTAAACTACTGAGAAATATTAATTGCTCATGGGTAGGCTGAGCCAATATAATAAAAATGGCAATTCTACCTAAATTAATTTACTTATTCAATGCCATACCAATCAAACCACCAAAAATTATTTTATAGAGATAGAAAAAAATAATGAAATTCATCTGGAAGAACAAAAGGTCAAGAATATAAAGGGAATCAATAAAAAATGTGAAGGAAGGTGGCCTAGCAGTACCAGATCTCAAACTGTATTACAAAGTGGTAATCATAAAAACAATCTGGTACTGGCTGATAAATGAGTGGATCAATGGAATAGATTAAGTACACAGTACATAGTAGTAGATGAACATAGTAACTTAGTGTTTGATAAATGCAATGATCCAAGCTTTTGGAACAAGAATTCACCATTTGACAAGAACTGCTGGGAAAACTAGAAAGCAGTATAGACCAACATCTTCTGTTATAGACCAAGATAAGGTCAAAATGGGTAGATCATTTAAATATAAAGAGTGATAAAATAAGCAAATTAGAGGAGCATAGAATAGTAGGTAGAGATAATTCTGATTACATTAAAGGTTACATTAAATATATTACATTGAAAAGGTTTTGCAGAAACAAGATTAGAAGGAAAGCAAGAAATGGGGGGAAATTTTTTACAGCAAGTTTTCTCAGATGAAGGTCTCATTTCTCAAATATATGGAGAACTGAGTCAAATTTGTAAGAATATGAGTCATTTTCCAGTTGATAAATGGTCAAAAGATACGAACAAGCAGTTTCAGATGAAGAAATCTAAGCTATCTATAGTCATATAAAAACAATGCTCTAAGACATTATTGGTTATAGGAATACAAATTAAACCAACTCTGAGGTACACCCTCATGCCTATCAGATTGACTAGTATGACAGAAAAGGAAAAATGACAAATGTTGGAAAGGATGTGGGAGAATTGAGATACTAATGAACTGTCGGAGTTGTGAATGGATCCAACCATTTGGAAGAGCAATTTGGAACTAGGCCCAAACGGTTATAAAACTATCATACTCTTTTTTTTTGTTGTTTCTATAAAATATTTTAATAGCAATTAAAGGAAAGAATGGGGCATCTAGGTGGCACAGTGGTAGAGCATTGGGCATAAAATTGGGAAGACATTCTCATGAATTCAAATCTAGCCTCAGGCACTAGCTGTGTGACCATGGGCAAGTCATCTAACCCTCTTTTCCTCAGTTTCCTCATCTGTAAAGTGAACTGGAGAAGGAAATGACAAGCCTTTCTATCTAGTATATTTGCCAAGAAAATTACAAATGGGGTCAAGATGAGGCAGATATACCTGAAATGACTCAACAACAAAGGAGAAAAATCAAAAGACGCTAGGTTGAGAGGAAAAGATGTATCATCTTTTTTTTTTAAAAATATGTTATATCATTTAATCTTTACAAAAGTCCTGTGAAATAGATCCTATGGTGAGGTTCCAACCTACAAAGTCAGCAGTGTAGGGAATTCCTTGGTATAGAAACTCTCCCCACTGATACAGAATAACCATTCATATAAAATATGTTATAGATATTATTATACACATTTTACTAATGGAGAAACTGAGGATGAGGGAGAGTATTTTTTTTTTGTTTAGAATTTTATTTTCCAAGATATATGTAAAAACAAATTTTGACATAATTTTTTTTTTTTGCAGGCAATGGGGGTTAAGTGACTTGCCCAGGGTCATACAGCTAGTAAGTGTCAAGTGTCTGAGGCCGGATTTGAACTCAGGTACTCCTGAATCCAGGGCTGGTACTTTAACCACTGCACCATCTAGCTGCCCCTGACATCAATTTTTTAAAACTTTGTGTTCCAACTTCTCTTCCTCCCTCCCTTCCCATCCCCACCCCCAAGAACTCAAGCAATTCAATATACGTTATACATGAGTAATCATGGAAAACATCCCCACATTAGTTAGGTTGTGAGAGAAAACATTTAAAAAACAAAGCTTCAGATTAAGGAATTGTCAAAGAAAAAAAATTAAAAAAATATGTTTCAATCTGTTTTCAGATACCATCAGTTCTTTCTCTGTAGATGCATTGCAATTTTGCTAAGTCCTTCAGGGTTATATTGGATCATTGCCTTGCTGAAAATAACCACATGCTTCCCAGCAGATCATCTTACAATATTGTTGTTATTTTGTATATAGTACATTTCACTCTGCTTCAGTTCATGTGGGTCTTTTCAGGCTTTTCTGATAGCATCCTGTTCATCATAACTTTTATATAGTACCTTAAACTTGACAAATAATTTTCTTCACAATAGTCCAGCAAAGTATGTACCATATGTTTTGCCATTATAGTCAAGAATCATAATTATTTCCCTCCATCCTATTCCCTTCCCATGATATTTACTCTATTTTCTATCTTCTTTTACCCTGTTCCTCCTCAAAAGTGTTTTACTTCTGACTGCCTCCCTCCCGTGCTCTGCCCTCCCTTCTTTCACCCTTACCTCCTTATCCTCTTCCGCTCCTAATTTCCTGTATGGTTAAATGGATTACTCTTCCTAATTGGGTGTGAATGTTATTCCCTCCTTGAACTCCCTCTGATGAGATTAAGGTCTTTGAGCTAATTCTGTGTTCTAAATTTTTCTTCCGACCTCCTTGCTTGACCCTTCCTATGAAATCAAGAAATTCAATGTCATACTTGTGCAGTTATGCAGAACATCTTTAACTTCCTTGAAAGTGTTTTGCTTTTTACTGCTCTCTCCTCCAATCTGCCCTTCCCTCTTTCACCTCTTCTCCCCACCCCCTTTATCTCCCTCCCCTCCCACTTTCCCTCAGGGCAAAAATCTATTACTATACCCACTTGAGTATATATGTTATTCCCTCTTTGAGCCAATTCTGATGATAGTAAGGTTCTCTCACTCCCCCACTTCTTCCTCCTTTTCCCCTCCCCTCCATAAGCTTTTTTTCTTGTTTCCTTCATGTGAACTACCTCTCCTATTCTCCCTCCCCCAGTCTATTCCTCCTACCCTTCAACCTTATTTTTTTGAGGGGGAGTGAGGCAATTGGAGTTAAGTGACTTGCCCAAGGTCACACAGCCAGTAAGTGTTAAGTGGCTGAGGCCGGATTTGAACTCAGGTCCTCCTGAATCCAGGGCCAGTGCTCTATCCATTGCGCTACCTAGCTGCCCCCCTTCAACCTTATTTTAAAGATGTTATCATGGGTAAGATAGGTGGTACAGTGGACAAAGCACCAGCCCTGGACCCAGGAGGCCCCGAGCCCAAATCTGGCTCCAGACATAAGACACCCCACCCTGTTTGCCACACAAAGAACAAAACATAAATGCTTTACAGATATCATCTCTTCATATTCAGTTCAGACCTGTGTTCTCTATGCATTCCTTTACTGAGAAAGTTCTTATGAGTTCTAAGTATTATCTTTCCATGTAGGAATGTAAACAGTTTGATCTTTTTATATCCTCGTGATTTCTTTTTCCTCTTCACCTTTTTATGCTTCTCCAGGGTCTTGTATTTGAAAGTCAAATTTCCTATTCAGTTCAGGTTTTTTCATCACAAATGCCCGAAAGTCCTCTTTTTCATTGAAATCCCATTTTTTCCTCTGAAAGATTATAATCAGTTTTGCTGGGTATGTGATTCTTGGCTGTAGTCCCAGTTCCTTTGCCCTCTGGAATATGATATTCCATGCCCTCCGGTCCTTTAATATAGATGCTGCTAGATCTCGTTTTAACCTTATTATAGCTCTATAGTATTTGAATTCCTTTTTTCTAGCTGCTTGCAATATTTTCTCTTTGACCTGGGAGCTCTGGAATTTGGTTATAATATTCCTGGAGGTTTACCTTTTGGAATCTCTCTCTCTTTTTTTTTTTTTTTTTAGTGAGGCAATTGGGGTTAAGTGACTTGCCCAGGGTTACACAGCCAGCAAGTGTCAAGCGTCTGAGGCTGGATTTGAACTCAGGTACTCCTGACTCCAGGGCCAGTGCTCCATCCACTGCGCCATCTAGCTGCCCCTGGGATCTCTTTCAAGAGGTGATTGGTTGATTCTTTCTATTTCATATTGCCTTCTTTTTTTTTTTTTATTAATTTGGATTTGCTTTACTGTGTCTTGGTTTCTCATAAAGTCACTAGCTTCCATTTATTCAATCCTAGTTTTTAGTCAATAATTTTCATCTTACAGCTTTTTTATCTCCTTTTCCATTTGGCTTTTCAAGCTGTTGACTTTTTTCTCATAACTCTTCTACATTGCTCTCATTTCTCTTTCCATTATTTCCTCCACGTCTCTAAATCTTCCTTCTATCTTTCCTACTTTCTCTTCAAAGTCCCTTTTGAGCACTTCCATGGCCTGAGACCAATTCATATTTTTCTTGGAAGCTTTGGATGTAGAGGCCCTGAGGTTGTTATCCTCTTCTGAGGGTGCACCTTGATCTTCCTTTTCACTAAAGAAACTTTCAATTGTTCTCAACTTTCTTTGCTTGCTCATCTTGCCATTTTTTATTTGACTGTGGGGCCCTATTTCCAAGCTACACTGTCCAAAGCTTCAGGGGGCCCCAGGTGTTTCATTGAGGGAGGGCAGGTTTTTCTCTTGCCTGGCTTGTTCTCTGGTCTGAAGGTAACCTCAAGCCAATTTGCTAGTTAACCAGCCAGCAGAGTGCTGACGTGGTTCTTAGCTTTGATGAGCCTGCTCCCCTTCCCAACCTGGGTCTCCCTCTGCTCAGGATTCCTGGTTCCCTGCTGGGGTGCAATAGCTGAATTCCTCCTTAAGTCCCACAGACACCCCTGCTCAGCTGTTTAGACCTCTTACCCAACAGTAAGCTTAGTTGCAGAAGACGCCAGTGCTGCAGCTAATTCAGAGGCTTGGGGTGAGTTCCTCTTACATTGCATCTGGGTTCTGTGTCAGCACGATGCCGGGGTTGGACTCTGCTCGCAGCCCAGTATGGCCCCCTTTAATCTGGAGAATAATCTCAGGTGTCTTTTTGTGGATTTTGCTGCTCCAGGGCTTGTTTTATTGTTGTTTTGGGGGTAATTGAATCATGAGCTCTGTGCATTTAATGTCTTTCCTCCACCATCTTGGCTCCTCCCTCCCCCCCCCAAACTGTCATATTCTTTTAAAAAAATAGTGTTGGGCAGCTAGATGGTTCAGTGGATAGAACACTGCCCTGGATTCAGGAGTACCTGAGTTCTAATCTGGCCTCAGACACTTAACACTTACTAGCTGTGTGACCCTGGGCAAGTCACTTAACCCCAATTGCCTCACAAAAAAAATAGTGTTTTATTTTTCCCAATTACATGTAAATATAATTTTTAACATTCATCAAAACAATTTTAAGTTCCAAAGTTTCTTCCTTCCTCCCTTCACTTCCCCCCCTCCCCTTCCCTATAATGGTAAACAATTTGATATAGATTATATATGTAGTCATGTAAATCATATTTCCATATTAATCATGTTGTGAGAGAAGAAAAAGACCAAAAGAAAAAAACCATGAAAAAGATAAAGCGAAAATAGTATGCTTTGATCTACATTCAGAGTACATCAGTTCTTTCTCTAAATTTGTATAGCGTTTTCCATCATGAGTCCTTTGTAATTGTCTTAGATCATTGTATTGCTGAGAAGAGCTAAGTTATTCATAGTTGATCACTGTACAATGTTGCTGGTACTGTGAGCAATGTTCTCCTGGTTTTGTTCACTTCACTTTGCACTAGTTGATGTAAGTCTTCCCAGGTTTTTCTGAAGGCACCTTGCTTGTCATTTCTTATAGGACAGTAGTATTCTATCACAATCATATACTTGTTCATCCATTTCCCAATTGATGGACATCTCCTCAATTATCTAACTCTTTAGCACCACAAAAAGAGCTGATATAAATATTTTTGTGCATGTAAGTCCTTTTTCCTTTCTTATGATCTCTTTGGGATATAAACCTAGTGGTGGTGCTGTTGGATCAAAGGGTATGCACATTTTGGTTGCCCTTTGGACATTGTTCTAAATTACTCTCCAGAATGGTTGAATTGGTTCACAACTCCACCAACAATTGGTGTACCAATTTTCCCATATCCCTATCAACATTTTGTAACAATTGAAATGATGCCACTTGCTGGAGACTTACTGTAGAAAAGCTGCGCCATGAGGTGAACGTCTCTGAGGGCAAGACCATGGGTTCTCTGACTCGCTCTTTCCTGGGGACTCTGGTGGAGAGGGGAGCAAGAAATGTGCTCTCCCTTTAATAGATAGATGAATGTAGGCCTTTCTCTCTCTCTTTACCAAATTCTTATTCTCCTTAATAAATGCTTAAAAGTCTAACTCTTGCTAAAGCTTATAATTTATTGGTGACCACTCATTAGATTTTAGACAGTCTAGCTAGAATTTTAGCCTTTAACAATTTGTAATTTTTCCTTTTTTGTCATATTAGTCAATCTGATAGGTGTGAGGTGGTACCTCAGAGTTATTTTAATTTGCTTTTCTCTAATCAATAGTGATTTAAGGCATGTTTTCATATTATTTTAGCTAGCTTTTTCTTTATTATTTTCTATGAAAACTTCCTGTTCACATCCTTTGACCATTTATCAATTAGGGAATGACTTATTCTTATAAATTTGACTCAGTATTTTATATATCTGAGAAATGAGATCTTTATCAGAGAAACTTGCTATAAAAGTTGTAAAAATGTCATATCCTTAAACTAAGCGATACCACTACTAGGACTGTATCTCAAAGAAATCAAAGAAAAAGGAAAAGGACTTATATAAAAATATTTATATCAGCTCTTTTTGTGGTGGCAAAGAATTGGAAATTGAATGGATGCCCACAGATTGGGGAATGGCTGAACAAATTGTGGTATGTGATTGTGATGGAATGCAATTGTGCTATAAATGATGAGCAGGATGCTTTCAAGAAAAACCTAGGAAGACTTATATGAACTAATGTAAAGCAGAACTAGGAGAACATTGTTCACAGTAACAGAAACATTGTACAATGATCAACTGTGAATGACTTAGCTATTCTCATCAATACAATGATCCAAGACAATTCTAAAGGACATGATAAAAATACTATCCACCTTTAGAGAAAGAACTGATGTAGTCTGAATGCATATCAAAGCATACTTTTTTAAACTTTATTTTTCTTGGATTTATTTTGGTCTGTTTTCTTTTATAACTTGGCTAATATGGAAATATATTTTGCATAATTGCACATGTATATAGTCTATAGCAAATTGCTTGCCTTCTCAAGGAGGGGGCATGAGAAGGAGGGAGAGAATTTGGAACTAAAAATTTTAAAAAGCAAATGTTAAAAATAGTTTTACAGGCTATTGAGAAAAAAGCTTGTTAAAAAATCTGAATAGGGGCATCTAGGTGGCATAGTGGATAAAGCACAGGCCCTGGTTCAGGAGGACCTGAGTTCAAATCAGGCCTCAGACACTTGAAACTTACTAGCTGTGTGACCCTGGGCAAGTCACTTAACCCCAATTGCCTCACCAAAAAACCCCAAAACCCAAAAAACCAACCAAACAAAAAAATCTGAATGGAAGCCATGTTTAAGTCTCTGGAAACCATAGGATGATGATGGTCTGTCCCTTATGTATGGGTGAAAGAGATTACTATTCAAGAAGTGAGATTTCAAGGGCCCTGGAAAGGCCCCACCATCCCAAAACATTCCTCTCCCATTAGGAGTGATTGCCCTGAGAAAAAAGAGAGCTAAAGCAGATCTCAAAAATCACAAATTCACCAAGGTGAATTTTGATATGGTTGTAAGCCTTAATAAATAAGTGTTCATTGAATGAATTTATCAATGAATTTCCCTTGATATTTTCCTCAAAGGGTCAAGAGAACCCTATTCTGTGACTAGACTTTCCTCAGGGAGAAATTTTACTATGACTTTGGGGAAGTCAAGGAAGGATTTAGTTTCTTAGGAAAGAGGCAAGGCTATACAGCAGGAAGAACTCTGCAGTAGGAAATGGAAAGAGGACTTGAAGAAAGAAGGCCTGGGTTCAAGTCTTGTCTCCTTGGTGTGAGGCACTGTGTGGTACACAGCTGTTATGTGACTGTGTGAACAAGTAGTTTAAACTCTCTGATTATCGGCTTCTTTATCCATAAAATCAAGATAATAATGATTGTATTAATAACCTGTCAGTGTTGTGAAGATCACATTCCAACTCAATGAACCTGTGCTCCTTCTTTTATCTTTGTCCAAATAGCTGGGTTATCGGCTCCTGGGGCTCAAAGGAAGGGAAGGGGGAATACTGCAAAGACAATTTTCCTGGTCAGATAAATGCTTGTTCAAGCTCTTTAGACGATCATATGAGAAATTGTACCTAGTGGGCTTTGTAGCTGCACTTTCAGCCTAAGCAGGATTGGGAGATCTAGATGCAAGCAAGCAAGTAAGCAAACAAACAATAGAAAAGACATCTGGTGATTCCCATGCTGGGGATATGAGGATGGATTGTGGCATTACATCACTTGGCTCCTTCCTCTTTCATGGTTGAAGGAGTGGTTCAGAGGTATTTGACTTAGTGCGGACTTTAGGGATGTAGACACCTACCCCCTGGGATAGAAGATAAATGGCCAGCATATTGATTTACCTCTTTCCCCCCATACTTTATGGGGCTGGCTTTAATGAGCAACCAAGCAGAAATGCCTTGGCTTCCCTTGGACTGTGAATAACACTGTTATTAATAGAGGGGAAAGCTGCTCGCCATGGCTGCATTTCAGATTTCCATATTAATAATGCCATAAAACTCCAGGAATGACATTTTGGCCCACTCAAAATGCAGACAAGGCCCACTGATTTGGGGTTTAGGCTTGAGAGATTTGGATGGGCTAGCAGAAGGACACTCCTACTCAGGAGTACATTGCACTATTCATGTCTCTTATCCTCCACTCTCTGGTACTACCCCAAGCTCCCTAACCTCCCTCTCCCCAAAAAGCACAGAGTCAGTGTTCAACTATGTGATATGATTTGGGGAGCCCTTTCCTTGTGTCCTCCCCCCTCCCTGATGAATGTACAATTCTATGAGTGTTTGTAATTTCACCATTGGAGATCCATTCCTTTGAGTCTTGAAGACTTTTCATTTCCTAGATGTTTCCTATGAAAATGCAAATTTTCTTTGACAGGAGGGTACTTTATTTTTTATAAATAGTATTTTTTCTAATTACATGTAAAAATAGTTTTCAGCATTCATTTTAAAAATAAGATTTAGAATTCCAATTTTTTCTCCCTCCTTCTCATCCCCCCTCCCTCCCCAAGATGGCAAGCAATCTGATATAGGTTATACTTGTGAAATTGTGTTACACATATTTCCACATTAGTCATGTTGTGAAAGAAGAAACAGAACAAAAGGGAAAAAACATGAAACACCTGTCCCTCTAACCCCTGTCCCCCCCCCAAAAGTGAAAATAGTATGCTTTAATCTGTTTTTTGTTTTTGTTTTTGCAGGGCAATGAGGGTTAAATGACTTGCCCAGGGTCACACAGCTAGTTAAGCATCAAGTGTCTGAGGCCAGATTTGAACTCAGGTACTCCTGAATCCAGGGCCGGTGCTTTATCCACTGCACCACCTAGCTGCCCCCAGTATGTTTTAATCTGCATTCAGACCATAGGAGGGTACCTTAAGCTGTTAATTGTTACTAGCATCATAGCCAGATCCTTTCTAGGAGAACTAGCTGAGAAGAGAAAGTCCCTACAGGGATGGGATGCTGGGTAGGTGGCTATAGTGGGAGGTGATGAGTAGTAGTGGAGGGAGAGTAGAGAGGGGGGCACTAAAGAGAAACTCCACTCTGAGCTTTGTCCCTTCCTCTGAAGCAGGCACTGCATCCTTTTATTGTATGCACCTGAAGCCCCTGCTTTCTACTCCTCCCATCCCCATCTGCTCACTCCTACTTAAAAGTCCCTGCCAGTTTCTTGGCTTATAGTTGAGCTACATGTTGTGATTGGAGCACATAGGATGGAGATAAGGAAGAATAGTCCTGGAGGAGGCAATTGGGAAATGGAAGCACAGTCCTCTGCTTTTGGCCCCAGCCATCAATGACCCAGATTCAGGCCCAGTCACGTGGGTGTGAGGATTTGTTTTTTATTATGCCGGTCTAGAGGGTAAACCTTCCTAGGATAAAATGTTATTAAAAATTGAAGGAGGGCAGCTAGGTGGCGCAGTGGATAGAGCACTGGCCCTGGATTCAGGAGGACCTGAGTTCAAATTCGGCCTCAGACACTTAACACTTACTAGCTGTGTGAACTTGGGCAAGTCACTTAACCCCAATTGCCTCACTAAAAAAAAAAAAAAATTGGAGGAACATATGCAACTGAGTTCCAGATTATATTGATTGTAGTAGCTCCCCCTCCCCCAGTTGCAATAGCATTGTGTGTTTAGGGGATCATAGTGTAGGTAATAGAGGGTGATTCTAAGGCTTGGAGTGCTGAAGGAGGACATAGTGATTAGGGGAGGAGGAGATAGGTGTCTTTTAACTATAGGATAGGGGAAGTATCTGATTGCCCGGTCTCTTCCCCTTAGGTTCCTGACTTTTTTTTTTTTCCGGGGTAATGAGGGTTAAGTGACTTGCCCAGGGTCATACAGCTAATAAGTGTCAAGTGTCTGAGGTCAGATCTGAACTCAGGTCCTCCTGAATCCAGGGCTGGTGCTTTATCCTAAGTTCCTGTCTTAATGCATATCAGCATTATTCTGTTCTTTTTTCAACCAGGGAATAAGGGGTTGAGCCAGCAGGGATGCTGGATTAATAAAAACCTGTTGATCAGTTTCCCAGAACCCTGACTGAACTGACACTTGATGCTAATTCTTTTGCCTAAGCCTCATTCATTCATTCAGCATGTATTAAGTGCTAGAAATGATACAGACTTTTTCCTCAAAGAGCTCAAAGAAATTGCATACATAAGTAAATACAAAGAGCTATACAAAGTAATTTTGGGATCAAGGGGAGGTGGGCATCAGACACTGGGGGATCAGGGCTGGTATCATGTAGGAGGTGGCACTTGAATGGAGCCTAGAGACAAACTCCACATCCTGAGACACAGAGGTGAGGAGGGACTGCATTGTAGGTGTGGGAGACAGCCTGTCCAAAGGCATGGAGATGGGAGATGGGACTACCTTGTGAGGAAGAGCCCAAATAGATAAGTTTGACTGGAAGAAAGAGTAATGCATGGTCAGTCTGGAATGGTAGGCTCAAACCAGGTATCCAAAGGCCTAAAATGCTAAACACAGTTTGCATTTTATTCTAGAGTAGTGTTCTCCAAACTTTTCTGCTCACACATCCCTATCAGTAAAATATTTTTTGCATTCACACCCACAATATATGTATTTGTTTATATATAAATTATATGCATGTTCTCCTGAACTAATAATTATTTACATGCATTAAGGAAGGAGGGAAACGAGCATTTTTTTTTTTGTGGGGCAATGAGGGTTAAGTGACTTGCCCAGGGTCACACAGCTAGTAAGTGTCAAGTGTCTGAAGTCGGATTTGAACTCAAGTCCTCCTGACTCCAGGGCCGGTGCTTTATCCACTGTATCCACCTAGCTGCCCTCAAAACAAGCATTTTTAAGGGCATACCATATTCCAAGTACTGTGCCTAGTGCTTTATAAATATTATCTCATTTAATCCTCACAAAAACCCTAGGAATTGGGTGTTATTATTATGAGCCTCATTTTATAGTTGAAGATATTGAGGCAGACAGAAGTTAAGTGACTTGGCCAGGGTCACACGGCTAGTAAATGTCAGAGGACAAATTTGAATTCAAATTTTTTAAATTCCAGGTCCGGTGCTCTATCCATCTATCTCATACAAGTAAAGAAATTGAAACAGGATGAAGTTAAGATAAAATTATATTTGATCCTCGAGTCAATAAGAAGCCTCTGGAGTTTATTGAGTAGAGAAGTAATATCGTTCTACGTGCACTGCAGGAAAATCACTTGATCAAGAATGGATTGGAGTGAGGGAGACCCGTTAGGAGAGTTCATATGAGAGGTGATGAGGTCCTGTCCTAGGGTGGTGGCTGTATGAAAAGAGGTGACTGACTTGAGACACTTTATGGAGGCACAGATGACAAGATTTGGAAGCTGTTTGGCTATGCTGAGTGAGGGACTGAGGACTCAACTGTCAAGGTTGAAACCCTGCATGATGGAGGTATACGGAACTGAAAGAAGGAGGCTCAGAATAGGGATTGCAGTTGGGGGAAATAGATATTGCTGAGGGCATTTTGAGTTTGAGATTCTTACAAGATACCCAGTTCATGATAATGACTGAGAGGAGCAGAACCAGGAGAGAACATTGTACACAGTAACAGCTACAGATCAATGGTGATAGACTTGGCTCTTCTCAGGAGTGCAATGATCCAAGACAATTTCAAAGAACTCATGATAGAAAATGTTCTCCACATCTAGAAAAAAGAACTGTGGATTATGAATGCAGATTGAATCATACTGTTTCTACTTTTGGACTGTTTTTTTTCCTTCTTTTTTGAGGTTTTTCCCTTGTGCTCTGTTTCTTTCACAATATGACTAATGCAGAAATATGTTTAATGTGACTGTATATATATATAACCTATATCAGATTGCTTTCTGTCTTGGGGAGGAGGGAGGGAAGGGAGGGTGGGAGAAAAATTTGGAACTAAAAATCCCATGAAAACAAATGTTGAAAAGTATCCTTACATGTAACTGGAAAATAATAAAATACTTTTATTTAAAAAAAAAGATATTCAGTTCAAAACATCTGATAGGTTGTTCATGATGTGGGATTTGAGTTTAGGAAAGAGAATAGGTCTGAATAGAAAGGGCTGGGAATTGGATGCAAATACATCATAATGAAGACCATGGGAGCTGATGAAGTCACTGAGAGAACTTACAGAGAAGGTGGCACAGGACCAAGAACCTTGGAGGACACCTGTAGTTGGGGGGGGTGTGATATGGATGGTGATTGAGGAGTGGTTAGGCAAGTATGAGTATATCAAAAAGAGAGTGGTGTGGGCAGTTAGGTGGCATAGTGGATAGAGTACCGGTCCTGGAGTCATGAGGACCTGAGTTCAAATCCAGCCTCAGACACTTGACAACTTACTAGCTGTGTGACCCTGGGCACGTCACTTAACCCCAGTTGCCTCACCAAAAACTAACAAACAAAAAGAGAGTGGTATAAGGGCAACCCAATGGGAGGGAGCATCTAGGAAAAGAGGGTGGCCAGCAGTGCCAAATGCTGCAGAGAGATCAGGAAGGGTGGAGACAGAAAAGATCATCAGATTTGGCAATTAAGAGGACATCATTTTGAAGAGAGCATTTTCTTTTTTTTTTCTAAATAGAATTTTTTTTCCAAAATATATGTAAAAACAAAATTTTAGCATCAATTTTTTTTGTTTTGTTTTTTGTTTTTGAGGGACAATGGGGGTTAAGTGATTTGCCCAGGGTCACACAGCTAGTAAGTGTCAAGTGTCTGAGGCTGGATTTGAACTCAGGTACTCCTGAATCCAGGGCCGGTGCTTTATCCACTGCGCCCCCTAGCATCAATTTTTTAAAAACTTTGTGTTCCACCTTCTCTTCCCCCCTCCATTTCCACCCCCACCCACAAGAACTCAATCAATTCAAAATAAGTAATAAATAATAATAATAAATAATACATGAGTAGTCAGGGAAAAATTCTCATATTAGCTAGTTGTGAGAGAAAACAGTCAAAAAACCCAAAACTTCAGATTAAGGAATTGTCAAAGAGGAAATGAAAAAAAAAGTTTTAAAAATGTGTTTTTATCTGTTTTCAGATACTATCAGTTTTTTCTCTGCAGATGGGCTGCAATCTTCATAAGTCCCTCAGGGTTATATTGGATCATTGTCTTGCTGAAAACAACCACATGCTTCCCAGCAGATCATCCCCCACTATTGCTGTTATTTTGTATACAGTACATTTCACTCTGCTTCAGCTCATGTAGGTCTCTCCAGGTTTTCCTGATAGCATCCTGTTCATCATAATCTCTATATAGTACCTTAAGCTTGACAGAGAATCTTCTTCACAAAAGCCCAGCAAAGTAGGTACCATACATTTTGCCATTATAATCAATCATCATAACTATTTCCCTCCATCCCACTCCCTTCCCATGACATTTACTCTATCTTCTTTTTACCTATTCCTCCTCAGAAGTGCCTTACTTCTGACTATCCTCTCCCTTGCTCTGCACTCCCTTTTTTCACCTGAAGAGAGCATTTCGAATTGAGTGAGGAGTCAAGAATGAGAAGAAGGCAGAGAACCTGAGAGACTGGAAGGGTGGAAATAGGAGACTTCAGAAGAGGGATACATTTTGGGGGAAAGATGATATAATCGTGACACATCTATTCTTCTTTATCTTGTTCTACTCACTCTTTCCCACTAAAACACAAGCAGGTGTGTGTGTGTGTGTGTGTGTGTGTGTGTGTGTGTATGGCATTTAGTTACTGGCTAATGCCCTGGAAGGCAGAGATTAAAACTGTGGAGATCAGTGACAGGGTGTGAGGATATTGGGGTCAGGGTAGGTGTATGGTGCTGGTGGTTGAAATTTGCCTGTCTGTAATAGGTCCCTGTGTCTGGGTTGGTTAGATTATATCCTTCCTTCCTCAAGGGACATGCAGCCATCTAAGGGCAGCTCTGGGAGGAGCTTGAGTTGGGGAGTGTTGAAGGGGCCAGTGTAACTGTGTTGGAGATGAGCTCATGATGGCTATGTCAGGGAGGTTCGGTTGCAAACTGTCTTTCCACTTTCCAGCTGATCATTCATCCCTTGGGATGAAGCAATAGTCCCTTTGGATTTATGCCACTCTTTTGGAGACCACTGCTTTAAGTGGATGTGTAGCTTTTGAGCTGGGAAGTGATGTTGTCAGCCCTATGCTTTTAGGAATATCATGTTGGCAGCTGTATGGAGGATGAATTAGAGAGAGGAGAGACAGGAGATAAGGTGACCAATTAGGAAGGCCTAAATTCTGGAGTTGGTGGTGTGAGTTGAAGAGAATGGGACAGATGGAAGAAATATTGTGAATATTTCTTCCACAAGAAAGAAAAGAAAATAAAAATAATAAAAAAAATAAAAGAAAAGACCACAAGATTGGGAGACCCTGCCTAGAAGATTGCTCTTATTGTTTGTCCTTCATTCTCACAGAGGATCATGACAGGACATTGGAAGGTGATGTCATGACATTCACTGAATTGGATTTAAGTGAGGGACAGCTGTGCAAGGTCACCGAAAGGTATTCTATACATGGACCGTATCATCGACTCCTACTTGGGAGTGAAGCAGGACCAACTAGGGTATGCCTTCACACACGTTACAATCATGACAAAATTTGAAACCTGGTGTCTGAGAGTACCTGGGACATTCCCCTTCTTAAGTCAAAGTAGTGACACTTTTCTTTCAAGCTACCTTTGTGGACGAGATGGAGGGGTGTGGACTCGATTATTGTATAGTTAGGTGGAAGTTTCTTCATTCCCCAGAACTTGTTGCTGCTATCCCCCCAGTTCTAATGAAATATCCTTGCACTGGATCTTGTCCCCTCAGCACCTAGGGGGTACTTAAAGGGACAAACTAATCTAACAAACTAATTAGGCAAAATATGCTAATGAGAGAGTATTAGGGACCAATTATTGAACTGCTTCAGTTTCTCTTTATGGAACACATATAAAGGTCCTGGGCTTTCATTATTCACTACTTTCTTTTTTTGCGGGGCAATTGGGGTCAAGTGACTTTCCCAGGGTCACACAGCTAGTAAGTGTTAAGTGTCTGAGGCCAGATTTGACCTCAGGTACTACTGAATCCAGGGCCGGTGCTCTATCCACTGCGCCATCTAGCTGTCCCTCACTACTTTCTATATCTTTGCTTGGGTAGCTACGTGGTGCTGTGGATAGAGCATTGGCCCTGAAGTTGGGAGGAGCTGAGTTCAAATCTCACCTTAGACACTTACTGTGTGACCCTGGGCAAGTCACTCAATGCCAATTGCCTGGGGCCATCTCAAGTCGTCCTGATCTATCTATCTATCTATCTATCTATCTATCTATCTATCTATCTATCTATATCTTGTCACTGGACTCAGATGGCTCTGGAGGAGAGAGTGAAGTTGGTGACTTTGTGCAGCCCTTCCTCACTTAAATCTAATTCACTGCAAGTCATGCCGTCTCCCCAGTGTCATTATCCTCTTCAAGAACAAAGGACAAAGAACAACAACATCTTTGCTAATGTCTATACTTCAACCCTAGCCACTGGGCTTCCTAGACCTTTCTGCTTTCTGAGCAGGCTTGACTCCTGAGGTTAAGAGATTTGCCACCTCTGATTCTCTGTAGTCATGTAATAGCATTGTATTTTGGTGACCATCCTTCTTTCTCTTACTCTAACCATTGCACCTTCCACATCACAAGAAGATTCATTTATTTATTTTCTAGGGTTTATTTACAATGGTAAAGAGAACAGACAAATTAGGAAATGTAAAAGTTAGTTATTTAACTTGATTCTCATTACTATGGGGTCTCTGCTCTTTAATGGTACCCAGGGAGGAATGTGGTCCTCTAACTTAATTATGGGTTTTACTTATCTGACTCACTCTCAGGCAAATATGGAAGCCTCCAGTTTCATGGTAGATTTTTGGTGTTCTATTCCTTACCAAAATAGAACCCTCCCATGCCGTAGTCAAAGGGAAACAAGCAAATTACAAAAGGTATTGTCTTATCACTTCAAAAATCAGAGTAATCCTGCCCCATACAAAAGATATCCCCCTTTCCTCACCAAATTACTTTGGAAATACTTTTTCACACTTATAAAAGAGACTTAAGGGGATTAGGATAGCTTCTCTATCTCAAGTTACATTTTGTGACTACAAAACTGCCACTAGTTGTCTGTCATATTTTTTTATATATACTATTTTATCCCCCCAATTACATGTTAAAACAACTTAAAAACATTTTTAAAAAGTTTTGAGTTCCAAATTCTATCCTTCCCTCTCTCCTTCCTCCCTTTTCCCCCTCCCTGAGATGGTACGCTATCTGATATAGTTTATAGATGTTTAATCATGTCTGTTATACTTTCAAAAGGAGATTTCACCTTGAGAGTGACCCAGCTCCTGGATAGCTATTGAGGATCATTGAAGATCAAATAATAACAATAATAAGAGCTATCATTTATATAGTGCTTGCTATGTTCTAGGTACTTTACAAATATTATCTCATTTGATCCTCATAATAACCTGAGGACGTAGGGCTATCATTAGCTCCATTTTACAAATAAGGAATCTGAGAAAGATGGAGATTAACCAGGGTCATACAGCTAATATGTGTTTGAGGCTGGATTTGAACTCAGATATTCCTTACTCTAGGCCAGCGCTCTATCCATTGTGCCACCTCACTGCCCTAAATTGTACAACATATGTAAAGTGTTTTGCAAACTTTAAGGAACAATTATTATTATTGATGGGTTTGTAGAAGAATCAAGTGAGCCAGTCAATGATGAAAATTTTTGTTTGGTCTAGAAATGATTTCATTGGCATAGAAATTCCCCAGTAAGGAAGTTCCCAGTTCCAGAGCAGATCAGTAATTGTTCTGCAATTTAGAGGCTTAAAGAGTCGTCTGGGGACTCTTGAGGTGTTAAGTGACTCCCTCACTGTCCGTCAGTAGGTGTCAGAGGTGAGTCTTGAGCCTAGGTCTTCCCTCTGAGGCAGGAACAATGAAGGAAATAAAGCCATAATTAAGTCAAAGCTACTGGGACCTTTCCCAGAGTGCTGACATCTCGGAGTGCCCTGGTGGTCTTCTGTCCCATATTTGTTCATGGCTTATGCTCTTTTTTTGTCAGCTTTCCCTGAGCTGCCATCCCTAGGGATTCATTGCAGTTGAGTTCCTTTTTTCTTCTGCATGCCCTCTTCCGGCCACCATCTCTCTTCTCTGCTTCCTCCAGAGTCTTGTGGGATGAGGGCCAACCCCCCTCCCCTCCAAATGAATTTTCACCAACCACCAAAATTCTTAGTTGTGTCTCTGAAGAGAATGGTCTTAGGACAGCAGCTAAATGCTTTAAAGTTAAGGCAGTTTGCCAAACGGTGGGGGGGGGGTGTGTTGGTGTTAACACCTCCAAAGTGGAAATGGAAATAACAGGGAAAAGGCATACAATCAAGGATGTTGGCCAGGGAGCCTTAGGCAAGATGGTCTTCATGCCATGGAAGGAGGGAGTCCACATAAGTTTTCTACTCTCCCTGTCCTTTTTTTTTTGTGGGGCTATGGGGGTTAAGTGACTTGTCCAGGGTCACACAGCTAGTAAGTGTCAAGTGTCTGAGGCCGGATTTGAACTCAGGTACTCCTGAATCCAGGGCCGGTGCTCTATCCACTGCTCCACCTAGTTGCCCCCTCCCTGTCCTTTTAAATGTTTTATTTATATTCTTTACTTAAAATACAATGTCAATTTTACTTCCCAATCATTTTCCCCCGGCATCACTAAAAACCCTCTCTTTTATAATAATAGGTATAGTCATGCAAAAAAAAAAATGTCTGAAATTACATGCCTTACTCCTCACTGATGGTCATTTCCTCTCTGCCAGGGGCAGGAGGCATTGATACTTTACCATTCAACTTTCAAAGTCACAATTCATCTCTTGAGAGAGAATGTTCTCAGGAGGAACATATGCATATGGTTGTACCCATCTCTTGCTGGGACTCTTGAGTTCATCTTAACTCCATGCATAAATGTTTTCCCTTGCCAGAGGTTCATTGGCAAGGAACCACTAATTAATTCCTTCTTCCTCTGCTTGCACTGAGAGTTCTCCTAGAACACAAAGCACTTTTTTTTTTTTGGTGGGGCAATGAGGGTTAAGTGATTTGCCCAGGGTCACACAGTTAGTAAGTGTCAAATATCTGAGACCGGATTTGAACTCAGGTTCTCCTGAATTCAGGACCAGTGCTTTATCCACTGTACCACCTAGCTGCCCCCACAAAGCACTTTTGAGGGTCCCCAGCCTTGTTCTCAAGCAGAGCTTCTTAAATTTTTCCACTTACGATCCCTTTTCACCAGAAATTTTTTTTGTGTGTGAGGCAGTTGGGGTTAAGTGACTTGCCCAGGGTCACACAGCTAGTAATACCCCCAAATTTTTTTATGTGATCCCGAGTATATTTGTATGTAAAATAGGTATACGTAACCTTTTACTGTTGCCAAATTTTTAGCGACCCCCACATTCAGTTAGCCCCCATATGGGGTCGTGACCCACAGTTTTAGAAGCTTTGTTGTAGAGTACACACTTCTTGGATGTAGGTCTTGGCATAAACATTCTTGTCTGGAGAGCTATCAGTGAGGGTGTAGCCTAAAGGGATGGAACCACGGAATATTTAAATATTTAGAAAATCAGCCATATTGAGTATGATTTGTCATACCCTAGGTCTGAGGGTGGGTGGTAGGGAACTGAGATTGAGAGAATTAACAATGTTCTGGGAAAGACTGACCAGGAAGGAGCATGCCATTCTGATTGTGACCAGTAGAGGGCAGCAAAAAGCCTTATTTGGGTCTGGTCCCTTAAACCCCTTTCCACAGGAATATGGGAAACAACTGGAGAAAGTTAAGTCCAGAGTAATAGGAGTGGGGTGAGTTGAGGTGTCTATCTAGAGTGGGGAATGAAGAATTAGTTTTTAAAAAGCCAAAGAAAAAATACAGTTACTGGACTGGGGTCTGAAGTCATTTAAGCCTGCTATCACTATTTTTGTGTATGTGTGTATGTGTGTGCTTGGGGGGGCAATGAGAGTTAAGTGACTTGCCCAGGGTCACACAGCTAGTAAGTGTCAAGTGTCTGAGGCTGAATTTGAACTCAGGTCCCCCTGAATCCAGGGTAGATGCTTTATCCACTGTGCCACCTAGCTTCCCCCTGCTATCACTATTTTTATTCCTATTTTACAGTTGGGGAAACTGAGGCCCAGAGAAGTGATCCTATAACTAGGACTGGACCTCAGATCTTCTGATTGCAAATCCAGTGTGCTCTCTACAACACTGTGCTGTCTGTTGTCATGTTGTTAATATGATTATTTTTATTTCTCCCCAAGTAGGATATGAGCTCCTTGAAGGCAGGAACGTTTTTGTCTTTGTGGAGACAAGTAAGGTAGCTAGGAGTGCTAAACCCGGAGTCAGAAAGACCCGAGTTAGAATCCTGTCTCAGGCACTTAGTAGCTCTCTCACCCTGGACAAATCACTTACCTCTCCCTCAGCCTTGATGTCCTTATCTGTAAAATGGGGCTGTATCTACTAGTAGTACTCACCTCCCAGGATTGTTTTAAGAATCAAGTGGGATATTGTGTGCAGACCTTAAAGTACTATAAATGTCAGCTCTTATTTCCAGCACTTTGTACATAGTAAGTGGAGATCAGAGGCAAATTTAGGAGTGTCTTTCCTCTGGGTAGAGAGGTTGGCTTAGCTTTCTTCAGGTGTAGTTAAGAGCCTTTTGATAAGCCTTTTGATGGTGTCCCATGGAACTGGTACCCTGATCCCTTTGATTTTTAAAAGGTCATTTCCTACCCTGGTTACTGATAAACTTTTAGAGATTGGGGAGGACTGGAGGTTTGTTCCTGGATAGACAGATGGGTAGAAGATATCTGATTGTGACAGAGAAGAAGGGCTTAAGTGTCATTTTTCTTCTTGTACTCGTTTTTTTCCAGATGAAAGCTAGATTCTTCCTAGTCACCTATAAATGAATGGTGTTCTATCTTATTAGTCAAAGACCATGGATAAACGGTTCCTCTTTCATGGAGGTGCAATAGCTATCCAAGGCACCTCTAATGTTATAATCTGAAAGGCAGTGGGAAATCTCCCTAGATGACATCTGCAGTTCTCATGATCAGTGTTACACAGACAGCTGGGTAGCATAGTGGATAGAGTGCAATATTCGGTGTCAGGAGGGGCCTGAAATAGAATCCTGTTTCTGGCATCTGGATAGTCCTGTGACCTTGGACAGATGACAATTTTTCTCAGCCTTCATTTCCCTCATCTATCAAATAGGGATAATAATTATAACATCTACTTTGCAGTGTTGTTGTATATAAGCATTAGCTGTTAAAATAATGCAGTGTTTTCAGTGGTCCCAAGCTTCTCCTTGAAACAAAGGCCTATCTTTTTAAACATCAATATTCTTTCCTTAATATGTTTTACATGATTGAACATATGTAACCTATATCAAATTGCTTACCATTTTAGGAAGAGTGGAGGGTTGGGGAGGGGGAGGGAGGGAGAAAAATTTGGAACTTGAGATCTTGTAAAAATGAATGCTAGGGCAGCTAGGTGGCACAGTGGATAAAGCACTGGCCCTGGATTCAGGAAGACCTGAGTTCAAGTCCAGCCTCAGACACTTGACACTTACTAGCTGTGTGACCCTGGGCAAGTTACTTAACCCCCGTTGCCCTGCAAAAAAAAAAGGATGCTAAAAATTGTCTTTGTATATAATTGGAAAAACTACTATTAAAATATTCTTTCCTTGGTGCTGCATGGCTTTAAGCCATGAAATACCACAGACTTTGAAGAAGTCAAAATGGAGAGCTGTATAATGTCTATGAGTGGTTTATTACCAATGAACATAGTAGGAGGAAGGGAAGAAGCATTCATTAAGATGCGACTATGTGCATGGGGCAGCTAGGTGGCGCAGTGGATAAAGTACCAGCCCTGGAGTCAGGAGTACCTGAGTTCAAATCCGGCCTCAGACACTTAACACTTACTAGCTGTGTGACCCTGGGCAAGTCACTTAACCCCAATTGCCTCACTAAAAAAAAAAAAAAGATCCGACTATGTGCTAGGCACTGTGCTAACTGCTTTATGAATATTTCATTTGATTCTCACTATGATCCTAGAAAGCAGGTGCTGTTATTACCCCCCATTTTACAATTGAGGAAACTGAGGCAAACAGGGTAAGTGCCTTGCCCAGTCACAGTGCTAGTAAATGTCTGGGACTGTAATTGAACTTCAGTCTTCCTGACTCCAGGCCCAGCCACTGGGACAGGGAGGGCCCATACCCACAAAATCATGGATCTTTTGAAGTATTCTCTTTGGGTTAAACAACTCTCTTCCTGGAATTATCTTTTATTTTTTATTTTTTTGGGGGCAGGGCAATGAGGGTTAAGTGACTTGTCCAGGGCCACACAGCTAGTAAGTGTCAAGTGTCTGAGGCCGAATTTGAACTCAGGTCTTCCTAAAATCAAGACCAATGCTTTAATCACTGAGCCACCCAGCTGCCCCCAGAATTATCTTTTAAGATATACATCCTCCTAGGAAAGATATTATAAATCCTTAACAGCAGTATGAATGAGTTTGTGATAAATGTACAAGTTTACATTTATATAGTACACCGATCCAATAATCCTGTGAGGTTAAGTGGTACATCAGTTTACCACTGAGGAAACTGATTTGCCCAAGTTGATACAAGTAGCAAGTGGTTAAGCTAGACCTCAGCCTTGGGTCTTCATACTCCAAGTCCAGTCATCTTTTTGGGAGACTGTGCTGCTGCTGCTCAATTTTTAGGTGACTAGCTTTCTGATGGGAAAGTAATGGGGAATGTGCACTCAGAACAGATTTTAAGAACTGGTCCTTTCTTTCCCATGCCCAGTAGCTTATGACACTCATGTGAGTCACTGTCTTAGGACACTGAGAGATCTAGAGAGAGATCTCAGACCTTTCATCACATTTCTATTGTCCTTTTTGGTCAAGAGTAGGATTAGCCCTCACATCCAGGCCAAGTACTGACATACTTATAGAATATATTCAAATATTCTAATGCCTTTCCCTGACATTTAAACAAACTAAACTTTCATGTAAAATGCTCCCCTGACTCTCTAGAAAATTGTTTATTTTTCTCCTTAGGTGGTAAAAGTTCAAAGCTCCTTTTCAAATATGTGTAATTTCTTAAGACCAAAAAATTTTTACAGCCTTTTATGATGTTTTCTTTCTTTTATGGGTAAATCTATTTTAACACCAGCTATTTAGAAATGCTCTTTTTTTCCTCTTTGGTGTGTGTGTGTGGCGGGGGACCGAGAGGAGAAGGAAGTCTTGGAAGACTTCCTAACCTAAAAGTATCCTCTTTAATTTCTTTAGCAAAATTAACCCTGGGTAGGGCCTATGAGATCAATCAAAGAAAAGTTAATATATTATATAATTTAGAACTATTGAGTGATTTTAAGATGGCAGGTTTTCTAAGGAGGGAGGAAAATGAGAGAACAGGAATATGAGATGATCTATGTCATAAAAAGGGAGAAATAAGAATAAAAGGAGGAGAAAGAATTTTTTGAATCATATGAAATGAGTGAAAGTAAAAGCTTTCCCAGGCTAATAATTATATTGTTTTCAGAATGTCAAAAGCATCAGAAAGACAGAGAAATGAAATGAATGAAACTAAATCTGCCCTTTCTTCAAAGGTAATTCAGTACAGGGGCGGCTAGGTGGTGCAGTGGATAAAGCACTGGCCCTGGATTCAGGAGTACCTGAGTTCAAATCTGACCTCAGACACTTGACACTTACTAGCTGTATGACCCTGGGCAAGTCACTTAACCCCCATTGCCCTGAAAAAAAAAAAAAGGTAATTCAGTACAAATCCATCCTGGATTATTAGTCCTTGAAGTTAGGGGTCATCCTGCTTTCATTTGAGGAAACAGGTTAACTGGGGTAAAAGTGTTACGATCCTAATTTTTCTCTATTTCAAAAATTATATACATATATTTATATGTGTCTATATAAATGCATACATCTATACATATTCACACATATTTAGAATATAGCCTTTTCTTCTTTGGTTCAGTGTAATTAAATTTTTTTTTTTTTTGCAGGGCAATGAGGGTCGTGACTTGCCAAGGATCACACAGCTAGTAAGTGTCAAGTGTCTGAAATCAGATTTGAACTCAGATCCTCCTGAATCTAGGGCCGGTGCTTTATCCACTGTGCCACCCAACTGCCCCCTATGCATTAATATTTGTTGTTGTTTGGTTGTTTTTCAGTCACGTCTGACTCTTTCTGACCCCATTTGAGGTTTTCATGGCAAAGATGCTGGAGTGGTTTGCCATTTCCTTCTCCAGCTCATTTTACAGATGAGGAAACAGAGGCAAACAGGGTTAAATGACTTGTCCAGGGTCACATAGCTAGTAAGTGTCTGAGGCCAGATTTGAACTTAGAGGAGTCTTTCTGAGTCCAGGCCCAGTATACTATCTACTGTGAAACCTAGCTACCACATATATGCGTGTGTGTATACATACATACATATATACACACATACATATACACACATATGAATGTACTTTTAAATTTAAGATTGTGTGTGCTTCTCATGCATGTCTAAGTGGGTTGTCTCAATGTGGCTCTCATAGAGGTGCTGATAAATACCTCTGTAATCTTGCCCACCCCTCTCCAAGGGAGATTTTGTCTTCTGCCTGTAGGGGAGTAGAAGAAGGTCTACAGGGCTAACTGCTTTATTTTCTTCTTGTAGAAAGTGGTGCTGGATTAGAATTATGCTTATCTGCCTCCCTAAATATGGCCACAATAACTTTTTGCTATTTGCTTGGATAAATGGGTTAACTCACTATTCACCATTTGTGACAACCTTTTGTGTAATTTTTGGTGGAAAAGAGTCAAGTCCAAGGGGTATAAGCTTCCCTTTTAAAGGGTAGTGACCAGGGAAGGTAGCAGCCTTGCTGCTTGCCACTACCTTTTGCCTTCTAAGTCTTATGTCCAATATGCCTTAAATACAATTCTCTAACTTTGGAAAATAATTTGTTTCTGGTTAGGAATTTCAGGCATCTGGAAATTTATCTAGCAGGGAAAGCATCTTTTTGGGTAGCATATCCCTCAAATGGCATTGCATAAATAGCTGACTATTCCATATGTGTGCAAGATTGATTTTGCTAAGGATGTGGGTGCATTTTCTAGAATTTTTGTACCAGTGACTTTTTCTATTCCATATGTAATGTACCTGTGTCTAAGGACTTGTACCTCCAGGCAGTGGACCACATCTGCTAGAAGTCTTTAGGGCACTCTGAAAGTGTTTCCCCAAGGGCCTCTGAAGGATGTCACTGGGTATATGGACTTTGAAGGTGAAGGTTGGAGAGAGATAGATGCAGAGGGAGTGGAGAGAGTCCCTCTCTATGTCTTGTTCTGCACCACTGGTCTTTGAAAGCCCTTAGCCTACTTGCAGCAGAAGGTAGCAAGTGTAAATGTAGCACAGGGATGAGCTGATCTTGAATATACGCAAAAGAGGAGCAAAGATTCTGTCCAGTTAAGCTCATGGGACAGTCTCAAGGAGAACCCTTGGGAAGGTGAGCATTTTTTTACAGCTCTTTGAGCCAAGAGGAAGGAATCTAGCCCGAGCCTATGTAGAGGGTGGTGAGTGACTGACTTTCCTGTCCTTATGCCCAGTGGGAGGGAGCTTTACATTAAGCATCTGAACTTAGACCTTTTGTCTCCTTCACCCAGAGGCTGGATCCTCTGGGAGTGAGGCTTCACCCAGCACCTGGCCAGGGGGTAGTGCTGGTCATCTTATCCAGGCAAAAGAAATACTTGGTGATTGATCTTAACAACCAGTTTCTTGATGTAGTCTGGTAAGACCATTAAGAAAGGCTGAAAACAGCCAATCAATTGTTTTTGACAGAATGTTTTATTTTGTATGAGGTGTCACCTAAGAGAAAACAGGCATCAGCTTGCAGCAAACATCCTCATTATTTGCTTTCTCAGCAAAGCTATCCATGAAAGCCTGATTTGAAAAGCAGCAAAGAAAGAGCTGTTGTTTATTGAATTCATCTTGGTTTTTACCTATTGACTTCTTTAGTGTCGGCCTAATTTCTCAGAAACTGTGTGCTTCTGTATCTATTTGCTCATTTGCTTGGTTAGGGCTGATTCTGGGAGTTTTCTTTAATAGGATGCCTTCCTGATGCAACATATCCAAAAGAAGATTTCAAATTCTTCAGATCTGTTTCTCTCCAACTGGCTTGGTTTGAAAGTATTTTTCTTTTCATAAAGTGTAAGGAGGGAGAGAGGGAGGGAGGGTAACTAGCATCAAAAAACTCAGAAAATAGCCATTCTTTTTTCAAAACAATAAATTCTCCTAATTCGTGTAGTACTCTGTAATTTACAAAGCATTTTAACTCACATTTTCACAATAATCTTTATCATCCCCATTTTACAGATGAAACAGATTCAGTGACTTCAGTGATGGAGGTTAAATAACTTGCCCAAGGTCACACAATTAGTAAGTAGTAGCTCTAGGACCCAAATCCATGTTTTTTGCTCACTCTAAGTGCATTCTTTCCTGTTTCTCTGCATTTCACTGTAGGAAAGGACATGAAGGACTAATGGTCCTTCATTGAAAGATCAATGAAAAAAAAGGAGGCTTGCTATGTGAACCCCTCCCATAGTATGTCTAGTTGTCTCCACTCTATTCAAACTGTCATCTTTACTTCTTCTCCCTTCTTCCTGCCTCCTTCTCTCTTGAAAACGGGACTCCAATTTGGACTCTTCTCTTGAAACACCCTGGGCTTCGATCGGCCTGCTTTGGCCTCATCTTGTTTAGTTACAGGATTCCAAAGTCGTTAGGCCAGCTAGATGGTCAAAGTGGATGGAGCATGAGGCCTGGGGTCAAGAAGACCTGAGTTCAAATTCAGCCTCAAACACTCAAATAGCTGTTTGACCCAAGGCAAGTCTTTTAAACCTCTGTTTGCTTCAGTTTCCTCATCTGTAAAATTGGCATAATAATGGGCACCTGCCTCCCAGGGTGGTTGTGGATTTCAAATGAGACAATACTTACAAAACATTTATTATAATGCTAGGCACATAGTAAGAGCTATATGTTAGATGTTATTATTATTATTATTATTATTATTATTATTTCTATATGTCTATAGTCATACAACATGTACCCCATCCCCATTCTAGCTCCTTTTAATGTCTTGTCTTCTTCAGTTAGAATGTAGACTCTTTGGGGGCTATATAGCTTGTTTTTATCTGTATCTTCAGTATTCAGTATAACAAATACCCCCTCCCCCTTTCCTCCCTTCTCCTCCCCCTATAATATGAATGAATGAATGAATCAATGAATATTTTTCCATGGTCTATTATAATATGTACGCCCTTCTATTAGATGTAATTGAGAAAGCAATAGAAGACTTGGTCCCCACCCTCTCAGAACACATGAGCTAGCTGGGGAGACAGGACTAATGTAGGTGAGGCAATAGTGAATGATAGAAACAGTATATGGTCAAATTATAAATTATATGGTATATGTAGTAAGTACCCTTCTCTACTGAAGATTAATTCCAATGCTTTATTATGGCATGGAAGTGAATTTGAGTCCTTAAAGGCTATGCCCACAGAATACAAGCTGTGGCAGACCCTATGAAGTGGAAAGGCTTTAAGCATGGGCTAAGTCATAAGTTGTAGTCTAAGGGCCAGCCCACCTGGGAGGGGGATGAATTTGTGTGACCACAGCAACTTTCGAATCCCCATCGGGGAAGGAAATGTCCACCCTGAGGAAACCATGAATCCCTGAAATATTATTGTCAGTATTATAGGAGGCCTGATGAGCCTTGGAGTAGTCAGGGAAATCCACATGGGAGGGCTAAGACTTGACTTTTGGGATTGAAGGATGTGAATATTTAAGTCACATTAAGGGTGAAAACCAATAAGCTATTTTCATGGATGAAAGATTTTATCAGGATCATTTGCATAAAACTAGTATAGTGCTAATTAGAAATTATTCTTATCTATTCATTAAGTTGAGAGGGTATTACAACTATTCCTGAGCATCATTAACTTTAAAAAAGAGTTTTATTGATGCTCTTTCTCCCCTCACATCACTGTCATTTCCCAATGACTTGCTCCTTCCTTACTTCTTAGAGAACATTGTAAAGCAAATACACATTGTAAAGCAAAACAAATCAATTCATTGGCTATGACTGAAAATATATGCCTTGTTTTGTACTTATAGTTCACTGTGATATGAGAGATGGGAGACTTGCTTCACCATCAGTTTTCTAAAGTCATGATTGGTCAATGCATCAATCAGAGTGTTGAAGCCATTCAATGTTGTTTTCTTTTACATTGTCATCAATAGCTGTTTTTTAGTGTTATTGATTTTTTATTTTACATTCATTTCTGATTATGCTTCCCTCTCTTGAGAGCCTCTTTTTGCAACACAAATAAGGAAAAAGAAACAAAAATTCAGCAAGACCAATGATCACATCAACTGTGCCTGACAGTTGTGTACACAACATTCCACCTCTTCCAAGTTAGGAAGGAAATGAATTTTTTTCAGCTCTTCTCTGGGGTCAGACTTGGGAATCATTATGATAAAATGTTGAGTTTTGTTTTGTTATTCAGTCAGTCAACAAACATTAAGTGTTTACTATGTGCACTCATTGAGCTAAGCTATGGGGATACAAAGAAAGGGGCAAAAGACTGTTCCTTTTCTTAAGGAGCTCACAGTCTAATGATTATTCTTTCTATATATACTGTTGTAGTCATTGTGTATACTATGTTCCTGTTCTTACTTTGCTTTGTATTAGAACATGTAAATCTTCCCATGTTCTCCAAATTCTTTATATTTGTTGTTTCTTACAATGTAGTTATATTCTATTATGTTAGGGGGCAGCTAGGTGGAGCAGTGGATAAAGCACCAGTCTTGGATTTAGGAGGAACTGAGTTCAAATCCAACCTCAGACACTTGACACTTGCTAGCTGTGTGACCCTGGGCAAGTCACTTAACCCCTGTTGTTCCCCCCCTCCCCCAACAAAAAAAATTTTAAAAATTTCCATTATGTTCATATAGTTTAACTGTTCCCCAGTCAGTAGACACCTCCTTTATTCCCAGTTCTTTGCCACCCCAAAAAGGGCTTCAGTGAATATTTTGGTATATTTCTATCTTTTCCCTCCTTGGAGTAATATGTGAACAGCAGGATCAATCAGTAATCAGTCAATGAAGAAGCATCTATTAAGTGCTTAGTATATACCAAATGCTAAACTAGGGGCTAAGGATACAAAGAATGAAGGAGCTATGAATTGGTCTAGACATTCTGAAAAGCAATTTGGAATTGTTCATAAGTATTTCTAAATATTCCTAAAATCTGAAACTATTATAATTATAAAATATTTCTAAACCAAAATCCCTACTATTATAGGATCCTGGTGATCCTATTACAACATCAGCTCCACCAACAGCATGCTTATCTTCCTGCAGTCCTTCCAATATTTATCTTTCTGCATTTTAATTTGTTGGTTTGAGGTTTATTGTTTCAATGTGCATTTCTCTTATTTAGTGATTTGAAGCAATCTTTCATTTTCACAGAATTACAGTGTTAGAAGGGATCTCAGTTGTTTTGCACACCAGCTCCTACCCGAAAAAAGAACTCTCCAACATACTCAACAAATGAATGGTCAGCCTTTTAGTGAGAGGAGGCCACTATCTCCAGGGCTGCTTACTCCATTTTCAGATGTTTCTAATTGTTAGGATTTTTTTTTTATCCACATGTGAAGTCTACAATACTCTCCTTGCAACTTCCATGCGTTGCTATTGCGGCCAAATAGAATGATTCTGATCTTTCTTCCACTGACAGGCCTTCAAGACCTTAAAGATGTCTGTCACTGCCACAGTTGCATTAGCTCATCCTTCTCTGTCAGGAACTTGAGGGCCTTCACCATACTTGTTGCCCTCATCTGGGCTCTCTCCAGCTTATTAATGTTCTTTCTATAATGTGGTGTCCAGAACCGAACACAATACTGCAGATGTGGTCTGACCAGAGCAGACCATTTCCTAATGTACCTCTTAACTGTTAAGAGGTAGGTCCTTAAAATAGTTGAGTTCTGCTCCCACCATTAACCCTTCCCCTCTGTGCCTAATTCCCATACTTGTGTTTTTCTTTTGAAGACAATTTGTTCAGATCTTTTGACCATTTGTACATGGAGTAATGGCCTTTGTTCTGATATGTTTGTGTTTATAACATATATCTTCGGTATCAGAAATATTTGGTGCAAAGTCATTTTCCCTCCACTCCATTACTAACTTCCACTGACAGTTTATCCAAGATCAGGATATTTTTACCTGTATAAATGCTGGCATAAAAGAAGTCTTAAGGAGGTGGGTCTGTCATGTAGCAAGTGAAGGATGAAGATAATTGCATAGCTCAAGTATCCTGCTGGCATCCTCAAATATGAAAAGACCCAAATGATGGCTTGTTGGGTTGATGATCATTTACAGAAGACTTGTAGAAGGATCTGAATGAGAAGAGAATAGGATGAAAAGGCACAGGTGGGTTGATTTGAATAGGAGGAAATAGTATACTGGTAAAATAATGAATCTTGTATTGTTGAAGTATTCTCATTTGTTCCTCCATCCAACACATATTGGTTTAGCACTTATGTACAGAGTAATGGGAATACAAAGATTAAAAATGGCATAATTTATGGCCTCAAGATGCTTACATTTTTCTGCCAGGGATAAGACATTAATAAAATAAATATAATATTATAAAGTAGGGAGTGATGGGCAAAGGAGAATTCCAGACAAAGTGATCTAGGAATATTTTAGGAAGGAGAAAACAATTTCAACTGTGCATGAAGTAGGGTGGGGATGATGGGGATAGGAATGGCTACCTAAAGGAGGTAATACCTGAATTGATTCTTGTTTGTTTGTTTTTTAAATTAATAAAGTATTTTATTTTTTTCCCGTTACATGTAAAGATAGTTCTTAACTTTTGTTTATACATGCTTCCCAATTTCAGATTTTTCTCCCTCCCTTGAATTGATTCTTAAATGAAGATAAGGATTCTAAAAGGTACATCTAGTGCTATCCAGTAAGTGGCATAACCTATTCAAATGCATGGAGGTGGGAGATGTCATGTTGAGGGTAGAGAAAGGATAGTACTCTAGTTTGGCTGCAATATAAGTACATGAAGTGGAGTAATGAGGAATAAGGCCAGGAAGGTAGTTTGGAGCCAGATTATAGAGGGCCTTAAATGTTTCTGTAAGTGGATGTTTTCACTTTGTCTTATATGTAACAGAGAGCCGCAGTGGGTCTTTGAGTAGGGGAGTGGCATGGTTAGAGATTTGTACCTTAGGAAGACAATTTTGGCTTTCTATGAAGAATAGATTAGCGAGGGGAGAGGCAGGAAGAAAGGTCAGTTAGGTCAGCATTATAATAGTCCAGATGAGGGCTGATGAAACCCTGAAGTAGGTTGGCAATGACTGAATGACAGTGACTGAATGTATGATACGGAAGGGAGGAATTCAAGAAATGCCTTGTAATAAATAAAATCCACAGGACTTGGCAAGGACTTGGATTAGATGTGGCGGTTTTGGGAGCCAGACTGCTGAGGGCATTAAATGGCAGGCCAAGTTTCACAAATGCAGAAGGGCAGTGGAAAGGCACATGGGTGGTATGGGAATTAGGCTGCAGCACACTGTAGGTATTGGCTTGAATGAAGAAATTGATGTAAGAGAAACCATCATGATTGTTGATGGGGTGGGTTCTATTTAGCCTCCTGGACCAACATGAGAGACAATAGATAACAGTCTAAGCGCTACATTGGTATATTCCCCCAACAAAAGCAAAAGCAAAAGTGAAAACAAAACAAGACCAAACCCCACTAAAACAACAACCCAGTGTGTTTTCTTCAGCATGTTAGGTGGACAAATGGAGAATTTTCAAGGGATATGGATTCAGGACAAGAAAGGATGTTATTTCCAGGGACTGGAGGGTGGGGGTGGGTCTATATTTACACTGGTGAGCTCACACATCTATTTAAGTATCTTAGTAAAGTATTTATTAAAGCACTTTAGACCCACAGACTGATAGAATGCTTGAGTAGAGATCATTTAAAGAATTTCTAAGTTAGATTGATCAGCTCCTGACTGCTCTATCTTTCAGAAATTATATTGTAGGGACTTGCAAGTATCAAAACCCCATTACTTTGAAAAAAAAATCTAAAATCCATGGCTCGGATTTGTCACAAAGTCAGACTGGCCTTGTCCTCAAGGCAAATAAATCAGCAAGATTTTTCTCAGGGTAAAAGAAAAAGGACTCCCCCCCACCCCTCCTCCTCTTTGAGGTGGAAGTTCTGCAGGCGGGTCACAAGATGGCACTACATACAAACAATTCTACACAATCCAGCAAAGCTCAGAGCATCTGAGAGACCTGGAGTCTGGCCTTTTTATAAGTTCGTGAAATGCATAATCTTTAGAACATCATGTTAATGAAGAAGCTAAAAGTGGGAAGACTATTAGATTGGAAAGAAAACAAAAGGAAAAACAAACCAACAATAACAACAATCACAAAAGCAAGGACCAGAGAGAGCAAAGTAGAAACTCTTGGTTACAGGATATGGTGCAAACCCCGAAGGAGTGAGTGAGCATCAGGGTAAAGTTTATTTGTCCGCAGTTGAATTTATGAAGATATTATTTTGTGGAGGCAAGGGTGGGACATGCGTTTTCAATTCTAGTCTTTTCTATCATTTCAGCTCTATTCGATTAGCTCCTTATGGGTACCCTCTGTGCAGCTGAAATGAACTGCTCATTGTTTCCAGAAATATGCTCAGGATTTACCCTGCCTTCCCATCTTGGCTCATGCTGTATCCTTTTTCTGAAAAGCCCTTTCCCTGATACTTTCCACATAGAAAATCTACTCATCCTTAAGGCTTGGCTGATGTGCCAATTTTCTGATTTCCTCAATTGCATCAGAGTTCTTTCTCCTATAACTCCCTATAACACTGTGTCTCTCTTCTGACATAGCCTACCTTGTACTATAGTCACTTCGGTACTTTTCACATTCCCCTTGCTAAATTGAAAGTTCACCGAGAAGTAGGGATAACTTACTCATCTTTGAATCTCCCATACCTTATAGAGTGGTACCTGGCACTCGGGAAATTTTTGGTTATTGAATTTAATTGAATTATTCAGTCTGTTGGCTGCAAGAAACATCATTAGCCAATTTCTTTCTGTTTTTGTTTTTGTTTTTGCCGGGCAATGAGGGTTAAGTGACTTGCCCGAGGTCACACAGCTAGTTAAGTGTCAAATGTCTGAGGCTGGATTTGAACTCAGGTCCTCCTGAATCCAAGGCCAGTGCTCTATCCAATGCAGCACCTAGCTGCTCCGCCAATTTCTGTGAAACTGTTTCCCTTTGTGACCATCTCATTATTTATTTGGTCTTATACCTAGGTTATAATGATTTGTAAAAGTGGTGAAGTGTGGTTTTGCTCCCCTGTCTCTTTTTCTCCCTCCCTCACCTTAGTTGCTCATTGTCAACATATAATATGGATTTTAATGAAAGGAGGGAAATATGACTTCATAGGTTTCACTAAGGTCCAATGGGATGCTGCTCACGACTAGAATATGGCAATGTTTGATACAGAACTATAACTAGGGTAGGGTGTCAGGGGTTTTGTCACCAAGATAACAAACTTGAGGGCGTTGACAGCATTTACACTTTCCCAGCAGTTAGAAACAACTTAGCAGAGTACCTAGTTAGTAAGAATTATTAGTCAAACTAAGAAAGGATAATTTTCCATTCCTTTGCAGAACTCCCTGGGCTGCCTCCACCCTGTTCCCACTTACCTTGGGGAAGCCAGTGCCAGCAGCCAACTGGGGTGTTCTGCCCACCGTGCTGCTGTCCCTGGGTTTCAGTTTCCATCACTTAGGGTCTTTCCCTCTACAGGGCCACCTAGTGTCCTGAGGCCAGATAAACTTACCCCCTCATCCCACCCTTACAAATGCTTGCTCGTTACAGCTCCATACCTTGTTCAAAGAGAAGGATCATTTAGAAGTGGGGAAACGTAGTACTGTATATCAAACAGTGAATTACTTATGTGTAAACACATGAATCCGAATGATAAACATGTTGAAGAACATTTGGCAGAGAATTAAGGGAGGGAGAAAAAAGAATCCATATAGTAGCCTAGATGCTATGAAGTCAGCTGAAGGGACTGGAAGGCATTTACTGTTGTAGAGCACAAGGCTGACATGGAGACAGATAGAAAGAATGTCTATTAAGTACTTGTGTATTAGGCACTATGCTAAGTGCTGGAGATACAAACACAAACAAACAATATGGTCTCTACTCTCAAGGGGCCTACAAGCTAGAAATGGAGGGTGGGGAGAGGGGAGGAAGAGGAAGGGCAAAGCAGCTGGAGAGGGGATGGAGAAAAAGTCTGGAGAGTGAGTTGAGATGGGAGGGGGGAATGAGTGTGGTTGGGGCTCCTTCCTGAAGGGGCATTCAGTGAGAGGGGGCCACCAATAAGGAGGGAGGAGCCTCAGGCTGAAGGTTTCTCCAGGCTAGCAAGGTTGAGAAATTTAGAGGGTGAATCTAGCTAAGATATAATTGTGATGGGGCACTTTAGTCATCTGAATATTGCCTGGAGGCCTCTCTGTGCTACAAGCAGAGAAGCAGATAAATTCCAGACTATATTTCCTGTTAACTGCATCTATCAGAAGAGGAGAAAAATCAGGAGGGTGTTTGCTATTTTTGGACCTAAGTCTGCTCAAAAAGGAAGAATTGGTTAAAATTAGTAGAAATGATGGGTATCTTAAGAATCAGGGATCATGCAATCTTAGAATTAGTGATGGATAAGGAAGGGGGGCAGGGAGAATAAAGAGAAATGACATGGCATAGTGGAAAGATGGTTGGATTTTAGAAAGACCTGGGCTCAAGCCCCATCTCTATCACAGACTGTGTGTGTGACCCTGGGTAAGTCACTTGACATGATTAATGGATTGAATCAAGCTGGAGAGAAGTCTCTGGGAGAGTGGCTTAAGGGTCTGTTCACAATTTTTATCAATGACATGGATAAAGGTTTATCAAATTTGCAGATGGCATGAATCTGGGAGATATCACTAATATGTATGATGGAAGAATGGGGATTTGGAGGGTCATGACAAATGGGAAGATTAGGTTGAAGTTATCAAGATGTCATTTAATGGAACGCAATTTGAGTTTTAAAAAATTTGCTGCACAGAATTGGGAGATATGGCTACAAGGTAGTTTATTGTGGGGAAAAGACCTAGGGTTTGAGTAGAGTACAAGTTCTAATATGAGTTTGAAGTGTGATCTTCGGGTGCATTAAGAGAAGTGTCTTGTATAAGGGAAGTGATAGCTCCACTACACTCTGACACATCTGGACTGTTGGGTCCAATTCCGGGGATCACATTTTAGAAGGGACTTTTTTGCAGCTGGAATGTGTCTAAAGGAAGGTGACTAAGATGATGAGAAAACTGGGAGCTGTGGCATACAAGGCTGAGTGAAAGGAACAAGGGCTACTTAGGCTGGAGAAATTGAGAGGAGAGAGCAGTGTCGTCTTTACACATTTACAGGATTTTCAGAAGAAGGAATAGATTTCTTCTATGTGGCCTCTGAAGGCAGAGCTAGATGCTGCAGAGGGAAAGCTTTAGGCTTGCTGTAAAGAAAATCTTCACAATAATTAGAGCAGGGGTCAGCATACTAGAGGGGGCAAATTCTACCTGCTGACCGCTTTTGTATTTAAAAATGTAAAAATCGCTCTTAGCTTATGGATGTACAAAGGCAGCAGTGCCTACTATATTTGGGTCTACAGGCAATGGTTTGCCTGACTCCTGACTTAGAGCCGTCTAGAAATGCTTTAGATTGATTGCCTTTGGTGAGGAGTGTTGGGAGAGGTTTTCAAGTGGAGGTTGGATGGAAGGGATGTCCGGGGTGGATTTGCGATTAGTTTAATATGGTATTATTAGCAAAATGGATCTAGATCTGAAAGGAAATTTAGAGTAAGAAGCATGTGGTCTAACCTCATTTTATAGATGAGGAAGTTGAAACCCCAGAAACTTAAGTGACTTGCCCAATGTCGCTTAGGGAGTAAGTATTGGAGACAAGATTTGAACCCAAGATCTTTGACTTTAACACTAGTGCTGACCATCTGACTGCTGAAGTCCTTTCCAAATTTAAGGTTCTGTGATTCTAGCATATGGTTCTACAGGATTACCTCTCTACCATTTCTCTTCATTTAAACAATAAATTTTTATTGATGTCATCATCACCTTCTTACATAATCATAGTTTTTCCCAGTATTCCCCTCCAAGATAATCATCCCATACAGCAAATAGTAAATTTTCACTTCTCATTTTTAGCGGTGCCCTGTGCCCTGGATCAGCCTCTCTCTCCCTCCCCCTCTTCCGTTCCTCCCAGTTCTACGCTAAGGTGGGAGTGGAGTACAGGGTAAATAATATTGTGTGCCTCCACTCCGTGTAACAGCATTTGCCTTCCCTGGGTATATGAAATTGGCCCTTATTTCATCAATATTGCTTAGGATTTCTTTTCTGCCAGCCTAGTCTTAGCTCTGTATTTCTGTAGCACCAAGCTTGGAGCTGATGTCAGCAGCCCTTAGAAGCTGTGTACGAGAAGTTTGGTGCAGGGAGAAAGTTTGACTGACATTTAGGTTATGATATTCAGACACCCAGGCGCTCTGTGGTGAAGGTGAAGGGGCCAACAACGTTAATAAGACTGAAGTCTTTGCTTTAGCCCGACATGAAAATAGGATGGGAATATGAAATATGAAGTCAAGAGGCAAAGCAATAAAGAAAGTTGAAATCTTTAAATATTTGGAAAGACTGCTTTCCAGTTATGGATGATGCGCCAAGGAAATAGATTGGAAATTCACAGAAGAGAAATTTTCTTGGAGCAAAGGAAGGGCCAAAAAAGAACAAATCTGCTTTATATAAAAGTCCATTTATTACCCATCTTCCAGAAATGGACTTTGTTCACACTGAGGTCCTCTGGCTGTTGGTAGCTAACTGCTATTTCAGACACTACTGACAGCAAAATTGTGAAGTAGCTAAAGTTTATATTTGGTTTTCTTTCTTTTTTTTTTCCTTCTTTTTTGTGACTTGCCCAGTGTCACACAGCCAGTAAGGGTCAAGTGTCAGAGGCTGGATTTGAACTCAATTTCTCCTGAATCCAGGGTCAGTGCTTTATCCACTGTGCCCCCTAGTTGCCCCCTCAATTAATCTCTTCTCAGATTACCTTTCATCTACTTTGTAGAGCTGGAGAAGGAAATGGCAAACCGCTCCAATGTCTTTGCCAAGAAAACTCCACATGGGATCACAGAGAGTCAGACACGACTGGAATGACTGAACAACAACAACAATTACTTAGATCTTCCATGTACCATGTATATATAATCTCTACTATTAGGATGTGAGCTCCTTGAGGGTAGGGTCTGCTTCTCTCTCTCCCCTTGTATCCTCAGTGCTTGGCATATAGGAAGCATTTGTTTGTTAATTTGACTTGACTCCCCACCAATTTACCCATCCTGTGTTCCATGCTTCCATTGATTGCCTCAAGGCTGACATCTCAGCATCTTTGGTGATGGTGAGTCTATCTGACAAATAGATCCTTTGGAATATAGTAAGGTGGACCTGTGAAAACAGTAGTGTTGTGCCGGTGTAATGTGTGTCTGAAACCAGAGTTCTAGCTCAGCTACTTACTACCTTTGTACCCTAAGTGAGTGAGTCTTTAGTCTGAGTTGATTCAACATTGAATCTGAATTTCCTCAACATTAGAGTGAGTCCTGGGGCAGAATTGTCCCGGCTGAGAATTGGAGGGTGAAGACCTAAAACATCACTTTTCCAGTCAGTCCCAGGCTCCGCTGATTATTGACCCTGCCTCAATTAGGGACATCTTTGTTTCTGATTCTTTGCTAACATAAAATGTGCTACTTTGAATATTTGGGTTTTCATGGGCTATTTCTGTTTTTTACTTCCTTGAGATATATGCCTAGCTATATTATCTCTGAATCAAAAACCATGGACATTTTAGTCATTTTGTTTTTGATTTTGTTTTTGTTTTGTGGGTGAGGCAATTGGGGTTAAGTGACTTGCCCAGGGTCACACAGCTAATAAGTGTCAAGTATCTGAATCCGGATTTGAACTCAGGTCTTCCTGAATCCAGGGCCAGTGTGAATTTACTGAGCCACCTAGCTGCCCATTTTAGTAATTTTTAAAAAGCATAATTCCAATTTATTTTCCAGAATGGTTGGATCAATTCATAGCTCTCCCTCCTGTAATGTGTCTTTGCTTACATAGCGTTCCATATTTGGAGGGGACATCCACATTTTTTGTCTTTTGAAGGCCTTTTGTTTATTCAAAGCTCATCTCAGATGACACCTTCTCCATGAAGCCTTCCTTGATTGCCTCAACCAAGTGTAATTTTCCCTCCACCAATATCTCTGAACACTTTGACTGATCTCTCCCCTGCACTTAATTTACACTTCCTTGCATGTTATTTGCCTACACATTCCCATTTAATAGTAAACTCCTTGAAAATAGAGTCTGTGTTGTGGCTACCTTTGTAGTCACAAAGTACAGTATCATGCCCTATGCAGGGGAAGAACTTCATAAATGTTTGTGGAATTGAATTAAATTGTTTTGCTGTTTCTTGCCATTACATGATTCATCATGCTGTGTCTATAAGGGGGAAGAGATGAGGGCAAAAATAGGGTGGGGATTTTGACATTTTAGAAGCATTTTTCCTGGTTTAAGAGACTTTTGGAATCCATCAAGCACTAGAAAGCTGAAATCACTAGATGATACACTGCTTTCCCTGTTGGGTCAGCAACGATTAATTGGGAGGCTTGGTTTTAAATGGCTTTGCCCCCGAGGAGGATGGATAGAAGTAAACAGCTCTGCCTGAAGGGATTGGCTGGACTAGGGCAACATGTTGCCAATTTTGAGCCATGAGCTGCCCATAGTTAGAAGTAATGCCAAGGAGTACATGTAGATATGCCAAGGAGACAGGAGTTAAGAAGGCGAGGCAGTATAAGGGGGAGAGTGTTAGGAGTCAGGACATCTGGTTTCTCATCTTGATACTGTCACTACTTGGATCTGGAATCTTTTTTTCCCCACTTAATAGTATTTTATTTTTTCACAATTACATGTAAAGATACTTTTCAACATTCATTTTTGTAAGATTTTTAGTTCTTTTCCTCTATTCCTCCTTCCTCCCCAAGGCAGCAAGTAATCTGATAGAGGTTATAGATTACAATCATGTTAAACATATTTCCACATAAGTCATGTTGAGAAAGAAGAATCAGAACAAAAGGGAAAAAACACAAGAAAGAAGAAACAAGCAAACAAATAAACAACAAAAAAGTGAAAATAGTATGCTTCCATCTGCATTCAGACTCCATAGTTCTTTTTCTGGATGTGGAGAGCATTTTCCATCATGAGTCTTTTGAAATTGTCTTGGATCATTGTATTGCTGAGAAGAGCTAAGTCTATCATAGTTGATCATTGCACAATGTTGTTGTTACTGTGTATAATGTTCTCCTGGTGCAGCTCACTTAACTCAGCTAGGTGATTAGTGGATACAGTTCTGGACCTGGAAGAAGGAAAACCTGAGTTCAAATACTACCTCAGACACTTACTAGCTGTGTTACCCTGGGCAAGGCACTTAACCCCAATTGCCTTAAGACATCCAGGGCCATCTCCAGTTGTCCTGATGTATATCTTGCCACTGGAGCTGGATGGCTCTGGAAGAGAGCATGAGGTTGGTGGCCTTGCTCAGCCCTCCCTCACTTAAATCCAATTCAGTGCAACTCATAACATCTGTTATGGTCCTCTTTGAGAATGAAGAACAAACAACAACAACCCAACCAACAATTACTATTTTCTTCTTTTGTCAATGTTGTCAATACAATGAGTATGAGATTGCTAGCCCTTCAAATACCTGAAGACTGCCTGTAGGCTAGGTCTTTCCTTTATGTATTCAGAGTTCATTCAACACATCCTTGTATAGCATGGTCTTGAATCACTTTGCCACCCTGGTTGTCCTCCTTTGGAGGCAGCATGGTATAGGGGAATGAGAACTAGCTCTAAAGTCACAGGACTTGCATTCAAATCCTGCTTCTGACACTTGTTATTTGTGTGACCTTGGACAAATCACTGAACCCGGTTCTCAGTTTCTTCATCTATAAAATAGTATGGTTGAAGTAGATGTTCTCTGAGGTTCCTTCCAGCTCTGGATCTATACCCCTACCATTTTATTCCCTCCTTTGATTTGGGCAATATGTTACTCAATGCCGTATAGTATAGCATTCACTGCTTTTGGCTGCCATGTCATATTGTTGGCTCATGTTGAGCTTGCAATCCACTCAAACTCTAAGATAATTTCCCTCCAATCTGTCATTTGGTCATGCCTTCCCCATTTGCTGTTTGTCAAACTTAGTATTTAGATCCGAATGTAGAATTTTGTGTTTATAGGTTTCCATTTTATTAGATTTGGTCCATTGTTTAGACTGTGACGATCTTTTTGGATTCCAACTTTGCCATTCTATGCATTCACTCTTCTTCCCATTTTTTTGTTATCTGCAATTTTAACAAGCATGCTTTTCATGCCTTTATCCAAAACACTGGTAAAAGTGTTGAACAGCACAGAGAGCTGAGAACCAATCTCTGGGACATTCCATTAGAGACCTTATTCTAACTTGTTATTGACCCATTAATGACTGTCTTTGATACATGTGAGAAATTAATTATTAATAATGGATTTCTTGGGGGGACACAAAGATCAGTTTCTCAGTCCTTTCTTCACCCCCATCCCCCTACTCCAGAAAGTTCAGTTCTCCTTGATCTGGGACAAACCTAAGGGAACAAAAATAAAATGGAGATATATTTTTTTTGTCCTGCTCAGTGAAGGACTTATGGGATTAAATCAGATGTAGATAATGGACTTTGAGCAACTTCAGTGAGAGCCTTTTGAGTTCTTTTCCCTGATGTCATCTGTAGAGTTCATTTTAATGTAGACCACCTTCAAGTCATGAAAACCAATGGAATTGTGTGATGCTTAACCAATTAGCTTTTATCAATGTATAATGACCCACCTCTATCAAAAGAGGATAAAAACCCTTGGAAGACACCATTAGTGCCTATTGGGGTTTAGAGGTTTTCCATGTCTTCTAGGTTTTCTGAGTTCTCTTAGGTCTCCTTGAGACCATGTGGTATCTCTCTGGGAGACAGTATGGGTCTTTTGGGGCTTTTCTTCTGCTCAAGCTAACTGACATGATGAAGCTGTCTCCCTGCTTTCTTTACTGCATGGCTTGAGGCTATGAGAAGTTAGAGAGACACATGGTCAGTCCTTTACTGGTATAATATTAATAAAATAATAAGATGCTCACCACCAAAACTGATATCTGTAGCAATAGTAATTATTTAAAAAAACACAGGTCAGTAAACCAGTTCTGAATCTACTGATCATACAATCCAACAAATCTAACTCAAGCAACCTTTATTAAGTACCTACTATTTGCAAGGTACCATACTAGGTGCTAGGGACAGAAAGACAGAAGTGAAAATATTCTACCTTCATAGAGATTAAACATCTCTTATATTTCCCACAGTGATAGCACAAGTCAAATACTCTTCTAAAAATCTAGGCATGATAATATCTACATTGTTCCTCTGCCTATATTATCCTACCAGTCTAATTGCCTTGTCAAAAAAGGAAATGGGATTAATCTGGCATGACTAACAATTTTTGAATTAATTAATTTTTTGGTCTGGACCTCTAACTCACTTCACTGGGATAGGGAATTCCCAAGTATGAAAGTCTGTCTACCCATGCAGATCCACAACTTCTCTTCAATTTATATTCTTAGAGAGTTGCTTGGGGACAATGAGAGGTTAAATCCTTGCCTGATGTCACAAAGCTAGTATATGGCAGAGGTAGACTGTATTCAGGTCTTTTTGATTCTTAAGCTAGCTACTATGTCATGTTGCCCTTTGGATATGAACTCTCCTTGATGAAGCTGTGCTAGTTCTTTGTGATTGCCTCCTTCTTCTCTAGATGCTCACTAGCAATGCATTTTGTTGTGTGTTCTAGAATTTTTGCCAGGAATCAAAGTTAAGATCCCAGGGTTCCATGTCCCACCCTCCTCCCATCTGTGAAAACCAGAACATTTGCTTTTTCCCCTTTTTGGATCATTTCTTGTGCTCTTAATTCTAAAGATCACTGACAGCAGCTCAGCAATAATAATGTGTCAATTCTTTCAGAATCTTGGGATGACATTCATCCAAGCTTGTTGACTTGAACTCATTGGGGACATCTAGGTGTTTTTATAGCTTCTCATTGGTTAATTTCAATTATCTGTTAAATATTGTTCTTCCTTCCTAGTTCAAATTTTGTTCTCCTTAGAAGATAAAAGAAAAATTGGAGTTCACTAACCATGCTATGTAAACATCCTTCCTTAGAACCTTCTTTGATCTTCCTCTTGTCTCCAGCAAAGCTCAAAAAGCCCATTTTGTTATCTTTAGAATTCATTGCCAAACTCAGCTCAGTCTGATCCTTAGTGCTACTGACACTGTTCTTACAGGTTATGTTATTCTTTTTTATGCATCCCCAGCTACCTGTCCTGGCTTCTATCTTCTATACAAATCTTTTTACAATTTGAATTGGTCAATGAGTTCCCAGTGGAGCCACACTGGTCTCTTTAGACAGCTCTCTCCTTTTTTCCTTCACATCAAAATAATTTCTGTTTGTATGTTCAGAATTTTATCCTTCAGAGTTTTCTATCCCTCCTAGGCTGATTAGTCTACTGTGGAATTTTAAACTATGACATCCTTTCTATCCTTTCAGCTTTCTGAAATCTGCTTTCTCAAAATGTAGAATGTGCATAACATTGTTCCTGGCTTTCTTTTCCTTCTCTATTCTGTTTTTGTTTTTGTTGTTGCTGTTGTTTTTTTGCGGGGCAATTGGGGTTAAGTGACTTGCCCAGGGTCACACAGCTAGTATGTGTTAAGTGTCTGAGGCCGGATTTGAACTCAGGTCCTCCTGAATCCAGGGCCAGTGCTCTATCCACTGTGCTACCTAGCTTCCCCAGGGAAGATATTCTAAGCAGAGGAGGATTACTCCATTACCACTTGTTTTGGAGAAGAGAAGGACTGAAGACCATAAGGATGGCGTTAACAGTAGGAACAACCAAAGAGAAAGGTAGATTTGGGAACTAAACAGCTGCTAGTCAAGAAATCTGAGAGTAGGATTTAGATGTATAGAACACTCTTTAAAAATCTAGGAGTGATAGACTTTGAGATGGGGATGGAATATGACTAATGAGGACTGGTAAAAATATTTTTGCCTGGAGCCTTGTGGCTCTGATCAAGAGGGCTCTAAACTGAAAAGGAAGGGGGAGGGAAAGAGATTTATTGAACCATTAAAAAAAAATTGACCAGAAGAAAGGCCATAAAGAAATTTAAACTTTGAAAGTTACGTGCTGGGTATATTGCTTATTTAAAAGGAAAAGCCAGTTGTACATAACAGAGATTGAGTTATATGTACAATCCTCTTTTTCTGTTCCATTTTGAATATGGGGAATGCTCATTTTGTTGGTGTCAGAAATAATAATAATAGAAAATGGAGGAGGAGGTTGAGAACTGTTTATATGTATTTTCCAAGCTAGAAATAAAGAAAACTTCACTAAGAAGCATTTTATAACACTGTTGAATTGATGTTTGACTTTCAACTAGGCCTTGTTCTATCTCCTTTGTGACAGGGCCAGCATTTTCTTGATGAAGCTTCTTTTTCCCCACCCACAACATGGCTAGAACCAGACCTTTCCTCTGTGAGAATCAGAGCTCCGAGCTGAGGAGGAAGCATGTGGCCTGGCATCCAGAAGTTACTTCTATAGAACTGCCTGTAATCATGTCAATCAAAGCTACCAGCCAATTAGCTTGGAGCTGTGTGTTTGGATGGCCCTGCTTCCTGTTTCACAGAGGGCTTCTGGGAGAAGCGGCAGAAAATCACTCTCTTTTTGCCCCGAACTGGCTTGGTGGCAGCAGATGGAGAAAAGGAGGGTCCCCCTTGTTGTCCAGGACTTTGGTGTGGTGGGGGACTTCACGTGGACTTCTAGGAAAAGCAAGGGTTTCTCTCTGGCTATACCGAATAGATCTAAACTAGGGTTTTCCATTCTCTCTTTTCACTAACTTTTCACACACTTTAACAAATCCTTAAACGCCTAAACTCTTACTGAAGTTATCAGTAAATCTTAGCCAGTTTCCCCCTCCAAAAGTGGGGGGAGGGGCAGATTAGGACCCACATTTAGATTTTAGACATCACACCTCCTTCCCTAATCCTTAGGGATTAGTTTTCCCTAAAAGGAGACAAAGATGTCCTTAGGGCCTGATTGACTCTGGCTTCCTTGATGAAGTTGCTTGGAGCTAAAAATTTCCAGCCATGGGAAGTTGGGGTCCCTCAGACTTGGTAGATTTCTGAAGACCATGAGAATCACTATAACCTGCCCTGATGACTAGATATGTTTCTATATGGAGATGGGAATGGGGTAGGGTGGTACAACTAGAGAAACTAATTGCTGTTATGTAGCCTTGCTGTGTTAGGGCAAAGTAAACCTCAATGACTTGCAAGTGGCCCATTTCATCCCAACATTGAACCTGAACTAAGACTGGTGTTAATGCCACCTTTGACACCCTTCAAGGCCCAGGTTTTTGTCCAGGCAGGTCTGGGATCATATGTCTCCCCCTATCAGTGGTCCTCTTTTCCTCTAAGAAGTGTTGTGGCAGCTCTAGGGGGGCACTTCCTGTAGTATAGCTGTCACCAACTAAAGGACCCAGGAGTTCTCAACCTTTTAAACTCAAAAGGTTGTCTCCAAGGCTGGAAATGTCCATTTCAGGATTGTAGTTTGTTTACCTGTGTTTAGGAGAAGAAACATAAAGTAGAAGGGTAGCCAGAGGCCCAGGCTTAAGCTCATCTAACTGAGCCTCTGCTGTAGTTGTCACATATGAACAGTGGGTTGGGGGGGGGGGAGACAGACAGACAGACAGACAGACACAAACACAAACACAAACCAGTTCCACATATGGGAAGGAAAAGAGAGCCCAGAGGATGGAGCCCCTTTGGGATATGAATGGGGATCATTCAGTGTCCAATTCCTTTTGACAGCTCTGGCACAGCTGTCCCTTTTGCTGTCTGGGGTGGTTGGGGAAGGGGCCTGTGGGAACCAATAAACTAATCAGTGTTTGTTCTTTTATCCGATAGCTCCAGATCCTTGTATTCCTAAAAGTGGACAGGGTCTGCATTCAGTAGGAAATGTGTCAGCCAGAATACACATCACAAGAAGGAGCCAGAGCCCAGATCTGCCCCCATGAATACCCCATGAGAGAGACACTATTACAGTAATATTACCCATACTGTTGGGTCTAACTCAGATACTTTCTTTTGCAGGAAACTAACACCTTCCTACTTCTTTTTCTCTGCTTCCCCCACCCCCCATCTTTATCTCTGTCTTTTTTCTAACATTTTAACACCAGTATTCTTATTTGTATGTGGTACCTGTAAGCTCAGGGACTTCAAACATTTTAGGAACATTATGTCATTAATCCTCATATCAGCAAGTATTATATCCCTTTCATAAAAGGGGAAATCAAAGGAATGAGAGGTTTTTAGTGAGTTGCCCACAGCCACAGAGTTAAGTCAATGGCAGGGAATGATGATCACAATGATAAGAACCTACCTTTATATAGTACTTTTGAGTTACAAAGTGATTTGTATACATTTTTTCATCTAGCATTTATTAAGCATCTACTATGTATCAGGCACCATGGTAAATGTTCTTTGTTTTGTTTTGTTTTTTTGTTTTTTTGCGGGACAATGGGGGTTACGTGACTTGCCCAGGGTCACACAGCTAGTAAGTGTCAAGTGTCTGAGGCCGGATTTGAACTCAGGTACTCCTGACTCCAGGGCTGGTGCTTTATCCACTGTGCCACCTAGCCACCCCTGTAAATGTTCTTTGGGAATATAAAGAAAAGCAAAAAGTTGTCCTTACTATCAGGGAGCTCACAGTTTAAAGGGTGGAGACAACATGCAAACAATTATGTACAAACAGGATATGTACAGGGTGCATTGGAAATAATCCGAGGCACTAATATTAAGGAGTGGAAAAGGCTTCTTGTAGAAAGTAGAATTTTAGCTGAGACTTAAAGTCAGGAGGCAGAGATAAAGAGGGAGAATGGTCTAGGCAGTGGTGATGGAGGGGTGGTGGTAGGGTGAGAGGTCAGGGAACCAGCCAGTGAAAATACCAGGAGTCAGGAGATGAGCGTTATATGAGAAGAACTGAAAGGAGCCCAGGGCCACTGGCTCTTATCCTATAGGGAGAGGAATAAGATGTAAGAAGACTGGAAAGAGAGCTAGGAAAGGGCCAGGCTATGAAAGACTTTAGAAGTCAAACAGAGGACTTTATATTTAATCCTGTGGGTAACTAGGAGTCACCAGAGTTTACTGAGGAGGAGGGTGATGTGCTCTTTAGGAAGATCAATTTGACAATTGACTGGAGGATAGAATGGAGTGTGGAGGGACTTGAGGCAGGGGGAAGGACTAATAGGCTTTTTCAGTAGTATAGGCAGGAGGTGATGATGGCCTGCACCAGGGTGATGGCAATGTTAGAGGAGAGAAGAGGGTGTACACAAGAGATGTTATGAAGTTGGAAACTGATTGGATATGGGGGAGGTGGTGAGAGGAGAGTCAAGGATGATGTCGCAAGCCTGAGACTGGGAAGATGGTAGATCCCTCAACACTAATAGAAAAGTCAGGAAGAGGGGAGGGTTTGGGAGTAATGATAATGAATTCAGTTTAGGACATGTTGAGTTTAAGATGTCTGTGGCAAGTTGCCCAATAGGCAGCTGGAGATAAGAGACTGAAGGTCAGGAGAGAGGTTAGGGCTGGACCAATAAATCTGACGATTATCTGCAGTGGTGATAATTGAATCCATGGGAGCTGATGAGATCACCAAGTGAGATAGTACCAAAGAAGAAGAGAAAAGGGCCCTGGCTGGAATCTTAGAGGACACCCAGAGTTAATGGACATAAACATACCCTCAAAGAGACTGACAAGGAGGGCACTGGGAGAGGGCAGTGTGACAGTAACCGATAATTTTATCTATGCAACAACTCTGTGAGATTGTTTCATTCTCATCCCTATCTTACAAATGAGGAAACTGAGTCTTAGAGAAGCTTTATGACTTTTCCAAAGTTGAAAATACAGCAAGTGGTAGGTTCAATTCTTCTGCTTTTAATTCCAGTGCTATTTTTAAGCCCTCATCTTCTGAGTTCATAGCACATTTTTTTTAATTTATAAGGATGTTTAAAGCTAGTAACTACAGTGGAACAGAAGGGAATAAATGCAACTCAACCTAACAGACATTTATTAAGAGCCTAGAGGGTACAGAATGCTGCACTAGGGGAGATAGAAAGTGTAGATAAAATATGAGTTCCTGCCCTCATGAATATTATTATCTAATAGGAGATGAGAGATACAGATAACTATAAGTTAATTAAATTTAACATGTATTAACAAGCATCTTTTATATGCATGGGATTATGTTTTATTGGGTATCAAAAAAGATGCCCCCCAACAAAACAGTACTCACATGGGAGAGGGGATGTATAAAACAACAAATTAGCAAATATGTATAATACTAAGTTATTTGAAGACTGAGAGAAGAATAATGAAGAGGTCAAAGAAGGCTTCACAAGGAGAAAGTACCACCTGAGCCGAGCTTTAATGGGAGACATAGATTCTAAGTGGGAAAAACGAGGGAGTACATTTCCCCAGTGGAAGATGGACCATGCAAATGAATGGAGGTTGGAGAGGGGTACCAAATTTAGGGAACAACTGTCCATTTTGGTTTGAATGAGGAGTTTGTGAAAGGTAATAGTATAAAATAAGACTGGAAAAGTAGCTGAGAGCCAGATTGTGGATAGCCTTAAGTGCCAGGCTGAGGAGTTTTATCCCAGAGATAATGAGGAGCCATGGAATGTTTTTGAACAGGGATGTGACATGGCCAGACTTGTATCTTGGTAAGAATGCTGGAATAAAAGAAAAGAAAATGGCTGAAGACAATAAATAATAGACCCCATGTATATAGTGCTTTGAGTGAAAAGAAATACAGATCACAACTTTTATAAAATTTAGGATTAGAGGATCATAGATTTACAGTTGGAAGTCAACAAGCATTTATTAAGCACCTACTGTGTTCTGGGCACCATGTTAAGCCACTGAAGGGCCACTAAGCTTAGGTCTTCCTTATTTTAAGCCTAGCACTATTTCCAATATACCATGTTTCCTTTGGTCCAAATTATTACCTCTGTATTAATAATAAGAGTAACAGAAGGTAGCATTTATTTAGAACTTTAACGTTTGTGAAGTGCTTTACAAACATCTCATTGGGAGCATTTAGGTGGTGCAGTGCATAAAGCACTGGTCCTGGATTCAGGAGGACCTGAGTTCAAATTTGGCCTCAGACACTTGACACTTACTAGCTGTGTGACCCTGGGCAAGTCACTTAACCCTTATTGCCCCGAAACAAACAAACAAACAAACAAACAAACAAACAAACAAACAAACAAATAAAATTGTCTCATTTAACCTCACAACCCTGAAGAAGTAGGTGCTATAATTATCTCCATTTTACAGGTGAGGAAACTGAGACCAAGGTTAAATGATTTGTTTAGACTCAAACAGCTAGTAAGAAAGTTTCTGAGGATAAATTTGAACTCAAGTCTTTTTGATGCCAGGTCCACTGCTCTATCTACTATATCACCTAGCTGCCTACATTTAAAAATGCAATATCTTCATTTTACAGATGAGGAAACTAAAGGTCTGACAAGTTTATTGGCTTGCCCGTAATCACATAGGAAGTGTCTGAAGCTAGATTTGAACCCTGGCCTCCAGACTCGAAGTCCAATGCTCTGTCTACTTAGCCATATATCTCTGTAGATGTAGAAGAATTATGGGGAGTGAAATAGGGATAAAGAAGTAAATGGTGGATGGTCCCAATTTTTTTCAGTAAAGTAGTAGGGAAAAATACCTGCTAAAAGTGAGGGGATGGGGATGGTGTTGGTTTTCTATAAGGAGAGAAGAGTTTGCTACGGTGCCATGATAAAATGTAGCATTATAGAGAGTCCATTAAGGAGAAATGGAAGGCTTGCCATGAAGCAGTGAGGGCCCAGTTAAAATGAGATAACAATGATTTGTAGCAGATCCCAGAAGCATAGTTGTGTGATATCCTCTGCATTTAGTAGTAGTAGGCCTCTACCAGTCGAGGACGACCATGGATCAGCGCCTTGAAGAGCCACAGGCCACAGTGTGGCTGTGCAGTCTGATACGGGAGCCACAGCTCCTGAGTGACTTATAACCAGTAACTGCTGCATCCTGTGTTGTATCTACCCCATGAGGAATAGCTGGAGCCCCATGGAGGGTGCTGCCCTGGGCGGATCAATTGGAAAACAAACTGTTGCCCATGCGACAAGTTTTCCCTCTCCGCAACATTGGTGGATCCAAAGGAGAGGCAGAGCTAATACAGTTTGGCACCAGTGCCGCTGCAGGAGTTGCCAGAGGGATGTGATGTCCAAACATCCAACTGCCTAAGGGACTCCAACTCCTGATTTTTCCACGGGGTTAACTCCTGAAGCCTTTCCCATATATGGTATAGCCGCAAGGCAGTGGAGGTTTAAAATCAGGGTTTCCTTCCCCTAGGTGAGTTGCCTACCAAGGCTAACGAGCCCCACCTGCCAGAAGCAACTGGTTTTAAGGCGCCAGTGACTCACCTTTGCCCCTTCTCCTGTTAGTGGAAACAGTTCCGCCATTTAGTGACATATAAATAGGAGTAGAGAAGAGTTGAAGATGGAAAGGGCATGAATGGTTAGAAACACGAGAAGGTAAGGGAATCAAGATTGGAGTATAATATAATACCTGAATTAGTTAAATGTAGAATGTATGAAGTAATAGAAATCAGGGTAGAACAGAAGTGATGTACTGTGAAAATGGAGTAATGAAGGGATTGTAGTTTGAGGCAAGAGCAAAGATTAGATTTAGGAGAAATGAAGCAAAGGGAAAGATAGAAGGGAGGGAGATTAACATCAGAAAGGAGGAATTCTGGAGTTTAAAATCATGGAGTATGTTAAATTTCAGTTATTTGGTAGTGAAAATAAAGATACTATTTCCCCAAGTTTATCATTTCCCTGAAATCTATTCCTATGCCCCCCTCCCCAATAAAAAACTCCTTCCATTTTATATATAAGAAAATTGTGGTCCAGAGATCTACCCATGGTCATGTAGGTCATGCTGTCAGAGGTTGAATTAGAACCTACCTACTCTGATTCTATTTTACCATGTTCTGGATCCCGGTTGACTTTGAAATTCTCTGCATTCTGTCATCTGATAAAGTCCCAAGTCTACCTGAGGGCTGAGGAGCTTGGCTTATTGTAGTGTAGGATGAATGGGCTTCAAAGGCTACTACTGGGTGTGACCCTGGGCAAGTCACTTAACCCCAAATGCCTCTCCCCAAAAACAAACACAAAAGCTTCTAATGAGTTTAATTGTTCAAACAATTTATATCTTATTTACGTGTTATTAGCACTACCAGAGGTCTGGTGACAGAATAGAACAAAAACAAATCGAAACAAGGAACATATCCTTGAGCTCCATCCACCATTGGGACCTATAGAACGGTCACCTCCAGGGTGTTCCTTCCTTCTCTCACTGAAAGTCCATCCAGTCTCCCCCTCCTCACTGCGTTGCATTTCCTTACTGAAGTCTTGCTGTTGTTCAGGCATTGTTTTCAGTCATCTCCAACTCTTTTTGACCCCATTTGGAGTTTTCCTGCCAGAGATACTGGGGTGGTTTGCCATTTCCTTCTCCAGTTAATTTTTTTAAATTAAATTAAATTAAATTTTTTTGGTGAGGCAATTGGGGTTAAGTGACTTGCCCAGAGTCACACAGCTAGTAAGTATCAAATGTCTGAGGCTGGATTTGAACTCAGGTCCTCCTGAATCCAGGGCCGGTGCTCTATCCACTGTGCCACCTAGCTGCCTCTCAGTTCATTTTACAGAGGAGAAAACTGAGGCAAACAAGGTTACTTGCCCAGGGTCACAGAGCTAGTAAAGTATCTGAGGCCAGATTTGAACCCAGGAAGATGAGTCTTTCTGACACCAGGCCCAGCACTCTGTGCACTATGGCGCCCCCTATCCTTCTACTGAAATCTTGTCACAATTCAAAGGAAGCACCAGAGACCAGGGCTTTCCCTCTTAACACCAGCTTCCTCTAGCCACTTCAAGCTTTTGTTTCCCCTTGGCACTTTGGGAAAGGGCAGCCTATTCCTTCCTCTGGACACCCAATTAAACTGGAATAGGAGAACTGTCCCCCTTGGGTCAGCCCTTTTGTTCCTTTAGCCAAGGAGTTTCACTCTGATAGTGTAATGAAAGGATATGTTATGGGAGGGCATTGTCATCTTCTCTGAGTTCAGTCTCATACAGTGAGAAATGTTCTTTTAACAGCCTATTATGGATCAACCATGAATTTATCTAAACCTTTCTTGAACCTATTTATGTTTCATTAAACTCTTTTATTGATCATCTTAATTTCTTCTTCTCCAATTTACTACAGACCTTGATTTTTTATACACCCTCTAGCTGCTGACTCCCTGTTCCAAAGCAGTAGTGAGGCTAGGTAAAATGGAAGTCAAGTTTGTATCTAGCTGCCCCTGTCTCCCCTCTAGGAACATCACAGCTTCCTCTTTCTCTGTTCCATCATCCCCCTAACTAGGCACCAAGTGTTCTCATGCTGCCAGGAGGAAAGTGATCAGAAAAACTCATTTGTTCTCTGGTAGAAAGAACTCTGGGTTTGGGAGCACAGCACTAGGGTTTGGCTCTCAGCTCTAATTCTTGCCTGTATGATGTTGGGCAAAGCACTTCACGTAGGAGGACCTGAGTTTCTTCCCCTATAAATTTAGGGCTTTGAACCAGATAACTTTTAAGGTCTTTTCCAACTCTAAATTTGGTGAGTCCATGGCTTTACCTGTAACCAGAGGAATTTGCATTTCTTTGAGGGCCAAGCTTGGTTATTATTTACTTTCTTTACTAGGTTTGGCTTCAAATGGCTTTTGACTGTTTTGAAGAATTGAATTAATCCTTAATTGGAAGAAAATTAGCTATTAAAATGGTAGATACTATTTTTTTTTGAGGGGAAATGGGAGTTAAGTGACTTGCCCAGGGTCACATAGCTAGTAAGTGTCAAATGTCTGAGGCTGAATTTGAACTCAGGTCCTCCTGAATCCAGGGCTGGTCCTTTATCCACTGCACCACCTCATTGCCCCAGTAGCCACTATTAATTGTTAAGAGTAATAATAGCATTTATATGGTGCTTTAAGATTTGCAAAGCACTTTTCAAGTATTATCTTATCTTATTCTAACAATTCTGAAAGGTAGGTGCTACTGTTATTCCCATTACACAGACGAAGAAACTGACAAGTCATAGGATCACAGAACTAGTAGATATCTGAGGCTAAATTTGAACTCAGATATTCTTTTTTTTTTGCAGGGCAATGAGGGGTAAGTGACTTTCCCAGGGTCACACAGCTAGTAAGTGCCAAGTGTCTGAGGCCAGATTTGAACTCAGGTCCTCCTGAATCCAGGGCTGGTGCTTTATCCACTTAGCTGTCCCTAACTCATATATTCTTGACTCCAAGTCCAGCACTCTATCTACTACAACATCTAGTTATTGTTTTCGATTACTGAGGATAAAAAAATGGACCATAGACTCAAATTATCACTGGGTTAATTAAACAAAACTATAATAATAACAGCTAACATAGCAGTAACAATAATAATTAGCATTTTATATGATGCTTACAAAATGTCAGGCACTATGCTAAGCACTTTACACTCATTTGATCCTCACAACAACCCTGGGAGTAGGTGCTTTTTTTTTTTGTAGGGCAATGAGGGTTAAGTGACTTGCCCAGGGTCACACAGCTAGTTATGTGTCAAGTGTCTGAGGCTGGATTTGAACTCAGGTCCCCCTGAATCCAAGGCCAGTGCTTTATCCACTGCGCCACCTAGCTGCCCCCAGGTAGGTGCTTTTTTAATCCCCATTTTCACAGATAAGAAAACTGAGGCAAGCAGAGTTAAGTGACTTGTCCAGGGTCACACAGCTACTAAGTGTCAGAGCTTGGATTTGAACTCAGGACTTCCTGATTCCACACTGTTTAACTCTATCTGCTGTAAGAGGGCTTTTTAAGTTTACAAAGTATTGTAGATATGTAAACACAGTAACTCCTTACTTATTCTGAGGTCTTTTAATAGTAATCTCAGCTATGTTGAATATGGAAAAAAACTAGAAAGCAAGTAAAAAACCCCCAAAGTCCTCTAAGTATCAAAAATAGATGTCCTAGAGCTCATGTACTTTATTCATGGTAAAGAAGTTCTCATTTAAAGTCTCTTTGCTCTTCTTTTATATATAATTTAAACTAGTCAATTTATATAGATTCCTAGCATACAGTGGACCAGTAACAGGGAAATTCAAAGCTGGAGGTGGCATTGTTAGAGGAAAGAATGTTGCCAGCAATGGGAAGAATAGCTCAGTCTACCAACTGTGATCCCAAATGTAGGATGAATAAATGGGGGATGAATTTAGCTAGATATGGAAGTTTGCTTTCTTCATGAAGTCTTCTCTGACCACTCCAGCAGAGTTCAGCTCTCTCTCCATTCACCTCCTACAGGATTTTGAGCCCCCATCACACAGTTGCTTTTATTAGTTAGCAGGTATTCTCTTGCCTCCATAGCTGATTAGGAGCCACACAGTTTTCTAAAGCCTTTTCCTTTGACTTCTTTCCCTTCTACTCAGCATGAAATACACAAGAAATAACATTTCTTTCCAAGGAGTAGCTGTGAGTGCCATTCTGGCTTCAAACTCTGTGGGCGACATTTTCAGGGTTGCATTTCTACCCACAACCAACAGAAGGCATGTAGCATTAGTATTTCAACACCTTTGCCTTTTACTTCCTTCCCAAAAAAAGGAAAAGAAAAAAAAGGAAGAAAAAAATCCATATTCTAAAGTGCAAGTACCAAGTGACCTCAGCCAGAAATTTTCTTGATAGACATTCAGCAAGATGTCTTCTTATATAATAAATTAGTAGATATTTATTCCAGTTCAATCATATTCAACTCAGTTCAATTGAATTCAATTCAACATTAAGTGCCAACTAAATGTGAGACAGTAAGTTAATATTGAGGAGATACAATGATTTAAAAAAAATGAAATAATGATAGATTTTAGAGCTGAATGTGACCTTAGAGGTCAGCAACTTCAACTCTCTCATTAATTTTACAGATAAGGAAAGTGTAAAAGGAATTTTTGGTTTTTGATTTCCCTTTAACAATTTTTATTATTTGGGGCCCAGGGTCATTCCTCCTGCAACTTTAGGTTAACTAAGAGCCTGTTTTCTGTTAATATTAATCATATTTGACCAAAACCTAATTCATGGACGATGATGTTAAGGGCAGATCAGGAAAATTTTTCCTATCTTAGAGAAGTTGTTGAACTGGTTGAAACCCATTCCATGGGATTGAAAATTTACTTAAAATCTTAAACATTCTTTAGATAAGAAGTCAGAGGAAGAATCTCAACTGTCTCTGACTCCTTGCTGACATGTAAATCTTCTTCAATCAGCCTATCTGTGAACCTTCTAAATGTAGTTTAATTTATAACCTGTCTTGGTATACCTATAAAATCTGTTTAACTGGGTTAGTTTATGTATGAGATTATGGCTCAGTTGAGCTGTTTTTTCAACTTTTATGACATTGAAAGGAAGTATGGGATTAGAATGTATTAATTTTTATGGTTTAAGAGCAATGTACAAGATTGCAATAGGCAAAATAATTATTTCTGTCATTCTGACATAATTTTGCCTATAAGAGGCCTTATTAGAATCCTAATGGTTGTTCAGGTTTATGGTTTTCCCTAAGGCCTGAACCTATGCTTGAGCATAATAATAAAACTTAGGTTTTTACCTCTATCATTTCTGCATTGTGGTAAATGTATTTCAGCTGCAGTTACTTATAACATGTAAGATAGGGTAGATATTTCTCCCATAGCAAAATTGAGGCCCAGAAAAGTTAAATGTTTTGCACAGAAGCCTACAGCTATTAAGTGTCGGAGATGGTATTTGAACTTAGGTTTTTTTGACTCTGAGCCTAGTACTTTTATGCACTATTCTTGAGCTTTTCATTCTGCTTGGTGGGATACAAATGGTACACAGCTAAGTAAATACAAAGTCATTCCAGGAAGAGAGAGTGCTTACAAATAGGAGGTTCAAGACAGTCTCTGAGCTGATCCTTGAACAAAACTGGAGCATCTAAGAGGCAGAGGTAAGAAAGGGTTGTATTCTAGGCTATGGGGGAATAGCCTGTGCCAAAGTCATGGAGATGGCATGTTGAGCTCCAGACTAATTTGGCCAGAATGTAGAACATGAAGGGGAGTAATAAGAAATGTGTATAAAGGTAAGTTGGGTGCAGATGGTGAAAGACTTTAAATGCCAGGCGGAGGAGTTTGTGTTTTATTCTAGAAGCAAGAAGAAGCTATTGAAGATTTAAAAAAAATTTTTTATAGGGCAATAAGGGTTAAATGACTTGCCCAAGGTCACACAGCTAGTAAATGTCAAGTGTATGAGGTTGGATTTGAATTCAGGTCCTCCTGAATCCAAGGCCAGTGCTTTTATCCACTGTGCCACCTAGCTGCCCTGAGCTACTGAAGATTTTTAAGTAAGAAAATCACCTAGTCACATTTGTGTTTTAAGAATGTTGATTTGGCATCTGTGGAGAGGATGGATTAGAGATGGAATCCAGGGAGAACAATATTGGTATTGCAATAGTCCAAATGAGAGATAATTGAGGTATGAACTGGGGTAATAGTGATTGTGTGAGAGTAGGCAGGAGGGACTGGTGGCAAGAGATACTGTGGAGGTAGAACTTGTATCATGTTTGGATGTAAGGAGTGAGAGGGGAGGGTCAAGGATGGGTCTGGAGTAACTGGAAGGATGGTTGTGACTTTAATAGAAATAGGATGGTCTGGAAGATGGGTGGGGTTTTGGAAAATGATAATTTCTATTTGGGACTTGCTGAGTCTGAGACAGGAGAGGTAGAGGGATGCAGTAGGGAGCCACACCCAGGACTATAGAACTGCTAGTATTACCTTCAATGGAAGTTTTCAAATCAGTAGCCCAGGTTCAGTGACAGATGCTCAGGGTTAGCTTAATGGTTCATAGAAGTTGATCGAATCATAAATATCCCAAGCCCAGAACAGAGGCTGAGAAAGGAAGCTGGGCTGCCAGATAGCTAGGCCAAACCACAGTGGAGGTGTGGGCCACCACTCCCTCCCCTTTCCAGTCCATCAATCTCCTTAGGAAACTGCCAACTGCTTCTGATTTCAGAAAGGCAGCAGCTGGAGGGGGGTAGTGGTGGGCAAGGTGAGCAGCTAGAGCTGAAGGTCAGAAGCAGGAAGGAAACTGGGCAATAAAAATACAACCCTCTTCTTGGGTTCACTAAGTAATAGCAATAACAATATTATATGGCGGCCTGCTTGGAGGGGCATGGATTTCAGAGAGATCACCATAAATGAGAACAACTTCATTATCTCAGTCTCTCTGGGGATAAGTAACAGCCTATTCACATTTCCCTTCAGGGGCTTGCTCCAGGCTGCCGGGAAATATTTATGGGTCTGAAAGCTCAGCTGGGTTTTTCTCTCTAAGTTAGAAGGGGGGAAGGGGTGGGGCAGAGGAACCACTGAGATCATAGATTGTTAGAATTGGAAGGGATCTCAGGGAGTGCCTAGCGCAGTGCCTTGACATAGTAGGTCTATACAAATACAAACTCCTTGGCCTGGCTTTTAAAGGCCTTCACAATCTGGTCCCAACAAACCTTTTCAGCCTCAATGGACATGACTCCACCTCTAGAACTCTCCCTCAGGACATTCATCTCCTGGGTTTTCCAGTCTTCTCTGTCTCTTATTGGACATCATCCCCCAAGTCTATGCTGTATGCTAAATGGGCCTGAAAAGTTATAAAAACCAAATCTGTACCCTCCGAAACTGGATCTGCTTCATAGCAGTGAGCAGTCTTCCTTGGCATGCTAATGAATCATTTTCCTTTTAGCTAGGCTACTCAAATTATTTGGCCTCCAGTTAGCAGATCTAGTAGGTACATGGGATTCTCTGTTATCTCTCCAGGAACCCTCATTCCTCCCTCGTTTGCTTCCCAGTCCCTCTCTTCCTATAAGGGTTAGCTCAGGCACCATCTTCTGCATGGACTCCTGAAACTCCCAACTGCTTGTGCCTTCCTTCTCCCTGTACCTGTATTTAACTACTTTGGACACACACATGCACTCATATTTGTTAACTTTTTATTTAGTCAATGTTGGGATCAGTCTTTCTTTTCACCTCAACTCCTGACCTCATACAAGGTGACTTCAACATAAATATAGATAGATACTCCCTCAAACACTCTGAGCTCCTGATTCTTCAATTTAGTCATTTCCAATTACCTTCTTTCACAACCCTACAGCTACACCCAGAGATGTTCATATCCTTAAGCTTGCCATCACCCCAAAAGTGTTCCACTTCCATGTTTATGAACTCTGAAATTCTAACTGATCACAATTTGTTGTTATTCCATCTCACTCTCTGCCTTGCAACCCCTTACCATGTTTTTTGTCCTTATTGTGACCTCCACCCCTCAGTTATTTCTGGGGCCATCACCCCTGCACTGGTTAGACTTTCCTGCATTTTCTATCTTGATTCCTTGATGAACCAGTTCAACTTTATACTGTCCTCTTCTCTTGAAATCCTTGCCCCTTATCCAATGGCCAATTTTTCCCTGGAAGTCTTAACCTTTTATCACTCTGACCATCCAATGCATTCATTTCTTCTCATGTGCTACTGAAAGAAACTGGAGAAAATTACAAAACCATGATGACTGTAACTACTATATTTGTGCTACATAATCTATTTATAGTACATTATCTCAATTGGGGTCTTGTGGCAGTAAAGGCAATCCTTTTATTCCTCCCTTATCAATTCACTATCCCTGTTCATTAGACAGGCTTTATCAAGCTTCCCATGACTCCTTCTCCTTCCACCTTGCCTCATATTTCACTGAAAAAACCATGTTTGTTGAGAGCTCCCTCTTATCGTCACATCTTTATCTCATCACTCAGAGGTCTTTAATCCCTGTTTCACATAAAAAGATGGCCCTTCTCTTAGCCAAAGGTAATCCACCTATGTGCATTAAGTAATTCTCTACTATCCTGTCTTCTCTAGCATATTGTCACCTCTATTATCTCCACTCTAAATTATCTTCACTCTCTTCCTATCCATAGGCTACTTCACTGATATCTACAAACATACCTATTTCTCCCCATCCTCAAAAAACCCTTACTTGATCAATCCATCCCTGATAGCAACCATCCTATAACTCTGTTCCATTTCATGGCTAAACTGCTTGAGAAGACCATCTACAATCAGTACCTCCACTTCCTTTCCTCTCTCTCCTTAACTCTTTATAATCTGGCTTCCAGTCTCATTATTCTACTGGAACTGTTCTTTCCAAAGTTACTAGTGATCACTTAATCGCCAAATCTCAGGACCTTTTCTCTATCCTCATCCTTTTTTTTTAAGTAACAAACTTTTTTATTTATAGTTTTGAGTTCCAATTTTTATCCCTCCTTTCCTCCTTCTCCTCTTCCCTCTCTGAGGCAGTAAGCAGTCAGATATGCGTTATACATGTAAAATTATGTAAATATTACCATATTAGTAATTTTATATAAGAAAACTTGAATAAAAGAAAAAAAATGAAAAAGTGAAAAATAGCATGCTTCAGTCTGTTCCATCAATATCAGTTCTTTCTTTGGAGGTGGGTAGTATGTTTAATCATTAGTCCTTTGGGATTGTCTCGGATCATTGTATTGTTGAGAATAGTTAAGTCACTCACAGTTCTTCATCAAACAATATTGCTGTCTCTATGCACAATGTTCTCTTGGTTCTGCTCATTTCACTATACATCAGTTCATATAAGTTTCTCCAGGCCTTTTTTAAATCATCCTGCTTGTTATTTCTTATAGCACAATAAAATTCCATCGCCATCTTACACCACAGCTTGTTTAGCCAATCTCCAATTGATGGGCATCCCTTTGATTTTCAATTCTTAGCTACCACAAAAAGAGCTGCTATAAATATTTTTGTACAAATATATCATTGTTCTTCTTGACCTTGTTGCAGCCTTTGGCATGGCTCATTGTTTTTTCTCCTAGATATTCTTTTCCCCATGGGATTTTATGCTTTTTCTCCCACATGACAATCCATTTCCTGACTCCCAGTGTTTTCACTGGTTGTCCCCTATGACTAGAACTCTGGTTTCCTTGGCTTCCTTCAAGTCTCCACTGAAGTCCTACCTTTTATAAGAAGCTTTACCCAGTCCTCCTTAATCTTAGTGCCTTTCCTCTGAGATTATCTCCACTTTGTGAACATAGCTGCTTGTTTGTTGCCTCCCCACCTTAGACTATGAGCTCCTTGAGGTCTCTGTTTTGCCTTTCTTTATATCTATGGTGCTTAATACAGTACCTGGCACATAGTACATAGTCAGTTCTTGATAAATGCTTGTTGACTTGACTTCATTGGATATATTTTTATATATACTTGTTGTCTCCCCCAGTAAAATGTAGTTTCATCTGCAGAATAGTGATTGTTATATTGTTTATACTTGCATTCCCCAAGGACATAGGCCAGTGTCTCTCACTTAGTAGAAGATTAATAAATATTTAGTCTGGAAAAAAAAGGGGGGCAGCTAGGTGGCGCCGTGGATAAAGCACTGGCCCTGGATTCAGGAGGAACTGAATTCAAATTCGGCCTCAAACACTTGACACTTACTAGCTGTGTGACCCTGGGCAAGTCACTTAATCCTCATTGCCCCGCAAAAAAAAATAATACTTAGTATGATGATCTCTTTTAAAAAGGGGAAGGGGGGTTGCAGCTAGGTAGCACAGTGGATAGAGCACTGGCCCTGGAGTCAGGAGGACCTGAGTTTAAATCTGGCCTCAGACACTTGACACTTACTAGGTGTGTGACCCTGGGGCAAGTCACTTAGCCTCAATTGCCTCACCAAAAAAGAAAACATAATTCAGAAAGGGGAAGGAACAGGCCCTGGGAAGTAACTGACTTGCCCAAGGTCATAGAGCTAGCATACTGGTGTTTGAACTCAGCTCCTCTGGCTCCTAGGGGCAGCTAGCAGTGGATGGAGCACTGGACCTGGAGTCTTCTTCCTGAGTTCAAATTGTCCTCAGACACTTACTAGCTGTGTGACCCACACAGGGCAAGTCATTTAGCCTTATTTACCTCAGTTTCCTCATCTGTAAAAAATGAACTGGAGAAGAAAATGGCAAATCACTCTAGTATCTTTGCTAAGAAAACCTCAAATGGGGTCGTGGAGAATCAAATATGACTGAAAAAAGAGACTGAACAAATGTTTGGGTCCTAATTCAATGTTCTTTCCACTATGCCCACATTGCCATGATAGTTAACACACTTGGGACAAACTCTTAAATCAAATATCATATTTGCCTATTAGACTATTAGAGTCCCACTCTTGATTCATATTCAGCTATGGACAACCCATAGAGGGGACCAGTTCCAGTATGCATACAATTACCTTTGGGGGTCCCTTCCAACCTCAAAATTCTGTAAACCTGCAAGGGTAGCAAAGATAAAGCTGAATAAGGGCTCTTGGATTTGGATCTTAGACCTGTGGAATTATGGTAAAGCATTTTACCTCACTGCCTCAATGTCCCAGCAAGGAAAATAGCCACCAGGGCTTGTTGTAAACACAAATGGACAATGCAACGCCATGTTCAGAACCTACCTTAGTAATCTCTTCTCCCTTCACACCTTACCTGTTCTGTGTCCTATTTCTTCAGTCTACTCACTGCTAAGGCTAATTTGATTAAAGTTATACATCTGAGTTGTTAGTGGCCAACAGCGATTTAGTGTGTTAACCCAGATAACAGTTGTATTATCCAGGAACATAGAGGGGACTTTCTGAACTTCCTGAAATCAAACCAACAAATGGCTTGCTATCTACTCCACTTAGAAATAAGACATTCCTTGGTAAAGAAGAGGGCAGGGAGGAGGATGGAATGTGAGGTGGCTGGAAGGTGACTCATTTGAGAGAAAATACTCTGCAAGAGGCATGTCCATGGCATTGTCCTTGGAAAGACTTGGGGGATTTAGTTGAGGGATTAAAAAAAAAAACCTAATGCAATCTTGGGTTGTATTAGAGTATTTGCCCAATATTTCAGAAAAGGTCCTTTTCCTTAATCACAAAAGAAATGGGTCTTGGAGTAGAGAGATTCCAGCTCCTACTCTAAACACCCTCATCCTGCCTGTCCAAATCTTATTCAGCCTTTAAGGCCCAGGGTTGTTATGAGGATCAAATAAAAGACATCTCAGTTCCACTAAGAATCAATCAACAAATATTTGTTAAAATTTAAGAGGGATCAATGTGAAATCTTGGATTTAAGTTAAGAAAAAACCCATACAAATATAGAATTAGGGGAGATCAGGCTTGTCTCTAGTTAATGTGAAAAATGATCCAGTGGTTATGGAAGTTTAATGTGAGCCAGAGAGGCAGCCTGCCAGAATGGATGGAGAGCTGGCTTCAGTCTCAGGAAGACCTGGGTTCAAGTCTTACTTCATACATCTTGGCTGTGTGGTCCTAGGTAAGTGATTTAACCTCTCAGTGATATAGGCAACCCTCTAAGGTTCCAGAGTGCTGATTTGCACCAATAGAAAGTGGTCCCTTACCTGGAAGGTCCTCTATATCAGTAAAATCCTCCCTCTGGACACCCTCCATTCACCTGACATTTTTTTTGAGGCATTCAGGATTAAGTGACTAGCCCAGGGTCACATAACTTGTCTGAGGCCAGTTTTGAACTCAAGTCTTCCAGACTCTAGGGCTGGTGCTCTATCCACACTATGTTACCTAGTTGCCCCTCTCTGCCCAATTAATATGAGTCAACAGGGTAATACTGTTATGAAAATAAGCTAGCACAATGTTTTTTCCCCCTTATACTAGATTTTTTATTTCATTGATGAGAATACTTCCAGTGAGAAAAATTCTCTACCTATAGGTCAGCACTTATTTTGTAACTTCTAGCTTCAGAAAATTGCCTGGGACTTGCCCAAAGTCACACTGAGTAGTATGTGAAAAAGGCAGGTCTGGAGAGATCCTTGTGATTCAAGGACTGGTTCTCAGAGGCAGCTAGGTGGCACAGCACATAGACTGCTGGGCCTAGAGTCAGGAAAAACCCTAGTTCAGATATTTACTAGCTGTGTGACCCTGGGTGAGTCACTTAACTTCCGTCTGCCTCATTTTCATTCACTATAAAATGGGGTTAATAATAGCATCTACCTCCCATCTCTGTGAAGAACAGATGAGATAATGCTTGTAAAGCACTTAGCACAGTACATAGCACATAGTAGGCACTTAATTAAACTCTTGTTTCCTTCCTTCTATAAACTATGTGCCACTTCTCAACACAATCTTTACCAGATTAATAGGAATATAAAAATAACAATAGGTCCTATTTATTTAGCACTATATAGAGAAATAATAAAAAATACAGTAATAATAAAAACCATTATCTTTTTTGAGCCTTAAAACCAATCCTGTGAAGTAGGTGCTTTGGGTGTTGCACCAAAGATTTTACAGACAAGGAAACTAAGGAGCAGTAAAGTTACGTGACTTTACTCATGGTCACACTGTTAAGAGAGTGTTAGAGTCAGAATTCAAACCCAGGACTTTGTGACTCCAAGTCCAGTAATTTTCTGGTGCCTCCAGTCTATCAGTGCAATGTAGCAGGTTGCTGGGCAGTAAAGGATTTAGGTACCATTATCGAAGATAATATGGGCAGCTAGGTGGATAGAGTGCTGGGCCTGAAGTCAGGAAGACATCTTCCTGAGTCAAATATGGCTTCAGACACTAGCTATGTGACCCTGGGCATGTCACTTAATCCTGTTTGCCTCAGTTTTTCTGGAGCTGGAGAAGGAAATAGCAAACCACTCCAATAACTTTTGACTTAACAACAACAACATACCCATGACACCAGTGTCCACATTTCATTGAGCTCCATTCTTCAGAATGGAGGATGTAGAGCATCCTTAAAGGTCATCCAGTAAGGCTGACATTTAACAGGTGGAGAACCTGAAGTACAGAGAGATTAAATGACTAACCCAAATTTTTACAGTAGGTTAATGGCAGAGGTGAAACTAGAACTCAGGATCCCTGATTCCAAGTCAGCCAAAATAATACCAAAGCTGTGTAACACACAGTAACACTGACAGTTTTTTTTTTAATTTTTTAATTTTTTTTTAGTGAGGCAATTGGGGTTAAGTGACTTGCCTAGGGTCACACAGCTAGTAAGTGTTAAGTGTCTGAGGCCGGATTTGAACTCAGGTACTCCTGACTCCAGGGCCAGTGCTCTATCCACTGTGCCATCTAGCTGCCCACACTGACAGTTTTTTAATTCTTCCAGGATGAAGCAGTGGCTAAGACACATAGATATCTTTGTGTATGTGTGTGTGTGTGTGTGTGTGTGTATGCGTGTGTGTGAGTTTCCTGTTACTTTATTTTTATTTTTCATGTTTTCTTGTTACAATGCCTCCCTCCACAACCCCCCCCCCCCAAAGAAGCTTTCTTTGTAATAAAGAAGTAAACAAAATCAAGTCTACCCACTGGCCACACCTGAAAATGTATGCTCCATTCCACACCTATAGTTTACCACTTCTCTGATTAGAGGTGAGAGAAGAATACTTTACCATTAGTCCTTTGAAATCCTGATCGGTTATTGTACTGATCCGAGTTCTGAAATCGGTGTTCTTTTCCTTTACGTTATTGTGGTCACCATGTCAATTGTTCTCCTTTTTTCACTTCCTTTATTTGTATCAGTTCATAGAAATATTTCCAAATTTCTCTGTTTTTCACTTTTGTGCTTTCTTATGTCACAATTATAGTCCATCATGTTTGTATGCTGTAGTTTTCCCAGCAATTCCTTTATCTATGGGCATGCACTTTCCTTCTAGTTTTTTTGCAGCTTTAAGAACTATTAACCATAAATATTTTTGTATATATTAGACTGATCCCTCTGTCTTTGACTGCATTGGGGTGGGGAGAAGTTTAAGTCCAAAAAGTGGCTTCTCAGGGTCAAAGGATATGCCTGTTTTAGTATATACATAGTTTCTAGTATGGACAAATTTGTCCAGAAGAAAAGAGTTAAAAGTAATAAGGAACAGGTTATTTAGTAGGCAGGGAAATAGGAAAATTAATAGGAAGGTTTGAGCTCTATGACAGGACAGGCATCTGGTGTGATAGTATTGTAAGATGAACTCTTGGGCAATCAAAGGTCCTGGAGGTTCCTCGAGTTCTTGTTCACATAAGGAAAAGGATTAAGCAGAGGTGGTAGTGGTGAAGAGACTTCCATGTTCTCCTTGCTCTAATTAAAGAATTGGAAATGTAAAAGTGACCCCTGTGTGATTCCAGCTCTATAAATACATTGCAGTTACCCTTAGCCAAGTGTCTGTCCCTGGTCCATTTGCAGTAGGGTAGATTACAATAACAGCGATCCCTCTGACATTGAGAGACTGTAATCCTTGCCATGCAAGTGCTGGCTTGACTAAAATGTCAAAAAAATTAGACAAGTTGTGAAGATCTTTCAAACCTAAAGAGGAGAAGGCATCAGAGTGGCTAAGTAGCAGTTTTCAAGTCCTTGAAAGGCATTTCATAGAGCATAGATTTAGAGCTGGAAGTGACTTTCGAGATTGAGTCCAACTGTCAATTTACATGTGAGGAAATGAAGGCCCAGAGAGAGTAAATGACTTGTCCAAGGTCACATAACTAGTATCTGGGGCAGGATTCAAACTCAGGTCTTCTGGACACCAAGACTGATGCTCCATCTAGTATTTCATTTAGCTGCCTTTACTAGAGCCCATGGGTGGCCCCCACCCTTTCATCTCCACTGTGCATTCATTTATTACATAATAAAAGGAAATGGGCTTTAATGACAGGAGGACTTAGGTTAGACCTAGAGAAGAAATTCCCAATTTTGAAACCATCCTCTTTCTTTCTTTCTTTCTTTCTTTCTTTCTTTCTTTCTTTCTTTCTTTCTTTCTTTTTCTTTCTTTCTTTCTTTCTCTCTCTTTCCCCCTCTTTTCCTTCCTTCCTTCCTTCCTTCCTTCCTTCCTTCCTTCCTTCCTTCCTTCCTTCCTTCCTTCCTTCCTTCCTTCCTTCCTTCCTTCCTTCCTTCCTTCCTTCCTTCCTTCCTTCCTTCCTTTCTTTCCTTTCTTTCTTTCCCCAGGGCAATGGGGATTAAGTGACTTGTCCAGGGTCACACAGCTAGTAAGTGCCAAGTGTCTGAGGCCAGATTTGAACTCAGGTCCTCCTGAATCCAGGGCTGGTGCTCTATCCACTGTGCCACCTCGATGCTCCCAGAAAGTCCTAATTTTGAGGGAAGTGATTAAATTCCTGCTTGGGATGGTTTAAGAATGGTGGTTCTGGGGGCAGCTAGGTGGTGCAGTGGATAAAGCACTGGCCCTGGATTCAGGAGTACCTGAGTTCAAATCCAGCCTCAGACACTTGACACTTACCAGCTGTGTGACCCTGGGCAAGTCACTTAACCCCCATTGCCCCGCAAAAAAAAAAAAAAAAGAATGGTGGTTCTGTTAGAGGCAGGGGGATGGATTAGATACTTTTTTGGTGGCACTTTCCTTCCCTAAGTGTTTTGGCTGCCCTCTTGGTTCTTTCTGCTTTCTCCCCTGCCCTTCTTCCTTCTCCTCCTCCTCCTCTTCCTCCTCCTCCTCCTCCTCTGCCATCAGCTCCTTCTCTTTCTATCACTCCCTTCCCTTTACCCTCCCTCTTTCTCTTCCCCCTCCCTCTTTCCAGTCCCTCTCTTTATCCTTCTCTCTGTCCTTCTCATGTGCCTTTTTTGGCTAATTATTTCAACTTATCTCCCCTCGTCCTCTTCCCTTATTGGCTGGCTTTAGCTGAAGAATAAATAGGGTGAACCTTCTCTTCTGGGATGATCTGAGGTTGATAGAAACTGATTTATTCTTTAGACCCAATGTTTCAAGCTTGTTATCAAAGGCCTCAGGAACCAACATTAAATCATCCTTGAGCAGAACAGATGGTTTCTGGGCATTGGAGGAGAAGGGGGGGTGGGAAGGATGAACAAAATGAACAGGGGAAGGTGTTATAAACTTGACTCTGGCAAGGGAGATGTCTTTCACCCCAATCTGTTTGAAGTTCCATATTTCTATTCTGCTAAGCGTGAGATTTGTCATATTAAATAAAGCTTTGTAGTCTAACTTCACGGCAACCTTTGACTTGGCTTTATTCACTTGTCTGTAGGTATTCAAAGGGATCATCCCACCTGCTTGGGTACTGTGTTAAGATTCTATGAAACTGGAGGGAGCTCCTTTTTTCATATAAAAATGGTTCTTCTGTGGCTGGGGGTGAGGCGGGGAGGGGAAGGCATACTCCCTCCCCAAACTGCAGGAGAGTTAGAGTGCTGAGGGTACCTGGGGTGTTACTTCTGTGTGGGAGTGGGGATTTAGTCATGGCCCTGTTAGGTGGGGCAGAGCAGCTGTGGCTCATCAGAGATCTCCCAGTGGCTGAGCTGAGAGCTCTGGAGCATCACGTGGGGAAAGTGAGGCTGTAGAGAAGAGACAAGCATCACCACGTCTGCCCCCTCTTCAGGCTCTGAACACTGAATGCCATTTCCAGGCCCGAAGCTGATTTCCCTGTGAGTGACTAGGCCACAGTCAGGTACTTGACTCTGAATTCCTTTAATGAGAAAGATGATTAGAGACACGATTAATTCAGCAGCCCATGCAGGGGAACAAACCACAGACGGCAGGAGAGATTTCTTCCCTCATTGAGCTTCTCACACCAGTGGCTTTGGGAGCATTCTAATCACGATAGAGATGGGAGCCATATCCACATGCATAGATGCAGCCCCTCTTGTCTCCTTTGCTGGGAAGCTTCTCTTCTTTGAAGTTAATGGGTGTGTGGAATCAGATAGATGTGTGGTGAGACTGTGGATTGCCAGCCCGGCTGCTCCTTTGCATAGGGGAAGTTGGTGGTTTCCTTCGTAGAATAATTGAGTCCATCTTCCACTAAATATATCTCCCATCTGCCTGCTGCAGAACCTGGCTCCTCTCCTGCGGGGCCTAAAATTCCCATGTTAGAGTTACTAAAGGCTAGAGGGCAAAGGTAGAGACATTATCTCCAGGAGGCCTAGGGAAAAAGTTCGGGTCTCCTGAGCATGGACCTTTAGTTCTCTACCATTAGCACACTGATGGGTCAGGTCAGCTAATCTTAGAAGACACAGAGAACCTGACTTTAAGGAGATGATACCTAGGACTGAAAATTCTCAAGGAGAACACAGGTCAGCACAGGCTGGCTCTGAACAATGGTGTTCTTGAGTTGTGCCTGGGGGAGGGGACCCATCAGGAGGGAAATGTGCTGAGGCAGGGGAGAGAGGCTAAAGATAAACTCCATCTCTATAAGTTTGCTGGGCTTTGAAGCAGGGGAACTTGACTTGACCACCGTGGGCTACTGCTAGCTTTATGGAGGATGTGAGTAATGAGTTCTGTCTTTTTTGGTGACTTGACTTAGAGATCATAGATGCAGAGAATCTCAGAATTCAAAGAGGCTTCAGAGGCCAACTATAGCACAACCTTTTCCTAAACAAGACTCTCTTCTACCTTTCCCCAACAAATGGTCATCCAGTTTCGGCTTGAAGATTGCATGTGATGTTATGATTAGAGAAATATAAATTGAAGTAGTTCTGAGGTTCTACCTTTAGCCCATTGGATTGGCAAAGTTGACAAAAAGGGAAAATGACGAATGTTGGAAGGGCTGTGCACGTTAATGCCCTGTTGGTGGAACCATAACTTGGTCCAGGTGCTCTGGACAGCAATGTGAGATTATGCTTCCAAAGTTATTAAATTGTGCATGCCCTTTGACTCAGCAATAGCACTTCTAAGCCCTAAAGAGATCAAAGAAAGAGGAAAAGGACTCCTGAGTACATAAATATCTATATCATTCCTTTTTGTGATACCAAGAACTGGAAACTAATGAACTGCCCAGCATTTGGGGAATTGTTGAACAAAATATAGTAGATGAATACATTAATAATGGAATTATCCATTAATAATGGAATACATTAAAATGAGAGGCAGTTAGGTAGTATAGTGGATAGAGCACTGGACCTGGAGCCAGGAAAACCTCAGTTCAAATTTTGCCTCAGATAATAACTGGTTCAGTGACCTTAACCTCTTTTTTGCCTCAGTTTCCTCATCTGTAAAATTGATATAATGATAGTACCTATCTCCCAGGGTTGTTCTGTAAACCTTAAGGTGCTATATAAATGCTGGCTATATTTTTGTTGTGCTTCCCAGAGCAACCTGTGAAGACTTATATGAACTGATGCAGAATGAAGTGAACAAAATGAGAACAAAGAACTTTTAATGACCAACCATGAGTACAGAGAACTCATGATAAAACATACTACCCACTTCCTGACAGAGAGGTGATGGACTCAGGGTATAGACTGAGAAATATATTTTTTTGCAAATGGCCAATGAGGGAATTAATTTTGTTTAATTATTAATATTTATTACAAAGGGTTTTTTCCTTTTCCTTTTTTCCTTATTGGAAGGAGGTGGGAGAGAGAGGTTTTGTTAAATGTAAAAAATTAAAATAAAAGATCACCTGTGTTTGAGAACTTACTTTTTTCAGAAGTTGCCCATCTTAGTTGTGTGACCCTGGATAAGTCACTTTCTCTTGACCCCAGTTTCCTCATTTCTAAAACAAGGGGGTTGGAGTAGATTGCTAAGGTCCTTTCCAGCTTTAACTTCTTTGATCTTATGACTGCTGGCTGATAAAAACTGATTATAGGAGTAGGGAAACCCTCTGGAATATAGGAGAGGAAAATGTACAGGTTGACTTCTAAATTACATGGAGTTAATCCTTCATCTAAGATGAATGGTCCATCCTTTAGCTTGTGTCCCAATTCAGAGAACACAGAGCATATACTACCTTGTAAAATTAATTATCTTTCTGTTTGTTCATTCAACATCCATTAAGCACTTACTATGTGCAATGTACTGTTTTATCACACTTTTTTGGGGGGTGGGGCAATGAGAGTTAAGTGACTTGCCCAGGGTCACACAACTAGTGTCAAGTGTCTGAGGTCAGATTTGAACTCAGGTCCTCCTGAATCCAGGGCTGGCGTTTTATCCACTTCACCACCTAGCTGCCCTTGCAATGTACTGTTTTAGATGCTGGGAGAAAAAATAGGAGTGTGTATAACTCACAGTGTTCTTAAAAGCAGGGAGAGCTTATTATATTCCTTTAAATGCTCCATGGCATTTTGTACATAGTAGCTGACAAAAAAAAATATTTGCTGATCTATTGCTTATTCAATCTTCAACCCAATTGATGAATATCTGGTAAAGACAGGGCTGTACTCTAGGGTCTGATGAATGTCATTGATCACTTTGAATCCTATGCTTTCAATACCTTTCTTCCTCCATTCCTGGTGTGGGGGCAATGATTCAAGGGGAAGGCAGTGAGAAAGGTTGAGTTCTATCAGCTACTACTATAAAAAGACCTGAGACATATATATCTAGCACCACTCAGCTAGGCTCGAGGGGGTTGGAATATTGCATGCTTCCCTGTTCTGTAGCCAGATGTGATTCAGTCCTAGGGGAGCCTGACCTCTTACTGGCTCCCGTAGTCTTCTACCACAAGGCCCCAGGGAATTATTTTACTTATGGCTCACGTCCAGGGCTTCCCCAAAAGGGGGGAGGGTTTTTTTTTTTTTAAAAAGTCTTCAATGTATAAGATGAATAGGGTGTGGAACAGATAATTTATTTTTACACATTCAAGAAAAGCTAAATGTAAAAAAAACCACCTTCACAAATGTCTTTTAAGACTTAACCTATTACTACTGGTCCAGTCTGCTAAGAGAATGATACTTAAAACTTCATCAGTACATATAGCAGTTTTATGAGGCTGCTAATCAGGAATTTCACATTTCATCTTAGCTCTGCACTCTGACTCCATTCTAACCTTGTATCTCCTCTGAACTTCATTCTCAGCCACCACCCACCACCAACCTCTTCATTTCTGGTGGATGCTGCCACCAATGTACTTACTGACCCTTGGAACTCCCAAAGATACTTCTAACCCTTGATACATGCATCTTTGGGTTCTCATTCATCTAAGCTTGAAAAGGAATAAACACAAAGGAGAAAAGATGACCAAGGGACCTGATAAAAACTCACTTGGGGCCCATAGTGGAATCAGGGAAAGATCACTGCCTATCCATCCACCTCCCTGCACAGGAGAGTCAAAGCACATGGGACCATTTCAGTTTAAAATGACATAGCCAGTTGTCTCCTTTTTCAAAAGACCATGGAGTCATTATCTCTTCTGGCTCAGGAGCCAACTCTGTCATCAAAGAGTTCGAGCCTTTTATTCCTTTACTTAAGCTAAGTACAGCACCTAGCACATAGTAGGCACTTAATCATTGCTAGGTTACTGAGTCAAACATGTTTGTAAGTTTTCATGAAATTGAATGGAACCAGGAAGGGTAACTCTGAGTCCCTGTTAAATGCATCCACATCCACACACTTCCACACAAACATCCACATACCGTGTATACCTAAACATATAAAAGGTGTATGTGTATTCATATCCATACTTATACAAAATTGGTCATTATATTCCTCACCATCATTTAGACAAAGGGATAGGGCTCTTTCCTTCCACTTCCATATCCACTCAGGCTGCCATTTTGTGGTTTTAATGTTTTTGTTCCTTGCGTATAAAAATAGTTCAGGACATATCACGTGACTTATCCAGACCCTTTGGGGGCCTGTAGGGTAGCAACATGGTGCAGTAGAAAGAGCTCTGGATTAATAGTCATAAGACCTAGGTTTGAATCCTAGTTGTGTCACTTCCTACTTGTGTGTGACACGGGGCAAGTTATATCACTTCTCTGGGTATCATTTTCCTCATCTATAAAATGAAGTTGGATTTATTGCCTCTTAGATCCTTTCTATCTTTTAGTAATAGGAATGGGGATCTAGAGCTGGAAGGTATCTTAGAGGCCATTGAGACCAACTCTTCTTTTTAAAGATGAAGAAACAAGCCCAGAGAGGTGGTGACTTGCTGAACATTACCCAAGAAATGGCACAGCTAGGATTTGAAACCAGATCTTCTAAATACAAATCAAGAAATCTATAATCCCACGCTCTCTTCCTTTCCCCTCATATTCCCCTACAGAAAGTGGTGAGTATGGATATGTGTTATTGGGATGTAGCCCTTAGCACAATGCCTGGAACATAGTAAGTGCTCAATGGTGCTTGTTGACTGACTGACTGATGGAGGATGCTGCAAAAATGAGAAGAGAATGATAGAAGACAGTTCTCTCAGCATGGGGAAGGATGGAATAGAGCAAAGAGAGATTGAAATAGAATGCATGCTGAATGGAGTCATGCTTTTAGCATAAGTAGAAAAATGCAGAGGGGGCTGTTAGAAAGTCATTTCTAGGAGTACCAACTGCAGGATGTAATGTGGGAGAAAACCTTAACCCTGCACTCTGCCAGGATGAATGAAAAGAAGTGATGGAAGAGGTTAGTGATGAAAGTAATACCACCCCTAATAAAACAATACTCGGAACGCTTACTTAGAAGTGCTCTTGGCTGTTGGAACACGTTATAAATGGTGGGCTGCTTTATCTCTGCTCTTCCTGATCAGTGGTTGAGATCTCTGGAGCTCCTGGCTGTGAGCAGGTTTGCTCAGTAGAGATCTCAAATGCCTTCCCCCCCCTCTCCCTTAATGGAAAGAAGCAGATTTCCTAAGGCAGAAAACACAGGAGAAAACCCAACTACCACCTCACTTATTTTGAAGATAGTGGGAGGTTAGGATTCTTAAGACCCTTAGGCAATAAAATGCTGGAGGAGCAACTTCCCTGGGGACCCCAACCTCTGAATGTTCTTTAGCAGTCAATCATCCTTTCTCAGTCCTCAAGGTGAGTGAGTTCTGGCTCAGCACTAGGTCAGAAATGGAGGAAGGAGCTGCAACCTTATTTCTCATAGGTATTCAAGGGCTCCAGGTTAAAAAGAAAAAAAGGAACATTTTTCAATGGGGAGGTTAGCTTTGCTCTGTTACCTAGACATGGGCCTGCTTTGCCTGGTGGATAATCTGGCACCCTATGAATGTATCAATAGAGATGTCAAATGAACCTGAAAGGATAAAGTTCTGAAGGGCTCAGATACCTTATTATACCAGATATCAAAGATTGTGGAGTATAGCTAGGTGGTACAGTGGATAGAACACTGGGCTCATCTTCCTGAATTCAAATGTAGATTGAGATATTTATTTGCTGCGTCACCCTGGGCAAGTCACTTAACCCTGTTTGCCTCAGTTTCTCCTCTGTAAAATGAGTTGGAGAAGGAAATGGCAAACCATTCTGGTATCTTTGCCAAGAAAACCCCAAATAGGGTCATGGAGAGTCTGATGTAACTGAAAATGACTGAACAACCACAAAAGATCTTGGAATACTAGAGTTAGAAGGAAATGCAGATTTCATTTAAACCAATCCCCTCATTTTACAGAAGGGGAAACTGAGACCAAGAAAGGAAGTGATTTGCTTAAGGTCACATAGGTAATATGACATGGAGGTTGATTTTCATTGTCATGTTGGAGTTGCCATCCCCTGATCCCAGCTGCTTTCAAAGGTGCCACTGATTCCATTGCACCCATGGGAGAACCAACATATTAACAACACTGGACTTTGCTATTGCTTATACATAGCTTTCTATTTCCTTGCTTTAAGCTTTTGTATATGTTTTGAACTCTTTATCCCTGGAGTACACTCCTTCCCTATCTCCTCCCCCTGGAAATGGTAGTTTCCTTCAAAACTCAGCTCAAGTATTCCATGGTACACAAAGCCTTCCCTTTTTTTTTTTTTTTAAGTGAGGCAATTGGGGTTAAGTGACTTGCCCAGGGTCACACAGCTAGTACGTGTTAAGTGTCTGAGGCCGGATTTGAACTCAGGTCCTTCTGACTCCAGGGCTGGTGCTCCATCCACTGTACCACCTAGCTGCCCCTATGCTTGACTCTTGCTTGATTTCTGATTGGTCTACTTTTAGGAGCATACTTATCCTCAGTGATGTCTTTTCTTTCCTTTTCTCTTATTTTCTTTAGATAATGAATTCACTTTTATTTTTAGAATTTTTAGAATTCTATTTTATTGTGTCAATTGTCAAGCATTTTCTCCCTTTCCCTGCCTGTCTCTGCTAGAAAAGAACAAAACTTTTTGTTTTGGGCCTGGGCAATGAGGGTTAAGTGACTTGCCCAAGGTCACACAGCTAGTAAGTGTCAAGTGTTTGAGGCTGAATTAGAACTCAGGTCCTCCTGAATCCAGGGACAGTACTTTATCCAGCATGCCACCTAGTTGCCCAGAACAAAACTTTATAAGTATAGTCAAACAAAACCATTTCCCATGTTGGCCATATCCAAAACTGCCTGGAGGTGTGCAGTATTCTGTATCATTGGTCCTCTGAAGCATGGCTGATCATTGTGTTGATTAGAATACTTAAGTATTTAAAAATTATTTGTCTTTACAATATCAATGTTATAGTTTAAACTGTTCTGTTTTTGTTTACTTCATAGTGATGTCTTTTCAATTCTTTTCCATAAAAACCCCCAAACATTTATTAAGTACTTACTATATGTAAGCATTTACTAAGTGCCAAAGATACAAAGATAAGAAGAAAAAGTTTCTGCTCCAAAGGAAGGAGCTTATCTTCCCCTTTTTTAAAATAAAAAAAATTAAAAAAAATTTTTCAGGGCAATGAGGGTTAAGTGACTTGACCACGGTCACACAGCTAGTAAGTGTCGTGTCTGAGGCTGGAATTGAACTCAGGTCCCCCTGAATCCAGGGCTGGTGCCTCAGGAGCTTACCTTCTTCTGAAGGAATGTACCATTTATACTTTAATAAATCCATGCTAATTTAAGGAGTAAAAATCACTAATTTGTGGAGAGAACAGGAAAATCTTTTCCTAGGATGCTGTGCCCGAGCTAAACCTCAAAGGAAACTAAGGATTCTAAGAAGTGGAGGGAAGGATGGAGTGTTCCAGGTATGGACATGATAGATAACAGGCTGGTTGAAGGAATAGCTAGTAGGCTGATTTCATTAAATAAATTTACATAGAGTGTGTAAAAAGGGAAGTAATGTGAAATAAGTCTGGAAAGACAAGTTAGAACTTTGTGAAGGGTTTTAAATATTAGAATGAGGAGTTTGTATTTTATCCTAGAAGCAATAGGGAGTCACTGAATATTTTTGAGCAGGGGAGTGATTGTGTTACCACTCATTGTGTCAAGTAATCATTGCAATATACTCGAGTTTACTTAAATCCATCATGCACTTTTCTATTGCTTTTTGGATCATGTGCAGTTGTGATTTTTCTGTGCTCATCATGTTTTCTGATTCACTGTCATATAATGTATCCAGGAGAATATTGATGTTAAAAAGATGAACTTCTATAGCATGGAGGGTTTTGGCATCATTGAAAGTAATTAATGGTTTCCCAGATATGCCCTGGCTTGATTCTATCTAACTTTGGACTCAGCTCATCATCCATCTGTAGTGCCTAAGGTACAAGTCCTATTACTAGAGTAATGCCTAATAAAATTTAAAAGTTTATAAGCATCATCACCACCACTGCCAACATCACCATCACCATCACCATAATCACCCCACTACCACGACTACCATAATCATCAGTTTGATGACCATTGTGTCAGAAGCTGTGAAATAATATTTTAAAAGATGTATATTTGCCTATACTCTAGTGAAAAAAGTCTGAACTTTGAAATAATTTATTTTATACTAGAAGACAAGAGAGATTAGGGAAAAAACATAATTTTGTAGCCCTTAAGTGTTAGCTATGAAATATTGGGTAAGGTGTGAAACTGTTGTTGTTGTTTGTCCTTTGATCTCAAAGAGGTCCACGACATTGGGGTAACATCATGACTTTCAATTAATTGGTTTTAAGTAAGGGAGGGCTGTGCAAAGTCACTAACCTCACTCTTTCTTCTAGAGCCATCTGGGTCCAGTGGTAAGATATAAATCATGATGACTATAGATGTTTAAAGCAATTGGGGTTAAGTGACTTTCCCAGAGTCACACAGCTAGTAAGTGTCTGAGGTGAGATTTGAACTCAGATCCTCCTGACTTCAGCACCAGTGCTCTATCTACTATGCCACCTTAGCTGTCCCTAGGTGTGAAACCGAGCTAAACTTCAAAGGTACAATCTTCAAGGCCCATCATATCCCAGAATCTCAACTGACTACTGATTTATAATGCTCACTGGTAGGTGAGGTTGAGACATAATTTGTTTTAGCCTTAAGTTTGAAACATACAGTGGTATGGCCTACATGTAATACTATGCAACCCCTCTGCCCCTTCCTACTCCCTCTAACTCTCCAACCCCCCCCCCCCAACCCCCGAAAAAAAGATAATGCTAGAAAGAAGTATAAGGCATTCTTCCACTCCTCAAAGAGAGTATTGTCTAGCTGGAGAGGAAGGACTTGCACATGAAGAGATGCAGCATAGGATAACTGTCTAATGAATGGTACAGTTAGGAGCACTATGGGATTTCAGAAGGAAAGGTGTAGATTATTCTAATAATTACAATTGGAGCAGACATTGATAGAAAGTTTTGGCTTTATATACCAGAGTCCATTTGATCTTCACAGCAGCCTTTGTGTGAATTTTGAAGATAAGGGAGTCAGAGAGCACATAGTAGGCACTTAATAAAAATTCATTGTATTGAGTTGAATTTAAAAAAAAGAAACTTACAAATCACTCAGTTTAATTGGAAGAGAACATATTAGTAACATTAAAACAACACCACACTTTTTGGGGAGACTGTTTTTATTTCTTCCCTTCCCAAGAATAGTCTCATTTTATCATCTTCTATTAGGACCTCCCTTAGCTTAGGAGAAATTTCATCTCCTTTCCTGCTCCTGTATCTCCAACCTCTTAATCTTGGTATTAATTTGTCAGTCCTCTCCCACTGGGCTTCCCTAGGGCTTCCCAATTTCCGTATCATTTGTGAATTTAATGAATGCGCTGTTTGCTTTCCTTGCAGACATCATTAATAAAGTTGCTGAAGAAAACCTGGCTCCAGCCAGCGCCTTACCGTGACAGGATGTATTGCTGTTCATTTTCACCTTTTATTTCCACTCTTCCGTGTTTTCAGCCTACATTCCTCTGGAAGCCAGTTGAAACGACCATTTTCCAACTTGCTTTCAGGAAGGACTTAGAGCTCCTCATTGCATTTTTTGGTCCTGAGCACTCCATGTTCTTCCTCCCTTTCTCAGTTTGATTTAATTTTACTCTCCCTGAATTTAACTCTACTTGCTCTCTAACCCCTAAGGATTACTTTTCTTATGAACTTGGTTTGGAAAGGCTGTGCACCCTCTTGCTTTGGTATCCTACTGGGCCATCCTTTCTTTGCCTTTTTGGAAAGAGCCCAGACTCTCCAAGTAAAGATGAAGCTGAATTCCTTTGCTCTGCAAAGAGCTACAGAGGCCTTGAAGCAGCTCACTGAGCACACGTGGAGGGGATATGGTGTTTTATTGGGGAGGAATGTCATGCTGTGTGATGAAAAAGTATGGAATTAGAATTAGAATACCATGAGCTTGGGTAAGCCACTTTTCTTGATCTCAGCTTCCTCACCCATAAAATGGAAATGAATGATATTTGCATTATTGATTTCACAGTATTTTTATGAGAATCAAACAAGATAATATTTATGAAATCTCTGTAAACTGCAACCAAAAGCCCAGTATAGAAATATAAGCTATATTCAAGTAGGAAGGATATAGAGAAGTCAGGTCTCTGTGCTCTGCTTGCTTTCTGTAAAAGACCAGACAATATAAATCTTAAGACAAATTTGATATATATACACATGTGACTATATGGGGTACCCATATATTCGTTATATATGCATATATGAATTTCTGTAGATGGGTATAGTTATACATATTTGTATATTGTATATATTTATAGGGTTGCCAAAAGTCACAGAGATCTGATGTTTTAATAACTTTTTGAAAATTATTTTTCTTAATTTTTTGCCATTTATGAAATTTGATTTTCACACGTAATATAAATTCATTTCCTACATATGTTGTATACATACTATGGCATTGTAAATTAAAAACAAAAAAATAAAGGAGTTATTAAATATTCATGACTTTTGGCCCACCCTATAATATATTGTTATTTACAAATACACATATATTGCACATTATTTTAGATAAATGTTATAAACATATTGCTCACCTAAAATTTGTATTTAGTTTTTCCTGAGTCTAGATCCAGCACTAAAATCACTGTACCATCAAGATGCTTAACCATAATCTCTGGAGGAGAGAGGCTATATTGAGGGAGACCAATTAGGAGGCTACTGAAATAGTTGATAGGACACTTAATGAAACCCTATACTAGAATGGTAGTCCGGTGAATGGAGAGAAGTGAGAAGAGGGGATACAGGAAATTTTTTTTTCCGGGGCAATGAGGGTTAAGTGCCAGATTTCAACTCAGATCGTCTTGAATCCAGGGCCAATGCTTTATCCACTGTGCCACCTAGCTGCCCCTTCAGGAGATGTTTTAAAGATAGAATCAACAAGGCTTGGCAATTGCTCAAAAAAAATAAACTCACAAATATGGGCTAGGAAAGCATGTGATGAGTCAGCAATTTATATGAACCTTCAGAAGTTGTATTTAACCATAAACTCACTATGGGTCAATAGAATGATGTACCAGTCTAGACTCAGACAGGAGCTGTGTGACCCTGGACAAGTCACTTAACTTCTATCTGTCTCAGTTTCCTCAAATAATAACTCACTGGGTTGTTGTAACACCAAAGACATAGATCTGACAATGTTATTTCTCTGTTCGAGAAACTTTGGTGGGTCCCTATTGCCTCTGGCTTAAAATATAAACTCCTCTATTTGACATTGAAAGTATTTCATAATCTGCTTCCAGCCCATCTTTCCAGGCTGATTAGACATTACTTTACATCCTGAACTCTATACTCCAGCCAAACTAACCTACTTACTATTCCCAATATGCAACATTCTTCTGGCATTCCTGGAATGTTCTTCCTCCTCTCCTCCTCTTCTTGGAATCCCAACAAAACTCAGGTGGCATTTCTTTCAACAGGTTTTTCCTGATTCACCTAGAAACTAGGACAACCCCTCAAAAATGACTATGTATTTATTTTGCACATATCTTGTGTTTACTTATCTGTATATTAGTTGTATCCCATTTTTGCCCTAGAACATAAGCTTCTTGAGGGTAGAGACTATTCATTTTGTCTTTAATTCCCTAGGCTTAGCATGGTGCCTAGCACATTGTAGGCACTTCATAAATGCTTGATGAATAAAATGGAATTGAAACTAGAAGGTCTCTGGGTTTATTTCAGTTAATGCAAAAATTCTCAGTGCTAGAATTTCACCCATATTTGTAAATTACATGCATCTCTCTTTTCTTAGTAGGGTCCTAATCTCATTCAATATTTGTAGAAGACGACAGTCATAGAGAAAATATAAGATCTGATAAGGTGAAAAGCTTGTAACTCATTCATAATAGAACCACAAAGAAAACACTAGTGAATTTTTAAATACCTTTTTCCTATTTTGGGATATTAGTCCAAGTTTGGCTTATCGCTCTGACATACACCCCCCCCCCCCATATACACACACACACATATATGTGTGTGTGTATGTATATAAATACATATGTGTGTATGCACAATCATTTATTATATATAAATATATACACAGATCTTAACTGATCAACAAGCATTTATTGACCATCTATTATGCTTTAGGCACTGTGCTAGGCACTGGGCATGCAAAGAAAAAAAATGAAACAGTCCCTGCCCTCAGAAAATTGCAATCTATTACAGGAATCATAAATTCACATATAAATGGATATCAAAATGAATATAAGGTAACTTTGGTGGAGGAAGGTACCAGTGGATGGAGAGATCACAGTTGCCATAATAGAGGACGAAGAAGAGATTGATCTTGAGTAAGCTTTGAAAGAGACTTGGAATTCTAAAGAATGAAGATGAAGAAGGATGACATATTAGGTATGGGAGAGAGTCAGGCTGAAGGGATGAAGGTGAGAGAGAGTGTCAAATGCAAGAAAATCAGTAAGAAGGCCAAGTCCATGTTGGTCAGTTTTGGGCAGGGATTTAAGTCTGATAACTTAAAGAAATATTTATTTGTTTTAACCAGCCATCCTCCACCTGCTCCTATTGAGAACACAAGAGAAACCAAATCCTATACAAACATATATAGCCAACCAAAACATTTCCACTTTGGCCATGTCCAAAAAAGTATTCATTTCATTCTTCCCTGTGAGTCCTTCACCTCTCCATGAAGAAGTTGGGTATCATGTTTCATCACTGTTTTTGTTCCAGTCACGTCAGACTTTTCATGACCCTGTGAAGCATACTGTCCATGGGGTTTTCTTGACAAATCATTTCCTTCTCCAGTGGATTTAGTGAATCCTTTTGTCAGGTAATCAGAGCTTAAGTGACTTGCTCAGGGTCACAAAGGCTAGGGAGTGTCTGAGGTTGGATTTGAACTCAGGTCTCCTTGACTCCAGGCCCATAATATTCTAGCTATTTCATTTTCTCATTAATAACTTTTTTTGTGTGTGTTCTTTTACATGCATCATTAGTATTTTAATTATTTTTTAGTTTTTATTTTTGCCACAAATTTCATTTTATTATTAAAACTAGAATCATCTATAAGATTTTTTCTGAGATTACAAAATCTCCTTCCTTATGCTCTTTCATTTTTCCCCTTTATGTTCAGTTCACAAGTCCATGTCATTTTAAATACCAAATGTAGAAAGTTTTACTTCACTGGAAGACTGCATGAATACCTTAGAAACACACATACAAACCATCTTCTCTAACTCTACTGGTCTTTTGTAATTAGGGACACTTTGAGAAATGGGCATCTTCATGCTCTGTGGCCCAAGTCTTCAGAATGATCCCTGATTTTGCTTGTGACTTCAGCAGCTGGACAAGGAGAGGAAAGGCTAGGAGGAAATTGTGCAGAAGAAAAACCAATCATAACTTGTCGAAAGGGGATATACATGAACAGATCTAGTTTTACAGATCTGCAGTAAAGGAAGTTTTGTGTTTTTTTTTTAAGTTACTTTTTAAATCAGTCTACTATCACTTTTATTCTATTTTTAATTCTTAGAGGTAGTGTGGTCTAGTGGATAAAGAGCTAGGAAGGCCTAGGTTTAATTCTCAGTTTCCATGAGTGGCAGAGAAGTTGCCAAACCTCATTGGTTGAAGGAATTTCTTTGTCCATCAGCTCACTAGACTAGTGGCATTATTGATCCAGTCTCTATCCAAGTGACTAGTGATTTCTTAATTTCCCAGTTCTGATCTTCCTTGATTCTTCTGGAGCATTTAACACTATTGATAGCCTTCTTCTTCTGAATCCTCTCTATTCTCTAGTTTTTTTTCTGACACTGATCTCTTCTTATCTGTCTGCTCCTTCCCAATCTCCTTTGCTTCTTCTTCATCCACATCATACTCTTTAATTATGGCTTCTCCCCAAGGCTACGCCCTCTCCTTTCCCTCAAAATTATCTTATTAGGAGAGCTTATTGGTTCTCATGGGTTCAGTCATCATCTCTATGTAGATAATTCTTGGATCTATATATCCAGCATTAAGCTATAGTTATGTTATCTCCAATTGCTTCTTGGATATTTCTAACTAAATGTTCTCTAAGCAACAGGTCCAGAAACTGAATGCATTATCTTTTCTTAGCCTTTCCCTTTCTGGACTACTGCAACCGTAGTTCTAACTGGAATCCTTGTGCCAAGTCTCTGCTTATTCCAAACCAACCTCCACTCAGCTGCCACGATGATTTTTCTAGAGCTTAGTATTGACTATATTACTGCCTTTTCCGCTCTAGGATCTTCAGTGGCCCCCTGTTATCTCTAGTGCCATGGACTTAGGATAAGTCAAAAGAAGTTTTTCCTTTGAGAAGCAAAACCAAAGGTGACCAGATAACAGGACAGAGATATCAAGGAATTAAGGAACTATTAAAGTTTAGCCGGGCCAACTAGATATCAGGCCTGACACACCTAAGAAGTAAGTAAGATAAAATTCTATAGCAGGAAAGTCAATTAGGTGTGGCTACTACCAGACCTATGCCAGGAGACCAGAGATAACCTCAGAGTTCAGGAGCGTCATTCCTAATCTAAAATATCCCCTGACTTTTAGGAATGACAAGCATCTAAGCTTTCCTCATCCCACCCCCAAAAGGAACTTTCCATTTTCAGGTGGCCACCCATTTATCCTCAATAAAAGCTTTTGCCTTCCTTCTGTTCTGGGAGGAGGAGGTTTGAGCCCTCCTCTCATGGGGGCAGTCTTTGACTTACCCCTCAGTTACTTTCTCTAGTGCCCAAATAAAAGACCATTTTATTTCTAATTGGACTGTGTATGAGAGTGTAATTCTTTACAGAGAAATACCTAAGGACCCCCACCACCATTTCTCCCTGTGACACTAGGATCAGATATAAAATCCTCTGCTTAACATTTAAAGCTCTCATAATATGGCCCCCTCCTATTTTTTCAGCCTTCTTTTTTTTTTTTAATTTTTTTTTTTGGCAGGGTAATGGAGGTTAAGTGACTTGCCCAGGGTCACACAGCTAGTAAGTGTCAAGTGTCCAAGGCCGGATTTGAACTCAGGTACTCCTGACTCCAGGGCCAGTGCTTTATCCACTGCGCCACCTAGCCGCCCCTTTTCCAGCCTTCTTACACCTCTATGCCTCCGTCTCACAGATCTGACAATCCAGCCACACTGGCTCCTTTGCAGTTCCTCATCTCCTGTTTTTTGTGGTTCACCCTGACTGACCCTGATGCCTAGAATGCTCTCTCCTCACCTCTGCCTCATGGTTTCTTTTTCTTTTTCTTTTTTTTTGTGAGGCAATTGGGGTTAAGTGACTTGCCCAGGGTCACACAGCTAGTAAGTGTTAAGTGTCTGAGGCCGGATTTGAACTCAGGAACTCCTGACTCCAGGGCCAGTGCTTTATCCACTGCACCACCTAGGTGCCCCTGCCTCATGGTTTCTATGGCTTCCTTCAAGGTTCAACTCAAATACCACCTTCCATAATGGGCCTTTGCCAGCCTCGCCAGCTGTTAAAGTACACTCTTTTCAGATTTCATTAATTTTTTCCACATATATCTTCTATTTATTTGGTTATTTACATGTTATTTTTTCCATGACACTCCTTGAGGACAGGGATTTATTTTCTTTCATTGTGACCTCACCACTTAGCACAATGTTTGGCACATTTTTATGCTATTAAATGCTTGTTGATTGACTGAGCCATGGACCAACCCTTATCCCTTTTAACTTTTGCCGGGTAGGATAGGATCTGTAGTTTCCTGATTTCCCAGAATTCTAGCCAGAGCTGCAGTGAGGTGACCCCTGAATTTCCCTTCCTCCTGGAGATGGAAGGTGCCTAGAGGAAGGTCACCTTGCTGAGTGAAGAATGACCATTTCCCTTCAAAGGCTCCTCACCTAGCTCTTGGGTGGACTTAGACAGGCTGCATTCAATAAGTAAGGTGAATAAAGCTGGCAAATGGCTCGATACATGATTTATACTGTCTGCATGCAAACCGAAAGAGCTATTTCTGCTCCTTAATCTGCAGTGAGAAAGGTGGAAAACCACCCACCTAATAAATAATTATAGGTTTCTCTTTAAATTGAATATTTCCTTTAGTTTTCTTCTGGAGTCATGGGAAATAATTTCATCCTGAAGTAAAGGGGGCTGATCCTTAGCTGCAAAAACTTTCCACCCTTATTTTCTTACTCAGAAGATAGTCTACTAATGTCTGTCAATGGGGAGATCTGATTCACGGGATTATGGTGAGAAACATGAGTCTTTGACGCTCAGCCCCAGAGAGGTGGCTGCAATAAATTTCATTTTCATTGGCTCAGTCTCCAGTGATCTAATTATAGAGAGAAGAAATACTGAATGCTGGGCCAAAGGGAAAAAAAAAAGCAGGCATGGGTGCCCATTTTGTTCTCTTTGTCACTGGGGGCTTTATTAATTTGTTGGAATTTACTCCCCGATGCTGTTTCAAATTCTATACCCTTGTCCTTCCAATCATCTCAAATCCTCCTTGGCCCTGTGATCAATTGTTTATGAATGCTAGTGGTCTCCTGGCTTTTACTCCCACCTGCTTTGTCTCCTTTTCCTCATCTGAGTATTCTCACTTGGATGCAGCCATTGGCAATGTGTGTGAACACACTGGAATGAAGATTAGGACAAATCAAATAATTAAGGTCAGGGAGTGAAGGGAATCACTGACATACAAAACTCTTCTAAAAGGATTGGGGTTCTTTAGAAAGGAAGAAAAATGTTGAGTGAGGACATGATCAAAGAAAGTCACAGAGATTATTGAAAGAGAGATGGATCTGAGGTTTTAAGATCTGGATTCAAATCCTGACTCTACCACTTACCTAGGGCAAGCCATTTAACCTGTATGGGCTTCAGTTTCCCCATCTGTAAAATGAGGAGGTTGGACTTGATTTCTTTTAAAGTCTCTTCTAGCTCTAAATCAATGATCTTATGAAAGTCAATGAACTCATGAAGAGTATAATAGAAAGAGGGAAAACAGAGTTGTTCATCCTAATCATCCCATAAGATTAGAATCAGCTTCTCTCCCCACCCCACCCCACCCCACCCCATGGAAACTTACAGAAGGCATACTTAGAACAATCCAAAGATGGTTCCAATTTTTTGATGGTTTGCAAGTTTTTGGATTTGTCAGTCAGAATATATTATTAGATGGAATTATAATGGTTTGAGAAGGATTTAGTTAAATTCATATTGTTGTAGTCCTGTTTCCCCAACTGCTTGGCTGTACTGTAAGCAAATACCAATTCTCTTCAGTACTAGTCAGTCCTGTTTACTGGATCCTGGGTTTAAAAAAATGCATTTACATGAGGTGAGAGTGGGAAGAGGAGCAGTATGTCTGGGGAAGACTGCCCTGGGGGTCCGAGGATCCCTTATTTCATTTCAAACCCTCTCTCCATGAAGTGTTAGTTGACAGTTTAAAAGAAGTGTTATAGCTCATGGATGACTGGGAGGAATGCCAGCAAATTACTGCCTGGATTGTGCATATTGGAAAGTAAAGAGTGAAAAATAGTATATTAGAGAGATTAGGGTGGGGTGGATTGCATCCTTAATTGTTTGAGGTCAACATTAAGGACAGCTGTCTACTCACCTTCTCTCTCTCCCTCCCTCTGCTGCTCCTCTCCTTCCCCCAACATTCCTTTGCATTTTTGTCAGTTGGATGAAACTAGAAATCTGAATAAGATGGAGCATCTCCAATAACCAATCACCTATCCCAGGAGCCATTTATAGGGACAAAGTTATTGAAAAACAAGTAATCTGTTTTTTGTCTTCTCCAAATCTCTAAGGGTAGGACTCTCTTGATATAGTCTTGCTTATCTATGCTAATAAAAGAGACCAGTACCATGGATAATCCAAAATCAGTTTTTTCTTGGCTGTGGGATACTATGTTTGATTTTACATGCAACACATTGCTTTTCCTCTCTACCCTTTGTTTGGGTAGATATTAAAATGAGTTTATGTTCTTCTGTGTACGTTGATTAACAGAGTGAGGAGGTTGCCCGGGAACACACTGAGAAGCACAGGGGTTGGCAGTTTGGGGCATTCAAAATTGCATTTCCACATCTAGATAGTTAAGATTTGAACACAATGGAGAGAAAGAGGGATATGTAGTGTGAAGAGATGTTGGAGGAAGACTTATTAAGATCCAAGGGTTTTTTCTTGCCTCATTATTGACTACTTTGCCTTCCTTTCTTGCTCATTAATCAATTTTTCTTGATGATAGTTGGACAGCCTTTCTTCTGTGAGATGAGCTGATGGTTCTTCAAAAAAGTTTAATAAGGGGGCACTTGCACAGTGGATAGAGTACCAGCCATGGAGTCAGGAGTTCCTGAGCTCAAATCTGGCCTCAGACACTTACTAGCTATGTGATCCTGGGCAAGTCACTTAACCCCAATTGCCTCAAAAAACCAGGGCCATCTCCAGTCATTCTTAAGTGTATCTTGCCACTGAACCCAGATGGTTCTGGAGGAGAGAGTGAGGCTGGTGACTTTGCACAGCCCTCCCTCATTTAAATCCAATTCATTGCAAGTCATGATATTACCTCCTGATGTCTTCTTTGAGAACAAAGGACAAACAACAACAATCTTCTAGGTAAGGACTCCCAGTGTTGTGTACTCTATATCCACAATATCTCTTACATCTGCCCCCCTTCTCTCCAACTTACACTAGAATTTGTGTGTGTGTGTGTGTGTGTGTGTGTGTGTGTGTGGCAATTGGGGTTAAGTGACTTGCCCAGGGTCACACAGCTAGTAAGTGTTAAGTGTCTGAGGCCGGTTTTGAACTCAAGTCCTCCTGACTCCAGGGCCGGTACTCTATCCACTGTGCCACCTAGCTGCTCTCACACTAGAATTTAACAGTCAGACTACACCATTCTTCCACTCCCTACTCTGGCCATCTGCTCCACAACTCTCTTTTAGCCCTAGAGAAACTTCCCCCATGGGATCTTTGTCTTTCTGATTCGGGACTGCCTATCTGTGATTGCTATTTCAGGTAAGTCCTGGGCATGTTCCACTTCATTCTTTATTCTCTGTCCATCTTGTGTGAGTACCCTTTCTATCCTTCCCCTTCCTCAATCTCCCTTCTAGAACCATGAATTATAAGCAAATAAACTCTGCCATTGTTCCTGGAGTGGGTGTGTCAGTCTACTCTTCTAAGGCTCCTTTTACTATCTCTGTAATTTTCAGGACCAAAAGACCCCTCCCTTATCATAAATCCCCTTTGTATAGTGTCTTCCTCCTTAGAATTTGAGCTTGAGGGTAGGGACTGTCTTTGCTCTTATATTTGTATCCTCAGGTCATAGCACACTGATTGGCATGTAGTAAGCAATTAATAAATGCTTTTTTCCCCATTCATTCATACATTCACAGTTGATCCCTGGACTAGCTTACCAAATATAAGTTTTTTTTACCTAGACTCCTCTTTCACCAAAATTTTTAGAATCATGGGACTAATCACCCATTGTTAGTTATATTTTGGTCAAGTCTGACTCTTTGTGACCCCACTTGGAATTTTCTTGGCAAAGATACTAGAGTAGTTTGCCATTTCCTTCTCCAGCTTATTTTATAGATGAGGAAACTGAGGCAAATAGGGTTAAGTGACTTGTCCAGGGTCACACAGTTGGTAAGTTTCTGAGGCCAGATTTGAATTTAGGAAGGAGAGTGTTTTTGACAGCAGGCCTGATGCTCTGTCCATGGTACTACCTAGCTGCTCTAATCACCTATTATAGGTATTTAATTACCATGTGCCCTATTCCTTTCTGACTATAGAACTTGACTTTCCCCAGCCTGGTATTAATTAAATTCTGAAATTGAGTAAGATCCAGTGATGGCTCTGGGGTCCTCTGGTGGCATGTTTGAGTTGTATTTGGCACCAGCGGATCTTAGATATCATTTAATGCAAGCATCTCATTCTAAAAAAGAGGAAATTGGATCCTAGGGAGATGTGACTTGCCTAAGGTCACATATGTAGTAAGTAGCAGAGTGCAAATTTTAATTCAAATCCAGGCTGTTTCCACCCCATAGTAGTGGCTCTCATATGTAATTTGGCCCTGGGCTGTCAGACTTGGCAGGATAGAGACAGTAGTGCTTCTTGAGGCTACATGCTATAATCTATAGCATTGTTATTTTTGCTTTATTTAGCCCCATATACTCGAAATAGAATTCTACAAATTGCACCATGGGGACCTGACACATTCCCTACCCCCTTCTCATTCCAGTCAGACTTTTATGATAAAAATACTTTGGATTTAAAAGTCCTTTCTTCTTTAGCATTCCTGAATTTTCCAAGGAATGATAGCTAGAAACAACATAATTACTTTTCCTCCCAACTCTTCTGCTGTCTACTTTTTCAGCTTCTTTAGGAAGGCCAGACATGACATACATGACAAAACTAGCTGTATGATTACTGCATAGGAATTGGGAATGAGCACTCCTATTATCCACCTGTGTGTGGGATAAGTTCCATGTAGAGGGTATGACCAAGAGTTTGCCTGTGCTACTTAAGGTTAAAGACCTTTGCTTGGGACTTTGATTACATCTCTATGGGAGGTATAGAATACTCATTAATATGGAATTAAGATGATTGATGAGGCCTTGCTGGAGCATGGGGCATACCCTTGGCCTGCGTACATATTAACCTACTCATTGAGAATGATAGATTAAGTCTTATCATTCATGGATGAGTTAATGGGGTCATACCAATGATCTCAGTAGTACTCTTTGATCCTATAAAAATGATCTTAACTGAGAAGAGAGCTGAGTGTGGCAGAACTTGAGGTAAGAGAAATCTGGGCATAGGGTGGGGAGCCATCTACATAACCTCTGCCAAAAAGAATGGCCATTATAGAGGGGCAGAAAATGTCCCCAGAAAAGAAAGGAATCACACAAACCAAGTCGTTATAGGGGCTGGGTAAAATAACCAGGAAACTTTTGGAAAGGGACCCATGTAGAACCAGAGGGTAGAAGTTTATCAGAGCGACCCAAGAATATTGATCCCAACCTTCTGGAGAAGGGATGAGAATTCCTGGAGCCAGCTTCCTGGAGAGAAGAATAAGCATGAGCACCTAGAGATGGAGGAGATACAAGGGATTATTCATCATGTATGAGAGCAGACCTGGACTTCTACTACTGTGAATTATCAGAGCCATGTCACATCCAATGCAGCTAGGTGGCACAGTAGATAAAGTTGTGAGCCTGAAGTCAAGAAGGCCTGAGTTCAAATCCAGCCTCAGATACCTACTAGCTGTGTGACCCTGGGCAAGGCACTTAATCTCTGTCTTCCTGTTTCCTCAGTTGTAGGGAAAGCTAGGTGGTGCAGTGGATAAAGCACTGACCCTGAAGTCAGGAGGATCCAAGTTCAAATCTCACCTCACATACTTACTAGCTGTGTGACCCTGGGCAACTCACTTAAACCCAATTTTCTTAAGACATCCAGGGTCATCTCCAGTTGTCCTGATGTAGTCCTGATGTATATATTGCCACTGGACCCAGATGGCTCTGGAGGAGAGAGTGAGGTTATTGACCTTGCATAGCCCTCCTTCACTTAAATCCAATCACTGTTGATGATATCACCCCAATGTCATGGTCCTCTTTGAGAATGAAGGAAAAACAACAACAACCTCAGTTGTAAAATGGGCATAACAATAACAGCACCTACTTTTTAGGGTTTTGAGGATCAAATAAGAATATTTGTAAAGCACTTACTCACTTCCTGGCACATAGTAGGCACATATGTGTTATTGAAAATGTTCTGTTAATTTTTTTTGGTAATTTGAATCCAATTTTCAGTGTATAAGATATGCCCCATGGGCTGTTTTTCTCATAATTCTTAGATATGAGATACTTGTTCTTTGGGGGAAATGATCTGGATTTCATTTCCTAGAAGGCTGTGCATGTACCTATTTTGGATGGTCAGATGTGGGGAATACCTGCTACTACTGTGGGCCCTCTGCCTTCTTTCCTTCCCCATTTGACCTCACCCTAGGCTTGGATATCCATGACACATCTGTGATATTTGAATGCTCAATAGCTTGGGTAAGATGGGGTTATCGACTCTATTTCTTTTGGTGAGTTGGAAGATTCTCAGGCCTTACCTTTTGTCCTATAATTTCCTCATAAGGTGCTCCGGTTCTTACTGTCTAGCCTGCATCTATCCTCTATAAGCATTTTATTTCTGTCCTACTGACATAGCCTAAGGAACCCTAGGCTTTTCCATCCAATTTGCAATTGTATCCTTATGATATTCAGTCTGTTTCATCTGCTATGCAGCTGAGTTTTATTTAATGCATTGTCTCCTCTGACTGGAGTGTAGGTCCTTTCAGACCGGGGACTGTCTTGCCTTTTCTATTTGTAACTCCAGTGCTTAATATAGTTCTTGGTACATAGTAAGTGCTTAATAAATGGTTTTTTCATTCATTCATTCATTCATTCATTCATTCATTCATCTATCCATTCATTCATCAAACTACAGTATGCTGATTTTCCCAGCATGCATCTTTGATTGGGTGAGGAGCTATGAAAGTAGATCTAGGTGGAGAAAGGGAGCAGGGAGAGTCATAGAGAGATGGGTGCTGCACACATTTTGGACTTTGAGTTTTTTTGCTATGTCCAAGTAAATTCATTCTCAGAAATCTCATTATCTTGCAAGATCAGATCAACATTGGTTCTCACATCTCATCAATACTTCTGCTCCTCTGATCTATGAACTCAACCTCCATTTAAGGAAGGGATGTGGGACAGATGTTTCATTTCCCATCTGGTTGCACTCATTTTGGACTTGGACTTCCTCAACATTCCCTGCTCTGGGTACATTCCTGTGCTTCCTCCCCACCTTTCAGCTTTCCTGCGTGTTGTCATCCCTTATTAAATTGTAAGCTCCTTGAAAACAGGGACTGTCTTATTTGTATTCCCAGTGTTTAGCACAGTATCTGGCACATAGGAGGCACTTAATAAATGCTTATTGATTATTGGCTATCTTGGACATGGTGTCTTGAAACTCAAGTAGAAGTCTGGATACCAAGAAGTCAGAATTTTATTTTATTTTTTACTTTTGTGTTGAAAGAAATCAAATCTCTCAAGCTACTGTTTTGAGAGAAATCAGTGCTTGTTAGACTGCTGTAACAAGATAGAAAGGAGAGTGGCTTCAGACTCTAATATTCAACACTGGAACCATGAGTGATCTGTCTCTTTCTCCCAATGTTTTGAGGGAGACAGGGGATTAATGAGTAAGTTGACTAGTCCTCTCCCAGAGGAATGAGAGTTACAGCATTTGGTACAGGTGCCAAAAATGTTTACTACCTCCTTCAATTCCTTCTATTTACCCTGTTACTCTGTTTCCTTAAATGCCTTTGGCTCTGATTTCATGTGTCATGTGTCATGCTTTTACAAAGAGATATGCTGATGGGGGCTTGGCGCTATTGATTTGAATAAAAGCACAATGAAACTGGGAGGTAGCAAGGGTTCTTAGACAGATGAAGTCCAGGCTACAAATGCATCAGGAGAGGTAGTTATTTAAAAAATAATAACAAAACCCCCAAAACAAAACCCACCTCTGCATTGAAATCTTTTGCCAAGCAAGGAATCTTTTTGTAATATTCATGCTTTGTCATTGTGACATATTGGGTTTTCTTAAGCAGGTGCAACCCCATATAAAATAGCAGTCTTTTTGCCCGACTGCTTTGAGACAGTAGAGCAGTTAAGTGGAACATTGATTCCTTTGTTAGTCACAATGCGCCCTTCCTCAGCATAGCTGAAAGTCACATAATATGGGTTTGGATCCCAGCTCTGACATTTGCTAGCTCTGTGACTTCCTCACCTAACCACTTGGAGCATTCGTTTTCTCATCCGTAAAATGGGGAGAAATAATATTTGTGTTTATAGGTTTGTTATGTGGAAAGTGATTAAGAAGGGGGCAGCTAGGTGGTGCAGTGAATAGAGCACCGGCCCTGGATTCAGGAGGACCTAAGTTCAAATCCCGCCTCAGACACTTAACTCTTACCAGCTGTGTGACCCTGGGCAAATCACTTAACCTCAATTGCCTCACAAAAAAAAAGAAAGTGATTAAGAAGTCTAAAAATGCTGTATAAGTGCTCTCTCTGAGGTATGATCATAAGATCGCAACTAATTCAATTCAGAAAACAGGTATTAAGCACCTACTGTGTTGTAACCAGGGGTGTGCTGTCAAATGTTTAACAACCAGATTTTTGAGGTGTAAATGCTGACATTGAAGATTAAAAATTGGCTTGCTGGTCAGAGCTGGCTCTATTTAGCACAGCCCTGGTTGTAAGGCACTGTGCCTAGGATCACAGAAATGAAACATAATACACACAGACTTCCCTCAAGGAGTCTGAAGTCTAATGGGGACTTTGCTGAAAAGACAGAAATAACTGTTTTGTGTAAAGTGTGTGATAGGGAGAAAGAAAGGCTGAGACCAGTGTTATTCCAGGGCCATGAGAGATAGGAGGACATCACTTTCAGCTGGGACAGTGTAGGAATCAGGGTAGGCTTCATGGAGAAAGTGGCATTTAAGAAGCATATTAAAGGAAGATAGTTAAGAATAATCAGAGAGTCTGGATGCAGCAGATGCCAGACCTCAGCCAAAGGTCTTTTCATGGGGAGAAAAAAATCCTGAAGACTCTTAATGGTCTTTATATTCTTTTCTTCATAAATGTTAAATCCATCCATCACTTCTGAATAATCAAGAAAATTCAGAGCTGCCTCAATTGTTCTTTGGAAATTTTTAGTGTGAGATTTAATCAAAGAGATTAAATGTCATACCACCCATTAGTTCCATGGGAAGTTATTAAACCAGCAGCTAGTTGTATCAAACCATCTATTAATCTGCAAAGCTGAAGGAGTGTCCTCACCAGAGAAAGTATTTTGATTTAATAAAGTATCTGCTCATCTATTAGGAGGCCCTGTGGCAGGAAGTGGGAAGAATGCCGAATCTGTCTGGGGCCAGGAGATTTGGGATTCAAATTCCAGCTCAGAGATTCACTAGACATGAGACCTTAGGCAAGTACTTCAGCCTTCTCAGGGCCTCCTTAACTAAATACCTCAGTTTCTTTATCTGTAAAAATCAGGGATTTAGACTAGATAATCCCTAAAATTCCCTTTGCTTCTAAATTCTATGATCCTATAAAGCCAAGGTTAGCTTTCTTGGGGGTTTGCATGGTGGTGTCGACACCAAGGGAAGTTATAAGGATGGCAGAGATTTCAAATGAGTAGAGAGAGTATTGCTTCATTTCTCTTTTCTATGGGGACCTCCAAACACCAAGGCTACTCATGAATAACTATAATGCTGCCACATTTATGCAGAGGTGAGATGTCTGGAAACTTTAACCTCCTAGAACACAACTGTGACCCCAGAAGCACATTAACAAGAAGGTTCTGAGCCACTGAGTTATCAGAAAGTTGGTGTGCTTTGTTGTTGTTTGTCCTTCTTAAAGAGGATTGTGACATTAGGGTGTTGTCTTGCAGTGAACTGGATTTAAGTGAGGGAGGGCTGTGCAAGGTCAGCAGCCTTACTCTCTCCTCCAGAGCCATCTGGGTCCAGTGGCAAGATATACATCAGGATGACTGGAGACAGGCATGGATGTTTAAGGCAATTGGGGTTAAGTGACTTGCCCAGGGTCATGCAGCTAGTAAGTGTCTGAGATGAGATTTGAACTCAAGTCCTTCTGACTTCAGGTCCAAAGCTCTAAACATGTGCCACCTAGCTGCTCAGCTGGTAAGCTTTATTCAGAGAAGAATACCCCAGGACCTTATTGATTCTGAATTTAACACAAGATTCTCAAAAGTACTGTTATCTGCTTTTTGAGGTCAAGACAGAACAGAAACAGGTAATTATAAGCAGGGGTGTTTGTGTGTGTGTGTGTGTGTGTGTGTGTGTGTGTATGTGTAAGGGTGGGGGGGGGTAGGAAGGTACATGGTAGGGGTGGGCATGATAATGGCCAATAGAAAACATAGCCAAATGTGAGAGAAAACAACAGCAACAACAACAACAAACATTAAAAAGGCAGATACAAGAACATATCTTATTTAGCAGAGTGTTTGGGGTCCACTTTATTCAATGTCCCACATCTCAGTAGCCTTTCAGGAAGTCCCTTTAGCCTAGGTAAACAAGTTTATATGATTACCTAGATATTAAGAAAAAGTTAAGTTATGTTTGGGATAGACTATTTACAGGGAAAGTAGGTCACTGAACTTGGAGTCTGGAAGATCTGGGTTCAAATCCTGCCCTTAGATACTTACTATCTGTGTGATCCTGGGCAAGACAATCTCTGTGCCTCAAAAGAAAGGGGAGGGGAGAGAGACAGAGACAGAGACAGAGACAGAAAGGGAGACAGTGTTGGGGATGTTGTAGCATGGTATAACAGATAGAAAGAAACTAGGAGTACCTAGGTTAATATGTCACCTCTGCTACATACTGTGTGACCCTGAACAAGTCACTTAGCCTTAGTTCTCTAGGTAGCTAAGACACTAGTTGCAGAGAAGGAGCCAACCTGTATTGATAGAGGGAATTTCTTCCTTCCTTCCTTCCTTCCTTCCTTCCTTCCTTCCTTCCTTCCTTCCTTCCTTCCTTCCTTCCTTCCTTCCTTCCTTCCTTCCTTCCTTCCTTCCTTCCTTCCTTCCTTCTGTTCTTTCTTTCTTTCTTTCTTTCTTTCTTTCTTTCTTTCTTTCTTTCTTTCTTTCTTTCTTTCTTTCTTTCTCTCTTTCTTTCTCTCTTTCTTTCTTTCTCTCTTTCTTTCTTTCTCTCTTTCTTTCTCTCTTTCTTTCTTTCTCTCTTTCTTTCTTTCTTTCTGGCAATTGGGGTTAAGTGACTTGCCCAGGGTCACACAGCTAGTAAGTGTTAAGTGTTTGAGACCGGATTTGAACTCATGTACTCCTGACTCCAGGGCCAGTGCTCTATCCACTGCGCCACCTAGCGCCCCGATAGAGGGAATTTCTTCACCAAAGAATTTCCTTTCTAATGAAATAACCCTAAGTTCTGTCCCTATTCCCATTTCCTATATACATAATTGAAAGTAGGTACATATTTGTAGCAATCTGTTTTAGAAATATTTCTAGCAAAAGTGGTTAAAATTTAAAAAAATTTCTCAGTATTTGCAGGGGTAAGCTTCTGTTATCTGGAAAATTATTTGCATGGAACAGTATTTTTCTAATGATGCCAGATAAATAAAATATTATTATAATTAACTTAAGTGGAACTTAGAGCCATTTCCCATTTATTGCTGATCACTATGGGTACATGCCAAATGATTTGCTCTCAGTACTCAGTACTGCTACTTGTGTTTAGGGTCCATTACCAGCTATTCATTACCTACAACTCCTCTTGAATTTTACCCAAGTTCTTCATCACATCACCACCAGAAGGTCAGGACTAGGCCTGTAGTCAAGGAGAAACAAGTGGTAATAGGATTCAGAGCTGGAAGGGACCTTAGAAATCATTTAGTGTAACCCTCTCAATTTACAAGTAGGGAAAGGGAGGCTGTGGAGCAGCTAGATAGCCCAGCAGGTAGAGCACTGGACTTGAAATTAGAAAGATTCATCTTCTTGAGTTCAAATCCAGCCTGTAATAGCTGTGTGACCCTGGGCAAGTCATTTAACCCTGTTTGCCTTAGTTTCTTCTTCAGTAAAATGGTCTGGAGAAGGAAATGGCAAACCACTCCAGTATCTTTGTCAAGACAATCCCAAATAGGGTTTTGAAGAGTTGGAAACAACTGAAATAACAACAAAAAGTGAGGCTCAGAGATTAAGTGACTCTTGGTAGTGAGTAGTGAGTCCAGGATCTGGTGCTCTTTCCACTAGACAATGAGGTTGAGTTGAGGCCAATTTTTCTAATCTCAACATCTACCTGTTCTTGAAAAATTAACTATAAAAAGATAGTAAAGCATTGATGCATCCTTGTGTCATTGGACCTTTCTAAATGATACTAGTTTGTTTAAATGACTTCAGAATGCTGATCATCATTACAATCATCATCATAAATAAACATGTATTAAGTACCTACTATATGCCAATCATTGTGCTAAGCACTAGGGATACATATATGAAAAAAGAAAGATAGTCCCTTCCCTCAAGGAGTTTACAATCTAATGGGAGAAGACAAACACAAATGGAAACTAAAAACAGTGTCGGGGAGAGGAATGAGGAGAAGGAGCCTGACATGTGGGCATGGTGGAGAAGTCAATCAGAAGTTTCAAAGTAATGCAGCCAGGTGAGAAACAAGGAGCAATAATCAAAGCAATAACTAACCAGGTCCCTTGATGACCACTGATAAAAGCATATTACCCAGGGGCAGCTAGGTGGCGTAGTGGATAGAGCACCGGCCCTGGAGTCAGGAGTACCTGAGTTCAAATCCGGCCTCAGACACTTAACACTTACTAGCTGTGTGACCCTGGGCAAGTCACTTAACCCCAATTGCCTCACTAAAAAAAAAAAAAAAAAAAAAAAAAAAAAAGCATATTACCCACCTTCTGAAGAGAGGTAATGGACACAGATGGAGAAAGAGCCTTTTTTTTTTTTTTTTTTTTTGCACAGGGCAATGAGAGTTAAGTGACTTGCCCAGGGTCACACAGCTAGTAAGTGGAGACATATTTTTTTTTTTTTTTTTTTTTTTTTTTAGTGAGGCAATTGGGGTTAAGTGACTTGCCTAGGGTCACACAGCTAGTAAGTGTTAAGTGTCTGAGGCCAGATTTGAACTCAGGTACTCCTGACTCCAGGGCCGGTGCTCTATCCACTGTGCCATCTAGCTGCCCCTGAGACATATTTTTTGATGTGACCACTGTGTAGGTTTGTTTTATTTGACTATTTTAGTTATAAGAGTTTTTCTCAGGGGCAGCTAGATGGTGCAGTGGTTAAAGCACCAGCCCTGAATTCAGGAGTACCTGAGTTCAAATCCGGCCTCAGACACTTGACACTTACTAGCTGTGTGACCCTGGGCAAGTCACTTAACCCCCATTGCCTGCAAAAAAAAAACCAAAAACAAGAGTTTTTCTCCCCTTTCTTTCTCTTGGATAATGGTGAGTGGGTGGGGAGGAGAGCAGTGGTAGAAAGAGGGGGTTAGCAATAGTAACACCAAAAAAAAAAAGACATTGTAACACTTAAAAATTCATAGAAGAGAAGGAATTTCAGAAGGAAATACAGATAAGCAGGACAGTTTAGAAAGTAATGTGAAAAACATATTTAAAGATAATCAAGCTATATGAACAGAAATTCATGGTTTAATATAAACTCCTCTTTTTTGTGTTCTACTGTATATATGGAAATATTATTTTTCTGGGCTTTATGCTCAGAACAAAAAAAATCAGTAAAAAATTGATGCTGGTTGGTTAGCTCCACAGACACACCATGTATATGAGTGTCAAGTATTGCACCACAGGGACATGACACTGAGTTTGATCTCCTCCTCTGGGAATGCAAGTCCATTGCTCTGCAGTGTGAATGTGATTCTGGCTCTTCATTTTTCACATTCTCGCTGATATGCCATTTATGGCAAGTGTCTGCCCTGAAGTTGGGCCTTAGGTGAAGTATATGGACCTCTACTCTAATCAGCATGGGTACTCCTTCCATTGGTACAGGTTTCAGGAGTTATCCTATGTGATTCTTTTCCATGTTCTACAAACCCTCCTAAGGATAGGATGTCTCTTTAGATCTCTTGGCATTTCATGGAATCAGTGGAGCCCATGGAATGTCCATTGGTTATCCTGATTGATTGGATGTTCCATGAGTGACCTACCTTCTTTTCTGATCATGCACCTCCCTGATGACATTCTTAATGTCTGCACAATTCTTCTTGGGCATGTTGAGTATGCTTAGGAAGAAGCATGCCAACATGAACACCTTTAGTACCTTTTGGGTGACTCTTACCTCTACTTCTTTGGAATAGTTGTATTCCATGATCAAGAGTCAAACAGTATTGCTAGAAGAATATTGATATTAAAGAGATGGATCTTTGCTTAAGGGAGAAGCTTGGTGCCATCAAAAGCACTTCCTCATTCCCCAAAGGCAAAAGAGACTACTCTTGTTTTCTCATCCTGTTCTCAGAGGCAAATGCTAGTGCTAATGCTAATTTGAGTCAGAAGAAGTGAGTGAGTAATCCATTCACAACCAACCAAAACCAAAATAATAATCAGTCCTTTGGATATTTGGTTGCCTGCAAGCCAGGCTCTATCATGATGGGCAACTCAGTGGCTCTGAGATCCTGAAATCTTCATATCACTTGTTTCTTTGGGAGAAAGCTTTATTGGCCCTTGTTATACTGCAAATGTGTCACCTGAGAGGAATAATATAAGTAGAGTGAGAGATGTGATTTGTACATGGTACGACTGAGGGGGCACCAGGTTGGTCATATTACCATTAGAGCTTAATTCCTTCAATTTTCAAGGTTTAGAATTACCCATCAAAATGCCAACAACAATGGACTCACCAGCCACCACCTTAACATTAGCTAACAATGTAGTTGATGGCTTACAGCATCACTGGCAGTAGTAGGGTACAGAATAAGTGCTTGGGGCCATGGTAGGATGACAGGTGTTCAGAGAGGACAAAAAGGGAGGTAGGAGAACATAAACAAACTTTGTTAACTTCATACTTTTATCGAGGAATGGCCCTGTTGCTCAGGGCATATATACTCACTGTTTAAACATTGTTTTTGAGTTCTGGAGCTCAGAGGGTAAGTTAAAGTTGAGTGAGGTCTGTTTGCTACATGTTTTTCCTCCAATCTGTTAGAAAGAGGAAGAAATTTTTCTATCATGTTACCCTAGAAGGGAGGAAAGGCCCCCACATAGAAATTTCATCTCACCACAATGAAATATTGAAAGGCCTGCTTGCGGGAGGGGAGCTCTTATGATGGAAAGTTAGAGACGCCTCCTGGAAGTAGCTATTTGCCCAAGCAGATGGTGAATGATTGATGAATGGGACATAAAAGATTGATGTCCTGAGATGCAGATCAAGCTTGTTTCCAACCAATGGGGCTTAAGCCTCAGATATTAAAGTCAAATAAAAAATTCAGGGAATGGATTACTTCCCTCAGCTGGTGACCCAGGTATCTTTTGCCCTGCTGTAGAGTAAGTACCCTTAGAAAAAGTGGCCCTGGTTGTACAACTAATGACAAATAGTGATAACATTGAAAAATTGAGATGATGACTGATGCTACGATAGACTCCAGAAGATTCAATTCATTTCAACAAGGATTGATTCATTTCTTCCTCTGTGCCAGGTTTTATATGAGGCACTGGGGACAAGAAGACAAAAATGGAAGTCCTTGAGCCCTGAAGGAGTTTATATTCTACTAGAAGAGAACAGTGTGTGCACAGATTAAGTATAGGCAAAATATTTGCAGAGTAAATATAAATTAATTTCATGGTGGATGAGGTGAGAGAAGGCACTTCTTCCCTTTTGGTAGAAAGGTGAAGGACTTCAGGTGCAGAAGGATGGTTTTGTTGAATGATTTTTCATTGTTGCAAGGGGATTACTTATTGGTTAGTGGGGAGGGAGCATATCTGGAAATCACTATAATACAAGAAAACAAAAGGTACCAGTAATCAAGGAATGAGTTGCCTTGTAATTTGAAAGAGAGTGTTGGTTAGGGTAAATAGAAGGAAGACCTACACTCTAACTTGATATAATTACAGAACTCATTACAGCTCCAAGTGGTGATGAAGACTAAAACATACTTAGGTTCAAAAAAAGATTTAGATAAATCCATGCATAAAAGATGCATAATGGTGTATGGTGGGAAAATAGAATATTCAGAGCATATTTTTAAACACTGAGGTCAGCATCAGCGAGGACAACTGCTATTCTGGCACAATTCTTGGCACTTCCATCAGAGATCCAATTCTAGATTGGAGGAATTGTGGGGTACTATAGAACCACAGTTAGAGCTAGAGGGACCTTAGAAATCATGTCGCCCAATTTCTTCATTTTACAAATTGGATTAGATGACTCTTCCCAGAACCTCTCTTTAAGGAGGGTGCATAGGCCATTCATGTATCATTCATATATCGTTCCTCGCCAGCCTGCACTCCACACTTCCTCTACCATGCTCTGGAAATCCTTTCATTCTGGGAGCCCAACTAACTCTGGAATTCACACATTGGAAGAACCCTCCACTCCTCTAGCTTATCCCTTTGATTGGATACTGGAGTGGTTTGTGATTTCCTTCTCCAGCACATTTTACAGATGATAAAACTGAGGCAAATAGGGTTAAGTAACTTGCCCAGGGTCACACAGCCAGGCAGTGTCTGAGGCCAGATTTGAACTTACCAAGAGTCTTCCTGACTCCAGGCCAGGCACTCTATCCACTATGTCATTTATCTGCCTGCTTGGCACATAGTAAGTCCTTAATAAATGTTTGTTGCCTGACAGTCTTTACAAAAAAAGTGTCTTGTCTAAGGCAGGGCTTCTTAAACTTTTTCCACTTGTGATCCCTTTTTACATGAGAAATTTTTATGCGACCCCAGTTATATAGTATATAAAATAGGTATACATAACCTTTTATTGTTGCCAATTTTTTTCATGACCTCCACGTTCAGTTACATGACCCCATATGGGGGTGTGACCCACATTTTAAGATGCTAGGGTCTAAGGCACAGAGCTGAGTAGCAGAACCAGGATTAAAATGCAAGATTTCTGGTTCCCAGTTGCTGATGTGGAAGGCAGTTGTAATGTTCTTATGGAGGTTCCAGAAAATCTTTGGTTATATTTCTGGATGATGGATTCAGTGGTTCTGGCCTTATGAATATGCAGAGTAGGCTACTTCTATGGGAAGCTAGGATTATTCAGCATCATGGAATCACCAAGCTGGAAGGTGCCTCCAACCATCCCTCCTATTCCAAGACCTGTTCCATCCTGACCAAGAATGTCATCTACAATGGCCCCAACAAGTGATCATTCAGCCTTCACTTGAAGACAGTAATGAGGGTAACCCACTACTCATTTTGTATATTGTTCCCTGATACTTCAAGAGACAAAGAAGATGGGATTGGACCTTAGGGGTGTTACAGGATGGTATTTCTGATGTTCTTAAGTGAACCAATAGTCATTGCTTTCCTTATGATATGGGAACAGGCTATGATAAAGCAGATAGAGTGGTTTCCCAATTAGCATAAATGAACTTCCACCAAGGACATTGGCTCTGCAAAGGAGTAAGTTACTATTAGCACCTTCCTTAAGGCAACTGACTGATTTTTATTTGGTTTTCAACAGGGGTCAGGCAATGGACTTGGGCTTTATTGATCTCATAAAGCCTTATGGTATTGCAGGACACTCTTTCACAGAGTGAATTGCAGTAAATGGTTTTTGGGGGAGGCAGTAGGAAGCTGAGTGAACAGGAAGGGAGCTGATTCAGCAGGTGATGGATGCTGACTTGGGGAGGGAGCCATAAGTTTTGATGGGGACATATGATGGGACTCTCACAGCATAGCCCCTAGAGACAACCAGCTCAGCAAGAAGTAGAGACCCTGAGTCAGCAGATTGGGCCCCAAGAGCATCATTTTGAGAATGAACTAAGTCTGCAATATCAATAGACAGCCCAGTTTTTAAAAGTACTCAAAGAAAAAGAAATTTTCCTAAGCTTTTTTTCTTATATACTTCTATATCAATTCTTTTTTTCCTGCTCAACTGCATTCCTTCATGAAAGACTTCCCAGATCATGGCAGATCACAGTGGTCTCTTCCCCAGCATTTATTTTCTATACTATTCATTTGGGAATTTATCATGAGTGACCATGTTATTCTACTACTCAAAAGCCTTTAGGGGCTCCCTATTACTTTTAGGTTAAAATGCAAATCACTTTACCTAGCATCCAAGACCTTCTGAAATCTAACTTTAAGCTCTCACTCCAGCCTTTATTTTTAATTGGTTAATTTCCACTTTTATTTTTTTCTAGTAAATACTTCTTTATTTAAAGTTTTGAATTCTAATTATCCCTCTTTCCCTCTCCCACCCCCTCGAGGCAATAAGCAAATATAGATAATATATGTGCAATTATGGAAAACATTGTCATATTAGTCATTTTATATAAGAAAACTTGAATAAAACAAAAATGAAAGAAAGTGAAAAATAGCATGCTTCAGTCTCTGTTCAATCAGTATCAGTTCTTTGGAAATGATATTTTAGTCCTTTGGGATTGTCTTGGATTGCTAAGAAGAGTTAAATCATTCACGGTTCTTCATCAAACAATATTGCTGTCTCTGTGCACAATGTTCTCTTGGTTCTGCTCACTTCACTATATATCAGTTCATTTAAGTCTTTCCAGGCCTTTCTGAAATCATCCTGCTTGTCATTTCTTATAGAAAAATAATATTCCATCACCATCACATACCACAGATTGTTTAGCCATTTCCCAATGGATGGACATTTTTTTGGTTTCCAATTATTAGACACCATATAAAGAGCGGTAATAAATATTTTTGTACAAATAGGGCTTTTTCTCTTCTTTGGGATGTCTTTGGGATATAAACCTAGTAGAGGTATTGCTGAATCAAAGGGCATGCACAGTTCTCTAGTCCTTTGGGCGTAGTTCCAAATTGCTTTCCAGAATGGTGGGATCAGTTCACAAGTCCACCAACAGTGGATTGCCAGCCTTTTTTTTTTTTTTTTTTTTTTAACTAATCCCCCTGAGGTATTCTCTGTTCTAGCTACACTCTTTCCTCATCTCATCCTATTCTCTCCTGCTTCCATGTAGTCGTGTTTGCTGTCTCTTGTCCCTGAAAAATACTACTTTCTCATTTCCACTTGTTGAACTCTTCCTTCAAGGGCCAGCTCAGATGTTATTTCCTTGATGAAGCTTTCCCATAGCTGGATGTAATCTCTCCTTTCATAACGTTTCTTTGTTTCCTGTTACCCTAATTACATTCCACCTTGTATCATACCAATGTATGCATATCCTCTCTATCAGAATATATTCTTTTCAAATTAAAAAACAACAACATTATTTTAAGCAGGCAAGACTTCACTCACCCAACTGAGAGCACAAGAAAACCAAAACCCATTAGAAACATGTATGGTCAAGCAAAACAAATTTCCACACTGGGCATGTTAAAAAAATGTCTCTTTGCAGTCTGAGCCCTTCATTTCTTTATCAGGAGGTGGGTAGCATGTTTCATTATTAGTCCTCTGCAATACTAGTTGGTTATTATGTTGATAAGAGTTCAGCACAATAGTATTCCTTCATATTTATATATCATAACTTGTTAATCCATTCCCCAATCTGAGCATCCTCTCAGATTCTCATTCTTTGCCACTTCAAAAAGAGCCATAAATATTTTTGTACACCCTTAGAATTTGTCTTGCCAGTACTAATCCTTCTTTTAATCTACCTCCCCTCTAATTTCCCCTTCTCTCCTTTTCTTCCTATTTCCCTTTGAATAAAATATGTTTCTGTACCCAACTGCATGTATACTCATATTATTCCTTTTTTTGACCAATTCAGATGAAAATGAGGGGCAAGTGTCAGCTTCTCCCTTCCTTCATTTCCTCTTCCTTGTTGGTATAGATGTCCATTTGTATACACTGATTATGTGAGATAATTTTCCCTAACTTTCCTTTTCCTTTCCTCCTCCCCCGGGGTATTCCTTTTCCCCTTTCTTGATAGGATTATCAAGTCATAACAGAATCACTCTCAGGCCTTGTACTACCTCTTTGAACCCCGATGATATGGGGTTCAGAGGGGACACGTATCATATCTCTGCATATTTGAACATAAACAGTTTCCCCTTGGTTAGTACTCTATTGTTGTTCATTCATTTTCACCTTTTATTTTGTTTTTCTTCACTACTGTTTGGAAATCGGCTTCTCTGCAGTTCTGATCTTTTCATCAGGAATGCTTGCAAGTCCTCTATTTCATTAAAATCCTCTAAATCCATTCCCTCTCCTACAGCATTATATTCAGTTTTTCTTGGTAAATCATTCTTGGCTGTAACCCATATCCTTTGCCTTCTTGATTATCATATTCTAAATTCTCTACTCTGCAGTAGTGGCTGCTAAATTATGTGATCCTGACTATGGTTCCTTGGTGATTGAATTTTCATTCTGGGGTTTCTTTCATGAGGTGACCACTGAATTCTTTCTATTTCTACTTTTCCCACTGGTTCTAAGAGATCCAGGAAGTTTTCTTTGAAACATTAAAAAAATCATTTTGTGATATGTAGGTTTTCTCTTTCTAGTCATGGTGTTCAGATAGTCCAATAATTCTTTAATTTTTTTCTTTTTGATCCATTTTCCAAGTTCTTTCTGCTCTGAGATAATTTAAATTTTTTCTTTTTTTACAGTGTTTTGAATTTTAATATTTCTTGTTGCCTCATAAAGTCATTGATTTCTATTTTGTCTATTCTCATTTTTAGGGAGTTTGTTGCTTGGGCAAGGTTTTATACATCTTGTGACAAGCTATTAATTCCTTTTCCATTTCTTTCTCCCATACCTCTCATTTCTTTTTAATTTTTTTCTTCTAGCATTCTCATTCCATTTATAAAAATATTTTAAGGTCTCTCTCTCTCCTTCCTTGCTTCATCTCTTCCAGGCATTTGACTTGGGTTTGTGCCCAAGATATATTTTTTTCTCTGAGGCAATCTTTGTAGAAGTTTTGGAACTGTTCTCTTTCTTTTTGCATTTGTGTTTTAAGTGTCTCTGGCACCATAATAGTTCATTATAGTGGGTTGTTTTGTTTGTCCATTCTTCCAGCCTACTTCTTGACTTTAAACTTGATATTAGGTCTAGGCTTTGCAGGGACAAGAGAGAGGCAGCTCGGTGGCATAGTGGATAAAGTTCTGGGCCTAGAATCAGAAAGACTCATCTTGCTGAGTTCAAATCCAGCCTCATACATTTACTAGCTGTGTGACCATGGGTAAGTCACTTAACCCTGTTTACCTCAGTTTCCTCATCTATAAAATGATAAGGAAATGGTAAACCATTCCAGTATCTCTGCCAAGAAAACCCTAAATGGGGTCATGAAGAGTAGGGTATGACTGAAACAACTGAATAACAGTAACAGCTAGGCTTTGCTATACTTCTGGAGGGAAGGCCTGGGCTGGGCCTGTTTCTTCTTCTGGGGGGATATTGAGTGTTGTGTTATTATAGGACTTCAGGGATAGGTTAGTGACTTGTAAGCTTTCAGTATTCCCAAAGGAGTCTGATTTAGGGAAAGGTTTGATTGCTATCTTCTTGGTTTGAACTCAGAAAATTCCTGACCTGGGTTTGGGTCTGCCCAAAAGCAGACTGCTACTAGATTCAGCCCCTCTCAGCCAGTAGAAAAGCTCTGTTGCCTCAGAGTGGCAAAGCTGTAGACTCTCCTTTGGTTTGGGGTTCCTGCCTTGGTTATTCCAGTTCAGGCTGGGTTAGATGCTGGAAGATTGAGGGACATCACTGTACTGATTTATGACCTGCATCTTTTCTTGGAATACCACCCAAGACGTCCCCCTCTCCAGGAACTCTACCCCTGTGCAGAAGTCTCTTTCTCCCTCTGTCTTGGACTTGTAACCTACGATTGGGGTGTAGGTGATAAAGCAGGCAGTTTGTACCTTTCCCATTGCAGTGCTCTGTAGGGGTCTGAGGTGATCTGGTTTGGGTCTGTGCCCTTCTCTTTTTCTTGGTATTCAGCCTCTCCCTGGATGCTGGAGTGCTCCTCAAGGTATACTTCTGTCCTGATCCAGTCCCCAGTGTCTGCAGACCTCCCTCTCATTCTCTCTGTGATTTGCCCCTCAGGATTTGGTCTGGTGAATTTTCTAGATCTGTCTGGAGGAGTTTGTGGATGGCAGCCTATTGCACTGCTTCCTACTGCACTGCCTCCTATAACTCTGCCATCTTGGCCCCATCTCAGTTGCATGCTTCTTGAGGTTCAGGACTGTGTCACCATAAACTTTGCATCCTCAGTACATAATGGAGTTCCTCCATACAGGAGGCACTTAAATGTTTGTTGAGTGCATTGGATTACATACAGCTTTGTGACATCTTATATCAATGCCTCACACACTTAGCCTCTTTGCTATTTCACTTTCCTCAGCCTACTTCTTGTCTCTTCAACTAGACTGTAAGCTCCTAAAGATAAGGGGCTGTGTCTTTTAGCTTTTAAAATGTCTAATGATCATACAAAGAAACATAAGGCACAGATCCTGATCTTAGAGCTCATTTTTTGTTTTGTTTTGTTTTGTGGGGCAACGAGGGTTAAGTGACTTTCCCAGGGTCACACAGCTAGTCAGTGTCAAGTGTCTGAGGCCAGGTTTGAACTCAGGTCCTCCTGAATCCAGGGCCAGTACTTTATTCACTGCTGCACCTATCTGCTCCTAGAGCTCATTTTTTGCTGGAGGAAAAACAATATATAGATGCATGAAAAAGTAAATAGAGATAAAAGAATTTATTGTCTAAAGCAGTTCTTATATACTACCTAATGGTTTGTTGTGTTTTTATGTATGTATTTTTTCTTTCTGACTAGATTATAAACTCTATGAAAGCAGAGATGATTTCCAGTACCTTTTTGTAACCCCCACAGTCTGTCACATATATTAGATGTTTAATAAAGATTTGTCTACTGATTGATAACCCTATTTACATCTGCCAAAAGTGGACTGAGCTGCCTCCAGAGGTTGAAGGCTCCCTGTCCTTGAAGGGATCAGATGGCTGCTTTTGGGGTATATCATTGTGGATATTCTTTTTTGTATGGACTAGGTGGCAGATGACCTTCTTGCTCTCAAAATTCTGTGATCTGATGTTTTTGTGAACTCTAACTTCCTCCAAGGTGTTTTCCCCAATGGATACCCCTACATCAAAAAATATCAAAGTTGGAATTGGAAGCTGGTAAGTCAGATTTGGAATTCAGTCAGCTTAACCCTCTCATTTTAGCCATGAGTTAAGTCAGTGTGGTAAGAAGGAAAGAATACTGGGTGTGGTGTCAGAATACCTGGGTTTGAGTCCAGACGCTGACTCTTACTCATTGTATTCCTTGGTCAAATCACTTAACTTTTCTGTATCTCAGTTTCCTCTATGGGAGTGTTAGAGCCAGCTCCTAGGGTCTAGTGAGAGCCAAATAGATTGTTTCATTGTGAACATTTATATCTCAGAAATTGCTTGGAATCAGGGTTTACTTTATTATTTTGTTGATGGTCTAGACTTAAGAAATGATAATAATAATAATAATACAGAATAAACTTAAAAGTGTGTATATATCCGCCCCCCCCCCCCAAGCCCTGTGGTTAAACATTTACCAGCACACCCATGTATTGCTTTGTTAACACTGCTTGAGCTTAGCAGGAACATAGTAGAAGCCTCAGAGAATAAAGTCATCACCAGACTGGAGGCCTGGTAAATGGAGGCTAAAAATCATCATAATAACCAGTGTTTATATAGTGCAATAAGGCTTACACAGTGCTTTATATTGATGACCTCATTTAAGTCTCACAACATCCCTGGTTTCCTCATTAGTACAATAGGGATAATAATAATTGCACTTGCTATTTCTTGGGGCTGTTGGCCAACTAGGGAACAAGTTTACTTAATGATACTCTAGGAAAATGGAAGCCATGATAACTTATGTAGCCAGATAGTGTCCAATGTTGTAATGCATGTTTTGTATCTACCCACAACATATATCGCTGTGTGGCGGATGACCTATATGCTTGCTAAGCGATTTGCTTTTATCGATATATTCCTTTGCTTTATGTGCCCATATATAATTTTATGCATTGCTATTGCTGTATGTATGTGTAGAATACGTGTTTCTGCATGTGCTCTGCATATTTGATAATGTTGTACAACTGTTACACAATTCTATATAAGATCAGAGGGTCATAGACTGAGAGTTGTAAGGGACCTTCAGGGCCATTACTTCAATACCTTAATTTTATAGATGAGACAACTGAGGCCTACATGGGTCAAATGATTAACAAAGATTACTCAGGTACTAGGAATCAGAGGTAAGATTTGAACTCAAGTCCACTGATCCTAGGGTTAATGCTGTTCCCACTGTATAGCACAGCTTCTGTGTTGCATGAAATTTGTGTCCTCTGTCTAAATATGTGCACAATTATTTTATATTTATAATCTGTTATAGTAGCTATGTAAGAGTTATAATTAGTTATTTAATAACTAATAGCTAGCATTTACATAGCACTTCAAGGCTTGCAAAGCAAACCTTACAATATTAAATTTAAACCTTAAAAGATTAAAATAATAACCTAAAAATATTAGCTCTTTTGATCATCACAACAATCTTGGGAAGTAGGTGCTATCATTTCCATTTTCCAGATGAGGAAACTAAGTCAGGCAGAGATGAAGTGACTTGACTAGGGTAACATAGCTAGTAAGTGTCTGAGGTCTTATTTGAATTCATATCTTCTTGACTCCAGGTCCAGAGTTCTATCCATTAGACTGTCTTCCTGCCTGTTCATATCCTTAGAACTTGGCCCAATACCTGATCCATAGTAGCTACTTAATAAATTCTTATCAACTTGACTTGTAGAGGGGTCTTAAGGGATTCATGATCATTGTCTCCAAATATTTGAAAGGCTGTCATATGGAAGAGGGATTGGACTGTACTTTGGGTAAGGAATTTGGATTAGATGATCTCTGGAGGTCCTTCCCATTCTCACTCTGAGATTCTGTATTTCTATGATCTCAAATGCCTTTGGGAAAGGGAGCACAGGAGGATTGAATATAGTAATGGGCTAACAAAACCTCAATAGTCATCGTCTTTGTCATCGTCATCTTTTTTTTTCTATTAATGCCATTGGCTGGTTTCCCTGTCAGTTAGCATCACACCATGCAGTGATGGTTTTAAACAGTGTATTCTTACTGTTAGTGGCTGATCTGAGGCTGATTATCTCAGATATTAGTTATCTGACTAATCCTTAGTTGCTTTGCATTTTTTTTTCATCACCTTATAAGCAACTGAAAGGGGATTTCCAGCCGGGTTCTGGCTCTTTCCAAAAGTAGTGTCCCCAAATATTCCAGAGTGTTTGTGACCCTGAATATAATGATACATTTATATGAAGGTGTAAATGACTGATAGAAGGTCCTTTGCTGGGTGAGAAGGAAGAGGGAAAGAACAACATAGTGGACACACCTGAAATTTAGGGAAGTAGGCAAAAAGGCTCAGAAAAGGAAGACTGGAGAAGTGAAGAACAAACTTGTCCTCTTTCATAATTATGCCAAAGTAGTCATTGGTGATAGACTTATGACCTTTCAAGGTCATTCCTAACCCTAGGATTTCAGGATTCTCTGAAAATCTAATTCTGGTTCCTGAATGCTGAGAGAGAAAGAGATAATCCTGTTAGAGCAACAAATGCCATCTGCCTATGATGATGAAATGTATTACCCCAGTGAATCTCAGTCAGAGCTTAGCTATAAATCATATTTATGGCTTCTTGCCCAATGACCCTATAAATAACAGAGTCAGATTTTCTGTTATAAACTCCTGGGTACATGGATTTGTTCCTCACCAAGAAAGCTTGCATCTGTGGGCTGAAATGTTATGGTCCTCAAGATCAGATCTTGGGTTTGTTTGTTTGTTTTTGAAAACTAGAGAATAACAATGATTTAGGGTTTCTCAAAACTTTTAACATACTGACAGGATGTTCTTCCTGGCACTTCATTTCCCACCTGGCCACACTCCTCTGGACTTCTCCATGATGCCCCAGGAAACCTTTCATCCTGCAAGTTCACATCAGCCCTGGAACTCATCAGTTCCTTCTACCCTTGGAGCTCCTCACTCCCTCTGATTGGATAGCAGAGATGTCCCTTGAAGACTCCCTCCCCCCCCCCCCCCCCCCCCCCCCCCCCCCCCCCCCCCCCCCCCGCTTTAAGGAGGGAGCTCAGATCAGCCACATTTCATTTTCTACAATGTTGCATTCCTCTGGATTTCTCCATCACACTCCCCTCTCTCACTGCTCTTCTGCTTTTTAAAAAATGATGTCTTCCCAGATTGTAAACTCTTTGAGGGCAAGGGATATGTTTTTCCTTTTTTTTGTATTGCTAGTACTTAGCACAATGTCTGCCACATAGTAGACATTTAATAAATGTTTGTTGACAGACAGACTTCCTGCAATGTTGATTGAGTAGATCATCAGAGGAGGGAATTATAGCATGGGGATAGGAAGAGTTTGGGAATAAAAAGAGACAGTTTTTTTTTAGGTAGGGCAATAAGGGTTTCAGCTAGTGTCATGTGTCTGAGGCCATGTTTGAACTCAGGTCCTCCTGAATCCAGGGTTGGTACTCTATCCACTGTGCCACCTGGCTATCCTTGAGACAGTTTGTTTCTGAAACACTGAACTTGGGCAAATTAATTCTAATGTATTTGAGATGATAGGACATAGAGATGGAATGGATTTAGAAATACTCTAGTACAATTCTTTTATATGAGGAATCTCAGGTTCAGAAAGGTTTTTCTTTTTTTTAACTTCCCCATGATCATAAAGGTAGTCAATAGAAGAACCTGGATTCACACAAGTCTTCTGGCCAAGTCCAACACTTTTTTGACTTAACATGTAATGCCTGGCGCAGTGGATAGAGCACCGGCCCTGGAGTCAGGAGTACCTGAGTTCAAATCTGGCCTCAGACATTACTAGCTGTGTGGCCCTGGGCAAGTCACTTAACCCCAATTGCCTCACTAAAACAAAACAAAACAAAATAAAACAAAAACAAAAACATGTAATGCCCCATAGTAATGTGGTTCAGAATTCAAAATAAAGATGTTCTTAGTCTCATTGAAAGCAGGTTATATACCCTTTGCAAAATTATGAAGTAGGAAAGTTCTTTTTCAAACTTCCTGTTTTGTATCCCTTTCCCCCATTTAGAATTCTGCTCCCTAACCCCATGCAAAATTTCCCCATTAGTTGTTGCCTAGTGCTCTCATTTTGATCCTATGTTTAGGAGAATGATCTGATAAATTTATTTGCATTAATGTGTGTCTTAAAGTGTTTCCTATCTGCCAGGTGTCTGCTGCAGTAGTAGTACATGGGGAACCCTCTCTCACACAGGGTTCATCTAGGTTCAAGGTAGTCTATATATAACAGTCACTTAAAACTCATAAGTGCCCACCATTATGTTTACTTTCATTAGTCAGACAGAGGACACAATTAGTTCCAAGTAAAGGGATTTAATGAAATAGCATGGTAAAAAAAGAATTTATAGAAGATCCCTTCCACTATCTACCCATCCCACCATCCCTGAGAATCACACAAATAGGAAACTCATGTGGCCTAGGTCTCACATAGGAAGGCACACATAGGAACTTGTATGGCCAGGGTACACATCAGTCATTCAGAAAACATTTGTATGCCACTGTGCTAAGTGCTAGGGATACAAAGAAGGGAAAAAACAGTCCTTGCTCTCAAGGTGCTTACAATTTAATGGAGAAGATCACATACATATGACTATTTACAAATAAACAATTGCAGGATGAATTGGAAATAATCAACATAGGGAAAGCAGTAGAATTAATAGGGATCAGGAAAAATTTCCTGTAGAAAGTGAGATTTTAGTTGGGACTTGCAGGAAGCCAGAGAAATTTGGAGATGGAGATGAGGAGGGAGAACATTTCAGGCACAGAGGACAAGTGTCCTTTAAGGCATTCTTTTTTTAAAAAAGTGGCTTTTTATTTTTTGCAGGGCAGTGGGGGTTAAGTGACTTTCCCAGGGTCACACAGCTAGTAAGTGTTAAGTGTCTGAGGTCAGATTTGAACTCAGGTCCTCCTGAATCCAGGGCCAGTGCTTTATCCAGGGCACTATATAGCTGCCCCTCCTTTAAGGTATTCTTTTTTTTTTAACTACAAATTTTTTTTTTTTAGTGGGGAAATGAGGCTCAAGTGACTTCCCCAGGGTCACACAACTAATAAGTATCAAATACCCGAGGCCGGACCTGAACCCAGGTCCACCTGAATCCAGGGCTGGTGCCCCATCCACTGCACCACCTAGCTGCCCCCTTTAAGGTATTCTTACCAAACAGCTAGGGCAGTAAAGTGGAACTGTGTTTAGAGTACTAGTCCTGAAGTTGGGAGGACCTGAGTTCAAATCTCACCTCAGACACTTAATAGCTGTGTGCCCCTGGGCAAGTCACTTAACCCCAATTGCCTTAAACATTTAGGGCCATCTCCAGTCATCCTGATAGATATCTTGCCACTAGACTCAGATGGCTCTGGAGGAGAGAGTGAGACTGCTGACCTTGCACAGCCCTCCCTCACTTAAATCCAATACAGTGCAAGTCATGACATCACCGTGATGGGCAAATGATCTCATCTGGTACTGACACTGGGAAACAGGTAGCTCAGTAGATAGAATGTTGGGCCTGGACTCATGAAGACCTGATTTCAAATCTGGCCTCTGACACTTCTAGCTGTGTGAGCCCAGGCAAGTCACTTAACCTCTGTCTGCTCCAGTTTCCTTGTCTAAAAAATGAAGATCATAAGAGCACCTACCTCCCAGCGTTGTGAAGATTAAATGGGATAATATTTGTAAAACACTTAGCACAGTGTATGGCATGTAGTAGCTACTTAATAAATATTTGTTTCCTTCTTTCTTTCTTCTCTTGCACAGTGGCTTCTGTCCCCATCCCACTTTGGGTCTTCTTTATAAAGTTCCTAGTGACTTCCATCTAAGCAAAATCCAAAGCAAATCCTAAGCAAAATCCCCCTTTGCTTTTAGTCTTAATTTCTTTATATTCCTTGATATTATTGGTTTCTCCATTTTGAATATGTTTTCCTTTGGCTCCTGTGACATTGAGTTCCTCTTTTTGTAAGTTGTGGTTACATTTTGTAAGCCTCAGTTATGTTATCTGTAAATTGTGGGGCTAGACCAGCAGAGCTGTAGCTAGGAATTGTGGTACCTGAGGTAAGCACCACAAATAAGTCATGAAATATACTTTCACCTGGGGAGTGGGGAGTGATAGATATCACCCTGCTGGGAGAAGGTGGAGATACACACCACTGGACAACCATAAGACCACCGATTCTGAGACTGCTTACCTTACCCTCAACTCTTGCCCAAAGAAGCCTTTTGGTAGCTTCCTATGTTAACCGATTATTCTTGGCAACTATGTTCATTTTTTCTTCATACTTGTTATTCAAGAAGCCTCATTGCTAAATCTGGGGTGGGATGGAATGGTAATTCTCAGCTAACAGAGGGATGTATTTGGTGGGGAGGTCTTGATAGCTAACTACCCCAAACCCTCATGTTAGAGTTGAAAGTTACCTTCATTTTACGCAAAAGGAGACTGAGGCCTTATAGAAGGGAAGTGGTTTACTCAAGACATTTTCAATTCTTTTTTCTCCAATATATTTTTATTTATTTCATTACATATTTCTCAAATACATGCACATATTTTAAAAAATCCATTAAATTTTTTTTAAAGTTCCAAATAATTTCTCTCCCATCCCCCCTCCTTGAGAAGGAAAGCAATTATAAATGTGAAGCCATGTAAAACATGTTTCCATATTAGTTATTTTGTGAAAGAAAATGCAGATCCCCCAAAACTCCAACCCAAGCCCCCAAATAAAATAAAACCCAAGACAAAGGAAGTAAAATTATGCTTTTATCTGCATTCAGACTCCATCAGTTCTTTCTCTGGAGGTGGAATGTATTTTTCATCCTAAATTGTTCAAAATTGTCTTGAATCATTGTATTGCTCAGATTAGCTAAATCATTCAGCTGATCATTGTACAATATTGCTGTTACGGTGTACAATGTTCTCATTCTCCTCACTTCACTTTGTATCAGTTCATATACATCTTTCCTTTTCCCAGGCAGGGAGACAGACTGTACCACTAGCAAGCATCCCAGAAGTATGGGCATTTCCCTCTCTCCTCCCTAACCTGAGAAACACCGCTGTCCCATTACCAGCTTCACCTTTGCCCCATCATCAGGCTTTTCCCCATCCTTCTTCCTTAGATACTACAAAATTATAAATGGGCCTTTACATTTACTACCCTAGGGCACATTTCTTGCCCTTAGGCACATTTAAACCCTGGTGCAAAGCTCCAGTTTCCTTGCTCTAGTTACTACCATGTGTGAACTAGATGATAACAACACCTTACTTTGATAACTCTTTGGATCTGTGATCCATGAAGGTAGTTATTCCTTCCGACATGAAGATTGCATCACATCCTTGCCTTCTCCTCTTGTATGATGTCTGTCTAATCAGTTGCATACCTTCCTTTAGATTTCTTGACAGTGGGAGCAGTCTATTGGTGGCTTCTTGCTCTTATTGCAAGACCTTTTCTGTTCATACATCTAGCTGATGTCATCTTTTATGTTACTTCTTCATATTCTCTCATTGGTAATATACATAAATACATACATATGTATATGTATAATATAAAGTTTTATTTTGTTCCAAATTCTCTCCCTCCTCTGCCCCTCCCCACATAAGAAAGCAAGAAAAACAAAACCACATAGACACATTCACATTCGCATACACAGACAAAGACCCCCCCCCCAAATATCTGCATTAGCTGTGTCCCCTTGCAAAAAAAATAGAAAAAAAAAAGGAGAACAAAATTGCTCTAATTTGTACTCTGAATCCATCGATTTTCTATCTGGAGGTATTTAGTATGTTTCACCATAAGTATATTGGAACTATGGTTGGTCATTGTGTTGATCAAAGCTACTAAATCTTTCAAAGTTGATTATCTTTACAATATTGCTGTTACTGTATAAATTGTTCTCCTGATTCTGCTCACTTTCCTCTGCATCAGTTAATACAAGTCTTCCCAGATTTTTCTGAAACCATTCCCCTTTTAAAATTTCTTTCAACACAGTATTATTTGGTAACATTCGTTGGCCATATGTTGCAGACAAATCATGACTAATATACAACTCTCCATTGTCCTTTGGATAATGGTGACTTGCTTTAATTCTTTGGATACTTTGTTGTTATAGTATCACTGGGAGAATATGGATAGTAGAAAGATAGACCTTTGTTTTAGGCAGAAACTTGGGGTCACGACAAGCACCATGTAACTACCTAGGGTGACCTAGTCTTGTTTCCTCTTTCTGTTCAGTGCTGGGCCTAGATTATTATTGTATGTCCAAGAAATAACATCCCAAAGGACCAACTCTATGAGTTGTCCATTCAATCTGTATATTGTAATCTGAACAGTAGGCATTCTGTATTCACTTTTTTTCCTGTATGGTTAGGCTGAACTCTTTTAAGTGATTATATATTGAGAGAAATTTGGGACTTTTGAAGATATCTAGTCTAACCCCCTGATTTAAAGATGAAGGAACTTAGGCCAAGAATGACTTGTCCATGGGGACAGCTAGGTGGCGCAGTAGATAAAGCACCAGCCCTGGATTCAGGAGTACCTGAGTTCAAATCTGGCCTCAGATACTTGACAAGTACTAGCTGTATGATCCTGGGCAAGTCACTTAACCCCCATTGCCCTGCAAAAAAAAAAAAAAAAGAATGACTTGTCCAAGGACATAGAGTCAATCAATGGTAGAATCAGAGCTTGCACCCTGGCCCTTTGAGTTCAAGTCTAGAACTTTCCTTACCATATAATACTTCCTTCTAAATGAATTTAATTTAAAATTCCCTATACTATTGTGATAATGAAATCATCACAATGTCATTTTTAAACAGAAAACTTGGTGAAAGCTCTGGGAAAACCAAACCATCCTCATAGCACTTAAAGGTGAGACTAAAGGAAGGACAATGATAAGATGAAAAATGGAAAAGATCTGTCATGATTTCTGATTGAAATTTTCTTCCCTATCAATGATAGTGGAACTGTTATATTTGTACTTAATAATAGCATCAATAATAATAATGATCTCTACAACATAATAGATAAGAGATGATCCCTAAGGCCTAGTCCAGATCTATGATTCTTTTTCTTCATATTCAGGTAGGGACTGGCCCAACAGTTTTTCTGTAGTCTTTACTTGTTTGGTGGTTGTAAAGTATATATACATAATTTTTTGATTGGACCTGTGATTTCACCAGAGTCTGAGAACTTGTGCTGTGGAAATTCTCTTTTCTGGAGCAGCTAGGTGGTTAGAGCATGGGCCCTGTGGTTAGGAGGACCTGAGTTCAAATTTGGCTTCAGACACTCTTACTAGCTGTGTGACCCTGGGCAAGTCACTTAACCCCAATTGTCTCAAAAGACAACGGAAACTTTCTCCTAATGCAAATCAACTACTTCTTCACCTTGTAGTCTTAGAGAGATACATGGAGCACTGAGAATTTAGTGGCTTGACCACACACAGTTTGTATATGTCAGAGACAGGGCTTCAGTTAGTTCTTTCTGACTCCAAGACTGCAAGGGAATAACAGACAGCAATCAAGTATGACATTGCTTCTCCTTAAGCATAAACTATAATGTAACTTTTTTTTTTCTTAGCTAGTTTTAATATCAAGCCAGTGCAGAGAATGGTACCTGTTAGCCATTTGAGATATGGAGTAGAGAAAGATTTCTTGACTCTAGTCAGTTATTTTCTTTTAAACTTTCAGCTAACTCCTTTCTATTACCCTTTATCTGTATGATTTCCTGTTTTAAAAAAACAACAACAGAAAAACAAAAAACAAAAAGGCAACCAAAGAAACCTCTCTCTTATCCTCTCTACCCTCAAGATAATGTGATTAAATGGAGCAGAACTGGCTGCTAGCTACACCAATAACATTTTGGAATTTTGCTCTTAACCGATTAGAAAACACAATGTCTCTGAAGAGAATGGACTCATTTATCACTGCTACCAAAGAACAGTTGCTCTGGCCTTCCCCAGCATGCGAGGCCTGCTGCAAAGAAATGACACTATGAGGAAAAGGCAAACACACTTTGGGGAGGCATGGATTTTGCTTTTCTATCCAGCAATTAATATCCCTTTGTTTGGCTAACTATAGAAAAGGCAGAATAAGCACAGAAATGGGAATCCAAAGGGAAAAAAGGAGTTCCATCTGGAATATTGACTATAAACCAGTTAATAATCATTTATTAAGCTCTTACTATGTGCCAGTACCTGTGCTAAGTACTGGAGATACAAAGAAAGGCAGAAGACAGTTTTTGCTCCCCAGGAATTCATGGTTTGATGGGGGCCAAAATGGAAACAGCTATCTGTAGGATAAATGGGAAGAATCAAGAGAGAGAAGTCACTAGAAGTAAGGGGGATCAGGAAAGGTTTCCTGTGAGAGGTGGGATTTTGGTGGGGACTTAAAGGAAACCAGGGAAGTAAGGAAGAGGCAAAGATGTCCAGTTTTGCATATAGCTTTTGAAAATCCTAAGGACCTAAAAATTCTACTGGCTTTGTCCATGTTGCTAAATGGTATAGCATAAACTAAGGTACTGAGATGATCTATATGAAGGATCATGAGAGGAACTTTTTCTCCCTCTCAGCCATTGTGTCTCCTTCAGCAGTTCCTCATAATATCAGGTTAAGAGAATACAATTTGTTTGGAACAAATATAGCCCAAAATCAAAGACTTACTGATTTGGAAGGGACATCATAAATGATCTAGTTCAAAACTCATACAAACCATGGATTCTCTTTACAGTATCCCTTGTAAATGATCATTCAGGAGTTGACAGGAAACATCTAACCAGGAAGCCTATTATATTTTAGAATCCCCCTATTAATTAGAAAATTCTTCATAATTGAAACTGAAATCTGCCTCCTTCCTATTTAGGATGTTTATAGTTCATATACTGCATTTTTCCAAAACAGCAGTGAAAGGAATAGCTCAGACTCCCAAAACTCATGTTGCTTTTACTTTGGTTTTTGATTTTTATCCACATCATGCAATTCCTTGTGGAAGAGGGCTGTATGCCAAGTTATGTTCTTTATAGTGTGTACTATATTGCTTACTATAATCTAGATAGAATTTTTCTTTGAATTTTCCAAAATTAAAAAAAAAGTAGTCTAAAAAGAAAATCATGGCAACTTCTGTATTGTGCCATTGTTATTTGTGAGAACAAACCCTAAAATCTGAAATAGTTTTAGGAAGAAGTTTATTAGGTCATTTGATAGAGGCGAGTGAGTCAGAAAAGATGTGGCTCCCTTTTGTCTAGGCTCTGAAAAGTTTATACTATATAGGATTTAGACAAGAGTACTTGCAAATTAACCACATGTACTCAGTTACACAATTTTGTAGAAAGGGCAATTTGAAATCAAGATAAATTGAGGTGGATGCCAATAAATATAAACATTCCATAAAATTTGGGCAAAGCCAAAACACAAGTTTGGGTGGACCCAAAATAAGACTTGGGCGAGTAGACCCAAAATAAATGTATTTTGGGTAGATCTAGGACTTGGGGGGAACCCTCAGTTCCTCATAGTTATCTCTAGCATTTCTGGAGAGTTACTGAGGTTGGGGTAACATTTTGAGTTCAAACAATCTGTAGTCATATAAAGTTAGATTTAAACAGTATAATAATTCATAAGTTTTCTGAACAATGTAATAAAACATTTCCACACTAAATAATGGGGATATAAAGTAAGGCAAAAGACAGTCTCTACTCTCAAGAAACTCACAGTCTAATGACAGAGATGGCATGCAAGTAATTATGTAAAAATAAGATGTATATAGTATAAATTGGGGGTAGTCTCAGAAGGAAGGCACTAAGATTAAGGAGGATGGGGAAAGGCTTTCTTACAGCAAGTAGACTTTAGTGGAGACTTGAAGGAAGGTAAGTAAGAGATGAAGAGGGAGGGATTTCCAGTACAGAGATCTTGTTCCCTTTCCCTGTAGCTTCCACAGTCTCCTAAGCAGCAACATCTTCTGTTTCCTTGCTTGACTTCTTGCCTGCTGGGAGTGTGTGCTCCCTCAGAACTCAATGAGGAAGGGACAGTTAGGTGGCACAGTGGATAAAACACCGGCCCTGGATTCAGGAGGACCTGAGTTCAAATCCGGCCTCAGACACTTGACACTAGCTGTGTGACCCTGGGCAAGTCACTTAACCCCCATTTCCCTGGAAAAAAAAATAAAGAAAAAAAGAACTCAATGAGGAAAGAGGAAGGCATGGTGATCATCAACAATGGTCTGTCAGCCTTCTCTCTGTCATCAAATTGTCATCACCTTGGGCTCTGAGATAATAGTAATTTAGGATAGATAAGACCTAATACAGTGTGATGTTTAAAATCTAAATGTGGGTCCTAATCTGCCCCACCCCCCAGTTTTGGGGGGAAAGCTGGCTAAAATCACTGATAAATTCAACAAGAGTTTAGTCTTTTAGGTATTTATTAAAGTGTATTAGAAATTAGTGAAGAGAAAGATTGAGAACAGATTCCTTATAGCATGGAAAATCCTAGTTTAGATCTATTTGGTATAGCCAGAGAGAAAAAAAAACTTCCTGTCCTAGCAGCCCACATAAAGTCCCCTACCACTTCAAAATCCGGACCTGAAAGGGGGGACCCTCTGTCTGTTGCTGCCAAGCCAGTTCCTCCACAAAAAGAGGAAGATCCAGTGAGCTAACCTCTGCTTCCTAGTTCCTCTCTCCCTCTCTGAAAGGGGAAGTCCTTCAAGCTGATTGGTTGACAGTGGTCTCTTGCTGATGTCAGTAGTACACAGCCTCTGAGAACAACATGTCACTTAGGGCCAGCCAGGTGTGGTCTCTATCCAATCACCCTTAAGTAGGTACTCAGTCAGTTTCTCAGTCTCACCCAATTTAAACAATTCTAAATCAGTCTTCAGGTGGGACTCCTGGGTGTCTGCCAAATGCCTTTATTTTATCACAATAGGCATAGGTTTCATGCAAATATATAGTAATTTGAGGAGGAATGGGGCTAGGGGAGAACAGAAATAAAGGTTTCATATAGGAGGTGGAACTTAAATTGAGCCTTGAAGGAAGTTAAGGATTCTAAGAGGAACAGATAGGAAGGAGCATATTCCACGTATGGGGGTGGGGTAGCCTGTGCATTCACAGTGGTGGGAAATGGAATTCTGAGTTTGTGGAACAGCAGTTAGGTCAATTTGCCTGGAATGAAGAGCCAAAAAGAGTATGGAAATGTGAAATATGAGTACAAAACCTTAAACAGACAGTAGAGCCCCTATTCATCCCTTCCCTCAATCACTGGAAGACTCTCCATGGCCTTTTTCAGAAGACTAGAGGATGGTTGAATAGTATGGACAGAGATTTGCCCTGAGGACCCAAGCTAGGAATGAGACTCAAAATTTCAATAATCCTCAGAAGGGGAAGTTTCACTAGCGAGAGAGCTAGACCTCCAACCATATGAACTGCTATTTTCTTTTCCTTGGTCCATTTGACTTCAAACATTTCTATTGTGTGAAGCCCTCCCAGAATGAAAAATGGGCTCTGTCAAAGCTGAAATAATACATAATGCAGGCTTCAGTGAGTGACCTACTGTTCATGTACAGGACATGGCTTTTTAGGCCGCCCATGAGTAACATGTGGAGAAATTGCCAACTTAGGAAATGCTCTTTGAGGTGGAAGTCACATTGACCAGGCAACAGTAATTTTGGCTTATTTTATTTCTTTAAAAATCCAATCCGAGGGGCAGCTAGGTGGCTCAGTGGATAGAGCACTGGCTCTGGAGTCAGGAAAACCTGAGTTCAAATCCAGCCTCAGACACTTAACACTTACTAGCTGTGTGACCCTGGGCAAGTCACTTAACCCCAATTGCCTCACTTAAAAACAAAACAAAACAAAACAAAACAAAACAAAAAACCTAAAAATCCAATCCTTATCTCTGAGCTGACACTTTTTTTCCTGATGGCTCCACTGGTTTGTTTTTGTTCTCAATATGGGCATCACGGCAGAGGTTGACAAAGCCTGAAACATCATGGGCATTGTTGTCAACGTGGTGAAGAATCTGAGCAGTTGCAAAGCAGGATATCAAATAGAGCAACAAAAGTTGTCCCGTGACAAAGTTATGAAGTGGGTGAATTTTGTCACTGGTTCCCCCAGTCTCTGTGCCTCTGGCACAGCTCATTGTCCTCTCATCTTCTCATCCTTGCTTAATGGAAGCCACATTTCTCAGACATGTACTGTCTTCTTACTCAATCATACCAACAAGTATTTATTAAGTATTTTCTATGTGCTAAGTTTTGGGGAAACAAAGAAAAAACAAAGACAATTCCTGTCCTCATGGAGCTTACATTCTTTTCTTTCTTTATTTTTTGTGGGGTAATGAGGGTTAAGTGACTTGCCCAGGGTCACACAGCTAGTAAGTGTCAAGTGTTTGAGGTAAGATTTGAACTCAGGTCCTCCTGAATCCAGGGCTGGTGCTTTATCCACTGCACCACCTAGCTGCCCCATGGAGCTTACATTCTAATGGGGAGACAACATATATAGATTAGAACACATAAGACAGATACAGAATAGGTGGAAGATAACCTTAGAGAGATGGTACTAGCATCTGAGGGCATCAGAAAAGGCTTCCTGGAAGAGGTCATACTTGACCTGAGTCTTATTCTGAGGGTTAGAGTTTGGAAAGGAGAGGATTACAGGCATGGGGAATAGTCAGTGCAAAGGCATGAAGATCAGAGATGGAGGATTTGTACAAGGATCAGAAAATGGACCAATGTGGCTGAATAGAGTACATAGAGGGAAGTAGAATGTAAGAAAACTGGAAAGCCAGGAAAGGACAGGTTATGAAGAGCTTTAAATGCCAAATAAAGGATTTGATATTTGACCCTGGAAGTAATAGGGAGTCACGGGAGTTTATTGAGCAGGCAGGATGGAATTGTCAGACTCACATTTTATTTGAAAGTCAAATTTTCTATTCAGCTCAGGTTTTTTCATCATAAATGCTTGAAAGTCCTTTCTTTCACTGAATTCCCATCCCTACCAAAGGATTATACTCAGTTTTGCTGGGTAAGTGATTCTTGGTTGTAATTCCAGGTTCTTTGCCTTCTGTAGTATCATATTCCAAGCACTCCAATCCTTTAATGTAGAAGCTGCTAAATCTTGTGTTATCCTGACTGTGACTCCACAATACTTGAATTGCTTCTTTCTGGCTGCTTGCAATATTTTCTTCTTGACCTGGGAGCGCTGGAATTTGGCTATAATATTCCTGGGAGTTTTCTTTTTTGGGATCTCTTTCAGGAGGTGATTGCTGGATTCTTTAAATTTCTATTTTATCTTCTAGTTCTAGAATATCAGGGCAAGTTTTTCTGACAGTTTCTTTGAAGATGATGTCTAGGCTCTTTTTTTGATCATGGCTTTCAGGTAGTCCAATAATTTAAAAATTATCTCTCCTGGATCTATTTTCCAGGTCAGTTCAGACCAATATTTAAGAAAAATCATTTTGGCAGCTAGGTGAAGGATGGCATCTTCCTGCTTATCGAAGATAGAGCATTTCTATAACTCTAGGTTAAATCACATTAACTGTCTGGTCAATACTCTAAGCAGAGGTGATATTGCTGGACTTTCAAATAGAAAACTAAATAAAATGGCTTTTGTTTTCAATCTACACATTTTATACTGGTTAATCATATGCTTATGTAGACTCAAACTCAGAAAACTGGAGGACTGAGTTATTTGTGTTCACCACAGTGCCTACAACAATACTGGTTACACAGAAGATGTTTAACAATTAAAAAATGAATTGAGTAATTACTAGAACTCTCTCTAGGAATATGCATGTGAGTTTGAACTTGAACTTACCAGCTGGGTAACCTTGGAAAAATCACTCAACCTCTCTATGTCTCAAATTACCACTGTAAAATGACTAGGGTAAGGTTTTTGGCACTGAACCCAGCTCTAAATTATATAAAACAGACACATATTTAAAACATGTTCATCAACTTTACCAAAAACATAAGTAGGAAAAACAATAGGAATTAAAGAATAGCCAACGAACTTGACTTTGTCTTCTGAGAAAATTTTAGAATGAATCATTAAAGAGATGGTTGGTGAGTATCTAGCAAGGAAGTCATGATTACAAAGAGTCAATATGACTTTACCAAGAACAGATCATGCTGTAATAACTTTATTTTCCTTTTTGACAAAGGTACTAAACTCATAAACAAGGGGAAGGGAATAGATATAGATTATTCTATTTTAGCAAAGCTTTAAAGTATCTCAAGTTAATCTTGTGAAGAAGATAGAAAGATATGGATTAAATGATGATTCAGATGGCATCAAAACTGGGTGGGTGGCTGGCTCAAAAATAAATTGTTGATAGTTCAAGTTCAAAGTAGCAAGAGGTCTCTAGTGCAGTGCCTCAGGGATTTGTATTTGGCCTTGTATTATTTAACGTTTTTATCAATGCCTTGGATGAAGGCATAAATGATAGGATCATCAAATTTCCAGTTGACACAAAGTTAGGAGGGATAGCTAAGACGCTCGATTACAGTCAGAAACTAACAAGATTTTGAAAGTTGAGAGAATTGAGTTAAACAAAACAAAATTCAATAGAATTAATTGTCAAGCTTTACACTTGGATACAAAATATTGACTTCCCAAATACAAGATAGAGGAGGCATTATAAGACAGTATTTTGTTTGAAATGATCCAGGGGTATTAGTAGATGGCAAATTCAATATTCATCAATAGTATGGTGTGGTAGTCAAAGTGGCTAAAGTGACTTTCAGTATCATTAAGAGGGTTATAGCTTCCAGGAATAGGGAGGTGATAATTATACTGTTCCTTGACCTAGTCAGATCTTATCTGGAATATTGCATGGAGTTTTGGTACCATGGTTCAAGATCACTGGTAATTTAGAGAGTGTCCAGACTAGGGCAACCAGAATAGGAAAAGTCTATGTCATGTGAGGATTATCTGAAGGAACTGAGCACATTTAGCTTGGAGAAGAGAAGACTTGGGAGACAGTACAGCTGTCTTTTAGTGTTTAAAAGGCTGTTGCATGGAGGAACGTTTACTATTGTTTTGTTTTGCATCAGAGAATAGAACCAGGAACAATGGGTGAAAGTTACAAATATGCAGTTTTAGACTTGATGTAAGGAAACATTTCCTAATAATTAGAGTGTTCCCAGGGTGGAATAGGCTGTCTTAGAAAGTAGTGGGTTTCCCATCATTGGAGGTCTTCAAGTGGAGTCTGGATGAGCATTTGACATTATAGAGGGGATTCTCTCTGGGTATGGGTTAGTCTAGATGGTCATTGAGGTCCTTTCCATCTCTTAAATTCTGTGATTCTGTGAATATTGCCCCTATCCCTTAAATAAACGGGAAGGAGGGGGAAGAAGAATTAAAAAAAATCTTAGTGTGACTGAAGATGTCAGGCCAATCTAAGAACTAGTCAGTAACTGGCCAATTCAATACAAATTGTTGAATTTGTTTCTATATTCTGACATAGTCCTTGGATATAGGTGTTCCATATTCCATTCAGTTGTTGACCCCTACGACCTTGCCAACTCCCTATTCCCCACTGCCACTTTCCCCTTCTTGCTCTGGGCTCAGTAGTCAGATCAATACTAGCATAATCATTGTTCTCTGACAGTCATTATAAATGAACTCACATCCCTAGATGCTCCTTATACTCCCTTTCCTGGACACCATTCTCACATATGTTGGTTTCCTCCTATTAGAATGTAAGCTCCTTGAGGTCAGAGACTATGCCACTTTTGTATTTGTATCCTCAGAGCTTAGCACAGTAAGTGTTTACCTGGTACCTGGTAAATGTTTAACAAATACGTTTTCATTCCTTCATTCACTCATTCATTCAATAGAGTACAGGGCATGCAATAGAATATTATTGTATTTTATACTATTGTATATTATATTGTATTGTGTATATGTATATTATGTATATAGGGTGCGTACTATTATCTTTTGTGGTTCGGGGCAATGAGGGTTGATTTTGGAGTTGAATGATTTGATTTTGATCCCTACCTTTGCCACTTGTTTCCTGTGTAAACTTTAGGCATTTCACTTACCATTTTTGTTTGGACATAATCCGTAGATGTAGGTGCTTCTCTTATAGCTGTCCTCCCCTGGCTATTTTGTAATTCACCCTGTTGATGCCCTACTTTTCCCTATCTGGAACAGCAACTCTGATCTGAACAGTTAGAAAAAACTTCCTCTTTCCCTGTGGGAGTTAACTAATTTAGCTTTAGAAATTTCTTTTTGTGTCATGCTATTTTAATTGATAAAGTCCAGAGATTGGGAGCAGGTAGGTGGTGCAGTGGATAGAGTACTGGCCCTGGAATCAAGAGGACCTGAGTTCAAATTTCACCTCTGACACTTACTAGCTGTGTGACTCCAGGCAATTCACTTGATCCCAATTGCCTTAAATATCCAGGGCTATCTTCAGTCATCTTGATGTATATTTTGCCACTGGTCTCAGAGGACTCTGGAGGAGAGAGTGAGGTTGGTGACACTGCACAGCCCTCCCTTACTTAAATCCAATTTAGTGCAAGTCATGACATCACCCCAATGTCATGGTTCTCTTTGAAAACAAAGGACAAGGGGGCAGCTAGGTGGTGCAGTGGATGAAACACTGGCCCTGGATTCAGGAGGCCCTGAGTTCAAATCAGGCCTCAGACACTGACACTTACTAGCTGTGTGACCCTGGGCAAGTCACTTAACCCCCATTGCCCCGCAAAAAAAGAAAGAAAACAAAGGACAAACAACAGCAACAATAACCAGAGATTAAATGACCTCTAAGGTCCTGCCTGGTTAGAAATTTATGATTTTCTAATTCTGAATGCCATTTTCCCATGAGAATCCCCAACGAGAGTAGGTAGTATTTGCAATTCTGACTTGTGCAACTTGCACTTCTCAAAGTATGCTTTTGGGGGTGCTCTAAATTGTTATTTCAGGATGCATCTTTGTAGTAGAAGCCTGCCTACTCCCCAAGAGTAATGCATGTGTCCTGCATAATTGTTTACATTGGGAAAGATTTATTTGTGTTTTAAAACTACTGTATCTGTTTGTGGGTAAATGCAGGAGAGACTGTAATCACCAAATTCTTATTCAGTGTGTATTCTAGTCATTTAACAATTGTGGCATTTTTCATAATAATTAAATGGGCTGTGTGGATTGCTAATGTGTTCCTCCCTGCATGCGCCTCCTTTTTTGAAGGTGTCTGGCAGATTTAGGTCATCCGTTTTTTTTCCTTTTGCACTGAAGAAAGAACAAGAAAAAGAGAAAGAGAGAGAGAATTCCCAGGGACAATCTTTCCTAATACTTTTACATTAGTTCAAACCAGCAGAGGTTTGCTGTGCCTGCAGCTAAAGAAAATCTATTAGTGTCTTTAAGGAAGAAAGTCAGGAAGGAGGCCTCTCAGAGCAGGTCAGCCAAAGATGTTCCCAACTGAGAATGACAGTGCTCAATATTATTAGTTGGACTGTCATGGAGTGATCGCCAGAGGCGTACCCAGCCTGGCTTGAATTTTATCTTTAACCCAAGTTAGACACTTCTTTCTTCCCTCCTTCCTTTGGCTTATAGAAAGTTCTCAGGAATGAATTCCACCCTCCTCTTCCTTCACTTCACCTCCTCCAGCAAAATCAAACTTGGGCTTAAAGAACACCTTGGGTGGAAAAATCAACATAGGTAGGGAAGATTGTGAATATTCTTTCTCTGTGCCATGCCTCCATTGGGAGTAAGTGGCTCTCTCCCTCTCACTTTTGGAAATCTCTAAGAAGTCCCTTGTAATTTGAACAACCCAGACCCTGGGAAGTATGGGGAAGGAGGGAGAGTCAGATAGTAATTCATGGTCCTTTCTTTTACTACAAGACACAGTGTGGGTCTGACGCTGATTAAAGCGGGAGATGTACCATGTAGAAACTCAGGCAGAGAAGAAGCAAACAGTAACTGACATCCCCTAACACTCCATGGGGACGGGAATAAAGACTTGTTTGAATAGTGGGGGCATTTCCGTAGCACCCTGAGAGCCCTTTGATGTTTAGTGGCTTCTGAGAGCGAGGGAGTTGCTGTGAGGCCCACATATACAAAAGAAAACTTTCAAAAGAATAGGCCCTAAGCTGTGTTTTTTGAGTTTTGGTGTAGTCCTAGAGAGGAAGGTGCTCCAGAGAGGATGCTGCGTATATGCCAGTAGTTAAAGCAATGGTTTCAATGGGAAGAAAAGTAGTGCCATCTGCCAAAGAATGGCAGAACTGGGCATATCGGCTAATTAGAACCAGAATTTCAGAGTTGATTGGGACCCCTGAGGCCATCTAGTCTGCCTGAACAAGAATGCCCTCTATAATATCTCATTTTGGCATTGCTAGAAGCCCTCTAGTGAGGAGGTGGTCCACTCCCTTCCAAGGGATCCATCCCTCTTTTGGATGGTTATAATTGTTAGTAAGCTTTTCTTTATATCAGGCTGAAATACACCTCTCTGTAACTTCTACCCATTGTTCTTAGTTCTGTCTTTTGGGGGTCGCCCTTTTCCACTTGATGGGCCTTTGCTGCTTACTTGAAGGCAGCTGCAATGTCCTTCCAAAATCTCTTCTTTAGGCCAAATGGCTCTTGTCCCCCTGAGCCTTGTACTACGTGGTCTTGAGACCTTTTGCCTGAGCTACAAGAAGTAGAATTACAGAAAAGGGAGGTTTTAGAGACAAAATAACAAGAGGAAAAGCTGTGGAGGCAATCAGTACCAGGAGCTAAAGCCAGAGATGGGAGTTTCTGAGCCCCTTCTGTTATAACTACCTGCTAGAAATCGAGAGCAGCTATGGGGAGTGGAGAGTGATGGGGAGTAATAGACCTTGGTCTTCCTCCTTGGTGAGGCTCCTCCCAGGGAAGTACTGATAGTCACAAGAGACTATGCAGATCTCTTTGGGGAGACTTGTCTACCAGGGTGAGGTGATGGGAGAGGATGAGGAGGAGGGAGGATGATCTATTGACTTTCTATAACCTTAAAGGAGTTTGTTCTGTGTCCATTAATTTGTAAATAAATCTTTAAAAATGTTTTGAATCTTATGAAATGGAATGCTTATAAGGGGAATCTAGTTGCCTTTGGGGTATACAAGATACATTTATAGATTCCTTCTGGGTGGGGCCAATAAGCCAGGGAAGAGATAGGTTTCCAAAGGATAGAATACCTTTTGGGTCAGAAGGAAGCTTCTGGTTCTAGGGCTACTTATATTTATTATATACCTCTTCTGTGTGCAGAATTGTTCTAGGTGCTGTGGTGTGTCAAGGCCAAGGTCAGAGTCCTCCAAGCAAGAGCCCCAATCCCCTACATCTAGAAGAATTCAGGGCCCTAGTAGAACATGAACCTTAGCATACAGTTGAGGTTATCCCAGGGAATTCAGAGGTCATTTAAGTCAGAAGACATAGAGGATTCTTGAGCAAGATGGAGATACTATTATGTAGTGAATAGCACACTGAACTTGAAGTCAGACGAGACCTGAGTTCTTATCTTACCTCCAAAAATAGCTAGATATATGATCCTGGGAAAGTTACTTAACCTTTTTGAGGATTAGTTTCCACATCTATAAAATGGGTATAAGAATAATAATTCAGTGTAACACAATATAATGAAAATAATATGATAGGATATGATATAATATAAGGCATAATATAATAATCTACCTCAGGGCTGTTATGAGGATCAAACAATTTATGTAAACAAAGTTCTTTATAAACCATAAAGTTTATGTTATATAGTTAATATTATATAAATAACTATTATTTATAGTTATTATATAAATATTAACTATTATTATTATTATTATTATTACCATGAAGATTTTTACCCCCAACATTGAAGTCAAACAGGAAGTAATTGGCATGACCCTTTAAAATCAACTGAGCTCTACGTTTGGGGAGGATTTGCCACACTGAGACAAAAAGAACTCATTTGCCCTAGCTTCAAGTAGCATTATCCTTTTAAAAATAATTAATTAATATTTATTTATTTATTTTAATAATGACATGTTTATATAACATTTTAAGGCTTACAAATCTCTTTAGATATGGCTACTTTATTTCATTCATTCATTTATTTATTTTTGTGGGGCAATGGGGGTTAAGTGATTTGCCCAAGGTCACAGCTAGTAAGTCTTAAGTGTCTGGGGTTGGATTTGAACTCAGGTCCTTCTGAATCCAGGGCTGGTGCTTTATTCACTGTACCATCTAGCTGCCCCAGAAGAACACTCTTTATTGGCCTTTTTTTTTTCTGGTGAGGCAATGAGGGTTAAGTGACTTGCCCAAGGTCACACAGCTAGAAAGTGTCAAGTGTCTGAGGCAGGATTTGAACTCAGGTCTTCCTGACTCCAGGGCTGGTGCTTTATCCACTGTGCCACCTAGCTGCCCCAACATTATCCTTTGATAAGCAAAAGTCTACACTCCTCCTTTCGTTCTGCTCAATCTTCTAAAATTAAAAAAAAATTAAATGATTTATTATTAACTAAATAAATATTAATACAACCAATTAGACTTGCTTTGCAGCTATTTACATTCAAATAAATAAAAATTTAATGCATAAAACCTATCAATGCAGGCCATTTATATTACAGGGGGTGGTGTGGTATAATTGAGTAAGCACTGGAATTGACTTTGGGAGAGAATTGAATTCGAATCTTACCTCTTACACTTGTCAGATGTGTGACCATAGGCAAACCACCTAAATTCCCCAAACCTCCTTTGCCTCTGTTGTAAAACGGGGATGATATTAGCTGTAGTACCTGCAGCATGAGGTTGTTGTGAGGCTCAGGTGCTCTTGGATGCTATAACTGAAATAAAGTTCTGACTTTAACTGAAATCTGTCTCCTTTTAACTTCTGTTTATTGATCCTGGTTTTGCCCTCTGGAGCCACAAAGAAAAAAAATCGACGCTCTAGACCACATAACAGCCCTCCAAATACTTAAAGACTCCAGACCAGGGATTCTTAAACTTTTTTGTGTCATGGTCCCCTTTGACAGTCTGATGAAGGGTTATGGACCCTTAAAGAAAATAAATGATTACAGAAAAAAATTTAAAGGCATTTATCAAAAAATATATACAAAACAACACCAGCTCACAGATGAAAGATTAAGAACCTTTGATCTAGAATATTCCCCTCAAATATTTTCTTCCCCAAGCAAAACATCCCCAATTCCATATGGAGTTGCAGAGAACATTACATTTGGAGTAAAAAAACCAAACTTGGATTCCAGTCCCATCTCTGCTATTTAATGGCTATATAACCTGGGGGTAAGTCCTTCACATCTGTGATCTTCAGTTTCTTCACCTGTAAAATGAGGGGGTCATTTCCTTTCCATCCTATTTATCTATTTCTCCTCCTCTGGACACCCCTCTTCTTCAAATGTGGTGCTCAGAATTGAACAATACTGTGGTCTGATCACCTCTTTGTGCACTGGGACCATTCCTCACTGTGTCTATGTGGAGAGCTGCAGAAAGTTAATAACTCATATCTTGGTTTAGAAAGCCTGAGTCCATAACCTCCAGTGTGGCAGGCACTTAAAATTTATCCTTAACTCCTCACTCCCTTCACTTCACAATTTTATTCCAGCATCTGTTTGTACAAGACAAGAGGTATCATGAGGGCACTGAGGATATTTTCCTATTCAATACTCTTTTAGGGTATAAAAGCTTTTCTCTTGCAGGGGGCTAGGCTCAGTACTGTGCTAGGACCTCTGATTACAGGAGGCTGATGCTCAGGGGTGGCTGAGCTATTGACTACCTCATGGATGGTAGAAATCCACTGTGGGGCTGCTGATTTCCACCTGCTCCTATATATTCCTTTTTAAACCTATCTAGCCCTGTACACTTCTAGCAGCTTTCAATTCAGACCTGAACACTGATCAGCTGGTGTATAAGGCTAACAAATCTGGATACTATATTTCTATTAATTCAGCTTAAGTTTGCATTAGTTTTTTAAGCAGTCAAATCACACTGCTAATTCATATTAAGCTTGTGGCCAATTAAAATTCCTGATCTATTTAATATGAATCAGTGTTAAGCCAAATCTCTGCTAGGCTGCAATTGTGTAATCAGTTTCCAACCCAAATACAGGATTTGACATTTATGTCTGTTAAATTTCATTGTGACGGCATTTTTTTCTTTCTGTGTTCTAGCCTGTCACATTAGTTTTGATTTTTCACTTCTGTCATCCATAAAATTACTTTTCTTCCCAGGTTTGTACCATCTGCAAATCTGATCCACATGCCTTCTATGAAATTGTACAAGTTATAGATTGGAATGTTGATCTTGACAGGGTCAAAGGAAGGACCATGTGGCCTTTCAATGGCAACTTCTGCCCAATAAGTCATAGAGCCATTAATCACCTTTTGAGTGAGATTGTTCAACTAACTATGAAGCTACCGTAGAGTTCTACCATAATCTAGCCCAAACTTAACTGTCTCATCTACAAACACGCTAAAAGAAACCAACCCTTCTTTCTTGCATATCTTTCTAGGCTGATTATATGCTACTCTCTCTAATAGTGTTCTAGGTTTTTGGTCAAACTGGCCTCCTTGCTGTTCCAATACATGACCTTTCTTCACCTGTCTTCATGCCCTGAGACTAGAATACCATCTCTCCTCAATCCTAACTCTTGGAACCCCAGGTTGCCTTCAAGGTTCAGCTCAAATACATCCTAGAGGTGATTTCTCTTTATTCCCCCAGTAGTTCTTTTATCTCTCTTTCCCCCACAAATTACTTTGTATATATTTTCTATTTATTTCTCTGTTCATGTTGTTTCCTCCTGGTAGGTTCCTTGGATGAATGAGAAAACAATTATTAAACATTTCTACTATGTGCTAAACACTATGATAAGGACTGGGGATACAAATAAAAAATTGAACACAGTTTCTACCTTCAAGAAACTTATATTCTAATGGGGGAGACAATGAATGTCTGGGAGTGATGGCCAGGGAGGGGTATTTTGGTTTGGAAAGTTGTAAGGACAGAGAATGGAGCCATAGGGAACTAAATTGACAGACTCTTTCTAGGAGTAATAGGGTTGATTGGGTTATGGTTCAAGTAATGGCGAATGGGGGTGAGTTCACTACAATTGGCATGGTTGCCACTGGAGAGATTGCAGAGGATGGAGCATGCAGGAGTTCAAGGTTGAGGTAACAAATCAGGGCAGTAAGGCCCCAGGGAGGAATTCTGGGACTAAAGGGTTAAATCCTCCAGGCTTGGTTCTGGGGCAAGAACCGCTTAAGTTTTATTTCTGAATGCTTAGAACATAGCACATAGGGACTGAAATTGGACTATCCCCTCTCACTGCCCCTTCCTCCCCACCCTCCCCAACCAATACTCTCTACTAGTAATGCAGGAGTGGCACCTTGTCTGCAACTTGTTGTTATTCAGTTATTTCAGTTGTGTCTGACTCTTCCTGACCCCATTTGGGGTTTTCTTGGCAAAGACAGTAGAGTGGTTTGTTATTTCCTTCTCCAGCTTATTTTATAGATGAGGAAACTGAGGCAAACAGGGTTAAGTCATGCAACTAGTGTCTGAGGCCAAATTTGAACTCAGGAAAATGAGTCTTCCTGCTTCTAGGCCTGCCACTCTATCCACTGTGTCACCTAGATGCCCCCATCTACATAAGAGTCACTTAATGAACTCTCGTGGGGTTGAATTTATTTGACTTGAATTGATCCCCTTTCCCTCTTTCCACCCCATTATTGTGGAGATTCCTCCAAGGCTCTTTTCTCTGTACTTTTCTCTCTGTTCTCTCCCCCTAGGGCTATCATCCAACCCTATAACTTTAGCTGTCACCTCTTCTCTGCCAAGTTCCAGATCAGAATTTTGGGCTGTCTTCTGAACATCTCTACGTACATCTCCTATTGGCTCCCTAAACTCACCCTGTCTAAAACTGACCTTATTATCTCATCCAAAAAACTTGTCTTTCTTTCTGGCTTCCCTATTCTTGTTAATAATGCCACCATCTTGCCTGTTCTCCAAATGTGAAATATCTGCTCTGTCTTGAAGGTCTCTTTCTCTCACCTCAGCATGTAGCCCATAGCTAAGCCCTGTAGTTTCTACCTTCAAAATATCTTTCATCTGTTCCTCCCTTTCCATCTCTGCTGCTGCCGCCCTAATTCAGTGCCTCATTACCTCCTGCTTGGACTATTATAATAACCTCTTAACTGATTTCCCTGCCTTTAGTTTCTACTCCTTCCAATCCATCTTGTGCAGAGCTACAAATTAATCTTCCTAATGCATAGCACAACTCTGAGCACATCATTTCCCTATAAAAAACTCCCAATGGCTCCCCATTGACTACCAATTAAGGTCCAAAGCACTTATCTTGGTGGTCAAGGCCATCTATAATCTGGCTCCAGTTTACCTTTGTAGCATTATCACACACTCTCCTCCAACATGTCCCTTATGCTCAGGTCAAACTGAACTATTCACTGCTATCAAAAGGGCCCTTTTTTCTTCAGTTTGTGTGACTTTGATCATGCTTTATCTTATGCCTGGGATTTTTCCTCCATTCTCTCTTCTTTCCACTCTCCTGCCTAAATCCTTGACAATTGAAATCCCATCTACGCTTCAAGGACCAACTAATGTGAAAATTCCACCTCTTTTGTGAAGTTTTTATTATAGTCTCAAGCCAGAAGGAATGGTATGGTGCTGAATATGGACAGCCTGGCTTAGATTATTTTTTGTCTCAAAATCAGCAAAACTTTATTCTATTCCATTTTCACCTTTAACACAAAATTAGAGAAAGCAAAAAAAGTATTTACAAAGATAAATAAGGCCTGTTCCCCTCAGAGCAGACCACAACCTCAAAATAGGGTAGAAAAGACATTATATAAGATATATGCCTTCACCCCACAATTCACCTTGGGCAGGTCCTTTTACCCCTTGGCTATTCCTTTCTCCTAGGACTTCATTATAAGGAAACAGTTTGGGTTAGATTCTGTATTTACTACTTATTGCTGCCCCAAATGTTACGTTGGGCAAGTCACATAATTTCTGTGGGTTTCACCTTCTTCAGCTGTAAAATGAGTGGGTTGGTCTCTCTATATGGCCTCTGAGGTCCATTCCAGCTCTTAATCTATGGTTCTATGATTTTGTACCTTATTAATCTCCAGGGGCTCCTTTGTATTATAGTTCTTTGTAGAAATGTCTTATAGCTGCTACTTGATTAGAAAGTCTTTAAGGGAGTGACCATGTCTTAGCCATCTCTATAAGTTCTTCAGTATCTAGTAGTATTTTTCATAGAGTAGGTACTTGATAAATGAACACCTCTACAATTCATATACACATCAGGTGTGAGGGCTTGCTGAGCCCTTTTCAGGGCTGCTCATCCACCTTTGGTATCCACTTGGCATTCAACTTTTGCCTGTGGCTCCAAGAAGCAGTAGCACGCACAGTGGCCACACTCTGGTAAACCATCTCTACAGATGGGCTAAACCAGGTTGAGTGAAACCAAGGAGCCTCCAACCTGTTGGTGAGTTAGGGGAGTGTTTATCCTAAGCATTGAAGTCTTCTCTCAGAGGAATGGGTAGATGAGAACAATTCATCCCAATGGCCTTGAAGGTGACTGAAGCAAGTGCTATGGAGAGCCTATGGCCTGGTCAGCTATTGAAGATGCCAGGGTCATCTGCTGTATCCCAGGTCATTGCCAGTCATCCTGACTTTTGTGTTGCTACTAGACTTTGATGATTCTGGAAGGGAGAGTGAGACTGACAACTCTGTGTGACTCTGCATCACTTAATTCCAATTTATGCATAAATCAAGACATCAGGACAATCAAGATATCATGAATCAAGACTTGTGATGTAATTGGTTCTCTTAGAAAATGAGGGACAAATAACAACAACTTGATAAATGTTTGTTGCATTGATAGGTATGCTGGGATTATATTGTAGAGGGCCTTGAATTTAACCTTGGAGGTATTGGAGCAGAGGAATCATATGATGAAAGTGGCATTTTAGAAAGATTGATTTGACAGTGGTATGTAAGATGGTGAGGTTAGAGGTGAGGCTATTTGTTGGATTGTTGTTTTAGTAATACCCTAACTCCACATATTTTTTTTTCACTGGTATCTTTCTGCTATGGGATCTTATTACCACACACAAGGATCATTGCAGTAACTTCATATCGGGTCTTCCCCTCCTGTCTTTCTGCTCAAATGGCCTTCCTGTGCTTTCCAGGACAATCTTTCTTATGCACTTATCTGGTTGTGTCACTCTTTTGTTAAATAATTTTAGTATTGTAGTCTTAGTGAGATGTACCTTTGTAGGGGCAAAATTTAGTATTGTGAGAATTGAGCGGCTCACCATAATATTAGGTTCCCTCTCTTCCAAACTGCCTTTTCTTTAGTTATTTCTCTCAGACTGATGAGAAAGAAGATTAACAGCCTCTTTTCCACAAGCAAATCAGGTTTTATTAATGGGAACAAAATTTATAACACTAGTGAAGTTAATAAAGCCAGGGACCATGAGAAAGGGGATAGACAAACTCACCACCACCTGGAATCTCTATTTCCAGGGAGAATCAGCTATGCAGTGTCTCCCAGTTCTGTTGGAAGGTTCACCACCGCCAGCTCCTCCCTCTCTCTCTCTCTCTCTCTCTCTCTCTCTCTCTCTCTCTCTCTCTCTCTCTCTCTCTCTCTCCCTCTCTCCCTCTCTCTCTCTCTCTCTCTCTCTCTCTCTCTCTCTCTCTCTCTCTCTCTCTCTCTCTCTCTCTCTCTCCCTCTCTCCCTCTCTCCCTCTCTCTCTCCCTCTCCCTTTCTCTCTCACTTCCTTACTGCCTCCCCCACTGGAAGGCAGGTTCTTAGCCCTGCAGAGTCTCCAGTTAGTTCAACATACCCCCAGGGCTGTCCCCATTATAATTTGGCCAGGCCCATGTGGGCGTGGGGGAACTCCTAGGTGGGGCTTTTTCAAGGTTACATCTTTTCAGTCTGACCATAATGAAGCAAAGATGGGGTCATAGAAACCCCAAATCACAATTAATTCCTTACACCTTATAAGTTGCATAGTCTAACTCCCTAATTTTACAGGTGAAGAAACTGTGACTTGGCTAAGATCACATAGGTAGGAAGTGACAGTGAGTCTTTAAGGCCAGATTAACTTGATTTCTATTTCTTTCTGGATACAGGTCAGACTCCTTTCCCTGGTGTTGAAAGCCCTTCAATTTTGCCACTACCCTGTAGCTTTATCTCATTCTTCTCCCCTGTGCTATCTTTGAGTCCAGCTAAAATCATCTACATTCTGTCTCCTGAACTCATCTTGGACCATCCTGCAATGGGTCTTTGTTTAGAATAGATGTCTGGACTGGAGGTTAGGAAGTTTTGAGTTTGAATATTGCTTTGGACACTTAATAGCTGTATGACACTGGGCAAGAAATTTAACCTCTCTCTGCTTCTGGTTCCCCATTTGTAAAATGTGCATAATAAAACCACAGTCCTTATGTTGTTGTGAGGGTCAAATTAGGTAGTATAAGTAAAGCACTTTACTTAACTCAAATTGAAAAACAAAAAATTTAATATTATTATTTTTATATATTATATATAAATTATTAACAAAATTTCCTATATTTCAATCAGTAATTACCTCCCCCATATAATATTTTGTTTTGCAACTCTCCAATGTATTATTCACTATTATGTACTATAGTTATCTTTTTTTAATCAATAAACTAGCACTGGTCTCATGTAACTGGGGAACTTCCCTATCACCCTTTCTAATTAGGGGCCTATCTGCTCTACACTCACACATAGGGTCTAGACTCACTTTAGTTCTGGGAGAGCCTGACCACCGAAAAGAAGGTTCAGACTTATTTTTTCAAATTTATTAGCTTGTTTTATGCCCACTTTGGTGCCCCAGGGAATAATTACCTAAAACTTAGATTACTTCATTTCTAGGGTCTTTTCAAAGTGGGGTGTAGAAAGGCACAATTTGGGACAGGTATTTATTTCCATCATACAGAGGAAATGCTAAATGTGAACAGCCCTCACATAAGCACAAATTGACTTAAATAAGGAGCAAGTAATTACTGTTATGGCTGCTAGGTAGCACAGTTGATAGAATGTCAGGCCTGGAGTCAGAAAGACTCCTTCTTGAGTTCAAATCTGACCTCAGACACTTAACAGTTGTATGACTCTGGGTAAATCCCTTAATCTTGTTTGCCTGAGTTTCCTCATCTGTAAAATGAGCTGTAGAAGGAAATGGCAAAGCACTCCAATATCTTAGCCAAGAAAATCCCAAATGGGGTCATGAAGAGTCAGACACTACTGAACAAAAATTTCTATTATATGAGGAAGTTAAGACTTAAATATCAGGTCATGAGATAATTTGTGGAACCACTGGCCAAATAGGCATTTTACATTTCCCCTTTGTCAGCCTTATCCAAACAATTCCCTCCACATAGAGATATTTTCTGGTAAGCCATGCTGAGGAATTGATCTCCTTCCCCTGTCAGTGGTATCTTCTATTCCACAATTTCCCTTGCTACCAGCCAGTTCCAACTAAAGATCCCAGGTCTCCAGACTTACAAGGTTGCCTTCAAGACTAGACTCATCTGTCTCTGAATCCCTATTTGTCAAATTACACTCAGTGTACAACAGCTAAAGAAGAGGCCATCCTAAACCTAGTCTCACATAGACAGAATGTGTGCTTTAGTTGCCAGGTTCTTAAAGTTGGAAATTTCTGCTGGGACTAAGGGAAGGGATTTTGGCAGGGGGTAGGAGGGGGTGTTGAAGGAAGGAGTCACGGGCAGTTGCACTCTTTCTAAAGATCCACTGAATCATTGGCTCTTCCTGCTCAGTAGCTGGTAAAAGAGTTGTGTCATCTTTCTTGGAGTTTCTGGATGTTGTGTTAGCACAAATGGTCAGCTAGAAACAATCAGGACAACTCTGCACTTGTCCTATTACAATTCTTTGTAGTCTTTGTATTGTGATCTCTGCATCAAAAGGTCCATAGTATCACAGACTCTCAGAGCTAGAATACTCTCAGAGGCCATATGGACCAGTGGTGTCAAACTCATATAGAGATAGTGGCCACTAAATTGTACATAAGGTTTCTTGCAGGTCATATATTGACTTAGAACACCACATATTAATATATCTATATTTTAATTTATCAAATTTGTATTATCTATAAATTTTAAAATTTAATTTTATTTTTTTGTCAAATAATCCCGATGACATTTTAATCTGGTTTGGGCTGCCTGTAGGATGGTTTTCAGGGCTTGTAAACTGCATGTTTGACACCTCCGAGATAGAGAAATTCATGCTTCAACAAGCATCCCAGATAGCACTCCAAAAATGAGTGCTTTTTCATTTTCTTCTTGAAAATCTCCAGTCACAAAGAACCCATTCCTACCCAAGAAAATACCCTTTTGGATATTTATAATTCATTGTTTATATAGAGTTTAAATCTGTCACTGCAACTTTTACCCATTGCTTCTAACTAATCCATTCAAGACTAGTCCTTCTTTTACAGTCCTTTAAGTGCTCCAGAGTCATGTTTCCTTGAAGTTTTCTCTTCTCCAGTCTGAGCATCCCCAACTCCTTTTAGCAATTCTTGTATGGCATTATTTATAGGCTCTCATCATTGTGGTTGCCTTTTTGGGGATTTACTAGCTTATCTATGACTTTCCTAAAATATTACATGAAGAACTGAAAATCTGTTACTGCAGATGTGTGGTCTAACCAGGGCAAAGTACAGTGGGACTCTAATTTTCCTCGCACAAGATGCTCTGCTAGCTTTAATGAAAATTAGGATAGTTACATTAGCTTTTTTGACTGCCACGTGACTCAGCTGACACTGTGCTTGTGGTACACAAAAACTCTTAGATCTTCCAAATTGTTTTCCATAATAGTTGTACTGATTCACAACCCATCAGCAATATATGCCTAACTTCCTTTCCACACTATTTCTGTCTTATCATCATTGCCAATTTGATAAGTTTGAGATGAAACTTCAGAGCGGCTTGTTTTTTTCTTTTTCTTATTATTAGTGATTTGGATTTTTTCCTCACATGGTTTTTGATGGTCCTAATTTTGAAAACTATTCTTATTTGTTGACCACTTATTGTGTTGGAATGAATTTTAGTCATATATTTGTGGTCAGTTCCCTATATTTCTTGGATATCAGACTTTTATCATGTATATTTGATATAAAGATTTTTTTCCTCCCTTGACAGATTTTTTTCTGTCCTCTTCCTTTCCTCACTTGTCAGTCCTTCTCTTCTACCAATTGTGTAATTTAGAAGTGACCAATGTCAGTGAGAGGACAACATAATATTGCTGTTGTTCAGTTGTGTCTGAGTCTTCATGACCCCATTTGGGGTTTTCTTGGCAGAGACTAGAGTGGTTTATCATTTCCTTCTCCAGCTCTTTCTACAGATGAGGAAAATGAGTCAAACAGGGTTAAGTGACTTTTCCAGGGACACACAGCCATAGTGTTTGAGGCCAGTTTTGAACTCAGGGAGATGAATCTTTCTGACACTCTATCCACTGTGCTACCTGACTGCCCAAACAAGATGATGATGCCAACAACCATTTGTAGGTACTGTGTGTGGAAACTCTGGGGGAAGATATAAAGTTCAGATAAGATATTGTCCTTGCCATCATGCATCCTGTTTCAAAGAAAGGCTCTGAGAACTCATTCTCACTGACAGATCAAGCTTAATGCAGCCAGAGGCTTTCCATTTTCACTGGGCAATAAGCTAATTCAGGAAGCTTTATCTGATTTTGCAGCATCCACCTGGTAGGGAGGTTTATTTTCAGCCAGGAGGACATCCCTAGAACCCCTGAAATCACCCCCCATCTGGGGGCCCTCTCTGGCCAGGCATAAGGCTGGCCTTTCTTGCAAACTTCCCTGAGTCAGTAATAGAAAGGTTATACCAATTACACAGGAAACCTGTTACAAAACAGGGTATTTCTGCTCCTGATTAATGTCTCTGAAATTAGACTGTTGCAGGCACCTTAACGCTGTTGTTTTCAGACTTCTGAATAATTCATTTTTTATTCTAATACTGCATTAACACTTTTTTTGCATTTCATTACTGTCCTTTTTTTTTTCAAGGGGAAAAAAAAAAGGAGCAAAATTACTTGAGCTGTGGCAGGGTCCTGTAATGTCTTGCTTGGGATAAGGAAGCCTTTCTTGGGAGGTTCTCTGACTCCATTGACCTTAATCCGTGTGGGGATTCAGGAGGTGGGTGTAGAGGGCTAAGTCACTAATTTTGAGCTGCTTTTATTTTGGTGGTTGATAAAAACACCTTAGTCATGGTTTCCCCCATTTTTGCCATTTCCCTATTGTTGATTAATATAAGTAATTTTAAATTTTCTCTTGTTCTCTGAATTTTCTCTTCTTTCTTAAGAGGTCAGGTCATCTAGTTCAAGGTTTGTACTGGTTGCCCCCAACTCTTTAGCCAAAGAGAAGTTAAGGGTTTGAGTCTTGGCCCTTGGCAAAATGGTGAATTGGTAAAGTTTCTCATTGGGAGGTCTCTGCTTCCAGTTTTCCCCTTGCTCTCCCCTTGCCATCCCCAAGCACTGGGATATAAAAGAAGGCAAAAATATTATCCCTCAAGGAGCTCACATTCTAATGTGGGGGGGGAATAACATGCAAAAATATTTACATGCAAGATATGTACAGTATAGGTAGAAGGTACGAATGTGATTAAATGGTATTTGTCTCTTCCCTTAAGTTGTCTGGTCTCTCTCTTGCTCTTCCCCTAGTCTCCTCTTTCAGAAGCTACCCAGAGATCATTGACTCAAACTAAGGTGTCAGCGACTAAAAAGACAGTTTAGAGTATGATCTCCCAGGGGCCATTTTCCATTTAAAGATATAAGAATTTAAAGTGAAGCGATAAATTCCTCCTAGGGGAACTTCAGATATCACTCAGCAGGAGGCAAAAAAAAAATATATATATTTTGAGAGTGGTATAGGGTAGCCCTGCTGAGTCTCTGAAATGGAGTGACTTAGTGAAATCGGGCAACCCAGGGCCCCAAATCCACTGTTTGATAGATAGTCAAGCTTCTGCTTTACTTGTTGAGGCTTGAGGAGCACAAAGACAGGCACAGAGTAATTTTCAAGAAGGACTTCATTCAGGCTCTTGAAAGCCCAGAAAGTCAAAGCCCCATTACATCAGTTTAATGGTGTGACTTAATGGGGAAGGAGGATGGAAGGAACAGTGAGAACACTGGACTTGGAGCCAGGAGACCTCTGGTTTAAGGCAAGGTTCTGACACTAGCTATATGTGACCCTATAAAAAGTCTATTACTTTTCTGAGCCTCAGTTTACCCATTTGTGAAATGGGCGTAACTATACATTAAAGTGAGTATGATAATACTCAATATTCTGAGTACCTGCTTTACTATGTAACTGCAAACTGTTGTTAATAATGCATTAATTAGGTAGTATGTGAAAGAGCACTGAACTAGGAGTTAGGAATCTAGAACTGCCACAAAAACTGTCCATTTGACCTTGTCATGTCACTTATCTTTCCTGGTTATCTGTTTCCTCATCTTTAAAACAAAACAGTTGGATTAGATGATCTTTCAGGTCCCTTCAGTCAGCTCTAATAGTTTAAGGTTCTCTGAACTATTGCATGGGTATGTGGAGGGCATCCATAGTGAGATTTATCAAGATTGTATTGGAGAGATCCTGGGCTGCATTTGGTTAAGTCAGTGGTTTTTGTTAGGGGAGCTCTTGCAACTTCCACTTCAAAAACTTTTGCTTTAAGTGGAGTAATTAATTTTACATTAGATTTAGATAATGCTTTTCCAGCATGGATTATTTTTTTTAAGGATGCAAAGCTGTCCAATTAAAGAAAACACTTCACGGCAATCATTTCAGAAATGTTTTGAAGCATGGATGATCTTTTTAGCTTTGTGTAAGAATTAGGGTAAAGTTACTAACATTTCAATTAAATGTCATTCTTCCTTTGGGGATTTATACCTTTATTTGGCATAATTACACCTTGTATTTGACAGAACCATAGTGATCCTTTGAGATATAGCTTTGTCTTCTTTTACCAAGCCTTTTCTAAGTAGGGCAGCCCACATCGACTATTTTCTATCCTAAACTCTTATAACGTTCATTGTTTCGACCTGTGTTTTGGCAGTGATCACATAGTGTCATGTTATATATGCTATTTAATCAGCAAATATTTGCTGATCACCTACCATGAGCAAGGAACTTCTCTAGGTACTTTAAGGGCTAGAGATTAAAATATGGTCCCTGCCCTACAGGAACTTACAGCCTATATATAGAGTGAAAAATCCTGGGACTGAGTCCTGGTTTCATGATATATGACCCTGGGCAAGTCATTTTACCTTGTTTAATTTAGTTTCCTCATTTGTAAAATAAGAAGAATAATATATAATAGGTGTTTCTGTTATGGTAGTTCATCTTTGTGAGATGAAGAATTCTTAAAAAGTTCCTGTGGGGGGGCAGTTAGGTGGTGCAGTGGATAGAGCACCAGCCCTGGATTCAGGAGTACCTGAGTTCAAATCTGGCCTCAGACACTTAACACTTACTAGCTGTGTGACCCTGGGCAAGTCACTTAACCCCAATTGCCTCACTAAAAAAAGAAAAGTTCCTGTGGGGGAAAAATAAATGAGAATGTCTTTCCCTCTCAGATTACCTTCCACCTATTGTGTATTTATCTCATATATATAGTTATTTGAATATTGTCCTTTCCATTAGGGTGTAAGCTCCTTGAAAGGCAGGAATCCGGAATCCACTGCCTCCCCCCCCCCCCAATTTCTTTTTCTGGCACATGGTAAAGCACTTAGTAAAGGGTTGTTGATTGACTGAGACACTAGGAAATGACTAGATTAGTGCTCAGGGAGTATAAGTCTTAGGGTTCCCTATTTCCCTTTGTCTTTGAGAAAGACCTTTTCTGATCCATCTGGGGAAAAGTGAGCCACTGTAGTGGGACAGAGACTTCCTACTCATTATGTGGCTGAGCAGAAGTTGACTTTGAGGGTTAGACTTTTGTGTTGCTTTGTAAGATATAGGGAGCAGGGTTTATCTTTGATTAGGCTAGGGTTTGGGGACTGGGAACCAATGGGGGGTGCTGGATGTTAAAGCCTGAGTCTATCTGCAGTGTCATGGTTATTTTGTCATTGTTTCAGGTGTGTCTGACTCTCCGTGACCTCATCTGAGGTTTTCTTAGCAAAGATACTGGAGTGCTTTGCCATTTCCTTCTCCAGCTCATTTTTTTTTTTTTTTTTTTTTTAGTGAGGCAATTGGGGTTAAGTGACTTGCCCAGGGTCACACGGCTGGATTTGAACTCAGGTCCTCCTGAATCCAGGGCCGGTGCTCTATCCACTGCGCCATCTAGCTGCCCCTCTCCAGCTCATTTTACAGATGGGGAATCTGAGGCAAAAAGTGACTTGCCTGGGGCCACACAGCTAGTAAGTGTCTGAACTAGGTTTCTCCTCACTTGGGGCTGGTACTCTATCCATTGTGCAACCAAGCTGCAGTGACCTAGAGCAGAGATCAAAGAGCTGATACCCATCCAGACAACACGGCTGTGGAGGTGAGCCAGATCTGGGAGCTAAAACAGGGAGTGGAGAGAGAGGAAGTCCTGAGAGATAGAGGCTGTCATCTGTCATGAATCTTCATGAATTGATCAGCAAGGTATAAGAAGACCAGAGTCTCTCCATATGCTTGTCCTGCCCTGTCCTACTTATGTCCTGCGGTCAGACCTGGAGTCCTGGATGTCTACCTATTCATCTTCATTCCATTTCTACACACGGACAAGTTCAGTTTAGAAATAACCCAGCCACATCTTAGCTTTAATCAGAGGAGTTTCCAGAGACAATTGGACAAAATGCTGAACAATACTTCCTTCTAGTTTTTGCTATGTTCAATAAGTCACATAGCTATAGTATGTTGAATGACTGTATTTTGTGAATGTGGAGGGTGTTGATCGAGGAGATTCCAAATGCAGTATGAGGGTCTCAGCCATAGGCTTCCAATTTTCAAAATATTTTTAGAGTGATTCAATATCATCCCCCAGCTAGATTCAGAGCTGGGCCAGCATAAGTTTTAAAAGTTGTTCAGGACTATTGTTTGGAGCTATGTGGCAGTATGTGAGGATTCCTTCCATATTCCTCAGAGAAACTCTCTTGTGACTACTTGACTAGAGACTGAAGTAGAGTGCTACATGGTAGATAATAACATATGTTTCATTTCCTTGCTGGATAATTAATATAGTGCGACACTTGGCCTTTCTATAGAATTAAGAAAGGCAGCTCAGGAGACAATTTGGACAATTGCTGCCATTTTAATGCCCAAGATCATAGTCTACACCCATATTACAGTCATATATACTATTGGTATCATATATACTTACATTACCTACCTCATGAGGTTGCTCTGAAAAATACATTTTATAAACCTTAAAGTTCTATATAAACACAAATTATTAATTTAATTAGGAGAAAAGAGACATACAGACAGTGCTTAGTTTATGATCAATGAGCTTACATGTGAAAAATTCCCCACCAATTACTCTTGCCTTATCTCCTCCCTCTCCTTGGAGCTGATGCCCTTTGGGGGTATGATCAATTTAGACATGTGCCTTGTAGGGATATTGGAAAATAGCTTTTATTTGGTTGTAGAGAGTTTATAAATTACTCACATGCAGAAGTATCTATACTTTCTATCCCCAGCGGATGTTCTGTCCTTTAGAACAAAGTAATGCACTGTGGTCATATAGCTGGAAGAGTATAATTTCTTCTAAATCTTAGACCCATTATGTTATATGTGTCAGAAGCAGATCTGAACCCAGGTTCTAGGGGATAAAACTAAGGTTTGGGTCTTTTTATTCTCTATTGCCATTGGCTTGTATCCCACAATCAATGATCCATCTATGTTCCCCGCATTGTTTGATGTCAGTGACCTGTACTTCAATATTTATTTAACCGCCTAACATCAATTATCCTTTACAAAGAGATCTTTACTCCAAAGATATAGTGAGAACAAACATACAAACATTTTCTTTCAACACCTGCTGGGGAGCATCCACCAGGGAGACCCTATACCACCTTGGTCTTTGGGGAGAGAAGGCTCAAAATGAGTTTCTCCTTTGCATTGGTACCAGCAAGTTCGTGTCCAGATATGGCACGACCGTTGGATGAGTCCTTGTCTCAGCTGCTGTTGGCCTGGGTCTCGAGAGTCTTTCCTGAATGTTCTTTCTTACTCCTCAGGATCTTGATGCTCTGAACTCAGACTCTTGAATACTGGAATGATGAGGTGCCTTCTGTACCTTGTCAGAGGCTCCACCCCCTTCACCTTAAAGTGGAAAAGAACAAATGGAGAGGTCAAGGACAGAGAATGTTTCTCAAGGCTCTGTGGTCTCAGAGGGGAGACCTCATGGCTTCTCCTTTTACATCATAGTATTCAGCAGATACTGTCCAATAATAAACAGAACAGCTGAGAAGAGTGAGGCAAGAGAGTCCTGGCAGGAGCTAGGTAAGACCCTGTTGAATGCCTCCACAGAGTATCAAACAGCCTCCCATTTACTCCGTGGTTAGCTAACCTGAACAGTTTACAGAATGTCTGCACATGCCCCAGTTTCGCCAAGGTACAGTTCCCATGCTGTCTGGACTCTCCTAAAAGTAGGTTCCTGATCTCTGAACATGGAGTGACACCATCCTAGGCCCCCCTATTCCATTAGTAAAACACTTTTGAGCACATACCACCACCATACACATACCACGAACATACATGTACATAGATATGTTCATATATGTACATATACACAGGTGATATACACCCATACTTATTTATAAATTATATATGCATACTACTATCCTAATAACTATGCACATTGTGAAATGTATACAAAAATAGACATTATAAGTATGAGATAGAGATATGTTTTATGAAATGATACAAACCCTTTTTTCTCTCACTAACATATTGCTACTAATAAGTGATAATATTTTAGTGAGAATAAGATTGAATACGCTTATTTTTAAAAAATCTTGTCTTAACACTTTGTGATGTAGGAATTCAAAAGCCTGGTTTTAGGTTCAGTTTATTTTGACACTGGGCTTTAACAGCTGTCAGAGCTGAGAAAGATTCCTCACAAAGATACCTAGCTCCAAATGGAAGAAGTGCATCCTCAGTACATTAGCATTCTGATTTTCAAAAAATCCCATCCACCAATTATACCAAGGTTTTTGTTGAAATTCAGTTAGTAATTTTCCATTTTCCCTGATGTCAATCAATTTTTCCTGTAAGGAGAAAGTATTGCATTTTTATATTTTTTAACAAAATGCATTCAAAACCTCCTGAAAACCTTCATTTGGAAGATTTAAAAAAACATGTTAGAAAATCCTCTTTTTTCAAGTTATTAAAGTATCCAGATATGACTAGGTTTTTTTGGATGCACATTATTTTCAGCAACCCAGAGAGAAGATAATAAGTATCCAGAAGGAGAGGATGGTCATCAGTGTCAAATGCTGCAGAGAGGACAAGAAAGATGAGGACTAAGAAAAGGACATCAGATTTGGCAACTAAGCGATTGTTGGAAACTTTGAAGAGAACAGTTTCAGCCGAGTGGGGTGTCAGATTGAGCTGACCCTGAGAGAGTAGCAGAATGGTGACACCCTGAGAAACAGGGAATTATGAAAGCTAGATGAATTTGTAGAGAATGATAGTGTATGAAGCTCCAAAATGTAGACCATAACTCCTCCCCTTCTAACTCCTCTATTACTATTGAGGGCATTGCCATCCTCCCAGTCACCCAGGCTTGCAACTTTGATGTCACCATCAACTCCACACCAGTGCTCAACCATATCCAATCCCATGCCAAATCTTGCTATTTCTACCTTCAGACCATTTCTCATATATGTTCCCATCTCTCTACTTTGACAGCCACTATCCTATTTTAGGTTTCTCTAATTCACTTCTCTTCTGGATTTTTGTAATAGACTTCTAATTTGTTGCTCTGTCCCACAATCTCTCCCTAATTTGATCCATGCTTCACTTAGCTGCCAAAGTGATTTTCCTAAAGTATAGGTCAGTCAGTCACCAAGCCTTCAATTAAGTACCTACTATGTGCCAGCCACTGGGTATATAATTAGAAAGACAAAGGATAGTACTTATTCTCAAAGAGTTTACATTGTAATAGAGGAGGCAACACATAAACAACTGTGTACAAACAAGACGTATGCAGGATAAATTGGGGCTAATCAATACAGAGAAGGCACAAGTATTAAGGGGGATTGGGAAAGGCTTCCTGGAGCAGGTAAGATTTTGTCTGGAACTTGAAGGAAGACAGGGAGAGCAGGAAATGGAGGGTGTGTGTGTGTGTGTGTGTGTGTGTGTGTGTGTGTGTGAGAGAGAGAGAGAGAGAGAGAGAGAGAGAGAGAGAGAGAGAGAGAGAGAGAGAGAGAGAGAGAGAGCGCGAGCGCACAAGCGAGCGCAGTCCAATCATGGAGGACAGCCAGTGGAAATGCCTGGCATCAGGAGATATAGTATCATATGTGAGGGACAGTAAGAAGGCCAGTGCATAGAAGAATAAATTATGAGACATCTGCCCTTGTCACTTTCTACTTAACAAACCAAACTGGTTCATTATTACTTAAACCATAGTGTTTCTCTATCACCTCCATGATCAAATAGAAAATTATGTTTGGCATTTAAAGCTCCTCATAACCTGATTCCATTCCTATCCTCTTAGTCTTCAGTCACCTTACTCCCCTCTACACACTTTACAATCTAACAACATTGGCTTGCTGTTCCTCAGTCACAACTCTGATCCATCTCCCACTTCTGAGCTTTTGTACTAGCTGTCCCCCATGCTTGTAATGTTCTCCTTAATCACCTTTGCTTCTTAGAACCTCTGGTTTCCTTCAGGATTCAGTTCAAATCCCATTGTGCAGGAGGCTCTTCTGGTCCCCAGGAGGCTGCAGTCTCCAAAGTTGGGGGGCCATTCAGAAATGGGAAAAATCAAGGAAGTCAGTCAGGGAAGGCTTCATGGAGGGGGTGAGATTGGAACTGGGCCTGGGTACAGGTGGGTTTTGGATAGTTGAGATGAAGAAAAGGAAAGAATGTGTGGGGGATTATGAGTTTGGCTGGAACAAAGCCCCAGTCTCTCTCCTGAACCCCTATAACATATCTTGAATTGCTTATTAGACGTTTTGAACTGGATGTCCCAGAGGCATCTCAAATGCAGCATATTTAAGACAGAACTCATTATTTTTCCTTTCCCAAATCCATACCTTTTATGAACTTCTCCATTTCTGTCAAGGTCATTAACCAACTTTTCAGTCAGCAGGTATAGAAACTCCATGTAATCCTTAAATTGTGACTCTCACTCATCTCCGAAATCTACTACTTGCCAAATCTTGTCATTTCTTCCTCTACATTTTTTTTGGTATATGTTCCCTTCTTTCTTTCTGCCTTAGTTCAGACACTCATCATCTCTAACTGGGACTATTCCAATAGCCTTCTGATTTGTCTCCATGCCTCAAGTCTCTTCCCACTTCAGTCTATCCTCCACACAACTGTCAGTGATTTTCCTAAAGCACAGGCTTGACAAAGTTACTTCCCTATTCAATATACTCTAGTGAATCTCTGTTGCTTCTAGGAGAAAATATAAACTTGACAGATAGTAGGTGCTTAATAAATACACTTCACTGGCTGATTCTGTTTTTCACTTAAAGTCTTCTATAACCTGATTGTGACCTACCTTTTTAACCTTGTTATATGCTTTGTCCTTTCAGGCACACTGTATATGTGATATACTGTCCTTTTCTGTCTTCCTCATATATACTACATCCATCTCCCATCTCCTAGCCTTGTCACTGGCTGTCACTTCTCTCTGGAATATCCTTCCTCATCACCATTGACTACAGACTTCCTTCAAGGCTCCATTCAAGTGCCACTTTCAACACAAAGATTTTCTTCATGTTTTTTCAATTGCTAGTGCCTGTCCCCTTCTCCACAATTATCTTGAATTTATTTTATACACACTGTATCCCAAGTATAATACCTTAAAGCTTCATTAAGGCTTTTGGGACACCCTATATCCCTATGTGGGTATGTGCCATCTTCCCTCGCTAGCATGGGAGCTCTTCAAGGGCAGAGTTTTCCTTTTGTCTTTGTATCCCCATTGAATGATACACTGCCTGGCACATAGTAGGCTCTTAGCAAATGCATGTTGATTGACTCATTGATTCATATAAGATAGCTGGGAAATTAGGTCACAAGGGCAGGTTGGGATGCCGTTGTAGTTGAATGCCAGTCTAAGAAATTTATATTTTCTCATGTAGACAATGGGGTACCATTATGATTTTTGATCAAGTAAGCATGAATGAAAGTAGTGGTGTGGAAGATTAATCAGGAGAGGGTATATATAGAGCGCATTGGGGGTGCAAAGGACCTTAGATGAGTTCCTATTAAAAAAAGTGAGGAAGGATAATTTTGATTTCCTGAAATTGAAAAGGACCTTAGAGATTATATAGTCAAGATCCTCATGAGGAAATTGTGACCTAGAGAGAGATTAAGTGATTTGCCTAAAGCCATTCGATTTAGAGTGATAACACTCTTCCCCCAAACTGAACCCCCTTTCATCCCACCCTAACCCTAACCCTGATCATAACCCTAACCCTAACCCTAACCCTAAGCTCCTTGAAGGCAGAGACTGCTTCATTTTCACCTTTGTATCTTCAGTGCCTTCTAAAGCACCTGGTACCTAATAGGTGCTTAATTGATTCATCAATTGATCTAGCACAGAATGCTAGTCTTGGAGCAAATGGGAGTAGTTAATCTCTACTTGTTTTTGTGTGTGTATATTGTGTCTTTTCAATGAGATTCTCTACCTCCTGAGGCAAATATCAGGAGAAGTAGCATGGTGGACAAGGGAAAGAATGGATCTGAAATCAGAAGACCTGAGTCCAAGGCTGGGCTCCACCACTAACTTACCATGATACCTTTGTGCTTCCTCTTCCTGGGCCTTAGTTTGCTCACCTGTAAAATGAAAGGATTGAGCTAGATGCTCTCCAAGATGCCTTCTGTTTCCTCCGTTGTATGTCTTATAATTTACATCCCCTGTAGAACTTGGTACAACACTGTCTAGCAGAAACTTGATAAATAATTGTCAATATAACAAATAATTCTATATATTTATATTTTATTTTTATAGGTTACATATAAAATAATTTATAATTATTTAAACATAACAAATAATAGTTGTTGAATTAAATTGGATGGTAGGGAGTGAAGGAATAACAACATCTTTTATTTTATGCCCTTGCCTTTCACATAGGAATACATGAGCCACCCTGGCTTGAAAAGACCCTACATTGAAAACAGGAGTAAGAGTCACTCTTGCCCCACTTTTAGTAGGGGGCTCATTCATTTAAGACTCCCTCTCTCAGCCATACTTTTACTTCCTGATTACTGCTATCTTTTAGTTCTTCTGCCTCTCTGACTGCTTCTTCTCAGTCTCCTTTTCTGTTATACCTCCAAGCTTTAGATGTGCCCTACAGCTCTATTCTAGGCCTTCTTCTCTCTGTATCTCTGTCTCTCTGTCTCTGTCTCTCTCACTTGGTGACTATATTAGCTCCCATGGATTCAGTCATGAGCTATGTAGATCACCTCCAGATCTCTATATCCAGCCCTAGTCTCTTTCCTGAATTTCATTGAGCTCCAGATGCTTAATAAATTCTTGTTAATTGATGATCTTTCTTATGTCTTTTCCCTTAGTTCCATTCATCAAGGTTGCTCTTAATATGCTCATTTTAAACTGATCAAACTCGCATGAAAATGTTGGGCAATACAAGAGGGGACTCAATGAGTGTAATTTCCTGTTCCTTGCAATCTCTAAGAGATGACCCTGAAAATGGGAAGAGGATACTGGGAAATCCTGCCTTCCACATGTGTTTTTCTAGTCCTTTCATCTTTTTGAGGGTTCTCTTTTCAAGTTCATACCCTGTGGTATTCTGTTGGGGAAAAGGGGATAGTCTACTTGGAGGGTTCCAATAGCCCTCCTGTCCTGACATGGGAATTCTGTCATGCCAAGGAGACTCATTTGGGGGAAAATAGGGAGCAAATGTATAATTTCTAATAAAAAATCCTCTTCAGGTACAGGGAAATCAGTACTAAGTGGTATACTAGTCACATCCAAGATTTTACAGAGTAGAGGCAGAGCGTCACAATTAATAGATCCAGCTACAGGGTTTACTGACGGCAGACAAACTCCTGGTAGAATACTTGGTCATACAAGAAAGATACAAGGATACATGTATATTCTAACTCATTACCAGTGTTATATCCCAGTATGGTCTGGTTTTGGGAAATGGAACTCTATGTCACTATTCTCAGGAAGTCTACCCTTTCTATGCCAATACCCTGCAGATAGCCAGAGGCTATTAGGATATGCACAATTTTATATTGAGTGAGTTGGGGCTTTTTAAAAGTATACTAGTCAAGGATAAGTCAGGTACTTTTGAATACATAAAACACCATGAGGTCAGATAAATACAAGGGTTGGTGTTGGGGATGCACTCACTCAAATCTTTACTCTAGCTGTATATTGATGTCATCTTCTCTCTTCCAGTGAAAAGGACCCACTCTAAGCACCCTGGGACAATAGACCATGGAAGCCATTATGGTCAATAGGCTAAATTAGCACATTCAGAGTCCCTGTGGCCTATGTAAGGCTTGTTCTTATGAGCCCCTGTCTGTGTCTCAGCTCTTCCTCTATATTGGTGCTGGCCACAGGGTGTAGAAACTTCCATCTGTAGTCCCTCCTTTTTGCCACTTCTCATCAATTTTGGCAGCAAATTCAAAGTGAGTAGATTGTAAAGAAGAACTGCATACACTAAGCTGCCAGTCAGGGCCTCTGTTGACCAGATTTTCTGAGCTCAAAATCAAAATACTTGATCTGACAAAGATATTTTTCTCTGATTTTTGAACTTATGTACATGTAAAGTCTTTTTTTTTTTTAAGTGAGGCAATTGGGGTTAAGTGACTTGCCCAGGGTCACACAGCTAGTAAGTGTTAAGTGTCTGAGGCCTGATTTGAACTCAGGTACTCCTGACTCCAGGGCCGGTGCTCTATCTACTGCACCACCTAGCTGCCCTGTAAAGTCTTATAAACATAAAGACTGAATCACATTTAGCTATACACAACTGGTTGCCTTTACTGAGAATGAAATTACATGAAAAATGCAAAATTCAGGAAAAGTCAATCAATAAAATATTTCTGTTGTCTTTTTTGTCTTTCATCTTCTGGAGATATTGATTGTCTAATGTTCCACTTGCACTTGTTTGAAGAACTCAGTTTGCTCAATAATAATTTATTCTTAATTTTTCAAATACCTTTAAGTAATTAATTAGCCATAAAGAGATTTATAGTTTCAAAGGTCATTGATGATTTTTGATTTTCCAAACTTGTTAATCAGTGAAAGTGACTACTCAATCACAATGTTCCTAACAATGAAATCACAGGTTCAGTCTCTATCCCTATCAGTCAACTGGTCACCAAGAATTTATTAGGCACCTACCAAGTGCCAAGTACTGTGCTAAACAATAGGGATACCAAAAAAGGGAAAAATCAGCCCATGTTCTGAAGGAGCTCACAGTCTAACATGGGAGACAACATGCAAACAACTATATACAAACAAGATATACGAACAATAAATTAGAGAGAATTAACAGATAGAAGGCACTAGCATGAAGAGAGAATCAGGAAAGATTTCTTATAGGAATTGTTAGCGAAAGATTAATTTGCACATTTTATTTAGGTTTGGAATACTATTGTATATTAGTATGCCTATAAGCATATTCAATTGTACTTATGGCTTTAGTGGAAAAAAGTGCATTGTGAGACCTGGGTTCAAATATTTCCTTAACGAAATTTATAAACTATGTGACTGAAGAAAGTTACTCAAGCTTTTGAAAATCTCAATTTCCTCATCCATAAAAATGAGGCTACAATAATTGTTATATAATCTATCCAACAATGCTTTACGAGGCTTTATATTATAAAAATGGGACCTGAATTTGGAATTCTGCCTAAAGGGCTATAAAGCTATGCATACCCTTTGGCCCAGGAATACCACTATTGGGTCTTTCCCCCAAAGAGATCATAAAAAGGGAAAAGGACCCATGTGTATAAAAATATTTATAGCTGCTCTTTTTGTGGTGGCAAGGAATTGGAAATTGAGGGGCTGCCCATCAGTTGGAGAATGCCTGAACAAGTTGTGGTATATGAATGTAATGATATTCTATTGTGCTGTAAGAAAGGATGAGCAAGAGGAGTTCAGAGAAACCTGGAAAGACTTGCATGAATTGATGATGAGTGAGATATGAGCAGAACCAGGAGAACATTGTACACAGTATTATCAACATTATGTGTTGATCAACTGTGATAGACTTGATTCTTCTCAGCAATATAACAGTACAAAATAGTTCCAAAGGACTCATGATGGAAAAGGCTCTCCAAATCCAGAAGAAAAAAAAAGAACTGTGGAATATGGATGCAGACTGAACCATACTATTTCTTTTGTTTTTGGTGCTGTTGTTTTTCTTTTTTGAGCTTTTTCCTTTTTTGCTCTGATTCTTCTCTTATAGCATGACTAATGCAGAAATATGTTTAATGTTATTGTACATATATAACCTATATCAGATTACTTGCTGTCTTGGGGAGGGGAGGGAGGGAAAAAATTTGAAACTAGAAATCTTATAAAAACAAATATTGAAAACTATCTCTACATGTAACTGGAATACAATAAAATACTTTTATAATTAAAAAAATGGAAACTGATTAAAAAACAATAATTTATGTCTAAATATTTTCTATTCACCCTATTTGGTTAACAATGTGTCTAAGGTATAAATTAAAGGCATAAAATTCTTTTTTAAAAAATAAAATTATTTTAAAAGAGCATTCATTTGATGAATATGAAGTATCTATTATGTGCTGGGAACTGTGATAGTCGTTGGAGCTGTAAAGAATTAATTATTATTTGAGGTTTTTATGCCTCAGCACTCATTGGCCTGGGGCTCTGTAAACCGCGAGGTGTTCCACCCATTGGTTGTAGCCGTTGCCATGGCACTGGCACCTCACATCATCACCACTCCCCCACGCCTACATGGGCCTGGCAAAATTATAATGATTGGAAGCCTAGTGAGGGCAGTCATGTGACTGTCAGAGCAGCCGTCAAATTGGCTGGGGACTGCTTGGGGCTGCTGGGAGAAGGGAGTTTTTTTTGTCCAGCATTCTAGCTGGAAGCTGGAAGGCAACAGGAGCAGGGCTGTGTATTCTCAGCTAATTCCTGGTCAGTGGTATTTTTTCAGGTTGTATAATTTCCCTTTCCCCATTTTATTTCCTTTCCCTTGATCCTACTGATCTGGTTTGTGTTTTTTTTTTTTTAAGTTCGTTCTTGTTAAAATAAATCCTGCTCTGTTTTGAGGGAGGCTGCCAGTCTCCTTCCTTGCCCCAATATTGCGGTGAGCCGCTTAGCTAGCACTCCCCAGTTAAAAATTGGTCTCCACAGAGCTCTTCATTCTTAGAGATGGAGGTGAGAAGAGAGCCCATTCCAGATATGGGAGATAGCAAATGCAAAGACATCAAGATAGGAGATGGAATTCATTTAATGGAAATAGTGAGGAGGTCAATTTAACTGGAATGCAGACTGGGTGAAAGGAAGTAATATTAAGGAACTTAGGAAGTGAGGCTGGAGTCAATGATGAAGTGCTGAAAATGTCAAAAAGAGGAATTATACTTTAATTGTATAGTTAGTTGGAGTCCCTGGAACTTTTCCAGCATGGGAGTGACATGGTCTGCTTTGTGCTTTATGAATATTAATTTGGTGGTTATGTGGAAAGTATTTTTAAAAATTTAAAATTAAATTTATTATTTATTTTATAATATTCATTTTTAAAAAGTTGAGTTCCGAATTCTCTCTCTTCCTCCCACCCCTTCCTCACCCAATGTGATGGCAAGAAATGTGGTATCAATAATACATGTGAAATAATGCAAAACATGTTCCCATATTAGGTATGTTGCAAAATAAAAGCAAGAAAAATTAAGTGAATAAAAAACCCTGCTTCATTCTGCATTTATACTTCATCAGTTCTTTCTCTGAGGTGGATAGCATCTTTCCTCATGAGTCCTTTGGAATTGTCTTGGATCATTGACTTGATCAGAATAGCTAAGCGTTTTTAGTTGATCATCAGATAATATTGCTGTTATTGTATATGTTCTTCTAGTTCTGCTCACTTCACTTTGAATCAATTCATATAAGTCTTTCCAGGTTTTTCTAAAAGTATCCTGCTCATCATTTCTTATAGCATAGTAGTATTCAATCACAATCATACACACAACTTGTTCAGCTATTCTTCAATTGATGAACATCCTCTCAATTTCCATTTCTTTGCCTCCACAAAAAGAGCTGCTATAAATCTTTTTGTAGATAGGCCCTTTTCCATTTTTCTTTGATATCTTTGGAATACAGACTTAGTAGGGGTTGAAAGTATTCTTTATTTTTTTCTTTTCTTCAGGGCAATGAGGGTTAAGTGACTTGCCCAGGGTCACACAGCTAGTAAGTGTCAAGTGTCTGAGGTCAGATTTGAACTCAGGTCCCCCTGAATCCAGGGCCAGTGCTTTATCCACTGCACCACCTAGCTGCCCCCAGAAAGTATTCTTAAGAAAGAAAAGATTTTATATATTTTCCAGATCATCTTGTTTAGTGTTTTACATTTTTCACAGATGAATCCAAGCTAACTGATAGAAGATATCAAGATTTGTCTCCCCCAAATCTAGATAAGTCAGACAATTTAGAGAGAGCACCCTAGCTGTACCACATCTGAATCCCAATGAATATCATTCTCAACAGTTTTCTTCTAGGGTTTTCTCAGAGTGGCAAAAGGGACAAAATCCCATAGCAGCTTTCTCACACCGGAAGTACATTCTGTCCCTGTGGCCCCTTTGTCTGATTGGCAGATTCCTCCTAGAACCTCCATTTTAAAGTAAGCTCTATGTCTTCATTCCTCTCCGGGTTTCATTCTTGACCCACTGGACTTCCTTTACCATGCCCTGAACTGGGTACTTCCCCTTCTTTCTCCTGTCTTCTCCCCTCTCCTCACCCCATATTTCAGCTTCCTGATGTACATGTGTTATTTTTCCCCATTAGAATGTAAACTCCTTGAAGGCAGGGCCTGTCCTTTTGCTTGTATTTATGTACCCAGATCTCAGTACAGTTTTGGGTATATAGCAAGGGCTTAATAAATGTTTGTTGATTTGGAAACATTAGAATTTTTTTCTTCTTAATTGTAATTTATGTACAAATATACACAAACCCCATAATGTTGATATATTTTATTCACCCCTATGTTGGAAAGGACATCAAGGTAATCAGTGGCATTTTTCTTTTGTAAGAATCAGAGCCAAATTTCTCCCTGAGGATGATAGAAAAACAGAGGCCTTTTCAACAGAGAAAAAAAATAAGCTCATTGCCTCTGTGGTAAAACATTATTAGTATTCTTTCAAGAGCAGTCATCATTCTCAGAAATCTGTTCAAATATGAAAAAAAATTGCCAGCACTGCCCTTAGATAAAAATCACAAAAGGGTTTTAGCGTCTCTCTTCATACCATATAAAAATGGGAAAAATGTGATTTTTTTTTACAATAGCTTTCATATCAACTGGGGGAACATTAGATATGTTATTAATGCACCTGTAGCAAATATGAACTAGGTAACTGAAGCTCATCAATGTTCTGTTAATAGTTAGCTGAGAGTTTTCTGCAAAAGAATCTTTGAATCTCTTTTATAGCACAAAAGCTAGTGTTATCAGCTAACATGCCTAAAACCTTATGTATTGCTATGGTTTAAAACAGAGAAGATATACCACATTGATATAAATATATATTGTCCTCAAAGATAGGCTACATCCCTAAAATTATTTGTCTTTGAAAGGGAAAAAAATACAACTTCAGTTTTCTCACCTGTGAAACAGTAATAATAACTCCTGAAATGCATACCTCACAGGGTTATGGTTAGGGTCAAATGAAAGAATACATATAAATATGAATGTTAGCTCCTGCAGAGGAAACTGAAGCAGATAGGGGTAAATGATTTGTTCAGGGTCACACAGTCAGTATCTCAGGCAGTATTTGAACTCAGGTCTTCCCAATTCCAAGTCTGCTACTCTATCTACTGTATTACTTAGATGCCTTCAAGTACTCAAAGCACTGTTATGTAGATGAGGGATCAAAGGACTGAAAGAATCTTAGCGGCTTTTAAATTTGAATCCATGCCACTCTCACCCCTCCCTGATTTTGCTTTTAAGGAAATTGAGGTTAAGCGACTTGAAATGCCTTATTTATTAATATAGCTACATGCAAATATGTATAGGCACATACGTATTTTGTAGCAGGAGTTCTTAATCTTTTTGTGCTATTGACACCTCTGACAGTCTGGTGAAGCCTATGGACCCTTTCTCAGAAGAATGGTTTAAAATGATAAAATAAAGCACATAGGATTATATTGAAACCAATTATATTAAAATACAATAATAAAAATATGAAAAATAATTCATAGACTCCTCCCAGGCCCATCCCCCTGAAATCCATCCATTGACTCTCTGGGGGTGAGGTGGGGTGTCCATGGACCTCAGGTTAAGAACTTCTGTTTGATAAAAAGCAAGATTGACCCATTTACATTCCTCCAAATGAGGAATGATCCACTTGTAGTTACAAAATTCTAATAAGATATGTCCCTATATACATAATAGGAGTGGGTCCTAGAAGCTGCAGCTCTCAGACATTATGGAAAGCATTTTACCAGTCAAGAGTTTTATTGGTCATGTCTAATGGGTGGATTTGACTCAGGCCAGTCCCCTTTAGTTTGGGTTGGATGTTGGAATAAGATGAGAGTTTGTTCATTCGAGATTTAGCAAGAGGAGATTTACTGAGCCCTATCATTCAAAGGATGTTCAACAAAGATACTGCAAACTCACTTGCTTCCATGTAGATATGTCTCTGGTCAGCAGGGCAAGGTGTACTGCAATATCCATCAAGTCTGATGGGCCCCAGTTTCATGAAGGTGGGCCTTTTAAAGCCCTTTTAAAACCAGAGGCCACCAGAGAGATACAGTTTGAGTCTCTACCCTCTGGGTGAATCAGGGGTTGGGGACAGCTTTGTTACTTTTTGGGGAAAAAACTCAAATCAATCAAACTAGTCCAACCTATGAAGTGAGAGGCAAGGGGAACCTTGGTAGATAGTGGGCCTGTCACATTCTGCAACACACAACTAGTAATTGTTAAAGAAAGGATATAAATTTGAGGTCTTTCTGATTCAAAGCCCAGTATCCAATCCACCTTGGCATTTTACCTCTCTCTCTATAAGTATGTGCTAAAAAATAACACTGCTTATAGATTGCCATTATCTGTTGCTGTGCAGATTCCATGGTTGCTATGGAAGCTAAAAACTATATTAGCGGAATTGGAAACTCACCAGCTAAATGGAGTTTGGGGGTGGCCGGAAGGTTGGTGGGTAGAATACAGGTCTAAGTCTGCCTAGGCTTGAAATTCACCTGCATCCATCATAAATTGCATCTATCTTTTTGACTCTACACCTCACTGCTCATGTTGTACTCCTCCTGATTCACCTTCTGATGGCTTCCCTGGACCTGACTATATTTTTGATTTTGACCTGGCCTAGGCCTTGGACTTATGTTCCTGACTCAGGACTTCTGTTCTGGGACTCTGGTATCAGGATTTGCTTGTCTTGCTTGGCTCTCACCTCTGTCATCCCTACCAAATGGTTCTTTTAGTCCTAATGCTTATATCCCTGATTACAGACCTGTGCACATTGGTATCATGTTTGATGCTGCCACCCTCAACTCTTTGGCTTATGTTGGAACATCACACTTAAATTGTTCTCTGTTCTTAGCCCAGGAAAGTTATATATAGTACCACAGAATCCTTGGAACCAAATTTGGAGGAAAAATGTGGTCTATATTTGAGAGGCTGTGTACAGTAGTGGAAAGGGAATTGGACATGGTGTCTGAAGATTTGGGCTTCACTTTTGGCTCTAACACCATGGGCAAATCACTTAATCTCCCTGAGCCTCAGTTTTATCATCCATAAAGTGGGTTTGTTAGTAGTATTTGTACTGTGCTTGAAAGCACTAGAGGGATCTAGGAGGTGCAGCATATACTGCTCTGGATCTGGAGTCAGGAAGACCTGAGTTCAAATGTGACTTTAGACACTTACTAGCTATGTGACCCTGCGCAAGTCACTTCATCTTCATTTGCCTCTGATTTCTCATCTGAAAAATAGGGATAGTAACCCTACTTCCTAGGGTTATTGTGAGGATTAAATGAAATAATATCTGTGAAGTGCCTGGCACATAGTAGGTGCTATGTGAATGTTGGCTATTATTACCATCCTTTGATCAATGGACATGGATAAAGCCTCTATTTGAATAGAATAATTTTAATAAGACATTTCTTCATTGAAGCACTGGAAACTACAGATCTGACAACTACCTGATGTCTTTTTGTATATGTGAAGTCATGTCAGATTTAATGCCCTGAGTAGAGTAGTTTTATCTTGCTGTTGCACTGGGTGAAAAATATTACATGTAGATTACCATATTTCTTTAAAAAGTGATATTGCTTTGCCAAAGTCTTATTAAAAGGGCATTTTTTTGCTCTTGCTTTAAAAATGACACTAAAATAAAATTTCATATGAATGTTGAACACACTTCAAACCATGGATACTCTGGATGTCAATCATTCTCGCCAGTGCCCCCCAATGCTTGGCCTTCTATGTTAGTACATGCACTGTGGTGTTTGTTGTCTCTCATGACTAGAAATGGAATAGATTTGTACCCAAAATGCTCATATACCTGAATTTTAGGGAGTAATTGGGATGCTTCTTCAGCCTGTGCTCCTTTATTTTTGTGATTTTATTTCAACAAACATTTAAGAGCATACTGTGTGCAAGGTGAGGTTCTGGGATTGCAAAGATTAACAATGATAAAGGTTCTTTTGAGAGTAGGTGGCTTGCCACAGTAGGTACCATACTGGACTAGGAGTCAGGAATGCTTGCCTCTAACATTAACTTTATGACCATGAGTAAGTCACATAAGCAGAAAGGGACCTGAGAGATTATTTAGTCTGATCCCTTCATTTTATAGATGAGGAAACTGAGACCCAGAGAGATTGAGTGACTAGTCCAAAGTCACACAGATGATGAGTGGCAGAGCCAGGATCTCAAGCCAGGAAGTCTTACTCCAAATCCAGAGCTCTTCCATCATACAACACTGCTTCATCTTTTTGACTCTCAGTTTCTTCATCTGTAAAATCCTGATAACAGTGTCTTCATTACCTACTGCTCACAGGATTTCAGTGGGGCTCAAATACAATAATATTTGTAAAGTGGTTTTGAAACTTAAAAATGCCAGGTAAATGCCAGTTTTATTATTGCTAGGAAGGATATGACTTGCACACAGATAAACATAATCCAAAGTAAAGCATGATGTGATCAGTATGGAGATTTTGCCAATCTACTCTAGGGAAATTTGAGGAGAGGTTACTTTTAGGTGTGTGTGTGTGTGTGTGTGTGTGTGTGAAAATTAGGAAAGGCTAAATGGAGGAGATTGGCACCTGGGCTGAGCCTTGAAGGAAGGGAAAGGTTCTGTGTTGGTGTGTATTTTTAGGGAGCTTTATGAAAGCATAGTGGGAGGAGATGCAATGTCAAATTAGGAGAGTATCTAGCCACACATCAGTTTGGCTGGAATGCAGACTGCGCTGAGAAGTAATATGAATAAAGCTGGAAAGTCGGGTTGGAGACTGATCATGGGGAGTTGTAAATGCAAGCCTGGGGAGTTTGTATTCTATCTTACATGGAGACACTGAAGCTTCATGAGGAGAGGCATGCCATGGTCAAATCTATGCCTTGGGAAGATGAGTTTGACAGCTGTGTGAAGGATGGATTGGAGAGGGGAGAGATGGGAGGAAAGAGGGAGACCAGTTAGGAAGCTATTACAATAGTCCAGGCTGGACACAATGGGGGTCTGAGCTGTAATGGTTACATGTAGTTGAATAATCATATGTGATTCATGTATGTGATTTACATATAGATTTAGATCTGGGAAGGACCTCCTGGGTCATCTAGCACAAACTCCTCACTTTACAGATGAGGGAAGTGAGGCCAAGAATGCCACGATGACTCACTCAATGTCACACAGGCATAAGGAGTATTGGCAGCAGGAAATGAACTAAGTTCCTTTGACTCTATAGTTGGTGTTCTTTCCAATATGCCACACTTCCTCCACATGAAGCTTGCTATTGATTCAATTACCATTTCTGAAATATCGGAATTTTTGAGACATTTTACTGGTTTATGGAGACGATGAGAAAAATCTTGTCCTAGAAAATGAGAATATATTGTCACTATATTGTTGCCTCATACAACGGCAGAACTCTCACTGACCAGGTTTCTGGGCAGGTTTTGTCATACCCTTACTCTAAAAGCAGGATTCATCATTAACAGGTGGATGAAGTTTGTCTTTGAAGTCCTTTCACTCCCCCTTTCTGTATTTCCCTCCTGTCTCTTAGTTTCCCCAATCCCCTCCTCTGCTGCTCTTCCCTCCACATATGCTCCTATGATATCATACATTTATTCATTCTAAAGTGTCAGTGATTAATAATAGTTTAGTCAAATGCCCCCTTTTCTGTGAAGTCTTTGGGATCAACCCAACCTCAAGTGGTCTTGCCTTCCATGGAACTGTTATAAAATTACTGTATTGTCTGTCCATGATCTGTCCTATATTGTCATGGCATTTCCTATATTGTTCCCTTGAATTCTAATTTTGCTTCCCATACATATGAAAATCCTGGTATTTTGGTGAATGGAATAACAGAATTGGAAGAAACCTCAGAGGTCATCCAGTCCAGTCTGTACCTGAACAAGAATCCTCTCTACATAAGTGTAATCTCACTTCCACAGGACAGTTAAACAAAGATCTAAAGACAACTAACTATGAACAGTTCTTTGAACTGCTCCTCTCATGAGGCATGGGCTCAAGGTCTTTCAGCATTTGGAGCTCTCTTTGAATATTCTGCAACCTCTCACAGCCTTCCTAAGATGTACTGCTCAGAACTGAATGCAGTAGTATAGATATGCTCTGACTAGAGCAAGGGAGAGTGTTTTGGTGGGCACTTTTCCCTTTCTTGTTCTGGACACAATTTATGCCTCCCTTAATGTGGCCCCAAATAACATTAGCTTTCCTGCCTGTTGTATCAGACCATTGACTATATAGTCCATTAAATCTCTCACTTTTTTTTAGAACTGCTATCTAGTCATAATTTTCTTTTCTTGTGCTTATTGATTTTTTGAACCCAAGTATAGGACTTTACATTTGTCTCTATTAAATTTTATCTTCTTGAATTTGGCTTAAGATTTTAGTTTAACATCTTTTTTTTTTTTTGGTGAGGCAATTGGGGTTAAGTGACTTGCCCAGGGTCACACAGCTAGTAAGTGTTAAGTGTCTGAGGCCGGATTTGAACTCAGGTCCTCCTGAATCCAGGGCTGGTGGTCTATCCACGGTGCCACCTAGCTGCCCCTAACATCTTTTTAATAATAGTAGCCAGTGTTTATGTAGCACCTTAAGGTTTGCAAAGTGCTTTATAAATATAATTTCATTTTAATCTTATAAAAATCCTGGGAGGTAGGTGCTATTATCACCCCCATTTTACAGATGAGGAAACTGAAGCAGACAGAGGTTAGGGGACTTATCCAGGGTCACACAACTAGTAAGAATCTGAAGCAGGATTTGAACTCAGTCAGGTCTTTCTGATTCTAGATCTAGTGTTCTAACTATTGTGCCACCTGGCTGCCTTGGAGTAATGTTTGGGTTGTGTTTTTGTGGAAGTACACAAAACTCTCTCTCTCTCTGTCTCTCTGTCTCTCTCTCTTTTTTGGCTGTGCCTTTTTTAGGGAAGGAACAAGGAATTCCTGCTTTAGACACTCCATTTCCTCTTTCCTTCAACTTCAACTCTATCCCTTTTGGGGGGACTTACCACATTTGTAAATTTTCTTGGTTCAATAAGGACATCAATATGACATTCCCTTGCTTGTGACATCAGATGTGGGAAGCCAGTCAGTTATGCCTGAATAAGACCCTATCCTTGCCTCTTTGCCTTTTTTCCTGAACTTCCTTGTTGTGTAAGAGATAGGACCCAGGTATTCCTACATCAGACTAGAAAAAGTGATGAGAACTTGATAAAACCAGAGTTCAGGTCCAGTGAATGGTGTCTCTTAGCCCATAAATCCCCTTCTATTATCCTAAAATAATTAAAGCTAAGGAATGGTGATGCTCATTAACCAACATGGACATGGTCATATCTCTGCCCCTCCAGTGAATGAAGTCCAGATGTACCTTTTGCCCTGAATCCTTTTTCCTTCCCCCAACCCTACTCCACCTTACTTCAATAACCCTGGGTGTCACATTAGGCCTTATGCTTTCCCTTGTGAAAGTTAAAATACACTCACAATGGGACAGCTAGGTGGTGCAATGGATAAAGAACTGGCCTTGAATTCAGGAGGACCTGAGTTCAAAACCAGCCTCAGACACTTGACACTTACTAGCTGTGTGTCCTTGGGCAAGTCACTTAACCCTCATTGCCCTGAAGAAAAGAAAAAAATAAAGAATACTTTCAACCCCTACACCTGGAATGGGGGAAAAAAAAGAAGATTAGAGAAGGAGCAGAAGCAGATATTACTATGAACTCTGTACACTTGCCACGGGACAAGAAACATGAACAACATACCATAGGTACCTGCAGCTTCTTGTAATGGAACCAGAAGGAGGTGGGGTTAGTCTGCCTGGGGCATGGTACTGTCTAAGTGCACTCAGCATCAGCCAATCCCCTTGCTCAGGCTGTCCCTCAACATTCGATTTAGCTTATAATAGCAGGTATGAAAATTTTATCAGCGTTTCTGCTTTACTCTTGTGAAATATTAAAGGTTAATAAATTATTAAGCCCAATGTAAAATGCTACAAATGTACGTACACACATTTCGTCAAGAGGTTCTTTAGTGGGAGGTTTCAGAAAGGGACTATTTCTGTTGAAGCGTCTTTGCTTCAGTCAGGTTTCTCAATCTCTCTCTCTCTCTCTCTCTCTCTCTCTCTCTCTCTCTCTCTCTCTCTCTCTCTCCCTCCCTCCCTCCCTCCCTCCCTCCCTCCCTCCCTCCCTCTCTCATTACCTGCATCCTGTAATAGGAAAATGTTTATTCTAAGACTGGGATACAGATTCTAGAAATAAGCAGAGAGGAAAGAGCATGAAATCTTATATATATAAATATGTATACATACATACAAGTATACATACACACACACACACACACATATATATATATATATAGAGAGAGAGAGAGAGACAGAGAGACAGAGACAGAGACAGAGAGATAGAGAGAGCGAGTGAGCTGTTTTATGTGTTCAAGGGATGTTGCTGCTGTCCGGGATCTTGATCTTTGTATGTATGGGGGAAGGGAGAGATGAAACAGGTCAGGCCTCCGCAGAATTACATGGTAGCCCAAGTTTGCCTCAGCCTTCTCTTTGTCCTTCACCCTCAGGGATGGAACCCAGGCATACTCCTGCCTTAGGCTTGTCCCCTAATCACAGACCCTATCTTTCTCCTCCTGGAGTACATTAAAACTTATCCATTCTGGGTCTCTGCTCCAGGGCATTGGCCTCTATGCCTTAAGACTTCAAATTAATCCAACTCTATAGCTAATATTAGCCACCATTTATATAGCACTTGCTACTGTGCTAGCACAGTAACACTGTGCTAAGTGCTTTACAATGATGTCATTTGATCCTTACAACAACCCTGGGAGGCAGGTGTTATTATTGTCTCCATTTTGTTGTTGTTGTTGTTCAGTTGTGTCTGGTTATTTGTAATACCATTTGGGTTGTTTTTTGATGTTTTTTTTCTTTTGGGCAAAGATACCAGAGTGGTTTGCCATTTCCTTCTTCAACTCATTTTACAGATGAGGAAACTGGGGCAAATAGGGTGAAGTGACTTGTCCAGGTTCACACAGCTAGTGAGTGTCAGAGGCCAGATTTGAACTTAGGAAGATGAGTCTTTCTGACTCCAGGCATGGCATTCTATCTGCCATACCATAGCTTCCCCAATGCCTTAACAAGAAAATGCTATCGTTGTCTCCATTTTACAGATAAGGAAACTGAGACAAACAGAAATTAAGTGCTCAGAAGTTAAGGTCACACAGCTAATAAGTGTCTGATTTGAAGCCAGATTTGAAATTAGGTCTTCTTAACTTTAGGCCCAATTCTCTACCACTGTAGCACCAAGTTTTTATTAAGGATTGACTATGTATGAAGCACATAGAGGCAATTAGATGGCTCAGTGAATAGAAAAGTGAGCTTGGAGTCAGGAAGACCTGAGTTCAAACCTGGCTTGAGACACTTGCTCGTTGTGTGACCCTGGGCAACTCACTTATTCTCTGTTTGCCTTAATCTACTGGAGGAGGAAATGGCAAATCACTCTAGTATCTTTGACAAGAAAACGCCATGGACAGTATTGGCATGCTATGGTCCATGGGGTTATGAAGAGTTGTACACGACTGAATGACTGAACAACAGCAAATGTGTCAGGTGCTCTGCTAAGTACTGAGGTGACAATCCCTGATATAAGGGGGCTTATGTTATACAGGTGAGTGCACATATAAGTTAATACAAAATATGTACTAAATAAATACAAAGCCATTTTTAGGAGTTAGTTAGGGTCGGGGAAAGCCCCCAGAGGAATCAGTAAAGACCTTGGGTAAGAGGGTGGCATTGGTGCTTAGCCTTGAAGTGAGCTAGAGTTTTCAAGAGGCAGAGGTGAAGTGGAAGGGCACTTCAGGTACGGAGAATAGCTTTCCCAAGTCAGGGAGTCGAGATGAAAGTTTGCCTACCATGTGTCAGGCACTGTACCTAGCACTTTACAAATATTATCTCAGTTGATCCTCATAATAACCCTGGAGGTAGGTGCTATGAGTATCTACATCTTACAGATGAGGAAACTGATATAAATAGAGCTGAAGTGACCAGCCCCGAATTGCACAGCTGGTAAGTGTCTAAAGCCAGATTCAGACCTTCCTGACTCCTCCAGAACCCATGCTCTATCCACTGTGCCACCTAGCTGCCCCCAGGTCACACCATTACCTAGTGGCTGAGCCAAGGCTTGCACCCAGGCCTCTTGACTTCCCATCTGCTGCTCTTTTTATAACACCATGTTACTTCTCATCAGTATTCATAAGTCTTGACTAGTGGAGAGTCTCAGGTAGCAATGGATCTGGGGTATTGTTAGCAGAGGTTATGTGACTCTGGGGGCCAATTCAAGTGTAACCAAGTTTAAGGAAGGACTGACTTAAATTTTAATTCAGGCAGGGTGAGTAGGTGTGTAGGGACTGTCGACTGCCCACACTCTCCTCACTTTGGGAGAATGAAAGAAATCGGTCTCTGAGGGCTCTCACCTCTGCTTATATTAACCTGCTGTCCCAGGGTTGCCCTGCATATCCTGGGCTTACATTTACATTTTGCTTCATGTGCACGGGGAGAACTGGAAAGCTTCCACTGTTCCCTAGGGAGTGGATGCTAATGGATGTCTAATTCAATAGCTTTCACATTGTAAAGCGCTTGCTAATAAAAAGCTTTTATAGAAAATTCAGCAGAGAGTCTTAACGTCCTCATTCCCCCAATAAAAGCCTGCTTGTCTCCAAATGTTACACACTCATGTGGGATGGGGAGGCTGCCTGGGATCCACTCCAAACTCGTACCCAGTGCATTCAACCAGAGTCAAACATTGTTCCACATCTACCACGCTTGTCTAATTTTCTCCCCCTCGCTACCCTGGACTTCTACTGCTCTGTACCTTGGTCTGTTCTGGAATTTAGACTGATGCCAATCAGTCGCACTTATTTGTCTTTCAAGTCTTGTTCTTAACCTGTATATAAACGAATAAGCCTTCACATTTCTGTTGTGCTTTATCCTTCTCAAGGGCTTTCATGAGTCTCACCTGGATGCTCATTTTAACCTGATCAACAGTTTGAGTAGGATTTGTCCCAGGCTCTATGATGCCTTTGGGCCTCAGTCCATGTGGGAATGGCTTTGAAAAGAAGGGGGAGTCAGACAACTCAGAATGTTTTAGCAACATCCCAAGGTCTCTAAGGACTTCAAGAAAGACAAGGACTGAGAGCAGCCATCAAATGTGGCAGTCAAAGGAAGGCCCTCCCTTCCTCACCTTTGCCTCTTAGAATCCTTGTCTTCTTCAGATGCCATCCGGATGCCGTCTCCTCTGCAAAGCCTTCCATAACTTATCCTTCGCCCCAGTTGGTAAGGTTTTCTCCCAGTTCAGTTGTCATTGTACCCTATTGTCCTGTGACTCTTGCATTTTGCCTCCCTTTCACTGGAGTACATAAGTCACCCCCTTGAAGGTAGGAACTGTTTCAATGATTGACCTGGCATCCCGAGTGCCTAGCACAGTGACAATGGCAGAGCAGCAAATGCCAAACTGAACTGCACTGAAGATACTTCCTTATATGGCCCACAGACTGGGCACCCCTTGTCTTCAGAACATCATATGCTTCCACTGCATTATTTCCTTTGCCTCTACTATGTTCTGGTGTGGTGGGAAGAGCAGTGCATTTGGAGTCGGGGGACTTGTGTTTAACTTTTGATTGCGATACTTACCATGCAACCCTGAGGCAAACTACATCACCACTTTGGAGCTCATCTGTAAAATGAAGAGATTGGCACAGATGATCTCTATGGTCTCCTCCAGCTCTACATACTATGATCCCTCTTGGAGGTTTTATAGGCTTAGATCCCTAGGGAGTTCTATTCCCACCCCTAATGTTTCTCTCCATCTGGGCTGGTTTTTCTGAAGCATAGTCATTAGTTGTTTGTTAAGACAATTATTGCCCTTTTGTCAGAATTCAACCTAGTTATCTGTTATTCTAGGGTAGCCCCTTTGTATCTAGGATAGGGTTTCGTCCCTTTAGTGGCCCGTGCCTTCAATGGTGGGCACTATTGTCCATGAAGCTTGACTGAATTATATCAGTTTTTTCCAATAGTCAGAATCACTGCCATTTTTTTCCTCATTTCAAAATGAGCAGGATTTGTTGAACCTCCCATTATTTCTGTTCCAAGGTAAGGAACATCTCTATTTCTCAGTTCAGCTACTAACTGATGCCATATGAACTCTGACGTTGTCATGGAAACCAACAAGGCCTGCACTGGTGGAAGCTCTTCATCTGAAACAACACACATAGTCCGCAAAACAGAAGGTTGATCACACAGAAAGTGTGACTTACCTTGTCTGGGCCCAGGATCCCCCTTCCACTTTATCCCCGCCATTTCCCAATCATCTCCATGCCATTCTGGCTTTATTCAAACCATCACCTCCACTTTCTTTCAAAAGGTAACTAGGACTCTTCCCCTCTGAGTTCTTTGTCTCTGATGGGTCAGCTTTTGCCTTATCTTGTTGGGTCCCAGGCCTTCATGCTGCTCTTTGGTCTGCTCTACTCTGTGCTGTAGAACTGATGTCCTACCCCCCTCTTCTAAGCCCCAATTTACGTCTTCTCCCATTAGAAAGTAAGCTTGTTGAGGCATGGGGCTATCTTGCTTGCTTGTATTTTCATCCCTATTACTTAGAAAAGTAAGTGTTTAATAGTAGCAAGTGTTTAATAAATGCTTTATTTAGCCAATGCAATAAACTGAGCTAACTTCTTGGGTAATTTAACCCTCCACTTTTTTGCTCAATATTGAAAATTTTCAGCCTGAATCTTGTCTCTAGATCAGTGTTCTTCCAAATTTTGTCCACATTCCACTATCAGTAAAATATATACACTTATAAATAATATACATATATTACTATATAATTAATGCACATTATTTATGTGTATATATGATATATGCATATATACAATATACAACTCATACAGAAAAGAAACTAAAGAAGGACCAGATAAAGCTAAAATAATCTTGATACTGGAAGTAATAGGAAGACACCAGAGTTTATTGGATAAGGGTGTGATATGGTCTGACCTACCCTTTAGGAAAATCACTTTGGCACCATGTGGAAGATGTATTAGAGAGGCGAGAATCTTGAGGTAGGGAAGTCAATTAGAAGGCTATTGCAGTAGTCCAGGTGAGAGGTGATAAAGGGTTGAATTAGGGTGATGGCCATGTTATCGGCCCAGGTTCTCCCATCCTTGATGTTATGATGTATTAGAAAGACTGCTGGAGGGCAGCTAGGTGCACAGTGGATAAAGCACCAGCCCTGGATTCAGGAGAATCTGAATTTAAATCCAGCCTCAGACACTTGATACTTACTAGCTGTGTGACCCTGGGAAAGTCACTTAACCCTCATTGCCCCGCAAAAAAAAAAAAGAAAAGAAAAGAAAGAAAGAAAGATGGATTTGAAAAAGAAGACCTGGGTTCAGATCCCAGCTCTGCCACTAATGTCTTGTGAGATCTGAGCCAAGTAATATAACCTTTCTGAGTCTCAGCTTCCTTATCTATAAAATGAGGGAGTTGGATAAGACAACTGCTATCCCTTCCTCATTCTCCCTCACCATGTATCCAGTCAGTTAAAATCTTGCCATTTTCATCTCTATCACATCTCCACCACAATTTTGCCTCTGTTAGTAATAGGGACATTTTGAAGAGTGAAAGTTTGGGGATAAAGAGTAACTAATGATAATCAGTGATGCAGATATAGGGAACAAGGTGGTGCAGTGGCAAAATGCTTGACTTGGAGTTGGGAAGACTGAAGTTCAAGTCCTGTCTCAGATATTTGGTAGCTATGTGACCCAAGTGAGTCACAACCTCTCTGACACTCAGTTTCCTCATCTATAAAATGGTAATAATAATAGCATCTGCTTCACAGGTTTGTAGCCAGGATCAAATGAGATAATCCACGCAAAGCACTTTGCAAAATGCTAGTTGGGATGATGATGGTGGTGGTGATGGTGATGATGACAATTCATCCATGGCTACTCATCTAGTAGTGTAACTCACTTTGTCCCACTCAAAATGAAAAGTGAAACATGGGGCTCTGTTCAACCATCCCTCTCCCCCTGAGTGTGGAACCTGCCCTCCAAGGAGTGTTTGATATGGCCAGGAGGTGATGGATTTTTGAGTACCTGGCTATACCAGTTAGGTTATAACTTTTCTGAGGGACTGAGAAGGGGGGTAATTTGTAACTTTTATTGCCCTGGTTGGGGGAAGAGTAGGGTAGTGTTGGAGGATAAGGGTAGGAAGAGCTGTGTTGGAGACTAGCCTCCCATGGCTATCACAATGAGGATGGAACATGACCCATTTTCCCACCCTCTGGTTGGTTGGTCACATGCTCATTGGGGCCAGGTCTTATCCCACCTAGGGTAAGACACTGGATCCTCATAGGGCCCCCATTTTGGAGACCAATTCTTTAGACTGTTGTTTGTCCTTCATTCTCATTGCCCTCTTTTTTTTATTCATTTGGATTTGCATTATTGTGTCTTGGTTTCTCATAAAGTCACTAGCTTCCATTTGTTCAGTACTAATTCTTAAGCAATTATTTTCTTCAGAGAGCTTTTGTATCTCCTTTTCCATTTGGATTTTCAAGATGTTGACTGTTTTCTCATGACTTTCTTGCTTCACTCTTATTTCTCTTTCCATTTTTTCCTCTACCTCTCTTACTTTGTCTTCAAAGTCCTTTTTGAGCACCTTTATGGCCTCAGACCAATTTATATTTTTTTTGGAAGCTTTGGATGTAGGAGCCCTGACATTGCTATCCTTTTCTGAGGATGCACCTTGATCTTCCTTGTCTCTAAAGAAACTTTTTATAGTTAGGAACTTTCTCTTTTTTCTGATCTTGTCCATCTTTACTTGACTTTTAACTCCTTCTTACAGTGGGGCCCTACTTCCAAGCTACAGTGTCTCAAGCTTTAGGGGATCTCAGGTGTTTCTGTTTAAGGAAGGGCAGGTTTTTCACTTGCCTGGCCTGTTCTCTGGTCTGTAGATAACCTTGGGTCAACTTGCTAATTAACCAGGCAGCAAAACTTTGTGTACTGTGGTTATTAGTTCCAACAAGCCTGCACCCCTCCCTGACCTGGGCCTCCTACTGCTCAAGATTTCTTCCTGGTTCTCCATTGGGTTAGGACTGCTGAATTCCTCCTCAGCTCCCATCAACACTCCTGTATTTCCTGGCCAGACATTCAGCCCTCTCACCTGACCATGAGTTTAGTTCCAGAAGACACTGATTCTGAGGCTCAGGGGCAAGTTTCTCTGGGGCAGTCTGCCTGGGACTGGATCTGTGTTGGTGTAATCTTGGGGTTGGACTCTACTTCCAGCCTGGAACCCCCTCCTACTGAACTTCTAAGCTGTCTTTGGCTGGAAAATAATCTCAGCCTGTCTTTTTGTGGGTTCTGCTGCTCCAGGGGTTGTCTTATGGCTGTGTTTGGAGCTTTTTGGAGTAATTGTGTCAGGAGTTCTGAGCACTTGATGCCTTTCCTGTACCATCTTGGCTCTGCTCCCCACTTCGTCCTTTATTGTCAAAGAGGACCATGACCTCAGGGTGATATCATGACTTGCACTGAATTGGATTTAAGTTAGGGACGGCTATGCAAAGTCACCAACATCACTCTCTCCTCCAGAGCCATCTGGGTCCAGTGGCAAGATATGTATCAGGACATCTGGAGATAACCCCAGATGTTTAAGGCAATTGGGGTTAAGTGATTTGCTCAGGGTCACGCAGTGTCTGAGGTGAGATTTGAACTCAGGTGTTCCTGACTCCAGGGCCAGTGCTCTAAACACTGTGCCACCTAACTGCCCACTCTTTTAGATAAATTCTTCTTGAATTTTGCAGTTCCTGTTTTTGACCTTACTTCTTCAGTAAGGTTTAGCATGGTTTGTGTTTCTGTTTTTTTTTTTTTTGGGTAGTACCATAAACCTGGATTTCACTGGTGCAAGAACTTTTGAGCTACCACTGTTCTACTCTATCTGCAGCCCTTGATGGTCCTTCTCTTAGCCTGTCTAGGGTAGTCCTTGGGGTAGAGAAGTAATTAATCTAAACTTTTATTAAGTACCTACTATGTTGGTGGCACAAAGACAAAAGTGAAAGTCTCATCTTAAGGAGTCTGCTTTCTGGAGACTGAAGACAAATGTATAGACAGTTTAAATATACACATACATACATATATATGTATACACACATATGTGTTTATATATATGCATATATATACCCCCTACATAGATGTATTTATATATGGTGATTTTACAATATTTTTATAGTAATGACTCTATTCTGAGTTCCATGATGGATTAAGCTCATCTTACAAGCTCTTCTTGTTCCCCTAGGTTTTAAAAAATGTCTCAGATACTCCCTCCACCTGCCAATAATCCTCTCCCCTAAGGTATAGTGACTTTTTCCAGAATCTGATCACAACAGGTTTACGATAGAAAAATGCTTTACACATGCAGTAATAACAAGAGACAATTTCCACTAACAGTCAGAGGGGGGTTGTTCCCTCACGACTCCTTATATATTTTCCTCTGCCAATATATTCAATGCAATCCTGATCTTAGGTCTGTCCCCATATCGGTTTCATGAGGCTCAGAGCCCAGCTGGCGCCTATTTTGTGAAGTTGCTTGGCCAACGGTGCTGCCTAGCTTCATTTTTAATGGGAGTGAAATTGATTGTAGCCCCATCCATTATCCGATCCTGAAAGATTCCCTGATTCACTCACTTGGGCTAGACATGCATCTCCTTCCAGGCAGTAAAAATGTCAATAACTGTTCTCTCTTTACTCTTCTTCTTTCCAAACTGGATACTGGCTTCCATTAAATCCTTACTGTGTGCTTTTTTGATTAAATCAAGTTTACAGTCACCCGAACAGGACCTGATTTTCAACTGTATTCACCTTGCCCTTGTTGGAATACTTTAAACATGGGAGTCTCTTGTGATTTCTAAACAACCCTTATCGTTTCCCATCCTTTGTATCTATTAGTTCCTGATCAAAACACACGTCTGTGTTGTGAAATGGATGAAGTTTGTTTCTTCCCTTTCTATACTCTTTTGACACCATTCAGATAACTTGTGGAGGAGGCAGTGTGGTACAGTGGGAAGAGCTTGGCTCTAGAGGGAGAGGATCTTTCTTCAGTCCTGCCTTCTATGCTTACTGTCAGTGTAACCTTGGGCAAATTGCTTAATCTTCCTGGGTCTTGGTTTCCTCATTGGCAAAGTAAGAGGGTTGGACTGGATGATCTCTGATATCCCTTTTAGCTCTAGATCTTAATGCCGGCTCGCTCCCTATGGCACCCCATTCAGACCTATGATCTAGACCCAGTGCTGCCACCTCCCTTCTCTCAAAATACGTTTGATATCCCATCTGGTTTCTTAAGGGTTCTGTGCAAGTCAGTTGCTATGTTGACACTAGTTATGTGAGGGTGTGGTACCGGAAAGAGAACTGGATTTGGAGTTGGAAGATGGGTTCAAATGATGGCTCTACCACTTACAACATGATACCAGGCAAGTTATGATACATCTATGAGCTTACCTTTGCACATCTGTAAAATGAGGATGGGCAGTTAAGTGGCACAGCAGATAGAATGCTGGACTTTGGAATCAGGAAGGTTCATCTTCCTGAGTTCAAATTTGCCCTCAGACACTTTAACTGTATAACCTTGGGCAAGTCACCGAATCCTGTTTGTCTCAGTTTCCTCATTTGTAAAATGGGCTGAAGAAGGAAATGGCCAACAACTCTAGTTTCTTTGCCAAGAAAACCCAAATGAGGTCATGGGGAGTTGGAAACAACTGAAAAAACAGCAACAACAACAACAAAATGGGGATAATGCTAGCACCTACCTTCCAGGGCTTTTGTGAGGATCAAGTGAGAAATTGATTGTAAATAGCTTTTGAGAAGTAGCATAGTAAGTATTTTATACTTGGAGTCAGGTGTGTGTGTGTGTGTGTGTGTGTGTGTGTGTGTGTGTGAAAAGTCCCAGCTCTTGTGTTGTCATTTAGCAAATCACTTTTACCTTTCTGACTCCCAATTTCCCCATCTATCAAACTGTGATAAAGGTGCTTGAACTACCTCCCTCCCCATCTTGTGAGGAAAGTATTTTGCCAAATTTCAATCACTATCCAAATGTGAGTTTTAATCATCAAGACACAATTATGTAATTATATCATAGATAGCTAGGGGGTGCAGTGGATAGAATGCTGGTGCTGGATTTAGGAAGACCTGAGTTCAAATGTAGCCTCAGAATGTAATTTACTAGCTTCGTGACCCTGGGCAAGTCCCTTAACCACTATTTGCCTCAGTTTTCTCATCTATAAAAAGGGGAAAACAAAAAATCTCATAGCACCAACCTCCCAGGGTGCTTGTGAAGATCAAATGAAATAGTTTGCAGACCTCGAAATATGATATAAATACTAGCTATTATTATTATTTTTAATGCTTAGCTATTATTAATACTAATCATATGGGGTCCAAGTTGGAAGAGACCTTAGGTATCCGCTTGTCCAATTTCCCTATTTAAAGATGAGGAGATTGAGGCCCAGAGGGAATGCTCCATCTTCTGGCAGAGCTTGAGGGGTAAACCAAGCTCTCAATCCACAGACCAGAGGACTAGGCTAACCTCTAACTAATTTACAGGATGGCATTAATGGTTATCTCAGTTTACTGTGTGAACTCTCTCCAGAAAACATGTAATTTAACAAAGGACAGAACATGAATAAAAAATCGATAATGGTAGAATTTTAGGCCTTGTGATGGGCCACTGGGAGAGACATTTTGGATGGGAAATTTTCTGGCTCCTCTTTAATCATGCCAGGTAGGTAGGTGGCTGCCTATTTTGCTGATGTATTACTGACCATGTTACAGGGTCCCCTCCATCAGATCAAAGAGATATATTTATTTTGTCCTGAAAACTTCATACTAATGGAGTAAAGATGTACCATGGGTTTGTGAAAAACAAAATATACCGGGGAATCTAAAAGAAGCTTTATCACAACATCTTTCTGTGTTCATGGAGATTGTCTCTGAGGTCCCTGATAATCTGCACAAGATTATGATTTTATTATAACCATGACAATTAGTTCATTAACACACCAGTATATATTCATCTGTATTCTTCTGGAAGTTCTCTCAAGAGCTTCTGTAGAATATTGTGACATGAAATATATTACCATATACCTGATCTTGGAAAAAGTTTATGCCTAGAGGAAAAGTGCCATGAAGAGGAAGATGAGGCCCCCCCTCATCAAGTTACTGGATCCCTTGGGGACATGAATACAAGGTGGAAGATGTGGCTTTCTCTGCAAACTCTTCCAGTATTTCAATGGTTCCTTTGCCCTTCTAGATTATAGGCTCAGAGGTTTCAAACATGAAGAGACCTTAGAGGTCATCTCATCAACTTCCTCCTTATACAGATGGGGATCCTGAGTCTTAGTGAAGTTAAATGACTTGCCCAAGTTTATTCAGGTAGGGGTGGTGCCATGATTCATACCTAGGACCTTTGACTCTAGACCCATCAGTTTTTCCATTGCTGTACCATGCTACCTCTGATATAGTTTAAGTCTAGCACAGACGAAAGCTTTTGAAATTCAACTAGTTCTAGACAGAGGATGGAGGCAACCAAGTCAAAAAAGGTTCTGGGGGAAAAAGCCAAGTTTTGTGGTATAGTGGCAAGATTCCTGGATTTTGAACCAAAGGATGGGGGTTTAGAGCCCAGCTCTGCCACTTACTATCTTTGTGACACTGGGAAGATCATTTAAACTCTTAGGCCTCATTTTCCTCATCTGCAAAATGAGGGTGTTTGGGGGGTAAGCTAGGTGGTACAGTAGATAAAGCACTAGTCCTGGATTCAGGAGGACCTGAGTTCAAATCTGGCCTCAGACACCTGACACTTAATAGCTGTGTGACCCTGGGCAAGTCACTTAACCCCCATTGTCCCGCAAAAGAAAAATGAGGGGGGTTAGTCTAGATGGCTTCATGTCAAGGTCAGTGGATAGGAATAAAAGGAAATTTCTGAAAAATTAGAACCAATCAATGTTGAAAGCAACAGACCCTTTCATTTGGCACAGGTATGATCATGTCACTCCTCTACTCAATAAATTCTGATGATTCCCTATCATCTCTAGGATTAAATATAAACTCCCATATTTGGCATTTAAGGCCCTCACAAACTGGCCTCTAATCAAGCTTTCCAGACTTACATGTTACTCCCCTTCATGCATTCTTTGGTTCAGTCAAATTGTTCTTACTTTTCCTTATTTCATTTTCTATCTCTATGCCTTTGAACTGCCTAGAATGCATTCCCTCCTCACCTCTTCTATCTTTTAGGCTTAATTTCCTTCAGGTGTCAGCTAATGTCACCTTCTACATGAAGTGTTTTACAATCCCTCCAGTTACTAATATATTTTCCCCAAATTGACTTGCACCTAGTTTATATTTCAGACATACCTGTATATATATATATATATATACATATATATATATATATATACACACACACACACACACACACACACATATACCCATAAGTATGTATGTACACACACACATATACATGTTTGTGCTCCCAACTAGATTGTGAATTCCTTGCTTAATTTTTGCCTTTGTGACTCCAGCATATGCCTGGACCCAGACTGGAAGTTTCTGGACTGGACTAAAAGAGTCTAGAAAGACAGTGTGTGTGTGGGTGGGGTGGGGTGGGGAGGTTGTCCAGAGAAAGGACAGGGTAGAAAGTACTAGGTAGAAGGAGGAACATGGCCAGGGAATAGATAGCCTATTTTGCAGAGAAGAGGTCCAGGTTTTTCTGAACTATCACACCTCTGAAATTTTGTTTGTATCTCTAAATCTATGATCCTAAGACATCAGATTTCCATTAAAGAAACAGTTTTCCATATGTTTAACATGATTGTAATGGATAACCTATATCAGATTTCTTGCTGGCTTTGGGAGGGGGGAGGAAAGGGATCGAGGAAGAAAAATTTGGAACTCAAAATTTTACAAAAATGAATGTTGAAAACTATCTTTACATGTAATTGGGAAAATATACTATTAAAAAAAGAGAACTAGTTTTCTAGGGAACTATCCAGGGTACTAGAAGCCACTGCAGGAAACTCTCTTTGACCCAGGGACCAGAGACTAACCCCTTTTCCACTTTACTTATTATCCTTTTTGGCCTGCTTTGAACCATTCTCTCCTGATTTAATTTATCCCCAAATGACTTTGACTTGAACTCCTTCTTAAGCTGGCAGCCTGCTCCAACTTATGAGTAGAATGACTTCTATTCCTCCCAACGTCTGCTGCTTTCTCTGACCATGTACTCAAATTCCTGCCCCCTTTTCATTTGCTTTCTAATATATATATATATATATATGTATATATGTATATGTATATGTATATATATATATGTGTATATGTATATATACACACACACATATATATAGTGGCAAAGTATATAGCTGGAGTATTAGATGGGAATCCAAGTACAAGAATTCTAATCTTTGCTCTACTGCTATAAATGTGTTGTCACTCTGTGTACCTTATTTTAGTCAACTGGATAAGAGGAAACATGCCAGTCCCTTACTGTAAGATATTGTTTACAGCAATGAATCTATGGAGAAGGATAGTTTTTAAATTTGTAGGGGCCTTTACAACTGCATCCTCATTATTCTCCAACCTGGGCACTGTACTTTATCTGCTGAATCTTTATATTATGTATATAATGTACATAAATGTATATATCTGTTTATTATGAAAACTTTAGAGTTGGAAGGGAGCTCTGAAGCAGTATTGTTTAACCCATATCCCCCAAAAGAAGCCCTGATACCATACATTTTACAAATGGTTATCTAACCTTTCCTTTAAGACCTCCAAAGAAAGAAAACATTACCTCCTGAGGAAGCTCATTTTACTTTTGGACAGCTCTAATTGATAGGAAGTTTTTCCTGACATCCAGCCTACATTTGCTTCTTTACAACTTTCACCTATTGCTCCTGGTTTTGCCCTCTGGGGCCAGGCAGAACGAGCCTACTTCCTCATTCCTCTTACCTGTGACAGCCATTCAATAACTTGAGGACAGCTATTATGTTCTCCCGGGCGTTTTCTAAGCTAAATATGTCCATTTCTTTCAATCCAGAGTAATATAAGTATCTGGCTTGTTTATTTCTTTAACCTCTCCCTCTCAAAGATTGCTTGAAACCATAAACATGCACTGCTTTGCATCTTGAACTCAGAACTGCACTATGTCCTTTTTAATATTTCTGTACTTTAATATTCTAAAATGGGTTACCTCCTTTGGGTAAGGGAGGTGAATTGATTTTACATTTGCCAATTAGTAAAATAATGAGTACAATGTGGCAGCTCCAGAAAGATGTAAGCTGCATGAAGGCAGGGACTACTTTGGTTTTGTTCCTGGATTCCCAGTGATGAAACAATCCATATTTGTTGGATTGAATGACTGAATTGAATGTGATATAGTTTTTTGAATGTCTGACTGATAAAAGCTGTTTAAGTACTGACTAGACCTTGCCTGAGTGTCAGTTCCTATTAACTACAGCCAGATCTCCAAATGACCCAGGAGCATTTCTGGAGACCTGCTTGCCCTGTAAGCATCCATTGTGAAAAGTTCAATATGAAGAGCAAAAGCCATCACAGACCAAAGCCTTCAGAGTGAGCAATTAGGGTGTTTCTACTAAATTCCAAATACTTATTTACTCTGGATTGATCTCCTGCCTTTTCACAATCAACTTCTAGTATTGTGAGGGAAAAGTCACCTGGCAAGACCAAAGTGATGCTTAGCCACCCACTCCCAGGAGTTTGAGGGCACCAATTTAGACAGGCTCATGAACTGATTATTGCATTTTCAGTGTGAGCATTTAAAACTTGAGAATGGGAAAATGCTATAAATCAATGCTTTATTTATTCCTTTTTTGGTGAGGCAATGGGGGTTAAGTGACTTGCCTAGGGTCACACAGCTAGTAAGTGTTAAGTATCTGAGGCCAGATTTGAACTCAGGTCCTCCTGACTCCAGGGCCAGTGCTCTATCCACTGTGCCACCTAGATGCCCTATTTATTGCTTTTAAAAATGTGTTTGTTGTTTTGACGATTACTTGAACTTAAAATGATGGAGAAAAGATTGATGCTACAATTTAAACTTAAAAGTGTGTTCTGAGTACTTTTTTTCCTGGGGAGTCAGTTGATAAACATTTTCTAGCATACTCTTGTTCTTTCCCTTTCTGGGAAGGTGCTATTGGGCATCTTAGGTTTTGGGGGAGAAGGAAGGATCTGGTGAGCAGGGGACAGTACAGGGCCACAAAGGGATGAGAAATAAAAGACATTGTTCTGGGATGTTGAGTTTGGGCACAAAGGCATGCCCCAAACCTGTATACCGTTATAGGTCACCATTACTGTAAGCCCACACCATCTCTAATGCTAGTGTAAAGTGTAGAGTGGGGCATACGGGGCATTCAGAAGGACTAGCACTGGTGTGAGGGCTTGCTGAGCCCTTTTTAGGGCTGCTTATCTACCTTTGGAGTCCACCTGGCACACAAATTTTGCCTGTGGCTTCAAGAAGCTGTAGCATGCACAGTGGCCACACCCCAGTAAGCCATCTCAGCAGACAGGCCAAACAAATTGAGGGTAACTGAGGGGCCTCAAACCTATTTGTGAGTTAGGGGACATGTACCCCAAGCAGGTGCCTAAATGAATTGGCAAATGAGAACAATTTGCTCTAACAGCCATGAAGGCAGCTGAAGTAGGTGCTGTGGAGTGCTTAGAGCTTGGTCAAACATCAAAGATACCAAGATCACCCATTGCATCCTGGCCCATGGCCAGTCATCTTGAATTTTGTCTTGCCACTGGACTTTGATGCCTCTGGAAAAAAGACTGAGGCTGATAACTTTGCGCAACTCTGCCTCACTTAAATCCAACTCATACACAACTCAAGACATCACCCTGTGATGTCACTGGTCCTCTTTGAAAGTGAAGGACAAATAAAAACAAGCAATTTCCATTTCTTTTAACTTATATAGCATGGCTGAAGGTCTCCAGAATTCTGGTTGCCCTCATATAGACGACTTCTTGTTTATTAATGTCCTTCCTAAAGTATGGAGTCCAATAGATGTGGTCTGACTAACAAAATGCCCCACTAGGATAAACTGATTACTTCAAATCTTGTCACAATGATGCTAATTCAACCTTAATCCCACCTCCCTTGGTCTCTTCCCTTCTCTGATTGGAAGGCTGAGAGGTGTAATACTGAACTCCACTCAAAGTTTTCCTTTATAGAAGGCAGAGCCTGAACTTTTCAGTTCACTCTTTTCATCTGTAGTTCTTCCTGGTTTCAACACCATGGTACAAGATGCTTCTGTACCAGGGATCCCTTGGTATCCCTCCCCACCTTCCCCTTCCAACTTCCTTTTGTGTGTTGTCTTTTCTTTTCTTTCTTTTTTTTTTAGTGAGGCAATTGGGGTTAAGTGACTTGCCCAGGGTCACACAGCTAGTAAGTGTTAAGTGTCTGAGGTCGGATTTGAACTCAGGTCCTCCTGACTCCAGAGCTGGTGCTCTATCCACTGTGCCACCTAGCTGCCCCTGTCTTTTCTTATTAGAATGGAAGCTTCTTGAAGACAGGAACTCTCTTTCCCCCCTTATTTGTTTCTCCAGCTCTTAGCAAAGTGCCTGGCACATAGTAGGTACTTAATAAATGTTTACTGAATTGAATTGAGCAGGACAAAGTACAGTGGGTCGATTACCCCCTTATATCTGAAAGTCATGCTTCTTTTAATGTGATGCAAGGTAATGCTAGTTTTCTTGCCTGCTATATCACATTCTTGACTCATATTGAGTTACTAGTTCACTAAAAACCCCATATCTTTTTTCAGATAAACTGTTTTCTAACCATGTATCCTCCATATTGTGCCTGTGAAGTTGATTTCTTGAATTCAAGCATAAGACTTTACAGTTATCTCTATTGAATTTCAATTTATTAGATTTAGCTCAATGTTCTAGTTTAGTAAAATCTTATTGGATCCTTATTCTTTTGTCCAGTGTGATGGCTATCCCTCTTAGCTTCATGTTATTTGCAAATTTGATAAGCAGACAATCTATGCCTTTATTCAAATAATTGATAAAAATGTCAAATAGCCAAGGACTTCAGATGCCTCTGAAGACCTTATGAATGATGAAGACACCAAACCAATAATAATTACTTGAGTCTAGCCCTTCAGCCAGTTCGGAATATGTACTGTTATTGTACTAATTATACTATCATCTAGACCACATCTCCATCTTTTCCAGAAAAACAGTGGGAGATAACCTTATCAAATGGTTTGCTAAAATCTAGGCAATCTAGGTTGGTGTACTAGTTAGGAAATCTACCAAAAAAGGAAATAAAATTGGCCTAGCATGACCTGTTCTTGATGAAGCCATGTTGCTTCACTGTGACCACTGCTTCCTTTTCTAGATGCTCATTAACCATCTCTTTAATAATTTATTCTAGAATTTTGCCGAGGACTGAAATCAAATTCACTGCCCTATAGCTTTCAGGTTAATTTTTATTCCTTTTTGAAAATCAGGACGATTTTGAGATTGGAGTATCTCTCTCTCTCACTGAAATATCTCACTCCCAGTACAAAAGCTTATTCACTCTTATGTATTGTCTGGAATATTCTAAAATATGTAACTTCTCTGATTTCTGTTTCATAATAGTTTGGACAAATGGTTTATCTGCTATTCACTGTGTGTGATGGACTTTGTGTAGCTTGTTAAATACTTGGATCCTATCTCTTGTTGCTTGGAGGAGATACTTAGGCAGTTTTCCCCCTTCTCCTTCCCTTTTAGTTTACCTTCTTGTTTCTGCACCTGTGTTTTGGAAGAACTATTCCTTGACAATTTCTCTATCCCAGCCTTGTCACCAATCTGTGGCCATGACTTTCTCTACATCCTAGCTTGAAGCTAATTTTCTCCAGAAAATTCTAGATGAAAGCTAATTTACTTGGATTACTCTCTAAATCTGCCTCCCCAGAATTTGGAGAATATTGTTTTCTTCTTGATGATGTTTGGTTATACGCTGGTCATGTTTGGTTATAAAGTTGTCATATGGGTAGGATGTGTCTTCTCCAACCACACCCTAAACTTCCTGAGGACTAGGATTCTGTTTTTAAAAAAGTTATTTGCTTTCCTTTCACTCTTTCCATAGTGTCCAGTACAAAGTTCTTTGCATAGGAGACACCAAATAAGTGTGTTAATGAACCACAGACTTAGGTTACTGATCCATAAGTAGGAGAGAAATGGGTTCTCTGAAACTAGTTCAATTAGAACTACAAACTCATTACTTTCCTCAAGCAATATAATGGACAGGGATGATGAAAGGGATAGCCTGAGTGAAGTAAAGGATCAAGGTATCAGGAGGGAAAAGCACTCCAATTCCTATCAATGCCCTCTCCAATTTCACTTTGTTAAATAGCATTATTTATTCAGTAACCCTTGGATTCTGTGCACTCTATATTTAATGGTTCCACTTATATTCTTCAAGGCATATCTGTGAAATATGCCATTTCCCCCATTAGAATATTTGTTCCATGTGATCTCTGGTATATTATTTCCTGGGGTAAGAAACTCCAGAGGATTAGTTAAGCCCATGGTATAGTTTCCTTGGTATTATTTCAATGTGCTTTCTACCAAAGTTACCAAGAGCACAGGCCTTTCATCCAGCCAAATACAAACTTTCTTTTGTTGTTGATGGTTTTATTATTTCTTGTGTGTATGTGTTTTATTTTGTTAAACAAATGAAATGGAGAACTATTGATTTAGCATTTCCACTGTAGTTCAGTTTCCCTCTATCGAATATATACCCCTCCCCCAACTTTTTTTGGACTGGCACTTTCCCTAAAATTATTTGAAAAGGTAAAATTAGCTGATTAATTTTTAATGATGACTATGGCATGAAAGAGTCTGGTTATTTGAGCAGCCTTTTTATTGAAGCTTGAAAGATATTTTCTAGTCTACCTGTTTAAAATATTCATACCAGTAGAGAGTGGAAATATCCTTTTCCTCATGGGATAAAGAAGTTTCTTATCAAGGACAAATGATAAAATAGGCCCATTTCCCCTAAATTAGGCTAAAAATAGAAAAAATAAAGATGAATGGGAAAGTATCAAGGTGACTTATGCCTGCTTCATGATTGCTTGGAGAGAGTTCTCAGTTTTCTCAGAAATGCACTGGCTTTGAAAGAAACAGTTCTGACCCTTGCTAATTCATCCCAATCATGAGAACAATCATTATGCATTACTAAAATTTATAAATCAATGAACAGATAAATATAAACTAGAAACATCTTTTTGTATTGAGTCCACTTATTTAGATTTTTCTTCCCTTCTCCCTTGACTCTGTGCTGGCCAATGAGTATCCTGAAAATGGAGTGAAGGGAGGGATCTTTTAAGAAGAATTAAATTCTTTCCCCTTCCCTCTTCCTTCTTCCCCACCCCCAAATGAGATACAGCCTCTGGGCTGGAAAGAAATACATGACCATATTTTGCTTTGTCTGATCATTTCTCATTTTTCACTTGAGCTGTTTGCTGTTGCTTTTCCTTGATGAAGTGAGTGTACTTTTGATTAAAGAGCCTTTCAGCAAGACACAAAGCTGTCAGGAAAGTTTGGCAACCACTGCTGGAGTGTGACCGAGATCTTAGTAGCACAAGGGGTATAGAATCACAGATTAGAAAGTTGAAGGAACTTTCAAGATCATTTAGTCTAATCCCCCTTTTGTATAGATCAAGACACTGGGGTCTAGAGACGTGAGGTAATTTAACTCAATTTCTTTCTTTCTTTCTTTCTTTCTTTCTTTCTTTCTTTCTTTCTTTCTTTCTTTCTTTCTTTCTTTCTTTCTTTCTTTCTTTCTTTCTTTCTTTCTTTCTGTGGGGTAATGAGGGTTAAGTGACTTGCCCAGGGTCACACAGCTAGTAAGTGTCAAGTGTCTGAGGCCCGATTTGAACTCAGGCCCTCCTGATTCCAGGGCCTGTGCTTTATCCACTGTGCCACCTAGCTGCCTCCTAATTTAACTCAATTTCAGCAACCTGGTGATATGCCTGTATGCAATCGGTTAGGTTTATTCTTGGTTGACAAGCACAAAACTCATGACTAGGCATATAGTCAAAATCTTTCTATTTTGGTAAGATCTGCCCAAACTAATGCTCTCCTGGTATAGAACACCCTGGGTTAGCTCCACGACACTTTGAGGTTTTGGAATACACACACACACATACACACACATACATAGAGCATTGTTATCATCTACCAGTAGGCTAATTGCCTTAAGTGCTTATGGAATCTTGCCTTTTTTAAAAAGTTGAGATTTAGGACTATTCAGTTTTAGTAATGGATAAAATGGATGGTAGGAACAATATTCCTCCTTTCCAATGCCACTAACGATGACGTTCTCAGCCCAGCCTGTGTAACATAGTCTCCTTTCTGAAGCATTGGACTTCAAAGATATTACTGGTAAATTTCTGGTAAAAAACCAAGGATCTGCACTTCTTTGATAGGTTTCCAGGTCACTGTCTCATGCAGACATTTTGAAGAATTGAGTATTTTTGGTTAACTCAAAACCAATCTCCTTCAACTATATGATTTCAGAAAAATCTTTGAACTCCTTTCTATTGTAGAAATGTGATAGACTTCTGGTCAAGAAGATTCGAATCCAAGCTTTGAGTCTCAATTTTCATAGCTATAAATTGGGGATGATAATATCTGTCACACCTATCTCACAGAGTTGTTGTTGGGCCCCACTATACTATATACCAAAGTGTTTTACAAACTTTAAAATACTAGATATGTAAGTTATTATTATTACTACTAATAACTAGTAATAATTATTATTACTATGTGATTATACTAACTATATAAAACTAACTATAATTACTACTAATAAGCAACTCTTCCAAATGAGGAGTCTGCAGAATACAATTAGCACTTAGTCATCTAATTTTATATTGTTTTCTAGTTGTTTCAATGTTTTCATTTTTTTTCATTAGATTGGAAACTCTTCAAGGACAGGGCCATAATTATATACTTAGTTTGAATATTCCTCTACATTATATGGCAAAGATCTGAGCATATGATAAGTATTTACTGACTCACTGATGACCTTGTTAAAAAATATTAACAACTCTATATGTGCTGACAAAACTGAGCAATGTGTGTGTTTCACCCAACCAGTCATTTTAAGATGCCTCAGTGAAAGAAGGCTTACTTTAAAGTAGTGGCCTTGCTCAAATAAATAACAGCCCCACATTTCCCCTGCTTCCTTTAATTTACAGTCCATGCAATGGGGACAGTGGATAGGGAATGTGAAACCACTGAAAAATATGTCTTACTTCCTTGAGCCGTCAAGGACTAAAATATGAAAGCCTTGATCTTTTTGGCTAGGATTCACACTGATGTGTCTGGAGTGGCCTGTAATTTTAGATGATGGCCTTTGTGGCCAGGAGATAACTATACTTCTGCAGCTGATGTCATATATTTCTAGACAGATCTACAATTTTTGAAGCATTTCAATCTCATTCCACCAACAATTGTTAAGCCCTAGCTGTGTGCAGAGCACTGGGCTAGGCACTGGGATGGATACAGTGTTTAGATAAGGTTCTTGTCTTCCCAGAAGCCTGGAGTCTAGAAGGGGAGGGAGATATTTGAAAATACATCTAACACGTACTAATAATATTAAATGAGGTACAGAATAAAGGGCTAGGTGAAATACTAAGGGAAAGTAATTATCAACAGTAGAATCAAAAAAAGCTTCCTGAAGGAGGTGGGCTTTAAAACAGAGGTAGAAATTCATAAGGTGAAGAGATAGGGAATCAAGGAGTAGAGAACATCTGAGGAAATCTGGGGTAGAGAGATAAAAGCCAGGTTTGGCTGGAGCATCAAACACGTGAAGGAAAGTCATATGAGATAGGTAGGGGGTAGGAAAGGGAGGGTGGTGCTGGATTATTAAGGTTCTTGAATGCTGGGCAAAGGAATTAAAATCTTACCTTGTAGGTAATAGGGAATCTGGAAGATTTTCGAGTAAATGAATGACATGACCAGATCAAGGGATAAGGAAGATAAAAATGGCAGTGATTGGAAGGATCTTTTAGAGTGAAAGAGAATTGAGATGGGAAAACTGAGAGGTGGCTGTTATAAAAGCTGAGAGAGGTGGAAATGAGGGCCTGTACTAGGGTATCAGGAAAAGAGAGGTATGTGTGTGGGTGTGGGGGGGGCAGGGAGCAAGAGATATGAGTGAGGCAGATTTGCAGGATGTGATCAGTGATTGGGAGGTGAGGAAGGAAGAAGATTCAAAGCTTTTGAATATGGGAGACTGGGTGAATGGTGTTAATTCTGACATTTGATTCTTACACCAACCTAGAGAGTTTAGCAGTGTTGAATTATTACCCTCATTACAGATGAAGATGAGGCACAGGTAGATTAAGTGACTTGCCCAAGGTCACTCATTGTCAGAGGCAGCTAGGGGGCACAGTGGGTAGGGTTCTGGGCCTGGAGTCAGGGAGAACTGAGTTCAAATTTGGCCTCAAACACTTTTTAGCTGTGTGATCCTTGGTAAGTTTCTTAACCTCTGTTGCATTCAATTTATCTGTAATGTAGGGATATTAATAGCATCTACCTCTCAATGTTGTTGAGGGGATCAAATGAGATAATATTTATAAAGCTCTTGCTTTTTTCCTTCTTCCTTCCCCTTCTCCCTTCCTTCCTTCCTTCCTTCCTTCCTTCCTTCCTTCCTTCCTTCCTTCCTTCCTTCCTTCCTTCCTTCCTTCCTTCCTTCCTTCCTTCCTTCCTTCTATTACAGGTTAAGAATGGAAATCCAAGTTTCTTGACTCTTAAATTTAACTATATAAGAAATAGTTCCCATTGTTTTTAATGATTCAGAGAGTAGAAGTCAGTAGATGGACTCTTTCCCTCCATACTTTTCTTTCTTTGCTGACAGACTCAGAATAATCCTTATTTTTTTCTGAGTGATTTGACTCAACTGAGACCAGGAACTCTATTGCTTGTGTTTTGAACCCTTAACCATTGCCTGGCAAACTTAGAGACCAGTGAACTTCAACATGCAGGACGAGAAATGAAACATCTGTGCTCTCCCTATCTGGGGTTTTCTTGGCAAAGATACTGGAATGGTTTGCCATGTCCTTCTCTGGTTCATTTTACAGATGAGGAAACTGAGGCAAACAGGGTGAAGTGACTTGCCCAGTTGGTCAATGTCTGAGGCCAGATTTGAACTCAGGAAAAGTAGCCTTCCTGATGCCAGGCCCAGGACTCTATCTACTGCCTCACCTAGCATGTCTCAAAAGTTTTAATGTAGTTTTAAACTTGAATAGTTTTAATAAACTACATATATACACACATATATAAATACAAATATAAATATATAGATATATAGCTTAAAATTGAACTAAGATTTTTGGGACACTATATTGCTTTAAGGTTTGCAAAGCACTTTACACCTATCTCATTTGATCCTTACAAAAACCTTGTGAGGAAAGTACTAGAGGTATTATTATCCCAATTTTATTAATGAAGAAGCTGAGACAGAGCAAGGTTAAGTGACTTAAGATTAAGTATCTGAGGCAGGATTTGAACTCAAGTCTTTCTGACCTAAGTCTAGGGCACTATCCTCTACACATTTTTACCCTTTCTCTTAGAATTTTCTTCAAAGCTCAGTTTAAGTATGACTTTCTAAAGGAAGCTTTTACTGACACATGCCCCCTCCCTCAATTGTTTGAACTTGCTCTCTCCTTAAATTATCTTCTACTTACTTCTGTGTGTATATGTTTTACTTTGTGCTACAGGAACTGACTCTTTAGCTTAGTACCTATCTTAGTGGCCTTAATTGAGTAGTTTTTTTTTTTTTTTTAGTGAGGCAATTGGGGTTAAGTGACTTGCCCAAGGTCACACAGCTAGTAAGTGTTAAGTGTCTGAGGCCGGATTTGAACTCAGGTACTCCTGACTCCAGGGCCGGTGCTCTATCCACTGTGCCACCTCGCTGCCCCAGTTGAGTAGTTATTTAAAAAATGTTTGTTGAGTTCCTAGCCTCTTGAATTCCTGGGAGCTACTGTCACACCCTCCATCCCCCCCCCCCTGCCCCCCACACAATGTTCTCTGTTCTAGGTTAATCTCCAAGAATTAATACTTTGTTCTACTATTCCTCACATGATGTTGTTTTGAGACTACTTTCTCTACCAAAGATTAGTACTAAATTGTGTGGGAGAAATTGTAAATGTTCTAGGAGTTTAGGGTTGAAAAATCAACAAGTGTAGAGTAATTAAGAAGGGTTTCATGAAAGAGGTGAAATGAGATGGGCCTTGAAGGATGAGTAGGATTTGGGGAGGGGAAGAAGAGGACAAAGAACAACCCAGGCAGGGAGATGGGTAAGAGCACAGGAGGGTTTGATGGATCAGACACTGTTCCTTAGAGTGACGACTAGGTTCTTCTTTCTGTTTCTTGTTAAGCTTCTTTCTTTCTGTCTTGTACATTAGGTGATTATATCTAATATTACTACAGGCAAGATAACGGCTCAGCATAATGATAGCTGAGTTCAATTTAGTTCACTGGAATAATCGAGTAGGAATAAGTAGTTCACTGTAATAGACTAATAAGAATGACAAGGTATAGTAAGTACCAGTTAAGGCATATGCAATTCACATATGCCATTAAGGGGGAGCATTAAAGACATGAATGAATGTAAGTGTAAATAAAGGATGTGTGTTCAGTAATTACAGTTGTACATCCTACTTTGTCATCTCTACCCATCAGGATAGGGCTTAGCTAAAAGTGCCTTCCTCCCTTTGCTACCTGTGCCTTATCCTCTCCCTGATTCTTGAGTTCATTATTTATTGTGCTGTTCAGTGTGTCATGCCTATGGCCTGTGTGCAAACTGGTTATGGGGGGCATAATTTGCACAAAAGGTGGCTGTGCACTGAAGGGCCTGTGATGAATCATAGTTCATACATCAGTGGAGCGGTTAAGAAAGGTTTCATGGAGGTGAAACTTGAACTGAGTCTTGAAGGACGGGTAGGATTTAGGTAGGGGGGAAAAAGGGAAGAGCAATCCAGGAAGACAGAATGGTCACAGCAGAGGAGGGTGTGACTGACCAGATATAGGGGCTCTCTCTGTCATAGCAATGGGCATTTGAACTTGGACTAGAATTCAGATGTGCCCCAGGTCAATATCCTCTCAATCTGCTTTCAGCCGGGAATGCTCAGAATGGAATTCCAGCAGAGAGGGGGTGGTTCTGATTCTGTAGAATGGGTCAAAGATCTCTCTGTTCTTTATTTTCTCTAGCTGTGAGGTGGGATGGCAAAGTATCTGAAGCTCTTGGAGAAGCAAGTGTTAAAGAAAGCCTAGATTTTTTGGGGGGAAGTATCCTTATCAATGAGTAAGAATTCTGCTATATCCTTGCTAGTCTTTTTTGTCTCTGTGTGTATACTCACAGCTAGGTGGTGCAGTGAATAGAGTACTGGGGCTGGAGTCAGAAAGACTCACCTTCCTGAGTTCAAATCTCAGGCACTTAGTATACTATGTGACCCTTAACTTAAACCCTGTTTGCCTCAGTTCCTCATCTGTAAAATGAGCTGAAGAAGAAAATGGCAAACCACTCCAGGATATTTGCTAAGAAAACCCCAAATGGTGTCTCAAAGAATCAGACATGCCAGAAACAACAAGAAGTGTATAGCCCTGTATGTGAAGGGATGGGTGAGCAAAATGGAATACTACCTAAATATTATAATTTGAAGGAATCCTAGAGTCTCTCTCCTAGGGGTGTGCTGATAAGTTTATCAACAGGCTCTCTGAAAAAAATGCAAGAGCCAGATGGCTTTTCCAGATCTTAGCACAGATGATCTTTGGTCATCCCCAGCAGTGTTAGAAACATGATGATTGTGGATCTGAGAACTCAAGCCCCCCAAAAGGAAATGGATAGTTACAATTTGACCACAGGACAGATTCTGTAATGTTCTTTCCCCCTAACATTCTCTTAAGAATAACTTATTTTTGTTGATGCCTTTTGTTTATTCTTCACATCGCATTCATTTACTGATATAGTCCTTCAGTCTCCTCTTAATACAAAGGAAAACAGTTAAGCAGGCTCATGACGGCCGATCCAAAGTTCCTTAATCCTGTAAGAAGAGAGATGTGTGGGGGCAGCTAGGTGGCGCAGTGGACAAAGCGCTGGCCCTGGATTCAGGAGTACCTGAGTTCAAATCCGGCCTCAGACAATTGACACTTACTAGCTGTATGACCCTGGGCAAGTCACTTAACCCCCATTGCCCCGCAAAACAAAACAAAACAAATACCATCAGTTCTTTCTCTATAGATGAATTGCATTTTTTTCATAAATCCTTCAGAGTTGTCTTGGATCATGGCACTGCTGAGAATAACTAAGTCATTCACAGCAGAGCATCCTATAATATTGCTGTTATTTTATATACAGTACATTTCACTTTGTTTCAGCTCATGTAAGTCTTTCCAGGTTTTTTCTGATAGCATCCTGCTCATCTTATTTTTTTAATAGTAGACTACATTTATATAGTACTTTAAAGGGAGATGTCCTGACAAAACACCCATGAGATTGATTATTGTAACAAGAATTATAGCCAACATCTATATAGTACCTTATACCTGACAAAGAATTTTCTTCATAATAGCCCAGAAAAATAAGTACCATCATCATGATCATCATGTGTTTTCTCACTCTTGATGCAATGTCCTTCATGACATAATTTGGCACAACAGTTTACACATTCCACTGATTCATTTGTGTAGGGATCCCTTATATCTCCTGAGTCATTCTGAGCTTTCTAATTAGGATATTCCAAAAGTATCCATCAATTGGCATAAACATTATGGGACACTTGGATGCCAAAATTGGCAGTGGTTCTGCCCTGGTTTTCTCTGGGCATATCCTAAATAACTATATTACAACTATAGGGTGGGACAAAAGTCATGAATATTTAATAATTCCTTTATTTTTTGTTTTAAATTTATAATACCATAGCATCACATATATATATAGTACACATAGAAAATGAATTTATGTTATGTGTGAAAAAATCAAATCTTGTAAATAGTGAAAAATAAAGAAAAATAATTTTCAAAAAGGTCTTAAAACCTCAGACCCCTTCGTGACTTCATGACCCTGTACATAATGTTGAATGGTAATCCTTGAATTAAGTCTAGGAATAATTATATGTAGCTCTCAGACCAAGATACTAGAATTATTGACTTTTTAATAATCAACCCTTGCCTGCTTATCTCTGCTCTAGAGATGGACATCTTAGATTACAGTGAAAGTGATGATTTCTAACCTTAAACTTCTTTTGACCCTCAATATTGTTAACCCTTAGCCTGGCCATCCAAAAAATTGGGATAGTCAGTAAGATTTTGGGATAAGGAAAACAAGTAGACTTGACAATTCCCTGATTAACCTCTTAAAGGCTAAGGATCCGATAGGACTATATTCATACTGTCTTTTTTGAGAAAAAGTTTTTTTTTTTTTTTAAACTATATATCAGTAGATAGATAGACTGAAATAAGCCTTGACCTTTTCTGGTATGAGAAAGCGATGCACCGATTATTCTATCTTTTGGTTTGAGAAATACTATCATAAGTCTTAAATTAAGTCTTGGCAAAGTTATCAGAGTATATAAGAGTGTGGAAGTAGCATGGTAAAATGGAAAGAATGGTGAATTTAGGATCAGAAGGTCTGGCTTTGACACAGACTGTCTCCTTGCAAAAGTCATTTAACATGTTTATGCTTTTGATTATAGGTTCATATGACTTAGAACGAGAAGGAATCTTGGATACACTTTATTTTTAGTCTCTAAATTTTACAAATGAGGAACTGAACCCCAGAGTGGTGAAATGACTTACCTGTCTCACAAATAGCAGGCAGGATTTGAATCCAGGTCCTCTGACTCTGAATCCAATGCCCTTTCTATCCAACCTATAAGGGAGAGGCCAAAAATCAACTGATAATGTTGATCATATATCTCAGACTTGCTGGGACAGCTAATGTGAAAAAAAAGGCATCCTGAGGTTTTATAAGAGGAAAATCCTCTTAAAGACCATATATCAGGGCAGCTAGGTGCCTCAGTGGATAAAGCACTGGCCCTGGAGTCAGGAGGACCTGAGTTCAAATCTGACCTCAGACACTTGACACTTACTAGCTGCATGACCCTGGACATCTCACTTAACCCTCATTGCCCTGAGGGGAAAAAGACCATAAATCCTAATACTTGGTTTAGGAAATATTGGCCTAGAATTAGGGAAAAGTTTAATTTAGAGGATTTTTAAGAAGAGTGGCATATTGGATAGAGTCCTACCCAGTTTTATCCTGCTCCACAGAAGAATCAGGAAGGCCTTGGTTCAAATTCAACCTCTGATGCCTATTACTTATGTGACCTGAGGCCATCACTTAACCTTTCTGAACTCCAATTTCTTCATCTGCAAAATGGGGATAACACCCACTTAAGTATCTTTTTTAACATTGTTGTTGTAAGACTCAAATGAGATGATGTAAAGTGTTTCGCAAACTTTACATCACTGTAACAATCGAGTTATTATTAATATTGGGTTAGTTTTCTAGTTCTAGAGGGCACCTATTTCTAAAAATTATCCTGAACTTTGTTCACCCCCCTCCCAAAAGCATTTCCAAACACCCAGCAGAGCACAAGAAGATTTTTTGTGAAATTTCAAATGTCCATTTTATATAATTTGCTTTTTAAAAAACCCTATAACTTTTGCATGTTGCTTTCATGTGCTTTCATGATTGAATGTGTTCCTTCTGAATTTTTATACATTGATAAAAATGTCACATGGCGGGGGCAGCTAGGTGCACAGTGGATAAAGCACTGGCCCTGGATTCAGGAGGACCTGAGCTCAAATCCGGCCTCAGACACTTGCCACTTTTTGCTATGTGATCCGGGGCAAGTCACTTAACCCTCATTGCCTTACCTAAAAAAAAAAAAAAAAAAAAAAAAAAGGAAAAAGGCAGATTGGCAATCTTTCTTTTCCCCATCATTGTTATTAACCTTGGTCATCCTCCTGGTACCCTTCCCTGATTAAAAACTGAGAGAAAGAAAGAAAAAAATCCCCAAACCTCATAGTATAGTGAGGTCCCATGGGTTGCATAGGGATGTCATCATATGGATCAAAGGGAGGCAGAATAGACATCTCTAACTTCTTTCCCCCCCCTCCCTCTTTGTTCAAGGGAGGCTTTAATTCCTGCCAAGAGGAGAAGCTCTGTTCATCTCAGAGAGAGGCGATATTGGGGTAGAATTTTATCTATCTGCTCCCTTAAGTATTATTAGTCTAGAGAACATGATGAGGTTCGATCTAACTTTTTTTTTTTTTGCTGGGTAATGAGGGTTAAGTGACTTGCCCAGGGTATCACAGCTAGTAAGTGTCAAGTGTCTGACTCCAGGTTTGAACTCAGGCCCTCCTGAATCCAGGACTGGTGCTTTATCCATTGCACCACCTAGCTGCCCCCTCAATCTAACTTTTGATCACAGTTTCTTATTATTGGGGAGAAGTGGGACTCCAAGGCTTGACTCCTTTTCCGCTAAATACCAGTCCCATAATAAACATATATAGTAAATAGCCAAGAAATCTATTTTCCAAGTCATAGCAAAACCAGAAGTCAGAGAAAGTATGTTGTTGTTCAGTTGTGTCCAACTCTTTGGCCCCCTTTTGGGGTTTTCTTGTCAAAGGTACTGGAGTGGTTTTCCATTTCCTTCTCCAGCTCATTTTATAGAAGAAGAAACTGAGGCAAATAAATAGGGTTAGGTGATTTCCTCAGTGTCTGAGGTGGGATTTGAGCTCAGGTTTTCCTGACTCCTAGGCCAGTGTTCTATACACTGCACCACCAGAGAAAGTATACACAGGAGAATATACAAAAGACAATACATAGTAAAAGAGTTCTCTCCCATGGTGAGTGAGATAAAACAACCAAAAGAAAGAGTTCTAGATCTGACCCAAGGGAAATTCCTTGAAATCTCTAGCTGGGGACAGAGATGTGATAGAGGCTTGTGGCTTCTCTCATGTCTTTCCAGAGTCTTTTCCTTCAGCAATCTGGAGTTGGTCTCTCAATTTTTTCCCTCTCAAGCTGGAAGCCAGAAGTGCCCAAAGAGATTGGAAGCTAGAGATTCCTGAAGAAGATTGGGTGAGAAATACAGCACTTTTGTTCTCACTAACTCCACCCTATCTCTCACTCTGGGCAGGGCATTTAACTCCACCAATAAGGAGAGGGCCCCATACCAATGAGCTTTGGGACAGAAGTTATAGTAGCAAACTGAATCCACATAGTGGCCATATCCAGAAATGAATGCCTCTGTGCCTCATGTCTATAACCTTTTTGGCAAAACTGGTTCTTTGGTACTTAAACTCTTTCTGAATGCTGTCAGTATTTTTTCTTTGATATAGGAACTTGGAATTTTGGCTATGACATTCTTGGGACTTTCCTTTTTGGAGTTTCTTTTAGGAGATGACTCGTGGATTCTTTCTATCTTTACATTGCCTTCTGGTTCCAATAGATCTAGATACTAAAATGTATGTAGGTACTTAGGAGCAGCTAGGTGTCACAGGGGATAAAGCACCGGCCTTGGATTCAGGAGGACCTGAGTTTAAATCCAGCCTCAGACACTTGATACTTACTAGTCGTGTGACCCTGGGCAAGTCACTTAACCCTCATTGCCCTACAAAAAAAATCAAACAACCAAACAAAAACAAAACGAAAAAGAAATATAGGTTCTTAAAACAATGTTTATTTTAGGGAGTTCAATAACTCAACTGTTTTTTTTATATAATGTGTTATATCTTCTATTTTTTCAAACTTTAGGTTCTAGTATTTTTTGCTGTCTCGTGGAGACATTAATTTTGTTTGGTTTATTTTAGTTTTCAGGGATTCCATTTTTTTGGTAAAGTTGAACACTTTCTCTTCTAAGCTACTCTTTCTAATTCTTTTCTGAAGAGCTTTTATTTCACTTTGATTTCTTTCTCTCATCTCTATGTCATTTCCTCCAGGTATTCATGTAGTCCTTGTGGAAAGTTCATTTTTTTGAGTCTCTGATTTTATTTGTATTCACTGTATTTTGTGTGTGTGTGTGTAACTCTAGATTTGCAGTACTTTTTTATACTTGTTTTTTCATTGATTTACCCATCTCTTCAGTTCTAGGTCCTGATTTGGGGTTTTGTGCCAAGTAGAAGCTTAGTTCTTTATTTTGCTTTTGGATCTTGCTTGATCTTACCCAGGATCTGACAGATTCCTGTGCTGATCCCCACCTCATAGTGTTCCAATCTCCTTTGCTGTTGAGATAAGGAAGGTTGATGTTTGGACACAGAGACTTGTAGGCTGCAGGTATCCTTCTCTGGTTATGTTGATTCTGGTTTTGCAGGAAAGGTGCCCTTTCCTATTGCCCTTGGGCTTCTGGATGATTTTTTGTTCAGTTTTGGGTGGAAGAAGTCACTTTTTATAGTTTCTCATTGGATTATTTGATCATTATCCAGTTGGGAGAAAACTTTAGGGTTTTGCTAGCATGGACATGTGTGAGCTGGATGGTTTGCTTCCTATACAGGACTCCGTCTTGTCAGGAAGTCTAACATTGAGTTGTTATTCCCATTTTTATAGCACTGACACACTTAACAATCTTCTCCACTCAATAAAACCTTCCCTTGAAACTCGTCCCTACCCCACTCCCCCAAAACATAGAGCAAAAAAATCCCAATATATTGGCCATATCTAATAACAATGTCTTATTCCACCCCTATAGTCCACTATCTCTCTGCTAAGAGGAAGGAGGCATGTTCACTGAAGTCACTGATTGGTCACTGCATTGATCAAAGTTCTGATGTTTTTCATTGTTGTTTCCTGTTACAGTGATGTGGGCATTGTGAAGGGCAGCTAGGGTAGCTTGGTGGATAGAGCACTGGACTTTGAATCAGGAAGATTAATTTTCATGAGTTCAGATCTGGCCTTAGACCTTAATAGTTATGTAACCTGGGCAAGTCACTTAATCCTGTTTGCCTCAGCTCCTCATCTGTAAAATGAGACAGAGGAGGAAATGGAAAACCACAGCAGTATCTTTGCCAAGAACACCCTTAGTAGGATCATGAAGAGTTAGACATGACAGAACAATGAAGATTGTGAAAATTGTTCTCATTCTGCTCTCTTTGTTCTGCATCAATTAATATACAGTAAGTCCACTCAAGTTGCCTTGATTTTTCATATTGTTCCTTATTGCACAATAGTACATTACATTAATAAGTTATTAATATTTGTACCTACAAATTACATACAACTCTACTCAGGATGATCAAGTTACCTAGAGAGCATGTTTTACTGAATAGATAAGAATTATTTGTAAAGAATTCATCAGGGGGGCAGATAGGTGGCACCGTGGATAAAGCACTGGCCCTGGATTCAGGAGGACCTGAGTTCAAATCTGGAATCAGATACTTGACATTTACTAGCTGTGTGACCCTGGGCAAGTCACTTAACCCTCATTGCACTACCAAAAAAACCCCATCAAAACATCAGGCTAAGTGATACTGGCCAGATAATGCTGGGGTTGAACTACAGTTACCCTTTCCACATTTGTGACTTTTCCCATTGTGGTTTTGATACCCCATGGGTTGGCATAAGAAATTAAATGGTTCCATCACTACTTTAGGTTAGGAAACACCTTACCAGCAAAAAATTACCCTTTTAGGTGTTAATGCTTCTGGACAATGCCCTTGGCCACCCAGAGCCCCATAAGTTCCATGTTGAAGGCATTGAAGTCATCTAAATGCCACCTAATACAACGTCTCTCATGCAGCCTCTTGATGGGTGGTGGTGGTGGGGAATACAGACATTTAAGGCACACTATACATGCTACTCAATGGTTATTTTAAAAAAAATGTCTTTTGTTATACATGCAGTATATTCACTCCTCAGATTATTCTCCTCAGATTTATTTCATTTTTTAAAAGTTTTTTATTCAGTATTTTTTCATACAGTATTTTTACTTTTACTTTACTTTTCATACAATATTTTTACTTAACATTGACCTACATATGCTAAACCCAATTATAAATACTTAGCCCAAATTTTACAGTAAGATACTGTAAACATCCCATAAAAGAAAGAAAAAAAATCAGACTTCTTCTCTGGTACAAAGGGAGGACCAGAAAATTTTACATGAATTTTCCAGGTTGCAGGGGCACTGTGGCTGTAACTCTATGATGTGGAAGGAGATAATAGCAGTGGCTAGCAGCTACCCCTAGTTGATTTTCTCAGAAGAACACAGAGTTCACTTAGCTTTAACTGCTAGGACTCAAAAATATATCAAAATAGCTACTATGTCAGGCAATTCAAGCAAGAAAAATATGAATTTTGTGTGAATCCAAACCCATTAGGAAATCACACTCGACCGTTTTGCTTTCTGGATCTCAATGGTGCCCCATTGCTAACCTCTAATTCCATGTCTTAGACCATCATTTGCCTCTGTCCCTTGCCTACTTGTTACCTTCTGGCAACTAAACCTATTGTCTTAATAGGGTCATTACTTATGCTTGTTACCAGCTGGCCCCTTACCACGAGAAATGTTACCACTTCAGGTGGCCTGTGCCCTGTCCACATTGTCCTATCCTGTATCATCCTGCTCCACAGAGGGCTGTCAGACACAGCTGTTGGCTTGACCTGTCCTTATCTACACCCTGGAATAAGGCCAGTGGTAAAAGTACACTGGCCTTCCCTCAAACTGCATTTAAGTAGTTTATAGATAAATGAGGCTTAAAAAAAGTTTGGAGAGTAGTTTCTTCTCTTACAGAGGTAAATGTTCTGCCTATTTGATTTATTCTGTTAACTCCTCCCCCCCCCCAAACTCTATCATAGATAGTACTTCAGGCTTGTATGACTAAATTCCAAATTAACTTGCAATGTCTGAGTTAATGAAGTTGTAATGTATTTTGTAAATGTCAAAAATTTTGAACATTCACGCAGTAAAATTAACCTGTGTTACTGACTCATACAAATAAAATAACACCAAGTAGTTGAAGCCTAGACCAGCTGGCTAATAACTGATGTAGTAATCTGGAATGCTAGCAGAATTAATGGTGAATAATGATTGGAATGCTAACTGGTGTTGTTTCTAAAATCATGAACCTTCACCACTCCTAAGAATAAACTTGGTAATTAGAGAAATGGAGAAAAGGGAATATGTCAAAGTTTATGTTAACAGAAGTTCCCATATGGACCCGAGATGGTTGAAGCTATTATTCCTGCTACGCGAGGGCCATCTGCTTTTTTATATTGGCATCATTTAACATCCACATGATGGAGAAGCCTGCCTTGAATTTTGAGCAAAGTCTGAGCTGGTAAGACCTAATTCTGATGATAGAATAACAGTCTCTCAGGGTTGGAAGGGCCCTCAGAGGTCATTTAGTTCAACATGTATCTGAATTAGATATGAGATATCCCTGATGAATAGTCACCCAACTAGTTGCTGTTAAAAGACTTCCAATGGAGTAGAACCCATTACCCATGATGCATTTTCATTCCATTTTTGGACAACTATGTGTCAGTGCAGAATAAAACAATATTAGAGTTATAGCCTGCTATGAATCCTACTGGTAAATTTTAACAACTGACTCAAAAAATGCTTGTGCAAAACACTTTAAAGCTTAATCTGCATTATTAACATTTTCTCCAGTACTTTATTAATTCCAGACAGTCAACAAAACAAGAAATTAAACCCTGATTTGTAATGTTTGCTGATTTCTTTGGTGTAAATGCTCATACTGGAAATTTAACAATTGGCTCTTACAAACAGTTTGGAGCTGGCTCCAACACATACCACATACAATCCTCGGATCTTTTCCATAGGAATTTCTGTGTAGCTGTGTCCTCCCATCCTGTACTTGTGGGGTTGCCCTTTTTGAATCCAAATGAAGAACTTCATATTTATTCTACTACACTTGATCTTTATGAGATTCAACTTAGTATCTTAGCCTAATGAGATATTTTTGGATTCTGAACCTGTCATCTAGCATGTTAGCTCTTTCTACCAGCTTTATGTCTTCTAAAAATTTGGTTAACATTTATACCTTCATCTAGTGCCCACAGTCAAGGATAGATACCTGTGGCACTATATAAGAGACCTCCTCCCAAGTTGGCATTGACCTAATAATGATTGTCCTTTGGATCTGGTCATGCAAATGATTTCAAATGCTGCTCTCTCCCTCTTACCCCAGGTACTTGTTTCCATTTAATTTCAATGTATATCTTCTTTATGGAAATAGCCTCATGTTAAGTGGTATGCTGGTAAATATTTAATAATTAGTTCTCTGGAATTTTTTTTGTCATGGCACATTGAATTCTTGAAATTTTCTCTACTTTCTTAAGTCTAGATATCAACAAAAACAATAATTTAAGTCCTGATTTGTAGTGTCTGCCAATTTCCCAGGTGCAAACGCTCACACCAAAAATTTAGTAATCAGTTGCCCATTTAAGTTGGCTCTAGCTTACCCCTGAATATAACTTTTATTCTTTACGTATTCAAATGATCATGATTTGAGTTTGGGAACTAGGCTACAGTGAATGCTTTCCTTGTGGGGGTTGCTGTAGGACCAGCAGAGGGCAGCAGTGATCTGCCTGTGCATCTGGGGAGTTTGCTTTTCACCAATGTGGGAAACCATTAACTATTGATAGTACTATACATAAGAAATTATGGAATTCTATTTAACTGCTTAGAGGGAATGATGCAAGTGTAAAGATCACCAGGAATGAGGAATGACTTAGGTTCAAATCTCTCTAGCAGTTGCCAGTGTGTGACTGTGGGCAAACTCTTTAACCTTTTATTAAAAAATTTTATTAATTTTAATTTTTTTTGCAAGGCAATTGGAGTTAAGTGAATTGCCCAGGGTCACACAACTAGTAAGTGTTAAGTCTTTGAGGCCGGATTTGAACTCAGGTCCTCTTGAATCCAGGGCCGGTGCTCTATCCACTGCGCCACCTAGCTGCCCCCCTTTAACCTTTTTAAGCCTCAGTTGCCTCATCTCTAAAATGGGGCTAATAATAGTAGTATTCACCTCTTAAGGATTTTGTGAGGATTCAATGTGATAATGTATGTAAACATTAAATTCACTAATTAAACCAACATTTATGAAGTGCCTATGGGGTACAAGGCACTGTGCTGGGCACTGGGGAATACAAAGACAGAAAATGGCATTGTCTCTTACCTCAAGGTTTTTAGAGTCTACTGCACATAGATAAATAAATACAAAATAACAAAAAACAATTTCAAGAGGGAGAAGTGCCAACCATGAGGTGATGGGGAAAAGTTTCATGTAGGAGATGGCATGTTAGCTGTTCTTTGAAGGAAGCTAGGGACTCTAAGAGGTGGAAGTTAGGAGGAAGAGCTTTCTAGCCACAGGGGATCCCCTATGCAAAGGTGCAGAGGTGGGAGACAAGACGTTGTGTATGGTGATCATAGAGTAATAGTTTTAGAGTTTAAATCCTAACCCTCTAATTGGAAAAGGTGAGGAAGCTGAGACCCAGAGAAGTTAAGGAACTTGCCCAATTCCATATAGGTAGTAGGACCCTGAGCTAGGAATTAAAACCCAGGTCAAGAAAAGTCAATACAGGAACATGAGAGATTTAAGAAGTAAGTCTCCTCCTGGGGATGCCAGGGAAGGCTTCTTCGGGGAGAGATCATCCCAGCTTTGTCTTGAAGGAAGCGAACAATGACAAGAGGTAGGGACATAAAGGGCATTTATTCCAGACTTGGGAAGGAGGGGTGCAAATGCACTGAAGTGGGAGGGGGCAGGGTGAGACAAAGGGATGGTGAGTTTTCCAGTTGGGCTAGAATTTACAGCATGGAGGAAAATAGTGTTAGATACGTTCAGAAAGGCAGATTGGAGCCAAGCTGTCTAGTCAGCAAGCACTTATTAAGGGCCAGCTGTGTGCCAAACACTGTGTTAAGTGCTGGATCATGGAGGTCTTTGAATGTTGGAGTAATGAGTTTGTATTTTCTCCTGTAGGCAGTCACTGATTATCTTAAGTAGATGCTTGATATTATCAGACTTGCATTAGGAAGATGACTGGTGTTTGTTTGAAGGAGGTGTTGGAGAGGATGAGACATGAGGCAGGGAAGCCAGTTAAGATGCTATTGCAATAGATGAGCGATAATAAGGGTTTCGCCCTGAGTGGTAGTAGTAGCAACTGAATGAGGAGACACATGGGAAAGCTATGGTGCAGATAGAACTGATGGGGCTTGGTAACTTGGCAAACTTAATGTTATGAGGGAAGGAGAGTGAAGAGCTGAAGACAACTCTGAGGTTTCCAGCTTGGGAAACTGGGAGGATATTGTCTTATCAATAGAGAAAGAAAACTTAGGAGCAGAAAACTTTTCTGGAGGAGGATCATACATATGGTTTTGGACATGTTAAATTTGAGATGTTCATTAGGAAGTTGGAAACAAGATTGAAACTCAGGGGGATAGATCCATGATGGTCCATACACAGAGTATCCCAAAAGCCTTAGTGTAGTTTAAAGCTTATCTGAGAACTAAGATTTTGGGATGCCCTGTATAAAGCAGCTAGGTGGCACAATGAGTAGAGAGGGGATAGAGAGATGCGATCAAGTTTGAATTTTTTTTTTTGGTGGGGCAATGAGGGTTAAATGACTTTTCCAGGGTCACACAGCTAGTGTTAAGTGTCTGAGTCCAGATTTGAACTCAGGTCCTCCTGAATCCAGGGCTGGTGTTTTATCCACTGCACCACCTAGCTACCAGAGTGATGAGTTCAAATCTAGCCTCAGATACTTACTAGCTGTGTGACTGGACAAATTACTCAACCTCCCTGAGTCTTAGTTTCCTCATCTACAAAAGAGGAATAATAATAATAATAATATCTACCTCATGGGATTGTGAGGATCAAATGATACAACGTATGTAAGTTGCTTTGCAAACCTTAAGGTTTAAATGATAAATGCTTGCTATTATAATTATTATTACATATAGATTTGGGAATCATCTTCATAGCTGTGATCGTTGAAGCCTGAGGAAGTAAATGAGATTATAGAGAGGAGTGAAATGAGATTATAGAGAGGAGAGAAAAGATGCATCACAAGTTGACAGAGAGAGATCTCTTTAGGAGCCCAAGGCCCATGATGCCACAAGGCCTATGCAAAGCTGTCAAAAGAGTCCACAGATCCTTTTCAGCCTGAAATTCCCCTCTAACAGACTAACTGACTGATCTTTTTATGCTTGCCTGTCTTCATTTCCATTTCTCTTTCCAATTCTGGGGTCCTTACCATCTGTTCCTGTCAGTTTCATAGACATTCTCTGCTTAACGTGGTTTCAGACATTTCTCCTGTACCTTACACTTGCCATCAACTCCGCTTCTATTGTCTTCCTTGAATAAGGATCCTATCATTCCCTGATTGTCCTTCCTTATCCAATGAGTTCATAGACCAGCATGCTTCCTCCTTCTCAGCATCCTTTCCATTGTAGATGTTCATTTAAGTCTGTGACAATCTTTATTATCTCTAAAGATACCCAAAGGCCCCTAAACTCACCTTCCTGTAGTCTGGCAATCCTGTTGCTCCCACTTTCCCTCATGGATTACAATAGGGACACACAAAGACCTTTCAGGGACATAAGAAAGAACCTGGCCCAGGAGGAATATCAATGACAAAACAAAAAAGAAAAGAAAAGAAAAAAGAGAAGAAAAGGAAAAAAAAGGAAGAAAGGATTGTTGGGGAAATAAAGTTGGAGAAACAAAAGTAGAACCACAAAAGATGGATGGCTTGGAATGCTCAACAACAACAGGAATTGATTGGAAAAAGGACAGAAATCAAATGGTTGACTTGTGGTCTTCAGATGACCCAGGTTTCACTGAGTTTGAATATCTACCAGAACCACACTTTGAAGTCTGCGGCCAGCTGACCTTCTCAGGAATACATAACGTACTAAGACTTCCGAATTATGTATAAGTCATTTTGGTTTTCTCTGGCTCTGAACCATTAGCTGTTTGGAGTAGCAGACAAGCCTGATGCAAATTGCCTGATGCACAGTCATTTAGCACTTTTTGCTGTTTCATACACTGTAGATTTCTGAAAACATGATTTGTTTCCCAAGACGTCTTCTTCAGAGGATGCCTGACTCCTCCAAAACTTCACAACACTGGTTCGTGTCGTATGAGAAAGAAGCAGCGGAGTTTCAGAGAGATCTAAGGGGTAATGCTGGACCCCAACAAAAGATCTTATCAGAAGGGAGAACTGTATCAGGTAGATTAAAAATTATTTCTGCAGGAATTCTAGTTGCTACAGCCATTCTGTATAACGAGGTGAAGAAATGCTGAGCTGAGCTGAAAGTGACTGACATCTTGACCAGTGTGATTTACAGCATCAGGAAGCACCTGGTGGTGGGTTTATTACACTATTATTGTCCCATCCATCCTCCCTTAGGCTGAAGGAGAAGATGCCACTGAGGTAACACAATTTGGAAGATAATAATTTTTTCGTCTAGAGTAGGGGGTCTTAACCTGGGGTCTGTGGATGGATTTAAGGAAGTACATGACTTTGCATGGGAAAAATTACACCATTACTTTCTTTCAGCTTTAACTGAAATTTATAAATCTTTTACTTAACTTATTTTAAAAACCCTGACATTTTTTTGGCAGGGCCCAAAGTTTTCACTAGATTGTCACAGAGGCCCATGACACAAAAAGGTAAGAACTCCTGAGCCAAAAGGACTGAAGATTTTGAAGTCTGAAACAAATGTAGGAGTCCATGTTATCTTCCAAATCTTGAATACCAGTGCTCTAAAAGGGACTTCAGAACCTTATTTCAGAACAAGTCAACACCATCCTTACCACCTGGAGACTGCTGTCAGATACTTTCTTTTTTGAACTTTAGGTTCCCAACTTTTCCCTATTAATCATTTCCAACTGGGCAAGCAGATTCACTGGATCCTAATTAACTGAGTTCCAAATCACTTGGGCCAACTGTACCTGGCTGACAATCTCTAAGCAGATGGTAAAATCTCTTGATGGATATGTGAAGCAAGGTGATCCAAATTACTGACCTTAGACAATTGAAATTCTATTCATAACTATATGGGCATAGACTAGGGGTATAAGACCTTTATTGTGGGGATCATCACTGTCTATAATGACTTTATTTATTTTTTCCAATCCTCTTTTCCCTAACTCTTCTTGTTCTCTCCCCCAGTACTCTCCTACTTTTTTCTACTTTTTTTCTTTCCTCTTGCTTATTCTATTAGGCTTTCCACTGATACCTGTGGGAATTACTAAGTCGGAAGAGGATACTATTCTTGATATTGAAGGAGGCAAGATTGATCTACCTGGGGCATCTTAGTTTAGATAAGATACACTTTCAGATACCCTCTATGTTCTTCCTTTCCTATACTTCCTATACTTTCCTATACTTGCTTTCCAGGCAAATAATAACTGCAATTTGATCTGAAGATGAGATTGGGGCATTGTAAGAGGTTAAGCATGAACCATTGATCAACTAGAGACCTTGCTTATTGTGGGTGTTCCATAAATATTCACTAATTAGATTGATGATGATGTTAGAAGAAAGGTATGTGCCATATGTATATATATAAGTATATGTATATCTATCTACATCAGCATTTCTTAACAACAAAGGCTTTAGACTCAACCAGCCCATGACTATCTTAGGTAAGGATTGTGTCAATTCAGCCCTATGGAGACACATGAGGAAAAGGAATAGTAGCAGGATTCTGGAACACCTGATCTATGAAGAACAGAAGAATGGGATCATTCAAGTGGGGAGGTCCTGTACAAGAACTATTGATGTCAGTGGAGGCTGAATGGCAATCCAAGGCTCGAAGGACCAAGACAAGGTTTAGAATAAAAGACGCTAGTCAGGCATGAGAACTGTACCTAGAAATGGGTTACCAAAATGGAAGTAATAGGGAGTCAGAGAGAACACCTAGATATGGAAGGTCAAGCTGAAGTAGTTAGACTTGAATACAAGTACCAGAAAATAAAGATTACCAGTAGGCGAGCAGACACAAGACACCAGTTACAATAAAACCTTGAAATTGAGACAACCTCTATCTCAGGTTGAGAAGATGCATATATTTCCTACTAGGTCAGGAGCTATTCTCAGGATGATGACAGACCAGGGAGAAACCACATGTAGGGTGTAGGAAAGCTAATTTAAGGCGACAGATAGTAACTAGGCTAATCTAGCTAGAGTATAGGGTTAAAAATAATTAGGCAGAAGAAGTGGCTTTAGGTGTCCAATATACATAGCTGGGAAAAGATATTTACAGAAAGGTTGGCCTCATGTACTACAAGCTGAAATAGGGAGTTTTTTTGGGTAAAAGTATGGGATACAAAGAAGATGAGTTGAAAACATCATGAATTCTTTAAACAGGTGGTTTTTGGCTCTATCCAAAGAGAGACAATTTAATTTGTTTCGATTCAAAAAGCATTTATTAAATCCCTACCATGTGCAATGTTTGTGCTAGGCACCTGGGCTACAAAAACAATAATGAAATATTCTCTGACTCTGAGGAGCTTATATTACACTGGGGATGGGGGTGGGAAATACTACACACACATTTATGCATAGAAAGTAAATACAAAGTAATTTTGAGGAAGATGAAGAGAACATTGCCAACTGGAGGAATCAGAAAATATCTTATGCATGAGGCAGCACTTGAGTTTAACTTTGAATTGATTCAGAGATTTTAAAAGATGAGAAGGAGGGAGATATTCCAAGTATGGGGTCCAGACTATGCCGAGGCAAAGAGGTGAGAAATGGCGTATTATGTGGGGAAGAACAAATAGGTCACTTTGACTGGAACACAGTTTGCTCGAGGAGGTGTAGTGCTAAATACAAGATGATGGATTGGGTAGAAAGATGGCTGGAGTTAAATTGTGAAGTACTTGAAATCCCATATAAAGAGATTCTTGCATTTTTTCCCCCTCTAGGGCAGGAGATAGTTTTCTTTCTTTTTCTTCTTTTTTTTGTATCACAGTTATTTTCAAATATATATCCCCCAACCAAGTAATTATTTTCTTATAACAAAGAAAAACAGTTAAAGCCAATAGACAGAGAGATCATAACTAATAGCATATACCATGTTCTGTTCCCACAGACCTCCACCTCTTCAAAGAAAGGAAGGACATATATTTTCTTCTCTCTTCTTTGGGGCTGTAATTTGTCATTTAAATCAGTGTTTAGTGGCCACTGAAACTGTTTGAGCAAGGGAGTAACATTTTAGGACCTATCCTTTAGGAATTTTACTTCGAAATCTCAATGGAAGATAAATTGGGAAGGAGAGAGACTGGAAATGCAGACACTAATTAGGAGCATAGAAGTTAGCTTATATATATATATATATATATATATACATATTTACATTAATCCATATATGTATAATATGTGTGATAATATATGTATATGTACCTGTATTTATAATTTATGTCCATTAAATCATGAAGGGCATGCATAGGTAGAACACAGCCATTGCCCATCAAACTAGAATTAATGGATCCTCCTTGAAGGTTGAAAGATGCAGGTTAAAGATGAATTCAGAGAAGTCCAATTTCATAATGTGCATAAGTAACTTTGGGAATTCATTTCTCTAAGGGCATATCAATCAATCGACAAGCATTTATTAAGTTCTTACCATGTGCTAGGACTATGCTTAATGCTAGAGATACAGATAAAAAGGAAAAAAAAATGGTTCTTTCTCTCCTAATTGGGAAGCCAACATGTGTATTGTTGTTGTTCACTCGTTTCAGTTGTGTCTGACCCTTCATCACCCCATCTGGGGTTTTCTTGGCAAAGATACTGTAGTGGTTTGCCATTTCCTTCTCCAGCTCATTTTACAGATGAGGAAATGCCAGCAAACAGGATGAGGTGTCTTGTCCAGGGTCACATAGTTAGTAAGTGACTGAGGCCAGTTTTGAACTCAGATTTTCCTGACCCCAGGTCCAGCACTATATCCACTGTGTCACTTAGCTGCCTCTAATGTAGTTAAAATGAGTTTACAGTTGATCCTAGAGGTAACAGGGAGACACTGGAATTTACTGAGTAGGAGGGTAAGGGTGGTCTTAGTAAGATATGCCTTTTAGGAAAGTCATTTTGGTATCTGTGTGTAGGATGGACTGAAGTGGGTAGAGACTTGAGGCAGGCAGACCAATTAAGAGGCTGTTGCAATATCCCAGTCAAGAAGTGATGAAGACTTGAGGTAGAGGGGTGGCTGTGTGAATGAAGACAACATATACAAGATATGAAATTACAATATTTGGCAATTAAAGATTCAAACTGCCTTAAAAGACTTCCAAACATATTTGGAGAGTTCAGAGCCATAATGTGTAATTAAGGGGAATCCAGTGTTACAAATGGTCTCTGGCAAGACTGGCCTCTGTTCCCCTCACCTGAATCTCCATCTAGTCAGCTGCTTCTAATCACCTTTCCTTATAAGTCCCTAGGGCTGCTCAAGGATTGGATTTTACCAGGATCAGAGGAGGATGGAGGCAGCTGAGCTATGAACAACAGCTGTAGCCATTAAGTCTTACTTGAGCTAGCTGTTTTGTTTCTTTCCTTATCTCCCCATTCTTGGTGACCCCCCCCAACTCTGTGTGACTCCTATATTCCAGTGCCTTTGTGAAGCTTTAAAAATCCAACGCATGAAAAAATACCAGATGTGAAAACTAGGCTGCTTGCTTTTGTTGCCATTCCCCAAAGACTTAAGGTATTTGTGGTTATAGATGGGGAAACCGAGTCACTCCCTCCCTATTTTCTTTTTGAGTCATTCAAATAATAACAATCTCAGGTCTGCCTTCTTGAGTATAACAAAAACTACATTACTATAGGCATGAGAGAGAATATATGAGGGTACCTATTATATACAGGCTAAGTATACTAAGTACATGGAATAGATGAAAACCACAGCTTTCTTTCCTTTTCCCCCTAGTGTAAGAGACCTCTTATTGTGATGGGGAATGAATGCAGCACATTGAAGAGAGTCCTGGATTTGGAGCCAGAAAACCAAGTTTCTAATTGAGACTTTGCCAAATACTACCTGTGGGATGTTGGGCAAATTACCTAACCTCTTTGGGCTTCGGTTTCCTTGTCAGGTAGATGATACATTGGATAGTGCACTGGGGCTATAATTCAGAAAGATCTGAGTTCAAATCCTCTCTTTGTTGATTTTTCAGTTGTGTGACCATAGGCAAGTCATTTAACCTCTGACTGCCTCAGTTTCTTCAACTGTAAAATGTGGACAATACTAGTTGTTACCTTCCTTCCAGGGCTGTTTTAAAGATCACTCAAGCTTCACACAGTGAGTGGCCCATAGTAGGTACTTAATAAATACTTATTTACAGAATTAAAATTTGGACCTCTCTTTCCTCATCTTTAAAATGAGGTTATTAGCTGATTTCTGAGAGCTTGCTCAGCTCTTACTTTCTATTGTGCAATACCCATGGTTCAGGCTGAACTATGAGCATGGAACCATCTTAATTTATAGACAGGAACAAAGATGATGATAGAGCTATGTCGACTAAAGGGGATATGCCCTGATCTTCTTGTTATTTTAGTCGTTTTCCACTTGTGTCCAACTCTTTGTGACGCCATTTGGGGTTTTCTTGGCAAAGATCCTGGAATGGTTTGCCATTTCCTTCTCCAACCCACTTTACAGATGAAAAAATTGAGGCAAATAGAGTTAAATGACTTGCCCAGGGTCACACTGCTAGTAAGTGTCTGAAGCTAGATTTGAACCCAGGTCTTCCTGACACCAGGCCTGGTGCTCTATCTGCTGTGCCACCTAGCTGAGGCCCTGACATTACCACCTGAGATAATCCTGTCACCTTCCATTGATAGAATCTATCATGCATCTGCTTTTACCTGGGAGGGCCTGGATGAGCTTAGGCAGACCAAGGTTTATTGCTGAATTTTTATCTTTTGTGGACTTTTTAAACATCCTCTTTTAAGAAATTTGTCAATGGATTTTTTTGAAATCTGTCTTATGAAGATCAATGGTTTTGGACTCAGGAAACGAGAGCTCAAGTCCTAGATCTGACTCAATGTGATTGTGGGCAGGACTCTTAGCCTTTTTGAACATCAGTTTCTTAATTTGTAAGACAGGGATAATAACAGTTGAGCCACCTGCATCTTGTGGTTATTATATGGAAAATGCTTTGTAGATCTCAGTGTTATAGATGTGGAAATTATGAATTCTTTCTCTAGTTATATGATAATTTTTCAAGCTATTGTTTAAGAAAACAAATAATTATGATTATATTTGTTTTTATTGATGGGCACAATTTTTATTCTTCAAGAATTCTGTAGCTAAAATTGTTTAAAAAGATGAAAAAATGAGGCATTAATTGATTTTTGTGAGTTTTTCATGCTAACTATATAATAATAGAACAATACTTTACATTAATAATAGAACAATACCTCCTTTAAAAAACCCCACCAGATTCTTTTGTAGAGTTACTGAAAATTAAGTGTTCCTATCAACAAAACAGACAAGATGAGAACAATTTCTTTTCTTAAAAAAGAATAGAGGATGATGTAATTAGAACAGGGGTTGTCAAAGTGTGGTCCTAGGACACTTGGGTGTCTTCAAGGCCCTCTGGGAGAGTCTACAAGGTCAAAATTATTTTCATAATAATACTAAGTCAAGGCATCACCCCATGATGTTATCAATCCTCTTTGGAAATGAAAGGCAAACAGCAACGACTCTGGATCTCCAATCTGCTAAGTATCAGGAATTGAATTCAAACCCACTTCTTCAGACTCCAAGTCTAGTGTCCATGTATCACAATTCCTCTGTGAATGATCATGGGAATGGAAGTAATGGCATGGGTGACTTGGTAGAGGGAAAAACAACTGCTGAAGAGAAAACCAAAGCAAGAGAAATCACCTTCTCTTTTTGAGATCCCCCCCAATTGATCTAAATGTTTAGATAGAATAAGAGTGTAAAAAATCCCCATTTTCTGTGATGGTGTGAGTATGAAACAGTCAGGTGTGATGTTTCATAAACAAATCTACACAGGTGCCCATTTTTTATACAATGCTCTGCTCAAGCTGACTGGTTCAATTATTGGTTGCACCATGTGTTATTAAGCCAGACACACAATAGGAACCGGGCCATGGAATCCTTTGAAAAGAGCTTGTGCCAATCTCAGAAGTGAGTCTGCCTTTAATTTTATTTGACTAAGTAGAGTCTGAGGTTTCTATGCAACTGCCCAGTCGGGGCTTCCTTGTGAGCAGCATGGACTATTATAGAGGAGATTGGAAAGTCATTCTCTGTATCACTCTTAGTGGTGATTCATAAAAGGCCTTGAAGCAGCAAAGTCAGCACCACTCCAGAAAACAAATGAAGAACAGAGAGTGAAGCCAAAAGATGATAAAGACGAAAGGATGTGGGTCAGAACTTGCCTTATTGGGGCAGGGGGTGGGGAGGGAGAATCAGCTTCTTGCTTAGCATGGGCTGATCATGTTAGCAGATGTTAAATTTAAATTTTCTGGCCCCTGGCAAAATGTCTAACTTCTCTGTGTTTATATCTTCAGCTTTTGTGTCTGGGGATTGAAGGCAACAGGAAAGCTATCCATGACCTCAAGGATCTTCAGGCTGGATAGAATACACACACAGAGAAGCAAAAGAAGTTGGAGGAGGGAGAGAACAACATGGGTAGTATGTGGAAAACTCCATGGAGAGGGTTGCAATTGAATTAAGTCTTGGAGAAAAACAAATACTCTGACAGACCATGGGAGTCCTTTCCAGATATGAGGGATGGCTCTAGACAGTGGCTAGAGGCAGCAGATGAAATGACCTTTTTGGAGAAGATACAGTAGTTGAATTTAGTTTAAACATAGGGTGCATGGAGGGAACTGTTATAAAAGAAAGATAGTAAAGTAGGTTGGAGGTAGATTATGGAAGGTTTTAAATGCCAGACTGAGAAAGCTATAGCTTCTCTTTGAGGAAGTAGGGAGTTTTAACAGGAGCATGACATTGCCAGACCTCCACCATAGGAAGATTATTTTCATAATTTATATAATAAGAGACTAGAAGTAGGGGCACCAATTAGGAGGCTATTATAATAATTTTGGCAAGAGTTGTTGGGGACTGAAATAGAGTGATTGGGGAGAAGGGGAGAAGTGTTAGAGATAGGGTGGAATTGGGATCAACAAGATATGGTAACTGATTGGTTGGGGTTGAGAGAGAAGGAAGAGGCAAGAATGCAAGTGTTGTGTAGCTTGGTGACTGGAAGGATGGTGGTTTCCTTAAGACAAATAGGGATGTTTGAAGGAGAGTTGAATTTTGGGAGTGAGACATGGTGAGTTTTGTATTAGAAATGTTGAGTCTGAGATTCTCAGTGGAGTGGCAATCAGTTTATTGAAGCATGAAATTCAGCAGAGAAATTAATCAATTAGATATAAAGATGAATGTCATTGGTCCCATACTCTGTCATTGCTAGCACTGGGAAGTCCCCAAGACAGAGTGCAGTGCTCTCTAGAAGGCTATGATTCAAGGAGTAGGAGGTCTGCTGCAGGGTATATCCAAACCTAGAGCGCAGATCCAAGTGAAGCTGCTGAATGTACAAGTCTTGGTGGAAGTATCAATGGAGAGCTTTGAAAACTAAAGTGAAGAAAATCTTCGTGGGGAGAGCAGTTGAACATGGGCTGGTCAGTTCTGAAAGATATGAGAGCACAATTGCAAAGAGTAGTTTATAGAATAATTTGTTGCTGTTGTTCACTTGTTCAGTTGTGTCTGACTCTTCATAACCCCATGGACCATGTTATCTATGGAGTTTTCTTGGCAAAGATACTAGAATGGTTTGCCATTTCCTTCTCCAATGGATTAAGGCATACAGAGGTTAAATGTCCTGCCCAGAGTCTCACAGCAAGTACCTGTCTGAGGCTGGATTTGAACTCAGGTCTTCCTGACTCCAGGCCCAGTGCTCTATTCAGTAAACTACAGGTTTATAGATTTAGAGTTGGAAAGGATCTTAGAGATCTAATTCCTTCCTTCATTTTACAGATCAAAAAATATAGATTGTGAGAAAATAATTATTAATAATGGATTTCTAGGGGAGACCCAGAGATTAATTTAATTGCTCTCTCCTTCTCACCCCAGAAAGTTCAGTTCCTGTCTGGGATGAGCCCAGGGGAACAGAGGAAATGGAGATCGATTCCATCACCTAGTCACCGGAATTTGCCCTTTTTTGTATATTATTTTTTGGGGAGCAATGAGGATTAAGTGACTTACCCAGAGTCACACAGCTAGTAAGTGTCAAGTGTCTGGGGCCATATTTGAACTCAGATCTTCCTGAATCCAGGGCTGGTGCTTTATCCACTGTGCAACCTAGTTGTCCTTGTATACTCTTTAGACTACCCTCAAATCCTGTCAATCAATGGAACTGAATGATGCTATAACCAATTAGCTTAGATCAATGTATAATGACCCGCCTCTATCTAAGGAGGATAAAACCCCTGGTCACATCAGGGTCAGTTCTTTTCACTTTTTCTCTTGGCTTCCTGGACCCACTCCCTTGGCTTGAAATGCTGTCTCTTGGTGAGCACTCTCCCTCTTAGGGGTTTGTATGTATGTAGGTCTAAAGGCCTGGGACTAGTGGGGAAGTTAGGGAGACACGCAGTCAATTCTTTACTGGTATATATAATATTAATTAAAAATAAATGCTTACTGACAAAACGAGTACAATAGCCATTAATAGATAAATAGCAATAATTTTAGAAAACATAGTTTAGCACAATAATTTAAAAAGCAAAAGATTAAAAAAATTTTCTACATTCTCCTCAGCTTCTCTTGCCAGTCTTAGTTCATCCTGAGCTTTTTTCAATTCTGACATAATCCTCTCAGGACCATACCATGCTTTTGCATTTATTCTATTTATGTGCCTTTGGATCCATCTTCTTTTTAAAATCTGAGGCTCAGAGAGCTTGAGACTTGCTTTTGGTCACATATCTAATAAGTGTCAGAGGCAAGATATATACCCTGATCTTTTTGACTTCAAATTCAACACTGTAGTTGTTACATCATGCTGCCTTCTCTTGGGTAGTACTTAGATGATCCTATTACAGTTAACTGATCAAATAGGAATTGAGTCAAAATACCTAAATTCAGAGTGGCAGAGAATGGCACTGTCCACTGTACAGATGCAATTGGTCTTGGGGAACCCCAGAAAAGGTTCTCTCTTGGTTTTGAAAGACAAGGGACTCTGAAATGGGTTTTCTCTGAGAAAGGGTCCCAAGCTTTAGAAAGCCATCTGGTTCTGATGATATCCAGTGCCTTGGCTCAGAATGTTTAGGGGAAAAAATATAAATGGGGTACAGGGGAGTATCCAAACCTGTGGCCCAGGTGAAGAGCATCTGGTGTGTTGGAACAATGAATGTAAGAGAATTCAGCAAGTTAGTTGTTGTGAAAAAGTGCTATATGAATGTGAGTTATTATTATTATTATTACATCACAGATTTGGGAGTCATTTTGAGATAATAGTCAATCCATAAGAGCTGATGAGATCACTAAAAGAGAAAGGGCAGAGGGGGGAGAGGAGAGGATCCAGGATAGACTTTTTGGGGATTGTTCTAGGTTTGTGAAGACAATTCTAAGGTCTGGACAGGTATCCCTGCTCTCTATTCCCTAACACAATGTCAAATGGTCTGCAAATGAGTATTATGTGTTAAATATTTCCCTTGTATTTCTAAAAGGTGAAAGCAATATTCAGTGTACAACTCATACATGTGACCCGATAGGTTTTATGGAAGGAGATGAGTAAAGATATGGAAGGATATAGAACCAGCCAGATTTCAGATGGAGAGTGAGTGCAGGAAGTACAGATACCACTACCAGTGGCCCTTGCAGGTGCTTCAGATGAAAGGAAGTCTTCCTCCAAGGATGCTGTGATTCTTCTCCACACTAGGTTCCATGTGAAGGTGACAGGATGCATTTTGAGTAGCAATGCAATTAGAAGCTGGATTGCACCTACTTCTCAAGTGAAGAAGCTCTGCTTCTGACATCATTTCTTATTAGTGAGTTCACTTACCCTTTAGGTATACTTTTTTTGTTTTGTTTTGGTTTTGAAGGGCAACGAAGGTTAAATGACTTGCCCAGGGTCACATAGCTAGTGAGCGTCAAGTGTCTGAGGCCAGATTTGAACTCGGGTCCTCCTGAATCCAGGGCTGGTGCTTTATCCACTGTGCCACCTAGCTTCTCCTGCTCTTTAAGTATTCTTGATGTTTTATGTGTGTTAATTGTCTAGGCAGTATAGGCCTGAACTTGTGGGCAGGTTTTTTTTGAAAAAAAAAAATTGAGTGCTAATTGCCCAGAGAACACAAATCTAGCTCCTTTACATATTTATGCTAGGTGGCTGATCCCCATCAGTCTCAGATGTAGGTACCTGCTGTCTGGAAAGAACTCATGATGGACTTGTTACTCTAGATAAACCTGAGGATAATAGATAGAGGGTCAGTGACATTGGCAGTTAACCATTATCTTAGGATGAACAATCTGCTTAGCTTGAATGCTAGCAAATATCCTGAGAGCAGATATGATAGAAGCTACAGGTATCTTAGTGTGGGAGCTCAAAACCTTTTGCAGAAATTATAAGAATAGAAAACAATACCTGCTGTGCTCTGACAAATAAATTTAAGAGGTTACCAGAGGCTATGCATCAAAGAAAACTATTAACTGTTGATATGCAAGCAAAAAGGATTACGATAAACCATACTTAGTACTAAAGTGAATTAGGAGGCTTCCAAAATGGAGGTTGTACTTGTGGTTTCAATATACAATAAGCAACAATAATAATATCAATAATAATGCTTTTTAATAGTACCAAATGTGATCCATTTAATATCACTTCTACAGGTAGAAATGCACACATAACTATGACCTCGGACTATGAGAGGTAGGTCACAGCAATCAAAATAAGGCTGTGACTAATGAAAAGATAGGTCACCCAGGACATGGATACTTATAGTTAAGAAGGAGGAAATGGATGTTGATCTAGCATATGGAGACTGAGGAAAAAGAGTTCAAATAGATAGAGGGAGAACCAGGAGAAAGTAGGATCATAGAAGTTGAGGGAAGAGTATTCAAGAGGAGGGGATGCTAAAAAGGAATTATATATGTAACAGGGACTGATATGTGCAGAATGCCTCTGATGCTACTCCTCACCTAGAGGAGGAAGAGGAAGCTGCTTCTAGGAAAGTTGTGGTAATGTGTAATGGAAATCCCTTGGATAAACTTTGGAGCATGTGTAGACATTCTTGTAACAGGTTGTGGCTGACTCACCCCATGGTGAAGAGGGCCCTTTGGCTGTGAAGGCATTAAAAAAGGGCATTAGCTAGCTTCTCCTCTTAATTTCTGTTCTGGGTATGGCTCCTTTGCTCTTAACCTAAGTGTCATCTTCAGTTCCTCATTCTCTTTGTCACTCCCTATGTTGCCAAGACCTGTGGAGTCTAGATTCTATCTTTGTAGCATCTCTTATATACACCCCTTTCCCTCCTCTGACACTGCCAACACCCTGGTGTAGGCTCTTATTACCTCACACCAGGAATATTGTGGTAATCTGCTGGTGTTCTCTCTGCCCCTCCACTTAGCTGCCAAAGCATTTCCCTATCACCGCAAGTGTTTCCAGTGGTTCCCTGTCACCTCAAGGCTCAGATATAAAATCCTGTTTGTCATTCAGAGTCCTTCATGACCTCTACCTCCTCTACCTTTCCAGTTTTCTTATATTCACATTCCTTCCGTCTCTCCCCCCAGCTGCCCATTTCCCTTAAGGCAAAGCTAAGTTGTCACCTTCTATGAGACACCTTTTCATGTCCATTTTAATTCTAGTGCTTTTCCTGTATTGATTATTTCAAATTTATCCTGTATCAAGCTTGAGCTTATGTACTTATTTGCATATTTTCTTCCTCATTAGACACTGACCTCCTTGAGAGCAAGGATTATCTTTTATCTTTCTTCTATGCCCCTAGTGCCTGGCACATAGTAGGAATACTAATAGCACCTATCTCCCAGGGTTGTTGTGAGGGTTAAATGAGACAATACTTGTAGAGTGCTTAGCAGTGTCTGGCATGCGGTAGGCACTAGGAAATACTAGCTATTTATTGTCTGATTACCCAATATGGAATGGGTCTGGCTCTAGAACTAGTGGATTCCTCTTCATTATATATCTTTAAGCAAAGAATGGATAAATTAATTAATTTGACAAACATTTATTAAGTGCTTACTATTTGTTAGACAACACTAAGTACTAAGAATACAAACACAAGCAGGAAGATGCCCCCCCCCCCCCAAGGAGCTTACATTCTCAATGACTGAAGATAAAGCACAGAAAGAATCTAAAATACCCGGGAGGGCAGGATAAAGGTGGAGAAAGTCAGGAAAGTCAGGCGTGTAGCCAGGAAAGGAATGAAGACGTAGCTGGCCCGTACCTCCTCCTTAAAACAAGATTCTGGTAGGAACCAGCCAGAGGGAGAAGAAGTAGGGATGGAAGGTACTTCCAGTGTGTAAAGTCCTGGGAAATAGGGGGCTTTGAGGGTGAAGAGGTTTCTTACCTCTTTTAGGTGGATTTCCCTTATGTATAATTTAGGAATGAAATGCTTTTCCTTTGTTAAAGTCATTAGAGATTGGGAGGCAAGGAGATGTTTTTGTTTTGTTTTGGAAGGGGCAGACTTATAGGCCCCCCTAAAATTTCATTAAGAAGGCATCTGCTTGCTTCGCTCACTTGCAAAGTTGGCGCTGTTGATAGTCTGAAGTTATGTATGGTACATGAAAATATAACCTACAGTAAAATTACAACCAATTCTGTAAGCCTTTATTGAGTATATGCTATGTGGCCATCATTGTACTAGACCCTATGGAAGACACAAAGATCACTGTCCCTGCTCTTGAAAGGTTTTTGATCTCACAAAGATCAATGACAGGATTTGTACACAAGACAAGACTAGAAAGCAATCTAAAACTTTGTATTGTCAAAAGTTATTTTCTGTAAGTAGTCAACAAGTGGGATTTGAGTCCAGAGTATGGCTTTAAAGTTTACAAAACATTTGATTGATAACAATCCTGTGACGTTGGTAGAGGCAACAGGATAGATACAGTGAAGAGGATCCTGAACTTAGAATCAAAAGACCTAAGTTTAAATTCCTCCACTGCCACTTACTACCTATGTAACCTTGGACAAATCATTAACCTGTTCTCAATCTTAGTTTCTGAATTGGTAAAATGAAGGAATTGGACTAGTGTTAAGGGCTAAAATTCTAGCTAAACTGTCTAAAGTATCTAATGAGTGGTCGCCAATAAATTACAAGCCTTAGCAAGAGTTAGACTTTTAAGCGTTTATTAAGGAGAATAAGAATTTGGTAAAGAGAGAGAGAAAGGCCTAAATTCCTATTTATTAAAGGGAGAGCACATTTCTAGCTCCGCTCTCCACCAGAGTCCAAAGGAAAGCCCCAGACAGAGAGCTAGTCTCTTCCTTCTTCCTCCCACTACCCAACGTCACTTCCTGAGGCCAAAGAAAAGACTCCTGGTCTTGCCCTCAAAGACCTTCGCTTCATGGGCGGAACTCTTCTACAGTAAGTCTCCAGCAGGTGGCACCATTCCAATCGTTACACTAGATGTTCTTTGAGGTTCTGTCCGGCTTTAAATATATGAACCTGATACAATTCTTATTATATTGTACAATGTAGAGATGAGGAAATTGAAGCTTAGAGGGTGAATGACTTGACTATGGCCACACAATCAGTAAGCACTGGGGTTAGGCTCCTTGAACCTCTGTCAGGTCCTCTTTCTATTATATTAGGATGTCTGGACAAACAAACAAAAAAAAGGCTTTTCGGTGAAAGGACTTGATCTGGGCCTTGAAACAGAGGAAAAATTTCTTAATTTAGGCTTCACTACTTTGTGCTTATTCCAGTGGGATTAAGTTGAGCAAAGCTGTTCTTTGTAGACAGAGGAAATTAATAGTGTAAAGAAGATCGAAGGGAGATCATTAAAATACTTAAGGGAATAAACTATCTTGAGTACCCTTGCCTTTAGTGCCATAGAAACTGGAATTTACTTATAAAAAATTGTATACTAATTACAAATCCATGTTTTCAATTTAGTAATTGTTAAAGCCGATCCCCTAATAAGCACTGCAAACTAGTTTTGAAGGAATAAATGAACTTTCGGTGGACACAATATATGTAGTCCTTGAAAGTACTGAAACTTCATTAAATATTCATTTTAATATATTCTCTAATTCAAATGGCAGGGGAGAAAGTGAAGCTGATAGACTCCAGTTGTCCTCCAAGAGCCAGTTGGGATTTCAGTTTTCTGATGTCGAATTAACAATGCCCTCCCTCCTACTCCCTCCCCCCCCCAAGCCCGAATGAAAGTAGAAGAGGATCAACAGTTCTGAAGAGCATAACCGATTCTATAAACAATTGAGACTTTGTTGTTCCAGTTGATTTCAGGAGGCTTATTTTTGTCTGAGTTTATTATTACAAAAGGTTTTCTGTCAGACTTTTCCATTACTACTATATTTGTGAAGCTCAGATTCAATATTTGAAGTCTGGATCCCCTTTTTCATCCCAGACTTCACTGACAGTATAATATAGATGTATTTGAGGGGAAAGAGGAAAACGAGATGAGGTAAACTTCAAAGTTAATGAAGAAAACACAAATGATATTGAATGACAGTCAAGTTTTATAATTTAGGGGGGAAAAAAAGGACTGTGGCTGGTGTCATTCTGAGCTCGTTTTCGTACTTTCCAGAGGTGCCTGGCTCTCTGATATTATTAAAGCAATTGCTCAGGATCAGAACAGCAAAACTTCCACAGGTTTTATGAAGCCCATCACATGCTGAGAGAGAGACAGTGAAATCTCAGAGAGCCGGAGTCTGGCTAATTCCAAGGCAGGTGGATGCCTGTCTTAAAGACTTAGCCATAAAATCTACACTTTTCCCAAAGCTCTGAGATAACCATAGAGGCAAAACCTTTTTGGTTGATGGGCTAGTTCAGCCCATTTATATTGCTTTGTGTCAAGGGTATCTAAAATGCCATGGAGAATCATAAAATGTTCATATTCCTGAAAAAGCACTATTAGTAATTAGAGACCTAGACTGGGAATCAGGAAGGGCTGGGTTCAGATACTACATTAGACAAATACTGGTTGATAACTGATAATGATGATTGATAATGAGGTTGATCCATAAATGGCCAGAGCTAGCTCAGTGTTTGGGAGGATCCAAAGGAAAGCATAGAAGAGAAGAGATATTAGGTTGCCTACCAAACTGAAGGTCTACAGGGCCATTTTGCTGACCTTTTTGTTGTATGCCTGTGAAACCTGGATAGTGCACCAATGCCAACCCAGGAAACTGAATCTCTTCTATTTGAATTGTTTTAGGAAGATTCTGAAGATCACCTGAGAGGAAAAGGTACCAGAAACTGAGCTTCTTTCTGGAGCTAAACTGTCAAGTATTCAAACTTTACTGCAGAGAACCCAATTCTGATGGTTTGGCTGTGTTGTTCAAATGCCAAATGTATGCTTGCCTTAAAGACTTTCACAGAGAACTCACACAAGGAAGGCACTCACACAGTGGTCAGAAGAAGAGATATAAGGATACTATCAAGGTCTCTCTGAAGAACTTTGGAATTGATTGCATGACATGGGAGACATTGGCAAAGGCCTGCCCAGCATGGCGTGCCTGTGCTCTATGAGCAAATCTCAAAAGAAATGTGAGTTGCACAAATTTAGAGACATCTCTACCCCAAATGTTCATATATGAAATATTTGTGCCTGAGCTTTGGTGGGACATTCTGGGCTCACATTGGTCTGATCAGCTACAGTCAGACAGTTTAACTTGACTCTAACATAGTGATGTCATTTTGGTCCTCTTTGAGAATGAAAGACAATAATCACCAATCAACCAACCAACTGTTTGTAGACTCCTGGTAAAGTCACATAGCCTCCTAGTGCCCTAAGTAACTCTCTAATATTTAAAATTGCACACCAGTTAATAAGAGTTTCTTCATATCAATAAGGAAGCCTAGTGGGGAGCTCCTCATCATTACTAAAACCAGAGATCTGGTCTACCCTCCTCTACCTGCCCTCCCCTCCTAACAACAACAACAATAACAACAACAATAACAACAACATCTCACAGGAACATGATGCTGGCAGTGGTGGAAGGTGCAATGAAATATAATCTGTTTTTGTTATCAGAAGAACCAAGAGTTCCAGAAAAATCCAAAGTGAACCTTCAGAAGTATATTGCAACAATAATGACCCACACTCACATTTTCACATTTATATAAACATGAATGTCATTCACCTTTATACAATGCAATTTACATTTATATAATGTATAAAATATAATTCACATTTGTATATGTATAACATAATTCATATTTATATAATTAAAATTTTACTAAGCATTCTAGACATTATCTCAAATGAGCTTGTGAAGTAGGTACCTAATTATTATGCCCATTGTAAAAATGAGGAAATTAGAGCTCATAGAGGTTGGGACATTTTTAGGATCATACAGCTAATAAGAGTCAGAGGTGATATTCAAACCTAGTTCTTTCTGACTCCAAGTCCAGTGTTTCATACATGATAGAGACCACAGAATTGGAAGATAGCACTGGGTCAGGGTACTGGAAGACAGGATGTGTTAGGTTACGTGTGGCTGGTTATGTTCAGGCTCTCCCTGTGGGGGAGCTTGACAAGCCTTTGGTGTCTGGAAGAATGGGAACAAGTCATTTGCTCTGCCAAGGTCTACTTTATGGCTTGGTAGAATTGTTATTGTCCTAATGTTTATTGATCATTTCTCTGTTGGACTACCATGTGGTGAAAAGCCTGGAGTCAGGATGACCTGAACTCAAATATGGCCTCAGACACTTATTAGTTGTGTGACCCTGGACAAGTCACATTACTTCTGTTCGCCTCAGATCCTTTATCTGTAAAATGGGGATAAAAATTAACACCTACCTTCCGAGGTTGTTTTGAGGTTTAAATGAAATAATCGTAAAGTGCTTAGCTCTTATTATATTTATTATTATTATTTTATCACAATGAGACTGTATCTGTATGGTATGATGGAAAAAACACTGAATTGGCAGTCAGCAACCTAGGGTTTGAATGCTGTTCCCACAGTTTACTAGTTTTTTGACCTCAGAGAAATTATAGGTTGGAAAAGACCTTAGAAATTATCTTGTCTACTTCTTCCTTTTTAATCTCTCTCTCTCTCTCTCTCTCTCTCTCTCTCTCTCTCTCTCTCTCTCTCTCTCTCTCTCTCTCTCCCCCCCCCCTCCCCCCTCTCTCCTCTTTTTTTCTTTCCCCCTGTCTCTGTCTTCTCTGTCTTTCTCTTTCATTATCATCATCTAGCTATCTATCCCTGTCTATCTATATATCTCTTAATAAAGTTTTATTTTTTTTTTAAATCACAAATGTTTTTTATTATAGTCTTCCTCTTCCCTCTGCTCACCCCCATTCCTGGTTCAGTGCACCTTCTGTTTTAACAAAGAACAATTAAGCAAAACCATTCCACACAACAACCGTGTCTTACACTTAAGATGAAATCGTAGACAAATATCCCCCTATTTCTCCAAGGAATGGAGGTAATACATTTCTTCAATCTCTTCACAAGTTCCAGATTAGTCATTATAACTGACTTATTTAGTATTTTTATGTTGGCATTACATTATTATTGAATTCGTTTACATTAGTCATGTATATTTCTTGGTTCTGCTTACTTCACTCTGTATCAGTTCATACAAGTCTTCTCATTTCCCTGAATTCCTCATGGGATGCTATGATAATATTCCATTACATTCATAGAGCACAATTTGTTCAGCCAGTTCTAGGCCACCTTTTCTTCCATTTTCTCCATTTGATGTTTCCACAATACCAAACAATCAACAAGTGTATAGAATACTCCTTTGACAAAGGAATTCTCTAGAAATGAGCCTGAGATATATTAAGAAAAAAAATCTTCATTTGTGGAAGCGAGGCAACCTGGGAGGGAAAGTGTGAAAAAAATTTAGTGCTAAACCAAAAGTAATTAGAAGGAAGGTAGGTACTAGGGAGGGTGCTCCCCTAAGGCCATGATCTTTGAAATCAATGGGCAGGTTATCTGATGAATGAATTTGTATCATTTTGTGTACTTTTGCAGTGGATCAGTATTCTACTGAACCAATGGAACACTGTACCTATTTGTATTTCATAGTACTTAGAATGCTGTCTGTGAGTCAGGAAAACTTGGGCCAAAATCTAACATAAGATCTAGTAAGCACTTCCAAATTCTGTCTCTGATGTGACCAAGAGCAAATTAATTAAATGATCTTCAGTTTCCTTATCTGGAACATGGGTCTAATAATATTTTTGAAGCTCAAGCAAGATAATGCATTTAAAGGCAATGTGGTACCCAGGAGAGGTCCTGGATCAGGAGTCAGAGGACTCAGGTTTAGAACTCAACTGTGCCACTTTCTACCTTTGTGACTTTTAGGCAAATCATCTCCCTGCACCCCAGCTTCCTAAACTATGAAATGAGAGAGTTGGAATAGATGACCTCTAAGGCTAATTCTAGCTTCAAATCTGGTCCTAAATGCTTTGAATACTATAAAATGCCAATTAAATATCAACTTTTATTTTTCACTTTCTTGTCTTTGCCTTGCTACAAAGGGGTACGAAAGTAATGTAGGAATATTTTTGAAACATCCTCAAAATTTTCATGCAATTAGGAGGCTTCTAGAATGGCTGAGAGTGAGTTTAGAATTACATAAAGGTGAATAAACTCATTTTAATCCAGGTTGAAAACCCGCAAATCAGTGGTGGATATTCTGGGACAATAAACACATTTCCTTAAGGGTCTGTAAGACATCTAAATACTTCTAGCGTAGAGATAGAGACATCTAAGTTAGTTAGACTGAAAAATTTTAGGTAAAAATTCAGTTAGAAATCCTGGGCACTGTCCAGTCTGGACTTAATCATTTTCTATGCACTTCTACTACCTTACCTGTGTGTATGCTTTCTGTATTTGTACATACTCTTGTTAGAAACAAAGCCTAGGAACACACTCTTGTGGTCTGGAGTGTATGACAGTAGGAGGTTGAAGGCAGAATCAGACAGTTCCTTAATTAGGGACAGGATGGAACTGATTTCTGAATCTAGGGAGCCTAGTCTATTTACAGAGGAGGATATCAGTAGACTGGGTGCTTGGGATTCAGTAATCATAAATGAAGAAAGAAATGATATGTGAAAGTCTAATGCCAAAGGCAAGGTACTTGAGGACTGGTTTCAAGGCAGAACCTCCTGGTATCCCAGGAAATTGATAGAGATCAGCAAGACCTAGAACAAGCTTTTTTCATGTTTGGTCCCAGAGTAGAATCTCAACCAGGGCTCTGTGAAGGAGAGTGAGCTTAGGAAGGATGAGTGGCAATGATATATAATTGAAATACCTGGATTTGGAATCAGACGACATGATAGTTGTCATCAAGTATTTGAAGGGTTGCTGTGGAGATGAGGGATAATACTCTTTCTGGATGACCCCATAGGGCAGAAATAGGATTTTCAGATGGGTGGTGTTAAGGGCTAAAATTCTAGTTAGTCTGTCTAAAATATCTAATGAGTGGTCGCCAATAAATTATAAGCTTTAACAAAAGTTAGACTTTTAAGCATTTATTAAGGAGAATAAGAATTTGGTAAAGAGAGAGAGAAAGGCCTAGATCCCTATCTATTAAAGGGAGAGCACATTTCTAGCTCCGCTCTCCACCAGAGTCCAAAAGAAAGAGTCAGACCAAGCCGCCAGTCTCTTCCTTCTTCCTCCCACTAGCCCGCGTCACTTCCTGAGGCCAAAGAAAAGACTCCTGGTCTTGCCCTCAAAGACCTTCGTTTGCTTCATGGGCAGAACTCTTCTACAGTAAGTCTCCAGCAGGTGGCGTTATTCCAATCGTTACAGTAGGTTTGTTAGATATAAAGAAAAAAATGACTAGTCGTTAGAACTTGACCAAAGTGGAACGGGTTGCCTTGGGAGGTACTATGGGTCTCTAGTTGGAAGTTTTCAAAGTCATCAGAAAAGGCTGGATAATCACTTACTTATTCAAGATTTTAGGGAGGATTCTTGTTCTGGGAGGAGTTGGGCTGGACAGTGTCTGGGGTCTTTTCCAATTGTAATTCTGAGTTTGAATCCTGAATCTGCGACTTGATGGCTCTGCCACTTCTCTAAGCCACAATTTTACCATCTATAAAAATGAGGGGATTGAATGAAATGATCTCTATTGTCCTTTCTCACTCTAGATAACATCCTTTTAGAGTGGCATCTTTTAGAATTGGCTGTGATTAAGAGATGTGGCTACAGCCTTGTAAGGGGAGGTGCTGGTAGGGAATTGAACTGTCTTTCCTAGAGAGAAGAATGGGGTTGATGGATCATTCATCTTCTTCCTCTCTCTTCTTTTAGCCCCTCTCCCACATACTCTCTCAGTGCCTCCTGCATCCAGTCAGTGCTTAATAAATAATTGTTGAAGGAATGAATGAAGGCCATTGGACAAATGCCTGGTGGTCATCTGGGAGAACGTTGCCTCAGGCAAACTGGGACCCGGGAGAGGCCTAAGCTTAAAAGGCCAAGGTGTCCCACTGCAAGCAGGTGATCTCCAGTTTTCCTGATCTATATCTTGCCGCTGGACCCAGATGGCTCTGGAGGAGAGAGTGAAGCTGGTGAATTTGCACAGCCCTTCCTCACTTAAATCCAATTCATGCAAGTCATAACATGATCTCCCTGATGCCATGGCCCTCTTTGAAAACAAAGGACAAGCAGCAACAACAACAAGAAGCCTTGGCAATGACCCTCTTCTTTGTGTATATTGTACTATGGTGGCACATTTGCTGCCTATAACACATATTAATTCACCTTTAAAAAGAGTTTTCAAATATCATTAAGCCATTCCCCATCTCATTAAGCTGAAAGTACATAAACATCTGTGTGGGACAAAGTCAGAGATTTGTGCCTGATTTTCTAGACACCTGTGGAAGCCTGTTGCATAGGAAACACAAAGAACAAGCAGAAGGGTTTGTTTTTGTTTTTGTTTTTTGTTTTTTAAAGGGCTATAGCCTGGCTTAGAGTAGGCCTGCTTCTTAGTTTAGAGGCTAGTTGTATGGCTTTGGGCAAATCACTTGACTTTTCTAGCCCTTAGTTTCTCTGTCTGTTAAATTTGGAGGTTATATTAGAAGATCTCTAAGGTTTCTTCCAGCTCTAATAAGCTGTGAACCTATGAGGCTGCCGAATGTAGTAGAAAGAGCACTGAATAGGTATCAGCAGTTCTGTCTCAGCCCTTAATTAGCTGTTATGGCTTTGAGAAAGTGGCTTAGCCTCTCAGTTTTTCCATCTATAAAATGGGTACAATGATGCTTATTCTATTTTTCTCTTACAGCTACTGTGAAGATCAAATAAAATAACATAAGAGAATGTTCTCTGAAAAAGTATAAAGCACTGTATAAAAAGTGTTAGGAGTTGTTGTTAATTTCCTTGAGTCCATTGCCTGATTTTGATTAAACTCATCATCTCATTCCCATGAGTACATTCAGAATCCTTCAGGGCCTTGGACTTGGGGGCCAGTGATGATGAAAAATCAGAGTGAAAATAGAGTGAGTAATTTAAAATCTTGGACTTTGTGAGCTTTAGAACTTTGAAAGATCTTTACTGTACCCATAGAACCAAAGAGAAACAAAACATCCTCTCCTGAAATCTGGAAAGGTTGTGCTTTTTATACCTGAGAAACCCAGAAATTGTAAATCTACCAAATCCTTTTGCACAAGACTGACCACTGGCAAATTTGTGAAGTCAGTAAACTTTGCTTTTGGCAACCTTCCTGTCACTTCCCCACTGCCCCACCTCATCTGAAAGTGTCACTACCATATCCAGGTTGCTAGTTTAAACTTCAGTCTTGCTCTCAGCAAGATGACAACTAATCCCTAATGATGTGTTAGCAGATAACTGCTTAAGGCATTAAACTTCCCAGAGGCATTTGCATTTTAATAGGGGATTCTGGAAATTGGAAAGGCCTTTAAAGATTCAAAGGAGTGAATCTCTAATGGGGGAAATAGTAGGCTCTGTGTGTGTGTTCCGACTATGAGGGAGATATTTTCAGATTGGTTTGTTCCAGTCACTCTCCAAAAACGTTCCACGTAGGCGACTACCTACTTGTAAAACTATCTTTGCTTCCGACTTGCCAAAAATAGCTTATGTGGGTACAAAAGCTATTTATCAATTTGTCATCTATAGAGCAATGGAATTTTAGACTTGGTTGGTTATCCCCAAATCCCTTTTAACCTGCTGCTTAACACCCCTCCTCCCTTTTGTAGGCTCACCCCTTCCTGTGGCTCTGGGATCAATTCTTTCCCTAGATTAAGGAAATAGAATTCATTTCCACAAGCATTTATGAAATATCTCTCCTGTATCAGAGGCAGCTAGGTGGGCTGGTGGATAGAGTACAGGGCCTAGAGTCAGGAAGACTCATCTTCCTGAGTTCAAAGGTGACCCCAGACACTTAGGCTGTATGAGCCCAAGTAAGTCACTTAACCTGTTTGCCTCAGTTCCTCAACTGTAAAATGAGCTGGAGAAGGGAATGGCAAACCATTCCAGTATCGTTGCCAAGAAAACCCCAAATGGGGTCACACAAAGAGTTGGACAGTACTCACACACACATATTCCAACGTCCTAGCAGATGTAATTTAGTACAGTGGACTTGAAGTCAGGAAGACCTGGGTTCAAATCCCACTTTGGACACTCAGAAGTATGACTTGACAAATCATTTAACTTCTCTGTACCTTAGTTTCCTTATCTTTAAAACAATGGAATTGCTTTTAATGGTCTCCAATTTCCTTTCCAGCTCTAAATATATGATCCCTTAAGGATTTCACATCCTATTGGAGGAGAGCTACATAGAAAAATAAATATTTTATATATGTATATGTATATGTATCAATATACCACTAACTCTACCTCTGTCTCTCTCTCTCTCTGTCTCTCTCTTTGTCTCTGTCCCTCTCTGTCTCTGTCTCTCTCTTGTAATTTCCAAGGGGAGGGCACTAGTGACTGAAGATTAGGCTAAGCATACTGTAGGAGGTGACAGCTGAGCTAAACTTTGAACAAAGCTAGGGATTCCATATGGTATAGGAAAGTAAGGAGGGAGTGCATTTCAGGCAAGCAGGACAACTTTTGCAAAGGCATGGAGATGGGAGATGGAATGTACAGGGAACAGCAAATAGATCAATTTGGCTATAACAAAAGAATAATAAGCATTAAGCCTGGAAAGGTAGCCTTGTATCAAATTCTGAAGGATTCTAAAAGTCAAACAGAGGAGCTTGTATTTTATCCTAGAGGCAAGAGGAAGCCACTGGAGTTTTTCAACCATAGGGACTGACTCAGTTAGCCCTTTGTCTTAGGAATATCAATTTCACAGCTGAGTGAAGGATGGAAAAGGGAGGCTGGGTAATGTGGTAAAAAAATATGAAAGGTTTTTAACAGTTGGTTAGGATAACTGAAAGACGCCAGTTTTTGAAGGACCACCCTTTTGGGGAGGAGACCAACAGTCCGCCTGCACGTGCCGTCTACGCACTGGATTTCCGGGGTGGAGAGAACAGAAGTGGGGCTTTGGCGGCTCAGCGGGGCTTCTGACTGTGCGGCACAGACAGGCTCTCGCTCTCCAAAGGTGGCCTTTTAGGTTTGGGTGAGTTTTTATAAGGAATATGGACTAAGCTTAGACTTAAGACGATTTGTATTGTATTTCTACTTTCCTATCTTTCTAATCAACATCACCTTGTGACTACCATAACAATAAAAGGTCTATCTAGAAAACCAGAAGCTTCTTCTATTTACTAGTCTGGGAGATAAATTAAGGGAAAGGTTAAGTAGGGGAGATTTATGATCTAATATCCAATTTTTAATCTCACAGTGACCATTTAGGAGGTTATTGCAATAGTCCAGGCAGGAGGTGATAAGTGCCTGATCTAAGGCAATGGCTGCATGATTGGAGAGAAGGGGACATGTGTGAGATATAATGTAGAAGTAGATTCAATGAGACTTGGGAACTGTTTGGAAGTGAGGGGAGAAGGGAAGTAAAGAGTCAAGGATGATGCCCAGGTTTTGAACCTGTCACTGGAAGCATCGTGATGCCCTCAAGGAAAATAAAGAAGTTAGAAAAAGGTAAGAGTTTTGGAGGAAAGGTAATTAGTTCTGTTTTGGATACACTGAATTGGATCCATAGCTGGGAAACCTAGTATTAAGCCAGCTTTAGGCTAATCATATGATGATCTGTGACCTTGGTTCTAGCAACAGGGATCTTGTCTTATTTCTTTTCCCTTTTTTTTTTTTAGCATGGTGCCCAATAGATCTTATCTTATTTCTTCTTCCTTAGCCCCTATAGTTGGCATCCCAGCGCTAGTAATGATACCACCATTTTGTTTTCCCATGTCCTCCAAACTAATGTCCCAGATCCCCTGCCTTTCTCCCTCCATACCAGTGGAAATGGCAATCCTTCTGAATTTTAGTTATTATGTCTATTATCCCTATTATTCTGCCAGACCCCACCCTGTCCTATATTCCACATTTAAGCTACTTGCTGGTATCCTTGCTAGCTGCCCAGTATTAAGTCCACTTTCCTGGACTTCCAACTCTTCACAGATTCACAGAGTTGCAGGGTGGGAAAGGACCTCAGTGCCCATTTAATCCAACTATACTTGAATAAGAATTCCCTCTAAGACATTCCCCAATTTTCAAGTCAACAAATGTTTAATGAGCACCTACTATGTTTTAGGCCCCATATTAAGTGCTGGGGCGGGGGGGGGGGGGGAGGCGGTGGTGGTGTCCAAAGAAAGGCAAAAACACTCCTTGTTTTCAAGGAGTTCACAGTTGAATGGTGGGGACAACATACAAACAACCACATACAAATAAGACCTAGACAGGATAAATCAGTGATAACAGAGGGAAGGCTCTTGTATTAAGGAGGATTGGGAAAGGCTTTCTTGTAGAAAGTAAGATTCTCTCTGACACATGAATGAAGGAAGTCAGTGAATCCAGGAGACAAAGATGAAGAGGGAGGACATTCCAAGTGTGGGGGATGGCCATTGAAAATGTATGGACAGGAGATGGACAGTCCTGTTCAAGGAATAGCAAGGGGGTCAGTGCCACTGGACAGCAGCATAAGTGGAAGGGAGTAAAATATAAGAAGGCAGAAAAGGGAGGAAAGAGCCAGGTTATGAATGGCTTTAAAAGTCAAACAGATAATCATATTTCATCCTGGAGGTAATAGGGAATAGATGGGGTTTATTGAATTGGGGAGGGGATGACATAGTCAGACCTGTGCTCTGGGAATGTCAGTTTGACAGCTGAGTGGAGGATAGATTAGAGTGGGAAGAGACTTGAGGCAGGGAGACCCAACCAGAAGGCTATTGTAAAAGACCAGGCATGAGGTAGTGAGGGACTGGATCAGAGTGGTGGCAGTGTCAGAGGAGAGAAGGGGGTGTATAAGAAAGATATTTCAAAGGTAGAATTTAGAATCAATAGAACATGGAGACAGATTGGATAAGGGGGATGAGGGAGGGTGAAGAATTGAGGATGACAGCTCTGTAGAGAGCCCAGGTGACTTGGGAGGATGGTGGTGCTTTCCACAGTAAAATGGAAGTTAGAGAGAAGAGAGGGTTTTGGGGAAAAGATAGTGCATTCATTTTTGGATGTGTTATTTAAGATGTGCTTTGGGCATGCAGTTTAAGAAGTCCAAAACTGAGGTTGGAGATGCAGGATTTGAGGGCAGGAGAGAGGTTAGGGCTGAATAAATAAATATGAGAATCATCTGTCCAAATAAAGATGATAATTTAGTCCATGGGAGTTAATGAGACCAACAGTGAAATAGTATAGAAGGAGAAGAGGACCCAGGACAGAGCCTTGGGGACATCCATGATATAATCTGGATGACTAGCCAACAAAGGAGACTGAGAATGACCAGCCAGACAGATAGCAGTAGAGACAAGAAGTGGCTCTACAGCCTTTGCTTGAAGATTTCAATGAAGGGTGGGTCGAGGGAGGGGGAAAGGAGAGACCAAGCCTTTTTTGGATAGTTCTAGTTAAGCTTTTTCTTATCTTTTATTCCCTTTCATTGCACACACCTAAGTATTCTCCTCTAACTCAAGACTAAGGCCTTCCCAGACTGAGCCCTCTTGTCATCTTTTTAGTCTATAACCTCAAATACCTCCTGTTGTTTCCAGAGTCCTGATGCTAGTATCAGTAATCACCCAGTCCCCCTCCCTGTGGAAATGGAGACCCCAAATTTCTCAGTGACTTGTCCTAGGATACACAGCTGGTGGCAGAGCCTGGAACGAGAAACCAACATTTTCTCCCACTTTCCACTTTACGACATTGCTGTGTAAATTTTGTCTGATGATGGATGGCTCTGCTTGTCTGATTTTCTTCTTCCTTTAAAAAAAAAAGCCAACCCAGTTGGGCTTATGCTTCAATCTAAAGACCTGTTTTATACAGTCAACAAATGACAAACCCCAGTGCTGTTGCTCGAATGTGTGCTAGGCAGAAATGGGGCAATATATTGCATTCTCTATTTATGGGCAGGGGTTAGCTGGGCTGGCCTCACCACCATTTAGAAAAGACATATCGTTTGGGCTATTAAAATCTATGGTGCTTTGCCTTGACTCTTGGTGATTCATGGATGTTAATCCCCCTGAATATACTTTTATTTTCTTAGATATATTGGTTGTGCAGGTGGTGCATATTGGAGAGGGCTGTTGTTTATCGACATGAGCAGAGTAAAGACTCTGATTAATCGCTAAAATAAATAGAGGAAAAATGGAAGGTCAGACCCAGGCTCTAGAGTTCCGATTATATTCCCCAAACTCTAGGTTATTTATTTCTACTCCGAAGGAATCCTCCCAGAGGTTGAGAGCTGAGATGGATGGAGATTAACAGATGAAGCATACTTTGTTTCCCACTTTGCTCTCTCTTAAAAACCATCTCCATCCCTTTTGACATAACCATGCCTTCACTAGCTGGCCAACTGGGAAAGAAATAAGGGGGTTTCTGGTTTGTTTCTGTACTTCTCTTGCCTTATGGATTGTTCTTGGTGGTTTGCAGATTTCGTTCCTCTGGTGAGGCCCAGAAGCATGGATTGCACTGTAAGTTTATGTCAGATTGAAAGAATAACATGCAGTCTAAAGGGAATGGATATGTTTTGTGAGGCTCCCTTGCCTAATTAGGGACACAGTGCATCACATCTGCTCACAGCTGCTGCTGGACCCTCTTGTGCATGAAGCTTATGGTAGCTTTATGTGGCAAGCTTCTTTTTTTCTTTTTCTTTTTGTTAGGGTGGCAGTGGAAAATTTCCCCAAAGGATTGTTTTGGGGAAAGCACTTAAAACAAGGGGTATAGAAGGGGGCAGATAGGTGTCTCAGTGGATAAAGCACCAGCCCTGGATTCAGGAGGACCTGAGTTCAAATCAGACCTCAGACAGGACACTTACTAGCTGTGTGACCTTGGGGAAGTCACTTAACCCTCATTGCCCCACAACCCCCCCCCAAAAAAAAAACCCACACACAAACAAAAAAACAAGGGCTATAGAAAGATGAATTATAAGTGTTATTGAGAAGCAGTGTGGGGTAGTGGATAGAGAATTGGTCTTGGATCTGGGGAGACCAGAGTTCAAGTTTGTCTTTCACTCAGACTGACTGTTTGGCCCTGGGCAAGTCACTTAAGCCCTTGGCTCTCTATGCAGCTGGCTAAGATTACAAATTGCAGAGAAGGTGCTGATTTGCATTGGTGGGAGTTGTTTCCTCATTTCTATCCCTACAATTATTTTTATCATTGTTCAAGGGAGGAAGCATGGGAATTGGCCAGAGGAGACACTTGAGATCACTGGTCTGATTTTTGGGTCTGGTGCTGTTAACTTTTTCTGTCCTGGAGTTCTGCCTTAGTCTATAATATTGGGTTGGAAATTAGGATATTTGAATTTTCATCCCAGTTGGGCTGTGTGACTTTAAGCAAATCATTTCACTTTTCCAGACCTCAGTTTTCTAGGGTCTACCACAGGGTTGTGAGCTGGAAGAAATAATAGAGATCTGGTACAACTCTTCCATTTAACAAGTGGAGAAACTAAGTACAGGGAGAGGTTAAATAACTCAATCAGGTCATACAGGGAGTAAAGAGAAGAATAAAGATTTGAATTTAGGTCTCTTGATTCCAAATGTGGTGCTTAACTCTCATCATTCTTTTTCATGTTTCTCTGTTTCTGTCTCAGTCTTTCTCTCCATCTCTCTCTCTCTCTTTCTACCTCTCTGTCTGTCTGTATGTCTATCTGATCATCTCTTATATTCATTCAAATTCTAATACCCTGTGCTTTTCTGATACTTTATGTGTAAAAACTTTGAGCTAACTGGATTTTGAATATTTCCTCATGGGGCTAAATCATGAGATGATGCAGTGTTCATTAATAACTCCCAGCCCCCCTTTTTTGTATGTTTAGTACTATGATTTTATTAGTATGGGAGGAATTCCTGGTGTGGAAATTTCTTCCACTGATGCAAAGCAACAACAGTCTTAGAGAGTTGCCTGGGGGCTTTGGGACACCATGTGACTTGCACATGGTTTCAGCTACTCTGAGTCAGAATCAGGACTTGAATGCAGGTGTTCTTGACTCCCAGGCTGGCCCTCTACCCATTATTCCTGCAATCTCTCTTGTTATAATGAATATAACAACACATTGATAACAGTTGAAGAGAAGACTCATATTTTGCCCTTTGGGTAATAATCACTTCTGCTTAGAGGGAAGATCTCAAGCTGCTTAAGGCAATTTGATTACTCTGGTTCAGATGCGAGAGAGAGCGAGCGAGAGAGAGAGAGAGAGAGAGAGAGAGAGAGAGAGAGAGAGAGAGCGAGAGAGAGAGAGAGAGAGAGAGAATGAAGAAGAGGAAGAAGAAGAAGAAGAGAAGAAGAGGAAGAAGAGGAAGAAGAGGAAGAAGAAGATGATGATGATGAAGAAGAAGATGATGATAATTGGAGAGAGTTGGAATTTTCTGCTGGTCCTTAAAACTCAGTGGGAGGTACCCTTTACAGGAGGTGGGGAGTTGGAGGTGAGCGGTAGGAGGCAAATGAGATAGAACCATCAAGAACCAAACTAAAGTAGAAAACTGCCTCCTTTGAGGATCCAAGGAGGCATCTTGAAGACTTCCAGAATGTTTAGAAGATGGTTAGGATGTGAGAACCAGGTACAAAAAAGCAGATTTCAAGATTTTATGAAGGCATACAAGAATGTAATGTTGTCAGTTAATATGACAAGGTAATCTCTCCATTGTCCAATTGCTCAAGTGCTGGCCCTCTGAAGAAGTTAATGAAGGATGTTCTTTTCTGGTTGGCTGTTGTCCTTTGTTCTCAAAGAGGAACAAAATAACATCACTATGTTGGAGTCAAGTTACGGTGTGTCCAACTATGACTGATCAGACCAGTATGAGCTTGCAATGCTCTTCCTCAAGTCAGGCACAAATAGTCCACATGAATATTTGGGGTGGATTCTCTAAATTTGTGTGTTTCATGTTTCTTTATCAAAATCCTGCTTTGTGCATAGAGCACAACACCTTTTTTTCATGCAGGCATACAATGCTGAGTGGTCTTTTGCCAGTGTTTCCCAAGTTATGCAATCAATTCCAAAGTTCTTCAGAGAGACTTTGAGCATGTCCTTATATCCCTTTTTTGACCACCATGTGAGCACCTTCCTTGTGTGAGTTCTCCTTAGGGGGAAAACTGGGATGTTAGGGAAAATAAAAGAAGAGCTAAGCAACCATCAGTAGAGAGGACCAACAGGGGCTGCAGAAGACAGAACAGAGTGAAGGGGACAAAAGGCACTAGATTAGATAAAAAGGAGCCATAGTGGAAAGGAAAAAATGCCAATTGGAATCAATGTCCTGTGGAGAGCTATAGGGGAAAGAATAAAAATACAAAGAGGTCTCTGAGAGGAGCAAGGATGTAGAGGAGTGATACTCAGGTTCTCTTCAAGGGGAATCACTCAGGGCAGTGTTACATAGTCACAGAATCTGTGTAGGTATCTTGGGGAAAGGGACCTATGAGAGGGTCTTGACTCTATGGGTTTGGATGTGTTGTCATTCTATGTCCTTAAATTTGTAAAGAAAACTGTTTTGTGTTTTAATGCATGTGATTCTGAATGCCTGTAAGTGGAGCTTATGGCTACCTTTGGGGAATTCCAGATCCTGATCTTTCTAGGGTCTACATGGATGGGGTCAATAATCTAGAGAAGTAAGCAGGACACAAAATTTATCTGGATCCCATATGTCAAGAGGGAACCTTAAGGCTTACATAGAACTTCACAAATTATAAAGAGCTTTCGCATACAAATACATTATATCCATGAAGAATTTTTCAGGTGGTGTGTGTTGATCCACATACAAACTGTCAAGGTACCACATCTGCTACAACATTGTATGTTTTGACTGTGAGACTAAAGTTGAGGGTGAAGCAAGAAGGAATGTATGTCTTTGGTTTTTTTTTCCCCCTTGACCTTGTTATAAAATATTTCTCTTGTACCCTCTTTCCATCGTGGGTCCCTTCCCTGCTCCTTTCAGCAATGAGCAGACACAGATCAGCATTCAGTTTAGCGATAGAATGGTGCACTAAACCTAATACCTTTTGACGTTTAGCTTTGTTTTACACTTTGCAAAAGATCGTTAATCTTTATGAGCCATACAAAATAGGAAGTTTCTTGTCTTTTTCAGCTCTTAATGTAATTTCACATAAATTATTTAGAAATTGTCAAAACTGTCTGTTGGTTTTCTTTTTTCAGTTTTAAAAATTGGAACATTTTGCCAAATGTGTTTTTAGAAAACAAAGTACTGATCTTATGGATTTTGTGGATCAGTTGGAAACAATACTGACTCTAGAGTACAAAGACCCAGGTTGTGATCCTGTCTCTGATGTGGCTAGCTGTGTGAACTTGGGGAAGTCACGGAACATTCAAGGGCTCAGTTTCCTCATTTGTAAAATGAAGGGGTTAGATTATATAACTTCTGTGGCTCCTTCCTTGAATTGATGCAATGAATTTTTTGAAAGCCAGTCAAACACTGATCTTGTTTTTTTTTGTTTTTGTTTTTGTTTTTTTAGTGAGGCAATTGGGGTTAAGTGACTTGCCCAGGGTCACACAGTTAGTAAGTGCTAAGTGTCTGAGGCTGGATTTGAACTCAGGTACTCCTGACTCCAGGGCCGGTACTCTCTCCACTGCGCCACCTAGCTGCCCCTAAACACTGATCTTGTTAATTTCCCAGCCCATTGCTTTAAAAAAAAATACATTTTGAGGTGGCTAGGTGGCACAGTGGATAAAGCACCAGCCCTGGATTCAGGAGTTCCTGAGTTCAAGTCCGGCCTCAGACACTTGACACTTACTGGCTGTGTGACCCTGGGCAAGTCACTTAACCCCATTGCCCCCCTAAAAAAAATACATTTTTATATCTCCTAAATTTCTATCCTTCTCTTTTCCCATCTCCCTCCCAGAGAGCTATCTTTTAGGAGAAAGTATATTTTTAAGAAAAAAAAGAAAGAAGAGAAAATAAATCAGCAAACCCAATTAACACAGACCAAAATCTAACAAAGTTTCACACCTGTAGATTCTGGGGGCTCCCCCCCACCCCCGCCTTTGTAAAGGAGTGGAGGGAGGTGTCTTCTCATATCTTTTCTTTGGGGCCCAGATTGTTCTTTGTAATTTTGCAATATTTATTTCTTTTTAAAAATACATTTTAATTTATACCTCTTGTTTTACATTGCTAAAAATTCTCTCAGTATGATTCTCCCTCCCCTACTCAGAGAATCATCTCATATGTTAAATAATATTTTTTAAAGAAAAAAAACAAAAATAGGATAGGGAGAAAAAAACCAGCAAAATTGATCAAAACATCAAAAAAAAAAAGCCTGAAAATATATGTAATGTCCCATGTCCATGGATCTCCCATCTCTGTAAGAGTTAAGGAGGGGATGTCTTTTCATCTGTCTTCTTTGGAGCTATGCTTATTCTTTTAAATTTTGTAATATTAACTTTTGATTACCAGCGTGTATGTTATTTCCTGGGCTCTGCTTATTTCACTTTGCATTAATTCATCTCTCTTTCCATGCTTCCCCATATTTATTATATTCTTCATTTTATGTTGTTGTTCAGTTATTTTTCAGTTGTGTTCAACTCTTCATGACCGAATTTGGGGTTTTCTTGGCAAAGATCTGGGAGTGGTTTGCCATTTCTTTCTTGAGCTCATTTTATAGATGAGGAAACTGAGGCAAACAGGGTTAAGTGACTTGCCCAGGGTCATGCAACTAGTAAGTGTCTGAGGCAAGATTTGAACTCAGGAACATGAGTCTTCCTGATTCCAGGCACAGCCTGCCAGCCACTGCACCACCTGGTATTTTGTATAGCACAGTGATATTCTATTACATGTAAATACCATAACTTGTTCAACCATTCTTCAATCAAGGGACAGATTGACAGCTCCTTTGTTTCCAGTTCTTTGCTACCACAAAAAGTGCTGCTCTCTATATTTTGCTATCTATGGAGCCTTTCTTTTTTATCATTTACATCCTTGGGGGTATCTGCCTAACAGTAGAATCTGAGTCAAAGGGCTCCCTTACTCTTTCTATCACACCACACTCTGTCCTACTTGCTGGGCATATACTAGTTATTTAAATTTCTCCTCCCCATAATTCATCCTCCTCAGAGCTTTCAGAATGACTTTCCTAAAGCACAAATAGCCCTTAAAGCCTGTTGTTTACCTGCCTGGGAACCTTCCATGCCTTTAATTGCCTCTAGGATAAAATTCAAATTTCTCAGTTTGGTATTTAGAGCCCTTCACAATCTGTTCTAATTTGCCTTTCCAAGGATTATTTCTCTTTATATTTCTTCTTTTACCCCCTATTCAGGCAGGCTAAACCATTTTTTCCCCAACTCATCACTTCATCTCCGACTTCCAAGTCTTTTCATGGGCTAAAATGTACTCCCTTTTCATCTTTGTCTTTTGGAAGTCTTAGCTTTCCTCAAGGATCAGCTAATATGCCATCTTCTTTGCCCATTATCTTATTTACTAGTGCTTTCACTCTCCTCAAATGATCATGTATATACTTATTTATGTTAATTAATTAATTAATTTTGGGGGTGAGGCAATTGGGGTTAAGTGACTTGCCCAGGGTCACACAGCTAGTAAGTGTCAAGTGTCTGAGACCGGATTTGAATTTAGGTCCTCCTGACTCCAGGGCTGGTGCTCTATCCACTGAGCCACCTAGCTGCCCCATTATTTATGTTCATTTAATTAGCAGCTAATCAATCAATCAATTGATTGATTTATTGTATAAAGCATCTATCACTATGCTGTGCACTTACTAGTTGCTTTTTGAATTGTATTGGATTGATTGGACTGAAATTAAAAGAGAGGGAATAGAGGAAAAAATAGAACCATTTGGGGCAGCTAGTTAGCACAGTGGGTAGAATACTGAGCTTCATCTTGAGTTCAACTCTGGCCTCAAACACTATCTCAGTGATCCTGAGCAAGTTACTTAACCCTGTTTGCCTCAGTTTCACTATCTGTAAAATGAGCTGGAGAAGGAAATGCCAAACCTCTCCAGTATCTTTGCCAAGAAAACCCCAAATGGGGTCATGAAGAGTTGGACATAACTAAACAACAGAATCATATTTTGTGGAGAGGAATATAGAGAGAAGGTCTGCTGGAGCAGCTGAGGGTTAGTTTGCTTGTTCTTGTGCCAAAGGGCTAAAATGCTTTGCAGACCCCTAAGGGTTAATGAATCATAAAGCAGAATCCATATTGCTCCTAGTAAAAGAACAAAGGAAGACAGAATGCCTTTTGAGCAATGATGATTTTCAATACATTTAGGAGTACAGAGCTGATAAATTCTAATCATGAATGTATCCACATCATCCTGCAGCTTCTTAATTCGATTCAGTCCCTATAGACATCTTTGGGAGTGATTACATTAGATAAATTGCTAATGCTGTAGTGATTAGTGGCATGGCAACCATTATAGAACTCTGAGCTCTTGGATTCCCTAGCTGTCTGTCCCACTAGGCTTGGGAGGGGAAGCAAGATGAGAAGGTTCTAAAGGGACTGTAGATTAGAGGGGGTGGGAGGAAGGGGCTGAGTGGGCTCTAATGCCCCCAGGGATTTTTCCTGTAGATGACAGTATCAAGACCAAGGTCAAAAGGATATATCCTTCTTTTAATCATTTTAGATCACAATCTACTGGGACAGATAAGTTCTATCAGTGAAATGATTAGAGAATAATAAACAGAGCTCTGAGTAGGAACTTTTGCTTCTGGGGCAAGGGAACTCTCAATAGGATATGTGTGTGTGTGTGTGTGTGTGTGTGTGTGTGTGTATGTGTATTGATGGGGGATGGAGAGACATCAGGACTTTGCATAAAACGGATGCTGCTAGGGAGGTCACTGAGATAGGGGCAGAGGCTAATATGCTAGGGAATGGAAGTAAGATCACCTCAGTCAGCCATCTGTTTATTTCCTATTTTAACTAGATTTTTTTTTTTTGCTAACTAGTTGCCAAGTTTGGTCGTTTGCATGCTTTCAGTGATTTTAGCACCCTCCAAATTTGGCATTCTGGGGCAAAGCCTTATCCTAGCCTTGTTGTGGGTTGGACAACATAAGATAGCAGGTAGTTATATAAAATTGTTACAATAGAAGTTCAGAGAAGGGAGAGATAATACAGGCTTCAGAAGCCAGGCAAAGAAAGCTTTAGGCCTTTGTAGACAAGTTAAAATCATGGTTCAGTGGAAAGAATACAATTAAGAGTCAGAAAACTTGAAATGGAATCCCAGTTTTGCCATTTAGTTTGTCAGTTGGCAAGTCACTATATCTTTCTGAGCCTTAGTTTCCTTCTATAAAATGAGGAAGCTAATATGTATATTACTTACCTTAGAAGCTTCTTGTGAAGAAAGTATTTGATCCAACTTAAATGTAGCTTATTATTTTTCTTTGAGTTAGGCTTTTAGGATTAGTAAGATCTGGATATGTGAAGATGGGGATAAGTGGAAATAAATGGCAAATATTATTGTCTAAAATAAGGCCTAATTTTTTTTGGGGGTTGTCCCATCAATTTGGGATCCTCCTGTTTTAGAAAACTCTCCCCAACAGTGCAGATCAACAAATCGTTTGTGAGACAACTTATTTGTGATTTGTAGCTATAGAGATTTACCTGGTGTATGAGTGGTAAAGTGACTTTTTCATGATTACATAGTATATATAAGAGGCAGAATTTGAATCCAGGTCTATTAGACTTTAAGGCTGGTCTTTTATTCACTATGTCATGCTGTCTTTCATACTAACATGATATAGGATCAAACCATATGTAAGATATCAACCAGGCCAAATAGTGCTGATAGGACATGGTAGAAAAGAAAGCTGAAAAGAAAATAATGTCGTGAATAAGTAAGGCCTCTCCCCTTATAGTGTTGTTTCTCACTGGGTGTTTTCAGCAAAGGAGCAGAGATCTATTAAGAGAGATGGCTGAGGACAACTGAGGCCCTCTGAAGGTATTGTCATCTGGTGCCTGCAACCACAACCAGTCAAAGAAATTTCTGTTCCCTATGTGGTTAGACCAGAACCAGTGAGACACTGTTTATACATTCTCCAAGGCACTTCTGTTACACTTCATTGTAATTTAGCCAAATAAAATTCCCCAGCCTCTTCCATCTGGGGGGCATGGGAGATGCTCTGTTCATGTTGCCAGTTCCCTGTTACATGTTTTTTCTTCACATGATTATCCTATTAAAATGAGCTTGCATATGAATGAATGAAAGAGAAAACATTTATTTAGTACTTTCTAAGTGTTAGACATTGTGGGAAATGCTGAGGATATACATACAATGAGGCAGCATAGTCCCTGCCCTCAAGAAGCTTACATTCTAATGAGGGGACACAATACATAAAAGGGAACTAGCAAAGGGGATGTTTGCATATGGCAAAAGGTTTGGAAGCCTCACCGATGCCTGGTTCCAATGGGGGGGGGGAGTGGCGAAAGTGAAAGCTTACTTAGAAGAGTCAAGGTTCAGGTGTGATGAGAGAGGAAGGGGATGACCTTGAGTACAAGATGGCCCGGTTTGCAGATGGCTAGGAAGACGTGCAGCACCTCACATATAACTTAATAGGCTAATTTAACAAATAAAAGTTTATTTGAATGAATGATTTGACCCTTCAGTAAACTGACCAGTTTTAGACTAATATCTCCATAAAGGTGTCCTCTGATGCTTCGTTGTGGCATGGGGTGGCTGATTCTCTTAAGATGAATAGCTTTAAGTATGGTCCCAGGGACCCACTATGTCTTCTTCCTGAGGCCTAAACTAGCAAGTAGCATGAGCTCTATCACCAGTAATTTGGTCACTAGGCAATGAATTCTTTGGTCATTGTGACTGACTGATGAAATAGACAAAATGTAAAATTATCCTTAATCCCCTGTGGACTTCCAGAGGTGGTATGATAGTAGGAAAGGGGAAAAGAAGGGATCCTAAGAATTTTATGGTTTTTAGACAAAATCTAAATAATTAACTATCATTAGTCTAAATTGGAGGTGCTTATTTAAATCCCAACAATGTAACACATTCCTGAAGGAAATGAATTAGTTGGCTAGTTGATAAGCATTTATTATGCACTATGTGCTAGATATTCTGCTAAGTGTTGGGGATAAAAAGGAAGACAAAAAGCACTCCCTTACTTCAAGGAACATATATTCTAATGAAGAGAGACATTGAATAAATAGAACATTGTACATAGAAGATGTACATGCATGCCTATCTCTTTAACTCTATCATCTGTCTGTCTGTCTATCTATCTGTCTATCTATCTATCATAGGTGAAATTAATCTCAAAGGGGAAAGCATTAGAAGCTGGAGGGGAAGGGGAACTAAAAGAATCTTCCTATAGAAAGTGAAATTTGAGTTGAGTCTTTAAGAAAGTCAGGGCAACTAAGAGGCAGAGGTAAGGGATTTGAGGGGGTGGTGGAGAATATTCCTGGCATGGGGTTCATTCAGTGCAAAAGTACTTGGATGGGAGGTGGAATGTCGGAAGAACTGCAAGTAGGCCAGTGTCACAGGATTGTAGAGTATGTGTGTGGAGGAGAATAAAGTGTAAAGAGGCTGGAAAGGTAGGAGGAGGAAAGACAAGGCTGGGAGATTGGTTTGAAGGCTGTTGCAGTACTCCAAGCTAGGAGTGATGAGGGCCTGAACTAGGATTGTGGCTGTACAGATTGAGAAAAGGGGATCCATAAAAGAGATATTGTGCATGTAGAAACAACACATTGGCAATGAATTGGATATATAGGGTGAGTGAGAGTGAGGAATCATAGGTGGCACTGAAGTAAGTCATATTCATAATACTTGCCAGGTTTGAGTGATTGGGAGGATGGCGGTGCCCTTGACACTAACAGGGAAGTTCAGAAGTTGGGAGAATTTGTAGAGGGGGAAGATAATTACAGTTTTATTGACATTCTTTTTTTTTTTTTTTTTTTGGTGAGGCAATTGGGGTTGTGACTTGCTTAGGGTCACACAGCTAGTAAGTGTCAAGTGTCTGAGGCAGGATTTGAACTCAGGTCCTCCTGATTACAGGGCCAGTGCTCTATCCACTGCGCCACTTAGCTGTCCCTATGTTGACATTCTTAGTAGAAACGAAGTCAGAAAACCAAGAAAACTTCAGCATAATAGAAAGTCTCTCTTTAGAGAGGTGGACAGGAATTGGTGGAACTGATTTCATTGTGTGCCCAAAGGAACCTCCTTATTTCCCACAGGGACAGTTCCCAGGACTTCATGCTCTCCACAAAGTTGTCATTCTACAACATGAATTCAGCTCCAGAACTCTAACCTCCTCAGATCATTTCCCACTGTGACTGTCAGACTTTGTTGTATTCCCTTTCTGGGAATCATTTTCTTTTTATGTATTATCTCCTCTATTAGACTGTGTTCTCCTTGAGGACAGGGATGATCTTACGTCTTTCTTTGCATTCCCCCTGTTTAGCATATTGTTTGGAACATAGTAGGTGTTCAATGATATTTATTGACTCTGGGTCAGACTAGGGTAATTGAGCAGGTTTCAGAGAATGGAATGGGGGTGGGGAGCAGTTCAGAAGGGTAATAAGTAATGGTATGATTTCCAAATGAAGAAACATCACCCATAAATCTCTTCTAACTCTAAATGATCAGCTTCTCTTTGGGAAGTATACCATATACACTCCCTTCCTGAAGACTTTGAGAATGGCCTGGACAGGACTAAAAAACGAGAGGTACTGAGTTGTTGTTAGTCATGGCTAGGTCTCTTGGCTACTAGTTCTGAAAACTTCCTGAGGCTGCCTGTACTTAGTCTAGAAAACACAGTGGCCTTATAGGTTGTACTTCACAGGGATAGATTTGGTAGCAAGTCTTGATGAGTGCCCTTTTGAGAGACAAGGAGGAAGCTTTACACCTGCTGTTGTCAGCCAGAGGCTATCAGTGACTTCTCTATCTTTCCCTGTTTCCTCTCATCACTACTGTCAGCTTATCATAGGAGCATAGATTTAGAGCTGGCAGGTAGCTTAGAGGTCATTGAGTCCAACCCCATTATTTTGCAAAAGAGGAAACTGAGCCCCAAGGAAGATGGGTGATTTGCCCAGTGCCACACAGCCAGAAAGTGTCTGAGGCAGGACAAATGCCTCAGACAAGAGGATATTGTCCTGTCCCCTATTCTAGGCTGCCTCTCATTCATATATACCATGTTAGTGTCTTGGTATTATAGCCCACCCAAGGTAGACTGAGGCACCAAGTTCTGAGCATGATCAATTTATTAATAAAGCACAAATTTACTAATAAATAGGACCTCAGTTTCTGTAGCAAAGCTAAGACCCTGAATAATGGGGACAGCTCTCTTTCATAGTTCTGGAGAGTACAGAAAAAAAGAGCAGAAATTTGTAGGTAGGGAACTAGTTATGATTGAATAAAAGAGCTTGACATCATGAATGGCAAAATCAATGTTATTGGCTAAAAAGCTGAGGTGCGGGAAGCAAGATGATTGGTTGGAAATTGGGAATAAGGGACTAGCAACAACCCCCTCCCCTTCTGTGACTAAGAAATGTTCATGTTTGAACCCACCTGTAACCTTAGAGATGGTTGATCAGATTTCTTTGGATAATAAACTAGACACAAATCCTTGACACAAGAATAGAATGATGATTAACAAGAGAACTGGATTTCTAAACTTAACCCATTATGGGCCAGCTGAAGTACAAAGAACCTCAGACTTAGGTAGTTATAGGTCAAAATCAATTAATTGTAAATAGAACTAATTTAAAAATGACATATAACTAATCTGATAATTTCACTGGGCTGGGAAAAGGTGTCAAGTTACACTGGCCTTAAGGATACATGAGACTGTTTGGAAACTTTCTTCCCTTCCCTTCCAATGGAAACTGAGGTTTTTGTTATTTTGTTGTTTCAGTCATGTCCAGCTCTTCACAAAGATACTGGAATGGTTTTCCATTTCCTTCTCCAGCTCATTTTACAGATGAGGAAACTGAGGAAAATCACTTGCCTAGGGTCACAAGCTACTTAAGTGTCCCAGGCCAGATTTGAACTCAGGTCTTCCTGACTTCAGGCTTGGAGCTCTATCTCCTGTGCCACCAACTGCCCTTTTATTATCTAATCAACAACAAATATTTATAATAGTATAGAATCATGATCTTGGAGTCAACTTTTACCTCTCCCTTACCTTCCATACCCAATCAATGGCCAATTCTTATTGAACTTTAACTTAGCTTTGTGGTACAGTGGAAATAGCATCAGGTTTAGATTCAGAGGACCCAGGGTGGATTCCTGACTCTGTTCCTTTTACTGCCTTTGTGACTTTGAGCAAATTGTTAAGCATTTCTAGATCTTCATTTAATCATCTCTAAAATGAGGGATTCAGGGGCAGCTAGGTGGCACAGTGGATAAAGCATCAGCCCTGGATTTAGGAGGACCTGAGTTCAAATCCAGTTTCAGACACACTTATTAGCTGTGTGACCCTGGGTAAGTCACTTAACCCCATTTGCCTCACCAAAACAAACAAATAAATAAATAAATAAATAAATATTATCTAAAATGAGGGATTCAGAATAGGGAACCTCCAAGGTCCTTTACTTCTCCAAACCTCCAATCTTATGAACCTCAGAAAAGAGTAGACCAGGGTAAGGAGCAGAAATGCACTTGAGTGCAGTGCTTCAAATATTCTTATTCTGACTTTTCATCTGTGGAACCTGAACTCAGAGCGACTAAGGGACTGGTATAAAATCAGCTGCAGGGAATGAACCCTATTCTTCAGACTCTGAGGCCAGTGCCTTTTCCTTTCATTAGTGACACCACAATCAGTCAACAACATTTAATAAGTGATTATCGTGTGCCAGACCCTGTGTGAAGCTCTGGGAATACAAAATAAAAGCAAAAGGAAAGACAGGGGCAGCTAGGTGGCACAGTGGATAAAGCACCGGCTCTAGATTCAGGAGTACCTGAGTTCAAATCTGGCCTCAGACATTTGACACTTACTACCTGTGTGACCCTGGGCAAGTCACTTAACCCCCAATACCCTGCAAAAAAAAAAAAAAAAGGAAAGACAGTCCCTGCCCTCAAGGAATTTACATTCTAATGAGGGAGGACAACCCAGAAAATGAAGCTGAAAGGGGTGTGTGTGTGTGTGTGTGTGTGTGTGTGTGTGTGTGTGTGTGTGTGTGTGTGTGTAAGCTCATAGAAAGAAGCCCTGTGAAGACAGGGCTTGATGAAGAGGTCGGGAATGCAGCCTGGTGAGAAATGAAGAGATGACTGGTGTGGGTGTCCTCTTTAAATAGAGGTTCTGGAGGGATCATCCAATCAGAGGGAAAGGCCTTAGAGACAGAGAGTACACTGGGAACAAATGTCTCCATATTATACAGATTGGTAACATATCTAAATCTGACTTGGGAAGCTAGGCGGTGCAGTAGATAGATTGCCTGGCCTGGAGTCAGGAAGACCTGAGTTCAAATTTGAGCTTAGATGTTTAACTAGCTGTATGACCCCAGGCAAGTCACTTACCTCTGCTTTAGTTTTCTCATTTGTAAAAATGAGCTGGAGAAGAAAATGGCAAAGTATTCCAGTATTTTTGCCAAGAAAACCCCAAACGAGGTCATGAAGAGTCTGATATAATTGAATAACAGCAACAAATTTTTACTTGTCCTTAATCAATCTAGACATATGAGCTACTAGCATAGTCATAAATTTTTTCTTTAGTTAAGATTAGAAGAGAAAGCAAGGAGTTAGTGAAAATTTTAGAAGAGAAATTTCTTTTATAGTTCAATAAAAAACCCCAAACCTTCCTCTTAAAAATTATTCTATTTTCACTCCTTCCCTCTTTCTCTCTCTTTTTTATAGAAATTTGAACCATTTACCCCCAATTTTTTTCTTTTTTGAATGACAAAAATTGTACCCGATGGAGATCTACCATGGGTAAGGGTGGGGTGAGCATCTGAAGTCTCTTCAGCAATGGTCTAGATGAAGTGTTCCTTGCAAAACTACTCATTGAACACCTATAGAAATACCACCTCACTCCAGGATCACTTACTCTGTAAAGCCTTCTTGAATCACCACAGCAAGAAGTACTCTCTTCCTTAATCAAGCATTTGCTGTCTTGTACCATATGTTGGATACTTAATATTTTTTGTCTTGTCTTGTGATTCTTTTTACGTATATTTTAGTTTCCCTGCTAGACTTCCATCTCCTTGAGGGCAAGTCTTAGGTGGAATGGGCATGTAGAAGTCACTTACAAGTCAAGTCAAGTCAACAATCACTTATTAAATGCTTACAATGTGCCAAACACTGTGCTAAGTGCCAGGAATACAAATATAAGCAGAAAGACAGTCCCTTCCCTCAAAGAGCTTACATTCTAATGAGGGAGAAAATACATAAAAAGATGCTGAATAAAGTGTTTTTTTCCCTTTTGGTCTGTTTCTTCTTTCACAACTACAACTATTATGGAAATATGTTTTACATGATTGTACATTGTCAAATATTAAAATACAGCTTTTGTATCTGCCTGCCTCCTACAAACAGATCAGAGAAATGTTTAATTTCTCCTACAAATTAGTAAACAGATCAGAGAGATTATATCTTATAATATCTCCTACTAACTTGAAAGAGAACATGATATATCTGCCTGTTTCCTACAAACAGATCAGAGAAATAATGTTTAATTTCTCCTACAAATTAATAAACAGATCAGAGAAATTATAATATCTTATAATAGCTCCTACTAACTTGAGAGAGAACATGATATATCTGCCTGTTTCCTACAAACAGGTCAGAGAAATAATGTTTAATTTCTCCTACAAATCAGAGACAGACAGAAAAAACATACCTGTCCTCCTATGAAACAGATCAGAGACAGACAGAAAAAAATACACTATCAATTTAATATTTTATTGTCCCAAGAAGAAAGATAACATGACATGATCATGTGGAGACTTCCCTTCTAAGAGAGAAGCTCAGAGGACTCCCTATTTCTGAGGGTATATAAGGGTTTAGTCCACTGGTTACAGGGTGTTGTCAGTTTCAATAGTAAGATACAGAAATCAATTCAGAAACAAAGAATAGTTTAACAATTTCAGTTATAACAAGTATGGAGGAAATATAGAAGTATCACGATAAGACTACAGGATTCCAAAAAAGGATTTGGCAAGGATGAGGACTCACAGATGTTACCATAAGATAGGGACTTACTATTCTAAGGGAAAAGAAGTCACTAGGTAGGGTCTTTTATCTGCTAGCTATCTGGGTTAAGTTTGGAGTTAAGTTGCTCTTATTAATCATATGAATCCAAGGTTTCATAAAACTCCTTTTGGATAATAAGGTACCTCCATCAAATCCAGGTGATCCATATATTCATATTAACAACATATATAACCCATATCAAATTGCTTACTGTTTTAGGAAGGGGGAGGGAAGGGAGAGAGAAAAATTTGGAACTCAAAATTTTGTATCAATGAATGCTAAAAATTGTCTTTACATATATTTGGAAAAAAATAAAATACTATTAAGTTCCTGCAAAGGAAGGAAGGAAAGGACTTACACAGAGGCATGGTAGAGGAAGTCCAAAGGTCCTGTGTAAAGCCCAGAGAGGAAGAAAATAAGGGCTGGCCTGGGTACTTTCCTTAAAATGGAGATTTTAGGAAAAACCAGTCAGTTAGAGGAAGGAGCTAGCTGAAGGGGTGGAGTGTATTTCCAGTGGGAAAGGTGGGATGGAGTGAACCTCTAGGGGGAGGCGGCACCTTTGATATGATAAAGTCCAGAGGGTCACAAATAGAGCCCGGAGAGGAGTGAATACCCAGCTTGCCTGAGAATGAAATAAATATTTGAATGAATGAATGAACTGTAGTATGACTTTTCTTGATTGTTCTGTAGCCAAGCCTAGTCATTTTGAAAAATGTCCCTAAGTGGGAGGTAACTCCCTGGCCCAAATTTGACAAGTTTACCAAGTTCTAATCTTATAAGAAACTTTTGGTTCTTAATACATTGAAATGCAAATTGGACAAGGGGGTAACTATACTCCAAAGCATATTTCCTGATGTTGATTGTCTCTACTCAGTTTTGTTATCATGATCCCTTCAGATATCATCTTTCTGGCATGAAAGGGAAACACTCAGTTCTGAAGTTAACCCTTTTACACTGACCTGTTAATTTATTCTGGTACCATATGAGGGTGTTTTCATGGTTTCTAGACCTCCATTAAAATTAGGAAATATTCCTGTAGCTCACACCCCTCATTTTTCATGCAAAGGAACTGAATCCTAGGGAGTTGGTATCAGAGATGAGACCAGAATCCAGGCTTGCTGACTCCCAGACAAGGGAGTCATATCTCACAACTGGAGGTGGGTAGGGACATATCTCAATGGTTAGATTTCATTTTGACTCTTAGCCCCTTAGTTTTGAACCCAGCATCTATGTTCATGCTATATCCTCTTATCTTTTTTAAATGAATTTTTTTTTTTTTTGCCTCTGGACCTAGAGGGGTGATTATTCATGGAAAAAGAGAGCCTGGAGATTTATCTCATGTCATACCACCTTACTGAGAAACTTAGGTAGCACACATTAGCAGTGGGCAAGAAGCCATTTGATAGGACAGAGGGAACAAGATGTGAACATCAACAACTAGAATTAGCTGTCTCTTTTTCTTGCCTTCATGTTTAGTATTTGAACTTCTTGACGGTTGTATAAGCGTGGAAAGCAAGTGGCTGCTAACATTGTGATGGTGTGGTTTCCATGAAATAAACTAGTTTGGGATTAAGGGCCATAGAAGATGTGAGTTACCTTGGCCTGAGACTTTATCAGATGGCAAAGGGCAGTGTTGTGGAGGCAAGTCAGATCCATGAATGGAGGTGAGAATGGAGCAGGTGAGGTGGGCAGTGGCTGTGACTCTTACTGGTCTGGGGAAGACTTCTTTTCTTGCCATACTTTCCCTGATTTTCCTTGATGTCATTTAAGAACTGGAAATAGAGTCCCAGACATAAATTCCTCTCCCTTCCATTTCCATGATCTGTGAGTGTGAATTTGAGAATTTTCCCTGCTACTCTGAAGAATAAGGAGAGCAAATAGGTGGAGAGTTTAGGAGATGATTGGATGGAGGTAGCTGGCTCCTTGTAAGAACACCCAACTTCCATTCATTTGGCTTTATTCAATAAATTATATGGCCACAATATGTTGAGTTCTTGTGTCCTGAGAATATGGGAGCCATTGACTGAAAGATGAAATTTCATATGTGGAGTAGAGACTCTAAAATAATAGATTTGATATTTCTGATATTTTGAACAATCATCACTTGCCTACAGTCTGAACCTGGCCAACAAGAATTGAAAAATATCAGTGCTACCACTTGAAGCAAATACCAGTGCTACCATGCTGGTGGCTGGGCCAGCCTGTCTCTTTAGTCTGAGTGCCCTCATTGAAGAGGCTTCAGCCTTTTGGAAGACTGTACCAGCATATACTAGAAAGGTTAGGGGATGGCAATTGGGATGGTGGCTCAAGGAGAACTCCACTTGATATATAACTCAGATGCCTCACTCTTTTACTGGATGTTTAACAGCAATATGCTGTTGTACTGTAGGCTTAAGGAAGACAGCACACAAGTGATTTGGGCTGATGGAACCACTGTAGAGTCCTATATGTTACATATAATACATGCAAAAATATACTGAGATAGGAGGACCAGCCAGGTTAAGTTTGGTACAGACCTGGCTCTCACATCTAGGTTGCAAAGATGATTGAAAGAAGTCTCCATTGCAGGAACCTGATGAATTGTATCTCACCTTGTATATTTAACCATTTTAGAAATGCTTTGGATAAAGGTACAGATGATGTTTATAAGATTTCTGATTCCACAAAACTGGGAAGAATAGCTAACACACTGGATTATGGAGTCAAGATTCAAATGCATCTTGACAGGTTAAAACTTTGGAACAAATTTAATAAAATGAAATTTAATAAAGAGAAATCATAATGTCATATGTGGGATAAAAAAAATAAACTTTATAAGCCCAAGATGTGGGAAGCATAGCTAGACTGTAGTTTGTCTGAAAAAGATTGGAGGTTTTAGTGGATTTAAAGGTCAATATGAGTCAACAGTACAATATGGCAGCCAAGAAAGGTATGACAATATAAATGAAGTGAGACCTAGCTACCAGGTGACAGTCCTGCTTTTCCCTGCTTTGGCAAAACTACATCTGGAGTCTTATTCCAGGTCTGACACTTTAGGATGGACATTAAAAAAGCTGGACAGTGTTTAGAGGACATCCAAGATGGTGAAGGGCTTTGAGTTAATCAACTATGGCAAATGTGTTATGGATCTGAGACGTGCTTACATATGTATGTGGGTATTGTGCAAGGAGTTGAAGGGAGGATTGGTGAAAATGCTGAAGATGCTTCAGATTTTTTTTGGCGGGGTGGGGATCAGGGGAGTTTAATCCTTTTCATGCCAGCTCCTAATTGGCAAGTGGGAAGGGGAGTGTTGTCCTACTATTAACTCTGGTCATCAGTAGTAGTTTGTACAATTTTTTTTTGCAGGGCAATGGGAGTTAAGTGACTTGCCCAGGGTCACACAGCTAGTAAGTGTTAAGTGTCAGAGGCTGGATTTGAACTCAGGTCCTCCTGAATCCAGGGCCACTGCTTTATCCACTGTGCCACCTAGCTGCACCCCCCCCCCCAGTAGTAGTTTGAACTAGAAATAGAGTGGGGCTAGTGGTGGAGATCAGTAAATAGACCCTTACATTATGTTAATTAGAGCTTGCTTTCATAGGCATTGTTTGGATCTCCATCCCTAAACCCTTGTGTCAGATAGGTACCCCTAGGCATGTTGCTTTAATTTCTGGCATTAAAATAGATTAGCACCTCTTAGTCCCTGGTCAACCTAAAGAGAGTATGAGAGGTAGTTCAGTACAGAATGAATTAGTCTTTAAACTAGCTTGTCAAACCATGATGTAATGATATTTGAGCAGCAAACATACGAGGGGAATGCAGAAAGCTAGGCTGAATCTAGGTAGTGTGACTGAGGATTGCCTCAGGGTACCAAAATCTAGAGTGTTCACTTTTAAGAGTCCAAGAAACAGTTAATTGAAACAGAAACCTAGCATCTCTTTATGTTCCTTCTGCCACACTTCTCCTCCCCCAAACTGCAATTCCCCAAGGTCCCCTGGCCCTACCCTATCCTGCTCCTCTCCCCCTCACTGCCTCTTGGAAGCAGATTCCCCAGTGGTGCCTTTGCAGAATCCTGGCATCTCCCTTCTTAAAATGAATGAAGACAAGGTTTGGGCCACTTGCCGTGACTGCAAAACTTTCTAGTTACAGCTCTGAAATAAAGAACTGAACAGTCAGGTCCTGATTAGTGTGAATGATGAGAGCTGTGAAGCGTTTGCATTATTTAAATTTGCACTGTGTCATTCCAGTGGCTAGAACCAATGACCACATTTCACATAACTGTAATTTTGCATAATGTAAATTCAAATACATGTGATCACTCTATGGGATTCATTATTTGTACTAATCGGGAATCGCAGGGTGGTAGAAAGGATGGGGAAATCTGAAGATTTTGGCTGTGGTCCTGTCTCTGCCAGTGACAAGTTGTGTGACCTTGGGAAAATGGCTCTCTCTCTGTGGGCCTTAGTTTTCCCAGCTGCAGAAGGAGAGGGGTGGGGCTAGATGATTTCAGAGACTCCTTCCAGCTCTAACATTCTCTGATTCTGTGCTCCTGAGAGTCTATGTTGACAGTTTTGGCTGCAGAAACTAGGAGTGTGATATACTCAGATATTGTGATGAGGGAAATAACTCCACTGATAACAGAAAATTCATCTTGTTTACTGACTTGCCTCTCAGCCCAAGTCTTGCTTGTATTCACATGTCCAATTTAAAAAGCTTATGGGCTTTTTTTTTTTTTTGCACAAGCAGAATGTCATGATTATGCCAGACCAGCTCAAGGCACTCCTCAAAAAGGAATCTCAGTGTAATTGGAGCTTAACTGTTTCTGATTTTTCATTATTGGAAGTTTGATGAGTTCTAGGCCTAATATTGGCTCTGCAGAAGAAAACGATCTTTTAAAAATATTTTCTTTTTAAAATTTTATTTTTTGTGCTTCTTTTAACCACACCAAAAGAAAAAACCCCACAGCATTTCTATATGCACAGCAGAATAGAAAAAATGATTGTATATCAATCTTAAATCTATTATATATAGTCTACTTTTTAAAAAAGGGACACACTTTATAGTAAATTTACTGTTACTTTCAAAACCATCCTGCTTGTCTGTTTCCTTCTGTGAATTTTCTTTTAAGTGCATTAGTAACTTTATTTTATTTTACTGCTGTCTCTTCCCTTTCAGCACCCCAAATTCACCATTAAAAACCCTCAAAATAAATATGCATATTAATTCAAAACAAATCCCTACTTTTGCTACATTCAAAAATGTACATTTCTTTCTGCATCTGGAGTCCATCACCTCTCTGTCAGGAGGTGGGTATCTTGCCTTATCATCAGTTTTCTGTCTGGTCATTGAATTGATCAAATTTCTTAAGTGGCTCAGGTCTTAAAGATAAAGAATTAAAAAATGCTTTTGGAGGGTTTTCAGATGAGTCTTTTGGTGATTTGCGAGCTTACAGATTTCTAGAACCACAGGAAAAATGAACTGCATTTTTTAGAACTAGAAGAGGGAGCAGGAATAGCTTTAAAGATTGCTTGGCTCTCTGAAACTGTTTTCTGCACCACTGGTGGAAACTACCTTATGTACAGATAATCTGTAGGCAGCATGTATGCCTCAAAGTTAGGTGCAAATCATTGGGAGTATTCCACAGTTCCTGCTTTAGGCAAAGCTGCAGAATAGGGGATGTTTAGCTTTCATCTTCCATCTCCTTTTTCACAATCCCCTTTTCTCCTTTTAGAACCGCATGGTGCTTTCATGCTGCCTGAAGCCCTCCCATTGCTCTGCTTAGACCTCGGGGGATAGCAGTAACAATGAAGAAGAGACAGAGAGAGGACTCAAGAGTTCAGTCCTCAGGTGTCCCGAACCACCTCTTCACTGTCTAGTTTGCCCAGAGAAAATGCTATTGTCAGAATATACTGATGGGGAGAAAGCCTGGAAGGAAGAACCCTTTAAATCCATGAGGAATAACTAGGTAATAGCTGACAACTATAGAGAGCTTTAAGATTTGCGAAGCACTTTACATACATTACCTCATGTTGACTGGACATGTAGACCTGAGTTATTTTATTTTAAAAGGGAGCAGGAGGCCCCAGATAGCTGTCAGAGCAGCTGCTACCAGACACTTTCTAGCTGCTTTGACCACAATCTTTAGAGCTCTCTTTATTAACTCTTTTGTTCCAGAGCTGGATGCTCCTGTGCTGATTTCCTAGATGCTGTCTGGTACCTTTCCATTAAGGATTACATCTCTCTGCCCTTGCCCTGAAGGCTGGCTTTATGTTGACTAGCCTACCCAACCAGGTGTTAAAGTGGATAGGCTTGGAGTCAGGAAGACCTGAGTTCAAATCTGACCTCAGACACTTATTAGCTGTGTAACTTGAGTCAAGTTACTTGATCTCTGTCTCAGTTTCTTCAATTATAAAATAAGGGATAATAACAGCACCTACTTCTCAGGGTTGTTGTGAAGATCAAAGGAGATAATATGTATAAAGTGCTTAGCATAGTACATGGAACACAGTAGATGCTATATAAATGCTCATTCCCTTTTCCCTTCCCTCCTCTCCAACCCCATTAGAATCTTGCCCTTAGTTTTTAATTAAGACCACTAGCCTAAGGGGCAGCTAGGTGGTGCAGTGGATAAAACACCAGCCCTGGATTCAGGAGGACCTGAGTTCAAATCCGGCCTCAGACACTTGACACTTACTATTTGTGTGACCCTGGGCAAGTCACTTAACCCTCACTGTCCCGAAAAACCAAAACCAAACAAACAAAAAAGAGAATTGAACCGAAATAAAAGACTACTAACCTGGAGATTATTTAACTCTCATATCAAGAACAACATCAAGGTTCTCATTCTTTTATTATCTCCTACTGCTCTCCTCCTTTATTTCCAGTTCTTAGCAGCAGGGATCCAGGGAGCTTTTCCCCAAGTAATGTTGAGAGAAAATACTTCCATTTTATTTGTAAGCAGGGCCTTTCCTGACTCTTGACATTGCTATCTCTGCCATTGGGCTTTACTCCATGACCTTCTTCCAAATAAATCAGCCAACCAATCAAAATTTATTTATTGAACACTATGTGCTAAGAACTGGGAAGAATATAAGGAAGGATAAAGTATAGTTTCTGCCTTCAAAGAACCTGAATTGAATCAAAGAATTGAATTGACTCCCTAAGTCAGTAAATGCTATTCTGGTATATGAGTGGGTGGTGTTTGTTTGTTGTTATTCAGTTGTTTTTCCAGTCTTATTTGACTCTTAGTGACTTCATTTGTTTTTTTCTTGGCAAAGTTACTGGAGTGGTTTTCTATTTCTTTCTCCAGCTTATTTTTTCAGATGAAGAAATGGAGGCAAACAGGGTGAAGTGATTTGTCCAGGGTCACATAGGTAGTAAGTGTCTGAGGCCAGATTTGAACTCGGGGGGATGAGCGTTCCTGACGAGCCTCAGCATGCTATACACTGTGCCATCTAGCTGGCCACATAAGAGTGGTACTTAAAGTAAAAGCTACAGGATTTCAGAGGAGTAGTCAGAAAAGCCTTCTTTGAGAAATTAGGGCTTGAGTTTAGTGTTGAAGGATAGGTGGAATTAAGATTAATATAAAAGGGTAGTGGTGGTGGGGGTTCTATTCTCTAGGGCCTTTTCCATTCTCCTTTCTCCTCTTCCTCCTGTCCTATTATGTTCTTTACATGTTGAGGGAGCTCCTAAAAATCTCTTCCTTCCTTTAGTAGTGGTGGCTACTTTGCCTCTCACTCAGGGTTCCAGGGAGGTTGGTAATCCTATGACAGGAGGATTGTGTGATATGGTGAAAGGGCTGTTCAACCTAGAATCATGATATCTGAGTTGATATCCCTGTTTTGCCATTGAGAACCTGTTTCATCTTGGACAAATCATCTTATCAATTTGAGCCTTACTTTCTTTATCTGTAAAATGGGATATTGATATTTCATCCCTAATGAACTAACTACTTCATCAGACTTTAATGAGTTAAATACTTTGCACCTGGACCAGAAATGATGGCTCAGAGGACTCTACCTTTTCACCTGGGACTCTGAGAGCCTGGGTATAAATCCTGCCCCTGATAAGCTTGCTGCCCATGTCACTGTAGGCCATCACCTAACCTTCCTGGGTTTATTTCCTCATCTGTAAAATGAGGGGGTCAGACTAGATGACTTCCATGGTCCCTCCCAGCTCTAGCTCTATACATGTTGTCAGCCATCGTGTGGTGGGGGGACCTTCCTGTTTGAGACCAATTCCTGTATCTGACAGAGAAAAGTGTGCAAAAGGGAGGGGATATGGGGCAGACTAAAGATAAACTTCAGCTGCTTCCTCAGGTTTCCTGAACTTCTATGGGAAGTCAAGCTGGAAAAGACATAGGTGGTCCAGAGCTCTGGCCGATGCTTCTGCCTGGTAGTGTCCCTCTCCTTCCAGCCCTCACCTCCACCTCTTAGCTCTCTCCCTTCCAGCTTTGGCATATTTGGTTTGAAATTTAGGGTAATAATCTTTCTCCCCCATCGTCTTTTGGGATGTGTGACTTATCAAAGGAAATAGCATCCTTTTAGAGATGTGTAGCTTGGGGAGTGTTCCCTTTACACGGGGTAAAACAAACACTTTATGCTCCCACACCTCTGGTGTCACATACATTACAATTATCCCAGCTGCAAAAGTGAACAACGGGGGCAGCTGGGAGGAGCTCAAAGTTAAGTCTATGAGAAAGGAAGTGGTATGTACCTTAGATGAATAATTCTCCTATTCCAATGCATCTAGAAACTTTCTTTTTTTGGTTACAGGATAGTGAATTAACAATAGGGCCATTATGAGGGTTCTTTCCTACTTGCCTGGCAACACTCGTGCCTCAGTTTCCTTACTTGTCAAATGGTGGAGATCATAATTTGTACTACCTACTTGAGAGGGGTACTGTGAGGGTCAAATGAGAGAATATATGTGAAAGTACTCTGAAAGACATAAACTGCTATATAAACCTATGGAAATATTATTCACCAACTTATTCTAATGTTTGTCTCTAACAATAACACTAAATGGAGACAATAGGAAGACTTCTGTTCCCATGTTTGGGGGAGTTCTGGAGGAATGTCTCATGCTTGTCTTTTTTTTTTTTTTTTGGCAGGGCAATAAGGGTTAAGTGATTTGCCCAGAGTCACACAGCTAGTAAGTGTCAAATGTCTGACGCTGAATTGGAACTCAGGTCCTCCTGAATCCAGGGCCAGTGCTTTATTCACTGTGCCACCTAGCTGCCCCTCACTCTTGTCTTTAAACAGCTTGGGATGGGACGATACATGTTAAAACACTACAAAAAGTTAATAATAGTTAACATTTATATAGTGCTAACTATGTGCCAGGCACTGTGCTAAGCACTTTTACAAATATCATCTCATTTAATTCTCACAACAATCCTGAGGGATAGGTGCTATTATTATTTTCATTTTATAAATGAGGAAACTGAGGCAAACAGAGGTTAAGTGGCTTACTCAAAGTCACATCGTATCTGAGGCTGGATTTGAACTCAGGTCTTCTTGACTGTAGGCCTAGAGCTCTATCTGCTTGACCATTTAGCTGCCTATAAAATGTCATAAAGTATCATGCAAATATAAGGCAATGGCTTTATGAATCATATAGTCTTAGAGTTGGAAGGAACTTTAGAGGTCATCTAAATGAATGTCCATCCAAAGCAGAAATCCTTGACAGATGGTCCTACAATGGACGCTCCATGAGGACAGGCCCTTCCCTAGTCACAATTCCTCAGAATGTAAGTCATTGAGGGGAGATATTCTTTCATTTTGTTTTTTTATTCCCAGTATTTAGCACAGTTTGATACATAGTAATCACTTAATATATGTCTTTTCATTCATGCATTTATTCACTCATTCATTCATTTTTCTTTTTTTTTTTGATGAGGCAATTGGGGTTAAGTGACTTGCCCAGGGTCACACAGCTAGTAAGTGTCAAGGGTCTGAGGCCAGATTTGAACTCAGGTCCTCCTGAATCCAGGGCCAGTGCTCTATCCACTGTGCCACCTAGCTGCCCCTATTCATTCATTTTTAAACTTTCAGGTTTTCTTTATTTTTGGATATCTCCAAGGATAGCCTGGTACATGACATAATTTCATTTGATAAATGTACATTGAAAGAATGACACTATACTGCCATACTTCTGTCAGACTGTAAGGTCCTCAAGGGTTAAGGCTGTTTTATCTTGACTTTGTATCTTTAGCACCTTGCTTAGTACCTGGCATATAATTGGCACTTAAATTCTTGTTGCTTATTTGATTAATTCATTTGAACTCAGGTTACATTATTTATTTTTAGCAGTTACATCACAGCGTGGGCTCATATTGGACATGATCAAATTATTGTTAAAATGTATTTCTAGCTCACCAAGTGACCCCATGAATGTCCCAGCAAACAGTTGGAATGTACCAGGATATTCCTTTACCTGGTTACATACTGATGCCACTTTCAATATGTCAACCTCTTATCTATCTCCCATTTAAACCTCTAGTTATCCTTTCCACACCAGATGGAATTACACAAACAAACCCCATATTAATCTCTTTATCTTCTGATAGTTTTAATCCGGAAAATTTCTTTTCCCATATCTATGTCAATTACTGACATATTATACCCTTACGGATTTTGTACTTTGTCTTTCCTCAAATTTTCTGTTTAACAGTGCATCTGTAAATCTTGTTGCACCAAGAGACAGCAAAGTGGGTAGAGTATTCTGGGCTTGAAGACCTGGATTCAAATTTTGCCTATGACTCCTCCTAACTGTGTGACCATCAGCTAGTGACTTAATATCTCAGTTTCCTCCCCAGATCTCTGCTGCCAACTTCACAGTTATTGTGAGGTTCAAATAAGATAATGACCATATATCACTTTCCATATTTTTAAGTGCTACTTAGAGTTCAGTTATTATCATATCAATAATCTCACAACAAAGGCTCACATTTATACTCTGCTTCATGATTTGCAGAGCTTTTGTTAATAACAACCTTGTCAGGCTGTACACATATTACAATCTTCATTTTACAGACAAGGAAACTGAAGCTTCATGATCTATGCCTCTCCCTTCCCTCATCCTATGTCTTAGAGTGATTTTATATTTCAAACACCTGCTCTCATGGGCTCATGACATGTAGAGCTGGTAGGCACTTATAAAGATCAACTAGTGCAATCCTTTCTTTTTACAGATGGAATCCAGAGGAAGAGAAATGACTTGTCCAAGGCCACCCAACTACTAAGCATATCTTTATTGTGAGTGGCTTTTGTATTTCTGTCAGTTTCCATCTCCTTCTCATTATTTTAAATTTGTTCCTCCTCAGCTGCTTTCCTAAGCTTTCTTTTTTTTTTTTTTATCTTTTTTTTTTTTTTGGTGAGGCAATTGGGGTTAAGTGACTTGCCCAGGGTCACACAGCTAGTAAATGTTAAGCGTCTGAATTCGGATTTGAACTCAGATCCTCCTGAATCCAGGGCCGGTGCTTTATCCACTGAGCCATTTAGCTGCCCCCTAAGCTTTCTTAATTGTGCGTGACCATGTGAATTACCCTAATGCCATTCTCCACCTTGAACTCATTAGTCTTGTAAACCGTGTCTGTCTTCTGGGAGGAAGTTACCCTCTCATTCCCACACATGTCTCACTATTGGCAGTTAGAGAGAGCTTCTCAAAAGTTCCCTGAACAGGAGCACAGGTCATCCCCATTTAATAGATGAGAACGAGGCCCAAAGAAGTGACCTGGCTTCAACTTCCTCATCTATAAAATGAAAAGGTGGGACTAAATCGTATTTAAAGTCACTGTTAGTGCTAAAAGTCCTAGAAGACTATGACTTGCCCAAACATCACACAGTCAATGGCAAAGAGACCAGATGCCAGGTCTTCTGACTCCCATCCCTGTGTTCTTTCTATTAGACAATATCTTCCTAGGGAATAAGTGGACATATATAATTTTCCTTTTCTGTGGAGGGTCTAAGATGTTTATAATTCTTTAGTATCTGGCTGTGCCTGTGTGAGCCAGGTCTAGGGGTAAGGAAAGGCAGACGACATAGCTCAGTGGCTTGGGGATTTATGCTTCATCATTAAGAGAACAAGAAAAGTAGGGAGTCCATCAGAAAACCACAAACCCTCCTCCAACTTAGATACAGTAATGATGGAGAGAGGTAGCAGGTAAAGCATGGTATCCACAGGGTGTGTGTGTGTGTGTGTGTGTGTGTGTGTGTGTGTGTGAGAGAGAGAGAGAGAGAGAGAGAGAGAGAGAAACAAGAAGTCAAGAGTCTAGTGAAGCAGACGAAACACTGAGTCAAACAAACTGGGTGGGATCAGGGGAAAGCAGAGTTCAGAGAGTTGGGTTCCCAGTCACTAAACCAAATTGAAACTGGGAAAAGCAGACAGGTAACTGGAGGCAAGCTGCAGGCAACATGACCTTCTCTGGGTCTTATAGGACCTTTTTGTATCTGTGACCTAATAGATCATATTACTTGGCCAATGTGATAGTGCAACAAATTGTGATAATTGGTCAGGGTTACACAATAGCGAAAGGGATGGATTGGGAATCAGAGAACTTTGGTACCAGTCCTTACTCTCCTACCTTTGCTACCTGTGGCTAACCTTTCTGAGGTCAGTTTCACATCTGCAAAAAAAGAGGCAGAGATTAAATGATCTTCAATGTCCTTCCTAGCTCTAAATTAAATAATTTAATGTATCAATCATCCAATCAACTAGTACTTATTAAGTTCCAACTATGTACTGTTCTAGTCCTTGGGGGTATAGGTATAAAGGGCAGAACAATCTAATGGGGGGAAATCAAAGACATCTAAAATACATACGACATAAATATATAACTGCACACACAAAAAAATAGCCATACAGGGCAGCTAGGTGGCGTAGTGGATAAAGCACTGGCCTTGTATTCAGGAGGACCCGAGTCCTTGACACTTGCTAGCTTGTGTGACCCTGGGCAAGTCACTTAACCCCCATTGCCCCCCCCACAAAAAAATAGCCATACACAAGGTAGGTTGGGAAGCAGAGTATTGATTGACAAGTACTTATTGAGCACCTTCTAAGCATGTGATGCTTTGATGGGCACTATGGGAGGATACAGAGAATCAGTTTTATTTAGAATTTTATTTTCTACCCAAGTTACATGTAAAAACACATTTTAACATTGATTTTAAAAAAACTTTGTGTTCCAAATTCTCTTCCTCCCTCTCTACCCACCCTTAAGAACTCCAGCAATTAAATATAAGTTATACATGTGTAGTCATGCAAAACATTTCCACATTAGTCAGGTTATGAAAGAAAATAGACAAAAAAACTTTAGAAAAAGGAACTAAGAAAAAAATTATACTTCAAGATACAGAGAATCATAACATATAGGCCTTGTTCTCAAATAATTCATGGATGCGTTTAATGTAAAAGGTATAATTTTTCAAACTATGACTTAAGATTAAAGAAATTTTCATCCAGCCACTAGTCTAGATGTCTAATGACAGAGCCTGTCTCTTTGCCATTTCCCTTGTCCCAAAGAATCTTTTTTTTGAGGGTTCAACATTCAAAGAGTTGTATCTGGAAATATCACACCTATCCAAGCCATTGATTCTTGTTGAAATTTGTGTTCCTGAGAAGTCAAGGACGATTCAAAGATAACTCCAGAGATTTCTCAGTAAAATAGTAGAAAACCAAGAGGTTTCAAAAATAATATACTAAAACATCATGAATATGGAATAGATATAACTGGTAGGAGTTAATTAACGAATTCTTAAATTAACAAGTAGAATAAGAAGTGAGAGGTGATGTGGTATAATTTACTTAGACACAAACTAAGGTTATTCTTGGATGCATGTTTCAGAGTTGCAGTTAAGAAAAGGGTTTCACATCTGTAGGACCTTCTGCATATCTTGTTGCCTGGGTTCCATTTTAGGGACATTGATTGCTGTGTTCAAAATTTATTGGATTTAGTGATCCAGTACCTGACACAATGTGAACAAATATAGTAGATAATGAATAGTAGTAGTAGTAGTAGTAGTAGTAGTAGTAGGTGATTATCAAACACCTGTTTGTATTTACAATCCTATGCCTCAGTTTCTTCATTTGTCCAATGTACCTAAAATGAATACTTGTTTTTACATCCCTTCCAAGACTGTTATGTGACTTATAGGAGAAAACAAAGGAAAACATAGGCATGAAAACACTTTGAATTACTTAATAGAGCCATAAAAATATGAAGCACTCTCATTATTATTTTTTAGAAATCTCCAAATGGTCTTAACAGTATTGATTGGATAACTCATAAGAAAAAGAAAACAAGACAGTCTTCAAGAAGGATAAGCTAGGTGGTACAATGTATAGAGTGCTGGACCTGGAGTCAGGAAGACCTGAGTTCAAATGTAGCCTCAAACATTTTCCAGCTATATGACCCTGGGCAAGTCATTTAGCCTTATTTGTCTCAGTTTCCTCATCTGTAAAATGAGATGGAGAAGGAAATGGCAAAGTACTCCAGTATCTGCCAAAAAACCCCTCAAATGGGGCCACAAAAAGTCAGACATGACTAAACAACAAAAATCCTCAAGGAACTTTTAGGACTTTTATTGAGATTAATGAGATTATTAATAATGATGAGATTATTATACCTATCTTCTCAAAGACAGAACTGAAATCCAGAAAAATTAAGTGACTTGCCCCAAATCACAAAGCTAGTCAGTGGAAGAACTAGAACCTGCTTCTCTTGACTAGTGGGGAGATGTAATAAACATACAGAAACAAGTAGGAAACATAAGCAAGTTTCAGAGAGTAAAGCCCTTTACTTTCCATAATACAGAGTATAGTCTATGCTTTAGAACCTGAAACTTGCTAATTTGAATTGAGCTGACTCAGGGAGAACTTTGTGGAATAGAGGAGTTCTGAACCAGGTCTTGACTGACTCTTTTACAAAGGTAAAATTGCAGGAATGAAAAGCTCTATTCACATGGGAATGTCAGATGCGTTTTGCTTAGTTCATACCGTACCAATGAAATCTTAAAATGTTTCTCTAAACTACCTATTCTCTAAAGAACTGCTAACCTGACCTGACTCAAGAAACCTGCTCTCCAGCTCTTTGGTTGCCTAGCAACACTTTCCCTTTCCATCTCTGTCACATCACACATTGTGTTAGGAAGCCCTAAGCTCAGTTGTGTTCGCCTGGACTCCATTTGGGGGTGTGTACAAATCCCCTGAAAGCTGTCGCTTCAGAGACTACTTTTAGACACTGTGGTCCCACTGCAACAACTAGATGTTACTTTTTCAGTGGCCACCCCAAGGCTACTGGTTTACAGTTTGGTCAGAGGTCTTTCTAAGATTAGATTTAGGAAAATACACCCCTCTTCTCAGCCCACATTGCTTGCTGACAAGTTGACCTCTTTACCTTTAGTTTTTCTGTCTTTGTACTCCATGTTAAACATGGCTATCAGGGTAATCTGTTTTGAGTATGTTCTTCATTAAGAGGCAGCTAGGTGGTGCAGTTGATAGAGGGTCAGGCTTGGAGTCAGGAAGACTTAAGTTCAAATCCAGCCTCAGACACTTATTTGAGCAAGTCACTTACCTCTGTTGCCAAAGTTTCCTCATTGGTAAAATATGAATCATAATAACACCTATTTCAAGTGTTTAGTACCTGACTCATAGTAAATGCTATATAAATGTTAGATACTATTATTATCCCACAGCATAAAGTCTAAAAATCTCTGGCTTTCAGTTCTCTATCATCTGGCCTCACCAGATCCATCTAATGTTAATACTAACTCTATCACTGATCTTGTCCTGCTTTCAAGACCCTCCATCATCTGACCTTATCCTTCTGATATTATCCAATTCTGTTTCAACATATAAGCACAATTCTAGTTGCTTTATCTGTGCACCTTTGCTCAAATTGTTCCCCTGTCTAGAATGTGTTTTCCCCTCTTTATCCAAATTTTATTCAACCTTCAAATCATATCTTCTCTGGGAAGCTGTCCCTGACTGTTTCAAGCCTTCATTGATCCTTTTCTTTCCTGAGCTTCTATAGCTATATAGTTTGGTTTTTTTAGTGAGGCAATTGGGGTTAAGTGACTTGCCCAGGGTCACACAGCTAGTGTTAAGTGTCTGAGGCCGGATTTGAACTCAGGTACTCCTGACTCCAAGGCCAGTGCTCTATCAACTGCGCCACCTAGCTGCCCCTAGCTATATAGTTTGTATCACACAGTTGAGTGCATAATTACACAGTCTTATTTGTTCACCACTGTTTTACTTCTTGTGTTTCTACTTGTAAGCTCCTTGAAGACAGGAACCTGTCAGTCAGTCAGTGAACTGGCATTTATTAAGCACCTACTATGTACCAGACACTGTGTTAAGCACAAAGAAGGGCAAAAAATAGTCCCTGCTCTCAAGGAACTCACAGTCTAATTAGACTAACAGGTCTAAAGGGGGAGGCAGCATGCAAAGAGCTAAGTACAAATAGGACATATACAGGATAAATTGGAGGTAATGAGTAGAGGGAAGGCACTAAGATGAAGGGTTACTAGGAAAGTCTTCTTGCAGAAGGTAGGACTTGAGCTGATACTTGAAGGCAGCCAGGGAAGCCAGGATGTAGAGATGAGAGGAAGAGAGTTCCAGGCATGGGGACAGTCTTCAAATATGGAGTTGAGAAATGGAGTGTCCTGTGCAAGGAACAGCATTTGAAGGACAGATGGTGTGTCATCCTTTTGTATCCTGTATAGCACCTCCCACAGGGCTGGGTATGTAAGTTCTGGGTAAATGCTTGTTGGTGAATTGTTTATTTGTTCTAACATTCCTCACAATAAGACTCCATTAGCTAGACACAGAAAGAGAATAATATTTCAGACTAGGCAAGCCTAAAATAATACATTTTATTTATTTTATAACCTGTGTATCTCAAAGTGGGGAGGGTAGACTAGTAATAAAAAGCAGAGTTCCTGGCTTGACCATAACATGTCAGGAAGCTACTCTACATTTGAGATACTCTGAAAAGTAGCATACACTCATAAGCCTCCACTGATGAGTTTCTGTTAGCCATGAGAGGACACAGTTCAAAACAATTTAGCCAAAGCATATAACAAATTAAGTGACAAGAAAAGATCCTCCCATTAACACATGGGGTACACTTTCCCACAGATTATCATACCACCAGTGAATTATAACATATATAGCATACATATGTGAGAATATGTGTGATAGGGCATACATATGAAAGGCATATATGTGGGGAAACATGGCCAGGATACCTCTGACACTATAGAGCTACAGTGTCCTCTGGTGAGGTCAAGGGACCTTAGAAGTCATCTTGTCCAAGTTCTCATTTTGCATATGAGAGAACTGAAGCCCTAGGGGTGAAATGACTCATTCAATGTTCCATAGGTAGCAAATTGCAGAGCTAAGATATGAGCCAAATTTGATTCCCAAATCAGTATTCTTTCCACTATTACCTTAGGATGTCATATGGATCTCTTCTGGGTGTGGGTGTTGTGTTTCTGCTGAACATCTCTGCTAGTCTCTTGATCTGAGGCTTGTAGTTTCTGTGTTGTTTCCTGCCACCATCTTCTGTGGCTTAGCAACTAGTAAGTATCTCTCACCCAGGGAGAGTTAAAGCTCTTTGAATGTTTAGAAGGGGGTGATGCATACTTAGACAGACAGCCAACAATATTTAGCAGAATACCCCAGGCTAATACTAAATCCATTCTCTTGACCAGCCTTGTTCCTTTGTCTAACTCTTAAATGACTTATGGCTAGAAGTTCTTTTTAGCACTTATACTTATACACCCTGATACAGCGATAATAGCCTCAGACCTCCACTTTAACAGAGTAGAAAGGAGCAGGGTGAAGCCATGATGGGTAGGTTGCTTTCAATATACCTTCCCTGCCCTCACCTTGCCTTTCATTCTAGTACATATCACTGGGGGCTGGGGGATTGGAGAAAACAGAAAAGGATTGGAGAACTTTAACCTACTTTTCTCAGTATGAAAATCTCTTCTTATTCTATGCATTTCATGTATTCTGGACAACATATGGGAAAATGTGACTAGTTACAAAAATATTTTTCAAGCACGGACATGTTATGGCTTGGGGTTGGTTGAAGCAAATTCTTGGGTGGAATTCCTGAAAGGGCATATTATCTGCAGCCTGATGAATTTGTGGTTACAGACAAGGTATTTTTTAACTTCTCTGGGTTTCAATTTCTGTATCTATAAAAATGAGGGGTTTGGAGTAAAGGATGATGATAATTAATAATAATAATAATAGATATTTATATAGCCCTTTAAAACAGAAAAAGTATTTTACAGGTTTTATAATTTTGTAACAACTTTGAGAGGTAAATACAGAAATGCAATGTCCCCAAAGTCTCAGTTTAGTTTTAAATTTTAACAAGTTTACAGTGAACAAGTGTAGGTTTTAACAAACTAAAAACTGCACTGAGACTTTTGGGAGGCCCTGCATTATCCTCATTTTAATAGATAAGAAAACTGGATTTACCCCCAGTCATAAAATCAGAAATACCAGGGGTGGAATTCAAGTCCATTTCTTTCTGACTCTAATTCCAGCACTCTACCCACTATATCACAGATCTTCTGAGCACCTTTTAACTCTAAAAACTAGGGATTTATGATACTAATTCAATGATCATAGATTTTTTCCTAATCCTAGTTAGCCAACTCAATAATCTGTGCTGCTAGAAGAACTGGAGAACAACAGCAAAAACGACAGGTAACATTTATATAGTGACTGAAGGTTTGCAAAGCAATTTTCAAATATTGTTTCATTTTACTCTCACAACAACCCTGGGAGGTAGGTGCTATTATTATTCCCATTTCACAGATCAGGAAACTGAGTTAAATGAACCAACTAGCTCCAGATAACTTACTGATTTAGGTTCAGCAGCATAATAACATATATTCAGAAGAGTAGATTAGTTGAATTATTAAGATTCTTTGTCATGGATATTGAAGTCTTAGGTCAGGTCTCTATATGTTAAAAAATTGGAGAGCCGGGGGCGGGGGGGGGGTGCGGCTAGGTGGTGCAGTGGATAAAGCACCGGCCCTGGATTCAGGAGTACTTGAGTTCAAATCTGGCCTCAGACACTTGACACGTACTAGCTATGTGACCCTGGGCAAGTCACTTAACCCCCATTGCCCCGGAAAAAAAAATTGGAGAGCTAAAATGCCAGTCTGAAGTGTTGAAAAATTCAGACATTTTCTTTCTAATATTGCCTTCTTTGCTCACCAAGAACCCAGGAAGGTCAGGGGTTTTTGATATAAGTCTATTTGTCTGTGAGTGAATAAAAGGCATTTATGAAGTTCTTAGTATGTGCTAAGCACTAAGGATACAAATACAAAAGTGAGATAGTCTGTACCCTCAAGTAGATTACATTTTAATAGGGAAGACAACAGCATTAATAGATAAATTTGTAGGACACTGATGGCCAGGAAACACAACTTTAGTTTTTGAAATTGCAGAATTGGTGAGTGAAAATATTTGGTTCAGTGGATAGAACACTGGGCCTGGAGTCAGGAAGACATAAGGTCAAGTCTGGCTTCAGATACTAGCTATGTGACCCTGGGCAAGTCCCTTACTCTTGCTTGCTTCAGTTCCTTCATTTGTAAAATGATTTGGAGAAGGAAATGGCAAAGTACTCCAATATTTATGCCAAGAAAACCCCAAATGGGGTCATGAAAAGCTGGATGTGACTGAACAGCAACAACATTTCCATGCCAGGAAGGAAGGAAGGAACCAAGTATGTGTTAAGCTCCTACCTATATGCCAGGAAATGTGCTAAGCACTTTATAAAAATTATATCACTTGAGCCTTACATTAACCCTGGGAGGTAGGTACTCTTATTATCCTCATTTTATGGGTGAGGAAACCAAGGCAAACAGAAGTTAAATGACCTGCCTAGCATCACACAGCTAGTAAGTGTCCAAGGTCATATTTGAACTCAGGTTTTCCTGACTCTGGTCTCAGGGCTCTATCCACTGTACCACCTAGCTGGCTCATGGCATTTTAGGGGGAAAAAATAGTGTTGAGTCAATTAGTTTTCAGAGCAACCAGGGGAAAGGAGGTGCATCCATGTTTGGTGACATGATCCCAGGGAATGCTGAACAAATGAGTAGAGTAGCTTAGTTCCTTCCAGACATTGTCTCTGGTGGTTCTATTAAAAGGGGGAGAGCAGGAGTAGCAGGATGGAAAAGGGCAGCAGAGAAGATGAAAATGCCTATTCCCAGGGAGTTCAGAGTACAGGACTTAGCTAAGTGGTTATATTTCAGATGTCAGCAGATCACACATGCATGCTATTCAGCTCTCTTTTGTTGCTGTTGAGTCCAACTCGAAATATTTCCCTGAAATCTGAGAGTACAGTTCTTATGATGGAACAACAAAGGTCTTGGGGATTAGATTGAGCATGAAGTTCAACAATGGAGAAGCAGCCTCTTTTCCTCCTCTTCTCCTGCTCATGGTAGAAGCTAATGGTGATCAGGAACTGTTTCCACCTGAGCTCTCTGCCCTTGAAGTTCTGCCCACTGTTGCTATCACTGCTATTAGCTATAGCACTGAACCTTCCCTCTTCATCATTCCTTTCTCCCTCTTAATCCTTTCCCTCTTTTCTTTCCTGTGTTATGTCAGTTTCAGGATCCATTGGAAACAAAGGAGATAGAAGCTCCAGCTAAGACAGGAGGGTGGTTGGCCAGTCTCTATTTGAACACATCCTATGGGGAGGATGCAAGTAGGGACTTAAGAAGATTAAATATTGCTTACCTCATCAATTTTCCTAGGGCCAATCCTATGTAGGGAAAAATGATGAGGTAAGCAATATTCAATCTTCATAAGTCCCTAGTTGCATCCTCATCATGGGAAGTCTATCTATCTATCTATCTATCTATCTATCTATCTATCTATCTATCTATCTATCTATCTATCTATCTATCTAATCTATCTATCTATTGTGGTAAAAAGTACGCCAGTTTTTGAAGGACCACCTTTTTGGGAGGAGACCGTGACAAACGGTCATGCACTCCACCTCCGTCTGTTAGGCACTCCACTTCCGGGGTGTGAGCTTAAAAGGCAAGGAGAGAACGGAAGTGAGGTCTTTTGTCGGCTCTCCTTGTCTGCTGACTGGCGCTGCACACACAGACGCTGACTGAGGTTCTACTCGGCCTGGTTCGCCATAACAGCACGTGCTTGACTCGGCTCTCAGCTTCAGAGGTGGTCTTGGGTTTTTGGAGAGCCCTATACAGGTTTTTGGTGAGTTTTATACGGAATATAGACTAAACTTAGATTTAAGACTATTTGTTTGTATTTCTACTTTCCTATCTCTTTAAATCAACATCACCTTGTAATTTCCAAACAATAAAAGCTCTAACTAGAGACCAGAGGCTTCTTCCACTTACTAGTCTGGGAGATAAATAAGGGAAAGGTTAAAAGGGGAGGTTAATGCTCTAGTATCCAATTTTAAATCTCTATCTATCTATCTATCTATCTATCTATCTATCTATCTATCTATCTATCTATCTATCTACTATTTCTCTCTCTTTATGTAATATAGAGATATAGATACATATCTATCAATTTATATATCACTCTACATATGTATAGAGATATAGATATATACACATATATATACATGTATCCACATACATATACAATACATATATATGCACACATGTATATATATTTCATTTTCTTCTCTTGCTGAGTCATGGGAGATCAGGAAGGGTCAATTAGAGTTGGGGACAGGAAACAATACATTTCTTAATTGATGGCATGTGGATAATTTGGGCTCCACTTCTTTTGCTAGATTTATCTTACTGACTTTTAATAATTTAAAATACAATTAAGGAGAATAAAGGTCATGATAAATCATAGACTAGATAAATAAATTCCTGCTTTCATGGGTCAAGAGGGAAACATAAATTCTCTGGCCTCGTAAGATATAGAAAAAAAACACCATGATATGACTGACCTATTGAAATGTCCTCAAAGTGGGAGAAACTTTAGAATCACAAAGACAAATCCAGATGGAAAGGGCAGCCATTAGAGCCACTTCTTTCAAATGGTCAACTGACCCTAAGCCAAACAAACTACCCTTGATCTCCCAATTGCAGAATTATGGTAGGCCCATTCAGAATAATCATAAGAGCTCAAATTGTAAGCAAAAAATTATGATTTTGAAGTAATCATTTCTTATAGCAAAGTAAGTTGAGTTTGGTGCTTTCCATTCTCCCATTTCAGTGACTTCCCCCAGGGATGTCCCTAGCTATCTTTCTCTCAGAAAGTTGTCAGATAATCCCAGTGTTTTACCTATTCCACTCCTCCTTTTCTCAAACTCTGATACTCTTCAGAGGTTCATAGAATCATATGATCCTAAACACTGAAAACTACCTTCAGTATCATTTAATACTGTCTCCCACCTTGGGTAGAGAGCACAAAATTGGAATTGTTACATCTCCACCTGGTCTCTATTCAGCTGCCATTAGGGTAACCAGATAAATGTTCTATTCAAGGGCCAAATCCCACACCTGATGTTATGCCCCAAGGCAGTCAGCCCTTCCATCCGGAAACAAAAATACAGTTAAAAAACCCCAATTTTCTTTTAAAAATTAAATTTGACTTCCCCCCATTATCAAGAGCTTATTTCTTTTATCCCTCCCACATTATTCCCTTGTGAGAGAAAAAGGAAAACAAGAACCAAAACCCCCTCAATCATACTAATTATTATCTTATTTGATCCTCACAACAACCTTGGGAAGTAGATGCTATTATTATTCCCATTTTACAAATGAGGAAACTGAGGCAAAAAGTTGTGACTTTCCCAGTGTCACACATTTAGTAAGTGTGTGAGACTGAATTTGAACTCAGGACTCTCTGACTTCAGGTCCAGAATTTTATCTATTGTGTCACCTAGCTGTAAGTAGGCTTTGTGCATTGGGTTGCCACCCAGGTGCTTCTAATAACATAAAACCCTTATAACAAATATGCATTGTAAACAAAACAAATTCTTATATTGGCCATGTCCCAAAATGTATATATTTCATTCTTAATATTTAGTACATCACCCCTTGGTCAGGGGATGGGTAGTGTTCTTCATTATTATTCCTCTGGAATCATGGGGGAGGGGACCATTGTGTTGATCAGGGATCTTGAGTCGCAAAATTATTTATTTTTGCAGCATTATTGTTATAATGTTAATTATTCTCCAGCTTTGCTCACTTTATTCTATATCAATTCTACGTACGTTTTCTCAGGTTTCTCTGCCACCTCATATTTTTTTTAGAGCACAAATAATATTGAATTACATTCATGTATCAGCCATTCATCAATTGATGGACAGTCCCTTAGTTTTCTATTTTTTGACAATACAAAGAGAATTGCCATAAATTTTTTTGGGTACATATAGGGTATTTTCCTCTATCTTTGGGATGCAGGCTTGGTGTTACTTGATCAAAGGGGTGGGCACAGTTAATAACTTTTTGGGCATTATTTCAAATCACTTTCCAGAATGACCAGACTGATTCATAGCTCTATCAGGGCATCATTGTCCCTGTATTTTCACAGTCACTCTGACATTTGTCATTTTCCTTTTATTAGTCAACTTTGACACTCTGATGGGTATCAGGTGGAACCTCAGAATTACTTCAATGTGTATTTCTCTCATCAGTAGTGGTTTGGAACATTTTTTCACATGGCTATAGCTAGCTTAGATTTCTTTTCCTTGAGAACTGCCTGTTCATATTCTTTGACTATCAACTGAGAGAACAGCAATGTAGATGTAATGAAGACTAGACTATAAGGCATTTGATTCCCCCTCTGCCCCAAAGCTCACCAGATAATATTGCAGGATCTTGACTCTGATAGAAATAGCACTACAAATGCATCTATTCTGTAGCATATGAGAGCCCTGTCTCCTTTCTTTCTTTTTTCTTTTTCTTTTTCTTTTTTTTTTTGGTGGGGCAATGAGGGTCAAGTGACTTGCCCAGGGTCACACAGATAGTAAGTGTCAATCATCTGAGGCTGGATTTGAACTCAGGTCCTCCTGAATCCTGGGCCGGTGCTTTATTCACTGCGCCACCTAGCTGCCCCATGACTCCTTTATTTCTGAGTGTTTTCTTCTGGCTGGAGTCTTAGATTCTAGTCAAGAGAGAGGTCTAGGCTTTTCATGTTTCCAAAAGAGCAGCATTCCTTTGCATGGATTTGCTTTTTTACTTGTCTAAGGGTATGAATGGATTCAGAGGGCAATTCTAAGATGATATTTGGCAAGGGATTAGTTGCTAACTTTGAGACAACACTGATGTTAGCTTAGTTTGTAGACCAGTGTCTGAGAAGCTGTTCAGAGACCCCACTCATGTGAACAACTAGGAAAGATTTATCTCTCTGACAGAATGAATCTTTTCTACAATATCCCTGTGATTTGACAATACAAAAAGAGTGACTGTAAATATTTTTGCACATATAGAACATTTCCCTATATCTTTGATGTCTTTGGATGTAGGCTTAATAGTGGTGTCCCTTGGTGGCCCTTTTTGGAAAGGACATGGACAAGCTGAAGCATGGCAAGAGGAATGTCTTAGGATAATGAGAGGTCTTTAAACCACTCAATCCTAGGACTGGTGCACCAGCTAAGTGGCCCAGTGGATAAAGTACTGGCCTTGAAGTTGGGAGGACCTGAGCTCAAATTTGACCTCAGACACTTACTGTGTGACCTTGGGAAAGTCATTTAATACCTATTGCCTTAAACATCTGGGGCCATCTCCAGTCTTTCTGATATATATATATATATATATATATATATATATATATATATATATATATATATATATATCTATCTATCTATCACCACTGGATCCAGATGATTCTGTAGGAGAGAGTAAGATTGGGGACTTTGCACAATCCTTCCTCAAATAAAATTCACTGCAAGTCATGACATCATCTCCTGATGTCATGGTCCTCTTCTAGAATGAAGGACAAACAACAACAACAAAACCAATGACTGGTAGAAGGAACCATGGATATTTAGGCTGGAGGAGAAGAGGCTTAAGCATGATGATAGGTTTCTTCCTTCCTTCCTTCCTTCCTTCCTTCCTTCCTTCCTTCCTTCCTTCCTTCCTGCCTTCCTGCCTTCTTTCTTTCTTTCTTTCTTTCTTTCTTTCTTTCTTTCTTTCTTTCTTTCTTTCTTTCTTTCTTTCTTTCTTTCTTTCTTTCTTTCTTTCTTTCTTTCTTTCTGTGAGGCAATTGGGGTTAAGTGACTTGCCCAGGGTCACACAGCTAGTAAGCATTAAGTGTCTAAGGCCGGATTTGAACTCAGGTCCTCCTGACTCCAGGGCCGGTGCTCTATCCACTGCACCACCTAGCTGCCCTGATGATAGGTTTCTTCATGTAACTGAAGGTCTGGCTTATGGAAAAGGGATTAGACTTATTCTGTTTGACTCCAGAGGGCAGAACCAGAGCAGTGGGTAGAACAAGCATAGAGGCCAATTTAGGCTTAATCTAAGGAAAAACTGGCTGATAATTAGAGCCTGCCCAAAGTACAAGGGCTTCCTCAAGAGGGAAGGGCTCCACGATCCCTGGAGAGTTTTGAGTAAAGGCTGGATGGTCACTTGTTAGGGCGTGACATAAGAAGGATTATGGCTCAGATATGATTGGACTGGATGGCCTCTGAGGTCCCTTTCTGCTCAGATTTTGTAAAGGGACCAGTCAGGACTTGAACCTAAATATTACTGACTCATACCATTTTTAAAAAATCAACTATGCCATATTGTCTCTCATCACATATGAATGTGAATTATTATTATTCATTGCCTGTATATAATTTTGACAGCATTAACCAACATGGTAAATTGAAAAAGACCATGGGGTCATAGATTTCAAGTTAGAAGTGACATTAAAAGCCATCTAATCCAAGGCCCCTGTTTTGCAGATTAAAGGTAGTATGGTAGACAAGCAAGTAGAGTGGTGAGGTATGGGGTGGGGTGAGCCAATTGTTAAATTGTTAATGTGAGCATTTACATCTGAGAAATGGGCAAATGCTGCAAATCAGGACTTGATTTATAGTTTTTTTGATTGTAAATTAAGAAAGCAATGGAGAAAATGTCCATAATGCAGATTAAACTTCATTGTGTGGTATATGTCCATTTAAAAAAATAGAACCTGTTGATAAACATTCACTAGCATATACCTGGGTAGGGTGTGGCAGAAAGAGCCCTTAATTTGGAATGGGAAGAAATGAAGGCCCAGAGTATACATGAATATTAATAATCAACAAGTATTTATTAAGTGTCTACTCTTTTCCTAGCCTTGGCCCAGATGATGCCGGGTATATAGCAGAAAGGTTTTTTAAAAAAACATCTTAAATAAAGACTTTATTGTTAGTGTAAACAAAATTTTGAAGCTTCAGAAAAGGCAACCATTTTAGAATGGCAGATTATAGTAGGCCATTTTTTTTTCTGTGGGACAATGGGATTAAGTGACTTGCTCAGGGTCACACACCTAGTAAATGTCAAGTGTCTGAGGCCAGATTTGAACTCAGGTTCTCCTGACTCCAGGGCTGGTGCTTTATCCATTGTGCCATCTAGATGCCCCCAGTGGGCCATTCTTAACATGGCTTTAAAAATGACAGTCCAACACAAAAATACAGATATGGGAATGTCAGATGACACACTACTCAAGTCAAATCAGACCCAGGCACACTCTGGCATTCATGAACTCCAGGTCAATTTCTGAAGTCCTGTCTTAGTACTTCAGATGAACAAATTCATCATGAAATATCCTCAGACCTGTGCTACTGGACTTTCTTGATTCACCTGAAAGTTAAATGAATTTTCCACTTAATCCCCTTGTTAAATGTTTCAAATACAAATGTTTTTTGTATCATTCTACAAAACGCAAAATTATAAAAATGTATACATACACTACATTTCAGGCTTGGTGGCCAATACTTTTATAGTTGTCGATAGCCAAATACACTTCAACCATTTAGCTTAGAAAGAAGGCAATGCAGTTAATTGAATAGAACCACTGAGAGTTACATTAAATAGCAAACTGAAGGTGATCCAATTTTCACTCTATTATATACAAACTAAAAAAATAAGTTCTCTAAGACATGTGGGAGTAGGTCACGCTCGCCCTTAGAGCAGAAGCTTTCTGGCACATAAATGTACCACCTGCCTTGAGCCAGCTACCAGATGCCACGGAAAACAAAAAGTTTTCAGAAAGACAAAATGATCTTGTTAATGATCTCAACATTCTCAAATTTCATCTTCCTTGATCACAAGTGGTAGTGCCCACCTAATGATATCCCCAAGGGTAGGTTTGGTCAGAAGTCCATTGCCATGAAGACAGACACATTTTCCAAGCATCATTATCTTTAGTTTTTCTAATAACTAGAGCATTTAATAACCCTTTTATTCTTACAGCAGACATAATGTCAGAAGGCAATTTCATCACTTCATTTCTTAAGATGTTACTCTTTATAATCTGCATTTTTAGCTAGGCTCTCCTCTTCCAAAACCTCCAGGGCTGCCATTGCCCCCTGGTAAGTCAGTGGATTTCCACCATAAGTTGACATATGCTCCTCTGGTTTAATGGTGAGCACAATTTTATCATTATATAAAATGGCTGATTTCCTAGTATAAGCCACCAGAGACTTTCCAAGGGTGTTGATGTCAAGCTTGACATTTTCATGATCAATAGCCAGTCACCTCTCAGTTCTGGCTAATCCCATCTGTGTTTCACCAGCAATAAATAGAATCTGGAACTCATTGCAGGGATCTCTCACTCTGGGGAGATCATCTGGATTAGGGACAATGACTCTGGCTTCCCCACAAATAGGCTCCTCTGTTGAAAACCACCATGTTTGCATTCTGGAGGGCACACAGAGCAGAAAGTTCTATTAGAATGCAAGCTTTTTAAGGGAAAAGACTATATAACTTTTGTATTTTTGTCCCTAGTGTCTAGCACAATAGCTGGTACAATGGTTGGTGATTAATAAATCCTTGTTGATTTTGATTGATAAGATACGGTCCCTGCCTATGAGGAGGTTACAGTGTGTTTGGGAGTCAGGATTTATATATGTGAAATAAATAGGAAAGAGCATATCAGCATATATGTCCATTGCTTTCCTTACTATTTTCCTCCTCTTTGTAGAAGAGAAGAAACCTGGAGTAGTGGATAGAAAGCTGGACTTCGAATCAGGACAACCTGAGTTCAACTAACACGTGTTGACTGTGTGAACGTGGACAAGTCATTTAACTACTCATTCCCCAGACAACTCTTTGACATTCTGAGTTGCAGGATATGTACAGATTTGTATCGGAAGAGGGACTTTTCTCACTGGGAGTGCTAAATGCCAATGAAATCATAGGCCTGTCCAAAGCAATGTAAGGAAAGGGTCTCAGATTGGCTCAGTCTCAGTCTCTGAGACAACATTCATCATTTGTCACTAATTGTTAGCTAATTCAACCAATGAGAAACCACCTCAAGCTGATTTTCCAATCTTGGGGACATACTGATCTACATGACCTATTGGAGAAAAACTCTGCTTTGCTGGGCAAACCAAATAGAAAAGCCTGTTGTGGGCCAATGACCACAGCCTATGACACCGGGTGAGATCCACAAACACTGCAGAGAGTGGAAGGAGGAATCCCAAACAACTTCAGTGATGAACCTAGTAAGACCCAGAAGTCCTATGAGCATGTCACTCTAACTGAAGTCATTCAGGACTCAAAATGCCCTACAGTGGAATGCAGAGAAATTAGGGGATGGCATTGTATAGACAAAAGGCAGCAAAGAGAAAGAAATTCTTGCTGGTTTTAGTGTCTGTTGTTAGGTGGGCAGAGCACAGGCTGTGCTCAGACCATTAGCATGTTGTGCCTATTGGCCTAAAATCATCATTACTGAATAGCAATAACAGCAATAAATGACATTTGTATTTGGTGTTACATTTTCAAAGTTTTTTTTTAATGTATATGATGTCATTTGATCTTATAACAACCTGATTAGGTAAGTGCCACAACTCTTATTTTCTCCACTCGACAAAGGAGGAAACCGAGGCTTAAAGAGTGAAGTGATTTATTCAGGACCATCTTACAATTAACAAATATCTGAGGCAGGATTTGAAGGCTGGTCTTCCTGACCCCAAGTCCACTAATGTCAGGAACACTGGATTTGGAACTGGAAGATCTGGGTTTGAATTCCATTTCTAACACTCACTAGCTGGAGGTCCTATGGCTTAGTATCTTGGGATCATAGATTTAGTGCTGGAAGGGACCCCACTGGGAATCTAGTTCAATGTCCCTATTTCTGATTAAGGTAAAGTGATTTGACTAAAATCATATAGTGTCAGAGGCAGGATTTCACTAGTGCAGTTTCCCTGGTACTATGCTATAAGTCATTTCACCTCTCTGAGTCTCAGTTTCTTAATCTGTGAAAAGAAGGGGTTAGTATAGATGATCACTTAGATCCCTTCTGGTATTACATTTTATGATCCCAAAGTCATTGAATGGCATACAGAGTAGGCAGTCAGTAAATACTCTTCATATCTTAGGGTACCGGTGTTTCCTACAAAGAAGGAAGCATTGATGTCCGAGCTGTCTCTTTGAAATAGTGGCTTAGGTGATGGCTGTGATACGTCCTTAACAGCTGTTCTAGGATACAAAAAGAGAATACAGTAATAGCAAAAGCACTAGCTACAGGCAGCTCAGTGATTCATGTTTCAGTGAAGGCTCCCAAACCCCAGGTCGAAGAGGAGCCAGCTGCTTATTTGTGTTCACGATAACTAAGTTGGCAATCTATAGACATCATTTCTGGAGGACAATATATCTGAGCCAAGCGATCAGGGCAGGAGAGAAATTGTTGATAAAGGGACATCAATCAGAGAAAAAACAGGGCCTCTGTTAGCCTTTGGGGAGCAAAGTTCTACACTGACACAGACACATACTTAGAACTAAAGGTCTTTAAATTCTACTCACTTCTCTAGTGATTGCTATAATATCCTTTATCAAGACTTTCTGGTCACAAAGGTGACCTGGCCAGCACTATTATTTCCTGTGTGTGGGAATGCATTTATGAAAACGAAAGAGAGTCAGCCTACTGCCTACCTATGTTTCCTAGACTATTCCTGTCATAACTTTTTCAGTGACTGGGTGATCCCTGTCTTAGGCTCAGAGAGGGCAGTTCGACTGATGACTGTAGTCTACAAAAGGTATTCAGGCACCTACCACAGCTTTCTCTAATTTAAGAGTCAGAGTGGCAATGTGACAGGCAGGCCGGTGTAGCAGTGAGGTGTGGGGTGACAGAGAGAGCTCTGAGTTTGGAAGCAGAGGGCTGAAACTAATTTTCTAGCTCTGACACTACTTATGTGACCTGGACAAGTCACTCACTCCTCTGGTTCTGAGTTTCCTCATCTGTAAAATGAGGGTATTAGATCAGGGGATCTGAAGGATTTTACCTTTCTTTTTATCCCCAGCACTCAGGACAGTTTCTGGTACATGTTATTGTTTAGTCATTTCAGTGTGTCATGACCCCATGTGGGGTTTTCTTGGCAAAGATACTGGAGTGGTTTGCCATTTCCTTCTCCAGTTCATTTTACAGATGAGGAACTGAGGCAAACAGGGTTAAGTGGCTTTCCCAGGGTCACTCTGCTAGTAAGTGTCTGAGGATTTAAATTTAGGAAGATGAGTTTTCCTGACTCCAGGCCTGGCACTCTACCCATTGTACCACCTACCTGCCCCTTCCTGGTATATAGTAAGAACTTAATAAATAATTGTTAAGTGACTGACTCTAAGTTCCTACAATTCTAATTCCTGTGATTCCAAGAAAAATGGTAACCTTGGAATCAGAAAATATGAATTTGATTATCAAGTCTGACACTTTATAATCATGTGATCTTTGTAATATACCAAAATCTTAGATTCTCTAGCTGAAAAATGGAGAGCTTTACTATGTAGAATTATAACGAAAGTGATTTATAGCTCACAAGGCACTTTACGTGATTTTATTTGATCCTCACAATATCATTTATTTAAAAAAAACATTTACTTTTAAAATTTGAGTTTTAAATTCTCCCTCGCTCTAGCTCCTCACCCATTGAGAATGTAAGCAATATGATATTCACTATACATGTGAAGTCATGCAAAGTATATTTCTATATTAGCCATGTTGCAGAAAAAAAAGAAGAAAAGAAAAGAAAAAGAAAGTGGAAAAATGCTTCAATATATATCCAGCATTTGTTGGTTCTCTCTCTGGAGCTGGCTAGCCTTTTTCACCATGAGTCTTTTGGAATTGTCTTAGATTATTGTATTGATTTGAATTGCCGAAAATAGTTGTCATTTACAGTTGATCATGACAATATTGCTTTTACTATGGACAATGTTCTCCTATTTCTACTTTCTTTGCATCAGTTCATATAAATCTTGCCAGTTTTTTTCTGAAATGATCCTCCTCCTCATTTCTTATTGTATGATAATATTCCATCACAGTCATATACCATAACATTGTTCATCCATTCCCCTATTGATGGGCATCCCCTCAATTTCAAATTCTTTGCTACCATAAAAAGAGCTGCTACAAATATTTTTGTACTGGTCCTTTTAATTTTTCTATGTATTTTTTGAGATATGGACCTAGTAATGGCATTGCTAGGTTAAAGGATATGCACAGATTTATAGTTCCTTGGGGATAGATTTAAATTGTTCTCCAGAATGGTTGGATCAGCTCACAACTCCACCAACCTATTTTTCCATATACCCAATGTGGGTCATTCCATTTTTGGAATTTGTTATTTTCTTTTTCTGTCATGTTAGCCAATCTGATAAGTATCACTATGTATTAAGAAACCCCAACAAACTACAATGGCCTTGAACTAAAAGGATAAAATTGCTTATGACTACAATCTGTAGATCCTTTTTACTTCTGTTCTTACTTGTTCAGTGCTGTTCCTTGCTGTAGTGCTGACTCATTTCCCAGTTCTGTTTCTCTTCCACCCCTGTCCATGGTTCTGACACCAGTTATATGCCACAGTGAGAGAAAGAGAAAGAGAGGGAGAGGGAGAGGGAAAGAGAGAGAGACAGAGAGACAGAGAGACAGACAGAGAGTCAGAGACAGAGAGAGACAGACAGAGAGGAAGACAGAGAGGAAGACAGACAGACAGACAGAGCATTAGGGAGAGAGGAGAGAGAGAAAGAGAAAGAGAGAGAAAGAGAGAGAGAGAGAGAGAGAGAGAGAGAGAGAGAGAGAGAGAGAGAGAGAGAGAGAGAGAGAGATGCTTATTGGTGAGGAAGCTTCACCTTGGGTTAGCAATGGATGTGACACTGGAGTAGCATTATGAATCTACAGAACAGAGATGGATTTCAGAGACTTCATTAAATGCAATTTAGGAAAAGAGCAGGTATTCATACAGCTTTGCATTGCCTTCAGTGCTGCTGTACCCTGGTTAGATTGGTTTTTCTTTGTGAAATTCACAGTGCAGTGTGTGGGATGGCAAGGAAGCTAATGGCAGGTAACATTGAGAGGCTTGAAATGACCTGGCTGTGGTGGTCAGGTTTTTCTTTCTCCTTATCCCATAACATTGCTATCATGTGGTCCTGGTGGCTGTGGCTTATCAGAAGATCATTGATTTAGAGCTGGGAGGTATCGTAAAGGTCATCTATTCCACCTCCCCACAAAGGCAGCATGTCATAGTGGAGAGAGTGATAGAATTGGAATCAGGAAGGTGGGTTCAAATGCTACTTCAGATACTTATTAAAATGTTACCCTAGGAAAATCACTTAACCTTTCTGGTTAACCTTTCTGGGCCTTGGTTTCCTTACTAATAAAATGAAGAGGTTGGGTTATATAGCTGCTGGGACCCTTCCAGCACTATGATCCTTGGTTTTATAGATGATTTCTGGCTTGGTGAAGAGATAACTTAGGGACATTATAAAATCTTCGAATGTTTGAAGGATTGTCATGTAAAAGAAGGATTGGACTTGTTCTCATTTGGCCCAAATGGCCAAACTATGTGGAATTTAACAGAGATGCAGACATTTACTCAAAATGAAGAAAAAATTCCCTAGCAATTGAGATATCCCAAGCCAGAATGATCCACATTAGAAAATACTAAATTCCATTAGAATTTTTCTGAGACTAGATGACTCCTAGAGATGTTATAGAGATGACTTAGGAAGGGACTAAAAGATTCTGAGGTACATTCCAGTTCTAAGATTCTATGATCCAGGCTGCCCCAGTTTGCCTCCTTCACCCTCATTTCTGAAGGAAAAACACAATGGTTTTGCTGCTATTTTATTTCCTCTTGCTTAGTACATGGAATGCCAAGTACTTTGTCTTGCTCTTATTCCCTTGTGTCCACACACTGAGTCTCTTGCAATCTGTCCATAGTACTCCCACACCACAGCTGTTCATCTGAGCTCACAGCTGTCATTTGTTCTTATGGATCACATGTTTCTTTTTTTGCATCAGGAGAGGAAAACAGAATTCCCTTGCCAATGTTCTTTGCTAATTTGGTTTGTGTTCTCTTCAGGTAAAGTGAGAAATCTCCCTTGGTACCCTATGTCACCCCGATGTTGTGTTTTGCATGCAGTTAGCCTGGTGTGGGCTGGGAATAGACTGGTGATGCTGGCCACCAATGGCCCCTAGTTAATACTCCCTTTCATAACAGAGCAATACCAGATTGTCTTTGGGCATGATCTATCAAGCACAGCTCCACTGAGAGTTGGAGGTAAGGAATAAACAGCTTGAGCCTTCTCAGGTGTGGTCTTCAAAGTCTACTCCACGCAGTGGCACATAACAACACTTACTTCAGATGATAAGTGGGAGCTCAAGTTATGTTAATGATCTTCCAGTTTTTACCCTATCTTCAAAAAAGCCTACAGAATTTGGTAAACTGCACATTTTCTATAGACTATAGGGGAAAAACTATTTTAAGCTTAGAATCACAAAATTCTAGTGTCCTTAGAGTTCTAGGAATCATAGAAAGGGTCTTTGGAAATTACCATTTGAAATCCCTTCATTGCACAAATGTAAAATGTCTGGCTTGGTGAGAATAAGATTCAGTTCAACATGCATGTAGATAGCATGTTCTCTAATTGCTTAACACATTTTAATTTTGTGTCTCCAACAATACTGCAAAGGAAGGGATTAGGTACTGTATACTTGATATGTATTCTTCTGCAATCAAGGAGGTTATGAAACAATTGGGAAGCAAATCATATACACATTAAAAATTTGAGAACAATACAGAAAAGGGTTTGGATAAGTTGCAACATGCATGACACAGAGAGTAAGATCAGAGCAGCAAAATCAGTTTAGTGAGAGGAATCTTGTGGAGGAAACCGGCTTCAGCCAGGCCTTGAAGGGAGAGTAGAATTTGGAAAGATGGATAGACAATAGCAAGCCACAGAAGTAGCATGAAGAGCTGGGATCAGGAAAATAGCATGTAAGACAGAGGTTAGACACAAAAGTAGGCTGGATCTGGAACAAGGCTGAGATGTGTTTGGCATAGAACTGAGGTGCTGGTTTGGATCAAGGCAAGTTAAGCAAACAGATCATCATTTTTCAGGTCCTACCCACTACTTTTTAGTGCTCTGAACAACTTACTTTTTCAGGTCATGCCCACGATTCCATGTTTTTCCCTCTGAGGACAAGCAGTATGTCTAACCCTTCTTCCAAATACTTAAAGACAACTACTATACCTCCTCCTTGCCCAGGTTCCTCCAGGTTGAGAATAGTGGGCCAATGACATTCTTATTCCTAGCTACTAGGCCTCTTTTAATGACACCTAGGTTTGTGTTAGCTTTCTTGGATGCTATCATGCTATTGACACATATTGAGCTTTCAAAGCCAAAATTCCCCCCCCCCCAGATAACCTGCTGTCTAGATGTGCCTTAACCATCATGTCATTGTGACATTTCTTCTCTTTCTTTTTCCTTCTTTCTTTCTTTCTTTCTTTCTTTCTTTCTTTCTTTCTTTCTTTCTTTCTTTCTTTCTTTCTTTCTTTCTTTCTTCTATTTCTTTCTTTCATTTTGTGGGGCATTGAGGGTTAAGTGACTTGCCCAGGGTCACATAGCTAGTATGTGTCAAGTGTCTGAGGTTGAATTTGAATACAGGTTCTCCTAAATCGAGGGCCAGTGCTATATCCACTGTGCCACCTAATTCCCTGTGAAATTTAATTCTAAACCCATGTAAGACTTTGCATTTATTCCTATTAAATTTAATCTTATTAAATTTGTCCCAATATTCTAGAAACATTAAGATATTTTTGAAACCAGTTTTGTAATCCAATGTGTTAGCTGTCCCTCCCAGTTTATATGCCATATAAAAAATTCACAAGCATTTCATCTGTGCCTTATCCAAATTAGTGATCAAAGTGTCAAGCAGCACAAGACCATACTTAGGCTCCTGGGTCACTCCCCTGGAGACCTCCTTCCAAGTTGGGATGAAATGATTAAAGGATATTCTTTTTAAAAATCATTTATTTTTATTATCTATAACTTAGCAAAAACCAAATAAAATGAAATTATCCACCAACATAATAGAACAAGAAATGATCATACCTGAAATTGAGACTACTACACAGAACTTGATTTTCTTTCTTTTAAAATTTTTTTTTGGGCAGGGCAATGAGGGTTAAGTGACTTGCCCAGGGTCACAAAGCTAGTTAAGTGTCATTGACCCAGCTCCCAATATACCTAATCCAAACCACACTTCTTATTTTCCACAAACATAATAACATGGGAGATTTTACCAAATGGTTTGCTAAAATCTAGGTGAACTATGTCTACAGCATTCTCCTCAATAACCAGTCTAGTATCCCTGTTATTTTTTATTGCCATAAAGATATTAGTTTTCTCATAACAAACAGTCTGGGCTTTTTTCCTCACAAACAATTCCTAGTTCTTTTTTGAAAGTCTCCTATCCAGCTTCTGACTAGGTCAAATTGTGAAGTAAATGAGATTTGTCTTGAGCACTCTTTTCTGTTTTATCACCTCTTATTCATTTTGAGTCCTGCTTTCCCTTTCTGGTACTTCAAAGCTGTGCCCCATCTCCCTGCATTGGAGGAGAAAGCACTCTACCCCTTATGTTGGTATCCTGCCACAAAGTCATTTCTGTCTCATGTTACTTAGGCTTTGATCATTGATGTCTTCTTTGGATGCCCAGGAGAAAAAACTTGTCAGACTCCTGTTGGGCCATTGGGTTTGGGTGGGAAAAGAACCAATGGCTTGCTTGAATTCAGAACTTACACACATACACACACACACACACACACACACAAACACACAGAGATACACACTCACTTTTAATGTTCCTTTCCTCTGCTATTCTCTTACATGGCTGGATAGTGCTAAGGACTTTTCAGATCCTTTCCTTAATCCTCCTTTTTCCCCCCCTGAGGATCTCTTGATTAAATGTTATGCTCAGTGATTACTGGTCTCAGAGACTCAAATGTAAAGATCTTGATTATGGGTGTTTTCTTCCTTCTTTGGAGATAAGGTCACTCTAATATTAAGCTGAATTTTGGTCATGCATGAACGTTCGGTATTTGTAGCATTGTTGCTATGGAACTAACTGTCCTCTGTAGCATTTTAAACAACCTAAACTCATGTTTTTATGGAATTAAGTAGCAACTATAGGCTGGATAATGCCTATACATGTGATTTAAAATATATTTGATGCTGTTGGTTTTTATGTTATAGTCATTTCTAGAGACATTGTCTCACTATATTTAGCTTGCCTTTACAACAAAGAAAAATAGTTAAGAAAAAATGATACAATGATTGCATCTGATGTTGTATGTAGTATTCTGTTCACTATGTCTCCAATTTCTTTGCTGAGAGGAGGGAGGCATTATACGTGCACTTTTGATCTTTTTTAAAAAAATCATTATTATTATCTAGAACTTAACAAAAACCAAATAAAATGAAATTGTCAACCCACATAATAGAACAGGAAATGATCACACCTAAAATTGAGACTATCTATTATATAGAATTTGCTTTTCCTTTCTTTGTAATCTTTTTTTTTTTTGGTGGGGCAATGAGGGTTAAATGACTTGCCCAGGGTCGCACAGCTAGTTAAGTGTCAAGTGTCTGAGTCTGGATTTGAAATCAGGTCTTCTTGAATCCAGGGCTGGTGCTTTATCCACTGCACCACCTAGCTGCCCCTCTTTTTAATTTTTCAATTGGAAGTCTATTTACTGATATGTTTTTTTACGTTAAAAATATTTACATAACACTCCCACTTCTTGCACAAAGTCTTATCAAACCCTTTTGGAGACAATGACCTCGGCCTAATTTCTTTCTTTCTTTCTTTCTTTCTTTCTTTCTTTCTTTCTTTCTTTCTTTCTTTCTTTCTTTCTTTCTTTCTTTCTTTCTTTCTTTCTTTCTTTCTTTCTTTCTTTCTTTCTTTCTTTCTTTCTTTCTTTCTTTCTTCCTTCCTTCCTTCCTTCCTTCCTTCCTTCCTTCCTTCCTTCCTTCCTTCCTTCCTTCCTTTATTTATTTTTTGGTGAGGCAGTTGGGGTTAAGTGACTTGTCCAGGGTCACACAGCTAGCAATTGTCAAGTGTCTGAGGTCAGATTTGAACTCAGGTCCTCCTGAATCCAGGGCCAGTCTGCCATTCACTGTGCCACCTAGCTGCCCCAGCCTAATTTCTTGATCCCAAGAAATGACAGTTATCCCTTCCACATTACAGTGACCTTGCGATCTGTAAAATCCATGTAAATTTTTTTGGCCTTCCCTTCATACCAAAGAAGTCTGAATTATGATGATATCAAAAGATAAAATATGTTGATATTATACAATATTATGCATATATTTTGTGCATTTCCAAGATTTTAAACTTTTTCTGTGTCATCTGCTAGCCTTCTCATGTTATCTATGACTTCTGCAAAACTCCCCCCAAAGTCCCATTTAATTTCTTATGCTGACCCGAGATATAGCGAAACCTTGATGGGGAAAGTTACAATGTGGAAGGGATAACTGTACTCTAATGGTGAGAATTTAAGACTACAAAGAAGAGAAAGGCAGTATAGTAACAGTCTGGTGGTAGAGTCATTTTAAAAGGAAGAGGCCTTTTACTGACCATCAAATCCTATTTTATGGGGAACTGCTACTCTTATCTGTAAATAGGGCTGGCTTGGTAAAAGAGTAGACCAACCTGTACTTAATTTAAGATGCATAGATCCTATGGGAAGGGGAGAGGTAGGCAATGAAGGAGGATAAAAAGATAAAAACCAGTCAAGAGGATCCAGATCATGTTTTTGGTCCAAATGAAAATGGCCAAACCAATGCTGCGCCCCCCCCCCCGCCCCCTGCAAATATGTTGTGTTTGAGGAATATGGAGAGAAGGATAGAATGTGGAGGAGGCTTTTCAGCATCAGTAACACTCCCTTTAGTAGTATTATCAGGACAGCAGATGGTAGACTACCAGCTGAATAGGAGGAAATCAAATAGCCTTCATAGCTCACTTAAGACTGGATCTGGGGGTAGTTTTATTATTTATAGGGTTGTGTAAACAAGCTCTACTATACCACAGTGTGTTGTTAAGTAATCTCCTTCTTCAGAACACAGTGTTGGTAGACTCCATATGGTCATTGCAAGAAGATTTGTTTTACTACAGGTATACATTTATTTCTGAAATAACTGGCTTCTGGCAGCACGACCCTACAATTAATTTGAGGAAGCAAAGCTTTACAACCAAAGCAAAGATTCCATTTAGGGGGTGGGATTAATGCTGACTATTTGTACAGTAAGTATAAGAGACTGCACAGTGTAGTGGATAGAGAGCTGGCCTTGGAACCCAGAAGTGATTCGAAGGCCAACAGATGGCACAGAGCCTATGAGTAAATACTTAACCCAAATTTGACAATAAGGTATGGTAAGTGCTCCATAAAAGAAAAAGAAAAATTCTTCACTGTTATGAAGGGAGGGCCAAAAAAGTTTATGTGGATTTTCCAGATCGCTGGGGTACCAAGCCCCTAACCCCCATGATGTGGAAGGAATAACTGGATAGCCCAGAGACAGGCATAATATAAATAACATGTAATCACTACTTTGTCAGGTTAGCATCAACTGAGGCTAACATCTGGCCCTACTCTGACCTTGTCCTTTAGTTCTAGTAACTGTGCTCTTTCCCTTTTTTTTCTGGTTTATTTATTAGGCACAATGAATATGTGTATACTCTCCAATCCTAGTGGAAATTAAATAGTAGTTGGGGTCACTCCCCTGAGCAGTTAGAGAATGTTTCCTAGTATGGTGTATTTGGAGTTATGAGACTTGATTCTTTGAATAAGTCATTTAATCTCTCTCTGCCTCAATTTCCTCAATTGTAAAAATGGAGCTAACACTGCTATATTCCCTACCTCATAGGGTTGCTATGAGAAAAGCACCTTGTTAACCTTAAAGTGCTTTATAAATGTGAGATGCTATCATTGTTTTTATCATCATCATCATCTCTTTTTTAAAAAATCTTTTTTATGAGAATCAGATAGAAATGATCTGGGGACAACTTTCAAGTCTGTAATTAATTCCTTTATGCTACTTTGCTTTTATATGAACTATTGCAAAGTGGATAAAAATGCTTTTAGTATTTGAATAAAAGTATTAGGATATAAGTTTATCTTCTGTATTCTTTTTTTTTCCTTTTCTTTCTTTTTTTTTTTGCAGGGCAACGAGGGTTAAGTGACTTGCCCAGGGTCACACAGCTAGTAAGTATCAAGTGTCTGAGTCCAGATTTGAACTCAGGTCCTCCTGAATCCAGGGCTGTTGCTCTATCCACTGTGCTACCTAGCTGCCCCTATATTCTGTGTTCTTGCTGAAAGTACCCTTAGTACAACTCCAGTAGCAGACAGATAATAGGGATGATATATGTGTCATCCTATTTTATCATAATTTTGATCTCATCCAGGTTTTTCCTTTGTTTTTTCTCTATTTAAAAAAAATCCTGAAGTTAACAAACGAAATAAAATGGACATTGCTATATATGTAACACAGCAGATGAAGAGGATTTTACATGAGTCTGTGGATCTTTATTCTGTACAGCTTGCTTTTCTTTTAAATATGTAACACATTTAATATGTATCTTCCAAAGCTATCCTACTTGTCTTGGATTTTCTTATGTGCCTTTTGTTCACTTCTCATCTGTGCCTTTTTAAAAAATACATTTCTTAGGGCAGCTAGCTGGCGCAGTAGATAAAGCACTGGCCCTGGATTCAGGAGGACCTGAGTTCAAATCACACTTGACACTTACTAGCTGTGCGACCCTGGGTAAGTCACTTAACCCTCATTGCCCTGCCCCCCCAAATATGTTTCATGACCTTATTTTCCATCTTTCCACTCCTAGTATATCCCTATCTCTCATCTCCCTCTTTATAACTAGAAAAAAGGAAAAATAAAGCCCATGTAACAAATATGCATAGTTAATTAAAATGAATTCCTACATTGGCCATTTCTGCAAATGGATGTCTTATTCTGCATCTTGGTTCCATCACTTCTCTGGTCAGTAGGTGTATATTGGTACTGTGTGTAGCATGCTACACCATCACTCCTCCAGAATTGTAGTTGAACATTGTATTGATCAGAGTTCAAACATTTTTCAAAGTTATTTTACCTTATAATGTTATTTTGTACATTGTTCTCTTGGTTCTGTTTACTTCATTCTGCTGATTCACACAAGTCTTTCTAGATTTTTCTAAAGCTGTCCATTTCATTATTCAGACCACTATGTAATTTGAAAGCTGAGTTTTGGGAATGGCAAAATCTATTAGAAGTTGTTGTGCTTACGTTTTTACAATTCATTATTATGTCCAGGTGATTGTTAGCAACACTTCATTCTCTGATAATGGTCCTATTCCATTATAGTTTATTTTTTGAGTTCTTCAGTAAATTTTGAGATTTGTAATTCTAGCATAGTTATTTGTCATATCACTCCATGAAAAATAGTTTCTGAATGTATTTTAGCCACCAGATCATATATTACTTATATTCAGAAGTAGGCGCTAAATTTTTTTTTTGGTGGGGTGATGAGGGTTAAGTGACTTGCCCAGGGTCACACAACTAGTAAGTGTCAAGTGTCTGAGAATGAATTTGAACTCAGGTCCTCCTGAATCCAGGTCCAGTGCTTTATCCACTGCTCCACCTAGCTGCCCCCAGGTGCTAAACTTTTACAGCCTGTACTGATGTGTTGTATAGTCTTCACTCTTATCTTGCATAATTTATATTAACTTCTGAGTCTAAGATTCTTTTTTTTTTTTTTTTTTTTGGTGAGGCAGTGAGGGTTAAGTGACTTGCTAGTTAAGTGACACAGCTAGTAAGTGTCAAGTATCTGAGGCTGGATTTGAACTCAGGTCCTCCTGAATCCAGGGCCAGTGCTTTATCTACTGTGCCACCTAGCTGCCTCCTGAGTCTAAGATTCTTTTTTTTTTTTTTTTTTGGCAAGGCACTGAGGGTTAAGTGACTTGCCCAGGGTCACACAGCTAGTTAAGTGTCAAGTGTCTGAGGCTGGATTTGAACTCAGGTCCTTCTGAATCCAAGGCCAGTGCTTTATCCACTGCGCCACCTAGCTGCCCCCAGAGTCTAAGATTCTTAAGGATTACCCTTCAATATTTTCTTGAGGAATGATTTAGTTCTGAATTGTCATCATAAATCCCATTCCCACAAAGCCACAGGATTCAGTTACTTGTTCAATCCCTCTTTGTTAACTTATTGCTGGTTGAGTTCATGAAATTAATGCCCGTGAACATAAAGGGCCTTTTGATTTTACTCTTGGTTGTTTCATAGGTTCCATATGTAGGTAACATATTTTTGGTTACATTTGACAAAGTCAATGATGCATAACAGTTACCAATATTTACCATTGCTTTAAGTGATGATTGTTTATTTGAAAAAAGTATTTCTCTAGGCTTTTGACTTGTTCATCATGTGCTCTATAAATGCCTGTCAATCTTTTTCCTCCTTTTGGGCTAAGAAATGTTAATTTTTCTATAACTACCTTAGAATGATGGGTCTTATGCTTTGCTAATACTATATGGGTTTTGATTGAATGGTTTCCCTATATGTTATAGTTCCTTTGTGGTTCTGAAGGTGTATGTTAAGTCTGGAATTGGTATGTGTTAATTTCTATAAATGTATTCTGTCCATTTAGCTTTGATATCGAGATGCCATTAAATCTCTTAACATTAAGTCTCAGTCTCCTGCTTGATATCTTTATGCTTGCTCGATAGGTCTTGTCTAGAGGAAACTAAGGTTTGTTTAGGTATTGGCTTTTTTCATTGGTGCAATGTGATCCCCAAATTTAGGCTTAGAGTCTTCAGTCCCTATCTTTCCTTGATGTATGTTCAGAATTTTACACTATCAATTCCAAATAACACTTTAATATCATTGGATGAAGATTTCCTGAGAGGAAGAATATTTTTATTTTTCTTGTGGATAAAAATAGCTAATCAGTCATATGTATCAAATGGCTAACAAGATGTTTTGGTTTGATACCTTCTTGTAAAACTAAATTTTAACATCAGTTTTTAAAACTTTGTGCTCCAAATTCTCTTCCTCCCTTCTTCCTCACCCCCTTAAGAACTCAAGCAATTTAGTATAAGTTATACATGCAAAACATTTCCACATTAGTCAGGTTGTGAAAGAAAACAAAAAATGACACCATCAGTTCTTTCTCTGTAGATGGATTGCCATTTTTCATATGTCCTTCAGAGTTGTCCTGGATCATTGCATTACTGAAAATAACTAAGTCATTCACAGCAGATCGTCTTACAATATTGCTGTTACTTTATATCCAGTACATTTCACTTTGCATCAGCTCATGTATGTCTCTCTCCAGGCCATTCTGATAGCATTGTGCTCATAATTTCCCATAGCACAATAGTGTTCTATCCTAATCTCATCCCACAATTTGTTCAGCCATTCCACAATTGATGGGCATCACCCTAATTTCAAATTCAACTTTTAAAAAAAATCTGTTTTAGGATACCAACCTAGTAGTGATATTGCTAGGTCAAAGAATATGCATGGTTTTATAACCCTTTGACCGAAGTTCCAAATTGCTCTACAGAATGTTTGAATCAGTTTACAACTTTACTGAGAGTGTTTTAATGTCTCATTTTCCCCAAAACCCTCACAACATTTGTCATTTTCCTCTACTGTCCAATCCAATAGGTATGAGGTAGTACCCAGAATTGTTTTGACCTGAATCTCTCTAATCAATAGTGAGTGAGTTAGAGCATTTTTTTCCATATGGCTATAGGTGGCTTTGATTATTTCATCTGAAAACGTCATGTCTTTTGATCATCTATCAATTGGGGAATGGCTCTTATTTTAATATATTTGACTCAGTTCTCTATGTTTTGAGCACTGAGGTCTATAAGACAAATTTGCTTCAAATTTTTTTTACAGTTACTATAACTGGGTTAAAATTAAAGAAGGTTTGATACCTTCTTTAATTTGGAAGCCATATGTAGTTTTTTCTCAGTTACATAATGATATTAAAGCTGTTTAGAACCATAATACATTTAAATTGTTTTTCTGAAAAATTCCACCTTTTAAATGAATTAAAAATAATTTTGTTGGTAGCAGGTTTTGAATGGAGAATACTTTCCCCATGCAAAAGTAAATACATTAACATTCTAAATGTACATGCATCTATTTTATATATTTGAAGTACATGAATAAGCTTTAAGTGTGGAACTGAGTCAAAGGCCTTGTGATAATCAACAAAAGTAGTAGATAAATTGTAGTGCTTTCTGGAAATATTACCTTGAAAATTATTTTTCAATAATTACTAAATTGATACATTTCTCTGAGGCCTTTTCCTTCTTAGCCAATATATAGTTTTCTTGTAAGGGCTTATAGGTTTTTATTTTTATTTTTTAGTAATACAAGTTGTGAATGCCTTATGTAAAGTATATGAACATGCAAATGGCTAATATTTTAAAGGAGTTGATGATATTTTCATCTTTTGATTCTGGATATATACTAAATATATATGCACATACACATATGTATATATACATATATGTGTATATGTATACATATAATCATCTGTTAAGAAAGGTTGGATCCAGCTTATGATTGAGAAGAAGCTGGTGAAGCACTTTGTTAGCAATTAATAAAACACAATGAAGTAATTGTTGTTTACAGGCTCTGAAGAAATGATGTCGAGAATCACCCAAAGGGCAATGGAGAGGCACATGGTGGGTATAAATAGGTTTGAACACATTGCAATAATGAACACATTACAAATAAGGAATTATGAAGGAGGAGTAAAGAATTTTGCCAAAGAAATACATGAATGGAAAAGAAGATGGGGCTAATAACCTGGTTATATTGAGGGATCACTGGACAGCTGATTTGTTCCATTAGTACTCTTATGTTGTCAAGATGAAGTGAGGCGGGAGAGGGGGGGCAGCTAGGTGGCACAGTGGATAGAGCACCAGCCCTGGATTTAGGAGGACCTGAGTTCAAATCTGGCCTCAGACACTTGACACTTACTAGCTGTGTAACCCTGGGCAAGTCACTTAACCCTCATTGCCCTGCAAAAAAAAAAAAAAAGATGAAATGAGGTAGGCCATGAAAATGTTTGGTAGATCTCCCTTGGGGATATGGTTAAGAGTTACACAGAATGGACAGGCATGGATATGTTGCTATCTGCGTTGTTTGAGGGAATACTCACATCAGTGAGATCACAGATTCAATTGAGTATAATTAGAAATTCCTTTGTTTTCTAAATCTGAATTTTTTTAGTCAATTTTTTTTAAGTGACTTGTCCAGGGTCACACAGGTAGTAAGTGTTAAGTATCTGAGGCTGGATTTGAACTCAGGTCCTCCTGACTCCAGGGCTGGTGCTCTATCCACTGTGCCACCTAGCTGCCCCCATAAATGTTTTTTTAAATGTGGGATACATCTGCCTAGCTCTGTTAAAGTTTTGATATGGGTAACTTTATTCACCTGCTCCTATCTGAAAACTAGGATGGCTATACCTGTTAGTGTCTCCTGCCTTGGTAAGCACCTTGTAAAAGATTTCCTTTCTCTCTTAGAAGGTTTTACGCTTCTCTGAATCTTTTATTAAAATTTTCTAACACTGAAATCTATATTTCTAGGCACCACAGTATTTGCTAAAGGAATTTCCTCCTCCCACCATGAAAGCAAGTATGGGTTGCATGGAACCATCCACATTACCCTGTTTAAATTATGGCCACCCATTCTGGACATTGTTAACTGAGGTCAGGGAAGTAGTTTTTTGCTATGGAATAGAATAAAGGTAATGGTCCTTTCCAGAGATCAAACCTATACCCTGGTCCACATTTACCATTGTTCCCTAATCACCCGATCTACCTGGCTACAGATCATAGAGTGATAATTGAAGTGTTTACACTAACTTATCATGTCCTTTGCTGTTGTTGCCTGGAACTCAGTCTCTTCAGCTGTACAGTAAGATACATAGCCACTAAGCCACCTGGGACTTAGAAGTCAGTCTAGTGATGTTCTGCAAAGCACCCACTAAATATTTGATACCAAGGCTGTTAATTTGCCACCAGTTTTTGCTTCTGGCATGACACAAACATTCTTCTTTGTCACATTTCCCCCCTTCCCCTTTCAACATCAGCATCTTCATCAACTCTATCACTTTCTACCCCCTAAGGCTAGTTTCTCAATCAATCCACTTCCAAGACCTACAAATCCAGGATTTTTTTTAGAACTTCATTCTACATCTCTAATCTTTGAGCTCTGAAGAAAATTGAAAAGCACTTTGCCGTAAGTACTTTTCCTTCATTTTTACAGGGATCACTAAGAAAATTCAGTGAAATTTATTTCATGTTTCCCAAACTTTTGCACTTACATGATTCTTATTAATTTCCACACTGCAGTTGCAAAAATGAAAACACAAAATTTTCATTTGTAAAAAGATTGGCAAAAAAGATCGTCTATCTCCAAAAAATTTGCTTAGAATGAGATCTGGTTTCACAAATGGTCATTGTTCAACTCAACACAGTTTCATAAGTAGTATAATACAATTTGGACCCTGAAGTCCTGGGTTCTAATCCCAAATCTGTACTTGCTATCTTTTTTACTTTAGGCAAGTTACTTCTCTAGTTCTTATTCCAATTCTAAATCTATGACCCTATGATCTATTAAATACCTATTATGAGCAAGGTACAGTTCTAAGTGCTGGAGATAGAAAGACAAAAAGAGTAGTTTTGACCTCACTGAGCTTATAGTCTTTTGTTCAGTTTTTTCAGTTGTCTGACTCTTTGCAACCCCATTTGGGGTTTTCTTGGCAAAGATACTAGACCTGTTTGTCGTTTCCTTCTCCAGCTCATTTTACAGATGAGAAAACTAAGGCAAACAGGGTTAAGTGATTTGCCTAGGGTCACACAACTAGTAAGTGTCTGAGACTGAATTTGAATTCAGGTCTTCCTGACTCCAGTCCAGGTGCTCTATCTACTGTGTCACTTAGCTGCCCTTGGCTTATAGTCTACTGAAAGGATAATACATGCACATAGATAAAGATGCTACTCCTTCCCTAAGACACCCAAAACATCCAACGCATACACACAAACATAAATGCATATTCACTCATACTTTTTGCTTGGGTATGAGCCCCAAATTATGCATGTAGAAGGGAGATACTACGGTAGGTATAGGATCAAGTGTGCCTATTGTGAAGTGGCCTAGGATTGGGGCTGGCTCAGAGGGGAAAGCATGTGAATGAGAAAATATTTGTTACTTGCTTACTCTGTGCCAGGTACTGTGCTAAGCACTGGCATACAGATGCAAGACCTCAAGGATATTATACTCTATTGGAAGAGACAAAATATATAGGGAAATTTTGGTTAGATTTTACCTGGGAAATCACGAGGATGGGGAGTGAAACAACAGGGCTTCGGATTGAGGCATCCTTGCCAGAAGCAATATTCATTTGATTTGATTACAATTCTCAGAGCAAAATGTAGGAAGTGTATGGGGCGTAGTGAGGGGGAAGTGAGGAAGGAAGGTACGTACATGAAAATCGGACCAAAGATGGGTGAGGTAAAAAAAGAATTTTTGGACCTGACATGGAGAGTGCAACATTAGTAGTGGCAAGGCAAAAGATGGTAGGGTAAAGTGGTCTAGAATGTGTGTGGTATGAACCTTGGGTAAGTTACTTAACCTTTCAGTGCTTCAGTTTCTCATATGTAAAATGATGAGGTTGGACTCAATGACATACAAGGTTCCTTCCTGATCTAAAACTATGATCCTATGATAAAAATAGAGAAGAAACAGCCAGAACAAAGGAGACATAGTATGGTGGCATTAATATGCTTGTACATGTTTTCCCTGGCCCCTGGACAGGATTGAGAGACATGTGGTGCTCATAACCTATGGAAATGCTTCCATTTTACTTTCTGGTGTAAAGAAAAGCAGCTAGTGGAAAAGAAGCAGCATCAGAAGTTGGCTTGGAGCTAAGGCATGCAGATAGCCAGGACTGAAGCTGAGGAGAAGCAAATGAGGAAATGGATAGCCTTAATGGTAGTTGGAAAGGACCCACAATACACTGAAAGGTAGTACCCAAGCTGAGTGACTAATGCTATATCCTCTCTGCTCAATATCCAGCATGGGGAGGGGGAGGGGAGAAGTGAAATACTAAAGTTGTGTCCTGAATTCCTAGATTGTGGGTGGAGATGTGGGTGCCCTGTCTACTTGACAGTTGTTTTTAATATATTTGGTTTTTCTTCCTTATGTTCCTATGGTTCTTGGCAAAGAACTGCATGTAGTTAAGTCACATTTATGTGACTGACTCCGTCAAATCATGCTGACATGATTGACACCATTGACAGGCAAGGAAGGAGAGAGGGTGTCACTCTCCCAATGGATGAAGGCACCATGAGTCAGAAGAGTAGCACTGGATAAATCCATATACACTCTACTTTGAGAGTAAGAAAAGAAGTTCTGGAAATCACAAAAGGGAAATAGATCTGGGTCATTAAGGTGTTCAATCCTTTGAGAACTTTTGAGGGGAGAACCCTCTGCTGTAGAACAGAGTGAACATTCACTGGGTAAACGTGAGACTGCCAGTACCTGGCTCACGTCAACAAATAGTGTCAGGCACCTGGGCAGCAGTGGCACCTGGCTGCTAAAAGTCTACATCCATAACAGAATTCATTATCTTTCCCTGCAAATGATTGACCCCCTCTTCTTAACATTCCTATTTCTGTCAAGGACATCAGAATCCTTCCCAGTTATTCACACTGGAGGGTTTATATCCTTGGAGTTGTTGAAGTCTTCCTTCCTTCCTTCCTTCCTTCCTTCCTTCCTTCCTTCCTTCCTTCCTTCCTTCCTTCCTTCCTTCCTTCCTTCCTTCCTTCCTTCCTTCCTTCCTTCCTTCCTTCCTTCCTTCCTTCCTTCCTTCCTTCCTTCCTTCCTTCCTTCCTTCCTTCCTTCCTGTTGATTGTCTAGACTTAAGAAAGTGATGGAAAAATGCTAACAATGCAGTTAAGTTCAAAAGTGCATTTTACAAATTTTTTTTGGGGAGAGCCAATTGCTAAGCATTTACAGCACACTACTGGGTAGAGCTGAGGTAGATGACCATGAAAGATTGGGGAGTGGTAGCAGGGGAAGGGATTTTTCTTTTTTACTTAGGCAGCTTTTTAGCTTTAACAATGAATCACAGGGATTAGGAGAGAATTATAGGCTTCTAGACACATAGATTTAAAGCTATAAGGGACATTGGAGGCCAAGTCCAATGCCCCACTCCATTTTATAGGTGAGAAAACTGAGGCATAGAGTGATTAAGAGACTTGCTTCAGGCCACATAGCAAATGAGTTTCATAAACTCAGGTCATCTCCAAGTCCAGTGTTATTATATCCATTATGAGTTTCTTTCCATAAAATGGTAGATTATCTCACCTTTCCCAGAAGGCAATGGTTACAGTGCCCCAAGACCTGGCTCAGAAATTGATTTTTCTCATACTCCCATGAGACTGAGATTCCTATCCTGGACTAGGTATAGGAGGCCAGAAAGCTTGGTATCTGTGCATTTAATCATTATGACTATGGTTTATCTCCTCACAATCCTCCATTAGTAATGGCTCCAGTTCAGACACTACTTTTTTTTGGCCTCTAGGGCTAATATTTGCATATGTGATAACATCATGAGTGTCCAAAAATTCCCATGCTCTCTCTCCCAATTTCTTTCTCAAGGGCTGCTTTAGCACCTGAAATTTCACCAAGGAATTTCATTCCTCTGTCAAAATACAAATTTTCCTAGAGATTTACAACTAGTAGTTCATGAATAAGTTTTTCTGCTTGCCCAGTCACAGTAACTAGGTGAGAGAATCAGACACAAGACAGTTTAAGTTTTACTGGGTTGAGGAGTCAGTCATAGGACTTCTGCTTTTCCCCAGAATCAACTATCATGAATTTTTTCACTGTTGAACATATCATTCAATGAAGGGTCACAGTCATTTAAATACAAATTCAGTCATTTAGCTGAAACAGATTTTTATTTTCCCCATCAAAATTATATTAGAAACTACCCTTAAAGAAATATCAAATACCATTGGAATTAAAATTTCCTTTAAACTTGATGCTTAAATGATTGATCACTTACACAAGAGTTCACAAATGGCCTCATAAAGACTACTATGAGTGAAAGTCCCTTGGCTAATCTAAAGATTTTTGGTTTTTGAGGTGCTAATGTGTATTCCTGTTTTCTTTTTCTTTCCTGGATTGTTACAAAGTTTTTCAGAGGATAAAAGATTTTCATTCCATAAGTATTTTTATGCATGCTAAACACTAGCTCAGTTTTAGTTAATTAAACTTATGAAATGGGGAAGTGGATAAAAGTTCATTCTTAGGTATGGGAACTCTGAATGCTAATTGAGATTTTATGTGGCAACAAAAGAGATACAAATGGAGCTATGGTGTTATCCTAGTAGATGCCTCTCATACATGGCCCCACTGGAGCAGAGAATGGGAGGAGGAAATTGGATTGTAAAATCTCCCAGATAAAAACCAGATCTATGAAACATGCTGTCCCATTGCTTGATTTTCTATTTTAAGAAGATTTAAAACAAAAAGCTATCAGACAACAGATGACAGAACAACAACTGGAGGTGCATTTGAAGACTTTTGGCTGACGTCCTAGCTGAAATGAAGCATTCAGAATTTACAGAATGGATGCGACTTTATTAGAACAATGACTTTTTACAATGCAGCTGCCTCGCATGATTTTACAAAGGAGCTAGATCCCCAAATAACAAAATCTACTTTATTTTCTTCAGTGACCAAATGGCTTCTCTTGCTGCAGCAATTTGGAAGTTTATGGTCTCTGCTTGAAAGAGTGGGCTTCCCTCAAGCATCAGAAAAGGGTGGGCCTGAAAAAGTAGCCTGGCATAGACATTTGGCTGAGATAGTCCTAGTTTCTCCCAAGCCAAGCCTGATAGATAGGTCTTCTGGGAAATGTCTTGAGCCATGGCCTTTTGATTTTGAATCATGATTCTGAGAATTCTCATTTTCTTGAGGCCATTGTGAAAACAGAACTGCAATATGGTATCATGTCCTTATTGTCGAGGAGTATCTGTATATGTTGAGGAGTATCTGTGTGTGTTTGTTTTGTACTGTGCAGCCCAAATGTTACTTGTTTTATTGTAAAAACCTGGAATCTCTAAGCAAAGAGCCTGAACATGAAAATTACCTTCAGAGTTAGAGAGGAGCTTAAAAAGGAAGAAAGGCCAAGGAAGGGCTAGTTGTTTGTTGGACCCAAGCTTTAATTAAAACACTACCAATAAGCAGGTTGCAATAAGAGACAGAAACAGGAATGTAGTAGGAGAAGCAACTGAGGGCACTGGTTTCAAGAAGGAAGAGAAGAATGGTGAATGTAGAGAAGGGACAATGATTGCTTCCTCTTATAATCTTGGAGAGTGCCAGTCCTTGAAGCACTCCAATCATCTGAGTAGAGGCAAGGATCCAGAAAAGAAAGAAGTCTTAACTTTAACCCAGGCCCCTGTTGTTCGGAGAGAGCCTTATTATTATCATTGTTGTTGTCATGCAAGTGACATCTCTGGTAGACTTCACTCCCTACAATGCTTGGGATATTCATTAGCTTGCAGCATGGTGCTGTCACTAGGAAGAAAGAAAGGAAGGGAACACACATTTATTAAATACCTTGTGAAGCAGTGGGTCACAGTGCACTGAATTCTGACCTCCCACCTGTATCAGGTTGATGATAGTGATAACTATGGAGTCAAGGAGAAATAAAAGAACCATGCAGTATTCTAAGTGGTCTCTACTCTGACTATGAATACATTACTCTCCTACTATGCTGGTGAATTAGGAGGATAAATGAGAAATTACATTGTAACTTACCTGGAGATTTATGATATTCACAGTCCTTTGGACATGGGTGTTGAGAATGTTCCACGATTTGATTCAGTTCCTTAGTATATATACATTCATTTCTTAACTAAATGCTGTTATTTGACTTGTGTTTCTCATCTGTATTAATAGTGACACATTCAATTGGATCTTAGGAAGTTGTTTGAATAGTTATCACCAAAACAGCCATATCATATGTGGTAGTCACTAACGAGGGATGGGTGTGCTAAGTGTCAGAGTGCAGAGAGTATCAGGAAGACTGGAGTTCAAACCCAGCCTCAGATGCTTACTAGCTGTGTGATGCTGGTTAAATCACTTAACCTCTGTGTGACTCAGTTTTATCAACTGGAGAATGGAGATAACAACAGCACCTACCTTCCATGGCTCTTGCGAGAAGGAATGAAATAATATTTGTAAAGTGCTTAGCACAGTACTTGGCATACAGTGGGTACTTAATAAGTGACAATTCCAATAGAGTTGTAGATCAGTGGGAGAAAATAGGCACACAATATATTGTAATAAATGACCATAATAATCTAGTATATAATAAACCCAAAGATCCAAGTTTTTTGGACAAAACTTATTATTTGACAAAAACTGCTGAAAAAAGTGGAAAGCAGTATGGTAGAAACTAGGTAAAGACCAACATCTCACACTGTATACCAAGATAAGATCAAAATGTGTACATGATTTACACATAAAGAGTGATACCATAAACAAATTAAGAGAGCATGGAATAATTTGCCTGTCAGATCTATGGATAAAGAAGGAATTTAGGACCAAAAAAGATATAGAGAGCATTAAGAAATGTAAAATAGATCATTTGGATTATATAAAATTAATTTTTTTGCACAAACAAAACCAATGCAACCAAAATTAGAAAGAAAGCAGAAAATTGGAATTTGGTTTTTACAGCAAGTATCTCTGATAAAAACCTCATTTTTCAAATGTATGGAGAACTGAGCCAAATTTATAAAAATATAAGTCATTCCCCAATTGATAAATGGTCAAAGGATAGGAACAGGCAGTTTTCAAACAAAGAAATCAAAGCTATCTATAGTCATATGAAAAAATGCTGTACACCACTATTGATTAGAGAAATGCAAATTAAAACAACTCTGAGGTACCACCTCAAACCAATTAGATTGACTAATATGAGAAAAAAGAAAAATGATAAATGTTGGAGGGGATGTGGGAAAACTGAGATACTAATGTACTGTTGGTGGGAACTGATCCAACCATTCTAGAGAACCATTTGGAACTATACCCAAAGGATTATAAAACTGTGTATACCCTTTGATCCACCAATATCACTGATAGGTTTATATCCCAAAGAGATAAAAAGGGGAAAACAATCTACTTGTACAAAAAATATTTATATTAGCTCTTTTTGTGGTGGCAAAGAATTGTAAATTTATGGGATGCCCATAAATTGGGGAATGGCTAAACAAATTGTGCTATATGATTGTGATAGAATACAATTGTGCTATAAGAAATGACAATCAGGATGATTTCAGGGAAAAAAAAAACCTTGAAAGGTTTAAATGAACTATTGCAAAGTGAAGTGAGCAGAACCAGAACATTGTACCAGTAACAGCAATATTGTAAGATGAAGAACTATGAATGACTTAGCTATTCTCAGCACTACAATGATCCAAGACAATCCCAAAGGGCTTTTAATGAAACATGCTATCCACTTCCAGATAAAGAACTGATATTGTATGAATACAGCCTATAGCATACTTTCTTCTTTCTTTTTCTTTCTTTCTTTTTCTCTTCCTTCCTTCCTTCCTTCCTTCCTTCCTTCCTTCCTTCCTTCCTTCCTTCCTTCCTTCCTTCCTTCCTTCCTTCCTTCCTTCCTTCCTTCCTTCCTTCCTTCTTGCTTCCCTCCCTCCCTCCCTCTCTGCCTCCCTCCCTTCCTCCCTTACTCCATCCCTCCAAAATGACTAACATGAAAATGTTTTACATGATTTCACATGTATAATCTATATCAGATTGCTCACCATCTCAGGAGGGGGAAGGGAAGGGAGGGAGAAAGAGATAGAATGTGGAACTCAAAACTTTTAAAAAAGTTAAAAATTGTTTAACATCTAATTGTAGAAAAAATATTATTAAAAATGCTAATTCCCTTCCTCTTGTAAGCCACCTCCTTCAATATTGAACAGCCTTCTTGCAATATGGGGGTGGTGATGTTTTGTCAGTATTTATTTGGAATAAATCCTGTAGGTAAAGATAGTGTTTATGGAGTCTTACATATTCTTTAAATATCTTCTTTATTTAACATACTTAAAATTAGTACAAGTAATACCAAGAAACAAGTACAAGATACTACAATACCTAGGGGTTATAGGTTTTCCCTTGATGTAAATGTACAACTAATTGAGTTAAAATATGAATATTCATTAAGAGATAAGGACATTTGGTATGGTTTCTATTTTAGTCCTTATATAAAAAGCACTGTACTAGGAGGCAGGAGGCCTGAATTCTCAACCTCAATTTACCTCAAAAAGCTGTGTAACCTCAGTCAAATTATTGATGTCACGAGATAGAAATGGCAAACCACTCTAGTATCTTTGCCAAGAAAACCTCAAATGGGATCATGAAGAGTCAGAAACAACTAAAATGACTAAACAACAGCAACAACAACAGCAAAAAGGGCTTCAGTTTCTGTATCTGTAAAATGAGGATAATCCTTTGCCTATTTTTAGACAAAGGCCTGGATGAAATGACATCTTAAAGTCCCTTCTCAATGTAAGATCTATGAGAACATGAAATCATTTTGAAATTACACTATTTTGAGAAGCTTAAGGCAAAAAACAATAACAAAAAAAACCACCAAAAAAATGTTTTGCAGCCTCAAGGAGAATGATGCACCACCAGTGCATAAAGTACCAGTCCTGGATTCAGGAGGACTTGAGTTCAAATGTGACCTCAAACACTTGACACTTACTAGCTGTGTGACCTTGAGAAAGTCACTTAACTCTCATTGCCCTGTAAAAAAAAAAAAGAAAAAAAGAAAATGATGCACCTGGAAATTTCACCTCATCCAAATTAAAAAAAAAAACCCAAGAAGAAAAACCTCCCCATAAAGCTTAACAGCAAAATTAAACACATATTTACTTTCAATTTATAATCTAGTTCCTTTTAAAATCATTAGTCCAAGCAGCTAGGTGGTACAGTGGATAAAGCACTGGCCCTAGATTCAGGAGGACCTGAGTTCCAATGTGGCCTCAGACACTGGACACTTACTTGTTGTGTGACCCTGAGTAAGTCACTTAACCCTCATTGTCCTGAAAAAAAAAAAAGAATGAGACCATCAGTAACAATGGCTGCTAAGTTCCTCTCTGTTCCCTTTCTAAAATCATTAGCCAAAAAGATATTCCCTTATGACACATATAAACTTCACTTTTTTGGGGGGCAATGAGGGTTAAATGATTTGCCCAGGGTCGCACAGCTGGTAAGTGTCAAGTGTCTGAGGTCAGATTTGAACTCAGGTCATCCTGAATCCAGGACCAATGCTTTATCCACTGTGCCACCTAGCTGCCCCCAAACTTCACATTTTTAAAGAAAATTGTTGATTAGGAAAAATGGAGCTCCTTAGACCTCTGATTTCACTTAGAAAGCCTCGGCATTGTAGCAGTCTAGCAAGAGAGAAAGACACCTCTAAAAACAAAGCAGGGAAAGATTTTAGAATCTGCCTTTGATTTCTGACTCTTCTGCTTACTATTAAATTTTGGCAAAGTTACTTCACCATTCTAGGCTTCAGTTTCCCAGGAAAAGGGATTGGACAATTTCATTTCTAAGGCTCCTTCAAGCTTTAAATCTTATCCATGACTGGGATGATGAGATAAATTCAAAAGTTCTTACTAAAACAAGGAAAGCAGAACCTAAAGAAAGGCAGAGTAAAGAGACAATAGTTTTAAAATAGAATTTTGTGCCTGGACTTCCTGTCCATGAATATGAGTCCTAAACCATTCAGATGGTGGGCATGAGTGAGAAATCACTGAAATTGATTCAGCTTTCTTTGACAACAGTGAGAAGAAATTTGCTTGATTTAGTTGACTATCAGCAGATTTAAAAAGAGGGTAAAATCAAATATCAGGATGGTTTGGTTGCTGTCATACCCAAATGGGGTTAACCATGATTTTTTCTTTCTATTCGTTGCTAGGTCATAGATTTGTTTCCTCCCCTTCCTCCCACCCCAATAATATAAAAGAGTAGAAATGAGAAGTAGAGTATTAATCCATTATTCTTTTCAATATTTATTCCTTGATTCTTACTTGAGCCATCTTGGTTTTCTGTAGGAATATAAGCTAGATGGACAATGAGCTCTTCCTAGAGTCAACTAAAAGAACCATAACATTTTGGAAATTATTAATTGATCCAGAGCTTCTCCCTGCCAGGAAATCTAATATTTTTAACATCAATATTTTTCTGGTGAAAGGCAGAGTGATGTAGCATACAAAGGCCTGGGTTCAAGCCTTGTCTCTGATACATGCTAGCTGTGTGGTGATGGTCCACTAAATACTTTAACCTCTCAGTGCCTGGGGAAACTTTAAGAAAGAAGAGAAACCTGGCATCATGGTTAGAGAGCTGGCCTTAGATTCAGGGAGACCCCAGGGTTCAAGCCTGGTCTTTGATATATACTCTTTAAGTGACCATGAGCAAGTGTCTTCACCTCCCAGTGGCCCCAGGTAATAGTTCATGACTGTAAGCCATGGAGGATTTGCTGACCTGAATCAGTAGAAGTGATCCCTTCACTGGGAGTTCACTACATAGATGAAATCATAGGTCTAGAAAAAATGGCTGTAAAAGGAGATGGGCCAGGTATGTACTGAGAATGAGAAGTAATAAGAAAGAATGTGTGCTATACTGGTGTCCATAAAGTAGATTTAAAAACCTTAAATTGAGGAAATAGTTTTTTCAGTGTGTTTAGGATGGTCCTTGTGTTGGTTATCATAAAAAAATTTTTTTAAGGTTCCTGTCAATCCATCACATAGTTGAAAGATATTCTGATATGTCTATATGAAGCATTAGAATAAGCCTCATGTAATTTGTTAGTAAATAAAAGCACTTCTCTGTCAATCCATTTCCCCCTCTGATTGCAGGCTCTAGTCTCAAAATATCTAACTCTTCTTGCGTATCAAACCCACATAGCCTTTCTTAAAGGTAGCATTGACTAACCCATGTTGTGACGTTTGCTTCTTCATATTGAATTATTAGTTATTTAACATCTAAACTTTGAGGGAAAGGTTGACAATAGCTTTCTTGCTATGACAATTTACCATGCAGTTATCTTGTCCCATTCTCTAAGACAATCACTTAAAGAGAATAGCAGTTTTAATTTTGAAACTTTGAAATCACTGTCCTTGTGATTCAATCTCTATACTTGCATCAAATACTTGTATTGGAGAGGTGGCATGGCCTGGTGTATAGACAGTTGGTATGAACTGGGGTCAGTTCCCACCTCTGATACTCTGTAACCCTGGGCAAGTTCCTTTACTTCTCAGTTTCCTAGACAACTCTCTAAGAGTAGATAGAAACTGATAGCATGCATTGAAAAAGGGAATATATATATATATATATATATATATATATATATATATATATGTATATATTTTTTTTTTGCAGGGCAATGAGGGTTAAGTGACTTGCCCAGGGTCACACAGCTAGTAAGTGTCAAGTGTCTGAGGCCAGATTTGAACTCAGGTTCTCCTGAATCCAGGGCCGGTGCTCTATCCACTGCTCCACCTAGCTGCCCCCCCAAAAGGGAACTTCTCACTGGGGAGTTTCCTACATTGTTGACATCACAGATCCAGGATGGTGGCATGGTTATAATCCTATTTAGTTTAGGGGTTCTTCCTCCTCACTGACATTCATTTTATCTTTGGAAAATTTGCACAAAGATAGACCCAAGTCCTTTTATCTGACGGCTTCCTCCTCTGATAACTGGGCTCCTGAGAAGGGTATTGAGATGATTAATGATATTTAATCATACTTAAAAGACAAAAGAAAATAATAAGCAAGCTCTTAAGAAGTGGAGATTGGAGAATAGGTGAATCTTTGAGGAAGGGAGAAAAAAGGAGAAAGGTTTTTGTTTTTTTTAATCTGCGACTATATCTATATGATGCCCAACAAATGAGAGGAAAGAAAAACTATTATAGCCAATTCCATTTGCATGTCACAACAATCAAACCTATTCCTGCCATCTGTGAAACTGTGGAGCTTAAAACAGGCATAATAATAGCACCTATACTAAAGAAATTGTTGTAAGGATCAAGGAGGCAAAACTTGTCAAGTTTTAATAATGTTTGCTGACTAAAGAGCACTTTTTGTCTTCTTGTGACAATTTCTAATTATTATGCCTATTTTACAGCTAGGAAAACAGAGACAGCAAGATTAAATGACTTGGTCAAGGTTGCACAGTGCTACAGATGGTAGAATGATAGATGGCCTTTTAGTGGGATTGTTGCCACTGGTCTCATCTACCTCTGCATCCCTATATTTGTTAGTGGTAACAGTCACTCTCTCCCTTAATTTTGGAACTAAGTCATCCCTCTGCCCCATCACCCTAAAGGATATCAGTGTAGACTCAGTCTTTCCCCATTTCTCTTAGAATTAGTACTTGTTTATCCTCTCCCTTTCTGATACCCCAAAAGGAATGAATTAAAGTCTCTGGTGCCATTTAAAAAAGATTGTCCAGGGGTAGCTAGGTGGCACAGTGGATAGAGCACTGGCCCTGGAGTCAGGAGTACCTGAGTTCAAATCCGGCCTCAGACACTTAACACTTACCAGTTGTGTGACACTGGGCAAGTCACTTAACCCCAATTGCCTCACTAAAAAAAAAAAAAAAGATTGTCCAACTACACCTTCAGGTATCATCTTAAATTCATTTAGGTGAAGAGATACATCTATGCAGCCCAGGCGACTCAGGGAATCTATGGCCACCTCCCAGATAGGCACAGGTCAATGGGGGAGGGCCTTAATTCATCATCACTGAGATGAGATCATAAATATAGAGTTGGGAGGGATCTCCACCTCCCCATTTAATAGATGAGGAAATGGAGGCTTTGGGTAGTTAAATGACTTACCCAAGGTTACTTCAGAATTATGGAACTTTTTACCACACCATGCTGTTTCTCAAGGAGGCTGCCCTTCTTTCCCTTTGCCCTTCTCCTGAAATGAAACCGTTCCTGTCAAAGATTTGCAGTTCCCTACTTCGGTGGGTGATTTTCAAGTCAAGCAGTTTTTCAACATCATACATTTATGCAGATCATTTAAAACAGGAGCTTGTCATATGCTTTATATTCATGAAAACTTCAGAGAGCACATTTTAAAGTCACACTGTTTCGGTTTAATTTGCATTTTAATTAATATTTCACATGAATTACCTGGATTTTTCTTTTTTTGCTTTAAATTTTTTTGGGAGTCTTTGAGAGCAAAAGTCCCATATCAAAGGTTCCAAATGTGCTAGCTTTTGACTGGTCTGCAAAGAATTATCTTTGGTCCCAGTCTTCAATGCCTTTGGCCCACTTTGACATTAATGAACAATCCCATCGTGATTTTTGTTTCTTCCTCATTTGTTGTGCTGAGAAGGGGGCTAGAGAGCATTCTTCATAAGCTGTATTGTTGGGTGAACAATGCTTTAGGGGGTCAGCTTAAATAAAGGCTAAAGGTAGATAGAAATTGTGGGCAATGAATTTCAGAACCTTTTGTTTTGGAGTCAGCCCTAAGGGTGGCAGAAAATAGTGGTCTTAAATTCCTAGGGCCAGGAGGAAACTCTTAAAGTTATCTATATCCAGTTCCTTATACCTTGGGAAATAAAGCAAGTGACCCCCAAACAACAGATAGCAAAGAAAGGCACGTGTCATCAAGTGAGTCAGGTGGGTCCAGTTTCAGGGAACTGGAATGCACAGATAAGCCCCAAATTGTAACAAATTTCAAATCTGCTACATGCTCTTTTCTCCTCTTGTTGCCTTCCCTCTGTTTCTGCCCTCACTCAACCTTTTGTGAAACGACCAGAATGACTTGGTTTGGGTTTTATCCTTTTGTTTTTAATTTTAAAAAGTGACTGGGTTTCCCTACATGACATAGGTCAGCAGTGCAGGGGCTACTTCTAAGTCCCAATCTTACTACTAATCAGTGGAGGGACTTTGACCCTCTCTGCCTCAAATGTGGGCTGGATCATCCCTCCTTCACCAACTTGGTTGCCTCTCTGCTCCTGAGGGCTCATCATATTGACACTAGACTTAGTGGATACTCAATCAACATAACCTACAAAAGCTCAGAACTCAAGAGATCCATCAACCTCAGCCTCCCTGCTATCAGAAATTAGAGATGTATTCCACCAAGCCTGGAAAATTTTATGCTTTTATCTGACTATTTCCTCTTTTGATAGCTGGAGTCCTGAGAAGGGTGGTGGTGGGGGACCAGGCAAGAAAATGAGGAGCCTGATGACCTTCCTACTATCTGGATTATTGGCCTCACAATAATAGACAATGGTTTGGTTGGGTAAAATTCAATTTTCCCAACTTTCCTAAATTGTCCTGAGCATTACCGTCTTTCTAAAGTGGATGGCTTTTCTTGGTTACAACAATAATTAGAAGCAACCCACCTGGTGTGCTTGGCTCTTGGCCCCAAGGACCAGGATTTGTTCTAAGCCTGGTGCTGAAAGGCACATGTTACCACTCACCTTCTGGCTAACAAGGAGGCAGCAGCAGAGATGCTCAGGGGGCCTCTGCAATTGTGGAGAAAATTGCCTCGTTGTGTAAGTAGAATCTCCTCCAATTAGAGCTTTGGGCAAATGAGGGAATTGCTGCACAGTTGCTAAGGGACTTGCTCTCTTCCTGAGACATTTTAGTGAAGTACCTGCTTCATGAAGTTGTTTCCCTAGAGCAAGTAAGTCCTTTTTTTTCCTGTAGGAAAACACCCGCATCCCCTCTTTAAGAGGTAGCATGGTGTAGTGAAACATCAGACAGGGACTGAGGTCCAGGAGACATCTGAGTTCAAATCCTGCCTCTGACACTTACTGACAGTGTGGCCATTAGACTATAATTTAACCTTTCTGAAATTCGGTTTCCTCATCTGTAAAGTGGGAGAGGGAGGGAGGGAACATACATTTATGAAGTATCTACTATGTGCCAGATATTGTGTTAAGAACTTGGACAAATATTATCTCATTTCATCTTGACAAGAACCTTGTGAAATAGGTGACATTATTATCCTAATTTCTGGTTGAGGAAACTGAGGAAGACAGAGGTTAAGTGACTTGTTGAGTCACCCAGATAGGCTGGATTTGAACTCAGATCTTTCTGGTCCAGGCCCAGCTCTCTATTCACTCTCCAATGTTACTGCACCAATATCTTTTCTTCCCTCTCGAAACCTCCTGGTCTATCCCTGCTCTTGCCCTCTCACCAGAGGACTTCATCTCATACTTAATTGAGAAAATAGAGGTCATTCATTGGGTACTCCTTTTTTCCTACTATTCTACATTTCATTGTCCATGACAACCCATCCCACCTTCATATTCTCCTTTTCTGATCCAATCTCTGATGAAGATATGGTAGGTCTTTTACTTGTGTCCTTGATCCCATTCCCTGCCATCTTAACTTGTTATCCCTACAATCAATCATCCCTCCTTTATTCTAATTTCCAATCTCTCCCTCTTTTCCTTCCTCTCTCCCTCTTTCCCCCCTTCTTTCCTTCCTTACCCCCCCATTTCCTTCCATACTGATATAAATTTGCCCAGGTTTCCCTTATCCATATCTATGTATGTATGTATATAAATGTACATACATAAACACACATATATTAACACAGAGAAATATACATATATCTATCCCATCACTTGACCCTGACATCTCCTCGAGCTAGTTTTCTATTTCTCTCCTCTTTTTCACAGCTAAACTCTTAGAAAAAAAGCTGTCTACATTTGTTACTTCCACTCCTCATTCTCACTCACTTCTATTTTTTTTCTTTTTAAATGTTTTATTGATGTTCTTTTCTTTTTTTAACATTATCATCACTTCCCAATGACTCTTACTCCCTCCATAGAAACCTTCCTTGTAACATAAGTATAATCAAACAAAATTAAACAACAAATCAACATATTGGCTGTACCTGAAAATGTGTGTTTTATTGTGTACCTATTACCCACTACCTCTTTTCTTCAAAACATAGTTCAGGTGTTACCTCCAAAGGAGACCTTTGCCAGTGGTTACTGTTCTCCTCCAATCCAAAATGCTTTGTACAGTAATTCATAATCGTCCTCCACACCCCAATAGAATGGACATTCCTTGAGGGTAGAGAATGTTTTTGGTTTATGCCCTTGCATACTTCCTACTACATAGTAAATGCTAAGAAAATGCTTATTGAATTGAATTAAATTATCAAGGGAACATTTTACATTTCCCTGATAGATGCTACTTCTGAGTTCCCAATCAGCTAATTCCTAGCCTTGAAAAGAAGCTCAAATTGAATGTTAACATATAAATATTTACAATATATTGTTCATCTGTTAATTGAACTTTTCTTGAGGATGGCTTCTTCTTAATCAGTAGCTTTTGAAAATCTGTTTTTTTTAATAAGTAGGATTAGATTCACCCTGAGAAATACTCTCCATATGAACATGTGGGTTTTGTCAGTAGGTTCATTCCTGAAATGTAACATATAAATCAGCTGAGTAATGTGGGGGCACTGGTGGTGACATTTTAAACATCCACAAAAATGTAAAATCAAGGGAGAAGAACAGCTTTTATTAATTACTTGTGCCTCCCCCAACCTTTCAGCTGTTAAGCATCTGAGAAAATGGTAAACGAACATGATTAAAGGCAATTACCATGAGTTTTTCTTTTTGAAAGACAGATGGAATCAAGGTTTATATAAAAATTTTCTTTTTCAGTGTCTCTGTAATGCTGTCTGTCACAAGGGAGTCATGATTTTTGTCCTGCTAGGAGACGTCATACCAAGATAGATTTTGTTCCCAGCTTGGACTTTACACAGTGGACAACAGAGGTCATTCCATATCAGAAACATAGAATTGCTTCAGAATGCAGGCTCAGCATGAAGAAGCAAAAAGCTTAGAGATATACTCTGCTTGAGTTAATGAGTGTTCATAAGGGACAGGTCTGATGCTGGTGACCAGAAATTGGGAAGACATGGTCGATGAAGTTTCACTGAATGAAAAAGATTCATATGGGACTTGGCATTCCAGAAAACTCTGTCCTACTGTGAATGATGCTTTGTCCAATGTGTCCTGTGTAAATGTGTGTGTCTCCTTGGCCTTAGCATAGAGGAGGTGCGCCGTGTCCATTGTACCTCAAGAAAATGTACTCCTGGTGAGTCCTTGCTAGTCTATGTCTGCCTGCAGATATGGGGATGTGGTTGGTTGGATGGATGTTTTGGACTGAGCTGGTTAGGTATCTAGAAGTAGTGCTTACTGATGAGAATTGGCCCCACAGTGGGATGATTAGACTTGGCGCTAAGAGCAAGATCCAGAGGACCTTTTCTTTTCCCTCTCTAATGTTAAGGAAAAGTATCCAGAGAAAACCTCTCAGGCTGGATAGACTCAATGGATATTTACTCATTCTCACCAATTCCTTGAGAATCTGGAAGTTTGACTAAATTTTTTCTTCTTCCATGATAATCTATGTTGAGTTTCTATGATGCTTGGAGCTTTCTGCTGGGTGAAATGAATGAGGCATACAAAATCAAAAGCTATAGATCCTGCCCTTAAGGACCTTGTCATTTCATCGGGGAGCTAAGATATACATTTATGAAGTAGTTAAATAACAATATATGGCATTACATGGCAAGTGCCAAATAAGGAATTGAGGATAACACATTTTGTGTTGTGCATTCAGAGTAGAGTTGGCTGTGGTTATCTAGGAAGGGAAACTCAAACTGAATTGTGAACAAGCAAGATAGAAAGGCAAGAAGGTGACCAGATGTGGTGAACAGCTTAGGCCAACACCATGGCCCTGGTGCCCAAACATTCATCAGAAATTCACAGACTTTGAAGCTGCGAGGGACCTTAAAGATCATCTCGTTCAACCTCCGCATTTTATAGATACAGATGAGGTCTGTGACTTGTCCAAGGTTACACATCAGTTTCTTGAGGGCAGGGACTATCTCAGTTTTTGTTTTGTATCCTCCCTTCCTACTATCATACTTTGCACACCATAGATACTTCATAAATGCTGGTTGCCTTGGATTGAATTGTGTGGCATGACTAGGATTTGGACCTAGGGCTTTTAATGCCAATTATACTGATCTTCCCACTATACCACATTCTTTCTCTTACCTGTGACTAGCCCTATCTTGGCCCCTTTGATGTGTTGGGATAGTTATTGTTCTTTCTGGTCAATGAGTGGTAGGGCACCATGCCTCCTTCTGGCTGCTGGTTGTGCAGGTGAATTTAGTGGCAAGGGTGGGAGTTTTCTCTGGGTCACTCAGGAGAGGGAAGTGCCCATCTCACTCTCTGTTGTTCATTAAGTTAATAGATAAGTGAAAATGGACAATTTTATGAGCTCACAGCCTATCAGGGGTAGCTGAGTTTGAAGGAGACTCAGCAGACTCTGCCTGTGACCATGCCAGCATGGTAGTACCAGCAGGTGATAGGGAACATGAGCAGATGTAATAAAAACACTGAATCCTTGAAGGGGTTGGATTGAATCAGAAAAATAATCAAATCAAGCCTTCTCTGCATTTTGACTTCCTGGTCATGTGTACCTTCCTTTCTCCCTGTATCTTTGCCAGACAACTTGTTTTCCCACCTGTGTCAGCTATCACAGCTTGGTCTCCAACCACCCTAGTGTAAGCTTGCTCTGACTTTTTGGTTTGCACATGCTCTCCTCTTAATCAGATCCTGCCTCCTGGCATCTTGGTGAGGATTGTCTTTTACCCTGCTTTGGGGAACTGGGGGTGGGGTGGGGGAAGGGTTGACAGCTTTGAGTAGGGATTCTATTACAGTTGAATGATAGAACAGTTTGCTAATAAGCATTGATATGAGAAGGCAAGGGTTAAGTAATGAGGGCTGCTTGTCCTCAAGATTCTTTGTGGTTAATATAAACTACTGGTGGTAATAGGTAATCCTGCCAACTATGCCAGACCAGCTAGGTGGCATGGTGGATGCCTGGCCTTGAGTCAAGAAGACTCATTTTCCTGAGTTCAAATCAGGCTTTAGTCACTTACCATCTGTGTGACCTGGGCAAGTCACTTAACCCTGTTGGCCTCAGTTTCCTCATCTGTAAAATGGGCTGGAGAAGGAAATGGAAAAGCACTCCAGTATCTTTGCCAACAAAACCCCAAATGGGGTCACAAAGAGTCAGACACAACTGAAAAAATGACTAGATAACAGGTAATTGGTAAATCATTCATTTTGGTCTTTAGCTGGGTTTCCAGCTGATCTGTAGTTAGAACAAGCAGACTTTTGATTACCATAGAAGACAGCTACTATTCAAAGAGGCAGTACTATATGCTAAGCTCACTACTAGGTGATATGTGGCATTAAAGAAAAAAAGGTCTGGGTCTTCCCTTTAAGGACATTGTAATCCCACTGAAGGAGCTAAGACATATTATGTATTAATCAGTTAAATAACAGCATAAAGGAAGCTGTGGCAACATTATGTAAGTGGTATAGACTATATATTACATTCTATATATATTCCTTGTGTTGGGCTTGTACCAAGATTAGGTGCCTGATCTCTGGTAGCACCTCATCTGAGCCCCCTAGATGGGATTCTGTCTCGAACACATCTCTTTTATTTGTCCCTTTCTTTCCTATCCACAATTACTACCTTAGTTAAAATTTCTTATCAATTCTCACTTGGACAACCAGTGTGATAACCTGATTGATCTTTCATGGAGCCACAAAAATAATCTTCCAAAATACAGATCCAATTACAGACAAATGTCACTTTATGTAAGGGAATCATTCCACTTCTATGTAAAGTGACTTTTATGTAATGCAAATATGCCCAAAAATGTGGAGAAGGGATGGAGGCAGTAAAGGAGACCCATGCTGTGTAGGGACAGGGCCTGCACATGGTTCAAGGACTTGTGGGGGCTGGGAACTGAGAAGTAAGAGCAGGAGGAGGAACACCCAAACTGGGGATAACCATGTTGGGGCCTGGCCAGAAGCAAAAGGAAGATCAGGGGTGGAGGGGCAGACACTGGTGGCAGGTAAGGGACACAGACTGGAGAGAACTGGTGACTTACAATTGGGTGGGCAGAGTGTGGAAAAGGTATCCTCTCTTGGGTTCTGAAGTCTCAAGTCAACCCTGCCCCCCCCCCCACCCCATCATATGGTAGAAGTACTGACTGTCTCTCCCTGTATCCGGTTTTCTGCTTTTACTTGGAGAAATTTTTTTATAGCTTTTTTTTTTTTTCCTAGTGTTGGGGGCTGGGGGTCCTCAGACTACCAAGCTGAGGGGCAGGAACTGAGAGAGAGAAAGCACAGTACTGTACAGTAAAGCTAATATAGTTGTTTTTTGTTTTTTGGAATGTGGAATTCTTTCAGAATTCTTTACATAAAGTCAAATTTGCATAATGTAAATTTATGTAAAATAAGAAATGTCTGTTTTATTCCTCTGCTCAAAAGCCTTCAATGGCTCCCCATAGTTTTTGGAACAGATACTCCCCACAATCTGACTTCTACCTATGTTTCCAGGATTTTTTCATATATTACCCTTCATAAGATCCTCATTCCAGCCCAATTTGGATACCTGGCTGTTCCCTGACTTAGATGTTCCCTCTCATTGCCTCTGGGCACTTATGCAAGCCACTTTTCCTATGTTTGGAATGTATTTCTTCCTCATTTTCAACTTTTGGAATTCTTATGTTTCTTCAAGTCTCAAATCAGGCATCACCTCTATGAAGCCTTCCCTGATTTCCTGGATTGTGAGTGTGTTCTGTCTCCTGTTATCCTTGAACAGTACCATGCTTATTGGTGGGCATGTGTCCCCTTACACACCTCCCCCTGCCCCCGCCAAGTAAAATGTAAGTTTCTTGAGGGCTGAGACTTCAGTTCTCATCTTTGTATTTCCAGTGCCTAGTGATATATGGTGCTTAAATATTTGTTGAGTTGAAATTTAGTCCTGTGAGGTGATTTGCATTTATTTCAATGCTACCTGGTACCTAGAAAAGTTTACTGGACATGGTAGTTGGTATATGTGAGCAGTGGTGTCAAACTCAAATAGAAATGGGTCAATGCTGGTAGAATACTGACTTAGAAGACCACAAATGAATATTATTTGTTATATTTGATTTTTATTTATTTTGTGACACATTTCTCATTTACATCTAATCTGGTTCAGACTATTTGGGAGTTTTTCAGGGCAGCAAGTATGGCATCTCTGGTCTAGTGGACAGAACCCTGGACTTGGAGTTAGGAAGATGAGTTCAAATCCTTCCTCTGAAACTTAATAACTGTGGGACCCTGGGTAAATCACTTAACATTTTTCAGTTTCAGTTTCCTCAACTGTAAAGTATACCTAATAATAGCACCTGCTTTGTAGGGTTCTTGTGAGGATCAAATGAAAGGATGTATGTAAAGCCCTTTACAAACTTTAAAACGCACTGTATCAATGTTGTCTATTATTATCATCACAATTATCATCAACATATTAAAAACGGTCAGTGGTAAAAAAGAAGTCTATATACTGGTGGTTCAGTGTCTGGGCCCCTCTCTAGAGACCAGATGTCTCCAAATAACATTTCTCTATCTGTCACTCTGACAGGTTAACAGGAATGTACAGTGTAATGTGGCTGCTAAAAGAGCTAAAAGTCAGGTTACATTAATAGTTTAGTGTCCAGATCATGGAAAGAAACACCCACATTGTACTCTGCACTGATCAGGACATGTATGGAATACTACATCTTATTCTTAGTGCCACATTTTAAGAAGGACAATGCCGAAGTGGAGAGTGTTCAGGAAAGGTGATCAGGATAATGAGGCATTTGGAAATAGAATGATATGAAAAACTCCTGAAAGATGTGGGAATATTTATCACAGAGGAGAGATTTGCAAGGAACATGATCCCAATCTAAAAATACACTGTGTCCTGAAAGTCTTTGTGCAGTCTAAGTTTTAATAGCTTAAAACTTCACTAAGACTTTTTGGGACATCCTGAAAATGAAGGTCCATTGTGTAAATCACAGTGTCATTGGAGTTGTTTAAGGAAAGATTGTCAGGAATGCTGGAGAGGGGATTTCTGCATGGGGTCGGAAGTTGGATTATGTTAATCCATCAAGAATATTATTGTGCTATAAGAAATGACAAGCTGGATGACTTCAGAAAGTACTGGAAAGACTTGTATGAACTTGTATAGTGGAGTGAGCAGAACCAGGAGAACGTTTTACACAGTGACAGCAATATTGTTTGATGAAGAACTGTGAACAATTTAACTATTCTCAGCAATACGATTCAAGACAATCCCAAAGGACTAATAATAAAACATACTATCCACCTCCAAAGAAAGAACTGATACTGATTGAACAAAGGCTGAAGGATGCTATTTTTCACTTTCTTTGATTGTTTAAAATTCATTTTCTTGTACAAAATGAATAATATGGTAATGTTTGACAAAATTGCACACATATAACCTATATCTGATTGCTTACTGCCTCAAGGAGGAAGGCAGGGGAGGGAGAGCAGGAGGAATAAAATTTGGAAGTCAACATTTTAAATTAAAATGTTTATTACTTAGAAAAAGGATCACTTCATCAATCAGTAAGCATTTCTTAAGTCCTTATTCATCTTGAGGACTAGCAGCCATCATTACATTGACCACTTCCTCCCCAGTATCATGGTTCAGGACTACCACACCACTGTTGTTACACTGCCCCCCCCCCACTAGTAATTTGCCCAGTTCTGTGCTAGGTGCTGGGGCTACAAAGATAACAATGAGGTTGGTCCCTGACCTCAAGAAACTTCTATTTTCTTAGGGCAGATGACCTTTATAGACCTTGGGATCCTTTCCTCTGGGTAAGTGATGGTTAACATCAGTTCTAAGGTTCTAAGGTTTTTTGCATCCATGGTAATGGAGTAAGCTTCCTAGCAGCATTTGTGCTTTAATATGAAACTCCAGGAGATAAAAAGGGTTTCAAAACCTAAAGAAATGAATCTTGAATAGTGGAATTTGAGATTTATGGGGGAAATGATTTTGAATAGTGGGTTTTATAATTCAAATTTTAGAACATAGATATCCCTCCCTTCCCTCCTCCATCCCTGTCCTGCTTTATAATAGATGTTTTGCCCTTAAAAGGGAAGGGATGTTGGCAGGAGTTATGTTGGTAGTGGTCTCTGGCTCTATACCACACTGGCTATGTATCACTTAAATACTGTTATGTGTTCAAAAATATTTTCCTCCCTTTATGGGCTAGGTCTTTGCCAAGAACATAACCACAGGTTATGGCATAGGGGTAAACAGAGTGAGCCTCAAATTTGCCTAATGTTGGTTTTTTTGGAAAAATAGCACATTTTTCTGATGGTCACCAAATAGCTTGAGTGACAGCTCAAGAGTTAAATGAACAGATGATGAGCATTTATTGAATGCTGGTTGTGTTCCCAGAATGGCACTTAAGAGAGACTATTCATCATGGAAAAGGGAGCCATGTCTGAAAGAAGCAATCTCACCCGTTAGCATGGCTGCTATTGCACCTAGGTGCATCAGGTCATTATCTATAGGTGGTGGGATTTGGGGGAGTATTGGGAAGCCCCCTCCATCATCTCATAACTCAGGTGCCATTGTATTAGAAATCCTACCATCAGAGAGATTCATTCCTGTTTATTTCCAGGCTCCAATATAAAATGAGAAGTCCTTTAAAAGGTATAGTAATTTAAGTTACAAACCCCTTACTGTCAATGACTTTATGGAGATCACCTATCTTTGTGGCAAAAGGTACCTGAGTAAAATGGGAAAACAGAATCAGGCTAAGATGGGGTGGTAGCACAGACCTTGAAAGGGAGGAAGACACTGAAGACAAACTTTGCCAATTTCACATTTTGCCTAGGTCCAGCCCTTGCCAAATAATATTTTAATCTCAAACAGCTGAGCCTCAGTTGCATCTTTAAAATGAGGGGACTGGGGTAGTTGATGGCAGCTTTAAAATTCCCTAGAGCTCCAAATTCTAAGCCCCTATAACCTGAAGCTAGACAGTTCAAAGAGGTATGACAGAGTATGAACCAAACTTTGCCTAGTAGAGGGGATTCCTAATTTGTGCTTCAGGTAGGGTTGTACTAGCTAACGGTAATTCACCTTCACTTAAAGTGTTTACTTAAAGTGAAGGGCTTTCCTTACAACAACCCTGTAAAGTTGGTGGTGCAAATGTTATAGCCATTTTTTACAGAGAAAAAAACCTAATCTCAGAGAGCTTAATTGAAGGATAAGAGTGAGGCTGCAAAACAGCTGGTAAGCATCAGCCTAAATTCAAACCCAAATCTCCTGATTTCAAATCTAGCACTCTTCCTTCTGTCCCAAACTGTCTCTATATGACCTTGAAGTCTTTTTCTAACTTTGAGATTCTAATATTAAAAGATTTTTTCTTATCTTTCCTTCATGGGAAGATCAGCTCAGGTCCAGGGCAAATAAATGGCATGGGAGATGTCTTCAGAATCTTTCCTATGTAAGGGAAAAGATGACTTATTAATGCCGGGCACATCCCTCTTAAAGCACATTTCTATGGAAATTGGCAAGCTCCTCCATAAATGGCCCAGGAAAACATCAGCAATTTCTCCCACATTGCATCCATTAAGGGTTTTTTCTAATAGCTCCCAATGGGGAGTTTGGTTGGTGTTGAATGAGTGCAGGGGAGTCCACAGTAGCCCATCTTTGAGTTCAAGAACTGATCCTGGTTTGGCTACAGTTCCTTCCAATTGGAACCACCCTAAGCAGGCGGGATCTTTTACAGCACAGCTAATATATTGTGGTTGTCTTTTTTTATTAGTGCAACTATGGCTTCCAACCCAGCAGATGCCTAATCTCTTCCAAATAAACTGAAATGAAATCTCCAGCAGGTGCCTCTAACAATTTTGACCCCAGGAAAAGACACTTGCTAGCTGGACAGTGGGGATCTAAAAATGAGGCTAATTAAGAATATTACTGAGCCTCTCTCTCAATGCTACTTTGACCATGGCCAGTGCTAATTGCCATCCACCAACAGGCCCTGGCTGGGCTAGTGGTGGTTCACAGAGAACAGGTTGCAGCAGTGTAGTTCTGAGGGGCTTGCCTTTCTCCAATGGCTGTTTTGTACTTGATTCTCAATCTGCTGCATGGCTAGGGATAGTGAATGAAACAGTTGCAGAACGGCCTGGCATCATGTGTAGATGTCACATTCCTCAATATGATGTAGTCATGGTCAGCCTACAGATAGAAGCTGCATGTCGAGTCCCTTCCCTTCCCTTCCCTTCCTGTTTCTGTCTTTCTGTCTTTCTTCCTTCTCTTTTTCTTCCTTCCTTTTAAAAAAATCCTTTCTCGTAATAAAAGCACAATGGAATTTTAAGAGAATGAGTTTGCCCCTTAAAACTTTCCTGTTCTGCATGATATTGACTCTTCTGATGAGGTATAGGCATAAAATGGCTCTTCTTAAAAGACTTTTTTTTTGAGCAGAGAAGGCACCTAGAAAGTTGATTCTATGATCCTCTTCTCTGGGTAAGTGATGGTTAACATCACTTAATTAAAGGTAAGTAAAACAGATATGCTGAATCAAAAAGACCTGGTCCTGCTTAGGAATCCAAGCTGACAGTGAAACTTTTAGTCAGTTCCATGTGGGACCAGCCTGCAGGGTGGGTAGTGTGGGTCTTAACATAGTGAATAGCATGCCAATAGACTTGGCAAAGATGTCATTATCTCTACAGCTCTGGAAAGGGAGTTTGATATAGTGGGAAGGAACCTGGATGTGGTGTCAGGTGTTTGAATCTTACTTATAGTGCTTATTATGGTATGACTTTAGGCAAGTTACTTAATTTCCTGGAGTGTCAACTTTCCTGTCTATAGAGATTCTGATAGTATTTATCTAAAGGATGCTTTTATAGGGCTCAAACAAGATATATATGTATATGTATACGTATACGTATACGTATACGTATATGTGTGTATGTATGTAAGATATATAGTGATGTATATCCCTATGTAAATGTCAGTTACTATTATGATTAGATGTGCATCAGTAGGCCATTCAACCTATATGAGCTTGTTTCCACATCTGTAAAATGGGAATAATAATACAAATGGTACCTATCTTACAAGGTCATTGTGAGGACAAAGGGAGATAACATATGTAGAACACTAAGTTGATATCAGTTAGTATTACAATGAGAAACATAACCTCTTTGAATATCGGTTTTCCCCTTTCCTAAAATGGGGACAATAATACCTGTTGTACACAAAGTTTTTATGAAGATCCAAGAACACAATGAAGGTAATCATTTTATAATCATAAAACACTATAACATATGAGCTATTGTCATCCAGAATAGCTAAGAATCTATGCCCTTTGAATTTTGTATTTGTCACAGCTTCAATGATTCCAGGTGATTTTTGTTGATTATCTTTTCATGAGTTTGCCAAATGGATTGTTAATACCTTGAGGACAGGGGCTATGCTAAGAAGTTATTAGTGCTTTAAACTTTTTTGAATTTTTTGCAGTATGGTATTTTGCCTATTGTAGATATTACTTAGATATCTATTGGCTGATTCAATTGTAAAGAGGCATGTGCATATTGTGAGCAGTGGAGGGAGGTCATTAGCAGAGGTAGGACAAGCAATAGATCTGTGGCTGGGTCACACAAATGGAACTGTTAGGGCATTATTGCGAGATACAGGAGGTAGTATGTTTGACAGTGGATTCTGAGGTTGGGGTGTGGGAAGAAGAAAAAGTAATGCCAAAGAACAGTAGTACCATGTGCTCCTTTAAATCATAGAGCAGGCAAATGAAGTATTAATGTTTTTCTTTGGAGCATCCGATCTCCCTCAAATTAAGAAATCTGTTGCATCTAGAACAAACAACCCAACTTGGCAGGACTAGTGCCAAGAGTGGAAAGTTAGAGGGAGGCAGATTTCTATGACATAAGGAAACATTTTCTGACAAAATTCTCAACACTAGAATAAGGCACCTGGGTGGGTAGGGTAGTAAGCTCTCTGTCACCATCAGGGGTCAAACAAAGGCTGGATATCTAGGTGTTAGGATTCTGTACGTTCTGCAGCATCTACAGTGTAGAAGACATTCCCACAAAGGATAAGAGACTGGACCAGATGAGTCCTAAGGTTTCTTGCAGAACTCTAAGGTTCTGAGATTCCATGAACTCCATTTCATCCCATTTTTGTGGTGTCATAGGTCAGTGGTTTCTGGAACATGCAGCTTTCCCAAAAAGAACATCTTTATCATTTTTATATATCAACTAATATACCAAATCGCTTCACATTCTCATACCACTACAACATGGTCACCACTCTTGTACTCACAATGTCAATCATAAATTTATTGCCTGGGCTTGTTCTTGTCCCTCAGAGGTCTGATATTTACACTCTAGTCTTGAAATATGGCTTCCATGGCACTGAGGTGCATTATCTTAAATTTCCATCTAAACAATAACAGCAATAATAAATATGCTAGGTGGAGAGTGCATTTTTCATTCATCATGATAGATTTGGGATCTTGGGGGATTTGCATTTTCATTATTTTTCTTCCTTGTGAGTATACATTCTCCCTACTCCCCCATACCCCAACTTGTCGTCTTCATGGTTTGCTTCTTCTCAATAATAACCTTTACTGGTCTCAAGGATTTAACATCTTTCTTCTTTCCTATTTTATTTTGCACTTCTCACAGGTATATTGGACAGAACAAGAAAAATGGCTTTGTCTCACTTTTAATACTATTCTAAGTGTTACTTTCCCACCCCACCCCCCCCCAGTCTATGTGACACCTTTTCTCCAGGTGCCATACCAAATGTTGCTGCATCCTTAATTAGCACCATTACATCTTTCTGATGAAATGTGATTAAGGGTTCAGTGAGATCTCGTGGCCTACACTGAGGAAATGAAACTAATAACATCCTCTTGTAACCTGGTGTTCAGTTATGGGGGTTGGAGACACAGCCTCCTCAGCTCTGTAGTTAGCCTGTAACTTGAAGTAGCCCAATTTGGCATCATTGATAAAGGTCTTTCTAAAACTGCTTAGGGCAACAGGGTTATGTGAATACAATGCATGCTTTATTTAGGTGCTTATTATAGAGCAGGGTTTTGAATATGGATTCCAGGTGGCATGGATGATAATTATTAGTGGTACAGTGACCAAGGCTGGGGGTCAAGGCATGAATATAGATAGATGTAGAGCTGCAAGAGACCTTAGAAGTGAACTAGTCCAGTCTTTTCATTTTACAGATAAGTGACATGTTCCAGGTTACATAGTTAATAAATGGTTTGGATTTGAACCCTGGTCCTTTGACTTCTAATCTAGCAATTTTCCACTATGTGAGTAGAAATGAATGAAGGCTAGGCCTAACAAAATTATAAAAGGTAAATTTTATCTTTGCTATCTTTCCGGCCAGGGGCCTCTTTCTCTATCTAATTCTTAATCTCTTCTAAGTGGGAGGAAGCATGGCAAAGTGGATAGAAGGCTGGACTTAGAAGACCTTGGTTCAAGTTTTACCTCAGATGTATACTAGCTGTGTGACCTTATACAAGTCTCTTAACTTCTCTAAACCTCAGTTTCTTATTTGTAAAATAGTGGTAATAATAGCATCGATCTCAAGGTTGTTGTGAAGATCAAACAAGATATTTGTAAAGTGCTTTATAAACCTTACATGGTAATTAAAATACTACATAAATGTTTGATGTTATTATTAAAGTGTTTTGGATTATCATGGTGGTTCAGTGTTCTTTTCATTTGTGTTATTGTAGTCTATATTATTCTGATTGTTTTTATTTCATTCTGCATTAATTCATACAAGTCTTCCTATGTTTCTATGATTTCCTATTCTCATATGTGCATGATGAAATAATATTACATGATATTCATGTCACATTTTTTCAGCCATTCCCCATTAGATAGGCACCTACTTTGTTCTCAGGTTTTTTCTATCATAGAACATGCTTTTATGAATTTTTGAATATATGCAAGGGATTTTTTGTCTTTTAACTTCTAGTGGGATGTGTGGGTTCAAGTCACTTTTCTTAATGCAACTAAATTGAAATCCTGGATCACTGGGTCAATTCACATAGCTCCATTAATAGTCTTAGTAGGCCTATATTCTTGTAGTTCCTCTGACATTGACTACTTCTTTCCTTATTGCCCTTTTTTGGGGGTATGAATTATATCAGAATTGTTTTAATTTGCATTTTTCTTATTGTTAGTGATTTGGAGCAGCCTTTCATGGATTGATGACCATTTATAATTATTTTCAGAACTGTTTGGTCATTTATTAGACCATTTGAATAGCTCAAATTTAAGCTTAAAAAGGCTTAGAAAATGACCCTTTCCAAGATCTTCAGATTTAAATAATAAAAATAGTTTCTCATCACCATCAGACCATTGGGCGCTGATTTTTTTTGGGGGGGTGTATAGCAATTCATGAAGTCCAAGGATTAACACACTACTAAGTAATGACTCATTATCAATTTATAATGAGTGGAATAGTGTGCCTTAGTGGTTGGTACTTGGCTTTATATCATTTAAGATTTTTTCAAAGATATGAATATCAGAATTATAGAAAATTGGGAGAGATGCTTAACAACTGGATAACAAAGTAAATGTTTAAAAAAAGATCTAGACTAGGATGATGGGTTAAATCTAATGATTTAAAGGGGATAAAGTCTGACACTTGAGTTCAAAAAGATGGAGGAGGCATGGGTAGACAATGGTTCTTTTGAAAAAAAATAAACCTCTGGGGTTTTCAGTGAGCTGCAAATTCAGTGTGAGAAAATAGTCTGAAATGGCAGCCATGAAAGCAAATTCAGTCTTGGCCCATGTCAAGAGAGATGTAGTATTCAGGATTAGAGAGATAATAATGGGGCTGGATTCAGTCATGTTCAGGCCACATTTGGAGTATGGTATTCAGTTCTATAGAGGTACCATATTTTTGGAAGGAAAAGATGGAGACTATTTGGGGAAGATCATTAGGATAGTTAAGGGAGGGCACTATGAGGACTTATTTTTGGGACTGGACATACTTACCTAGAGAAGAGAAGACTTAGGAGTTAGATGACGACTAAATATTTGAAGGGCACAGAGAATAGAGATTTACCCCTGTTTTCTTTGACACCAAAGGGCAGAACTAGGATCAATGGGTGGAGGTTGCACATAGTCAGGATAAGTCTAAGGATTAATTTCCTAATAATTAGAGATGTTCCTAACTTACTTTGGGAAGTAGTAGTTTTGCCTTCACTGGAGATATTTAAGAAAAGTTTGGATGAATCCTTGTTGGGTGTGAGGTAGAGAGACTTTGGTTCAATGGGAAGGGCATTGGAATTTGAATGAGAGGACTTGGTTTAAATCTCTGTTCTGTGTAGCTTTGGGAGTGTCACTTAGCCTTTCTGGGCTTAAGGTTTGCTCTCTTTAAAATAAAGGGATTGGACTAGATGAAATTTATGTCTTCTTCCAGCTCTAAATCTAGATTATGTGACTGAAAAGTGGTTTCTGAGTAGGCCCCATTGAGCTAAAAAATTCTGAGATTCTATGTAGTCCCTTTTCTCAAAGACTTTATATTATAATTAGGAAGAATGAATGAATAAAATCATTTATTAAGCAGTAACTAAGTGCCAAGTCTATATAACAAATAGTTAGAAAAGGAAACAAGTTAAATACATACCACAATAGATATCTGACTCTTTGTGATCACATTTTGGGTTTTCTTGGCAAAGATACTGAAGTGGTTTGTCATTTCCTTCTCCATCTCATTAACCAATGAGGAAACTGAGACAAACAGGGTTAAGTGCCTTGCCCAGGGCTCAATAGCTAATAAGTGTCTTAGGCTAAATTTGAACTCAGAAGGATGAGTCTTCCTGACTTCAGGCCTGTACTCCATCCACTGTGCCACCTAGCTGTCCTGAATATGATCAGTTAGGAAGCATTTATTGAATACCTCCTACGTATTCAGTTCTGTGCTAGTAATTATGCCTCAGGTTTGGAAAAAGGAAAGGAAAGGAATAAAAAAAAAACACCATACCTTTCCTTTAGGAATTTACAATCTATTTGGATACACAAGATATTCTGCTTGAATAGGTCCTAATCATTTTACCTCCACATCTTGTATTCATCTTCTTCTTTCCATTCCCATCACAGCCACTCTTAAGTTAGACCCTCAATCTCTTTTTGCCTAGTCTATTGTGATAGGCTCTTATGTGATCTTCCTGGTGCTAGTCTATTCTTCACCTCCCCCTCCTGCCATTCTACTTCAAACAAACAAACAAACAAGTTTCATTGGCTTCCCATTGCCCACAGAAGAAAGTAAAAACTCTGGATTCTGCCATTAAAGGTCCTCTTGAATCTTGCTCCAACCTACTTTTCCACCTTTACCTCATATGATTCCCCTTCACTTACTACATGTTCTAGTCAAACAGGGCTATTTTCCATCCTGATTCTTGTCCTAACTTCTCCCATCTTCATGCTCTTGCTCATGATGTTGTCACCCACCACAGTGGAATGGGCCATCCCTCATCTTTGTATGTTTAAGTTTTGTCCCTTTTTTCAAGGTCAAACTCTGGTAACAAGCCTTCCATAAAACCTCCTCTCACCCTTCCCCATGCTCTTCTCCCTCCAAATGAATCTGCTCCTCTTTGCCAACTGTCAGTTATCTCTTGTTCCTCTGGCTGGAGCAATAAACTTCCCCCAAAGTGTTCCTTCATAGAAGGCTCAGAACTTTCCAGTTGCTCTGATTGGTTTTGACTCCACAGAACATCATGGAATGACAATTTATATCCCTGTTAGACCCTTCCCTTTCAATTTCCTTTTGTGTATGGATTTCCCCCATTAGACCAAGGGCAGAAACTGTCTTTGTTTTTCTTATTTGATTCCTTGGCACTTAGCATAGTGCCTTGCATATAGCAAGCACTTAATAAATGTTTATTGAATGGATTTGAATTTCTCTGAACTTTGCCTGGACCTCACATTTATCAGACTTTCCCTTGCTTTGCTGCTGTTTTTGTCCATCTTTCCCATGTGGATATTAAGCATCTTGTGAATGGAATGTGCATCATACCTATCATTGTATACCCCAGACTCTTACACATACCATGTAGTGAAGAAATGTTTCTTAATGTGAGTTGCATTTATTTTGGTGGCTTTTGCTTCCCATTACTCCTATTACTTAAGCCCGACCTTCCATATTTGATCTCAGTTTGCATTAGCAACTTTTATTGGAATGCTCAATCTTTAACATGCTGCCCACCGTGCTTCTCTCAAGATCCAGCTGTGAGAGTAAGTGAGATCATTCTGGTTGGAATGCAAAAAAGTACAGGGAGATAGGATTAGATAGGGAAAAGTGAGATGATGGGGAGTTTTAAAAGCAAGGCTGAGGATTTTGGGTTGGATTTTATTGGCAGTACTAAACCTTTGACCTGTGAATATACTTTCATCAGTCAGTCAGCAAATATTTATTAAGCACCTGCTGTGTACTGGGTACTGTGCTAAGGGTGGAGGATATAAAAAGAGACAAAAGACAGTCCCTGCCCTCAGGGACCTCATAGTCTTATGGGGGGGGGGACAACATGCAAATAGCTATGTACAAACAAGTTAAATACTGGATAAATTGGAAATAATCAACAAAGGGAAGGCACTAGAATTAAGAGGGATTAGGAAAGACTTCCTACAGAAAGTGGGATTTTAGCTGAGACTTTAAGGAAGCCAGGGAAGTCAGGAGGTGAAGATGAGGAGGGAGAGTATTCCAGGCCTGGGCAGGGGGAAGATAGCCAGTGAAAACATTTGGAAGTGGGAGATGAAATGTCTTGTTCAAGAAACAGCAAGGAAGCTAGGCCTTTCAGTTGAAAAGAGGCCAAATGACAATCCTACCCTTCCTTCCCATTTTGAATGATGGCTTTCTCAAGGACAAGCTCTTCATTTATATATAGTTCTTTATGGTTCCTCATGAAATAGAAACTTGTGAAACCTCAATTCCTCCCACAACTCCACTCCTTTTGAAATCAAACAGTCCTTACTTGCCCTGAATGTACCCAAGGGAAACAAATTTCTCTGCCCTCTTGGCAGAAATGGATTTTTCATATTTGAGAGGGTGCCTGTAGGCAATTGCTCTTCTAAATGGAAATTTCAGGTACCTTTTAATTTTTCACGTTAGGTTTTTTCCTCCTGAAAGTACTTTCCTGTTCTTTTTTTACTAATAGGTCTCACACACTGAAGTCAAAGAGAGAACGCTAATGGGTGAAAAATAAAAATGTAGTGAAAGGTGACCCTTCTAACTCAACAACAAGATTTGGACGTGGGAGACAATGTTTGATGGGTGTTCATACCAGCACATGACATTTGGGTGACTTATATACCAATAATCAGTCAACAAGCCTTTGTTGAGAACTGACTTTATGTTTAGCCCTGTGCTAGGTATAGTAGAAAATATAAAGAAGCTTGAGATACAGTCTCTGCCCTCAAGAAGCTGATAGTCTAGTTGGAGAAGTAAGTCTTACATAACCCCATTCAACACAAACAGCATAGCACAAAATAAAATTGCAAGCTACAATAGACCCTGCTGATTCAGACCAGTCTGGTAACTCAGGTTTGGGATTGGAACAGAATGAGATATTTGTAAAACATCTGGCAATTAGCAAAATGAAATTCATATTTAGTCATAGCAGGGGAATGAGAGTTAGAACAAATAAAAGATATCCATCAAGGACAGCCATATCCCTGATTCATTTGAGAGTGGCTCCCCTGTGCAATGTTGGTCATGCTAGTCAGTTACCTGAAGGAGGAAACAGGTGACTCTTTGAGTCCTGAATTTTTGAACTTAGGCTTCCAGGAAGCCTCACAAGATGCACAGCTGAACTTTTAGTCCCTTGAATCAAACATGTCTCAAGGAGTTTCAATATCTTTTAAGGAAAAACTTTACTAGCTTGAATGGTGCAGGGCCTTAGAATGCTACTGATTCTATGTAGAAGGACATCAGGGAACATTTCTCCTATCAAGTAGACATTGTGCATTTTCCAAAAGTATATTTTTCACTGAACATTTAAATATCTAGCATTTATAGAGAGTGTTAAGGTTTGCAAAGAATCTTACATTTGTTATCTTATTTAATTCTTACAATAATCCTGTGAGGCAGGTGCTATTGTCATCCTCAATTCACAGATGAGGAAACTGAGACCCAGAAAAGTTAATGAACTTACCCAGTGTCACACTACTAGTATGGGTCTGAGGCAGGATTCAGACTTTGGTCTTACTGATTCCAAGTCTAGAGCTCTATTTGCTTCTCTACCTAGCTGCTTAAATAAATCTATACTAAAAACACAGAAAAGGACATTAAAAAATTGTAGCTATCTTCTGCCCTTCTGAATCAGTGGCCTATGGAGCTGAGAGAGGTCAAGGCCTAGTGCATTCGAAGGCAAAAATATTCTTTTAGTCATCCCTTCTCCCTCACCCATAGGTCTTTTTATCCCCATTTTCTCAGATGCTGTGACATCTCCATAGCAACATCTTTGGGTGATGGAAATAGTCCCAGAATTATGTACCTTCCCAACCTACAAATGAATTTGGATGCTAGGGTATGAAGTTAGGAGACTAACAGACAAAAGAAGCATTGTAGAAAGAATTAATAGAAGGTCTTAGATTATTTCTTAAATCCCAAACTTCCTATTAATTTATTATTTGATAGCAATAAATGTCAAGGGCTTGTTTTGAGACCTCTCACTCAAGGACTTTTTTTTTGCCTTCTAAAGGGCTGAACTCAGTATGCTTCTGGAAAGCATTTAGCTATTATTAGAGTTGTTCAGGCTTGTTTTGTTTTCATTTTCTATTGGCATTTCATATCAGCTATGGCATTTGATCTCCAGAATGTCTTTGTTCCACTGCAAGTCTAAATTCTTATTTTAAATATGTGGTAGGTGAAGGGCAAAGGCAGATGATCCATGGCATTGCTGATCTTTGGGGATGGCCCTTGATGGCACACTTGGCTTCTCCTTGGAGTTTTCTTCACAATGCAGAGTTGAGAAAGAACTCAGTTATTGATCTAAAAACAGAGAGAGTTGGCCACTGTAATTGATAGAGGCTTTTATAGCTCATTAACCCCAAGATGATGTGGCACAATTCATTAAAATTCTCTTTCACTGAAGGCATTTTTAATAGGTTGGGAGAAGATTATCACTTTTTTTACATCCACAATGCTGAGCTTCCTTTCAATGGACACATTGCTCCTCTGCTTTTTTCTGATAGAAAAATTCTTGAGTAAGTGACCATGAAATGTAGTTTAGTCTAAATGCAAAGTAAAATGGAACATGGATCATGAATTAGAAGTTTTTAATTTAGACTATTAACTGCCATTTGGTCATGTAGTATATTTTTATTTATACATTTGCTTAAAGATCTTGTTACTCAATTTGGTAAAACTGTCCCATTTTCTAGTGCTACTTTATCTTGTAATTGCTATTATTGAATACAAGCATAAAGAGAAGCTAGAAGTTGTTGGGAGGACAGGATAAGGTATATTGAAGCATTTTGCAAATCATCAAGGACAATACAAGTATAAACATTACTTTTATTATTTCAAATTCATATTAAATGCGAAATAAGTGTAAGATAGTTGGGAGAAGGGAGGACACTAGCAACTGGAAGGATAAGGAAAAAGACCTGTGGTACTTCAGTTGTGTCTTGAAGGAAGTGAGGGATTCTGGGAAATAGAGGTGAGGAGGAATGGCTGGTGTAAAGAAATGGAAAAGAGAAATGGAGTATCATGTGTGAGGAGCAGAAAGATGGCCATATTGGTTAAACCATAGAGTATGGGAGGGAGAGTAATCTCCAATGAATTTGAGGCCAGGTTGTGAAAAACTCAAAGTCAGATAGAGGTGTTTATAGTTTATTTTAAAAGCAATAAGGAATCACTAGAGTTACCTGAATGGGGAAGTGAAATGGTCAGATCTATTCTTTTTTTTTGTCCATTAAATAGATTTATTTTGTATCCTCCCCCCTTTTCTTGATTACAAAATTAAAAAACATTAAAAGCAGTCTCTGTTAAAGAACAGAGTTTGCTAGACTGAGGCAGCCTCAGAATCTCTATCTTTGTGCCTGCTGGGGTGGGAAGATAGTTGGGTCTTATGAAATTCCCTGGCTTCCTGGAGTTCCCCCAGTCAATGGGGAGACCAGAATGGGAGAAGGTGGGAAGAGGGGTATGTGTGTCTGTCTAAGAGGGGGAAGTTGAGACTGGAGAGGAGCACATGAGCCTGGCAGGGGGTCCTGCAGGTCTCTGTAAGGGTGGGGGAGATGACTGACAGATGTGGTCTCTGAGTCACTAAATCATAGCATCAATTGAAATAAGGCTCGGAATTGGGTTGGGAGAAAGGGAATTGGACTTGGCTCAGATGAAGCTGTATTTTGGCCAGGAGTTTTGGGCACAAGGCAGGGGGAGGTGGAGTTTGGGGAGGGGCAGGAGGGCCAGCAAGGCCATGATGTCCTCAAACCAGCAGAGCAACATCCAAATCTTCCCCTGCCCCAAACCTCTGCCACCATCAGTCTGGAAGGTACCTAAAGTGGCAGAAACTAGAACTACCTGTCTGCCCTTAGCCCTCTGCTCCTCAGGCTACCAGGTCTGCCCTGTTTACTCTCTCTCCGGAAGGCCTGGGGCAAAGGCCATTGTGCCAGCAGCAAGTCAGGACCAAAGCTCCCAGGCAGAGTCCCTTGATAATCACGAGCAGGTCAGCAGGGGCAGAGCCCACTCAAAGGAAGAAGGTGATTCGGGAAGCAACAGTCTTGCATCCGTTGGAAGAAAAAAGTCGTTCCTTTTCAGGGAAAAAGGCAGTCCTGTCCAGTACAGCCCGGACCACTTCCTCCTCCTGCTGCTGGGCCAGGCCCAGCTTGGCCAGTTCGTTGGTCACACAGTGCCGCACATGGTGATGCTGGAGGGGCAGGAGGGGGACCAGAAAGTCCAAGAGCCGGTCTTCTACAATTGCCGACTGCCAGAAACCATGCTGAGGATTGTTCACAATGGCCTTGGAGATGGCAGGATCTAGATCCTGAAGCTGGAGCTCCTCTTCGTCTTTGCAAGCATGCCAGGCATCCAGTGCTAGCTGATTGATTTGCTCCCTGCCAGCATTGCTGAGGAAGATGAAGATGGCTTTTTGGTAGTTGGTACCATAGACTACCCATGAGGGTCCCAGGAAGGGACGGAGCACTCCTAACAGCCCTGGGTGCATCTTGTCCACCTCATCAAAGAGGAAGAGGAAATGGCCACAAGCTGTGAGGTTCCCCAAGATCCACTGCTTCAGGTCACTCTGGTAGTGCTCCAACTGGTCTGCATGGGGAGAGTGGATGACAGGAGAAAAGTGATGCACGTGGGGACTGGCCATCCTGCCCTGGAACAGGTACTGGACCAGCATGGAGCTGCCTGTGTCAGTCCAGCCGTGGAAGGACATCACTAGCGGCTTGGCTAGTGCCGGATTCTCTACAAAAGCCTTCAGTCCCTTCATCACCAGTTGTTTTACCGGATGCTGCCCGGCCAAGTGCTGGGCCAAATCACACTCTAGGCCCCGGAGGTCGGGTAGGAAGTCACACTTGCAGAAGGCGCTGAAACCACATCTCAGCGAGGCCAGGTTCCAGGTGGCAGACACCAACCCCAGCAGCCCCAAGAAGCAGAGCAGCCGGGCCCAGGTCAGGCCGAATTCTGCCGCCGTCCCCGACCAGCAACAGCTTGAGCCGGGGCCGTGGCAGCTCCTAGCCAACTCTGGCCACCAATGACCCAGACCTCCCCGCCTGCCCCAGATCTATTCTTAAGGAAAACTACCAGGGCAGTTCTGTAAAGGGTGGATTAGAGTGGAGGGAGATTTGAGGCAGGAAAACAATTTGAAAACTATCAAAATAGTCTAGGTAGGATGGGACAAAGGCCTAGACTAAGGTGGTAGATGCATGAGTAGAGAAGTGGGGTTGGATGTCATATATGAGAGGGTAGAAAAGGAAAGATCTGGCAGCTAATTGGAAAGGAGTAATGAGGAAGAGTGAAGAGTTAAGGATAACTCTAGAGATTCTGAATTTGGGAGAATAGAAGAATTCTGGCACTCAGTAGAAAATGGGGAAGTTTGATAGAGAGGTGGGCTTGAGGAGGAAGATAAAATGCTTTGTAAACTCTAGTGTTATGCAAAGGTAATTGTTGATACCAATGAAAATGTTTTCACTCTATATGTATGCCTATATTCAAAGCAGTTTCATCTGTCCTCAATGCTGACTTCTATACAAATTGGAGGCATCTTTATATCATGCCCAATTGCTGATGGCATTCCCTCCTGCTCACCTAAATTTTCTCATACAAGCTATTGGCTAGCTAAAAAGCAGAGAATTGTCACAACTAGGTAGTCCATTGACCTGGAAATTACTCATTACTTTTCTCAAGTACCTGCAGCTGGAGTTTCTGCTTTGTATTATGGAATTAACATCTCTCCCAGTTGGGTTCAAATTACTGAACATTAATAGCATTGCTTTGCCATCCCCTGTTCATCCTCTTCTGATTCTGACCTTAAACCTTACCCTTGACCCTCATAATACATGGTAATCTCACTTAAAAATGATTGGCTGTTTGTAGCATGTTTCTTCTTACCGTTTTTCCTGAGCATGATGGAAATTGGAAACCTGCTTATGCAGAATTCAGGTTACATTGTTCAGTTTCTCTTTGTGTCAGTGAGATTATAATTGTACTGCATGATTGGTTGTTATTTTTCCTTCTTTAAAAATAATACAAACTTGCTTCTGTTAGGGTTTAAAGCCAAAGTTTGAGGCCAGATACTACCTCTGGAGATAACTTGATAGAAAAATGACTTATTTTCTTCCTTATACAAGGATTGTAGAATAAGGAGGGAGAGAGAAGCATCTAGTGTGAGTAAGAAAAGCTGGGTATGACGCCTCGTTTTGTCCCTTACAACTGTGTGACCTTGGGCAAAGAATTTAGCTTTTCTGTCCCATAAATTCCTCATCTATAAAATGGGACTAATAATGTTTACTCTACTTATATCTCCTCATCCCCTTCCAAATGACTGTATTTTTTCTTTTTCATCACTGACTCCCTCCTTCTCCACTCTTAGAAGCTATTTACTGCTGCTACTCCATCACCACTTCTAATTTCCAACACTGTTACTCTAGCTATCTGTTGTCTCTGCTGCTGCTACTCCTTCTAATCTCTGAGGCTCAGTTTCCTTTTCACTCTTTATCTTCTATCTTGTCTTTTATGTCTTTTGCTGCCTCTCCAGAGCATTTTAGATTTCATGGGAAAAGACTGGCTTTTTATAGACAGTGCCAGCTAACCACAGTGCTCTTTCCCTTCTGGTTGTCAAAATCACCAATCCAAGTCTGTTGGACGTAACATTTCAGTCTTCACTCTTCTCAGCTATTTTAATTGCTATTCAAAAGTTTTTTTTTCTTTTCCTGATGCTAGTCTAGAGTTTTTTTTTTTCTCCTCTTACTTTCAATGTTGTTATCTCTCTGGTTTCTTGCTGAAGTCAGAAGGCAAGTTCTCTGAATGTTGGAGGTTTTGCCATGATTCTTTTGTATCCTTCAATAGTATGTGCTCCCACACAGTGGATGCTCTATAAATACTTCTGGTTTGATGGATAGGTTGTTGACTTGTTCTATTTCCCCCCAGGCCTGCCAATATTCCCTATTTCCAAGTACAATCAACTCTCAATTGTTGACACTAGTATAGATTTAGAAAATCCCAAATGGCAAATTATCCCTGCCCATGCGAAGATTATAGCCCTAGAGTTGTGACAGGATACATGCTGGTGAAAAATACACACAATCACAGCCAATTAAAATGTACCATGTACCACACCCGACTGATTGCTGTTAATGTGGAGGATGGGACTGATGATGAGGTGGGAGACATCACAAATGGGAGGCATTCCATGCAGTTGAAACTAATGACCCCTTTCATATTCCCATTTCTAAAGAGTTAAGGTTTGTTTCTTATTATTCTTTAGAAATTAAATTCTCCACCAAGGATGTGGGGAAAGACCCTCAGGGACAGTGATTATCTAATAATTAACTTTTTTGATTAATGGTAAATGCATGCCTGGCTGTGTTTTGTACTGCATTCTCTTTGGAAATCAGATTTCCTCCCTGGGAAAGCTCTTTTTTCTTGTTTATTCTAATATGTACATCATAGCTCACTTTAAGAAGATACTTGCTTTTTTTCAGAGGAAATAAGCCAGTGAGCAGTATCATTATTTTTGTTTGTTTGTTTTTTTTTTTTTTTGTGGGGCAATGGGGGTTAAGTGACTTGCCCAGGGTCACACAGCTATTAAGTGACAAGTGTCTGAGGCCAGATTTGAACTCAGGTACTCCTGAATCCAGAGCCAGTGCTTTATCCACTGCGCCACCTAGCCGCCCCAGAGCAATATCATTATTACTAAAAACCTCAAAATTTTTTCCATATGTAGAATCTTTAATTAAAATTTCTCAACTATTTTCATGGAAGGGCACAGGGTCCAAAACTGTTTTCTTCTATTCTCTCCCTTTTTCAAGCTTTGACTGTAGCCTCACAAATTCAAGATAAACCAAATTCTACCCTTCCCTTAATGCTCTGTTTAAGTCTCACTTCGTCCATGAAGCTTTCTGACTCTTGCAGTATACACCAGTCTCTTTCTATTATGAATTTAATGTCTGAACTGCTGTACATATACTCTTCTCAACTAGCTTTAAGTTCCTTGAGGGAAAGGACTATATTTTATTTTTAAACAAGTAGGTATTGAGTAAAGATTCAATACATATTTGATATGGTGGGAAAATGGGGTACAGGGTTGGGGTAGGAGTTGGGGTAAGGGATCGGGTTCTTGGGAATTCCTCTTTAAAGAATTACACCCTCTTGCACACAAAACTTAGAATAAAGTGATAGTTTATTTAGGAGCAAGGGAAGGGAAGGGTGGGGGGAGGGAAACCATGAAAGAAATCCTTGGACTTTTCATGGGGAGATTTGGCATAAAGCACATGGCTCAGAGGTACCAAATCTCCTCGAACAGGAGACTGGAAGGTACCTTTATAGAGGACTGATGGGCGTGGACCATCTGCCCGTGAAAAGTTCCTTTAGTGAGAGAGGAGCATCGCCCGCTGGTGGTAGTGGTGACTAAAGGAATTGGGTGAGGGGTGGGCTACAGATCCCTCTTCAGAACGCAAAGGCCGCAGTCACACCCAAATTTATCTCCCCAGGGTAAGGGAGACCACAATGAAGGGTAGGATTCTCAAGCTAGCTCAGTCCGATTTGGTTCAGCTTATCTCTCTAGGCGTTATCTGTCCTTTGGTTTAGTTTCTCAAGGAGATGTGCCCCAGAGAATTTCTGGGGTGCTCTGCACCCCATGACATATTTGTTAGATGAATGAAAGGATTTATAAATAACATGAACATATAGTAAAACCTGTACATTGAAGTGAGAGTATCATGGAATTATCTGGAGAAGTAGATACATCTGGTGAAATAGGCAAAGCCTCCTAGTAGAGACAGATTTAGGTTGTATTCTAAAGATTTGGAAAATTGAAGGAACACAAGAAATGGCTGGTTGGGTCAGTCACATGGTCCATACAATCTGATATTCTGTCCCTGACAGTGGCACTAAAGGACAGATTAAAGAAATACATTATTTTTATCTGTGATGCAAGACTCAAGGCTGAATATTAACTCCCAGAAGAGACAATAGTTCAAAGTAAGGTGGCTTTAAAATAGAGGGAATAAAGGGAAAGGTTCAATATATCATGATATGGCTTATAGGGAAATTGAGAAGTAATGTCTACCATGCAAGGACATTCTGTCAATAGTATCAGACCCAAGTCTCTGAACTCCATTCTGTGAACTGTGACCTTGACCAATGTTCAACTCCCCACTTGGAACCTTTAGTTTCCAATCATTTTTTTGAAAGACAATATGACAATCTGCACTTGGTATTGGTAGGAGCTGGATAAAAATCATGCCTGATTTGTTATGAGAATTGCAAAATTTACTGAGAACTGATTCCCTACCCTGTCCCCTCTTTCCAAGGCAATTCATTCAACCTGGGGCTGACTGTCTTTGTCATTTTCAGACTCTTGATGGACTTATGGACCTTACCCCAAGCAACTTGTCCCCTCCCAATGTTCCCCACCTTGCTCCCTGGACTTTATGTCATTATGTAAAAAGGGTCCACCTACATTAAGTAGTTTCTATTCAGAGTCAGTAATGCCTATACTTAACTTAGGAGCAGTTCTATTATTTCTTTTGTCAAAGGTTCATTTACATTAATTAGCTATATGTCACTCTGGAGCAATCTTTTGTTTCCCTTTTTGTTCTGTTACCCCATTAAAAACCCTGTCCTCTGTTCCTATCTTTGGGTATTCCTAGCTTCTGAGCTTTGCAATACCATGAACTGTAGTTCTTCTGCCCCATTAAAGACCTTATTTCTCCTATATTGATTGTTTCCTTAATTTCCAGGTTAACAGTTACATGTAAGACCTTAGGCAAGGTATTTATCTTTGGGGCTCAGTTTCCTCATCTATAAAATATGGACAATAATATCTGCAGCACTTACTAAACAGGACCATTGGGAGGATCAAATATGAGAGCATTTTCAATGTTCTGTCAACCCCAGATAGCTATAGAAATCTCAGTTTTTACTGTTCTTGTATACTTTGCTTAAGAATAGTCTATCATCTGATTTTGATTACACTAGATTAAAATGTTTTTGTACAAACAGAAGCAATGCAGCCAAAATTAGAAGGGAAGCAGAAATCTGGGAAACAGTTTTTACAGCAAGGGTTTCTGATAAAGACCTCATTTCTAAAATATATAGGGAACTAAATCAAATTTATAAGAATTCAAGTTATTCCCACTTTGAGAAATGGTCAACATATCATTGTGGCCTAGGGGCTTACTGATGTGGAAAAAAGTGAGTCTTAAGTAGAGCTTTAAAAAAATTGATAGGAGGCAGAAGGTATTTCCAAGGCCAGTGGAATAGTATTCACAAAAGCACCAGGGTTGTGGCAAGCAAGGTATGTATATAGGAGGATGAATTGGAGACAAGTAGGAAGCTTTTGAGGGCAATTATCTACCTAGAAACTATGATTTTTCCATGTCCCTTTCATATAAAGTTCATCAATCTTAGTAGATTAGGAAAGCCAGTTAAAGGATCTGAGTTCACATCTCACCTCAGACACTTACTAGCTGTGTGACCCTGGGCAAGTCACTTAACCCTAATTGCCTTAAATATCTGGGGCCATCTCCAGTCATCCTGATCTATATCTTGGCACTGGACCCAGATGGCTCTAGAGGAGGGAATAAGGTTGCTGACTTTACAAAGCCTCCCTTTCCCCTCCCTCTCACTTAAAATGCACTTAACTGAAAGCCACGTTGTCACCCTGATGTCTGGTCCTCTTTGGGAACAAAGGATAAACAACAATAATAACCAATCTTTGACCAGATGAATAACTGATTAATGGTAGCTTAACTGATTCATTAGCTTTGGCCCTCTTGCCTTTGTCCAAGGACCAAACTACATTTTCATTTTCCTGGAACCTAATGCTACAAAGAGTCGTGGACAGTGTTAATTTGAAAATTTGATATTTTATAAATTAAAAAGGCTAGAACCAAGGGAAGATGAAGAAAAAGTTAAATAAAGTTAAATTCTCTCCCCACCCCATCCACCAACATGCACATTACATATCCTCAATTTATTGTTTTTCCGTTCGTATTGAACAGGCAGTTTTCAGTTGAAGAAATCAAAGCTATCTATTGCTATATGAAAAAATGCTCTAAATCACTACTTATTAGAATAATGGAAATGAAAACAACTCTGGGGTACCACCTCACATCTATCAGATTGGCTAATATTACAAAAAAAAGGGAAAATAATAAATGTTGGAGAAGCTGTGGAAAAATCGGAACATTAATGCATTGTTGGAGTAGTGAACTGATCCAACTATTCTGGAGATTATGCCCAAAGGGCTATGGAACTGTGCATACCCTTTGACCCAGTAATACCACTACTAGGTCTGTATCCTAAAGAGATCATAAAAAAAGAAAAAGGACAAACATGTACAAAAATATTTATAGCGTCTCTCTTTGTGATGGCAAAGATTTGGAAATTGAGGGAATGCCCATCAATTGGGTAATTGCTGAACAAGTTGTAGTAAATGAATGTAATGATATACTATTGTGCTGTAAGAAATGATGAGCAGGCAGATTTCAGATAAACCTGGAAAGACTTAAATAGATATCATGTTGCTGAGTGAAGTGAGCAGAACCAGGAGAACATTGTACATGGTAACAGCAATATTTTGTGATGATCTGCTGTGATGGACTTAGCTCTTCTCAGCAAGACAATGATCCAAGACAATTCCAAAGAACTCATGATGGAAAATGCTCTCCACATTAAGTAAAAAGAACTGTGGATTCTGAATGCAGATTGAACCATGCTGTTTCTACTTTTGTTTTTGTTTTTTCTTTTTGAGGTTTTTCTCTTTTGTTCTGATTCTTCTTTCACAAGATAACTAATGCAGAAATATGTTTAATGTGAATGTACATATGTAACCTATATCACATTGCTTTCTGTTTCAGGGAGGGGGAAGGGAGAGAGGGAGAAAAATTTGGAACCAAAAATCTTGTGAAAACAAATGTTGAAAACTATCTCTACATGTAACTGTAAAATAATAAAATTATTTTATGATTAAAAAAAGCATAATCTATCTATCATCAGTCTGGTTATGGAAGTGACTCTATTCATTGAGTCCTTTTAGTTTTTTACCCTTATTCCTCTCCTACTTCTTATCTCTTCCCAAACCCTCCTCACCAATCTGCATTTTCAGAGATTCAGTTGCATTTTCCAGATGCATCATTCTGTAAGGAATATAATTCCAAGTTCTGTTTTTGCTGGTAGTACAGGATAGTGGAATAGAATATAATATTGTTATATATTAACAAATTATATTATTTATATTATTATTTTACTCTTTATTTATGTGAAGAGCATTTTGTGTGATTATATAGTTCTTGGGTGTGTCTTGGCATGTACACTACCAAGTATTTGATACTGTCTGTAGTTACTCTTTAAATGGAACTTCTTTTTCTATCTCTTCCTGTTAAGTTTTCTTGGTAATACAAAGAAAGGCTAATGATTTGTGAAGGTTTATGTATTTTATTTCTTGAAACTTTGCTGAAGTTTTTAAATGTTTCAACTAGCTTCTTAGGTGACTCTCTAGAGTTTTCTAACTGACCTATCATATCATCTGTAAAACTATTGTTTTGTTTCCTCATTGTCTATGCTTATTGAATTTCTTTTTTGTTTTATTGCTATAGCTACCTTTTATAGTATAATATTGAATAATAATGGGGATAATGGATATCCTGACTTTACCCTTGTTCTTCACATTGATTACTTTTTTTTTTTTTGAGGCAATTGGGGTTAAGTGACTTGCCTGGGGTCACACAGCTAGTGTGTAAAGTGTCTGAGGCCGGATTTGAACTCAGGTCCTCCTGAATCCAGGGCTGGTGCTCTATCCACTGTGCCACCTAGCTGCCCCTACCCTTGTTCTTATTGGAGAGTTGCTAGTTTATCCCCATTAGAGGTGTATGGGGTGTTCAAGAGAAGACTTGTACATCTGGGGTTAGGACTACAGATCCCTTTTCAGGGCAGTTCATCCACTTTTGGTGTTCACTTGCCACCCTGCTCTCACCTGTGGCTCCAAGATGCTATAGCATGTCCAGTCTCCATACCCTGGTAAACCACTTTGGCAGAGAGGCTAAACTAGGTTGAGGGTACCAACAGGCCTCAGACCTGTTGGTGAGTTAGCGGGGGGGGGGGGGTATCTATCTCAAGCATGTGAAGACTTCCCCAGTAGAACAGGCAGATGTGAACATTTTGTTTCAATGGGCCATGAGGGCAGCAGAAAAAGGTGATGTAGGGTGCTTAGAGCTTGGTCAGATACCAAAGATGCCAAGATCATCTACTGCATGTATATCCATCACCAGTCATCTTGACTTTTGTCTTGCCACTGGACTCTGATGACTCTGGAAGAGAGACTGAGGCTGATGACATCACACAACTCTGCCTCATTTAAATTCAATTTACATATGAGTCACCCATACATAGGTATCACCCATTCCATTTTACTATTTCATTATTTTATTATTCAATATTTTTAGAATTTTATCATCTTATTAGGTTACTATTCAAGTGTTTTATTTTTTGTCATTTTACTATGTTACTATTTTTACCATCTTACAACTTTACATGCCTTGAAGTTCTGTGGTGATGTGCTAATGACAAAGTAGCAGATGTGGATACATTGGGAGCTGTAGTCATAATTCTGTATACACAGGTAACCCAATCCATGGTTCTGTTACTAAACTAAAGCAGGAGAGGTAGGTAGTCCCCTGGGTGTCTAAGCAGCCTTCATAAGGATCACACTGCTTATATCCTGGCATGAGAAAGGGAATAGAAAAGGGAATAGAAATTCCTAATAGATTTCAGAAAAACCTGGAAAGACTTACATGAACTGATGCTAAGTGAAGTGAGCAGAACCAGGAGAATACTATACACAGTTACAGCAACATTGTGTGATTATCAACTGTGATAGACTCAGCTCTTATCAGCAATGATCCAAAACAATTCTAAATAACTTAGGATGGAAAATGCTTTCAACATCCAGAAAAAAAATCGCTGCAATCTGAAACCAGATTGAAGTGTGAAATTTTAACTTTTTTATGTTTTTTTTTTCTATCTTGTGGTTTCCCCCCCTTTGTTCTGATACTTCTACAACATGACTAATGTGGAAATATGTTTAATATGAATGTACATATGTAACCTATATCAGATTGGCTGCTGTCTTGGGGAGGGGGTTAGGGAAAATTTGAAACTCAAAATCTTACAAAAATGAATGTTGAAAACTATTTTCACAGGTAATTGGGGAAAAAAAATCCCAAAATTCTGTTAAGATTTAAAAAAAGAAAAGGTGCCTTAAAAGTGTCTGCTTCACCCAATCCTGTTCACTGTGCTAGGCAGAGGTCCCAGCATGGAGCCAAAACAAAAGAACATTTCCAAATACTCTTGTGAAGTTGGTGTGTTATTTTTTATTCACGGGTGATAGTGCACTTAGTGCAGCCTCTGAGGCTGAGATACAACAGAATATGTATCAATTCTCTGCCACTTGTGTTATTTTTGGCCTGACAACACCAAGAAAACAGAGGTTCTTCATCAGCCAATACCATACCATTAATACAAAGAACCATCAGTTATAGAAAATGGAGAAATTTTGAATGCTGTGGATAAGTTCATTTATCTTGGCAGGATATTTTCCAGGGATGTGCATATAGATGATGAAGTTGAGGCACGAATTGACAGAACTAGCTCAGCATTTGGGAGGCTCTGAAAGAATGTGTGGGAGAGAAAAGGTATTAGGCTGCCTACCAAACTGAAGGTCTACATAGTCATTGGGCTGGCCTCATTGTTGTAAGCCTGGGAAACCTGGACAGTCTACCACCAGCACCATGCCAAAAAATTGAATTATTTCCAATTGCATTGTCATGGGAAGATTCTGAAGATCACCTGGCAAGAGAAAGTACCAGATGCTGATGTTCTCTCTTGAGCTGAACTTCCAGGCATTCAGTCTATACTACATAGAGCACAACTCTGATTAGCCAGCTGCATTGTTCAAAGGTCAAAGGGACATTTGTCTAAAAGACTATTTTACAGAGAACAAGGCAGGTGCTTACATGGTGGTCAGAAGAAGTAATACAAAGATACTCCAAGGTCTCTCTGAAAAACTTTGGCATTGATTCTGAGACATGAGACACTGACACAGTATCATCCAGCATGGCAAGCCCTCATCAAAGAAGGCCCTGTGCTCTATAAGTAAAGCAGAATTGTGGTAGCTCAAATATTCATATAGACTATTTGTGCTCAACATGTGGTAGAGACTTCCAAGCTCATATTATTATGATCAGCCACAGCTGGACACACTATACACTGAACACTGAACCTGACATCATGATGTCATTTTGGTTCTCTTTGAGCATGAAGAAAAACCAACAACAAAAACAGTTACAGATAATGCTTGCTGATGGTTTTAGATGAATACTACTTATTATTTCAATAAAAGGTCAATTTATTCCTGTGCTTTCTAATGTGTTTTTTTTAAACAGGAATGGGTGTTATATTTTGTCAGAGCTTCTTCTGCATCTATTGAAATAATTATATGATTTTTGTTGTTTTTGTTATTGATGTGGTCAATTATGCTTTTAGTTTTCCTAATATTGAAGCTATCTTCCATTCCTGGTATAAATGTAGCCTTGTGTAATGCTTTTTGTGATGCATTGTTGTAATCTCTTTGCTAGTATTATATTAAGGTATTTGTATCAATATTCATTAGGCACATTGCACTATAGTTTTCTTTCTCCATTGTTTCTTTCCCTGGTTTAGATATCAAGACCCTACTTGTGTTATAGAATTTGGTAGGACCCATTCTTTACCTATTTTTTTCAAATAGTTCATACAGTATTGGGATTAATTATTCTTCAACTGTTTAGTAGAATTCACTTGTAAATCCATCTAGTTCTATTTTTTTTTAATCGGGGAGCTTATTTGTGGCTTATTCAATTTCCTTTTTTGAGATAAGGTTGTTGAATTATTCTATTTCCTGTACTGTTAATCTGGGCAATTGTATTTTGTAAATATTCATTCATTTCATTTAGGTTGTTGGTTTAATTACCATAGAGTTGAGCACAATATCTTCTAATAATTGCTTTAATTTCATTTTCATTGATTGTACATTTACCTGTTTAATTTTTGAGGCTAATAATCTGCTTTTATTCTTTAAAAAAAATCAAACGAGCCAATGATTGATCCAGTTTGTTGTCCCCCCAAAAAAACCCAGCTCCTATTTTTATTAACTTCAATTTTATTAATTTATTTTTAGATTTTTAGGATTTCTATTTTAGTGTTTATCTATGTATATTTAATTTGTTGTTTTTCTAGGTTTTTTAAAGTTGTATGACCAACTCATCGATCTAATATTTCTTTTATTGATGTAAGTAAGCATTTAGAGTTATAAAATTTCCCGTAAAGTATTGCTTTGGTTGCATCCCACACAATTTGGGATGTGGTCTCATTGTTGTCATTATTGTCAATGGAATTATTGATTATTTCTATGATTTGTTCTTTGATCCACTCATTCTTTAGGATTAGATTGGTTTCCAATTGCATCATTATCTGAAAAGGGTGTGTTTAATATTTTTTTGCTTTTATGCATTTGCTTGTGAGATTTTATGCCCTGATACATTATCAGTTTTCATAATGTGCCAAGTGTGTTAAAAATTATTTGTGGTAAAAATTATTGGAGTTTTAGCTCACTCATTTGGGAGGGGCCACACCTGGCCCACCCTGAAGTTACATATGCTACTGAGGTCAGAAGGAGAAAACTCTCCATAGGCAGTTTTCAAAAGACCTCCCCTTTTGGGGGAGAATTATTAAAAGCTCTCTGAATGGAGGCTGAGGCACTTCTGGAATGCTAGTTGGACATGAGCTGGGGATTGTATAGACTTAGGTTAGAGCTAGGAGAATTTATCTGTATTTCTTTTTCCCTACTTCCTTATCTTTGATTTTTATTAATTTCACCTTTGTTGTTTAATTAGTTCCCAAGTAATAAAATCTGATCCTTTTGTGGAAAAGAAGCTGTAAGGCTCCTTTTTTTTTTTTTTTTTTTTTTTTTTTTTAGTGAGGCAATTGGGGTTAAGTGACTTGCCCAGGGTCACGCAGCTAGTAAGTATTAAATGTCTGAGGCCAGATTTGAACTCAGGTACTCCTGACTCCAGGGCCAGTGCTCTATCCACTGCACCACTTAGGGGAGGAAGCTTTGAACCTAGAGGTCCCTCATTATTTCTGGGACCCCAATAGTTTGGTGAGTCACCCAATTAACTTTCCATATATTAGATTTGGTCCTCACACAAGCATAGCTGAGAGGAAGGGATACTCCTTTCTATTCTCATTCAATATTCTCCAGAGGTTTATCATATCTAACTTTTCTAAAATTATGTTCTTTTCCTTACCTTCTTACTTATTTTATGATTATACTTATCTAGGCCTGAGAGGGGGCAAATTGAAGCTTCCTAATAGGAACTTTACTAATAGTAGAGTTTTACTGCCTATTTCCTCCTAAAATTCATTTAACTTTTCTTTCAAGAATTTGAATGCTATGCCATTTAGTGAATATATGTTAAGTATTGATATTGATTCATTGTGAATGTTGCCTTTTTAAAATTTATTTATTTATTTATTTTGTGAATGTTATCTTTTAACAAAATGTTTTTCCTGATTATCTCTTTTAATTAGGTGTGGTTTTGTTTTTGCTTTGTCTGAAATAATGATTGTACCCCCACTTTAACCACAGCTGAAAAATAATAGATTTTGTTCCAGCTCCTTATTTTAACTTTCTGTGTATTTCTATTTCAACTGTGTTTCTTGTAAACAACATATTGTTGGATTCTGGTTTCTAATGCATTCTGCTATCCTCTTCCATTTTATGGGTGAGCTGTATTTGTTAATTGTGTATTTCCCTCTGTACTATTCTCTTATATTTATCTGTTAAAGAGACAGATAAGTCCCTTACCCTATTCTCTTCTCAACAGTTCAGTTTGCTTCTGATCACTGCCTCCTTCAATTTACTCTCACTTTTATTCCCCCCTCCTCCTTTCCCTTAGCTTCTTTCCCTCCTACTTCCCTTTTGGGTCAGATGAATTTCTATGCCTAAGCGTGTATATTCTTCCTTTCTGATACCAGTTCAGAGGAGAGTGAGATTTAAATATTTCTCAATGCCCCACTTTCCCTTTTATTGTTTAAATTTTCCTTTATGCACCTCATTTATGTGAGATAATTTTTCCTATTCTTCCTCTCTTTTGTCATCCCTTTTCCTTTTTCTCAGTGCATTCCTGTTTCTCATCCTTCCATTCTTTTTTTGAGGTCATCAAAATAGTAGTATCATACCCATGCCCTCTGTCTAAGTAGACTCTGTCTAACTGCCCTACTGATGATAATGTTCTCAGGGGGTGACCTGTATCATTTTCCAAATATGAATTTAAACAGTTTAATCTTGTTTAGTCCCTTATAATTTCTCACTTATGCTTTTTTTTTTTGAATGGTTCTCCTGGGTCTTGTGCTTGAATGTCACTTTTTTTCTTTTTTCTTTCTTTTCTTTTCTTTTCTTTTTTTTTTTTTGCGGGGCAATGAGGGTGAAGTGACTTGCCAAGGGTCACACAGCTAGTAAATGTCAAGTGTCTGAGGCCAGATTTGAACTCAGGTCCTCCTGAATCCAGGGCTGGTGCTTTATCTACTGTACCACCTAGCTGCCCCGAATATCACATTTTCTTTTCAGCTCTAGTCTTTTCATAGCAATGATAGAAAGTCCTTTAGTTCATTAAAAATTCATTTCTCCCCCCTCCCCTGTAGGGTTATACTCAGGTTTTTTGGGTAGATTATTCTTTATTATAATTCTAGCTCCTTTGTCTTCTGGAATATCATACTTTAAGTCTACTCCTTTAATCTGGTAGCTACTAAATCTTGTGTGAGCCTAACTGTGGCTTGGACTTCCAGGGCAGAGCCAAGATGGCAGAGGAAAAGCTGTGACTCTCTGAGCTCCTGACAAGTCCATCTAAAAAAAATTGCCATAAGACAACTCCTATAGCAGCAAACCCCACAAAAGAACAGGCTGAGACTATTTTTCAGCCAAAGACAGCTTAAATAGGCATCAGGGATCATCTGCTGTATGAGGTGAGAGAGGAGCTCAGTTCACAGTGCAGATCCAACCCCAGGCAAGCCATGCCTCTGGACCCTCATAATCTTCAGCTTCAGTGGCTTTTTCTGAAAGTCAGCTCATGGACTGGTGAGAGGGTCCAGTGGTTGGCCAGGAGAGAAATAGTAGGGGGCCTCTGCTGGAGCAGAGGCAGGAGAGCTATGGTGTTACGGAGAAAGTGGTTTTGAGTGGCAGTGGCCTGGTGGGGGAGGGGCACAGGCATGCCAAGCTTTTGAACATAAAGAATCAGATTTCAATCAGATTTCTGTTTCCAGGTTAAAGAGAAAGTGGGCCTGTGGTTACTTACAGGCCAGGCGGGCTGAGAACAAACCTAAATTTTACCACTTGTGACCCCCTGTAGCTCGGGACAGTGCATTCTGGAAGCAATGCTCCATGTTAATAAGGAATTAAAAGCCAAAAAAAAAAAAATAGGTGGGCAAGATGAGCAGGCAGAGAAAGCAGCAAACCATAGTTTCTTTGGTGGCAAAGTAGATCAAAGTACACCCTCAGAAGAAGATAATAAAGTCAGAGCTCCTACATCCAATACTTTCAAGAAAAATATGAATTGGTCTCAGGTCATGGAAATGCTCAAAAAGGACTTGGAAGATAAAGTAACAGAGGTAGAAGGAAAAGTAAGAGTGATAGAGGAAAAAATGGAAAGAGAAATGAGAGTGATGCAGGAGGGTCATGAAAAAAAAGTCAATAGCTTGAAAAGCCAAATTGGCCAAATGGAAAAGGAGGTACATAAACTCTCTTAAGAAAATAATTACTTAAGAATTAGGATAGAGCAAATAGAAGCTAATGACTTTATGAGAAATCAAGACACAATAAAGTAAATCCAAATGAATAAAAAAACCAGCAGGCAATATGAAATATCTCCTTGGAAAAATGGCTGACCTGGAAAATAGATCCAGGAGAGATAATTTGAAAATCATTGGGCTACCTGAAAATCATGATCAAAATAAGAGCTTAGACATCATCTTCCAAGAAATTGTCAGAGATCCTAAATGGGTCTTAATGGTATTTTACTTATTCCATTTTAGCTGCTTATAGTATTTCTCTTGACCTGTGAGTTCTGGATTTTGGCTAAAATATTCCTGGAAGTTTCATTTTGGAATTTCTTTCAGAAGGTGACTAATGCATTTTTTCAATTTCTTCTTTGTTCTTTGATCCTAAAATATCTGGGCAGTTTTCCTTTATAATTTTTTTGAAATATGATGTCTAGGCTCTTTTTTTTGAGCATGGCTTTCAAGTAGTCCAATGATTCTTACATTATCTTTCCCTGATATATTTTGCCAGTCAAGAATTTTCCTTATCAGATATTTCACAGTTTCTTCTATTTTTTCAGTCTTTTGTCTTTGCTTTATTGTTTCTTTATTTCTCTTGGTGTTATCAGTATCCAATTGGTCAATTCTAATTTTTAAGTAGTAATTTTCTTCATTATTATTTTTTTTACTTCTTTTGTATAGAAGTTAATTATTTTTATAATTTTCTCTCATTTAATTTTGTAATTTATCATCTGCTAGTCTTATTTGATTTTAAATTTTTTTTGCTCTCTTTATCACTTTCTTTAGCTCTTCTAGGAAATCTTGTTAGTCTTCTGTTCAATCTGCATTTTTTTTTTGAGGCTTTGCTTCTAGATGTTTTCAAGTAGTTGTCTGAGTTTATATCTTGAGCTTTCCTGTCACCATAGTAGCTTTTTATGGTTACATTCTTTTTCCTTCCTTCTTTCCTCCCTTCCTTCTTTCCTCCTCCTCCTCCTCCTCCTCCTTCTTCTTCTTCTTCTTCTTCTTCTTTCTTCTTTCTTCTTTCTTCTTTCTTCTTCCCCTCCTCTTCATCCTCCTCCTGCTCTTCCTCACTCCTTTGTTCATGTTTGTAGTCTCCTTCTTAACTTTGGACTTTATGTTAGAGTTGGACTCTGTTCACCTCTGGGAGTGTGTGTGTGTGTGTGTGTGTGTGAGAGAGAGAGAGAGAGAGAGAGAGAGAGAGAGAGAGAGAGAGAGAGAGAGAGAGAGAGAGAGAGAGAGAGATGTCTTTTCTGTGCTTATGTCTATGTTTTTTATGTCCTGCTGCTGCTTTTATAGTTTGGTCTAGGGGGCCTATAAGTTTTCAGTGCCTCCAAAGTGCTGTAATATGTGGAGAGGTATGTTCATTGCCCTGTTGGTATGCAGGTTCTTGACCCCTTTTGGGTCTTTTGGCTTGTGTGTGGTTGAGTTTCCATAGACTGATGGTGGACTCAGTCATGTTTAGCCTATTGCCAGGGTCTATAGCTTCAGACTGACTAAACTGCCAGCTCTTCCTTTGTTTTGGTTTCCTGCACTGTTTTATCACATGGCAGGCTTATTGTGGGGTTAAAGGTTACCAATTTGTCACTACTTTTATTGGCTCAGAGCTCAATAGCTTTGTTTCTTGAACTTGTTCCTTGCTCCTTACACAGTGGGGCTCCTGCTTCCTTGACTGGGACTACTCTTCTCTGTCCTGGAGCTGTGACTGAGAAACTGGGTAATGGGCAAGAAAGCTGTCAGATGGCATCATTTCCTCTTCCCAGTGCTAGTATGGGGGTTGCCTGGTTCTCTTTCTTCCCAAGTGTTTAGCCCCTTCACTGTTCTTAGTTATTGGGCTACTTCCTGCCACTACTGCCATCATCACAGCCTGTTGCTGCTCCCACATTTTGTTGGCTTGCCATTGTGCCATCCTCCTGGACACATCCAGTGTGTCCACAGATATATCTATCTATCTTTCTAGGTTTCCATTGGCTGGAAAAATGATTCATTGTGTCTTCTTGGCTTTCTCAATCAGAATTCAATTCTGGCATGCTTTATAGGTCATTGTGGAGGAGGTTGGTTGTATTGGTGCTAAGGCAAAATGTTACCTCATACTCTTCCATCTTGACTTCTCCTCCAGCCCATTCTTAAATCGAAGTGTCCCTATAATATTTGATCTTGGTCATTTAGCCTTCTGTTGAAGACCTCCATTGAGGCCTGGCAAGGTAGTGGGATCTACTTTTGAACCACTCTAATAGTTGTGAAGTTTTTTCTTGCATCATCATGTCTCTCTCTGTCATTCCAACTTAGGGTGCCTGTTTCTGTCTTCTTGGAACAAGCAGAACAAGTTTTACTTATTATAGCTCTTTAAGAGCTTGAAGTTAGTATCACTTTTCCCTGAAGTTAGTATCACTTTTCTTCTTCAGGATGAACATTATCTGTTCTTTCAAATCATCCTTATATGGCTTTGTCTTGAGACCTCTTATCATCCTAGTTACCCACTTTTGTATCTAGTCCTGATTTTTAGTCAGTCTTCAACCATTCATTAAGTATTTACTATTTTCCAGGCACTATGCAAACATGTGAGGATGTAAGGAAAAGCAAAGACGTGGTTTTTGTCTTTAAGGAGGTCACATTCTAGTGGGTGAGTCAAAATGCAAATAGCTATATACATAAAAAGTACATATACATCTATGTGCATACATATGTACACACACATCTATATTTATAGTCATATAATGTGAATGAAAGTAATCTCAGAAGGAAGGCATATGGGGCATGGGGTGGGGAAGGTGATGGGGCAGCAGCAAAGCCTTCTGTAGAAGGTAAAATTTGAACTGAATCTTGAAGAAAGCCAGGGAAGTCAGGAAATAGAGGTGAGGAAGGGGAGCATTTGAAATATTGGGGTGGGGGTAACCAGGGCAGAGTCACAGAACCAAGAGGTGGAGTACTGTGGGCAAGGAACAGACAAAAGGTCACTGTAACGAGATTGTAAGGTGTGTGGAGAGGAGGCAAGAAGATTGGAAAAGTACCAGAGGTCCAGCCTGGGGATGGTTTTACACTCAAAAAGAGGATGTAATGTTTGATCCTGGAGATAATAGGGAGCCATTGGAGTTTATTGCTTGATCTACAAAGTTCACTTGGACAATTGAGTAGAAGATGAATTGGACTGGGGAGAGACTTGCAACAGAGAGACCAACGAGAAAGCTTTTGAAATAGTCCAGGTATAAGGTAGTGAGGACCTGCATCAGACTGTGTTAATGGGTAGAAGGGGACATAGATGAGAGCTATTGTAAGAATAGAAACAGCAAGACCTAGAAATGGTTGGATATGTGGATATGTTGTGAATATCTTTCCTAAAACATGATTCTCAGAACTGAACACGATATTCCAGATTTGTATGGAGCCTTCTTGGACACTATATCTTTCTTTATGTGTTTTCTTTCTTTCTCTTTGACTACCATAACATGCTATTGACTCATAATAATATTCATGCTGTCTTGGAGTCTACTATAACCCCCAGATCTTTTTCACATACATTGTATAGCCATACTATCACTTATTTCATCTTATACATATGACTTTTTTGTAAAAGCAAGTATAGGATTTTAGGTTTATTTCTGTTAAATTTCATTTTATTAAATTTGTCCCCATAAATCAAGTCTACTGAGATTATTTTGGATCATGAATGCCCTTTTATTGTACAAAAGGCTTGGGGGAACTTAGTTCAGTGCATGCTCACAATGAACCATCTGTATGGCATGACAAGCAAAAAATAATACTATTGTAGGCATTATTAGAAATGAGTAAGTTCAAAGTCCTTTTGTAGTTGGCCCTTGGATAATACTTTAGTTTCTTCCTTTGTTGATCCTCTCCCAAATGTTCTTCACCATGCTTTTCCTTTAAGGGCTTATGGACTTCTTCCCACAAAACAAAGACCCTAAGAATTTGAAAAGACTTCAGTGACCATCAAGTCCAAATTGAACTTGACCAATAATCTCTTTCACTTAAGAAGATGCTTTCTTTCAATAGGACCTTGCTTCCCATCTATATCTTAAAATTAATGCATAGTCCTAACTTTTCAGTGGCCAAACTTTTTCTTCTCTATCACAGTCTTCAATGCTCTAATTTCCTTATAGGCTACTTAGCTTGCTCTTCTTCTATTCTTTTCTTCAAGAATCAATTCATATTCTTTGATAACTTGGAGAGTAGATGGACACATGCCATTAACTCCTCATTTTCCTGAGACCATGCTCCTGATAATAGCTGTGAAGAGTATGCTGGCTGAGACCCCAGTCTTACTTTAATAGGCAGTTTTAGAGACATTATCCATGAGGTTTTCTAAATCCTTCTCAAACCTGTTAATAGATTGGGATTGGGTTGGTTGTTTGACTCCCCCAGAGGTCAGATTTTTGGCATCTCCCCTACCTGTTTGGCAATTTCAACCATTTGCTTGAGACAGGTGGTTGAGAGAATTTAAAAGATATGCCCTAGTTAAGGTCCTCATTACCTATCCCCTTAACTTCTGCAATACCCTCTTAAATGGTCTTCTGTATCCTGCTGCCAGATTAATCTTCCTTAAGCTTAGCTACGATCATATCTTTACCTTGCTCAAAGCCTTCCCCAATTGCCTACTGAATTCGGTCTAAATTCCTTAGCCTGACATTCAGAGCCCTTTGTTCTCTGGCTCCAACCTGTCTTTATAGTCTTATCTCTCTCTAATACCCAATATTAAACCTGTGACAAAGTGGGACTCATCATTATCTGAACATACCTTTCTTTTTCCTGTATCTTTTGTTGCTGCTATTCCTTCGACCTGCCACTGCCCTTCCTCCTGTTTTTACCAACTGAAATGTTCCCCTTATTGTAAACCCTGCTCAAATTTCACCTCCTAGAGAAAACCTTCCCTGACTGGGGTGGGGGTGAGGGCAGAAGAGCTCCCTCTTTCTCCAACTACATATAGTTTCTCTAATACTTTAACTAGAGTGGAACATGATCCCATTTGGCCTTTCAATTCAATTCAATTCAAAAATTATTAAGAGCTTACCCAGTGCAAAACTTACAGGGGTAGAGTTTGTTTCTGAGACAGAAGGCTATATGGCAGAGGTAACACTTGAGCTGAGCCTGAAGGAAGATATGTATTCTATGTAGCAGAGATGAGAGAGAGAGACCCTAAATTGCAGATCTAATCATAAACTTCTTAACTTCCTATGTGACTATGAACTCCAGGATCTTCCTAGTGACATAAACTTCCTAGTGTTTTCCTATTAATTCCAAGATCTTCCTAGTCTGAGAGATGTTATACAAGACAAGGAGTTGGGCATAGAGTGGTGAGTGTGGGAAACAGCTAATAGTCCATTTTGGTTAGAACTGTAGTGTGCATGAAGAGAAGAAATTGACATCAGGATAGAAAGGATGCCAGAGCCCAGTTTGGGAATGTTCTTCCTTTTACTTAGTTACCTCATATTCTGCTTCTGTGTCCTTTTATTCCAAGTTCTGGGCAATATAACTTTACCTGTGAATACTTATGTTATTTTTAAATTTTTAAATTTTTAATTTTTTAAATTTTTTAGTGAGGCAATTGGTGTTAAGTGACTTGCCCAGGGTCACACAACTAGTAAGTGTTAAGTGTCTGAGGCCGCATTTGAACTCATGTACTCCTGACTCCGGGGCCGGTGCTCTATCCACTGCACCACCGAGCTGCCCCCTGAATACTTATGTTAGAGGGCAGTTAGGTGCTGCAATGCATAGAGCACTGGCCCTAAAGTTGGGAGGACCTAAATTCAAATCTCACCTCAGACATTTATTAGCTGTGTGATCCTGGGCAAGTTACTTAACTCCAATAACCTTAAACATCTGGGGCCATCTCCAGTTGTCCTGATATATATCTTGTCACTGGACTCAGATGGCTCTGGAGGAGAGAGTGAGGCCAGTGACTTTGCACAGCCCTCCCTCAATCAAATCCAATTCACAGCAAGTTATGACATCATCTCTCAATGTCATAGTCCTCTTCCAGAATGAAGGACAAACAACATAGAGCACTACACCTAGAGTCAAGAAGATGAGTTTAAATCCTGTCTCAGACACTTACTAGCTGTGTGATCCTAGGCAAGTTGCTTAACCACACTGCCTCAGTTTTCTCATTGGTAAAATGGGGATAATAAAATCACCCACCTCTTGGGATTGCTATAAAGATTAAAAGAGATAATATTTATAAAGTGCTTTTCAAACCTTTAAGTGCTATATAAAATCCTAGCTATTGTTAATTATTATGCAGGTTTCATAGAGTTAGAGCTCGAAGGGACCTTAAAGGTTATCTAGTCCAACCATTTCATCTTTTTTTTTTTTTTTTTGGTGAGGCAATTGGGGTTAAGTGACTTGTCCAGGGTCACACAGCTAGTAAGTGTCAAATGTCTGAGGCCAGATTTGAACTCAGGTCCTCCTGAATCCAGGGCCAGTGTTCTATCCACTGCACCACCTAGCTGCCTCCCAACCATTTCATCTTACAGAAAAATAAATCAAGGGCCAGAGAAGTTTCATGATTTGCCCAAGATCATGCAGGTAGTTTTTACAGAACTGAGATTTAAATTCCAGCCCTTTGTCTACACATCCAGTACTTTCTCCATGTCACTGCATTTTGAGCACAGCATCATGTGCCACCTGATGGGCACTTGATATTAGGAGACTCAGCTTCTGGTTCCAGCTCAACCACTAGTTAGCTTAGTGACCTTGGGTAATTTACTCAGCACCCCTGGACCTCAGTGTTCCAGTTTAAAAAATGAAGAGGTTTGACAAAATAACTTTTGAAATCCCTTCCAGCTTCAGTAGTAGTACATGATTCTATTATTTTAGAGATGATCTTTAAAGGCCGCTTTCGGCTCTAAAATGCTATGATTATTTTTTAACCTTCTTCTTCCAAGGGTACCTTTCCTCTTTATTTATTCTCTAAATATGCCAAACTTCTGACATTTCTGTCCTCCTGGTTTTAAAAATTCAAATTAGTCCCTTTATACTCCTGGACGTGCTGGAATTACGGAAAGTATAATCCGAAGCATTGTTGTTTCTTCTTGCTCTCTATGTACGTGACACATGTTGCATCCTATTATAGAAACAAAAGACAGACCTTCTCTTTTATCTGCAACATAGCGCTGGGACACTGATGCCCATTGTGACTGTCCCAGTCACGGCATCACATTGACAATTGTTTCCCCCTTTCCAAATTCCAGCTTACGTTCATTTTGTTCTGTCTAATTAAAAGCCACCTGCACAGAAAAGGCTCAGGGCTGCCTTAATGGGAAACTTTGCTGCCTGTCATCTGATAGGGCATCTTTTGTTTGAACCATTTAGGAATGAGCCAGGAAGTGGCTTACTGTGTCAGACAGCTTTTGTCTCTCGGTTGCTGTCCCTCCCCACTGCCTTGAATGCTTTAAGGACCACTTGCTAAAAGATTGTGGCCTGCCTAATTAATTGATAGGATGCTGAGGAGGGAAACTGTTACCTCCCATCTTTTCTGAAGGGTTCCTGAATGTGAGCTGTTCACTCTAGCTTCTTTCTTTAGGCACTCATAATTTGGCCCTACCTTAACTAATTTTCTACTGCACCCTCATAAGAATCCTGGTCTGGGTGGTCTCATCACTGTTACCTGACATTCCTTGCCCATTTCCACCAACATGCCTTCATTCATGTTGTTTCCATCACTTGATGTGCCCTCTACTTTTCTGTCCATTCAAGTTGTACCTATTTTTCAAAACAGATTAAATTTTACATTGATCCATCCATCCATCCATCCCCAAGTAGTTACTAAGTGCTTACTATGCCAGGAATTGAAGAATATTTTATGCCTCATTATTCTTCCTCTTTTTTGAGCACCCTGCCCTTTTAATCTTCTACTCTGAGACTGGCTGCTTCAGGGTGTCCTATTTGGAATGTAAACTCCCTGGAATTTGCGCTTTCTAGATTTTCTTTTTGGCCACACCTTGGATTTTATGCTTCCAGTGTGGTACTTCCACTACTAATGAAAATTAGTACCTTTTGGGCAATTTGTAATCTCAGAGAGTTGCTTAACTCTCTGAGATTAAGGGACTTGTACAGGGTCATACAACTAATATGTCCCAGAAGGAAGGGCTTGAATTCATGTCTTCTTAACTTTGAGGCCAATTCTCTTTCTGCCACACTGCATGTCTTTTTGGATTAAATTTGGCAAATTCTTTGCAAAGTATCTGTAGACATTTACTGATAATGATGGGGTCAGTATTAATTCCTGGTTTTTGTAATAACATACCATGGACCATTTGTTTTCTCACTTAGACACTTAGTTACTCTCATTAATATATTCACTACTGAAAAGTGTCTTAGACAAATTCAACTCTTAGCTGATTTTTTTATCACTCTGTTTTGAAAACTGTCATTTGGAGTGATTATAGAAGAGGATATTCTGGAAAAATAAGATATTCTGATTAATAGAGTGTTACTAAATTTACTATACATAGACTATAAGTTTTCAAAGAATGGGAATAAAATACATTTAGTAAAAATGCCTCTATCTGAATGTAACTGAATCTTTATATCTCAACTGGGCATCAGGATCATTGTTATGTCAGTTATCATAGTGCTGTTGTTATTCAGTCATTTTCAGTTGTGTCTGACTCTTCATGACCCCTTTTGGGGTTTTCTTGGCAAAGATACTAGGGTGGTTTGCCAATTTATTCTCCAGCTCATTTTATAGATGAGAAAACTGAGGCAAATAGGATTAAGTGATTTGCCCAGGGTCACATAGCTAGTAAATGTCTGAGGCCAGATTTGAACTCAGGAAGAGGAGGCTTCCTGACTCCAGGCTTAGCACTCTATCCACTGCCCCACCTAGCTGTCCCATCATAGTGCTGTAGAGTAGGGCTTCTTAAACTTTTTTCATTTACAACCCCTTTATGCCCAAGAAATTTTTATCTGACCCTGGGTATATTGGTATATAAAATAGGTCAACATAACCTTTTATTGTTGCCAAATTTTTTGCAACCCCCCACATTCAGTTATGCAACCCCATATGGGGTCACGACCCACAGTTTAAGAAGCTTTACTCTAGATTAGCTTTAAGTTAAGACCATAGAGAGTTCTGCTTAATAGATGACAGATCATTTCATATAAATCAATGCCAACAAGATTTTACTAAACACCTATTATGTTTTTGGCATTGTGCTAGACATTGGGCATAATATTAAAATACTTAAATGGATATTTTATCCTCAAAATTTTTGAATTTCCTTCCAAGGATGCAGAGCATAACCTGTATCTGCCTGTCTAGCCTGTAGGATGCCTGTCCATCTCCTCTCATACATTTTCCATTGAAGTTACATTCAATGTAATGAAGGCCCCCTTCATTTTCTCCTAAAATCATGAGGGTCTTAGTAGGGAACCCACTAGTCACTCCTCAGTAATGAACAGCCCCTTTTCTCTATCATAGAATTCCTTGATGACACCTGTTATTCCTGTCCTTTGGAGTTCTTCACTGATGATGAATTTCAGCCTGCTTACAACCTCACAACTCTCATTGCCCTCTATGTCATATTCATCTTTAATTCTTTGGAGACATTTATAGTCTGTGTTTTGTTGCCTTATGGTAATACCAATAGATTTTAAGCATATGGAGTTTTGCTTTCATGTGAAACTTAGGCAAAGGAGCTTTATAATTTCTTCCTATTAAATTGTGGACCCACGTTGTCCAGTTTTACATCTGTCCCTGATATCCAAGGGCACCAGGGATATAAAGATAACAATGAAACTAGTTCCTGATCTCATAGAGCTTATAATTTATTTGGGAAAACAGCTTTTATATGTGTAGGTTAATAGAAAATATATTTAATGTAAACACAAGGAAATTGCACTATTGAAGTCCTAACACATGGGGCAATAAGGAAAGAAAACCTGTGCAAAGGCATAGAAATGGGAGGATTGTTATCTACAGAGCAGCAAGGGGCTAGTTTGTCCAGATCAAAGAATAGGTGAAGGTAGCCATGTGCAGTAAGTTTGGAAAGATAGGGTGAAGTCAGATTGTGGAGGACTTTAAATGCCAAGTAAAGCTATTTCACTTGGTTCTAGAGATAGTAGGGAGCCACTAGAGCTTTGTGAGCAGGGAAATATGTGGAGAGGACCTTGCTTTGGGAATATTACTGGCCTCTGTTTAGAAGATGCATTGAAGAAGGTAGAGACCTGAAGAAGGGACAACAATAAGATGCCTGTTGTAATAGTCCAGGAGAGAGGGGACAAAAGCCCAGAAAAGAAGTTAAGCATGGGATTAGAAAGAAGGGGAAGGATGAGAGATATTGTGGAGGAATAATTGATGAGATTTTGCATCTGATTGTATATGGGGTGGGGTGAGGGAGGGAGAGTTAAGAGTCATGGATGGTTTTAAGGTTGCGAACTTGAGCTGCTGGAGGGTTTGTGATGCCCTCTACAAAAATTATGAAGTTAAAAAGAGATGTGGGTTTTGGGGAGAAGACAATAGGCTCAGCTTCAGACATGTTGAATTTGAGATGCCTTTGGGCTATTCGTTTGAAAATGTAGTTGGTGAATCAGGGTTGTAGCTCAGAGAAGAGACTGAGCCTGGAATACATGTTGATCTGGGAGTAATCTTCATAGAATGATAACTGAATAGCTCCCGATGAGAGCTAACAAGATTACCTAGAAGGAGGTTAAATAGAGAAAAGAGAAAATGATTCTGGGCAAAGTTTACACACAATTAAAGGGGAGATGGAGGATGATTCATCAAAGGATACTAAGAGAGGAGGAGGAAAAGGAAGAGAAAGCAGTGTCACACCACCAGGGAGATGAGAGCGTTTCTAGAAGTAAGGGCAATTAACAGTGTCAAATTCTGCAGAGATCAAGAAGGATGGGAACTAAAAAAGGCCGTTGGATTTAGCCATTAAAATCTGATTTGTAACCTTGAAAAGATCAGATTCAGTGAATAGGTCAGAAGACACATGATTAAGGGTCTTTCCTCCCTAAACCCACCCTCTTCCTAACTTCACAGTTTTGTTGAGGGAACTATAGCTAGTAACTAAGGCTAGATTTGAATTCAGTTCTTCCTGACTCCAGGTCCAAAGATCTGTCCATTGCACCATCGAGCCGCTTTTGCCAAGAAACCTGAGAATTAGCTCACTGAATATATATAAGAAAAGAAACATCTCAGACCGGTGGAGCAGTGTGGTATAATCAGAAGAGCAGGGGACAAACGGGCCTCCCCTAGCATTTAGTGCTCACCTCTCCCAAAAGTTTTTGATTATTTTTAATATTTACTTATCTATATCTTTGCTTCCATGTTTCTCATTCTGCCCATAGAATATAATAATAATAATAATAATAATAATAATAATAATAATAATAATAATGGCCAACATTTACATAGTGCTTTAAGGTTTGCAAAGCACTTTATACATATTATCTCATTTGATTATCATAGTAATTCTATGAGATAGATACTATTATTCCCATTTTACAGATGAGGAAATTGAGACTGAGAAGTTAGATAATTTGCCCAGTCATGGAGTTAGTATTTGTATTAAGTTCACTTTGAACTCAAATCTCCTTCTCCTTCTCCTTCTCCTTCTCCTTCTCCTTCTCCTTCTCCTTCTCCTTCTCCTCCTTCTCCTCCTCCTCCTCCTCCTCCTCCTCCTCCTCCTCTTCCTCCTCCTCCTCCTCCTTTTTGGTAGGCAGTGAGGGTTAAGTGACTTGACAAGGGTCACACAACTAGTAAGTGTCAAGCATCTGAGGCTGGATTTGAACTCAGGTCCTCCTGAACCCAGGGCTGGTGCTTTATCCACTGCTCCATTTGACTGCCTTAAACTCAAATTTTCTTGACTCCAAGTCGAGGGCTCTGCTTACAACACCAGGCTGCCTTACTATAAGATCTTTGAGAGACAACAAACATTTATTAAGTGACAATTACAAAGCAGGTGCTGCGACAAATACAAGGAACACAAAGAAAGGCAAACAACTTGCAAGGGCTTTGGAGGCAGGGACTGTTTTGGTTTTTGTCTTTGTTTCCGCAAAGCATATCATGAGCCCTTGACAAAGGGTTGTATAATTGAATTAAATTAGATTCTTGCCTTCATCTGCCCTAAATTCACTGTGTGAAATCAGGCTTAGTTGCTTCAAGACTCTGAGCCTCATTTTGCTCATCAGTTAGAAAAAAATCACAATACATGATGGTGTTAAATTAGATTATCTCTAAGGTCTCTTCCAGCATTAACATTCTATGATTCTATGAAAGAAACCTGAAAAAAAGAATAATTGGAATAACCTTTTAGATATGTGGAATACTTCATGCTTTTTAAAGTGCTTTTTCACATACATTATCCAGTAAGTCTTCAAAACGTCACTGTTAATCCAGTGTAAAAATGACACGCCCATTTATTTCCTTCTACCAATCAGAATCATGTATTAGGAGCTCCCTAGTAAAATTGTTATTGTTCGAGGCAAAGGCTTTTATGTCCACTGATGTTTCAAGCTGTCTTGAAGTGTTTGAGTTAATTGTGTTATGAGAGGTAGCAAATTGTCAATGCCAAGAATTTCTGTCCTTGACACTGATGTCTTTCTTCCATCCTATTAGTGATCACTTGTATCATTCCCTCCCTGCAACCTTCTAATAAGTAGAACTTCACAATCACCTTTTAATTAAACTCTCCTTGGCTCCAAACTTTATTGCCCCTAATGTCTCCAAAAGGAGGAAAAAAACAGAAAAAGCACCACATTTTTATCAGATGACTTTTCCTCCTGAATTTTCAGAGACAAAAACAAAAAAGTGATTTAAAACTCAGGTGCTTTGAATGAAGATATATTTGAATTAGTGTGTTTTAAATGTCTCCCCTTCCTCCTTCCACCGAAGAATGTCAGACTTTTATTTTCTAGGGATCTCAATTCCAGGCTGTCCACAACATGGTTTATAGCAACACTCTTAGTAAGGGGCATCTGTCAAATAGCTAAGCAGAAATCCCAGTCTACTTAGATATTTATGCAACCCTACTTTTCGATTAGCCAGGCATCCCCATGAGATGTTATAGGTTGGTTACTATATCTGATGAACCTTTCTATTCCCCATCCCATTCATCTATCCTAATGTTATCTCTTGAGATCTACATTTAAAAATTCCTTTTCGTGACTGGACATAGTGGCACAGGTTACCTGTAGTGATTATTATTAGGGAAGCCAAAGCTGGTGGAATTTTGAGTTCAGAAGTTCCGAACTGTGGTTAGGTAAAGTGGTAGGGTAGGTAAGGTGCACTGCTTTCCCTTCCCCCCCGCCCAATCCCAGGGAGTGAGGGGGCCACCAAGTGACCAAAGGAATGGTAAATCAACCCAGGTCAGAAACACAGCAGTCAAAACTTCTGGGTCTCCCCATCAGAAGTTTGGCTACCAATTGGTGGCTGATTTTGGCCACTACAACTAATGAACATTTTCAGTTAAAGGAATGCAGGGATTGGATATCAGCAAGGTACATTTAGGCTCAATGTAAGGAAAGCCTTCTTTAGAATTAGAGATGTCTGAAAGTGGAAAGGATTGCTTCATGAAATAGGAGTATTTCCCTTTACTGTTGGTCTTCAAGCAAAGGGTGGCTGACCATTTGTTGGGTGTGTTGTAGGATGTCTGGTCTCATCAACTTAAATGGGTTAGTTATTCTATTGGAAGCAGTGTTTAGGATCTTTAGAGCACAAATCACTGACTGTTAATAGTATGGCTTAGATGCTGGTGGGATGGGCTATATCAGTGATGTTCTGCCTGCAGACATTATTTAATCCCACAGGGACAGGGTAGACAACTGGAGGAAATTTAAGCTGCAGATATTAGAAAGATTTCCTGGTTTGAAGTTGATATAAACAGGTGGGGGTGGGACAGCAACAAAATGGTAGATATCTAGTCTTGGGTCCTGGGGTTTAGGGCAGGAATCTAGCTCATGAAAGAACTAGGGAGGCAAGGGATAGCCCTAGTTAAGAAACAATACAAGGCATCACAGTATATGAAAGAGAAGCAATAAATCAGAATAACAATTCTTGTTTATATGGCACTTTATGAGAGGCAGCATGGTTTAGTGGCTATAGGGTCACCTTTAGATCTAGGAAGACCTGAGTTCAAGTCTTGCCTTTAAGATTTACTGGCAAGGCAGCTAGGTAGTGCAGTGGATAGAACACTAGCCCTGGAGTCAGGAAGACCTGGATGCAAATCTGGCCTCAGACACTTACTAGATGTGTGACCCTGGGCAAGTCACTTAAATCTGATATACTGGCTATGTGAATTTGGGAAAGTCACTAAACTTCTCAGGACCTTAGGGAATTTCCTAAGACTAAAAGTCACAGAGGAGGGAGGTATCGACCTCTTTGGATAGCTGGAATTTTCTCACTTGAGAATTTGTTATAACAAAGAAATCATAAATCCAGTCCCTATTCTTTGATTTAGAAAATGAATGATAAAAACAGTAAATGCTATACCTAGAATAACAGCTAACATGTATATAGTAATTAAAGTTTTGTAAACTGCTTTATATGTTATTCAATTTAATCCTTTCAACAATTCTGCGAGGTAGATGTTTTTATTATCCCCATCTTACAGATGAGCAAACTGGGGTTAAGAGAGATTAAGTGACTTACCCAGGGTCTCACAGCTAGTAAATGAGCAAACTTGGAGCTCAGATCTTCCTGACTTCAGGTATTCCTGTACTCTATTACACTGTGCCCAGAGCTGGCTTTAGGATTCTGGAGACAGTAGTTTACTGTGGACTGGAATAGTTGAGGAAGCTTCATGAAATTGGTGGGACTGGAACTGGTCCTTGAAGAATGAACTGGATTTTAAAAGGAAAGGAGAAAGATGAAGATGTAGAAGGCATTTCTTGAAAGAAAAACATCACAAGCAAAGGAGCAGAATACTTGAAGGGGTGACTATGTATGGTGTGTGCGCAAAGGAAACTGGCTTTACTGTGGTAGTGTCTGTCAGGGACTAGTGAAACATAAGGTTGCCTTGATAGGATGGGGCCTTGTAGACATTCCCTTCCATCTTTCACATCATTTCTGTTGCCCTTTTCTGGGGCATCTGCCCTTTCATGGGGTCTGATGACCAGAATGACATGTGGTATTCCAGGTGCAAATTGTCTTCATTTTATAGGAAGGGAGGGTGATATTTTCTGTTTTGCTTCCAGTGTTGCCAAGTATTTGGTTGGCCTATTTGGCTGCAGTAGCACATTGGACTAATGTTTTTAGGTAACAGACTATGATGACTCCCAGAGTCCTTTTTATTTTGCTTGTAACTGATAGCTTAGAGCCCATTGCTTTGCAAGCATAGCTCAGATTATTCCCCCCTAAATGCATTTATATTTGCCCACAGCTGCACTTTACTGACCAGTCTCATGGTTTTATGAGATTTTGATGTCATTTATCCCCATGAGCCCAACATTTTGCTCCCTGGAAGAATTTTGTGTCATCTGAAAATTTGGAGATTTTCACCATATCCTCTCTCTTCCAGATCACTCATGAAAATGTTAAATAAGATGAGTTCCAGCACTGATGTCTGGTTGATTTCACTGTTAAGACATGTGTTCATAGAAGGGATAATTTATCTCCATTCATTCCTTTCTATCTTTGAGTTCATTTACTATTTATGATAATGTTTTCCTCAGGCCCATGGTAATTCAGTGTATTTGTTTTTCTCAATGAGCTTTGATGAAGTCTTTTATTGGAAATCATATCAATTATGAAACTCCCATTGTCCACGTTCTTCTTTTTCCATAAAAGAATTCTAAAAGTTTGAAGCATGTATAATCAATCACTTAATGAACCAACAAGCATATATTAAGAGTCTACTATGCAAACAATGTTGCCTAAATTAATAACCAATTATGCACAGTGATCAGTGATGTTATCTTGGAGATCTCACCAGCTTGTAGAAGCGAGACCAATCTGTCTCTAGTTCCTAGGGATCTCACTAGATCCCTCTTTGTGGGTGGGAGTTACACTAACAGTCTGGCAGTCTGGGATGGATGAAAATGTAGTTTCAAGTTTGTAAAGGCTAAAATTTTAGCTAAACTATCTAATATCTAATGAGTGGTTGCCAATAAATTATAAGATTTAGCAAGAGTTAGATTTTTAAGCATTTATTAAGGAGAATAAGAATTTTGTAAAGAGAGAGAGAAAGGCCTAGATTCCTCTATCTATTAAAGGGAGAGCGCATTTGTAGCTCCCTTCTCCACCAGAGTCCACAGGAAAGAGTGCGAGTCAGAGCACCAGGCTCCCCCTTCTTCCTCCCACAAGCAAATGTCACTTCCTGATGCCAAAGAAAAGACGTATGGTCTTGCCCTCAGAGACCTTCACCTCATGGTGGAGCTTTTCTACAGTAAGTCTCCAGCAGATGGCACCATTCCAATAATTACAAGTTGTAGAAGGACTGGTATAGGACTCAATGGGAGAGAAGTTTCCTGCTACTGTCTGAGATCAGTGAAATTCACTCTATTTAGTGCTGGAGGTGAACTTCAAATCCAGGTTTCATCTTATGTTGCCAAGTGCTCTTTCCAACACACCATACTGTTTTCTTTCATTTTTAATCATGTATATATATATATGTATATATATATATATATATATATATATTTCCCCCCAATTATATGTTAAAACAATTTTTTAACATTTAAAAAAAATTTGAGTTCCAAATTCTATCCCTCCCTCTCTCCCCTTTCTCAACTGGGGAATAGCTAAACAAACTGTGGTATATGATTGTGATGGAATATTATGATGAGCAGGATGATTTTAGAAAAACCTGGAAAGACTTACACTATCTGATGCAAAATGAAGTGAGCAGAATCAGGAGAACATTGTACACAGTAACAGCAACATTGTGTGATGATTAACTGTGAAAGACTTAGCTTTTCTCAGCAACGCAATGATCTAAGACAATCCCAAAGGACTAATATGAAGCATAATAACATCCTCCAGAGAAAGAACTGACAGTTGAACACAACAAATTGTTTTTCTAGTGGTTTGTGGGACTGTGGCTCTCATAAGTAACAGAATCATAACTCAAGTCCAGACAAGTTTGTGTTTGTGATTTTGAAGTGTTTGGATGTTCAGTGGTTCATTGTAAGGAATTGCTGCTCCAATGGGAGATGAAAGGCTTCATGCTTTGGTCATTTTCTGGGCTGGTAGAGTGAGTGCACTATACCAGTTGCTCTCCCTATCCTAATGTCCTTAAATTTTCATCAGGATCATGTTTGGAAAGAGAACAATATGCTCAAGTAGTATTTCCTTAGATTCACTAATTGACCTATATTGTGGCTCTCCTTCATACAATGCCATTACTTGGTAAGTACAGGTGTTGTTTGTTTCCAGAAGTTGGGTTGCTGCATTGAAGGCCTTAGCCTCTCTCTGGCTCACAGTTTTCACTTGTGAACCCTTATCTACCCACACCCCACAAGGCATATAAAGGAAGATGATGGCTAGCTTTCCTCTTTGGACTAATGACCATACTTTGGTGGCTCACTGATATTGAATCTTGGGACAAGGCATAATGGAAGAGAATTGGACCTAGGAGACAGATGACCTGGGTTTGAGTACTGGTTCTGCTGTTTACTGGAGCGGTGGACCCACTGAATCTTAGAGAGACAGTGTGTAGTATGTTAAGGGCTAAAATTCTAGCTAAACTGTCTAAAATATCTAATGAGTGGTCGCCAATAAATTATAAGCTTTAGCAAGAGTTAGACTTTTAAGCATTTATTAAGGAGAATAAGAATTTGGTAAAGAGAGAGAGAAAGGCCTAGATTTCTATCTATTAAAGGGAGAGCACATTTTTAGCTCCCTTCTCCACCAGAGTCCAGAGGAAAGAGCGCGAGACTCAGCGCCAGTCTCTTCCTTCCTCCTCCCACTAGCCCGCGTCAGGAAGTGACGCCAAAGAAAAGACTCCTGGTCTTGCCCTCAAAGACCTTCGCTTCATGGGTGAAACTCTTCTACAGTAAGTCTCCAGCAGGTGGCGTCATTCCAATCGTTACAAGTAGAAGAAACACTAGAGGGGCAGCTTAGAGCATCGGCCCTGGATTCAGGAAGACCTGAGTTTAAATCCGGCCTCAGACACTTGAGACTTACTAGCTGTGTGACCCTGGGCAAGTCACTTAACCCCAATTGCCCTGCAAAAAAAAAAAAGAAGAACACTAGAAATAATGTCAGGGGAAACTTGAGTTTCTCTGATCATAGAATTAGATTTAAATCTAGAAGGGACCTTTAAGGTCAGCTATCAGAACCCTATTATCTTACAGATGAGGAATTTGACCTGAGTCTTGATAATAGCTGAGCCACTTCTTGGAGTCTCCATTTCTTTATGTATAAAATAAGGTTAAGAATAACATCTACCAAAAAAAAAAAAAGAATAACATCTACCCACATAACAGGGTTTTTGTGAGGATCAGTTGTAACAATGCTTTTATCACACTAACACCTTAAAGTGTATAAATGTCAGCTATCATGACTATACTTTATCTAGTCTAATTTCATTTTACAGAAGACAAAATAAACCCAGAGAGGTAAGTTACTAATTGGGTTACTACTTGTCAGAAGTCACAACATCCATTTAGAAGAGAGGTCTTCTGCCTCCTAGTCATGGTGCTCTTCCACTGGGCACTCTGGGTCTAGCATGGTGGGACAGAAAGATCCCTACTCATGGAGTCAGAAGATTTGACTTGGGGTCTCAGATATATTACTTTTAGTTGTATGACCTTGGGTAAGTCAATCAATCACTCTGTGGCTCTTGCTGCATCAGTAGAAGGGGAATAATAATACTTGACACCTTGTAGGGTTGCCATCATGAAAAAATGAAATGATTTCTGTGAAGTGTTCTGTTACTATTAAATAGTATAGAAATTGTTGGGGGTGGGGCTGCACTTGTGACTTTTCATCAATGTAGGGTGCTCCTAAGTACAAATCCCCTCTCCTGGTGTAGGCTGTCAATTATTCTATTGCTTCTGGTCCTAGTGACTTGCCTAGGACACTGAGAAGGATAATCATCTTTCCCAGGGTCACAAATTCAGTTTGTATCAGAGGCAAGATTTGAGCCCAGGTTGGCCTCTCACCTTAGCTCTCTAGCCATTCTGTTTCTTGTTTTACAAATCCAGGGTGTCCTGAATGTCTCAGTGAAGTTTTGAGCTTTAATAGACAAAACAGGTCTTTTGCATCTGGTGGGGGGTGGTGTGGCAGTAAGACTAGATAACTAGGATTGGGGAACCTGATATGATCTGGAAATCAATTGATGTGGCATGTTCTTCAAGCTTTAATAGCTTAAAACTGCACTAAGACTTTGGGAATCCCCTGCATTAACTATTATTACACACATAGAAAAGGTCAGCTAGGTGCTGCAGTGGACAGAGTACTGGACTTGGAGTCAGGAAGATCTGTGTTGAAATCCAGCCTCAGACACTTACTAGCTATTTGACCTTGGGCAAATCACTTAAATCTGCTTGCCTCAGTTTCCTCATCTGTAAAATGAGTTGGAGAAGGAAATGACAACCACTTCGGTAACTTTGCCGAGAATACCCCAAATTGGGTCACAAAGGATCAGATATGACTGAACAACAACAACAATTATGGAAAACATTATCATTTGTCATCTAATTCTAAATGACTTTTCCCAGTCGGTGTGGTGTAGTGGAAAGTACCACGGGTTGGCAGTCAGAAGGTCATCCTTCTGTCAACCATAAAATAGGGGCAGGGTTTGTACTCCATGTTCTTTGTGGTCCTTGCCAGTTTGAGTAGATCTGACTAGGACTGACTACATGCCTTCCTGCCTCCTTTTTTCCTCCTTCCCCTCCTTTCCCCCCCCCCCAAACCCTGAAAGACAGAGACAACTTGACTTTGTGAAGGGTCCTATATAACTTGATATTCAGTGATAGCATTTGGCTTAAGCTCTCTACAGGACCATTAGCAATCTGTATCCTATTAAGTTGCACGGTGGAACTATGCAAAGTGAAGACTTTCTCTGTGAGTCCTGGCAGGTGGTCAGCCATGCATTTGGCACAGGACTACCCTAGTGCTCCACACTGGAGAGATACTGGCAGCAATAAGGCCCACATCCAATCTTCAGAGCTGCTTCCTGTTGGCCTACAATCATTGCTCTGTTTTCAGAAACAGGTTTGGCTCAGGATAATGACAAACTCTTAATTAATTTTCAAGGACCATGAAGCATGAAGAGCCTGTATCAGCTTGGAGATTTTTGCATTGGCCCTGCCTACATGACTCAATCCACCTCAAACTCCTCCTAACGATCCTGACCCTCCTTTGGGGTTGTTTTTCATGTGAGGTTTATCAGGGCCTGCCTGCAACAAATGCATTCAGATTTCCCCCCATGGACACAGATGGTGTCCCCACAATGCCAAGCACTATGAGTCTTTAGGTAAGCCTACCACTGAGCTGCTCTTTCCTACCCAAAATCCAATGCCAAAAACCCCAGTGCATAATCAGGAGTCAGCAGACCACCTGGGGATGAGATTTATGCAGATGCTCCAGAATACCATCAATCTAAATTCCATTGGAAACTTGGGAGGTGGATTAACTCTGTAAGAAGTCCCCCTTCTTCAAGTTTTGCTGATTGAGCATGCCGCATCAATCTGCTTTCAGTCATATCACCTCCTCAGAGTTAGTTATCCAATCTCACCTCCTGCTATGCAAACTTCATGTTCAAACTGCCTCTTGTGACTTTCTCTAAAGCCAAACTACTTCCTAGGCCTACTCTAAGCTGATTCTCCTATCTTCTAACTTGGAACTCTTTCAAAATGCTCAACAAATAACATACCCTTGAAGTCTTCAATCAATTTTGTTTCTACCATCATGTTCCCACAGAAGCTTAGTTCTGTTCTGAGGAGACCACATTCCTTGCAACCTTCTCTGCAAGAGGTCAGTCCTTGCACATCCCTTTACTTACAGGACCAGGAGGAAGGGTGGGGCATCCTCCATACTCCTCATAGCTGCTTCCAGACCAATCTTCTAGCACTAACTCTCAGTGACCTCTTCTCTTTTGAATTCCATACAGTGCATCTGTACCACTCTCTTCACATCTTCCCATCTATTTTTTTGTCATCAGCTTGGTGTCCTCTTCAGCTAAGAAGTGTTCCAGGGAACAACAGAGATGTTTCTTCCAAGTCTTGTGTATGTGTGCCATATTTTTCCCTTTGGCTACCCCTTGTGCTTGTGGTACAAACACATGAGTGGTGGATGTCAATATATCCACTGTCCAAATTTGTCTCCTGCTCCATAAAAGGAAGGAAGGAAGGAAATAAGCATCTGTTAAGTGCCTACTATGACCCAGGCACTGTGCTAAGCATGTTACAAACATTATCTCATCTGTTCTTCATACGACCCTGGGAACTCGGGAAGACTATGGTAAAGTGACTTGTCCTTTTCCTCTCTTCCTCTCCTCTCCTCCTGAGAAGGACATTTAGCGGACCTTTAACTGTAATTCCAACAATTGTGGGCAGATGCCCTTTTCAGAGGAAGGGAAGTTCTTTAAGGTATGACTATTCTTGTGTGTAGTTGACTTATACTCAAGCCAGAGGTCCTATGAGTTGGGGGGGTTGAAGAACTGGGACAATATGTTGTTTGAAGGGAGTAGGGTGTGGTTAGAGAAGATTATGAGCCTGGTAATAAATTATTATTATTATTATTATTATTATTATTATTTGCAGGGCAACTGGAGTTAAGTGACTTGCCCAGGGTCACACAGCTAGTTGCCCCAGGCCAAGGACACTGTGGATACTAAGTAATAAATGAATGGTCCTTGATTACACAGGTCCTTCCCATATGGCAACTTTCCCAAGAGGTGCCACAGGCTTAGGTATTTCATCCTTTCCTCAATCTCTACAAACATCTACTTATCCTCCATCCTATATATTCTGGTGCTGATGGTGGGTACTGATGGAAATGGATGCTTCTGTGGGCATAAGGAGATGTATCAAAAACAAAATTGCTAGCTGTGTGATGCTGGGCAAGTCACTTAATCCCTGTTTGCCTCAGTTTCTTCTTCTGTAAATTGTGGATTATAATAGCATCTCCCTCCCAGGGTTGTTGTGAGGATCAAATGAGATAATAATTGTAAAGTGCTTAGCCCAGCATCTGGCATATAGTAAGCACCATATAAATATTATTATGATCAATTTTAAATAATGATTATTGGAGAAATAGCATAGAGAAGTAGGAAATTCCAAAGGAATGGAAAGGCATTGGGTTTGAATACCAGTGGGTCAGCACTTATTATCAATGGCCAAGTCATTAACTTCTCCGAACCACAGTATCCTCATCTGGAAAAATAGGTATAATAATACTTATCCCAGACACAGGTACTTGTGGGGAAAGCTGTTTGTGAACTGTAAAGAACTATTTAAATGCGAGCTCTTGTTGTGACCTCAATATTTTACAGAGGGCACCTACCTCACCCCACCAACCTTACCTTTCAGCCTCAGAGTTTCCCTGCATGTAATTTGAGCTATTACATCAAGCTCCTCTGCTATATGTAAGGTAATAACTTTGGAAAGGACATATTGGAAAGATCATCAAAGGGAGCAAAGAACAGAATGGGCAGTCTTATAAAATGCTGCCAAGGCTTTATGTTCAAAGAAAGAGATTTTAAATAGGAATATCTCATGGGAACTTCAGATTGGATATCTTTACTTTGAAAATCATTCCATTCCATAAACACACTAAGATTTTCAAGTGGACTAGTCTGTGTTTAGGATTCTCTCTTTACTTACAGTGGAACTAATTCATGTATGGGTCTGGTAGGCATCTTGGCATAGAGGATAAGGCAATGGATTTGAATCAAGAATACTTGGTTAGAATCCTGTCCCTGACACTAGCTGTGTGACCATGGGTGAATGACTCAACTGCTCTGAGACTAATTTTCCTTATCTGTTAAAGCAGGATGATAATAGTACCGACCTCAGAGGGTAAATGCGAGACCCAGGTGGGATAACAATAGCTAGTTTTTCTACAGTGCTTTAAGGATTGCAAAGCACTTTTACACATATTACTTTGTTTAACTTTCCCTATGAGCAAAGCAGAATTGCAGTAGCTCAAAAGAAACATGAGATACACAAACTTAGAGCCATCTCCATTCTAAATGTTCACGTGGATTATTTGTGCCTGACCTGTGGTGGAGCATTCCAAGGTCATATTAGGCTGATCAGCCACAGTTGGACACAATGTACATTTTCACCAACCAACATAATAAATAATGCCATTTTGGTCCTCCTCAAGCACGAAGGACAACAACAAACAACCCTGTGAGGTAGGTGCATAATTATCCCCATTTTGAAGTTCAGGAAACAGGCTGAAGTTAAGTGATTTGTTCAAGGACACATATAGGTATACAAAGCTAGTAAATGTTTGAGGCAGAATTCAAACTCAGTTCTTCTTGACTCTAAATCCATCAGTCTATCCACTGGGGCACTTAGCTGCATTTACATATATGGGGCATTATAAAAGTCTTTGAAAGCTTCAATAGCTTAAAACTGCACCAAGACTTTTGGGACATCCTGTATGGCAACAATAGTATATAAATCCCTTCGTAAATCTTAAAATGTTATGTATAGTTGAAGCATTATTATTAATAATAATAACATAGAGATAACTATAAATCTCAAAATGCTATATAAAACTGAATGATTATTATTAATGATAATTCATAAATCACCTTGTAAATCTTAAGGTGCCATATAAAGATGGGCAATTCTTATTCTTATTATTAATTATAATTATGCCATGGAAGGTCATAATAATTTCTCTAATATCAGTTTTAAAGTTTAGGAATATGCCCCCTCATACTCAGAATGTCCTAATTTCTCTTAGTAGTTTGTTAATTATCTTTCTTCCAGGAATTTAGCTATGCTTCTCCTGAAACAATTTAGATTTTAATAACCCAAACTGATCCTCTCCTACAACACTCATCAGTGATTAACCAAAAAAATCACTTAACTCTTTTCAGAAATGTGAACCAGGGTGTGCTTTTTGCTGCTGCTGCCCACCACTTCATTGGCAGCTATGTTTCTGATGCTTCTCTCTCTGGCCTTTTACCTTCTCTGACAATCTCAAGTCAGTGTATGACAGCTGAGGGACACAGGTGCCAGGCTGGGTTATGTGTATTTCAGTGGTGACATTGGAGTCGGCAGCTCTTTGACAAGTTCGGCAAGTGACCTATTTTAATACCTTTTAGCTGTCTCTGCTGCTACTGATTCAAGAACTAGAGAGCTGTCACTTTGGAGGAAGGACCAGAACTTGTTTCTCTTGTAACCTGGTATACAGGAAATCATCAGCAACTGTCACAAAGGACTGCCCTGACAGATGGGCTGCTATCCATGGAGAGCTGGAGATTATAAAAGTGAACCTAACCCACTAAAATAAACAAAGAAACAAATCCCACCACAACCCTTCACTGTTTCTTTGATGCATCCATCCACGAAAGAGACTCAAGACATTTTCTGAAATCTCCTATCTGAAAGAATGGTCGCTGAGCCTAGTGCACAGAGAGGTGGTCTTTGTGTAGGAACACGTGGGTTCAAGGCCTGCCTTTGACACACACTGGCTATTTGACCCTGGTAAATCACTTAATCTTTCAGGCTTCCAGGCAGCTCTCTTAGATTCAAAATTGCAGAAGAGGTGCCAATCAGTATTGGTAGAGGGAATTTCCCATACCAGTAAAATCACACAACCAGACCTCATTCCATCTGAAATAATGCTCACTGTATCTTTGTACCAAAAAATTCTTTTAGGTGTTTTAGTCACGTCTGTCTCATCATGACCCCATTTTGGGTTTTCTTGGCAAAGATACTGGAGTGGTTTGATATTTTGTTCTCCAGCTTTTAAGGGGCTATAATTCTAGCTTTACCGTCTAAAATATCTAATGAGTAGTCGCCAATAAATTATAAACTTTAGCAAGAGTTAGACTTTTAAGCATTTATTAAGGAGAATAAGAATTTGGTAAAGAGAGAGAGAAAGGCATAGATTGATCTATCTATTAAAGGGAGAGCGCATTTCTAGCTCCACTCTCCACCAGCATCCTGAGGAGAGTCCAAGAGTGTCAGCCTCGCCCTCTCTTCTTCCCACAAGCAAACGTCACTTCCTGACGCCAAAGAGCCAGATGTCTTGCCCTCAGAGGCCTTCTCCTCATGGTGGAGCTTTGCTACAGTAAGTCTCCAGCAGGTGGCATCATTCCAATCATTACAAGCTTGTTTTACAATGAAGAAACTGAGGCAAACAGGGTTAAGTGACTTGCCCAAGGTCACATAGCTAATAAGTATCTGGGGCTGGATTTGAATTCATGAAGATGAGTCTTCCTGATTCCAGGCCAAGCAGTTGATCCATTGTAACACCTAGCTGTCCCACAGAAGGGTCACCAATGTCCATTTGCTGATTGATTGTTTGAGAGACAGCAAGACAAAGAAGGTAGGTACGCTTCCTTCTGTTAAAGTTCCAATCAGCCTTCCAGCTCAGATTTCATTTCCTCTATGAAGTCTTCTGGGATTCTTGTAGCCCTTATTGACTCTCTTTTTTTTTCTCCCACCACTGGCACCACAAATACTTGTTAACTGACTGATGGGGGTTAGAGCTAGATGGCTCTGTGGACAGAGCGCAGGCCTGGAGTCAGGAAGACTGGAGTTCAGATCTGACCTTAGACACTTACTAGCTGTGTTACCTTGGGCAAATCACTTAACTGCTATTTGCCTTAATCCACTGGAGAAAAAAATGGCAAGCCACTCCAGTATCTTTGCCAAGAAAACCCTATGGACAGTATGGTCTACAGGGTTACAGAGACTCTGGCACAACTGAACGATAATTGACTGATAGACCCAATGATCCAGGAAGTCATTGCAGGTTTTGAAGAAGGTGGTATCAAGTATAAGGAGGGATTCTAGGAACATCAATGTGACATTTTAGAGAGGCGTCATGTCCTAGACTGGCTTCTGAGTCAGCAAGGCCAGGCTTACAGGCCTTAGTCTTACCTCTCAGTCCTCCAGGGAACTTTCTTAGATGATAACTTATAGAAAAGGGGGTTACTTGTTTTGGTAGAGAGAGTTTCTTCACCTGGGAGGGAGTTCCCTAGACTGATGAAAACACAGGTCTAGTCTCTATCCTTTCTCCCTTAATGTGATATTCATGAATTGAGGATAGAGGTGTAAAGGTATAACTGGCCTTTGGTCATTCCTTTTCCACATAATCACAAAATGATGAGGTGTTAAAACACCAGGATAATAATTAATAATAGCAATAACAACAAGAATAACTAACATTTGTATGGTGCCTTCTACGTGCCAGGAAATGTGCTAAGAGCTTTACAATAATTGTCTCATTTGATCCTCACAGTAACACTGGGAAGTGAGGCAACCAGAGGTTGTCCAGGGTCACAAGCTGCTAAGTATCAGATCTTCCTGATTCCAGGCCCAGTGCTCTATTCACTGAGCCATCTAGCTGCTCATGTGATTCACAATATGTGGTGTTAATAGTCATCTTATTATAAGGGAGATTTGGAAATCAACTGACTAAAGACCAAGTACCTCTCTACCCTGCAGCCAGGCGTCTTCCTGCTTTTGCATCCACTTTTCTGTGTGACTTGGCATGTGGCCTAACCTTAGGTTCCTTCTCTGTAATACCAGGGTGCCTATTCAGTGCTGAGGGGAGGAATGACATCAGAGACAAATTATATGCAATTGTGGAAAAAAAGGGCCCATCTCTCCAGCAATTAGTGCCTACTGTATTATATTTATCTTTTGCTACCCAGGTTCCATTTCCTTCAGTGGCTGAAAAGCAGTCACCTTCCCAGCATGCTGCCTGCTAACAATGCATCACCATATAACCCCATAGTCAGGTGTAACAAGGGAACGATGCTCGGGCTGATTGCAATGGGGCCTTCTGGAAAACTCTCCTATTGTGTGCATTGCAGCTATTAAGAGGGGGCTAAGTCACACAAAAGGGGGTCACACTCAGAGTCTAGCCTTTTTTTCTTTTTTCCAAAATAACTTCAACCCTATGTGGGTCAGAAGACCTCCAGGAAAACTCACAAAGGGGAAAAAGTAAGAATGAGACATTCCTTCCACTCAGGAGGAAAGTCTTTGTGTCACCTTTGGTCTTTGTTCACCTCAAAACAAGAAAGTCTGAAATGGCCTTTCCCCCGCCCATCTCCTTCACTTCTTGCCTTGTGCTTCAAGTTTGTAAGAGGAACACGTTTTCTCTTATTTTTTCCTTTTGTACTTGCCTGTTCTTTTCTTCCATTACTGAAAAAGGAAAGAAAGACCAGTTCTTGCATTGTAAAAACTTCTTTTAAATCAATCATTAAAATTCTTGCTCCATGGGTCGTATGGATCTCCATAATTTCAGTGGCAGAAGAAACATGATGGGCATCTTTACCCCATTTCCCCAGTGTCTTTGGGCACTCCCTCTATTCTCCCCACCAAAGTCTCAAATTCATAACAAAGGACAGTCTCTCCATCCCTCACAAACTTTTGTGACACTCACAGAACACAATATCAATAACAATTAATTAATAAAGCCACTAACCTTCTCCAGACAATCCATTGATCAAGAATTATAACTTTGTAAGATACAGGTTCTTATTTAACTACAAAACCTCTGGAGATAGAATGTAATTTCATGCTACGTCTCCTTGGGTTGCTTATTGCTTCAAAGCGACTGTATCACTGAAAGTATTTAAAAGAGAAATTGCTCCGGGGGATATAAAAATCCTTAGATGTTTGCATCTAAATAAACTGGCAGTGCCATTAGAAGAAAGATAAAGGCATATTATTAAACAGGCTGTAATTAAAGTATTGATTCTTTCTGCATGAATGGAGAGCAAAGAAGTATTAATTAGTAATTAATATAATCTAAGATTAGAGTAGGAAGATACTAAACTGAGGTGCTCAATCCAATATTGAGCTGTATATTGTTTTCCAATTAGATGACTTAAACTTGAGGGAGAATTATGGCAAGAGGAGTTAATGTTTTTATTCACTCAAAGCTAGAGTTTTTCCTCCTCAAATTGCTGCATTTCTGGCTAGTCCCTTAGTTTAAAACAGGGAAAGAGAACACCAGGATTGTTCTGAGTTGTAGCAGTCACAGTGAATCATCATGGTATTTGATAACAATTCTCAAAGCCAGTCTTTATATGGTCTGCATAAAAGTGAAGGAGCCAGCAGCCATCTTTGTGTTGGGATTTTTTTGGGGGGGCTGGTATTCTACTCTACACTCTAAAACTGTTCACTTTCATTCAACAGGCATGTATTGATTACTGTCAAAAATTAAATTAGTTTTTATTTGCCTGTCTCCTAAAAAAATTAATAAACAGATCAGAGAAATAAATTTTATAATATCTCCTACAATTTGTTTCCCTACCTGTCCTCCTATGAACAAAACAGATCAGAGAAATAATATCTCCCACAGGCAAAACCAGATCAGAGAGAGACGGGAAAAACATAATACCAATTTATTTTGTCCCAAGAAGAAATAATTATGACCATACTGGAGACACCTTCCAAAGGGACTCAGATACTCCCTCTTTCTGAGGGTATATAAGGTTTCTTTGCTCACTGACCACAGGGTAATGTCACTTTTATTAGCATGATACAAATTAACCTAAAGCAAATACTATAACAGGCAGCTTAAAGACACAGAAAGGGTTTACTAAGGACAAGGATGCTAAGGAGAACAATAAGATCTATTTACTCTCTAGGGGAAAGAAGACAGTGAATGGGGACTTAGTTGAAGTTTAGTCAAAAGGGGACATTTTGATTTGTTTACTCTCTTGGGAAAGAAGTTAGTAAATAGGGACTTATCTGCTAGCTATCTGGGTTCAGCCTGAAATTTAGTCAAAGAGCATTCTCCAGGGTCTCATCAAATCCATTTGGATAATAAGGCAGCTACATCAAATTCAGGTGATCCATACATTCCTATTAACATTATCAACTATGTTTGAGGCATATCACGGCATATACAAGCAAAAATAATAGAATCTCTGCCCTCAAGGAGATTTCATTCTACTGGGGTGGGTGGGAATACAACATTTACATAAACAAGGAAATATAAAATATATGTCAAATAAATACCAAGACATTTCAAGATGAGGAAGAAAGCACTAATAGCTCAAGGGATGAAGAGAGGCCTTGTTGGAGGTGACACCTAAGTTAAGCCTTGATAGGAGCTCTCTTTAAGGGATGCCAACACATGGAGATGAGTTGGAAGGGCATTCCAGGAATGAAGAGCTAGTAGCCTGTGTAAAAATACAGTTCCAAGGAATAGTAAAGCAGGCCACAAAATAAATGGCTGGACTATTCCAATCTTTTCATCTTAAAGTGAGAGATGAGGCTTAGGAGAAGGGGACATAATGACTTATAGTCAGACTTATGAGTAAGTGGCTGATGTCAAATGCTTTCCTGCAAGGATTTGATAGTGAGTGGGGCACTGTTGTGTTTTATAGGAGTCAGGGAGAAGGAGAAAAGGCAAAAGAAAGAAAGGCTGATAGCCTCTAGTATGGGTTTCAGGGTTTTGCCAGGGGCCTATCCTGTCTCATCAAGTGCATTGTCTGCATGAATGTTATTCCCTTCCTTGGGAGATCTTAATGACGTCTTTCTCTGTTACTCATGACAGTTGTCTCTCCACATGCAAACTGGCCTAACTAAATTCAAAGAAATGAACAATAAAACGAACCAATTCCCAAACACAGACTGCTTTAATTCATACAATTTAGTTTCATCTGTGTTTTGCTGAGTAACTAGTTTCACTGCATTTTTCACTTCTCACGTATTTGTGTTGGCATAAAGTAGGTCTATTATTTACCTCCAACTCTGTCCCTTTAATGCGGATAGTTGATCCCCCCCAAACATCAGAAGGAACACAGAGGTGACTGGTTAAATGATTTACTTACTGAAAGTTAATCAGAAAGTAAATAGCAGAGCCCAGAGTGGAGCCCACATCTCCTGACTAAAATCCATGTGCTTATTTATCATTCTATACCAAGAATGAAAAAACCATGAACTTCCCTTTCTCTTCTTACCTCTCCCTTCTTTCTTCTCCTGCTCTCAATCCATTTTTTTTTCTTTCTCTTCCACTTTGTTATTGAAGAGAAATGGCCAAGAATGCTTGGCTACCCTAAAGGTGGAAACAGCTCTGCGTGATTTGAGAAAATCGTCCATTTACCTCCAGAAAGACCCCTGAGAAGAAATGCATGTATTTTGTCAGCTTCTAGGTAAATGGCGGCATGGGGAAAGAAAAGAGGAAGTGGATCATGGAGCCACTATGTTAATTATAGAGACCTGCTCAGGGATGGGATGAAAAAGGTGAGATGCTTTACCAATTCCTGGATGAATTTTTGTCCTTCATGGGTGAACTATATACCACAAAGGAGCAATTTCAGAGTTGAGATACCCTGGTCTGACCACGTGTTTGAGCTGTAATGAACTTTTTCTCTTTAAGGGAAACTTAAAATCTTAGGTAGTACAGAGGATAGAATGCTGGACTTCAAGTCACAAAGGTCTGAGTTCAAATCCCTAAATATGTGACCCTGGCAAGTCTCTTAACCTTTTTCTCCTTCAGTTTCCTCATCTGTAAAATGGGGGATAAGAATAGCAGCTACCTCTCAGGGTTGTTGTGAGGATCAAATGAGGTAATATTTGCAAAGTGCTTTCCAGACCTTAAAGCTATAAAACTATTAGTTATTTAAATACTCTCCACTGCAGTATTTCAATGGAGTCCATGACAGAGAAACCTTTACCACTTACTGAAAAGCTACAGTGAACTGAAAGAGGAATAATGACTAATGCTGGCTGCTGGGAGCTATGGAGAGTAATAGTGAGAGAGATGAGCATCAATTGCTATGAGCTGAAGAGTGAGGGGTATAATAGGAGTCACACGTTAAGGAACTGGAAGCCCTAACTAATGCATGGCTATAGGTAATTGAGGGTATATTGGTCTCTAGGGAAAAGGCTGTCCATTGTTGAGGATTTTTAATTTCTATGATGCTCTGATTCTAGGAGGCTGAGGAAGTCATTCTCAGATATGGAGGAGCCGAAAATGATCGAGTCAACACAAACTAGGGGTATGTCTATATCTAGTCTATGTCTATGACTGACTCTATGTATCTGCCTACCTATATTGTTATCCAGACACTGTGCTAAGTGTTGGGAGGCAAAAAGGGAGCAAAAACAATCCCTATCATCTAGGAACTCACAATCTAATGAGGAGAGAGCATGTGATCAACTATTTACAAAAGATATATACAGGATGAGTTAGAGATAATCAACAAATAGAATGAAGGAGGCCCTGGAAAGATATCACTCTCTATAAATGTCTATTTACACATAGATACATACAGGTATATAAAAGAAGTTTGCTGTTAGACACAGGGCAAGGATACATGATAAAAGATCAGACCCAATAAGAGCTATAATAAGTGGACAGATTAAATTCCCTGTGTATATATTCTCTGTTCCCTCATAGTGGAACTTGTCCCTGGTCCCAAAGTCATAGCAGCCAGAGCAAAGTGTAATGATTGAAATGACGCCACCTACTGGAGACTTACTATAGGAAAGTTCTGCCATGAAGGAAGGTCTTTGAGGGCAAGACCATGCATCTTTTCTTTGGTGTCAGGAAGTGAAGTTTGCTGGTGGGAGGAGGAAGGGGGAGCCGGGCGCTCTGCCTCACTCTCTTTCCTTTGGACTCTGGTGGAGAAGGGAGCTAGAAATGTGCTCTCCCTTTAATAGATAGATGAATGTAAGCCTTTCTCTCTTTACCAAATTCTTATTCTCCTTAATAAATGCTTAAAAGCCTAACTCTTGCTAAAGCTTATAATTTATTGGCGACCACTCATTAGATATTTTAGATAGACTAGCTAGAATTTTAGCCTTAACAAAAGTGAGGGCTTTTAGTTAGAGGAGCAATTAACCCAAACCCGAGATTGTTTTTATATCCTAAATGCTGCATATTTTGTATGTTGCATCAGCTTGGTGCTGTTCAGGTGATAGTTAAGACAGGGTTTACAGATTTGGATCATGTCTGTGTCTGTCTTACATTTTACAACATGATTTTCCTGATTTTTACTCTTTCATTTTACAATCTTATTTTTTTTTTCTTGCTACCACCTGGGTAAATTCTTACTTTCTGCCTTCAGAGTACATATCTCAGTGGGAGTTGTAGCTGGGCCTGGAAAAAGTCCACCATGGTTCTGATAGTTCTGTTTTTTTCTTGGATCTGCAAATAATCTACTTTAAAAATTATGCCCTATGTATTTGTAAGGGAAAGTGATGACAACACAATGGCTAATGTTACTTAGTGAAGTCATCAGATTTCCTTAGTGAGTAAGAAATCTCTCCAGGGGGTATATGGGCCCTTATGTCACATGAGAGACTGGTACTCATTATTATACTCAAATGTACATGTGCACATACTTATTTCCACAAATTACAAATATATGAATTTATCTATATGTATATTTGCATATATAAAATTTTATTTATTTATTTTTATCATAAAAAGTATTTTATTATTTTCTAGTTACATGTAGAAATAGTTTTTAGCATTTGTTTTTTTTTTTAATTTTTTTTTTTTAATTTAGTGAGGCAATTAGGGTTAAGTGACTTGCCCAAGGTCACACAGCCAGTAAGTGTCAAGTGTCTGAGGCCGGACTCGAACTCAGGTACTCCTGACTCCAAGGCCAGTGCTCCATCCACTGCGCCACCTAGCTGCCCCTAGCATTTGTTTTTATAAGATTTCTAGTTTCAAATTTTTCTCCCACCCTCCCCCACCTTCCCCAAGACAGCAAGCAATCTGATATTGGTTATATATGTACAATCACATTAAACATATTTCTCCATTAGTCATGCTGTGAAAGAAGAATCAGAACGAAAGGGAAAACCTCAAAAAAGAAAAACAAAAAAGTAGAAACAGTATGGTTCGATGTGTAGCTAGATTCCACAGTTCTTTTTTTCTGGATTTGAAGAGCATTTTCTATCATGAGTCCTTTGTATTTATCTTGGACCATTGTATTGCTGAGAAGAGTTAAGTCTATCACAATTGACCATCATACAATGTTGTTGATACTGTGTACAATGTTCTCCTGGTTCTGCTCATCTCACTCAGCATCAGTTCATGTAAGTACTTCCAGGTTTCTCTGAAATTTGCTTGCTCATCATTTCTTAGAGCACAATAGTATTCCATTACATTCATATACCACAACTTGTTCAGCCATTCCTCAATTGATAGGCATCCCTTCAATTTCTAATTCTGTGCCACCACAAAAAGAGCAGCCATAAATATTTTTGTACATGTGGGTCCTTTCCCCTTTTTTATGATCTCTTTGGGATAAAGACCTAATACTGGTATTGCTGGGTCAAAGGGTATGCACAGTTTAATAGCTCTTTGGGGATAGTTCCAAATTTCTCTTCAGAATGGTTGGATCACAACTCCACCAACAATGCATTAGGGTTCCAATTTTTCCACAGCTTTTCCAACATTTATTATTTTCCTTTTTTGTCATATTAGCCAATCTGATAGATGTAAAGTGGTACCTCAGAGTTGTTTTGATTTGCATTTCTCTAATCAATAGTGATTTAGAACATTTTTTTTTCATATGGCAACGGATAACTTTGATTTCTTTATCTGAAAACTGCCTGTTCATATCCTTTGACCATTTCTCAATTGGGGAATGACTTGCATTCTTATAAATTTGTTTTAGTTCCCTATATAGTTTAGAAATGAGGCCTTTATAAGAAATACTGGCTATAAAATTGTTTCCCAGCTTTCTGCCTTCCTTCTAATTTTGGCTGCATTGCTTCTGTTTGTACAAAACCTTTTTAATTTAATGTCATAAAAATCATCCATTTTGCATTTCATAATATTCTCTATCTCTTTTTGGTCATAAACTGTTCTTCTTTCCATAAATCTGAGAGGTAAACTATTCCTTCCTCTCCTAATTTACCTATGATATCACCTTTTATGTTTAAATCATGTATCCACTTTGACCTTATTTTAGTATAAGATATAAGATGTTGCCCCATGCCTAGCTTCTGCCATACTATCTTCCAGTTTTCCCAGCAGTTTTTTTCAAATACTGAGTTCCTATCCCAGAAGCTGGAGTCTTTGGGTTTATCAAACAGTACATTACTATAGTCATTTACTACTGTGTCTGCTGTGTTTAACCTATTACATCGGTTCACCACTCTATCTCTTAGCCAGTACCAGATAGTTTTTATGACTGTGACTTCATAGTAAAGCTTCAGATTTGGTATGGCTAGCCCACCTTCCTGTGCATTTTTCATTATTCTCGACCTTTTGTTCTTCCAGATGAATTTTGTTATTATTTTTCTAGATCTATAAAATAATTTTTAGGTAGTCTGATTGGTATATACAATATATTTATGCATATAATATGTACTTCACTAAAATTCTTTTTTTGATGCCTCATGGTGTCATGGAGGTGACCCTGGGTTCTTGAAGTCCATTCCAATGAAGGACACAATCTGATCCAACCCATCAAGTTGGAAGAACTTCAAGAATGGTATGTCTGTTGTCTGACAACTCAATAAATTTGGTGATCATTACTGTAAAGGGGGTAAGTAGTTTTATGGGATAGACAAGTTTTAGGAGGACATCTGTGTTGCTATAGTGAGCTCCTATACCAATGAGATCATAGTATGAGTATAGTTGGGTTTTTTGATATGTGACCTTTTGTTTTTTATAGATCAGTGATGCTCCGTTTAAAAATGGGTCCCTATTCCTGTCTGTAACTCACAGATCTATATTTATCAATACTTAAGGTCTTTTTTAAACTAACAGATAATTATCCTTTACAACAAAACTCCAACGGACTTACCTTGTGACTTTACAAATAGTTGTGCTTTTTATTTTCAAACAACCAGTTGACTTATATCCAGTTATTCCTTAGGTATCACGTGCAAGACATTATGCTAGGAGCATTACAGACCAAATCTTAGGTTCATAGCTCATAGATTTAGAGCTGAAATGTATCTTATAGGTTATCTAGTCCAGAAAGATGAGGATTCTGAGGCACAGAAAGGCTAAATGAATTGACAAATTCACATCAATAATCAATTGTGGGGCCAGGATCAAGAATCCAAGTTCTCTTTCACCAAATCCAGTTCTCTTTCCACTATACCATATTATAAAGAACATAGTCATGGTCCAGTGAATGTAGGCGCACCCATATAAATACACATGTGTTTATATAATATACACAGGATGCATATGTATGCTATACTTACATTTTTCCTTTATGCATACTGAACATGTTTACACTGCATGCATACTAATTCAAATACACATACTCTATAGACATTACAAGGGTTAGAATGTGTATTTTTTGGAACTGGATCACCAAGTTCATAAAAACCCATGTTCTTTGCTACAGGAAACATTCTGTAAACCTACAAACATCTCCAAATCTCCTCTATTTGTTCCTCTCTGTAAATTGCATGATGCCTTAGCAAGCTGAGTGTTTTCTTTGCTTGAGGCTTGCTTGGAGACCTGGCCCACTGGAGCAATCTGCCTGCATTGCAGGCAGGAGCAGGATTATCTGCCTCTTTGGGTTATATCCCATCTTAATTGGCATGAATGAATTGCTGAAGCTGCTCTCCTACATTATGTGAGGGCATTTTGCCACCCGGACAGATGGGCACAGGGGAGAGATGTGCCAGGGAATGACTGTATGAGGATTAGGGGCTGGATACCTGTCCTGGAATGTCAGTGTAGCAATTTGGATTGAGGCCCTGCATGTGTGCTGAAAGGGGTTGGGCTATTTCATTGATTCAGCACCACTAAGACTTTATGTGGGGGAGTGAAGGTGAAACATTGGAATGATGCTTAGATGTGGCTTTTCTTTAGAATGTGGGAAAAGTGGGACGTGACAGCCTCAACTCCGAGGGTGTTGCCAGGCCTGAGACTCAGCCAAGTTTCTTGCTCTACCCCAGGGGTATGGAAACCCGGAGCCAATTTTGCCATTATCCAACTTCCTATTTTTATTCAGTCACCAGTAAGAAAATTTGCCTGGCCCAACATATCATCAGTTCTGTTTTCTTTGTTCCTTCCCTCTTCATTTTCATTTGATTTTTAGTCAATAATTCAATTCAATTAAAAAAATATTGAGTGCTTATTATGAGATCAACCTTGAACTTAGAACAATGTAGGCCATGGTGTAATAACTGAAGTGGGAAAAAATTTGCTCAGACCCTAACTGCATTATTGTTGTATCATTAATTTGAATATTTTTAGCAGTAATTTGAATTATCAATAATATTTAACATATGTAATATTAATTAACCTGTAATAATGTTATTAACATAATACCTATATTAAGTATACATTTATACCCATCTCACTGTGTTTGCCTTTAAGAAGTTCTTTGTAAATATCTTAGGCACTATATGAATCAGCCAGGACTAAGACTAGATAAAACTGGGAAGTCAGTGGAATTTTGTATTTGGTGCCTTCCCAACTGTACTGTGAACACTTTCATGCTTTGGAATGACTTCTCTCCTTGTTTCCTCATGGACTCTATGTATCATCATGGTAACATTTCTGTGTTTAGCTATAATCATTTATTTATTTGTGGAATGACCCTTGGTCATATATATTCAGTCAGAGCAAATCTTTAGGGACTAGTTGCATGCAACATTGGGAGAGGTAGTCCAGTGTCTTAGCAGGCTGTTCTCTCAACCTGAGCATTGTAAGACTTGGATTGGAATAGGGATGGAGGGGGAAGGTCTTTTGACTGATTTATGGGAAGCTCAAACTGGTCTGAAAAAGGAGGGGGAACAGAGTTGGGTATCATGAGACTTGGATTGGAAGGAAGAGGATGGCATTGGATTTTTGACATCCCCAGGGAAGCTTAAATGGGGCTAGAAGAGGAGCAGGTGAAGCTTTCTGGACAGCAATGGCTGTAGTGGTGATCATTGTGTCTTTCTCTTGTAGCCACTGGAGAGAAAGGAAGACAATTGGGGGGAGAAAGATTTAGAGAATTTAGTGAAAGAAGAGGCTCTCCCTTTCTGGCTTGAACTTCTGATCATGATGAAATATCTCTTCAAACAAGAGGGATGAATTGTATTGTTCTTTTGTGAGAAGATGCTGAAGATAAACAAAGTTTCTCTTTTTCCAACTCTTTTCCCCTTATACATGTTATTAATGATCTGCACATGATATTTCCTTGTAATGTTGGAAGCTCTTCCTTGATATCGATTTCATTCTTTCTACACATAAATTTTGAGTAGGTCAGGAAATGTGCATTTCCCAGGTGTGATTTGGTTGGTTGCCTCCATTGAGCACAGATAGGAAAGCCTTTGGGCTTGTGATTCCTCAGGATTTAACTGACTGGGACATTAGGCACTTCCTTGGGGTATGATGAGCTATAACGTTATTTTGTGAATGATTCTAGAAACCTTCCCTAGGCAAAACTTTAAGCCGAATCCAGCTTTTTACCTCTATTATAATAAGCTTAATGTTTTAATAAGATGTACTGGATAAAAATCTCTAACTCTTCCGTGTGTGTGTGTGTATGTGTGTGTTGGGGAGGTGGGATTGGGGAGAGGTTTGAGAGTGTAATATGGACCCCTTGGCAAATCTCTACCTTTTATCTGAAAGGATGTGGAGAGGAGCAGGGAAAAGGAAAGGAAGGAGAAGGAGTCTGATACCAGAAGAGAAAATTCTGCCTCTGCCTCAGATTATAGGTAAAGACAGGTGTTGTCTGAGAGGACTGAACTCCCAGAAAGGGGGGTAGAGGAAAACACTTCCTTGCTGGCCAACCTTGCTAGCCATCAGGACATCTGTACATTATATTGGAATTAAGATGTGTCCTTAATTTATTACAGTCATTGCTGGGTATGAGTAAGAGGTAGTTTTTTTTTTTTTGGGGGGGGGATGGTCCAGATTTATGATTTCATGGGTGTATAAAACTCTTTAAACTCCAAATCCTACATTTGTTGTCTAGTCATTCAATGTGTCTGACTCTTCATGACCCCATGGACCATCTCACACCAGTAATGTCCATGGGATTTTCTTGGCGAGGATACTGAAGTGGTTTGTCATTTCCTTCTCCAGTGGATTAAAGCACACAGAGGTTAAGTGACTTGCCTAGGGTCACACACTTAGAAAGTATCCAATGTCAGATTTGAACTCAGGTCTTTCTCACTCCAAGCCCACCATTCTATCCACTTTGCCACCTAGGTGCCTCCAAGTCCTACCTTATGCCATTGAAAATAGTTGTGCTTTGTTTGCAAATAGTCAATGAACTCACAAACACTGGGCTTCTACTGGGAGTAGATTGGCCATGATTCTGCAACTTGTAGTCTGAGAATTGCCAGAGGTGCTGAGGGGTAAAGGATAACTTTCTTTAGTTTCATAATTATGTATGACTTGCATAGAGCTGGCATTTCCTAGCAGGACCAAGTTTCATTCAATCTTTTTTTTTTTGGTGAGGCAATTGGGGTTAAGTGACTTACCCAGGGTCACACAGCTAGTAAGTGTTAAGTATCTGAGACCAGATTTGAACTCAGGTACTCCTGAATCCAGGGCCAGTGCTCCATCTACTGTGCCACCTAGCTGCCCCCCATTCAATATTTTTATAAGACAATCATTCACATTTATGTGGTGCTTCACAGTTTACCTAGCTTTTCCTATGACAACCCCTGAAAGGTAGATAGTACAGGTATGATTATACACATTTTGAAGATGAGGAAACTGACACTCAAAGAGATGAAGTGGTTTGCTCAAAGTTACATGGTGAGAATGGTATTAGAACAGGGACTTGAATCTAAGTCATATGACTCCAAGTTCTGTGCTCTTTATATCATTCCCCAGGGTCCTTCTAAAAAAAATCCCGAGCATTTTGTCTAATACTTTATTATTTTCCTGCTTTTAATGAGTAAGGTCTTAGTCAATAATGAATTTGTTAGTTGATAAGGGTTTAAGGTAAATTTTCCCCTCCTAGAGGGATTTGCATTTTCATAAGGGAGTCCCTAAATTTTTATGGCAAAATCACAGATGGAGCTGACATATTTGGGCAAGGTCATATTCTTACAGTCAGCTGTGTGGCCTAATGGATAGATTGATGGGTCTAGAGTAAGGAAGACAGGTTCAAATATGGCCTCAGATACCTACTAGCTGTGTGACCCCAGGAAAGTCACTTTACCCTGTTTGCCTCAGTTTCCTCATTTGTCAAATAAGCTGGAGAAGAAAATGGCAAAGCACTCCAGTATTTCTTTGCCAAGAAAACCCCAGATGGGGTTACAAAAAGTCAGCTATGACTGAACAACAACAGTACTTTATTTTTACATTTGAAACTCAGGTCAGAGGCAATAGATTTAATGATGGATACCCTGTTTTCACTTCTGTGCTTATTTGAAGTACTAGATGCAGAGTTGAAGCAAAGCCAAGAGAACAATGATTTACAGGATTTTAGTTTTAGAGCTGGAAAAGACCTTAGATGCCATCTATCTAGTCCAACCTCCCTCATTTGGCAAATGAGGAATTGAGAGCCATAGAAGTCAATTGACTTGTAAAAGATCAGACAGGTATTAAGTAGGCTTTAAAGCAACCAATCAACCAATCAACCAATCAATATTTATTAAGTGTCTACTAAGTACCAGGCACTGTGCTAAGTACTGGGGATATAAAAGAGGCAAAAGACAGTCCCTGCCCTCAAGGAACTTATAGTACAATGGGGAAAACAACAAGCAAGCAAATATATTCAAAGCAAACTATATGTAAGGTAAGTAGAAAATCACTAACAAAGGGAAGATACTGGAATTAAGAGGAGTTGGGGCAGGCTTCCTCTAGAAGGGGGGATTTTAATTGGGACTTAAGGGAAGCTAGGGAGGTCAGTAGTTGGAGCAGAGGAGGGAAAGCAGTCTAGGAATAGCCAGAGAGATGGAGTATCTTGTTTCTGGAACAGCCAGGGGGCCAGTGTCACTGGATAATGGTGGGAGGGGACTATGTGATGAAGGGCTTTGGATGCCAAACAGAGCATTTTATATTTGCCTCTGGAGGTGATAGGCTTTAAACCCAAGTCTTCTGATTCCAATATCATTCTATTTCCAAAGTAATTCCATCCTACCACGTGTAGACATCGTTACCTAAGCTGCATTTCTTTGAGTTATGCTTCAGGATTTGGTTTGAAGGTCACCAAGAGCCTCCTGTTCTTAAGTTTCTCTTCCACTGGCCTATCACTAGTCAGAAATTCTCTGACTATCTTACTCTGGCCTTTTCCCATTCCAGATCAGGACCCAGCTCAGGCAGCCTGCAAACAAGGCCCAACTCCTCTGAAGGTCATTCTGTTCAAATATTTCACCCTGTAAAGAGCAAGGTAGTAGGTTTTTTTTTTTTTACCCCTGGACATCTCTATTCTTTCTCAAGGAATGCATCACCTTACTGTTTTCGTCTCCTCAAAAAGTCTTGTTTTTATTCTAGGGCAGAGGTGTCAAACACAGGTGCATTGTAGCTTGCAATACTCCAGAGTATGACACAACCAGATTAAAATGTAATTGGGAGGGGCAGCTAGATGGCGAAGTGGATAGAGAACCGGCCCTGGAGTCAGGAGTGCCTGAGTTCAAATCCGGCCTCAGACGCTTAACACTTACTAGCTGTGTGGCCCTGGGCAAGTCACTTAACCCCAATTGCCTCACTAAAAAAAAAATGTAATTGGGAAACATTTGACAAAATAAACAAAAATACAATAGAACATAGATAAAGTAAATATATGGTTTTCTAAGTCAATATTTGTCCTGAATATTGTACAGCTTAGTGGATTCTGTTTTTATTTGAGTTTGATACCTCTTAGGGGATTAGGGGACTTGTTGATGCTTCTACAAACACCTTAACCTCTCAGTTATGAATACTTCTCTTCCCTACTTCAGCCCCACAGAGGGATGTCACCCCTGGACTTCATGATCCATTCCTCACAAGCATCATACTTTCATGATAAAAATTCTGGCTTTGTTTCATCTTTCCTTGACCCTTCTGTCATTCCATCTCTCCTTGTGCATCACCCTCCTGAACTTACTCTTCACTTCCATTGGGACCTCCAACCCCATTCAGTAATTCTAGTATTTTTCTCAGGCCATTAACCCTGCTCTAACATTCCCTACAAATCTCAGCTCTATAGTTAACTTATTTATCTCCATGATTGTCTTGATACTTTTCTTTTTTTGGTGCAGGGCAATGAGGGTTAGGTGACTTGCCCAGGGTCACACAGCTAGTAAGTGTTAAGTGTCTGAATCCGAATTTGAACTCAGGTCCTCCTGAATCCAGGACCAGTGCTTTATCCACTGTGCCACCTAGCTGCCCCCTGTCTTGATACTTTTATCTCCTCCTCTTGCAGTTCATCCCTTGACAGGCTTAAACCTGAATTACTCCTGTCATTCATTTCTTCTGCTTCCACTCACTAGCTACTGAAGAGAGCTGGGACAAGTCATAAAACTGAAGTTGCCTGGGTATGTGACTGAGTCTCAACTGGGCCTTCTCCACAGCAAGGCCATCTTTTACTTCTCTGTAATTGGAGAATAATTTCCCCTCCCCATAGATGCTGTTGTCAGCGTCCTAGGCATCAACACCTGCAGAGGTGCAGCCTGGTAATTGCCTCTGCCTGAGCATCAGCCCTTATGTCCTCAGCAGCCACAGCTACCTAATACCTGGAAAGAAAGTTCTCACCACCGGTGTCCTTAGCATCATTGAAGGGCTCAAGTTCAGAAGTAAACATTTACTTAGTGTCTACTATGTGCCAGGCACTATGCTAAGTGCTGGGGATAAGAAAAGCAAAAGATAACCCCTCTCCTCAAGAAGTTTGCAATTTAATGAAAATGGATGATTTTATGAGAAGAAATGACATTAAAGAAGATGTATGATCATCTGTTTTTTCACTGCACACCAAACACAGTGTGATCTTTCCATCTTACTTTCAGTTGAAATCTTCTCTGTGTTATCTCCCTCATGAGAACACAAGCTCCTTGAGAGCAGGGACTATCTGGCATTTTATTTTCATCCCTACCATCCCCTCACCATATTATCCTGCAGCTCTTCTTACCTCAATAGTCAAACTCCCAGACAAAGCTCTTTATAATCCTTGCCTCTTCCTTCTCTTCTCTTACTACTCAGCCTTTCATAATCTGACTTCTAGCCTCATCACTCAGCTGCAATTGCCCTTTCCAAAGTTGCCTTTGATTTCTTAATTGTCAGATCTAATAGTCTTTTTCACATCTCATCCTTCTTGACCTCTCTGCTGCATTGGATACTCTTGGTTGTACATGACACTGCCCTCTCTTGATTATCTAACCTATCTGACTGGGATGCATGGGGTAATTGGGGAGGACTAACAGCTCTGGTGTGAGGGATTGCCAAACCCTTTTTAGGACTTCTCATTCACTTTTGGTGTCCACCTTCACCCAACTCTCACCTGTAACTCCAAGGAGCTGTACAATACACAGCGGCCACACCCAGTAAACTTTCTTGGCAGACAGACTAAACCAGGTTAAGGGTAACCAAAAGGCCTCAAACCTGTTGGTGAGTTAGGGGGATGTCTGCCCCAAGCAAGTGAAGACTTTCCCTGGGGCAGAATGTGCAAACTAGAACAATATGTTCCAACAGCCATGAAGGTGGCTGAAGTAGGTTCTATGGAGTGCTTAGAGCTTGGTCAGACATTAAAGACATCAAGATCATTCACTACATCTGGGCCATTGCCAGTCATTTGACTTTTGCCCTGCCACTGAACTCTGATGAATCAGGAAGAGAGAGTGAGGCTAATGACTTTGTGCAATTCCGCTTCATTTAAATCTAATTCACTTGAAAGGCAAGACATCACCCCATGATGTCATTGGTCCTCTTCAAAGACAAAAGACGAACAACAACAACTACCTGACTTAATACTCCTCTGCTGAACCATCATCTATATCATGGCCACTAACTGTGGACATAGCAACTGGAACTCTGTTTTGGGCTCTCTTCTGTCTATAACTTCATACACATAGCCACAACCTCTCCTCTGGCTTCAGTACTTACTCATCAAATGTCTTTTGAACATTTCAAACCGAACTACCAGAATATATCTCAGACTCAGCATGTCTAAAACAGAATTCATTATATTTTCTCTGCAAGTACTCCCCTCTACTCTACTATTATATCTGAGGACACCACTATTCTTCTAGTCTTACTGGTACATAATCTTGGCATTATCTTTTTTATTTAGCTCCTCACTCTTCCTCCCCACAAACAAATCCATTCAGTTGCCAAATCTTGCCATTTTTACCTCCACAACATACTTCATATTTGATCTCTTCTCTTTAGTCATGCCTCCACCACGTGACTTCAGGCCCTAATCACCTCTTGCTTGGATTATTATACTAGGTCCCTTAATTGGTCTCCTTGTTTCCAGTCTCTTCCCTTTCCAATCCATCTTCCACACTGCTTGCTGCAAAAATGATTTTCCTTAAGGCAGGTCTGAACATGTCACTCCACTATTCAAAAAATTCCATTGGCTCCTTATTGTTTCTAGGTTAAAATACAAATCCCTTAGTTGGACTTTTAAAATCTTTCACAACTTGGCCCAAACTTCTTTTCTAAATTTCTTGTACATTACTGCCCTTTTTGCATCCTGTGGTCCAATGAAATAGACCTTGCCTCTGTTCATCACACAAGATGCTCCATCTTCCCTTCCTGTACCAGGAATGAACCACTTAATTCATTGCCTCTGTCTCAGAGAATCTGTAACCCCCAGCAGGACATGAATTAAGCACAACCTTCTACAATCAGTTTTTCCTGATAATCCCCAAACTAATAATGCCTCCCCTCAATACCTTGCATTTACATTCCTTAATTTATTATGCATTTATGTTGAAAATATTTGTTATAAACACATGTGTATATGCATATGTGTGTATATGTATATATGTATATATAATATATATACAAACTTTTTTCTCCTCAAAATTGAATTTAAGCTCCTTGAGAGGAGAAATTGTTTCATTTTTGTCTTGTTTTCTAAACACAAGGCACAGCAATATAACAGATACTTAATAAATGCTTGTTGAGTGAGGAACTTCAAGAGCTATGCATTTAAAAGAAAGTTTATTGATGTTTGTTACTCTTATATCATAGAATTTCCTCAATATATCCTTTACTTATTGAATCCTCGATTGTAACAATGAAAAACAGTTAGGTAACATTAACCAACAAAATGACTCTATCTGATAGTTTATGGAACATTCCCCTGTTATAACCTGATATCTCTCTACTGAAAAGAAGTTCCTTCTGTTCTATGAAACCATATTATTTTAGACATTGTAGTCAGTAAGACCTGTGTTCAAATCCTGCCTCAGACACATTAGTAGCATGACCCAGAGCAAATCAACTAATTTCTTTTAGTCTCAGTTTCCCCTTCTGTAAAATGGGAATAATAATACTCTTAACATCACAGGATTGCTGTAGCAAATGAAATGATATACAAAGTGTCCCAAAAGTCTTGGTGCATTTTAAGCTTTAATAAGCTTATTAATATTAAATAGTAAAATGCACTAAGAATTTTAAAAGCTTAAAACTGTGCTAAGTTTAATCATTTAATTAAGCTTTAAAATGCACTAAGACTTTTGGGACACACTGTGTTCATATGCATATACATATATCCATCCATCTATCTATCCATCTACATGTATTAAACTGCTACATAAATGATAGCTATTCTTATTATCATGTGTTTCTCTGTTATCAATTTATTATACTTTTTCATGTTTCTCTGAATTCCTCAAATTCATAGTTTGTTACAGGCACAAAGATATATTATATGATGTTAATATACAGAAACAATATGACCTAGGGGAAAAGTTGCTGTACTTGGATTCAGAACGATCTGGGTTCAGATCTAGTCTCTGACACATACTAGCTGTGTGACCGCAGGGAAATAGCTTGATTTTTCAGTGACTGAGGCAGCTCTCTAAGATTAGGTCACAGAGGAGTTGCTGATTTTACCTCATTGGAGTGAGTTCTCACACCAAGGAGAATTTCCCTTACTATGAAACCAAAGGAGAAAAAAAAACATTTCCATAAAATAAAAACATTCTACATCACAATTTGTTCATCCATCTTCCAACTGATGGATAGCCACTTAGTTTACAGTTTTTTGGTTTTTGCTACTATAAAAAGGACTGCAATGAATATTTTGTTATGTGTAGTGCTCTCTTGGGAATGTGTGATGGACTATCATCTCTTCCACTCCTCCCAACACACACACACACACACACACACACACACACACACACTCTCTCTCTCTCTCTCTCTCTCTCTCTCTCACTCACACACACACACACACACACACACACACACACACACACAGCAGGGGCAGATATCTTGTGTTTGCATCTTGTCTGCCACAAGGACACTTTCAATTGACTGCTGAGTCAGGATTCTTAAAATTTATGAAAGGGTAAACCTTCATCCCTCAGGTTTCTTCTGCCTATGGCCTTGAGGTTTAAGGACACTCCAGTGAGTTCCAAAGCTTAAAGAGTTGCTATTCTACCAGAAACAGGCAAGAAGGAGAGGCCTGGCAGATACAGAGTCCCCCATTGCGATATATGTGGAGTTCACACTTAGCAGCTAATTGAAAGTATTCCCATGGCAGACACGATGCAAACACAAGATACTACCCCTGCTCTGAAGGGGTTGGGTAGGGAGAGCCCTTTTCATCATGAATCCTCAAATTGCTGTTACATATATATGGAAGCTTTCTTTCTCTCTTAGACCTCCTATGCGTATATGCCCAGTAGTGGTTTAGGTGAATCAAAGGTAGAAATAATTTAATGACTTTTCTCATTGTTTCCCAGAATGGCTGGACCAATTTACAGCTCTGACAACAGTGTATCAGTATGCATGAATTTCTATAGCCCCTATTGACTATGTCATCTTTACTGTCTTGATGTGTATTATAGAAAACCTCAGAGTTGTTTAAATGTACATTTCTCTTATTATTGATTTGTAATATCTTTTTACATGGCAGATGGTATTTTGCATTTCTTCATTTAAAAACTATTTATATCCTTTGGTCACTTATGCACTGTGGAACTGATTATTCCCCTTTCCTGTCTCTTCCTTCCACTTGATGGGGAGAAGAAGGTAAATATTATGAGGAAAATATTACCTAGAGGGCTAACCATCCCTTACCACATTAGAAGGGATTAGTTTATGTTACTAACTCATAAGATCTTGTTTTTACATTGAGGGAAATATTTTTATATCTAGAGAGAAATATTGTTTTTACATCTAGAGAGAAATATTTCAAAAGAAATATGAGATGGGACTGGTAGGTTTTGACAGATGAGAAGAGGATGGAGCATGGAAAAGAGGGATAGTCCCAGTACCAGGAAAGGCACAAACCTCTACTTCACAAGTTTGACAAGTCTTTTTTCCCAAATCTTTTAAATCTTCAAAGTGTTTCTTCGTTCCTTTTTGCTAACTACTTTGCTTTAGTTTTCACCACAATAATTATCATGTTAGCATTCATTATGCATACACCTCCAGCCTGGCCTAGCCTAGTAGAGCTGTGTTCTGATAAATCTTGCTTCAATCATTCCAATCCAAATCCAACAAAAATTTATTAAGTACCTACTATGTGCTAAGGACTGGGGAATGCAATTAATAAAAAGGAAGACAGTCCCTGCCTTCAAACAGCCTATAATCTAAAGGGAGAGACGATATACAAAAAGAGTCAGGAAGGATGGGGATGGGGCATCAGGAGGTGTCTAGCAAAGGTCATCTTGTTCCATGGAGTTGAAACTAGACAGGGTAGCAGATGCAAAAAAGAGTGAGCTGAGAGTCCAGTTTCTGTTCTCTCTAAAGGAAGCATTGTGAGCAGTTTGGTACTTTGCCCTCCAATCAGAGGCTGAGGGAGAAGGTGTTAATCAAGGCTTAAGTTAGCAGCATGGTGGTGAGTTTAGAAGTGATGGACTTATCCTTCCAGGGGCATCATGATCCATGGCGTTGAAACCAGGTAGGGCAGCAGATTCAGTCAGAACTATGGATCGTTGGGTGGAGGACTATTAATGTTGGAACCATTCTCATCTGTGTTGAAGAGGAAACAACATGTACATCTGGAGGGGTATAGAAGTCTTCAGATCATGTAGAGAAAACTGTTGAGGAAACTGGGGGACAGGGTAGGGGAGGGACTTTTAGTAGGCTATGTATACTGTATTTGGGAAGGTGAGGAGAGAGGGATGAGAAAGGAACTTTTGGAGGGGTGTGTGGGTTGAGATCTGGAGGGACTCTTGAAGGGATGGGGAGTGGGAGGGTGGGAGGAGAAGATAAGGTAACAGGGTTAGAGGAAAAAGATACTGGGAAAGAAAATAGTGAGTAAAAATAAGATGGAGGGAAATTCACAAACAGTAATAATAACTTTGGATATGAATGGTCTATATATAGCAGATTTCTTTGAGGTGATAAAGAACTGGATATTGAAGGGATCCCTATCAACTGAGGAATTGCTGAACAAGTTGTGTATGGTTGTGATGAAATACTACTGTACTATAAGAAATGATGAGCTCAATTATCTTAGAAAAACATGAGAAGACTTACACAAAACAATTAAGAGTGAAATGAGTAGAACCAAGAGAACGTTGTATAGAGTAACAGCAATATTATTTTAGGAATGACTTTGAGCAACTATGTCATTTTGACTATTATAAATACACAAATTAAAAATTAAAGTCATATGAAGAAAGATGCTATCTGCATCCAGAGAAAGAACTGATAAATAGAAGTCTGTATAGAATAATTTTACATGTATATGAAATATATACATATAAATATTATATATATTTTAGACATGTGTATATACACATATATCTATGTATACTTTTTCATGTCTAACAGTAGCAATCTCTAGGTTGGAGAAGGGGAGGAGGAAAGAAAAAAAGGATTAAAAAAAGGATTTAAAAAATTACATGACAACTTTAGTGTATATTTAAAAGGAATAGCAAGTTGTGTAGAGTAGATTTGTAGTTTTATGTGCAATCATCTTTTTAATGTACTATGTTATGGAAATACTTGTTTTATTCCATAAATTAAAAATAAAATAAATTAAAACATTTTAAAAGGTACATGGAGTATTAGAATGGACAAAATGAAGAGGATGCACAGAAGACTTTTATCTGACCTTTTGGAATGAGCTGAACAGGGACTTCTTAGATCTCAGGGCTCATAGACAGTCCTATGCAAAACTGAGAATGGCAAAATTTATCCTTCTATACCCCATCTCTTCTTTCCCTTTCTTCCCATTTAAGTTTTTCCTCTATTCCTAGGCACAGAGAGCTCTCATGTGGCCTCAGTCCTTCCTGTCAAAGAGGAAAGTGATCTGCAAAAAAGAATATTCCCTGGGGCAGATAGGTGGCGCAGTTGATAAAGCACCAGCCCTGGATTCAGGAGGACCTGAGTTCAAATCCAGCCTCAGACACTTGACACTTACTAGCTGTGTGACCCTGGGCAAGTCACTTAACCTCCATTGCCCTGCAAAAAAAAAAAAAGAATATTCCCCTAAAAGAGGCATTTCTATTATGGAAATTCTTGTTTTATTCCATAAATTAAAAATAAAATAAATAAAAAAAAGAAGAGCCTAAAGAGGGGACAACTTTTTCCCCTTAAGTTACCTTCTACACAATCCCTTTCCAATTACCTTCACTTCCTTTTTCTTCCTTCCTTCCTTCCTTCCTTCCTTCCTTCCTTCCTTCCTTCCTTCCTTCCTTCCTTCCTTCCTTCCTTCCTTCCTTCCTTTCTTTCTTTCTTTCTTTCTTTCTTTCTTTCTTTCTTTCTTTCTTTCTTTCTTTCTTTCTTTCTTTCTTTCTTTCTTTCTTTCTTGTTCAGGGTCACACAGCTAATAAGTGTCAAGTGTCTGAGGCTAGATTTGAACTCAGGTCCTCCTGAATCCAGGGCCGGTGCTTTATCCACTGCACCACCTAGCTGCTCCTACCTTCACTTCTTAGTGCTTTCCCTGTCGCCCACCAAATTATATATACTTAGTATATATTTTAGGCAGCTAGGTGGTTCAGTGAGTAGAGCAGTGGGCTTGGAGTCAGGAAGACCTGAATTCAAATTGGGTCTCTGAAACTTACTTGTTGTGTGACCTCGGGCAAGTCACCTAACCTCTGTCTTAAAACCACTGGAGAAGGAAATGGGAAACCACTTTTGGATCTTTGCCAAAAAAACCCACACCCCATAGATAGTATTGACATGCTGTGGTTCACAGGGTCACAAAGAGTTGGACAAGACTGAACAACAAGAAGTATATAATATGTATTTACTTATATATCTTCTAGCAATAGAATATAAACTCTTTGAGGGCATTTTATTGTTATTGTATTCTCAACATCTAGCTCAGTGAAGGACCACAGTTAGATAATGGACTTTGCCTTAGGCAACTTGAGTGAGGGTCTTGTGCCTGATGTCATCTGCAGAGTTCATTTTCATTTAGATCTCCCTCAAGTCATGTCAACCAATGGAATTGAATGATGCTAACCAATTAGCTTTGATCAATGTACATCCTCTATCAAAAGAGGATAAAAATTGGAAGAGGCCAGGAACTCACTCACTCTCTTGGCTGGTGCTTGGCTCTCTCTCTCTCTGGACATGCTCTCTGCTCTTGGTTCTTCCTCTTAGGACAGTGTAGGCTTCGTAGACCTTCTAAACTCTTCTTGAGACCATGAGACAGCATGGGTCTTCTGGTGCTTTTCTTCTGCTCCTGCTAACTGCCACATGGTTAATTCTTTACTGGTATATATAATATTAATTAATAATAAATGCTTACTGCCCAAACTGGTACAATAGCAATTATTTTATGAAAACACAGTTTTAGTCTAAATTATTTTTTTAAATTTAATTTTATTTTTTGCGGGGCAATGGGGGTTAAGTGACTTGCCCAGGGTCACACAGCTAGTAAGTGTTAAGTGTCTGAGGCCGGATTTGAACTCAGGTACTCCTGAATCCAGGGCTGGTGCTTTATCCACTGCACCACCTAGCCACCCCTTAGTCTAAATTATTAAAAAATATATATAATATTATTTCACATTGGTAGATCGGTGGCTTCTCTGTCTCTGTCTCTGTCTTTGTCTAATTACAGTAAGAGAGGGGGACAGCAGCCTGACAGTTCTTAGGCCAAGTTATTTAGAAAAGCCTGGGACCTTTTCACATCATAATCTGGTCTCTTTTGTGACCTGAGGAGGCTGTCTCTCTGTCTCTGTCTCTCATGTTGACTACTAAGAGAAAGAAGTTTACATAGACAAAAGACTTGAGGACTCAGATTTAATGCAGTTAGGAGGGGGAACATATAGAGGCAAGATAATCTAATACATTGGGAAACAATCATCTTATCAATAAACAAGTATTTATTAAGTGCTTACTAGGTGCCAACAACTGGGCATAGAAAGACAAACCCCCACCCTCATGAAGTGAAACTTGTTCCAAGTTATAGTAGTTTCTCAAAAGACTTTGAAGATATCCGGTTCCAAAATATTATTTCTGACCTGTCCACAGTTCCTCAGGAAAATAGGAGAAACTTTCAGAAGTCACTAGATCAAATATATGAAACGTTGGAGAACAAAAATCCTAATTCTGTAGAAGACTTATTTTCAGATGTCGACAATTCCTATTATGATCTTGATACAGTATTAATAGGAATGATGAGCAATACAAAAATGGTACATTGTGATGTTGAGAGCTTTTTATCTCACACCACCACAAATTCTAACTCAAATTGTAAATCTTATATAAATGAGCTTGACCATATTGTGGAAATCCTTGTTGAATCCTGAAATGGTTAAATACAAAATATGATTGTTTGAAGAAGTCGAGAACATTTGAAAAAACAAGCCTTCAAGTAGTTTACTATCAAATGTATATGTAATCTACATAAAAGATAAAAAGCAAAAAAAATAAATACCCCCCCCCCCAATATTCCCTGTTCTTCTCAAGGAACTTATTTTTTATCATTGGACAAAGCAATTATATACATAAGTAGATCATGACTGAAAATAGACTAAACAACAAGAAAATATAAATAGGTAGATAGATAATAGAAAGAGATTGATATAGATTAATGGAGATAGAGATAGGCAAATCATTTATTAAGAATTTACTATGTTCTAGTCACTCTGCTATTTGTAGATTTTGTTGCTATTTAGTTGCTTTTTTTGTGTCATGTCTGACTCTTTGTGACCCCTTCTAAAGTTTTCTTGCAAAAGATACTAGAGTAGTTTGCTGTTTCCTTCTCAAGCTCATTTTACAGATTGAAGAAGCTGAGTCAAACAGGGTTAAGTGACTTGCCTAGGGTCACACAACAAAATATAGACAATAAAAACATAATAGCACCTTGCTTTCAGAGGAAGGGAATAATTTGACAGAAAAGTTGTGCATGGAGGGCAACTAATTTTCCTCTCTGAACATAGGGAAAAATAAAATACCCTGACATAGTCCAGCACCGGAAGCAGGACTGTATTGCCTTATTATTGGAATGAAAGTACATTGAGACTGAGAGGGACATCACAGGCAACAGGTGCAATAGCAGCTGGCTAGTCGGCCATTAGCAGCATCTGCTTTCAATTATCCCTTAGTGTTATCCATGAGGAGTAGGGTTGTTTGAGTTGCAGTAGGTGCCAGGCTTGATGCTAGTGATCATTATGCTGACCCATTTAGATCTTGGGAAATCCGAGCCATTGTATTATTTCCCATTGGTTATTTGATGGCTATGAAATTTAATTCATGGCTGTGGATCCTGGGGAGCTTCTATTATAGTACTAGTCTTGGGGTTCCATCTTTTTTTGTTCATGTATGGAAGTTGTAACACTTCATGTTTCTTTCTCTAGCATTCAGAAACCAGGATGTTTGTTTTCTTGTCTTGGGGAAAGCAGGGACCGTAACGTTAGGGGTCTCTGCATCCTGCCTGTACATGAGAGGTAGAACCAAGCTAGGGGTGATGTGACTCAGCCTCTTTGAGTCACTAAAGAGACCAGACTATGATGTGAAAAGGTCCCAGGCTTTTCTAAATAACTTGACCTAAGAAGTGTCAGGCTGGTGTCCCCCTCTCTTACTATAAGACAGTGTTGATTTGGGAAGGCTGCCTATGACATTTTAGGAGAAATATTGTCCATCTCATCATAGAATTTTTAAAGAAAAAATGTATTTTGGAAGAATGAGAGGGTAATTCACTTTCCATTTTGTTCATATGTCATCCCTGATAAAAATCACTTAGGAAAAAAGATGGAGCAAAAGTTTTTGGCAGAATTGCTAAATGAGTCTTAGGAAATTGGGGTGGGGGGAGAGGAACTCTTTCAGAAATACAGCATCAGGTCTTCCAATCATTCTGAAATTGCTGAGGTGACTCCAGTGGATTAATTGAAGGAGTTTCATGGTTTTGTCCAAACCATGAATCATATATTAATCTCATATTTAAAGAATGAACCACTCTTCTGTTTTGTGAAATGATTTTCCATTTGGGGGCTGAAATATATATATATATTGGGAGAGGTGAAATTTAGAGCTCCCTGATCTGATAGAAAATGACCCAAATTCCACATAATTCATGTCTGTTGAGCAGTTGCAGCTGCACCTCAAGGAGAAATGAAGTGTGTATTGATTAGCTCTCTAATAGAGCTTCCATGAATTCCTAATGTTTGAAACAGGCATGCCGCTTAAAGGATTATGAATGGTATGATTGTTGCTTAACTTTGGACTAGGATTTTGGCTGCCCTGGCATTCAGAACCAAAGCAATATTGGGATGCTAGATAGTCATATATCAAACAGCAGGAAATCACAGCTAATGTGTTTCATAAATATTCTTATTTTTAACAGAAGTGACCATCCACTTAGTTAATTTTTTTTTGATGAACTAGGGGAGATATATCAGAGTAGATCAGAAAAAATGTAGACTCAGAGACCTTGATTTAAATCTTGTCTGAAACACTTAGCTTGCTATGTGGTCCTGGGTAAGTCACTCAACCTAAGATTCAGTTTTCTCATCTGTAAAATGGGGACTATGATACTTGCACTACCTATTCCATTTGTTTTTGTAAGGAAACCACAAGCAGTATAACCATTTGCATTATTTATTATCTAACATCTTTTCAATATTATGTCATTCTCTTTTCTATTGTTATTTTATAATTATTTTTATAATATCTAACTTTTCACATTTTTCTTATAAAATTCAGACCAAATGGTCCTAGGATAAGTAATTATCCTTCTAGTATTCTTTTATACTTAATATTCTGTGGACTGTTATATAGACAGTTAAAGTTACTACTTTTTGTATTTAAATAAGAATGTTGGGATATAAGTCCTATATTTTCATATTCCAACTTAAACCATTTGCCTCTTACAGAGGGGTTTCCAGTTTGCTGCTATCTTGTCTGCTAATACTATCTATCCCATGAATCTCTAGGGAGTGAATTTCTATTTGGCAGCCATATTGTCCCAGTGGTCAGAATTATATCCAGCCCACATTCTCCATCACAAGAAACTTTGGCAAAGATCTTCATAAAATACAGACACACTCTATAGCTGTTGTTCATAGTGGTCAGTAGGTTTACTAAGTTTTCTAGGTTCTATATTACATCCCATAAACCAGTTTCAAGCATATGGATCAGCAAGGTGTCATCCTTAACTTCATCCTTGACTCCTTATTATCTCTCACCCCACCATATTCAATTTGTTGCCAAGGCCTGCCAATTTCTCCTTTGAAACATCTCTTGAACATACCTCCTTCTCTTCTCTGACACTGCTGGCACTGTGGTGGAGGTGTTCACCACCTCATTCCTGGACTGAGGAGGAGAAGGTTCAGATCAACAAATGAGGGTATAGACAGAGAAAAGATAAGAACTCTGGATAGAAGGTGGGAATGCCCCTACAGTTAGAGGGCATGCAATATGACTGATGGGCCAACAAAGGAGATTCAGAAATAACCAGATGGATTGGAGGAGAGATAGGAGGGACAAGCGTCATGAAAACCCAAAGAAGAGAGAGTATCTGGGGGAGAAGGTAATCAACAGTGTCAAATGAAGTAGATAGGTCAAAACATATTACCTCAAGCTTCTCCTTGGAACAAAAGCTTATCTTTTTAACATTAATACTCTTTCATTGATGGTTTTTGGTTGTGTCATGTAATACTACAGTCTCCAAATAATTTACTATTAATGGGGCAGCTAGGTGGCATAGTGGATAGAGCACCAGCCCTGGAGTCAGGAGGACCTGAGTTCAAATCCGGCCTCAGACACTTAACACTTACTAGCTGTGTGACCCTGGGCAAGTCACTTAACCCCAATTGCCTCACTAAAAAAAATTACTATTAATAACCATTAACATGAATAATTTATATATTAATATTGGCTCTAAATCAAGATTAATCATAGACATAATACTTCACTTTCTATAGCATCTAAAAGTTTACAAAGTGTTTTCTTCACAAAAATCTTATGAGCTAGACAGTACAAGTATTATAGGCCCCATTTTATAGACTGGAAAACTGAAACCTCATTGAGGTTAGGTTCTTTACTTAGGGTCACATAGTTCAAGACCCACTCAGGTGCAGATCTTCTAACTGCCAATCCAGCTTTCTTCCCACTATACCATGCTGCTATACCCATTCCTGGGACAATCCAGCCGTTAAAAGAATCAGGTAATATTTCTATAAAATATCTATAGCATCTCTTTTAGTGGTGGCTAAGAATTGGAAATCAAAGGGATTCCTGTCAATTGGGGAATGGCTAAACAAGCTGTGGTATATGATTCTAATGGAATACTATTGTGCTATAAGACACTACAAGCAGTCTAATTTCTTTTTTTAAATAGTATTTTATTTCATTATCTAATTACATGTAAAGATAGTTTTCAACATTCTTTTTTGTAAGATTTTGAGTTCCAAATTTTTCTCCCACCTTCCCTTCCCTCCCCACTCCCAAAGCCAACAAGCAATCTGATATAGGTTATGCATTGCAATCATGTTAAACAAATTTCTACATTAATCATGTTGTGAGAGAAGACTCAGAACAAAAGGAAAAGAACACACAAGAAAGAAGAAACAACAACAAAAGCAGCAACAAAAGTGAAAATAATATGCCTCAACCAACATTCAGACTCCATAGTTCTTTTTCTGGATGTGGAGAGCATTTTCCATCATGAGTCTTTTGGAATTGTCTTGGATCTTTGTATTACTGAGAAGAGCTAAGTCTATTGCATTTGGTCATAATACCATGTTGTTGATACCATGTGTAATGTTCTCTTGGTTCTGCTCATTTAGCTCAGCATCAATTCACGCAAGTGTTTCCAGGTTTTTCTGAACTCTGCCTGCTCATCATTTCTTATAGCACAATAGTATCCCATTACTTTCATATACCAAGACTTGTTTAGCCATTCCCCAATTGATGAATACCCCTCAATTTCGAGTTCTTTGCCACCACAAAAAGAACAACTATAAATATTTTTGTACATGTGTGTCCTTTCCCCTTTTTATGATCTCTTTGGAATATAGACCTAGTAGTGGTATTTTTGGGTCAAAGAGTACGCACAGTTTTACATCCTTTTGGGCATGGTTCCAAATCAAGCAGATTAATTAAAAAAAAAACCTGTAAAGACTTACATGGACTGATACATAGTTAAGTAAACAGAACCAGGAGAACATTGTACACAGTAAAAAAATATTGTTTGATAAGAATTGTTAATGACATAGCTATTCTCAGCAATACAATGATCCAAGATAGTTCCAAAGCACTAATAATGAAGCAAACTATCTGCCTCCAGAGAAAGAACTAATATTGACTGAATACAGACTGAAGTATACTATTTTTCTCTTTCTTTCTTTCTTTCATTTTTTTCTTTTATTTGAGTCTTCTTGTACAAAATATAATGTACATAATCGCACATGTATAACCTATATATGATTACTTACTGCCTCATGGAGGGGGAAGGGGAGGGAGAGAGGAATAGAATTTGGAACTCAAAACTTTTTAAAATAAAAATGTATGTCAAGAAACATGAGTCCATTTAAAAGTAGTCACATTTTATGAGCACCTTGTCTTTTGGTGAAGATATGGAGAACAATATGGTGCAGTGAAAAGAGCACTGCATTTGGAATCAGAGGAATTGGCTTCAAATCCTATTTTATGTATTTATTATTTGTGTGATCTGGGAAAATCACTTACCTCCTTGAGCTTCATGTTCCTCATTTGTAATTTGAGGGGGTTAGACTAGATAACCTTGCCTTGCAGACCTAAATCTATGATCCTGCTATCACTTGTTTCTTTTTAGAAACTATGGATTAATGGGACCCCCTCCAAAAAAGACCTCCACAAAACTATAATATATTAGTGGAAGGCAGTTTGATGTAGTGGATGAAGAATTGACCTTGGAAGTTATGAGACCTAGATTGAAGGCTTGCCTCTGATACATACTGACTATGTGACCTTGGACAAGTCACTTAATCTTTATGTTCTCTAGGTTTTTGTGAGCCTCTCAGTTGCAGAACCGATGCTGATCTGCATGGGCAGAAGGAATTCCTCATTGGCAGCTTCCTATATAGGCCTGATTTTCCCGTCCTCTGTTATATCCTACCCAACATCTCATGATACATTAACACTTATTTTCCTTGATTGTATTTCTTCACCATTAGCATTTAGCTAGCTCCCTGGACAGCTATGTAGCACAGTGGACAGAGCACTGGCCCTGAACTTGAGATGACCTGAGTTCAAATCTCACTTCAGACATTTACTAGCTGTGTGACCCTGGGCAAGTTACTTAACCCCAATTGCCTTAAACAAACAAACATCCAGGGCCGTCTCCATTTATCCTGATATATATCTTGCCAATGGACCCAGATGGCTGTGGAGGAGAGAGTAAGGTTGGTGACCTTGCACAGCCTTCTCTCTCTTAAATTCAATTCAGTGCAAGTCACCCCAGTGTCATGTTGCTCTTCAAAAATGAAGGACAAACAAGCTACCTCCTTACCCAGATTCTGCCTCCTTTGTCTGTTTACTTTGACCTTTCTCTCTCCTCTTTGGATCAGCTATGGACACTGGTTGAAGTCTGTCTACTCTACATAGGTCATCTATCTGGACCCTGCCCCTGAAAATTGAAAGTGAATGGAGGAAATTTGACAAGGAGTCTGAAAGCCCAGAGAGAGTATGTCATCACTCTTTTTGAGCACTGATTCCTGACATGACCATTCTAAATTTCCCGAGTTTTGTCTTATAAAACCACTCTATGATTCCTACTTTTGGAACTGACATTTGATATTATTTGTTCCTTTTCTTTTTTAGAAGGGAATCTTATATATAATCAGTTGGGAATCTATGGCATATCTAAGGAATCATAATTTCATTGACTTGAAGAGCTGTTGTCTCTCTTAAACTCACTTGCTCTGCTTTCTGGGAGAATCATTTACTCTGAATTATCAGCCAGTATGCACTGCCTCTTTCCCTAGTCCTAAGAATTAAGGGTCAGCCAATGTAGTCATGGTTGTCCCCCCCACCTCCACCCTGGCCATCTTCTCTTGTCAGAGCCAGTAGTTGGTATGTGCTCATATCCTTCTCCTCTCAACATAAAAGGGTCAGAACCTTGACCACTTCTTTTGAAAGGTTGCTGATTATTTCACATGTATAATTGACATCAAATTGCTTGTCTTCTCAAGGAGAGAGGAGGAGTGGGAGGGAGGGAAAGAATTTGGAACTCAAAATTTAAAGAAAGATTGTTGATTTTTTTTACATGCAATTGAAAAATATTTAATGAAATAAAAATAAGGCTGCTGATCTCTGTCATAATTTCCCATGGGAACCTGTCTAGATCAGTCCTGTGGGCCAGATGGTGACATTCACAGTGTGCATGGGACCACTACATTAAACACACAATTATTTTTGTTGTCATGATATAATTAGATGATATAATTAGAATAATTCATTCCTTGGCAAAATTCTACCATCTCAGAGGTGGAGGAAGAAATTGCTTTCAGGTGGGGAATGCCTTCTATTTCTCCAATGCCCATAGAGTTTTTAGCTTCTTTTCAAATTGCCCATCACAGTTTCACAAGGGAAAATGTCCCTATTTTTTCCAGAAGAACAATAGTAATGATCATGATTACAACAACTGACATTTATATAGCATTTTTAGGTCTGCATACATCTCATTTGATCATCATAACAACCCTTTGAGTTAAGTGTCTCAGTTAGTATTATCCTTAATTAACAGATGGGGAAATTGAGGCTGAGAGAAGTTGTGAGTTCCTCAGCTAGCAAGTGTCTGAAGTAGACTGCAACTTGTCCTTAGCAACAACAAGTACCCAAAGCCTGGTTTTTATGTTCTACTTCACATAGCACATGGCATTACAAGAATTTGAACTGTTAATTAAAATTTTATTACAGCAACATAAATCCATGGTCCTTAAGTGCCTTCTATAAATACTGGGAGGTTTATTTTAAACTTCTTTATATTAGCCTTGAAACTACCCCCACTTGACATCCCAAGATACTTTGGTCATTTGGCAGATTGAATGCTTTCCCTTGAAGCAGTGATTGGACAAGTTGTATCCTGACATTTAAATGACAGGCGTTCTTCTGGGGGAAGAGATCATGGTAGGGTAAAACAAGGGTGGATCAATTTTATTTGGTTGTTATGCATGCACATTTCCCCAACTAAAATAACGACAGATTTCCAGATATGTAGGGAAAGAAAGGTTCCTGTTACCCTAAGCTGTGTCATGGCACATAATACAGTTCCGTTGGACTGTCCCAAAGTCTCAATGCCCTCTTTGGGAGGAAGCTGGTGGTGCTTCCAGGAACTCTGGAATATTTCCCAAATTTGACAAGCAGGGTTTATTGGTGTGTTGTGACCTTTCTATTGTGTCTGTTTCAAAGACATTACCATGGTTGAATGTTTCAGAAACTGTCTAGAAGTCACAGTGTCTGCTAGAGCTGGCACAAAAGTATTTTTATCTGTAGGGTTACAAAAAAATAGCCATTCCTAGGAATCTATATTTACAAAATTCTGTTCTTGAAGCAGGAAATGTACTGAAGGCAGTTCATATGAAATTGAGCCAATTATAGCCTACATATTCCATCCATTGCTGGGTTCTGTGAGCACTTTAAAAGCTTTGCTGGGACTTCACCACAGAATCTTTTCCTGTGGGGAAGGACTTGGTACATATGCCTCTCCTGAACCCCATTTAAAGGGTGTTAGTGAAGTATTAAAGAATGCTAGGCTGTAAGTCAGAGGACCCAGGTTCCAGTTAATTAGGAGACAGTTAAAAAGAACAATGGAAATAGAGGTGGAGGACCTAAATTCAAATCCTTGCTTTGCCATTTACTATCTGTAAGGTCTTAGGCAGATTACCCGGGATCATAGATTTAGAGCTGCTTAAGGACCTTAGAAATCATTCCAGATGAGAAAACTGAGACCCAGAAAGTTGAAGTGACTTTTTCAAGGTCACATAGGAGTCTCAGTTTTCTTATCAGTAAAATGAAGGAGGTAGACTAGGCCAGAAGTGGACCAGATCAGAGGTGGCCTGAAAAACTAGAAGTGGGGCCAGAACCAGATTAAAATGCAATTGAGAAATGTTTCACAAAAGAAATAAAAATACAACGTAGATGTTATTTTGTGGTTTTCTAAGTCAATATGCAGCCAGATCAATTTCAATTTGAATTTGACACCATAGGACTTGATGATCTGGGGCCCTTCCAGCTCTTGATTCCTAATCCAATTTAATAACAATATCTTAAGCCCCTACTATACAAAACATTGGACTAGATCTGAGGGAAACAAATTTGTATCAGAAGCATCCCCTGACCTCATGGGGTTTCTAGTCAGTCACTGGTAGATGACATACACAAATAACTAAAATACAAAGCAATACACAAAAAGTGCACAGGTTACAAATGAAGTCATATGAGATCTAAGAAGCAAAATATTAGAGTAAGTCTTCTAAGGTCAAACAGGTAATAGTCATCAGAAGCAGGATTTGAACAAAAAACCTCTGACTCCAGAACCAAAACTCTTTTTACTATATCATGCTGAGAGTTCCAGATCTAATTAAATTCTACATTTATTAAGAGCCTGCTACATGAAAGGTACTGTCCTATGTACTGGGATTTAATGACAAAAATGAAACACTGTCTTCAAGGACATTCTACATTATATACTAGAGTAAGGTTCATTTGGAACTGGTTAAGGACAGCTAGGTGGTGCAGTGGATAGAGTGCTGGGCCTGGAGTCAAGAAGACCTGAGTTCAAGTAGGGCCTCAGACACTAGCTGTGTGACCCTAGGCAAGTCATTTAACTCTATTTGCCTCAGTTTCCTCATCTGTTAAATGAGCTGGAGAAGGAAAGGGCAAACCACTTCAGTGTCCTTGCCAAGAAAAACCCAAATGGGGTCATAAAGACTTGTTTATTACTGAAAACAACTGAATAACAGAACAGCAAAGGATTAGTCATGAATGAGCCAATCTCAGCCTGGAAAGAGTTTTATAGAGGAGTGTCCTAGTAACCTGTACTTGTCCTTTATGCTGGTCATCATTTTAATAAATTATTTGGATAAAGATATGGTATGTCTATAAAATTTTTGCACAGCACAAACCTGGGATGGATAGCTGACATGTTGGACAATAGGATTCAAAAAATGATCTTGGCAGGAAGAATTTGGGCCAAATCTAAAATTAAGTTGGGATAAATGTAAAGTCCAACATGTGGGTTCAAAAAGATTATTATTATTATTTTTTTTGGTGAGGCAATTGGGGTTAAGTGACTTGCCTGGGGTAGATTATCATTATTATTATTATTTTTGCAGGGCAATGAGGGTTAAATGACTTTCCCAGGGTCACATAGCTAGTAAGTGTCAAGTGTCTGAGGCTGGATTTGAACTCAGGTCCTCCTGAATTTAGGGGCTGGTGCTTTATCCACTGCGCCACCTAGCTGCCCCCTCGGAAAGATCATTTTCACAAGATGGAGAGGCAGCGCTGAACAATACTTTGTGGGAAATAATGCAACAAAGCAAACAAAATAGGTACCTTTTAGGCTACAATAAAAGTCATTATTTTGAACATGAGAGAGGTAATATTCTTCCTGTTCTCTACCCTGGGCTGACTGTATCTGGAATAATGTTCTCATTTCTGGGCAACACATTTTCGGAAAAACATTAATAAGTTGGAAAATATCTAGAGAAGGGAAACCGATGTGTTAAGTGTCCTTGAGACCATGCCACATGAGAATGGTTTAAAACATTCATTGTTCAGTTGTGTCCAACCCTTTGTGACCTTCTGGACCATAGAACACCAATGCTGTCTATAGAGTTTTCTTGGCAAAGATACTATAGTGATTTGCCATTTCCTTCTCCAGTGGATTGGTGCAAACAGGGGTTAAGTGACTTGCCCAGGATCACACAGCTAGTAAGTATCTGAAGCTGGATTTAAACTTGGGTCTTTCTGACTCCAGCCCAGAGCTCTATCCACTATCTGCCTCCTAGGCAAAAAGAGGTTGTGACTTGCCTCAGATCTCACAGCTAGTGTCAGAGGTCAAATTTGAACTCAGGTTTTCCTGACTCCTGGCCCAGTGCTCTATCCCCTGAGCCACCTAACTGCCCATATAGCAATATTTAAACTGCTGAGAAGAATTATGAGGGTCATGACAGCTAAAATTAAATGTCAGGATTTCTAGGTTTAGAGATTCCATGATAATTTTCCTTTAGATGACCTCTCTTCTCACTCTGACCTTTATAACCTGAGTCCCTCCTAACTGATCTTTTATATCCTTTCTGATCTTTTATACCTTATTCACCACCACATTTCTGTCATCCAGTGACACTGGACTCCTTCAGTTCTTTGTACAAGATACTTTGTCCCATGACTGTGGGCATCTTCATTGGCTGTCCCTTATTCCTGCAATTTTCTCCCTCTTCTCCTTCACCACAATCCCAGATAAAATCCCACCATCTAAGGAAGTCCTTTTCTAATCCATCTCTATGTAGGTACCTCCCTTCTGTTGATTATCCCCAGTTCATTTTGTCTATATCTTGTTTGTACATAGTTGTTTGCATGCTGTCTCCCCATTAGATTGTTAACAAGGACTGCCTTTTGACATTTTTTGCATCCCCAGTGCTCAGCACAGTGCCTGACATGGAGAAGGTACTTACTCAATGACTGATCTTAGCCCCAGCTTTGTATTTTTGTCCTTCCCTGATTCCTACATGTTGGCAGATCTGATTTTCCAATCTTATCTCCAAGAAAGCTTACCACTAATTAGAATCTTTACCTCATGATACAATGGCTTGGCACTTATATGGCCTTGTAGACAATTGAGCTCTGAACACTCTCCCCAATAAACAGTACCCTAATTTTATACAAAACGTTGTCTGTAGCACATATAACCCATTCCTTCAAACTTGTCTTATTACATATGGATAAGGAATGTGTTTGACTGAGATACATATAAAAGATGGATTAGAGAAGGGGAAAGAATTATAAAGAATTAATTGTTATTTGAGGTTTTTATGACCCCATCTTTTTGGCTAGAATTAAAAAGAAAACAAACCTCAGCGAGCGCACTGGCCTCTGGGGCTCCGCAAACTGCAGGTGCTCCACCCACTGGTTGTAGCTGTCGCCATGGCGCTGGCACCTCACGTCATTACCACCTGCTGACGCCTACATGGCAAAATTATAATGATTGGAAGCCTAGTGAGGGCAGTCATGTGACTATCAGAGGGGCCAGCTAATTGGTTGGGGGCTGCTGGGGTTTGCTGGGAAGGGGGAGGAGAATTGGCCATTCTGGCTGGAAGTGGGGCTATGTATTCTCTTCTGATTCCTGGGCGGTGGTATTTTTTTCAGGTTGTATAATTTCCCTTCCCCCATTTTATTTCCTTTCCCTTAATCCTACTGATCCTGTTTGTGTTGGTCTTTTTTAAAGTTCGTTCTTGTTAAAATAAATCCTGTTCTATTTTGAGGGAGGCTGCCGGTCTCCTTCCTTGCCCCAATATTGTGGCAAGCCGCTTAGCTAACACTCCCCAGTTAAAAATTGGTCCCCACAGAATGGAGGCAGGATGACCTGTTAGAAGTCTACAGTATGGCAGCTTAGGTGGTGCAGTGGATAAAGCACCTGCCCTGGATTCAGGAGGACCTGAGTTCAAATGTGGACAAAGACAGTTGATACTAGCTGTGTGACCTTGGGCAAGTCACTTAACCCTCATTGCCCCACAAAAGAAACAATAAAAACCTTTTGGATATAGGTTTCTCAGAGAGCCACGCCTCTGTGCCATGCCTTCTCCCCACAAGAAGTCCAAGGAGTTCTCTCTTGGTTTCCTTTCCCTAGTACCTAAATAAACTATTATTTTATTCTTAAAAAAAGAAGTCTACAGTAGTAGTCTAGCAGGGTGGTAATGAGAATAGTGAGGAATCGATGAATGTGAGTGATATTGCAGAGCTAGAATTCATAGGACTTTTAAAAAACTTACTCTAATAATACAGCTAGGTGTCTGCTCTCAAACAGTTTTAGAACAGGGATTTTTTAGTTCCCTTTGATAGCCTGTTGAAAGCTATGGACCCCTTCTCAGAAAGGTGGGGTTTTTGTTTTTGTTTTTTGTTTTTGGTGCACGGAAATGAGGGTTAAGTGATTTGCCCAGAGTCACACAGTTAGTACATGTCAAGTGTCTGAGGTTGAATTTGAACTCGGGTCCTCCTGAATCCGGGGCTGGTGCTTTATCCATTGCACCACCTAGTTGCCTCCTCTCAGAAAGTTTTTAAATGCATAAAATAAAATGCACAGAATAATAAAAGAAACTGGTTTTATTGAAACAAAGCTGTGATTTTTTCCTAAGTTTATAGACACATAGAGTCTATAGATCCCCGAGTTAAGAACTCCTTTCTTAGAGAGTTGTCTGGGTTACAGAGAGGTTAAGTGACTTTCCCAGGCCTGCACAGCTGGTATTTGTTGGAGGTAGAACCCAGGTCTTCTTGACTCTGTCACTAATTCTCTATACACTACATATTCTGTATTTCTGATGAGATAAGAGGAAGAGGAAAGATACAAAAATAATGCTAAGATTTCAAATATAGGAGACTAGAAGAATGGGGCTATCACTGGCAGAAGTAGTGATGCTAATAGAAGGAGATAGTTTTTGGGAAAAGGTGAGTAGCACAGTTTTCTAGAGTCCTGGCTATTGAAATAGCTGTGTGAACTTGGGTTACTTATTTAGATTTCTCTGGGTCTCAGTTTCTTTATTTGTAGAATGGATTGGACCAGCTAATCTCTAGGGTCCCTTCCAATTCTATTATTCGGTGATTCTGGGACTTCTGGCTTCTCCAAATATGGCAGTCTCCCTTCCAAGACCATCTGGTACCCCAAAGACAGTATTACAGAAGGATTTGTATATTGTTCTGCATAATTAACTTATTCTAATTGGTGTATTTTTTTTTCTAAGTCTCCTTAGCAACTTTTCTGTTGTGTCCTCTTATAAGCTCCTAAAAAGCTGATTTTTTCCATTACTTTGGTCATCCTTTCCTTGGCCATGTTGGGTATGATGCCTTCCCCATAACAGGCCCTCAGGATTGTTCCTGCCTTTCTGTCTTCCTCCTTGAAATCAGTCTCTTTGTGTCTGGAGGACAAGAGCAGTTAGTAAGGTTGTTGAGAATCCCAGCCATCTAGTGAGGTAGGAGAGGGAAACAGCTTCCCTGTGATTCTTGGCAAGGCCTGAGGCAGTTGGCTTAATGGGGGCTGAAAAAAAGAATTAGAGTGAACAGTTCTGTCCCATTATGATCCTCAGGTCAGTTAATAGATTCATCAGCCTCGGGAAAGTAGGTCTAAGTGCTATACCTATTTCACTAGGTAAAAGTACTTTGGCTATAAGCAAATAGTGCAATCACTTTTACAGAAGGAAGGTTTGGGTTCAAAGGGATTTTATTTACATATAGAACCTTTTAGAATTGGAGGTACCTCCTGGCACTAACTAGTCTGCCATTAATATCTATGTATGCTTTTTTTCTCTTTGCTCAGTGTGGATGATTGTTGTGAACTTCATGTATTAAAATGCACACCTATAAGAATTCACACTTATAAAGCACTTTAAGGTTTATAAAGCATTTCCTACAACAGCTCTGTGACACAGGTAGAGCATATAGCCCTGTGACCATTTTATTTTATAGATGAGGAAACTGAGTATCAGACAAGTTGGGTTCACTTTTCACTCTACCATAGCAGGAGTACACATTTTTAACCTATAAATTCCTAGTACCTTTTTATTTGGAACAACTGGGTATTTATTGTATGGGTTTTTATTTAGATTTCAGGGGATCTATGAAGCTACATGGGAAAAATTCCATTTTTATTTCAAAATAATTAGTTTCCATTAAAATCTTATGTATTTTATTTATACACTTTAAAGTCCCATTCTGAGTAGGGGTTTTACCAGATTTCGGAAAGGATCCATGTCACATACAAAAGATGTGAGGAGCCCTTGCGGGTATCAGGGAAAATGAACCACTGTTTTCCCATACTAATAGTCCTAGTTGGATGTCCTTTGGGGTGTTAAACTCTTTACCTGCTGTCACCATCAAACATTTCCTGTTCTTTAAGTGGTGACACTGTCTTCTGGGGGCAATCATTCACATAGTGGGGCGAAGTGACTGAAAACATTTGATTGACTGTCAGGTAGGGTCAGGTTTCCCATCTCAGGGAAGGGACTTGACTCAGAACAATCAGAATAGGACTGAGGAGTCTGTACAGAATGAAAAGCATGGTTTCTTTAGCTAGATAACTTGGCTTTTATCTGCTCTTAAGCTAATTAACTCAGAGTAAGGGGAAATGAAAAAAAAAACCCACCCCCAGTAGATTGCTATTTAAATTCTAATTTTTAATGCACTGTTTGAAAGCTTAGATGGCATTATTTTTAGTAGCTGATGATTTTAGAGAGTAGCTTGAGTACCTTTGGCATTTAAATGTAGTTTGTGATCTCAGAGCAATGATGCTCTAGCTGGTGGTACAGAATGGGTGCTTTTTGCCACCGAGAAAAGCCTACCTAAAACTGGGAAGGAAAAACTGAAAGGTTGTTGTTTAAAGCCCAGATGAAAGGGGAGGAGAGAAATGATCAAGCACAATTTAGCTCCCTCTGCCTTATCTGAGATAACAGAGCTTGGCAGGCCAGGGCTCTCATCTGTCAGTTTCTGAAGGTACTTGCCTTTTGTATATAGTATCCAGAGCCAGGGAAAGGAGGGAAGGATCAGTGACCTCCAGTCTGCAAGGACCACTACCCATGGAATGCCTTTGACACATCCAGTGATGTTATGTTTTGCCTTCCTGTTTAGAAAATTTCTTAATTCTCCAAAGACAGAGTGGCTGTGAACTTGGGCCTATGAGACTAGGTTTATATTCAGCTAGTAGCCTCAGAGAAATCAGTCTGAAGACAGGTAAATAAATAAATGACCAGGGAAAATTCATCAATATGATAAGGAAACTGTTTTTTTTTTTTATGTGTACCTCCTCTTTTGTACCATTTCTTTTTTTTCTATTTCATTCAATCACTCATTCATTCATTCATCCATTGTTCAACAAACATTTATTAAATGCCTGCACTGTACTAGATGATGTGGAAAAGTATAAAGATAAACAAAGTATAAAGTATAAAGAGTATACTTTCTAGGAACTCTTACATTAGTTTCTCTGTCTTCAGGACCAAAGGCTCTCAGCCAAATGAACCTAATATGTTATTAACACCTCAGTGAGATTTTGTTCAATGTGTTTCTTTCCAAGAAATTTGATTAAATAGGAAGAGGAAGAATTAAAAGGGATGACTAACAGTGGAATTTTGGGCACTTGGGCAGGAGTGATATTTTTGAAGGGGACATAACCTTCTTTATCCTGCTTGAATTTATATGGACTACCAGTGTGGTCCATATAAAGCCAATTCTTCAAACTGATTGAGGGCAGCTAGGTAGTGCAGTGCATTGTGTTCCAGGCCTGGAGTCAGGAAGACTCATCTTTCTGAATTCAAATCTGGCCTCAGACACTTACTACTTATGGCCTCAGTTTCCTCAGACACTTACTACTTATTTGCCTCAGTTTCCTCATCTGTAAAATGACCTGGAGAAGGAAATGGCAAACTACTCCAGTGTGTTTGCCAAGAAAACTCCAAATAGGGTAACAAAGGGTTGGACACAACTGAAAATGACTGAATAACAACATTAAAAAAACAATGCTGTTCAAACTAATTGAAGCAAGGGTGGTTAGTCTGGGTAAAAAAAAAATCCAGTTATAGAATATTTAAAAAGAAATATAGTTTTAATGTGTTTACCTTATCTCCTCAATTCCATTGTAATTTCTAGAAGAGTGGGATCACCATCATAACTCTTTTATGTCTCCTTAACACTCAGAAGTGTGGTGTACATAGTAGGCTTCTGCCAGTCTAGGATGACCATGGATCATCGCCTTGAAGAGCCACAGGCCACAGTGTGGCTGTGCAGTCCGATATGGGAGCTGCAGCTCCTGCCGCAATGAGGACATCGGAAAACTGTGCTCTCTGTTGCCCATTGGTTCCTGTGTCTCATTCGTTTTTCTTCCTCCGGAGCTTGGAGGCCCATCTCAGCTGCACGCAAGCTGCTCCTGAGTACTGAACTCCATCAGGCACAGTCCTTGGCCATCTCCTCCTAGCTGCTGGTGTCTATTCCCAGAATCCCTCAAGTCTCACTTGCATACATCTCTGTAGTGAAGCTGGGGGTGTCCAGCAGGTCTTTGGCCTGGGGCTAACTCACCATAGAGTAGGTCTTTAGGAATGCGCTGTCTTGCATGTGGTGCACACAACTGAGCCAGTGCAGCCATCTTTGTTTCAGTAAGTGTGTAGATGCTCAGAAGTTGTGTGTTTTGCTGTGTTGGTGATCCTATCTGACCAAGATATGCCAAGGATGCACCAAAGGCAGCACATGTGGAAATTGTTAAGCTTCTTCTCTTGTCTAGTGTATGTAGTCCATGTTTCGCTGCCATGCAGTAAGGCACTCAGGATGCATGCTCTATAGACAGCAAATTTGGTTCGTCTTGTCAGTTTACTGTTTGCCCAGACACACTTGGCAAGCTTAGACATGTTTGAAGTAGCTTTCCCAATCCTCTGATTGATCTCAGAATCAAGTGACACATAGCATCACAAAATTATTGAATATTATAGTTGGCAGAGACCAGTATCAGGAGGATTCAAAACGACATTATTCTGACTCTAAATCTAGCTCAGTAACCATAACACCTAGCCCCCAAGCCAAATCTCTTCTTCAAGCATACAGAAAGACCCTTTTACCTATAATCAAAGGGTCCTGTGGGTCAATTTTGGATAGCCAATGGGGACTTAGATTTGTTTGGACTTTCCAAATTGAAAATAATAGTCAATCAGCACGTAGTGAAAAATCATTGGACTTGGAGTCCCCAGACCTGAGTTCAAGTGTCACTTCTGCTTCTTGCTAGATGAATGACTTTGGGCAATCACTTCCCTTGTTTCCTCATGTGTGGAATGAAGGGATTGGACAAAAGGATCTCTGGGTTCAGGTTTAAGCTCTACCGATGTGTAGCCAAGTGTAACTTATTTAAACTCTATGAACTTTAGTGCTCTCTCTTGAATGATGAGGATTATAATACCTATGAGCTCTCAGGATGGTTATAGGGAATGCATTCCATGAATCCTGAAACACTACATAAACTCAGTTGTGATACATCCTTTTTTCAAAAAAAGAGTCAAATGTCCCAGGAAGAGTTTGTGTTAATGTATAATTTTCCACACATTAGTGGAGATGAGTTTATCACCTTATTTTTCCAGGGAGAGGAGGTAGAGGCAGAAGAATAGCACTGAAGTGGTGGGGATGAGTTGAGTATTAGTGAAAGGGAATAGGATCTTACCTTTAAAGCTGGAGAAGACCATAGAGGTCATCTGGTCTAACTCACATTTTACAGATGAAGAAATTGGGGTCCAGAGGGGTAAATAACTTGCCCAAGGTCTTCTGACCGCCAATCCATAGCTCTTTTCACAGTGCCACTTTGGGTATGAATGAAGTAGCTGCAGTAAATCTTGGTTAGTTGACAGTTTTGTTAGGAGTCAGTCCCGTGATATTGTACTAGCAGCCTTGGTTACATTCTAGATGATGGAAAATTATTGCATTCAATGATCCCTCAGCTTGCATTCTAAATGGCAACTGGGAGAATCATTCCCTCATGAGACCAGGGGAGTGTGTATACACACATACACACACACAAAACCACACAAACACACACAAAAACAGAACTGACTTTCCAGTCAGCTTTTTGAGCTAGAAAATTGTTTCATCTGTCTGTTTGCTACATTAACCTGTTAGAACTCAAGATAAGGTATGGAGGCAGTAGCTTTTGAAACCTTGATTCTTGGGAATAATGAAGGTATTTATTTAGCCCTTCAGAGCCTTTTCCTCAGTACATTACAGGGGATATTATCCACTTCATGCCCTTTCATCAGATAGCTCAGGTAAAGCTCATTTCTCCCCAGACGATGAGAGAAAATGCACTGAAGGAGATAGGGAGATTTCTCTAATTTGTTTTTAAACAAGTGATTTAAATCCCAGGTGCTGGGAACAGGCTGGCTGTGCATAGCACAAAGCTGAAGAGACATCTCCAGTAAGGGAAGAGAATGAAACCGCATCACTTGCAATTTGGGGTGGAATTTATCATCTGCAAAGTTTAAAGGAAAAGAAGCCCAGCTTTTAAATGGTCAGGGGGAAAAAGAATATAGCTGACTTGCTTCTTAACAAAGGGAGACTCCAAACAGATCCCTCAGACCCGGGCCAGGGTGGAGAGCAGCTGAGATCATGGGATCATAAATTTAGAACTCTGGGGGACATTTGAGGTCATTTTACAGAGAAGGATACCACAAGTTAGAAAGATCATGGCACATCTAAGGTCAAACTGGTAGTAAGTAGCCAAACTCCAGTTTGGACCCTGGAGCCCTGCCTCCAATTCCAGCATCCTTTCCATTGTATCACAAGATCAGAGTGAATAATGTTGGTCCTGTGGAAGGTACTTTGTTCTTTTGAGCAGATGATAAGGGCATAGACAGAGAGCTGGGTGTTTTGGGGACTGTGTTTGAGCCCTGAGTGAAAATGAATGGCCCTGAAATTGAACTAGGAGAATAACTATTAGGAGGAAGCACATTCCTTCTGGGGAGAAAGGGAAATGATAGGAGAAAGAATATATTGGTTGTAGAATGAGGTCTAGAATAGGAAATCTTTCTTTATTCCAGAATATAGATACATGTTATGGAAGATAAAGGTTGGAAGCACATAATTTCATGGCAAAGTAAAAGAAAGAGAATATAAAACAAAAGGTTTCTAGACTCAGAGAGGTACTGTTTTGTTTCATCTATGCAGAGAGCCAGGCTTATCCCCTCATGTTCTGATTGGCCAAGGGAGAAGATTCCAAGGTGTAAAGATCTGAGATGAAGGAGGAGGAGCAGAGTGTCTCTCCCTTATATTTTGTGTATTTCTCTGCTTCCAATAGAATATAAGCCCCTTGAGGTTGGGGAGTGTTTGTTTCTTTTGTCTCTGTGTCTCCATCACCATGGTCCATCAGCACCATGACTAGCACACAGTAGGCACTTTAGTAAATGTTTTCTTGACTTGAATTGGGCATTAATTACTGTTCTAGTAAATAGGGTTGAAGAGCACAGAATCTCTCCTGTTTTCAACATTCCTGAGGTCACTCTTTTTATAGTCCATGACTTAAGGGCTCTCATATGTGTCACAGATTATACTGTTGTTTTTTTTTTTTTGGTGAGGCAATTGGGGTTAAGTGACTTGCCCAGGGTCACACAGCTAGTAAGTGTCTGAGGCCAGATTTGAACTCAGGTCTTCCTAAATCCAGGGCCAGTGCTTTATCTACTGTGCCACCTAGCTGCCCCTCACAGATTACACTTAATGAAGTTTCCCTTAGGAAATGAGGCAAAAGGAGGGTCAAAGAGGTACATGAAAGTCTAGTAGAGGAAAGAGAGCCCTGGATTAGGAATCAGAGTATCTAAATTCAAATATTGGTTCTGCTGCCATCTCCCCATGTGACCCTGGCAAATCACTTTAACCCCTTAGGCCCTAGCTTCCTCAGATGTAAAAGAAGGAGGTTGGGTTAGATGAGCTATAAGGGTCTTTCCAGTGCTGAATCTTGTGACTTGCCTCCCTGACCCACACAGTTAGCCAGGGGCAGAGCCCAGATTGTGATGCAAATATCTCCTGGTCCAAGGAGTTCTTCCCTATATGCTTCCTCTGACTCTTACCTACCTCTGCCCTCCTACTATTATCTGCCACTTGCTGCTTTTATCTCCCCTACATGGTAAATATCCCTACTAAGTTGTTGGGGACCACCTGTGCAGCTCTTCCTGGAGCATTTCATTTTAAAACAGATTGTCAACATAACTCAGTTTATAGAGTGTCCCCATTTTTTTCTTTTTTTTTTTAAAAAGACAGCTAAGTGTCATATTAGAGGGAGTATTAGACTTGAAATCAGTAAGACCTGAGTTCTGATCTTGCCTCAGAAACTTACTAGCCATGTAACTGTAGACAAGTCACTTTCATTTATTAAAACTTTTTTTTAATGGAAAAACAAACAAACAATCTTTTCACTTCCCCCCTTTCAGGAATTCTAGTTGAATTCTTGCCTAAATTGTGTTTTCCCTTGAGCCTCTGCTTGTAGATATTTCAGAGTACTTCTCTTCTGGATTTGTGTCAGTCATTATAATAGCTCTTTATGGTGAGATTAAGATTTCATTTGCTCATTCTTTTATCTTACTTCCTCATTTTGGACTTTAGGTGTAGGCTGGGTTTTATATACTTCTGGAGGGAATGTCTGGCTAGAAATTGTATCTCCTTACTCCTTCTGCTGGTTTTTTTGGTAATGAGTATTGAGTTATTACAGGGTTTCAGGGACAGCTCAGGCTGGGAACCTACAAGGTTAACCTAGGGCAAAATCTGAATCTGAGCTTTGCAAGTTCCTGACCTGTGTTGGGTCTGAGCAACACACTTGTGAGCTGGGGATGCAGTCAACTGCTGCTGGACTTGGCCACTGACAGTCAGCTGGAAAGATCTGCAGCTTTAGTGCAACAAGAATACAGTCTCCCTTTTGGTCTGGGATTCTTGCACTGACTATTCCTCTGAAGGCTCCAGACTAGTCTAGAAGCTGGGACTGAGACTTGCTTCTCTTGGCATCAGTCACACAGGTATTCCTTGCTTATGAACTTGCTCCTTACTCATTACTCAGCCCTAGGGCCTACCACCATTCCTCTTCATGGAATGTCACCCTTAGGCATAGGTCTGCTCCTCTCTCCAGAACTGGATCTGTGACCTGCACCTGGGCATTGAATGAAAAATCTGCTAGGTGGTACCTGTTCTTTCACTGTGTACCAGGTTAGGCCTCTCTGTGCTTGATCTGGGACCTCTTCCTGCCCTGGGGAAAGCATTCCTTGTACTAGAATGTGGATCTTCAGAGTGAGACACTGCCCCCAGCAGACTTTTCTGTCATCTCTCTTTGCCATCTTAGATGGGAAAAATAACTCACTGGGAGTTTTTCTTGGCATTTCTAATAAGTTCTCTGATCAATTTTTTAGTTCTGTGTGGAAGTATTGTGGGGTAGGCCTCAGTTGTACTTTTTCCTCCTCTGCCATAGCAACTTATAATTTCTCCTTCTAAAGTCCAACTTATGTATCATCATAATAACATGGGGGTTATTCTGAGTTTGTGACGGTTATTCCTTGGGAGTATAAGCTCTGGTAGATCTTATTTCTTGGCAAGATTTTGAATGTGGGCCCAGTGATGGTGTATATGTCTGTTTGAGCTAAATTCAGAGAGGTTCATCAATAAGCTATGGGATGTTGATTTGTTATTTGGACACAGCAAATCTCAAAGACTATTTACCGCTGTAGATGGAGTGTGGACTGCATTGATGGAGGGGTGACTCAGATCAACAGATTTATAGGTCCAAAATTATTGAAGTAAGTGCTTTGTGAAGAATCTTGATGACTGGAGAAATTATTGTGCCTTTATTCAGGTAATGTTTACCATTAACTAAACTGAGAAGACCTTCTCTTTCTCTTTAATAGTGGCAGAGGGAGGAGAGAGCAATTATTTGATAGTAATACCTGATTTGATGATAATACCTGAAATCTCTATTTATTTATTAACTCAACAAATTTTTTTTATTGCCCTCTCTGTTCCCATCACTGTCCATTTCCTTTCTTCTCCTCTCATGAATCTGGAATTCTCTTGGTCTCTTCCCATTCCCCATCTGATTCTGCTTTCAGATCTAGGAAAAGGCTTCATCTTTCAGTCAGCAGACCCAGTTTGAATCTCACCTCTGCCACATATTCCCTGTGAGGACATAGGCAAGTTATTGCACCTTAGTTTTTTGTTTTTTGTTTTTTTTTTGTGGGGCCATGGGGGTTAAGTGACCTGCCCAAGGTCACACAGCTAGTAAGTGTAAAGTGTCTGAGGCCGGATTTGAACTCAGGTACTCTTGAATCTAGGGCCGGTGCTTTATACACTGCACCACCTAGCTGCCCCTGAACCTTAGTTTTAACATCAGTAAAAGGGGTTAATTAAATTTGTACTACCAAGCTCACCAAACTGGTGTGTGGAAAGCCATTGTAAACTGTAAGGCATTGTGTAAATATGAACTATTGATTGCAGTAGAAAGAACAGTGGATTTAGCCTGGAGAAGAGAAAATTAGGAGATACAGTAGCTTGTCCATAAGTATCTGAATGGCTGTAATATGGGAGAGGATTTCTATTTGTACTTTTTGGCCCTAGAAGGAAAAATCAGGAATAATAGGTAGAATTTGCAAGGAGACAAATTCAAGCTTGATTTCAGGAACACCTGTGTAACAATTAGTCCTTTATTGGAATGGGCTACCTCTGGGTAGTGGGTTCTCTTTCTTTTGAGGTCTTTAAGCAAGGGATAGATAACCATTTGTTGGGTATATTGTAGTGGAGATTCTTTTTTGGGGGGAGGGGCAAGTATAATCTAGATGGCTACTGAGGTCCTTTCCAACCCCAAAATTATGTGAATTTGTGATTCTGATTTGGGATCAGAGGTCTTGGGTTCAAATAGTTTGACTTTGCCACTTATTCCTTATAGGTAGCCTTAGGTAAGATACTTTCTCTATTTGGCCTTTAGTTTTCATTGTGTCTAAAATAAGATGGTTGAATTAATTGAACTCTGAGGTCTCTACTAGCCATAAATCTATGCTTATCCAATTCTGATGAATAAATGATCCCCAAGGTCCATTCCTGCTCACAATCAATGATCCCATTATTTGCCTTCATATTCAAGTGAAAGCTGTTTATAGTAAGCCCTTTTAAGATATTTACATTTCAACAGAGATAAAGCCATAAAGCAAAGGTATGAAGTTTTAGTAGGCAGAATTTAAGATTTGGAGGAACTTGGAGTCTTCTCTGACTTGCAAATGAAATCACTTGATTTCTTTCCTTCTCTGCCTATTTTATGGCTAGCTCTGTCTCCATCTCTAGATGGGAACATCATTTACGGCCCAGGGGATCCCATCCAAGAAAAGGGGCTCTAACTCTGGACTCACATAGGAAACGTGACTCCAGAGAGGACAATCAGGCTTTTCAAAATCTTTGTAGAATGTTTTCTTCACCCTGGATTCAGGAAAAATCTCTTAAATAAAGCTTAGATATGGCTCATATCTAGGGTCTCCCTTAAAATATATGGACAGGGTCCCTCCTAGAAAAGGTGTTAAATGTACAAAGCAGATATTAGGAATAGGACAACATTTGTTTTCTTTGCTTCAAAAAGAAATGCTCAAAACACAAAAGACTCATAGACATGCATTAAGAAACACTGAAATTACAAAACAATAACCTATCACTCCCATTATACTCTTCCCAAAGGTAAAAGTCCTCTATGGGACTACTGAACTGTTATTTCACTTTCATCTCTGACCTGTGTTAGCAGTTTAATTCACAAGTTCAGGTCTTCTAGCAAGCCTCCATGGGTTTAGCCCTCTCAACTGCAACATTCTCCTGGCAATTTCTTATGATGATAAAGCATTTTTTGTCCTGAAAAACCGTATAGTTGTGAGAAGCATCTCTCTCTGGGCAACTGGCGCCAACTCATGGACTCCTAACCTAATTCACAACACCATGTTTGGAAACTTCTGTTTCCCAGGATCATTGGTCATGAGCCAGTTTCAATAAAAGAAACACAAAGTAGAAGAGGCAGCCAGGGATTTGAAGTCCAGTCTTAGGCTCATAAAGTCAAGCCCATATTTTTGTTGCCAAATGTATGTAGCTACTGTACTTTCTGTGTGGGAAGGGAAAAGAAATTTCCTCTTTCCCTTGCTCTAAGTCCAAGAGAAAACTGTTCTAAACTAGGCAGATTATCAAACAGAAAGTGGTGGAATTTTTCTAACTCCTGTGACCTGCTGAGAGGACAATCCTTTCTGGCTTAGTTGCCAATCGTTTCCAATATAACACTGGGTGTGGAGAGTTGGGAGAATAAGGACCAACCAGGAGCTGCTGTTTGTTCATGTCTTTTAGCAAAGGGCCTGAGTATGTGGCTCACCTGGAAGGGCCAAAGTGTATGCTCACTTCCATGAGAAGTACCCCAGTCTAACAGATCAGGGCACTCCTTGGATTACTACTATTTCAGGAATAAAATAAGGACACTAGGATGAAAAAGTCATCATATTGAAATATGCAAAGAAATGGCAGAATTGAAAATTCAAGACTCTTCATCCTTTTAAGTGTCTTGAGGATTTTTTCAGTTCATTTTCTTCTGAAAAAACCATTCCATCTCCCCTCCTGCCTGCACCTTTTGCCCCTTCTTTCTAAGTTTTCTTTGCTTCAAGTCCTGTTCCCTAGAAGGAGAATTCTCAGTCAGGCCAAATGATTCAGCTCATTGAATCCTCTCTTCTCCTTTTGCCCTTGACACTAGAATAGGCTATTTCCAGTGGCCAGGCTGACAATGGCCATATACTCTGAGTGTGAAGGTCAACAAATAGCACTAAGGCACAAGAGAATAGGGTATGGGTTTTTTCTTCATTCCTTCTTTTCTCCCTGGCAAATTTGCAGACAAATTCTTCACAGAGATTTAGTTTTAAATGGAAGCAGGGACCTTGACACAAGGAGCAAATTAGAATCGTGTCTTCGTGTGCCAAGGCCTGCCAACTTGTGGGAATTGAAATTTCTGTTTGGACTTCCAGTGTTATGTATTCCTTTTCTGGGCTGTAAGGAGATGTGAAGAGAAGGTCAGGGTCATTCTTGGGGGTGTGCAGAGTCTAGGGGAAATCGTACTGTTTTCTTTTCCACTCTTCAACATTTTTATATAAGTAAAATCTGGTTTAAATTTTGTATCCTCTTCCCAGGAGTCAGGATATCTGAAATATTCCTCCTGCTTTTGTGGCTAATTTGCCGTGTGACCTTGGGCAAGTATTTACATCTCTTGCGGGGGAGGGGAATTACTTTGTATATATTTTGTATTTAATATTTTTGTGTACTTGCTGTTCTACCCCAATAGGATGTAAACAACTTGACCTGTTTCATTTTTGTGTTTTCTGTTCCCATTGCATAAGCTCAGTGTCTAGCAGTGTCTAGCAGTACTTAATAAATAGATAGGTACTTAATAAATTCTCATTAGGGGCAGCTAGGTGGTGCCCCTAATGGATAAAGCACTGGCCCTGGAGTCAGGAGGACATGAGTTCAAATCTGACCTCAGACACTTGACACTTACTAGCTGTGTGACCCTGGGCAAGTCATTTAAACCTCATTGGCCTGAAAAATAAATTCTCATTAAATGAACAAATGTCAGTTTCCTCATTTATAAAGTGAGGTGATAAGTAATACTAGATGATCTCTAACCTTCCTCACAACTCCAATATTTCATCTAGTCTGTAGGTAGAAGTCTTTGTTCAATACACATTTAATATGCATCTACTTTATACAAAGTACTGTGTTAGGGCTATGGGATATACTCAAGTGAATAAACTCTCAAAGATCTTATAATCATAGGATTAGATATTCAGAGTTAAAAACGAACTGGGAAACCATCTAGATCAACACCTTTACTTGGTTTTTTTGTTTTTGTTGGGGCAATAAGGGTTAAGTGACTTGCCCAGGGTCACACAGCTAGTAAGTGTCAAGTGTCTGAAGTTGGATTTGAACTCATGTCCTCCTGAATCCAGGGCCGGTGCTTTATACACTGTGCCACCTAGCTGCCCCCCCCTAACACCTTTACTTTTTAGATAAAGAAACTGAGGCCAGGGAGGTTATCTAATAGGTGTCACATGGAAAAGTAGCAGCTAATGGGGGGAGGACACCAACAAAGGGGCAAAATATAGTCAAATAGGATCAGAGAATCATAGATTTAGAGCTGGAAGGGACTTAGAGGCCATCACACCTAGCCTGTCTTTTTTTTTTTTTTTTTTTAGTGAGGCAATTGGGGTTAAGTGACTTGCCCAGGGTCACACAGCTAGTAAGTGTTAAGTGTCTGAGGCTGGATTTGAACTCAGGTACTCCTGACTCCAGGGCCAGGGCTCTATCCACTGCACCACCTAGCTGCCCCAGCCTGTCATTTTATATATGACAAAACAGAGTCTCAGAGAGGTTATGACTTGCCCCAGTCATGCAGATACCAAGTTTCATAGGTGGGCATTGAACTATGGGAAGAGAGGAAGTGATATCATCACCAGGTTGCCTTGGTGATCATGTGGCTCATGATTGGTTGATTTAAATGTTGACCGTATGCATATAATGATCTTAAATAAAGCTTAAGTTCTAAGTCCCATCTTATCTTTCTCGGGCTTCCTCAAGTGGCTTTTTACTCACTGTATGGCTCCTAGGAGGAGGCCTGGAATCCTCCTCCTGATTTCCTGGGAGAGGGAAGGAGGTAAGGAGGAAGAAGATGTTGCACCTAAGATAGCAGGGCATCTAGGCCTATGCATATCTTTCCAGTGCCCTCAGCTTTTAGTTATGAAACTTTTCGGGATGCTTAGGAAGGTTTCTCTCAGAACAGACCTCATTGAAGCTGGGGATAAGAAGGATGGCAAGGAGGCAAGGGTTCCATGAGGCTTCCTGGGAAGCACAATGAGAAAGTGCAGGCAGGTTTGTCTGTAGCAGGATGCTCAGCCCGGGGCCATTCTCAAAGGATAAGGACTGTAGAAAAATTGGTCTGTATGCTCCACTTCTCCCTAGTTTTTCTGCATAGGTGAATTCTGGTTAAAATGCTTGTTCGGGGCAGAGTGTGGGAGTTACATGTGGGGAGGAAGAAAATAAATCCATTTCTTTTGCATTGTGATGAAATAATGGGATTTAGCAGATACTCAAAGACCCACCTGGAGATTAATCAAGACTGATTGAATCAAGTGAGAGTGATTGACTGCTGATTAGCCTACTTCAAGTTAACTGGATTGTAATCACACCTGGCTATCCATTAAGAAGGTATTGTTCTCAGAAACTAGACTGTGAACTCAACTTGAGAACACCTTCAAAGACAATGGATTTAGATGACGCCAACCAATCACCTTGAAGCAGTGTGTAAGGACCGCCTCTGTTCCAGATCTATAAAAAAGCTTCCACAAACAGCTTGCTGAGGAATACTGATTAAAACAGGCTGGAGAAGGGGTTCCTGATTAAGACAGGCTCCTTGGAGAGTTCCTGATTAAAGCAGGCTTGTGGAGGAGGACTTCAGGAAGAACCCAACCAAGCTGGAACTCTAGGCTAGGTAGGACTTCTTTTTCATAACCTTCTGAACTCTTTGTAAATATCTGTATGTTCTAATAAATGTTTAATGCCCAAAGACTTGTACTGAAGCCTTTTAATTTTTGGTGACCACAATTAAGATTTTAAACATCACAGCATTGATTCCATTTAAGGAGGATTGTGGTCTGAAGGAAGTTACTAGATAGTGGAAAAAAGCAATAGGCTAGGTTAAGGCTGAGTCCTAGATTTACCATGAAATGGCTGTGCAACCTTGGACAAGTCATCTTGTTTGGAAAATGGGTATGATACTGGAACTACCTCACCAATGACATTTGGGTTGTTTTCAACATGAAATGTGGTAATACTTGCAAGATGCTTTGTAATCACCAACTACTATATAAGCATAATTGTATAATTATATGACTATATATGTACATGTACATATATACACAGGTTCATACATACATGTGTGTATATACATATACATACACACATACATTTCAGACCTTTTTTCTTTCTTTGATGTAGCAATGGGAGAAGCAGTCTTTCTCTTTCACAAGCTGTGCCTCTGATTCATATACTGGCAGTTGTTTTGGTTTCATGGTAGTAGGATCTCCTAGGCAGGGTCTAAGCTCAGAGCATGGGATGATTATCCCAATTTACTATACTGTAGGTATGAGTCTAAGGAGCATGCCTTGGGTTTCTGGCCCTGAGTGTGTGAAGAGATGATAATGTTGTTGCTGCAGCTGATAGTTTATGTTTACATATTACTTTAATTTTTTTTTTTGCAAAGGGCTTTGCAAGTATCTCATTTTAGTTTTATAAAACCTATGTGAAATAGGGTATTACTGCAGGTATTATTAGCCTCATTTTCTAAAGGCTTTACAGAGTTGTGACTTATCAAGGGTTACATAGTAAGTATGGAAGGGAGGACTTGAATCAAAGCCTTCCTGATTCCAACTCCAGGACTCTATCCACTAGGCCTTACTGCCTTTCAGGGATGACCCTTAGATAGTCATTCTTTTTTTTTTTTTTTTTTTTTTAGTGAGGCAGTTGGGGTTAAGTGACTTGCCCAGGGTCACACAGCTAGTAAGTGTTAAGTGTCTGAGGCCAGATTTGAACTCAGGTACTCCTGACTCCATGGCCAGTGCTCTATCCACTGCGCCACCTAGCTGCCCCTGATAGTCATTCTTTGCATCTCCCAATTTCTGGTTCCACAACTGACTGAGGGCAACAGTTCAGACCATCTTCTTTCAAAAGCCTTTCTTGGTTCTCCTTAAATCTACTGCTTTCCTTTTATTGATTATCTCCAATTCATCTTGTATATATTTTTGTGTACATAGTTGTTTGTTGATATTTTATCTCCCTCATTGACTGTGAGTTCCTTGAGAGCTGGAGCTGCCTTTTGCCTGTTTTTGTATCCTTTAGCACAGTGCTTAGCACACAGTAGATGCTCATCCCATACAGGAATTAATAGTGAGTTCATGTCTTCTTTTCCAAGAAGTCTAGGAAAGTTGTTGAGCCTTTCTCTGAAATGCTCAATACTCCAGTAGCTTGCACAGATGTTGCCTATCGCTAGCCTCCTGCGTGATCATCTCTCAAACAATAATGTTTGGATAGATAGCCCCAAACCCTTCTCTCTCTATTCCTTTCTTGAGATCATTCTCATTTAATTTTTGTACCTTGATGCATCCTGTTCATGCTAGAGGGCTTTAATGGCCCACTTGACATTTTCCATTTTTTGGATGGTTGTTCTTATTAAATTGTTGTAATGAAACAAATGAACATTATAGTCTTTCTTTCTTTCTTTCTTTCTTTTTAATCTGCTTCTAAATGGACTGTGTACAAAGTTTGCAACAACATTAGATATTTTTCTGGACCACTGCAGCTGGTGTTTTGAAAGCAATAGGATCACAGAATCTTAAAGATGGAAGGATTGAAAAGATTAGTCTATACCCTTTGTTTTACACTGAGACTTGAGGAGATCCAGGGACTTGGCTAAAGTTACACAGCCTTGTCAGGGTTGGATTAGCACTCAGATCACCTGCCTTCTAGTTCAATGCTCTTTCCATTGACTATATAATACTGCCTCACTTCAAAATATTAAACTCTTAGTGAACTAATTCAGATTAAGGGAGTTAGTGGGAACCAGTCAGGAAATAGCAAGGGCTGTTTAAACTCTGAATTGGAAAGGTGGGCCTGACCGACTGCGAAATAAGAGATTAATGAATAGAAAGTGCTGGGGTATTTTTTTTGGTTGTTTTATTTTTGAATGTCAACACTTTCTGTTCTGATTCTCTTAATTGAGAGGCATTGCAATAGAGTGCTAGATCTGGAGTTAGGAAGAGCTGGATTGAAATGAGACCTCTGACACAGACTATGTGACCAAGGACAGTATTTTTTCTTTTAAATTAAAAAAATAATGACATTTAGTCAAACAGCACAGTGTATTTAAAATAAATGTTAAAACACTCCCGTGAACAAATGTGGTACATGCTACTGCACATTGCCACACTACCAATGGAGGGCAGCACATATGCAGGGAACATACCTGGCCAGGAATCATGCATGTAGGACACAAGGAGGGAACATGTATGACCAGGGACCATGCATTAGAAAAGGGCACATGATGGGAACCTATATGGCCAGTTCACATATGTGGCCAGAGTAACTTCTACCACTAAGGCTACAGGGATGCCAATATACTCTTCAATCTGTGCTTATATATCCTATTAGAATGTAAGATCCACGTGATCAGGGATGTTTTCATTCTTTGAATTTTTATCCCCAGAACCCATCCCCATGCCAGTCAAATACAGTTACTTATTAAATGCTTATCGTTTGATTGAGACCTGCCACAACATTGTATACTTTTTCAGTCTGCAGTTAGGAAGTAATTCAAAAGAGGGTCTGCCTGATTGAGACTCTTGGGGTTTATAGAATCAATTTCACAAGAAAAAATGGGAGAGGAATAATTAGACAGTAGTCTGACTAAAGGTTTTGGTGGATTGCAAAGTCCCTCTGAGTCCACAGTAAGACATGGCAGCCAGGAAAACTATGTAATTTCATGGTACATTAAGAGAGGAAGGATGTCTGGGAAGACTAGGGAGGTGATAGGACTGCTCTATTCAGTTCTGTCCAAACCAATGGTAACTGGAGCATCATGTTTAGTTAATGGACATTACATTTTAGGAAGGACATTGATCATCTAGAGAGTATCTAGAGGAGGGTAACTAGGATGATGAAGAGCCCTTGAGATTGTGCTATATGTGCAATTGATTGTAGGGTGTGGAGACATTTAGCCTGGAAAGGAGAAAACATGGTTGTGCGGACATTACAGCTGTTTTCAGATTTGAGAAGGTTTGCTCTTGTTTTAGAGCATAGGACCAAGAGTAATGAGTGGAAGCTACAGAGGCAAATTCAGACTTGACTTAAGGAAACATTTTCTTACTATTAGAACTATTCTAATTTGACAATTGTCTTGATGGGTAATAGATTTCTCATCACTCAAGGTCTTCAAGCAAGGGCTGAATGGACATTTGCCGGGGACTTGTGGAGGAGATTATTATTGGGTTTGGACTAAGTGGCCCCAGAGTTCCTTTCTAACAGCAACATTTTGCGATGCTTTATTTGTGCCTGGTGAGGTCACCTTGGATCAAGGTTTGACACTCAGGTTTGCAGGCTGGGAAGGGTACAGGAGGTATATATGTTTTTATATACATACACACATATACATATATATGTATTTATAGTGCATTTATGAGTTATTTAGGTATTATTTATATAGTAATTATATTTAAACAAATTTGTCATAAATTATTTCTATAAATTGATATCTATTTCTTATAAAAGTTATTTAAGGAATTAAAATACTAAGTTATATGTATTAGAATATATCTAGGTATATCTAAATGTAATAATGTAGAAAATTTACATTATAGGTCATATATGTGTCTGTATATATTATATCTGTTTGATACATGTATAAAATAAAATTATATATCACAAATAAAATTATAAAAATTTAAAAAGAGATTTTAATCAGTTTGTCTGTGATAGTAAAACTTGCCAAAGATTGCTTGATAAACCAGAATGTTAATGTATTAATTTTGACTGCTTAATTTACTTTCTTCCCTATAGGAAAATCTATCTGGGATTGTTAAATTAGTACCAGAAGAGGTTTGCTGACCATAGAGATTTGGACAATGCTAATGAATAATATCGTCAAGCCTTGACACTTTTCTATGCCCAGTTCCATTAGTGGGGTAGACCTGCCAAGGAGACCACCATATTTGGGCAGGTCAGAAAATCCTCTCTCTTGGCCAGTTCTACACAAACAGATTTGGACTCTGATTTCTTCTTTTATCTCAACCCAAGCCTCCTGTCATGGCAACATTAGCTCAGACAGGTGACAATTAATTGGTTCACAGCTCATTTTTACACCAGATACATTTTAGTCTCCTTGATGAGATTTGAGAGTCATCCTTAATGAGATGAGGGAGGCAATCTGGTCTCCTGGAGGGAGACTTAGCAACTAGACACCCTGGTTTCATTAGCAGTTCACAAACTGTCTCTCAGGTTGCATGAATTCTGAGGCTACCTATTCTTACCCAGCATATGTTGCTTTTTTTTTTTTTTCTTCAGTTTCAGAGGGTCACATTCTGACCTTGTCTCTAGATCTGGAGGCAGGGTGTGAGTGTTTGGGGCCTGCTTTTTGTTTTTCATAGTCTTTACTAAGCAGTAGTAGTTGTTGATTCATAACCTACATGTTTCAGTGACTGAGGCAGTGGCATTTGTGAAGTGCTTGGAGCAGCTTGGTGGGATGGGAAGAAGAAGACCCTGCCCAAGTTCCTAGATTTGTTGTGTTATTGTTTGTGGCTTTGGAGTGTTTCTTAGAAACAGTGTCTGGACCATAAGGCCACTCTTCTGGAAATGATTCTTTCTCATCCTTGGAGAGTTTTAAATCATTTTCAGTTCATTTAATCATTTATTGTAGCTTGAACTTAGTCAACCTGATGTAACAATTATTGGCTGAGGTTTCCCTCTAGTATTCTTCAAACCCTGTTTCTTTTTTCAGGGAAGGGTGAATGGGGATTTTTATCCTTCATAGGAGCATTGGGTTAGGGGTCAGATTTACAAAATTCTCCAGAGAGGTACTTTTCAAGATGAAGAATACACTTGTCCTCATCATTCATGCTTTGTCCCAGTGTACTTTTGTTGTAAAAGATATAAATATGCCACTTATGTGCTATCCAATAATGGCAGCTAATTTCTCCTTCCTGATCTAGTGGTGAGGCCACCTGGTTAACTATGGGCTCTTTTCTCATTCAATTACATCTTCCAGAATTCTCTATTAAAGAGAAAAAAAGTGGTAAGTGACTTTTTAGCTGGAAGAGGAAAGAATAAGGCTGAGTTCTAGTACCTTCTTTATCCTATTAATGAATTAACAAGCAGATATTAAACACCTACTATTTGTTGGTTTCAGTGGACAGAAAACAAAAATGAAATAGTTCTTGTTCTCAAAGAGCTTACATTTTTTTGATGGACTTATTAGCTTTATTTCCTTGTGGAAGTTATTTAATCTCCCTAGATCTCAATTGTCCAATTTGTCAAATGAATATACTAACTCCTTATCTGCTTGCAGAGATGAACCTGGACTATATGATTATTTGCCCTGTGAGAGAAAACATTAGGTGGTAGATATACTACTCAATATGGAGTTAGAAACTTAGGACTGATTACTGGCTCTGCCACCTGGATGACCTGGTCCCAGTCTCTTACCTTTTCTGGATCTTCATTTCCTTGGCTATAAAAAGAGGAACACAGGTCTCTAGGATCTGTTACAGGGTTCTTAACTGTTTTTGTGTCAAGGAAGCCTTTGGCAGTCTTTTTTAACCTAAGGATTCATTCTCAGAATACTGTCCTTAAGTGCATAAAATAAAATGGAAATCAGCACTTATTAAGCACCTATTATGTGCCAAGCATTAGGTTAAGTGCTTTACAAGTATGACTTCACTTGATCCTCACAACAACCCTATCTGAGAGAGTGGTGCTATAATTATTCCCATTTTAGCATTGAGGAAACCAAGGCAAACAGAGATTAAGTGAGGCCAGCTTTCTGATTCCAGATCCAGTGCTCCATCTACTACTTCACCTACAAAGAAAAACAATTATAGAGAAATATAGCCAACCAATAAATAAACATTTATTAAGTGCCTACTATGTGACAGGTACTGTGCTAAACACTGGAAATACAAAAGAGGCAAAAGACAGCCTCGGCTCTCAAGGAGCTTAGAATCTGATGGGGGGAGTGGGGAACTAACATGCAAGCAAATATATTGTTAAGGGCTAAAATTCTAGCTAAACTGTCTAAAATATTTAATGAGTGGTCGCCAATAAATTATAAGCTCTAGCAAGAATTAGACTTTTAAGCATTTATTAAGGAAAATAAGAATTTGGTAAAGAGAGAGAAAAAGGCCTAGATTCCTATCTATTAAAGGGAGAGCGCATTTCTAGCTCCGCTCTCCACCAGAGTCCAGAGGAAAAAGCGCGAGACTGAGCGCCAGTCTCTTCCTTCCTCCTCCCACTAGCCCACGTCACTTCCTGACGCCAAAGAAAAGACTCCTGGTCTTGCACTCAAAGACCTTCACTTCATGGGCGGAACTCTTCTACAGTAATTCTCCAGCAGGTGGCGTCATTCCAATTGTTACAACATACAGACAAGCTATATACAGGACAAATAAGAAATAATCAAGAGAGGGAAGGCACTAGAATTAAAAGGGGTTGGAAAAGCTTCCAGCAAAAAGATGGGATTTTAGTTGGAACTTAAAGGAAGCCAGGGAAGTCAATAGGTAGAGTTGAGGATAGAGAAAGGCCCAGGCATGGGGGATATCCAGAGAGAATGCCCAGAGCTGACAGATGGAATGTCTTGTTTATAGAACAGGCCAGTGTCACTGGATCAAGGAGTGTGTGGTTGGGAGTGACATGTAAGAAGACTGGAATGGTAAGAAGGGGCTAGGTTATGAAGAGCTTTCAATGACAAACAGAGCATTTTGTACCTGATGCTGGAGTTGATAGGGAGGTATTGGAGTTTGATGAGTAGAGGGGTGACCTGATTGGGTCTTTGCTTTAGGAAAATCCTTGTGGTGGCTGAATGGAGGATGGATTGGAGTGGGAAGAGGCTTAAGGCAGAGAGAGGTACCAGTAGGCTATTGTAATAGTCCAGGCTTGTAGGTAATGAAGGGCTTATACTAGAGTGATTGAAGTGTCATAGGAGAGAAGGAGTTGTTTATGAGAGATTTTACAGAGATGAAATCATCAGGCCTTGGCAACACTTTGGATCTGTGGGAGGGTATGAGATAGTGAGTTCAGGATGACTCCTAGCTTGTGAGACTGAGGAACTAGGGGGATGGTATTGCCCCATACACTAATAGGGAAGGTACGAAATGGAGTTGGTTTAAGGGGAAAGACAATAAGTTAAATTTTAGACATATTGATTTTAAGATATCTCCTGGATATTCAGTTTGAGATGTTTGAAAGGCAGTTGGAGATGTGAGATTGAAGGTCAGTGGAGACATTAGGGTAGGACAGGCAGATTTGAGAATCATCAGCATAGAAATGGCAATCAAAATCATGGGAACTGATGAGATCACCAAGGGAAGTATTATAGAAGAAGAAGAGAAAAGGGCTCAGGACAGAACCCTGGGATAAGGATCCATCAAAGGATCCAGGGAAAGACCGGTTAACTGGGAAGGAGAACCAGAAGAGAGTAGTGTCCCAAAAACCTAGAGAGAAGAGAGTCTCAAGGAGGAGAGAGTGATCATCAATGTCAAAGGCTTCAGAGAGGTTGAGGAGAATGAGGACTGAGAAAATGCTATTGGATTTATCAAATCAGATAATTGGTAACTTTGTAAAAATATTTTTAAAAAAGTCCATGGACCCTAAGTTTAGAATTCTAAATCTATTAGTACTGAAAAGTTCTGCTTTAGGTCTGAATTGTTTATTCTATGATGACTTACCCAAGGTATCATATTACACCAACATCAAGAGACAGGTCTAGTCTTCACTGCTCCCAAATCCTAGCCTCTTGCTTAGTTCCTATGCATTTAAAATAATATAAACTTCAATATTTCCCTGATTTTGTGTCCTCCCTCAACAGGCATCTTGCCAGTCATCTACACCTTGTCATCTTGATACTAAATTTTCCACAGAGGATATATCTGTAGAAAATCTTCTGGTTCTTATAGCCTTTTGTGGATATGTCTAGCACTTTAAAGAAAATTTAATTTTTGTTACATTTCAGTTCCAAGTTCTTTCCCTCCCTTCCTCCCAACACTAAACTAGAGAACGCCAACATATGATACATAAATATGTGAAACTATATGTAATATATAGTTCCATATATCAGTTATTTCTTTGCAGGTGGATAGCATCTTCCTTCATAGGTCCTTCATAATTGATTTAAATATCCATGTAACTCAGAATAGTTTAGTCATTCACATTTACCCTTCAAACAATATTGCTGTTAGTATATATAACATTCTCTTGGTTCTGCTTATTTCACGTGCATTATTTCATTCAGCTTTCTGTGTTTTCCTAGAATTAACCTGTTTACCATGTTTTAGAGCATAGTAGTATTCTATCACAATCATATACCATACCTTCTTTAGCCATTCCTCAATTGATGGGCATCCCCTTAATTTCCAATTTTGTGCTACTCAAAGAGAGCTGCTATAAATTGAGAACATATAAGTTCTTTTCCTTTTCTCCTGATCACCATAGGAAACAGATCTAATAGTAATATTGTTGGATCAAAGGATATACACAATTTTACAACTCTTTGGGCATAATTCCAAAAATTGTTGGATCAGTTCAAAGTTCCACTAACAGTGCATTAGTGTCCCAATTTTTCTACATCTCTGCCAACATTTGTCATTTTCCCCTTCTATCATTTTAGTCAATCTGATAGGTATGAAATGGTCTCTCAAAGCTGTTTTAATTTGCATTTTTCTAATCAATAATGATTTAGAGCATTTTCATATGATTATGTATAGCTTTGATTTCTGCCTCCAAAAACTGCCTGTTCACATTCTTTGACCATTTATTATTGGGGAATGACTCATATTCTTATAAATTTGACAAAGTTCCCTATATATTTGTGTTATGGAACCTTTACAGGAGAAACTGTCTATAAATAATCCTGCTCCCTTCCATCCCCTGCCAATTTTCTGCTTTCTTTCTAATCATGGCTACATTGGTTTTATTTGTACAAACACTTTTTAATTTAATGTTATCAAAATTATTCATTTTACATTTCACAATGCTCTCTATCTCTTGTTTATTTTCTTCTCCTATCCATAGACATAATAAGTAATGTGTTCTATGTTCTTTTAATTTACTTATGTTATCTCCTTTTATGTTTAGGTCATGTATCCATTTTGACTTTATCTTGATAAATGGTGTAAGATATTGGTCTATACCTAGTTTCTGCCAGACTGCTTTCCAGTTTCTCTAACAATTTTTACCAAACAGTGAATTGTTATCCTGAAAGCTTAAATCTTTACATTTATCAAACATGAGGTTACTCTAATCATTTACTACAGCTTGTTCCACTAATCCATCATTCTATTTCTTAGACAGTACTAGACACTTTTGATAATTACAGCCTTATAATACAGTTTAAGATTTGGCACTGCTAGACCTCCTTCCTTTACATTAAAAACAAAACAAAACAGTTTCTTTGATCTTCTTGACATTTTGTTCTTCCAAATGAATTTTGTTATTTTTTCTAGCTCACTAAAGTAATTTTTTTTGTAATTTAATTAGCATGTCATTGATTAATTTATGTAGAATTGTCATTTTTATTATATTGACTTGGCCCACCCATGAACAATTATTATTTCTACAATAATTTAAATCTGAATTTATTTTTATAAAACGTCCTTCATAATTATGTTTATATGGTTCCTTGGTCTGCATTGGCAGATATAGTCCCAAATATTTTATATTATCTATAGTTATTTTAAATGGGGTACCTCTTAGTATCTCTTTTTGCAGGACTTTGTTGATGATATATAGACACGTGGATGATTTATGTGGGTTTGTTTTATATCCTGCTACTTTGCTAAAATTATAAATTTTTCAACTAGCTTTTTAGTTGAAATTCTAGGATTTTCCAAGTATATCATCATATTGTCTACAAAAAGAGATCGTTTTATTACCTTACTGCCCATTCTGATCACTTCAAATTCCTTTTCTTCTTTTACTGCTATTGCTAACATTTGTTTTAGTATGGTATTAAATAATATTGGTGATAGCGAGTATCCTTGTTTCACTTCTTATTTTATTGGGAAAGCTTCTAGCTTACAGACAATGCTTGCTGATGGTTTTAGGTAGATGCTTCTTATAATTTTAAGGAAAACATTCATTTATACTTATGCTTTCAAGTGTTTTAAATAGGAATGAATGTTTTTCAAAATCTTTTTCTGCATCTTTTAATATAATCATCTGATTTTTGTTTTATTGCTATAATAAATTATTCATAATTTCCCTTATATAGAACAAACCTTACATTCCTGGAATAAATCTTAGTTGGTCATAACGTATAATCTTTGTGATATATTCTTTTTTTAAAAAAAATAAAAGTATTTTATTATTTTCCAGTTACATATAGAGATAGCTTTCAGCATTTGTTTACATAAGATTTCCAATTTCCAATTTTTCTCCCTCCCCTCCCTCCCGTCCTCCCCCAGACAGCAGGCAATCCAATATAGGTTTTATATATATACACACACACACATATACATATATACATATATATATATATACACAATATATATATACACACAATATATATATATACATGTATTCTTGTAGTCTAACTAGTATTTTATTTAGGATTTTTATATCAATAGTTATTACTGAACTTGGTCTATAATTTTCTTTTTCTGTTTTTGCTTTTCCTGGTTTAGGTATCAGTACTATATTTATTTAATAAAAGAAGTTTGGTAGAACTCCTTATTGCCCTATTACTCCAAATAATTTATTTAATATTGAAATCAGTTGATCTTTAAATGTTTGGTAGAATTCACTTGCAATTCTATCTAGTCCTAATACCTTTTTCCCTTAGGAAGATCATTTATGACCTGTTCAATTTCTTTTTCTAAAACAAGTTTATTTAGATATTCTATTTCCTCTTCTGTTAATCTGTGCAGTTTATATTTTTAAAATATTCTTCCATTTCACTTAAATTGTTAAATTTATTGACATATAATTGGGCACAATAATGCATAATAATTGCTTTAATTTCATCTTCATTAGTGGTGGATTCACCTTTATCATTTTTGATACTCATGATTTGGTTTTACATTCTTTGTTTTTTTTTTGGGGGGGGGCAATGGGGGTTAAGTGACTTGCCCAGGCTCACACAGCTCGTAAGTGTCAAGTGTCTGAGGCCGGATTTAAACTCAGGTCCTCCTGAATCCAGAGCCAGTGCTTTATCGACTGTGCCACCTGGCTAGTGCCTCCCCTCCCCCAAATTTCATTTTTTAAGGCTCATCTCATCATAATCAACTCAACTACAAGCTTTTGTTCTATGTATACTCTTTTGAACTAATCTAGTAATGATGATATTCTTAAGAGTTAAAAATTTTATTTCCCCATATAAAAAGTAAACCATTTAATCTTATTAAATCCCTTATAGTCTTTTACATTTAACTTCTTATGTTTCTCCTGATCCTTGTAAGTCAAATTTCTTGTTCCTCAAGAATATCTGAAAATCCTTTAGTTCATTAAATTTCCTTTTTCCCCTTGCAGGATTACACTCAGCTTTGCGGGTAAGTTATTCTTGGTTGTAAACCCCTCTTCTTTGATTTTCAGGATATTCTATTCCATATCCTTTGGTTTTTTAATGTTGAAGCTGCTAAATCTTGTGTTGTCCAGACTGTAACTCCACAATATTTAAATTGTTTCCTTCTAGTTGCTTATAATATTTTCTCATTCACCTGGGAGTTTTGAAAATTAGTTATAATGTTCCTGTGAACATCCCATTTTGGGATCTCTTTCAGTTGGTGATCAGTAGATTTATTTAATTTATTCAATTTCTCTCTTACCTCTAGTTCTAGAACTAGGGTGATTTTCCTAATGATTTCTTTTGGCATGGTGTCTAGACATTTTTCATCATAACTTTCAGGTATTCTGACAATTCTGATATTATCTTTTTTCAATCTGTTTTCCAGGTCAGTTGTTTTTCTAATGAGATGTTTAACATTCTCTTCTATTTTTTTATTCTTTCGATTATGTTTTATTATTCTTTGATATCTTATGAAGTCATTAGCTTTTCCTTGCCCAACTCTATTTTTAAGGGGTTATTTTCTTTGGTAAGTTTTTGGATCTTTTTTCTCAATTGGTTGGTTTTCTTTTTATAATTTTCTTGCATTACTCATTTCTTTTCCCAATTTTTCCTTAACCTTTCTTGTATGATTTTTAAAGTCCTTTGTAGGCACTTCTAAAAACTCTCTTTGGACTTGTGACCATTTTATATTTTTCTTTGAAGCTTTACAAGGCACTGTTTTATCTCCTTCTGAATTTGAACTCTATCACCATAGTAGCTAGCTACGGTTAGATTCTCTGTTTTTTACTCATTTTTAATGACCTATTTCTTGGTTGTTCTCTTTATGTTAAGGTCAGGCTCTGCTCCTGTGGTGTCAGGATAATGTCTTAGGCTTCAGCTTTTACTTGCTGTTGTTTTCTGAGCTCTATCTGCTGGCCTTTGACCTCTTGATTCATATTTTATAATCCAAGGCCAGGTGTGGTCTTGTGGCTCATGCCTTGGTCTATAAGTAGCTTTCCCCTGAGCCATATCTGGGGTCCCCAGAAATGCTGTCACCTCAAATGCTCTTATTTCCCACAGTCCTTCAGTTGGTTGAAAATGCCAGCTCTTCTGAAAGTGGCCACAGTCAACAGGGCATCTGCCCCTCTGTGGTGTATGCTCACTTCTCCTTGTCCTTAGCCATAGCCTGGGACTGCATCTCATCAGCATACCTTGACCTCTCATTCAGCATCAGCAGAATGCTCCCATGATCTTCCCCTGATCAGCCACCCAGCTCCTATAATATCTGTGGGGCAAAAATCCCCAAATCTAAGGCTGCTGCCTACACAGCTGTCCCCACGGTTTTCTGTTGACTTCAATCAAGCCAGGCTACCGCCCTGGGAAGTTCATTTTTTAAAAATATTCTCCCAAATTGTCTAAAGCTGAACAACTGCTTTATCCCAACTTTTAATCATTTCTGCCACTCTAAATTTTACTCTAAAACATCATTTTAAGTTATTTGCCAGGGAATTTGGGATAGCCAGGTAGTTTACTGTCTCATTTCACCATCTTCCCACAATTCTTGCTTTCTTCTTGCTATTAGTTTTTTTAACAAGCATTGATTAAATAGCTATCATGTCCCAGGCACTGTACTGAGTTCTTTACAAATATTATCTCATTTTTTCCTCACAATATCCCTGGGAATAAGGTGCTATTTGTGTGTGTGTGTGACACAATTGGGGTTAGGTGACTTGCCCAGGGTCACACAGCTAGTAAGTGCCAACAGTCTGAGGCTGTATTTGAACTCAGTTCCTCCTGATTCCAGAGCTGGTGCTTTATCCACTGTGCCACCTAGCTGCCCCCAGGTGCTATTCTTTTTTTTTTTTTTTAAGTGAGGCAATTGGGGTTAAGTGACTTGCCCAGGGTCACACAGCTAGTAAGTGTTAAGTGTCTGAGGCTGGATTTGAACCCAGGTACCCCTGACTCCAGGGGAAATGTAGACTGAGAAAGGTTATGTATCTTACCCAGGGTCAGACAAATTGTTGAATGTCTGAGGACATATTTGAACTCAGGTCTTCCTGACTCCAAATCTAAGGCTCTATTTCCCGAGTCACTTAGCTGTCTCTAGGTATTCTTATGCTCAATATTCAGTAATCAATAATTGCTTATTATGTACTAAGCATTAAGTGATGAAGCTACAAAGAAAGCAAAACATTTTTCCTGCCTTCAAGTAAGTCACAGGATCATAGGAAGAGGCAACAAATAGAAAGAGGCTAAAAAGGTAAGGGTGGGTGAGAGGAGGAGGAAGGTCCAGGTACCTGGAGCTAGGGCATGATGAAATCTAGGGGACTTCAACTAGGAGCGAAATTATGAGATAGCTGCCATCCTTAAGTGGAAAATCTGGGAGGATATCTCTGATATCTACCCTCCACCTTTTCCAATCAGAGGTCCTTATTACCTCTAATAATTTACAGGGGCCTGACTTCAGGCCCTTGAAGCCTGAGTTTCTTTATTCATAATTATTATTTGTAATATAATTATTACTGTCCTCTTTCACAGTAGAAAGTTTGTCTACTGTAAAAGTATTGGTGGTAATAATAATAGTTCACACACATATCTTTATGGTTTACAAAGTGCTTCCCATAGGTTATCTCTTTGAATTTTTATTGTCAACATGAACACTGTTAGCTCTGGATGATTTGGCAGAGCTCAGTGGATGAGTGCCAGGCTTGGGCCTGGAGTCAGGAAGACCTGAGTTCAAATCTGACATCAGACATTTACTAACTGTGTCACCCTGAGCAAGTCATTTAATTCTGTTTGCCTCAGTTTCCTCATCTGTAAAATGAACTGGAGAAGGAAATGGCAGACCACTCCAGTATCTTTGCCAGGAAATCCCCAAATGCAGTCATCAAGAGTCAGACACAGTTGAGACAACTCAACAACAAAAACAACAACAAAGACAACAACAACATGACAGAGAAGGCCAGCCTCTCCTTTGGGATGGGACAGTCAAAGGATGTTATTTTACATGTTCTTACCCATTGAATAGTTTGCCTTCTGTTTAGTAGAGAGTTTGAGAAATTCATTAAAAGTGAAGTAGATAGTTCCCTAAGGAGCCATTCTTGGAATGATACAAGCTCACACTCAGGATGCCCTTGATAGTTATTCAGTTCTTTTCATACATTCTAGTTCTAGCCCACGTTTTGCCACCTACCACCGTTTAGCCTTTTTGAACTTTATTTTCTTTAGTTATAAAATGTGTTTAATAATACTTGTTCAGCTTACTTCTAAGGAAAACTCTTTATCAACTCCAAAACACAATGTGAGGCAAACTCTAAGACAATTTCACTTGATCTTAATAAGAGCTATAATTTATCATGTGCTTTAATTTGTACAAAATGCTTTTACATATATTATTACATTTAATCCTCACAATCATACTGTGAGGGAGGTGCTACTAGTTTCACATTTTGCAGATGAGGAAAATGAGTAGTTAAAGTAACGTGGCCAGGATATCACACCTTGTAAAAATAATAACAACAACAATAAATAATAATAGTAACACCAACAACTATAATTATAATAGCTAGTTTTAACTTTAACAAACTTTAACATTTGGAAAGTGTTTTGCAAATATTTCATTTTATCCTTATAACAACCCTGGGAAATATGTGCTGTTATTCTCATTGAGGAAACTGAGATTAAATGACTTATTCAGCATTACATAGCTAATAGCTGATTGAGATAAAATTTGAATTCAAGTCTTCCTGAATATATAGGCTAATTCTCTATGCACTCCCCCACTTAGCTGCCTAAGTATCTGAGGCAGGATTCTCACTTAGGTATTCCTGACTTAAAGTCCAATATTCTATTGTTGTTCAGTTGTTTCAGTCCTCTCTGACTTTTGGTGACCCTCTTTGGGGTTTTCTTGGTAAAGATATTGGAGTAATTCACCATTTCCTTCTCCAGCTCATTTTTATAGAAGAGAAAACAGAGGCAAACAGTTAAGTGACTTGTTCAGGGTCACATGTCTAGTAAGTGTCTGAGGTAAAATTTGAACTCAGGAACATGTCTTCCTGACTTCAGGCCCACTTAGCCATCTAGCTGCCCCTCTTCATTCAAATCTTGCCTCAAACAGTTATATAGGGCTGCCCCCCAATACTTTGTACACTATGCTAAATAGCTTCTTGTGAGGCAAATAGTCTAGACATGATCTCTCCTTTTTGCAGATGTGAAAACTTAGGCTCAGAAATGTCAGGTGATTTATTTAAATTAATAGGTTATAAATGGTAGAACTAGGACTCAGTGCTTATTTTCTGGTTATGAAGTCTAGTGCTTTTTCTATTAAATGTCCCCCTTTACAAACTATATTGGCTCTTATATAAGAGAGAAAATTTTTAAGTAATAAAATAACCTCGAGGATGCAAATAGTGATTTTTCAAAATTACTTGAAAAATCTAATCCCTCTCAGGAAGGGTGATTCCCTCTGTTCCTTTTCTGTGATGTATAACTCTAATTCTGATACTTTGATCAAATAGTTCTGTCTCATGGGATAATTATATTAAGTTGAGATATTTTGAAGTTTTGGCTAAATTGCTGTGCTTCCTTTGTTAGCTTTGAAAGAACTGCAAGGACATAATGCAGAGGTGAAAACTGGAGACTCGAGTTGTGATCCTGAGAGACATTCCCTAGCTATGCTACTTTGGCCATCAGTTCCCTCATGCCAAAAATGAAAACATATGGGGGAAAAAGAAAGCCATATCATCTAGATGACATAATTTGGGCAGCTGGGTGACTCAGTGGATAGATTGCTTGGCCTGGAGTCAGGAAGACTCATCTTTCTAAATTCTAATCCAGCCTCAGACACTTACAAGATATGTGAACCTGGGCAAGTCACTTACCTGTGTTTGCCTCAGTTTCCCCATCTGTAAAATGAGCTGGAGAAGGAAATGGAAAACCACTCCAGTATATTTGCCAAGAAGACCTCAAATGGGCTCATGAAGAGTCAGACACAACTAGAACAACTGAACAACAACATGGCCCAATTCAGAGCTTAAATGATTAGGTTTTCATAGAATGGTTAATGGCTTCCTCATTCCTCTCTGTCTACTTCTTTGTGTGTGTGTGTGTGTGCATGTGTGTATCTGACCATACACAGTGTCCAGCAGCATGTCTGGCATCAGGGAGAGGGATAGAGACTTGACCTGTATGGAGCTCCTGGGTAAGGAACCTCCTTTACCACAAAGGTTGAAATCCTTTCTACACCTTATATTCTTAGAGTTTATATGATCTAGCCTGGAATGCTCTCCCTCTTGTGCATCGACTGTTGACCTCCCTGGCTTTCTTTAACTCCCAACTAAAATTCCGCCTTCCTTAATTGTGCTTAATGCCGATGCTTCCCCTCTGCTAATTATTTCCTATTTATCCTGTATATAGCTTGTTTGGCATAGATTTGTTTGCATGTGTAAAGGATTTTATGATTACATCTTTTGGCTAGAATTTGAAAGAAAAACCTTGGCGTGCACTGGCCTGGGGCTCCGCAAACCGCACGGTGCTCCACCCACTGGTTGTAGCTGTTGCCATGGCGCTGGCACCTCATGTCATCACCACTCTATGATGCCTACATGGACCTGGCAAAATTATAATGATTGGAAGCCTAGTGAGGGTAGTCATGTGACTGTCAGAGCAGCCAGCTAATTGGCTGGGGACTGTGTGGGGGTGCTGGGAGAAGGGAGGTTTTTATTTCTGGCATTCTAGCTGGAAGCTGGAAGTTGCTGGAAGAGGCCCGGGTGTATTTGCAGCTGATTACTGGGTGGTGGTGTTTTTGCAGGTTGTATAATTTCCCTTTCCCCATTTTATTTCCTTTCCCTTGATCCTACTGATCCTGTTTGTGTGTGTTTTTTAAGTTTGTTCTTGTTAAAATAAATCCTGTTCTGTTTTGAGGGAGGCTGCCGGTCTCCTTCCTTGCCCCAATATTGCGGTGAGCCGCTTAGCTAACACTTCCCACACATGTCGTTTCTCCCATTGGATTGTAAGCTCCTTGAAAGCATAGACTGTACTGTTTTGCCTCTTTTTGTATCTCTTCCAGTAGTTAGCACAGTGCCTGACATGTATTGGTGCTTAATAAATGCTTATTGAGAGATTTATTGATTGATAGAGTCTCATTGCCAGTATGCGTCAGGGGCAGGGCCAGGCCCTCTTGGTTTTGAGGTTCTCTTTCAATTCACTATGCTACATTGCCTTTATTAAGCATGTAGTAAGTGCTTGTTAATTGATATCCAGTTCTTATCTATCCTCCAAAGTTCAATTTAAGTCCTGCATCCTCTATGAAACTTTCTAAAACTATTTAAGTCGACACTTACCTCTCCTTTCTTGGAGCTCCAAAGGGGTATGAATGTTTGAACTTAAATGTCTTCTAATTGTTTTTCTTTCCTTTCCCATTAAAATACTCAGTATTTGAATGAAAACTCTGATTCAATCAACCATTTTCCCAGGGTTTTATTGTACAAAGGACTCCCCAAGTGTCACCAATAATTCAGTAGCACAGATATGCAAAAAACGGATGATATCTTTTCACTCTCCCCCCCCTTTGTTATTGCTTGTGGGGGAAAAAAGCTGACCTTAAATTTCTACTCCCTAATTGTCCCTACTCACATGACAAAAAGCTTTCCTCCATCAAAGGAAGGTTGCAATATTATCTCTGCAGACCAGATGGGAGACATTCAAAATGATATTTATGATTCATATGTTTATCAGTATCTTTCATTACATAAAATACCCTCTGGCTTGTCTCTTTTTCTTCTTTTTTTCCCTTTTGCCTTTTTAACCTGTGTTGGCAAAACAGCAAAAGGCTAAAATCAAAGCACATCATCTTTTTATTCTCCCAACATGACTGCTTGCCCCATAGATCAATCCTTTGGAAGAAAATAAAGAAGAAAATGCCATCTCCCTCGCTGGCCTTCCCCAAAGAATACATCATGCCCTATCTCAACTGTACAATGAAAAAGACAAAGTCATCAATCCCCTGACAAGGTAAATACGCCAGAAGGGATTTTATTTTAACAGCAGACAAATGAAGCCTTTTCTACTTCTCCGGACTTTTTGGCCCCCAAGAATTTGGATCAGTGGAATTCATGAAACCATCCACAAGTATTCATCTGGTTTGAATGGTGACTCTGACACTTAACCAGCTATATGACTGGAAAATAAAAATCTCAGCCTCAGTTTCCATAAAATAGGAATACCAAACAACATGATCTAGAACCTACCTTGTAGGACTGTGAGGTTAAAATGTGATAACTTTATAAAGCATTTAAAAAAATTTTTTTTTTTGGCAGGGAAATGAGGGTTAAGTGACTTGCCCAGGGTCACACAGCTAGTTAAGTGTCAAGTGTCTGAGGCTGGATTTGAACTCAGGTCCTCCTGAATCCAAGGCCAGTTCTTTATCCACTGCACCACCTAGCTGCCCCTGTAAAGCATTTTTTATTAAACTTAGACAATTAATCCATGAAGATTTATTAAGTGCCAACAAAATATAATGCTATCTAATATTTGTCCAGCAATTACTATGTGACAGGCCTTGTGGTAATTAAGCACTTTACAATTATTATCTCATTTGATCTTCATAACAGCCTTGGGAGGTAGAGGATATTATTATCCTTATTTTACAATGGGAAAAATGGGGCCAATAGAGATTGTGACTTGCCCAGGGTCACATAACTAGTAATTGTCTGAATCTAGATTTGAACTCAGGCCTTTCTGACTCCAGGCCCAGTGCTCTATCCACTGTGCCACCTAGCTGCCCCTATATATGAATATATGATATAATAAATATATGACATTACATATAAATATCAACTATTCCTATTATTAATAATTATTATGTAACACATTTACTCTGTGTCCAGTTGTGTGTACTCTAAGGGATACAAAGCCATATAAAATGTGGTCCCTGCTCTAATACACACGAAACAGGATAATTACATCTAAGAAGATTCAGTCCCTTTTTGTATGGATATGGAGTATTACATATATTACAAGTCAAAGTTGATACATTGGTTGATTTTGTCCCATTGCCTTTTTTTTCCTTTTCTTACAAGGGCTGACTTAATAGGGGATAAGGGAAGGACATATTTAGTAATGTAATAGCAAAAGGTATTTAAAAACAAAAAAAAAAGCCAATTAAGTGCCCAGTAAATATAGGCAATTCATGCCATAGGAACTCTAGATGAGAGAGGTTAGTGTTGGGCACTCCCATGTTCCTAGATAGGTACCAGTCAGATGGCATGTGGCAAATGAATTAGAATGGGGAGGGACTTGAGGAAGGGAGACCAAATATTAAGCTATCACTGATAAACACTAGTATACACTCTTTCATCAAGCTTTCCCTCACTCTATCTTCTCTAAAGCTGATCTTGTCTGTTCTATCCTTCTGAAAAGGATGTCCTCATTTATTTCTGACTAGCTATTCTATGCATTCTCCAAAGTCCAACTCAGGTATAACATTATTTGTGAAATTTTCCCAAACTACAAAAGCCACATCTTAGCTAGCCACGAGACCCTGGGCACGTAGGGTTGTTGTGAAGATCAAATGAGATTATATTTGTAAAGTGTGTCTTAGCAAAATGTCTGACAAATAGCAGGTGCTACATAAATACTTATTCCCTTTTCTTCTCCCCATCCTGCAATTCTCAAAGAGAACAAGTTACAGAATGGTGTTCAGTCCTGCAGGGGTAGAGAAGCTTCGTCATTGGGAGCTTCCAGCTGGATGGAAGTCACAAGCTTGATCAGGAGGTGTCAGCCAGTAGATATTTATGAAGCATCTACTAGGTGCTGTGCTGAGCCCTAGGGCTATGAGGAAAGGTAAAAGTCAGCCCCTGCCCTCAAGAATCTCACAGTCTAATTGGGAGACAACATGTAAACAACAATGTACAAACAAGCTAGGGAGAAGATCAATTGGAGATAATTAACAAGAGGGAAGGCATTATTAGTATTAAGGGGTATCAGGAATGGTTTCCTGTGCATAGGGAGAGTTTAACTAGGACTTGAAGGAAATCAGGAGGTAGAAATGAGGAGGGAGAGACATCCAAGCATGGTGAACAGCCAGAGAAAATGCCCTGAGTTGGGAGATGGAGTTTCTTGTTCTAGGAACAGTGGGTAGGAGGCCATTGTTACTGGAAAGATTGGAGGGGAAGGACCAGAAAAATCTGATTTTTTTTTTGTGGGGCAACGAGGGTTAAATGACTTGCCCAGGGTCACACACCTAGTAAGTGTCAAGTGTCTGAGGCTGGATTTGAACTCAGGTCTTCCTGAATCCAGGGCCAGTGCTTTATCCACTTCATCACCTAGCTGCCCCTTGAAAAATCTGATTTTAAACTAAACCTTCCTACTCTATGGATATCAATGGAATGCATTTTAGGTATTAATAGTCACTAGCATTTACTTTGTTTGCTAAGTGCTTTACACATATTATCTCATTTGATCTGAACAACAACCCTGATTGGGAGAGAGGTACTATTATTCATCCTATTGTTTTGTTGTTGTCATTTTTCAGTGGGGTCTTACTTTGTGACTCCATTTGAGGTTTTCTTGGCAGAGATACTGGAGTGATTTGCCATTTCTTTCTCCTGCTCATTTTACAGATGAGGAAACTGAGGCCAACAGGGTGAAGTGACTTGTCCAAGGTCACATAGCTAGTAAGTGTCTGAGGCCAGATTTGAACTTGGGTCTTCCCTGACTATAGGACTGATATTTTAGCCACTGCACTACCTGGCTTCCTATTGTATACATGAAGAAACTGAGATAAAGAGAGGTTATATAACTTTCCCTGGATCACACAGATATTAAGTGTCTGAGGTTGGATTTGAACTCATGTCTTCCTGACTCCAGACCCAGTGCTTTTATCCTTTGATGGTTTTCAGATGATGGGTGAATTTATAAGCCTCATCTATCATAAAAATGTGGAACCTAACATTTAAAAATTATTTATACATTTTGTTTTTGACTCAGCAGATACTTTCTAATAAATTACCCAGGCTACTTCCCTCTACGAAGCACATTTTCTCTAAACAGTAAGTTTCATTACGTTTAACAGAAAGGAAGACTCTGTCTTTAAACAGTATGCTAATAACATCGATTGTAGTATTTAACTAGAGTTTTGTTTGGAACAGGGTCTTTACTGTCACAGTAGACCTGTGGGACTTTCTCTTTTAGGTCCCTCCCAGGGTTAAAATTCAATGTCTCTCATTTTAGAGACATTAAGCAGTAGTTGCCTACTGGCCACCTGGCCGTTAACTGCATGTTCTGTTGTCTAGGGAGAACATGATGTATGGGCTGCTGGTGGTAAAGAATCTAGTGTTGTTAGTTCCAGTTGTTAGAGATTGGGGCAAATGAGAATAGTCATGGGTGAACGATCACACAGCCAGCACATTAGTTTCTAACCTATTGCACTAGAGAGCTCCCTTGTACTCTCTCTCCCACTGACCACCATGCAAATGCATGCCCTTGTTTGCAAAGGACACCTGATTCCACAAATAGATACATTTTTTTTTCTGAACAGTTTCTCATTATAAACTTGATAGTCACCTCAACAAAAACAATCACATGAACAAACAAAATACAGAATAAGATCATACATAAACCATAAATTCTGAGCTATTTATAAATGTCTAGCAAGAAACATGTCATTTGCTCTGCAGTTCCTTCCAGTTCTTTACTTAGAGAACTTCTAGTCTGACTCCCTCATTTTACAAATGAGGAAACTGAGGCTGAGAGGTCAAATGACTGCAAAAGTCAAGTCACTTGACTAGACTCAACATTTATTCCTTCATTCATTTTGTTTTAACACATAATATTTTCCCCCAATTACATGTTAAGACAATTTTTAAACTTTGTTTTTTTGTTTTGAGCTCCAAATTCTATTCCTCCCTCCCTCCCTGAGAATGTAAGCAATTAGATATAGATTATACATGTGCATTTGCAGCGAATATTTATCAAGTACAAAAGTAAGCAAAAGTGAATTATACACAAAACTTGACCCTCAAGGAGTTTGTAATATAATTAGGGAGTAATAGTAAACATGAAAAGTTAGATCAAAATACTATTCAAGGAAGCATGTGATAGCACTAGAAGAAAGTCTAGCTGCGTTGGCAGAAATCATTCTCATTTATAGAAAAATAGCTTAAGCCACAGTGAATTTGGTTTACTCTGGTAGAGAGAGCTAGCTGGTTCAAAAACAACATAAACCAACAAATTTACTTTCAAAAATTCTCCTTGTCTCTTGTCCCAAAAGCCCTTTTCCTGGGTATGTTCTTGGAATTAAAAGGAGTGAAACAAATAAGTGAAGCCAATATCATGCCTTTTAATCTCCTTTGTTGTTAAATGGACACACCTGTTCCTTTAATTTGGTCGGTTTGCCATTTGGATACGTGTATTTAATCTCCTCTTCATGCCAATAAACTGAAATGTTCCTTGTTCCTACTTGATGCTCTCCAGAAGGAGGTATAGACCCCAGTAGCTGCATCTGGAGTTACATCCTGAGGGTACCTGGCACCTGGAATTAAAGAATCTTCTACCTTCAAATAGCCTTTGAGGGACTGGTTGAAGTTCTAAGAGAGATTTTGAAAAGGAAATCTTGCCAGAGACTTTTCAGAGGACAGTTACTGGGCATAATCAGTTCTGGTTGGAAACAGAATAATTTAATACTTTGATGTGATAATGATCTCATTAACATAAGTGTATATTTTCTCCACCATAGGAGATTGCCACCCATCCATATGCACAACCTTCCCTTCTGAATAATTTTTTTTTTTTTGGTGGGGCAATGAGGGTTAAGTGATTTGCCCAGGGTCACACAGCTAATAAGTGTCAAGTGTCTTGAGGTCAGATTTGAGCTCAGGTCCTCCTCAATCCAGGGCCGGCACTTTATCTACTGCCCCCTTCTTCTGAATAATTCTTGATTCTTTCTGAGAATATTTGTCCAATGTATTGGAGACTTTCTTCTGTTTTTAAAAATATTTAAAAAATTAAAACAGTTCTTATATCGATCAACATTTATTAAGTGCCTCTTGTGTGGGGGATACAAAAAAGAGGCAAAAGACAATATATGCTCTCAAGGAGCTTACAATCTAATGGGAGAGAAAACATGAAAACAAACATACAAAGAGAGAAAATAGGAGATAATTAACAGTGAGAAAGCACTTGGAGCAGGCTTTCTTTAGAAGGTGGGATTTTAGTTGGAACTGAAAGGAAGCTTACATGCAAGACATCATCTAGAAATTCCCCAAATATGTTAATACCTTAATTATCCAATAATGTGGAGGAAAAAGGTATTATTTGCTAATTTTCTAGAAAATTGATGTATGACTTGATCATTGTCATAAAAGAAACATATACCTGAGCCATGATTTGAAGCCAGGTCTCATGCCTCTAACTTTAGTATTCTTTCCATGTACTTCATTTCTTTAAGCATTAGAACTTTTTATTACTCAATCAACCAGCAAACATTTATTAAGCACCTATGTGCCATTCACTAAGGATTTAAAGACAAAACCAATAGAATATTTGACCTGAAGGAGCTTGTATTCTCTCTATACACACATATATAATTAATATAAAATAAAATATAATTTAATAGAAAGTGTATACAAATTTGTATTTAGCAGGTAATTCCTGTTGGGTAGGGGGAAGCACTGTAAATGGGAGAATCAAGAAAGGCCTCTTTTAAGCTGGAGAGGCACTTGAGCTGTCCTTTGAAATCAAGCAGGGACTCCAAAAGGTGGATTGGAGGAGGGAGTGTAATCCTGGAGTGATCAGCAACTTGGGTAAAGCCACACTGTGTGTAAGTAGGTAAGTTCAGTTAGATCAGAGAACCTGTGAAGGGAAGTAGTGTCTAAGAAATCTGGAAAAGGAGGCAAGAGCCAGAAATCTCAGAGGGGTTTTATATGTGATCACAGAGGCAATAGGGAGCCACTGGAGTGTTGTGAGCAGGGGAGCTGCATGGTCAGATCTATGCTTTAGGACTATCACTTTGGTAGAGGATAGCTTGGGGAAGGGAGAGACTTGAGGTAGAGAGACCAGTTAGGAGGTTATTGCAATACATTGCACCTTGGAGGACTTAACTCTTTATGCTCAAGGAACCCCTGCCCTGGGACCTCTCTATCCTGATAAGTGTGATTGTCTCCTTGTGGTCTCTCTACCTAGTCAGGTTCCAGCCATACTTTAAGTTACCCCACCCCTGCCCCATCTTCTCATCAGCTGCCTTGCCACTGTGCACAAACCCATGCTTCCTTCTCCTTTCCCCACCTATGCTAGCTTTCTAGCTCTGGTAACATTATCAAATTAATGTTGTCATTGCTGCTGGAGAGGAGTGTGCCATTCTGTTCCCCATGAGTCCATTCATCACAGCTGTAATTTCCCCAACCAAAATACCTGTCCCTGACCACTATTCTCTCGTGTGTGTTGTCTACTACTATTATACTATATGCTCCATGAGAGCAGGGCCTGTCTTCACTTTTGCATTTGTATTCCCAGCCCTTAGCACAGTGCCTGGAACATAGTAAGTGCTTAATAAATGCACTTTCATTAATTCATTTGATAGTTCAGGTGAGAGATGAGGAACTGGGGGGCAGCTGTGTGAACAGTGAGGAGGGGAGAGATGTAAGAGGTAGAATCAACAAAATTTAGCAATTGATTTGATATGGGGTGTTAGTGAGTATGATGAGTTGAGGATAATTCCAAGGTTATGAACCTCGGCAACTGGAAGAATGGTGGTGTCCTCAGTAGAAATAGAGAAGTTAGGAAGATGAATAGTGACTTTTTATTTTGGGGGGTTGGGGAGACTCAATGACTACCTAGGTAGGAAGAGAAACAAGAGAGAGAGAGAGAGAGAGAGAGAGAGAGAGAGAGAGAGAGAGAGAGAGAGAGAGAGAGAGAGAGAGAGAGATGTGTCTTGAAAATCTAGAAAGGAGAGAGTATACAAGAATAGCATTGTCAACTGTGTCACATAAGAGGAGAAAAGTCAAGAAGGCTAAGAACCCAGGAAAGGCCAATGGATAGGGCAATTAAGGCATTGTTGGTCATTTGAAGAGAGTAGAGTTAGGTGAATGATAATTTCACAAAACATATTTCACTGTGTTTTATGTGGGGAGTGAGTTTAATTAATCAAATTGATCATGAGGCATCCCAAATAATTAATTACAAGACTCAGTGACTTAGTTTCCTAAGTTTTATTGAAATACTGTGAGTGACCACAGGAAGGCCACCAGGGAGGTATCTTGAATAGGGAGATGAAAATGGTTTTATTTATACTGAGAAAAAGTAGATTATCTCCTCATTATTTTAATCTCCTCCTTGTGGGAGGTTCATGGGAGGTCTTATCCTAATTTGGACTTTCTGGGGTCCTAAAACAACCTCTGAGGCAGGTACATTTTTCCTTGGAGGTGTGTTTTGGGGCTTTACATGTTATAAGGTGAACCTAAGGATGCATTTGGCCTTCTCTGTGCATGTTCCTAAAGACATGCTTAAACTTGTCAGACCCAGAGGGTCTCTCTGTTGATGTTTTCTCTTTACTTAAGATCTGGTTTCTAGGTGTCCTGTCATCTAGGAATATTAATGGCTATTAATGGTTAATGGTCCTTAGTTACTGTCTCTGTTGATTGTTACTTTAAGAACACACACCTTAGTTTCTCTGTTAACTCTTTTAGGTACTATTAGTAAGGACTCAAGCCTCAGTTTTTCTGTTAACCCCTTTTTGCCTCCTCCATCAGGTTGAGGATTGAGTGAGAAGATAGGAAGTAGATAGGAAGTAGTGTAGATAGCTTTTTCTATAAATTAGACTAATAAAGGGAGAAGATATATATATATATATATATGTATATATATATAATAGTTTGAGGGGATGGTAAGGTCAAGTGAAGTTTTTTAGGGTAAGGGGAAACGATTGTGTTTATATACAGTTGGGAAGAAGGCAGTAGGTAGAGAGAGAAAAAAATAGCAAGAAAAAGGGAAGAAGATTGTAGGGAAAATTGGAATGAGAACCAGCAGTCATGGAGCCAAGTATGTAAGTAGAGCTTATGGTTCCAGTGAGAGGGGCTATCTCTTCATCATAAACGAGTAAAGGAAAATAGAATGGGGGAATTATGTCAAGGGGTTTTGAATTGTAGAGTCAGATAGAAGAGGGAGTTCACTATGAATTTCATTTTCCCTTAAAGTAGGAGGGGAGGTTTGGGAGCCACTGAAGCAGCAGCAGCAGCAGTAGCAGCAATTGCTTCTGGAACTCAGCCCACAAAGGGTAAAGGGGGTCGAATAATTGGCCAGAAGGAAATTACAGGGGTCTTTTTTTTTAAATAAAAAGAGATTTATTAGGAGAATAATATATGACCAGGGTACAGATCACCATGGTGACTGTCCCACTGGAGTAAGAGAAGACATGATATTTTGTATCTTTATAAAACAAAAGGGAGGGAAGGGTATTACAGAGAATTGGGAAGGAAATACAACAACAGGGAGGGGATTTTGGAATAATGGGGTATCAGTAAGATAAACAGCACCCATCCATATCTTGTATATCATCTTGAAGACCTTGATATCGCTTTTCAGCATACTGAGGTCATGTCCTGCCATACCTCATACCTGAGGTGGGAGAGAGGGCTGTTTTTCCCTTGGCCTTGGGGGTTGGGATCTTTAGATTTCTTGGGGGTTCCACTGTATTCCCATAAAATTCACCCATATTCTTATTTCTGGGGAGAAAGGGACAAAGATTCATCTTCTGTAGCTTCTTCAAGGATGAAAATGGGTCATAGAGATGTCCCTGTTGATTAAGGAGAGAGGGAGTGAAAGGTCGCTCTTATGGGCACAGTCCAAGGGTTACAGGGGCATTGCTGTGACTTCACTGACCACATAGGAAATTGTCCCAAGAGCCTTATCAGGAGGGAAAAGGCTCAGAAGGTTCTGATATAGGGAAATGCAAGGATCTATAAAACCCAAGGTGCACTGACAATAATTGATGTAGGGGCTGAGGCAAGAAGTGGTTAGGATCATGTAAATACAAGCTTCCTCAGGACACCATCCTGGTGCAAAGAATGGTGTCTCTTCTTGAGATGCCAGGGGTGTTGTAAAATGACCACAATTAAACCTATATCCTGGAGGAGCACAGAGAGATCACTTGGTTGACCTTAACAATCCAGTAACATTAACCCCCTATTCAGAAGAATTGTTAAAGGAGACAAGTATACCAGGTCTGAGGCCTGCCTGGGATAGGGCATTTCCTTGAAACTACAGATATAGGAAATGATCTGGAGGCATTAAGGCCATGAGCTAGGGGCTGAGAGTTCTCTTCACTCTGGGTGTCTCCTACATACCAAGCAGTCAAAAGGGCCCGCCTTAGTTACTGCTTCTCCTAAGTGAATCAGGACAGTATTACTCCAGGTAGCAGTGAGTGCATAATTCAAAAGTAATGGTAACAATAGGGCCAAGAAGAAGGGTCACAATAAAAATTAGGGTACAAAGGAGAAGAAATACTCATTCCTGGGTGTCTGTCAGCAGAAGAGAAACTTGAGATCCTTCACCAGTTCACTGGAACATGTGTCCTTTTCCCCACTGTTTGTCTGAGGGGATAAAGGGTTTAATGTGAGAAACATGAGTACATATATTCTGCCCCTTGCACTTTACAACTGTGGGTGTTGAGAGGATAACTCAATGGGAACCCTCTCAGTTTTCAGAAACACTAGGTCCCCTGGCTGGGCTGGGTATTGAGGTTCCTGCCAATCTTCCAATAAAAGTTTAGGAAGGGTTTGATTTGCATAATCCCTGAGGGCTTGGTGAATGGCCCAATTGTTTAGAGATGAAGGCCAAACCTAGGAGTTAAGACTGAGAAGGGCTTTTGTTACATCCCGCCCTTTTTCTGTTTTGCCAGGAAAGACTTCTACCCATCCAGTAAAGATCTACAAAGACCAAAAGTACTCTCTACCTTTTACAAGGTGGTAAGTGCGTAAAATCTATCTGCCAATCTTCCCCGGTAGTTCCCCTGTCTTTGGATTTGCTTAAGGAGGGGGAAGTTTTGAGGGCCCCAGTAGTATTGGTTTAGGTGCAGAGGGCACAGGAATTGCAGACATCTTGGATGATCTTAGAGATGCCCTTGCCCATAAAAAGAGACTTTACTAAAGTGGTTAGAGCTTCCCTGCCCAGATGAATGGAATTGTGGAGGCCCACTGCAAATTTCCAAGTCATATTACTGGGGGGAAAGCATACAGGGCTCTTTTTGCTAGTACTGAGGCAGGGCTCTGTTGTTTTGCCCATACTCAGATCCAGGTCACAGGTTTGGGTGGCTCTCTCTGGCTGGGGAATAGCACTAGCACACCAGAGCTTGTGGTCACAGTGAGCTGGATGCTCCTCATAGTTCCAGGGCAGAAAAGCAGGGCTTGTGGTTGCTTGTAGACCAGAGCACAGGCCAGGAGAGTAGTAAACATCCCTCTCCTTAAGTCATACCACCTTGGAAGTACTAATATTACAAATCCATAGAAGTATCTCTGAAAGCAGCTGCACAAACCCCTTGAAGCTTGGGACAATGCACGATACACCATGGAAGTAGTACCCCACTTTAATAAAGAGTTAAAAGTCAAGAAATAGGCTGGGAAAAATGAGCAAACAAAAAAATTCTGACCATAGAAAGTTTCTATGGTGACAAAGAAGATCAAATATACCTTCAGAAGAAGATAACAAAGTCAAAGCTCCTACATCCAAAGCTTCCAAGAAAAAATATGAATTGGTCTCAGGCTATAGAAGCTCTCAAAAGGAAGTTGAAAATAAAGTAAGAGTGAGAGAAAAAATGGGAAGAGAAATGACAGTGATGCAAGAAAATCATGAAAAAAAGTCAATAGTTTGGGTAAAGGATCACACACACACAAAATACTGAAGCAAATAATACTTAAAAAACGGTCGAAGCCAAACAGTAAAAGAGGCACAAGAAAGCCATTGAGGAAAAGAATGCCTTGGTAAAGCTAAGATTGGCCTGATGGAAAAGAGGGTACAGAAGCTTACTGAAGAAAACAACTCCTTAAAAATTAGGATGAGCAAATGGAAGCTAACGACTTTATGGGAAACCAAGAAACTAAAACAAAACTAAAGAAGGAGGGGAGGATTTTGCTCAGAGACAGAGGAAAAAATAAGGTTGGGGACAGTTACTATGTGGATGTGATAGACAAGGGAAGAATGAAAGGATTGACTTGCAGCAGGATGGTCCAGTTGAGGTAGATAGCATAAGCGTATAGTGGACTTACTCAGGTACGGTTGTGTGACTTTTTTTTAGCACTATTTAATAATGCTTGAGTAGGAGAAGAAGAGGCAAATAGTTTGGGTAATCCAGGGGTTGGGATTGGCAAGGCAAGAGTGGTGAAAGGAAAAGGAAGCAAGGGATGTGAGAGTAGAAGACAGTGTAACAATTAACAGATTACATAGGGTCAATTTTAGAAAGGGAGGAAAGAGAAGCCAGAGACTGGGTGATGGCCAGGTTAATGCTTTGACCTGGATTCATTCTAAAAAGGATGTATAGTTTTTCTTTTCTCCTTTGAAAAAGGGTATTGAACATTGATCCAACTTTTTCTTGATCACTCAGGGTCACAGCACAAATATCTATGAGTGTGCTGGTCATTACCATATCTCTCCTTCTCTCCACTCAAACATCTACCATCCTAATGTCAGGTACTCATCATCTCTCTCTTGGACTATTGCAAGTGAGCATTGGACCCCCTGCTTCAAATCTCTCCCCTTTCTTACCTATTTCCCACTCAGTTGCTAAGTGATTTTCCATAGGCTTGACCATGACGCCCCCAATCTCTCAGTAAAAGCTGGTGTTCCATATTCCTTTGATGATTAAATATAAAGTACTCCATTTGGCATTTGAAATTCTCCATAAACTTGTGCCTTGTGGACCTTCTTTGTATCACCATCACTTAACATAGGGCCTAGCATATACAAAACACTAAATGCTTGTGAATGACTAGTCCCAGCCTCTTCCCACCTTTCTAATACTTTCCTGCTTTTTTTTTTACCACACATTCAATAGTCTAGGTACACAGGCCTATCTTCTGTTCCTTGCAAACAACACTCCCTTTTTAGTACATTTTCATTGGCTGTCCCCCATGCTTTCCTGACTCACCTTAGGTTCTTAGAATCACTGCTTTCCTTCAACATTGAGGTTGATTTCCACCTTCTGTAGCAGCCCTTTTTCAATTCTCCCCATTCCTGGCCCATAGTACCCAGCTCACTGAGATGACTTCCATCTACTCCTGATATATTTTGGATGTACCTAGTTATTTAAATGTTATCCTTCATTAGAATATGATCTTTTGGGGGCAGGGACTGTTGGGATGACAATTTTGGCCACTCAGAAGTTTTAACTTAATTATGATATGTGTCTGTTTTCCAGATCATTGTACTTCTCAGAAATCTGATTCCTTCCCTCCAGTCCTCTGCCTTGCTAAGGTGGTGAAGGTATCCATTTTATGTATATTTTTGTCAATTTATATGTAAAAAATATGCATATCTTTTGTTTTTTATATCTTTTATATCATCTTAATTTCTGAATAGTATCCATCACTTATCCTCTACCCAGCAAGCCATTAGTTCCAATAAACAATAAAAAAAGAGCAAAATAAAACAATTCAACAATTCAAAAACTAAGCAACATATCAAGGGAGTCTAATAGTATATGCAATGTTCTGCAGCCCATAGTCCTTCACATTTGTAAAAAAGGAAAGGAAGAAATGTCTATATTATTTATTATTGATTTTAATTATAGCATTATTGTGTGTGTGGTATGTGTGTGTGTTCCATAATGTAGTAACAAGCATGATGTTTTGGAAAGAGCATTGTGCCTTGAGTCAGAAGACTGGAATTGAGCCCCAACTATAAACTCCTGGACAGTCACTTAATTTCTTTGATCCTATGTTTCCCCTTCTGTAAAATGGGGTTGATGTTACCGTCCAGTAATTATATTTTGGGGCTTTTACACATCTCAAAGAAATCATGGATTGAAATATTTTGTAAAGCTCAGTATAGCCATTGGCTCAAAGACCCATATATATGGATCTCTTTCGATTTTGGAGAGCCAACATTTTTATAGATTAAACAAACAAATCCAGAGTGGAGGAATTCACACTTTGTATTAAAAAGACTAAAACTAGGAGTATGTCAAGTTCTTTTATAACATTTTCATTATAAATATGGTATATCTATCTATATATATATATATGTATTATATACACATATAACTATGTCTCTATCATCTATATATCTATCTACCTATCATTTATCTATCTAATATATAAACATAAGAATCTTAGAACTGTCACTATCAAGGGCCAAAATCTGGTATAAGGGAGCATCAGTCTGAGAGAGGACAAGGTTATTCTCCATGAAATCAACCTTAGAGGTTTTATATGTCTCCCAAACAAAATCCTTGTAACAAATATGCACAGTCAAGCAAAGCAAATTCCTTCATTGGCCATGTCCAAAAATGCGTGCCTTATTCTGTACTTTGAATCATGCAAAAGCTTATTGATCTCTCACCTTGAATCTTTCTCCCCTCTCCAAACCATCCCCTTTGTATCTACAGCAAAATCCTTCTAAAGTATAGGTCTTTCAAAAATATTGTTGTTGTTGAATCATTTCATTTATGTTCGATTCTTTGTGACCTTATCTGGGGTTTTCTTGGCAAAGATACTGGAGTGGTTTGCTATTTCTTTCTCCAGCTCATTTTACAAATGAAGAACTAAGGCAGACAGAGTTATATGACCCTGGGTCCCACAAGTAGTAAGTGTCTGGGACCAGATTTGAATTCAGGAAGGTGAGTGTTCCTTATTTCAGGCCTGACACTCTATCCACTGTGCCACCTAGCTGCCCTGTGAAGAAAGTACTACTATGTTCTTATTAGCAGTCTAAAATTCAGGTAGGAATATAGTTCTTGGCATGAAGATGTGTTATTAGACTAACAGAGCCTAGGATGATGGCAACTGGAAGAGGCATTTACACAAATAAGTATAAGGCATAAAAAATAGTCAAGTAGTCATGCATATGCCTAAGTACATCATGAGATCACATGTACTTTTGGTTCTTTTCTAGGAAGAAGTGAGGTTAGCATTATTAGCTATTTAGGTAGATAGATAGATAGATAGATGATAGATAGATACATACATGCATACATACATATATGAATGAGAGAGAAAGAGACAGATGTACACAGAGAAATACAGCATTTAGTAAAGGCTTACTATTTGCAAGGAACACAGCTAAGTGTCTAGGGTACAAAAGCAAGTGAGGACAATGTCTGTCCTCAAGGAATTACATTCTAAGTGGGGAAAGAAAAGGGATCTGGAAAAGGGGGAGAGGTTAGAGATTGTCAGGAAGTGGTGTAGGAATCCTTATCCAGAACATGATAAGACCAAGACTTACTTGTCAGAGCTAGGCTTCCCAGGGAACCAAGTCTAAGGTTTTGGTTGGAAGGAGAAGAGGGTACTATTCTGATGTTTGGATATTTTTGTCACCTGATGTATGTCTTAGTGCCAGTCATGGAGGGATACTGTTATTTGTTGCCAGGACCAGCCTAGTTTGTATCAGAATAAGTGACCATGTGATGTGATTCCAAGGGCATCAGGAAAACAAGACTGCTCTCAAACCTCTACTTTGTTTGATAAGAAATGTCTAAAATTCCTTTCATAAATGTTTAAAGCATTGCATGTCATAATCAAATGTGAAGTTTAAGTGTAAATACCCTGGGGAAAGGGGACAAAACAAGTTGTCTTGAATTCATACTAAATTCATATTAAATTCATACTTAAGTGTAAATAACCTAATCTGAGATTAAATTTTGGCTGGTGGCTGGGAAGGTGGAGAGAGTCCAAGGCATTGGGACTCAGAAGGAAGTTGAAGAGAGCAGTCCAAAGTATCAATTGAAGGGAAAGTTCTCCAAGATGGGTGCTGAAGTTGAACTTTGCTGACTTGCCAATTTTGCTGTTTGTGGGAAAACACACATTGGCTGTCATAATTCCTTTCAAAAGCAGAACAAGGATCAGTGGATTTAATTTCTATATTTGGACATTGCTCTGCCTTTGTATTCATTTTTCTCAAGCTCCACTGATAGTCAAGAACGGTTTAGGCAATGCTGCTACATTCAGAGCAAAGCAGAAAGCAGGTGAATACTGTTTATATAATGGGAATCTCTTCAAAGGGAAACAGGTGACTACTGGCTTTCAGTGCTGACTGGGGAAGTCAAATATTAACATTATTGGATGCAAATTTGAGGAGTTGCTTCTATCCCAAGCTATTTATTTTGAGAGACTGTTTGTGCATGGAAAATGATGGTTATGGAGTTGTCCAGCACTAAAACGATAGGCCCTCGAAGGTCCAAGATTCATATGTGGAAACAGTTTTTTTTTTTTTTTAAAGCAGAAGAGGAAAGAAAAAAAAAGATGAGCCCAGTCATTTCAGAATTCTATTTGACTTCTCAAATGGCATCATCATCTTTTCTGTTTCTGGTTTTGCCAGTTAAATGCTAATGATGCACATTCTAAGACATGATTTGAAGGTGCAATTTATTTCCAAACTCAAGCCTTTCTTCTTAAGAGTATTTGCTATAATGGATATACAGGAATAATATCAAGGATTGAAGAAAAGAGGCACTCAGAGAAAACAAATAAACCATAAGAACTCAACTGGAAAAATTATTTTTACCTGTCTTCTCTCACTCCAAATACAGCACACAGTTATTTTCCTATATAATGGATTTTAACATTCTAAAATTAAAGGGGCTGATGAAAGACTGCTGGTCAATCAACCTCCAGGTGGCCACAACCACTGGCTGCAGATCTTTGTCTGGAAACTTGGGTGTGTTCCATATAGAATGCTCATGCTAGAATGATGCCTGAGTGCAGCCATGCAAACTCAAGTCTCTTTTCCTTTGTGAAAACTTCCCTAAGTGGCTCCATTCAATAGTGACCTTTCTGTCACTTTGAATTTTCTCAAACCATATGTATTTATTTGGTCTGTATCACACTCTCACATCCAAATATTTTGTACTAGAATTGTTCTCTAGTTACAGCAAGTGTGTCTCTCTCTTCCTCTCTTCCTAACCAGGTTTTGAAGCTCCAAGATAGGAACTTTAAAAAAAATGTTTTTTTCTTGCTTTCCCCTCCAGTGCCTCACTCAGGGCTGGGCACCTAGTAGTCACACACTCCTTGTAGGATCACAAAATCTCAGACCCAAAGGGGATCTCAGAGGACAACTGGTATACTACATTCCTCGACAAGCTTCCACTTGAAGATGTCTGGTGATGGAAGGCTCACTACTTCTTTTCTTTTTCTTTTTCTTTCTTTTTTTTTTTTGGTGAGGCAATTGGGGTTAAGTGACTTGCCCAGGGTCACACAGCTAGTAAGTGTCAAGTGTCTGAGGTCAGATTTGAACTCAGGTCTTCCTGAATCCAGGGCCAGTGCTTTATCCATTGCACCACCTAGCTGCCCCGGGCTCACTACTTCTTGAGGTGTCATACACTTTCAGGGATTGCAGTGGCCATTTATTCCAATACATACTCCAAAAGAATCACCACCATAACTTACCAACAAGTGGACATCCAACCCGAGCTTGTAGACTTCAGTGAGGGAGAATCCACTGCCTCCTAAAACAACCCATTATATTTTTGGTTAGCTTTAATTGTTAGAAAGCTTTTCTTGAAATCAAGCCAAAATTTGCTTCTTTAAAATTCCACATTTTTTTTCTGCTCTCAGGGTCCAAAAAGAACAAGTCCAATCCTTCTTCCACAGAATAGCTTTTCATATACTTGGACACAGCAGTCTGCCCGATTTACTATAAATTAACAGCAGAGATGTGCCGAAGCCAAGTTGAACTGGCTTTCTAGGGGATTGCTAAATTTTCAATGTGAGCATTTACACCTTGGAAATCAGCAAATGCTACCCATCAGAATTTATTGTTTGTTGATTGTTTAGACTTAAGAAAGTATTAACAAAGCAGATTACATTTTAAAATGTGTGTACTGAAAGCTAGGTGGCACACTGGATAAAACACTGGCCCTGGATTTAGGAGACCTGAGTTCAAATCTGACCTCAGACACTCCTCACTTACTAGCTGTATGACCTTGGGAAAGTCACTTAACCCTCATTGCCCTGCAACTGAATAAACAAAGAAACAAATAATTTAACAAACGAATGAATAAATAAATGAATAAAAAATATGTGTATACATTTCCCCCTCTCCTGCCAGAGTTCCACCACTAAACATTTACTAGCCCTCCTTTTTTTGTGAGGCAATTGGGGTTAAGTGGCTTGCCCAGGGTCACACAGCTAGTAAGTATTAAGTGTCTGAGGCCGGATTTGAACTCAGGTCCTCTTGAATCCAGGGCCGGTGCTCTATCCACTGTGCCACCTAGCTGCCCCTACTAGGCCTATTAAAAGGAAAAATAAGTGGCACATGATAGACTCTAGCAGGTATATGTACAATTCACTTTTTTTTTCTATTCTACTTTGTACATGAAAGTGTTAATTTTATTTGGTGTTTGTTAAATTCAGAATTGAAAAGGTATATTTTAAAAATCTTTTGCAATAGCTCAGAAAAAAAGGCGAGGATTAGGGTGGTGTGAGTGGAGAGAAGGGATCAGGTGTGAGAAATGTTCTGGAAGTAGGATTGACAAGATTTTGGCATCTTATCAGATATGGGAGAGGGGTGAGGGAGAGAGGCTGTCTGTCAAATATACAAATACCAAGAGGCCAGTGCTGTGGGCTGTCTCTGCCATTGCTTATCATAGTCAAGACAATAGGTATTCTTCATGTAATTGATTTTTTTCCTGTGTGAATAGTTAAGATGAATTCATAAGTGAATATGGATTTTGTTTAGGAGGTTCTGCATTGTTTTGGGACTTGAGGTAATCAGCACCATATCAAACCCTAACAGGAGTAAATGGAAGACCTCACTTTGTGCAGGCAATCCCTTTTCCCTTGGGACACTGCACTAGATATGCTCCAAGACAGTGAAAAACGCCTTTAGCCATAGCTTACTTATCCATGCTTTGTGTCATGCTTGATATTTACACCTCAAGCATAATCAAAGTCACTTTTCTAAGAATCTTACATGATTTTGATATATGCATGGAAGAATACATTATCAGACTCAGGAATTTCTAGCTAGTTTAAGACTCCACCCTGGAATTACAAGTATGGGGAAAGGTAAAAATGAAGGTGAGCTTATGGAAGTTAAACCTTCCATGCAAGATATGACTCTTCAGTTGTATGACTGTGCTGGTCTATTCTATTGATCTGAGAGCACTTTTTAGAACATGTTCTGTCTTCACTCAAATAGATTTGAATATCTGCAGAAAAGGAATACATAGTGGATGCAAAAGTTATCACATCCAATCTAGCCTGGGTTTTGGTTTAACATATCCATAATATTTTCCATCAGTCATTTTTCTTTTGGGGATATGTTTTGCTTATTTCTTTCCTCCCTCTCTCCTTCCCTCCCTCCCCCTCCCTTCTTCCTTCCTTCTCTTTTTCCTTCCTCTCTTCCCTCCTTCCTTTCTCCTTCCCTCCTTCCTTCCTCCTTCCCTGCTTTCTTCCCTCCCTCCCTCCTTCCTTCCTTCCTTCCTTCCTTCCTTCCTTCCTTCCTTCCTTCCTTCCTTCCTTCCTTCCTTCCTTCCTTCCTTCCTTCCTTCCTTCCTTCCTACCCTCCCTCTCTCCTTCCTAGTTTCCTTCCTTCCAATGTTTGGAACTCCTAGTGTGGAAACTCCTTCCACCGATGGAGGTCAACACCTAATCTGTGAATTACAGTCTTAGACAATTACCAGAGACACTAAGACGTTAAGTGATTTGATTATTGTCACATAGCTAGTATGTGTCAGAGACAAGACTTGAACCCAGGTCTTCTTGGCTCTAAGGCTGTCCTTTGATTGCCTATATTGTGCTAACCATTTATATTCATTCTACAAAGAATCTTAACATCTGATTCTAAGCAATATTATCCATGTTAATTCTGAATTTTGGGGTGGGGAGGATGAGGGAAGGGAAATTAGTGGTTTATGGTAGCACTGAAGAGGGACCATTCATAGTCATTGGCAATTTTAGAGTGACCTGAAGTAGTTGCAGAAACTCTGTGCTAGACTTTTAGAAGTGTTGGTGGCGGGGGAATAGAATATATTTATTCTATCACTTATTTTTTCTCCACTCACCCCTGGCCTTCAGGAAAGGAAAGTAGCTTAGCAAAGTTTGTGTCTTATAGCAAAGATGGGCACTCACATTATTCTCACTCATTTGTTTGTCTCAGCTATGGTGTTTCTTTTTAATAGAGAGAGAATATAATTTCTTTCCATTTTTCAGTAGTTAGCTCACCACTGTGGCTTATTATCACTGCCATCTATAACTGAGATGTGTGAGAGCCTTGGAAATAAGCTAATAAAAGGAATTATGAAGGGGAGTGGAAATGAGAACTGAATTGGACACATTTACCATCAACAGGATAAAAATCACTTTATTCACCTCTCCACTCCCACTCTGAAGTTAAAAAAATAAAAAAAAACTTCATGCCTCCATTAGCAGCATCATGGAGGTGTGATGGATTGCCTCATCTCATCTCATCACCTTGAAGGCCCTGAAGAGCCTATCTAAGGACTTACTCTCACAGTAGGAGTCAGCAATTGTCAACCAGGATATAACTAGTGGAGGTAAAAATTATTCTTTAGGAAATATTGAATAGTTTGACATCATGTTTTCAACTTTTATCTTATATATTGATTAGTTAGTAAATTAGACAATTTCATAACTTACAGGAATAATCCCCTTCCTTCTCTCAAAAACTCATTTGCTGTTTAAATGGTTTGCAAATCCAATCAGAAGCATGGATACCTGATGGGGAGTTGGACCAAGGGAAAGGAAAGGACTCCTGGCTTCTGGAATTCCCGATGAAGTGGTATGTGCAATATTAAGCTCTTGATGATGAGAATTATTTACGGCTCCTATTGGACCATTATTTACTATGACCAGCTCAAAATGACATTGTTTTTGTTAGATAAACTTCTCTTTTCCTTCCCCTGCAAGGTGGTCTTCTCTAGCTTATGAGATTATTCTCACTTTAGAAAGGGCATCTGTATAAAAATGCTCCTATCTTGTCTTAACCTTTAGGAAATTTGTAGATATTTAGCAGATTCCCATCTCTTCTGAAGATGAGAGTCATCAGAGAGGTATCACGGTAGGTGTAGTCCAAACATAGATGCAGGTTTTGGAAACAAAGATTAAATCCAGAAATCTTTGAACAACTTGACAATAGGTTTAGAGGCTAAGTAGAAACATGGATCTGTGCTTGGGAGTAGAGGGTCAGTAGCCAAGGGGATCCATACTATAGCAAGGTCAGGAGCGAGAAGTCAAGAGCTTTCAGGAAAAGAATCATCTGGAGGAATTCATTCATTTTTCCATGAATTCAATAAATATTCAGTCAATGTTTATTAATTGGCTTTCTGCATATAGAGAAGTTTCTAGCTGCTGGGAGGAGAGATACAAATTTTAGATGTCTTAGCCTCTGCCCTCTCAGCGATTACAATCTTCTTGAGGTGAAAAGACACCAACCTAGCTGGCAATTGTAATGTACAATACTATATCATAAACACATTAGAGGGTTACTAAACAAGATGTTATATGAGATTCAAGGGGGAAGGTCATTATCCAAATGTGTGTGTGTGTGTGTGTGTGTGTGTGTGTGTGTGTGTGGTATTTGTGAATCTGAGAATCTTTCATGGAATAGGGTGGCATTAAGTTGATTTGACGATTGCATAAGGATTTAACAGTGAGAAAGAGAAGCCAGAATCCTTTTGTAGTTGAGGTCTGCTAGAGAAGGGACACACATTTATTATTATTACCTATGTGCCAGGCACTGTGCTAAGCACTTTACATATGTGTCTCATTTAATACTCACAGACAACCCTGGGAGGTAGGTACTTATTATTACCCCCAGTTTATAGGTGTAGAAACTGAGGTAGAGAGGGAGCTTGGCTAGGGTCCCACAGCTAGTAAGTATTTAGAGCATATTGAACTCTGGTCTTTCCTTACTCTATGTCCAGCACACTATCCACATGCATCTCTAGGTGCTAGCTATGTATTCTTCTTAGACAGCTTGAGGAAGTGGGCAATTGTAGGTTCTAATAGGGTCCTGACCCAGTGGTCTTTCGCCCCAGAATTCTTTTTTTGTGTGTGTGAGGCAATTGGGTTTAAGTGATTTTCCCAGGGTCACACAGCTAGAAAATGTCAAGTGTCGAAGTTGGTTTTGAACTCAGGTCCTCCTGATTCCAGGGCTGGTGCTCTAATCCACTGTGCCACCTAGTTGCCCCCTCCCCAGAATTCTCGAAACACTAGTCAGGTGATACCCATTTAAAACTTAGCCTATGTTTATCTCATTTTTGTATTTATTTTGTTGTTATAATCATTCTTGGGGAGCATGCTTTTGGGTGGAGGGCTTGCTCATATCAATCAAATTATAACACCTTGATTATTGAAATATTAGAGGCACTGCAGACTTGAAGTCAGAAAGAGCTGAGTGCAAACTTAGACAAGTCATTTAACCTCAAATTTTTTCATCAGTGAAATAAGGTAGTTGGGCTTGATGAATAGAAGGGCCTTCCAACTCTAATCTATGAGTCTATAATTATATTTATCCTTTTGTTTGTTTTTGTTTTTTTTTGGGGGGGGGGGCAATGGGGGGTTAAGTGACTTGCCCAGGGTCACCCAGATAGTATGTCATGTGTCTGAGGCCGGATTTGAACTCAGTTCCTCCTTGAATCCAGGGCCGTGCTTTATTCCACTGCGCCACCTAGCGGCCCCTATGACTTACCCTTGTCAAGACTTAAAACACATAATAAACTATTGAGGGAGATGAGTGAAATTTTGTGAAATAGGAACAGAGTGGTAGAACTGCAAGGAACATTAGACAATGAGAGGACCATTGAGTCTAAATCTCGTTCAGTTTACCAACAAAGAAATTGTGATCCAGAAAAGTCAATGATTTGCAGAGCTATATGTTACTGAAGACTGTCCCTTAGTTCAGGGTTCCGTCCTTGTCTTTATTGTATCTCTTGAAAGAAGAAAGATACCTGCCTGGCACAGGTTATATATGCCTTAAGAGACAAGAGGACAGACATGCTAACCTACTGAGATTCTTTCCAGATGAAGTGCTTCTATATTCTATCATAGATGAAAATTAGATTCGTCTGATGTGACTCCGCTCCTCAAAAAGCCCATTAGCTTTTACCCAGAACCCTGTGGTTTATAAGGAGTTGCAAATTGGTGGGTCATTTGTTTATTTCTAGCAACACAATGTGAATAGTTTCAATTATGGCTCAAAACAATGGAGACTATTATTGAGGATTTATATGAGTGCTTATGTTTCTAGACATACTTATGAATATCCATTCCATGGTAACCCAAGCAGACAATTCAATAAAGGTGGACCTTTCTTCGAGAATCTTAATTTAAGGGACATATATGTTTGAGCCTGGTTATACATGCAGTGTGTCCCAAAAGTCAGGGTACAACTTTAAAGCCTTTTAAAGCTATTGAACCCCGCATTACAAAAAAGAAACCATTTTACAGTGGATCTAATAGTAAGGTAGGCTCCTGTATTACAACTAGTGTAGAAACATGTTCTCTTTATAGATTAGTAGAAACTCTCACAAAGATTCCTAGAACCACAAACTTGCATGTACTCTTAGAGGTCAAATCATGAACTCCCCTTGTAGGTGCTTAATAAATATTTATTGGTGATTTAACTAAATGGGAGGGAGAAAAAGTTAAAATCAGGGCATTTAGAAGCTACTGTTCTGTGCCCATAAATGAGAAATTAAAAGAAGGCACCTCTGTTAGATAGTATTATTCAGTGGGGAAATAGGGATTAGACTTATAAAAATTTGATTCACAACTAATCATTAGGAATGTAATTTGTATGTAAAATAAAGTACGCTAGTACCCTTTGTCTACTGTGGAGCTGAGACTTTCAGAGTCTGAATGATACCTAGGGTCATACAAATAGAGGAAAAGGGTAAATTAGAACTCAGAATGCCTAGGTTTCTACTACAAGAACCTAATCTTGAAAAACAAAAGCTTTATTGATGCTTTCTATTTTTATATCACACTTAATTTTGGATTTCTGCTCTCTTCCACCTCTCACCTCCACCACAGTCTTCTTTTTGTTACAGTGAAAAGCAGATAATCCAAACCAGCTGGCAGTGACCGCATTTGATAATGTGTGCAGTATTCTATGTCTGTAGCCCTGTCTCTTTTCTGAAGAAATGGAAGATGTAAATTTCATCATCTGTTTTACTGAACAGTTGACCCCTCATTATAATCAGTCAAGTCAATATGCATTTATTAAGTGCTATTTCGCATGCACTGTATTAAGCATCAGAGATGCAAAAAAGGTTTAAAAAAGTCCCTTCTGCCGAGAGGAACTTTTCTAATGGGAGAGACAACATATAAATTATTAGTCACATATATGCAGATTAGTTGAGGATAATCTGAAAGGGAAAGACATTAGCAACTATAGGAATAAGAAAGTCTTTTTGCAGAGGTGGAATCTGATTTGAGTCTTAAAGGAAATAAGGGAAATTAGGAGACAGAAGTGAGAGTATAAAATATCCCTACCTAGAAGCAACCAAGTTATGAAGTGCTTGAAAAGCCAAACAGAGGACTGCAACTCACTGGGTAGGAAGACATAGTAGGGAGCCAAGTGGAGGATGTATCAGAGTGAAGAAAAAGTCAAGGTGGGGGAAAAGTTAGAAGGTTGTTGTAGTAATCCAGATAAGAGGTGATGGAGGTCTGGAGTGAGTTGTGACCAAATGGAAAGAGAAGCAGTTACTGTATATAAGAAATATCATGAAGATAGAATCAGATTTGGTGACTCATTAGAGATGTGGGGTGAATAAGACCAAGGAATCGAGGATGACACTAATATTGTGGGCCTGAGTGAGTAGAGGGATAGTGGTGCCTTTGACAGTAAGAGGGAAGTTCAGAAGCTGTGGGGATTTGGGAGTAAATATAATGATTCTGTTTGACGTGTTGAATTTGAGATGTCTCTGGAATATCCATTTTGAGATATCCAAGAGTCAGTTGGAAATGAATGACTATAACTCAACAGAGAGAAAAAAGTTGGATTATAGATTTTGATGATTAAAACCTATGGGAGCTAATGAAATCATTAAATAAGATTGTAGAGTGAAAAGAGAGGGGGAACCTAGTACAAAGCTTAGGGGAACACCAAACACTGGTGGGTACAATATAGATGAATAAACAGCAAAGGAGACTAAGAATGTGTGGTCAGAGAGATATTAGGAGAACCAGTAGAGACACCAGTGTCATGAAAACTTAAAGAGGAGAAAGTAACCAAGAAAAGGTGATCAATAGCATCAAATGATACAGAGGCCAAGGAGGACAAGGACTGAGAAAAGCCCATTGGATTTGTCAGTTGAGAGATTATTCTTTGGACAGGGCAGTTTGAGCTGAGTGATCAAGTTGGAGGGCCATATTTCAGAGGATTTGTTTTCCCATTAGTGTTCCTTACATTTGTATTGTTCTAGTCATTGGGTATAGAATTCTGGTCCTGCTTACTTAACTCTTGATCAGTACATTCAATTTGCAAGTTTTTCGAATTCTTCATGCTTGTCATCAGTTAGAGGGCCACAATATTACATTGCATTCATATATCACCTTTAGTTTAGACATTCCCCACTCATTGTGCACCCGTTTCATTTTTAGGCTTTTGTTACCACACATAATCCCACTAAAATATTTTGATATGTGGAATCTTTCTTTTTATATTCTACCTCCTTGAAAAAAACATGCCAAGGAGTGGGATCCCTGGGTCAATAGAACAAGTTTAGTGCTTTAATCCAATTTTTTTTTTAGAAGCTGTACTTCCTCTAAAACTTTGGGATTAGCAGGGATGAGACATAGGTGGATAGTAAAGTTCCTGAGTGAAATTATAAGTAGCACTGCCTGTTCCTTCCTGTGGGGATCCTAGAAAACCCTTCAGGATATAGCAGAAAGAGGGGCTAAATTCACTGAAAGCCATCTTAGAAATTTACCATGAGAACCTACTATGTTAATTGGAGGTCTTCTGATCAAGTGAACTTTGCATTTTTGAGGGTCACCCTTCTTCGTTTTCATAGATTTCTTTAATCTTTCCACTTATTTTTTGTTCTCTGAGACAGGATGCCACAGATAGCCTGATTGCTTGAGTTCTCTATCTAGCTGGTGTCTTACTGGCAGATATGAAATAGCATCTGAATATGCAAAGCACAAGCAATGCTTATCAAACACAAAATCTGGGAAGTATGTGAACCAGAAATAGCAACTGGAAAGCTTGGAGGTCCTGAGACTGCTGGATGGATGACTTTGTAATCAACCTTAAAGAAGAGTCACTGCAGTAGTGATAATTATGCGCACAGGGATGGGAAGTATCACATGGCTGCTTGGAAAGTGGGTCTTCAGCTACCTAAGGGAAGTCAGTTGCTGGATTTGAGTTTCCTTTTTTCTGCATAAGTTTGGATTCCACTTCTGTTAGTATTTAGGACTATTTTAATATGGCTAAATTCAATTTAACAAACATTAAGAATGTACTTAGTTTAAGGCACTCCTCCAGACACTAGGGTTTAGAGAGAAAAATGAAATAATCCCTGACCTGAAGGATCTTAGAGTCTATTGATTATACAAAAAAAACCTCCCACATTTATCAAACACATTATTATGTCCAAAAGCATTGGACTGGGAGCTGGGAGTATAAAGAGAAAAGTAAGATAGTTCCTATTCTTGAGGTATTCACATTCTAATTCCAAGACGTAACACAAATCAGAGGTTTCAGCTTCAGGTTAGATAGAAAGTTACAGTATACTTTGTCCTTTGTTCATGAAGAGGACCATGACATCAGGGTAATGTCATGACTTGCACTGAATTGAATTTAAGTGAGGGAGAAGTGTGCAAGGTCACCAACCTCATTCTCTCCTCTAGTGGCAAGACATATATCAGGATGACAGGAGATGGCTCCAGGTGTTTAAGGCAATTGGAATTAAGTGATTTGCCCAGGGTGACACACCTAGTGTCTGAAGTGAGATTTGAACTCAGATCCTCCCAACTTCAGGACCTGTTCTCTATTCACTGTGACACTTAGCTTTCCTGTACAGTATACTTTAGGGCACTGGTGGTGGTGCTTGAAGAAGACCAAAATGACATCACTATATTGGGGTCAAGGTATGGTGTGTCTGACTATGACTGATTAGACCAATATGAACTTGAAAGGCTCTACCACAGGTTGGGCACAAATAGTTCATACAAACATGTGAAGTGGAGATTATCTCTAAATTTGCACTTTTCATGTTTCTTTTGAGCTACTGCAATTCTGCTTTGCTTATACAGAACAGTGCCTTTGATGTAGGCACATCATACTGGGCAGGTCTGTGCCAGTTCTCCTATGTCTCTCAACCATTTCTAAAGTTCTTCAGAGAGACCTTGAGAATGTCCTGCAATTCAAAAATGTCGTCAGGCCATTGGAATTGCACTCTCTGTAATAGAGTTTCAGTTGGTGAAAGGACTTCAGTGTCTGGTACCTTATCTTGAAAGATGATCTTCAGAATCTTTCTCTAAGACAATCCAAATGGAAATAATACAGCAGGGCATAGCAGCAAAGCAGATGATAATCTTTTGTGTCATTTCAAGAGATAAGACCATATGTATTTCTGATATGGAACCACTTCATAGTGCCAAGGACTTTGGTTTTCAGAATTTCCTTTTCTAGGTCTTTGGTAGATGTGTCTACTGAGGAGGTAGGAGTTGTATCATATGAAGAGGCAATTGCCTGATTGCATAGCCGTATGGGTTGCTCTCCTCAGTGATGGCTGTTGGAGCCAGGTTGAAGCAAGTCTGGGGTGGGAGGCTGTTCTTCTGGATTCTTGGGCTCACCTTATGGTCATTGGCAGTTGGGCAATGGGTGGTTGTGATGAGAACACTAGGTCCCTTATCCACAAGCGATAAAATTTGATATTGATACCTGATTTTAATGGTGTTAAGGCCAAAAGATGGGCACTCATGGACTATTTAGCTTAGCACAGAAAATCAAGCAATCAATCAAGTAATACGCCTTTGTGACTTACCTATTATATGCCATTTACTCTGCTAGGTATTGGGGAAATAAAGAAATGAAACATTCTCTCCTGTGAAGGAGTTTACATTCTACCAGGGGAAGACATTAGTGAAAAGCATAAAGGATAAGGATGAAATAATTGATATTGGGAATTGCATTTTGTATAAACTACTCATGCTTGGTTGGTCATGATTTCTTTATTCATAGTTGTAAAAGGTACTTACTTCCTTGATCTTCTGATATGTTTATGATGTGACCTTTTATATTAGTTATGTATTCATTGGATTGTTTCTTGGCATATGGTATGTGTTGGTCTAAAGCTGAATTCTGCCAGGCTAATTTCTAGTTTTTCCAGTATTTTTGTTAAAGAATTAATTAAATTTGTTGAATAATGAGTCAAATAATGCGTAAATAGGCTTATCAAATATTATCTGATAAATTTTTATTTGCTTTTGTATGGTGTTTGCCTAATTTGTTCTATTTATTGACTTTTCTGTTTTTTAATCAGTACTCAATAATTTTGATGTTTACTGCTTTGTTGTATAGTTTGAATCTAGTACTGCTAGACCCACTTCCTTCCTCTTAAAAAAAAACCACCTTTTTTGGGAGATTCTTGACTTTTTGTTCCTTTAGATGAGTTTTATTATTTTTCTCATTCTTTAAAGTAATAGTTTAGTAGTTTTATTATTATTACATTCAATAATTTAATTTCTATGGCATTACTACTCTTATCATATTAGTATGGTCTAATAAGCAATCCATATCTTTCTAATTGATCTATATTTCCATAAAGAATGTTTTATAGTTGTGTTTATATATTTGCTGCACATCTCTGTAGGTGAACCCTGGAATATTTTATATATTCTATAGTTATTTTGAGTAGAATTTATATTTCTATATTTTCTTACTAGGTTTTGTTTTAAATATACAGAAAAGTTGATGACTTATGTGAGTTTATTTCTTGATGCTTTAATGAAGTTATATTAATAGTTTAATTATAATTGACTCTTTAGGGTTCTATAAGTAAATCATATCTTCCTATAATCAATGGCTTCATTATTTCTTATAGCACAGTAGTATTCCAAAAAACATGAATAGATTTGCACAAAATAATGAAGAGCAAAATGAGCAGAACTAAGAGAACATTGTATACAGTAACAGCAATATTATTTTACAAACAACTTTGAACAACTAAGTTATTTTGACTATTATAATTACCCATATTAGCTACAAAGAACTTATGGAGGTAGACACCAAAGGCAAGAGAAAGAACTGATAAATAGAATCATATATAGGATAATTTTACATATATACATATTCACATATGTGCATATTATATATATATATATACACACATATATATATATATATATATATATATATATACATATACTCATCTCTAGTGCATGGTCAGGGGAAAGAGGGAAGAAAAGGAAAAAGAAACAGAAAGTTTATGATAACTTTAGTATATATTTAAAAAGAATAGCAAGTTGTACATAATAGATTTGCAATTTCATGTGCAATCATCTTTTTATTCTACTGTTTTACAGAAATGTTTGTGTTAGTCCATAAATTAAAAGTTAAAAAGTAAATTATGTCATCTGCAATAAATTAGAATGTTGTTTCCTTTTTGCTTATGCTTATGCTTATGCTCTCAATTGGGAAGTAGGTGGTGCAGTGCATAGAGTACTAGGCTTGGAATCAGGAAGACTCATCTTCATGAGTTCAAATCTGTTCTCAGACGCTTATTGTGTGACCCCTGTGCAACTCCTTCAAACCTCTTGGCATCAGTTTCCTCTTCTGTAATGTGAGCTGGAGAAAGAAATGTCAAACCACTCCAGTATCTCTGCCCCAAAAAACCCTATATAGGGTCATGAAGAGTTGGACGTGATTGAAATGACTGAACAACAACCTCTGATTCTAAACCTGCACTCTTTCCACTATGCCATGCTGCCTGCAAAACATTTCTTTGTTCTGCTGATCCTGAAAGAATACTGTAGAAATCAAAGACTTGTCAGCTTTTCCTGTGCCACCTTAAGAGTTCAAGGAATCTCAAGACAGCTCTTTTTTGGATCAGCAATAGGGTTATTGGTCTATTATTTTCTTTCAATTTTGTTTTTTCTTGACTACATATCAAGACCATATTTGTTTCATAGAAAGAATTTTGTAGAATTGCTTTCCCCCCTGTTTTTGCAACCATTTACATAAATTGGAATGAATTGTTCTTTGAATGTTTGATGGAATTCATTTGTAAATCCATCTGGTGCCATTTTTTTCAATTAAGAGTACATTTAAGGCTTATTCAATTTCTTTTTCTGAAATTGGATTATTTAAACCCTCTATTTCGTTTTTTAAAAAATGTGTACTTTATATCTTTGTAATTATTCATTTATTTAAATGATTTATTTTATCATTTAAAAATAGCTTTTTTTATTACTTACTCATAAGTTAAGTTCTTTTTTGCTTTCAATTTTATTGGTCTCTTCTTTCAATTTTCAGAATTCCTGTTTTGGTGTTTAGCTGATCTGTTCTTTATCCTTTTGTCAAAGATAGTATTTAGAAATATAAAATTTCCCCTAATGAATGTTTTGAACTTATCCCCAAAATTTTGATTTTTTTTCTCATTATTGTCATTTTCTTTGATGGAATTACCCATTATTTTATGATTTATTCCTTGATGCATCAATTCTTTAGGATTAGCATTTAGTCTCCAACTAATTTTTAATCTTCTATGATTTTGTTCACAATACAATAAAATCATATTCCATAAAATATGTGTTTAGTGATTTTCCTTTTTTGGTTTTTTTTGGGTGTTTTTGAGGTTTTGAATAACCTGATAGATGGTTGATTTTTTGAAAAGAATGCTATATACCATTAAGATATATATATATATATATATATATATATATATATGGGGCAGCTAGGTGGCGCAGTGGATAGAGCACTGGCCTTGGATTCAGGAGGACCTGAGTTCAAATTTGGCCTCAGACACTTAACACATACTAGCTGTGTGACCTTGGGCAAGTCATTTAACCCCAATTGCCTCACTAAAAAAAAAAAAAAGAAAAAGAAAAGAGAAAAAAATGAATATATATATATATATATATATATATATATATATATATATATATATATATATACACACTCATCTATTCTTAATCACTGGAGAGCTATCATAGTTGTCTAGAATTCTATTTAGGTCTTTAACTTCTTTCTTGTTAGATTTTCCTAAATATTAATTGTACTTAACATGAGCATGCTGTGCTTTTGTTTCAGGCTTTGATGTATATTTTGGAGTTATACTTTTCTTCTGGAAATGGTCTCAAATCTTACTGGATCCATGATATTTGTTTGGCATTTTCTTTTTACTTATTTTCCTAGCCTTATCCCCTGAATTTGTGCTTTGTGCCAAAAACCATGCCTTTACTTCCTTCTGGATGGAATGGTGAGGCCTTGATTTGACATGTTTTGCATTATCCAGGACCCTGCCAATGAGTTCTGAGTTCTTTGAGGTTGGCCTCAGAGTTGACCAACAAGCTACAGACTTTGACTGTCCTAGGACATTAGCAGATTGTTGCCTTCCTAGTCTTAGGTTTGCAGGATCTTTATTTCATTGCAGCATTAAAGCAAGATAACGTAGGCTTCAGATTTTACCCCCTGGCCTACACATTTGACCACTTCTGTGCCTATGCTTTTGGACTGAATGTTTTTGACTGGATCCTTTTTCTAGTGCCTACACGTTTCTGGCTGTTTCTTTCTATGGACCCAGACTGGGAATATATTCTTGGTATAGTTTCTACTTGGATTTCATTTTATTTTTAAAATTTTATTCTTCATGGTGTTCTTTATTCTTTTTGGAGTAGTTGTGTTAGGACAAAGCTGTTCTACTCCTGGTCACTGTGCCATCTCAATGAGAAGTGTCAGATATGATTTTCATTCCTATATCACTTGATACAGCCACTAAATTCCTACTTTATTATGGAACAGAAGCTCAGTTTTCTTTTCTTTTTTCTTTTTTTTTTTGGGGGGGGGCAGGGCAATGAGGGTTAAGTGACTTGCCCAGGGTCACACAGCTAGTAAGTGTCAAGTGTCTGAGGCCGGATTTGAACTCAGGTCCTCCTGAATCCAGTGCCAGTGCTTTATCCACTGTGCCACCTAGCTGCCCCCAAGAAGTTTAATTCTCAAAGGCTATCTCATTAGGCTGGGTAGCTGGATAGAGTGCTGGGCCTGGAGTTAGGAATATCTGAGTTCAAATTTGACCTCAGATACGTACTAACCATGTGAGTCACTTAACCCTGCTTGTCTCCATTTCCTCGTATGTGAAATGAGCTGGAGAAGGAAACGGTAAACCACTCTAGTACCTTTGCCAAGAAACCCCAAATTGAGTTATGTGTAGTCATACAAAACTGAAATGACTGAACAACAAAGTTACTTGAAGTCAGAGCAAGGAATTCTGGAATAATAATCCTCTTTGTGGCATACGTTTCTTTTGGAAGATAATGGAGGAGGATTGGGATTAGTATCTGGAATCAGTATTTTAGAGGACTAAATAGCAGCATGACAATTGTATATTAGTGACCCTTAAACAGGCAGTTCAGTGCAAATAAAAGATGGAGCAAAAGCTGGTAATTTCTTGTGTCACTTGAGAAAAAGTACATGGAGAGAATTTTAAAAAGATAGAAGACCATTTTGAATATTCTTTCTTTAAAATGTATATCTTATATACCTATTAGTGGCAAATTCCTAATGGATTCTTTAGCATGTGATCTATTGAATTTTTTAAAAAAATGCACCATTAAATCTTCAAAGGCTTCCCATTGCCTGTAGGATAAAGGCCAAATGCCTTAGTTTGACATTCAAGAGCCATTGCAATTTATTCCTTAGTTCTGGTTCTGAGTTTAAGATCTTTTCTAGTTAGTGTCAGGACTCTTTTACTTTCCCTCAAGGAATTGCTTCTCTAGAGATGGGCAATAAAGTCAGCTCATCTGGAACAATGTTGGATCTAGACTAGACCTGACACATCTTCCTTAATGTCTGTTCTTCCATGTGCAGGTCTGCCTTTATGGTATGCTCTTGCCTCAGGTCCTTTTCTTCTACTTTGCTCATATCTTCCCCTTAATTTTATTATAGTGATTGAAATAACACTTGACAATTCGGGTTAGTATGACTCCTATCACTGCACCCTCAGTGTTTTGAATTCCTTTTTTTCTTGTCCATTTGTGTCAATTAGAGCTAATTTTTCTAATTATCAAACATTCATTTTCTTTGCTCCACCTCCCCCCCACCACCCTGAGGGAAAAAGAAAAAGAAGAAATATAATCACTTCACATGAAAAAGAACCCCCAATTAGACATGTTCATAAATTTGTGTCCCATTCAAACATTGGTCCATTGCTTCTTCATCATGAAATGTATGGTATACCTCATCATATGTCCTCTGGAATCATGGCAAATGGCTGTGCTGATTAAAGTCTCCAAGTCTCCTAGAATTATTCATTTCCACAATATTTATGCTACAGTACAAATCCCTTCATATGATCCATTGCAAAACAGCATTCCACCATATTCACACATCACAACTTTTTCAGTCATTCCTCACCAATGGATACTTTCACACTCTGCATTCCTAGGTCTTTTCCACTAAAAACAAGTTGCCATAAATATCTTTTGTATATGTAGTTTCTTTCCCCCTCATCTTTTTTTAATTTTTAATTTTTTTAAAGTAACAAACACTTTTATTTATAGTTTCGAGTTACAATTTTTATCTCTCCTTCCCTCCCACTTCCTCCCCGCTCTCTGAGGCCGTAAACAATCAGATATAGGTTATACATGTATGATTATGTAAAACATTACCATATTAGTCATTTTGTATATGAAAACTTGAATAAAAGAAAAAATGAAAGAAAGTAGAAAATAGCATGCTTCAGTCTGTGTTCCATGAATATCAGTTCTTTCTTTGGAGGTGGATTATATTTTTCATTGATAGTCCTTTGGGATTGTCTTGAATCATTGTGTTGTTGAGAATAATTAAGTCTTTCACAGTTCTTCATCAAATAATATTGCTGTCTCTGTGTATAATGTTCTCTTGGTTCTCTTCTCTTCACTATACATCAGTTCATACAAGTCTTTCCAGGCCTTTCTGAAATCATTCTGCTTGTCATTTCTTACAGCATGATTATATTCCATCACCATCATATACCACAGCTTGTTTAGTCATTCCCCAATTGATGAGCATTCCTTTGATTTCCAATTCTTAGGCTCCACAAAAAGGCCTGTTATAAATATATTTGTACATATAGGTCTTTTCTCTTTTTGGGGATATCTTTGGGATATAAACATAGCAGTGGTATTGCTGGATCAAAGGATATGCACAGTTATATAGCCCTTTGGGCATAGTTCCAAATTACTCTCCAAAATGGTTAGATCTTTTCACAACTCCACCAATAGTGGATTAGTGTCCTAACTTTTCCACATCCCCTCCAACATCCAATACTTTCCCTTTTTGTTATATTTGCCACTCTGATAGGGATGATACCTCAGAGTTGTTTTAATAGGCATCTATCTGATCAGTAGTGATCTAGAGCATTTTTTCATATGATTATGGATAACTTTGATTTCTTTGTCTGAAAACTGCCTGTTCACATCTCCTTGGAGTATAGGCCTAGAAGCAGCACTGAGAGTCTAGTAACTTTGAGAGATGAATAGTTCCAAATGTGCTCTCTCTCTCTCTCTCTCTCTCTCTCTCTCTCTCTCTCTCTCTCTCTCTCTGTTTGTCTGTCTGTCTGTCTCACACATAGACAGAAAGGAAAACAAAACCCTATTAGAAACATGTAGAGTCAAGCAAAAAAAATTCCCACATTAGACATGTCCAAAAAAAATTATATTTCAGTTTGACCTCTGAACCTTCACTGTCAGGATGTGGTTAGCATATTTCATTGGGGATCCTCTGGAATCATTACTAGTCATTGCGTTGATCAGAGTTCTTAAATTTTTCAAAATTGTGTTTGCAATATTGTTGTTTCTATATAAATTATTGTCCTAGTTTTCCTCAAGTCACTGAATAAAGTTTTCCCAGTTTTTTTCTGAAATAAAAATAGGTAGCATTTATATTGTACTTTTTGGAGGACAGCTAGGTGGCACAGTGGATAGAGCACTAGGCTTGGAATCCGGAAGACCCATCTTCCTGAATTCAAATCGGGCCTCAGAAATTTATCATCTGTGTGACCCTGGGCAAATCACTTAACCCCTGTTTGCCTCAATTTCCTCAGCTGTAAAATGAGTGTAATAATAGCACCTACCTCCCAGGGTTATTGAGAATAAAATAAAATGCTTAGTACAGTGCCTGACACTGTAGTCACTATTTAAATGCTTATTACCTTCCCTTCCTTCCCATTCCTTCAGTTATGGAGATGTCATTAAAAAATGAAAAGTTGAATAAGAACCAGATTCAAATAACCACTCAATAATAGAAAAGAATCCATTAAATAGAACAGAATAGAAGAGAAACTTATTAGTTGCCAAATCACGGAAATCCTAGCTTTTGGGTTTAAAAGGATTAGATAATTTGAAATTATGCGCAAATAACCTTATTTTACAGTTGAAGAAACTCAGTCAAACAGAGGTTAAATGACTTGCCCACAACTCATATAGCTAGTAAGTGTTTGAGTCATGATTCAATGTCAGATTTTTCTGACTCAAAATCCAGCCCCCATCACCTAGCTGTCTCCAAATCAAGAAGTATGGACATTCAGTGCTACAATATTTCAGAGGAGAGAAGCAATCTCTTTAGGTTAGAATGATTAGAGAAGTCTATGGCATGGGTGGGAGGTGAGCTTGGTCTTGAAGAATGGGCAAGGTCTTAGGAAGAAAGAAAGGAAGAAATAATTACAGGCACATAAAGTAGGATAAATGAAAACATGGAGATGGGAAAATAAAAAAGCATATTTGAGGGACAGTCAGCAGTTTACTTTGGCCGATGGGAGTGGAAGATTCAGAAAGATGAATGCTTAGTTCTGAGTCTGGACAGGTAGGTTAATATCAGGCAATGGAGAGAGATGAAACTTAACCTTAGGGCTGTGAGCTTTATCCTAAAAGCAGTGAGAAATCACTGATAGTTTTTGACAATGACATGAGCAAAACAGTAGGAAAATTCTTCTGGTGGTAGTATAGAGAGCAGATTCAAATGAGAGACTGGAGACAGAGAGGCTTGAGATTAAGTAGCTAGTTCAATAATAATAATACAGCTAGGAGGTAATAATGGTGTGAACTAGGATGGTAAAATCAAGTGAGATAAAATTTTTAAAATAATGGATTGTGCAAGAAACATTTCAAATTAATAATAGACAAGCCTTTGTGACTGGTTGAATATATGAGGACGAAGGACTGTGAGCAACAGGAGGAATAAAAAAAACCAATTTCAAGTTTTGAAATTGGAATAGATCGTTTTAGGGTGAAGATAATGAGTTCCATTTTAAGCATATTTAATTTGGGGTGAGGATGGGACATATAATCAAGAAGCAGCTGGAAATATGATATTGGATCTCAGGAAACTAACTGGTCATCAGTACCAAATGTTGCAAGACTTCAAGCAGCATGAGTTCTCAAAGGAAGGTGGTAGTGATGATAATGGTGATATGCAAGTGCTATAAGTTCTCAAAATGCTTAGATTTTTTCCTACTAAGGCAATGCCTAGCAATCTATTATATTATTGCAAAAAGCCCCTCAGCCAGATGGAAAGCTAGCATCACTCTTGGGATAGTTCTGATAAATGCTTACTGACGACCACAGACACAAAGGAATAGTTTTCCTGAAGCAACTGACTAGTGCCTTGCTACTTGTAAGAGGACCTCTGATCATCAACTGCATTCCTTTTTGAAGGACAAGTCAGAGATTTGTCAGTGCCAATTTACCAAGGTTAATGTTTGGATTTTAAAAATCCCAAATTATCTGATTAATACTTTAAGAAGAAGAGGTTGTGTAAACCTAGACACCAGGATGAAGAGATTGTCAATTAATAAAAAAAATGATTGATATAAAGAGATTATAGAAAAGCATGAAACATAAAAAAAGTAGACTCTCAGGTCCTGTAAAAAATAAAAAAGTTTTCAGGATTACCTCCATTCTTCTCTCCAATGGGGTTTATCTTCACTAATTGGTGCTCTATTAATTTTAAAATGTTTTTATTGATGTCTTTTGGTTTTTATATCACCATGTTTCCTCTAGTATCCCCTCTCCCTGAGACATCTTATAAAATAAATAATATTTTTAAAGATAAAAAAGAAAAAGAATGAAAAGTCAGCATAACTGATCAATACATTGAAAAAATCTGTAAACGTGTGTTAAATGTATACTTGTGGACCTTCTATGTCTGCAAAAGGTTGGAATAGGGGTATTTTCTTGTATGTCTTCTTTTGAGCCATGCTTGTTCTTTATAATTTTGCAACACTATTTTTTTCCCCCCGCAAGGGCAATGAGGGTTAAGTGACTTGCCCAGGGTCACACAGTCAGTAAGTGTCAAATTTCTGAGGTCAGATTTGAACTCAGGTCCTCCTGAATCCAGGACCAGTGCTTTATCCACTGTGCCACCTAGCTGCCCCTGCAACATTCATTTTTGATTGTTTTGTGATGTTTGTTCTTTCTGTTTACATTGTTATAGTCATTAAGTATACTGTTTCCTTGGCTCTGTTTACTTCACTCTGTATCAGTTCATGTAGGTTTTTCCATGATTCTCTGTATTTATCACTCTATTTCTTATAACACAGTTATATAGGTCATTTTATTCATGTACAATGATTTATTTAGCCATTCTCTAATCTGTGGGCATCTACTTTGTTTCCAATTCTTTGCTATCATGAAAAGTTTTGCTATAAATATTTTGGTGTATATGGGGATTTTCTTCTTCTTAATGACCTCTATGACTACTCATGGAATTTGAGTCAAAGGGTATGGACATATTAATCATGGTATTTGTGTAATTCCAAATTGCTTTCCAAAATGGTTATATTGATTCACTGCTCCACCAATAATTCACTAGTTTTCCTATCTTCTGACAATCCCCCTTAAACTTTGACTATTACCATCTTTTTTTTTTCATTTTTGTCAATTGACTGGGTATGAGGTGAAACCTTACAGTTATTTTGATTTTCATTTCTCTTATTTTTAGTGATTTGGAGAAGTCTTTCATATTGTTTTTAATAGTTTGAGAGAGACACACACACAGAATAGAATACAACTTTATTTCCTAATTAGGAGGTCACTGGTGACTTTTGAGAGAATAGTGGTAGGATAAAAAGTCCAATTGTGAAGGTTTAATGGTTGAGTGAGGATTAAGAAAGTAAAGGCTGTGGGGCAGCTAGGTGGTGTAGCAGATAAAGCACCGGCCCTGGAGTCAGGAGTACCTGAGTTCAAATCCGGCCTCAGACACTTAACACTTATTAGCTGTGTGACCCTGGGCAAGTCACTTAACCCCAATTGCCTCGCTAAAAAAAAAAAAAAGAGAGAAAGAAAGTAAAGGCTATAGTTATAACTATTTATTCTAGCCATTTGCCTATGAAAGGAAGGGGAAAAAGAAGGAAGCTTGAGGGGGTGAGTACAGCCAAGCCAAATGAATAGGTTTCCCTTTTGTTTTGTTTTGATCATGAAAGAAACATGTGAATATTAGTATGCTAAAGGGAAGGAGCCAATTGAGAGGGAAAGATTAAGGATGAAATTGGGGAGGGGGAATATTTGAGAGAGCTGGTTTCCTGATCATGCTCTTATTTGAGATATAAAGTATTTTGTCCCATGAAGAAAATAATAACTGAAGTGTGGGCTTTATTGATGGAAGGTACACTAAATATGGCTAAAGGATCTGAGAATGTATTATGTGCTCTCTTGAAGAAATTATGGTAATGGCTCATGGCATGATAATGGCTTATAAAGCTCATTAGTTGGAACACACTGTATTTGGGTTTTATAATGAGGTTGGCATATGATTAGTTTTGACTAGGGGGGGAAATTGGATAGTAGAATGGAGCAGATTCTGCCTTATCCCCAAAGCAATCCATTTGGGCATAATATCATCCTTTTGGCTTATAAAATCTTATTTGTTGGTCTTGTTTAGTTTACTATGTTATTCTTCATTGCCTGTTCTGTAAGGGGTAAGTGGAAAAGGTAGAGTGTTTTGTAAACCATTTTTTTCTCTCCCACTGAAAGTTTCTTTTTATCAAATGATTTGGGAAGCTTAGGGTGCTAAGGCAATATGGATCAGAAATGTAATGTTTGGTAATTAGCCCTGTAATGAAAAACGGGGACAACTAGTGGTTTGGGTGAAAACCAGTTGGGTGAAGCCATCCACTTGGTTCATACCATCATTACTTTTCTTGATATCACTATTGTCTTATCCCTTTTGGAATGGGAACTTTTGCTAAAGAAAATTCTATACCTTTTCAGCTTCTTTACTTTTAGCTTCCTGGGCAAAACTTCAAAACTTTCTCTTTATGTCCTCCATACAGATCTCAAAGGTGACAACTAGAGAGAAGAGATAATTGAATGCTGTCTGTCCATTTATTTTTAAAAAATCACATATTGAATAATGTATCACTTAAATATCTTCACCTTAATATTCATACACATAGTTCAAGTTCGAAAACAAAGGGGCCTCAGGATCTTGTTGATATTTGTTTGCTTGCTTGCTATCAGCAAAACTCCCAATTCACATAAGATTTCACTTGTGACTTTGCATATTGCTTTTACTGGAAGTCAAGTATGTCCCAAGGAGAACAAAATCTGTATATGTTAAATATTGGGCCATTGTGACTAGGCTTAGCAGCAACCCCAAGTGGAATATGAGTGCAAAGTAGCTGCTTTGCTGAATTGCATAAATGCATTTCAGAGTAACTGAAGCCCATTAATTTACCAATTTGCTAGCATTTTCCAGTAATAATGGGAATAATAATTCATAATTAAGGGAGGACTAGTGAAGAATTTTGTTTGAGCTTGTTGCAAAAACCCCTCAAAACCCAATCCATTTTCCTCTTTTCTCCATTACTAATTTGAAATTATTTTCACTTCTTTTCACTAGGGAAAGAGAAGTTTGATATAAAAAGGGTGAGATTGCCTTTAAGATAAAATAAGTATAATTTTCTTTTAATGGGCTCCCCAGAGAGTGTTGGCTTACCATGGAGATCAATTAATAGACAATCAACTTTTTCTTCTAGTTTCTCATTCTTTCAGAATGACCTAAGCCTTTCCCTGCCAGGCTTTGATTTGGTATTTCAACCTGTATTGACCTCAAAGTGACAGGGGTACGATTTCTGGCTTAGTGGGGACAAGCAATGGGCAAAGCCCCTTTCTTTTTCAAGGAGAAGAATAGTTCTAGTATACCAGTGTGTCAAGAGAAGTCAGGTGGGCAGGGCCATCATTAGCCCACAAAGCAGTTTTGAGTCTAACATTCTTGCTTTGATTGAAACTTGAGAATGGTGGCAATCAGAGCACCGAAGGTGGCTGTAATTAAGCTCTTGTGTATTGTCACTGCAAGCTTTTCCAGGGTAAGTTGTGAGAGAATTGTTGTGACCCGTGGGTGGTATGGTTACAAGGAGGCTGAGGATTTGCAGGAGCAGTCAACTCTCTAATTCCTCCAAACAACTCCAAATATGCACAGTGACATCAAAGGCTAAAACATCCTGGGAATCTAATCTTAACTTTAATGAAGATAATTTGAGAAAACTACTTTAAGCCATCTGAGAGCACATTCCCTTACTGTTTTCTACTACCTCCACCCAATTAACTTATCATTTTTATAGCAGGAGCAACTTGCTTTAACAGAGAACAAGTTTATATGGTTGGAATAGAGGAGAAAACAGCCCTTTTAGTTCCATATAATGAGAGCTGAAAGGGATGTCAGAGGTCATCTTATCCACTTTACACTTGAGAAAGCTGCCCTCACTTTATCCTGGAGAAAAGTGAGGCCCTGAGAATTTAAATGATTTCCCCAAGTTCACACAGGTAGTAAGGGACAGAACTGAGGTTAGAACCCACTTCCTCTTACTCCAAGACCTGCACTCTTTCTGCTGTAGCATTACCATTTGTGAGTATGCACAACCTTCCTCTAATTGGGGAAGTGAGAGAAAGGGGGAACAGGCAAAAATGTCTGCCCTTCTCTCCCACTTCTATCACCAAGTGGCCAGCTTTCTTTAAAATCAAGTACTGGGATAAAAGGGATTTTAGACATAGGAATGGTCCCCTGGAGTAGCCACTATTAAAAGTGTTGTAGGTGAAGTAAGTAGCCACCTACTTGCATCTTGAGATACAAAGATGGAGTAGGTCCCAAATGTTTATTGTAATATTCAGGGCTGAAAGGAGTTCTTAACTTGGGGTTCAAACAAGGAATCTGTGCACAGATTTCTGCGGATCTGTGAACGTGGGCAGGAAAAGCAATTACATCTTTATTTCAATTTAATTGTTTCCTTTGTAATTCTATGCTTTGTAATTTTATGCATTTTATTTCATACATTTAAAAACATTATTCTGAGAAGGGTCCATAAATTTCTCTAGACTGCCAAAGGGGTCCTTAACACAAAAAAGGTAAAGCACTCCTCATTTAGAACAACCTGATTGTTTTACATATGGGAAAACCGAGGCTCAGAATGATAAAGAGACTTGCTCAGGGTCAAATAGCTAGCAAATAGCAGCACTGAGAGCTGATCCCAGACTCTTTGACCTTAAATCCAATTTTATTTTCACTTTCTTCTTCCCCACCTTCTGAGCCCCATTTTTCCAGTCTTATCCCACACCATGCCTCTTGATAAACCCAATGATTCAGATAAACTGGACTGTTCATTAACATTCTCCCCTCACCCCAATTTATTCCAGGTGCAAATTCCTAGTTATAACTCTGATGATTGGAAAACTCTATGAGATGGGGCTGCTGCATAATTATATAATTAAGTATTTGGATTTAAGTAGAATTAATGAGTAATCCAAGCCTTCTTTTATTTTGCCTTGGGTCAGTTAGTTATACAACAGTAGCAACAGGCAGATAAACTCTTTTGGTCTTCCTACCTGCTGGCTAATTAGCACCTTGGGGTCAAGGGAGCTGCATCTGGCCTGTTGGCCATGTGTTGGATGCCTGGGAGGTAAGAATATTATGGGATGAGACAAAGGATAGTGCTTGAGGGAAAGGAAAGACTTGAAGTATGGAGGGGAGAGGCATTGAACTGGGAGTTGGAAGGTCATGAATGCTGAATTTTGCCAACCTCACAGTTTTGCCTTGGGTCTGGTCTGGTTTTTGTGATTATCTTGTGCATGCAGATGCCACTCAGGGCATAATTATAATAACAATTCATATTTATATAGCACTTGTGACACAATAGAAAACACACCAATTCTAAGGTCAGAAGGCTTGAATTCAAATCCTACTCAGTGCCTGTGTGGTCTTTGGAAAGTTACTTCCTGGAACTCAGTTTTCTCATTTATAAAATGAGCTTGACTAGGTAACCTTCTTAGTCCCTTTCAGCTCAAGATCTATGGTCTTGTGCCTTCGTAGTTTACGTAGTACTTTCTAACAATGACTGAATAGCACATATCATCCCTCCCATTTACAGATGGGGAACCTGAGGCTGAGGCGGACTGAATTACTTGCTCATGATTGCTCAGTTTATAAATGGTAGAGCTGGGGCACAAAACTAGACCTGCTGACTCACACCAATGTTTAGGTACAAGGAGTTAAGCATGAAAATGATAATCACTTTTGAGAGTAGACAACCTTGGGGCAGCTAGATGGCACACAGTGGATAGAGCACTGGCCCTGGATTCAGGAGTACCCGAGTTCAAATCTGGCCTTAGACACTTAACACTTACTAGCTGTGTGACCTTGGGCAAGTCACTTAACCCCAATTGCCTCACCAAAAAAAAAAAAAAAAGAGAGAGAGAGAGAGTAGACAACCTGTAGTCCATGGAGAAATCTGGAGTTTCCCTCTGTTGGGGAGTGAAGAACACATGTTGCTAGTAATGTGGAAGTGGTACTCGTTGGAGCTTTCTTGTTCTGAGATCACTCTAGTGTGATGCCTAGGTCCATCATTTTCGATTGAAAGTCAAAATAGATTATACGCCATTTTGGGCCTGATCTGGTTGTTGTGATTACCTTTACCAAGCAGATGACATTTGAGCCATAAATATAATACTAGCTCAAATTCGTATAGGAAAGGTAGCACAATAGAAAGCACACTGACCATCAGTGGGAAAGGCCATCGTTACCCTTTCCAAAAGATGACATTTACTGTTCTTGCTCAGTGTCTCCTAAATTCTTCCCTTATTTCCGATTTATTCTTTTTTTTTTTTTGTGAGGCAATTGGGGTTAAGTGACTTGCCCAGGGTCACACAGCTAGTAAGTGTTAAGTGTCTGAGGCCGGATTTGAAATCAGGTACTCCTGACTCCAGGGCCAGTGCTCTATCCACTGTGCTCTATCCAGCTGCCCCATTTCCTATTTATTCTTCTGGTTGTCTTGGACAAATCACTTAACCTATACTGTTCTCAGTTTCAATCTCTCAATTAAGAAGCATTTATTAAATGTTTATTATGTGCTAAGCATTGGCAATAGAAAGGAAAAGAAAAAAAACACACATTGCCATCAGGGAGCTTACATTGTAATTGGAAAGACAACATATATGTCACATATAAGATAAATACAGAAGGTAATATCAGAGGAGATGGTGCTATCATCTGGGGGTACCAGGAAAGGTGGCCCTTGAAATGAGGTTTAAAATTTTTTTTAGTCTAATCTCATCAGTAGAATGAGGAGGTTGGATTACATGACCTCCAAGCCCCTTCCCTCTTTAAATTTATTATCTGATGTTCATGTTTTTAAGTTCTTTTTCATTTGGATGATTACCTTCTTGAAAGGACAATTCCATGTCTTTCTGTAGGCAGTTGAGGAAACAATGTTTAGAGAACATTTGATTAATGTTCAATAACAAGCGTAGGAGGTTGTGCTACTTAGGCTGATGCTCACATATTTTTATTAGTGTCAAAAATGTATTAGGGGAATATAAGCGACTAGAATATTATAATAATGGAAATAAATTAGACTCAATTAAATTGTTTTTTTTAAATAAAACATCCAGAAAAGAAATTACACAAACCAAATTTGCCTGTGACTTTCAGAAAGAGAACAAAGAATCTGTAAGAAAACAATTTACTGAACTCTCATTAGTCCACAAGAATCTACTGAAATTCTGCCTCCAGTCCTCTAATGATCCATGAAACTTGAATTCAATAAAAAATGATTTAACTGTCAAGCAGTTGAACTGGGCAGACTTTTGCTTATTTGCTATATTATTATGTTTTTTTTTTGAGGCTGATTGTGTAAGTAATATTTGTTTTACTGAAGCTCAAAAAAGATTTTCATGGAAATGGTATTTTGCCTTATTGAAGTGGTATTGACCTCACTTTCCTTTGCTCTCCCCTCCATTTTGGTTTGTCTTTTCCCCAGTGATATTGCATCTACCTTGAAACTGATAGCAGTAACTTACTGGATATGCACAATGCGTTGGCTAGTCTGGGGAATTTTGAGAGCTCGTACATTAGACTCTCACTTTCCAATCCATTAATTCTGTTGTTCTATGCCTGTTGGGAGCTCTGTTGCCGCTTGTAAGAATAACAGATCACTGCTGATGCTTTCAGCATCTGTTACCCAGGGCAGCTGCTTTGCAGACACCGTGTCTCTGCTACAGATTTCCTTTTTTTCTCTTTTAATTGTGGCTAAATTTTTAAGATCAACTCAAGGTGGGTGGATTATTTGCAGCCATGGTGCAGATGCTCTCTTTTTGAATATGAGTATTGTACAGTTCTGAAGGGGAGTAGCTCACCTTACTAGTTCTTTCTTACAGGAGTTCTGGTTTGTTTTTGGGATGTGGCAGGAGCCAAACACACGGACTATACTCAGAATTTTGCAACTCTTTCCAGTTTTCAGCAGTGCTTAAGTTGTCTGGCTTCTTTGCTCATGCTGGCTCACCTCCTTTACTCCTGGTTAAGGTTACTTAAAAATGAGTTCTATAGCTGTCTGTACATCCATTGTTGGGAAACTCTCAATTCAGCAGCACTCCTTACTAACTTGTACCTTGCTCTGCTGCTGCTCAACTTGGAATACTTGGAAGATTGTCAAGGTCCCTACAAGCTATGCATTCATTCCCTTAAAATAGAGCTAAGCCCTTATTTGGGCAGTGCCTCTAGGTCTTATTTCTAGAAGGTTCTGCCCTATATATTTATACCTCTACTTAACACTGGCCCTGTAATCTTAAAAATAAAGTCCTCAACAGTTGATAAAGACCTGTGCATGTTGTATTAAGTTAGGCAAAGCCTTCTGTAGCAATTCCATGTAAGATTCTTTACCTCTTAGAAAGATTTCCTTAATAGAGGTTCAGGATGGCAGAAACTGAAGAGAGGGGGCATACTTATTTGAAAGGCAACTGGAGTTGAAATGATAAAATATGAACAGAGATTTAAGTAGAGCAGGATATTGGTAACTTTTCCCAGGGCACTGACATGTTGGAAGAGGCACATTTCCTCCCTGTGCCAGTGAAGAGATTGCTTGCCTTGCACCTCTCATTTCATGTTGCTTCACAGGCCTGTGCTATGTGTAGCAGGAACCTTTACTTTTTCCCAGCTCCAGTTCACCAGCCCCAACATTGCATCTCTATGGTGCCCTTCATCCAGGATCTATTTCTCCTTCTTTTCAACTCCTGAGGGGTAGGACTCTTTTGGAGATTAGATGACCTCATTCATTGAATAATTTATGTATTGTTGGACTGCTCTGACACTCTCCACAAAACCTGTTCAACTTATCTTCATATAGTTCTAATCAAAATAGCTGATGGAGTAACCTAAAATCAACCTGTTAGAGCAACAAATATTTTCCTCAATATAGTCTCCAGATGAAATAATTTATAGCTCTCAGCATAAGTATTATGATTAAATACTGGTAACTATAACTGTATATTCCTCTTCAGTCATGGCTTGATTTAACAATAAAGATGTTTGCTTTCACCACATCATCTCCAAATCTGTCCTTTTGGTGTCTGAGAATATGATCATTTCATAGATTTCAAATGGCAACAGTTATATATAATGTTTTTTCCTGCTGGAAGTAATGATGCCCAGTGTATACTAGATATGAAATAGTAGAGAACATGGCATCTTATAAACATGGCATGTCTTAGAAACTGCACTGGGGGGCATCTAGGTGGTGCAGTGGATAAAGCACTGGCCCTGGATTCAGGAGGACCTGAGTTCAAATCCGGCCTTAGACACTCGATACTTACTAGCTGAGTGACCTTGAGCAAGTCACTTAACTTTCATCGCCCCATGAAAAAACCAAAACAAACACAAAACCCCCTCCACAAAAAACAAACAAAAAAGAAATTGCACTGAATTACCTAGGTACCAGAAAACTATATTAAGGAAAATATTTGTTGCTATAACAGGTTGATTCTGAATTAATCCATCAGCTATTTTGATTAGAGCTGAAAAACATGCTATATTCTCTTTGTGGTGGCAAGGAATGGATCAAATGGGGAATGGCTGAACAAATTGTGGTATATGAATGTAATGGAATTCTACTGTGCTGTAAGAAATGATGAGCAGGAGTTCAGAGAAACCTGGAAGGACTTGCATGAACTGATGATGAGTGAGATGAGCAGAACCAGGAGAACATTGTACACAGTATCATCAACATTTTGTGTTGATCAACTGTGATAGACTTAATTCTTCTCAGCAATATAATGATACAAGATAGTTTCAAAGGACTCATGATGGAAAAGGCTCTCCAAATCCAGAAAAAAAAGAACCGTGGAATATAGATGCAGATTGAACAATAGTATTTCTTCTGTTTTTGGTGCTGTTTTTCTTCTTTGAGGTTATTTCTTTTTCCTCTGATTCTTCTCTTATAACATGACTAATGCAGAAATATGTTTAATGGTATTGTACATTTATAACATATATCAGATTACTTGCTGTCTTGGTGGGGAGGAAGGGGAGGGAGGGAAAAATTGAAACTAGTAATCTCATAAAACAAATGTTGAAAACTATCTCTACATGTAACTGGAAAATAATAAAATACTTTCATAATTAAAAAAAAAGAAAATCATGCTATATGAGAATATTATAAGACATAGAGAGATTGTGGTATTTAATTTAGTTTTATTCATATTGGCTGTCAATTTCTGTGTCAAAGGTATTTTAAAATGCCAGGCAGTGGCATTAAAATATATTTGACATTCAAAACACTTCACAACCTGCCCTCTTCATTTCCATTTTTTTTTATATTTTATACCCACCCTACCCTTATTCCCAACCTTCCTATGTGTTCTGATTTAGTGACACTTGAATCTTTACTGTTGATCAAACAGAAGGTTCCATAGTCTTCTTTTTTTCCTTTTTTTTGGTGGGGCAATAATGGTTAAGTAACTTGCTAAGTGACTTGCCCAGGGTCACACAGCTAGTTAAGTGTCAAACGTCTGAGGCCAGATTTGAACTCAGGTCCTCCTGAAGCCAGGACTGGTGCTTTATCCATTGTGCCACCTAGCTGCCCCCAAGGTTCCCTCTTCTAATTGAGTATTTTGACAGTCTGCCTCTCATGGCTGGAATGCTGGTACTTTCCCTTTTCATTTTTGCCTCTGGGATTCCCCAACTTCCTTCAAGTCCCATCCAAAATCTCACCTTCCACAGAAAGTCTTTCCCAATACATCTAATTTTAGTGACTTCTATCCATTGATTATTTTCAATTTATCTTGTATATAGTTGTACACAGTTGTTTGCATATAGTCTCCCCAATTAGACTATGGTCTCTGAGGGTAGGGACTGTCTTTTTTCTTTATTTGTACCTCCAGTACTTAGCACAGTGCCTGAAACATGAGTGTGCAATTAAAAAACAAGTTGGTTTTTTGGTGTGTGTGTGTGTGTGTGTGTGTGTGCGTGTGCGCGCGCGCATGTGCGTGTTTGGTTTTTTTTTTCCTTCTTTCCTTCATTTCTCCTTTTTCCTTCCTTCCTTCCTTCCTTCCTTCCTTCCTTCCTTCCTTCCTTCCTTCCTTCCTTCCTTCCTTCCTTCCTTCCTTCCTTCCTTCCTTCCTTCCTTCCTTCCTTCCTTCCATTAGATAATGGAATTATATAGTTATACCTGTGTTTTAGAATATCATTTTGGCAGTGTTGTAGAGGATGGTTAAAATGTCCATGAGAACAGCTGTACAATCGGTCATCGTAGTGGATCTTGAACTAGATAAATGAGACTGAAATCCCATGTCTGTCACTTACCACCTGTGTGACCAATGATGAATTATTTGACTTCTCTTGCACTTAGTTTCCATACCTACAAAATGAGGTAATTGAAATAGATATCCTCTAAGGTCCTTTCTAGCACTGGATTTATGATCCTATGGAAACAACATAAGTAAATGAAAACAATGTTATAAAACTACTCCATGATAATGAGTATTTGTATCCTCTGAATAGCCACTGAATAAAATTAAGAGTTCCATGGGGTTAGGGTAAATAAAACAATAACTAATACTGTGAGTATGAATTTTTTTCCCAGGACAATGAGGGTCAAGTGACTTTCCCAGGTTCACACAGATAGTAAGTGTCAAGTGTCTGAGACTGGATTTGAACTCAGGTCTTCCTGAATCCAGGGTCAGTGCTTTATCCACTGTGCCACCTAGCTGCCCCCATGAAATAATTTTCTTAATTGTAGCTTATAATTTTAAGCTTTTAGAGCACATAGTAAGCACTTCATAATAAATGCTTATTAATTACTTCCTACATTTATCATCTAGTCTAGTGCCTCATTTTATAAATCAAGAAGTTAAAGGCAAAGAGAGGAAGTGATTTACCCTAATTCACATTTAGTGCCATGGTTAGTTAGAACTGACAACTCTTGACTTACCAGCTGAGTGCTCTCTCTATTATTACATCCTAATGTGTTCAAAATATATTAAGAAACCAGAAGGAAACAAGTTTGTTTCATAGTAACTCAGTAGCTTCCTAATATGAAGCAAGTCAGGAAATTGGTCAGGTTGGAGTAAGGCTTTGATGTAGGGTAACAAGAGATATGAAGAACTGCTAGTATCACCAAGCCTCAGTTTACCTTCAAAATTTAGGCTTGTTGATATAAATGAACAGAAACCCAGTTATCACAGGATGATAAACAATCAGATAATACCTAAGAAGCCTTTACCAGTATGCAATGTGATATTGAGGCTTATAAGACAACAGTAATGTCCTCAAAAATGTCATAATTTGGTTGGGAGGACAATGTATAGACACAGGAACATTATTTGCAGAACTGTTATAGAATTACAGATTGTAGGTCCAGGAGATCACAGATTTCAGAGTGGTAAGGGACCTTAGAAATCATCTAGTTCAACCTCTCTTTTTTATTTAATAAACTTTGTTGACCCATCAATTAAATTTCTCCACCCTCCTCCCATATAGTCATCCCACGTAATGAATTTTTTTTTAAAGAAAAAAGAAAACAAATCAACAAAAAGGATAAATACATGGAAAAAGTCTGAGAATATATGCCATGTTCAATACTCATGGACTTCCCTCTTCTGCAAAGAAGTGACAGGGGAATGTCTTCTCATTTTTCTTTAGGGCCATGCTTATTCTATGTAATTTTTCAACATTCATTTTTGATTATTTTGTGGTGGTTGTTCTTGCCATTTATACTTTGCAGTCATTGCATTTTCTTGGGTCTGCTTACTACCTACTGTATTAGTTCATATGGGGCAGCTAGGTGGTGCAGTGGAGAGGGCACTGGCTCTGGAGTCAAGAGGACTTGAGTTCGAATTTCACCTCAGACACTTATTAGCTAGCTGTGTGATCCAAGGCAAATCACTTAACCCCAATTACCTTCAACATCTGGGGCCATCTCCAGTAGTCATGTTATCTGTCTTGCCACTGGACCCAGATGATGAGGTTGGCAACCTGGCACAGTTCTCTCTCACTTAAATCCGATTCAGTGCAAGTCATGACACTCCCTGATGTCATGGCCTTCTTCAAGAAGGACAAACAAAAACAACAATCAGTTTATATAAATAATTCCATGTTTCTCTGCATTCATCATATTAATAATTTCTTACAGTACAGAAACATTCAATTATAATCATGAACCACAATATGTTCAGGCATTTCTCAATGGACATTTACTTTGATTCAATTCTTTATCATGCATTCTGCTATGAATATTTTGGTGTACATAGGGACTTAATTCTTATCAGTGACTTTCATGGAGTATGTGCTTTGTATCGCAATCTCTGGATCAAAGGGCATAGAAAATTTAATAATTTTATTTGTTGAAATCCAAATTTCTTTCCAAAATGGTTGTATTTATTCATAGTTCTACCAATAATACACCAGTATGCATTATTATTTATCTTTCTGCAACCCTTCCAACATTGACTATTCTTACTTTTTGTCATCTTTTCCAATTGCTTGGGTTATGTTAAAACTTCAAGGTTGTTTTGACTTACATTTCTCCTGTTATTAGTTATTTGAAGCATTTTTAATATGATTCTCTTTCTTTGAGAATTATTTTTTCATATCCTCTGACTCTTGTATATTGGAGATTGACTATTAATTTTGTATATATTCCATCCATATATGTGGTATATATGGATTATTATATATCTTGAATAAGAAACCATTATCTGAGAAATTCAATGTAAATATTTTCCCCATTCTATTGTTTCTTCTTGCCTTAGATGTACAAATCTTATTTGTACAGAAACTTTTCAATATCATGTAATTAAAATAATCTTTTATCTTTTGTAATTGCCTATATATTTTATTTAGTTAAACATCTATTACCTATACTTGTGAAAGGCATATGAACTTCTATTCTAATTTTTATCATATGCTCTTTGATATTAAAGTCACATATCCATTTTGAATTGATTATGGAATATGGCATAAGTTGTTCTAAGAATCTTTTCTGTGAGACCAACCCTCTTATTTTATAGATGAAGAACTAAAGCTTAGATAGGTGTTTTCCCCAAAGCCATTCAGGTAGTAAGTAGAAGAAATGAGATTTTAACTTAGTTCCTTATACTCCAAATCCAGTAGTCTGTCCTCCATAACAAGGTGCAGTCATGGAGACTTTCTACCTTCAGACATTCACTTATTGAAGTCAAGCATTGACCTGTCCAGATACCTTTCAAAACAGTAAGGAAATGACCCGTATGGGCAGGGGATGCATATCCTTATAATGAAAGGAGGAAGGAGATAGGGTTCTTATGTGTGTGCAGGGTTGGGGGTTCGAGATCTCTGGGCCTTGTTGTGATGAAAGGTCAGGAAGGAAGGATGAAAGGGGAGTGGGGAAAGGAGACAACAAAAACTAACAGTCAATTTTGGATTTTTTTGAGGGCCGGCCTGCTCATCACAGCCTTTGTGTCTGTTTTGTACTTTAGCCTAAACTTGTGAGAAAGAAATACAAGCAAAGAAAATCAAGTGAAATTTGATTCTTACATTGAATTCTTGGAGACAAATCATTTGTGTGACCCAGGGTCCACTTGTAATTCCATCCTGAATGATTTCTCTTTTTCCTTTTCAAAAACATTTCAGTTGTCAAGTAAATGAGCTCTTTGAAGGGGGCCACTGTTGCCTGGCCTCAGTTCTGCAGTTAAGTGTATCTGCAGCACAATTCCAATTACAAAGCTCATTTTCCCCATTGGCTTGAAAGTAGTCAAATAAGATCGCTGGCTGGGTGCAATTCTTAACTGGTCTCAGTCCTATTGTGTTTCCTTTTTTTAAAACACACAGATGTCTTTTAAAAAGAAGAATTTAATTTTGCAGATCACTGGTTCATAATGTGTAATAAGACCTCTTGTTGTGTTATTGTGATGTCCTTCTAATGCAATGATGATGCTTTTGACCCATTGTCAAGATTTAGGGTTGTTTTCCTCAGAGTAAGGATGGCTATGTTACTGAAGGGGTAGATTCCACTCATTGTTGACTTTAGAAGGCCAGTGTTTTGCCTCTATGTATGATAAATTACTGATGCTTTGGGTTTTTAGATGAAGATGTAGCTTTGGTAGTTTTTTTTTTTGTTGCTGCCTTTTTGGGTGTTTGAATGGAATTAGGGGTAGTGGTAGGAGCACTTTACAGGAAATCAGGAGCCTTGGGTTTCATTCAAACTCTGTTACTAACTTAGCTGTGTGCCCTTAGGAAAGGCATTGAATATCTCTTTGCTTTAGTGTTTTCACTTATAAAAGGAGATTGAGCTAGATGACCTCTAAGGTCCCTTCCAGTTCCATGATTCGATGTTACAAAGTAAGTTGTTAGTAAATGCTTGTTGATTGACTTACAACTAATTAACTTTATAAACTAATCAATGCTAAAAGTCATAAGGTGGTAGTTAGAACTGGAAAGGATCTTAGCCATCATCAATTAAAAATTACTCATTTTTTTTCCTTTTTCTTTCTTCTTTTTTTTTTTTTAGTGAGACAATTGGGGTTAAGTGACTTGTCCAGGGTCTCACAGCTAGTAAGTGTACAGTGTCTGAGGCCAGATTTGAACTCAGGTACTCCTGACTCCAGGGCCGGTACTCTATCCACTGTGCCACCTAGCTGCCCCCCAAATTACTCATTTTAAAGATGAAAAATTCAAGAATCAGAGAAGTTACATAAGCAGACATGGCAGAGTGTTCTGTGTCTTCATCCATACAAAAATATTAAGTTGGATCAGACCAAGGAAATTGCCCTGTGGACTACCACTAAAGACCTTCCTCTGGTCAAGTACTGATACATTCTTGAGAATTCCTAGCACATGGGGCAGCTAGGTGGCACAGTGGATAGAGCACCGGCCCTGGAGTCAGGAGGACCTGAGTTCAAATCCGACCTCAGACACTTGACACTTACTAGCTGTGTGGCCCTGGGCAAGTCACTTAACCCCAATTGCCTCACCAAAAAAAAAGAAAAAAGAAAAAGGAAAGAATTCCTAGCTCATAGATGTTGAATGATCTATAAATTCACTTAATTATAGGTGTTATCAAACAGTCCATATTTCTTTATCCATGAGGATATTATGATAAACTTTGTGATAGTATTGTTATTTTCTTCTTTTCCCAAAGATATTTGAAATCATAATTCTTACCATCTCACTCTCATGCTCAAGAAACTTACTACCACTGGAAAAAAGGACAGGCTTCTGTTTGTATTTAAAGTCCTTCATAATCTAGTTGTAGCTTAACTTTGCTGGCCTCTTGAACATTACTCACCTTCAATCACTCTACATTCCAGGCAAACTGGCCAACCCATTCTTCAAATCTACTATTCAATCTCCCACTTCTGTACTTTTGCACTCCCTCCTCACCTCTTTCTCTTAAGATTGCTAGCTTCCTTCAAGACTCAGCTTATGGTGTCAGGTGTTAGTCCCCTCTACTCTTCAAATAGTCAAGTATATACTTATCTGTTTATACTTTGTGCCATCCCAATGAAATAGAAACTCATTGAGGGCATGTGCAGTTTTTCATATTATCTTTGTAATTCTTGGTGCCTAGACTGTGCCTTATATATAGGAGGACTTACTGAATATTGTTGGATTGGTTTCTTGAAGAAAAGTATCTCATCCCTGAAAGAATGAATTTTGAATAATAAGAATTTTATTCCCCTGAAGATATCTGTGGAGGAAATAAACTTTTAATAGGAAAAATTTGTACTATTCCTCAAATTATATAATCTAAGAGGCTGACTAATCCATCTATATAGTTAGGGCTGTCCCTCTCTGAGAATGATGTCCCATTTCTCTGATATTCTTTTCAGTGTTCCCTTTCATCCCTCTATTCAATCACACTTAATTTAATGAATTAAATGCTATAAAGGTTAATTATTCATCCCATATGCCTTGTCCAATATGTCAGCCTGAGTATGTAAATATGATGAAGTGGAAAATTTGATCATTAATATATTTCCAACAAAACATGAAATTTGTTGCTTTTCACACATGAAGACGACTCTGTCAAAACATTAGGTTTGAAGGAATTACTGAAATCATAGGACATTGATGACCTGGGATACATTTAGAGGAAGGCAGCCAAGATGTTGGGTGGGTGTTAGAATGAATGCTATACCATAAAGAGGCTTAAGAGCCCTCATAAAGCTTTTGAGTGGCTGTTATGAAGACAAGGGATTATATTTGTTTTGCTTGGCCATAGAGGTCAAAACTTGCTGATCGCTAGGTTGAAGATGCTGGTAGTAAGATTTCCACTCATTTTAAAGCAAACGTTTCCCAACAATAAGAGCCATCCCAAAGTGAAATGGATTGTTTTAGTAGAGAGTGTATTCCCCAGCCCTGGATGACTTCAGATGGAAGTATTGGTCATGAATGTCATTAAAAAAGGATTTTTCTTCAAACACGTTAGGCTAGATGATCTCTGAGGTTCTTTTCAATTTTGAAGTTTTGTAATCTTACTGAAGACCTAAGAAATGATGCACATGCAAAAAAGACCAGCTCAAGCATTTCTTAGCAATCAGAGCTAACTCAAAGTGAAATAGTTTTCCCATCCCTAAAGGTCTTCAAATGCAGACTTCAGTCAGGAATATTATTAAGAAGGTGATTTTACTGAGGATCCAAGACATGATGCACAAAAACCCTTGTTCTATCCAGCTTCAGTACCCTATTTCTGGCAATGATGCTACCTCTGTTTACCACTGTCTATTGCCATCTTTGGGGTCATTTGAGTGAATCAGTGGTTGGCAGGCATGATACTCTTACAGGAACTTGCCTCCAAAAGTTAGTGATGTACCTCACTTAGGCCTAAGTTACTGTAACAACCCATATTCATAACCAGTCGGGCTTTAACTTAGATCCTAAGCCTCTAATGAGAAGGGTCTACACAATACAATGATCCAAGACAATCCCAAAGGACAAATGATGAAGTATATTATCCACCTCCAAAGAAAGACCTGATATTGATTGAACCCAGATTGAAATATGTTATTTTTCAATTTATTTCTTTCTTTTTCCCCCTTTTATTGAGTTTTTTTGTACAAAATGACCAATATGGTGTAAGTTTTTTTTTTTTTAAGATCCCCCAGGTTTGTTAAGCCCTGTAAGGGCCACCAATCTGTATGGGCCAAATTTAATGTGGGATTTCTTCCACACTGTCCCCTCCCCAATCATTTCTCCCGGACTAATAAGAAAGGAGATTAAAAAGCCTCTTTTCAGATAAACAAACAAACAAAAAACCCCCAGGGTTTATTGATGTGGGAACAAATTTAGAAATAGGGACAAAGACAAGTAGGACATATGACCTGAAACTCGCCCACCAGACTCAGCTGTCTCACATTTCACTCTTTCTGTCCACCTGTGCGTCCGCTTTTAGCTCAATCGCCTGCTGCTGCAAACTCTTTTCACTCTTTTCTACTCTCATCATGTCTTCTCTCTACTCTCTCCCTTCTCTACCCCCCAGAATAAAAAAAAAAAAAACCTTCTCTCACAGGAAACCCAGCCGATCTCCCAAATACACCTAGCTATTTCGCTGGCACCCTTAGGGGCGGCGTTCAAGGCTGGCCAGGGCACAGGGTTTCCTTGCATATTCCAGCTTGACTTGAGGGAGCCCAGTGCTTGGGTTTTCTGTGCATATCCCTGCTGGCTGTGGCATGCTGAGGCTTTCCACACATAGTGGGGTGTGCCTGGGGCAGAGGGAGCTGTTCAAGCATGCCCGAGGCTTTCTAATTTTAGCCAAGATGGGGTCCCCCAAATCACAATAATTCTTACAATGGCAATATTTTACATAATTGCACATGTATAACCTTTATCTGATTGCTTACTGCCTGGGGGGCGGGGATTGGTGGAAGGGAGGGAGGGAAGGAAGGATAGAATTTAGAACTCAAAACTTTAAATAAAATGTTTATTATAAAAAAGAATAAATATGATCAAATGGTTTAAAAAACGCTATGGAATAGGCTTTGTAAGGGACTTCATGTATTAGTGACTGTTGTAAAATATTTGGGTTTCTGGGGAGGGGTAGTATCAGTTAAAGCAGGGAGGAAGTGCACTTCTAGGACTGGGAAATAATTTTGTGGTTTCTCAAAAGATTGAACACTGAATTAAGGCAGAAATAATGGATAAAAGGAGCTTATAAGTGATGCCATTTTTCCTTTTCCTTTATCTTTGAACTGTCAAATGTGTTTTTAAACAAGTCATTTTGAAACAGCACAGACATTGTCTTTGAAGATAAAATCAATTAATTGATATTTGAGTATCAGGGTATTCAATAACAAATCTTGATTCATGCTGATTTTTATAACGAGCTTGTATTCTCTGTCCCCTTTGGATTTGTTATTTATTTTTAATCTATGTTATCATCCTCCTATATTTACTACTTCTCCCTCTTCTCTTTCTCTATCCCTCCCCACCCCTTCTCTCTCCCCACCTCTTAACCTTCTCTTTCCCTTTTTCTGTCTCTCTCTTACAGTTCTTTTCAGCATTTCAATGTAAGTTAAAACAGAGCATGACAAATTCAGACTATTACATTTTTCCATTTCAAAATGTTCTTAATTCAGTTCAACAACAGCAAGCAGTTATTAAGCATCCACTGTATACAGAGCTATGGTGCTAAATGCTGGGGATATAATGAGAAATTTGCCATAGGTTGTCCTCTTAAAGAATTCCTAATGGGAAAGGGATAAGACAAATAACTATGACACAAATGTAGAGGAAGGAAGTTTTCAGAGTAGCCAGAATATGAATGATTTTTTTTCTTTGGTGAATCCTACTTTTCCAGGGATCTCTACAGATGTATGGAAGCTTTCTGGTAGGGGGTCCTTTGCAAAGGGAAAATATTAAGGGACAATAGAGGGTTGACCTCCCCTCCCATAATTTTGCACAGCTTCTATAACTCCTGGTTCCAATGAAGGGCATTATCTTACTTGCTGTTCCTCATACTCCTCCGTTTGGTCTAGATATTCAGTATTACTCAGGAACACTCCTTTCTTTCTTTCTTTCTTTCTTTCTTTCTTTCTTTCTTTCTTTCTTTCTTTCTTTCTTTCTTTCTTTCTTTCTTTCTTTCTTTCTTTCTTTCTTTCTTTCTTTCTTTCTTTCTTTCTTTCTTATTTTTGTGGGGCAATGGGGGTTAAGTGACTTGCTCAGGGTCACACAGCTAGTAAGTAAGTGTCAAGTGTCTGTGGCCAGATTTGAACTCAGGTACTCCTGAATCCAGGGCCAGTGCTTTATCCACTGTGCCACCTAGCCGCCCCCGACTCTGTTCTTTCAAAGAGGGATGGTGTAGGAACATGACATTGTTCAGGAACTCTACCTCTCTGTCTAGGAGGCCTAGTTCTTTGATTCCTCTGCTTGTCCAGGAACTTCCTGTCACTCAGCCTCTTCTGTTCTCCCATAGCTCATGGCTTGGTCCAACTGTCATTGCCCTTCCATCTTTAGGGCTATGTGGTTTTTTGATGTATACATCTCCTTGGAAAGGTTACAGGACCAAAAGGATTCCTAGCCAACCAGTTTTTTTTCTAACCATTTCATCTTTTTTCCTTCCTTCCTTCCTTCCTTCCTTCCTTCCTTCCTTCCTTCCTTCCTTCCTTCCTTCCTTCCTTCCTTCCTTCCTTCCTTCCTTCCTTCCTTCCTTCCTTCCTTCCTTCCTTCCTTCCTTCCTTCCTTCCTTCCTTCCTTCCTTCCTTCCTTCCTTTCTTTCTTTCTTTCTTTCTTTCTTTCTTTCTTTCTTTCTTTCTTTCTTTCTTTCTTTCTTTCTTTCTTTCTTTCTTTCTTTCCTTCTTTCCTCTTTTCCTTCTTTCCTTCTTTCCTTCTTTCCTTCTTTCTTTCTCCCTTTCTTTCTCCCTTTCTTTCTCCCTTCCTTCCTTCCTTCCTTCCTTCCTTCCTTCCTTCCTTCCTTCCTTCCTTCCTTCCTTGCTTTCTTTCTTTCTCTCTCTCTCTCTCTCTCTCTCTTTCTTTCTTTCTTTCTTTCTTTCTTTCTTTCCTTCTTTCCTTCTTTCCCTCTTTCTCTCTTTCTCTCTTTCTTTCTTTCTTTCTTTCTTTCTTTCTTTCTTTCTTTCTTTCTTTCTTTCTTTCCTTCTTTCCTTCTTTCCTTCTTTCCTTCTTTCCTTCTTTCCTTCTTTCCTTCTTTCCTTCTTTCCTTCTTTCCTTCTTTCCTTCTTTCCTTCTTTCCTTTTTTCCTTCTTTCCTTCTTTCCTTCTTTCCTTCTTTCTTTCTCCCTTTCTTTCTCCCTTCCTTCCTTCCTTCCTTCCTTCCTTCCTTCCTTCCTTCCTTCCTTCCTTCCTTCCTTCCTTCCTTCCTTCCTTCCTTCCTTCCTTCCTTCCTTCCTTCCTTCCTTCCTTCCTTCCTTCTTTTTCTTTCTCTCCTTTTCTTCCTTCCTCCTTCCCTCTTTTCCTCCTCTTTCTCTTTCTCTCTCTATCTCAGTCTGTCTGTCTCTGTCTCTTACTTTGCCTCTCCCCTCCAATTCTCATTTTAATGGCCAAGGTCAATAGTATATCCCAGACACCCTGCAACTGGATTTGAATACATCATCCTTAATTTCAAAGATCAACCTCTTCTCCCTATCTTCCTCTAAAATGGGTTTATAGACTATCAAAGAGAGGCAATGCCAGAAATAAGGTCTCGTTAACCAGGAGTGAATCATACCCGCGGAAAGTATACTGTAGCTTGTAAGTGTAGTAGGAGAAAGATAGGTTAGTTTTAGGAGGAATTGTTAGACAGTAAGAGCAAAGGGACATTGGAATGAATTCTAAAGTGTGCTTATAGAATCTTTTTCTAGAGAGCAATGCACTCAGGACAGAATATATATATATGTGGAAATGACTTATGCCAGGGAAGTCTTCCAGGTAGCAAGAGGCAAGTCAGAATCACCCTATAATTATTTTCCTATATCACTCAGTTTCTAGGAAAAACAAAACAAAACGTCTTCTGCATTAGGTGTTTAGCTCATTAGGTAGAGAGTTCTCATTAGGAGCCTAAGGGCCAGCAAGGAAAGAGTGATTATTAGTGTTAAGAGCTGATTGCTGGTAATTATTCTTAGTTGGGAGAGATCACTAAATGGGGAAACAAACAGCTTTACCTGTTTTCTTTTGTGTGGGTGCTTGTAGAATGTTCCTCAATTCCTTTTAGGGGAAGCATTCAAAATTAAACTTGTCAAATCCATTGGAATTTTAGGTACAAAGCTATCACTCTGTGGCATGAAAGAGGAAAAGATTTTTTAGGCAGGACCAGGACCAATAGTCTAGAGATTTGAGAAGTTCTGGAGGAATCAGCAGCTTTCTGTGGTCAGAGCAGGTGAAAGGTCATGAATCCATGAAATTTGGCATGTCTGTAATCATGATGTAGGAGTCATATGAACTTGGCTGGTTCTCAACTGCTGGACCTCCATGGACTCAGATTTGATTCATGGGGGATTTTAATGATAATTTTTATATCTTGACTCATTCATTCGAAATGGTTGACCCAGTTTGAAATAGTTTGGAATATCTAAAGGTAATTTAGGCCCAAGTGTTCAATAGACCCTGGCAAAATAGCCACATTGAATTGGAACAGTAATGAATAATAAATGAAAACAATAATGGTTACACTCTTGGATGAGAATAGTCTCCTTTCACTCTCCCTTCCAAAGCTATCTGGGACTTGTTCTGGGCTAGGTTTGACCCACACTAGTTCAGTGTCCAAATTTAAGATTGGAATGAAACAAGCCACCTGCAGAATATCTAGCAGTTAGCAAAAAATGTTTACTTACCAACAACACAGAAAGGATATTTAGCAAGGATATAGCTTTGATTCAGTTGGATGCATCTCCCCTGCCTAGACATATGTCATGGTGGTACACCTGGTATGCAGAATAGGTTAAAGCTGAGGAGCCCCACCTCCTCAGTTGTATGTGCTGGAAGATGACCAGGAGCTTCGGCAATAGTTTGAGCCTTAGTCATCTGGATCAGGGATAGATTCATTGGCTTCTAGGAAAAAGAATAAAACTAGCCCAGCTTATATGGTGGAAATGTTACTCCTTATCACAGAATTTGAGCATTTTATTAATCTAATAGCAAATGCTCAGATTCTCTCTGAAGTCACACTGTACTGTTGGATGGGACCCAGGGGTTGAAGATTTCATTGAAAGTCCTAGGCTGGTTCCCTCACAGTCATCCCTGTGTCCATGGTCTGCAACTAGTCTTTGTGTTTTAGATCTTCACCTGGGTCCTGGCTTGGACTATTTGTCAACTTTTGGCAGTTGGATCATATCTCTTCACTTTGTTTCATGTAGTTAACTCAGGCAGTGGCCTCCATTCCTTCTCCATCTTTTCTCCTTTTCTTAAGAAGGAAACAGCTCTCTCCTAGCTGTTGACCCTTGACCTTGAAGAGAATCAAGGGCAAACTTCCTTAGTTGATGGTGGTTTAAAAAAGTGTCCTCTTCTGACTCCAACTTGCATATCTAGCCTTTCTCCCACCCTTTGCTTTTTAAAAATAAATTTTATTTTATTGGTCTTTTGTTTTTATATCACATTCATTTCTGAATATATCCTTCCCCCTCTCTTATCTGGTCAGTCATCCTTTGTAATAAAGAGGAAAATACAACAATTCAGCAAAACTAACCAATGCATCAACTGCATTTGAGACAGCATATGCAATATTCCATATCTATAGTTCCTTACCTTTCTAGTGAAGGAATCAAGGTACATTTTCACAACTATTCTGTATTTCTCCTTCCCCTTAGAGTCTCTGTATGCATGTACATAAGAACATGTGATAGATAAGTCAAGCCCAGGGTCTGAGGCACAGAGTGGGGTTTAAGTTTCAAAGATCATATAATACATTACATATATAATATATACATATATATTATACACCTATAACTATATATAACAATAACCCATAGTTCCTAAAGATCAGAGAGTTTGAGCAAAATATTGAAGTGACCTTGCTTCTAAGAGAGGCATCTAGGTGACGTATTGGTTAGAGAGCCTCTGCAGCTCCATATCCATAACCCTGTGATACTATGACCCTGAACAAGTAACATCCACTAGAGTTTATTGAGTAGAAGGGTGACATGATCAGACCTGCACTTTGGGAAAATCGCTTTAGTGGCAGAATGAAGGATGGGTTGGAGTGGGGAGAAACTTGAGGCAGGAAGACCCAGCAGTAGGTTATTATATTAGTCCAGGCATGAGGTGATGAGGGCCTGGACTTGATTGGAGGCAGTATTAGAGGAGAGAAGGGGCTACGCTGAAACAAGTAATGTGAAAGATCATTGAAAATATAGAGTTATTCATAACAGATAAATAGAATGTTTTCATTTCTTTTTCCTGGTGACACTTAACATGATATTTAACACTTTGGTCACCTTGAAGACAACAGTTTTACTCAAGTGAGGTGAGAAGTCAGATTTCAAGGTACTAAGAAATAGGACATGAGGAAGCAGAGGCACAAAATATAGTTGGCTTTTTTTAGGACTTATGCTGTGTAAAGAAGAATATATTGGGGCAGCTAGGTGGCACAGTGGATAAAGCACTGGCCCTGGATTCAGGAGGACCTGAGTTCAAATCCGGATTCAGACACTTGGCATTTACTAGCTGTGTGACCTTGGGCAAGTCACTTAACCCTCATTCCGCCCCCCCCAAAAAAAACCCCAACAACAAAAAAGAATATATTAATGACAGCTTCAAAAGATAACAAGCTCAACACAAAGATCTTTTAAGGATGGAGGAGATCTGGGAATTTTTGTGGGTAATAGGGAAGGAGTCAGTAGATGAGGAGAAATATAAGACTCGAGAGAGTGGGGGATTGGGGGAAGTTGAATGATTAGTCAATCAGCTCTCCCAGCTGAGACAGAAGATTGAATCAAGAATATAACCTTGGCGAAGTTATATACCTCTTTATTAGAGACTGGAGCAAATGAAGAAAAAGACTATAGGGGATGATGCTGAGGACTTTTTAGGTATATAATTTGGAGAAGAGGGAGTTTATGATGAATACCCCCTATGTTACAAAATGGGAGACAAACATTCTCTGTTGAGAGGAAATGGGGAAGGGGTGTTCTGAGTGGCTTGATGTAGGAAGAGAAGACTTGGAACAGTCAGTGCAGGGTATGAGATAAATATACCTGCTTGAGCAATGACCTATAGAAGAGAATGGTATCTGGGTCATAGATAGATTTACATTGCACTTCATTAAATTTCATTTTCTTACATTTAGCTCAATGTTCTTGCATATCTTTTTTTTTATCCTGTCATGTATTCTTTCATATCTATTGTATCATTTGTAAATTCAGTAAATATGCTATCTATACTTTCATCCAAGTCTTTGACAAAATGACAAGGTAGTCATTATTTCTGTGAAAATATACCTTTTTATTCCATTTAATTTCTATAGTGCTGCATACATTCTAGTTTTACTTTAATTTGGCTGTCTCTTTTTGGTACTCTATGAATTTGATTGTTTATTTCAGAGAATCCCCTCACATTTGAGACAAGAAAGGCCATACCCAATAAACCATCTAATCAATCAGCCATTTCCTACATGATCTTTACCATACAGGCACTGACGTCCATGGAGATGTATACCAAGGTCTTTTCTCTAAAGGATCTTAGAGAAAATTCAAATATGGCACCCAACAAAGCTCATAATACATGTGGACATCTGTGAAGATAATGATAAAGACATTACAGTTTCTTGTAGGGGTTGGTTCAGTTATTTATTTAATCAAAATCAATAGCCCTCACAGGTAAAAGAATATAAGGCTATCATAATTTCTGTATTGGTTCAGCTCCAAGCTGCATTCAACTCTTTCAGATGGGGATACTCGAAGTCAACCTTATCACTCAAGATGTACTACAAATGTTCTTAGTTTCCTTTGACAACCTACTATGGAGCTGTCATTCATGAGTTTCTTAAAATATTTTTGGGGAATGAATTTATATTTTCATCCTCTATCACCTCTTGTGGGCAATGGGGTCTATAATGTTACTTCCTTCTGGCGAAAGTAGATTTCCCCAGATGCTAGTTATGTTCTCCCCCAAATGACCTTGTATCCATTTTATATTCATTTTTATATAGAATCAGAGAATTACATCATCTGAGAGCTAGAAGGACAACAGTGCTTATCTAGTACAATCAATAACATGAAAGGAATTCCTAAAATAGCATAACTGACAAGTGGCCTCTGATTGAAGATCTTTAATCTTTAAGGAAGGGAAACCTACCTCTCTGTGTAGCTGATTCCACCTTAAGGAAGCTTTCATTGGTAGGGAGGTTTTCCTGACGTCCAGACCAAATTTTATTTTTTGAAACTTCCACCCGATACTCTTTTTTTGTGTGTTCTGGGGCCAAATAAAATAAGTCTTGTCTTTCCTTCACATGAATCTGAGCATTTGCTATTAGATTAATAAATTCAATGATTAAAATACTTGGAGATGGCAAACAATATTCTAGCTGCTCTACTCCTAACCCCCACCCAAAAGACCTCCCCCACTTCTTCAGTCTTATTTTCTCATAAGACAAAGCCAAGGCTCTTCACCATCCTGATTGCCTTTCTTGATAGACTTCAAATTCTCAATGTCCTTCTTAAATATGGTGACCACAACTATACACATACTTTAGATGAGATTGGATAAGGGGCAGAGTACAATGGGACTCTCACCTCCCTATACATAGAAACTATGCTTCTTTTAATACATTCCAAGATTGCATTACCTTTTTTGGTTGCCAAATCACACTGCTGACTCATATTAAGCTTGTAGTCTACTAAGACCTCTAGATTGGTTTTTTTTTTTTTTTAGAACTATTGGCTAACCATACTACTTTCTTCAAATTGGACTTGGGAAGGTGACTTTCTTGAATCTAAATGTAAGATTTGACATTTATTCCTATCAAATTTCATTCTTAGATTCAGCTCTATGCCATAGCATGCCAAAAATCATTCTGGAACCTGAATCTCCCATCCATTGTATCTATCCCTCACAGGTTTGTGTCATCTACAAATTTGATGGCATGCTTCCCCCAGAAGAAGGTAAGCTCCTTTAGGGAAGGGATTGTTTTACTTTTTTCTTTGTATCTGTGGGGCTGAACATAGTGCCTGTGACATAGTAATAAATTAATAAATGCTTGTTGAATTGATTGAACTTCCTTTTATATGTGTTAAACTTACCTTTTTGAGTTTAATGGTGTTCTAGTGTGCTATGGCTAGACAACATAAGGCCTTGATCATAGAATATATTAAACAAAGGCTTTGTTGATTTAATGAATGAGTTCTGGGATTTTTCTTGTTTACCCTTAACTTTACCTTTTAGAATTTTCAACTCAAAGTAATTATCCAATTTAACCACCTCATTTTATTGATCAGAGGACCTTGGAGATTATCTAAGCCAACACCCTTGTTGTTAGGTCCAGAGAGTTGGTAAGGAGTTTGCCCCAAATCATATAGGCTCACAAGAAAGAGCACCACAACTTTGATCCAGGGTCCTCTGATACCAAATATAGTGAACTTTCCATTACACTTTAATCCACTTAGTTTTCATCTTTTTAGACTGGTATCCAAATACTTAATGTAATGTTTACTGATACTTTTGGTTTTATACTAATATTCCTAATATTGTCTCCCTAAAATTTTCCTTTTAACAAAAAAGTTAAAAGAAAAATGCATGTTGATCACCTTTGCAGTGTATGCAACATTTTTTTACCTATAATCCACCATATCTGTACTGAGACTTTTTTTTTTGGTGAGGCAATGGGGGTTAAGTGACTTGCCCAGGGTCACACAGCTAGGAAGTGTCAAGTGTCTGAGGTGGGATTTGAACTCAGGTCCTCCTGAAAATCCAAGGCTGGTGCTTTATTCACTGTGCCACCTAGCTGCCCCATGTACTGAGATTTTAAAAAAAGAGTCCTAATACTTTGTTTTCCTCATATTATAACTCTAAAAGGACCATGTTAAATACTTCCTTGGCACCATTGTTATTGGTAATTACTCAATCTACCTTTGCTCCTGGTCTTTCAGCAAGTTTTCAGCAAATGGAATTTAGGTAAGGGATCAATAAAACCTGCCCTCTGAGAGCATGTGAAGCCCGTATCTAAAAGAGATAATCATTGTCCACATAGCATCATATAAAGGAGGAAGCAACTATACAAAGGTACAGGAAGGAAGGGGAGAAGGAAAGTCTTCATCAACGAATAGTTTTATCCAGGAAAAATGTTAACTTATTCTATATATCAATTACTGTTGAAATTCAGAAAGCAGAGGCAGGGTCCCCAATGAAGTCACAATGTTCTGCAGGCACAAGATAACACAGTTGTTTATCTGAAGACTATTTTAAACATGCTCTTGTTGGAACTTTTCTTAGCTAATTAGAAATGTAATTCTACTTACACCATTCCTCATCTCCTATCGATCACTGTGGCAGACAACTGCTTAGTCAAGGTAAATTTTCTAGTTCAATTTTCAATTGTGCTTTGTCTGGGAACTCATGACCACCACAGTCAGAGAATATTTGAGCTAGAAGGGACCTTGAAAGATCATTTAGTCTATGCCTCTGTCTCTGGACATTGTTATATATAAATTGTCCAAGAGAAGATGCCATTATCTCCCTTGGAAATAAGGGAATGAAATAGAACAATAAATGTGATATAGTGATGATCATAGAATCTTACTTTTGTATAATGTGTAAACGGAATATATTTAAAGGGATTTTGCAAGCATTCCTTCATCTGTTTCTCACAACCCTGTACTATAAACAGTACAGGTATTGCTATGCCCATTTTAAAGATGAGAAAACCAGGACACAGAAAGACAAAATAACTAAAGCATAGATTTTAGAGCTGAAAAGGTTCTTAGAACATATGTATTTCGTCTAATATTTTATTTTAAGATGAGAAAACTAAAAGGTGGTGATTTGATCAAGGTCACACAACTAGTTAGTGGCATACTTGGAACTAAAAACCATGTCTCCTGATTCCTAGCTCAGGGCTTTTTCTGTTCAACCTTGCCTGTGTCATGCAGTCAGTAAATTAAAAATCAAGCAAACCAAAATGTATTGAGTGGTAACAAGGTACAAAGCAGTGAGACTGAATTAGAAGCTGGAACTCCTGATTTTAATCAGTGCAGATAAGTTTAATGATATGAATGCTACACGAGTGGCAAGCTGTCTTAGAATGTATACAGGTGCTGGCTTTTAGAAACTCTGGTCCTTGAAGAAACCTAAGGAAGCATGGCTCAAAGGTACTCGGAGGGCCACAAACTGTCATTTGGTTGACAGCCCCGAACTCCCATCTTGTTCTGGCTTTCCTGACCTGTCAGCTCATCCCAACACTTTGTTCTCATCCCAGCTCCCTTTTTTTGCCTGCGGTGTATTTAGCTTGGCCTGAACTCCTTGACTTTTGCTTCTGCCTTCTCTGTTGCCATGGCAAATCTCTCTCTCTCTCTCCCTCCTCCTTCTGGTTTGAACTTTGGTCTCATCTCTGCTCCTGGTTCAGAGGCTCAACTCTCTCTCCCACAGGAAAAATAGCTACTCCTCATGGTTAGGGTCTAGCGATTAACTCTTTCAGTGCCTGGCACATGGTAAATGCTTAATACATGCTTTATCCAATTTGGGGTGACTGACAGAAGGGAAGGTTAGTGTCAGAATTATTCTTTGGGTGGTAGTAGTAGTAGTAGTAGTAGTAGTAGTAGTAGTAGTAGTAGTAGTAGTAGTAGTCGTCGTCATTTGTTGTCATTGTCGTCTAAGCAGCAGCAGCACCGTCACCACCACCACTACTACTAGTAATTCTGAGACTATGGAGGAATATGAAATGAGGAACAAAGAGACTTAAAGAGTTTATAGTCAAAGGGCAAAGGTGTATTTCTATCACAAACTCATTCTTTTTAATATAAATTTTTGTTGACATATTTTGTTTTAAATTGCCCCAATTTTCCCTTCCTTATGTTCTTTTCCTCCTCCCCCCAGAGAGCCATCCTATATGAGAAAGAATTTTTTGTAAAGACAAAGAGGAAAAGAAAAAAAATCAGATAATCTAATGACCACATTGAAAAAAATCTGACAATATATGCAATATTCCACACCCATAGACCTCTGCAAAAGAGTAGGACAAAGTGTCTTCTCCGATAGGATCCAAGCTTGTTCTTGGTAATCTTGCAACATTATTTTTATTGTTTTGTCAAACCCATTCTTACTACTGAGAAAAATATAAATTGGCATTTTTTTTTAGTGAGGCAATTGGGGTTAAGTGACTTGCCCAGGGTCACACAGCTAGTAAGTGTTAAGTGTCTGAGGTCGGATTTGAACTGAGGTACTCCTGACTCCAGGGCCGGTGCTCTATCCACTGTGCCACCTAGCTGCCCCCAAATTGGCATTTTAATTCACCAGAACCCTGCTATGTAATACTGATATTTAAATAGAAGAGTTTAGTTTATGCTGGCTTTATATCCAAGGAGATTTCTTTTTTGAAGTACTCAAAGAATCTCATCCTAGGTAAGTTTTAACTGTACAGTGGCTCTGTGATATGGCTAGTTAGCATACAGCACAGAGCTGTGTGAAACAGAGCTCAGTAAATAAATAAATCAGTAAATCACTGATGCATAATAAGAATATTATGACATTATAGTAAAACTTCAGTGAATCTTTTGAGGAAAGCATCAGAATAACTCTAAATACAAGCTAATTTCATTAGTGTTAATACCTTAAAAGTGATACTTACATTCAATAAATTACCCAGCGTTATAACCAGTAATTTTGGCACCTGAGCCAAATAATGCAAAATATATCTGGGGAAATCATCAGTCCTCTCAAGTCATCTTTATAAATTATAATGTGGAAATTATACAAAAAGCAAGGTAAGCTTTAGGGAAGACTCTGGGATAAGATTCCTCCATAAGGAGAGAGTCAGAGCCACTTGCACTTATTCAGGAAGGCTCTATGACACCGGGAGGCCACTTCTGGAGAAATCAGTCTGGCTGAGGGGTTACAGGGGCAACCTGGAGTCAACTTATACTGACCTGTGAAAGCTGATTGTTAAATGTTCAGTGTGAGCATTTATGCTTTGGAAAATTGGCAAATGCTATAAATCAGGACTCAATTTATTGTTTTATTGATGGTCTAGAGTTAAGAAAGTGATGGAGAAATGTTAAGTAATGCAGATTAAACTTAAAAGTAAATTTTGTATTCAATTTTTTTCTAGAGAGCTGTTTGTTAAACCTTTACCAGCATACTACTGGAGGAGCAAAAGTCAGTTGTGGCTAGTTTGTGGAGGCCTTTCTATTTGAACTATGTATTCTTCCTAAAACTAAGTGCTAAGCTCAAATGTTTCCTTGGTGTTTAAGGAAATATCAAATATCAAAATACAAATGTAACAATTTTAAATTACACAAACTTTAATGATTATCATTTTTATCCCCTTAAATTCCATTGCTTTAGGGTAAAGCTGTACTCATGCAATGCTAGTTAGAGTTCTGATATTACCTTTTGGGGTCTTCATGTGACAGGTATTGCAATCTATTACAAACGGATGGACTAGGTAGGAGAAGCTTAAGGATAGGATCTGGAGTCAGGAAGCTGAAATCCTGCCTTAGACACATGGTGTGTGACCCTGGGCAAGTCACTTAACCTCTGTCTGCCTTAGTTTTCTCATCTATAAAATGGGGATAATAATGGCACTTACCTTATAATATTGTTGCTGTGAGGACCAAATTAGATGATATTTATAAATGCTTTGCAAACTTTAAGGGACTACATGATATCTAGTTATTAGAATGATTTTCTTCTCTGTCTTACAAAGTAAAGACCACTACATCATCTAGTTGTCTGAGTTTCATTCTCCTCCCTCACCCTCTACATAAAATCAGTCACCAAGACTTATTGATTCTGTCTTTGGAATATGTCTCATAGTTGTCCTCCCCTTTCTCCATTCCCACTATCACCATGCTAGTCTAGGGCTTCATCAATTTACACTTGGACTGTTGTCATAGTTTTCAGACAAGTCTCTCTGATTCCAGTATATCTTCCTACAATGAAGCTTAAATACACTGCTAGCTTAATTGTCCTAATAGCATAGTTAAGTCACTCCCCAGTGCTTAAGTCGAGTTGTATAAAATGTAGAGCAGTGGAAAACATGCTGAGTTTGGAGTGTAAGAGATCCTGGGTTTAAGTGGCTCTGCCACTTACTACCTGTGTGATCTTGGATAAGTCATTTAATCTCTTTGTGCCTCAGTTTCTTTATCTGTTTTTGTTTTTTTTTTGTGAGGCAATGAGGGTTAAGTGACTTGCCCAGGGTCACACAACTAGTAAGTGCCAACTATCTGAGGGTGGATTTGAACTCAGGTCCTCCTGAATCCAGGGCTGGTGTTTTCTCCACTGTGCCACCTAGCTGCTCCTCAGTTTCTTCATCTGTAAAACAAGGGGATTGGACTAGATCACTTCTCAGGTCACTTTCAATTCTATATCTATGATCTCTCTGTCATGGCTTTTTTTGTGGGAAAGAAGAAAAATTTGATTGACTTGTAGTTAGGGTACCCAGGCTTGAGTATGGGCACTGCCATTAACCTATCCCACTGCAGGAGGTTGTCAGTGCATCCACTTCTTAAGGAATCATACACAGAAAGTTAGAAGGAGCCCTCCAAGTCACCTAGGCATAGCATCAGAGATTCTCAGATCTAGAGCTTGAAGAGGCCCCAGAGACCATTCAGTTCAATCCCTTCATTTTACAAATGAAGAAACAGAGGCATATTACATGACTTGTATAAGGCCACACAGGTGGCTAAGCTTCAGAGATGAGATCTGAACCTGAGCCCTTTGAGTGTGCTTTCATCCATACTGTACTGCCTGGGCCCTTCATTTCACAAATGAGACAACAGGGACCAATAGAGGTTAAATGACTCGTCTAAAATCATATGGCTATTAAATAATAAAGTTGTGAATTAGGCCCAGGCCCTCTGGCCCCACATCCACTACTCTTTCTGCTGCATTTTACTTTCCCAAGACAAGAGTCAGAAGTAGCATTTGAAAGCTATGGTAATATTTTTACACCATTTTTGCAAAAGGTCAAACTGGAAATGTTGCCTCTGTCAATTTTGTGGTCCCCAGTGAGCTATTTATATTTTCATTAATAGGTCTAGTTATATAGTGCACATGCCATTTTCACATGCAGAGATGCAATCTATGCATCTGAAGAATGTTTATGACCATGCCCACTCTATTATTTTACTAAAAGCTCCAGGAAATATGGTATTTTTCTGTGAATGCCAATATAAAAGTTGATATAAAGATTGGTGATGTGTAAGCTTTGACATTATATAAATATATATGGCTGTTGTAAAAGTTAACAACCATTTTATTTATAATTATATTGCAGATTGATATTTTTATATCTACATGGTGAGTGGTATTCTTTTTGCTTTCCCTTCAGTCTTGGCAAAAATGTTTGCGTTGAGTTTTTACTTCTGTGTATTATTCTGTGACATTGATGCTTACACCATTGGCTTATTCACAACAGCATTAATGTCAGGCGTTTCTCCCTCAATGGGGGAAAAGAAAACAACCCCATTAGAATCACATTGTAATTCACAGTATTCTGAGCCTTATGTTTTCTATCTCTTCAGTCCTGTGTAAAGTGCAAATCATACCACTTTCTTTTGGCGGATGCTTCTTGCTAATATTTCCAGATTACCACAGCTGTGTTACAAGATAGAAAAGTTGCATGTGGTTAAAATTTGAGCCTTTGGATTAAGAGATGTCTCTCTTATCTGGCTCCTCCAGGTTTGCAAGAGTGATAGATGCACACCCCTTCTCCATGCATACATTTGCGGGAGATACCCTGTCTCTATCCTTTGCTTAGCTTTGTTATGAGCAAGAAAAACCCATTTTGAATGTTTGATCCTCTCTACAAAAGGTTTCCTGTTGTTGTACAGGGAGTTACCACTTTTAGTCAGCAGAAAGCCAAGTAACTATTGCTTTTAAAATGGGAAGGGAAAGGAAATACACATGTAATATGAGAAACTTTTTGACCCCTAAATAATGCTATTTTTATTCTGGATTGGCTTATATTAAAAAATAAAAACAAAAAACAGCAACATCAAAATAGATGACATCTTTGCTATTCTGTGCTAGTGGTAAGAGGCAGTGGGAATAGGAGAGAGGGGAAATCAGAAGCATAACAGTCAAGAGATAGGAAACCTAATGTCAATTCCAAGACAACAAGGTCCTGGCCACATGACTGATTAAACTGGATTCTGTATTTGTAGTAAAGGGCCACTCAAATAGACATGCACACACACACACACAATTGTTGGGGGGATCAAAAAAGGTAGTGAATTTTTAACAATAAAATGTTATAGGAGTGTAAAAGATTAAAATCATATTTCTAGTAAAACAAAGATTAACTGGTACAGTTGGATTACAGATTCCTTGACTAAATGTGTATAAAATAGTTACCTGCTATCAATAAATTATGATAAATAGTGGTTGTTGGAAATTCTTCTCTGTCTCTCTCTGTCTCTCTCTCTGTCTCTCTCTCTCTCTCTGTATTTTTTGTGTATGTACCTGAGTGCTGACGTGACCTACAGCCCAGTGTCCTCAGTTCTGGGTGTACACTGAATGGATTAAATTGTATGTGTGTAGATTTTCATGTTTTAAAATTTTGTTTTGTTTTGTTCAAAATTCAATTTTGTTTTATTTTTAGCCCTGAAGTCTCTCTCTCTTCCTTCTCCTCTTTTACCCATTTAAAAGGCAAGAAAAACATAACCCATTATAAGTAAATATAGTCACACAAAACAAGTTCTAATATTAGCCAGGTCCTCCCCCACAAAAACGAGAGAAAATAAAAAGAAAATATGTTTCAATTCACATCCTAAGGTGATCAGCTTGAGCTGGAGGTGGATAACATATTTTATCATGGCATTGTGATTGGTTGTCGTGTTGAATAGAGTTCTTAATTTTCCCAAAGCTGATTAAATTTGTGATATTGTTATTGTATACATTTTACTGATTCTGTTAACTTATCTGCATCATCTGAGGGTAACTGAGGGACCTCAAACCTGTGGTGATGGGGAAGTGATGAAGTAGCAGATGTGAATATACTAGGAATTATAGCCACAACCTTGCATACAGATGACTTGGGCCTTAGGTTGTCTTCTTATAGGACTGAAGCATCAGTGAGTGCGTGTCTGAGCAGTTTTTTTTTTGTCAGGGCAGCGAAGGTTAAGTGACTTGCCCAGGATCACATAGCTATTAAGTGTCAAGTTTCTGAGGTTGGATTTGAACTCAGGTCCTCCTGAATCCAGGGCTGGTGCTTTATCCACTGTGCCACCTAGCTGCACCCAGGAGCTGCTTTTTAAAAGGACTGTCCTCCTCACCTGCTGGCATAAGGAAAGGGCTAGAAAAAACATCTGTTTTCACCTAACCTAACCCTGGCCTACTTACTACATCAGGCAGAGATCCTACCCCGTGGTTGAAACACAAAAAATTGTGCAAAAAAAACTTTTGTGAAGATGCTTCCATTCACCATTAGTAGATGGAATGTGCATATGCTTATGGACAATACCAAATCCAACAGATCTGAAAGACAAACACTTCCTGTTGTGAGAGAACTTAGCAGGCATCACATCCAAATAGCAGCCCTGAGGGAAACAAATCTGGTAAATGAAGACTAGCTTATTGAAGTAGGAGCTGGATACATGTTTTTCTAGAGGTCCCATGGTGATGAGGCCACAGTGCCGTGAAGCTGGCATAAATTTACTAATCATATTTAATCTAGTTAACCAGCCTATGTGCCTTCCAGAAGGAGTGAATGATAGGTTCATGACAATGAGTCTGTCACTTGCAGGAAAATACCATATCAGTATCCATGCTCCCACCATGATGAACACTGATGAGGTTAAAGAAAAATTTTATGAAGACCTGAAGACCCTTATCATCAATGTGCTGAAAGGAGACAAGCCTGTAATTCTGGGTGACGTTAATGAAAGAGTAGATACAGACTATCAGATATGCAGGGAGTCCTTGGAAGCAATTGAGTCAGAAACAGCAATGTTATTGGTCACTTACTACTGAAGGCTTGTGTATCTCAATGACCTCATTATCAACATTATCCTCTATTTATCCAAATGCAGTACATCTTTGTGTATGCACTCTTACAGAAAACAATGACATTTATTAGACTATGTCATTGTAAGAAGAGACAGACAGGATGTGATAATGATAAACCAATGCATGGTACAGAGTGCTGTACTGATCACAGACTTATCTTTTGCAAGCTAAACATTCACATTCAACAAAAGTGGCAGTCCCAAGGTCAGATGAGTACCAGAAGACAATGCTAACAAAGTAGAGCAGAGCACTTTTCCATGTGTCAACAGTTTGTTCCTAACTTGGAGGAAAAGCTGAGCCAATACATGGTTGGTATCAGTAGAACAGAAAAGGAATGGACAGCTTTTAGAGATTTGGTGTATAGCATGATATTTACTTATCTGGGTCAGAACATCACAAACATCAAGACTGGTTTGATGAAAATGTTGGGGAAATTCAGAAGCTGTTAAACAAAAAATGAGAACTCCTCAGGGTTTACCAGCAGGATAGTTTGTTCATCTCTAAGAAGGAAGCATTTAACTTCATTAAAAGTAAAACAAGTCCTGGAAGAGATGTATGTATGATTTTGGGCTCAGTAAAAAGGCAGATGAAATTTAGTTTTACACTGATAGGAACAATCCAAAGAGCTTTCATGATGCCCTGAAGTCTATTTATGGCCAAAGACCTATAAAGGCATCTCAATTATTCAAACCTAATGGAGCCATGTTGATTAATGACAAGAACATGATCCTGAAGAGATGGGTTAAGCATTCTCGACAGATTATCATCAATCAGTGCTGAAGCCATTGCCTTTCTTTGTCAGGTTGAAGTCAATCCTTCTCTAACTGAAGTTCCAACTGAAGGAGAGGGGTTTGAATATTATTGGGTTCCTCTAGTGTGGCAAAGCACCTGGTGCTTATTCTATTCCAACTAAGATTTAGAAAGCAAGGGGTCCACTATTCATACAGAAGCTGATTGAAATCTTCCAGGTTATATGGCAAGAGGAGGTTAGTCCCCCAGGAGTTCAAGGATGCCTCCATTGCCTATCTCTATAATGGAAAAGGAAATAGGTCGTCCTGTGACAATCACAGTGGGGTTTTTTTCTCTTTGTCATTGGCAGCAAGATTCTTTCCAGAGTCCTCCTTAAAAGTCTGATCCTTCACCTGGAAGACAATCATGTACCTAAAGGCCAATGTGGCTTCAGAAAGGGCCAAAGAATGGTCAGTATGGTGTTTGCTGCCTGACAACTCCAGGAGAAATGTCAGTATCAGAACAGAGGTCTGTACACAACATTCACTGATCTGACTAAGGCCTTTGATATTGTCTGTAATGAGAGTCTGTGGAACATCATGGTAAAATCTGGTTGCCAGGAGAAGCTCATCAGAATTGTACAGCAGTTCCATGATGGCACGCTTGCATGGATTCAGGATAATGGAAGATATTCTTGTGTGTTCTCAGTCACCAATAGAATGAAGCAAGACTATGTGCTTGCTTCCATGCTTTTTAGCATGATATTTTCAGTAATGTTATCAGACTCCTTCAACAAAGATGAAAACAGCAAGGTCAGCTACTGCACTGATGGTAAATTATTTAACTTGTAAAGGCCAAGACTAAAGTGGGATAGTTGGTATGCAATGTTTTATTTTCAGATGATCGTGCATTCAATGCACTTTCTGAGACTGAGATGCAACAGAGTATGGATTGATTCTCTGCTCCTTTTACTAATTTTGACCTGACACTTAACACCAAGAAAACAGAGGTCCTCTACCAGCAAGCACCATAGCACCCATATGTGGAAGCATTCGTCACAGTAAATGGAGAAATTTTGAATGCTGTGGATAAATTCACTCACCTTGGCAGTATACTTTACAGGGATGTACATATAAATAATGGGGTTGATGCACACATTGCCAGAGCTAGCTCAGCATTTGGAAGGCTCCAAAAGAAAGTGTGGGAGAGAAGAGGTATTAGGCTGTCTACCACACTGAAGAGCCATTCTGCTGACCTGACTGTTGTATGCCTGTGAAACCTGGACAGTCTACCAGCATTATGGCAGAAAATTGAACAACTTCCATTTGAATCATCTTAAGAAGAGTCTGAAGATCACCCGGCAGGATAAGGTACCAGTCACTTAGGTCCTCTCTAGAGCTGAACTTCCAGCATTCAAATGCCCCTGCAGAGAGCACAACTCGGACTGTCTGTCCACATTGTTTGAATGCCAAATGTACACTTACTCTAAAATACTATTTTAGGAGAACTCATATAAGGAAAGCAGTCATGCAGAAATGAAAACTAGTGATACAAGGACACTCTCAAGGTCTCTCTGAAGAAATATTGATTGATTATGAGATTATGGGAGAGACTGACACAATACTGCCCAGCATGTCATGCCTACATCAAAGAAGGTGTTATGCAAAGCAAAATGGCAGTACTTCAAATGTGAGATGTATTAATTTAGAGACATTTCCACTCCAATGTCCATATGGACTATTTGCCCAACCTATGGTAGAGCCTTCAGAGCTCATACTGGTCTGATCAGCCACAGTTGGACACACTATACCTTGACCCCAACATAGTGATGTCATTTAGGTCCTCTTTGGGCATGAAGGACAATAACCTATTTCCAGAATCAGTTCATACAAATCTACTCAGGTTTCTCTGAAACTATCATCTTCATCTTTTCTTACAACATAATATTATTCCATTCATTTTTATATACCATAATATATTCATCCATTCCTTAACTTCCAAATCTTTGCCATCACAAGAAGAGCTGCTATAAATATTTTGATGCATATGGTTTCTTTCTTTCTTTGGTCTCTTTGAAAAATAGATCTAACAGTAGCATTATTGGGTCAATTTAACTATATGCTTAATTGAATAGCTGTTGGGGCAGTGATTGCACCAGTCCACTGCTCTACTAAAAGTGCATAATAGTACTTGTTTTTACATGGCTCCTCTAATATTTGTTGTTTTTCTTTTTTGTCAATTTAGCTAATCTGATAGGTGTGAGATAGTACCTCAGAGTTTTAATTAATATATTTCTAATTATTAGTGATTTGAAGGGTTTTTTAATATGGCTATTGATGACTCAGTTTTCTTTCTCTGAAAACTACCTACTTATATTCTTTGATCATTTATCAATCGGTGAATAACTCCTATTTTTATGTTTGACCCAGTTCCCAAATAAGAAATATGACTTTATCAGAGAAACTTCTACAAAGATTCCCTCCTCCCAATTTTCTATTTCTTTTCTAATTTTAGCTACATTAGATTTGCTTGTTGAGAAAAACTTTAATTTAATGTAACTAGAATTGTCCAATTTACCTCCTATGAACCTTTCTATCTTTTGTTCAGTAACAAACCCTTCCCCTATCCCTAGAACTGGCAGATAATTTCTTTCATGCTCTTTTAATTTTTTTATGATGTCATTCTTCATGTCTAAATCATGTACCCATTAAGAACTTATTTTGGTATATGGTATGAGATGTTGGTCTATACCTAGCTTCTGCCAGGCTATTTTCCAGCTTTCCTGACAGTTTTATTGAATAGTGAGTTCTTGCCCCAATAGCATGGGATCTTTGGGTTCATCAAAATCTAGATTACTGTATTAATTTGCTCCTGCATATTGTGTACTTAGTCTGTTCCAACGATTAACCTCTCAATTTATTACCTTGTATCATTTTTTTGACAATTATAATTTTGCAGTATAGTTTGAGATCAGGTACTGATATAGAATCAAATATTCTTGTCTTCATCAAGAGTTTTCTATAGGAAATTTCAGAAAATAACTTGTATGTGGATAAAATGGTCTCTAGCCCTTCTGCAAGTGCTCAAAGTAATAATACACAATTCTGACTGATAGAAAATGCAAAACAGCATGAAGTACTCATAAAGTCCATAACCAATCTTTATAATTTTCTTTCTTCTCTGATCATTTTCACCTTCCCTCTTATAAAACCTTATACATTTCCTTAGACTTATAATGCTAGGCTGTGATTTGGAATTCTCTCACAAAAGAAATAAATTTGGGTATTCTGATAGAGGAAACTTCCCAATATTCTTGGAAATATCACTTTTTACTTCGGGGACACATGAAGATTCCTGGACTTGTGGCACTTTCCTGAGGGCTTGGACTCTTGTTGGAAGAAAATACAAACCTATACCTTAGAGTTAACTTTCTCATTGGAACTCTACTTTCCCAATAACTCATGGTAGAAGTGGATGCTAAAGTCTCATACTTTTGCTCACCCATTTTATGATTCAGTCCATTATTGCTCTTTTAACTCCAAGCTCACATGCGTGACCCTATTCTCCCCAAGATGCTGCTTCTGCTGAGGAATTCTTTTCTTTTTAGAAGCCTGGATTCTAAGATCCTTTTCTCTCCAAAAGACTAGAACTGCTCTTGAGTTTTTTAATTCTTTCTAGAAGGCTAGAGCCACGTATTCTTAACTTGAGGTTGCTAGAGAGGCAGCACCTAAGGTTAACAGTGTCCAAAAATTCCCCCTTCTCCCTTTGTCAGACAGGATCACATAAGTCTTGAACTTGTGGTTGCTAGGGAGACAACAATGAAGGCTGGGTTTCAGGAATTCCCACCATTTAGCTTTGTGGTTTCTACTGCTACTGTGGTCACGTGGTTGAGAAACTAGATAACTGTCCTTGCTGATGCCTCTCCAGGGCTGGTCCCAAGCATTTGGAGTTCATGAACCTGGAGTCCATGAACTTTGCTTTTGGGTCATGTGGGTGAGTGTATGTATAACTGCAATGTATCTCTTCAAGTCAGCTATCAGTACCTTCCAGAAAGGAGGTTTTTCTATAATACTGGGCTGCCTGACATCCTCCCATCTGACTCCCAAGGATTTAGGCCAATTCTTAGCTCTGTTCCATTCTGGTCTGTTGTCAGCTCTTCCAAGATCTCTTTGCAAAAGCAAAATAAAAGTGCTGCAGCAGGTTTTTCAGCTTGCGCTCTCTCTCTCTCTCTCTCTCTCTCTCTCTCTCTCTCTCTCTCTCTCTCTCTCTCTCTCTCTCTCTCTCTCTCTCTCGGCAATTGGGGTTAAGTGACTTGCCCAGAGTCAAACAGCTAGTAAGTGTTAAGTGTCTGAGATCGGATTTGAACTCAGGCCCTCCTGACTCCAGGGCCGGTGCTCTATCTACACCACCTAGCTGCTCCTCTCTCTCTCTCTTTTTAAAATAAGCCCTATAAAAGGATTGGCTATGACCCCAAATAGGCTCAGTTAACCAAGTCATTCCCAATTGATCCATATAGCCCAAGGTGAAAAATGTATTCCTCATCAATGAGGCACAAATTGATGTTCTCATCCTTAATAAGGTACCAGTGGGCATGCCCCACTTTCTCCATTGAGAGATATTGTCCATGTCTCAAATAGTCTTGCCTCCCCATAACCTCACCAAATTGATTAGGGAGATCCTCAATCAATCCTGCCCACTTATTTTACATAATATCTCTCAAAGTCTTACAGAGGTGAATGAGGTATATATTACAGCAGCCTCTGGAGGCAAAGCTGATAGGACAATATGAATGAAAGGACTCATTCTACATTTACTAGAGTATCATTCACTGCCTTTTAGTCAACAGGATAAGAAGGAATTGTGGTGAAGGGGGAAAGAACAGGGAGAGTATGGTATTGTTTGCCAGACTTAGACCTTCTTCATGTTTGTATGTAAATATGTCAGTTCAGCAAAGGAGAGAGTGCTAATTTATGTGGTCTCCAGATATCCATAAAGTCAGAATCTGACTCCATGTGAGGAGTCTTATTCTCTTGCTTGACCAGGTAACTGTATCAAGGCAGGCAGAGGCCAGTCAAGGTCCAAGGACAGCTTTGTTACCTTTTAGGGAAAGCTAATTTTTGTCACAGTGAAACAAGAAGAGCCCTGGTCTTACTATAACAGGCAATATTAAGACCTAAAAGGAGGTGATTATAATCCAAATGATACCTAGCACTGTGACGAGTTGCCTATGTTATTATTGGAGTCACCTTTAGGACTGTTAAGGGCAGATTATCTAGTAGAGAATGATACCACCAACAGTGGATCCTATTCTTGGATGTAAGTGATCTTGTTGGGTCCTTTTTTAAAAGGAGAGAGCAAGTAAATTATTATAAATGAGTTTTTTAGAATTGTTGGTGTTAAAAATGGTGTTATAAGAAATGATGAGCTCTATGATCTTAGGAAAACATGGATAGGCTTGCATAAAGTAATGAAGAGTGAAATGAGCAGAACCAAGAACATGTCACATATAGTAATAGTAATATTCTTTTAAGAACTTTGAGTGAATAAGTTATTTTGACTATTATAAATACCCAAATTAACTGCAAAGGAAGATAATATGTGCACCCAGAGAAAGAACTGATAGAAGTTTGTGTAGAATAATTTCTCATATATATATATATATGTATATATGTATATGTATACACACATTTTTGTGTCTAATAGTAGCCATCTTTAGGGTGTGAGAGGAAGAGAAAAGGGAAAAAATAAACTTACACAATAATTTTATTATATATTTAAAAGGAATAACGAGTTGTACACAATAGATTTGTAGTTTCATGTGCAATCATCTTTTATTATACTGTTATGAAAATGCTTGTTTTAGTCTATGAATTAAAAATAAAATAAAAAATTCTATAGTGAATTGAACTTTGAATACTTTTAAATAGGGAGTACCAGGCTATGGAGAGGGTGAATTTTGTAGGTGGAGGCATGACTCAAGTGAAGTGTGATAAACCTACAGAAGATAGCTCAAGTCCTCCGGAGTACAGATGGCTTGGAAATAAGGGTTAGTATTAACCACAGAATTGTCTGGAGTAAAGAAATGGTGATTTGATTGGTCTCTTTTGATGACCCTACACAAAGGATTCACTAAAGGCTTACTGAATCCTATTATAGTATCCAGTTTCATTTAATGAGGCTGTTTTCATGTTTTAGTCAACAGTGTATAATATCACTGCTCTGGGACCTTGAACACAACAGTCTGTTGAAAGGTAAGTCTTGTGCAATAGATGCATTATGATATCCCTGCCCATTTACCTGTCAATCTAGTAACAAAAGTGATGCCATTTTGCTGTGGAACTATGTATAATGACTGTATTTTAATTCCCGTTCACTGGAAATAGTTCCATCTTTCAGGGTTCTGGCATCCCTACACTGATGCTTCTGACAGATTTCTAGTCAGAGGACCTGAAGATGAACTGAAATCTTTCTCCCAATAAAATTATCTTAATGTCATTCATGAAGTAATAAACATCTATGGCATGTAAGAGAGAGCAGGTATTGGTGAGAGAAAGATAACTTGGTTCCTGCCTTCCAGGAATTTATAGTTTAGTAAGAAGTCTAGGACTAAGGGTGCCCCCTGAGGTCAACCAGTCAATACCAAGAACACTTGCCAAAGTGACCTTAGGATAGTCAATAAACTGTGCTAATTCCTTTTCATCTACAAAAGTCCATTGAATGATGTGATTGTTATATTTAAATACAGAGATAAGAAAACCAAGATTTTGGAATTTTCAACTTCAAAGGGAGGCCAGGAAATTTCTTTGCCCTTCCTTCCTCCCCTCTTGGTCTGAGCAGAAAAGTATTTTGAGATTAGAGACTCTAGACTCAAACAGTCCAAGAGGAAATAAGAAGCCTTGAGTTGTTATGGCAAATTATCAAGGTAAGTAATCAGGACACTATTGCAAAGCAAAATAATAGGGGAAAATATAGCCCAAATCTAATTCTTGAATATAACCTCATCCTTAATTCCTGCCATTGTAGTCTGAGAAAGGAAACTCTGAAAATCACGCCTCCCAGAAATGGGAAATGGTCACTTCCTTTCTCTAGAATGAGGAGGGGGAGGTGAGAGCCTTAAGTGCAGGAATCCTTGTTTAAAGGCTGCTTTTACTGCCATAACGGTTTTCTAGTTTATCTCATGAGGTCTCAAAATCTTCCTATATTATTCTTCCTGTTATTTCCCCATGGAAGAATGGAGTGCCAGAGTCTTAGCCACCCATTTTTGGGAAACTGAATTCTGGAAACTATTTCCAATTAGTAATTGCTCTCTGGTCCTAGGCAGTATGGGAAATGCAATCTATTCAATCATACAACTCAACAGTCATTTATTGGCTCTTCCCATTGGCTATCCTTCTGTTTCACATGCATTTGCACAGGTCATCCTCCATACCCCAAAGGTAGTCCCTCTCCATCTCCACCTTTCAGATTCTTTGTCTTTTTACAAAACTCAGCACCAATGATTCTCTCTCCATTTAGCCTTCCTTGATCCCTTAACTATCAGGTCTCAATTTACCTCTTTGCAATTTCTACTCAATGTTGCTGGTTTTGTCCTTTTATGCCTGACAAATGTCTAATCCTTATGCCAAATGATAGCACTTTAAATACTCAAAAACAGCTATTACAATCATCCCCAGGCTATACACATGCAGTTCTTTCAATCCATACTTATCATTTTATTTAATAGGAATCACCCACAAAATGAAAATACCTCTGAATAGGTAATCTAATTAGTCATTTTCTTCTATTATTACCTTAATTGAATTGGCTTATTAGATCTCTTTCTAATAAGAGAGATATTTAAGAACAGGGTCCTGCCATAATGGGACACTGGAGAAGAAGGATCTGAAGAAGGAAGAGTAGAAGAATAGGCAAAAGTAAAATAATCAAGTTCTGGATGGATCCTAGGCAACCCAAGGTGGTTGAAAATTACTATTTAGAGTGGAAGTGTAGGTAGGAATACTCTAAAGGAGAATATCAGGAATTCAAAGAGGTAGGAGGGCCTTGAAAATATACTTTGGCCTTACTTTGTTGGGGATGCTAGACCCTGCTTCATGCAGATTTTCTTACTAATAGTATTTATAGGGTGCTGAGCTTGGCATTCCTTCAGTCATTCAATAAATGTTTCTTGAGCTGTTAAGTTACTATAAAGGATGCAGATATGCATAAAATATAATCCCTGACCTTATGAAGATTATAGCCTAATTGGGAATATAAGAAATATACACAAATAACTACAAGATGAGGCTGTGATAGTGACTTATTAGTGGTGGAAGTCCAGATGTTGTGGCAGACCAGAAATAGGGAAGGATCCCAGGATCATGGATTTGTAGCTAGAAGCGACCATTAGAGACCATATAGGCCATTCTCCCCAACACCCCCCCCCCATCCTTTATTACAAATGAAGAAATGGAGGCCTAGAGAGGTGAAAAGAGGTGCTAAGGATGTTATTTGATCTTCTTACTAAAAGAGGACCAAAATGATATCACAACGTTAAGATCAATGTACAATGTGTCTGACTGTGGCTGATGAGACCAATATGAGCTCAGAAGGTTTGGCTACAAATAGTCCACTTGAACATTTGAAATGGAGATATTTTTAAGTTTGTGCAACTCACGTTTTGTTTGGAGCTATTGCGATTCTGCTTTGCTCATACAGCACAGTGCTTTCTTTGATGCAGGCATGCCTTACTGGACAATCCTGTGCCAGTATCATCTCACAGATTTCCTCAGAGAAATCTCAAGAGTGTCTTTGTATCACTTCTGACCTCCTTGTAATAACTTGCATTGTATAAGTACTCATATATACATACATGTACATGCATACATGTACATGTATAACACAGTACACAAATAACTATGTGTATGTATGTGTGTATAAAGATTTCCAGGTATACATATGTGTGCATATGTATGTGTGCGCATATATGTGTATATATTTTTTCAAATGTACATTTGGCATTCAAAAAATGTGGCCAGTCCATCAGAGTTGCGCCTCTGTAGTTGAGTTTGAATGTTTGGCTATTCAGCTCAAGAAAGGACTTCAATGTTTGGTACCTTATCTTGCCAGGTGATTTTCAGATTCTTCCTAAGGCAATTTAATTGGAAGCAATTCAGTTTCCTGGCATTGAGCTAGTACACTGTCCAAGTTTCACAGTCATGTAGTAATGAGGTCAGCACAATGGCTCTGTAGACCTTCAGTTTGGTGTACAGCCTAATACCTTTTCTCTCCCAAACATTCTTTGGCTAAGTATACATCAACTTCATCAGCTATGTGTACATCCCTGGAAATTATACCATCAAGGAAAGTGAACTTATCTATAGTATCCATATAATTTATTATTATTGGATGATATAAAAATAAAATTAAGGGGTGAGAAAGAGGGATACACTTGGAGAACATGGAAGGGAGAGGTAGAATGGGGTAAATTATCTCACCTGAAAGAGACATGAAAGACTTTTTCTGAAGGTGGGGAAGACAGGGGTGGGGGATGGCGGGCAATACTTGAACCTTACTCTTATCAGAATTGTCTCAGAGAGGGAGTACCATATACATTTATTTGCATATAGAAATCTATGACCTTACAGGGAAGTAGGAGGAAAGGAATATAAAAGAAATCAAAGCTGATAGAGGGGAGGGAGGATTGGGCAGAAGTGTTGGTCAGAAAAAAAACACTTTTGAGGAACAGAGTGGAGAGAGAGAGAAAGAGAGAGAGAGAGGAGAAAGAGAAGGATAAACAGTAAAATAAGATGGAGGGAACTACACAGTTAGTAATCATAACTATGAATGTAAATGGGATGAACTTAGCCATAAAACAGAAATGCATAACTGGATTAAAACCCACAATCCTACAAAAACTGGGAAATTTTTTTCCCAGCAAGTTTCTCTGATAAAAAAGTTTCATTTCCAAGAACTGAGTCACATTTATAAGAATATGAATCATTACCCAATCAATAAATGGTTCAAGGATATGAACAGGCAGTTTTCAGAAGAAGAACTCAAAGCTATCTAAAAGTGCTCTAAATCACTATTAGTTAGAGAAATGAAAATCAAAACAACTCTGAAGTACTACTTCATACCTATCAGTATGACACATATTACAGAAAATGAAAATGACAAATGTTGGAGGGAACATAGGAAAGTTGGGACACTGATGCATTCTTGGTGGAACTGTGAACTGATCCAACCATTCTGGAGAGCAAAGGGCTATCACACTGTGCATACCTTTTGATGTACTAGCAGTATGACTACCAGGTCTGTATCCCAAAGAATTTTTTTAAAAGTAATAAACATTTTTATAATTTTGGGTTCCAATTTTTATCCCTTCTTCACCCTCTCCCCTCCTCCTTCCTGGAAGTCACAAGTGATCAGATATAGGTTATACATGTATGATCATGTATAACATTAGCATATTAGTACTTTTGTATATGAAAACTTGAATAAAAGCAAAAAAATATACAAAAGAATGTGAAAATAGTGTGCTTCAGTCTCATAAATATCAGTTCTTTCTTTGGAGGTGGATAGTCTGTTTAATCGATAGTCCTTTGGGATTGTCCAAAGAAATTTTTAAAAAGGAAAATACCAATATGTACAAAAATATTTACAGCAGCTCTTTTTGTGGTAGCAAAGAATTGGAAATTGAGGAGAAGCCCATGTAATGGGGTACTATTTTATGAGAAAAGATGAGCAGGATTCTTTCAGAAAACCTTGGAAGACATATTAACTGATACAAAGTGAAGTAGGCAGAACCAAGAGAACATTATACTGAGTAACACAAAACTGTACAATGATCCTCTATGAATGACAGCTATTTTCAGCTATACAATTATCCAAATGACTTATGACAAAAAGTTCTAGTCACATCCAGAGAAAGAACTGATGGTGTTTGAATACAGATAGAAACATGTGTTTTTAAACTTTATTTTTCTGGGTTTTTTTTATCTGTGCTTTCTTTTACAACAAGACAAATATGGGAATATGTTTTGTGTGACTGCTCATGTATAACATATATCAAATTGCTTGATGTCCTAGGGAGAGGGACAAAGGAAGAAGAGAGGGAAAGAATTTAAAAGCCAAAATAAAAAAGAAAATCAAACTTTTTAATATATAATTAGAAAAAATATTTTTTAAAGAAACAAATAATAAACTGTGATTTGCACTTAATTCCTTAGACATCAAATCCAGTACTCATTCCACTATAGTATGTTGTCTGGCTGATTGTTTTTAGATTTGATGCTTCAGGAAGGCTTTATAGAGAAGGTAACTTTTCAGGTGGGCTTTAAAAGATAGGTAGACTTTAGAGAGGAGGTAGGGGAGAGGGGTGGTTATTCTAGGAAGATGGATGCTGAGAACAGAAGGAAAATAAATGAAAATGTTATGAAGGCAAAGATTGTCATATCTAAACTATATATTTTTTTCCAGGGTCCATCACAGCATTCTCTTCAGAACTGATGCTTGATAAAAGTTTGTTAAATGAATGAATAGGTGGATGAATCAATGAATGAAAACACAGAAGTTGTTTGGAGAAGAACAAATAGTTCATATTGTAAAAACTGGAGAGTTGTAGGACATAAGGCTCAATGGTTGTTAGCAGATTGTGGGGGAAGAAACATGGTGTGCTATTGAAGGGCTTTCTGTAGGAGTTTTATGGTAAAAAAAATAATACCATAGGTAAATTGCTATAGATTAGAAAAGGGGAGGACTAGACAAATTTAGAACCTTTAGAAAACAATTTTGTTAGTTTATGTGATAGAGTCCTGAACAAGGTTGAGCTGGTAAGAATGAAAAGGAGGCAGTTACTTCCCAGGCAGGGCTGTTCATCCCTAAAGCAGAATTCCAACGCTGACTAGATTAACTGCCCTGTGGAGAAGGAGCATGATCTCTGGTGCTGTTTTAGGTAAGGGGTGTGTGTGTGTGTGTGTGTGTGTGTGTGTGTGTGTGTGTGTGTGCACACAGTAACAAGGAAGATGGCAAGATACCCAAGGTTGATGACTGGATGGATTGTTGCAGAGGGCTAAAAAGAAAGTGATTAGGGAAGAAATGGAGACCTCTCATTAGGCTAATAATTCTGACAGATTTGGGAAAAATCTTTAGTAGTGGACCAGAAATGGCAGGGAAATGAAGAAAAGGAGACTGAATAGGACAAAGTGGAGGGGGGAGGGGATTAATGGACCAGCAAATATAGCATTTGCCAGACTTGTGACAAGGCCATAGATGATGATATGAGGTAGGGAAAAAGACTGGATTAAATTGCCTTGTTAATGATAAGGGAGGAGATAAAGACCATACCCTGAATTGGGACAAAAGATTCTCACCAGCACCAGATGCCGCTTCATGATTGCTCTTTCTTGAAAAGTTAGTTTCCAGGGAGTGAAAAAATGACACAGTCGCACCCTTATAAATGGCATATGTCCCAGTGTAAGCTGATTCCTGAAAATTAACAATTTTCTGAGTGTCTCTGAATGATACTAAAAATTGAGTTCTCAGTGTGGAGGAAAACAATTCTCCATGGGATTTGATAGAGTTGCTTGTAGAAAATGCTGAAGTCTTTCCTTATAGACAGGAGATTTGATACAGTGGAAAGCTAAGGAAACGACAGGCCAACGAGGGAGCTGGGAATGTATTCCTTTAAAATAGATTTTTTACAATGAATTCTGAAAGGGACATCCATTGTTAACTATGGGATCTAAATTGTTAGATTTCTGTTTCTTTGGGTGCATGATATGAAGGGAGCCCTTTGACATGTTTTCTAGAAAAGCTATCTAACTGGAAAAATTAAGGAATTTAAATCTATCTGCTGACTATGGGGCAGAACCTTGCCTGTCTATATTATCAACACTGAATAATTAGTTATTGTCAAATAAAATTTCCAACCCTGGGAATCTAATAACAACAACATTAGGCAATGTGGTATAGTGGGTAGAGCTCTAGACTCATAGTCAAAAAATGCATGGGTTCAAATTCTACCTCAAATACTCTCCCAGGGTCACATGGATAGTGTTTTGAGGTGATATTTGAACCTTTGCTTAATTCTCTGGATCTCATTTTCCTCATCCATAAAGTGAGGGGGTTGGATTCAATGACCTCTAAGGTCAGCTATAATTCTATAGCCATATGATTCTGTGATTTTTTTCATCTGGATCTCTGTTGTTGCCAAATTTGCCACATGGTGTAAATTTGGGTTGTGGAAAATGAAGATGCTAATGTTGAGAGAAGGGTTATGCCTAGAAATTCCAGACTTCTCTCTGTCCTTGGGGAGGAGAGGCTGGGGTAACAGGTAATGAAATGTAATGATTGGAATGACGCCACCTACTGGAGACTTGCTGTGGAGAGCTCCACCATGAGGAAAATGCCTCAGAGGCATTGTGGCTTTTCCTTGGCGTTAGGAAATGATGTTTGCTCATGGGTGCTGTCTATCAAGTCTACCAGCCAATCAACTGGAGGAGCCTCCTATGGTCTGGGAGGAGACAGGAAGGAGGAAAGGGAGCCTGCGCAGGGAGCGCTGGCCTTTTTTGGCTTCCGGACTTGATGGTGGTGGGGCAGCTATGTGGTGTAGTGGATAAAGCATGGGCTCTGGATTCAGGAGGACATGAGTTCAAGCAGCATCAGCTGAATGTTGTGGTTCATCAATTAAATCAGCCTTTATTGAAAATCAGTGGCACAGACAAAACTGATGCTAGAGAACTCCACGTTTTCTACCATAAAGAACATTATGACAGCATTAGAAAGATCAATGACAATTCAGAAACCCCTGCCACTTTGGCTTGCAGAGAATTGGGGAACCAGTTAAAACAATGTGGCATACCCCAAACTCTAGCAGCTTAAATACCTTATAATTTAACAAGCATTTCCTTCTACAGGCAAAAGCACTGAAGCACATGGCCTAGTTTTCTGGCCCACCTCAACTATTTTTTTTTTAATTCTTTTTGTTTTGTTTTGTTTTGACTTTTGAAAGGCACTAAAAAAAACCTGGAATTCACCACACCTTTAAGTTCTTTAAGAGCACAAAAGGGTGCTTAGCGAATCTTTTGTTTTTTATTTTTATTTTTGGTTTTGCTTTGTTTCTTGACTTTTGTTTCTTTTGCTTTTCTTTGAAACTAAATTTTATAAACTAAGTGATTATTCAAAGACATTTTAAGTATATGCTGTGGGTGAGGCTATCGGGCCTCAGAAGCTACCAGAATTCTTTTTTTTTACTCTTTCTTTTTGAGAGAACCATGAGTTCTAATGAGTTTTGTTTTATTTATTTATTTTTTCTCCTTTCTCTTTTATGTTGTTCTGTTTAACTAAAAAAGACCAGAAAGGGTTATTGAACCCTATTGCTTGATACCTCACTGAAAACATTGAATATTGAAAACTTATTTCTTTTTGAAAAATTAATTACCACTTTAAGTATCTGCTACTGTTATACTAGAGAATTCATGTATAAGATGATGTGGTTTACTTGCTAAAAGAAGATTATGTGATAATGTCTAATGTAATCAGCTATTTACATTCGTTTATTATTTATATGTCATTATTCTCTGGGTATGGTTTGGAATTATTGTATATATCACTAATATATTCTCAGTTATGCAGCATAGCACGCATTTTTACCATCATACTGTCTTTGGTGAAATTAATGAGATTTCAGAAATATGGAAACTTATCATTTTAGAGACTAACTTGCTGTGAACTCTGATGCAGGCCCTGGAGAGAATATATGTGCAACAAAAGGAGAGACAGGTATACGTAAGTCCATGGTTTGCTTAGGATGGTGACTATGTAGAGCACAATTACTAGGCACAGTCCAGTATTCATCCTCTCTCCCTCCTAATTTAACCTAATTTAACTGAACTTAATTATCTTTTTATCTCACTCAGTTGAACTCACCTGTGGCCTAGCACAATCACTGGCTGTCTCGGAACCATGAGATATGGTATGATAACCTTTCCATAACATTTTCAGGTGTCATGAACACATACTAAATTTGGCTTTGATCCAGACACATGGTGGTAAAAAGTGTTACACATTGCATAACTACCTCAACCCTCTATTACAAGTCTAACCATATAAAGGAAGGAATGTAATGGAATTTATTAATTTGATCATTGACAATGCTATGCTAAGGTTTAGTAAAAATACAGCAATTCAAACAGTTAAAGAAGAGAATCCAGCTTTCCAGACCAGAGTCCAGAATCCAGTTTTCCAGACCAGAATCCAGTTTCCTCCTGATGACATCTTACCACTTCAAGAAGACAAGAGAACTCAGAGACTTTATATGAACTGTTTTGCTTTGTTAGTTTTTACTATCTCCTTTCTGTTATAATATACATCATCTGTAACATGTACCCTCTGCAGAGGCCCTCCCTTTGCAAGACTAATGTCAAAGCGTCGGTTCATGAGGACAAAAAAAAAAAAAAGAATCGCCCCTCTGGACAAAACTTTCCTCTCTTCCTTTTCTATATTATTGTTCACATATTATTAGTTAGCAATAGTTATTATATTCTTTTTACTGTTCCGTCAAGGAAACATTTTGTTTCTTGAGGAACAACAGGGGGGACTGTAATGATTGGAATGACGCCACCTACTGGAGACTTGCTGTGGAGAGCTCCACCATGAGGAAAATGCCTCAGAGGCATTGTGGCTTTTCCTTGGCGTCAGGAAATGACGTTTGCTCATGGGTGCTGTCTATCAAGTCTACCAGCCAATCAACTGGAGGAGCCTCCTATGGTCTGGGAGGAGACAGGAAGGAGGAAAGGGAGCCTGCGCAGGGAGCGCTGGCCTTTTTTGGATTCCGGACTTGATGGTGGTGGCGGCAGAGGACTTCACAGGAAATTTGAGGAAAGATAGGAATGCCAGGCTGTTAGAATTCTGTTCTCAATCTTTTTCTTTCTATTTTCCAATAAACCCTTAAAAACCTAAACTTGTTTTATCAGTGATTTTTAGTCAGTTTCCCCCAAACTGGGGGAACACATTAGAATCCACATTTAGAATCTTAAATTACACAGTTACTATGAACTAGGGTATTTTTAGTGAGACGCAAAAGGAAGATACAGATAGAAGCAACAATGGTACTCCTATGGAAGTGACCAGCCCATGTTTTTATTCAAAGGTCCCAGGTCATGCTTCCCTAGGGGCTCATTTTTCTCCCAAGATAACACATCAATAATAATTTTCAAGGACATTGAAAACAATGAATTAGGTACTCAAGTAATTTCTAAGGACAAAGTGTGTGTGTGTGTGTGTGTGTGTGTGTGTGTGTGTGTGTGTGTGTGTAGATCCCTGGTAGATAGTATTCATGTCTATGGGTGATCTTTTTAAGTAATTCATGCAAGGGCTGAGACCCTTCTAAAAATTTTGCTTTTGGACAAGGCAAGAATTAAATTTTATAATTATTTAATAAAAAATTAAATTAAAGCTTTTTGGGGCAAATGTTTTTATTGTAGTTGTTGTAAGCCTTTAATGGATACTTCTAAAAGAATACTATGAGTAGTATATCAAATTACTCTGGGAGTTCACAACACATTTGCATCATCATTGGGAATCACTGGCCTGCCAATTTAGGAATAGGATTTTTTTTTTTTTTTTTTTAGTGAGGCAGTTGGGGTTAAGTGACTTGCCCAGGGTCACACAGCTAGTAAGTGTCAAGTGTCTGAGGCTGGATTTGAACTCAGGTATTCCTGACTCCAAGGCTGGTGCTCTATACACTGCGCCACCTAGCTGCCCCAGGTATAGGATTTCTTAGTGGAAAGTGGTTAATATTGGATGTGAATCTTATGATTCTGTAAGATTAAAAAAGATATTTGATTGAATCATAGAATATTAGAAAGTGCCTCACAAATCATTTAGGCTCTCATTTTATAGATGAGTTAACTAAAGGATAATGTGACTTATCCAAGGCCACATAGTAGTAAAGTTGGGACTAGAAGTCATTTGCTTCCTCCTGGCCTTGAACTCCTTTTATATAAACTCATCTGGTTGGCATTTAAACCCTGTTAGAATTTGTCTCCAAGGTACCTTTTCAGGCTTACTACACATCACTCCTTTTTATGTAGTAGATGTCCCACACAAATTGGCCTGTTGCTGCTCCTTTTAAATATGATTCTGTGCCCAGTTTTTCCTCTACACCTAGAATGCATTGTCTCCTCATGTCAACTTCTTAGAATCTTTAGATCCCTTCAAAGCTCAGCTCAAGTAACATCTTCAACACAAGGGTCTTTCCTGGTTCCAGTATTATTAATGCTTCTGAATTTATTTTTTTTTTTGTATTTAATTCTGTGCGTATTTCTTGTGACCACCAAAAGAATATAATTGCCTTGAGGACAAGAAATGTTTGGTTTTATCTTCAGTCTTCCCCTCTCCAATAAATTGACTGCCAGGTTAATCTTTCCTATACATTAATATAGACACATCAATCCTTTTCTCTAAACCCATCAGTGACTCCCCTTGCCTACCAAATAAAGTTCAAACTCTGTGTTGGCATTCAAGGCTCTTAATAATCTGATACCATTCTGCTATTTCAGCTTTACACTTCTTTCTTTCACATATAGTGTTCTAGATTGGATGACTTTCTGCTTTTTATAAATATCTTGTGCTGCTTCCAGGCCCAGACTGTTACTCTCCCCTCATACAATCTTCATGTGTTAAATTCCTATCTATCCTTTAAAGCTTACTTCAAATAAATGATTCTTCTTCAGGATTACTTTAACAATTACCCTATTAAATAATACCCTCCTGCTCCACCAGATCTAGCATTATAACTTAATTTATTTTTATTTTGAGTACCTATGTATCACTTTCTATTGTATGTAGGAAATGTGTAATCCAATTTTTCTGAGGAAACTGAAGCAGACAGAGGTTAAGTGACTTGTTTAGGTCTTATTTCTAGTATGTATCTGAGGCTAGACTTGAACTCAGGTCTTTCTGAGTTCAGGGCCAGTTTTCTATACATTGTACAACCTAGTGAGAGAAATGAAATAATGTCACACCAGAAATATGCTGTTATCTCAGAAGACAAGACAGGGAGGAGTCAGGGTAAGAAAGGAGGATTGCAGGAAGGGGCCTCAAGGCTAAACATTTGTGTTGCAGGCACCTAAAAATAGATATAGAAGAGGACTTCAAGGCTAGTGGTCTAGCTAGTCCAAGTGTGCCAAAGGTTAAAGCTAGTTTGTACTGTGCTTGCTTAATTAGCTCATGCATATTAATTGCCAACACCCTGACGGCAGAGATTGCTGTCATTTTCAAACATATGATGTATATAACAGGAGAGGGGATATGTTAAGGGGACATATGTTGAGGTGTTCTGGGAAGATTGGACACCTCTTAGTCATCAACCAATAAGGTGAAGAAAGAAGGGGCATTTGTAATAGGATCAGGGATTAAAATAGTAGTTTGCTGTGGTGTGTGCCTATTCTTGCAAGAATGTAACAAAGCCTTCATATATTCACCAAAAATGAAAGTCCAGTATTTTTTTCTGACACTAATAACCTGTAGCAGAAGTTCTTAACTTGGAGTTTGAAATTGTTCTAAGAATATTTTCATTTTTATATTTCAATATAACTGGTTTCCTTTGTATGCCTATATAGTTTATTAAATGCATTCAAACAATTTTTTTTTTCTGAGAAAGGGTCTATAGAATTCGCTAGACCATCAAAGGGGTCAGTGACAGGAAAAAGGTAAATAACTCCTGTCCTATAGGTCAAAGTTCAAACTTCTTAGACGAGAGTTCAAGATTAACCCCTTCCCTATTCTAGTCCTTACCTACTTTTGTATTTGAAACTCTTCCACTCCCTTGCATAATAATTCACTCCAGCTATACCTGTCTATTATTTCCTGAACATACCTGTGCCTATGGCTTGCTCACAAGGTTCTTCCCTATTCAGTTTCTTCCCATGCAGCCTCATTTCCTTTCTGCCTTCTGTAGGCCAAGTTCTACTGCTCTTCTAGGCTCAATTCAAATTTCACCTTTGTGAAGCCTTCCTTCACTAGGTTATTCTCTAGCAATGTTTCACTCCTCTGAACTCTGATAGAAATTAAATATGCTATTAATTTTATACTTATCACATATAGAATGTTTTTTTAAAAATAACTTTTTAGGGGCAGCTAGGTGGCATATTGGATAGAGCACCGGCCCTGGAGTCAGGAGAACCTGAGTTCAGATCCGACTTCAGACACTTGACACTTACTAGCTGTGACCCTGGGCAAGTCACTTAACCCCAATTGCCTCACCAAAAAAATTAAAAATTAAAAAAAATTTTAAAACCCCTTTTTATATGTTTATGTATGTGTACATACACAGAAGTATATCTGAAAATCTTAATGAATCTATATGTGTGTATACATAGATTTATATGTATATTGTGACATGAGTTCAATCCCAATTCTGATGTTTAGTAGTTGTATGAACATGGGTAAGTCATATCACCATTCTGAGCCTCTGTTTCCTCATTTGTTAAATAGGGACAATAATACCATACAGAAAGCCAGCACTGTGTAATGAGATGAAACCAGACTAGGAGTCAGGAAGACCTGATTTTAAGTCCTTCCACTGACACATATTGGTTGTTTGACTCTGGGCACATCATTTAAGTTCTTAGGACCCCTTGGTTACTCTCTTAAGACTAAGTCAAAGAATAGTTGCAAAATTGCATTGGCAGAAGGTGTTTCCTTACTGGGAACACCAGTGAAATTGTAGGGCAGTACCAAAAAAAAAATAAAAAAATACCTGTAATACCCTACATTACAGAGTTGTTATAATCAATGAAATAGAGCCCTTTCAAATTTGGAAGTACTATATAAATATCTGCTATTATTAGTTCATGTTTCTATCTTTCATACTACATTTCACATGTTAGATGGTATAAAATACTGGCTGATCAATCAGTTGAACTCTGGACATTACATAAGGATGGTCAAATCTATTGATTTTGAGATAGTGCTGAGAGATTCCTTATTTAGGGTGATTGTGGGGTCATACATTCAAAGGGGGTCAGCCTGGTCTATGTGCTTCTGCCCCTGGAACATCTGTTCTGGGCCACACTTGACTTAGGTCACTGTGGTGGTTCAGGTTTCAAATTAATATGAAATGAGACACTTGTAGAGCATCTAACATTTAATGAAAGCAAGTTTACTTAGCAGTACAGAATGTTTGCTTAACAGCATATTCAATAAGGACACAGCATTATTTCTGAGGGACACAGTTCTTCTTGCCTCTATAAGAAGCTTGAGCCTTGTCTGGTGAGGGGAAGGGAGTGGAGAAAGAGGAAGGACTTCAGTTCACAGAGCAAAAGGGAGTCAAGATGAGGGAGCCCCTACTATTTATGAACCAGCCTTTTATGCATTAGGTGACTGGAAAGTGACTACAATTGTTTGAGTCTTAGTCCAGTCCTTTTAAGTCTTGAAGACTGTTTCCTTGCCTTTTAAAAAAATGTTTAGAATTTTATTTTCCAAATTACATGTAAAAACACATTTTCACATCAATTTTTAAAAACTTTGTGTTCCAACTTCTCTTCCTCCCTCCCTCCCCCTCAACAACTCAAGGAATTTCTTTGCCTTTTTAAGGAAAGATTAATCTACCTTTGTGCAGGAGTGTGCTGGTAAATGTTTAACAAACACCTTTCTGAAAAAAAAAATCGCAAGGACAAACTTTAAAATTTAATCTGCATTATTAACATTTTTCCCATCACAATCTAGAAGACAATAATTTAAGCCCTAGTTTGTAGCATTTCTTAATTTCCAAGGTGTAAATGCTCACACTGAAAATTTAGTCATCAGCTCTGGGAGTTGTTTCCAACACACTCTACCTACATGGCTGAGACCGTAGTATCTGTTACTGCCATCACAACAACCAATTAAAATGGAAATACTCCCTTGTTTTGTCTACAAGACAATAAACTACTGTTTAGTATTGATTTAAAAAAAAAATCAAATTGACTGGTGGTTTTGGCCTCACATAGATATAGCCTAAGCCTGATAAAATTTAAGAACTTTGTACCTCTTCCAGATTTTTAACTACTGTTTAAAATCACACTAGATTCAGTGAGAAGGCTATTGAAGCTGCCGAAAGCAAAATGCCGGTGAATGAATGGGATGATGGATTTTAGGAGAGATCTAGAATCTTAGATATGGCAAGGAGATTAGAAATCATCTTCAGGGATTCTTAACCTGGGATGTATGAACTTTTTTTTTAAATTAATTTATTTTTGCGGGGCAATGGGGGTTAAGTGACTTGCCCAGGGTCACACAGCTAGTGTCAAGTGTCTGAGGCCGGATTTGAACTCAGGTACTTCTGAATCCAGGGCCGGTGCTTTATCCACTGTGCCACCTAGCTGCCCCCAATCTATGAACTTTTAAAAATATTGCTTGATAACTGTATTTTAGGAAAATTTATATCCTTCGTAATCTTGTGTTTGTTTATGTATTTAAAACTATTTTGCGTGAGAGAGTCTATAGGCTTCCCCAGAGCTATATATGACAGAAAATGGTTAGGAATCCTTCATGTAGTCTTTTATTTTTACAAATGAGCAAACTGAGTTCCAGAGAGGTGAAGTAAGTTTATATATCTAGCTAGAGTCAAGAATAGAACTCAATTTCGAGCATTAGCTTAGTATCACTTTCCAATATACTATACCATTTCTTATAGAAAGAGTAAATTTTATATGTTGCTTGTCTTATTGTGAGTTTTTCTTATTACAGTTGTATTGCAATTAAGTTTGGGAATCTGTTAAGTCTAGACTAGTGTGAATAATGAATCTCCTGAAGTGGTCTCATGTATTTGAACTTGAACCATTCAAAGTCATAATTATATGAAATATGGCAATTGGTTCCAGCCCAATGGAAATGTGCAGTGAGAATTTGAATAATGCAACCATTTAAAGAGGATTCCTTATTTGCACTAAATAGGGCCTCACTGTATAATGAAATATGTGAGTAAATGGGGGGAGGCCAAGCCTAGGCCTTTAACCTGAGGCAGCTCTCTTGGATCTATACAAGAACCTCTGACAAATTATCATCCACAGACTGAGGCAATATATCCTCCACCCCAGGTTTATCTTGCTTCAGTTACCTAAACTTTTCCTTTCTGTAGCTACTTAGTCTACTGCCTTATTTGTCAACACCTTTCATAGACCATGTCTCCCGCTGATTGTATTTACACAAAGCTCCTCCTTCCATCTTAATCTGCTCCATTTTGTCACAATTCTTACTCACCTTCCTTCACATCCTCACCAGGGCAACTTCTGGACAAGCTTCTGTGTAAGCAGGTCAGAGTCGGGCAATTTCTACATATTCTTTCTATTTGACTTTCCACTTATCAGGCAGGTATGAAGTAAATGAAGAAACTGAAGCCTGGGAAGGGGAAATGACTTACTAAAGGTGACTAGCATTAAGTATTAGAGCTAGGACAGGTCCTCTGACTCAAAATTCAATTCTTTTATTACTATACTTTCAAACCAATAGGATTAGATTTCTCATAAGCTATAATACAACTACTGATGTTTATTACCAACACAAGCTAGTTGATAGAGAGCTGTAACACACAGGTACACAGAATACACTCTCTTGAATGTTCCATTTCTAGTCTTATTTTCTGTGTTAACCCACTAACTTCCTCTTCCATGATTCCTTTCTTGCTTTTCTGCATTCTATTGAGTACAGAGCCAATTGTACAAATGAAGAAAAAGGTAGGCAATTATAGGAGCATGCATTTAGAGGTAGAAGGGACCTTAGAGGCCATTAGGTCTAACTGCCTCTGGACCATAGAGAAGTTAAGTGACTTTCCTATGGTCACACAGCTATTTAAATCTATGAAGTAGGATTTGAACTAAGTTCTTTTCTTCTTCTTCTTCTTCCTTCTTCTTCCTTCTTTCTTCTTCTTCGCAATGAGGGTTAAGTGACCTGCCCAGAGTCACACAGCTGGTAAGTATCAAGTGTCTGAGACCAGATTTGAACTCAGGCCCTCTGGAATCCAGGGTCTGTGCTTTATCCACTGCACCACCTAGCTGCTCCTGTGCACTACCTAGCTGCCCTAGAACTCAGTTCTTCTTGACTAAAAGTCCAATACTCTATCTCTTCCAGCAGTATTGTCAAACTTAAATAGAAATGGGACACTAAATAGAACACAAGGATTTCTGCAGGATGCATATTGACTTAGTTTTAAAATGTGCCATCCATGTTTTATTGTATTTTAAAATTTTTGTTAAATATCTTCCAATTACATTTTAATCTAGTTTGGCTTCAGTTGGGAGTGGTGTGGCCACATGGGTGTCTGAGGGCATGTTTGATATCTCTGTACTAGATCATGTTTCCTCTAGAACAAAACATTGATTTATAGATAATGAACCCAAAGCACAAAGAGGTTAAATAATTTGCCTAAGGTCACATAGGGAGTAAGTGTCAGAAGTGGGATTTGTCCTCACATTCTGTGGCTCCAGAACCAGGTTTTTGTATAAACTATATGTTCAGAGAGCAATGGAGAGGTATATAACTTGTACTAAAGTGTGGGTGCCACGGGTGATACTGTTGTTACAAACCCTCACCACATGTTGACCCATACTTCTTGATCTTTAAATGTAAGAGATCACTCAGTCTTTGGGAAGAGATTCTCCCTGGCCAGTAGTTGTTGGCAGACTTGCCTCCAGGAAAGCATCTACAAACGATTTCCCTGAATATATTTGAAATTAATTAAATGTGGTATTAAGGCTGGCCTTGGCACACATTCTGTATTTACATAGACACCTGCTCTGTTTGTATAGTGATAGCAGGCACTGCTTTCTTAAGCTCCACAACTTATTCAGAGCCCAAGAGGAAGACAGAACCACTGAATTAATTCAAGTCACATCAAGTGGAATATTCTTTATTGAGCACCCACATGGGAGGCTCTTTGTTAGGTATTGTGAATTAATTGTTTTCCTGCAATGACTCCATAAACAAAGACACCCATTTCTCTTAAAATTTGTTTTGTCGTTGCTGCCATCTTGTTAGTAGCAAAAAGAAAGTTTCTGGCTCAAATCTTTCAATCAGTAGCTTTATGTAGACATGATATTTTGCTCTAAAATAACAGAATCTTCAAGTGAATCTAACTGCTTTGTACCATCTTTAATTATTCATACAAATGGATTGGAAGAAAACAGTGGGGCCATCCACATTGTTTACTCTCTGTCCAGCATCCATTACTAACTTGGCTCCTGCAAGAAAGCCCATACCCCAAGTGAGATAAGACAAAGAGAGCCCAGAAAACTCCAAAATCAAGAACAAAGAAGAAGATAGAAGAGATGAGAAGACAAAGAGAAAGAAATCTATAACTTGAGATTACCTGTTGATAATCACAAGCTGGGAAAGAAAAGAAAGGATCAGAAAATGGAGCAAATATGTTACAATAGAAGTATAAGAAAATGGGATTTGCTAAATGCCCAAAGGCCCCAGATTGATTTGGACTAATCAGACTGACTGAGAGTGATTGACTTCTCTGTTTAACTCACTTAATGTTAATTCAATTAAAGCCACACCTGGCCAGTTCTCAAGAGGGTATTGTTCTCAGAAGCTGAGGACTTTAAAGTCAACACAGGACCACCCTCAAGTCCAGTGAACCAATGGATTTGGGTGATGCTAACCAATCAGTTTGAAGCAGTGTGTAAGGACTGCCTTTTCCAGGGGACTCAGGAAGAACTGTTTCCTCTCCCAGTTCGTTGCTGGGATGAGCGCTTGGTGGTGGCAGAAGACTTGGGAGAAGGAGGCCAGGTCTCTCTTCTAGGGTAGATAGGCTTTCCTATCTTTCTGACCTACACGTGTTCTCTATTTACTCTTTAATAAATGTTTAATGCCAAAACTTAGTGCTAAAGCTTCTAATATAAAAGTAAACCCTAGCCAGTTTTCCCTACACTAGGCCCAGGAATAAGTTGATCACACATTTAGGTTTTTTGTGTGAGGCAATTGGAGTTAAGTGACTTGCCCAGGGTCACACAGCTAGTAAGTGTCAAGTGTCTTGAGGCCAGTTTTGAACTCGGGTCTTCCTGAATCCAGGGCTGATGCTTTATCTACTGTGCCCCACACATTTTGTTTTACTCATTACAGAAGTAATATAATATTGGGACTCAGAAGACTCAAAGAGTTAAGAAAAAGGATAAGTAGATGCCAACAATCTATATTTCAGGGGAAGTCAGCACAAGAAGTATGGTAAACTCTTTTTTTTTTAATGTATGAGATATTTTATTTTTTCTGTTACATGTAAAGATAGTTCTCAACTTTTGTTTATACATGCTTTACAATTTCAGATTTTTCTCCGTCCCTCCCCTCCCTCCCCCCCTCCCCTAGACAGCAGGTAATCTGATATAGGTTATATCTATATATCTCAATACATATGCATATATATATATATATATATACACACACACACATATATATATATACACATAATAACATTACTCCTATTTCTGCATTAATCCTGTTACAAGATTTGTTGTTTGGCCCATTCATTCTTTAGAATGATATTATTTAGTTTCCAATTAATTTTCATTCTACTTTTCCTTGGCTCTTTCTTACATGTAATTTTTATTGCATCATGATCTGAGAAGGATGCATTTACTATTTCTGCCTTTCTACATTTGACTATGATGTTTTTGTGCCCTAATACATGGTCAATTTTTGAAAATGTGCCATGTACTGCTGAGAAAAAGGTATATTCCTTTCTATCCCCATTCAGTTTTCTCCAGACATCTATCATGTCTAACTTTTCTAGTAATCTATTCACCTCTTTCACTTCTTTCTTATTTATTTTTTGGCTAGATTTATCTAATTCTGAGAGGGGGAGATTCAGATCCCCCACTAGTATAGTATTACTATCTAATTCCTCTTGTAACTCATTTAACTTCTCCTCTAAGAACTTGGATGCTATACCACTTGGCGCATACATATTTAATATTGATATTACTTCATTATCTATAGTACCTTTAAGTAAGATGTAATTTCCTTCCTTATCTCTTTTAATGAGATCTATTTTTGCCTGCACTTTGTCTGAGATAAGGATTGCTACCCCTGCCTTTTTTACTTTAGCTGAGGCATAATATATTCTGCTCCAGCCTTTTACCTTTACTCTGTGTGTATCTCTCTGCTTCAAATGTGTTTCTTGTAAACAGCATATTGTAGGGTTCTGGTTTTTAATCCACTCTGCAATTCGCTTCCGTTTTATAGCAGAGTTCATCCCATTCACATTCACAGTTATTATTACTGACTGTCTATTCCCCTCCATTCTATTTACCCCCTTTGTACTTTTCCCCCCTTCTTTCACCCTATTCCTCCTCACTGACGTTTACTTCTTACCCCTGCCTCCCCCAATCTGCCCTCCCTTTTTATCACCCCCCTCTCTTTTCTTTACCCTTTTCTCCCTTGCTTTTGTCCTCCCTTCTATCAGTCCCCCCCTTTCCCTTCCCCTTTTGTTTCCCTAAAGAATGAGTTAAGTTTCTTTATCCCAATGAACGTATATGTTATTCCCTCTTTGAGTCAAATCTAATGAGAATAGGGTTGAAACCATGTTCCCCCCTCCTTTCTTTCCCTCTATTGTAATAGGTTTTTTTCCACCTCTTCATATGATATAATTCATCCCATTCCACCTCCCCTTTCCTCTCCTCCCCATAGACTCCCTTTTTATCCCCTTAATTCTTTTGTATCATCACATCAAAGACAATTTATATTTATACCCTCTATATAAAGTCCTTCTCTCTGCCCAAATACATTTACAGTTCTTAAGAGTTATGAGTATTATATTCCTGTGTAGGGATATAAACAGTTTAACCTAATAGGGTACCTTTTTTTTTTCCCCTCTGTTTACCTTTTTAAACTTCTCTTGAGTCTTGAATGTTGAGATCAAATTTTCTATTCAGTTCTGGTATTTTCACCAGGAAAGATTGAAAGTCCCCAATGTCATTAAATGTCCATCTTTTCCCCTGAAAGAAAATGCACATTTTTGCTGGGTAATAGATTCTTGGCTGCAATCCAAGCTCCTTTGCCTTCCGGAATATCATATTCCAAGCCTTGCCGTCCTTTAATGTTGAAGCTGCCAGGTCCTGAGCAATCCTGACTGTGGCTCCATGATATTTAAATTGCTTCTTTCTGGCTGCTTGGAGTATTTTCTCCTTCACCTGATAATTCTGGAATTTGGCTACAATATTCCTTGGAGTTTTCCTTTTGGGGTCTCTTTCAGGAGGTGATCGGTGGATTCTTTCAATGATGATTTTATCCTCTGATTCTATGATATCAGGGCAGTTCTCCTTAATAATTTCCTGGAATATGGTGTCTAGATTCTTTTTCTGGTCATGGCTTTCAGGCAGTCCAATGATTCTCAAATTGTCTCTCCTCGATCTGTTTTCCAGATCAGTTGTCTTTCCAATGAGGTATTTCACATTTTCTTCTATTTTTTCATTCTTTTGATTTTGCTTGACTGATTCCTGGTGTCTCATGGATTCCTTATCTTCCAACTGTCCAATTTTAATTTTAAAAGCATTGTTTTCTTCAATGAGATTATACACCTTTTTTTCCATTTGGCCAAGTGAATTTTTTAAGGCATTGTTTTCTTCAATGAGATTATGCACCTTTTTTTCCATTTGGCCAACTGAATTTTTTAAGGCATTGTTTTCTTCAGTGAAATTATGCATTTTTTTTTCCATTTGGCCAGTCAATCTTTGTGCTTCCTTTTCCAAGCTGCTGATTCTTTTTTCATAGTTTTCTTGTTTTGCTTTCATTTCTCTCCTCATTTTTTCTTCTACCTCTCTCAATTGATTTTTAAAATCCTTTTTGGGCTCCTCCAGGAAGGCTTTTTGTTCCTGAGACCAATTCACCTTCCCTCGTGAGGCTTCACATATAGGCAATTTGAGGGTATTGTCCTCATCCGAGTTTGCGTTAGCTTCTTCCCTATTGATACAGAAGCTCTCAATGGAGAGGGCTCTTTTTTGCTTCTTACTCATTATTGCAGCTTATTTATTTATTTTTTAAGTTGAGGTCTGTTTTGGGCTTCTTGTGCAGAGGTATAGGTGCTGTAGCCAGCTTTTGACTCTGAGGCCTTTATGGTGTGTGGAGATCCCCCACCCTGAACTTCCTGTCTGGGTGCTCTCTGCCAGCCAGGCGCCCGCTCCTGGCGTCCGTTCCCGCCTGACCCGTTCGTCGCCCTCCTGGCTGGTGCAGGTAGGTTTTTCCACTGTCCTTCTTGGCCACCAGATTTTTGAACCAGGTTCCAGGGGCCTCAGTTGTTCGGCTGTGGCCCGCAGCTCCTGCTGACTTGCCCTGACCCCCTCGGCACTGCGTTGCTGCCCTGCACTGGGCCTCCCTTTTCCCGAGTCAGACCGACCTTTTCCTGAAGTCTTCTAAATTATCTCTGGTTGGAGGACTGTGTCTCTCTGTCCCTTTGCAGGTTCTCTAGTTTCAGAATCTGTCCAGAGGCTTGATTTAATGTTCTTTTTGAGGGAACAGAAGGAGAGCTCAGGCAGTTTGCTGCTTCCTCTCCGCCATCTTGGCTCCGCCCCTCTGGTAACCTCTTAAGAATAAAATTATAACGACATTAGCAAATACTGGTCTAATGTAAAAGAAAAGGGGCACCAATGCCCAAGATATGAGATTTTAGTACCAACTGCTACTTGATAGTTGTCACCTCAAGCCAGTCACTACATCTCCCCCAGCCTTGGTTTCATCATCTGTAAAATAAAAGGATTGAACTTAGTTCTTTATTCTTTAATAGGTAGTAGAAGCCAGTAAAAGAACAACTACTCTAGACATGATTCTTACTATGATAGAGAAATTGATTATTTAAAATCCTTACTCTTAGAACCTTTAGCTTTCTTTAACTTAGATCCCACTGTCTATGAGGAACCTTTCTTTATCCCCTTATTTGTTTTTTGGGTTTTTTTTTTTTTTAGTGAGGCAATGGGGGTTAAGTGACTTGCCCAGGGTCACACAGCTAGTAAGTGTTAAGTGTCTGAGGCCGGATTTGAACTCAGGTACTCCTGAATCCAGGGCCAACGCTTTAACCACTGCGCCATCTAGCTGCCCCCTATCCCCTTATTTGTTATGACTACCTTCTTTTTTAATATTTATAATAAACATTTTTATTTATAATTTTGAGTTCCAAATTTTATCCCACCTTCCCTTGTTTCCCTTCCCCCTCCCTGAGGTGGTAAGCAATCAGAAGTGGTTTATACATGTGCTATATGTGTTAGTACCATCTTCTTCCTCAAATTGTGTGTGTGTATATGTATATATGTGTATATATACATATGTATATGTATGCATGTATATTTGAATGTTGTATCCCAGCAGATTATAAACTCCTTGAGGGCAAGGGGTATTTTTTCTTTTTATTCCTAACTAGCAGCTTGTGCCTTTTGTGTAATAGGCATTTAATAATAATTTAATACTCAAATGATTCTTCAATCTCATTGATTTAGGAGCTCCTTTCTATGATGCAGATGACAAAACATCCATACTTATCCATCCTGTGCATACACCTCACTCCCTTCTCAATTCTGCTCTGTGTGATGGCAGCTATTTTATGATCTTTGGAATTGGTAAAGTTTGTCTTGTTACTTTAAACACTGATAAAATGATAGTATTAGAATGACTTAGTCACTAGTAGCTCAATGGCATTTCATTGGACATTTAATTGACTTTTAATTGAACTGAAGTAGAAATGGTGGAAATTTAAGGAGGAAGTAATAATTTCATCTTAGAATTTATTAAGGAGGGGAGCAAGGCTGAACATAATCTAATGTTCACTAGATTGTGGGCAAGCATGTTTCAAAGATTTCAGAAAAAGGATAGGCAGATGCCAACAATCTGTATTTCAGGGGAAGACAGTCCAAGAAAGGTGGTAAACTCTAAAGAATAAAATTATAATAACATAAGAAAATATTATTCTTTTCTTTTTTTTTTTTTGAGGCAATTGGGGTTAAGTGACTTGCCCAGGGTTATACATCTAGTAAGTTCCAAGTGTCTGAAGCCTGTTTTGAACTCAGATCCTCCTGAATCCAGGGCCAGTACTTTATCTACTGAGCCACCTAGCTGCCCCCAAATACTGTTCTAATGAGAAAGAAAATGGGTATCAATGTCTAAGAGACTGATATATATGCATACAAAATCCATCAGCCAGGAATGAATTAAATCAAATGTGCTCCAAGATCCCTTCTACCTCTGAGATATGATGAATCCATTTCTTAATGATGATATCTTACATGTAATTTGGTTTTCTCAGCAACCCAATAAGTCAATAGTGCAAGTAATATTCCCGTTTTACAAATGAGGAAACAAAAATCATCCTAAATAGTTATTGTCAACAGACTAAGTAAAAAAAAAGTTCATTTAATTTGATCAGCAATTGTTAAGTAGTTAAGTAGTTCTGAAAAACTATGTATGTCAAGTCTAATCCCTGGCCAACAAGGTACATTATTTCCTGGTTGTGTCCCATTCCTTTTGCCCTGTCCCTTTTTCTGGAAGCCACCATTTTGGGGATTTTCTATGTTCAAATTCTTCAAAGCTTGAAGCTTCCAATTTTCTAAGAGATTGATCTTTTCCTTCCCATAACCTCAAGGAAACCCATTAGTTCTGCCTGAGAAAGACACCTTTCTATTCTCTATTAACCAAAACAAAACAAAACACTTGAACTGCTCGAACCCGTTAAGTTTCATAGGATGAACATGGACCCAAAGGCTCAGTCAGAGTTTGGTATAGGGATAAACCAAGTCTTAAGAAAGACCTTTCACAAGGTTAATGTGGACTCCCTTACATGGCTGGAAATCTCATGTGTCTAAGTCTCATTGTTTAGTTTTTCACTTATGTCTCTTCCCTGTCCTTTCCAGACTTGATCTGGAGGTTCTGAAAGCCTAGTGTGGAATTATTTTGAATTGTTTTAGTATTGGAAATGTCAACTATTGTGCCACTTTTGTGGATTCTGTCCCAGTTGGCCCTACTTTTTCCTTGTTGTCCCTTTGGCTATGTCCAATTAAGCTATATGGCCTTCCCTTAAACACATCAATTAAAAAGGCCCTTGCTTTCAGCACTGACTGGCTCATCTACTTCTGCAATGTCACTCTAAGTCTCAACTATGGACCCCAACAGACTCTGAAAGAAAATGGTGGTAAAATACTTCATGATAAGCCAAACTGATTGTAGGTTTTCCTTTTTTAACCATTTATTTAGTATTATAATCCTGGCCTCTGTTTTGAGGGAAGCTTTTTTCCCCCCCAGAGTATAGTTTGTCCTGTGACTCTCTCCTCATTATTTTCTTATCCTGTCATTAAACTTCAGACTTCTTTAGGTGCAATGTGAACATGCTGTCATCTATCAAAATGATTTCCCCTAAACTCGTCTCCAGCACTAAGCTCCCAGCATGGACACCTTTTCTCACTATATAGAGAGCTGCCTTTTAAAATCCAACTTCTGGCTGCTAATCCACGTGAAGGCGAAAACTCCAACAGCCTCATTCTCTTCCCTTCTCTCTGATGCCATTGCTCTTTTGATTTGATATGATCTGATCCTACACATGTCACCAAATGTGAAGAGATTACGATGCCTCTTTTCTTCTGAAACTTAAACAAGCACCTTTTTCCCTTTTTTCCCCTATCGCTTTTTCTTCCACTCAAATTACCTGTCGAGGTGGCTGATTTCCTTCTCCCGAGGTGGCTTTAAAAAGAGAGGATATAAAATTGTGTTATTGAGTGCTGCCTGCCTGTCTACTTGGCCTTACATACACTACAGAGAGAGCAGTGAGTTTTACCTTGTGAACTTGCAACATAAAGAAGATGGATCAAATAGCTCCCGAGAAGAGGTAATAAGTATCTTGGGTGACCGGTGACATGCTCCATGCCTCAATGCTCTCTAAGCTCACCCTCTCTAGCCATTTGAATGGCTCCTGAAAAACCCTTTGCTTCTTCCCTGATTCACTCTGAAGTGGTGCTGCTTTAGCTACAATAGAATCACAGAATGAAAGATCTGGAAAGAAAGTTGACTATTTTGTTTTTTGTTTTTTTTTTTAGTCTAGCCAATGAAAGTGTGAATGGATGTGACTTGTTTTACTTTGTTTTCCCTTAGCTATTTTTGTTTTCTTTTGAAAAGGGGTGTGTGTGCTTTGTTTCTTGGTTATTGCTGAAAAGCTCAATGAAAGAATTTGATTTCATTCAATAAACACTTAGGGTCTATCATACATGAAATAGCTGTCTGGAAGTTGTGGGTATACAAAGATGAATAGACATGATATAGACCTATCATCTAGGAACCCAAAGTATAATAGGGGCTATAACACAAGTACAGAAATCATTACAGGAAAAGGCAGATTGTAAACATCTTACAAAAGGTAAAAAATAATGTGTCACAGAAACATAAAGAAAGAAGAGATTATATTATCTGGGGCCTTAATCAGAGAATGCTTCATAGTGAAAATAGAATTTAAGTTGGACCTTAAAAGATGGATTCTAATGGTTGAAGTTTGAGCGGAGTGGGTCAGTAGGTTATCCCAGGGAGAAAGAATGATTTAAACAAAGCATGGAGGCAAGAAAGTTAATCATATTTCCTGGAAAGATTCATAGTAGTCCAGTTTGATTGGAGCATTGGGTACTTTAGTACAGTGGGAAATGGAGCTGGAGAAAAAGTAGCATCATATTGTGGAGAGATTTCCTTAATGCTATATTAAGGAATTTAGACTCTCTTTGGAGGGCAAGTAATTGAAACTATTATATGTTTGAGGCCAGTGAGAGACAGGGTCAGAGTTGTGCTTTAATATTACTCTGACAGCAGTGTATAGGTTGGATTGGAGTGAGGAAAGACTGGAGGAAGAGATAACATTTAGGAAGTTATTTGGATAGATAAAAACCAACCAGCTGGTACGGTGAGGAGACTACTGGTCTTGGACTCAGGAAGACCTTAGTTTAAATCATGACTTAGATACTAACTAGTTGTCTGACCCTGACCAAATCACTTAACTCCATCAGCCTGCATTTCCTTGCCTGTTAAATGGGGAAAATAATAACACAACTTCCAGGATTGTTATGAGGATAAAGTAAGAGATGTATTTATAAGATGCTTTTAAAACCTTAAATGTTAGCTACTATTATTATTGTCTAGGTGAGAGATGATGAAGCAGGCATTTCAATGGTAGAAATTATGGGACTTGTTCACTGATTGAATATTGGAAGTGATGAGATGCAGAGTAAGCAGTAAATCACCATAACTCTCCCATATTCACCTCCAAACAATCATAAATTAGTGCCTCCACACAAATCCTGGAACATCAAAACCAGCAAAAAAATGGAGTAAAACAATTTTTAGCCCAAGAAACTTGGAATATTAGCAAGAAAGATCTGTCTCACTCAGGTAAAAGGGGAACAAAGTCCAGGACATGAAGTGTCTCAGAAAGCCAGAAGTAAGCCCCACCTCAGCAAACCAGCAGGAAATCTTGAATTTTAGTGCAATAGAGCAGGAAAACAACACCACCAGGATCCCAACATACCTCAGAATAGCCAGGGGATTGGGCAGACTCCAGTTCTGAGATACAGCACATGTTTAACACAGCCCTGGGCAAACAGATAGCTGCCAACAGTCAGAATTCCAAGTGCTTCAGTATAGCCCTGGGCTAATAGGTAAACTGCCAACCCTATTGGTGCCTAAGTAAACAGCAGCTGCCATTTCTGGTCCCCAACACATGCTTCAGCATAGCCTTGGGAAAACAAGCAGCCTCCAGTGGCCAGATCTCCACCTGCTTGAGGGTAGCCCTGAGGAAACATGGAAATACTCCACCAGCTTCAGCACACAACAGACATCAGCACTAGGACCCCAGCTTAGTACCAGATAAGCTCCCAGACCCCTATGGCCTCCAGAAGCATGAGCCACCCCCCACACCCCTCCAACCACCTCCCAGCACAGCCTCAGACACTGGATTCCCTCATGGACCTCAGGGTAATATCAACAAAGCACCTGGTAAATAGCCAAGGCCCATAGCCCCTGGCACAAGAATCCTGAGACAGTGCCATTTTCATCCCAGGAACATACATCAAATTTTAAAAGAAAGGAAAATGGCTAAAAAACATGAAAACAACAACAACAACAAAAAGAATATGACCACAGAAAGTTATTATGATGACATGGAAGATCAATACACATACTCAGAAGAGGCTAAGAATGTCAAAACACCTATGGGAAATACCCCAAAGCAAAATGGGAAGTGGTCTCAAGCCCAGAAAGAACTCATGGAAGAGCTCAAAAGGAGATCAAAATTCATGTAAGAGAGGTAGAAGAAAAATTGGGAAAAGAAATGAGAGTGATACAAGAGAATTATGAAAAAGAGTCAAAAGCTTGGAAAAAGAAAAAAAAAACTACTTAAAAAGTAGAAATGACCAAATGAAAAAGGAGATACAAAAGTCCATTGAAGAAAACAACTCCTTAAAAAATACAATTGGGAAAAAAGCTAACCAAGGAAAACAACTCCTTGAAATTTAAAATTGGGCAAGTGGAAGCTATGAGAAATCAAGAACCAATCAAACAAATCCAAAAGAATGACAAAATAGAAGAAAATGTAAAATACCTCATTGGAAAAACATTTGGCCTAGAAAATAGGTCCAGGAGAGACAGTTTCAGAATCATTGGACCACCTGAAATCCATAATCCAAGGGAGGACCTGGACAGCATCTATCAAGAAATTATCAAGGAGAACTTCTCTGATATCCTGGAATCAGAGGGCAAATTAGGCATTGAAAGAACTAGTTGATCACTTCAAGAAAGAGATCCCCAAACAGAAACTCCAAGAGACATTGGAGTGAAATTACAGAACTATCACAGCAAAGAACAAAATAATGCAAGTGGTCAGAGATAAACAATTCAAATATCAGGAAACCAGAATCTCCTGATTTAGCAACTGCAACATGAAAGGATTGGAAGTCATGATACATAATGTTCCAGAAGGCAAAGGGACTAGGCCTACAGCTAAAAATCACCAACCTGGTGAAATTAATCATAATATTTCAAGGGAAAAATGGTCATTCAATGAAATATGTCTTCCAAGCTTTCATAAGAAGACCAGAATTGAAAAAAAAATTGTCTTCAATATCAAGACCCAAGAGAAGCCCAAAAAGGGAGCAGCCCTTTTCATAGGGGCAAAATATTGGAAATTGAAGAGGATGCCTATCAATTGGGGAATGACTGAATAAGCTGTGATATTTGAATGTAATGGAATACTATTGTGTGATAAGTAGTGATGAATAGGCATATTTCAAAAACATCCGGGGAAGATTTGTACAAACTGATGCAAAATGAAATGAGAAGAACCAGGAAAACATTGTACACAGTATCAGCAAAATTGTGTGATGATCAACTATGAATGACTCAGCTCTTCTCAGCAACACAATGATCCAAGACAACTACACAGGACTCATGAAGGAAAATGCTATTCACATCGAGATAAAAACTGATGAACTCTGAATGCAGATCAAAGAATACTTTTTTTTGCTTTATTTTTTCCTTTTTGTCTGTTTCTTCTTTCACAACTGTCACTAATATGGAAATAGGTTTTACATGATAGCATATCAAATTGCCTACCATTTTAAGAAGGGGAGGGGAGTGAGGAAGAAAAATTTGGAGCTCAAAATCTTATAAAAATGAATGCTAAAAAAGTCTTGACATGTAATTGGGAAAAAAACACACTATTAGGTATTGGACGCAAGAGAGGAAAAGATAAAAGATAATTATCAGGTTTTGTGATTAGGCATTTGGAAGTAAGGTGATGGCAATAATAAAGATATTGTAGATGAGACTGGAGGATCCAATTTGAGAAAGGGGAATGGGAAAGAGCATGAGAAGTTTGGTTTGGGTCATATTGGCATCTAGTTGCAGGAGCTAGTTGGGCATACAGGTGAAAATGGTTAAGGATTTAGAGGGGCAGAAAGAAAAGTATAGTGAGAAGAGAACTGCACTAGAAGTCAGGAGAACTGGGTACCAATTTTCTGTACTGTAGAATGAAGGGCTTGTATATGATTATGTGGACTATCGCATCTCAAATCAGAAATGGTATAAAGGGCCTCTCCTGTTCCATTATTTCTAATTTGAAATAGAATAGTCCACATAATCAAGTGAGTGGTAAAAAGGAGAGGGGGGGAGGGGCAGGGGGTTGGTGGAAAGTTATGCATTTTAAGCTGGTCGATCATGTCTCACTAAGAAGACAATCTACGACATTCAGGCTAATGATTCACTTTTTCCTGACTCCCTAAGTAATCATTTAACTTTTTGCTTGCCATTGGATATTAAAAAAAAAAAAAGCACTTCTGAAGCCCAGGAGAAAAGATGAAGGAATCTTTGGCTAATATTTCATTAATTTAGAAAAAAAGGAAACAAACATTTATTGAGTACCTATCAAGTGTCAAATGCTATGCTAAGCACTTTACAAATATTATTTTTTTCAAGGGATACTTGAAAACTGGCTGTATATTTTATTTTAAGGTCTGTTGATACATTTTATTTTTATAACACAGTCCTTTCTTAATATAGCCTGCTTCCATTTGAGTCCTCTCTCCTTATAGTAAAGGAAAAGTGAAAAAAATATATTGCTTGTGTGTGTGTGTGTGTGTGTGTGTGTGTGTGTGTGTGTGTGTGTGTATTCTACTCCTGTGGTGCTCCAGCTATCCCAGGTAGAAAAGTATTTCACCATTTATCTCCTAAAACTGGCATTGATCATTATAATTATTTGAATTTGGCTGCTTTATAATGTTATTTTTGCTTACCTTGTGTATATAAATCTTCTGGTTCTACATTATTTCATATACCTCTTCCTATGTTTACCTTGCATTTGTCATATCTTACAGTGTAACAGTTTTCTATGGTATCAGTTACCACAATTGTTTAGTCATTTAACACTCCAGTTGGTTTTTTTTTGTTAATATAAGAAGTGCTTATACTTTGGGACCCTTTTTTCAGGATATTTGGACCAATTTACCACTCCATTAATTATGTATTAGTGTGCTTGTCTTCCTACAAATCCCACCATGTTGGTTATTTTCATCATTTAACACCTTTGCTAATTGATGGGTGTGATGTGTTAAACAGTTCTAATTTTCCTTTCTCTTATTATTAATGATTTCACTTATTACTAATGATTAATTATTTTAATGAAGTTGATTTATATTTTCCATTTTTCTTTCAAAAACTCATTTTTCATTTCCTGTTATTACTTATCTACAGTGGAATAGATTTAAGTTCTATTCCCATGTTCTGTAGCCAAGACTTTTTTCTCACTTGAAAGTATTTCCCCTTATTAGAGTTCAGGGGTTTTTTTTTTGCTTAAAAGCTTTGATTTTTTCCAATTGAAATTGTTCATTTTATCTTTTGTGATGATATTTTATTTGGTTTTGAATTTTTCCCCTACAATATTTCTGAAATGTACCTTTTTTGTTAACTAACTTTTCATGAGGTTATTTTAAAAAAATTTAAAAAATATTAAGGTCGTGGTGGCTAGGTGGCACAGTGGATAAAGCACCAGCCCTGGATTCAGGAGTACCTGAGTTCAAATCCGGCCTCAGACACTTGACACTTACTAGCTGTGTGACCCTGGGCAAGTCACTTAACCCCCGTTGCCCTTAAAAAAAAAAAAGAAAAAATATTAAGGTCATGCATCAATTAGGATTTAAGTGAAATGTGGTATGAGTTGCTGGCCTAAACCTATTTTCTTGCAAACTGCTTTCCAATTTGTCCAAGATGTCTTGAATAAGGAGTCCTCCCAATATTTTGTTATTAGATTTACTGAACTTTACACATTTGTGTTCAATTGTAGTTCTGTTCAGTCCATGTTGGACTCACCAACTTCCTTGACTCTCAAGGATATTAGGTTCTGTTCTTTTAATAAAAAACAAAAAAGAACAAAAACACCACACACACACACACACACACACACACACACACACAGAGCTCACAAAGCTTTTTCAGCTCCTTGGAGGAAGGAGGACTTTTGAAAAGGTAAACACAAAAAGACCAACTAAAGTAGCACTTTTTTTGGTTACACATTGAAAAGCCAATTTCTCACTGTATAGAGAATGATTTGTGATATAGCCATTAAGAGGGGACCTGGGGACAGTTATAAGTCATGTAAGTTATTGACTTGATTCATTGATTCTTAGGTTCTTTAATTTGATTGCTACTCTAGAAAGATATCGTGGCTGACTAAAGCATAATAAGGATGAGTTGAGGAAGTAGCTGGAGCAGTTCCTTGACCTTGTCTAAGAATCTATTTATGTGCATATAAAACTGAGGTGTAAAGAATTATCCAAAAAAAGTCCCCAATAACTCGTAGTTATAGAACAATTTGGTGCATTAGAGTGAAATTTTAAGTGAAACCTCTAAAATACCTCTAGTCCCCTTCCTTTAGTTTATACCCTTTTCATTAATCAGTGACTCTTAAGGACAGGAAAGACTATTAGAAGTTAACTCATCCATGCCTGTTCCTATTCACAGGATTATTGTACTTGAAAAACACAAGGCAGATGGGGGACTCTCCTTTTGTCAAAGGTTCTGGGAAAACAGCTCTCTCAGCATTCTAGGTTAGGCACATCAGTATTGAACACTCTGCACATATATCCTGAATGCAAATAGTTTTTAAAAAGAAGTGGTTTAGGTCCATGTTTGGTGACATAGATCTCATTTCCCAGGAGAAAATAGGTGCAGAAATTAAGTGCATCTGCAACTTTTGAACTGGCTGTTCATTGTTGATGTTTCCTAACCATATTCTGTCCAACTCTTTTAGAGCCTCATCTTTTATCATCTTTATTAATTTCATAGATGTGAGATGAAACCTCAGGATTGTTTTAATTTTCATTTGTCTTATTAATGTGCTTTGGAGCGCTTAAAAATATAGCTGTTATGCAATCGTTCTTTTGAAAACTGTTTATATCTTTTGGCCACCTATCCATTGGGATTTACCTAGATTTTAGCAAAAAAAAAATTAGCAAAGCATTTCTTTTGCTATTCTTGTGGAAAGGATGAAGAGCTTGACACTGGTACAATTAAATGAAGTTAGCATTAATTAAAATATAGCACCCTAAAAGTAGTTAATAAATTAAAATAAAATATGTAGAATGTGGGCAGAATCTAAATGGAATCCAAAGATATTTTGTTGAAAATTATGACTACTGATGATCATATATGGAGATAACTTGAAGTTGAGAGAGGTAGCTAATATATTGTAAGAGCCAAGATTTAAAAAAAAATTGACATAGAACATTGGACTGAATGTAGTAAGATTATATTTAATTGAGATAAAGACAAAGTTTTACACAGGTACAATACTGAGGAGGTCTATCTAGACAGTAGTTTATTTGACAAAAAGACCTGTGTGTTTTAATGGGACATAAGTTTAACATGAAGGAATAGTGTGATAAAGCAGATTAAGATAGACTGAGTTAGGTAGAGTGTATAGGCCTTGGAAGGTAACAATTCTGCAATATTTTACCCTTATCATACCACATCTAGGATATTGTGTTGAGTTCTCTGCAGTTTTAGGACAGATATTGATGAGCTGAAAAGCTTCCAAAGGACGGCAACCAGAATGTTGAAGGACCTTGAGATTGTGTTTTATGATTGTCATTTGAAGGAAGCAGATCTCTTAAGATCGGAGGAGACAAAACAAGGAAATTTGATCACTGTCTTCAGGTATTTGAAAGACTGTTACATGGGAGAAGGATTTGATTAATTCTGTTTGACTCCTCAGAGATGAATGTGTAGAAGTTGGAAATAGGAAAATTTAAACAAGCCAATCAGTACTTACTGCCATTTCTTCAAAGTTTATTCCAGTGCTATAACTAATGCTGCTCATCTTTTTCCTTATGCCATAGCAACTAGTTAAAACACACCAGAACAGTTGTACCTCCACCCTCTAGTTTCAAATCGCCTGATGAAACTATTTTCACAGGCTAGGAAGGCTACAAATATGATCTTTAGTGAGGGTCCTGAATGGTCTTTTCTTTTTGTTTTTTTGCTTATGCAGTAGTCAGTTTGAAACCTGTTTGAACAGATTGTTATATCTATTTTAAAAAATATGGGACCAACATTCTTCAAATCACAAAAGTTCACAACTTCAATGTAATTCCAGATTCTTCCTTTCATATCCATATCTGATCAACTGCCTTGTCTTTTTAAAATTTTAACAGTATTTTATGAGGTGGAGCCAAGATGGCAGAGAGAAAAGCCAGTAAGCTGCAAGAGCTCTCCCAAGTTTCCCTTAAAAACAACATTAAATCAAGCCTCTAAACAGATTCTGAAACTACAGAACCTACAGAAAGATGGATAGACACAAGCTTGCAACTTGAGATAATTTAAAAGACTTCAGGAAAGTTCATTCTCACTCAGGTGGTGGGGGGAGTGCAGTGCACCTCAGTGCATGGAAGACATTGTGGCAAGTCAGCGGGAAGCAACTGAGGCCCTTTGATCCTGGCTTGGCAGGCTAGTGGCACAGTGGGCCAGTGGTGAGATTCACCAGCACCAGCTGAGAGGGCAGGCTGCCAGCTAGGGGGCCACCAAAAGGACAGGCACAACCAGTCCTGGCCATCCCAATACGCACTGGGAGCAAGCCCAGGGTAGTGAGAACTCCACAAGCCATAGAGGCCTCAGAGTAGAAAGCCAGTGACAGAGCCCCCATTTCCCAGCACAAGAAGCTTGAAACAGTGACCCTGGTGCCCAAGGAGTGGACCTCAACTTTATAAAAAATAATAAGAAGCTGTAATATTAGCAAGAAACAAAAAAGAGCTCTCACAATTGAGAGCTTCTGTGTCGACAGGAAACAGCCAAACACAAACTCAGATGAAGACAATACTCTCAAATTGCCTATATGTGAAGCTTCAAGAGGGAAGATGAGTTGGTCTCAAGACCAAAAAGCCTTCTAGGAAGAGCTCAAAAAGGATTTAAAAGATCAATTGAGAGAGGTAGAAGAAAAAATGGGGAGAGAAATGAAATCAACACAAGAAAATTATGAAAAAAGAATCAGCAGCTTGGAAAAGGAAACACAAAGATTGACTGAAGAAAACAATTCCTTAAAAATTTCATGTGGGGGCGCAGTGGATAAAGCACCGGCTATGGATTCAGGAGGACCTGAGTTCAAATCCAGCCTCAGACACTTGATACTTACTAGCTGTGTGACCCTGGGCAAGTCACTTAATCCCAATTGCCTCAGCAAAAAAAAAAAAAAAAATTCATTTGGCCAAATGGAAAAGGAGATGCATAATCTGACTGAAGAAAACAATGCCTTAAAAATTCAAATTGGACAGTTGGAAGATAATGACTACATGAGACACCAGGAATCCATCAAACAGAATAAAAAGAATAAAAATATACAAGAAAATGTGAAATATCTCATTGGAAAGACAACTTACCTGGAAAACAGATCCAAGAGAGACAATTTGAGAATCATTGGTCTGCCTGAAAGCCATGATCAGAAAAAGAGTCTAGACACCATATTCTAGGAAATTATTAAGGAGAACTGCCCTGATATTATAGAATCAGAGGATAAAATCATCATTGAAAGAATCCACAGATCACCTCCTGAAAGAGACCTCACAAGGAAAACTCCAAGGAATATTATAGCCAAATTCCAGAATTATCAGTTGAAGGAGAAAATACTCCAAGAAGCCAGAAAGAAGCAATTTAAATATCATGGAGCCACAGTCAGGATTGCTCAGGTCCTGGCAGCTTCAATACAAAAGGATCACAAGGCTTGGAACGTGATATTCTGAAAGGCAAAGGAGCTTGAATTACAGCCAAGAATCTATTACCCAGGAAAACTGATGATTCTCTTTTAGGGGAAAAGATGGACATTCAATGAAATAGGGGACTTTCAAGTTTTCCTGATGAAAAGAACAGAACTGAATAGAAAGGTTGATCTTAACATACAAGACTCAAGAGAAGTTTAAAAAGGTAAACAGGGGGAAACAGTTATTTATTAAGATTAAATTGTTTACATTCCTACATGGGAAAATGATACCTATAACTCTTGAGAACTGTATATCTAGGGGCAGAAAGAAGGATTATACACAGAGGGTATAAATATAAATTGTCTTTGAAGTGATGATATAAAGAAAATTAAGGGGTTAAAAAGTACTTTATGGGGAGAAGAGGAAAGGGGAGGTGGAATGAGGTGAATTACATCATATGAAGAGGTGCAAAAAAACCTATTACAATTGAGGGAAATAAGGGAGGGTGTGAACATTATTTCAACCTTACTCTCACTAGATTTGATTCAAAGTGGGAATAACATATATGTTCATTTGGATAAAGAAACTTAGCATATTCTTTAGGGAAGTAAAAGAGAAAGGAGAAAAGGGGGGACTGATAGAAGGGAGGGCTGAAGCAGGGAAGAAAAGGGCAAAGAAAAGGGGGTGATAAAAGGGAGGGCACATTGTGGGAGGCAGGGCTAAGAAGCAAAATGTTGGTGATGAGGAATAGGGTGAAAGAAGGGGGGAAAGTACAAAGAGGGTAAATAGAATGGAGGGAACTAGACAGCTAGTAATAATAACTGTGATTGTGAATGGGATGAACTCTGCCATAAAATGGAAGTGAATAGCAGAGTGGATTAAAAAACAGAACCCTACAATATGCTGTTTACAAGAAACACATTTGAAGCAGAGAGATACACACAGAGTAAAGGTAAAAGGTTAGAGCAGAATATATTATGCTTCAGCTAAAATAAAAAAAGTGGGGGTAACAATCCTTATCTCAGACAAAGCAAAGGCAAAAATAGATCTAATTAAAAGAGATAAGGAAGGAAACTACATCTTGCTAAAAGGTACTATAGATAATGAAGTAATATCAATACTAAACATATATGTGCCAAGCGGTATAGCATTCAAATTCTTATTGAAGTTAAATGAGTTACAAGAGGAAATAGACAGTAAAACTATACTAGTGGGGATTTGAATCTTCCCCTCTCAAAATTAGATAAATCTAGCCACAAAATAAATAAGAAAGAAGTTAAAGATGTGAATAAAATTTTAGAAAAGTTAAATATGGTAGATGTCTGGAGAAAATTGAATGGGGATAGAAAGGAATATACCTTTTACTCAGCAGTACATGGCACATTTAAAAAAAATTGACCATGTATTAGGGCACAGAAACCTCATAGTCAAATGTAGAAAGGCAGAAATAGTAAATGCATCCTTCTCAAATCATGATACAATGAGAATTACATGTAATAAAGAGCCATGGAAAGGTAGACTGAAACTGAATTGGAAACTAAATAATTTCATTCTAAAGAATGAGTGGGTTAAATAACAAATCACAGAAAGAATCAATAATTTAATCCAAGACAAGGACAGTAATGAGTCAACTTACCAAAATTTATGGGAAGCAGCCACAGCAGTGTTTAGGGGAAATTTAATATCTCCAACTGCTTACATGAATAAAAAAGAGAAAGAGGAGATCAATGAATTGGGCATTCAACTTAAAAAGCTAGAAAAAGAACAAATTAAAAATCCCCTATTAAATACTAAATTAGAAATCCTGAAAATTAAAGGAGAAATTAATAAAATTGAAAGCAAGAAAACTATAGAATTAATCAATGAAACTAAGAGCTGGTTTTATGAAAAAAACACAATAAAATTGATAAACCATTGGTTAATTTGATTTAAAAAAAAGAAGAAAAAAAAACCAAATTACTAGTATCAAAAATGAAAGGGGTGATGTTACCACCAATGAAGTAGAAATTAAATCAATAATTAGGAACTATTTTGCCCAATTCTATGCCCCAAATTTGACAGTATAAATGAAATTGATAAATATTTACAAAAATACAAACTTCCCAGGTTACATGAAGAGGAAATAAAATCCTTAAATAAGCGCATATCAGAAAAAAAAATTGAACATGCCATTATTGAACTCGCTAAGAAAAAATCTCCAGGGCCAGATGGGTTGACAAGTGAATTCTACGAAACATTTAAAGAACAATTCATTCCAATATTATTAAAATTATTTGGACAAACAGGGTAAGAAGGAATTCTACCAAATTCCTTTTATGACACAAATATGGTGGTGATACCAAAACCAGGCAAAGCAAAAACAGAGAAAGAAAATTATAGACCAATTTCCCTAATGAATATTGATGCAAAAATCTTAAATAAGATATTAGCAAATAGATTACAGCAAGTGATCACCAGGATAATACACTATGACCAGGTGGGATTTATACCAGGAATGCAGGACTGGTTCAACATCAGGAAAACTATCAACATAATCAACCACATCAATAAGAAAACTAACCAAAATCATATGATTATTTCAACAGATGCAGACAAAACTTTTGACAAAATTCAGCACCCATTCCTAATAAATGCCAGAGAACTTAGGAATAGGTAGTTTTTTCCTTAAAATAATAAGCAGTATCTACCTAAAACCATTAGCAAGTGTTATATGTAATGGAGATAAGTTAGAGGTCTTCCCAATAAGATCAGGGGTGAAATAGGGATGTCCATTATCACCTCTATTATTTAATATTGTACTAGAAATGTTAGCTTTAGCAATGAGAGAAGAAAAAGGAATTAGAATAGGTAAGGAGAACACAAAACTATCACTCCGCCGATGATATGATGTTATGCTTAGAGAATTGTAGAGAATCAACTCAAAAATTACTTGAAACAATTAACAACTTTAGCAAAGTAGCAGGATATAAAATAAATCCACATAAATCATCAGCATTTCTATACATGACCAGCAAAGCTCAGCAGCAAGAGAGAGAAAGAGAAATTCCATTTAAAGTAATGGTAGACAATATAAAATACTTGGGAGTCTACTTGCCAAGACAAACCCAGGAACTCTATGAAGACAATTACAAAACACTTTTCACACAAATCAAATCAGAGCTAAATAGTTGGAAAAATATCAATTGCTCATGGATAGGCCAAGCTAATATAATAAAAAGACCATTCTATCTAAATTAATTCACTTATTCAGTACCATACCTATCAGACTACTTAAAAATTATTTTATAGAGCTAGAAAAAAATAATAACAAAATTCATTTGGAAAAACAAAAGGTCAAGAATATCAAGGGAAATAATGATAAAAAAGTGGACAGGAAGGTGGGCTAACTGTACCAAATCTGAAGCTTTACTATAAAGCAGCAGTCATCAAAACTATCTGGTACTGGCTAAGAAATAGAGTGGAAGATCAGTGGAATAGGTTGGGCACAGGAGACACAGTAGTAAATGACTTTAGTAATGTACTGTGTACAGTTGATCATCCTACAATGTTGCTGTTAATGTGTGTACTGTTCTCCTGGTTCCACTCACTTCACTTAGCATCACTCCACTTAAGTCTTTCCAGGTTTTTCTTAAATCTGCCTGGTCACCATTTCTTATAGCACAATAATATTCCATTATATTAGTATACCACAACTTGTTCAGTCATTCTCCAAATGATGGACATACTCTTGATTTCCAGTTTTTGCCAGCCACTTTTTTTTTTTGACAGGGCAATGGGGGTTAAGTGACTTGCCCAGGGTCACACAGCCAGTAAGTGTCAAGTGTCCCAGGCCGGATTTGAATTCAGGTACTTCTGAATCCAGGGCCGGTGCTTTATCCACTGTGCTATCTAGCCGCCCCCCAGCCACTTCTTTTTGATCCTGACTCTATCATATCTCATTTCTTTTCCTGTCTCTACCTTTAATATATGTCCCCATTGTTTATTACCACATCACTTCTTCCTGGACTATTGCAATAGATTACTAAGAGGTCTCTTTGTTTCTAGTCTTTCCTGCCTCACCCATCCTACACACAGCTGCCAAAATTATCTTCTCAAGGTACAAAGTTGACTTTGTCACTCTCCTGTTGAAAAATCTTCAGTGTCACCTTATTGATTCTAGAACAAAACACATATTGGTTTGTTTGTTTGTTTTTGTGGGGCAATTGGGGTTAAGTGACTTGCCCAGGGTCACACAGTTAGTAAATGTTAAGTGTCTGAGGCCCGATTTGAACTCAGGTACTCCTGACTCCAGGGCCGGTGCTCTATCCACTGCCCCATCTAGCTGCCCCAAAACACATATTGTTTAGCCTTAAACCTACTTTTATGGCCATATTTCACAATATCCCTATTCATGAACTCTACAGCCTTTCCAAAGTGGATTACTAATTAATCATAAGGTTGACATTCCATCTTTGTTTCGTTTCCCCAGAATCTAATATAATGCCTGGCAAGTGGTAGATACTTAATAAATGTTTTCTGATTGAAATTAGGTGCTTAATAATTGTTTGCTTATTTAAATGGAAAAATTGTTCTTCTATAGCTCTTGGTATACCAACTTCCATGTATGTGCTGATTAAATGTGTCATTACATGTTTCCTCTTCATATATATTCAAACTACACAGGTTACTGATGTAGGTGTCTTCAATCATTATGCCCTGGACATAAAGGGTCATGACATGTGGCCCTTTATTCCTACACATAATCCTGAGAAATCCATATTGTGATTCTGAAGAACTTTCAATATCATCTAATGAGGTTATCATGCTACTTTCTGGAAGGCATTGTTTCTACTTTCCCCTGGGTTGGCCAATTCTCTTAATTGCATTATCTCTTTAGGTCCTTTTTTCTGTCATTTCTGGGCTTCACTCATTTGGCCTCTTTAAGTTCAGTAGCTGCTTGTTTGTAATGGTCAGAAAGCCTCTACTTGGCAGGGAGAGGTGTAATGCAAATATATGAGTTGCAAAATCTTTTTATAGTTCTGTTGCAAAAGCAATGTTAGATACTTTTCTGACACAGGGTTAAAAAATTCCTTGGAATTACCATTTAACTTATTTTGATGAGCTGATATCCCCCAAAGTTTCAGGCTTCCTGGTCATAATATCTTCATAGGAGTTTATGTGGAGGCTGGGACCTGAGATGATTCCTGTTGCCAAGATCTTCTTAGATTGGCATGTAAAGAAATCAAGTTAAGGAGAATATAAAAGTCATGTAAAGAAGTTAGAGCTTCCATTCTTCTGATCTGCATTTTTGTTTTCCTGTGCATATCTATCAGTAACAAACCTTGTTAATCTTTTGTATAAGTTTTCCAGCATTGTCTGTCTATATAGACCAGGTAATTCTTTCAAGACACACTTATGTTAACCATTGGAAGATGAAAGGTTATAGCAATTTTGTTCAACAAATATTGAAAAAAATCTTAATAACTGATAAAGCCTTTAGTCTCATCAGTGGAAATCTCTCTTCTAGTTCATGTTGTTCAGCTCCATTTACTGTTCCTATAAGATGCAGTGTTTTCCATAGCAACCTTCAGGCAATTAACAGCCTCAAATTTCTGTAGAAACACTATAATTATTCAGCTAGGATTATCAAGCACTGCACATTTTGCCTTTAAATGTTATAATTACATCAAAACTTAAAGGGCAATATTTTGTCCATTAGATAACACTGTGGGATATTTTTGCGTTTCTTTTTAAACATGTTTAAATTGTTAATGACTTCTTTTCTTGATCTCATTTCTGAGTTAGCTTTGCTAGTAAATGCATACTAGTAATTTCAGGTAGCATAATAAATCAATAGGGTACCACTGTCCGGGTAAAGAATGCAATAACTCAGTGTGTTCTTTTCATCAAATTGCTGCATTCATTTAAGACGTTTTGCAATAATTTAGATAAGACAAGCTTTGGAATATTGTGAACATTGTTGTTCAATCCAATTTTTCTTTATCTCATTTTATATTGATTTATTCATAAAATTACAAAACATGCCCCTTGGTGGTATGTATGCCCTAGTGAAATTACTGGGGAGGAAAGTCTAGATAGAATAATAGAATTATTCCAAAACTGCCGACCTGCTTTATCTGGGAAGACTATCCATTCCCCATTACTCATTCAAAACTTCTTCAAAGATGCTGGAAAAGGAGAAGGGGCATTATTAAGTTGACCCTCTCCTTTAGTCAAGTGGAATAGCTAGGTTTAATGTGGTGCAAGGTGACCAGCATAACACACTGGTATGTATATAGCAAAAAAAAAAAAAAAAAGCAATTACCTTTGTGAGATGAAAAAGTTCATTCACCTCACTTGGTTGAACAGATTACTTTCAGAGAGTAATTTACGTGTCATAGGATCAGGACCATTAATAAGTAATCAAAATAGTGAGGACAAGAACAACAATAATAATAATAATGTGTAGTCTAATAATAGTGATGTGTGGCCTCCCAACAGCCTTCTGCTTTGGGGAAGTGGTGTTAATCTCCTTTCAGAGACGGGAAAACTGAAATATAGAGAAGTTCAATCACTAGCCCAAGGTCACCAAATAAGTCAGTTGTAGAAAAGGGAAAAGACACCTTTCTTCCCTCTGAGCAAGTAAGAATACCTCACTGTGTCACAGACACACAAAAGTTATAAGTCCCAAATTCCTGAACACAGCCCTGTCATAAACAGACATTTTGAACTGCCTCTTGTGAACCAGGTACTATGCTGGGTGAGGTATGAGATAATAAGTATTTATATGTGACTGTGAAATAGTCACACAAGTCATTGAAGAGGTGTGAAAATGAGATTAATTAGTTACTCCCATGGTTGAGATAGTAGAGAGAGAAGACAGTATGGCTGATCTACTGCCACTGTAAAATAAAACTGTCTAATGTAATGGAATATAACAGGACAATTCATCCATTAGGTTGATACCTAATTTGTCTTGGTTACCGGCTACAATCCATGCCACTCCCACCCCCTAGGCAATATTATACCTCTTCCCTACTAGAACCCTGAAATCTGCTCCTGGAATCACCCTGGGCTCTGGAAGATGGTCTTTTGCCCCATCTTTCCTGGAACTAGGTCTCTATAGTTGCTCTATATTACTTCCTGGCCTTTAGCTACATAATCCATCCCTCCTTTGCCCCTACCCCGACTGTTCTCCCCCTGTTTTATGTGCGACTGCCCCCAGTGAAAATGCAAGCTCCTTGAAGGCAATGATTGTTTTATTTGCTTGTATTTATATCTCTAGCTCTTAGTATAGTACCTGATGCATAGTAAATGCTTAGCAAACTATTTGCCTTTCTATTGTCTTTCTATTCCCTTTGTACCTTCTATTCCCTTGTACCTTCACCCTGACAGATTCTGTTGACTTTTTGACTTTGGAAACACTGTTATGGATTCTGTCCCAATCTCTTTGGATTGTATATTCCAGTGAACTCTGACTTAGCCTCCAAGACTTCTAAGTTTACCCTCTCTGAGCAAGACTCGGAATAGAGACTCTTTCCCCAATATTATTCTCCCAAACTGGAAGAATCTGTCCCTTTCTATTGACTTTAATTGTTGGGACGTATAAGCTTAAAGGATCAGGGATGGAACATTAATTTCTTTCCCAAACTGGCAAAATTGAACTGGGTGAATCATTAGTGCAGGGTCATCAAACATGTCAGTTAAATAAAATGGGCAACTACTCTTTTATTACAGAATCACTGAATTAAAGAATTTCAAAGTTGGAAGGAACAGTCTTCTTCATAACTGCTAAAATTATTTATCTAAAACAGGTAGAATTGCTACTTTCCCACTCATGAAACTTCAGTGGCTCCTTATTTCAGCTAGCATAAAATACGAATACATCTGCTTGACATTTTAAAAGACCTTTACTAGATTTGGCTAGGACAGCTTTTACCATTCACTGACTAGAATGGGAATACTAAGATTGTGAACTATCTTGCTATATTTTATACAAAACTCATGACGTGTGACTTGACCACATTAGTTTAATATCTTTGATAGATTATTTGATTTAATGGTAGTATTTTCTGGTAAAAGTATCAGAGCTAGAGAATCCTGTTTAGTTACTTTAATTTGGGTATAATGCTTGTTTGATTGACTTAATTGCACCTCACCCTTACAGCAGGGACTATTTCTTCTGAGTTACTGAAAGATAATCCAGTTAGATTTCACAGACATAGCATTAAATTTTTTTTAGCCTGATTTTGACTAAGGGCTATGATACCATGTTTCTCCATGGTGAGCTAATAGTTGGTGCTGTGATAAGTTAAATGGGAAAGCAATCAGATTGTCATGAAATGAGTTAGTTGTTGTCCCCAAATATATCGATAATAACAACATACTTTTATTTATATTTATATCTTGTTGCTAACCCTTAAATGTATTGCCATAGTTGTTATTTTATTTGATCATTGCCAGTTTAAAAGTAAGAGTCTAGGGGCAGCTAGGTGGCACAGTGGATAGAGCACCGGCCCTGGAGTCAGGAGTACCTGAGTTCAAATCCAGCCTCAGACACTTAACACTTACTAGCTGTGTGACCTTGGGCAAGTCACTTAACCCCAATTGCCTCACTAAAAAAAAAAAGTCATAAAAAAAAGTAAGAGTCCATAATTCTTAGAATTGTTACAGACCTTAGTAAATATCTAATCTAATGCCCTCATTTTACTGATGAGGAAACAGAGGTCTGGGGAAATTAGCTTATCTCTCACATGCACCACTGCATCTTTTCCCTCTTCTGCACTTACACAATGAGTTCACCTACACATAGCATACACAAAAAGATCTCCTTACGATATATAAAGCAAAGAATTATCTTTGTTTTTCTTTACATGCCCAACCCCATGCCATCAGATACAGAACTTTTTCTTGACTAGTCAAAAGTCACACAGGCACTAAGTAGCAGAATTGGCATTCAAATCCAAGTCTTGTAACTCCAACTTCTTAGAGTTGTTCTTATCCATAGTACTAGTCTATATACTTGGAGCTCCCATGAGATTTTATTTCTCCAGTTGTTAAGTTGCATTTTGTTTTAATACAGGTTTTTACTTTGACTAAATAATGTGGGATTATGTGTGTTTAGACTAAAAAATTAGCTCCTTAAAAAAGAAAAAAAGAAATTATCTCCCTGTGTGTTGGTGGCATGCATTGAGAAAAGAGAGATGTACCTTTATAAGGGAAGAAATAAAGCTGTGTGTGTGTGTGTGTGTGTGTGTGTGTGTGTGTGTGTGTGTGTGTGTGTGTGTGTAGGAGAAAGGGCCAGAGGGAGAGACAGAAGAGGCATAAAAAAATGGGGAAGAGTGAGACAGAGACAGACTGACAGAGACAGAGAGAGACAGAGAAACAAAAACAGAGAGACAGAGACAGAGTATGAGAACTCTGTGCTTTGTGTGTACAGAACAGTGCAGACAGAATAAGCATTTATATACTACCTACTATATGCCATACACTGTGCTGTTTATTTTTTTAAAACAAATATTACTTCATTTGATATGGTTCTTTGTGTGTGCTGTCAGACAGCCAATAAACATTTATTAAGCTTCTGCATTGTACTAAGCACTGGGGACACAAAGAACAGTAAAATAGTCCTATTGCTAAAGAGTTTACAGTCTAATAGGTGATACTACATGAGAACAATTATATAAAAATAAGATATATGCAGGATAAATTGGGGAGGGTCTCAGAGAGAAGGCACTAGAATTAAGGGGAATTGGCAAAGGCTTCCTGTAGAAGGTATAATTTTAGCTGGGACTCAAAGGAATCAAAGAAACCAGGAGGGAGAAATGAGAAGGGAGAAGAACATTTGAGGCATGGGGGACAATCAATAAAAATGCCCCAAGTAAGGCAATGGAGGAGTGTCTTATTCAATGAACAGAAAGAAGACCAGTGCCACTGGTTCTCAGAGTAGTTGAGGGAGGGTCTTAAGATGCAAGAACATTGACAAGGTGGAGTGGCATGTTATCAAGGATTTTGAATACCAAACAGGATTTTACATTTGATTTGGATGTGTTAAGGAGCCACTGGAGTTTATTGAGTTGAGGGATGGCAGAGTCACACCTGCACTTTAGGAAGATCACTCTAGCACCTGAGTGAAAGGTAGCCTGCAGTTAGAAGAGAATTAAGGAAAGGAGACCCACCTATTACAATAGGACAAGTATGAGGAAAAGAGGGCCTACACCAGTGTGGTAGCAGTATAAAGGAGAGAAGGGGGTGTGTACAGGAGATGTTACAAAGATAATATCAATAGAACTTAGAACAAATTGTATATGAAGGGTGAGTTTAAGGAGTTGATGGTGCCTAGTTTTTGAGTGTGGGTAGAGGTAGAGAATGGAAAAAAAGAACATTTTTGAGGGGGTGTTACAATGTTTCTAGGAGTATTATTGTGAGTTACACTGACAAATGTGATGGAAATCACCTATATCACATTTGTATATGTGATTTTTGTACATATATCACATGTACAAGCACATGTACATCTATTTCACACACATATGTATATACATGTATATGTTTGTTTGGTCCCTTTCCTTGTCTACTTTTCTGCTCTGTCATAAATTCCATCCGTAGCTGTTAGAAACTTTAAAGGTTAAGACTGCAATGATTACCTGAAATAGGAATCCATTTTACAACATTCCCAATAAGTGGTCTGACATCTTCTGCTTTAAGAGTCTGACTGACAAGAAACATTGTTCTCAGAATAATCAGTATTTATATGGTGCTTCAACATATGCAAAATGCCTTATAAATATCTTGTTTGATCCTCACAACAAACCCCTGGGAGGTAAGTGCTATTATTCTCCCTATTTTACAGTTGAGGAAACTGAGGCATACATAAATTAAGTGATTTACCCAGGATTTATGTCTAGTAAATGTCTGAGGTGAGATTTGAACTCAGGTTCTCCTGATTCCAGGCACAGAGCTCTATCCACTGTGCCACCAACAGCTTCTGCCTCAGAAGCAGTCCATTCTATTTTTGGAAGGCTCTATTTGTTAGGGAGTTCTGAGTCAAAATCTATTTTCTTTGTAATTGCATGTATTAATTTATTCATTGACAATGCTATGATAAGGGTTAGTAAAAATCCAGCAATTCAAACAGTTAAAGAAGAGAATCCAGCTTTCCAGATCAGAGTCCAGAATCCAGTTTTCCAGAGCAGAGTCCAGAGCCCAGTTTTTCAGACCAGAATCCAGCTTCCTCCTGATGACATCTTACCACTTCAAGAAGACAAGAGAACTCAGAGACTTTATATGAACAGTTTTTGTTTTGTTAGTTTTTGTTATCTCCTTCTGTTATTATATACCATCTGTAACATGTACTCTCTGCAGAGGCCCTCCCTCTGCAAGACTAATGTCAAAGAATTGCGTTCATGAGGGACTGCCCCTCTGGACAAAACTTTTCTATATTGATATTAACATAGGATATTATTTTTGGCTGTTTCATTGAGCAAACATTCATTTTTCAGATGAAACAAAGCAGGGAATGTGGTAAAAATTATTTGTGGTAAAGATATATATCAAGTTTTAGCTGAATCATTTGAGAGATTGCACATGCTACTGAAATGGATTTTGAAGGACCTCCTTTTTTGGGGAGGAGAATGCAAGGAACTTCCGGGATGTGGACTTAAAAGTGAGGGCAGGAACAGAAGTTCGCTCTCTCTAGTGGTGAACAGCAATGGAGTGGGATTGAAAGGAGAGATTTGTGGTCTGGTGGGCAGTTTGGGATTCGGTGAGTTTTACAAAGGAATAGACTAAGCTTAGATCTAAGGTTATTCATTTGTATTTCTCCTTCCTTATTTCCCTAATTGGTTTCAACTCTTGTTGTCTAATTAATTCCCAAGCAATAAAATTAAATAAAAAACTGATCCATCATAGATTAAAACTCAGTGGCTCCTTTTCCTTAAGGAAAGATAAAGGGGGAGATTAATGCTCCATATATCTAATTTGACTCTCATATCTTGTAACTTTTATCTTTTGGTTTTAGTTTTGATAAAATCTTAGAACTGAAAGGGACTGTAGTAATAATTTCACATGCATTGCCCAATGCATGAATTCCTTTGATAACTTTCCTGATAAATGATCATCCAGTTTCCTTTTGAGCACCTCCAGTGTTGGGAAGCTCCCTTCCTTTGGAGGATGTCCATTCTATTGTGAAACTTCTCTGATAAAATGTTCTTCCTTCTGTCAAGCCAAGATCTAATTCCTTGTGATTCATACCTAATCTGTCCTTCTAAAATTGCCTAGACCAAGTCAATCCTATTTTTCCCCCCTGTGAATCTCTTCAATGTGAATTGCAAGTTTATTCCTCTAGGTAAACAATTACTTTGTAATGAACAGGTAGATAATAATGGATGGAATTTTAAAATGTGTAGGTGGAAGGTAGGTAGGATAGCAGACAGAGCAATGTATGTGGGGTCAGGAAGTCTTGCATTTACATCCTGAATCCGATACTATATTGTGACCATAAGTGTCACTTGAGTTCTCTGAGGCTCAATTTCCTTATCTGTAAAATTGGGATGATATCACCTACCTCACAGGATTGTGGTAAGGATTGAGTAAGGTCATATATATGTAAAGATCTTTGCAAACCTTAACACACTGTATAAATGCAGTTGGTGGCACAGTGGACAAAGCACTAGCTCTGGATTCAGGAGGACCTGAGTTCAAATGTGACCTCAGAAACTTGACGCTTACTAGCCGTGTGACCCTGGGTAAGTCACTTAACCCTCATTGCCCTGCAATAATAATAATAATAATAATAATAATAATAATAATAGATGAAGCCATGGGTTAAACATGGTCTCAACATTTTTTGTCCCATGAACCACTTTGGTCTGGTCTGTTGGAGCCTAAGGAACCTCTCTAAGACTAATGTTTTAAACTAAGTGGAGTTTTAGTAAGAGATTTGTGAAAAAATAATTTGTCTTCTCATCCAACTTCATGGACCCTCTGAAATTTCTCCATTAACCCTCAAGAGGTTTGGGAATTCTAGGGTAAGAATCCTGGTCTATCTCTCCAGAAATTGATAGGTGACCATTCCAGAATTTAATCATACCTCAAAGAACCAAATGCTAACCAATGATGCAGGAACTTGTTCATACTAGAGATAATAGGATGAAATTTTTAAATTTCAAAGTAATATTATATTTGATCATAAGGATTTATATTTAACATGAGTTATATAGATAGGAGAAATTGTAGTAAAATATTATGAAATTATAAATAATTATAAAAATCATGTTAGTTTTCCTATCTGGTCCTTTTAGTTTATTGATGGTACTTGATTTTCAGATACCAAGAACTTGTCTAATGGAAAGAGTCCATTATATCCATCTTCCTGGAAGAAAGGCCCAAAATGGGAATTAAGAATTAGGAGCTGTGACAAATTCATAGGCCAGAAATAGGTACCTTGTCTCTGGGAAATTCTTCAATAAAGCCAAACTCACATTTGGGGCATATATAATCTTATAGAAGATTATCCCAGAAAGGTCAATGGCAAATGTGAATGTGACAGACATTGACAGTGATCATCTTCCTAAGTAAATTTAAGGTGCCCTTTGCTCAGAGACAGGAAGATCATCTAGCCTGACAAGAACAGGACATGAAGAACTGTGCTATTTAGTGACAATGGACGGGCTGAAAAGCAAAATGTGAATTCAACATTAGAGAGAAGTCAGATGGTTCCAGGCAGGGAGGACAGATTTATAGGGTGATTTTTATGATCTTATAGTCATTTAGGAGTTTCTAGGAAGAGAAGGTGACTATCATCTCTTTAGCCCTTTCTCACCATGCCCACCTAAATAATGATTGGTGGCATATATGGCATATCCCAATGGCAATGGACTTGGACTCTGAAGACCTAGCTTTGAGCTCTACTGTTAGTTCTTTGTGAGACCTTGGGCAAGCTACTTAAATATCTGAACCTCAGAGGAACACAGGAAGAGAACCTGGTTGTGATTTTTGTCCTTTGTATTCAAGGATCAAAATGACATCGCTATGTCAGGGTCAAGATCCATTGTGTCCAACTGTGGCTGATCAGACCAATATGAGCTCAAAAGGCTCTACCACAGATTGTACACAAAAAGTCCACATGAATATTTGGAGTAGAGATGTCTCTAAATTTATACATATCAGATTTCTTTTGAGCTGTTGATGTTCTCCTTTGCTCTTAGAGCACAATACCTTCTTTGATGTGGGCATGCTATGCTGGGTGGTCCTGGGCCAGTGTCTCCCACATCTCACAATTGATTCCAAAGTTCTTCAGAGAGACCTTGAGAGTGTGCTTGTATTGCTTCTTCTGACCACTGTGTGAGCAATTGCCTTGTATGAGTTCTCCATAAAAGTCTTATTTAAATGTATATTTGACATTTGAACAGTATGGCCAACTCAGTGGAGCTGTGCACTCTGCAGCTGAGTTTTAATGCTTGGAAGTTCAGCTCAAGAAGGGACCTCAGTGTTTGGTGCCTTATTTTGCCAGGTAATCTTCAGAATCTTGCTAAGACAATTACAATGGAAACAATTCAGTTTCTTGCCATGGCGCTGGTAGAATATCCAGGTTTCACTGGTATACAACCATGAGGTCATCACAATGGCTCTGTAGCTATTTGGTTTGTTAGGCATTCTAATACATCTTCTCTCCCATACTTTCATCTGGAGCCTCCCAAACACGGACCTAGCTCTGGCATACATATGTCAACATCTCAAGTATGTGGACATCCCTGGAAAGTATGTTGACTACCAAAATAAGTGAACTTATCCACAGCATTCAAAATTTCTCCATTTCCTGTAACTGATGGTACCATATAAAGATGGAGCAGTGGGGGTAGCTAGGTGGCACAGTGGATAAAGCACCGGCCCTGGATTCAGAAGGACCTGAGTTCAAATCCGGCCTCAGACACTTGACACTAGCTGTGTGACCCTGAGCAAGTCACTTAACCCTCATTGCCCTGAAAAAAACAAACAAACAAACAAATGAATGAATAAGTAAATAAAGATGGAACAGTGCTGGCTCTATTTTCTTGGTGTTAATTGTTTGGCCAATATTAGTACAAGCAGCAGAGAATCAATCCATACTCTGTGGTATCTCGGACCCAGAGGCTGCATTGAGTGCAGAATCAGTTGTGAGCAAAAAGTCAAACACCAGATTTCCCTCCATCTAAGTCTTGGCTTGTCACCTTTTCAAGTTAAATGATTTACCATCACTGTGGTAGTTGACCTTGATGTCATTTTCATTCTTTTGAAGGCATTGATATCACTGAAAACATGCTAAAAAAGCCATTTGGTGACTGGGAAAGCAAGAAAGCATCATCCATTATCTAGAATCTGTGCAAGTATGCTGTCACGAAACTGAGGTACAATACTTATGAACTTCTTCAGGCAACCAAATTTTGCCATAGTCTTCCACAAGTTCTCATGACTTACGGTATCAAAGGCCTTGGTCAGATCACTGAATCTGTTCTGCTCCTGACATTTCTCCTGGAGTTGTTGGGCAGCAACCCCCCAAACTCCAAATCACTTTTCCCCAGCCCTTTCTGAAGCCAGTGGATAGCTTTAAAGGAGAGGCAGAGAAAAGGTGAAGATGCATTGGTAGTTTTGGTATTTCATCATCCACAGAATGTGGTGAATAGAATTTGCCATGTTTACCTCTCAGAGGTGAATATGTATGTGCTTGTGCATATACACAAATACACACATACTATATTCATATAAAATGTGGAAATGTTATAAAATTATAAAGCTACATAGAAATATGAGGGTTATTATAGATGAATACATAAAGTGGACAATAAATAAGACTGGACCAAGAGTCCAGGAGACATGAGTTCAAGTTTCACTTTCACCACTAATTCTTTCTGTGGAATAATTCATTCAAAGTTTGTTGAGTTTTAATTTAATCATCTATAAGCTGGGGGAAATGATTTATAAGGGCTAATGAGGTGATTAAATAAGGTAATAGATACAGAACATCCTGGAAAACATGAAATACTATATTAATATATGTATATATACATACATGTATAGAAGCTATGAAGTAAAATCCTTCTCATTCAAATGTTGCTGAAAATGCTCTAAATCATTGAATGAGTTCTTTGTATGAAGGAAGATTGCAGGGACGGATTTTTTGTAGTCTTTGTACTACTAGGGTTTGACTTAGTGCTTGGTCCCTATCACTTATAGGGGCTTTAAAAGGTCTTTTTGATTTGAAATATGTATGTGTTAGTTATTATTGTTATTACTATTGAGAGCTGGAGGCAGGAAGTACAAAAACAGATTCAGACAAGACCTCATAATCATAAAATTGTACCTTGAGATATCATTAATTAAATTGATTTAGGAAATTGTTCACGAGTGCTGTATAGCGTACTTTCCTTTTTATTGAACCCAAACTATAAGGGGACTCAAACTGTGAGGCCCTAGAAAAGGCCCCTGGGTCTTTAGCTTTGATTTTGGTATAGAGGTATTATGGGTAAGAAATACTTATAACACAGACAGCCAGTATCTCATGATTTTAGTATATATTAGTTAGTTCTGAGGTTCAGAATTCTTAAAGTGAGAATCAGAATTCAGTTGTAGCAAGTTGTAATGGGAAGGATATTGCTCATGAAATCCAGAAATTTTGGGGCCTGGCCCAATAATGCTACCCATGAGTTGCATGACCTTTGATAAGTCAGTCAATTCTTTGGAGACTTGAATTTTTCATATGGATACAAGCTAGTAATATAGTTGACAAAATCCAACTATGACAAAATTAAACTATATTAAACCTTCAATTCAACAGACAGGTGAAGTAGGCAAGATTTACCTTCAATGTATTCTCTTCCCTTCTTTTAACCTTCTTGGTGACTTCTCCTGCCTTCTACAGAAATGTTAGGCCTTTATATGCTCTGATACTCTTTCCCCTCCTTCCTCCTGTCCTACTTCTCAACAAAAATGAACTTTCAGTTATGGTGGAAAATATTTGATAGAATAATTCACATTACAGGATATTCAAGTGAAGACAGTATGGCCACTTGTTGGAGATGTTGCAGAATGGATTTTTGGTCAGGTATAGGTTGGACCAGATGCCCCAAGAGTCAAATCTCTGACTCTATGATTCTGATTGTTTGGTTCAGTTCATTATTTTTTCAGCAATATTTGCATTTTGAACAATAGATGTTATCTTAGCCTAGGAATTAGTCTCTAGTGGCAGAATTTTAAGGATCCTTGGAAAGTGTCTTTGAAGTGGGAGATTCCTCAAGTCATATTATGTGGAGCTCATCTACTCATCTCTATGTAAAGTCAGGGACCTCCTTATAGGTATGGTTTTACTATGTAGTGAGTTCAGTTAGATGGTAAATTTCTCAAGGGAAGAGGCTGTCTTTTGCCTTTCTTTGTATTCTTAGCACTTAGCACAGTCCCTGGCATATAATCGATGCTTAACTGACTGTAGGGTAACATGGTGTGGTGGGTAGAATACCAAACTTTTAGTCAGGAAGATCTGGGTTTGAATCCTGCCTCAAACACTTACTGGATGTGTGACTATGGACAAGTCATATAAACTCTTCAGATCATCAGTTTGCTAACAGTAAAATGTGGGGGTGGGGGTTGGACTCAATGACTTCTAAGGTTCTTTCTAGCCCCCAAATATATGGTTCTATGATGGGTCACCTCAACCTATGAAAATCTAGGGGCTTCACTTGTACTTGGTCCCTAGTATTTCCTCCATTAGTCTCCCCTGGAATATCCCTGAGGGCTCTCCTCTCTTCTCACTTGTTTCCTATGGACTCCAGTCATGTGAATATGAACATTCAATTAGGAGCTCTCTGAATATGGGCCTGTCTGGAAGTAGGATGAGGAGTAGGTGGAAAACACGGGGCAGGGGTGTGTATGGAGTCAGTCTGCTAGAATATGCTTTTGGTCAGATGTGCACAAAGGACTCATTTCCAATTCATTTGCCTGATGATCTTCCATGAATTCTTTGTTTTGCTGGGTGTTGGTGACTGACCATGGCACAAATTCATGAGGCAACAAAGCAGCAATGAAAATGGAGCATCAAAACTTTCTTCTGGCCCAGAACATTCCTGGTTCAGGAGATCCATGATCTATGAGCTGAAATTGATCTCACGTTTGCACAGAACAGGTCTTCTGTGACATCATCACCCAAGCTATTAAAGGGATTCTTTAACTCCAGATTGAGTCTAAATTTAATAAACGTTGCTGTTTCTGGGTCTTTCCAGGACAAATGAGCAATTTGTAATTAGCAGTGTAAATTACTCTCCAACTGGAGGTCTAACCATCTGAGAGCAATTCCAACTTGGAGAAGAGAGATTAGTGCCAACCCTACACATGCAAAGACACAGCTGATTGCTAAACTGAAAGTGAGGAGCTCACAAGTTGGATCATGCAACTGTCTAAGTATAAGCAGTTAAAAACTCATACTAATTTGATCTACTCTGAACATGCTGCTAGATTAATTAAGCATTCATTATTTACTTCCCTGTTCATATACCTTCAGTGACTCCTCATTGCCTATAGGATGGAATATAATCTTAGCCTGGCATCCAAAGACTTTTATATTCCATATCATGCAGTGGGGAAAAAAGAAAAAAAAAAACAAAACAACTTTCACCTAGAGCCAAAAGGTCTGCATTTGTATTTTACTTCTGCCACTTTCTAATGGTATGCCCTTAGACAAACAGCATTTTAGGCTCATAGTTTTAATCTCACATACTACCCTATGAGTCACTTTATAGATCACATATTATAATCTGTTCATCAGAAAGAAATTAAGGCCTAGAGAAGGTAAGTGGCAGTTCAGTGCATTCCCTCTAATGTCGTATAGTAAATAGCAGAGCAGAGATTTGAACCCACATGATAGGCTCATTGGATGCCTGATTAGATAAAAAATTGGAGGGAATCTCAAAGGTCATCTAGTCTGATCCTGTCATTTTACGGATGAAGAAGCATAGGCCCAGGGAGGTTGTGACTTGTCTGGGGTATCCCAGTTAGTAGCTGTGAGAAATAGGATTTGAACTCAGGTCTTCTGAGTCTACTGTACCATTCTGTCTTCCTAGTTCAGAAAAACCTAGGTTCTTTGAATGCAAATCAAGTGTTCTTTTCATAGCAGCCATTATCACAGATGAGGGTCACATTAATTTTTGTATGATAGTATTATTCTATGGCAGTCTATCTCTAACCAACTTTCCAGTCTTACCTCACTATGTTCCTTACCACATCCCAACAGTTCAGTCAGTTGGTGCTCCAAATATTCACTATTTACATTCACAACTTCTCAGCTTTGCTCCCATCATCTTCCTTGCCTTTCTTTGCTTTCTGTTGGCTTAAATCCTACTCATCTTTATGGACTTGGCACAAATACCTGCTTCCTTTTCTACTCCAGACCTAAGGGATCTCCCCCCCCCCCATGAACTCCACTAGTACTTATTGTCTCTACTCCTTACTTAGGACATAGAAAACATTGCCTTATACTGCTAGTTTTCTTTTTTTAAATGCATGTCCCCAATCAATCAGTATGTATTAGGCACCTACTATATGTCAGTCACTATGTTATATTCTGGGGATACACACACTGAAGTGAGAGAGCCCTTGCCTTAAAGGAGTTTATATTTTACTGTATTATAATGTGAAAAGAAGAGATGAAGTATTAATTTTCTCTCTATCTTACTCAGAGCCTACCATTATACCTTGCACAGAGTAGGTGCTTAGTCAGTATTGCCTGTTTGATTATTTACCAACCTTTGATATTCTTTATATAAAATATTATGCCAATCAATGGCTAGTTGTCTATTTGAGCTAGTCTCCTGAAAAGGACTTAAAAATGATGAAAATTGCATGTTTCTTGCCCTTTTCTCCCCACACTGTGCTTTCCACTATCAGCCAGTATGCTTTAAAAGTATTATCTCAGGGGACAGCTAGGTGGTGCAGTGGATAAAGCACCCCCCACTCTGGATTCAGGAGGATCTGGGTTCAAATACCACATCAGACCCTTGACACTTACTAGCTGTGTGACCCTGGGCAAGTCACTTAACCCCTGTTGCCCCGCAAAAAGGAGAAAAAAAAGAAAAATAGAAAAAGTATTATCTCATTTTATTCTCAGAACAACTCTGGGCAATGGTTGCTATTTTACAAATAAAGAAACTGAAGCAAGACAGAGGTTGTGACTTTCCCAGTTAGTAAAGAACAGTAAATACAAAACATTTCCTCTCCTCCATGAACTGGAGCACATAACTCTATTAGACATATCCAGTCCCATGAGAGAGTGGGTTCATACTTCAGGTACAGAGGTAGTAAGATTTCTTTGACAGGTTCAGTCAAGAAGTTTGGCTTTCTTTGTTTGCACTAATTAAAATTGGGGGCGGAGTTCTGTCCTTATTCTTACTTGTGAAACAGATAATGTTGTTACCCTTTGTGTGCCTTAAGTGACTATTGTAGGCAGTGAGCTCAACAGTGTTTAAATTAAATTCCTCCTCCTGTTGTCTAATCTGGTATATCCTCAGATATAGGGTGAGCAGCCACTGGCTATGATATAGTATGACTCATTGCATCACAATTCTGTTGGTAAAAAAAAAAAAGATTCACTTCTTGTGCCTGAATTTCTGAAGTCTTTTTACTACCTAATTCTTTCTACTAGAGCTAGCTCAAATCTTCACTCTCTGAGGATGCTTCCTCTAATGTCTATGATGATTTCTTTGTTTGATGAATCTAATCCCTAGTGATTTCTTTTACTTAACAATTTCTAGCATTTGCTCCGTTTGTCCTAAATCTTTGACACCTATAACTTAATGAGTCACTGACTTATGACATCTTTTGTGGTGCTTCTGTGTGCTGTGATTTAATAGTATATTGTTAGTTTTTTTAAAAAATGTATTTTAACTATCCAGCAATACCACTACTGGGTCTGTTTTCCAAAGAGATAAAAAATATGTGGGGCAAAGGACCTACTGGTACAAAAACATTTATAGCAGCTCTTTTTCTGTGATGGTCAAGAATTGGAAACTGAGGAAATATCTATCAATTGATTAATGGCTGAACAAATTGTGGCATATGTTCGAGATGAATATTATTGTGCTATAAGAGATGGCAAGCAGTATGACTTCTGAAAAACCTGGTAAGAGTTATATGAACTGATGCAAAGTAACGTGAGCAAACCAGGAGAACATTGTACATAGTAACATCAACATGGGATGATGAAAAACTGTGAATGACAGCTATTCGTAGCAATAAAACAATCCCAAAGGGCTTGTGAAAAAAAATGCCATCTACCTCCAGAGAAGAACTGCCATTGTCTGGATACAGACTAAAGCATACTTTTTTTCTCCCTTCCTTCCTTCCTTCCTTCCTTCCTTCCTTCCTTCCTTCCTTCCTTCCTTCCTTCCTTCCTTCCTTCCTTCCTTCCTTCCTTCCTTCCTTCCTTCCTTCCTTCCTTCCTTCCTTCCTTCCTTCCTTCCTTCCTTCCTTCCTTCCTCCCTCCCTCCCTCCCTCCCTTCCTTCCTTCCTTCCTTCCTTCCTTCCTTCCTTCCTTCCTTCCTTCCTTCCTTCCTTCCTTCCTTCCTTCCTTCCTTCCTTCCTTCCTTCCTTCCTTCTTTCCTTCCTGCTTTCTCTCTCTCTCTCTCTGTTCTTATACAAGATGACTAATATGGAAATGTTTTAAATGATTGTACATGTATAACCTATATCAGATTGCTTTCCATCTCAGGAGGGGGGAGGGGAGATGGGGAGGAAGGGATACAATTTAGAACTCAAAACAAAAAAAAATGTTGACTTGTTTTAAAATGTAATTGGGAAACATAAAATATTCTTTTAAAATATATCTATGTCTCCCCATTGTATAAGTTTCCTGAAGTCAGGATTTTTTTTGTTATATTTCTACATGCCCTTGCAATGATAACTATTATGTGGCATTTATAGTGAGTATTCAATAAATATTTGTTGAACATATAAATGAATGAAAATGTAGGGATTTTAAAAAATGGAATAAAGTATATTTTCTTTAAAAAGCCGTAAACAGTTTTCTTTGACCAAAGCTCAGGAGATCCTGCTTCTAGTCCTAGTTCTTGCATGAATTAGTCGTGTCACCTTTAAAAAGAAACTTTACTTCTGTAAGGCTCAATTTTCTCATCTGTAAAATAAGAGGGTTGGAGATGATGAAAGTTCCTTCTAGTTCTTAGTTCTATGATCTCTTGGTCTATTTGGAATTTTGAAAAGTACAGAGGGTCTTTCTTTTACTTCATTTTTATTCAAGTAGTAGAAATTTTTATCTGCCATCATTTTTCTTTCCTTTGGCTATCTCAGTTTTTGTTTTGGATGCCATAAGTTATAATTGTGCTTGTGTTGCAAATCCAGACCTCGGGCATGGGAATCATTTCAAGTTCATTTTCTCATAATCTTTGAATTGCACTGAGGGAGCATGATAGCCTTTTCTTTGATCAAGTTTCATGGCCACCACAGTCAAAGTTTATTGCTAATGTTATTAGTTTCTAATCAGAAACTACTGCTATTATTACCTAATAGTTATTGCCTAGCACTTCCAACCAGATGTCAAAAATAATGAGCCAATAAAACTGCTATTAATTTGGACTCAATGACAATTTTAGGCCCTCCAAGCTAAAGATTAGGAACCTCATAAAAGCAGGGCAAAAATAATTTGAGTAATCAAAAGTAATAACAAAAAATGGTGAGAATGTCAATTAATATGCAAGTGTTTCTAATTTAAAAATAAAACTTGGAGTTATGACTATCAGCATTTCTCATAAACCTTCCTGAAAGGAGTATAGAGCTCATCATGACTCCCATCCTAGAGGTTTTTTTAGGAGAAATTTTCTTTTTATGGGAAGCTGTGATGCCATTGGTGATGGTCAAGAAGATCCTGTTCAGTTTCTGAGGAAGTGGAGGCCTTGTACAAAAGTGTGCTTGGGCACATCCCTCATACTTTTAAAAACTCAAATACATTTCATTCTATCTTTATTTCCTTTTTACTTCCTTTCTCTGTTTCCCCTCCTTTTCTCATCCTGTCTTTTTAATGTTCTTATCTTATTGTATACCAGACTCATGACCTTCCTTCTCCTTTATAATCTGATGCAGTAGAAATCATGCTGGTCCTTGAACCAGAAAGACCAAAGGTTAAACACTGCCTCTGACATTTACTAGCTATGTGACCACGAGCAAGTCCATTAACCATTCTGAGCTTCAGTTTCCTTATCTGTGAAAGAGTGATAATAATAAAATGTAGCAGCTCCCTCCAGGTCATATTAGTCAATAAACAGTTATTAAGCACATACTATGTGTCAGGTACTGTCCTAGGTGCTGGGGATACAAAGAAAATCAAAAGACACTCTCTACCCTCAGTGATGGAGAAAATGTAAAAACAACTATATACAAACAAGATATAGACAGGAAGCATTGCCATAGGGAAGGAACTAGAATTAAAGAGGATCAGGGAAGGCTTAGATTAGATAATGTATGTATGATGTTTTGCAAACTTTGAAGCACTATATAAATATCAATTATCCTTAATCAAAATTTTTCTTTGTAATTGATGTTTGCTATTCAGTAACAATGATAGAGTTGAATTGAACATGGTTCTAGAATGGGAGTTGAGTATAGGGAGACAAAGATATATGTGAAGTACCAAAGGTCATAGGTGAGGCTTTGGCAGAAGGTTGTTGGAAAGTATGGAGTGAAGTAGGAAGCATAATTAAAGCTATGGACCAGGAAAGACAGTCAACAATCAGGACAGTGGGTCTCTAGGATGGAAGTTCCAGAAATAGAAGTTTAAAAACCTCCAAGGAATGGTCTATGGTATTGGTAGCAAGGCAATTGTAAAAGCTGTAGAGAAGATGGCTAGAGATTAGTGGGAAAGATCATACCTGAATCATCTCAGGCAAACTCAATTTTGTTGTATTTTACCTCTACTTTGCTTGGGAGTGGTACAATAATTTAGTAGAGGGGGCAGGTAACACCTACAATTTCCCCTTCCCTTTCATGTACTGCACCTCTGCCACCCCCCAAAAAACCAACAAGACTCAGGGAACCAAATTGTGAGGGAATTAAATGTCAACTTTTAATCTTGTGGCCCTAGTCATGCTATAGATAAAAATAAAATGAAGGGAGGATCACTAATTTTTATATTTGTTGGGACATAAATCATAGATTTGGAACTGAAAGGGACCTCAAGGACCTTCTAGTCCAATCCTCTCATTTTGTAGATGAAGAAACTGAGGCTCAGAGAAGTCGTTACTTGCCTATCCTCACCCAGGAAGTAGTTGTCATATTTTATTTTAACCCAAATCCTTTTCTTGCAGGGGAAGTCTTCTTTCAACTGTACTGGGTACTCCTGTATTATTGGAAGACTAAGAACAGTATAATCCCTAAAAAGATCCTCTCATTTTATAAGTAATTGTAAAGGATATTCTTTCTTAATTAACACCCTCCCGAACAAAATTCCATCAACCTTATAAATAATTCCTCTTTCTCAGAGTTAATTCTTAAAGCTGGAAGAGAAATCAGAAATTATGTAATCTCTCACTAAAGGAATCCTTTTTACAACATTCCTTACATATAGTTAACCTACTTCTCCTTGTATATTTCCCCTGATGAGAAATTTACTACTTTATCAGGGGCTTCTAACAATCTTAACTTGATGTGTCTTCTTTTGAATCAAAATTTACCTCTTCACAACTTCTGCCTATTTAGTCCTAGTTTTGCTCTTTGCAGTGACATGGGTTAAGGATTTTCCTTCTACATGATAATACTTGAAGACATTGATCATGTCTCAAATGTTTCCTTTATCAACTTAAACATCTCTATTTCTGTTAATCACTCAACAGATATGATCTCCTTCATCATCCTCCTCTTCCTTTTAATACTCATTAATTCCATACTTAGAATGTAACTCCTAGAAATGAACACATATGCCCAACAAATAGTTGTCCAGCATCAGCTTAAAGATACCAAGAGAGGAAGAGCCCACTTTGCAGTTATTATTCTCTCCTTTTCCACCTCTAGTCTTCTCTTCTCTAGGTTAGTTAAACAACCCTACTTATTATTTTGTTTTATTAAAACATAATATCTCACTTAAAATTTGATATGTTAATTGATCCCCAATTTTTTAAGACTATTCTCATTGTAGTAAACTGTAGAAAACAATATTAATATTTCCTTATTGTTAAATTCTTTTTTCCCTTAATAAAAAAGTAGTGTGTTTTTTTCTTTTTCTGTGACTTTGTTACCTTTGAATTTTCTAATTGCAGCTGCAATTTATAGAATGTTTTTCTAAAGGATAGCAAAAGTTTGTGATGATGTGGCATTTCTCATTACTTCTGTGATCAGTATTTGTAATAGATTCACTTTTATGCTTAGCTCCTGAAGAATACTTTCATTATCTGATAAGAGAAGATTATCTCCACTTACATTCTGAGGGTAATGAATTTTCTTCATTTGTATTCTTGCATAGCTTTGCTCATGGAATGAGATATTATTTCTAACTCTCATATTGTCAGTGCTTTGTCGATCACTCCCTATTTCCCATTGTCTCTGTCTCTATTATTCTCTTTCTCTCTGCCTCTGTCTGTCTCTGTCTTTCTGTCTCTGTTTCTGTCTGTTTCTGTCTCTCTCATACCTTCTTTCTTACTTAGACTCTTCCCTCTATCACAGAACTCTTCTCTCACCTACTCTCCCTCACATCCACCAGTCTTCTCTTTACCCTGTATGTGTATGATAACCTTTGTATCTCCCTATGCAGAATTATTTCTGGAATGCATTTCTGTATGGATTTCTCTCTCTCTGTGTGCTTAGTCTCTTGCACTTGGTTTGTAACTGGAAATATGATAATGGTGAGAACAGTAAACTTGGAGTTAGAGGACCTGGGTTCCAGTCCCTACTGTGTTCCTTAGTTTCATTGTCTGTAAAATGGAATAATGATACTTTTACTACCTACCTCAAAGAGATTTTGTGAGGATTCAATGAGTTAATATAATTAAAGTTCATTGTGAGGTGCTAGTGAAGTCATAGGATTTACAACTGGAAGGGACATATGAGGTTACCTAGCTCAGTCCTCTCATTTTATATTTGAAAACATGGAGGCCTTGAGAAGTTAATTTTCTTGCCTAAGATCACACAGATGATAAAAATTGCTTATTCCCTTGTATATCTATTTGTAGTAGTAATTATGTGTAGATTTTTGTATGTTTGTTCGTATCTAATCTTCCTTTATTATTCAAATCTTGTTAGCCATTATATCCTGTCATTTCCCCTTCATTTCCATTCCTCATTCTTCCCTCACAATACTCTAGTGAAAGTCCTCATTTTCTCATGCTTGGATTACTCCAGTAGCCTTGTAGTAGACTACCCAGACTCTAGGCTCTCCCTGCTCTAAGCCATCCAGTTTGCTAGACTAATCTTTCTAAAATGTAGCTTTCATTGTGTCAATCCCTTCAGGGCTTCTCAGTTTCCTAAGGCATCAAGTCTTAACTACTTTTCCTGGCTTTCAAGGACCTCCATAATCTAGTCTCACTCAACCTGTCTAATCTTATTTCTAACTACTCCTGAACAACCACAGCCCAAGTTCCCTGATGGCACAGTCATGGGAGGCTTTGTGGGAAATTAGTCAGGTCTCATTTGATTCCCTTTTTTCTGAATTCCTTATAGGGCATATAGTTTGAAACACACAATCAGCACTCAGTTTTATCTTCTTTTGTATGTTTTTATTTTGATCTGTGTGTTTATATGTGATGCAATTTTGTGTACTTGAAGGGAATGATTCTCAAGACATTTGAAAGAGGGGAGGGTAGCAAATGACTTAGTAAATAAATGTCAGAAACCCCATAATTATCCAAAAATCCGAACCAAGAATATATGTATAGTTGTTGGCCTGTAGAGCCTCTTTCTCATTCCCTCAAATCTTTATGAAAATAATCAACACATATATCAAGAGCATCTTTGATGAGGGTATGAAAGTATGAGAAAACTGGCTTTCAAAAGTATATTCTAGGGGGCAGCTAGGTGGCTCAGTGGATAAAGCACCTGCCTAAGATTCAGGAGGACCTGAGTTCAAATTTGGCCTCAGACACTTGACACTTACTAGCTGTATGACCCTGGGCAAGTCACTTAACCCTCATTGCCCTGCCAAAAAAGAAAAAAAGTATATTCTATGACAGATATCCTCTTTAGTCATATAATTGACTGAAAAGTGCAGAGAAAACTAGGTCCTACTGTGCCTATTGTCAAAAAGCATTCAACTTGTTGGAGTAAAATATGTCCTTAAAGACTCTTCTCCAACAAGGTGACTCCTATGCATATATCAAAATCTCAAAGAATTCCTTAAGGGGCATAACTAAAGTAATAATAGCCCTCTGATAATTAACATCAAGTGAGGTGTAAAAGAGGGAATGTTTGTTTGCCAGCATTGTTCACTGTCATGGAGGAGGTCCAACACAGAGTCTAAATGAAAGGATTCCCTAGAGATGTCTAAGTCCTTCATATGCTCCTATTTATGGATGACTTTGTGTTTATTGCATCAAGCTCCTGGACACTGTGGAACCTCTGAGATGAGATCCATAATCACTAAAAAGAGATTGGCCTAAATATCCACAAAGTGAGACTAGCAGCAGGGTCCAAATGGATGAAGAATGCCTATTGTTCAGACCATGATACAGAGTTGGATGGACAAGCCTTAGAGCTGATCCATCAGTACATTAGACACTCATTACAGATGGACAATGGACTGTGGCAAGAAGTGAATATGAGGGAGAGAGTGGACTGTATTAAATTTGGAAAAGCTCTTCAGTGCTTTTAATGACCAAAAGCTTTTCCCTGAAAGAAAGGCCCATCTGTTTTGCATCAGTACTCTTCTGCTGATGCCTTATGGTAGCAAATTGTAGAAAATCAGTCTCCAAAGAATTAAAGCTGCAGGACAATGGAGAATTGCATGGTGAGTATGAGTAGGCTACAATAATTAACACTGAGGAGTCCCTAAAGAAAAGCAGTATAAAAGTCATGATCAAAGGATTATACGATGGGAAACAGAGAAGAATCAGTAGCAAGATTAAGGGATGGACATCCCAAGTGGGCCCATTGGTAATCATCCAATGTCAAAAGACCAGCAGAAAGCTTCCCCAGCATGTTGGCTGGACATCTGATTGAGATTATATGGAGAACATGAAAAATGGTCAATAGAATGGGAAGGCACAGATGGGTCATGATTAGTACTACTGGAGGGAATGTACCCACATTAATGAGATCAAAGATCCCATGAAGTGTGACAGTACATTTTATTTCTCCAATTTAATTGTAAGTTTCTTTAGGGTCAAGAGTGTGAATTATTCTGTTGTGTGGTTTTGTCTTAAATTCTAATGGAGGAATGATCCCAGAGTAGTTGCTCAATATTGTTGTAAAGAATTAATTGTGATTTGAGGTTTCTGTGACCCCATCTTTGCCTAAAATTAGAAACCCCATGTGCCCTGACCTCATTCTGGCATGTACCCATGCTCCTGCATGGGCCTAGCCAAATTATAATGAGGGCAGCCCTGCCATGACTAGAAGCTGGGTGAGGACAGTCAGGTGACTGTCCTTCGGCTTCCAGAAACTGAAGTGGGGCTGTCAGTTGTAGAGTGGCTTGTTAATTCTGTCAATCAGGGATGCCAGCCAATTAGCTTGTGGCTGTGTGTCTGTCCACCCTGTTTCCTGGGAGCCTGGGAATTGCTGGTAAGGAGAAGGGAGGAGTTCCACCCTTCTGGCTTGGAACTGGAAAGAGACGGGATGCAGCTGTGTGTTCTGCTGAGCCCTGGGCGGTGGTGTGATTCAGGTTGTATTGTTCTCCTTCCCTCATTCCTTTTTTTTTCCTTGCCCTTAATTCTACTAATATGACTTGTGTTTTTAAGTTTGTTCTTTTTAGTAAATCCTGTTCTGTTTTTGAAAGAGGCTGTTAGTCTCCTTCCTTGCAGCAATACTGCAGCGAGCCACCAAACTAATAATCCCCAATTGAAATTTGGCTCCTACATTGTTAATTGGTTAGTCATACAAAGAATTTTATGCATGTTTTGGTAGAACAGTGGTCTAGAAGACCTGTTTGTTTTTATGTATAGTGTTCTTGATTGAGTCTTTATGTCATGGGTCTGACTTGTTGACATGCCTTGCCCTATCTGGTCCCTTCCTTTATTTGTACAACTCAGGTATTATAGTGCCTTATTCAAGCCTGGCTTTACTGTTTGCCTCCAATAATTTCCCTAGAAACCTTGGATTCCTTTGGGGTTGCTTCTTAGTGGAATGCGCTGCTTGGTTTGGGATTTGTGCTGACTTGGGTTGCTTAGATCTATGAAAAAACCTCTGCCCACATGTCATATCAGCTAGGGCCATTGATACTAAAGGGAACTGGTCATCTCCTGTTTAGTAAACAAATTGATGCTATCTGTGCTTATATGAATTCTAGAATTTGGTAATCCTGGGGCCCTAGGGTGGCTACAGGAAATGAAGCACATGTTCCTACCTATATCTTTTTTCTAAACAATGGCTTAGTTTATCAGGGCTAGATTATTATTATCTTCCTTGGCTCAACTCCAAAGACAGAGAGGGATATTTGCCTAGCTGGTACAGATGGTCTTAAAACCCTCATGTTTTAGCAAATAATCTAAGATAAAAAGGCAGAATTTCAATTAAACAAACAAGTATTTCTGGTTTGTTTAACCTCTATTATTTCTTCCTTCTCCTATGATTATGATTTCAAGACTTTGTGAACCAAAATGATTTGTGATCCTATAAGGCAGGATTTAATTTTTGTCTTATTTAAATTTCAAGGGGCAGCTAGATGGCGCAGTGGATAGAGCACTGGCCCTGGAGTCAGGAGGACCTGAGTTCAAATCAGGCCTCAGACACTTAACACTTACTGGCTGTGTAACCCTGGGTAAGTCACTTAACCCCAATTGCCTCACCAAAAAAAAAAAAAAAAAATCCAAGGCTTCTCAGGACAAAACTCCGATTAGTGTTAAGACCTTAAAAGATAATGCCCCACATTGAAGAAATATGTGCAATGCAGGATCACCTGGCCAAAACATTCATTAACTTGCAACTAGCATGCTGGAGGGTAGCATCTCCATACTTAGTAGGCTGGTTCTTGGGCAGCAGATGCCATACATTGGCTCCTCAGTGAGTCAACAAAAATGATGGAGCTGCTCACAGTAGAGGTTGTTAGTTATCATGTAGATGAGTATAAAACTGTGACCTATACTTTCTTGTCTTTGGTGGTGCTGGTGGTCGGTAGTCACATTATGAATGTGGTTGGACAAAGGAATAAGAGTGTAAAATCTCTCCAATGATATATAGGAATAAAAAAATTAGTCATACTTCCATAATTTAGGCATATTATAGAATGAAAGCAGCAGGAGAATAGGTGAAAGGGCCTCTGGAAACTCATCTCAAGTGCTCCAGTTCTTTGATTTTTATGAAATAGTATTTGATATGCCTGCCTTTCTAGTCATTGATGGCAATACTCAACTTTCACAGAGTTGGGAGACACATCAAAGGCTATCTAGTCCTACCTGTGTCTGACCAAGAATCCCCTCTGTAACATTGCCAGTGAATGGCAATATAACCTCTGCTTGAATAAGGTCAGAGAGGAAAAGGAACTCATAATCTCCTGAGGCAGCTCATTTCCCTTTTCAATAGCACTGATTGTTAGAAAGCTTTTCCTTACATTGACCCCAAATTTACTTTCGGAGACTTCTACCCACTTCTAGACAATCCCTTTGGGAGCAAGAAGAACAAATCTAATTTCTCTTTTACATTGAAGTTTAAATACTTGACGACACTATCATATCTCCTTTAAGTCTCTTCTTTAGGTTGATTATACTATTTTCTTTTAGTAGATCCTCATATTGTGCTTTTGAATCACTGTTCTGATGGTCAGCATCAGGATATCTGCTGGTTAATGGAGGTCTTTCCTAAAATATGATACCTCATAACTGAACACAATACTCCACCTATAGTGTGACCAGTGTAAAGTATGGCAGAACCCTCAAATCCCTTGGTCTGAAAACTGCCATTCACAATTCATAAGCTCACAAGAACATTAGCATCTGTGGTCACCATGCCCCACTGTTGACTCATATTGAATTTTAGTCTACCAAAACCCACAGATCTTTTCTTCCATGAATTTTACTCCAGCAAAAGGGATCTCTTTAGAACCTCCTAAACAATGATTGTGCTTTCTAACCTCTGTAGTACTGCCCAAGTTCATCCTTTTCATTTTTCTAAGTCTGACTCATCTTTTAAGTCCTTTCTCTACCATGAAGCCTTTTTATGCTATTACAACTCTCTTCCTGCTGAACTCACAGGATTGTCTATTCAACACACTTACCAAATTGTTATTTTATATTCTGTGAAGTATCTCATATTCATTTCATGTCTGAGAAAAGGGTGTTAGAGTGGTTAGTTGCTTATTGTCCCTTCCTGAGTATAAAAATAGGTGTACTACAGTAAATAATGCTTGAAGGTGTATAGAGTGCTTTTCCCCTAACAATTCCATGAGCTAATAATGCAAGTATTATCTACATTTTACAAATAAAGAAACTGAGACAGAGCAAATAACTTGTTCAAAGTCACACAGGTGATAATTATCAAACCTATTTCTTCTGATTTCAAGACTAGCACTCCTATCACTCTTCCTTTTCTGAACTTTATTATGAACCTGGCAATCATTAACAAACAAACATTTCAATATACAAAGAACAAGACATGTCATGTAAAAATCATGAAATTATATTTTTTAATTTAGTGTATTTTAAATTTAACAGGGGGTAACAAAATTATCCTATTTATAGCTCCTTCTGAATGTCTAATTGTTTTTGTGTTTTAAAAAATGATTTATTGACCCTTGTTTTTTTGTTTTTTTGTTTTACATTTTTAGGGATAGTCTTTTTTTTTGTTGGGACAATGAGGGTTAAATGACTTGCCCAGGGTCACAGAGCTAGTAAGTGGCTGAATTTGAACTCAGGTCCTCCTGAATCCAGGGCCAGTGATTTATCCACTGTGCCACCTAGCTGCCCCCAGACCCTTGGATTTTTTACACCTTTGTTGCTACCCACTAGTTCACCATCCCTTAACTCCAAATAGAAGCCTTTCTTTGTAACAAAGAAGTATAATCAAAACTAACCCATGCATTGGTCATGTATTAGAATGTATGTCTCATTCTGTGCCTTGAGTCCATCAGCTCCATCATTAGTCTTCTCATGTCATGACAGGGAACTGTGTCCATTAGAAATATAAAAAAATTTGAACATAGAAGTATTATTTTATCAGATCCAGTGGACCCAGAAGTTGAAGTGGAATAGTGGGAAAAAAAATTGAATTTATAGTCATAGGACTTGGATATGAATCTTTCATTTTCTAATTAATGACAGTGTGATTTTTGGACAAGTCATATAGCCTCTTTGGACCTCAGTTATCCCTTCTGAAAAAATGAGGGAGCCAGACTTGATGCCCTTTAAGATTCCTTCTTATTTTAAATCCATGACACTAAAACGAATTACTTAAATTGTTGATCTTTCATCAATTAGCTGTATAACTTTGAAGCAATAAATATCTTCCCTTTCTTTGGCCTTGATTCTTTGATCTATGAAATGAAGAGGCTACAAAAGGTGATCTCTAGTCTATCAAGCCCTAATAGTCGTTGATTCTATGGTTTATAAAAAGGAAAGATTTGTGATTGATTCGCTTTATCCCAAAGTAATAACTATCAAAATTGTAGGGGAAATAATTTATTTTAAACTTTTATACTCAATGGAAATTGTATTGTGAATATATGTATACACACATATATTTTTACACATATATACATATATGTGTATGTGTATGTAGAAACATATATATGTATATATGCATACTTATATGTGTGTATATGTATATATATGTGTACACACACATATATTTCAATTACCCTGGTTGGGGTCACTTTCACAACTTATGTTTGCACTGACAGATTGGGTCCCAACATAATGAGAAAACCATGGGTTGAGAATCTTTCCAGTGAGTCCTTATAAAAGCCCTTCTCCCCAAATCCCAGATGAAGGTCCACATGTAGCACCCTTTCTAGTGTCCCTTTCCCAACTCATATTTGCATTATCACCATTGAGAGCAACTGCCTACTTTTCTCCCAAGGGGTAAACCTGGGTGGATGGGGTTAAGGACTCCTGAACCCCTATCATATATGATTCCTGATTTCAATGAACAAGTTAAGATCAATTAGCTCTTGTCAAAGGATACTGCTAAAATGGAATAGCAAGAACAATTATGAAAAACCCTTTGAACATAGAAATACACTCTCCACTAGCATATACAAGTCTCTAGGGACAGTTGGCTCAAACTTCAATCACAAAGATGAGCACACATGGATAGAAGCTGAGAAGCTGAGGGATATCTCAAGACACTGGACTCTGAGAGTCCTTTCTTCCTTTTGCAGAGTCCTCATGAAATTCTCCTTAGGTTTAGCTTTCTGCTGTGTTCTGAGGATTGGTGCCTCTTTAGAGTTCATAGTCAGCCTGTCTTTCTTTAAGAATCACTCTGCAGGGGCAGCTAGGTAGCGCAGTAGATAGAGCACCGACTCTGGAGTCAGGAAGACCTGTGTTCAAATCCGGCCTCAGACACTTGACAACTTACTAGCTATGTGATCCTGGGCAAGTCTCTTAACCCCAGTTGCCTCATTAAAAAAAAAAAAAAGAGTCACTCTGCATCCACCATCTTCTTTGGGTAATTGAGTTTCTGCTTCCATCTATACGTGCTTCTGAATAATGCCTCTGGTGAAAAAGCTATCCACACTTAGTGCCACTATTTTTTTCCTCTCTTATCTAAACCCTCTGAAATCAGGCTTCTGACCTTAATACCGAAAAAAAAGTCTTTCTCTAAATTTACTGATGATGTCCTAGTTATAACAATATATTTTTTTCACTTTTCAACCTTTTTTGCCCTCTTTGAAGCATTTGACCCTGTCACTCATCATCTCCTCCTGGATACTCTCTCTTCTCTCAGTTTCCATGATAATGCTTTCTGCTTGTTATCTTACTGTATAACTTTCTTCTCAGTCTCCTGCTGGATTTCCTTCCATGTTATGCCCAATAGCTGAAAATTCTTGAACTTTCCGTCCTGGACCCTCTTCTCTTCTCCTATACCATCTCACTTGATCTCGCTTGATTATCCCATGAGTTCATCTTTCATATTTATGTAGACAATTGCTAGATAATTGTAAAGCTCTTAGAATAGCACCTGGCACATAGTACGTGTTATATAAATGTTGGTGGTTCTTGTAATTATTAATTATATCCAGTTCTACCTTCTTTCCCAAGATACAACCCCAAAATTATATCACACATACATCTCAAACTGTATATCCCAAACTGAATTCATTAGCTTTATAAACAACCCTCCCTACCCCCTTTCCCACCTCTCCTAATTTTACTGTTGAAGGTAGTATAATCCTTCTGGTCAGACAGGCTTACAACTTCAGAGTCATCCATGATTTCTCATTCACACTCCACATACTGAATCCATTGCAAAATCTTGTCACTTGAACCTTTACCACATATATATTATGTGTACCCTTCTGTCTGCTAATGGAACTGCCTCCCTAATACAGACCCACATTACCATTTGCCTTAACTATTATAGAAGAATTAAAATTGATCTCCCTGCCTTAAGCCTCTCCCTACTCCATTCCTTTTCCCATTCAGCTGCCCAAGTGAAATTTGTGAAAGCATATGTTTGACAATTTTGCCTCCACCCTTAATAAATTCTAGTGGCTTCTCATTAGCTTCAGTAGTAAATATAAAATCATCCATTTGCCATTTAAAGCTCTTTTCTGATCTTTCTAGTTTTCTTATCCTTTTTCCCTTCAATATCTTCTGTGATACAGTTAAACAGGATATTTCTTACATGTGGCACCCTGTCTCCTGACTCTTCCTTTCTGTTGACTGCCCCCATACCTGAAATATTTTCCCTCCTCATATCTGCCTCTTATTTTCCGCCCTGGTTTCCTTCAAGACTAAGCTCAAAGGGGCAGCTAGGAGGCACAGTGGACCTGAGTTCAAATCCGGCCTCAGACACTTGACACTAGCTGTGTGACCCTGGACAAGTCACTTAACCCCAATTGCCTCACACACACATACACACACACACACACACACACACACACACATACACACACACACACACACAAGACTAAACTCAAATCTCACCTTTAGCAGTTCCTCTCCTCATCAGGACCCTGTTGTTTGTATCTTCCCTTTGAGATTTCAATCCATCTACTTTGTATCTTGCATATATCTATTTATATATTGTTTCCTCCATTAGAATGTGCAGTCCTGGAAGGAAGGTGTATGTGTGTGTGTGTGTGTGTGTGTGTGTGTGTTCCTTTGTGTCCCCAGAACACAGAACTCTGCCTAACTCATAGTTGGCACTTAATTGATTTTTTACTTACTCATTCTAGTTTTTCTAACCTTGTGCAGTTCACAAGGTTGTAAACTATTCAATTCTGTCTCCTGGGAGTTTATGGAAGAACAAATGTGAATGAAACAGGTGCTCATGAACTCAAGACATCTTGGTGGAGGAATGTGTATAACTTGCTGCCTCTCTCCTACTCAGCTCACAAAGGTTCTTGCCTCATTCTTCTCTGGGAAGGAAAAAGAGACTCAGACCTTGGTGTCATCCCTTTTGTAGGTGAACTCAGTTCTAATTTATGACCTCCTGAGGCATCAATTCATACCAGTCTCTGAGCCACACGTTGCTAGAAACAGGTTCCTCCTAACTTTCCATGAGGTCACTTGGACTGGAACAAGGAAGAGAATATCTGTACATTTTCTATTTAAGGGTGAATCTATGAATACACTAAACACTTGGCTTAATTCTCCTTTCATATTGACTGAATTATATCCTGAAGGAATCTGACATTCCCCAACCCCCCCCCCCCAAAAAAAAAAAAGAGGATAAAGTTTTTATTTCACTCTGGCTCATTATACTCCTACCTCAGAGTAGAACTAGCATAAAAATGAAGCTTAAATATAGCTCATATCTAGGGTGTCCCCAAAATAAGAAAGGCCTATTCTAAATACAAAATACATATCAACTGTAGGAAAATGGTTTACATCCCGTACTATGAAAGATGTGTTTAAAACACAAAAGACTGATTGACAAATGCATTGACAAATACTCAGAACATGAAAACTTGCATTCTGATTGTGCTTTCTCTGGAGATAAAGATTCCCAGGAGACTTGTGAGAGTGTTTAACAGATAATTCATATCTGTCTCAGATCTGTACTATCTAAGAACCCATTTAAGGGTTCTTTACTTCTGGTCAGTTAGGTTATTGCTTGAATTTTCAGGTTTCAGGATGATCTACTGGTGGTCATCTTCTCTTCCAAGAAAAGGCCCTGTTGATAGAAGCACCTCCCACTGCCAGTCATCACCCAGGATCTCAAGGGATCACTGATCTTCCCAAATCATGAGCTATCCACCTAAGCTAGAAACATATATCTCAGGATTACTATTTGGTCTCCTGTGCTCAGGGGAAGAAATACAAAGCAGACGAGGCAGCCAGGGACTTGAAATCTGATTCCATGCTGACCCAGACAGGAACATGCCTTGCACCCAAAGGGAAATTTTCAGAATACCATTCTATACATTCAAAAGAGAGGAAGAGACAGCAAGAATGAAAGGTTTTTCTCTTTTTCAAAGCCTAACATTAACTCATTTAGATAACAATCATTTTTGTCATAGCCCTTAGTAACAGGGACCACAGGGACCAATAAGAAGATTCTAGTCACACCAGTTCTTTATCAAAGGGAGCAATCCTAGACTGGGCCAACTGGAAGGGATGAGGGTGCAAGCTCAGTTCTTTGTGAAGTGCCTAGTCTAGGGGCATTCTCCTGATTATGCCCATTACACACGCACAGAACAGACACAAACACAAAGATATTATACAATTAGCTAGTTAACTATATCTATATTGACACATATATACATAACATATATGTAAACAACATATGTACATTTATATAGTACAGAGTAGTAAGATCCCTTTAATGAATTCTTGTACTATAGTGTCACTTACTTATATACTGTGGGGTGTGGTATAGTGGATATATGAGTAGAGTAAGGAAGATCTGAGATCAAATCTAGTCTCATATACTTATAAACTGTGAGACATGGACAAGTAACTTGAGCTAAGTCTTGGTTTCATCTATAATGGGGGATAATATACCACTTCCCAAAGAAATGTGTTGGTAGAATCAAATAAAATCATGTATATAAAGTGATTTTCAAAACTTAAAGTTCTCTATAAATGATGTATAAAATAATAATTATAGTAATTATGATTATTACTAGACATGACACCAATACAAAATAAACTCTTCCTATTTTCAAGGAGCTTACCTTCTATAGACAGGATGTCCTATAAAGGATTTCAGAAACTTACAGAGAGTTTCAATCAGTCTCCCAGCAGCTGACCATGAAGCTGTGATCCCCTCTAACTTTGGCACCAGTTTGGGTTTAGAAAACAAAGCCTAGGCCCTGAGGTTCCTATCGAAATAACAGAATCGAGGTGTTCTCCAAAGTGTCATTGTACATGCCTATGAGAAAACGTAAACTGAACAATTACTGATGTAGTAAGGAAGAAGATGAAGCATGAGAAGTCTCCATAACAGACAGAGAGGAAATCAATAGACACTAAGTAGTGAAGATGAAACTGCAGATGGGAAGAAAATACCCTGTGCTTTTAGAGATGAGAAGCTATATTTAAGAAGAAGTGCTAGAGAAGGTACTGGGGAATTATGAGCAATTGGTTTACTTGTCTATGGAGGGTGAAGGATTCAATTAGGCACTATTTCACTGACTAGAGTAGGGCTGCATTTATTGTCATTTCTCTAAGACGGGTTGACAATTAGAACTTTTAACTGGCTGAAGAAGAGAGACATGAGACAATAGAATGAGCCCTGAATTAAGGGTTGAGGAACAAGGGCAGCTTCACTTCCAGCTTTGCCAAGAATGAACAGCGGGTAAAAGTGAGTCCTTGAACACAGTTCCTCCTGACTTTTCAGCCAGCTCCTATCTACTCCTTCAAACTGATTCCCTGCATTTAATAGTTCTATTAAAATGTTCTTTTGTATTCTGGAAGAGAGAACTAATTCTTAAATTCCTTGGAACAGACTGATAATATGGCTTGAAAACTTAGGTGTTGGCCAAATCTTACCCATACTTCAATATTCACTTCAAATCCCTCTTGTTTTAGTCTTCAGACCATCCTAGGCCACTGAGACCTCTCCTTCTTCTGAACTCCTAGTCCCTATCATCATCACCACTCATTTGATCCTTAATCATGTATTACTTTGTGACATCTCTTGTATTGTTGTTTTGTATTGCTACTTAGTTCTTATAATATCATGTAACTTTTCAAGAGTATCTATAGCTTCTCTCCCCCAATTACTTTGTCAGCTCCTTGAGGGTAAGGATCCTTTGAAAAATAAAAATTATATATTATTTGAACTACTAGAGTGCCATTAATAAACCATATTCTCAAAAATATTTGTTGACTTTTATTTGTAAAGTAAACAAAACATTAAAGACCTTTTCCTAATACACATACACAAATACATTTGGAGGGGGCTGTTAGAAAGGCAGTTCAAATAAGTTAAAATATAATTTTCAAGGGCATAAGACATTTCGTGAGCAGACTGCAATAGCATTGTAGGGTTGCTTTCAGGAAAGACAGCACAGCCATTATCCCATTAAAATACCTCTTCCCTGGCTTTCCTTTACATGGAAGTAGAGTAGTAAAAATGCGGCACATTATTTCCTGGTAAATCATAATGGAAATGCTGTGGAATTGTGGATGAAAACTTAAAGGATCTATCACAGTTTGTGCTGTAACAATAAACACCAAAGAAAGTAATAATGGTGCTCCATTTATTATACAGTATCATCAACCTTTTTATATATAAGACAGAATTTCCATAGAACTGCTAATGGTGTATAGGCTATAAAACCTTTTCACAATAATGTTTAACTGCAAATGAAATAGAAGTGTCTTCTGTAGGTTATAGAAGTGGCCTGGTTCCTTAAATCTTCTCTAAGAGGACACCAGCAGGTTCAGGAAGGCCCTTGGCACTTTTATGTTCTTTATGCATGTCAAAATCAATCAACAGGTACTTTTTGAACACCTCAAGTATACAAGGTCCTGTATTAAACACAGGGCTCTGCACAGCTAGCATTCATATGACACTTTAAAGTTTGCAAAACACTTCACACATAATAGCTCATTTTATCATCATAAGATACCTGGGAGGTAGGTGCTATTTTTACCTTTATTTTATAGGTGAGGAAACTGAGGAAGATGGAGGTTAAGTGACTTGCCCAGGATTAAGCAGCTATACTAAAGTTGGATTAAAAGTTGGGTCTTTTATCTTGTTATGAACCATATTTTGTCTTGGATCTGTGGCCCTCACTACCTTCATCAATACTGATCGATGGGAAATGTTGGATGCCAAACCAAATCCAGTATTTTCAGGTTTTGTTTAAAAGGCTTTGATAGAACAGATTTGCTCTAGGTCATTGGATAACAAATGTAGAGTCTGGGGTCTGCTAGGAACTGATTTCCTAGATGTTTATAGAAGAAAAAAATTTTTGCATTTGGATTGCTGCTTAGTAGAAAATAGAATAACATTTGGGTTCAGTTCAGGAATTTATGAATTATCTCTTTATGTGCTTTATCTCCTTTGGGGGTGGTCTGTTTTTTGAGTTCCTGAGATTACTCTCTGCACATGGACAAGGACATGTATAAACACACACACACAATCAATAATATTTATGAAATATCTAGTTGTGGACACAAAAAGAGGCAAAATTCCATTCCTGTCTCCAAGAAGCTTACAGTCTAATGGTAAAGACAACATGCAAACAAATATATACAAAGCAAGATATGTACACACACACACACACACACACACACACACACACACACACACACCCCTTCCTCTTCCTGCCACCCTCCCCCAAAAGAGGCTGTCCTTCAAGCTGATTGGTCAGCGTCACCCAAATCCCTTGGTTCACTGTACTTGAGGGTAGTCTCAATGTTGCTTTCCAAGTCCTTAGCTTCTGAGAACAATACCCTTTTGAGGGCTGTCCAAGTGTGGTTTTGATTTAATTAACTTTAAGTAAGTAGGTTAATCAGCAAAGTCAATCACTCTCAGTCAGTCAAACTTAATTCAATCAGTCTAGATTAATCCCCTCTGGTTGGGGCCTTTGGGCATTGACAAAAAGCCCATTATATCTATATCTATATACACACACCCACACACCCACATATATACATACTTACATGTGTATGTGTGTATATATGTGTGTATATATACATATATATATATATACATACATATACAGTGAGAGAGAGAATCTATCTAAATGGGATATAATTGTATAAATTAGAGATAATTAACAGAAAGAAGGCACTAAAATTCAGAGGAGTTGGGGAAGCCTTCCTGTAGAAGGTGGCACTTAAAGTAAAGCAGGGGCAGACAGAGACAGCTTTTGGCACAGTGGATATAGTACTGGATATTATATTCCATTTTCACACATCAAGACATATGATGAAAAAATATATTGTTCAAACTGAATAGTTCCCGTGTAAAAATGAAACATGTCATACTTGATCACATTTGCTACAGGAAACTGTATGTGGCCCAGCTGAAAAATCTACTTTCAGCAAGGCATATATACTGTTAAAAGTCTGAGTGTGGCTGCATTCACAGTGTTTGAAAAATAGCTTGGAAAAATGATGGTGTTTGGCAGGTAAACTTTTGGATTTCCCTCTCTGAATGATGATAGTTCGAACTACAGAGAAGGTGGCAGAATGGTGTTGAATAACTTGTAATTAGGAGAAAGTTACAATAGTTTTGGATATCTGGCAGATTTCCTGACACTGGAAACAGGAATTCCCTTTGTGGTTTAATAGTAGAACAATCTTTTATCTCTGCAAAGCCATTAATCAACCCTGTTGCGACAGATGGATCGAGTCTGAAGATAGGGAAGGATTCTTCTAAACTAACAGAAAATCACGAAGCTGTTTTCTGGAATATTTATTGCACTGGAAATCCCCCTGGTCTAATCCAGCTGTCCTGGAGCATCTATCAACTCCCAATCACTTCAGTGGGATTTACCTGTGCCTTGAGATGAGAAAGTAAGGTAGGCCTCAGAATAATTCACTATAGTCAAAAGAAGACTCATCCTTGTGCTAAAATAGAGATTCTGCACATTTGTCATTAAGTAAGAATAATTAATTAAATATTATAAATTAATTTTGTTTCTAAGAGGGAAACATATTTCATTAAAATGCACTTCACTCAATCAAATTTTTAATAATTTAGTGAGGATTTTGACTAAAGTTTGTATCTGAACAAAGAATTTACTAATCAAATTTAAGCAAAAGTGAAGGGAAAATTGTTGTACAAGTTAACAAATATTTATTGAATTCCTATTAAGTACTTGGGGGAGGGGTGGATAAGTGGTAGAAGGGAGGTAAAAAGGCAAGATACAAAGAAAACTAAAGCGTGACCCTAGCTCTCTTTGAATATGTAATTACAATGATTCATTACAGATCATTCTCATCTATCATTAATAATGGGAAGAACAATTAATAAAATGCCTCACATTTATGCATTATTTTTGTAGCTTACAAAACATTATCACATACATTATCATACTTATTCTAAGAGTTTTCCCCAAGAATTGTATTAGATACCATTTTGTTAGCCTAATTCAAATAACATTATATAAAGAAAGAAAAAAAATACTTTATACATTTATATTGATATAAAAATACCTATTGAAAAGAATAAAACCACACTTCAAAAATCCTATAATTTAGAATGACGTATATTCTTCTTGGTTAGCGAGATTTTACTGGGGGCAGGGCTGAGGAAGAGAGTTATATAATTCTCAGCAGTCCTATTTATTAGACTTGATTAGGAGCAGTCATGTAGATGGAGCAGCTAACTCCTAGTGTTGCTGGAGTTTCTGACAAGGGCAAGGAGAAGCACCTGCTGCCTGCATTAGATCATATCAGAGGCAATGTGATGCAATGGAAAGCACCCTAGCCTTTGTATCAAATGGCTGGCTCTGCCACTTACTGACAGGGTGACTAGGAAAATCACTTAACCTCTGAATCTCAATTTCCTAGTCATCAAAATATCAATTATCTTTAATTACAAAATGGGGGTAACACTACTTGCATTATGTACTTCACAGGATTTTTGTGAGGAAAGAATTTTGTAGAACTTGAAGCACAACATAAAAGTGAGTGATTGTTTTTGCCATTCACATCAGCTATTTTGGGTTTCTCTTGAATAGTCTTCCCTTGTTACCTAGAAAGAGACTGATGGGGGACAGCTAGGTGGTGCAGTGAATAAAGCACCGGCCCTGGATTCAGGAGTACCTGAGTTCAAATCTGGCCTCACACTTGACACTTACTATCTGTGTGACCCTGGGCAAGTCACTTAACCCCCATTCCTCCCCCCCCCCAAAGACACTGATGGACACTGTTGGAAAATGTTAAGACTTGATTTGATGAGATGTTCAGAAGATCCTAAAATTGGGTAGAGATGGGAAACCACTGGGTCAAGAGGAAATGAAATTGATTCACTACAAAAGAGAACATAGACAATGAGTAGGACCCAGAGGTGGATAGAACCTCCACTTACAGAAGGCATTCAGATCAGCTATCTCATTTCCCACTTGAATACATTCTTCTGCACTTCTCTATCATGCCTCAGGAACCTTGTCATCTTTCAAGATCAGCTCTGGAACCCACACCTCATCAGTACCTTCTGGTCACGGGGCCCCTCCTTCTGACTGCATTTGGGTTCCTCCCAGAACCTCCATTCAAGGAGGGTTCCTAGGGACAACCATCTCTCCTTTCCCAGCAGGCTACACTCTGGACTTCTCCATCATTCCCCTAAGATGGACACATTCTGTACTATCTCCCCCACCTTTCAGCTTCCTTTTTTGTGTTGTCTTCCTCAATTAGAATTTCAGTTCCTTGAGGGCAGGGACTATCTTTCTTTTTGCTTACATATGCATCCCTAGAGCTTAGTTCCAGTGCCTGGCACATACTAAGTGTTTAATAAAGTTTTAGTGGCTGACTGAATTGAAGGAAGAGAGTGGACTGTATTACATTTGGAAAATTACAGTGCTTTGAGTGCTCCAAGCTTTTCTCTTGCTTCTATTCTATTCTGCACAAAACCCTGTCCTTTTGACATAAATATTCTCCTGGTGATGGTTCAGTGTGTGGAAATCTTGCAATACAACCTTCTTTGAATGACAAAAACAGAAAGTGACCCAAATGACAATGGAGGGGTACAAGGTGGACATAATAGTGATACATTTCCAATAATATTCTGTTGGTGGAAGGACAAAGAAAACGAAACACTCATGTAGAGAGCTAGGAATAGTATGGGGTAGCTCAATGCTTCACTGTTACCAGTGAATTGTAAAAAGACTGAAGGGAAGACTCCAACACTTTGGGTAGTTCATGAAGAGTCCATGGAAGGAGATAGACAAGAATTTCAAAGGATAAGAAGATACATATGGATTGCTACTTGTATAAATGGAGGGAATGACTACATTATTGAGATTATGACTCCTTTGAAGTACTGCAGAGAGAAAAGAGAATTAAGTCCAGTCAAGTCAAGTCAAAATTGAAATCCAAAGGATTTGTGTTATCCAAAAATGTGTGCGTATACATATATATGTATGCATATATGTGTGTGTATATATATATTTAATTTAGATATATCTACATCTGTATCTATATGCTTCTCTGTTTGATATTTTTCTTCACAATTTAGTTCCAACCTACCTTTCCTCCTAGGTTTATTATACCCTTTGGTAACACTAAATTCTATACAAATAGGCCTATTTGAAGTTTCTCTTGCACAACATTCTATCTCCCTTCTTTTGCATAAACTCTCCCTTGTGATGGGAACATCATATTTGTTTCTTGGAACTTTTTTCAGGACTCAGCTTAAATATCATCCCCTTCAAGAAGTCTTGCATTATTCCCCTTGGTTCTCCTCAACCTCCCCTGATTTACTTTGTATTTATTTTACATTTTGTATCATATTTTACAATTTACCTTTTTTTTGGATATACATTTTTCTCCAGTAAACTCCTCTAGAGTAGAGCCTTTAGTTTTTTTGTCTTTAAATATCCAATGTCCAGCACAGTACCTAGCACACAGGAGCACTGAATAAATGCTTGTTGAATTGAATTGAAGAATAAATAAGAAAAGGCAAATGACATTCATTGTCCTGCTTATGGGTATTACTCATCTAATTCTATCTAAAGCCTTGGGCCCATACATTCAAAGACCTACCTCCTTGGAATCTAAATCAGGAAGAATATTCACTAAAGTTGAAAAACAAATAATTATTAGAAATCAGGTAGTTTTTAGTCAATAAAGAACCAGATATAGCATCAGCAAGACAAGGGTGACTTGAGGTCAAGTCCTTCTTTGGACACATACTGGCTTTGAGCCCTGGGGAAGCCACTAATCTGTTAGTACTTCAGGCAACTAGGACAGGGCTTCTTCTTCTTTTTTTTTTTTTGTCAGGCAATTGGGGTTAAGTGACTTGCCCAGGGTCACACAGCTAGTGTCAAGTGACTGAGGCCAGATTTGAACTCACGTCTTTCTGACTCCAGGGCCACTGCTCTATCCACTGCACCATCTAGCTGCCCTGACAGGGCTTCTTAAAAAAATTTTTGAGTGTGCCACAGATTCCTTTGGAAGTTTAATGAAGCTTATGGACTTTTCTCAGAATAATAATTGAAAATACATAAAATAGATTGGATTATAAAGGAAACTAATTATATTGAAATGTAGGCATCCAAAAAAAGAAAAAAAAAACAACTAGCAAAACAAAACAACCAAAACCCTAAAAAGAAATCTATGTATCTTAAGAACCAGGTTAAGAAGCTCTGCTCTAAGACTTTATGTTCCATAGATCTGAACCGATGAAGTTCTCTAAACCAATGACATGATAGATTTAGAAGTGGAAGGGATCTTATAGTTCATCTAGTTCAACTACTTCATTTTGCAGATGAGATAAGTAAGGTTTAGAGAAGCTAGTGACTTGCTCAGGGTGGGTCACACAACAGGTTGGTTTCAGAGACAGAATTAAAACTCAGATTTTCCTGACTGAAGCCCTAACACTCTAACCACTACATCATTCAGCTATACTAAGAGGGAGAGGTACAGAGATGTGCTGGAGCCAGGTCACATTGGTTTTGGAGAGACAATTGTTAATTTTCAGTGTGAACACTTCCCCTCCACCCCAAAATTAACACATGATACAAAGGAGAGTTTGATTTGTTATTTTGATGATTGTTTAGACTTAGGAAAGTTGTAGAGAGAATGTTAATAATGTTGATTAAACTTAAAAGGTTGTTGGCTATTCTTTTTTTTTTTGAGAGCTAGTTGCTAAATATTTACTAGTACCTCACTGGAGAGGTAGGATGGCAGAGTGTATAGAGAATTATCCTCAGAGCTTTATCTTGGAGAGTTAAACACATTACTCATGGGAACATTTCAAATCCATCTTCAAGGTTCAATAGTTGTTGAAAGCATATTTCATTTCATTCCTCAGTCCCCAGTGAGTACCTTTCAGTGACACCAACCCTGGATGAGGTGAGAAAGCTCATCAAGAAAATGGAGACTAGGAAGCATGTGGCATAGATGACACTCTTACTAAATCTTTGAACAAATAGAGAGCAGGCCTTACAAGTTGGCTCCATGCCCATGTGTTAATGATTTTGCATACTGAGAAAATCCTGGGAGACCTCAAAGATGCTGTCATAGTGAAAACATTTAAGGCAGAAGACAGTCTGTATTATGGTGATAATAAAAATTGCTCTTGGCAATTACAAATGACCATTAGTCCTCTCCTTTCTGTAGGAAGTGAGTACAAAGGAATGATTTGAAGTCAGATCTGAAATTTCAACATTAATACTTTCTCCACTGGGTCATACCACCTTGTGACCAATCCAGCCCAGACTGATGTCTTTATCCTTTGAACTTTTATAGAACATATTTTCTATACATTCATTCAATTCTTAAACATATGTTGTCTTATTTGGGGGGGGTTGTTATTTATTCATGAGTTGTATCTTAACCTGTTCTTACAAAACACTCAAGGCAATACACAAAATTAACACTCAAATTAAATAGAACCTTACATTGTTATTTAACATTTTGGTAGGGCATTCTTTGTCTTTTTAAGTGGGCCATAAGTAGCTGCAGGGCCCCAATGTTTCTTATACCCCACAGGACAGCATGGAGAAAGCAGGTGCACTACAGTTATTTGTTCAGGGAATTCATGAATGAACAATTGTTCTGAAGTGACTTCTACTTATAATTCTACTTTGAAATCTGAATGTGGGTTACAGAGCATTTTAAAGTGTAATGAGCATTTCCTGCCAACTATTGGAAAAATGTCAGACTCCCTTACAAGGTCTTCTTTGATATGATAGCATGTTAGATTTAAAGGAAAGGACCAACACCTGGAATTTCATTGATAGAGGGAACTTCTGGATGAAGGAGCTTCCTCTGTCAATATGTTCAGTACCTGCTCTGCAACTTATAATATCAGGCAGTTGCCTTAGAGCAATAAGAGTCTTAGTAACTTGACCATGATCACATATCCAGTACATGTTACAGATGAAGCTTGAACTTAAATCTTTTGGGTTACAAGGACCACTCATTGTGCTATGCTACATCTTTCACTAGGTGATGTTTAATGGTATAGTGTTGTAAAGTTGCTATCTGTATGTGGCTAAAATTCTAGCTAGACTGTCTAAAAATCTAATGAGTGGTCGCCATAAATTATAAGCTTTAGCAAGAGTTTAGCCTTTTAAGTATTTATTAAAGAGCATTAGGATCTAATGATCAGAGAGAAAGGTAAAAATCCAACTATTCCTTTTTTTTTCCAGGGCAGTGAGGGTTAAGTGACTTACCCAGGGTCACAAAGCTAGTAAGTGTCAAGTATCTGAGGCCAGATTTGAACTCGGGTCCTCCTGAATCCCAGGCTGGTGCTTTATCCACTGCACTACCCAGCTGCCTCTCCCCCCAAATCTAACTATTTCTAAGACAGTCCAGCATCCAACCTGCCATAGTGAGGTCAGGAACCAAAAGGCCCCAACGCTTCCTTCCTCCTCCCAGAAGCCCCCTCTCCAAAAGGTGATAGGGCCATCCCCACACACAGTCCCAAGCTAATTGGCTGGCAACTTTGATCGACAAGTCCCACAGGTGGTTTCTATGGAGGTAAGTTCCTGATGCCAGGCTGACCTTTGAAAACCCCAGAAAAGGTCACTTCCAGATGCTCAAGCCACCTGGCCTTTTCTCAGGCCAGAGCCCAAAATGTTCCTCCCAGCAGGGGGTGCCATTTCAACTCTCACAGTGTCTAGAGTGGTGGACTTGGAGTCGGGATGATTCTACCTTGGGAAGTCATTTAATTTCTCTGATTTATTGTTCATATCCAAAACACAGATTTTGGACTTGAGTTCTAGAGCAAACTAGGGAGCTAAAAGTTCTTATCCTGGGGTCAATTCCTCAAGGGACTCCTTACATTTAAGTAGATAAGTATAGAATTGGTCATGACATCTTCAAATTCATAATAGCTAGGGGAAGGGGAAGGTTTGCTTAATAGCCTTGATGTTGGGAAATTTCAGAGTTAAAAGGAAGGATAGAGATTTCATGGGCTAGATGCTATTATGAAAATCAGATCCATTGTGATGGAATTATTTCAAGGACAAGATTTTGACTATGCCACCACAAATAATTTAAGTGCAAAAGACAGAAGAAATGACGTAAGTAGATAGAAATGTCCATGCAGGAAAACTATAGCTTAATTCAGACTCAAGATGTAGAGATGAAAAATGTAACTTCAAATGTATATGAAGAAGTAGCATGTCCTATAAAAATATTAGAAATACTCAGGCCACAAACAAACTGAGGATTTTGATGAATGCTAAAGGTAATAACAACTTTTTATTTAGGCAGAAGAAAGTTCACAGGTACACAGTATTGGATAAGGTTAAATGGGTTGATGATTTTAGAAATGTGAAAAGAAGATGAATTCTTCAACCTATAGACTGGTGAGTTGACCTCAATACCTGACAAAAATTCTAGAAGGTATTACTAAAAATGATTTGTGAGCACTTAGAGATTGGGTGATCACTTCGAATAAGGAAGGGTTCATCAAAAGTGGATCATGCTACATAACTTCATAGATTCATGTTTTGATGGGGTTATTAAATTGGAAGCTCAGGGAATTGCTGTAGATATATTATATAAACATTTTTTTTTATTTTATTAATTTTTTTTTTGGTGAGGCAATTGGGGTTAAGTGACTTGCCCAGGGCCACACAGCTAGTAAGTGTCAAGTGTCTGAGGCCAGATTTGAACTCAGGTCCTCCTGACTCCAGGGCTGGTGCTCTATCCACTCTGCTACCTAGCTGCCCCTATACATACATTTTAGGAAGGCATTTGACAAAATCTCTCCTGATATCTTTGTGGACAAGATGAACAGATGTGAGTTGGATGATAAAACACTTAGGTGGATTTGGAATTGGTTGCATAAGAAGATGCATGAAGTTGTGATTGATGGACTGCTATCAATTAACTGGGAGAGTTGTCTCTAGTAGAGTACAATATGGCTATGTTCTCAAACCTGTTTTGTTAAAAATATTTATAATATTAATATAAGGTAGGAAATGTGCATTTACTAATCATCTACTATGTGCCAAGCACTGTTATTATTATTATTATTATTTTTACAAATAGCGCAAATAGATCTTCAGAACAACCTACTCTAGACATAAAGTGCTGTTGTTATCTCCCTTTTACATTTGAGGGAACTGAGGCACACAGAGGTTAAGTAACTTTCTCAGGGTCACAGCTAGTATGATTTGAGACCACATTTGAACTTAGCTCTTTCTGACTCTAGGCCTACTGCTTTATCCATTATGTCATCCAGCTGTCTTGTATTAAAGCCCATATGAAATGGACTGCACAGTCGCACTGTGGCCTGTGGCTCTTTGAGGCACCCATCCATGGTATTCCATGACTGGTGGAAGCCTACTATATAAATCTCATTTGATCCTCACAACCCTATGAAGTTGGTATATAATCTTTCCTATCTTACTGTTGAAAAAACAGACTGAGGGCAGCTAGGTGGCTCAATGGATAGAACACTGGCCTGGAGTCAGAAAGATCTGAGTTCAGACACTTATTAGCTATATGACCCTGGGCAAATCACTTAGCCTCTGTTTGCTTTAATCTATTGTAGAAGAAAATGGCAAACTGCTCCAATATTGTTGCAATGAAAACCCCATAAGCAGCATTGGCATGCTATGGTACATGGGGTCATGAAAAATGGACATGGCTGAATGACTAAACAACAACAACTAAAGGTGTCTGAATTATTGAGGGAGAGTTTGAACTCAGGTCTTCCTAACTACAAGTCTAGCACTCTGTCTACTCTGTCACGGACCTACCTTTTATTAAAGGATAGATGGAATCCTTACGCAATTTGTAATTGATGTGACACTAGTCCCTTCCATCTGAGATTTCCTCCTGTTTCTTTAATTCTATAATTCTGTGTTCATCTTTGTGCCATGGCATGTTGTAATAAAAGGGACATTTAAAAAATCATGATTCCTGCCTTCAAGGAGCTTATAATGTAGTTGGGGGGAAAGATGACATATGTTATGTGACTCAAAAAGCAATATAAGACCCTGTATAGTCAACTGATAAGAAGACAAATTCTCTGCAACTCAGTTTCCTTATCTATGAGATAAGGAGATTGATATGTATTATATCTAAAGTCTCTTCTATCTCTGACAAAGCATCTTGTCTTAGTCATATGATATATACAACCATATGAACCTTGACTTGTTTTATGGTGATATATGAATACATTTGGAGTGGGTTCAGGCCTGTGGTTTTATGAAATTATATATTCCTTGGGAAAAGAGACATCTTACTTTTCTATGTGTATTCCCAATGCTTAACATAGTGCTTTGTACATGGTAAATATTTTTAATTAATTCATCCATCCATTCCCTCACTCACTACCTGAGGAGTTATGAAGAATAAATGACAGTTCTCATCTCAGCTCTCTAAACATTATCATGTTCCAGATGGGATTCTGGCATGCCATGGCCAGCATCCCACATGATCGTTTTCTTTTGCTCTCCTCTGACCAGAACTTATTGCTCCCATTTAGTCGACCTTGTCACTTGTCACTCTCACTTTTCAACTTCTCACCTTCTAGAATTTTCATACCAGAGTTCTCACTTAGTGACATTATCATATTGTAAACTAATGCACAGTACAAGTAGTGCAGGAAATTAAATCTCCTGGAAATGTCCCTTTCTTTCGTGTGTATAAAAGTCTCCAAAAAAAAATCAGCTATTTAATTGAAATTTTTGTTGAATCTGGATAAACTGGATTGAATCTTGATATTTGAAAATATGTTAGTCAAAGTTTCATAAGATTAAAAATGATATAATAACTTCTGTTCCATGATGAAGTTCTGAAAAGTAATGAGATATATTTTATATTTGGATAACTCTTTGATATAAAAGTGAGGTTCCATTGTTACTCATAATATTCCCTCAACTCCATAATTTCTCACTGATTATTCACTAAGAAATATGGGCTTAGCTAGAGTCAAAGGATGTATTTGGCCACCATTTGGGGGCATTTTCACTAATATTCCCATTCCCATATGTTAAAGAAGAGTGAGTCAACCTATAGGTTTAGTGGCAATTAATGGCAAATTATCTGGAATCTAGACCTCCTATTTTTTCCCCTGTCTTGAGTAAATAGTATAAGACAAAAATTCTGTTTTACTGTTGAAAGACCTTGTTTTCAAAATATTACCCCAAATCTATTGCTGGAAAGGATAGCATAGGATTCACTCTTGGAATTTGAAATCTGTGTATGGATGAGTGTAGGAAATTTCAGTGATTTCACATTTATGTCATCCTATTTCACTATTTGTCAAAATGGTACCTTTAAATGACCTCGGAGAAAAGAACATTTTCTCTCTTCTCTTTCAGATCCCAGAATACCTTATAGGGACCTATGTGAGCATGGAGAAGGTGAAGAAAGCTGAGGAGATTACTTTTTACTTTTGTTATTTTGGCCCCTTGTGCCTTGCAAATTTCATTTGCTATATTGGGGATAAAAAAGTAAGATCAGGGAAAAATCCCTCCATTTATTTGAAGCTAGAAAAGACTACAGAGTTGTTTGGACTGAGAAAAGACTATTACTTTTGTACTCTAAACTTCAGTGGTCTATCTTGATGAGGTAGGATGGGTTAGTGGAAAATGTAGTGAATTTGTAGTTTGAAGATCTGGGTTCAGTTTTCAGTTCTATCACTGATTTGCTATGTCACCTTTGACATATCACTTAAGCTATTTGGATCTTAATTTTTTCATCTGTAAAATGGGATTATTAGGAATAGATGATTTGTAAAATCCTTCCGAATATTAAAGTCTTAAATTTTTTTGAAAGGCAATGAGAAAATAATGGAAACAATCTTATCTCCAGTTCTTCTTGTGTCTCTATGACATTCCTTAACTTATTGGAAAAAATATAATGAACTATAATATTTTTGAATTACAAGTTTTATGATTTCTCAAATATATGCTTATAATTAATGTTAAATTTGTTTTGTTTTCCTACACTATACACAGACTTCTAAGTTCACTGACTAACCCAATCTGGATGACTTCTATTAAGATCTTTTCCTACTCCTTGATGGTTGCTGGAAAATATAATATAGTTTTGGCTTCATTTTCTCAGGTTATTGGAATTGAATTGCCATCTGTGTGGCACAACCTGAGAAAATGAAATATATGATTTAATTTTCTAGAGCGATTTATCCTGATACTTTCAGAATTGAAGAGAAGACCCAGAAACAGATGGAAAGGTACTTGTTTGTGGTTACTAGTTAGCCATTTATATGCGAGATATCTTGTCTACCATTTTCTCCTACCTCTCTTCTTATTTTCACATTTTCCCTTGAAGATAACAAATAGTAACTGGAAAAAATGAAAGTGTTTTTCAAGGATAATGAAATTTTAATTTGACATATTAAATATAATTTTAGAGAGAATGATTTCTTGAAATGAGAACCTGCCAGCAATTATTTCAGAATATTTTTGGTCATCAACATACCAACTCATGTTGTAAGGCAAACAAATTTCCCTTGCAAAAATAAAAAAGGAACAATCTGCTACAAATCCTTTGCTTTGCTTCCATCTTCACGGAGACAGAAAAACTAATCAGCTTGAGCTAAAGGGACTTAGGTTCACAGGATTTGTAGCTAGGAAGGATCTTTTAGTACCATTTCTTCACTTGACAGATGATGTACTTGAGACCTAGAAATAGGAAGTGACACGTCTAAGTTCATATATACAAATAAGAGTTCTAAAGTAATAAATAAGAGTTGAGATTCAAAACCAGGTTCTCTGATGGTAAATCCACATCTCTTTTGTTTACCTTGTGCTGACTCAATGTTAATAGGATCAAGGTCATAATAGTAAAAAGGGCTATTAAAAGAGATTTTAATTGTTTCAGCATTTTCCCAGTAGTTCTCAGACAGTTAATTGCATTTTAATAAATTCTAAATTTTTATGATATTCTAGAGGTTGTTGTTCAGTTATTTCAGTTGTGGTCACTCTTAGTCTCTTAGGCTTTTCTTGGCAAAGATGCCAGTATCTTTGTGATTTGCCATTTTCTTCTGCAACACATTTTATAGATAAGGAAACTGAGGCAAACAAGGTTAAGTTATTGACACAGGGTCACATAGCTAGTAAGTGTCTGGGGCTAATTTGAACTTAGGAAGAGAAGACTTCCTGATTCCAAACTCAGTGATCTATTTACTGTGCCACCCAGTTATATCCACAAATGGAAAAAAAAATAACTTCAGAAGAAATGTTCATTCATTCATTTAATCCTTCATTCATTTATCCATTATACAGTGGTGGTCCAACCAAGAAGCACATGTAAGAAGGAGGCAGACAAAAAACCAATCAGTCAATTGGAATAAACCAGTTGTAATCTTGTGGTCTTTTTGTACATTTTAGGAAAAAATACCCACTGTTCTTTTTGTCATTTGAGGCCATTACAATGGGACTCCAGACTATTTTTCCATACATATTTCATATAACTGCACCTCATGCAACGTGTGTTCCAGTCAAAACGGGCCAACTTGCTCTTTCATATAGATAATATTAAATCTCCCACTTATATACTCTTGCACAGGCTATCCTCTCATGCCTAGAATACTCTCTTCCAGTAACCTTTGCTATTTGGAACTGTTATATCCTTTCAAATATCTTCTTGGACATACTCCGCCCCTCTACCTCCCACACTGAGTTTTAGTGCAATTCCTTTGTGTTTACTTTGTATATACTTGTATTTACACATCTGCATACATGTTATGTTCCCTCGTTAAATATCTCCTTGAAGGCAGGGAATATTTCATGTTTATCTTTGTGTTCTTAGAGCTGAATACAGTGTCTTATACATAGTAACCACTTAGTAAATGATTGCTGGATTAGATAAGATTACATAAAACATTTATGAAGCATTTACCACTAGAAATATAGTTCCTGCCCCGAATGAGATTATATTCTTTTTTTTTTTTTTGCAGGGCAATGAGGGTTAAGTGACTTGCCAAGAGTCACACAGCTAATAAGTGTCAACTGTCTGAGACTGGATTTGAACTCAGGTCCTCCTGAATCCAGGGCCGGTGCTTTATCCACTGTACCACCTAGCTGCCCTAAGATTATATTCTAAAAAAGAAAGACTACACATAAGAGGGAATTGGAAAGAAGGGAGATGCACTCTCACAGGGCCAAGGTGGAAGATTAGTCTAGAGAGACAAGGGATGAGCCACGTTAGATGTGATTATGGCTGTTGTGGATGGAAGTTCTGGGGAGGAACTCCCCAATTGAGTAGAAGGCAACAGGAGTGGAGGTGCTGTTAATGTGTGAAAGCCTCTGGGAAAGACTTAGAAAAGCAATCCAGAGAGAGAGGAGTTGAACCAGATTAGAGGAATTGATTTGGTTTGGAAAGAAATTGTTATTATTTTTAAACCATTTAAATGAAGTGAACTTGTCCTCTTTTGAGCATAGCCTGAATGAGATTGACTTGGCCATTAAAATGTTCTACTGCTGGGGGATGTGATCATTTTTCTCTTCTCCAACTGTTTGTTGTTGTTTAGATATAGCCCTGGTGCAAGGATATAAAATTACCTGACAAGGTAAAATGAAATGATGCTATCTTTATAATAAAAAGGCAATGACCACACTGACTTTAAAAGGATTGATTGAGTGGCTCAGTGCTGAAATTCCGGGGAATCATTGGAAATGATATTAGACTCTCATTTGTTAGTGTCTGCTGGGCAGTTGCCATGCTGGGTCGGTAAGATGATATCAACAGGAGGGTTCTGTACCTGTTTCTTTTTATTTTTTAAGTATCCTAGATCTACCTTGTTTCACTACCAGCTCCCAGTGGGGGAAGAGTATCTCTTTTGCACCTTTTAAAAAAAGCTCCAAATAGTTTAGACTAGGCCATAGCTTGTCATAATTATACCATGCTGGCTTTCTATTTTTATATGTATTATTTCACTTGATTTTTATAACAATTCTAAGAGCAGGTAAGGAAAATGCATTGGATCAGGAAAGAAAAAAACCTGTATTTGAATGAAATGACATATACTGGCCAAGCAGCTCTGAGAAAACTATTTATGTTCTGTGAACCTCAGAATCCTTATATGTGAAACAGTCAGTTATTTCAATAAACAAGCATTTATTACAGGCTTACTATGTGCCAGGCATTTCACTCAACACTAGGGATGCAAAGAAAGGCAAAAACTGTCTTTGACCTCAAGGGAGACAATATATAAATAACTTGGTATGTACAAGATATGTACAGAGTAAGACAGAAAGCAATCTGAGAATGGATGACACTAACAGCTCTGAAGACCAGAAAAGGCTTCCTGCAAAAGGGAGGATTTGAGTTGAGTCTTGAAGAAAGTCAGGGAACCTAGGAGGTGAAGCTAAGGAGAGATGATACTACAAGAATGAGGGGATAGCCAGTACAAAGTGTCTATACAAAGTCATGGAGATGGTAAATGAAGCATTGAGTTAATGGGATCACCTGTAGGCCTGCCTAACTGGATTGTAGACCATATAGAGGGAGATAAAATGCAAGAATACTGGAGAGTAAGAAAGTGCCAGGTTATGAATAACGTTAAGTGCCAAATAGAAGATTTTTTTTTTAGTGAGGCAATTGGGGTTAAGTGACTTGCCCAGGGTCACACAGCTAGTGAGTGTTAAGTGTCTGAGGCCAGATTTGAACTCCTGGGTCAGTGCTCTATCCACTGTGCCATCAAGCTGCCCCCAAATAGAAGATTTTTTATTTGATCTGGAAATAATAGAGAGCCACTAAAGTTGATTGATTGGGGGAAGTGGTGACATGGACTAACTTACATTGTAGGAGCATCATTTTGGCAGCTGAGAATAGGATGAGTTTGAGTGAAGAGGAACTTAAAGCAGAGAGACCAATTAAAAGGCTATTGCAACAGTGTAGGCAAGAGGTGATGAAGGCTTTAACCAGGGTGAGAGGGGAAAAGGAGCCTTATACAAGAGATACGGCAAAGGTAGAAATGACAAGATTTGGCAGTGGGTTAGTATAAGGCGTGAATGAAAGTTGAGGAGTCAAGAATAACATCAATGCTGTGAGTCTTGGTGACTGGGAAGATAACGATGTCTTTGACAGAAAAAGGGAAATCTGGAAGGGAGTGGACATTTAAGAGAAAAATATAATGACTTCTATTTTGGATATGCTGAACTTGAGATGCCTGTGGGACATAAAGTTTGAAATGTCCAATAGAATGTTGATGATGTATTGAAGCTTAGGAGAAAACTTAGGGCTACAGGTGTAGATCTGGGAGTCATTTTCATAGAGATGATAATTGAATCCATAGGAGCTGTCACATAAATGGACATGACATGGATGAAGATCCAACAAAGGAAATTGAGGCATGGTCAGATAAGCAGAAGGAGAACCAAGAGAAGTCCATGTCACAAGAATTGAAAGAAGAGAAAGTATGCAAGAGAAGGGAATCAATCTACAGAATGGTAAAAGAAAGGTGAGATCAAGAAGAATGAAGATTTAGTATAGTACAATATATTTGTCACTTAAGGTAATACTGGTAACTTTGGAGAGAACAATTTCATTTGAATGATGAGGTCTGAAACCAGATTGAACAGGGTTCAGAAGAGTGTGAGAAGAGAGGGAGTGGAGGCCTCAAGTATAGATAGCTTTCTATGAGTTTAGCAAAGTAAGGAAAGATGTGAGGTGATTGGATCTAGTGGACGGGGGTGGGGGGGGTGGGGGGGGAAGCGGGGCAGCTAGGTGGCACAGTGGATAGAGCAGTGGCCCTGGAGTTAGGAGGACCTCAGTTCAAATCTGGCCTCAGACACTTGACACTTACCAGCTGTGTGAACCTGGGCAAATCACTTAATCCCAATTGCCTCATTAAAAAAAAAAATGAATGGGCTTGGGTAGGGGAGGGAACCCTCAGGATATGAATAAGTTTGTAGGCAGCTAGATGGGAGCCAATAGACAGAGGGTAATAAAGGTAATTATTATACTACATATCTCAAAGGATTGTTTTGAGGAAGCTGTTATACAAATGAATTATAATTATTATTACAATCCCCATTTTGTAGATAATGAAACTAAGGCACTGTGGAATGACATCATTTGCCTGGGACCACACAGCAAGGTAGAGATTTGAGTATAGTATTTCCCAACTTCCATGTTCTTTACATTACACTACACTGCCTCCTGAATTGGACTTAAAAATGATTAGACACTAAAAATGATTGTAAAAGAAATAAGATGAGAAAGAAAGCATAAAATCACAGCTGAATCAAAAAGGAAGCACCGTTTAAATCAGAATATTACTAGCTTTTAGTATTGTAAGTAAGATTGTGGACCTGAATTTATCCTTGAATGATAATGACCAACTTTGCAAAAAAATATTATATCAAGACCTAAATGTAGTGGGAGAAATGGCATGGTAAGACTTATTTAAAACTATCTAGATAATAAAACCTTCATTTTCTTAACGAGGGGGGAATAATGAAATGTTAATCCAGCCAAGATTTAATAGATTTATTATAATAATGAACTAGACTTGACAGCTTAGAGCAGTAAAAAAAAAAATCAATCTTTTGACAGATGTTAAGGATTTCCAAGTCTCAGCTGAGGTATGTGAGGATAGACCATTAAGTGCTGAAGCTATTCACAGGCCATTTTCTAAAGGTGCAATGGAATGCTGAAGAAAGGTGATCTGCTCTACTGCTGTTATTTGAGTTCAATAAATAATAAAACTGAAAAAAAGAAATTGGAATGCAGAGAAAACTCTGTAGAATAGAAATGAAAGGTGGGGTCATGAGATTAAAAACAAACAAAAAAACAAAGCAAAAACCAAACTGGTAAATGCAACCTAGTAACCATGCCAAGTTAACATTAGCATTGTGACTAGGGAAATCCAGCAGAGAAGTTGAGAACAGATGGACTGCTTTGTGAGTTAGTGTACAATGACAGAATTTAGACTGGGTATTTCAAGGAGGATTGCCAGTAACAGTTTCTGGTAGATATGACTGGACATAATCTAGCTCCCTTATGGCAGAATTGGTTTTTCAAAGGAGAGAGTAACTGACCTAAGTAAGACTCCAGGGTATGGGGAAAGACACAGATGTAACATGTAGGTTTTCTGGGTAATTTTCCTTTGAATAGGCTTTTCTGTGTTTTGCAAGTATGGTAAAACAGCAAGAATGAAGAGCAAATGTAGTATTTCCCTGCCCTCCCCTCCAAATAGTTTTTGTATACTGGATTGTGGCAAATACCTAGTCCAAAATAAGGGATGAATTCACTGGGAAGATAATTATGGGATGACATCATGATTCAGATATGAAATAGGGCACATCCTTTGTAAGTGTTTGAACTGAAATTCTGCCCTATCATTCTGAGGAAATGGTTGATAGCTTCAGATTTGACATAGAAGCTTATATGCTTTTCTACTAGCCTGATAAATAGGATTACCCTTGGCAGACCTTCTTGGGCCTACAATTTCCATTTTCTTGTACTGAATAGTTTTGAGAAGTCTTCTTCATACCCTTCTTCACAAGATGGCAGGTGTCTTCATAGTTTAAAAAATTGTGATTGCAGTGTCCCACCTAGGTTAGCCCTTTATAGAGCTCCAAGCTCCATAGCTATTTGTTTCCTGCACCTGCCATAAAACTCCTTGATTAAAATGATTCTTTTGGGGCAGCTAGGTGGTGCAGTGGATAGAGCACTGGCCCTGGAGTTAGGAAGACCTGAGTTCAAATCCGGCCTCAGACACTTGACACTTACTAGCTGTGTGACCCTGGGCAAGTCACTTAACCCCAATTGCCTCACTTAAAAAAAATGATTCTTTGAACTTGTATCCCCAGCACCAAGTTCAGTGTCTACCACAAAACCAGTGCTTAATAAATACTTGTTGATTGATTAGTTGATTTTCTCTGATAATTCTCTGACTTGTTTTCATCAAAATATCCCAGAGGAAATCAGACTAAGATACTAATTCACACAGGTATAAAGGACTTATTTGATAATAATTTCATACTTTTTCAAGGTGTATTTGCTATTTTAAAAAGTATGTCTGGTGGTAAAAATAATAAAGTGAAAAAGATCTCTTATGACAGCATTTTGCATAAGGCAGGCCAATGATGAAGATATTTTGGGGAAAATGGGCAGGGTCCTCCAGGAGCCCTACAACTAGAGATTGTATAGTTCATATCCTCCACCTATGAGTGTGAGCCTGGCTAGAATGTTTTCCTTTGTTGTTACATCTTTTAACAGGTAGGAATGAATAGGAATATAAGTAACATAGGTTGTACTTTATTTTGTTAACACTCTGACAGTTATATAGCACCTAATTTATTATAGTCCTTTGTTTAATTGTGTAGGAAAATGGTGCTTACCTTGGAAAGAGGGCTTATTATAATGCTTATCATCTCCCCACCTTTTTTTTTTCTTCAAGAAGTGGACAATAGAATGATAGCTATGACTGGAAATGTTGCTTCATCTTCTCCCTTCCAGAGGAGTATGAGTAAAGGAGGAATTGCAGGGTTTGTGGTGGTCCAGAAAAGTTTTTCTTTTGAGGACCTAGCCCATTCATATGATAGGATGTGTCTACTCTACAGATGCCCCTTTTCCTGTTTGGTTCTCACATCTTGAACCTTCTCTGAATTCTCTCACACATATAACTAAAGCAGTAAAAGCAATGTCAAAGAACCCATTGTACCTTTCTGAGTTAGCATGGTGCTGCAGAAAAAAAACTACTGAAGTTTTAGTTAGAAGACTTGGATTTAAACTTTGCCTCTGCTACTTAGCTATGAGAACCTAAACAAGTCACTTAAATTCACTGAGTTTGTCTCAGTTTCCTCAAAGGTAAAACAACAGTCTTGGACTAACTGAATTTTAAGCTTTCCCTCAGCTCCAAATCCTATGTATGTTCTTAGAATAATTCACTTCAGCTTTGTGACCATAAATAATTACTTCTGGCCAATTTCTGTATTTAGATTTCAACTAACATATAGGAATGCACATACAGAGTCATGCATACAGATATAGTATATATACAGATATAGTATATAAATATATGTTCTTGGTTGATTTAATTATATGCATGTAAGTATATGTGATTTAACATATATTTATATATACATGCATATGTGTGCATAAGTATGTGTGTATATATGTGTGTATATATATATATACACATACACACACACACACATACACATAAGTAACTGTACAAACACACACACAGAATCATATGGCTTAGTGTTTAGAGAGCTAGCCTCAGAATCAGGAAGATCTGGATTCATGACACATTTTGAATATGTGACCCTGGGCAAGTAACTTACCTTTTTAGTTCAGTCATTGCTCAATTTATAAGCCTTCCCTCAGTTTCTAAATCTTTGCCACCACAGAAAGAGCTGCTATAAATATTTTTGTATATATAAGTTCTTTTCCTTTGTCTTTGATCTCTTTGGGATGCAGGTCAAGTAGTGGTATTGCTGAGTCAAAGGACATATACAGTCTTATAGTCCATTGGGCATAGTTCCAAATTGTTCTCTAGAATGATCTGACCAGTTCAAAACTCATTAGTGTACCTAATTGTAAGAATATGTAATAGGGGCAGCTAGGTGGCATAATAGATAAAGCACCAGCCCTGGATTCAGGAGTACCTGAGTTCAAATCCGGCCTCAGACACTTGACACTTACTAGCTGTGTGACCCTGGGCAAGTCACTTAACCCCCATTGCCCCGCAAAAAAAACAAACAAAAAAAAATTAAAAAAAAAAGAATATGTAATAGTTCATGATTCTTTTTAATATTATCTTTGTCAGACTAATTAAAAACACAAATACCCTAATATCTTCCATTCAAAGGTGTCAAATGACTTATTTTGCCTCAGTGAATATAGTATTTGGATTTTGAATAACAAAAACAAAAAGCAATGAATTGTTTGGACACATTGTTCTATGCATGGAGTTTCTAATAACTTTCTGGAGGATAGAGAGCAAAATTCATGACTAGAAAAGATGGTTTTTCTCTATGTTATATGTATATGGTTAAGATGAAAGGTACAACAATGGAAGAATGACAATATAGGTTGGAGTCTGCTAAAGAAAATAATGCTTTGAATAAGCTGGTCTCTAGTGGTATTTATTATCTAGTAACAGCTAATGGACAAGCCTACTTTGAAAGGTTACTAGGGGATACACAATTATATACCTTGTATTAAATTGAGTTCTTAATATAGAACAAAAAATAACTATTTTTAAAGATATAGGAAGATCTGAAATAGTAAAAACAAGATTGAAACTAAAGGAGGAAAGCAAACTCATTCCTAAAAGGTCTGATGTTTGTCACATTGTTCATCTTCTTCTGTTTCTGAATACGCATGTATTTAATAAGAGTCTTCTCCTCTATAAATGCTTTTCTGGTTGCAGTGGCACTGTAGACTGCAGATTGATGCTTCATCACTCACTAATTCTTGTTGAGTTTTGATTGACCAACTGTTTCAAATTTATGTATCAATGTGTCATTTCTTCTTCCATTTTAAGGTTGGTGCTTTGAAGGAGAAAAAAAGAAAGTGAAAAGCTTATTAAATAACAAGTGTTAAGAACAGTATTTAACATAGCCTAAAAATTCAGGATGATGTGCTCCTAGCTAGGGACAGAGTGCAACTTCTGAGGATTGAACAAGATAGATTTATCCTGCCTCCCCTAACAGATCAATGGGGCTATATAGAGGAAAATACAGGGGAAAAAAAGAAAAATGTCCTAACAATATTGTAAATTCAGATACTGGGGAGGACATGAGTCAAGTCAGGTCAGGTCAACAAACATTTATTAAGTGCCTAGGTACAATATATAAAGACCAATAACAGTAAAAGCATGCAATAATTTATAGGGGAAAATAACTGAAAATGAAGAATAATACTTAAGGTCTCAGATATTTAAATATCAATCCATAGAATATGGATAGGAAATAAAGGAAATTTAAGATATTTGACACAGGAAATAATCATGAACTCAACTGTATCACCATAATATGGTGGAGTACGATAATAGAATGGTTTGTATTATTCTAAAGAAGTAAATCTTACAGAAAGGAAGGTGGCATTGCATTATAAAAGTATAGATATCCATTGAAATCTATGAATCTCTGAGTTGACTTAATACCATATGGCCAGCAAGAAAGAATGAAGAGGTTAAGTTCCTCCATTAAAGCCTTTTGTTGGAGCCTTCAGTTTCATCTCAGTAGCCAATTAAAAGGTTTTGTTGCAACCACTCAGGAAGTAGAGAGGGAATAGTCACAGAATGATGGCATATTCTTTGAATCCAAGGCAGTTTTCCCCTATTCCCCAAGGAAGGGGCAGCTAGTGAATAGAACACCAGCCCTGGAGTCAGGACGACTTGAGTTCAAATCTAGCCTCAAAAACTTGACACTACTATCTGTATGACCCTGGACAAGTCACCTAACCCCAATTGCCTCAAATGGTGGGCCTACCCTTTCCATTTTCTTGTACTGAATAGTTTTGAAGAGTCTTGTGTATAAAGCTGGTTTTTAATATTTTTTTCAAAAGATTTTCAAGTGTGATTGTGGAATTATCCTTGCAGCAGTTTTCAGAAAGGGGAAAAAGATGGATTTTAGAAACCATGGATCAGTGAGCTTGATATTAATTCCTGGGAAAGTCTGGGAACAGATTTTCAAAGAGAGAAATTATGAATGATTAGTAAAGGAGGTGTTGATCAGTAAGAGCCAGTGTAGGCTTAGTAAGACCAAGTCATGTTAAATTAACTTCATTTCTTTCTTCTTCTTTTGGAAGAAAGTGTTAAACAAAATGTGTCTGAATTTTATTCAGACATTTAACAAAGTATATCATGAGCTCCTTGAAGGAATGTTGGTTTAGTGATGGTGTAGTTAGGTGGATTTGTAGCAACTTGGTTACCACCAAAGAAATTGATAGATCATCTTTAAGGACATCCAGGGATGTTTTGGAACCAGTTAAAAGTGACTTGTGATGGCTAATTGTTAAATTTTCAGTCTGAGCATTGACATCTCAAAAATTAGCAAATGCTACAAATCAACAGTGTAAATGTAATCAAAGGTAATCTGGAGGTTGCCCCAAAAAAGGACCCCTATAGAAGATGGAATTTAAGATGAAGATTGAAGGAAGTCAGGTAAGCTACTTAATACAGGTGAAGATGAAGAGCATTTCAGACATGGGGAATGTGGAAGGAGAATCAGTGATTACAATAAGAATGTATTCTTTAGTGACTGCATGAGACTAAGGTATGAGTAGCATATGAATTTGTAATGAGAGTAGTTTCAAGTGCTTGTTTTGGATCTGGTGTGAGAACAGGAAGATTGTTGATTGTTCATTGTCTCATCCTAATAAAATGATGGGGAAATATCAATAATGCAGATTAAATTTAAAAGTATGCCCTATGTATACTTTCCCCTGTAAAAAATTTACCAGCATACTACTAGGGCTAAACCTAGTGACAATCCCCAGGACTCTTTATCTTTAGCTACTGAAATAACTTGGATGATAAAAGATATGCTTACCAAAATTGTAAATAACACAAAGTTGGAAAGGATATAAAATACAATGAATGACTGAATCCAGATTTAGGGTAATGTCTACTGCTTGGAATGATGGATCAAACCAAATGAGTCAAAATTTAACAGGGATATATGTAATGACTTGTTTTTAGGGTTTTCTCCTCCCTTATTTGTAGAACTATAGAATAGTGGAGTCCTGGCCTGAGAGCAGTTAATATTAAAAAGACCTGGGGGTTTTAGGTGACCATAAACTTAACATGTGATAACAATGCAATGTAGCTCTTAAAAAGAAAAAGAAAGCCTAACATGAATTTTAATAAAAATATTGTTAAAAAATCAAGAGGAAGTATTGTGTCATGTCGTGTCGTGTTGTATCATATCGTGTCATGTCATGTTATGTTATTGTCTTTAATTTCATTTCAGCTCTATGCTGGTCTATATTGCATGGAAGGATGTTGAAAGTGAGTACTAGCAACTAAGCTACATCCCTCCCCTTCTACATATCATTTATTCTCATTCTTCCTGTTCTCACACCAAATCCAAAACAAGCACTTGAAACTACTCTCATTACGAATTCATATGCTACTCATACCTTAGTCTCATGCAAAGTCACAAAAGAATACATTCTTATTGTAATCACTGATTCTCCTTCCACATTCCCCATGTCTGAAATGCTTTTCATCTTCACCTGCATTAAGTAGCTTACCTGACTTCCTTCAATCTTCATCTTAAATTCCATCTTCTACAGGGGTCCTTTTTTGGGCAACCTCCAGATTACCTTTGATTACATTTACACTGTATACATCTATATGTCTGCATGTGTATGTGTGTATACATACATATTTATGTATATATAGTAGCCTGCCTAATTAGAATATGGCTTGTTTGCAAGAAGGGATCATTTTCAATTTATTTTTCCTTCTTTTGTATCCCTAGCACTTAGTAGAATGCCTGGAACATTATAAATGCTTAATAACTTGTGAGTGACTGATTCAAACTTCCCAGGCTAATTTTTTCAAACCACCAGTCCTGAAGTTGTCTGGCATTTCCTAAATATCTTTATGGAACTGTGAACACCTGTTTCCCCTTTCAAAATGAAGGAAAGATTATTTCAGGGGCCAGGTTCTTTTAGGGGATGTGACATAAAGTCACACAAATACAGAATATCTCATCCCTACTTTATTGAAGTTGGGAAGAAACGCTTTTTAAGTGGGGCACACCTGCATCTCCTTTTCCCTCTCTCAATACACAACATCCTAAGATCATGAACACATTAAATGAAATATTGAAAAGCTGGAAGGCATCCAGAATGCTGGGTCTGTGGACTGTCATATGGTAAATGGCTGAAGAAACTCCTGGAGATCAGAATTGATGGTGATCTGGATTGTAATGATAATTTGGGGAAAAATGGGGAATAGGAGGGCTATCTTAAAATGCCCAAAGCATTGGGAAACAGGAAAGAAAAGTATAATTTATTCTGCATAGCTTCAGAAAGCACAATTATGATTAATAGATGAGTAGAAGATATAGGGAGGTGAATTTCAGCAATTTAAAGGACTTTCTAAGACTTTAATATGTGCTAAATTGTACTGAGATGTTTTAAGACAAGACTGCTTAAGTAGACACTATTAAGAATATTGTAGATTTCTATATTGAATGACATAAGATGACCTCCAAGACATTTTCCAACTTTATGACTCCAACTCTATGATCTTTCCTTTACTTCAGTGTGTAATAAACTCTAGAATTGCAGAGAATATTAGTGACAAAAGCCATGAACAGAAATCAAGCTTCCTAATTCCCTGTCCAGTGCTCTTTGTGCACTCTGTTTGGCTTTGTATTGTATCTTCACCCATCAATAATCTTTGTCTTACTATAATTCATGCAAAATGCATGTAGATGGTATGTACCACATCATATATTTATTTGTATCACCTGAGGATTTTTCTTTGATTGTTGGTTAAGAATATATGACTTCAGGGGCAGCTAGGTGGCACAGTGGATAGAGCACCGGCCCTGGAGTCAGGAGTACCTGAGTTCAAATCCGGCCTCAGACACTTAACACTTACTAGCTGTGTGACCCTGGGCAAGTCACTTAACCCCAATTGCCTCACTAAAAAACAAAAACAAAAACAAACAAACAAAAAAAGAATATATGACTTCAGAGGGAACTAGGTGGCACAGTGGATAAAGCACCGGCCCTGGATTCAGGAGTACCTGAGTTCAAATCCAAACCAAAACACTTGACACTAGCTGTGTGACCCTGGACAAGTCACTTAACCCCTATTGCCCCACAAAATCCCCCAAAAACAACCCCCCAAAAAGAATATATAACTTCTTTTTTATTGAATTATAAGATTTGAGGGCAATAACCATGTTTCCGATTTATTTTATAAGCTTCATAGAACATAATAACAGAAGCAGAGAACAAAAGGAATGGTGAAGTGGAAAAACAGGTATATAACATTTTTTTGAATTAGTAAATGAATTTTGATTATAAAAAATGATCCTGATTAGAGGCCCCTTTGTTAGAAAGCAGTGACAGAAAAGAGGTGAGACCAAAGAAAGGAAGAAAGAAGAGGGAAGGAGTACTTGAAGATTCATTTCTTCAGAAGGATTTCTTGTAAACCACAGGAGAATATTGTTAAGGAAAACCATATGGCTACACATATGGGAACTCACAATGACCAACTCAGAATTTAAAATGGCATACAGAGGATGGAAGGAAGGACAATTGAAGATGTATACAATACAGTGACACAGTCTTGCAAAAATATTAGGGACAGAAGAGCCCAGAAAGAACTAAATCTTTTGATGAAGTTTAAAGAAAACAAAAAGGCCTTAAAAATAATGTTCTTGAATGAACCATCTATGATTCCAGAGGATGCTATCCACCTCCTTACAAAGAAGTGATGGACACAAGATATAAAAAGGACATAGATATAGAGATAGATAGATATATAGAGCTAGAGCTAGAGCTAGATATAGATGATAGAGATAGAGATAGATATTTTGGACATAGCCAATGTGGGGATTTATTTTTCTTGAATATGTATATTTGTTAAAATAATTATTTTTCTAATGATAATGAGGTAGAACGGAGAGAAAATTCTTTGTTAAAAAAAGTTAAATAAATAATTCAGTGGGGGCAAGAGGAGGATCACAGATATAATAGGAGAGATACTGGGGTGAATGAAATGTTGATAAAAGATTACCAAAAAAAAAAAACAAACAAAAAGGAAGAATGCCTTAACTCTTATTTTGCTTCTGTTTTCTCTACTATGGAGAATTATCTTCAGACTGGAGTCATGTTAATGATTAACAAGAAGCTGAAGTCTGCTAAGTGAGGACATGATAAGAGACCATCAAGGAATTAAACTTGCCAGGACCAGACAAACTACATCTAGCAGTACTGAAAGAAGCTTCCAGTGTGATTGCTGAACTTCTATCAACAATTTTTTAAGTTGTACAAGATAAGAAAGGTGACCCAGGCCTAGAGAAAGGTCAATATTTGCCTGTGGTGATTTTTTAGGCAGAGATGAAAATGGATTTTTTAAAAAAATAGACTGTTGAACTTGACTTTAAGTCTTGGTCACTTTGTTGGTTAAGAATAGGTAAGTTAAAAACAGGTCATTTTAGACAAAGCTAATATTAAAAAAATGGTTTGGAGGCTGTCTTATCAGGTTAATTCCCTAGATGCATTAAATCTGGATTTCAGCAAGGCATTTAGTTGCCTCTCATGATGTCATTTTAGAAAAGATAGACTGATTGTAGACCAACACATGGCCAATGAAGACTTACTCTGGGGAGCATGTGCTGGGGAAGGGGCAAGGAAGGAAACAAGCTTTTATTAAGCTCCTATTATATGCTAGGTACTTTTGAAGCATAATCTCATTTTGTCTTCACAAAAACCCTGGGAAGCAGGTGTTGTTATCACTATGAAATGATAGTTGAGGAAACTGAAGCAAACAGAGGTTAAGTGACTTGCCTATAGTCACATAATCAGTTAAGTGTCCGAAGCTAGATTTGAACTCAGGTTTTCCTACTGGCCCAAGGACTCTATCTATTGCTCCTCCTAGTTGCTAACTCATCTGGAAGGGGTGGGGGTAGTTAGCAGGCCTACTTCTGGAAATATGGGATATGTAATTGAGGAATCATGCCTCACATTCAGAGAAAGAACAAATATTCCTTTGATTCTTTCTTGTCTACTCACCATGTAGTCAAGAAAAGCTTTTTAACTGGCCATTGAATCAGAACTGAAGGTTCCAATGGAGTTCAATTTCTTAGGCTGGGGGAAAGGGAAGGAACTTTTTCTCCTATTGGACTCTCCTATGAACACCTGACATCCCAGGCAAGGCTGTGTCTGAGTTAGGGTCTCCTCCTGTTTGCTATCTTCTGACTCTGATACAAGGCCCTATATACTCTGAAGAGGAAATAGCTTCTTGTCCTTCAAAGAATGGTGTTGGGGCAGCTAGATGGTGCAGTGGTTAAAGCACCGCCCTGGATTCAGGAGTACCTGAGTTCAAATCTGGCCTCAGACACTTGACACTTACTAGCTGTGTGACCCTGGGCAAGTCACTTAACCCTCATTGCCCCGCCAAAAACAAATAAACAAACAAACAAACAAACAAACAAAAGAATGGTGTTATTGAGCCACAGGTGTTGTCAGGTGAAAGATTATCCAGTAAGTATCAGAAGAAGTATAAATAGTGGTTATTCCTGTGGCAGATATTTATCAATCTGATAACATTGCTAGAGGGGTGTGTTGTCTTCTCAGGGTAGGTATGCAAGTTGTGACAAAGAATCTCTAATATTTATCAAAAAGGTTGACTGTTACCAACTTTTGGTAAATTGACATGGACACAATATTGACCAGAGAATCCTAGAGAGTATTGTTAAAGACTATGAAGCCTTAAAGAATAGGTTATAGGATGTAGATGAATGTAGACCATTGATGTTAAGGGATTTAGAAGAGAAAGATGGATTTAGAAAATGGGTAGTTACATAAGAACATGATATCTGATAATAATATTTGGATTTCTGAACCAAACCTTAAAGTAGAGGAATGAAAGGCTTTTGGCAAGGAATGGAGAGTACCTGAAAAGGACTACTAAGAATATGTTGTCCTGGAATCTTTCAAATCTAATCAAAAGGGTTTTAAATGGAAAAGGATGTACAGAGTAGCAATAGTGTGGAAAGAAGAATAATAGATGAAATAACCAGAAATTTATAGGTGACAGAATCTGAGGACAGTATTAAAAATACACGACCTTAGCTGTCTATACATAAGTTCATGAAATATGGCAAGCAAGTATGATTCATAAGATATCCTAACACAAAGAGGACAAATTTAACTTAGAAGCATTACTGCGACTTGGTGGGATGAAAACGCTGTTTTAATTATGATTCTGAAAGAATATACATTATTCGAAAGACACTGGAAAGGTAAAAGGGGTAGTATATTAAGATAATATATTCCTAAGGAAGTCCAGGCACAAGAGAGATAAAACATTGTGAGGATCTTTTGGCAGATGATCAGTGGAGCCGGAATAGAAGCAATATTGATATTAGAGTGTATCTAGATATAAAGTATCTAGGCAGAAAGCTGAAATAGATGAGCATTTTTGGAACCAGATCACAAGCTTGTCACAGGGACATGGAATAGTTATGATGAGAGATCTAGACATCTGTTAGAGATCTTTTTCTGCCAAAAGCAGAGTGGTTAATAATTTCTTGATTTACTTTAAAAATTTAATCCTTCAAAATGTGGAAGAACCATCAAGGAGAAATTCTATTCTGTGTCTAATTCTCACTTTCATGGAAGAACTGATTGTTTGGAAATGATGAGTATCTTTAGTGGAATGAAGACTACATGTATGAATTTGTGATGGAGGATAGGAAAACCAGGCATAATTTATCATGCATCATGGATTTTGTGGGACAAGATTTAGATGTTTAAATAAATGATAGGCTGTATCCCATGGACTAAAACCTCAGTAGGGAAAAGTTGGTCCAAGATTGATGAGAAGCTCTCAAGAGTGAAATTCTGAAGACACGAAGATAAACCATTAGATGATGAAAAGTGGGATGGACAATTTGGAGGAATAGAGAAATCATTAATAAAGGCAGATTTAAAAAAATGTACAATTATAGGGATTTGGAATTTATTGAATAACTAGGATCAAATGTCATTATTGGGCCAATGTCAACTCAGAAGAAGGCATCCTGTAGCAGGGTATAAGGAATTGTGTTTGGCCTGTGCTATTTAACATTTAAAAATCAATAACCTGGGTAAGACATAGCACTCTTATCACAATGCTCAGATCATACAGCTATAGGAAGGATAGCTTACTCATTGGATGAATGGAGACAAGATTCAAAAATATCATGATAAGTGAGAATGTAGGACTGAATAAAATAAAATCAATTTAGTAGGAATAAGTTATACTTGGGTTCCAAATATCATCTTTGCAAGTCTAAGATCAAGCAGGTATTCTGTTGTCTGTAAAATCTTGAAAGTTTTTAAAATGGTACAAGTTCAAAATTAATCTATGATATGATATGACAGCCAAGAAAACTAATGAAATCTTATGCTGCATTGAGAGGAACTATCCATGACTAGAGAAGCATACTCTGTCTTGTTTAGATTTAAGTTGAGGTATTATGTTCAATTTGGGCACCATATTTTAGGAAAGACATTGTATCAAGTGCAGTCATGTAGTCAGTCAGGTGGCTTGGTGGATAGAATGCTAGACTTGTTATCTGAAAGACCAGAGTTCAAATTTAGCCTCAGACAACTTATGAGGAAATTAATATTATGCCATATCACTTGATAATTAATATTACTCTAACCCATTTCCACCTCCATTTTGTCAAAACTCCATCTCTTAGTTTTGTTCAAAAGAAGACCTTTCTTAGTTCCAACTAAGGGGTGGTTGAGGAATATGATTGCTACTAGTCCTTTGGGGCATCTGCTCATTAACTAAAGTGAGTTCCCTACCTCTGTTTATCCCTTAAACATAGAAATAGCTAGGGCTAGGCCTTCCCCAGAGAATGTACCTCCTCTCCTTCCTTACTTTTCCTCATTAATGTTAGGTGACTTTGTTTCTACGGGGGAAGCAAAAGGTGCATGTGGGGGCACCTGATTAATATGGCTTTTGTTTTTCTAGCCAAGATTACTAGAGGCAGCTGTTTCTCATGAAGCAATTAGCATTTCTTAAGTGTCAGAGAGGGGCAAAGTCAGCCATACTTGAATACCAACCCACTTTCTTTAGTTGCAGACTAATCCTAGCACCTGAGGATTACTCCAGGCTCCCAAAGAGGAGCAGATGAGGTAACTCTTAGCCCACTTCCTCACTGAAATGTCTACCAATTGGGAATGTCTTAATTTTGTCCACCAGAGTCTAAATGACATAATGTCAGGCCAATCAGAAGGAAGATACATATAGGTTTAAAAGACCCTTTTGGCCCTCATTGGGAGAGGCCATTGACACAATCTCTTGGTTCCTGCTAGTTACTTGGCTACTTGCTAATAAATTGATCATGCTTACATCCCTGGCTTTTTGCTAATGTGTAAGCAAGACCTGTTTTTACTAATAATACATGTGTCACTGTTAATGAAATGATATCTTGCCCTGGAGAAAACTGTACCTTAGTGCTTTTTGAGTTACTACACTTACTAGCTGTATGAACCTGGGAAAGTTACTTGGCCCTTTCTCAGCCTCAATATGCTTAGCCATAAAATTGAGATAATAATAGCATTATCTCATGGGGCAGTTATAAAGAGCATATGAGATAATATATGTAAGCTGTTTTGCAAACCTCAAAGTTTTCTAAAATAGCTAGTTGCTATTGTGGTTATAGTTTTCACCATTTTTTTGTTGTTATACTGAGACTGTGGTATATATTGAAGCATCTGACTTATTTGTGTCCTGAATGGTGCTAGGTACTATCCGTGATATAGAAGGAGTAGAAGGTATGGAATTTATACACTCAGTATGTTTATAGTTGGGGAGACAAGACTAAAGTAGAGCCAATACTTGACAATATGAAAAGTTTACAATCAAATATCCAGTTATGGTGATACAGACTCAATAATGTAGGACTACAGAAGAGAAAGAACTCAGGCTGGATTAATTCAATATTCCCATTCTTCCATGCTTTAATAAAGACATGTTACTTTCTCAAGCTAGGTTTTCTTTCTAATAATCGAGGAAAACTTTCAGTAGGAAGAGGTACTTGAAGTGGTCCATGATAGATGGATAGGAGGGAGAGAGTCAGAAGAAGGTTATTCTGTGCCAAGATTTTACTGCTTCTGCCTGAGAATGTACTAGCTACATGTTCATTTGTGAATGGGATTCAAACAAATAAGCACCTACAGAAAAGTGTTTGCAAACTGAAATGATTGGATTTTGTGGAACATTCACACTCTGTGCCAATAATTTCCTCCCTTCTCCCCCATGCCATACTTCACAGTTATTAGTTGGTTTCATCCATAGTTTATATCATGATCTGAATATTCTGTTTCAGAATCACTTTTCAATGAATATCAACAATAAGAGCTGACCAAGCATACTAATAGTTATCTATAATTATAGTAATTTCACATGGGTTGTACCTTTTACTACTGGAAATTCATTGCTCAGATGAATGAGGTGGAATTACATAGTGACTGGACTCATGCATTTAATATCCTTCTTTCTGATTGAAATTTTTTTGAGCAGGTAGGTAGGTAGTTAATTATACCTTGACTATATTGGCTGCTTTTGAAATATGCTGTATTTAATAATAACAATTACTGCTTAATACACATTTTATTTATATCATGCCAGTACTTGGCAAGCTTACCATGTGTTTCTGGCAGACACTACATGGTTTAACCTCTAGGATTTGTACCAAACTAGAAAAAGTGACATGAATTGCATCCTATCACACATTGCTACGACAGCAGATTTCATAAACATAAGAAATCTTTCTTTTTAAAAGAGCTTTCTGAAATCCAGTTACAGTATGGTATGTGGATAGAAATTGACTTCAAGGACAAGGTGTGGTGGGATACAAATTCTAGGCACATGTAATTATGGTTATGTAGACACTTTCATTAATCTTGGCTAAGCTTGTGACTAGGCAAAGTAGCTTGATGTCTTTGTGGGTGAGTTTTAAGGGGCAAAGAATAAGGTCTGCCTTTTCCTGAATAGTTTATAAAATCTTATATTTGAAAGTCATTTCAGAGAACTAATCTAGATCCTACTTAAAAAGGAGAATGTAAAACCCCTTTGAGGCAGGGATTTTTCCCTTTCCAAAATTATTATGTACTATAGTGTTCTGAATATACTAGGTGTTGAATTGAATTTTATCCTTCTCAGTAACATCTTTAGTAAGCAAAGGTACCCAATATCTAATTGAAGAACTATGGCTACAGAGAACTCACAGACTATAGTAACCCCTTCCATTTGAGGGCAATTTTTCTCAAGTTCTTTCTTAACTGAACCCAAAGTGCCTCTAAACCCGCAATTTCTACCCTTTAGTCCTAGTTCTGCTCTCTATATGCTTTATGTAGAATAAATCTATACCCTGATCCATATGCTCTTCAAATATTTAGTCAGTGATCTTCTCCATTAGTCTGCCATAACCATAAATTCTTAGGTATCTAGGGGCATAACGAATGAAATCCTGTATCTGGAGTGAGAAAGACCTGAGTTCAAACTAAGTCTCATACACCTATGAGTTGTATCACCATGGGAAAGTCATTTAATCTCTATCTGCCTTGCTTTCCTCATCTGTAAAATAAGGATAATTGATTAATTAATTAAAAGCAAATACTTCTAGGGTCATTGTGAGAATATGAGATAATATTATTAAAGTGCTATATAAGTGTTACCTGTCATTATTATCATGATAATCATTATTAATTATTATTTCTAAGTAATTTATGAGATAGATAACAAAGACATTGTCTCCAGAAGGTAAATTACATTAACAAATGAACTTTTACCAGATGAGTTTGGGTTTTAGAAAGTGAAATAAGACCAGAAATTTCAAGATTAAATATAGTCCACAATAGTTGTGTGTCAGGGGGCAGCCAGAGCATTCTATAAGAGACCTTGGAGGGCCCATTTTCACTTACTTCACATTTTTGCTAGGATTTGTCTTTACTTTGACAATAGAGTGTGGAGTTACTCATAGAAGTAAAAACAGATGCTTGTCAGTTAGGCTACATCCAAAAAATATGTGATTATGAAGGTCCCTTCCTCTTAACACAATCTATAAAATCTATTTAAATCATTTTTTGTAGTAGTTTTTTTTTTTTTGGCATGGCAATGAGGGGTAAGTGACTTGCCCAGGGTCACACAGGTAATAAGTGTCAAGTGTCTGAATCTGAATTTGAACTCAGGTCCTCCTGAATCCAGGGCTAGTGTTTTATGCACTGTGCCACCTAGCTGTCCTCATAGTCTTTCTTAATGACTGATTATTATCTTGCCCTCCTCCCATGTTTTTATTTAATTGAACAAATATTTATTAAATGCCTATTATGTGCAGGGGACTGTGTGAGATCCTAAGAATACAAAGATGAAATAAGACATAGTTTCTTCCCACATAGAGTATTTATATAGCTCTTTCACCACCATATTTTTCTCATCAAATGGATTAATAATCTCCCCTAGCTTTGTGTCATTGGACAATCTGACACACTTTCCTAAGGTCTCTGTTTTATCTGCCCCTTCAAATTATCATCTTCCCCATAGTTTCCTGGTTCCAACTTGTCTTTGTTGCTATAGTTTCTTTCTTGTTTGCTCCAAGTTGTAGAGTCCTTATTCCTTCCCCCATGCTGTCAGTCTCTGAATATATAAAAGTCTCCATTCCTTTCCTGGCCTGCTGCTCTGTTTGCCTATTTGATTTCTTGATACCTCATTAGGAGATGTGCTGAAATATACTTATCTTTCATGTTAACACAGAAACTCATATTAGCTTTTTGAATTTGGCATGCAATAGATAGGATTGGCATTTCTGATACACCAATCAAATAGAATAGGATCATGTGGTTTTGAACTGGAAGGAAACAAGAGATTATTTAGTTTGGAGAGTCTTAACCTGGGGTTCAAGGATGGATTTCTGGGGCTGCATAAACTTAAACAAGATTGACTTGGATCATGTATTGTACAATTTACCTGAAACTGGAGAAAGTATCTGGCTGATGCTGCCCTTGAGTGAGGGATGAGTTTAAAGAGTTCTTTTATTCCATTTTCCTTGGAACAAAAGAGTTTGGGGACTTTCTAAGACTGAGCATTGGCAATTTATGAACTTTAAGTCAAAGTGTCATGAAAAAATGATAGGTATATTAACTGGTGTTTGAAGACAGATATATTTGAGCACTAGGTTGGTCCTACATAAATTTCTGAAGTCAGAAAAAATTGTCTTTTTTGACCATCCCTGTTGGTACCCCTTCTCTATCTTCTTAGTGCTTGGTCAGTCGTGTGATCCACATCTCTATTCCTGTCCCTCATAAAGTCTTTTTTTTTTTTTGGTGAGGCAATTGGGGTTAAGTGACTTGCCCAGGGTCACACAGCTAGTAAGTGTTAAGTGTCTGAGGCTGGATTTGAACTCAGGTCCTCCTGAATCCAGGGCTGAGTGCTTTATCCACTGTGCCATCTAGCTGCCCCTATAATGTCTTACATGATAGCTAAGATGTTCTGATAAGGAACACTATTTTTAAAAGAGATTTGCATATTAATAGAAGATTCTTGAAGACCAACATTCTATTAGACTAACAGAATGAAGTAGGTGAGAAACCATTTATAGAGCAAGAAGTGCAGGTATGTGGCAAAGTAGATAGAGCACTGTTCCTGTAGTCAGCAGAACATGAATTCAAATCCAGCCTCAGACAATTGACACTTACTAACTGTGTGACCCTGTGCAAGTCACTTAACCCTCATTGCCTCAAACATCTGGGGCCATCTCCAGTCATCCTTATGTATATTTTGCCATTGGACCAAGATGGCTGTGGAAGAGAGAGTGAGGCTGGTGACTTTTCACAGACCTCCCTCACTTAAATACAATTCACTGCAAGTCATGACATCACCTCCTTATGTTATGGTCCCCTTTGAGAACAAAGGATAAACAACATAGAACAAGAAGCCAATGATGACATGACAAAAGGAAAAAGACCACAAAACGTTAAAGTTGTTCAACTTTGATGTAAAGGATGGCAATGTGTTATATATTTTCTGACCTAATTCTCTTCTAAGAGAGGGAAGCCAGGATGTCAAAGAGCCTTGAATTCATAACATATGATTATTTCAAGTACTTGGGGATGAGAAAATCAAGGGTAGGAATAGGGATGGGAAGGAATTGATAACTGTCTCAAGTATTTGAAAGGCTGCTAGGGATTAGACTTGTTTGGCATGGCAGAACTAGGAGCAGTGGTAAGTGAGTACAAAAAGAAAAAAATTAGACTTGATGTAAGGAAAAAGCAAAGTGTAGTGGGGTGCCTTGGTGGCCAATGAGTCCCTCTGTACTTGAGCTCTTTAAGTAAAAGTCAGATTACCAATTATCTGGCATATTATAGATGAGATCCTTTTTCCAGATATGTACAAGTTGGTATCTAGATTGCTTCTGAGATCCCTTCAAACTGAAATTCTATGATTCTGTGAGGGCTAGAGTCCTCCCAACAGACAATGGTCAAATAAACAAGCTTGTCCTATAATGAAATGTGGAGAATACCTGTACGGGCATTACCCACCCTATCAATTTTGGACTTGGAGTTAGAAAATTTGGAATTAAATTCTTCCTTCAACTCTTACTAACTCTGAGTAAATCCCTCATATCACTCAGCCTCAGGTTCTTTATCTATGAAACAGAGGCAATAACACATGTACTTCACAGGGTTATTCTTAGGGAAAATACTTTGTAAACTTCCAATATAAATTATTATTTAGTAGTTGATCTTAACATATCTACAAACCCAGAGCAAAACAGATAATTACCATTCTGGGATTTCAAATTTTTACACTTACCTCTATTGTGAAAATAGGGTTAGAGACGAGACTTGTGAATTTAAAAAAAAAATCTATCTTTTGGGGCAGCTAGATGGTGCAGTGGATAGAGCATCGGCCCTGAATTCAGAAGGACCTGAGTTCAAATCCAGCCTCAGACAGGTAACAATTACTAGCTGTGTGACCCTGGGCAAGTCACTTAACCCCAATTGCCACACACAGACACAGACACACAGACACACAGACACACAGACACACACACACACACACACACACACACACACACACACACACACACACATATATATATATATATATATATATATATATATCTAGGTATCTAGCTATCATTTAACTGTTTTTATTCTGACCAACTAAAATGAACACTTCCATATACAGAGTAGACTAGAGAGGATCCTGAAACTGAATTTCTCTTATATATAACTTTTCTGTAACTTTCAAAATTGTACTGTTTGATTCTTTCTGGCTTCCTTTCCTATCTTATGCATTAAAAATGCTTCACTGACTCTCTTTTCTTTCTTTTCTTTTGTTTGGCAACCTTATCTTTAACCTTTCTCTCCTCAACTCCTCTTCCCCATAAAAAGAGAGAAAAACAAGACATTTATAACATATGCACAGTTAAGCAAAACAGATTCCTACATTAGCTGTATTCAAAAATGTATTCCTCGGGGGCAGCTAGGTGGCACAGTGGATAAAGCACAGGCCCTGGATTCAGGAGGACCTGAATTCAAATTCGGCCTCAGACACTTACTAGCTTTGTAACCCTGGGCAAGTCACTTAACTCTCATTGCCCCACCAAAAAAAAAATGTATTCCTCACTCTGCAATGTGATGGACTTGTGACTTTATTGGTTTAGGGAAATCCTAGCTGAGGAGGCTCCCTTGACCCTTGGTGAGCATTTTCTCTGCTTTGTAGTCTTCATTTTCTACAGTACTAATAATCTAAGGATTTGTCCAAGGTCAAAAACAATATTTATCAGAAGCATGACTTAGATCTTCCTGCCTTTTTGAGGCCAATTCTCTATCTACCAAGCCATGGCACCAATGTGAAAAAAGCTGCTAAATTTCTTGTCTTCATTTATGCATCCAGGTCACTGTGGCAACAAAATGTGAGAACCCTGTGGCCACACCTATATTCAGGAAGGTGAAACTTTACTTTTGTTCTTTCTTTCAATGAGCTATTAAAAGATACACACACACACACACACACACAAAAAACAAGACTTTAATAAAACAGGTATTGATTTAAGTGTGCTGCTTCTCACAGAAAACTTATTATTACCTCTTGGAAAGGGAACCTCCACTGACATGCTGAGCCAAATAAATTGGTCTGCTGGATGTTCTTTATTTCTTTTCCCCTTAAGCATCCATAAGTTTGCCATGTGATCTGATACTTTTCTGACATCGATTTGACATCTATCCTCTTCCCAATGTGGAAGCAATTCCAACATTTTCTTAGTGGGAGATGAGTGCTTGCTCACTGGAAGTCAGAAAGTATGAAAACCCCCACCCCCTCAGGCAGCAATCTGTCTGTTGTCTGGCTCCTTTCATTCTAGTTTTGTAGTGCCCATATATGATACAAAGATTTAATTTCAATGGGTACTTTGCAACATGGTAATGGTTTTTGTTTTTTGGGGTTTTGTTTCCTTTTTTGCTATTGTCCAGTTTGGTCAAAGCCTAGTCAAGCACTAAATGGTTTAAAAAGATTCTGATACTTTTTCAATAGTAGTGATACACTTCTGTCCATGTGTCCAACTATTCCTTTAAAGGATGTTGGCTCAAGATGCCAGGCAGTGGAACTCAGTTTCTGGGAATGTGGAGTCTTCAGGTTTCAAATGATTTATTAGTCAGTACTTCAATGGATCTATAATCTCATCAGTGTGATTACCTGCTCCAATAGTGCAGAAAACGGAATCACTTTCATTTGAATTGTCTTAGGAAGATTCTGAAGATCACCTGGCAGGATAAGATACCATTCACTGAGGTCCTCTCTTGAGCTGAACTGCCAAGCATTCAAACTTTACTGCAGAGTGAAACTGATGAATTGGCCATAAAGCCTGAATGCCAAACACATGTTTATCTCAAAGATTATTTTACAGAGAGCTTGCACAAGGAAAGCTCTCACATGGTGGCCAGAAGAAGTGGTACAAGGACACTCTCAAGGTTTCTCTGAAGAATTTTAGTATTGATTGTTAGACATGGTCAATGTTGTCACAGGACTGTGCAGCATGGTAAAGAAGGTACTATACTCCATAAGCATAGCAGAATGGCAGCAGCATAAAGGAAAAGGAAGCTGTGCAGATCCAGAGATATGTGCATCCCAAATGTTCTAATGGACTGCTTGTGCCCAATTTGTGGTAAAGCCCTCCAAAATTGTATTGGACTGATCAGCCATAGCAGAAAACACTATTGTTGTTTGTCCTTCATTCTTTTTTTTTTTTTTTCAGGGCAATGGGGGTTAAGTGACTTGCCCAGGGTCACACAACTAGTAAGTGTCTGAGGTCGGATTTGAACTCAGGTACTCCTGAATCCAGGGCCGGTGCTTTATCCACTGCGCCACCTAGCCGCCCCCCTGTCCTTCATTCTTGAAGACGACCATGACATGGGAGTGATGTCATGAATTGCACTGAATTGTATTTAAGTGAGGGAGAGCTGTTCAAGGACAACAACCTCACTCTCTCCTCCAGAGTCATCTTTGTCCAGCAGCAAGATATACATCAGGATGATTGGAGATGGCCTCAGATGTTTAAGGCAATTAGGGTAAAGTGACTGGCCCAGGGTCATACAGCTAGTAAGTTGACTGAGGTGAGATTTGAACTTTGGAGTCCTTTTGACTCCAGGGTCAGTGCACTATCCACTGCCACATATTTGCCCCTGAAAACATTTTGACCCCAGCATCAAAATTTCATTTTTCCTATTCAAAAATGAAGGATGAACAATAACAATAATCATCTATAATACACTGCAGCCTATCTTACAACCAACATACATATCTCTATTGACTTTTGAGTCACCTACATTTTTAATTTTTGGAAGACTGATATTCCATGATATGTAGTCATAGTAAAGTCAAGTTAACAACATTTATTAATCACCTACTATGTGCCAGGAGCTTTGTTTTAGATGCAAGATTAAAAAAAGCAAAAAAAAGTACTTTTTCTCAAGGATCTCACATATCACCAGAAGATTGGTGTTAAAAATGGATTTTTTAAAGGGAAAACTAGTATTATCAAAAGTGCTTTACATAGCCCTATGCAATGAAACTGAGGCTTTTCTTGGGAGTATGCTGCTGTCATGAACCCCTATCAGTGTTTTCTATGTGAATGGACTGGTTGTACATAGTATATTTCCCTTCTGTCATGAACCTATTTGTATTTCATCCTACTCTTTCTGTTCATCACATGTTCTACTAGAGCATATAATCGACTTGCCAATGTTGGGGGAAGCTGTACAGTGCAGTTGAAAGTGTGTTCAATATGAGTTTAAAAGTCCTGGATTCACATCCCCAATTCTGCCACTTACTACTTCTATGACCTTGGGGAATTCATAACATCTCTATGCCTTAGTTTCCTCATCTGTAAAATTAGGAGGTTGGACTAAATGATTTTTCTTTTTTTTTTTTTTTTTAGTGAGGCAATTGGGGTTAAGTGACTTGCCCAGGGTAACATAGCTAGTGTTAAGTGTCTGAGGCTGGATTTGAACTCAGGTACTCCCGACTCCAAGGCCAGTGCTCTATCCACTGCGCCACCTAGCTGCCCCTTAAATGATTTTTCTACCATTAAATCTACCTTTAAAAACTGATCTAGTATACAAACTTAAAATGTATACAGCTTCTGTGAAAGATCTCTGTATAGCTTTGATTTTTTTCTGAAGTTCAAGGAGAGCTTTCGCTGACATGGCCAAATGATAACTTAAAATAACTTAGAACATAGCCATGTAGTAAAGTTTCCATCACATAATCTTCTCTACAAAATGCTTGAAAAGTAGTCACAAAGTCTCTTCTTCAATGCTCTGAGTAATGAGGCATTCATGACTTAGTGCCCAGTCCCCTGCTGGATAATTCTAGGTATTGGTTTTCCTACATGGGGCTCAAAAAGCCATCTTCTTTTTTTTTAAATATATTTTCACTTTCAAAATTTCTTCCTTCTTCTGACCCCTCCCTAGTCCATTGAGAAGGCAAGCATTACTATACACATTATACATCATAAGTCTTTTGGAATTGTGGACCATCACATTGATTAGAGTAGCTAAGTATTTCACAGTTGGTAATCATTACAATATTGCTGTTACTATGTAAATGTTCTCCTGGTTCTGCTCACTTCACTTTATGTCACTTTATATAAGTCTTCCCTATCCACTCTGCTTAACCTTTCTTATGACAATAATATACTACAGCTTGTTCAGCTATTCCCAAACTGATGGGTATCCCTTAAATTTCCAATTCCTTGTCGTCACAAAAAGAGTTACTATAAATATTTTTGTACATATGGGTCCTTTTCCTTTTTTTATTGGTCTCTTTGGGATACAGACCTACTAGTGGAATTGCTGGATGAAAGGATATAGAAAGTTTTATAGTCTTTTAGGCATGGTTTTGAATTGTTCTCCAGAATGACTGGACCAGTTCACCACTCCACAAAGAGTATGTTAGTGTTCTAATTTTTCCACATCCTCTATAGCATCTGCCATTTCCCTTTTCTGTCTTGTTAGCCAATCTGATAGACATGAAGTGTATCTAAGAGTTATTTTAATTTTAATTTCTATAATTATTAATTATTTAGACCATTTTTTTCATATGACTGTTCGCAACTTTGATTTCTTCTTCCAAATACTTCCAGTTCATATCCTTTGACCAATTATCAATTATCAATTTTACTTTTATAAATTTGTCTTAGTTCCTTATATATTTTAGAAATGAGACATTTATTTTAAAAAATTAAATTTGCTGGGGCAGCTAGGTGGTGCAGTGGATAGAGCACTGGCCCTGGATTCAGGAGGACCTGAGTTCAAATCCGACCTCAGACACTTGACACTCACCAGCTGTGTGACCCTGGACAAGTCACTTTACCCCAATTGCCTCACCAAAACAAACAACAACAACAACAACAAAACTTGCTGTATTTATTTCTGCAGTTTCCTACTTTCCTTTTAATTTTTGATCCATTTAGCTTTGTATCTGCAAACCCTTTAAAATTTTTTCCCCTTTTTTGTCAGGCAATTGGGGTTAAGCGACTTGCCCAGGGCCACACAGCTAGTAAGTGTTAAGTGTCTGAGTCCAGATTTGAACTCAGGTCTTCCTGACTCCAGGGCCGGTACTCTATCCACTGCACCACCTAGCTGCCCCAAACCCTTTTTAATTTAATGTAATCAAAATTATCCATTTTATCTCATGATCCCCCATCTCTCTTATTTAGTCAAAAACTCTTCTATTCATAGATCTGACATAATTTTTTTCCCAAACCCCTAAATATCACGTTAAGCCATTTCCTTCTAAGTTCTAGTCCTTGGTCCTAGTTTTGCCCTTTGATACAACATGTTAATTCCTATGATAATTCAGCTCTAGCACTGCATACATTGGATAATGGCCTCAGTAGACATTTATTCACATTTCCTAATATCAGTGTTGTCTCTGATCATTTCCCATACCCTAATTCATCTATTTTATCTTGTACAATAATCCATGCTTTAGTTTTTTTCCTATAGCCTGTTTTTTAGTTTAAATTTTAAAATTTAATAAAAAAATTCTTTTTTCCATTTTCCCATATGTAGTGTAAAGTTGCTATCTCTAATATTGCCATCTGGATGGGGCTAAAATTCTAAGCTAGACTCCCTAAAAACCTAATGAGTGGTCACCATAAATTATAAGCTTCATCAGGAGTTTAGACTTTTAAGTATTTATTAAGGAGCATAAAAATTTGGTGAGGAGAGAGAAAGAGGCCAAGATTCCTTCATCTGTCTATCTCAGGGAGCCAGCATCTCAGTTCCACCCAGAACGAGGTCCCAGGCGAAAGAGATCACTCACTCTTTCCTCCTCCCAAAAACTTCCTCTCCAATAGGAAATAGGGCTGTCCACACACACATACACAGCTCCAAGCTAATTGGCTGGTAGCTCTGATTGACAAGTCCCACAGGTGGTTCTATAGATGTAACTTCCAGACACTAAAGTCACATGGTCTCTAAATCACATGCTTTCTCCTCATGGCAGAGTTTCCCTACAGTATCTCTCCAGCAGGGGTGCCTTTCCCATTCTCATAGCCCCCCTCTCACAATAGGGTAGATCTTAAACATGCCTTTGCTAATGCTTTACCCATACTTAGCATCTTCTCCTCTCCTTTCTGCTTATCACAATGTTATCAATTCTACAATGCTTATCTCTCTCTCTCCATAACTCCATAAAAGACTATCTTAATGTTCCACTGGGCCATTGAAAGGACCCAGTTTCTTTAAAGACTGTGGCAAAAGATATAGGTTTTATCAAATGGTAAGACTATGAGTATGGTCTCAGTGATAGACTGTGGTTTTGCTCTCTGAGAATCAACCTTGCTAAGTATGGAAAAGTTCTCTACTGGTAGATTAAATTATAGATGGTGATAAAGCTAGGGTAACCCATTATACAGATAGAAAACAACCTTAAGATATGTGAAATCTTCCTTTCCTACAATGGTGGCAGAGTGGTAGAAAGAAAAGGAAACATTTTAACTGTCCAATGTATTCAGTGACCACTCAGTTGATATATTCTTAGGGGAATTGAAATGTGTTAATAGTTATATTTCTACTATAAATGAAAACTGAAAATGTAGAGAAGTTGTAGCTAAATGGAAGAATTTTTTTTTGGAAAGGAAAACAAAAGATGGCTAAGTTGGTTATGTGATGAAATATAAATAATTTTATGGAACACATTAGCATATTACTTTAAAGCGATTATAATAAATATAAACAAAAAGTCCACCATTAAGATCATTACAGTTTATATACCAACATATGGTATAAAAATTAAGTAGACAAATTTTATTTTAAAAATTCACAAGGTCCTCTAAAACCATAAAATTTAATGTGACATTAGAAGTAGAGGAGGGTTACAAATATATGGAAGGAAATTAGTTTGGGAAGTAAAAGCTGAAAGGTCATATGTTAGAACATATTCAAAAGCCTTAAACCTATATATATTAAAATAGGGAATCAATAAATGCTGGACATGACAAGCATCAAAGATAAAATACTAAATAATAAAAACTGATTATATGTTAAGAAATGACTGGCTACTTACATAGCAGTCATTTTATAATTAGCTGTTTGCCAGTCACATAATGGATTGGTTAAATGAAGAAGAAAAAGATATAAGGTTTACAGTGAAACAACTGACCTCTTTAAAATAAGCTGTTCATCCCAAACATTGGGAATTATATTAAAAATATATTGAATCTGATTTACACTGATTTTTACTTAAGTTTAACCTATGGAAAAGAGATGACAGAATGAAGAGGCAAGAAGAGCCAAGAAACTGCCTTAAATGAAAAAAACCCAAAAAACAAAATTTTATCTTTTTGCTATGTAGAATCATGGAAATCCAAAACTAAAGTACAATTTCATTTGTAAAATAATCATAGTAGAGAATAACAGGATTTTAGATATAGTATCAATCCATAAACATGGGAAAGCAGTGAATGGGAAATGAGATTTCAGGAAATTTGATATGACACTCAACTAAACTAAATCATCTCAACGACATTTACAAATAAAACTGGAAAGAACACATAAAATGGCATGTAACTGAACAGATTATCCATTGTTTCTATAACAATTTAATCATCAATGACAACACTGGGACTCAATCATATAGCATTTGGTGGGGAATGAGAAATGAGTATGAGAAAAAATAAAATTGGGAGGGAAGGTGCTCAATTTCCAAGATGTCTTAGTGTTAAGGGCATTCTAAATAAATGAAAAGATAATTTTGGGTTACCATGTTAAAAGACAATATGACATTAGCAATTAGGAACTAACCCCCATGAAATCTTCTTTTTTGTTTTGTTTTGTTTTGTTTTGTTTTGTTTTGTTTGTGGGGCAATGGGGGTTAAGTGACTTGCCCAGGATCACACAGCTAGTAAGTGTCAAGTGTCTGAGGCCGGATTTGAACTCAGGTACTCCTGAATCCAGGGCTGGCGCTTTATCCACTGCGCCACCTAGCTGCCCCGAAATCTTCTTGAGAATGATCCCTATGAGGATCAGTGGAGTGAAAGCTCCTTGAAGATATGGACTATTACTCTTTTTGGTTGTTTTTGTCTTTGTATCCCCAGGACCTAGTACAGTATGTTGTATGTTTTAGGCAATAATAGTCGAACTGAAATGAATCAAGGATACCATAAAGGCATGAAAAGGGAAGAAGGAGGCTTTCACAGATGATTTTCTATGATAGAACATATCCGTATAGTCTCATAACTGACTGAAATGCGTAAAGAAATTAAGGTCTGCTGAATTTGTATATGTGTGTGAGTGTGTGTGAGACAGAGATAGAGAAACAGAGAAGAGGGAGGGGAGAGAAGGAGCAAAAGAATTATGTGGGGGGAGGGAGAGAGGTAAGGATAGAGCAAAAGTGAGAATTAAGCAGTGTGTTAAGTGCTGGACATGTGAATAAAACCTTAATAGACAGTCCCTATTTTCAAGGGGCTTTCATTGTAATGAGAGAAGATGGCTCATAAAAGAGATCTGGAAAGCTGAAGAGCAAGGCATATTCACTGTAGCATGACTAGAGAAATCAAAGAAGTGCTTTGGAGATTTGGAGCCAAGCAAGGTAAGATAAAGGCTCGCCTACTAACGTCCAGAGCGATGCTAGGGGCAGAGTCTAATTTTCTGGTAGGGAAGGTGGCTATTACCTAGAACCAAGGTTGTGGCTCTCTGCTTCCCCAACTTCCTCCAACACCCAGACATTCAGTATCTTGTTATTTCTCCTGGCTACCCAGGTCCCTTATTGTGGGCTACAATTTGCGTGTATGTGTGTGTCTGTGTTTTTCTGCATTACATCTTACCCAAAACATTTGAGTAGAGCTTTTGTGAAGTTATTGTGTCAATGGTATATATAGACAATAAGAGAAATATATATACATGTATATATTAATCTCTATGGACATTTTAATTTATTCAGTTGTCTATTAATTATCCTTACTAATGAGTTCTACCCTAAATGAACAAGATTTCTTTACTGTATAGCTGATCAGGCAATTAGATGGTGCATTAGACATAGGACCTGGGCAGGATTCAGGAAAACCTGAGTTCAAATTCAGCCTCAGAAACTGGGAATAGGGCCCTAAGGTAAGTAATTTAATCTCTGTCTACCTCAGTTTCCTCAGTCATAAAATGGGGATAATAATAGTACCTACTTGATAGAGTAGTGAGGATCTAATGAGATATTGTAAAATGCTTATCACCATTGTAGGTGTTTAATAAATGCCTGTTCTTTTCCTCCCCTTTGGCCCACAGAGAACATAAAACTGGAAGGAACCTTAGTTCAATTCCTCCCATTTTACCGAAAGGGGAAATAGAGACCTATAGAGATAAAGTGGTTATTTTAGACCTATGCAGCTAAGCTTTTATGAAACAATTCAGATCTACTGTCTCCCAGTCCAGTGTTGCTTACTCTTTTTGTCACTCACTACTTTCATCTTTGCTTACTTCTGAATACCAAAAGTGTACATTGCTCTTACTTCCAAGGATAAGCTTTCAGATTGGATGATAGACTACAGTTTTGTAAAAAAAAGTTTAAAGTTGAATGGTCGCAATGCAAGCTTTCCTTTTGTCTGTCCTTCCTTCCTTCCTTCCTTCCTTCCTTCCTTCCTTCCTTCCTTCCTTCCTTCCTTCCTTCCTTCCTTCCTTCCTTCCTTCCTTCCTTCCTTCCTTCCTTCCTTCCTTCCTTCCTTCCTTCCTCTCTTTCTTTCTTCCTCACTTTCTATCTCCCTCTCTCATTCTTTTTATTTTTAAAAAATGAACATAATCATCACATTAGGAATTGTCTAGTGCAGGGGCAGCTAGGTGGCACAGAGGATAGAACACTAGACCTGGGGTCAAAAAGACTTGAGTTCAAATCCAATCTCAGATACTCAGATATTTGTGTGACCCTGGGCAAGTCACTTAAACCTGTTTGTCTCAGTTTTCTCATCTGTAAAATGAGCTGGAGAAGGAAATGGCAAACCATTCTAGTACCTTTTCCAAGAAAACCCGAAATGGGTCACAGAATCAGACGTGACTGAAACAACTAACTACAACACTGTTAATATATTCTATCAACTAATTGTTCTTTGGAGGAACAAAACTCATTAAGCACTGAGTTTGACATTTTAAATTAATCAGAGCTCAAAAAAGGCTCCAAACTACTCAAAATGTTTGCACAGAATAAATGCAAACCCATTTATCACTACTGGTTTTTGCCAAGGTGTGAAAAATAGAAGAGTTCTGTCTCTTCATTTCAATATTCTTGTGCTCCTGAGCCTGAAAATGATACCACCCAGGCCGTGAACTATTTCAATCTGTAAGAGAGATGATCCTGCCAGCTTGGGCATGGCTTTATTTTTGGCCTATTCTAGATAAATAGGATTTTCTAAAACATGGAGTATTTTAACAAATTAGTAGCAAACATACAACTTGCCAATTTTGTCTTTTTTTTTTTCTTTTAAGGTTTACTCTTCTCTCTAATGAGAAGTTACATTTATAATACATTTCTTATTGCACTTTAGTGGAACTGAACTTGAAATATCTATTCATGGCTTTAAGCAATATGGGATCTCTTTTACTGTTTTGACTTACCATATAAGCCTGTCTTCTTGTTTTCTTGATTCTAGCTCCTCAAAATGCTAATTAATGTAGTCAGTAAGCCTTCTTGTCACATTCCACCTGTCTTTTCATCGTTTCTGATTGCTGCTAACTATTCCCTTCTCAATCCTGCACAGTTATCTTTTGACTAAGCTTTTTTGGATGCCTTAGTGCTTCATCTAAATCCTTGACTTTTCCTTGACACTGCTTAATTCTGCTCAATATTTCTGAATTTTAACTTATTTTTCCATGTCTAAATTATTTTCTGTTTTTTAAACAATTACTTTCTAACAGTTTAGGATCATAATAAATGAGTCAGTTTTCACCTTGAAACTTGATCCAGATACTATCTTCTTGAAACCTGATTATACAACAATGTATTTTTTTTTGTATCATACTTGAGGTAAAGTTATAAAATTGTAAGGATTAGATGGAATATAAGTGAGTGCCAACATCTGGCTTTGCTTTTTTCAGTAAAATAGATTACATTCCCATCTATTCAACATAGCAATTCAGTCCATTCGATTAGGTAGGCAGATTCGGTCTTTGTATTACATTTATGTAGGCTGCTTAGTGTTCTTATCCTTAAATATTCTTTGAGCATGCTGTCATAAATTTCAAAGGAGGGGGTTATACAGGAGGAGAGGTGAGAGCCTGCATCTTACAGTAGAAGAAAAACCTGGTTCTGAAGTCAAAGAAAATGGTTTTCAGTCCTACCTCTGACATGCTTCGTATGACCTTAGGCAACCCTTGAATTCTGTTTTCTTAATCTGTAAAATGGGTAAATTGTGTTATATGACATCTGAGGTCGCTTTCAGCTATGAGTCTATGAATCCATGAAAATAATTTCTTCAGAGAAACATTTACTTGAAAAAAAGTTGAGGAAGTCACAAGGTAAGAGTGAGAGAGAATCTATAGGTAACACATGCCAATTGATATATGTACAATATATAAAAAAGCAATGTGAGGAGGATTCCTAGCCTATTGTGCTGAACTGATAGAAGAATATGGATGAGAGTGGTACAGGTTAGGGAGGCTTGAATGGAATGTACATACCAATAAAATAACAGTTCTATAGGAATATTAAATAATACTACTATTAAATTTTATATAACACCCTCTATGTTCCAGGCACTATGTTAAATGCTTTATAATTATTATGTCATTTGATCTTCACATACCTACATAAGCATATGTTAGTACATGCATTTTGGATATATTGTATATGTTCACATACACATAGGAATTAGTTATAATACATAGCATAGGAATATTTTTTTATTTTTCAAGGAAGGACTTTCAGATAGAATAGTAGAGTAGTTCACTGTCCATATTTAGAGATGCTTTTTTTTATTGTGAGATGGTATACATCTCAAAATTGTTCTTACTAGAATTCCAAAAAGATTGTGGCTTCTACTGTGATGCTTCTTAATTCCATGTAGGAATTAGCTCAGTCTTGTTTTTGACTATGGTTTTAAAAGTTTGATAGAATGTCCTCAGACATTCACCCCTTCTTCTTTTCCCTCATTGTAGAGAAGAAGAAACTCAATTCCTGAGAGGCAGTATACCATTCAAACTCACAAATAATTAGAAGTAGAACTGGAACTCAAATTCAAGTTTCCTTACTTCCATTCCAGGGTATATTATAATACATGAATATGGCCTTATCAACCTAAATTCTCCTTTAGTATCAAGAAGGTATAATAAACATTCCATTTATTTGGAGAGCTAAAAATATCTTTCTTTTCATCACTCTCTCCTTCTGCACCCCACCCCTTTCTCTCCCTTTCTTTATATCTGTGTATTTATATCTACCTACATTCCTCTTGAGTTGGAATGTGAGTTAACTTTATTGTGTGTTGTATTTACCCCATGAGGAGTAGCTGGAGCGTCCTCTCCAGGGAGCTGGCCTGGGCGGATCAGTATGGAAAACAAGCTGATGCCCATGTAGCAGGTTTTCCCTCTCTGCAACATTGGTGGATCCAAAGGAGAGGCAGAGCCAGTACAGTTTGGCACCAATGCCGCAGCAGGAGTTGCCAGAATATACGGCTCTTCAAGGCACTGATCCATGGTCGTCTGTGACTGGTGGAAGCCTACTATATCTACCTACATACCTACATGTATATGCATATAATTACTGTATTATAAACAATGATATGATATAAATACATAAACATAAATTATCTGTCTCTAAAATGTATATTCCTGTATTTGGATATCCACATATTATGTGGATATATGTCACACATGTACATATATATATATATATATATATATATATACACACACATATATATACACATGATGTATATATGCCAATGTGTGTGTGTAACAAGCACATGCATATGTACATTGTATACCAATATGTGTGTACATATGTACATATTTGTAAACACATTTATATAGGTACATTTTATATGTGTATATTTATATGTAAATATATACATGTATATTTATATATCAGTGCTTGTTTGTTTTTATCTCACTGGAGTATAGCAGATAAAATCTGTGACTTGTAGTCAGGAGAGCACTGGTTTTACACTCTGCTTCTGATACTTGCTAACTTTTCACCATGGAAAGTCTTTGCCTCTTAAAGTTCATATTTTTTTTTTGTTCATTGTTTTTTAATTTTTCCTTTGATTTTCAGGATTTCCAATTTGGTGTTTAATTGGGGATTTAAAATTTTTTCTTTTTCTAGTTTTTTAAATTTCATGTCCAATTTATTGATCTGTTCTTTCTCTCTTTTATTGATATAAGCATTCGTAGATATAAATTTTCCTCTAAGTACTGCTTTGGTTGAATTCCACAAATTTTGGCATGTTGTATCATTGTTATAATTCTTTTTAATGCAATTGATAATTATTTCTGTGATTTCTTTTCTGACCCACTTATTCTTTGGGTTAGATTATTTAGTTTCCAATTAATTCTTAATCTATGTTTCCATAGCCATTTATTGAATAAAATTTGTATTATATTATGATATGAAAAGAATGCATTTAATATTTCTGCTTTTCTGCATTTGTTTGTAAAGTTTTTATGCCCTACTACATGTTCAATTTTTTTGAAGGTGCCATGTGTACTTGGAAAAAAGTATACTCCTTTCTATTCTCATTAAATTTTCTCCAGATGTCTATCATATATACCTTTTCTAAAATTCTATTCATCTCTTTAATTTGTTTATTGTTTATATTTTGGTTAGATTTATCTAGTTCTGAGAAGGAAAAATTAAGGTCCCCTCCTGGTATATTTTTACTGTCCATTTCCTCCTGTAGCTCATTTAACTTTTCCCTTATGATGGATGACCCAAAGATCCAAGCTTTTGGAACAAAAACTCATTATTTGACAAATATGCTGGGAAAACTGGAAAACAATATGGCAAAAACTAGGTTTAGACCAACATCTCACACTGTACACTAAAATAAGGTAAAATGGATACATGACTTACACATAAAGAATGATATCATAAGCAAATTAAGGGAGTATGGAATCATTTATCTGTCAGATTTATGGGCAGGAGAAGAATTTAGGTCCCTTAAGAATCTTGATGTTATGTGATTTGGTCCGTATTTGTTTAGCATTGATATTACTTCATTGTCTATGCTACCTATTAGCAAAATATAGTTCACTTATTTCTCTCTTTTAATTTGGTCTACTTTTGCTTTTGCCTTGTCTGAGATCATTATTGATGCACTTGGCTTTTTTTCTTTTTACCTCTATTGAAGCATAATAGATTCTGCTCTACCCCCTATTTTCATTCTGTTTCTCTACATTTCAAGTATGTTTCTTATAAACAGCATATTGTTGGACTCTGGTTTCTAATCCATCCTTTTTTTTTTAACTTTCATTTTTTCAGTGAGTTCGTCCATTCATTTTCTATTATGATTACTGTGTATTTCTCTCCATCCTACTTTTTTTCCTGTTTATCCTTCTCTGTTTCTCCCTCTCCCTCTCTCACTTTCTCTTCCTTTCTCTTTCTCCCCTGCTCTTGTCCCTCATCAAAAGTCTGTTTTGTTTCTGACCACTGCCTTTGTTAAATCTACTTTCCGTTCTATTATTACCTCCTTCCTTCTCTTATGCCCTTCCCCTCCTACTTTTCTGTTGGACAAGATATATTTATATACCAAAATGAATGCATATTATTCCCTCATTGAACCAAATCTGAGGAGAGTGAGGTTCAAGCATTTCCTACTATCCTCCTATTTTCCCCTCCACTGTAAAAGCTCTGCCTTGTGTCTTTTATGTGAGATAATTTTCCCCATTCTTCTTCTCTCTTCCCACTTCTCCTTTCTCCCAATGCATCTCTATTTTTCACTCCTTTTTTTTTTTTTTTTGACATCATCCTGTCACGTCAAATCACACCTTTGGCCTCTGTCTATGTGTACTCTTTCTACCTGCCCTAAATGATTGTAAAGTTCAAGGAAGTTATGAATATCATCTTCCCATATAGGAAAGCAAACAGTTTAACCTTATTGATTACCTTATGGTTTCTTTCATGTCTATGTATTCATGCTTCTCTTCAGTCTTGTATTTGAAAGTCAAAATTTTTATTCATCAGGAATTATTGAAATTCATTAAATATCCATTTTCTCCCTGAAAGATTATACTCATTTCTGTTGGGTGCTGTAATCCCCACTCCTTTGTTTTACAGAATACTCTATTGCAAGCCTTCCACTCCTTTAATGCAGAAGCTTCAAAATCTCGTATTATCCTGATTGTGGCTCCATAATATTTAAATTGTTTCTTTTTGTCTATTTGACTGTTTCCTTCTTGGCTTGGGACCTCTGGAGTTTGGCTATAATATTCCTGGGGATGTTCATTTTTCAGATCCCTTTCATGAGCTGAATGACGGATTTTTTCAAATTCTATTTTAGGGGGCAGCTAGGTGGCACAGTGAATAGAGCACCGGCCCTAGAGTCAGGAGTACCTGAGTTCAAATCTGGCCTCAGACACTTAACACTTACTAGCTGTGTGACCCTGGGCAAGTCACTTAACCCCAATTGCCTCACTTAAAAAAAAAGAAAAAAGAACATTAGGGGCAGCTAGATGGCACAGTGGATAGAGCACTGGCCCTGGATTCAGGAGTACCTGAGTTCAAATCTGGGCTCAGACACTTATACTTACTAGCTGTGTGACCCTGGGCAAGTCACTTAACCACTCATTGCCTCTCTAAAAAAAATGTATTTTACCCTCTGGTTCTAGGGTATTAGGGCAGTTTTACTTTATAATTTCTTGAAAGATAATGTCTAGGTTCTTTATTTTTATAATGGCTTCCAAGTAGTCCAATAATTTTAAATTATCTCTCCTTTACCTATATTCCTGGTTGATTGTTTTTCCAATGAGTTATGTCACGTTTTCTTCTATTTTTTCATTTTTTGGCTTTCTTTGATTGTTTCTTGATAGATCATGAAGTCATTAGCTTCTACCTGCCCAAGTCTGATTTTCAAAGACATATTTTCTTCAGTGAGAATTTAATACCTCTTTTTCCATTTGGCCAATTCTAGTTTTAAGTTATATTTGTGAGGTTTTTTTTTTTTGTTTGTTTTTCTTTTACCAAATTGTAGACTCTCTTTTCATAGTTTTCTTGCATCACACATTCCTTTTCCCAACTTTTCCTTTACTTATCTTACTTGATTTTTACAATCCTTTTAAAGATCTTACAGGAATTCTTGTTGGGCTTGTCCATTCACAGTTTTTTTTTATTTTTTACTTTAATTGTAGCTATATTGACATTGATGTCTTCTTTTGATTTTTTTGGCTTGATCTATTCTGTTACCATAGTACCTTTTTATGGTCAGGGTTTGTTTGTTCATTCTTCCAGCGTATTTCTTGACTTTTAACTTTATTTTAACGTTGGACTCTGTTTCTGTTTTGGAGTATGCACTGATAATTTGTTCAGAGTTAGTTCTAGGGATTTGTCAGTTTTTACTGCTTCCAAGGTAGTATGATCTGAGAGGTGTGGTTATTGTTTTCCTGAGCTGTGCTCTGGTTTTTACCTAGGAAGGGACCTTGTCCTCCTACAGCTATAAGTGCCAGTGTTATTTTTGGCCCTGGAACTTTGACCTGTTCTTCTGCTCTCCTGTAGTCACAAACACTAGTGTTCCTTCATGACTTGGAACTTTGATCAGGACTTTTGTTCCCCTACTGCACTAAGTACTAGTGTTCCTTTTTCACCCCTCTAACTGCATATAGGTAGTATAACAGGGTCCTATACTCTGTGCCAGCAAAATCCCTGTAATCTCTTTCTGATAAGTTGCCCAACCCCCTACTGTCTCTGGGCTGAGAGGTCCAGTACATTGTCCCAGTTGCCTCCAAGGCCCTGCACTGGTGTTGCTGTAGCTTTGTTGTGCTCCTAGCTGATCCCTACTCTGATATCACAGAGTTCTCCTGCTGACTCAAGTTGTTTTGAGATGGAAAAATGTCTCACCTTGACCCTGTTTGGGCTCTGCTACTCCAGAATTTGATTTGAGGTGTTATTTTATAGTTATTTGGAGGGGGATTTTTAAAGAGTTCAGCTAAGTTGCTGTTTGTACTTTGCCATCTTCTTTACTAAGCTACTAAATTTCCTTGAGATTTAATTTTATCATTTATAAAATGAGGTTTGTATGAGATGGCCTTTGGGGTCTCTAGATTGATGATCTTAATGCATACTTGTTTGAAAGCTATCATGATACCTTTTATAGTGCTCTTCTAGAATCTATCTTCCTATCTTGTGGCTGTTGTTGTTCAACCCCCATTTGGGGTTTTCTTGTCAAAGATACTGATGTAGCTTACCATTTCCTTCTCCAGCCTATTTTGTAGATGAACTGAGGTTAATAGGCTTAAATGATTTGGCCATGGTCATGCAGCTAGTGCCTGAGGCCAGATTTGAACTTACAGAGTTGAATCTTTCTGACTTTAGGCTTGGTACTTTATCCACTGTGCCACCTAGCTGTCCTATTTTTTCTTATCTCTTGATATTAGACATGGATTTTTAGCTATTACAACCTATGGCTCACAATTTCCACTTTGATCTCAGTGGAACTGAGATTGATTTTAAAAGCTCTCAATAGCATCTCAATAATGTCTTTACACTTGTGTATCTTGTCCAATGTCTTCAGACCTAGATATCTTATCCAATGTTGTACAATTGTACAATTAATTTAAAACCTAGACATATTGAATTTTACTATTTTCTACCTTTCCACTAGGCTTCTTGAGTTTCCCTAGCTAAGAAATATTCACAATAGGTTTTAAATAAAATCAAAAATTCAAATTAATGTGATTTCATTTATTTTGAAAACTACTCCAACAATGAAGATGACAATCCAGTCATTCTTGCTCATCGTTTAAGGCTCTTATCCATGTCAAGGCAATAATCATGGAGAAGATATTTTTCTGGAACACCAATGTCTTTCTGTTTTTTTCATACTTGTATCTCCAGTGCTTGGCCCAGTGGCTGACATACAGTATATACTTAATAAACGTTTGTTGATTGATTAGCAGGAACCAGACTATGGAGGCCCTTAAATGTTCTGAAGAATTAGTAGTTTTATCTTTAAAATAATAGGGAGCTTTTAAAATGTTTGTTTTTGGTTTTTGGTTTTGATTAAGCTAGGAAGTAACATGATCATATCTGCACCTTTAAAAGAAGCATTTTTCTATATATGCATTTTTCCATCTATGTAGAAAAGAGAATGAAAAGGGGGAGAAAGTAGAAGCAGAAATAGTAGTTTTGAAGTGTTAACAATAGTCCAGAAGAGAGGGGATATTAGAACCTGTGTGAATAGAAAGATTTATAGATAAAGAGTTCAGATGCAAGAGATGTTTTGGAGGGAGAATAAATGTGTACTAAGTCTAACAAAAGAATATATGAGTTACCTCTATGGTGAGACCATCAAGGACTAGTAGTGTTCACAGAACAATGTGCCCAGCAGAAATTCTTTAACCATTGAAGAGACCAGGTCATGAGAGCAGCACAGTGATGCTGCCAGAAGATATTAACAGAAGGGATTCAATAACTAAATCATTAATTTTTTTATGAGGCAATTGGGGTTAAGTGACTTGCCCAGGGTCACACAGCTAGTAAGTGTCAAGTGTCTGAAGCTGGATTTGAACTCAGGTCTTTCTGAATTCAGGGCCAGTGCTCTATCCACTGCGCCACCTCGCTGCCCCAACTAGAACACTTCTAGGGAGTGTTACACCAATGTAGAGATTTATAGCATTGTCACTGGAATGGTCAAATAGCATAATTGGATCAATCATCAAATTATTATGATCAGAAATTGTAGAAAGTAGGAACATTTTGTTCAAGAAATAAGGAGTCCATTGATTGGGCTCACTTTTCCATTAGTGCAGAAAGAACCTTTTCCCCTTTCTCCTTGCATGTTTTGAATTCTAAGCTGGGCACTCTCTCCAAGGGCCACAATTATTCATATGACAAAAAGAAGGCAGGAGGTGTGGATGCAAAATGAGCAAACTACCTTAGTAGAAGAACTGTTGCAAAGAAGCTGAGAGGAAATACATAATTATAGCCACTTGAGAGGTGTGCCCTGTGAGCCCTAATTTCAATTTACCCACAGTTCTCCCCTTCTGCTGTATGGGAAACAGCAGGAAAACACTGTAACTGAAGCTATGTGATCATAGACATTTTAAGCACTTACTGGCTGGCCCTATAATTCAGATACCATTACTGCCTTTAACAGAGGCTATAGCTAGAAGAAACACAATATTATTTGTATTATAAACTTTTTTGGGAGCAGTTATTATGTTTTCACCTAGTTCTGACACATATTTAGAAGGAAAGTTAGTAAAACTGAGTTTGACAGATTTTTTTTCTGCTCCTTTTTTATTTATATATCTATGTATCTATCTCTGTATACCTTTGTTGTTCAGTCATTTCAGTCATATCCAACCCTTTGTGACCCCATTTGGGGTTTTCTTGGTAAAGATATTGGAATGACTTGCCATTCCTTCTCCAGCTCATTTTACAAATAAGGAAACCGAGGCAAAGAGGGTTAAATGACTAGCCCAAGGCCACACTGCTAGTAAGTGTCTGAGGCCAGATTTGAACTCAGGAAGATGAGTCTTCTTTCTTGACTCAAGCCCCAGCATTCTATGCACTGTATCATGTAGCTGCTTGTCTGTCTATCTATTTTTTGGACAGAAAACGCGAATGCTTGGAATAGGGTAGAATTTAGAGTGGGGAAAAAACTTTAGAGATCATCTGGAAAATAACAACCCTTTTATTTTACAGATAAGAAAAATAAGATCTCTAGCTGAGGTTCAATTCCTTGTCTTCTCTAGTAGTCTTGTTCATTCTTTTCCAAGTGCTCTTCTAACGGACCAAAACACCAAGTGTCTCTGATTTTTTACTGCTTTCTTTATCTTTTCCTTTAATGGATAAATATTAGTATAAATTGAATGTGTATTTTGGGAGGAACAAATATCACTTTTGATGTAAAATAAGATGGCTAATAAAATATGAATTTTATTTTTCTTCTTTATTTTATTTTTTCTTTCCCCCCAAACTCTGCTAAAGTGAATGTCATTTTCTCTTAAACTGAGCATAAGTCACCAATTTCTAAACAAAGTGAAATTTCCTGACTAGAGTCCTAGTTTTGCCACTTAGTAGCTATATGCAAATCGCTTCAAATCGCTTCATCTCTGTAAGCCTCAGCATTTCTAAAATGACAGAGTTGGATTAGACACTCTCCGAAGTCTTTCAGCTGTATCATTCTATGATGATGCAATATCAAATAATTCATCTAATTGCTTATGGAAACTGCCTGGCTAAAAAACAAACAAAAAAAACTGTAATACTTACTTGTTACACTTTTCTATTATGAGCTTTTGTTGGTTTTGCTTGCTTGGAATGTAAGGTGAACCATGTCCAAAAGAACTTCCCCTAAAGCAGAAAATTCTAAATTATAAACAGAAGGCAGACAAGAACAACTACCTCTAAAGGATATGAGCAGTTCTCTTTTATATTTCATGTCTATATGTTGTACAGCTTTCTCTCTGTCTCTCTGTCTCTGTCTCTATATCTCTCTCTGTGTCTCTCTGTGTGTGTCTGTGTGTCTGTGTGTCTGTCTATCTGTCTCTAATTACATTCAGAAAAGAAAAGAAAATCCTCCATGTTAACCTTTACAGAGACAGGCAATGCCCTACAAGTCAAGAAGCTTCCACTTCTGTGCATTTGTTGCCATTTTGTCCTCACCCTCAGAAGGCAATAGTGTCTATGGACAGAGAAATAAATATGTCTTTTTGTTTCTTTGTTTAGTTTATGCCAGTATCATATTGGTCCTGGCTATTCTGCTATGAGGCATGCATGTGGAAGTGGTATATATCACTATTAAAGGCATATTTAATTCCCCAAACTCAGGAAACTCAGAAAACAAACAGGTTCATTGTTGTTGGATCATTGGGAAGGTATACAGAAAGCTGACAATCAAGGTGACCTATATGCAAGACCTCAACAAGTACCATATAAACCAGCAAACTTGAGCGACTCTTCTTCTTCATTTGAATTACAGCAGTGTAGACAACTTTTTGGAACCATACAACCCATTTGTCTTGGCTGAGAAATGCTGAAATTCTCCTTAGTTGTCTCAAGGTTAGGTATTACATTCATTTGGAGTGTAATTGTTTTAAAGAATTTTGAAAAATGATAGTTAGACTGTCATGGTCTAAGATCCTACATAAGAGTTTACCCCAAGAGTGATAGTTGTATTTCAAGAATGACATTCTGGAAGCAAACAAATGATATGGTTGCAAAACCATATCTGACCAACTCAGATTTCAAAAAGATCTGTTCCTATCCCTTTTCCAATGTAGAAAAGATAGAGATGAAAGCAGCTAGCTAGATTAATGTAATAGAGTGACAGTAAGAGGGAGAGGTGAGGGAGAGGAAAAGAGAGGAAAAGAAGGTTAAGGGTTGGAGGGGGGAAATGAAGGAGAGAAAGAGAGGTAGAAGAGAAGGAGAGGGGAGATGAGAAAAGGAAGGTGAGGAGAGGAGGAAAAGAGGGAAAGAATGGGGGAAAGAAGGAAAGGGAAGAAATAGAAAGGGAAAGGGAGAGAATGAGAGGGGAAGAAAGGAGAAGAATGGAGGGGAGAGGAGAGAAGGGGGAAGAGAAGAGGAGGGGGAAGAAGGGAGGTGGAGGGAAAGAAGGAGAAGAATATAAGATTATTAGAAGGCCTCTATCAACAGAAGAAAAACTGGAGAGATAAGATATGTGACCTGGTAACCCATAAATTCAAGGAGACTAGGTTGCCACTAGCCATCCAGATACTTAGGGCACGGGTTGTTGTCTTCTAAGTAGTGAGAGGAATGCTGATTATCTGTTAGTCTTTCAAGCATTGCATTCAAGAGTAGATTATTTGAGCACCTCATTACAGGACAACTAGAAAGAAGAGAAAGATATATGAAGTGTCCTGCAGGATAAGTTTGCCCTGTGTTCTTCCCTCCACTTCTTGTATAGCCAGAGGTCATATCTAAGAGGATACAATACAAATATTGCCCTCCTGCTCTGAGCACTTCCACAAGATACAATATAGCTGTCAGATCAATTCCTCTATGAGTTTACTACCCCTGCAGGCTTGGAGACAAAATTGTACCCTTCTAGCTTCATTAGGTTCGTTTCTAAACACAGACCAGCTTTGTATTAAAAGGGTACTGCCCTGTCAACTATAGAAAATCACCTTTCAACTTCAGTTGCTGGAATGTTTAGCTCATTGCTTACTACTTCCCTGAGACTTATCGTTTAAGCAGAAATTGGTTGGGGGTAGGGGAAGATAGATAGTTTCTCCTTATCCTTCACAAGCTAGAAGGCAAACAAGATCTAAAACCCAAATGACACTATCACTATATATTAAATGCATTAGGACGTAGGTTTCTAACTACAGAATCTGGACCTGGGAGGGTTCAGAAGACAGACATCATCTGATTCCTAGTTGTGCCTGGAGTCAGTCCCATGGGCAGCAGAGAAGTTATACTATTTTGTTGCCTCATGCCTAGAAGCTGACTTTCTCAACTCTTCTGTGGCAAAATCTTAAAATGGTGTTTGGGGGATGTTACTGACTAAGGATGGAAAAGGAAGTTAATTACTCAGAGGGGTTGTGTTATTATTGCTATTAAATCATCTAAGGGCTATTTAAATGACTTGTAACTTGGTGGGATCCCAAAGTTTTAAAACTCTGTTCCCTTGTCTCTACCCCTTCCAGAGCTGTGCTTGCATTTCACTGATGTGTGGAGTTGAATTCATTACAATTTCTACCCAGAGAATAGTGAACATCATTGTACAATCCTGGAGATGACGCCTAGCATTTAAGTTGGCCTCTGGGGCTTTGCAAATTTAGCTATTCACCCTCCTGGAAAGTGTGACTATATTAATATCCATGCCCTCGGGAAAAGGGTTATTGCAAAGAAGTAATAGTCATTTTTACTGCTCTCTCCCCTTTACATGGAAGCTCTAGGGGATACATGGACCTTTTGTTTGTTTACTTTCTTTTAACAATTCTTTCCTGTAAGCTAAAAAAAAAAAAATAGGAGTTTTCAAATTACCCCAAATCAGATCACTGGCTACTATGTTGATTTTTCTTTTAAGCAGAAAATACAATTAAAAAAAAAAGTTTGGATATCTATCCATTCCATGAATTGTAGCTTGAAGCTAATGTTTTTTTGTTTTACACACTCTTGCTTTGTTATTATTAATATCCATAGGTTTGGGGGTTGTTGATGTTCCTTATATTTAGTTTCATGTACTCCTTAAAGCCTTTTTTGATGTTCCTCATTCACAATGATCTCTTGTCCTGCTATGGGCTCAGAACTGTGCTAATCACTCTGGGAGAGATACACAAGCTAAGGTCCTGAACCTCAAGGCGTTTACAGTCTAGCTAAAGAAAACAAGGCATATGAAGTAAAAACAAAAGAGCTAAGTAGCAGTGCAGGGTAATAGATTCCAAATGAATAGTAGAGAGAAGCAATGAATGAGTACAGACAATATGGATTATAGAGATTAGCTATTCTGGGCACTGGAATAGACAGGGAAGGCTAAATGGAGGAGGTGGTATTTCAGCTGAGCCTTGAATTCTGGTTCTGCCACTTACCTGGATTTATGGTCTTGGGTATATAGCTAGGTGGTGCGTTGGATAGAGTGCTAGTCCTGAAATCAGGAAGACCTCTCTTCCTGAGTTCAAATGTGACCTCAGACATGTATTAACTGTGTGACCCTGGGCAGTCACTTAATTTTGGTTACCTCAGTTTCCCCATATGTAAAATGAGCTGGAAAAGAAAATGACAAACCACTCCAGTATCTTTGCCCCCAAAAACAAACAAAAGAATAACAAACAAACAAACAACCCCACCCCAACACACACACACCATATGGGCTCCTGAAGAGTCAGGCTTGATTGAAACCACTGAACAACAACAACAATGATCTTCGGTAGGCCACCCTTTGGCCTCCAATTTACTCCTGTGTAAAATGAAAAAGATTGCATTAAATGATCACTAAAAGCTTCTTCTAGTTTTAGATCTTATAAGGCTATGAGGGGGATGGGTGTTCTAAGTTTCATATGAGTTATAATCTTATAGGGATGATAAGATTAAGTTCCTTTAGGGCATGGTCAATGCCTTGTAATATACTTTTTTGGGGGGTCAGGGCAGGGCAATGAGGGTTAAGTGACTTGCCCAGGGTCACACAGCTAGTAAGTGTCAAGTGTTTGAATCCAGATTTGAACTCCAGTCCTCCTGAATCCAGGGCCAGTGCTTTCTCTGCTGTGCCACCTTGCTGCCCCCCATGTAATATACTTTTTTTTTCTAGAAATAACACTACAAAAAGTTCTCATATTTATCATAGGGATTGGAATGTTAAAGTAAGCAATCAAAAGATATTTGGAATAACAGGCACTTTTGACCTTGGAGTACAAAATGAAGCAGGCAGAGACTAATATAGTTTTGTCAAGATAACCCACTGGTCATAGCAAACAGTCTTTTCTTTATTTTTCTTTTTCAGGGCAATGAGGGTTAAGTGACTTGCCCAGGGTCACACAACTAGTAAGTGTCGAGTGTCTGCGCCCGGATTTGAACTCAGATCCTCCTGAATCCAGGTCCAGTGCTTTATCCACTGTGCCACCCAGCTGCCCCCAAACAGTCTTTTTCTTTTTTAATTAATTAATTAATTAATTAATTTATCTGTTACATGTAAAGATAGTTCTCAAATTTTGTTTATACAAGCTTTCCAATTTCAGATTGTTCTCCCTCCCTCTCCCCCCTCCCCCCTCCCCTAGACAAAAGGTAATCTGATATAGGATATATATATATACATATATACATATATACACATAATAACATTAATCCTATTTCTGCATTAGTCATGTTATAAGAGAAAAATCAGAGCAATGACGAAAAGCCAAAATAGAAAAAACAACAGTACCAAAAACAAAAGAAATAGTATGGTTCATTCAGCATCTATACTCCACAGTTCTTTTTTTTTTTTTCTTGGATTTGGAGATCCTCTTCTATCACGAGTTCCCTGGAACTCTTCTGTACCATTGCGTCGGTGAGAAGAATATAGTCCATCACAGTAGATCAAAACTCATTGTTGATGATACTGTGTACAATGTTCTTCTGGTTCTGCTCATCTCACTCATCATCAGCCCACTCAAGACCCTCCAGGTTTCTCTGAACTCCTCCTGCTCATCGTTTCTTACAGCACAATAGTATTCCATTGTATTCTTATACCACAATTTGTCCAGCCATTCCCCAATTGATGGGCATCCCCTCAACTTCCAATTCCTTGCCACCACATAAAAAGCAGCTATAAATATTTTTGTACATGTGGGTCCCTTTCCCCTTTCCATGATCTCTCTGGCAAAAAGACCCCAAAGTGATATTGCTCGGTCAAAGGGTATACACAGCTTTATTGCCCTTTGGGCATAATTCCAAATTGCTCTCCAGAATGGTTGGATCAGTTCACAGCTCCACCAACAATGCATTAGTGTTCCAATTTTCCCACAGCTTCTCCAACATTTATTATTTTCCTTTTCTGTTATTTTAGCCAATCTGATAGGTGTCAGTTGGTACCACAGAGTTGTTTTAATTTGCATCTCTCTAATCAATAGTGATTTAGAGCATTTTTTCATATGGGAATACATAGCTTTGGTTTCTTCATCAGAAAACTGCCTGTTCATATCCTTTGACCATTTCTCAATTGGGGAATGACTTGGATTCTTATAAATTTGATTTAGTTCCCTATATATTTTAGAGATGAGGCCTTTATCAGAAGTACTGGCCACAAAAATGGTTTCCCAGCTTTCTGCCTCCCTTCCAATTTTGGATGCATTGCTTCTGTTTGTACAAATTTTTTTAAATTTAATGTAATCAAAATCATCCATTTTGCATTTTATAATATTCTCTATCTCTTGTTTGGTCATAAACTGTTTTCCTTTCCAAAGATCTGATAGTTAGACTATTCCTTTCTCTCCTAATTTACCTATGGTATCACCTCTTATGTCTAAATCATGTATCCATTTTGACCATATTTTAGTATAAGGTGTAAGATGTTAGTCTATGCCTAATTTCTGCCATACTATCTTCCAGTTTTCCCAGCAGTTTTTTTCAAATACTGAGTTCCTATCCCAGAAGCTGGAGTCTTTGGGTTTATCAAACACTACATTACTAGTGTCATTTACTACTGCATTTCCTGAGCCTAGCCTATTCCATTGATCTACCACTCTATTTTTTAGCCAGTAACAGATAGTTTTGATGACTGCTGCTTTATAGTAAAGCTCCAGGTTTGGTACCACTAACTTACCTTCCTGTGCATTTTTTTTCATTATTTCCCTGGATATTCTTGATTCTTTGTTTTTCCAGATGAATTTTGTTATTATTTTTTCTAGCTGTATAAAATAATTTTTAGGTAGTCTGATTGGTATGGCACTGAATAAGTAAATTAATTTAGGCAGTATTGTCATTTTTACTATATTAGCTCTGCCTATCCATGAGCAATTGATATCTTTCCAATTATTTAGATCTGATTTGATTTGTGTGAAGAGTGTTTGGTAGTTGTGTTCATAGAGTTCCTGGGTTTGTCTTAGCAAGTAGACTCCCAAGTATTTTATATTATCTACCGTTACTTTAAATGGAATTTCTCTTTCTATCTCTTGCTGCTGGACTTTGTTGGTCATGTATAGAAATGCTGATGATTTATGTGGATTTATTTTATATCCTGCTACTTTGCTAAAGTTCTTAATTGTTTCAAGTAATTTTTGAGTTGATTCTCTAGGATTCTTTAATTATACCATCATATTATCTGAAAGAGTGATAGTTTTGTTTCCTCCTTGTCTATTCTAATTCCTTTAATTCCTTTCTCTTCTATGATTGCTAAATCTAACATTTCTAGTACAATAATGGACATCCTTGTTTCACCCCTGATCTTAATGGGAAGGCCTCTAATTTATCTCCATTGCATATAATACTTGCTGATGGCTTTAGGTAGATACTGTTTATTATTTTAAGGAAAGCTGCACCTATTCCAAAACTCTCTAGTGTTTTTATTAGGAATGGGTGCTGTATTTTGTCAAAAGCTTTCTCTGCATTTATTGAGATAATCATATGATTTTGTTTGGTTTTCTTATTGATGTGGTTGATTATGTTAATAGTATTCCTAATGTTGAACCAGCCCTGCATTCCTGGTATAAATCCCACCTGGTCATAGTGTATTATCCTGGTGATCACTTGCTGTAATCTCCTTGGTAATATCTTATTTTAGATTTTAGCATCAATATTCATTAGGGAAATTGGTCTATAATTTTCTTTCTCTATTTTTGCTTTGCCTGGTTTTGGTATCACCACCATATTTGTGCCATAAAATGAATTTGGTAGAACTCCTTCTTCACCTATTTTTCCAAATAATTTGTATAATATTGGAATTAATTGTTCTTTAAATGTTTGGTAAAATTCACCTGTAAACCCATCTGGCTCTGGGGATTATTTCTTAGGGAGTTCATTAATGGCTTGTTCAATTTCTTTTTCTAATATGCGTTTATTTAAGGATTTTATTTCCTCTTCAGTTAACCTGGGCAGTTTGGATTTTTGTAAATATTCATCCATTTCATTTAGATTGTCAAATTTATTGGCATACAGTTGGGCAAAATAATTCCTAATTATTGATTTTATTTCCACTTCATTGGTGGTAACATCACCCTTTTCATTTTTGATACTGGTGATTTGGTTTTCTTCTTTTTTTTAAAATCAAATTCACCAATATTTTATCTATTTCATTGTTTTTTTCATAAAACCAACTCTTAGTTTTATTGATTAATTCTATAGTTTTTTTGCTTTCAATCTTATTAATTTTTCCTTTAATTTTCAGGATCTCTAGTTTAGTATCTAATTGGGGATTTCTAATTTGTTCTTTTTCTAGCTTTTTAAGTTGCATGCCCAATTCATTAATCTCCTCTTTCTCTTTTTTATTCATGTAAGCATTTAGAGCTATACATTTTCCCCTAAGCACTGCTTTGGCTGCATCCCAAAGATTTCGGTATGTTGTCTCATTATTGTCATTCGGTTGGATATAGTTATTGATTGTTTCTATGATTTGTTGTTTGGCCCATTCATTCTTTAGAATGATATTGTTTAGTTTCCAATTAATTTTCATTCTACTTTTCCCTGGCTCTTTCTTATATGTAATTTTTATTGCATCATGATCTGAGAAGGATGCATTTACTATTTCTGCCTTTCTACATTTGACCATGATGTTTTTGTGCCCTAATACATGGTCAATTTTTGAAAATGTGCCATGTACTGCTGAGAAAAAGGTATATTCCTTTCTATCCCCATTCAATTTTCTCCAGGCATCTATCATGTCTAACTTTTCTAGTAATCTATTCACCTCTTTCACTTCTTTCTTATTTATTTTTTGGCTAGATTTATCTAATTCTGAGAGGGGGAGATTCAGATCCCCCACTAGTATAGTATTACTGTCTAATTCTTCTTGGAACTCATTTAACTTCTCCTCTAAGAATTTTGATGCTATACCACTTGGCGCATACATATTTAATATTTAATATTGATATTACTTCATTATCTATAGTACCTTTTAGCAAGATGTAATTTCCTTCCTTATCTCTTTTAATGAGATCTATTTTTGCCTGTGCTTTGTCTGAGATAAGGATTGCTACGCCTGCTTTTTTTTACTTTAGCTGAAGCATAATATATTCTGCTCCAGCCTTTTACCTTTACTCTGTGTGTATCTCTCTTCTTCAAACGTGTTTCTTGTAAACAGCATATTGTAGGATTCTGGTTTTTAATCCACTCTGCAATTAGCTTCCGTTTTATAGCAGAGTTCATCCCATTCACATTCACAGTTATTATTACTGACTGTCTATTCCCCTCCATTTTATTTACCCCCTTTGTTCTTTTCCCCCCTTCTTTCACCCCATTCCTCCTCACCGACATTTTACTTCTTACCCCTGCCTCCCCCAATCTGCCCTCCCTTTTTTATTACTCCCCTCTCTTTTCTTTACCCTTTTCTCCCTTGTTTTTGTCCTCCCTTCTATCAGTCCCCCCTTTCCCTTCCCCTTTTGCTTCCCTAAAGAATGCACTAAGTTTCTTTATCCCAATGAACGTATATGTTATTCCCTCTTTGAACCAAATCTAATAAGATTAGGGTTGAAACAATGTTCACCCCCTCCTTTCTTTCCCTCTATTGTAATAGAGTTTTTTTTTTCACCTCTTCATGTGATATAATTCATCCCATTCCACCTCCCCTTTCCTTTCCTCCCCTTAGACTCCCTTTTTAACCCCTTAATTATTTTTGTTATCATCACATCAAAGACAATGTATATTTATACCCTCTGTGAAAACTCCTCTCTTCCCAAATACATTTACAGTTCTTAAGAGTTATGAGTATTATCTTCCCATGTAGGGATATAAGCAGTTTAACCTAATTGAGTAACCTTTTTTTTTCCCCCTCTGTTTACCTTTTTAAGCTTTTCTTGAGTCTTGTAGGTTAAGATCGAATTTTCTATTCAGTTCTGGTCTTTTTATCAGGAAAGACTGAAAGTCTCCAATGTCATTAAATGTCCATCTTTTCCCCTGAAAGAGAATGCACATTTTTGCTGGGTAATAGATTCTTGGCTGTAATTCAAGCTCCTTTGCCTTCTGGAATATCATATTCCAAGCCTTGCGGTCCTTTAATGTTGAAGCTGCCAGGTCCTGAGCAATCCTGACTACGCCTCCATGATATTTAGATTGTTTCTTTCTGGCTGCTTGGAGTATTTTCTCCTTCACCTTATAATTCTGGAATTTGGCTACAATATTCCTTGGAGTTTTCCTTTTGGGGTCTCTTTCAGGAGGTGATCAGTGGATTCTTTCAATTATGATTTTATCCTCTGATTCTATGATATCAGGGCAGTTCTTCTTAATAATTAACTGGAATATGGTGTCTAGATTCTTTTTCTGGTCATGGCTTTCAGGCAGACCAATGATTCTTAAATTGCCTCTCCTGGATCTGTTTTCCAGATCAGTTGTCTTTCCAATGAGGTATTTCACATTTTCTTCTATTTTTTCATTCTTTTGATTCTGCTTAACTGATTCCTGGTGTCTTTTGGATTCCTTATCTTCCAACTGACCAATTTTAATTTTTAAGGCATTGTTTTGTTTGTGTGTGTGTGTGTGTGTGTGTGTGTGAGGCAATTGGGGTTAAGTGACTTGCCCAGGGTCACACAGCTAGTAAGTATTAAGTGTCTGAGGCCAGATTTGAACTCAGGTCCTCCTGACTCCAGGGCTGGTGCTCTATCCACTCTATCCACTGTGTCACCTAGCTGCCCCAAGGCATTGTTTTTAAGATATTACTAAGTGCTATACAGTTCTGAATCCATAGTAGGCATACTTTCAAAAGCTTTATTGATGTTTAAAATCTTTATTGTTTTTATTTTACAGTCATTTCTAGATACTGTTTTCTCTTCCTCCACAGCTCCTGAGTCTCCCCTTTTAACAAAGGAAAAAAAATGAAAGAAAACCAATGGCAATATAAAATTAATCAGCTACCAGGTGACACTGTCAAGGTCTCTCTGAGAATGTTGGCATCAATATAAGCCATGGGATATACTGACACACAGTTGCTTAAGATGGCACGGTCTCATCAAAGAATGTGCTGTACTCTTTGAGCAAAGAACTGTGGTAGCCCAAAAGAAATGTGAGATGTGCACATTTAGAGACATCTCTTCTCCAAATGTTCATGTGGATTATTTGTGTCTGACCTGTGGTAGAGCCTTCCAAGCTTGTACTATTTGATCAGCCACAGTCAAACACACTGTACCCTGACCCTGACATAGTGATGTCATTTTGGACCTCTTTGAGAATTAAGGACAAGGGGGCAGCTAGAGGGCACAGTAGATAAAGCACCAGCCCTGGATTCAGGAGTACTCGAGTTCAAATGTGGCTTCAGACACTTGACACTTACTAGCTGTGTGACCCTGAACAAGTCATTTAACCCCCATTGCCCCGCCCCCCCAAAAAAAAACAAAAAGAAAAAGGAAAAGAATTAAGGACAAACTATCAGGTATAATATTCTATGGTTATAGTCCTCTACTCCTCCAGTAATAGAAAAGAACTATTCCTCTTCATCTCCTCTCTAGAGCCAAAATTGATCATCATAATTATACTGCATTCAGTTTTGTTTTATTGTTTATTATGTTTATGTAAAGGTGTGTTCTATTTACACTGTTGTAATCATTGTATCCAGTCATTTCTTGAAGATAGAATATACTCAAGTATATACGTTCACACAAGTCATGCAATATTTCTCTGAATTTCTCTTTATCAAAAAAATGCTTGTATGTATACAGTCAAGTAAAGTTCAGTCTAGGATTTCACTATCTTCACAGGAAATTAGGAAGAGGAAATTAGGTGGGTCATCAACTCTTTCTCACCAACTAGACATTTTTTATTTCTTCTTTACCATTCATTCACATATGGCCTCCTTCATCTTGAAAGCTTTTGTAACCACTTCTACTGCCAAAGAAAATATGACTTCTCACCTTTGGCTTTTGGATTGACATATCAGAAAGCTATCCAGAATCAATAGAGAGTAGTTTAGAACTAGCCATGGAATTCACCTGATTCTGATAGTTGTATTTTTTTTTTAGCAATACATGGAGTCAACACTGAAAACTACCAACCTCTTGATTCTGAGTGTGATACTGATTATTATCTTTTTTTTTTTTTTTGGTGGGGCAATAAGGGTTAAGTGACTTGCTCAGGGTCATGCAGCTAGTAAGTGTTAAGTGTCTAAGGCCAGATTTGAATTCAGGTCCTTCTGAATCCAGGTCCAGTGCTTTATCCACTGCACTACTTAGCTGCCCTGATGCTTATATTATCTTAAAACAAACCTCTCTTTTATACATGATGATAGAGTCATATGTTTAGAGCTATAAGGGACCCTAGAAGTTATCAACATCTTTGTTTTACACATGAGTAAACTGGCACCTATAAAGGTCATGGGTTCTATATTATGATAGTACGAGATGATGATCTTGATTACACTGGAGCTGTAATTACTTGGTATAGACCACTCCCGGTGAGGAGATTCCTTTTACCAATATCCCAACAGTTTTTATTCTCCAACTTGGTGCCTTAGAAAATTACCTAGTACAGAAGATAGAAGAACCAGCCCTGGAGTCAGGAGGACTTGATTTCAAATCAGGTTTCAGACAGTTTAGTAGCTATGTGACTCCCGGGCAAGTCACTTAACCCTAATTGCTTCAAAAAAAAAATTACCTGATACACTAAGACATTGAGTTACATTCCCCAGGTCACACATCCAGATATATCAGAGTTAGAACTAAATAGTCAGACTCTGAGGGCAGCTAATTATCCACTCCACCTTGGTGCTCCTTGTTAGAAATAAAGGGTATAAAGGGAGAGGTCACGATGGAATGTTGTGTTCAAGGAACAGCAAGTAGTCTAGTTTGCCTGGAGTATAGAGTGTGTGAGGTGGAGTAATGCATGATCATTTTGTAAAGAGAGGCTAGAGTCTTGAAGGGCTTCACACACTTGAAAAAAGTTTTCATTTTAGCACATGTGACATGGGGAGTCCATGGAACTTTTTGAACAGTTACACCTGGATTTTTGTAATATCACTTTGAGGCCTGTTTAAAGGCTGGATTAGAGATAGGAGAGACTGATTGTATAAAGGGAAAACAATTAGAAGGCTATTATAATAGTCCAGGCAAGAAATAATACAGTATAATTGTGGTATGAGTAGAGAGAAAGGAACCTGTTGAAGAGTTATTGAGAAGGTAGGAGTAATAAAAATTGATGGTTGATTAGATATCGTGGGTAAATGAGAATAAAGAATTGAGAATCTTAGAATAATAGGTAGGAAACTGGAAGGGACCTTAAAGGATATCAGGTTCAATCTTCTCATTTTATGGAAGAGTCAACTGAGGCCTAAAGAAGAAAAATGACTTGCCCAACATTATGCACATTGGAAATAATGCATCTAGGCCCTCTGATACCAAGGTCAATGTTCTTTTCACTGGTATCACGATGATTCCTAGGATATGAAGCTAGGTGACTAGAAGAATGGTGGGTGCTCGTGACATCATATTAGGTTATATATGGTCATTCAAAAAGCAACTTTTGTACTTTATAGCATCTCCATATATGGGGTTAAAGGGACCTGTCATGGATCTCTCCTTTGTAGTTACCTAATCTCATTCATACCCCTCTAGAAATACTTATTTCCATGGAGATTGTAGGGAGCTCAGAAACCTACCATTCAGATATGGAATCTGGCTGGCATTTCTAATCATGGTTCTTCAATAATGGTACATTGGCATGGGAGATAGTGAGGTTTGCAGGCCATCTCCTGCCATATAGTTTTATTCACACAAGGGTTTTGGTGAGAGACCCCAGATTGCTTAACTCACACAAATTTTCATGTTTTGATTCATCTAAATTATTTCAACTTTATCTCTCTCTCTCCCTCTTCCTCTCTCCTATGGAAAGTTTCCCCTAAGCCCCATAATTATTATTGCTTTCACCTCCTTCAGTTATATCACATTCACATATCTATGCTTTGTTGTATTTATCCTTTGAGGATAGAAGCTCCTTTGAGGACTTAAATTTTTAAAAAAAGTCTTCATGTCCTCAGGATCTAACAAGTGTCTTGCACATAGTAGATGTTTAATAAATATTTGCTGAATTGAATTAGCTTGTACTCCCACCAGGAATATTGCTACAATATGTATCTCTTCTAAATTATGGGCATACAACCTAAGGAGATTAAGGACAGAAGGAAAGGATTCATATGTATAAAACTATAGTGGCATTGGTTGGTAAGTAGTAAAGAACTGGACACAAAACAAGCACCCCCAATATGGGGGATGACTGAACAAATTGTGGGATATGAATATAAAGGAATATTTTTGTGCCATGTCTTATGATTAGTATGATGGATTCAATGAAACAAGAAGACATACACACTATGTAGCAGAGTTAGATGAACAGAATTAGGAGAAAGATTTATATTTATGGGGCTTAGTGGATAGAATGCTGGGCCTGGAGTCGTGAACACCTGAGTTCAAATCCAGCATCAGACATTTACTAGCTGTGTCAACCTGGGTGTCACTTAACCCTGTTGCCCTCAGTTTCCTCATTTGTAAAATGAGCTGGAGAAGGGAAAGGCAAACCACTCCAGTACCTTTGCTAAGAAAACCTTACATGGGGTAAGATCAGTGACCTTGTCTGGAACTACATGCATAATTTTACACTGTAGCCTTGTAACAGCTGTTCTTAATTGTTTTATTTTTTAATTAATAAAAATTTATTTTCTCTCTCTCCCACCTCTAACTCATTGGGAAGAAAAAGAAGAAAAACAAATTCTCTCATTTGTTATATGTGTGTATATATGAATATATATGTATTTATATATATATATACATATGCATTTATGTGTATGTGGATATACGTGTATGTAGGTAGATAGTTGTTCAGTTATTTTCAATCATATCCAATTTTGTGACCCAATTTGGGGTTTTCTTGGCAAAGATACTGGAGTGGTTTTCCATTTCTTTCTTCAAATCATTTTACAGATGAACAAACTAAGTCAATCAATGTTAAGTGACTTGCCCAGGGTTATACAGATAGTAAGCCTGGATTTGAAATTAGGTCTTCCTGAATCCAGGCCTGGCACTCTAACTACTGTACCACCCAGCTGCCAGTTGAAGGTTTATAGCTCCTTATACCTATCTCAATATACCTTGCTTTCAAGTTCCCTTCTCAGCAAAATTGCTTAACTGTGTACATGTAATTCATGTGTGGCTACCCTTGTATAAATCTCATATAAATTAAACTTTTCAAGGCCTGGACAGGAAGGAGACTCAGCATCTTTCCAGCTCACTCTCCTCTAACAAACGGCTTAATATATTTCTTTCTAAAGCAATTTCAGATTTTGGAGTTTGTTCTCATGAGCAATTTTCTCTCTCTCTTCCTCACACATAAATGATAGATATGAACGTGTAGATATGTAGATATAGAGAAAGATATAAAACTATAGATGATATGGCTATGGGCATAGATAAAGATACATATGTAGGTATGGGTATATATGTATATGTGTGTATATATGTATGTATACACACATATGTGTGTGTATATATATATATTGATCCTTACAATGCTCATAGATCTTATAGCTTTCAAAGTATTTACAGTGGTTTTTTTTTAATTATTATTTTATTTTTTAGTGAGGCAATTGGGGTTAAGTGACTTGCCCAGGGTCACACAGCTAGTAAGTGTTAAGTGTCTGAGGCCAGATTTGAACTCAGGTATTCCTGACTCCAGAGCCGGTGCTCTATCCACTGCACCACCTAGCTGCCCCTACAGTGTTATTGTATACATTTTTTTCCTGGTTTGACTCATTTTATTCTTTACCAATTTATAACAGGCCTCAAAATTGTTTGTTTTTAAGATATCGATGTTATAGTATATATTGCTTTGATTCTGCTCACTTAGCTTTGCATCAGTTCCTAGAAATCCAGGTCTCTTTCACATAATTTCTTACAACACAATTGTAGTCTATTATATTCATATTCCATATAGCATAACATTAAAAAACTGCAAGCTAAAGGGATGTCCATCAATTGAGGGATGAATAAATTAAAATCACATATACTAATATTTATGTACACCTCATACAAATCGAGTATCAGAAATTGTTTCTTATGTGTCTTTTTTTCTTTGTATATTGAAGTAGTTTTGTTTGTTGATGGGTATTGAATTCAAAATAAGAAAGATTTAATTTGAAGAAAAACACCTATAAAGCACTATTATACAAATGTGAATGAACTCTGCAAGTCAAGGGAAGAGGAAACAAAAGCCTTCTTAGTAGCAAAGAAAAATTATTTTCTAATGCTTTGAAATCACTAGTAAATTTATATCAACATGAAAGTCTATTAAGGAAGGAAAAAGAACTCTGGGGGTGAGTGATGAAAAGAAGTTACCAAAGAGATCATCTAGTCAAAAAAAAATTAATAGATGAAGAAACTGAGGTACAAAGAGCTGAACAAATTTAGCCCATGTCCCATATCCAATGCATGACTCAGATCCAAGTCTTCTCAGTTATATTTCAGTGCTCTTTTCACCATACTATGCCGTCTTATTGTATCTCCATTTTTGTTTCCCTACAAACCATAAAATGCATTAAAGGTGAAAGAGCTACAAATATTGCCTTGATAAATGAAAAAAAAATGATATTGTCTAATATAATGTTATCCCAAAGCTCTATCATAGATTTCCTGGTCATTAGATATACTTTTGATATGAAACTTCAATGGAGTCAAATATAACATTATTAATTATGGAACTTCCAGGTTTTCAAACTGAAGAGCATGGTCTTGAAGTATATCTTTAACATTGAAGACCATTTTCTACCTTTCAGAGGTTTTTAGTTGAACTATCTATTTAGAAAGTGTGGTATTCCTCCAAAAGATGACTTACCAGTTTAGAAAATGTAAGCAGGATGAAATTCTTCCTAAAAGTAACCCTATATATTATTTTCTACGTTATAGATTATTATTGAATATGAGTGCAATGTGCCTGTAGCCCTATCATACCAACATGATGTTTTTAAAAATGTGCATTTAATAGAGCCTTGAGCTTGAACCACGATTCATGACCATTTTTCAAAACCTTTGTGCAGCATTCTTATGACAGCAATAAATACCTGAATATCAGATTAATAATTGGATTCTGACAAGTTTGCACTCCTGGCCACACATCACTGAAATTGTTTATTCAGCATCTCTCAGGGGGGGAAATCCAGGCAGATGGTTTTACATGAGACATTTTTACAGTTAGAAAAAATCAGAGTCAATGCTGAAAGCCAATACTGCTTCTTTTGTGAAAATCTTATGTTGAGTTACATTTTGGATGCTACAGAAAACAATGGAGCTGGATTGCACTTAAATATCTTACATATTTTCAAATGGAAAAATGAGCCATTTCTCAATGATTTCACAGGTGAACTTAATGAGTAATTCAATGACTTCCTCCTCACTAGAGAATAAAATTCAACAAATAAAAAAGCAAACAAACAAACACCACCATTGTCTGGCATTCAATACTCTCCTCAATATGGCTTACACCTGCTTTCCAACCTTTGTCTCAGTTTTCTCATCTGTAAAATGTGAACAATAATAGCACATAGCTCTTAGGATTAAGGTAAGGATAAAATCACACATACATACACGTGTGCATATATTATTTTTCTTCAAGATTATTGACAACCCAGACCTCCACCTTTCTAACCTTATTGAACATTTCTCTCTCTCCAACACTTTTATCCAGTCATATTGTTTCATCTCTGTTCCTTACACAAAACACCCTGTTACTTTGTACTGATCATCCCCCATTCCTGGAATGCTCTCTCTTGTCAACCTCAACCTTTCCTATTCCCCTTCTGCCTTTTAGATTCAGCTCAAGCATCACTGTTTAAATGAATCCATTCCTGATCTCTATCACGACTAGTGCCTGCTTTAATTATTCTGTATTCAATTAATTTCTATTTATTTGAATTTTATTATCATCATACTTCACACACTTACAAAAATATATTGCCTCCTTCATTAGTGTGTAAATTCCCTGAAAGTAGAAATTCTTTTTTTTCCCCCACTCTTTGTATCTCTAGTGTCTTAGTACTATGCCTGGTACATAATAGGTGCTTAATTGAAGTAAGTGCTTATTGATTGGTTGTCTTATAGACAAGCGCTAAAAAAGAGCAAATAATTTTTAAAACATGAAATACAGATTGTTAATAAGCAGTTCAAAGATCTTCAAGATCACTAATAATCAGAAAAATTAAAATTATAACAAACCTGAAGTATCATCTCACATTCATCAAGCTAGCAATAAAAGGGGAAATGCTGGTGGGATTCGGAGAAGACAAGTTAATTCATGAATTTATGAACTGGTTCAAGTCTTCTGGAAAACAATTGGAACTTATACCAGAAAGTTATGAAATTCTTTATACCCTTTCACACTGCCAGGGCAACTCTCTTTCAATGAGAGTTAAGTGATTTGCCAAGGGTCACCCAGCTAGTAAGTGTCTGAGGTCAAATTTGAACTCAGGTCCTCCTAAATACAGGGCACTGGCTTTATCTTCTGCACCACCTAGCTGCACCTTTTTTTCTTTTTTAAATTAGATTTTTTTTAATATCAGGGCAACTCTAAGGAGGTTTTTAGCATCAATAAAAGGCTTATATATCCCAAATTTGCAGAGCAGCATGATTTGTTATAATAATAAAAAAAAACACAGAAAAGAGTAGGTGCCTAATGATGGGGAAATGACAATATATTTTATAAGATGAAGAATGGATATGAAGAATTCAGAGAAAGAAAATCAGAGTCCAAACAATAACATAAGTAAAAAAAATTGTACCAATGTAAATACAATTAACACCAAAAAGTAACAAAACTCTGGTCAAATGTAATATTACATATTGTCAAAGCATAATGTCTTTGTTAAGGCATAATCCCTTTTTTCCAGTTAATCAAGTGCTTTGAGGTAATATGCTTGGTGGGAGTGATTGTTTGGGTATTTCCTGGGAAGAGTTTATGGCAAATATATGTACTGATAAATTTAAATTTTTAAACTTTGAAAAGTCATGTGTTTTTCTACTTCTTGCTATTTGCTCATGCTCTTTCCTCCACCTGGAATCCTACCTAATCACCATTCTATTCCCAATCAACCTTTTGGGAGTCTGCTCTTCCTTCGACATCTAGTTCAGATGCCTCCTCCTCCATAAAGACTTTCATTTTCACTTTTTATTCAAGTAAAAAGTTATCCCTCTCTCTCTTTCTCTCCCAAAGCATTTTTTTCTCCTCTCTCACTAATAGCATTTATCATATCCTGCCTTGGATTACATTGATTTATGTTCATGTCATCTCTACTAGCTTCTAGGATAATCTAGGGTAGGGACTCCATTTATTGTTCATTATATCTCCCAAAGTGTTGATAGAGTACTTTGGGAAAGAAATATTGGTTGAATAGAAGTGAAGTGAAGTGAATTCATTTTCAACTGTCTAAGCAAGGAATTGATAATACACAACACTTTCAATTTCCTCTTTGCATCCCATAGATATAAGTAACTGATCTTGGAGGAAATTGTCAGAAATGTAAATTAGTATAGAATTCTAAATCTTGCTCAATGGTAGTGATGAAGTATTAATTCATTCCTCTACATTTTCATGAATTGGCCAGAGTATTTTTATTATTTATGTATTCAAGAGGTTGAATGGAACACAGAAACACAAGTAGATCTCTCAGCTGTGTTCTACAACGAAGTAGAGTATAGCTGCCTGATTTATAGTTTTACAACAGGTGTGATGAGACAAAGGATAAATTGGGAATTATAATCAGATGAAAGCTAAATAGAGGTAGTACAATGCTAAGAGAGGGATGTGTAATATTAGGAGACTGATGAAGGAATGGTTAGGGGGCCACAGTCTAGTGTGACTGACTTGTAACTGCAACATTCTTGGAACAAGTATTGAAAGCTGGATAGATAGTTTTTTTTTTTTTAACATCCTGTCTAGGGGTGGTATTCTGTTTTGCTGGAATACATTTCCTCATAGTTCCTTGTCTTCATATTAGCAATGGCTAACCTATCCACAGCCTTTGAAGTGATGCTAAGCTTTCTAGAAATACAACAAAATAAGATAGAGGTAGTACTAGGGTTTTCATTACAAAGTAGCATTTTAGATACTACAGATGTAGGAGGCAAGATCAAAATAAGAACAAAGTAAAGGGCAGAGCCAAGATGGTGGAGGAGAGGCTGTAACTCCCACAAGCTCCAGATAAACCTGTCCACTCACTCCCAAATAATGCCGTAAAACAAACAAACAAACAAAAACCCCAGAGCAGCCTAATGCACATAAGAACAGAGTGAGACTATTTTTCAGCAAAAGAGGGCAATTGTGATCACCTGCTGATTGAGCTGAACAGCTCAGTGCCTGGTCCAGACCCAGCCAGGAATAGATAGTGCTTCCAGCATGCCTCAGAGTCTTCAGCACCAGCAGCTAGAAAAAAGTAATTCAAATACTGTGGAGCTACAGTAAAGATAAAACAAGGTCTAGCAGCATCTACATTAAAAGACCAGAGGGCATGGAATATGATATTCCAGAGAGCAAAGGAACTGGGACTCCCACCAAGGATCACATACCCAGAAAAATTGGGTATAATCTTTCAGGGGAAAAATAGAGCTTCAATGAAAAAGAGGTTTTTCAGGCATTCATGATGAAAAGACTCGAACTGATTAGAAAATTTGACTTTTTTTGTGTGGGCAATGAGGGTTAAGTGACCTGCCCAGGGTCACACAGCTAGTAAGTGTCAAGTGTCTGAGTTTGGATTTGAACTCATGTCCTCCTGAATACAAGGCCAATTCCTTATACACTGTGCCACCTACCTGCCCCCAAAATTTGACTTTCAAATACAAGACCCTAGAGAAGCATAAAAAGTTAAACAGGAAAAAGAAATCATGAGGGTATTAAAAGATTAAACTGTTTATATTCCTACATGGGAATATAATACCCCTAACTTACAATATCTTTCTCAGTATTAAGGCAGCTGAAAGGAATATACTCACAGGGCAAAGGTGTGAATTGACTATGAAGGGATGATATCTGTAAAGCATTAATTTTTTGTTTATCCTTGTGTTTTTGTGGAGCAGGCAGGGTGGGGTGGCTTATATCTGGGGATGGATGTGGGCTCAGGGCTGGTGCTTTGTCCACTGTGTCACCTAGGTGACCCATGATGACATCTTTAAAATAAGGTTAAGAGGTAAGAGGAATGTACTGGAAGGAAGGGAAAGGGAGAGGCAGATTGGGGGGAAATAGTTCACATAAAAGAAAAAGCTTATGGAGTAGAGGGGAAGATAGGGAAGCAGCGGGGGAGTGAGTGGGCCTAACTCTCATCAGAATTGGCTCAAAGAGGGAATAATTTACACACTCAAGAGGGGATAATATTATAGCTTACCCTGTGGGAAAGTGGGAGGGGAAGGGGACAAGGCGGGGAGAGGCAATAGAAGGAAGAGCAGACTGGGGGAGGGGGAAGTAAGAAGCAAAACACTTTCAGGGAGGGATAGGGTGAAGGAATAAAGATAATAGAGTAAATATCAAGGGGAAGGATTAAGATGGAGAGTAATACAATTATCAATGGTAACTGTGAACGAAATGATGAGCAGGATGGTATCAGAAGGATGTATGAAAATGCAAACCATCAACAGAGATAGAACTGATGGTAGCTGAATACAGATTGAGGTAGGTATAATTTTATTTGTGAGCTCCTCTTTCTAAAGGTATTTTGTCTATTTTCTTTCACAACCTGACTAATGAGAAGATGTTTTGCATAACTGCACATGTATGACATATTGAATTGCTGGATTTCATAGGGAGGAATGAGGAGGGAGGGAAGAAGAAAATTTAGAACACAAAGTTTTAAAAAAATCAATGTGAATAGTAATGATGAGCAGGGGGAGTTCAGAAAGACCTGGAAGGACTTACATGAACTGATGCTGACTGACAGGAGCAGAACCAGGAGAACATTGTATCCAGTAACAGCAGCATTGTGTAATGAACAATGGTGAAAGACTTGGCTCTTTTTAGCAATGCAATTGTCCAAAACAATGTCAAAGAACTTCATAATAGAAAATGTTCTCAACATCCAGAAAAAAGAACTATGGTTTAGGAATGCAGAGTGAATCATACTGTTTCTACTTTTGGGCTGTTTTTTAAAAATTTTTTATTATTTTTGAGGTATTTCCCTTGTGCTCTGACTCTTCTGTCACAATATGACTAATGCAGAAATATATTTAATGTGATTGCACTTATATAACTTATATTAGATTGCTTTCTGTATTGGGGAGGAAGGATGGAAGGGAGGGTGGGAGAAAAATTTGGAACTGAAAACCCTATGAAAACAAATGTTGAAAACTATCCTCATATGGAACTGGAAAATGATAAAATACTGAACAAAAAATAATAACAAAGTAGAAGCACCCTATTAATTCCATCTTTGGATTTATTTAAATAATGACTAAGTTTCTAGGCTTCTGAATTTATTAAGGAAGGTGTTGGGGGTGGAGTGGGGCCAATATAGTGGTGGTAGTGGTAGATAAGGCCTTATTAGATCACCTATAGATAAGGATAGCCCTAGAAGGGGGGTTATTCTAGAGTTTCCTAGTACTTACAAGCTTTAAAGGACTTTTGAAATCATCTATTTTCATAGATGTGATAAATGGGACCCAGAAAATTAGAAAAAAATATTTGCCCAAGGTTACACAAATGGTAAATTGGAGAGTCAGGATTTGACTTAGAGGCAGATAGATGGCTCAATGGATAAAGCACTGGGCCTGTGATCAGGAAAACCTGACTTTGAATCTGGCCTCAGATGCTCACTAGCTAAATGTGTGACTGTGGCAAGTCACTTAACCTGTTTACCTAATCCACTTGAGAAGGAAGTGGCAAACCACTCCAGAAAACCTCAAATGAGGGTCACAAAGAATCAGACATGGCTGAACACCTGAAAAACAACAATAACACAGGTAGTAAATAAGAGAACCAAGATTTGACTCTAGGTTTTTTTATTCTAAATCCAATGTTTTCCTCCTACTATATTATGCTTTAAGTTCATGTATGAAGTACATCCTTTGTTTTATCTGTTGTAGGTCCAAAGATAAGGAGAAAGCTTATGTGGAAACGAGTCATTCATAAGAATGATGGTCTTGAGGCCCCAAATCAAAAGCTAGTTGTCTTCCTCTGCTTTCTTCATTGTTCCACTCTCTTAGAATCTCCTTTAAACTTGAACTTTCTCCTTAACTTGAACTTTCTGGCAAAATTATGCAAGGGGAGGCTGATGGGTCAATGGGAACTTTACTATGACTCTGAGAGTTGCTATCACTATGTGTTTGAAGGTTCAGGAATCCAACCAGTGGAAGGCCTCCAGTCTTGTGTCCTGATTCAGAAGAACAATGAAAGGTTGGAAATGGCAGAAAGGGAAACTTCAGTAATTTGCCTTTGAAGGCTTGATCACATCATTATAAAAAGAAGGTATAACTAGGTTAAGATATTTCTAGTGTTATTTCCCAGCCATCACATACTATTCCACATGGCCACATGTGCTATACTTCTTTCTAGAAACAACTTTGTTATGTCATTTTCTAGGGCTTTTATTTTTATTATGAATAAATGTATTTTAACTTTCACTTTACATCTAAAAGGCATATAATGGAAATATTCACTATGATTTACAATAAGATAAAACTTCAGACATTATAGAATCTTTCATCCTGGGATAGCTTTGCTGTTTGCAGGGATCAAATGTCAGCTATAAGAAATAGATAGGAATTGCTTATTTAGTGCTTCCATTTGTTGTAGCAAATCTATCTGTCAAGTGAATTTGACAATAAGATGAGCAAACAAAGTATTAATTGCATATCTTCTCCAGGATTGGCCTTGAGCCCTTCCATATGATAGCATTTTGAGTTAATTAGGAATTTCACAGCAACAACACAGGAAAGGAATTCACAAGACAAAGATAATCTGTCTAGCACAGATACAAATGCTAGTTAAAAGATTTGTTTTGTAGTTGTCAGGTTTTACATTAATGCCACAAGTGAGGATTTAAAAAAAAATTCTTATAAATGTATATTTACTACTATGTCATACAATATAAATGAGAGCCCTGCACCCCGAAAATAACTTATGACATTCTCTCACAAGTACATACAGAGTCCAGAGAAAAGAGACTTCAAGCTTAGAAAGATGTGGCAAAAGTTCAGGTGACTCACAACTATAGGAAATTATTTTCTTTAGTAATAAAGGAGATGCCATTAGTTATGTTGTGGCTTTGAAAATTTATTTTGGTGAGGAGGTGTTCCTTGTTTGAATCTTGTATCTCTTTTTCTTCAGCTTGTTCAATCATTTCTCTACTCCTAAAGTAGAGAGTGTTACCAGCCACTGTTGTCCAGGGACAGGTGTTGATAGGCCATCAATGAAAATCTTAATTCTCTGTCTCCCTCTGGAGAATTCCAGCAATAGGATTCCCAGGAACTATGACATCAAACTTTGTGATTTTTTTATGCTTCTCAAGTCATGTATTGGAAAGTCAATTTTTTTGTTCAGAACTGGTCTTTTGATCATGAATGTTTGAAAGTTCTCTCTTTCATTGATTGTCTATTTTCCTCCCCACCTCCCCAAAAGATTAAACTCAGTTTTGCTGGTTAGTAATTCCTGCTTGTAATCCTAGCTCCTTTGTGCTCTGGAATATCATATTCTAAGCCCTATCATCCTTTAATGTGGAAGCTGCTAAATTTTGTGATATCGTGAATGTGGCTCCATGATACTTGAATTGTATCTTTCTGGTTCCTTGCAATATTTTTTTCCTTGACCTGGGAACTCTGGAATTTGGCTATAATATTTCTGGGAATTTTCATTTTGGGATCATTTTCAGGAAGTCATTGGTGGATTATTTTAATTTCTATTTTATCCTCTGGTTTGAGCATAACAAGGTAGTTTTCCTTAATAATTGGTTGAAAAATGATATCTAGGCTCTTTTTTTTTGGCTCATGGATTTCAGGTAGTCTAATAATTTTAAATTATCTGTCCTCATTTTTGCAGGGCAGAGCCAAAATTGCAGATAAAAGGTTGTGATGAAATAATGGGATTTCGCAGATACTCAAAGACCCACCTGGAGATTAATCTAGACTGATTGAATCAAGTGAGAGTGATTACCTGCTTATTAGCCTACTTCAAATTAACTGGATTGTAATCACACCTTGAGAACACCTTCAGAACCAATGGATTTGGATGATGCCAACCAATCAGCTTGAAGCAGTGTGTAAGGACCGCCTCTGTTCTAGACCTATAAAATGCTTCCACGATCAGTTTGCTGGAGAGAATTTGTGATTGAAACAGACTTGTGGCAGAGGACTTGAGGAAGAGCCAGACCAGGCTGGAACTCTAGGCTAAATAGGCTTTTTTCTCAACTTTCTGAACTCCATGGGAATATCTGTATTCTTTAATAAATGTTTAATGCCCAAGGACTGGTGCTAAACCTTCTAATTTAAGGTGACCACAATTTAGATTTTAAACATCACAAGGTAGTAAGCTCTCAGAACTCATGACATGATCATTCCAAAAAACTTCCAAATACCATAGGACAATTCCTGGAGCAGGAGAACCAACAAAAGAATGGGTTGAGATCATTTTTCAGCCAAAGATGGTTTAGAAGGTTGGCAGGAGGGGGCTGTTGTGCCAGGGTGGTTGTAGAGCCCAATCCCAAGGTCATGCTGACAGATCCAGTCCAAGGAAGGCTGAACCAGAGAAAGAGACTCTCAGAGACTCTGAATAAGCTGCAGTACCAGTGTTGTATGGAACTAAGTTCACTGTGTGGTGAAATGACTGATTGGTTGGCCAGTGGGGAGATTACAGGGGTCTCTACTGGCACTGAGGCAGAACTTGGGTGTTTCATCCTTGCTGGTAACCAGGAAGTAGGTCTGAGTAGCAGTGGCCCAGGTTGGGGAGAGGTGCAGGCTTGTCTGAGCTAACAACCACAGCACACAAAGCTTTGCTGCCTGGTTAATTAGAAAATTGGCTTGGGGTTATCTACAGACCAGAACAGGCCAGGTTAGTGAAGAACCTGCCCCTTCTTAAATCACACCACGTAAGACCCTCTGAAACTTGGAATAGTACATCCTGAAAGCAGTGCCCCACTTTAAGAGGGAGTTGAAAGTCAATTAAAAGATTGTTAAGGTGATCAGACAGAGAAAGATGTGGACCATAGAAGGTTTCTTTAGTGATGAGGAAGATCGAGGTGCACCTTCTGAAGGTGATAGCAACATCAGGGCTCCTTCATCCAAAGCTTCCAAGAAAAATTTAAATTGTCTCAGGCCATATAAGCTCTCAAAAAAGACTTTGAAGATAGAGTAAGAGAGGTAGAGGGAAAATAAGAGAGATAGAGGAAAAAAGGGAAAGAGAAATCAGAGTGATGAAAAGTCAACAGCTTGAAAAGTAAAATTGGCCAAATGGAAAAGAAGGTACAAAAGCTCTCCAATGAAAATCATTGCTAAAAATTAGGATTTAGAAAATAGAAACAAATAACTTTAGAGAAATGAAGACACAATAAAAAAATCCAAATGAATAAAAGAAATAGAGGGCAATGTGAAATATCTCGTTGGAAAAACAGCTGGACTCAAAAATATGATCCAGGAGAGATCATTTGAAAATTATTGGACTACCTGAAAACCATGATTAAGGAAAGAGCTTAGACATCATCTTCCAGGAAATTGTCAGGAAAAATTGCCCTGATGTTCTAGAAGAAGGTAAAATAGGAATTGAAAGAATCCACCAATGACCTCCCAACAGAGATCCCAAAATAAAAACTCCGAGGAATATTATACCTAGATTCTAGAGCTCCCAGGTCAAGGAGAAAATATTTCAAGCAGCCATCAAGAAACAATTCAAGTACTGTGGAGCCACAGTCAGGATAGCACAAGATCAAGCAGCTTCTACATTAAAGGATTGGAGGGCATGGAATATTATATTCCAGAGGGCAAAGGAATTGTGATAACAACCAAAAATCATCTACCCAGCAAAACTGATTATAATCTTTCAGGAGAAAGAATGGAACTTCAATGAAAAAGAGGACTTTTAGGTATTTGTGTTAAAAAGAACTGAACTGAATAGAAAATATGACTTTCAAATACAAGACCCTAGAGAAACATAAAAAGGTAAACAGGAAATATAAATTAAGAGGGATGTTAAAAAGTTAAACTGTTTACATTCCTACTTGGGAAGATGATATGTCTAACTCATAAGAAATTTCTCAGTATTAGGACAGATGATAGAAATAAGTTAGACATAAGGCACAGGTGGGAATTGATTATGAAGGGATAATACCTGTAAAACATTTATTTTCTGTTCATCTTTGTGTGTGTGTGTGTGTGTGTGGGGGGGGGGGGTGGTCAGAGTTTGATGATGTCCCCAGGGTTGAGCAGTGTGTGAGTGTTTTGTGACTAGGGCCAGATTTGGGTTCAGGTCCTCCTGGGTACAGGATGGGTGCTTTGTCCACTGTGTCACCTAGCTGTCCTATGAAGATGTCTTTAGGGTAAAATTTGAGGGGTGAGAGGATTGTACTGGGAGAGGAGGAAGGGGAGAGGTAAAATGGGGTGCAATCCCACATGAAAGAAACAGGAAAGTGCTTAGGGAGTGGGGGAAGAGATGGGGAGGAATGGGGCAGTGAGTGAGCCTTACACTCATCAGAATTGGCTCAGTTCTTTCTCTGGAGTTGGATAGTATGCTTCATCATTAGTCTTTTCAGATTGTCTTGGATTCTTTTCTTAGGTCATGCATTGAAATTTTTCATTCCACATAACTTGGATGTAGTGATTTCTATTAAAGTGTTCTTAACTATTTATGGATCAGTATTATGGCCATGTGATATTAGGCAACTATTCCATTATAATAATGCTACAATTCTAGTATATTTTATTTGATGAATTCTCAAGGGTATTTTGAGTTCTCTATTTAGATTAGGAAGATTTGTTATCTGTTAGTTCATACAATATAGAAAGATTCTGATGTATAATTCTAACCACTAGGTTATATGTTGCTGGTATTTAGTATGCTAAATTTTTGTAGTCTATAGTTTTATGTCGCACTTTATTTATTTATTTATTTTTACCATTCCCTTGTAAAATCTTTATTGATCACTAAATTAGAACTCCTCAAGGATAACCAAAGTTTCTGTTTTTTGGAGATACTTTATTTTGGCATAGTTATTCTGCTAGTTCAGTTTAGTTCATACCACTGAACTAAAAATGAAAACACAACTTTTTTGACTTGGTCTTGAATTGCCATAATAGGCCAGCCCAACCTGCAAATTTCTATAAATGAAATATTGTTGGCTGAGTTTATGTGAGTGCCAGTCACAGTGGATATTTTGATTCCAGTCTTGGATTTTAGATGCTTCACAGACTCCATTCAATGATAAACCATGTTTGGTTACAATGAACAGATCCAACAGTGTGTACCTGTTGTGAGATTTTACTATTGCTTTGCCATTTCTTCCCCAAATAATAGTATAGGTTTTTGATGCACATACCACATACCCCAAGAACGCCTTTCAATCCTCTTCTTCCTTTTTGATGAGCTATTCTATAATGATAAGTCCTACATTTCATTAATAAAATATGCTTTAAAAATAATAATGATTTCCAAGTCTGTTATGGACAATTTTATAGTTTTATAAGTACATTAATTAATATTGGAATTATATAGGTATTAATGCTATCTTTATATTAATGCTAAGAAATTTGGTTTTAAAACATTGCTAATTCTGTTGACACATTTGACAACAGTTTTTTCTTTTATAGTTTTATGCTTGATATGTCTTGTCTGGAGGAGACTAAGGCATCCGTCACTATCACCTTTATCCATTGACTCAATTTGACCTCTATATTCAAACTCAAATGCTTGTCTCTATCTTTCCTTAATACATTTTAAGATTATTACAATCAGTACATCTAAATGGCATTTTATTCCATTAGAGAAAGATCCATAAGATAGTAATAATTAATGTAATTTTTGGTGAATATAAATTAAGTGATTAAAATGTTTTGGTTCAACTTTCTTTTTAATTTAGAAACCATGCTTAGTTTTATTAATGAACAATACTAATAGGACTGCTAGGTGATGCAGTGGATAGAGTACCAGGTCTCCAGTCAGGAAGACCTGAGTTAAAATCTAGCCTCAGACACATACCCTATGACCCTGGACAAGTCACTTAATTTTTGAGGGGGTGAGGCAATTGGACTTAAGTGACTTGCCCAGGGTCACATAGCTAGTAAGTGTTAAGTGTCTGAGGTCAGATTTGAACTCAGGTCCTCCTGACTCCAGGTCTGGTACTCTATCCACTGTGCCACCTAGCTGCCCCCAAGTCACTTAATTCTATTTGCTTTAGTTTCCTCATCTATAAAATGAGCTGGAGAAGGAAATGACAAACCAGTCTAGCATCTTTGGCATGAAACTGCCAAAGAATGAGACATGAATGGAAATGACTGAACAGCAATAATGATAATATGCAGGAAGAATCATAGTGTGTTTAAATCATTTCTCTGAAAAAATGCTATATTTTATACTAGTTGTTTCATACATCTTTGTGATGTTGGCATATTTAAAATAGAAAACAGGTTTCTATAAAAATATTAGATAGTCTTGTTCTTACTAATATTTTGGTCATTTTACATATTTATATTACATGAGTAAGCCATATGTGCAAAACCAAGTTAAAGGCTTTATGGTAAGCAATAAAGGCAATCTAAATATTATGGCACTTTTGGATAATCTGTTCAATAATTATTAAGTTGATAATTTGCTGCTCTTTTCATGCCTGGGATTGTGTGTGTGTGTGTGTGTGTGTGTGTGTGTGTGTGTGTAAGATACCAGCTGTGATTGTGTGTTATAATGCTTTGTATAATTGGAAAGATCATTGGTGTGCTTATCCTTTGGTAGTTGCTATATGATGTTTTCTTTTTTTTTTTTTAAAAAAGATGTGATCTGAGAAGAAACTGGTAAAGGGTTTTTGCTAGTAATTCATAATCTGAATTTCTCCCAATAGTTAGGGATTTTATCCAACTCCTACTGTTTTCCAGTTTTGTACAGAAGGCAGAATTGTATTCACCTCTCTTGATGCAACTATTTTGTTGTTCATTGTATTAATCATGGGCAAGTTTTCTATTTTCAATTTCTATTTTCATTTTCATTGTGTTATCCTTCTTGAAACCAAGTAGGAGAACAGATATGTTCCACATCCACCTTCTTTAGGAGTAAGCTTTCTTTTAATTTTCCTTACTCTTCAAGCCCCTGGATTAAAGTTTTTGAGTGATGTTGAATCAATTCTTTTGTTCTTCACACTGTTTTGTCTCCTTTGCCTTTCTACTTTGACTTTCAATTACTGATTAAGGGAAACTAAAATTGCTAATTTACTTTTGTTTTTCAGCTTTGATAATCTAAGTTACTTTGGTGTTTCCTTTGTTGAATCAGGAGTTCAAGTTCTTGACTGCATGTGTCAGCTAGATTTTGCCACAGTCTTCCACTGCTTTTCCACAAATTTTTCAGAACTCTCAAGTTTTATCTGCCTTGAAATTATATGATGCCTGTATGCCTTGATAACTCTAATTTTCCTCCTATTGTTTTTACTGTGGCAACTTATACTGCTTCATCTTAAATTTTGAAATGTTTTTAGACTTTCTGTCTAATATTGTGGGAGAATATTCATTGGTAAGGATTATAGAAAATTTCAACCTTTTAGAATTATTATGTTTTGGTATTGTTAGTCTACTATTGGATTCTTACCACCGAACTGAAAAAATAACTTTTGGAAATTCCAGTCTAAGTATGCCAATCTCCCTTTAAAATTATTAGAGATTTTAGAGTTCTGTTTCTGTCATCCATTTTGTTTTTAAATAGTTTGTCTGGAGTTTGTGCAAAGAAAATTTCATTGATCTTAGATTCTTCAATCTTTCTATATCCATATGTAAGTAACTCCTCTATTTAATTTTTATTTCATCTAATTTAGGCTTAGGGATGAAATTTATTCCATATGATTGCCCTGCACTAGTGAGCACATTTTTGTATGACTTGAAGTTGAGAGTATCATTGACAGAAAAAAAAAATTAAAACCTTGCTGGTGACTAGTTAGGTCTATTTCCTGTTTTAAGATCTACTACTGACACATAATGAAAATATTCATGTCTTTATTCTATTTTGTAGACAGTTGGGATTTGTCTCTTTAGGGGTCAATATCATCTTTAGTAGTCAATACCCTGAAGCATTTCCAACATATTTCTACTTTGTTCTGCTGTGTCTTGTCTTTTTGTGGTAACAATACAAAGAAGTCCTATTCACTATGATGTATTCTGTGTCAAGTTGATCATCAGAACATGTTTAAGCAGGGCTAGCCTGCAACTTGATGCCAATCCAGCTATTCTTTAGATTCATAGGAGGAAAGGTGAAATCCATTGGCAGGTGCTGGCAATAGATTGTACATGGTGGGGAGTGATGAGAATCAGTGAAGAGTTGAAGATGATACCTAGGTTTCCAGAATGAGAGACTTGGTGGGATTATGTTGCTCTCTATAGTAAAAGAAATAGTAGCAGGGTTTAGGGGAGTAGATAATAAGTTCAGTTTTGGACCTGTTGAATTTAAGATGTCTACTGGACATACAGTTTGAGATATCTGATACTTGTGGAGAGTGGGATAGTGATTTGAATAAGGCAAATATAGTAGGATTGCCTAGCCATGGTAAGGGACCAATTGAGGTTGTATAATATAAATTCGTAGTGGAATGATTCAGAATAGTTGCATGATTTTCTCCATCTTCCTTCATCTGCAAGTATGTAGGAATGAGGATGGCAGATGGTGGAGGCCATCTAAGGATGAGGCTTGGCAGGGCACAGTTGGTGATATGATAAGGAGGCTAGGGATCCAAAAGAGGAGGATAATAAAGAGTTGAATTGGTTCACTGAGGATCAAGGTGGGGAATAGGGGGAGAGGGACTAGTGCATGGGAGACAGGTAGATGAGAACAATTTGTTCCCACAGCCATGACAGCAGCTGAAGCAAGCACTGTGGAGCACTAAGAGCTTGGTCAGTCATCAAAGATGCAAAGGTCATGTGCTCCCTGATGGGCTATCTCTGGTCATCTTGAATTTTGTCCTGACACTGAACTTTGATAACTCTGGAAAAAAAAATGAAGGTGACAACTTTGTGCAACTTCATCTCACTTAAATCCAATTCATGCACAAGTCAAAATATCACTTATCACAACATTATGTCATTGGTCCTCTTCGAAACTGAAGGATAAAAACAAATGAAGGATGAAGAGTAGCAGCAGCAGCAGCAACAACAACAACAATAACAACTCAATATATTGTATTAGCCAATGTTGATTGAATTACTAGGTGTCTGAGGCTAATTTTCCAGCAGACTTGACTTAACCAGGATGCTGCCTATACTTGAGGAATCAAAGAATTATATTCCAAGTGTCAAGACAACAAATTTATACCAGTCAATTTTGCCTGTTCTTCAAAAAAATACATTTTTCCAATTACATGTTAAAGCAATTTTTTTTTTTTAGTAAGGCAATTGGGGTTAAGTGACTTGCCCAGGGTCACACAGCTAGTAAGTGTTAAGTGTCTGAGGCCGGATTTGAACTCAGGTACTCCTGAATCCAGGGCCAGTGCTCTATCCACTGCACCATCTAGCTGCCCCTAAAGCAATTTTTAACATTTGTTTTTTTTTTAAATTAGTAACAAAATCTCTCCCTCCCTTCCATTGAGAAGGCAAACAATATGATATAGACTATATATATGCAATCATGCAAAACATGTCCTTATTAATCATGTTGTGAAGGAAAACAGACCAGAACCAACCCAATAAAAATCAAGTTTAAAAAAGAATGCTTTCTTCTTCTTTCAGACTCCATCAGTTCTTTCTCAGGAGGTGGATAGCATTTTTCATCAGTAATCCTTTGGGATTATCTTGGATCATTGTATTGCTGAAAATAGCTAAGTCATTCACAGTTGATTATTACCATATTGTTGTACAATGTTCTCCTGGTTCTGCCCAATTCAACAATTGCAACAGTTCTTTAAGTTTTTCCAGGTTTCTTTGACCTGGCTTGTCATTTCTTATAGTCAATAGTATTCAATCACAGTCATATACCACATCTTGTTCAAATGTGCACAAATGAATGGTCATCCCTTCAATTTCCAATTCTTTGCCACCACAGAAAGAGCAGCTAGGAATATTTTTGTACATATAATAAGTCTTTTTCCTTTAAAAAAAATCTGTTTAAGATATAGATCTATCAGTGCTAGGTCAAAGGGTATAACCCTTTTATAATCCCTTGGACATAGTTCCAAATTGCTCTCCAGAATGTTGAATCAGTTCACAACTCCACCAACAGTGTTTAGTGTTCCAATTTTCCCATGTTTTCCAATTTTTTTTTGCTTATATTAACCAATATGATAGGTATTAGATGGCACCTAAGAATTGTTTTAATTTGCATTTCTCTCTCAATAGTGATTTAGAACATTCTTTCATATAGGTATATAGTCATATAGATAGCTCTGATTTCTTTATCTGAAAATTCCACATTCCTTTGACCATTTATCAATTGAGGAATGACATATATTCTTTTTTTTTTTTGGTGAGTCAATTGGGGTTTAGTGACTTGCCTAGGGTCACACAGCTAGTAAGTGATAAGTGTCTGAGGCCAGATTTGAACTCAGGTCCTCCTGAATCCAGGGCCGGTGCTCTATCCACTGTGCCACCTAGCTGCCCCTATGACATATATTCTTAAAATTTTGTTTCAGTTCTCTATATATTTGAGAAATGAGGACTTTATTATAGATGTTTGCTGTAAATATTCTCACCATTATGATTGTTAACTGTGTGTTTTTCTCATTTGATTTTTCCCATTTATCTTTCTCCTTTCACCTTATCCCTTCTCAAAAGTATTTTGCTTCTGACCATTGTCTCTGCCCCCAATCTGCCCTTCCTTTTATCATTCCTCTCCCATGTGTCTCTTATTTCTCCCCACCATCCTCCTACTTCTCTGTAGGGTAAGATAGATTTCTATACTCAACTAAGTGTGTATTCTATTTCCCCTTTGAGCCTATTCTAATGAGAATAAGGTTCAAATATTGTCTGTCCCCCAACTGCCCTTCCACTTGTAAAATCTGCCCTGGAACTGTGACCAAAGTTTCTGCTCCCCTGCACTCAGGATCTCTTGTACTAGTGCTCCTTTTCACCCTAGGACTGACCTAGAACCATATATGGGCCATGCAACAGAATCCTGCTCTCAGTGCCAGGAAAGAGTCCCCTCTTGTCTCCTCCTTGCCAGTTTTCTGACTTCCCTACCATCTGTGGTCTGACAGCTCTGGAAGCTGCCTCTGCAGTCACCATTAAGGCCTGCATATGGAAAGTTGTTTTACCTTTTTTTTTGTTTGTTTTTTCTACTGCTTTAGAATTTGGTTTGAGATAGTATTTTAAAGTTCTTTGGAAGGAAATTTGGAAAAGCTCAGGTGAGTCCCTGCCTTTATTCTACCATTTTGACTGCCTTTAATTTTGCTCATTCTTATATTACCAATAATTAAATTGCTTCTAAATTAGAAACACACACCCCCAGTCTAATTTTTCATTTTTATTAAAGGACCCTGTTTCCTTTAAGGTACATTCCCCCCCCCAATAATATAGATTCAGAGTTCAGAAATAATTCCTGCAAAATACTAACTTAAAATAATTTTGCGTCAACCAACCTAATTGAGTATAGTTGAAAACATTACAAGGCAAATTGTATTACAAGTGAATTAGAGAAAACAATAAGAAAATAAAATGCTTGGTTTTGAATTTCTTTGGGTCAGACTCATTTTAGAAGCATGATCCCCAATGCAAAAATTAGTATCTGTGTCAGGGGCAGAATTTGTCTTTTTTCCAAGTTTTATCCTTGCCTTTTATATTTTTGAAGTTTCTTTGTATTTAAAAATCACACTTTACTTTCTTTTCCTCCTTCCCTTAAGATGGCAGTGAAGTGCATTCCTAATCAATGAGGATTTGAGTTTAATTATTATTCATAATTCACAATAATATGAGTCAATCAATATGTCAGGAATTGTGATAGGCCCAGGAAATAAAAAGACAAAACAAAGAAAGCCCTTGCCCTGGAAATACCTGTACATGTATAAATAGGTACAAAGTATATAAAAAGTAAATAGAGAGTAATATTTTAAAAGGAGGCATTAGCATTTGGGGGACATTGGGAAGGGCTTTGCTATTTTAGAGCTTGATCCTTGAATTGAGCTTTGAGGGAGGCTAGGGATTCTAAGAGGAGAAAGGGAGAAAGGAGTATATTCCTGATATACTCCTTTCTCATTTTTTCTTCTTATTCTTCTTTATTCCAGGTATGGAGGGCAGCCTCTGTAATTTCGCAGACATATGAATGGAATGCCCTTCATGAAGGACAACAAGAAAGTCATTTTGACTTTATTTAAGACTGAATGAATGGTAGTAATGGGTGGTAAATCTGGAAAGGTAGAATGAGACAAATTGTAAAGAGTTTTAAATTCCAAACTAAGTTATTTGTCCTAAATACTAGAGGTAATAAGAAGTCACTGAAACTTCTTGGGAAGACATGGTTAGACCAGTTCTTTAGGAATATCAACTTGGCAGGTATGTGGAAGATGGATAAGAGAGAAAAGAAACTGGAGACATGGAGACCAATTAGGAGGTGATTTTAATAGTGTATTCAAGAGTCATTTCTAAGTGGTCTTGATGAAGGCCTAAGCTATGGTACTTGTGATATCAGTGGAGTAAATGGGATAGATATGAGAGAAGCTTTCATTCTATCAGTACAGTCTGATCATGTGACTATTGACTAATAAATGTGCCTTTCTTTATCTCTACTTCCAATGTACAAAAATAGAGTTACCTTTTTAATTACTGAGATTTACATAGAACTTTAAAGCCAGCAAAATACTTTCCATCCATTATTTCATTTGAGCCACATAACTACTTTGTGAGGTAGATATTATAGGTATTGTCATCTCTATTTTACAAAAAAGGAATCTGAAGTCATGTGATTTACCCATGGCTTTATAGCAAATGAATAACAACAGTTAACATTTGTATAGTAGTTTAAGGTTTGATCCTTTATCTTGTTTGATCCTCATAACAAACCTTATGAAGTAGGATGCCATTATTATCCCCATTTTATAGGTGAGGAAACTGAAGCTTAGAGAGGTTGCTCAAGGCCACACAGCTAGTAAGCTTCTGAGGATTGAACTTTGATCTTTCTAACTTCAGGTCTTATGCTTTATCTAGTACAGTACCTACCTGGTTATAATTTCAAAGATAAGATTTGAACCCAGGACTTCTTGCTTTTAGGGATTTTACTATGCCAGCATATCTATTGATTTTTTTATCTACCACAAGATGGTTGTAATGAGTAGTTTATAAAAATCACCAAAACCCACAATTTTCTGTAATAATTTAAAATAATATATAAGAATCCTTAAATGCTCAATGTGGCTATTAAAAGGAGGTGTTTTTCTTCCACAACACCTCCATTAAATTTCACTGGACTTGAACTCTAGACCAATTAGTGTTCTCAGTCAGGCCATACTGCTAACTTAGGTTGAATTAGGAATGTTATTAGTGTTTTACTAGATGGTTCTTCACCTGAATGTGATAATGAAACAATTATAAGGGATCAGTAACTGTTAAGTCCAGTTAGGTTGAGTTGGTTATTTTCTATAGATTAGACTTTATTAAAGTTCCTTTCAATAGTCCTTACATAATAGAGCACATCGATTTTAATAAAATGCACATCGATTAAGATGAAATGTCAGTTTTCTGTCATGAATATAATCTCCAACAGTCATTAAGCAACATTATAATTTTATTAAATCAATTTCATTCATTCCCTTTAATTAAGAACAGCTTTTTATTTGACCTTGTATGTATTACTGTATTTGAAAGCAACTTCATCTAAATTTAGCAGAGATGAGGCCTGTAATGAACAGCCTTTACCTCTTCCAAATGCTTTGCCATAAGCATTAAAAAAAATGTTACACCTGAAAAAAAGAGAGAAAGATAAAGAAAAAAGATACATTTATGCAATTCACTTTAGATGCTATTGGGGGGAGGTAGAGATGAGGAAATGATTAGGTCCTCTTCCTTTTTAAAAAGGTTAACTCCATCCCCACCCTTTTCCTTTCTGTTGGTACCATATCTTTACTCAAATGACACCATCTTTTAAAAAATAAACAAAAAATAATTTCTTGATTTTGCTATTTCTCCCATACCTGAAAGTATCTTTCTTTCTCTTTAATGTGAACTAGAGAAAATACTTTTCACAAGCTGCTCTCACTTTCTTACTACTAATCATTCCTTGGCATTTTGCAATCTCATTTTTGTTCCTAGTTACTCTATTAAAAACATGCTTTTCAGGGGTAACTAAGTGGCACAGTGGATAAAGCACCGGCCCTGGATTCAGGAGGACCTGAGTTCAAATCCGACCTCACACTTGACACTTACCAGCTGTGTGACTCTGGGTAAGTCACTTAACCCTCATTGCCCTGCAAAAAAAAAAATTAAAAATATGCTTTTCAAGATCACAATTACTTTTTTTAATAATAATTTTTAATTATAGTTTGGGGTTCCAATTTTTATACCTCTTTTCCTCCCTCCCTTCCCTCCTCCCTGAGGTGATAAACAATCAGATAGGGGTTAAAAATGTATGATTATGTAAAAGATCAACATATTTGTCATTTTGTACAGGAAAATGATTAGAAGGGAAAAAATGAAAGAAAGTGAAAAATAGCATGCATTAGTCAGTTCCATTAATATCAGTTATTTATTTGGAGGTGGATAGTATGTCCAATGGATATATCCAATGACTTTTGGCAGCCTTTCTCCTTTTTGACTTTTTTTTGCATTTGGCACTAGTAAAGACATGATCTCCTTATTAATATTCTTTCCTCCCTTCAATTCTATGGCTTTGTTCTAGCATGGTTCACCTCTACTTTAAAAAATATGTATATACATATTTATATATGTATAATCACTCACCTATGCATAAACACACATGATCACTACAAACATGCTTGTACATATATATATGTATCTACATAGAATACACAAAGTGAATATACAAACATACACACATGTAAATATGTATGTGGTCATCATATGTATATGTATATATATACACACACACATAGATGAATGGTTATACATGTGTATATTAAAAGTAGAGAGCTATGGTAAAATAATGGAATTTGGCAGACACCTAGGGGTCCCACCTGAATGACCTAATACTGTTTGGGAAACTGACTAGGGATGATTGGATATGGGCCACACCTGTCCTGTCCTGAGTGAGGTATGCTGCTGAATGTCAGCAGGAGAACCACTCTCAGATCCAACTTGAAGGAACTCCCTTTTGGGGGAGGGAGAGTAAAAGTAGAAAAAGGAATGCTCGCTGGGACCTTTTTTTTTTTCCAGTCGGCTTTCCTGTGGGCACTGGCTGCACAGCTGTCTCCTATTGAAACTATGGATCCCAGGTGGTGAGTTAATAAAACGAGTCTGGCTCTTTCAATTAGCTGACTGGAAGTGAGTTTGGGGATTGTATAGGTCTTTGCTAGAGTTAGGAAGATTATTCATTTTTTTCCTCTAGCCTTGTCCTTGACTTTATTAATTTCACCTTTTCTGTATATTTTATTACCATTAATAAAACCTTATTTGTTTGTGGAAAAGAGACTGTTAAGCTCCTTTCTTATTGGCCTGGGAGAAATAACTAAAAAAGGAAGTTTGGAGGGGAGGAAGCTTTGGACCTAGAAGTCCCTCATTATTTTCCGAATCCCAGTATTACGGTGAGCCATCCAATTAACTCTCCCCATATTAAATTTGGCCCCTACAGAGGAATACATTACATATATAAATACATGCACAAACATGTATACAAATATATATATATATATATATATATATATATACACATGTCTGTGTATATGTACTATATAGTATATATACTACCTGTATACACACAAATACATGTGTATGTATGTTTATATATGTATATATAAATATGTACATAAATTTAAAATATGTGTAAAGTATATATGTATTTGCATAAAGTTTCAAAGGATAATAAAATTTCTCTCTATTGTCTTCTGCATATCTTTTTTTCTGCGCATTAAAAATAATTTGTTGCTGCTCAATTTTTTTTCTAGTCTATCACTACTTGGTAAGTAAATCCTTGTAACAAATATAGAGAGTCAAACAAGCAAATCAATATATTGGTCATATTTAAGAATACAAGCCCTATTCTGTAACTCTCATCTGTTACCATTCTGCCAGCTGGTGAAAAGCAGAATTCTTCATCAGGCTTCTGGAGTTATATTTACTCACTGCTTAGGTAGAATTTGGAGGTCTTTCAAAGTTGTTTTCCCTCACTTCATTTTTTGTTATCATTATATAAGCTTCTGCTGGTTCTGTTAATTTCACTCTGTGTCAATTCATATATGTCTTCACATATTTCTCCTAATCTACTCTATTCATTTTTCCTTATGGGTCAAAAAAATCACATACATGCATACATATGTACTTATTTACATTGTTAAGCCATATCACAATTGATAAAGGGACCTCTGCACTGACTATACCCTATGCCTGCAATGCACTTCCTCCTCCCTGCCTTGGAATTCCTGATTTTCTTTAAAATTCAACTCGAACATCATTTTTGTTTTTTTGCATGAGCCCATATGCAAATACCTTTCTCCCCTTTTTACAAGATAACTTTGTATCTGTTTTGAATGTATCCAATAAAAATAATAGCTACAATTTATATAGTACAGACTGTGTACCAGGCACCATACTAAGTACTTCATAAATATCTCATTTGATTCTATTATTATCCACATTTATATTTAAGGAAATTGAGGCAGAGGTTAAATGACTTATTTATTATCACACATGGCTGAGGCTAAATTTGAATGCTGGTCTTCCTGACTCCAGGTCTAGTGTGCCAATATGTACCTAGATATGCACATGTTGACTGTGGGATATAGGCTCCTTTGGAGGGTATGAACAATCTTGCTTTGGCTTTGTGACCATAACATCTAGCTCAGTGTCTATATACAGTAAGCACCCAATAAATACTTATTGATTGATTTTCATAGTTACACGCTGCAGTGACTTCCGTAATGAGTTTCCTTCTCTGGACAATTTCTAGAGTAATTTATACCTTTTCTATAATTAAAGGATTGGAAAGGAAGAGTAGCATAATTGAAAGAATGTTCCACTTAGTGTCAGAGAGACTTGGATTTGAATCTTATATTGTATATTTACTAGTTGTGTGACCATAGGTGTCACTCAGTTTTTTTTTAATCCTTAGTTTCTAATCTGTGAAATGAGGATAAAAATCATTTCAGCATCTAATTCATAGGTTTATTGTGAAGAAAGCACTTTGTCAACAGTATTGACATTGTTGATGAGTGTCATGGGGGAAATAGGTGGTAGGAGTCCTTAGGTATTCCTCTTTAAGGAATTATACCTCTCCCACACAATCCAATTACAATAAGATGGTCTTTTATTTGGGTGCTAGAGAGAGTGACTGAGAGGGAAGGAGGTGACTTAGAAACATTCTCCTCCTTGAATGGAAGAAAATTTCAAGATTTTATAGAGGATGGAAGGGCTGACCACCTGGCAATGGAAAGTTCCTTTTGGGGGTGGGGAAAGCTTGAATGAGAGGTGGAATGGGAAAGTCTTCTGGAGTGATCTCTGTCCCCTGCCGATTGATTCCCCAGTTCAATAGAATTTTATCTTCCCTTAATTCTTAGGCGTGCCTGTCCTGCTCTCTAGTTGGCCAAGCTAAACTTTAATGATACCTTAATTCTTCGATGTGTCCTAACCCCCATGTCAATGAGTCACTTCAGTCCTGTCCAACTCTTTGTGACTCCATTTGGGGTTTTCTTCGAAAAGATACTAGAGGAGTTTGTTATTTCCTTCTGTAGCTCATTTATAGATGAGCAAACTGAAATAAACAGGGTTAAGTGACTTGCCCAAAGCTACATAGCTGGTGTCCAAGGCCAGGTTTGAACTTAGGAAGATGAGTCTTCCTGATTCTTAGCCCATAGTAGATTCTATCTACTATGCCATCTAGCTGCCTTTGTCAACAGTACAATATGCATAAATGTTAATTATTACTATTTTTGTTGTTTAGATTTATTTCATGGGATTTTACCAAGACCACCAAATCCAAATTATGAATCTAGTCCTTTCAAAATGAGTTAAAATTAAATGAGGCAGTAGCAAACTTCATTTTCCTTAGTGGATCAGGAAAAATGAAATAATATGGGAGTAGAAGGTGTGGTGATTAAAAAGGTTCAAGAGACATAATTTCTGGGTAATTTAATCATTTCAATAATAAAGCTAGCATGTTTATTAATAGAAGGATGGACATTTGGAGGTCTCTCTTAGACCAAAGGCAATAATGTCAGCTAGCTCATAGTTGATTTACTATTCTAAGGGTAGATATTCCCAGGATGGGAATCAACTCTGATTGGTTAACAATTAATGAGAGAAGGAATGTTACAATGAGGGTGACATCATGTCACCCTTGTACAGAGAGAGACTATTTCTATATTCAGATCAATCCCTCTAGCCTGGAGCAATCTATTCAAAGAATTTATGACCCACCCAAGCCAGAGCAGAACACAATAGCTATTCCACCTGGCTGGAATCTGAACAAGAAAGGTAATACAATCTCATTATCAGCAATGTCCTTCAAGAGACTGAACTTTTTTTTTTTTTTTTTTTGCAGGGCAGTGAGGGTTAAATGACTTGCCCAAGGTCACACAACTAGTAAGTGTCAAGTGTCTGAGGTCGGATTTGAACTCAGTTCCTCCTGAATCTATGGCTGGTGCTTTATCCACTGTGCCACCTAGCTGCCCCTAAGAGACTGAACTTTTTAAAAGCAGGACTTTAGAAAAATGATTTACACCCAAATCATTGGTTATTAATAATCATTTCTCTCAAGGGAAAAAAAAATCCAACCTAACCTGAAGTCAAAAGACCTGGGTTCAAGCCTTGGTTCTGACATTTACAAGCTATGTCACTTCTTATCTCTGAGCCTCAGTTTTTCCCTTAGTTAGTTGAGGACATGATGATACCTGCAGTACCTATCCAAGTTTTTTTGTGAGGAAAGTGTTTTGTAACAAACCTTAAAACTATATAAAAGGGAATAATATTGAATCAGCAAGTGTTGATTGAGGCCTTGCCACTTGTCCAGCCCTGTGGTGTTCTGTGAGGCATAGAAGATGAATTCCCTGCCTTTAAGGGTTGTAAAAGAAATTATAGCATAGTTCAGGAGATGTGATTTAGAAACAATCTGAATCCAGTGACTGAGACTTAGTGACTGAAGAGTTTTGGAAAGGGAATGTACATTGGATTCTTCAGGGTAGATGTGGCCTTGGAAAACAAACAATCAGCCTCTGGTTTTTCAGGTCTGGTCCTTCTCTGTCCAACTGGAACCCTATTCCTACTGCCATAGCTCTTCTCTGGAATACATGACCCCATATTTAACATGCTCTAAGCCAGCTATTTTCAGTTTTCCAGCTGATTGGTGTTCCTTGGGGCAGCTAGGTGGTGCAGTAGATAGAGTACTGCTCCTGCAGTTGGGAGGACCCGTCACTTTAGACAGTAGCTGTGTGACCCTGGGCAAGTCACTTAACCCCAGTTGCCTTCAACATCCTGGGCCATCTCCAGTTATCCTGATATAGATCTTGCCACTGGACCCAGATGGCTCTGGAGGAATGGGTGAGACTGGTGACTGCACAGCCCTCCCTCACTTAAATCCAATTCAGTGCAAGTCATGACATTATCCCAATGTCATGGTCCTCTTTGAGAAAGAAGGACAAACAACAACGGGGTGAGGAGTTAATATGAGTAATGTGAGCATGAAACCTCTTCTTTCTTTTGACCCTGATCCTGGAACTGCTCTGACTCAGTATCTGCCCAGTTCGAAAATGCTAATCTTGATGTTATAGTCAGTGGGTGGCCCTAGAACCTTCTCCTGGATATAATGGAATAATGACACATGTAAAGCACTTTGCAAACTTTAAAGTGCTAGATATTATTATCTTTGTTATTATTTCCTTATAGGTCCCGCCTTCCCTTTGGTCCTTCCCAGCATGTTTGCAATGTAGCCACATGATTTCCCCTAAATATGCCAAGTAAAAGGCCTTTAGACTGGCTTTCCTGAATTTTTTCTACAAAGCCCCTTAAGTTCTGATGATGGAATTTGACAGGGAGTTTTTTTTTTATATATAATACTTATATGTCAAAGAATATCTGGTCTCATTAATATGGTGCTCTCTCTAATGGTGCAGATCACCAGCCCATTATAAAATCACAGCTGAACATAAAAATTAAGATTATTCTACTTAGTTAAAAGTTACATAAAATTTAACCCAGTTATAATGGCAATATGGGCCTTTGTAGATTTTCAAAGCCTTTGCCAGCTTTGTACTTGCTGTTCCAGTGTTTCTAGTGTGCTGGCTCTCATGGTCTGTGTCACTTTCTGTCTCTGACTCTGTCTGTCTCTGTCTCTCTCTGTCTCTGTATGTTTCTCTCCATTTCTCTCACTCTCTCTCAGTGTTGGAATAATTTGATTGTTCTGCTGCCATTCTCTGTACTCTGCTTGTATACATCTGCTTGTATACAGAGGTGTTAAGTAGGGAAAGAAAAATCACTTGCTTTAACTCAGTGACATGGGAGGGCTGGGGACCTGCTTGAAGAGAAAAAATCTGGTGGTCTCAAAGGCTACTTGAGTAAACTTTGTGTATGCCAGCTGGTTGGACCTGCAGCAGTAAAGAATAAATGAGCTGGAAATGTGGGGACTTTACCTCAAAGCATTTTGGCCTAGGGGGTCTCATTCTCAAGGAGCTGCAACATTTTCCTATGGAAGTAGTCAAGGACCCCAGAAAGGAGATAGCAGCTACACAGAGGACCTGGCAGCGAATAAGCGCTTCCTGTTTGTCTCAGATAGAAAATGCACATGTATCCCAGCTCCAGCTAGGCTTCTAACTGCTTCTTGCCTCTGCTGTTTCCTCTGGTGCTATGTACTAACTGTGTCATATTGGGCACATCATGTGACCTTTTGAGACTTTGGTTTTCTCATCTATAAGCCAAGAGGGTTCAACTAGATGCCCTTTAAAGTCTTTCTAGCAGTAAAATTCTCTGTTTCTAAATGTCTGTGATTCAAGTAAGTGTTTGGTTCTTTGAATCATGAGTTCTTAATGTCACTTAATGAATGTTTGTTTGTTTAATTAAGGTATGAAAGCAAAGACCATAAATATGAATGTGTCTCCACACCAGCCAGTTATATTGACTCAAACTTCTTACCAAAGAAAGAGCTTTAAACAGGATCTGATTACCTGAGCTATATAGATGGGTACTCCTGAGTGCTGCAGTGTGCTAATCAGCAGCAATCAGAACTGTTCCAGAACCATGAATGACAACAAGACCTGAAAGAAGTTTGATTATGCTGATCCTTTTTCTATTACAAGCAGCCTCCTCAAATTTAAAAAAAAAAAAAAAAGAAGCAGGTATGTATAAGCATACAAAGTACAAAGGTACTTTCTTTCATATTTTTTCATGGAATGAATAACCCTAAAGCCTTTGGGATATGATTTTATTTACAGAATCTTAATTTAAACACAGATTTATCCAAAATATATCCATTTTTAAAAGCAAGACTGAGCTTCAGTCTTTTATGTTTCCAAGCAATCAAAGCAAGTCAGCTTAGGAACAACCACACCCTGTTCAGTTAAGCCATAGAATATGCTCAGAAATCCTATTGAAACATTTTTTGGAGGCTGGGTTGCTGTTCCTCCTTTGAGCAAGTGCCCACTTTATATCCCCCTATGATCTAACATAGTAATTAAACTACAACACTATGGCAGTAATAGGGGAGTTAGCTTTATTTTCTACTCAGCAGGAATTTGCTCTGAAATGTATTTCCTTTCATGTTTAAATGAACATATCATGAGTATTTTAGTTGAATAACTGAGGGGGAAAACCAATTATCCTCGCTTCAGCTAATTTTTCTCTTTTCCCACAAATAGGCATCTTCTCTATCAGGAGAGAATGAAACTGACAAGAACAGAAGGCCTTAGTTCAAATAGGAGCAGTAACCACATGGTGCTCTGTCAAGATAGTGACTAGTTCTTCCTCTGCTCTGGCTGCAGACACAAAGGTCAAGGGTAATTTTCTTTACTTAAAGGATAAGAAAGCCCAGAGTGATAAATTCAGTTCTCCAGGGCCAACAACAAGGTAGTAGTCACTTCTCTGTAAGTCTATGTTCCCTTACCTCTTCCTCTTAATAGTAAAAATACTTACATGTACAATAATTCTCCTTTACATAGGACTTTATGGTTTACAAAGCACTTTCTCTCTAGCAACACTGTTAGGAAATCATTGTAAAAATTGTGTGCTCATTTCACAGATGAAATAAAAAGGTGTTTTTTTTTTCCCCACATCTTATGACTAATCTCTTGGAGAATTGATCTAACATTTGTGTCATTTCCTCATAGATTATGGATGACAAATATAAATCAGATATAATTATAGAGATGTTTTGCCATATTTCAGTCATGTCTGACTCTTCATGAACCCATCTGGGGGTTTTCCTGGCAAAGACATTAGAGTAGTTTGCCATTTCCTGCTCCATCTGTAAAATACAGATGAGGAACTGGTATAAATAGAATTAAGTGACTTGTCCAGAGTCATATGTCTGAGGCCAAATTTGAATTTAGGAAGATGAATCTTCCTGACTTTTGGCTCAGCCCTCTATACACTGTGCCACACAGCAGCTGAAGTAGAAATGTTTCCCCTCCCCAAATATATTTCTTTCCTTTTGATATTGTAGGTATCATGTTTTGGTGTTGAAAAGCTCTTTTCATATAATCAAATGCACTGATTTTCAAAAATATTTTATATTTATTGCAGAGATCTGAATTTTCCTCTTCTCCTTAACTATATATACATTGTACAGTATATCATTTCACTTTCTTTACTTTTTAAAAATTTTAGACATATTTGGATTATTGATTCTGGAATTTATTTTGAAAAATGGTGTGAGATTTGGATCTAATCCTCTTTTTATCATAATGCTAGCAATTTTCCCAACAAAAGATATATATAGGCCATTCTGGAAGGAGAAAATATAAGTCAGTGATAACATCCTGAAAATTAGTCATCCTCTGATAATTAGAGAAATGCAAATTTAAACAGCTTTAAGGAACTGCCTTATTATACTCAAAACTGAGAAAGATGGTTGAAAACTGTAAAATTCATTGCTGTCAGATCTGTAGAAAAACAGGCACATTACTATACTGCCATTAGAACAGTGATCTAGTACAATCTTTTTTGTTGTTGTTTGTTTTTTGTGAGGCAATGAGGGTTAAGTGACTTGCCCAAGGTCCCACAGCTAGTAAATATCAAGTGTCTGAGGCCAGATTTGAACTTAGGTCCTCCTGAATCCAGGGCTGGTGCTTTATCCAATTGTACCACCTAGCTGCCCCTAGTACAATCTGTTGATATTTTATTTTCCAGTAAGAGCTACAAAGCAGTTCATCCCCTTGAATCAAATGATCCCATCATAGAGACTATGCCCCAGATCTGTTACTGATCAAAACAAAAACCAACAGTCATATTTTAAAATTTATTCATGATTTCAAATACCATAGCCTGGACATGTCCAACAGTTGAAGAATGGCAGACGAAATTGTAGCATATGTATGGAATATCATTGTACTATCTTTAATGACATATGTAAAGACTACAAAGTAGTATGTGAAGACTTATGAGATGAATAAAATACACATTGGTCACACCTTTATTGAGGAGGAGGAAGAAAAAAATAGGAAGAGGAGGAGGAGGAGGAAGACGACTATGAAGAGCACTAGGAGGAGGAGGATGACAATGATGACAAGCAACAATGACCTGGAAAAGTAGAGAGGAGAAAAATTATAGAAAGGGTCCCAGAAGCAAATGGAATGTTTTATTATTATTTTATTAATGTTAATAAGCAATTTAAAAATGTGTTATTTCTTTAGAGTATTTTGTAATTGTATTTAAGTGTCTTGAGTGTGCCTTTGTATATTGATTGCCAATTCCTATGCATTTTATAGTTCTTTGGAACGGGATTTCCCTTTCTGATATTTCTTCTTCAGTTTTGTTGTTCCTCTATTAAAATGCTGATTATGTTTGTAGATTTATTTTGTATCTTGCTCCTTTACCAGGAAGTTGCTAGGTGGTATAGTGGATAGAATGCTGAGCTGTAAGTCAGAAGACCCATCTGGTCTCAGAAACTCACTAGGTATATGACCCTAGGCAAGTGTCTTAACTCTGCCTTGGTTCCTCTGTAAAATGAGCTGGAGAAGGAAATGGCAAACCACTGTAGTATCTTTGCCAACAAAACTCCAAAATGAGGTCACAAACTGAAAGGACTGAACAACAAACACAGAAAAACTCCTTTGCTAATGCTATCAATTAGTTTCTTTGTTAATTGTTGATTCTCTGGTGATTTTTGAAGTAGACTATTCTTGTGTCTGAAAATCCAACTTTAGATCTGATTTGAAAATGTTTATTCAGGGGAAGCTAGGTGGCACAGTGGATAAAGCACCAGCCCTGGATTCAGGAGGACCTGAGTCCAAATCCAGTAGCAGATACTTGACATTTCCTAGCTGTGTGACCTTGGGCAAGTCACTTAACCCTCACAGCTCCAGAACAAAGAAAAAAAAAGAAAATGGTTATGCCTTTAATTTCTTTGTTTTGTCTTACTGCTATTACTAGCATTTTAGAACTAGGTTAACTACTAGGTTAAGAGGGTGAAGGGTCATCCTTGCTTTGCTCCTGTATTTACTGGATAATTTTCAAATGTTTTTTCCTCTGTAATAATGCTAGTTACCTTCTACAGATTAGAAGTGGACCTCATATTCCAATGTTTTTCTAAAAGAATTCTTAACATAAATGAGCTTTAGTTTTATATTTTGTAAAAGGCTTTGTTTTTTTTTTCCTTTACTGATATGGTGACATGGTTTTTGTTTATATAGTACATGCTTATATTGTTTCACTAATGATGGATGGACCATCCTAACATCTCTGATATATAGTTATAATTTAGTCATAGTGAATATTTTTGGATGACTTTTCTATTAGCTTTTCACCAGGTCTGTATTGACAATGTCCACGTTAATATGCATTGGTTGTATTGTTCTAAATCTTCCTATCTTTGGTTTATCCCTTTCTGGTTTAGATATTAGGGCAATATTTGCCTCACAAAAGGACAGCAAATTTTTTACTTTTCCATTTTTTGAAACTAGTTCGTATAGCCTATAGCTCTATCTGATTGGGAGGTTCCCTCTCCTCAGAGCCATTTGTAGTTGCTTTTGGATTTGTGAAACATTAGTTTTGTGCTTGGGTTAAGATTTCTATTTCAGGTATAATTAATTTGTTAATTTGACAGTTTCATATTTTTTAGCTGATCTAATTATTGTAAATTTTCATTTTAAAATCCCTTAATTTTATATATTAGGTCTTGATAGTTATTTCTTCTCTGTTCATTTTTATTTAACCTTGTTCATTATAAAATTTTTGGTAATTTGATATTCCTTTCTGCAAATTTTGATCACATTAGCTAAAGAAAGATTAGTTTGATTCATCTCTAAAAATCAACTTTAAGTTTTATTGATCATTTCTGTAGTATTTTTTCTTTTTATCTATGTCTCTACTAATTTTCAAAATTTCTTCTTTTGTATTTTTTGGGCTGTTCACTTTTAGCTAAAGCTTAATATAAAGTTTGAGTAAATGCTAATGCCAACAAAAATTTAAAAAAAACTTTTATTGGAGTCAAGAAGAGCAAGGGGGGATAAGCTTATGCATATTTAGAAAGGGAAGTCATTGTATTATTATCAATCAGTATTGTTTCATTAGTAGGAAGTGTGGCAAAGTGGAAAGAGCACTGGCTCTGGAATTAGAAGAAAAAAACAAACCAAAAAGAAGACCTGGGTTTAAATTCTGTCTTTGATGCTGTATGCCTTTAGGTATGTCACTTAACCTGACTGGGGTCCAGTTTCTTCAAATGTAAGCTGAAGGAGTTAGTCTAAATGGCCTCTTACGTTCTTTCTGACTGTAGTTAGGATTTTGTGATCTATTAAAAAACAACAACCCAAAAACCTAATTCAAAAACAATCTCATTTCCTGATTTTGTGTGCTTGAGTTGCTATATCAGAGAAATATGATGGATATTTATTTGAATCAGAGTAAACTATCTGACAACATATAATGGTACCTTAGCACTTGGCTTCAAAACTCATCAAATTCAGTTTTTGATGCATTTTAAGGAGAAAAAAAATGCTTCAGTACTTCATGTTTGCTAGGCACTCATCACACTAGCTAAATCCCGTATAAGTCAAGATGCTGCTGAGCATCCCATTTCTCCAGACAAAATAAAGACCAACACATTAATCTCACAGTAGCCCACCACACTCAATGCAGAACCCCACATATTTTGCTGTGTACTTTCTTGTACTTTTTTTTTCATTTCAAGCTTTTTTGTTGTTGTTGTTCTTACAAGTTATAATGACTGTGTGGAGAACTACGTAGAAACTGAAGGTTTTATTCCCTGACAATTCTTCAATTGCAGTGAGACCAGTTTCCTTTGGAAGAAAATGTCTAATAGGACTTACACTCTGATGAAGGACAGGCTAACTCTGTTGTTGTGTCGGAATGCTACTAGTCTACTAGTGTATCACAGTGAAAACCCCAAGTTTTCATGAGAGAATATGTGATAAAAAGAAAGTCAAGTCTAATGTGAAGGGCAAACAGCAAAGCCTGGGTAACCAGACAGTTTTTCATTGAATGGATGAAGTGTTTGGCCCCAGTATAAAAATAGATGTATTAAAAAGAACTGCCTCTGAGGACTCTAATGCTCCTGCTCACCCTCCAGTCTTGGAGGACAACTTGCTGGAGGAGTTTAATTTTATAACTGTGAAGTTCTTGCCCCCTAACACAACTCCTCTGCTCTAGCACATGCACCAGCAAGGCCTCTCAAACTTCAAAAAATTGTATACCAAAGTCCTCTTCCAGAGGTGCTTTGAGGTGACCTCAGATATTGAGTTGACACTGAGGAAGTTCTGGAAGGACCATCTCAATAGCCTGGCACTCTGACTGGTAAGGGCTGGAATTCAGTCTTTTACAAGACCATGAACTCTGCCTGGAGAAGATTGTGGCAAGAAGCAGTAACTCTGAGGGACTTTGAAGGCTTTGGGGCTGAAACTGGCCCACTAGTGGAGGACATTTGTCTCTGTACAAGTCCATGGGCCTGGAGGTCAGTGATGAAGACGTGTAGTGTAGGAGCACAGAGAAGAGCTCAGCACTGAAGAGCTGCAGGAACTTCAAATGGAGCACTCAGTGGCTGAGGAACTTTCTTCAGGTGAAGAGGAGAGAAGGTAGGAAGCCTCTACTGCACTGCTAAAAGAAATGTGTTCCAAATGGATTGAATTCCAAAGTATCACCTTGACAAAGCTCTGGCAAGATGAAATGTGAACTTGTTTAAGGATCAATGTCTTACTTCAGAAATATTTTGAAGTGTCAGCAAAAGCAAATTACTCTTGATAGGTTTTTAGTGAAACTCCTTAAATCTGAAGTCTCCAGCAGGGTTCAGTGGTATTAAGAGACAGAAAAGAGAAAGAACCTGTGTGCAAATGTCTGATGTTTTATTGGAAGGGGACTCCCCTTCCAAGCAAAAACCTCTCTCCTCCTTTTCCTCTACCTCACTACCATCCCATTAAGCCATCAACTCCTCTCAGTACAGGTAAAGCAAAGTTAAATTTTATTTTATCTAATTATTTTTTTAATTATGTCTATATCAAAAAAACAATCCCATCAATTTATAATTTGCCAAGTAAAATGTGAAATTTCTGGGTTTTAGAAATGAATTATTTCAATTTATATTACTTCTTATGGGAAAATATTTTTTGGTACTCATCATTTTCACTACTCGTGCCTTCTGGAACCAATTAATGACCAATACCAAGGTTCCACTGCATATAATTATATCCTTGTGGACCACATAAGTATATGTGGGGTTGATAATGCCATTAAGTGGATTCTAAAGTAGTTTAGTAACTATTCCAGATAGGTAATGGGGGGATTCCAATAGTGTCATTGTTAAAGGACTTAGTACTCACACCTGATCTTTTTTATTATAGTAACAGTAACTTGGATGAAGGCACAGGTGATAAAAACATTTGCTAAACTTGTGCACAGTACCAAGCTGGAAGAAATACAGAATGGATGCATTTGTTTGACAGGTTTGGGATTTCAAATGATTTTAACAGACTGGGAGACCATAGTGAAAAGAACAAGATGAAATTTAATTGGGATGAATGTTCTGCATTTAGTTTGAAAATAGGTTACGTATACATATATTTGTAAATATGTATGTGTATATATGTGTGTGTACATATGTGTATATATGCATATGTGTGCATAAACATATATATGTGTGTGTACATATGTGTATATATGCATATGTGTGCATAAACATATATATCTGTGTGTATATACATGTATACATCATACACACAGACATATATATATATATATATATATATATATATAGAGAGAGAGAGAGAGAGAGAGAGAGAGAGAGAGAGAGAGAGAGAGAGAGAGAGAATAAGGCTAGAAATCAATAATTCAAGTACAAGAAAGGACCTAAAGATTCTAGGGAAATAGGGGACAATAGGGTGATGTAAGTAAAAAAAAAGTTACATGATTTTACTTCAGTTGAAGTACCTATGACCTTATGGATATGGATATCACCTGTAAAAATGCATATCCTAACCCATTCATGGTTTTTTATACTATATAACTTATCCATGTCCTTCTATAAATCTTCACTGAGGATGTGAGAGTAAAAGCTGGGAGAAGGATATTCTTAGCTTACATGGGTTACTTCTCTCTCCTGAATCTGCACATGGAAGGAGCAAGCCTTCTGTTTGATTGAATTTATCTGATATTTATCTGTCATATACTCAACAATTATAAAAAATGTTTAGTCTCTTTACTTAGCTTGAACCCCATTTTGGGGAGTTTTGTTTGTTTTTTATTTTGTTTTTGTATTTTGCAGGGCAATGAGGGTTAAGTGACTTGTCCAAGGTCACACAGCTAGTAAATGTCTGAGGTCACATTTGAACTCAGTTCTTCCTGAATCCAGGGATGGTGCTTTATCTACTGCACCACCTAGCTGTCCTCGAACCCCATTTTACTATTGTTATCCCTCACACACATGATGATCCTCAATTCATAGAGCAAAACCATTCATTACTAATGACCTTGAGGTTTATTAGTATAATTAGAGCATCAGAAATTCAAATAGATATGGAAAACAATGCTTCAAATAGCAGGCTGTAATAACATTGCATCATAGGTTAATTGGTCTTCTCTCAGGGGGTCTGAGAAGGAAGGAAAGGATGGAAAATAGATTTAGAAGATTCAAAAATCATTGGGACTTCCACAGTACCATGCCCCAAGGAAGAAGGAGAAAGAATTGTGGGCTTGAAATTTACTTGCTCTCCCCAGCTGAAGCTTTGATTGGGTCTCAATGCAGTCTTGACTGCTTTGCTTGCCTCTGTCACCCTGCTTCTTCTGGTTGTTTCCTACTGAGTCTACTCCCACTGAGCAACTGCTTTTCTTTTATTCTTGCTTTCATTTATCCATGAATGCTTTACAAAGAAATGTTAACCATGTTTTGCCTTCCATTGCTTGCATTCACCCAATGATTCCTGCCAAATACAGATAGTTCTTACTTTAAGTTAGATTCTTCTGAAGACCTCTAAGTAAAGTGATTTTTAGGAATGCAAATTGGGAATAAGAAAGGAGGGAGGAAAGGGAATCAAGACCTGTGGAGGGAGGAAGCCAGCATACAGTTTAGAGACATTTACAGGCTGGAGACAGAGAAACAAGAGCAGGAGGAAGAATACAGGGGTTGGAACCAAGAGGAGGAATACACAGGCAACAGACACACAGGTGGGTGGGCAGAGCAGGGCAAAGGTCTTCTCTTAGTGGCAGAGGTCCCAAGCCAAGCCCAGTCTGAAAGCTGTGGTGGCTGTCTGTCCATCCATAATTTCTGCTTTCATTTGGAGAGATTTTATTTTTTAATTTTGGTATGTGTGTGTTGGGGGGGTTGTGGAGGAACTTGACAAGCTGAGAGAGAGAGAGAGAGAGAGAGAGAGAGAGAGAGAGAGAGAGAGAGAGAAGATAGTACTGTGAAGTTAACATTGAGGATTAACATTGATTTTTTTTTTGAATCAGATTTCAGAATTTCTTTACATAAAATTGAATTTGCATAATGCTAATTAGCATAAAGTGAGAATTGTCTGTCTAACAGGAGAACTATGAAAGCCAGGATAGCTTTCTTCCCTTTGGCTGAAATCTCTCCAAGGGCAAAACAAAATGGTAACCTCAGAACTTTGGGAAATGTATTCCCACAGTCATTTCCCAGTTTACTCTTTCACTACAATCTGTTATGCTAGTTTTCTCAAGAGTCATAGCAGCTGTCCTACATAATTTTTTCCTTCCCTTTAGGAGAAAATAAAAGTTTATTTCTTTTGCTGCTTGCTAGGAGCTGAGTTGTGTAAAGCAGACAGTCCCCTCCCTAAGGATTTGGGATTGTTGCAGGTGAAATCTGGGGGAAATGACCCACAATCTTTATACCTACATTTTTATCAATAAACTACTGAGAGAGGAAATATCACAACTTCAGGTGTTGTATTTTGTATTTTTTTTGTTTTTTGTTTTCGAACTGTAGAATCACTGAGAATGCTGGAGTTTCTTTTTTTTGGGGGGGGCAATGGGGGTTAAGTGACTTGCCCAAGGTCACACAGCTAGTAAGTGTCAAGTGTCTGAGTTCAGATTTAAACTCAGGTACTCCTGAATCCAGGGCCAGTGCTTTATGCACTGAGCCATCTAGCTGCCCCACAATGCTGGAATTTTAATGAATTGTTCAGTGAATTGTTTCTGAAATATTACAGATGAATAATGTGTCATGGTATCTTGGGAAAAAACCACTGAATTTAAGGTCCGAAGACCTGGGTTCAAATGCTTCACTATATACTACTATAAGCAAATTACTTAAATTCTTTATCATTAGTTTTTATCTGTACATTAATGGATGGGATTAAGTGATCTCTAGTATTCTTTAAGGTTATAAATCAATGACTCTATTTTCTCATCTTCATGAAAGAAGAAAGGTGCAAGCGACATTTGGTAATATTGGTTCAGTGTATCCAGGTAGGTTGAGGTTGGAAACCTTGTACTGGAGTCTCTGACATTTCTTGGAACTACACATGTGTTGAATTGGATTGAACCAGTGTTGCTTTTGACAGCCACTGCAATGCAACTTCAAGGATTTAGTACTTTGTCCTCCTGTCTTACAAAATCCCTCCATTATTCTTTCACCCAACAGATAGATGATGGTTAGCATTCTTTTCACAGCCAACTATGCATTTCATTCATTATTCATACAGAAGGCATAATATGCAAAGAAAGGGGAAAAATACAATCCAGGACAAGGAACATTGGTGATTTCAATTAATTTTCACTAAAGTATGCAGTATCCAATCTTTTACTGAGAGAATGTTTTTCTTTGGTAGGAGTTCAGGAGCCGGGGCAGGACAGAGGCACTCAGTGCCTGAAAAGAGAGGATGAAGCAACATAGATGGGGGAAATAGGCTGAAGAAAAAGGGGGCTTGGAAGACAAACTTTGCCCTGATCCTGCATAGAAACAATGGGGAGTCAGGGCCTCTTCTTCACTCTTCTATACTTGCAGATTCTGTGTTAACCCTCCCCAAATAGCCCTTTACTTCTGAATGGAATTCCTTGAATGCTATTATCAGAGTAAGTTAAAAAAAAAAAGAGGTTTGTGTTATTGCCAACTATTACACTCCCCTTCCCACTCATACACACTTTTTTCTTTTTCCTATTAGTAGTTTCAAAGGGGGACCTTTGATCTTTCTGGGGATTTGAAGTGGCTTTATGGAGCCAGTAATACTCTTGGAGGAGCCTATATTTATGCAGTGGCAGAGCAATACGGTAGTCTAAGCCTACTGGATAATGGGTTTATTTGACAGCCCCAAATGGCTGTACTTGAATGAACAGCCAGCTATTGCAGCATTCAGTGGTAGATTTAATGGAGTTACTTTTCCAGTTAAAACTGCAGAACAGTGACTTTTGGAGACATAATGAAGCAGTTCCATAAGTGGAACTGAACTGATGAGGTCTGAGTTGGCCAAACTCTTTTGTGATCAAAATGAAAATTGATTTTCCCCTCTGGTTTTTTTCTTTGATGTTAACTTTTCCTAAGTCATGTTTTTTTTTCCTTCCTTTGCTCCCAACCCTACTAATTTCACTCACAAAGCAACTGGGAGAGAGCAGGATTTTTAGAAACTTAGTAAACTCATAAGTAGTTCCTCTCTTTGGGATATGGATATTCAATGTATTCTTTGTCCTGCCCCCCCATAAGTTAAAGCTCTTTTCTTCCTGTGCTACTTCCATGTGAGAGGCTGTATCAGGGAAAAAGGAATTCTCCCTGTCCCCCCCTCCTAGAAATGAACATACAATTTTTCAAACTCAGGAGGAAGATTTTGAAAAGTATAAAACCAAATATGATATTGAGCCTAACAGGCTTCAGATTTAAATCTGAAAGGGACTTTGAGGGGTAATTTAAACTAATCCCTTTCATTTTTACAGATGAAGCTATTGTGACCCAAAGAATTTAAGTGACTTGCCCAAAGTCACAAGTAACCAAGGAATAGTGAATCCATTTGTTCATGGCATCATAGAATTAGAGCTAAAAGAGATGGAGAGGGAACCTAATCTAGCCCCACTCATTTTATAGAAGAGAAAACTGAGATGCAGAGAGTTTAAACAGCTTTTCTGAGGTCACACAGGTAAAAAGTGAAGTTACAGAGCCAAGATGTGAAGCCAGGCCCTCTGACTTTAAAGTCATATTACTTTCTGTTGTGTCTCTCCCTTTAAATAAAGTCCATTACTTGGGTTAGAATCCTAACAATTCCAAAATTGATGTGCATGGTTTTAGTAGCATTTCATTTCTAAAACTAATGGGTAAGCAAATCAGCTTGATCAAAGTGAACTGGAATGTTATTCTCTTTAAACAATGGCTTGCAGCAAGGGTCCCCCCTACAGACTGATGAAGTAGGATGCAGCTTATTAGGCTTGACTTGAGGAAAAGAAGAAAAGGTCCTACCTGCCTCCAAAATATCTATTTGACACCCAGCAGTTTGTCACGGAATGTGAAATTCTTACCCTAGTCAATCTTAAGTTCAAGTACTGAAGCTATGGGTATGGTTCATGGGAGATTCCTGGATGTGAAGTCGGAGGCTCTGTGTCTGAATACTTAGATATGCCTTAAGAGATTGAGGAATCACAAGATTTTAGACCTAGAGGAGACATTAGAGGTCATCTAGTCCAACCCTTTCATCTTGTAGATGAGGAAACTGAGGTTCTGTGAATGTATCTATCTATGTATCTATTGCAGGGCAATGAGGATTAAGTGACTTGCCCAGGGGTCGCACAGCTGTCTGAGGCCTCCTGAATCTAGGGTTGGTGCCACCTAGTTGGTCCCAGCTCTGTGAATTTAAATGATTTGCCTAGGATCATACAGGGATAAAGTGGCAAAGCCAGGATTCAAACCCAGGTCTTGGGGAAATCACTTATTCTTCATGGGCTTCAGTTAAAATGAATATAATTTTTGAGATCCCTCTTTCTTCTATCATTCTGTGATCTTAAAAAATGTTATCCAAAAGGCAATGCATCATCACTCATTAATACCTAGGCATGAAATATGAGATTTGTTTATGTAGCAAAGCTCTGGAAGAAGAGGATCTGGGAGAGGGAGATTTTCATAAAAGGAAGAAGTGAAACAACATCTGGAACCTGAATTGCTGCTGATAGTGAGTGGAGTCATACTTTGGAGCAGTGGAGGTAGAAGGGTCTCAAGAGAAGTAGAATCAGAGGATGGAGGAAACAAGCTTTCTTAGTTTCCCATCTTTGTGAAAGGGCAGGCTCTGTTTACGTCCTAATGCACCATTTGTTATGAGGTGTTATTTTAGGCAGTCTTGGCAGGTTAGAGAATACCAGGCCCACATGGTGCATTTGGCTTATGTGTACAAAAGTTCATTCTAAATGGCACAAATTCTGACCCCCCCCCCCAAACACTTATGATTTCATTTGAAAACAGCCTTGACACATAAAAAAAAACATAGCAGGTCACATTTACTCCACATTTAAAAAGGAAAGGAAGCATTCAAGAAAAAGAAAAATCAAAGATCAAATTTGAAAAGACATTCTACTCTTTTCTGTCTATATCTTTAGCAGAATAAGGTATCTTAGGTGACTATGGTTGCTTTTCATTTTTCTTTTCTTTTTAAGTGTCCTATTAAAAATTTCCAGCTACCTTGAGCCATAGAAAACCAATCCCATAGTTTTAAAAATTATGTATTATTTAAATTTCCTAATATAATCAAATTTCACCAAATAATTCCATCAAAACCAAAAAGTGACTTGGTCATTCTGGGTTAGCAAATTAGCATTAAGTTGGATAATAACACATCTCCTATCATTTTATCTTGTATGGAAAAAAAATTTAAGTCTAAGTTTTCTGTTTGTGTAGCAAGCAGGGACCATTTACATGAGAAAAGAAAGAGGCTAAATTTCCCATGGAGTGGAAAATTTCATCTCATTTTCTTTCACTACTCAGCTTGTTAAATTGGAATAAATATGTTGGTTTTCATTACAGGACAAGCATACCTTAGAGATATTGTGAGTTTGGTTCCAGACCACCAAAATCAAACAAATATCACAATAAAGTGAGTAAAATGAATTTTTTGGTTTCTCAGCTCATATAAAAGTTATGTTTATACTATAGCCTACTGACTGTGCAATAGTATTAGGTCTAAAATATATGTGTACCTAAATTACAAAATACTTTATTGCTAAAAAATGGTAACCATCACCTGAGCCTTCAATGAGTTGTGATCTTTATGCTGGTGGTGGAGGAGGGTCTTGCATAGATGTTGATGACTGCTGATTATTCAGGGTGGTGGTTATTGGGGTGGCTGTGGTAATTTCTGAAAATAAGACAACCATAGGTTTGCTCTTTTCACTTGAATATTTAGTGGCCACTGTAGAGTTATTAATTGACTTAACTTCAATATTGTTGTATCACAGGGAATGAGGAGACTAGAGGAGCAGGAGAGAAATGGGGGAACAACTGGTCAGTGGAATCAGAACATATACAACATCTATCCATTAATTTCACCATCTTATATAGGCAGTTTGTGGTACCCCAAACAATTATAAGAGTAACATCAAAGACCAGTGATCATAGATCACTATAACATACATAATAATGAGAAAAGTTTGAAATATTGTGAAAATTACAAAAATGTGACAGAGACATATTGTGAACACATGCTGTTGGAAAAATGGCACCCATAGACTTGCTCAATGTAGGTTGTCACAAACCTTCAATTTGTACACAACATAATATATGCAAAGTGCAATAAAGTGAAGTGCAATAAAACCAGTCATTTCTGTATTGAGATTTCTCACTTAAATTGCATTGGAATTTGGTAGCCCCTAATTAATTCTGCCACTACTAGGTTTTTGTGTGTGCTATTGTTTACAGACATGACAGAAAACACATTTGGGCAGAAAATGTTGAGATTATAAATTAATCAGAAGACAGCTTCCTTTTAGGAATGCTATTTTCAGTGTGAGTGATTTCTCAAGACAACATTATAAACTAACAGCTTTACACAGAGATACAGAAATCTTCCCCACTTAAAACAAAATGAACATTTGCCTATGTGGGTGCAGGATGTGCCTGAGCTGTCAGATGTGTTCATTTTGTCAGCTTGGGTTAACTATTTTTGCTTTGTTAGGGAAGAATGGTACAGTGTTCAATGTAAGCAGTATATTGGGATTTTTTTTTCTTTTGTGGGGGACTCCCAATCATCCAAAGTGAGATTTCATCCATATAGGTAATTCCTTGAAAGGAAACTCTCCCTACACATGATACACATGTATCAGCAATTCATCTGAAACTTGGTAGTGTAAGAGTGCACTGCTTATGGCACTGAATGCCTAGGTCAGTCCCTAAATAGTATGCTTCTTGTATGTTTCAGAAGCTGGATAAATCCAAATATTCCTAACTTCAAGGTTGGCCCTCTATTCACTAAGCCAGTTGCCTCTCGGGGAACTAAAACATGACCTCAGGAAACAAAAGGCATCAATAAAACTTAAAAATAAATGCCCGCTGGACATTCCCACCTTGATATCCAGGTGCTTCAAAGAAATGAAATTCAGGGAAATGAAGAGATGTTTCTTCTGTCATGTAGCTAGTAAATATGAGAGTTGGTACTACACCCTATTTCGTCTGCTTCAGGCCCAATACTTTGGCTACCAGAAAAGAATAATTGGAGACTATATAGGTGGGGAAGGAAGAGAAAGCAACTTGCTCCAGTAAAAAGTTATTCTATTACTAGAAAATAGGTTTGTTAGATGAGATGCAGAACTTTTTGGGGGGGGGTGATGAGGAAGTTGCGGTTAAGTGACTTGCCCAGGGTCACACAGCTAGTAAGGGTCAAATGTCTGAGGGCAAATTTGAACTCAGGTCCTCCTGAATCCAGGGCCGGTGCTCTATCTTCTGTGCCACCTAGCTGCCCCCAAGATGCAGAATTTTGAGAAATCCATAGGAGAGCTTTCATAGGAGAGTGGGACAAGCTGGCCTGGAATGAATGTGGGAGTCTGCAGTATATTCCCAGTTGTACTCACACAGATCTGGTTAGGGGTCAATAGCCATTATTTCAACTCCCATTAATGGCACAAGGCTCAACTGAATTCAAATCAACACCCATTTATTAATGTAACAGGTGCTATATTAGGTATAGGAGATACAAAGATTAAAACATATAACAGTTGCTGTCCTCAGTAGCTTACTTTCTACTGTTGTGTTTCTCCATGTACACAGATAAAAGGTAATTTGGGAAAACAGAGAATGCTAATATTTGAGGAGAGGGGCAAGAAAAGTCTTGTGGAGGAGCCGAAACTAGAGCTGGACCTTGAAGGAAGATAAGAATTTTTAGAGAAGGGAGCATGTTCCAAGTGTAATATGGACTTTTTGCTTATTCCATAAATTAAAGAATAAATAAATTAAAAAACTAAAGCAAATATTTTCATAACAATAGAATAGTAAAAGATGATTCTACATGAAACTGTAAATCGATTATGTACAACTTCCTATTCTTTTAAAATATATAATAAAGGGGGCAGCTAGGTGGCACAAGAAGATAGAGCACCGGTCCTGGATTCAGGAGGACCTGACTTCAAAATCCAGCCTCCCTTACTAGCAATGTGACCCTGGGAAAGTCACTTCACCCCAATTACCTCAAAAACATATACAGATATGTAATAAAGTTATCATGCAACTTTCTTTTTTTTCCTTCCCTCTCCCCACTCTGCCCTAGAAATGACTACCATTAGACAGGAATACATACATACATACATATGTACATATGTAAAGTCATTCTATACATTACTTCCTTCCACTTATCAGTTATTTAAAAAAAATTTTTTTTGTGGGGCAATGAGGGTTAAATGACTTGCCCAGGGTCACACAGCTAGTAAGTGTAAAGTGTCTGAGGTCATATTTGAACTCAGGCCCTCCTGAATCCAGGGCTGGTGCTTTATCTACTGTGCCACCTAGCTGCCCCTATTTATCATTTCTTTCTCTGGATGCAGATCGAATCTTGTTTCATATGTCCTTTGTAGTTAATTTGGGTTTTTATAACAGTCAAAATGACTTAGTCACTCAAAATTCTTCTTAAAATAATTTTGCTGCTACTGTATATGATGTATACAGATAGCTGTCTCTTATAGAACTTGAAAGGGTATTAGATAGACCCATTCTGTTTGGCCCAAGAGGAAAGAACTAGGAGAAATGGGTGGAAGTTGTCCCTCTATCCCCACCCCAAGATTGCAAGTCAATGGATATAAAAATACAGAAATCAACTAAAGAAGCATGTAAACAAACAAAAATTCTGACAATTAGAGCTCTCCAAACTTGGAATGGGCTATCTCTGGATACAGTAGGATCTGCCTCATTGGAACTACTCAGGCAAAGGCTGAATGACTACTTGTTCAATATATGGTTGAAGGGATTTTTGTTCAGGTCCATTTTTTTTTTAATTTCAAGAGGCCAACAGATTGTCTGTTATGTAAAACAGGGCTAGAGACCAGAGCTATGGTTTTTGCTGCATACGGAGCTCCCCAGGGAGGGAGACCTTTTTCCAAGGCACATTGGCACCTTGTCTATGAGTTAATCTTAGAGAGTTCCCTGGGGCCACTGAAAGGTTAAGGGAGTTGTTCAGTATTTATCAGAGTTGGAACTTCAATCCAACTCTTCCTTGATTAGAAATCTCCTTTCTACCAACTATGCTGCCTTTCAGTCAAGCACACAACAGTCGTTTAACAAATTCTCAATGATTAACTGATTGAAACCCAGTGTGCCTAAGCCCTGAAGTTGAATGAATGGTATATCTCACAATCTGCAATGGAATGCCTCTAGAGACTTTTCAAGCATTGGGTTTCTGTGAAGTTTAATTTGGAAGTGTAATATGGAATGAATCAGAGGAGAAAGTCGCTAGATGTAGGGAGACTAGGTAGGAAGGAATGAGAGTCTGGCCTAGAGTGGAGGTAAAAAGTATGGTGAGGAGAATAGAAAAAGAGATAGAAGCAGTTTCTCGAGAAAAAATCCTGTATAGATTTGCAGTTTACTGTGTACTTTGTTCCAGAAGAATTAAAGCATCATCTCTGTGCCCAAGGGAATCTAGATTTTCAAATTTTAACACTATGATCTTAGCTTATTTTTGATTTATACTGAAATGATCAACACCAACAACAAGGGGCAATAAAGAATTAATCATCCCTTCCTTGGACACATTCAAGTAGGGTCTATAAAGATAAAGGGGATTACCATCAATGACAACTTGTTACTTATTTATAAAGGCTGTATGGGGACTAAGACACAAATCCTATCTATCTGAAAATTGCCCTGGATAATCCTTATTTACTGCATAGGTGAATTATTATGTTACTGAATCCTGGAAAGGAAAGGCAGAGACGGCTAATCTTCCCCCCCAAAGAATTAGTTTTTCTTCAGCTCTTTGTCCTATAGTGCCTTGTATAGTTTATCCAGAGGGATAAGAATTCCATCTTGTCTTGGAGTTTGCTTCAAGGCCTAAAAAGTATTGCCAATACATAGTGTAAAATATGCCTTGGTTTAGAACTTTCAGTAGACTTGAAAACTCCCAACAACTTTCATGCCTACATGAGGCCTTGCCCGTTCCCCAAAACCCCTACTTCCAAATTACCTTGTAATTGGCTTGTATTCTCTCTCTCTCTCTCTCTCTCTCTCTCTCTCTCTCTCTCTCTGTCTCTGCCCATCTATCTACTGTTTCCCCGATAGAGTATAAACTCTTTGAGAAGAGGAATTACTTCATTTTTGTCTCTTCATTCTCAGTCCCTATCATAGTTAGAGTACATAGTAGATTTTTTTTGTTTTTTTGTGGTTTTTTTTTCATTTTTTTGTTTTTATTATGAGGCAATTGGGGGTTAAGTGACTTGCCCAGGGTCACACAGCTAGAAAGTGTCAAGAGTCTGAGACCAGATTTGAACTCAGGTCCTCCTGACTCCAGGGCCGGTGTTCTATTCACCATGCCACCTAGCTACCCTAGATGTTTTGTTTAGTAAATCTTTGTTGATTCATTGGTGCCCAGGGCATCTATTCCCCCCCCCCAAACTAATGGGTAGTATGATTTGGTGGTGTATCTCTCATTTAGAAGGTAAAGAGGTATTGTTGAATATAGGACATGTATCCCTGACTGTAAAGTAGCCAAACTCTTCCTAATAACTACAGATTCAGGATTGTGGGTGATTCTGTTACTAAATACAGGTGGGATGATGACAATTACAAATCTGACTTGTTATTTGAGCAAATAAACATTGGGAACTGTTGTTTTCAATAAGTGGTATTACTACATCACAGAGAGACATCATTGCTAAATGCATAATGAACTAATTTCAGTGTCAGGAAAATCTGGGTTCAAGCATACTGATTGTATGACCTTTGAGAAGTCACTCTAGGCAATTTCTACATTTAATTTGCAGAGCAGGTACAAATCTGGATTGGTAAAGAGACTTTCTTCACTGTGAGTTCTCACCTGGTCCCTTGCAAAAACAGAACATATCAATTGTTTCCAAGCATAAGAACAGCAACACAGTCTTGGGTATGCTTAGGAACAAGATAATAAAGACAAATATTATTTATTTTCCTTTCTTTGTGCTAATCTCAACTGAATTAAGAAACTAATTTAGTTTGGCAGCAGCAGATTAACATGAGTCATGCTGAGTTCATTCAAATCAAATATTATAGAAATAGGAACTTTTTTGAAACCAGAAAGAACCTTAGTGATCATAAAATGCAAGTCTTTATTTTGGAGGAAGTGCACTGATTTTCTCCAAAGACAAAATGCTTGTTAATATCGAGTCTTGGTAGGCTTCACCACAGCTTAATCTCTGCTGGCATAGCTTTCAGAGAACCTAGGAGCATTTCTAAATCCTGATGAAGCATTAGAGTCAGTCATCAGTAGAAGTTGGGCATATATACTTGTTGAGTTGAATTGGTTACAACCATAAATCATTAGGCGAACATTCAAGGTCATTCACCTACATTTACATTGTACACTGCTACCAGACTAATTTTACTATAACACTGCTTTCATTATGTTATTCTCCTTGTTCAAAAATCTTCAGTCTCTCTCTTGTACTTCTCACCATTTGGTCAATTAGACCAATTGACAGAGTTAATTTGTGAATTCTTCTCTGGCTTTCAAGGTCATAAATATTCTCCCTCTGCCCTACTGCTCCAACATTACATCTCAATATCCTGCAACATTCTCTTTACTCTCTCTTTTTTTCATGAGGCAATGAGAGTTAAATGACTTTCCCAGGGTCACACAGCTAGTAAGTATAAAGTGTCTGAGGTCAGATTTGAGCTCAGGTCCTCCTGAATCCAGGGCCGGTGCTTTATCCACTGTGCCACCTAGCTGTCCCTCTCCTTACTCTCTTTACTCCACTCATACACTGCCACATTTCTTTTCATGCCCAGATATCCACATTTTTCCTAGCCTTTAAGACCTAGATACAGAATCTTTCACATGAAGCCTTGTTTGGCTCCCAAATTATATGATCTCCTTTTCATATAAGCTTTTATAACATATTATTATCTATACATGTGATTTAGTCTTTAATTAAGTACTGTATGATGTTGTATAAGTGATAGCTCAAATAGAAATGGATCTCTGGGACATGTATTGACCTAGAAAACTGCAAATAAACATTATCAATATTGCATTGTATTTTTATGGGCAGCTAGGTGGTGCAGTGGATAGAGCAGCAGGCCCGACATCAGGAAGATATGAGTTCAAGTCCAGTCTAAGACACTTACTAGCTGTGTGACCCTGGGCAATTCACTAAATCCTATTTGCCTCACCCATAAAATAAGAAGGAAATGGCAAAACACTCCAGCATCTTTGCCAAGAAAACCCCAAATACGGTCATGAAGAGTTGGACATGACTGAATGACAACAATAATTCTATTTTTATGGTTTTGTTGTTAAGCATTTCTGAATTACATTTTAAGCTGCCACAGTCTAGAGTTTGACATCTTTGGTATACTGGAGAAAGAATTGGTCTCAAAGTTAAAATCACTTAGGTTCAAATCCTGTCTCTGACACTAGTTGTATGATCTTGGGTAAATAATTTCATTTCTTCAAATTTTAATGATGTTTCTAAGACTATAAATTGCAGAGTAGGGGCAAACCTGCATTAGAAGAAGGAATTTACTTTCTGAGAGTTATCTAGGCCAAGGAATGGAGAAAAAATTGAATAGCATATGCTCCTACTTCTTGTTCATCTGTCATTGCCACCAATGTATGTAGTAAGTTTCCTGAAGACAGGAATCAGGTCTTGTATTTCTTTATTATTCTCCCACATAAACTTGCCCAGTGCTTATTATACAGTAAGCGTTCAATAATGCATGTGTTCATTGATTGATGATTGAAAAAGAAAAGCATTCCATTTCTAGGAAAGATTCTAACTTTAATTCTATTTCTTGTTGAAGATAACCCATCAGTGAAAGACTTAAAAAGGCAAAAGGAGGCCAGAATGAATGCAAAGCACTTGTGATTAAGATACCCTATCTTAACCATTTCTGTGCTTTCAGCCTGGCTTGTCTGGTATTGATCTTAGTATATCTTGCTTCTCTATATCTCAAGCTAGTCACTGGGTAATTGGGAAGAAGAGGATCAGAGGAAGCAAGCTATAGCTCTGAATATAACTCATTTCTATTCTTCTCTCATTAGTGAACCTTCAGTCCCTAGTATTCACTAAGAATGATGGGACTTTTTTCTGTAAATAGACTTCTGGGAAAAAGGAGTACTTATCCACTGAATTGCCAGTTTGGAACTGCAAGAAGACATCTGGAAAATAAGCAATTAAAGTAAATCTTTGTATTTATAAAAAGAAATATTTGACTTGAACTGCTTAAGTCAGGATACAGGGATGAAAAAGACAAAATATACAATATGTCACATGAACTAGCATAGACCCAAAGGTCCATGGTGTAAAAAGCAATCAAGCTCTGGGCAAGTAAGAATCTTAATAATAACTATAGCAGAACTGTACTGTATCCTCTCAGGCCACTTATCTTCAGATACATCATATTTATGATACTGATCAGTTGTAAGAGCATAGCACTTATTCATCTAATAGGTGCAATCAGAGAGAATGGAGACACCTTTAATCTCAGGCTAGGAAGGAAAAAAAAAAAGGTTAAAACATGACTATCATGTAAGCAAATGTTCCATTTCCTACATACCTCCAGCTCTTCTTGCATATTACTTTTTGTCTTGTTTGCCTTGTTCCTGCCTGTGTTTTGCCTACTGGGCTTGCCTATAGCCTCAGAGTATGGCAAGTCATCTCCAGTAAGGGTTTGAGTTTCTCAGGAGCCCTTTTGAGGGGATGTGGGGGGTCTTGATTGATGATGATTTGCTTCATGAAATGAATCAACCTGAAATAATTTTATGTAGGTAATGCCATCAGGGGTGAGATGGAACCAGCTCGCACTAGCTTTCCAGAGCTGATTGTTAAATATTCAGCGTGAGCATTCATTCCTCAGATACTGGCAAATCAGGGCTTGATTAATTTTAGTGTTGATTGGACTTAAGAAATTGATAAAGAAAATAACAATGCAAATAAACTCAAAAGCATATTGTACATACTGGTTGTTAAATATTTAAATATTTACACGTTTACCCCAATCCCCACTTCCTCAACCCTTTTTTTCCTAATCCTACCCCCCAATAAACATATACATTTGATTATTTCCTTTTGACTCCAGAGAGGGAAAACTAGGAGCAACTGCTAAAAGTCACATGGGGGAGGAAGAGAAATTTCATCTCTGTGTTTTGTTATTTAAAAAAATATCTTTCTAATAACTAGGTCTGTCCAAGGAAGAAATGGGCTGTACTTCATTATTAGGGGCACTGAAGGAGAGACTTAAATTGTCAGGTGTAGCTCCTTAGGCTAAATTCTCATTCTCTCTCTTTCTCTCTCTCTCTCTCTGTTTTTCTGTCTGTCTCTCATTTCTGGGTCACCTTCTTTGCCCTAAAGTGTACCCTGAGCTGGCATGTCAAGCTTTCCCAGGAGGGGGAGTGGTTGCTGTAATGAATTATTTCGAGGTTCCTGGATGTAACTCTGGTAAGTGGCTACTCCCCTTCTGCTGTCCATTCCATGTATGTTTTCCATTTAACAAACCAGTCAAATCCATTAGATCAAAACATTAACTGAAGAGAAGGGAAGGCAAAGATAATTAAACATTCTACCCGTCATCTGGCAGAAATTCTCCAACAGTCTCCATGGGCAAAGTGAGCACAAATTTAATCAGTTAATTACTTATCATGGTAGTCACTCCCATGTCTGGGAGATGCCTTTTGTCCAGGTCTCCTCATCATTGGAAAGGTATGCCTTGATGTCCTTTCTCCTCCAAAACTGCACAGAAGTTCATTAAGAGGCAAGGAGTCAGTGTTGTATGGGCACTACATTGCTAAACTAGGCTACACCATCCCTAAACCAAACTATTCCTCTTTTGGTCTAGAAATCCCTCTTCACCTCTGAGGCAGAACTGTATTTTTTCCAGGAAAGGCAGAGACTCAGACTTAGATGTTCAGAGCTTTTACATTTCTGTTTCTTTGGCTGGACTGTAAGAGTATTCCATTTCCTAGTCAATAAATGGTTGGGGGGGGTGGGGGGAGAGAGAGAGACAGAGAGAGACAGAGACAGAGACTCTCTCTTTAACCACTCAGCTATTCAAGGCAGCAGGTGGCATTGTAGAAAAAGATAAAGACTTTTTTTCTACCATGATCTGAGGTCTTTTTTTAGATCGCACTTATAACTACAAAGTTTGATCCTTTCAATGAGAGGCTTCAGCTCAGTTTACTGGCTGTCATGCCAAGGCAATGTACATTTGTCCAAAGATATAAAATGACTGGGAGGTTTAGAGTTTCCTACCCATAAGTTCCAAAGTTCTCCTGTCCATCATATGCAAATTGGTAGAAACCATTTAATACAATATTGTCATTTTACCATTGAGGAAGCCGAAGCCCATGAAAGTTAAATGACTTGCCCAAGGTCATATAGGTAGTAAGCATGAGAGGAAGAATTTGAACCCAGCTGTTCTGACTCTAGGAATGGTGCTTTTTCTAGCGTATTCTTTCAGCATCCTTCTGGTTCTTAGATACCATGTATGTAAACTTAGAGAAATGTCATGTAATGGGATGGAATGAAAGTCATTACAAACAAATAAACAAACCAGCAAAAGTAAGCTAAAGGAAGGGACTGAGCTTGTGCATTCATTTATTCTTTCTGCCCACACTTATTATGAACCTCTTTTGTTCAAGGCACTGGGAATTTGAAAATAAAAATCATAATATTTGCCCTCAAGAAGCTTATATTTTTATTATTTGAGGAGGGAATGAACACTTGCAGGGTTTGCAGGTGGTTCTGCAAAGCTTTATGAGGAAGTGGCATCTGGGTTGCACCATGAAAAAAGAAATCTGAAGAAGAAGTGCATTCTAGGTATTCATGGACAGGTAGAATATGACCTGCATAAATGCAAAGAGATAGGAGATACTATATTGAAGTCTAATAATAGACAATAGTTGTTTGATTGGAAGACAGTATGTGGAGGCTAGCAATGTGAAATATAGCTCTAAAGGGCAGTCAGATTGTGGAAAACTTTAAGTATCTCACTAACTTTAAATATTATTCCTTTATATTTTCCCCCTAGAGGCCATAGGGAACTATTGAAGAAGGAATATGAGTAGAGAAGTGACAAGGTCAGAACTGCGCATTAGCAAAAATTCTCTTAGTAGATGTTTTAAGGATAGATTGAAGAGTTGGGGAGGAAATCTGGAAAAAGATTCCAATAAAGAGGCTATTATAAAGTTAAATGAACACCATGGTGAGTCAGGGTGTATAGAACATATATTATATGTGTATGGAATATGATATACTCCTTTTTACTTTCAACAGCAGCTGCAACTTCAACTGACAGTTACCTAGCATCTTCTGTCTCTAATGGGCTTTAGGTCACCTTATCTTCCTGAAGGGGAAGGTTATTGAGTCCAGGACCTCAGCAAACACCTTTTCCTTCCACCCCACAAAATTTTTTGCATAATTATACACATCCATATTTGGCAACCTCACAATAATAATGTAAAAGTATATGGCTGTGTAAATAAATTGTGGTACTGAACTGTCTGTGGACTGGTCATTTGGGTAGTGGGATTTTATATACTTTTGAGAAATATTCAGTAGAATAGCTTTTCTTTGATCTTTCTGTTCCAGACATGATCACTTTTCCCAGTGGCAAGATGGAAAGGGGGGAGGGGGAAAGATATGATGAGCTGGTAAGAGGGAGGAAGGTAAGAGATGAGTAGTTAAGTAACTTTTGTAAAGCAACCTATAAGTAGTGATCTTCACTCCCATTCTGAAAAAAAATGGTCTAGAAATTGTGGAATATTGAAATCAAATTAATATTTTTCTTATTTTCAACTTTTTTAAACCTAGTGCAGTGGGATTGGAATTAAATCAGTGGCCACCCTGTACCCACACATCTTTCAAATAATAATTTCTTTCTCATTTTCTTTTAAAAGATTTCTTGTTGTACAGTTATAGCAATAAGATGTAAATACTGGCTTGAGGGAATAATTTTTTCATCCTAAGAAAGTCAGAGCACAAAGCAGTAGGTTATGGATTTGCTTTTCTTACTATTTGGAATCTCTCAGTTCACTTTCCTCAATCCCCTATGGGGTCATTGTATCCAGAAAGCTACTGTTAAAGTGGACATAATAGATGCTAAATATTTTTTGGTGATGATTATGATTATTACTGTTACCAAAGTTTTCATAGAAGGGTAGAGGTCACAGAGAATGGGAAGGAAAAGGGGGGAGAGATCTTCCCTATACTTTTCCTATTAGAATATCAATTGTCAGATTTTTACTTTTATAGGCAAGGAAGTGTGACTCTGAGGATAGGAAATATGGGGGGGATGACACAGTAGGTAGGGAGTTTGGTGGTGACAGCATGGCAACTGCTAAATGGTGATTAGGGCATGAGTTCTGCTTCCCCACCCAGGATGAGAGTAGATCTCAGGCACACTAGATTGAAAAGTCTTTGAGAACAGGAACCAGCACTTATTTGCATGTATGAATCTCTCCTGTTGCCTAGCACAGTGCCTTGTACATATTAAATGTTTAATAAATGCACACTGTCATTGGGGAACTAAAAGAAAAAGTACAGCTGAAAAAACTGATATTTTGTGTTTAGTCTAGGGAGTCACATTTTGGAAGTCCCAAGATGGAGAGCATTCAGTGGAAGGCAATCAGGATGTTGAAGGGCCTTGAGATTATGTTATATTAAATGACTGGAGGAATGGGAATATTTGGCCTAGAGAGGAGAATAACAAGGTTATCTTATCTCATCATATAGGGTGTGGAGTGTGCTAAAATTTATGAATACCAGAAATGAAGGAAGGATGCAGATTTTGAAGGGCTTTAAATATGAAATAGAGAATTATATATTTGAACCTCAAGGTAATTGGAAACACCTGGAGTCTATTGAATTGGGGTGACATGGTCAGACCTGTTCTTTAGGAAATTCACTTTAGTGACTGAGTGGGGGAACTGACTGAAGTAGGGAAAAATTTGAGGCCTGGGTGATTGGGACAATGGTGATACTCTTGACAGTATTAGGAAAGTTGGAAAGAAGAAAAAAAACGTTTTCGGGGGGATAACGATTTGTTTTATACATGTTGACTTTGAGATATCTATGGAATATTCTTTTCAAGATGTTGAAAAGATGATTGGTGATGTGGAACTGGAGTTCAGGAGAGAAATTAGGGTGGGATGGATACTTCTGGTAAGTTAACCAAGAGAAATAACACAGAGGAAAAGAATGGGAACCACTAAAGTCATAAAATCATAGAAATTAAAGTGGCCCAAAGGACTGAATCTAATAATGAGATTCTGAGGTTCTATGTGTTTCCCCAGTTGGGGGGCTCCCTCAGAGCAGTGGGGGTTCCAGAAATGACATCACATAAGCTGCAGCTTATTTCTTGTAAGATTTGGTCTGTCTGTTTGTATGGTTATGTCTAAGAACATGGGAGCTTGCTTTCAACATTTTGCATAGGGAATGAAAGAGGAAAAAAATGGCTTTTCTTTTTTTCAGTTTTTCTAGGGCCTTTGAGCCCCTTCTTTAATAAATGTGCATCTTTCTAAGTTTTTATCAAGAGATCACTAAAGGCATGATCGACCCACTTCTACCTATTGTGACATAGTCAAAAAAGGTGGAGAAGGTTCAGTTCAAAGGTTCTATGGAGGGAGGGAGGAGAGGAAAATGTTGGGGACTTGCTGCTAGATGGAAACCACAGTGTGTCTGTGTCCCTTGGGAATAGAATGGACCTCCCTCATCCAGTGATGTTAAAGAAAGGGCATTATGGAAATAAAAAAAAGAAAGTGCAAACATAATTTTATCAGGCTTTAAAGAGCAGTCTCTGACTGCTACTGCTTCTGAGCCTCTGATGTCCTCTCTGAGGGAAACTGCTCATTAAACAATTTTCAATAATGTGGTGAGGAAATATAGCAACGTTATTAAAGAGATGATGACTCACCCAGGGTATATATACCACAGAGACCAGAACTACTCTTTAAATATATTTTCATTTGAATTGAGCTCCTAAGAAGTGCCCCAATATTACTTTGCCTAATAAAAAGTTTCCATTTTAACAGAATTTTTTTTTTCTTTTTCACAGGGAATGACAGAGGTCATTCTTCTTACCAGGAGTTGTTCTCAGTATAATTTTGGAGCGGCTCTCTAGCCAGATGATTTAAAATTCTTTTAACCCAAACTCAAGGAAAGCATTATATATGGGGTAAGGGAGCTGGATACACACATAGTATGATTTAAAGGACTCCAGGAAGACTCATTTTCTACCACCATCTTGCAAATTTCTGAATATAGCATAATTCCATTCAATTAATTTCATTCCATTCCTATTCAGTTGGACAATTAAGCAATTGTTATATGTCAGGTACTATGTTTGGGATATAAAGACAGAAATAAAATAATCCCTGCGCTCAGAGTCTATTACTGCTACACGGGTAAGTTAAGAAATTCAGTGGTACAGTGGATACAATGCTGGGCCTGGAGGCAGAAAGACTCATTTTCCTGAGTTTGAATCCAACCTTGGACACATACTAACTGTGTGACCCTGGGAAAATCACTTAACACTATTTGCCTCAGTTTCCTCATCTGTAAAATAAGCTGGGGAAGGAAATGGCAAACCACCCCCGTATCTTTGACAAGAAAACCCCAAATGAGGTCACAAAGAGTCATACAGGACTGAACAGGTAAATCAGTTAAATAAAAAACAAAATAATTTTAGGAGAAAAAGTGCTATTTATGAGGAGGAATAAATAAAAACATTGATCCAGGTTGTGGCTCTTGAGTTCTTTTTTAAAGGAAGCTAGAGGTTCTGGGAGGTGAATATGAAGAACAAATGCACTCTAGAATGGGAAAATAACTTGTGCAAAGACAGAGTTGGGAAATGATCTGTCATGTACAGAGAATAGCTAGTATGTAGTTTAAAAATTATAATGAATACCTGAAGGGGAATACCATGATATAAGATTGGAAAAGTAGTTAGGGTGGCAAATTATGGAGGAAATAATTCTTATATTACAATTCAGTGAATTGATGATTTTTGGTCAGTCATGTGGGTCAGGAATATTTTAAATAATAGATATGCTGGCAGCAATGTACAGAGAAGATTGGCTCTGGGGGAAAAATGAAGGCAAGTAGACCAGATAGGAGCTGTGGTGGGGTAGGCCAGCCATGAGATTCTAAATTCCTGAAGTAGAACAGTAGCAATGGGGACTGAGAAGGAAGGGTCAGATTATGGATAAGTTAGGCCATTGTGTATTTTCCACAATTCATTATGTTACTAATGAAAACACAGTCTGAGGAGTGGAGGGGCACAAGATTTGCCAAAATCACAGAACACAGAATCATTGGCAAAGCTATAGAGGAGGCCTGAATGCTGACTCAATACTCACAGCTCAGAATAAAATTGCCCAACACATCACTAGCCTTGCTGATCTCCTCTTCTTTCCACGTTCCAGGAGAAATTTTAAAGCTCTGTCATATATGTCAGTGAACATTGATAGCTGGCCTGCTGGATAGCCATCATGACTAACTTTAGATTTCCATAGATGTGGGTAACCTTCCCACTGATCCACCATTGGCTTATGTAACTCACGAATACTGCATAATGGTTCAAATATCACTGGATTTGTATGCATAAGGCAGCTGATCTATAAAACATATGGCATTTTGAAATATTGATCTCTTCAGAGCCAGCAAGTAAGAGATCTTAGTGTAGCCTGGGATTCCATTTGTAACTGTGGGATTAAAGGCAAGGAAGTGGAAAATTGGAATAGACCAAAATTCACATGAAGTGGAAAGTACAGCTGGCAGTGACGCTAAAGAAGGAGAATAACAAATAAGGGAAGCATTATTTTAAAACCTGAACAGTCAAATGAATGGTTTATTACTGGCTGGGTTTAGGTTTTTTTTTTTTTCCATCTTGGTTTTACTGACCCCATTCGGTGAAACTGCTGGAAGAGGAGAAACTGAACTTGATGCAGAAGCAAGACAAGGTGATGTCACCCCTGAGTCCTTCCACGTCCCCCAGGCAAATAGATGAAATAATTCTAGAAGATTAAATAAATACAAGGTAAAACTGAGAGTTTTCTTAATACTTGGAATCTGGTTTGTGGGGAATTTTGAAACATTTAGTCCACTTTCTTCAGCCTTTTCCTCTCCCGTATAGTAACCTGATTTTGAGTAGACTAGGACAAAAGCTTGGGAATAGGTGCTTCCTTAAATTCCCCTCCAGTTTTGAGCTATCTTTGCTGACAATCTAATGAAAAAAATAATCAGTAGGCTGTTTGAAACTTTTAAAATAATCTTAGGAACATAGGAGGCCAGGGGGTGTAGTAGAAAGGAAACTGGGTTTGATGTCAGAAGAACTGGGTTCAAATGATGACTTTGCTCCATGTTTCCTGTGTGATCTTGTCCAAACTGTTTAAGCTTTCTAGATGTCAATTTCCCCATATATAAAATGAAGGTATAGAACTAGGTAATTTTTATGGTCCCTTTAGTATGAGAAAAAAATTGTTATTTTATAGCTCATATTTTTAGGTAGGGTGGTGTAGAGAACTGGCCTTGGAACTTCTAAGACTCACTGGCCACGTGAGCCTGGTCATATCACTTAACCACTCAGTGCAGCTCTTAAAGACATAAGTTACAGAGAATGTGTTGGCTTTCACTGGTAGAGGGAGGTTCTTTACCTAGAAGTTCTCTGTACCAATGAAATCATAGATCTAGTGCCGATTCCTATCCCTAATATTTTCTATAACAGTGTGATACTTTGATGGATCAATAGATCCATCATGATGGGTGTTCTATTCACCAGAGCAGATTGCAACTTGTCCATGCTTTCTCATCTTGTCTGATATTTATTCTTGTCTTTCCACAGAAGTTCTACCAAGCATTCTAGAGGATTTTCCCTGATTCTTTTTATTACTTTGTTTAGTCAATACTTGTGAGCATCTCCATTTGCTGTCATATGCATTCCTGATAAAATCTTTTACTTATAAGTCAATGTTGGTAATATAAAAAACCCTACTTTCCTTCTCTAGTTGTCATTCCACTGTCCTTTGGAAAACTGGGAAGCTCTTTGACTTTTGTGACTTATGAAACAGAAAAAAATGCTAAATTTCAAGGATACACAAAGATCTGATGCAGTCATGCCTCCCACATTACTGAAAGCAAATTAGCATTTGTGTGTGTAAAGGGGGGGGCATAAGAGAGACATTTAATAACAAGGTCAAAGAAAGAAGAATGACTATCTGAACTTGTGACACATTATTTCTTGCTTCATCTACAGTTTTAATTTCTGTTTCAAAACATATGCTGTAGAAGTGAAGATGGCAGAGTAAAGGGAGCATTCAAGTCAAAATCTCCCAACATTCCCCTCTATTTTCAAATTAGTATGTCAAATTGAATTCTAAATCAGCATACCCAATGAAAAGTCAAGGTGAGGCATTTTACCACTTCATTTTTCTTGCCCTTTTTTTGCAACATGTTTAATATGAAAATATGTTTTATATGACTTCACATGTATATTGGGTATCAGCCTGTTTACCTTCCCAATAGATGTAGGAAGGGCTAGAGGAAGAGAGAATATAAAACTCAAAAAATGATAAAAAAGAAAAAGAAAAAAGTACTTAAAAGAGAAGAAAAACAAAACATGTGGCAATTGCAGATATGAGATTTTTTTAAAACCAATTTACCTCCACCCATCAATTCTTTACTGGTACCAGTCCTGATGCATATTTTAACACTTAAATGAGCTTTCCTTTCATCATATGTAGGAGCTACCTCCACCAACACAACCTCTCCAAATTTTTCTAGGCTGTTCCTGAGATAATAGATACATAAATTACAGCAATAGTCCTGTAATGAAAGACTCTACAACTTAGTAGTTGTACTATTTTCTTTTCTTATAGCTTTTGAGAAACCATAGTTACTATCATGTCATTGAAGGACTTTAGCAACTTTACCCATAAATTGTCTGCCATGTTCTCTTCCTATTTTTCTCATTAAATCAAACTAAAGGTATTCATTATTTTGAAGTTCTATCAAGGCCATTTGAGCCTTTAGAAAATCTACTGGTTTAGTGGGTCTTCCACAGTGCCCTTGAAATAATGCCATATGGATCAATGACATTTAAATTGCTAAAGAATAAATATGTACCTATGAGTCACATGCACATTTGAGTAATCAATGGGTAAGCAATCCATGATGAATTATCAGAAGTTTGAGATAGAGCCTTAACTTTTAAAGAGAGTGTCACAAAGAACAAACAGTATACTCTCTTCCAAATAATCTCTTGGACTCTTTATGAGAGATGGAGTATTGAATGGACTATTATTATAACCTATTTTGGCATTTAAATTCAACAAATGTTTACTGAGAACTTACTATGTGTCTACCCTTGTTATAGTTAATGTCAAGAGGGAGTTGGAAGGCATAGTTGCAAGAGAAATAATAGAATTATGGAGCCATAGATTTAGGGTTTGAGGGACTGTAGAAGTAACCTAACCCTTTCATTTTACAAATGAGGAAATGGAGGCCCTAAAATGATACATGATTTACTTAAGGTTAAACTATTTGTTTGTTTTTGGCTGGGCAATGAGGGTTAAGTGACTTGCCCAGGGTCACACAGCTAGTAAGTGTCAAGTGTCTGAGGCCAGATTTGAACTCAGGTCCTCCTGATTCCAGGGCTGGTGCTTTATCCACTGCACCACCTAGCTGTCCCCTAGAATTAGACTTTGAACTCAGTCTTCTACATCAAATATTTTTTACTTTAATGCTTTATTTCTAGGATTGACAATGGGAAAAGTTATTAGCTTAGTTTGGGAATAAGTTAGGTCTTCCTTCCCAATTTGTTCACAAAATTCTCTTTCTCTCTAGCCTTTTAATCTTCTCCTTTTCACTTTCAAATTTCCTCTTTCTACACCTCAACCCCACTTATTCTGTGTTCCTCAGTCTTGTCTCTTTCCTTTCTTAGTCCCTCCTTTAGGTTCTCCCAATTGGCCAAAGAATTCCCATGGTAATGTGAGACCCAATATAGAACACATTCCCAGTCTTCAAAGAGTTTGAAATTTTATTGGGAAACATACCTACTCCCTCAATCCTACCTTATAAAACATATGTAATGAGATATTAGTATGAGAAAGAAAGAAAGGAAATGATTAAATTCAAAGAGTGACCCATGCAAATAATATGTTTTATTAATGTCAAAAAGAGGTAGATTATACGACTGGCTCCAGGCTCTGTGGAGAGAATTGAACTGTACTTATCCTTTAGAATTTATATTAGTAGAAGACTGAAGAGCAAGCAGGGGAGAGGAAAATCCAGACTAGGATGAACAATAAAAACTGAGGTGTTCAACTAGGAATGTAAATATGTTCTATGGACAAGAGGTGGTCAATTTGGCTAAAGTAAAGGGAACATATTGGTTTCTTGCAAAATGAGACTCCTGATTTAACCTTGCTCAGTCATATACATTCTGCACTATAAATTTTGTAGGTTTAGAAAAAATTATTTATCATGGAAATGAATAGTGTTATATTTGGCATTGTGTTACCCTTTACTGCATCTTTCTGCTGGTTTCTTCTTTTTCCTCCCCCTTCTACCCCCTCCCCACCAAGTACATCACACTCACATGCACTCACATACCCCCTGGCTACCCCCTATCTTTTGTATCCCTCTATTTCTCATCAATCAACATAATTTCCTTTCTTCAACATAATTGCTACCATCCCTATCCCACCTTACCAAATCTTTGTGAGGAGACTCAGTATATAGTGACATACCAAAAGCATCCAGGAAGATGATATACTATTTCTATGCTAGAAGTATAATGGAAGCTTTGAATTTTTTTTTAAATATTTTGTTAGGAAACTTTTCTTAATATGTTTTAGAAACTAGTGTCCACAAATGAAAAGTGTAGATAGTGTTCATCTGTTATTTTACATTGGCCAGCACTGATGGCTCTGACTAAAATAAAATGTGAAGAGATATGTCTATTCCTAGATAGAATAAAGGCTTAGGATGAAGCCCAAATATATCTGAGAAAAATAAAGTCTGTCTGCTAACCCAGGATTAGCTCTCAAATTAAACCCTTGAAAATGTCAGCTTCTGAAACTGAATGCTGACTTCCCCCAAATTTGTTGGATATTCACAAGCAACTATGCCTGATTCTGGGCTCAGAGAACTTAACTTATATAAATCAGATTCCTTTTGTTCTGACTTTAATGAAGGTGATCAGTTGGTGACCAACCCCTCTGACATTAATTTAATTTTTCAAATGAAGATTGGTTTTATTTTAGCATTGGACTGGCAAATGATTAACTACAAGCTTTCTGAAAAAGAAATGTATACATGACACTTTAAATTTTAATTTGTATTATTAACATTTTCTCCCTTACTTTCTTAAGTCTATATAATCAACAAAACAATAAATCAAGTCCTTATTTGTGACATTTGCCAATTTCCCAGGTAGAAATACTCATACTGAAAATTTAACTATCAACTCTTATAAGCTGGATCAAGCTGGCTCTCACTCACCCCTGGATTTATGAAACTCCTACTATGTCAGGCATTGTGAGAAGTGATATGGATAATACCAAGGACTGAAGCTATAATTCACTTGGTACAAGTTTGCTCCTTTTCAATCCCTAAAGTAGACAGGTTGAATGACTTGCCAATGGTCACAGCTAGAGTTTATCAGACATAAGAGTGGATGTGAGGCCATTTTTCTATGCTTCCTCTTAAGTGATGGGTGTGTAATGACAAAAGTAAAATAATCTCTGACTTCAAGAGAGAATAGTACTAACCTTTATTTCTCTTATTCTTTGTTGCTCCCCTATGAACTTTCATAAACTACCCTACTTCTTGCTGCTTATGGAACTTAAAAATTCTCACAAGTGTGGTGTGGAATGTTGGCTGGTTAAGTTGTCATTGGAATATATCATTATCTCCAACCTGAAAGTCAAACTCATCAGAGTGTAACCAGCCTAGCCTCTAGCATGTTCAAAGGGCATCAACAATATTAATGAGCAATTTCTGAGCATTTATCAATCAAAATCATGAGACTTTATTTATTGTGATTGAAGAAGCTTCAATTCAAAACCCTTTAATGTAATCAGTATTCACAGTTAGTTTGTTGTATTAGAAGTTTGGATGAGTGTCCAACTAATCACTTTAATAATTTATCTAGAAAGTTGACCTGTGACTTATTTGCATTTCTTTCAAGTCTTTAACCCTGTGTTTTATTTTTTAAATTGATTTCCACAAGATTACTTAAGAAAATACCCTAAGGAGCAGAAGGCTTTCCTGGAAAGGCCATTTCAGGAGGATAATTCTTTTTAAGAGGACTAAAGGGCACTGCAAACTATTAGTATGTATGTTTAAAATGTTTAATGACACCTAAAATAAGTAATAATGAATGAGAATGTAAATTAAAATAATAATTATAATACAATTGAATATTAAACCATACACTGTAATTTATCATGACCATGTAACAGGTGAAAATCTGATTAAGTAAAATATTCTTTACCACTGTGGGTTTTTTTTTGGGGGGGGGGCAGTCTGAATTTGTTATTTCACTGGAATAATGAGATCCTGATGAGAAAACATCCTTTAGCAATGTAGTTCAGCATCAGATCTACAATGTATAGGCCTAAAGAGTTGCCCAGGGCACTATTTACTTTGCCCAGAATCATTCAGCCAGTATGTGCCAGAGAGTGACTTGATCCTAAGTTGACTTGACTGAAGACTGCTCTCTATACATTTCATCATTACGTCTCTCTTTTTTTCTTGTTTAGGTTGACATATATGGAGGATTTTATGTTTCTATACAAGCTTTCATATCAAGATTTAGGGTCTTTCCTAATCTTTTGTCCTTTAGTGAAAATCTACAATGAAGTAAAAATGCACTTTTTTGTGGGGCAATGAGGGTCACACAGCTAGTAGGTGTCAAGTGTCTGAGGCCGGATTTGAACTCAGGTACTCCTGAATCAAGGGCCGGTGCTTTATTCACTGTGCCACCTACCTGCTCCTAAAAATGCACTTTCAATAAGGACATGATATGAAAATATTTGGGAAGAGTAGTTATATACTAATGTGCATGAATCATATTGATTTAGGATTGTAAGGGATTTTAGAAGGGATTAAGACTAACCTTCATATTTTACAGATGACACACCACAGATCTAAAGAGATTTGATTCATTTACCCAAGGTCAAACAAGCAGCAAATAATGAGCCTGGGAACTTCATGTCAGTATCAGAATTCTAGAATCTCTAAGTTGTAAGGGACCTCAGAGTCCATGTAGTCCAAAATACATATGAAAAAGGATGCTCTTAACATCCATCAAACATGACAAGTGGTCATCCAGCTTTTGCTTAAAGACCTTCAGCTAAAGGGAACCCAATCCTTGATGAGGTAGCCCATTCCACTTTTGGACGGCGAGGTGGCATAGTGCATAAAGCTCTGGGATTGGAATCTGGAAGACTCCTCTTCATGAATTCAAATCTTGCCAGTTCTGTGACCCTGGGAAAATCACTTATTTCTGTTTGCCTCATATGTAAAATGAGCTATAAAAAGAAATGGCGAACTCCAAGAGATCTCAAGAATGGGATCACAAAGATTTGGACATGACTCCAACAACTGAACAACAACAACAACAACAATAACAACAATGATAATAATAATAATGGTTAGGAAGTTTTGCCTTGCATCAAACCTTTTAGTCAAGCTCTCTCGTGCCAAGTAAAGTAACTCCAATCCTTCTTCTCTGTGGCATCCCTTCAAATACATGAAGATAGCAATCATATCTTCATGAGCGTTCTCCTCTCTAGACCATATGTCCCTAATTGAAGAAGCCATTGACTATTCTGCCTACTCTTCTTTGGACAATCTCTACTTAATGTTCTTCCAAAACTATGGTCTAGAACTGAACACAAAAGTGCAGATGTGGCTTCATTGTGAAAGAGTACTACCTTCAATTGTCTTCAATCTAGTTCTAGGCATTCTGCCTCTGGTAAGACAACTTAAGATCACATTTGTGTACTTGGCTGCTTTGTCATACTGTTATTTCATTTTGAGCTTTACAATCCACTAAAACCCCCAAATCTTTTTCTTTTCTTCCCTTCCCCATCTTTTTAATACAAACTCTTATTTAGGCGTACCTCTCACATCTTGTATTTGTTAAGTGGATTTTTAAAAACTAAATTATAAGATGGTAGACTTATCCATTTACATTTTTCATTAGATATAACCTGTTATAGCTTGTCAAGGTCATTATTAATCTTGACTCAGTCATCCAGACACCATATCCAGCCTTCCTTCCACAGTACCCCAAAATTTTGCTAACACAACAGAATAAATAGAAGAAAAGGAAAATAGACTGTAACCTTGTCCATGTGATGCAAAATAGTCAATTAGACAGAGCTTGAAAATTTTAGTCAGATTTCACATGGACTATCTTAAAGAGATTCTACATTCACATACTCTATCACACAAGCCAACCACAAAAGTTAACGGATCTAGTTTTTAATGGCAAGGCTTAAATATTCAAAAAGAAGTTCTATAATTCAGTACTTTGCAGGTGGACGGGAGGAGAGGGAAAAAAAGAGGTAATTCTGTTATTATGAGTTGTATAGGGCAATACCAGGAAGGGAAGGTCTACTATCAATGAAGATTGACAGGTGCTTCAACTTATAGTTTTATAGAGGTCCTTGATGGCACTGAAACTTTAAATGACTTTTTGAGGAATACAGAATCACTTCATGTCAGAGGAAGAAAAAGCATGAGGAAAAGAAATAAACATTTATTATGTTTACCATGTGCTAGGTACTATAGCGAGCACTTTACAAATATTTCATTTTATTCTCACAGCAACCTTGAGAAGTTGGTGCTATTATCATAACCATTTTACAGTTGAAGAAACTTGGGGAAGAAAAAGGATAACTGAATTGCCTGGGGTCACACAACCAATAAGTATCTGAGGACACTTTTGAACTCTGGTCTTCCTGACTCCAGGTCCAACATTTTTGCCACTTAGCAGTCTCCAAGATAGGATTTAAACTCAGGCTTCCCTGAATCAGAGGCTAACTCTATACGTTACATCACATAGCCTCTCATTCAGTATTTATAGCTTACATATTACTTTCTTCACAAATGGTGTAACATAAGCAATGCAAGTATTATCAGCCCTATCTTACGGATACAGTGGAGAAGAACCAGGAAGAAATCTTTTTTCCCCCTATTTCTCCATCAGTCTGAAATAGCCATGGAGAATTGGACATAATCGATTTCTCCATCAGTCTGATTCTTTTTAGCTCCTTATAGTACAATTCTAATGATCATCTTCAAAAGGTCAACTTTTTGACTTCATCCCCAACACTAGTAGACTTAGTCAAGTGAATATTTAAGTTCTGAACCATTCATTCTGGTCTTCTACAATAGTTGATTCAGTTTATTTGTTTCTTCTTGTATGTGTCAAGGGTTCACAGTAATTACTCACTGTCAGGTAGTCTATAGCTTTAGATTGTTTTGTAGCAGATCTATTATTTCCTTGGTATGGAGAATTTATAATGAAAAAAATCCCTCTATTAATGTAAAAATCCGCTTATCTGAAATTTAAGTCTTAGAGAATTCCCTGGGACACTGAGAGGTTAAAGGATTTGTCCAGGGTCATGCATCTCAGAGGTAGAGTTTTCCTGACTGGGACAATTCTATACTTTATCACTTGGTGATCTTATGAGTTTCTATGGGCTCAATTGTAATCTCTATGTAGATTATTCCCAGATTATATGTAACACACATATCCAGCACTAGTCTCTCTCCTGACACTGTAGTCACTTGTATTACTTGACTTTTGGACATCACAAAATGGCATTTCAAATTTAACATGTCCAAAATAGGACTCATTACTGTTTCTCCCAAAGATAATCACCATTGTCACGATCATGAAGGCCTGTAACCCTTGTGTCATTCTGGAATCCACATCCTTGACTTTTACTCAAAGCACACATCCAAGCTGGTGCCAAAATAGTCATTTCTGTCTTCATAACATCTCTTTTCTATGTCCCCTTCAGTTCACTCAAACAGCCACTACTCTGGTGCAGGTCCTCGTCTTGCCCAGATTGTGACAATATCTAACTGATTTCTCCACTCCAATGCATTCTCCACTCAGCTGCCAAGATTTCCCAAGTCAATCAATTGTGTTCAATTCTTTGTGACCTTACATGGGGTTTTCTTGGGAGAGATATTGGAGTGGTTGGTCATTTATTTCTCCAGGTCCTTTTAGATTTGAGGAAACTGAGACAAACAGGGTTAAAGAGACTTCCCCAGGGTCACACAGTTAGAAAGTGTTTGAAGCTGGATTTGAATTCAGGTCATCTTGAATCCAGGCCTTGGCACTCATCCACTGTATTACCTAGCTGCCTAAACAAAATGCGTGTTATAAAAGAAATGCTTGCTTTAGACTGATGCTGAGTGAAGTGAGCAGAACCAGGAGAACATTGTACATAGTAACAGCAATATTGTGTGATGATCAGCTCTGATAGACTTGGCTCTTCTCAGCAGTACAATTATCCAAGACAATTCCAAAGGACTCATGATGGAAAATGCTCTCCACATCCAGAAGAACAACTGTGGAATCTGAATGCAGATTGAACCATATTATTTTCACTTTTTTTTTCTTTCTTGAGGTTTCCGCCTTTTGTTCTGATTCTTCTTTCACAACATGATTAATGAGGAAATATGTTTAACATGAATGTAATGTATGACCTATATCAGATTGCTAGCTGGCTTTGGAAGGGGGGAAGGAAGGGAGAAAAATTTGAAACTCAAAATATTATAAAAGTGAATGTTGAAAACTATATTTACATGTAACTGGAAAAAATACTGTTAGATTGAAAAAAAAATACTTGCTGCCTCTGAGCTACAGATAATGCTTTTGGGAATCTCCTCTTCTTTCAAACCCTCCCTCCTACATAAGGCCTTTCTTGACTCTCCTCCATGGTACTGCCTCTTCCTCCCTAAATTAACCTGAATTTCTTTTTATGCATTTATCTATGTATTTGTTGTCTCCTCTAATAGTATGAAAGTACCTTGAAAAAAGAACTTGTTGAATTTCTAGTGCCTAGCACAGTGCTTACTAGTAGTAGTTCATACTTGAAAGATTGGTTTGTGTGTGTGTGTGTGTGTGTGTATGAGAGAGAGAGAGAGAGAGAGAGAGAGAGAGAGAGAGAGAGAGAGAGAGAGAGAGAGAGACTGTTTCTACTCTGGAGCTATGAAAAGTATCATTTTCAAAAATGATGTTTAATTAAATGATTGTTTGTAGCAGCCTACAGGACTTTGCTTCAATAGCTCACATTTTCATAGTAGTTCATTATTCATAAGACCCTCTTCTATCCTGACAGTAGCCTTGTGAGGCATGCATGAAGCCCAAGAATTTGCTCAGCATGTAGGTTTGAAGGACTATCATTTTGGAGAGAGAGCTTAGATGGTATACTTGTTTTGTATTGCCAATTAGACAGAGTGGAAATTGGGTTAATATTGATGTCAGGAAACCCAGATCCAAATTCCAACTGAGGTACTTACAAGTTGTGTGGCCAAAGACTTTCAAAACCTCAGTTTCCTCCTGTGTTAAATGGGGATGAAAAGGCCTGTATCACCTCCCTTATAGGATTGGAATGAAGAAAGTACTTTGTATGCTTTTAAACACTATATAACTACGAGTTACCATCTTTTCAAGGAGGAGATCTAGGAATAATGGTTTGAAGTTTCTGAGGTAGATTTTATCTTAAAGTAAGGAAGAAATGAAATGGGCTCTTTGTAAGGTAATGATCTCTCCATCATTGTCAGTACTCAAACAGAATCTTCATGCTTGTAGGGCAGTGATGGTGGAGGGGAAATTTTTGCAATGAATAGGAAGTTGGATCAGATAGCCTCTAAGGTTCCTTTCAACTCCCAGAAATTATGCTTTTATATATTCAGAAAAGGTCTCTTATCTCTTTCTTCCCTTCCAAGTGGTCCAGAAACTCTTACATGAACGACGAGCTGAATATATTGGTTTTGGAAGCCTAAGAGGCAGGCCAACTGATTCTTTAGCTGATTATCTTGGATTGAGGCACTGATGCAGCTGTGTTTGCTTGTGATGATATGGCCTTTCCCTATAAGTATATACATGTTAAACAATCCTTTCAGAAATAAAATTTAAATTCTCTTGCAATCAGCTAGATGAGAGCACTCACCTGAAAGACATTTAGAGTCATTTCAGGTAATAATCAGAGACACTCTCTACACAGCAAAACTGATGTACCTTATGCCATGAGAACACTATGGTAAAATGGAAAGAGCCCTGGATTGGGAGGGAGAGGACCTATATTCAAATCATGACTGTGTTGCCTACTACCTGTGTAACCTTTGGCTGAGCACCTAATCTCTTTACTTCTCAGTTTTCTCATCCATAAAATAAGGAGATTGGCTTATGTGGCTTTAGGGGTCTCTTTCAACCTTAAATCTCTGGTGCTATTGTTTGCTTCTGGGGTCACTGATTTGACAATTTGCTGCAGCACTGTTAAAGTCATTTAATCCTGCTTTCTGGCCAAAAAGTACTTTTCAGCTCCAACCCTGCATCTGAACCCCTCATTTCATCAGCAATTATTTGCCTAACTAAGGTTCATAACAAAGCATTGCGGTTTTCCTTCAAGTATCTCTAACTTTCTTATAATAATTGTTATATCCTTTCTCAAGAGATAAAAGCAATTTTTGGTCTAATTATCCTAGGTTGCCTGAGGGGAATCATTACAATACATGAATGACATAAATGAAAGCATCCTTTCTTTTGCCCTCCCCGCCTCCTCTCCAAATTCTGGGAGAAGATTTCCCAGGCCAGATTCCATCTATTTTGATGTCAATGAAATTTAGGCCTTTCCAGCCAATTAGTTTTATGTCTGATATCTGTTACAAACATGTCCTTTGTTCAAAGCCTTGCTGATCTATAAGCTGTCTATTTCTGCCAGGTGTTCAAGAAATTAGACATGCCATTTAGGAATGAGATGATTATTCTGGGCCCAACTAGACAAAGCTTGAAACTCTGCCCAATGCTCAAAGCAAACAAAGCCCACACCTGTGTGCCACAAGCCTTCCAGTGATCTGCTTCATGATGTTCTGTATTGGTTACCTATAGTCCATTCTGTCAACACAGGAAGCAATGCTGGTGACACAGCTGGCTTTCCATTCATATGTCCATGCAAAGCCGTAGGAACTACAGCCACTTAGATTCATACTTGACAGATTGGTTTGTGTGTGTGTGTGTGTGTGTGTGTGTGTGTGTGACTGTTCCTACTCTGGAGCTATGAAAAATATTATTTTTCAAAGTTGCTCTTTGCATTGGCTCATTGCTCTATTAGAGCAATGTGCACTTATTAAGTATGTCCTATGTAGCTGGGCACTTTTCTTGGCTCTAGGATTCCACAGAAAATAATGAAAACAATTCCTTCCCTGAAGGAGCTTCCATTCTTTTGGGGTGGGGGGAGAAGGAGAAATAACATTCGATTCAATTTAATTCAACAAGCATTCATTAAACAGACAATTAGGGTCAGGCACCCTGTGTGACAGCTGATAGAGAGCTGGTCCAGAAGTCAAGGGTCAAGTTCTGCTTTTGATGTATGCTGGCTATGTGACCCTGGACAAGACATTTGAACTCTCAATGTTTTAGGCAGCTCTTTCAGGCTACAAGAGGTAGAGAAGTGCTATCCTGCATTGGTAGAGGGAATTTCTTTATATGGGAGTTCCCTATACCCTAGCTTCTTAAATTGTGGGTCTTGAGCCCATATAGGGTTGTGTAATTGAATGGGTGAGTCACTAAAAATTTGGCAATAGTAAAAGGTTATGTTTACCTATTTTATATCCCTGTATACCCAGGGCTGCATAAAAATTTCTTGGGTGTAAAGGGGCTGGGAGTGGAAAAGTTTAAGAAGCTCTGCCCTGTACCAATGAAATGTCAAGTCTAGTTCCTACCTATTCCTATGTGCAAGATACTATTGGAAATATAAAACCAGAACAAAACAGTCCTCCCCACAAGGATCTGACATTCTGCTAGGGAGAAATATGTAGACATATAAGTAAATATTGGAAGATATGTGAAGTAATTTTGGGGAGGAACAGAGGGAGTTCTAATAAGAGAGACAGTTTGTTAACAATAAAACAGGACTTCCAGAGGTCTCAGTGGAAGGGTATCAGAGTGGGATAGAAACACCAGACGTATAGGTTGACATGACTGTGGAAATGTTGGCCAGGGTAGCATTCATACTCACAGAAATTCAGAAGAGACCCAGCCAAGCTGTCACTCCATAAGCATTTATTAAGCGCTTACTAGGGGCAGAGGTGAATGGCCCTGGAGTCAGAAAGACTCAATTTCCTGAGTTCAAATCTGACCCCAGCTGTGTGACCCTGGGTATGTCACTTACCTCTATTTGTCTTAGTTTCCTCTTCTGTAAAATGAGCTGGAGAAGGAAATGGCAATCAGTATCATTGCCAAGAAAACCCCAAATGGGCTCACAAAGAGTTGGACATGATTGAAAAACAACTGAACCATCACAACAAGAAAAAAGCACTTAATGTGGCCAGCTACTGTGCTAAGCTCTGAGCATACAACAAGGGCAAAAAAGATCATTCCTGATCTCAAGAAACTCACATTCTAATGAGGCACAGGCAGTAATTTGCCATACCCTTTTCAGGAGAGGAGGTAGTAGTTGCAGTTATCATTCCCTGAGAAAGATGTGTGTGTGCGTGTGAGAGAGGCATGTTCACTGCTGCGTGACAGATGTCCATTTCCTCCTTTCTCCTGCCTGCAGGTGCAAACTCTGGAGGAGAGAGTGAGGCTGACAACTTTGCACAGTTGTCACTCATATCAAATCCTCACTTATATCAAATCCATATCATGTGCAAGTTGAGACATCACCCTTGGGATGTCATTGGTCCTTTTTATTTTTAATTTTTTTTAAAGTAATAAATATTTTTATTTATAGTTTTGTTTTCCAATTTTTATCCCTCCTTCCCTCCCTCTCCTTTGCCCTCCCTGAGGCTGGATTTGAATTCAGGTCCTCTGGAATCCAGGGCTGGTGCTTTATCCATTGTGCCACCTAGTTGCCCCTCTCATATTGTAATTAATAAAATTCTATGTATCATCAACATTATGTGTTGATCAACTGTGATAGACTAGATTCTTCTCACTAATACTATGGTACAAGAAAGTTCCAAAGGACTCATGATGGAAAAGGCTCTCCAAATCCAGAAAAAAAAAAGAACTGTGGAATATGGATGCTGATTGAACCATACTATTTCTTTTGTTTTTGGTGCTGTTGTTTTTCTTTTTTGAGGTTTTTCCTTCTCTCATAGCATAACCAATGCAAAAATATGTTTAATGTTATTGTACACATATAACCTATATCAGATTACCTGCTGTTTTTGGGAGGGGGAGGGAGGGGAGGGAGGGAGGGAGAAAAATTTGAAATTGGAAATCTTATAAAAACAAATGTTTAAAACTATTGCTACATGTAACTGGAAAATAATAAAATACTTTTATTAAAAAAATAAAATGCTATGAGTACAATATCATTTATTAGGACATGTTACATGCAAGTTATTGTGCTAGGCAAGAGGGACACAAAGTAAAATTAAAAAAAAAATGTAGTATTGCCTCACTCCAGAGACCATTAAGTCCAGCCCCTTACTCCCATTTTACAAATTAGGAAAATGAATCTAAGAGAAGTGAAGTGACTTGCCAGTGGCCACATAGATTATAAGTATCTGAGGCAGGATTTGAACTCAGGCCTTCCTAATTCCAGCTCCAGTACTCTAACCATAGGACCACCTTGACCAATAATTAATTCATTTGTTTAAAAAAATATTATAGCCATTTTACTCTGACAAAAAGGGAAATATTTCCAATCTTGCATCCATTCTCTCAGAGCTTACAATCTAGGTTTCTCTTGTCATGTTTAGAAAACAAAAATCCCACTAAAACAAAAAGGGCAAAGCACGTGGTACATTTAGATAAGCATGAATCATAATAATTAAACCATTTTTTCGGGATCTTCAACATTGTCATTTTGAGAGAGTGATTGTAACCTGTTTGAGGTAGCCATATTGATCAGACTGAATTTTTTTTTTTGGGGGGGTCCTCTTGTTGTCATTGGATTAACATAGAAACCACAGTGGGTTTTTTTTTTTACTGTTTTTTTACTTCTTCTGTTTGGATTTGCTTTGGTAGAGCCCTGAAAAGTCCCTTATACCATGTCTTATTTCCTATTTGGACTGGTTCCTAGTGAAATTAGCCACAAAATTACCATATCAATAACTATGAGTGAATAATGTAAGAGCTGGGAGAATCTGTTGATTTGTTTTCTTTTCTTTTTTTTTTTTTTTTGCAGGGCAATGAGGGTTAAGTGACTTGCCCAGGGTCACACAGCTAGTAAGTGTCAAGTGTCTGAGGCCAGATTTGAACTCAGATCCTCTTGAATTCAGAGCCAGTGCTTCATCCTCTGTGCCACATAGCTGCTTGAACCTGTTGATTTCTAAAAAAGAGAAGTAAAGTAGTATAAACAATTGTAACAGTATTGAGGGAAAAGTAAAGAAGGAGAATAGCAGTGTCTATGTGGTGACATATCATATACCTAAATGGTAACATTTCAAGTGTTTACCTTCAAGGGAGAAGAGGAATCAATGACTCTGAAAAAGCAGAAAGATATGACTGAATTTAAATAAGATGATATAAAATTGGGTAAAAGCAACTTGGAAAAATATTAGACTTTTGTACTCATAAATTAAAAGAAAAATCCTCCATACTTTTAAAAAAGATATTGTCTTGCTACTGTCAATTTCAATCTTTGGGAGATATCTGAACTATCATTAAGCCTCAGCTATGGTATAATAGGATCATAATTCTAGAGCTGGAAAGGACCTTAGTCATCTAAGACCTCTATTTTACAAATGAGGAAACTGAGACCCAGAGAAGTCAATCACTTGCCTAAGGTCACACAGATAGTGTCAGAGGTTAGATTTGAACCTAGGTCCCCAATAGATTGCCTATGAATTAATTATATTAATTTGTTCTTTTTTCTTATCAAGTTGAAGTCTAACCAGCTTAATGTTAATGTCTTGGACTCAAGAGTAACTATGGGCAACTCCCTTCACTGCTCAGTTCTTCATGTATAAAAGGGGAAAATAATACACAGAATCACTGTGATAGAAGAAAACACTTTGTGTTAAAAAGTTATGGAAATGTGAGTTGTGAATATATTTATTATTATCTAATTTACAGGGATATTGTGGAGAGACTGTAAAACACAAAATAGGTGTATTCATTTGAAATGTTATTTGCTCTTTGCAAGAAGATTAGAGTATCATTTGTGAAGCTCATCAATGTGAAAATATAATAATTGCAGGCAAGTCCATCCCTTTACATGAGGAATAGCTGATTCTTTAAAAAACAAAACAAAAACCTTTTTATTTAAGGTTTTGAGTTCCAAATTATATTCCTCCCTCCCTCCCTTTGCTCCCCTCTCCCTGAGATGGTCAGCAATCAGATATAGGTCATACATGTGCAATGATGTCAAACATTTCTATATTAGTCATTTTGTATAGAAAGTAAGTGAAAAATAGCATGCTTCAGTCTCTATTTAATCAATATCATTTCTTTCTCTGGAGGTATGTTTGGTTACACCATTCAAGGATCAGTTGCTCTTCAGTGACTGATGAACTTGGTCTCTAGTAAAGTAATTATTGTGAAAGAATTTATCAAAATCCAACTAATGATTTGAATTGCCTCAATGAATATGTTGCCTAGTTTTGGCCATGGAAATTAACATATGTGCTGGAAACATGCCTAGAGTGAATACGTTAAAATTTACTTACCCTCTCTGTCATCTGATAAGCTTTCAGGAAAAAAAAAAGATTCACTCATAGAAGAATTCTTTGTTAGCCAGGGGCAGGATATTTTTTTTATTTAGTAACAGAGAGAAGCAAATCATCCCTTTCTAAGTATCACAACCACCTTCCTGCACACAAATAGAAATAAATGAACTTCGCATCTGGGTATAATTTGAAGGGAAGAGAGGAAAGGCTGTCAAGAAACCAGAAGATAATCTCATTGCTCTTGATGTAAACATGCCAATATTGTATCAAGCAAGTCCAAAGGCTACTTTGAACATCCCCACCTTATACAGGCAAAGATCATTAGCTAAATGAAAACATTTCAATTTGTCTGGAATGCTAACCCACTTCCATTCTTTCTAAGTTCAAATCCAATCCCTGATAGTACCTACGTGATCCTGGACAAATTATTAACAGTTCTGAGCCTTAGTTTCTTCAAATGTAAAAAAGGCTAGCTACAGCTCCATGATCTTATTACAGTATTGGTTAGGTAAAATTAGTTCAGATGTGTTCCAAAGATGAAAATTGGCAGAAGCAGGACACCATCTCTTAAAGAAAAAATTTAAAAAGTAAATTTATAAGTACAAAAATGTTGTATTTCCCCAAGTTGCCTTTCCTTAATTTTACATTATTCTCTAGCTCCACCAAGGATTCATTCCAAAATCACCTTCTCTCCAAAGTCTTCTCTGAACATTTCAGTCTGGAATGAGTGGTTGTTTCTTCTTGTCTACCATATAGTACTTCTTGTGCTATGTAGCTGATAACCATTTGTTGCCTGATGACATTTCCTCTACTGTTTTTTTAAAATTTCTATGTAAATCTTGTATTTTAAACATATTTTCTTAAGATTTATACTTGTACTCTCTGGACTGTTAACCCCAAGGGATTATGTCTAAATTTTCTTGTATTCCCTCATAGTGTTTAGAATAATGCCTTATTTGCAAAAGGTGTGCAACAATTATTTATTCATTTTATTTCAATAAACAAAAAAAATCACAAATTTTCTATGTGCCCAAATTAGTGCTAGTTGATCCCATTTAAACTGATTATATGTTTTACATGTGATTGTGTGGGTTTTACTCCCTCTACATGCAGAACTTTCCCAGTTCCTGACTTTCTGAAAAGGGAAAATATTCCAACTTCATAATAATAGTGCCTTAAAAGACCGATTGAGTGGCTAAAGGCATTAAGAGAGATACTCAACAGGACTAATGACTGTTGATAGATAATAATTTTGTTGAATTTTTTTAAAGTACATTTATTTCCAAGGATCATAGGATTATAAATGTATAACTGGAAGGAGCCTTCATACATCATCATTGTAAAATGTTGTTAACTCCTTATACTCATTATGAACTTGTCCATTGCTTTTTGGGTCATATGCAGTCTTGATTGTTTAGAGACCATGGTGTTCCATTCTCTATTGTCATGTTACATCACTGGAATCCATTGGTGCTAAAATTAAAAAAAGAGGTGTGTATGTATGTATACAAATTGGGAATGTTGAAAGTGTTACATGTCTAATACAATCATGTTTAGTATACATATTACATGTTTAATATAATCCAGTCCATTTTCTTCCTGCTAGCCACTTGTAGATCTAAATTATTATCTATCTGCTTTATTTGTCAAGATATTTGCACTGTGGGGACCGAGTGGGATGACCACCTAACTGTTTTCTTTTTTTTCTGATTTTTTTTTTTTAGCTTATCCAAATGTAGGAAATACGCAAGCTTCATCCACTTAGTATTTCCTCTGTGGATTGCTTAAACTGATGACTTTTAAGTAGATATGACATCAAAGGAGGCTCTCAAGTATTTGGGGGTTTATATAATCAGCACAGCACAAACTATAAACATGAAATATTAGAGAATTTAAAAAATATGTACTGTCCTACTTGAATTCTGTGCAAGACACCTTCTATGTCAATGGGAAATATCTTTGCTGAGTGTTTTATGCCTTGAATGATACGGATCATTTGTCCATTTCTCATATTTCAGAGTCAACTTCATTTTAAAATAGATGAGGTTTGAACTGTTGTAACTGAAAATGGTTTCTTCTTATCTTTATCTGTTTTTCTTTTTTTTTTTTCCTTTTTTTTTTAGTGAGGCAATTGGGGTTAAGTGACTTGCCCAGGGTCAAACAGCTAGTAAGTGTTAAGTGTCTGAGTCCAGATTTGAACTCAGGTACTCCTGACTCCAGGGTCAGTGCTCTATATACTGCACCACCTAGCTGCCCCATTTATCTGTTTTTCTAATCTAATATTTGTTTTTTACATTTGCACTTACAGAAGATGTTTCAGAAATGTTACACATTTCAGGAACAAATTACTTTTTGTATGTTGGCATAGTTATTTTGTTCTGTATTGTTTAGGATTTCCTATGTCTAGTGTTTCCTTCTTCATTCTTCAAACAAACTTTTCTGGGCTTGGAGGCATGAAACTCTTAAATAGTCTATAAACCTTTAACCTTTTTCATTTATTAATATTGACCCATATTTACTGATATGTTTTCATACTGTAAGGAATTAATTGTGATTTGGGGTTTCCATGACCCCATCTTTGCTTCATCATGATCAGACTGAAAAGATGTAACCTTGAGAAAGCCCCACCTAGGAGTTCCCCCATGCCCACATGGGACTGGCCAAATTATAATGGGGACAGTCCAGGGGGTATGTTGAACCAATTGGAGACTCAGCATGGTTAAGAACTGACCTTCTGGTGGGAGTGGCAGGAAGGAAGGAAGGAAGGAAGAGAGAGAGAGAGGATGAAAGAGAGAGAAGCAGGTATGTGGTGGGCCTTCAGACTGACCCAGGAGACACTGCACAGCTGATTCTCCTTAGAACAACAGATTCCAGGTGGTGGTGAGTTTGTGTTGTTGAAGCAAGGCTAGCTCTTTAGGCTAGCTGAGCTGGAAGCAAGTTTAGGGTTTGAGTCAGTTTTTGTTTGAGATAAGCTGTTCTGAGTAGCTGAGGAAGCAGAGCTTATTTGAGATACCTGGGGGCCTTTTTACCCTAGAGATTTAGATTCTAATCATCTGAGAAGTGGGTCTTATCTTTCCCTTTCTCTATCCCCTTTCTCATTATCCCTAGCTCCATTAACTTTACTTGTGTTGTAGATTTGTTCCCATTAATAAAACCTGATTTGTTTGTGGAAAAGAGGCTGTTAATTTCCTTTCTTATCAGTCTTAGTGAAAAAACTAAAAAAATAGGCAGTTTGGAAGAGAAGAAACTCTGGACCTAGAGGTTTCCCATTATTTTTTGAACCGCAATATTACTGCAAGCCGCCCAATTAACTCTCCCCATTTGGCTCTAACAATACCTTTTACCACATTCTTCTGTGACAATTGTGGCACTGGAAGTGTATTCCAATTCCAGCTCTGATGGTGACTACCTGTGCTATTTGAGGCAAGTAACTTAGCCTTCTTGAATATCAGTTTCCTTATCTGTAAAATGAGGAGCTTAGACTGGATGGCCTCTGAGCTTCCTTCTTCTTTTAGATCTATGACCCTAATGAGTCTTTGACTTCATTTAAAAATTTTTGTCCAGGTTTTTTTGTTTGGTTGGGGTTTTTAAGATGATTTCTACTTTCTCATTCTTAAGAGCAGATATTGATCCAAAAGCTTTGGTGATTTTCACAGTAGCATTTTTCCTTATGGTCATATTGAGCACTACAGGGCAGTATGATGAAATTATATTTCTTTTTGCATTTGGGTATATAAAGACATGAAGTCTGCCAACTGCTTCACTTGCCTCTTTAAAGAAAATTATAACCACCTTTGCATTTAATGGCAACTTCATTGTTTTTTTTTTCCTTTTATTTTTCATTTGTTTTGTAGCCAATGGGTTGGTAAGTCTAAGAACTCAGAAAATTACAGTCTCTCTCCTTGGCTCCACTCTGGATTCTATTTTTGGTCTATTCTAGAGCCATTATTCAGAAGATAAACTGCTATGGAGAAGAGCCCACCACTCCTCCCATCACCAATAAGTACTAATGAACTGCTACCCTAAGTTCAGGCAAGTTAACCTATGTAAAGTAGTAGGGAACTCTGAAGGAGACACAGGAAGGGACAATACTAGTTATGCTAAACTACAACCACCCCTTCTACCACTACTTTCCCTCACACTTCACTTGACACACCACAAGATTCTGTATCCAAGGACCCAAGGAATAGAAACTCTTCCAGACCACCATCTGTGAAGCCACCATCTAGGGAAGTAATTCTTGCAGTGATGTTACCAGGAAAATACTTTTGCAAATTCTACTGCCCTGATTCCTCAACAATCATAGCTACAGAAGACAAAGAGAAGAAATTTCTCACCACCAAAGTCTTTGGGTCTATCAAATAGTTTAACATTAGACATGGATATGTTTTTATCAATGAAAATGAGTCTAAAGGAAATGCTTTACCTTCTGCCTAGTCACTCGATGGGTCATTAAGCCTTCCCATTTGACTTGCACCAATGTATTGGCTCTCTGCATTAGAACATAAGTTTCTTGAGATAAGGGATTTTCTTTACTTTTCTACTTGTGACCACAGTGCTCAACATAGTGATTTTTACATAGTAAGCCCTTAATAAAAGTATTTAATTATTTGTTCATATTGAGAATAGCAATGTTACTACAATTCAATTTCCTTCTGAAGTTTATTGACTTGGTATATCATTGGGTAGATATCTCACATTTAGAGTACCCAGAGTTAAATGTATAGGTAGCCTAAAAAATGGAACACTTAGAGAACAATACAAGACCATATATGAAAACATTAATTTGTGTGCTACAGAATGTAAGGAAACTAATTAATTTTGGTGTTGTACAGCTCCTAGGAGATAAATATGCAATTTGAACAAAAGTGCAATTGAATTAATGGGAAAATGAAGGAATGAATGAATTTGCTGTTCTTTTGATTCTGCTAGAATTGCTATCCTTGACAAAATTCCTTTTAGAACTCTAACTAATTGGCTTAACTAATTCCCTGCCTCTGCAGGACTTGCTACTTTGAGGGATATTTTTGGGTCTTTTCTTAATGACTTGACTCCTTGTTCTGAGGTTTCAGTTATGGAGAAAAGAGTGAAACTTTGTTGTTGTTGTTGTTGTTGTTACTGTTTTTTTTTGACATCAGGTGTTATAGGTTAATAAATGTGATGCTGGATTGAACTGTTCTCTGGTACTACTATCTACTGCCCCAAAGAAAGACTCCTTAATCCTTTTTATTTAATCTTAGAAACATTTCTATAGACAGGATCTATATACATTCCAGGGGAAATTATTTGCTTTTGGTACTGAAGTAAATAATCACTATCTGGTAGCAGTCTTCTTTACTATCTGACTCCAGCTAATCTAATCTTGACCTAGACTTTATTGATGGAATTCATATACAAGTAATAGAAGTGCAAACTGATCTCATCTCACCCTCCCTAATAAGAAAGCAAATACAAGGTAGGGAAGAAAAACTTTTCAAGGGTCGACTTCCATCTGCATCCAGGTGGAGAACTGCACTCCCCATATTTTATTCTTGGCAGGAGGGGTTATCTTGCTATAAATGGTGACAGCAAGATGGCAGCTCCCACTGAGAGACACTTGTACCATTTACAGATGAAAAAGATGTAAAAACAAAGGTGGGCATTTCTGCTGTGAATATGCATGTACTTGTCTAAATATATACAACATCTGCAGAAGGAGTAGAAAACCTCAGTGTTTCCATTTTCTTTAACTATTATCTTTGAGAGGGCTTCCAATGAGTATCATATAGACACCTACATTCATTAATGGGGAATACTTCCAAAGATTCGCCCTCCTCCCCAAAATTCCAAATAATATAGTCTTCTATAAGATAAATATTCATGTGCAAACTTATTTTTTTAAATAAAATCAAACTTCCTCTTATTTTGGAAGGGGGAGAGAGAATTTGCTTACCATAATAAAATGCCCTGGTACAATTTTGAATGATTTTGAATTATGAATGATTTTGAATTTTGAATGATATTATAGGCTTCATCTCCTGCTGAGAAGAGACAACAAGGTATAGTGGAAAGTACATTGGGGCTGTGTCAGAAAGAGCTGTTTTGGAGTTTCGCCTCTATTACTTGTTGCCCATTTGACTTTCAAAAAGTCATTTAAATTATCCAACCTTGAGTTTCTTCACCTATAGTTTGGGATGATAGTATTTGCTCTAATGGGATTTTGTGAGCCTCAAGGGAGATAACATTAATAGTTCATATTTATATAGCTCTTGATGCATCAGTTTTCCCAGAAAAAAACAAAACACACATGTAAATATTACTATCCTCTTTTGACTGATGAAATACTAAGACTTAGAAAAATGCTAAAAGGCATGATGGGTGGAGAGGGGAGTCAAACCACCTAAGATTAGGGAGATGATCATATTATGCCTGTTTTCCTCCAAAACTGAATGACTTTTTTTAAAGCTACTAAAAGTTAAAGCAGGCAACTTGTGTATGTAAGTATGGTTTCTGAAGAGTATAGCACAACTATCTAGGTCCCTAGATGATGAGAAAGGGTCATGGAAGACAATTGCCTCTGGCATTGCTCCAAGGTCTTGATAAGTCCTCAAGACTTCATATCATCATTGAGGTCCTAGAACTATGAAGGGCTGATAGGCAGCATAACCTGGGCTTACTTTGATTAATCTACTATTTATTCAGAAATAAATTACTGCTTTCAAACTACTGGTATGGCACTTTATGCTATGAAATTAATTAATTAAAATGTTGGCACTTCATGGTAACTTCATGGAAACATAGATCTTGAAGTAGAATGATCCTCAGGGGCCATGTAGTCCAATGTCTTCATTTTACATCTAAAGAAACTGAGGCCCAGTGCAATTAAGTGACAGGTCATACAGGTAATAAGCATCAGAGATGAGAATTGTTTTTTGGTCCTCTGACTTCAGAGCTATTATTGTTTCCTCTGTACCACAATGATAAAATTTTGCTGCATGTATTGTGAAATGGACTGAACCATCTTCTAACCTGGGGATGGATGGAGCCAACAGAGCAAGCTAGTGAGAGAAGAGTCAGGAATAAAGCACAAGTTTAATTTCAAAGTGAAGGAAACCATTTGCAAGCAAGAAGGGAGATTAGACTTATGTGCTGGGCTCCCACCCATGGTGGGGACCCTAGGAAGTGTGGGGACATCTCAATACTTATAGCAATTACTACACAGTTAACTGTAACCCTGATAATGAGGGGTAACAGCAGCAATGAGACAGTAGTCCAGCTTTGTGACTAGAACATGGGTACTGTTTGAGCTTGTTCAAGATCAGACAACACCTTGTGCTGGTCAAATTAATACAGTAATTTTGTGGTTTTGCCAGAGGGTGAGATCTTCCAGAAGGTTACCACAAAACATTATTGTTATGCCAAGCTCAGGGCACAGCTTGCTTGCTGGGACTTAGCTCTGGAAAACAGGGTGTCTCCTAATATCTTGACAGCGTTGATGTGCAATGTCATTTCTAATTAAACATTCAACATTAAAAATGAAGTAAGATGTACAGAAGGAAGAAAAAAAAAGAAAAGAAAGGAAAAAGGAAAGAAAGAACTACCAGTATTAATGTAACCTTGAAATTTCTGCTAACAGGTGGCAGAGCTCATTTTTGGTCTTTTTGTCTACTCAGCCATTGGCACAAATTTAACAACTTTGGGATATGACTCTTCTCTTGGCATAGGTGGCCTGACCAATGACATTGCTCACAATATTGTTAAAGATGACTTTGCAGGTGACTGCTGGACCAATTGGTGGGATTCTCTCAACAATCTTAGGGAATAGCTGTGGAGATGAACAATGTTATCTTGGTATCCTTATAGATCACCTCTGTAGAACTTGTGAATGTCACAGATAGCAAACAAACCAAAAGTGACAACAGTTCTTAAACTTTTATAAGCAGTCCAGGAGGTTGCAAGAAGTTGCAATGGACTTCACATACATAAACCATTAAAATTTTATACATATAGCAAGCAAGCACAGATATTATGGTATTTTTTACAGCATTTCTTATCCTGAATGGATTTTCCTTTCTCTGATATATTTCAAGTAGTAACATCATATACATGCATATGTAATAACTGGCATTGAAAAAAGTTCATGAGACATAACTTCTGGGTAATCTAATTGTTTTATTAATAATACCAGCATTTTAATAAATGAATGGTCATTTGGCCCTCTCTATTTATTTGTTTATTTAATGTTTTTAAGTTCCAAATTCTATCCCTTTCTCATTCCTTCCCTCCCTACCCTCCCTCCTGCTTGAGGCAAGCAACCAGGTGTAGGTTATATATGTGAAATTATTTGGCCCTCTCTTAGACCAAAAACAATCACGGTGGAGGGCTCAAGGTTTATATCCCTAGGGTGGCAATCAACTCTGATTGGTCAACAATTAAGGAGAAAATGAATGTTATAAGGAGGAGCTGGACCTGAACTTTGATTATGTCATTTAGTTCTTATGTTACTTCAACCTCCTACCTTGGGCAGCTTATTCAAAGAATTTATCACCACCCAAATCTGAGTGGAACACAATAGCTACCCCACTCCAATTTGGTCTGAACAAGAAAGTTAGTCCAATGTCATTATTTGCAATGTCCTTCAAAAGACTGAACTTTTAAAATCAGGACTTTAGAAAAAAAGGGGAGAAATCTAGATCTCCCCCCAAATATTAGGGTTTTTGCCTTTAAATTATTTTTGGTATTCATTTTTTTAAAAAATTAAATAGTATTTTATTTTTTCCAGTTACATGTAAAGATAGTTTTCAATATTCGTTTTTGTAAGATTTTGAGTTCTAAATTTTTCTCCCTTCCTCCCTTCTCTCCCCACTTCTGAAGCCAACAAGTAATCTGATATGCTATATATTATAATCATGTTAAACATATTTCCACATTAGTTATGTTGCAAAGGAAGAATCAGAACAATAGGGGAAAAGAGCACAAGAAGAAAGAAACAACAACAAAAAAACCCACAACAAAAGTGAAAATAGTATGCTTCAATCTGCATTCAGACTCCATAGTTCTTTTTGTGGATGTGGACAGCGTTTTACATCATGAATCTTTTAGCATTGTCTTGAATCATTGTATTGCTGAGAAGAATTAAATATATCACAGTTGATTATCACACAATATTTTTTTGTCTTTTTTCTTTCTTTTTTGTGGGGCAATGAGGGTTAAGTGATGTGTTGTTTAAAATCTAAATTGTGAAAAAAAAATTTTAAAAATCCAAATTGTGGGTTTTAATCTCTACCCCCCCTCCCAGGTCTGGGGGAAAGCTGGCTAAAAACCACTAATAAATTCAACAAGAGTTTAGGCTTTTAGAGATTTGTTAAAATATATATTATAAGTTAGTGAAGAAAGAGAGAGATTGAGAACAGATCCTTTATAGCATGGAAATCCTAGCTTTCCTAGTAGTTATGCTGCCAAACCTAAGTCTTGGACCAAAAGAGGAAGCTCCAGTCTGCCAGACTCAGCTTCCTACTTCCTGTCCTCCTCACCAAAATGGGAGGTTCTTCAAGTTGATTGGTCAAGAGTGGTCTCCTGTTGATGTCACAGTCCACAGCCTCTGAGAACACTCTACTCAGTGTTGGCCACATGTGATCTCAATTTAATCATCATTAAGTAGGTTCTCAGTCTCTCAGTCTCATCCAATTCAATCAATTCCAAATTAGTCTTCAGGTGGGGCTCCTGGGCATTTGCAAAGTTCCATTATTTTATGACAGTGACTTACCAAGGGTCACACAGCTAGTCAGTGTCAAGTGTCTGAGACCAGATTTGAACTCAGGTCTTTCTGAATCCAGGGCTGGTGCTTTATCCATTGTATCACCTAGCTGCCCCACAAAATATTGTTGATACTGTGTATAATGTTCTCTTAGTTCTGCTCATTTCACTCAGCATCAATTCATGTCTTTCCAGGTTTTTCTAAATCCCTGCTTATTAATAATCATTTCTCTAAATATATGAACATAAACACACTTAAATGCTAATAACGGTCTAGACCTGTGTTTTCATTGATATGGGGAACTATTCTAACAAAATCCCTTCTACTAATATAGATCAATCTATTACTAAGCACCTGCTATGTTCACTGGGAATTAAAACAAACAAACAAACAAAAAGGCAAAAAGATAGTCCTTGACCTCAAGGAGCTTACAATCTAATGGATCAGTAAACTTGTTTACAACATAAATAATTTGCAGGGGCACTAAGAGGTCACTCAGCCCCTATGTGTGATAAGTGGGATTTGAGCTTGGGTTTTTTGTCTCCTAGAATAGTAACTGTGTTCTTTGTGTCATAGCAAACTTCTCAATTCTGAAGTAGTGGGATGTATTTGTAACAAAGACCATCCAGTGGTGGTGTGGGAGGAGCTTGGGACCTGGATGGGGTTGGGGCTAACTCACCCAGAGAATTGGCAAGTTCACAGCTAATCTTGTAAAATATTATTAGGAGAGAGAAATACATGACCAGGAGACAGTCATGATGGAGACTGTCTCTCTGAATGGGAGGAGAATTGAAGTTTTATACATTTCAGACAAAGAAGGCTCTGTACCAAGTAAGGAGATTACAGAATAACCAGGAAGGGGATATTTTGGGGGTTGAGTGATGAGCTATTAGTCACACATCTTGTTGATGTACAAAAAAATCCATTTCTCAATTGTATGGAACTTGCTTATCATCCTTGCAGACCTTGATTTACTTATTGGTGTTATGTCACAGATAGAAATATCTCTAAATATCCCAGGGTCTGCATGACCCCTGGTCCATGTGTCCTGGCAACATTATATTCCTAAAGTGGGAAACAGGGAACAGGGATTATGTTTTTTATTATAATTATTATTTCTGAAATCTTTGGTTTCAGTGTTTGTTTAAGGATTGTGTTTTTTTTTTTTTACTTCCACTAAAGTTTAAGGTCTTTAAGTTTCTTTGGGGTCCTCTGTTCCACCACAATGGTGCTTGAAGGGGGATCAGCTAGGTTTTGGCCACTTTGGGTGACATGTTCTAGCTGAACTTGTACCCTAGCCATGTCTAGGGACACATGCACTCAGCACTGAAGGATTGGTACTTTGGGATGATGTAGAAACTGTGGATGCTTTCTTAGTGCTCTCTCTTTCTGATGGCAATGAGGGAGAAACTATGCCTCAGTTGAATCTGAGAGAACTGGTCACTGAATTGGGGAGAACTGCCTATTGGGTAGATCTTAAGAGGAATAAACACTCCCTAGATTTTTCTTTCTGTCAACACCACAAAACATGTGATGAACAACTCTTTTTGGGATTTCCTATGATGAGTAAAAGTGCTTTGTCCTTCCCCCTTCTAGAATAAATATCCACTTTTTACATGTGAAAGATAAAGTACTAAGCTAAACAAGCTTAAGCCTGGGCCTCTTGTTTTGTGTTTCTTGAGAATAGACAACTGAATAGTGATCCTGCAATGGATGCTTCCAACCTTGTGAATTCAAGAAGTCAGGAGCCCTGGGTTCCTCAGTGAGTGGATGAGCTCACTGTAGCTCCCACAGTAATCCTTGGATAAGAAGAACACAGGAAGGAAGATAATAACCCCAACCCTAGCCTGGCTTGCTAGAATAAATATATCTAGAGAATCAAAGGGAAGGAGTGGGTCCTTTCTTTTTAATTCTATTGAGTGGGTGACTCTCCCTGGTAAAGTGGCTAGTCCCTTCTGACATCTCTGGCCCAGCCCTTCAATTCCATAATCATGGTAGGTAATGGAAACCAAAGGACCTTCTCATATTTGTTGTGTCATCCCAAAGCACCACTTCTTTCAGCACTGAATGGCCCAGGATATGGCTAGAGAACAAGCTCAGAATTCAAAGGGGATTTACCCAATCAGGGTACACAGGGCACAGGACCATTCACAAATGCCTAATGGGATGATCATTGTTACACTGTGAAAGGAAAAGTATATCATAAGATTTCATTAATAAATCATAGGGATAAAGCATGGAATGCCATGATGTGTGAGAAATCTCAGATTTTCTAATTGTGAGGATTAGCTGTACTGTCAGAGGAGATTATACAAGAATGGCAAATATTCAGGTAAGTGGCAGACCAGTTTAGCATCTTTCTGACTCCGATATGAATTGAGGTGGCTACTCTTGTATAGTATATGGTGGATGAGATAAAAAAAGCTGGGGACCATTGTGTCAGGGGAATATTCTGTTTCAACTTTTTCCTTGTCCCTGGTGCTCATGTTTAGAGTACAAGCATTCATTTGGAATGCAGATTTAGAACACAGTTACATATGGAGTTGAGTGTTTTAGTATCCATTTGGATAATCACTATAATTATACCGGATGTAGTGTAATCCTGACATGCCCTACTTCTGGTCATCTTTCAACATTTCATGATGGTAAACACTTTCCTCATGTCTAAGGATTAATTCCAGGTTTTAAATATTTTATAGAGTGCACTGTGAAGTTAATTAAGCCAGAGTATATAAACAGTTAAGTCATATTAGCCCTACCTAAGCACCGATCAAGAGAACTCATTAAATTCAGCAAACAAATATTAAGCACTTGCTGTGATCAAGGGATGTTTCTAAGTGCTAGAGATCCAATGACAAAGATGAAATTATATTTCTCCTTAAGAAGTTGGATGGAGAACCAGATAGAATCAAACCATACAATTAGAAACTCTTTGTTACAAAGTCTCAAACTTCTACAAAAGTAATAATTTGGGGGTACAAAACTGTTTGTTGTCCTTCATTCATGAAGAGGACCAAAATTACATTACTATGTTAGAGTCATGTTACAGTGTATTTGACTGTAGCTGCTCTACCATAGGTCAGATACAAATAGTCCATGTGAATATTAGGGGTGGATTTTCTAAATTTGTTTACCAATCATTTCTTTTGAGCTACTTCAATTTTGTTTTGCTCATAGAGAACAATACCTTCTCGGATGAGAGCAAGCCATGTGGGATTTGTGCCAGTGTCTCCTATATCATGCAATCAATTCCAAAGTTCTTAAGAGAGACCTTGAGGGTGTTTTCATACTCATATCATTTTTTTCTGAGCACCATGTGAATGTCTGACCTGTATCAGTTCTCCATAAAATAGTCTCTAAGGTAAGTGTGTGTTTGGCATTCAAACAATGTGGCCAGCCCATTGGAATTGCATTCTCTGCAGTAGAGTTTGAATGCTTGGCAGTTTTGTTCAAGAAAGAAACTCAATGTCTTGTACCTTATCTTGCCAGGTGATTTTCAGAATCTTCCTAAGGCAATTCAAATGGAAGTAATTCAGTTTCCTGAGAGAGCAGGTTTCATAGGCAAACAACAATGAGGTCAACACGCTGGCTTTGTAGACCTTCAGTTTGGTAGGCACTCTAATACCTCTTCTCTCCCATACTTTCCTTCAGAGCCTCCCAAATACTGTGTGCCACTGTGTGTCAATGTGTAATTCAATCTAATTATCAATGCATAAATCCTTGGAAAGTATACTTTTAAGGTAAATGAACTTATCCACAATCATGAAAAACAATTTTAAAGTTATCAGATTTCCAGCATTTGTCCTGACACCATTCATGTCAATAATAATGGAGATTTATGTGCCACTTGAAGACAAGGGAAGCAAACCACTCCAGTATTTTTGCCAAGAAAACCCCTAATAGGGTAACAAAGAGTCAGACACAAATGAAAACTACTGAACAACAACAACAAAAAAGAAACCCTAAAGGCTACAGATTGACAGTTTTAAAATGTGATAATATCTGTTTTATTATACATTTATTTTGTTATATATTTCTCAGTTACATTTTTTTTTTAGTGAGGCAATTGGGGTTAAGTGACTTGCCCAGGGTCACACAGCTAGTAAGTGTTAAGTGTCTGAGGCTGGATTTGAACTCAGGTACTCCTGACTCCAGGTCCGGTGCTCTATCCACTGTGCCACCTAGCTGCCCCTTCTCAGTTACATTTTAATTTGGATTGGGCTGCACTTGGGAATGTGATGGATGGCATGTTTGTGAGATGGGTGTTTGATAACTGTCTTGTAGAGTATATAGAGTGGAGTAAATTGTTTAGTTGCTTCAGTCATGTCTTACTCTTTGTGACCCCTTTGGAGGTTTTCTTGGCAGATACTGGAGTCATTTGCCATTTTCTTCTCCAGCATTTTTTACATATCAGGAAACTGAGACAAACAGGTTTAAGTGACTTGCCCAGGGTCAGAGGTAGACCACATTTGAACACAGGATGATGAGTCTTCCTTATTTCCAGATCAGTGGTCTATCCACTGGGCCACCTTGCCACCTGGAGTAAATTGTAAAATGACTGAAAAGTTAAGAATGGTCAAATTGTGAAGGGCCTTAAAAATCAAAAGGAACTTTCTTTCTTTCTTTCTTTCTTTCTTTCTTTCTTTCTTTCTTTCTTTCTTTCTTTCTTCCTTTCTTTCTTTCTTTTTTCAGGGACATGAGGGTAAAGTGACTTGCCCAGGGTCACACAGCTAGTAAGTGTTAAGTGTCTGAGGCTGGATTTGAACTCAGATCCTCCTGAATCCCAGACTGGTGCTTTATCCACGGTGCCACCTAGCTGCCCCAAAAGGAAGTTTTTATGTCATTCTGGAGGGAAAAGGGAACTACTGTAATATACTGAGGTAGCAAATAGAAGAGGCAGCAATGGAACCTGACCTCTCTCCACTGAGCCCTGATGCTATTATACCATACTGCAGTGACAAGTATAACTTCCTTGGATGCCGTATTTATGTCAAACACTGTCTAAAATAAGTGTACAATGATTGGACTTTTTTGACCAGATATGGCCAAGGATTGGGCTTTATAGGAACATATTTTCCCTTTCGTTGTAACAAAATTAATTTTATAGACTTTGACCTATAGTGCCAAGATCTCTTTCAAGAAGTCTGAGCTCGCATTACAACATTATAGCATATAAAACAAATATTATGGGGCAGCTAGGTGGCCAGTGGATAGAGCACCAGCCCTGGAGTTAGGAGGACCTGAGTTCAAATCCAGCCTCAGACACTTAACACTTACTAGCTGTGTGACCATGGGTAAGTCACTTAACCCCAATTGCCTCAGCCCCCCCCCCCAAAATCAAATATTAACCATTTTCCAACTTCATAGTGTCACATTAGCTAAGTAGTGTTCTTTTATGAACTCTCCTTATCAAATTGACCAAATTTTCTGGGGCTGGCCTGTACTTTTCAATAAACTGATAATACTTGTTGAAATATGGGTTCATATTTTAACACCATCCTCTTCCACAAACACTATTTTACTTTTTTATAAAGCATCTCTAACATTGTAGTGCTTTAGCTTAGTTGAATAAATCAGCGACAGTGAGAATTTCAAGAGGGAAGATTAAAGCCACTGGGAAAAATTCAAGGGATGGGTTGGGAGGGGGAGAGGGAGAAAGGTGTTTTAGAAACTTCCCTGCAATCATACTATAGAGGCAGCTATCTCTTTTACCTTGTGCATAGATCTAGGACCAAGCATAGTTTGTACACAGACAGGAGGTTGAGTGCTTTAGCTTCTAGAAATTTCAAGGAACATTCATTAGCTAGAATTCAGGCAAAACATTAGCTAGTGTCCAGCTGTCAATCCCACTCTTCTCAATGGCATTTCTTCCCTTGAAAAGAGAGTAATAATTAGCATATCCTTAAATGGCAAAACATCACTTAACTTAAACAAGATATTCATCTCAGAGGCAGTGCCAGGTAATGGGCTTTTAACATTTGTTGTCTATGACCAGGAAAGGTTTCTGATTTAACATCTCAAACAGAAGCCAAGGGGTAGTTGAAAAACATCTGTGAACCAGCATGGTGGGGACTGGGCACCCTGAGTGAGAAGGAGCACTTAAGCAATGCATCACCCCATGACAGATCTGAATCCAATACTAACGAGAGTTTAATGATTTTACAAGAGCATCCAGGAGTTTGGGCCTCCTATAATCATGATTCACTCATATCATATCTGTATTTGCTCTAAAAAGTGCTCTTCTTCCCTCATCTCCAGGCAGAGACTTTGTCAGAATGTTGTAAAATATCAGGCAAAGCTGAGCATTTTTTTATAGTATTGATATGGCTTGATTATGTGCAAATTAGAAACATACCCTTACCTTTCTGGTCTTCTCTCACACTCCTAACTTTCACTGTAGGAGACCTCACCTTTCTATATTACTCAGGACTCACATATAAAGTTTGTTCCAATATGGCTAAAAATGACATTTTCAGACCAATCATGACTTCTTTCCATAATCCTCCTAGGAGTGTCAATTGGCCAGTCCTCATAAACAACATTCTATTTTTGTCCTTTGTGACTTTGCATCCTCATGCCTAAAATGTACTCTCTCCTTGACTGGATCTCTCAGAACCCCTAGCTTCCCTCGAGGCATTGGCTAAGTACCCTTCTTACACAAAGCCTATTCTTATTCCTCCAGTTGCTAGAGCCCTCCTCCAAACCTGACATTATTGTGGATTTAATTTGCAAGCAGCAAGTTGGCACAGAGGTAGTGTTAGACCTTGAGTCAGGAAGACCAGAGTTCAAATCCAGCCTGGGACTCTTACTGGCTGTGTGACCCTAGACAAGTCTTTTAACCTCTGCTTCAGTTTTCTCATCTGTAAATTAGGAACAACAACAACAATTGTTTTGAGGATTAAATGAGCCAATATTTGTAAAGTGATGGGCAAAACTTAAGGCATTATGAATGCCTGCTATTATCATTTATATTTACTTATATGTGTACTTGTTTCCCTCAGAGGAATTTGAGTTCCATGAAAGCTGGTACTGCATTTCATTTTGTCTTTGAATCTCCAGTGCCTAGTGTAATGATTGGAGTGATGCCATCTGCTGGGCAGTTACTGTAGGAAAGCTCCACCATGAGGAGAAGGCATCTGAGGATAATCCATGTGGTCAGGTCCTTGGCGTCAGGAAGTGATATTTGCTCATGGGTACTGTCTATCAAACCTACCAGCCAATCAACTTGAGGAACCTCCCATTTCTGGGAGGAGGATGCAGAGTAAGAAGCTGCTGGCAGAGGGCTTTTTCTTCTTTTGGTTGGAGACATCGGCTTGGTGGAGGACTTCAGGTGGGAGTTTAGGAAAGCTAGGATTTCCATGCTATAAGAAATCTGTTCCCATTCTTTCTTTTTCTTTTACTATCTTTTAATAAACCCTTAAAAAACCTAAACTTGTTTATCAGTGATTTTATCCAGTTTCCCCCCAAAACTGGGGGGACAGATTAGAACCCACATTTAGAATTTTAAATTACACACTAGCATAGTTCCTGGCATATGGTGGAGGCTGGAGGAGGGAGAGAGGGGAAAGGAATATTGAGCACCTACTATGTGCCAGGCATCATGCTAAGCAGTTTTTTATAAATACGTCCTTATTAATAAATGCTTTTGGTATAGACATAAACATTCCAACCACATCATAGATCTTGCCCTTTCTTAATATTATTTGGTGTTTTACCCCTCTTTTAGGGACAGTGGATAGAGTGCTGGGCCTGGAGTCAGAAAGACTCATCTTTGTTAGTTCAAATCCATCCTCAGACACTTATTAGCTATGTGACCTTGGGCAAGTCACTTAACCCTGTTTGTCTTAGTTCCTCATCTGTAAAATGAGCTGGAAAAGGGAATGGCAAACCACTCTAGTGAGTTTGCCAAGAAAATTCTAAATGGGATCATTAGGAGTCAGACATAACTGGAAAATAACTGAAAAACAACAACAAAAAATTATGTCTTTGCTCATACCATTTCTTGTCTTTGAAGTAGCCTATCTAATTTATCTGCATGTTGAAATCTCACCACCTTATGATACTCATTGAATAACACTTAAATGTTATTGTAAGTACCATCTCCTCCATGGTCTTCCCTGATGCCTCAAACCCAAAGTGATCTCTTTATTTTATGAACCTTTTTCAAACACAGTACAGTGTTACTGGAAAGAGGTTGGATTTGGAATTAGGGAACCTTGTTTTGAATCTTGGCAAGGCTACTTAAAATTAGTATGACCTTAGGTCCTTGATAATCCCTATGGATATCAGTCTCTTTATCTATAAAATAAAGGGGTTGGACTATATAACATTTCCTTCCTGCTACAAGCCTATACTCCCATTTTGTTTGTCATTTGAGTGTAGGTTGAATATCCCTACTATATATATATATATATATATATATATATATATATATATATATATTTTTGGTGAGGCAATTGGGGTTAAGTGACTTGCCCAAGGTCACACAGCTAGTAAGTGTTAAGTGTCTGAGACTGGATTTGAACTCAGGTACTCCTGCCTCCAGGGCCGGTGCTCTATCCACTGCACCATCTAGCTGCCCCCCTACTATATTTTAAAGTCCTTAAAGTTAGAGAATGTGTCTTAGAAATCTTGTTGTTTCCTTTAGCTCCTAGCATATTGTCTTGTACACAGTTTAATAACTAATGGATGAGTTCTGAAGGAATAAAATTAAATATGAATTTAGTTAACAATGTCTTTGGAGAATATTTAATTAGCTCTTTTAGATCTGGTTTTAAAAGGTTTTTAAAATACAAAGTGTGGTACTCAATTGATCTATCTCATTATATTTTATTTAAAAAAATAAAGTTTTGTTTTCATTAAAAGTTTTTTTTTTCTAAAATTTAGGCTTCTTTGTGGTTTTCATTAAATTAATATCTAAATTCTTGTCTATATAATTTAGCGGCAGCAACTTCATTTTCCTTCCTTGGGATGATTATAATGGATAGTAAAAGAGAAGGCAAAACTACTCAGTTCCTATGTTTCTAGTGTGTTATCTTGTAATGAATATCAGTTTCAGACTAAGAAGTACAAAACAAAAAGTGTAGAGGGAATTAAATTCAAGGTAAGTAATGTGATGATTCAAGGCTCCCTACATATTTTTGCTGTGTTTAAGTCAAGACACTCAGAAAAACCACCTCCCAATTTTCTGAAAGAATTGTAAAATGTTTTTGTTGAGAAACTGTTGAATATTCAAATGGATCTGTTATCTTATCAATTTAGAAAGTCCGGTGATTAAGATCAAAGCCTCTCTATGCCTGACTTTCCTGGACTACTGTTGTCCATTGTCTCCCATAAGTTCACCATAAAATAGCTACTCAATAAATTGGAAGCCTTGCTTTTATTATGTGGGTATCACTGAAGCACTCAAACTTTCACCTATTATCTCTTGCCCTTTCCTTATGACTGGCCCATGTTTCAATTATGTTTTTCTCTTATAATACCCTTTGTTCTTATACTCTGAAATTCATTATTTATAATTTGTTGTGGTCTGCTTACACCTAGCATGTGCCTCTCTGTTGTTCTCTGTGGGGTATGCAAATCAGTTCTTTAAAAAGTATTTCACTGTGTCTTAGAGACACAAAGCAGTCCAGCAAGAATGTTGGAATAAAAACAAAAAGATGAACCTTTGTTTCTGGGAGATATTTGGGGGTATTAAAGGGGTTTTGCAATTTCCAGAAGGCTGGAAACCTGTCTTATCTCATCTTATTTAATTCTGGATCCAAATTATTGTTCATTTTACCATCTGTCCCACATTAATGTATTTGTAAAGAAGCTATATATAGTGTGTGAACAACTATGTGACACAATAGATTAGAGTGCCTGGCATCAGGAAGACCTGAGTTCAAATCTAGTCTCAGATATTTACTAGCTGTATGATCCTGGGCAAGTCACTTAATCCTGCTTGCCTCAGTTTCCTCAGATATAAAATGAGCTGGAGTAAAAAACGGCAAACTCCTCTGGTAGCTTTGCCAAGAAAACTGCAAATGGGGTCACAAAGAGTTGGAAACAAGTGAAAAAGCGACTTAACAACATAGTGTGCACTCAACTGCATGCTATACTGTAGCCAACAAATGTTTTTCTTCCTTCTTTTGAAAGATTTCTGAGTTATTTTAGGAGATTCTACAGTGTTCTAGGGCTTGATTCAAATAAGCCAATGTCATATAAACAGGAGCATGTGAAAAATCTTCCTCTCTATATAAACTTCTGCTTCCCCTTTGCCTATGCATTGTGTATCTTTCATCACAGTGGTAAATGTTCTTGATGAATGTTTATCTTAGTCTCTGTTTTAGTCCTTGCCAGATGTTTGTTATAACATCATTTTTTAAGGTTTTCTCTGTTGTATCTTTTAATGAATCTTTAATTTTTTTTAAAATTTTCTATGTGTGGTGAGGATTGTCCCACATATGTAACAGGGGACACCATTGTGGGGTTCAAAGAGAAGCCCAATAGGGATTCCTTGCCTCTTCTTATACCCAACCCTTCTCCATGTGAGACTTGAATTCCTTTGAGGAAGGGAAGCAGGAAGTGGAGGACAAAGTCTCAGCATCTCTGTTCTCCTCAGCGAGAGGGGAGTACCAGGCTAGAATTGTATCTATCTTCTCCATTATGTGTGTTAGTATAAAGGCTGTAATTGTCAGGCTTAAGCTAATTTCTAATTGCTCTTTCATTATTGGAGCAAGGAGGACCCCCCACCTTTTTTTATCCAAGACTTCACTTCCTTCCCATTGAATACCAGTTCCAAACTGAACACATATAAGAGCAATTAGTCAAGAAATATGTTTATCCAAATTGTTAGCCAAAACATAACTCAGAGAAAGAATACATTGTTGTTCAGTAATTCCAACTCTTTGTGCCTCCATTTGGGTACTTTTTAGACAAATATTTTATAGATAGGAAGCCAAGGCAAACAATGTTATGTGACTTGCCTGGGGTCACACAGCTAGTAAGTGTCTGAGGCCAGATTTGAACTTAGGAAAATGAGTCTTCCTAACTCTAGGCCCAGAATTCTAGCTATTGAGCCACCTTGCTGTCCAAAAGTATGTTTGAGAGAATACATATCAGACAATAGAGAATGAAGGAGCTCTCCCTTGGGAACAAGTTAATTCAGCTCAACCAAAAGAGGGTCCTAGATATCACCAAAGGGGAAGTTCCCCAAAGTCTCTAGTATGGCAAACTGGAGACAGGCACATGAAAGAGACTTCCAGCTCCTGTCATATCTACTTCTTTCCAGTCTTTTCCTTCAGTAACATGAAGTGGGGTTGACATCTTTCATCTTCCCTTTCAAAACTAAAAGCCAGTGTCCCAAAGAGACAGAAGAGCCTGAAGATACCAAAAGAAAATTAGAAGAAAACTTAAGAGACTGGAGGTTTCATTCTCTTGCCAACTCTGTCTTGTCTCTGATGAAGATTCAGGTCACTGATCTCCACTAATAAGGATAGAGTCCCATACCACCAGGCTTTCAGGCTGGGGTTAAATATGGATAGAAGAAACCCTGTCCTGGAATCATTAGGGTAGTGTTTTCTCTAAGGAATCAAATGCTTTAAAAAATAACAAACAATAATCACTGAGGGACATTGTTTTTCTTTCATGTGTTGACCAATTGTGTATTGTTGATGTTGTCTACTGTTGAGTATCTTTCATGAAAACCTGTATGTTTTTTAATAATGCTTTAATCAATTGTTCCCTTGATGCATGTTTAGATTATTCTTATAAACATTTTCTCTAGATGTGAAAGAAGGCCTTTAGTTTGTTACTTATTGAGGTTTTCTCAGCCAGTTTCTTTGACCATTCGTAAGATCTAATGTTATTTTCAGAAATTTGGTATCTTCCCCTCCCTTGCAAAACAACTTCTCAATATCCTTAGGGTGATGTTCCCTCCAGCTTGGATCTCTTCTTTGTACACTTGGTCTAACCCAGATGCTTTTCCCATCTTTGTTCTCTTTAGTGCCATTACTACCACTTCCGGGTAACAGGAAAGGCAACAAGAATTTTAGTGTTTCTTTTGTGCCAGGCATTGTGTTAAGCACTGGGGATACAAATCAGAGCACAAAGAGAGTCTCTACCTTGAAGGCACTGATATTCTAGTTGGGAAAAATCCCCCCAAAAGAACAGAAAGTTGAAAAGTCATGTTGCATGTTATGCTTGGAAAGTCAGGAGTAAAGCCCGAAGATGAATGAAGCTTGGCCAGCCTGGGTCCATGCTCAAAATGGAGGCTTAGGGAATAATTCACCAAGGAGAAAAGGGGGCTGGCATGGCAGAAGGATGTTCCAGGATAAGAAAGCACATCTATAGAATGATATAAGGACATCTGGGATTCTGATGTTAAGGTCAAAGTAGAGTAACTCTATTGTCCCCATTGAAAATAGTTTATAATAAAAATATGTGCACTTTTCTATGTTTATCTTGTTTGTTGCCCTCTTTCCATTTTCATCTTCAAATACCTTTGGGATGACTCTGCTTGGCAGATCTCTTGCCAAACTTAAAAAAAAAAACCAACCAACAACTGTTTTTGTCCTCTACTTCTATCTGCTTTATTAGGCAATGCTACTACTCATAATTTCCCATCACCCTGTTTTTACAAATTTACATTCTAAATCAGTGCTGACTTTGAGTGCTGTATTGGTCTACTTTATGAGAAAATAAAATATTTGCTGATGAGGGCACTATTTTGGGGGGTCTCTTTGTTATGGCAGTTGATTTGCATCAGTCAAATTTTTGTATGAAATTATTATAATTGATGTTGACATCTTTCTTCCCATCTGTAACCCATTTTTCTTTATAAATAATATCTTAATAGGTCAAGATTGAGTTGTTTCAGTTGCATGTGACATCTTTTCCTCATTATAACACTTTCTTCTAGCTCCACAGTTATTTTGATCTTTGCATTCAAATAACTCAGTAGTTTGATGGTACATAGATAACTGATTTATGAATGACTCATATCAGCAATGAATCATTTTCTCTCTGCTAAAATTAATCAATTTCATTTTTTTATCATCCATTTTGGTTTTTAGCATGTACAGCACCTAACAATTATTATCTCTGAAGATAATATTCATGATGAAGAAATATTAGGTTTCAGTGGAGTCTACAACTTTTTGGACTCTCTCATTTCATATTCCCAACTCATTTTCAAATATATTCCTTGCCATTCCTAAGTATTCCCACTTGAACCACTGTCAGTAATCTTTAATAGATTAAAGAGAACAGCAGAATGCTTCAGGACTAGAAAAGGGCAAACATCCCAGTTTTTTAAAAAGGACAAGGGTGGAGTACTCACACTATAGGCTAATGAGCTTGACTTTGATCCCTGATAAAATTATTCAATGTATTATTAATGGGATGGCTGGCAAACATTTAGTAAGGGAAGCAGGGATCACTAAGTGCCAAAATGACTTCATGAGGATGAAGTCATGCTGTATTAACCTTATTTCCATCAATGATATGGCTACTAGACCACTAGATCAAGGGAGGGATAGAGACCTGCTAAATGAATGAATATGAAAATCTAGCACTTATTTTGTGCCAAGCACTATGTTAAGCACTGGGATTACAAATAGAAAAGGTAAAATAGTCCCTAGTTTCAAGGAATTCACATTCTACTTTAGTGAGGCAATATAAATTAATAACAATAAATAGTAATAATAGGTAGCATTTTTATGCCACTCTAAGGTTTTCAAATGCTTTACAAATATTATTTCATCCATGAGCAGTCAGATGAAATAATATTTGTAAAGCATTTGCCTCATGTGCAAGATATGTTGCATGGCTAGGAAGGCATAATTTTTCCAATGGTGATACAAATAAGAGCTGATGGGCCTCTCACCAGAAAAAAGAAAATGTAGTTGGTGAGTCCCAGCTCATTCAAATAGGATGAGAAGCTATTTTATTGTTCTTCCCACCCAGGTTCCCATGTAGTCTAGGTAGCCTAGGGTCACAGGAGATGTTCAGGAAATAGAAAAGGGAAGGGCACCCATTCTGGGGGCTGTTCCTCCTACTTGGTAAAACAGGATCTTAAAAGTAAAATTTAAAAGTAGTCTACAGAACCTTTTATATTATTGTTATGGATAAAATGGAGAGATGTGGGTTATACAGATTATAGTACTAATTCTCCTTACAGAGTTCAATCTAATGTCACTATGAGAAAGGTACCTAATGTAGTAACCAAGAGATCTGTCATTGGTTCTGTGCTATTTAATATTTGTATCAATTAGTATGCATAAATGAGCTGCTTGCTAAATTTTCAAATGATATGAACCTTGGAAGAATTGCTACCATGTAAGATCTACCAAGGAACCAAAAAATTTCTTGGTTGGCCCAAAGAACAGAATGAACTAAGATGCAGTTTTTATTTATTTAAAAACAAATTTTTTTTAATGAGGCAATTGGGGTTAAGTGACTTGCCCAGGGTCACACAGCTAGTAAGTGTTAAGTGTCTGAGGCTGGATTTGAAGTCAGGTACAGGGCCAGTGCTCTATCCACTGCGCCACCTAGCTGCCCCCTAAGATGCATTTTTTAAACAATAAATGTAAAGCCCAAGGCATGGTTAAAAAAATAAATTTCACATTAGAAAAGACTGGAACATTGTAACTAGGCAATAGCTCATGTGAAAAAGATATGGGGGTTTGAGTGGTCTGCAATCTCAGTGGGAGTCATCACAAGGTGACATGATAGCCAAAACAAGTAGCATGATCTTAGGTTAAATAGTTAATGTGAGATGTGCTAGTCCTATTATGCTCTGCTGTAAGTGGAATGTTCCCTTCATATTGAGGTCCTACATTGTAAGAAGGACATTGACAAATTGGAATTCACCTAAAGGATGGCAACCAGAATATTGAAGAGACCAGAGACCATGACAGTCAAGGATCATTTGAAGGAACTAGGGATATTTAGTGTGCAAAAGGAAGACTGGGATGGACATGATGGATGCCTTTAATCATTTGAAGGATTGTCAATTGGAAGAGAGATTAAGCTTCTTGTTTAATTCTAGAAGAAATTGTTGGAATTCTCAAAAAGGCTTATTTGGGATCAATATGAAGAAAGACTTCCTAATAATTAGTGCTGTCTCAAAGTGGTATGAGCTGTCTGAGAAAGCAATGAATCTTCCCTCAGTAGAGGTCTACAAGGCAAGATGAGAGACCTTTTCATGTACAAATTGGGCTAAATGGAATCTGAGATCCTTGTGATTTGAGACATTTCACTTCCTCTCTCAGGGCTTCATTGTCCTCATCTGTGAAATGGGAGATTTGCACTAGACAATATCTAAATTCTCTTTGAAATAAACCAAATTCTCCAAAGAAATAAACTTTCTTTTTGTGTGTGTGTATGTGGGGTGAGGTGGGGCAATGAGGGTTAAGTGACTTTCCCAAGGTCACACAGCTAGTAAGTGTCAAGTGTCTGAGGCTGGATTTCCAGGGCTGGTGCTTTTAACCACTGTGCCAACTAGCTGCCCCCAAAATAAACTTTTTAGATTATGGTTTGAGTCAAATCCCTGGTACATGGGCTGGTTTTGCATGTAAGTCATCTCTATTCTGTGCTTTGAGAAGTGTATGGATGGGCTCATTACCCTAAAATCACTCCTTCACACTTTTTGCATTTCATTTTGTCACACTATTCAAAACTACAGTTAAAGATTAATTTAAATGTAAAAATAAATCTTCTTTTAAATGATAAATACCTCTTGGTAGTTCAGGAGACTATTAGTCTTTTACATCTTAGTAAAAGTTGTTTAATCATTTTGTTTTTGTTCAAACACCTAGCCAAACTCTGAGGAACTTATGACATAGGGGTTTGGAGATTTGGGTGAAGAGAAGGTTCATTTTGGAGCATAGAAGCACTTCAGATAAGGGCAGGTTTGGGCTGGGTCCTGTAATGACCGACTTTGGAAAGCTAGGGGGCAATAGCCAGACACTAGTCACCTAGAGGGTTATTAGAGAGAGAGGCTCCAAGATAAATTTCACTTCCTTTGAAATGTTGGTCCTACCTGTACAAATAACCTCAGGCAGATCAATTCTCACACCACTACATACACTCTCAAAGGGTTTATGATTAAGAATGAGGACAAGTGGGAATTACAGGTCAGAGAGTTAACCTGGTTGTTCCAGGAAACACCTCCTTTCTCAAAGCCCTAAACATTCAGCCGATATCAGCTATAGATAATGAACCCATTTCTGTCACTGAATTGAAATAAACTCTTGAGTGAAGCATAGAAAATGACCACTTGCTAGGTTCTCTAGAAAAACTCATTTTGTACCTTTTCATAACTTATATAGATGTTCAAGAGATATCTATGAATTCACAGAATATTCAACAATTACATTGCATGAGAGAAAGCTCACCTTAGTGGAGAGTGTGTTTAACTTGGAGTTAGAAAACTCTGAATTCAGATCCTGCACCTGAAACTAACTAGCTCTGTGACCATAAAGCCTATTAACCTTCCTGAGCTTCAGGAAATCTCAAAGACTCTGAGTTATGGATAGATTAAGATACAGGTAGTTCCCATACCTGGGCAAACACAGCTCATACACACACACACACACACACACACACACACACACACACACACACACACACACACACACACACCCCTTTCTACCTGAACTACAATTTTGTGTCTTGGATACAAAATGTGGGTTGTGTAGACTTATCCTTGACTCCTCCCTTTCCCTTACCCCACATAACCATTCAGTCTTCCACTTGATAATTCTAATTCAATAATATCCCTCTTCTCTGTCCCATTTTCCCTATTCATATTAGCATGACTCTAGTTTAGGCTTCATCATTTCCATCTGGAGTATTACAATAGTCTCCAAATTGATCCCTCTGCTCTAAACTGCTCCTCTTCCAATCTATCCTCCACACAGCTGTAAAAATAATAGTCCTACAGCCAAGGTCTGATAATTCAGCTCTCCTGCTCAGTAACCTCTAGTGGCTCCCTTTTTCTTCTAGGATTAAATGTATATTCCACTGTTTGCTATTTAAAGTCCTTCCAAACCTAGCCCTAACCAATGTTTCTAGTCTTATCAGGCTTTATGGTCCAATCAAACAAGCCTGTTGGTGTCCTCACATGTGAAATTTGATCTTCTACCTCTCTATCTTTACAAAGACTATCCACTGGCCTGGAATGCATTCTCTTATCTCTTCTGCCATGTGGAATTCCTGTTCTTCAGTTGTTTCAGTTCTGTCCAACACTTCCTGATCCCATTTGGGATTTTCTTGGCAAAGATACCAGAATGGTTTGCCATTTCCTTTAACAGATGAGAAAACTGAGGCAGAGTGACTTGTCCAGGGTCACACAGCTAGTAAGAGTCTGGGGCCAGATTTGAACTCAGGAATATGAGCCTTCCTGACTCCAGATCAGGCACTCTATCCACTGCACCACCTAGCTATACTCCATTTACTGCACCACCTCACTACCCTGGAACTTTCATCTGCCTTCAAAACTCAGCTCAAATGTTCCCCTTACATAGGGCCTTTCCTAAAATCTCTAATTGCTAGTGTCTCACCTGAAATTTTATTTGTCTTTATTCTGCATGTTTCTATGAATGCCTTTTTGTCTATGCTCTAAAAGAATGAAAGCATCTTGATGGTGGGGTCTGTTCATTTCTGTCCTTTCCTCTCCAGTACCTACTGTAAAAAGTATATAACAGTAAGTTCCTCTCATTGATTTAAGGTACTTGTTTCCCCAAATTTAGGGTCATAACAATACATTGTATTTTTTTTGCCAGCAAATAAATGAACATTTAATAATACACTGAGTGGTTTGTGGATATTGTACCTTATCCTTGACACTAAATGTATTGTTGTATAATTTTGACAACATTACAATAGCTGTTGTAGAAATCCTTGGTTGATAGTTATTTAATCCTTTGTTGATATAACTGATATTGAGGCTGTGAGTAAGTAATAACCAAACATCCAGATGAAACCTTAAAAATTCAGTCAGTCATCTCAATGGTTCTCACATTTTATACATTTGATGACTTATAAACTGTCAACTTGAAATAAAGAGGGCCATCAAAGTAGCAACAGTAAGGGTGAGGCAAGAGAACTGCAATTCATGACACCACATAGCACTGGACTGCAGGAATGCCCCCCCACGGGTAGAAGTCACTGGGTTTAAATACACTTCCACAGGGAAGAGTGCTCAGGAGGGGTAGCAATGAAGAGGGGTAAGTTGTTTTACAAAATAGCCAGATATGGGGGAATATGGGCAGAGGTAACATCTGCTCAGAAGAGCAGGCTCCAAGGGCAAATTTTAAAAAGTGGTTTGGAACAACTGTATCATCATTTAGCTGTCTGTGGCTATGGTTTTGGACAAGGTCAGCTCTTAGGTAGTTGTTGTCAACCAAACAAAGCCTAAATTAAAATTTGAAGCATATATACCCTGGTGGAAATGTGAAAGGGAACAGGGTTCCAGCTCTTCTTGAGCTAAATCTTCCTAGAATAGCTTTAGTATTTTCTCTCAAACACTTCCACTTTCCAGAATGGACAAAACCAAGCTTAATATCATAAATAATTCCAAAGCTTACTTCATGATTTCTGGACTTTCCAACATTTCGGACTATCCATGTAAATCAAGAAATTAATCCAAACATGACTGAAAAGTCACTGGGCCTAATATGATATGTTTGTTATGATGAATCTATTAGTATAATAACCAGGAGAACTCGCTGACCTTAGAGTCAGAAGACCCAGGTTCAAATACAGCCTTTAAAACTTCCTACCTCATTTGGTTTCAGTTTCCTTATCTACAAAATGGAAGAGTTGGACCAGCTGGTTTCTTTGGCCAATTTCAGCTCAAAGTTTATAATCCTATCAAACAGAAAAAGAAATACATGACAACATATTTACATTTTCTTGTTGTTGAGTTGTTGTTGAGTTGTGTCTGAGTCTTTGTGATCCCTTTTGGGATTTTCTTGGCAAAGATACTGGAGTAGTTTGCCATTTCCTTCTCCAGCTCATTTTACAGATGACGAACCGAGGCAAACAGTGTTAAATGACTTGTCCAGGGTCACACAGCTAGTAAGTATTTGAGACCTGATTTGAACTCAGAAAGAGGAGTCTTTCTGATTTCAAATCTAACATTTTTTTTTTTGGGGGGTGAGGCAATTGGGGTTAAGTGACTTGCCCAGGGTCACACAGCTTGTAAGTGTTAAGTGTCTGTGGCTGGATTTGAACTCAGGTCCTCCTGAATCCAGGGTCGGTGCTCTATCCATTGTGCCACCTAGCTGCCCCTCAAATCTAGCATTCTATCCAATGTGCCGCTTAGTTGACCATGTCTATACTGCAAAGGTTTAAAATAGATTTGGAAATATATGATTGAAAATCTTATAAAGTGTTTTAGTAATATGTAAAACAGTATAAAGTGTTTTATTAATATGTAATAATAATAGCTAGAATTTCTGTAGTGTTTTAAGGTTTGTAAAATGCTTTATAAGTGTTATCTTATTTTATCTTTTTAAAAATTTAATTAATTTATTTAAAGTTTTGAGTTCCAAATTCTATTCCTCTCTCATTCCCTCCCTCCCTAATCTCCCCTGTCCCCAGGGTTGCAAGAAATCAGTATAGGTTATCCATGTGCAACTATGTAAAACATTACCATTTTAGTGATTTTATATTAAAAAAAACTCAAGTAAAAAAAAAGAGAAAGCACAAAATAGCATGCTTCAGCCTGTGTTCAATCAATATCAGGTGGATAGTAAGATTCATTATTAGTCCTTTGGGATTATCTTGGATCATTGCATTGCTGAGAGTAGTTGTCATTTACAATTGCTGATAGAGTGATAATGCTGTCACTGTGGACAATGTTCTCCTGGCTCTGCTCACCTCACTATATATCAGTTCATATGAGACTTTCCAGGTTTTTCCAAAATCATCCTGATTGTCATTTCTTATAGCACAACAACATTCCACCATAATCATATACCAACATCTGTTCCAGCATTCCCCAATTGATGGACATTCCCTTGATCTCCAACTCTTAGCCACTACAAAGAGTTGCTACAAATATTTTTTGCTTCCCGCTATCCTATTCCCTTCCCCATGATATTTACTTTATTTTCTATCTCCTTTCACCCTATCCCTCCTCAAAAGGGATTCACTTCTAACTGCCCCCTCCCCCAATCTTCCCTGCCTTCTTTTATCCCTCCCTCCTTATCCCCTTGCCCTTCTACTTTCCTGCAGGGTTTACATAGATTATGCCACCAGATTGAGTGTGTATGTTATTGCCTCCCTGAGCCAACTCTGATGAGATTAAGGTCTTTGAGCCAATTCTGATGAGTGTAAGGCTCATTCACTGCCCAGTTTAGAGAGGTCACTCCACCCAATTGGGTGTGTATATTAATCCCTACTTGAGCCAACTCTGATGAAATTAAGGTCTTTGAGCCTATTCTGATGAGGGTAAGGTTAATTTACTGCCCTGCTCCTCCCCCATTTCTTCCCCCACTCCATAAGACCTTTCCTGTTTCTTTCATGTGCAATTTTACACCATTCTAACTTTCTCCTTCCCCTCCCCAAGCAAATTCCTCTCACCTCTCAATTTTAGCCTAAAGATGTCATCATGGGGCAACTAGGTGACACAATGGACAAAGTACCCACCAGAACCCAGGAAGACCTGGCCCCAAATCCAGCCTCAGACACAAGACACTCACCCACTGCACAATCCCAGGCATGCCACCCAACTCCAACCACCGCACACAAAAAAAGATAAACAATAAATAAATACTTTACTGATACCATCCCTTCATTATCAATTACAACCTGTGCCCTCTGTCTAAATTTATTTCTATCATCTGCCCTAATGCTGAGAAAGTTCTTATGAGTTAGATGTATCATCTTCCTAAGTAGGAATGTAAACAGTTTAACTTTTGAAAATCCCTCTTAATTTCTTTTTCCTGTTTACCTTTATATGCTTCTCTAGGGTCTTGCATTTGAAAGTCAAATTTTCTATTCAGTTCAGGTCTTTTCATCACAAATAACTGAAAGTCCTCTTTTTCATTAAAGTGCCATTTTTTTCCACTGAAAGATTATACACACTTTTGTTGGGTAGGTGATTCTTGGTTGTAATCCCAATTCCTTTGCCCTCTGGAATAACATATTCCATGCCCTCCATTCCTTTAAGGTAGAAGCTGCTAGATCTTGTGCTATCCTGATTGTAGCTCCACAGTACTTGAATTGTTTCTTTTCAACAGCTTGTGATATTTTCTCCTTGACCCGGGAGTTCTAGAATTTGACTATAATATTCCTGGGAGTTTTCATTTTGGAATGTCTTTCAGGAGGTGATTGGTGATTGATTCTAGAATATCAGGACAATTTTCCCTTGCAATTTCCTGCAAGATGATGTCTTTCCTTTCCTTGATCATGGTTTTCAGGTAGACCAATAATTTTCAAATTATCTCCCTGGATCTATTTTCCAGGTCAGCTGTTTTTTCCAAGAAGATATTTCAAATAGCCCTCTATTTTTTATTCATTTGGGTTTGCTTTATTGTGTCTTGGTTTCTCATAAAGTCACTAGCTTCCATGTGTTCAATTCTAATTCTTAGGCAATTATTTTCTTCAGGGAGCATTTGTATCTCATTTTCCATTTGACTTTTTAAGCTGTTCACTTTTTTTCTCATGACTTTCCTGCATCACTCTCATTTCTCTTTCCATTTTTCTGCTACCTCTCTTACTTTGTCTTCAAAGTCCTTTTTCCACCCCTCTATGGCCTGAGATCAATTCATATATTTCTTGGAAGCTTAGGATGTATAAGCTCTGATATTGCTATCCTCTTCTGATGGTGCTCCTCGATTTTCCTTGCCACTAAAGAAACTTTCTTTGGTTCTCAACTTTCTCTGCTTGCTCATATTGCCTGTCTTTTACTTGACTTTTAACTCATTCTTACTTTGGGGTCCTACTTCCAAGCTATACTGTCCCAAGCTTTAGAGGGTCCCAGGTGTTTCATATTAAGTATGGGCAGGTTCTTCACTCACCTGGCCTGTTTCCTGGTCCATAGATAACTGTAGGCCAATTTTCTAATTAACCAGACAGCAAAACTGTGTGTGCTGTGGTCATTAGTCTATGTCCCTTCCCCACCTGGGACACTGCTACTCAAGCCTACTTCCTGGTTCCCAGCAGAGGTGAAACACCCAAGTTCTGCCTCAACACCCAAAGAGATTCGTGTAATCTCCCCCCTTCAGACTACTCAGCTCTCTCACCAGATTGTGAGCTTAGTTCCAGACAACACTGGTTCTGCAGCTGATTCAGAGGCTCTGGGGATCTCTTTTTCTGGTGAGGCCTGCCTGGGGCTGGATCTGTGTCAGTGTGACTGTGGGGTTGGGCTCTACTCCTACCTGGGCACATCAACCCCCGCCTGATGACTTTCTAAGCTGTCTTTGACTGGAAAATGATCTCAGCCTGTTCTTTTGTGGGTTTTGCTGCTCCAGGAATTGTCCTATGGCCTTATTTGAATATTTTTTAGAGCAATTGTGTTGTGAGTTTCTAGAGTTTACTACCTTTCCTCCCCTAAATTTATCTTTATATTAGATCTGGGAGGTAGGTGCTATTATCTCCCATTTTCCACAGGAAGAAACTGAGATAGGCAGCAATTAAATGACTTACCCTGGGTCACAGCTAGTAAGTGATTGAAGTGGGATTTGAACTTAGGCCTTCCTGACTCTGGGTCTAGTGTTTTATCCATTGAGCATCGAGTTGCCTCCAGGCATGCTTTTTTTTTTGTTTGTTTTTTTGCAGGCAATGGGGGTTAAGTGACTTGCCCAGGGTCACACAGCTCCTAAGTGTCAAGTGTCTGAGGCCGGATTTGAAGTCAGGTACTCCTGAATTCAGGGCCTGTGCTTTAATCACTGCGCCATCTAGCTGCCCCCAGGCATGTTTTAAAAAGAGTAGATAGAATTTATATAGCACTTTAAGGTTTATGAAGCACTTTATATGGCTTGACTTATTAACACAAATAATTAATGTCTGAAAGTTCAGACAAGGGAAAGCAAAGTTTTCAGAAAAGGCTCCACATATAAATCTTGACTTCAGAGAAGTGATAAGGCATACCTCTCTCCTTTTTTGGAGTGAGGTTGTGGAATATGGGTATTGAGTGAGGCATACATGATCAGATATGGCCAATATAATATTTTCTTTTGAGTAATTCTACTTCTTTACAATAAAGTTGGGGGGTCCTGTGGTTGTTGGGGATCACTGGGAAGCAAAATTAATGCTTTTTTGTTTGTTTTTTATTTTTAATTTATATATAAGATATTTTATTTTTTCCGTTACATGTAAAGATAGTTCTCAACTTTTGTTTATACAAGCTTTACAATTTCAGATTTTTCTCCCTCCCTCCCCTCCCTCCCCCCCTCCCCTAGACAGCAGGTAATCTGATATAGGTTATATCTATATATCTCTACATACATATATATATATATATATATATATATATATATACACACACACACATACATATATATAAATACACATAATAACATTATTCCTATTGCTGCATTAGTCCTGTTATAAGAGAAAAAATCAGAGCAATGATGAAAAACCTCAAAATAGAAAAAAAAAAAACCAACAGCACCAAAAACAAAAGAAATAGTATGGTTCATTCAGCATCTATACTCCACAGTTCTTTTTTTTTTTTCTTGGATTTGGAGATCCTCTTCTATCATGAGTTCCCTGGAACTCTTCTGTACCATTGCATTGGTGAGAAGAATATAGTCCATCACAGTAGATCAACACTCAATGTTGATGATACTGTGTACAATGTTCTTCTGGTTCTGCTCATCTCACTCATCATCAGCTCACGTAAGACCCTCCAGATTTCTCTGAACTCCTCCTGCTCATCATTTCTTACAGCACAATAGTATTCCATTGTATTCATATACCACAACTTGTCCAGCCATTCCCCAATTGATGGGCACCCCCTCAACTTCCAATTCCTTGCTACCACATAAAGAGCAGCTATAAATAGCAAAATTAATGTTTAAAAAGGAAGAATAAGGGCAGGTAGGCCATGCAGTGGATAAAACTATGGCCCTGGATTAAGGAGGACCTGAGTTCAAATCCAGCCTCAGACACTTGACACTTACAAGCTGTGTGACCCTGGGCAAGTCACTTAAACCTCACTGCCTGGCCAAAAAAGAAAAAAAAAAAGAGAGTATTTCAGGACAGAAGCAACAATGTGAGCAAAGATATTGATTCAAAAATCTTCAAGGTATGTCTGGGGGAAGGTAAATAGATTGGTTTGACTAAAATGATGACTGGTGAGAGATCAAGATGTGGGCTTGAGTGTCACATTAAATTATGAATTTTTTTCAGTGTTAATAGGAGGCACTAAATCCGAGCAGGGGAATAACATATTGAAAGCTTAATAATTTTCTGCTTCTATTTGCTAATAACTGAGAGTTAATCATAATGAGAGAAATTATGTACCCTCACAGTAATATAAAAAAATTGTTAATATGATTTTTTTTTACTGGCTTAGCAGTTAATGCTATGGAATACCTGACACCTTTGTGTATGTTCAATATTGGATACCTCTGAGCCATTAGGACATTCCAAGACCACATACTTAATATGCTAGAAAGACATGGTTGAAGGCACATACTCTGAGATACAAAAGCCACAGGTGATACTTGGTCACAGGGTTTATCTATAGCCCACTGATGGCCCTTCATCACAGTGCTTTGTTGATCATAGGATTCAGAGCTAGAAAAGACTTTAGAGATATCCTGGTGCAGCCCCTCATTTTAGAGATAAGGGAAACTGATCCTGGAGATGTAAATTGTCTTATCCAGGGTCACATAGAGAGTAAAAAGCAGAACAAGGATTTGAGCATGGCCTCAGTTATATTCAGAAGCAAACATTGAACTAAAAATGGAGAAGGAAATTTATGACTCTGCCAAACTCTTAAATTTGCCATACATTCATAAATTGTTATACACATATATGCATGTATATATTATAGAACCCATTACCTAGATTACATGTCATGGTATTTTTTCAGTCAAAGTCTGAATGACCACTTGTCTGTCCTGATGTTAAAGGGATTCATTTTGGATATTTTCCAACATTGAAGTTATATAATTCCAGCTTTCTTGGTTTCCATTTCTTCATTCATAAAATGGGCATAATAATGTCTGTACTATAAACCTCATAGGTCTGGTGTGAAGAAAGATTTTTGTAAAACTTAAAAAAGTATAACCTACATTTGTGCTATTATTAGTAGTAATTATATAAAATAGGTCACTTTAAGGCAGCTTGTGGCTAGAATATATAATGTAAAAAGACAAATTCTTGGGATTGTAAGTACTGGTTCCAGTCTATTTCAGAATGCAATAAGTCTTTGCTCATGCCCAGACCTGGAAGCAACCAGGTGAGAGATAGCAGGAACCTGCTTCTGGGAGAAGACATCCTATTTCTTCTATTACTTGGGTGGATGTGGTCTCTTTCCATTGGCTGTGTAATCGGAATAGAGTATGTCTTTAAAACTACCAGACTTGGGAAGTCTCTCTATTTCCCAGCAGAATGCAGAAGATTCTGTTTACTCAAAATATGGGCATCATATAATTATGTTGGTTGGGGGAAGGACTACCTTCCTGTTCTCCTTTCAGGACCTGTGGTCTCAAGATCCACACTTGGGCTTTGGGTCTGTTTAATTTTTGCTTTTCATTTCTAGATGCAGGCAGTCTGAACCGAGTAGCTTGAGCCATGGTGATCCTGGAGCCATAATCCAAATATCAAAATTGCTGCCAATCCAGCAGGGAACCTCTGAGAAACCGGGGTACCAGACTGTAAGTTCAGGGATGCTGTATACTTGGGACCAGGTGGAACTGTCCTACATAGGAACTGAGTTAACCTATGAACCCAATCTTCCACCCTTTTCCAGAACCTGAGAGGGGTGTAGAATTTGAGTCAAGGATATTTAGGAGGTTCTGTTTGTATTATTGTTCTTGCTATATCTTTTAAATAAATATTAATTTGAAAAGATAATATTACTATTAAGTAGTTAGATGAAAGTGGTATATGGGGGAATCCCCTAAATTTTGTTGAACATGATTTGTGGAAGCCTGAGTCAATGACGAACCCTTTAATGGAACCAGAGCATGCTGAGGAAAGGGGTGAAATGTAACATACCTCACCTGCAGGCAGTGGGGGCCAGAAAACCATAATTAAAATAGGATTATACATTTAGAGCTAGGCAGAAGGAACCTTAGATACCAAAGTTCACCCTCCCCATTTCATAGATGAGGAATCTGAGACTTATGAAGGTGAAGTGATTTACCTATGACATAATTAAGGAGTTTCCAAGGTAGGACTTAAACCCAGGTCTCCCTACCAGATATATGTTGTTTGAGTGTTCAACTCTTCTCACTCCGGCAGCAATTCAACCCCCAAACAACGGACAGTCAGTGGTCACTATAACGCCAGGAATATGGAAATGGGTAGAATAAAGGAAGCACTTGGGGCCCAAGGCAAAAGCATAGTATTATCACTGAATGTTTCTACCAATTTTCTGGGTGACTCTATCCTTAGTTTGCTATGGACTACCCTCCTTTGGGGGTAACTAAAAATTGATAGGTTATTCTTGGAATGGTTTAAATAAAATCTGTCATAGACTTAGCAGGATATTCTCACTTCAAATACTCCCAATTCTATGTATGTGTATATGTCTGTGTCTGTGTATATATACATAGACATATATATATATATGTCTATATATATAGACATATATATATGTGTGTATGTCTCTCTCTCTCTATATATATATGAAGTTGCATCTATCTATCTATTTATCTATCTATCTATCTATCTATCTATCTATCTATCTATCTATCTATCATTTATCTGCATTTTCCTGGGTAATTCTTTCTTGAATATTTCCTGTCTCTTTTTATGATCCCAGGTTCTTTCAGATATTTTATCTATATTCATTGATCCTAGAAAAATCATCATGTTATGGTATTAGTTAAATAGATACAACTAATTTTATGATTAATAATGAGGACCTAATAATATAATGTTAAAACACCAGATTTCTGTGGATTTAAATTAGACACTTTACATTGTTTTCATTCTTTAACTGAGATTTGAAGTCATTTAACTATGTATGTTACTTTAAATTAAGCATTAACTAATACTTCATTACTAAGATTATGTAGATGAACCAGACATACTATATATGCACATGCAATTATACACATATGTGTGTATGCATGCATGTACATTGTCCTTACTTTGGTCATTTTATCTAGAAAACAATTTAATTTGTCTGGCACAATTTTCCCCATATAATAGTGCTATTCTCTGCTCCTGTAGCTTCTGTTTCAACAGTTCATATAGGGTGGAGATTGGGGGAGGGAAGAAGAATATAATTTTCTCCCATTACACTTGCCAATGATTAACTTTATTTTTTTTATTTTTTGTTGTTGTTTTTTTTTTTTTGTAAGGTAATTGCCATATTTGATTTACTCTAGTTAACTTCTAAAATGGTGAGCTTTTAAAAGACATTTCCCACAGGACATCTATTTTTTTCTAACATTGTTTTGCTAGCTAGACTTTTAGTGTTTTTGTAACCTATGATCTCAATCATTTCCATGCATTTTTTGGTTTGATGAATAATAATTCTTTTAGATAAAATATTACAAAGGCCATTTTAGTTTGAATTTTTCATTCCAGATATTTTATAAATTACAATTTTAGCTACTTTGTGCTAAAAGATTGGTATCAAAACTTACATTAAAAATCATACAATGGCAAAGCTTCTTTTAAGTAGCAATGTGAGATGTAACCATTGCTTTCTATTAGTATTAATGGAATCAATAATATGATTTTCTCACTCTCTTCTACTGACCCATTCCTGTTATGCCATTCAAAGTGTTTCTTGGATAACTCTGCATTATTGTATTTACTTTTTTCTTTTCTCAGAACATATGGGTGCAATTTATATGACCCTGTCTTGTATTCATTATTCATTTGTTGCATTTTTTCTCTATTTGCATATATATATATATATATATATATTTAATTTCACCAAATCAATTGAAAGCCCTTGGAGGTCAGGGAATATATTATCTTCTTTTGTCTTCCTTAGAGTATATAGTACTGTGATTGAGATAATGCAAGTATTTGATAAATCCCCATTAAATGAATAAATATGTCAATTGTTCTCCACCTTTTTGAATCTGGTCCAAGGTCTTTCTTGAGTCCAAACTGCTTTCCTAGAACCTCAGAGTTGGAAATGTCCTCAGAGGTAATCTAATCCAAATCCTACTTGAAATATGAGTTCCATTTGAATATTCTATTCATGTGATTCCAGCTTCCTCATCCAGTGATAAGTAACTTATTACTTCCCTTAATAGCCCACTCTACTTTTAGATAACTCTTATAACTTGGACGTTCTTCTTTTTTTAAATAAATAAAAGTGTTTTATTATTTTCTACTTTCATATAAGGATAGTTTTCAACATTTGTTTTCATAGGATTTTTAGTTCCAAATTTTTCTCCCACCCTCCCTTCTCTCCTTCCTCCCCAAGACAGAAAGCAATCTGATATAGGTTATATATGTGCAATCACATTAAACATATTTCTGTATTGATCATCTTGTGAAAGATGGGAGGGAAAAACCTCCAAAAAGAAGGAAAAAATCCAGCCCCAAAGTAGAAACAGTATCGTTCAATTGGCATTCATAATCCACAGTTCTTTTTTCTGGATGTTGAGAACACTATCATGAGTTCTTTGAAACTGTCTTGAATTGTACTGCTGAGAGGACCCAAGTCTATGACCATTGTTCATCACATAATGTGGCTGTTACTGTGTAAAATGTTCTCCTGGTTCTGCTGCTTTTAGTCAGCATCAGTTCATGTAAGTCTTTCCAGGTTTCTCTGAACTTCTCCTGCTCATCATTTCTTTTTTTTTTTTTCCTTTTTTTCCAGGCAATGAGGGTTAAGTGACTTGTCCAGGTCCTTCTGAATCTAGGGCCAGTGCTTCATCTACTGCTCCACCTAGCTGCCTCCTGCTCATTGCATTGGTGAGAAGAATATAGTCCATCACAGTAGGTCAACACTCAATGTTGATGATACTGTGTACAATGCTCTTCTGGTTCTGCTCATCTCACTCATCATCAGCTCACATAAGACCCTCCAGATTTCTCTGAACTCCTCCTGCTCATCATTTCTTACAGCACAATAGTATTCCATTACATTCATATACCACAACTTGTATGGCCATTCCCCAATTAATGGGCATCCCCTCAGTTTTCAATTCTTTTCCACCACAAAGTGAGCTATAAATATTTTTGTGCATGAGGCTCCTTTTCCCTCTTCTATGATCTCTTTGGGATACAGACCTAGCAGTGGTACCTCTGGGTCAAAGGGTGTGAACAGTCCCATAGGCCTTTAGGCATAGTTTCAATTTGCTCTCCAGAATGGTTGGATCAATTCACAGATCCACCAACAATGCATTAGTGTTCCAATTGTTTCACAGGTTCTCCAACATTTATTATTTCCCTTTTTTGTCATATTAGCCAATCTGATAGATGTGAGGTGGTATCTCACAGTTGTTTTAATTTGCATTTCTCTAATCAATAGTGATTTAGAGAATTTTTTCATATGGCAATAGATAGCTTTGATTTCTTTATGTGAAAAATGCCTGTTCATTCCCCTTGACCATTTCTCAATTGGGGAATGATTTACATTCTTATAAATTTGAATTAATTCCCTATATATTTTAGAAATGAGGCCTTTATCAGAAATACCATCTGTAAAAATTGTTTCACAGCTTTCTGCCTCCCTTCTAATTTTGGATGCATAGCTTCAGTTTGTACAAAAACTTTTAAATTTAATGTAATCAAAGTCTTCCATATTTCATGACATAATATTCTTTATCTCTTATTTGGATATAATTTGTTTTTCTTCTCCATAGATCTGAGAGGCAAACTATTCCTTCCTCTCCTAATTTATCCATGGTATCACTCTTTATGTCTAAATCTTGAACCCATTTGACCTTATTTTTGTATAAGGTGTAAGATATTGGGCTATGTCTAGTTTATGCCATACTATCTTCCAGTTTTCCCAGCAGTTTTTGTCAAATACTGAGTTCCTATCCCAGAAGCTGGAGTCTTTGGATTTATCAAACAGTAGATTTTTATAGTCATTTACTACTGTGTCTCCTGTGCCTAACCTATTCCATTGATCCACCACTCTATTTCTTAGCCAGTACCAAATAGTTTTGATGATTGCTGCTTTACAGTATAGCTTCAAATTTGGTACAGATAGCCCACCTTCCTGTGAATTTTTTTTATTAGTTCCCTTGATATTCTTGACTTTTTGTTCTTCCAGATGAATTTTGTTATTATTTTTTCTAACTATAAAACAATTTTTAAGTCATCTGATTGGTATGGTATTGAATAAGCAAATTAGTTTAGGTAGAATTATCATTTTTATTATATTAGCTCAGTCAATCCATGAGCAATTAATAATTTCTCAATTACATAGATCTGATTTTATTTGTGTGTGAAGTGTTTTGTAATTGTGTTCATAGAGTTCCTGGGTTTGTCTTGGCAGGTAGACTCCCAAGTATTTTAGATTGTCTACCATTACTTTAAATGTAATTTCTCTTTCTATCTCTTGCTGTTGAGCTTTATTGGTCATGTATAGAAATAGGTTTATTTTATATCCTGCAACTGTTAGGGCTAAAATTCTAGATATTCTGTCTAAAATATCTAATGAGTAGTCACCAATAAATTATAAGCTTTAGCAAGAGTTAGACTTTTAAGTATTTATTCAGGAGAATAAGAATTTGGTAAAGAGAGAGAGAAAGGCCTACATTCATTTATCTATGAAAGGGAAAGCACATTTCTAGCTCCGCTCTCCACCTGAGTCCACACGAAAAGAGAGAGAGTCAAAGCTCCAGGATCCCCCTTCTTCCTCTCACTAGGAAATGTCACTTCCTGATGAAAAGATGCATGGTCTTGCCCTCAGAGACATTCACCTCATGGCAGTGCTTTTCTACAGTAAGTCTCCAGCAGGTGGCGTCATTCCAATCGTTATAGTCCCTGCTTTGTTTCTTCAAGAAACAGGGCATTTCCTTGATGAAACAGTCAAAAATAACAGAATATAATAACCTATGCTAACTAACAATATGTTAATAACAATATAGAAAAGGGAGAGAGGAAAGTTTTGTCTAGAGGGGCAATTTTTTGTCCTCATGAACTGGTGCTTTGACATTGGTCTTGCAAAGGGAGGGCCTCTGCAGAGAGTACATGTAACAGATGGTGTATATAATAACAGAAGGAAAAACAAAAAAAAAACCCAAACCCACAAAACTGTTCATTTAAAGTCTCTGAAAGTCTTTTCTCAGATGTCCTCTGCGTCTAGTCATGGAATAGAAGTCTTTTCAGGGGTTGATGTGTGGATGCTGGTAATCAGATAGGAAAATTTCCTGCAAAATTGAGCTTGACACAACTTTAAAGTAGCTTTGTCAATAATCAAATCAAACAAAGAGAGTTCTCAAAAATATGTCTAAGGGAATTCAGAATCTTTACACATGAAACATATAATAAAACAAAAATTGAAACATTCTTTAAAATTAATATTACTATAATCCCCCCTTGTGGAGGGTAAATTGAGAAGACAATTGCTGTGATATTAATTTTTAAAAATAATTTTTATCTTTGTTTCATCACTTTTTGCATCATCTGCCTAATTATCCTCATGCCATTATGAGAAATTTTAAAATCTAATATAATTGGTAACAGATATGAAGGCCAAATTCAACACTGTATTTATCATAACACCTGAGATAATTATGGGGGTTACCATAAAAGAACAGAGAAATGATGTGACATGAGCATTTCTACACTTGAGCAATATATATTGCCCATGCAGTATGCCAGGCTTAAAATAGGTAGATGGAATATATGTCCATGCCACCAAACATATTGGAGGAAACTCAGTCAGACTTAATCAGATGCATGGGATTGAGATGTCCATGGCATTAGGCATATAGGAGGAGGCATAGAAGCCAGGTGTAGAATGAGATGGGTGGGATCAAAACTTCCAGCCATCTTTACAATATTGTGGGGAAAAAGAAAAAAGAAAGAAAAATTAAACCAAGAGAATCCAACCTTAACATTTGTCAAAAGTCGTTTCCTTGACCACACCTTGACTTCATGCATGTCTCCCCCCATGTGACAGTTCAATGTCTGCTCTTGCATGTATTCCTCTTGTGATTGGATGGCATCTTGGCCAACTGGCATCTGATAACTCAGAATAAAGGCAATTAATGTCTTAAATGATAAATCCCCATAATCCAAGTCTCATATGGATTCAAAAATGGAGGATAATAAATGATTGCAAAAAATGTGAATGTACCTTGTCTCAGAATATAATATACAATTATGCAGCAATTTCAAATAATACCTTCCTTTTTTTACTTAGTATACAATTACTTTTTTTTTTTGAATATGCTTATCAAAAATAGTACTTCTAGAATCAATTTACACTTGCCATGGTAACCAATTTGTCAGGGAAATGCTCTATAGAGTTCAATCAAATAATCAGTTGACAGAAAAAAAATAACAAAAACAAAGAACTCCGAATATGGGAGCACAATACTCCTAGAATTAACATTGCATTATGAAATCAAAACCATCTTGCATTGTTTCTAAATTAGATAGATGAATGAATAGAAGAAAATACACATGGAACCATAAAAGACAATGAAATTAAAACTAGGGAAATCTAAATGAATATGAACTTAGTATTAATAAGAGTATTATAAAATATAAACTTAATTACATGACTATAAAAAGCTTTTACAAATATTCTTTTTTAAAAAAAAACTAAGTATAAAACACAATCTCAAAAGCATGAAAATCTCTGAAAATAAACCCATACCATTAATTTCAAAATGTAGATGTAATAGCATAGAAATCCTATGTAACCTCTGAACTGATACTATTACTCTGAGAGAATTCAGAACACTTTTGATTCTGGTATCTAAAATCCCCATTACTAATATCAATACCTTGCTGCTTACTTCTACATTTCTGTAAAATATGTACCCTTCCATGGCAAAAGGAGCGGAGTCTTGAACTATGATTGTCATTCTTATTCAGCTTAAGTTTTTCTTCTTTAACCCCTCTATATTGTCTGTCAGTCCTTTCACCATACAAATGCTTTATAAGGTTACTAATTAAAGACAAAAGCAGATTAGCAAAATTATGAACAAAACGAGTAATTTAAAGGGCTTTCTAAAGTTGAGTCAGAAGCACAGCCATGCTGGGGAAGGCCTGAGCCTGAAGCTGCAAATGTAGGTAGAGAAAACTGCGCATGCCTATCAGATCTCTGGACTTCCTGGGCAGGGGAAGCAATGGGCTTGGCCATGGGAGGAGTAGAAGGTGGGGTCTAGAGAGGAGGGGAGGGACCAGGGTAATTTGAATCAGACTTGATTTTGAACTCAGGCCTGGGTTCCCCTTTTGCCACTTTCTCCATTGCTAGGGGATTAAAAGCTTCTAGAGGTTGGGTCGTTGCCTCCAGGCATGCACAATTAGAGTAACAATTAGTGTTAGAACTTGGAAAAGCTGCAGGAATCAGAGATTTCTCTGAAAAAGCATGGCTGGGAGAGAGGGGGACATTTATATTCCCTTGTGTAAGCACTTTGCTGGCTCTTCTAACAAAAAGAAGAATAAAAATAGAAAATCCACAAAAACAAAGCATTAACATGATCTTATCTTCCATTTATCTGGTTAAACAGACTAAACTCAAAAATAGGGTAATTAGGGTGTTTAAAAGGTCCATTTGAAAACATTTAAAGGTACTTAGCAGTTTAAAAGGACAGGGTAGGGGAAATTTCTTACCCAACCGGAAGGTCAGAAGATGAAGGTTTCAGCATTCTTCTTTGTGGTCAGCCATCTGTTAGGGCTAAAATGCTAGCTATTCTGTCTAAAATATCTAATGATTGGTCACCAATAAATTATAAGCTTTAGCAAGAGTTAGGCTTTTAAGCATTTATTAAGGAGAATAAGAATTTGGTAAAGAGAGAAAGGCCTACATTCATCCACCTATTAAAGGGAGAGTGCATTTCTAGCTCCACTCTCCACCAGAGTCCACACGAAAAGAGAGAGAATCAGAGCACCAGGCTCCCCCTTCTTCCTCCCACCAGCAAACATCACTTCCTGACACCAAAGAAAAGACTCATGGTCTTGCCCTCAGAGACGTTCATCTCATGGTGGAGCTTTTCTACAGTAAGTCTTCAGCAGGTGGCGTCATTCTAATCATTACACAACTTTGCTAAAGTTGTTAATTATTTCAAATAGTTTTTTAGTTGATTCTTCAGGATTTTCTAAGTATACTATCCTATCATCTGCAAAGAGTGAAAGTTTTGTTTCCTCCTTGTCTATTCTAATTCCTTTAATTCCTTTTTCTTCTCTGATTGCTAAAGCCAGCATTTCTAGTACAATATTAACTAATAGAGTTGATAATGGACATTCTTGTTTCACACCTGATCATATTGGGAAGGCCTCTAACTTATTCCCATTACATATAATGTTTGCTCATGGTTTTAGGTAGATACTACTTATTTTTTTAAGGAAAGCTCCACCTATTCCTATACTCTGTAGTGTTTTTAATAGGAATGAGTGCTATATTTTCTCAAACACTTTCTCTGCATCTATTGAGATAATCATATGATTTTGGTTGGTATTGTTATTGATGTGGTTGATTATGTTGATAGTTTTCCTAATGTTGAACCAGTCTTGTATTCCTGCTATAAATCCCACCTGGTTATAGTGTATAATCCTGGTGGTAACTTGCTGTAATCTCCTTGCTAATAACATTTTTGCATCAATATTCATTAGGAAAATTGGTCTGTAATTTCTTTCTCTGTTTTATCTCTGCCTGGTTTAGGTATCAATACCATATTTGTGCCATAAAAGGAATTTGGTAGAATTCCTTCTTCACCTATTTTCCCAAATAATTTGTATATTATTGGAATTAATTGTTCTTTAAATGTTTGGTAGAATTCACTTGTAAACCCATCTGGATCTGGAGATTTTTTTTCTTAGAGAAACTATTGATGGCTTGTTCAATTTTTTTTCCAAAATGGACCTATTTAAGGGTTTTATTTCCTCTTCAGTTAACCTGGGCAAGTCATCCCTTTCATTTAGATTGTCAAATTTATTGCCATACAGTTGGGCAAAATAGTTCCTAATTTTCACTTTAATTTCCACTTCAGTGGTGGTAAAGTCACCCCTTTCATTTTTGATACTGGTAATTTGGTTTTCTTCTTTCTTTTTTAAAATAAAATTAACCAAAGTTTATCTATTTTATTGTTTTTTCCCCATAAAACCAGCTCTTAGTTTTATTGATTAATTCTATAGTTTTCTTGATTTCATTTTTATTATTTTTTCCTTTGATTTTCAGGATTTCTAATTTAGTATTTAATTGGGGATTTTTAATTTCTTCTTTTTCTAGCTTTTTTAGTTGCATGCCAAATTCATTTATTTCCTCTTTCTCTTTTTTTGTTCACATAAGCATTTGCAGATATAAAATTTCACCTAAGCACTGCTTTGGCTGTATTCCATAGGTTTTGGTATGTTGCCTTATTATTGTCATTGTCTTGGATGAAGTTACTGATTGTTTCTATGATTTGTTGTTTCACCCATACATTCTTTAGAATGAGATTGTTTAATTTCCAATTAATTTTCAATCTACCTTTCCATGGCTCTTTATTACATGTAATTTTTATTGCATTATTATCTGAGAAGGATACATTTACTATTTCTGCCTTTCTACATTTGACTATGAAGTTTTTGTGCCCTATAGGATACATGGTCAATTTTGGAGTATGTGCCATGTACTGCTGAGAAAAAGGTATATTCCTTTCTTTCCCCATGCAATTTTCTCTAGATATCTATCATATATAACTTTTCTAATATTCTACTCACATCTTTAACTTCTTTCTTATTTATTTTGTGGTTAGATTTGGCTAATTCTTAGAGGGAAAGGTTCACATCCCCACTAGTATAGTTTTGCTGTCTATTTCCTCTTGTAGCTCATTTAACTTCTCCCCTAAGAATTTGGCTACTATACCATTTGGTCCATACATATTTAGTATTGATATTACTTCATTATCTGTCATACCTTTTAGCAAGATGTAGCTTCCTTCCTTATGTCTTTTAATTAGTTCTATTTTTGCTTTTGCATCATCTGAGATAAGGGTTTCTACCCCTGCTTTTTTGACTTCAGCTGAAGCATAATATATTCCGTTCCAACCTTTTTACCCTTACTCTGTGTTTCTCTCTGCTTCAAATGTATTTCTTGAAAACAACATCTTGTATGATTCTGATTTTTAATCAACTCTGCTATTTGCTTGCATTTTATGGGAGAGTTCATCCCATTCACATTCACGTTAAGATTATTAACTGTTTATTTCCTTCCATCCTCTTTTCCCCTTTGTACTCTTTTTCCCCTTTCTTTCACCCTATTCCTTCTGACCAGAGTATTGCTTCTGACCACTGCCTCCTTCAATCTAACCTCCCTTTTATCTGCCACTCTTCCTTTTCTTGCCCCTTTATTCCCATGCTTCTGCCCTCCCTTCTATCAATACCACCCTTTCCCCTTTCCCCTTTTGTTTCTTTAAAGAGTAAGCTGTTTATTTACTTAAATGGGAGTGTATGTTATTCCCTTCCAGAACCAAATCTGATGAGAATAAGGTTGAAACAATGCTCACTCCTCCACTCTTTCCTCTATTGTAGTGGGTTCTTTTTGTGCCTCTTGATATGATGTAATTAACCCCATTCCCCTTCCCCCTTCCTTTCCTCCCCTAGTCTCCTTTTATCATGTTCCTTAAGTTTCTTTATAACACCACATCAAAGTCAGTTTAATAACAATACCTTAATAGAGATATGGATCCCAAGAGTTAAAGTATTATCCTCCCTCATAGAGATGTAAGCAGTTTAACCTCTTTAAACAATCTCCCCTCCCCCAACCCCATTTACCTTTTTATACTTATCTTGAGTCTTGTATTTGGAGATCAAATTTTCTGTTCAGTTCTGGTCTTTTTTTCAGGAAACATTGGAAGTCCCCTATTTTATTGAATGTTAGTATTTTTCCATGAAAGAGAATAATCCATTTTTCTGGGTAGTTGATTATTGGTTGTAATTCAAGCTCCTTTGCCTTCAGGGATATCATATTAGAAGCCCTGTGATCCTTTAATTTTGAAGCTGCTAGGTTTATACAATCCTGACTGTGGCTCTATGATATTTAAATTATTTATTTCTGATTACTTGGAGTATTTTCTCCTTCCCCTGATCATTCTGGAGTTTGGCTACAATATTCCTTGAAGTTTTCCTTTTGGAGTCTCTTTCAGGAGATCGATGGATTCTTTCAATGATGATTTTATCCTTTGATTCTACAAATTCAGGGCAGTTCTCCTCGATAATTTCCTGGAATATGGTGTCTAGACTCTTTTCTTGATCATGGCTTTCAGGTAGTCCAATAATTCTTAGATCATCTGTCCTGGATCTATTTTCTAGGCCAGTTTTTCCAATGAGGTATTTCACATTTTCTTTTATTTTTTCAGTCTTTTGCTTCTGCTTGAGAAATTCTTGGTGTCTCATGGAGGTATTAGCTTCCATCTGCTCAATTTACATTTTTTTTTTTTTGTAGAGCAATGAGGGTTAAGTGACTTGCTCAGGGTTACACAGCTAGTAAGTTTCAAGTATGTGAAGTCAAATTTGAACTCAGGTCCTCCTGAATCCAGGGCCGGTGCTTTATCCGCTGAACCACCTAGCTGCCCCCCAATTTTAATTTTTAAGGCATTATTTTCCTAACTATGCTTTTGCACCTCATTTTCCATTTGACCAAATTTTTCTCCCATTTTGCCATGTTTTTCTCTTATTTGGACAATTGTGGTTTTTAAGGAATTGTTTTCCTCAGTTAATTTTTGTGCTTCTTTTTCCAGTGTATCTCTCATTTCTCTCATTTCTTTTTTCCATTTTTCTCTTCTACGTCTCTCCTTTGTTTTTTTTTTTTTTTTTTGGTGTTTTTTTGGGTTTTTTTTTGCAGACAATAGGGGTTAAGTGACTTGCCCAGGGTCACACAGCTAGTAAGTGTCAAGTGTCTGAGGCCGGATTTGAACTCAGGTACTCCTGAATCCAGGACTGGTGCTTTAACCACTGCGCTATCTAGCTGCCCCTCTCCTTTGGTTTTTAAAAAGGCTTTTTGAGCTCTTCAAAGAAGGATTTTTGGTCTTGAGACAAGATCATCTTCCCACTTGAGTCTTTACTTACTGGCATTTTGACAAAATCATCTGAGTTTGAGATTTGGTCTTCCCATTCACCAAATAAGCTGTCAATGATAAGGGTCATTTTTTCTTTGTTACTCATGTTGTAGGCTATTTTTAAACTTATAAAGTTGAAGTCTGATCCTGGGGCACAGGGGTCACTGTTGCAAGCTCTTTACTGCTCTCAGCTGCCCAACTCTCAGGTGCATTGAGCTGAAGCTGTGTTGAGCTGTCCCCTGAGCTGAGCAGTGCTGATCTGAGCAGTCCTGAGCGAGTTGTGCTGAGCCACCCACCCCTTTCAACCAGGTGAGACAGACCTTTCCTGAAGTCTTCTAAGTTATCTCAAGTAGGAGGATAGTGTCTCTCTGTCTCTTTATACATTCTGTAGTTCCAGAAACTCTTTAGAGGCTTGATTTAATGTTGTTTTTGAGGGAAACATGGGAAAGCTCAGGCAACTTGGCTTCTCTGCACCATCTAGGACATTCTTCTTTATATTAAGTTGGCATCCATTTCCACACAACTTCTATTGAGTTTTAACTCTGTCCTCTAGGCCCAAGTAGAATAAATCTAATATCTTTATCACATTAAAAAATCCTTCAAAAAATCTTTCAAATCTTTGAAGATATGAGTCATGTCCCTTCTAAATCTTCTGTTCTCCAGCCTAACCAGTTTCTTCAAACAATGTTATTGCCTCCCAAGCCTTATCTCCAGAAACTTGATCTAATTATTTTGGTTCAACAAATATTTTCTCCTTCTGAAGTCTGATACCTTTTTGTACCATTTATCTATCACTAATTAGTATACCATATAGAATACTGGTTATCTTTTTATGTATGTTGATGTCTTATACCCCCACCTAAATAAGTTACTTGAGGACAAGACCATGTCTTATACTTCCTTGTTCAAGAGGGCACCCAGTGGAGTTACTTGCACATAATAAATGCTCAATGAATAACTGTTCATTTCTTAATTGATGATTTGAAAATGATTGCTCTTTGGCTGGGAAAAAAGTGTAGGTACTTCATAGCTTACTTTAATTTGTTGCTCAGATAGCTCCATTTCTGATTACATGGACAGTATTAAAGTTGACCCAATGGGAAAGAGAATGTTGACTTCATTAGTTCAAGTTACTTGAATTGGATGAGATTCATTTGCTTCAGAGTGGATTAAAGACATCCAAGCATTCCCCTGGATGCCTGTGAATGTGTATTTCCTTACAAATGACATTGTAGGAGGTCATATGTTGTTTGGAAGAAAGAAAGGAAGGGGAGGGAGAAATGTTAATATGTCCCAAATCCTTTCTAATTATATTAAAATAATTTCAAAGGGTTATTTCTTTTTTGGTCCACTTGGGCACTCTGAGAACACACAGGAAGTTGGCTACACAGCTGCCCTTTAATTAATTGGTCTAAGTCTTCAGAGAGCTACTTGTGCCAATTAATTAACCTGCTTGGGTTAACCTATCAGCTACTCTGTTTGTCAGTCTCACTTGAGCTGTGGGGATGCTGTCTCTAGAGTCAGGCCATTCCCATTCAATGGAGCATGCATACCTTTGTCTAACTGTGGAGTTGGCATGTCTCATGCTCATGGTCAGATCCTTGGGGGTTGGGAGGGAAAAAATGTGAGTTTTTATTCTTTTCCATTCTATTCAGTTCCTTGACAAACAATCTCTTAGCAAAACCGTCTATAGAGGTAATTAAGAAATACGTTTGTACAAATGATACCACCAAAAGTCTTTTATTTAAATCTTGGCTTGACCAGCACTAGCCCCTTCAATGTTATTTTAGCAGTATCAAAAGACCCAGGAGTGCAAATAACTGTAATTAAAGGTTTCCAGTAACAGCCCTGTCAAGCCCTTGTGTGTATCGCCTTTGGCACATGCTTCAAAACCTAGAGTGATATTAAATAGACCATCTGTTGGTTTTCATTAGGTTTTCTCTCATCAACAGCACTATTAAATATAACTGAGCATGCTAGGGAAAAAATCCCTGCCATCTGGGCTTTCAATTGGAACATTGATCAATATTAATAACAGCACTACTTCACCTGAATTTATTATTAATGAAAAGTTAAATATGGTATAAATATGAATGTATGCCCTACAACACTTTTAATAGTGCTTATCTAAACAAAGAAGGGAGATGTACTTGGAACCCTGAGAGTAGAAGTTGTTAATAGCAGTGATAGGAAGATACTTACTCTTGGTGCTGGGATGCAGTCCACCAGTAGGTTGGTAGTCCAGCAGGAGGAGGTTTTCTGTTATGACACTGCCATCTTGGGAATTGGAAGGTCAGAATGATAGTATCATACAACACTTAAGCTAGACAAATGAAATGCTTAAATGATCATATTTCTACACATCTAGGGTGAACTATTAAAGATAGCATTGCCTAAGCAGAGCTCACTTTTCAGGTTGGAAGAATAAACAATTGTTTCTCATGATTTTGGAGAATGAAAGTGTCTGATACCTTTAAATATCTTCTTATATTACCTGTTTGCAATTTCAGCTTTGGAGACTTATAAGGACTGATGCAGAACAAAGAAGGCAGAGGCATGAGAACTATTTGTACAAGACTCCAGTGGTGTCTGAGAAAACAAACAACATTGTAAGATTTCAAAATTATGATTGATGCAGTATCTAATTATAACTTCAGTGGACTAATGGTGAAACAAACCTCTTCTTGGTGAGGAGCTATAAGTGTCAAATGAGGCATGTGCGGTCAGCCATGGTGAATATATTAATCTATTTTACTTTATTTTATTTTTCTGTTCAAAGGGAAGATAGTATTGTTGTTAGTTGTCATTGGGAAACAATATTCATATTTTTAGAAAGAATATTTAAAAAAAACACTATTTCAACAGGAAAATACGTGGTGTAGTGGATTGAGTGCTGGACCTCAAGTCAGAAATACCTGAATTTAAGTTTGACCTAGGACACCTATTAGCCATGTGAACCTAGGCAAGTCATTTAACTTTTCCCTGCCTCACTTTCCTTATCTGTACAATGGGGATAGTAATAGCACCTATCTCCAAGGGTTGTTGTGAGAATCAAATAAGATAATATTTATAAAATGCTTTGAAAAACTTAAAGGGCTATATACATTCTATGATGATATAAAGACATTTCATCAATATGTTTTGAGAGTTGGTAGAGAATTATTTTCTTATAGAATTGTGGAATTATTAGAACTGTTCAGGAGATTAGTGATTAACTACCCAAATTATTCATTTTATCAGTGAAGAAACTGAGGGAAAGAGCAATTAAATGATGTTCTTAGTTTCATAGATATAATAAATGGCAAAGCTAGGATTTGAACCCAAATCCTCTCACTTTGAATTGATTATTGAATTTTCCACTACAACACACTACTTCCATAAAAGCCTCCCTCAGTGGTTCAGCTTCATAGAGAGGTGACCCTGGATTCTTTAAGCCTTTGCTAGAGTACAAACTCTAAAAGTTTGTGTCATGCTGAAAAAGCTTCTAGGACAATCCCTGCAACCAACTGTCTGCTTTTGGAAGACCAGCCTAGTTAAGTGCAAAGAGGCTCACCACTAGAAAAGTGCCTAGTTAGTGAAGACATTTTTGCTTAGAAAATATAAAATGGCCCAAAGTCCTCTTCAGTCCCCTTCAGTTTCTGCAGTAAAGGTGTAGTAAAGTGATTTTGAAAAGAGAGGGGACAGAAGGTGCTATCAAGCAATCAGTTTTGGGAAAAACAATGAATATAAACTTTGCTGATGGCATTCTAAAATTGAGAACTTTGCTCAGTGCCCATAAGTAGACATACTACTGGAAAAATGAGTCTAATGAATATTTTATCTTAATAATCTGTTTTGTTTTTATATTACAAACATTGGCTGATTACCTTCACTCCATAAGATGTCTCTTAGGGAAATGTAAAACAAGTAACTAAAATGAATAATACCTTATCTGAAAGTGCATGCAACATTTAACATGTGTAGCACTTCCCATCATTCCTCAGAATACAAGTAACCAAGGAGAGCAAATTCCATCATTGTCTGTAACCCCCTACCCCTCCAAGTCTCACTTTGCACCCTAATTCTATCACCTTTACAACATGGATAGTATATTTCATCATTGGTCCACTGGAATCATGACTGCTCATTGTATGGATCATACTTCTCACAATGTTCAAAGTTCTTTGTTTTAAAGTGTTGTTATTGTTCATCATTGTACATTAGTTAATATAAATCTTTTCATGTCTTTTTGAAATAATTTATTTCTTTATTTCTTATAGGGTAATACTATTCTATCACATTCATATACCACAACATATTTAGCCATTTTTCAATTTATGGAAATCCCCTTGGTTCCTATGTTTTTTTTTTTCCACCACAAAAAAAAGGTCCTATAAACCTTTTGTACACATGGTACCTTTTGTTTTTTCTTTTATCTTTTTTGGGGTATTGGCCAAGTAGTAGTAAAGTTAAAGGCCCTATGCTGTATAGAAACTCTCTGCGAATTATTCCAAATTGCTTTTCAGAGTGGTTGAACACATTTACCAGTCCAGCAACAGTGCATCAGTGTGTTTTTCTTATATAGCCCCTCCAAAATTTATCATTTTCCTTTTTTTTCATATTTGATACTAGAAGTGAGGAGGAATCTTAGATTTGCTTTAATTTGCATTTCTCTAACTAGTAATAATTTGGAAATTTTTTTATGTCTATAGATATCCTGGATTTCTTTCCTTTCAAAGTTGTTCTTTCTAAAAATGTTGTTGCTATTGTTATTGTATAAGTTATTTTCATGATTCTACTCAGTTTGTCTTCAGTTGCTCATTTTTATAATGTTAATGTTATAGTATAAATTGTTCTGGTTTTGTTCACTTTACTCTACTTCAGTTTATATGTCTTTCCATGTCTTTGTGAAACCATCTGTTTCCTCATTTCTTACAGCCCAATATTTACTGGGCTCTATAAAAGAAAATAGACAGTTTTTCCTGAACTGTTTTTCCATCTTATACAGAATAATTCAATTTAGAGGCTGGAAAAGGAGTGCTTCTGGAAATAATTAGGCAAAGTACAAAGCCATCAATGAAATTTAATATTTTTAAAATAAGAAAAATTAAACTTGATGACAAAAGGAAGTCACAGGTAAATGGAAGAATACCTTTTTGAGAATCAGAGAAAAGAGTTAAGGGAATTGGTTTTATTTTCTGTCCAAGGGCACAAAATATAATTTCAATTGGATATTTGTTCACCTTGCATTGCACGACTTATGATTAAGTACTATCAAAACGACCACCATGAAACAATTGTACTTAATGCATCAGCTTCTGTGAAAAGGTTCATGAGATAGAGAAATTCTACAATGATGTCACAAAGACCATCTGCATTATATCAACATAGTTTTTCTCTAATGTAAATGTGGACATGGAGCACAATGAAAAATAAAAGGAAAATATTGTTCAAACAAAAGAAATTGGAGAGATCAGAAGGCTTGTAAACTATACAGAAGCCTCATGCCTGTATATAATGAAAAAATTTATTTGGTAAAAGTCTTTTGGCACCAGACATATAAAGCAACAAATAACAAAAAAATTGGATTTTTTTAAATAGATAGGAAGCTAGATTACAAATGTGGGATTTAGTCCCAAATCAGATGGCTGTGTAGAGAAAGATAACTAGCTTTTAAGAGCAAGGATAAAAAAAAAACCTAGAAGAAAAAGTTAAAATAACAAAATATACATAGTGTATATTAAAACAGCTCTAAGCTGTCCTTGTTAAACAACTTGTTGATGGTACCAAATTGGAAATTGTTGGAGAAACAGGCATTAAGACCAATTATACACACACACACACACACACACACACACACATTCTTAAAGAAGTTTAATCAATGTAAATCATTTGACTTAACCAAGAAGAAAAAAAGCCCAGAAACAACTTCAGCCAATATGTATTTTGTCTTACCACACAGATAGGGCTACAAAAAGCAATATACATTTATAATATACATTCACTTATATATTCTTTTTGTTTTGTTTTGTTTTGTTTTAATTTTTTTTAAGTGAGGCAATTGGGGTTAAGTGACTTGCCCAGGGTCACACAGCTAGTAAGTGTTAAGTGTCTGAGGCCGGATCTGAACTCAGGTACTCCTGACTCTAGGGCCGGTGCTCCATCCACTGCGCCACCTAGCTGTCCCCACTTATATATTCTTAAAGAATAGGATGGTGGATTATTATGAACACTACTGACTCATAAAAGAAAATATATATTGGAGGGAAAAGAAATTAACAAAAATTTGACTAGACCCTCAACTATGAAAAATCAGGCCAGTGGTATTTAAGGATGAATGAAAGAGGAAGACAAAAAAAGAAATGAAAAATCTAAAAGATATGTAAATAATTTTAAAAAATACAACCTCTCCCCCCCCCCCACCTTTTTTTTTTTTTACTACAATTGAGAGTGGAGTCACTAACATCACAGGTGGAATGTTTTCCTTAAGGAAGTAGAAAAGGGACCTAAGAAAACAAAGAAACAAAGAAAGGAAATTTGAGGATCTTGAGGGATTGATTCTCAAGGTTTATAAAAGAGGATAAGATGCCAAAGGCGTGGGGAAAAATTTGTGCCTAATTGTAAAAGTGAATATTAACAACTACTGAGCTACACACCTATTTTCTCAACTGTATAAAATTTTAATGCAAATAATTTTCACAAACATTTACGGTATTCTTGATGATAATATGAAATGGGAACAGTCCATCCAACATCTGGAAATGATATTCTACAGTAGACAGCGCATTCAGTTTCAAAATTGACTAAAAGGTGACCTTGGACAAGTCCAATTCATTTAATTTCCTCAGGCCTCATTTTACCTGTCTGTATAAAAGGGTTGGACTAACTAATCTGAGATTCCTTCCAGCTCTGGATTTATGATCCTATGTTTTCCTTCTAGAGCAGATTAGGAATGAATAGAGGCCTTGGAGAAAGAATGACAATACAAGAGGTGATAAAGGTTAAGTGCTTAGAAAAACTTATCTACAGAGTTTTATCATGCCATACTCTTTTGCTTTTCTTACTTAAAATAAGTTTTATTGATTTCAATCAGTCAGTAATCATTTATTAAGCACATATTATTTCCCAATCACTGAGTTAAGGACTGGGGATACAAAGATATACTGCCCAAACAATAGCAGCAGCAGCAGCAGGAGCAGCAGTAGCAGCAAGGACAACAATAACAGCAACAAACAACAATAATAACAATGGTACCTGCTCTCAAGGAGTTCATAATTGAATGGGGAAGGTGACATTCAAAGAACTATGTACAAACAAGGAATACATAGGGTATATTGGAGATAATTTCCAGGGGAAGTTACCAAGATCAAGAAGGACAGAGAAAAGCTTCTTTGCAGAAGGTGGGACTTTAGCTGAGACTTGAAGAAAACCAGGAAGGCCAAGAGGTAGAGTTGAGAAAAGAGTGAGTTCCAGGCATTGAGGACAGCCAATGAAAATGCACTGAGGTGTGGTATAAAGTGTCACTTCATCTCAGAGTACACGGAAATAATAAGGTATAAGAATATTGGAAAGGAAGGAGGTGGGGTGAAGTTGTAAAGGACTTTAAAAGCCTGAGGATTTTATATTTGGCCCTAGAGGTAATGAGGATCTGGTGGAGTTTATTGAATAGGCAAGTAACATGATCAGATCTGTCATTAAGGAAGATCAATTTGACAGCTGAGTGGAGAATGGACTGGAATGGGGAAGGACTTGAGGCAAGGAGACCACCTAGTATATTGTTTTGTTTTGTTTTGTGTGAGGCAATGGGGGTTAAGTGACTTGCTCAGGGTCACACAGCTAGTAAGTGTGAAGTGTCTGAGGCTGGATTTGAACTCAGGTCCTCCTGAATCCAGGGCCGGTGCTTTATCCACTGCACCACCTAGCTGCCCCCCTAGTATATTGTTTTAATAGTCCAGGTGTGAGGCATTTAGGGTTTGTTGTACCAGGGTGAGGGTGGTGTCAGAGAAGAGAAGAGGCACATATGAAACATGTGAAGGTAGAAATAATAGAACTTAGCAACTGATTGGACATGGGTCATGATAATGAGGAATAAAGAGTGATGACTTTTTTTTCAAATTATAGTCATTTCCTTGATATATACTGCTTTCCTCACTGTCTTCAGTCAGCCTTTGCTTGTAACAAAGTTACACATATTACAATAACCCAAGAAATCAACTTATCTAAATCAGTAGCATAATAGAAGTCAGAGAAAGTACACATAAAGGAAGGTAACCATTGATCAAATGTTTGGGAACATATGAAGCACTTCATGCTCAATGTGTACTACATTTGATTCTAAATGTAGTAACATGTCAGTGATTATCATAGATGCTAATTTTCTTGAAATTTAATTGGTATGAAAAGATTTTAATACCCCTATTTAAATAAGTTATCCTTTTTAAGGCCTCAATAATGAAGGTAATTCAGGAGAGTAATCAGAATAGTGCTAGTAAATGTTTAAGAAATGCTTTTGAAAAAACAAGTTGCCCAGGACACACTTTTAAGTTTAATCTCCATTTTTAACCTCTTCTCTGTCACTTTCTTAAGTATAGACAATCAACATAACAATAAATCAAGGGATAATTTGCAGAAATTGCCTATTTCAGAAGAGTAAATGCTCACACTGAAAGTTTTCAAATTGGCTCTCATAAGCTGGCATGTTCCAATATACCACTGAGAGCAACTCATTCCATGCACAACTATCACTGACATGTAGCAATGGGGTGTTGGTATGTGATTTAAAGGGAGGCAGAATAACATCTCTAACTTCTTTTCCCCGTACCTTTATCCAAGATAGAGTATAATTCCTGCCAGGAGGAAAAGCAGGACCATGGGGCCAGCTTTGACCACTCTGCTCTCCTCACAGGAATGGGGTTTCTGAGCTAGAAATATATCTATTTGTTCCCTTAAATATCATTAGTCTAGGGGATGTAATTTTCAGGTTCAATCTAATTTATGAGCCCTGTTTCATTAATAGGGGGATGCAGGACCCTGAGTTTTTATTTCCAGGGCTTGACTCATTTCCTATCAACTACCAATCCAGCTAGGTTGTACAATAGATGGAGTGTTAGGCTTTTAGTTAGGAAGACTTGAGTTCAAATCCAGCTACATACACTTACTCGCTGTGTCACCCCAGGCAAGTCATTTGACCCTATTTGCTTCAGTTTACTCATCTGTAAAAGGAGCTGGAGAAAGAAATGGCAAACCACTCCAGCATCATTGCTAACAAAACTCCAAATTGGGTAATGAAGAGTTGGACATGACTGAAATACAACAATTGATTCCTCAATAAGCACATATAACAATTACTCAAGAAATCAATTTATCTAAATCTGTAGCAGAATAGAAATCCGAGAAAGTATACATAGGAGAATATGTACTAGATGATACAGAGTGATGAAGTTCTTCCATTGGAAGTGAGATAACAGAGAAAGTCCTAGATTTCACTAAGGAGAAGTTCCCTGATGTCTCTAGTATAGGAAGTTGGGAGACTGACATCTCTTCTTATGTCAGCTTCTTCCCAGAGCCTTTTCTTTCAGCAACCTGAAGTGGGGTAGAATTATTCATCTTTTCTCTCAAAGTTCAAAGCCAGGCATGTCCAAAATCATGCAGAATCCAAAACAACTCAAGTGCCTCAAAGAAAACTCAAAAGAGACTTGAAGAGACACAACAAAGACTTCAATTCTTCTGTCCCAATGTAACCACATACAGGGGCAGGGAATTAATCTCTACCAATAAAGAGAAAGTTCCATTCCAAAAGATTTTGGAACTCAGGTTACACATTATTTCTGGTAGACTCAATCCCAGAGATGAAGAGAAGGAATTCACGGCTAGGCCCTGACTGGGATCTGAAATTAGAATTTCTCTTCTTTTCTTTGTAACCCTCTTCCTTGTGGGTCCTTATTAAATCCCCCTCCTCATTGTCCACATTCTAACTTATGGGCTTCAATCATTCTTATCTATCTATCTATCTATCTATCTATCTATCTATCTATCTATCTATTTATTTATTTATTCATTCTTTCATTTATTTATTATTTTTGATCTATCATTCTTAAGCAGCTCCTTAGTATTTTAGACCTTACTCATTTCTTTTTTCTCCATATGTAGTGTTATCTGTTTTGTATCTCATTTTCTAAGTGTCTTGGTTTATATTTTCCAAAGTCTTTGAATAAAATTAACCTCTACAAGTCTGAGAATGACTGACTATATTAGTTATTCTAGGGTTATTTTATAGAATCATAGAATATTAGAGTAGAAAGAGAACTTCAAGGTCATTCAGTTCAACTTTATACCTGCTTTCTAAGATGCTATTCAGTCTTTGATTAAATCTTTCCAGTGACAGGGAATTTATTACCTGACCTGACAGCCCATTCCTTTGGGGGGTGGCCTTAATTGTTAGAAAGTTCTTTTTATTGGACCCAAAATCTGATTTCTTGATAATTTCTTCCCATTTGGTCTTAGTCCTTTCCTCCAGGGTCAGGCAGAATAAGTTTAATACTTCTTTCAAATGACAATCCTTCAAATATTTGAAGACAGCAGTGGAGTTGCCCTGGACCTTGTCTTCTCCAGGCTAAAATCCCCAATTTTTTTCAACCATTCATCATATGAAATGGTTTTCAGGAACTTAATCATCCTGGTTACTCTCTCTTGGAAATGTTCCCATTTGTCAATGCCCATCTTCATGTGGGATGACCATAATCATGCACAGTACTTGAGATGTGGTCTAATGGCTAAAAGAATATTGGGACTACCCAAGAGTATATTGGGACTACTTCTTTGGAGCTAGATACTACACTTCAATTAAAGTCGCTTAGTTTTGTCTTAAGGAAAATAGCATGGCTTGGTGGCAAAAGGCTGGTGTTAGGAAGACCTGGGTTCATTTTATCCATTTGACACATACTGAGTGTGTAATCCAGGCTGTGTTTTTTAAAAATTATTTGGGGCTAAGCTGTGTTTTCTAAAATTATTTGCTACTACTAAATTAATGGCTATTTATATAATAATTTGCCATTGTACCCAGCTTTGCAATAAGTATTTATTATTAGCTAATATTAAATATTAGTAACGAATTAACCACATGACAGTTAACACAAGCAGAAAAACCCCAGTGCCTACAAACCTACCCTGTCCCAAGAGGAGAGTGCTCACCAACCAACAGCATCTGGAGCCAAGAGCAGGAGCCAAAATGACAACACCTTGAGCCTTGCATTGTCAAGGCTTTTATCTTCTTTTGATAGAGGTCAGTCAATATACACTGATCAAAACTAATTGGTTAGTATCATTTAATTCCATTGGTTGACATGACATGAGGGTGGTCTGAATTAAAATGAGCTGTACAGTGACATCAGGGGGATTTGTGCAAAAAGACTCTCCCCCAAGTTGCTCAAGGCAAAGTACACTATCTAGGTGTGGTTTAATCAGTTCACTGAGCTAGATGAAAGAGTCTATTTTAATTCTTTTTGTTCCCTTGGGCTCATTCAGAATGAGATATGAGATTAGAACTTTCTCAAGACCTGAGCTTTCTGAAGTAAGGCTGGGGGCAGGGGGGGGGGTTGGGGAAGAAAGGGCTAAAACTGAATCTGCATCCCTTCCCCCAAATCCATTATTATTATTATTTTTGGTGGAGCAATGAGGATTAAGTGAGTTGCCCAGGGTCACACAGCTAGAAAGTGTCAAGTGTCTGAGGCTGGATTTGAACTCAGGTCCTCCTGAATCCAGGGCTGATGTTTTATCCACTGTGCCACCTAGGTGCCCCCCAACCCCAATCCATTATTAATAGTTATTTTCTCATAAGGGCAACTCATTTAACATCTCCATGACTCAGGTAACTCTCTAAAAGAGTAGCTTCCTTGAAGAATAGTTGAAAATTTACAGTCAGCAGTAGTTTCACATGGAGAATTCCCCTCCATCAATGAAATTACAGGTATGGACTAAAAAAAAAATGTCTTAGTTCCTTTGGTAGTCATAGAACATCTGGTTAATTTCAACTGTGCAATCAATTTAGGTTGACTCTATGTCCTTTACATACAAATGGTTCTTAGCCATTTCCCCAGTTTCTTGTGTAGGCACATAGCAATGCTAATGAAATGGGGTAAAGTGGGGATATCTAGCACAGAACATTGATCTTTTTGTTTGGAAAAATTTCATGAGGCAAATTCTCATCTCACTCACTACTTCCTTTTGTAGTGTGTTCTTCCTGACCTATTCTAGGACAACTGCAAAAATCTTTTTATGCTTCCTAACCTTTCCCTACCCTGTGAACTCTGGCTTGACTTTGTATATTGGCCTACTTACTCCAAAATAAGGGAATGGTCCAGGATATGCATCCCAGACTTTCTTAAGTAAACCCCAATCACTGACCCCATCTGTTCTATTGATTTGGGATGGATTTAGGGGAAACTTGATTGTGAGTCATCCCAAAAGAATTACAAGACTCTGTGACTTAGTTTCCCAAGTTTTATTGCAATACTGTAAGTGAACACAGGGAGAGAACAAGAAAATTGGAAAGAAAATTGGAAATTTGAATAAGGAAAGAAAAGATAGTTACATTTATAGTATGGATAAATTGATTATCAATCTCATTATAATAATTTCCACCTTTGGGAGATATAGGGGAGGGCTTATCCTAATTTGGAGTTCTTGGTGGCTTGAGCCAACCCCCAAGGCAGGTACTTTTTTTCCATGCAAAGACCTGAATCCATACAATATCCTCTCACCCCCAAGGAGCCTCCAGAATCCTTGGAGTCTGGTAGAGGTATAGGTTGAAATTATATATAGATTCAAGAGCACAGAGGTTTTTGGTAGGGTACCTTATATACTTATGGCTTTCCTGTTCATTAGGTATTAGAGCTGATAGGTTTTCAAAGTAGCTGGTGTTGAAGTAAATAGAGTGCAGGGCCTTAAGTGCAAAGACCTGAATCCAAATATAGCCTCAAACTCCTAGCTGTATGATCCTGGGCAAGTCACTGACTTAATCTGTTTCATTTTTCTCAACTGTAAAGTGGTGAATAATAGAACCCATCTCACAGAATTGCCATGAGGATCATAGTTATGATAATAACTAGAGATAATAGTTATGAAAAACTCAACAATATCTGTCACATAGTAGGCTCTATATAAATGGTTATTTTCTCTCTTAGTCTCATAAATATTGAGAGTTCCGTGCTTTCTTGAGCATGAGTTCCCCTTGACCATCAATCATTTCTGGAAGGTATTGTCTAGTATTATGTTAAGTAATGGAACATTGGAATCCAGGGTAGATCTACACAGGGTTAGGGTACTTTAGCTTTGAGGCCACTATACTTACTACTTATACTACTGGGAAGAACCTAATATTTCAGTTCCTAGGACAGTTGAGTATTATGGAAAATCCTGGTATATATTTAAACCTTGTCAGTGGCCTGTAGGATCTTGACTGAGATTGATTTACATATGGCCTTAACTTCTAGCATGGTTTATAATCCTGATTTTATAGTTTTCAATTCTAGGCACAGTGGTAAGAGTTGTAAGTTATGATTAGAAGGGAGAGTGGAACCTAAAGGTTATGATTATTTATTATTATTATTTGTCTGAGCAATGAGGGTTAAGTGACTTGCCCAGGGTCACACAGCTAGTAAGTGTCAAGTGAGGCTGGATTTGAACTAAGGTCCTCTTGAATCCAGGGTCAGTGCTTTATCCACTGCACCACCTAGCTGCCCCCCTATGATTATTTTTTAAAGTAAATGATCCATGTTGAGGGGAGACAGGATAGGAATTATGAAACTAGAATTCAGCCTTATCAATAAAAGGGCAGTTGTCTAGTTAGAAATCAATGGGTGGTTGATTTCTAGCTGGTTTGGGGGTGGCATGCTGTTGAATCATAGTCCTTGAGGTACAGTGGGAGAGAGGAATGACACATGAAACAGAAATGAGAAATGAATGATGGTGCGTGATTGGTGATAATGGGGTCAGTTAGGCTGTAAAACAAGACAATACTCTAGAATAACAGTAACACTACTTTTATGGCAATGAAGGGGGCAAGATAAGGTTGGAGTTGGGGTTGGAGAATTAGAATCTGGTGCTAGGGACCATTTTAATGGGCAGTTTTAATCAGTCTACAATTACCATTATAGTGCTCTGACCCTTGGAAGATTATTCACAACCAAGATTACCCTGGAGTAGGGAGAAATTGTTATCAGCTTGTCACTTTCCTAATGGAATCCTTTGCCTGAGTCCAGAAGACACTGAATACAAACACCTATATTGTATTTGACCTAGAGACAATTCCCAGTTGTTGAGATCGAAGGTCTTCCATATCTGTGAATGTCTGGTAAAAAGCCATCATGACAGTAATTAGACTTCTATCTCCTTTCCCCAGAAGCATTTAGAAGCATTTATGTGTGGGAACATAGTGTATTAGCTAGGAAGAGAGTAATTTCCCTTCAGTAGTTTGTGTATTATTATTACATTAATTATATTAACTAGTCCAGACAACAATGGCTATAGTAGGTTGGCTGCACATTTCTTGGATACAAAGACTGTATGGAGTTTCCCCTTAGAGAATGTGGATTCATGTTTGTATGACAAATCTGAGAGTTCTGTTGCCCCTGGATGTAGTGGGACAAGGAGTCAAATTCATATAAAAGCAAACAAAGTGATCTATCATTGAATTTTCATGCCTACTTCAAAGTACTTAAGATTGCAATGTTCAGTCTTGACTACCACTGGATTTTGATTTCCTTTGGGCTTGTGAAGATACATTTCCAAAGATGCCTTAATAGCAATTCCTTCATCCAGTACAAGTAGTTCCACTCTTCTGTAAACAGTTTCTGGGAGAAGTAAGTATAAGGGCAAAGTTGCCAGGGTCTAAAGATTTTCTACTACAAGAGTTCCATGACCCTTGACCAGAAAATAGGTAAGGCTTAGAAGGTATTGTCAAGAATGTGGCTGCCACTGACTTTGCTACATACATTTAACACCGCTATTTTGTGCAACAAACCAGTATCACCCTTAGATCTGAGAAGGTCCCACTTATCACTGACACAAGGATATTGATACAAATTAAAATGCAGAATAACACAATTTTGTTTTAAGCCTACATTTTGTGACTGAAGAGTTGTTATATAAATTGTTTTTCTGTAGTAAAAACTGGAGTAATATAGTTTGGTTATGATGTGTATGTCTCCCAAATTTGGCAAATCAGTGCTAATGAGCTGTGTCCTTTAAATCAGGTAAACAGCTGATAAACACTTGTTAATGACATTAGCTTTGATGGATAGTTTCCTTTCATCGTAAGCTTAAGTAATTAGCCACCAGTAAGAAGTTCTATACCTAGAACCACATGAAATTCGATAGATACTTCCAGCTGAGTGTGATCTTGGGTCATAACTGAGGCTGGCTCCTACTGGAGATTCAAATATTCCCCATGTTCGCTTAAGAGAAGTGTTGATTATCTGAAGGAGACATACTGACTTGCCAGTTAATCCCTTTGGAGGGCAACACACAGCCTTTGGGCTGGACTGAGAGGGAACCTTGTCATTGAGTCCTAGATATTTTCACTGGAAAGCCCTAGGAAATCAGGCTGGTGGTTTGTTCCTAAAGGAGTTGATGTTTGTATTGTATACAGTATAATATAAAATGATGTTTGCATGTATTTGATTAATAAAGTTTGATAACTAGCATTGAGAAGTATAATTCTAATTAACATTTCATTCATAGTAGTTAGGATAAGCAATAGCAAAACGATTTTGTTCTTGCACCATGACTTCTAGTCCATGGGTTGTCATCTCTCAGCAAGCTCAGTTTCTCAGCAACAGTTGTCCTTTCCCAGCTCCATCAGGATGAATGGCTGGGGCTAATTCACCTCCCTCCTCAGCCTCTAGTACTTCTTGAGTTCTAGGATGTCAAAATATGGAGAGGGGAAGGAAATTCTTGCTCTGCCTGGGAACCATAGATGGGCTTGAGCCAACTGGAGCCAACTCAAACTAGCTTGTGAGAACCAATTGTTTAAATTTTCAGGGAGCATTTATACTTTGGAAAATGGCAAAGGATGCAAATCAGTCCTTGAATTATTGTTTTGTTGGTTCTCTAGGCTTAAAAAAGAGATGGAGACAATGCTAATCGTGCAAATTAAACTGAAACATGTTGTATGTATGTTTTGATTTTTGAGATTCATTTGAACATTTATTGGTACATCACTGCCAAGACTCCTCAAGCCAGGCCAAATCACTTATCTTTCCTTCTCTCCCCACAACTCCATCCCAAATGTTACCAATACAAGAACAGTCTCTACCCTCGAGAAGCTTATATTCTAATGAAGTGAGGCAACCCAAAAAGGAAACCTGGAAAACGGTAGGGGGAATTGAGCTAGAAGTGGTAAGAAGGAAGCATGACTGCTACCCCTCATGCAGTGGTAGTGCAGGCTAGGGACTCACCAATCAGAAAAGAAAATCTTAAGGCACAGGCTTCTGGGGAATGGGAAGGAGATGGTCAGAGCGGGGGAAGGAATGGATGCTGCTGGTGATGAGGTGGCTATAGAAATAGGAATTATTAGTATCAAAGGTTCATGCATCTTGAGATGGAGAGAACTTAGATGGTATCTAGTCCAGACACCTCATTTTCTGGGTAGTAGTTCTATGCTCAGTCACACAGGTGACTTGATTGGCAGAGCTGAAACCTGAACTCAGAATTTGCTCAATGTTTTAAAAAAATTTGGGTGCTTTATTATTAGTTATTGTTATTCATTCATTCATTCATTCATTCATTCATTCATAACCAAGGCAAAGACAATGATTTTTAAAAATCAGCAGTATTATCTAAACATATGTAATTCAGAGGAACTTAAAAATACTTTTTTTTATTCCTTTTACATACTAAGTGATTTCAGACTTATCCAATCTGATCCTCACAACCTCATGTATTGTTAGCAAGGCAGGTTGATGAGGAGAGTAGGTACCATTAACAACTTATAGATGAAGAAATAAGCACAGAGAGGTTTAGAGTGGTAGCTCTGGTCACACAAATAATTTATGGCAAATATAAATCCCATTCATCCTCACAGAAAAGCAAATAGTATTCATATATTACCCTGAGACTGTATAGTGTTAGGCAGAGAAGGTAGTTTCTGAGAAAACCAGATATTCAAAAGGATTTCCCCAGAAGGAAACAGGCCAGAACCCTAGGTGTCAAGAGACATGAGTTATGGTATCAGATTTGTTACTGAACAGCTGCATCCCATAATCTGTGCTCTAGAGGAAGTTACAGTCCAGTTGGGGATAAAAGACATGGGCTTGTGGGGAAAAAATAAACCAAAAAAACCCCCAAAACACAAACACACACACACCTAATAATACAAGGCAGTAAATAATAAGTACTAAACACATGAGTGGTACAGGCAACAAATCCTATAGGATTTCACAGAACAAGAGAACATTTTTCGATGTTTTAGCAACAAGTCACAGAGGACTTTGGAAGGACAGGACTTATGTAGGTTAAAAGATAGGAATAGGACATACCAGGCTACAGCAAAAGCAAGTTTGGTAGGCAGCATATGGACCAATCTAATTAGAATTTAGGATTCACTCTGGAAAAGAATAGAGGAAAAATGTAGAAAGGATAGATGGATTCAGATTATGGAAGGATTTCAATGACTGGCTAAGGCCACTGGATTTTATTTTTTAGGGGAAAATGAATGAGTTTTTGTACACCTCTGTCCACTGCTGCTTATGAATGTCTGAATACAGAGGTCTTTCTGCTCATAATGAAACTTGGAAGAAGAAACTGGAAGGGAGGGTTGACTTCGCAGGTTTAGACATGAAATCTGCAGAAAACCCACAAAAATCTGCTGAGGAAGCCCCAGATAGGAAGGAGGGTGGGAAACAGGACAGGGAGAAGCTCACCTTGGGTGTGATCAATACGGGGAGGAAGTTTCCGATTGTAACTAATTATTCTTGCTAATTAGGTACAAAGATCAGTTGCTTCTGTGATGCTAGAATGCAAATGCTCTCAAAATGTAAATATAGCAAATTAGCAAATTGTACATCCCTTAAAAATCATCATTTTAAATTACCCTGGGAAAAGCCCTGAATACCCTGTCCTAGTTAAAGCTCTACTCAGCCCTCATCACAGGAGATCCTCAGGCCCTACCCATGGAACATATTTTCTTCATTATACACTCAGAATACTAAACAGAATGAAATTTCATTATAGGTTACAGGTTTAATTAAATTTTATCATTAAGCTCTTCTATTTATGTTGGTGGAAATATGACTATGAAATAAGTTCAACCATATAACAAATATTACAAGAAATCTCCTAAACAGCTATAGTTTAAATTGCCATTCAATATACCATCATTTGTTTGTTACTGAACCCCTACCCTCAGGTTAAAGGATACTCTTTGCATTAGTTCTAACACAACACTTCCAACTTGGTAATGCCCTTTCATGTTAAAGATTTTTCAGCAGTGCTTTAAAATGGTTCCTTGGAGAGCTACTAAGGTAACCAGGAAACTGCTGTTTTCAATGTGAGATTGCCTTACTGCCTAAGCATTGATCAAAGATAATTAATGCTGATAGCTAGCACCTATGTAGCACATGTGGATTGGCAAAGTGCATTCTATACATTATTTCCTTTTAGAGACTGCTTAGTTTAATGGATATAATGATGGCTTTGGAGTCAGGAAGAATTTCTTTCAGTCTTCCATCAGATACTTCTTAAGGCCTGTGAACAATGGTGGGTGGCAAAACCTCCCTGTGTCTTCCTTCCCTCATAAGTAAAGTGGAGATAAGATGCAGCACAGGGATAGTGAATAGTGGGTAGGTCCTGGTGTCAGCAAGACCTAGATTCAAAAACAACAACATCTAGCAATTTTGCAGAGCCTTAAAGATTGCAAAGCACTTTACCAACATCATCTCATTTGATTCTTACAACCACCCTGGGAGATAGGTACTGTTGTTATCCCCATTTCATAGTGAGGAAACTGAGGTTAAATGATTTGGGCAGCTAGGTGGTGCAGTGGATGGAGTTTCAGATTTAGAGTTAGGAAGACCTGAGTTTCACATATGATCTCAGACCCTTAGCTGGTGACCCTGGGCAATTCACTTAAGCTCTGCCTGAGTTTACTCATCAATAGCATCCACCTCCCAGGATTATTGGGGCACTTAGGTGGCACCAAGCCTGGATTCAGGAAGATTCATCTTCCTGAGTTCAAATCTGGTCTCAGACTCTTACTAGCTCTATAAACTTAGGCAAGTCACTTAAGCCTGTTTGCCTCAACTTCCTTGGCAAATAAGCTGGAGAAGAAAATGTCAAACTGGTCCAGTATGTTTGCCAAGAAAATGAGGTCACGAAGAGTCAGAAACAACTGAAAAATGAATGAACAACCACCACCCAGGATTGTTGTGAAAATCAAATGAGATAATAATTGTAGGGTGCTTAGCATTTGCCTGGCACATTGTAAGCACTATATACATGTTAATTATTATTGTGAATGTTAATAAATGTAATAAATTATACACACATACACACATCCACCCATACATGCATACACATATACACGCACAGACATATAATTACAGCTAGTAAGTATCTGAAGAAGGTTTTGAACTCTTCTCTTCTTGACTTCAGACACAGGATTCTTTCCATATATCTGCCTCAGACTTCTGGTACATCTCATTCTGGGAAAGTCATATAACTTCTATATCAGGAGGCAACTGGTAGTGCAGTAGATAGAACTCCAGAACTGGATTCAGGAAGACCTGAGTTCAAATTCAAACAGTAAGTATCTGAGGCCAGGCCTGGAGTTTAAATCTGGCCTCAGATATTTACTGTTTGTGTGACTCTTAGGCAAGTCACTTACCCCTTTTTGCCTCAGTTTCCTCACCTATAAAATGAGAAAAATATGGCAAACCATTCCAATAACTTTGCCAAGTTTGGGGTCATGAAGAGTCAGACACAACTGAACAACAACAACCAACTAAGCACTTAATAGATGTGTTGAATTTATTTGAATTGAATTAGGTCCTGCAAAGAACATCATAAAAGGATTGGGTCACTTTGGGTTATGGGATAGCATTAAAGATATCTGTAGAAGAAAGGCAAAGTAGAAGTGGAATGTCTACAAATGGTTTACTTTATCCTTGGACAAGAATTTGACCTGCTGTTGTGATAAAAGCAACATTGAGAATGGGGCTATATCTTTATATCATAATAAAATATGAAGGCAATCAGTTTTACCATTATACAACTATTCACTCTGCCCAAATTTCCCAATTTGAGTTCTGACTCTAATGAAGATATTAATGCAACCATATGGAATTTCTCTGATTTCCTTCTAAATGCCAAACAGTAAGAATTCCCCAAAGATTATTATTATTTTATCTCAGGGTTGTCTTCCTTTAGAAAACTATACATGTAGGAGATTGTCTTGTTCCCATACTGCATGACATGGCTGGTATCCATATGCTTTTTTACTAACTGAAACTGCTTATGCAATCTCTTTAGTCAAATCTTCCACATCTGAATCTTCCATCCAGTTGACACCAGACCACTCCCCCAGGTAAGTACTTCTCTTCATTGTGGTAATAGCACAGGAAGACTTTCTGGGATTTGTAGCAATAGTTGCATAAACATTGATGTCATTAGGCAGGTGGTCCATCATTGAATCAGATCCACATGCTTCAATATAGAACCCCATCTTTTGGTACTTTTTATGTTGGTGCATATAACAGATAGTCTTATTCCAATCTTTTACATGAAGATCATCACCAGGGCAAGCCAAGAGTCTAGCAGCTCCAGCTTCAGTGAAACAAACAAACACATGATCCTTGGGAGCACTATTAAAAACTTTCCCTGATCCTTTACTCTTCACAGCTTCAGTATCACCTCCTAAACACAGCAAGGGAGTGTTCTGGGGTGACATATGCTTGTGTATAGTCCTTTTGGACTCCTTTGTACATATCAGTGCCATTGGGACTATTGATGATAATATTTCTGTAGAATTGTCTTCATTGTTTGCAATGTAATCATGCATTATGACAATTATTTGTTCATCGGGAATCCCATTTCAGTAACTGCTCTGGTATCCATGACGGGCATCAGATGGGTGTCTGTACTTATACCAGCCATTTGAGCCTGTCACAATAACAATCTAGAGCTTGCCTCCATCCTCAGGATCATTTAGGGGCAAAGGATTAATTCCTAGGATCACAGTCAACAATACAATTGTCTTCAAAATCATTCTGTTCTTTGGGCTTAGACTGCTCCCAGTGGAATCTGTCCATGGTAGGACCAGAGAGAAATCATGGGTGTGATGTGCAGCCTGGACCTTTAGCCTGCCCACTGGCCCTGGATCCACTGTGCCTCCATTATTGTTGTTATTAATATTATTGCTATTATCTTTGACCTTGGTGCTATGTTTGCCAGTGGGATTTCTAGGTCAGAGGCTAGAGAAATTTCGGTCATTTTTTTAGCTTAATAAAAATAACTGCTGCTAGGGGACTGAACCATTAACTGTACCTTCCCCACCACTACTGAGGGGCCCATTTACTCTTCAATGACTGACTGACTAGGTTCAGTCCTAGGGATGCTGATCACCTAAAATAAAGGTCAGGTTCTTTTTCTTAGACCGTTTGGCTCCTTACTTTTCTACCTCAGTGTCCTGGGAAAAAATTCCTTAAGCATTAAGTAACACATATTTAGGGTCTCCCCAAAATGAAAAGTATGAAAGTACTCAAGGTTTAATGTGAATCAGGTATAGGACAGATATTTATTTCTTACATGTAAATGAAATACTAAACACATAATATTCACAAAGGGGCATGGACAGAAAGTCTTAAAACAGAATTCAGTAACTTAATTTATGACTACTGTTATACTTTCCCAGGAAATTGAGACTTAAATCTCATCTGAATATAAAGCAGTCTGTGGGGTTGTGGAACAGACATTGTTATATTTCACCTTGGCTTAGCTCTTCACCGTCCATTCAACATCCTTGTCTTCTAGCTAACCAAGCCAGAACTCTTCCTTTTGCTGGTGATTTGTCTTCTCTGATGCAGAATTCCCTGTCACCAGTCAGCTTTGACCAAGGGATCTCTGATCTTTGGACCTATTAAACTCACATCTTTTCCAAGTTTGGACATATCCATCCTGAGGCCAATTTTGGTCACCAGGAAAATACACACCTGAAGAGGCTGCCAGAGACCCTGCTTCAAACTGGCCTAGCTGAGTCCTGTCTACCCATATTCTTACCCCTCCTACCCCAATTCCAGCTGTACATTTTGTTGTTGTTGTTGTTGAGTTTTTTCAGTCATGTCTGACACTTTGAGACCTCACTTGAGGTTTTCTTGGCAAAGATACTAGAATGGTTTGCCATTTCCTTCTCCGGTTCATTTTACAGATAAGGAAACTGAAGCAAATAGGGATAAGTGAGTTTCCCAGGGTGACATAGCAAATAGGTTCTTGAGGCTGGATTTGAATTCATGTCTTCCTGACTCCAGGCCCAGTACTCTACTCACCTAGCTGCCTCCAGCTAAATAATAGCATCATTAAAATTCTGAGAGGGTGTGAGAAGAGTCACCCTTCTGATAAGAGACTTGCCAGCTGGGAAGAGAAGATACAATTAAGAACAATGAATCTTTTAAAGATTCATTGAGTAATCAGCATTTCTTGTTCTGGGGCCATTGGGGGAACTTTGTTGTCATTCACTTTATGACTATTTTAGTACTGAGCAGACACACAGGAAGTGACCATGGAGTGTATCATTCCCAAAGCACCATTGCTCTGCTTTAGGAAGCTCTGAATATTCTCTGTGTACCACCAATCCTGTACTTCATTTCCCCACCCCCACTGAATTACTTCCAAATCATTTCTCAAGATGATCAGACCAATTCGAAGCTCCAAATACAATGTTAAAATGTCTATTTTCCTAAACCGTCCAATATTTGCTATTGCCATCCCCACCCCCCAATCTTTGGCAATTTGATTAGTATGAATTAAAACCTCAGAGTTTTTAAATTAAAAAAATTCTTATTAGTGATCTAGGACATCCCCACCCCATGGTTATTAAGTTTAAAATGGTCTTTTTGAGAGGGGTGTATTCATGTTTTTGACAATGTATCCATTGTATAATGGTTCTTGGTCTTAAATATTTCTATTAATTCACTGAAAATCTTAGATAAATGGACATTATCTTATTTGAGATATTTTATACAAAGAAAATTATTTTCCAAATTGACACCTTACCTTCTTATACCAGTTTCATTGGTTTTGTTAGTGATAAAAATCTTTTAAAATTTAATTGAAATTATCTATTTCATCTTCTATGAGAGAAGACATTACCCCTTTTGTTTACAAACTCTTTCTTTAACCATAAGTATTAAACTTAATTGATCTCTTTTAAGTGTTTTTTATTTTTATGGTACAACCTTTAATATTCAGGTTACATATCCATTTTAGCATTAGCTATTGATCTAAACCTAATTTCTGCTTAACTTTTCCAAATTTTCCACCAGTTCTTGTCAAATCAGAAGTTTTTCCTCAAATACTTTATGTTCTGAGATTTGTTGAATACTAAGCTATTGATTTCAATTTCTGATTCTTCTTTACCTAGTCTGTTCTTATTTACATTTTTATTTATAAACCAATAGTAAATATTTTAATGATTATTGCTTCAGAATATTATTTTAGGTCTAGAAGTATTATTCCTTCTTCATTCATCCTTTTTGTTTAGATGATCATTTCTTTTGAGATTATGGACATTTTACACCACCATATGAGTTTTGATATTTTTTACAGACCTATAAAATATTCCCTAATTATTTGATTGTATAGCCTTTATTTAATGAATTTAGTTAATATTCTCATATTTATTGGTATAGTTCAAAAATGAAAAAGGAATAGTCCCCGAATTATTTATTATTATTTATTTCCTTAAAGAGTGCTTTGTAATTATGTTTTATTTTGAATATGCCTTGTGTAAGAAAATAATGGGCTTTGCCAATGCCCAAAGGTCCCAGCTGGAGGGGATTGATTTGGACTGATTGGATTGACTGAGATTTACTGACTATCCTGTTTAACTCACTTAAAGTTAATTCACATGATGCCACACCTGCCTGTCCCTCGAGAGGGTGTGTTCTCAGAGACTGTGGACTCTGATCTCAACACGGGACCACCCTCAAGTCCAGTGAACCAATCAATTTGGGTGATGCTAGCCAATTAGCTTGAAGCAGTGTGGAAGGACCACCTCTCCTTGGGATGCAGAGGAAGCTTCCATGTTGAGTTCATCTCTCAAACATGCTGGTGGTGGAGAAATTGAGGAAGAATCAGGTGAGGCTGGAACACTAGGCTAGATAGGCTTTCTCTTAACTTTCTGACCCAGGTGTTCTCTTTTTTCTAAAAATATGCTTAATGCCCCCAAACTGGTCCTAAAGCTTCTAATTTATAAGTAAACCCTAGGTAGCTTTCCCTATACTTGGGACAGGAATAGGGCAACCATACATTTAATTTTAAATGTCCCACTTGATACATTGATTCTCAGAGATTTTTATGCATTTTATAACTATTTTGAATCGTACTCTTTTTCTATGATTTCCTCCTGGATTTTGTTATTGCTATCTAGTCAGTCTTTAGACTATTTCTCATCTCATATTTCTTGTTGGGTTGATTGTGATATGGCCACTCCAGGTTTGAGGTACTCTGTGGATATGTAATCCTAAACTCATGAGCCCTCATTCATGTGATTAGCTTGCAATAGACATTGAGAGGGCATAATTAGCTGAAAACAAATATATTTTCTGGAATTCTTTTCCAAGGGAGGTATCAACTAAACATGTCCTTAACCAATCTTGAGTATACTCTTCCAAAGTATGTATAATCATCATTCAGAAAAGGGAATGCCTGTCGAATTTATAAGATTGACATACATGTAGGGAACACATGTGCCCTAGGCAATTTACACTTCTGACACCACTCCTTCACACTCTCTCATGCTTTTCATTTACTCTTGGAGAAATCACTATGATGGGGCCCTGGTCTCATTGCTGAGGGGGATGATTAGCTCAAATGTTTGGCCTTGGTCTCCATCATCAACAACTTCTAGCTCAGCTGAAATCCTGGCTCACCATACTGTCATTCATACACTTTCAGAAAGAACAAGAACCAGCAGGAGTCTTGGGACATGGGACATGCCATCTCTGGAATGGTATTCCAGTTCCAGGAGCTGGACTCAATTCTTCTTACTGACTTATTTTTTAAATGTGTTCCTGAACATAGCTTGATTTTTTCTTTAATATTTTAGGTCAAAGTCAGTAACTGGGCAGATAAAGATATCAGGTAAGCCCATTGTTTTTGTAAAGGTATAGACTTTTTTGTATAGAAATGGCTACTCGAAGTTCAACAGGTTTTTTTTTTTTTAGGTTATAATGGACCACTCAAGTTCTAATACCTTTATAGAGTGCTCAGAGTTTGAAAAGGGAAAAGTCTGAAATGGGCTTTGACCCACACCCTTACAGTTATTTAGAAATGTTATTGCTTTGCCTTCACTTTCAACAAATTCAATGCACAGTCCTTTAAGATGCATATGTCCACGTAGGTTGTCTAAATGTATAGGTATGGCTCTTGGGTGGTAAGGATAGAGATGAATGAAGCCTGGTGCACCACAGCAAAGAAGAACTAAGGGTTGTGGCTACATGCTAAATGGGAAGGGGGAGAGCCAATTGTCAGCAGCACTGCTAAAACTGGAAGCTCTTTATTCCAGGCCCTTTTAAGGGGTATTTAGAGAAGGAAATAGCCAACTACTCCTATATCTTTGCCCAGAAAACCCCAAATGGGATCACAAAGTGTTAGAAGTGACTGAAAAGTGACTGAACAACAATGGAAGACATATCAGAATTCTATCTATCTGCTCCACCTCAAGTATCTCTGTTCTGAGGATATGAACCTCAGTTTAGAAAGAAAACCACTTTCTTAGTTGTACTTATGGGGAAAGGGTAGCTCTTAGCTTACATTCCCCAGTTTAGCTCCTTCCAATCTCGTGCTGGCTACTTAAAAGACCATCACTTTTTGTAGCTTGGAGGTAAATCTATTCATGAAACAAACAGATCAGCAAACAGAAATTGGAGATGCTCTATTTATTAGAATATGTCAGAAAATATACAAGTGAATGAGTTCTTTAGGTAGGAATGAAATAATATTTAAGTTCAGGTAAGAGAGAGGACTAAATTTCACTGAAGTAAGTCCATTCTAGTAGTCTCCAGGGAGATAAGTTGAGGATCTGATTTCTCCTACATGTATGCTGCATCTTTTTCCATATGTCTCTACCCCAAAGACTCTCTGGCTTTGATACAATAATTTTCTTAGATGTATAGGTACACAGTCTTTTTTTAATAAAGTATTTTATTTTTTTCCCATTACATGTAAAGATAATACTCAACTTTTGTTTATATGAGCTTTCCAATTTCAGATTTTTCTCCCTCCCTCCCCTCCCTTCCCCCTCCCCTAGACAGCAGGTAATCTGATATAGGTTATATATATCTGATATAATATATATAATAACATTAAACCTATTTCTGCATTAGTCATGTTATAAGAGAAAAATCAGAGCAATGATGAAAAACCTCAAAATAGAAAAACAACAGTACCAAAAACAAAAGAAATAGTATGGTTCATTCAGCATCTATACTCCACAGTTCTTTGTTTTTTTTCTTGGATTTGGAGATCCTCTTCTATCATGAGTTCCCTGGAACTCTTCTGTACCATTGCATTGGTGAGAAGAATATAGTCCATCACAGTAGATCAACATTCAATGTTGATGATACTGTGTACAATGTTCTTCTGGTTCTGCTCATCTCACTCATCATCAGCCGATGCAAGACCCTCCAGGTTTCTCTGAACTCCTCTTGCTCATCATTTCTTACAGCACAATAGTATTCCATTGCATTCATATACCACAACTTGTCCAGCCATTCCCCAATTGATGGGCACCCCCTCAACTTCCAATTCCTTGCCACCACATAAAGAGCAGCTATAAATATTTTTGTACATGTGGGTCCCTTTCCCCTTTCCATGATCTCTCTGGCAAAAAGACCCCAAAGTGATATTGCTCAGTCAAAGGGTATACACAGCTTTATAGCCCTTTGGGCATAATTTCAAATTGTTCTCCAGAATGGTTGGATCAGTTCACAGCTCTACCAACAATGCATTAGTGTTCCAATTTTTTCACAGCTTCTCCAACATTTATTATTTTCCTTTTTTGTCATTTTAGCCAATCTAATAGGTGTCAGGTGGTACCTCAGAGTTGTTTTAATTTGCATCTCTCTAATCATTAGAGATTGAGAGCATTTTTTCATATGGGAATAGATAGCTTTGGTTTCTTCATCAGAAAAACTGCCTATTCATATCCTTTGACCATTTCTCAATTGGGGAATGACTTGGATTCCTATGAATTTGATTTAATTCCCTATATATTTTAGATATGAGGCTTTTGTCAAAAGTACTGGCCATAAAAATTGTTTCCCAGCTTTCTGCCTTCCTTCTAATTTTGGATGCATTGCTTCTTTGTACAAAAATTTTTTAATTTAATGTAATCAAAACCATCCATTTTGTATTTTATAATATTCTTTATCTCTTATTTGGTCATAAACTATTTTCCCTTCCAAAGATCTGAAAGGTAGACTATTCCTTTCTCTCCTAATTTACCTATGGTATCACCTCTTATGTCTAAATCGTGTATCCATTTTGACCTTATTTTAGTATAAGGTGTAAGATATTGGTCTTTGCCTAATTTCTGCCATTCTATCTTCCAGTTTTTCCATCAGTTTTTTTCAAATACTGAGTTCCTATCCCAGAAGCTGGGGTCTTAGGGTTTATCAAACACTACATTACTAGTGTCATTTACTACTGTGTTTCTTGTGCCTAGCCTATTCCATTGATCCTCCACTCTATTTCTTAGCCAGTACCAGATAGTTTTGATGACTGCCACTTTATAGTAAAGCTCCAGGTTTGGTACTGCTAATCCACCTTCCTGTGAATTTTTTTCATTATTTCCCTGGATATTCTTGATTTTTTGTTTTTCCAGATGAATTTTGTTATTATTTTTTCTAACTCAATAAAATAATTTTTAGGTAGTCTGATTGGTATGGCACTGAATAAGTAAATTAATTTAGGTAGTATTGTCATTTTTACTATATTCGCTCTGACTATCCATGAGAAAATTATATCTTTCAAATTATTTAGATCTGGTTTGATTTGTGTGAAGAGTGTTTGGTAGTTGTGTTCATAGAGTTCCTGGGTTTGTCTTAGCAAGTAGAATCCCAAGTATTTCATATTATCTACCATTACTTTAAATGGAATTTCTCTTTCTATCTCTTGCTGCTGGACTTTGTTGGTCATGTATAGAAACGCTGATGATTTATGTGGATTTATTTTATATCCTGCTACTTTGTAACAGTTAATTGTTTCAAGTAACTTTTGGGTTGATTCTCTAGGATTCTTTAAGTATACCATCATATCATCTCTAAAGAGTGATAGTTTTGTTTCCTCCTTGCCTATTCTCATTCCTTTAATTCCTTTTTCTTCTCTGTTTGCTAAAGCTAACATTTCTAGTATAATATTAAATAATAGGGGTGATAATGGACATCCCTGTTTCACTCCTGATCTTATTGGGAAGGCCTCTAATTTATCTCCATTGCATATAATGCTTGCTGATGGTTTTAGGTAGACACTGTTTATTATTTTAAGGAAAGCTCCACCTATTCCCAAGCTCTCTAGTGTTTTTATGAGGAATGGGTGCTGTATTTTGTCAAAAGCTTTCTCTGCATCTATTCAGATAATCATATGATTTTGGTTGGTTTTCTTATTGATGTAGTTGATTATGTTAATAGTTTTCCTAATGTTGAACCAGCCCCACATTCCTGGTATAAATCCCACCTGGTCATAGTGTATTATCCTGGTGATCACTTGCTGTAATCTCCTTGGTAATATCTTATTTTTGATTTTAGCATCAATATTCATTAGGGAAATTGGTCTATAATTTTCTTTCTCTGTTTTTGCTTTGCCTGGTTTTGGTATCACCACCATATTTGTGCCATAAAATGAATTTGGTAGAACTCCTTCTTCACCTATTTTTCCAAATAATTTGTATAATATTGGAATTAATTGTTCTTTAAATGTTTGGTAAAATTCACCTGTAAACCCATCTGGCCCTGGGGATTATTACTTAGGGAGTTCATTAATGGCTTGTTCAATTTCTTTTTCTAATATGGGTTTATTTAAGGATTTTATTTCCTCTTCAGTTAACCTGGGCAGTTTGTATTTTTGTAAATATTCATCCATTTCATTTAGACTGTCAAATTTATTGGCATACAGTTGGGCAAAATAATTCCTAATTATTGATTTAATTTCCACTTCATTGGTGGTAACATCACCCTTTTCATTTTTGATACTGGTAATTTGGTTTTCTTCTTTCTTTTTTTAAATCAAATTCACCAACATTTTATCTATTTTATTGGTTTTTTCATAAAACTAGCCCTTAGTTTTATTGATTAATTCTATATTTCTTTTGGTTTCAATCTCATTAATTTCTCCTTTAATTTTCAGGATCTCTTGTTTAGTATCTAACTGGGGATTTCTAATTTGTTCTTTTTCTAGATTTTTTAATTTGCATGCCCAATTCATTAATCTCCTCTTTCTCTTTTTTATTTATGTAAGCATTTAGAGCTATAAATTTTCCCCTAAGTACTGCTTTGGCTGCATCCCATAGATTTTGGTATGTTGTGTCATTATTGTCATTCTCTTGGATATAGTTTTTGATTGTTTCTATGATTTGTTGTTTGGCCCATTCATTCTTTAGAATGAAATTATTTAGTTTCCAAATGATTTTCATTCTACTTTTCCCTGGCTCTTTCTTACATGTAATTTTTATTGCATCATGATCTGAGAAGGATGCATTTACTATTTCTGCCTTTCTACATTTGACTATGATGTTTTTTGCCCTAATACATGGTCAATTTTTGAAAATGTTCCATGTACTGCTGAGAAAAAGGTATATTTCTTTCTATCCCCATTCAATTTTCTCCAGACATCTATCATGTCTAACTTTTCTAGTAATCTATTCACCTTTTTCACTTCTTTCTTATTTATTTTTTGGCTAGATTTATCTAATTCTGAGAGGGGGAGATTCAGATCCCCCACTAGTATAGTATTACTGTCTAATTCCTCTTGTAACTCATTTAACTTCTCCTCTAAGAATTTGGATGCTATACCACTTGGCACATACATATTTAATATTGATATTACTTCATTATCTGTAGTACCTTTTAGCAAGATGTAGTTTCCTTCCTTATCTCTTTTAATGAGATGTATTTTTGCCCGTGCTTTGTCTGAGGTAAGGATTGCTACCCCTACTTTTTTTACTTTAGCTGAAGCATAATATATTCTGCTCCAGCCTTTTACCTTTACTATGTGTGTATCTCTCTGCTTCAAATGTGTTTCTTGTAAACAGCATATTGTAGGGTTCTGGTTTTTAATCCACTCTGCAATTCACTTCCGTTTTATAGCAGAGTTCATCCCATTCACATTCACAGTTATTATTACTGACCATCTATTCCCCTCCATTTTATTTACCCCCTTTGTACTTTTCCCCCTTCTTTCACCCTATTCCTCCTCACCAAAGTTTTACTTCTTACTCCTGTCTCCCCCAATTTGCCCTCCGTTTTTATCACCCCTTCTCTTTTCTTTATCCTTTTCTCCCTTGCTTTTGTCCTCCCTTCTATTAGTCCCCCCTTTCCCTTCCCCTTTTGCTTCCCTATAGAATGAGCTAAGTTTCTTTATCCCAATAAACGTATATGTTATTCCCTCTTTGCATCAAATCTAATGAATAGGGTTGAAACAATGTTCACCCCTCCTTTCTTTCCCTCTATTGTAATAGGTTTTTTTACCTCTTCATATGATAAAATTCACCCCATTCCACCTCCCCTTTCCTCTCCTCCCCATAGACTCCCTTTTCAACTCCTTAATTTTCTTTCTATCATCACATCAAAGACAATTTGTATTTATACCCTCTGTGTAAAGTCCTTATCTCTGTCCAAATACATTTATAGTTCTTTTTTTTTTTTGTGAGGCAATTGGGGTTAAGTGACTTGCCCAGGGTCACAGAGCTAGTAAGTGTTAAGTGTCTGAGGCAAGATTTGAACTCAGGTCCTCCTGACTCCAGGGCCAGTTCTCCATCCACTGTGCCACCTATTTGCCCCACTAGAAATGTTTTAAAGAATTGTCCAGAGCACTGAAATGTTGCTTGTTCAAGTTTAAACACATATAAAATATGTTAGACCCAGACCTTGAATATAGGTCTAATTTTCTATCCATTATACCATATTGCCCAAGGAAGTGTGGTATAGTGCAGCACTTCTTAAACCATGGGTTGTGATCCCATATGATGTTGAATAACTGAATGTGGGGGTTGTGAAAAATTTGGCAACAGTAAAAGGTTATGTATATCTATTTTATATACCTATATGCCTGGGGTCGCATAAAACTTTCCTGGGCGAAAAGGGGTCACAAGTGGAAAAAGTTTAAGAACCTCTGATTTGCAGTCAGTAAGAATCCTACCCTTAGACGCTTAACAGCTGAGTGACCTTGGGCAAGTCTCTGTTCTTTAGTTCCCTCATCTGTAAAATGCAATGAGGTTGTACTTGATGGCCTCTTAGTTCCCTTAAAGCTCTAAAATTATGATCAGATGATTCTCTGGCCATTCTACAGCCTTTTCCCTCCCTCCCTCCCTCCCTTCCTTCCTTCCTTCCTTCCTTCCTTCCTTCCTTCCTTCCTTCCTTCCTTCCTTCCTTCCTTCCTTCCTTCCTTCCTTCCTTCCTTCCTTCCTTCCTTCCTCCCTCCCTTCCTCCCTCCCTCCCTCCCTCCCTTCTTCCCTCCCTTCTTCCCTCCCTCTTTCTCTTTCTTTCTTTTTGCAATTGTCTCTGTAATGGAAAATAGAACAAGAAAAATGAACAGAAGAGAACCAAGTGTTATACAAATTCCTAATTCCTACTTTAATTGGAGATATCTGTAACAGGTGTATTATTCATTCCCTGGAGGAGAATTAGCCATATTTAGAGGAAGGACAAATTTTTGACCAAATGGAGAGGCTGTCAAAGTTTGCATTTAGTATCCTTCTACCTCCTCTACAAGGTTACCTTCAACAAGGCCCCACAAAAGACACCTTTTTTGTATCCCATTTCAAGAGAATCTTTCTGTAGAAAACTGTGCTTGTTGGGAAACAATATGAAAAACCAATCTCATTATAGCAATAACGATTTTAAAAAAATTATAGTTCTTTAAAGTTTTCAAAGGAATTTACATATATTATCTCATTTGATATTCACAACAGCATTGTAAGGTGTGTGCAATTGTTATCAGTTTTGCAAATGTGGAAATAGGCTGAGGAAGGCACAATACAGATTCTGTCATTAACATCTTAGCATGAATTTATTATATTAAAAATCATAGCTAATATTTATATACTAGTCTACGGTTTACAAATTACTTTACATATATTTTCTCACTTAATTTTTTTGGAGGCAATTGGGGTTAAGCAACTTGCCCAGGGTCATACAGCTAGTCTTGGGCTAGAGATTTAAACTCAGGTCCTCCTGTCTCTAGGGTAGATGATCTACCCGCTGTACCAGTTAGATGCCCCAAAAATGTTTCTTTTAATCAGATAGTTAAGTTTGAGAAAATGAAAAAATAAGACAGATTGGGGCCAGCTAGGTGGCACAGTGGATAAAGCACAGGCCCTGGATTCAGGAGGACCTGAGTTCAAATCCGTCCTCAGATACTTGACACTAAGCTAGCTGTGTGGCCCTGGGTAAGTCACTTAACCCCCATTGCCTCACCAAAAAAACCCCCCAAAACTCACCAAAACCCCATTTGTAATCAGTAATCTAAGTATAAGAATTCTTTTTTTTTTTGGTGGGGCAATGGGGGTTAAGTGACTTGCCCAGGGTCACACAGCTAGTAAGTGCTAAGTGTCTGAGGTCTCCAAATCTGCTTTGTGAAATGGGTATGGAATCAGGCTCCTGTGTGACCTTGGGAAAGTCATTTGCCCTTTGGGGCTACAGTTTCCTCTTCTGTAAAATATGGGATTGGATTCAATGACCTCCAAGTTCTGTTCTAAGTTTAAAATTAGATGAGTAAGTACCCTCACCTTGACCTAATTTGCTAGCATCTCTGAGAGGAGGCGAGAATGGCATCTTTAGTGCTCCAACAATCCCTAAGAAATTAGGCCATTTCTTATATTGAAATAGATGCAACACTCCAGTGGCTAATAGATCATGGCAAAGTATATATTCAATCTTCCTGGAAGAAGGTAACCCTCCTCAGCTTCTTCCACTCCTACAAGACCCCTGAGTCTTTTCTTAATCTAAATTAAGGCAATTAATGATGTTTACCTGTGATAACAACATTCATTGTTATAAAATCCTGAGCCAGGTGCTCAGGAATCTGCCACTAATTTATAAACTGTCATCCTTTTCCAAGCAATCATTCCAGGTTGAAAATAGTTCGCTAAAGATATATAGAAATCAGAAGGGATAATGAGACAGATGCAGCAAAGGCTTTTGGGAGAATCAAAAGATAAAGCTGGTAGTTATATACGTGAGAATCTTCTGGTGTTTTCTGGTCCATCCTTAATTCTATCTCCTGGAAAATTTTCTCTGGAGTAAAAAAAAAAGTTATATTATTCATTCCTTAAAGAAAACACCATCAAAGAACTTTAAATTGCACTTCTAACGTGAAAAGTAGCGTTTAAAATGACATAATGGGGTCCTGAATTAATTCTCTTTCAGTGAGTTTCATATCAAATTACAGGTTAAAAGACAATTTTCTGTGAAATAATAATAATAAAAAAAATCTTCCATCAGAATACAAAGACTTGGAACTTAGCCCAATTTTTGGTCACAGTTCTTTGTCAGCTAGAATTATAAGCTCTAATGGCCATCAGAAATGTCGCTTGTGTTCTATCTGCCTCTTCTACCCTCACAAGAAGCAGGGATTGTGTGATTTACAAAGGTCTTGTATTGCTTCTGATTGCAGGGACAAAAAGCCCAGGGAAATGGATGTAGCTGAAATGATATTTTTTTTTCCCTGAAGGGAAGTTTTCAGTGGGTTACCATTTCATCTCCAGTGTTTCATTTTCTGAAGCATACAGTGGAATAAAATCCCATTTGATCTCCTCTGTCTAAGCTGACTTGCAGGGTGAGAAGTAGAACATTATTTGCTGCCAAAGATCAGAGTTGACTGCTGGCATAGTTAGAAAAGGACATTTGACCCAGTCAGAAGGCCTAGATATGTCTTAACCTTTCTACTAACTATCTAGAAAATCTTACTTATATGGGTCACTTAATCACTTTGGCCTCATTCTCTATACTTCAGTCTGTCAGTCAATCAGCATTTATTATTTACTTATAATGTACCAGGTGGGCAGCTAGGTGGCTCAATGGTTTGAGAGCTGCACCTAGTATCAAGAAGTCACCTCTACCTGATTTCAAATCCAGTCTCAGTCATTTACTAGCTGTTTGACCCTGGGTAAGTCACTTAATCCTGTTTGACTCAGTTTACTCATCTGTAAAATGAGCTGCAGAAGGAAATGGCAAACCACTCCAGTATTTTTGCCAAGAAAAACCCAAATGGGGTCACAAAGCATTGGAAATGACTGAAAAATAACTAAACAAAGAAACAAAAAAAATGTTACCAGGGGCCATATTGTAAGGTATAAAAGAAGACAAAAAAATAGTTGCAAAGTTTTTTTTTTTAATGTGGAAATTATAATCAGAATTTTTACTCTTACTACTCACCCAAGCATAAATGCACTTCTGAAAACAGCCACACTTGAATAATGGAGGGAATTATTTAAGTTGGACTAAAATTTGCTTATACAGACAAATAACAACATAAAAACAACCATTGTTACCATAATTATATATTTATGGAACTTTAAGTTTTCCAAACCACTTTGTCCATGTCATCTAATTTGATAAAATTATATTTAATAAACAATATGCATATTAAACAAAATTAGGAAGGATAACTATGAAAAAACAATCATGCACCAGAGTGTGTTTTTTTCTGGAAAGGAGAAGAAACTCAAATTTGTTGAGTCTGTCTGGGCAAGGTTTTGACAGAATCCTGCCTGTAATTTATAAAACCAAAGGAGGCATTTTAGTCAAATTTTATTATAAGAATGAACCTCACCAGCCAAAAATGAAAGCAATATTAAAAAAAAATGTTTAGATGAATTTATGGATACTGGCTCTAGAATGTGTTTTTTTATTTTTATTTTTAAAAATGGTTTTCTTCTTTAAACTTGTTCTTTCTATCTCACTCAGGATGGATATACAGTGGCCACTCACAGACCTGTTGCCACTTCTGCTGGTTCCTTGGAGCTTTGCCTTGCTCTCTTTCTGACCTTTGTAGGTGTGCCCTCTTTAGGCTTAGGGAGTACCACCACAGAGCCCATTTTATTCTTTCTAGACTTAGTTTGGATGCCCAGTTGACTTAGTCATACTACAGCTCATACATAACTCCTGGGCTCTCATCCTTCCCAGAGGCAGGGATTACAGTTCTGTGACACCACTTTTGATTCATATGTTCAGGAAATCTAGTCTACCAGAGGGTTGAGATGGACTGGGGCATATTACTAACCATTAGGTTCATAAAGGCAATCATACACATCCTTAGAGCCCTTTTGTTGCCACTATTAGATCCTGAAGGAAGTTTGGCATAGTAGATAGTGAGCCAGGCCAGTAACCAGTAAAACTTGAGTTTCAAGGTCTTCCTGAATCCACATTAAGTGTTCTAGCCACTATAAGCCAATTATTTCACGCAGTATGGCCTCATGGATACAAAGCTGGCCTTAGGTTCAAGTCCTGTCTCTTACACAAGCTGGCTGGGTGATCCTAGGCAGACTATTCAATCTCTCAGAGTTCTAGGCAATTCTCAGACTATAAATTTGCAGAGAGGATGCTGACTCACATTGGTGGGAAGTATTTCCTTATCTGGAAGTTCTCTGAATTGATGAAATCAGCAGCTCCCATCTGCATCACAGACTATATTTGAGGCTTAAGGAGTGTTGTCTTTGTTTATATTCAGATCTCAAATCAATACTACAAACTGAACTTTGATGACCCAGAGTCTTTTGTTGACTTCACTATACAGAGAATTTCAGAACAGGAACATATCTAAAAGTTAAGTGATAGCCATAATAACCTGCAGTTTTTTTTGCTAGACTCTTTAGGCTTCACATCCATATAATGGATGGAAATGAATATAATGATGTACACCCATTTATTCAGGGTCTTCCTTCCCAATACACCCTTCACCTATCAGGTTGTTATTATGACCCAGAAGGGTAGCAGGGGACCTCATTGCCCCTATTGTTCTAATAATTGGGAACTTGAGACAAGACTTCATGTAAAATATGGCATCAAAAGAGGTAGAGATAAAAAAAAAAGTGTATAATAGTTCGACAAAGGCATGGGAGAGGGAAATGGAATGTTGTGTATAGGGAAAATCTAGTAGACCAGTTTGACAAAATTGAAAAAAAAGTGAAGGGGATTGAAATAAAATAAAATAAGCAAAGTAGATGAGAGTCAAGTTTTGCAAGACTTTAAATGCTGCCCTATACATCACATACTTCATCCCAGAAATGTTAGGAAAGTGTTGCTTTTGAATAGGAAGATAACAAGCATTTATTAACTACCTACCATGTGCCAGGCACTCTGATAAGTATTTTTTACAAATAATATATAATTTCATCTTAATAACAATCCTGTGAGATGTGTTAATATTATCTTTATTTTATAGATGAAGAAATTGAGGCAATAAGCTAAATGATTTGCTCAAGGTCTGATAGTAAGCAAATGTCTGAAGCCAGTATGAACTCTGAACTTTCTGACTCCTAGTCCAGAGCTTTATTCACTATGCCATCTAGCTGCCTCAGGTGAATAGGGGAGTGTTTTGTTATATCTGTATTTTAGGAATATCCTTTTATCAGATGTGTGGAGGGTAGATTGGAGAGAGGTGAGACTAGATGCAGGGAGACCAATTTGAAATCTGTTACAATAGTCTAGGTGAGAGGTGATGAAGGGTTAAATGTGATTATGTCTGTGAAAAGAGGCAGTTGAAAAAGAGGTTGTGGTAATAGACTTAATCAATAAAACTTGGCAACTAATTGGAAATGTGGGGTAGGGAAGGGTGAAAAGTCAGATATCATACCAAGTTTGGGAACTTGGATGACTGGAAAAAAATTGCACCAGCACCCAAAACAGGAAATTTGAAAAAGAGATTTGTTTGTCAGGAGAATAGGAGTTCCATTTTGGACATGGAGAGTCCAAGATACTTAAAGGACATACATGATGAAATATATCCTGTGGATAATTGGCAATGTAGGATTAGACTAAGTAAGAGATTAGGGCTTGACATGTATATTTAAAGTCATCTTCCTAGGCATGATCCCACAGCACCTAATAAGGTCCCTGAGGGAAAGAACCTACAGAGAAACAAGAAGGTCTAGGATAGAACCTGAGGTGCCCCTCCAACTTAGTGGGCAGGAGAAAGATGAAAATTTCTCAAATGAGGTTGAGAATGATCCAAAATATAAGCAGCCGGGGAAACAAGAAAGAACAATGACATGGAAGCCAAGGGAGGAGTGAATATCTTAAGGAAATGTTCCACAGGGTCAAAAGCTACAGAGAGGTAGCTTTTAAAATGAGGAGTGACAAAAGGCCATTTGATTTAGCAATTAGTAATGCCAAAGAACAAACAAACAAAAACAAATAGGATGAAAAGAAAGGAGAACAAAAGGTCAATGGAACATTTAAAGAATATACAAAAGAGAGTAGAGGGAAATTCAGAGAGATGCAAATAAGTAGGATATTTTAGAACTACAGTGCTAAATATATCACATATTAAGCAAATTGCACATAATAGGGATTTGGTATTTCACATGCAGCCCCCTTCTATTCTTTTCATATGTGGAAATTATGTTCAACTTAATAATAAAGAAAAAAAATTAGAAAGAGAGAGCATTGCTTGCAGCTAGGTGGCACTGTGGATAAAGCACTGGCCCTGGATTCAGGAGGACCTGAGTTTAAATCTGGCCTCACACACTTGACACTTCCTAGCTGTATGACCCTTGGGCAAGTCACTTAACCATCATTGCACTGCAAAAAAAAAAAAGATATATTAATTAAAGAAAGAGAAAAAACAAACAAACAAAAAACCCCCACAAGAAATCACATCTGTTTCTGCTTCATTGAATGCCCTAAAGCCTTTGACTGTGTAGTTCACAACAATATGTGGCAAGTTCTCAAAGAAATGGGAATACCAGATCATCTTACTTGTCTCTTGAGGTACCTATATTCAGGCCAAGAAGCAAGAGTCAGAAACAAGCACAGAACAACTGATTGGTTTACAACAAAGCTGTCTATCATCATATTATTTGACTAGTATTCAGAGTACATTATGTAAAATGCTGGGATAAATGAATCAAAAGCCAGAATTAAGGTTGTTGGGAGAAATACCAACAATCTCAGATATGCAGATAATACCACTCTGATAGCAGAAAGTGAAGGAGAATTAATAAACCACTTGATGAAGGTGAAAGAGGATAGTGTAAAATCTGGCTTGAAACTTAACATTAAAAAAAGCCCTTAGATCTTGTAAGCTAGTCCCATCACTTCCTGGGAAATATAGGAAGAAGAAAAGGAAGTGGAGTCAGATCACTATCAATGGCAACCGCAGCCATTATTAAAAAATGCTTGTTACTTGGAAGAAAAAGTATGGCAAATCTGGACAACATACTAAAAATCAGAGCTATCACCCTGTCAACATAGGTACATATAGTAAAAATTATGATGTTTCCAGGAGTGATGTATAGTTGTGAGGGGTGGAATATAAGGAAAGCTGAGAAGCAAAGAATTGATGCTTTTGAATTGTGGTGCTGGAGAACAGTTTTGAGAGTCCCTTGGACAGCAAGGAGATCAAATCAGTCTATACTTAATGAAAGTAATTCAGGTTAATCACTGGAAGGTCAAATGCTGAAGTTGAAGTTTAAGTATTTTGGCTACATAATGAGAAGTTGGGACTTATTGGAAATGACTTATGTTAGGAAAGATTGAAGGCAAAAGGAAAAAGGGATGGCAGAGGATGAGATGGATAGATAGTGTAGTGGAAACAACAATTATGAACTTGGACACTAATGAATGACTAAACAACAACAAACATGGGGCAAAACATTATTTTTCTTAACCTCTCTCCTTATGTATACGATTTAATACAATTGAATTAATAATTTTTAAGTGTAAGTCATTGGTTCAAGTCTTAGGAATTAAAATATATAAACAAAATAGCTCCTCCTTGCAAGGAGCTTATATATTATCAGCACTTTCAAAGAGGCAACTAGATGGCATAGTTGATAGAGTTAAAGACTTAGAATCAGGAAAACAAATTTAATCCCTCCTTCAGACATTTACTAGAACTCATCCAATTTAGTGTAATAAAAATTATCTATTTTTCTCCTATTATCCTTTCTATTTTGTTTGATCATAACTTCTCTTATCCATACATATGACAGGTAAAATTTACCATGGCTCTAACTTGCTTATTATACCAACCTTTATGTCTAATCATATACCATTTTTGACCTATTCTTACAATATGTTGTGAGATGTTGATCTATACCTAGTTTCTGCCAAACTGCTTGTGAATTTTCTCAGTAGTTTTTGTCAAATACTGTGAGTTCTATGGTCATTTACTATTATGTATTGTAATGATCTATCACACTATTTCTTGGCCAATACCACCAAGATTGAATTCATGATTACTGTTTTATTATGCAGTTTGAGACCTGACACTGCTAATCCTTGGGCACTATCTCAAGATTAAGGTTTTTCATGCAGATGTTTTCAGAGCTAGTTCTGGGGGTCTGTAAGTTTTTGGTGCTTCTAAGGTTGTAAGATCCAAGGAGAGGTGTAGTCTCTGCTCTTCTGGCCTATGCTCTCATCTTTACATAGGAAGAGACCTTGCTCCTCTGTAGCTGCTAGTGCTACTCCTTCTTTCTACCTTGGAACTGAGACCATGATCTTTGCTCCCACTCTTCTTTGCCTTGAAACTGTGACCAGGCCCCCTGCTCTGATGTGACTGAGTGCTAGTGCTCCTCTTAGCTCTTGAACTGCACCCTGGAACAGTGACTCAGAACTATGTATAGGCAATGCAACAGGATTCTGAACCCCTGTAATTATTTTATGTGGTCTGAATCCCTTACTCTCTCCAGACTGAGAGTTCCCAAAGTTACTGCTGTTGTTGCAGGTTCCTTGAAGGCCTGATGCTAGTGTTACTATGGCATGCATGCATTGTCCTCCAGGTAAACTCCTACTATGGTGTCACAGACCTCTCCTGCCAATCTCCCAGGAAACAAAAATACAGTGTCTCACCCTGATCTTTTGTTGGCTCCACCACTTCAGATTTGAGGTGTTATTTTAAAGTTGTTTGAGGGGTAATATTGGGAAAGTTCAGCTGATTTGCTGTTTCTAACCTTTCAACTTGGCTCTGTCCTCCCATTCTTTCACTTTTTTGACACTGTTTCCTCTGTACCAACCATGGTACCTGACAAGTAGGAGATGTTTAAAAAAATGCATGTGGAATGAATGGATTCTGCCTTTAGCTAGTCTAGTCTTTTGATGATAATTAACAGAGTCCCTCACTGAACCAGATCTTAAAGGTTTTTTCCCCAGTTTGTTTCTACTATAACTTGTATTCTGTTGGAATAGCCTTTAAGAACTCAAGGCAACAGAATAATGAGGCATTAAATTAGAGCTTAGTGGAGAAACTCTGAATCAAACAAACAAAAAAATTAGTATCCCATCTTCAAATGGCTCCTGAGGAGATTTGATCTGGTAGATTGAAAAATATTCTGGGCCTCATGACAGACACAGAGTATACATTTATGTAGTTTGTGGCTTATATTAATCTGTAGTACTGGTCACATTCTATTTTAGAGTCATTTACCATGGTTAATTGTGTATATGTCTTATCTTGCCAACTAGAAGTAAAGGGAATGTGTTGTATCTTTCTTTGTACACTTACATTACCTATAGCACACTCTCAACAATGTCTATTGAATAAATTAATGAATGTTTCTTTTGTGTAATTGACACATTGTAATTGTCATCACTTCTTCATTACTTCAGGTTTAAGTAGGATGATAGATTCCTTCTCTTTTAATTCTGAGAATCTCTAAAATTTTATACGTGGTTATGTAGTATTTACATGGTACATTATCCCCAAGAGGCTATCCACAAACCTCTTAATTAATTTTATTCCCTTATCTCATCCCTGATACTTCTGAAGCCTCAAATAACTTCTGAACATAATGCATATGAATGTAAGCTCCTTGAGGACAGGGACAGCTTCATTTTTGACTGTGCATCCTCATCATCTAGCAGAGTGCCTGGCACATAGTAGGTACTTAATAAATACTTGTTGATTTAGTATTAAAACATACAAGACTAAAGATCCCATTTACCTGACTAAAACTCTCATCTTCAGGGAACTTAACTCTACCCCCTCTCACATTCTTTGGTGATTAAATCACTTAGACAAAACAAAGTAGAGCTTTGCAACAATCTCCACCATACTTCATGTCAAAGCAGCTATAGTTTATAAAGAGGAAGTTCCATTATCCTGAAGGATATAGATTGATTGTTATACCTTGACTAAATCCAATTCTCAAATTGCTCAATCAAATCTCCTCACTTTGCCAGTGGTGACAGCCAGAATCACTTGTCTACCTCATTTGCTTCAGTAACTCTTGCGGATTGCTTTTATCACCACCAATTCAAGTTCATGATAGTAAATGCTTGAAGTGAATAAGATGGAAGAACCAAGTATGCCTTTTGTCAGAAGTACATGAAATCCACCCCCCCCCCATTTCCTTGGTTATCAGCAAATATTTGAGGAATATGAGCTTATTTTTCATATAATAATAATAATGATTATAAAATTATTATTTTAAAAAATCTCCCAATTTCTATAAGAATTTGCATTTATGTTGTATTATGTTCATCTGGTTTGGGAAAATTTTCCTTCTCCAGTCTCTACTAATAGCTAAATGATAGGCTTCAAAATGAATTCCCAGCTTAAAGAAAAACTCATCATTAGTTTCTACTGGCTGATTACTAATTGCCATCTCTAAAAAAACAGTGGAAATAATAAAAAAGGACAGAAAAGAATGCAGTAATGAAGTTTTACTTTGGAAGAAGTAATAAAATGGAAAACAGAAAGGCAAGCAAGCAGTGAATGACCTGGCCAAGAAATCACTTATGAGATTGTTTGATAAATTCTAGCAAAGATGGCATTAAGGCAAAGATCCTTTGCAATTGAAAGACTTTAAAGGTTGAAAAATAGAAATTCAATATGTTTTTCTTACCATTGTGTAAACAATGAAATCCATATATATCTTCTTTCGTAAATACACAGTTGCAACGATCCATTTTTACAGCCATTTCTCAGTAAACCATCTTTCACTTTGATAACATAATTATAGTGGAACAAGAAATTTCTTTACTGATGCTGAGATCTCATTTAAGCTCCTACAAGTTTCCTATTTAGATTGTACCTTGTACTTGACCTGAATATTGTATGGTTATTGATAGCAACCCTATGAGAAGTCTTACCAATCTATTTACTGAAATTTCATTATCTGAAACAGCCTTGCACTCCACTCCCACTTCACTTCCACATGCTGAGGGAGGAAGATTGAGATTGTTCCTGATGAGCAATGAGCATTAAAAATAAGATGCTAATCTAAACTAATGATAACTGAAATTTACATAACTATTTTCCTTTATTCTTTTCAAGAGTGGTCATATGAAAATAAAACAACATACCTATTCTTAGTTGTTAGGTCCCAGACTTGAGGGCAGAACTGAGACCAGGAGAAAAGAGTGAAGAGATAGCCTTGTCACAATGCAAGTTTAACCACCAGGTGGTGTTATGACCACTGCCCTGACTCTTTTTAATGATGAGGGCTCAGGTGCTGGCAATCCTGCACTTACAATGACAATTGTGTTTTTTTAGCCAAAACCAGAGGGTACTATGAGAGAATGATCATCTCTCTGTCATCCTCTAAAAGTTTCCTCATCTCTTCAATGAGGGGAATAGGACTAGATATTCACTGATGTTTCTTTCAGCCCCAATTTGAGGCTTTTATGTTAAATAATCTCAGGTGTGTCTACAGTTATGATCCTATGATAAATGGATAGTTACCTAATATAATACTATCATTCTCAGCTCCACCATTTTGTTGGTGAAAACTACCAACCTGGTTTGTACCGTAAGTTGGGGAAGGATTGTCACTGTAGATTTGGTTTGAATTCCACTGGGAAAACTGCTTTCTTCTTTAGCCTATTGCATTTCAAATTGTTTAGTAACAGGAACATGGCATAAAGGAATGGATAATGTGAATGACTTAATGTTAGATAATCTTTGGTCTGGGGTTCTAATTTCATTGGCATAGAAAAGGAATTTCCTTCCTTTCCAGTGAGAAAATTCATGCTACCAATGCAGATAAGAAATTTCTTGGCAACTTATAGTCATAGATAGTTTCATTGAGAAGTTAAATGACTTGCTTATGGTCACACAGATAGTGTATGTCAGAGGAAGGGTTAGAATCCAGTTTTTCCTTACTCAGAAACTGACTCTTTTCCAACTATAACAATAACAACCACAATAGCAACAGCAACAGCAGCAGCAGCAGCACTAAAACCCACAGCAACAAAAGCAACAACAGCAATAGCAATTGCAGCAATGATGATAATAGTACTTATTTAGGGCTTAAGGTTTGCAAAATACTCCTCACAGTAAGTTTATGAGGTAGACTTATTACTATTGCCATTTTACAGGTAAGTAAACTGAGACTGAGAGCTTATTTTGTATAGCTTTTTGTGACCAAAGAAATAAAGTGAATACCATTAAACTGGATTAAAACAACTTTTACCATAAGGTATAACCCACCAGCCTCTCCCAGACTTATGCTTCCTCAAAGTAATCTAAAGGCATACTCCAAACTCAGGAGATCCTAGACATAGTTCATTTTCCTGACATAGCAGCTCTGGGTAAAGCTGCAAGCATTCCAAGTGGCATATTAACAAACATTTCCAAGGCTTTGTATCTCAGAGCCTATGTCCCACTCTTGGCCTGTAGGAGACAACAGAAAAGTCAGTTGACACAGTTGATCCCTTTTTTTCCTTAATACTCTCATTTTTCTAGGGTTCTTTAGGTTCTCCTCCTACCTATCTGACTGTTTCTTCTCTATTTCCTTTGCTGAATCTTCTTCCTTTAATCTAAGGTGTCCCTCGGGTGCTTTCCAGAAACCCTCTTTTCTTTTTCCTTTATAATACTTCACTTGGTGATTTTATTGACTCCCATGTCTATGCTGATAATTCACAAATCTGCCTGTCCTGTCCTAAACTCTCTGTTGACCTTCAATCTTTCATCTCTAATTGCCTTTTAGATATTTTGAACTGCATTTCCAGTAGATATCTTAAACTCATTTAGTCCAGACCAGAACTTAATATCTTTCCCCTTAAACCTTACCCTACCCATTCACCTATCTCCTACCTTTCTTTTATTACAGAGGGCAATACTATTCTCCAAGTTCTTCAGGCTCACAACCTAGGAGTCATCCTGGACTTCTCACTGTTTCTCACCTTCTATCTTGTTCCCAAGGCTTATTGATTTCATCTCTCCAACATCTCTTTAATATACCCCCTTCCTTCCTCTGACACTTCAATTGTTCTTGTTCAGGCCATCATCCCCCCTCCAATCTATTATTCTTCTTTCTACCACTAAAGTGATTTTCCAAAAGTACAGATCCAATCATGTCACCCTTCCCTCTATTGCATTCAGGATCACACACTAATGCTCTGAAATTTAAGCCCCTTAGGACCTAGTCCACTCCTACTTGTCCAGTCTTCTTACACTTACTCCCAGCCATGTATTCTTAGAACCAGTGACACTGGCCTTTTGGCTCTTCCACAAACAAGACACTCCGTCTCTCACCTCTGATCATTTTCTCTGGCCATCCACTATGCCTGGAATATTCTACCTCTTCCACTCTACCTACTGACCTACCTAGAATCCTTGGAATACTAACTAAAGTTCCTTCTCTTATTAGAAGCCTTTCACAACTCCTCTTAATTCTAGTGCTTTTCCTCTGTTAATGATTTCCTATTTATCCCATATATAGCTTGAAATATTTATTTCCTTCTATCAGGGCCTTCTTCGAGGGCAGGGACTGTCCTTTCCCTTTTTTTTTTTTTTTTTTTTGTATCTCCAGTGCTCAGTATAGTCATTGGCACTATAAATATTAGTTGATGAATTGATTAATGAAATCTAGGAATTCCAGAACTGGTTTCCAATACTAATGCTTTTCCACTCACCATTCAGAATATGGCTGCACAGTCTGACCTTCCTTTCTAACTGCTTCCTAGCATTGTTGCTCATCAGCTAGTTCTATGGGTCTCCATAGAACAATTCTTCCTTGAGATTCCTTAGTAGTACAGTGGGGTGCCATCAAGGGAAAGTCATACAATGAGAAGAGTTCCTCCAGCCTCAGTTCTCTCTCTTGACCTTGATGTATTGCTCTTGTAAAGTTTCCACCAGCCTATGACTCCTTATTTATACCCTGAAAATGAATAATAAAAATAATAGCTAGCATTTATATAGTGCTTTAAGGTCTGCAAAGTGTTTCACAGATCCCTTTTGGCAGTCTGGTAAAATCTATAGATCCTTTCTTAGCATAATGTTTTATACTTGCATAAAATAAAATGCATAAGATTACAAAGGAAACTGATTATATTAAATTTTTTGTTATTCAGGTAGTTCAGTTGTGGCCAAGTCTTCATGATCCCATTTGGGCCTGCCTTCCTTCCTTCCTTCCTTCCCTTAATTTTAATAAAACTAAAATTAAAATATTTTAAACTTAATATTAATAAAAATGAAAACTTTTAAAATTTAATATTAAAAAACAAAAATTAAAACTTTTTCCATTTGGGGTTTTCTTGTCAAAGACACTGGAATAGTTTGCTATTCCTTTTTCCAATCTATTTTACAGATGAGGAAACTGAGCCAATGGAATTAAGTGACTTGCTCAGGGTCACACATCTAGTAAGTGTCTGAAGCTAAATTTGATTCCACTCTTCGCTCCTGGAACTTTTTAGGCTCCTCCTGCGTACCAATGGACCTTCTTCTAGCATTCTCCTAGTGCTCCAGTGTTCCCCTGGCCGCCTTTACTATCTCCTGTTCTGTCTGTCCACTCTGTCAGTCTGCCACCCCCTTACTATCTAACTTCCTGGTATATATCTTCCTTCTCTCCACTCAAACCTCAGGGCTCCCTGCACCCCCTGCACATGCCAAACTAATCTGCCACCAGCACTAAGGCTTCAGCCTGGGAGGCTCAACCACACCCAGGGGCCCGTGCACCGCCCCCCCTTCCCAGCATGCCTGGGACCTTGGCACAGGCTATACCAGAGCCTGGCCTGGACGAGCTTGGGATCTCTGGGATAGATCCTCTCAGGGCCGAGCAGCTGGGGCTTTTAGCTTTTTTTTCCCCCAAGCCATCTGACCCTGCATCCTGAAAAGCCCATGGGGCTTTTTGGCTCAGCTAAAGTGGAGGGGGAGGAGCACCAGCCCCTCACACAGAAAAATCCCTGAGGGCCCAAGGTTTTCTAATCTCAGCCCAGAGGTAGGGTCCCCAAATCAAAATAAATTTCCACAGAGAGTACTGAGAAGGATCCTATTAGATACAAATAAAAATGTATTATTGTCTGAAGTTGAGAATTCTTTTCTAAAAAATAATAAACATTTTTATTTATAATTTTGGGTTACAATCTTTATCCTCCTTCCCTCCCTCCCCTCTTCCTGAAGTGGCAATCAGATATGGATTATACATGTACAACTATGTAAAACATTACATTTGTCATTTTGTACAAGCAATCATTCTGCTCCATCAATATCAGTTCTTTCTTTGGAGGTGGATAGTATGTTTCATCAATAGTTCATTGGGATTGTCTTGAATCACTGAATTGTTGAGAATTGTTAAGTCATTCACAGTTCCTCATCAACAATATTGCTGTCTCTGTGTACAATGTTTTCTTGGTTTTGCTCACTTCACAATACATTATTTCATACATGTCTTTCTAGGCTTTTCTGAAGTCCTCTTACTTGTCATTTCTTATAGCACAATAATATTCCATTGCCATCATATACCACAGTTTGTTTTTGCCATTCCCCAATTGATGGGCATTCCCTCAATTTCCAATTCTTAGCCACCACAAAAAGAGCTGCTATAAGTATTTTTGTACAAAGGTCTTTTTTCTATTTTGGGGGATATCTTTGGGATATAAACCCAGCAGTGGTATTGCTGGATCAAAGGGTATGCACTGTTCTATAGTCCTTTGGGCATAGTTCCAAATTGCTCTTCAGGATAGTTGGATCTTTTCACATCAAGTTGAGAATCATACCATCAGTGAATCTTTTCTTTGTGTTGACCTTTCCTTGTTGTCTTTTAAAATTCAAACAAACCTGTCATTACTGTTTCTAACATCATAATGTTACAATTCAACTTTATTCTTGGTGATGAAAGTGATTATTCCCCTCTTCTAACTCTTCTGGATACACAATGGTCAAATATGCTCAATGAGACAAATATTAAACCTCCTATGCATTTACTTTAATTCTAAATTATATTAAAACTATTATGCATAAGCCTTGTCATTTTTACCTTCCTCCCAATGTCTCAGTGAAATTGACTAGTGTTCTCCAAAGTGGGTCATGTGGTACCCCATAAGGGATGGGGTCATGACCCCAAGAGGTCATGAAGATGGTCTGTATCTCTTCCTCTTCAGCACACTCATAACATCCTTTTCATCTATTATAACCCAATGCTCCATGCTTAGCCCCACCGTACCATCCTCCTCCTATTACTTTACCAGTTATGGGCAGCTCAGGATAGTTATCATCTAAAGGTTATAGGCACCTGGAGTAGCTACACAGGCAAAAGTCATAGTATTTCTCATTCCTCATTATCCCCAAACCCTGCTACTGTGACCACTTCATAGATATTAAAAGTTCCCTTCTGCATGTGAGCTCTGCTTTCCAGTTCATTGAATAAGGACTCTCCATCCTACCACACCCACAAACATTTTCCCTTTTATTGGTGGGAAAGAGTGAGTAGCACAGAATAAGTATTCATAGATGGGTAACAAGCAGCAACACACATCTCACTACATTCTCTTTTCCCCAAATACATCCCTCTTTGAAATTTCCCTATTATCTTTGAAGGCACTGCAATCTTTCCAGTTGTGTAGATTTTGAACCTTGGTGTCATGCTTACCATATCACTTTTCCTCATTTTACACAGCCAATCATTTATCAAACCTTTCATAACAAATTTAGCTTCAATTCCCTTTTATTTACCCACACCTCTATTGCCCCAGTTCAGGTCTTTATCTTTATTTAATTAGATTGTTGTAGTTTGTTTCCTAATTAATCTCCATCCTTTGAGTATCTATCCTCTGCAATTTAGCCTCTGCTTTGACTATGTTACTCACTTGATCAATACACTCTAGTATCTCCCTATTGATCCTTGACACAAATATTATTTTATTTTTTTAATGTACTTTTCATGTTTTATAATGTATAATTATTAGTATAGCAAAGCATTATAAAACTTTTGAATAAAATGATTATACATGTATTTGGGGGCATGTATTTTTTTTAACTGATGGGGTAGATGATCAAAAAAAGTTTAGGGACAACTGAGAAAGACATCATAGAAAACAGATGGCTCTGATAGCTGCCCCTAAAAAAACACTGAGATCTTTATGTGTGGAATATTTCCAACTATCCCAACCACCATCACCAAACCAAAGTAGCTATTCCATTTCCTCATATGGAAATGGATGTTTTGAACTGGGAAGGACTTTAAGGATCATTTTGCCCACCCCCTCAGTTTACCTTCCTTCCAAACATTTCAGGCTCTTTTTTTGGATGTTTAAAAGCTTCCCTTAATGTTTCTTTTCACCTGAATTTGACAGCTCTAAACAGGAACTTGAAAAAGAATAAGGACTTCCCAGATGTGAAATCCTCTTAAGAGAGACTATTCTTAGTCAAACTCACTAGACAACTGTGAGTCCCTTTTTACATTTTTTTTTGTTGAACTTCACTTTTCCCTGGCCATCCTAACTTCAATTTAGTTCCTTTTTGTACCCCATTTTCATAAAACCACAGACTCTCAAAATGAGAAGGGAACTTGGAGGTCACTTACTTCAAACTCTTCCTGGGAAGCAATTTTCTCAACAGCTTTCCAGATAAGTCATTTCTCCTTACCTTGAAGATCTCTGGTGAATAGGAATCTCCCAACTTCCAGGGTAACCAAGTCCACTTTTGGACAGCTAAGTTACCTCTTTGCAACTTCCACGAACTTGTCCTACTTCTGCCCTCTGGGACTAAGCAAAACAAGTATAATCTCTTTTCAACATGACAGCCCTTCAAATATGTGAAGACAGATACAATTTTCCCTTAAGTTTTTCCTCAACTCTGTTTATTTTTTCTGTCTTATATGGTTAGATTCCCCCCTACCCCTTATCTGCAGCAGTCTAAGATATGGCTATTTAGAAAAACGGAAGATGTGTGGCGGTCATTCAATTTATATGCTGGGTGAATTGTGGTGATAGTGAAAAATAGAATTTATAGTCAACCCTTCTGCTTTTGCTACTATGGAATCCCAGAAGTACAACTGAGAGCTGTAAGGTTAACGCCTCTGCTTGGACTCATATTTACCACCATATCCATCTATAGCATATGACCTACTAATTTTAAAATCTGGATTAGTCACTTTCTTCCTATTTGAAAAGAAAATTAAGTTTATTTGGCTTATTCTGGGTTTGGCATAGCTTAAAAAAATAACCCTTCTCTTTTTCATTTATTCTGTGCCTCACTACCAAAACCTAGGCAGAGGATCATTGAACAGAGCTGGAAAGGACCTTAGGGACTGTCAAGTCCAATTTCCTCATTTTACAGATGAAATGAATCAGGAACAGAGAAAGTAAGTGACTTTCCCAGCATCACATGACTACTATGGGGCTGAAAAAGGAATCAAATTCACGTCTTCCTGGTTCCAAGTTCAATATCCTCTCTACTATGCTGCCTTCACTGTCCTAGTTGGCTTTGTTTTCACTGCTAAAGATGGAAGGAAATTTGCATATTTTATCTCATTTCAAATCCTTACAAAATCTTCCACTTGTAAAATAAAAGACAAAAATCACTTTACCAAAAGTTTTGTGATTTAGAAAGGCAAGAAAGCACATCTTCCTCCAGGTCTTTAGAAGTAGGACCATGACTAGAAAATAGTTGTACTGATTTCCTTTCCACTTAAATATAGTTCCTATTATAGTATAGTGGGTATTCATTTTGTGTATGAGTTGTACTAGAGAGCCACTATGGTCCTTTTAAGTTCTCAAATTCTCTGATTCAGAGATTCTTTCTAATGTCCCCTCCTTAGAGGTGGCCCTAGGCCCTGCATTACTTCAATTCAAATGACATTTATTTAGAGTTTACTATGTAAAACATTAGAGATACAAAGCAATCTCTTTCTTATTTACACAATTCTTAGGCAAGTCAAATCCAGCATTTGTTGAGTACTTTCTATGTGTCAGGCATTTTCTAAGCAAAGTAGATACCCAACAATGTAATAACAGTCTCTTCCTGCAACACCTCCCCCCCCCAAAAAAAGACTACAACCTAATGGGGGAGACAGTATGGAAACAACTATGTGTAAACAAGATATGTATAGGATAAATTAGAGGTAAGTTCAGAAGGGAAGGGTGAGCATGAAGGGGGACTGGAAAAGACTTCTCATAGAAGGTGGGATTTTAGATGAGACTTGAAAAAAGCCAGGTAAATTGGAAGGCAGACATAAGGAGGCAGAACATTTAGGCATAGATGGCAGGCAAGGGGAATGCAGAGAGTTGGAAGATTGGGTATTATTTCCTAATAACAGCCAGGAGACCAGTGTCACTGGTTGTTAAAGTATGTGGAGGTGGGTGAAGCGTAAGAAGACAGGAATGGAATAGTGCTTTAAAATTAGAATTTTTTATTTGTTATTGGAGTTAAGGGGGAGCCAGTGGAGTTTACTTAGTGGCAGGGGAGGGGGTTGAGGGACATGATCAGGCCTATAGTTTAGGAAGATCCTCACTCTGTTAGGCTAGTGGAGGATGGATCGGAGTGGGAAGAGACTTAAGTCAGAGACAAAAGCCTACAGTAGAATATTATCATAGTCCAAGAGTAAGAAGAAGAGAGCCTATACCTGTGTGGTGGTAGTATCAGAGGAGAAAAGCATGGTACATATGAAGAATGTCACAAAGGCAGAATCGACAGGATTTGACAATAGATTGGATATCGGGAGGGGGTAAGACAGAGTGAGTGAGGTGTACAGGTTGGAACCTACACTTCAAACTTTTGTGACTGGAAGGATGGTGGGGCCTTTGATAGTAAGAGGGAAAGCAGCATGAGTGGAAAATGAGGGAAAAGATGATGTGTTTGGTTATGAACACATTGACTGAGATTTTTATAGGACATAAGAGTTAATGGTATCCAGCAGGCAGTTAGAGATGAGACTGGAAGTGAGAAGAGAGGTTAGGGCTAGATAAATAAATGGGAGAATCATGCATATAAAGATTACAATTGAGTACATGGGAGCTGATCATCAAGCAAAGTAGTTTGGAGGATCTAAGAAATAAAGTCGTCTTAGTGTTCAGGAGAGAGCTCAAGGATTTAAAGCAAGATGTTTGCCTTTAGCCTTACATTCTGTTAGCATGAAGAAAACATGGCATTATGTTATAGAGATAAACATCTTTGGGAAGGAACCCAAAGCAACTGAATTTTAGTCTTAGCTATGTCTCTAACTAAGTACCTGGGGAAGGCACATTCACTCATTCAACCTCTGTTTCCTCGTGTATCAAAAGGGAAAGTTAGACTAGATACTCTATAAGCCTTCTTTTAACTGTTACTTTCTATGAATGTGCTGATGGCATAACCCAGTGTGACATCTCAGCTTACTTCTCAGGGAGTGGCCCACATGGAATGTACTGAAAGCCTCACCAAGAAAATAGTTTACTTATGGCAATTTTTGTTGGTTTGGATTTTTTGTTGCATTATAAAAGAGCTTAAGATATCTGATTCTAACCTCAAAGTTATGATTTCCATACCTTCTAGATATAGCCTTTTTTTCTAGGGAAGCTAACAACATTTTCATTACTCTCCAAAGGAAATCCCTGTTTATGAGTTAAACCTGTGTTTTACAGTATTTAATCATTTTTTCTTTGGGTTTTCATAGCTTTTAGAGATGTTTCCACTTACTTTCTTGAAATTTATAGCTTCTCAAAAAGTATCATCAATTCATATCTCTCCCTATATATTTTTCTTTGACTTTGGGTTGTTTGGAATTCATTGCAATAGGTGTTGCATTTTTGATAGCACATTTCCTAGTGTTTTAGCCAGAGTGATTTATAATGTTGTGCAGGAAGGCTTTATTTTGACATGCTTAACACTGATGAATTAGGTGAAATATTTCTCAATCACAAACTCTGCAAAGCATTCCTTCTGATTTGAAGCAAGGGTTTTCTCAGGTGGGATCATAGAGGATTGAATCAGTGAATAAAACATGAGCCAAACACCTCACAATGTCCACAGATTACTTAAAGGCATCTCCTGAGAAAGACAATTTTGCTTTAGCACAGCATAACTACCTATTGTTAGTCAAAAGGTGCTGGGTAAAAAACAAAAACAAAAACAAAAAACAAACAAAAAACAATCTGCCCTCAACTCTAAATTAGGAATGACACCACAGGAACTTGGTGGCCATGTAATTTAATCCCCTTATTTATAGATGAGGAAACTTGGGCCTATGGGGTTTAAGTGGCCCAAAGATATGCAGCTAGTAGGCATCATAGGTATGATTTGAACCTAGGTATGCTACTTCCAGAACCAGCATAGCAGTGTGCTTTACACTATTTCATTCTACCTCAGGTACTCACAGTTATGAACACACGCGTGTACATAAATGCATACATACACTGTACATATATGTACACATACATACACATTTGCATAGATATGTGTGATCCATTAGATGTATTCAAGCTGGACTAACGCCTTTCCATGTCCAAGGCAGGACCAGTGGAAGAAGCCAGGTTTCTAGCCTATGAAATGCTGGGAAATCACAAACCTAGACTGTCATGAAATCATGTCATATGAGTAGCAAAAGAGCTTTGAAAAGTTTTGAAAGAAAGAAGTTGCATGGAGGTAATGTCTGGTCTTGTGGCTTTTCCGTCATAAGTTTAAATACTATAGGAAACAGAATTTTGGCTTCTTCCTTCAGTCTTTTCTGAAACCTGGGAAATTTCAAGAAGCATTCAGCCCAGGTTCCACATATCCATTGACTAAAAGACAAAAATGATAAAAATTATGGTTCTATTTTCATTGACATGATGATGAATTCCTTTCCAGAGGGTGTATTTCTACCTACTAGGTAGAACTGTTTTGAAACAAAATTGTGTCAAACTGTGGGTAAATGCCTTTAATCACTCTGGGCTTCTATTTACTAATTTGTTAAATTAAGGCATTATACTTGATGATTTCTATGGGCACTTTTATTAGAAAAATCCAATGAAATAAATGGTCAAAAATATGAACTGGTTTTCAGAAGAAATGCAAATTACCAAGAACAATATGAAAACTTGTTCTAGATCAATATTAGTTAGAAAAATACAAAGTAAAACAATTTGGAGGTAGTTTACACTTAGCAAAATGACAAAGATGAAAACAGAATCAGTCTATTGTTGGAAGGGTTGTGGAAAGAAAGACACACTTATATACTTCTATTGGAGACAGGAACTGGGCTAACCATTATGGAAAACAATTGGGAATTATGTGATAAAAGTCACTAAACACTTCACAGTCTTTGAACCAGCAATCATGCTAATGGGGAATAATGATGGTGGTGGTAATGAGGACAATAATATCATCATCACCACCACCACCAACAATAGTAATGATGATGGTTATAATTATAATAACTTGCATTATATAGAGCTTAAAGGTTTGCAAAGAACTTTACAAGTATTATTTGATTTCCCCAACAACTCGGGGAGGTAGATGTTATGATTATTCTCATTTTATAGATGAGGAAATTGAAGGAGACAGAGGTTGAATGATTTGCCTAAGGACACACAGCTATTAAAGTGTCTGAAGTCAAATATAGCTCAAGGAGGTTAGTAACAGAAAGAACTCATAAAACAAATGATAGAAATATACTTTGTGTAGAAACACACACACACACACACACCCTAGAAACAAATAGGTTTCCCATTCATGGAGGAATGGTTAACAAGAACTAACTGTCTCATATAAGTGATGGAACGTGATTGTACCATAAGAAATTGTGAATATGAGTAATTCAGAAAAGATATGGGAAACCTGGTTTTAATAATAAAGACTAGAAAAAGCAGAACTAAGAGAATAATTTGCACAATCCTTACAATGATCTAAGTGACAACACTAAGAATCAGTTCTGCATTGATGAATTTTAGGAGAGCTGATTAGGAAGAAATAAACATCTCTGTCTTCAGTAGAGAGGTAGGGAATGTGGATGTGGAATTCATCATAGTGTATTTGACTCTATTCCTTTTTTTCTTTTTCTTTCTTTCTTTTGTTTGTTTTATTTTTGTGGGGCAATGGGGGTTAAGTGACTTCCCCAGGGTCACAAAGCTAGTAAGAGTCAAGTGTCTGAGTCTGGGTTTGAACTCAGGTCCTCCTGAATCGAGGGCCCGTGCTTTATCCACTGCGCCACCTAGCTGTGCCCCTCCACCTCTCTCTCTCTCTCTCTTTTTTTTTTTTTTGCAGGGCAATGAGGGTTAAGTGACTTGTCCATGATCACACAGCTAGTAAGTGTCAAGTGTCTGAGGCTGGATTTGAACTGAAGTCCTCCTGAATCCAGGGCAAGTGCTTTATCCACTCTGCCACCTAGCTGCCCCTAGACTCTAATCCTAAATCCAAAGTTGGCTTCATTAAAATTTGTTAAATTTTCTTTGTTAAAATGAAAGGCAAAATAGGGGAAATATGACTGTTGTAAAGAAACAAAAGCCATCAATACAGGTTTAAAAAGTCCCCTTCCTGTTCAGTCAAATAGAGCACCATTTCTCTTATCTGCAGGATAGTGAAGGGGTATCAGGAACCTTCTGGTTTCCAAATCATATACCCCTCTTTTTTGAGCCATAAGCCTCTCTGTTCAGTTTTAGGCACATCATCGAAAGGAAAAAAAAGTTCTCCCTTGATCTCTTATTAATTGTATAACCATGAACAAGTGACTTACTATATGAGGCTCAGTTGCCTTATCTATAAAATGAGATGATGCTCTTGCTACAGACCTCACAAAGTTATTTTGAGGAAAAGAATTTGTAAAATTATTAAACTTCTACATAAATGTAACATTATAATTTCTGACCTCCAATATATATATATATATACACATATATATACATATATATATATATATATATATATAAAAGGAATAATTGCTTCAGAAGATCAGACTCACAATCAAGGTCAGCCTTGATGCTAGTATCCCCTTATTTCTCTTTTTTCAGGATCCTGACTTGGTTCCCAAACCATTCACTTTAAGGTACCTAATTTTCTTAAAAAGGTACACACACACACACACACACACACACACACACACACATATATATATAATTTTTTTCATGAATACATATACTACCTGTCTAGAGGATGTTATCCATTTACCCACCTAGACTATGCTTTTTTTCTGCTCTACATAGATGACTGACCTATCTTATTTTTTTGACATCTGCTCTAACCTTTGTGTCTTGAATTATCTTTCCAGTATTTTATTTCTGGTATGAAAAACAGATGTGAGGCCATGCCTGCTTAACTAGTTTCTTTTACTTCTCCATTTAACCATTCTATACTGGATTATCATAACCTCTCCCTTACCTACCACTGATACCTACGGCATACCCTTTGCCCATGGAGAATTTAACTTCCATCTGACCATTAGTTTAACTAACTCTTGGTCTATGTTTCTCCTGGTCTAACACATTCTGTCACTACCCATGTCTGAGTTCTAGTGAATGAGGTGTTGTAAACAGGGAAAAGTCCTCTAAAGGGTGAAACTGGAGAAGAATTCACCTAAGGAGCAATGCTTTTCTATCTACCCTACATCTGGCCTATGTATATTTTTGCCTTCTTTAATTAGAATGTGAACTTCTTGACAATAGATTGCCTCATCTTTCTTTTTGTAACTCCAAAGCTTAGCATAGAACTATTTAATAAATGTTTTTATTCATTTAATCAATCAATCATTCATCCCCCTTTATTTTATTCATTCCTTTTCCCATGGAGATAAAGTAGGGCTCTGCACAAATCATCCTGCTTATCTTTCATGGTGACCTTAGTAGCATTGTATAATATATTGAGTTCATTTTACTTCAATTCAGTTGGACATTTGCATGTGGGAGTGGGTAGCTTGGTTTAGTTGATAGAGAGCAAGATTTGGAGCCAAAAAGACCTGGGTCTGGCATATACTATGTGACTTAGATAAGTTTCTTAAGCAACTTTAGTTTAGTACTCCAGATAAATAGTATCTAGTATCATATGTAATTCTGTAGAGACAATAAGTTTAATCTTATGGGTTTCCTCCTCTAAAAGGTACCTGGGAACTACTAATAGTTTGAACATTTAAGGAAAAGCTGGATAAAATTGAGACGATATATTTTGCAGAATATATTTACTACCTAGGAAGATCAATCATAACAGACTTATGGGGCTACCTTTCTTGAACATATACTAATCAATCCCTGGTTTTACATATAATGGAATATGTTCATGGCATCCATATATATTCTCCCAGTGCCTTTGCTCTCTGGGGTAAGATGAGCTTCACAAACTCAGTCTTTCATATATAGGTAGAATTCAGTAAATAATTCTTTAATTTTAACAAGTACCACTAATACTTTTCATTTGTAAAGGCCTAGTAAAAGCCTTAGAGAATAGTCTTTTGGGAATGAAGAATTTGAAGTCTATGAACAGATGTGGTCAAAAGGAAAGTTTGTAGGAGCATAGATTCAGAACTGCAAGGGATGTGTAAAGTCATCAGATCCAAGCCCTTTGTTTTATAGATTAGGAAACTGAGGTCCAGAGAGATTCAGTGCCTTGTCCAGGGTTATGGAGCTATTAGGTATCCGAGGCAGGATGTAAACCTAGGACTCTTTACAATGCCCATGCTCTATACACTATATCATCATGTTTCTCAAATTATTGATTAAGTTATATTATAAAATTATTATTTAAAGTCAGGAATGTAAATATCATAACAAATCATATCAATACTAAAAACTACAAAAAAACCCATATAATGCCTTTTTTTCTTTCTCAATGTCTTTAACACTACTGTAAAACCAGGGGCTTACATCTTCAATTCATTAAGAGTTCAAATTTTTGTCAGTATCCCACTATTTTCCACATCATTTAAAATGCTGATTGACATTTATGAAGGTGTAAATTCAATCCTGAATCAAGTGATTCCACGAGTGGCTAGATGCAAGGTGTATATGAACCCCGACATGCTCAAGGCTTTGCACAGCCTGAAGTTTGCTAACTGAAAACTGGAAACAAATATTATTCTTTTGTCATCTGACATTTGAAAATTCATTGACCTGTATCTTGCTCGCAACAATGTTGTGATTTTATTTCACATGCTTCCTCATTTCCTTCTCAGGTAAAACTGTTCCATCTTTATTTACTACAGTATGAAGGAGCCTCCAGAGTTCTGATCTCATTGTTCTTCATTGCTAATCATGATGTTAGGTGTGAGAATTTGTTTGTTTAGGAAAGATTACTCAGGGTGTTGCCCATATTCACATAAAATGACATTGTGTATTTCATATGGTTTTAAAATAATTTCCCTAGGATAGATGTAGAGTTTAAGGCATGGCATGGGGGAAAAGTGGAAGAATGAGAGGTTGCAAAATGAATCCAAAGGGGAAAAGGATGGGAATGTGTTGTGAAAATTTTTTCGAGAATTGAAATATCATGTTTTCAATATGGAGGAGAATGGGGTACAATTAATTAACTTCAATAGTTAAACTTTATTAAGAGTCTACTCCATGTAAGGAACACTGTTAGGTATTGGGATTCAAAGAAAAATTCATCACTTGAGGGGCTTATAGTCTACTGAGGGATAGGCACAACATATGCACAAAAATGCACAAAAATTTGAGGAGGCAAAGAACAGTAACTGGGTGTGATAGCTGAAAATGTTAGCACATTTGCTGTCATTGTCATCAATAAATATGCTCTGTGTGAGACACTATGATAACTTATATACTTTGGTGTTATTTTAAAGTTACCCATGTTTTCCTTTTGGAATATAAACTGGGGGGTCTTCTTTTTCACTGTCTTTAGAACATTTAAGTGCCTAGTAGCTACAGAACATTGGAGATATAAAGACAATCATGAAATAGTCCCTGTCCTCAAGGATCTTATGTTCTATCAAGGTAATACAACAGGTATATAGCTAAGTAAATTCAATAAAATATGAGGATGGGTGACCACTAAGAACCACTAAGTGTGTGTGTGTGTGTGTGTGTGTGTGTGTGTGTGTGTGTGTATGTGCATGTATATATGTGTGTGTATGTATGTGTGTGTGCACGTATGAAGTAGTACCTGATCTAAGCAATGAAGGAAATTTGATATTCTATATAGTAGAGGTGAGGAAAGATTAATTTTGAAGCATAGAGGACCACTTAGACAACTAAAAATGAATACACACATACATATACTACTACTGCCACTATCACCACCACCACCACCACCACTACCTCTATCATCACTACTGCTCATAAATACTCAACAACATTTAGCTGTTTCATGATTGGGTTAACTTGTTAGCATGCCCAACTTGCGTGACTCTCTGGGCCTCAAGTGCTAAGTCATATTGTTGGAGAGTTGAAGGAGATGAAGTGAGTTTTAATCTTTGGGTTGATTAGCTTTTCTTTTTTTGTTCTTTTCAAAATCGATGAATGTATTTCAATATAATTTGTTTACTTGGTAATCCATTATATTTCATTTTATAATTTAACAACATTTTTCTAAGAAGAGGTTCATATGTTTCATCAGATTGCTGAAGGGGTTCATGATCTCCCCAAATAATTAAAAACATTAATTATGTGTGTTCCTTGGACAAGTCGCTTAGCTTTTCCAAGCCTGTTTCCTCATTTATTTTTGTTGAAGCAATTGGGGTTAAGTGCCTTGCCCAGGGATACACAGCTAGTAAGTGTCAAGTATCTGAGGCCAGATTTGAATCAGGTCCTTCTGAATCCAGGGCCAGTGATCTATCCATTGTGCCACCTTGCTGCCCCTGTTTCCTCATCTTAAATAGAGAGATAGGGTGTATCACCTACCTTACCAGGTTGTCATGAATCAAAAAAAAATTCATAACTTGCAAAAACTTTACAAATGTGCTATATCACAAAACACCCCAAACCCTTATACTTATCAACCAGCTTTCCTCAAATGACAGGTTAAAACAAACAAACAAACAAACAAATATACAAACAAATAAAGCTCTGTTTCTAGGTTTCTATTACCCTGCTCTTATTTATCCAGAGCCATGGAATTGAGTTGCTGGAGCAGGGTGTCAGAAGGAGGACATTATGGTGCAGCTAATGCTTTTTACTAATAGTAAAAGATATTTGCTCCAAGTACCTAGAAGACCTCCTAGAGTAAAATGGGAGTCATTCATCAGCTAAAGCTTTAAGGTATCATTTAATTTGAGAAGTGAGAGAAATTAAATTATTCTTGGGAGGGCAATGCAAATTCCATTCCATGTAATAGAATGAAATATTGATTCAATGCAGTACTTACTGAATATAGGCTGAGTTATGCCATTTACCTAGAGCCTGGAAGGCAAAGAGCACAAGGGCTCCTGGATATTTATTTACTTTTTGTACAGCAAGACATAATTCATGGATGCAAATATGATTCCCTTGCTTACCATGGTACACTAGTGATCCCAGATGGAAATAACAGAAAGGTTTTCTTTTCTAATTGGCAAAATGGTTTGGATTTTCATGATAAGAAAAGAAAATGAAAGAAAAGAAGGAAAGAAGGAAGGGAGGGGGAAGGAAGGAAGGAAAGAAAGAAGGGAAAGGAAGGAAGGAAAGAAAGAAGGGAAAGGAAGGAAGGAAAGAAAGAAGGGAAAGGAAGGAAGGAAAGGAAGGAAGGAAGAAAAAAGAAGGAAGGAAGGAAGAAAGTAAAGTAGGAAGGAAGGAAACAAGGGAGGAAGGAAGGAATGGGGAGTAAGGGAAGGAAGGAAAGTGAAGGAAAGAAAGAAAAGAATGAAGGAGGTTAGAAAAGAAGGAAGAAGAAAGGAAGGAAGAGAAGAAAAAAGAGGGTGGGAGGAGGAAGAATATAAAAAGAAGAAGGAAGAAGAAAGGAAGAGGGAAGGAAAAAGAGGGTGGGAGGAAGAAGATAGAAGGAAAGAAAGAAGAAGAAAGGAAGAAGGAAGGAAGGAAGGAAGAAAAAAGCAGAATATTAATGTTTGAAATAAATGGATTTTGAAAGACTTAAGAACTTTGATCAATGCAATAATAAACCAGCATTCCATATCATCCTCAGTAGAGCTTCTTTCCAACCTTCTGACAGAGATGTGATGTACTCAAGGTACAAAATGAGAAATATATTTTTGGACACTGCCATCATGGGGATTTGTTTTATTCAACTCTGAATATTTGTTTAGAAGGGTTTTTAATTTATTTATTCTTTTTAATTGGTATGAGGGGCTATGGGAGAGAGAGAGAGAGAGAGAGAGAGAGAGAGAGAGAGAGAGAGAGAGAGAATCAGTAAGGCACTTTTTTTCATTCATAGAAAAGAATAGAAGGAAGGACATAAGGAAATGCAGAGAAGCAGGTCAGCTTTGAAAGTGACATATTAGGGGCAGCTAGGTGGTGCAATGGATAGAGCACCGGCCCTGGAGTCAGGAGTACCTGAGTTCAAATCTGGCCTGAGATAATTGACATTTACTAGCTGTGTGACCCTGGGCAAGTCATTTAACCCTCATTGCCCTGAAAAAATAAGAAAAAAAAAAAGAAAGTGACATATTAAATTTACTATATACTTAAAGAGATTTGCAATTCCATTTGCAATTCTATTTTTTTTCTATTTTACCTTGTATATGAAAATGTTCATTTTATTTTATCTAAGTTCACAATAAGAAAAGTGATATTTTTTTCCAGAGACAGAAACAAGTGGAACAGTACACTATAGCTAATATTCTAGAGGAAGGCACCTTTGGCTCAACTCCTGACTTTACTGCTACTTCCCTATGTTCCCTGCCTGGATCAAGTAGTTTCCTTTCACTGGGCCTCAGTTTTCTCTTGGAGAGTCATGGCATTGTAGGAGCAGTACTAGTCAAAGTAGTAGAAATTTGCATTTGTATAATCTTTTAAGGTTTGCATAAATATCATTTGAAATCTCATTATTAGTCTCAAAGCAATCTAACTTTGAGGTCCATGATATTGCAATTTTGACCAGGTAAAAGAGGCTTTTCTTTGCCTCCTTTCTTACCTAATCTTAGTCACTGAATGGACTTTGCCTCAGGCAATCTGAGACCTATGAAAGTTCTTAGTTTAAAAGGCCAAGGTCCCCCACTACATCTGGGCCATATCCATTTGTCATGATATATATATTGCCACTGGACCCAGATAGCTCAGGCGGAGACAGTGAGGCTGGTGACTTTGCACAGCACTCCCTTACTTAAAAAATCCATTTCATTAAAAAAAATCCAATTCATTGCAGGTCATGACATGCTCTCCCTTGTAAGTGCCAAATTTAATATGGGGAATGTTACTTGGGTGGTTCGGCATAATATTGGGATAAGAAAGGAGATTAACAGCCTTTAAAAAAAAACAAAACAGAGTTTATTAATGGGAACAAATTTAAGGTTAATAGAACTAGGAACAAAGAAAAAGGGAATAGGGGAAGGAAAAAAGATATAATCCACAACTCACCAACACCTGGAAATCAGCAATTTCAAAGAGAAAGTGCTGCACAGCTTTCCAGCATCTCTCTCCCTCCACCGCTCATGCCAGAGTGAGCTCTTCTACTTTCTCTCTCCCAGAAGCCTCCACTCTCACAAGAAATATGGCTGGCCACACACACACAGCCCCAAGCTAATTGGCTGACAGCCCTGATTGACAGAACTAAGAAGCGGCAATACAAATGCCAGCCCCTCAGCTTCCAGACGCCGAAGATCACCTGACCTGTCCTCACTGGGCTTCCTGTCATTGTAATTTGGCCAGGCCCCAGTGGGAGCCAGCATGCACAGGTGTGTGTAAGGGCCTCCAATCCCAGCCAAAGATGGGGTCACAGCAACCCCAAGTCACAACCAATTTCTTACTCCCTAATGTCACGGTCCTCTTTGAGAACAAAGGACAAGCCACAACAAGAAGAACATTATTCCCATTTTGCAGGTGAAGAAATTGAGACTTACTCTAGATTGCACAAACTATAAGTACTGAGGTAAGGTTTAAACAATTCCTACTGACTCCAGGTTCATCACTCCGTTATTCGCTATGCCATAATGAGGGATTTGGACTAAATTGCAGCTAGGGGACCCAGTGAATAGAGCACTGGGCCTGGAGTGAGGAAGACCTGAGTTCAAATCTAGCCTTCTACACTAGCTGTATGACCTTGGGTTAGTAACTTAACCCCATTTGCCTCAGTTTCTTCATCTATAAAATGAGGAAATAGGTAGGTGCTATGAAATAATAGCACCTACCTCTCTGGTGAGGATCAAGTGAAATAACTCTAAAGTGCTTGTCACAGTTCCTGGCACATAATAAGTGCTATATAAATGTTTGTTTTTTGTTTTTTTGCAGGGCAATAGGGGTTAAGTGACTTGCCCAGGGTCACACAGCTAGTAAGTGTCAAGTGTCTGAGGCCGGATTTGAACTCAGGTCCTCCTGAATCCAGGGCTGGTGCTTTATCCACTGTGCCACCTAGCCGCCCCTAAATGTTAACTATTATTATTTTTTAAAGTAATTCATATTATCTTTGTATCTTGGTATATCACTTCCCGTTATTAGCCTCATCAATAAAATGAAAGTTTTTAAATTAGATCATCTCTAAGATTACGTCTAGCTTTTTTTTTTTTTTTTTTTGCGGGGCAATTGGGGTTAAGTGACTTGCCCAGGGATACACAGCTAGTAAGTGTCAAGTGTCTGAGACAATATTTGAACTCAGGTCCTCCTGAATCCAGGACCATTTCTTTATCCACTGTGCCACCTAGCTTCCCTCTTCTAGCTTTTACATTTTAGGATTCCATCTCTTTTTTCCCCCATCACTAATATGCCACATTTGTTCTTCTCATCCATTATATTATGCCTATTATATATATATATATATATACATTATTGTCTTTATTATTTTTTTCATATTTTTACATTTAACCCAGAGTCAGAAGATATGATACAGCAAGTTCGCATGGGATCTCTATGAGAAATATCATTATCATAGATTTGCAGCAGAATTAGGATATAAGTGAACATTTTCTCTAGTGTCACCAGTCTCTCAGTTTGCACTCATTTACCTCTCTTCCTTCAGTTGCCCATGTCCTTTGTTCTCTTCCTACCAAAACCCTTATGAAAAATCTAATAAAATTATTCACATTATGGTATCAATAGCTGATAGTAGCATAGAGCATAGTCTTAAATTCCCAGCATTTAGGCATGATTGCTTTTATTCCCCCTGTACCTAGCCCAGTGTCTGGCACCTATCATTCACTAAATAAATGCTTCTTGATTGACCGAATGCCATTCCTTAGGGAAGGAGGGGGGGAAATTGGCATGTTAATCAACATTAAAGGTCTAAGTTAAACAAATGAGAGTTTGTTATTGTTTTGAGAGCAATGTGGTAAGATGATGAGAGCTCACTTTGCCTTTAGAGAAGATAACCCTAAACATTTCTATTATATATAAGTAAAGGAAATTAAGAATTTGGAATTTTACATCTTCCCAATGCAATGGGTTTGATTTGACCGGATTCTGGTCTGTCTAATGCATCTACAATCACACTCAGGGTAGACTGACAGAGCTGAAGTGTGAGTGGGAGGGAGAGATCATACTAGCAATCATGGGAAATTCCCAAAAGATGAAAATGCTTTCTCTGTAATCTGAAATAATTGAGGAACAGTTTAGAAGATGTTTTCACATGTGAAGGTTTAATTCTACAATTTATTTTTCTGCTTTTCAAATCATTTTTCCCAAGGCAACATGTACACAGTGCTCATTTGGGTCTCTTTTAATTTGAGAAAAGATTCATCCTTTCACTAGGCTGGTCCTGAAAAGTTATCTACTCTAGTTAGGTGCCTTTAAGGACTTTCTGCTTCCTCCTCTTCTTACAATTCTGGATAAATGCATTTGGAGTAGATGGAATTGAAATGAAAGTTATCAGAATATGTAGAGGGGAAAGGACAAATAGAATGGCCATCTGTATTTCATTCTCTCATTGCCCCTCTTCCATACATCAAATTAAAAAAAAAAAATTTTCCTCATCATTACCACCTTTGCTTTTGTCACAGAAAATAAGGTAGCCCTTTCTGCCAAGGTTAACATATTCACTTGTGCCAATGACCTGATCCCTTCTGGTTGTTTCTAAAATTCTTATGCATTTGTCATTCCCACTCTCCACCTTCAATTTGCTATTATTCAATGGGATCTTTTCCTTCTGTCTACAAATGTATGCAAGTCTCTCCTACTCTAAAAAAAATAATATCTTCCTGTTGCCACATATGCCACACAAGCCTCCACCTTGGTTTCTCCTCCCCTTCACTGTTAGAATTCAAGAGTAAATGTTCTTCACTTGTGAATATGTGTGTGCATGTACATATGTATATGTATGTATCATGGACCCTTCTGGTACTCCAGGGAAGCCCAGGATTCACTTCTCAGAATAGTGTTTTGTTATCTACATTCATGATTAAGGACATTCTAAATTTCCTGAGAGGTTAAGAAAAATAAAGATGTATATTTTTGTATCTAAAGTCATGGACTACATAAACTTTATCCATGGATTTTGTGGCCTGTAGATCCCAGATTAAGAATCCCTGTCTTGGAAAGAGTGGTCTGGTCTTATACTATCTCCTACTACTAATGATCTAATTACTCCTTAGTCCCAGAAATCTGGCTTCCCTTTGTAACACTTAAATGAAATTGTTCTTTCTGAGGTCAACAATGAACTGTATGCTGTCAAAAATGAATAGCTCTGGGGGAAGCTAGGTGCAACAGTGGATAAAGCACTGTCTCTGGATTCAGGACAACCTGAGTTCAAATTCAGTTTCAGACACTAGACATTTAACTAACTGTGTGACCCTGGGCAAATCACTTAAGCCTCATTGCCCCACCAAAAAAAAAGAAAGAAAAACAAAAACAAAAGAAAAAAATGAATAGCCCTTTTCCAGTCTACATTCTTCTTCACTTTTCTGAGTAAGCCATTCTTGGAAAGGGAAATATGATCTCTTTTCACTTTGTGTCTGTGACATAGTTGATTCTGTGATAAAATAATGGAATTTCGAAGACACCCAGGGGTCCCACCTGATTGATTTGTATTGTTTGAATTTGGTGATAATGAGAAACTAAGGTACTTGGGATGATTAGATTGTAGCCACACCTGGGTGGCCCTGAGTGACATGTTGATGTACTACTGACGTCAGCAGGGGACCACTCTCAGCCAATCAAGCTTGAAGGGGAGGCCCTTTGGGGGAGGGAGAGAGAAAGTAGAAAAGAGAGTGCTGGCTTTGAGAAGCTCTCTTTCCTTTTGTTGAGCTTTGGGAGCATATCAGAAAGGGACTGCACAGCTGACTCTCATTGAAAAACTACAGATCCCAGGTGGTGAGTTTGTGGAAGTGAGGCCAGATCTTCAAGCTAGCTGAACTTGGAAGCAAGTTTGGGGTTTGAGTCAGTCTTTGCTAAAGCCAGGAAGCTTATTCGTTTTTCTCTTCCTCTATTCCCTTGTCCCTGGCTTTATTAACTTTCCCTTTGTTGCAAATTTTATTCACATTAATAAAACCTGCTTTGTTTGTGGAAAAGAAGCTGTTAATCTTATTTCTTATTAGCCTGGGAGGAAGAAAACTTTGGACCTAGAGGTATATAATTATTTTCTGAACCCCAATATTATGGTGAGCCACTCAATTAACTCTCCCCATAATAATTTTGGCCCCTACAATTCCTATCTTCACTCTCAACATTACACTTTGGTGATTTAATTTTTGTTACAGCTTCAATTATTACTTTTATGGTAGAGAGAAGCCAGGAAGTTGTCTGAGATCCCCCAAATTTCCCTTGGAACCAACATGAAATCAAACCTCTAAATGGATTCTGGAGCTACAAAACCTACAAAAATATGGAGTGAAACAATTTTCCAGCTTAAGATAACTCAGAAGGATTTCAGAAAAGGGTAGTACAATGCAAGCACAGAGGGTGTTTGGGCAAGCAAACACAAGGTTCTTAACCACAGCAGCTGAGGACCCTTGGTCCAGGCTCAGAAGGCTAGGGGAAGGGCAGGTCAGTTGTGAGCTCCCCCCCCCCAACTCTCTGGCTTCCTGGCTCCAACACAGAATGCAATCTGCCAACTGGGTTATACACTACACAACAGGTGCCACTTGGCTGGGCCACCCCAATGAAGTAAGTCACTGCGAACTGCTGAGACTTCAGAACAGAAAGTCATTGATCAAACCCCTGGCCCCCAGCACAAGAAGCTTGGGACAGTGGCTCCTGAGCCCCAGGAACAGAACTCAACTTTAAACATCATGTAATAGGCTAAAATATGAGTAAGAAACAACAACAACAAAAAGAACTCTCATGATAGTAAAGAACTTTGGCAACTGTGAAGACCAAAACACAAACACAGAAGAGGACAACGCTGGCAAAATACTGACATGTGAAACCTCAAAGGGGAAGATGAATTGGTCTGAAGACCATGAAGCCTTCTTGAAAGAGGTCAAAAAGGATTTTTAAATCAAATAAGAGAAGTAGAATCTAAACTTGGGAAAATAAATGAGAGGTTTACAAGAGAGAGCAATTATCTTGGAAAAAGGACAAAAATTGGCTGAGAAAAACAATTCCTTAAAAAGTACAATTAGCCAAATGGGAAAAATATCCACTGAAGAAAACAACTCTTTAAAAATTAGAATTGGTCAAAAGGAAAAAAAAATGGTCCAAAAGCTGTCTGAAGAAAATGTCTTTTTTTTTTCTTTTTCTTTTTCTTTCTTTTTTTTTTTTTTTTGGCAATGGGGGTTAAGTAACTTGCCCATGCTCACACAGCTAGTTTGAACTCAGGTATTCCTGAATCCAGGGATGGTGCTCTATCCACTGCACCACCTAGCTGCCCCTGAAAATAAGTCCTTAAAAATTAGAATTCAGCAGATTAGGAATCAGTCAAACCAAATCAAAATAGTGTGTAAATAGAAGAATATCTACAATATTTCATCAGAAAAACAACTGATCTGGAAAATAGATCAGGAGAGACAATTTAGGAATTATTGGAGTACCTGAAAGTTATGATAAAAAACGACAACAACAACAACAACTTGGAAAACATGTTTCAGGAAACCATCAAGGAGGAATGCCCTGATATCCTAGAACCAGAGGGTAAAATAATCATTTGAAGAATTTACCAATCCCTTCCTGAAGGAGACCCCAAAATGAAAACCCCAGGGAATATTATAGCCAAATTCCAGAATTATCAGGTAAAAGAGAAAATTTGGCAAGCAGCGCCCCCCCCCCCATAAACAATTTAAATACAATGGAGCTACAGTCAGGATTAAACAGAACCTGGCAGTTTCAACATTAAAGGATTGGAGAGCTTGGAATATAATATTCCAGAAGGCAAAGGAGCTTGGATTGCAAACAAAAATCAAGTACCCAGAAAAAGAGAGCATAATATTTCAGGAAAAAAGATGGATATTCAATGAAATAGGGGGTTTAAAGCTTTCCTCATGAAAAGATTAGGTCTGAACAGAATATGTAATCTCCAAATACAAGACTCAAGAGAAGCATAAAAAGGTAAAAGCAGAAAAAATGTTATTAAATAAGGTTGAATTGTTTACATACCTACATGGTAAGAAGATATTTGTAACTTTTGATGTCTGTATTTCTACTAGGGTAGATAGAAGGAATATACATAGATAGACAGTGTGGGTATAAGTTGATTTTGATGTGATGCTGTGAAAGAAAACTTAAAGGGTGAAAAATAAAGGATTGTACTGGGAGGAGAAGAAAGGGGAGGCAGAATGGGGTAAATTATATCATAGGAGAGGAACAAAAGACTTATCACAGAAGAGGGACAGAAGGAAGGGGATGAGCTTTATTTGAATCTTACTCTCATCAGATTTCACTCAAAGAAAAAATAACATATGCATTCAGTTGTGCATAAAAATAAATCTTGCCCAATAGGGAACCAGGAAGGGAAAGGGGAAAGAAAAGGGATGGGGAGGCTGATAGAAGGAAGGTCATATTGAGGGAAGCAGTGGTCAGAAGCAAAACACAGGGTGAAAGGAGAGAGAAATGTATGGACAAGAGGATGGAGGGAAACACAGAGTTAATAATCATAACTGTGAATGTGAATGGGAAGAACTCTCCCATAAAATGGAAGCATATAGCAGAGTGGATTAAAATCTAGAATCCAAAAATATGTTGCTTACAAGAAAGATATTTAAAGCAGAGAGATGGACACAGATTAAAGGTAAAATTTGCGAGTAGAATATGCTATGCTTTAGGTGAAGTTAAAAAAAAAAACAAAGCAGGGGTAGCAATCCTTATCTCAGACAAAGCAAAAGCAAAAGTAGACCTAATTTAAAAAGACAAGGAAGGAAAATACATCTTGCTAAATGGTGCCATAGACAATGAAGTCATTTCAATATAGCATCTAAATACTTAGAGGAGAAGTGAAGTGAGTTAAAGGAGAAAATAGACAGCAAAACTATACTAGTGGGGCACCTCAATGTCCTCTAGGACTAGTTTTATCTAACCACAAAATAATCAAAAAAGAAAGAAGTTAAGGAGGTGACTAGAACTTTAGTAACATCAGAAAGATAGAAAACTGAATGGGGAAAGAAAAGAATATACTTTTTTCTCAGGAGTACATGGCACCTACACAAAAATTGACCATGTATTGGGGCATAAAAACCTTACAGTTAAATGCAGAAAGACAGAAATAATAAATGCATCCTTTTCAGGTCATGAATCAATAAAGATTATATGCAATAAAGAGCCATGGAAAGATAGACTGAAAAATAATTGAAAACTAAATGATCTTATAGTAAAGAATGCGTGGGTCAAATAACAAATAAAAGAAACAATAATTTCATCCAAAAGAATGACAGTAATAAGACAAAATACCAAAACATATGGAATGCAGCCAAAGAAATTCTTAGGGAAAATTTTATATCTCTAAATGCCTACATGAATAAAATAAAGAGATCAAAAAATTGGTCATGCCACTAAATAAGAAACTATAAAGAGAACAAATCGAAAATCCCTAATTAAAGACCAAATTAGAAATCCTAAAAAATCAAAGGAGAGATAAATGTAATTGAAAGCAAGAAAAGTACTGAATTAATAAATATAAATACATAAAGATGAGATGTTTTTTAAAAATACAATAAAAGAGGTAAACTTTTGCTTAATTTGATTAAAAAAGAAAGAAGAAAAACCTAATTACCAACATCCAAAATGAGAAGAGTGAATGCAGCACCATGGAAGCAGAAATTAAAGCAATAATTAGGAGCTATTTGGCCCAACTATATGTCAATAAATTTGACAATCTAAATGAAATGGATGAACATTCACCAAAATATAAGTTGCACAGATTAACAGAAAAGGAAATAAAATCCTTAAATAAAAAAGACATCAAACAAGCCATCAATAAAATCATTTAAAAAATCTCTAGGGCCAGATGGATTTACAAGTGAATTCTATCAAAAATTTAAAGAACAATTATTTCCATCACTGTATAAACATTTTGGCAAAATAGGTGAAGAAATCTGGTACTGCTAGCCGACCTTCATTCATATTTTTTTCATTGATTTCCTTGAACTTTTGTTTTTCCAGATGAATTTTATTATTTTTTTTAGCTCTATAAAATATGTTTCATAGTTTGATTGGTATATCACTAAATAAATAAATAAAGTTGGGTAGGATTGTCATTTCTATTACATTGTCTCTGCCTACGGTAATGATTGGAATGATGCCACCTACTGGAGACTTTCTGTGGAAAGCTCCACCATGAGGAAAATGCCTCAGAGGCATTGTGGCTTTTCCTTGGCGTCAGGAAATGACATTTGCTCATGGGTGCTGTCTATCAAGGCTACCAGCCAATCAACTTGAGGAGCCTCCTATGGTCTGGGAGGAGACAGGAAGGAGGAAAGGGAGCCTGCGCAGAGAGCGCTGGTCTTTTTGGCTTCCTGACTTGATGGTGGTGGCGGCAGAGGACTTCACAGGAAATTTGAGGAAAGATAGGAATGCCAGGCTATTAGAATTCTGTTCTCAATCTTTTTCTTTCCAATAAACCCTTAAAAACCTAAACTTGTTTTATCAGTGATTTTTAGTCAGTTTCCCCCAAACTGGGGGAACAGATTAGAATCCACATTCTCTTTCTGTTATAATATGCACCATCTGTAACATGTATTCTCTGCAGAGGCCCTCCCTTTGCAAGACTAATGTCAAAGCGTCGGTTCATGAGGACAAAAAAAAAATCGCCCCTCTGGACAAAAACTTTCCTCTCTTCCTTTTCTATATTGTTATTAACATATTGTTAGCATAGGTTATTATATTCTGTTATTTTTGACTGTTTCATCAAGGAAATGTACCGTTTCTTGAGGAAACAAAGTGGGGAACTGTAACGATTGGAATAACGCCACCTGCTGGAGACTTACTGTAGAAGAGTTCCACCCATGAAGTGAAGGTCTTTGAGGGCAAGACCAGGAGTCTTTTCTTTGGCGTCAGGAAGTGACGCGGGCTAGTGGGAGGAGGAAGGAAGAGACTGGCGCTCAGTCTCTCTCTCTTTCCTTTGGACTCTGGTGGAGAGCAGAGCTAGAAATGTGCTCTCCCTTTAATAGATAGGAATCTAGGCCTTTCTCTCTCTCTTTACCAAATTCTTGTTCTCCTTAATAAATGCTTAAAAGTCTAACTCTTGCTAAAGCTTATAATTTATTGGCGACCACTCATTGGATATTTTAGACAGTTTAGCTAGAATTTCAGCCCTTAACACTACCCATGAGCAGTTAATATTTTTCTAATTGTTTAGATCTGACTTGATTTCTGTGAAAAGTGTTTGGTAGTTCTGGTCATATAGTTTCTGAGTTTGTCTTGGCATGAAGACTCTCAAGTATTTTATATTGGCCACAGTTATTTTAAATGGAATTTCTCATTCCATCTCTTGTTGTTGGACTTTATTGGTAATATATATATATATATATATATATATATATATATAAATGCTGATGATTTATGTGAGTTTAATGATGTATTGTGAAGTGAGCAGAACCCAGAGAACATTGTGAACAGAGAGAGCATTATTGTTTGATGAAAAGCTGTGAATGATTTGACTTTTCTCAACAATACAATGATCTAGGACAACCCCAAAGGACTATTGATGAAATATGCTATCCACTTCCAAAGAAAGAAGTAATACTGATGAAACAGACTGAAGCATACTATTTTTCACTTTCATTTTTTCTTTTAATCAAGTTTTTTATTTTTTGTACAAAAGGACCAATATGGCAATACTTTGCATAATCATACCTGTATAACCCATATCTGATTGCTTGCTACCTCAGGGAGGGGGGCTGAATGGGATGGAAGGAGGGATAAAATTGGAACCCAAAACTAAACATAAAAATGTTTATTAAATTAAAAAAAGAAAAGCAAGGTTCACAATGAATATGTTCTAGAACAGTTGTGACATGTGGCTCATGGACCAATTCCAAGTGCAAGTAGAGGCTGATTAAAAAGTAATTGGGGGGCAGCTAGGTGGCGCAGTGGATAGAGCACCGGCCCTGGAGTCAGGAGTACCTGAGTTCAAATCCGGCCTCAGACACTTAACACTTACTAGCTGTGTGACCCTGGGCAAGTCACTTAACCCCAATTGCCTCACTAAAAAAATAAAAAAATAATAAAAAAAAAAGTAATTGGGGGGGGGGCAGCTAGGTGATGCAGTGGATAGAGCACCAGCCCTGGGTTCAGTAGGACCTGAATTAAAATCCAGCCTCAGATACTTGACTCTTACTAGCTGTGTCACCCTAGGCAAGTCACTTAACCCTCATTGCCCTGCCACCCAAAAAAAGTAATTGGGAAATATTTATCAAAATTAATAAAAGTTAAATAAAACAAAAAAAATAGTTGAAGTCCTACCAAATTTCTTTTATGAGACCAATACAGTGCTAATAACCTGGAAGAATCAAAACAGAGAATGAAAATTATAGACTTATTTTCCTAATGAATATCTATGCAAAAATTCTAAATATAATATTAGCAAAAAGATTATAACAATTTTTCACCAGAATAATACAGTATGACTAGGTGGGATTAAAACCAAGAATGCAGGACCAGTTCAATATTAGGAAAACTATCAACAGAATCAACCACATCAATAACAAAACTAACTGAAATCATATAATTATCTCAATAGATGCAGAGAAAACTTTTGACAAAATACAGCACCCATTTCTATTCCTATTCGAGAATAAAGGAATAAATGGAGCTTTCCTTATAATGATAAACAGTATCTATCTAAAACCACCAGCAAGCATTATATGTAATGGGTATAAATTAGAAGTGTTCCTAGTAAGATCAGGGGTGAAACAAGGCTATCCATTATTCCTATTCATATTGTATGCAAAATGGTAGCTTTAGCTTTGAAACGAAAAAGAAATTGAAATAATTAGAATAGGCAAGGAGGAAACAAAACTATAGATTTTATGATGGTATACTTGGAGAATCCAAGAGAAATCAACTAAAATTCTACTTGAAACAATTAACAACTTTAGCAAAGTTGCAGGATATAAAGTAAACCCACATAAATTATCACCATTCCTATAGATGGTCAGCAAAGCCCAGGCACAAGAGATTGAAAGAGAAATTCCATTTAAAATAACTTTAAACAATATACAGTATTTGAGAGTCTACTTGCCAAGGCAAACCCAGAAACTGTATGAACACAATTACAGAACAGTTTTCATACAAATAAAATTAAATCTAAACAACTAGAAAGATATCAACTATTCATGGGTAGGCTGAGCTAATTTTTTAAAAAATGACAATTCTCCCTTAATTATTTTTTTCGTATTCAGTGCCATACCAGTCAAACTACCAAAAATTATTTAATACAGCTAGAAAAAATAATAACAAAAATTTTCTGGAAGAACAAAAGGTCAAAAATATCAAGGGAATTAATGAAAAAAATACACAGGAAGGTGGGGTAGCCATGTCAAATATAAAGCTATATTATAAAGTGGAAGATATCAAAACTATTTGGTACTGGCCAAGAAATATAGTGGTGGATCAGTGGAATAGGTTAGGCACAGGGGACATAGCAGTAAATGACTATAGTAATCTTCCATTTGATAAACCCAAAGACTCCATGTTCTGCAATAAAAACACACTATTTGACAAAAAACTACTGAGAAAACTGAAAAATATTATGGCAGAAACTAGGCATAGACTATCTTACACGATATAGAAAAATAAGGTTAAAATGGATACATGATTTAGACATAAAGGGTAACAATATAGGCAAATTAGGATGTATGTAGAGGAGAAGAATTTATGACCAAACAAAAGACAGGGAAAATTATGAAATGCAATTGGATAATATTGATTACATTAAATTAAAAGTTTTTGTACAAACAGAACCAATGAAGCTAAGATTAGAAGGAAAGCAGAAAGCTGGGAAATAATTTTTACAGCCAGTGTAAAGGCTTCATTTCTAAAATATACAGAGAACTGAATCAAATTTACAAGAACACAAAGTCATTCCCCTGTTGAGAAATGGTTAAAGGATATGAACAGGCAGTTTTCAGATGAAGAAATCAAAGCTATTGTTGTCATATGAAAAAACTTTTCTAGATGACTATTGATTAGAGGAATGCAAATTAAAACAATTCTGAGGCACCACCTCATATCTATCAGATAGGCTAATATGACAAAAAAGGAAAATGATAAATGTTGGAGAAAATGTAGGAAAATTTGAAGACTAATGTATTGTTGGTGGAGCTGTGAACTGATCCAACCATTCTGGAGAGCAATTTGGATCTATGCCCAAAGGGAGATGGGGTTGTGTATACTCTCTGACTGAGCAATAGGTCTGTATCCCAAAGAGATCATAAAAAGGGTAATGAATCCACATGTACCAAATTATTTCTAGCAGCTCTCTTAGAGGTGGCAAATAATTGGAAATTGAGGGGATGCTCATCGGTTAGGGAATGGCTGAACAAGTTGTGGCATATGAATATAATGGAATATTATTGTGCTGTAAGAAATGATGAGCAGGCAGATTTCAGAAAAAAAACCTGGAAAGACTTAAGTGCACTAATGCTGAGTGAAGTGAGCAGAACCAGAATAACATTGTAGACAGTAATAGCAACATTGTGTTATGATCAGCTATGATAGCCTTAGCTTTTCTCAGCAATACAACGATCCAAAAGACTCATGATGGAAAATTCTCTCCATATCCAGAAAAAAATCCATGGAATCTGAATGCAGATTGAACCACACTGTTTCTAATTCTTTTGTTCTTTTTCTTTGAGATTTTCTACTTTTGTTTTGATTCTTCTTTCACATCATGACTAATGCAGAAATATGTTTAATATTATTGTACATATATAACCTATATCAGATTGTTTTCTGTCTTGGGGAGATGGGAGAGAAGGGAGGGAGGGAGAAAAAACAGCTCTTAGCTTTATTAATTTAGTAGTTTTCTTTTGACAGCTCTCCTTAGCCAGAAAAAAGAACCTTGGAGTCTGAATGTAGATCAGAACATACTATTTTCAGTTTTTCTTTATTTCCTGTGGTTTTCCCCTTTTCTTCTGATTCTTCTTTTAAAGCATGACTAATATGGAAATGTTTATAACATGATTGTACATATATGACCTATATCTGATTATTTGCTGCCTTGGTGAGGGGGGATGGAGAAAAAATTGTAACTCAAAATCTTACAAAAATGAATGTTGAAAACAATCTTTTCATGTAATTGGAAAATAAAATACTGCCAAGAAAAAAAAATGAAGTGCACTGCTAATGCCTCAAACTTTTTTTCCTTTCTGTAAACTGAAATCTTTGGCTTCTTTAAACCTGGACTTTTCCCCAACTTCTTACAACCCATGATTGGCATCACCCTCCATCTAGTTCATCTAGACTTGAAATCTTGAGATTATCTTTGACTCTTTCATCTTCTTCATTCCCCATATCTATTTAGTTACCAAGGCTTTTTGATTTGATCCTGAAGATATTTTTTGAAATTTAATGGGAAGAGCATAGAATTCTGCCTCAGGAGCCAGAGGTCCAGGGTTACATTTCGGCCTCTTACACTTGGTGAACTTCAGCAAATAACTTAACCTACATGGGTCTTAGTTTTCTCATCTTTAAAATGAGGGGTATAGGACTAAATGGGCTCTGAGATACCTTCCATTTCTAGATCTATGATTCCATTGCTCTCATATCTATCCTTTTTACATACTGTTAAAATTCTTATTAGATTTGCCCCCATACTCTAGAGTGTAGCCAGTCAACATCCCTTTGTATTCTATTCTGTCAGACAGCATATTAGTTATACTTTCCAGGTTTGTGTTATCAAATTTGATTAGTATGACATCTATATTTTTATCCAAGTCATTGATAAAAAATGTTAATAGCATAGTCTATACATAGATTTTTGGGCTACTCCAGTAGAGATGTCTTGCCCTGTTAACATTGTGTCATTAACACAGTTTGAGTACACCCATTGAATTCGTTCTGAATTCATTTAATAGTATTATCATTAAATTCATTTCTTTCTCCCCCCAAAAAGTGTCAGGTGCAGGATTTAAGCTCAGATTCTGCCTGATTCCACATCCTAGTCTCTTATGAATATATCATGCTGCCTCTCTGGGGCCAAGTAAAACAAAAGCTATGCTAGGTCTTTCATTTCTTTCTCAGAATTCTTTATCTCAACTCTCTCAATTGATTATGAATGGGGGGGGCAGCAGAATGGAGCCAGAATGGCAGAATGAAGTAAGCCTTTCTGTGGAGATCTCCCAACCCTTTATACAACTTTAAAAATGCATCAAATCAAATACTGCTTGGGAGAACAACCATCACCAACACAACAACAACATCCACAACAAGTAATAGAGATGTATTTTTCCAGCCCAGTACAGCTTAGAAGGACAGAAAAGTCTACAGACACTTTAGGTAGGTAGAGAGCACAACATGGCATAAGTAGTACCTATTATGGATCCTAGAGGCAGTAGTGATGGCAGCAATGGATGCAAATAGGGGTGCTCATTGTCAATAGATGGTAAGGGATCTAAATACCTGAAACCTGTGTAGTAACACTCTGTATAGGACAAGGTGCCATTTGGCAGCTATTGCAACCATTACCATTGTGGGTCACAATTTCAGGGCAGAGAAGAGTGGTTAGAGTCTAAAGGTATGAGGAAGCAAGGTCCGTACTTTCATAAGGATCAGAGCACAGACTGAGAGGATAGTAACCCAAACTCTTCCCAGATCATACCACCTTGGAAGCATCAAAACCCTACAAAAGCCCCCAAATCTATCCCCTAAAGCTCAGGCTGCCCATCCACCACAAGTTGAGCAGAATCCAACTCTAACATAAAGTCCAAAGTAAAGAAATAGGATAGAAAAAAGTGAGTGAATAAAACAAATTAGAACCTGACCATAAAAAGCTGCTAAAATAAAAGGGAAGTGCAAGACAGAAACTTGGAAGAAAATAATGACATGAAAACATCTAGAAGGAAAGCCTCAAAGGAAAAATGCAGATTGATACAAGAATTCCTGAAAAAGCTAAAGGAATTTTAAAGAGAACAAAAAGTGATTTTACAAATCAAATAAGAACAGTAGAGAAAATTGGGAAAAGAAATGAGAGCAAAGAAAATTAAGGAAAGAGAATTGTTGTTTGTCCTTCATTCTTGGAGAGGACCATGATATCAGGGTAATGTCATGACTTGCACTGAATTGGATTTAAGTGAGGGAGTGCTATGCAAAGTCACCAAACTCACTCTTTTCTACAGAGCCAATTTACTAGTGGCAAGATATTTATTAAGATGAATGGAAATGGCCCCAGATTTTTAAGACAATTGGGGTTAAGTGACTTGCCCTGGGTCACACAGCTAGTAAGTATCTGAGGTGACATTTGAACTCAGGTCCTCCCAACTTCAGAGCCAGTGCTCTATCCATTGCACTACCTAGGTAACCCAGAAAGGGAATGATTGTCTCAGTAAAAAAAGGTACAAAATTTCATTGAAGAAAATAATTCCTTAACAATTGGAATTGTTCAAGTGGGAGGTAATGATTCCATGAGGCATAAAAAAACTTTAAAAATGAATAAAATAAAATAAAATATGAAATATTTCAAAGGAAAAAAAACTGACCTAGGAAATAGAAGAAATATAATTTAAGAATTAATGGGATACTTAAAAGCTATGATCAAAAAGGAGCCTAGTTGTGATATTTCAAGATATTACAAAGGAAAACTTCATAGATATCATAGAACAAAAAGAAAAGTAGAAACTGAAAGAATCCATTCATTACCTTCTGAGAGTCCAAAAAAAATGTCTAAGAATATTATAATTAAATGGCAGAGCTCCCAGGTCAAGGAGAAAATACTAAAATCAGTCAGAAAGATACAATTCAAATATGTTCTAGCTGCAGTCAGGATCACAGAATTTAGCAACTACCACATGAAAGGATCAGAGGGATTAGAATATGATATTCAAGAAGGCAAAGGAACTTGGATTACAAACAAAAAAAATTATCCAGCAAAAGAGTGTATAATCCGATAAGGAGAAATGGAAATTTAATAAAATAGAGGACTTTTGAACATTGCTGATGAAAAAACTAGAGCTGAATAGAAAATTTGACATTCAAACACAACTCAAGAGAAGTATAAAAAGATAAACATAAATAGGATATTACAAATGATTTAATAAGTTTAAAGTGTTTACATTCCATTATAGGAAGATGATACTTGTAATTTCTAAGAACTTTATCATCATTAGGAAAAGTATAAGTTATACAAAGACAGAGGGAATGGGTATGATGTTGTAATGGTCTCAGAAAAGGAATAGAAATGTGAGAAAGAGAGATTAATGGGAAGAAGGGTCAAGAGAGGAAAAGCAGGGAAAATTCCCTCATATGAAAGAACACAAGGAAAAGGGTTGTTTTTTTTTTTTAAACAATGGAGGGGGAAAAATGGAGAGAAACAGGCAACATTTGAACCTCACTCTAAATTTGAACTAGTTCAGAGATGGAAAAATACATGCATAAATACACACATACATAAATACATGCACACTGATTTAGGTATAAAAGCCATCTTACCCAAAGGAAAACAGAGTGGAAGGGGATAATAGAAAAGGAGTGGTGGTGGTAATAAGTAGTTAACAAAAGCTAAACAGATTTTTGAGGAGGAGATTGGGCAAGAAAAAAAGAGATAAGGATACATAGAAAAGAATAGGATGGATGGGAATATAAAATTTGCAATCATAACTGAATATAAATTGGATAATCTCATGCATAAAATAGACACAGAATGCAAAATGAATTAGAAACCAGACTCCAACAATAAATTGTTTACAAGAGATATTCCTGAAACAGAAAGGCATGTTGAGTTAAAATAAAAGGCTAGAACAGAATCTACTATACTTAAGTTGAAGTAAAACGTCAGGAGTAGCGTTGATGATCTCTGAGAAAATGATAGCAAAACCACACCTAATTAAAAGAGATATTTAGGACAGCTACATTTTGCTAAAAGGTAACAGGGGAAATGAAGTAATGTGCAGCAAATGACATTGCATCCCAATTCTTAAAGAAAAATGTTAAAGGAGACCTCAGTTTACCCCTCTAACAGATAAATGCAACCACCAAAATAAAATAAGTTAATGAGATTAATATAATTTTTGAAGTTAGACATGATAGACCTCTGGAAAACATTGAATAGATGTAATATACATATATATATATATACATATATATACATATATATACATATATATATATATATATATATATATATATATATATATATATATATTTTAAACCCATACATGGCACTTTCACAAAACCTGACCATGTACTAGAAAACAAATGCAGAAAAGCAGAAATATTAAATGCACCATTTTTGGACCACAATGCATAAAAAATATATTCAGTTAAGGATCTTTGAAATGTAGTACATAAAATAATTTGAAACTAAAAACCTAATCCTAAAAATAAGTACGTTAAGGAGAAATCAGAAAATTATTAATCATTTTATTAAAAATCCCATCAACAATTAGACAATATACCAAAAGTTACAGGATGCAGCCTAAGCAGTACTTAGGGGAAAATTAATGTATCTATATTCTTATAATGATAATAGAGATGGTAGATCAGTGAACTGGGTATGTAACTAAAACTTATAAAGAGCAGATTTTAAAAATCCATAATTAAATACCAAATAAAAAATCCTGAAAATTGAAGGAGTAATGAATAAAACTGAAAGTTAAAAATATTGAACTAATAAATAAAACTAATAGCTGGTTGCATGATAAAACAAAATATATAAACTATTGGCTAACTTTTTTTTCAATGGAAGATAACCAAAGTAGTGATCTCAAAAATGAAAAAGATCAATGCATAATAAGGAAATGAAGTTAAGGCAATTACTAGGATTTATTTTGTCCACTATCTACTAATAAAATTAACACTCTAAATGAAATGGATAAATATTTACAAAAATAGCAATTGTCCAGAAAAATAGGAGAGGAAATAGTATACTTAAATAACTTTATCTTAAAAGAAATTGAACAAGCCATAAGTCAACTCTCGAAGAAAAAAACCCTCAGGATCAGAAGGATTTACAAGTTAATTGTACTACATATTTAAATAACAATTTCATTATTCTATGAGCTGTCTAGAAAAATTGGTAAAGAAAGAGTCTTACAAAATTCTATGACACAGAGGGACAGCTATGTGGTGCAGTGGATAAAGAACCAGCCCTGAATTCAGGACTACCTGAGTTCAAATTTGGACTCAGATACTTGACACTTACTAGCTGTGTAACCCTGGGCAAGTCACTTAACCCCTCATTGCCTTGCAAAAAAAAAGGCAGGGAGGCCTATGCTTATAAAATTCTACAACACAAATATAGTTTTAATGCCTTAACTAGGGAGGGAAGAAACAGATAGACCTAATTCCTTAATGAATATTGATTCAATGATCCATGACAATTCTAAAGGACTCATGAAAGAAAACGTTATCCACTACCAGAGAGAAATCTTATGAAGTCAGTGCAGATTGCAGTATATTTCATTTTATTATTATTTTTTTATAACATGTCTATTGTTGATGTCATGGTTGATCCTTGCTTTGGATCTTGTAGTTCTTTTTGATGTGGATAAATACAGGCTCTCCCCTACTTCCACAATCCAGTGGAAGGAAATGGAAATCCATAGCAGGTCTTCTGCACTGGAATCTGGAATCAGAATCCTGTTACAGCACCCTGCCCCATTCCATTGCTTAGGATGGGTATACACACACACACACACGTGTGTGTGTGTGTGTGTGTGTGTGTGTGTGTGTGTGTATATATATATATATATATGGGGAGAATCCAGACTGTTGTATCAGATTTGGAATTTCAAGGCCAGTCTTTTGTATTTTGAAACATTTTTTTAAATGCATGGGGATTACTTCACTGACATTTCTTTTTATTCATCTCTCTGGTTTATTGATTCTTTATTTGGTCCTATTTTCCCTTTTACTGAGGTAGTTTCCAGGGAAAGAAGAGATTCACCAGTGTGAGAATTGGAATGACACCCCCTGCTGGGAGGGATATAGCAAGCTCTGGCCTGAAAAGAAACCATGTGATTTTAGAGTCTGGAAGTGACCTTTTCTGGAGTTTCAAAGATCAGTTCAGTGTCAGGAAGTGATGTTTCTCCATGGGACCAGTCAATCAAAGTTACCAGCCAATTAGATTGGAGGTGTGTGTGTGTGTGTGTGTGTGTGTGTGTGTGTGTGTGTGTGCGCGCGCGTATGTGTGCGCGCGCGTACGGCCCTGTTTCCTGTTTCACAAGAGTTTCTGGGAGAAGTTCCTGAGCAGGGGCCCCTTTCATCTGGATTTGGGTTTGGTGGCAGAGGCAGCAGGGGCAGGCAGAATAGGCATATTTTATCCAAGTTGTTTCTCTTTACTAACCCCCAATATACTTTAATAAAAATTTAATGCCCAAAGCTGGGTGCTATATATTTTCTAATTTAAGGTGACCACTCATTAGATTTTAGACATCATAGCAAGAATTTTAGGCCCTTACACCAGAAATTTTCAGGTTGCCATCTTTTCTAGAAATCCTATTAAATTTCATTTTCTTGGATTAATTCTAGGTTCTAACTATTCTCAAGGACTTTTTAGATCTTGTCATGCAATGTGCAAGGTGTTTTCTTTTAACATTTAACATGTCATTCCTCTGATGTCAGTGGAGAGTCAGAATGAGCAGAATTCATCAGAGTACAGGGGAAACATATCTCAAGGGGAGGGCAGAAGGATAGAGAAATTGTACTAGATTTGGAGAGCTGCTCTTGGGAGGTATAGAGGAAAGTCACACAATGGGACACTTTGATTACATTTATCCCAAGTAATTCTTTTTGCCCTTTTGAGAGCTTCAGGTAACCATGTTTGTTACCTAATAAAGATGTTTTATAAACCAATATAGAAAGAAAGTATGCAAGCAGAAGCAGGTATGGGTATAAATGTATAAGTCTGGCAGAAAGAAAATTAATTTGTCATCAAAGAAGGGAACATCTAAGTTCAAGTGTATACCTGAAGTATTAAAAGACACCTTCACTAAAATGAGTGTTCTCTAAAACAATTATGATTCATTTGCAGCTGTCTGAGAAGAAAGAAGTGCCAGTTGAGAGGAGTGACTTTTTTTAAAAAGCTCTAACCAATTTTATAAAAAAATCCTTCTATAAGTTAGCTGAATAAAATGAAAATTGTCATCCTCAAAGACAAAATGAGTGCAAAATAATTAAACTGGGGGGAGAAAACAACAGCTGTGCAGTTCAGGAAAACAACGATAGGTTTCTTTACATTCTCAATGCTACTGACTAGTGGCTGCCTTTCTGGAACTGATATGTATAACTGATACGACAAAACAGTCTATTTCTCAGGTAAGAACAAGGTGATGAAAGGACTCCCAGATTCATGTATTGACCTTGTAAGTAATTAGTTGAATGGTTTCCCTATGGGCTAGCCACATGCTCTCTAGATCTAAGGTGGAGATCAAATTTTCCTTATGGAAGGAGATTGTGAGCCACAGTCTACTAGCTTTATGTAAATATTTATAGGTTTTATTTTTATTTTTTAATTTTTTTAACCCCTAGCTTCTTTTTGTTTTTTGTTTTTGTTTTTGTTTTTAGTGAGGCAGTTGGGGTTAAGTGACTTGCCCAAGGTCACACAGCTAGTAAGTTTTAAGTGTCTGAGGCCGGATTTGAACTCAGGTACTCCTGACTCCAGGGCTGGTGCTCTATCCACTGAGCCACCTAGCCACCCCAATATTTATAGGTTTTCACTTCACAGATTTATTATAGCCTAATTTTCTTTCAATTGAGGATTTTAGTGGTGGAAGATAGCATGTAGATAAATAACTATAAAATCATTTTTTTCTGGAGAGAGGGTACTAGCTACTGGGGAGGCAGGGCAGAGATTAGGAAAGGATTCATATAGAATACATCACTTGAGCAGTGTTTTGACAAGACAAAGAGATTTCAAGAATCTTTGAGCTGAGATGGGAGTACATTCTAGGCACGAGGACAATCAATACAAATGCTTAGAGATTACTTAAGACAGAAGGAAGACATTTTGACCAAACCATCAAGTGTGGCCAAAGAAGAGGATTACTATAAAACAAGACTGGAAAACTAGGTTAGGATCAAATTATAAAAGACTTAAAAGTGAAATAAAGGAATTTCTATTTGATCATAGAGGCAATTGGGAGTTATTTGAATAATTGAATTGGGGAGTGACAGTCAGATCTGTACTTTAGGAATATCGGTTTCTTACACTTTCTTTTCACTACGTATATTCTGTGATCCAATAACACTGGTGCTCCAATAACACTTGAACTCCTTGGTGTTCCTTGCATGTGACACCCCATTTCCTTAGTCTATACCTTTTCACTGGATTTCCCCCTGAGACCTGGGCTGTTTTTTTTTTCTCTTCTTTATACCCTGGCTTGTCTGAAGTCTCAGCAACTATTCCACTCTGCTCAAGAAGTCTTTCGCACTTTCCCCCACTACTAATGCCTTCCTTCTGAGATTACCTCTTATTTATACTTTCTATATCTTATTTGGACATCATTGTTTATATGTTGTCTTCCCACATGAGAATGTGAACTCTTTAAGTTCAGGGACCATATTTTTGTCTTTCTTTGAATCTTTGGAGTTTAGCATATAGTTCCTGACACATAGTAATCACTTAACAAATTGTTCTCTCTTGATGTGCTACACACTTAATCATATTAAGAAAGAAACTTTCATAATCTAAACTTGAGTCCAAAGGGAAGAGCTTAGCCCTTCCTGCTAACCAGTATGTTAAGTGAGAAATCCAATTTTGAGATAGGTGCCTTGGAGGAGAAAATCAAAATATGGAATGATACCTTGCCTGGAGAAATTTACAATTCTTTGGATAGATAAGATTGATACATAAATGAATGAGATGACATGTGCTACAGCTGGTTAGAGAGAAGTTCAGCACAGTTGAGAAGGAGATGAGACTTAATTGGGGCCTTCAAATCTGGGTCACATTGTGACAAAAGAATAGGATGGGGACCTATCCTTTAAGTGAAGAGATCTAAATCCTACAGGGGTTGCTTGGGTTGTTGTAACACCAATGAGTTTGGTTCATTCTGATCAGGGAGAAATTTAAAAATAATTTTGTGGGAACCATGAGTCTCAAATGGTTTCTATTTTCCCACTTAATACAAAGTTTTTCCTTGCTTTAATAGATTCACAAGACCCAGAAAATAATGCAGAATGATATGAATATCAGTGCTGACTGCCCACTCCTTTCCTGAAACGACATTATCAAACAAACAAACAAAAAGCTTCTTTAGGGGATGTAGGTTGTGTGAGTTGCTGATAAGCAGGCCAAATGCAGGAAGTAGTTTTACTTTACACCATTCAGCTTTTATCTGCAGGCAGGAAGAGGTGTGGTAGCTCTTTGGTTTGCTAGAGAAGCTAATCTATCATTCAAATGGAATCTGTCAAAGGCAGCTTGACTTTAAACCGATTCTTGGTCTAATTGTTCTTCTGCCAGTCACATGGGGTAATGTGTGTGTATGTGTGTGCTTAGATGCATTAACAGAGGGATATAAATAAGGCATTTAGTCAAAAAGAACTATAGGGCAGAAAATGACTTACTCTGAGAAGAGGAACCACGGAAATAGCAACTCAGAGGTGCAATGACAGATAAAACCATCTTCTTATTAGGGCCAAACAGGATCACCCATCAGATTGATAAAAGAGAATACTGATGAATTCTGTAAGCACCAGCACATGTCTTAGCCACCCAGGTTAGGCCCTCGGCAAATTTGTGGAGTAAGTGGAGAGACGTGGGTTAGAAGATAATGCAATTAGGTGGATTTGGAGCTGGTTGAATGGACATGTCTAAAAAAATGATCATCAATACATTTCTATCAGTCCAGAAGGATGTCATTAGTGGAGTTTTCCAAGTATTTGTGCTGTTTAATGTTTTTATCTGTGATTTGAATAAAGGCATAGATAGCAGGCAAACAATATTTGCAGATGACACATATCTAGGAGGGATAGATAACAGGGTAGGTTAAAACCTGTTAATTCTAAGATATCTTGGGGTGGATTGAATAAGATAAAAAATTATTAATAGATACAATTGTAAAGTCTTACACTTGGGTTCAAAAATTTATTTCATGGGTGTAAAATTGGGAAAGTATACATTTTTTTTTCTGACAGAAGCTCATTGGAATTTGATTAGATTAAATACTCTATATGTCAATGACATAATATGACAATCAAGAAAGGTGATATAATCTCAGATTCCAATATGTAAGATAAGTTTCTCAATATGAAAGAAGCAATATGTCTGAACCAAATCAGACTTCTACAGAACATGCTTCTTTCAGTTTTGGAATGCTGCTCTAGGACTGAACTGTCCTGATTGGTGGGTGAGTAAATATAAAATGACAGTACCTACTGTATCTAGTAAGCTATAAATCATACTTCAAATCTCTTCTAGCTGTGTACCAAGAAACTAGGGACTACCTGGATATTTTGCATTCTGATCCTCATTTTTATATATAAGCCCTCACCTTTCCCCTCTCCTTTTCTCTTATTGCTCTGGGAAAAGTATTCAAATTAATAATACCATTGCTAATGTATCTATTATAACAGTCAACTTGACAGTTTCTAAGGCTCTGGGGTTGTGTCATTTTTCAGACCAAAATTCCTTTCCCTGGCTACCCATACCGTATGTATGAGTATATTTTTATTCTATAGATCTCTTACCCTCCCTCCCCCCCACAGAATGAGCTCCTCATGGGTAGAGAATATGTATGTGTTGTATGTATACCCTTAGAACCTAGCACAGATATTGAAACATAGGAGGCAATTAATGATTTTCATTCATTCATTCTTTCAGTTCGAATTTCCATATTTTAGAACAACCTTGATATGTGGAGAATACCCAGGGGAGGGTAATCATGATGGAAGAAGACATATAAATGACAAGTTAATGACATATGAGGATCAGGATATTTAACCTGCAGAGTGAAGACTTGGATTTCTTCCATATGTGTGGGAAGAAATGGTAGTTGTCTTTAAGCACTTGAAATACTGTCAGGTAGGTAAGAAAATAGAAAAGTTCTGTTTAGACCAAGAGGGCAGCACTAGGAATGATGCTTCCCCATTTCATCAAGGCAAATTTAGTCTTGATAGAAAGAAAAACTTCCTAAAATTAGTTTCTAAAAATAGAATGGTCTGCTTCCTGGGTTAATGGTTTCAAACACAATGAAACTATCTAACCCACTTGTTGGGTTAGATAAATAGATAGTCATGAATTGGATTCAGTGGTCCTTTCTTAGTATGATTTTTTAGTTGGACTTTGGTAGAGGTAGAATTAGGTTAATAGATAACATCTTTCATTTAAATAGTTAAAACCACTAAGTGATACCAACAGCCATCCAGCTTATCCAATGGGATAGATCAGGAGATGAGTCTTTACCTTAGTATTATGTATTTCATTCTGCTAAGTGGAAATGTCAAGCTTTCTATGATTTTCAGAGATTAGAAGACCTATCCTAGATCTATGTTTTTTCTCTGATTGCGTGTGCAGACACTTCACTCTAGGCACATCCAGTTTGTGTGGATTAATTTAATCTGAATAGCTTTTCATCTTCTAACACCTTCCCAATGAAAAAATGTGGCTCAACCATGAACTTGCTATATATCAGTCTAGTTATGTGATTTTGGCAGAATGGAATCCTCTTTTGTAGGTAAAGACAGAATTGCTCAATTGTATTTTACTTTTGGAATAAATTATAACAACAATAAACAATACCGATTAAAACATCTATGAGAAATAGTTTGATGTAGTAGAAAATCAACTTCAAAGTCAGCAAGTCCTAGGTTCAAGTTTTTACTCTTACACATAGTGCCTGTTTCAACTTGGACACTCATTCAACCTCTCAATGACCATGCTTGCTCTCTAAGACTGTAAATTGCACAAAATTTGCTGACTTACCTCGGAAGAGATGTTTTTCTCACTGGGAGTTCCTTATACTAACATAGTCACAGGTTTATCAGAAAAAACAATGACAATAACATTTCTTTTATGCTGCTCCTGGGTTGCTCCAAACCTAGGAGTTCTTGTGAAGCTTCAGTTTATTTAATGAGTTAAAGAGGAGAAAAAAAAAAGTTATAAACATAACAGCTTCCAAAAGGTATTCATTTCCTTTTAGTTGGCCTAGTTCTTCCATGCTTGGTCACACTTGACCTGGGTCTTACCTACTTCTCAGTATGCCACAGGAATTTGGGCTGTGATGTGAAACAAAGCTTCTTATGACAATTGGTTTTTGTTCAGTGTCCAATTATTGCTATCAGCCTGTGGCTGTCTCCAAAGTATCCTACCATTATATCTCTGCTCTTTAATTAATGAAGACAATTGGATCTCGAAGAGTATGATATTAAATCAGATAACACATGGATTACTAAACCTTTATACATTTACATGTTAACATTTTTAAAATTTAAAAAAAATTTTATTTATTATTTTTAATAAAGTATTTTATTTTTTTCCAGTTACATGTAAAGATAGTTCTCAACTTTTGTTTATACAAACTTTCCAATTTCAGATTTTTCTCCCTCCTTCCCCTCCCTCTCTCTTCCCCTAGACAGCAGGTAATCTGATATAGGTTATATATATATATATATATATATATATATATATATATATAAACATTAAAAAAACCTCAAAATAGAAAAACAACAGCACCAAAAACAAAAGAAATAGTATGGTTCAATCAGCATCTATACTCCACAGTTCTTTTTTTTTTTTCCCCTGGATTTGGAGATCCTCTTCTATCATGAGTTCCCTGGAACTCTTCTGTACCATTGCATTAGTGAGAAGAATGTAGTCCATCACAGTAGATCAACACACAATGTTGATGATACTGTGTACAATGTTCTTCTGGTTCTGCTCATCTCACTCATCATCAGCCCATGCAAGACCCTCCAGGTTTCTCTGAACTCCTCCTGCTCATCATTTCTTTCAGCACAATAGTATTCCATTACATTCATATACCACAACTTGTCCAGCCATTCCCCAATTGATGGGCATCCCCTCAACTTCCAATTCCTTGCCACCACATAAAGAGCAGCTATAAATATTTTTGTACATGTGGGTCCCTCTTCCCTTTCCATGATCTCTCTGGGAAAAAGACCCAAAATTGGTTTTGCTGGGTCAAAGGGTATGCACAGGTTTATAGCCCTGTGGGCATAATTCCAAATTGCTCTCCAGAATAGTTGGATCAGTTCAAAGCTCTACCAACAATATATTAATGTCCCAATTTTTCCACAGCTTCTCCAACATTTATTATTTTCTTTTTTTGTAATTTTAGCCAATCTGATAGGTGTCAGGTGATACCTCAGAGTTTTTTAAATTTGCATCTCTTTAATCATTAGTGATTTAGAGCATTTTTTCAAATGGTAATAGATAGCTTATATTTCTTCATCAGAAAACTTCCTGTTCATATCCTTTGACCATTTCTCATTTGGGGAATGACTTGGATTCTTATAAATTGGATTTAGTTCTCTATATATTTTAGAAATGAGGCCTTTATCAGAAGTACTGGCCACAAAAAATGTTTCCCAGCTTTCTGCCTCCCTTCTAATTTTGGATGCATTGCTTCTGTTTGTACAAAAAATTTTTAATTTAATGTAATCAAAATCATCCATTTTGCATTTTATAATATTCTCTATCTCTTGTTTGGTCATAAACTGTTTTCCTTTCCAAAGATCTGATAGGTAGACCATTCCTTTCTCTCGTAATTTACCTATGGTATCACCTCTTATGTCTAAATCATGTATCCATTTTGACCATATTTTAGTATAAGATGTAAGATGTTGGTCTATGCCCAATTTCTGCCATACTATCTTCCAGTTTTCCCAGCAGTTTTTGTCAAACACTGAGTTCCTATCCCAGAAGCTGGGGTCTTAGGGTTTATCATACAATACATTACTGGTGTCATTTACTACTGTGTTTCTTGTGCCTAGCCTATTCCATTGATCCTCCACTCTATTTCTTAGCCAGTACCAGATAGTTTTGATGATTGCCACTTTATAGTAAAGCTCCAGGTGTGGTACTGCTAACCCACCTTCCTGTGCATTTTTTTTTCATTATTTCCCTGGATATTCTTGATTTTTTGTTTTTCCGGATGAATTTTGTTATTATTTTTTCTAGCTCTATAAAATAATTTTCTCTGATTGGTATGGCACTGAATAAGTAAATTAATTTAGGTAGTATTGTCATTTTTACTATATTCGCTCTGACTATCCATGAGAAAATGATATCTTTCGAATTATTTAGATCTGATTTGATTTGTGTGAAGAGTGTTTGGTAGTTGTGTCCATAGAGTTCCTGGGTTTGTCTTGGCCAGTAGACTCTCAAGTATTTTATATTATCTACAGTTACTTTAAATGGAATTTCCCTTTCCATCTCTTGCTGCTGGACTTTATTGGTCATGTATAGAAACGCTGATGATTTATGTGGATTCATTTTGTATCTTGCTACTTTGCTAAAGTTGTTAATTGTTTCAAGTAATTTTTGAGTTGATTCTCTAGGATTCTTTAAGTATACCATCATATCATCTCTAAAGAGTGATAGTTTTGTTTCCTCCTTTCCTATTCTCATTCCTTTAATTCCTTTTTCTTCTCTGATTGCTAAAGCTAACATTTCCAGTATGATATTAAATAATAGGGGTGATAATGGACATCCCTGTTTCACCCCTGATCTTATTGGGAAGGCCTGTAATTTATCTCCATTGCATATAATGCTTGCTGATCATTTTAGGTAGATACTGTTTATTATTTTAAGGAACGCTCAACCTATTCCTAAGCTCTCTAGTGTTTTTATGAGGAATGGGTGCTGTATTTTGTCAAAAGCTTTCTCTGCATCAATTGAGATAATCATATGATTTTGGTTGGTTTTCTTATTGATGTGGTTGATTATATTAATAGTTTTTCTAATGTTGAACTGGCCCTGCATTCCTGGTATAAATCTCACTGGGTCATAGTGTATTATCCTGGTGATCACTTGCTGTAATCTCCTTGCTAATATCTTATTTTAGATTTTAGCATCAATATTGATTAGGGAAATTGGTCTATAATTTTCTTTCTCTGTTTTTGCTTTGCCTGGTTTTGGTATCACCACCATATTTGTATCATAAAACAAATTTGATAGAACTCCTTCTTCACCTATTTTTCCAAATAATTTGTATAATATTGGTATTAACTTTTCTTTAAATGTTTGGTAAAATTCACCTGTAAACCCATCTGGCCCTGGGAATTTTTTCTTAGGGAGTTCATTAATGGCTTGTTCAATTTCTTTTTCTAATATGGCTTTATTTAAGGATTTTATTTCCTCTTCAGTTAACCTGGGCAGTTTGTATTTTTGTAAATATTCATCCATTTCATTTAGATTGTCAAATTTATTGGCATACAGTTGGGCAAAATAATTCCTAATTATTGATTTAATTTCCATTTCATTGATGGTAACATAACCCTTTTCTTTTTTGATACTGGTAATTTGGTTTTCTTCTTTCTTTTTTTTAAAAATCAAATTAACCAATATTTTATCTATTTTATTGGTTTTTTCATAAAAGCAGCTCTTAGTTTTATTGATTAATTCTATATATTAATTCATGATTCTGCAATTTGGCTACAATATTCCTTGGGGTTTTCCTTTAGGGGTCTCTTTTAGGAGGTGATCGGTGGATTCTTTCAATGATGATTTTATCCTTTGATTCCATAATATCAGGGCAGTTCTCCTTAATAATTTCCTGGAATATAGTGTCTAGATTCTTTTTCTGGTCATGGCTTTCAGGCAGTCTAATGATTCTCAAATTGTCTCTCCTGGATCAGTTTTCCAGATCAGTTGTCTTTCCAATGAGGTATTTCAAATTTTATTCTCTTTTTTTCATTCCTTTGGTTCTTCTTGACTGATTCCTGTTGTCTCATGGATTTCTTATCTTCCAAGTGTCCAATTTTAATTTTTAAGGCATTGTTTTCTTTAGTGAGATTATGCACCTTTTTTTTTTCCATTTGGGCAGATGAATTTTTTAAGGCATTGTTTTCTTCAGTGAAATTATGCACCTTTTTTTTCCATTTGGCTAGATCAATTTTTTAAGGAATTGTTTTCTGCAGTCAATCTTTGTGCTTCCTTATTCCAAGCTGCTGAATCTTTTTTCATAGTTTTCTTGTTTTGCTTTCAATTCTCTCCCCATTTTTTCTTCTACTTCTGTCAATTGATTTCTAAAATCCTTTTTGAGCTCTTCCAGGAAGATTTTTTGTTCTTGAGACCAATTCACCTTCCCTCGTGAGGCTTCACATGTAGGTAATTTGAGGGTATTGCCCTCATATGAGATTGTGTTTGTTTCTTCCCTGTTGATATAGAAGCTCTCAATGGAGAGGCCTTTTTTTTTTCTTTTTTTTTTTTTGCTTCTTACTCATTATTGCAGCTTCTTTCTTCCTTCCTTTCTTTCTTCCTTCCTTCCTTTCTTTCTTTCTTTCTTTCTTTCTTTCTTTCTTTCTTTCTTTCTTTCTTTCTTTCTTTCTTTCTTTCTTTCTTTCTTTCTTTCTTAGGCAATTGGGGTTAAGTAACTTGCCCAGAGTCACACAGCTAGTAAGTGTCAAGTGTCTGAAGCCGGATTTGAACTCAGGTACTCCTGAATCCAGGGCCGGTGCTTTATCCCCTGCACCATCTAGCTTCCCCTATTTATTTATTTTTTAAGTTGAGGTCTGCTCTGGGGGCACCAGGGTCCCTGTTTTGATCTTCTTGTGCTTGGTTATAGGTGCTGTGTCACCAGCTTTTTACACTGAGACCTTTATGGTGTGTGCAGTTCCCCCACCCTGAACTTCCTGTCTGAGCAAGCTGGTATCAGTGGGCCTAGTCATGCCTATCCTGTTTGTGGCCCTTCAGCTGGCAACTTGCCCTCTCGGCTGGTGCAGGTAGGTTTTTCCACTGTCCTTCTGGGCCACATTTTTAAGCCAGGATCCAGGGGCCTCAGTTGTTCGGCTGTGGCCCGCAGCTTCCTGCTGACTTGCCCCAACCCCCTTGGCACTGGGCTGCTGCCCTGCGCTGGGCCTCCCTTTTGCCCAAGTCAGACCGACCTTTCCTGAAGTCTTCTAAATTATCTCTGCTTGGACGACTGCGTCTCTCTGTCTCTTTGCAGGTTCTGTAGTTTCAGAATCCATCCAGAGGCTTGATTTAATATTCTTTTTGAGGGAACAGAAGGAGTACTCAGGCAGCTTGCTGATTCTTCTCTGCCATCTTGGCTCTGCCCCTACAATGTCCTACATGTTAAGCTTATACTACATTCAACGAGAAATTTTAAAGTCCTTACTGGGTGCACAGAACTATACTAGGAACTGGGGATACATAGATAAAAATAAAATTATCATTGCCTTCAATGGACTTACTTTCTCCTGGAGTTGAATAAATACAAGGTGATTTGAGAAGCTGATATGAGTGTGGTACCAGCACATGTTTTAGAGAGGAGATGATGACTGAACCAACCATTAAAGAAGGATAATGATATGAAAGGTAGCGAAATAAAGAAGTAATTTTCCAGGCACTGGGGAGGGGTGAGAGGTGGGTTATATGGATGTATAGAGACTGTAGGAAAGTCAAGGTCAGGGAGTGGGTATTTGTCCAGTTTTGCTAGAACAGAAAGTCAATGAAGTTGAAGAAGAATGAAATGAAGATGGAAAAGTAGGTTGGTGATAAAGGTAGCTGCTGGTTCAGTGAAGAGAGTGCAGGGTTTGAAGTTAGGAAGAACTGAGTTCACCTTCAGCTCCAGACACTTACTAGCTGTGTGATCCTGAGCAAGTTACTTAACCTCTGTTTTCCTCATTTTCCTTAACTATAAAATGAACATAATGATAACACTTACCTTGTAGGGTGTTGTTAGAATTGAATGAGATAGTATTTTTAAAAGGTGCTTGAAACAATGCCTGGGGGATAGTAGGAATTATACAAACATTTATTCCCTCTCTTTCTTATTCCTAGCCTTCAGATTGTGGAGAATACTAAATGCTAAGATGAGAACTTTGCATTTGATCCTAGAAACAACACATTTCACAGTTTTTTTAGCAAGATTGAATGACTAGTTAGCTTCATTTCAGGAAGATCAGATTATTTTGGCAGATGTATGAAGAATGAATAAGAGAGAGGAAAGAATGGAGGCTGGAAAAACAATTAGGAAAACATTATAATAATACAAGTGAGAGATGACAAGGTACTGAAGTAGGGTTTTGGAATCAGGAATAGATTGATGAGACTGAAGAAAATATCATGTAAGAATTAACAAAACTTGGCAACTGATTGAGTATGGGAAATAAAATATAGGAAAATTTCAAGATGGTTTTCAGCTTCCAAACCTTGGCAAATGAGTAGATGATGGTGTCCTTGACAATAATAGAGAAGCTTGAAGAAGATAAGGGTATAATAGGAAGAGGACAAGGTCCATCTTGGGCTTTTAGAGTTTGAGATACTGTTAAGACATCCAGTTAGGGATGCAAGATCATAGGATCATCAATTTAGACTTAGGAGAAATTTGGGAGTCCATAAGATTCCAAATGCTTCATTTTATAGAGAGGATAATGAGACATAGGAAGGTTAAATGATTTTACCAGGGTCACACAGCTAGTATATATCTGAGGCAAGAGGTGAACTCAGATCTTTTTTGAATCTATACCTATCACTTTACCCACTGCATCGCTCATTTGCCAATATTCTGAAGGTTATTTTCAATTCAATGGAGTTCAGGATAGAGATTAGATCTAATTCTATAGATGCAGAGTAGATCTACCTGAGATGATAACTGAGCACATAAGAACAGATGAAATCACTAAGAGAGAATGTAGAAAGAAGAGACAAGAGGGCCTAGAACAAAATTCTGATCAAATTACTGGGTTTTTTTTCATTGAAAGAAACAATGTACTCTGTTGAGAGAGTGTGGTGGGGCATAAGGGCAAGAGTTAGTGATGAGAGAGGTGAAATTCAGGGTTAAGGATCAAATAAGTATCAGAGTTTAAAAAAGTAATTTATAGAATAAAAAAGGCATTTCCATAACAGTATATTAAAAGGTAATTGCAGAAGAAACTGCAAATTTATTATGTACCACTTGCTATTCCTTTTAAATATATAATAGTTAAGCACATACATTTCTTATTTTTTTCTTCTTTTTTCTTCCCTTCCCTTCTCCCTGCCCTAGAGATGGCTACCATTAGACATACATGATATATATATATATATATATATACACACACACACACACACATACATATATATGCATACATGCATGCATGTATATGTATACACATATAAAATTCTAATCATATATATGAATAGAATATTTACATGCTTATATACACATGTGTGTATATATACTTATACATATACACACATATATATATATAAATCATTTATTAATAAGTAATTTCTTTAATTCAGATAACATCGTCCTTCATATGTGCTTCATAGTTAATTTGGATATTTATATAATAGATAATATGACTTGCTTGCTCCAAGTTGCTCTTAAAACAATATTGCCGTTATTGTATACAACATTTTCTTTAAGTGACAGAGGCTTAAGGGGACTTTTTAAGGTAGAATAGACAGGAGGGGGAATTGAAGGGGTCAGTGGAATAGAAGACCAAAAACATTGAGGAGAGTTCAGTGTCAATATTATACTCTCCATCTATGAAGGTGAAGGTTAGAATGGAAAATAAAGCTATGAACCAGCAATGAATATTTTGAGAAAAGAGGCAGAAGTGCTCTCAAGGTCAGCTTACAACTATAACAAGATCTGAATACGATGATATAAATAGAATAAGTCAAACTGAAAGGAAGAGTCCTTCTGGGTAATGGAAACAGAAAAAGGTCCTAGAAGTCACAACTGGGAACTACTATAATAACAGGGATAAGAATCACTATCAAGTAGGAGAAAATTATTATATTAATGAATTCCTATGCCATTCAAAAAACTATGCTTCCACTAATGCTTCCACAGGTATTTGCAGCAGCTAAACTACTAGCCTCCCTGATTTTGTCTCATTCCAAATTTCATTTCCCACCCAGCTGATTTCCTGGATTTCATGATCTCCAGAAACTCATCATACGCAAGATGAAATTCATTCTGTACTTCATACTTTCTCAGATAATTTCCTACCCCATCTCAGGGCTTGTAACAACATCTCTGTGTTGGTACTCCTCCCAACCTCTCTTTTTAGATCCTTTTTATGTGTTGGCTTCACTCATTAGACTGGGAGCTCCTTAAGGGTAGGGAGTGTCATGACATTTTTTGTATCCCCAGCACTTTGCACAGTGCCTGGCACATAGTAGATGTTTAATAAATATTTATTGACTCTGACTCTATAGGGAGGAAAGAGATTACTGATAGTACAAAGTTCTCATATTCATTGTCAAACTCCCAATGATTTAGGTTTAATGAAAGTACAGCCAAGTTAGATTGTATAGTTATTGTTTTGGGCAAGTAACAATAATTTCTCTGAACTTCATTGTCTCTAAAGTGAAAGGCTTAGACAATCTTAGTTTTAGGTCCACTTGCAACTCTACTGGACCAACATTCTTTCTCTGATAATAATAATCGCAGCTAATATTTACATAGGACTTTAAGATTTGCTAAGCACTTTATAAATATTTCATTTTATCTACACGTGATCCTGGGAAGTAGGTGTTATTATTTTCCACATTTTGTAGACAGGGAAAGTGAGGCAGACACAGGTTAAATGGCTTGCCTAGGATTACACAGTATCTGAGGGTAGATTTAAACTTAGGTCTTCTTGATTCCAGGTGTATCTTTCAATTCACTATGGCATCTATCTGCTTCAATTGGTGTGAGAAATGAAAACACTAAAGATATATTGGGTAATTTTTATTTGAATCCCTCCTTGAGGCTGTCTTCAACATAGCACAACTATAAGAAGACGGAAGGTTTTGGTTACTGCCACCCAGAGAAAAACATGGCTGCTTCTTATGTCGCAGCATGGTTTAACCCTAAAATATTCTATCCCTTTGGTTCACACAATCTTGTCTGACCATTCTTTGAGCAACTGGAGCATCAGTGAGTATTTATTGAGGGCAGCTAGGTGATGCAGTGGATAAAACACCGGTCCTGGTTTCAGGAGGACCTGAGTTCAAGTCTGACCTCAGCCACTTGACACTTACTAGCTGTGTGACCCTGGGCAAGTCACTTAACCCTCATTGCCCTACCAAAAAAAAGTATTTATTGTATCTTTACTTAATCTCCAGAACTCTTGATAAATCATGATCACAGTGTAGAGATAGAAGTTAGACACCAATTAAGACAACCTCCTCATTTTACAGGATAGAAAGTTTATGAACAAGGAGGTTAAAGGTCACATCCAAGGTCAACCAAGGAAGAAATGGAACAGCCAAGATTCAAACTCTGGCTTCAAGTTTTGTGTTTTTTCCAATGCACCATACATACTTCAATGCTAGAGGTAGGCATTTCTCAAATGTGGTTCAAGGACCCCAAGAGTCTCCAAGACTTTTTCATGAGGTCTGTGAGGTCAAAAACATTTTCATAATAACATTAAGACATTATTTGTCTAATAAAATATTCCTCTCTTTTGTAACTACATATTTTTTAATTACATAATAAATTCTTTTAATTTACCTCAATTAAAATAGTGCAGAGCAACAGATTGAATGCAGAAGAAGACATGGGAATCTAAATTTCTTCTATTAAGCCAGAATTTTAAAAGATTTGCAAAAATCACCTCTTCTTGGCCAAATACAAAGTCTTTTTTCAATCCTCATTCTCCTTGACCTCTCTGCAGTCTTCGACACTGTTGGTCACACTCTCCTTGACATTCTCTTATTTTCAGTTTTTTGGGACCCCACTCTCTCCGGGTTCTCCTCCTACCTATTGACTACTCTTTCTCAGTCTCCTGTAGTGAATCATCATCCAGATCATGCCCTCTAACTGTAGGGTCCCTCAGGGGTTTTTCCAATGCCCTCTTCTTTTATTCCTCTACATTACTTCACTTGGTAATCTCATCAACATCCATGGATTTAATTACTTTATACTAATGACTCTCAAATCTACTTTTCCTGCCCCAACCTCTCTGATGACTTCCAATTTCATATCTCCAAATACCTTTCAGACATGTCAAACTGAATGTCTGGGAAACATATTAAACTAAACATGTGAAAAACTGAACTCATTATCATTATTGTTATTATTTGTCTAAACTTTCCCCTGTCCTACTTTCCCTATTACTATAGAAGGAGACACTATATTCCCAGCTTTCCAGGCTCAAAGTCTCCCTCCCCCATCCAATCTGTTGCCAAAGTCTGTTCATTTGACTTCTGCAACGTGTCTCATTTATTTCCCTTTTGTCATCTGACAGAGCCAATAGTAGTGCAGGCTCACCTCCTGCCTTTCCAATCTCACACTTTACTCCCTGTCACATAATCTTCTTTTATCCACTGACTAATAGCCTTCTGGCTATTCCATGAAGATGACACTCCAACCCTGGGATCCCATCATTTTTTCTAACTGCCCCTCAAGTCTGATATGCTCTTCCTTCTCAACTGTGCCTGCTAACTTCCTTGACTTCTTTTAAGTCTCAACTAAAATCTCATCTTTTACAGGAAGGCTTTCCTAATCCTTGTGCTTCACTCTCAGTTAATTATTTTCTATTTATCATGTATGTAGTTTTCTCAGTCTATATTTGTTTGTATATTATCTCTCCTATTCCTGTCCACTAGATTGTAAGCTCCTTAAGGACAGGAACTGTCTCTTGCCTCTTTTTGTATCCCTAGTGCTTATCGTGGTACCTGGCACATACTAGTTGCTTAATAAATATTTATTGACTGCTTGACAAGTATGTAAAGCAATTCCACTCTTCTCACTAAAACTTTTTGCTTTGGAAAATTAATTATTTTCATATTTTATAGTTCTTATTTTAGAATGAATAAATAAGTATTTAAACATTTGTCACTTTTAATTTGAATACAGTAAAAATTGATGGATATAACTTACATAAACAAAAGCTTTTTTGGGGTCCTCAATAATTTTTAAGATTATAGGGGGGTCCTGAAACCTAAAGTTAAAGAACATTCGATTTTAGGAGACATCATCTTACCTCACAAATGGGAGAGACTGAAGCAGAGTGGATGACCTGCTTATTCATGAAATAATCTTCACTGGTTACAATTGTGGATTAAAGTGAGGCATTGGGTTTCTTCATCAAATTACGCATAGGAAGTCCCTGACTCCATGTAGAAAGAAACCTTTAAGCTTAAATGAAGAGATGGCAGGTAACAACTGGATAGATAAGGAAAGAGAACAGCTTCCTTGGGACAAGACTCAAGCCCCAAAAAGGCAGGAACACACAACATAGTTGGTGATAGCATCCATCTGATTCCATCTGAGATAGCTTACTGGTGGGTAGTATGTGATAAAAATTGAATGGAATGTCCTAAAGGATTGGTCAAGAGACAGAGGAGCTAAAAATCCATTAAATTTTTGTCATAAAAGTATTTTATTATTTTCTAGTTACATGTAGAGATAGTTTTCAACATTTGTTTTTATAATGTTTCTAATTTCAAATTTTTCTCCCTCCCCTTCCCTCCCCCCTACCCAAGAAAGCAAACAATCTGATATAGGTTATATATGTACAATCACATTATACATATTTCTGCATTAGTCATGCTGTGAAAGAAGATTCAGAGAAAAAAGGAAAAATCTCAAAAAAGAAAAAATAGAAATAGTAGGGTTCAATCTGCATCTAGATTCCATAGTTCTTTTTTTGCTGGATTTGGAGAGCATTTTCCATCTTGATTCCTTTGGAACTATCTTGGACCATTGTATTGCTGAGAAGAGTCAAGTCTATCATAGTTGATCAACACACAGTGTTGTTGATACTGTGTACAATGTTCTCCTGGTTCTGCTCATCTCACTCAGCATCAGTTCATGCAAGTCCTTCTAGGTTTTTCTGAAATCTGCCTGCTCATAATTTCTTACAGCACAACAGTATTCCATTACATTCATATACCACAACTTATTCAGCCATTCCCTAATTGATGAGGATTCCCTCAATTTCCAATTCTTTGCCACCACAAAAAGAGCAGCTATAAATATTTTTGTACATGTGGGTCCCTTTCCCCTTTCCATGATCTCTCTGGGAAAAAGACCCAAAAGTGGTATTGCTGGGTCAAAGAGTATGCACAGCTTTATAGCCCTTTGGGCATAGTTACAGATTGCTCTCCAGAATGGTTGGATCAGTTCACAGCTCTACCAACAATATATTAATGTCCCAATTTTTCCACAGCTTATCCAACATTTATTATTTTCCTTTTTTTGTCATATTAGCCAATCTGTTAGGTGTGAGGTGGTACCTCAGAGTTGTTTTAATTTGTATTTCTCTAATCAGTAGTGATTTAGAGCATTTTTTTCATATGGAAATAGATAGCTTTGATTTCTTCATCAGAAAACTGCCTCTTCATACTCTTTGACCATTTGTCAATTGTGGAATGACTTGGATTCTTATAAATTTGATTTAGTTCCCGATATATTTAATTTTTAAATTTTTAAACTTTTATTTTAGTGGGGCAATTGGGGTAAGTGACTTGCCCAGGGTCACACAGCTAGTAAGTTTTAAGTGTCTGAGGCCGAATTTGAACTCACGTATTCCTGACTCCAGGGCCAGTGCTGTATCCACTGCACCACCTAGCTGCCCCTCAATATATTTTAGAAATGAGTCCTTTATCAGAAATACTGGCTATCAAATTGTTTCCCAGTTTTCTGCCTCCCTTCTAATTTTGGTTGCATTGCTTCTGTTTGTACAAAACCTTTTTAATTTAATGTAATCAAAATCATCCATTTTTCATTTCATAATATTACCTATCTCTTGTTTGGTCATAAACTGTTCTCCTTTCCATAAATCTGAGAGTTTAACTATTGCTTCCTCTCATAATTTACCTATGGTATCACATTTTATGTATAAATCATGTACTGATTTTGACCTTATTTTAGAATAAGGTGAAAGATGTTGGTCTTTGCCTAGTTTCTGTCATACTCTCTTCCAGTTTTTCCAGCAGTTTTTGTTAACTACTGAGTTCCTATCCCAGAAGCTGGACTCTTTGGGTTTATCAAACAGTGCATTACTAAAATCATTTACTACTGTGTCTCCTGTGCCTAACCTATTCCATTGGTCCACCACTCTATTTCTTAGCCAGTACTAAATAGCTTTGATTACTGCCACTTTATAATAAAGCTTCAGATTTGGTACAGCTAGCCCACCTTCCTGTACAATTTTTTTCATTACTTCCCTTGATATTCTTGACCTTTTGTTTTTACATATGAATTTTGTTATTATTTTTTATAGCTCTATAAAATAATTTTAGGTACTCCAGTTGGGGAAATGTGACTGAGGGAAATGTGTATGGACAATTTAAGACTAGATTATATCGTCAAATACAAATTCTCTGCAGCAATACCCTAGGTTTTATTCATTTGCATTCAAAGTGAAGTTAGGCAGACTAAAAAGGATATTCTTTTGGAGAGAACTATTTTTTCTAAGGAGTACATAGCTGCCACTGTGTAGATATGTAGAGAGGCTATAATTAGTAGACTGGTATAGATAACTGATTGATGACTGGTAGGATAAGACTGGGGGTGAGGAAAAAAGAGAAATGCAGGATGACTCCTGGGTTACAAAACTACAAGAGTATGTGAGAAGATGGTGTAGCACTTAGGAGAAATAGTAAAGTTTGGAGAAGGTAAGACTTGCAAGGCTGTGCTGGAGCTACCTCATAATTGCCAATTGTTAAATTTTAGGGTGAACATTTGGAAGACTACAAATTATGGCTTGATTTATTTTTTTGAGTGCACATTTTCTTAAAAAAAGAGAGGTGGTTGTTAAATGTTTACCATCACATCCCTGCTTTAGGGGGAAGTGTATAAATTTCATTTTCAGTTAATTTTCAAGTCACTTAAACCTCTTTGCCCCAATGCAAACACCAACCCCCCTCAACCCCCCCACCCCCTCCAAAAAAAACCCCAAACAAACAAAGTAGTAGGCTGCTAGATGGTATAGTGGATAGAACACTGGGTTTGGAATCAGGAGGACTCATGCTCATGAGTTCAAATCTGGTCTCAGACACTTAGGTGTGTCTGACATGTATGACCCTGGGCAAGTCACTTCATGCTGTTTGCCTCTATTTCTTCATCTGCAAAATGGGCTCGAGAATGAAATGGCAAACCACTCTAGTATCTTTGCCAAGAAAACCCCAAATGGGGTCATAAAAAGTTGGATATAACTGAAATGACTCAACAACAATTTTTAAAGCACCTACTCATAAACCTTAATAAAATCCTTGGCAAACCTACTTCTCTATGAGATGTGGTGGGAATCACAGATTGAAAAGAAAGACTTCAAGGTATTCTTAGCTAACTCATCCCCACGCTTGGAATCACTCTGAAATAAACATGTTGGCAGGGAAGGAAAGATGAACACGATGAGTCTAAAATACTGAACCAGCTGAGAGAGTCTAAAAGTCAGATCTATCAGGTATGCAATGAAGTTCTATTACTCCTGCAGAAAAGCCACAGGGTTTGGCTTTTAATAGAGCAAAGGTGAGGAACAGCTGTCTTTGGGTAAATTGGGATAACTCTCCTCCCACTCCATTTGGCTCACATGCTGATACTTTGTGTAATCAAGGTTCAAAATATATTTTTGCATCTTATTTCTGAACATTTTTTCTCTCTCTTAATTCTGGATAGAGAATAGCAACAAAAAAAAAGAAAGGAAGAATCTGGATGGGTCTAGTTAGATAATAGTATTTAGAATTTGGAGGAAGGTAAACTCCTCAAGTTTATTTCTTTTTAAAGTTTGACAACTAAGTTCTTAACTTTCTATCCTGCCTATTTGTTACTTAACCTTATCTCCCATCACACAAGTTCTTGACTTTTGGTCAATGAGTCTTATCACCCTAGATGTAAGTTTTATACCCATATAATCTCCTTCAAAACCTTCATCTGTATTTCAATCACCCCACCCCTCCCTAGGCAAACTTCCATCAAGTGTTCTCCTCTCCTAGTTCATTCTTGCTTGTTTGTTTGTTTGTTTGGTGAGGCAATTGGGTTTAAGTGACTTGCCCAGGGTCACACAGCTAGTATGTGTGAAGTGTCTGAGGCCAAATTTGAACTCAGGTCCTCCTGTATCCAAGGCTAGTGCTTTATCCACTGGGCCACTTAGCTGCCCCTCCTAGTTCACTCTTCTGTGACCTTTGATGTGCATAATCTAGTCTCAATAGACTCCCACACATCCTTTAGGTTTTCCTTCACTCATACTACTTGAATTTAACTTAAAATTTGCTTTTCTTTTATCATATCACTTCTCTTGCAACACTTCAATGCTGGCCTCTTATTCTACTCTCCTTGATTCTTTAGGCTATAAATAGAAGTTGGTTGCCTTCTTTGGTCTCCCTTCCTGTTTTCTCATTTTTTGGCTTTCATTTGTTGACCTCTTGTTTATTCATAAGTCCTTTAGAGTTGTCTTGGATCATTGCATTGCTGCAAATAACTAAGTCATTTGCAGCAGATCATCTTACAATATTGTTGCTATTTTGTATACAGTACATTTTACTTTGCATCAGCTCTTGTACGTCTTTCCAGGTTTTTCTGATAGCATCCTGCTCATCTTTTTTTTATAGTAAATTATATTTATATAGTACTTTAAAGGGAGATTTCCTTCCAAAGGCCCATGAGATTGATTATTGCAACAACAATAATAGCTAACATTTATATAGTAACTTATACCTAACAAAGAATTTTCTTCACAATAGTCCAGTGAAGTAAATCCTTAAAGACTTTAATATTTATATTGCTTACAACTACATTATCCTGAACTTATAATCCTTCAACAATTTCAACTGCATGGACTGTCTAAAATTCCCTTCTCACAAAATGGTTTAGCAGTGTCTCAAACCTGCTCTTGCCCTCCTATACTTTTTCTTCCCCACTTCTTCACTCACTCTAACCCTTATTTTTATCCCTATGATTACTTTTTATTCCCTGGCTGCTCAGTCTTCTAGTCCACCTTCACCTTTCTGTCTTTGCTACAACTCCATGGCCTGCAATTTTGATGTTTCACTAATCACCACCTTACAATTCTTTATATTTGTATTTTCCATTGTTCAAGTTTTGATAGTCCCCATCTCAGCTTAACCCTGACTACTTTTTCATTTTCCCATTCTTTGTAGCTACCAATTGGTTGATTTCATTCATTGCAGATTTATTATGGAATCTGCACTGGGCACTCCCCCCAACCCCCATTATTGACTAAAACATTCTGCCTCTCTGATAGGTCTTGGAACTCCATTTGATAAAAATTAAGTACATTATTTGATATAGAGGAGTGTCTCCAGAAGTAAAAGCTGTCCCTATGTATGTAACATGCATAATCATATCTTGGACATAAACCACAATCTGTCAGCCAAAGTGAAGATTCCCCATTCAAACTTGTTGTAGTTACTATGATGCTTCCAATCTTGATTGCATTGTTCATTATCTATTAAAGTTGATCCATGTGTGAAAATGAATAAATTTAAATGTATTCATATGCTTACTCCCCTAGCCCCACATTCATCTTTATGGAATTAGTATCCCCCAAATGTTTGTTGCTTGGCTTTGTTAAAAAAGTCAAGTTCTACAGAGGTTACAGAGGTCCATAATGGAGAAGTTCTGCTGAATTAGAAACAGCTAACCTGCCTATGGACCATTTCTGATGATTGGGCCAGCTTCCCTAGTGATACAGAATATGAATCTCAAGTGAGACAAAATCATCTTTTGGTTTGGCAAAGGCACTTTGCTTGAAGTTAAAAATCAAGCCACTAAAAGAGTCTAGGGAACTTTTAAAATGTAGGCATGTGAAGATACAGGAAAGGACTGTAGAATTTAATTATATGGTACACCTCAAAGGTAGTGTTTTGGGAACAGAAAGACCTGAATAACATAGCAAAACAGAGATCCAACTAGGAGGGAGCTAAATGTCCCTCTAGGTTTGAGTGCAACTTGAATAGACATTGACAGATTTGTTTTCCTTTCAGATTAAATTGAACTTCTGATGCGAAAGTAGTTTTTACCAGTTTCTGATCTTGAAAGCTATATTTTTCCCCTTAACTAAATTTCTCTTGTTTAGACATCTTAGCTTTCTAGTGGTTTGGAAACTGGCATATTGAAGTCTGGGAAAGTTTAGGGTAAATGATTTATTCAGAAAATGTTGGGAGAAATAACAGAGCTCGGCACACTTTGTCTCCCTGGGTCCAGTAGCATTTTGGAAAACAGAGAGTTCACTACGTATGAAAATATATTCTCCATCTTAAATGCCCCAGAGATATTCAAGGATTTTTTCCCATAAGAAGGGAATAGCTAAACTTTATCAGAAGAAAATAATATTTACTTAAGTGAGAAGTACTCTTCAAAGTATGACTATAATGGAATAGGAGTTCATGTCAGTCACATATGTCACATATAATATATTCATATGAATGTCACACATATGCCAGTTAGTAAATATTCAATAGAAAATGTCATTTTTTGTGTTCACATACATATATAAGTTACTCATTAAACTTTTATTAAGTGCCTACTATGTGCCAGGCACTGCACCAAGTATTGAGGATACAAAAAGAGGTAAAAGATAGTCACTGACTTCAAAGGAGCTATTGATCTAATAGGGGAGACAAAAATCAAGCAAATATATTTAAGCAAGCTATATACAAGATAAATAGGACATAAGAGAGGAAAGGCAATGGAATCAAGAGGACTTGGGAAGGCTTCTTGTGGAAGGTAGGATTTTACAACAAGTCATGAGTCATTACATGCTCTAGAATTGAGTAAGTCATATATGTGAGGACAAACCAGATAGTAATTAAAGTATGCTGTCAAAGTTAAAAATACCAATATGTTGTGTTATTTTAGGGTTGCTGAAAAAGAAATCTTAATCAAAAATATACTTTCCTATTGGTACATGATGTTGCCTGAAATTTATTTTAATAGTCACCATCAAAATTTCCTTGTGTTTACCATCTATTTTTAACGTTTCTATCTGAGTACATAGTACTCCCCCCCAGTAGAATGCAGGCTTCTTAAAGGAAAGGATTGTTTCATCTTTGTCATTCTATATTCAGTTCCTAGCACAGAGCCTGCTATATGGTGGTGCTTAAATATATGCTTGCTAAATTAAGCTGAATGTTTTAGTCAACAATAACAAACCTTTATTCGGGGAAGCTAGGTGGCGCAGTGGATAAAGCACCGGCCCTGGATTCAGGAGTACCTGAGTTCAAATCCGGCCTCAGACACTTGACACTGGCTGTGTGACCCTGGGCAAGTCACTTAACCCCCTATAGCCCTGCCAAAAAAAAGAAAGTTAGAATTTATAGAGCACTTCAAGGTTTACAAAGTACTGTACATCCATAATACATTTGACCCTCCTGAAAACCCTGTGAGATAGGTGTTAGAGATAATATTATGCCTGTTTTATAAACAAAGGCATTCACTCTCAGAGTGATTATGATTTGCCTATAGACATTCACCTACTGAGTATTATGAGATATGATTTGAACCAAATTGTTTTTGATTCCAAGTCCAGTTTCGTTTGCACTGAGTAAGGAATAGAATTTGCTAAAGTGACTTCAGAACCACAATCAGTGAAATTTGGGCCCACCAACAAACAATTAGTATGGATCTGTTATGTGTCAGGAACCATGCATAATGATGATGATACAAAAGGAAAAAAAACGAGGCATTTTCTGTTGGTTAGGAGGGAAACAGATTCTTTTCTTTTCTTTTCCTTTTTTTGTGAGGCATTTGGGGTTAAATGATTTTCCCAGGGTCACAAAGCTAGTGTCAAGTGTTTGAGGTCAGATTTGAACTCGGGTCCTCCTGAATCCAGGGCCGGTGCTCTATCCACTGAGCCACCTAACTGCCCCAAGGGAAACAGATTATTAAATTATTGAAAAACTATCTTTTGTTTTTATATTACCTATAATTTCTCCTATAACATCTCCTCCCCTTTTCTATAGAACTATCATATATAATGAAGACTTTTTTGAAATGTTATCAACTTGTAGAATCATGACAACTAAGGAAGAGATATAACATTAGACACTGACAACCTTCCCAAATTTCAAAAAAGAGGAGGTGGGAATTTCAAAATATAGATTATTTAACTCAATATTGTCAATCCTTCAATTTCTAGAATGAATTTGTGAGTAGTCTGTGAGTAGTAAGGCAGAACCAATTACTATGCAATAGTAGAAGTTCTTCAGGGACCAGGTATTCAAGTCCAATGTCATTTCTTTTTTGAAAGGAGAATGGCCTGGATATTGTTTAGCTATAGTTCAGGAAGGAATTTGGGAACTCTTTCATAATATTCTTTTAGAAGCTATGGAGAGAGTTTGATCAGTTAGTACATTTAGATGACCAGAATTATGAGACTCAAAACAACACAAAGAATGTGGACAGAAGTGTCTTGATGTCAATGTGCAGAGAGATATTTAGTTGAATGTCAAATGGCATGCTGTCTTTATCAGATGTTTTTTCAATATTTTTGTCATGCTTTGGGTGAAGGCATAGAGTGAACATTTGGGATTGCATGAACCTAGGAAGAGAGCTAATATAGATGGCAATGGGATTCTAAAAAAATGTTTTAATAGGTTAGAAAGAGGAGTTGAAGCTAATAGTATAATATTAAATGAGGATAAGTATAAACTCTAAATTCCTATGCTAATAATATTATATAGCTTATGCAGCATTTGGTACCCACAGCTCCCCACCTCTCTTCTGAGAAAAGGGAAGTGGTTTTTAATTTAAATTTACTTTTCCCCTATATTTATTTTTAGTTTTTGGTTGGGGCAATGAGGGTTAAGTGACTTGCCCAGGGTCACACAGCTAATAAGTGTCAAGTGTCTGAGACCAGATTTGAACTCAGGTCCTCCTGAATCCAGGGCCAGTGTTTTATCCACTGTGCCACTTAGCTGCCCCCCTACATTTATTTTTAATAACATCACAAATACAGCAAAGAGATACTGTTAGAAAGCAGTTGGTGTGAAAGAGCCCAAGGCTCTATTGAATGTGCTTTAAACATCATGATGTGATGTCATAACTAAAAACCAAAAGTTTTTATATTATTATTCTACACTAATAGAATACAATACAGGGGAAAGGAAGCAATATCAGATTATGTCCTTAGTCATATGTACAGATAGTAATATGTACTAACTTTTTGAAAGGTACATCAACAAGCTGCAATAGACCCAAAAGAAAATAGCTGGAGTTTTGAGGAGATTCAAACCTGTGTCATACCATAAGTTATTGAAAAGGAGGCTTACCTTGTGGAAGAGAAGACTCAGTCAAACTATGACATTTCTATTCCATGTAGATCTGCACGATCTCTGCAACTTAATGAGCTGTGTGTGGGCACAGATAGGTTAAACAACTTATCGAGGGTGACACAGTTTGTAAGCATGAAAAATATGATTTGAACCTAGTTGTTCCTGATTCTGAGACCAACTCACATTTCCCAATGAAAAACTGCCTCTCACAGTTGTGTATGCATTAATTTATCATCAAGATCATTTTGTTAAACAGAGCAAAATGAGAAGAATGCAAAAATATGTATAATTGTGTAATTGTGGTTTATCATCCATTTTAAGTTGTTATAAAATATTTGTTATATTTTAATGTGTAAGCATGAATTTATAACTGAAATTTATTTTGCAGATACCAAAGGCATATATATATATATACATATATATATATACATACATACATACATATATATACATATATATATATATATACATACATACATATATATGTGCTGTTGGTTAGAAAAAATGTGAGCTTATTTTGCTTGGGCATGGAGAGTATAGTTATGCCAATTTTGGCTTAACATAAGGGGGATTGCTGAAAATAGAATTTTTTTCAATTAACATCAAAATTAGTTTTCAAAATAGAAAGGGCTCCCACATCATTGGGGGTAGGGGGAGTCAAGTAGAGGTTTTAATCTACTTGTTAGTGAGATACTCTTTTTAATTGGACTAAATATCTTCTGAAAACATTTCTAATTCTAACATTCTCTATTTCCATAATTTTATGAGTGACAAAATATTTTTACTCTTTTGACAAAAAAAGATGTATATAGGTCACATCGATAACTTGAATCTTGAAGTAATTGGACAGTTCTATGCAGGAAAAAATACCATGATGTATTACAGTATGTGGAAATGAAAATGTCAATGGAATATTTGGGAGGGGGCAATGAGCTGACCAGTTTTATTGGTGTAGAGACCTTTTGTTGGGAAACTGAGGGACCTATGGTAGGGAAGAAAGATTGGGGTCACATTGTGGATAGTTTCAAATAATAGTTTAAGGGATTGGGACTTTTAGGCAATGTTAATCTTATTAAGCAAAGGGGATTTATTGAATGTCTTTTGACAAAAAGGCAACATTTAAAAAGGTGGTATTTTAGAAAGCTCAATCTGCCAACCAATGCTATATCTTGCAATATTCATGTCTATGGTAAGTCATCCCAAATATTCCTGTAAATCAACTTTTAAAAGACAAATTTAAGGAAGACCCTAGGAACCAATACTTATTGGGAGGTGTGTGTATATATATGTGTGTGTGTGTGTGTGTGTGTGTGTGTGTGTGTGTGTGTGTGTGTGTAAGGACCCTGAACACCATGATGCTATTATTAAGGAGGATGGGTTAGGTTGGAAGAGAGTAGTGGCAAAACCAGGACAGACCTTATTTGGGGTACCATCTGATAACTTCTTATTTTAATGAAATATCATTGCTAACTAGTTGCTACATTTCTATAGTGTTAAATTGCAAATTCTTTCAGCATCATCTAAATTTCACTGCTATAGGGTAAAATCCTCACTACCCCACCCTAGTTATAACCCTGTTGGCAGCTGTGCAGGAAAGCTTGGAGAGGCAGAGACTTAAAAGCATGGAGATCATCTGGGAATATACTGTAATACAATGGTGTCAAACTCAGAAATGGATCTCAGCAGGCCACATTATCAGGTTTTGTTTTATTTTTATTTATTTTGTTAAACATTTTCAAATTTTAATCTAGTTTGGTGGTACTCTGGAGTTTTGCTGTCTGGGAGTTTGATACCTCTATTGTAAAAGTCTTTGCTTGATGAAGCTTATGACAATTTGAATAAAAACAGCAAAAATTAACCACACACACAATGTAATAAAAACATTTCAAAGGAGAAAATGAACAGATTTTAGTACTTAGTGGTATTTTGGGGGTGGGGCTATTGAGGAATGGTAAGGAAATGAAAAAGGAAAGGAAGAGGGAAGCTTGGGGAAGAAGGGAATTTCATGTTTGAGTCACTTGATAATATAATAGAGAGCTGATTTGGGGGGAAAGAGAAAAGAAATAATTTTTGGACATTTTAATTTTTAGATATGACAGGGAATTTGAATTCATCAAGGAGTTGGAGTTGCATGCTTGAAACAAGCAGGGGACTTTGGGTGAAGGTATGTTTTTTGTGAATTATTTCTTTGTCAATAATTCAATCATCACTAAAATGCAGTAGTGCCCCAACTCACCCTGATTTCTAGGCTAGAAACCTTGTAGTCATTCTTTCCTCTTAACTTGCTCCGTCATTTCTATACCCAATTAGTCATTAAGTACAGCTGATGTGTTCTAAAACAGGTATCTGTCAGATATTCCCCTTCCTCTTTATTTCCTCTATCACCTTTAATCAGGCACTGAGCACTTTGCGTCTGGATTGTCCAATAGTCTCCTCCTGGTTGCTTTCTCTTTCTTCAGTCTGTCCTGCCTCTAATCCCTCCTGTATATTGCTGCCAGACTAATCTTCCTTAAACACTTTTTTCATCATGTCACTCCTGTGTTCAACAACTTAGTCCTTGACATGATAATTCTGTTATCGACCAAGGTGCATATTTGACAAAGTGAGCTGAGAAAGCTTTATCCTTCTGTGTCCCTGTAGGGACAATAGCTCCCATCGCAACTTTTCTTGAGCATGAAAATATTTTTTAAACAATTATTATCATTTTCAGTTTTGCAATCTCTTGCAAGATAGTAATAGTGCTAATGGCATATGTTGATTTAAAAATAAATAATGACAAAAAACTAAACTGAATTCAATAACGTTTTCAAACAAATTTCTGTTTTACTAATCACAACAACAGCTATGTGAGTGGTATAGTCAATAGAGAGGCAGCTAGATGGCTCTGGATAGAGCACTGGGACTGGAGTCAGAAATACCTGAGTTCAAATCCAGCCTTAGGAAATTATTAGCTATATAATCCTGGACAAGTTATTTAACCTCCGTTTGCCTTAATCCTCTAGAGAAGGAAATGGTAAACCACTCCAGTATCTTTGCCAAGGAAACACCCTGGATAGTACTGGAGTGCTATGATCCATGGGGTCCTGAAGAGTTGTACATGACTGAACAACAATGATAGTTAATAGAGTGATAGACTTGGAAATGTGAAGTTATGATATAAACTAGCTATGTGACTATCGCCAAATCACAGAGGCTCTTAGTTCCCCATGTACCTCTCTAAAACTCTAAGCAATAGATACATTGATGATGCATATTTGTATGGGAATTTCAATAAAAACAGTTTCCTAGGGGGCAGCTAGGTGATGCAGTGGATAAAGCACCTGCCTTGGATTCAGGAGGACCTGAGTTCAAATCCAGTCTCAGACACTTGACACTTACTACCTGTGTGACCCCGGGCAAGTCACTTAACTCTCATTGCCCCACAAAAATAAAATAAAATTAAATTAAATTAAAAATTAAAAAACAGACAACAGTTTATAAACTCATGGAGATACATTTGCAGACTTCCCACCCCCCAAAAAAGATCTATACACCTATTAAATAACAATAATGACATCTAGCATTCATCTTATTCTTTAAGGTTTGAAAAGTGCTTTTCATTTATATCATTTGATCCTCACAACAACACTTTAAGGTAAAAGCTATTATGTCCACTTCTCAGATAGATGCTAACACTGAGATAGAGGGTAAGTGATTTGACCAAGGTAACATAGTAAGTGTCTGAGGCATGAATTGAATTCAGTGTTTTTGACTCCATGTATGTGTACTCTATTCACTATGCTACCTAGCTGCAGAATAAGTAAAATAACAAAACAATATGCATGATATTATTTATTTAGCACATGAAATGGTAATGTTTGGCATGCAAATATGCAGACCCTTAAAATGACCTTGTGCTCCTCTACCATGTCCAAAGTTGGGAATCACTGTTTGAAGAGAGAATTTGAAAGCTACATATGTTTCACAAACTACCCTTGTCATTCAACACTTTCTACAACCAGACTTCCCATCCAACTTTATTTTCCATTGCTCCTTAACACTGTACCTCTGTTCTTTTCGATGTCTCCTATGCATTTCATGCTTATTTCTTCCTCTGAGTCATAGCACATACCAGTCTCCTCCCCTTCTAATCTCTTCTCAACCCACCCAAATCCTTTCCATCCTTCCAACTCCTCTGATGTCTTCTGCTGTGAATATTTTTCCCCATCTACTACAACCCACAGTAAACTCTCCCTAGGATCTATAGTCTGGGTTTCAGTTTAGTACTTTGTTATAGTCTTTTTTTTTAATAATTTAATTGGTTTTTAAATGGTCTCTCCAATTTTATTGTAAATTCCTGGAGAAGGTAAAATATATTTTATACTTCTATAGTGCATACTTCAGGTAATATAGTATATACAACAAATACTGGTGGATTTGGAACTGGATTACCTAGTATAGTAAACCAATAAGCTCTCCTGCAACCCAGGAGTGAACTGAATTGAAAAAAAACAGTAACTGGGTCTTCCCTATATGCTTATTATATAATTTGTTATTGTTGTTCAGTCATTTTTCAGTCATGTCCAACTCTCCATGACCCATTTGGAATTTTCTTGGCAAAGATACTGGAGTGGTTTGATGTTTCCTTCTCCAGCTCACTTTACAGGTGAAGAAACTGAGACAGAGTTAAATGACTTGCCTAGCATCAGCTAGTAAGAGTTTGAGACCAGATTTTAACTTTGATATTCCTGACTTCAGTACCAGAGCTCTATCCACTGTGCCACCTAGCAGCCCTTGCAATATAATAGGGTTTTATAAGTCATAAGTTCAGGTCTTCTGCAATTTTCTTAAAACTTCTGAAGATTTGGTGAACTAAAACTGAAGCTGTTGTGGTTGGAGATTATTTTTAACTACAAAAATTATAGAGGGGCATCTAGGTGGCACAGTGGATAAAGTACTGGCCTTGGATTCAGGAAGACCTGAGTGCAAATTCAGCCTCAGACACTTGACACCTATTAGCTGTGTGACCCTGGGCAAGTAATTTAACTTTCATTGCCCTGCAAAAACCAAAAAAGACTGGCATGAATAAACAATAGGCCTCAAGCCCCAAGGGTAGGAGCATTATGGGAGGAAAAAATGTCACTAAGCAAAACTGATTAAGAAGACAAAAAAGAAGATAATATAAAACATGTAAAGATTAGCAAAAGGACAAAAAAATCTGGAGGGGTTTGAAAGCATAGAATAGAAATCTTTTGGGAGGAAGATTTAGCATTTCTAGATACACTGTAGTTTCCCTATAACAATGAATTTGTTCCCAATAATGGGATCTTTTAATATCTTCCTACTCTAACCAGGGTTAAACTACTCTATCTCATTTTCCCTTATGATTCACTTTTTACCAAAACAAGACTCTGGACTGTATATGAACTGAGACACCAGTAGGGAACACAGAACTTACAGATGAGGGCGAGAAATGCCTAAGTTGCAAGGTCTTCTTATTTTTGCCACATATATCAAATGTTTGGCCTTGAAGGTTTCACAATCTGGTATGAACTTTTTACCTTTCCAGTCTTATTATGCTTTATTCCCCTCCTTGTACTCTATGATTCAGTTATATAGAACTACTGGCTGTTTCTTGTACATGGAACTCCATCTTTAAATCAGTGCATTTGCACTGACTTTCCCCAAAGCTTAGGAAGTTCTCCTCACCTCTGCCTCTTAGCTTCCCTAGCTTGCTTCAAGATTTTCTGTAGGAGGCCTTTTCTGTTCCTCCTCTGTCCCTCTCCCCTGACCCTAGTAGTGCCTTCTGTTTGGGATTATCTTTCATCTACATCATATACACATCTCTTATAAGCTCCTTGAAGGCAGGGACTGTACTTTTACCTTTCTGTGCATCTCCAACATTTAGTATAATGCCTAGTGGAATAATTGCTTAATAAATACTTGATGATGTCCTCTAGGTGGTGCAGTGGATAAAGCACCAGCCCTGGATTCAGGAGGACCTTGAGTTCAAATATGACCTCAGACACTTGACACTTACTAGATAAATGACCCTGGGCAAGTCACTTAACCTTCATTGCCCTGCAAAAAGAAAAAAAATGCTTGTTGATATCTGAGACCATGTCTGTTCACTAAACCCTTTATTTTGTCAGTATCCACTATCTCTGTCTACTGGACATTCTCTGAACCCTGATTGTGACCTTCGCCTTTTTTGTGTTCTTCTCAGGTCCCATTTATTCCTTTGCATGTCAAATTTTTTAGCCCTAGTTTTCCCTGATTACAGTTTTTCAAAGCCATGCATGATGCCAGAATAATAGATAAAATGGAGGCCAACATTTAGGCCCTATCAGAAAGATACCATGGACTCTGCTGTACTGGAGTGCAGATCTTTAGGGAAAGATACTCTAATGTTCAAAATATAGGCCCTAATATCTGAGGCATCAACATCTCTGACAATTCCTCTTGCATGCCTACTCTTTCTCCCTGACTAGTCCCACTTTCTGAACTCTCTGTTGGTAAGCTTGAAAAAACTAGAGAGGGTTTTAAATCAAAGCTACTCATCTTCCAATTCAAATGCCAATATTGTATTTACGATTAAATTTGATAGAATAATGGTAATAATTCATCTCCATATTCAACAACTTATAATAAATACCATAGGCCCATCAGAATACAAAATAAGCTTAATATGTCTCTGCACTGAAGATCTAATATGGTCCTCCATGTCAGTGAGAGTTGGTGTTGTTGTATTAGGCTGTTAAGGGTTAAAATTCTAGCTAGTCTGTCTAAAATATCCAATGAGTGGTCGCCAATAAATTATAAGCTTTAGCAAGAGTTAGACTTTTAAGCATTTATTAAGGAGAATAAGAATTTGGTAAAGAGAGAGAGAAAGGCCTAGATTCCTATCTATTAAAGGGAGAGCACATTTCTAGCTCCGCTCTCCACCAGAGTCCAAAGGAAAGAGAGTGAGACCGAGTGCCAGTCTCTTCCTTCCTCCTCCCACTCACCCGCGTCACTTCCTGATGCCAAAGAAAAGACTCCTGGTCTTGCCCTCAAAGACCATCGCTTCATGGGCAGAACTCTTCTACAGTAAGTCTCCAGCAGGTGGCGTCATTCCAATCGTTACAACGCATCAATGATGGATATTTCTGAGCTAAGATGTGTCTGGGGACTTGGATCAGAAACACACAACTGAGATGGCAATAGTCTCATCAGGGAAGGCACCCTGTGTCCTGGTGCCTGCCAAAGCCCATTGCCGGTTGGCAAATACAGAATGAAATGAGGCATTGAAGCAATTCCAGATACCCGATTAGCCTGGACTAACCCATAAAAGATAAGTTTGGCTTGTAAGTTACCATATTGGCACTGGATATATTCACAACCCAGTCCATGCTTGTGGATTGACAGCAAGAAGCCTAGAGAAAGAAAAAAAGTCTCCAATTTATGTTGAGGTTCAGGACTGACTTCTCTTAATCCATCACCCACATCTGAGCTCAAATAAATGGGTGGTTTGCAATTCTGAATCACAGACACTTGCAGCTTACACATTGTTGAATATCATTGACCTAGGAGAAGAGTATTGTGATGTACAATATATCACTGCTGAAGGCTCCGTCCTTAAGACTTTGTCCTTGATTTTGTCATACTACTTGATATTTAGAAAGGCCTGTTAATAAAGTTGAAGAAATAATATTGTGCCAGGCATTCCTGAAGTACTTTTTCATCTCTGTGGGGAGCCAAGGGGCCCTGGAAATTTTGATAGGATGAAAGATAATTGTGAGATTCTGGGAAAATGTATTGCACAATACTGCATAGGACAGAGAGAAGAAAGGAAATTGACAAGATCTGTGCATGGGGGTACAGGTATGGGGTTTCTTTTGCCTTCCTTTGAATTTGAAATATTCCGGTTACCATGCCTGTCACAGAGAATGGCCAGCTAAAGCAATTCAGCTGATCCCTTGAGACCCAGGATTCCTGCTAATCATTCATGAAATCAGGGAACTCAGAAGCTGCCCCTGAAATTAAGACTACTGATTACCTTGTGGGAAAGAGCAACAGCTGAACTTCAGGTTGGACTGAAATGGACACAAGCTGCCAAGGCTTGAGAACTTTTGCTGGTTGTAAGGTTCAAAAGAGAAGAAGCCAAAAGCATGAATAGTGGTCCCTAAATCCATGGCATCCAGGGATGCAGATAGCAGAAATCATTTCAGAAGAAGTGAGTTTGGAGTGGCAGAAACTGATAGCTAGTGAAATTTCTACCAGGCGGTGAGAGGTATAGGACGAAAAGCTCTGTTCCCCAGTATTTCCCTCTAATGTAGTCTCAGACCACAAGAATGGTCTGAAATACACTCTTTCTTTAATCTTTTCCATGATCTCCTGGAATAGGTAACTCAGGACTATTCCTTTAGCACTATAAAGATCTAGGAGAATAAGTTAAAAGAGTTTGGGGACATAATTGGAAGAAGAATTAGGCTTAAACCCCAGTTTAGCTATTTACCACATGTATGATCCTGGGAAAATAACAACCTCTCTAGACCTTGGTTACTTATCTGTAATATGAGGAGGCTAGAGTCAATGGCCTTAATTTTTCCTTGCTATCTTTAAATCTGTGGTTCTGTGAGTCTGTGAGGAGACCTCCAGTAGGAACACTTAACATTTTTCATTTTCTCTATGTTCAATAAACTGTATTGTAGACCACAGTACTTGTGAGTACTGTACCCTATGAATGAATGTGGGACAGGAGGAGACATTTAACTGAGATAGGAGATGCTGGTTAGAGTTATAGATTGTGCATTTTAAATTTTTTAACAATCATGTGTCATATTATCTCCTAGTTTTAATTCTAGCCACCAGTGATATCAGTCTATTCAGTGGCTAGTAGAGATACTCAGCCTCATGGGGGGCTGAACCATAAATAAACCAGAATGTAGGTGCAGTGGGTACTATGCTGGTGGTTTAAAGAGAGTGATAGCTGATACTGGATATGTCAGATACTGGACCCCCTTTGCTGGATAATTAATATAATGACACTGTGCCTTACTATAGGTTTAAAGAAGGCAGCACACATGCCACTTTGGACTGTTACTACTTCTGCAATGCCCCAATGTCTCATTATTTGCATGTAAAATGTCACATAATATAACTTATATTTGTGTGATGCTTTAAAGTATGCAGAAAACTTTATAAATATTAACATTTTTAATCTTCACAATATTGGCCAAATCTGGAAACATACAATTTACTCTTAATCTGACTTTTATTGCTGCTGTCCCTTCAAAATCTATAGAATCGCCAGCTTCTATTCTTGATTATGCTTGATTGTATCTTTTTGGAACATTGCCTCTGAACAAATCTCTTACATCTTGTCTTTCCTACCCCCTGATTTTCTTTCATTATTTTGAACTTCTTGACTACAGATATCTTGATTCCTATTCATCTGCTTGTTGCACTTTGAACTTTATTCTTCCTTGCTCTCCCCATATAGGAGTCCCTGACTTTCCATGACCTTGGATAAATGTAGCTTTGGAATATCAGTGAAATTCTTGACATTGAAGATTCTTCTTAGAAACTGCTAAGTCCAGGCCCATTAATGATGTGGAATACTTATAGATCTTGGTTTTATTCCTGCTACTACTCCTGGATATGATATACAGTAAAAATCCATTCATTCTTTACTGTTTTATGGACCAAATGAAGCTGCCCTGGATTTGGGGAGTGCCTGAATGTGCTTTTCATTAGCTGATCTAGGAGGCCAGATATTCCCTTTGATGGCTAGCTGAGAGATGTCAAGATGCTTGTAACAATTCAGTTTCTTAGCTTTCTTCTTGTATGTGATAATTACCATGTAATATCAGAAATGGCATGACATATCTCCAAGAGGCTATTGCTAAAGTAGCTATTGCAAACTTGTTCTACTATTTTTGAAACTCCAGCCCTGGCCCGTATATTTGCACTCCTTTCACATCCCTCCCCACTAACAACCTTGTCTTATACTTTACTAAGGAACCTGTCCAGTCACAGGTTCACCTCTCAGTTTTTCTCTGCATCTTCATTCACCATCTCTTTTTCCCCTTTCAGGAGAAGAAGTGTCACTTTTAATTTCTAAAGCTAACAATACAGCTGAGATACCTTTGAACAATTGATCTTGCTCTATCTTCTCTTTTTCAGGAATTTGTTCCATTAAGCCTTTCTCCTCTGCTATCTTGCATCTCTCTTTTTCACTGGCTTATTTTGGTCCATCTACAAATATTCTCAAGTCTCACCAATCCCCAAAAGAGCTTACTTTAACCTTACTATATCTGGAACAATTATCTTATCTCTCTCATCCCCTTTATTATCACAAATATATAGAGAGCAGACTACACTTTACTCCCTGCACTTCCTTGTTACCTACTAACTCTTCAACCCCTTACAATCTGGTTTCCTTCTCTGTCACTCTACTGAATTGCTCTCTTAAAAGTCACTAATGACTCAAGTTCAACAGCCCTTTCTTTCTTTCAGAGTCCTTAGCTTCCTTTGCCTCCCTGAAGCATTTGACAGTGTTTGACAGGCTCCTCATATTTGATAATCTCCTCTTTCTTGGCTTCAAAGAAACTTCACTCTCTTGCTTTTCATTCTATCTTTCTGATCACTTATCTGTCTCCTTTGCTGCCTCTTAAAATCTCTCATATACCTTAAATATAGCTTTAGGTTGTCCAGGCCCTGAGAACCCAGTCATTTGTTCTTGTCAAGGGTAAAAAGTCCCTTGAGTTTTTGCCTCCTTAAAACTGTTGTGTTTCATCTTCCACCCTGTCTGCTTGACTGGTTTCTTACTGGCTACCTCTCTTGTAGTCATGAGAAAACATTAAAGAAAGGGAATAAATGGGCCATTTTATTCTCTAAAATGTCACACAAACTCTAACACAAGTCAGAATCCTCAAAACCCAAGATTGAAAAGGACTTTAGAAATTATCTAGCCTAATATTATATACAATGTATAGTGTAGAACCCCCATCTATAGTGCCCATGATAAGTAGTCATTTAATCTCTGCAGGGACACTTGAAGTGATGGATTTTACATCTGAGACACTTCCAGGCAAATCCTCAATAAATGGGGAGGATTCTCGGAGTTTTAACCAGATAGGCATCTATTTGCTCAATCTGAATTATATAGATTTCATCCTTTGCAGCTGAGCTTTGCATTCCTAATGCCACTATAACTAGTATGGAGGGAAAACACAGAGTTTGTGATATCCAAGTAATTAGAAAGCAGCCATAGTAACTTGGATGCCTTTGCTAGGGATAGGAGTTGATGACATTGTTTTGGTAAAGTATACACAGTATTCATGGATCTAGAACTGGAGGGAACCCCAAATTACAATGCCATTATTTTTACAGTTAAGGAAATTAAGGTCCAGGGATGTTAAATGACCTGCTCCAAGGTCACACAGATACTAAGAGAAGTTTAATTTGAACTGAGGTTCTGACTCCAGAGTTAATGTTCTTTCCACCTAGACATCTAGGTGGCACAGTGGATATAGTATTGGGCCTTAGGTCAATATGACTGGAATTCAAATCTGGCCTCAGATACTTACTAGCTGTGTGACCCTGGGAAAATCACTTCTGTCTATCTCAGTTTCCTTAGAAGTAAAATGGGGTAAAATAATATTAACTATTGTTTAGGGTTATTGTGAAGATTAAAGGAGCTGGGGCAGTGAGGTGGTGCAGTGGCTAAAGAACTGGCCCTCAATTCAGGAGGACCTGAATTCAAATCCAGCCTCAAACACTTGACACTTACTAGCTGTGTGACCCTAGACAAGTCACTTAACCCTCATTGCCCTGCCCCCCCAAAACCAAACCAAACCAAACCAGAACAAAACAAGAAGATTAAAGGAGCCAATATCTGTAGTGAGAATTAAATGAAATAATATATGGAAATGACTTAATATAGTTCCTGACACCAAGTAGGCATTTATTAAATGCTTATGCCCTTCCCTCATTGTATCACACTGGAATGTGTAATCATGCTAGAATCACAACATACATTGGGAAAACTAAGTGCCAGTAGTTGATAGAGTAGTAGACTTACAGTCAGCGAGAAATGAATTTAAATTTCAATTCAATCATATATATAAGCTCAGCTAAAGTCACTTCAACTCTCAAAGTTTTAGTTTTCTCAGATCTAAAATATTGCCTTCCTAACAGAATTCTCGTGAGGTTCAAATAAAATTATGCATGTTAAATGCTTTTTCAATCTTAAAATGCTATAGAATGAGAACAAGAATAATCTCTACTACTTCCATCCAAGAGATAATTATAGTGATCCTTCTCTTCTATATACTAGAATACTAGTATGATACTAGAGTATTCATTGAGCCCACATCTCACTCCTAAAACATAAATACTGAAGAAGACCATTGTTCTGTGACCAATAATGAAAGCATAGGTAAAAAGGCTTTAACCCCCTCTACTTAAGTACTGCATGCAGATTGGCTTGTATTTGGCAGAAGTGCTGGCTGGCATGCCTTGGCACAAATAGTCACACTCTCTTCTTTTAAAGCCATGACTTGGCTATATTGTCTTTTGCTTTGTTAACAACAGATAGCATACTACCTCCACAGGACAGCCTATCTCATTGTTGATGAGCCATAAATGTTAGAAAGGTTTTTTTTTTTTTTTTTTTTTGTGCTGAATCAGGTAGTTGATCTGAATTCAGAAGTTGTTATTTTTAAAATTGTCTTTTCTCCTATTAGATAGGGTCATGAATTCTTATAATCTGTTGCATTTTTTTTTCTAGAAGGAAAAAAAGAGGCCTTAAAAAGACCTGTTTTAAAAGCACCAACAATGCCCAGTTTTGTTGCTGCTTGAATTCCAATTACCCAGGAAGCATTCGGCACATCTTTGCTCATCACATTTCAACATGTCATCTCTTCTAAGTGGAACCAATTGCATTAAAACAGTCATGAAACTGCAGCCCCCTACACTTCACTGAAAATGTAATCATAAAAATTTTAAATGCACATATTCATTTTCCTCCTCTTCAACCAAGCAAGCACACCTCATCAGGATTCACTGGGAGAGTGATTATCAGTTCTCTGTCTATGAAATTCTTAATGGAAAAATTAGATACACAACAGACTTCTGCTAAACTACACATCTGATTCTACTGCTTGGAAAACATTTGGTAGTTGGTTCTTGCACCTGCCACCAAAACCCTCTTAGCCATGTAGCCTGTCCCGTCTGAAACTCTTTTGCTATAAGATATGAAATAGGGAGAGAAAAACCTATTTCAAATACTCCTCGTAATGGTACCAAATACTGGATGAGATTTGAGGTTTTTAGGTAGATATGTATATGTGTTTATGCCAGTTTAAAAAGGTTTGCTAGCCTCATCACAGGTTATCAACATATAAATTCAATAAGATGTTCCAGGATGACTTTGAAAAATTAGATTACCTCTCTCCCCTTTACTAAAATAGTTCCCTTCTAGGACCTCTTTCCCTTCCTTGTCTTCATTTACTCAGCAAGATCTTATGAAACAATGCTGAGTGGTTCACAGCAATGAAATGACTTCTCCATACATATGATAGACTTTCGGTATGCTAGAGGCCAGCTCTATCTCCCAATTTTGCTTGGCTTTCCCTGAGCTCTAAAATTCTCCTCCTAATACTTGTTTTGTGGTTTAATTTTGTAGTTTAATAATTTATTATTGTACTATACTTTTCATGTATGTATTTTATGTCTTCCTAGAAAGAGGAAAATGTTTTTGAGCAGGGCTTCAGAACCTTTTGTGTGACATGGGCACCTTGGGTAATCTAGTGAAGGCTAGGGATAAATAAAAAATTCTGAGAAATAAATTTCTCAGAATAATATTAAAATGTCTAAGCTAAAACATGTAGAATTTCCAAAGAAACCAATTATGTTGAAATAAAAGTATCAAAATAATTAAAAAAGTAAACAAAAACACAAATTCACAGACCCTAAGCTAAGAACCCCTGTCTTTGAGGGTGAAGAATGTGTGTTATCTGAAATCTCTACCCTCCAGTTTCAAGTACAGAGCTGACCATATAATAAGCACTCAATACCTGTCAATTTTAATTAAAATGATTCTGAACTTTGGAAGGGTACATTCGTTTAGCAACATCCCTGTTTTTTTTTTCTCCCAGCTGGCTGTCCCCTGTCATTAGAAGGACACCATCTGTAGGCCAGATATGGTGTGCTTGACTGTGCTCCATAGCCACTAGCTACATCCATTTTTCATGAAGTGGTATGGCCTGGGGAGGCTGAAGTTTCCAGTCAAGGATACTCCTCCATCTTCAGCCAAGAAGCCTGACAGCTGGGATGAAAGCAGATGTAACTTACTCTGGCTAGAGAAGTGATCTGAGTAGCCCTTAGGTTGCCTGGTAGGATGCATCTGTTGCCCTTTGTTGGGCCAAATCTAACACATGGCCCTGTTAGCAGTATTAATGACTCTCTTTCAATGGGCCCTGTGAGAGGGTTGGCACTTTTCTCAGTGCACTCTTTGATTCCACGCTACATCTGAGGGCAGTAGCAGTGCCATGAATGTCTGAATGCCCTTTGTGAGTCTTCAGAGTTTATTACATGATTTTTCAAGACATAGAGACATAGAGATCCATGGCTCTAAATTTGAAAGGGACCTTTAGAGGCCATCTAATCTTTTCTCCTTATTTACAGATGAGAAAACTGAAACCCCAGGGAGTGTAAGTGACTTATCCATGGTCATATAGATAGAAACCATCAGAAGCAAGATTTTTCTTCTATCATGGATATTCAAGTATGTATTGAGAATCTACTCCTCAATGTGTATATCTAGTATTGACCACTGGTCTAGGCTTTTTAGGGGCTATAGAGAACTGTAAGTCTTCATTCTTGTCCTTAAATGCCTTACAATATTTTTTAACAACTTCCCCCCCCCCCAATTAACAAGCATTTATTTTCTCTTCTTTCTATGTCCCCACTCCCTTAGGGGGAAAGTAAAAGAAAAACAAAATCCCTGTAACAAGTATGCATAGTAAAATAAAACAAATTCTTACATTGGCTATGTCCAAAATACATGCATCTTAGTCTGCATATTCATGATTTTTTAAGGAATTGAATATTCTTCTTCATCATCCCTCCTCTTGAATCATGGTTGATCATTGATTTGGCAGAGATGAGACTAAAACAGGTGAAAAAACTGGAGAACAGTACAAAGTAGTACAGAATCAAGTGCCCTATTGGGTCATTCAGTTTTAAGTAATATAGATATTTAAATAAGGGAAAGATCAGTGAAGAATGGATTAGCATTTGAATACTACAATGAGAAGCAAAGCATTTGTATTGCAATTTCAAAAGGAAGTTAGTTTTAGATGAGTAGAGAAAAGCATGTCATTGCAAATGGGACATCTCATAGGATGGCAAAAAGCAGGCAATATTCTCCCATTTTAAGGCAAGAGAAACTGGAGATCAGAGGCACTTGATAACTTGGCCAGGCTGCTCCAAATCAAACAATGATGAAGCTAGGGTAAAATCATAGAATCCTAATGTCTAGCCCAGTTTTTCATGTGTCTGGATGATGATATCTTTGAAAATAGCAGCTCTTAAATGATGAACATTACAATACCTTTTGCTTGTTTAGGGTATGGGGGAGTAGGGAGGAAAACTCATCAAAAACTAAAAAGGACCTTTGTCATCACTGAAACATTGATTTGGTGCTAGATCAAACCTTGCAGCATATCTAGTCCAAGCTCTTCTTTTTAAAGATGAAGAATCTCAAGCTAGGAGAAGAAGTAACTTGCTCAAGATTAAATAATATGTAAGGAATATAGCTGGGATCCCACGCCATCATCTCTTTATGTATAAAGGAAGGACAACTATAATGATTGTGTTGTGGTGGGGCAGGGGGAGAAGAAGGTCAGGTTCTAATTGTTTGTTGTGGCATAGATAAGACTGAGACCAAGAACCTAAGGGTGGGATGAGGCTCAGGGAACTGCTGATAAAAGCTACTTTCTTCCAAAAAGTCAAAAGAATTCCTTGAGGGGCAGCTAGGTGGCGCAGTGGATAGAGCACTGGCCCTGGAGTCAGGAGTACCTGAGTTCAAATCCGGCCTCAGACACTTAACACTTACTAGCTGTGTGACCCTGGGCAAGTCACTTAACCCCAATTGCCTCACTTAAAAAAACAAAAAAACAAAAAACAAAACAAAACAAATCATTGAGATTTAGGTACACATTTATTATGTACTCAAGCAGAGCAAGATAATTGGCTAATTAACTTGGGGTTTTCATTTTTTTTTTTAACATTTGCGAAATGGGAGGGGAATAAGATTTTATATGTAATGGAAACAGAGAGGCCAAAGAAATAACTCTCTATAATTGGGGCACGTTCATGGCATGTGGCCTGAAGTCAGGAAGACTCATCATCATGAATTCAAATCTGGCTTTGGACACTAACTGTATGACTCTGGGCAAGTTACTTAACCCTGTTTGTCTCAGTTTCCCCACCTGTAAAATGAGTTGGAGAAAGAAATGGCAAACCACTTCAGTATCTTTGCCAAGAAAATCCCAAATGGGGTCATAAAAAGTTGCATGTGACTGACATGACTGGATAACAATAAAATAGGCATAGTAGACTGGTTAGATATGAGGATCTTCCAAAAGGACCCCACTGGATCAAACTGTCCCACAACCATGTTATGGTACTTGAAATGCCTACAAAAATTAATTACTTCCTGTTAAAGAAGTCTTCTGGTAGTGTAATGACTAGCACAGAGCATGTGCTTAATAAATGCATGTAGAATTGAAACCGAGTCTATTGGGGGACTTGAGGCCATGAAGCTACTGTAACTCATTAATTCCATTAACCTGAACTCATTTATCACATTAGCCTGGGGATGAGAGCTTTGCCTCAATTGACTCAAAACTGGAATAAAGAGTCAGAAATAAAGTCCTGGGGTGCAGCTAGGTGGTACAATAGATAAAGCACCGGTCCTGGATTCAGAAGGACTTGAGTTCAAATGCACCCTCAGACACTTGACACTTACTAGCTGTGTGACCCTGGGCAAGTCACTTAACTCTCATTGCTTTGCAAAAAAAAAAAATAGATAAATAAATAAAGTACTGGATCTAACACTAAATTTACCCTGCCTCAGTCCATGTACTATTTATTCTTTAGGATTGTTTCAAGGAAATCAAATTTTAAGTCTTGACACATTAAAGATGTAGGAAAATGATATAAAGAAATACCATGTATGATAGCTTGAGAAAGTGGATAAAGTGGCATCCACAGAGTCAAGAAAACTAGTGTCCATGTATGGCCTCTGGTTCATGTTAACTCTGTGACGATGAGTAAGTCATGAGATTTTTCTCTCTACATCCCAGCATCTCCCTTCATATTAGATACTGCAAAGACGTTTCCAGTCTTCATTGGTAGATGGACTTTCTTCACTGGAAGTTCCCTACACCTGTAAAATCATAGATCAAGTCCAATATAAGGCAAGAGAATCCAAAGCAGTGTTTGAGAGGGTTTTGAATGTGTGCAAAAAGAAAGATGAAATAGCTATTAGTCTTTGACTATGAGCCTACAGAGTTGGTGTTTCTACAAATGCTGAGTTTTGTAATCTATTTTATTTCTCATTCATGATGATTCTCCTGCAGGAAGAGAAAGGAAGAAAAGGGGAAGGGAGATAAAGAGAAAGGAAGTTTTTAAAAAAATGATTTTTATTTTAATCCTATTATATTCAAGTTAGAGAATTAAAATAGAATGCTTTGTAATTGGAAATTAGTGCAGAATAAAACAGAGGCATCATGACAGTGGGCATCATGCAGTAGTCAGAAAAGATCTGGGTTCACATTCCATCTTTGGCACTTATAAGGTATGTAAACTTAGAAAAGTCACAGATTCATGATGAGCTGTAATTTCCTAATCTAGAAAATGAGATTCTTAATACTTGCACAATGTCTATTAAGTGCTTGGAGAAGCTCAAAGCATAGTTTAAATGCCAGGTATTATTATTATCATTCAAGCGTATATTTGAAATTACATTGTGTAACTGGGGTTCTTAACCTTATGGATCTCACTGGTAGCCCAGTGAAACCTATGAACCCTTCCTAAAATGTTTTGAAAAACATGAAATAAAATGCATGGATTAAAAAGGAAAGTGATTAGGCATTGATGTTTCCACGTACAGAGTCTTGGGCTAGGAGTCAGGAAGACCTATGGTCAAATTTGACCTTAGGTCCATAATGTGTAATCTTGGGAAAGACACAACCTCTGTTTACCATGGTTTTCTCACCTGTAAAATGAGGATAATAATAGCACCTATATTACAGGGTTATCAAATGGATAAAATAGATAATATTTGTACAATTAGTACAGTACCTAGCTCATAGTAGGCACTAGATAATTGCTTATTCCCTTCCTTTCCCCCGTTCTCTCTTGTTGCAAAGATGAAATGAGATATATAGTGCTTTGCAAACCTTCAAGTACTGTATAAATGTTAAATATTATTATATAAAAATATGGTTACCAAAATAGGTATTTTTAAAACCAAGTTCACAAATCCTAGATTAAGAACTCCTGTAGAATGAAGGTAATAGCTCCAGTTTGGGAATCTACAACCTTATATTATACCCAAATCCATGCTGGGGAGTTTCCACATTTGAAAATCTCCCCAAAATTATGTTACTTACATTTTGAGGTGTTTTCTATTATTAACTCTCATTTTATTCCTGGTTCAACCAGGTCAGCTGATTGACCGAAGGAAATCCATTACTTTTGCTGGGTTTGTTTTCTCCCTTATAAAATGAGAATAAGATTCCCTGTCCTACATATTTCAGAGGGATATCTGAGAATGAAATAAACTAACTGTGAAGGCTTTGAGCAAAGGTAAAGGGTCTATACAAATGCAAGGTGGAATTAAGACCTTTGCCATTACTAAAAACTACTTCCATCTAATCTTCCTGTCTCTAGGAGCAGGGGGAGTCATATCCTGCCCATAATTTTTGTGTGCCTTGTTGATATAGCAGGTGTCAGAGTAATGTGTTCATCAATAATCATTTCCACCACATCCTAGCTCATATGCTGGTAATTCCAAATGCTTGGGTGTTGCTGGGAATCTCTCAAAACCCCCTTATGCAACCTTAGTATTTATCACACTGATAGGTAAGGTATTCACTACTCCTTTTGAAATATAATCTAGTTAAGAAACTGTGTTCTACATAGGAGATAGGCCTCATTTTGGAAGGATCTCTATAGACTGGTTTCTTGGTGGAGACAAGGGCAAGGCAAACACAGATGAGGGAGTACTGCAGATAACCAAAGCTGCACTATTCTGTAATAAATTATGACCTTTTCTTAATGCAGACTCTCTTTCTTTGCTTCTTGCCTGTCTGCCTTCCTTCCTTCCTTCCTTCCTTCCTTCCTTCCTTCCTTCCTTCCTTCCTTCCTTCCTTCCTTCCTTCCTTCCCTTTCCCTTCTTTTTGTTTCTCATTTTTGCCTGTATTTCTGATAGGGCTATGAAATTTGTTTAAAAGTGATTCCCCCCCCCTCCCATTTCCTGTGCTGACCATTTGATAAAAATGCCAATATGCATTCAAATGGCCAGACAACAAAGAGGACAAATGAATGGAAAGGCTTGAGACTTATCTGATACGTTGTCTGGACACAGAGCTGGACAAGCTGATTGGCTGATTGGAAGGTGGGGTGGACTGGATAAAGAGAGCTGTGTTCAGGTTTGGAGCTGAGGCCAGTTAAAAGAACAATTTTGCTAGTGCCTTATTGAAATAAACAAAACAACAAAATGACCTTTCTAACTGTGATTTTAGCTCTAGATCTGAACCCTGTTCTCCTTCTGCAGCAATTTTAAACTTCTTTGAATTGCACTAGGATTTTTGGGACACCCTGTATATGGATGTACATTATACTTCTCCAAAAACGAACAACAAACTATATACCAAAAGGTAATATTTTCTTTCACAAGCCTCTTTCTTCTTCTTTTTTGGTACATTGAAGTATTTTTTGATAGATTGATGACTAAATTAAAAATCAAAAGGAATTTCTTTTTTTTCTTTTTTTTTTTTTTTAGTGAGGCAATTGGGGTTAACTGACTTGCCCAGGGTCACACAGCTAGTAAGTGTTGTGTCTGAGGCTGGATTTGAACTCAGATACTCCTGACTCCAGGGCCGGTGCTCTATCCACTGCGCCATCTAGCTGCCCTGGAATTTCTTTTTAAGTAAAACATATTGTCATATTCTGGATTGGGGTGGAAAATTCTGTGTGTGTGTTTGTGTGTGTGTGTGTGTGTGTGTGTGTGTGTGTGTGTGTGTGTGTGTGTGTGTGTGTGTATCTCAATCCATAAGTGGATATTTAGCCCCCAAGAATTATCTGTTATTCAGAATCTTCCTTGGAGCAGAATGTTCGCCTGTGAAGACAACCTCACCTTTTAAAGAACAAAAACGTAGTAGATATGCCTATTGAATCTCTTTGCCGGATAATATTATGAGCTATTAAGAAATACATGCCTAGGGGCAGCTAGGTGGCACAGTGGATAAAGCACCAGCCTTGGATTCAGGAGAACCTGAGTTCAAATTCGACCTCAGACACTTGACGCTTGCTGTGTGACCCTGGGCAAATCACTTAACTCCCATTGCCCCACAAAACATAAATAAATAGAATAAAAGTTTAAAAAGAAAGAAAGAAAAAAAGAAATACATGTCTTTTGTGTTTCTTTCCTCTCCAAGAAGGAATGCATAGATAATAATATTCTAAATAAAAATAAGCCCTAAATTCTATTTCTCATCTACATATGATAGTCTCATTGCTCCATTGACTTGAAATGTCACAACTATAGGTTATTTCTATATGGTGACCATAATAATCATAATCATAATAATCATAATAATAGCACTTATATATCACGTAAAGATTTGTAAAGTACTTGACCTATTTTAATTCACTTGATTCTCACAGCAACCCTGTAGGTGCTATTATTATCCTCATTTTACAGATAAGGAAATGGAGGCACAGAGAGGTTAAATGACTTGCCAAGGATAACATATTTAGGAGAACAGGTCTTGTTGACTCAATCCAAGTCCTGCACTCTCTGAATTGATTATCTGTATGTGGAACATATGTAGGGACCTTAAGGTGGATTTCATAATGAAGTATAAAGGCCAATAGACTTGGACCTGGGTTTTAAACACGACTTGACCATACACTAGTTGTACGAGCTTGAGTAACCTGTTTTTCTTTTATGGGTCTCATTCTCTTCAAATATAAAATGAACTGGTTGGGCAAAAAGATCTTTACAATGCCTACCACCTCTCTAGGTCTTAGACTGGATTCTCATCATTTCTGTATGCATTTATTATGGTGTTTTGGATTTTCCAGACACCTCAGGTAAATGTTTGGCATTCATGAAACTTAATTTGAATAGGATAAGGTTTATACTACTGTCTACAAATAAATGTATCACTACCTCCAAGTTTGGTCATGGAAACACAATTTTCCCCTTGGGTGTTTGGAAAATAAAGGAAAACAAAATATATTAGAAATGGCAAATGCGTTCTCCTTTGTATTTCTGTTCAGGCTTGCTGAAAAAATGGTTCTAAGCTAACTGTACAGAGAAATTGTTGACCAGTGAAAGATATATCTGATCATTTTAAAGGGAAACAAATGCATTCTTTCATGCTGGCACAGTCATGGCTCCCAAAGAGATCCTTTTAGAAGTACTGCAAGGAAATAGTCTGTTCTGAGCCTTTTTTTCCCTGGGGAAATGCAATATGCTTTGTAAAGAGGCTGAGTTCTTTTCTCCTCACAGAGCTCAGAGGCTAATGTCAGCAGGACTAAGTCTGTGGGGATGGGAGGTGAGTAAATTGGTGACAGATTTCACTATTTAGGCAGCCGAGGACTCACAGAAATTGGCATATAGATTGTAGGCTTAACCAGAGAGGGGACTCTGAAATAATTCAGGCTCAAAGAGGGGATCAGGAGGTTAAAGAAGCATTGGTTCTATGGTAAAATCCTTGAGTAGTTTTGTCCCTACTGTGATTTTTTTTTGCTTGTTATTTGTAAATTTGATTTTTAAAATTTATTTATGATATATAAAAGGGCAGCAATTTCTTTTACTTAAATTAGATATGAGTGATAAACTGATGCTGTATTGGACTTATATAGAGGCCAAGCCATGAGGACTCCAGGTAGGCCTGAATTAATTGTAAGTGTCATTAATGACACTTACTAGTAATACTATGACCATGGACAAGTCACTTACCTTCTTTGAGACTCAGTTTCCTCCTCTGGAACAGTTATTATTACACATAATAGTACCTATAGAACTTCACTGGGTTGTTGGAAGACCAAAATGTAAAGTCATTTGAAATTCTGAAAGATCTATCTTAACTGCCTATGATTATTATTACACGAGCCAATGGGTATATTCTGAATATTGAAATGTATAATAGTAGATTATTCAAGATTTGATATCAAATTCAGGGATAAAGTAATAAATATAATATTGTTGTTTCTATATAACATAGAACACTTTGTAGATATAAATAGAAACATTAAGGTAAGGAGGAAGAAGCTTTCTTTCAAGTATAGCCTACATGACTGGGGAGGTTGTTATCTCCAATTTAACCCCTATGTATCATGTTTATACATGATTGTTTTCATGTGGTCTTCCTCCTTACACTATGAGTTTTATGAGACTAGGGGCTGTCTTTTGCCTTTCTTTATCCTCATCTCTTAGCAGAGTACCTGACACATAGGAGATGCTTAATAAATGCTTATTGAATTACTGCCTACCTTAATAGATAGGGACAGAGAGCATGTGTTCTTAAACATGCCATACAGATATAGCTCTACAAATAGAGGTGCCCCCAAAAGAGACAATACTCCTTTCAGAGGTAATCTGCCCAGCATAGGACATGACAGAAAGTAGTGTGATGACATTAGCAGCTATGAAGCATTAGGAAATGAGTTGTTATGGCCACATCTATCTCCTCCATGTGTTCCCCAGTCACATGGTCTCCTGGCATGTACCTTTCTATGTTTATTCCTTAAACATGATTGTTCTTTATGTATACATCTCTCACAAGTATTCCATAGTTAAATGTATTCTGTGCCTTCTCAAACTAGTCATGGGAATGTGACCCCTTCATGTACATGAGGAATCATTTTTGTCTCTTGATTTATAATATTGCTTGAGGCAGTAAGGTGGTCTGCTAAATAAAGTGTTGGTTTTGGAGTCAGGAAGACCTGAGTTCGAATCTTTCCTTGGACATTAGGTGTATGTCACAACCTCCTAATTTCACTTTTTTCATTTGCAAATTAGAAATAATAATTGTATCTACCTTACTAGACTGTTGTGATAAACAAATCAGGTGAGATAACCTAAGTAAACTGTTTTGCAAATCTTCAAGTTATATGTAAATATTCATTAATATTATTATGTTTTGTGCCTTTTTTGAGCTAATATGACTTTTGGATGACTGGTTAACTTAAATTAGTAGGTGCTTATAATCTATGATTTTTCATGGGTATGCTCCCACAGAGTTCCTCAAACCTAGAGTAGATTTTATTGGTGCCCACGTAGGAGAAGAGGTGTCCCAGTTACTGCTAAGGAAAAAAAAATAAAGAGAAATATATGGGGGAGCTAGGTGCCACAGTGGATAAAGTACTGGCCCTGGATTCAGGAGGACCTGAATTCAAATCTGGCCTCAGACACTTGACATTTACTAGCTGTGTGGTCCTGGGCAAGTCACTTAACACTCATTGCCCCACCAAAAAAAAATGATTGAGAGAAAAATACTACACTAGGTCAATATCTGATATTATAGAAATACATGTGGGTTGGAATGGTATCTTTATATATATATTAACCTCTCCTACGACCTCTTCCCTCCCATCTCTAGCAGTGCTAGAATGAGCTGCCAAATTTTTGGAGACTGCTTCCAGTAATTTACTTGAGTGACTGAGGTAGGCTATTATTTTTCTTTTTTTTCTTTTCTTTTTTTTTTTTTAGTGAGGCAATTGGGGTTAAGTGACTTGCCCAGGGTCACACAGCTAGTGAGTGTTAAGTGTCTGAGGCTGGATTTGAACTCAGGTACTCCTGACTCCAGGGCCAGTGCTCTATCCTCTGCGCCACCTAGCTGCCCCGGCTATTATTTTTCAAGGGAAATATGAGAGAAAGTGAATTATTCAAGGTCTTCCATAAATAATGGTAGAGCATCACCAAAAATCATGAAACTTTACTTTGATCTCATGAATATTATATGATTTCCTGTTTGTGCTAATTAGACATTTTGCATGTCCCAAAAGTACCAGTGCAGTATTAAGCTGTGAAATATGTCTATGTATGGCAAAAGACACAAATAAGTACCTAATATTTTTGAAAATGGTATAGAAGAAAAAAATAAAATGGTATAGAAGTGTAAATTTATAATATAGACATCAAGGGAGATTATTCCCATTTCCAAAATATTCCTTTAAATATGGAATCCTTAGTGCACACACACACACACACACACACACACATATATATATATATTTGTTTATAGATTATGAAATCCTTGACAATGAGGGATAAAGAATCTTAAAGGTAGTGCTGGAAGTCTCTGCATATTGAAGTGAAAACAGAAATGAAGATAAAATATGTTTAGAATTATAACTTGAGTCAACAGAAAAATTGGATTCTGATTTAGTAAAATTTGATTTACATGTAACATTTTCTAGAAAACATCTACTGTGTAAAGTGAAGTACATGTTTTATTACAAAGCAAAATCTAGAAATTGCTTGTTTATTATATCACAGCATCACTTCCTACACTTCTTCATTAGTGCGCAGTTTACAAAATGCTTATAGTTGTTCCAGATGAATCTCAGCCTCCTCATTAGCATCCCAAAGGCCTTAATGGAGTGGGATTCATGGGAATCAAGGATTTTGGTTAAATTTCTGATTAACTTAAAGTTATCAGAAAACTCATCCTTACTTCCCCCACCCAACAATTGTTATTGAAAATCTTTGTAAAGTTTCTGGATCCACTTTTCTGTCTAATTAACTAAAATTGAATCTTTGTTTTATAATTGAAGATCTAAAATGCCTGCAGGTTGCCATTGTGAACCTGACTTTTAATTGCACAATATTATAAATGTACCATGTGCAGGGCTTTGGGCTTCTTGATGTTAATAAGCTCAAGATATATCCCATATCCTGGAGGAATTTTTTTTTTATATATTTCTGATAGCATCCAGTACTTAGCACATTACCCAACACATACTAGGCATACGATAAATGCTTATTGACTTACTGATTGATTCTACATGGGTACAGATGAATTCTTCACATATCAAATGTAAAGCATCCTATTTTCTTGGGGACCCATGTTACCTAGGATAGGGCTATTTAAAGATTCTGTGGAATCCAGGCAGCAACCATTGTCAAGGTCAACATATGCTGAAAGTAGTCTTAAGCTGCAGCATAGTATGGCAGAAAGGAGACTGCATTTGGATCTGAAGTTAAAACTGGCTTCTAAACCTGTATCTGTTATTTGCTGCATGACTTTGTACTGTTCAATTCATCACCAGGGGTTTCCATTTTAACAACTTTAAAATCATGTGTCAGGACTCCCCCAGTTCTAATTCTGGTGAAAACTGGTGCAAATTGAGGACAATGCATGTTTGGCTGAAGTAAAGAGTCACTGGAGACCCTCAAACATCGGAACTAAGGGAACACATGCAATTGAGGAAAAAAAGCAAGAGAGGGGTTGTTCTAATTAGGATGTTGAGAGTCAGAGACTGAAGTGAGTAGAACAGAATGGAATGGAAACCAGGATATAGGAAACCTGAATCGAAACTCAAGAGATTCTGGGCAGGAAAACATGAAATTAGGTCACCACGAGGCAGTTGGATGACATGAGTTTATAGATGGGAGTGTTCCACTGTCTCCTATAAATGAAATGTACTGACATGGTGGCTAAGTTCAACCTGGCTTCTTAAAGGGACTGCAGTCTCAGAAAGACCAAGGCACTGATGCTTTTACTCTGTAGAAAATTATTTTTAGCTGCTGAATGTGATGTGTATAATTTCTTGGTGTTGTTAAAACTTCTATTTGGGGGCAGCTAGGTGGTGCAGTGGATAGAATACCGGCCCTGGATTCAGGAGGACCTGAGTTCAAATCCGGCCTCAGACACTTAACACTTACTAGCTTTGTGACCCTGGGCAAGTCACTTAACCCCAATTGCCCAGCAAAAAAAACAAAACAAAACAAAACAAAACAAAACAAAACAAAACCCACAAAAAAATAAACACAAAAAAAATAAAAAACAACAACAAAAAAACCCCACCAAACCAAAAAACCCCAACCAAACCAAACCAAAAAAAAACCCTTCTATTTGACCAACCCCCCCCCCCAAAAAAAAAACCAACAACAACAACAACAACACACTTCTATTTGGCCTTATCACCCATGCAACCATGTGATTTCAATTATTGCAAAGAGATCACAGTGAGTATTGGGGGAAGAATCATTTGCCATCCTCAAAACCTTGCCCTACACATCTTTAAGATTAGAGGCAAGTGATTCAAGTCAAGTGCTATTACCCGACCTTTTGATTATCCATGATCCTGGGCCAGTCATCATTCCAGGGTCGTCCAGCTGGAAACTTACATGAATGTCACACTCACTTTCATGGTTTGAATGATTTACATAAGATGGCAGCTCCTTAAAACTTTTATTCAAGAGATTGACTGAAAATTATTTTAGAAAAGGGTAAAATATTGAGTGGTTGAGCTTTGAGGATGCCATGGTGGACATATCCATCTTAAGTATGACACATTTGCAAGTTCCCTGCTAGAATGAATTACTATGATTTAATGGTTCTTCTTTATATCCTGAGATAATTTACTTGTATGAACATCATACTTATGGCATTCAGTTGGCATTTTCAAGGAATCAAAGCCTTAGGGAATTAAATGAGCTGCATAAACTAGTAGCTTATTAATGAGCCTGCAAGTTGGTGGAAAGATAATTAAGAGTTCATTCAGAGAAAGACCAAGTTGGCTGGGGAAAATGTGGAGCCTCCAGGTCAAAAATGAAAGGCTTTCCCTAAAATTGAGATATTTCCAGATAAAATAAAATCATTTGTCATAAATATACTATCCTACAGGGATAATGATTTGCATGTTTCTTTTAGTATTTATTACCAAGCTCCAAAAGGAAATTGTGGAATAAGGAGTGAATTAATTCAACTTTCTTTGGTATAAAAAATCCGGTCCACAAGGCTCCCCCAAATAACATCTCTCTAAATAGTGTCACAAGGAAGAAGGAAAATAAATTTACTTTCTCCCATGGCCCAGACTCATATCTGTGAAATCCTCAGACCGATGGACAAATACTTCAGAAATGTCTAATTCTCTCTTTCTGTCTCCCATTTTCTCTGACTCTCTCTCCCCACTCTCTCTCCCTCTTTTCCTCCCTCCCATCTTCTTCATCTTATACATCTCACCTTACCCTTTTTTCTGATTTTTTTCTTTTCTTTCTCATTTTTCCTGTTCTTTCAAAATTCTTTGTTATAACGGATGGCTCTTTTCGAAAGAGGAGGCAGGAAGGATGAAGGGGAATTAGATAATTTAAAAACAAAATATGCTAATAGAATTTATTTTTAAAATATATTTAAATGGAAAAGGAGCAAGTCATTTATTGGGATGAAGAGAAATAAATAGAATTCAAGCAGGAAACAATTATTGCCCAGGTGGATACCATTTTAATGTGTCATGAAATGTGGTGGCAAGTTTGCTTAAGTTGCCTAGAGAAGTTTCAATGAAAAGATACTCATGAAGCTTTTGAAGGAAGAGTGAAGAAAGAATTTCAGTAGAATGAAAAGGAATTGCATGGGTCACAGAGCCAGAAAGGATTTAGAGGCCCTCTAGTCCAGAAGTGTCAAACATGTGGCTCCACGTGGCTCCATGTGGCTTACAGTTCTCTTGAATGTGGCTGGAACCAGATGAAAATGTAATTGGGAAATATTTAACAAAATAAATAGAACATAGAAATTGTACAGTTTCTCATGACATCACTAATCTAGTGCAAACTGCTCATTTTACTAATAAGGAAATTATATCCCACAGAGGTGAAACAATTCACTGAAGGTGGCAAACTTTGAATCCAGGTCCTCAGACTCCTATTCTAACACATTGTAAAAGTTTTCTATTTTCAAAATTTGTTGAGAAAAAATAGCTTAGCTTTGGTCTGGGCATGGAAGAAAAGGTAGGTTAGCAAAGATTGTCTCATCTTTAAGGATTGAGGTGAAGGATAAGCTAGCTGATATGAACGGAGATGAATCAGAGAGCATCTATAAGAGACTGAAAAAGACTATTAGGTCATCTAAAATGCTTAACTGTGTCATAATACTTCAAGTCATTCTTGACAGCATTCTGGTTATTATAATACTGTCCCCATTCCTGCCCGGTTGCCATGACATCTTCGCTTTAATGTCCTGTTGAATCACTTCTCTGCAGTCTGAAACTCAAAAAAAATAGGAAGTGTGGCATAATACAAACATACTGAATTTGGAGTCAAAGGATCTGGCTTTGAATTACAGCTTTGCTACTTACTACATTTGTGACCTTGAGTAAGTCACTGTGGAAGCCAGTTTCCTCATGTAAAATAAATGAATGGGATTAGATGATTCCTAAGATATCTTCCAACTCTAAAAACCATGATCCTATAATAACTCTAAAGTGGAATAATGTGGTTAAGTAGAAAAAAATTGCATTAATTCTTAGAGCTCCAATTTCCTCTTCTGTAAATGGGGATAATGGAGGATAATTCTGAGGCTACATTTTCAAAAGATAGTTGTAAAGAAGACAATTTGTAAATTTTAAAGCACTATAGAAATGTGTTATTATTTAAGAACTCATGAAAGGTCAAATGAGTTAATGGAGGACATCACAACTAATAGGCTGCTTGAACAAAATGGCCTTTTCATTAACCAATGTCCAGTTCCAAAACTTAAAAATATTAAAAGCCTGAACAAAAAGTCTAAAATATCTTCTAAAACAAATTGAATTTTCAAAATTATATTAATTACAAAGGATGATCTGAGATGTCTTTTAAAATGGCAATGGGCTAAGAACAATCAAGAAGTGAAATTTGTTTTTGAGGCAGTAGAGCATAGTGGAAAGATTGTTAGACTTGAAGTCAGAAGGGATCTGGGTTGAAATCTCATCTCTAACACTTTATAGCTGTATGACCATGGTTAAATTACTTAATTTCCATGAACCTCAGTTTTCTCATGTATACATAAGGATGATAATATTTCTAGCACCTCCCTGATATGGTTGTTTTACAATTAAATGAAATGATGTGTGGTGTGTTTGTGTGTGTATAATTATGGAACATACACAGAAATGACCCTGAAGGAACTATCTTAGAGAGTAGGCACAGAGCTCTTCTGGGAACTTCTGAGGATAGCTGGGGCTTAACACTGAATTAGATAATATTTTTGAGTGATACAGCAAGCTCTCAGTGTTACCTTGGTCCACCTTGTCATGGCTGAAGCATGGCAAGGGAGATCAAATCAGAACTGAATCTAATGAGTGTGAGGTAGAATCTCAGATTTGTTTTTATTTTCATTTCTCTAATTAATAGACATTTGATATATTTTATGTATCAATAGTTTAGATTTATTACTTGATAATTGACTGTTTGTATCCTTTGATCACTCATCATTTAACTATCTTTGATTCTTATTCCTATAAATTTGAATCAATTCTTTTTTTTTTTTTGTGGGGCAATGGGGGTTAAGTGACTTGCCCAGGGTCACACAGCTAGTAAGTATCAAGTGTCTGAGGCCGGATTTGAACTCAGGTACTCCTGAATCCAGGGCCGGTGCTTTATCCACTGTGCCACCTAGCTTCCCTGAATCAATTCTTTATATGTCCTAGAAATGAGATCTTTATTTGAGTTCTGCAAAAATTTACTTAAAAAATTGAATTTTCTAATCTTATCTTCATTGGCTTTATTTGTGCATTTTTTTTTGCTTGACTGCATATTTTAAATAAATCCCCCCCCCCATTTTCGCCCTGGGAAGAGAGGTGGATATAAGGAAAAAAAAAGAAAAATGAACATTAATTTAAAAAATGCTAAATTTGCCCCAGGGAAGATTATTCATTTAGCCAGGAGGAGTGTTCCTTTCAGTAAATCTATATGGAGTGACTGTCCTTAGGCTGTCTTATTTTCTCTCTGTTTGTCAAGGTATTCAGAGTCTTCCAATCATTCTCTGAAAGGGTGGGCCAAGGACTAGTGTACTCCTCCAACCTTACAGTAATGGCAAACTGCAGGGCAACTAAAAGGGGTGGCTAGACCTTCCTTGGAACACCATATAAATAGGATACTGAGACAAACTGAAGCTTTAAGTAATTTTTCTCCAGCTCTTGGATGTGGGTATGCAAAGAGTCAGAGAGCTTGAAAATAAACCTAACACTGATTCAGAGTAAGGGCTTCTACAGCACTGAACCCAGTCTGCCTGTACATGGTTCCGGAGTTGAGAAAGACCCTAAGTGAGAAGAGAGAGGACAAGTATCCAAGCCCCTCTGGCTCTAGAGTCAGTTGTACTATATATACTGCAACTACAAGCACATTTCTTTTAGCTGGTTTCTCTGACAAAGGTCCCATTTCCAGGATATATAGGGAAGTGATTCAAATTTAGAAGCACAACTGCATTATATAAAATGTATAATGCAATATATTGTTGTAATATATATGATATATGTGTGTGTGTACTTATATATATGTGTGTATATATATATATATACACACACATATAAATCTCTATCTCTCTTTATCTATAAATCATTAAACGCACATGTTTAGTCACTTTAGTTATGTCCAAATCTTCATGACACCATTTGGGGTTTTCTTGGAAAAAGTAATGGAATTATTTGCCATTTCCTTCTGCAACTCATTTTTGTAGATGAGTAAATCAAGGCAAATAGGGTTACCTGACTTGTCCTGGGTCACAAACATACACACACACATATATATATATATATACACACACACACACATATATATATATATGAAATACTTTGTAAAGTTTAATGCACTATATGAATTTGTTATTATTTCATTTGCTCTGTGCATCTTTATTTTCTTAATGATCCATAAATATCTGTATTTTTTCCTTCCTTCCCTCCTTCCTTCCTACTTTGCTCCCTCTTTATTTTTATTTATTTATTTATTTTTTGCTTTCTTGCTTTCTTACTCACTTGCTGGTTGCTTATTCAGTGGAGAGACATTTAAACTTCACCTCAATTATTTAATCTGTAAAATGGGAACAACAATATTTATACTACCTCCCTCACAGGGTTTTTGTGGGACAACACTTTGTAAATACTAATGCTATAAAAATTTGAATCACTATAATCATTATTACTATACAATTTTTTCCTCTACTGGCCCTGTCCATGGAATTCTAAGACTGAAACCTCCACTCCTAGCAAGTCATCTTAACTGAACAAAGCTCTAGTATAATAATCTTCAAATACATCTATGATTCTGTCTAATAATGCATATCACCTCTTATTCACACCTATCTATTATTTTATCCATGTCCTACTAAAATTTTTCCACTAGGAATCTACTGAGTAGCTTGGAGGCTTTCAAGTCTCTTGACATAATATGCAGACCAATGGCTCAAAGGGGTTATCCATTTCTCTTTTGCCACATGGCCTGCTCATAATTTTTTCCTGGAGGTATATGTTTTGTTACCATCTTCTCCACCACATCTCCTACCTAAATACTTATGTCCAATGTTTTGCAGCCTTCACAAAACACCCTGTGTACTTATCTATTTCCCTCTGGTTAGTCCTCAATTTCAGTTCTTCAGAGATTTTAGATTTACATCACTTACAACCAGATAGCAGCAGTTGAGTTGGTTTAACATTTCCAAATATCCAAGACTACTGTGTAAATTTATTTTTTAAATGCACTGCATGCTGTCTGTTTTTATTTCACCCATTAAGACTCCCACTTTATGATGCTAGATTAAATGATGTTAAAAAGGCAGGCAGACAGAACTCATGTTGTGTTCTCATGATTCTGGACTAACTATATAGGAAGTCTGGAGGGAAAATTTATTTCCCAAATCACCTTTTGAATTTATGATTCCCTATTTTCTTACATGGGGAACATTATTCTTAGGAACTCTGCATGTTCCACATTTTTATCCAACTGAGGCACTTCTGTTTAGAAAAATTTGACTAGGTATGCTGTTATTAAAATGTATGACTGCCCTCCCCCTTTTTCTTACGGATGCGTATAAAGAACGATACTTAAACAGTATTGGCTACTATCTCCTTGGGGAAACAGTTAGATGAGGAGAAAACATGAACTGAAATCTACCCAGAATTACAGTAAATTAGCTGAATTTTGAATGATTTCTCTTTCATTTCAAATTTAAAAATATTTATAGACCCACCTTTATTTAGAATGATGATAGAAACTGTATGACATAGTCAAATGGGTATGTGGTCATTTTGTGGAATTTGATACATTTCGAGTGAGAAGGGGACCACAACAGGTACAAGCTCAAGTGATGTTTTGAAGTGACCATACCACCTCTCATGTTTAAAATGTTTATTTAAAATTTATTTAAAGGCATTTTGCAGCTAAGACAGCAAAAAAGAACTTTTGGATTAGGGTACTTTGCAAAATTCACATGAGGCATGAACATTATCATCATCATCAACATCATTAGCAGGATTTATATATGATTTTAAGATGTGGAAAGTGGTTTTTTTTAATGCTATCTCATTTAATCCTAAGATAGGTGCTATTAGTATCCTCATTTTGGAGATGAGGCAAAAGGCTAAGAGGTTAAGTGACTTGCCCATGGACATAGAACTAGTAAATCTCTGAAGTAGTATTTGAACTCTGGTGAGCATATAAATGTTATCTATCATATATATATATATATATATATATATATATATAGTGCATATATATATATATATATAGTGCATATATATATATAGTGCATGTCCAATGTGGAAATTTATTTATTTGAGTATGTTTTTTATAACAGGTTTTTTTGTTGTTGTTTTCTCAAAAGAGTAGAGGGCGGGAATCCATGCCTGAAAATAAAATATAATTGTATTTAAAAAATTAAGGTGTAGAACTAGCCTTGTAATGTCCATTCTATCCCTAAGTTTCAATCTCTCTCATCTATCTATCCTAATCTCTAAAATCCCTTTCAGCTCTAAATGATATTCATTGACTTAGCTTGATAACCTCTGATAAACTGGTTTATATTAAAGTGTCAGTCACTGATAGTTTAATAAAATGCACCATGGGAAATAGCTTTTTTTCTTTTTACAAAAAAATGACTCCTTAATCCAAATGAATGAATTTATAATAGTGATTTCAGGTGCCGTGATAGTGAAGATATTTTGAGGTAGGAAGGTCTTAAGGTATCATGTGAAATCATACTCCAATTCAGTATAATGCCTGCAGTGTTGTTAAAAACATATGAAAGGGATTATGCATGTCCATAGCCATAAAGCATATGAGAAAAATAAATCACATTGACAAATAAACTTCTCAAAATACTGAAGAATATCCTGAAATCCATGAAAGCATGTGTTTTGCTTTGTAGTCTTGTTTTTTATTTGTTCTTTAATTGTAATGTCTGCTATCCTCTCAGTTGTTAAATATTCTAAAATTTGTCATTTAAGGGAATAATTAAAATGAATATAATACTTATATCAAAACTAAATCTTATTCTCTCAGAGGCCTCATGTCTATTTTAAAGTCTGCTGAGATTTTTAGATTTTCTAACTTTCAGTGAAAGTGTCAGGTTAAATATCCAAGGCCCAATAACAATGCAGACAACACAGTATATTTTAACTGATAGTAACAATTTCATTAAGAAATGTTTTTTCCTCAAACATTGAGAAATGAGAAAATAGTCTTAATCAGTCAGTATACTTAATATAGAAGGCAGGCTAAGAACACTATGTGGTACCAGCAATTTAATAATTTTCCTTATTCATGGGGCCTTTGGGACTTTACAATTTGACTCTAACTTCTCTCTTCAGTTTTATCTTAATCTATTGCTTCCCTAGGAGAGTCTTTCAGTCTAACCAAACTGGCCTATTCAGTATCTCCAAAACATAGTCAACATTCATTTGTCTCTGAACTTCCCTTCATATCATATCAGGCTTGAGGCCTGAAATGTCCTATAAAATCTCTTCAAATTCAACTCATATTTCAAGAATCAGCTCAAAGAATCTACATGGAAGTTTTCCCTGTCCAGTCCAACCCAAAGTGATTTTTCTTACTCAAAATGTCTCTACCTTCTTATTGTATCTACCTTTCATTTTTCAAAATGTTTTTGAAAGAAGCAAATTGATTGGTGGACTTAAAGCCAAGAAGACCTGAATTCAAATCTTGTGTTTCATACTCACTACCAGTATGACCCTAGTCAAGTCACTTTACTTTTTTGTTCTTGGGCAATGTCCTGGGACTTAGAACTTTGCTTAGTGATACCTATAATCCTGTGTATAAATGTCTTATTTCCTCAATTACCTTATAAGTTCATTGAATATAAAGGATATATCTTTTATGATGCCTTGTACTTTGTACATGTTCAATAAATAATAATGATTAATAATTGATTGATTGAGAATAATGGGAAGGAAATCAATACATCATAGTATTTCAGTGGCTTTGATGCTTATAAATGTCAAGTATAGAGACCAAATTCAAACTAATATTGAAGACATCCAACATGTAAAAGTTTATCAATGGAGTCAAACATTATAAAGAACAATTATCAAATTTATTGACTATGGTTTTGTTTACATTCTTGTCAGCATTAAGCACTCTTTTCCTTGAACTAAACATCTCTACCTTTATTAGTTACTGAGGACATGTAGTTTAAAAAAGTAATATATTTTCCCTATGTGCTTATTTCACATTTGCTAATTTATAGCAGGGATTTTTGTTAAATTGGTATACTCATATACTACCTTGAAGATCGAAATGGGAACATACTTGGGGTAAAATGCTAATTTTCCATAGAAACTATACATAGTATTCTGGTGAAATGTTTCTGCTTAGTCCAAATATTAGATTCTGTTGTTCTCTACCGGTTGTAGAGAGATTGTAATAACCTACAAAACTGAACATTACTTCCATAACAATAGTTATTTTTTAATTTCTCTAAAGACTGTTTTCAGTCATTCCACAGCACTGTCCCATGCACTATCAGAGGGGAGGTATGATGGGTAGGATCAAGTGCAAGATACCCTTGCCCCTAAACTATTTCCAATATAGTTGAAAACAAAAAAATATAAACAAGAATAGATGTTTAATAATAAAAGTTAGGGAGTTCTTATTGCTATTTAAGGGTTGAGGCAAGTCCTAAAAGTGTTTTCTGAATAATGAAAGAGAAAAAAATTTGGTTGTCTACCATTAGTAGTTTAGAAAGATTTCATATATTAAGTGGGATTTTATCTAGACTTTGAAGGGAGAGTAGAAGTTAAATGGACAGAGAAAAATAAAGAAGATTGTGAGGAAAGCCATGGAGATATGAAAGTATTTGTTATATTTGAGGGGCAGTGATTAAAGTTGATTAACTGAACTCATCTATTTCCTTTCCATTTCCCTGTGACCTTTGGTTTTTCTGTGCCTTCCTATATTTGATTAATCCACATCTCCTTATCTTCCCCATCCTCAAACTTGATCCTAAATTCACTTTGATGACTGAGTCTATGGAAGTTCATTTTGGTAAGTGGTATTGTTTTGACTCACATATAGTCAATTTGTACTATAATAATTAATACTATGAATGGTCTGCCCTGTTAAAACAAATTTTAATGGTTTTCTATGGTTGAAATTTATTCCCCCAATAGATTTTAAGCTCTTGAGGATGGAGCCTTTAATACAGTTCAGGGCATGTTAAGTACCTATGTGAAAGGCACTAGGGATTCAAATATGAGGAATGATGTAGTCTCTGTTCTGAAAGAGACACATTCTGACAGACAAGGGGTATCATGTGAATAATGCTGTCTTGTCAATGTCTGCTCCAGGTGTTGTCAAGGAGACTATGACATTAGTGATAGAAGGCTGCTGGTTTCAGATAGAGCATTCAAAATTCTCCCCTCAGGGAGTTATGCCCTCTTGATGGGACTGGTAGCAGAGAGGGTTGATGTGAATCATAATCTCAATCCTCCCTTCCTATGGATAAGCTGGAAAGAAAAGCTGAGATGCCCCTAGGAACACAGAGAACCCAGAGGAACCCAGAAAGGAGAAACACAGAGACACAGCTGTTGTATAAGAGAACAGGGAAAGGCATTCTTATATGCTAAAATTCACTTACATTGCAAGTAGAGACTAATGGTTTTTCATTAGCTTTCTTTCCTTTTCCTCCCCAAGTCTGGAGTAGGTGGATAAATATGTTTCTGAAATAGGTTGTTTTGTTTTGTTTTGGGCACAGGAGGAGAATACAGGATAGGCTTATATTTGTCCTTGAGTCCGTTTCCTTTTCTATGCTCACACATTTACATTCTCTCTCTCTCCTCTCCTCTCCTCTCCTCTCCTCTCCTCTCCTCTCCTCTCCTCTCCTCTCCTCTCCTCTCCTCTCCTCTCCTCTCCTCTCCTCTCCTCTCCTCTCCTCTCCTCTCCTCTCCTCTCCTCTCCTCTCCTCTCCTCTCCTCTCTTTCTCTCTCTCTCTGTCTCTCTCTGTCTCTCTCTCTCTCTCTGTCTGTCTCTGTCTCTGTCTCTCTCTTTCTCTCTGTCTCTCTGTCTCTGTCTCTCAGCAATGAAGGGTCACACAGCTAGTAAGTGTCCAAGGTTGGATTTGAACTCAGGTCCTCCTGAATCCAGGCCAGTGCTTTATCCACTGCATCACATAGCTGCCCTTATCTTGTCTCTTAAGCCATCAAATGTGATCAAAAGCAATTAACCACCCACATTCCTAAATGGTATGCCTTATTTTTCCAATTCAGTGGAGAGAAGTGATTTGAAAGCCCCCAAAGAAAGAGCATAGACTTTGTGGTAAAATATGAAAGTTTTTAACAGTCAGTTAGGATAACTGAAAGACGCCAGCTTTTCAAGGACCACCCTTTTGGGGAGGAGATGAACAGTCCGCCTGCTGTGCATGTCAGACTGCCTGCCGGGTTTTTGACTTCCGGGGTGGAGAGAATGGGAGTAGGCCTTTTTGCCTGCTTGGCGGGACTCCTGACGGTGCGGCACAGACGGTCTCTCTCTCTCTCCAAAGGTGGCCTTTTCGGTTTGGTGAGTTTTTATAAGGAATATAGACTAAGCCTAGACTTAAGACGATTTGTATTGTATTTCTATTTTCCTATCCTTCTAATCAACATCACCTTGTGACTACCATACAATAAAGGCTCTATCTAGAAAACCAGAAGCTTCTTCCATTTACTAGTCTGGGAGATAAATTAGGGAAAAGTTAAGTAGGGGAGATTTATGATCTAATATCCAATTTTATTCTCACAACTTAAACCTATGGTATTTGCCACAGCTTGATCTCTTGCTGCTGGTCTAAAGTAAGAGATTTTGTGATTCATCTTTATACCTTCCCAAAGCATAAATAACTCTGACTGGGATTCCTCTGGAAATTGAATCAACAATGTCCAGGACAGTAATTGAGGGCTGGGATTGAGATAGGTATCTGTCATCTTTCCTGGAATTAGTTTCTGGAAACTGACTCAGTTTCATCATCTTTAAAATGGTCATAATAATATCTATAGCACCTAATCTTGGAGGGTTGTTGTAAAGCTCAGATGGGTTTATATGATATATATGTCTATGCATATAGACATATATAGACACATACACATAAATGTCTATTTGTGATTTGCAAACTTGCTATATTAATGTTGGCTAGTAGTCATAGTAATACAGATCTCTGAAAACACTAGGGGCTTAATAAATGTTGTCCACTGACAATGAATTTACTATTTCATCAGAAGGCTATGAGAAAGAATCTAGTATGGCTATAAAAGAGAGAACAATATCATTAGAGTTTATATACAGCTCTAGAGAGTCACAGGCTCAGTTTGATGAAGGAAAATATCTATTAAAATGAATCAATACATTAAAACTTAAAAGTGATAATATCAGGGTTTAAAGCATTTCACTAGGAGGCTTTCTGAGACCTTATTAGGAAATATGCAATACAACAAGTACAGGGAATATCACTCTTCCAGAAATGAGGAAGTAAATATGTCTTTCCTCTTTTCATTTCATGAGGTACTTGAGAAATGCCTGGAATAATAAGTCTTTGCTGGAGATACACACTTCAATCTTACCAGAGGTAGTGTTAATCACATTGTCAGGTATAGCACTCAGTGGGAACCTTCCCTAAGTCCAGAGCCAGGATGCTTATTACCAGGGAAGCATTCTGCAATCTTTAAAGTGGTCTACAGAAGTTATTTCCTAGTGCCTTATTCTGGATTTAGGAAAACATGAAAATGCAACATATTGTCCATGGCTGAGAGTCAAATATCTTTAAATCCCCATTTCCTCTTCTTTCTTTCTTTGCAGGGCAATGAGGGTTAAGTGACTTGCCCAGGGCCACACAGCTAAGAAGTATCAAGTGTCTGAGACTGGATTTGAACTCAGGTACTCCTGAATCTAGGGTCGGTGCTTTATCCACTGCACCACCTAGCTGTCCCTTTTCCTCTTCTTTATTGCTGGGATCAGAAAGATTGAAGATGTGCAAAAGAAATCAGACAGCAAATCTTTATAAAGCAACTGCTATGTGCAGTTAGCCTCATAATAGGTGCTAAAGTAGATAGATGCAAGAAAAATGTAGCTGGGGAGAAAGAATTTAGTACACAAGAAAGAGTGATGAAAGACATGGCCTAGTCAAGAACTAGACTGCACAATGTATAGTTTAGATGAGAACTATCAGAATTCATCAGATTACAGGTTGTGGAGCTAGAAGGGAGCTTAGAGAACTTTGTCCTCTCCTCTCATTCTCTGTTTCAGAGAAGTTATGGGTCTCGTCTAAGGTTGCAAAGGAGAAAAAAACCCAAAGAATTGCTGAATTACAGAGGCGGAAGAGATCTCAAAGGCTATATAGTATGATCAATCATTTCTTCAACAAGAATTCCTTTCTCAACATGCCCAATGAGTGGGCATCCTTCCTTTGATTAAACACTTCTAGTTAGAGGGACTTCATTACCTCTCAAGAATTTCCAATTAACTTTTGTATTATTCTAATTTTAGGATGCTTTTTATTAAAATCAAGCCTAACTCTGCCTCTTCTACTTTCCTTATTGTTGATACTTCTGCCTTTTGAGGCCTAGGAGAACAAGTTTAATACTTTCTCTGAATGGATTTTCAAATATTTGAAGATATTAAGTAACTGTCTGGATTTGAACCCAGATCTTATAACTTCAATGCTAATTATGATTCATTGGAGACGATGTTTTACAAAAATTAGGGAAATTCCCATGGAGGAGCTGAATCCTTAGTGAAATCTTGAAGATAATTCAGAATTTGAATATGCAGAGTCATAGGATGATTCATCTCTTTCTACTTTGGGAAAACATGAGAATGAACATGTTAGATAGGGACAAAAGAGACCTGATGGAAGAGAAAGTTCTCCAATCTTGCCCATATTAGATATTCAATAAAAGTCTGCTGTAATGAAATGGATTGATCCTTTGTTTTCTCTGGAGCTACTGTATAGGAACATTTCCTAGTGGACTTCAGTATTCTGGACACATTTTGTACCCTTTAATGTCTGAGCTCTTAGCTCTGTCATGTTAAGCAGCAGTTTTGTTGATAGATATGAATTTCCATCAGTGGAAATAGATATTGTTATTTTGCATGTAACGATATGATGAGATTTTTGGCTTCTAAGAACCATCACATATATTCTTCTTCTTTTTTGTTTTTTTGGTGGGGCAATTGGGGTTAAGTGACTTGCCCAGGGTCACACACAGCTAGTAAGTGTTAAGTGTCTTAAGCTGGATTTGAACTCAGGTCCTTCCGACTCCAGGCCCTGTGCTCTATCCACTGTGCAACCTAGCTGCCCCCCATCACATATATTCTTAAGTCATCTGAGTGAGAAACCTAGACTTGAATTGAAAATGAAATAACAAGAATGAATTGTAGTACTATGGGAATTTGAAGCTAGACTAGACCTTAGAGATCATCAAACCCTGTCTGCTAAATATATGAATGTGGAAACTGAGGCCCAGAAAAGTTGAGTGATTTGCAAAGTTATTTTACAAAATTACATAGTAAAGAACAAAAACAAATGGATAAACAAGTCAATTTAATCCATCTCAACAAATATTTGTAGCATGCCTACTCTGTGCAAGACATTATGACAGGCACTGGAGATAGAGAGACAATCCATGTCCTCAGTAAGATTACAGTCTACACATCTTCTGGTTCTCCATCCAGTCCCAGAACTAGTCTACTGCATGGTGCCTCATGACTTAACTGAACTAGACCCTACATGTAGTAGATTTTCATATATACTTATTCGGTGATTGATTTAATTACTTCTGCAAAGAGGAAAAAAAAAGTTTTCAGTAGGATTAAAGAAATGTTAGAAGAATGTCCCTTCTTGGAATCATATTGCATTGGTCATTAGAAGATGTATTACATATGTCGGCCTCCTAATAAAGCTGTACCTAAACTACAACAGCAACAGAAATAGCAAGAATAATAATATTTACATGCTATTATTGTTATGTGACATTAGAAATAATGACCAAGGAACATGAGGAAGGGTTATGCTGAGAGTCCAGGGACTCTAATGAGACTTAAGGAAGTAGACATTTAAGGTCAGAAAAGGTAAGAATCAGTAGCTAGGGAATCATAATGAATTTGGAAAGAGTGAGCAATGATCAAAGTTCAGAATAGGCAATGAGTGAAGCCTAGGGAGTCAGGTAAGGCTTAAGAGATATGCAATTCTGAAAGGTCAAATCAAGAAGCATACAGAGGCCAGAAAGAGGCCCCAGAAAGGAGAAGCAAGTCATCCATGGATCCTTAAAACAAGATATTTGCCCTCTGACTTTTTTATACTTCCTGTTGAGTATGAATAGGCCTGAACTTATAAGGCATGTAAACTTAGATGGAGGAAGAGCCAGGAATCTGCTGAGGCCCCCAGGTCCCAAATGGGACAAGGACAAAGGTGCTAAGAACACTATTAATTTCTTACATATATTCTTTTTTTTTGATGCGGCAATGAGGGTTAAGTGACTTGCCCAGGGTCTTACATACATTCTTAAACATTTTTTGTAAGTAAATTCCCTTTTGTTCTGACCAAACCTTGTCTCCTAACTCTCCCTTGTACCTACCATGCCTGTTTACATTTATGAAACATTGTTTAAAACATTCTACTTTCCTGAAATGTCCTCTCTGACCATCCAAATCCTACCTTTCTTTCAAAGCTCAGATCAGACGCAACATGCTCTATGACATTTTCTCTAACTAGCTCTTACTGATCTCACTCCTCTTTGTTCCTTTATAACATTGCCCATACCATTAATAGATTAGAATTATGCATTACTGTGTATTGTTAATTAAATAAATATGCTTTAACTAAATAAGTTTAAATACATGCGTGTATATGTATGTATATTTATTTATTTATAAAATGTCTCTGCCTTCTCCTTTCCCTCCCATCTCTTCTATAAATACACACATACATACATATGTATGGAGAGAGATCTAGAAAGAAGATAGATATCTCTATGTATGGAAAAACAGTTATACATGTGTGTGTATATGAGTTGAGTTGCTACATATATCGGGGGACAGCTAAGTAGCACTATGGATAGTGTTCTAGGCATGTAGCCAGGATGACTCAAGTTCAAATCTGATCTCAGACACTTATTAGCTATGTAATGATAGGCAAGTCACTTAACCTCTGTCTGCTTCAATTTCCTCAATTATAAAAATGGAGATATTAATAACACGTACCTGACAGGGTTGTTGTGAGGTTGAAGTGAGATAATATTTGTCAAGTACTTCTTATAGGGCATAGCACATATTAGATGCCTAATACTTATTATTTGTTGTTTAAAATATACACTTACATTTTGTTTTGTTTTTGCAGGGCAATGGAGGTTAAGTGACTTCCCAGGGTCACACAGCTAGTAAGTGTCAAGTGTCTGAGGCCAGATTTAAACTCAGGTCCTCCTGAATCCAGGGCCAGTGCTTTATCCACTGTGCCACCTAACTGCCCCCTACACTTACATTTTAATAACATAATGGGCATTTAATTTTTATGTGAGTATTTGTATCTTCTACCTCTTTGTATTCCTCACAGTATATATACACACATATATATGTATACATATGTACATATATACACACATACAGACACACACACACATATCTATCTATCTATCTATCTATCTATCTATCTATCTATCTATCTATCTATCTATCTGTGTGTGTATCTCCTAGAATATTAGAGCCAAAATGCAATTATCTTCTACTCATAGGAACATGGATCATAGAATCATAGATTTAGAGCAAGAAATGAACTTCAAGGCCTTGAGGCCAAACCCCACATTTTCAGCTAATAAGCATCAGAGGCAGTATTCAAATCCAGTTCTTTCTCATTCCAAGTCTAAGATACTATCCTCTTCCACCATATTATATCGCAATTAATACTGGTCAATTCATTGATCTTAGAATCATCAAATGTTAAAGCTGGAAGGAGTCTAACAGACGATACGTATATTTAGACCATAAGATCCTAGATTTGGAACCTACTTGGGACATAGGACCCTGACTTGTCTATCTCACTGATTTTGTTGATGAAGAGTCAGAGTCTCCTGGAGGTGAAGTGACTGACATAAGGTCTTCTTGTTAGTAACAAAATTGTGGCTAGAATTATGTACTAAGGATCTTGATATGCTTAGTACAGTGTCTTTCTTCTCTGTCACAGTTCTTAACATTGCATTAGTAATTCATTTTAGCATGTAACAATAAATAGCGCAGTGTCTGACACATAGTAGACACTTTATAAATGCTACTGATTGATTATTCCTCTCTTTTAAAATCAGTTAAGTACATTTACTCTTATCTTACTCTCAGGATAAAGATGAATAATAAACTTGTATATAAAAATCATTATTAAATTGTTCATAGTCTTCTTTTCCCCTGGATAAACATTTCCACTTGTTTTAAGTGCTCCCCATATGGGTTCTTTGCTTGAGATCGACTTGACTTTCTTGAGCATTTGTCACTAATATGAACCATTATTGGTCTCCATAATATGACTTAGATTTGCTTAAACAGCTGAATGCTTACAAATTGGTTTATTATAATTTCAAGTAATTATTAATGATAAGTCAGCATACACAGTACCTATCACATTGGTCCATTGTATGATTAGGTAACACAAAATAATAACACAATAAATTGCAAAGAGAGGGGCATATAATTTTCTGCCTCAATGTTTCTATGAAGTCATATCTATTCAAGTCTGTAATGACTGGAATGATGCCACCTGCTGGAGATTTACTGTAGAAAAGCTCAGCCACGAGGAGAAGGCCTCTGAGGGCAAGCCATGTGGTCAAGGTCCTTGGAATCAGGAAGTGTTGTTTGCTTGTGGGTACTATCTATCAAGGCCCCCAGTGAATCAATTTGAGGAGCCTCCCATTTCTGGGCAGAGGACACTAAGCAGGGAGCAGACGCTGGCAGAGGGGTTCTGTCTCTTTTGGTTCTTGACCTCTCCAAGGTGGGTCGGATGATGGGGTCTCTTAGAAATACTTAGATTTTTACCTTTCTCTCTGATCCTAATGCTCTTTAATAAATACTTAAACACTTAAATACTTTTGCTAAAGCTTATAATTTATTGGTGACCACTCATTAGATTTTAGATAGTATAGCTAGAATTTTTGCCCCTTACAGATGGCTGACCACGGAGAGGAAAGCTAAACCTCAGTCTTCTGATCTTCCAATTGGGTAAGAAATTTCCCCTACCCTGTCCCTTTAAACTGCGAAGTACCGACTGTTTTCCCTTTAAATTTTTAAATGGTTCTTTTCTGCTCCCTAAATACCCTATTTCTGATTTTAGTCTGTTTAACCAGACAAATGGGGGATAAGATCATATTAATGCTTTGTTTTTGTGTATTTTCTCTTTTTATTTTTGTTAGAAGAGCCAGCAAGGTGCTCACACAAGGGAATATAAATATCTCCCCCTCTCCCACCAATGTTTTTTTTTCAGAGAAACCTCTAACTTCTGCAGCTTTTCCAAATTCTAACACTAATTGTTGCTCTAATTTTGTATACCTGGAGGCAATGACCCGGCCTCTACAAGTCTTTAATCCCCTAGAAGCAGGGGAAGGGGAACAAAGTCCTGAGTTCAAAATCAAGTCTGATTAAAATTTCCCTGATCCCTCCCCTCCTCTCTAGACCCCACCCCCTTCCACTCCCTTGGCCAAGCCCCTTAATCCTCCTGCCAGGGAAGTCAAGCTTTCTCTATCTACATTTGCAGGTTCAGGCTCAGCCCTTCCCCAGCCTGGCTGTGATTCTGACTCGACCTGCTGTGGTCCCAAGACAACCTTAGAAAACCCTTTAAATCCCAGATATGCTCCTTTTGTTCATAATTTTGTTAATCTGCTTTTGTCTTTAATTAATAACCTTTTAAAGCATTTGTATTATGGAAGGACCGACAGACAATATAGAGGGGTTAAAGAAGACAAATATAAGCTGAATAAAAATGACAATCATCATCATAGTTCAAGACTCCACTTCTTTTGCCATGCAAGGGTACACATTTTACATAAATGTAGAAGTAAGCAGCAAGGTATTGATATGAGTATTGGGGATTTTAGATTTCGGAATCAAGTGTTCTAAATTCACTCAGAGTAATAATGTCAGTTCAGAGGTTACATAGGATTTCCATGCTATTACATCTACATTTTGAAATTAATGGTATGGGTTTATTTTCATAGAGATTTTCATGCTTTTGAGATTGTGTTTTATACTTAGTTTTTTGAAAAAGGAGAATATTTGTAAAAGCTTTTTGTAGTCATGTGATCAAGTTTATATTTTATAATACTCTTATTAATGTTAAGTTCATATTCATTTAGATTTCCCTAGTTTGAATTTCATTGTCTTTTATTCTTTCAAGTGTATTTTCTTCTATTCATTTATCTATCTCTATTTTGAAACAATGCAAGATGATTTTGATTTCATAATACAATGTTAATTCTAGGAGTATTGTGCTCCCATATTCTGAGTTGTTTGTTTTTGTTAATTTTTATCTCTCAACTGATTATTTCATCGAAATCTATAAAGCATTTCCCTGGCAAATTGGTTGCCATGGCAAGTGTAAATTGATTCTAGAAGTATTATTTTTTATAAGCATATTCAAAAAAAAGAAAAGGGGGAACATTTGTAAAAGTTTTCTTTTTTTCAAAAAAAGTTTTCTTTAAGATTGTGTTGTGTGTTTTTTTGTTTGTTTGTTTTGTTTGTTTTTTGGTGAGGCAATTGGGGTTAAGTGACTTGCCTAGGGTCACACAGGTAGTAAGTGTTAAGTGTCTGAGGTCGGATTTGAACTCAGGTCCTCCTGACTCCAGGGCCTGTGCTCTATCCACTGCACCACCTAGCTGCCCCTATTGTGTTGTGTTTTAACTTGTATTTAAATATGTTCTGATTTTTCACAAAAGTAATTGTATACTTAGTTTAAAAAGGTATTATTTGAAATTATTGCATAATTGTATATTGTATTCTGAGACAAGGTGTATTCACATTTTTTTTGCCATCATTTATTATCCTCAATTTTTTAATCCATATGAGACTTGGATTATGGGAACTTAACATTTAGGACATTAATTGCTTTCATTCTGAGTTATCAGATTACAGTTGGCCAAGATGCCATCCAAACACAAGAGGAATACATGCAAGAGCAGACATTGAACTGTCACATGAGGGGAGACATACATGAAGTCAAGGGATGGCTGAGGGAATGGCTTTTGACAAATGTTGAGGTTGGTTTCTCTTGGTTTAATTTTTCCCCCCACAATATTGTACAGATGTCTGGAAGTTTTGATTCCACCTATCTCATTCTACACCTGGCTTCTATGCCCCCTCCTATATGCCTGATCCCATGGACGTCCCAATCCCATGCATCTGATTAAGTCTGACTCAGTTTCCTCCAATATGTTTGGTGGCATGGACATATATTCCATCCACCTATTTTAAGCCTGGCATACTGCATAGGCAGTATATATTGCTCAAGTGTGGGAAAGCTCAGATCCCATCATTTCTCTGTTCTTTTATGGTAACCCCCATAATTATCTCAGGTATCATGATAAATACAGTGTTGAATTTGGCCTTGACATCTGTTACCAATTATATTAGATTCTTTAATTTCTCATAATGGCATGAGGATACTTAGGCAGATGATGCAAAAAGTGATGAAACAAAGATAAAAGTTATTTTTAAAAATTAGTATCGCAGCAATTGTCTTCTCAATTTACCCTCCATAAGGGGGGGGGGGCTATATTAATATTAAGTTTTAGAGACTGTTTCAATTTTTGTTTTATTATATGTTTCATGTATAACAACTAAGATTCTGAATTCCTGTAGACATGTTGTTGAGAACTCTCTTTGATTTGATTATTGACAAAGCTAATTTAAAGTTGTGTTAAGCTCAATTTTGTAGGAAATTTTCCTGTCTGATTACCAGCATCCACACATCAACCCCTGAAAAGACTTCTATTCCATGACTACACCTAGAGGACATCTGAGAAAAGACTTTCAGAGACTTTAAATGAACAGGTTTTTTTTGTTGTTGTTGTAAAATGTATTCCCCCTCTGCAGGGCAATGTCAAAGTGCTGGTTCATAAGGGACTGCCCCTCTGGACAAAACTTTCCTCTATCCCTTTTCTATATTGATATTAACATGTTGTTAGTTAGCATAGGTTATTTTGTTATTTTTTGCTGTTTCATTGAGCAAACCCATTTGAGTTTTCCAATGAAACAAAGGGGGGACTGTAAAGATTAGAATGACAGCCACCTGCTGGAGACTTACTGTAGAAAAGCTCAGCCAGGAGGAGAAGGCCTCTGAGGGCAAGCCACGTGGTCAAGGTCCTTGGCATCAGGAAGTCATATTTGCTCATGGGTACTGTCTATCAAGGCTACCAGCCAATGAACTTGAGGAGTCTCCCATTTCTGGGAGGAGGACACGAAGTAGGAAGCAGACACTGGCAGAGGGGTTCTGTCTCTTTTGGTTCCTGACCTTGCCATGGTGGGTCAGATGATGGGGTCTCTTAGAAACAGTTAGATTTTTACCTTTCTCTCTGATCCTTATGCTCTTTAATAAGTACTTAAACACTTAAATACTCTTGCTAAAGCTTATAATTTATTGGCGACCATTCATTACATTTTAGATAGTATAGCTAGAATTTTAGCCCCTTACAAGTCACTACTCAAAGGGCCATGAGTCATTAGGCATTGAAGGTACTCTTTTTTGCATTTTACATGTATGGGGCTTTATGAATTATGCACTATCACATGTTATCATATATGATCCTCATTACGACTGTTTTAAATTGGAGGTTATAGATTTTATAAAAAATAAAAAAACTGAATACTGAAATATCATGAGATTCAATTATTTATCCAAGGTCACATAAATATCTAGTTGGAGATCCAGAAGTAGAGCTAAGGTGTCCTACCTCTTTGGTTCAGTGCTCTTTTTTTCCCCTCCAGGATTATGATATTATCTTTGCAAGGGACTTCCACTTTGAAGATTCCTTCCATGTAAAAGCCAGTCCTCTCCTTTATAACTTAGACCTCAAAAATTCCCTGTGCCACTGAGAGATCAAGGGGCTGCTATCAAATACCTAGGGAATGTCAGTGGCTAGAGTTGAACTCAAGTCTTGACTGCAAGACTGACTCTCTATTTACTGTGCCACTACAAAACATTAATTTTCTTTTTTCCCTCCCTATTTGTTCAAATGATGCCCTCATCATATTCTCTCCAAATGTTCCTGGCTATCATTCATACTAAATTTCTGTAAGAATGTCTATCTTCGATTAAAACAAACAAATAAGCAAGAAAGATTTTTTAAAAATTTCTCTAGCCCAGGTAGTTGGTAATTTCCTCTCAACTCTTCTTAGGCTTTTGATCTGACCTCAAAGGCTCAGCAGAAGGAACATTAGGGTCAAAAAGGGATTTTGGAAGCACCAAGAGCTCTCTGTGTTCCCTAATGGGATCTGCTACCCATATAGCTACACCATTGTGCCCTCATGTCGTCACACCTCTGCTCCAGTCCTCACTTTTCCTTTTTAGTTGTCTTCAAGCCCTATCCTTTTTAGTTCACCTCATGAGAAAGGAATGTGGTATAGTGCAAAACCATAATAATGGAGTTAGAATCCTGCTTCTGCTAGTTACTATCTCTTAGGTACTCTACACTCTTTGGGAATCAGTTTCTTCCCTTGTTAAATAAGATGTTTATGCCAAATTTCTATGGTCTTATCCAGCTTGGAAGTTCTAAAATTCCTCTCATATCCTATTTTTTTCTTAGGTAGACTTACCCACTGATATGTAACTGGGAATAACCCCTTCTTCAATCTGATCTAGTTAAATCTATCTGTCCCTGTGCCATCCTTTTCATACTTCTAATAGTTCTCTTCCATATCTTATTTCTCATTCTTTCAAGGTTAATCTCAAGGACCACAAAGATATCATCTCTGTTAAAGGAGAGTAGGATTCATATCTCTTCTTTGCCTTGTAGTGTCTCTGCCACTATTCTGCTCTTATTTTTTTCTAAGTCTTCACTGTGAATTTAGGAGTTTTGATTTAAAAAGTAGAAACATACATATGTTCTATTATTTTTTGGGGGGCAGGGCAATGAGGGTTAACTGGCTTGCTCAAGGTCACACAACTAGTAAGTGTAAAGTGTCTTATGCTGGATTCAAATTCAGGTCCTCCTGAATCCAACACTGGTATTTTATCCACTGTGCCACCTAGCTTCCCCCAACCTTCTATTATTTTAAAGAGGGAAAGTATATGTTTTTTTTCCAACTAAGTACTGGGCCTTACTTGATGGTTATATAATAATGTCATTTGACAGATTCATGTTCAGGAAAATGACTATGGACAAAAACTCTTAAATGCACTATAGGTCAAATAAAATCAATCAGAAGTTATGATTCTTTGGCAGATGCTCAATATTTGATATAAAACTTTTTTCAATCTATAGCCAGTAGATAGGGCTGGATGCCACTATACTATAAAACAAAACTCTTCCCACTCCCTCCCCCATATAGAACTATATGCTGGTGAAAGTCAAAAAGAAGAAAATGGTTTAAAAGAGCAGAGGGAACAAACTCCAACTCTCCTAGGCTAGAGTTGAGGTAAAATTGAAAAGATGGGGGAGCTTGCTTTGCTAATGTACCTGTTCCATAAATTACTCTAGGGGAAACCACTTCATTATTCATGACTTAAATGTTCCTGTTGCAAAATGGTGATCTATGTCATGTACACTTGCATTACCAATTCAATTATTCTTTTGTCATATAAAGTCTGTGAGCCATGACTCCGGGGAAGGGGCGGGCCCATCCTTGCCAGGTGATCTGTAATACTGTCCAGGAACAGGCATTTTTCAAACTGCAGTGCTCAAGAGAATTTATGAAATGGCTCTCAAAGAAAATGTCTGCCAATGATGTTAAATTGATGATTGCTATCTAAACATTGAGCAGTACTTCATCAGTTATAATGTGGCCATCTTTTAACTTCTCTTTCATACCTGGTCACATGTCCTTCTTTTTAAAATGAAATTCGAGGTAGGAGAGAGAACAAAGACTCTCCCAGCTTTGTATACCATAATTAAATTCTCTCTCCTGTCCTTTTCACTTTCCTTGCTGCTATGAAGCCAATTTAGGCAGGAGATTCTATGGTTCTAGGAGTTTTGTGATTTGGTTGTGTGCCAAAATCAATTGCAGAATACAAAAGATTCCAAAAAGTATAACTTAACAAGACTTCCTAAATTAAATCAAAATGTACTTTGACACTCAGCCACTTCAAGGTAAAGATGCACAAAGGGAAAAAGACTGAAAAAAAGTTTAAAAATATGCTTCAGGAGAAAGAAAATACAGAGGCCAAGGAGACTGTGGTCTTTACTAATATTTCATACCTATATATAATGAATACTTCTTTGGAGAAGAGAGCCAAGAGATTCTGGATATGGGGAGAAATTTTATTTTCACAGAAAGGCAATTCCTCGATACTGATAGAGGAATCATTACCTAATCAGTTTTATGCATACTCTTACACCCATCCCTTGATTGTTCAAAATCAACATTAAATTAAAAAAAAAAACTTTAAAAGGGAAAAAATATATATAGTACACAATTGAAGCAATTTTAAAGTAACCTATTTAAATTAGCTGTTGATGCCAATACCTGATAAATGGATGAAAGACCAGATGTTGGCACTGATGATAATGATTTCCTATCTACTTTAATTGATGTACACAAATCAAACCAATGAGAAGATAAAAAAGCAGCTTAGGTACTCTAAGTAGCACACATTTGATGTTCTTATCAAGAAGATAGCAATAACAGTCAAATACAATAGTGATTTTGTTCAGAGGTATCAAACTCCTGACCAATGGAGGCAAGCCTCACAAAACTCTCTGTGGAACCAGATTAAAACGTAATTGGAAAAATTATTAACAAAATAAATAAAATACAACACAGTATAGATAATGATGATTTGTAGTTTTCTAAGTCATTGTGAGGTCTCAACTTCTCTTTCTCTTTGAGTTTGATACTACTGATTTAGGTTCTAAACTCATAAAATCTTTGCAGGGGGTTCAGAGAAGATTAAAAAGGTCATCACTTCATAAAGCATCCCAAAACAGTGCAGCTAGAAACACATTTTTGGAAAATTTAGGGAACTGCCAGATTAAGCCAGCTCATCCTGAGGGCATGTGAATCTGAAAATGAAAGGAGGACAATGGACAGAAGAAAAATGAAATACAGTTGTAAATTTCTTTTCCCATTAAAACCAACAGCTTTCCCCCCCTACAATAACAATAAAGTCACCACATTTGCAATCAAACAACACAATCTTTGATATTGTACATGTGGAAAGAAAAATGTTACTAGAGAAAACAAATGGGAAATACTGTAGGGTTGGATTACATATACAAGAGAGAGGTCCATGTTTTTGGCAGTTTTGAGGGCACCGAAGGATAAATTCCCAAGATATGTGAAAGGGAGATATATAACAAAACAATTAAGATACAAATAAATTAATTTTACCAATAAAATGAAACAGTAGATCCCATTAAGCACTTACATATATTCTTTCTCATCCTTGCATAATCATTATGAGGATTCAGCCATGTATAGAATATTGTAGATGAAGATATGAGATGGGAAGAAGAAAGATTTTTCAAATAATACTGTATGATAGACAGCATCACATTCACGCAACTAAAATTTATAGAAAATACAAAATGGCCTTGGGTTTATTATTTAGAGACTATAAAAAAGTTTCAGTAAAGTGAAATGCCAAATAAAGGCTCTCCTACAAGATGTGCTTCAATTCATCCTTAATTCAAAAAAAGTTATAATAAGTGAGTACTTTTATATCTACTCTATAACTATTAATATCAAATGAGTCATCAAAGTATGAGCCATATGCTTGCCAAAAGCATTTGCTAACATGATGACGAGCATGGAGTCCAGTGGGAGGAGGAATTACCTGTATATGGTGAAGTCCTCAAATGGTCTTGTGTGCAGATGATACTATAATGACCATATCAAGGCCTAGAAGAGGCCTTGATTTCAAACTGTCTTAAACTAGAGCCACAACCACCAAATGAATTTGGCCTAATTCTGTACAAAGAGAAAAACAAAAAAAAAGTAGATTTTGACACCTAATTGTCTAGACAATGATATACATTTGGAGGGACAAAACAAAGAGGTTAGTAATTAGTAAATATGCTTTGTACAGACACTTAGGATAGGTCATGAAGTAATCTGAGAGTTGAATAGGAGGAAGAAAGCTTGCTAGACTGTCTTTGCTCAATAACATAATGCTTTTGAATGATGTCAACCTTCTCCCTGAATCAAAGACCCAGGCTGTTAATATCAATATTGTTCTAGTGAAGCTGTATGATTTTGAGTCATGTCATAAACATGATCTCCAAAGAATTAGAGTTGAAGGCCCAGCAATGGAGAAGTGTATGATCAGCATAAGTATGCTGCAATATATTACTAATGAAAATTTGCATAGAAAAGCAGCATCAGAGCATTAGTTCTATATGACTGGAAAAAGACAAGGTGGGCCAGTTATGTAAAGAGATTATAAAATAACCTATTGACAATCTGGTTGCTTCATTGACATTCACATGTCAATAAATCTAAGGAATGATAGTAATTATAATATCTAGAATTTATGTAGTGTTTTATGGCTTGGAAAGTGATTTGCATATATTGTCTTATTTAATTCCCCACAACAGTCTTGTACTGTCAGTGCTATTATTATCTATCTCTATTATGAACATAAGGAAACTGAGGCCATGGTTCAGTGGCTTACCAAAGGTTATACAGCTAGGCTAGTAAGAGTTTTAGCCAGGATTTGAATTCAGATCTTCTTGATTCCATGTCCAGCACTCTATCAACTGTGACACTTAGGTGAAACCCATTGGGAGAGCTCTGGAGACACTGGTTGAAGATTTATGGGAAGAGTCATGTAGCATAATGTGTGAATGGCTTGTAAACTCTATCATTGATAGCAGTACTCACAGTGATGAATTAATATATTAATCAAATATCCATGAAAGAGAAAGAACAGATGAAAAGAAGGGCGTATGGAATGTATAGCTATGCATATATATATATGTGTACATATAGATATAGATATATGCACACATACACATACATACATACATATTTGTGTCTAATGATAGGCATCTATAGTGTTGGGGAAGAGAAGAAAAAGAAAAGAAAGAAATTTGGGGGAAGTTGGTGACACAGTGGATAGAGCACTAGCCCTAGAATCAGGAGGACCTGAGTTCAAATCCAGTTTCAGACACTTGACACTAGCTGTGTGACCTTGGGCAAGTCACTTCATCTTCATTGCCCAACCCCATCCCCCCAAAAAGTAAGAAATTTACATGATAACTTCATCATATATTTAGAAGAAAAAAGCAAGTTGTAATAGATTTGCAGTTTCTTGTGCAATCATCTTTTTTATTCAATAATCCTATAGAAATGTACATTTTATTTAATAAATTATTTTTTTAAAGTTTAAAAAAGTCTATCCCAGTATCTAAATTTAAAATGGATAGAATTGCTTCAGTATTTTAATCTGTAACTACTCATTACACCAATACAGATTTTACTTACCTCCTGTAGATCCTGTCAGATGATCTTGAAGAGTTATTGTGGCCAAGAAAAAATAATCACTATCCTGAAGGCAATTTGTGGTGATCTTCTTCAAACTTAACTAGGCTGGTCCTCAGTCGGCAGTCCATAATTGATGTAGTAGGAACTCCCAGGACTTATGCTGTTTTGGCATAGACATTGAGATGACTACTCCATACCATAATGGGGCATGTACAGAGGACATTAGAATGGAATATGGGGATTTACATTCATGGTGTTAATCTGAAGCTAGCTAAATGAAAAGCAGTAAAGTCTGTCTGCCAAATGAGTGTTTTTCTTCTCTATGATATCTCTTTAAATAACATTTTCAATGAATTTACTGATATTTTCCTAGTAGGTCAATCAAAATGTTTAGATACTTTGGAACATGTTGATACAGTCTGTAGTACTTCATAATGCAGGCAATAAACATACTGCTTTGGCATGCTGGTGTTCTGGTAATTTTAAAGAAATTTATATGTTTGATATATGTATAAAATTTAATTATATATCACAAATAAAATTAAAAAAAGAAATCTATTTTTGTCTTTCCTTTTTGTTTTTGTTTTTGTTTTTTGTTTTGTTTTGCAGGCAATGGGGGTTAAGTGACTTGCCCAGGGTCACACAGCTAGTAAGTGTCAAGTGTCTGATGCCTGATTTGAACTCAGGTACTCCTGAATCCAGGGCCGGTGTTTTAACCACTGCGCCATCTAGCTGCCCCCCTTTTTGTTTTTTATCTCTTTTTGGGTACAGACTTAGTAGTGGTACTGCTAGGTCAAAGAATTTGCATGATCTTATTGCCCTTTGGGTGAAGTTCCAAATTGCTCTACAGAATGGTTGAATCATTTCACAACTCCATCAACATTGCATTAATGCCTCATTTTCCCCACACCCCCTCTAATATTTGTCTTTTTCCTCTTCTGTCCTATTGGCCAATCTAACAGGTCTGAAGTAGTAAACCAGAATTCTTTTTATTTTTATCTCTCTAATCAATAGTGAATTAGAACATTTTCTCCATATAGGTATAGATAACTTTTATTATTTCATCTGAAAATTGTTTGTATCTTTTGATCATTTATCATTTATGATGTATAAAGAGAAACTTGCCTCATTTTTTCAAAATTACTATTGCTAACTGTATTTTTCTTTATCCTTTCTCTCCCACCCCCATTTATTCTATTCTCTCTACTTTTGCCCTGTCCTCCTCAAAAGTGTTCTGCTTCTGACTAACCCCTCAACCAATCAGCTCTCCTTTCTATCACATCCCCCACTTCACTGATCCCCTTCCACCTTACTTTCTTGCAGGGCAAGAAAGATTTATTACCCAAATGAGTATTATGTTATTCTCTCTTTGAGCCAATTCTGATCAAAGCAAGGTTTATTACCTCTCCCCTCACCTCTCCCATCTTCCCCTCCCTGTAAAAGTTATTTCTTGCCTCTTTTATGTGAGATAATTTATCCCGTTTACCCCGCCCCACCCTTTTCATTTCTCCCAGTGCATTCCTCTCATTCTTTAATTTTATTTTTTTAGATATCATCCCTTCATGTTCAATTCACATCTGTGCCTTCTGCCTCTATATAGTCCTTGCAACTGCCTTAATAATGATAAATTTCTTATGAGTTATGAGTATCATCTTCCCATGTAGGAACAGAGACAGTTTATCCTTTAAATCTGTGTTTATTAAAAGCACCTACTATGTGTGTGTGTGTGTCATTGAGCTATGCACCACAAGAATGATAAACAAGTATAATGTGTTCAAAAATAATGGAGTGCAGTATATAAATGCTATTCTTGGAAAATGTTTGATGAATGAAGTAAATGTAACTGAATAAAATGTCAGATATATGAGGTGACATATGTTATGGGAATTCTACAATGTGCAGTGCTCTAGTGACTTTCTGACCATACTCCATGGAACCTCAGGGTTTTCAGTGGAGTCGACAGGTCCTTTTGGATCTATTTCTTTTATACTTCGTCCATTACTCAATCATTGTCTATTTTGTGTATACTATGCATTCAGGCCTTTGTTGATCTGGGCACACAAAAGGAGAAAACATGTCCCTTTTTGCTCTGAAGGATTACAATCTTGCAGCAAGAGCTTACGATTTTATGAAGAAAATCCCATCCATCATTTCTAGACTATGCCCTAGTGGTACCCCAGAGCTTGGGGTCCCATCTGATGGAGAGAAGCCTTAACAAGTTTTAAAACTACTGCTCTGTTTTAAGCAAGCACTTTAGAGTACACTAGTTTTCCAATCCATTTTTATTAGCTTTAGTTAGGTACTTTCAAGTTTATTGGTCTGTGGACTGGTTACTTCAAAACTATTTCACTTAGAGCTTTCCTCTTCTCTGCCCTCTTCACCTCCAGCATCAACCTTGCCTCTAGGACATGTATCCACTAATCATTTGCAACTAACTATAGGTCCACTTGCAAAATAGAAAAGAGTCATCTTTTTAAAAAATACCTATTAGTCCCTTCAATTGAGGCCTTCTCTCTCATCACAACTAATTTTCAGGAACTGATCTGCCATTAATAAATCAATTAGAGGGGCAGCTAGGTGGCGTAGTGGATAGAGTACTGGCCCTGGAGTCAGGAGGACCTGAGTTCAAATCCGACCTTAGACACTTAACACTTGTTAGCTGTGTGACCCTGGGCAAGTCACTTAACCCCAATTGCCTCATTAAAAACAAAACAAAACAATAAATCAATTAGAAAGCATCTATTAAGTACCTACTATGTGTTAAGCATTGGAAATAAAAAAAATATTGAATTAATTCCTACTCACAATGAGTTTATATTCTAAGTGAGGAAACCAATAAAACACATCAGTAAAAATATAAAGTTAATAAATACAAATATGTACAAAGTCATTGAATATAAAGTATTTTGGCAATTGTGAGAGGGTTCAGGATTATAGGTTACAATCTAAATGTAAGTCATTGTGTTTGTTCTCCCAGGAAGACATTCTTTTCATAGATTATTTAATTATGGGAAACAAGGCTCTGTCTCATAATAGATATGGTACTAGAGCTGGTTCAGGAGCTCCCCAATGAGAAAAATACCTTCTCTGCAACTTATTTTCCTACAGAGTAACATAACAGTCTGAGGGCTTAAGATTCTTGTCCAGGATTTCAAGGCCTATATGTGCCAAAGGTAGGACTTGAACTAAGGTTTTCCTGGTTTCTCTATCCACTATACCAGACTGCATCCTTAATAATCATAAAGAGCTTTTATTTAGGCTCAAATGAGGGAATATATGTATTTTATAAAGTTCATCTATTTATTTGTTTGTTTTTAAAAACCAGATTAGTTTCTTGGGTTTGGGGAATTTCTAGTGAGGAAATTCCCTCTATTGATGCAAATCCCTAATATGCTCTAGAACTTAAGACAATTGTCAAAGAACACTGAGAGGTCAGTGACTTGCCTAAGATCCTATAGTCCAAAGCTTCTCAAACTGTGGGTCACAACCCCATATGGGGTCATATAACTGATTGTGGGGGTCATGAAAAATTTGGCAACAGTCAGAGGTTATATATACTTATATACCTATATACCTAGAGCCATGTAAAAATTTCTCAAGAGAAGAGGGCTTATGAGTGGAAAAAGTTTAAGAATTCCCAAAATAACCAGGATGTAGACAAAGTGGGGCTTGATATGAGGTCTCATTGGCCCCAAGGCTTGGTCTTTATCTACTTTCAGTCTTTGAAAATTCAGTAATCATCATTGGTTTTGCTAATTGTTATTATTACATTATTACAGCACTTTACAATTCACAATGTATGTTCACAGGAACCCCTATCAAGTAATGAAAATGCCTAGCAATATCCTCATTTTGCATAAAAATAAAACTAAGACAGGTAAACTGTATTTCTTGCTCAACTATTTATAGCTAGGAGGTATTGGGTTGGGCCTCAAATCCAGGTCTACTGACTCTGAATCTAGTGCTAATTTTTTTTCAGGGCAATGAGGGTTAAGTGACTTGTCCAGGGTCACACAGCTAGTAAGTGTCAAGTGTCTGAGGCTGTATTTGAACTCAGGTCTGCCTGAATCTAGGGCCAGTGCTTTATCTACTGCACCACCTAGCTGCCCCCTCTAGTGCTAATTTAATGATGCTTCCCCATGCCAACCATCACTCATATTCACAAGGACATCTTCTGTAAATCACTCCCTTAAAGGAGTGATGGGCCAGTTAGGTGGCACAGTGGACAGAGCTTTGGGAATGGAGTCAGGGAGACTCTTCTTCCTGAGTTCAAATTTGGTCTCATAAACTTACTAGCTGTGTGATCCTGGGCAAGTCACTTAAACCTGTTTTCCTCAGTTTCCTCATCTATAAAATGAGCTGGAGAAGGAACTGGCAAACCACTCCAGTATCTTTACTAAGAAAACCCAAAATGGGGTCACAAAGAGTCAGATGTGACTGGAAAAGAAAATGACCGAACAGCCACAACAAAAAGGAATGCTGGAGGAGTTCTATAAGGACTAACATACTATAGAGAGAAATACTATTCATATATGTTTCTTCAGACTATCTGGAATCAGATTCAGTACCCATAATACTGCCGAGAAAAGTTTTCAATGGCCTTCAAGTTATCTCACTTGGCAATGAACAAAGACTGAATATCAAGAAATCCCTTAAAATGGATACATGCTCCTGGTTTGATGTTAATGACAACATATCAAAGATCCCTAACAAGGGAACAGAAGTATTCATGAGGGGAAACCAAAACCAATCAGTTGACATCCTAGGACTATTCTTCCAGATGTAAAATAAAACAAAACAAAAAACAAACAAACAACAACAAAACCTGTTACCTCTGTCCAGGCTGCGAAAGAGCTTAGTTTTATGATGGGCATTAGCATTGATGTTATGAGTGAAAAAGGATTTCTGAAGTGCTTTATGTGTACCACACATTGTACTAAGTACTAGAAATACAATACAAAAACAGTCCCTTTGCTAAAGAAGCTAGTGTTCTAATATAGGAAGATAGCATTTATAAGAGAAGGGTGCTCTAGAGGGAAATTTTGGTCCAGAGAATCCAAGGACAGGTAGATGATACATTAAGTAGTAAATTGACAATTCCTTTTCAGAGCAATTGTAATATTATTATTAATTATTGTGCTCAGACGAAGAGATGGGAAGCAGGGGAAAGAAGATAGGTCATTTGCTGAGGGCCAGCAAAAAGACAGAAGATATCCTGGGTGGAAGACTGAATAGGATATGAAGGTGAAGCTTGCTATAAGCCACAAAACTTAAACTTAGACCTTAAAAACTTAAAACTTAAACCTGGGTAATTGTGTGTATATTATAGCTTGGAGAATCATATTTCTTGGTGTTTCTTTGAACTTGTAGTTGGGGCCACCTGCTTCCTCATAGTTGTCCATAGAGCAACATCTATAACTGAAACTTGGAGACCACTTGCAAAGCATTGGAATTGTGGGGAAATGATAAGAATGTGGCTAAAAGTAAAGTATTCTGGGCCTTGTCTTTGCTTTTCACTTAATACTTGCAGAAGAGGCAAGGGGAAATCTTATTCTTTATTTGAAAAAGGAAACCTATCTCTCTACTCACAGGAGTCATTTCAATGAGGAGGTTAATTAGATTTTAGAAAATACTTTCTCCCCTTCAGAAATAATTCATTCAACTTTTCATTTTAAGCACCTGGAACATTTTTGATAATAACATGAATGTTTGACCTAGGAGATTAAAATGGAGTTAAAATATGTAAAAAGACAGAGAACATGTAAAGAAAAGTAAATAATGAAAGAGAATGGTAGAAGATGAAAAAAATCCTAGGATATTGAAACCTTATAAATGATAAAGCAAGTTGAAGGAAGATATTTTATGTGTCTATACTTCTGACTATTCAAAATATGATGCAGTACTTAAGTTTATATATGTCTATATAGGTATAGGCATATGCATGTAGCTGAGGCTTTTGGGAGCATGCCCAGTTCATCTAAAATGAAGGTGCCTGTGAAGGGCTTTTGGAGCTGTAATTGTTAGTCCTCTTCAGTTTCAGACCTGTGGGGATCACTTCTGGCTCCTGAAACTTAAGAGGACAAAAAACATAGAAAAGAAGGAAACAGAAATAGGAAAAGAGGAAGAGCAGGGGAAGGAACTTTTTCAACTCTCACCTCTACAATTCATGCAACTCCCACCAGAGGAAATTGTGATCTTCCCCCTGCTAAGCAGCAGATAAAAGTGGTTTAAAAAATATAGCAATTGAGTCTCAATAGTTTTAAAGATGTAGACAGCCAATCAAAGGAGGCTACTCCTACCCATGTGGTAGTCAACAAAGAAGCCTTTATGTGAGACAATCTGAACATACATAAATATATACATGCATATATCTGTGTGTGTGTGTATATATATATATATACAAATATAAAGATTAGTTATTTTACTACACTGATAGCCTTCTAATGGTGGTACAGTGGGTAAAGCACCTCGCCCTGGTTTCAGGAGGACCTGAGTTCAAATCTGGCTTCAGACACTTGACACTTACTAGCTATGTGACCCTGGGCAAGTCACTTAACCCTCATTGCCCTGGAAAAAAAAAAGAAAGAATAGATTGCAGAGTAATAGTTTCCTTATCATTGCACTTTTTACCTGGCTGTTTCAGATGAATGGTAACAAGATCTATCTAAAATGATTATTTAGTATCGTGACAGTAATTTGGACTGATAGTTGTTTTTTTTTTTTTTACAGTTTTAATAAAAGCTGGATTTTGTTTCATGGGGTCTCATCCAAAACAGAGCTATTTTTTCTATTCCTTTTGATATTCTTTTCCCCTTCACCTGGGGTGGGGGGGTGATCTTGAAGAAAGGGGAAACAAGCAGAAGTGTGGTAAATTATCTATGGTGTCTTCTTTCCCATCTGTATGGACAATAGATTTGGGATTTTGGGAAGCAACTGATAAAGACACCACCATGACATCTAAACAAACTTTCATGACTTTTTAAAAAACATTTTGTTGCTTGTGTGTTTCCCTGCCAAGTTTTGATTCTTGTGTGACTTTGGGCAAGTTTCTTAATGTCTCTTGTCCTCCATATATTTCCTCATCTATAAAATAATAGATTTGACTAGATGGCCTCAAAAGTTTCTTGCAGCTCTGAATCTATGGTCTTTTCGATGTGTTCCTAGTCACATGAAAGACTTGTTGCTGACATGGCCATTTTGGTTGGACTCTTCATCAATATCTAATGAAATTCTTGTTTCCTCAGTTCTGAACTGTTCCTGAAATAGATGTTAGACTTGAGGTTTATTCTTGGTTCTCTCCTCTTCCTTCAATAATTCAAACTAGATTTTGGATGCTTGGAAAAAAACACATTTGATTGTTTGTCATTGCTAAGTAGCTGGTTATATGCTCTGGAAAAGAAAAAAAAAGTTCAGTGCAAGATATTTTAATTTGCTTTTAATAGAAGCTTATAATTATTCATTTTTTTGTTTTGAAAGATATAAACCTGTCTCACTATTCATGTACCTGAATCTGTTTGTGGACCAGAGGAGACAAAATGGGATGTTTGACTGTAATAATAGGACTGGGACTGTGAACTCGATTTATTTTCAGCAACTGATGGGAAAAATGCTTTATTATTTATCCTGGGGGGGAAAAAAAAAGCTCTCTAATTTGTTACACTTCAGATAAAATACATAGTACTTCCAGGCTGAGAGACCAATTAATTACCATTAATTTAAGGTAGAAGGAAGTGGTTACTTATGTACAGACACATAATGTGTATTTTACCAATTAATATGTGGACTGATGAGAGGATGCTTCAGTCCCCTTGTTTAAGAGTCAGAAACCTTTACATTTGGGTGATACTTTTAGCATTCCTAAATGCTGTCATACCCATCAATTCTTCCAACAATATTGGGAACCCTGGAGAGCAAGTATGATTTTTTTGGATTGTGTCAATTTAGGTACTGAGCTAGAGAGAGGTTATGTGACTTGAACTGTGAATGATCAGCAGCACCAGGATAGGACCTCCAAATCTCAACTGCTTGAATTTCCATCATACCATATTGTAACACTGCTGGGCATCGTATTCTTCCTGTTACGGTGTAGAAAACAAGAAACCAATATAGTATAGCAGAAAGAGGGACAACTTGGGGTCAGGAAGACCTGGACTCGAGTTCTTCTATATTATCTGTATTACCTGGTTTGTTTGCTTAATCTGTCAGTGTGCTCTGTTCTAGGCAATTCTCTAAGACTGTTAGGTATAAAACAGTATATGATCTGTATTGTAGATGGATTTTCCTCAACAGAAACTCCCTAAGTCAATGAAATGTAAATATATTCATAAATACATATATATGTATATGTATCTACATATGTATGTTTGTACACATATTTGAGTGTGTGAGCTTACTGAATGTAGGCATTGTATCTATTCACCATTACACCTTCCTTCCAGCATCTGTCATAGTGTGTTACACATGGTAGCTGTTTGATAAATATTTATAGAATTAATCTACATCTTTTTTTTCTTCTATTTGATAAGAGAATAGATAGGATCTAGATCTCTACAGGGAACATGTTTTTAGGACTACAGCCACATGTGGAAAGTAGATGGGCTGTCAAGCTACTACAACTGTTGAAAAGATTTGGGGACAGCTAGGTGACGCAGTGGATAGAGCACTGGCACTGGATTCAGGAGGACCTGAGTTCAAATCCAACCTCAGACACTTGACACTTATTACCTGTGTGACCCTGGGCAAGTCACTTAACCCCAATTGCCTCACAAAAAAAAGGAAAAAAAAAGAAAAGAAAAGATTTGAAGAGGCTCTCCTTTTTTGTCTGTCTTAAGGATTGTGCCATGGAAAGATTTACTTCCCATCTTTGTCCAACCATTTATGTTTTATAACCCACAAATTTCTACCCAAACTACTCTATCCTCTTGTATGGTTTTGACAGAGTTGAAAGTGTGCTTGCTACTTGCTAGACAGCTGAGTGATTCCAAGGGCATTTAATATATATGTTATAGTTAATGCTGTTTCTAGCAATCCAATAATGATTTGCATTTTCATAATACCTCTTTTCTTCTTCTCTAAAGTTCTTAAGCCTCTAAGGAAACATTTTTATATGAACCAAAGTGATTTGACTTCAATGATTTAACTACTGGAAAAACATCAGGCATCAAAATGCCCCATTCATCATAGCCAGTTCCTAGAAGGCTAGGGTGGTGTTGCAAGTGCAGACAGCTCTCTCTTTACATAAGTGGGCCATTCCACAGACCTCTATATAAAGGGATTTTTACATAATGTGAATTTGCTTCTCCCTACCCACTTCACTTAGCATATATGACAAATATATCCAGAAAATAATGCTTTTATACAAATCATAAAACATATGAAAATAAGTTCATATTGAATATTGTACCATGATAAACAGAATTATTAAATAAAAGGATAAGTTAATGATAAAGTAAATACAATATTGTACAATAAAGTTAACATAGGTGTATGGATTTCAGAATACTTTAAATATAGCCTAATTTGCATAGTGCAAATTTGCAAAGAGCAAAAATTGTCTGTGGTGATATTGTGGCCCTGGGGAGGCAGATTGGCTAGCATTAGGATGACAGTAGGATAAAGCAGAAAGTTTAAACCAGGAAGACAGAGAAAGAAAGTTAGTATAAGAAGGAATCAGCAGGGGGCGAAGGATAAGGCAGATTATTCACATGGGTGGTTGAAGAGAACATAGCATTCTAGATAGAAAGCAAAAAGAAACCTTAGAAATCATTATTTCAGCCCCTCCTTTTACAGATCACCTAGTCCAACCCCCTCATTTTACAGAAAGGTTAAGTGGGTGGGGGCATGTAGGAAATTGCTAAAGCATTGAAACGAGGAAAGAGGTTGGAAATCACATAATAGGAATAAATTTACAATAAATACTGTTGTCTTATTGACTGATATTATTTTTTCTCTAGGCTTGTACAGTGGGCTAATGGCCAATTCTTCCCCTCCCCCCAATCCATTTATAACTATTGGCCATGTGTTCTTGAAGGACTAATATCCTGACTCAGAGACCACACATTTATTAGCAATCTCTCTTTCCATCCTGGTTCTTCAAATGTCCCCCCAGAGAATTGGAGTGGAATCTGAAATCACTTACACACACACACACACACACACACACACACACACACACACACCAGTATTCATCTTAATTACTGTCATCCCATGCTTTCTCTAACAATGAATTGATCTCCCACTCCAAGATGGGCAAAAATCACAACCACAGCATACATGACACATTGGAGTAAAACACAGCTACACAATCGCTAACCCCCTTCCCAGCAAATGAGTATTTGGTGGAGCATACAAAATACTTATATTTAACTATGAGGGGGAGCTCTTGGGTGTAGCTGTGTAGCTATTTCAACATCAACATAGCTATGGTGCATATGTAGTTAAAACCCTTCAACCAACTAATGGTGCATGAAGGGAAGTCCTTGTTCCACTCCCACTCCCAGGACCTGGGTATTTTGAAGTACATGGAGCAACCAACTTTATGCTCTCCCTGAAGCATTAGCAGCACTCTCTTCTCTCCCCAGCTTAATGGTACATTGCTACATATGTATATATAGAGGAATACTCAGTAAACACCCATAGGCTTCTGAGTTCAATGGCTGTCTAAGTGGGCCCAACACTCAGTTTCTATTCCCTGGGTTACACAATAACAGCTGTACAAGGGCACAGGAAGGAGTCACATGCTCCCCTAATTTGCCTATTATATCATCACTTATATGTGAATTAATATCCATTTTGACTTTTTTTTTTAGTGAGGCAATTGGGGTTAAGTGACTTGCCCAGGGTCACACAGCTAGTAAGTATCAAGTGTCTGAGGCCAGATTTGAACTCAGGTACTCCTGACTCCAGGGCCGGTGCTCTATCCACTGCGCAACCTAGCCACCCCTATCCATTTTGACTTTAACTTGGTATACAGTGTGAGATGGTAGTTTTACCTAGTTTTTTGCCAAATGACTTACCAATTTTCCCAGCAGATTTTGTCAAATAATGAGGTTTTGTCCCCAAAGCTAGGATATTTGTGTTTATCAAACACTAGATAATTATGCTCATAACTTACTATGTACTCTGTACCTAATCTATTCCACTGATCCACCATTCTACCTCTTAGCCAATATGAGATTGTTTTGATTATTACTGTTTTGTGTTATAGTCTGAGATCTGGTACCAGCTTTCTTCACTTTTCCCTACATCAAATTATTCTATTTTTGATATTTTGTTCTTGCAGGTGAACTTTGTTTTTATTTTTTCTAGCTTTATATAACAATTTTTCATAGTCTAGTATGACATTGGATAAGTAAATTAATTTAAGTAGAATTTTCATTTTTATTATGTTGATTTTAGCCTACCCATGAGGAATTAATATTTTTCCAGTTGTTCTAATTCCTTCTATTTCTTTTTCTTCCTGTATTGTTACAACTGGTATTTCTATTACAATGTTGAAAAATAGTAGTGACAATGGGCAACTTTGTTTCACTCCTGATCTTATTGGGAAGGGTTATAGCTTATTCCTATTACAGATAATTCTTTTTGATGGTTTTAGATAAATTCTACTTTTCATATGAAGAAAACTCCATTTATTCCTATATGCTCTAGTGTTTTTTAAAATAATAAATATTTAGGGGCAGCTAGGTGGTGCAGTGGATAGAGCACCAGCCCTGGTGTCAGGAGGATCTGAGTTCAAATCTGGCCTCAGACACTTAACATGTACTAGCTGTGTGACCCTGGGGAAGTCGCTTAATCCCAATTGCTTTACCAAAAAAAATATATTTTATTTATAGTTTTGAGTTCCAGTTTTTATCCTTCTTTCCCTTCCTCCCTTCCCCCATCCCTGAGGCAGCAAACAATCAGATATGGATTATACATGGATGATTATGCAAAACATTACCACATTTATCATTTTGTACAAGGAAAATGGATTAAAAGGAAAAAACATGAAATAATGTGAAAAATAGCATGCTTCAGTCTGTTCATCAATATCAAATTATTTCTTTGAATGTGGATAGTATGTTTCATAAATAATCATTTGGGATTGTTTTGGATCATTATATTATTGTGAATAGTTAAGTCATTCACAATTCTTCATCAAAAAATATCACTCTGTGTATAATGTTATCTTGATTTTGTTCACTGCACAATACATCATTTCATACTTGTCTTTCCAGGCCTTTCTGAAGTCATCCTACTTGTCATTTCTTATGGCACAATAATATTCTATCACCATCATATATCACAAATTGTTTAGCCATTCCCCAATTGATGGCCATTCCTTTGATTTCCAAATCTTAGCCATCACAAAAAGAGCTGATATAAATATTTTTGTAAAAATAGGTCTTTTCCTCTTTTTTGTGCTGTCTTTGGGATATAAACCTAGCAGTGGTTCTTCCAGATCAAAGGGTATGCATAATTCTATAGCCCATTGGTTATAGTTCCAAATTGCTCTCCAGAATGGTTGGATCTTTTTGCAACTCCACCAACAGTGGATTAGTGTCTCAGCTTTCCCACATCTCCTCCAACATCCAATATTTTCCATTTTCATTATATTTGTCATTCTAATTCTCTAGTGTTTTTAATAGAAAATGGCATTGTATTTTGAGGCAGCTAGGGTGTGCAGTGTTATAGAGCACCAGTCTTGGAGTCAGGAGGACCTGAGTTCAAATCAGCTCTCAGACACTTGACACTTACTAACTGTGTGACCTTGGGTAAGTTACTTTACCCCAATTACCTTACAAAAAAGAAAGAAAGAAAGATAGAAAGAAAGAAAGGAAGGAAGGAAGAAAAAGAAAGAAATGAAGGAAGGAAGGAAGAAAGAAAGAAACGGGTGTTTTATTTTGTCAAAAGTTTTTTCTTAATCTACTGAGATAATCATATAATGTTTGTTGGTTTTGTTACTGATATGCTGATGCTTTCACTAATATTGAAACAGTTTTGCAATTGCAGTATAAATTCCACCTACTCATAGTGTATGATCTTTGTAATATATTGTTGTAAACTCCTTGCTAGTATTTTACTTAAAATTTTTCATCAATATCCTTTATGGAAACTGGTATATAGTTTTCTAACTGTTTTTGCTCTTCCTGTTTTATTTGTATAAATAATTGGTAGGACTTCTTTACCTATATTTTCAAATAGTTTGTGTAAGAATGAATTGCTCTTTAAAGGTTTGGTAGAATTCATTTGCAAATACATCTGGTCCTGAGGCTTGTTTGTTGTTTTTTTTTCCCCCTTAGGGAGCTCATTGATGGTTTGTTCGTGTAAATTTATATATATATATATATATATATATATATATAATATTTATTATATACACACATATAAAATATTAAATATTCATTTATTTCACTTATATTGTCAGATTTCCTGGCATAATATTGTGCAAAACTTATCCTAGTACTTGCTTAAATTTAATTTTCTGTTCTTTAGAGCTGAATGACTTCTTTCATTTTTATACTGGTAATTTTATTTCCCCTTTTCTTTTTTTAATCAAATTAATAAATTGTTTATCTATTTTACTTTTTCCACATAAAACAAGCTGCTACTTTCATTTATCTATTAAATATATTTTAATATTTAATTTTATTAATTTTCCATTTGATTTTCAGGCTCTCCAATATGGTATTGAATTGGAGAATTTTAGTGGCTTTTTTTAGTTGCATGCCCAATTCATTGATCTTCTCTTTATTTTATTGATGTAAGTGTTTAGAGATAAAAAAAAAAAACAATTTCCCCTACATACTGCTTTTGCTGCATTCCAAAAATTTTAGTATGTTGTTTCATTATTGTGATTATATATATATAATATATATATATATAATATATATAATATATATTATATATATATATATATATATATATATATATATATATATTTAGTGAGGCAGTTGGGGTTAAGTGACTTGCCCAGGATCACAGAGCTAATAAGTGTCAAGTGTCTGAGGCCGGATTTGAACTCAGGTACTCCTGACTCCAGGACTGGTGCTCTATCCACTGTGCCACCTAGCTGCCCCATGGTCAATTTTTGTGTAAGTGTAATGTACCACTGAAAGAAATATATAATCCTTTATATTCTCATTCAATTTTCCCCATAAGTCTATCATATCTAACTTTCCTAAAAAATTTATTCATCTCCTTAACTGGTTTCTTATATATTTATCTAGTTCTGAAAAAGGAAACTTGAGATCCCTCACTAGTAGAGTTTTACTGCCTATTTAATACTATAACCCACTGAACTTTTCCTTTAAGAATCTGGATGTGGGGGCAGGGCCAAGATGGCAAAGGAAAGGCAATAAGCACTTGGAGCTCCTAATGCAATCACTGCAAAAAACTCCAAATAATATTGTAAGACAATTCTGGGAGCAGCAGAATCCACTAATAGATGGGCTGAGACCATTTCCCAGCCAAAGATGGCTTAGAAATTCAGCAAGAGCTGTCTGCTGTACCAAAGTGGGAGTGGAGGCCAACCACCCAGTTGTGCTGACTCAGATCTAGCCCCAGGCTGCCCACCAAGACACAGGCAGAGCTGACACAGATCCAGCCCCAAGCAGGCCACACCAGAGGAATTTATCACCGTAGCCTCTGAATTGGCTGCAGCATCAGCATCTTCTGGAACTAAGCTCACAGTCTGCCAAAAGGGTCAAATGTTTGGCTGAGGGGAGACTACAGGGGTCCATGTCGGAGTTGAAGCAGAATTTGTTTGTTCTACCCTAGCTGCTGGGAACCAGGAAACAATCATGAGTGGCAGGCCCTGGTTGGGGAGGGGTGGAAGCTCACTGGAGCCATCAACCCAGGAAACAAAACAAGTTGTTTCCTGGTTGAAGAGCAAGTAGGCTTGGGGTTATTTACAGATCACAACACAGGCCAGGTGAGTGAAGAACCTGCCCCTCCTTAAATGGCACCACCTTGGGCCACTTGAAGCTTGGGACAGTGCAGGCTGGAAGCAGTATCCCCACTTTAATAAGGAGTTAAAAATCAATAAATGAGAAGGCAAGATGAGAAGACAGAGAAAGATGCAGACCATCAAAAAGTTCTTGAGTGACAAGGAAGATCTAGGTACACCCTCAGGAAAGGATAGCAATGTCAGGGCTCCTACATCAAAAGCTTACAAGTAAAATATGGACTGGTCTCAGGCTATAGAGGGACTCAAAAAGGACTTTGAGCATAAAGTAAGAGAGGTAGAGGAAAAATGAGAGTGATGCAGGAAAGTCATGTGGAAAAAAAAGTCTCTGAAGAAAATAATTGTCTAAGAATTAGAATTTAACAAATGAAAGATAGTGAATTTATGAGAAACTAAGACACAATTATGCAAATCCAAAGGAATTTAAAAAAAAAAAAGAGAGAGAGGGCAATGTAAAATATCTTCTTGGAAAAATAGCTGACCTGGAAAATGGATCCAGGTGAGATAATTTGAAAATTATTGGATTACCAGAAAACCATGATCAAAGAAACGAGTTTAGACATCATCTTCCAAGAGATTGTCAGGGAAAATGTCCCTGATATTCTAGAAACAGACAGTAAAATAGAAATAGAAAGAAGCCACCGACCACCTCCTGAAAGATATCCCAAAATGAAAACTTCTAGGAATATCATAATCAAATTCCAGAGCTCCCAGGTCAAGGATAAAATATAGCAAGCAGCCAGAAAGAAATAATTCAAGTACTGTGGAGCCAAGGTCAGGATAACACAAGATCTAGCAGCTTCTACATTAAAGAAGTGGGGAGCATGGAATATGATATTCCAGAGGGCAAAGGAACTGGGATTAAAACAAAGAATCACATGCACAGCAAAACTGATTATAATCTTTCAGGGGCAAAAAAATTGGACTTCCATGAAAAAAGAGGACTTTCAAATATTTGTGATGAAAAGACCTAAACTGAATAGAAAATTTGACTTTAAAGTACAAGACCCTAGGGCTGCAAAGTGGTTCAGTGGATAAAGCACTGGCCCTGGATTCATGATGACCTGAGTTCAAATCCAGCCTCAGATACTCGACACTTACTAGCAGTGTGACCCTGGCCAAATCACTTAACCTGCATTACTCTGCCAAAACAACAAAAAAGCAAATACAAGACCCTAGAGAAGCATAAAAAGGTAAAAAGGAAAAAGAAATAATGAAGGATGTGAAAAGGTTAAATTGTTTACATTCCTACATGGGAAGACAATACTTCTAACTCATAAGAACTTTCTTAGTTGTAAGGCTGATGATAGGATTAAAATTGGACAGAGGGCACAGGTGGTAATTGCTTATGAAGGGATAATATATGTAAAGCATTTATTTTATGTTTATTTTTTGTTGGGCAGTTGGGGTTGCATGGCATGCCTGGGGTCATCAAGTTGGTGATTAACTTGTGTCTGAGGCCAGATTTGGATTCGGGTCCATATGGGTCCCAGGCTGGTGTTTTGTCCACTGTGTCATCTAGATACCCAATAATGACATCTTGAGGGTAAAATTGGGGTGGGATAGTATTTCACTAGGGGAGGGGGAAAGGGAGAGGTAGAATAGGGTGAAATCTCACATGAAATAAGCAGGAAAAGGCTTATGGAGTGGGGGAAGAGAAGGGGGAAGAGTGGGGCAGTGAAGGAACCTTACAATCGTCAGAATTGGCTCAAAGACCTTACTCTAATTAGAGTTGGCTCAAGGCGGGAATAACATACACACTCAATCTGGTGGAGTAATCTATCTAACACTGTAGGAAAGTAGGAGAGGAAGGGGATAATGAGGGAGGGGCAAAAGAAGGGAAGGCAGAGTGGAGGATGGGGCAGTCAGAAACAAAACACTTTTGAGGAGGGATAGGGTAAAAGAAGATAGAAAATAGAGTAAATATCATGGGGAGGAAATAGGATGGAGGGAAACATTTAACAATAGTAACCATGAAAAAATTTGTAGTAGAGGCAAGATAAATACAAGATGACAATGATGATGGTGATTGATTAATGGGCTGATGATGATTGGAGGAAGATGAAGACTGATTGATAATGAAGATTGAATAATGAGGATGAGGATTGATTGATGCTGATGATTATTTATTGAAAATGATTATAAGACTGATTGATGATGATTGGTTGATGATGACAAAATGTATGGTACTTACTTTGCTGGGCTATTGTGAAGAAAATTCTTTGTCAAGTATAAGGTTATATATAAATGTTATCTATTACTGTTGTTGCAATAATCAACCTCATGGGTTTATTGTAAGGAAATCTCTCTATAAAGTACTATATAAATGTAGTTTACTATAAAAAATGATGAGAAGGATGCTATGAGAAAGATCTGGAAGGACCTGCATAAGCTGATACAAAATGAAATGTTCTGTATACAAAATAATAGCAATATTGTGAGATGATCTGTTGTGAATTACTTGGTTATTTTCAGCAACACAATGATCCAAGACAACTATTAAGGCTTTATGAAAAATGTAATTCATCTACAGAGAGAGAACTGATGGTATCTACATACAGATTGAAGCATAATTGTAGTCCTTTACCTTTGTTCTGTGTTTACTTTTCTGCTTCAAGTGTTTTTCTTGTAAACAACATGTAGTATTTTTGTTTTTTATTTACTCTGCTATACATGTTTGTTTTTTTGGTGAGTTCATCCCATGCACATTCACAGTTATAATTGTGATCTGTTTGTCTTACTTTTTCTTACCTATCCTTCCCTCCTTTTCTTTTTTCACCTTCTTTCTCCTCAAAAGTATTTTGTTTCTGGCCTCCCTCTGCCTTATTCCACCTTCTTTCTATCAGCAACCCCCATCCCCTTTTGTTATCCCCTTTTCATCCTAATTCCCTCTTGTGTGAGATAGATTGCTTTCTTTCTTTCTTTCTTTCTTTTCTTTTCTTTTTTTTTTTTTGGTGGGCCAATGAGGGTTAAGTGACTTTCCCAAGGTCACACAGCTAGTAAGTGTCAAGTGTATGAATCTGGATTTGAACTCAGGTCCTCCTGAATCCAGGACTGGTGCTGTAACACTGACCTAGCTGCCCATTGGATGAGATCGATTCCTATAGCCAATTCTTTCCTTAATCCAATTATGTTGAGATTAGTGTTCAAGCACTGCCTCTTTACCATGTTCCCCTCCACTGTAAAACTTTTTTTTTTTTTTTTATTGAGGCAATTGGGGTTAAGTGACTGCTCAGGGTCACACAGCTAGTAAGTGTTAAATGTCTGAGGCCGAATTTGAACTCAGGTACTCCTGATTCCAGGGCCCGTGCTCTATCCACTACACCACCTAGCTGCCCCTACTGTAAAACATTTTACGTGAGATAATTTAGCCCATTCTATCTCTTCCTTCTCCCTTCTTCCAATGACTCCCTATTTCTCTCTCCTTAAAATATTTATATCATCCCATTATAGTAAACCCTCTGTCTATGTATATTCTTTTTAATTGCCCTAATAGTGATAAAGTTCTTAAGAGTTATAAGGATCATTCTACCATGTAGGAATATACACTGTTTAACCATACTAAATCATCTATGATTTCTCTTTCCTATTTACATTTTTATGCTTTTTATTGAGTCTTTTATTTAAGAGTCAAATTTTCCATTCAGTTCTGTTATCTTTATCAGGAATGTTTGACAGTCCTTTGTTTCAGTAAATATCAACTTTTCTCCCTGGAAGGATTATATTCAGTTTTGCTGGGTAGGTTATTCTTGGTTATAATACTAGTACCTTTGCCTTATAGAATATCGTATGTCAATTCCTCTGCTCCTTTAATGTGGAAGCTGCTAAATCTTGCGTAATTCTGACTGTAGCTCCATGATATTTGAATTGGTCCTTTCTGACTGTTTGCAGGATTTTCTTCTTGACCTGAGAGCCCTGGAATTTGGCTATAATATTTGTGAGAGTTTTCTTTTGGGGATCTCTTGCAGGAGATGATTTGCGATATCTTTCAATTTCTTTTTTACCCTATGGTTCAAGGATATCAGGACAGTTTTCCTTAATAATTTATTGAAATATGATGTTTCAGATCTTTCTTTGATTATGTCTTACAAGTAATCCAAAAATTCTTTTCTTTTCTTTTCTTTTTTTTGGTGAGGCAATTGAGTTTAAGTGACTTGCCCAGGGCCACACAGCTAGTAAGTGTTAAGTGTCTGAGGCCAGATTTGAACTCAGGTCCTCCTGAATCCAGGGCCGGTGCTCTATCCACTGTGCCACCTAGCTGCCCCCAATAATTCTTAAATTATCTTTTTTTTTCAGGGCAATGAAAGTTAAGTGACTTGGCCAAGGCCACACAGCTAGTAAGTATCAAGTGTCTGAGGTCAGATTTGAACTCAGGTCCTCCTGAATCCAGGGCAAGTAATCTATCCATTGTGCCACCTAGCTGCCACCAAATTATCTTTACAATATCTATTTTCAGGTCCGTTGTTTTGCCAATGAAATATTTATCATTTTCTTCTATTTTTTCTTCTTTTTGTTTTATTATTTCTTGTTGTCTCATGGAATCATTACTTTCCACTTTATCAATTCTATGCTTAAAATATTTTGTTTGGTGAATTTTGGCCTATTATACTCTTTAAGAAGTTGTTCTCAGTGATTTTTTGTACATCCTTTTTCATTTTTTTGTTATTCCTTTACCAAGCTGACTTTCTATTTTTCATGATTTTTTTTTTGCATCATTCTCATTTCTTTTCCCATTTTTGCCTTTTTTCCAATACTGGAAAATAAGTTTGAAATAGGATAGGGTGGTCCTCTAAGTCCAAATTATGGGGACTGGCACTGAATGGAGAAAAAAATTCGGGGGAAGGAGTATATCTTGGGCAGTCAGAGTTGAAAAGAGGTCACTGAGAATCTAATAAGAAAATCACCCCCAGGGCACAGCTAGGTGACACAGTGGATAAGGCACTGGTCCTGGGTTCAGGAGGACCTGAGTTCAAATTTGACCTCAGACACTTGACACTTACTAGCTGTGTGACCCTGAGTAAGTCACTTAACCCTCACCACCCCACAAAAAAAAACAAAAAAGAAAAAGAAAGAAAGAAAAAGAAAAACAGAAAGAAAATCACTCCTAGAGTGATGAGGCTGGAAAACATAGACATGGAATGAGGTAATCATAAGTGAGTGTCACTGACTTTCTCATTTAACTAAAGTCTAAGCCTATGTGTAGTAATTATTATTCATTCCATGGCTGTGTGGGGTATGTGGGCATATATTTTATTATATTGTTCAGAAAATCTTACCAATTATTAATATTGTTTCAACCTGGCTTTATGTGGATAGAAATGATCTAATCCCAAAGCTTACTGTGCATGTAAAAATGATCTCAGACCAGCTCCAGGGAACTTGAATGGGTATAAGGAATATTTAGATCCTACCCAGTGCTTGTTTTGTGTTTGATCAAATCTTGTTTTGGGTCTACACAAAGCTTTTCTTTTAGGTTCCCCAAATTAGATTGAATGTTTATACTTATCTTCTGATACACATCTCAAACTCTCTTTGAAAAATACCTACTGCCTGCATGTGGTCAATCCTTATTTATCCTTATGACCTTCTCTGAACTCTATATAATATAACCTCAGAAAGACTCAAGGAGAGCCACAACTTTTTCCAGCCTTCTCCTTTGCTAAAAGACTAAGAAAATTATTTCTAAAACTATATCAGGTTTTGGGGTTTGTTCTCAACCAACAGACAGCATATTGACAATGATCTATTTTATACTCACCACATCCATTCCTTTATTAAACTAAGAAGAAAGGAGCTTAATAGAAAAGGCTATGGATGAGGATTAAAAACAAATATAATAGCATGTACTTTATGCATGTGTCCTCTTTTATGCTTGATTTTTCATGAAGTCAATATGAAATTATATTGCATTTCCCACTCTACCATTTGATAACACAATATGTTTCAGTCTTTCAAACTTTCCCTTGAAACACCCTCTAAGTTCCTTGATTTATTTATTTATGTGTGCTGCTTTCTAAATTATTGTCTCATACCTTTTAATTTCTCCACAAACCCCAAGGTGTTACTTGTTCATTGCCACAATGGACTTCAACTTGTATTTCCAGCAATACACTCAAACGAGTAAAATGGACAAAGTAGGGTTGGATTTTTTTGAGGGGGGGTTAATCATAAATCATTGACTTTCTTGCCACAACAGTGCCTGTGATACAATATCTGTGTCATGAGAGCCTGAAAAACCAGTCTTTGCTCATAAAAGGTCAACTATCCAAACCTTCTCCTGAAATTGATCCTGGGAGAAATTCTCCCCAATACAACAAATATTAGAAACTCAAACTGAGAAACCTAGAGGAGGCAGCAGTAATTCTCTGAGGGAAAGCCAGGCGCCAATGCAACACATCAAACAGCAATGTTAGAAAATGCCACAAATAATGAGAAAAGAACATGGCGAGGAATCAGAAAGGAGTCAGGGGACTGTGTGTTTTCTTCTTTGTTGGACACACAAGCCTAGGGTATGCTTTGGAAGCCTCCCAAGAGGCATTTCAAGAGATTTCTGTGAGCAAGAGCCAAGTTGTGAAAGGAAAAGGATCAGGGGAGAGAAAAGGAACAGAACAGCTTTAAAGCTGGGCCCACTTTGGATCTTGGTTTAAAAAGGAAAATTATTAAGTAGTTTTGGGGAGGTAGACTAACATAAAAAGCTGTGACATTCAGTTGCTGCCACCCTGCATTTTTCATAGTGCTGCTTACTGGTGATTAGCATGTTGTACATAGCATAGCACAGTGCCTGGTGCAAGTAAGCAAGCCCTTAACAAAAGATTTTTGATTGATTGATTGGTTAACTGATTGATTTCTAGGGGTTCCATGGAAAAATTCCAGGCTTAGTAATATTATTTTCGTCTCAAAAGATGGAATATAACAAAACTATGAGAGACCACATGGCAGTGTACAAAAACTGGACTTGGGGCAGCTAGGTGGCACAGTGTATAGAGCACTTGCCCTGGAGTCAGGAGGACCTGAGTTCAAATCCGACCTCAGACACTTATCACTTACTAGCTGTGTGACCCTGGGCAAATCACTTAACTGCAATTGCCTCATCAAAAAAACAAACAAAAAAACAAACAAAAAGCACCTTTCAATTCCAGCTTGAAAGAGAGAAATTCTCCAAAGGTTTGTTTCCTAGGGTGAGTATGTATTGGTGTGATTTTGATCAAGTTTCTTAATTTCTCCAAATAAGTCTCTAGGACCATAAGTTTTAGAACTGGTACCAATCTGCAATCATAGAAAGAATTTTCTCACCAGGAGTTCCCTATATCAATTAAATCCAAGTAAATTTAAAAAAATACATAAACGCAAACCATACATAGATAGACAGACAGAGAGATAGGCAGATAGGCAGGTAGGTAGAGATAAAGATAGAGATAGAGAGATATATAGATACAGATATAGATGTAGATATACACACATACATACATACATATATACACATATATAGATATATAGACATATAGAGATAAGTGATAGATGTTATAGACATAAATATGCATACACATACATATATACGCATGCACAATTCATTTAACAATACATTACATCTATATATGTGCATTTGCATGTGAATGTGTATTTGTACATGTATATACACATGTAAAATAACCCTTTCTGGTATGGACAATTGTATTGTTGGAAGGGGGCAGAAACATGGATAGTTCTGTGAGAAGCACTGAGAAAAGTTTCCCTTCAGATAAAATGACTTGGGATAAAGCAAAGACATTTCTGAGAGTACCAGAAAAAAAAATTCTGAAAGAAATAAAACTTTCTGTTTCTTTGCTTGGCTTGAACTCCATAAAACATTATATCCCATTGAGGATAACCTGGAATATTTTTACCATGCTGTTTACTCATGTTTGGAAACTCAAACCCTTCTGAGCTTCTTCAGACTTCTCTCCTCTATAATTGGAGGGGTAGAGCATTAACTTGCTCTCAAAGTTTTCCTTTATAGAGGATTATAATTTGGACTTTCTAAATCACTCAAAATTTTCCACCTAGATCTCTGCTTGGTTTGAACTCCATAGAACATGATGCTTCCTTGTCCTCCTGCACATTTCCAGCTTCCTTTTTGAATTCTTTTTTAGTAGCTTTTCAGTTGTATCTGACTTTTTCTGACTCCATTTGGAGTTTTCTTTGCAAAGGTAGGTATTGGAGTGGTTTACCATTTCCTTCTCCAGCTCATTTGACTGATGGGGAAACTGAGGTGAACAGGGTTAAATGATTTGCCTAGGATCACACAGCTAAGAAGTAACTGAGGCAGATTTGAACTGAGGAAGAGGAATCTTCCCAAGTCCAAGTCCAGCATTCTATCCATGAGCCACCTAGCTGCCCTGTTTTGTGTTATCTTCCCTTATTAGACTGTAAACTTTTTGAGGGAAGGGACTGTTTTTTCTTATATGTATTTCCAACACTTACCACAGTGCTTGGCAGATAATAGTTGCTCAATAAATGTTTATTGAATTGGATTGACTTTCTGTAGGCGAGATGGTCTTGTTTCTCAACAGTTCATACACATATGACTATTGTGAATATTTTGAAGTTGATTTCTGGGAAACCCTGATAGCTAAAAGTATTTGTTACTGCAGTGCTATTGTGCATGCCATATCTTCATTGAGTCTGACAAAATATGATTTTTAAATTTCTCACCTTATGGTAGAAGTGAGTCACTGTACAATAGGAGACTGTTTTGAGGCATCTGTCTCAGTCAGTAGTTAGCAGCTAGAGACAGAAGCTGAGTTCAGGAGATAAACAGAAATATAGTGAAAGTGGGAGCTGAGAGACATAGAACAGAGTATAGAAAGAAAAAAAATATAGAACATAAAAGAATAAAAGACCTGTTTTGACATGAGTCCAGTTGAGAACAGGTAACACAGACAGCCTTTGGAGCTGATGATGGGTACTGATATGATTGGATGGAAGTTCTCCTGTTTAAAAAAGTGATTAGAGGAAAGAAAAATAATCTGCGTTTTGAAGAGCTGTTGGGGATAAATACACTCTAGGATGCTTTTCCATTTTCTGTCACTTCCACATTAAAAGATGAATACCCTTCAAAAGGTTATTTTTCTTCCTTTTAAACTAAGTCGTGCTAGGTGGCACAGAGGATAGGGTGTTAGGCCTGGAGCTAGGAAGACTCTTCTTCCTGAGTTCAAATCTGGCCTCAGACACTTAGTTGTGTGACCCTGGGCAAGTCACTTAACCCTATTTGTCTCAGTTTACTCACCCATAAAATGAACTGAAAAAAATGGCAAATCATTCCACTATCTTTGCCATGAAAACCCCAAATGGAGTCATGAAGAATAATGCATGACTGAAATGACGAAACAACAGCAGCTACAAGGTTCAAGAAGGGGATATCGCTCAGCAGACCTGAGTAACTATTGAACCTCAACATAGGGAATGGTTCCATTTAGAAAGCTAACATTCCCTTAGAGCCTAGATAACTGAAAACACTTGAATTGATTTTCAGGCCCAAGACTTGCAACAGCCTATAATGAATTGCGTTCTCCAATAGGTAATATAGAGGCCCCATCCAGTGGGCAGAACATGATATATAGTAGTCCCTGTAGAAATAAAGGATATCAGTACCTAGAGACCACAATTATTATTTATACAAGGACTATTGCTTTCCCTATTCATGCTATCCCATCCTAGTTTTCTGCAAGTTTTGTGCCTATATTCCCCCTAGGCACTGAATTGTGGAGGAGTATGACCTAGGTTTTGTGGTGGACTGTTGTGTTAGGTTTATTCTTGTTTTTGCCATCTTGTTCAGCAAATGTTTTATAATTAAGATTTAAAGGTCTCATCTCAAATATGTAAGGAACTTTGTCAAATCTATAAGAATATGTCATTCCCCAATTGATAAATGGTCAAAGGATATGAAAAGGAAGTTTTCCAATAAAGAAATTGGAACAAGTTATGGTCATATGAAAAAAAATCTCTAAATCATTGTTGATTAGAGAAATGAAATTAAACAACTTTGCAATATCATTTTATACCTATAAGATTCTCTAAAATGATTGAAGGGGAAAGTCACAAATGTTGGACGGATGTGGAAAAGTGATGACATAAATTTGCTATTGTTGGAACTATGAACTGATCCAACAATTTTGGAGAACAATCTGGAATTATGCCCAAAGAGTTATTAACCTACCTTTAACATTTGACCCATCAAATCACTATTAGGTCTCTTTCCAAAGATGAGTAGGGAAAAATGAAAAGGGCCTATATGTTCTAAAATATTTTTAGTAGTTTACTTTGTGGTGACAAAGAACTAGAAATTGTGGGGATGCATATGAATTTGGAAATGGTTGAACAAGTTGTAGCATAGGATCATGATGGAATAGTACTATGCTATAAGAAATGATGAGCTCAAGGATCTTGGAAAAAAATGAATGGATTTGGATGAACTAATGAAGAGTGAAATGAGCAGACCCAACAGGAAATTACATGCATTAAAAACAATATTGTTTTAAGAACAACTTTGAAAAACTAAGCCATTTGGACTGTTATGAATACTCAGATTAACTACAAAGGACATATGGAAGGAAGATGCTATTTGCATCTAGAGAAAGAACCGATAAATATAAATATGTATAGAATGATTTCACTCACACACATTTGTATCTAGTGGTAGCCATCTTTAGGATGTATCGGGGAGGATAAAAAGGGAAAAAATAAATTTATATAACTTTGTTATACATAGTACAAGTTATGCATAGTAGATTTTCAGTTTCATGTACATTCATTTTTTAATTTATATTTTTTTTACTTTAGTGAGGCAATTGGGGTTAAGTGACTTGCCCAGGAACACACAGCTAGTAAGTGTTAAGTGTCTGAGGCCGGATTTGAACTCAGGTACTCCTGACTCCAGGGCCGGTGCTCTATCCACTGTGCCACCTAGCTGCCCCCATGTACATTCTTTTTTTTTTTTTTAATGTATGAGGTATTTTATTTTTTCCATTACATGTAAAGATAGTTCTCAACTTTTGTTTATACATACTTTACAATTTCAGATTTTTCTCCCTCCCACCCCTCCCTCCCCCCTCCCCTAGACAGCAGGTAATCTGATATAGGTTATATCTATATATCTCTATACATATACATATAGATATATATATATACACACACACATATATACACATAATAACATTAATCCTATTTCTGCATTAATCCTGTTACAAGAGAAAGAATCAGAGCAGTGATGCAAAACCTCAAAATAGAAAGAAAAAAAAAACCAACAGCACCCAAAACAAAAGAAATAATATGGTTCAATCAGCATCTATACTCCACAGTTCTTTCTTTCTTTTTTTTTTCTTGGATTTGGAGATCCTCTTCTATCATGAGTTCCCTGGAACTCTTTTGTACCATTGCATTGGTGAGAAGAATATAGTCCATCACAGTAGGTCAACACTCAATGTTGATGATACTGTGTACAATGTTCTTCTGGTTCTGCTCATCTCACTCAACATCAGCTCACGTAAGACCCTCCAGGTTTCTCTGAACTCTTCCTGCTCATCATTTCTTATAGCACAATAGTATTCCATTGTATTCATATACCACAACTTGTCCAGCCATTCCCCAATTGATGGGCACCCCCTCAACTTCCAATTCCTTGCTACCACGTAAAGAGCAGCTATAAATATTTTTGTACATGTGGGTCCCTTTCCCCCTTCTATGATTTCTTTGGGCAAAAGACCTAAAAGTGGGACTGCTGGGTCAAAGGGTATGCACAGCTTTATAGCCCTTTGGGCATAATTCCAAATTGCTCTCCAGAATGGTTGGATCAGCTCACAGCTCCACTAACAATGCATTAGTGTTCCAATTTTCCCACAGCCTCTCCAACATTTATTATCTTCCTTTTTTGTCATTTTAGCCAATCTGATAGGTGTCAGGTGGTACCTCAGAGTTGTTTTAATTTGCATCTCTCTAATCATTAGAGATTTAGAACATTTTTTCATATGGGAATAGATAGCTTTGGTTTCTTCATCAGAAAACTGCCTGTTCATATCCTTTGATCATTTCTCAATTGGGGAATGACTTGGATTCTTATAAATTTGATTTAATTCCCTATATATTTTAGAGATGAGGCCTTTATCAGAAGCACTGGCCTCAAAAATTGTTTCCCAGCTTTCTGCCTCCCTTCCAATTTTGGATGCATTGCTTCTGTTTGTACAAAATTTTTTAATTTAATATAATCAAAATCATCCATTTTGCATTTTATAATATACTCTATCTCTTGTTTGGTCAAAAACTGTTTTCCTTTCCAAAGATCTGATAGGTACACTATTCCTTTCTCTCCTAATTTACCTATGGTATCACCTCTTATGTCTAAATCATGTATTCATTTTGACCTTATTTTAGTATAAGGTGTAAGATGTTGGTCTATGCCTAATTTCTGCCATACTATCTTCCAGTTTTCCCAGCAGTTTTTGTCAAATACTGAGTTCCTATTCCAGAAGCTGGAGTCTTTGGGTTTATCAAACACTACATTACTAGTGTCATTTACTACTGCATTTCCTGTGCCTAGCATATTCCATTGATCTACCACTCTATTTTTTAGCCAGTACCAGATAGTTTTGATGACTGCCGCTTTATAGTAAAGCTCCAGGTTTGGTACTGCTAACCCACCTTCCTGTGAATTTTTTTTCATTATTTCCCTGGATATTCTTGATTTTTTGTTTTTCCACATGAATTTTGTTATTATTTTTTCTAGCTGTATAAAATAATTTTTAGGTAGTCTGATTGGTATGGCACTGAATAAGTAAATTAATTTAGGCAGTATTGTCATTTTTACTATATTAGCTCTGCCTATCCATGAGCAATTGATATCTTTCTAATTATTTAGATCTGATTTGATTTGTGTGAAGAGTGTTTGGTAGTTGTGTTCATAGATTTCCTGGGTTTGTCTTGGCAAGTAGACTCCCAAGTATTTTATATTATCTACCGTTACTTTAAATGGAATTTCTCTTTCTATCTCTTGCTGCTGGACTTTGTTGGTCATGTATAGAAAAGCTGATGATTTATGTGGATTTATTTTATATCCTGCTACTTTGCTAAAGTTGTTAATTGTTTCAAGTAATTTTTGACTTGATTCTCGAGGATTCCTTAAGTATACCATCATATCATCTGCAAAGAGTGATAGTTTTGTTTCCTCCTTGCCTATTCTAATTCCTTTAATTCCCTTCTCTTCTCTGATTGCTAAAGCTAACATTTCTAGAACAATATTAAATAATAGGGGTGATAATGGACATCCCTGTTTCACCCCTGATCTTATTGGGAAGGCCTCTAATTTATCTCCATTGCATATAATACTTGCTGATGGCTTTAGGTAGATACTGTTTATTATTCTAAGGAAAGCTCCCCCTATTCCTAAACTCTCTAGTGTTTTTATTAGGAATGGGTGCTGTACTTTGTCAAAAGCTTTCTCTGCATCTATTGAGATAATCATATGATTTGGGTTGGTTTTCTTATTGATGTGGTTGATTATGTTAATAGTTTTCCTAATGTTGAACCAGCCCTGCATTCCTGGTATAAATCCCACCTGGTCATAGTGTATTATCCTGGTGATCACTTGCTGTAATCTCCTTGCTAATATCTTTTTTAAGATTTTAGCATCAATATTCATTAGGGAGATTGGTCTATAATTTTCTTTCTCTGTTTTTGCTTTGCCTGGTTTTGGTATCACCACCATATTTGTGTCATAAAACGAATTTGGTAGAACTCCTTCTTCACCTATTTTTCCAAATAATTTATATAATATTGGAATTAATTGTTCTTTAAATGTTTGGTAAAATTCACCTGTAAACCCATCTGGCCCTGGGGATTTTTTCTTAGGGAGTTCATTAATAGCTTGTTCAATTTCTTTTTCTAATATGGGTTTATTTAAAGATTTTATTTCCTCTTCAGTTAACCTGGGCAGTTTGTATCTTTGTAAATATTCATCCATTTCATTTAGATTGTCAAATTTATTGGCATACAGTTGGGCAAAATATTTCCTAATTATTGCTTTAATTTCCACTTCATTGGTGGTAACATCACCCTTTTCCGTTTTTGATACTGGTAATTTGGTTTTCTTCTTTCTTTTTTTAAATCAAATTAACCAATATTTTATCTATTTTATTGGTTTTTTCATAAAACCAGCTCTTAGTTTTATTGATTAATTCTATAGTTTTTTTGCTTTCAATCTTATTGATTTCTCCTTTAATTTTCAGGATCTCTAATTTAGTGTCTAATTGGGGATTTCTAATTTGTTCTTTTTCTAGCTTTTTAAGTTGCATGCCCAATTCATTAATCTCCTCTTTCTCTTTCTTATTCATGTAAGCATTTAGAGCTATAAATTTTCCCCTAAGCACTGCTTTGGCTGCATCCCATAGATTTTGGTATGTTGTCTCATTATTGTCATTCTCTTGGATAAAGTTATTGATTGTTTCTATGATTTCTTGTTTGGCCCATTCATTCTTTAGAATGAAATTATTTAGTTTCCAATTGATTTTCATTCTACTTTTCCCTGGCTCTTTCTTACATGTAATTTTTATTGCATCATGATCTGAGAAGGATGCATTTACTATTTCTGCCTTTCTACATTTGACTATGATGTTTTTGTGCCCTAATACATGGTCAATTTTTGAAAATGTTCCATGTACTGCTGAGAAAAAGGTATATTCCTTTCTATCCCCATTCAATTTTCTCCAGACATCTATCATGTCTAACTTTTCTAGTAATCTATTCACCTCTTTCAATTCTTTCTTATTTATTTTTTGGCTAGATTTATCTAATTCTGAGAGGGGGAGATTCAGATCCCCCACTAGTATAGTATTACTATCTAATTCCTCTTGTAACTCATTTAACTTCTCCTCTAAGAAATTGGATGCTATACCACTTGGCGCATACATATTTAATATTGATATTACTTCATTATCTATAGTACCTTTAAGTAAGATGTAATTTCCTTCCTTATCTCTTTTAATGAGATCTATTTTTGCCTGCACTTTGTCTGAGATAAGGATTGCTACCCCTGCCTTTTTTACTTTAGCTGAGGCATAATACATTCTGCTCCAGCCTTTTACCTTTACTCTGTGTGTATCTCTCTGCTTCAAATGTGTTTCTTGTAAACAGCATATTGTAGGGTTCTGGTTTTTAATCCACTCTGCAATTCACTTCCGTTTTATAGCAGAGTTCATCCCATTCACATTCACAGTTATTATTACTGACTGTCTATTCCCCTCCATTCTATTTACCCCCTTTGTACTTTCCCCCCCTTCTTTCACCCTATTCCTCCTCACCGACGTTTTACTTCTTACCCCTGCCTCCCCCGATCTGCCCTCCCTTTTTATCACCCCCCTCTTTTCTTTACCCTTTTCTCCCTTGCTTTTGTCTTCCCTTCTATCAGTCCCCCCCTTTCCCTTCCCCTTTTGTTTCCCTAAAGAATGAGTTAAGTTTCTTTATCCCAATGAACGTATATGTTATTCCCTCTTTGAGTCAAGTCTAATGAGAATAGGGTTGAAACCATGTTCCCCCCTCCTTTCTTTCCCTCTATTTTAATAGGTTTTTTCCACCTCTTCATATGATATAATTCATCCCATTCCACCTCCCCTTTCCTCTCCTCCCCATAGACTCCCTTTTTATCCCCTTAATTCTTTTGTATCATCACATCAAAGACAATTTATATTTATACCCTCTATATAAAGTCCTTCTCTCTGCCCAAATACATTTACAGTTCTTAAGAGTTATGAGTATTATCTTCCTGTGTAGAGATATAAACAGTTTAACCTAATAGGGTAACTTTTTTTTTCCCCTCTGTTTACCTTTTTAAACTTCTCTTGAGTCTTGAATGTTGAGATCAAATTTTCTATTCAGTTCTGGTCTTTTCACCAGGAAAGATTGAAAGTCCCCAATGTCATTAAATGTCCATCTTTTCCCCTGAAAGAAGATGCACATTTTTGCTGGGTAATAGATTCTCAGCTGCAATCCAAGCTCCTTTGCTTTCCGGAATATCATATTCCAAGCCTTGCGGTCCTTTAATATTGAAGCTGCCAGGTCCTGAGCACTCCTGACTGTGGCTCCATGATATTTAAATTGCTTCTTTCTGGCTGCTTGGAGTATTTTCTCCTTCACCTGATAACTCTGGAATTTGGCTACAATATTCCTTGGAGTTTTCCTTTTGGGGTCTCTTTCAGGAGGTGATCGATGGATTCTTTCAATGATGATTTTATCCTCTGATTCTATGATATCAGCGCAGTTCTCCTTAATAATTTCCTGGAATATGGTGTCTAGATTCTTTTTCTGGTCATGGCTTTCAGGCAGTCCAATGATTCTCAAATTGTCTCTCCTTGATCTGTTTTCCAGATCAGTTGTCTTTCCAATGAGGTATTTCACATTTTCTTCTATTTTTTCATTTTTTTTATTCTGCTTGACTGATTCTTGGTGTCTCATGGATTCCTTATCTTCCAACTGTCCCACTTTAATTTTTAAGGCATTGTTTTCTTCAGTGAGATTATGCACCTTTTTTTCCATTTGGCCAAGTGAATTTTTTAAGGTATTGTTTTCTTCAGTGAGATTATGCAGCTTTTTTTCCATTTGGCCAAATGAATTTTTTAAGGCTTTGTTTTCTTCAGCTTCCTTTTCCAAGCTGCTGATTCTTTTTTCATAGTTTTTTTGTTTTGCTTTCATTTCTCTCCCCATTTTTTCTTCTACCTCTTGCAATTGATTTTTTAAATCCTTTTTGAGCTCTTCCAGGAAGGCTTTTTGTTCTTGCGACCAATTCACCTTCCCTTGTGAGGCTTCAGATGTAGACAATTTGAGGCTATTGTCCTCATCTGAGTTTGTGTTGGCTTCTTCCCTATTGATACAGAAGCTCTCAATGGAGAGGGCTCTTTTTTGCTTCTTACTCATTATTGCAGCCTATTTATTTATTCTTTAAGTTGAGGTCTGCTCTGGGGGCACCAGGGTCCCTGTTTTGGGCTTCTTGTGCAGGTGTATAGGTGCTGTGTGACTGGGCTTTTACTCTGAGGCCTTTATGGTGTGTGGAGATCCCCCGCCCTGCACTTCCTGTCTGATTGTGCTCGGCCAGCCAGGCGCCAGACCCCGGCGTCTGATCCCACCGTTCGTGGCCCTCTCGGCCGGTGCAGGTAGGTTTTTCCACTGTCCTTCTTGGCCACCAGATTTTTGAACCAGGTTCCGGGAGCCTCAGTTGTTCGGCTGTGGCCCGCAGCTCCTGCTGACTTGCCCCGACCCCCTCGGCGCTGGGTTGCTGCCCTGCGCTGGGCTTCCCTTTTGCCTGAGTCAGACTGACCTTTTCCTGAAGTCTTCTAAATTATCTCTGGTTGGAGGACCATGTCTCTCTGTCTCTTTGCAGGTTCTGTAGTTTCAGAATCCGTCCAGAGGCTTGATTTAATGTTCGTTTTGAGGGAACAGAAGGAGAGCTCAGGCAGCTTGCTGCTTCCTCTCCGCCATCTTGGCTCCGCCTACATTCATTTTTAAAAATAAAAATATTTTATTATTTTTCAGTTACATGTAAGGATAGTTTTCAATATTTGTTTTCATAGGATTTTTAGTTCTATATTTTTATTTTCCCCCTCTCTTCCCTCCCTCCTCCCTACGAATCAATCTAACATAGGTTATATATGTACGATCTGATATAGGTTATGTATGTACAATCACATTAAACATATTTCGGTAGTAGTCATTTTGTGAAAGAAGAATCAGAGCACAAGGGAAACACCTCAAAAAGAAGGGAAAAAAACAGTCCAAAAGTAGAAATGGCATGGCTAAATAAGCATTCATAATCCACAGTTCTTTTTTCTGGATGTTGAGAACATTTTCTATCATGAGTTTTTTGAAACTGTTTTGGATCATTGCACTGCTGAGAAGAGCCAATCTATCATAGTTGTTCATCACACAATGTTTCTGTTACTGTGTACTATGTTCTCCTGGTTCTGCTCATCTCAGGCATAACCAGTTCATGTGGGTCCTTCCAGATTTCTCTTAAATCCTCCAGTTCATCATTTCTTACAACACAATAGTATTCCATTAGATTCATATATTGCAACTTCTTTAGCCATTCCCCAATTGATGGGCATTTCCTCAATTTTCAATTCTTTGCCACCACAAAGGGAGCTGCTATAAATATTTTTGTACATGTGCGTCCTTTACCCTCTTCTATGGTCTCTTTGGGATACAGACCTAGCAGTGGTACCACTGGGTCAAAGGGTATGAACAGTCCCATAGCCCTTTGGGCATAGTTCCAAATTGCTCTCCAGAATGGTTGCATCAGTTCACAGCTCCACCAACAATGCATTTTTAGTGTTCCAATTTTTCCACACCTTCTCCAACATTTATTATTTTCCTTTTTCTAATATTATCCAATCAGATAGGTGTGAGGTGGTACCTCAGAGTTGTTTTAATTTGCATTTCTTTTACCAATAGTAATTTAGAGCATTTTTTTTTATATGGCAATAGATAGCTTTGATTTCTTTATCAGAAAACTGCCTGTTCATATCCTTTGAACATTTCTCATTTAGAGAATGACTTGGATTCTTATAAATTTGATTTAGTTCTTGATATATTTTAGAAATGAGGCCTTTATCAGAAATACTGGCTAGAAAAATTGTTTCCCTTTTTCCCTCCCTTCTAATTTGGGCTGCATTGCTTCTGTTTTTACAAACACTTTTTACCTTACTGTAATCAAAGTCATCCATCTTGCATTTCATCATATTCTCTGTCTCTTGTTTAGACATAGATTGTTTTCCTCTTCATAGATCTGAGAGACAAAATACTCCTTCCTCTCTTAATTTATCTATAGTATCACCCTTTATGTCTAAATCTTGTGCTCATTTTGACCTTATTTTGGTATACAGTGTAACATGTTGGTCTATGCCTAGTTTTATATAATTTATATAACTTTGTTGTACATATTGCAAGTTATACATAATAGATTTTTAGTTTCATGTACACTCATTTTTTATTGTCCCATGTTATGGAAATGCTTGTTTTATTCCCTAAATTAAAAAGAAAATGAAATTTAAAAAAATAGAAAAAAGTTAATGGTGTCATCTTGCACTATTTATTTTTAAATGGGAAGCATGCTGGTTGGGACTTAAGAGATTCAGTTGTCAATAATGTTTTCTCTTAGTATAATTACATACCCTAGAATGAATTGTAGAGGAGTGACCACCCCTGAGGGGAACTACCAAATTCTCAAGTGTGGGTACATGTGAGGTCAGCTATCCAGACCCAGTCAAGATATAGAAAAAAAAAGGTAGAATTGACTATGCAGTACAGTTTAAATATGTAAGGATGAAATGGCAAAGGCAAAGAGATGCAAAATGAAGTAAGTGTATAGGTAGAAGACATAGAGTAGGCTAATATGGCTGTGTGATAGTCATGTATGTGGAGTAATATAGAATGGAACTAGAAATAGATTGGGTCAAATTATGAAGGGCTGCAAAATTAATGCATACATGAATGAATAAATGAATGAGTGAACTCATTTATGAGTGAACTCATAAAGCAGTTTAGGCATGGTGATGAAGCTCCAAGGAGCTTCCAAAATGGAAGTTCTGAGAAGAGTCAGTAAGTCAGAAAGAATGTATTAAGTATATATTAAGTACTCTGTAGTCTGATAAGCACCAGGGATATAAAGAAAAGCAAAACAAATCAAAACAAAAACCAGTCTCTACTCTCAAGGATCTCAGCAGTAGAAAGAGCAAAGGAAAAAGCATGTATTAAGCACCTACTATATGTGAGGCATTGTGCTTAGTGCTTTATGATTTCATTTTAATCATTATTTTATTATTTAATTTTATCCTCACACTGACCCTTTGAGGCAGGTGTTATTGTTACCCTTATTTTTACAGTTAAGGAAACTGAAGCAGACAGCGGTTAAGTGACTTGCCCAAGGTTATACAACTACTAAGTGTCTGATGCCAGATTTTTTTTAATCTGCATTCAGACTCTATTCATTCTTTTTTCTGGATGTGGAGGGCATTTTCCATCATGAGTCTTTTGAACTTGCTTTGGATCTTTATATTTTTGCTGAGAAAAGTTACATCAATCAGGCTGATCTTCACAAAATGTTGCTGTTCTGCTTCTGGTTCTGCTCACTTTACTTTGCACCAGTTCGTATAAGTCTTTCCAGGTTTTTCTGAAATCCCCATGTTCACCTTTTCTTACAGAAGAGTAGCATTCCATTACATTCATATGGCAGAACTGCTCCTCAGTTGATGAACATCTCAATTTACAATTCTTTGCCACCACAAAAAGAACTACTAGAAACAATTTTGTACATGAAAATTCTTTCCCTTATTTTATGATCTCTGGGATAAAGACATAACAGTGGTATTGCTGGATCATAAATGATACTATTTAATTGCTGATAAGGGATCTCATGTAAGAAAGATTGAGAACTTATACTGGTTATTATCTTCTGGGATTTGCTGTTTAGAGAGGTCACTCATCCTAGCTGGGGAGAAGGGAAATCAGAGCTGGGAGCAATTGAGACTCAGAAGAGTTGAAGAGCATGGACCTGGGATGGGGTTCTCTGGGTCCCCAGGGTCATTCTGTCTGGCTCCACGCTCTCTCCTTAGAATAGGCTTTGGTTGTCTGCAAGCTGACCTGGGACTAGCATGTGCAGAGATGGTTTTCAGAAGACAGATATCTCAGCTCCGGGAGAAGGAGGCAGAAAGATCTCAGCCCAGGGGAAGGAGGCAGAGATCTCAGATCCAAGGGAAGGAGGCAGAGAGATTTCAGCTCTGAGTGTAAGAAGGCACTCGAGGCCAGATTTTAACTAAGGTCTTCCTGATCACAGGTTCAACATTCTAGCTAATCCACCATCATACTGTAAGCAAGAACTAACATGTACAAGGGGCTTGCCCTGGACATACTCAGATTACCTAACATGTATCCTGTGTTTTCCTACCTTGTGGATAGGTTTAGTCTCTTTTGATTGGTTGTGTAGCCAGAACAGGTTGCATCTTTAAAACTAGTCAAACTGAAAGTTTCCCTCTGGCTCACTTGCTGCTCCTATCACCAGAGAGTAAAGATTTGACTTTGTACATAGAGTGGGAGCTATGGACTGAACCTGGAAGGTGCGTATCTCTCTCCTACTTTCTCATCTTTTATTGCAGTACCCAGATGTGCTCGTGGAGGTATTTGTTTCTATTCTCTTTTATTTGTTTTTATCCCAGATTTAGGTGCAGATGATGATCTCCACTGGATCAAGAAGTTTGAGCCATGGTAACCTTAGAAGTAGAATTGGAGGTCAGGTGTTGCAGCTAGCCAGTTCAGCTTGGAAGTCCTAAGAAGGGAGGGTGCCTGGAATTTCAACTCAAAGAGGGTTTTAGATGTGGTGCTTAAGACTGTGCTATGTGGGGACTGAGCTAAGCTATGAATCTCACTCCCCTTTTCTTTCCAGAGGCTAAGGTGGTACAAGTATAGAGGAAGATTAAGCCTCATATGTTGGTGTGTGTGGGGGGTTAGTTTGGATATTTGTGATTCTCCTTTTTTTTTTTGTGAGGCAATTGGGGTTAAGTGACTTGCCCACAGGCCCACAGCTAGTAAGTGTCAAGTGACTGAGGCCGGATTTGAATTCAGGTCCTCCTGAATCCAGGGCCGGTGCTTTATCCACTGTGCCACCTAGCTGCCCCCTGTGATTATACTTTTAAAAGTAAATTTTCCTTTGTAAAAGCTAACCTGGCTGTTACTGGTTAAATGGAATTGGGTTGCAATGTACCCCTCACACAATGAGGGGAATAGCATTATTAGGGCCTAGAGCTTATGGCAGAAAGCTGAAACATGACTAAACCCTCTTAAATGTACCAGAAAACTGGGGGAAGGGTAAGATATAACCTAGTGGGCCTTCAAGAAGTGGGGGGCCAGAGCAGTCAGTGTTACACATGCAAACAATTATAGGCATCCAAGATACAGAAGAGGTTAAATTAGAAATCATCTCAGAAGTAATACACTAAGACTAAGGAGAACTGGGAAATGCTTCTTGCAGAACATAGAGCTTTAGTTGAGAATTTAAAGAAGCCAGGGAAGCCAGGAAGTGGAGATGAGAAAAGAGAGTATTCCAGGTATGGAGGACAGCCAGTAAAAATGCTTATACTCATGCGATGGAGTGTCATCAGGGCATAAACATGAGACCAATACTACTGGACCATAGAGTTTGTGGAATGGGACAAAGCATAAGATGTTGGGAAAGCCAGAAATAGGCCAGGTTCTAAAGGACTTTAAAGGTCAAAAAAGATAATTTGACATTTGATCCTGTAGGTAACAGGAAAATATCTGAGTTTAGTGTGTTTCTATGGAAGAGGTGACATCATTAGAACTGTGTTGTACTTTAGAAAGATCAATTTGATATCTGGTTGAAGAATGGACTGGAGTGGGGAGATGCTTGAGGCAGGGAGATCCTCCAAGCATGACTTGATGAGTGGAAAACTAGTGGGAGAAGGGAAGCAGGAGGCCATTGAAATAGTTTATGTGAGAGGTAATTAGGGTGTGAACTACTAAGGCAGTGGCTGTGTGAGGAAAGGCCAGATGCAGATGTTATAAGGGTAGAAATGGAAAGATTTGACAATTGTAACTGCTGTCTGTAAGGAAAAGTCCATGTGATTTTTCCTCAAGTAAGAAGTGCTCTAAAATTAACGTAGTTTCTAGGCATTACTGTAGTGTCTGTCTCTGTATCCTCCTTACTCCTACCCCTCAAACTTCAAAAGGGACAGAAACACATTACAGAATAACCTGTTTCCACCTTCTGGCCTATCTGTGGTGGGATATTTCAATTTCCTATCCTTGCACCTTCACATTTCTTATTGTAAAAAGTTGGGGAGGGAAAATGCTTCGGTTTAGGGACCCATCAAGCTTTCCTAGTGGCAAATGGTGAATACATCCAATGGAAATGAAAGATAGGTTTGATGTCACTCTCCCAACTGATTGAAATCCAGTGGCTCCCTATTATCTACAGGATCAAATATAAAATCCTCTGTTTGACTTTTAAAGCCTTTTATAATCTGGCCCCTTCCTAGCATTCCATTCTTTTTATATGATTTCACTTATTGTCCTCGGTAATTCATGCCACTGTCTTTGCTGCTCTTCACATGACTCTCCACCTCTTGACTCCAGGCATTTTCAACTAATTGTCCCTTAAGCTTGGAATTTTTCCCACTCACATCTCCTCCTCTTAGCTTTCCTGGCTCCTTCAAATTTTAGCTGAAATCCTAACTTGTACAAGAACCCTTCCTAGTCCCCTTTGATGCTAATGCTTTTCCTCTGAGTTATCCCCTATTAAACATGTATATATATATATATATACACATATATATATATACACACACACATATATATTATATATGCATATATATACATATGTATTATATACATATATATACACACATATATTTATGTATATTGTATGCATATCTTGCTTACATATTGTCTTTCCCTTTTGTACCATGAATTCCTTGAGACCAGAAACTGCCCCTCTGGGTTTTTTTGAGGGGGAGGGTTTGTATCCCCAATGATTAGCATATTGCTAAGTACATGTTAGATGTTTAATAATGCTTGTTGTTTCTGTTATCAGAAGGACAGAGAGAAGGACAGTTTGGAGTTTCATTTGTTTCTGCCCTTGGGAATATAAAAGAAATGGTTCAGGAAATATATCGAGTGGCCCCACTTATAATCAAGCCTGGACATGGATCCCTGCGTTATAAACTTCTTCAGTGTTGCCCCTCTTTAGCAAATCAAGGCAATATTCTTCAATAATTCCTAGAAAACCAATGGGAAAAGCATCATTTAAATGAATTAAGCTTACCAATGACAAAAACATTGCATAGTGAATATAAGATACATGTAAAGGGGGAAATCTATTTCATCTATGCAATGGGAGTGGAGGGAAGAGGGAAAGAAAGAAAACTTCTTCTCATAGCTGAGAGGGAAAAAGGGGCCACTGCTGCTTCTTGGTTGTGTCTACAATTAAGTACCTGCCTGCAATGGTCATCTGGTTTCCTAGAATAACTTCTGCTTGCACTGGTACTCACATCTCTTAGTGTCACCAAATATTATGCTATAGCAAGATCTCATATCCTTTTGTTTCAAACCTCACAGACTCAATCACCAACTTCCTCTCCCTTTGCAGATTTTTCATTAGTTCTCTAGAAACTTATGGTAGGTGTTATATACAATGTATATAGGAGATTTTAAGTCTAGATAAGTCTATGGAGACTTTTTGGGACAAGGTGTGCATTATCTTTATCATGCCAAGGTGTACTGACTCCAGGAATAAGCATATTTTTAAGGACAAGGTGAACTGTGCTCAAGTGAAAACATTATATATGAAGGAAAGAGGTGAATCCTATAGAGTGTTAAAGACTGCTTTTAGAAAAGACAAACAAAACAAGGCAGGGCAATCAGGAAAAAAAGAGATAGTTAATGACAAAATATTCTGGAGAACAGTTCAGAATACTATGGCTAGGGAACTAATTGGGTGTAAGGCGATGTTGAAAATAAGAAATCGAAGAAAATACAATGCATGTGAGAGTGCCAAAAGAATATCACCAGAGATGGTAAATCAGAAGACATCAGAAAAATAAGTTTTAACCAAAGGTATGCAACAGGGTATACTTAGATTCAAAAATGTAAAAGTCTTCACACCTTAGAGGAGTAAAAAAATCAAATAATGGGGGCTTCTGGATGGCACAGTGAATAAGACACCAGACCTGGATTCAGGAGGACTTGAGTTCAAATCCAGCATCACACACTTGACACTAACTGTGTGACCCTGGGAAAGTCACTTAACCCTCATTGCCTTGCCTTCCCCCCAAAAAAATCAAAAAATGCCTAAATGTTCCAAGCTCAACAAAGGACCGGAATTTAGAAAGAGTATAAGGTGATGTGGTATAAGATAATGTGGAGAAAACATTGAATTTAAGACCAGAAGATTTGGGCTTAAATCCCTAAATCTGCCACTTAAGAACTGCAGGATTTGGGACTGAAGTCTTTGGAAATAGAAATCATATAGTTCAATATCCTCATTTTTCAGGTGAGGATCCTGAAGTCCAGAGAACCTACACAAGTTACCATGTTTGGAATTCATTTACTATGTATAAGCCTTTATTCCATAAGTTGTGAGGTATGCAAATAGGTATAAGAATTAATGCTTTTTTTCTCAGATTGCTAACCATCTTGTAAGAGAGATGAGACATACAACTATGACTCAAGGTAATAGAAATAAAAATAGCTTTTATGATTGGTATGAATAATTCTACTAGGGTAGCAAGATGAAAAGATTACTTCTGGCTAGAGGTTATCTGGAAAACACATACACAAACAGGTGTTATGTAGAATTGAGGAGTTGTGGAGGGTCTGTGAGCTGCTGATGGGCTCATGGGACCACCTAAGTCTCTCAGAGGATAAAGAACTTAATGGAACAGCAAGCATTTAAGCTAAGCCTTGGCAAAGATGGAATAGAATAGGAGAGAGCAGGGAAGGGAATCCAGAGAGGATGCTGTGAGAAAAAAAAAATTAGAGCAGGAAAGCATATAAGGCATATTTAGGAAAGGGCAAATACTCCCTTATCCCCAAGTAATCTTTTGGTTAAGAATAGCATTCCTTATGCTTCTTATCTCACCTTGTGGCTCATCCTAGATTACAGAGATTCTTAACCTGGAGTCCACAGCTGAATAGATTTTAAGGGATCTGTGAACTTGGATGAAAAAAAGAAATAGTTCTTTATTTCAATGCCATTCACTTCTTTTGCAAATCTGTATATTTTATCTTATGTACTTATTATGTCGAGAAGGGACCTGCAAGTTTCACTAGATTGTTGAAGAGGTACAGGATGCAAAAAAGGTTAAGAATTCCTGAATTAGAAAAATCAAAATTCAAACCTGGGTCTTCTGCCCCTAAAAGTCAGTGTTCTTTCTACTGCCTCATGTTGCCTCCCTATAGGTAACTTTTGGAAAGAGAAATTTAGGACTTTAATCCTGTGCCAGGTGAACTGAGTAATATGAATTTCTTTTTGTGATAATTCACCTTCATGTTGTTTAGGTCTCCAAGTTCCCTCATGCTATAGTAAAATGTATTTGTGCTCTTATGATCACATGCTTGACTGTAGTGGAAGGGGAGAGACAAAGATGAAAGTGATGGAAGGATAAATCTCAGGACAATAGTCTTGGGTACAAAAGAAAATTCAATTAGTCAGGTAGTCAAATAACATTTCACATAGTCATTATGTGCTATACACTTTGTGCAAAGTGCTGGGGATGGAAAGAAAAGCAAAAACCACAGTTTGGGCCCTCAAGAAACTCACATTCTAATGGGTGAAGAAAACATTAGAACAGCTCTGTTCAAACCAGATATATTGAATAGTGATATGGTTAAACATATGTGCGTGCGCACACTCACACATACACAAACAAGTAAAAGGAAGACAATCTCACAGCAGTGTGGGACCAGGAAAGATCTTTCATAGAACATTGATATCCCTCATTTTAACCATTGGTGGCAGCATCAAAGAGAGAGGAAGAGCCACATCTCTCCAGGGACCCAGACAATAAACCATATTCCATTTCATTCCACACTCATTTCTGAAGGAACCACTTTAAGGAATAAGGATTAATTCCAACACATCTGACAGGGTTTCACACCTATGCAGGTATATCCTCTCACCCTTAATTTCCTCCCTTGGCTGTGGAGGCTCACACACTTACCAACATTACAGCAATTTTCCTTTCACTAAAAATCTTCCTTAAGTGTCTACTTAGGAAGCTCTTTGTTTGATGTGGTTGACATGTTAATAGGGGCAGCACTGGGCTCTTTGCAGCAGTGAACATGGAAAGCTTCAGAAACCTTGAGATAACTGGCAGGGGCATTCTGTCTTCTTCATCCCATTGTTGATTCTTAAATGGCAAACAAAGGGATTCAAAGGGACAATTTAAAAGTTTTGAAGGGCAAAGACTAATACAGGTTTGTATTGAAAATAACAGGTAAACCAGTTATTCTAAATTCATTGTAGACTTTAGAAACCATTGGAGACAACTAGCTGATTGATCCTCAGTCCTATTATAATATCATGCATGCCATTTCTTTGGGATTCATTTACCTGTCCATTAGATAAATGTCAATGGAGAATCTCCAATGTTCATAATTCTGTATTGATGCTGTGAGACATGCAAATAGGTGTGAACCTTGTTAGCTTCCCTCAGAATGCTGACCATCTGGTCTAGGTGACAAGGCACATGACTATGATCTAAGGTAATAGCAACAATGTGAATTATACCAGCAATTCCTGAGTGGTACAAATAAGTGCTACCAGATGGAGGTGATTGGGAAAAACAATAACAATATAAGAACACAAACAAAAGTTGCATCAGATAAAAAGGTGTGGACGGGCTGCAAGTTGAGCTAGCATTCAAACTTTTATAGGATTGTAGTTCCATTGAAGTATTTAAATAAGACTAGGGGTAGCAGCAAAAATGCAAAGTAAGAGGAAACAGTATGGCCCAGCTAAATCCCACATGCACTCCAACAATAATCCAAGAAGAGCGCTAGGCTGACTATTGATCAAGAAATCCAAGGATAATCCACAATGGGCCATACAAAATACATGCATATATGTACATGTAAATTGGTGGACTCATATTTATGATATTCTTTTGACTTGGTAGAAACTCCTAAAACTTGTGCTTCATTAGCATAATCTTGAAGAGCTAAAGACATGTTCAGACCATAATGAAGCATCTGAATATTATTTACATTGATGTATCTGACATCTGTATTTTTTTTACCTACCTCCTTAGAGGAATTCCTCAAGTTTCAAAATGAAAGATGTCAGTATATGTGCATGAAGTGCACATGTGAAAACATGTATAAAGAAAACAATGCATACACACAATGTATATACACAGTATATCTGAGCAGTATATTTGCATAGGCATATATACAAACGATGCATACTGGGCATACATATGCACATGGATATACACATACATGTGTGCATATATGTACATGCATATACCAATGCACACATGCATGATCATATGCATGCATGTATATGTGTGTGTATATATACATGTATATATGTGTGTGTAAATATATATATATATATATATATATATATATATGCTGAAGTCTTTCATTTTATTACTTGAGGAATTCCTCTAAGAAGGAGGTGGTTTAAGAACAAAAAGGGTGCCAGATGCATCAATATAAGTACTACTCAGATGTTTCTTTCTTGCCTGGGCATGTCCCTTAATTTTCAAGACTATGTTAATGAAGCAGAAATATTAGGATTTTCTACCAAGTCAAAAGGATTTCAAAAATATGGGTCAGTCAATTGATCGTATGCCTATCATGCCAATAACAGCCTTTCTATTTCTAGAGAGACTTGTCATCAGATTTTTCATGCTTGTTATTTGTTTGTCTGCTTGTTCTTGTTTATTTATTTTTGAGTAAGCCATGCACATAATTGATCTGGTAAGGTTAGAATGAGTTATGATCTTCATTGGTGGAGAAATCATCCCTATTGGTGAAATCACCGATTGTTGAAAAGTTAGATACATATCAGTAATCATGATCCTCATTCATTGGAATGAAAAGTGAAAATACAGTCATCCTGATGTTAATTTCTATGGTCCCAAAGCTGTTCATAGCCTTTTACCCAGCAATACCACTGTTATGGTCTTTTTCCCAAAGAGATCATACAAAATATTTATAGCAGCTCTTTTTCTAGTGGCAAGGAATTGGAAATTGAGTGGTTGCCCATCAATTGGAGAATGGCTGAACAAGTTGTGGTATATGAATGTAATGGAATACTATTGTGCTGTAAGAAATAAAGAGCAGCCAGATTTCAGAGAAACCTGGAAGGACTTACATGAACTGATGATGAGTGCAATGACCAGAACAAAGAGAATATTGTACACAGTATCAACAACATTATGTGTTGATCAACTGTGGTAGACTTGATTCTTCTCAGCAATACAATGGTCCAAGATAGTTCTGAAGGACTCATGATGGAAAATGCTTTCCAAATAAAAAAAAAGAACTGTGAAATCTAGATGCAAATCAAATCATACTATTTCCACTGTTTTTTGTTGTTGTTTTTCTTTTTTGAGTTTTTTTACCTTTTGCTCTGATTCTTCTCTCATAACGTGACTAATGCAGAAATATATTTAATGTGATTGTACATATATAACCTATATCAGATTAATTGCTGTCTTGGAGAGGGTGCAGGGAGGGAGGGAGAAAAATTTGAAATTAGAAATCTTATAAAAACAAATATTGAAAACTCTCTCTAAATGTAACTGGAAAATAATAAAATATTTATAAGGAAAAAATAATTTCTATGATGCCAAACATCAGGCCATTTTGCATCTTAGATCCAGGTCATAGGATTATTATACATTATAGTCCAATTTTTGATTCCCTTAATTTTCTTAAGTTTCCAGGGAATTTTGATTGCCTGGTTCCAAAATCAGGAAATTCAAAATTCTCAAATTAGAATCATTTAAAATAGTACACTTGGAGGACTTTTAAATAGAAGTTCTTCCACCATCTCCACCATTCTATCTACTCACATACTAATGCAAAATTCTCGGTTCCAAAAGAGAAAACCTGGTAGAACCAAACACAAGGCTAAATGAAATGGAAAGAAAAAAGTGAGAGGAAAAACAGTAGCATAGAAAAAAAACTACAAATTTGAATGACCTATCATTTAGTAACAAGCATTAGTCAATCTGGCAGCACAATGTGAATTTGAGAGAAGGAGTTTGACTGACTGATACTACTGATCAACTTAACCATCTAGAAGTCATTAGAGCAGGTGAAAATTTCACTTCATTTAGCATCAACTGGAAGAGTCCCGAATCACCCAGATGATTTGCTGTGGTATTTAGATGCTCTTAAATTCTGCGAGTCTAGTACAACATTTAAAAGAATAGAGACTGAACTGTTCACTCAGTTCATTTTACTATAGGGTTTATTAGAAATATTTGTAGTATTTCTAGAAGGCTTCTCAGACTCCTCTTTGACTCTGTGACTCCCACCCATACTCCAATAGTTCCCAGCTTGAAGATTCTCCATCAAGAGAGCTATAAAATTATAAAATTTGGACAGAGCTTCCACTCAATGTATTCTTTTTTTTTTTAATTTAGTGAGGCAATTGTGGTTAAGTGACTTGCCCAGGGTCTCTCAGCTAGTAAGTGTTAAGTGTCTGAGGCCGGATTTGAACTCAGGTACTCCTGACTTCAGGGCCAGTGCTCTATCCACTGCGCCACCTAGCTGCCCCACACTCAATGTATTCTTATATTCAACAAAGCATTTTGAACCTTGAACCATGAAACCATCTGTTAATAAACTAAGAGAGCAAGGTAAATTAAGGACATTAAATTAAACAGCCACAAACCCCTCCCTCCCAAGTGTCTACTGAGGAGTATTGTTCTTAGCACTCTGTAAACCACCCTGGCCCCACAACACAGAAGCAGCAGTGGATAGCTAGCTAGTCTCTCACAGGAGGGTGTCAGCATAGAAACAAGAGCACTCTAGAAAATGAGATTTTTCCCTCAATGCCCTTTTCAAGACTTTCTCAAATACTTTTTAAAATTTGTAGTTTTCTGGGGAATTTATTTCTCAAAGGGAGTATTACGTTTAGGCCTTCTTTCAGACATACCCCATTATAAAGCAATTGGGTGGATGAAGGATAAAGACATCTTGTCTCCTGTCATTCTGGAGCCAAAGTATTTTATTCTGTTCCTCCAAAGGATGATAGCATTTTCCAGGAGAGACTTGCCCCACCTGGAACTACTGCTAGGATCCAGTTGGGCTGGGGTAGTCAGCAATAACATTGTTTTACACTCAGGAAGACAAATGAAGTTAGGGTCTTTTACAAATGCATCAATATAGGGTAAGCAGTCCTGGTACTTTTTTGAATGAGCCAATCGCAAGTAATCAGGATGAGGATGAACAAGGGGTTTACAACATTACTTAGGTATTCAGAGACTGTACTTAATGGATTCATCAGTCATTTTAGCTGTTTCTGCCTACATGTTCCTCCTCCTCCCTCTGAGTGAAGGTTCCTAATCTAACCAGATTGCATCAAGCACTCATCTAAATCAAATGAGTTTATTGTTTTTCATCCAGATGTTTTAGCATTATATAAACACAATCAAACTGTATTAAATGCCTCAAAATCTCACGATAAGTCAAAACTAGGGTGGGGAGCAATCTACACTATTGGAATGTTCACAGAATGACAGATCTTCAGCAGTTGAGTGTTTTTTAAGTTGGCCACTCAGATGCCATAATTGCAAAGAATGCCTAAATAACTCTTACTTCTCAGTTTCTTTCCATATGGAGAAGTCACAGCAGAAAGTTTTAACTGATTCCATGTGCTTTCAGAGAGCTGTTATCCATGGTAGAGACACAAATGTTTCATATGATATTAATGGAAGTGCCAAATATGAGTAAGCTAATTAAAAGAAGAAAAAAAACTTCTATTAATAATCTGGGCATATGAGGTACCATGTACTTGGAGTTATAGAACCAGAATTTGCATTCAGATTCTAATATTTACTACCTGTATCACCTTAGACAAATTACTTCTCTCTTGATCTCACCTTGTTCATTTATAAAATGAGAGTGTTTGAATTTTTTAATCTCTAAGGTCCCTTCCTGATCTAGAACTGTAATACTATGGTCCCATTGACCTATAGTTGTATAGAGGATAGAGAATTATATTTGGATTGAGCAACAACTGTGTTTGAATCCCATCACATACACTTATTACCGGGGTGACCAAGTCATGAAACCTCTTTCACATTCAACTTTTTCACCTGTAAAATAGGGTTAATAATTGTTTGACCTCATATCATTGTTGTAAAGGATCAAATGAAAGAATATATGGCTCACTTTGCAAGTTTTAAACTTCTTTATAAAGATCAGTTTTTATTATAATCCTATAAACACTGAATATCCTCTATCTGAACAGGAATTCCTATCATTATACTTTACCTTCTATTCTAGTCTTCCTAAATGTATTCATTTTCTTTTTTTGTTTTGTTTTGTTTTGTGGAGCGATGGGGGGTTAAGTGACTTGCCCAAGGTCACACAGCTAGTAAGTGTCAAGTGTCTGAGGCTAGATTTGAACTCAGGTACTCCTGAATCCAGGGCTGGTGCTTTATCACTGCACCACCTAGCTGCCCTGAGTGTATTCATTTTTACTGAGACTTCTAACTAGTCCATCTGTGCCCTTCTTTCCATACATCAGTGCTCTCCCAGGTCATCACTGGTGGTCATCTTCACTTTTTCTCTTTTCAGTTGTGGCTTTATAGTTAGCCAATTCAATTTAAAATATTTAGTACTCTTGAATCCTTTGTTCACTCCTCCCCCTACCCCCAACCCCAGCTTTTGTCATTGTTTATATCTTGCCCAAAGCATAGCCTTAGAAAAACCACACCATTTATTTCGTGTTTTACTGAATTATGCTGGAGGAAGTCATACAATTAAATACCCAATTTCTTGGGGGAAAAAAAAAGTTCTCCTAGCATCTTTAAACCCTCTTGCAGTGCCTCTCATAGTCTTCTTTAAGAATTACTGTTAATAGGGGCAGCTAGATGGTGCAATGAATGAAGCACTGGCCCTGGACTCAGGAGGACCTGAGTTCAAATTTGACCTCAGACACTTGTCACTTACTAGCTGGGTGATGCTGGGAAAGTCACTTAACCCTCATTGCCCCACAAAAAAAAGAAAAGAATTACTGTTAACTTACTTCATACTATTCTATCACAAGATGGCAGATCTCTATTGTTCCACAAGATTTGATTCTCTACCATAGATTCATAGGGCAGTAATCAGATTCAGGAAAACAGAATATCCGAAGATTAAAATGACATAAATGAAAAATGGAAAAACAACAACAAAATAATTAAAACTTAATACTATAAATCTGATTTGAGCAAGCTTATGCCCCAAGAGATATGAAAAGATATCTTCCCATGGGCAGCTAGGTGGTATAGTGGATAAAGCACCAGCATTCGATTCAGGAGGACCTGAGGTCAAACCCAGCCTCAAACAGTTGACACTTACTAGCTGTGTGACCCTGGGCAAATCATTTAACCCTCATTGCCCTGCAAAACGAAGGAAGGAAGGAAGGAAGGAAGGAAGGAAGCAAGAAAGCAAGAAAGAAAGCAAGAAAGAAAGGAAGAAAGCAAGAAAGAAAGGAAGGAAGGGAAGAAAACTTCCCATGCTCCTTAAAAAATTGTTTATTTTGGGGGCAGCTAGGTGGTGCAGTGGATAAAGCACCAGACTTGGATCCAGGAGTACCTGAGTTCAAATCTGGCCTCAGACACTTGCACTTACTAGCTGAGTGACCCAGGGCAAGTCACTTAACCCCCATTGCCCCACAAAAAAATGTTTATTTTTAACATTCATTTTTTAAAAATTGAGTTCAGAATTCTCTTCTCTCATGCCACCATCATCCATTGTAAAGGCAACAAATGTGCTATCATTTATACATGTGAAATCATGCAAAATATTTCTTTGTTATCCATGTTGCAAAAAACAACAATAAGAAAAATAAAGTGAAAAAAATATACTTCAATATGCATTCAGACTTTATCAGTTCTTTTTATGGAGGTGTATATCATTTCTGACCTTATGTCCTTGGGGATATCTTGGATCATTTTATTGATCAGAATACTAAGTCATCCACAATTGATTATTGTACAATATTGCAGTTACTGTGTATAATGCTCTCTTAGTTCTGCTCACTTCACTTTTTTTATCATTTCATATAAGTCATTCCATGTTTTTATTAAACCATCCTGCTTGTCAGTTCTTATAGCATATTAGAACTCTATCAGAATTATATACCGCATCATGTTCAGTCATTCGCTAATTGATGGGCATCCTCTCAATTTCCAGTTCTTTTTCAATGCAAAAAAATCTGAACTAATATTTTTATATAGAGAACCTTTTCCTTTTTCTTCAATCTCTTTTTATTATTGACCTAATAGTGGTATTGCTGAGTCTTATATCCTTATATTGCTGACAGTCTTATATCCTTTTGGGTATAGTTCCCAGTTATTCTTCAGAATGGATGGATCAATTCACAACTGCATTAACAATGCAAATAGTGTCTCTATTTTCCAACATCCCCTCCAAAATTTTTCATTTTCCTTTTCAGTCATATTAGTCAATCTGATATGTGTGAGGTGATACCTCAGAGTTGGTTTAATTTACATTTCTCTAATCAATAGTTATTTAGAGCATTTTTTCATAAGACTATGGAAAGCTTAAATTTCTTCATCTGAAATTTTCCTGTTCATATTTTTTGACCATTTATCAATTGAGGAATGACTCACAGTTTTATAAATTTGACTCAATTCTCTATATATTTAAGAAATAAGGCCTTTAGCAGAGAGGCATAGAAACTTTATCCCAGCTTCCTACTTTCCTTCTAATGTTGTCTGCATTGGTTTTGTTTGTGCAAAAACTTTTGTATTTAATGTAATAAAAATTATCCTTTTTATATCCCGCGATTCTCTCTATCTCTTGTTCATAAATTCTCCCTTTATGCATGATTCTGACTGGTAAAATTTTCCTTGCTCTCCTAATTTGCTTATGGTATATCTTTATTTCTGTCATGTACTCATTTTGACCTTATCTGGGTATATTTGTGTGAGATGTTGGTCTATATCTAATTTCTGCTTTCCAATTTTCCCAGAAATTTTTGTCAGATAGTGAGTACTTTTTCCAAAAGCTTCAATCTTTGAGTTTATCAAACACTAAATTACTATGGTCACTTAATACCTTGCATTGTGTATCTCATATATCCCAATGTTCCACCACACTATTTCTTCTAGTACCAGATTATTTTCATGATTACTGCTTTGTAATACAGTTTGAGATCTGGAAAATTTTCCCCTTTATATTCATTGCCTTTTGTTATTCCAGATGAATTTTATTATTTTTCAGGGAAATTGTTTTTTGGTAATTTTATTGGTATGGCACTAAATAAATAATAGACATAATTATGGTTTTTGTCATATTGAGTCAGCCTATCCATGAACAATTAATATTTTCTCAATTATTTAGATGTATTTATTTGTGTTAAGTGTTTTATAACAGTATTCATATAGTTTCTGGGTTGTCTTTCCAGGAAGGTTCCCAGGTAGTTTTTACTGTCTGCAGTTATTTTAAATGGAACTTATCTATCTCTTCCTGTTTGACTTTGTTGGTAATACTTAGAAGTGCTGATGATTCATGTGTGTTTCTTTTATATCCTGCACCTTTTCTGAAATTGTTAAGTGTTTCAACTACTTTTTAGGTTGTTTTCTAGAACTAAGTATGCCATTGTATTGTCTATGAAGAGCAATAATTTTGTTCCCTCTTTGCCTATTTTAATTCTTTCAATTTCTTTTGCTACTCATTGCTACAGATAGCATTTCTAGTACACAATTGAATAATAGTGTTAATAATGGGCATTCTTATTTCAACTATCATCTTATTGGGAAGGCTTTTAGTTCATCCCAATTATAAATAATGCTTACTGAAGGTTTTATATAGATACTCATTATTATTTTAAGGAAAAATAAATTTACGTCTATGCTTTCTGTTTTTAATAGGGATGAGTTGCATTTTGTCAAAAAATGCAGCAATTGAGATAATAATTTTTTATTGTTTTTATTATTGATAAAGTCAATTATGCTAATAGTTTTCCAAATATTGAACCAGCCCTGCATTCCTGGGCCATAATGTATGTTCTTTGTGATATAATGCTATAATCTCCTAGCTAGTATTTTATTTAATTTTTTGCATTAATATTCTTTAGGAAAATTGATCTATCATTTTCTTTCTCTGACTTTGTTCTTCGTGTTTTAGATGTAAGCACCATATTTGTGTCATTAAAAAGAATTTGGTAGGAGTCCTTCTTTACCTATTTTCCCAAATACTTTATACAATATTGGAATAGACTTTTCTTTAAATGTTTGGTAGAATTCGCCAATGAATACATCTGGTCAAGGGGATTTTTTTTTTCGTAAGGAGATCATTGATGGTCTGTTCAATTTCCTTTTCTAAGTTGGGGTTATTTAAGTATTCTATTTGGTCTTTTGTTAATCTGAGCAATTTATATTTTTGTAAATATTTATCCAATTAGCTTAGATGATCAGATTTATTGACATAAAATTTGGCAAAATAGCTCATAAGAGCTTTAATTTCATCTTCATTGGTGGTGCATTCAACTTTTTCATTTTGATATGAGTAATTTGTTTTTCTCCTTTTTAAAATCAAATTAAACAAGGGTTTATCTATCACTGTTTTTTTTTAATAAAATTAGCTCCTAGGTTTTTTTTTAGTTAAATTGTTTCCTTACTTTCAATTTTATTAATTTCTCCTTTAATTTTCTGGATTTCCAATTAGTGTTTTAATTGAGGGATTTTAATTTGTTCTATTTCTAGTTGTTGTTTGTTTTTAACTACATGGTCAATTTCTTGATCTGCTCTGTCTATTTTATTGGCAGCTACATAATATAGTGGATAGAGTAACAGACCTAAAGTCAAGAAGACTGTTCTTAGTCCGAATTTGACCTCAGGCACTTACTAGTTGTGTTTCCCTGGGCAAGTCCCTTAACCCTGTTGCCTCAGTTTCTTCATCAATATAATCATCTAGAAAAGAAAATTCCAAATGTGGTCATAAAGAGTCAGACATGACTGAAAAACATTTGACCAACCACTACCAGCAAGAATATAGTGATAAATATTCCCCTCAGTACGGTTTGGGCTACAGCCAATAAAGTTTGGTATATTTTTTCATTGTCATTCACTTTAATGAAATTATTGATTGTTTCTATTATTTGTCTTTTGATCCACTCATTTATTAATTTCCACTTGATTTTAAAGCAATCTTTGGCTCTGTACTGAATGTAATTTTTATTGCATTTTGGTCTGAAAAAAGATGCATTCCAGTTAACCACCACCCCAGTGACCTAAGTTGCCTTTGTATAGAAAAAGTCTCACCCTGAACTCTGGCACTCTGGAATTAAATTTGAAACACTATTTAAAAATTTTTCAGAAGTAGATTTTGGAAGAGTTCAGCTGAGTTGCTGCCTATGCTCCGCCATCATGGCTCTGTGAGCCTTTTCATGCTTTTTTGCAAAGAAGAGAGACTGGATGTGAGAATACTGCAAATATATATATGTGTGTGTGTGTGTGTGTGTGTGTGTGTATTCAATATTTATTAATCTATAGTAAGAGTAATTTGATTTGCTGTTTAGTTTTGATAGAGTATTGTTTTGTCTTCCTGTTTTTTTCTTCTTTATTTTAGAAGGTCAATCTTTGGGAAGTGCAGTTCAATAGAAATAACAGAAAATGTAGGTGATAGGATAGAAGCTATTGTGTCAAGATAATGGAATTTGGTAGATAAGGGGATTTAGCAGATACTCAAAGGCCCACCTGGAGATGAATCTCATCTGATTGAATTAAATAAGAGTGATTGACTGCTGATTAGCCTACTTCCAGTTAACTAGATTGTAAACACATCTGGCTGACCCTTAAGAGGGTATTGTTCTCAACACTTTGAACTTAACTCAAGAGCACCTTGAGGTCCAGTGAACCAATGAATTTAAATGACACTAGGCAATCAGCTTGAAGAACCTCCCATTTCTGGGAAGAGAACATGAAGGAGGAAGTTGACACTGGTGGAAGGTTTAGGAAGGCTAGGATTTCAATGCTATAAGAAATCTGTTCTCAATCTTTCTCTTTCTTTACTATCTTATATCTTTTAATAAACCCTTAAAAAACCTAAACTCATTTATCAGTGATTTTATCCAGTTTCTCACCAAAACTGGGGGGACAGATTAGAACCCACATTTAGAATTTTAAAATACACACTATCAATGACATTTGTAAAAAAATGCATAGAAATAATACCTGAAGTCTCCATGAGAAATCTTTAAGCTTGGGCCACCTGTCTATGAATATAACTCCCAGATACAACCTAGTCTTTTTTGATAGCCTCAGTCCTAAATCATCAGCTGTCTATTGGAAATTTTGGATTGTGGTCTCACATATTTCAAACTCAACATGTAATCTTTTCCAAACAAACATACTTCTTTCCCCAACACCCACATTGCTATTGAGGGTACCACCATTCTGACAGTCACTCAGATTTTCAAGCTTGCAAATCTTTCACCCACACTTTCCCCTCTCATTCTATTACTAATCAATGGCCAAATCTTGTCAAATCAATAACTTTTCTTCTGTTCATCAATCTTCTTTTCTCTATTTAAGTGGCTATTATTTTAGTTTAAGCCCTCAACACTTCTCACCTGTATTATTACAATAGCCTCCTAATTAGTTTCTATTGCTTTTAATGGTTCCCATTTCTTTTCTTTTTTTTTTCTGGGGCATTGGGGATTAAGTGACTTGCCCAGGATCACACAGTTAGTAAGTGTCAAGTGTCTGAGGCTGGATTTGAACTCAGGTACTCCTGAATCCAGGGCCGGTGCTTTATCCACTCGCCACCTAGCTGCCCCTGGTTCCCATTTCTAACATATTCTCTATACAACCACCAAAACGATATTCCTAATGAATACAGGAATAAGCATGTTACTCCTTTGCTCAAGAAGCTCTGGTGATTTATTACTGCCTCCAGGATTAAATAAAAATAAAAATTCTTCTGTTTGCCATTTAAAACTCTTTATACTCTGACCCAAGGTAAAGACCTGATGAGTCTAAGGAAGCAAACAACACTACCACCTGCATTTCTAGGAGGCACAGCATTACAAGACAGACTGCAGCACAACTCTGAGTTGTAGGGGCAAGAAAGAGAGACAGACAGAGAGATGGAGAAAGACAAAGACAGAGACAGACAGAGAGACACAGAAACAGAAACACAGAGATAGAGAGGTGTTTTATTTCAGAGAAATATAATATGGGGTCCTGGATGGAATCAGGTACTCAAAATGCCATGAAATAGAGCGAGTTTTTATAAAGTTCTCATTTGAGTACAACAGAACTAAACATTGAGGGCAGGGAGTAGAGAGCTCTGATGTGTGGTGTAGACCAATGTCCAAAATTGGTGCAGACTCATCCTGCGGCAGCTGAGTGGTACATTGGTTAGATGCCTGCCTGGCATGGAGTCAGGAAGACTCATCTCCCTGGGTTCAAGCATGGATTCAGTTATTTACTAGCAATATGATTCTGGGTAAGTCACTGAACCCTGTTTGCCTCAGTGTTCTTACTTGTCAAATTAGCTGCAGAAGGAAATGCCAAACCACTTCAGTATCTTTAACCAAGAAAACCCTAAGTGGGGTCAAGAATAGTCAGAAATGACTGAACAACAAAACATGCATGGGAGGAGTTGTGCTGAAGAATCAGTGGCAGTTGATATTCAAATTCCCTATGAACAGGAAAGGGGCTTTGGGCTTTTATTATGGTCTTACTCTCACAGGGTGACTAAGGATTTTTGACCTTTCCTTGGCTTCTTCATTTAACAGGATGCAGAGGCTCCTTAAATCCTTATAGTATTATGACTCCACACACAGTGATCTTTTTCTATGCTATTCAGAGAATAAAGCTTTTCTGCCTTTTTCATTAATATGTGTTTATACTTTATTTTTCAATTTAATTCATATTAATTAATTCATTGAACAAATATTAATTATGCCCTCAGTATGTGAGACACTATTGTTGAGTGTTAAGGATGTAGAAATGATTCTTGTTCTTGAGTTTACAGCATCAATATAGATTGTCAGTACCACCTGATACTCATAGGCAAATCAAATCTGAGTAAACAGAATAGGCTCAAAGATGTCATATCTCAAGTCAGGCTGTAATAAATCAGCATCTGCTAGGTACTCCATTGCCTGGGCTTTAGTTTCTTTAGTTTCCTACCCATTAAACACCATTCTGTACTAAGTCCTACGTAGTTAGCTATAGACCCATAACTTACATTTTTATTCTTGGGACCTTCATTTGTATATTTCTTTTAAAATTCTATCTTCCAATGGACAAATCTCTTACACAATCGTGATCTGAAATTGAGAAACAATTCTGTCAATTACCTTTCCAGAACATTATTACAGTCTTTTCCTAGACTGTTGTCAAAGAGATTCAACATGGACCCTTTCTGTCTTCCCAATAACATCAGTGAATGGAATCAATTTGTCCATCATACATGTCTTCCTAATTATGGATAAGTAGGTTCTTCCTTATACATGAAAGGCAGCATGATGTTGGTGGCATAAATATACCAAATTTATTGGCACTTTCTTAAATATACTTAGAAGAAACTGACAGTGTAAATATAGAAATTCAAAACAAGTTAGATTTCCTTCTCCTGCCACCAAAAGTTTTTTTTTCCCCCTCCAAACCGCTAAAAGGAAAAAAAAATATCTAAAATGCTAATCTTTTCTTGGCAAAAAAAAAAGCCACTTCACATACTTTCCAGTGTTTTATTTAAGGGAAAGGGAAGAAGTGACATGAGAAAACATTGGAAAGTAACTTTTACCCAAGATTCCTTTCCTACCCTAAGCTCCTGATTACTAAGACTCTGCTTAGTATAAATTGCTGCCAGTAGGATAAGTATTTCAGATGTCAAAGAATGTTATCACATTGAAGCAGAGCTGAGGTTGCCAGATTTAGCAATGGTAATATATTACTACTGTACCTGTCATCTTTGATAAGCATAAAAATGGATCCCAGTTATTGCAGTTATTATATTTCTCAAGAGAGGTGGGTAATAATATCTGGCTGTTTTTCTATGTATGTATATTTATACATATATGTATGTATATAAACATATATGTTTGTGTTTATCATCTCTTCAAATATGTACATATCTAGCATCTATCTCTTTATATATGTATGCATCTATCATCTATGTATCTTTTTGTGTGTCTGTATCTAAATTCTTCCTAAAGTATCCTCAAATCACAACAAATTAAATTTACCCCTTTACCGCTATTTGTTAGCAAGGGACTTAATCATGTTTCACAGCCATATTACTCATCTTATAGGCTCAGGAATGTCATTTGGCAGAATTCCTAATAAGTGTACAATGGCATAGACCAAAACAAAAAGTAATCTATGGCATGGCTTGTTAGCATAAATGACTATGTAAGCCTGACACACAGTGCTATTTTACATAATCTTCTTTGCTAGGAAAGCAGTGGCCTGTATTTCTTTGCAAACATCCAGTGACCTTTATCTGTGCTTGGGATAATAGTATTAACTATCCCCAGTGTGTTGAAAATGCATAAGCCAACACATTCTCTAGTTCTATATAGTTTCCGTGCTTTATAAGTTTCCTTGGCAAATAAAATCACTGATTTTCAAAGTTGTAAGGGACCATAAAACACACCTAGTTGTTTGGGTTTGTTTTTTTTTTGTTCTTTTGTTTTTAATTTTTGTTGGTCCAGAAACTGAGAATCAGAAAATTGATGTGACTTGCCGATGCTCACATAGCATTTAATGGCAGATGGGGAATACAAACCCAGGTCTTAGGTATCCTCATTCCATATACTATGCTATCTAGTACTCTATTTTTAAATTAATATTTTCCTAAGCTTTAGAAGAAAGTAAATACTTATATAAAACCTGGCATCTATCCTACTAATTATTAAATGTTGATATTTATTCCAACTCTTATCCTATGCATTCACCTTTATTAGTATATTAAATACAACACTGTTTTCTTATATTGGTTGTCAGACATAGGTAAATTGGAAAAGATTACAAGGCATCACTTTAAAAAGCTAAAAAGGACCATCTTTTATATAACCCTTTGTAGTATTTCCAGGAACCAAGATGGTGGAGTAAGCAATAAGTTGCTGTAATTCTCCCATATTCACCTCTAAACAACCATAAAATGGTACCCCAAAATGAATCCTGGAATAGTAGAACCAGCAAAAAGATGGGGTGAAAGAATTTTCTAGCCCAAGAAACTTCAAAGATTGGCAACAAAGCTCTGTCTCACTCAGGTAAAAAGGGAATGCAGTCCAGGACAGGAAGCATCCCAGCAAACCAGCAGCAAGTCCCACCTCAGCACACCAGGAAGAGATCCTAAATCCTAGTGCAGTGGAGCAGGAAAATGCCAAGACCAGGAGCCCCCACATGCCTCAGCATAGCCACAGGAATGGGCAGACTGCAACTCAAGGACCACCATGCGCTTCAGCATAGTCCCAGAAAAAATATGCAGTCTCCAGTGGCTAGACCTCCACATGCTTCAGTATAGCCCTGGGCAAATAGACAGCTGCCATCAGTCAGACTGTATTTCAGTGTAGTCCCAGAGGAATACAGAAACAGACTGTACGTCAGTGTACCTCTGTGGAATGCAGAAACCCACCACTGACCTCAGTACAAGCCAGACACCAGCACTAGGACCACAGCTCAGCACCAGGTAAGCTGCCAGACTCCTATGGCCTCCAGAAGCATCAGCACTAGCAACCCCCCACCAAATCCCTCAGCACAGCACCAGACAGGAGGGTTCCCCATGGGCCTCAGGGAAACATCAGTGCAGCAACAGGTAAACAGCCAGGGAGTGTAGCCCTTGGCTCAAGAAGACTGAGACACTGCCCCTTGCTCCCTGGGAGCAGAGCTCAAACTTAAAGGGAAAGGCCAAAAAGATGAGGAAAAAAGAAAAGAAAAGAAACGAATATAATCTGACCATAGGAAGTTATTATGGTGACAGGGAAGATCAAGACACAAAATCAGAAGAAGACACCAATTTCAAAACACCTATGGGTAAAACCCCAAAGAAAAAACAGGAAGTGGTCTCAATCTCAGAAAGAACTCATGGAAGAGCTCAAAAAGGCATTTAAAAATCATATAAGAGGGACAGCTAGGTGGCACAGTGGATAAAGCATCAGCCCTGGATTCAGGAGGACCTGAGTTCAAGTTTGACCTCAGACACTTGACACTTCCTAGCTCTGTGACCCTGGGCAAGTCACTTAACCCTCATTGCCCAGCAAAAAAAAAAAAAAAAACAAAAACAAAAACAAAAGAAAACAAAAGCATATAAGAGTGGTAAAAGAAAAATTGGGAAAATAAATGAAAGTGATTCAAGAGAATTATGAAAAAGAGTGAACAGCTTGGAAAAGGAAAACAACTTTGTAGAATTGGCCAAATGGAAGAAAAGATACAAAAATCCATTAAAAACAACTCCTTAAAAATAAAATTGTCCAAATGGAAAAGGAAGTCCAAAAGCTAACTGAGGAAAGTAACTCCTTAAAAGTTAGATTTGGGCAAGTAGAATTCTATGAGACATCAAGAATCAATAATTTTTAAAAGAATCAATCAAAGAAATTCATAATAATGAGAAAATAGGAGGAAATATAAAATACCTCATGGAAAAAAACAAAAAACCAACAACAAACAATTGACTGGGAAAACAGATACAAGATAGATATTTTAAGTATTATTGGACTAGCTGAAAGCCATGATCAAAAATTAAAAAAAAAAAGAGCCTCAACAGCACTTTTCAAAGAATCATTAAAGAAAACTGTCCTGATATCATGGAACCAGATGGCAAAAAAAGGCATTGAAAGAATCCACTGAATTAACCAAAATCATATGATTATCTCAATAGATGTAGAGAAAGCATTTGACAAAATAAAACACTCATTCATATTAAAAACACTAGAGAGCATAGGAATAGATGGAGTTGTCCTTAAAATAATAAGCATATTGGGGGTAGCTACGTGGCAAGGGACAAAAGCACTGGCCCTGAATTCAGGAGGACCTTAGTTCAAATCTGGCCTCAGACACTTGACACTTACTAGCTGTGTGAATCTGGGAAAGTCATTTAACCCTCATTGCCCCACAAATAAAACAAACAAACAGCAACAACAACAATAACAACAACAAAACAAATAAAATAATAAGCAGTATCTACCTAAAACCATCAGCAAACATTGTATGTAATGGGAATAAGTTAGAGGCATTCCCAATAAGACCAGGGGTGAAACAGGAATGTCCACTACTATTTAATATTGTACTAGAAATGTTAGCTATAGCAATAAGAGAAGAAAAAAGGAATGAAAAGAATTAGAATAGAAAAGGAAGAAACCAAAGTTTCACTCTTTGCAGATGATAAGATAGTATAATTAGAGAATCCTAAAGAATCAATTAAAAAACTGCTTGAAACAATTAACAACCTTAGCAAAGTTGCAGGATATAAAATAAACCCACATAAATCATCAGCATTTCTATACATGACCAGCAAAGCTCAGCAGCAAGACATAGAAAGAGAATTACCATTTAAATTGATGGTGGACAATATAAAATACTTGGGAGTCTACCTTCCAAGACAAACCCAGGAACTCTATGAACACAATTACAAAACGCTTTTCATACAAATAAAATCAGATCTATGTAATTGGAAAAATATCAATTACTCATGGATAGGCTGAGATAATATAATAAAAATGACAATTCTACCTAAATTAATTTACTTATTCAGTGCCATGCCAGATTACCTAAAAATTGTTTTATAGAGTTAGAAAAAAATAACTAAATTAATCTGGAAGAATGAAAAGTTAAGAATATCAAGGAAACTAATGAAAAACAATGTGCAGGAAGGTGGGCTAGGCATACGAAATCTGGAGCTTTACTATAAAGCCGTAGTCATCAAAACTATTTGGTACTGGCTAAGAAATAGAGTGGTTGATCAGTGGCACAGGAGACACAGTAGTAAATGACTATAATAATCTACTGTTTGATGAATCCCAGCTTCTAGGATAGGAACTCAGTATTTATTAAAAATAAGGTCAAAATGAGTTCAAGATTTAGACATAAAGGTTGATACCATATATAAATTAGGAGAGGAAGCAATAGTTTACCTCTTAGATCTATGGAGAGGAAAACAATTTATGTCCAAACAAGAGATAGAGAATATTATGAAATGGAAGATGGAAGACTGATTACATTAAATTAAAAAGGTTTTTTTTTTTTATACAAACAGAAGCAATGCAGCCTAAATTAAAAGGGAGGCAGAAAGCTGGGATACAATTTTTACAGCTAGTATTTCTGATAAAAGCCTCATTTCTAAAATATATAGGGAACTAAATCAAATTTATAAGAATGTAAGTCATTCCCCAATTGAGAAATGGCAAAGGATATGAACAGGCATTTTTCTGATGAAGAAGTCAAAGCTATCTATTCAAATATGAAAAAATGCTCTAAATCACTATCAATCAGAGAAATGAAAATTAAAACAACTCTGAGGCACCACCCCACACCTATCATATTGGCTAATATGACAAAAAAGGAAACTGATAAATGTATAGGATGTGGGAAAATTTGGACACTAATGGATTGTTGATGGAGTTGTGAACTGATCTAACCATTCTGGAGAGCAAATTTGGAACTATGTCTCAAAAGGCAACCAAACTGCGCATACCTCTTGGTCCAGCAATAACACTACTAGGTTTGTATCTCAAAGAGATCATAAGAAAGGGAAAAGGACCTATATGTGCAAAAATTCTTATAGCATCTCTTTTCATGGTGTCAAAGAATTGGAAACTGAGAAGATGCCCATCAGTTGGTGCATGGCTAAACAAGCTGTAGTATATGAATATAACAGAATACTATTGTGCAATAACAAAGGATGAATAGGTGTATTTTAGAAAAATGTGGCAAGAAGTATACAAACTCATGTGAAGTGAAATGAACAGAACCAGGAACAGTGTGTGATGATCAGCCATGGATGATTCAGTGTTTCTCAGCAACACAATGATCCAAGATAAGTACAAAGGACTCACTAAGGAAAATGCTATCTACATCCAGATAAAGAACTGATGGACTTTGAATGCAGATCAAAGCATACTTTTTCACTTACTTCATTCTTTTTTATGTTTTTTTCTTTTCATCCATTTCTTCTTTCACAACTGTGACTAATATGTAAATGTTTTACATTATAGCACACATATAATCTATATGAAATTGCCTACCATTTTAGCATGTCATCTTCTGGTAACAGATTCAGATAATATGCTCTGCTGAATGCAGAGTATCAGATGAATTCTTTTAAAATATATTGTTTATTTAGATTTAACATTCATTAATTTTTTTAGAGTCCTAAATTCTCCCCCATCTTCAGACCTTCCCCATCCATTGAGAAGGCAAGCAAGATGATAGCAATTATACATTTGAAATCATGCAGAAAACATTTTCAAATTAGCCATGTTGAAAAAATGAGAAAAATAAAGTGAAAAAATTATACTTCATTTTGCATTTAGAGTTTATCTGTTCTCTTACTTGAGGTAGATATAATTTTTCATTGTTAACCCTTCAGAATTTCATCAAATAAATTCTTGATTTGACTTGACTTGCTGAGGATTTCATTGGTCAAAAAGTTGAAAATTTTAGGGGGCAAATATGGTTGTGTACCTATTTCTGATCAACAAGGGAGAAGTTCTTGGTAATGAGGAAGGAATAGGAACCTTGGGGTATGATATCATATTGGTGTTTGTAATAGAATAGGAATGGAATGTCATATGTAAATAATTAAAAATATATATTTTGGGGGCAGCTAGGTGGCACAGTGGATAGAGCACCGGCCCTGGAGTCAGGAGTACCTGAGTTCAAATCCGGCCTGAGACACTTAACACTTGCTAGCTGTGTGACCCTGGGCTTAACCCCACTTAACCCCAACTGCCTCACTAAAAAAAATAAAATTTTGAACTTAATAACCAAGCATTTCTTCATACATGGTCAAACACGCACAAAAAAGGTTCTGTGGGATATAGTGACTCCCTATTTCATACTGTGTTTTTTTTAACTCTTTAATAAATTCTACCACTACCAATTAACCAAAAATAATAACAAATAAGGTCAGGAGATTGAGTATGAAATAAACCTAACTCATCTGTTGAATACACAAATGGTATGCTTGTGTGTTTCCTTTTTGAATGTACCTCTACCCAAACTGTGTGCACGTGTGTATATATATGTGTGTGTGTGTGTGTGTGTGTGTTTGTATAAAGGTTTTTGATGTCCAGTCTCTCTGCCATTTTCACCTTTTGTATGTTTCTTTTCAATCACCCTTTCTTCTTTCTAGAAAGGGTTTAAATACCCTTCTTTCCCCCTTCTTTAAACCCTCAAAAAAGAATCAACTTACCCCCAGGACCTATATTTCTTATTTAATGATCTTAATATGTTCTAAAGAGATACTTGGTTTTCCTCCTCCTATTAGAATTCTAACACTATATCATAATATACCTCCCTATAAATCCTCTAAGAAATTCAACTTTCAGATTTTTCTGGTCTCCTTTGTGTTTTAAAGTTTCTACTCACTCAGACTTTGTCTTTTCATCAGAAATCTTTGAAAATTCTTTATTTCATTTGAGGTCCTTCTTCACCCCTACTCCCCCTGTAAAGCTAGACTTAAATTTACATGGTACATTATTGGTTCTCAGACCATACTATTTTTGCCTTTTAGAACATTATTTTCAAGATCTTCTGTGGTTGCTTCAAGATAGGGGTTTTGTGGTCCTGAATTACAGTTCCTTGGAAAATTTTTCTAAATATTTACAGCACTTTTTCCTTTGATGTGGAAAATATGGATTTTGACTATGACATTCCTGGGATGCTGCCTTTTGGAGATCCTTTCAGGGATCAATCTGTGGATTCTTATGATTTTCAATTTGCCCTCTAGTATTAATGGATCTGCATGGTTTTCACTTTTGACTTTTCAAAATATAGTGTATAGACATTTAAAAAGTCATGGTTTTCAGGAAGTCTGATGATTTTTAAATTATCTCTCTTTGACCTGTTTTCCAGGGCAGTTATTTCTGATATCATACATCTTATGTTTTCTTCCCTTTTTAGTCTGAATTTCTTCTAAGATTTCTTTTCCTATTTTTTACTTTATTTAGTATTTTGATTTCCCCCAATTACATGTAAAGCAATTTGATATCCATTTTTAAAACCTGAGTTCCAAATTTTCTCTTTTATTTTTGAGAAGGCAAGCAATTCAATATAGGTTATATATATATATATATATATATATATATATATATATATATATATATATATGTAGTCATGAAAACCATTTTCAAATTAGTCATGTTGTGAAAGAAAATAGGCAAAAAATCTCAAGAAAAATAAAGTAAAAATATGTTTCAATCTTTATTCAGACAGCATCAATTATTTCTCTGGGGAAAGATAGCATTTTTCATCATAAGTCCTTCAGTATTCTCTTGGATCATTGTATTGCTAAGAATAGCTAAATCGTTCACAGCTGATCATCTTATAATATGGCTGTTACATTGTACACAGTACATTTCACTTTGCATGAGTTCATGTAAGTCTAGGTTTTTCTAAGAAAATTATGCTCATAATTTCTTATAGCACAATATTATCCTATTATAATGATATACCACAATTTATTCCCCAATTAATGGGCATCTGATTAATTTCCAATTCTTTGTCACCAAAAAAAGCTACTATAAATATCTTTGTACCTATAGGTCCTTTTAAATTTAGGTTTTTAAAAAAATCTCTTTTTTGATACAGACCCAGTAGTGGTATTGCTAGGTGAAAGAGTAAGCAAAGAGTATAATAGCCTTTTGGACATAGTTCTAAGTTACTCTAAAGGATGGTTGAATCAGTTCACAACTCCATAATAGTACATTAATATTCGTTTTTCTAACATCCCCTCCAATATTTATCATTTTCCTCTTCTGTTCTATTAGCCAATCTAATACATATGAGTTAGTACCCCAAAACTGTTTTGATTTTAATTTCTCCAATCAATAACATATTAGAGCATTTTAGATGGCTATAGATAACTGATTACTTCATATGAAAACTGTTCATAACTTTTGATCATTTATCAATTGGAGGATGTCTTTTCTTCTTATATTTCTTAATGTGTCATGGAGCTATACATTTCTATTTGTTCTATTCTAGTTTTCAAGGATTACATTTCTTGGGTAAAGTTGACCACTTTCTCTTTTAAACTACTTATTTCCCTTTTTAAAACTAATTCTTTCCACAAACTTTTATGTGATTGCCTTATATCTTCTAGCTATACATGTAGTCCTTGTGGAAAATCCATTTTCCCCTCAATTCTCTCCTTTCTGTTATGAAATTAGAGTTGAAGGAATCTCTGATAATTGTGGCTATTTTATTTACTTATCTCTGTACCATTGCTCCCTGTATTGGGGCTTAATGCAAGGGCCCGGCCCCTTGCTGCATTTTTGGGTGGTCAGCCCTTCTCAGTCTTGCCTTCGGTGCCCTGGGAACTTGTGCCCATGACCACCTTTCAGAGATAGGTTCACATAGATTTTTTGAGGTTCAGAGTGTTTAAATCACATTATGGAATTTCAAGACAGAGTATTTGGGTCTTCAGAGCCCAGCCTGACTTCAGTGCTTAAGAGACGGTTAGCACAATTTGATTGCTTCCCATTGGTGCTAGGGATAAGGGGAGGAGAGTTTCAAAGGTCACCTCTCCTGCTTTCTGAGTACCCTGGGGCTTTCTCAGGGGAGGCCCCTACTCCAGTTAACTCTCTACACAGAGTGTTAAAGGCTACACATGTTGTGTCTCTTGCTGTATTGGTATTTGCCCTTGGAGATTTCCTCTTTTCTATTGCCCATGGACTTCTGGCTTACCATTTGCACAGTTATAGGGAGGAATAAGCCACTGTAGTAGTTTCTCATTGGCTTTTTTGATTATTATTCAGATTAGTGCAAACTTCAGTTTATTTCTAGAATATAAATGATCTTTTAGTTGCCAAATCCAATGACCTTTTCTCAGTTCTCATTCTCCCTTATGTCTCTGTAACTTTGTTTCTGTTGATCACTCTCAGCTCCTTCATATTCTCTTTTCTTCAGATTTTGGGAACACCCTTCTTTCCTAGCTATCCTTCTACTCATCTAACCACTTTTTCTTGATCCTCTTTCGGATGATGATGGCCTCTAACTATGGATATCCTTTATGGTTCTGTTCTGAGTCCTCATCTTCTCCCTCTGTTCTCCTTCACTTGGTGCTTTCATCAACCAGCATGGATTTGTTTACTATCTCTATGTTGATGATTCTCAAATCTACTTATTCTACCCTAGTATCTCTGCTGACCTCCAGTCTTACATCTCTAATTGATTTTCAGACATATTGAATCGGACATATAGTAGATATCTTAAACTAAACCTCCCCAAAATAAAACTTATTATCTTTTCCCCTAAACCCACTGTCCCTGTTACTGTAGAGGGCAATGCCATCCTCCCTGTCCCTCAGGTTTGTAACCTAGCAGTCTGTTTGAACTCCTTTTTATCTCTCAATCCTATATCAATCTGGTTCCAAAGTCTATCTTTTTTACCTTTGCAATATCTCTCAAATACTCCTCCTTCTCTTTTCTGACAAGTCCACCAATCTAGTGGAGGCCCTGATCCTCTCTTACTTAGAGTATTACAATAGTTAGTTGGGTGGGTCTGCCTGCCTCAAGTCTCTTCTTGTTCCAATCGATCACCCATTCAGTCACTAAAGTGATTTTCCCAAAATGCAAGTTCTGATCATGTTATCCTTCCACTCAGTAAACTCCAGTGGCTCACTATTGATCTCAAGGGTCAGAGGCCAAATGTTGTTTGGCATTTAAAGCCTTTCATATCCTAGCCCCACATACCTTTCTAGACTTCTTACAATTTACTCCCTCCCACTTACCCTTTGACCTAGTGACACTGGCTTCCTGGCTGTTCCATAAACAAGACATTCTATTTCTCCACTCTGGATATTTTCTCTGGCCCTTGACCAGGCCTGGAACATTCTCCCTCCTCTACTCCACTACTCACCACCCTGGAGTCCTTTGATTCCCAACTAATATCCTTCCATCTACTAGAAACTTTCCCCAAACCCTCTTAATATTAATGCCCTCCCTCTTTTAATAATTTCCTATTAATCCTACATAGTATTTTCTTTTTGCATATTTATCTGAAAGTTGTGTCCTCCCCCATTAGATGCTATATGTCTTGAGAGCAGGAAATCTGTCTTTTTAACCTTTTTATATCCTCCTATTGCAAATTTCTCTATGCCATATCATTCTTATATAAATCCTCTAAGAAATTCTGGGATGGAATTCCTCCCATTTTTCAAATAACGAAATCAAGGCACAGAGTCAGTGTTCCATTCATTGTCTTGTCTTGTATACCATCAGTCTTTCCTTCCTTAATGAAAGCATCAAAATCTATGAGAAATGTATAGCAAGTAGAGATGACTACATGTCACCTTTAACTTTTTTATTTTGATTAGAAAAGGACAAATTTCAACTTAGCATTATATGTCACATAAACATCACTGCACTTTATCTGGAAAATGCAATATCCTTTGTTTTGAAATCTGAGAAAGTTATTCAAATATGGATTATATCTCTTGGTGCCTCAGGGAGCAGAATATCTGCATCCCTACTGTACAGATGGCAGATTGAGAACACACACAGATTTCATGACTTTGCAAAGTTGTAGGGGCATATTGACAGTGGAATCTGAAGCCCTGGATCTGAACCTCTCCTCTTTCCCTCCTAACCCTCGAGTTATTAGATCATCCTCTTTTGAGTCATCAGGAATAATACCAAACTCCAACATATTTTTATTTCTTCATTTATTAAAAATAAAAAAGAAACAAACTGAGAGGAGAATATGTTCTGCTGAGAACATTTAATTATAGGCTGTAGCTCCCCTTTGAATTAAAATAATCAGTAATACACAACCATTTTACCAAACATCTCACAGTTACTCTTGTTTTTAAGGCTAACAATGCTTCCTAATTTAAAAGTCAAACAAAATCAGTATTTATCCAGTTATTAAAGAACACTCTTGCTTAATTCTTTATGGTCCTTGTATTAGGCAGTTTGGGAAGAAAGGTTTGGAGTTAGAATGAATTTCCTTTCTCACAGATCAACAAGTAATTTGAAATCAAGAGGAAAAACTGAAAAGTCTAAAAATCCTTTGGTAGCATTGAAAATGGGAGGGGGATCTTTTGTAGCATTAAAATTCAAATGTCAAAAGCTCAGTATCCAGTGTTATGGGCCAACATAGACAATTTCTTAAACCCTTATAGGTGACAGAGGCAGTTTGGTACAGTAGATTGAGTGTTTGCATAGGAGTCAGGAAGATCTGCTTGCAAGTCCTTCTTACACATAGTGACTATGTGTGACCCTGGCAAGTCACTTAACTTCTCAGAGTCAACCATGCAACCCTGTAAAACCCTCTAAAACTTTATGGTACTCATCTTCACTGGCAGTGATGGGCTTCCTTCAGGTGAACATAGACCTTAAAAACTGAAAAACTAAACAGCAAATGAACTGAAGTCCAAGGTTATTTATTTTTCTTTTCTTTTCCATTTTTGGAAGCAATCAGAATTAAGTGGTTGGTCCAGGATCACACAGTTATTAATTGTCAGCCTAAGTTTGAACTCAGGTCCTCTTCAATCCAGGGTCAATGTTCTATCCACTGTGCCAACTAGCTCACCTTTCCCTGGTTATTTCTGAAAGATTCCTGCTGATCAATTATCTATCATGGTCTAATCAAAAACAACAACAAATAAATTAAATAAAACTGTTTATGCTCCTGTTTCTTCATTTAAAAATAAGAACATCAGATTAGAAGGAAGCCCTCTCAACTCAGGATTTTTGGGATTTCAGAATATTGCATCATATCATTGCAAAGCATTCAGCATTAACTCAGGAAGGAATCACTGAGTATCACTTAAATTTGGAGCACTGAACCAGGTAAGAATACATGTTAGGAGGAACACTAGATTAAAGAAATGAACACTAGATTAAAGAATTAGATATCCTGGGTTTGAGTCCTTGTTTTGAAAATAACTTTATAACTATATAACCTTGGGCAAATCCCCAGTTTCTGCACTAGAGTTTACTCATTTGTTAAATGAGGCCTTGGGCTAAATGAGGGATAGTTCATTTCAAAGGGTCTAGAAGTGCTTGCAGCAGACAAAGGAGTGGAATACAAGGTCTCTGCCCTTGAAAACTTAGAGTCTAGTTAGGGAAGCAAGGCATCTGTCAGTTATTTTTCAATAAGATATTTCACATTTTCTTCTCTTTTTTCATTCTTTTGACTTTGTTTCTTGATGTCTCATGGAATTACATTTGCACAATTTTAATTTGAAAGGAATTATTTCCTTTGGTGAACTTTTGTACCTCTTTTTTTTTCCATTGGGCCAATGCTGCTTTTAAATTCTTTATTCAGTGAATTTTTGATTTTTTTTATGATTAGGCAGATTCTGTTTTGTAAGGTGATATTTTCTGCAGTATTTTTGTGCTTTTTGCCAAGCTATTAATTCTCTTTTCATAATTTTCTTGCATCTCTCTCATTTCTTTTCCTAATTTTCCCTCTACCACTCATTTCTTTCTTTAAATCTTCCAGGAATTCCTGTAAATCTTGGATCAAATTAGATTTTTTTCTTTGGGGCTTTGCTTGTAGGTGGTTTCACATTGTTATTTTCTTCTAAGTTTATGATTTGGCCTTCTGTGCCACCACAGTAGCTTTTTATGTTCATATTCATTTTGTTATTGTTGTCCATTTTTTTTCAGCTTATTTTTTTCCACTTAGAACTTTATGTTAAAATTGGACTCTGATCACCTGGGCGAGGGGGTGGGGAGGCACTGTACCAAGCTTCAAACTTTTTCATGCTGTTGTTCTCAGAGTTAATTCTGGGTTCTCAAAGTTTTCAGTTCTTCCAATGTGGTATGATCCTGCAGTAGGTGTAAGCAGTGCTCTCCTACTCTGTGCCTTAGTCTTTACCAAGGAAAGGCCACTGACTCCTTGTAGCCATTAGCATTACCACTACCCTTGGTTCCCTTACTACCTTTTGGTTGAGAGCTCCCAAAGCTTCTTCTGCTGAGCTCATTGTCATCACCATGCTCCAGACCTACATTCCACCCTGTTGTTACAGACCTCTTCTGCAGGCTTCCTAAGTTGTCTTAGACTAGGCAAAATTACTAATTCCTGTTGAAGTTCAACTAATTGTCTACCTACTACACAAGGACTTTCCTAATTCAATCAATTTCTGGAATTCTCTTTCCTTGTAAAATATATAATCAGTATTGCATTCTGTATTCAATTATTTGTACTCATCTATCTATCTATCTATCTATCTATCTATCTATCTATCTATCTATCTATCTCTTTATCTATGCCATACCCCTAAAGAATTATAAACTTAATGAGCGCAGGGACTATTTCGTTTTGGTCTTTGCATCCCTAATATTTCACACATTATCTGGTGCATAATAAAGAATTGAATTGAACCTGTAGTCAGAAGATCTTAATTCATGTATTCATTACACCACTTGATAGCTATGTGAACTTAGATGATCTCCCTAACCTCTCTGATCTTAAATATCCTCATGTATAAAAGAAAGATAACACTTATCTTGCTTATCTCACAGAGATATTGTGAGTCAGAATAAATGATGGATATTAAACTGATTTCTAATTACAAAGGATTTTATAAATGTAAGATATCCCCAAACCACTGCTGTCTTTATGGTAAAATTTACTCGTTTTTTCAATGGTTACACTTAAAATGTTAAACAATTCAGAAAACTCATGAGAGATATTTTATACCAAGGAAACCACAGGATATAATTGATATTCTGGTCACTCAGGATTTCTGGAATGTTATCAAGCCTCTAGGCTTCTAGCCATTCTGAACCATAAACAGCAATGACAAAGCAATCACAACTGGCTTGCACATGGTTTAAGTTCTTCCATTTGGCAATTATCAGCCTCATCATCATCCACATCAAATATTTAGTACTGGGGCACTTGGCAGAAAATCTAGGTGCAACACATAATTAAATCCTATAGTTGTAGCTCCTGGCCTTAAGGAAAGACTACCAAAACAAGGCAAGATGAATGTAGCAGTTGAGATTCATAAAAATTGTGTTAGCCTTTAGCTCCTTAAGACAAATATGCTTTGGGGCAGCTAGGTGGCACAGTGGATAGAGCACTGTCTCTGGAGTCAGGAGGACCTGAGTTCAAATCCAGCCTCAGACACTTGACACTTAATGTCTGTGTGACCCTGGGCAAGTCACTTAACCCCAATTGCCTCACCAAAAAAAAGAAAGAAAGAAAGAAAGACAAATATGCTTTGGTAAAATTGGGAGGTAGTAGAATAGTTTTTCAAATTTTCTTCAACCATTCAATTTTATATGCCTCCATTTTCTATTCTTATGCCTTCCCTCTCTACTACAGATCTTCAATGATACTATCCTGTGCACTAACTATTCAAGGTCTTCCACTGTGGGTTCCCCATTCAGTTCCTGCTTCCCATCCTATCAATCACAAGGATAGTAGCAGCAATAATAGTAACAACAACAGTAATAGCAGCAACAGTAAAATCAAATATTAACAATAATAACAGCAATACTAGCACAAGTAGTAATAGCCACAACAAAGGAAACAAGCATTTATTAAACAGAAAACTGTTTTAGATGTTAGATGAGTTACAAGATCCCTCTGAATCTTCCAATCTCTCTAGGGAGAAAGGATATTTCCCCAAATAAATATCAAACCAAGTGGAACATGCTGAGTTTATAATAAAGGTCCACACAAAGGAGGTCCTCTAAAGGAAGAAGAGATGACTTCTCTTTAGGGATTATCAGTGAAGAATTCATAGATGAAAAAATGTTTGATTTTGGCCTTGAAGAAAAATATAAATTAAGCAGATAGGGTTAGGGATGAACAGAGGAGAGAATGTTTCATGCAGTGGATCATAGAATTAGAGATAAAATAGAGCAAGAAAGGAATTCCGTGGAAATATATCTAAGCTTGGGCCATGGTTCATCACAAGAGAAAAGTAGTTGAAGGCAGGAGCTAAGGAAAAAAAATATATATATACACACATAAACATATATGAATATATATGTATATATGTTTGTGTGTGTATATATACACACACATAATCCACTTCCCCTAGTGTATCTCTTGGCTTAATTTGGTCAAGAAATGCTAAGCTAAGGTGAGGTCAAAACCAGCATAGAATGAAGCAACCCCCCCCAAAAAAAACCATCAACATAGAATGAGAAGACATGATGGAACTATCATTGGGAGGAGTCAGGCTTGTGGAAGAAATTATCGTAGTGATTAACTACGCATGGGATTATTCAACAATATGTAAGTTTTAGGGTATTGTGCAGGTGGAAGAGGCAATCTGACCTTAGAGGCTCAAACCAGATGAGAAGATTAAATTATTAGAATTTTTCAGGTGAATTAGATAGAATAAAAATGGGACAAGGAAAAAAGAGATGGTGATATAAAGAAATAGAGAGATGAAGACAAAGAGGAGGAAAAGGTAGAGTAGGATAAAGGAAGAGGAAGAGGAGGAAGTGGATGAGTGGGGGGAGGGAAGGAGAGCAAGGACCAGGGGAGAATGTTCCAGATAGTTAGAGCATGGTGAGGTACAAACCAAGTAAGGGAATACTGAAAGATGAGATGGCTTGGAAAATAATTTAGGGAAAAAAATCTTGGGACTTAAGGGACAAGGGTGAATGGTGGCAATATTAATAAGAACAGTAAAGTCAGGAGAAAGAGCCTGTTTTGAGGCAAATAAGATTATGATAAAATAACTCATAAAGTACTAGTCATATTTTCTTGGAGAGATTATACATTAATTTAATGTGTCCAGATAATCAATAAATCAACATATATTTAATATTTATGTGTGAGGTACATGATCATAGCATGTCTATTGTGTAGATCATATGGCAGTGGGATTTGATGGAAGCCATAGGGGATGAGGTCCAGTGCAGGTGAAAAAGAGAAGGATTTTTGATTCATTTTTATTTTTTAAAACATCATCACAGTTTTTATTGCTCATTCTGCTTCTACATATCAACTTCCTTGATTGAAGGTGCAGGGAAAAGTTAGGGGAAAATAAAAAGAAAGTGTGTGTCACTTCCAGTAAGGATCCTAGATGCTACAGAATCTAGGAAAGCTGGGGCAGGAAAGTGATAGCAACAGCAGCAACAACAACCACCACCACAAGGCCCAGTGTCTTTGAAATGAACTGGGTTAGAGATACGCTGAAAAAAGAATGATATGAAAGAACAAGACGGGAAAACTGACTCAGGTAACAGTGGCTCTAGTATCTTTCTGGCTTCAGGTCATGGGGTGCTCCACAATGAGGAATTTGATTTTGGAAATATGTTTAAGGGACTAGTGGGACATTCATGTGAAATTGTGTGGTGGGCAGAGCTGAAGAGACATTTTTAATTATTTGAAAATTCTCAAGCACCAGGACCCCTCCTTACAGATGGTTTTGCTTAACTGAAATCAATCTAATAAACTACTTAGATTAGGAGTTTAAGACTTCTTAGAGGTTAATGTGTAATCTTTTCTAGGCCACATCTTCATTTTAATAGGGGCGTCCATGCTTTGATTCAAAAACATTAGGTGAGAGATTTAATCAGATGATGTTTGTGGTATTGTCCAATACAAATTGAACACTTGTTGTATGTGTGTGCAAGGTACTATATATGTTTTTATGGGTGCATAGGCATCAACAGGCTGTCAAAGGCATGGTGCTCTTTGGTACAAAATATTAAGAACCTCTGCTCTAAAGTATCTTCCAGATTCTGATTCACCCTGAGAGACTCTTATCCATGCTCCCAATGAATTTTTTTTTTTTTGGTGAGGCAATTGGGGTTATGTGACTTGCACAGGGTCACACAGCTATTAAGTGTAAATTGTCTGAGGCCAGATTTGAACTCAGTTCCTCCTGAATACAAGGCTGGTGCTTTATCCACTGTGCCACCTAGCTGCCCTCACTCCAATGAATTTTAAAGTGCTTTTCTGTCAACACTCCTGTGAGATACATAGAGAGTATAATACTGTGTCTGTTTCACAGATAGAAAAATGGAGGCCTATATGGATAAAAGACTTACTAGAATTTACACAGCTAATAAAAGGCAGCATTGAAACTTGAAGCTAGAATCTTAGTCTCCAAATTGAATATATTTTATATTACACAGTACTTTCTTTGGTGAAATGAAAAGGAAACATACAATAAATTAGGGGACCACTATTTATTTAACTTTAAATAATCTGTAAACTTCATAAGATCAGAGGCCTAGAGTTACAATATTTTTTATCTCTCTTAGTGCCTATCACAATGCCTTGCAATTCATGGATCCTAGGCTAAGAATCCTTGCCTTAGAGATCATCAATTCCCAATCCCTCACTTTACAATTGAGGAAACCAAGGCCTATTGAGAAGTGACTTGTCCAAAACATACAGTAAGTAGCATAAATTGTAATTCATCATAGGATTTCTGATGTCAAGACTCATAGATTTTCCTTTGTGAAATGCTCGTTATCAGAGATGGATGGGGTTCAATTTTTATCATTGTAGGGAATGCCCACATTGATGAGGTCACTGTTCCATTTGAGTTTTGAGTATAACAATATGAATTGATTATGATTATAACAAGTGGATCTGTGGCCAGAAAATGGAAGACTCATTCCATGAAAAGCCTTATGTGAAAGGCCTTTACTTTCTGATAAGTTTTCATAACAATTCCAAGCATCTTAGCCATAACCTTAAAATGCAGTAATTTTCATTAATAGGCTTTCATGTGGTTCACAAGTCAAAGTGATGAAGCATAGCTGTATCCCAAACCATGATCGTTTGATTTTTTATGGACTTGGTTTATTTTATTTATGACTTGCTCTGATGAATGCAGTGTTCTCATTAAATATAAATGAGTTTTAATGTAAAACTCTGTTAGTGTTTACCATACAACATGTGCCCTCTAATCTACTTACTATGCAGTCTAGACTTTTCAAGATGTATTTACCCAATGTGTTTACTTTGAACATTTCTGTCCCTATAAAGAAGACTCCTTAGGACATTGATGCATGGGAAAGGGGGAGGTCATTCCAGGGCAGAGAAATAAATGTATTTCCTTTTATAGATATATATGTTATTATGTATAATATATAAAAGTATTAAAATAAACTAAACTATATTAAATATTATATTTAATATTTTATTTTCCCTAAATTACACATTAAAATATTTTAAAAGTGTTTTCTTTCAAAGTGTTAAGTTCGAAATCCTATTCCTCCCTTCCTCCTTCCCCTCCACCCTTCCTTACCTATCACTTCCCTGAGATGGTAAGCAATCAAATATGGGTTATACATGTGCAATCCTGTAAAATGTTTACATATTAATTATTTTGTACAAGAAGACTCAAATATAAGAAAAAAAGAAAGAAAGTGAAAAACAGAATGCTTCAGTCTGCATTTGGACAATATCAGTTCTTTCTCTGGAGGCAGATAGTATGCTTCATAATTAGTCCTTTGGGATTTTCTTGGATCATTATATTGCTGAATATAGCTAAGTCTTTCACAATTCTTCATCATACAATACTGCTGTTACTCTGTACAATGTTCTTCTGGTTCTTCTCACTTCACTTTGAATCAGTACTTGTAAGTCTTTCCAGGTTTATCTGAAATCATGCTGCTTGTCATTTCTTATAGAACAATAATATTCCATCACAATCATACAATACAGCTTATTTAACCATTCCCCTATTGATGGCCATACCTTTGATTGGGTAAAGTTCCAAATTGATCTCTGGAATGGTTGGATCAGTTCATAACTCCATCAATAGTACATTAGTGTCACATTTTTTCCAATATGCCCTCCAAAATTTGTCAGAATATAGGTGGATTTCTAAGCCTAGTTATAGAAGAATGTGTCAGCAACGGTGAGGAGACAGATCTAGCTGAGGAAGTTATACATGAGCTCATGTTCACATGGGTTGCATGGGATTATATTAGGGTACTTTGTGAAAGATAGTTTGGAATTTGTGCTTAGTCCAAAGGGACATGGGTAGTCATTATAGATAGTGCTGTGGATGTCCCATTTTTAACCTTGCTTTTTATCATTATGACAAATATCAAATTAAATCATCAGGACTGCAGAACAGAAGGTGGGAAAAGATGCCAGACACACAAAAATGGTGTGAACCTGTCAAAAAGAAGACAAGTTTTAAGGCTTATCATTCAAAGTCTGACAAGTGCCATGTCAAGGGATGTTTCAGACTCATTTTCAAATGAAAAAAGACAACAGAGAACGCGGTACTGTCCTTGCTTCCTGACTTATTTAAAGTCTGTATAAATGGTCTCAGCCTCCAAAGCCTATGCATCCCCTCTTGGAATTTTCACAACTAAATAACCTATCAATATTATTATTTTAACAAGTGACCACAGACCTCCTGCTCCTTCATTAAGGAAAGCTTAAAGGCTGTGATTTGGCAGGTGTGACATTGAAGCCATAGTCTAAGTCCCTATCCATGGAGTTTTAATGAGCATTATGGCTAAATTTTAAAATTCTGATAGTACTTACACTATATCATAAGAGAAACCTTGTCAACATGAATAATTCCTTTCTTCATAATAGTCTATAGAGACAGGAGGCTTGTCATTTTACAGGAAATCAGAAATAGTAATTGATTAGGATCAATTCATATAAAATCATGGAAGGAAGGTAGGACCAGCAATCTAGGCCTAGAAGGAACTTCAAAGATGAAGAAATCTAACTGCCATCCCCACATCCTCTCTTTTAAAGAAGAGGAAACTGTAAGCAAGTTAAATGACTGGCTTTGGACTCCAGAGTCAGTTCTTGTTGCATTGTACCACATAGAATCTTTAAAGGCAGTGATGTGTTGTAACCACAAGATGCCAATTGACTGATTTAGTCAATTTAGTGAAACAAGCAGTCAGTTTATTGATGGGGAAAAACAAAAAGGTAGTCAAAGTGCTTGCTTACAATGACCTATAGCACAATTTTGAACAGCCAATTAACTCAAGGAAAGTCCATAAATGTTGCTCTAAACAACTTGGCACCTCTGGGTGGGGTGAACTTTAATGGCCCCTTCTAGAACTATACTTATTAGCTTTCCTGTGTGATCAATAATGTAGCTGCCATAACTTCCTCTACTTCCAACTTTCTGGCCAATAATAGGAATTCTTCAATTTGCTTATATGCCATATCTTTATTTTTCTTTTAAAATATATTCGAAAATAGTGTAAGGAAAAAAAAGGGAGAGTTCAGAAGTTTTCTGATTTAAAATGATTTATTTTCTTTCTTTTTTTTTCAGGGCAATAAAGGGTTAAGTGACTTGCCTGGGGTCACACAGCTAGTAAGTGTCAATTGTCTGAGGCTGGGTTTGAACTCAGGTTCTCCTGAATCCAGGGCAGTGCTTTATCCACTGTGCCACCTAGCTGCCTGCAAAATGATTTAATTTTAAGTCATTTGGACAAAAAGAGAAACTGTGTCATTTATCATGGGTATAGTTTTAATACCTGATACTGGGCAAATAATAAAAATGAACTGAATATCAGATATATCATGCTCAATGAATCATTTTATCACTGAACCAAGACTGACAGCTGATTTGTGTCTGTTAAAAGTATCTATAGTTATGGCAGAATTAGGACACTAGAGAGATATTTTATAAAAAACGGTCAATTGAAGGAGAACATATGTCTGAACTTATTGAGAAACATAATGCCCCCTACTTCCTACTTAGTTTTAGTGATAGACCTGCAAGTTTTACACTTATTTCAGGGCATGAAAATTATTTATGTATATGGTTACCATTGTGAACTAGTTGAAACATAGGACATCATATGTTAACATTAATTCAACAGCCATTTATTTCATAAAATTATTTGAAAATAGTGTAATGAAAAAATGGGAGAGATATACAGTTTGAAAATACGTGTAAATTGTTGCGTTATCCTATTTATTTGTGATTTATTAAAAGCAACAATAGAATTAATAAGATTTATTTCGGGACTATTTGAATTTACCAATAATCAGAATGAATGAATGGATGGATGGATGGATGAATGAGTGAAAAGGCATTTATTAAGTGCTTACTATATGCCAAGGACTATGCCAGCACAAGAATAGGTTCTACATTATTATAAGCATTGAAAAGTATTTTCTTGATATAGCTCTGAGGAAGGGGGAGGAAAGGCAGTGAACTCTCAAACTCATGACATGATAGCTCCAAAAAACATCCAAATAATGCCATAGGACAATTTCTGGAGCAGTAAAACCCACAGAAGAATGTGCTGAAATCATCTTCCAACCCAGGACAGTTTGGAAGGTTGGAAGGAGGGAGCTGTTGTGCTGAGACAGGAGAAGAGCCCAACCCCACAGTCATGCTGACACAGATCCAGTCCCAGGAAGGCCTTGCCAGAGAAAGAGACCTCCCAAATACTCTGAATCAGCTGCAGCACCACTGCTGCCTGTAAGTAAGTTCACAGTCTGGTGAGAGGGCTGAGTCCTTGGCAGGGGGAAGATTACATGGGTCTCTGTTGGTGCTGAGGCAGAACTTGAGTTTTTCACCTCTGCTGGGAACCAGGAGGTAGGCTTGAGTAGCAGTGGCCCAGGTGGGGAAGGGGCACAGGCTCATCAGAGATGACAACCACAGCACACAAAGCTGCTTGATTAGCAAGTTGGTCTGGGGTCATCTACAGTCCAGGGAACAGACCAGGCAAGTGAAGAACCTGCTCCTCCTTAAATCATACCACCTGGGACCTCCTGAAGCTTGGGATAGTGCAGCCTGGAAATAGTGCCCCACTTTAAGGAGCACTATTGACTTTTAAGTCAAGTAAAAGAAAGGGAAGATGAGCAGACAGAGAAAGGAGAGGATCATAGAAAGTTTCTTTAGTGACAAGGAAGATCAAGGTGTACCCTCAGAGGAAGATGTCAACATTAGGGCCCCTATATCTAAAGCTTCCAAGAAAAATATGAATTGGTCTCAGGCCAAAGAAGTGCTCCAAAAGGACTTTGAAGATAAAGTTAGAGAGGTTCAGGAAAAAATGGAAAGAGAAATGAGGGTGGGGCAGTTAGGTGGCACAGTACATAGAGCAATAGCCCTGGATTCAGAAGGACCTGAGTTCAAATCTGACCTCAGAAACTTGACACTTACTAGCTGTGTAACCTTGGGCAAGTCACTTAACACCAATTGCCTCACCAAAAAACAAGACATAAGAAAAAAGTCAACAGCTTGAAAAGCCAAATTGGCCAAATGGAAAAGGAGGTACCAAAGCTCCCTGAAGAAAATAATTACATAAGAATTAAGATTGAACAAATGGAAACTAGGAACATTATAAGAGACCAAGACAAAATAAAGCAAATACAAATGAATAAAAAACCAGAGGGCAATGTGAAATATCTTGTTCTAAAAACTGCTGACCTGAATAATAGGTCCAAGAGAGATCATTTGAAAATTATTGGTCTACCTGAAAACCATGATCTACGAAAGTGCTTAGACATCATCTTCCAAGAAATTGTCAGGAAAAAATTCCCTGATATTCTAGAAGCAGAAGATAAAATAGAAATTGAAAGAATCTACCGATCACCTCCTGAAAGAGATCCCAAAAAGAAAGCTCCTAGGAACATTATAGCCAAATTCCAGAGCTCCTAGGTCAAGGAAAACATATTGCAAGCTACCAAAAAGAAAGAATTCAAGTACTGTGGAGCCCCAGTCAGGATAGCACAAGAACTAGCAGCTTCTAAATTAAAGGATCAGAGGGCATGGAATATGATATTCCAGATGTCAAAGGAATTGGGATTACAACCAAGAAACACATATCCAGCAAAACTGAACATAATATTTCAGAGGAAAAATGGGACTTCTATGAAAAAAGAAGACTTTCAGGTACTCATGATGAAAAGACCTAAACTGAATGGCAAATTTGACTTTCAAATAAAAGACCCTAGAGAATCATAAAAATTGGAGTTGTAGGACATACCTGGTTTTCTGCAGTGGGTGACTGTCTTATGTCTGAGGCTGGATTTTGGATGGGATCTTCCTGGGCTCAGGGTGAATGTTTTGTCTACTGTTTCACCTAGCTGTCCCATGATAACATCTTTGTGGTAAAATTAAGGGGTGAGAGGAATGCACTGTGGGAGGGGGAAGGTCAGAGGTAGCATGGGGTGAATTCCCACATGAAAGAAACAGGACAGGGCTTATGGAGTTGGGGAAGAGATAGGGGAGAAACAAGGCAGTAATTTAATTTTATATTCATCAAAATTAGCTCAAAGACCTCAGTCTCATAATAATTGGCTCAAGGAGGGAATAACATAGACTTTCAATTGGGTGGAGTAATCTATCTAATACTGCAGGAAAATACGATGAGAAAGGGATAAAGAGATAGAGTTAAAAGAAGGGAAGGCAGATTGGGGGAGGGGACAGACAGAAGCAAATACCTAATAAAGAGGTATAGGGTGAAAGAAGATTGATAATAGAGTAAATATCATGGGGAAGGGAATAGGATGGAGGGAAACAATTAACAATAGTAATTGTGAAAACAGAGAAAAGGGGGAAAATTTTACAAAAAATATTTATAGCAACTCTTTATGGTGGCTAAGAATTGGGAATCATGGGAATGTCCATCCATTGAGAAATGACTGAAGAAGCTGTGTTATGTGATCATAGTGAAATGATATAGTGCTATAGGAAATGACAAACAGGATCATCCCAGAAAAACCTGGAAAGACTCATATGAACTGATTTACAGTGAAGTGAGCAGAACTGGGAGGACATTGCAAATAGTGACAGCAGTATTGTTCATGAGCAATTGTGAATGACTTAACTACTCTCAGCAATGCAATGATCCAAGACAATCCCAATGGACCAATGATGAAGCATACTATCCACCACCACAGAAAGAACTGATAAAAAAAAAAAAAAGCACTTGTGGATTGTACATATACAACCTGGTTGATGCCTTGTGGAGGGGGGAGGAAAGGGAGGGATGGAGAAAAATTTGGAATTCTAAATCTTATGAAAATGAATATTGAAATATACCCTTACATGTTACTGGAAAAAATAATTTTTTTTTTGCAAAGAAAAAAAAAAAGCTCTGGGAGGTAGGTGTCCAAAATACTATCACCTTATCAGATGAGGAAACTGAGGCTCTTGGAGTTTTAATGATTGCCTATGATGAAACAGATAGTTTTTGAGCTCAGTCCTCAGGATTCTAAGGCCATCCCTCCATCTCTTATGCCAGTCTGGCCTGATTTAAATCCATGAATCATCAAGTAAGAACAAAAGATACAAAGAAACAAAACTTCTTGGTTATTACTTTTAAATGTTCTTTAGTACTGTTTGCTTGTCTACTCATTCCATTCACTTTTTTATTCTTTTTCATGGCAATGATTTATATTTTGTTCTGGTTCTACTATCTTTATTTTCCATGATCTTTATTTAGAACTGGAAATGACTAGAGTTCATTTGTTTTGTTCAACCCTTCATTATTATTACACAATACAGATAGGTGGCACAGTGGATTGAGTCCAGGCCTAGAGTCAGAAAGACTCTTCTTCTTGAATTCAAATCTGGCCTCAGATACTTACTAGCTATGTGACCCTGGGCAAATCCCTTAGGCTGATTTCTTCAGTTTCCTCACCTGTAAAATGAGCTGGAGAAAGAAATGGCTAACCATTTTAGTATGGTATTCATTGACAAGAATACCCCAAATGGGGTCACAAGGTATTGGACATGACTGAAATGATTAAACAACAACATCGTACCTTCCTGATGTGCTCATACTGACTAGTACAGAACTACTGGATTTTAATCTATTTGAAAATTAAAAGTACCAGGAATCACATAATTTTTAGGTCTATGTCTTCTTTCTTTTACACTTCAATTCATTACAACAACATATAGTAGTCTAAAATTTGGCAATTTTCTGTTTTCTATTAAAATATTAAACATAAAGGAATCTATAATGCTCAACAATGAAGAAGTCACTTTTGTTCTGTTAATATATATTTACTAAGTTCCTACTCTGTGCCAAAGAAGAAAAACAGAAACAAGTATTTATTAAGCACCAAATATGTGTAAGCTACTGTGTTATGTGCTTTATATATCATTTATCCTCACAACAACTATGGGAGGTAGGTGCTTTTAATACCAATACTAATAGCTAAGATTTAAAGAATACTTACCATGAGCTAGGCACTGTGCTAAGTACTTTAAATTTCTTATCTCATTTTATTCTCACAACGACCCTGAGAGGTAGGTGCTATTATTACCAATATATTACAGTTGAGGGAACTGAGGCAGAAAGAAGTTAAGTGACTTGTCCAGGCCACCTAGATAGTAAGCGTCCAAGGTCAGATTTGAACTCAAGTCTTCCTGGCTCCAGGCACAGTGCTCAATCTATTGTACCACTTAGCTGTACTTTTAGGTGTTAGGGGACATATGGAGGTAAACAAATCATGATCTCTGTTCTCTAGGCGTAAGATGGATCTAGTATGCCAGCTATAAAACAAATCCCTGAGTTGAGTTTTCATACAATCTGGATTGATAATTAACATCTTTGGCAACTAGGTAAATCATCTTTGCTAAAAGATGAGGAGGGGGAGGGGAGGAGATGGAGAGAGAGAAAGAGAGAGAGTGAGAGAGAGAGAAAGAGAAAGAGAGAATGATACAGAGACAGAAAGAGTGATGAAGACAGAAAGTGAGACAGAGACACAGAGATAGAGACACAGAAAAAGAGATGCAGAGATACAGAGAAAAACAGAGACACATAGAGACAGAAAAAAAAGACAACGATTTAGCCTGTGTTTCTAAAGCATTATTTTAAAAGTACTGTAATTTTAAATAAAGTACTGCATTTCATAGACTCTGCTGGTTTTGTTATATTTTGTTTCAGCTCTAATTAATCAGAAGGTTGAATGGGAGTAACATTGGAGGTAAATGGATCATTTTAAAAATTACCTGCTTAATCTACAGTGGCTCTTTTACTTGCTTCAAGCCTCTAATTAAGAATTGTCTGAATAAGCATTGGTATTTTAATTGCGGTAGAATGGAAGAAGATGAAACACAGGGACAGGAGAGAAACTAGTTTTCTAAAAAGTGAAACATTGCTCTCTTTAAAGACTGGAGTGGGCTTTACAAAAAGTGCTTACAATGGAAAAAATTTAACAGTCCCATTTAACTACACAAGTAACACCAATGTGCTAATTATTCTAAAATGAGTCCAGAATTCACTATGTGGTTATGGCTTATGAAATACTTGAGCTCCATTACACCAAGAAATAAAATGCTGGAAATTCATTTCTGGTAATTCATGCATAATTGAAGTGATGGGCTAGTGCAAAGCCTACCAGAATGTACCCATTTTGATATCTTCATTCTCCTTCTATTCATACTTAAAGGTTTATGGCCAAAAAAAATGTGTAAATGCATTGGACTCATAACTTTTATGAACTATTTAAATGTATATTGAAGACAATTCATAAAAGCTTCTAATTATGTAAATGTAACACTAAATATGGAAAATAAAACATCTTGTTTACATTTTATTGAAACCCACTATAAAGAAAAGAATATTAGTAAGCATATATATATATGTGTATATATATATATGGTATAGAATGAACATTATGTCCAATTTTTACTGGAGTCAAATTTTCTTTTCTATGGTCTTCTAAATAGTTCAAGAGAATTTACAACTGTAAAACCTAACAGGAGAGCTCAGGAGTTGAGTTATTCTAGTAAGTAGAACTTCCTGGTTTAATTAATAACACTTTCCCCTCCCCTTTATCTTTGAAAGTCTTATAAAAATCTTTGAATTTACTTTCCTGCCTTGTTTCGTCCAGTTTAGTGAATGAGGTTCAATCTTTCTTTTTTTGGTTAAGGTTCTCAACCTGTGTCATCATTCTAGACAGACATTTTCCTGTGGAGAACAAAAGGTAAAGATAGAGAAGTTGTAGGGCTTTGAACTGATTGGCATTAGCACAACCTCCCTACTCCCATTTGTTGTTATTGTTGTATGAATCTTTGGAACGTTTATCTATTTACAATTTTTTCTTCACAGTAAAGCTTAACAAAGAAGCTATGTTAATTGAATCCAGAATCACAGAATGTCAAGGGAAGAAGGACTTTAGGCATCATCTTGCTTAATCCCCACAGTTTGCAGTTAAAGAAACTGCAGCCCAGAGAAATCAAGTGAGTTCTGGAGATCATGCAGACAATCAAGGGATAAGTAGGAACTAGCACTCATATGTCTAGATTCCAAATTCTGCAAGGACACTGGTTAGGTGATTTCAGGTTAAAGTGTTTGTTTGTTTGTTTGTTTTTTTTGTCCTACTTTACCTCATATATTGTCTCTGTCCAAATAATGAAAATGCTTTACAAAAAGGAATCAATGCAAATTACTTCCATGCTTGGCAGGATATATATTCCTATTGGTTCTCAAAAATCCAAACACTCTGTATCATTAGGCTAAAAATTCAGTACCTTCAGTTGTTTGTCATCATGTAGACTATTTTTTCAATATAAACAAAATCAATCAACAAGCATTCAATAATTTATTAATTACTTGCTGTGTGACAGGCACAGTGCTAGATGCTTACTGATAACAAGTAGAAAGAATTTAAGGCAGCTAGGTAGTGTAGTAGATAGAGCACTATGTTTGGAATTTGGGACGACTCATATTCAAGAGGGAAAGTCTGGTTTTAGACACTTACTAGCTGTGTGACCCTGAGCAAGTCCCTTCATTCTGTTTGCCTCAGTTCCTCATCTGTTAAATGATCTTGAAAGGAAAATGGCAAACCACTCTACTATCTATGCCATGAAAACCCTAAAATGGGGGTCTTAAGAGTTAGATATGACTGAAGACCAAAAAAAAAAAAAAACAAGGAATGGAACAATCCTTGTTCACAATGATTTTAAATCTTAAAGGAAGAAAGACAAGTAGACACACACACACACACACACACACATACTAAATATAAGGTCATTTGAAATGCAGTGCATGAGCCAATGGGGGGTGTCAGGAAAAGTTTCTAATAATAATAAAAATAGCTAACATTTATAATACCAAATATATGTCAGGAATTGGACTAAGTGCTTTACAAATATTATTTAATTTGATCCTTATAACAATCCTAACAGGTAGATACTATTTTGGTCTCTATTTCCCAGATGAGAAAAAAGAGGTTAAATGACTTGTTGGGGCCACATTCCTAGTAAGTGTCTGAGACTGGATTTGAACTCAGGTCTTACCTGACTGCCAACCCAGAGTTGTATCTACTGCTCCACCTAGCTAGAAGGTGATACTTAAACTTCATTTTAAATATTGAAAACTGAAAAGTCTGCCTTCCAGTAGTAAATTGAATTCTTTCTCAAACTGCATGTATGAATAAATATACCTTTGTTAAATTTTTGAATGTAAAGAATATTTAACTCTTGGCCTGGAATAAAAACAACATACAGCATGCCATTCATTCATTCATTCTGACTCCTCTTAATATATCTGGAGGTTATATGAATGGAAGCTAATTGGACATTTTCTCCAGGAGCTTTAGGGATAGGGAAGTCAGTCTTTTGCTTGAATCTGATTTCCTTGAAACCCTTGAAATCCAGTATATTGCAAATTACAGATATAACAACAAGAGATCTAGAACCAGAAACCAGCAATCTTGGTTCTAGGATCACCATACTCCTCTCAGATACCCAGGCTTAAGAAAGTTGAAATCTCTTCTTTCTGAGGTGTCTCACCTCAAGAAAACTGAAAGCTCTGGAACCTTCTATCTTCTGTATTGTTTATTCAGTTGTGTGACCATAACTCTGTAGTATCCTATTATTTTTTAACATCTGCCTAGTTTCTTTTCAAGTTTTCTTCAAATACAACCTCAATACATGTATAGATTATTCTCTGAAATATTTTATAGAGGTGAGAAATTAGGCACATAGATCGGTAGTTACTGAGTCCTCTAAAATTGCCTTTTTAAACATTTTTCTCATAAATTAATGTAATATCATTACATTCAAATGATAAATATCATCAGAAAAGTTGGCAAAATTTATGTGAGCTTATTCAGAATGAAATAGGTAAAACCAGGAAAACAATATACATCATAACCACAATAATAGAAATAAAAAATAACAAAAAAGAAACTTAATTCATTGTGATTTTAATGATCAAGATGGGCCCCAAAGAAGAGCTGGGGGAAATGTAATTCCCTTCTATGCAGAGACAGATTTTGATGAGTATGGAGTATTATGTATACTGTCAGTCAATTGTATTATTTGTTTTTACTGAATTGCCTTTTTGTCTTTCTTTTTTATTCTTTGTTAAAAAGGCTGGCTAGGAGGGTTATATTTAGAAATGAAAGTGATAAACCTAAATGATACCAATGAAAATTTAAGAATAATTTTTGGGGTAATAATATTATACTTTGTTATTTTCTCTCTCTTGGATATCTTGAAAACCTATCTTTACTATTTTCAAATTTTAAATTCCTCTAGTATCAGTTTCATCTATGAACTTGATTTTGTTCATTTTTTTTCAACTTTATCTCAAGGAATGCCATTTCTGCATCATCAATTGGACTGAAGTATTAAGACCAGAGATGATTGTGAGTGGTGGAGCCAAGATGGCAGAATGAAAAGTCACAAATGCCAAACTTCTCCTAAAACATCTCCTAGAAAACAACCCTAGAAAACACCAAATTAAATTCTGGGCAAAAACACCCATTTTTTCCAATGGAAGGAAGCTGAGGAAGACAGAAAAAAGAGGCCTGGCAACACTGGAGTAGAGGCTAGGAAGGAGCAATGGGCATAGTAAATGCCCACAGAAAATAAGGGGACTGAAGAGTGGTCAGAAATATATTCCAGGGGGGCCCTGTACTAGCACTGGGCTCAGAATCAGATACCATTTGGCAGCTCTGTAGTTTATTACCCAATTCCCAGTTATATTTTCAGGGTAGAGAGGAGCAGTTGTGGTTACAAAGAAACAATAAGCCCACCTGAGTAAAAAACAGAGGAGAGAGCAAGAGGGCAGTGACCAGATCTGTCACTGGATCACACCACCTTGGAAGGATAGAAAACCTATAGGCTCCCAGATCAAGTTATAGAAGTTTAGGCCAATCTCCACATCCCTTCCTCCCTCTCCCCCAACTTTGAGGTGAGCAGGGTACAACTCTAATGTAAAGTCCAAAGTAAAGAAATGGGTTGAAAAAAATAGACTAACAACATAAAAAACCCTGGCCATAAAAATTGTTGGCAGGGGAGTTCATGACACAAACTCAGAAGATGACAATTTGAAAACATCTATAAGCAAAGCCTTAAAGAAAAATGTAGATTTGGCAAAAATCCAAAAAGTATTCCTAGAAGATATAAGGAAAGATATTTTTAAAAGAGCAAACATGATTGTATAAAGACCAGTAGAAGAAAAATTTGAAGAAATGAGTACCATGCAAGTAAATTATGAAGTGGTCACATGTGATTGTTATCAATAATGAGAGTAGATATGAATAGAAACACTGGACAATCTGTTCCATTTTTCTTTCTATCTATTGGTTGTCCTTGAAAATCATGTGTTAAAGATTTTGGGACACTTTGGCTTAGCTGAGTCTCAAACCTAGCTTTCTACATACAAATTTGGCCTCTACCATTCATCGTTGGTTTGTTAGGCATCAAACCCCAGGTCACTACATTTTCCTCAATGAGATCCATGGATATTGGAAAGAGATAGGACAAATATAAACATCTATTATAATGAACTAAGTGAAGAAGTTGGATAGGAAACCAACAGGTTAGGTCTGATTAATAGCATTATTAGCATCATAATTATAATTTTTACTATTATTGAAAACATCTTTAGATTCTCAATGGAGGGATTTATAATTTTTAAAAAGTGGATGTTTCACAGGATGAGAAGACATGAATATGATATCTGAGCTGTATGATTTAAGAGAATACACTATTTCCTAGTATGATAGATCCCTTAAAGTATGTAGTCTTGAAATATTTTATTAGCATTTTAATTATAAATAAAAAAAATGTTGATTACTTTAAAAAATTAAACTATTTCTGCCAGGTGTTAGCATGGGAAGTTTAAACATTGGATATTATAGTTAATCATTTTTTCTTTTTGCTAATTCATAGCCTGTAAAATAAAGATGAGCTTTCCCTCTTATCTAATTTCTAAATGAATTATCAACTAAGCATGAATCAGTCAGGAAAAAATGCATTTTTTACACCTGCAGGAGCTATTGCTGTTAAAAACTTGATGATCACAATTTTCTCTGATAAATTCAATTGTTTAAGTGGCTTCCTTGTTGTGTTATAAATTAAAAGATCCCCATATAGTTTAGAAATGGTATCATTAATTGAATTCTGAACATGAGAAAAATAAAAGGAGATCTTCTCATGAAAGTTAATGTGTTACATTAAAAAAATATGATTTAGGTTTCCAGGTTCCTGTCACTTCTTTCAAGATGGATTATATGCCCGTTATATGTCCCTTACTGATTGTATAGAATTAATTGTTATTTGAGTATTTTTGGGCTAGAATTTAAAAAACCCTGGCCTGCACACTGGCCTGGGGCTCAGGCCAGCACCTCTGCAAACAGGACAGTGCTCCACCCACTGGTTGTAGCTGTCGCCATGGCACTGGCACCTCACCTCATCACCACTTGCCAATGACAACTACATGGGCCTGGCAAAATTATAATGACTGGAAGCCCAGGCAGGGCAGTCATGTGACTGTCAGTCAGAGCTGCCAGTCAATTGGCTTGGGGCTGTGTGTGGCCAGCCTGGGGTCTTCTGGGAAGAAGGGAAGTTTCTTGCCTTTCTTGCTTGAAGCTGGAAGGCAACAAGACACTGCTGTGTGTTTTCAGCTGATTCCTGGGCAGTGGTGTTATTCAGTTTGTATTATTTCCCTTTCCCCATTTTATTTCCTTTCCCTTAATCCTACTGATCCTGTTTGTGTTTTTTTAAGTTTGTTCTTGTTAAATACATCCTGCTCTGTTTTGAGAGAGGCTGTCTGTCCCCTTCCTTGACCCAATATTGCTGCAAGCTGTCTAGCTAACATTCCTCAATTAAAAATTGGTCCCTACATGATACAGATTCCCTCTCAGTCCTTTTTATCTTATTTTCTTTATCTCCATGTTCTTTTCCTTGCCTAGCTAGCTTCAAATTTATAAGCTAAATTGGAGTTCTGATATTTCTTCTCTTTCCAGTTTTCAGGGAAATTTTATGACCAGTTCTATCCTCTTCTTTAGATTGTCCTTCCCTCTCTTATTTTCATGATCTGTTTTCTGGCTCTGCCTTTTCTTCTCCTATTTCCAGCCTACCAATCCCAAACTGGAATCAAAAAGTATTTTATTATTTTCCAGTTACATGTAAAGGAAGTTTTCAAATTTTCTTTTCACAAGATTTTTAGTTTCAAATTTTTCTCCCTCCCTCCCTTCCCTTCCCCATCTGTAAGACAATCTGATAAAGGTTATATATGTACAATCACATTAAACATATTTCTGCATTAGTCATGTTATGAAAGAAAAATCAGAACACAAGGGGAAAACCTCAAAAAAACCAACCCAAAAGTAGAAGCAGTTTGGTTCATTCTGCATTTATAATTCACAGTTCGTTTTTCTGGATGTGGAGCACATTTTCTACCATGGATTCTTTGAAATTGTCTTGGATCATTGCACTGCTGAGAAGAGCCAAGTCTATCAGAATTGATCATCACACTGTTGCTGATACTGTGTACAATGTTCTCCTGCTTCTGCTCACTTCACTCAGCATCAGTCTATTTAAATATTTTCAGGTTTTTCTTAAATATGCCTGCTCATTATTTCTTATGGCACAATAGTATCCCATTACATTCATATACTACAACTTGTTCAGCCCTTCCCCAATTGATGAGCATTCCCTCAATTTCCAATTCATTGCTACCACAAAGAGTGCTGCTATACATATTTTTGTACATGTGGGTCCTTTTCCCTTTTTTATTATGTCTTTGGGATACAGAACTAGTAGTGGTATTACTGGGTCAAAGGTATGCATGGTCCCATAGCCCTTTGGGCACAGTGGAATCAAACTCTTAATTGGACACAGGAAACACATCACCCCAGGTAAGATGTGGGGCTCTTCCCTTTAACCAGACATGTTTAAAATATGATCTCTTTAGTATAAAAATTGCCTGGGGGTGGAGTGGCATGGTAGTCATTTAACAACTCTTCACCATTTAATCTTGTAGCATTTTCTCTTCCAAAAATTATCGTGTTGAATTTGGTCACCTCAGTGGGCTGAAAACTGATGCTAATGAGGCCAAAGTAATGACTGAAATCTCTAAAGTATACTGAGTTTCATTTTGTTTTCGGACCATTCTTATCTTCCCTTACATCAGACATCTATATTACACATATATGCCATACCAACATTTGCCCCAGCCATGCTCCCTTCACTCCCAGCAGAACTCATTTTCACAGTGCTCCACTTTCTCATCAGGGTGTAACCTGCCCCTCTTTGAGTATCCCTATTCCCACCACCCCCATTTTCACTTCCTTTTTCTATCTTTCCCTCTTAGACTATAAGCTCCTTGACAAAACAAATTGTTTTATATATTGCATGGCACACAATGGCCTTAATAAATATTTTATCAGTCCTACAGATGGTAGTACAATGTTCCTTTTTTTCTTTTTAGATTTAATTTACCTTTTTTTTTTCTTGGTGGGGGGAGACATGAGTTTCATTATCTTCTCCAGGCTGCAAGTGCAGCAGTGATTGAATAAGCTTGATCTCACTACTGAATTTTTATAGGAGTTTAGGTCAGCTCTCTATCTGATCCGAATGAGTTCAGAGCAGCTAGATGATGCAAGTGGGTAGTGTACTGGACCTGCAGCCAGGAAGAAGAGGTCAAATCTGGTTTTAGACATGTAAAGCTGTGTGACCCTGGAAAGAGATTTAACTGTTTGCCTGTGCTTCTTCATCTGTAAAATGATCAGGAGAAGGATATTATAAACCATTCTAGTATCTTTGCCAAGAAAATCGCCAGTGGTGGCAAGAAGGGCTGGAGGTTACTGAAATGAATTAACATGGGTAGCCAAATTGGCCCCTCCTCCCAAGAGTTCAGTCTTGGTTCTGGAATTATTGAGGACATTTGAAAGTTTTAGCAAATGCAGCTTTGAAATCCTGAGCACAAACTATCCATTAGCCTCTACTACCCCAATTGCAGAGATTATAAACATATTCCAACATATTCAGCCCCAAGTTTTATCTTCCTACCTGACATATATTTACTTTAAGATTTCTTAAAGTATCTTAATGTTCTTTTCACTTTTGAATTTTCTTTATCATACAAAGGATTAAAGTTAGTCTTTTCTACTTTACCAATGACTACTCTATTCAGTTAGTTTTCTGGGCATTTTATTAGAGCAGTTAAAGTCAAAACTTTTGGGTAAGGAGCAAGAGCAATCTTTGACATAGGGTGGGAGAAAGAATGGAGTCTGGAGATAAAGCCTATGAAACTATTATTATAAATATATGGCTCTCTTTTCTCAGTGCTTTTAAACTGGATACCCCTTATGCCTAGAATGTTCTTCCTCTTTACCTCCACCTCCTAGTCTTATAAACCTACTACAAGACTTCCTAAAAGACTTAAATCAAATGTTACCTTCTGGAGGTTGTTTTTGTCCCCCCAGCTATTTGTCTTCATCTCTAAGATTACTTTCCATCTACCCTGTTTCTTGTATGTACTTATTGATATGTGTCATCTCTCCCATTAGAATATAAGCACATTGGGGCAGCTAGGTGGCACAGTGGATAGAGCACCGGCCCTGGAGTCAGGAGTACCTGAGTTCAAATCCGGCCTCAGACACTTAACACTTGCTAGCTGTGTGACCCTGGGCAAGTCACTTAACTCCAATTGCCTCACTAAAAAAAAAAAAAAAAGAATATAAGCACATAGAGGGCAGGAACTATTTTGGCTTTTTCTTTGTGTCTCCAGCATTAGCAAAGGGTCTGGCATTATAGGGAATACTTCATTAATGCATATTGATTTGTTGATTAAGGAAGGAGGAAAGCATAAAATTGGTTTTTACTTTCTTTTAATACTTTTCCAGCGTTCTGCTACTGCCTGTATTCTTTATTTTACAAAATTCCTGATAGTGAAGCTACTCTTTGTGCAGTCAGAAAGAGAGTTTAATCCAAGCTTCTGCTTAAGTCTAAGGCAATTGGTCTCAGCTGCTCTTCTGACCCTTCTCTGTCTTCTATTCCTTTATAGCAAATGCTTTTTCAAAATGCAGCAAAAATCAATTTGTCTTTATCTGGGGACGAATCTTATTATAAAAGTACATAAATCAATTAAACAAGATATAAGGATAAATGATGCCAATTTACCAGGCAGTGATGAAGCATAAGAGAATCTTGGACACACAAATATGCACATATGAATATGTGTACATATACATATATGCATGTGTATATGTAAATATATGTATGCACATACTATATAAACATACTTATTAAACACCTACCATATTTCAGGCGCTTTGTTATGTGCTAGGTATAAAAAAGTGACAAAAGACAGTCCTTGCCCTCAAGGAGCTTATAATTTATGGGTGTGTGTATGTGTGTATATATATTAGATACACACACATATACATATATATGTATATATACACACATATACAAATACATACACATATATATAATATATATGAACTTGTCATATATATCCCCTGTATGTGTTCCATTCAAATGTGTTCCCTGCCCTCATTGCATATTCCCTTGTGCTTTCTATTCTGTGTATGTATACATGCCTTCTCATTGTAGTAACAATATGTAAAATTATATAATCTCCTCATAAAGAGATCTTTTTATTATGTGATTTGCTATGCAATTTGATTGAATGTCTTTTTTTCAAACTAATATGTCCTTTTGGTGATTTATGAAAGTCAATATTTGGTTGTGTCTTTCCTCATTTACAACTATAAATAAATGCTGATTCATAGAGTACCTGAATCTGGATGATTTTTTCCAAGGAACTTTGTGTGAAAGGGGGTGCCCCATTGCTTCATTTTCACTAAAATGTACCATGAAGACATTTCAATGACTTGTATATGAATGAACTAATCTGGGGAAGCTAGGTGTCACAGTGGACAAAATACCAGCCCTGGATTCAGGAGGACCTGAGTTCAAATCTGGCCTCAGATGCTTGACACTCACTAGCTGTGTGACCCTGGGCAAGTCACTTAACCCTCATTGCACTGCAAAAAATTGAACTTATCTGCAAACTAATGAAACAAGAATCCATGCAGTAATTTGGTTTTAGAGCATAAAAAAGAGAATAAATTCCTCTATGTCAGAGTTCAAGGATTTCAACAGGAGGAAATGAAGATTGATGCATCCAGGAACTAAAGAAATACCATATTGGTCCCAACACATGTGACACCTCAGAGACCAGTGGTGAGGAGATGGTTCCAATGGAAATGAGGAAAGATCTGCTCTAATGGAACAAACCATCAAAGCAGTCAGCAGCAGCTTGAGTGAGTCCCTGCTTCCAGGTACAAAGCTTTTGGGCATGGATGAAAATAGTTGACACATCTTCCTCCCTATTATTTCTGTTTTGTTTTGTTTTCATGCTGTCTCTGCTCTTTTAGGTTCTGGAAACAGAGCCGCTAAAATAAAAGGAAAATATGCTTTTCTTGCAGAAAGACTAAAAAGAGAAAACTGCTGAAAGTTTTGCAAAAATTTATCCATAATCAGTTTTTATATTCCCAGGAGTTTGAGGTAATTTGAGTGAATAGAAGGAACTTCTTTCTAGTATTTTCAATCATTCCTTCTCTACTGTCAACTCTCCCCCATCTCCTCAATTTCATACATGCCCCATCTTTCCAATATTCTTGAAAACAAAAGAAAATGACAGAAACAAATCTTCGATAAGACCAAATATTGCTTCAAGCCTACGTTTCTGCTTTCTTATAATTTTTCAAAGAAATGATCTCCACCATCTGTGGAAATGTACTATGTATGTTCAGAGGACAGTGAATGGACCAACTTGGCTGATGTAGGGAAGTAGTGAGAGATAAAAAAAAGTACATTGGTATCATTGGGGAGTTTCTCAGTCTGGATTCTTGGTGAGGTCTGGTAAAATTTTATCCACCAGTAGGCCTATAGGACTGAAGGTCAAATAGGGTGAGTAGCCAAACTCAAAGGAAAAGAAATTGATTAGTGTGCCAAGGAAGATTACTAACTGGAAACAGTGTTAGCCCAATCAGGCTATTTTCATTATATCATTAATGGGAACAGAAAAATTATGAGGAGCAGGTTTAGGAGAGAAAATAATGATTTACTTTTTATTGGCCATGATGAGCTTGAGATTCCAGTTGGCTTCCAGATGTGGATATATCTATTAGTCAAGTCAAGAAGCATTTATTAAGTGCTCACTGTATGCTAAGCACTGTGCTAAGTATACACTGGTACTACAAATATGAGCAGAAAGAAATAAAAAAAAAAACATTCCTTACTCTAAGGAGCTTGCATTCTAATGGAGGAATACAACATATAAAAGGAGGATGAAAAGAGGAGTGATTGTACGTCCAGTTTGAGAGATCCAAGGGCTGAATGAACTTTCAGGATGCTTCTATGGAATATATAAGAAAACCCAGAGTGTCAGGAGCCTGGTGAAAAATAAAGACCTGATTAACCTGGGCACTTTCCCTAAAATGGAGGTCCTGACAATTAACATCATCAGGCGCTTTGGAGAAGTTTCAGGATCAGATAGGTGGATTTAGGAATCAGTCATTTACAGAGGATGGCTAAATCTGTGAAAGTAAATGAAATTACCAGGGAAGGAAGTACAGAGAAGATTTTGAACAGATTTTTGAATAATACCTAGTGTTAGCTAATTCAAAGATATAGTGGAACAAAGGAACATCAAAGTGATATCAGACATAAGAAAGTTATGACATTGACACAGAAGCCAAAGCAGGTGAGATGATTAAGGGGATACTAATTGGGTCAATGCTCCAGAGAAGTCAAGGAAGATAAGGACTAAGAAAAGGGGCTTTGGATTTAGTGATTAGTATGCTAAAATGCAGTTACTGTGGAAGAGTGAAAACAACAGATAGATTTCAGAATGTGAGGGGATGACTGACTGCTGAGTAAATGGAAGTAGTAGGTATATATGGTGGCAAAATTATTTTCAATTTCTTTCAATGATGTTTTTTGATAAAATTGGAAACCCTGATCCCATTACCCCATAATAATCTGCCTATGTTTCATGAGAAAAGCCACTTTTTTGTATGTCGCTCTTTGGGTAAACAAAGACAGATATGGTCAAACTCAAAATTACATGGATCATCAGTATTATTGTGGCTGTTTATAATACTCTGATCACCTGGTGATTTAAAAGTGTACTCAAATTGTGTGGGCATAAGGCATCATAATGTTCATACTGAAAATTCAAAACCTTTTGATGACATCATGTTCTTGAATAAGTCAACACAATCAGGGTAAAACGCACACACACACACACACACACACACACACACACACACACAAAGTGCATTCTGAGATGGCTGATTCTGTTGAGCCCAACTTCCTTTTTTCTTTGTTCCCATATATGTTTTCTGATTGGTTAACAGATCTTGTTGATTGAAAAGGATTATCCTAAATAAGCAATATAAAGCTGTATTCATTCTATTGTTTATTTTATTTTAATTTTGGATAGTATTTACTTTAGTAGTGGAATGTGGAATCTTTGATCTCATCTCTTTCAGGCTATCTACATTGAGTGCTTGAATTGATCACTTTGACAGAAGTGATTTATATTTTCCATTAAATAAACAGTTGACTGTAAACCAAAACAATAATCCCAAACAACATTATCTGACATTCCTCAAATAAGTTACTTTTTGAATGGTTGATTTTTAAAAAAAGAATAGGGAATGTTAAGGAGGGTATAAGCACCTATTAAACAGAAAGTCAAACTTGCTGAAATATCTTCCCCTTAGTTTCAATCTCCACAGGAATACCTTTCCCCTTCTAAAATCAAATCCTGTTTTTGATTCCTTGTTAACTTGGTTTCTTATTCATTATGTCATTTGGTGGGCTGCTGTGGTCCTCCTTGTTTTTTCTGTGGAGTGAAACCACTTCTGGCTTATTGGCTATGTCCTGGTGACAGGATTTAGGAGTTGACTGCAGTCAGGTATTAGAATGTTATATGCTTCTCATTGATTGTAAAGACATTTTAAGACAGCTTCCTAGGAGAAATGTCAGGCAAGCTTGGGTTGTGATCATATTAATTTTTTTTTTGTGGGGCAATGGGGTTAAGTGACTTGCCCAGGGTCACACAGCTAGTAAGTGTTAAGTGTCTGAGGCCAGATTTGAACTCAGGTACTCCTGAATCCAGGGCCGGTGCTTTATCCACTGTGCCACCTAGCCGCCCCGATCATATTAATTTCTATGTATGATCCTTTTTGACTTCCCAACTGAGTTTGTTTGTATTTTTTTTTGAGTGATATAATAGCAATTTCTGCTCTCTGCCTTTGTCTGTTTATCTCTGTCTCTGTGTCTGTCTGTCTCTCTATCTCTGTATCTCTTAGTAGTACAAATGTTAGAAAATGATGGAATTTGGGAGATACTCAAAGGCTCACTTTGAGATTAATCTAAACCGATTGAATTAAGTGAGAGTGATTGACTTTTCTGATAAGTGTACTTCAAGTTAATTAGGTTGTAACCACATCTGGCTAGCCCTTAAGAAGGTAATGTTCTCAGGGCAGCTAGGCGGCACAGTGGATAGAGCACCAGCCCTGGAGTCAGGAGTACCTGAGTTCAAATCCGGCCTCAGACACTTAACACTTACTAGCTGTGTAACCCTGGGCAAGTCACTTAACCCCAATTGCCTCACTTAAAAAACAAAAAACAAAACAAAGAAGGTAATGTTCTCAGAAGTTAAGGACTTTGAACTCAACTTGAGACCACCTTCAAGTCCAGTGAACCAATGGATTTGGATAATACCTACCAATCAGCTTGAAGCAGTATGTAAGGACTGCCTCTACTCTAGACCTATAAAATGCTTCCACAGTCAGTTTGAGAGCAGTTCATGGTTGAAACAGGCTTGTGGTGGAGGACTTGAGGACAAACCAGACCAGGCTGGAACTCTAGGCTAGATAGGCCTTTTCTTAACTTTCTGAACTCCACATGATTACCTGGTATGCTTTAATAAATGCTTAATGCCCAAAGACTAGTGTTAAAGCTTCTAATTTAAGGCGACCACACATTTAGATTGTAACCATCACACAAGACTTCATTAATGTGGCCTTCATTTGTTGTCAGAAAGGATTTTCATTCCTATTGGCACCCCTACTGTGCTTTGCAAATACTAGGTATTAAGTAAATATATTCAGTTGTTGTGAATTAATCCATCTCCTATCAATGATGGCCTCACTTCATCTTGTACATAAGATTAAGAAGATATAGGGTCAATGTCTTTGTAGTGGTTGTCATAACTCAAAAGTATCCCAGGATCTAAACACTGAGGCCCTGAGTTTGGCATTGGAATCCCATACCTTAGGAAAAGGCCTACCTGGACATTTGGTCATTGACTATACAAAAGGATCTTTTCTCCCCACCTGTAACAATGACACATTAAATTAAACCTTCAGAGACTATGGTTTTCTCTGCCTCTTCACATACCTTTCTCTCAAAATAGTAATCAAATAAACATGACAATTTCTATTCAAAGGGGCAAGATAATCAGCTGCCCTATGACCCCTTTTCTTTTAACTCTCCAAACCAAAACTCTGTCTCCTTATCCCCCATATGAATTATATCTCCTATTAGAATATAAGCTCCTTGAAGAAAAGAACTGTATAACTTTTATATTTTTAGCACCAAGCATAGTGCTTGGCATATAGGAAGGGTATAATAAATGTGTTTCTATCATATCATTCCATTTATCTATCCTTTCATCCATTCATTTATTTATCAAGAGACTATAGCAATTTGGCAGGTTGGGTTAGGAAGGGGGACGTTCTGGAAAACCAGAGGGCTGTTGAATGAGAGAATCTAAACCCTTGCTGGAAAAGCCAAGCCCTTTCTGATCCACGGACATAGGAATATCAAGAGCTATGCAGCAACTTCAATAAACAAAATCATTTAAGTCATTCTTTGGAAGCTAGAAACTAGATAAAAACATCAAAATGTGAAGAGAGAGTTTAGAGTCAGCAGGTCAGAAAAAAGTGAGAGAAGATGAAGTCCATGTGGGAGATAAGGATTAGAATGGGTGTTCTTATCCTGGTAGTCTGTGAATTTTAATGAGAAAAAATATGTTCATTTTCATTAACCTCTAACCAAAATTTAGCATTTAATTTTAAAAAAGCAAATCAAATAAAAAACCCTGTTATTCTGAGGAGTCCATAAGTTTTATACTGCCAAAACAGTCCATGATATATATAAAATGATTTAGAACTTCTAAACTAAAGGGAGACTTTGTATCAGTTGAGACTTTGAGTACCTCTGTGAGTACATCCACATTTTCTTTTTGCTTTTTTTCTTTTTCTTTTGTGGGGCAATGGGGGTTAAGTGACTTGCCCAGGGTCACACACCTGGTAAGTGTCAAGTGTCTGAGGCCGGATTTGAACTCAGGTCCTCCTTAATCCAGGGCCAGTGCTCTATCCACTATGCCACCTAGCTGCCCCCACATCCACATTTTCAAGAACCTTTGACACCCACCTCTCTAGGTCCATCTATGTTGGTCTCTGACATTGTCTTTGGCATTAATTAATTCCTGCATGCCATCACATCCTCAGGAATTTACATAATTTCCTTAGGTGAGGTGGGGTATTATCACTTGCCTTTGACCAGAATAACACTTCATCTGATTGGTAGTGATTTTCTCTTTTTGTCAGGCCTGGTATAAGAAAGCCTTTGTCTTATTTGGCTTCAACCATTTTTCTTTCTTCTGTGTTTGCTAATCTGTCTATCTGCCTATAGCCTCTTTTCTGCATGTCAAATATCAACACATATCAACATTTTGAGCCAATTTTAGGATTACTCCTTTTGAGGACACAACGACATTTTTCACTAATGGGAAATAAGTTTCTTACATGGATTTTTTGTTCATATAAAATAATGTGATGGGGAGAGCACCAGTACATGAGGACCTTTGCTCTAATCATACCTTTGCTACTAACTAGCTGAGGTTTGTCACTTCCCTTGGACTCATTTTCCTGATCTGTGAATGAAAGATGTAGGCTAAATGTTCTTTCAGGGGTCTTTTTAGCTTAAAAAATCTATGATTCTGCTCTTAGCATTTGCTTGTTTTTCTCTTCTCTTATATAAAACACACTCAGAGAATTAGTGACTCGGATATTACACTTTTGTGATTTAGATATCTTCTTATAGGTGATGTTATAGAGAGTGAAATGCACTATGGGTAAAAGCTATCCCTCATAGCATCCCATAACTCTATAGAGCAGCAAAGCAATAACCAACTCGATATAGTGAAACTAGGGTGAGAGCAGGTTTCACTGGGCAAATTAAATCAGCCCAAGTCATCAGACTTTTCATTTCAGTTTTAAAGTGAGAAAATACACAAGCAATCATCTAAAAATATAATTACAGGGTGAAATACACAAGGCAGAGTGTATTTTTTCTAAATTACCCATTTTAGAATAAATGACTTTAGGAAATTATTTTCACAGAATGAGATTTTCTACTATTGAAAAACCTTCCCTCAAATGTATTCAAATTTTGGTACAAATAAATAAATAAACGAAAACTTGCAAATGCCAGAGTAATTGGCAATCAGGCAAAGAGATAGATGTCAGCCATTATGTCCCACACAATGCATTTGATTAAGGGAGAAAGACAGTATTTCCAGTTGCTTTGCTATTAATTGTTACTTTTACTAAAATAATATATATGTTAAACAAACAAAAAAGTATCCTTGAAAATGTGGACTTGCCTTCTAGTTCTGCTGCTGTCATTCAAAATTGCATAAAGCATTCATTAACTAATGCCAACCGCCCGGGAACCAAGTTGATATATGCCTTCCTCACTGATTGGGAAATATGCAAGACTTACTTAACATCTGCTGCTTGGGATGTGTTGACAGCCACTTAGCACTGGGGATGCTGTAAGGGGAGCTGTCACAGTGTAAGCCAGCAGTTACAGTGGTGGAGTTAGCTTCTTTTTTCCTGCATAATAGACTTTCCTTCTTAAAAATAACACAGAAACCATAAAAATGGAGCAACAACTCTGTGTTCAGGGGGACAGGCAGGGGTGTGTTTTTTGTATTTAAGCTGTATGGAACAAGATGCCAAAGTGAAGCATGTTCCAGGACATTTCATAGAGGCCTGTTGTCTCTTCCTTCCTGAACAAACCCATTCAAGGCTTTGATAATTTCAGAAGTGTGGGGAATATTCAAGAAAGGAGTAGGTAAAAAAAAAAAAAAAACATCCCCAAATATGCTGATGGATTAACTTTTATTAAATGGCTGGGAATGGAAAGAGGAAACTTTACCTCTGTCTACATGAGGTGGCATCAAGTTTCTGTGAATCCAGGCTCATACTGGCAAAGCTGATAGCTGGCAGACAGTCATATATGAAAAGATAGTTTGTATGAGCAAGGCAGACCATGGATTCCAAGTCCAAACAAAAGCATAAGGAACAATACTTTTTTACATACCAAGAGAAATAATAAGCTCTTTTCAAGAGGGAATAATAACAGTTTACATACAGAGACACACAACAGACACACACAAACATATAATTTTGAGATTTCTCAAAATATTTTCACTATATTTTTACATTTGATCCTCATAATAATCCTTCAGAGAAAAGATTATTATGTCCATTTTACAGGTGAGAAAACAAATCATGGGCCATTTGCCTTAAGTAAGAAATTAAACTAATCTGATAATGGCACTCATAGAAAATGAAATGGAAAAAGTCCATTTGAATTGGTGAGAAATTGAGTTCTAGTGAATCGATATATTTATTTGTCCAGCTAATACAAGCTAGAAGGAAGGTTAAAATAAAATAGTCTATTTGGTGTGGTTAAGATAGCCCCCTGCTCATCCAAAGCATCTAAATTTTTCATACTCCATCTGAATTTCTGTTGACACAGCCTAGTGATTTATTTAGGACTCCAAAGGCCAATGAAATGAGATGCGTCTTGCATCTTCTCCTGAACACCCTGTTGTCAGACTGGCATGCCACTCCTTTGGGGAATTAACTCAAACACAAAGACTTCCTTTGAAGGTTACCCATAGAAGGATTGCTGAGCTGTTATAGAGAACACAGACAAGAAAGTATGTGGATATCTCTAGCTAACTGGCCAGCACAGCATGGTTATAACATAGTCTATGTCCAAGAAAACTACTGTTCTCTGCTTTCCTCTGAACTCTAACAAAATAGAGTATAAAGATATTGATTGTTTGCCCACATGTGAAATAACACACATGGCTTATAAAGACTAGATGTGCTTTCTGACAAAAGTGGAATTAAGGTACAAGGCCACCATGTAGGGGAGGGAAGATGCAACACCAGAGTGCTAGAAGGATTGGTGAAATGCTGTCTTGAAAGTGGCTCTTTCAGAACTATACCACATCAGCTAAAACTAGACTGGGTGTGATCAGGGCTTTGTTGAAGATGCCAAAATTCTAAAGACCTATACTTAACAATCCTTCAACCAAGTAGAAATAATTGAGCTTAAAACCAGTTTAGCATGAACAATAAGTTAAAATAAGAAACTACCAGACAGCAGTATTTTCTCCGTGTTCACCTCCTCACCTCCATACTCAAACCCAGGTGAGTTTCTTCCTCATCACCATGGAATAACTTTACTATAACTCTAGGAACTCCTCCAAAGTCATCAGGTTCTCTCTCTCTCTCTCTCTCTCTCTCTCTCTCTCTCTCTCTCTCTCTCTCTCTCTCTCTCTCTCTCTCTCCCCCTCTCCTCTCCTCTCCTCTCCTTTCTCTCTCTCTCTCCTCTCTTTCTCTCATCTCTCTTCTTTCTCTTCTCTCTTTCCCCATAGCACCATATCACTAATTTGATGAATTATATTTAAGTGTCAAAATGATCAATATTCACTGGAAAATACATTTAATATCAATAAGTATAGATAAGCCTTTCACCTTTTCACATACAAAGAGTTATTGTGAGGATAGTTCTTCATAAAAAATAAACCATTATGCAAAGATGAATTGTTAAGATTAAATGAATAATATAAAGGTAAATATTTTTCTAAATGAAGAATGGGTAAATCTTTAAATGCAAAGAAATTTTTATACTTACTCCTCAGATTTTCTTTGCCAATTTGAAAAGTTCTAATACACCTTTGCATCTGATTATCTTTTAATGTGTTACTGATGAAATAAGAATGAATGTTTCACAGGATCATAATCAATGAAGTTTGGAAACAGTACATTTCTAGCCTTAGATATAACCACCATTGTCTTATGATTGGTATTGTTATGTATGTGAAAATTACATAGTAGACAGAAAGTCCACTTTGTTCTCTCTTTTGTTCAACATCTTTTCATGATTCTTTTAATCACACTGAGTGAGACTTCCCTTTACTTCTGAAGCTTCCCTTTCTGTCTCCAGAGAAGTCTGTCAACCAGAGAAACTTGCCATTTAGCAAATAAAAATGAGCCTATATTGTGTAATGAAGACTCACTGAAGCTGGCTAGAGGGGGTAGCAGATGAGATAGAGGTTCTTTTGGTATGGATAAGAATGGGAATAATCAGAGCATTGCAGAGAACATCATTCTTTCCTGTGGAGCTTCTTCACAGACATGCTAATGACTCATTTTTCAGACATCTTGCCTGGAGAATTTTCTATTCTTATGCAAAATTTGAATTAGGAAGAACCTTAGAAAAATATCCTGGTGACTCTAATTATGAGAGAAACTGTTAAGTAATAATTTCAATAATTAATAATAAGCCATTATTTACCTTTTGATAAGATGCTCTCAATTAATAACTGTATGTGCTTGTGTAATACTTTATTCTTCAGAATTCCTGGAGAATGAAGAAGGTACTTTGAATGAATGAATGAAAGAATGAAAAAAATTCTAAATACTTATTATCTAACCAGCATTATGCCAAGTTTCAAAGATACAAGTAAAAAAACATACCCCATTTTCAAAATTCTTAAATTCTAGTTGGGATACTTAACATATATAGAAGAGTAGTGTATAGGGATGAATATTTTGGATTAGAAATTTGCAGGGATAGTAAGTAGTATGCTAGGAAAGTAGAATGATGTACTTTTTCTGACTTGCAATGTTAATATGACTTTAATTATGATTCCTAAACTGAAAATTGGTAAGGATAATATAGTTGGTAGATGTGAGGCATTAAAGCAACTAGCAAGAAGATGGCAAGGAAGTGAAGTGAAGCATGGTGGGAAGTGATTGATGTAATGACCCATATGAGGTGTTTATGTATAATCTAAAAAACACAAAAGGGGCAATTAGGTGGTGTAGTGGCTAGAGTACTGGTCCTGGAGTAAGGAGGGCATGAGCTCAAATCTGGCCTCAGACAGTTGACACTTATTATCTCTGTGACCCTGAGCAAGTCACTTAACTCCAATTACCTCAAACATTTGGGGCCATCTCCAGTTGTTCTGATGTATATCTTGCCATTAGACTCAGATGGCTCTGGAAGAGAGAGTGAGGCTGGTGGCCTTACACAGCCCTTCCTCACTTAAATCCAATTCACTGAAAGTCATGTCATCACTTCCCAATGTCATGGTTCTCTTTGAGAATAAAAGACAAACAGCAATAACGATAAATACAAAGCACTTAAATGAATAAGTTCGTGGAGCTTACATACATACAAATTAATAAAAAGTTAGAGAAGGCTATTATTTCTAGATGATGCTCCTCAATAAGTGTTTGTTGTTCTAGGTACTCAACAAAGATGGTAACTGAAATGTTATTCAAAGAATACTACTTTACAAAGATAAAGTTCTGTTACTAGCTCAGTGACCACGAGCAAATGACTTTACTCTTGTTTGACTAAATTAGATAGTAATAACTCGCATTTATATAGCTCTTTAATATTTTCAAAGTGCATTTTTCACTGCTGTCCTGTTGGTAAATGGGACCAATTTGGTCAAAGTAATATCTGTCCATATCACCTAGGCTAGTTTCTTCCTAAAAAGGTATTGAAACCTTTCTTGAGACAAACACATAAATGTAAGGCTTGGGTCAGTGATGCAACTTTCTGGTAACTTAAGAATATAAAAGCTAGTCTGCAAGGGGTCAGGGACACTTCTTCAGGATTAATCTGCATGGCAACATGGGCAACACAGAAACAAGGAAGTTGTACTCTATTGAAGCAGTATTGTATTTTTGCTAAGCATACCTTACAATGGTTAGGTAATGAATTTCCTTTTGTTAACTGTTAGATGGTCAAGCATTGTTCCATTTTATTCTCATTCTGAAACTAGACCACCAAACTGGCCTAAACCAGACTTAACCTACAACAGGATTTCCCCCAGTGAGAGATTAGGTTCAAAGGGGTGATAGCAAGTAATAAAGCTGGATTTTAAAGACAGACATTTTGACTTTTACTGTCTCATTCTTCCCTCTGACATTCTAGGATTCAATTCATCAATATGTCGAGTATGTGTGATCTCAGCCCATCTCAGGCTTAGAAGATAAGTCTTGCAGTTTCTTGTGGCTTAGAGAGATTATATGAATTACCTTATTGGAGATTACTCTCCATCCTATACTCTGCATTTGAGACTAACCGGCCCAGCTTTTTCTGTCTCAGACATGACACTCCATCTCTTACCTCTATACCATGCTTGGAATGCACTTCTTTCTCACATCTACTTCATAGGATTTCTTTCTTCCTTCAAGATGCAGGTCAAGCACCACATTCTTTGTGAAACCGTTCCTTATACCCTCAACTGCTGGTGCCCTTCCTCTCAAACTACTTTGTATTTAAGTACTATGTATTCATTTGATATATTATGTATATTTTGTGTATATCCTTATGGTCTTTACTTTTAGTTTTTAGTTTTTGTTAAGTTTCATTAATTGAATTTGTATCCTCATACTGGCACATATGATGATTGTTTGCCCACAGTCAAACATATAATGTGTGAGAAGTGAGATTTGAACTCAAGTCTTCCTGGTTGCTATTCTAGACAACACTCTATATATAATAGTAACACTTTATGATTTTATAAAGAAACAAAATTCCATATATTTATAAGATGGTTATGTCTACTTGGATTGTCCAGATTTATAGATCTGACATTTAGGTCACATGAACAGATCTGATCTGAGGTCTGGCCTATTCCTATGGAGATATTCCAGGGGCTATGCCTGCACCACCAGCAACCTGAGGGGTGATGTGAGGTTGAAGGAAAGGAGAATATCCTGGGAGTACTACAAATGGAGGTCTCTTTTCTCCAGCCTATTAGAGTTTCATTAGGCCAGAGTGATGTCTGTCTCCCTTTACAGTCTAAGGTACAATATTTAGTGATCCAGAAGGAAAAAAACAAACAACAAAACAAAACAAAACAAACAAACAAAAACACTTCCCTGGTCACTTTTAAATTGGAAAGTAGTTTATCCTAACCAGATTAGTTTCTTCCCACCAAATACTGGTTATACAAAAGATGATCACTGATGAAAAATTGTGAGTAAAGCCATATATCCAAGCAAACAAGCAGTAATTGGAGAATTTATAAAGATTATGATACTCTAGAAAATGCACAAGAGTGAAGAAGTTCTTCCGCTTAGACAAAAATAATAGCTTAACTTAAACCAAGAAGGCTCCATCTCACCCAAACAAGCAGAGTTTGAAAGTCTCTAGGGAAATTAGGGACATTTTAAGGGACATCTTTCCTTATAAGCTGTAATCAACTTTTTCCCATATGTTTCTCTCTCAAAGAGTATTTTGTGTACTGAAAATCTTTGTCTCTTTCTCTCTATCTGTCTCTGTTTCTGTCTCTCTCTCTCATAAAGAAAACTTTTCCTTGAATAGTTTTCTCAATTGCTTTGGAGTTGGATCTTCTTTCACATATTCTGCAGCTTGCAAAATGCCATGGATTGGATGGAAGTCAGATTAAATATTATTTTTGTGCCCAAAGGCAGATGGGGTAGATGATAGAACACTAACTTACTTGGGAGTTGAGAAAAACCCACAACAGATAGACACTATCTGTGTAACCTTGGGCAAATCACTCATCTTCATTATACATAACTCTTTTTTTTTCCCTTCTGTAACATGACAAGATTGGATTCAGTATCTTCCAAAATCACTCCCAACTCTAAATCTTTGATAATGTTAGCCTCTCTGTGACATTTGAGAAACTGAGCATTCACTCAAAGACTGAAATAACTTAAAGGTAAAAACAAAACAAAACAAAGCAAAACAAACAAAAAACAAACAAACCCATGAACTGACTTCTACACTGAGTTCACTCAGTACTGACACATCATCTTCCACTCTACTAGTAGTTGCACTTAAATGACCTAAGAATTCAACACACAAACTCACAACAAAACCTCATTCCACATCATATCCCCCTATCCCTCTCTTCAGTGGTAAAGATACTGGATCCAGGGTGTGAAAGTGTGCTCAGGCTGCAAGAGACAGCCTGTACTGTGGCAACCCTCTAGGGGTAAAAACTTAGTGTGAGTGTGGGGAATTAGGGGGAAGTGAGGCAGCAGTGTGTCCTGAAAGGGAGCCAGGAACAGAGGAAAGGGGGTAGGATATATGTCTGGGCATGAATTGAAATTAACACAACACCTCACCCACAGTCCTCACAGAGATCTATACTACAGAAATCAACCCCATAGCACAAGCAAATCAATGTTATCAGAACTTCTGATGCTGGGCCAAAGAACTGAGCACCAGAGAGAGCAGGCCAACAAACTTCAACAGGTCACTTGTCTGGGGGGGTGGGGAGAGGGCTACACAGCTTTCCACTAAGCCTGAGGGAAAGAGTTCAGCTTCCAACTGGGACCACCTTATGTTCCCCTGAAAAGCACTTGGTGCAGAAACTTAGGCTGGTGAACCAACAGTTGGTCAACATGGGAATAGTCTGAGAAACTTTGAACTACAGTTCCAAAGGAAGCCATCATCATAAGGGAAGGAATCAGACAGTAAACAATAGGAGAAAATAAGGAAAACAAAAACTCCCTAAAACTACCAAGTGTCTATGGAAGAGGAAAACTAAAAGATCTTGAATATAAGTAGATAAATGAAGAGTAAAAGTATTAATTTGGAAAGAAATATGGCCTCCAATTCTAGTAAACAATTTTAAGTACATGTGAAAAATACTGCAAAATAAAAGGAAATGATCCGACACTTGATGAGACAGGGACAAAAGTTCCTGTTGAACTTGAAGACAACATGAAACCACAATACACTGTTTCTAAGTAATTTAAAAGAGAAATGAGAATTATGAGAGCATAATTAAAGAGCTTCATCAAAAAATAGGCAGGATAGAAAAACAGGAATCTGAAATGGCAAGTTTCACAAAAGAAACATGAGATACCAATAGAATGAGAATGTGAATGGACTGAGGTGAAGAAGAGAAGCAAAAAACAAAACAAATAAAAAAAACCAACCCAATAACATTAAAAGATATGCTCACTAATTTTCACATTGCTATACCTCATGAATTTCAGATTTCCTACCCACATTCACATCCTTTTGATTCTATTTTTACCCACTGTGAGATTTAAAATTGGATACTAGAGCATTAATCTCCCCTCTTTAACCTTTCTCTTAATTTATTTCCCAGACTAGTAAATGGAAGAAGCCTCATGTTTGGATGTTTTTCACCATGAACATTTAATGCATAGCTTTTGATAACATTGCTCTCCTCCTGCTACTATTAGGACCTAACAAAAGGAAAGAATGAAACAAGAATTTCTTAAGTTCCTGCTATGTACCAGGTACCATCCTTTGTACTTTACACATATATTATTTGATCCTCATAACAACCATGGGAGGTGTTGTTATCTTTATTTGATATTTCAGGTAACTGAGGCAAATAGAGGTTAAGTGACTTGCCCAGGATCACAAAACTAGCAGGTATGGGAAGCCAAAATTGAATGCACGTCTTACTGACTCCAGGCCCAAATCTTTATCAACTGTACCACCTTGCTTCTTTTTAGCAGACACAAAACTTGTTCCAAGATTAAATCAAACCCATAAAACCCATGATATTTAAGTCTTTTCACACTTTTCTCTCAACTCTTTTCAATTTCAGAATCTTCTTCTTCACTCACAGAGCCTTTCTGTCCCTTCTTGGGAAACCTTTTCCCAACCTTTTTATTATCCCTTCCAAGGAAGGAAAAAAACCCATAATTTTCTGCCACTATTGGATTTATTGAGTGGCCCAAATTAATTAAAAAAAACAACAAAACTAAAACAATAAAACAACACTTTTGAATACCCCCAGCTATTTCTGTCAACATCAACTACTCATCAATTTAAAAACTAACCTCAGAGCAGAACAAGGAGAGGTTAGATAAACACCTATCTATCAAGAATGATATAGAAGGGATTCTTGCATTGGGTAGAAATTTGGATGAATTTACTTTTAAGTTATCTTTCCAATATAAGACTCTAGAATTTTTAGAAAGTCTTGGTCTTTCCATTTACTGTAGTAGCCATTGTATATATTTAATTTATTATTATTATTATTATTATTGTTATTGTTATTTGCAGGGCAATAGGGGTTAAATGACTTGCCCTGGGTCACACAGCAAGTAAGTGTCAAGTGGCTGAGGCTGGATTTGAATTCAGGTCCTCCTGAATCCAGGGACAGTGCTTTATCCACTGCACCACCTAGCTGCCCCTATTTAATTTCTTGATCTTATTTTCTCACTTTGCATGTCTTCCCATGCTTCTCTATCTTATTTATATTAATTTTTTCTTGCGTCTAATATTCCATCACATTCATGTACACAAACTCTTTAGATATACTCAATCATCAACCAGTTCAGTGGCTCTTAGAGCCTCAGAATTATTTTGATTTGTATTTACCTTTTTATTAGTTATTTGCAGACATCGATCAGTATGAAGTAATTATATATATATATATATGTATGTATGTATATTAGTAATTTGAGCAATCATTCAAATTCTTATTTTTATAGCTGTATTTTAATGGGGAAGAAAAGTTTGCAACATGGAATATTGCCCTGGAAGTATAAGACTAGATGAGGTACTACAGTGGAAAACCTTAAGCAGCTATTGAATAAGGAAAGAGCCCAGATAAACTTTAATCACTTGATGATTCTGCCAAGAACTAGCTTCCTGGCTAATAGGAAGAACCAATTATTGATTTTTATTAGTTGCTAGGCCATATATTTGTCTATATTCAACAAATGATAATTTTTATTGTATGAAACAATTGAATTAATGTTTCATTCAAAGCCTCCACACACACAAACACATTATACAGTCACACATAAAAGTGCAAATCTGTGTAAAGATAAAAATGACTCAGAAAAAAATCATTAAATTTACAAATGAATTCTTATATTTTTGGAAATTTGAGAGATTAATTAACTTACTGATATGGATAATACAGCCATAATTGAGTTCAATGATTTGTCCAAACTCAGTTCCATATTAGTATGGAATGATCATGGTTTTTCTAAAATGTTAAAAATAAAAAGGTGCTGACAATATTTGTACTCATTGCATGATATGGAGACAGCTGAGCTTAATTAAGGAAAATAAACAGCAACTAGAAGAACGAATCACAGAAATCTGAGTATGGCAAGAAACAGGAAAGGAATCCATCATAACAAATCTATCAGTCATTCATCTTTTGTTTGTTGATCTCCAAGATATCAAGTAATATCTTGTTGAAAGTTCCCAAACTGTATTTATCATGAAGATACCTCAGACATGGTATTTCTCAAAGATCTCTTCTTATTTAATAACCCCACCAAAAAAATCAACCTTTCATTGTTTTGCCTCCAGCACTGTACCCTTCCTTCCATTCCGCAGTGTTTGCACCTAGGGTAAGATCTCTCCAGCCAGGTACTTTCTTGCAATTTCAATTGGCTGCCTTTATCATTGAGGTTTTACTCTCACATACATACACTCCAATAAATCTTTTCCCAGTCAAGAATCATCTCTTGCGGGGGGGCAGCTAGGTGGCACAGTGGATAAAAGCACTGGCCCTAGATGCAGGAGTACCTGCGTTCAAATCTGGCCTCAGACACTTGACACCTACTAGCTGTGTGACACTGGACAAGTCACTTAACCCCCATTGCCCCATCAAAAAAAAAAAAAAAGAATCATATCTTGGTTAGCACCTGTGCCTACATATACTCTTCATATGTCTACTCATAAGGGGACAAGAATCCCAGGGTCTCAATATCTTTTGTTCTCTGAGGTTCAAAGTTTCTCACCCTCAACAAAATTTGGCTTTAAAAGTTGACCTTTTCATTTTTCTTACTCCAGGATGAAGAATTTTCAATTATACATTTGCCTTTTTTTTAGCAACAAACATTTATTTTATTTTTTCCAATTACATGTAAGGGTAGTTTTCAACATTCATTTTCATAAGATTCAGAGTTCCAAATTTTTCTCCCTCCCTCCCTTTCCTCCCCGCTCCACAAGATTGTAACCAGGTTATATATATATACACACAATCCACAAGTGTTCTTTTTATCAGTTTTTTCTTTCTATGGGGTATACCTTTGTCTTTTTATCTTACTTTATTATTGTTCATATCTTTCCATAAATCCTATACTAAGGATTTGCTTTATATTTGAGGCCTTTCTCTGTTTTCTCCATGTTTTGTGGATATTAGATACCACTGTGATAATTAAAGGTTTTATTTTTGTCACTTTCTTTTGCTACTTGAACAGTTTCTGGTTTCAAATACCCTTGATTATATACTTTCTACCATTCCTCAAAAGCAATTTATCATGATGTTGCTGATTTATATCAATCACTCATCTTTCCATTACATTAGGTACAACCCAATTCAATCCACCAAACATTATTTAAGTATTAACAAGGATATATATATATATATATATATACACACACACACATATATATATACATATATATACACACACATATATGTATGTATGTATATATGTATATATATATGTATACACACATGCATACACATACATATATACATTATATACACTTACTAGATACTATACTATAGTATGTAAACATATACATATATATACTAGATATACTATATATAAAATTACAAGTTTTAAGTTATTTCCTATATGTCAACAAGTTAAAGAACATTTAAATGCTTACCACATAGCAAGAACCATGGTAATGCTGGGAATACAAATAAAACAGAAAGACAGTTCCTGCTATCAAGGACTTGAATTCTAATGGAAGAAGATAACACATATGATGGAGCTGAAAAGGTAAAGGAAAGAGACGGCACTCACATTGTTGGATGGAAGCAAAGTCTAAAGAATCAGGAGCTGAGCCTTGTGAGAAATGAAGCATGACTTGCCTGGACACATCCTCAAAATTGTGGTTATATGAGACACTTAGCAATAGGAGTGAAGGATCAGAAGAGAAAAGGAATGTTTCAGGGTGAGTAGGTATGTAGGACATGTTGACAAAATCCAGAGAGTTAGGAGAATACCTGGGAAAGCAACTTATTTTCGTTTTTTGTTTTTTGTTTTTGTTTTTGTAGGCAATGGGGGTTAAGTGACTTGCTCAGGGTCACACAGCTAGTAAGTGTCAAGTGTCTGAGGCCAGATTTGAACTCAGGTACTCCTGAATTCAGGGCCGGTGCTTTAACCACTGCGCCATCTAGCTGCCCCAGCAACTTATATTCTACTGGGGGCATGTAACAGGTAAATAAATTGATCAAGCATATACATTATCATTTAAGAATAAATAAAATATAAGCAACAGCAAAAAGTTTCCCATAAGTTATTTTACACATAGGTTGGGCCTTGAAAGAATCTAGGAATTCTACAAACTTAGAGGGAAGAGGGACTGCATTACAGGTATGGAGGACAGTGATATAAAGGCTCAGAGGTAGAAATTAGATAACACAATTTGGAGAACAGTGCATGAACCAATTTGGCTAAGACATGGATTATGTGAAGGGAAGTGATGTGCTACAAAATTTGAAAGATAAGCAGAAAAAAAAACAAAAAGAAAAAAAAGAAAGATAAACAGAACCATATTAAGAAGGTTATTAAATGCCAAGCTAAAGACTTTTTATTTTATCCTAGAGAAATCAGGGAGCCACTGAAGTTTTGTGAGCAGGCAAGTGACATAAATTTAGGACAAAATAAACCACCCCAAATTTCAGAGGTGGCCTAGACCAATCCCTTCATTTTACATAAGGGGAAACTGAGGTTGAGAAATGTTAGAATATTTCCATCAAATTCATTTAACTAGGGGCAGCTAGGTGGTGCAGTGGAGAGATAGAGCACTGGACTTGGATTCAGGAGTACCTGAGTTCAAATCCAGCCTCAGACCCTTAACACTTACTAGCTGTGTGACCCTGGGCAAGTCACTTAACCCCAATTGCCTCACAAAAAAAGAAAAATCATTTAACTAAACTTGTAGTTATAGGTAAGTGTCAGAATAAAGATTCAAACCCATGTCCTTTAATTCAAGATTCAGTCCTCTTTCCAGACACACTATCACTTAAAAACATTTTTTCGAACTATTTTAGGATTGTCATGTTGGCTCCACATTTTTCAGACTTGAAAAAAATTTCACCACCCTGATATTTTTATCAGGTCTTCCAACTTTTGCCTAAGCAGTTTTTTTTTAAACTTTCTCCTGTTTTGATATTCCAAGGCCGAGAAAACAAAGTGCAACCTATTCATTCCCTTTAAATCAAAGCATCAGAGGAGAACAGATTTAGAGAATTGATATTTGCAGTCAATTTGTCTAATATCTTCCTTTTAAAGACTGAACTGAAGCTCAGAGTGAATTTTCTAATGTCTTTGGAAGATGGGAAGTGACTTACCCAAGATCACACTGCAAAGCAGTGGTAGAGTTGGGATTTGAACCTAGCTCCTCTGATAAGAGTAACAGGTAGAAAAACAAGTCAAAAACCCATGACATTCATGTTGAACATGACTTATCAGTCAGTTTGTATGAACACATGAGCTAGTTACCAGTTCCATAGCCCTGCCCAATGACCCTGAGAGCTACTGCAGATTGTCTTTTTTTCTGAGTCAGTGATCAGCAGTTTTAATCAGTTTCCCAACCCCACCCTGTTCACACATATATGCATCCCATTGCCCCCCATTTTTATCAGCAAGAATCATTTCCTGGCTGGTAACACTTTTGCCTTCATAGACTTTTAAGGGTTTGGACTAGAAAGAACCTTAATTTTAGAATTTAGTTCAAACAACTCATTTTGTAGATGAGGAAACTGGAGGATAAGTGACTTGACCAGATGACATCCAACCATCATATTGTCTGTTGACATATATGTGCCTCTTTATGATTCTGGAACTAGAACCAAATAAATCTTGCTATATTGAAAAGGTAATGACAATTTATTTCCCCATGGTTCCATGAAATTCCCTTGTGGCTTTCAAAACCCAAACAAACTTCCCTAGTCAAATTGCCCCTGTGTATATTGTTTCCCTGTATTAGATTTTAGCTCCTTGGGTTACAGACTCCTTTGCTTTTGTATTTATATTCTCGGTGCTTAGCACAATGTAACAGCATATAGTAAGTTCTTAATAAATGTTTATTCATTCATTCACTAATTCCTTAACTCACAGGTTGTAAATATCAATGGTAGCATTCAAATCCAGGCTTTCCATCTCCAAATAAAATTACTCCATACTGATCCATGTCTGCAAATGCCAGAAGGAATCTTGAAATTTTTCTTAATTGAGAGGTTGCTTACTCCTTGAAAATGATTGGCTTTGGTTGTCCAGCATCATCAGTGTCGCACTATAATATGAAGCCTAGCAAAGCCTGGGGCTACTTTAAAATGGCAATAAGCAACTGTGCTCAAATTTCTCTGGTAACTAAAATTATCAGGCAAAATGAAAGACACATATTCAAGATGTGTTTCTGGGCCTGATTATATTGGCACATGTTAATGTTCAACTGTAAATATCACTGAAATCTTCAGTATCTCAGATATGGACATATATACATATGCACATATATACACAAATACACACACATGGATTTTATATATATAATCCATTTGGTGCAGAATACTCTTCTAAGTACTAGGGGAATCAAATGGAATATAGATTGTTTTCTTAGGGGACAATCGACTATACTTTCCTCCATAAATTTTCTTAGTACCCCATTCAGGGATATAATGCTGGCCTAGATTAAATACATGTATTATGGGGTATTTCTGCACTCCTGACATATTTCCTGGCCTTTTGGCAACTTCCAAATTAGGTGGGAAGACAATACTTATGAGGGATACTTACTGGTGAGGAATCTTTCTCACCTTCTCAGTGGATCTAGTCATAGAGATTTACCTAGAGCCTAGCTTCTTAAACTGTGGGATCACATAACTGAATGTGGGGGTTAAGAAAAAATTGGCAACAATATTATGTATACCTATTTTATATACATTTTATATTTTATATCAAATTATATATATATATTTTATATTTTGTATACAAGTATACAGATACTTGGGGTCACGTAAAAAATTTTCAGAAGAAAAGGTATCATGAGTGGAAAAAGTTTAAGAAGCCCTGGCCTAGAGCATTGACATGTTAAGTGACTTGTCCAGGGTTACACAGCCAGGAGGTGTCAGAGGCTGTACTTGAACCTAGATATTGCTTGTTCCTTGACTAACACCCTATGCACTGTCAAACTTTCTCTACTGTTTTGTTCTTATGACCTAGTCCCTTTACTCAAATAACTTCCAAATTATGTGGAAAGACAACATACATAGCAAAACTGAAGAGTAGGGCAGTGAAAATTTCCCTCTCACTCTATCTACTATATAAAGTAGTGCTATCAGCATCTCTGCACTTAAACACAAACACATTTTCATGTTTGAGTCAACATATATTCAATGAGGGGTTTCTGTGTGTCAGGACCTATCTCTTAGGCACCATACATGATACCAGAAAAAAAGAGATATTATTCTTTACCCCAAGGAACTTATGCTCTATTGGGGCAGGGGATATGTTTCACAAAATGTACATGTAAAGAACAGGACAATATTAAATAGTACGCTTTCAATGAAATGCTAGATTTTATCGAATAAAAAGCTTTAACAGATGCTGAAATTGTCCCTTCCTGATTTTAGATCTTCCACACCTTACTTAACTCCGTTCCAATTGGCTTTATGAGGCAGTGTGTGGACTTTTAGCACACTCAGGATTATAAGCATGGGGAAAAGCGGACTGTTACATGTAACAATTTTGTTTGATCCCTTTCCAGGTCTCGATTAATTCATCAGAATGCAATTTGTTTTGGGGTGTCTGTGGTAAAATATGAAAGTTTTTAACAGTCGGTTAGGATAACTGAAAGACGCCAGTTTTTCAAGGACCACCCTTTTGGGGAGATTTATGATCTAATATCCAATTTTAAATCTCACAGGGGGTTGGAGAGGACAGTACAAATCTGTTATTTCAATTTGGTATGCAGGAGAACTTCCTTTAATTGATGTAGATCAAAGAAACTGAGAAGTTGGTGACTTTTGCCCAGGAACATATGACATAATATGTGTCAAAGGCAAGACTTGGACAGAGATCTGTCCAACTCAAAGACTGGCCCCTCTCTGCACTATGCCATAATACCTTTGTGGAGTTCAGATAGCCTTCCAAAGCAACACAAAGTGAAGAAAAGGAGATTTCTAATAGGATGTCTAAAGGTTAAGGTGATAAGCTTTGCAAGTCTGAAGCAATAAGTTATGGCAGTACCATAGCACATCAAATTTGAAGGTGATCAATTGTAATGGTTTCATTCTGCAGATAAGAAAGCTGAAGCCCAGAGAAGGGAAATGACTTTACCAGGACCAGAGAGATGATTAATAGCAAGGATTAGCATTATGGTATTTTGATTCTAAATCTAGTGTTCCATTTCTTCCTTCCTCCTTTCTCCCCATCTCCCAACAGACACCATACATTTGCTTGGCAAAGGCATTTTTAGGCATCTCTGCTTTTCCAGATCTGAATGATGCAAATCTTTTACTGATAACCTTAACTAGTTTCCAAATAAAAGAATGCTAGATTTAGAACTAGAAGGAAGTTTAGAAGTCTTTGAAGACACCCTGTCCCCCTTTTTGGATAGCTTTCTAAAAATGCCTCTTCCTACCACATATAGGTGTGTCCATAGAAGTCTGCTTTTATATATTCCCATGAATGCTATCCCCACTAATCAACTAGGTCCTTGTTGTGCGATCTATTTAACAATTGTTTGCTGTGTTTCAACAAACAGAGGAACTGGGGGGCAGTTAGGTGGCACAGTGGATAAAGCACTGGCTTTGGATTCAGGAGCATCTGAGTTCAAATCCAGCCTCAGACACTTGACACTTACTAGCTATGTGACCCTGGGCAAGTCACTTAACCCTCATTGCCCTGCAAAAAAACAAAAAACAAACAAAAAACCAAACGAAAAACAAAAACAAAACAAAAAAAGAAAAAACAGAAGAACTATGCCAATTTGGAAGAATCAAGGGAAAATGTAATATACTCAGACATAACATAGAATTCCATATTTAGGTTCCATACTTTTCTGACCTTTTACTATTCTCTTCAAAGACAGTAGTATAGTAACTCAATTCCAAGAAGGTCCATTATAATTTTTGAAATGGTTTCTGGCTCCTGATTTCTACCACTTCTCTGCCAATTTGCAGACAACTGATAATATTACAAGAGGAATGAGATTAGATATATAATTAATACTTAACACACATTTATTAAGGGTCTATTATGTGCCAAGCACGATGGTAATTGCTGGAGCTACCAATATTAAAAAGAAAGACAATCCTTGCCCTCAAGAAGTGTCTGATCTAATGGGAGAAAACATTTGAAAAAAATCTGAAAAGAAGACCAAGAGGGAATGTGGTAGAATAGTCATTGAAGTAGAATATTAGTTCATCTGGGTGGGAAATGAAGAAATTTCTGAGATGTCTATCCTATCCCCTCTTCTTTTGTTTTGCCTTTTTTCCCCTTCAGTTTTGACTTTATTTCTCTAACCAAAATCAGCAAGGCAAATGAACCTCATTCAGCTGGAGGTCAGAATGAAATGTAATATATGCAGCCATGGTGGTGGGATGGGGTTGGAAAGATGGATAGTGAAGCATAGCAAAAATTAAGCTTCTCCCAAACAGAAAGTAGATTGTAAGAAGTGTCCATTTGTCATCATTTCCTTGATATAAATGTTTCATATGAAATTATAATTATTCAAAGTGCCTATTACATAATCATATAAGTACTTTTATTTCCCCTGAAACATACAATTTAATTTTATCAAGTGAGGCAGCTAGCTGGAGCAGTGCATAAACCATGGGCCCTGGATTCAGGAGGACCTGAGTTCAAATCTTACTAGCTGTGTGACCCTGAGCAAGTCACTTAACCCTCATTGACCTGCAAAAAAACCCCCCAACAACAACAAATAAAACAAAACAAATAATTTTATCAAGAAACTGAATTGATTCCCAAGATACAACCCTAAAGGATAAACCAGAATTCTTTCTTTCTTTCCTTCTTTCCTTCTTTCTTTCTTTCTTTCTTTCTTTCTTTCTTTCTTTCTTTCTTTCTTTCTTTCTTTCTTTCTTTCTCTCTCTCTCTCTCTCTTTCTTTCTTTCTTTCTTTCTTTCATTCTTTCATTCTTTCTTTCCAGAATTGTTTCTAGGTGAAAAAACATTATAAGGACAGAGAGTAACCATAGCTCACTAACTGCTTTTGGAACAAGTTTAGATTTGTCATCTGGATGTCCAGACAATTACTTTAGATTTATTGTCTCTAAAATAAGACTGGGAATCATTGTTGTCCTCTTTGACTAGCATGTGACAATAGCAGTCTTCCTCTGTCTCTTTATCTCTCTCTCTCTCTCTCTCTCTCTCTCTCTCTCTCTCTCTCTCATTCGCTGATAGTGCTCCTACAAAAATCGTACTTAGTTCAGTTTGGATTAAAACTGAGTTCTGTGCTGTGGATTCAGGCACTCTCACTAGAAAGGTTCTCCATAATGTAGTAGCAGGTGGTGTACCAAAGCTAAATGGCATTACTTCACCTATTCAAAATATCAAATTCTTTTTTCAGATAGATTATTGGTGAATTCAGTGACTTCTGTATATATGGTTGTCAGTTTCAGTTTGGTCAGTTTTATGAATAGACACCACTGTACTGGATGCTTCTGAACAATCTCAAATAGCTGTAAACTCTTTAATTTCTCCTTTTGTAATGAGCCCATAACAATTATCAAAATCTTCTTTGCAAAATAATCCCAGTGCCCATGGTGTGTGTGTGTGTGTGTGTGTGTGTGTGTGTCCAAGTTGAGGATATTCATTTATTGGGAGGATTACTCACAATGGAAACTTTGGTCATCTACTGTTCCATTCTCTTCTGAGCTGACCAAAGTCTAGATAGTGTGAGGATCCAGCTAGAAGAGCTCCTCTTCCATTTCCAGTTGATTGCAGTTGACTGCTCATATCATTTGCCCACAACATAGAAAATATTCCCAGCCAGCGTCTGGGGCTGGACCTGTTGTTCTAATTGGTGAAAAATTTCTTCAGTTTCTAAACCAGAGACAAGCACTTATATCAGTAAATAGCTTAGATTTTTCTGCTTGAAGATTATGCTTTTGCTCCAAGGTCCAAACAAATTCATCCATTTTAGGTAATCCTTCTAGAGACTCTGGTTATGTTATTTGTGAGCCTTTCACACCTGGAAAAAATTTTTTCCTTCCCTGGGCTTCAGACTGTATCCCCAGAAATCCAATCTCCTTGGTAACTCCATCCATGACTTTGCATGCCTCTCCAAGGCTTCCCTTCTGTTCTCAGTGTCATACTGGATACATTCAACACTGTAGTGTCCCTGTTCCCTCTCCTTAAAGAGAGGAGACTATGGTTTCATCCTTTAATCAGAAGGGTAAAGGGTAATGATTGGGTTTAACTGATGGGATTTTGTAACATGAAAATATTTCTGAATAATGAATTTACATGGAGGAGAAGGCAAAGAATTCCAAAATGAATACTGCTGGAGAAGTTGAAGAATGCATATAGTAGCTATACAGAACCTCTTTGAGATTATTTCCCCTTGAATATGGTGAATCCCCCTCTAGCCCAATCCTTCAACTCAAGAAATGTGATTTTCAAATTGGAAGGGATTTCTTAGGCCATTGAATCCAACTAATACTTAATCAAAATTCCCAACAAACAGCCAACCACTATTACTTAAAAACCTCTGAAGAAGGGGAATTCCACTGTCTCCTATGGTGGCCCATTCCATTTTGGGGTGGCTTTAATTGTGAACAAATTTTTCATTACATCAAACCTAAATTAGTCTCTCTCACTTCCACCCATTGTTCTTATTTCAGCTTTCCACAGCCAAGCAGGAGAAATTCAACTTCTCTTTCACATGACAACCCTTAAAATGCTGTTTTTGTGGGAGGGTGCAGTGGAACAATGAAGGTTAAGTGACTTGCCCGAGGTCACACATTTAGTAAGTCTCAAGTGTCTTAGGCAGTATTTGAACTCAGGTCCTCTTGAATCCAAGGCTGGTGCTTTATCCACTGCACCACCTAGCTGCCCCCTACATCCCTTAAAATTCTTGAAGATAACTATCTTTCCCCAAGTAAATATTCTCTTCTTCAGTCTATATGTCTTCATTTATTCCACTGATCCTCCTATGGCACTCCTTCCTTTGAATTCTTAAAAGAGGGTCTTAACTAGGAGGAATGGAAAATAATTATGTCTATTCACCTCATCTCAGTGTCATGGCTTAATTAATGTTTGTAAAGATGTTATGGGAGAAGTCAGCATTATCACTTACAGGCTTTTATGTTTCCAAGCCTCTCTGGCATACTTGCTGCCTTTTTTTTTTTTTTTGGTTTCTCATAACTGTCTGCAGTGACTATTACAATGAGATTTATTAATAACACCAGGTCCTTTGCCTCTGTCTGCCTGGGTAGGCAAACACCATGACCTGATGAAATAAGAATGTCAGACCTGAATTTGCTTTGGCTGTTTGCAGCTAAGAAATATGGGTGCAATGATAGCCTTACAAGTGATCACTGGCTCTGGGGAGGATGAGGGCAGTCTTCTATTGAATAAAAATAAAAGATCATTGCATAATATTAAACAAACAGCATTTTAAGAAAGCTTATTCTTTGTATTTCATGCTTTGAAATGGCTGGTAAAGATGATATTTGTTACAAGTAATTTTGTTCACATGAATTAGGCAAAATGAATTTTTTGGGGATATTTAGGATATTTGTGACAATACATGCCATAAAATGGTCAGATTACTCTGGAAGGGCCAGAACTTAGACTTTATCTGGCTAGATGGGATCTGCTACATAGCTTTGGTCAAATTCTAAAGGAGATAATAAACAAGTGTGGAAGGCTTGGTACTTATGCAATGTCAGACTGGATAGAAATTGTTTTGGCAGACCTTCTAAGGTCAGCAAAAGTAGGCCTGAAGGACCATAAGTCCTCTAATCCATAGAACTGTTTTCATTGCTTAGTACTGGACTGTATTATTTTAATTGTAAGTATCAACTAAGCCTACACACTAAGACAATTGCTATTGTAATTGACCAAAAAAAAATGTCCTATTAGAAAACCAGGTAAGTTGGCCAGGTATAGAGTGTAGACAAACAAAGAGATGGAGCAATTGTATTACCAGGAAACACTTTATAATTCTTTAAGGTTTGGAAAACATCTCCTATGAATCTCACTTGATATTCAACATCCCTTTGAAGTTAGTATTGTTATTATCATTATCATTTTATAGATGAGGAAACTGAGGCATAAGTTAGGTGATTTACTCAGGGACACACAGAAAATAAATGTCTGAGTCAGGATTAGAATTTAGCTCTCATTGACTTCAAGTCAAACATTCTGTCCAGCACACTAAGAACAACTCTAGTGTTCTAATATTGGAGGAGAGCTTAATCCTAGAGCAGAGGGTGTTATCTGTCTATACTATCTTATATTTGGTTTTGGTACGGGTTTCTTTGTCTAAAAGTAAAAAAAAAAAGGAGAAGGAGGAATGTAGGTAAACTATTCTTGTTATCGAGAAGACAAAGTGGGACAGTGGGAAAAATGACAAATTTGAAGAAGTCAGTCACAGGACCTGAGCTAAATCCTGGATCTACTTCCTGTGTGACCTTGGGCAAGTAACTTAACCTCAGTATTCTTCCTCTGTCAAAAAAAGGAAGTAATAGACTAGTGACCTTTAAGTTGCTTTTAACTCTAGATCTATGATTCTATGATATGGGGACTGGAATACTGGTATGAGCAGCTAAGTGGCATAGTGAATAGAGCACCAGGCCTGAAGTTAGAAAGAGTCATATTCTTGAGTTCAAATGTAGCCTCAGAAACTTACTACATGTGTGAACCTGGGCAAGTTACTTAACTGTGTTTTCCTCAGTTTCCTCATCTATAAAATGAACTGGAGAAGGAAATGGCAAATTACTCTAGTATTTTTACAAAGAAAACCCCAATGGGGTCACAAAGTGTCTGAAATGACTGAACAACAATTTTGGTATCACCAAGAAAACCTGTTATTTTATTCAGCAGGGTAGAGAAGACATTCAATAAAAGCCCAAATTGTACTCAGGTAATGGTACTAAAGAACTCGTTTTCTTTTAAACTAATTTATTTCTTTAGAATTTTTCCCACCTTACATGGAAAAACAAATTGTAACATCAATTTTTAAAACTTTGTGTTCCCAATTCTCATCCTTGCTCCCTATTCCCTGTCTTAAAAATTCAAGCAATTCAATATGTTATACATGTGCAGTCATGCAAAACATAGCAGACAAAAGAACTTTAGAAAAAGGAACTAACAACAACAAGAACAACAGCAACAACATATACTTCCATCTGTATTCAGGTACCATAAATTCTTGCTCTGTAGATAGATAGCATTTTTCATGAGTCCTTCAGAGTGGTCTTGAATCATTACATTGCTTAAAATAACTAAGTCATTACAATATTGCTGTTATTTTCTATACATGACATTTCACTTTGAATCAGCTCATGCAAATCTTTCCAGGTTTTTCTGATAGCATCTTGCTCACCTTTATTTTAAAAATAGTAAACTACATTTATATAGCAGATTAAAGGAAGATTTCCTTACAAAACACCCATGAGATTGATTACTGCAACAACAGTAATAGCTAATATTTATATAGTACCTTATATCTGACAAAGAATTTTCTTCACAATATTCCAACAAAGTAAGTACCATCATCACCATCCACATCCTCACCATCCTCATCTTACATTGCTCTTGCCTCTGCTTAAAAATTTCTCCCAGTTACTATTGCTGTGTTTCCCTCCATCCTATTTACTCCACATGATATTTACTCTTTTTTCTATGTCCTTTTACCCTATCCCTCCTCAAAAGTGTCTTGCTTCTGACTGCCCCTCCACTAATCTGTTCTCCCATCACTCCTCCCCCCTTATCCCCATCCCCTCACACTTCCCCATAGATATATTACTATACCCACTTGATTGTGAATGTTATTCCCTCCTTGAACCAACTCTGATGAGAGTAAGGCTCATTCACTCCCCCACTGCCCCCCCCATCTTCCCCTCCACTCCATTAGCTTTTTCTTGCTTCTTTTATGTGAGATACTTTACTCTATTCCACCTCTCACTTTACTGTTTTCACAGTGCAATCCTCTCACCCCTTAATTTTATTTTAATTATGACATCATAGGGCAACTAGGTGACACAATGGACAAAGAACCAGCCTTGGATCCAGGAAGACCTGAGCCCACACAAGACACGTCCCAACTGTATTACCCTGGGCATGCCACCCAACAGTGACTGAGGTCAGATTTGAACTCAGGTCCTCCTGACTCCAGGCCCAGTGCTCTATCTATAGGTCATCACTTCTAAACCCACCAACATTCTGTTAACCCAAACCTTGATTGACACCACCTCCCTTAGCCTACTCTTCCTTGGTCTTGGAGGGTGAAATACAAAAGTCCTGGATAGGGGTAGAGCCAAGATGGTGGAGAAAAGGCAGTGAGCTCTGGAACTCATGACACAATTGCTCCAAAAACATCCAAATAATGCCATAGGACAATTCCTGGATCAGCAAAATCTACAGAAGGATGTGCTGAGATCATTTTCCAACCAAGAATGGCTTGAAAGGTCAGAAGGAGGGAGCTGCTGTGCTGAAAACAGGAGTGGAGCCCAACCCCACAGTCACACAAACAGCGACCCAGTCCCAGGAAGGCCTCGTCAGAGAAAGAGACTTCCCAGAGCCTCTGAATCAGCAGCAGTGAGAGTATTGTCTGGAACTAATTTCACAGTATGGTGAGAGGGCTGAGTCCTTGGCATTACAGGGATCTCTGCTGCTGAAAAGGCAGAACTTGCATTTTTCACCCCTACTGGGAACCAGGAGTTAGTCTTGAGTAGCAGTGGCCCAGGTGGGGGAGGGCCACAGGCTCGTTGGAACTGACAACCATAGCACACAAAGCTGGTTGATTAGCAAGTTGGCCCAGGGTTATCTACAAACCAGGGAACAGGCCAGGTGAGTGAAGAATCTTCTCCTACTTAAATCACACAACCTGGGACCTCCTGAAGCTTGGGACAGTGCAGCCTGGAAACAGTGCCCTACTTTAAGGAGCTAAAAGTAAAGTGAAAGAAAGACAAGATGTGCAGACAGAGAAAGGTGAGGAACATAGAAAGTTTCTTTAGTGACAAGGAAGATCAAGGTGCACCCTCAGAGGAGGATGGCAATGTCAGGGCCCCTATATTTAAAGCTTTCACGAAAAATATGAATTGGTCTCAGGCCATAGAGGTGCTCGAAAAGGACTTTGAAGATAAAGTTGGAGAGGTAGAGGAAAAAATGGAAAGAGAAATAAAGGTAATGCAAGAAAGATATGAGAAAAAAATCAACAGCTTGAAAAGCTAAATGGAAAAGCTCTCTGATGAAAATAATTGCCTAAGAATTAGGATTGAACAAATGGAAGCTAGTGACTTTATGAGAAGCCAAGATACAATAAAGCAAATCCAAATTAATAAAAAAAATTGAGGGCAATGTGAAATTCCTTTAGATTGTAAGCTCCTTCAGGGCAGGAACTTTCTTTTTTTTTATTAATTATATCCTCAGCATTTAGCACAGTGCCTTCCTCATAGTAGTTGTGTAATGTTTATTGAATTTTGAAATTAAGCTTAAAAGTGCATTTCTTCCCTCTTCCCCATCTCCTTCCCCCCTTCTTCCCTCCCTTTTTAGAGACTCTTCTTAAACATTTCCTAGCACAGGAAAGTTACTGAGTCTTACTCCTGGATTTTCAAAATGAGGAACCTGAGGCCTAGGGAGATTGAGTGACCTGATGAACATCACATAGTTGTAGGCATCAGAGTCATAATGCTAATTTTGAGCCTTTGATTTGAGAGCCAAGTTTTTCTCCAGTCTATCTTACTGACCCTCACAATCTCATTTGATCCTCACACTAACCCAGGAAAATATGAAGTACAATCATTATCATGCTTATTTTATGTCAGAAAACTGAGTTTCAGAGATTAAATGACTAGTTCTAGTATCATAGCTAGTAAGTAACATAGCTAGGTCTTAAACACAGGACTTTAAACTCTACTGCCACACCTGCTTGTTCACCATTAGGCTATTTTAGCAACAAGTTGGGGAAAACTGATTGAGTTGCTACAAATCATAGAATCTTAGATATAGGAAGTCCATCCATTGTCTTATTTTACCCTGAGTGGTAGTGAAAGCCATAGTAACTGGGAAAGAGGGGGAGGAGATAAGAGTTTTTCCTCTGAAGCCTTTTCCCATTATTGAGCAGCAGATAGTAGTTACGGTGCATATCACTTAGGGGATTCATATTTTTGCCACTCTGAAAGGTAAGAATTTGAAGGTCTAAAAGAAAAAGTTCTCTTCTGTGCTTCACTGGTGTGTCAGAAGCCTTTTTCTGTGACACAATGCACACTTGCAAGCCCCTTCTCTTGCTGACTTAGCTTATTGTTGTTCATTTCTTTCAGTCATGTCCAACTCTTTGCAACCCCATTTGGGGTTTACTTGGCAAACATACTGGAATGGTTTGACAATTCCTTCTCCAGAGCATTTTACCAATAAGGACACTGAGGCAAACAGGGTTAAGTGACTTGTCCAGAGCCACACAGCAAATAAGTGTCTCAGGCTAGATTTTACCTCATGGATTTAAGTCTTCCTGACTCCAATTCTGGCATTCTCTGCATTGTACCACCTAGCTGCTCCAACCTAGTTTGCCCACATGCAAATTGGTAATGATAAATCACCTTCCTATTTTACATACACTTTAGAAAAAATAATATAATGTGAAATGTTTTGAGGTTCTTGAATGAAAAGTACTCTATGTGACTAAAAAAAAATAAAGGTCAGCTAGTATTGGGACATGGAAGTACAATTTCCATATAGAAAATTTATATCAAGTATTTGAATATGAAGAATAAGTATTACCTCAAGAAAGGTTACCATATACCATAAGTACATAAAACAATTGTTTGAGACCATCTGTGGTATCAATTTCAAACACATAATTTACTTGTAGGTATTGAGGTTCATGAAGTGATATAGTTTAAAATATTTAATTAATTGCTCAATCAGGTTATGGGCATTTCAGACTATTATGTCTTTAGTGATGACACATTATTATTTAATCAATTTTCGGTTTCCCCTGACTATTGCTCTTCTTGCTTCACAAATATTTGACTGACAACCATGCGCTTTTTTGCTTCTGCCAAAATTTGTGGTAGTCATTGTCAAGATAAGGGAATAATTTGAAATACAAGCTGACCACTCAGTCTAAAAGAGTGCAAAGGTAAACTTTTGCTTTCTGCATCAAAGACCTCCCACAAACAGTAGTGGATATGCCTTTCTCCAACTTCTATTATACTTTAATAAAAAACTTTGATTTTTATAATTCATGGAAGAAGATTCAGGAAATAAATAATTCAGGACAATGGTGTTATAAAGTTAATCCTAACCAATAGTATGCCATTAAAGTAAAATATGAATCTTCGAATAGTTCAATTTTATATTTTAATTAGCTCTTCAGAACTAATAGCTGACAATTGTCCTTGTTTAGGTCAAAAACTATTGTTAAAAGCCTGATAGTTTTAAAATCTTTAGAAGGAATAATGGAAATGCATTTTTCCACATTAGAAGGAATAATGAAGATTAAGTTATAAGCTTCCAGTCCATTGTCCCATTGCACAGTTAATTCATGATGTTGCTCTATATATTAGTCATGACTTTATCCAAAGATTAAGTACCACATTGGTCTGAATATAGATAACCTTCAAGCATTAGTAATACCCTTAAATTAGTTCTATTTAAAATTATATATATATATACACACACACATATGTATATATATGAATATGTATGTGTACACACACACACACACACACATATATATATATACATACATACAATGATATGTGTGTATATATGTAGTTGTACACTTAAAAAACCACCATCAATGAGATGCTTCATTTTGATTTTATGAGAGCTGTTTTTGGCAAAACAGAGTGAACAATATCAAAACAAATATGGTAATCAATGGAGTAAAACAAATTCAAAAACTCTCTTTTACATTCAGACCACTCTATTCATAATTCCTCTAATAGTCTTTGTTCGTTTTGCCCTAAGATACATTTGCCTCTGACTGGAATAGCCTGTTTTACTCTGCAAATATTCAAAATTCTAAGCACCTTTCAAGACCCAACTCAAGTTCCCTTTCATCTATGAAACCTTCCCTAAACATATGAGGTCAAAATAATAGTTTATTCTTCTTACCTCACCATATGCATTGTATCACTTGTATGGCACTTCCTGCCCACTGCTTTGTGGTTTTTCCTCAATTACCTAGAGTAGATGGTCAATCAATATTTATTGAATAAGTGAATGAATATTCAAAAATCTTAGGTAAGTGTTTTTCCGTGTCATCTTTTTTCATGACATGGAGTTTAAAAGAGTCATTGGATTTAGATCTGGTTGAAGCTTTGCATTTTAGCTATGTAAAGTTTTTCATTTTATACACAAAAAATATAATTTAAGGTATGTTTTGAGATAATCTAGAGGAATAGATTGTAGGTCATTATGCTCTTGGTAAGGGAGTCGTTCTATATTTTGTTGATGAGAATGTGGATGAATATATAAATATTGCTGAGTATTCCAGGTTAATACACAGTATCATGGCATTTGAATCTAGAAAGAACATTAAGAGGTTTTCTAATCAAACTTCATTAATTTACATGTGAGAAAACCAAGATTTGGCCAGGAGAAATAACATTTTTGTTTGTATGTTTGTTTGTTTTTCAGGGCAATGGGGGTCAAGTGACTTGCCCAGGGTCATACAGCTAGTAAATGTCAAATGTCTGAGGCCTGCTTTGAACTCAGGTCCTCCCGAATCCAGGGCCAGTGCTTTATCCACCATGCCACCTAGCTGCCCCTTGAAATAACATTTTCTAAAGATCACACAGAGGTAACAAGTATCAGAAACAGTTGCCAAATCTTGTTTATTCTCTATCTATTTTATTTCTCACATCTATCCCCTGCTCTCTACTCATATAGCCACTACTCTAATTCAGGCTCTCATCACCTCCCACTTGGATTAGTGCAAATATCTTCCTCATTGGTCTTCATGCTTTGTCTCCTCCCATCTATAGTCCATCTCCACAAGGTTGTCATATGATATTTTAAAATTATGTCTATTTTATTACCCATGTTGACAGCAAGGGTTCTTCACAAGAATACAATGCCATTGAGAGCCACAATGGAGTTGCAGAAAGAATTCTAATTAAGCCATAGATGCTTAAATATTTTTTATTTCTAAAATTTATAAGATTTTATTAAAGAATATATTTTATTCAAAAATTCCCTCAAGGGCAGAAAAGTTATAGAGGGAACTCCCAGAATCATGGGTTCAATAGGGATTGAATCCCTATTTATTTGTGACAGAGAAATATTTTAATACAAAATTGAATTTTTTCTCTGGTAACCAACTGATCAAACAGCTCTTATTCAATGGGTATCACTCAATGGTTTAAAACTCAAATGTTGACAATACATAACAATCAAAAGACCTTAGTTTGACTTCTTTCAGGTAAATGTCACTAGTAAAACCAAGAAAGATTGTTTGTTTAACTTGTCTATGGGTAAATAAACTCTACCCCAGAACTCTGCCTGCTATAAACTCTCAATTCAATAAGGTCCAATGGCTCCCTATTGCCTCTGGAAAGAAATGCTTTCTTATCTGGCCTTTGAAGGTCCTCTTAAACTGACTTCAACATGCCTTTTGATAAACTAATTTTACTTTACTCCAATTTCCTCATTCTATGGACTTCTTGCTATTCCTCACACACAGTAGCCTACTCCATATAGATGCCTTTTCAGAATCACTCTTCCATTTCAAGGATGCACTCCCTCTATCTATTCCCCTTTTAGAATCCCTCATATTCTTACATCAATTCAATTGTAACTTACTAAAAGAAACCTTTCCTAATCCCCATGCTGCTAGTGACTTCATTCTAATATTACCTTTTATCTCCTTTGTATTTATTTTGGATAACTTTGTGTGTGTGTGCACATTATTTCTTTCAATAGAATAAAAGATTCTTTGGAGAAAAGGGGATGTTTCATTTTTATTGTGTTTTGTTATCCCTGATGCCTATCACAGTGACTGGCAAAAAGTAGGTGCTTAATAAATGTTGATGTTTGATTGATACTCTAACTACAAAATATGATTTCTTTCTTCTATGTCATGTCATCTTATCTTGAAATAGGCAGTTTATATATTAGTTGAAATGAAAGAATAAGACAAGAACAAAAGCATAAAATAAAAAAGCTGGTATTAATTCTCTGAGCTTCTTTTCTTTAGCTTCCTCTCAACAACTTTTACCAATCCTAAGCTTCTAAAAATGGTGGCCAGCTGCTTTGAAATATAAGTGTTAAACACACACACACACCCATACATACATACATACATACACACACACATATTTAAAGAAGCATCTTTGGGGAATGAAAACCAAGATACATAAAGCAAGTCAGCTGCAAATCAGTCATTTATGGTTGAAACACCAGATCAAAATGATTAGATTTAGTGGGTTTATATGTATACTTTTGATTACTGTCTTCTCAACTTGGTCTGCTGAAGAGTCAATTATTTTATGCCTGCTGTTTTATGAACCTTAAAGTTTTTAACAGAAAGAGTGGAGGAAAATAAAATGGCATTTAATGGAGATAAGTAAAATGTGAACACTCCAGAATAAGTGAGATTTCTCATATAAATGTGTGGAAAGAAATCTCTCTCATTCACTAGATGAAATTGTTGCAGTTTGTTCCCCAGGATTATTTCAAACTATGGGGAGAGAGCTATTTGGCTGATGTTGTTATACTTCATAACTGGTATTAGTTCAATACTTGCTGCAGTATAGGATAAAATAGGCAATACATGGATTTACTTATGTTCTAATAGTTCTGTTGGATAGAATGCACATAATCCACAGCAAAACAGAATACAAAAGCTCCCAGATTTTATGAAAGGGGCACTTAACTTATATTTTGGCTCTCTTTTTCCTACCTGTATGATTTTTATGTCATCTTGTTTTCGTTTGTTTTCCATTTTGTCTAATTCTCTGTGTCCTCAATCGGGGTTTTCTTGGCAAAGATACTGCAGTGGTTTGCCATTTTCTTCTTTAGCTAATTTTACAAATGAGGAAACTGAGGCAAACAGAATGAAATGATTTGGCAAGGGTCATACAGGTTGTAAGTGTCTGAAAACAGATTTTAAAGTCAGGAAAATTAACCTTCCTGACTCCAGCCTTGGCACTAGATCCATTGTACCAACTAGCTTCCCTCATGTTAGTAAGTTACTTCCTTTCTCTGAGCCTCATTTAACCTCTCTGAAGGATTAGAGGGTTAAAATAAAATTATTTCTAAGTTACCTTTTAGGGTTAACTAGGTGGCATAGTGGATAGAGTGTCAGACCCGGACTACAGAACTCATTTTTGTGAGTTCAAATTTGGCTTCAGACACTTACTATGTGCCATTGGGAAAGTTGCTTCACCCTGTTTGACTTAGTTTCCTCAGCTGGATAAGAAACTGGCAAGCTATTCCAATATGTTTGCCAAGAAAATTCCAAATGGTGTCATGAAGAGTCAAACACAAGCAAAATGGCAGAACATCAACAAGGTACATTATAGAGCTAAATTTTGAGATCCCTATATGACACAGATCCCTTCTCTTAGGTGAAATACAAATATTTTTTTTCCATGGGAATGAATCTGTTTATCTAAACCTGACCACCCACACCACAGATATGTGACATCAACCAAAAATGGAACAATGTACAGGCACCTGAGTGACTAGGCATATGATAGCAGGCTTTTGGGTCAGAGTTAAAGACTATGACAAGTTAGTCAACCAGAGCAGGAGAAACAAAACAAAGCAAAACAAAAACAAAAAACACAACATTTAGCAGTTGTCAGAATTGGAATCAGGTAGCTGAAGTTTAGGAATTCAGAGTTAATATTAACAGAAGTCAGATCCAGCAGAAGTCTCAACTGTACTGTAAGCTCACAAAACACCTGTTATAGAATTTGGCATGTAATCCATGTCAAGTTCACTGGTCTATTGGTTGTGGTGTTCACCTCTTCCCTTGCTAAGGAAAGAAGGATGCTTTCCCATATCCTGCCCTGAAGAACCTCTTTTTAATTCTTCTCAAATAATCATTGTGAAAGTGTGGTTTTATAATCCTGTCTGAAAGACCTCTGATCAAAACTTTAAGTGGTGTATCGTTTTTTTGTTTGTGGGTCATTATTATTGTATTGATGTTCCATTAATAATAAAAATATCACACATACATATATGTAAATGTAAATATACTTACATAAATTATACATATACATATATATACACACACAACAGTTTACAAACTGCTTTCTCCACAATAGCTCTGTGAAGTCGGTAGTAAAGACGTTATAATATCTATTTTATATATCAGAACACTGAGTGTTATAAATATTGTAAATTTCCCAAGTTCACATTTGTCAGAGGCCAGACAAATCCATTTTAGAGCTTCTTGTCCAGTCCAGTGCTTTCGTCTGTATCAAATTGCCAAAGAGCATCACACCTTTCTGATGGTGTATATATGTGTGTGTGAGAGATACTACTTCACATTTGCAATAGTTCTTGATACTTTTCAAAGCCTTTCTGATACAATGTTCAATACATTCTTTCCCCATTTTGAAAGCTGGATCAAGAACTCTTCAATGCATTACCTAACATCACACATCTGGTTAGTGGCAAAGGAAGATACCCAGGTATCCTGATCTTATGGTCAGGTCTCCTTTAAATCAATGACATAGATTCTGGGCGTATTACAATATACACTTCTAGGTCCAAAATATGTTGGAATACAAATCTTGGTCATGATTGGATGCTTGATTGTATCATGCAATCAATTTCATAGCATGGATTTATTGGATGGAACCAATTAGCAATTATCTCCTCTAGACAAGGAAAAAAAAAAGTTGAGTCAAAATGAAACCAAAAGAAACTCAAGTTTGTTGAATAGTTTTAGCACTATGATGTTACTCACTAATTATGACCAATAAATTCTATAAGAAGGGCTGTTAGGGGCAGCTAGGTGGCGCAGTGGATAAAGCACGGCCCCTGGATTCAGGAATTCCTGAGTTCAAATCCGGCCTCAGACACTTGACACTTACTAGCTGTGTGACCCTGGGCAAGTCACTTAACCCCATTGCCCTGTAAAAACAAACAAACAAACAAACAAACAAACAAACAAACAAACAAACAAACAAAAAAAGAAGGGCTGTTAATCATTTGTATCCCCACTTAATCCCATTTTCTCCACCTAAATTAATTAATTGATCATCTCCTGAAAATGCTTTATGCTTTTTTACCTTTTCTCATTCCATGCCCATCTGGTGTTCCCACCTTCGAACACACTTCCCCAAATCATAGATCATAGAATGTTACATTTAAGAAGGACTTTAGAGGTTATATAAAACTCCCTCATTTTATAGATCAGGAAACTAAATCCCAGAAAACTAAAGTGAATTTTCCATGGTCACATAGTAATTGGCAGAGCCAGGATCCAAGTTCAGTGCTCTTTTCACTACAGTATGTTGCATCTACTTCTTTCTAAATATTACGTATGCTTTACCTGTCAAGTCCCTTTCCAGATAGACTTCCCTGATTATTCTAGATAGTCAAAAGCAATTTCTTCCTTCTCTGACCTCAGAGGATTGTTCTTTGGTTTGAAGAATATTGAATGCTTAGGAGTCAGGGAACACAGTAAGCCCAATTTAATGGAACTTTGGTTGAATTCTTTCATTGTTCTGTCCATAATTTCTTCAACTATTAAATGAGGACTTACTTTACTCTTTAAGGTTTCTTTTGATTGCAGTATTCCATAGCTTACATCATGTATTTGTTTTGCTGGCAATTGATGTTATACTGCCTCATTATATCTCTGCTGCTGCTGAGCTCTTAATGTCTAGTATTCATATAGTTGCCTTGTCTCACCAACTAAACTGTAAGCTTCTAAGAACAAGAGACTTTTGTTTATGTGTATTTCTTTCCCCTTTAATACATGATAGTGTTCTGGGTGACAAGTAAATGCTCAATCAACAGTTGTTAATTTGAGTCATTAAATTATTTAAAAATGTTTTGTTGAAATAGATACAAGAGGAACTTTTGAGCATTATATATCTTTCTAAAATGATTTCTTGGCAGAATAGGGAAAGTAGAGTTTTCATCACATGGTAGAAGTCATTATTAGATTTGGGGGACAAAAAGATATGGAGAAAATAGTATGATCTTATGCTGCAAGGAAAATGGGATTTATGCATTCAAAGTCAAAAGGTGTATCTGGGACTTGGAAGGATGAAGGAAACTCATTTTATAAAGGAAAAAAAAAGCAAACAACTTATGAAAAATGGCATTTCCTTTCCTCCTGTAAAATGGATAATGACTATGTCAAAAGATATGAAAACATCTGGATAAAAAGTGAGAAATTCAGTGACACGCCTGGATATTTTGTCCACAAGACTCCAAAACTGTGGTGTATTTGGAAACACAGAGATAAATTACTTAATTGTTTAGCTCTTAACCAGATGTCTGGTCTTATGTTATACCAAACATTCATATTAAATCACATTTTTAACCTTTTATCCAAATGTTCACTGTCATTAAGAGGAAAAGCACTAATGAATACCAGAAGATATGAAATTGCCAAGAACAGAAAGATAATTTTATAAAATTTTATAAAATTTTATTTTTATATATTCCAATAGGTGGCCGGTACGGACCCATAATTACAAGACAAAGAGACGCATTATGAATAAAAGTAATCCTCATATAACTAGCAGTAAAGAACAAAAAATTTAACTTAAAAAATGACTCCCTGAGGAAATATTTTGGTGTACACACATATATTGAGAGATATTTATGGAATTTGGGCACTTAATGAACTACTTTTTGATAATTACAAATATCAGAGAGTTAGATTTTTGAACTAGTATCAGACAAAAACACAATTGGCAGTTTTCAGAATTATTCATATTCTTAAATTCTAAGGAATATAGTTTTCTATCTAGGATAGCATCAGTGTGAGGTTGAAAGCATTCATGATAGATGAACACCAGGGCTACTTTTCAGCCACAAGAACTAATGCATTACAAGGATTGTATCTTACAAGATCATAGATTTAGAGGTGGAAGATACCCTAGAGGGCAACTAGTTTAACTTTTCCATTCTACAGATTAGTAAAGTGAAGCCCAGAGAGGTTAAGTTTCTTTTGTAAGATTACACAAAGAGAAGAGGTGATGATTTTGTCATCTCAGAGTGGAAATGACAGAAGGATGGAGCTGTCCAGAAGAGGCCAGGTATAGCAATGCAGATACACAATTAAAGATCTGAAAGATACCATACGTCTAGCCAGGCAAACAATTAAGTGGAGAGAAATCAACTGAGAGTCGGAGAGAAAGTCTTACAATTACTCTTTCTGGGTCCACCTTGAATGTCTGTTTTCTATGTAGCCAAGTAATCCTTTTACTTCTTCCCTGTTCATTCTAGATGCCACTTTCCACAGTAAGCGTTTCAAATCTTTTCTCTCCTCAAGCCTCCTATAGTACCCTCTCCTCCTCTCCTGACTGCTGAGCACTGCACCTCATATATTACTATGACTGAGGAAATAGAGGTTGTTCAGCATAAGCTCCCTCTTTTCTCCTTCTTTACATCTCAAAACCTCTTAGCAAGTCTCTTCTTTACTTCAGTCTTTGTTGAATAGATGGCTCTTCTTTCTGGCTAGACCAACCCATACATACACATATATATGCAAATACATATACAGACACACACATGTGTATGTACACAGACATATACATACATACATACACACAAATATACACATACATATACCACTCTCTCATGTCTCCTCCAGTCAGTCAACAAGCATTTTTAAGAACTTAATATGTACTGGGTACCATGCTAAATGCTTGGAATACAAATATAAATAAGAAATATGGTTTCTGCTCTCACAATCCAATGGGGAAGAGAATACATAAAAAGAAGCTGAAAGGAGGTAGGGTTAGAGGGAAGGTAGCCAGCAGTCCAGTCCAAAGGATTACAGTTTGATGAGAAATGAAGAGTTGGTTGGCCTGGGAGGCTTGTTTAAATAGAGAATTTGGGAGTAGTTATTTTCTCTGCCCTCCAGCCCTCCAGTCAGAGTACTGATGAGGTGTGAGTACCAATGCTGATGCAATCTGGAAGAACAAATTTCTTGATAATGAGGTTCTTGTGAGTATGATTGAGTTCAGTTCAAAGGAGATTTGCCAGGTAGGAAATCCTTTCGGTATATTGCTCTATCAATTATTTTCCCTCTTTCTAATATTCAATCTTTTCCTAGGTATTGGTACCTTCCCTGCTGCCAACAAACTTGCCCAAAACCTCCCTATCTTTAAAAAATGAAAAATCACAACAACCCTCACTAGACTTTACTTGTCCCTCAAGCTATTATACTATTCCATTCCTCCCTCTCTCATCAAGATCCTAGGGGAAAAAACTACTTACATTCAAAAAGACTGCCTCTAACCATAATTCATTGCCTATACTTCCTCTCTCACTCTTCAGTTCTTTGAATTCGAACCTCATAACTCAACAGAAACTGCCTTCTCCAATGTTACCAATGATATCTCAATTGCTATATTTAGTGAATTTTTCTTAGTCCACATCCTTCTTCACCCCTCTTTAGTAGTGAGCTTTTTTTCCACCATCCTTTCCTCCAAGATCCTCTTTTTTCACTGGATGATCCTATTACTTACTACTTTCGGTGGGTTCTCCTTTTACGTAGAATGATTGCTTCTTAGTCTCTATTGCTGGATCATCATCCTTAACACATTGTTCTCCTGTTATTTCTTTGTGATCTCTCTTAGTGATATTATCAGCTCACATTATATTTATAATCTAAATTATAAATCTCAATGCTGATTAGTCTCAGATACATATATCCAGTCTCAATTTCATTCGCAGTTGGTGTTGCCTCTTGAATACCTTATTACCATTTCCAACTGGATGTTCCTCAGGCATGTTAAATGTAGCACATTCAAAAAAGAGCTCTATATCCCCCTCCCCTAAATATATTAATCTGTCAAGAGTGCCACCATTTTTCTACTGAATTTTACAAACTCAGTATTATTCTTGACTCTACACTCTTATTCATCCCACATATGCAATCTATTGCCAGATCTTATTTGTTTTCCTCCACAAAATTCCTTTCATTCTTCCCCTTCTCTCAATTCAAACAACTTCTATTTTGGTTCAGGCCCTCAACATCCTGAACTATTTCAATAATCCTTTGAATAGTCTGTCTGAATACAGTATTTCCCATTCTAGTCCATGATCTACATGGTTGCCAATTTGATTTTCTTAAATTATAGGTATGATTATATCAATCTTCTCCTCAACAAACATCAGGGACTCCCTATTACTCCAAGGATCAAATACCAACTCCTCTATTTGGTATATAAAACCCTATAATCTTGGTTCCTTTACCTTTCTTTCCAACCTCATTACTCATTAGTACCCTTCATATTCACTATAGTCCACCCAAACTGGCAACCTTTCTCTTTCTCTTTCTCAAGCTTAACACTACATTTCCATTCTCCATGTCCTTGTCTTACTTATCTCTTATGTGTGGAATGCATTTCCTTGTCACTCCTGCTTCTGTTAAGGGATAAAATTCTAGCTAGTCTGTCTAAAATATCTAATGAGTGGTCACCAATAAATTATAAACTTTAGCAAGAGCTAGGCTTTTAAGAATTTATTAAGGAGACTAAGAATTTGGTAAAGAGAGAGAGAAAGGCCTACATTCATCTATCTATTAAAGGGAGAGCACATTTCTAGCTCTGCTCTACACCAGAGTCCAAAGGAAAGAGAGAGAGACAGAGCACCCAGCTCCCCCTTCCTCCTCCCACCAGCAAATGTCACTTCCTGACGCCAAAGAAAAGACGCATGGTCTTGCCCTCAAAGACCTTCCTTTCATGGCGGAACTTTTCTACAGTAAGTCTCCAGCAGGTGGCATCATTCCAATCATTACACTTCTTAGTTTCCTACTTTTAGGACTCAACTCAAATTCCACTTCATATATTCAGCCTTTTTGAATCCCACCAGCTGCTTTTGCCCTCACTCTCAAATTTTTACATGCAAATATTTATGTATACAGACATATACATGCTTTCTTCCCCAGATGAATTATAAACTCTTTGAGTATAGAAGAAACTCTATTGTTTATGTATCCTCAGCAATTAGTAGAGTTATGCCTTCCACGTGGTTATTTTTCTCATCATGGTTTTGACATATTGTGCATCAGCATAAGAAATTAAATGGGAGTTTTTGAAGAGTTTTGTGGAAGTCACAGATAAGTGAAAGAAAGCAGATCATACAGAAAGTTTAGAAACTTGTTTTGGTGTTTTCTTGGCAAAAGGTATTAGAGTAGTTTGACACTTCCTTACACAGCTCATTTTACAGAGGAAGAAACTGTAACAAACATAGCTAAGTGACTTGTCCAGGGTCACACAGCTAGTAAAGGCATGGGGTTGGATTTGTACTCAGGTCTTCCTGACTCTAGACCTGGCTCCCTATCCATTCTGCCACCTAGCTAATTTTCTGTTCATAAGAACTCATAAAATTATTTATTAAATGTAATATCTATCATCTATCTATCTACCTACCTATAATCTATTTACACACACACCACACATATACATAACTACTGCTTTGCTACCTCCTGCGTAATGTTAGTGTCTTGTCTCTATTACCTTCCAGCTAATCTTGGTATAATACATACACACACACATCTAGCAATGTAAGTTCTTTGATGCATAGTGTCTATTATTTTTGCCTTATTTGTATCTGGAGTACTTAGTATGGTGCCTGGTACATAATAAGTACGTAATAAACATTTGTTGACTGACTCATATAATGAAAAAGACAAACAGGCAAAAAGATAGACTAGGGAGATGACCTCTCTAGGCATTTTGCCTCTCTACCAAGCTTGCAATAGACAATGCACGGAGGTAAAGGATATATGCATGATCTCCCTGTGAGTTGAAATAAGTGAAACAATTAGACTGGGTGGTAGTGCTGGAGACCAAGGCAGAGGTTTCAAATGAACTTGATCCAGCTGAGGAGATGCTGGAGTTTTTGGCAAAGTTTGTGAATGGACTTTTGACTAAATTTAAGGAGCTGTTTTTTGACTTTCAAAAGAGATTAAGTTAATTTAGTAAGATTTTTTCCTCCCCTTGCTGTCATTTACACATTATTTTTCTCTTATAATGCTTTATCATGGTGGAAATTTGTAGTTGGCTTCTTAAAAGCTATGCCAGCATAATATGGATGAGAAGCATGAATACAAATATTGAGAATTTTTAGGAATATGTGCCACTAAGATGGAAAAGCTTTGGGTACAGGCCTGGGAACAAACTGTCTCATTCTCCAAGTATCAACATAGCTGAGGTCACAGGGGCATATTACCTTAGACTTGGCCATCTGGGTATAAAACTTGCTGACCATAATAACAACTTATAAAATTATTTAATAAATGCAAAAGAAATGCAGTCTCTGGGGTCTATATTGGAATCTCCTTCAGATAAATATATACTTATAGCTATAGCAGTTGCCTGAAATTATGCCTTTTAGCTTAGCCCTCAAGAATGCAGAATCACTTCTGTGCCATGATGAATCATTGTACAGGGAGAAAGAAATAGGCCAGACATGTTCCAAAAAGCAAAATACCCTGATCCTAATATTAAATAAGCATTCCCTAAGAAAATCCAAGGATCAAAGAAAAAAATCCATGGTGTATCATATCTAGGAGATAATGCATGGAAAAGAATAATAATATCTTTTTACTCACTTTTGAAGTAGAAGTTGTAAAGGACCTCACTTCTGTAAAATAATTCGCTTTTTCACCTGACGTGGAAATCAGCATTGAAGACAGACTCAATGCTTCTGATTCTTTCCTATACTCCTCCTATTGTATTGTTTGAATTCTGCAAATATGTACAAAAGTGCAGATCAAAGAAGAATCCTATCTTTTATTTCTTCTTTGTGGCTGGTGAGGTTTATGCTAATCTAGCTTGAACTAAGAGCCTGAGATTCAGGAGATTAGAGACACAAAATAATGTTTAACCTGGAGATAAATCAGATCTATTGACTGATGGGGAGGCTGTCCTATGGGGACATCAGGGAAAAAAGGAGATGCAAGAGCTGCATTTCTTCTTACTGCTGGTAAAAGGGATTTAGGGTAAAAGAAGTAGAATTTCAGAGGCTAAAAAACCGCAAAACCCACCAAAACTCCAAGGAAAATGGTATTCTAGTGAAGCTATTTTCTGCCTCCTCTGTGAAGATATTGATCACATGTCTGCTGGTAAAGATGGAACTCTAGTTTTGAGATGCTGACTTGGCCAAACTTCAGAGTCTAATTACCATTGGAATGTTTGTATAAATTCTGGTTTAAATTCACAAGCTAAAGAAAGAATTAATGTATATAATAATTATTGCTCTTGTGCTATCATTTCAAATAATTCCTATTTTCCTTCACCATAGATTGTTTAATCGATAAGGATACACTATAAATTAAGGATAATAAGATCATAGATTTTGGGCAGGAAGGGACTTTAGAGGTCATGTAGTTTCACGCTCATTTTGCAGATGAGGAAACTGATGTTCGGCCATGTCACCTAGCTTCACTTAAATTATCTTTTTTATGGTAGGGTTATAGTTTAGAATCTTCTCCCTCATAGGATTCTGACCTTTAATCTCCAAAAGCCTGAATAGATCATTATATCATATAGTATACAACCAAAGGCAACATAAAAATAACATTTACTTGTTACTCAGTAGCTTGGAGAATGTTCACGAGCTTGGAGAATGCTCACAGAGGCATGATCTGGATTATAATTCATCAAAGGGTACTGAGAAAAAATAGTTAACATATGTAAATATGAATTGTCTATTATTTGGCATGGTTCTAGGTGGTGGGTATACACATACAAAAAGTGAAATGATTTATACTCAGAAGAAGCTTACATTCTACTAGGGGAAGAGAAATGCACACACACACACATATATAAACTTTATTATATATATATATATATATATATATGTAAATATGTACAGCCTATATATACATATAATATATGTCATAAAGTAAATTACAAACATAAATAGAAAGGTGTTATGTGAGGGAGGGCACCAACAATTGGTAGGATAAGGAAATGATTCATGAAGAAGATTGTGTTTCAGCTGCATCTTGAAAGAAAAGGTGAACTCTCTTAGGCAAAGGTAAGGAGTGAGCATATTTCAGGCATAGAAGATAGTGCAAAAGCAAAGAGAGAAGGCTACTGTGATTGGATCAGAATGTGGGAAGTAAAGTATTGTTCAGTTAGTCTAGAAAGTAGTTTGGAGACAGGTTATATAGGACTCTAGAAGCTGAACATAGGAGTTTATAGTTTATCTAAGAGGTAATAGGAAACTATTGAAGTTGATAGAGTTGAGGAGGCACTTGCTCATAATTTTGCTTAAGGAAAATTATTTTGTCAGGAGTCTGCCAAATGGACTAGAAAGGTGAGAGTCTTGAGTCTGGGACATCAAGTGGAGACTGTTACAATAATCTGAATAGAACAAAAGAGAGGAGAGAGAGAGAGAGAGAGAGAGAGAGAGAGAAAGAGAGAGAGAGAGAGAGAGAGAGAGAGAGAGAGAGAGAGAGAGAGAGAGAGAGAGAGAGAGAGAGAGGGAATTGTAGTGCAGGCTTGAGGGAGGGAGGGAGAGAAAACTCATTTAAATAGGAGCCCTCTCTATGCCTTGGCTTTCAACAGCTCATCTTAGACTCCTAGCATATAAATGACTCTCTACCAACTCCTGTGGCCCCACTGGGTATGAAGTAAGAGCAAGTAGTACTTCAGTCTACATTTGTTGCCTGGTATCCCCTGAAAAATCCCCTCTCCTCCACAAGTCTAAATCCTACCTATCTTAAAGGTATACAGCTTCTAGGAAGACTTATTTCCATCCAACCAAGAAAAACATCACCAACGTCTGAAACCTTGCTATCTGCCCCACACACTCCACACTTTAGAATGAGATCTGTATCCAACTCTGCATCACTATTCAGCTGTTTCCCTTGTGTGTGGTGCATGTGTGTGCCTTTGTTTTTGAAGCTACACTTGAACTGCTTAAGGAAGGACCACAGGACCAGGCGCAAAACAAGTGCTTTGTGAAAGATTTTAAATGCAATTATTCCCTATTTTGCTTTGTTTCATTACAGACAACCTTGGAGAGTTGTTTTCTAGAAACCAGATTCACAACAGAAAAATAAGCAGTGTGTGTGTGTGTGTATGTACACACACGTGTATGATAATTGATTACACAATTTCCCCCATCAGCAAAGGGAGGCCATGACACTACAGAACATATTAGCAAATATTAATTTTATATCATAAGAAGTACCTATTTATCTCTGGTTGACAATGGAATATAGTCACTGGATGGGAGAAATGATGTTTCTTTATTTTTTAATGTATTTTAATTTTAGGGTAGATTACAGGAGTTCTTAACTTAGGATCTGTGGATTTTTTAAAACATATTTTGACACATTCCTTTCAATATGGTGGGTTTCCTTTGTTATCTTATGCATTTTTATGCATTTAAAAACACTCATTTGAAAAGGAGTCCATACACTTCACCAAACTGCCAAAGGGTCATTGACTCCAAAATGGTTAAAAATCCCTGGGTTAGAGACGATACATTCTACCCCTGCTCCTCTAGATTCATGGAGGGCTTCCCTCCACACATCATCAACAACCTGTTGACCTACAAGTTATGGTCCAAGTATAGGGACAAATGAATATTATTTAACTGGTGATTGATCTGTGGTACAACTGCATATCAACTTTGTTTAATTACTTCTTCATTATTTAGCCCTTGGTGTATCATCTATTAATCACCTGTGAGTTAAGAATTCTAAGTTCCATCCATTAAGAAAATGAAGTCATTAGTTAGAAAACCAGCAACAAATACAATGTAAGTGAAAAGCAATCACAATACTGGATAAGGGCCAACATTTACATAGTAGCCTGTGATCTAATAAGATATAACAAACACTTTTAAGGAGACTGAAGAGAGATAGAATGTTATTTTCCATTTCCAACTCAGAAATGGTGCATAGGTGAATCTAGTAAATACATTCTATCTTCATTTGGAATACCCAATCTGCTTTGAGATTCATATGGTCCACTGAAGATTTAAAGGAAAATAAAAACATCAATTGTGACTTTATGCTCTAATTAGGTATATCATTACAGTGAAGAAACTGTGGAGAATAAAGGTTTAATGGACATTGAAAACATGAAAATAATAACTGTAACCACCAAAATGGAAGGTATATATGTGTGTGAAAGTACATATGTTTGTATGTATATATGTATGTATGTATGTATGTAAGTTCAACTAAGTGGCTTTGTGTATAGGGCCTGGAATCAAGAAGTCCTGAGTTCATACCTGATTTTTAACCTTTGTTTGTCTTAGTTTCCTCATCTGTAAAATAGGAATAATAATAATAATAATAATAATAATAATAATAATAATATTTATCTTTCAGGGTTGTTATGAGGATAAAATGGAAAAATAATTCTAAAGAGCTTATCACATTTCCTGGCACATAGTAAGCATTATATAATTGCTAGCTATTATCATGTTAGCTATTTTATGAATGGTCATTTCAGAGACAGCAATTGCATTTCTAAAGGGTAAACTTATACATAGATTTCTCTTATTTGGTTTTACCAAGCAGGCACTAGTGTCTAGACCCTAATGCAGTCACCCAACCACTACATTTCCCTTCATTTCTAAGGAAAGGTAATATATCAGCTCACTTTTGAACAACAGCAACAACAGCAACAACAAGAATATCTTCCTACAATACTATTTCCAAACCTTCACCATCTTAATCTGCCCTCCTCCAATGCCCTAGTTTAACATTTGTCTTAAAATTTGTCATTTGAAGTTGATATGGGCTTGAGATGTGGTGTCACCAAAGCAAAGAACAACAGAGGAGGATACATGCCTTCCAAATCAACTTTCTCCTGTCTGGTTGAGAACAACAACTGTTCCATATCTCATTTGTTATTTACTATATATTTGCATCATTATTTATTTTTACAGGTGTACATGTATTATTTCCCAACTCCCCTGTTGTTATTGTGTATTGGATGGTGCAGTAGACAGTTCCAGGCCTGCAGTCAGAATGAATCATCTTCATGAGTTCAAATCTGGCTTTGGGCACTAGCTGTGTGACCCTCAGCAAGTGATTTAACCCTGTTTACCTCAAAGTGGCAAACCACTTCATTGTCTTTGTCAAGAAAACCTGAAAGGGGGTCCCAAGTGTCAGATATGACTGAAAATGATGAACACTCCTTGATCTTAGTTGCCCCAACGTTAAACATATAACTCCTGGTGAAGCCTATGGGCTCCTCAGAATATTTTTTAAATTAATAGTTGATGAAAATCCTAGAAAATAAGCTCCTTTAGAGCATAAATTTTAATCCCCATAATGATATACACATAATTGATTCTCATTAAATCCTTGCTGATAAGGAGGATGAAGACAAAGATGCAGATAATATTTCAGTTGACTCAGCAGAAAGCCTCATAGGAAAGCTCACTTATTCCTATTCTTTAGGCCTATATACACAAATAGTCCTGTGATTTTTCTCCCCATTTTCTTTTATGTATTACAAATGCCTCTGATTTGTTCTTTTACAACCATATAAGTTGTGTTTCTGAGCATTTTTCCATGCTGCATTTCATTTTATCATCTCTTGTCTATATTTCCAAATGTGTCCATTTATTTAGCCTGTTTTTTCCATGTGAGCTGTTATTTACAATACCACCTAATTTAATATTGATGCAACTAAGACCAAGGAGCTATTTGCATAGCCTTGTAGATCACTGATTGAAAATTCAAGCATGCACGGACTGAGGTGAAGACCCTGCTGTATTTTATCAGCATTCTTTCCTGCGGCTTACTTTCATTTTCCTTTATAAGTTATGGTATTTCAACCAGCTTTCAGGCCCCCAAAGCAGATCTACATGACCACATACAAACCGCAGATTAATTTTTTTACCAAAAATTGTGAGAACCAATAAGCAGGACTTGATTGTACAGCCAAAATTAATTCCAAAATTTTACTAATGGTGATTCAAAAGTTAACCCATGCAGTAATAATTCTGAATCGGAAAATTTTAGAGCTTCAAGACATCTTTGAGGTTGACTTCAATTCCCATAATTTCAAATATGGAAACTAAGGTCCTAAGAGATTAAGCAATTTACCTAGATTTGGAGTTTGATGTTAGGACTCTTGATTTCTAATCCAGTGTTGGTTTCTGAGTTACCATATTGACTAATAAGAAGCTGCCCTTCTTATTACCTCTTAATTTATTTTTAATTATTTTGATATTTAGCCTCCAGTATTTCTGTTATTTTCTTAAATATAAATTTAGTATTGATAAGAAATTAATAATGGGACATAGGAAACAACTCAAACTGTACAGTTTTTGTACCTGGGGAAAGTGGCAGATCTCCATGAGACTGAAATTTCTAGGCCACTGAAAGACTTTCTGGAATGGGGAAGATGGAGGATGGCTAGGGGCTAATTTGGGCCTGTAGGATTTTGAAGGTGATAAAAGGCTATGTACTACAGTTCTTTTTTCTGGATGTGGAGAACATTTTCTATCATGAGTATTTTAAATTCGTTTTGGATCATTGTACTGCTGAGAAGAGCAAAGCCTAGCACAGTTGATCATCACACAATGTTGCTCTTACTGTGTAGAATGTTCTCCTGGTTCTGCTCATCTCACTCACTCTCAGTTGATATAAGACCTTCCAGGTTTCTCTGAAATCCTCCTATTCATTGCTTCTTACAGCACAATAGTATTCCATTATATTCATATACCAGAACTTGTTTAGCTATTCCCAATTGATGGGCATTCCCTCAATTTCCAATTCTTTGCCACCACAAAGATAGCTGTTAGAAATATTTTTTGTACATTTAGGTCTTTTCCCCTCTTCTATTATCTCTTTGGAATCCAGAGCTAGTAGTGGTATTACTTGGTCAAAGGGCATGCACAGTCCCATAGCCTTTTGGGCATAGTTACAAATTTGCTCTCCAGAATGGTTGGATAAGTTCATAGCTCCACCAGCAATGCATTAGTGTTCCAATTTTTCCAACATTTATTATTTTACTTTTTTGTCATATTAGTCAATCTGATAGGTATGAGGTGGTACCTCAGAGTTGTTTTAATTTGCATTTCTCTAATCAACAGTGATTTAGAGCATTTTTTTTTATATATGGCAATAGATAGCTTTGATTTCTTCTTCTGAGAACTACCTGTTCATATCCTTTGACCATTTCTCAATTGGGGAGTGATTTGCATTCTTATAAATCTGATTTAGTTCCCTACATATTTTAGAAATGAGGCTTTTATCAGACATACTGGCTGTAAGAATTGTTTCCCAGCTTTCTGCCTCCCTTCTAATTTTAGTTCCATTGCTTCTGTTTGTACAAAAATATTTTTAATTTAATGTAATCAAAGTCTTCCATCTTGCATTTCATAATATTCTCTATCTCTTGTTTGGACATAAATTGTTTTCTTCTCCATGGGTCTGAGAGGTAAACTACTTCTTCCTCTCCCAATTTACCTATGGTATCCTCCTTTATGTCAAAATCATGTACCCATTTTGATCTTATTCTACTAGATGGTGTAAAATGTTGGTCTATGTCTAGTTTCTGCCATACTCTATTCCAGTTTTCCCAGCAGTTTTTGTCAAATACTGAGTTCCTATTCTAAAAGATGGAGTCTTTGGGTTCATTGAACATTAGATTCCTGTAGGCATTTACTACTGGGTCTCCTGTGCCAAACCTAATCCATTGATCCACCACTCGATTTCTTAGCCAGTACCAAATAGTTCTGATGACTGTCACTTTATAGGATAGTTTCAGATGTGGTATGGCTAGCCCATCTTATGAAATTTTTCTTCAGTTCCTTTGATATTCTTGACCTTTCATTCTTCCAGATGAATTTTGTTATTTTTTCTTACTATAAAACAATTTTAGGTAGTCTGATTGGTATGGTAAATTAATTTAGGTATAATTGTCCTTTTTCTTATATTAGTTCAGCCTATAAATGAGCAATTGATATTTTTCCAATTATTCAGATCCAATTTTATTTCTGTGAGAAGTGTTTTGTAATTTGTTCATAGAGTTCTTGGGTTTGTGTTGTCACACTCCCAAGTATTTTAAATTGTCTACAGTCACTTTAAATGGAATTTCTTTCTATCTCTTGCTGCTGAGCTATGTTTTTCATGTGTAGAAATCCTGATGATTTATGTGGGATTATTTTATATCCTGCAACTTGGCTAACATTGTTGTTTTTTAGTTGATTCTTTAGGGTTCTCTAAATATAACATCATATCATCTGCAACGAATGAAAGTTTTGTTTCCTCCTTGCCTATTCTAATTCCTTTAATTCCTTTTTCTTTTTCTACTGCTAAGGCTAACCTTTTTAGTACAATATTAAATAATAGAGGTGATAATGGACATCCCTGTTTCACTCCTGACCTTATTGGGAATGCCTCTAACTTATCCCCATTAAATATAATGTTTGCTGATGGATTTAGGTAGATACTGCTTATTATTTTAAGGAAAGCTCCATTATTCCTATGCTCTCTTTTTTGGGGGGGAGGGGGGAGATGAGGGTTAAGTGAATTAATTACCCAAGGTCTTACAGCTAGTAGGTGTTAAGTTTTTGAGGCTGCATTTGAACTCAGGTCCTCCTGAATCCAGGGCTGGTACTTTATTCATTGCATCAACTAGCTGCCCCATCTCTATTGGTTTTAATAGGAATGGATGCTGTATTTTGTCAAATACTTTCTCTGCATCTATTGAGATAAGCAGATAAGCATATTATTTTGGTTAGTTTTGTTATTAATGTGGTTGATTATTTTGATAGTTTTCCTAATGTTGAATCAACTTTGCATTCCTGCTATAAATCCCAACTGGTCACAGTCCATTATTCTGGTAATAAATTACTGTAATCTCATTACTAATATTTTATTTAAGAGTTTTGCATCAATATGCATTAGCAGAATTGGTCTGGAATTTTCTTTCTCTGTTTTGGCACTGTCTGGTTTAGGTATCAACAACATGTTTGTGTCATAAAAGGAGTTTGGTAGATCTCCGCCTATTTTTCCAAATAACTTATATTATTGGAATTAATTGTTGTTTAAATGTTTGATAGAATTCACATGTAAACCCATCTGGCTCTGGCATTTTTTTTTCCCTTAGGGAGTTCATTAATGGCTTGTTCAATTTCTTTTTATAAAATGAACTTATTTAAGGATTTTATTTCCTCTTTAATTAATCTGTGCAATTGGTATTTTTGTAAATATTCATCCATTTCACTTATATGGTCAAATTTACTGGCATACAGTTGGGCAAAATAGCTCCTAATTATTGCTTTAATTCCCACTTCATTGGAAGTGAATTCACCCCTTTCATTTTTGATACTGGAATTTGGTTTTCTTCTTTCTTTATAAAATCATATTAACCAAAGATTTATCTATTTTATTCATTCTCTTTCATAAAACCAGCTCTTAGTTTTATTGACTACTTTTAAAGATTTCTTACTTTCAACTTTATTAATCTCTTTGATTTTCAGGATTTTTATTTTAGTATTTAATTGAGGATTTTAAATTTGTTCTTTTTCTAGCTTTTTTAGTTGCATGCCCAATTCATTCATCTCCCCTTTCTCTATTCATGGAAGAATTTAGAGATATAAAATTTTCCCTAAGCACTGCTTTGGCTACATCCCATAGGTTTTGGTATGTTCTACATAATTGTCATTCTCTTAGATAAAGTTATTGATTGTTTCTATGATTTGTTTGTTGACCCACACATTTTTTAGGATGACATTATTTAGTTTCCAATAAATTTTCAGTCTAGCTATCCATAGCTCTTTATTACATTTAATTTTTATTGCATCATGCATTTACTATTTTATTGCATCTGCATTTACTATTTCTGCCTTTCTGCATTTGAATATGAGGTTATTGTGCCCCAATACATGGTCAATTTTTAAATATGTACCATGTACTGCTGAGAAAATAGGAACATTTCTTTCGATCCCCATTAAATTTCCTCCAGATAGCGATCATATCTAATATTTCTAACATTCTATTCACCTCTTTTACTTATTTCTTATTTATTTTGTGGTTAGATTTATCTAATTCTGAGAGGGAAAGGTTAAGATCCCCCACTAGTATAGTTTTGCTGTCTATTTCCACTTGTAACTCATTTAACTTCTCCTCTAAGAATCTGGATGCTATACAACTTGGTACATACATGTTTAATATTGGGAGTACTTCATTATCTATTATACCTTTTAGCAAGATGTAGCTTCCTTCCTTATTGCTTTCAATTAGATCTATATTTTCTTTTTCTTTGTCTGAGGTAAGGATTGCTACCCCTGTTTTTTTGTAATTACCTGAAGCATAATATATTCTGCTCCAACCTTTTACCCTTACTCTGTCTATATCTCTCTGTTTTAAATGTGTTTCTTATACACAACATAGTGTAGGATTCTGATTTTTAATCCATTCTGTTATTCTGCTTCCCTTTTTAGTGAGAGTCCATTTCATTCATATTCACAGTTAAGATTCCTAACTACTTATTTCCTTCCATCTTTTTTTCCCCTTTCTTTGTACTCTTTTTTCTTCTTTCACCCTATTCTTCCTGATGTGACCAGTGTTTTGTTTCTAACCACTGCTCACTCAATCTGTCCTCCCTTTTATTAGCCTCCCTTCCTTTTCTTTCCCCCTTTTCCACCTTATTTTGCCCTCCCTTCTATCATTATCATGCTATTCTCCATACCCTTTTACTTCCTTAAAGAGGAAGTTAAGTTTCTTTTTACAAATGGGAGTGTATGGAAAGGGGAGGTGGAATGGGGTGAATTATATCATAGGAAGAGGTAAAAAAAACATATTACAATAGAGGGAAAGAAAGGAGGAGTGAATGTTGTTTCAACCCTATTCTCATTAGATTTGATTCAAAGAGGGAATAACATATATGTTCATTGGGATAAAGAAACTTAGCTCATTCATTAGGGAAGCAAAAGGGGAAGGGAAAGGGGGGGGCTGATAGAAGGGAGGACAAAAGCAAGGGAGAAAAGGGTAAAGTAAAGAGTGGGGTGATAAAAAGGGAGGGCAGATTGGGGGAGGCAGGGCTAAGAAGTAAAACATCGGTGAGGAGGAATCAAAGGAGGGGGGTGAAAGAAGGGGGGAAAATTACAAAGGGGGTAAATAGAATGGAGGGGAATAGACAGTCAGTAATAATAGCTGTGAATGTGAATGGGATGAACTCTGCTATAGAATGGAAGCAAATTGCAGAGTGGATTAAAAACCAGAATCCTACAATATGCTGTTTACAAGAAACACATTTGAAGCAGAGAGATACACACAGAGTAAAGGTAAAAGACTGGAATAGAATATATTATGCTTCAGCAAAAGTAAAAAAAGCAGGGGTAGCAATCCTTATCTCAGACAAAGTACAGGCAAAAATAGACCTCATTAAAAGAGATAAGGAAGGAAATTACATCTTGCTTAAAGGTACTATAGATAATGAAGTAATATCAATATTAAATATGTATGCGCCAAGTGGTATAGCATCCAAATTCTTAGAGGAGAAGTTAAATGAGTTACAAGAGGAATTAGACAGTAATACTATACTAGTGGGGGATCTGCATCTCCCTCTCTCAGAATTAGATAAATCTAGCCGAAAAGTAAATAAGAAAGAAGTGAAAAAGGTGAATAGATTACTAGAAAAGTTAGACATGATAGATGTCTAGAGAAAATTGAATGGGGATAGAAAGGAATATACCTTTTTCTCAGCAGTACATGGCACACTTTCAAAAATTGACCATGCATTAGGTCATAAAAACATCATAGTCAAATGTAGAAAGGTAGAAATAGTAAATGCATCCTTTTCAGATCATGATGCAATCAAAATTAAATGTAAGAAAGAGCCAGGGAAAAGTAGAATGAAAATCAATTGGAAACTAAATAATTTCATTCTAAAGAATGAATGGGCCAAACAACAAATCATAGAAATAATCAATAACTATATCCAAGAGAATGACAATAATGAGACAACATACCAAAATCTATGGGATGCAGCCAAAGCAGTGCTTAGGGGAAAATTTATAGCTCTAAGTGCTTACATTAATAAAAAAGAGAAAGAGGAGATTAATGAATTGGGCATGCAACTTAAAAAGCTAGAAAAAGAACAAATTAGAAATCCCCAATTAGATACTAAACTAGAGATCCTGAACATTAAAGGAGAAATTAATAAGATTGAAAGCAAAAACACTATAGATATAATCAATAAAATGAAGAGCTGCTTTTATGAAAAAACCAATAAAATAGATAAAATATTGGTTAACTTGATTTAAAAAAGAAAGAAGAAAACCAAATTACCAGTATCAAAAACGGAAAAGGGTGATGTTACCACCAATGAAGTGGAAATTAAATCAATAATTAGGAATTATTTTGCCCAACTATATGCCAATAAATTTGACAATCTAAATGAAATCAATGAATATTTACAAAAGTACAAACTGCCCAGGTTAACTGAAGAGGACATAAAATCCTTAAATAAACCCATATTAGAAAAAGAAATTGAATAAGCCATTAATGAATTCCCTAAGAAAAAATCCCCAGAGCCAGATGCGTTTACAGGTGAATTTTACCAAACATTTAAAGAAAAATTAATTCCAATATTATACAAATTATTTGCAAAAATAGGTGAAGAAGAAGTTCTACCAAATTCGTTCTATGACACAAATATGGTGGTGATACCAAAACCAGGCAAAGGAAAAACAGAGAAAGAAAATTATAGACCAATTTCCTTAATTAATATTGATGCTAAAATCTTAAATAAGATATTAGCAAGGAGATTACACTATAACCAGGTGGGATTTACACCGGGAATGCAGGGCTGGTGTAACTAGTAGGAAAACTATTAACATAATCAACCACATCAATAAGAAAACCAACCAAAATCATATGATTATCTCAATAGATGCAGAGAAAGCTTTTGACAAAATACAACACCGATTCCTAATAAAAACACTGGAGAGTTTAGGAATAGGGGGAGCTTTCCTTAAAATAATAAACAGTATCTAACTAAAGCCATCAGCAAGTATTATATGCAATGGAGATAAATTAGAGGCCTTCCCAATAAGATCAGGGGTGAAACAGGGATGTCCATTATCACCCCTATTATTTAATATTGTACTAGAAATGTTAGCTTTAGCAAACAGAGAAGAGAAAGGAATTAAAGGAATTAGAATAGGCAAGGAGGAAACAAAACTATCACTCTTTGCAGATGATATGATGGTATACTTAAGGAATTCTTGAGAATCAACTCAAAAATTACTTGAAACAATTAACAACTTTAGCAAAGTAGCAGAATATAAAATAAATCCATATAAATCATCAGCATTTCTATACATGACCAACAAAGTCCAGAAGCAAGAGATAGAAAGAGAAATTCCATTTAAAGTAACAGTAGATAATATAAAATACTTGGGAGTCTACTTGCCAAGACAAACCCAGGAACTCTATGAACACAACTACCAAACACTCTTCACACAAATCAAATCAGATCTAAATAATTGGAAAGATATCAATTGCTCATGGATAGGCAGAGCTAATATAGTAAAAATGACAATACTGCCTAAATTAATTTACTTATTCAGTGCCATACCAATCAGACTACCTAAAAATTATTTTATACAGCTAGAAAGAATAATAACAAAATTCATCTGGAAAAACAAAAAATCAAGAATATCCAGGGAAATAATGAAAAAAATTCACAGGAAGGTGGGTTAGCAGTACCAAACCTGGAGCTTTACTATAAAGCAGCAGTCATCCAAACTATCTGGTACTGGCTAAAAAATAGAGTGGTAGATCAATGGAATAGGCTAGGCACAGGAAATGCAGTAGTAAATAACACTAGTAATGTAGTGTTTGATAAACCCAAAGACTCTATCTTCTGGGATAGGAACTCAGTATTTGACAAAAACTGCTGGGAAAACTGGAAGATAGTATGGCAGAAATTAGGCAAAGACCAATATCTTACACCTTATACTAAAATAAGGTCAAAATGGATACATGATTTAGAAATAAGAGGTGATACCATAGGTAAATTAGGAGAGAAAGGAATAGTCTACCTATCAGATCTTTGGAAAGGAAAACAGTTTATGACCAAACAAGAGATAGAGTGTATTATAAAATGCAAAATGGATGATTTTGATTACATTAATTTAAAAAAATTTTGTACAAACAGAAGCAATGCATCCAAAATTAGAAGGGAGGCAGAAAGTTGGGTAACAATTTTTGTGGCCAGTACTTCTGATAAAGGCCTCATCTCTAAAATATATAGGGAACTAAATCAAATTTATAAGAATCCAAGTCATTCCCCAATTGAGAAATGGCCAAAGGATATGAACAGGCAGTTTTCTAATGAAGAAACCAAAGCTATCTATTCCCATATGAAAAAATGCTCTAAATCTCTAATGATTAGAGAGATGCAAATTAAAACAACTCTGAGGTACCACCTGACATTTATCAGAATGGCTAAAATGACAAAAAAGGAAAATAATAAAAGTTGGAGAAGCTGTGGGAAAATTGGAACACTAATGCATTGTTGGTGGAGCTGTGAGCTGATCCAACCATTCTGGAGAGCAATTTGGAATTATGCCCAAAGGGCGATAAAGCTGTGCATACCCTTTGACCCAGCAGTTCCACTTTTAGGTCTTTTTCCCAAAGAGATCATGGAAGGGGGAAAGGGACCCACATGTACAAAAATATTTATAGCTGCTCTTTACGTGGTGGCAAGGAATTGGAAGTTGAGGGGATGCCCATCAATTGGGGAATGGCTGGACAAGTTGTGGTATATGAATACAATGGAATACTATTGTGCTTTAAGAAACGATGAGCAGGAGGAGTTCAGAGAAATCTGAAGGGTCTTGCGTGGGCTGATGATGAGTGAGATGAGCAGAACCAGAAGAACATTGTACACAGTATCATCAACACTGAGTGTTGATCTACTGTGATGGACTATATTCTTCTCACCAATGCAATGGTACAGAAGAGTTCCAGGGAACTCATGATAGAAGAGGATCTCCAAATCCAAGAAAAAAAAAAAAGAACTGTGGAGTAAAGACGCTCAATGCACCATACTATTTCTTTTGTTTTGGGTGCTGTTGTTTTTGAGGTATTTTATCATTGCTCTGATTTTTCTCTTATAACATGACTAATGCAGAAATAGGATTAATGTTATTATATGTATATCTATCGATATCTATCTATATACATATCTATATCTATATATATATAAATATTGATATTGATATAGATATTGATATAATCTATATCAGATTACCTGCTGTCTAGGGGAGGGGGGAGGGAGGGGAGGGAGGGAGAAAAATCTGAAATTGGAAAGCATGTATAAACAAAAGTTGAGAACTATCTTTACATGTAACGGGAAAAAATACTTTAATAATTTTTAAAAAATTAAAAAAAAACAAAAAAAAAACCTAATGGGAGTGTATGTTATTCCCTCTCTGAAACAAATCTGATGAGAATAAAGTAAAAACAATGCTCAATCCTCCCTTCTTTCCCTTTATTGTAATAGCTTATTTTTATCCCTCTTCATATGATGTAATTAGCCTTATTCCACCTCCACCTCCCTCTCCTCCCCATATTCTCCTTTTATTCTGCCCCTTAAATTTCTTTATATCATTATATCAAAGTCTACTTAATAACAATACTCCAAAAGAGATACAGATCTCAAGAAACATATACTCACATATATACACACATATATGTATACATACACACACACCTACATATACACAGACACACAAATACAGACACACTTAGATATAGATAGATAGATAGATAGATAGATAGATAGATAGATAGATAGATAGATAGATAGATAGATAGATCCATAAATTTCACCAGATTGCCAAAGGTATTCAGGCCAAAAAAATATGGTAAGAATACCTTCTCCAAACTATGCCATCTCAATGGAATTGCTATGAATTAAAATTAAATAATCACCTCTTAAAATATTTGTGTTACTACTGTTACTGATATTCAGATATTTATAACTTCTCTGGACATAATAGAACACCATGGACTAAAGAAAGAATTATGTCATAAAAAGTTTGGGGGGACAGCTAGATGACACAGTGGATAGAGGACCAGCCCTGGAGTCAGGAGGACCTGAGTTCAAATTCAGCCTCAGTACCTTAACCCTTACGAGCTGTGTGACCCTAGGCAAGTCACTTAACCCCAATTACCTAATTTAAAAAAAGCTTGTAAAGATTGAAGAGATTTCCTTCATATATCCCTAGAATATCTATGATAATTGATAGTAATATTTCTTTTATAATCTGGTCTTTGCTGAGGCTTTTCTCAATATGGTTACATTACAAAATGTAGCTATTGTTGCAGCTTATTTTCCTATCACTTTTTGATGAAGAGAATCATTAGAATTCTTAGATTCAATCCTATTTTCTCTCCTTGGTCTAATTTCGGAAGGCAGATATGGTATAGTACACACAATTCAGAAAGGTAATGATACTTGCAGTCCCTACCTCACAGGGTTGCTTATGAGGGTCAAATGAAATAATGCATGCAGAATATATATATATATATATATATATATATATATATACACATATACATATACATACATACACATATATATGTGTATGTATATATGTGTATATATACGTATGCATATATGCATATGCACGCATGTATATGTGTGTGTATGTCTATATACGTATGCATGTATGTCTATATATATGTATGTATATGTTTGTGTATATGTATATATATATGTATATGTATATACATTGGTGAGGCATAATATATATATATATTGGTGAGGCAATTGCAGTTAAGTGCCTTGCCTAGGGTAACACAGCTAATAAGTGTTAGCTGTCTGAGGCCGGATTTGAACTCAGGTCCTCCTGACTTCAGGGCCGTTGATCTTTCCACTGTGCCACCTAGCTGCCCACATGCAGAATATTTTGTCAACATTAGGGTACTATATAAATGTCAATTATTATTAATCTAGGTTAAACTATAAGCCACATTCCACATCTATAGCCTCTCAACTTTGCAAAGAAGGGAAGTAATTGCATTTTCTCATCTTCTTTGGGGGAAAGCTTGACCATCATAATTATACAGGATGCAATTTCTTTTGTTGTTGTTGTTTCTATTTAAATTATTGTCATCATTGGGTATATTGTTTTCTTGATTCTACATTAACTCATAAGTAATTGCATAATTATTTGAAATCTTTATTTTTATCATTTCAATTTCAATTTATTTTATATTTATCATATATATCATTATGTTTAGGTGCCACAATTGATGTCATCATTCTCTAATTGATGGACACACATTTTGTTCCCACTCTTTGTGAGTACCCAGAGAACTGTTATGGGCATGCTTGCATGTATTTAACAAATAAGGGAAATTGCATCCTAGCATGGATAAATTACTTGTCCAAGATAACACATATAGACCATAGCAGAACCAGGATATAAACCCAGGTCTTTAGGCTCTAAATGCATTGCTCTTTTCACTATACCATATTATAATATATTGAAAACTCAGAGGCACGATGAGAAATGACATTTTAAAAGATAATGTAGTTTTAACCTGAGATATTCTGTTGTTGTTGTTGTTGTTGTTGTTTTCAGCAGAAAGGGAAGTGATGCCTTTGTAGTCCTTCCTCCTAATTAGACCACATATAACTTGGTGCAGTTCCTGATTCTCTGGACTCTATCCACTTCTACCCCAGTCACCTTCTCACATTGAAGAAACATCCACCCCTACAGTCCCCTCCTTTGTTTCATATGTTCTTCCAAAAGTACATTTGAAGAGATAAGCCATATCTGATATGTTCATTTCTTACTGGTTCAGCTCCTGAAATCTGGACTTGACCCTTCTCTGCTTCCCCTTCCCCACTCCTTTTTTCTATTTCCTTTTATATGCTGTCTTTCCCCAATTAAGCTCCTCAGGTACAGTGATTGCCTTTCTTTTGTCATTTATTTGTATTCCCATTGTTAAGCACATTCCCTAGTATATAGTAAGTGCTTAATAAATGCTTCATCTATCTATCTAATCTATTCTATTCTCTCTCTCTCTGTAAGTATATACATGAATATATATGTGTGTGTGTATATATAGATCTCTCTCTCTGTCTCTTTAACTCTCTCTACACACACACACACACACACACACACACACACACACACACACACACACCTATCTATGTATCTAACGTACTGTGTTTAGTTGTAGCAGCCACATATTGGGAACGATATTGACAAGCTGAAATATCTCCAGAAAAGATAATGAGTCACTGGAAGCTAAGATGTACAAGACTCAGTTGGTGAGATTATAAAGGTTTAACCTCAAGAAAAGTAGACTCTGTGTGTGGGGGTGTGTTTGTGTGTGCTCATGCACATGTGAGCTCACATGTGTCTGTCTCTAAGCATTGAAAAATACAGCATCTGAGAGAGGGCAACATCTTGTTTTATTTGTCCTAAGTCGGCAGGAGTATATGTATTAAATGAAAGTGGCTGAGAGACAGATATGGCTCTGGATGAGGAAAGAGTTTTCAATCATTTAGCATTTAAATTTTTATTTATTTATTTATTTTGGTAAGGCAATTGGGGTTAAGTGACTTGCCCAGGGTCACACAGCTAGTAAGTGTCAAGTGTTTGAGGCTGGATTTGAACTCAGGTTCTCCTGAATCCAGGGTCAGTGCTCTATCCACTGCACCACCTAGCTGCCCCAATCATTTAGCATTTAAATCCCTTCTTAGACCTTATTCACTTTCATAAACTCAGTAGTCCAGCTTTGTTGGCTTATTTGTAGCTCTTCAAATGTGTCATTCTATCTTCCCAAGGCTGTCTTCTCCTCATATCTTCAATAAATTCATTCCTCACCTACAACCTTTCATTTTCCTAGTTTCCTTCAAGATTCAGTTCAAATTATACCTTTTGAAGAATGAATGTTCTGGTTTACCTGGCTGCTCTGTTTCAGTTGTTTCCAACTCTTTATGATCCCATTTGGGGTTTTCTTGGCAAACATACAGGAGTAGTTTGACATTTGCTTCTCCAGCTCACTTTATAGATGAGGAAACTGAGGAAAATAAGGTTAAGTGACTTGCCCAAGGTCTCACAGCTATTAGGTATCTGAGGCCAGATTGAACTCAGATCTTCCTCACTCCAGACCTGGTGATCTATCCACTGTACCACCTAAAATGTATATTTTAAATTCCTAGATATTTACTCTTCATCTCTCCAATTGGAATGTGTCCTTGAGAGCAGGGACTTTTTTTGTTTTGATTTTTTCTTTTTATCCCCAGTGCTTAGTTAGCACAAAGGCAACTACTTGATAAATGATTGTTTACTGACCAAATAATGAAACAGGATTTATTAAGTACCTACTATGCACCAGAAACTATGCTAGACAAAAACAAATATTCCTAGCCTAAGAAATAGAGCAGTCTAAATGTGCAATGTGCTTCCTCGGGTAGCAATAATTTTCCATCACTAAAAAACTTCAATGGGAGGCCAGAATCCCAATTGTCAGACACATTGTTAGAAGAGGTTATTATTTGGGTATTGGTCTGAATTGACCTCTTAGGTTTGGTCCATATTCAAAATCCTCTGAGATTAAACCAAGAATGACAAAAGAAATAAATATTAAACAGTTTTCTGTATAATGTTTGCTCTGCTGGGGAAGAAAAATAAATGCAATGAACTTCTTTTAGTAGCTAATTATAGAAATCAGTACTCAGGGTGTGTTCTTTTTACCATCACACTAGACTGCCCAGCATTTTTACTGATTGCATCATAATATTCTATAATTTTAATGAACTGAAAGGATATTTTGCAGATGGACAGAGGTTTTAGACTATGTTTAGATGCCTCTAACTAAGATAGTTTGGGATTTAGAGACAAAAAGATCAGGATTTGAGTCCTGCTTCAAGCTCTTATGAATTTAGCTTCTCTGACCTTCAGTTTTCTATTCTATAAAATGGGAACAATAATAGAATTTAGCTCACATGGGTGTACTAGTTGAAGGTTATAATGCATGGAAAGCACTTTGCAAACTTTATCATACTATTTAAATGTCACCTTTTATTATTAATTGATACCAGTGTAATTCATATTTCCTAAATACACATTAACTATTTTGTAAGGTGAGCGAGGATAGAGGCATCTATATCTCTCTGAATTTTTTTTAATAATTCATGAAAGATATTGTCACCTTCTCATTCTCGGTAAGTAATTTGATTTCAAACTGGTCAAACTTTATTTGGATACAAATCAACATCCTTTCTATATCTGTGACATGATAGAAACTTGTTTCAGTGGCTTATTACAGAATTCAGAACTCATAGCATCCAATTCACCCACAAATACTCATGTGCTTCTTATTTCCCTGCACCCATGACCAATTAACAACCTGGCAAACTGGCTACATGCCAAGTCTCTCTCACATCAGGCCATGGTTCTGTTGTTTTTAATTCCTCATTACAGTACATTATTCTATGCTGAGAGAGATAACCCTTTTGTTTCCTAATATTTCCCGATTATTACTATTATTTTTAGCTCAGATTAGTTTTGTGCTAGGGGAAAAGTATGGAAATGGCATCCATGAAAACAAAATGCCCTCTTCCCCCATTCTTTATAGAAAAATAGGCAAGAAAAATTCACCCATGCCTCTTAGGTCAACGAGAGGCAATGATCTGTGGTGGAAAGGGTGTTGGGTCCTTGTAACTTGTTTTGCATCTTGGATATGATGTTTGCCTCTGTGACTGGCAGCTACCATACTTACATAAATTTCAGTTCCCCAATCTTTGAAATGGGAATAATACTTTAATTTGTACTTGCCCTTTCTACCTATATTATCTTTCATGTCCGTGCTCTTTTTGGCACTTATTCAGCTATAGCCTTATTTTAGACCTTTATTATCTCTAACCTGGATTGTTGCTGTAGTTTCCTAATAAGCCTCACTGGCTTATATCCCTCATCATTCAAGTCTATTCTCCACAGCTGACAAAGGGTTTATACTTAAGTGCAGGTCTGACTATTGGCAACACTTTACCCAATAAAATCCAATGGCTCATTCTTGTCTCTAGGCATAGGGCATAAGGACTAGACTTGTGATTTCATTACTTAGGAAACTCCCTGGGTGATGAAACCCCTTGGTCAAAGTAGGTTGGCACCTTATCTGTAATTTCCAGAAGCTTCCTAGTGCACTGAGAGATTAATTGATTTTCCCAGGGTCACACAGAGAATATATGTCAGAGGTAGGATTTGGAAACAAGTCTTTTGAGGCTAGCTATCTATCCTTTATTCCAGGCTGCATCTTAATGTCTATAGGATCAAATGTAAATGGTTACATTTTTTTACCCCCAAAGATTCTGTCTCCTTATGTACAGCAGCCATTAAAAAATCCCAATGCTGATTGGCACAGGAAATTTGACTTGCTCCATTTTCTTTTCTTTCCTTCCTTCCTTCCTTTTTCTGCAGGACAATAAGGGTTAAGTGACTTGCCCAGCGTCACACAGCTAGTAAGTGAAACCAGGTCCTCCTGAATCCATGAGGGCAAGTGTTTTGTCCACTGTGCCACCTAGCTGCCCCCATTTTTATTCTTTTATTTGGGGCCTGCTCCATTTTCAATCTGGGCTTTCTTTAGGGGGGTTTGGTGGCCCTCTGTCCACTCTTGTTCAGTACTCCTAAACTCAAATGATCCACTAGTCTTACTGTCTCCCTAGTAGTAAGAATTACAAGTGAGATTGCTGTATGGTTATATTTTAAAGAATCTGGCCACAATCTAGCTTTCCAGTCTCATTTATACATCACTCTCCTTTGCACACTTTACAGCCTAGCAAAACTAATGTTCTCTCTGTTCCTCATACATGGCATTCCATCTCCTCTCTGTGTGTCTTTGCCCTGGATATCTACAAAGCCTGGGAAATAGTCCTTTTTCATCTTTGGAAGAGAGGTTTTAATCTTTTACTTCCTTGTAGATCAAATTTATGATTATGTCTTCAATATTCTCTAATCAAAGCTACTAGATATCTCAATGTTACTCGTGGTATCATTTTAGCCAGTTAATATCAATTAACAATTAAAAAAAATTATTTATGGGGCAGCTACGTGGCTCAGTGGATAGAGCACTGACCCTGGCTTCAGGAGGACCTGAGTTCAAATTTGGCCTCAGACACTTAACTCTTAATAGCTGTGTGACCCTGGGCAAGTCACAAGCCCCAATTGCCTCACCAAAAAACATTATTTACTCCTATGTAGTTAAAAAATAAAAAGTATACAAGTATACATATATCATCCCCAAATCTGTGTGCTACCCCCTCCTCTGTTCAATGTAAATGCAACTCGAACTTAAAGTCACTGCTTCTTCCGGCCAAGTTTATTTCCAAATGTAGACTAGCTGTTAGACAAATTGTTTCATTGATGCCAAGCTTTGGATCCTCCCCACTTCCACTGAACCACTGCTAGGCTGGCTAGACCAAGTGACTCTTCATCAGTCTGAGCTCCTGAAAAAACTCTGGTATGGAATCTCATAACAACACATCTGCTTTTCCAAAATTTCGAAGTCGCATGAATCCCTGTACGAAAAGATAGAAGACACAAAAATGTTTCAGCTGTATCTCAAAGACTTGCCCAGGAGGACATGTAATCATGGTGGAACCAGATGAGAGAGAATTTGAACAGAGGCCCATTTCATTTAGTCCTCCTCCCCTAAAAGGAGCTGGAATGAAAGAGGCCAAGTTGGCCCCATAAGAGTCTTTTGCATGTATGCTTGATCCTGGTTCAGTAACCAATTGAAAAGTATAGTGAGCAGAGAGGAAAGAGGCAAATAACTAGACATGCTCCCAAGTCCATTTTAGGGAATAAATCAGAGCATGCTATATACAGACCTAATACCTGGGTTCTTATTGATCAGTTGTCCACTATACATATGATAGGGTTATTAATGCATTCTTCAAATTAAACTTATCCTTTTATAAATTATAGATTAATTGCAGAACTTTAGGACTTAGAGGATTCCCAGCAATCATCAACTAGTTCTTATTTATGGAGGAGAAAAAAGCATAGAAAAGCAACTTCCCAAAGGTCAACAGCCAAGTTATTAGCACAACTGATTTTTTCAATTCAGTCTCATTTAATAAGTATTTCTAAAGTACATAACTTATGCAAGACAGGATAATAGGTTTCTGGGTATAGAAAAATAAGATGAAAAACAGTCCTTTCCTTCAATAACCTTATATTCTGTTTTTATTGTTCTGGTTTGGTCACTTCAGTTGTGTTTGACATTCTTTGTGACTTTATTTGGGGTTTTCCTAGCAAAGATACTGGAGTGGTTTGCCATTTCCTTCTTCAGCTCATTTTACAGCTGAAGAAACTGAGGCAAAAAGAGTTAAGTGGCTTTCCCAGAATCACACAGCTAGTAAGTATCTGAGACCAGATTTGAACTCTGATCTTTTTGACTCCAGGCCTTGTGTTCCATCCAGTACACCACCGAGCTGCCACCTTACATTCTATTACACACACACACACACACACACACACACACACATATATACATATATATATACTTTTTTTTTACTCTCAATCATTTTTTACAGACTACAATCTCTGATCTTTTCATCAAAACATACTGCTTGATATCCTGATTATAAAATGAAATATACATATATACACACATATGTATATATGTATATATAAGTTCTAAGAACATATATTTCAGTTTACATATATACATACTCATGTATACATATACATATATTCATATGCATATTTATACCATATATATACACATGCATTTGTGCATGCCCACCTACCTACCTACCAAGTTATCTACCTATCTACGTACCTACCTACATACATATATCCTAAAGTCTGCTTGTAAGGGATAGAAGCATTTAATGAATAAGTATTAGTATACATTTAAGTTATAAGGCCAGTGACTAACAGATAGATATTCTTTAACAAAAATTCTATCAGAACAGCCTTGGATGATAAGTAGGTTTATGATACTTTGATAGCCATCTTTAGTCTCTTTTCTATCGCCTATTTTAATTTAGATAACAATATTGCATATTCATCCAAAGGTCAAAGTGCTATGCTGACAGATTCCAAATGAAAGTCAAAGATAGTGTTCAGTATATCCACAAGATAGTTTTATAATTATCTTTACTTTATACAAATCCAATAATGTCCCTTTAAGTGTGGTAGTGTTTGTTTAAAGAATCTTGTATGATTCCCATATTGGCTAGTCATGTAAGGCAAATAATATAGATCCAAGGGTCCCAAAGGACCTCCTCTTCTTTTATCAGAGGGATCTGTCCCATATCTATACTTCTATAAGGCTTGTTATTTCTTCCACCTACAATCATGAACCTCTGCTTTCCAAGAACTATTTGTTTGACTCCAAATTTGGAGAACCCTAGGACTGCAGTCCCATTTTTGTGATGCAACTTCCATACTATCTGTTTGGCATTATTTACTCTCATGAGCTTGGACTGGCAAGTTCAGACACAACAACTCTGGCCCAATTACACTACTCCATTTTCCCACTTGGTCTGGTTTAGACAATATTGCCCTTCCACTTTCTGGGCCAGAGTCCACTTGTGTCTTTTGCTAGGTTCCCAGAAACACATGTCATTACTTTATACAATTCTTTAGAGTGCTCATCATCTTTTCTCCACCCTGTTCTCCTTTCTCCATGTCATTTCCCAACACCCAATCCTGCTGCTGTAGCTAGCACCACAATGTCTTCTACAACAATGTTGATATTCCCTTGCTTTCTTTTCATCCCTTCTTCCCAAGACACCCTAAAGGCAGTAGCTATTGTTTTGTTACTCATTTTTAGTTGACTGAAATGTCATTGAATTCCTTCTCTTTTCTTCCTTCAGCAGAAAAGACTAGAATAGGATTTGCTCAGGGACTGCTTTACTGCTCATCTTAAAAGTGAAAAAAATATTCACAATGATTACTTCCTATTCTCATTTGGACACATAACTGTATCTCACAAAGCAATATGGGAATGTAATAAACTTCCTTCAATGATGGTTTTAGGATTCATTAGTGGCTTCAATAGGCAACTGATAAATGATTTCCTTAACAAGAGGAGCAAAGGGAGTTATTTCCAGAAAGTGGGGGAAATTAAAGCAATGAAAATCAGAGACAAGGGAGTTTCCTTGGCTTTTCTGATGCTTCTTTTTCTTTGTTTCTAATCATTTTTTTAAAATTTTTTCCCTAGTGAGTTTAGTAACCAAGTGAATACCTGAGAGTTCTGAGAATGCTCACTAGGAATGGCAGGAAGATCAAGCCTAATGTAGAAATTAAAAAACATAATAAATTTAGCTTTATTTAGAAGAATATATGAATTTGAGTGAGTGTGTGTGTATATGTGTGTATGTGTGTGACTGTATGATGTAGTGGAATAACCTTAACTGAAAGTCAGTAATAAAAACTCAAATGTATCTGGTACTTCAAAATTTATGAAGTGTTTTCAATTAATCAAACATTTGTAAAGTATCTACTTACTACAATGTATAATGGAAGTATTATCATCATTTTCATTTTAACAATGAAAATATCATGGCTCAGAAAAGTTAATTAAGTGACTTGCTGAGGGCCAATTAAATAACTATCAAGACAGAACTCAAATTCTTATCTATTTGGATTCCAAATACACTGTGCTTCCAACTATACTAGATATGTAGTTCATGATCTGGTATTAAATTATGTTACTATGAGTAAGTCACTCAACTGGTATGTATGAATTTCCTCATCTCTACAATGTGAGTGATTAATTTATGAGCAACTATTTTTATAAGATTGCTAAGAGAGAAGCACTGTTCATCATGGAGTATTATCCACCCATAAACTTTTTATTCTTTCAAATACTTAACCCTGAATGAATGTTATATGTTACATTTCAAGCTTTTGCGTTGTCTAAGAGCATGGATTCCGCCAATCCAATAAGCATCTAATACGTAGCTATTATGTGCAGGGTATTATTCTAGGTGCTGGGAAAGCAAAGAATGAACTGGACATATATTTTCAAATATGAAAACTGTTGGAGAATTCCTCAACCTAGAGGGCCTCTGACATTCTCAGAGAGAAAAATTTTTTCACCTGTGGTCCACTTGCCTAAAGGTCAGTAAATCAGTGGGAAAAACTAGAAGATAAAATGTTTAATTAATTTCAGCTGTTGAGTAGTTGCTAGGTAGATAGATATTCCCTGAAACAAAAGGAGATACACATACATATACATAAATGAATACATACATACACATATATGAGAGAGAGAGAGCATGAGAGCGAGAGCATGAGAGCGAGAGAGCGAGAGAGCGAGAGCGAGAGCGAGAGCGAGAGCGAGAGCGAGAGCGAGAGCGAGAGCGAGAGCGAGAGCGAGAGCGAGAGCGAGAGCAAGCGAGTGGTAGCAATACTTGGCCACTTTCATTATTGGGATGTTGAGGAATAAGTATAGGATGTCAGGCAATTTGAAGGAGAAACTGTTAACCTCAGAGGCTTAGTTGCCCCAAACCAGGCCTGTTGCAGTAAAATAATATTTTTGCTCTATCTATCTGTGCAGGAAAGTAAGAGGGGAACGGGATAAGGAGGGAGGGGTGAAAGAAGGGAGGGAAGATTGGGGGAGGGGGAAGTCAGAAGCAAATCCCTTTTGAGGAGGGATAGAGTGAACAGTAGAATAAATATCATGGGGAAGGAAATAGGATGGAGGGAAACAATTAACAATAGTAACTATGGGGGCAGGTAGGTGGCACAGTGGATAGAGCACCAGCCCTGGAGTCAGAAGGACCTGAGTTCAAATCCAGCCTCAGACACTTGACACTTACTAGCTGTGTGACCCTGGGCAAGTCACTTAACCCCAATTGCCTCACCAAAAACAAAACAAAACAAAACAATAGTAACTGTGAAAAGGAGAAAAGAGAAAAATATTGTACAAGAAATTTTTGTAGCAAGTCTTTGTGGTGGCTAAAAGTTGGAGATGGAGGGAATGCCATCAGTTGGGGAATGACTGAAGAAGCTGTGGTGTATGATTGTGGTGGAATATTATTGTGCTGGGGGAAATGACGAGAAGGATGATTTCAGAAAAACCTGGAAAGACTACTATGAACTGATGTATAGTAACGTAATTGGAACCAGGGGAACATTGTGCACAGTGACAGCATTATTGCTCTATGAGCAATTGTGAATGACTTAACTACTTTCAGCAATACAATGATCCAAGACAATCCCAAAGGAGTAATGATGAAGCATACTATCCACCTCCAGAGAAAGAACTGATGTTGATTGAGCACAAACTGTAGCTTGCTGTTTTGTAATTTCTGCTTTTTTGTTACTTGAGCCTTTTCGTATTAAATGACTAGTATGGTAATGTTTTACATAATTGCACATGTGTAACCTATATCTGTTTGCTTGGCACTTCAAGGAGGGGGGAGGGTAGGGAGGGATGGAATGAGAGAGTGATAGAATTTGGAACTCCAAACTTTAAACAAACAAACAAATAAATAAATAAATAAATTGATAAATGAAGGAAGGAATGAGGGAATGAATGAATGAATGAATAAGGAAACAAATAAACAAATGAACAAATAAATTAATTAATTAAAGATAATCTTTTTACTATAACTTAATCTCATCAAAATATTTTATTTAGATAATAAATCTCTAAACTAGTGGAGGTGTTCCTCACATTAGTATTATTTAGAGACATCCTGTCCTTGCCAGCCTGAAAGTCTTTACACAAACTGGTAGCCCTATTTCTCTGTCTTTTAAGTTTCCATTTTCTAGAGAAAAGATGTTTTCCCCAAACTTGCATTATCTAAATTTGTCCTCCATAAGATTGAAATAAAGTCACTGCTTTCAAGGGGCTTTTGTTCTATTAGAAGATACAACATATAGAGTCTTATATAATATATATGGTAATTTGAGGGCCAGAAGTATAGCACTATCAACTAGAGGGATTCAGAAAAATTTCCTATGGAGGATGAAGGGCAGCTAGGTGGTGCAGTGGATAGAGCACTGGCTAGAATACTGGCCCTGCATTCAGGAGGACCTGAGTTCAAATCTCACCTCAGACACTTACTTGTGGAGTGACCCTGGGAAAATAACTTAACCCCAAAATTACCTCTAACATCTGGCACCATCTCCAGTTGTCTTGATGTATATCTTGCTACTGGACTCAGATGACTCTGGAGGAGAGGGTGAGGTTAGAGACATTACACAGCCTTCCCTCTTTTCAATTCAATGAAAGTCATGACATCATCCTGATGTCATGGTTCTCCTTGAGAATGAAGGACAAACATTATAACATAGGGGATGGCACATGAGCTGAACCTTGAAGGAAGCTATGATAAATTCATCTAATGAAATATAGCCTATACTACCATTTTTTGGTGAAAAATTACCTTTTTTGGTTTTTTCTTTTGGTGGGGCAATGAGGGGAAAGTGACTTTCCCAGGGACACACAGCTAGTAAGTGTCAAGTGTCTGTGGACAGATTTGAACTCAGGTCCTCCTGACTCCAGGGCCAGTGCTTTATCTACTTGGGTTACCTAGCTTCCCCAAACTTATTAACTTGTAGTGAAATGACCCAGCTATAGTTCTTCATAACTCATATTTTTTGGAAAGCTGTTTTGTCTCTTCAAGAGTCTAACATGATTGTTCATCATTTCCATTGGTGTTTGTAGAATATGGGCTGTTTGCACACCTTAGAATGAATGTTTTCATTGGCTTTCCCATGAAGGTGGTCACACCTGCATCATGAGTGTCTATTAATTAGTAAAAGAAATCAATAAACATTTGTCAAATGGCTATTATATGCCAGATACTGTGCTAAGCACTGGAGATAGAAAGACAAACAAAACAATACTTTCTCTTCAGGAATTTGTAGCCATCATTTCCATATGTTCTTAGATTTTTTTTTTAATGAAATACTGCATATTAAGAAAAATAGCAGGGGCAGCTAGATGGCACAGTGGATAAAGCACCGGCCCTGGATTCAGGAGCACCTGAGTTCAAATCCGGCCTCAGACACTTAACAGTTACTAGCTGTGTGACCCTGGGCAAGTCACTTAACCCCAATTGCCTCACAAAAAAAAAAAAAGAAAGAAAAATAGTGGTGGTTTTCCATTACATGTTTTCACTTTTAGAAGCATTTGATTCAGGTTTTTTGTTTTGTTTTGTTTTGTTCCGGGGTTTGCTTTTTTGTTTGTTTGTTTTTTGGGTTTTTTTTTTTTTGGCCTGAGACATGTAAAACAATGTAGCTTAGTTATTTGTGGGGCTCACAGAAAACTGGGCAGAAAAGTAATGAAAATCATATACCTTGAAAGAAGTTTTCTTGGTTCTTTAGCTCCAATATTCTGCTTGTTTTATTGTGTGCTGAAATCTGATTTCATAGTAACAGGCTTAGAGCTGGAAGGGACTGAAAAATGCATCTAGTCTATTACCATCATTCTTCAGATTGGGAAACTGAGGCATAACGGATTTCAGTATTTTTCCAAGGTCACCTGGCTAACCAGTAGCAGAGGAAAAATTTTAATTAAGACCCTCTGGCTTCAAATTTAGTGCCCTTACCTCTTTCTGGGATCCCGGCAGTCAATTTTTCAGACAAATCCTGAACAACAGAAGGGCAAGGCTAGCCACGGATGCAGAACAGTTAAATCTTTACCCAGGCAAAGAGCCTTAAGGACAGCTCCAAACATTTGTGAAGTGGCAAAGTTTGTCTTCTGTGCCAACAGTTTCCTAAGTAAATAAAAGATCACAGCAAATCAGAGGCCAAGCTCTTTCTTGTGGCCTTGCCACCAGTGGTATTTCTCCCTTGTCCAATCTTGTTATATTTTTTACCTTGGGATGTCCCCTTCTAGATTAAGGAGCTGTTGGCTCTTCCATCTGGGGAGCTGGAACACTAATAAAACTGCCCTATGGGCAGAAGCATTAATGAGGGAGAGTCTGGACACTCCACAGCCTTTCATTTATCAAGGAGACAATATTTGCATACAGTTTGATTGCAATAATTGCATTTGTAATGCTTTAATGTGTTTACCCTGTCCAACCTCCAGGACCCTATTTTTAATTTTGGGGAAAAAAGCATTTAAATAAGTGTTTAAATTGGCCAGATAAGCAAAATCTCTAACTCCAAGTTTGTTTGTTTTTTCCAGTTAATGAGCCAGTCCCTTGACACAGGAAGCTCAGCCTAAGTTCAGGGGTATTTATTGTGTAGGGAACTTCCGAAAGCCAGACTGTTTGTTATTCCTTTCAGTACAGCTTAAGGGAAAGAGCAATGATTCATTAATATGCTGATATTTTTCATAATTATCCTAATTAGTATTTTTCCTCCTCAGACCAGCTGGCAGCCTAGAAACAAAGGTTAAGTCACCAACTATGATCTAAGCAAGGACAGTTGCTGCTAAGGTTCTGAGATGTTGCATCTCAGGGATTCTAAATTTGCCTCAGGCAGCTATGAATGGCTCTTGGCAAAAATGTTGATTTGAAGAAAGTTTAGCATTGGAGCCCTTTCCTCTACACTTTATCATCCTTCTTCCTCTTCTTATGGTCCACACACATCTCTAAGTGTCAAGGCTATTATGTTATTCCTACCCACTGACATTCATAATCAGTTTCTCATTCTCCAGAATCATCCTTTCTTTCCCACACCAGAACTCCCATTACTAAAAAGCCTAGCTGCTATCCAAGAAATATTCAGATAAACTAATTTCTGTAGAATCAAACACCCAGTATAACATGTCTGGTCAACAGTTTGGATGCTCTTGAATATAAACTGATCAACTAAAGGGAAGTTCTAAAAATTGTTTCTTCACCTGGTTTCATATTTTCTATAAATAGAACATTTACTTTAGTCAAAGAATTTTGCAACATAGGAGTGCAATCTCCCACTACCAACCTCTCCTAAAATTCACTCTTACATTAGGCCTCTAGTCCGTTTCTCTTCTTTACAGACACAGTTCTCCTTTTGGTTCCTCCTTGCTCTCTTTCATATATCCTCCCTGTATCTGCTTCAGCTCTAGGACATTTCCTTAATCCATCTATCTCTAAAGTAACCAGTGTGTTATGAAATACAGTTTTATCTCTGCATTACAAGTAGTATGTTAGTTGACTCTCCAGGGTTCTCTAAATATCAGAAGTGAAACATTTGTAAGGAGGAACGGGGTGAAAGGAGAGAAAGAAAAGCAAAAAAAAAAAAAAAGAGGAAAAAAGTAGCATGGTTCATCCCCCAATTTAAAAAAGAATGTTACAAATATGCATTTAAAAAATACAAAAATCTTTACTACAACAGGGACTGTTTTTGTTTGTTTGTTTGTTTTGCGGGGCAATGGGGTTTAAGTGACTTGCCCAGGGTCACACACCTGATAAGTGTCAAGTGTCTGAGTCTGGATTTGAACTCAGGTACACTCCTGAATCCAGGGCTGGTGCTTTATCCACTGCACCACCTAGCTGCCCCCTGGTTTTGTATTTTTTAATGTTTATTTGAAATGAGTAACAACATTAGGAAAGTTGCAGGATATAAAATAAATCCACATAAATCATAAGAATTTTCATATATGATAAACAAAGCCCAGCAGTGAGTGATGGAAAGAGAAATTCCATTTAAAATAATTGTAGACAATATAAAATATGTGTGTGTACCTGCCAAGACAAACCCATGAAGTACATGAACACAATTACAAGACACTTTTTACCCAAATCAAATCAAATATAAATAATTGTAAAAATAGCAATTGCTCATGGATAGGCTGAGCTAATATAATAAAAATTCCAAGAATATCAAGGGAATTAATGGAAACAACAACAACAACAACAACAACAACAACACAGGAAGGTGTACTAGCCATACCAAATGAAAAACTATACTATCAAGAATCAGTGATCAAAACTATTTAGTATTGGCTAAGAAAGAGTTTTATACCAATGGAATAGGTTAGGCACAGGAAACACAGTAGTAAATTACCATAGTAATCTACTGTTTGATAAACCCAAAGACCCCAGGGATAAGAACTCATAATTTGACAAAAACTGCTGGGAAATCTGGAACATGTATGGCAGAAACTAGGTACAGACTGATATTGTATACAAAAATAAGGTCAAAATGGTTACATGATTTATACATAAAGGGTGATATACATAAATTAGGAGAGGAAGGAATAATTTACCTCTCAGTTTTATGGAGTAGAGAAGAATTTATGATGAAAAAAGAGAGAGAATATTATGAAATGCAAAATTGATAAAGCTGGGAAACAATTTTATAGCTAGTGTTTCTGTTAAAGGTCTTATTTCTAAAATATATAGAGCACTGATCAAATATATAAAAATACAAATCATTCTACAATTGAGAAATAGTCAACGGATATGACCAGACAGTTTTCAGAAGAAGAAATCAAAGCTATTTATTGCCATATGAAAAAAAAATGTTCTAAGTCACTCTTGATTAGAGAAATGCAAATTAAAACAACTCTGTGGTACCACCTCAGACATATCAGATTGGTTCATATGACAAAAAAGACAAATGATAAATATTGGAGAAGTTGTGCAAAAATTGGAACGCTAATTCATGGTTGGGGAGTTGTGAAATAATTCAACCATTCTGGAGAAGAATTTGGAACTATGTCCAAAAGGGTGTGGAGCTGTGAATACCCTTTGACTCAGCAATTCCACTACTGGGTCTGTATCCCAAAGATATCATAAAAAAAGGAAAAGGACCCATGTGTATAACAATATTTATAATAGCTCTCTTTGTGGTGGCAAATAATTGGAAATTGAGGGGATGCTAATCAATTGGGGATGGCTAAGCAAGTTGTAGTATATGAATGTAACGGAATACTATTGTGCTATAAGAAATGATGAATGAGCTGGGCAAAGCCAAGGCAGTGGAGGACAGGCAGTGACTCCTTGGAGGTCTCCCCTAATTCCCTCCAAATCCCTTTAAATAATGCCATAAGACAATTCCTAGAGCAGCAGAACCTACAAAAGGACTGGGCGAGATAATTTTCCTTCTAAGGATGGCTTAGAAGATTGGAATGAAAGGTCTGTAGTACCAGGGTGAGAGTGGAATGCAGATCCAGGCTGCACCATGCAGCCACAGCCCCAGCCCCAGCCCCAGCCCCAGCCCCAGCCCCAGAGAATCAGCCCTCCGGAGTCTTGGAATCAACTGAGGTAGCAGCTACTTCTGGAACTCAGCTCACAGCTTGGTGAGGGGGTCAAGTGGCTGGTAAAGGTGATATCGCAGGGGTCTCTGCTGGGGCTGAGGTGGAACTTTGCCGTGTTGCCTGTGCTCAGAACCAGAGAGCAGTCTTGCATGGTGGCTCATGTGGGCCAGGGATGCAGGCATTCCTGGAGGTTGCAACCTCAGTAAAACAAAATTCTGTTCCTGGGTTAAAGAGCTAGCAGACCTGTGGTTATTTACAGACCAGAGCACAGGCCAGGGGAGTCTAAAGCTTGCCTCTCCTTAAATCATACCACCTGAAACAACCTGAAGCTTGGGACAGTGTGTCCTGGAAGCAGTGCCCCACTTTAAGATGGAGTTAAAAGTCAAGAAACAGACTGGCATAATGAGCAGACAGAAAAATAAAATGTGGACACCAGAAAGGTTCTTTGGTGACAAGGAAGATCAAAATAAACCCTCAGAAGAAGTCAAGGCTCCTACATCTAAAGCTTCCAAGAAAAATATGAATTGGTCTCAGGCCATGGAAGTGCTCATAAAGGACTTTAAACATAAAATAAGAGAGGTAGAGGAAAAAGTGGAAAGAGAAATGAGAATGATGCAGGAGGGTCATGAAAAAAAAAGTCAACAGCTTGAAAAGCCAAGTGGAAAAACGTCTCTGAAGAAAATAATTGCTTAAGAATTAATATAGAGGGTGGAGCTGGGGCCCCCAGGCTCAGTCAGGAGGAAGTGGGAAGGCGCCCTGGTGGTCACTGAAGTCGGGACTGGCGGGCAGCAAGACTTGCCTGCACCCTGGCTGCGCCGCCTTGGCTGGGTCCTGCTGGGGCACAGGTGCCCCTAGAGGAGGCCGCCTGCACCCCAGGGCTCCTGCTGGTTCTGAAAAACTTTAGTATGACTGTTCAGAAAACATTGATGAAAATTTCAAGACGTATTTCTCTCCAAGTGGAGATTTAAAAGAAAGCCCCAGCATGTTATGGAGACAACGAGGCCAAGATTTGCCAGGATGAGAAGGCATGAATGGCTTGTGATTTGCATTGTTGGAGGGAGTATCCAAGTCCATAAACTCACAGGGTCATCAAATAATATTTCCATAATGAAGCCTGTTGATGGGAGATGTATGTAGATGACATTGGTTTTAGATATCAAAATCAATGGATAAAGTGGGGAAGATGTGGAAAAACTTCAAATACAGGTGTCAGAACCTTTTTAACCATGAAGGGGGAACAGCAGTGAAAATATAGATGTGAACTCCAGTATCTGTCAAGGAAAGGAACATCAGCATAGGGAATTTGGCTCCTCAGCAACAAAGCAGTCCCTTACAAGAGAATGTTGCCTTACAACTTGAATTAAGCCCTTCAAAGAATTCTTCAAGGAGAAACCAAAATTGTGCCACTGAAATCACTCAGATTGTAGAAATAAGCATTGACAAGGAAAATGACTCATGCATCACCACAACAGGAAAGAGTCGTGCAGAGAGACTCCTACTCTTGACATGCTCCATGGGATGGGAAGAAGAAACATTCCTGTTCTACAAATACGCAAAGTTCATTAGATACTGAGAAAAGGTTTGGTAGGACCAGAAGCGGTCTGCAGAGAAGAGAGAGACGATATGACGTGAGCTCTGTCCATGACATGGAGAGTGTCTCTAGCAGGATGTTGGGAAGCTGCTCTCTGAGGCAGAGGCTGCAAGACACTGTTTGGTTATGCTTTCCCATGAGAACTTATAATAAACAAGCAAAACCCCTCTTCTAATAAAAGAAAAATATACCTTTCTGAATTAATGTTTGAAAAATGTCCTTTTCCTGCTGGATCAGATCTATCCCAGAAGCGGCATTTGATTAAGCAGCACACGGCTCCCATGAGCCCACATTCAACCTTCTTTGATACCTTTGATCCCTCTTTGGTTTCTACTGAAGATGAAGAAGATTGACTTCGGGAAAGAAGACAGCGTGGATCCTCCTCACAATGCACAAATACATACCTTTGAGGCCACTGCACAGGTTAATCCCTTATATAAACTGGGACTAAAGTTAGCCCAAGGAATGACTGACATGAATGGAGAAAATGCTGTCTCCCCACAGGGGAGCTGTGACTCTGAAGAGGACACCACCACCCTCTGCCTGCAGGCTGGGAGGCAGAAGCAGCATCAGGGCTCCAGAGACAGCCACACCCATGCCCACACTGGCCGCCAGGGAGCATGGAAGGTTCACAAGCAGATCTACTACATTCGCTGCCTCGTGCCTGATTTGCTTCAGATCACGGGGAATCTGTGCTATTGGGGTGTGATGGACCATTATAAAGCGGAGGCCCTCCTTGAAGAGAAGCCCGAAGGCACTTTCTTCTTGCTCAGGGACTCTGCGCAAGAGGACTACCTCTTCTCTGTGAGCTTCCGTCACTACAACTGGTCCCTGCATGCGAGCATTGAGCAGTGGAACCACAACTTTATCTTCGATGCCCATGATCCCTGCGTGTTTCACTCCTCTACTGTAACAGGGCTCCTTGAATATTATAAAGACCCAAATTCTTGCATGTTTTTTGAACCGTTGCTTACTGTATCACTGAATAGGACTTTTCCTTTTAGCCTGCAGTATATCTGCCGCGCGGTGATCTGTAGGTGCACCATATAAAAAGGGATTGATGGCCTCCCTTTACCATCAATGTTACGAGACTTTTTAAAGGAATATCACTATAAACAGAAAGTTAGGGTGAGCTGGTTAGAGCGAGAATCAGTCAAGGCAAAGTAAATTCCATTCAGTGCCCCAAGGAGGCTTTTATTAGATTTGCTTTCATGTGCATCCAATGGTGTACCAATAGCAAGTACTTGTACCAGTATTAGGTTTTTTGAAATATCGTACTTAATCTTAGTTTTAGTATCTGTCACATGCTCTCTGCTGTTACTTATTCAAATAATTGTGGTGCCTATTGAAATAATTAGTAGAGGACAAAGTTGCACATGTTCAATAAGGCCTACCCCTACACAAACACACAGTTGCTGATTTTTCTAAATGTTTGGTTTTTAATAGTTGTAGTAATAGGATGAAGCAATTTGGGGGCATTTGCTATGGTATTCTATTTCTACTGAAGAACAAATGATTACTATTGGGTGAGCATTTCAACAGTGTGACTAATATTTGAAATGAGTATTTTTTCTAAGAATTTTTTTCTATAATCTTACAAAAGTTGTAACGTTTGTAGTTCCTCTCAATCAAGGTTCTGAAGTCCAAGAAGTCAGATGGCTTACCTTACCTGCTGTCTTTTAGAAAATGAAAAGTTCTGGCCACAAGGGCAATGTGAAGTCTACTTTTCAGTGTTGGTATTGTTTGTAATCTCCCTTTCTCCTTTACAAAGGATCCTAATCCCAGGTTTTCTAAAGAATAGTTCTTAAAACTTTAGATTCATGTGTAATCGATAGTAGAGTTTTATTTGAAGACCATAAGGAGGAGAGAGAACATTTTGGAATAGTGCTTTAACTTGAACAGGAATTTGGAATAGCTGCTGAACACTTAGTGCTTGCACGTGAATTTTTAAATGCTGACGTGCAATCTAAACTTTGATTCATGGAAACTGGATAATTTCTCATGCCCATAATCAGTTTTTGAACCATGGAAAAATGAGAAGCAAAGTGTATAGAAGCAGCCCAGACACTAGTTAGTTAATAACTAGCATGGTTACCGAAGGTGAGCTGCATTTAATGGTTTGGGGTGGCAGTATTTATCTCTTTGGTGTAAAATATGAGTCAAAGATTATAATTTATAGTGTTCTAATAGAGTTAATTTTTAATGGAAAATCATAAAGCGAAATTACAGATGTAAAAGGATGTACAAGCTTCATATCTGTAAATAACTACATTAGCATCTTTTTGTCACTTAGAATAGAATGTGATACTATTTGAGGGAGCTATTTTGGAAGTAATAGCAAGTTCTAGTATTCTTTTCTTAGTATTGGATTGAATGAATAGTTCTGTCCTAGACATTTTGCACTAAGATAGTTGACTCTCCACACTTGTGTCTTTTGTTAATGTGCTCTGTACCAATGGTGAGTACTCCTTAGTTTCTTTGACTGCTGCTACAAAATGTTATTTTCTACCCCTCTGGCAATTGCCAAGGCTACAAATACAAGAAAAGTTATATTTGTATGCAACACTAACCCTTTTATTGTGGCTGTATGTTTCTGCTTGCTGTGCCTTGTTATGGCTGCTTTCTGTGCTAATAAAGCATGTTTGGTGTTCTCCTTGTATATCTGCTGTTTTATACATTTGCAACAATTTATCTTGTAGCAAATTCAATTGCTTGGGGTTTTTCATGAGATTTATCTGGTAACTAGTATAGCTAATACAGAAAAACTGATATTGATATTGGCTTATCAGAGGAAAGTAACGCTCTGACTTTAATGTCACACGTCGTTTTCAACCAATCATGATCACTTATGATGTTGAATGATGTCTATAGTTACTGCAAATTATAGACTATGCAGTTGAGTTGTAAAAACTCAAGATAAAGGATTAACAGAAAATTTTGACTAAACCTATCATTAATTCCTCTGCTGATTACAGGTAAAAGGATGAAACTATTAATGTTCTATATTTTTTTTTTTTTTTTTTGCGGGGCAATGGGGGTTAAGTGACTTGCCCAGGGTCACACAACTAGTAAGTGTCAAGTGTCTGAGGCCGGATTTGAACTCAGGTCCTCCTGAATCCAGGGCCGGTGCTTTATCCCCTGTGCCACCTAGCCACCCCACAATGTTCTATCTTTTTTTGGAAAATGATATCAATAATTCCAAATTGCTTCAGAAGCAGTGATAAAATGAAGTTTTGTTATGAACTAATAATATTAAAGCAGCATCATTTATTGGTTTGGGGACCATTTTAATTGATACTAAATGCCCAAAATGTAGAACTTTTACCAAAGACTTGTCCATTTTAAAGCAAAATCGGGAATGAAGGTACTTTTGTAATACCTACTGAATCTAATGGTGGTCCCTAAGTGATATATACCAAAGTGTTTGAGAACTTTATCCGTACCTACTTTAAAGCATTATGTGCAATTAACTTGTTACAGCATAATTCTATCGCCTAACTGGTAGGTCCATTTTCTTGAGCTTGTGATGTACCTGGAAAATAAATTAAACCTCTTTTTTGAGTCCATAATAATAATTGAAAGGACTATATGCAAGTAAGATCATATTATAAAGGGGTAACTTGAAACTCCACGAAATCACTTAATGTATGTTTTTATATGTTTGTAGCAAACTGATGTTTTAGTTATGTTGTTTTAGAGTAGTTCTCAATGGTTTTATGTGTTAGCAAATTTCATATGTTAAATGGAAATTGTTTAAAATGTAAATATTTGAGTTTATGTAAGCATGTATGTATGCTAATGTCACCTATGTTTAAGTTTTTGTGTATAAATATTAATATGCAACTTTTTGTTTTAAAAATTCTACATATTACCTGCTTACATTACATTAAAGAAAAGAAAGAAAGAAAAAAGCAAAAAAAAAGAATTAATATAGAACAAATGGAAGCTAATGACTATGAGAAATTAAGACAAAATAAAGCAAATCCAAATGAATGAAAAAAATTACAGGGGAATGTGAAATATCTCCTTGGAAAAACAGTTGACCTGGAAAATGGATCCGGGAGAGACAATTTGAAAATTATTGTACTACCTCAAAACCATGATCAAAAAAAGGGCTTAGACATCATCTTCCAGGAAATTGTCAGCGAAAATTATCCTGATATTCTAGAAGCAGAAGGTAAAAAAGAAATTGAAAGAATCCATCAATCACCTCCTGAGAGACATTCCCAAATGAAAACCACCAGGTATATTATAGCCAAATTCCAGAACTTCCATGTCAAGGAGATAACATTGCAAGTAGTCAGAAAGAAATAATTCAAGTATGGTGGAGCCACAGTCAGGTTAACACAAGGTCTACTATGATGGTCAGGAGTGCAAAATAATTGGGTTTACAACCAAAAATCACGTACGCAGCAAAACTGTGTATAATCTTTCAGTGGGAAAAATGGGATTTCAATGAAAGACAGGACTTTCAGGCATTTGTGATGAAAAGACCTGAGTTGAATGGAAAATTTGACTCAAATACAAGACCCTAGAGAAACATAAAAAGGTGAACAGGGAAAAGAAAGCATAAGGGATATTTAAAGGTTAAACTGTTTACATTCCTAAATGAGAATATGATACTGGTAACTCATAAAAACTTTCTCATTATTAGGGCATGTGGATAGAATGTATTTAGACAGAGGATGCAGGTGTGAGTTGAATATGAAGAAATGATATCTTTGGCATTTTTTGGTTTTGTTTTTGTTTTTTGGTGAAGCAATTGGGGTTAAGTGACTTGCCCAGGGTAACACAGCTAGTAAATTTTAAGTGTCTGAGGCCGGATTTGAACTCAGGTCCTCCTAAATCCATGGCCAGTGCTTTATGCCCTGTGCCACCTAGCTGCCCCAAGAAATGATATCTTTAAAAACATTAAAATTAAGTGATGAAAGAGGAATGCACTGTAAGAAAGGGAAAGGTGTAATGATGTAAAGTATATCACTTAAAAGAAACAAGAAAAAGCTTTTTGAATGTAGGGAAATATAGGGGAGTTGCGAGGAAGTGAGTGAGCCTTATTCTCTTCAGACTTGGCTCAAAAAGGGAATAAGATACACACTCAATTCGGTAAAGTAATCTCTCTGTCAGAAAGTAGGAGGGGAAGAGGATAAGGGGGGAGGGGTGAAAGAAGGGAGGGCGGATTGGGGGAGGGGGCAGTTAAAACAAAACACTTTTGAGGGGGGGATAGGGTGAAAGAAGACATAAAATAGAGTAAGTATCATGGGGAGGGATTAGGATGGAGGAAAACAGTAGTAGTATTTGTGAAAAAAATTTTGAGGTAGAGGCAAGAACAATGTAAGATGATGATGATGATGATTGATTAATGGATTGATGTTAATTGGATGAAATGAGGATTGGTGTTGATTGATTGATGATAATGATGATGATGAAATGTAAGGTACTTACTTGCTGGGCTATTGTCAAGAAAATTCTTTATTAGGTAAAAGCTACTATATAAATGTTATCTATTAACCATTGTTGCAATAATCAATGTCATGAGTTTATATTAAGGAAATCTCTCCTTAAAGTTCTATATAAATGTAGATTACTATAAACATTGATGAGCAGGATACTATCAGAAAACCTGGAAATACCTACATGAGTTGATACAAAGTGAAATGTACTACATACAAAAAAATAGCAATATTGTAAGATGATCTGCTGTGAATGACCTGGTTATTTTCAACAATGCAATGATCCATGACAATTCTGAAGGACTTATGAAAAATGAAATCCACGTACAGAGAAGGAACTGGTGATATCTGAATAGAGATTGAATCATACTTTTTTGTTAGTTATTTGTCTGAAGATTTTTTTTTCTTTATTTCTTCACAACCTGGACAACATAGAAATGTTGTTCATGACTACTCATGTATAACTTATATTGAATTGCTTGAGTTTTTGGGGGTGGGGTGTGGGGAGAGAGGGAGTAAGAGAATTTGGAGCACAAAGTTTAAAAATTGATGTCAAAATTTGTTTTTACATGTAATTTGGGAAAATAAAGTTCTACATAAATTTTAACAAAATTAAAAAAAAAAACAATGGGAAAATGAAAAGAAATTATGAGGAGTCAGATTGCAGAGAAGCCTGGAAAGACTTAAGTGGACTGATGTTGAGTGAAGTGAGAAGAAACAGGAGAACATTTTACACAGTAAAAACAATATTGTGTGATTATCAGCTAGGATAGAGTCAGCTCTTCTCAGTAGTACAATGATCCAAGACAATTCCAAAGGACTCATGATGGAAAATTCTCTCTACATCTAGAGAAAGAACTGTGGAATATGAATGCAGATTGAACCATAATATTTTTTGAGGTGTTTCCCTCTTGTTCTAATTCTTCTTTCACAAGATGGCTAATGCAGAAATGTGTTTAATGTTATTATACATATATAACCTATATCAGATTGCTTTCTGTTTTGGGGAAGGGGGAAGAAAAGGAGGAAAGGAGAAAAATTTGGAACTCAAATTCTTATAAAAACAAATGTTGAAAACTATCTTTATATGTAAATGGAAAAAATTACTATTAAGTTTGTAAAAAGTATTTCACTTCTGACCACCACCTCCCCTAATACACTCTCTTTTCAATCATCCATGTGTTCTTATTTTCTCTTCCATTTCCCTGTAAGATAAGATAGATTTCTATTCCCAACTTAGTGTATGTTATTCTCTCTCTATCTTGATATTCATCTCTATCTATCTATCTATCTATCTATCTATCTATCTATCTATCTATCTATCTATCTATCTATCTATCTCTATATCTTGCCACTGGACCCAGATGGCTGTGGACAAAAGAATGAGGTTGATGAATTTACATAGCCTTCCCTCGCTTAAATCCAATTCACTGCAAATCATCAAATCACCCTGATATCATGTCCTCTTTGAGAATGAAGAACAAATAACAACAACAACACATTTTCATTTTAGGATTTCTTTCAGGAAGTGATCAGAGGATTCTCTCGATTTTTTATTTTATTTTATTTTTATTTCATTTTCTGGATCTGTATTTTTCCTTTAAAATTTCTTGAAATATGGCATGTAGGTATTTTCTTTTTTGATGATGGCTTTCATGTAGTCCAATAATTCTAAAATTATCTCTTCTTGATCTTTTTTCCAGGTCTCCTTTTTTTGGGAGATATTTCACAATTTGTGCTTTTTAAAAAAAATATTTTGACTTTTGTTTTGATGTTTCTTGATGTCTCATGTAGTCATTAGGTTCCTTGTCCCTGTTTCTAATTTTTAAGGAATTATTTTCTTCAGAGATTTTGTACATCCTTTTCAATTGGGTCAATTCTGCTTTTTAATGAGTTCTTCCCTTCAGCATATTTCTGAACCTCTTTTATGATTTGCACTATTTGAGTATTAAAGTGTTATTCTCTTCAATTATTTTTGTGCCTCCTTTACCAAGCTCTTGACTCCATTTCATAATTTTCTTGCATAATTCTCATTTAATTTCCCAATTTTCCCTCTACCTCTTATTTCATTTTAAAAATCCTTTCTGAGCTCTTATAGAATTATTGTTATTATTTCTTTTTTTGTGGTGGGCCAAAAACCAATTTATATCTCTTTAAGGCTTTGCATATAGCTGTTTTTACATTGTTTTCTTATGAGTTTGTGTTTTGATCTTCTCTGTCACAAAAGTAACTTTCTATGGTCAGGTTATTTTTCTCATTTGCACGTTTTCCCAGCCTATTTTTTGACTTTTAACTTTATTGTAAGCTTGGACTCTCTGACCCCAGGGTTAATTTGACATTGACCCAAACTTTAAAGATTTTTCCCTGTTGTTTTGAGAACTATTTTTCTAACTTGGTATTATCTAAGGAGAGTTGTAGTCACTGTTGTTGTGGCCTACACTCTGGTCTGTGAGCAATGACCTGAAATACTGTTTGGGCAATGCAACAAAATACTACTTCTGGTGTCAATAATGGGTCTCTTGTAATCTTTTTTCTGACCAGTTTTCTGACCCCATTACTGTCTGTGGGCTAAGATCTCTGGAAACCACTAGCTAAGATTCAGTTTCCATCAAGATTGGTTGCTGACTTGCCAGGCATGGCCTGCACTGAAGTTATCTCCACTCTTACTCCAGTGAGAATGACTTTCTACCAACTTTCTACATTGCCTTGGCCTGGGAAATTGTTTCATGCAATCCATTTGTTGTTTCCGTCACTCCAGAATTTGTTTTGAGGAGTTGTTAATATTTGGAGGGTATTTAGGAGAGCGCTCAGGTGAATCCCTGCCATTACTCCATCATCTTGGCTCTGCCCTACTCTGCTTTTTAAAGAGTTCTTTCTTTTCTTTGCTGAAGTTTTCTGCCTCTTTTATTATTAGACTGTTTTTTTTTCTTCCACAAACTAGAACCTCATATCCTTATTGTTCATGTTTGAGTAAAGAAAATATATATATATATATATATATGAAGCACTTACTCAAGGCTAATGAATGATTAACAAAGAATACTACTCAGAGAATACAAGTACAAAAGTAACAACAGCCCCTGACCTCAAGTAAATGACATTCTAATGGGAGATATAACATATACATGAAAGCCATGGCCAAGATTGTGACTAAGGGGAGACACATTGGTTTGGGAAGTTATAAGATTGGTGTTTGTGGCCATAAGGGAGAGGATTATTTCAACCCCATATTGGAATAATATCAGAGTTGTGTAATCAAGGTTCATGGAGATAGTACAGATCTGTCTTGAGTTTGCTGTAGAGAGATAAAGATAGATTGTGTATATTATAGTAAAGGAGACACTTTACATAACAGCTCATTCCCTGAGGATATGTTTTATTCTATAACTTAATCCACACTATAAGATTATATAATCATAGATCTAGGGTAGAAAGAGACCCCAGAAGTTTTCCAGTTTAACCCCTTCATTTAATGAGGAAGGAAACTAAGGCCAACATAAAGTTATTTCAAAGATAGTATTTGAACCTAGATCCTTCAATTGCAATGTCACTATTCTTTCCACTTGTATGAAGCTGATTGTTGCAAGTTTTCTTTATGTAGGGAATAATGAATACCTTTTTCAATGATAATGAAGGAGCATTGACCAGCAAAGAATGTTCTTGTGTTAAAACTCAGATACTTAATTTGTCATCTTTCTGTGTTACCTTAGAAAAACCTTTTTTTTTTTGCTCTGACACTCAGTTTCCAAATTGACAAACTGACAAAAATGATGTTTGTTCTATTTAGATCACAAAGTGCTTGTGAGAATCAAATGAAGGTAACACTTTAAAATCATACAAATGCAAATTTTACAATTATACAATAATACAATTGTAAGATTATACAAATATCATCCACTTTGGATTATTTAGTTTCAAATCAGAAAGGCAAATACCTCCTTTTGCTAGAGAGGATCAATTGATATAGATGAAAAAAACCTATTTGGAGTAAAACACTTTAGTTGTTCAGTTGTGTGATGAAATAATGGGATTTTGCAGATACTCAAAGACCCACCTGGAGATTAATCTAGACTGACTGAATCAAGTGAGAGTGATTCACAGCTGATTAGCCTACTTCAAGTTAACTGGATTGTAATCACACCTGGCTATCCCTTAAGAAGGTATTGTTCTCAGAATCTAGACTGTGAACACAACCTGAGAACACCTTCAAAAACCAATGGATTTGGATGATGCCAACCAATCAGCTTGAAACAGTGTGTAAGGACTGCCTCTGTTCCAGACCTATAAAAAGCTTCCACAATCAGCTTGCTGGTGAGTTCCTGATTAAAGCAGGCTCATGGAGGAGGACTTGAGGAAGAACCCAACCAGGCTGGAAATCTAGGCTAGATAGACCTTTTCTTAACTTTCTGAACTGAGAAAACATCTGTGAAACATTCAACTGTGAAACATCACAGTTGTTTCAATCATGTTTGACTCTTCATAAACCCATTTGGGATTTTCTTGGCAAAAATACTGGAGTTGTTTGCCATTTCCTTCTGCAACTCATTTTACAGATGAGTTAGCTGAGACAAACAATTTTAAGTGATTTGCCCAGGGTCACACAGCTAGTAGGTGTCTGGAGCCATATTTGAACACAGGTCTTTTTGACTTCAGGATTGGTACTCTATCCAATGTACCACTTAGCTCTACCTGGAGTCATACTACATAATTCCAAATTCTGTCTTTCCTACTTTCTACAATCTAAATAAATTGAGGAGCAAAGTATCTGAAATTTCATTTCAAGTTATCAACTATTCATCATTTGTACTAAGGCATTTGACCTCATAAGAACCATAATGGTGAGCAATTTTACAGCTGGACCTTAGAACTTGACATAGTATAGTCAAAAGGTACAATTGCATTCACTGACCCTAATTTCCAACATAAAATCACAAAAAAGGAAATACATAGAATCTAAATCCAAAATGATGTATGTGAAATTTGAAAATAAAAGTTTGATTATCATATGTTTATTATTTTAATGATGGAGTCAAATTTAATGGCATTCAGTAGAACTATAAAGCTGCCTACTGGGAATAAAGGAAAACTGCTCAAACATTTTTCATTTTATTAGAATAATGATTTCAATTTTTCTAGACTGCAGCTTGGGGGTAAAATAATAATAGGAAAACAAAGCAGAGTTCATACCATCATTCATTGTATTGTCAAGGAAATGAATGATTTTTGTAGGCATTTTAAAAATCAGAAACTTTGTAACTGTGGAGATAGAATTTGTTTGTGCCTGTTATATCCTCCACCACTCTGTAACAATAAACACAATGTGGGTCTTAGGGCAAGAAGAATTAATAATAGCTATCATTTCTGATAGATATCATCTATCATAGTGCTTTGCAAGTATTATTTCATTTGATTCTCACAAGAGCTCTAATAGGTAGGAACTAATATTATCTCCATTTTAGAGATCACTAATTGTGGGAGACATAAGTGAAGTGACTTTCCCAAGGGCACACAACAGACAATAAATAATCTGGGGCCAAATTTGAACTCAGATCTTCCTGCTCTAGGTCTAGCACTTTACTATGCCACCTAGCTACTCTATTTCCCCAATGTAAGTGGAAATAATTGGGGGTTCTTCTAAATTATTTTATTGCTATTTTTTCAGCATCAACATTTTAAAATGTATTTCTTCTATTATCCCCTTCCCAGAGAAAAAGTTTATAACAAAGAATAAAAAGGAGGGGAAAAATAACTATTCAATATATTGAAAAAATTCTAACATAATGTGTACCAGACCCATAGTTCTATATCACTTCAAAGAAGTGTGTGTGTGTGTGTGTGTGTGTGTGTGTTTGCATATGTGTGTGTGTGGGGGGGTGTTGAGTGTTGGGTGAAGGGAAGTATGCCTACACTTTCCCAGTATATATTCAGTTTTGATTGTTCTGTTGGTTTTCATTTCATTTACATTGTTGTAGTTGTGTATTTTGTTATCCTGATTCTGCTTGCTTCATTTTGTAAAAATTCATGTCTTCCCATATTTTTTCTGTATGCATCATATTCATTGTTTCTAAGACTATCATAACATTTTTCCTGTGTCATTATACTTCAACTGATTTAGCCACTTCCAAATTATCTACTTTACTTTCAGTTCTTTGCTGCTTTAGAAAGTGTTTCTATAAATATTTTGGTGTATATTGAACCTTGCTCCTTGTGACTTACTTCCTTGGGGTATTTGTTATGCAATGAAATCTCTGAATTAAAGATGTAGCAATTAATTTTCATAATCCCAAATTGCTTTACAGAGGTAGTGGAGTAGTTCACAGATCCATCAACAATGTATTAGTTTGCCTGTCTTTTCACATTTCTTCCAACATAGACTATCCAAACTTGTGTAATTTTTGTCCATTGGTAGACATGTATTTTGTTGTTTTTGTTTTTCACTTTTCTTAATATTAGCGATTTGAAGCCTACTTCAAGTGGTTGTTAAGAGTTTGGAATTCTGGGGCAGCTAGGTGGCTCAGTGGATAGAGCATCGGCCCTGCAGTCAGGAAGACCTGAGTTCAAATCCAGCCTCAGACACTTAACACTTACTAGCTCTGTGACCCTGGACAAGTCACTTAACCCTAATTGCCTCACACACACAAAAAAAGAGTTTGGAATTCTTCTGAAGAAGGCCCTCAACATACTAGTTGGAATCCTTTAAGGAAGATTTAGAGGAGGAAACCAATGCAAGTTGCACAGAAGAAAGGAAGAAGGAATGGGCTGCACTCTGCACCTTTAGAGGGAGAAATCAATGATTTCACAGATCAAAGAATTAATCAACAAGGAGGCAGCTAGGTGGTGCAATGAATAAAGCACCAGCCCTGGATTCAGGAGTACCTGAATTCAAATCCAGCTGCAGACACTTGACACTTACTGGCTGTGTGACCCTGGGCAAGTCACTTAGCCACCCATAGCCCCATGCAAAAAAAAAAAAAAAAGAATCAATCAACAAATATTTCTTAAGTACTATTATGTGCCAGGCACTGGGAACATGAAAACAAAAGCAATAGTTCTTTACTTCTAGAATTGTGTTTTGTATCAGGGGAGATAACATGTACTTATTTAATTTTATACAAAATAAATGTAAATAAATTTTTGGTGGGAAGAGTGGAAGAAGCACCAATTGGTATGGAGGTAGAGATGAGGAGGAAGTACATTACAACCTCTGGGTATATGGAACCTGAGCAAAGATCTGAGGTGCCAGATGGAATGTTGTGAATGAAAAACATTGTGTAGGATGGTATGATTGTACAATAAAGTGAATTAAAGGGAATAGTATGTAGCATGTTTGGAAAAAAAGACTGGGCCAAATTGTGTAGAGCGTTAGATGTCAAAAAAAATATTTGTATTTAATCATGGTTGCAAAGGGATTGACATAGACCTATATTTTAGGAAAATAAGTTTAAACCTCTGTAGACCAGGGTTCCTTAAACTTTTTCCACTCTTGAGCCCTTGTTGCCTGACAAAGTGTGCAAGTTGTATATTCAGAACCAAGGCAGTAGCACCCCCCACTTTGAGTTAAGTGAAACCATGTGGGGTGACAAACCATACTTTAGAAGCTGGGCTACAAAGATTTTTAAACTGTGGGTCTTGACTTCATATGGTTCACATAACTGAATATGGGGGTTCATGCAAAATTTGGCAACAGTAAAAAGTTATGTATATCTGTTTTATATACCTATAAACCTAGGACAGAGTAAAATTTTCTCCAGAGAAAAGGGGTCATGAGTAGAAAAAATTTAGTAAGTCCTGCTGTAGATGATGTATTGGTACAAGGAAAGACTTGATGCAGGAAGATCAATTAGGAGGCTATTACAACAATCCTGATAAGAGGTCAACCCCTCTATTAAAGTAATTACTTCAGGATATGGAATTTTTCTAGGATCATTTGTGAAAAATGCACCTAATAAGGTTCACATTTCTCCTTTCCTCTTTCATCTTCTCTCCTTCTCTTCCCTTCCTTCCCTTCTCTTCTTTCCTCTCTTCTTTTTCTCTTTCTTTCTCCTCTCATTTTGCCCTGGTTAGAAATGTAGTGATTGCTCACAGGGCTGATCCCACTACTGGTGGGCAGAAGAATTTTGACTTGCTCCATTTCTTCTCAATAATAATTCACCCATTCTTAAGAAACCTCATATCCTCCTCTATACTGCTAGTGGCTTACTATATTGGTGCCAGACTTAGTGTGGATACTCAGTAGGCTTAGCTCATTGTAGCTCAGAAAGCCCCTGAGCTCAAGAGATTCACAAGCTTCAGCCTCCATGGTAGCTGGAATTATAGACATATGCCACCACTCCTACTTGTCACACATTTTCAAATAATATCTTTATTTTATTTGTGGAATTTTCTCCCATTTTACAGCAAGGAAACTCCCTAGCCCAGGAGAAAGATATCCCAGAAAGCAAGTAAATGAGGTAACAAAAATTTTAAAAAAGATAATTTGTTATTTTGGAATTTGAACATATGATAGGATTTTCAAGTTTGAAATGACCTTAATGATTATCTTGCCAAGCACCTTAATTTTATAGATGAAGAAATAATGATGATGATGATAATGGCAATAATGGCAATAATGGCAGCAGTAGTAGTAGTAGTGGCTGTAGTAGTAGTAGTGGCCATAGTAGTAGTAGTGGCTGTAGTAGTAGTAGTGGTAGTAGTAGTAGTAGTAGTAGTAGTAGTAGTAGTAGTAGTAGTAGTAGTAGTAGTAGTAGTAGTAGTAGTAGTAGTAGTAGTAGTAGTAGTAGAAAATAGCAGCTAGGTGGCTCAGTAGATAGAGCACAAGCCCTGGAGTCAGCAGGACCTGCATTCAAATAGGGCCTCAGGCACTTATCACTTACTAACTGTGTGACCCTGGGCAAATCACTTAAGCCCAATTGCCTCAACCAAAAAAAAATAGCACTTACTATGTGCCAGTTACTCTTAGCTGCTTTTAAATTATTATCTCATTTGATCCTCATAACAACTTTGAGAGTTAGTAGCTATCATTATCCACTTTTACAGGTGAAGAAATTTAGGCAAATGGAGGTTAAACGACTTACCCAGGATTGAATGCTAGTAAATTTCTGAGGCTGGATTTGAAATAAAGTCTTCTTGACTCTAGGCCCTGTTCTCTATCCACAAACAAACTCATGTCTATGGAGAAGTGACTTGCATAAGGTACTATACATAATAATTTATAAAGATACTATGTGAACCTTGGCCTTTTAATTTCAAATCCAATGTTCATCCTTTGACAACTGCCTCATTTGACAGGTAAAGCCAAAAGAAGAAGATATGATTGACACATTAGCCCAGGGGTTTGGAAGAAAACACCAGAAGGGAAGAAAGAACAACTGAGAAGAAACCTTAGAATCTTCACCTATCATTCATTTGAATTTAATTTCCTCCTCCTCCTCCTCCTCCTCCTCCTCCTCCTCCTCCTCCTCCTCCTCCTCCTCCTCCTCCTCCTCCTCCTCCTCCTCCTCCTCCTCCTCCTCCTCCTCCTCCTCCTCCTCCTCCTCCTCCTCCTCCTCCTCCTCCTCCTCCTCCTCCTCCTGTCAAGTGCTGGTCTTACCTGGAGAGACTATCCTTCAACAACCTAATTGAAAAAATTTGAATCCTGATGCATGGTGAACATAAGAAAAGTAGAACCTGACAATGTATTCATGGGAAAACCCCTTTTGTCTTGAATGTCCTGAGAGAATTACATTTTTCTGGCTCTATCTTGTAAAATATTGGCAGATTTCTCATCTCCTGTGTCACAGCAGTTAAGTGTGGCTTCAATTCAGTTGGACTGGTTTGCTTAGGATCAAGGCCACACCAGACGAAACTGCTCTTTTTCTGCCAGCCAGAACTCTCTGGTGTTCAGGATGAAAAACAGATGGAGCCAAACCTGGACAAAGAAAGGCAAAGCACTTTCACCATAGGAAAGGGGAAGTAATGAAGCTCAGGAGCCTGGGCTGAGGAGAGGCAGGAGATGCAATGTCAAGGAATAAGCAAAAAGGCATGGAATAACTTCTGCCCCAGGAGGGAAGAGGGGTTCAATTTATACTGCTCTTGCCCAGAGGACAGAACAAGGACTAGTGGTTAGAAAGTACTGGAAAACAGATCTAAGCTCAATTTTAGGAACTTCCTAACCCTTAAAACAGCCCAATGGAAACAATTAAGTCCTTAAGTATCAAAGTCCCCCTGATATGATCCTTCTATCCTTAGAGCCAATTCATTCCCATGAGGACAAAACACATAATCTGCTTCAATCGAACCAGTACCTTTACTTCCATATTCAGAACACAGAATCATAGAATAATAGATTTTGAGGTCATCTAGTATGACCTCATCATTTTACAGATAAAGAAATTGAGGTCTGAGAAAGCTAAATGACATTTCTAATGACATGAAGGTCATAAGCTGCAGAGCTCAGGTCTTATGACTGTTAAGAGTAATATATCCTTTTTTTTCTTGTTGCACCACTCTGTCATGTTATCCAGCCCAATTTGTTTTGGTTAGTACTTCTTTTCTTTTAATCAGTAATAAAAATATTTTCATGAATAAACACTGATCGACTTCATGCAGTAAATCACATAGCATTGTACATGTTAGGCATTGTATTGGGACTGGAGGATACAAAGAAAAATGAAACAGACCCAGATTTCCAAGAGCTTAGAAGAAAAAGAACATGTGGGCTTCAAAATCTACACAAAAGGAATGCAAGCTGAGTTTTGGAGGGAGGAAACTAGTAGCTGAGGGATCAGAATGGCTTAGTGCAGGGAGTAGCAGTTGGGCAGACTTTTAAAGAAAATAAGGAGAGGGAAGGGTGGATTGCATTCTAGGCTTGGGGGAAGCCAGTGCAAAGGCACAGAGAAAGAGGTTGGAATCCTATGTAAGGAAAAGAAAGGGTAGCCTGGCCAGATGGCAGAGTACAGGAAGGGCAATCTTGTACAATGAGGCTAGATAGTTTAGTTAGAGGAAATTTGTGAGGGGTTTTGAAAACCAAAGAGAGGAGGTTATAGTTGGTCCTATGGGCAATAGGGAGTCATTGCAGTTTATTGAAGGATGTGTGTGTGTGTGTGTGTGTGTGTGTGTGTGTTCAGATCTGTGCTAAATAACTTTAGCAGATAAATGGAGGAATGCAGAGAAATTGATAGCATGGAGACTATACAGAAAGCCATTTTGACTGACCAGACCAGAGGTGATGAGAGCCTAAATTACTTTGGTAGAAAAGTTTAAATAAGGAGTAGGAGTCAGATGGGAGAAATGTAGTGGAGGTAAAAATGACAAGAGTTGGTAACTGATTAGATCTATGGGGTGAGGAAGAGTAAAGGGTTTAGTATAATAACAATATTTCTAATGAGTCACAGGAAGAATAGTGTTACTCTCAAAGGAAATAAAGAAGTTTGAAATGGGAATGGGATTCTGGAGAAAGGTATTTAGTTTGTTTTCAGACATATGGAATTTAAAGTGTCTACTCATTCATGTTCTTCAACTTGGATTTCTAGAAGTTTTTATTACTTTATGGAAGTTTTCCAGGGAGATGCAGAGTGTTTTCTTGTTGCTGCTGTTTATTGTTTTGCTTGCTCTCATTTTGCTTTTCTTTCTTTTCTTCAAACTATTTATTATTCTTTTACAGATGTGGGAGTAACAGAAGTCACTTATGTGTGAATTGTAGTCCCGGTTCCAGGTGAAAAGTTTTTGTTTAGCTCAGAATTGATAACTTGAAGTCCCTGGGTATCCTTGTGGTCTGGTAGGGGAAAGGGAAGGAATAGAACACCCTCAGCTCTGGAAAGAAATAGGTTATAAGGCCATAGATCATAGAATTATGGATCTAGATCTGAAAGAGAGCTTAGATGTCCCACTTCAGATAAGGAAACAGAGGAACACAGAGGTAAAGAGGCATGTCCATTGTTGAGGAGAGAGGAAATTTTCTGGCTGGATAGAAAGGAAAGTGGCCAGCTGCCAAAGAAATAGGGTAGGGGACATCTCAATGCAATGGCTGTTAGATTTCAAGGCTGAACTGCAGCTGAGACCTGAACTTACCATTTAGTGCTTGCTTTCTCAAGGGTGGAAGTGATCTATAGAGGTCCTATTCTCTGCCTTGGTCAATAGGAATTGTTCAGTAGTTTTCATCAATTTGTATTGGTTGATATAGGGGATGGGGACTAGTGTGGAACATCCTTACCATGCTTGGTTGAAGTGGGGAAATGTATTCTCCAGACTACAGTCAGCATGAAACAGATAAGATCGACCGTCCCTTTGCTCAGGTCTGCCTATTGGAGACCTAATTATTCAGGGACTTTAGTAGAGGCAGGTTCCCTGATCTCCCAAAGTCACCTGCCAGTGCTCAGGTTAGGAAGATAGATTCTGATTGCTCTGATTTGCGCTATCCTTACTGGTCCTTTCTCTAGATCTAATTGGGTGGCTAAGAATTGAAGAAAGCCAAGAAAGCTGAGAGAAGGACGCAAAGAGGTAGAATGATCCAGACATGGAGGAAATGGGAAAAACAAAACAAAAACAATGAAAATCTTCAGTCTGGAAGTGGTGTCAATATTTGAGAGGAACGGTAGAGAAGTGAATGCTATTGGATCATAGATTAAGTGAAGAGCATTGAAGTATAAGAGGATGGAAAAGGGAGGAAGGAGACAAGATATGAAGGACGTTGAAAGTGAAGCATAGACTTTCCTATTTAATCCTGATGATAAGGAGGGCCCAATGGAGAAGCAATTCCTCTGTTTTTGGAGGGGCTAGTCATCTTATCTGGAAATTCATTTTTAGTCAGTTTTGGCTTAGTGAAAAGACTAAGTCAGTAGATCAGTAATCAAGCCTCTGACTCTTAACTGCAACTTGGTGTCCTCACCTAAAATGTATAATATTGCCCACCCCCATTTGACTCTGGATTGTTATAAGGATTACATAAAAATGCAGACTTGGAAGTGTTTTGAAGAGTTAAAAATCCCATACAAACAGGGACATGCATTATTGTCAAGCTTTGCTCCAAGCCTGGAATATCTTTTTGTACTTCTTCTCTGCCTCTCCAAAGGTATTCTTCTTTAAGACTAAGCTCAATTTCTACCTCCTCCATGAATTCTCTCTCATCTGCTACCTTTTACCCGTGTGACCTTTCACAAGCTATTTTACCTCTCTGTGCCTGTTGAATTATCTATAAAATGAAGGGTTTGGGCTAGATGGTCTCTAATGTCCCTTCTACATCTATGGTAGTATTTGTATATTATATAATAATACATACGTATCTGGAGATATGCACATTATATATGTATATGAACACTACACACACATAGCATTTATACTCACAAATACATACACACAACACTATATTTTGAGTTTTGTTTGCCAAAATATAGAATGCAAACTAGAAGCTTGGTTCAGCTGAACTGATGCTTTTTAGCTATAACTTTATTTAAAAATACCAACATAAGCAAGCCTCACTTTCATTCTTTTCTTTTCATGGCAATGAGGGTTTAGGGATGTGCCCAGGGTCACACAGCTAGTAAGTGTCAAGTGTCTGAGGCAGGATATGAACTCAGGTCCTCCTGAATCCAGGCACCTAGCTGTCCCCACTTTCATTCTTTTTAAATTATTTTTTAAATTAAAAATATTTTTTATTCATCCCTCAACCATTGACACTGAAAACAAAGAAAAACAAAATACTCATAACAAATATGCACAGTCAGACAAGAACAAATGTGCACAGTGGCCATATCCAAAAAGTATATATCTCAATTTGTACCTCTCTGTCAGGATAAAACCCAATTTTAAACCTTATGGATATAACTTCCTCCCCTTCCATTTCCTTACAAAATTGTATAAGTGTATGTCCATAACACTTGGTTTAGCAGCAACATACTGCCACATTCTACTTACAGCACAGCATCTTAACGTGTGAAGGGTCAGAGATAGATCATTTCCTATAGAAAATAAACTGCCATGATGGTTAACAACTGGTCCATGACTTCATTCACTTGTCTACGCACTGATTACTTTAAACCACCTCCCCTCAGCATTATTTCCTACATCTGACTTTCCAGTAATCAATGAGAACAGGCCTGTAATACAAAATGCTTCATCTAGTATGGCTGAAAAAGTGTTCTAGCAAAGCATGCAGGATGAAGCTAATGAGAGATGGGGAAGAGGAAGAAGGCTGAATTGGTGTTGAGACTAATTTATTTCATTAGATAGCACTAGATGTAAATTGCAGTGTAGTGGAATTAATCATTTAAAATAGATTGTTCACTTGGAAGTTGTAAAAATACCAAGCTTCAACTTGGTGTTTTTTCTTCTCTGCTGGATGGAGCAATTTGGTTGCAAAGTGTTTGTTTCTTTGCCTTTATCCATCTAAAGAGAAAGAGTAAGCAAAGATATCTCTGAATAGGAAGACAATTGACCCAGGGGAGATAACATGTAGAGGAGGATTCAGTTAAGTCAATGAAAATTGGGCAGATTAGCAGAGGAAATTTAATCAGTTCTATTCAGGCTGAGGAATTGTCTTCCTTGAAGAACAGTGAGTGGGTGCTAGGTGGGAAGAGCTCTTTTAAGAAGCCTGCTATAGTAAAGGACTGTAAATTAAGGAGGATATCCATCAATTGGAAAAATATGAATGTAATGAAATATCTTAGTGCCATGACAAATTATGAAATATATGGTTTCCGATAAACCTGAGAAGATTTATATGAATTGTTATAGGATGAAGTGAGCAAAACCAAGAGAAGAATACATAGTATACAGTAACTACAACATTATGAAGAAAAGCAACTTTGATAGCCTTAAGGTATCTGATAAATTCAGTGATGAACCAGGACTCCAGAGGAATAATGCCCAAATCTGCTGTGCACCTTCTGATAGAGGGGTGATATACTCATGATGCAGAAAGTAACAAAAATGTTTCAATATGAGAGATGTTCGGGTTTTTTGTATTGCTTTGCTTGACTGTACTAACTTGTTACAAAGATTATGTTTAAATATAAAATGCTGTCTTTGACATTTAAAGTTCTTTATAACCTAGTCCTTTCTTACCTTTCTAGTCTTCCTATATATTACCCCTCAACATATACTTTTCTTGCAGGGCAATGAGGGTTAAATGACTTTCCCAGGGTCACACAGTTAGTGTCAAGTGTCTGAGGCTGGATTTGAACTCAGATATTCCTGAATCCAATGCTGGTGCTCTATCCACTGCATCACCTAGCTCTCCCTCATGTACTCGTTTTTGTTTTTTTTTTTTTGGGGGGGTTTGTTTTGTTTTGTTTTGGTGAGGCAATTGGGGTTAAGTGAATTGCCTAGGGTCATAGAGCTAGTAAGTGTCAAGCGTCTGAGGCCAGATTTGAACTCGGGACCTCCTGAATCCAGGGCTGGTGTTCTATATACTGCACCACCTGTCTGCCCCCCTCATATACTCTTATAGCCAGTGACACTGACCTCTAATCCATTTCACAAGCAAGACGCTATCTCTTGGCTCTTGGAATTTTCTCTGGCTATCATCCATGACTGGTATGCTCTCTTTCTAAGACTTCAACTACTGGCCTCCCTGGCTTCCTTTTAAGTCCCAATTAAAACCAACTTTCTACAGGAAGCCTCTTCTAAACTTTCTTAATTCCAGAGTCTTCTTTCTTTTAATCATTTCATATTTATTCAATTTATAGCACACTTTGAATATATTTATTTGTATCTTGTCTCTGGTATAAGATTGTAAGCTTCTTGAAGGCAGGGGCTGTCTTTTGCCTCTTTTTGTATCCCCAGTGCTTAGCACAGTTCCTGAAAAAAACAGGCACCTAATAAATGTTTTTTGATTGATTGATTGATTTGATTTGATTTTTCACTGGAGAGAGGATTTGAGGAAGGGACGGAGACAGACAATAGTAATAATAGCATTGCAAAAGAAAAAGAAGGAAAGAAAACAAAGAAATTATCACTAAAGCAGTCAGAAGTCACTTGACAAGGAAACATAAATAAGACAGTTTTGAATGTAACATATTTCATTTATGTTCTTAAATATAAAAGTAAGCTACAGATAATAGAGATTTATTGTTTCCCATAGTACCTTCTTTTCCTTATCTGCCTTGTATATGGGCATGTTTTTTGGAGGTGGGATATTAGTTAAATTAAGAATTTATAAAAGAACTTTTTTTTTTAAATAAAGCTGCTGTAAGTAGAATCTGACTTCATGTTTCAATGGACTATAGAAGACCCAATAACCTAGAGTTTCAGAAAGGTAGAGACAAAGGGAATAGTCCAAGTCAATCAAACAATAAATATTTAGAAAATACAAAATGAACAAAGACTTCCAGATACAATGAGGTATAAGAAAGTCATGACCCTTGACCTAAGGAAGCTTATGTTGAAGATGGGAGAGACAAGGCACACCCATTAAAAACAAAAAAGAAAACTAACAATAAAAATAAGTATATGCTACATACAAAGTGTATACTAAATACAATAAGAGCTTATAGGAGTTCATAGATGGAGAGAGTGTTGTGTTTTGGCCTAGAGAATTTATAAAAGGGGCTGAACTTAAACTGTTTTTTTTTTTGAAGGAAAAAAAAATAGATGGTACATGGACATTACAGGCAGTGGCAACTGGCACGAGGTGTGATAAAAGGAATAATGTAATCAGAAGGCAATGAGTATATCAATTTTGCTTGTGTATAGGAACAATGAGAGATGGAGACAACTAACTTTGGGTCGTTTTGTATAAAGCTTTGCTTCACAAATTTGCATGTCATCTTTGCACAGAGGCCATGCTAATCTACTCTGTATCATTCCAATTTTAGTATATGTGCTCCCCAAGCAAGAACATGTTAAGTAATATAATTGTGGGTTTATTGCTCTACATTTACCTTGTAGGCAAAGAATAACTGTCCATTGCTGGTTACTGACCAGGGTAGTTACATAATGAAAGTGATATTGGAGATAAAGCAAGAGGTCATGTATAGGCTGAAATATGAAGAACTGGAGGCAGGAAAAGCAGTTGGGGACTTATTCTTTATGAAAATGAACAGTATTTAAGACATTTTTGGGAAGTACATGGAGAAATTTTATTTAGAAAAAACATTACTAGGTTTGAAGTAATTAGACCCTGCACTTAGTGTGGAGAGAGAGTTTGTCCTAAAATTCTTTTGATTTGGCAGAACATGCACCAGAGCATCTTTTTGATTTCTATCCTGTTTGATCAGATTTCTCCGTTTCATCTCCTAAGAACCCCAGTGAATAAGAAAATGATAGAAAGAGAGGACAGACCGAGGGAGAGAGGACAGACCGAGGGAGAGAGGACAGACCGAGGGAGAGAGGACAGACCGAGGGAGAGAGGACAGACCGAGGGAGAGAGGACAGACCGAGGGAGAGAGGACAGACAGAGGGAGAGAGGGAGAGAGGGAGAGAGGGAGAGAGAGAGAGAGAGAGAGAGAGAGAGAGAGAGAGAGAGACTGAGACTATTCCCATTTCCCCCCATCACTCACTATGCCTGCTGTGGCCTACCCCTCAAGTCCTATTTATAGGCAAGGATTGTGAGGGCACTTGTTCCATCCTCCTGACCACAAGCAGGATTACACTTAAACCATCTAAGAGAAACAGCTTCCACAAAGTCCCTTGGTAACAGAGGCTCCGGTTATTTTGAGTGAGGATGCAGGCTGAGCTAAGGGGAGGGAAGAGGAGAAGAGATTTAATTGAACCACACATAGCTTGAGTCCATTGTCCATTGTTCTATTCTCAGAAGAGATGTGCAGCCATCGGTTTTCCTCCTCCTGGGAATATCCCTTAACATGTGTGCAGGTCAATGGTAAAAGTTTTTGAAATAGGAACTTTGGGGGGGAGGGGAAAGCTGAAAAGAATTAGATTAGTCTAAAAAAGACAAAATGAAAGGCTGACAATGTTGATCAAGGAAAAGAGCAAGCATTTATTAAGTGTCCATGCCAATCACTCTGCTAGGTGTTGAAAATACATAGACAAAAAAATTAAATACCCTAAAGAGTCTCTTCCCTCAAGAAGGTTATATTTTATGGTATAATAGAAACATTGGAGTCCTGGTTTTGCTAAATGCTTTTCCATTTCAGATTGCCTTCCATATACTCTGTATGTAGGTTGCATGTAGCTAGTTTTTTTCCCTATTGAGTCTCTAGTTAGAATATAAGCTCCTGTGGCGCTTATATAAGCTCCTTCCTTAAGTAATTATATTGAAGGTAGGGGTTATTGCCTTTATTTGCATCCCTAGTGCTTAGGACATTGTCTAACAACTAATAAATGCTTGCTGAATAATTACCATTGACTTACTGAACGGCCTTGGCTTAGTCACTTTGTGGGCCCCAGCTTGCTAAATATATAATTTATGGGCAAGGTGCCTAGAAAACCTGGTCAAAGTTAACTTCTTGCAACTAAAAGGCATAATAAATAGAAGGCTGGACTTGAAGTAAGTAAGACCTGGATTAGAAACTTGCCTCATATACTCACTTGCTAAGTTTGGCCATGAACAAGAAACTCAAACTCTCTCAGTCTTACTTTATTCATTTGTCAAATAGGGATAATTTTATTATTGCATAGGGTTTTTGGAGGGCAATATGATATAATGTATGTAAAGCACTTTGCATAAATGAATATTATATAAATATGTAACAGAAATATTAGATATTGCTATTAATAGATGAGACTTTCTCTGTTTTCCCTTTCCCCCAGTATTGAAACAAGGTGTATCTAGCACTGGCAAAATATTTGGGAATTATTGATTGGTTGGTCATACCTTGGAAGCTCAACTCTAGGATTTGAACTTTTAAAAGGGAGAGCAGAGCACTGAGAAACCAATCAGACACATAGATTTCTATTCTCTGGTGGGAAGACTTTAAGGCCATGTGATCCCTCCAGGGGGTCAGTGTATATATGACTAGCTTCTCTCTGGCCATCTCAGTTCTGATTCTCCCTTTTGAACTCCTTTTAATGGGTATATGAATCAGGTAGCCATGTGACCTCATGAGGTAATCATACAAAAAGGTAGATCAATGAGAATTTTGAAGCCAAGTAAAAGTTCCTGGATAACATCAAGTTATTGTGGCAAAGTCAGATATTTTTGAATCAACCAAGAGGGTGTACAAGCAGCAACAGGGGGCAGAGAAATGATGTAGGAAAGTAAGCATCAGTTTTAGTTTTCACTAGTTGTGCAAGTCATGTGGATTGTACTGTCCCTGTCCAAGGGAAAGGGTTCATCTTTTCCTTTTTGTTTTCCTTTTCTAAGTATTTAGGAATATAACAGTAACTGGGGAAGGGAGAAGAATGATGGAAATGGAAGGAGAATTACATTTATTTTTATGTTCATGTGTTAGTCTTTTATGATTAATAAAAAGTTAGTCTATCTTATGTTCAATGTATTTATATACTGAGTCTATGTTTGAAGTTGTTAGTTCTTAAACCATTCCTATATTAGAAAACAATGGTTGTGGGGGCAGCTAGGTGGTGCAGTGGATAAAACAATGACCCTGGATTCAGGATGACCTGAGTTCAAATCTGGTATCAGACACTTGAAAAGTACTAGCTGTGTTACCCTGGGCAAGTCACTTGACCCTCATTGCCCTGCAAAAAATAAAGTTAAATTTACTAGTGATTCAAGTTTATTATACATTCTGAAGTTCCTCATGAAAATCTTAGGGAATGAGCCAATAGAGTGATTTATGAAAGCCCCCACGTTTGAACTAAGTCTAAGTAAACTCAAAGCCTCCAGTTCTGGTCATGGCTTTCACATAAAATGAATTGGTTGGACTGTAAAATCTCTAAAATTCCCTTCTAGCTCTTAAAATGCTATGATTCTATGCAATACCAATCTAAAGCTATTAATCTCAAAGGAAGCATTTATGTGTATGTGAAATAGTTTGTATGTATGTGTACAGAAACCTTTGTGTCTCTGTGTGGGCACACACATTTGTATCTGTGCATGTGAGCACACACATTTGTGTCTATGTGTGAATATAGATAGTATAATGGATGTTTAAGAGAACAATATCACATTAAAATAAGAAATACCAAGAGGAACAAAGAGCTCAGAAACACATAAAACAATTCTTATCCTGCCTTCATGCATAAAATCCCAGGATATGTAAGGGTGTTAGAACCTTTTTTTCCTTTGTGCTGTTTCATATTCTGCAAAATTTGGCATATGCCCACCTCTGCAAGCTCAGAGGTAGCCAGGGAAATCCCCACTGAGGGTGCCTTTGCTGGTATAGATTCATATATCGCCCATTTCCTGTAGAGCCAAGACTGTTGAGAAGGTGAACTAAGAAATGTACTACTAGAGAATGATTCTCCATTGTCCACTCCAAGTTGCATTTGCTCTGCATATATTCCACATAAGGGAGAAATAAGATTCAGATAGGACACTGTAAATATTTGAGTGGTCTATAAAGCATTTAGGCAATAGAGAAAAATAGGTAAAGAAAATAGTTACATGTCACTATTAAGACAGAACAATAAAGATAGCTTTTTTAGGGAGGTTTGCAAAGTTCTGGTAATAATAAAAGAAGGAGTTGCTTAACTTCTCAGTGTCATGGGCAAATCCCTAAGACTAGGTTGCAGAATATTTGCACTATTATATTTCTGATGGCAGGAAGCTCCATAGCATAGTGGATAGAGTACTGGTCCTAGAATCAGGAAAACCTGAGTTAAAATTTGACCTCGGAAACTTACTAGCTGTGTGACCCTGGCCAAGTCACTTAACCCTGCTTGCCTCAGTTTCCTAATCTGTAAAATCAGGTGGAGAAGGAAGTGATAAACCACTCCAGAATCTTTGTCAAGAAAACCCTATGGGGGCGGCTAGGTGGCACAGTGGATAAAAGCACTGGCCCTGGATTCAGGAGTACCTGAGTTCAAATCCAGCCTCAGACACTTGACACTAGCTGTGTGACCCTAGGCAAGTCACTTAACCCCCATTGCCCCGCAAACAAAACAAAAACAAAAAAAAAGAAAACCCTAAATGGAATCACAAAGAATCAGACATGACTGAAATGACTTAACAACAACAACAAATTCCTGAAGCCAGCTCCTTACACTAATGAAATTACAGGTCTTGTTCACTCTCACACACACTCTCACACACACTCTCACACACACTTTTTCACCTTTACTTGTTACTCTAGGATGGTTCAAATCACAATCTTCTACTTCTATAAATGCAAGTTCTCTTTTTGATACTAGGTAAACTCCATAAACGCAGGGATGGTTTCATTTATTTTCTAATCTCTGTCTTTCCTGGAGAAATCACAATGTCTAGCATACTATGGTATGTACAATGCAACAAGCAGGTATTAAAAGGTGTACTGATTGGTTGATCTATACCTTAGAGTTATAGAAGTGTCTGAGGCTCAGCATTGTGACTTGTTCTGTGTCAGAAGCATGATCTGAACCACAATTTCCTTAACTCCAAATTCAGAACTCTAGTTGCTATGTTATGCTGCCTCTCTGATTCTGTCCCTTCCTCACACTTCCTTTCCTTTCCCTCTTTTTCCTACTGGTTCTGACACTGATATGTGAGAGGTTAAGTGAGTCGAGATTTTTTGATAACCCCCTCCTCCCTAGACATTTACTCTCCCCCCCCCAAATGGCAAGTATGTGCCAACATGCCAATTGGAAGAGTCTAAAGATGGAAGGCTGGGGCAATACTTACGAACTAATCTTGCAAATGATGGTGAACAATGGAATATGTTAGTCAATATTGCTGAAAATATGGGGTTGTCCCTAAGAAGTGCTTCCCTGAATCTAATACAACGGAGGCATCTGGAAGAACGAATATCATTCTGAATCACAAAATGATAGACTATTATATGTGACTAATAATCTTGGTAAAAAGTGGAGCATCAGAAGAAGATATCCATTTCAACTAGGACACTATGATGGAGGAGGTCTTCTGAGTGTTCATCCTCATCTTGGTTACCCCATCAAATAAATTTACTTAGGAGTATTGTGACCAGGATAAGACTTTCCATAAGACCGGACCCATCTCAACCTTGGAGTTCTAGAAGGAACATATCAAGCCTTTCTTAAACTTACAGGACATGATTTGTCTAGTGAATGACCCTCAGAGTCATTGTAAGTGCAACAAGCTATACATCGTGGAATACTTGAGCAATCTGGTTGGTGGGAGAAAAACCTCATACAACAACCAGTTCACTGACTTCTTAAAAAAGATGGTTTGGTTGTGATGTTGGAAAACACTTCAATGGCAAGCTGAGCATCAGTGATATGCATATGTATGACTATGAGTTGCTATTATGTATGTCCTTGAAGAACACGAACAAAGCACGGAAGTTGGCTTTTGGTAAATCCCTGATGATCCATGCCATGAACTTCACAACAATCACAAAGGATGTTCATGAGGAAACACATGAAAAATGGAGAGTTGAGAATTCCTAGGGTAAAGATCATGGCCACAAAGGATAGCTGTGCATGATAGACCAGTGGTTGTCTGAATATGTCTACAAGGTGATGGTAGACATGTGCCAGAGGATGAGCTCACCATACTGAAGCAGAAGACCATTATGGTGCCAGCCTGGGACCCCATGAGGACTTTGGCCAAAATGACTCTCATGCTCTCCAGTTGTTACCTCCTCAAGTGTGACCTGAAGTACATGCAAAGTGACATCCTGGCAATTGAAGCTAAAGTTGATCAGGTGGCTGTGATCTTGCTGGATCTAGTCAACCTCTTGGGGAATTGTGCTTTATGCTGTACTATGGAAACCAAACACTCTCATTTCAGATGGGCTACTCTTTAAAAATAAAGAGATCAGATCACATTTTTTCCTCTCCTCAACCTAAATTTACTCAGGCTCTTACCACAAGCTCTGCCCAATTCAGAGGGAGGTGAGAGGGGGGAAATCTCTTAGTGTTTTAATCAAACTCTGTAGAATGGATAAAGAACTTTAGGAGATAAGTGAATGGAAAGTTCTGAGCTGCTTGCCCATAGCATTGCCCATGGTTCTCAGGTTTCAGAAGGAAATTTCACCCTAAGATTTAAGCCAACAGAGCTGCATGCTGCTTGACCAATGATGAAGACTCTCCCATTCTTGTTGCTGAATTTCTTATTTTCCATTTTAGCTTTGTCTGTTTCTAGCAGAATGGGATGGGGATGAGGACAGGGGGCAGTGTGTTTGGCCTCATTCCCTTGGCTTGGAGTTATAAGGGGGAGGGGAAAGTATACACCATCACTTGCTAAAATCCCACTCAATTTGGGACTCAGGGAATTGAGGTGAGACAGTGACCAAAATCATATCATGACCTGAATTAAAAAAAAAAACAACAACAAATATGCAAACAAACAAACTAGGGGAACCTCTAGCCAAATGATGTATGTCATTTTAAAGTTCTGTATCTTAGGGACAGCTAGGTGGTGCAGTGGATAAAACATTCAGGAGGACCTGAGTTCAAATATGGCCTCAGACACTTGACACTTACTAGCTGTGTCACCCTGGGCAAGTCACTTAACCCTCATTACCCCACCAAAAAAAAAACAACCCAAAAAGAATTCTGTATCTGGAGGGGGCCAAGGCAGGGGAGGGGCTGCATTGTGAACCTTAGAAAGTCAGCTAAAAAGGAAAGAGTTTAGGGCACTGTACTGGAGCTGATCGGGAACAGGGGCTTCATAATGACCTGAAATGTCTCTCCTAATTGTAAACACAGGAAAGTAGGTGAAAAATAATGTTATTGTCTAGGCTATTTTATATCAAGAGGCAGCTTGTATAGTGGAATGAGAACTTGATAAAGAACTTGCCCCCAAGACATGGAAACCTGGGTACAAGATAGATGGGTAACTTGTATACCAGGGAAGAAGGGGAACATCTGTAGGGAAAGACAACAGGCAGAGACAGTAAGTGGTAGCCTCACTGTAGTGATGGAGGAATAAAACAAGTTTACCGTGATAATATCCATCATTTGTATAGAACTTTAAGGTTTGCAAAGGCTTTTGCAAGTATTCTCTGATTTGAAACGCACAGCCACCCTGGAAGGGAAGTGCCATTGTGTCATACAGCTAGTAAGTGACTGAAGTCAGATTTGAACTCAGGTGTTGCTGACTCTAGACCATTGCCATACCTAGCTGCCTCTAGCTGTCCAACAAGATAGAAAGATTAGCACTAAAGAAAGCAATGGTATGAAAAACAGCTGGGCTATGTGGAAACTAGAAAGAGACAATCATGGGGAGAGGAGAAATATTTTTGAGGATGATAAAGGGTTCATTCTCAAGATATCAGAAAGAGGAGAGGATATCAAACAATCAGAAAAATCATAAAAATGTATAATTTTTGGGAGAAAAGATAATTTACTGTGAGAATGTTATTAGAGAGCATGGGTCCCAGTGTCCAGAACTTACCTCACACTTCATGGACTGTCTTCAAGTCATGTCAATCAATGGACTTGAATGCTACCAGCCAATTAGCTTGGAGCAGTGTGTGGGGACCTCCCCTCTTCCTGTCCAGCAGGGAGCTTCCACTCAAGGAGACTGAGGATCTGGCTCTTTTGTTCAGGAAAAAGTTCATGGTGGCAGAAGAATCAGGCCAGGGTAGACAGGTTTCCTATCTTTCTGAACTTCACATGTTCTCTTTTGGATTGCTAGGGTGGAAGCATCTTTCCCTCTCTCTCTTTGCTAACCCCTAATATATTTTAATAAATGCTTAAAAGCCTAAACTTTTGCTGAATTTATCAGTATATCTTAACTAGTTCCCCCCACCCCATAAACTTGGCAGGGGGAGTTAAGGACACATATTAGATTTTACTCATCACATAACAAAATATTAGTTACTACCATATTCCTCCTTCACCATATGTACAAAACCTACGTAAACCATATGTAAACATTCATCAAAGTTACCTTTGAAGATGGCATGATGAAGTAACAGGCAGCCTTTTGCAAGTGATATTCTAGAGCAAATCACATTTTATAGTCGCAAATGACTGAAAGGAGTAGAAACCACAAAATCTCACAGTACTTACTGTATGTTGATTATTTATAGACAAATATAAGTCAGTAGAGCAAAATTACTTTTTAGATGCATTCTTTCAACAAGGTCACCCAAGTATATATTAAAATCAGAGAAGATTCCTTGAAAGATATACCAACAGAGATAACTCTGTTCTAGCACTGTATTATTATGAATATTAAGAAGGAAATGTTGGCAAATATCTTTACCATTTGTGTGTATGAAGAACATAAAATCCAAATGGAAGAAGGATTCCCTAGAGATGGTGTTGTCTTCTCAATGCTCCTGTTGGCATATCCATTGTACTGATTGGGTCAAGCCCTACAATATTTCAGAAGCACCAAGATGCAATACATAATCACCTGGTGTCTTTCTTAACAGTAAAAACAGGAAAGTAGGTGAAAAATGATTTTATTGTCTGGATAGCAAGAAGTAGCTTGGTATAATGCATAATGAACTTGCCCCATAGTCATGGAGACCTGTGTTCAAGGCCTACTCCTGCCATATATGATTTGTGTGACCTTGGTCATGTAAATCATTTAAACCCTGTGTCACTCTTTTATAATATGCATAAAAGGTGTCAACCTGAATTGGTAGAGAGAATTTACTGTACCAATGAAATAGCAGATCCTGTTCATTTCCCTAAAATGGGATTATATATTTTAGAGCATCCTGGAGATGGAAGGGACCTCAGAGGCTCTCTAGTTCAATACTTCCTTTTGTACATGAGTCAACTGAGTCCAAGGGACATGATATGGCATGTCCAAGGGCACACGGGAAATAATTGAGAGACACAGGATTTTTTTTTGGTGAGGCAATTGGGGTTAAGTGACTTGCCCAGGGTCACACAGCTAGTAAGTGTCAAGTGTCTGAGACCAGATTTGAACTCAGGTGCTCCTGACTCCAAGGCTGGTGTGTCACCTTGCTGCCCCTAGATGTAGGATTTTAACACCAATTCTCTGTCAATAGCATGAGTACTCCTTTCATCAGGCCATAGAGAACTAGTCCTAAGTACAAATCTTAAAGTAGTAAGTAGTACTAGGCATTCTCCAGTTCAGTAGAAACCAGGCCTGTGCTTGCACACATTTCAAGATCAGTTGAGATCAGGTGCTTTTCTCTTTATTAAAATGTATGTTTAGCCTCATAACAACCTTATATGATAGATGATATAGGTATTATTATATCCATTTGAAAGAAAAGAAAACTGATGATTAATGCAGTTATGTGACTTGCCCAGAGTTCTATATCTAGTTAGTGTCAGGGGCTGGATTTGAATCCACATCTTTCTGGTTTTAAATTCAGTGGTTTCTCCATTACACTAAGCTGCCTCAATGAATATCAATACAAATTTTTTGGGTAGGCACTATGGATGTACATTGAAGATGGTCCAAAAGTTAACGTCAGTGGGAGAGTGGATTAGAAAATATTTAGAAAATTGTGTAATACTTTACTGATCCCAAACTTCTTCCTAAAACAAGAACTCAACTGTTTAACATCAATATCTTCCAATGATACTATATGGTAAGTCATAGAATATTACAGTCTCTGAAGAATAAAAGTTTCAGGTAGCTCAAAGGGTAATGGCAAGCTAAATAATGGTTTTGACTAGGTTGTGTCATATTGCAAATGAAGAATATGATGAAATGAATTGTAAAGGATAACCCAGAAACATATGACTGTGGAAGAAAATGGTCATTTATGGAGTCTGGGGTAAACCAGTGGAAAGTTTGCTACATTGGTATTCATCAAATCCCAAAAAATTTAAGGGAAGACATTCATCATTTTTGATGAATGCCATAAGGAGGTTTTGTGAGAGGACATAGACAAGAGTTAAAGGGTGAGAAGGTGTAGCCTTCTCATGATCTGTAGTGCTGGTACAGGGATGAAACAATATATTCATTGAAGTATCATCATACAGACATTGAACTTCCTACATCATAGGGTAGGTAGTGCAAGATGATAATTATGACTACAATTATTAATTACTAAATTCTTATAGCATTTTTACATGTGTTTGTTTTATTTTATACCGATTCTCCCTATCTCACCTAGGGAGAGACAAGTGTAGCATCCATTCATTGGTCTGATCCCACTACTAATTGACATGGAAGTTTGGGATGGTGCATTTCCCACTTGGGCTGTTTCATTCCTTCTTTTTGTTCAGTCAATTTTTCAGTCATTCCCAACACTTTGTGTTCACATTTGGGGTTTTCTTTGCAAAGATACTTTCGTGGATTGCCTTTTCCTTCTCCAGCTCATTTCATAGATGAGGAAACTGAGGCAAACAGGGTTAAGTAACTTTCTCAGGGTCACACAGCTAGTAAGTGTCTGAGGCCACATTTGAACTCATGAAAATGAGTCTTCCTGACTCCAGGCCCAGAACACTATCCACTTTACCACCCCATTGTTCTTTAGAAAGACTGATTTTCCCTGCCCCAGTCCCAGGGGATTACCATACTTATGCCAGATTTAGTGAGGGCACCTGATCAAAATTACATGTTACTGTAGTCCATAATTCCTGAGCTCAAGCAATTCAATACACTTAACCTTCGAGTATTGGGTATAACAGGAATGACTGAACCACCATTACTCATTTGCATTTTAAGGTTTACAAAATACTTTCCTCATAAGAACCCTAATGCAACAGGTAATTGAAATCATACTCATTTTAAAGGTGAGAAAATTGAGCTTCAGAAAGATAAACTATTTTCATCCAGCATCCCAAAGGAAGTAGATGTCAACTCTAGGACCCATAAACATGTCTTTTGATTGTAAGGGCAATAAGCTTTCTGCTATACCATAAAAGGCTTAAAATGCAAATGACTGGCTGAGTAAACTTCAGTGTAAATCAATGTCACTTCAAGCCTTTTACACTGAGGCATGAATCAATCAAGAAGTTATACCAGATCCTTCCTTATTTTGATAAGGAGAGAGTATAAGGAGATCCTGAAGACATAGAGAACCTGCACTAAATGAGACAGTCACCACTATGACAAGGAAAGAAAAATAAAAAGTGAGTCTAGGGATGAAAAATACAAACTGATTCTCCAACTTTGCTTAAAGTCGATCTTGCTTACTTTAAACTGGGAGGGGTGGATTGAAGCAGTGTAGGAAGGGTTTATGTTTGTTTTTTGTTTCTCCTTTTTGTGTGAGTGCCTGGCATTATTTAATGAAGTTTTGCTTCATATCATGAAACAGGAAGGTGTTGGGATAGATAACCTCTACCTTCACTTCCAGCTTTAAATCTATGATGTTGAATTTATGAATGATGATAAAGAGGATAATGTGGGGATTCTGTTGTTGATTAAAATATTCTTCATAATTTCCTAACTACTCACTTAATGAAGTATCACTGTGGTTGAATGTCATTATGGAGAAGAGAAGAAACAGGAAGAAAGAAGAGAGGAGGGGGAGAGAGAGAGAGAGAGAGATTTATCAAGAACTTTTAGAAGACAGTAAGGGCTTTCTCTCTTGGTTCTGGGGCCTTTATACTTACTTTCCCCTGGAAAATTATTGTTATCGTTATATTATATTATAATATTATATTATTTTTATATCATTATAATATTATTGTTATTATTATTTTACCTTTTTCATTATACTTCTTATGTTCTGAATGGCTTAATTCTATTTTGCTGTTGGTTCTTCTCTGAGTTCACCTTCAATTACTATTCCATTCCCATTCTTTCGTCTTAAAACGCACGCACACACACACACACACACACACACACACACACACACACTTCACTTTCCCAAGTGACTCAGTTCTCATTTTTCATGTCTGTGCTCCACATAGCACATCTTAAAAATGAATTAAGGAACAAAGAAAAAAGTTTCCTAGTCAATGTGCAGCAAATGTGGGCAGAACAGGGACAAGCAACACTTATGGCCAGCAGTACTTTAGTAGCTCAGCTAGAGTCCTGAGCAAATGAGAGTTGTAGAAAATGGATTTTTTGGACAATTCATATACAGTAATAACCCAGTGCAACAATCATCTTTAAGCCATAATTATGTGAAAATTGGAAGACAGCTTTTGACTTTCAAGAGCACAGTCCCAGGAAGCAAGGTCTGAAACCAGGTTACCTGTGAAGGATTTTTTCAAAAGTAGCATTCAATGCTTTATTTCTATCATTGCATAGGGATCCATTTATAGCTTTTCTTATTACATTTTTTCTCTTTTCTTCTTTAGAAAAATTAAATCCTTTGTTTTCATATCCCCTTCATTTACCAATATATCTGTCCCGCTCCCCCATTCAGTTATTCTTCATTACAAAGAATTAAAAAGGAATAGGGTAAAAATACAATTAAGTAAAACATAGCAACACATGTATCAGGAAGACCAATGGAATAAAAAGTTTTCCTTATCCATAGTCCTCCACATCTGTAAAGAAAAGGAAAGGAATGCATTCTGTTTATTACCAGTTTTTTCTTCAGGACCATTCACTTACGAAATCAGTGTTCAGTTTTAAATATTTCCCTTTGTGATTCTTTGAATTTAATCATCTTATGTGTCGTGAATATGATATATCTTGCTTTTTCACTTTGTTCTCATGGCTCTCTGTGTTCTCGATATTCATTGTTTCTTATAGCATAGCAAGAATCTAATACATTCATATGCCAGAATTTAGCCATTTATTTAGCCATTTTCTGATTGGTGGACATCTATTTTTAATACTACTTAAAGAGCTGTTATAAATTAAAAGGGAAACTAGGTGGTGCAGTGGATAGAGTCATGGGCCTGAAGACAAGAAGATTTATCTTTCTGAGTGAAAATTTGGTCTCAGACATATTTCCTAGCCTGTGACCCTGGGCAAGTCACTTAAACCTAATTGCCTCACAAAAAAGTCATCTTGTCTCACAGATATAAAGGATATAACTTTATTTTCTCTAAGGAGTAGGCTAATTAAATTCAGAAAAAGCTCATCACTGAAATCTTACCACAGGAGATAAGTTGTTTTTGACCACAGAAACTCAAAAAAGGCATATCCTAAAATTTAGAGGCTTGTAATAAGCCTCAGTAGAGGGTTTAATCATACTGATAAGATATTGCATCCTTGAAGATCTAAAGGATTTTCTGTCATATAAAAAATATGTAAAGTATCTAAGGTTGTCAATTTTCTTTTGTGATTCTAATATTCACAAAAATTACTACTAACCAATACAATTCCTCTCACAAGATATTTTAGGAAGAAAAGGAAATGATGTTTAAAAAGGATTTTGCGTGAAAATTGATTATAAAAACAGGTTGAAAGAAAGACAATACTACTAATAAAAGATAGGAGCTTGGAATAACTATAGCTTGGGTCCAAAAAGACTACAAAACAGCAGGTTAAAAGGTAGAGCCAAAAGTAGATCTATATTGGAGATTCTATATATTATTTTGTGTCATGGACACCATTGGCAATCTAGTCAAGCCTATGTACTTCTCTATTTTTTGAAGTTTTTTAATGAATAAAATAAACTATTTAATATTACAAAGAAAATCAATTATATTGAAATATATTTACCATTGTATCTATTTAAGAGACAGTATTAAAAACAATAGTATCCCAGCTGAGTCATCACCTTAAATGCTAGTGTTTTTATTGTAAATTAGAAGTGATAGGGGGGAACTTATGAAAGTTTTGGAGGAGTTCTGTGATGTGGGCAGACTTCCTAATGTGCCTCAGGAAGATTTTTTGGCAGCTTTTGGAAGCCTGTATAGGATAAATGAGATATTGGAAGCAGGAAAACTATCAGGAGGCTATTGCAAAATTGTCCAAGAAAGAGATAATGAGCGTCTAGTGTGGTGGTGGCCATGTTAGTAGAGATAAGTCGATAGATGCTAGAAATGATGTAGAAGTAAAAAAACAAAAACAAGAAACAAGAAAACAACTTTGCAATTGTTTAGTTATGGTGGGTAAAGGATAAAAGAAAGGAAAAATCAGGAATGACTGAGTTTACAAAAGCTAGTGATTGTGAAGATGGTATTCCCCTTAGCAGAAATAAGGAAGTTTATAGAATGGGTAGGTTTCACAAGGGTGATGATGAGTTCAGTTCTGGACTTGATGAATTTGTGATGCTCATAGAGCCTTTAAGTGGAGACCCATTGCAAGAAGATGATGAAAAACTGGACAGAGATTAATGCTGAATATTAGATTTGGGAGTCATCTGCATAAAGGGAGGAATTAAATGAAGTCACCAAATGAGACAGTGTAGAGGGAGACTAGAAGAGAACCCAGAATAACCCTGTAGAATTCCCATAACCAGGAGATCAATGATGACTCAATAAAGGAAATTGAGGGGAAAAATGGCCTGACAGGTAGGAACAAGGAAGAGGAGAGAACAGTGTCATAGAAGCCTACAGGGACTTGAGAATATAAAAGGAAATGGCTAAAGATGTCAAATGCTGTAAAGGGATGAATGAGGATGAGGATTTAAAACAGGCCATTTTATTTAGCAATTATGATATCCCTGTTACTCCTGCAGAGTAAGTTTGATTTTAGGAGGGAAAGGTCAGAAACTAGTTTCCAAAGGTTTTAGGAGTTAATAATTGATGAGGCAACAAATTCAATATCAAATAGACTACATAGGGCCTGGAGGTCGAAACAAAGTAGAAGGAGGTAGACCAACTAAACAGAGCACTCACAAGTGATAAGGAAACCTAGAAAATGAGACATCTATTTTCATATAGCTAATATACTTCTGCTGAGGCTAAAGCTACTCCCAAAATGTATGGCCTGTATGGGACTTGTGGTAGCACAAGAATTCAGTACATATTGCAAATAACAAATGGGTAGTCTAACAATAGAGAGAAATGTAGTATTCAAAGAAAAGGCAAATAACTTCTGATTCATTAATCAGATGATATATTAATACCCTATTTCTTAGATATTAATTTCAGAATCAAAGATGATGAAATTGAGGAAAGTTGGGAATGTAACAACACTTAACAAACCATTACTAAATAGACACTTGCTCTGTGAAAGAAGTAGGTGATGAAAACTAAACATAGCCAAAACAACCCCTACTATGTTAAAGGTGTTAGACTGAGAATATAAAGGCAAAAAGAAAAGATTCATCATCCATAAGGAATTTCCATTCTTTTGAATGGAAGAATCTATGGTCCTATTAATCTCATGGAACCTGATGGAAGCTTGTCTAATAAAAAAGTGCAAGAAGAGAGAAAAAAAAAGAACATTACTGCTGAATTCCTTCACTGTAATGGAACATCTGGATGAAAGGTAAAACCAAGCAGTCTAGTGCTTCTGTGTTTGGTTTACAACCATCTCTATTTTTGCCTAAAGTTTTTGTTTTTTCTTTTAGGTATTTTGTTATCAGTCCATAGACTGTCAGAATGTGGCATGAAGCAATATCTTAAATATGGAACATCCCTTTAGTGTTACTAAGAATATGCCCCTTCTTTAAAGACCTCAAGCTCCATTGCATTTCCTAGGGTAAAAAAGAAAAGAAAAAAATCAGACCAAATGAGCATCACAAGGACCCCCTGGACAGTTCTTCAGTAACACTGCACTTTCTTTTTAAGAGTGAAGTGGAACAGCCTTGCCAAGGGCACTTGTACTGGTGCTTTTGACAAATGGGAGGCTGACAACACTTGGACTTAGCTGACAAGTACAAAATAGCATGCAGTGGGCAGGAGTGGAGAGGAGGAAAGCAATCCTTATGTGTTACTGTCTGTGTTGTGCCAGAATTTAAAGAACTAAAAAATGTATATGGGAATTAAGAATGTAGTGATCCCTTAGAAGAATCTGCTGCTACCCCAAAGACAGACTATTTCTGAACGCATTTTTTTTGTCTACTGTATGGGTTTGTGTTGGAGAAGTCTCCCTAGGAAACATAACTCAGCATATTTTGACAGGAAACATTTTCCTTCTGTTATAAACATCTAAATAATCCTTTGTGAATGTCTGAAGTTATTGAAATCTCCTATGTGGCTATAATATATTCCTTCTTGGAGCATATAGACATGTTTTCTGAAGGCTTATTGAAAAATGAAAGTCTCATATAAAATGTATTTCAGATCATTTAACTTTTCTATCTTCCTTTATGATCCAATGAATTTTATTCATTTTAGCAACTCTCTCTGAACCTGAGTACTTTAGGACCAAGATTAAAATACTGAGTATATGAATCAGGGTTAATAAAAAATAAATTCTGCTCTCCTTTTTGCTTATTGCAGCTACCATCACTTAAATGAAATGATGCAGCTGTGAAGCACTATGTGGGCAAACTAGCTACTAACTGATTTTTATTTTTTCAGTGTCTACACAAATCAGGCCCAGATGGTTCAGTTGTTATCTAAATGAAGGTTGATCAAACTGACATTTCTCCACAGGGAATCCTTTCTTGAGACATTAAACCTAGAGCCTGCAACAGTATTTCTGTAGCTCTATCCCACAGCGTAATCAACAGGAAAGATTAGTGGTAAGCTCTGGACAATAGCAATATCTCCCAGATAGATTTCAACTTAGATTGGTTGGGTTAGCAGCTAAACTGTAAATACAAAGAAGAAATACCTCTAAAATGTACTACAGACAATTTAATTTCCTGACCATGGTGAAAAAGTGGACTGAAAACTGCAAATAGGGGTTATAGAGACCAAAAAGAAAAACAGTGTTTATTCATTAAAGTGATGATGGAGTGAGGCTAAGGAGAGTTGCTTAGCAATTTTTTTTTTTTTGGTCTTTGGAGCACTCAAGAGTACTTATGTGTTATTTGTCTTTTTTTAAATAATTGTGGGTAGATTCATGTCCTTGATTCTCCCTATTCTGATTTAATGAAGAACATATTTAGAGGGATTTGTTTCTTTTTCCAATCCACAAAACCTCCAGTTTTCTCATCTGTAACTATTTAATCTTTCTTCCTCTTCCATATTGATTCTTTTTTTTTTTCTAAAAATGTTCAAAAGTGATCAACAGTGTTTAGTCTGGGTACAATCCTGGGGCCAGTGAAATTTCATCTTAGTTCCTGGGCCAATGGCAACCATATATTTTACAGACAGACATTTTAAACTAGGGAAAGAAAAATTGTGTCTGGGAAACAAAACATTGACTTTCACTAGTTTTTTTTTTTTAATCTTAGTCTTTTTTGCCATTTACTTCCTACTTTGTGATAAAACATGTCATTAGGTTCTTGTTACTATTGCATTTTGTCTTACAAGATACTTTTTTATGGGTTGGAAAGCATGACAATGACTTGAGTTGTTGGTTATCATGAAGGTAGTTTGTTTTAAGGCTGTAGTAAGCTAGGGTTAGGCCGAGACAGACTACAAGGGAAGGATCAGGACCTGAGAAACGGGATTACATGGGACAAGATCCTAAAATGGGTTGTTAACCTGGTATTTGTGAACTCCGAAAATATATGTAATATGCATATTTCAATATAACTTGTTTATTTCACAATTTTATGTATTTCATTTTACACATTTCTTTAGAGTCCATAACACACAAACCTTGCCTTAAACCATAGAATAGAATTACAAACCACTGGGAATTAGGGGATGTTGATGGATAGTAGTCTCTGCTAGGTAGGCATCTAGATCATAAAGTTTTCTTTGTTTTCTGCATAACAACAGACTTATTACTGGTGATGTGGTTCCTAGCATCCCATCCTAATGAACCTATAGAAACCCTCTATTCCCTGACTTCTCAGGCCTAGTAGATTTTTTACTACATGCTGACTATATTTGCCACCACTCAAACATCATCTCTGTAAATTCCAAAAGGAAACAAGGGGAAGTCTTGGTACTCATTAAACCAGAAGCTGAGGCACAACTGCAACTAACAGTATGAATCTTTGTCCTGTCTTTGACAAATGTATTCTTACAAGTTAAATAAAACTAGTTCTTTGTGAGGGCCAAATTTAATATATGGAGAGTTGAGTGGCTCACTGTAATATTGGGGTCCCAGAAATAATAAGGGTCCTCTAGGTCCAAAGCTCCCTCCCCTCTGAACTGCCTTTTTAGATATTTCTCCCAGGCCAATAAGAAAGGAGCCTTACAGCCTCTTTTCCACAAACAAAAGAGGTTTTATTAATGAAAATGAAATAAACAGCAAAGGTGAAATTATTAAAATCAAAGACAAGGGAATAGAGAAAAAGAAATACGGATAATCTTCCTAACTCTAACCTAAGTTACAATCCCCAAACTCACTTCCAGCTCGTATGTTAACTCACCACCTGGGGTCCGTAGCTTCAATGGAAAATGAGGTTTACAGCCAGGGCCCACAGGGCTTGTGCTGCTGCTGCTCACAACACTGGAAAAGAGAAGTTACTCTTGAAGAGCCTGAGCTCCCTTCAGCCAGCGTTTATTCTTCCTCCTCCAAAAGGGGAGGTCCTTCAAAACTGCCTGTGGAGAGTGGTTTCTCCTGCTGTCATCAGCAACACATGCCACTCAGGGCAGGCCAGGTGTGGCTTATCCCAATCAGTCTGCCGAATTCCAATAATTTTACCACACTTTTAAAAACCTCTTGCTTGTCTTTGATCATTGATTTACATCATCCCAATACCTGAAGTTAGAATGACTAATAGCAGCTGCCAATTATAGGAACCTATAACTGTACTCAAACATTAATGATATAAATAACTGATTCAGTTAAAAAGAAGTCAGATTCATTGTTTGCTGTATTCTATAACCAAAATGCCTGATTTTTTTTCCCAATCAGTTGTGCTGCCTCATGTAGATATAGCCAAAAAAATAAGCCAAAGTTCCATAATACTGGATTGTCTCTGTTGTCTGTCTCGCAAATATTCAAATGGATTTATTTTAAAAATATTTATTAAAATTTTAATTTATGGAATAAAGCAAGCATTTATATAACATAATTTTATAAAAGTGATTGCATATGAAGTTGCAAACCTATTATATACAACTTACTATACCTTTTAGATATACAATAAAGCTTTCATATAAATTTCTTTTTTTTCTACCCTCCTGTAATCCCCACTTCCAAAAAGTTACCAACAGACACAAAAGGATTTCTGATCTCAATACTGTGGTTGTTCCCTTTAGTGGTATTTGTCACAATTCATCTAGATGTTCATATTTTGCATTGTTACTCTTGTCCCTGCCTTTGGCACAAGTTCTCTCCAGAGGACTTTATGCAATACTTGGGGTACTTTCCTAATTTTCCCTTGAAAATGAGATAACATCTATGGTTTACCAACTTTCTTTAATTGTTATCCTTTGCTATTGCCACATTAAGAACCTAACTTCCATGACAGTAAGCTAGGTGTCATAGTGGATACAGTGCTAAGCATGGAGTCAGGAATACCCGAGCTAAAATTTGACCTCAGATATTTATTAGCTGTGTGACCCTGGGGAAGTCACTTACCTTCTATCTATCTCAGTTTCCTTACCTGGAAAATGGAGATAATAATAATACCTACCTCATAACATCATTGTGAGTATTCAAAGAAATAATATTTGTAAAGCACTTAGCATAGTACCTGGCGCATAGTAGGCCTTTTCTAAGTGCTTATTCCCTCCCTTTACTTCAATTCTTGTTCTTAATTCTATATTTGTTCTATGTGGGAGACTATTCATATCTACCATGTTACTTTCTATTGCCCTCTTTGTGATATTTCATTTTAATCCTTTGTAGACCACAGCATTCCATGGTCCAAACCTATATAAATTGTATTTGTCTTTAGGACACAGATTTATTAATGATTGCCAATCTTCTCCTTTGTGTTGGGTTGAACTGGTCATTGTTTCCCATGAGGTCTGAAGAAATTACTTACACTGAAATTATATTGCTTTTGTATGTTATGCTGACATTGCATAAAAATATTGGGTTTTTTTAGCCATAATGGGATTTGGCAGATACTCAAATGCCCACCTGGAGATTATTGATTTAAGTGAGAATGATTGACATTGCTAATGAGCCTACTTCAAGTTAATTATATTGTAACTACACCAGGCTGGCCCTTATGACGATATTGCTTTCAGAAGGTAAGGACTTTGAACTCAACTCAATATCACTTTCAAGTCCAGTGAACCAATGGATTTGGATGACACTAACCAATCAGATTGAAGCAGTGTGTAATTACAGCCTCTTCTCCAAACCTATAAAAAGCTTCCACACTCAGTTTGAAAAGAATTCATGGTTGAAGCAGGCTCATGGTAGAGGACTTGAGGAAGAAGCAGACCAGGCTGGAACTCTAGGCTAGATAGGCCTTTTCTTAACTCCGTGTCCTTTTTTCTCTGATACATAGTATGCTTTAATAAATTCTTAATGCCCAAAGACTGGTGCTAAAGCTTCTAATTTAAGGCCACCACACATTTAGATCGTAAATATCACAGTTGGCAACCACACATTTAGATTTTAAACATCACAGCCAAGAAGTTGATATTTTGCTTCTACTATGTTAAGTGCCATGGGGAACATTTAGAAATATAAAACTTGCTTCCTGCCCTTAGGGACTTTAAAATTGATGCGGTAGACAAAACATATGTGCTTTTATTAATTAGAGGGCAATACAATGTTTAAACTAATGTATCATTAATTATTAAATTATAATTTATAAACTATAAAGTGATAAGTGATAAATATCAAAATGTATGATTCAGGTAATAAATAGTATGCCAATATAAAATAGAGTAGAATTCAATATGAACTATAATATTCAGGGAGAGCTTCATCAAGGAAGAGGGCCTTGCTATGTTCCTTTAATGATGCAGGGAAGAAAGTAGAAGGCAGATGAGGATAAGGGATGAAAGAAGCCTTATAGAATGGGAAGAGTCCTGGACTGGGAATTTAAAGTCAGTGGATAGAATTCTGTCATGTTATACCTGTCTAATTTTGTGAAAGCCAATCAGTAATTGAGAAATGGTCAAAGGATATGAACAGGCAGTTTTCTGATGAAGAAACCAAAGCTATCTATTCCCATATGAAAAAATGCTCTAAATCTCTAATGATTAGAGAGATGCAAATTAAAACAACTCTGAGGTACCACCTGACACCTACCAGATTGGCTAAAATGACAAAAAAGGAAGATAATAAATGTTGGAGAGGCTGTGGGAAAATTGGAACACTAATGCATTGTTGGTGGAGCTGTGAGCTGATCCAACCATTCTGGAGAGCAATTTGGAATTATGCCCAAAGGGCTATAAAGCTGTGCATACCCTTTGACCCAGCAATCCCACTTTTAGGTCTTTTGCCCAAAGAAATCATGGAAGGGGGAAAGGGACCCACATGTACAAAAATATTTATAGCTGCTCTTTATGTGGTAGCAAGGAATTGGAAGTTGAGGGGTGCCCATCAATTGGGGAATGGCTGGACAAGTTGTGGTATATGAATACAATGGAATACTATTGTGCTGTAAGAAATGATGAGCAGGAAGAGTTCAGAGAAACCTGGAGGGTCTTACGTGAGCTGATGATGAGTGAGATGAGCAGAACCAGAAGAACATTGTACACAGTATCATCAACATTGAGTGTTGACCTACTGTGATGGACTATATTCTTCTCACCAATGCAATGGTACAGAAGAGTTCCAGGGAACTCATGATGGAAGAGGATCTCCAAATCCAAGAAAAAAAAAAAGAAAGAAAGAACTGTGGAGTATAGATGCTGATTGAACCATATTATTTCTTTTGTTTTGGGTGCTGTTGGTTTTTTTTTTTCTATTTTGAGGTTTTGCATCACTGCTCTGATTCTTTCTCTTGTAACAGGATTCATGCAGAAATAGGATTAATGTTATTATGTGTATATATATATATATATATATATGTGTGTGTGTGTGTGTGTATATATCTATATGTATATGTATAGAGATATATATATATAACCTATATCAGATTACCTGCTGTCTAGGGGAGGGGGGAGGGAGGGGAGGGAGGGAGAAAAATCTGAAATTGTAAAGCATGTATAAACAAAAGTTGAGAACTATCTTTACATGTAACGGAAAAAATAAAATACCTCATACATTAAAATAAAAAAAAAAGAAAGCCAATCAGTCAAAAAACATATTAAGCATCAGGTTTGTAACCTTGGTATTGTCTTCAAATTTTCATCCACCTTCTTCCTACTTGTTCAGTCAACTGACAAATCTTATTGTTTTTATTTCCACAATATCTTTCCTTTCTCTATTTTCTTCTCTCTGCCACCCCAGTTTATACTTTTATTATCACTTGCTTAGATCATTTCAATAGCTTCCTAATTAGTCTCTGGTCTCTCCTCATCCCACTGCATCATACAAATAGTTGTCAAAGTCATTTTCCTAAAGCATTGGTTTAACTCTGTCACCTCCTTACTCAATAAACTATAGTTGTCCTCTGCTGTGCCCATACAAAGTATAAACCTTTGTTTTTGGCATTTAAAGCTCTTCACCAATGACCTCCAGTACCATTGCAGAATTTGTATATATTCCTTCTTTTCACAAACCCTGATGTCTAGTATTTTAAATTACCGTCCTTTCCTGCTTTCCTTCCCTCATCTACAAAATGGAGGTCATAATAGATTCTAACTTCCAGGGTTGTTGTCAAGATAAAATGGAGCAATATTTGCTTAGTGCAGCACCTGGGACATGGCAGGAGATTAATAAACACCTGTTATCTAACAGCCTCATTTAAGATAGCTCAAATTTCATTTTCTGCATCATGGTTTTATTGAATCCCCTAGCTGCCACTACTACCCCATACAAGGCTCTTTTGTATTTGTTTTATATGTGTTTTGTATATTCCCATAAATGTGCATTTTGTGTCTCCCATTAGATTGGAAGCTTTTTCAGGGCAAGGACTGTTTTGTTTTTATATTTGCTTATCCAGTACCAAACCACAGTGCCTGTCACATAGTAGGTACTTAATAGGTTTTTTAAATTAATAAATATTTTTAGAACATACACATTTTTGAAGAAAGTATTAGAAACTTATTTTATTTTATTTTATTTTTTAGTGAGGCAATTGGGGTTAAGTGACTTGCCCAAGGTCACACTGCTAGTAAGTGTGTGTTAAGTGTCTGAGGCAGGATTTGAATTCAGGTACTCCTGACTCCAGGGCCAGTGCTCTATCCACTGTGCCACCTAACTGCCCCTAGAAAATTTTTTAATGAGAAAAAGTAGTTTATTATGTTATTTGTAAGCCCAATCTCAGATTGCATTGGTATGTATCTTTCCTCATTGGCAAAGATGAATGTCCTACCATGTATGAGTGCCAGGAAATATTGGAGAGTGGGAGATTTCCAATGTCTTCAGGTTTTTCAGTGTCCTCAGGGCTTTATCTTGGGTTGCTGACTTTCTTTTGGCTGCAGGTACTTCTATCTTTCAGATTCAAGAGAGAAGACATCAGGGGTCAAGCCCACTTCAGAATGCTTAAGGAAAAGACTCCAGAAAGAAGCCAATATTAGGGGGCAGCTAGGTGGCACAGTGGATAAAGCACTGGCACTAGATTCAGGAAGACCTGAGTTCAAATCTGCCCCCAGACTCTTGACACTTATTAGCTGTGTGACCCTGGGCAAGTCACTTAACCCTCATTGCCCCACAAAAATGAAAAAAGGAAGACAGAATGATGCCAACATGAGGCTGGTAATACATTTAAGTCCATTTCCCCAGCTTTCTGTTTTAGAGACTTCAGAGAACTTTCTCTTAGGTGAGATCTACTACTCACTCCAAATAGGAGAGTTCATTTACTCTGTATCATCTGGTAAATATCCTCATCTCTATGTAAACATATACATACATACATACATACACACATATATAGACATACACATATGTCTATATACATCTATGCATATGCATGCACATATGTACATATACATACACAGATGTGTATGTATATGTACATGTGTGTCTGTGCAAGCATGGATGTATATAGACATATCTGTGTATATATGAATGCATGTTTATATATAATGTGATTTCTGTATTTCTAGTGATTTGGATAATTTTTTTGATAAGTTATAAGCTTATTAATTATATAATTGGTATTTGGTGGAAAGTGGATCAAGCCTTTAATATAAAGCTTGGGGTCCCGCTCCCTCCCCAAAAATAAGCAGCCTTACGAAGTTAGCTTGAAACTAAATACTCTAAACTATCAATATTTCAGGGAAGAGATAGAATTCTTATCCAACACCCCCATCTGCTTAAGGACAAGATAGTGGCTAAACCTCTGTTGACTCTAACCTCCTGCTTCCCCTACTAGCAGAAATTAAGTCTCCCTTGGAGAAGTGTGAGAGAAAAAAGGCCAGAGATATCTATTTTGCCTCCGTCTGACGCACTCATTTACACTCCTCTGCTATACGTGGAGAACAGTTCTGACCACAAGTGGAGACTGACTACATATTGACTCATGAGGTCTGCTTCAATGTTTTTAAGCCACAGAACAGATCTTATACAAGTGTCATGAACACATAAATAGAGAGAAAAATGGGGCAGGTGTGCTAGCATCATTTATTTCCAGCTGTTCTGTGGTTTGTTCCTCAAATTCTCCATTTTTAAAAAATTCACCAGAAAATTCAGCAGTTATTTCCCCAACTGTACTTAAACATCTGAAACAAGATCTTCCTTTTTATCACTCACTTTATCTAAAAAGTGCACATATGTAACTGATATGAATAGACTCCCCATCTTTAGATCATCAGATTGAACAATGAGTGTTGGTTCATCAGAACAGTACACAAAGTACCCAAACCAGATTCTGTGATACTTGTGACTTCACAATGAGATAATGAACAATTTCTTGACTTCCCAATGAGTGGAGCTCATTCAGGATTAGCTACTCTCAGCAGATTACACATTAGAGAGAAAAATGTCAAACATCAGAGTAAAAGAGGATGCTAAGTCTTCCCACACAAGCATTCATAGTGCTCTAATGAGGCAACTTCTCTGTCACATTTGCAACTAGCAGGAGATGACTTAAGAATAAGTCAGAAAAGCTTTATATTGGAGGAACTTAACTCTAAATAGAGAGAAAAGTAGGTCAATTGGTAGTTACAAAAATTATTTTACTTGAACTGCCAAAAATTCATTATATTTCTGAAGCAAATATCTTATGGAAAAATTGGCTTGCTTGATCTAGCATGTAAATCATTAAAACTCCTATGAATTAGGGGTTATAGAAGCATAGACTATTAAGAGTAAAGGGAACCTTAGAAATTATCTAATGCTCTCATTTTAGGAATGAGTAAATTAATACTAGCAAGATATACATAGTTTATCATCACATAGCTAACAAATGGGGAGAGGCAGCACTAGAACTCATATATATATAAAATTTATTTTTTTGCAGGACAATGAGGATGAAGTGACTTGCCCAGGGTCAAACAGCTAGTAAGTATCAAGTATCTGAGGTTGGGTTTGAACTCAGGTACTCCTGAATCCATGGCCAATGCTTTATCCACTGTACCACCTAGAACTCATACATTTTCACTCAAATACTAATACTCATTCTACTTGTTATTGAATAATTTTAGTTGTGTCTGACTCCTCATGATCCCATTTGGGATTTTTTGGCAAAAATATTGAAGTGATTTGTCATTACCTTCTCCAGCTCTTTTTACAGATGAGGACACAGGGGCAAACAAAGTTAAGTGACTTTGCCCAGGGTCACAGAGTTAATAAGTATCTGAGACCAGATTTGAACTCCTGATGATGTCCTCCTGATTCCAAGCCCAGCATTCTATCCACTGAGCCACCTACTTGTCCCATTCATTCTACTATGCCACTCTAAATTCCTAAGTGAACATATAATTATAGTTTATAAATGTGGTATATTTGCCTTTTATAAAGTCTGACCTTCACAACAGAAAGGAAGGGTCAGCAAAATGATTTCATTTACTAAAGAAAGTATCTAGGTTCTATTCAAAACAATTACATGTAGGATTAGAAGGAAAATATGGAACAATTAATCTATTTTCTAGTTGTTATTTCCTGCTTCGAGTATGTACTAGAATTTTAGTTTTATAAATTATAAATCAGTACATTGGATGAAGTGAAGCTGAAAAGTGTAAGAAAAGTCATTTGAATAGTCATATACCTTCCAATATTGTTTTCCTTACTGTAAGTATTAATGTATTTCATAGAAAAAATAAGATAGAAAAGGCACTTTTTGGCATGTGAGCTTATCAGTACTGATTATAGCTATTTACTTTACTGACCTCCTACCATCCTCTAGGATTCTGGAACAGAATTACAAATTACCAGATGTTTCTGGATCATATTTCACAGTGTGATATCATGGAAATATTGTTAGAGGAGATGGTACACATGAAAGATTAAATGACTAAAAAGATATCTTTACTGAGGCAAGAAAGATATTTTCAGAATTTCATAGATCTAATATTTTCTCAAAATTAGACTTAGAAGTAGAGATCAAAGAATTCTAGTCATTTGGGAACTAATTTTAAAGTTGTTCATATCCAGTACACATACTTTTTCAGACACTAAGAATTATTGTTAATATCAGGTTCTGCTTTTTCTGACTCTTAAAAAGAGAAAAACTGAAATCAGTCTTATGTAAATGTATTCATACCTCATATAACATATGCAGAATAGTGATCATAAAACATACAGTTCAAACTATGTGTATTTTGAAGTTAGATTACTTTATTTTATCAATAATTTGTGATGTAGCAATTATGGGATATTTATACACGTTGAATTCTATACTTTAGGATCTGGGTTTTTTTTTCATTTGAAAATATTTATTCCATTTAATTATATTTTAAAATTCCTTTCTTTTTATATTTTAAAAAAGTTTTTCATCATAAAAGTATTTTATTATTTTCTAGTTACATGTAGAGATAGTTTTCAACATTTGCTTTTATAAGATTGCTAGTTTGACATTTTCCTCCCTCCCCTCCCCTCCCTCCCAGGATCTGTTTATCCTATTTAGCCCCATGGCTAATAAAATCATATTTCTGCTGACCACACATATCTACTAACATCAACCCAAAGGGGAAGAACAATTAGAAAATTCTCAACCACCATTTTACACTTATATTGTGAAGAATACTTATTTGCCACAATTTTATTTTTTCAATTTTATTCCCCATCTTAAATATTTTACTTTACCTGACTGTTCTATTTAGGATCAGTCAACTCAGTCAGTCAACTAATATCTATTAAGTGTCTAATGTGCAGCAGGCACTGTACTGATCACTCAAATATACTACATTAATTTGTGCCTCTTAGTCTTTTCCAATGATATTTTCCTTACCTAGAATGTTTTCTTTCGCTTCTCCCATTTACTTATTTAATTTCTTCTACTCTCTCAAGGCCCAATTCTAATCTCACATCCTCAAAACATTCTTTGGCCATTGTAACCTATGACAATCTTTCCCTTTTCTGAATGTTTACTTAACTTGCTTCTAGTAGAGATTTGGACATATGTCATAGAATATATTGCTACATAAATGGCTTTGTGTCTATTAGTTTTCCCTATGAAATATTAAGTTCTTTGTGGAGAGGGGCAATATTGATATACTAAGATTGGTGCCTTTATTGATACTTATGATTTATTAATATGCTTGTGAAAGTCAAAGATAGATCATTTACATAAAGTTGAAATCCTAAATACTTTGCCTCCCACAGCTTGAAGGCCAGATATGCTATATTCTCCTGTCTTCCAGAGAGTACCTTTAATGTAATGTGCAGGCTTACTTCATATGGCCCCTGTCCCCATTGTTGATGTTGCCCTGATTGTCTGGGATAACAACCTGCACTCTAGTTTCATTTAAACACTAATAGTTAGATTAGCTTTTACACAGAAATATTTACTTCAAATTTATAATTACAAATATATAACCTTACTCCCCAATATATGGAACTTCATCTCTCTCCACTCCTGCCCTCCTATATCACCTTAGTCTCTGGGGAAGGGAAGGGGATTAAATTCATAGCTTGTCTCAGTTCTTATAAAGCACTGTTCCAAATGCTCAAGGTCCAGATATAAAGTCTTGTCAGGGCATCCTTGTAAAGCTAGTTGTAAAATGTACCTGGAATCCTGCCCCCAAAGTTGCTGAGGCTCCAACTCCCAGTCTGCTGGGGTTTACCAACATTACCTAAGAAAATAAGGACAAATCATACAGAACAAAACCCAACACACTCAGGAAAGCTTATTAGTTCTTTCTCATGGCCATTTCTCAGAAAAAATGGTAAAAGAAATAGGGGGTATCCTGATTCATTTCATAGTGCTGTGGGTACCAATTTTTAATTGGGGAGTGTTAGCTAAGCAACTTGCCGCAATGTTGGGGCAAGGAAGGAGACCGGCAGTCTCCCTCAAAACAGAACAAGATTTATTTTAACAAGAGAGAACTTAAAACACACACACACACACACACACACACACACACACACACACAAACAGGATCAGTAGGATCAAGGGAAAGGAAATAAAAAGTTTTACAATCATTATAATTTTGCCAGGCCCATGTAGGCATTGGTGAGTGGTGATTGCATGAGGAGCCAGCACCATGGCAACAGCTACAACTAGTGGGTGGAGCACCTTGCAGTTTGCGGAGCCCCAGGCCAGTGCACACTGAGGTTTTTCTTTCAAATTCTAGCCAAAAGATGGGGTCATGAAAACCTCAAATAACAATTAATTCTTTACAATACCATTTCTTGGAAGGATTGCTGTATGTGAACTATGTGTGATCATAATCCTTTGGATATAGCAGGAAAGAATGTGCAGGAAGGAGAGAGACTGTTCCTGTCTGAGTATTTTTTTTTTGAAGATGTGTCATTTTCCAGCTAGGCAGTCGAAGGCATTGAATGCCATCCACATTGTTGGGTAATATGGAGAAACAGGGTACCTCTATATTAGGCAACCTGGGAATTCTCCAAGACCCCAAGGTTTCATCCATAAGCATTTATATAGTTTAAAGCAGAAAACACTAGTTCAAGCAATTATTTTGGATAAAAGAAATTGAAACATGTTCCTTTTTCCCTAGAGAATTCATTTGCTAATTATTCTTTCTTTTTCCCTTCTCTCTTCTTTCTGGCTTTCTTGGCTTTCTTCAAGTTCCAGGTAAAACCCTACATTGTATAGGAATTGTTTCCTGATGTCCCTTAATTCTGATGCCTTCCTTCTGTTGATTATCTCAAATTTATTCCGTATATAGATTATTTAGTCATAATTGATTATATCTTTTTGTCCTTATTAAAGTATAACATCCTTGAGAGCAGCAACTCTTTTTCACCTTTATTAGTACTTAGCATAGTGTCTGGTACATGGTAGGTGATTAATAAGTGGTTATTGATAAATGGGCAAGGTAAGAATATAGCTTTTATATGTCCCTTTTAGTCATGACATTTATGATGAACACATTTTATATAGTATTCTGAGACTTTGGAATAATAATCATATAACCATAAAAGTACCATCATTATTTTTTTCTAAAAAGTAAAGCTCAATTTTAATTAACTAGAGGAATAGTTTCTTGAAGATTCAATAACAACCTAAGAAATTATCATTTTTTCCTTTCAGAAGTGATATGAAAAAGAAACTGATACATAAATCGCTTCTGTTTTAGGCAGAATAATCTCTGTCTTTAGAACAACAACAAGTTAATGCCTCTTGATGCCACGTAACAAATTCAGAAATCCAAATAAAGATGGCTGAACCACTTGGTCTCCATTTCTGGGAGGCAGGAGGAAGCAGAGAGGGACAATGAATTGAAACCATGTAAGTTGCAATTTATGGAGCAATAAATGACTGAATTGTGAAAAAAACATCAGCAGAGAATATAAAGATGTCATGAAGCATTACATCCCAAATGGTTGAAATCCCCCTTCATGGACAAATCCACACAGAGACATTTCCTTTTTGGCTTAAAAAAACTAAGCTCATCTGAGGAAAGAGAAAGGAAGAGATTAAAAACAAAAGAATTTTTAGGTTCACACATTATATGTCTTTCAGTGATGCTATTAGGAAAATTAATGAAACCCATTTTCTTTACTCTAGGGCTCTAGGAAAGTCATTAGATTTAAATGAATATATAACATTACATCAATCTAATTTCAAGGAAAAGATTCAGTAAGCCAATGAAAGCCCATAGTTTCAAACTACTTGGAAGAATTTCACCTTAATGGAAGTAATGCAAGTTTCATGAGTTACTGTATGAGGCAAATTATAAAGACAAAGAAACAATGACTAAAGAGAGGCAACATCCACCATTTGTATCACCTTTCAGGTCGGAACAATCTTGACAATTAACAATACAATTTGCCCATCTTTCCTATTCCTCGTCTTCATGTTTCTCTGAAGCTTAATGAGATGCTCACTTAGAAGAGCCATTTGAAGTTTCTTGAAATACCTAGACCTTGGCTTACTTTCCTGAGGTTTCAAGACCATTATGCTCTGTATTTTCCACTAGAAACATTTTCAAATTTAATTGGATTTGGAAAGATCCTGAGCAAAAATGGAATCTGATATATTTTGCTGTCTTCTACCTACCCACCCTCTTCCCCACTTAAATGGTCAGACATTTATCTGAAAGCTTATCATCGAATTTGCCTTGTGGTTGAGATGACACTGTGTGGGTTTCAACCAAGGTTATTTTTGACAACCATGTCTTTCTTTGCTTGGATATGATGAGCTGTGAATAGATACAGAGTATATAGAACAGGATAAATCAATGAACACAATGAAACATACAAGATCCTAAACTGCAACCTGGGTAAATGAAGGAAAACATAATTGTGCAACTACAAAAGTTTTCTCAGGCATTATCTTGCATTTAATGATTTAATATATTGCTTAGGAGATCAGAGCCAAAGTGACTTTTTCTTTGTTCCTTACTCACTGTATTTTATCTCCCATCTCTTTAACATTCACTAAGCTCCCTAGATTCCATTTCTTCTTTTAAAATGAACCATTTTCTTTATGAAGCTTTTCCTCATCCCACCCACAGTGAATACCTTCCCTAACAAACACCTGATATTTAACTTCCATGTGTATGTGTGCAAATAAATTTTATATTTATGCTACAAATAAGTTCATACATACATGCATGTGTATTTGTTTCTTGTCTCACTTTACATTAGAATGTAAGCTTATTGTGAGTAGGGATTGTTTCATTCTTTCTTCTTGTAACATCAGCACCTAACACAATGCCTGGAACATATCAGACACTTAGTAAACACCTGTAAATTGATTGGGTGACCCAACCCCCTTGTTTTACAAAGGCAGAGATGGAAATTCAGGGAGATGGAATGATTTACTCAAGGTACCCAGGTAAAAAGTGGCAGAATTGAGATTTATACCCATGTCCTCTGACTTTAAACATATATGCTCTTTTTACTAAACCATATTGCCCATAGAAATTCATTCATTCATTCACTGTATGTAGTAACTTTTGTTTTCCAGCTGTTTTACTTGGGCCAGATGCTTGAATAGCCAGTATGAATTTACTGTGTATCAGAAGGGCATGAGAATGGAATGAACATTTACATAGCTCTTACTCTCTGCCAGACACTGTGCTAAGCATGTATTTTAGAGAAATGTAAATTGAAGGATCATATTTGCTGGGAGGAGTGCTACCTTCTATAGACTACTATGCTAAATACTATTTCCTTTTTTATTTTTCATTTTTTTAATAGAAAGGGAGGCATTTATTTGTTTATTTACTTATTTGTGATAAAGAAGACTTCATTGAAGAAGCAGATACCGATGGAAATTACAAAGTAAAATAACTGCCAAATCAATTTTCCCTATGGTGTTCACTACATACTAGGGGTTGGCCAAGATCCACATTTCTTTTTTTTTGTTTGTTTGTTTTGTTTTGTTTTTATAGTTCAGTATTTTATTATCTTCCAGTTATATATAAGGATAGTTTTCAACATTTGATTTCATAGGATTTTTAGTTCCAAATTTTTCTCCCACCCTCTCTTCACTCCCTCCTCCTCAAGACAGAAAACAATATAATATAGGTTATATATTTGCAATCACATTAAAAATATTTCTGCATTAGTCATATTGTGAATGAAGAGTTAAGAGCACAAGGGAAAAACCTCAAAAAATATGAAAAAAAACCCAGCCCCAAAATAGAAACAGTATGGTTCAATCTGCATTCATAAACCACAGTTCTTTTTTCTGGATGTTGAGAACATTTTCCATCATGAAGTTCTTTGAAATTGTTTTGGACCATTGCATTGCTATAAAGAGCCAAGTCTATCACTATTGTTCATCACACAACGTTGCTGTTACTGTCTAAAATGTTCTCCTTGTTCTGCTCCTCTCAGTCAGCATCAGTTCATATAAATCCTTCCAGATTTTTCAGGACTTCTCCTGCTCATCATTACTTTTCACATTGATTTTTTATAACTTTGTGTTCTAAATTTTCTTCTTCCCTCCCTCCTCATCCCTCCCTATGAAATCCAGCAATGCAATATAAGTCATACGTGTGCAATTATGCAAAACATCTTCTTACTATTCAGGTTGTAAAAGAAAATAGATAAAATACTTTTAGAAAGAGGAGCCAACAAATAAAATTATACTTCAATCTGTATTTAGATACCATCAGTTCTTTATTTTTTAATGGTTTGCATTTTACATATGTACTTCTGATATCGTCCTACTCATTTCTTTCACAGTTACTATTGCTAACTGTATTACCCTCCATCTTACTCCCTGCTCTTGATATTTACTCTATTTTCTATCTTCCTTCACCTCATCCCTCCTCGAAAGCATTTTGCTTTTTACTGCCCCCTTCCCCAATCCACCCTTCCTTCCCTCACTTCTCCCCTTCTCATCTCCTTCATCTCCCACTTTCCCTTAGGGCAAAATATATTACTATATCAACTTGAGTGTGTATGTTATTCTCTCTTTGAGCCAATTCTGATGAAAATAAGGTTAATTCACTCCCCCACTTCTTCCCCATCTTCCCCTCCACTCCATAAGCTTTTTCTTGTTTCTTTTTTGTGAGCTACTTTTCTCTAATCCACCTCTCCCTTTCCCTTTCTTCCAGTGCATTTTTCTTACCCCTTTATTTTGAAGATGCTATCATGGGTCAGCTATGTAACACAGTGGACAAAGCACCAGCCCTGGATCCAGAGAGCCCTGAGCCCATATCTGACCGCAGACATATGCCAACCCACCCTGCCTGCCCCACAAAACAACAAGGATAAACAACAACAAAAATGTTTTACAGATATCATCTCTTCATAATCAATTCACACCTGTGCCCTCTATCTATGTATATTTCTTTCAGCTGCCCTAATACTGAGAAAGATCTTATGAGTTTGAAGTATTATCTTCCCATGTAGGAATGTAAACAGTTTAATCTTTTAATATTCCTCATGACTTCTTTTTCCTGTTTACATTTTTATGTTTTTCTAGGATCTTGTGTTTGAAAGTCAAATTTTCTTTTCAGTTCAGGTCTTTTCATCACAAATTTATGAAAGTTCTCTTTTTCATAGAAGTTTCATATTTTTCCTCTGAAAGATTATACACAGTTTTGCTGGGTAGGTGATTTTTTTTCTGTAGCCCCAGTTCCTTTGCCCTCAAGAATATCATATTCCATGCCCTCTGATCCTTTAATGTAGATGCTGCTAGAACTTGTGTTATCCTTACTGTAGCTCCATAGTGTAATGATTGGAATGATGCCACCTGCTGGAGACTTACTGTAGAAAATCTCTGCCATGAGGAGAAGGCCTCTGAGGGCAAGACATGCTGTCAAGGTCCTTGGTGTCAGGAAGTGACATTTGCTCATGGGTACTGTCTATCAAAGCTACCAGCCAATCAACTTGAGGAGCCTCCCATTTCTGGGATCAGGACAAGAAGGAGGAAGTGGATGCTGTTGGGACTGTGCTTCCTCTTTGGCTGTGAGACATTGGCATGATGGCAGGAAACTTCAGACGTGGGAGATTAGGAAGGCTAGGATTGCCAGGTTATAAAAAATCTCTTCTCAATCTTTCTCTTTCTTTTACTATCTTTCAATAAACCCTTAAAAATGCTTACATTGCCCTGCCAACACAGGGAATAATGATCCTGTTTCAAAGGGGAATGCACAAGCTGATTCTGCAGCCAAGGGGGAAGCTAGGTAGTGCAGTGGATAGAGCACTGGCCCTGGATTCAGGAGGACCTGAGTTCAAATCCAGCCTCAGACACTTGACACTTACTAGCTGTGTGACCTTGGGCAAGTCACTCAACCTTCATTGCCTCACCATAAAAATAAAATAGTTAGCTGACACAAAAAGAAGACATTGATTCTGCAGCCAAGCTCACTGCATTAGAAGCTCCTGACCATGTATTTAACCTCTCACTTTCTGAGGATATTCCTCCCAACCTAACCTATGATGATTCTGAAGTAGAAAGGTGGAAAAAGAGATTTAAGGCAAAACAGATCAATGGCATCTGGATGTCTCAAGAAGGCAAACCACTTCTTTTCCTGAAATTCTATTACCCGGTTTGTCCCTCTCTTTACAGAAAATGTCATTTTTGTACACAAGGCATTGTGGACTCTAATAAGAGAACCTGGATAGCACCAGGTGTGACTAACACAGAATCTCAAATCTGCTTGGGCCACTCCACATATCAATCTTATAATCAACATGCTTTCAAGACCAAAGCTTATGGAGGGTACCCTCTAGGGTACACCCTTTGAACACTTGCAAATTGACTATATTACAATGTCAAAAGCAGGACATTATAAATTTTGCCTTGTTATAGTTGACCAACTCACTCAGTGGGTGGAGGCATTTCCCAGCCCCTGAACCACAGCTGCCTTTTTTGCCAAGACTCTTCTTAAAGAGATAGTTCCTCCCTTTGTCCCACCAGCCTGCATTGATTCTGACAAAGGCACACATTTTACTGATTTGGTTTTATCCCAAATCTACTCTTTCTTGGGAGTAACTCCAAAATTCCATACACCCTACCACCCATAAAGTTCAGGCCAAGTCGAACATATGAAGACTCTGAGGTACTGGAGGTGAGGTCTGTTCCTGGCTGGGTCCTGACCATGCCCTGAGCTCCTCTTTCAGAACTATCAGCAGGCGATCCCATTTGCCATCTTTGGCTGGAAAATATTCTCACTTTGTTCTTATGTGTGTTAGGCTGCTCTGCTTTTTTTATGGCATCATTTGGAAGTGAGTTTATGTGTTTATTAGGAGCTTGTGGGAGTCACAGCCTCTCCTCCACCATCTTGGCTTCTAAAGACTATTTCTTATAAATGAAAATGACTTAAAATTCAGAAATTTCTCACATTTTAATGCCTAAAATTTACTTTTAGAAATACTTGTGTTGTCATAACCAATTGACTCAATGATCATCCTTTTTAAAACACAAATGTCTTGGGAAAGGTAACACCTTATGCTCTCAGTTGTTAACATAGTAAGGTACATTGGCTTACGAGACCATTGAAACACACACTGTTTACAGAAGCAAGGGACTTTAGAGATCAGATATGTAACAAATGAAGAAAAGTTCTCTGTGACAGCTAGTTGAGGGTATGAAGCTAAGGATGACAGAATCTGGGACTTAGAGTTTGAAGAAATCTAAGAGGCCATCTCACCCAATCTGTATCTCAATAAGAATTGCCTCTAAGAAATTCCTACACAATTGGTTATTCAACCTTCACTTAAAGATCTCTGGGTGGGGTATAGAGTCAGGGGACATTTTTATGTATCCACTTATGGCACCTGTTAAGAACATTTTATAACTGTTCTAATTGCTGTAAAGCTTGGCAGTGCACTGAGTAGATAGCAGTACCTAGAGTCAGGAAAACCTGAGTTCAAAACTAGCCTGAGACATTTCTTAGCTGTTTCACCCTGAGTAGTCCAATTAACCTCTGTCTACCTCAGTTGGGCAACTAGGTGGTGAAGTGGATAAAGCATTGGACTGAGAATCAGGAAGACCCTTCTTTATGAGTTTAATTCCACTCTCAGGCACATACTAGTTGTGTGACCCTGGGAGAGTCACTTCACCCTGTTTGCCTCAGTTACCTAATTTTTAAAATGAGCTGGAGAAGAAAATGACAAATCACTCAAATATCTTTGCCAAGAAAACCCTAGTGGTGTTACTAAGAGTCAGCCATGAATGAAAAATGACTGAACAACAATTACTTGTCATTTTATCCTCACATCATAATGGAACCTGCTTCTCTGAAATTTTCTCCCCATCATTACTCCTAATTCTTACCTTTAGGACCAAGTTGAGTAAACAAATTGCTCTTCCATAAGGTAGCCTTTAATATTTTTGGATATGACTAACAACTCCCCAACCCCTTCACCCCAGTCTTTACATTCTAAGAAAAGTAGTTCCTGATCCTTTGAATAATACTTATATGCCATGTTTTTTTTTTTTTTTACTCCTTTTGCCTGCCTATTAATTCTTATCTGGATCGACTACCCCTAGTTAATGAGCTTTCTAATCTTTGTTTCCTATAAGTGAGCTGAATATAACAGGGTTGATCTAACAGTGGAAGGCTACTGAAGATTTATCACTTCCTTCATGATGGAAATTATGCTATTTTTTAAAGAAGCCTCATATAGCATTAGCTTTTGGGGGGGGGCAGGGTATTCCAAGTGATAATGTTTACTTACAGGGATCTTTCAGTACTCCCCAAACTTCTATGTTTTTTAATGTAGAATACTACCAAGGCATTCTTTCAAATATATTTGTTAAGTTCATTTTTTGAACCAATGTAGGACTTTACATTTACTCCTATCAAAATTCATCTTCCTACATTTGACCTGTCATGGTATCCTATTGAGATGTTTAAAATATTCATTCTGTCATTCATTGTGTTAACTATCACTCTGAGTTTTATGTCATCTGCACATTTGGTAATCATGTTTTCTATGCATTTATTCTAATTACTTACAAAAACCTTAATAACTGAGCCAAGCACAGATGCCTCCACCAAAATAGATGCTTAAAAAGGTAATGTTTGAAGGAAGAGAGAGGGGATATGTAATTTGGGAACACATGACCCTGCATGGAAATTCAATTAAGTACTAGAATGTTCAAGGCACTGTGCTAAGTGCTAGATACAATATGTACACAGATAAATAAATATTGTATTATTTAAAGGGGATACAGCATTACAGGATGATCCAAGAAGCCTTCATGGGGGAAGAGGTATCCCAATTGAGATAATTCCCATAATGTTTCTAAAATGAATAAATGAAGAGAAAGCATGTTGTAGGCATGGGCAGGGACAGACTATAGGACTTCACAGAGTGGGACTATGAATATTAATTCCAGGGAAGAGCTAGTAACTCACTTTGGCTCAAATGAGGAACATGTGAAATGGAATAACATAAAATAAAATGGCAAAGGTAGGTTGGTGCCAGATTGTGTAGGACTTAAATGCTAGGCTGAAGAGCTCCTGTTTTATCCTAGAGGCAATGAGAAGATGCAGAAGAAAGGTTTTTGAATAGGGAATGACATATTCAGACTTGTACAAGATTAAGAAGATTATTTTGGAAGCTGTGTGGAGCAACAATAGGAGAAGAGAAGGATTGGAATACCAATTAGTAGGCCATTAGAATTGTCCAGGCAAAGGAAGATGAAGGTGTGAACTTGGATAATGGCAGTTTGAGTGGAAAGAATAGTCATAGATCTTAGGTGGTCAGTATGAGGGCAGTGAACACAAAAGAGCAAAAGGCCACAAAAAGAGATGATTAAAGACTTCTTAAGGCAAAATTCACCTATGTTATAATTTTGCCTTGGGCAGACACTGCTTCAAAGCCTTGAATGTTCTGAACTGGGGTATTTTAAGAATAATCTCACCAAATGAGCTAAATTCTAGTTGTGCTGTTTGAGAGAGGTTTCAATTAGGGTGCTATTTTCAGCACAGCTCAGCTGTTACTGTGTAGATTTCCTGTACATATTTGGGATACTTTTTTGTGGATATCATCCCTAACATCAAAGTTTTTCTTAGGAAAGCTGTCCTGAAATTATTGAAGCAACCATTCTATCTCCTGCTCTCAGGTTTTTCACTTAAGTTTCCAGTTCTCATAGAAGTAGTTTGTCATTTTACTAGTTAATGAAAAACTTCCTGAGGTTTGACACTATTGATATAGATTTAAGAATAGACCACTTGGGGAAGCTAGGTGGCACAGTGGATAAAGCAAAGGCTCTGGATGCAGGAGGACCTGAGTTTAAATTAGGCCTCAGACACTTGACACTTACTAGCTATGTAACCCTGGACAAGTCACTTAATCCTCATTGCCCCACCCACCCCCCCAAAAACAACAAAAAACAACAACAACAACAACAAAAGAATTGGCCATGTCCATGGGCCACCAAGTTTCATTTTCTGTGTCAAGCAAGGATACCAAGTGGTGTGTTATAAAAGGTGACACTAATTACAAAGAGAAAAGAGGGTTTCATCAAAAACAGTTTATTTCAAAAGAACATTATTTCCTTTGTTGAAAGGTTTATAAACTAATGGATGATTAGAATGTCCCAGCTTTAGGCCACATAGATTTTTACAAAGTTTTTTTATAACATCTTATACCATTTTTTTCTTCTGAAAAAAGGAGATGGAAATGTATGGGTTAGGTGACAATACAATCAGATTCAAAAGTGCTGGGATGACTAAACTCACAGTGCCGTCATTGAGGGAGTAGGTCTGCTGTGGATGACTCTAAAGATCTGTGCTTGGTTCTTGTGCTGTTTAATATTTTCACAATGATTTGCATAAAGTCATAGATTTAATGCTCATCAGATTTAAAGATTATACAGAGCTGGGGAAGATAGCTAACATACTGAATAATATAGTAAAGATCTCCTCCAAAAGATCCTGACAAGCCAGATGAAATTATATTGAAATAAATTTAAAGTTTTGCTCTTGTGTACAAGAAAATAGTATAAAATAGGGAGAGGCATTTTTGACAGCAATTGTTCTGAACAACATCTGAGGATTTTAGTGGACTACAAACTCAATATTGGTCACCAGTGTGATGTGACAATCAGAAAAGCTGATTTGATCTTGACATATATTAAGGGATGTAGCTTCTAGGAATGGGGAGGCAATAACCCCATTGTATTCTTCCCTAGTCAGACCTAACATTGAACATTGCTTTTAGTTCTAGGCACCATGGTTTGAGAAAGGAACTGAAAAAGTGGAGGCTTTTGGGGGTGGGGGAATGGGGGAGGCAAAAGCAGCATGATGAATTACCGGTGATTCATGTCATATGAAGATTGGTGGAAGAAATTGGGGGATTTTTACATGGGGAAAAAGAAATCTCAGAGGGAATATGATAGGAACCTTTGAGTATTTGAAGGTGTCATTGTGAAAGAAAATTAGATTTATATTGTTTCAGCACCAGAGGGTAGAACAGGAAGCATTAGATGGCTGTGGATAAAACACCAACCATGATTCAGGAGGACCTGAATTCAAATCCAGTCTCAGACATTTGATAATTACTAGCTGTGTGACACTGGTCCAGTCTTTTAACTCTCATTGCCGGAACAATAAACAAACAAACAAACGAACAAACAAACGAAGGAATCAAGGAACGAATGAATGAATAAATAAATAAATAAACAAACGAATGAATGAATGAATAAATAAATAAATAAATGGGTGAATGAATGAATAAATAAATAAAACAAAAAACAAATGAACAAACAATAAAAGAAATATATAAAAATGAAGCAATGGATGGAAGGTATAAAACAGGTCAATTTAGGTTTGATATCAGAGGAAAAAAAGCAAACAATGAAACAAAAGTTACTATTATTAGTAGAGCTTTTTGACTACATGGGTTGACTATAAAGGAAGTAAATTCCCATTCCCCTACATTAAGTGTCTTTAAGGAAAGGCTCAATGACTACTTTGATTAGCATTACTTTCATATATGGTTTGTATTAGATGAACATTAAGGTCTTTCCCAACTCTAAAATTCTGTAATTCTTACAATTGTTCTTTCAAAATTATAGCTTAAGAATTAGGGATGTATTGAAAACATCTTTGTTTCCTTTAACAAACTAGTGTTGGACAGCTTATCACTAAGTACAACTCCATATTTCTATATGTTGTGCCATCAGGTATAATTTATTGGGGTTGCGATCCCACAGTAATTTCACATGTAATCCCTGGACACTGAAGTTATACTATCTGCCCTCCTCTCAATCCTCTCCAAATTAGTTCTTTCCTAAATTGTGATACCCAAAATTAAACTCCAACAGGAATATTACCTACTCATTGCTTCAGGCGAAGTAAAAGAATCCAGTCTATTCACCACCAATAGTATGAAATAGTGAAGTGGGTTCTGGATTTAGAGTTAGGAAAGATAACAACTACCTGGAAAGTACCCAGAAGAAAGAAATCTAAGATGGTGAAGGGCCTCAAATTCATCTTATAACAAGGATCATTTGGCGATGTTTAGTTTGGAGAAAAGAATACTTGGGGGAGGAGTGTGGTATTATAATATTTCTTTTCAAATATTTGGAGGGTTAGTATGTGGAAGAGGACATAGACTAGCTCCTCTTGGAAGCTGTAGAGGACAGAATAAGAAGTAATAATGGGTAGAAATTAAAAAAAAAGAGCTTCCTAATAAATAGAGCTACACAAAAGTAGGATGAGCTACATTGGCATACAATGGGAAGTAGTAGATTTCTCCTTACTGGAGGTATTCAAGCAAGGACTAGATAATTACTTCTTGGTTAGCATATAGATTGGAATCTTCTTCAGATATGTGTTAGAATGGATGACCTCTGAAATCCTCCCTTTCTTAGAGATTCTGTTGTTGTTTTTCCTTTCTTCTTGGAAAGGACCATGACATCAAGGAGGTGATGTCCTGACTTGCAATAAATTGGATTTAAGTGAGGGAGGGCTATGCAAGCTCAACAGCATCAGTCTCTCCTGCAGAGCCATCTGGGTCCCATAACAAGATATTCATCAGGATGAATAGAGATGGCCCTGAGTACATTGGGAGATCTTGAACTTTTTAAGCTAAGGTCTTTCCCAGATCTCAGTAACAAATGAACAAATGAATGAACAAATGAAGGAATGAGGAATGAAGGAATGAATGAATGAATAAATAAACTAATTAATTAATTAATGGAGAGGGGAGAGTGAGAGAGAATGTGATAGAGAGAGACAGAGAGAGAGGAAGGGAGGAAAGGAGGGAGGGAAGATGTAAGAGAGAGAAAGGAAGGAAGGAAGGAAGGAAGGAAGGAAGGAAGGAAGGAAGGAAGGAAGGAAGGAAGGAAGGAAGGAAGGAAGGAAGGAAGGAAGGAAGGAAGGGGGCCTGGGGGATAAAGGCCTTCAGGGTATTTGAAATAGAAGCAGTTGCTATTTCTACTCACTCTATGAGGGATCAAAATGAGTTCCATAGAACAAGACACCAAGAAATACTAATAAAAACAATATAAAATAAACATTACAACTATATGAGAAGGAGCACTATCAATTTTAATATCCAGAACTATGATTTAATTAGGATAAAAAACCTGAACAATGGTAGCTCCCTCTAACAATGTGGATTGTCAATTACTTTGCAATTTATAATATTAGAGAATTGCCTGTGATACTAAGAGATTAAACTATTTATCCAAGGTCAAATAGATATCATATCGTATATCCATATCAGAGATAGGACTTCAACCAAGGACTTCCTGATACTAACACTAGCCTCTTCATTCAGTATGCCATGCTATTTTTCTTCTTATATGTTTGCTAAGAGAGTAGCCCTGTAATTGCTGACCAATCAAAGTTGGAAAAATTCTTCCAGTTGTAAATTATTATAAATAATTATGAGTTAGTAATATTTTGGGAAATAGGGTAGTTAGAAGGAAAATTTAGGGATCTGTTATAGAGGAAGGATTTGAGGTAACTGTATAAAAAGATAAATTCAGAGCTGGGTGAATGCTTCTGTGTAATGAAAAAGAATCTAGGAATAAGAAAGGGCTAAAAACAAAAAAGAAGAAAAAAAGCCCCCCAGGTATGATTGGTTAGTTATTGCTGATTATGCAAGACATTTATCTTTTTAGAGAAAAAAATGAAGATTAGAGAGGAAGTGAAGGGGAATCGAGAGAAAGCTGGCCTCAGTCTGAAACACCAGGGTTCAAGACCTGAGCTATGATCCTGGGTAAATCATTTAACTTCTAAATACGTGTGGCCCCCTAAATTGCAGATCAGTTGCCAATTTACATTGACAGAAGAAGTTTCCTCCCAAGTGAGAAAATCCTTTGCAGTCATGAAATCACAGACCTGGGCAAAATATCTAGTAATAGGATTTTAGAAAAGGTACTGTCTGGGTTGGAACTGGGAGTTCTTAGGGTAGAAGTGTTAGATGCAAAGGATGTCATTTAAAATTATCTGTTGAAATGAGCAGATTTGTTAATTTGGGTCCGAATAATAGTGTATAGTCATTGAGTTCAAGGCTTGTCCTTTCAGCTCAGCAAATGAGTTAAGCACTAGAGGGGATTTCTCACTTCACCTCACCACAAATGAAAATTTAGTGTAAAGGCTAGAAGAAAGGAACATGGATTTCAGAATGAGGAGGAGGGGTAGGAAAGAAAGATGAGGCTGCCCATGGGCTTTGTAAGGAATATTATCAAGGAACTATGTCAAGGTTTCTTAATCTCATGTCTCTTGGGCATCTATGGTTAAAATTCATGGGGTTCTGTGGATTTAGAGGGAAAATATATATATATATATATATATATATATATATATATATATATATATATATATTCACTCACCATTAATTGAAATTTGCCACTTCTTCCTTTTCTTTTTTCAGGGCAATGAGGGTTAAGTGACTTGCCCAGGGTCACACAGCTAGTAAGTGTCAGGTGTCTGAGATCAGATTTGAACTCAGGTCCTCCTAAATCCAGGGTTGGTGCTTTATCCACTGTGCAATATAGCTGCTCCCAGCTGCTTCTTTCAATCATGAATGTATACTACTGGTTTTGTTTTTGTTTTTCTTTTCCCTTGAGGAGTGCACAGACTTTACCAGACTGCCACAGAATGGCTATGACATAAAATCCTCTAGTTTATGTGGATGCCAGGAAATGATGTTATTTGCTATAGTGACTAACCACCTGACCCTAGAGAGAAACCTGGCTCAAATGTCAACCTAGAATTTGCGGCCAAGAAAAAAGGATAAAATTCATTTACAAAAGATAGAAATAGTGAATTTACTTCTGGCAAACTGACTAGGAAAGAAAAAAATTAGGGGTAAGATTGAACTTTAATGGCAGACAGTCTTCAGGATCTCCTGTGAGGGCAAAAGGATAGGGTTTCAAGGTCATTACATAAAGCTTTGAAACTCATGGGAAAACTCTAAGGACTAGATTAAAAGAAAAGTGTCCTCTTCAAACAAAGGATTTGATACCCACAGAGAAGACTTGAAAGCAGACTCTGAAAGGGCTGAGAATCTCATCAGCCATGCCACCAAAATTCTACGTTGGGTAAAGAGCCTGAGTATTTAATTTATTTCCAAACTGAATAAGGAGAGCCAGGATGCTGATTTTGTGCAATAGTCAAGTTTGGGAAAATTATATCAACTCTTCTTTTTTTTCCCCTAACGGAGCCTTTGATGTTTTTTTTTGTTACTTTTGATTTATTGCAAGATAAATACCTACATGCTATAGAATACAGAACTTAATGGCAATAAAAATATATGAATATAGTAAAAACAAATAGTACTGTTTCATGGTATTCTAAGCAGCTGTCTATCTTGCATGCTACTAGTTCTAGCTCTTCAAAAAAAAAAAGAAAGAAAAGAATTGAGATGAGGTTTTCTCTAGAGAGAAGAGCTGAAAGAGGAGTGAATGAATGAAGATGATACCAAGAAAGCTCAAGGTCTAGTACTGTTTTTTATGGAAGACCAAAGTTATCTGGTTTTAGGAATTTTAAATAAATTTTTTGTAGCTTATATAAATTTTTATGGTTATTTTCATAGGATCATGACATTTAAATAGTGTTTTGATGTTTGTAAGGCATTCATCTGGCATTATCTTCCTTGTAGCTCACCATAACCCCATAGGCTTCATGTTAAAGGTATTATTTTAGAGCCGAGGAAATGGTGGCTGAGAATTTAGTGACTTACTCAAGATCATACAGATAGTAAATGACAGAGATGGCATTTGAGCCCAGCCCTTCTGATTGCAGGTGCCAAGATTCTGCTATATTGTGCTGCTTTTCCCTTTATGTTTGACTATAGTTGCTGAAAGCATAATCCCTTGGGAAACCTGTATAATAGAGAAGGACATAAGCATGAAACTGGTGCCCCTTTCCATAGAGAAATAGGGGTAAGTGAAATCCCAGCGAAAAGAGGGTAGTTTAAGCAATTATCAAAGCACTGTAAGCAGATCCTGGAATTACAAGTGTAAAGAAATGGAAAGAATAAAAAGAAAGATCCAAGTTCATCAATTGTCAATTACTAGGGTTTTAATATCTGAAGTTCAGCTGCTCATGGCCGTACTCACTAAATGTTTAGAGGATGCTTAAATAATCTCTGTACTAAACCTAGTCTAGTATCTAATACAAACCCATGATGGCAAAATCTCTTGAGAGAGAGAATCATGTCATAGGAAGGGTTGAAACACCGTTGTTTACAACCAGACCTCTAAATTCCTGGAGCAGCGAAATCCACAGAAGAGTGTGCTGAGATAATTTTCCAACCAAGGACAACTTGGAAGATCATCAGGAGGGGGATGTTGTGCCTGGGCAGTAGTGGACCCCAAACCCACACTTACATTGACACAGATCCAATCCCAGGAAAACTTTGCCAGAGAGAGAGAGAGAGAGAGAGAGAGAGAGAGAGAGAGAGAGAGAGAGAGAGAGAGAGAGAGAGAAGCCCCCTCCCCCGAGACTCTGAATCAGCTGCAGTGCCAGTGTTGTCTGGAACTAATCTCATGGTGTGGTGAGAGGGCTAAGCCCTTAGCAGGGGGGAGATTACAGGGGTCTCTGGTGATGCTGAACTGGAATTTGGATTTTTCACCCCTGCTGGGAACCAGGATGTAGGCTTGAGTAGCAGTGGCCCAGGTGGACGAAGGGCACAGTCTCATCAATGCTGACAATCACAGCACACCACGTTTTACTGTCTGGTTGATTAGCAAGTTGGCCTGGGGTTATCTACAGACCAGGGAATAGGCCAGGTGAGTGAAGAACCTGCTCCTCCATAAATCATACCACCTGGGATCCCCTGAAGCTTGGGACAGTACAGCTGGGAAACCATGCCCCATTTTAAGGAGCTAAAAGTCAAGTAAAAGAAAGCAAGATGAGAAGCCAGAGAAAGGTGAGGACCACAGAAATTTCTTAGTGAAAAGGAAAATCAAAGTGTACCCTCAGAGAAGGGTGACAACATCAGGGCCCTTGTATCTAAAGCTTCTAAGAAAAATCTGAATTGGTCTCAAACCATAAAGGCCCTCAAAAAGACATTCAAGATAAAGTTAGAGAGGTAGAGGATAAAATGGAAAGAGAAATTAGGGTGATGCAAGAAAGACATAAGAAAAAAGTCAACAGCTTAAAAAGCCTAATGGAAAGGGAGATACAAAAGCTCTCTGAAGAAAATAATTGCCTAAGAATTAGGATTGAACAAATGGATGCTAGTGACTTTATGAGAAACCAAGAAACAACAAAGCAAATCCAAATGAATAAAACATAGTGGGTAATGTGAAATATCTTCTTTGAAAAACTTCTGACATGGAAAATAGGTCCAGGAGAGAGAATTTGAAAATCACTGGACTACCTGAAAACCATGATCAAGGAAAGAGCTTAGACATCATCTTCCAGGAAATTGTCAGGGGAAATTGCAATGATTTTCTAGAAACAGAAGGTAAAATATAAATTGAATGAATACAACAATCACCTCCTGAAAGATATTCCAAAAAGAAAAGTCCCAGCAATATAATAGCCAATTTCCAGAGATCCCAGGTCAAGGAGAAAATATTACAAGCTGCCAAAAAGAAAGAATTTAAGTACTGTGGAGCGACAGTCAGGATAGCACCAGATCTAGCAGCTTCTGCCATAAAGGATCAGAGGGCATGGAATATGACATTCCAGAAGGCAAAGGAACTGGGATTCCAACTGAGAATCATCTAACCAGCAAAACTGAATATAATCTTTCTGAGGAAAAAAATTCAATTAAAAAGAGGACTTTCAGGTATTCGTGATGAAAAGGTCTGAACTGAATGGAAAATTTCACTTTTAAATAGAGAACCATAAAATATTGGAGTTAGGTGGCATGCCTGGGGTCATGCAATGGGTGACTGCCTTGTGTCTGAGGCTGGATTGGGGCTGGGGTCCTCCTGGGTCCAGAGTGGATGCTTTTTCCACTGTTTCACCTAGCTGCCTCATGATGATAATGTTAGGGTAAAATTGAGGGGTGAGAGGAATGCACTGGGAGAGGGGAAAGGGGAGTGGTAGCATGGGGTGAAATCCCACATGATAGAATCAGGAAAGGGATTATGGAGTGAGAGAAGAGATGTGGGAATAACAGCACAGTAAATGAACTTTATACTCATCAGAATAGGTTCAAAGTCCTTAATACCATCAGAGTTGGCTCAAGGAGGAATTAACTCACACAGCCAATTGGGTGGAGTAATCTATTTAAGCTGGGCAGTAAATGAGTCTAACATTCATCAGAATTGGCTCAAAGACCTTAATATCATCAGAATTGGCTCAAGGAGGGAATAACATACAGTCTTGTTAAGAAGAGCTACATCTATCACAGTTGATCATCATGCAATATTGCTCTTACTAAGTACAATGTTCTCTTTGTTCTGTTCACTTCACTAAGCATCAGTTCATATAAGTCTTTCAAGACTTTTCTGAAATCTGCCTGTTCATCCTTTCTCATAGGACAGTAGTATTCCATTACACTCATTTGCCACATGTTCAGCCTTTTCCCAATTGATGGACATTTCCTCAATTTCCAATTCTTTGCCACCATAGAAAGAGTTGTTATAAATATTTTTTGTACATGTGTGTTCTTTTCCCTTTGATAATGATCTCTCTGGGATGCAGACCTAGTAGTGATATTGTTGGATCAAATGGTATGCACAGTTTCATAGCCTTTTGGGCACAGTTCCAAATTGTGCTACAGAATGGTTGGATCAGTTCACAACTTTATCAATAGTGCATTAGTGTCCCCATTTCCCTATATCTTCTCCAAAATTTATGATTTTCCTTTCCTCTCATATTAACCAATCTGATAGATTGTTTTGATTTTCATTTCTCTGTGATTTAAAGCATTTTATATGACTATAGATAGCATTAATTTCTTCATCTGAAAACTGCCTATTTATATCCTCTGATGATTTATCAATTCAGGAATGTTTGGTATTCTTATAAATTTTATTCAGTTCTTTATATATTTGAAAAAATAAAGCCTTTATCAGAAACTCTCACTGTAAAAATTGTTTCCCATCTCTCTGCTTTGCCTCTGATTTTGACTGTGTTGGCTTTGTTTATGCAAAACCTTTTAAATTTAATGTAATCAAAATGATCCATTTTGCATTTCATAATGTTCTCTATATATTCCTTGCCATAAAATCTTCCCTTCTCCATAGATCTGACAGGTAAACGATTCCCTGCTCTCCTACTTGACTTGTGACACGATCCTTTTTTCTTTTCTTTTTCTTTTTTAAATTTCCTAATATTTATTTATTTAAATTTTTGAATTCCAAATTCTATCCCTCTATCATTCACACCCTGCCTATCCTCCCTCCTCCCCAAGGTTGCAAGGTTCCTATCAGTATAGTCTATACATGTGCAATTATGTAAAAAAATACCATATTATTCATTTTACATAAAAAGACAAGTAAAAAAAAGAGAAAAAGCACAAAATAGCATGCTTCAGTCTGTGTTCAATCAATATCAGGTCTTTCTCTGGAGGTGGATAGTATACTTCATCATTAGTCCCTTGGGATTGTCTTGGATCATTGCATTTCTGAGAGCAGTTGTCATTCACAATTGCTCATCAAATGATAATGCTGTCACTGAGCACAATGTTCTCCTGACTCTGCTCACCTCACTATATATCAGTTCATATGAGTCTTTCCAGGTTTTTCTGAAGTCATCCTCCTTGTTATTTCTCATAGCACGACAACATTCTACCACAATCATATATCACAGCCTGTTCAGTCATTCTCCAATCGATTGACACTCCCTCAATTTCCAACTCTTGGCCACCACAAAAAGTTGCTATAAATATTTTTTGTGCAATTTTCCCCCTTTTCTCTTTTCCATAGTTACTATTATTAACTGTTTCCCTCCATTTTATTGCCTTTGTCTTCAAAGTCCTTTCTGAGCCCCTCTGTGGCCTGAGACCAATTCATATTTTTCTTGGAAGCTTTGGATATATGAGCCCTGATGTTTCTGTCCTCTTCTGAGGGTGCACCTCAATATACCTTGTTGCTAAAGAGACTTTCTCTCATGCTCAATTAAAAAAAATTACCTTTTTCACTCATTTCACTCTGATTATATACATAAAGGTCTTCCCAGTTTCCTCTGAAATTGTCCATTTTATTATTTTTATGGAATGATAACATTATATTGTGAATAATCATCCAGCTGAGGTCTGGCTAACTAATGGTACTTCATGATTTTGAACTCACTGAAAAATATGCTATTTAAATTAGAAAAATTAACTTTATTATGGCCAAAATTAAATACATGAAACTCTATCAGAGCTGTAAAATATTGGACTTTATGGAAGTATTATTACAGATTCCCTCCTCACTAATCTCTAAGATCATTGTGTGTCAAGTAACTGTTTTTATACAGTAATCTCATTTGAGTCACATGTGCTATATAGCTATTCAAAAACATTTGACAAAATAACCATCAAACCAGGAAATTTGTTTAAATATAGATCTATGGATGAAATTCACGTTTCAAAGCTTGATGCTATAAAGGCAATATTTGATTATGAACAAAATGATACTGTTGTAAACAATGCCTAAGTTATTTTTCCCCGCTCAGATAGATTAAAGGACATCAGGTAGCAAAAGGACAGGAATTGAGAAAGGACACTATTTAGAAAGAAATTAACCTTATGAATAGTCTTACTTCTAGGAGTGGGAATGATGGTCAATTATGTCTTGTAATTGGAGGGCATGAGAAAACACCTCTGATAACCACCCCACACACAAAATATTTCATCACTTAACTGTCACATTGCATAAAAGAGTGTCATCAAATTTTTATTCTTTTCAATAAATAATTATAGAATGTAAAGACTACTCGGAGGCTTAAACAATTGAGCATGAGTCATTTACACTATAATGGAAATCATAATTAAAAGGTAATAGATTTGGTAAGGTCAAATCTAAACAACTGGAAAAATATTATTTGCTCATGGGTAGGCTGAGACAATATAATAAAAATGACAATCCTACCTAAGCTAATTAATTTATTTAGTACTATGATAAACTATCAAAAAATATTTTACAGATCTACAAAAAACAATAACAAAATTCATTTGGAAAAATAAAAGCTCAAGTATATCATGGGAATCAGTGAAAAAAATATGAAAGAAGATGATCAAGCAGTATCATATCTCAAATTGTATTATAAGGGAGTAATTACCAAACCATCTGATAATGGATAAGAAATTGAGTGGTGGATTAGTGGAATAGAGTAGACACAAGTTACTCTATAGTAAATTACTATAGTTATCTAGGATATGATGAACACAAAGATCTAAGCTTTTGGAGCAAAATCTCATTTGACAAAAACTGCTGGGAAAACTGGACAATCATATGGCAGAAACTAGATATAGACTAACATCTCACACCATATCCTAATGTGCACATAATTTACACATAAAGAATGATACTACAAGCAAATTAAGAATGCATTGAATTGTTTATCTGAAAGATTTATAGGCAGAGGAAGAATTTAGGACCAAAGAAGATATAGAGAGTAAAACAAAATGTAAAATAGATAATTTTGCTTATATAAAATTAAAAAAAAAGTTTTTGCACAAACAAAACTAATATAACCAATGGAAGAAGTAAATGGGCAAAGAATTTTTGAAACAAATATCTCTGAGAAAGGCCTCATTTCTCAATTGTAGAGAGAACTGAGTCAAATTTATTAAAAAACACAAATCATTACTCAATTGACAAATGGTCAAAGGATATAAACAGGCAGTTTTCAGACAAAGAAATCAAAGCTATCTATAACCATTTGAAAAAATGCTCTAGATCACTATTGATTAGAGAAATGTAAATTAAAACGACTCTGAGGTATAACATTTTACCTGTCAGAGGGGCAACTATAACAAAAATGGAAAATATTGGATTTTGGAAGGGATGTGTGACAAAGGGGATGTTAACCCACTGTTGCTGGAATTGTGAAAAGTTCCAAACACTCTGGAGAGCAATTTGAAATTATGCCCCCAAAGCTATAAAACTGTGCATACCTTTTGATTCAGCAATACGAATGCTAGGTTTATATCCCAAAGACATCCCCCAAAAGAGAAAAAGACCTATTGGTATAAAAAAATCTATAGTCACTCCTTTTGCATTGGCTAAGAAAGGGAAATCAAAGGAATGCCCATCAATTGAGGAATGGTTAAACAAGTTGTGGTATATGATGGAGATGGACTATTATAGAACTATAAGAAATGACAAGCAGGATGATTTCAGATAGGCCTGGAAAGACTAGTATGAATTACTGATGTATAGCGAAGTGACCAGAACCAGGACAATGTTGTGCAGAGACAGCAATATTGTTTGATTAAGAACTGTGAATGACTTGACTTTTCTCAACAATACAATGATCCAAGACATAATATTCACATCCAAAGAAAAAACTGATATCGATGGAAAACAAACTGAAAAATGTTACTTTTCATTTTCATTTTTTCATTTATTCAATTTCTCTAGTACAAAATAACTAATATACTAATATTGCACATAATCTTATATGTTTAACCCATATCTGATTGCTTGCCACTTCAGGGAGGGGCATGCAGAGGGAGGGTAGGAGGGATAAAAATTGGAAATAAAAAGTAAAATTAAAATTTTTATTACTTAAAATAAAACCAAGATGAGAAGAAAAATAAGAAAAAATAAGGTAATAAATTTGGAGCTGAAGGGGACCAAAGAAATGATCTAGTCCATTTTTCCAATTTTATAAATGTGGAAATTGAGACCCAGATTGTTTAAGCAATCTGTTCATGGCCACTAAGGGAATAACTGGCAGAATCAAGATTCAAACCTGCTTCTCCTTATTGCAAATATGGATTTTTCCTAAAGGTCAAATAAAATAATAGAATGATAGGATATTAGAGCTGCATTTTAAAGATTATCTTCTTAAACCCCTTCAATTTTAAGATCATAAGGAAATAGGATCATCTCCCTCTCTTCTTTCTTCTCCAATTTCTCTTCCTCCTCATTCTTTTTCTTGGCATGTAGGTAGTGCACTGGATAGACCACCAGGCCTGGAGTGAGGAAGACATGAATTCAAATCCGACCTTAGACTATTACTAGCTCTGTGATCTTGGGCAAGTCACTTAACATGTGTGTGTGTGTTTCAATTTCTTCATCTGTAAAATGAGGATAATAATTTAACCTGTTTCCCAGGGTTGTGAGAATCAAATGAAATATTTGTAAAGCGCTTACCACAATCTCTGGTACATGGTAGGTGCCATATAAATGCTGGTGCTGCTGCTGCTGATTTAAATGATGATAATTGCAACAATCCTGAGAAATTACTTAACATATTTCAACATAAAATTGAGTTTATAATAACACCTATCTCTCAATGTTGTTTTGAGGGTCAAATAAGGAAATATTTTAAAAGTGCTTTGTGAAGCTCAAAACATTTTATAAATATTAGTCATCAACACTATCATTAGCAGAAACACTGAGATTCTTTCTACTCTATTTAATCTCCCACAAAACTTCCAATTCTAATTTAGTCATTTCTGAATCTTTGTGAGACCATTTGAAGTTTTCTTGAAAAATATGCTGGAGTGGTTTGTCATTTCATTCTTCCACACATTTCGCAGATTAGGAAACTGAGGTAAACTGGGTTAAATGACTTGTTCAGGGTCATACAACTAGTGTCTGAGGCCCAATTTGAATTCACAAAGATGAATCTTCTTGACTTTAGGTCTAACACTATCCATTATACCACCTAGCTGCCCCTCCACAACACTGAATGTAGAGGGAAGAAAAGGAAGAGGAACATGCTAAAATTATGCTTTAGATAAATCACTTTGGCAGGTTTGTGTGTGTGTGTGTGTTTTCATAAAATTGCCAAAGTGATTTGTATGTATATCAATATATTTATAAATATAAAGATGTATATAAACATGCTTTAAAAAATAAAGACCTATTCAAATCAATGGAATTTAAGGAATTCTTTTGTTTTTATCAGGGTATGTTTTATGTAAAGCTTGCTGTTGATGATATAATTCTCTCAATTTTTTTTGTCAACATAATGAGTTCCTATGTGTATCACATATGTTATTAGAAAAGTTAGGAGGTAGAAAGTTTTCAATGTTCACTGTTTTGAGGATCTTTAGAGTGGTCCTAGTCAAATCATTTTATTTATTTGACTGATTTAGAATTTTTTATTTTCCCAAATTTCATGTAAAAAAAAATTCAACATCAGCATCATAACTGTGTTTTCCAAATTGTCTTCATCCCTCCCTTCCCATACCACCCCAAAACTCAAGCAATTCAATATAAGTTATACATGAGTAGTCAAGCAAAAAAAATTACTCATTAGCCAGATTGTGAAAGAAAACAGACAAATACAAAACTTCAAATAAAGGAACTAACAAAAATATGCTTTGATTTGTATTCAGATATCCTCAGTTCTTTCTCTGTGAATGAACTGCATTTTTCATAATTCCTTCAGAGTTGTCTTGGATCATTGCATTACTGAAAAGAACCAAGTCATTCACAGCACATCTTAAAATGTTGCTGATATTTTATATATAGTAACTATCACTCTGCATCAGCTCATGTAGGTCTTTTCAGGTTTTTCTGATAGCATCCTGAGCATCATTTGTTTTCTATAGTAAACTATATATAGTACTTTAAAGAGGGATTTCCTTACAATAAACCAATGAGATTGATTATTGCAACAACAGTAATAGATAACATGTATATAGAACCTTATACTTGACAAAGAATTTTATTCACAATAGCCCAGCAAAGTAAGCACCATATATTTTATCACCTTCACCATCATATCAATCATTGTAATCAATCAATTTTCATCATCATCAAGCAATCCCCATCTTCATTAATTCTCATCATCAAAAATCAGTCCTCACCATCAATAAATCTTCATCAATCAATTCTCATATTTACCCAATCTTCATTAATACATCCATACATCAACCAATCAAACATCATCATCTTACATTACTCTTGCCTCTCCTTCAAATTTTTTTTCACAATTACTATTGTTAACTGTGCTTTTCTTCATCCTATTTCCTCCCCATATTTACTCTATTTTCTATGTTCTTTCACCCTATCCCTCCTGAAAAGTATGTGGTTCTGACTGCCCCCTCCCCCAATCTGCTCTCCCTTATTTCACCCCTCCCTTTTTCTCCCCTTCTCCTCCTACATTCCTGCAGTGTTAGATAGATTACTCGACCAAATTTAGTTTGTATGCGATTCCCTCTTTGAGCCAATTCTGATGAGAATAAGGCTCACTCGCTGCCCCACACCTCCCCCATCTTCCCCTCTACTCCATCAATTTTACTTGCAACCATTTATGTCAGATACGTTATTGCATTCCACCTACCTATATCCCTTTATCCCAGTGCGTTCCTCTCTCACCCCTTAATTTTATTTTTTAAAAGATATCATTACTTCATATACAACTCACACCTGTGCCCTCTGTCTAAATATATTCCATCCACCTGCCCTAATAATGAGAAAGTTCTTATGAGTTACAAGTATCATCTTGCCATGTATGAATGTAAACAGTTTTACCTTTTAATATCCCTCATGATTTCATTTTCCTGTTTACCTTTTTATACTTTTCTTGGGTCTTGTATTTGAAAGTCAAATTTTCTATTCATCTCAGGTCTTTTCATTAAGAATGTCTGAAATTCTCTCATTTAATTCCCATTTTTCCTCCTGAAGGTTTTTATTAAGTTTTGCTGTATAGGTGATTCTTAGTAGTAATTCCAGTTCCTTTGCCCTCTGGAATATCATATTCCAAGCCCTCTGATCCTTTAATCTAGAAGCTGCTAGATCTTGTGTTATCCTGACTGTGGCTCCATAACACTTGAATTGTTTCTTTCTGGCTGCTTGCAATAATTTTTTCTTGACCTGGGAGTTCTGGAATAATATTCCTGGAGGTTTTTATTTTGATATTTCTTTCAGGAGTTCATTGATAGAGTCTTTCAATTTCTATTTTACCATCTGCTTCTAGAATATCAGGGAAATTTTCCCTGACAATTTCTTTGAAGATGATGTCTAAGCTCTTTTTCGTTTTTTTAATGGCTTTCAGGTAGTCCAATCATGTTGACATTATCTATCCTGGATCTATTTTCCAGGTCAGCTGTTTTTCCAAGGACATATTTCACATTGACCTTTATTTTTTTCATTCTTTTAGTTTTCCTTTATTGTGTCTTGATTTCTCATAAAGTCATTAGCTTCCATTTACTCCATCCTAATTCTTAAGCAATTACTTTCTTCAGACCGCTTTTGTATCTCCTTTTCCATTTGGCTTTTCAACCTGTTGGCTGTTGACTTTATTTTTCTTTTTTTAGTGAGGCAATTGGGATTAAGTGACTTGCCCAGGGTCATACAACTAGTAAGTGTCAAGTGTCTTAGGCTGGATCTGAACTCAGGTCTTCCTGAATCCAGGGCTGGTGCTCTATCCACTGTACCACCTAGCTGCCCTGAGTTTTTTATTGACCCTCCTGCATCACTCTTATTTCTCTTTCCATTTTTCCCTGTACCTCTCTTACCTTATCTTCAACATCTTTTTTGAGTACTTCCATTGTCTGAGACCAATTCATATTTTTCTTGGAATCTTTGCCTGTAGAGCCCTGACCTTGCTATGCTATTTTGAAGGTATATTTTGATCTTCCTTGTCACAAAAGAAACTTTTTAGTGTCCACATGTTTTTCTCTCTGCTCATTTTGTGAGCCTATTTCTTGACTTTTAACTCCTTGTTAAAGTGGGGCACTGCTTCCAGGACACACTGTCCCAAGCTTCGGGGATGCCAGGTGGTCCAACATAAGGAACAACATGTTCTACACCCCTTTGGCCTGTGTTCTGGTCTGTAAGTAACCACAAGCCTGCTTGCTCTTTAACTCAGGAACAGAATTCTGTTTCACTATGGTTGCAAGCTCAGGCATGCCTGAGCCCCTCTCTCACCTTGGCCACCACTCAAGATTGCTTCCTGGTTCCTGAGTATGGACAACACAACATAGTTACACCTCAGCACCAGCAGAGACCCCTGCAATCTCCCCAGCCAACCACTAGAGCCCCTCAGTGGTCCAAGAGCTGAGGTTCAGAAGTAGCTGCTGGCTCAGCTGGTTCCAAGGCTACAAAAGCCTAATTCTATGGGGCTAGGTCTGGGTCTGCATGGTTTTGCCTGGATCCGCACTCCCCTCTAAGCCTGGCATAACAGACCTTTCTTGCCAATGTTCTAAGCTGTTTGGGGCTGGAAAATTAGCTCTCCCCATTCTTTTGTGGGTTCTGCTGCTCCAGAAATTGTCTAATGGTATTATTTGAAGGGATTTGGGGGAGAGCTTCAAGGAGTCACTGTCTGTCCTCCCCAGAAGTCCTACATTACCTAGAGAGAGAGAGAGCGCTCAGTCTTCCTCACCTACCTTCCACCCAGAATCTTAATTAATTTTTTTTTTTTAAAAAGCATTCATCTACTAATTTAAAACCCTCTAATGGAGCAACTAGGTGGCACAGTGGATAGAGCACTGGCCCTGGAGTCAGGAAGACCTCAGTTCAAATCTGGCCTCAGACACTTAACACTTACTAGCTGTGTGACCCTGGTCAAGTCACTTAACCCCAATTGCCTCACCCCCCCAAAAAAAAGAAAAAGAAAAGAAAAAACCCTTCTAGGTCACTTGAAGTTCCCAGAGTTATACATTTAAACCTTGGAGGGATCATAGATGCCTTCTATTTCCTTGTTTTATGTATGAGGAAAGTAAAGTCCAGAGAGGCTAAGTCATTTGCCCAAGTTACTCACATAATGACATTGGGGATTTGAATCCATATTGCCTGACTTCAAATCTACCATGCATTTCATTGCACCACAATGACCAGTTTAATTATCTCTTTTAAAATATAAAATAAGTAAACAACAACAAAGATACTAGGGTTTCATTTTTTGTTTCATTTTGTTTTGTTTTTATGTCTGCCACTGGAAGGAAAAAAAAGAAGACAGAAAATTTATATGGAATATTCCACTCAGTTAGTTCATATTTTAATACTTGGTATGAGCATGACTTCTCTCATACCAAAGCAGAATGCAGTGATTAAAAATTAAATGCTGTGCATTGTTTTGAGAGCTGATGTTCAGTGCACCATATTGAAAAGCACTTATGTACAGCTTGAGCTAATATTTTGTTAGTGGCAGAGTGCAATGTGAGTTTCCTATTTGCTTTGCACACGTTGTTAGAAGGGCTATGAACTGTAAACTGTTCAATGTCTGCTGGTTGGGTTTATTTATTCCCATTCCACATGAGTTGTCTTCATAAATGGGACTCAGTGTTATCTTCATACTCATCCAAAAGTTGTTTTTCACACACACCAAACAGCCAAGAACCTTGGAGCAAAAAAAAATCCCATGCATATACTGGTATTTCTAGAATAATTTTCAAATAATCTCAAGATTTAGCAGATCTACACTTTTTCTTGTGGCTTGAATAATACAAGAATTAAAAATATTACCACTCTCCTTCAAGAAAATTATTAAAACTAGAAGGGAATTTAGAAGAAATTACTCTAATCACTTCATTTGTTTTAAAAGTTATATTGATACCTTTGATTTGAACATTTCAGATGTATAAAGCTTCCCCTTGCACTGAGTCCTCATTATGACCAAAATATAAAAAGCAAAAACCTACAATAATTTCATATTTATCCTGTTAAATTTCATATCATTGTGTGTGACCCATTTGCTGAACTGACTGATGTCTTTTAAGATTTATATCCTGTTGTCCAATATATTGACTGCCCCAATTTTGTGTCATATGCAAATTTTATAAGCAGATAGTCATGTTAACACTTTGAAAATTCATCATCATCACCACCACCACCATCATCAATTTTGACAGCTCTTGAATTGGGAAGCACTTTGTATTGTCACATTTGAAGCACCAATATATTATTTTATTTTCATTTCATTTTATTCTATTTGCCCTATATAGACATAGCAACATAAATAAGAAGATCCAGTTATTTGGGGACTAGGCAGGATTCAAAACAAATCTTCTGATTTGATTTCAAGTCTTTTGCCACAAGGAACAACCCTACAACGAGTACGAATATTGGTCAGCCAATCAACAAATATGTACACCAATAATGTACTCAACCTGTACTAAGATTTATGGGGAATGCAAAGAGATATAAAATGTAAACCTTGTATTGCAAGCACTTATTATGGAGTTGGCAAGAATAGATATGCATGTGAAAATAATACAAGACAGTGTGTTAATTTAGTAGAAAAAACAAACATTAAAATGAGAGAATTAGATTATATGATTAATAAAGTCCTTTCTAATTTCTCACAATCCTGAAAGTTCTATAAGATGTCTAAGGAAGGTAACATTACTTTAGGCTGAGGATTAAAATGTGGTGGGATTTGAGGCAGACCTTGAAGAACAAGTGTAACTGGGTGATCAAAGAGGAGGGTGAGGCTTTCAAAGCTGGTAAATTTTAAACCATTCAGTCACCTTTATGTAAAGAAATGTTCCTTTCTCTTTGTGCTACTGTCAAATCCTTAAACTTCCTCAAAAATGTCTTCCAGTTATCAGAAGGAAAATCAAGAAAGTGGAATCAAATCCACTGTTGGCCTTATTAGTACATGATGATGATAAATTTCATAACACTGTAGGATTGAAAAAACTTTGCATATGTGATTGCATTTCAAGTATCTATGTGGTTTTCTAATTTTTATTTCATTTTATTCTGTTTTATATATTCATAACAACATAGATAATGGATGTAGCTTTTTGGGGATATGGCCAACAACTCCCAAACAAACCCAGTTCTGATAATTGAAATAATTATCTATTGAATCAAAAGATTTTTGACTGACTTTTCAAGTCACCTCAGATTTATGAGAAAACTGTAAAATACTCTACCTTTCTGGCTAAAGGATCCTTCCTTGGTGTGCCATAAAAATTTTGTGGTGCCTATATAGTGCTCTGTGGAATGCTGAGAAAAAGAAGTTAGACCCTATCCTTTGTCTACAGAAACTGATTCCTGTCCTTTCTCTTGCTGAACTTAGTGTAACGATTGGAATAACGCCACCTGCTGGATACTAACTGTAGAAGAGTTCTGCCCATGAAGCGAAGGTCTTTGAGGGCAAGACCAGGAGTCTTTTCTTTGGCGTCACTTCCTGACGCGGGCTAGTGGGAGGAGGAAGGAAGAGACTGGCGCTCAGTCTCGCTCTCTTTCCTTTGGACTCTGGTGGAGAGCGGAGCTAGAAATGTGCTCTCCCTTTAATAGATAGGAATCTAGGCCTTTCTCTCTCTCTTTACCAAATTCTTGTTTTCCTTAATAAACGCTTAAAGGTCTAACTCTTGCTAAAGCTTATAATTTATTGGCGACCACTCATTAGATATTTTAGACAGACTAGCTAGAATTTTAACCCTTAACAGATGGCTGACCACGAAGAGGAAAGCTAAACCTCAGTCTTCTGATCTTCTGGTTGGGTAAGAAATTTCCCCTACCCTTTAAATTGCTAAGTACTGGCGCACTGGCTGTGTTTTCCTTTAAATTTTTTCAAATGGACCTTTTAAACTCCCTAATTACCCTATTTTTTATTTTAGTCTGTTTAACCAGACAAATGGGAGATAAGATCATGTTAATGCTTTGTTTTTGTGGATTTTCTATTTTTCTTTTTATTTTTGTTAAAAGAGCCAGTAACTTACTCACAGGAGGAAATATCTCTCCCTCTCCCAACCATGCTTTTTCAGAGAAACCTGAAGAGATTCCTGCAGCTTTTCCCAGTTCCAACACTAATTGTTGCTCTAATTTTGCATGCCTGGAGGCAATGACCCACCCTCTAGAAGCTTTTAATCCCCTAGCACCTGGAGGCAAAGTGGGGGAAGAGGAATCCAGGCCTGAGTTCAAAATCAAGTCTGATTCAAATTGCTCTGGTCCCTCCCCTCCTCTCCAGACCCCACCCTCTACTCCTATGGCCAAGCCCATAGCTTCCCCTGCCTGGGAAGTCCAGAGATCTGATGCGCATGCTCAACTTTCTCTACCTACATTTGCAGCTTCAGGCTCAGCCCTTCCCCGGCCTGGCTGTGCTTTTGAGACAATCTTAGAAAACTCTTTAAATTCCAGATATGCTCGTTTTGTTCATAATTTTGCTAACCTGCTTTTGTCTTTAATTAGTAATCTTATAAAGCATTTGTATGGTGAAAAGCCCGACAGACAATATAGAGGGGTTAAAGAAGAAAAACTTAAGCTGAATAAGAATGACAATCAACATAGTTCAAGACTCTGCCTCTTTTGCCATGGAAGGGTATATATTTTACAGAAATGTAGAAGTAAGCAGCAAGGTATTGATATGAGTATTGGGGATTTTAGATATCGGAATCAAAGGTGTTCTGAATTCACTCAGAGTATTAATATCAGTTCAGAGGTTACATAGGATTTCTATGCTATTACATATACATTTTGAAAATTAATGGTATGGGTTTATTTTCATAGAGATTTTAATGCTTTTGAGATTGTGTCTTATACTTAGTTTCTAAAACAAGGAGAATATTTGTAAAAGCTTTTTATAGTCATGTGATCAAGTTTATATTTTATAATACTCTTATTGATATTAAGTTCATATTCATTTAGATTTCCTTAGTTTGAATTTCACTGTATTTTATTGTTCCATGTGTATTTTCTTCTATTCATTTGTCTATCTAATTTTGAAACATTGCAAGATGGTTTTGATTTTATTATACAATGTTAATTCTAGGAGTATTGTGCTCCCATATTCTGAGTTATTTGTTTTTGTTATTTTTTCTCAACTGATTATTTGATCAAACTCTTTAAAGCATTTCCCTAGCAAATTGGTTGCCATGGCAAGTGTAAATTGATTCTAGAAGTATTATTTTTGATAAGCATATTCCCAAAAAAAAAAAAAAAAGAGGGGAACATTTGTAAAAGTTTTCTATTTTCAAAAAAAAAAAGTTCTTTGAGATTCTGTTGTGCTTTAACTTGTATTTAAGTATGTTCTGATTTTTCACAAAAGTAATTGTATACTAAGTAAAAAAAAGGGGTATTATTTGAAATTGTTGCATAATTATATATTGTGTTCTGAGTCAAGATGTATTCACATTTTTTGCAATCATTTATTATCCTCAATTTTTAAATCCATATGAGACTTGGATTATGGGAACTTATCATTTAAGACACTAATTACCTTTATTCTGAGTTATCAGATGCCAGTTGGCCAAGGTGCCATCCAATCACAAGAGGAATACATGCAAGAGCAGACACTGAACTGTCACATGAGGGGAGACATGCATGAAGTCAAGGTATGGCCGAGAGAACGGCTTTTGACAAATGTTGAGGTTGGATTCTCTTGGTTTAATATTTTATTTTATTTTTCCCCACAATATTGTACAGATGGCTGGAAGTATTCATCCCACCCATCTCACTTCTACACCTGGCTTCTATGCTCCCTCCTATATGCCTGATGCCATGGACATCTTAATCCCATGGATCTGATTAAGTCTGACTCAGTTTCCTCCAATATGTTCGGTGGCATGGACGTATATTCCATCCACCTATTTTAAGCCTGGCATACTGTATGGGCAGTATATATTGCTCAAGTGTGGGAATGCTCATATCCCATCATTTCTCTGTTCTTTTATGGTAACCCCCATAATTATCTCAGGTGTCATGATAAATACAGTGTTGAATTTGGCCTTGACACCTGTTACCAATTATATTAGATTTTCTAATTTCTCATAATGGCATGAGGATAATTAGGCAGATGATGCAAAAAGTGATGAAACAAAGATAAAAATTATTTTTAAAAATTAATATCGCAGCAATTGTCTTCTCAATTACCCTCCATAAAGGGGGACTATAATAATAATATAATTTTAAAGAATGGTTCAATTTTTGTTTTATTATATGTTTCATGTGTAACAACTAAGATTATGAATTCCCTTAGACATGTTTTTGAGAACTTTCATTGTTTGATTTGATTACTGACAAAGCTATTTTAAAGTTGTGTTAAGCTCAATTTTGTAGGAAATTTCCTGGCTGATTACCAGCATCCACACATCAACCCCTGAAAAGACTTCCATTCCACGACTACACCTAGAGGACATCTGAGAAAAGATTTTCAGAGACTTTAAATGAACAGTTTTGATTTGTTGTTTTTGTTGTTTTTTTCTCTTTCTGTTATAATATACACCATCTGTAACATGTATTCTCTGCAGAGGCCCTCCCTTTGCAAGACTAATGTCAAAGCGTCGGTTCATGAGGACAAAAAAAATCGCCCCTCTGGACAAAACTTTCCTCTCTTCCTTTTCTATATTGTTGTTCACATATTATTAGTTAGCAATAGTTATTATATTCTTTTTACTGTTCCGTCAAGGAAACATTTTGTTTCTTGAGGAACAACAGGGGGGACTGTAACGATTGGAATAACGCCACCTGCTGGATACTAACTGTAGAAGAGTTCTGCCCATGAAGCGAAGGTCTTTGAGGGCAAGACCAGGAGTCTTTTCTTTGGCGTCACTTCCTGACGCGGGCTAGTGGGAGGAGGAAGGAAGAGACTGGCGCTCAGTCTCGCTCTCTTTCCTTTGGACTCTGGTGGAGAGCGGAGCTAGAAATGTGCTCTCCCTTTAATAGATAGGAATCTAGGCCTTTCTCTCTCTCTTTACCAAATTCTTGTTTTCCTTAATAAACGCTTAAAGGTCTAACTCTTGCTAAAGCTTATAATTTATTGGCGACCACTCATTAGATATTTTAGACAGACTAGCTAGAATTTTAACCCTTAACATTAGTAAAGAGCAAACTACAGGACCTCCAACAATCTAGGAACTTAGTAAATAGCCAAGTAGTTTGTGTATATGCTGTTCATGTGTTTTTGTTTGTTTGTTTTGTTTTTCGCTTACTTTAGTATGGCAAAAGCCATTTTAGTTCAAGAAACTCCATCTTTGGATGCAAGCCTTTTTGTCCTACCAATAAAGGATGTACATGCATTCCTAACTTGGGCTGAATGGGAATATGACCTTAAATAAGAAGAGGAAGTGGTGTCCTTTTGGTTCCTCATCCTCATTTCCTAAAGTAAATTGAGTTGATCCTCCTTTCTTTTAGAAAAGATGAAAGTCACTTTGTAGGATGGAGAAATTATTTTTGTTCCATCAAGTCCCTTCATTTTAAATATATTTGGATGCTTAAACTCCCCTTTCCAAACTAAATAACCTCAAGGTCTTCCATATTCCCAATATGACATGGTTTCCAGAAAAAATCACTCTCTTGGCTTCCCCTTTTGAATACAGACTCATTTGTCAATATCCCTCTTAAAGTTTTAAGCCTAGAGCACAATGACTCATGTTTCTGAACAATAGAGCAGTTTTCCATAATTCGGACACTGCCCTTCAATGGGAAGGGTCTGCAGTGTGATGTACCAGCCAGTATTTGGGATATAAACTCATACATCTGTGAGTTTCCTGAAAATGTCAGCCTGAGTTTATCTCCCAGATATTCACCACTTTTATTTTTAAAGTGGTGACAATTCTGATTACCCTATATGTCTCATACAGTAGTTATAAGGATCAAATAAGATTATATCCATAAACAACTTTGAAATAAAACATGTTATTTTATTAGTCCCTAACAGTGTTATTATAATATTGGATCATAATGCTTTTGTGGTCTCAAGGAACTTGAATGGACAGAAAGCTAGTGATATTTTAGTCCTAGCTTTACCTCAATGACTTCTGGAGTTAAATTTCATCATCTGCAAATTTAGAGTATGCAATGAGAAAATCTGCAACTTTTCTTTATACTCTAAGATTCTATGTTTCAGTGAAAATCCTCAGTAATTATTAACTCAACTTCAGGATATGACCTCAACTACGTTTGTCGTATTAAATTTTCTATTGTAACCCATTTTCCCCAACCTAATGAGCTCTTTTAAAAATCCACATTCTGTTATCAAATATTTTTGAACAACCTCCTAGTTTTTTGTCATTTGCAAATTTTATAAGCATGCCATGTGGGTTTTTATCTTACTCATTAATTAAAATTATAAATGACAAAAACCGACATCATAATAATTTTCTTTCTTCAGAATATGAGCAGTGCCCTATCTTAGTTAAATAAGTTTAATGGGTGGCTAGATACATTTTAGAACCATAAGAAACTAGAAGACTGCAAAAAATAAAAAAAAATAATCCATTGATTGTGTAAAGGTTACTCAGTGGATTGCTTACAGCAGCTTTTGAAGTAGGCCTCACAAGTATTATTATTCATATTTTACAGCCAAGGTATTTGATATGGTATTTAAGTGACTCACATCCTAAGACCATACAACTAATTTAGTATGTATAGGAGCCAGGGATTGGATGTCTCTCCTGATTTCAATTTAGACAGTCTTTTAATATACTTCCCTGAAGCTTTTCGCATCTCCCCCTCAAGAACATTGACCCTCTAAACCCCTTATTAACCTTACTGGTAGAAACTAGGGTTGTGATAGCACTTGCATCTCTCTATTCATCCTGATTCTTTCCATATACCCTTGATGTTCATCTCTTCCTCTGGGAACAATAGCCAAATTAATATTATCATTCTAGCTGCAAAGTACATGAAAATCTATTGTCCTATATAGAAATAAAGCTTCAGTGCTGGCAGTAGGCTTAGACTTCATTGAGCTTGACTTTCTTATTTTGTAATCGAGGAAACTAACTTGCCCATTAAATGATTTGCCTAGTCACACATATCACATAAATATTTGAAGCTGGTTTTGGATCAAAATCTTTCTGATTTCAAGTCCAGCACTTTTTTCATTACACCAAGCTTTGTTTATCCCTATGACTATCTAAAAATCCTTACCTACCTTGATCATCATTCCCTGAAATGTGTTTTATTACCTTAGTAGAATGTTACATTGTAAAGCTTAGGGACTATCTCAAAATTGTATTTGCTTTCCAAGTATTTAACATAGATCCTGGAAGATAGTAGGCAATTAGTTAATATACATTTTTAAGTGCCAGGCATTATGCTAAGAGTTGGGATTATGACAAAAGGCAAAAGATAGCTCCTGTCCTCAAGTAGTTCACAATCTAATCAGGGAAACAATATATAAACAACTAAGTACAGGACAAATAAGAAATAATTGGTGTAGAGAAGATACCAGAATAAGTTTGGGTATTTAGATTGGACAAGTTTTTCTGTAGAAAGTAAGATTTTCATATGGGCTTGAGGGAAGACAGGTTTAGACAAAAGGCAGAAATGAAGAGGAAGAACATTCCATTCATGAGGTCTGGCAAGGGAAAATGCCTGAAGTCAGAGATAAAGTGTCTTATGCAAGAAATAGAAAGAAGGAACTGGATTGAGGAGTATGAGGGGATGTAAAAAATTTAAGAAAACAGGAAAGATGTGTGTTTTGTGAGTAGTCATGAGGGGCTTTGAATGCTAATATAGGATTTTACATTTGATCCAAGGGCTGAAAGGGAGCCACTTGCGTTTATATGGTAGGACTTGCACTTTAAGAAAAATCACTTTAGCAGCTAAATGGAGGATATATTGTACTGGAGAGAGATTAGTGGTAGGTAGACAAAACAGCAGGTTAGTGCAATTCCACAAGTTATAAGGAGATTATCTGAACCAGGATGGTAGCAATATCAGAAGAGAGAAGGGAGCATATCTGAGGGATATTACAAAGGTAAAATCATGCATTGGCAATAGATTGGATATTGGAGGTAAAAGAGTAAGGAGATGAGTAAAAGTCTTATGTTGTATTCCTTTTATTCCTTGATAATAATAAAGAAGTTTGGAAGTTTGGGGCGGTTGGGAGAAAGATTATGCATTCCGTTTTTAAGAGGTTGAGTTTAAATATCAATATGACATCCAATATGAGATGTTTAATAGGAAGACTGGAGGTCATCTGAGAGGTTGGGGCCATATAGGTATACACACATAAAATGTGATTATAATTGGTGATGTAATCACTAAGTGAAATACATTAAAGGGCAAAGGGGAAAAAAAGGGTTCAGGACAGAGCCTTAAGGAATTTTATGGTTATCAACTATAACTTGGATGAATATACAACAAACAGACTGAAAAGAACAGTCAGGAAAAAAAATAAGAGAAACAGAAGAGTATAGTATCCAGGAAAACCTAGAAAAGACAGAGTATCAAGGGGAATATGATTGGCAATGTCTCAAGTTACAAAGAGGTCGAGAAGAAGAAGGACTGAGAAGGGGCAGCTAGGTGGCACAGTGGATAGGGACTGGCCCTGATGTTGGAAGGATCGGAATTCAAATATGACCTCAGACACTTACTAGCTGTGTGACCCTGGGCAAGTCACTTAACACTTAACTGTCTTCAACATCTGGGGCCATCTACAGTAATCCTGATCTATAGCTTGCCACTAGACCCTGTAACGATTGGAATGATGCCACCTGCTGGAGACTTACTGTAGAAAAGCTCCGCCATGAAAGGAAGGTCTTTGAGGGCAAGGCCATGCATCTTTTCTTTGGAGTCAGAAAGTGATGTTTGCTGGTTGGAGGAGGAAGGGGGAGCCGGGCACTCTGTCTCGAGCTCTTTCCTGAGGACACTGGTGGAGAAGGGCGCTAGAAATGTGCTCTCTTTTATAGATAGATGAATGTAGGCCTTTCTCTCTCTCTTTACTAAATTCTTATTCTCCTTAATAAATGCTTAAAAGTTGAACTCTTGCTAAAGTTTATAATTTATTGACAACTACTCATTAGATATTTTAGACAGACTAGCTAGAATTTTAGCTTTATCAACCCAGATGGCTCTGGAAAGAGAGTGAGGTTGGTGACTTGCACAGCTCTCCCTCTCTTCAATCCAAACCACTGCAAATCATGACATCACCTCCTAATATCATGGTCCTCTTCAAAAATGAAGGACAAACAACAATAACAAGAGAAGCCACAAGAGGCATGAGAGATCTGGCATGATAATTAGCAGGGATGAAAGGATCAGATTAGGATTTTTTTTTTTGAGGATGAAGGGGACATGGTTGTGTTTACACATAGTAGGGAAGCATTTAGTAGATAGGAATATTGAAGAGAAGTGAGAGAGTGGAGATGAAAAAGGGGTCCATGTGCTGAAGAAAAAGGATGAGATAGGTCCTCTTGTGCATTAATCAGGGTTGAAACCTTGTTATATGAGACAAAGTTGAAGAAGCAGAAAGTGGCACTTTGCCACAAATCTGGGTGAGGTAAGATAAGGAGAGGAGAAGAGGGACTTGGAAAATGTTCTCCTTTTTTTTTGGAAAACATGAGAAGAAGTTCAGTAAATATTGGAACAGAGTGGAGGGAGGAGGAGCCATGGGGGTTTTGAGGCAAGATGAAAAGGTCTAGAAGAGTTGCAGTGGTGAGTGGGATTAAGTTAAACAGAGATAAAAAAGGATTGCCTAGTAGTACTGAAGTCCCAGTTGAGGTTATGTAATATAATTTTGCAGTGGACCCACTTTTGTCCAATGGTACATGCATAGAAACAGAAGAAGCAGATGTTAATAGTAATCCAATGCCGAGGCTTGACAGGGAACAATCAGTGATATGACAAAGGGGATAGCTAGTCAACAGAAGAGGGAAGTGTAGAGTTGAATTGGTTCACCAAGGAGTCCACATATAGAAAGATGACTGTAGCTGGGTACTTAGGGAGTCAAGGGATTGGAGATTATGGTATGGTTGAAGAAAAGGTTTTGGTATTGGAAGGAAAAGGAAGAGGTGGAAAACCAATGGATTGTGATAAGAAATCTCAGAGTTTATAACATGGTGGTGGTAAGTTCCTGTGTGATAGTGAGAGCAAGAACATAACTATCCTTATGTGTAGCTGAGGTGACATGGAGGATTAGGTCCTAGAAAGTGAGTAGGTTTAGGACCTGAGTGGTTAGGGTACTCAAAGGAGAGTGAATGTGTATGATAAACTTATGTACTATGAGAACATGAATTAAGGATGTAAAAAACAGACAAAAATACCCTATAAGCCAGGTTCTCATCTTAGTGTGGAAGGATGGGGAGGGTTTTACAGATCTATAAACAATAGTTAAATGGACTTTGAACTGTGCATTCTCTTTGATCCAGCAATACTACAACTGTTTTGTTTCCTAAAGAGATTAAAAAGGGAGAATGAGTTATATGTACAAAAATATTTATAGCAGATACTTATGCAGTGACAAAGAATTTGAAACCGATTAAATGCTTGTCAATTGAGGAATAGCTGAAAAATTGTGGTATATTATTATAATGGAATATTACTATCCTCTATGATGAGCAGACTGAGTTCAGAAAAATGTGGAAGTACTTATGTGAATTGATGCAAAATGAAGTGAACAGAACCAGAACAGGGTACACAATAATTGCAATACTGTATGATGATAAATGTGAATGACTTAGCTAGTTTCATTAATACACTGACACAAGACAATTCTAAAGGACTCATGATGAAAAATGTTATCCACCTCCAGAGAAAGAATTGATAGAGTCTGAATGCAGATAAAAGCATAGTATTTTTACTTGTGTTGTTTTTTTCATATTTTTCCCTTTGGGTCTGTTTCTCCTTTCACAACATTAATAATATTGCAATATATTTTATATGAGTGAACATGTGTAACCTATATGAAATTGCTTACCATGTTCAAGGAGGGGAGAGAAATTTTGAACTAATTTTTTTTAAATGTTAAAAATTGTCTTTATATGTAAGTAGGAAAAATAAAATATTTACTTTTTTAAAAATGATTTTTATTGGGTAGTACAAGATGCGAATTATGGGTATTTCTAGGTTGATTATGCTGCACTACAAATGGAATTTTGAAAAAAAACAGGTCAGGAATCTAGGCAAAATGAAAATTAGGAAGTTTTAATTCATAGCCTGAAGCAGGTCAGAAATCTGGGACAGGTAAACACAAGAGTCAATGGGAATAACATAATGTGAAAATGAACCTTATACCTATGTGAGCTTTGGGCCAAGCCAGAGGTTGATTATTGATTTTTCTGTTATGGCAGGAACCACATCCAGTATATAAGCAGTTTGGAGTAGGCACAAAGGACAGCTAAGGGATAGTGGCTCATCAAAATAGGAAGTGAAGGTGTGGGAAATGGACTCACTTTCTGAAATTTGTTTATGGGCAAGTAGTGATTCTAGTGTAATTTATAATCAACATATTTCTCAAATGCACTTCAATTTCTAAAAGACCTATGATGAATAATGTGCCACATAATTCACCAAAACAACTGAGACTTCTCTAAGTCTTATTAGTTGAGAGTGAGTGTATTTATGCATTTATGCAAACATGTGAGTAAATGCATTGTGTGAATGTATGCATGTAAATATATCAATCAATGTGTATGATTATGCACATAAACCTGTGTATATACTATGTATATGCATGTGCATGTCTGTGATTACATGCATATGTGTGAATGTGAGTATATGTATGTGCATATTAGGGTATGACTGTGTGTATGTGTATGCATGTGCTTAACTTCTTTAAAATGGAGGTATAGTTTATGGTCACCTGGAATTCTGCTTTAGAAGAAAGGAGCTGTGGCAAGACTCAAAGCCTTGGCCATGAATTGCCTTTTCATCACTTGAAGTTATTAATATCTCTTCTTGTTCATTGATTATTTGGGGTTTTATTTATTCTTGGAATGTTTGACCACAGTTATTTTTTGTCTTTGATAAAAGCTCCAAGAAAATATACCAGTTTATTTTTATGACCTACTCTGCTATCCTGCTTCCATAGGTCTTCTAAATTCCCTCATGTTCTCTCATCAGTGAAATGAACCCAAGAGAGATAAACTAAAAAGAATCCTTGGTTCCTTCTTCTTTCCTTCTTTTTTTAAACAAATTTAAGACTTACCTAATTTTTTAAAAAAATGTTGCATTACTGTCTTTTGTTTTTATAAGTAACCATTATTTTCTATAGTATCCCTACCTCCTTCCAAGGAGGCATCCTAAATAAAAGTTCACTTTATACTTATTTTTGTATTAAACAAGCACAATTATATTATAATATCCATATTAATTATGTAATATATCAATACTAATTATATTATAAATAAAATAGCATTTTCAAAAGAAGAAATAAGCATAACAACATGCACTTAAAAATCTGAAAATATAGTAATTTGCAACATTTGTGAACCTCTAACCTCTGCAAAGTGTTGGGGTAAAAGTGTCTTGTCATATCTCTTCTTTCAAGCTATACTTTTTTTTTTTTTAGTGAGGCAATTGGGGTTAAGTGACTTGCCCAGGGTCACACAGCTAGTAAGTGTTAAGTGTCTGAGGCTGGATTTGAACTCAGGTACTCCTGACTCCAGGGTCGGTGCTCTATCCACTGTGCCACCTAGCTGCCTCAAAGCTATACTTTTAATAGATAGATATACATAGAGAGAGATAGACAACAACAATCAATCTTGATTGTCTGGTTGCTCTTTCAATTTATATTGTTGTAGTTATTGTGTATATTGTTTTCTTGGCTCTACTTCACTCTGCCTTGGAATTCAATTTTATAATTTAGTCAGTGGTGGAGGCTATATTTGAATCTCACTTTTCTCACTTGCATTTTCATATTAATTACATTAATAAAAACAAATATGCATGTACCTCATTGAAGATGTCAAAGATAATATATTTTAGGAATAAGTAAAATAAGGTTCTGGGAAGTTCTGTGTCTTGCCCATGGTAAAACAGCAAGTAGAACTTAAGACAGAACCCATTTTTCAGTCTTGATCCAGGGCTCCTTCTATTCTGCCACTAATTTTTTTTTTAAATCTACAGTATCTCTCAAGTACCTATTCTGTGTTCTGTAGTGTGCTCGGCCACTCACATTTCTTTGTCCCTTCCCAGTCTCTACAGATTATCTAGTATAGCACTAGAAAAGATTGCTTTGTGGATGAGATTCACTTAATTTGAGGCCTCTTTGTAATGCACTCTTATTAAAAAATATACCATCTAGTGTTACCTGAAATTCTACTATTAAGGATTCTAGGTTAAGTATTACCATCTCCCTGTGATTTTCTATTAAACCACAAATATCTATGAGATAAATGACACTAATAAGTTAATATGAACTCATTCATTAGCTTGATTTTCACCAAGAAATGAGAGATTGGTATAGTATGAAAATGTTTATACCTAGTTTTCAGGAAAAATGGGAAGAGGATGCAGAAAAGAAAGACAAAGTGCACCAAACACAAGTTTCAATTTCATTTTTCAATAGGATTGTCCTGATGTTGAGCACATAATAGGCACTTTGTATGGAACTTCTGATTGGGTGAATGAATAATAAAGATTTTTTTTTAAATACTATGTGACAAGCATTGTGCTAAGTTGCATTTCTACAATTAAAATGACAGAGAGTCCATGCTCAGAAGGAGCTCATATCCTCAAATCGTATGCATCATTTCTTTAGTAATATCCTAGTTTGAATAAATATGATCCTTATGACTTTATACAGAGTTCTTGGTTCATCATGTGATCATGCAGAAAGATATTGCATATCATAATTGCTATTGAATTATAATTCAAAACAAAAGTATTGCCTTATTTGAGTCCACTTCCCCAACTACACAAAGACCAGATGATCTCTAAGGATCCTCCTGGCTCTAAAATTCTGACCTCAGAGGTAAGATTTATGAATAATAGTCAAAGATTATAGGGAGAGAAGTATAGAATTTATTTGAGTGAAATCTTTCTCATAAATAGAACTACCTCATGGTGATAGATTAGCTAATAAAAAATGATGCCTGAATTATTCATTCTTTGTCCTGATCATTCAAAGTAGAGCTCTTCTTCATGGCTAGGTTGGAATCAATTTTTTTGGTCAACCCAAACTATGAGGAATAACCAGTCATCATGCTCCTACAAACACACATATATGTATAAGTATATACATATGTGTATATGTATGTATATGCATATATCTCTCACCAGGAATTGGAGGCTTTGGGAATCAAGTTTATACATTCCAGAGGGAGGGAAAAGAAATACAATTATTCGGTATCTTCAGGCAGTATAAGTACATTTTCTGGCAATTTTCTGTATAGGATCTCCATATGGCTCCTACTCTCACAGATCAGAGGTAGGGTCATATTGTATAAATCTAGGTGGTATAGCAGAAAGAGTACTAGACCTAGAGTCAAGAAGACCTGGGTTCAAATCTGGGTCTCAGATATTTTAGCTGTGTGACTCTGGGCAAGTCACTTCACCTCTGTCTCTTTCTTTTTCCTAATCTGTAAAATAAGGATAATAATAAAACTTTGTCCCACTTTTGTTGTGAAAATAAAAGGACATAATATTTGCAAAGTTTTTTGCAAATCTTGAAAGACTGCATAAATGCTCCTTTTATCATCATTGTTATTATTATAAATAATACCATGTTGATTTGTGTCATTGATGAGAGGGGACACAGAATAAGTTTGTTTGAAAGGGAAAGGAATGGGTATTGAAAGGGAAAGGAAAGGCAATTGATGTGAGACAGCCCCGACAGTTAGCAGACAGCTTGTAAAGCCTGATGGGAAAAGAACTCTGAATGGGAGGTGGGAAGGCATCAAAGAACAATTCTTCCTGCTTCACAGTTTTGGGGTATTTTTTGAGGATAACACTGATCAAAGTCATGTCATTTTTGGAAGAGAGTAGCCAGAGAAGGACATCTTTGACCTCATCTCTTTCTTTCAATTCTGACAAAAGAAAGTGACTATTTTTCTGTTAGTGACTGAGTTTGTGAGCCTCTCTGTGTAAGCTTTTGGTATGAGGAAGGGAGGTAGCTCTGAAATTTCCTGTCCCAGACTGACTTGGCCTGAGGCCTGTTTAATAAAAATGTGTCTTACAGCAAATTGCCCCTGTTTCTTCCTTTTCCCCAGGATCCCTTACAACATCATATGACCAAAGGGCTAAGGCTGAGGTCTCATGTAATTATATTTCTGGGAATTACAGGTGTAGCATGTCATCATTTATTGAGCTCTCTTATGAGGAAAAAAAGATAGTGTAAAAGTATCTATCTATCTATCTATCTATCTATATAGTGTAGCTTTTCCCTAAGGCCATATTCTTTTGCTTGAGAAAGGGAAGTGACAGAAACTAAGCAGACACAGTTAAGCTTGGGAAGAACTGAGCAAGGGAAGAAGTGGGATAATTTTAAAATATGTGGAAAATCTGGTGGTAAACCAGATAGACATCATTTTCCATAAATTCTTAACAATACCAAACACTTGAGGGGTAATTGTAATGTTCCCCAGAAGAGAGGGGATCAGGGCCTCTTGAGAGTAGCCTGAATCATCCATGCTACAGAGACCTAGTTTTGAATATCACTAATTTGCTTCATGGTCTTTCTGTATATGTCAGGGAATACATCAAGACAAAGCCTTTCTAGGCCTACATTTCTGGTTCTTTGTTTCTGGGTCCCCAGGTAAGTGTTTCCTTTCAGAAAACGTTTCAAAGTTGGTGCCAGTCTGGGCTGCTTGCCCCAACAGTGAGAAATGAGTGCTAGGAGTTCTCTGAGCCTAGGAAAAGCTCAGGAAACCAATAAGCTGTATACACTGTCAAGAGGACAGGATTCATTTACCAAGTAGGATATTAAAACACTGTTCTATGCACAATACTCCCCCACTGAAATTCTTTCCTCTGCTCACCTTATCTTACACATCATGTTCCAAATGTATCATTTGGCATCCATGATGATCCACATTCCAAACCCAACTTTGTTTTCTACTGCACATCTAATGCAAATAATAAAAAGCACCCAAAGCCTTGTCCCTCTCAAGTGTCTTTGGTACTCTATTTCTCCTGCCTTTGATCAAGGCTTTTAGTGTAGTAATGCCCTTTGACTTCTTTTCTGTCTAGATTAATCCATTCATCCATCATCAAAAATTTATTAAGTGACTACTGAATTCCAATACTGGTGCTAAGCATTGGGGATTCCAAGACCAAATTAAAACAGTTCCTTGGAGGGGATCACACAGACACACAGACAGACAGATAGACACACACCCACAATTTGTATGATTTTATATATATATATATATATATATGTGTGTGTGTATGCATATAAACACAGACACATGTGTATACATGCACATACATGCATCCATATATGAATATGTACATACAAATGTATATGTGCATGTATGCACATATGCATACGTACGTACATACATACATAAAATAATTTCATTGGTATAGTGGGTTTCTTGTGGAGGAAATTCCTCCTCCTATGCAAATCAGCATCTTCTTTGTCACTTCTAGGCTTAGAGAATTGCCTAGGGCACTGAGACTTTAGGTGACTTGCCCAGGGCCACACAATGAGCATATATCAAAGACAAGACTTAAACCTTGGTAATCTTGCTTCCAAAACTAGCTTTCCATCTATTATGCCAGTGCTGTCAAACTTAAATATACATGGGGGGCTACTAAATCAGACATAAGAATCCCTGCTGCCAAATATTGAGTTAGAAAAGAGCACATTAACATCATTTGGGTCTGCTGTGTTTTTATTTCTTTTGTTAAATATTTCCCAATTACATTTTAATCTTGCTCAGATAGCACCTGGGAGGGTTGAAGGCTATGAAGCAGAATGCCTTTCTTGACACCTCTTCACTGCACCATGTTAACTCTTTTGTTTACCTTAACTTTCAAATAGATATTAAGCATCCTGGATGACAGTCCTGAATATAGCAGGAGATCAGTGAATAGAAAAACAAAATAGAGTAACCTGTCCTCTAAGAGCTAATAATCTATTGGGATGATAATATTTATAAGTTTTTAGATACTATGTAAATTTAGAATTTGTACGAGAAAGGGTAGACCATGATGAAACTAGATTTTGGGCAATAAAAAATATGTGTGTGGGTATGTCAGTACATGCATGCACACTCACACATATGTATGCATGTGTGTATGTATAGATGCATATACATATGTATATATCTGTATATGTACACACAAACACACATGAATATGTTGTGCATGTATGTATACATATACAGTCATATTTATTCATATGCACACACCTATACATAGACACCTATATAACTACATGCATACACATGCATGCATATATTATAATCCTGAATGTTATTGATGTGAGTTTTCCTGTTATGGTAAAATAATGGAATTTGGCAGATGCCCAAGTGTCCCACCTGATTGATTTAGTAGTGTTTGAATTGGGTGTGAATGAGAAACTACTAAGTACCCACTTAAGATGATTAGATTTTTAGCCACATCTGTCTGGCCCTGTTAAACCTAGTTTAAACTTGGCCAAGCAGTAGAAGGAGTTTCCTTAGAGGCTGTGGACTGTGTCATCAACAGTGGACCAGTCTCAGCCACACAACTTGAAGGACCTCCCTTTCGGGGGAGGGAGAAATAGTAGAAAAAGGGACCCTAAACAGGAAGTTGGGGCTGTTGCCTTGGAGGAGCTTTCAGAGCAGACTGGAGATGGGCTACATGGCTGACTCCCATAGAAATTATGGACCCATTTTGGTGAGTTAATAGAAAAAGGCTAGCTTTTAGAATTAGCTGAGTTGCAAACAAGTTTTGGGTTTCAAGACAGTCTTTGTTAAGAGCCAGGAAGATTTTCCATTTTCCTCTTTCTCTATTCCCTTGTCTTTGACTTTATTAATTTCACCTTTGCTGTGTATTTTATTCCCATTAATTAAACCTGATTTGTTTGTGGAAAAGAGGCTATTACTCTCCTTTCTTATTGACCTGGGAGAAATAACTAAAAAGGCAGTTTGGAAGGGAGAAAACTTTGGACCTAGAGGTCCCTCATTATTTTCTGAACTCCAATATTATAGCGAGCCACCCAATTAACTCTCACCATATTAAATTTGGCCCCTACACTCTTTACAATTTGATTCCTAAAAGTGAGTCATTTTATTTTAGTGGCTTTGGTGAGCAGGAAAGAGCTGATAAGGCATAAATGGATAGAAATAGAGGCAATTTCTGGAGACCATGTGATCTGGGAAATGTCTACCCCTAACTAGAAGACCAAAAATGTCTTGATTATTTAAAAGTTTACCAAACTTCAGACAGAAAATAAAACTAACAAAAAGAACAACTGGAAACAGTTTTTCCCTAAGAGGTTCCTAATAGAAAGAAATATTCTATAAGTAACATTATTATTAGTAATAATAATAATAATAACAACAACAACAACAATAATAACTGGCATGAATATAGTATTTTGATTTCTGCAAAGCACTTTACAAATCTTATTTTATTTTTAAAAAAGCAACAACTAGGCAATAGCTGTTATTTTCCCTGTCTTACGAATGGGGAAACTGAAAGACACAGAGGCTAAGGGATTTTCCTAGGGGCATTCAGCTAGTAAGTGTCTGAGGCCAGATCTGAAGTCCAGGTCTATATTTTATATACTGTGCCACCTAGCTGGAAAGTTATCCCCCAAATAAAGTTGGATCATTTGAGAGTAAGCAGTGGTTATTTGAACTACTTCTTATAAGTATCTTTTGAGGAAAAATAGCATCAACATTAGTATTGGATCATAAAAGCCAATAATTTTATGAAAGATTGCTACACTGAATCAGCTCTACTATGTGGAATGGAAGGTTCTTTAGATTTAGATACCTAATAGGAAGAAAGCAAAACCATGTCAGAACAGGATGGGGTAGATATAATCCTTTTCATCCTGTTGTTGAAGTTGTCCTGAAGATATTCTCAGTCACCTTACATAATTTCAGGCTATATCCTAATACTTTTCTCTAAATAAGTAAATCAATTATTTTTTTTTTTACTTTTGCAATGGTCTATGGACTTTCTACTACTTAGGAACAGCTAAGTGGCACAGTAGAAAGAGTTCCAGGCCTAGATTCAGGAAAGCCTGAATTCAAATCCTTCACTAGATTCTTATTAGCTATGTTACCCTTGGGAAGTCAGTTAACCTCTGTTTGCCTCAGGTTCCTCATCTATAAAATCATGATAATTGCATTAAACTCCCAGAATTCTTGTTAGCCTCATGTGAGATAATTATTATAAGGGACACAATAACAACAATTATAGTAATAACAAAAGCAATAATAACATTTTTATAAAGTAATATATGATAAATCTCCAAACTATAAACTTAAAGATCAAAATTGCTTCAAGAATTCAATAAATCAACAGTACTAGACCAGAGCATTTTCCAGATAAAAACCATAATCTCTAATTATTCAGAAATAACTGTACCCACAAACTTTAATAATAATAACAATGGTCATAATAATATAATATCATATTAAAAATCATAAGCAAATTATTGAAAATTTTAAAGATATATAATAAAATAAAAATTCACAAAATCCAAGGATTTAGCAGGAGACATTTTTTTTAAGCTGAGAACAGAAAGTAAATCATGCCAACTGTATCATTTTGTCTATTACTGGAGTTTCCTCAAAGTAACAGAAGATGAGCTTGTCCTCCAAATACTTTGTTTAATTTTGAAAATGAACTATTCTGTCTACTGAACACTAACTTCAAAGAAATAATACTCAGATAGTGACTTCTTCCAGGGCAGTCTTTTATCTAAAAAGTCTCAAATACAAAGGTGAAAAGGACATAATGATGATGATAGTAATTGATGATAATGATAAAAAATAACATTACTGGATTGGTGTTATTCTGGTTATTAGTGAATTAAAATGAATCACGGAGAGACAACTCATCATCACTCTTTCCTGTTTTGTCCATCCCATTAACAATGAATGTTTTGTTTTGTTTTGTTTTGTGGGGTAATGAGGGCTCAGTGACTTGCCCAGGGGTCACACAGCTAGTAATTGTCAAGTGTCTGAGGCTGGATTTGAACTCAGGTCCTCCTGAATCCAGGGCCAGTGCTTTATCCACTGTGCCACCTAGCTGCCCCCAACACTGAATATTTAAAAAAAGTTTTGCCCTCGATTTCTCCGTAGCTTTTTCCCAAAAGCAACCACTTTTTGGATTCCTGTCTTACTGTATGCCCTGAGTAATGTAGCCCACATATTGATACTCTGCATTAAATCATATTAAGAAATTATTTTCAGAGAAACCCAAAAATATATATCCAATTACTGTAATTCTAATTTCCCAAATGTTCATATTTTTGACAAGTTGCAGCTCTGTTTACCCATTCCAGTGTGATCTTTGTGTGTTCTCAAAAAGAGCAGCATGAGATAAGAATTTTGATTTCATCAAAGCAAATTGCATACATTTTCAGAAAGGCAAATTGCAGACCAAAGACATTTGTAGATGAATAGAAAGCTGTGTGAAAGGAAACAGTTGTGTTTGCCTACTTTCAACTGCAGCACAGGTTACCCTTTGAATCACCATTTGGAAATCTAATGCATTTCTAACGGGCCCATTAGTGAGTGTGTTGAAAATAGAATCCAATCCCATCATTCTACTCACTGGACCATCTTGCCTTAATTTAGCTTTATTTTAAGATTCATAAAAATAATGCAGCTTGAGTTCATGTGCCCTTGTGCCAGAAATTGGAATAAAGCTGCCTTGTACATTCAAAACAAAATTAAACTCATGTCTAAAGGAAAATATAGTATAAGGATATCTTAGATACCATTTTGTAGAAGTTAAATAATTTTTCTAGCTCTTAATTGTGATTTCATAGTGTTTTAATGTTTGCAAAGTGTTTTACAAATATTATCTCATTTTATCTGCATGACAACCCTGATAAGTACATGCTATTATTAACCTCATTTTAGAGATGAGGAGAGTGAGGAAGAAAGAGGCTAAGTGACTTGTCCAGAGTCACATTGCTACCATAAGTTTGAGGCAGGATATGTTTTAAGGTCTTCCTTATTCTTTGCCCTGTCCTATCTAGATACCTCCAACTATATCTTTCATAGTGAAGTCCTCTGAGGTAGTTGGAGAGATCCTATCATGCCCATTTTAATGACTAAGACATAATGATAAAAATGTTTTATTCATGCCTTCTATTTTTCACAACAAAATCTTTGCAAGACCCCGGCTCTTCCTGGCCAGCTGAGGTAAGTCCCCACATCACTCTGTGTTTGTGCAGTGGCTTGGTGATCCATTGAGTGTCGGGGGTTTTGTCTGATAGCTTTATGGAATGGATCAATAAGAATAACCTCAAAAAATTTGTAGGTTGAATCTTCACCCACCCAGTAGGAGTTCAAGACTCTCAGGGCCCCACAGTGGTGGCCAGCACGCTCTTCTGCTACAGACTGAAGGCCCCTGGCAAACTTCAGCTGATTGACACCGTGATGCACAGGTTTACCTTAGTTTGCACCCTTGGGCACCGGGTGCTTTTGGCCTTCCTGCGAGGCGAACGTGGTAGATGACATAACCTTGCTTGGCCTTGTAGCCCAGCCGGTGGGCCTTGTCCAGCCTGGTGGGCTGGGGTGCATGGTGCAGGGCCAACAGTTGGCAAGAACTGCATGATGTCCGACTGCTTCTTCCTCCATAGCTCCTGGATGTAGACCCCCATGCTGGTTCGCGCTTACCCTGCCAGATGGCTGACTCAAAGCAGAAAGGAAGAGTCCACTTTCCTACCATCCTTTCTTGCTTTTCTATAATGATCTTTCTCATAGTAATGATGGTGAAACCACTTTCTCACACATTATATAGATACTGAAGTAGAAATAGAATTCTAGAAAAAAGTTATCCAGAATGTCTGAATGGGACTGTGCATACCTTTTGACCCAGTAATACCTCTATTAGGTCTGTATCCTAAAGAGATCATAAAAACAGGGAAAGGACCTACATGTACAAAAATATTTCTAGCAGCTCTCTTTGTGGTGACAAAGAATTGGAAATCAAGGGAATGCCCATCAATAGGGGAATGGTTGAACAAGTTGCGGTATATGAATGTAATGGAATACTATTGTGCTGTAAGAAATGATAAGCAGTCAGGTTTCAGAAAAACCTGGAAAGACTTAAGTAGACTGATGCTGAATGAAATGAGCAGAACAAGGAGGACATTGTACACAATATTGTGCAATTATCAAACATGATAGACTTAGCTCTTCTTCAGCAATGCAACAATCCAAGATAATTCAAAAAGTTTCAAGAGGGAAAATGTTCTCTCAATTCAGGAAAAAAATGGTGGAAACTGAATTCATATTGAAACATATTTTCACTTTTGTTGTTGTTTTTTTCCTTTGGCATGGTTTTTCCCTTTTGTTCGGATTCATCTTTCACAATATGACTAATACAGAAATATTAATGTGATTGTACATATATAACCTCTATAAGATTTCTTTCTGTCTTGAGAGGGGGGAGGGAAGGGAGAGAGGGAGAAAAATTTGGAACAAAAAATCTTATGAAAACAAGTGTTGAAAACTATCTTTGCATGTAATTGGAAATAATAAAATACTTTTATGATTTAAAAATAAAAATAAAAAAATAAATGAATGAATAATTATAGATAAATAAGAATATAACAAAACAACAAGGAATGGCTGAATCTGGAGAAATATAGATAAAAGAAATTGTTTTTTCTTTCTGATGAATTGAGACTACTGACCAATTAAGTAACAGTTTTTAGAACTGTATTTGAATTTGCCCTTCCTATTTGAGTTACATAGATCATACACAGATATTGCCTATTTGGTTCCAATTCAAAATGTGGAAATTTGGAAACCAGTTATGTGACTAGGAGGTAGGTGTGGAGGTGGAGTTAATACTATGTAATGGTTTCAAATATTATAAAAGACTGTAGAGTTACATAAATTGATTACTTAGAAGGCGTTGAGTTATATTTAATGATCTAAGACTTTTTCATTTTCTATTTTTTCCTGGCTTTCTTCAAATCCCAGCTAAAACTCATCTTCTAAGAGGAAGTTTTTTCCAATTCTTTTTAATTCTTCCTGTTCATTATATATATATATATATATATATATATATATATATATATATGTATGTATGTATGTATATGTATATATATATACACACACACACACACATACACACACACTCCTTGTGTATACACCTATATGTACACCTTGTTTATACATAGCTGTTTGCATAGTGCTTCCCCTTTTGTATTGTGTGATCCTTGAGATCCCAGACAGTCTTTTTTCTTTCTTTGTATCTTTAACTCTTTGCACAGTGCCTGGCATATAATAAGCACTTAGTAAATGCTATTAGAATGATTGGTGTTGAGTGAGGCAAAGACCATTCTGGGTTTCCTGGTGGGAGAGTGGAAATAGCCTGGATATCACGTGTCCATGAGCACGTTTTATCTTTATTTCTTCCTGTTCTTATGTAAATGGTTATTACAATAAAGGAGTTTGTGGGTTCTGTGTGAGTTGAGGAAATCTTGAGGTTCCATTAAAATTATTTTGCAGTAGCAGAAATAGCTGAAGTTACAGAGCCCTATGATACAGAAAGTCCCTGTGGAGAGATGTGGATAGAGGTTCACCTGAGTAACTTCAGGCATCATGACAACTTATGACAGAGAGAATAATTAACTGTGTCTTCTATAAGGCACCCATTTTTATATCTTAGCAGAAGGTTCACCTAGAAGAAAATTCATGATGACTTCATAAAAGAAGAAAACACAATGAAAAAAAATTCCTTGGTCAGAAGTTGGAAGGTCCTCTTTGGTCTCACCTGTGTGCCTTATTATTATTGTATTCATGTTTGATCCCACTCTCCCTAGAGGACATTTATTTTCAAAACATAGGTCTGTTCCCCTTAGTTTGGGGGATCGTTTTTAGCAACTCTTTTTGTTATGCCTTCTCAGTAAATCCATTTTTCTAAAATGAATGAAGTCCAAGTCTTTGATAGATAATGGAGAGCACATCATGGGTTCTCAGTAGCAAAAATGATGAAAACTCTTATCCCTCAAGGTTACTCCTAGAATCCTGATGGGAGTCATAATTAGCCAGTTCCTAGGTAATATAATCCAGTAAGCCAGGACAAGGTAGTTGTCAGTTGTCAGATGGACTGCTAGACTTAGAATAGTCCCATTCTAGTGTCAGGAAATGTTTTGGTAATGATACTGTCCACAATATTTTCATCATTTTGGATTTTTTTCTTTCAGATAGCTTAAAAATAATTTTTTCACTTCTTTGAGATATCTTTAAAATTGCTTTCTCTGCAACACAAATTCCTAGATAGTAGACTTCCACTTACTTTTTTTCCCTGAAGAAATGGTTAGTCAATTCTTTCAAGTAATTGTGTATCTTCTTTAAGAGGTGTTCATCTTTTTTATGTCACCTTTGACAGCAGATTGCCCTCTTTTGTTTGATACTTTTCTCTATAAATTCCTTTAATGCTACTCCATTCTGGTTCCTTTCCTACCTGTTTGATGATTTCTTCTCAGTTTAATTTCCTGGATCTTCATCTAGATTATCCCCAATAATGGTGGTTGCCCCCTAGTTCTCTTTCCTGGGCATTTTCTTTTCTCTTTATACTATTTCACTCAGTGATTTTGTTAGGGTCCTATGTATTAAATCATCAGCTCTGTGTTGATTATTCTCAAGTCTACTTATCCACTGTAGTTTCTCTTCCTAACTGCCAGATTTACATATCTGACTGTTGAAATCTTGCATTACATGACGGGTAGACATTTTAAACTTGACACATCCCAAACTGAACTCATTAATCCCCTCCCCTCTCCCTAAACCCTCCCCTCTTCCAAACTTCACTGTTAGTATCAAGGACACCACCATGTTCCAAGTCATCCAGGCTTCCTTACTCTTTCACCTCTATACCCAATCTGTTGCCAAGTCCTATTGATTTTACCTTTGTAAAAATCAATCAAATATGCCCCTTTCTCTCCTTCTGCACTGCTACCATCATGGTGAAAACTACTATCTCTTTTTTATGTACTACCTTCATGGTTGGTATTCCTGCTTCAAGTCTCTCCCTACTTCAGTCTATTTTCCAGTCACCTATCAAACTGATCTTCCTAAAACATAAATTTGATGATACCCACTGCTCCCAAGTCCATAAGCCCAGTGCCTTGTTATAACCCCCAGGATCAAATATAAAATCCACTGGCATTTAAAATCCTTCATAAAATTTTCCAGTTTTTTTTGGCTATCATCCCCTATTCCCCTTCATGAACACTTCTATCCAGTGACACTGTATTACTTTCTTTTCCTGCTATAAGAAACTTCATTTCCAGACTCTAGACATTTTCACTTGCTATCTCCCATACATGGAATTTCTATCCTCACCTCTGCCTCTTGGCTTCCCTGGATTTCTTCAAACCTAAAATAAATTCCGATCTTCTACAAGAAGCTTTTCCCTATCCCCTTAAGTCTAATGCTTTCCATTCATTCATTATCTCTAATTTATATTGTCTCTATATTTAATTGTATGTAGTTGTGTTCATGTCTTCCCCCTATCTCAAGGGGATGGGAATATTTTGAGAGTTGGGACTATCATTTATCTTTCTTTATATCACCAATACCTGGCACATAGATGGGCAATATGAATCAGGGAAACAGGGGCAGCTAAGTGGCACAGTATATAAAGCACTGGCCCTGGAATCAGGAAGACCTGAGTTCAAATTCAACCTCAGACACTTGACACTTACTAGCTGTGTGATCCTGGGCAAATCACTTAATCCCAATTGCCTCACAAAAAAAAAAGAATAAGGGAAACAAACAGATCTATAATCTTCCCAATGAAGACAACAATGTACATTTACAAACTAATCTGAAGATTTCTCATATCAACCTATCCGTCCTGCCAATATACCCCACATGTTCCATCAGACAAACCTGGATCCTGAAAGCCAAGGAAGATTCCTCCTAGTAAGGGTTGGGTATTACTCTTTGCCATGACTTCCCATTGTCCATTGAAAATGCTGTTGACACTTGGAGCTTCCTTCCGATGAAACATTTAAAGGTCCTAGGATGAGTCAAAGATTTATTACAGTTATCAAGATTCCCCATATTGCCATTGTCTTTAATTTGTTCTCCTGTTTGTTTTCCTCAAATATTTAGCTTCTGTATATGTACTGATTTCTATTTCCCTAGATTTAGGACTTCTAACTTTGCTTCCCTTTTTGTTTATTTTATCCTCCTGCTTCTATTCTCACTGATTGGCTTCTAAAACATGGTTTGCCTTGACCTTCAATATAAGACTATATCTTAACTCCTCCTGATCCACCTGATTCTGATACTCTATATGTTATAAATTCTAACCAAGATTTTTTTTTCCTTAAAAAGTATAGCCTTGTTTTAGTGGTCTTCCTATATATTCTACGTTGGGAAATTTCAGAAAAATCCCAAGGTAGAAAAGATAAACAACCATAGGTATAACATTCTATTTTATTAAAAATGTGAGCTTCTGGTGAGGGACACTCTCTACCAATAGTAGTAGACATCTTTTCTTCAGGCTACAATCCTAGAGAATTACCTAGAATACTGATAAATTAAGTGATTTGCATAAGGTTATATAGAGAGTATGTCAGTGGCAGGAGTTACTGTCAGAGTTTCTTGCCTCCAAAGCCAGTTGTGTGCTTTTTAACACTACAGCTCAAGTAAGAATAATCTACATAATTACATACACAAATTTCCATTTTATAATATATCTATCTGTGTATGTGCATTTATACATATACATCTATCTATCTATAGATATGCCTATATCTATACACACATCTACACACATATGTATATATGTACATATATACAAATGCGCATATACACATATGCATATACATGTATATATGTATACTTTGTGTGTATCTAGCTCTAGCTCTGGCTCTAGCTCTCTCTATCTCTATCTGTCTCTATATCTATATAACCTTAAGGTCAGTTCACAGAACTCATTTTTTTTTTAAATAGAGATTACTCATTGTAATTCAAAGGATTTAACCACAGATAATGAATGGATATCCCTTACAGTTTTCCTTCATGTTTACCTAAAAAAAATCAACTGGCTATAAGATCTCATTAAGACTAGACCCATTTTTAAAAATCATAGCTGTCATCATAATTATATGTGTATTCAAAGACTCATAATTAGTCTGTGTGGGAACTCTAGTCACCAATGTGGATCATAATATATGTAAAACATTGTCTTAGAGAATGTCCTGAAGCCCAATGAGATGGAATGATTTGTCCATGTTCATGAAACTAGCAAGTGTCAGAACTGTCATTTAAACCCAGGTATCTCTGAGAGTATGTCCAGCCTTCTATCTATCTAGTATGCTACACTGAAACTTTATTCCCACTAATACTACTACTATTGGCTTTAATAAAGATAATAATGCCATTTTATATGTTTTATAGTGTTTTCGAGTTTACAAAATACTCTTAATCATTTGATCCTCATGGTGTTGGGGGAAGGGAGTTTATGCATTTGTTCTGCTTTTTTGTACATAAGAGGATGGAATCTCAGACAACAGTTTGCCTATATACCCTAAACTAAGAGACAGTATTAGAAATCAGGTATTCTATTTCCTAGTTAGTAATCTTTCCATGTTTACCATATTGCTTCAGGTGGAGGAAATTTAAGATGGAGATTTTTTTTGGCAAATACTGATAAATTGTTCATCTGATTTTCTCACTTTTTGAAACAGGAATTTGTGCTCTGTGTCTTCCAGACAGGTGATTCTTTGTTCTTGAGTATTACATTCCAATATATCTTTCCCTTTAGGAAAAAAAAAATCTCTCCCTTTCTCCCATCTAAAACAGACAAGGCAGATAATTACATATCACATCACCCATCAGTGGTCTGACTAGGTAAAGAATTTATCCTCTACATTAGTTGGGGGGGGTGGGAGACCAAAACAAACAATGGCTGAAATTTCTTTTGTGCCAAGAGGAAATGTACCACTTGAATGACAGCAGTGAATTGTGATTATTTAGAAGCTTTATTTCATATGAGCTTCTCCTTTATGTAAAATAAACACACAACAGCCCACATTCCCCAACAAGAAATGTTATCACTAACTGCTGGTTGTCAGTGACAACAATCAGATTTAATTGTTCATCCTGACATACTCGGGCACTCCATTAAACACAGATTACTCCAGATTGAATAAATGAATAACAACGATGCTGGGCCATCATTCTGAACACATCAGTGGAAATAATGAATTACATCATAAGCTCATGAAAATGCAGAAAGGGCTAGAGGAGGTCAAGAGCTTGTTATAATTTCATGTTGTCCATTTCTGCCTCAGTGTTCTCAAATCCAATGTGTTATGGATTATATCTTGTGGAGGAGGTCATATTCCTTGATTGGTTCTTATTTAGATATTTTAATATAGCTTGAGTGCCGCATTCAGTAAATGGATAAGATTTTTTCCCCTCACGTATGAATTATTAAAAGGTACACTGTAGACAGTCTTATTAACAGAGTTTTATTCAATAACACTTCAGTTTCAAGAGTTTTCATTTTTTCTTAATAAGGAAAAGTTACTAAACAACATGTTCAATTATAATAACGCTTTGCCCTCATACATCACCTTATTATAGAATTCAGAATAATGACTTAACAGTATAAGATAATGAGATTTCCTTTTCCTTTGTCCACAACTTTCAAAACTTTTCTTAGAGGTTGTAGTGAGTGATTTGGAAGTGCGGAATCTAGATCTAGTTTAGAGAGGAATGGTTCTAAGTAGGTTCAGCAACCTTTCTGGATTGGTCTTAAGTAATTAATGGAATATCACAAGATCTTTAATGTTGTCAACATATGAATGACCTGGGGAGCTATCTTGATGCAGTGATCAAAGCATTAAGTTTGAGGTAAGTGCTTGCATTAAGTCCCAGCTCTGCCCCCTTAGTACTTATAGGATAGAGTAAGTCATTTAGATTCCACACCTTAGTTTCTTCATTTGTAAAATTGACATGATAACTTCTGAGGTCCTTTATGAGTTCTAAATCTGTGATTGTCTGTCAACTAGCATTTATTAAGCATCTGTGACCTACTATGTGCCAAATACTTTGCTAAGCACTGGTGATACAAAGAAAGAAAGAACAAAAATCACTTATCTCAAAAAGCTTACAGTCCTTTAAATTACAAAGGTAATCTAGGTCTAGGGGTTATGAAGTCACGAATGGGCAAATCTTTATAGATGACAATGTGCTATGTTAGAAAGAACCTTCTCTACATGTCATAATTTCAGAATTTCTAGCACTGAAATTTGATGTTTGGTCTTAGGGAAGTTACTTCATTACCCTGGTCCTCAATTTCCTCATCTGTCAAATGCTATGAAACATTTTATCTAGCTAACATCTCCCTCTCCCTCTCACGCCTGTTTTGTAAGAATGAAATGTGATCAATGTATTTTGAAAGTACCTTAGAAAACATATCCTTGAAAAAAATGTAATTTTGGAAAATGCAATGACATTTGAGAAATGCAAGGTATTGCTATTTTCATCACAGCAACCACTCATTCATCTAACAGCTTTGGGAAAAGAGATTTTCCATACAAATGAAGTGAATTTTCCATACAAATGAAGGCTCCCCGATGGTGACAAAATTATTTGTTTTCATTTTTATCATTGCGGGCAGAAAGCTTTATTCATTTACATTTTCATGCCTTAGTGAAGAGAGAATGTTCAACATTATTGAACCTTTGCTGGATAACTCAGAATCGTTATTATGAACGAAAAATGTTTCACCATTGGAGTCATTTTAGGATCATAGGCTTATTGCTACAAAGAACCTTAGAGTTTACTTAATCCACTGCATCCCTCTCCCCATTTGATGCATGAGAAAAGCAAGAGGAAGAAGATTTTAGTGTCTTCGTTAGGGAGCAAAAGTAGTGTAAGTGGGAAGACATAGGTAAAAAATATAGGTTGACTATCTCCAAATTCACAATGCCTGAGCTTTAAATTCTACTTAGATATCTATTTGCCCCTTCACAAAATGGTCCCCAAACTGCTGTTCTCTTATAGCATCTCTGCCATTTCCCTCATTGTCACTTTCTACTTTATTTTGCTGTTGTACCAATGGTGTTTCTAGTAAATTGTGTTCTTATTATACATATAATTATTTCAGAATGGGCCCTAGAGTGGTTTTACCCCTCAATACAAAAAGTAAGAAAGCTTATAAAAACTGTTTATTTTTCCATTTAGAGGCTTAAAAATAATTCAGCTATATAATAGATAGTTGAGGTTGCTGGAAGTTTGACCTCTAGGACATCACTGTATAATAACTATTATTATGTGAATACATAATAAAAATATTATTTTGTCAACACGAATATTTGTCTGTGTGGAAACTTCTTGTATTGAAGCAGACTAAAATTGATTTATAGCTTTAGTAGATAAGTATGGAGTTGTTTGAGGCACATAGAGGTTAAATATATTAACAAAAGTCCCAAATTAATGCTAGAAACTAGATTAACACCCAAATTGTCCTTAATCTAAGACTAACACTCTATATGCTACATGATAAATTATTATTGTTATTGGTAATATTTATTACTAGAATATTGGTAATTGGGTACTGGATTTTTTTAACCCATGAAGTCTATTTCCTAAGGAAATATTGAGGTCTACATCAGTGGAGAGTGTACACTAATTAAACCATGTATTTCAAATTTATTGGTAAGATCAGCAAAGGTGACAGAGTGGACAGTAATCTCCCCTCAAAAGAAACTCCTCTAGGGGCAGCTAGGTGGCGCAGTGGAGAGAGCCCTGGCCCTGGAGTCAGGAGGACCTGAGTTCAATTTCAACCTCAGACACTTAACATTTACTAGCTGTGTGACCCTGGGCAAGTCAATTAATCCCAATTGCCTCACTAAAAAAAAGAAAGAAAGAAAGAAAGAAAGAAAGAAAGAAAGAAAGAAAGAAAGAAAGAAAGAAAGGAAGAAAGAAAGAAAATAAACTTCTCTAAATATATCTATAAAAAGCCCTAGACAATATCTTGATCAAGAAATCCAGAAAAAAAATCACTGTGAGTCATTTTTCCAGACCAGTTAAACACGGGAAAACAGATCAGAAGATCTGTGGATAGTGTGGACAGTGTCCAATTAAGAGCACGCAGTGCACTGAATCCTCCAATCCCCAGGATAGAGTGCCAGGATCGGAGTCAGGAAGACTTGAATTCAAATGCAGCATGAGAAATTTACTAGGTTGTGTGACCCTGGGCAATTCACTTAACCCCTATTGGCCTCAGTTCCTCATCTGTAAAACATGGACAGTGTGGTACATCATTTTTATTGTCTATACACGTTTGTTATGGATTTTGTTTTTCTTGTATTCTTGGTTGGGGAGGGTGAAGATTAGGATTAGATAATGAGAAGGTCGATCTTAGATGATTAAAATAAAATAATTTTAAAATAAATAAGAAATTATTGACATTTTTATCTCAAATGTCAAAATAGCTTTTTAAAAATAAATCGTGGATGACAAATTATTTACTTTTGCTAGATTGCACATTTGAGTTGTAGTTTTATTTTCATATTATTGTTAAGGTCCCTTTTTCAATGCCAAATGTAGAAACAGCACAAGTAGCTTACAGACTTCAAATTACAATAAAGCAAAAGTGTATGTGTGTCTGGCAGATAAGAAGGGCAAAATTTTTAAATCCTATGCCAAAGACCAGAGGAAATCCATAACAACTGAAAAAATATTTTATTTTTTCTTCAAGATATTCATAATTCTAAACACTGAAATACCTTCTCCAATAACTGATCTAAGAAGAGATATGTATATCTGTTCTAATATTGAAGTAAAAATGTGAAAACTTCAAAACATACAAGATTATGTCTATATAAACTTGAACTCTTTTAGTACCATTTAATTCCTATAGAATTATAGCTCCTTGCTGTAGGGGTTTCTTGTGTCTGTTTCTGTCTACCTTGGCACAATGCATAGCACATGGCAAATGCTTAAAGAGTCCTTTTTGATGAAATGGATGATTTACTATTTTTATCCTAGATGCCTAGCACAGTGCCTGACAAATATCATAGAAGTTTATTAAGTGCTTGTTGATTCAATGGTTGATTTAATGAATCCAGTAAATTCATTGTTTAAGAAAAAGAACAAATTCACTGTGATACAACTCATATTTATAAAACCTTCACTATGTGTTAAGTTCTTAGCTAGGTGCTGGGAGTACAAAGATCATCCCTTCCCTTAATTAGTTTATATTATTTAATTCAGGCAAACAATCTAATATTTTGGGAAATTACATAGGTCAAATGAAAACACTATTATGCAAGTTGACTTCAACTTTATTTGTTTTTTGTTTTTTTGCAGGGTAATGAGTGTTAAGTGACTTGCCCAGGGTCACACAGCTAGTAAGTGTCAAGTGTCTGAGGCTGGATTTGAACTCAGGTACTCCTGAATCCAGGGCTGGTGGTTTACCACTGCGCCATCTAGCTGCCCCCTGACTTCAACTTTAAAGAAAAATAAGTACTTTGCAGATCAGAGATCAAGATGGTGATCCCTGATAATGCTATTGTCCATAGAGTTTCCAGAAATATTTGGAGGAGCCCAGCAAGCTGTCACTACCAAAAGAGAAGCTTCCTGTCATTTTTCTCATCTCCTTAAACTTGCTACTCCACTCCCCAAGGAGTAGGAAAGCTGCATAAGCTATATGGGTCTTCAACCTCAAATTTACCTTTTGCAGTAACAAGATTATTCAAATTGGAGCCAGGAAGAGGCAAATTCAAAACCTGGTTCACATACTTACTGGTTCCCCAACCCTAGACCAAGGAATTTCACCTCCACAATGTGAGAAAATTCACATCTCAGCCTTAGTTTCCTTATCTGTATAGTGAGGGGATTGGATTCAATGCATTTTAAGCTCCTTTTCTAATAGATCAATGTCTATTCATTTCAGGAAATGATAGGGTATCAGGTTTTTTTGTTTTTGTTTTTTTGTTGTTGTTTTTTACTTTCTGTGCTATGATTGCCTATAGAAGTCAGAAACCACTAGGTTTTTAGAGGTTCTTTCATGAAGTGATTTTCTAGGCATTTTAGACAGTTGTCTTGGTCAAAGCATTAGAAGTCTCTGACTTAGGAGTGTGATCCCTTTGGGTTGGATAATTAAAAGAACAGTAGTCAGGAGACCTGGGTCTCATACTATCACTGACTTCAAATTATTTAACCTCAGAGGCTCAATGGTCTCATTTTCAAGAATAGGAATAATAATGTATATATATATATATATATATATATATATATATGTGTGTGTGTGTGTGTGTGTGTGTGTGTGTGTATGTGTGTGTGTATATATATACATATATATGTGTGTGTGTATACATATATATGTATATATAAAGTTATAGGTCTGTTTTGAGGAAAATTATTTGTAAAGCTTGTATTACAGTATAAATGTGAAAAAAATGTTATTGTTACTGCTACTTTTAAGAATCATAGTAAAAACTTTCAAATGTAGGGGTGGCTAGATGGCATGGTAGATAGAGCACTGCCTTGGATTCAAGGGGACCTGAGCTCAAATTCTGACTGAGACACTTGATATTTACAAGCTGTGTGACCCTGGGCAAATTATTTAACCCCCATTGCTCTGCAAAAAAAAATAAATTTAATAAAATTTTTAAAAATATACAAATGTCCCAAGACTTAAATAATTATACCCATCAATACCTTAGCAGGAATTTGCTTATAGAGATCAACAAACCAGTTCCTTCATAAGGCTAAGGGAGAAAGCAACCAAGGAGAAACATGTTTTTTTGGAGGCAGAGGAAGGAAGAGAGAAAAAATATAAAGTTCAGATACATAGGGTAGAACATATTGGAATACCAATAGGGTGTTCCAGTGAGGGTACGTTGAAAATATGAAATAAGGATGGTGAATGGCAGTTATTGTGTGTCTGTCTACAGAGAGAAAAGCATTAAAAAGTAATGAGAGTGACACACAGAATGGTGGTCTAAAGACATATTTCCCCCTTTTCATAATTTTGATTTGGGATAGTGTACAAAGGCTTGTTTGGGCTCTACAGATCTAGTAGGGTAATCTTTATTGGTTTATATTTTATTCAAGGTATGTTTATGATGACATCCTCACACTTTGAACAGCAGTTCCCACAGAGCCATATCTCTCTTCTCCTTCATCCAAAGTCCAATAAACTGTTTATTATTAAATGGTGACCATAACAATGTATCCAAAATAGATTGACTTCAGCCTTACTTCCAAAGCCCAGCAGACAAATTTTCATTGGGAAAGATATTAGCTGTGGGCAGCAACTTGTGCATTCTTACCAAATGAAACCATAAGGGATTTGACATGAGAAATCAATGCATCATTAAAATTCTGCATTCTTCTACACCCAAGTGAGTAAATGCAAAAGTTGTATTGCTCAGGGAGCCATTAGCTCACCTATATCTCACACACTATACATTGACATGTCTCATTGAACAGTCTAACTGGTCCTAAAAATTATTGCATGGGTGAATTAATGTCCCCATGAAATCTTAACTTCAATAGTTCTGGACTTGGGTGTATTTGAAATGGAAACCATAATACTTCATTAATGTATTTTTTTTTGCATTCAGACCCCCTTGAAAACTAAATATACCTCTCTCTCAATTGCTTTTACATTTTGCACACAAATAATTTAAGCAAGCTAAGCAATTTTTGAAAAAGAATACACCACGCAGTGAAAGTGATTGTTCATCAGCAAGAACAATCATAATCTGTGCCCTGATTTTACATTATTGTAGTTTATTTTCATCCTGGTTTAGGGGTGGTTTCCCCTCTCTACTCAAAACATTGGTGTGCTGTTCTCAACAATTTTTTCAGAGATATTTTCCACTTAATTTAGTAGATTTTTTGCTGTCTTTTGGATTGTTGAGGTTTGACAGAAGTCTGAATTCTAAGACATTACATAATAAATATAATTCTTTCCGTTATTTTCCATCACTGGAGTGATCTTTTCTTACCTCATCAAATATATCCTTTTTATGCCAAAATTCTTTTAGTGACATTGTATGACTCCAAATAATAGAATACCAGCTTTTAAGGAATAGATATTGAGGATCACTCAAAGGCCAATGGAAGTACATTGGATGAGAAATTTCAGAGAAGGAGCATAAAGAGTAATATATGACCAGGGCAAAAAATGAAATGGATAAATTCAAGGAGTATCCAATAGACAGTCTATGTACTACACAAATATCCATTCAATTTCAGGAGATATAGAGCAAGTTCTTCTCCATCCCAGTATGTCAAATGGTCCCAATGTGGAAAATTCCCTTAATGTCATAGAAGAGATGAGCTGGTATAGTAAAGTTAACATTTCTATAGCTGTAGGGTTTATTCACATGGATTAGACCAGAAGTTTCTGAGCAATAATTTAAATTCCTCTGGGAGACATTTTAGGCCCTCCATAAACTAATCTTACTTTACCTGCACAACCCTTTTTTCATTAATTATTAAGGAGCAATTCCAGTCCATTATATTTCAGTTCATTCTAATTATTCTCTGCAGTTACACATGTTCTAATTGTCAAATCTCATCTTCTATGCCTGCCCATTTTCATCCTTCATAAATACAACATTTTACACAATTCAACACCTTCTCTACTCTTGTTTTTATGACTATTTTTAATTGGCTCTCCTTCTGCCAGTCCGATTATTCCTTGTCAGTCACATTTTCTGGATCTTCCTCCTTGCCTTGTCCTGAGACATGTCTACATCCCTTCCAGAATTTGTCATTTTTCTTTTCTATCATGTTAGCCAATCTGATAGGTGTGAGGTGGTACCTTGGAGTTGTTTTAATCTGCATTTCTCTAATAAATAGTGATTTAGAACATACTTTCACGGGATTATTGATAGTTTTGATTTTTCTTCCAAAAACTAATATAGAAATGAAAGTTGAAACAACTCTGAGGTACCACCTCACACCTATTGGAATAGCCTAAATTACGAAAAAGGAAAATCTTGGATCTTAAGGGGTATGTGGAAAAACTGAGACACTAATCTACTTCTACTCCAAGGTTGAGTTGTGTACTGATCCAACCATTCTGGAGAGCAATTTGGAACCATTCCCAAATGGCTATAAAACTTTGCATACCCTTTGATTCAGCAATACCTTTGCTAGGTTTATATTCCAAAGATATCAAAAAAAGGGACAAAAGGACCTATTTATACAAAACTATTTATAGCAGTTCTTTTTGTGGTGGCTACCAATTGGAAATCAAAAGAAATAAGGACAAACAATAAAATCAAGGTTCATATTATCTCTTCCATTAGAATATGAGTTTCTTGAGGTCAGACACTTTTTTCTTTGTATTCTTAGCACTCAAGAAAGTGCCTGGCACATGGTAAGTACTTAACAAATGTTTGTTGATTGATTGATTAATACATTACTCACAACCTGTATTCTAGAGCGGCACATCTATTCATTTTTCTGCTTACTCTTCCATATGCCATCCCCATTCCCATCTCTTCCTTTGCCCATTCCATTTAGCCCTACTCAATCTGCATATCCTTCTTTCTTTTGATGGCTTAATTATATATGAACATTCTTTCTCAACCTAATGCCATACCCAGGTTGCCAAGTCTAGTCCTCATTTGATCTCTTGGCACTTCCTTATTCTTTAATTGACTCACAGATGTGTAGCACAAAAAGCCCCAGACCATGTATCTTTAACTTAGCCTCCATCTTCCACAGTGTCTGGAAGAGGGCTAGTCCTGAAGTAGATGCTGAATCAATATTCCCTAATGGATTACCCTAATTTGACCATCTTCTGACATCTAAGAACATGGGGATAATTCAATTTCTAGAAATTAAAGAAACAATTCTTATTCATCCAGAAAGGAAAAGAATGCTGTCATCCCAAATGCCCTTTCCCTAATGCACTTGAAAATTATCATAAGAATTATAAAACACAATGGGAAATTTTCACAAAACTGAAAACACAGCATTTTACTGAACAGTTTTATATTTGTGTCATATGACATTGAGACCTACCTGCTGTTTCCTCCTCTGCAAAGAAAACATGACTTTGGCCCTTTCAGACCCTGATCTACTGGTAAGTCACTTAACTCCTCCTTGAGAAGCACTTTACTCAAATATTCAATCAACAAGAATTTATTCTGCTCCTACCTCTGTGGCAGAAATCATAATTTAGAAAAACATACTCTGGGAGCAGCTAGGTGGCAAAGTGGATAAAGCACTGGCCCTGGATTCAGGAGGACTTGAGTTCAAATTTGACCTCAGACACTTGACACTAGCAGTGTGACCCTGGGCAAGTTACTTAACCCTCTTTGCCCCGCAAAAACAAACAAACAAAAAAGGCAAACAAGCAAAAAACAAAACAAAAAAAGAAAAACATATTCTATGCTAGTTTTTATTGGACAAGGAAAAATAATATTTTCAGGTTTTGAGAAAAAATAACAAAGCTTTATTTAATAAGAGGATGTTGGAATGATATGAGCACCAGTTCTAAAGTCAGAGGTCTTGGTTTTCAAATTCCATTTTGATCTTGAAAGAATCACTAACTTCCCTGACTTTTAGTTCCTTATGTATAATAGAGGGGTTTGGACAGGGTGATTTCTATTAGTACCTTCTAAATTTAGGGCATTATTTGTACTTGCTTTTTGATGGTACAAAGCATGCTGTGGGTTGAGAGGGTAGCACTTCACCTTCTCTTCACTTACCCCCATATAAGAAGTTGAGGCTGCAAAAAGACAAAAGATCTATTTTTATCTGCTTAAAGACAGGTAGAGCATAGTGGATAGAGTGCTGTGCCTGGAGTCAGAAAGACCTGAGTATAAATTTGGCTTCAGACACTTACAAACTTGGGCAAGTGTCTTAACCTCTATCTCCCTCCATTTCCTCAGGTATAAAATGGGAATAAGAATAGCACCTGTAATCCAGTATTGTTATAGAGATTAAAAGAGATAATATTTGTAAAGCATTTAGCACCATTTCTAGCACATAGCAGATACTTAATAGATTGTTTCTGTTCTTTTTAGTTAGAGCAATAGTACTACTGTATATAAGGATATGATGATGTTAAAAGATCACTGAGACAAAGGGATGGGATAATCATAATAGACAACTGGGACAAGGCCAAACTACTTTACGTCTATCTTCTTTCATCAGATATTAATAGCTGTACAGAGAATGATAAGACAAAAAATGATTACTAGAGAACTGAAGCAAAATAAATAAGAAAAAAGGAAGAAAGCATCTAGCTCCTGTCACTAAGTTCCAGGAATTCTATTGAGATGAAGACATCCCAGCTTCTTTTTTGGGGGGGGGGGCGCTGAGGGGAGTCAGTCAGGATTAAGTGACATCCAGGGTCACAGAGTTATTATCTAAGGCCATATTTGAACTCAGGTCCTTCTGACTCTAGAGCTTTGTGCTATATCCACTGTGCCACCTAGCTGTCCCAAATCCCACAGATCTTGTCATTGTTGTTCAGTTATTTCAGTCTTGTATGATTATTCATGATCCCATTTGGAGTTTTCTTAGCGAAGATACTAGCATAGGTTGTCAATTTCTTCTCTAGCTCATTTTACAGATGAGTAACTAAGGCAGATAGGGGTTAAGTGAATTGCCTAGAATAACACAACTAGTAAATGTCTCAGGCTGAATTTGAACTCAGGTCTTCCTAACTCCAAGCCTGGCATTTTATCAACTGCTCCACCTGAAGATCAAGCAGGTGTGATTGCCACTATTGGTGGATGAGGTTGAAAACAATCCCTAAGAAAGAGGTGACATAAATTTGGAGACAGACTAAAATCCTAATTTTCAAAAGGGAACACGTTTGATTTTGTAGACTGCAAGCTAATCAGCATACAGCTAAGAAAACCCTCAATGTGGTGATGAAGAGGCAGACATGACTGAAAACAACTGAACGACAGCAAGCCAATCAGCTTATCTTCTCTTCTTAATAAAATTGTAAAATAATGGAATGATTTCCAAATACTTAAAAAGGGGGAAAGGAATCACAGAGATACAAAAGGCAATCAGTCTGATGGATTAGATAGTAATTGCTAGGGTACAAATTATAAGATGCTGGAAATGACTTGATGACAAGTAAATAAAGAACAAGCTAGAATTCTTTATTTAAGATTCATAAAATAAGGTAGAAATCCCATGTTTCTCTCCTTTTAACAGGGAATTGCCATGCACATTGACATAACTCAAACTAAGCCTGAGTTTAATGAACTTTGACATATTTTTAGCACCACAAAAAGCAAATAGAGTAGCTATAAGTAAGACTGGGTGGTGTATGCAAATGAAGGATGTTTTTAATTCAGAGGAACTGGTCTAAAATCCTGACCCTTCCACTTGCCAGTGGTGTGACTTGAGGTGTCACCTGAACTACTGAGATTTAGTTTCTTCATTTGTAAGAAGAGGTGGTTAGACTATATAGCCTCTGAAAACTTTTTCAGTTCTATGTCTGTGATCCTACAATCAATGGCTCTCCCACATAGCTCAATGACTAGTGGAATAGAAAGTCATATATTTCAAAGAAGGGATGCATGAAAACATTGCTGTTAACTCTTAACAAGAGCTTAAATTAGGTTTGTCACATAGGAGAATTGATATGTTACTTCTTATAGGAGTCTGTAGGAAACAATGACGCACTCTCCTTTAAGGAAGTCACATAACATTAGTCTAACCTAGTTTCCTCAATTGTTAAATGGGAATGAATACTAATAATATCGACCTCCAGGATTGTTGTGGGAATCAAATGAGATAGTATTTATTTTTTGTTTTGTGGGGCAATGAAGGTTAAGTGACTTGCCTAGGGAAACACAGCTAGTAAGTGTCAAGTGTTTGATGCCATATTTGAACTCAGGTCCTCCTGAGTCCAGGGCCTGTGCTTTATCCACTGTGCCTTCCAGCTGCCCCCAAATGAGATAATATAATATTTATAAGGCACTTAGCACAGTACTTGATACATATTAATTACTTAATTTTTTTCCTTCCTAATCAAAAATTTAATCTGAAAAACAAAGACATGAAGTACATGCACATGACTCTCATACAGAGAGTCAGGTAATAATACAAATGAATGCAACTGTGGTTGGCTATAAATCAGATTTTCAGAAAACTTAACTAATTTTCACAATATAAGAGAAATCACTATTTAAGTGAACCTTTCAGTGAATCATATTATAAGGCAACTCTTTCTAATCAATGGTAATATCTATCCCTGTCAATGAGAACTGATTCTAATGATGAATTTGATTGGAAGAACACTTTATTAAACATTTATACAGAACATGGAGGGAAAGAGGACTTTAAACTAAGATCTCTAACCTCATTTATCTTTATACTATGTAGTTAGTTGTGCTACCATCCTAATGTCTTTTTTCTCAAACACTTGTTGATCTAATTACTGATTCATATGAAAATTGTGACAAAGGTTCACAATAACAAATCTTTGGGGGGGGGAGTCATAGAATCATAGATTTAAATGTTTAAGGCAGTATTGAGATCATGAAATCGCCCATGATATGATTGTATATTTATCTGAACAATGGGACAAAAAGCTAACATAAGAAATCTTGGGATCATAAATTTACAAATTGAATGAATATTAGAGATCATTTAGTCCAATTGCCTTAAGTTACAGAGGAGGAAAATAGGGTCAAAGGAAGTTAAGTGACTTCTTTAGATTACAGAGGCAGTAAAAACAGCATTAGAACTCTTTCCATTGTACCACACTGGCTTCCATCTAAAATAATTTTTGTATGTCCCTTACTTTCTTAGTTTGAGATCCCTTGTCTGGAACATCAATTCTCTCCCTAATGTATGTTAACCATGTGTTTCTTAGGCAATAAATACTTATTGAAGGATTGAGTAATATGAATCAACATTACAAACATTATTCTGTCTTGAAATGGTTTCCCCATTCATTTAAATGATGACAATACACATGCCTTCAGGGCAGCTAGGTGGCCCTGTTGATAAAGTACTGGCTCTGGATTCAGGAGGACCTGAGTTCAAATCCAGCCACAGACACTTGACCCTTGCTAGGTGTGTGACCCTGGGCAAATCAAAACACTCAATGTCCTACCTTACCCCCCCCCAAAAAAAAATACTCATGCTCTCTGCCTTGGATACACATTTTACTTTTTCAAGTGACTATTTTTTTTAAGTGCTGGGAATGATGATCAACTTATGTAATAATAAACCCATTTATGTAATCCTTTTTTAGTTTGAAAGTGCTGCTTCACGGGTAGATAGTATAAATATTCTGATATCTATTTTACAGTTTCAGGAAAATGAAATGACTTGCCCTTACACTTCTACCTAGAAATGTGTAAATTGAGATTTGAACCCAGAACTTATAAGTCCAAGTACAATATTCTTCCTCCTTTATCATATAATGATAGACAGGACTAAAGGTATACCTGAGCATGCCCTCACAGTCACTCCCCTATTTCTTTTGTTTTTCCCCCTTAATTGATCTCAACCCAGAACAATAATAACAGCTAATTTTTTTTACAACTTTAAGGTTTGCAAAGTATTTAATAAATATAATATTTATTGCCCACAACAATGCTGGAAGGTAGTATTATTACTATTAATAATGGTAAAATATTTCCCATGTTACAGATGAGAAAATTGAGACTGAACAATTAAATGACTTTCTTAGGGTTACACAGATAGTAAATGACTAACAGCAGGATTTAGACCCAAGTCTTTTTGAATTTGTCTAATACTCTTTCCACTGTGCCACCTAGTTGACTCAGTTTATTTTATTATGATTCACTTTTTCCCAAAAAGTAGAAAAAAAGAAACTGTGGACAACAGTTTGTTTCAAATAACTGGATTCTGGTGAATTAAGGTTTCATTCTATCATAGATTAAGAATGGAACCAGACCTTAGAATTCATGTGTCAATTGCTCTCATTTTATATCCGAGGAAATTTAGGCCCAGAGAAATTAAATGACTTGGCCAAGGTCATCCATGTAGTAAGTAGTTGAACTGGGATTTAAGCATTTCCTGTGACTCAATGTTTAGCATTCTTTTCACTGTACCATCAATTTGCAGTGATTGAGGTTTTCCTGTATTTTAAATGGCCAAACTACAGACAACCAGTTTGTGGACCACTAGAACACTGGGCTTTAAGAATTAGCATGATGTAGAAAAAAAACAGTATTGGATTTGAGGCTAAAGATCCTAGGTCCAAGTCCTGACTATCACCTAATACCTATGTAACCTTGGGTAATTCACTTAACAGTTCTAGAACTCATCTTTTAAATAAGGCCATTAAGGGGCAGCTAGGTGACATAGTAGATAAAGCACCAGCCCCGGGTTCAGGAGCACCTGAGTTCAAATCCAGCCTCAGAAACTTGACATTGCCCCATTAAAAAAATAAAAGTAAATAAGGGCATTGGATTAGATGTTCTTTAGCATTTCTTCTTGGAGGTTGCAAATGTATGAACCAGTGCTTGCTGGTTTTGAATTCATTCATACCAATCATCCTCATATCTGGAAAATTGGGTCCCCTTTGTCTCTCCTACCTGCATAGCTTCTTAATTCACAAAGTAGCACATGTTTTACTCTGCTGAGTGGAAAGTAAGTCCCTCCCTTGTTAATGAGCAGGGTTATGTACTTCTGAGAGCAAAAAGCTGAGTCACTTCTCAGGGCAGGAACTGAACATGAAGTTTTCCACGGAGACTGTCTTTGACTTTTTATGGTTCATGTGAACCTCTAGTCAAAGATGAACTCCTACATTATAAGGAATGTGGGAATTTGAACTGGGAGGAACAGGGAAACCAAGAAATATGCCATACTGGCACCAAGAAGCCAGGGCAGCCTACTCTAAATACTCCTTTGAAATGATCTTTGCTCACTTGGAAATCAAGAAATTCCCTAAGCCATGTACATCTATGCCAGTGGAGAATTGTGGGCTGATGTTAGTAATTGTCATAATTAAACATTTATGGACTATTGGGAGAAAATGGTGTGGTACAAAATACAGAATTAGATTAGCTGTGGAGCCTACCTAATGGAAATGTGTGTGTGTGTGTGTGTGTGTGTGTGTGTGAGAGAGAGAGAGAGAGAGAGAGAGAGACAGAGAGACAGAGAGACAGAGAGACAGAGAGACAGAGAGAGACAGACAGATAGACAGACAGAGAATGCTAGGCTTTAGCTAAATCTGGGAGAAGAAAACAGCTATTACTTTCTATTAACTGAATTTATTCTCACCCCTCTAAAAAGCAAGTCAGAGTTCCTCCCCCATTATTCTTGACCCCAGTGATTTCTTTGAAAAATCCCACACCACCCACTGACCCCCAGGAACATGAATGCCTTTGATTAAAGAATAATTGTTTACAACCTGAGCAGGCTTTATGTACCTTTGTTTAATTAATACAAATTATTTGTTTTTGCTGAATTAAAGAAAATGGGGGAATACATACAGTGTCTAATTAAAGAGTAAAGTTCTGATGGAAATCAAAAGCAGGTTCTGGGAGAAGAGAGGCTCCCATTGTTACCCAGAGGAAGTGAGTACAAAGGAGCCATAGTAGTCCCAGTCTATCACAAAGCTCCCTGGCACTTGGGTAGGTTCCTTGAAGGTGTCTCAGCCATTCACACTAGGAATTTGTGGGTGTCTTCATTGTCACCCAAGAAGAAATCAGCAAGACTCAGGTGAGCAGTAGGCTGTTCTTAATTACAACTGCCCCAGAGTTTAATTTTCTTTGTAACAAAAGAAAAACAGATCCATTCTCTTTTCTTGTTCTTTCTCCCTTCCTTCCTTCCTCCCTCCCTCCTTTTCTCTTCTCCTCTCCCTCTTGCTCTCATCTCTCTGTCTGTCTGTTTCTCTCTGTCTCTCTCCTTTTCTTCCTTTCTCCTTATTTAACAAAGAAGACTAACTTGGGGGTTGGGAGGGCTTGCTCTATGTAACATGACACCTCATGTGGTTATTCATATAAGAAGCCCAAAGATGAGAGATGCAATGGCCTAGCTATCAGAGACCAGCCTGGTGAGAAATGTACTTTTCCAGAAATGAAGAGCCATTCTAATTCCAGTTGTAAGACCTAACTGAATGATGTTAGGGGAGATTTCTGACTTTCCAGGACATTGAAAACCTTCATGTACTTTATTATCTTTTTTTTTTAATGTTCTTCATTTATTATCAAGGGCTCATACTCCTTTTCTCTGTAAAGAATTAATTGTTATTTGAGGTTTTTATGCCTGGGTGCACACTGGCCTGGGGCTCCACAAACCGCACAGTGCTCCACCCACTCGTTGTAGCCCTTGCCATGGCTCTGGCACCTCACGTCATCACCACTCGCCAACGCCTACATGGGCCTGGCAAAATTATAATGATTGGAAGCCTAGTGAGGGCAGTCATGTGATTGTCAGAGTGGCCATCCCATTGACTGGGGCTGTGTGGGGTGTTTCTAGGATTGGGGGAGGAGAATTGGGCATTCTAGGTGGAAGCTGGAAAGTGACAGGCGTTCTGGGCATATTTTCAGCTGATTCCTGGGTGGTGGTATTTTTTCAGTTATTATAATTTCCCTTTCCCCATATTATTTCCTTTCCCTTGATCCTACTGATCCTGTTTGTGTTTTGTTTAAGTTCCTTCTTGTTAAAATAAATCTTGTTCTGTTTTGAGGGAGGCTGCCAGTCTCCTTCCTTACCCCAATATTGCGGCAAGCCACTTAGCTAGCACTCCCCAATTAAAAATTGATCCCCACATTTCTTCTCCCCAACCTTGGTGGGATGGGGGGAGATAAACATCTTGATTTCTGTATAATAAAATTACTTCCTGCTATTTTGAACCAAATTTCTGCTATTATTTTGGTGCCATTCAATAAGTCAAACTCCTTTCCTTTCCCACATTATCCACTCTTTGTCCTATCCTGCCCTATTACAGGAGCAACAGGTGGTTCAAGAAAAGGCCCGAACATGAAGTCAGGAATACCTGAATTCAAATCCAGGCTCAAACACTTATTAGCTGTGTGGCCTTGGGCAAGTCACACAAGCATTTTTTGTCTCAGTTTCCTCAACTGACAAATGCGATAATGGGACCTATCTTCCAGGAGTATTGTGAGTTTCAAATTAGATAATGTTTATACAAAGTGCTTAGCATTCATATGTACTACATAGTAGGTACTATATAGATGCTTATTCCTTCCCCTACTTTTTGTCTATCCAGGTGACCTCTAATTTGGCAAATGATCACATATCAGGGATCAGGAAGGAAGAAAAAAAACACAGTAAGGATTCTTCATTCTAAAAGTCCTGTGCTCTGTGTCTATGCTCTGCTGCTCTTCTCTTATATTCGGCTCTCTAGCAATCCCATTCTAACATTAGAAAGTTCCTTCTCATTCTCTGTCTCAATCTCTCTCTTCCTTACTTTTTATCATTTGCAGGCTAACTCCAGACCAGCTGCTGGTTCCAGGGCTGATTGCTTTTTTTCCCCATACCATTAAAACACTGGGAAAGGAAGAGGTGTTGGTGTCCTTTTCAATTTGCTCTCTATTTCCACGACTTTTCCTCTACTTTCATCACCCAGTACATTTTGTCTGTTGAGAATATTAACTCTATCAAGGGGTGTGTGAGTAAATGTTTAACAAACAGCTCTCTGGGAAAAAAAAGTTCACCCGACACACTTTTAAGTTTAATTTTCCTCATGAACATTTTCTGCATCACTTTCTTAAATCTAGACAATCAACAATACAGTAAATCTAGTCCTGATTTGTAGCATTGTAGCAGTTGGCAGTTTTTGAAGTGTAAATACTCAAATCAAAATTTAACAGCTAGATCTTAGAAACCATTTAGAACTGACTCTAGCACACCTCTATCATGACCTTAATTATATCATTGTTATCCTCCCTCTTCTCTCTCAAGGAGGTTAGTGTATTTCTCACAGTTTTCCACTCAACCTTACTAGCATATTTGGAAACTTGAACATTTATACTTGTCTCTTTGAACACTCTGGCCCTTAGTCCATAAATCACCCTAGTGTCTCTGTCTCTGCTTCTCTCTCTCTCTCTCTCTCTCTCTCTCTCTCTCCTCTACTTATCAACTCTTTCCTCATTGCCCATAAATATGTTCTGTTTTCCCCAACCTTAAAAACCTTGCTGCCATACCCTCAAGCCAAAATATTATATTTCTTTCTCCCATTGGACTGACACATTCTGAATGTCATCTCCCCTTGCCACCTCTACTTTCTCCTTTATCTTCTGCAATCTAGCTTCATAATACACTGCTTTGTTAGAACTCAGGCATTACCAATGATCTTTTCATTCCTAAATCTGATGTCATAATCTCATTCTCTTTGACTTCTCTGTCACTTATAAGCTGACCTCCACATATTTCCTCTTTCCTAAGTTACTTCCTCAGTTACTATTATACTGCATTCTCATAGTTCTATTCTTATGTGTGAAATTGTCCCCCTTTCAGTATTCTTTTCTTAATCATCATCCATTTTCCAACACTTAAGTAGAGGTGTCTCAATACCCAGACCTGTCCCCCCCCCTTTTTTTCTTTTTACATTGTCTCATTTGGCAAGTTCATCTGTTTCTATAGGTTCAATTGCTACCTCCTTTCCCCGCTCAACTCTACCTCCTGGATTCCCTGACATCCTTCAAGTTCTAGTCAAAATCCAATCTTCTCTGAGAAGCTTCCTGATTCCCTTAAATGGTAGTGTCTTTATTAATTATCTCCAATTTATCCTTGTATGTGTTTTGCTTTGCATATTGTTTTTTGTATATTTTCTCCCTCATCAGACTGTAAGATTCTTAAGAGCAGGGGCTGTTTGTCTTTTTTTTAATATCTGTTACAGTATTTGGCACATATTAACTACTTGATAAATCCTCACTGACTGCCCCTATATGTATCCCAAACAGTTAGCACAATGCCAGTTAGCACATTAAGTAGGTACTTAACAAATGCTTATTTACTGACTCCTAAATGTTTATGTCAAGCCAAAACCTTACCACTGATCTCTTAGAATGAAATGTTAACTGTTTATAGGATAATAGGATATCATGCTGATATTTTAAACTTATTGTTATGGGGGAAAAAGGGTACGGGTTAGGGTTCTTAGGGTACGGGGTTGGGGTTAGGGGTAGGGCTTCTTAGGAATTCCTCTTTAAACAATTACACCCTCTTGCACACAAAAGCAGTTAGAATAAGATGGTAGTTTATCTAGGGGCAAGGGAAGGGAAAGGGGAGGAAAGGGAAACCATGAAAGAAATCCTTGGACTTTTCATAGGAAGAGAGGTATGGAACAAAGCACATGGCTCTGAGATACCAATCTCCTTGAGCAGGAGACTGGCAGGTACTTTTATAGAGGATTGATGGGGGGGGGGGGTGACCATTTGACTGTGTAAAGTTCCTTTAGTGAGGGAGGACCATCCCCCACTGGTGGTGGCTAGAGGAATTGGGTGAGGGGTGGCTATGGATCTCTCAAGCCATCTCTCTTTTCAGGACACAAAGGCAGCAGCCACACCCAAAGTTATCTCCCCAGGGGTAAGGGAGATCAGAATGAAGGGTGGAGGTGCCAAAGCTAGCTCAGTCTGATCTGGTTCTCTTATCTCTCTAGGTGTATCTGTCCTCTGGTTTAGTTTCTCAGGGACAAGATTCCTTGATGTGCCCCAGAGAACTTCTGGGGTACATTGGGCCCACAACACTTATTGTGTCCAAAAGGGACATCTTCTTTAAACATAATTCTCCTTCAAACCTTTCTATTTCTTCTGTGTATATTATCATTTGGTTAAACCCCTGAATTTTTCCTATGACATCCTTGATTATTTTCTATCCCTCATTACCAAAATCCAAACAATTGCAACTACCTTTAATTCTATCCTTACCGTATATCTTGTGGTCATCCTCTTCCTTTCAATCACATTATCAACAACCCATTTCAGACTTATCACTTGGTCCCTCAGCCAGTAATATGTTTCAAGTTATTTTCCACATTTACTTTTCAATTCATCCTCCACACTATTACCAAAGCATTCTAAGATGCAGATTTGACTCTGCCACTGTCTTGGTGAAAAAACTCCAGTGATTGGATTTTAGTATTAAAAGTTCTCAGTCTGGCATTTAAGGTCATATACAGTCTGCCCACAACTTACCTTTCCATTTTTATCTCACATAATAGCAGATGAGAGCAATGATTTATTTTGTTACTATAAGAATCAAGTAGAAAAAAAAAATGACTAGCTACATTCCATCTCTCCAGTCTTGTTCAGAGAAACTTTACAGGTGATTTGTATAGACCAAGGGTCTGATGGTAGCTGAAATGAATTTTGTCATCATGACCCAAAGAGCAGTTGGAATTTATATAGCAGAAAGCTGCCACTGGAGGGGATGTGTTCAGAAAACATACATAATCTAAATGTGAGGGCTTCTGCTGACTTTTACTTGCTGGTGTAGGGCCACTATTGTTTTGATTCAGAAAAATTGAAATATCCTCTGAAGTTCTGGCTAAAAGACCTGAAGGAGATATGTCCTTGTAAGAAAGATGCTTAGATAGTGTTGGAATATTTTCAAATTGACTAGCCTAATTTTGGGGGGACTGATCTATGGATGACTAATTTGGGGACTTGTGACTATTTGGCTGACTGCGTTAATTTAATGTGGGCCATTTATAAAGTTCCACCACACTGCTCCCAAACTGATAGACTAAAGATTAAGAAGCCTATTAACCAAATAATCAAAGCAGAGTTTATTTATGAGATACTATTTCAAATTAGCAATACAGGGAAATAAAGTGTACAACCTGACTGCTTTCCTGTGGTCTCTTTCCACTGCGTCTCTTTCGCACCTACTGCGCCTTGAACTTCTTGAAAACAATAAGGGCCTTATCCGCCTCCGGCCTCAGGGCAAGTTACACTTTCCCTGGTTTGTATTAAGGCCCGTAACCTTGTCAGCCCCGTCTCTCCTTTTCCCAACCCAACTCTCCTCTGTCCATGTCCGGGCTCCCCTCTAGTCAGCCTCTCTCCTAGTCCTTCCTCGTGTCTCCTTCCTGTAATCCGTCTCCTCCATCAGTCTCCTTCCTCTGTCTCTCAAGTCTCCTTTATCTAGTCCCTCTCCTTCTAGTCTCCTTCCTCCCCTGTAGTCAGCTGTTCTAGTCCGCCTCCTCTTCTCTAACTCCCAGCTCTATATATACCTTTTCTTCTCTATACTCAAATCTCGGGGCTTCCTTCACCCCCACAGACCAAGCTAATCTGCCAGCCAGGGCTGCGGCTGGTTTTGGGGGGGGTGCACTCCCCCTTATGCCTCAGCACAGGCCATCCGGGATCCTTCAGATAGTTCCGCTCAGGTTGGGGGCTTTTTTTTCCCCCAGCTGTCTGACCTGGCATCTTGTATAGCCCACGGGGCTTTTTCACTCAGCTGAAGCTGAGGAGGAGGGGGAGAGACCCTGAGGGCCTAAGGCTTTCTAATCTCAGCCTAAAGGTAGGGTCCCCAAATCAAAATAAATTTCCACAATAGAATCATTGAAAGACCACTGACTAACTTCAGAGAGGGGTGCCAGTCAGGATGCTCCCATAGGAATGTCCTCTTGGATAGTGTATGTCAGTGTGTATGACTTTGAGGATTTTCCTCATAATTGATTTTCTGTGCTTCTTAAAGGTCTTTTCCTTTGAACCAATGAACTTTCTGGTTGATCTGATAAAGGAAAGATTACTTGCAGTTCTTAAATCTCATGTTTTGGTTTAATGCTAAAGCATAGTTTTTCTGGGTCAACTTTAAGGGAGCCAAAGATTAAGAGAATCTCAGACTCAATTATTCCCTTTAATATGCTCTATATTCTAGTCAAACCATTCTACACAGTTCCTCAAACTGTTCATTTCATCTCCTGTCTCTGTTATTATGCACAAACTATCTCCTAACCTAGTACACATTTCCTTCTCATCGTTGCCTTTGGCATTTCTTACCTTCCCTCCAAGCTTAATTTGGGTGTCATCTCATAAAGAAAATTTTCTCAGATTCCTCCAGGTAGGGTTCTATCCCTCCTCAAGTTACCTTGTGTAAACTTTATCTGAGTATTTTTGTTTGTGTACCTTTTCTATCCCTACAGCAACATGTAAGGAGCTTGAGAGCAGAGATTACTTTATTTTAGTAATATACTGCTGGATCAGTGATTTGCAGATTAATAAGGAGCAAGAATTTAGTAAGCACCTCTTATGTTCCATGTACCCTGTTAAATACTTTACAAATATTATCTCATTTGATCCTCACAACAACTCTGACAAGTATATGCTGTTATTATCCCGATTTTCTGATTGAGGAAATTGAGGTAGAAGCAGGGTGTGACTCACTTATCCAGGCTGGCACAGCTGGTAAATGTTGACAGCTAGGTTTTAACTCATGTCTTCCTAACTCCTGGCCCAGTGCTCTGTCCATTGTGCCACCTAGCTGCCTCTGTAAGAGGTACTTAATAAGTAAATAACATAAATAATAAATCTTTGTTGCTATGAATTTAATTTAGCATCATTTACCTCATCTGAAGTGTGCTCCCAAATGTGATCTAAGCCCTTCTCAGCTCTCACAGTCTTGGCAAGCATTAAAAATATATAAAAGTAAACACCACCCACAAGTGTAAATGGGTGCCAAATAATCCTTTTCTGTACTTACTAGCTTCCTTCCTTTGATTACACAGTTTCCCACCTTTTTCTGACTAGTTGTCCCTTGCCTTTGAAGTCTTTCATCCTCCAACCTCCTTTATTGTGCCTGAGTACTTCTTCCATCTTCCATATCATCTCCTCTTTCTTGTAATCCATGTCCAACAATTTGGTAAATTCCTAGTGTGGAAACTCAAACTTTTTATATAGATTAGTAATTTAGACTTGGCTAGGGAATTGAGAGAATTTGACTTTCTCATGGACACATAGCAAACAAATATCTGAGGCAGAATTTGAATTTATTTCCTTCCGACTGTCAGCCACTATTATATCAGACTGCCTCAAATTATTTCTTTATTGTATTTATTACACTTCCCACCAGAACCCTCCAGGATGCTGGTAATAACACTATCCATACATTCTCCCCTCTCCATGTTTGTGGTTGCATCCCAAAGATTCAGTTTTTACATCCATAAAATCTGGTGGTCGTGGTGGGGAGGAGTTAAGCCTCTGTTATGTATATTGTTATGAAGATAAAATGAACTCCTGCATCTCAAATCCCTTATAATTGAAAATTCTCTTTGTTATTACAGAATCCTTTTAACTCAGTAATAAGGTGGCTCTCCATACTAGAAGAGAATCTATCTCTAAGTGTTATCTTAACCTTCAGGGAATCAGGTTAATCCTCAGCAAAGCAGTCTACAACTTTTTAAGGGAATGATACCTGCTCAGGTTGCATCCCCTCTGCCAAGTTCCAATATTCTGTCAGTAAGCCTGTCAACTTCAGAGGTAGTGAGCTTCACTGAGGATAAACACAGAAGAGTTCAATTATTTTCCCTTGCCTTATCAAAACTATCCAAATACCTTCAGTTGTCAAGAACTCTGGCAGAAATCTTAGGAGATTAGGCACTTGTGTTATAACTTAGCAGAGATGCCCCACCTTAGAAATGTAAGCAGGGCAGTAACCTAACTGCAAAAAGAAGATGGATTCTTCTTTTTTTTTTTTTCCTCAAGTCAGTGAGACACATTTTCTTTTTTTTTTTTGAATCATCAAAAAAATTTTTGTGCCAACTGAGCTGATTTTGATTTGGCCTGAACATTTTCACCTCTCAACAATTCACATGCAATACTTGTCATGAGGGGAGTTTGCAGGACTAAACTGAAATAGAGACAGCATACCACTTCACTCAGAGGACAGAGTGATGATGTGCTTCCTTAAAATGTTCTTTGAAAACACAATTTATTTTAACAATAATTCTGCTTCAAATATACATACTACCACTTTGGAAGAATATTAGATGATGATAAATCCAAATGAAAACAAGTGGAAGAGGGGGCAGCTAGGTGGCACAGTGGGTAAAACACTGGCCCTGGATTAAGGAAGACCTGAGTTCAAATCTGGCCTCAGACACTTGACACTTACTAGCTGTGTGACCCTGGGCAAGTCACATAACCCTCATTGCCCTGCCAAAGAAAAAAAAATAGTAGAAAACAAGTGGAAGAGAGGTTTCTTTCATATAATTAAGTGCTATACCCCTTACTGATTTTAAGTAGTAGACACAATGTAATTATCTTCTAACAGCATAGATGTATAAATTGCATTGAACCATTAATGTCCTTTTCCTGGATATAAAGTTGATAAGTTTGTAATTGATATTGTTTTTGCTTCTTAAATCAGCATTGTATCTTTCCCTCTCCTAGAAAGTCATCTTATATAAAGTCAAAATAACTTTTGGAGAAGAAAAATACATCAAAAAAGTCCAAAAACATGTGCAATGTATAACACCTGTGGACCTCTTACATCACGAAGGAGTAGGTAGGGAGTGTTTTCTCATATGTCTTCATTTGAGTCCCATTTGATTTTTATCTATTTATTAAATATACTTTAGATTTTTTGGTATGTCATTGTTCTTTCTATTTCCATTTTTATATTCATGGTATATAATGTTTTCCTGGTTCTACTTATTTCAGTCTCCTTCATTTCATACAGATTTTTCCATGCATCTCTCTACTTATCACACATCTTATTTCTTAGAGCACAAGAATATTATATTCATATACCATAATTTGTTTAGCCATTCTCAAAAGGATGGGTATTGATATTTACAATTCTTACTGACGCTACAAATATGTTGGAGAATTTAGAGATTTTTCTCTTACCAATGGCTTCCTTTCCTTTGCTTACCTCTGCACCCACTTTTCATTTTTGAATACCATAGAGTTCACCTTCCCCTCTTTCCAAGCCTTTGATTTGACCCTGGTGCAACACTCAGTCCTTTGTATCCTGTGTCTACCATCTCCCCTGCTTTATGTTTCCTCCTACATCATATATAATCCCATGAAAGAAGAATTTACTTGTAGGCAGGTTTTGCCATGTTCTGTCTATAATACCCCTGTCTTAGATGCCTCTTTATTTATACTTCTGCCAAATTTACACTTTCAGCTTTTTCTTCTTCTGTACCTTTTGAAAATAGTCTCCTACTGGTCTCTCTGTTGTCATTTTGTTTCTATTACTGCCCTTACCTGCTGTCTTTATTTACTCCACCTGTACTTCTGTTTAGTATGTTAAAGAGGTAAATATTATCTTAACCTCTTAAATTCTGGATTTCTTTTTAAAAAGCATTTCCAATTTTTCTTTATTAATGACCACCAATCTTTTGTCCTGTAGAGTTAAGTTCAGATTTGCAGGATAGGTCAGCCTGGGCTACATGCTAAATTCCATTGCACTTTTGAACACAATATTCCATTCCCTCCTTCTTTCTCTAGTGTTTGAGGAATAGTTTTGCATTATTCAAATATCCTTTCCTTTGTATTTGAAGGTCTTTCTCCTTATGGCTTGCAGAACTTTTTTTCTGAATTGAATTGCCAAATTTAACCTCTATGTGTCTTGGAATTTGCAGCCTTAGGGTTATTTAATTATCGATATTTTTTCTGGAAACAATCTGTGAAGTCCATTTTCTCTAGTCCGAAATTCTGAGCAGTTCTTTTCTATTATTTCCTTACTTATAGTGTTAAGGTGCTTTGTCTTCGCATCTTCTTCTGGGAGACCTATCTCTGAACATTCTATGAGATCCATATGTTTTAGTTTTATAATGAGCATATTTTCTTTTAATGTTCTTTTTTCTTCTCTTCTAGGTTGCCCTTTACTTCTATGTATTTGCTTTTACAATCCATTATTCTCTCTTTTGTTTCTTTGGTGAGGATGCCATTGAAGATTCAAGATTTTCTATTCTATTAAACGCAAATTTTGCTCTCATAGTTCTCATTTCTCTTTTAAGCCACTCAGTAGCAGTGTGTTGTTGTTCCACAAATTCCACAGAAAAATTCTTTATCATTCTAGCATTAGACCATTATCCTTTATTTTGGAGTATTTACTTGTAGGTGCCTAAAATTCATAGTTCTGGAGGCCATATATCCTTCCCTTGATACAGTTTTTTCTATTAATTTACCTGTTTATGTTCAAGGTCTTTACATTTTCTTCCTAAATTCTTTGATATTTGCAGGCCCTTTCTCCCGTCATCTTCCTTATAAATCACTTTTTGATACCTCCCCAACCTACTCTGATTGTAGTTTCCTTGGGGACTAGATCTCAAAGCATCTCAGTCTCCTCCCACACTGGGCAATTCATGGTTCATCAGTCTAAATCCAAGTCCAGAATTCAGTGTGTTTTGAATAGTCTGAACTGACCCTGAGTAGATACTGTGTTCTTTACTTCAGACTTGGAAGAGTTTTGCATAACATTGATATACATACACACACACACATATACACAAAATCACACACACACACACACACACAGAGTGTCCTGTTCTAGAGACCTGTCTGACTCCCTCTGTTCCACAGTTTTCTGTCCCAGTACAGGCAGTTCAAAACCTGCTTGCCTAGGCATCAACAGTTTAGTGCTTTCTAGCACTGGTGCTTCTGGGTTGTCACTCCTATCAGGCTTTTTCTTTCAAAGGGATATGACCAATATGGCTCTTAAGGCCTGAACAAACTTCTAAAACCTAGAGTGAAATGTCCATGGAATTGAAAAGTGGAAGTGGGAGACATTTGCGAAAAGTTGGGTATCAGTGTAAATTTGTGTTGAGTTCTTTTTTTCTTTTCCTTTTCTTTCTTTTTTTTTTTTTTTGGTGAGGCAATTGGGGATAAGTGACTTGCCCAGGGTCACACAGCTAATAATTATTAGGTGTCTGAGGCCGGATTTGAACTCAAGTCCTCCTGAATCCAGGGCCAGTGCTCTATCCACTACACCACCTAGCTGCCCCTTGAGGTCTTTAGTCTATTGGTAGAGCTCTGTAACTGAGAACATAGTAGGTTGGGAGAGGTTTTTGAATGAACTCAGGATCAATGAGCTTCAGTTCTTGCATTTTGGGGTGGGGTTTTAACCTTATTTTGGGATTTGAATGTCCTAGACCTTGGAGGTAGCAGACATTGCTTTATCTTTGGTACATAATTTCTGTTTTGAAGAGGTTTGAGAAGTTGAAAGGATATGAGAATCTATCTATCTATCTATCTATATCATCATTGTTCACATGACCCTTGATATCATCTTTTGACCAATGGCAGTCTTGAATGGTTGATCTTTGTTCTAACAGAATCCTTTACCTACATGACTGATCAATATCCTTCCCCCTTCCCCACCTTTACAAGTTACCTGCCTGGGTTCAGGGTGCAATGTGTAGCCATGGATCAGAATGAAGCTAATTAATCACTATTTAAGTATTAAATCCATGACCTTAATTTCACTACTGTATTAAATGTTTATTGATTTCAGTAGCTACTTACTTATATCCATTTGGTTTGTCCTGTGATGTTTAAAATCTAAATTGTGGTTGCCTTAAATTAGAAGCTTCAGCACCAGTCTTTGGGCATTAAACATTTATTAAAGCATACAGGTGTTCACAAGGAGTTCAGAAAGTTAAGAAAAAGCCTATCTCACATAGAGTTCCAGCCAGGTTGGGTTCTTCCTCAAGTCCTCCTCCAGGACCCTGCTTTAATCAGGAACTGTCCAGCAAGCTGACTGTGGAAGCTTTTTATAGTTCTGGAACAGAGGCGGTACTTACACACTGCCTCAAGCTGATTGGTTGGCATCATCCAAATCCATTGGTTCTGAAGATGTTCTCAAGGTGTGATTACAATCCAGTTAACTTGAACTAGGCTAATCAGCAGTTAATCACTCTCACTTGATTCAATCAGTCTAGATTAATCTCCAGGTGGGTTTTTGAATATCTGCTAAATCTCATTATTTCATCACAGTCCAGAATAAATTGTTGACCACTTCTATTCAAGAATCTCTCAGGAGAGAGCAATGGTATTTTCCCTTAAAATATATGGTGTATGCTTACTTGAGCAGGCAATAATGTTTTCAGCATTAAAGACAAATGTTTCATATTCCTGGTAGAGACCCCTATATCTTGCATTTAAGTATCTGTATACCCACATGGGCATATTCAGCATTGTATAAATAACTGGGTAGAATGAACTTACTTATTTTCAAAAGTCAATTAAATATATTAGAAAGTTATAAAAAATTGTTAAAATGGAAAATATCAAGGAGATGATAAAGTCCTCATTATAGAAATAGGGTATTTGAGGTCCAGAGAAGGAAAATAACTCATCCAGTGTCACCCAGATAGTTAACAATTGAATCACTAATCTCTCCTTTTGTAATGCATGATATAAAATGATCAAACTGAAATATGCTTAGTGGTGACACCCAAATGCTGAAGAGGATAACTAGAATATGCCTAAATTAGTGGCATTTTTCACAATACTCATGTCAGTTGTAAACATTTTTGTGTTTAAAGTAAGATTGGATGCCTATAGATGTCAAGTCAATATGTATATATTAAGTACCTAATATATGCCAGTATGTGATCTAAGTACTGGGGATAGGTAGAAGATGACTAATAGTTCTCATCTACAGAAAGCTCACAATCTAATGGGGGAGACACCAGGCAAACATTTATATACATAAAGATACATATTCAGGACGAATTTGAGATAAACTCAATGGGAAGGAACTAAGATTAAGCATGGCTGTGAATGTTTTCTTGAAGAAGATTAGACTTTATATGTGACTTCAAAGAAGCCAAAGTAGCCAGAAGGTATACATAAGAATGGAGAAAGTTCCAGGTATGGAGAAGGAGCAAAAATGCTGAGAGGAGTTCTAAGGGAAGAGCCAAAATACCAGAGGACTGAGCACTCAGCTGAGCTCTTCCAATATTCTGCTCAAACCCACTTAGAAATAAGACCTTAAGTGAAATTCTGTAGTGGCAGAGTCAACAAAAAGTTATAGTGAGGCCTTCTTATACCCCAAGACAAATTAGGAGGTTGGGAAGAAAAATCTGTCATGTAGAGGTGGAGCATGGCTTAGAGATGGCATGAATACAACACTAGGTCTAAGTGACGGGGACAAAAGGAACAACAGATTCTGGAGTTCTCAAGTTGTACACAATAAGATAATCCTGCATTTGGTCAGAAAGAAATTATATGGTAACCTTTTTAGCACTGGATGCAGGATGAGATACTGTTTAGAAACTACTTTGCCTATATCCACTCCTGAATCATAGTTCATGGGCAGAAAGGATCACTTTCAGGTAAAAGAAGTGGAAGTCCTGAGGGGCAACTATTTGGCAATTCCATTTTTTATATCCACTTCTGGGTTAACTTCGAGAGCAGAAAGAAACACTTTCAGCAGAAGGGGCAGTATCACCTCTAGTACCAGTGGTATCAGAGACCCTAAGGAAGAGTATTATTTCCAATCCTGAAAAAGGAGAGGCCCTAGTACTATAGATTGCAATTTCAAGGGATTATGCACCCTTCCTGGGTAAGGATCAGAGTATAGACCAAAAGAGCAGTGACAGATCCTTTTCCTTAAGATGGCGTTGAAGGTGAAGAAGGAAGCGGTTGTTCCTCCCAAGACAGAAGCCAAGGCCAAGGCCTTGAAAGCCAAGAAGGCAGTATTGAAGGGTGAGCACAGCCACAAAAAGAAGAACATCTGAACATCTCCCACCTTCCAGAGACCCAAGACTCTAAGACTTTTGAAGGCAGCCCAAATACCCTCAGAAAAGTGCCCCAAGGAGAAACAAACTTGACCACTATGCCATCATTAAGTTTCCCCTGATCACTGAATCTGCTATGAAGAAGATAGAGGACAACAACACCCTTATCTTCATTGTGGATGTCAAGGCCAACAAGCATCAGATTAAGCAAGCTGTAAAGAAGCATTATGTCATTGATGTGGCTAAGGTCAATCCACTGATCAGGACTGATGGAGAGAAGAAGGCCTATGTCTGACTAGCTCCAAACTATGATGCTTTGGATGTTGCCAGCAAAATTGGAATCATCTAAACAGTGTCTGGGGCAGCTAGGTGGTGCAGGTCGTCCTGAATTCAGGAGGATCTCAGTTCAAATGTGACCTGAGACACTTGATACTTAAAGCAATGTGACCTGACACTTATAGCGGTGTGACATGACACTTATAGCCATGTGACTATTAACAACTCACGAAACCTGCATTGTACCGCAAAAAATAAATTAAAAATAAATAAATAAATAAATAAACTCCTGCATACTATTCCTGTACAATAAAGAAAATTTCCAGTAAAAAAAAAGAGCAGTGACAACACCTCTCCCCATATCATACCACCTTGGAAAACATTGAAAACTTTCAAATCTCTAGAAACGATTCTAAAAATAGCATTGTGAAAAAAAAACATGAAGACAGAAACTACCCTATTCCATCATGCCTGAGTCCAATATTAAACTAAAGTTATAATTTTAAAAAGGCTTGGAAAATGAGCAAACAATGACAAAAGAAAAAGAACCTGAACATAAAAAGCTACTATGGTGACAGGGAAGATCTTTTTTTATTTTGAAGTTATTGACTTTGTCTTGCATAAACCTCATTTATTTTCCCATTTTTTTCCTCTAATTCTTTTATTTGTTTATACAATCCTTTTTGAGCTCTTTCAATAGAACTTTTTGGTCTTGAGACCAATTCATTTTCTCCTTTAAGGTTTCACATGGAGGCATTTTGACATTGTTGTCCTTTTCAGAGTTTGTGTTTGGTCTTCCCTTTCTCCATAGTTGCTTTCTATGGGTGAGGGTACTTTTCTGTTTCTTACTCATATTTTAGCCTATTTTGTGACTTTTAAAGTCACATTCTGCTTGTGGGGTACAGGGGGACTGTTCCAAGCTACTTCTGTTGGAGGCCAGGGGCCTGATCATTAGTTTTCTGCTATGAGACCTCAGTGGCTAGGGACTTGTTCACTGCAATGGGGTGGCCTCACCTAATTGCACCTGTTGTGTAGTGGATACCCCACCTGGAAGATTGCCTTCTGCATTGTAGCTGGAGTCCTCACAACAGACCTGCTGTAGCACTATACTGTTAAGGCAAGACCATGGATCTTCAGCTACTGATCTGTTCTGTAGCTAAGAGCCTTCTTCTAGCTTGCCCCTACCCTCTGCATCGAGCTGTGCTCCCCTTTTACCCAAGTGACACAAACCTTTCCTGAAGGAATTCCAGGTTATCTCAAGCCAGAAAATTGTTTAACTCTGTCTTTTTTTAGATTTGTAAATCCAAAATCTGTTTAGAGGCTTAATTTAACATTGTTTTCAAGGGAAATTTGGGAGAGCTCAGACAACTTCCTGGCTTCTCTCTGACACCTTGGCACTACCCTTCAATAGGGAAGCTTAAGATACAAACTTAAAAGAGGAAAATGAAGTCAAAACAGCACAAGCAAAAAGAACAAGAAAAATGTGAACTGGACAGAAGCCAAACAAGAATTTCTGGAAGAACTAAAAATTAATTTTCAAAATCAAATAATGCCAGAGGGAAAATAAATTAAACAAAAGGAAGAAAAAAATGAAAAAAAAAATTAACAGCTGGGTCAAAGAGGCCAAATATATGGAAGAAATAATACCTTAAAAAGATTTGTCTGAAAAGGAAAAGAGGTACAAAAACTCACAAAAGAAATGAATGCATAAAAAAAATTTTAATTGAGCAAGGGGAAGATAATGAGACATAAAAAACAAAAAAACAATAAAGAAAAAAAGTTTGAAATATTCCTGATGAAAAGCCCAGAGCTGAATAAAAAATTTGACTCTCAAATGCAAGCCTTGAGATGCATGAAAAGGTAATCATGGAAGAGAAATAGTAAGATATTCAATAAAATGAAACTATTTACCTTTCTTTTTATTATTATTTTTCTTTTTCCATTCTAAGAGTATTTTATTTTTCCAATTACATGTAAACATAATTTTCAACATCCATTTTTGTGAGATTTTGCCTTTCAAATTTTTTATCCCTCCCTCCTTTCCCTCCCCCTTACCTAAGGCAGCAAGCAATATGATATAGGTTATACAGTACAATTATGTTCCACATAACTCATGTTGTGAAAGAAGAATCAGAGCAAAAGGGAAAAAAACATGAGAAAGAAAAAAAAACAACAAAAAAGTGAAAATAATATGCTTCAATATGAACTCCGATTCCATGATTCATTTCCTGCATTGAGAGAACATTTTCCATCTTGAAACTTTTGGAATTATCTCGGATTGTTTCATTGCTGAGAAGATTTGTGTCTATCATAATTGATAATTGCCCAATGTTGCTGTTATTGTGTACAATGTTCTCCTGGTTCTGCTAACTTCATGCAGCATCAGTTCATATAAGATCTTCCAGGTTTCTATGAAATCTGACTGTTTATCATTTCACAATATTGTTCCTTTATATTCATATACCTCTGTTGCTTGTGAATTCCTCACCACCCTAGGCTTGCACCCTGAGCTGGGATGGCTTCGCCTAGTCATACCTGTCCTGTGGGTGGTTCTGTAGCTGCAAGTTTGCCCTCTCAGCTGGAGCTGATAGGTCTTAATTGGCCTGCTATGCCACAAGTCTGCTGATCCAGGACCAAGGAGCCTCAGCTGCTAATCTCTGATGTGTTCAAGAGCCTCCTGCTGACTTGACCAGACCCCCTATGTGTTGCACTGAGCTGTGCTCCCCTTTTGCCCAAGTGAGACTGACTTTTCCAGAAGTTTTCTAAATTATCTCAAGGTGGAAGATTGTGTCTCTCTGTCTCTTTGTAAGTTTTGCAGTTCCAGAATCTGTTTAGAGGCTTGATTTAATGTTGTTTTTGAGGGAAACTCAGGAGAACTCAGGCAACTTTCTGTCTTCCCTCTGCCATCTTGACAAAAGTGCCTTTTGCTGACTTGCTATGTAAAATAAAAAGGGTGAATGCACCACCAATGAGGATGAAGTTAAAGCAATTATTAGAAGTCATCAAACCCATTTATATACTAATAAAAGTGACAAAGTAAAATGATTATTTATAAAAGTATAAATTTCTTATGTAAATAGAAGAATACTTAAATCTATCTTAGAATAAGAAATTTAATCATTTAAGGAACAAAAATCCCAATATTATATAAACCATTTGCAAAAAATAGTTAGAAGAGTCCTGTCAAATCCTTTTAATGACATACAAATGATTTCACTATGTAAAACAAGGAGAGCAAAAATCAAGATAGAAATATAAAGACCAATTTTCTTAAGTAATATTGAAGGGAAAAAAATTAATAAAATCTAGTAAGGAGATTACAGTAATACATCACAAAGATCATAAAATATTATCAGGTGGGATTTATACCAGGAATACAGAGTTGGTTTGATATTAGGAAAATTATCAGTCAAATTGGCCATATCAATAATAAGAACAAAAATCAGATGATTATATGAATAGATTCAGAAAAGCCTTTTACACAATATAATATCCTATCCTTGTAAAAGAATAGTTAAAAATCAATCAATAGAGCCTTTCTTTCTTTTTTTTTCTGGGGCCATGGGGGTTAAGTGACTTTCCCAGGGTCACACAGCCAGTAAGTATCAAGTGTCTGAGACCAGATTTGAACTTAGGTACTCCTGAATCCAGGGCCAGTGCTTTATCCTCTGCATCACCTAGCTGCCCCAATAGAGCCTTTTTTAAATTGATAAATACTATCTATCTAAAACAAAGAGCAAGCACTATCTGTAATGGGATAAGCTAGAAGCCTTCCCAATAAGATCAAAAATGAAGCAAGGAAATGTCCTTTATCACTTCTATTATTCAGTATTGTACTAGAAATACTAGTGATAGCAAAAAGACAGGAAAAATAATTGAAGTATTAAAAATAGGCAATGAGGAAACAAAACAATCCCTCTTATGCAGATGATTGGATGGTATATTTAGAGATCCCTAGAGAATTAAATAAACTAATTGAAACAATTAACTTCTGAAAAGTTTTAGTATATAAAATAAATTCACATAAATCAACAGAAATTCTACATACTACCAAATAAAATCTAGCAGGAAGAAATTGAAAGACAAATTCTAGTTAAAATAACTGCAAATAATATAAAATACTTGGTATTCTACCTTCTGAGACAAATGCAAAGATTATATGAACACTATAACTTTCATACAAATAAAAATCAAAACAATTAAAAAATATTAATTCCTTATAGTTAGGTCAAGCCAATATATTAAAATGCCAGTTCAACAACAATTAATTTATTTATTTCATATCATATCAATCAAACAAACAGCCAAAGAATCATTTTAGAGAGCTGGAAAAAATAATAACAAAATTCACCTGGAAGAACAAAACATCAATAATATCATGGGGATCAATGGAAAAAAGTGAAGGAAGACTGTCTAGCAGTTCTAGATTTCTACATTTCGAAATAATAATCATCAAAATATCTGGTAGTAAGTAATAGAATAGTAGATCAGTAGAATAGATTGGGTATACAATATGAAATAATAAATAGCCAAAATATTCTAGTGTTTAATAAATCCAAAAATCAAAGCTTTGGGGCTAAGAATTTAATATTTGAAAAAAAATTCTAGGAAAATGGGAAAGCAGGTTACACCAATATCTCACATCATAAGTAATTTAAACATAAAGGTAACATCATAAGCAAAGTTGGAGTGCATGAATAAAATCTACCCTCCAGATTTATGTATAAATGGAGAGTTTATTACCAAATGAGATAAAGGGAATTGTCATGAATAATATAGAGAATTTTGATTACATAAAATTAAAATAAACCCCAAAACTTGCAGAAACAAAATGAATACAGCAAAAATTAGAAGAAAAGATGTTAACAGAAAAATTCATCAGATAAAGGTTTCATTTCATAAAAATATAGGGACCTGAGCATATTTGTAAAAATAAAAATTTTCCCCATTTTCAAAAGAAGAAATCAAAGCTCTCAATATTAATATTTAAAATGCTTGAAATCATTTTTGATTATAGAAATGCAAATTAAAAGAACTCTTAGATTCCATGTCACATCTATCAGATTGGCTAACATGTCCAAAATAGTCTAAATCTACAACCCATTTAACCAATATCAATACTAGTTCTACATCCCAAAGAGAACAAAAAGTAAAAAGATATATTGTACAAAAATATTTATAGCAGTTCTTTTTGTGGTGGTAAAGGTTTTGACATTGAGAGAATGCCTATTATTTGGAGAATAGCTGAACAAGTTGTGATATAGGATTGTGATGGAATAGTCTTTTGTTTATAAGAAATGATGAGCAGACTGGTTTCAGAAAAACTTGGGAAAACTTATGAACTGATGCAAAGTGAAGTGAGAAGAACTTGGTGAACATTGTACACAGTAACAGCAATATTTTCAGGATGATCAGTTGTAAAAAAATAGCCACTCTAATAAAGATAACCATTTAAGAAAAATCCAAAGGACCCACGATGAAACATTTCCTCTATGTCCAAAAAGAGAACTGATGAACTCTGAATCAAATTGAAGTATACTTTAAAAAAAGCAAACCCTTTATTTCTATTGTTTTATTTCCTTTGGCTACATGGTTAATATTGTGGCTAAGATTCTAGCTATACTATCTAAAAATCTAATGAGTGGTTGCCAATAAATTAGAAGCTTTAGCAAGAGTTTAGATTTTTTAAGCATTTATTAAGGAGCATAAGAATTTGGTGAAGAGAGAGAAAGAGGGCTAGATTCAGCTATCTATCTCAGAGAGCTAGCGTCTCCTGCTCTGCTCCCCGCTGAGGTCCTTGCAAAAGAGAGAGAACAAGCCTTGCCCCTTCTTCATCCCACAAACCTCCTATGAAACTGGGAATATACCATCCACATGCACACACATCTCCAAGCTAATGGGCTAGTAGCTTTGATAGACAGTACCCACAAGCACCTTCCAAGCCACATGAGTTGGCCTCAAACACGTTCTCCTCATGGCAGAGCTTTCCTACAATAACTCTCCAACAGGTGGCATCACTCCATTTGTCACAATATAAAAGTATGTTTTTCATCAATTAACATGTATAATGAAATTAAACCACTTGCCTTTGTAAGGAGAGTGGAAGGATGAAGGAGAGTAAGAGAATTTGGAACTCAAAATTAAAAAAAATTAAGTTTGTTAAAAAATTTTACATATAATTCAGAAATATTTAATTAAATAATTAAAAATAATTAAAATGCTGAGATTTTTAAACACAGATAAAATTGTTTTAGTATTTTTATTTTTATCCAGAACCTAGTACACATTAGCAACTTACAAATGTGTTTAAAAAATGCTTCAAATTCCATTGCTTTTTTTCATTGCTCTAGTCTGAAATCTTTATTGTTTTTAAAATCCAAATACCTCTGAAAGAAAGGATGTTTAAACTATTGTTACCCTCTTATACCTTCTTGATAATGAGTTTCAGGTTCTTTCCTAAGAACATATTTTTTGAGGGAAAAGTATGAAGAAGACTCAGAGGCACTGGAAGCCTAAGGAGGAAAGAGGAACCAGAGAAGGAATGGAGGAAAGGAGATTGGGAGACACTCAGTATTAGGTATCTCCATAAGTTTGTTTTGGGCTGGTGCTATGTTTTGTAGAAGAGAAGGAAAGAAATGTGGTATTGAAGAGAAAAGAAAAAACAGCATTCCATGTATTGGATATGATTTTGAAACCTCTGAAGAGTTGGGGATGAGAAAACTGCTGATTTCTCTACAATGTTCCATCATTCTTCATCCCGGGCTCGGTATGAGGATCTTAGTTCCCATCTGTCAGTGTCAAATTCCAGGTGCTGTGCCCACTGAACATCTGCACTTTTAAACACACTGCCACAGTCATTCAGCTGGCCTGTCTGCCCTCTAAATTAATATCCCAACTTAATGTAATATGTGCCAGTGTTAATCTATGGTTTCATCAGGCCTAAGTCCATAGTATATGGATCATGATTCAAGTAAAATAAATATTTTCTTGAATATTTCAAATTTGACCATTTTATTGCAAACATTCCAAAGGGAAGTTAATACAACTGTAAGATGGTAAGACATATAGTCTACATATAAGATACATTATCAGGCCTGCCCATTCTTTTAAACTTGCCTCCCTCCACCAGCAAGTGCATGCTATTCTCTGACCAGCCTCTCTCCTGGACATTTTTAGGAAACATGAGTGAGAAAGACTATAGAGAAATTCTTCATGTAAAATATCTTTTAAGAAAGGTGAAGATTTGGAGGAAAAAGGTAGAAAATAAAATGTTTAAATCCAAACAAGTATTGTGGGGTGAAAATTTTACCCACCTTGTACCATCTGTAGTGGTAGAGTATAGGAAAGCAAATTACACTTGGAAACTGGCTTCAGCTCTACTATTCTGAGAATCAGAAGATTAGAAATTCAATTCAATTCAGTTCAGTTCCCTCAAATTTAATTCCTTCAGCTTTACCCTTTGTTGAACAAATGTGCTCAGACTAGGTATCAGGGATAAAAAGACAAAATCAACTGTTCCTGCTTTCCAGAACATTATGTTCTCCTAGGTGGGACCCATACATACACAGTTGCATAGTAGAAAAATGTTTCATATATATAAGAATTAAAGGTATACATGCATATACCTATATTCTATATAGATATCACTCTATATGTATGTATATGTATTTATGTATGTGTGTATGTATATATACACACATATATACATATATATATACATATATATATATATATATCCTTATATGGATGAAACCATTTATAAGCAAACTCCTTTGATATGAATGGGTGGGGAAGTACATGTGGGGCAAAAAGGTCCTAATATTGCCTAGGAATGGTTCTTCCTAGGAGTCTCTAACTCTTTCTTTGAAATATTTTGCAGCTCCAAATCACTGAAGTTTTTTCCATACATTTTGTTTTTTAAACCCACTATTTCTTATTTGTAGTCAATTCTTATTTGTTTTATTACTTCTTCTATGGAAGGAACATTCATCACTGCATTTAATCTGGTTTTCAGAAACCCTTCATTGTTATTTTCATTTATATCATTGTAGTCATGGTATATATTGTTCTCTGGCTCCTCTAGGATTCAGTCTGTATCAGTTCATTCAATTCCTTCTATGTTGTCTATGTTGCTCTGAATTTCCAATTTGTCATGATGCAACAATATTCTGCCTTGTTTACATGCCACAGTTTGTTTGACTATTACTGAATTTGGTTTGTTTTTTACTACTACAAAGTGCTCAGCATTATTTCAGAAGGAAAAAAAAATATATATAATAGCTTGTAATCTTTATGTGGTAATTTTACATTTTACATATCATATTATACTAATAATCAACCAATTAGTATTTCTTTACTAGGTACTATATGGTAGGCCCTATGCTAAGTATGATGAATTCAAAGAAAAAGCACAATAATCTTCTGACCTTGAAAAGTTACATTCTAATAAAGGAGATAACATGTACATATGTACTAAGTATATATATATATATATATATATATATATATATATATATATATATAATATGCAACATAAATAGATACACACACATACAAACATACATACATATATATGTATATATGTGTATACATACACAGAGTTGTTGTCCAATTATATCTGATTTTGTGAACCCATTTGGGGTTTTCTTGGCAAAAATATTGGAGTGGTTTGCCATTCCTTCTCTAGCTAATTTTCAAGTAAGGAAACTGAGGCAACCAAGATTATGTTATCTGCCCAAGGTCACAAAAACTAACAAGTGTCAGAGGCTATATTTGAACTCAGGTCCTCCTGACTCCAGGCCTGGTGGTTTGTCTACTATACCACCTAGCTGGCCTAAATACGTAGAAGATGAAAAGTAAACTTAGAGTTGAAGGTGTTAGCAATGTATAGTGCTGGTTCTGGAGAGACAAACAGAAGAGGCCTCTTTCTGAGAAAAGAGAGCATCCCAGGCATTGTAGACAGCTAGTGCAAAGCCATGACTATAGGAAATGGAGTATAATGTTCAAGGAAGTGCAAAATTAATGCTAGATTGTAGAGGAAGTAGTGTGGGTAGAAGGAAATAATGTAAAAGAAAACTAGAAAGTTGGAACAGGGTCAGATAATGAAGAGTATGAAATGCCAAAAAAGATAAATTTATTTTTCAACCTAGAGCTAATATAGAATCACAGGGGCTGATTTAATAGGCCATTTTCCTAGTTAAAATTATGTTTTAGGAAAGTCACTTTGACATCTATGTGGTGAATGGAGTGGAGAGATACTTGAAGTAGCAAGACAAAATAGGAGGGTAATAGTTAAGACCATGAGGTTCAGTGGTAATAGTGGCTATGTGAGTGAAGAGAAGAAAACTTATATGAGAGATGTTGGAAATGAAATAAAGTAAATATTTGGCAACCGGATGAATACATGAAATAAGTGAGAATGAGGCGTTAAGGATTTGTGATTGGAGGTGCCATTTAGGTGACTAGGAGAATTGTGATGCCTTTGACAGTAATAGAAACATTTGGAGGAAAGGGTGGTTTTGTGGGCAAAGAAAACAAGGGTTTTTTTTTTGGATATGTTGAGTTTGAGATACCTAAAAGAAATCTAATTCAAAATATCTGGTAGACATTTGATGATGTGGGACTGAAACTCAGGAGAGATGTTAAGAACCTTGGAGTCATCTGAATAAAATGATGTTTTAAATTATAGGAGCTGTTTCAGTTACCAAATTAGACAGCAGAAAGAGAAAAGCAGAGGTTTCAGGCCTTAGCCTTGCAGACATTGGCATTTTGTGGGCCATATCAAACAAAGGTGACTAAGTATCTGTGAAACAGGAGAACCAAGACAGAAATATCATGAAAATCCAGAAGAATGAATAGCCAGGAAATTGTGATGAGCAGTTAAATGACATAGTTAAAAGAAAATAAAGATGAGAATTAAGGAAAGATCATTATATTTGCTAATCGGGAGATCATTGCTAACATTAGAGAGTGCCATGTTAACTGAATGCATTAAAAAGTCAGATTGTAGAGTGATTAGAACATAGTGAAGAGGAAATGGAGACAACTAGTGTGGATGGCCTTTTTTTAAGCCTGAGGAAAAAGGAGAGAGAAGAATACATCTATTGGCATGGGTAGAACCAGTGATGAGTGGAATGTGGGAGTGTTCATAGGTAGCAAGGAAGAAACCAATGCATACGGAAAACCAAAAATTAAAGAGAGACTAATAACAATCTGCTAGGGAATCCTGGCATGGGGGGAGGGGATTCAAGAATAAACATTGAGTAATTTCTTTCCCTATTAGACAGCTAGAGGAAATGAATAGAAGAAAGAAAAAGAAACTTAAATGATTAAGTGAGAGAAATGTCACAAAATAACAATATGTGAACTTCATGCCATATAATTTGTCAGTGGCAGTGACTCCTAGACAATGTGTGTTGGAAGTGCTCTGAACAGTCTGCAATACTTATTAGCTCGGTGACCCTGGAAAAGTAAGAACTTCTCCAAGCTTCAGAATTTTAGGAAAAATACAGATAATACTACATACCTTTCAGAGTTGTTAGAGAAGCCATTTTGAAAGTTGTAATAGACCACATGCATGGGATCTAAGCTGTTCATTCTTATTTCACCTTCCTATTTTTCTGAATAAAACTTCTGGGGACAGAATATCAAGGAAATAACTATAAAGAAAGGCAAAAATAAATTGGGTGGATGAGTTTGGAGATATTTTAGCAACCAAGCCAACTCAACCATTAATTTTATATTCCACTTTAGAAGGTTTCTACAGACCATATTTATCTTAATAATAGTTAAATTGGGTTTCATTTAAGTTGGCCTTTTTAAATTCCACATATAATTTGTATTTTATTTTTTTATGGAGAAGTATTTCCTCAGTGTATGAGGATCACTGAGACTTGAGTTTAGTAACAAGTTCAATAAATAAATTTGACCATCTGTCTTCAAGGAAAGATTTGAATGTTTTAACATTCAACCTTGGGCAAGAGAGGCATTGTTTTCATTGAATTAAATTGAATATGTGTTGGGTGTTCTAATGGCATTCTGATGAAATGAAATTCTTACTGGAAGGAAGAGGAAAAGAATATTTGCTTGGTTTGCTGCAATTTGGTTTTAGGCTTTGATGTTAGAATGGAGAATGGATTCAAAGATGCTCAATTACCTACAGGCTTTTTTCATAGAGGGTAGATTCCATGCTCTATGACTGTGATGGCTGTGTTTAGTACATCTAAATTCCTCTAACATGATATTTAAATGAGGAGTTTCAGAAACAAGGGAGCTCTGTTTATAGTAGCAATATCAGAGACTAAGTCCTGGATGAGCAGATAATATCAATATCCCAAGTACAAATTAAGTAATATTTCTATAATCATACTTTTTTGAGATCACAAATTTAAAGCTAAAAAGGCTCTTGGGAGTCATTAAATCAGATGCTCTAAGTTCAAAATGAAGGAAATTGAGGCATGCAGAGTTTAAGTAACTTTTCCCAAGATGTCAAAACTGAAATTTGAACCCATGTGTTCTGAGTTTAATTTTAGAATTCTCTACAGTTCAGCATCTCTCCTACCTCCTCATCTTCCACTTTAGATATTTACTAAATATTTTCTATGTGCAGAACTCTATGCTATAAGAATTTGGACACAACAAAGTATGTACAAAGGAGTTTTTGCCATTAATTTAGTTGAGATTAAATGTATAGAATAAATAGTAACACCAAGGCAGAATATGCAAAGTGAATATCAAATATAAAAAAAATCAAATGAATTGCATAGATGTTGAATGTGATATCACTTTGTAGGAGGGAAAAATAGACAAACATGAGAGTTTGAGCTATAGGTAAGAGCTTGCTAGAGAAATATTGAATTCAAGTCTCAAAGACTGTATATGAATAAAGTATAAGGAGGACATGATGGTGGTGATTATAGTACTAAGAATGTAATAAGATGCAGGGGCAGAAATTCTTCTGGAAACTATCAGTAACACTGAATCCTTTTCTCCACCAAAAGATGGAGAAAAAATAAATAGGAGAAATATATAATGGATAGAATATAGAGGATGCTAAATTCTAGATGAAGGAATTTTCACTTTATTTTTTATTTTTATTTTTTTAGGTGCATAATTTCATTTTTTTCATTTTATTTTCCCAAATTATACATAAATACAAATATTGACATAAATTTTTTCAGACTTTGTATTTCAAATTCTCTTCCTCCCTTCCTCCTCCCCACGCCCTTGAACTCAAGCAATTCAATATAAGCTATACATGAGCAGTCATGGAAAACATTTCCACAGTAGCCAGGTTGGGAAAGAAAACAGACAAAAACAAAACTTCAGTTAAAGCAACAAACAAAAAAAAATATGCATCAATCTGTATTAAGACACGATCAGTTCCTTCTCTGTAGATGGACTGCATATTTCATAAGACATTCAGAGTTGTCTTAGATCATTGCATTTTGGGGGCGGATAGCTGGCATAATGGATAAAGCACCGGTCCTGGATTCAGGAGTACCTGAGTTCAAATCCGGCCTCAGACACTTGACACTTACTAGCTGTGTGACCCTGGGCAAGTCACTTAACCCCCATTGCCCAGCAAAAAAAAAAAAGAAAAAAAAAAGATCATTGCATTGCTGAAAATAACAAAGTCATTCACACCAGATCATCTTGCAGTATTGTTGTTATTTTGTATATAGCATATTTCACATTGTATCAGTTCATGAAGGTCTTTTTAGATTTTTCTGATATTCTGCTCATCATTCTTTTCATAGTAAACTACATTTATGTGGTACTTTAAAGATAGTTTCCTTACAATAAACCCATGAGGTTGATTATTGCAACAACTTAATAGATAATATTTATATAGTACCTTATTCCTGACAAAGAATTTTCTTCACAATAGCCAAGCAATGTAAACATCGTACATTTTATCATGATCATCATCATGATTTTCATCATCATCATCACCAATCAATCCCATCTTCATCAATTAATACTCCTCATCATCAGTCATCATCAATCAATCCTCAATCAATTCTCATATTCATCCAATCATCTTCAATCCATCAATCACCATCATCTTCAGCATCAGTATCTTATGTTACTCTTGTCTCTGCTCCCAAATTTTTTTCATAGTTACTATTGTTAACTGTTTTCTTCCATCCTATTCCCTGACCCATGATATTTACTCTATTTTTTATCTTCTTTCACTTGATCACTCCTCAAAAGGGTTTTGCTTCTGAATGCCCCCTTCCCCAATCTGCCCTCCCTTCTTTTAGCCTTCCTTTCTTATCCCCTTCTCTTCCTATTTTCCTGCAGGGTGATAGATTACTCCACCCAATTGAGTTTGTATATTATTCCCTCCTTGAGCCAATTCTGATGAGATTAAGGTCTTTGAGCCAATTCTGATTAGTGTTAAGACTCATTCACTTCCCTGCTCCTCTCTCATCTCTCCCCCTGCCCCCTCCCTCCTCCCCCCTCCAGCCAACTGTATAAGACCTTTCTTGGTTTTTTCATGTGAGATTTCACCCCATTATACCTCTCTCCATCCCCTCCCCCAGCATATTCCTCTGTCCCTGCAATTTTACCACAAAGATGTCATCATAGGGGAGCTAGGTGACACAGTGGACAAAGCACCCACCCTGGATCCAGGAGGACCCAAGACCAAATCCAGCCTCAGACACAAGACATAAAACCACTGTGCAACCCTGGGCATGCCACCCAACCCCAACTGCCCCACAAAAAACCCAAACAAACACACAAAAAGCAAAATAAACAAAATATAAATGCTTAACAGGTATCATACCTTCATAAGCAATTCCCCCCGTGCCCTCTATTCAATTAAATTTATTTCTATCATCTTCCTTAAAACTGAGAAAGTTCTTACGCGTTATATGTATCAAATTTCCACATAGGAATGTAAACATTTTAAGCTTTGAACATACCTCTTGATTTCTTTTTCCTGTTTACCTTTTTATGCTTCTCTAGGGTCTTGTATTTGAAAGTCAAAATTTCTATTAAGTTCAGGTCTTTTCAATCAAAAATACCTGAAAAATCCTCTTTTTAATTGAAGTCCCATTTTTTCCCCTGAAAGATTGTAGCCAGTTTTATTGGGAAGGTGATTCTTGGTTGTAATCCCAGTTCCTTTCCCCCTGGAATATCATATTCCATGCTCTACAATCCTTTAATGTAAAAGCTGATAGATCTTGTGCTATACAGACCATGGCTAAACAATACTTGCATTGTTTCTTTCTGGCTGTTTGCAATATTTTCCTCCAGGACCTGGGATCTCTGGAATTTGTCTGTAATATTCCTGGAAGTTTCATTTTGGGATGTCTTTCAGGAGGTGAGCAGTGGATTCTTTCAATTTCTATCTTACATTCTGTTTCTAGAATATCAGGGCAATTTTCCCTGACAATTTCTTGGAAGATTGTATCTAAACTTGTGACTTGATAATGGTAGTCCATTAATTTTCAAATCATTTTTCCTGGTTCTATTTTCCAGGTGAGCTGTTTTTCTAAGAAGATATTGCACATTGTGTTTTGGTTTCTCATAAAGTCACTAGCTTCCATTTGTTCAATCGTAATTCTTAGGCAATTATTTTCTTCTGAGAGCTTTTCTATTTGACTTTTCAAGCAGTTGACTTTTTTCTCATGTCTTTCCTGCATCACTCTATTTTTTTACTCTACCTCTCTTACTTTATCTTCAAAGTCCTTTTTGAGCACCTCTATGTCCTGAGACAAATTCATATTTTTCTTGGCAACTTTGGATGTAGGAGCCCTGACATTGCTATCCTCTTCTGAGGGTGAACCTTGATATTCCTTGTCAATAAAGAAATATTCTATGGATCTACATCTTTCTCTGTCTATTCATCTTGCTCACCTATTTCTTGACTTTTAACTCCTTCTTATAGAGGGGCACTGCTTTCAGGCTGCACTGTCCCAAAGTTCACGGGGTCCAAGGTGGTATGATTTAAGGAGTGTCAGGTTCTTCACTTGCCTGGTCTGTGTTCTGGTCTGTAAATAACCCTAGGCCTCCTTCCTCTTCAAGAAGAAAATAGCATTTTTGTTTCCTGGTTTGATAGCTCAGGTGAGCTTGTAACCCTCTCCCACCTGGGCTCCACTCAAGGCTGCTTCCTGGTTCCCAGCAGGGGCAAAACAACCAAACTCTGCCTAAGTATAAACAGAGACCCCTGTAATCTCCCCCCTGGCCAATAGCTCAGCCCTCTCACAAGACCATGAGCTTAGTTCCAGAAGCCAGTGTTGCAACCAATTAAGAGCCTCCAGATGTCTTTTTCCCTGGCACAAGCTGCCTGGGGCTGGATCTGTGTTGGCATGACATTGGGGTGAGCTTCCATTCCCAACCTTCCAAGTCATGCTTGGGTGGAAAATAATCTCATTCCATCCTTTTGTGGGTTCAGCTGTTCCATGTATTGTCCTATGGCAATACTTGAAGGGATTTGGAGGGATTTGGGAGAGAGCACCGAGTAGTCACTGCTTGTCCTCTGCCATCTTGGCTCTGCCCAGGAAGTCCAGAAATTTGCACTTTAATAAAGTTTTTCCCAAGACTTGATTGACCCAACAGGAAGGACATATTCTTCCTTTCTTTAATTCAGCTTTCTGGTACTGTGTGATCCCAAATTTTCCGACATATAATAAAAGAGATAGAGGCATAATTCCAAGACATTAGCACCTTTTCAAAGGGTCCAGGGCCCATTCCATTGAAATGATCCTTTTATCTTCCTCATGACCTCATATTGTCCCTTCCTCCAGGCACTTAATTTTATAGTTTTTGATATTCAGATATTATAGAAGAGGTACAGTAAATTATAGTATTATTGATTGATAAAACTTGGCTTTGATAGTTTAGGAGGGTCTATACAAAATATCGAATCTCACTGGTTAAAAAATGAGCTCATAAGCAGACCTTGGCAGACCTATCTTAACCTTTCAGGAGGTATTACTGAGCCAAAAAGCAGATTCATTATCTAAGTTGAAAAACAGATATCAAAACATCTATATGGGTCAATTATTCAGTAGAAAGGAAAGTCATAGGCCATAAAACAGGATTCCTTATTGGCCAAATGCTCATGGCCATCTTCCCATATTTGGCTATAAAGGGATAATGAGGGATGGAGGGGAAGCAAAAATAAGTGGTGGAATTCTTATGTTGTTGAGGCCCCTCCGCCATGCTGAGTTTAGTCATTATAACATGGCAAAAACAAGGGTAGAAGGTCCTCTGGTAAACTTCCTGTGATTAAGCAAGTGAATTCACAATCTGCAGTTCAAAGATGTGGGGCTTACTATATAGAACTTATATTAATTACCCATATTGAACAATATCAAACTCAATAATACTGATTGGAATAAAATAGAGACCTAACAATTATCTATGACAGTAGTCACTGGACATACTGATATAGCTTCATTGTAACCAAAAAACATACCTATATGGAGTCAGGGCCCTTCAAATTTTATGGATATTCTGAGACTACCCTAATCAATACCCTGGACTTTTGGCCATATGTATTTCCTTATAGAGTTGAGAGGAGACTATAGCTGCCCCAAGGTAAGTACTAGAATTTCATCATTTAATATTCTATTTTATGGGCATGTAAACTCCTTTTTGACAACTATTGAATGACTCATAACTACCTCACTTCACTCCAATATCTAACCTAAACAAACAAGGTACTAGCTTGAGTGAGGTCTATCCAGTACACATAATGACTGAACAGATGGTGGTTTCCTGAAAAGATAAGAGGATGGTGCCTTTTGACAGATTCAAGGAAGCAGAAGTCAGGGAAATAATGTAATAAAAGCTATAATTCAGATGAAAATATATTCATGACTACTCATCTTGTGACAAACTATATTTTCCTCAAACAAAAAGAAGGGATAGAGATCTTACTTTCTGGCTAGAAACAATTTTGAGTTCTGCCTATCCCAGTCACTAGATCATCTTGAGGCCAGATGGTTAGAATTCTTTGTGGGGAAAAAATTTCCCTAATGGCACCAGTGACAGCTCTTTTCGGGGCTTCAGTATAGGGTAGCAGAGGAATATAATGAAAGGGAGAGTGTTGGAAGTCAATGGCAGAAAGAGAGGAAATAAACATTTATTAAGTACCTACTATGAACCAGCCACTGTGTTATGCTTTTTGCAAATATTATCACATTTGAGCATTACAACAACCCTGTAGGTGGGTACTATTATCTACATTTTAGCAATTAGGAAAGCTGAGACATTGATTAAGTGGCTTTCTAAGGTGACACAGCTAGCAAATGTAAGAGTTATGATTTGAATTTGTCATCCTGATTGTAGGCCCAGTACTCTACCCTATCCACTGTACTGCCAAGCTTTCTATAGGTTTATTTGATGTTTATGAAACTTTTGAAGACAAATCACCAGATTGGTTATCACAGGAAAGATAAGATGCAACTTATTTCACACTTATTGGGTGAACACTTTTTGGGCTTACACCATGGATCCTACCAGGAAACACCAACTCCTACTGGATATAATCATCTAAAGTCAAGCAAAACAAAGGTACAAAAAGAGGCTCCTATCTTTATTTGTTTTTGTTGGGTGTTACTTGCTTATTCACTTGTCCTATTTTAATACTATTCTCCCTTTTATTTTCTGGAATTAATTTTTATTTGTATATGTAGATATGTGTATACACACATAAATTATACATCCATACATATATACATATATGTATATATTATATATAAATTTATTCCTGGTGACATGTTACCTAAATGAGAAGACTTTAAATTTTTTTTCTTTGTATCATCACTATACCTGGAATATAATATTAGCCTAATACAGTCTAGCTGAAGTGTTGAATTTAATGGAAAATATCACCATGCAAATATAGCTTCAACTTATAATAATTTCTGTACATCACTACATTTCCCTCTTTTTCAACATTTATTTTTCTTTGTGAGAGATAGTGAGAGGAACATTAAAAAAGAAAGAAAATATGACTTGTAACAAATAGGTACAATCAAGGAAAACAAATTTCTACATTTGTCAAGTCAATTGTATATTTCTCATTCTGTATCCTGAGTCAATCACTTCTATGTCAGGAGAGAGCATGCTACATCGTCAATCCCTGGATTTGTGTTTGGTCATTGTATTGAACATAGTAATTTCACAGTAAATTTCTTTACAATATTGTTATGGTATAAATTGTTCTCCTGAATCTTCTCACTTCATTCTGTGCAATTCATGTTTCACCAAATTTCTCTAAAACTGTCCCTTTTAACATTTCTTCCAGCACGATAATATTACATGATGTACCATACTTTGTTCAGCCATTCCTAAGTTGTTGGGCACTCTTCTTTCTCAGTTTCTTTGTTACCACAACTTGAGGTGAAATGAACATTTTTGTACGTAGAAGTTAGTTTCTTCTCCCTTTGATCTCTTGGGGACTAGGCCCATTAGAATTTACCTTACATGTTTTGAATTGAGCTGACTCACATTCTCAAGAGCACAACCCCAGATTTATCCAAGAAAAGGATTTCAAATTGCTTTCATTATAATTTCAAGAATCTTAGGTTCAACCAGGATAATTAGAACAGCTCTTGGATCTAAGGAATAAAGTAGATTCTTTAAAGCTCAGAACATGAACAATTACTATTTTAAACAAAGTTTGAGATGTTATTTCCTCAGATTACTTATGTGCTTATCTGCAAGAATCCTTCTTACTTTGAGAACACTTGTCACAGATTGGTTAAAGACCTGTCCACTTGTTTAGGATAAACTAAATAGTAATAAAATTGTCACTTTTTGAAATAAGTTATTAATGCAATTCAATACCACTCATAATACCACTGGCATAATTCATAGAATTAAATCAAATTATAAACTTTATGTAGAAAAAAACAATCAAGCTAGAATATCAAAGGACAGCAAAACTTATTTCATTAAAAAATAGGATTATTACACTCCTAGTTATTGAAAGTGTTAGAGATTTAGTGTATCTTAGTTTTGACAAGATGATTTATGGAATATTTTATGATATTTTCATGTAAAAGATAGGGATTTATAGTCTATATGTTAGTAAAATTAAATAGATTTATAACTGCTTGAACAATCTTAGCCAAATACTATTAATTAATGGAGTAGCATGGCTCTAAACGGTTCTATCCTTAATCCTGTTTTGTTAAGAATTTTTTTATCAATTATGTAGCTGAAGACATAGTAGACATTTATAATTCTCAGATGCTACAAAACTGGTAAGAATAGGTAACTTGTTTGATGACAAAATATTAATATGAACAGATCTTGAAAATTTGAAGTGATAAACTGAAACAAAGAAGGATAATTTTAATGAGATAAACATAATTTTCCACTTAGATCTCACCCTACCAAAAATTGCATTCAATTTGTAAATATGAATAGAAGTAAATCAAAATATAAAATGCCAATCTCTACTCAGCTTCATGATACATTAATATGCTCTGATCATATCTGGTGTATGTTTTATTTTAATACTGGACATGATATTTTTTAGAGTAACATTGCCTTGTCCAGAAATTTTCCACCACAAAACTAAACCCTCTATGCTTTTACTAAGCAACTGGGCATGGTAGATACCTAAACAGAAAGAGCTCATTTAGAATATAAACTCATCCTTTAAAAATGGTGTAGAGTGATAGGAAATTATGAGCAATACTGTGAAAAATAATTGAAGCAAAAACAATTCTATAGAAAATAGGAGACCCAGTTAATATCAGATCATTCCAAAAGCCTTTATATTTGGAAATGGAACAACAATAGAGTTGGAAATTAAATATTGGTTAATATCTATCTCTAACAGCTCTAAATTTTACCTCTTTGTCCCTGTTTCTCATCTATAAAATAAAGAAATTGGACAAGATAGCCTTTGAGATCCCTTTTAGTCATGCCATTTTTACACTCTGAAAAATTATTGAAGACCCTTCCACAGAGTTGTGGTTTATATGCATTGTATCTACTGTTATTTGACATATTTGAAATCAAAATGTCTTAGCATTATCATAAATATAATTTGGATATTATGGATTCTTTGGAAATGATATTGAGAATCCTTGTTGGTTGCTGGACCACACCTTGAGAACTGCTGTTCTAGAGGAGGTGATGATCTGAAAAATGAGTCTTCCAATGCTAAATCTACAATCCTATCAACATTTTATCAGTCTAAGAAAAAATGAGACTTTAAAGACTTGGAAGAACTGGTATGCAAAGTCATTTTGCTGTCTCAAGATGTTTAATAGACTTTCAACTGTGCCATTTGTCAACTTGGTCACACACAACACCTCTGAGCACATCCTACTAACTCGCAGATGTGTACCTGGAGTCACATAGCAGGCTTACAAAGTATGAATGACTCAATGCAAACAATGGAATGAAATTAATCTAATATTTGCTTTAATGGAGAATGACACATGAATGAATAGAACCATTTAAGAGCACCCTCCCTCCCCCAGAAAGAGTGTTTCATTCCTCCAAATTTGATTTTTTGATTTTCTTCTACAACGAGTCCTGAGTAATTAAATTCCCACATCATTTTAAAGGAATTTGGCTGCTCATTATTATTTATATACAGGACAGAACAATATCAAAGTCCAAGTTTTAAAAGGAAGACACAATAAATTAATGTGTCTTATGGAAGGTGTCAAATTCAAATATAATTTTAAGGTTTGTCAACAGTCCAGACTTTTGAGTGACCATCACCTTGGGGAAAATGAAGTTTTTGTTCATATGCTTCAGACACAATGTAGAACTGATCCTATTGGCAAATTATCTTGTTTTTTCATAATTCCCCATTCTATTCTGCTCTAATCTCCACTTTTGCCTCCCCCAAATAACAGAGACAAACAAGTAATTCTTAAGGCCATTTCCCCCGCAATTTTTAATTGCCAGCAGCCTTATTTTCCAGAATCTTATGTTAAGTAGCTTATTATTAATCACCATCCCTGCTTGATTGATGTTCATAGGTAGATGTGTCTCTCTCTAGAGGTAGCATCAGCACACTTTATCCTTAGTCTCCCATGCTGTAAAAAGAAAGAGAAGATAGAAACAGACAGACCAACTCACAGACAGATTGACAGACAGGCAGACACAGGGAGAAATAGAGATAGAGACAGAGAGACAGAGACAGAGAGAGACAGTGACAGAGACACATAAGGAGAGAGACAAAGAGTGGCAGAGAGAGAGATGGTAAGACATAGAGATAGGTATAGAGAAAGCCAGAGAAACAAAGACAGAGGTAGAAACAGAGATAGAGAAAGAGACAGATAAACAAAGAGAGATAGAAAGATACAAAGAGAGACTGAAAGAGATAGAGAGAAAGCAATAGAATACTCTAGCTCAGCTATTTCTTTGAAATGTGATTGGGCAAATGACTGAAGGCAATAGATGAGATAAGAGATAACAGCAAAAGGGGAATATTTCTTACTCTTCCCCCCAAGTTATGGAAATCTAGTGGGAATGTAGGGGTATTCAAAAAAGACTATAACCTCTTGTTATTAAATGCTGCTGAGCCTGTTTTAGAGCTACTTTCCGCTTCTGGTGTTAATTCAACTCTCATCTGTGACTCCAAGAAACTATAGTATTTAGAATGGAAACACCGTGGCAAATCATTTTGACTGATGGGTTAAACAAGGTTGAGGGTAACTGAGGGGTCTCAATTCCATTGATAAGTTTGGGGGTGTCTACTCAAGCATGTGAAGACTTCCCCCAATGGAATGGGTGGATGAGAACAACTTGTTTGAATGGCCATGAAGGTAATTTATGTAGATCTTGTGGAGAACTTAGTACTTGGTTAGGTATCAAAGGTCATCTGCTGTATCCTGAATAATTCACAGTCATCTTGAGTGCTGTCTTGTACTGGCTAAGTTGAATCTGGAAGAAACAGTGAGGCTTACAACTTCCTACAACTCTGGCTCACTTAAATCCAATTTATTTGGAGTCAAGAGCCAATTAGGTAAATATGGTAATGCAGAAATGTGAGGAGTTTCAAAGAAATATTTTTCGAAAACAGATTAGGCTACCATAGAATAATAATAGGAACTAGATGCCTGATATCATTGCTATCCATCACTCTTATGTGAGGTAACTCCCTCTGTCAGTGCTGGTCTGTACTTTCTCAGAAATTTATACTTGTTGCCTAGAGCCATGTTGTCCAAGGATCTCTGAGGCTACCTATTGTCTTAGAATGTAACAAATTAGCATTACCTCTATTTTATTGTATTTTAATTTACTTTGTTAAAACATTTCCCATTTCCATGTTAATCTGGTTCTGTGTACTCTGGACATTTGGCACTTGCTAAAATGTACTGTGAATTAGACACCTCTGGCCTAGAGTTGTAGGAGGTGTAGTGACTGCCTAAGTATATAAAAGCAACATGAATCACTGATGGAACTTGAATAGAGTCCTTCCTAGCTTGGAGGGCAGCTCTTTAGGCCCTAAATCATACTACTACTTAAGCTACTATATCTTTTTAAAAATATATTTAGGAATACCACATTGGGTCTTTAATGTCAATGTGTATATTAGCTTTAGTGATACAGGTTAGACCCCATCCATGTCTGTGCTTTTGCAAATACTTTACATGGGGTCACCTCAACAATTTAATACCTTCTTCTTAGAGCTCTCAGCCACCTGGGCTAATAGTTACTTCTCCTTCACTTACTATAGAATTGGCCCATCTCCTCAACCCCCCATCATACCATTCTCTAATGACATCTGTTCTTTATGCTTTTTCTCCTGTGCAATTCTTCATTGGTAATATGCTGCAGCCTGCTCACAACCACTCTGTACCTCTCCATTACCCTCTACAATTATATTAAAAATAAGTTATAGGACCCAAAGGAAATGAGTGAGGCTATTCATAGTAATATTTGCATTCAAAACCCACTAAAGCAATTTTATTGATAATTCAGGAGAAACTCTTAGGACAACAGGGAATTCTTTAATACATTGTCATTAGACCTTCAAAATATGAAGATGAGAGTACAAAGAGCCAGAGACAATTTCAAGAGCCATACCTTAACGACAATCTTACTAGGACAATGAAGAGAGAGATGCATAGGGAGGCAAATTGTCCTTATGAACTCTGGTGGCCAAGTCTCATTGGCATATTGGGAATTGTATCCAGTTAGAAAAATTAATGCTTAGCAGTCAACCTTGAAACTATTTAATGAAGCCACTCTGACCCAATTTCCCAGTTACTATTATTCTCTATTTGTTTTTTTTTAATTTATGTGCTCCAATTTCAAATATATATATATATATATACTTTTGCAATCAATATGTAGTCTAAGCAAGATAATTCAAATATTTACTGTTAAAGGTTTTTTTTTAAGTATTTATCAATAATCATGTCACAATCCTAACCTATCAACATTGTTATTGTGACCCCTGCTTAAAATAGGTAATGATAATAATGATGATATTTTGTAAGTAACTAGCAGGTCATATTTATAATACTTCAAGATTTAAAAATTAGTTTTAAAAAGTAGTCCTGCAGGGGACAGCTAAGTAGCACAGTGGATAAAGCACTGGCCCTGGATTCAGCAGGACCTGAGTTCAAATCCAACCTCAGACACTTGATACTTACTAGCTATATGACCCTGGGCAAGTCACATAAACCCTCATTGCCCAGCAAAATAAACAAACAAACAAACAAAATAGTCCTGTAAACAATTATTATCCCCATTTTACAAGTGAAGAAACTGAGATTTGAAGTTGAGATTTGCCTATGGTCATATAGTAACAACCAGAATTTTAAACCAGGTCACTTGACCTCTAGCCTAATCATTGTGCAATGTATATCTTTATGCTTCTAAATTATTTCTTAAATTTAAGTCCTAATCAGTACTTACTAACAAGTTTGCCAAATATTAATCAATTCAGGTGTTATTGTACAGGGTAGAGCTCATAGGGGGCTTCCCAATAATGATTGCTGCCTGACTATTTCTAGCCAATTCAGTTCTCAACCAGCTCAAGTGACATTATAGAAATTATAGAAAATAAAGCAAAAGGATCAACAAACAAATGAGATAAAAGAAACACTTGATTAACATTATATATTCCTTCTCAAAACAAATCTGAAGAAAAAAAAAGAATTATATCAACAGTCCCTAATCATTTTCTGCTTAGGGTTAAGTAGACAAAGCCAAAAAGCTATAATAACTTAGCTTGGCACTCATACCATCTGAGATTGGGGATCTTGTTTGTTATGATTATCTGTTCCATCTAAAGCTTCACCAAGGGAGAAGATCTCAGAGGTTATTATCATATAGCTTGCCATATAGCTTCAAAGTACTGTGTCAGAGTGGATAGAGGGAGAAAGACATAAAGATCATGATATGATGGGACTAAAATATACTACATCTGGGCTAGTGGTAAAGTGTAGGAATCCATAAGATGATGTCAATTAGACATGCTTGCCAAAACCTGACAGCTCTATTTGGTGAAAAAAAAGCTTACAATTTAAACCTAGATCTTATGTTAATAAATTAGCATCCCAGTAACTCTGGCTATAATTGCAAAAGCAATAGAAGTTCATAAAAAATAGAACTGGAATGGGAGAGATGTGGTTTTACCAGCCAGCCCTGGTGGTAAATAGGTAAAAATAAACAATCAACTAAATAATAAGTCAACAAGTATTTTAAAATGTTTCCTATGTGCTACAAATTGTGCTAACCTAAAAAAAATGCCTTAACACAAAGAAGACATATTACTAGTTAAGACATTTTATTGTTGTTGTTGCCCAGTTGTTTCAGCCATGCCCAACTCTTGGTGACCCCATTTTGGCCTTTTCTTGATACTGGATACAGGAACAGTTTGCTATTTCCTTCATCAGGTTATTTTACCAATGAAGAACCGAGGCAAATAGGTTTATATGATTTCTTTGGGGTTGCACAGCTACTAAGTGTCTGAAGCCATATATTTGAACTTTGGAAGATGAGTTTTCCTGATTCCAAGCCCAGTACTATATCCATTGTGCCACCTATCAGCTCTGGTTAGGATAAACATGGCATAAAACTAGAAAAGATAATGTTTCTCTAGTATTTAAATGTAGAATACCAGAGAAGGGAATGTATTAATTACAAGGACTCTGAGAGGAGGTGTATCAGGACCTGTGAAATCATTACCAAACTTTTAGGCATTTTGAAGAAATACAACTCAACACTTTAAAGAAGAGAAATATTAGAGCACAACAAAATGGCAACATAATTAAAGGAATAAACAAGATACCTACTATCACTAACAACTGACTAGAAAACAACTGTTGAGAACTCTTTGATCTAGAAGGAAATGTAAAACTAGGTATGATCCTGGAGTTACCATTTGCAAGAAAGTGTAAAGACAACTGAAAGTGTGATTTCCAAATCCTAGAACTTCTAGGCTATAGAAAAAAATGGTTCAGGGAGCAAGGAGGAAAAATATTACTTTTTTCCAAGAAAAATCAGTCAAAACACAATATATCAAAACATAAAATTAAATACACAATACCCAATGACAATTTATCCAACAAAGCTAAGTTGAATAGTAAAGAAATGGACTTTTAATGAAATTTATCACTTTTAAGCCTTCATATTAGAAATATGATTTGAGAAGGATCTTTGAAATCTAACAAGAGTAATGTGGAAAGGTAAATACATTTGCATAATTAGAAAGGGATAAATGGGGATTATTTTTTTATATACTGAAATAGGAAGAAAAAAAGAAAAGTATCTCTCAAGAAATTCATCCATCATTATTAAAGTATCAAGAAAGAAAATAGGAAGATAATTTTGGTCCCAGAAGATAGAGAGACACAGCTAAGCAGAAGCAGAGACAGAGAGATAGAGACAGATGCACAAAAACACACACACATAGAGAGAGAGAGAGACAGAGAGAAAGAATATGAGATTATTTTTGAATGGGTTGAGAGAAATAAGAAGTGTAAAAAAATCAACTTATGGTCTGGTAAGAAGAAATAATTAGCAGACTAGAAAAAGTTGAATTTATCATTACAAATGACTATCAACTGATTAGGAATGCAAATACAAAAAAAGTGAAGTAGAATATAGAATAAAAGAAGCAAAACCAAAAAACTAATAACTTTAAAAGACAAAATAATTTCTATACGAGCAACATATTTCAACTTGAAGTCAGGATATATATTCAGAGTCCTTTTTGAGTGCCTTTATGGCCTGAGACCAATTCATACTTTTTGGGAAACTTTAGATTTAGGGGCCCTGATGTTGCTATCCTCTTCTGAGGGTCTATGTTGGTTTTCCTTGTCATTAAAAGAAGCTCTCTATGGTTCACAATTTTCTCTCCTTGTTCATCCTGCTCATCTTTCACTTGACTTTTAACTCCTTACTGTGGGGTTCTGCTTCCAGGATATACTGTCCCAAGTTTCAGGGGGTCCCAGGTGTTGATTTAATGAGGGGCAGTTTCTTCACTTGCCCGGGCCTTTGTCTGGTCCATAGATAACCCCAGGTCAACATACCAATCAACCAGGCAGCAATATGTGCCATGGTTGCTAGTTCCGACCTCCCCTACTTGGGTTGACACCACTCCATGTTTCTTCCTGGTTCCCCGCTGAGGTAGGACATCCAAATCCCTACTTAGCTCCTGCATACAGTCCTGTAGACTCTGCCCCACCCCACCAGCCATTGAGCCCTCTCACTGGACTGTGAGCTTAGTTCCAGAAGATGCCAGCACTGCAGCTGATTTGGAGGCTCAGGGGTAAGTTTCTCCGGTGCAGACTGCCTGGGGCTGTAACTGTGTTGGCATGTTGTGGGGCTGGACTCCACTCCCAGTCCTACTCCCCTGCCTGCTGAACTTCTAAGCCATCTTACTGTAGGTTCTGCAGCTCCATGAGTTGTTTTCTTCCTGTGTTTGGTATGGTTTTGGGGGGCAATTGTGCCGGGAATTTTGAGTGGTTACTGCCTTTCCTTTGCCATCTTGGCTCCACCCCCCCCCCCTTGAAGTCAGGATATATAGATCGAATTTGGAGATTATGTTTTCCTGAAGACCATAACAAGTGAAAGATAAAAACTCAAAACCACAATAAAAGAAATTATGCTAGAAGACCTCACAGAACTTCTGAAAACAAAATAAAGTGGAAATTTAAAAAAAATCACATATGTCCTACAGAAAAGAACAAGAAATAAGCTTAGGCTACAAAGTACAAGACTCATAGTGTTTAAGTTTAACATGTACATTGACATACAATCAATTCTGAAAGGGAGCAAGTGAAAGACCTTCCAACATAATGGAAATGAAATTTGAATAACACAGCATAACTCAGCATCTACGAGAAACCAAAAGAGCAAATGTAATGATATATTCTGAAGAATAATGCAAATCAAGATGCCACCCAAGGTAACATACCTTGCAAATTTGAAACAAATCATCAAAAAAGGGCACTAAATTTAAAAAGCATATAGGTATTTCTAAAAAAAAGCTAGATATTACCAAGTTTTCTTTTTGTTTTGCTTTGCAAATACCCAAGAAAAATATGATAAATATAAACAAATATAACATCCAAGGAAGTCAGAGATAACAAAAAATGATAGAAGAAAAAATTAGACAGAGAAAAATAACTATGATTTAACAGCAACATAACAGCAGAGGGGCCATTAGAAACTTTATTTCTATGAGGAATAGAGAGACTAAATGAGGAGTAAATAAATATAAGGTCTGCCTTCAAAAGAATACATTTCCAAAATAGAAAGGGAAGAGAAGTGATGAAGAGAAAAAAGAATTAGATAAGTAGATAAAAGGAAGAAAAGAAAGTGAATAAGTTAAGCAAACTGACAAAATTAATGTGACAAATGGTATGGAATGATGTAATTGAGGATGAAGGAAAAAGAGTCAATAAGAAATGAAAATGTTTCAAAATAGATTATACTAAAAAGGCTGAAAAGAAAACATACTGCCATGTTAAGAAAGAGAAATAAACAAAAAAAATCTTAATTCAGAAACAAAGACAAATAGAGAAAGGCAACCAATTAGCATTTATTAAGTTCTTATTATATAGCAGAAACTGTGCTAAGCACTGAGGATACAAATATAAGCTAAAAGAAAGACAGATCCTGCTTTCATGCAACTTACATTCTAATAAGGAAAGGCAATTCATAAAAGAGAGCTGAAAAGCAAGGACAGGCAGTATAAGGGAAAACATGTCGGTGGTGGTGAAATTTTCATGAGAGGAGGTACCTCCATGTCACTAGTTCTCAACTGAGAATTCAGGATGAACAACAATATGCTGATGAGTAAGAATCAGAGTCTGATAAGAAATGAAGCAATGCATATTACTGATCTGGCCCCATATCTCAAATAGAGGTCTCCAAAAGGAGCTAACCAGTGGAAGAAAGGAATCAGTGTGGTAGAGAGCTGTTCCAAGATAATGAGAGAAATTCAAGGGTTAGAAAGCAACTGAATCATTTTGAAGTTAGAAAAGTTAGAATCAGGGTAGAATGGGAATGAAATGGAGGAAAATATAAACCTATCTCTCATAACTTTAAATGTGAATAAAATAAAAGAGAATGACAGATTAGATAAGGAAGAAAAATTATTAAAAAATTGTAAAAATTGTAAAAGTTAAAAAGATAAATAGTTGAAAATAAACACCTATTGATTTGACATATCTAAGAGCTTTAAAGACTAATTAAAATACCTATATATATATATATATAAATATGTGTGTATGTATGTGTATGTATGGATACATGTATATACATGTATGCAAATATATAGGGTGTGTATACAGACTATATATGTATACACACATGCATTTATTTATTTATTTACAAAACAGTAGAATAAAGAAAACTAAGTTCCATCTAAAAGAACAATAAAACCAAAAACATATCACAAAGCATGATGGATTTATATGAAAACAATTAAAAACCTTTCTTGGGGGTGGCTAGGTAGTGCAGTGGATAAAGCACCGGCGCTGGATTCAGGAGTACCTGAGTTCAAATCCGGCCTCAGACACTTGACACTTACCAGCTGTGTGACCCTGAGCAAGTCACTTAACCCCCATTGCCCCGCAAAAAAAAAACAAAACAAACAAACAAAACAAAACAAAACAAAAAACCTTTCTTATACAGAAAGTATAAATATGTAGCAAAACATCATCTATTCATCATAAGAAAAAACAATGATTGCTAAAATGATTTCCACATATAAGTTAATTTATATATCAACGTCATTTCAAGTAATAGCTCTTGTTGTTTGCCCTTTGTTCTTGAAGAGAACCAGTGACATCATGGGTGTTATGTCTTTGCTTACACGTGAATTTGATTTAAGTGAGGCAAAGATGCACAAAGTCATCAACTCACTCTTTTCTCCAAAGTCATTGAAGTCCAGTGTAAAGACAAAAGTCAAAATGACTAGCAATGGCTGAAGATCCAGTGGGTGACATTGTTTTTGTTCATTTATTTTTCAGTCTTGTCTGACCCTTTGTAATCCTATTTGGGGTTTTCCTGGCAAAACATAGTGACATTGTTTGCCATTTGCTTTTCCAGATCATTTTGTAGATGTGAAACTGAGGCAAAGAGACACACATTTAGTAAGTCTTTAAGGCCAGATTTAAATTCATGAAGATGAGTTTTCCTGACTTCAGGTGGGTCACTCTATCTACTGGGCTACATAGCTCTTCCTTTTGTGACCTTAACCTTCCTAAATTGAAGTCTTTTCCGGTTCTCAGTTTGTCTGACACAATGCCCATTCAATGTCTAAGTGCTGCCTGAGAATTGAGACAAATGATTACCTAATTTCCCATCACAAAAAATATCAAACAGAAAATTATCCCTCTTTACACTCATTCTAAGTCATCAAAACCTAAACAGTAAACCACAGAGGCTTGTGCTAAGAGATATTATTGACTATTCAATGAAGGATAGAGTGATTTCAGTTTAAAGGCATATTCAATTAATAACAAAATTCCTGAAAAGGTAAATCTGAAGAAATGAAATAAAATTGGGATGAAGATAGTAATGATGTAAATCCTAATCACCCAAAATAGCTTAATAATATCAAAACTATTTGTTGTTGTGGAGAAAGATAAAGCACTTACTACTCAGGAGAAGGAATATAAGGTCTATTTAGAGTAAATTTAAATCAGTATGAAAGAACAGGTTAGGGCTAGATTATCAAGGGTCTAAAATGTCAAATTGAAAGTTTATCATTCTTCCTAGATATGAGAGGGAGCCAATTAAGCATCTTGAGCACAAGAGTGACAATTGAAAAAAGAGGAGGGGAAAGTTTTCTGAATTATTCAATTCATGTTTGAAATAAACCATTTGAGTTGTTGAATTGTCCCTTTTCCATTAATGAATTGTAGCCTCTGTAGAAAAGTGGGCCTTTAAACTCAGAAAATCTGAAATCAAAATGCTACTTTTAAGAGCATGGCATGTGATATTTAAATAACAGTTTATAGACCAGTCAAAGATTTTGTAGATTAGGTCCTGTCTACCTCAAACTGTTGCTTTGCTCCCTGAAAACAACTGTCATTGCCAGGAGTCATTATTAAAAAAAAAAAGAATGAAGAAATGAAATGTTGTCAGGCATAAATAAGCACAACTAAGGAGTCAAGTCCTTGTCTGCATGTGCTCTGACCTTTGCAATTCAGTATTCAGCAATTAAGTTTTCTAACCTGTATGCCAGTTGTATCCTCAGAGCAACAACAACAAAAACCATCTAGTGATTAGCAATGCTAAAGACAGATAGTTTTCTTTTAAGCTGTATTCAAATGCTAATGGAAATTATAATCCCTTTCATACAGGGCTTGAGAGAAGAAAAAAGAAACATTTATAATAATTCTCATTCATATGCCAGAATGACCTGAAATAAAAATGGCTTTCAGTTTCTGAACTCAGATTAAATTGTTCGGCCTTCCAAATTATTTGCCTGTGAATGCAAAGTAGCCTGAATCCAGTGTCCAGGAAAGACAGAGAGAAGAAAGTAGAACTATATTAAGTGAAGTTATGTGGTCTAACTAGAGGGGATCCTACCGTTTTGTCATCTGTTCTAAGAACTACTGTCATGGAAGAATGTTGCCAAAAGAACATGAGAGCAGAAAGAATGAGACCCAAAGTGGGGTTTTGGAAGCCACGATTGCAGGAATGAACCAATTTATATTCTGATACATAGACACTATTTCAATCATCACCAATTGAAAGGTAATGTCCAATGGTCTTGTTTACCTCAAGTTTCTTCTTTTCATACAATTCAGAGAAGAAGCAGAAGTTATCTTTCATATCCTCATCTCCTGGTTTTGTGCTCTTTTCCATTTTTGTTGCATCAATAATTTCCCAATACCTACTTGTAGTCTCTGTATTTAGTGTTGCTAGCTGAAAACAGAGCTATTGGATGTTTCCTCTGTCAGGGATGGTTGTCTTTAAAGGAGGCCCAAGATCTTAAGGTAAAGAGAACTAGCTTTGATACTGAAAATTTTAGCTGCTAGGTGGAACAGTAAATGAAGTACCAGGTCTGGAGTTAGAAAGATTCACCTTCCTTAGTTCAAATCTGTCGTCAGATACTTACTTTCTTTGTGACCCTGGGCAAGTCACTTAACCTTGTTTGCCTCAGTTTTTTTCATCTTTAAAATGAGCTGGAGAAGGAAATGGCAAACAAACTATTTTAATATCTTTGCTATACAAACACCAAATAGAATCACAATGAGTTGGACAAGACTAAAAAACGGCTGAACTGAACTTTAAATCCTTTAATGTTTGTTTCTGGTCCATTTATACAAACACCAAGAGCATTCTGAGGAGGAGGACCAATGAAAATCATGCTGTGTCAAACCTATACATCATCTTGGCAAAATCCCCTGAAATGTATTTATGATACATATTATCCTTATAAGTGGTTAAGTGTGAATTCCAAGAGCATCCTAAACTGTCAGATTGATACTTGGACAAAGATGTTGATACAAAAGACCAAATAAATGTTCTAATTAGTTGTCTGGCTGTTTAGTGTTCCAAAAATGTTTATCCTTTCGAGGCAATGATTACTAGAATTGACAGACTTCTTTTCAAAGAAAGAAATCTCTTTTTCCTAGTCCAGTGATAGAATTTGTGAGAACCCTGACTCACTAAAAGACCTAAAGTTTGTTTCTGGCCTATAAACTAAAAATGAAATGGTAGAGCCCACTCCCTCTGTGATGGTGAAGAGATAGTCTCAATTGAGACTAAAATCTCCAGATGAAGCATAATAGTTGTCAAGAGAGAAAAGTATGAGTTCTCTCACTTCCTGCATTTATTCTGACCATACATGTACATTATGTGTATACTTCATATATTTTCCCTTAGCGTGTCCACTCTTCTCACTGATAGCATGTGAATTTGTGTCAGAGTATGTGCCAGGATTATTTTTTGTTTGTTTTTTTTGTTTGTTTGTTTTGTGGGGCAATGAGGGTTAAGTGACTTGCCCAGGGTCACACAGCCAGTGTCAAGTGTCTGAGGCTGGATTTGAACTCAGGTCCTCCTGAATCCAAGGCCAGTGCTTTATCCACTGCACCACCTAGCTGCCCCTAACCAGGATTATTTTTAGGGAAGAATATCCCATTGCTGTTTTTCTTACTACTTTAAATACTTTTCCTTTTAATTATTGTGTCCTAGGACTTCCTAAAAGTATATGCTTTAGTATACTGCTAGACAGTCACCTAGTCTGTTGAAATATAAAGCTGTGCTTTTATGTCATTGACCTTGGAATATCCAATTTCCCTCTTGTTCTTCAACCTTCATGTCTCTTGGGGAATTATTATTCAGATCTATGTGGATAGTTTGATTAACTAACATAATAAAACAGAACAGGAAAGCATTCAAATATTGGAGCTAATAAATACATATCTTCCTGGTTCAAGAGAAGTTAATATAATAATAGAATGTTAGGCCTGATAAAGACCTTGAAAATAATTTGGTCTGACCTCTACATTTTAAAGAAATAAAGAAACTGGGGCCAAGAGGTCCCTGAGGTCTTGATCAGCAGATGTCAAGAAACAAATCTCCCTTGTTCTCTGGTGTTTCAGAACAATTTCTAGACACTTGAGGGCACAATTCCCAATTAAATTATGGGTTCAACACCTCCATCCAATGAATACTTTTTCTCTGGATGCATTTCTCTCAACCAATGCAAGTCTTATTGTCATTTATTTATCTATAAACCTCCAGGCTATTCTCATTCCTTTCTTAATGATTTTTTGTTTTGTTTTGTTTTGCAGGGCAATGAGGGTTAAGGGACTTGCCCAGGGTCACACAGCTAGTAAGTGTCAAGTGTCTGTGGCCAGATTTGAACTCAGGTCCTCCTAAATCCAGGGCTGGTGCTGTCTTCACTGTGCCACCCAGATGCCCCTCTTAAGGAATTTAAGACCTGAATTACATTCGTCTGCTCCACCCCAACCACTATCCTTATACTTGTGGAATTCAAAATAAATGATAGTGCTCCTCACATAATTTGGCCATTTAGTTCAGTAAATGCCTAAATTTTTATGACGTATTTTTACTCTACCTTAGTCCTACATGGATGTGGACATCCCATGGATCTCTTCATGACCAAAAGGCACTTTCTTCCAAGAACCAGAACTTGAAAATTCTTCTCTCTCACAATCTCCTATCCAGACCGTTTTTGTTTTTTTTTACAATTATGTAAAACATTACCATATTTTTCACAAGCAATCTTGATTAAAAAAAAAACGAAAGTGAAAAGTAGAATGCTTCAGTCTGTTCTATCAATATAAGTTCTTTCTTTGGAGGTGGATAGTATGTTTCATCATTAGTCCTTTGGGATTGTCTTGGATCACTGCATTGTTAAGAATAGTCAAGTCATTCACGGTTACTCATCAAACAATATTACTGTCTCTGTGTACAATGTTCTGTTGGTTCTGCTCACTTCACATTACATCATTTCATACATGTCTTTCCAGGCCTCTATGAAGTCATCTTGTTTGTCATTTATTATAGCAAAATAAAATTCCATCACCATCATATTCCACAGTTTGTTAAACCATTCACCAATTGATAGGCATTCCCTCAATTGCCAATCTATCCAGACCTTTTTAACCTCTCTTTTCCTAAATATGTTTTTGTTATCACTGCAATCTCCAATAGCTCCACTCCTATCTCATCAACATCTTTTCTCAGTTATCACCCTTCAGAATCTTGACCCTATAGGAGTTCAGTTCAATCATGCACTGCTGTCTCCACAGAAGAAGGCATATAATTAGAAATGAATTTAATACAAAAACAAAAAAGACACACAGATCTTCTCTGGGACATGATACCTTCATCTACCTTTTCTCTTTTTCTCTAATTTTTATTTCTCTCTATAACTGTATCCTCACTCTCTGTAAGCAAATTCCTTTATATTAAAAACAAAACAAACAAAAAATAAAGAATAATAAGAATGGTGACAAAAATTACAAACCTTACAGTAATTATTGTCTATGTCTCTCCTGTTTTTTATAGTAAAGTAAAAGGAACAAAGTTCTACACATCTGGACCTCCCTTCCTCTTCTTTCACTTACTTCTTAAATCATTGCAGTCTACCATCTGATCTCATTAAGCTTAATCTTTTTTTCTAAGGTTGCCAATTACTTTTATTTTAAAAATAAAATCTTGATTCATTTGTTCTCATATCATCATCTCCACATTACTTTTCACTTTATTTTTAAAACTATTTTTTTTCAGTTTGCAAGCATTTATTTTTCCTTCTCTATACCCATTCAAAAAAGAAAAGAAAAGATGATTCATATCCTTGTAACAAATATGTATAGTCAAGCCAAACGGATTCCCATATTGGCAATGTCCAAAACTATGTTTCATTTGGCATCTTGAGTCAACCAACTCTTTACTTAGAGGTGGGAAGAATGCTTCTTGGTTGATTTTCTGGAAAATGTAGCCCCCTTGTGCACAATACATGCATACATGTATGTGTGTGTGTGTGTGTATATATATATATATACACATACATATATATACGTACATATATGCATGCATGTCTACTCATACACACATGCATATTCACACACATATGCATACACAAACACATAAACATACACACACAATACATGCATATATCCACAAATAATATATACATACATATGCATACGCATATGTATATAAATATGTATAGAATGATATTATTTCTATATATAGAATGACATGGGTATGTGCATTTTGTGTATGTATATGTGTGTATAAATGTATATGTTTGTGTGTGTATATAATGCAACACTTCTGAGCATGTCCTGAAACAGAAATTATACTTTGTAATATATTTAACAAAATAATTGAAAACTCATTAAAACATAGCTAATATGAAAATTTTAAATTAAGTGAATTTTTGGCTCATCATGGTCTTTATGTATATTTTGGTGTTCTTTTTTTCATTTGATTTTGATACCACTTCTCCAAAAAGCACAGGTGATCATTGCATTGATCAGAGTTTTTATGTCTTTCAAAGTTGTTTGTTTTTACACTATTGTTTTCTTTTTCTTTTTCTTTTCTTTCTTTCTTTTTTTATGAAGAGCTCAATTTTCTTTTTTGGTATGGGGCAATGAGGGTTAAGTGACTTGCCCAGGGTCACACAGCTAGTAAGTGTCAAGTGTCTTGAACCATTTCCCAGCTAATACCAGTTCTACAATGAACACTTACAGCAAAGAAAGATATTTAACCAAAACATTTCAAAAGAGAAATAAATGGGGGTATATTCAGAAGAGTATAGAACACAGAATAAAGTGTAAAAGAATAAGCTCTCCCATTGGGAATGAGATCACTCAGCTCAACCAAGAGTGTCTTGGACCTCACCTGAGGGAAAACTTTCCAAAGTCTCTAGGGTAGTAAACTGAGAATAGGGACATGATGGATATTACCCACTCCTCTCATGTCTTTTCAAAATCACTAATAATATGAGAAATGCAAATCAAAACAGTCAACAATGGAGTAGCATAGAAAGATAGAAAAACTAAGATACTGTTGGTGGAATTATGAATTGCTCCCTATTCTCAGTTTGTTACCCTAGAGCCTTTGGAAAGTTTTTCCTCAGGTGAGGGTCTATTTTTTGGGAAATGGATATTTTTTGAATATAAATAGTATTGTGCCACCAGGAATGACAAACCAGAAACCTAAAATTACTTATAAGAACTGTTGCAGAGTGAATTGAGAAGAAATGAGATAATGTTTTGCACTCAGAAATCAATAGTGGGGCAGATAGATGGTATAGTGTATAAAGCATCAGCCCTGGATTCAGGAATACCCTATTTATTTCTCTTTTGACATGTTTTGGTTAAATAGCTTTCTTTGCTGTAAGTTTTCATTGTAGAACTGGTATTACCTGGAAAATGGTTCAAGACTTGGAAATAGAGCTTGTGGTCCTCTTTCCAACCAAAATTACAAAGTTAGATGGAACCTGACACTAATAATATGTCAAGGAGTAGATTATAAATAATTCTAGTGTTGTACCCCACTCCCTCTAAGCAGAGCAATGTGGCTTTCTGGTAGCAATGATTGACCACTGAGACAAGGATGAATGAAGACAATAGTAGAGTTGGCTTTTCTCCCTCCCTCTGAGCCACAAACAATCAGACCACCTCCCAATATATGGTGCTTCACTACATAAAAGGGGCCCATTCCTCCACATTTTTATCTTTACACCTTACACTGAAGCTCGATTTGTCTTCCACGGTTTCTCAGACTGTCCATTCCTTCAAGAGAATTATATTACAACAAACATTAAATACACAGTAAAGTTTAGTAACCACTATAAAAACAACAGCAGCAGAATGTGGGAATAAATAGTAGCAAAGAAGGAATACGTAGTTCAGAGTGAATAGGGACATTTTGTGAACATTTCCAATCTCTTCCAGGTGCTACTACCTGTAGCAGGAACTGATTTTTCCCTACATTAACTCCTCATCTGGAAGCTTAGGAAAGCAATTTACAATTTCTGTTTTCTTCTCCTAACCAGAGACATGAGAGGAAAGTATTGTCTTCATTCTGAGAGAAACAATTAGGTCATCACAACAAATTTAGTATTACTAACAGAAAAAAAAATGCCTCCATTTTCATTATCAATAATAATGGCAACATCTTTTACAGTTTTGATTGGGAAGAAAAATGGAAAACAAAAACCAATTAATATCCAAGTGATCAATATAGTAGAGTCCACATGGTTCCAAGGTTCAGGATCAGATGTTAATGCTCAGAGTCAAATTAGCTTCTACTCTTCTGGATTTCTCCCGTAATTCTCTACAACATTTCCTCATAAATTTTTGCATAGGTTTTTTCCAGGATTTCCATTTCCAAGATATCCTTATCTGGTAAATTCTGTCATATTGTGCGCATCTTTTCATAAAGCTACATTGTGTCCTTTAGCCCAATTTATTTAGCTTCTTCATTATATAGTTTCTTTTTAAATTATTTTATAGATTTAGCAATATGCCAATAAAATTATGAAAGGGATGCTTTATAGAGACATAAATAATAATGAAATTCATTTGGAGTAACACATGCCTAGAATCTTAAAAAACAAGCAATGGATGAGGAAAATTATATTTCCAGAATTCAAAGCATATTTACTGTAATCATTAAAAGTATTTTCCTTTTTTTCATATATACAAAAATATTTATAGCAGCTCTTTTTGTGGTGGCAAATATCTGGAAACTAATGGGGTATCCATTATTGGGGAATGGCTGGACAAATTATGATATACCAATATAACGGAGTACTATTTTGGTATAAGAAATTTATAAGGATGGTTACAGAGAAATCTGGGAAGACTTGTATAAATTGATGCAGAGTGAAATGAGCAGAAGTAGAATAATTTATACAATAAAAACAACATGATAGAGATAAATAACTTCAAAACACTTAAGAATTGTGATTAATGCAATGACTAATTACAATTGCAGAGGGGGGATGGCAAAAATGCTGTCCATCTCCTGACAAAGAATTTAGACATAATTTTTGTACAAGAATTTACTTTGCTTTATTATGCACACTTATTACAAGGGTTTGTTTTTTCCAATGGGGGGGGTAATGGTGGGAGTTAAGAGAAAATAGATTTTTAATTAAAACAAAGTTTTTAAAAAGTATCTACTCTTGAAGGACTAAATAGTTTCAGGAAACCTGAGTTAAAATCCCAGCTATTCCATTTATTAGCTTTGGGACCACAAAGAAATCACTTCTCCTCCATGACCTTGTTTAATTTTAACCCTTTAAAATGAGAATAATACAATAAATACAGTACCTCTTTCACATTGTAATTGTGAGAAAAATATTTTTTTTAAAGATAACAGCACTATCTGAATATTAGTGATTAATGATCACAAGAAACATGGTTTCCTTAGAAGTTAAATGACTTATACTAAAACTTTACAGTATGGAGGAAATAGTACTTTGTAGAGTCAAAAGACCTGGGTTCTAGTTTTGGTTTTATAACTCGCTAGTCATTTCCTCCTCTGTTTCTAGTTTTCTCATCTATAAAATGAGGTTTGGTTATTTTTTTCTTGACACTTCCTTGAAGCTCTCAAACATACTTCTATAAAATGTCATGCAAAATGATTTCACTTTTATTACCATAGAATTTTGGAGTTGAAAGTGTCAACCATTTTAACCCATACAAAAAAAGGAATCAATTTGACAGGATATGCAAGTGGCCAATCAGCCCCCTTCAATGAGGAGGAACTGAGGCAGTCTATTCCATCTTTGAAAAGTTCTAATTGTTAGTAAAAAACTCCTTTTATCAAGCCTAGATTTAACCCATTGCTCCTATTTCTGTCTTCTGGGATCAAACAATTCACATCTGATGCTTCTCCTAAGTGACCTACCTTCAAAATACTTATAGATAGACATTTTGACCATCGTAAGTCTTTTCTAGACTAAATGGCCTGGGTTACTTGTTGACCCTTAATGTGAAATCATCTTGAGGTCTTTCATAATTCTAGTTGATTTCTTCTGGTACTTCGCAGTTAATCAACATACTCTCGATTTGTGGTCTGACTAGGGAAGAGCACAGTGGGACTATTACCTCTGAATTTCCAAAATATTGTTTCTCTTAATGCTGTCTAGAACTGTGCTATTGTTTTGGTTTGGGCTGCCACATTATATAATTAATTCATATTGAACCTACAATCTGCTAAGCCCGTGTACCACTCCCCTCCAACTTTTTCAATTCTACTCATGCCTCTTCTATCTTGTACTTGTGACATTTATTTTAACCCAAATAGAAAGTTTTACATATACCCCTACTGAATTTCATCTTAGTTTTAGCTGATCAAGATCTTTTAAAATCATCATTCATTGTTTCATCTATCCCTCCTGAAAGGAGGATTGAAAAACAACAACAAGAACAAGAACAACAGCAACATGGAAGTGTTACTTTGATGAACAGAATTAACAATGAGAGCCATTAAAATTAAAATAGTTTTGAGTCAATTAATAAATATCTCAAAGTAAGTAGCATAGGAAGAGAACAAGAAGTGGAAGGATTGTTTTGATTATCACCTAAGAAGCAAGAAGAAGAAAGGAGTTGAGCTTGAAGAATGAAAATAAAAGAAAATGTAAGAGGAAGTAAAAAGAAGGATATGTAATTAATGAATAATGGAGGAAGACTGAAAAAGAGAGACTGAATTATCCCTAAGTTTCATTTTTAGCTGACAGAGAAGAAAACAGGCAAGTTGAAAATTCTATAAAATATATAAATGTAATAGTAGAAATGATGGAAAATGTGTTTAGTGTTCTGTGTGTATGTGTACATTAAAATTATAATTTGATTAGTTCTACTGAAATAAGGTACATGTACTTATAATTAAAACAAATACAATGGCAAAGAATGAGTACATTTAAAGTAATTATAATATTAAATTTAAATGGCTTTAATTTCCTTATAACAAGAAAAGGACATAAGATATAATACAAGATTCAAGTTAACATTATATTTTCTATAGGAAACAAAACAAAGATACACATATTCAAAATAAGAATTTATGATAAGATTACTTATGTCCCTTTTCCAGTTATATCAAGGAGAGTAATGTAAAGGGAAGAGGTAATAAAACATTAAATAATTGGTTTTTAATTTATATAAATTGAAAAAATACATTAACTAAATCAACACAGCCACAATAAAGTAAGAAAGGAAACCATTGATAAGGGAAAAAAATCCTTGAATCAAATATTTTTTTTTTAGGCAATTAGAGTTAAGTGACTTGCCCAAGGTCACACAGCTAGTAAGTATCAAGTATCTGAAGTCAGATTTGAAGTCAGGTCCTCCTGAATCCAGGGCTGGTGCTCTATCCACTGTACCACCTAGCTGCCCCAAATATTTCTGATAAAGAATATAAATATGTAAGGTCAATATCCCTTTCTTTAATGGAAAGAGATCAAGGAATGAATAAATCTCTCAAAAGAAGTACAATACACAATTAAAAACCATGTGAAAGAATGATCAAAATAACAAATAATAAGAGAAATGCAAATCAAAATAATTTCAGTGTTTTAGTTCACACTGAATTAAATTGGCACATATCACAAAAATGGAAAAAAAATCATTGTTGAATGGAAAGGACAAACAAAATTGTACATTCTAGGTAGACATGAATTTTTCCAACCATAAAATTAAAGGCAGCCAAGTGACTGAGTAAAGAGAGCACTCGACCTGGAATCATAAAGTCTTGAGCTCAAACCTGGTCTCATACCCTTATTATCTGTGTGACCCTGGACAAGTAATTACCCTTTCTCTGCCTCAGTTTGCTCAATTATAAAATGAATATAATAGCACCTCCCCCATAGGGTTACTGTGAGGATCAAATAAGATAATATTTGTAAAGTGTTCATACAGTTCTTGGCACATACTAGGCATTTAATAAATACTTCTTTCCTCCCTCCCTTTCTTTATGAAAAGGAGTTGTAGAAACAAAATATTGAAATTAACAAATAAAGTAGTTAAAAGGTACAATTCTCTATTTTTATTAGCCCATAACTAGTAAGAAAAAAACAGTATATGCAAATAATCATATACAATCAAAGATACCAGAAGATCATAGCAATTGATACATAAAATTTAGTTAATTTACATTAAACAGCTAATTGAAATATGGCTAATTGTTTGAATGTTGTAATGTTAACTAATTTTACCACATGCCAAAAGTCCTTGAAGCTATATAAAAAAAATATTATCAGGATTTGTTTTCCCTTTTATTTTGATAAACACTATGTGCCTGAATTGTTATTTAATATAAAATGCAACAGTATGATTTCTAGAATCTTCCATTTTTATTTCTACACACACACACACACACACACACACACACACACACATGAGTGCATGCACACACACTATGTGTGTGACCCAGACTCTTATGTAAACTAGGACACTTGGTAAAAGAAAAGAATCATTGTCAGGTAACTATTCTCCCAAGAACAGTTTGAATTTAATATTCTTATACTAAGTTTCAATAAAATATCATTTCTAATGGATGTGATCATTAACATAAGGTAGAATTATTCATTTGCTTTGAAGGTAAGAATGTGACTGAAATAATTTATATCTTTGGCCAGAGATCCCACTGCTAGTCACATATCTAAAGAGTTCAAAGATAGAAAGTCAGATACCATATACTTCAAATATCTTTAGCAGAACTTTTTGTAGTAGCAAAGAACTAGATAAATGTATGTGTCCATGGAATGATGCTTTAGTTAAATTGTGTTACATGAATCTAAATCAACATTACCATACTGTGAGAAATGACAAATATGAAGAAAATAGAGAATAATATAAATAAATATAAAATTATATAAATTGAAATAACAAAATAGAAAACTATGCACAATTACCAGAGCATGGTTCATGGAAATGAAAAACAAAACAAAACAATAAATCCCAATTGAACTGATGCTTAGTCTTGAAGAAGTGATATATACTCCTTCTCTGAAGGGCTAGAAACTGGATAAAGGAACATTACATATGCTATTAAAACTCGGTGATGTATTGTTTAGTTTTGCTGAACTATTTTTTTCTCCTCTTTATTTTTTAAAATTTTTTTTGATGCTTGAGATCACTATTGATCAGAAAAATGCAAAATAAAACAACTCTGAGGTTTTACCTCACACTAATTAGAGTATAAATATTATAAGAAAAAAGAAAATATTGGATGTTGGAAGGGATGTGGGGAAAATGGTATGCTAATCCATGGTTGGTGGAGTTGTGAAGCACAAAGGACTGTAGAATGGTTCATACTCTTTGATCCAACAATACCACTGCTAGGTTTATGTCCCAAATACATCTCCAAAAAGAGAAAAAAGACCAATTTGTTCAAATGAATATTTATAGCAGCTCCTTTTGTGGTGGCTAAGAATTGGAAATCAAAGGAATGCCCATTAACTAGGAAATGGCTAAACAAGCTGTGGTATATTATTGCGCTATAAGAAATGACAAGCAGAATGATTTCAGAAAGTCCTGGAAAGACTTCTATGAAATGATGCATAGTGAAGTTAGCAGAATCAAAAGAATGTTGGGCACAGAGACAGCAATATTGTTTGATGAAGAACTATGAAAGACTTTATTCTCAGCAATACAATGATCCAAGACAATACAAAAAGACTAATGATGAAGCACACTATCTACCTCCAAAGAAAGAACTGATATTGATAGAACACAGATTGAAGTATGATATTTTTTCTTTCATTTATTCTTTTATTCAGTTTTTCTTATACAAAATGACTAATATTGTAATATTTTACATGATTGCATAAGTATAACACACATCTGATTGCTTATCACCTCAGGGAAGGGGGAGGGGAGAAAGGGAAGGATTAATAAAATTTGGAACTATAATAAAATATTTATTATTAGAAAAATTATTTTTTGTTATAAAGGGTTGTACTTTGCATGGATGATTACAAAAGGTGAGGCAAAAAATGTAAAACAAAATGTTTCAGCTGACACCTAAATATGAGGAATTATTATCATGATATTGGTGAAAGCTGAATTTAAAAAAAAAAAATATATATATATATATCTTAATAGAGGAAATAAGCAAAACAGTATCAAAAGAAAGAATATTCTTTAAATTAAATATGGAAAAATGGACACATCAAAAAAATATTTAATGAAAAGTCCACTGTATCACAAAAAGAGATGAAAAATACTGGTACATTTCCTTATTTCATCAATATTATATGAAAAATCAAATGAAATAAAAACAAGAAGTTTTAGCCTCCATTGAATTTGAGGGTACATAAATATGATAAAAAATAAACCAGATATGTGGGGAATTTGCATCCTATTCAATAACTTCTGAAAAAATTGATATAAAGTGTGCATATTCTAAGGCATGAAGATAAAAAGGAATTTTAAACATCATTTTAATAGACTACAATCAAAGAAAAGAATAAGTTATTTTATATAGTAGATGGACAGCTAACCTTAAAACCAAGAAGACATGGATTCAAGACCTGCCCTGTACACATAAAGGAACTGGGTGGGCTATGGGCAAGGTCACTTTACCCTTGTATGGTCTATTCCAGTGGTTCTCAAATGTGAAAAAAAAATCTTCGTGTGGGTCTGCAAGATCAAAACTATTTTCATCATAATTCTAATATGTCACTCACTGGGCTAGTAAAACCTCCCTTTCTTTTGAAATTATATATCTGTGTGAGGATAGATTTTCAAGGAAAAAAATATTTCAAGAGAATTAATGCAGATATGGAAATCCAGCTGTTCCTTGTTATGTCAGAAACTGGTTTTGCAAAAATATATAAAATAATATAATTTCTCATTACATTATGAAAAATATAGCCATTTTCCATAAAATTTATTTATGTTAACATGTCAAGGCTTTTATTATTTTAAATGAATTTATAAATATTTTAAATGTAGTAATTCTCAGTTCAAATACATTATTCATAGATATAATCCATATTAATGCAAACTCTTTGGTGATCTTCTTGAGAACAAGACTTCTTAGAACAAAATGGTTGAAGACAACTACTCACAAGAAAACTCTTTACAAGTGTGTAGAAAAGGGGTATAGAGAGTTTACAACCCAAGATTTTACTATACCAATGAAATCACATGTCTATTACTAAAAAAAAAATAAATTTTAGTCAACACAGGACATATAAATAAAAACAAACAGTTCTATATGGAAACCAAAAGATGATTTACTAAAAAAATGGCCAAAAAGACCAAAGTTATAAGAAAAAATAAAATATTTATTTCAATATTCATAGCATATAGTTAAGGCAATACTTAAAAGCAGAGTCATCATTTGGTTGGTTATACCACCAGGATAGGTAGAAAAGGAGATTATGGGTCTGAATTCGCTGAAAAATTGAAATTCAGATAATTGATACAAGTAAACCAAATATATAGCCTGCAAAGCATGTAAACAAATAAATAAATATTATTGGGAAAATTTGAGTATAGCTCTATCAACTTTCTATTATGATGCTGAGATTCATCCCAAATAAACTGAGGAAATTCTCCTAACAGTACGTGGCCAGTTAAGGATACGTTCTTGGGTATGGTGAAATATTGTCACCTTTGTCTGGAAAATGCTGTACGGAGAGATGTTGCAGCTAAGAGCAATGATAGTTGAGAATACATACCCATTTACAACATATTGCATAGAAGCAAAGCTTAAGGAAATAAATATTACCATATATTAAAAAAATATGATATGATGAAAATTGGCCTATTGAAATGAAAATCATCTAAAGACAACTCATCTGATGAACTTTTAATTGATCAATACCAGACCAAAGATAATTAATTCATGACAAATGGAGCAGGTTTGTTATTGTTTCTTATCCCCATCATCACCAGTCACTTTTAACTCAGTTACTGATATATATTTTTACCAGGAATGGAAATATAACTTTAAAATATCATTTGGGCCAGAGAGAATTGAGTCAGTCCAAATAAATTCTGATAAACTTGATTTGAATGTGACATAATTCTGAAAGCATTGAGGATGTTTTTTCAAGATCTTTAAAGGAAAAAATGAAATAAATCAAGAAAGCCTCAACAAATTATGCACTTAAAAGAGGCAAAAATATAAACTATTCACTCATAACTCTACTCTAAAAATTTGTACTAACAACATCCTCAGGTATCAAGGGGATCCTTGATGAAAATATTAAAAGGAAATAAGCAGGCTTTCACAATGTATGGTAAAGGTAAGCACATATTGATTATCATACAATTGACTGACAGGGGCAAAGAATATAAAACCTTGGTTTGTTTATTGACTTACAGAAATTAATAATTTATAAAAACATTTTTTCAGAAGAGAAACATGCAGCCTTAAATGCCTCTTCTCAACAAGGTGCTTCATAGTATCATAGAGAATATAAACCTAATGAGACTTTAGAGGTCATCTAGTCTAATTGACTTATTATGTCGGTAGGGAAACTTTGTTTCAGAAAGACAGTGATTTACTAATAGTTGAAACACATAAAAATTATCAGAGCAAGATTTAAACCCAATTCTTCCTGACTACAAACCCATACTTATTTAATCAGCACCATAGTTTATTACAAATAAGTTGAGATCATATAATATTCTTTCAAAATATTTTAGATTTCTGCTTAGAATACACTATTAATTACCTCTGCCTCTTAGAATCCCTAGCTACCTTTAAAACTCAGCTTAAAATAAGAGGAAAATAGGTAAAGAGGGGCCTAACAGTACTAAATCTTAAACCATGCTACAGACAACAATAGTAGTAATGGAAGAGGAGGAGCAGGAAGAAGAGGATCCTTTTTTTAGTTTTAGGGGTTTCTTAAAACATTATATGTTAACTCACTTTAATCCTCAAAACAATCCTGTGAGGTCAGTGCTATTGTTATACCCATTTTGCAGATGAGGAGGCTGAGACATGGAGAGGTTAAATGACTTTCTAAACTTATAAGGTAGTAAATATCTGAGACAGGATTACAAACCTGTCTTCCTGATTCCAGTCCTAATTCTCTATCACCTGCACCACTTGCTTGTTCTTATAAAAATATTACTACTGGTTAAAAGTCAGGCAATTTAATCAGTGGAACAAATTACTCATTGCAACTAAAGACTGAGAAGAAGTCAACAATAGTACCCCAGTGTTTGATGATGACAATGTTACCAAATATTGTGTAAAGGACTCACTATTCAAGAAGCCACTGGGAAAGCACAAACAGCCGGGGAGAAAATGGGTTTAGATAAACATCTCAAACATAGTACAATAATTGCTAGTTCAATCATAATAACACAGAAAGATTCCAAATTAGAAGGGAAACAAAGAAAGAAGTGTCTTTTACTGTCTGGTTAGGGGACAGCTGGACAAAAGTATGGATAAAATAGATACTTTTGATTATATCAAACTTAAAACTTTTATGGACAAACAAAATCAATATAGTTAAGATTTGAAGGGGAAAATTAACTGGGAAAAATCTTTGCAGCAAATGTCTTTGATAAAGGTCTCATATCTAATGTACATTTGTCATTTATGGAGTATCTATAGAAAGAAAAAAGATTCTTTGAAAATTTTTGGAATTTTAGTATTTTATATTTCTCCCAATTATATTTAAAAACAATTTAAAAAATTCATTTTTAACATTTGGAGTTCTAAATGTTCTTCCTTCCTCCCTCCCCACCCCATTGAGAAAGCAAACAATTTAAGATAGGTCATACATGTCTCGTCATGAAAAACATTTCCAGATTAGACATGTTGTTAAAGAAAACACAAAAAACTCAATAAAAAAGTATGCTCCAATCTGTATTTAGACGCCATCAGTTCTTTCTATGGGGATGCATAACACTTTTAATAATTCCTTCAGAATTGTCCGGGATCATTGTATTGCAGAGAATAGCTCCATCATTTTCCCAGCTGATCATCTTAGAATATTGCTCTTACTTTGTACATTTCACTTCATATCAGCTTCTGTAAGTCTTTCCTAGTTTTCTGAGAGCATTCTACTCATTCTTTATTATAGGTCAATAGTATTCCTTCATAATAACATACTACAAATTGTTTAGACATTCTCCAATTGATAGGCATCCCCTGAATTTCCAATTCTTTGCCACCATAAAAGAGCTACTTCAAATAATTTTTGTACATATAGGTCATTTTCCTTTTTTGTTCTTATATTTGGCATTACTAGATGAAATGGTATGCATGGTTTTATAGCCTTTTCAGGACAGTTTCAAATTGCTCTAGTAAATGGTTGTATCAGTTCACAACTCCACCAACAGTGCATTAATGTCTCATTTTTCACATATCCCATCCAATATTTTTCATTTTCCTCTTCTGTCCTATTATCGAATCTGATAGATATGAGAATTGTTTTGGTTTGTACTTCTCTAATCAATAGTTAGAGCGTTTTCCTATGGCTATAGATAGCTTTGATTCATCTGAAAACCATTCATATCGAATGTCCATTTATCAAATAGGGAATAACTATTATTTTTATAAATTTGACCCAGTTTGAGAATTGAGGCTTTTATCAGAGAAATTTGCTTCAATATTTTTTTCACACTATTGCTAACTATTTTGCTGTCCTATCCCTCCATTTATTCTATTTTCTCTCTCCTTTCACCCTGTCCTTCCTCAAAGGTGTTTTGTTTCTGACTATCCCTTCTTCTAATCTGCCTTCCCTTCTATCACTCCCCACACCTTGCTCTTATCCTCTTTCCTTCATATTTTCCTGTAGGGTAAAATAGATTTCTATACACAATTAATTGTTTGTGTTATTCTCTCTTTGAGCCAATTCCTATAAGAATAATATTCATACACTCTCCCTCCTGTCCTCCATCTTCCCTTCCCCTGGGAAATAGTTTTCTTTCCTGTTTTATGTGAGATAATTAACCCCATTCTACCTCTCCCTTTTCTTTTCTCCCAGTGCATTCTCTCAATATTTAATTTAATTGTTTTTTAGATATCACTCTTTCTTATTCAACTGATACCTGAACCCTCTGTCTATATACATTCCTAACTGTCCTATTAATGAAAAAGTTCTTAGGAGTTACAAGTACCATCTTCCCATATGGAATGTAAACAGTTTAAGATTATTAAATCCCTTAAAATTTTCACTTTCTGTTTACCTTTTATGCTTCTCTAGTCTTGAATTCAAAAGACAAATTTTATATTCAGCTCTAGTGTTTTCATCAAGAATTCTTGAAAGCCTCTATTTCATCGAATAAAAAATCCAAAGAATTATAATGTTTTTATAGGTAAGTGATTCTTCTTTGTAATCCTAGCTCCTTTGCCCTCTGGAATATTATATTCCAAGCTCTCTAATCTTTTTATATAGAAGCTTCTAAATCTCATGGCTAGGGCTCCATGATACTCGAGTTAGTTCTTTCTGGCTACTTGCAATATTTTCTCTGTGACCTGGGAGCTTTAGAATTTGGCCATATTATTCCTGGGTATTTTAATTTGGAAATATCTTTCAGGAGGTGATCACTGGATTATTTCCATTTCTATTTTACCTTCTGGTTATAGAATATCAAGGCAATTTTCCTTGATAATTTCTTGAAATATAATGTCTAGGCTCTTTTATTGATCATGGCTTTCAGGTGGTCCAATAACTTTTAAGTGATCTCTCCTGCATCTATTTTCTAGTACAGTTGTTTTTACAATGAGATAGTTCATATGGTCTCCTTTTTTCATACTTTTGGTTTTGTTTGATTGTTTTGTTATTTCTCATAAAGTCATTAGCTTCCTTTTGCTCAGTTCTACTGTTTAAGGAATTATTTTCTTCAGTCGGTTTTTGAAACTCTTTTTTCCATTTGGCAAGTTCTATTTTTATGGAGTTTTTCTCTTCAGTGAAATTCTGTGCTTCATTTTCCATTTAGACAATTCTTTTTTTCAAGGCATTTTTATCCTTGTTGGTTTTTTATACCTCTTTTATGATTTGGCCTCATCTGTTTTATAAGGTGTTATTTTCTTGGGTATTTTTTGTCTCTCCTTTACCAAACTGTTGACTCATTTTTCATTATTTCTTGCATCACTCTATTTTTTCTTCCTAATTTTTACTCACTCTCTCTGACTCGATTTTCAAAATCCTTTTTGAGCTTTTTCATGTCCTGAAACAAATTCATATTTTTTTCTTAGAAACTTTGTATGTAGGAGTTTAGGCTTTGTTATCTTCTTCAGAGTGTGTGTTTTGATCTTTCTTGTCCCCATAATAATTTTCTATGGTCAGAGGTTTTTTCTGTTGTTTGTTTGTTTCCCCACCTTATTTCTTGAATTTTAACTCTTTATCAAAGTATGCCACACTGTCCCAAGCTTCAGGGGTTTCGTGCAGCTGTTTTCATGGGTACTTTTAGGGACCTGTAAATTCTCAGTTCTTCCAAGGTGGTATGATCTAAGGAAAGTTGTGTTTACTACTCTGTGCTCTGGGAGCAACCATAAGTACTCTTTTCTGCCCTGAAACTGTGATGAGTCTCCACTCCACTGTGGCCAAAAGCTCTAGTGTGCTAGTTCTCCTCACCCTGGAGCTGCCACTCAGGAGTAAAACCCAGATCTGAATATGCACAAAGCAACAGAGTCCTGCCTCAGTGTTACCAAAGAGACCCAATATTATCTTGTGTCTGGTTTTTCGATCCTCTTGCCATCTGTGGGCCAAGAGCTCCAGAAGAAGCTGCTACTGCATCTGATTCAGTGCCTCCCAATGCCTGCTCCTGTTTTTCTGAGGTCTAGTCTGTGCTGCAGCATCCTGTGCTGGAATTTGTTCCATGCTAATTGAGGTGCAACAGACCTTTCCTGCTCACCTTCTAAGGATTTTTTTGAAAATTATTTTACCCCCGTCCTTTTGTAGGTTTTGCCTCTCCAGGAATTATTTTATGGCATTATTTAAAGTTGGTCAGAGAGGTCTGGAGGAGAGCTCAGGTGAGTTGCTGCCTTTTCTCCACCATTTTGGCTCCAACCCCCAGGCAACAGTTGAAAATCAGAAGGAAAGAGATGCGGACAGAAGATAATCCACAACATCAGAGAGAGTGTCTGAATTGATAAGGCCATAGGATCATTGATTCTGAACTGGAAGCATTCTTGAAGGTCAAATCCAATACCTTAATTTCTCAGATAAGGCAACTGAAGTTTGGAGAGGTTATGTGACTTGCCAGAGTTATACTGCTAGTGTCTGAAACAGGATTCAAACTCATATCTTCATGGTTCCAATTTTGTAGAACCATTAAAAGATGAAAGTATGGAAGGAGGGTCTGAAAAGTCAGACAGAAAAATTTAGATTTGATGTTGTGGAAAATAAGAAAATGATAAGTCAATAAGTGTTTCTGATTGTCAGTGTTAAGCTTCAATGATTATGAAATATCCCTCTAAATGCTCTTTATATGATTCTGGAGATGGAATAAGTGCATATCTTAATCAACTGCATGTTTAAGATTTTGCTAAAATGCTTTCTAAATTATATTTTCTTCCAGTCTTCAAGTCAAGGAGCAAAGGGGCACTATATTCAGATGTAAAGCAGTAGCTATCCCAATGTATAAAGAGGTTTCTGGGAGTGGGGAGATGCACAAGAGGCAAAGGGGATTTATTCATCAAGTAATTGGTAATTTTAAAAAGAACATGATGAATACAAAGTATTGACAGTGAATAGTCTAACTGTTTTTTTCAAGGTTGTTTCAAGGTGGTTTTATTTATGGCATTATATTTAAAAGAAAGACAGGCAAGTTCAGTTAATATTCTCTAGATATAATCCAAAAATATTGGGCTTAATGGTGAACCAGACAGAACACTGCAATTAAAATTAGGAGACCTCAGGTTTGATCTCAGCCCCACTATTCTCTGACTATATGAGTTTAGGGAAAGTATTTCATCTCTCTAGGAATTAGTTTTCTAATTTTTAAATAAAGGCCTAGCATTTCGAAGGCCATTCTTACCTCATGTTATTTTATTTCAATCAAGAAAACATACCTTTATGATTTTATTTTTAAAATTTACAGACAGAGCAAGTAGGGTAGACCAGTGATAAATCTGGTTTTGATGGACAAACCCTTGATTTGTATTCAGTGTGTGTGTGAAAAAATACCACCACAGTTAAATAGAATTTTATTCATGACTTTTGACTTCTGTAGCTCATTCATTATAGGCATTAGTCAAATTATATATCTCTATATTCATATATGCAAATGTAAAATGAAGGCTCTAGAGATAGCATCTTATTTTCATGGAAAGCAAGAATGACTCTCATTCTCTCTTTCTACCTCTCTCTTTCAGAAGGTTAGAGTATGTTAATTCTTATCACTAATATTTATCAACATTTTCATTAGATAAAAGAAATCACCCTCTAAAGTTAAATTATTTATAATCCAGCAGCTAGTAGTTTATATTTAATTACATTTCTATTTTCAAATCCTTATACAAACTTCAGGATCTTTTTATAAATGCCTTTCCTGTCCTGGGGATTTGTATGTGTATGTATATATGTATGTATGTATGCATTTATCATATATATATATATATATTTGTGTGTATATGTATGTATACACACATACATATAAACACACATATACTCAGGTCTATCTCCTCATAAAAAGGCAAAGATTGGTAGCAAAGGTAGAGAAAAACATATTTTGTTTTTACCCAATGTCAAGAATTAAGATGTTAGCAGTTCTATCAGTATAGCCACTTATCTTTGCTCTCACTGCCTATAAAAATATAGCATGGATGAAGCAAAACTGTAGGTACTGGCTTCCACTATGCCTCTAATGTTTTTAATCCACAGGAAAAGATGAAGTTGGTCATGAATACTATCATGATAATCTCCACCACCACTAGCATTTATATAATGTCTACACTTTGCCAGAATTTGTGTTATATAGTCTATAGATAATACTATTTAATTCTCATAACATCCCAGGAAAATAATTGCTATTATTATTCCCATTGAGTAAACTGAGGCAAACACAGTTTAAAAATTTGAGGTCACACAACAAGGAAGTATCTGAGACTGTATTTGAGTTCATGTCTTCTTGACTCCAGGTCCAGTACTCTGTTCACTGTATTACAAGCTGCCTTCCTTCTTCCTCTTCTTTTTTTTTCCAATTCTTAATCACCATCCTCTTCTTTCTCCTTGTTTTCCTCACCATCCTTTACCTCCTTATTATCACGATCATCCTTCTGATCATTTATAGCTCAAAGACATCTGTCTTATGGATAGTATATAATACAGTGGTTGCCTATTATTGAACATAGGGAGGGAAAAGGCCCACAGACCACATTCTTAAGAACAAAAGATAGGGGCAGCTAGGTGGCACAGTGGATAGAGCACCGGCCTTGGATTCAGGAGTACCTGAGTTCAAATCCAGCCACAGACACTTAACACTTACTAACTGTGTGACCCTGGGCAAGTCACTTAACCCCAATTGCCTCACCAAAACAAAAACAAAAACAAGAAAAAAACAAGAACTAAAGACAAATTCCCTCTTCATGTATCTTCACTCTTACTAAGTAATAAATGAAGATACATGTGGAAACATAAAACAATACCAATTCACCAGGTAAATGCGTCTGTTTTATAGTCAAGTGAAATATCGTATCTGAAAAATAATATCACATAAACAATCAGTACTTTTCTATTGCAAAATTGAGATAATAAAAAAAATTAACTAACCTTCAAATAAAAGAGAAACATAAACATTTGCCATAGGTTTTTGTTTTTTTTTTTACTAAACTGTAAACTTTGGAACCTTTTCAGAGAATGCAAGGGATTACCCTTAATAGTGTTTCCATCAATGACCTTTCCTTGAAAAATAAATGAGGCTGGTTGTGGATGGTTGTGGTTCTAGATAAAGCACATCATTTTTATGGATTATACAGACTGGTTAAAGATGCACATGTCTGTTGAATGTGTAGACAGAACTCATGAATGAGTCTACAGAATAAAAACAGTTGAAGCAAAGAGTTAAAGAAATTGTCATTTACAGGACTATACCAAAGCAACCATACAAAAAAAGGATTAGACTCTAGAAAAAAATCTGAGTTTGGATCTGACAAACTCTTTGGACCTCAGTTTCCTCATCTTTAAAGTGAGATGGGCTGGACTCAATAACAATGAAAATCTCTATTTTTTTTTTAACCTATGATACTTTTGTTTGAGGAAATGGTCCTTCTTTGGAAGCTATAATACTGAGTGATTAAGATAATAAAAATACAGCAATTTTGTATGACTACTTTGACATTATCTTCAATCTTCAAACAGTAGCAGAAGGTTTCAGGAGACTTGGTTGTTTTTTAAATGGCTAGGTTCCTCTGTCAGTATAAGTCTATCTTCTTGTTTCATGATACGTTTATGTATAAATAGAGTGTGTACAGCACCTGGCTGAGAGAAGTTACTGAGTTAATTGTTCTTAAACAAATTAAATGAATTAGTTGGCAATTACTTAAGGTGACCTTAATGGTCACCCCCCTGAAAATTTCTTCCCACTCACTGATACCTGGGATTTGTCTCTCAGAGCACAGTCTTAGAATTCATAATGAGAGATAAGGAATTAATTGCAAGTCCCAAATTCATTTAGGATATAAAACTTTTATGGAAGTCTGTGATTTCAGCAATAGAGGGTGCAAGTTTCAAATTATCTAAGATCTTATACTTCTTTCCTTTAACCCATAACATCCAAGTTATTGGTTTTATTTGTTTTTATATCATCTTAATTTCTTAGTGGATCTTTCTCCTTCCCCTACCCAGTGAGCCATTCTTTACACAAGGCATGGAAAAGTAAGAGAACACAAAAAAAGCAAAAACAAAAATAGTCTCAACAAATTAAATCTGACAGTACATAAAATGCTTCACATTCTAAGCCACCCCACTCCCATTCCTTTTCAAAGAAGAGAGAAGATGCTTCTTCTTTCTCTTCTTTGTGGCTACCTTGGTCATCAAATCCACTTAGGAAAGAGATCATGAAGGAGTAATGAAGAGGAACTCAACTCAGATACAGTAACTGGAGAAGGAAATAAGGACATCTAATAGTTTGTTATTGTAATTATTCCTAGTTAACTATGTAGTAAGTTCAGTTATTCATATCTATTGAAGGTATAAAGGTGTTATGAACTCCATCTAAACTTTGTCACTGCACAGTTAAGCAATACTAACCCAGTTACAAATTTCTCCCAAATGTATTGGGTGCTTTCCTCTTGTCATTATGTCAGTACTAATGCAGCAATGTGATTTAAATAAATATAGAAACAATGAAAAGCTATTAAGTAATTATAGAATAAATAATTACAATAAATAGATAATGAATAAGATCTAATATTTAAGTCATGTACAGGTCTAGTGTTATATGCTGTAATAAAATATTTAGCAAGGGAATGCCAAGGAAAAAAGTTTGTTGAAACAGTAGCATTAATTAATCTAATTAGTTTGAAACATAACAACATCTTGATTTTTATTCTTTTTGTAAAATATGTCTTCCAAAATTCCCCAAGGATTAATGTTCCTAAGCATTGTGGATATCTAGATTGTGTGAGAGGATGGAAAAAGGGGAGGCATGAATTTAGATAAAAGCTGAGGAAAATGTATTCTTTTTGCTGGAGAAAATAAAACACTGCTGGGAAGTTAGAGAAGCCGCCTTCTAAGAAACATCAAACTACCCAAACCAAATTAATTTAATCATTATATTATTTATAGGCTATTAACCAAGCCTCATCTTAAAGTTAGGGATCTCACTAGCCCTTTTTCCTGCCAGGCACCAGAGACTAGCTTTAGGTCTCCAAATAGGGTCATTTTGACTTAGGTGATCAAAGATGGGAGAATGAAATTAAGTACTGTATGCAAACAGTGGACAAAGTGCATACACATGATTCCATAAATGCCCCTATTTCCCACCAAGTTAATTGTCTCAACTAGCTACTTCTCCAGCACAAAAGAAACAAAAATGTCCTGCAACCCCCCCCGCCACACACACACACACACACAATGTTCATTTAAAAATTCATTTTAGCCCAATTTCCATAATTTCAGTTATTTTTTCAATTGGTTAATTTATTAAGTCTCTTAATAAGAACTTCAAGAGCATTTGATTTCTGAACTTCAAGATCTGTCTCCACATTCTAAATAGTACTTTTCATTTTTCAAAAAAAATAAGTATTTTGAGAGTTGTCATATAGAGTTAGATTTCAAATCAACTTTGCTATTACAAAGGAAGGAGTTTGCCTCTTTTTACCATATATTTTACTCTTTTTTCATATTTTAACAAGACATGAAAACTTTTATCCTTATTATTTTACAACTTGCAGGATTTCCTTTATTTATTTGGTACGTTGGATCTCCATATCTACCTTCTCTTAGTCCATATTCTTTCTAAGACAATATTATTAGTTTTGTGTTTCCCTGGAAAAACTGGATTTAATGTTTTCTATAGTTTTGATTGCATACGAACATCTTCAAATTAATTTAAAACATTTTTATAGAGGGCTCACTAACCACAAAATACTATTTCATCTAAAGGTATATGGTTTTGTAGAATCAATAAGCAAGATTAGGCAGGGTATACCTCCAGTATATATATAATTTTAACAATTAAGAAAAAGGTCCCAGATAAGTTATTAGCACTTAGGAATAATTTTTCCTTTTCTTCTCTCTGAAGTTTGAATTTACTGAAAAGGGTATGAGCTTATCTTCATGTCATTTCTCTTTTCTTCAACCAAAATATGGCAACTTAAAGTTTCAGTGGAATACTTGTTCCACAGTTGTATTTCCATGGAGTATCTATGACATACCTCCTGGGTTTAAAATGAATGTTGGCATCCATTTACTTGGGCAAAAGAAAGTAAACACTTTTTGATCAGGAATGGAGAGCTATCTTTATAGTATAGAAGGTGTTACCAGTGTTAGAGCCCATTTATTTGTAATAAAAATGTCATTGAAAGCTTCTTGGACTTCCAAATACAGAACACAGAGATGAGCCATTCCCCAAGTTGCAGTGGGAATGTGTAATGATTTCTAGAGAGGAAAAAAAACTTGTTTTCTTTTTTCCCGAGAAAAGTTCTTACCAATAGATGGGGATATAGAAATCCCAGTCCATGCAGAAAATGTAGGCTATGTTCACATTTTTTATTCATGCTTCCCGCCACACAAATGTTAATGGTATACTAGCAATTTCTGGAAATTTATTTTGATTTGGGGACCCTACCTTTGGCCTGATATTAGAAAGCCTTAGACCCTCAGGTTTTTCTTCTTTGTGTGGGAGGGGCTGGTGGCCCTCCCCCTCCACTTCAGCTGAGCCAAAAAATCCCCATGTGCTGTACAAGATGCCAGGTCAGACATCTGGGGGGAAAAGCCCCAGCTCCCTCCACTCTGAGCGGATCTATCCGAGAGATCCCAGGTTTGTCCAGGTGGTCCACTGGCATAGCCCATGCAGAGGTCCCTGGGCACACAGCAGGGGGCATGGGCCCTTGGAGCCCTGGGTGTGGTACGCATGGGATGCTCGAGCATCCTCCCCAGCTGCAGCCCTAGTGTGACTGGAGAATTAGCTTGGTGTGTGGGGGAGCGCAAGGAGCCCAAGATTTGAGGGGTTAGAAAGAAGATATACATACAGGGGAGTTATACATTAAGGGGGTGGGTGGGCTGACGGAGCAGACAGACAGAACAGGAGATGGTACAGGAGGTTGGAGAAAGCTGAGCGGGGCGGTGGAGAGCAAAGAAGTGGTCAGCACAGGGTACAGGCTGGAGAAAGAGAAGATTAAGAGAACAGGAAGGCTGGAGCACTAAGAGACGGGGGAAGGAGAAAAAGCTAAGAGCAAGAAGGGATGGAGGCTGATATAGAGCAGGGGGGCTAACAAGATTAAGGAGGACTCTGGAGACTAGAGACGCTGAGAGGTCAGTGAGAAAGGGATGCTAGAGAAGCTGAGGGGGGTGGCAGACGGAAGGAGTAGACAGACAGAAGAAGAGAAGGTAGAGGAGGCCAGGGGGACACCAGAGCACTAGGAGAATGCTAGAAGAAGGTCTGTTGGTACACAGGAGGAGGCTAAAAAAGTTCCAGGCACAGCAGGTGGAAAGAGATGCTCCAGAATGCAGTCAGGTTGTACATTTTATTTCCCTGTATTCTTAAATTTAAATTATATCTCATAAATAAATCCTCTGTTGTTAAAATGGAAGAGGCTTCTTAATCTTTTGCTTATCAATTTTGGGAGTGGAACAGTGTGGTAGAACTTTATAAATGGCCCATGTTGAATTAATAGCAGTCAGATAATAAAAAAATCAACAGTCCCAGATTAAGTACCCCAGTCAGATTAGGCCCCCCAAATTAGCCCTAGTCAGTTTAAAATATTTCTACATTTGAATGGCAATGCAGATGGGACTTTTGGTCCAATTATAATTATTCTAAACTTATAATTTTTTGTATAGCTACAATTTTTCAAAATTCCAATTATATACTTTTTTCAGACTAGATTAGATAGCTAATAATTTTTTTTTACACAATTCGTCCCCAAAAGGTGGTATGAACTAGTAATGAATCAAGGGTGTTTCCTCCCTGTTCCCTATGATTTTGAAGAGCAGTCACATTCTTAATATAAGTAACATTTGGCAATACCTCCCAGGGGTAAAAAATCATGATGCATGTCCAGCATATTTAGGATCACCTGAAACTTTCCCCGATATGGCATCTAGGACAGTACCTAGCAAATAGTAGGTGCTTGATAAATGCTTTATGAATTGAATTCTATTTTGTTTGCTTTGTCCTTAACATAACTGTCATCTGAAATATTCCCTTCACTCTTCGGTGGGCATTTATTAGAATTACATTAGCTCTATATTTATACATTAATATTTTTCTTTTGAAGTCCTATGGAATTAAGGATGATAAACCCACTATTTATCTTTTCTAATTTTTCAAATATTTTTGGGGTGTTTTTTTGCAATTTTAATTGTATTTTATTTTTTCAGTTACATGTAATAGTTTTCAGAATTTGTTTTTATAACATTTTGAGTTCCAAACTTTTCCTCTCTCCCTTCTTTCCTCACTCCTCAAGACAGAAAGAAATCTGATATAGGTTATATATGTACACTATTTACCATTTTTAATCCAAATTCATAATCTTTTTTATGATCATTGATCATCTAATAATATATAGGTTCTGGAAGGAGGCACATTGGGGTATAAATACTGTAGCTTCCTCCTAAATGGATTTCAAAAAGAAGTTCCTTTACAATCATTTTATGGTTTTAAAATTAGCTCCATGCCTCCTCCAAGGTCTTGTTTTCTTTTCTAGACAGAATTATTGGCTGTCCAAGGTGGAAAGAAATTGAATGTTAAAAGTACAGAACATAAAATGTTCCCTTGAGGCCAGAGTATCCTTTGAAGCACTTTTGTGGGGGTTTTGGTGAAGTAAAAGAGGGGAAATAGTTACAGCAGATTTGTGCTGTGTTGCTGCTGATACCAGTCTAATCTCCCTCTAGGCTACACCTTCCAATACCTTGTTGCCAAGCCTCATTATAATTAATTATCCTTTATGAAGTCTCGGAGCCCATATAATTGTGTGTGCCTTCAAAATTCCCTGATCTATTGGGGTGAAATATGATAAAATGTTGCCAGGGGATGCTCTTTTAATCACAACATGCCAAATGCAGCAACCTCACTATTGTCTGGTTAAGCTCAGATGTCAGGATATCTTATTCTTGTTTAGAAAGTACAGATACCTAAAAATGTTGGTCTTTCCATCACCCTGGCTTTGTATGCATTTGGAATATGTGGCTTTGTGTTTTCATTTGTGTCTTGAAAAAGTTCTGATGCCTCGAAACCAGGGTCTGTAAACTTATACACATATATTAATAAGTGGATTGTGATATAATTGGTTTCCATTGTAATATGATGTATTTTATTTTGTGTATTTAAAAGCATTTTTATGAGCAGGAATCCATAGGATTCATTATATTACCAACAGAGTCCATGACACAACGAGTTACAAAGAACTGCAGGATAAAAACACATTTCTTCTTGCCATTTGGAGAGTTAAGAATGGGGACTTCATGGATGACTGTAAAAGAGTATGATCAACAATGAATCAAAATTGGGTCAAAAGGCAATAGAGAGGTTCAAAGAGAGAACAGTAGCTTTCTAATGCTGCTTGACTATTTGGAAGTAATGTTATCTCAGGATATCTCAAAAATCAGTCATTATTCTCAGCTTTCTCTAAGGCAGATAAAATGAACAGTGATTCTCACCTAAAGAGGTTGTACAGCAATAAAAACACTTCCTGAAGTACATAGGTATGTGCCGTCACATGTGGAGCCACACATGTTTTTTTTTTTATTTCACTTGCAGTCTTCAGAACTGGAGGGACTTTACTACTTCTGTGCCCTCTGTTTTTATTTAGTTCTTTGGGGTGTATGGGGTATTCTAGGAAGAGTGGCACCTCTGATGTGAGGACCTGCTGAGAGCTTTTCATGGCTGCTCATCCACCTTTGGTGGTCACATTCACCCAACTTTCATCTGTGGCTCCAAGAAGTCATAGCATGCAGTGGCCACACTCAATAAATCTTCTCAACAGAAGGGTTAAACCAGGCTGAAAGTAACTGAAGGTTCTCAAACCCATTGAGTAGTTAGGGAGGTGTCTACCCCAAGCATCTGAAAACTTCCCCCAGTGGAATAGGCAAATGAAAAAACTTGTTGCAATGGCCATATAGGTAGCTGAAGCAGGTATTATGGAGTGCTTACTTAGAGCTTGGTCAAATATCAAAGATGCCAAGACCATCCACTGCATTTCAGGACACACCAGTTCCCTTGACTTTTGTGTTGCCATACACAAAAAGAGAGTGAGGTTGAATTATTTTATACAAATTTGCCTCACATAAATCCAGTTTACACACAAGTCAAGACATCACACTGTGATGTTACTCATCCTCTTTGTCAATGACGAACAAACAACAACATTCAGTTGTTTTCAATGGTATATACCTCCCAGTCTGTGTCACCTACTGCCAATACTACATAAGCAACAGCCATGTTTAGGTGGAGTAGTACATATAGGATATTTCTAATGAACAGACTCCCTCAATTAAATGCATGTTAGTAAAAAGAAGACAGATAGATAGAGGATAGATAGATTAGGGATAAACCATATTTTGGTATTTGGTGCTCAGTTGTTTAAGTTGTGTCGGAATTTTTGTGACCCTATTTGGGGTTTTCTTGGCAAAGATACTGATGTTGTTTGCCATTTCTTTCTCCAGATCATTTTATACTTGAGGAGGCTGAGGTAAATTGGGTTCAATAACTTGCCCGGAGTCACACAGCTAATAAATGTTTGAGGCCAGATTTGAACTCATGAACAAGAGTCTCCCTGACTCTAACAACTGTGAAACCTTGTTTCCCTATATATCATATATATGTATACTTTACACACAAATGTACAGTATAAATACATATGCACATATATGGTATATATACACATGCAGAATCATCTGCACATACATTCTATATAGATTATATGTAAATATCTATAAATATATGCCCTGTATACACACAGAGAGACCGACAGAAAGTGACAGATAGAGATACAGATAGATACACAAATAGAAAGGCTGAGAGCCAGAGCAGGAGAAAAGATAGAGAGACAAAGACAGAGAAGAAGAGAATAAGGCACAATGTTATATTGTGAAGAGAGATACACTTAAGTAAGGAGAAAAGATCTGGGCTTAAAATTCTTACTCTCTGTGTAACTGTGGTCAAGTTACTTAACCTGTTTGAGACTCTATTTGCTTTTCTGGAAAATAGGGATCATAATAACACTTATATCATAATATTTGTGAGAGCATGAAATTAAATAATGAATGTACGGGAAGTGCTTTGTAAACCTGAAAAGACTATTTGACTATCAGTTACTAATAATAATATGAATAGGTATATTGATAGCATGTCTCCCACAATGCACCATCAGCAACTTGAAAGCAAGTTTTTTTCAATTTATGTCTTTGTATCCTCAGCACTTAATACTTGTTAATTAACTTGTATTTGTTAATTGAGGATAACCTTAATTTTAATTGAGGATAACCTTGATTTTAATAACACTAACAATAATATAGTGAAGTATATTAAAAATTTCACTTTAAATAAAACTGAAAATACTTGGAGATAATATTTTTTCTATCATCCTTTTCAGACTATAAAGAAAAACTCCTAAGAAGGTTGATTGTCTCTATGACTCACCAAAGGAAAGTGCCCCCTTCCATTGAAAGGAAGGCATTCTTTTTCTCTCACTAGATCCATGTGGCTGGGCATGGGGTACAAAGACAGTTTCAAAATCTCTCTCTGTAAGCTAAAAATTGTTTGGATATAGATTAATAAAATAATAAATAAAATGTCCTGAACAAATGGTACCACAAAAGAGTACAATTTTAGCATTAATATCTTAACTTATACAATAGTAATGTCTTACATTTACATAGCAGACATTTTTGAATGATTCCACATACCATTTGAAACTTTTAAGAATAATTTGCATGCTCTCTTTCTCTCTCTGTCATTACATAGATTGATAGACATGTATGTATATATGTATGTGCATGTATATGTATATGTATGTGTATATATGTATATACTTTCTTCATATTAGGAAACTGAAGCATAGGAAGTATAAGTGACTTTCATAAGAACACATAACTTAATCACAATAGAGCTTTGATTCAGAGCCATATCACCAATAAACTGAAGCAATATAATTCCAACTTCATTTTTAATTCCCTTTGGAGCTTTAAATAAATAAGTATATAACTTTTTTGGATATATTGACTTTAATAACTAAATATTATTTTGATATTAAAGTATGAAATATTTACCATATTATATATTTGATATATTTATATATTATTGGCAATTGGAGGTGTTCTGAAAATGGCTGTTGTGAAAGCTCCAAATAAAAGTTTTATATTCATTCTAACAAGCAAGGTTAAACTTGGGTTGATTAGCCTATAGTAATTCAAATGCTTGATTTCAGCAAACATCATTGTCTCTGGAAAACACTCACCAGAGCAGATGTGCTTGAAGAGATACAAACTGTCCTTTTTCATCTCCTAAATGATGTAAACATCCCACTCTCAAGTTGTGTACTTGGATCCAATTCCAGAAGAGCTTTTATTTCTCTTTTATTGGTTGTATGAGAGAGAAGGACATTGACTTATTCCTTGTTTAAATAAAGAGGAAGTGAAGGAGACAGAATGTCAGGGGATAGAGCTTTGGGAAGGAGGGAAAGGCTCTTGAAAGTAAATAGGCAAATTCAGATGACATTGAAGAGACAGATGCCATATCTAAACAAGATGCTACTATCCATAAGTGAAACTTAAATTCTAACCCCAAGTGATTGCTTCATGCTCATCTGTACAGTAGCAAATAAATTGTCATAGTTCATCAAGGAATTTAGTAGGTTTAGAACAAGGAGGATGAACCCAGTAAGATCATGTACTTCAGATACTTAATTATTTACCTTGATTTGTGTATTCTACCTCCCAGGTGGAATTTTGGTAGATCAAAAATATTTTCTCCATACCTTAGCTTTTTCTAATTCTGACCTGTAAGAATGGGCTTCTAGAATGCTAAGATGTAAAAGAAAACTGGTGGTAATATATGTCTCACCATTTTCAGCAGTGTTACTACACATCATCATAACAGCATAGATTTAAAGCCATATGGGAACTTGGAAGCCAATTAGTCCAACTTGCCCTCATTTTAACGATGAAGAGACATCATTAGAGACATTAAGTGACTCACCTTGAATTACATAGATAATTTCATGGGTGGTATTTGATCCAAGGTATCTTGATTTCAAGTTTAGCACTCTAGCTCCTATACCACAGCTCTCATTGGCTAGAGGTATCTCCTTACTTCATCAGTAACCCATGAAGATTTCTGCTCAATTGAGGCTAGTTGGTCATTCATTAATGACTTGTTTAGCACCCACTATGTACTAGGCACTATATTAAGATTTGGGGATGCAAAAAGAGACCAAAAACAATTGCTGACTTCAAGGAGCTCACAATCTAATGGAGTTGTTCAAAGAGGATTTTGGCCTACCAATCGAACATGGACTCTTTACCCATATTGTTTTATCTCGATATTTTTATTGATTTTGTTCCTATTCCTAGAGTATTATTTGAATTTTCTTTGACATAAAGGATATATTCTTTCTCTTTATCAAATGTGACTGCTTCGGAAAACTAAGTAGCCCCTACTACCTTTAAAAAACAAAAACAAACAAACAAACAAAAAATACCCCTCTGAGTGTTTGGTTGATACACCTTTGGAAAATATGATTGATAGAAAAACTACCAGCCTGTTAATCAATAGAAAATATCTGAGCTTACTTATATAATGGAAGATTGTTTTCTTTTTTATTTTATTTTCTTCTTTTTATTTTAAAAAGTGACTATATGATATTTGTGGCAGTTGAGAGGAAATATTACTGAAGTTTCATATCAGGTGGATATGCTGTAATGGAAAATCACTGAGAACTTGAGGCTGAATCCAGAATCTGCTATTTACTATTTGTGAATCTTTGAGCAAGTTATATTATCTTTCAATGGATCATATATTTACATCTAGAAGAGATTTTAGAGGCTGTCCATCATTATTATTTTATAAATAAAGAAATGAGGCCCATTGAACATGAGAAATTTGCCAAAGTTCATGAATCTAGCAAACAGTACATGGTACACTTTGTGCCTCATTTTCCTATTTTAGAAAATAGTTATGATATAACTAGTTGTAATATATAGATAACTAGATATAATATATCCCTTTCAAGGATGCTTTGACAGGAAAATGGGGCAATAGATGTTTAAAAATAGAATTATATCATTATGAGTTTATTACTTGTTTCCTATATTATTTCTATTATTGTTATTATTTTAATCTTTGAAATTTCAAAATTCAATTGAAGTTTTCTTTAGATTAGTAGTATGAAGGTGATCTAGGATTCTTGAATATTATGCCAGAAAAATCCAAGATTTTATAAGTCTTATGTCTTTTTGTATGAATAAAATGAGAGAAATAATATGAAGATATATTATAGATCTATATAATATCTATTATGCATATAATAGATATACATTACAGAGATCAATTCATATATATAAAATATATGGAAGTTATTATAGAGATATTAGGGAGATTACATGTTTTGTGTGTATGTTTATATAATTTGTCATTGAATTAATATATATGCACACACATATGTGTATGTATATATATATATATATTCTTATATATAGGTTATTTTCTTTTTCCCCTTCACATCATATTCCATTGGTTTATTTATTTATGTGTGTTTGTTTATTTGTTTACTTAGTGATGCACATTTTTATCTAAAGTTCTGAGTTCCAAATTTTATCCTTCCTTCCCTCCTTTCCCCTCCCTGAGGAAGTAAGAAGTTATAGGTTATACACATACAACTATGTAAAACATTATCATACTAGTCATTTTGTATAAGAAAACTTGGATAAACGAAAAAAGTGAAAATAGCATGCTTCAGTATGTGTTCAATTAATATGTTTTTTTTTCCTTTGAGGTGGATAGTATGCTTTATCATTATTCCTTTGGGATTCTCTTGGATCATTGTATTGCTTAGAACAGTTAAGTCATTAACAATTCTTCATCAAATGATATTGCTGTTACTGTGCCCAACAATTCCCTGGTTCTGCTCGCCTCATTATATATCATTTCATACATGTCTTCCATGCCTTTCTGAAAACATCCTGTTTCTTGTTTCTTGTAATAAACCACAGATTGTTTAGCCATTCCTCAATTGATGGGCATTACCTTGATTTCTAATTCTTAGCCACCAAAAAAATAAGAGATGCTATAAATATTTTTTACAAATAGATTTTCTGCTTTCGGGATGTCTTTGGGATATGAACCTAACAGTGGTATTGCTGCATTAAAGATATACAGAGTTGTGTTTTGTAATCCTTTGAGGATAGTTCCAAATTGCTCTGCAGAAATTCACAACTCCACCAAGAGTGTAGTTTTCCCACATACCTTCCAACATCCAATATTTTTTTCCGTATTTTCTATATTTCCCCTCTGATAGGTGTATTGTGGTTCCTCAGAGTTGTGATAATTTGCATTTCTCTGATCAATAGTGATCTAGAGCATTTTTCATGGCTATCTATAGCTTTGATTTGTCTGAAAACTGCTTGTTCCTATCTATAGGTTCTTTTCTTTTTTCATGTTTGTGAGATTTAAAATTGGATACTAGAGCCTTAATTTCCTCTCTTTAACCTTTCCCTTAATTTATCATCTCCCAGACTAGTAAATGGAAGAAACTTCTGGTCTCTAGTTAGAGCTTTTATTGTGTGGTAGTTACCAGGTGATGTTGATTAGAGGGATAGGAAAGTAGAAATACAAAACAAATAGTCTTACATCTAAGCTTAGTCTATATTCTGTATAAAACTCACCAAAAACCCAAGGCCACCTTTGGAGAGGAGAAAGAGACCGAGTCAAGCACGTGCTGATAACGGCGAGCCTGGCCGCGTCCAACTCCAGTCTTTGTCGGTTTGTGTGTCGCACCAGTCATCGGACCAGGAGAGCAGGCAAGAGATCCCACTTCCGTTCGCTCCTTGCCTTTTAAGATCGCACCCCGAAAGTGGAGTATATATAAGGTATTATTATTATTATTGTTGTTGTTGTTATTGCTAATACCTCCCAAAGTTATTGTGAGGATCAAATTATATATGTAATAATTGTAAATGGCATAGCACTTAGCACTTGCATATAGTGAGCATATCATTATTATTATTAAAACTATCACCCAGATTTCCTACCTTTAAGTTCAATAGCCTTTCTATTATATGGCATGTTATTTTTAGGAATCAAACTGCTTACATTTTCCCCTCTCTCCATTTTTCTTTTTTTTTTTCCTTTTCTGATTCATGACACCAAATATAATATGAAAAAGCTTGTTGACAGAGTAAGGAGAACTTGATTCAAATCTCAGTTGCTCAACTCACTAGTTGTTTTATATTGAACAAATCACAGGCTCTGAAGGCTTCAGTTTCCTCTCCTTCAAAGTGAGTGTTGAATCCCTAAAGACTCCAATTCCTTTTAACCTATGATCTTCCAATTTTATGAAGAAAGGAGATAAATATCACAAAAATGTCATTGCAGCAAATGAAATGGAAAATTTTCAGCAATCTTCCTTGCTTTTGAATTAATAATCTCATACTATTAGCTTAGCCTATCATCTTCTTCAAGGCTATCAAAAAGGTAACCTGTCTGTTTTAGGCCTCAAACAGGCAGAACAGTTTTTAGTTGTCATGTTCCATGTATGGAACCAACCTGTTAATATTAGAAGGGCATGTGCCACTGGTATTAAACCAGGCTAGAAAGTTGAGACAGATGATTGATTGGCTGATGAATGTTTTGGCAGTTTTATTAGACCATGAAAACAAGGGTCAAAAGCCTGAGTGACTTTATTGCTTGTCATAACTGCAGCTGTAAAAGGCATAGAGGAAAGTTGAGTCACAATGTTTCTAAGATGAAAAAAAAATAATCATGTTTAATTTCAAATAAATTGGATCATGCCATGAGCCAAGCTTTTCAATAACCCTTTGTGGAGAGCACTGTATGTATGTGTTTCCTATTGTCTGGTTGGCTTATAGATCTACTGAAGTATTTTCCTCAGACCTGGCATTTGGAGAGTTTCGGACATTAACCCATGTATGCAGTTATGGAATTCTGATTAGGAGAGGTAGGTAGACTTCAGAGTCAGCACAATGGAGAGCATCTGAGCTCTAATGCTTGAATTGACAATAACTCATCAGGAGCCATTGAAACAATTTTCACAAAAATTAGTACAATAATAAAAAAAAATTAAGACTCTGGGATACAATACTACAGTCCTTGCATTCTAGATGAGCTTTATTACTGTATCCATTGATGAAGAATGAGACAAACAAAGAACTAATATTATTAAGCTCTCTGAACCCAACTTTCTTTAAAAGTAGCTTTGTTGGGGCAGCTAGATGGCGCAGCGGTTAAAGCACCGGCCCTGGATTCAGGAGTACCTGAGTTCAAATCCGGCCTCAGACACTTGACACTTACTAGCTGTGTGACCGTGGGCAAGTCACTTAAAACCCATTGCCTAAAAAAACAAAAACAAAGTAGCTTTGTTAATACAAAAGATAGCTTCTTGCTGGGAGGCAGTTATTATCATGCCAACCTATATCTGTCATTTCTTCATTCCCATCTCCCTTCCCTTATCCTTTGCTCACAAGAAATACATAGATTTTTTTTTAACTTTTTTGGGTACACTTGAACTTGGTGGCATCCCTCCCGAACCTACTTAGCTTTGGTGAACTATAATAAGTTCACATTAAGGAATTCATTTAGGCAGAACTTTTTAAAGAGTCTAAGCCACAATCAAAGTTAATGAATTCCAGTAAAGGCAAAAGACCTCTAGATGGATATTTGGCCATTGTTTTTTTATTTGTTGAGCACATTTAATTTTTATTTTCTCCATGTAAGATGCTCTGATGTGCCAAAATTGCCCATATTAATTTTGTCCTTCTGGTACAATTCTCATTTTACATGTGCCAGTAGACTTCTTATTCAAAGATATATCTTGTACACACACTCATTACACTTTCTAGAAACTAATTGCATTGCTTACCACAACATTTTATTAAATGCATAATTACACTTGAAATTCTACAAAAGAAAATCATTTGGCAACCTCAAGCCACTATGTACTTATTAATTATTTTGATTATTAATGTTATTAATATCAGTATACCTTTAATAAAGGGGAGACAACCCAGTATTGTGAGTAAAGAACTAACATGGGCATAGGAAATGTGGGCTTCAATCTCAGCTTTAACATTTTCTTTTCATCAATGTATGCTGCAGTTTCCTTACCCAGAAAAGGAGTTTTGCCTAAATTATCTTAGAAGTTTGTTTGAGGAAAATAAAAGATAAATCTTAAAGAATTGTAATAAATTTTGATTATTACTATTATTATTCCAAACTCAGATTGGCCATTAATGTGTGACTTTCATCATTATTCCTACTGCACCCCCAGCCTCAGTTTTCTCACATGGGAATAAGGTATTCTGGGCTAAAATCACAGTGAAGGTGTTGCTGAATCACTGCGAGGAGGTTGAGGAAAGGGATGTGAGTTATCTATTGATAAGTTCCAAAGAATATTTTGGCTGGGTGCATGGCCAACTATTGTAACACCTACTCATGCTAACACCTTTCAGAAATATAGCTCGACAACCCTTGACTTTAAAAATGAGACACTGTTGTCTATACACTTTCAAGAGATTCTTGCTTGGCCATTGGGGAAAGCAAGCAAGAAACTTTCATCTTTAAAAAAAAATTGTGAATGGGGGGCAGCTAGGTGGCACAGTGGATAGAGCACTGGCCCTGGATTCAGGAGTACCTGAGTTCAAATCTGGTCTCAGACACTTAACACTCACTAGCAGTGTGACCCTGGGCAAATCACTTAACTGCACTTGCATCACCCCCCCCCCCAAAAAAAAATATTGTGACTATAACAATTCTCAACAAACACAAACATTTCAATTTATAAAGAATAAGAAAGATGACTATATGAAACTGAAATTTTCTTTTGTCATTTAAAACTACAACTAGAAATGTCCATTAAAAACAAAATATTAATATCTTTTCATACTTTTCTACATTATTATTGCTTCAATATCTACTTCTTCATCCAAAGTATTCCTTCTTTTCTTGATCACAAAAGACATGTTCATAATATGACTTGCCCTTATAGTGCAGAGACAGAAATTTGCCCAAATACAGAAACCTCTTTATTGCCTTATCTCTCTCCCCTCATTTTTGTGAACCATCTACTTAACTAACAGCTTATTTCAACCATTCTTCCTGCCTACCTCCATCCTGTCAATCCCACAATAATTTTTGCAAGGGCTAGTTATGTCTCCTAAAATATTTCTTGCTCAGAGTTACCCTATTTGGGGAAGTAGGGAGAAGAAGAGGAGTGAAGACAAATCCTTTAAAAAAAAAGACTCACAGTGTTGAAAGTCAGAAATCCAGACCCTGAGTCTTAGCCCTTGATCATAAACCTTCTAAATTTTATTCTAAATTCAGAGATCCAAGAGAAATTGCCCTGTTATCAATTTGTGTTTTATTCAGAGTTTTATCTTATCCTAATTAAGATCCTGCCTTCTTCTATTCAAATATTTTAACTTATTTCACATATATCCATAGTAATATGTAAATTCCTTGATAGAACATAGATGTTTGTGTGTATACACACACACACACACACATATATATGCACGGATACATAAATATACTTGTGTACATATATATGCATACATATATGAATATATGAATGTGTATATTTAGACTTACATTACTAGTACCTAGAGCAGTTATTGGCATAAAGAAGTTACTTAATCAGTATTTATTGAAATGAATTGCATTCCAGTTTGCAAAAAAATAAAACAATTAAAGCAAAAGGATAAGGTCAATGTTAACAACCTGTTATTTAACTTTCAAAATCACTTGCATTATCTCATTTGATACTCATAATATCCATGTGAGAGAAGTAAGATTTGTATTATACCTTTTTTCACATATAGATAAACTTCAAGAAAGGGAAAGTCAGTGGCATATCTAATAGCACAAAAGTAATTCATCAGCACCACCCAGAAAGTATATACAGGATCTTTCTACCACTTTTTAATTGTATGATCTTAGAGAAACCATTGAAATTCTCCTTTTGGGTTTCTTTCTCATTGGATTTGGACTAGGGGATCTCTCATATATCTCCCTACATTAAATTTATGATTACACAACTCCATTAAGTAATCAAATTTGTTCCAATAACATAAATGAAAAATTCCATAACAGCAGCACCATGGACAGCTCCTATCTAGGAAATTCTTTAAGTAAAATTAATCTTCCCCCCTCTCTGTCGGTGTGGTGAGAGTGTGTGTGTGTGTGTGTGTGTGAATGTGCAATGGGCATGGGCATGGGCTAATAGGGAATATCAGAATGTCAGAGAATTGAGTTGCATTCTAATCTATAGTAGTTTATGCCACAAAATTCTTCTGTGCTCATTGAATGGAAATGTCAGGTCAGGCAACATAAGATAGTATCTTTTTGGATTTATTGTGTAATAGTTCAGAAACTTATTGACTTAGAATCTGGAACACATGCTGTCTTTGCCATCCTTTAGCTCAAGTTAAATGTGTTGTTAGGAAGAAGAAAGCAATGATGTGTGGATGGCACATGCTGAATGTGTTAAAAATTAAAACATTTTCCAGCTTGCTGGCTATATGCACCCCAGGGAGAGGATGTACATACCAGTCCACCTAAGCTATATTCATGCCCTCAATACTTCACACTTTTTCATTCTTTGTTGTTTCATCCTTCTCACACAATTACCCATTTTCCTTATTATTCACATCCAGCCCAATTTGTTCTGTCAGATTAAACTTCTAACTATAGAATTTTTGTTACTATTTCCACAAAATCTCCTTTCTGGCTTTCTTTTCTGCCACCCAATCATACCAACTCACTTTCCTTTCTCAAATATCCTTTTTTTTCGTTTTAAATCATAAAAGTATTTTATTGTTTCCAGTTACATGTAGAGATAGTTTTCAACATTTGTTTTTATAAGATTTCTAGTTCCAAATTTTTCTCCCTCCATCCCTTCCTTCACCCCTTCCCCAAGACAGAAAGGAATATTTTATAGTTTATATATGTGCAATCATATTAAACATATTTCTTCATTAGTCATGTTGTGAAAGAAGAATCAGAACCAAAGGGGAAAACCTCAAAAAAGAAAAAAAAACAGCCCCCAAATTAGAAACAGTATGGTTGTATCTGCATCCAGATTCCAGTTGTTTTTTTTTTTCCTGAATGTGGAAATCATTTTCCCTCATGAGTCCTTTGGAATTATCTTGGATCATTATACTGCTGAGAAGAGATAAGTCTATCACAGTTGATCTTCACACAGTGTTGTTTATACTGTGTATAATGTTCTCCTGGTTCTGCTCATTTCACTCAGCATCAATTCATTTAAGTCTTTCCAGGGTTTTCTGAAATCTGCTTGCTTATCATTTCTTATAGCACAATAATATTCTATTGCATTCATATGCCACAATTTATTTATCCATTCCCCAATTGATGGGTATTCACTCAATTTCCAAGTCTTTGCCACCACAAAAAGAGCAGCTGTAATTATTTTTTGTACATGTGGTTCCTTTGCCCTTTTTGATAAACTCTTTCGGATATAGATCTAGCAATGGTATGGCTGGGTCAAAGGGTATGCAGTTATATAGCCCTTTGGGCATAGTTCTATTCCACCTCCCCTTTCCTCTCCTCCCCATAGTCTCATTTTTTTCTGCCCCTTAAGTTTATTTATATCATCACAGCAAACTCAATTTAATATCTATACCCTCTATGTATACCATCTATATGCCTAAATAGAAATACAGATCTTCAGTTATAAGTATTGTCTTCCTGCATAGAGATGTATACAGTTTAACCTTATGAGATAACTTTTTTCCCTGTTTACCTTTTTATACTTCTTTTCAGTCTTGTATTTGAACATCAAATTTTCTCTTCAGTTCTGTTTTTTTCTTCAGGAAATCTTTAAAGTCCTCATTTCATTGAATGTCTATCTTTTCCCTTGAAAGATAATGATCAGTTTTGCTGGGTTGTTGATTCTTGATTGCAATCCAAACTTCTTTGCCTTCCTGAATATCATATTCAAAGTGTCTGATCCTTTAATGTTAAAACTGCTGGTTCCTGTGTAATCGTAACTGTGGCTCCATGGAATTTATATTGTTTCTTTCTGGCTACTTGGAGTATTTTCTTCTTCACCTGTTAATTCTGGAATTTGGCTACAATATTCCTTGAGGTTTTCTTTTTGGGGTCTTCTTCAAGTGGTAATTGGTGGATTCTTTCAATGACTATTTTATCCTCTGACTCAACAACATCAGGGCATTTTTCCTTGATGATTTCCTTGATTATGGTGTCTAGAATTTTTTTTAATGGTTTTTAGGCAGTCCACTAATTCTCAGATTATCTGTCCTGGATCTATTATCTAGGTCAGTTAGTTCTTTGACCAATGAGGTATTTCACATTTTCTTATATTTTTTCATTTTTAAAAATCTCTTTGATGGATTCTTGGTGGCTCATGGAGTCATTATTTTCCATCCGTTCTATTCTAGTTTTTAAGGCATTATATTCTTCAGTAAGCTATTGTACCCCCTTTTCCATTTGAGCAATTTTCCCCCCATTTGGCCAGTTGTATTTTTAAGGAATTGTATTTATGTCAATTTTTGTGCTTCCTTTTCCAAGCTGTTCACTCTTTGTTTTATAGTTTTCTTGCATAACATTCATTTCTCTCATTTCTTTTCCCATTTTTCTTTTTTTTTTAATTTTGTTTTTTAGTGAGGCAATTAGGGTTAAGTGACTTGCCCAGGGTCACAGAGCTAGTAAGTGTTAAGTGTCTGAGGCCAGATTTGAACTCAGGTACTCCTGACTCCAGGGCCGGTGCTCTATCCATTGTGCCACCTAGCTGCCCCCCCCCCATTTTTCTTTAGCCTCTCTCATTTGATTTTTAAAATCCTTTTTGAGTTCTTCCAAGAAGGCTTTTTGGTCTTGGAACCAATTCATCTTTCACTTTGAGGCTTCAAAGGTAGGTATTTTGATATTTTTGTCCTCATCTGAGTTTGTGTTTTCATCTTCCCTGTTGCCATAGAAGCTATCAATGGTAGGGAACCTTTTCTCTTTCTTACTCATATTGTAGCTTATTTTTTGACTTTTAAAATTGAAGTCTGCTCCTGGGACACAGGGACTACTGTTGCAATCCTCTTGTTTTGGGGGATAGGGGCCTAGGTCCCTGGCTTTCTGCTCTGAGGCCTCTGTGGCTTGCAGATTCCTCACAGTCTTGGGCTTCTTTCCTGAGATGGGGTGGCTTGGCCTAGTAGTGCCAGTACTGTGGATGGTTCTCTAGCTCAGTTTGCCCTCTCAGCTAGAGCTGGTAGGTATCACAATTGGCCTATTGTGCCACCTGCCTATTATGTCAGGAGCAAGTGGCCTAAGCTGCTGATCTGTGTTGTGGCATGGGGCCTCCGGGTTACTTACTAGATACCTTATACAATGGGATGAGCTGAACTCCACTCCCCTTTCACCCAAGTGAGATAGAACTTTCCTGATGTATTCTAAATTCTATCAAGTTGAAAGATTGTGTCTGTCTTTTTCTAGGTTTTATAGTTCCAGAATCTATTCAGAGGCTTTATTTAATGTTATGTTTGAGGGAAGCTCAAACTTCCTGGCTTCTCTCCACCGTCTTGGCTCCACCTTTCCACTCAAATATGCTTTCTTTCAGATAAGCCTCACCTTATGGAAAATTTGCGATTTTCAGTGTCCCTAGTTTACCCTCTCTATAACTGATTTTCAGCAACTTTCCTGTTCTGCCTTCTAATTGACCCTCCTCTACATCTGCCCAGTGTCTCCACTTGCTCCCTACAACAAAATATCATCTGCAAAGAATCTAATAACAATGCAGCAATATGTTGATGTGTTTGTTTCCACACATGTTAGCATTATGTCTTCCCTGTTATTATACACTTAGCATATATTCTAAAATTTGAATGATACAGAGAAGATTATCATGCTCCTTGTGCAAATGATGACATGGAAATCCATAAAGTATTTTAAGCTGTTTTTCAAGGAATGATTCTCATGGTATAGAAATAGGTAGAGGGCCAGCTAGGTGGCATATTGGATAGAGTACTGGCTCTGTAGTCAGGAGGATCTGAGTTCAAATCCAGCCATAGACACTTGACATTAACTACCTGTCTGACCCTAGGCAAGTCACGTAACCCCAATTGCTTCACCAAAAAAAAAAAAAAAAGAAAAAAAGAGAGAATTAGGTACAATCATATATTTAGAAAAGAAAGGTAATGCATAAATTAAAAGCGTATCAATATAAGGAGAATTTGAAATGAATAGAAACACAAACATTATCTAGAGCATGAAAGGACATACTTGGTGAGAGAAAGACATTCTGAAAATCAACTACATAAGCCTATGGTACTAAGGATCCTTGTGTGCCTCTCTGTTTTCACTTCCAAATTCAAATTCTCGGTGACCATCAAAATCCCCCCCCCACCTCCAACACTACCTCTACCACTCCCTCTACTATTAACTATGACCCTTCCTGGATGATATCTGTAAAAGCATTTATTTTTGTTTATCATTTTTCTTTGTTGTTGTTGGTTTTGTGGGGCAGTTGGGGGTTGAGTAGCATGCCTGGGGTCCAAGGGGGTTGGTAAGTGTCTTGTATCTGAGGTTTGGATTGGGCTTGGGTCCTTTCTGGGTCCAGGGTAGGTACTTTATCCACTATGTCACCTAGCTGCCCCATGATGGCATATTTAGGGTAAAATTGAGGGGGGTAGAGGATTGCACTAGTGTAGGTGGAATGGGAGAGGGAGATTTGGGTGGTAATCTCACATGAAAGAATCTGGAAAGGGCTTATGGATTGGGAGGGAGAGATGGGGGAGGAGGGGGGCAGTGAACAAGCCTTACATTCATTTGAATTAGATCAAAGACCTTAATCTCATCAGATTGGCTCAAGAATTACTAACATACACACTCAATTGGGTGTAGTAAATCTATCAACCCTTCAGGAAAGTAGGATGGGGAAGGGGAGTAAGGAAAGAGGGTGTGATAAAAAGGGAGGACAAGAGCATGGGAGGGGACAGTCAGAAGCAAAACACTTTTTTGAGGAGGGATAGGGTAAAAGAAGATAGAAAATAGAATAAGTATCACAGGAAGGGAATAGGATGGAGGGAAAGAATTAGCAGTAGCAATTGTGAAAAAATTTTGAAGCAGAGACAAGAGTAATGTAATATATTGATGATTGATGATGATGGATTGATTGATTGATGAGGATTGGAGGAAGATGAGGATTGATTAATGATGAGGACTGATTGATGATAATGAGGATTGAATGAAGAAGATGGGTATTGATTGACAATGATGAGGATTAATGGATAATGGTTGAGAGATGATTGATTGATGATGATGGCAAACCGGTATGGTACTTTGCTGGGCTATTGTGAAGAAAATCCTTTGTAAAGTATAAGGTACTATATAAATTTATCTATTACTTTTGTTGCAATAATCAACCACATGCATTTATTGTAAGGAAATCTCTCATTAAAGTACTATAAAAATGTAGTTTACTATAAAAAAACGATGTGTAGGATGCTATCAGAAAGACCTGAAAGGACATGCATGAGCTGATGCAAAGTGAAATGTACTGCATACAAAAAAACCCCACAGTAATATTGTGAGATGATCTGCTGTGAATGACTCAGTTATTTTCAGCAATGTAATGATTCAAGAGACCTCTGAAGGTCTTATGAAAAATGCAATCCATCTACAGAGAGAAAATTGATGGTATTTGAATATATATTGAAGCATATTTTTTGGTAGTTACTTTATCTGAAGTTTTGTTGTAGTTCATTTTCTTTCACAACCTGGCTAATGTGGAAATATTTTGCATGACTGCTCATGTATTGCTTATATTGAATTGCTTGAATTCTTTGTGGGAAGTGGAGAGGGAGGGAGGAAGAGAATTTAGAACAAAATTTTTAAAATTGATATCAAAATTTGTATTTTACATGTAATTTGGAAAATAAAATTCTAAATATAAAAAAATAAAAAACTATTACTACCCTTCCATTTATATAGAACTTTAAGGCCTGCAAAGAACTTAACATATTATTTCATTTGATCTTCACAACAATCCCATGAAGGTGTTATTAGTATTCTTATTTTATAGATAAAGAAATTGTGATTTGCTCAGGGTCACTTATTTAATAAGTGTCTCAAGCAGAATTTTCTATATTATCTATATGTCTGTGAGAGTTAAATGTAATATTTGATCTAATGGACTTTGAAAAGTATAAGATAATATACTGTTGCAAGATACAATGATAGATACCCCAAAATCCAGGGTTTATTTATTGACCTTACTTAGAGCAGGTAAATCCATAACAATTGGTCCTTATTGCTCATAGAAGATAGTTAATGGATCTTTATGCTTATTACATACCCAATGTTTCTGATTTGGCACACCACAGATTTAGTCTGAAATTATATTTCAGGCATAAAAGAATGCATAGCCTTACTATATGTGGTTTTCATCAATGGTACTCACAAAATATTTATTGTATACACAGGACTGTGTGAAGGACTATGAGAGAAGTAGATGATAGTTGCCTCAAGTAGATTAAAATATAGATAGAAACACAATGCCAGTATTGACAGGGAACAATAGAAAATTATAATTAAATACTATCTTATATTTTGTGAGCTATAAGTTTTAAAGGGGTTATTATTGGTCATTGTATTTGAAATCTTCATTGAAACAGGATGATTTACTGGTCTCGATAGCCATGAAAACTAGATTTGAGTTCCAGATCTCATATATATATATATATATATATATATATATATATATATATATATATATATATATATATATATATATATATATATATATAATAGAGTAGACATCTTAGATGCTTAATATCCCCAAGTCTTGGGATGTTATCATCTGGAAAAAATGCATATAACTATAATTTTTGCAATAATTTGCTTGAGTGTGAGGATAAGAATTGATTTAGGAAAAGAAATGTAATATAAACAATGATTATGGGGGCAGCTAGGTGGCACAGTAGATAAAGCACTGGCCCTGGATTCAGGAGGACTGGAGTTAAAATCTGGCCTCAGACACTTCATTACCTGTGTGACCCTGAGCAAGTCACTTAACCTCCATTGTACTTCAAAACAAACAAATAAAAAAGGATTACTTATAATATCAGAACCTAGAAGTGGGGAGGATAGAGTGATCTTTGACTTCTTTCAGTAACATGTTCAATAAAACTTCCTTAACAAAGAAATCTCATGCTTCAGATAAGTGGTAGAAATAGATTGAATTTCAGGTCATCTCCAACTATCAGAGCTATTCTATGATTCTATACTTATGGTATTAATTAATCATAACACAGATTTGCTCCCATCAGAGCAACTGTTTACATTAAAACTTTATCAAATCAAGGTCTACTTATTTGTGACAATTTTGATAGGGACTACCAAGGTTCATGTTTGTTTAGTAAATCCTTTATAGATTGGGAAAACAAATGTGAACAAAATGTCAAGAGGATAATGTTTAATTTGTCTAAAGAATTGTTTTTAAGTATGCTTAGGCATTCTAGAATCTCTTATCTGTGTATAATCAATTGTTAAATTAATTACAAACAATTTATTAAATCAGGTACCCCAAACCTTCAATTATTCAACTTTTTGCATGAGCACATGAAACTATTTCTTTATATACAGACCTATAACCCCATCACATATATTCACAATCACACTCACATGTTCTTAAACTTTGCACTGCTTTAGCCTGTGTTTAGATGTGATTAATCCAAATCAGTGCAGTGTTTCTGCATTGTGCTTATTTAATCATAGGCTAGAGTAATAATAAAATGCCTCATTCACAAGTTCAAATCTCAGAAAATCTTCTCAGTCTCAGGAACTTCTGATTCAAAAATGTTTTCAACCATAAAAACAACTTTTAAAACAGTGAAACTTTTAAGTTCTGCAGAAGTTGCTATGGAAGACAATTGATAGAAAAGAACAAGATGAAATATCCCTACCACATACTAGCATCCACCAAAGCCTGCAGCACTGAACCAGTTGCACACACAAATGATAGCAGTAAACAAGCCTGTTTTCCTAGGCTCAGATATATGAATTCTATAAAGTGCCCCAAGTTGAGAATGCATATTGCTGTATACCATAGTGGATATTTTTTCTTCTCTCCCCATTTTAAGGTTTGTCCAGTGGAATATAACCTCTGAAGCTTAATGCCAAATACTGGTTCCTAGGGTGACTGGTTATTTCTCTCATATGTCAAGTGTTCCTGATCATATAGGAAAGTATTAACCTAGGGTTATCATGAATTAAAGTACTAACCTTTCCATGAGGTAACAACATATTTTCTGACTGGACCCAATTAAGGTCAGCCCTAAAATAAGACTTGAATTAAAAAAAAATTCTTGTCATTTGAAAACAATCTTGGCTATATTTCTGGAATGATAACCTCCCCTCCCCTGCCCTCCTGCTTAAATTTGTTGGTTTCTTTGTCCCTTGGGTTTGACAGAGTAGAATTTCCATGGTACTATGTCCTAGATAGCATATAAAAATGGAGCAAACTTTCGCTGCTCCTCTTTCAAATACTTGTAGAGAAGACTACACAGATGTTTTATGGCCTGATTTGATATAGCAATTCGGACTTAGACTCTGTAGGGTCTCCTGGCATAGGTGACACACTTCTACTTTCATTGATATTTTTGTCTGTAGGTAACACTGAGACAGTAGCAGTGCCACAGTGAGATTTAGAGGTCATATGATTATTTAAAATATAATTGGTTATTTGTTCAAAAAATACTCATAAGTTATAATAATCTTGTTAGTGTAAATTAATTTTACTGTCCCTAAGAACTTAAAAAACTTATCTCACATTATTCTCAGGATAACCCTGTAAGAGAGGTTATATTATTATATCGATTTTACAGTTAAGAAAACTGAGGCAGACAGAGGTTAGTTGACTTGTCCAGGGGCACACAGTAAGTGTCTGATATGGGATTGAATTTTGGTCTTCCTGACTTCAGACCTAGTGCTTTATTCACTGTGCCATTTAACTCTGCCCAGTTACTTTACAGAAAAGAAATAAAAAATGAGTATCCAGAGAGGGTATGTGCCTCTGGTTACATTTATATTAATTGGCCTAGACATAACATGAAATGATGTATTCTGTCTCCAAGGGCAATTCTTTTTCCACGGTATTGACTAGATTTGTTCTGTTTTAGACCCAAATCAAGGCCCAGAAATTGATGATGGAAGTTGTAGAGATACATAATTCAGTTCAATATAAAGAAAACCACCTGGAAAAAATAGACCTCCCCTACATTTGAATGGGATGCTACAGGAGATAGTAAGTTTACTTATCCCTGGAATTCTTTGAGTGGAAGTTATGTAACCATCTATCAGAAATGATATAAAGGGAATTCATGCTTTAGATAGATTAAATAACATGACTGCTGATGTCCTTTCCAGCTCCAAGATTATTTTGTTTTCTGAAATAGTTATTATGATATTTCTTTCAATTTTTTGAAAAAAAATGTTGGGTTCCAATTTATGTCAAGTTGCCACAGATACCTATGTAGGAACATTTTAGAAATTCTGATGAAACCAGAAGTCAATAGAGAAATGGGTTATACTTTATAAATAAAAACTCTCTCTACCTTAGGCAGCTTCCCTAATCCTAAATTTCACTTATGATGATACTTCTAATTTTCCCTTTGGCTTTTGTGATAATATTCTTCTCTTTGACAGTTCATCCAAAATGAGTCAATGATTTTTGGAGGATTCTTTTCATCATTATTGACAAATATCATATTTTCTCCCTTATTTACACAACTCCTTTTCATCGGATATTTTGTTATTTAGAACTTCATTGCGAATTTGAAGGAGGTTATGGCATTTATAATGACATCAAAGCTAAAGATATACATAGAGTGTGGCCCTGATGTGTTTGTACATCCTGGAGAAGACTTTCCACTGGTGTTTGCCCTAAAGGGTAAAAGAGATTGGTGTCAAGAATGTATTGACATAACCAACCAAGCTCTATGCACACCTGTAAATTCGATCTACTGCCATACTTGAAAAAACTCATTTATCTTTTTTTAATTATAAAGGCATTTGATTATTTTCCAGTTACGTGTAGAGATAGTGTTCAACATTTTTATAAGATGTTTAGTTTCAAATTTTTCTCCTTCCCTCTTTCCTCCCCCAAAGAGCAAGTAATCTGATATAGGTTATACATGTACAATAACATTAAACATATTTCTGCATTAGTCATGTTATAAGAGATGAATCAGAGCAAAAAGGAAACACCTCAAAAACTAAAACAACAGCACTAAAAACAAAAGAAATGGTATGGTTCAATCTGTATCCATATTCCACAGTTCTTTTTTTTTCTGGATTGGGAGAGCCTTTTCCATCATGAATCCTTTGGAACTATCTTGCTGAGAAGAATCAAGTCCATTACAGTTGATCAATACACAATTTTGATGATACTGTGGGTAATGTTCTCCTGGTTCTGCTCATATAACTCATCATCAGTTCATGCAAGTCCTTCCAGATTTCTCTGAAATCTATCTGCATTGTTTCTTACAGAACAATAGTATTCTATTACATTCATATACCACAACTTGTTCAGCCATTCCCCAATTGATGGGCAACCCCTAAATTTTTAATTCCTTGCCACAACAAAAAGAGCAACTATAAATATTTTGGTACATGTGGGTCTTTTTTTCCCTTTTTATTGATATCTTTGGGAAAAAGACCAAAAGTGGTATTGTTGAGTCAAAGGGTATGCACAGCTTTATAGCCCTTTAAGCATAATTCAAAACTAGTCTCCATTATGGTTTGATCAGTTCACAGCTCCACCAACAATGCATTAGTGTTCCAATTTTTCCACAGTCTCTTCAAAATTTATTACTTTCCTTTTTAGTCATATTAGCCAATCTTATAGGTTTCAGGGAAAAACAAAAAACAACACCAAACTCATTTTTCTTTAGATTTTCATCCTTATTGACAAAGTGGCAAAGTTAATGTAGGTCATACATATGCATATGTGTGTATGTATTTCCTTTAGTACTTATAACACACTAAATGTGCCTCTTTAAGAAAAAAACTATAGGAAACCTTCAGACTTGAATGTTACACCCTAAGACAAGCCTGGAAAAGGAAAACAGTGAATATATTGAATAGTGGTATTTAGATAGATGTCTTTATTTTACTTCAAGTATCAGATTAGTGACTTAAGCACCTAGTTTTCTGATAGAAGTTGGAGAAGACAGGTTCTATTGCTAATTTATCTCTACAAAGTTGGAGCTGCACTTAGGAAACCAACAGTGAGATATCTCCATTCTACTGACAAGAAGAAGAAAGTAGCAGGAAGGAATGAGGACCCTGGAGCATACTGTAACAAACTGTAGCAATGCAGAATAAGTACTGATGTGTTAGTCTATCTCCATCTCAGAGAGCAGAATAAGCAATTTACTGCTCCTCAGATTTAATATGTTTTCTGTGTTAGTAAGGAGAAGATATTCTTCTAGGAAGAACCTTTGATCAAAATGGAGTTAACACAATGACTATTGTTAAAGCTTAAAAAAGAAAAGCTGTGCCACTAAGTGTTCATGTATGTTCATTCTTGTGTGCATGGAGACAGTAGGGAGAGCTTATTAGGCAAGGGATATAGTTTTCTTAATTTTTTCCTTTAAATGTAGTAATATGCAGATTTATGAGGGGGAAATAATCTAATAATTATGATATTTATAATCCTCCAGTTCATGTGTTAGACACATTGGACATTTATGAAGTGAAAAAGGCACATTTCTTCCTCTTAAAAAGCTATCTGAAATTGTAGTGGTGTGGATTAGGAAAAGGATAGGGTTTCTTTATTGCCAGGGTTTATACTCAGCAAAATAGTGAAACTGTTGACTGGTATAATACTTAGCCTCCCTTTTCCTAATTTATTTTTTTCTTGATTTCAGTAGCTTCTCTACTTGTAGACATTACTTGTTCTCAATCAATCTCCATCTTTTCTGCCTCAGAGAGAAGTGACTTGATGATCCAGAGAGATTCATTTCTGTCATCATATTGTCCACATCCTGTAGCACAAGGTTTTGTATACAAGCGATTCCTCAATAAATTTCTTTTGAATTTAATTGGATTAATTAACTTATCAACACAGAGATATTTCTAAGTTGATATGTCCTTCCTCTCAGGGATATTTGGATTTTAGAAGATGAATCCACAATGAGCAAAATTTAACAACCACAACAAAAGAATGATTTGAAGGTGACATTTTCAGTGAGTGAAGGGGTAGGGGAAGAGATGTTCTTGACAGTTTTTTAATCCCACCACATAGATAGATGCTTAATCTGACTCCATAAAAGCCCACACTTATTTAAGCTTTTTGTTCACCCATTCAAAGAATGTACAGCCCTTTTTTCATACTTTTGAAGTTCCACTAGTCAGAATCACACCAGTATCTGAGCACCTAAGCTACTTTGTTATTTCAAAGAGAAAACAGGATGACTGGCTTGTACCAGCTAAGGCCCTCCAGTGAGTTCAAGGCCTACTATAAAGATTACAATAGATGATTCCCAGTTAAGTCCAGAGGAGAAGGATACCTAGATAAATCCCTGTTTCCTCTTTGAAATTGTGCTATGGGAAATGAATTGAGAAAACTAAGAAAAAAATGAACTCATGGAGAGTTTCTAATAGTTTTTTTTTCCCTTTCTCCTACCTCGCTCTAGTTTTCAAGGACTAGATAAAGCCACACCAACCCAGCTGGTTTTTGAAAATGCATTCTTATTTTTCAGGTTACTTGGAGATATAACTAGTTCTGATGAAATGCAATGATTCCCTCAAGGAGACCAAATAATAAATAGAATCAGATAATTATATTAAATTAAAAAAATTATGTACACTTAGGGATGATTATTTGTTTATTGTGATCCTTTTACTTGTTGTGGTAGTTGTTCAGTATATGTTTTCTCTTGGACACAAATGAACGTTCCCTTTATCTTGAAATTAGAGAGTAAATGCTATGCCTCAGCAAATGCTATATTTCAAAGATTAGGTTAAAAAAAACCCCAAAATCATGGTTGAAATCTCATGCTTTCCCTTTATTCATCAGGAAATGCTAGGGGGAAAGAATGAAAGCAAGGGTAGGAAAAGCTAGGGCATGGTTGTTGTAAGGGACAACCATAGACATGGCAAACAGGATAGAAATGGAGGTCCAGAAAACACAGGGCTTCCCTTTTATTTGTGAGGAGACAAAAGCAAAGTTAAAATTATTTCATTAGCCCAGAAGTCTAGAAAAGTGCGATATGGGGCAAAAAATATTGTGAAATTAAATTATATATGGCCCTTCTTGATTAAACTGAATATTTTATTGTAACTGAACCTTCTCTTGATGGCTGAGAGCTGTTATTATAAACATCAGTGAGTGTACTATGTTGAATTATCACTCACAGGGTATTTAGAGTGTCAAGGGTTTTGTGTCTCTGTACTAATGGCAAAGACCTGATGCACATTTTTTTTTTTGTGGGGCAATGAGGGTTAAGTGACTTGCACAGGGTTACACAGCTAGTAAGTATCAAGTGTCTGAGTCAGATTTAAACCAGGTCCTCCTGAGGTCCAGGACCAGTGCTTTATCCACTGTGCCACCTAGCTGCCCCCCAACTGATGCACATCTTACTCTTTGGATCCATGTATTCCTGTGTTTTATTTACTTTTTTTGTTTACTTGCTTATTGATCTAACCATATATCTATACATTTGGTACTTTCTCCTCTCTTGCTTTCATTTTGATATTCTTCTGTCAGCTAGGGCTGGGCCTTCCTATAATGATAAAACATTCTTATGACACCCCATCTAGTGGTTTTCTGCTCCTGGTTATGTTATGTTCTATTTTAGGAAACCAGACACTAAGCTTGTTGTAATCAGTGTTGTAGAGAAAAAAAAGTAAAAAGATTCTAAACCTGATCCTGGAATGTGTTGGGTTTTTTTGTTTTGTTTTGTTTTGTTTTGAACTAGTAAGGTATCTTACCATTAATATATGGGACATGTGATATTTTTGCTTTTTAGTGACTTTTTGTTTTGGTTCACTTTTAAGTGACCTTTTAGGTATATATGCTATATACATGAGGCTTTACAATAAATGCAGTTAAAGAATAATGTTAAGTGCCTGTGTAGGATTTGGACCACATTAGTTCTTCTGTGAGTTATTTCTACACTATGTAATTGTGGTAAGGATTAAGAATTCAATAGACTAAGTGAAATAAGCTCTAGGATCATATTTTGCTTTAATATTGACATTCTCCCATAATCTAGTTACTTAACATCTTTGTTGACACCAATATTATCTCTCTTTATTCCTACCTGAAGCATTTATTCTAGAGAAACAAGGTCGTGCCATTCAGACTTAAGTACTAGGAATTGCATTTAAAAATACATCATCTGTAACATGTACCCTCTGCAGAGGCCCTCCCTTTGCAAGACTAATATCAAAGCATCGGTTCATGAGGACAAAAAAAATCGCCCCTCTGGACAAAACTTTCCTCTCTTCCTTTTCTATATTGTTGTTCACATATTATTAGTTAGCAATAGTTATTATATTCTTTTTACTGTTCCATCAAGGAAACATTTTGTTTCTTGAGGAACAAAAGGGGGGACTGTAATGATTGGAATGATGCCACCTACTGGAGACTTGCTGTGGGAAAGCTCCACCATGAGGAAAATGCCTCAGAGAAATTGTGGCTTTTCCTTGGCATCAGGAAATGACGTTTACTCATGGGTGCTGTCTATCAAGGTTACCAGCCAATCAACTTGAGGAGCCTCCTATTTTCTGGGAGGAGACAGGAAGGAGGAAAGGGAGCCTGCGCGGAGAGCTCTGGTGCTTTTGGGTTCCTGACTTGGTGGTGGTGGCGGCAGAGGACTTCACAGAAAATTTGAGGAAAGATAGGAATGCCAGGCTGTTGGAATTCTGTTCTCAATCTTTTTCTTTCTATTTTCCAATAAACCCTTAAAAACCTAAACTCGTTTTATCAGTGATTTTAGTCAGTTTCCCCCAAAACTGGGGGAACAAATTAGAATCCACATTTAGAATCTTAAATTATACATACTAAAATAAGGTCAAAATGGATACACAATTTAGACATAAGAAGTGATACCATAGGTAAATTAGGAGAGAAAGGAATAGTCTACCTATCAGATCTTTGGAAAGGAAAACAGTTTTTGACCAAACAAGAGATAGAGTATATTATAAAATGCAAAGTGCATGATTTTGATTACATTAAATTAAAAAATTTTTGTACAAAGAGAAGCAATGCATCCAAAATTAGAAGGGAGGCAGAAAGCTGGGGAACAATTTTTGTGGCCAGTACTTCTGATAAAGGCCTCATCTCTAAAATATATAGAGAACTAAATCAAATTTATAAGAACCCGAGTCATTCCCCAATTGAGAAATGGTCAAAGGATATGAACAGGCAGTTTTCTGATGAAGAAACCAAAGCTATCTATTCCCATATGAAAAAATGCTCTAAATCTCTAATGATAACAGAGATGCAAATAAAAACAACTCTGAGGTACCACCTGACACCTATCAGATTGGCTAAAATGACAAAAAAGAAAATAATAAATGTTGGGGAAGTTGTGGGAAAATTGGAACACTAATGCATTGTTGGAGCTGTGAAAAAAAAATAAATGTTGAGAATCAAGTGGGGCTTTAAGGACGGAGGAGGATATTTCCAGGGGCAAAGCCAAGAAGCTGCCTGAGCTTTCGCATGTTTCCCTCAAAACAATATTAAATCAAGCCTCTAAACAGATTCCGGAAATAAAGAACCTACAAAAAGAGAGACACAATCCTCCCACTTGAGATAATTAAAAAGATGTAAGGAAAGGTCTGGCTCAAATGGCTAAAAGGGGAGGGAGGCTCAGCACTGCTCTGCTCTTCTGGTGACTCAGCTCAACACAGCTCAGCTTGGTGGGCAACTCAGCTCAGCATGTTGGTTCAGTGAGCTGCTTGACATTACTGCTACTCCACATAGCTGAGAGTGGCACATCTGGGAGCAGTAATAAGCTTGCAACAGAGAACCCTGTGCCCCTAGAACAGACTTCAACTTTATAAGTTTAAAAATAGGATAAAAATGAGCAAGAAAAAAAAGAGGACCCTTACCATTGACAGCTTCTATGGTGAAAGGGAAAACCAAAACTCAAACTCAGATGAGTTTGTCAAAATGTCTATAAGTGGAGACTCAAGTGAGAAGATGATCTTGTCTCAAGACTCCAAAACCCTTCTTTGAAGAGAACAAAAAGGCTTATAAAAATCAAATGAGGGGCAGCTAGGTGGCACAGTGTGAGCACCGGGCCTGGATTCAGGAGGACCTGAGTTCAAATCCAGCCTCTAATAGTTGACACTTACTAGCTTTGTGACTCTGGGCAAGTCACTTAACCCCAATTGCCTCACCAAAAACAAACCAAAACAAACAAATGAACAAACAAACAAACAAACAAAAAACAAATGAGAGAGGTAGAAGAAGAAAATTTAAAAAGAAATGAGAGAAATGGGAGTCACACTGCAAAAAGAAACACAAAAATTGACTGAGGAAAACAATTCCTTAAAAAATGCAATTGGTCAATTGAAAGATAAAATGGCTAAATGGGAGAAAATATTGGTTAAATGGGAGAAAAAATGGCCAAAAGATAGACAAAATTGGGCAAATGGAAAAAAAAAGATGCAAAAGCTTACTGAGGAAAAATTTAAATTTGGAAGATGGAAGGTAATACCTCTATGAGACACCTAGAATCTGTCAAGTGGAATCAAAAGACTGAAAAAATAGAAGAGAATGTGAAATACCTTATTGGAAAAACAACTAACCTGGAAAACAGATGCAGGAGAGATAACCTGAGAATTATTAGACAACCTGAAAGCCATGATCAAGAAATGAGTCTAGACACCATATTCCAGGAAATTATCAAGGAGAACTGCCCTGAAATTGTAGAATCAGAGGATAAAATCATGATTGAAAGAATCAACTAATCACCTTCTGAAAAAGATGACAAAAGAAACATTTCAAGGAATATTGTAGCCAAACTCCAGAATTATCAGGTGAAGAAGAAAATACTCCAAGCATCCAGAAAGAAACTATTTAAATATCATGGAGCCACAGTCAGGATTACACAGGACCTGGCAGCTTGATCATTAAAGGATTACAGGGCTCGGAATATGATATTCAGGAAGGCAAAGGAGCTTGGATTACAACCCATAATCAACTACCCAGCAAAACTGATCATTCTCCTTGAGAGGAAAAGACATTCAATGAAATAGGGGACTTCCAAGACTTCCTGAGAAAAAGTCCAGAACTGAATAGAAAATTTGATCTCTAAATACAAGACTCTAGAAAAATATAGAGGTAAACAAAGTGTGTGTGTGTGTGTGTGGGGGGGGGTTGTTCAATGATGTTAAACTGCTTGCATCACTATTAAGGAGGAAAATACTTTTAACTCTTGTTATTAAATTGACTTTGATATAATGATATAAAAAAAACTTAAGGAGAAGAATAAAAGAAGACTGGGGGAGGAGAAGAAGAGGGATGTGAAATGAGGATAATTACATCATATGAAGAGGCACAAAAAGAACTCATTACAAAAGAGGGAAAGAAGGGAGGGGTGAGCATTGTTTCAACCTTACTCTCATCAGATTTCGTTCAGGGAGAAAATAAAATATACTCCCATTTGTACAAAGGAACTTAGAATGCTCTTTAAGGAAAGAAAAGGGGAAGGGGAAAAGAGTGGTATCAATGGAAGGGAGGGCAGAAGCAGAGGAGAAAAGGGGAAAGAAAAAGAAAGGCAGCTGATAAAAGGGAGGGCAGATTGAGGAAGCCAGTGGTCAGAAGCAAAACACTGATCAGTAGTAAAAAGGGTGAAAGAAGGGGAAAAAGAATACAAACAAAGGGGAAAAGAGGATGGAGGGAAATAAACAGTTAATAATCTTCACTATGAATGTTAAAGGGCTGAACTCTTCCATAAATGGGAATTGAATAGCAGAGTGGATTAAAAATCAGAATCCTCCAATATGCTATTTAAAAGAAACACATTTGAAGCAGAGATACACACAGAGTAAAGGTAAAAGGTTGGAGCAAAATATATTATGCTTCACCTGATGTAAAGAAAGCAGGGGTAACCATCCTTATCTCAGACAAAGCAAAAACAAAAATAGATCTAATTAAAAGAGATAAGGAAGGAAACTATATCCAGCTAAAATATGTGATAGATAATGAAGTAATTTTAATACTAAACATGTATGCACCTAGTGGTATAGTATCCAAATTCTTAGGGGAGAAGTTAAATGAATTACAAGATGAAATAAGCAGCAAAACTATACTAGTGGGGGATCTGAACCTTCCCCCCTCATAATTACATAAATCTAACCACAAAATAAATGAGAAATAAGTTAAAGAGGTGAATAGAATATTAGAAAAGTTAGATATGATTCTTCACAAGAAAACTAATGTAGAAATATGCTTAATGTGAATGTACACATACCTATATCAGACTGCTTTCCATCTTGGGGAGGAGGGAGTGAAGAGAGTTTGAGAGAAAAAAAATTTTGGAACTAAAAATCCTGTGAAAACAAATATTGAAAACTATCCTTATATGTAACTGGAAAATAATAAAATACTTTAAAAAATGTTAAATTCTCTCCCCAACAACAAAACCTCCAACACTATCACTCAGCTCTCTCTAAGCACTGGATAGAACAAGGCAGAAGTTTAGTTAGATACCTAAATAGCAAGTTTAAATGCCTTTCCAGCTCCAAAAGTTGATAAACTTATAATTCTAGGGATAATTACTTATTCATTTTTATATCCCAAATAAGGCATTATGTGTCTTACAGGCATTTTATTAATAAAATAATGATTCTTCATATAGGTAGATCAGACATGTGGTTATAATTGTAGAAATGTAGAAAAGTTACGAGCCTAAGTGTGCACTTTCCTGTCTTATGAAATGAAACCCTAGTATAATCTAAATGCTTTTAGTAATATTGATCAGAAGCATTCTGGAAAAGGAAATTAATTTTCTAACTCTAACCAAAATGCCATGTGATGCTTGGGGATTTGTGTCTCTCTTAGAAATAAAAAAAATTCAATTAAAAAAGACATTTAACCTGAGGGACCCTTACTGGGGTGGTTGCTTACACATATGGGACTGACTCACAAAAGAGAAGAAATAGCCTTGAGCCTATGTTCTTCTTGCAAAAGATCTGTAAAAACTACCCTTTGGGGAAGATGCTGCTTGACAGCTATTATTCAATGGAGAAGTAGCAGATATTAATAAAAATTTAGTAGAGAACCAGCACATAGTGACTCATAGAAAACAGACCAGTAGAAGGCATCAGAAGGTCTGTGAGTAAGCAGCAATGAGAAACTTCATAAGTAGAGAGATTTTCCAACTGAAACATATTCCTAATTTAAAGAAGTTACATGGGTTATGTGGGTCCTTTCTACTATTAATAGTAGTAGTAGTAGTAGTAGTAGTAGTAGTAGTAGTAGTAGTAGTAGTAGTAGTAGTAGTAATAGTATCTTAAACTGAAATAAATAGGCTCATGAGCTATAGTTTTGTGTAGATAGGAACCCCAAAAGTAACATGAACTACTATAGCTTGCAGGGTTTAAAATTTGAGGGGGAAGGGATAGCATGCTATATTCAAACAGATGCTTCTTTTGCTTTGAAATATTGACAATTATGATATGATACATGATCAAAGGTAAATGTTAAATTTATTGTCCATCAGAAGGAAATATAAATAACTCTGGGGTTATTCAATGTTTTGGAAGAGATAAAACATTTCAAGTGGAAAACTATGGGGACAGAACTATCTTACTTTATTAAAACAATTCAGGACCTATAAATAGCAAGTATTTAATAATTATTTGTAGAATAGTGGCAATATACCCTCTGTCTCTCTTTGTTTCTCCCCCTTTGTATCCATCTCTCCGTGTGTCTTTCTCTTCATATATATATGTGTGTGTGTGTGTGTGTGTGTGTGTGTATGTGCATATGCATGCTTGTATACATATGCATGTATCTAGGTAGATTCTATTTTTCAGTCATTTCAATTGTGTCCACCTCTTCATGACCCCATTTAAATTTGTCTTGGCAAAGATAGTTGACTGGTTTGACATTTCCTTCTCCAGCTCATTATACAGATGAGAAAACTGAGAAAAACAGGATGAAGTGATATGTCTAGGATCATACAGCTAGCAAGTGTCTGAATATGGATTGGAATTCAGGTCTTCCTGACTCTAGGCACAACACTATTCACTGTGCCACCTAGCTGCTCTACATAAATTGGTTGTTGTCTTTCATTCTTGCAGAGGACCAAAAACACATCACTATGTTTAAGCCAAGGTACAGTGTGTCTCACTGTGGTGGATCAGACCAATATGAGATCAGAAAGCTGTACAACAGATTGGGTACAAATAGTCCATATGAACATTTGGAGTGGGGATGTCTCTAAATTTGCTCATCTCACATTTCTTTTGAGCTACTGAAATTCTTCTTTGCTCATAGAACAGCAACTTCGTTAATGCAGGTATGCCACACTGGGTGGTCCTTTGCTAGTGTTTCCCATGTCAGACAATCAATTCCAAAATTCTTCAGAGATACCTTGAGAGTGTCCTTGTATCATTTTTTCTGACCACTGTGTGAGTGCCTGCTTAGCAAGAAAGTAGTAAAATATTCTTTTATGAATATGAACATTTGGCATTTGAACAACATGGCCATCCCACTGGAGTTGTGTTCTCTGTAGTAGAATTTTAATGGTTGGTATTTCAGCTCAAGAATGGACCTCATTCTACCTAGTACCTTATCTTGACAAGTGATATTCAGAATTATCCTAAGACAATTCAAATGGAAGCAATTTAGTTTTCTGGCCTGGTGCTTGTAGACTGTCCAGGTCTCACAGACATCCAACAGTGAGGTCATCACAACAGTCCTGTAGACCCTCGGTTTCATAGACAGCCTAATGCCTCTTCTCTCCCACACTTTGTGGCTTCCCAAACACTGAGATAGCTCTGACAATACATTTGTCAACCTCATCATCTCTGTGTACATCCCTGGAAAGGTAAGTGAACTGAATTACAGTATTCAAATTTTCTCCAATTGTTGTAACCATTAATGCCATTTATGGATAGTGTTGTGCTGACTGGTGGAAAATCTGTGTTTTCTTGATGTTAATTGTTAGGCCAAAATTAGCATAAGCAGCAATCAATCTATACTTTATTGCATGCTTCTGAGCTTCAGAGGCTGTAATGAGTGCACAAGGATCTATGAATAAGAATTCATGCATTAACTCTTCCTCCACTTTAGGTTTATCTTATATGTTGCCTTTTCAAGTTAAATAGTTTACCATCAGTACATTATCTGACCTTGATGCTGTTTTTATCCTGATTGAAAGCTTCTGACAGCATTGATGAAAACTATGTGAGCAGCTAGGTGATGCAATGGATTCATCACTGGGTCTAAAGTCAGGAAGACCTGAGTTCAAATCTAGTCTCAGATACTTACTACTTGTTTAACCCTTGGCAAATCATTTCACTTGTCTGCCTTAGCTTCTTCATTTGCAAAATGAGCTGGAGAAGGAAATGGTAAACCATACCAGTATCTTTGCCAAGAAAATTCCAAATTGGGTCAGAGTCTGAAACAACTAAACAAAAACATAGATAGATAGATAGATAGAAATAGATGGATGGATGGATAGATAGATAGTAATATTAATTTCCTACTCAGCTACACTCCTCTGTATTTCATCATGAGCTCCAGAACCTCATTATCCTATACAATCACATCAACCCTGAAACTCACAATTTATTAGTACCCCTCTGTCCCAATTCTTTGGGATAATTAATAATTAAATAAATTTCAACATGTGGAATATCACAATTATTCAATTATTCTATTTCCATCAGATCCATTGTCCATTTTTTCTTGTTCACTTTTCCTGGATTACTTTAAATTTCCATTTCAAAAAGTCTTTTCAATTATGCATAATGCTGCAATGAAAATCTTTAATACATGGCTGTTTAAAGCATAACAAATTCAGGAAATAATCCCCAAATTGGATCATATGACATATTTTTATAATATTTATTTCATACTTCCAGATAGTGTCACTTTGGTTCAGTTTCTTAGCGAATTTCATCTCAAGTATTGAAAAAGCCTGCTAATTGTTCAAGCATTCTCCAGTCTCTGCCCTTTCCAATGTTTCCTCTACACAGGTGCCAATTTTTTATTCTTAAAGCACCTACCTGACCATATAACTTCTCTGATTAAGAGCCTACAATGGCTTTTGCTCTTGCACTCAAGATAAAGTAGAAACTTCTCTAGATTTTACAATGATTTGCAATCTGCTTCTAGACCACTTATTTGTTGCGCATTTCTATCCTTCATGTACTATATATTCTAGTCAAACTGGCCTACTGTCTTTTTGTCCACAAGAAACATCCCATATTTTATCTTTGTTTTTGGACATCCAGCTGAAAGGCATCAAGGCATATGGTGTGAAAATACATCCATTTGTGGAATTAAAACCATTTCCTTCCAAATTGCTAACCAATATTCTCAAGTACATTTCTTAAATAATGTATTCTTTCACCAGTTTTCCCTCTTGGGGATAATAAGATATTATCATTTTTAATGTTTGGTTGGAAAACATATATTCAATCTAATGAACTCATCCATTTCACTTTCTCCTTTATTTTTGTCTCATACTAGAATTTTGACAATCAATGCTTTGTAAAACCTTTTGAGAATGCAAGCAAACCATCATCATTTTTTTCAACTGTATGCCCCTTGATATTATTGTTAAAGGTCATAATTATTTCATCTTATTTTTAGAAAGAAATCACTTGGTATTTTAATTGGTACCATGTTAAATATATGTCAATTTGATAAATATTGTCATTTTTAGTTTGTTATTCTAAGACTTCCATGAATATTGAATGTCCCTAATATTTGTGTATATGTGTGTATATATATATACACATATAAACTCTCACTATTTTTATATAACACAGAAATATACATATGTGCATATATGTATGGATGGATATATGTGTATATACATATATATTATTCTTCCTTCTTTTCTTTTGCAGTCCTTAAAGTTTTAGTGTTGTCCTTTTAGAGGACATGTATATTTCTAGGTATGTTAATGCCCTAATGTGTGATAGATTTTTTTTTATCACAAATGACATTTTAATTGAATTTTCTTTATGTTTTTGATAAATAAAATTAAAATATGTTAACCTTATGTGTTGTTTAACTCATTTATTATTTTCATCATTTTCTTGTTCAGACAGTTGAAAATTCTGTCATTTCATCTGCAAAAACAATGTTTGTAGCTCTTCTAGCATTAATTTCCCTAATTACTTGTTCTAATATTTTCCCTCTCTTATTGTAATTACTAAATTTTTTGCTGCTATGTCATAGTAGAGAGATGAGAATTTGAAATGTCATTTTGTCCTCATTATAAATGGTAATGTTCCTAATATTTTTTCCACTACAGATTATGTTGGCATTTTTTTTTAAATATAGGAAACTTATCCTGGTGTGAAGAAGGAAAACTCTGTATGCTTAATGTTATGGAATCATCAGTCTAGATTTGGAAAGATCTTAAAGCCTTAAAGCTCATCTAGTTCAATCTTCTCATTTTATAGATGAAGAAACTTGACCCAAGAGCAGTAAGGTAGCTTGCCTATAGGCACACAGAAGTGAAATTTAAACTCCATTTTTTTTTTTTTTTGGTCTATGGCCAGAGTTCTTTTCATTTTACCACATTGCCTGGAAACAATGTAGGTACTCATGAAGTGAAAAATGGCTAACCAAGTTTGGACAATAGAAAGAACCCCTTCAATAAATGAAATTATACTTTTTTTTTACCATATATATATATACTTTTAATGGGTGGGAGTGAGGTGGAACTTCAGAATTGCATTAATTTGAGTTTCTCTTATTCTTAGATTTTGGGGGCATCATTTATAGTTGTAGATCATTTTTATTTCTTCTTTTGAGATTTTCCTTTGCATATCTTTTGAGATTTTGTCTGTTGGGCATTGTTATTTTAATAATAGTTGTTTAGAATATTAATCTAATCCTCCATTCCTTCTATAAATCCAAACTAATAACAATGGGTAATTTTTAAAATATGTTTTTGAAGTCACTTTTCTAATTTTTCAATGTTTTTCATCAATATTCATTAGGGATATTTGTCTATACTATGCAGTCTCTTTTTTGTGTTTCCCTGGTTGAAACACCAAGGTCATATTTGTATCATCTAATATTTTTTTAGAAATATTTCTTTTAATTTAAAATGTATTTTTGTAATATTAGAATTAATCATTCTTTGATATTTTATAGAATTTACTTACAAATCTATCCAGTACTGGTTTATTAAAATATCATTTATAAACTTTTTAATGTATTTTTTACAAAGATTTGGTTTTTAAACTATATGTTAATTGTCATTTTAATCTAGTTATTTTTATTTTGTCTAAATATGTATTAATTAAATTTAAATAATCAGGGTTGTTGACCTATAGTTTTGCCAAGTTGATTCTGTTCTTTTTTAAAATAATATTTTGTTGTCTCAATTATATATAAAGACAATTGTCTATGTTATTTTAGTGAAATGTTGGTTCCCTGATTATTTCTTTTAATTAGAACTATTTTTGCTTTTGCTTTGTCTGAGATCATAATTGCTACATCAACTTTAAAAAAAAAATCAACTGAAGCATAATAGATTCTGCTCCAGTCTCTCACCTTTACTTCGTGTGTATTTCTTCACCTCATATATATTTCTTATAAACAACATATTGTAGGATGCTCTTTTATTTTTAAAACCAATCTGCTATTTCCTTCTGTTTTGATTGAATTCATCCTTTTCATATTTACTATCATGATTACTATGTATTTCCCTCAATCCTGCTTCACCCTAAACCCCATTTATCCTTTTCTCTCCTTTCACCCCATTCTTCCTCAAAAGTATTTTGCAATTTTTTTATTCCATGTTTCTAGGATATGTTTTCCTAGAGAATTTCTTGAAATATGATGTCTTAGGCTCTTTTTTATCATGGCTTTCAGGTAGTTCAAAAATTCTTAAATTTTCTCTCCTTGATCTATTTTGCAGCACATTTTTCCCCATCGAAATATTTAACATTTTCTTCTTTTTTCATACTTTTCATTTTTAAAATGGGTTTTTAATGTCTCTTGGAGTCATTAGCTTCCACTTCTCCACTTTTTTTTTCAAGGCAATGAGGGTTAAGTGACTTTCTTGTCCAGGGTCAGTAAATGTCAAGTGTCTGAGGCCGAATTTGAACTCAGATCTTCCTGAATCCAGGCTTCATACTTTATCCACTTTACCACCTAGCTGCCCCCTCTACTTCTAATTTTTAAGGAATTAATTTCTTCCTGAGGTTTTATATCTCCTTTTTCCATTTGGCCAATTATATTTTTTAAGCAATTATTTTCTGAGGGAGTATTTTTTTTTTTCTCCAAGGGTGTTCCTTGTCACCAAAGAAACTTTCTAAGGTCAGCATTTTTTTTTCTGTTTGCTCATTTCCGAGCCTACTTCTTAACTTTTAACTCTTTGTTAAAGAGGGTTTGAGCAGCTGTTTTCAGAGACATTTCTAGGAATTCTTAAGTCCTTAGTTCATCCAAGGTGGTATGATTTAAGGAGAGGTATGTTCACCACTCTCCTGGCCTGTGCTCTCATCTGCAAGCAACCATAGGCCTGCTTTTGTGCCCTGGAACTATGAACAGATTCCTGCTTCACTATGGCTGCAAGCTCTTGTTGGCTTATGCTCTTCCCTCCCTCCCCCCATCTCCACCCAAGACTGTGACCTGAATCTAAGCATGGCAAAATAACAGAGTCATGCCCCAGCTCCAGCAAAGAGACCCCTGTAATCTACACCTGGGCAACCACTTGACCCCCTCACTGTCTTTGGGCTGAGTTCCAGAAGCAGCTGCTGCAGCAGCTGATTTAGAGGTTCCTGAGGCATGGTTCTCTAGGGCTAAGTCTGTGCTGGGGTTGGGTCTATGCTGGCATGGTCTGAACTGAGCTGTGCTCCCCTCTCACCCTGTTACAACAGACCATTCCTGCTCTGGTGTTTGAGTGCCCACAAACACTCTTTTTTGCCCTGAAATGGTGACCAGCATCCAAGTTCCCCTGTGGTCCCAGGTTCTAGTATGCTACTGTTCCTCCTTTCCCTGGGACTGTGACAGGGAAAGGAGTATAGGCAGTGCAGCATATTCCTTCTCACAGTACTAGTTAAGTAATCTCCTTCTGACCAATTGACTAACCCCTTTACTGCCTGTGGGCTGAGAACTCTGGGAGCTGCTGGGATTCAGTCACCACAATGGCCTGCTGCTAGCTTGTTTCAGCGTCTGCATCCTGGGACTCCCTTGGACTGTGCTCCACTCTTACCCCCATAAGGAAACTCTTTCCTGCTGACCTTTTAAGTTCCCTCTCTACCAATCCTTATTTCCTAAGTTCTCAGGATCAGCTTCATTAATATTAATTCCTTTCTAGAAGCCAGGACCTGTGCTAGAACTTGGTGAACACTATACCATTAGATTAAATTGAATACTAAGTTCCTATTACTCTCTTTGTTTTTATGTTAACAAACACAGTCCTTCTCTCTAGAGCTTAGAACCTAAGATGGACACAGAAAACAATTTAAGATAAATACGTTTATTTGAAAAATGCTAGGATACTACATATCATAGATTTTGAACATAGAAGGAATTATGTTGAATAGTAGGTAGTAAAATTGTGGAAGTTATTACCCCAGCTGAGGTAGAAGTCAAAATACTTTTCTAAAAAGTGTATATAAATTCACAAATTATGCATCCATCTTGTTGTTGCTGTTCAGTAATTTTTAGGCATATCTGACTCTTTATGTCTGATCCCATTTGGGGTTTCCTTGGGAAAGATATTGGGGTAGTTTTCTATTTCCTTTTCTAGCTCAATTTTTAACAGATGAGGAATTGAGGCAAACAAGTTAGACTTTCCTAGAGTCACATAGGTAGTAAGTGTCTGAGGCCAAATTTGAACTCAGGAAAATGAGACTTCCTGACTTCAGACCTTAAGCTCTTTCCACATTGTACCTCCTAACTGCCCTAGATACATCCATCTTGGGATAGAAACCTATAATGGAAGGATATACAAATGATATATCCATCTTTAAGGAGAAAGAAGAAGCTGGAATGCTTGAAAGGCAGCAACAGCTTGTAGGGGTTGGTATCGTGAAGTAAAATGGGACAATTATACCCTTCTACTACGTATTCCATTTGCCCTAGTCAAGGATCAAAGGAAAATGGAATTATTTTGCCTCATGTATTTGGGCATGGGGACCAAAGGATAGGAAAAAGACTTGGGATACTGAACAAAAAGCTCCAACATGAAATCACAAATATTTATTTTTTTCTAGAATCATTCTAATTTTATTAGTGGTTTGTGGTTAATTGACCATATAAACTATCAACCTGGTAGCAACTCTTACCAAATCTTGCCTTCATCAGTATCACGGGAGCATTCTCTCACTTTTCTATAGTTCTTTGTGGATGACAAAACACTTTCTCTCAACAGGCAAGAGAATTAAGTAGTCCTGTTGGACACATTAGGAAACAAAGATTCAGGGAGATAAAAGAACTTTTCCCTATGAATAAATAGGAGGGATTTTGAACTGCCAGGTACAGTATCTATTCTAGGAAAAAAAAGAAACACAACAACAACTTTGCCTTCTACAGATAAGTAAACAGTTCAAAAGAAAGGAAATAGCTTGCTTAAGGTCACATAGAGAACTAGCAGTCTACAAACTCCAAAAACATCTCTCTTCCTGTTTTGAAGTAGATGGCCTTAGTTTAATAGAGAACTTTAAAATATTGAAACTTGAAGGAAGTTTAAATCCAATGTCTTCACTTTACAGATGAAGAGACCAAGGCTCAGAGATAGTCACTGATTTGCCCATGGTAACAGAGGTAATTAGCACTAGAAAAGGGTTTTAAGTCTGATGCTTCTGGCTCCCACTTGATTCCACCTTTCACCTCAATGCCTTGTAAGTTACATGGCATCAACTGCATAGTTTGAAATTTAGGAGTATTTCAAAACAGCTCAATATAATAAATGCAAATCACCATGCAATTGAAAATCTTCTCAATAAATCTTTCCTCTATTTTATGAGTTTTCTCTCCTGAAAATTTACTGATCTCTCCCATTAGTGTGATTTGTTCCCTGGGTTTCAGGGTGGGGTGAAGGGGAGAACAATGGGAAAGAATGGAATAATAGTACAACATGAGTCTGGAAAACTGGTTTCAAGTCCTATTTCCCCTATATACTACCCATGTGACTTAGAAAAAGTCATGTTCCCTCTCTGAACCTCTATTTTCTCATCTATAAACTGAGAGGTTAAACTGAATTATCCTTAGGTTTTCATCCACCTCTACAATTCTATTATAAATCTATGTGATCCAGAAGAGCTTAGGCCTAAGTCATATGGTGCTATATAGAGATTTAGAATCTTTTATTTTTTTCAGTTCTTTACTATTTTATTTTATTTTTTCCATATAAATATTTTATTATTTTCCAGTTACTGTTAGAGATAACTTTCAACATTTCTTTTTATAAGATTTCTAGTTTAAAATTTTTCTCCCTCCCTCCCCCCTCTCCAAGACAGCAAGCAATCTGATATAGGTTATATATGTACAATCACATTAAACATATTTCTGCATTAGTTATGTTATGAGAGAAGAATCAGAGCAAAAAGGAAGAACTTCAAAAAAGAAAAACAACAACAAAAACAAAAACAATAGAAATAGTATGATTCAATCTGCATCCAGATTCAACAGTTGTTTTTTTTCTGGATTTGGAGAACATTTTCCATCATGAGTCCTTTGGAACTATCTTGGACCATTGTTTTGCTGAGAAGAATTAAGTCTATCACAGCTGATCAACATCCAATGTTGTTGATACTGTGTACAATGTTCTTCTGGTTCTGCTCATCTCACTCATCATCAGTTCATGCAAGTCCTTCCAGGTTTCTCTGAAATCTGCCTGCTCATCATTTCTTACAGCACAATAGTATTCCATTATATTCATATACCACAACTTTTTAACCATTCCTCAAATGATGTGCAACCCCTCAATTTCCAATTCCTTTTCACCACAAAAAGAGCAGCTATAAATATTTTTGTACATGTGGGTCCTTTTCCCTTTCTTATGATCTCTTTGGGAAAAAGACCTAATAGTGGTATTGCTGGGTCAAAGAGTATGTACAGCTTTATAGCCCTTTGGGCATAATTCCAAACTGCTCTCCAGAATGGTTTGTTCAGTTCACAGCTCCACCAACAATGCATTAGTGTTACATTTTTTTCCACAGCTTCTCCAACATTTATTATTTTCCCTTTTTGTCATATTAACCAATCTGATAGGTGTCAGGTGGTACCTCAGAGTTGTTTTAATTTGCATCTCTCTAATCAATAGTGATTTAGAGCATTTTCTCATATGGCAATAGATAGCTTATATTTCTTCATCAGAAAACTTCCTATTTCTATCCTTTGACCATTTCTCAATTGGGGAATGACTTAGATAGAATCTTCTATTTTACAGAGGGTGTTGGTTACTCCTAATCTAACATTGGACATGCTGAGAAAAAAAAATCAGTTATACTCCTGTAATTATTCAAAAATTTTTAATATGTAAAACTAAAGTTATTTGCAAAACAAAATATTTTATTAATGGATCTATATATGCCATGTCTGTCATATATTGTTTTAATATATATGTTTGTATGTGTAGATGTATATATCTATATATTTCTATATTTAGATATCCCATTAAAGAAGCAGAATCTTAGTGTCACATGGAACATTAGAAGTGATTCACCTATTGACCATGAATCATTTTTTTGAACAAATGTAATGAGTGATAGAACTGGAATTATTTTTAAGATATATCAAAGAGACCAGAGAATTCGGTACAGAAGTGCTACCAAAAATAATGATTGAAGAGATACCAGTAACTTTCTACCAATTTGACTAGTTTTCATCTTTATAAAGTCTTTCTGATAATGATATTCACAAATATCAAGGACATTCTCAAAAAGAATATAATAGGGAGGAAGGCTGGCTTTAAACGAATATGTGCTATAGCCAACTACATCTTCACACATTCATAATACATTGGAATATGGAGAAAATACAAGATCTCACTGTTCTTGTTTGTTGTTGATCAACTGACATTTTTGTATATACATATAAACATATATACATTAATAGATACATAATACAACTTGAAATACATATGCAATTTATACAAAGCAATGAAAAAAGTATTTTATTTTGTAAATAGTATCAGTCATATATTTATACATATATTGAAAGTGAAAAATGCATGGGGAATATTATATTTTTGTCTTTATATCTCCAGCCCCTAGAATAGCACATGGCACAAAAATATGTGCTTAATAAATATTTATGGATTGACTGATTTGCAACAGAAAGATGACATGGCAGAATGGAGTGAGTAGTAGATTAATATTAGGAAGATGTGAAATGAAACCCTCCCCTGATACTTAACACCTGTATGACCCTAGACAAATCACTTAATTTCTCTGAATCTTAGTTAATTCTCTGAAAACAGATAGAAGGTAGGATTTAATGTATTTTTCTAATCTTCGACAAGTTAGCTAAGTAACATTTTAAATCTTAAAAGTACCTTCCCCATGACATCTTTGTCAGGTACATAGAATGACTATTAGTAAACTTCAATTCACATATGAAGTAACCAAGATTCAGGAAAGTAAAGTAATTTCCACAGGATTACACAGCTGGCAAGGGGCAAAACAGGGATTTCAGTTCAGATATTTCTAAATCAAAGTGCAAGATACTGGATTGTTGTTTAGTTTGTTTATTGATGAAAAACCCAGAACACCTAGAAAAATGAAGTGATATATGAGTTTGAGCCTCCATTGTTATACTTTAATCAAATATTATATTTTGGTTCCCACATAAAATAGAAATTAACTTAGTATGACATATCTGTATAGTGAATTAGAGTTCTCTAGTCCAAAATTAAGATTCTGAGATATACAGTGATCTGTCCAAGACAACACAAAAATAAAATTTTAGACCTGAAAGGGGACCTTTAAAGACTTTTAATTCATTCCATACATAAAGCACAAATGATTCTTAGGACGAATGACAATAAGTGGCAGCATTCGATTTGTTCTTTTTCACCTCTTCATATGATATAATTCACCCCATTCCACCTCCGCTTTCCTCTCCTCCCCATAGACTCCCTTTATAACCCCTTAATTTTCTTTGTATCATCACATCAAAGACAATTTATATTTATACCCTCTGTGTAAAGTCCTTCTCTATGCCCAAATACATTTATAGTTCTTAAGAGTTATGAGTATTATCTTCCCGTGTAGGGATATAAAAAGTTTAACCTAATTGAGTAACTTTTTTTTCCTTCTGTTTACCTTTTTAAACTTCTCTTGAGTCTTGTATGTTAAGATCGAATTTTCTATTCAGTTCTGGTCTTTTCATCAGGAAAGATTGAAAGTCTCCAATGTCATTAAATGTCCATCTTTTCCCCTGAAGGAGAATGCTCAGTGTTGCTGTGTAATAGATTTGTGGCTGCAATCCAAATTCCTTTGCCTTCCGGAATATCATATTCCAAGCCTTGCAGTCCTTTAATGTTGAAGCTGCCAGGTCCTGAGCAATCCTGACTGTGGCTCCATGATATTTAAATTGCTTCTTTCTGGCTGCTTGGAGTATTTTCTCCTTCACTTGGTAATTCTGGAATTTGGCTACAATATTCCTTGGAGTTTTCCTTGTGGGGTCTCTTTCAGGAGGTGATCAGTGGATTCTTTCAATGATGATTTTATCCTCTGATTCTATGATATCAAGGCAGTTCTCCTTAATAATTTCCTGGAATATGATGTCTAGATTCTTTTTCTGATCATGGCTTTCAGGTAGTACAATGATTCTCAAATTGTCTCTCCTGGATCTGTTTTCCAGATCAGTTGTCTTTCCAATGAGGTATTTCACATTTTCTTCTATGTTTTCATTCTTTAGATTCTGCTTGACTGATTCCTGGTGTCTCGTGGATTCCTTATCTTCCAACTGTCCAATTTTAATTTTTAAGGCATTGTGTTCTTCAATGAGATTATGAACCTTTTTTTCCATTTGGCCAATTGAATTTTTAAGGCATTGTTTTCTTCAGTGAAATTATGCACCTTTTTTTTCCATTTGGCCAGATGAATTTTTTAAGGAATTGTTTTCTGCAGTCAATATTTGTGCTTCCTTTTCCAAGCTGCTGATTCTTTTTTCATAGTTTTCTTGTTTTGCTTTCATTTCTCTCCCCATTTTTTCTTCTACCTCTCTCAATTGATTTTTAAAATCCTTTTTGATCTCTTCCAGGAAGGTTTTTTGTTCTTGAGACCAATTCACCTTCCCTTGTGAGGCTTCACATGTAGGAAATTTGAGGGTATTGTCCTCATTTGAGTTTTTGTTGGCTTCTTCCCTATTGATACAGAAGCTCTTAATGGAGAGGGCACTTTTTTGCTTCTTACTCAGTATTGTGGATTATTTATTTATTTTTTAAGTTAAGGTCTGCTCTGGGGCACCAGGGTCCCTGTTTGGGGCTTCTTGTGCAGGGCTATAGGTGCTGTTTCACCAGCTTTTTACACTGAGGCCTTTAAGTGTGTGCAGTTCTGCTTCCCCCCGCCCCCTCGCACTTCCTGTCTGAGCGAGCTAGTGTTGTTAGGCATAGTCGCACCTGTCTTGTTCATGGCCCTACAGCTGGCAACTTGCCGTCTCTGCTGGTGCAGGTAGGTTTTTCCACTGTCCTTCTTGGCCACCAGATTTTTGAGCCAGGTTCCAGGGGCTTCAGTTGTTCGGCTGTGGCCTGCAGCTCCTGCTGACTTGCCCAGACCCCCTCTGTGCTCGGCTGCTGTCTTGTGCTGTGCCTCCCTTTTGCCCGAGTCAGACAGACCTTTTCCTGAAGTCTTCTAAATTATCTCTGGTTGGAAGACTGTCTCTCTGTCTCTTTGCAGGTTATGTAGTTTCAGAATTCATACAGAGGCTTGATTTAATGTTCTTTTTGAGGGAACAGAAGGAGAGCTCGGGCAGCTTGCTGATTCCTCTCTGCCATCTTGGCTCCACCCTCTGATTTGTTCTTAAGAAATATGAGGAGGGGGCAGCCAGGTGGCACAGTGGATAAAGCACCGGTCCTGGATTCAGGAGGACCTAAGTTCAAATTTGGCCTCAGACATTTGACACTTACTAGCAATGTGAACCTGGCCAAGTCACTTAACCCTCATTGCCCCACCAAAAAAAAAAAAATATGATGAAAGAGGGGAAAAGGCCAAATTATATTTTTGACATAAAAATATTTCTTTTCTTTTCCAGTCATATGTAAAGTTAGTTTTCAACATTTGTTTTCATAAGGTTTTTAATTCTAAATTTTTCTCCCTCCTATTTCTTCTCCCCTCCCCAAGACAGAAAGCAATCAGATATAGGTTATATATGTACAATCACATTAAATATATATCTGCATTAGTCATGTTGTGAAAGAAGAATAGGAACAATAGGGGAAAACCTCAAAAAAAAGTAGAAACAGTATGGTTCAATCTACATTCAGAATCTGCAGTTCTTTTTCTGGATGTAGAGAACAGTTTCCATGATGAGCTCTTTGGAATTGTCTTGTATCATTGTATTGATGAGAAGAGCTAAGTCTACCACAACGGATTATCAAAGAATGTGGCTAATACTGTGTACAATCTTCTCCTGGTTCTGAAGAAGCCAAATTCTGGACAGAAGTATTACCAAAAAAATTGGTTGAGGGGATACTAGTAACTTCCTACTTACATGACTAGCTTCTCATCTTTATAAAGTCTTTCTTTGAATGATATTCACAATTATCAAAAGTATTCTTTTAGAAATTATTTTTATTTTGGCAAATATTACCATATTACATCTAAAATTTTTATAATTTTTAAAATGAGTTCCAAGTTATTTCACTCACTCCTGCCCCTCTCCTCTTCTTGAGAAGCAAAGTGATTTAATTTCAATTTTATAAGTAACATCATGCAAAGCACATTTCTATATTAGCCATGTTTTGAAAGAAAACACACAAAAAATAGGAAAAACAAAGAAAGTTTAAAAAATGAAAAATGTATGCTGTAATTTATATTCAGAGTTCATCAGTACTCTCTTGGGAGGTATACAATATTTATAGGGTGTGTCCTTTGTAATTGTCTTGGATCATTGTCTTGATCATAATAGCTAAGTCTTTCACAGTTGATTGTCTTTACTGTGTACAATGATCTCCTAGTTCTGCTCACTTCACTTTGCATAAGACTCCCCAGGTTTATTTCTGAAACCATTTTGCTTTTTTTTTTTTGGTTTGTTTGTTTGTTTGTTTGTTTTTATAGAACACCACATTCCATCACAGTCATATACCTTAACTTGCAAGTGGCAGGTAGGTAGCACAGTGGATAGAGCACTGGCACTGAAATTGGAAGAACCTGAGTTCAAATCTGACCCCAGACATTTAACAACTGTGTGACCCTGGGCAATTCACTTAACCCCAATTACCTTAAAAATCCAGGACCATCTCCAGTCATCCTGATGTATATCTCAACATTGGATCCACTTGTCTCTGGAGGAAAGAGTGAGGTTGTACAGCTCTCCCTTACTTAAATTCAATTCACTGCAAGTCATGTCTCACTCTGATGACATGGTCCTCTTTACAAATGAAGGATGAACAACAACTTTAACTTGTTCAGCTACTCCCCAATAGATGGGTATCTCCATGATTTTCAATTCTTTGCCACCACAAAAACAAACAAAAAACCTGATGAATATTTTTTGTACAAGTAGATCCTTTCCCCTTTTCTTTGATTTCTTTTTGATACAGCTCTATTAATAGTATTATTGGGTCAAAGGGTATGCATAGTTTTTAACATTTTGGGAATACTTACACATTATTCTCCAGAATTGATGGGCTAGTTGTCAACTCCACCAACAGTGTATTACATTGTTATACATTGTTATGATATTATGGTATGAGAGATTGGTTACTTAGTTTCTTCCAAACTGCTTTCCATTTTACCAGAAATTTTTGTCAAATGTTTAGTTCTTACCCCCAGAGCTTGGATCTTTGGGTTTATCAAAGACTATAATACTGTGGTCATTTTCTACAGTGTATTGTGTACCTAATCTATTTAACTTATCCACTACTCTCTTTCCAAACCAGTACAAGATTGTTTTGCTGATTACCACTCTGTAATATAGTTTGAGATTGGAACTACTAGGCCACCTTCATGCTATTTTTCAATGATAATTTTGATCTTTTTGATTGTTTTCTCATCCAGATGAATTTTTTTCTTTTTCTATAAAATTAGTTTGATTGGTATGGCACTGAATAAGAAAATTTATTTAGGTAGAATTTGCATTTTTATTATTTTGGCTTGGCCTGTCCATGAGCACTTTATAATTTTTCTAATTGTTTTTATGTTTTATGTTTTCTTTTATTCTTCTGTCTTTCTTTTTATCCCTCCTCTCCTCTAAAGTCTGTTTCCCTCTAACCATTGCTTTCCTTTTACTGCTTTCCCTTTTAACAATCCTCATTTCTCTTTTTCTCTTCCCCTACTAATTCCCTTTTGGGTAAGATAGATTTCTTTTAATCAAATATATACATATTGACATATGAAAAAATGCTCTAAATCACTATTGATTAGAGAAATGCAAATTAAAACACCTATGTGGTACTACCTCACACCTATCAAATCAGCTAATATGACAAAAAAAGGAAAATAATAATTGATGGAAAAGCTGTGGAAAAATTGAAACATTAATGCATTGTTAGTGGAGTTGTGAATTGATCCAACCATTCTGGAGAGCCATTTGAAGCTATGCCCAAAGGGCTATAAAACTGTGCATACCCTTTGACCCAGCTATACCATTCTCTATTAGGTCTATATCCCAAAGATATCATTAAAAATAAAAGTAAAAGGACCCACATGTACAAAAATATTTATAACTACTCTTTTTTGTGGTGACAAAAAATTGAAAATTGAGAGCATGCGTATCAATTGGGGAATGGCTAAACAAGTTGTGGTATATGAATATAATGGAATACTATTGTGGTGTAATAAAGGATAAGTAGGCAGATTTCAGAAAAAAACAGGAAAGACTTACATGAATTGATACTAAGTGAAATTAGCAGAAGCAGAAGAACATTGTACAGAGTATCAACAACATTGTGTGATATTCATCTGTGATGGACTTAACTCTTAGAAACACAATGGTCCAGAGGCAGCTATGTGGCACAGTGGATAAAGCACTGGCCTTGGATTCAGGAGTACCTGAGTTCAAATCCCGTCTCAGACACTTAACACTTACTAGCTGTGTGAACCTGGGCAAGTCACTTAACCCCCATTGACCCACAAAAAAGAAAAAGAAACACAATGATCCAAGGTAATTCCAAAGACTCATGATGGAAAATGCTCTCTATATCCAAAATAAAAGAACTCTAGAATCTGGTGCAGATTGAACCATACTGTTTCCAGTTGCTTTTGTTTTTGTTTTGTTTTTGTTTTTTGAAGTTTTTCCCTTTTATTCTTATTCTTCTTTCACAACATGATTAATGGAGAAATATGTTTAATGTCATTGTACATATATAACCTGTATTGGGGAGGGGAGAGGGAAAGGAGGGGGGAGAATTTAGAACTAGAAATCTTACAAAAATAAATGTTACGTGTAAATGGAAAATAATAAAATACTTTTATTATTTAAAAAATATAGATTTCTATTGCTAATTGAGTATTTATATTTTCCTATTTTGAACCAATTTAGAAATGAGTGATTTTCAAATGTTAGCCCATCCACCCTCCCCAAACCCACCCCCTCCAATTTAAAACTCTTCCTTTTGTGTCCATTTTATTTGATATGAGTTCCCTCATTATTACTCTCCCTTTCCCATTCTGCTCTAGGATCATTCACATTTATCTATTGTTTTACATCTTTCCAACATAATTCACTGACTTCTATACCATATTTTATTTTTTGGTGGAATCCTTCTAACTGTCCTAACAATTATAAAATTCTTAGAAAAACATTTATCATATACCCATTTAGAAATTTAAAACACTTTAAACTTATTTTTTATATTTATCTTGAGTCTTGAATTTAAAAGTCAAATTTTATATTCGGCTCTGGTCTTTTTATCAGGAATTCTTTAAAGTTCTCTATTTCATTAAAATAGATTGAAAGATTATACTACATTTTCCTAGGAAAATTATTCTTAGTTGTAATCCCAGATCCTTTGCCTTCCAAGACTATCAGATTACAAGCCTCTGATCCTTTAAAGTGGAAGGTGCTGAATCTTGTGTGTTCTTGATTGCAGCTCCATGATATTTAAATTGTTTCTTTCTTACTACTTAAAATATTTTCTCTTTGACCTAGGGGTTCTGGAATTTGGCTATAATATTCCAGGTAATTTCTTGTTTGACAACTCTTTCAAGTAGTGATTGATGGATTTTTTTTTCAATTTCTATTTTACTCACTGATTCTAGGATATCAGGGAAATTATCCTTGATAAATTCTTGGACTGTGGTGTCTATGCTATTTTCTTTGATTGTGCCTTTCACAGAATCCAATAATTCTAAAATTATCTTTCATTTATGTATTTTCCAGGTTAGCTGTGTTTACAATAATATATTTCACATTTTTTTCTTTTTTTCTCATTCTTTGACTCTGTTTTATTGTTTCTACGTATCTCATTTTTAAGGAATTATTTTCTTTAGTAAAGTTCTTTTTCTTACATTTGACCAACTCTCCTTTTTAATAAATTATTTTTATCAGGCAAATTTTGTACTTCTCTTACCATTTGGACAATTTTTTAAAGTTTTGATTGAATTGTCTCCTTTTGAGTTTGATGTTTAGTCTCCATATCAGAATTTTATAGTCAGGTGTGTTTTTTTGGCAGTTTTTGTTGTTTGTTCATTTTTTCATCCTATTTCTTGATCTGTAATTTTCTGCTAATGTTGGGCTCTGTTCCTAGCATAGGATATAAATGGACTCTGTCTCAAGTTTTAGACTCTGTCATATTGCTGTTTTCAGAGCTAGCTCTAGGAGTTTGGAAATTTTTGGTGCTTTCAAGGTGCTATGATCTGGGGAGAGGTCTGATCAATGCTCCATTGGTCTGTACTCGTGATTATCCATGAAGGGCCCCTGGTTTCAGGGGATTTCAATTGATAATGATCTTCAATGTTCCTTCTCTTTTGGGAACTTCTTGATTGAAAGTGCCTCTTTCTGGCCTTGAACTATGACTCAGAAGTGGATATTGGCAATGGGGTTGTTTTGGATTAAGTGCTAGAAGAAGGGTACCCTATAATCTTTTTTTGTCCAGTTGTCATCTCCCATCCCTTTACCACCTCTGGCTTTAGAGCTCTTTAACACCATCTAGTCCTATTATTGGTGTTTTATCTACATGAACTCCAGGTCAGTCTCCACTGCTGTATCGCAGATCACTCTTTCTGATCTCTATGTTCAGCTGAGCTGGAAAAATGTTTCATGCTAATCTTTCATTGGCTCTGATACTCCAGAATGCAGTTTGAGATGTTATTTTAAAGTTGTTTGAAAGGAAATATTGGGAGACCTGGGCTGAGTGGTTTTTTGCTCTATAGTCTTGTCTTTCCTCTCTGAGCTGTCTTAAAAGAGGCCTATCCCTATGAATGGTATGCTTGTTGAAAATATGAAAGGGAGATGAGTCGGCTTTAAAAAAAGATATTCTATAGTTGATCATATCTTCAAACTCTTGTTTTGTTTTGTTTTTTGCGGGGCAATGAGGGTTAAGTGACTTTCCCAGGGTCACACAGCTAGTAACTGTCAAGTGTTTGAGGCCAGATTTGAACTCAGGTCCTCTTGACTCCAGGGCAGGTGCTCTATCCACTGCACCACCTAGCTGCCCCCTCTTCAAACTCTTAAAACACACTGAAATGTGGAGGGAATAAAAGATTCTGCTGTTATTGTTTGTTGTTGATCAATTGACATTTGACTGACTGGCAGCACCTCCAGAACAGGGTCTATTCATATTCATTACTGATGTAAAAGGTCATCCACTGCACTGTGGTGTAGTAAGAAGGGTAGAGAGATGTAGATTTGAGTTCTGGTTATGACTTTTGCTACCTTTGTGACTGACCAAGTATGATTCAGTTCACTACTCCCTGCTACAGTTTCCTCATAAGTAAAATTTGAATAGTAATATGTGTCCTACTTTCCTCATAGGGCTGTTATGAGGAAAGCTTTTGGTAAACCTTAAATTATTGTAGAAATGCATGAGCTATAGCTATAACTGAGAGGCTCCACAATAACACAATGAATTGAGTGGAAAAAAATATTCCCTCCTATAACAAAAGTTTTCACTGAAAGGCTACATCAGGGAGGCACCACAATAGATCAGAAATCCATGAGAAATTATGTTTGGGGGCAACTAAGTACCATAGTATAAAGAGGAACAGCCCTGGAGTTAAGAGGACCTGATTTCAAATCCAGCCTAAAACACTACACTAGCTGTGTGCCCCTGGACAAGTCACTTAACTCCAACTGCCTATTAGGGAAAAAAAAATGAAATCATGTTTGGGCGTTATTTTAAACTATTGTTAATTTAAGTGTTTTATTTACATGTCTTTTCCAGCCAGGTTTTGTGTTTCTCAGGGTTTTACTTTATCTCTGTCTTTTCCAAGTAATGCCTCTAAAGTACAACCAATATATGCCTTTCATTCACTTGCTGCACTAAACTGTAATACAGGGTTGTAAATAGAGCAGGGCTGGTTAAGAGGAGCCAGAAGCAAAAGAGAAACAGAGGGAAGGAAGAAGGGAGGGAGGGAGAGAGGTGGCAGGTGCTATGTTAAAAGTCACCTTTAAAGAGGTAAATGGAGCTCCTTGGATTGGGTGTATTAATAGGTAAATAGGGTGAACAATAGGTAAAGTATCAGGGAAAGATAATGTAGTAGATAGAATGCTAGATCAGGAGTCAGGAAGACTTGAGTTTAAGTATAGCCTTAGATACTTATTAGCCCCATAGCCCTGGGCAATAAGATAATCATTGTCTGCCTTAGTTTCCTGATCTATAAAGTGAGAATAATGTCAAGTTCTTCCCAGCATTGTTGTCAGGATAAAATGAGGTATTGTAAAGCACTTTGCAAACTTTAAATTGTTATATAAATGCTATTATTCTTGTTTGTTTTTTTTTCCCATTTTTATAAAGCATTGAGTCCCAAGAAGTCATCCAAGTTAGGAAAGGTAGGGTTTATTATTCTAAGAAAGCATTGCCTGAGAGAACATGAATCCAGAGGTAATAATACCAAAGAGCATAAGATGCTCTCAGATCATCTTTGATCTTACAGCAGAGGGTTGTTTGCTTCCTGCCCCATTTTATACTACCTGCTGGGTTGGAACATCCCTTAGTCTATAGCAGCTAACTGTCTAGAATGAGGTCAGAGGACTCTAAAGATGAATCCTGCTCCCAACTGAGGTAGAAATGGAGATGACTTGGACTATCTCACATGTCATGATGATTAATGATAAGTGATGGGGAATATCTTTTATTTTCAAGTCCCAGAGGAAAGCTAATTAAGACCTGCTGAGGAACCATAAGCCAACTATATTTTCAAACTCTGCTTTCTATAAAAGATGCCCAGCCAGAAACATTTAATGAACTTTTAATTCATTAAGAAAAGCATGTTCACATAATATATGGCAAATTTCTAAAAGCAACTGGATTCAGCAGTTATCTATTTAGTGATAAAATTCATTCCTGGGTCTTTTGCAAAGGCAAAATAAAATAACAGACATTCAAAGAAAACTTTTAAAATGATTTTGGAATCCTTTCTTTTGTGTCTTCCCTACTCAAAAAGGAAAGATGCTCTGGAGGTTTAGTGTTTCTAGTGTCTAACTCTGGGGAGTAGTTTTAGAATCTCACAAGCAATCAGAATGGAAATATTTGTATTCCAAATCTTTATAGAATTTTTCCTTTTTTCCTCCTATGCTTTTACAGTTAATTTCTCCATTACATTTTTATGATAGTGGCTCACACATAGTAAGTATTTAATAAATGTTTGTTCAGCAGAATCATATGCTGGTTGCTTATGTGCAGCAATTGGGGGCAAAAGGTGGGACCAAATTGAGGACAGCTAGGTTGTAGAGTAGCTAGAGCAACAAGCCTAGAATCAGGAAGACTCTTCTTCCTGAGTTCCAATCCAGCCTCAGAAAATTACTAGCTGTGTGCTTCTAGACACATCATTTAACCCTGTTTATCTCAGCTTCCACATATGTAAAATAAGCTAGAGAAGGAAATGGCAAACCACTTCATATCTGTGAAGAGAAGCCCAACTGTGGTCACAGAGTCAGACATGACTGAAAAATGACAAACAACATCAAGGACCAAACTAGTTTGATTTAGGGCATGTTATTTATCCAAATGATCCCAGGACTTTGATTCAGCAACTCATATCAATGAAATGTTAATTCTTAAGTCTTATAATTAGTATCATGATCGTTATTACTACGGTTTTATTTTGGCCTGCTCAAAATGGTGTGGGTCAACTGAACTGAGCTCATTGGCTCTGACTCTGTTTCTCACAAAATTGAAATAACACAAGACAATTAGGATAATGGTCATAATATTATAGTTTGTGCTCTGGAATGAACCTTAAAATTCATAAAAACAACATCCTCTCTTTACAGGTGTGGAAACTGACCCTAGATAGGTGAAGTGACTTGCCAATATCACAATTAATTTGACCTGTTTAGTTCTTGTCCCATTTTTTTCCCCATGAGATCTCAATAACTGCCTGTTCCCATAGTCAGAAATGGGTGTTATGGTACATAATTATTCAGAGTACTGAATTTAGAATTGTGTCTAAAATTACTTATAAAACTTACTAGCTATGTGACCCTGGACAAATCACTTAACCCCTTTCTTTCTCAGTTTCCTCATTAAAAAATGTCACTGAGCAATCAAGAAAATACATATAAAATTCTGGGCAAATCTTAAAACATAATGTAAATATTAGCTACTATTTTTTGTTAATAATATTGTTAATTATAGTAGTAGTAGTGATTGTAGTTGTAGTAGCCATCATAGTAATAGTAGCAGTAGCTGTGGTAGCAATAGCAATAGTAAACAGTAGTAGCAATATCAATAATAGCAGCAGCAGTAGTACAGTAGTGGGAGTAATAGTAGTAGCAGTAGTAGTAGCAGTAGCAGTAGCAATAATAGCAGCAGCACCAGTAATAGTAGCAACAGTAGTAAGAACAGTAGCAGTAGCAGCAACAGCAACAGCAGCAGTAGTAGTAAGTAGTAGTAGTAGTAGCAGCAGCAACAACAGCAGCAGTAGTAGTAGCAATAGCAGTAATAGTAGCAATAACAGTAGTACAGTGGTGGTGGTGATGGCAGTAGCAATAATAGTAGCAGTAACAGTAATAGCAGCAGCAGCAGCAGTAGTAGTAGTAGTAGCAGTAGCAGCAGCAGTAACAGTAGTAGTATTAGTAATAGTAAGTTTCTTCTATGCTCTTGGCCTGAACTAGGCAATAGGGATATAAAGGCAAAAATGAAATAATTGCTGCCTTCAAGGATTTTACATTCCACTATCATGGTGATGGAAGCTTTAGCTTGCTGGAAAGATACCTGGATTAGTGATTAGAACTTCCAATTTGAAACCAGTTCTATCACTAACTGGTTGTAGAAAAATGAAAAGTCTCTTTCCCTCCTCTGTGCATTATTTCTCATATTGTGTAAAGGGAAGATTAGCCAAGATAATCTTGAAGTTCCTTTCCATTTCTGACATTCTAAGACTCTTAAATTCTGTTTGGCTCACTTTCTTCAACTGTAAATGGGGGATAATAATACCACCTATTTCAGAGTTGTTATAAAAACAAAATGAGACAATATTTGTAAAGAGTTTACACGGTGACTGGTACTTCTTACTTCAAAGGCTCATAGTTCCAACCCTGAACTAGCAAGAATACAACAAAATACTTATGACAAGAAAAGTAATGGGTTATCACTCAATCAAGGAGGCTGGTCCAGGAATGCAGAGTGAAGGAGTTGGTGATGATGTGGTCAATATGTTGAAGACATGTCTGAGAGAAGATAATGAGGATGTTGAAATCTCTGGATAGATTCTTGAGTACTGGTATTATTTTTCCTAAATAAAAATTTTTTAGGACTGCTCACTACTTTCTACAAATCTCTCTTTAAATTTTATTGGGGAGAAACACCATTGTTGGGTTAATATATTTAACACCTACTGATTTTTTTTTTGTGAGGCAATTGGGGTTAAGTGATTTGCGTAAGGTCACACAGCTAGTAAGTGTTAAGTGTCTGAGGTCAAATTTGAACTCAGGTCCTCCTGACTCCAGGGCTGGTGCTCTATCCACTGCACCACCTAGCTGCCCCCAACTTATTTGTAACAGTGAAGGTTGGATCAAGGCTATCTGCCACTTAGGAACAAAAGTGAAAGGCACAACTATAGAGAAAATGCAAGAAGCTAATTAAGCTCTTAGCTTTTATTAAATTTAATAAAATATCTTTAGAATTTGTTTTTAAAAATTGGCTCATGGTTACCAAGCACTGCATTAATAAATTGGGCTTCCAGTCCCCATGCACTAAACCCTTCAATCAGTTGATTTCAATGATTTGCTCTAATATGTAGGGCCTGAACAAACTATATCAATCAATTCAATAAGCATTTATGAAATACTGATTATGTTCCAGGCATTACTCTAAGTGCTGGAGATGCAAACAAACAAATAAACAAACATATGCTCCCTGCCCTCAGAGAGCTCACATTACAATAGAAAAGACAGCATGCAAAATATTGTACATACAAGATAAATACATTATCAGTAGATTATGTATTTCCATCTCAATAGGAATTATCTGAAAATTGTCAGTAATCCATAGTTAGCTGACTCTAAGGCAACATGGTTGGGGCAGAACATAGTGTAGGAATGGCAAGGATATCAGACTTAGTGATGTAGTGATACTGATGCAGTGCATAAAAATGCTGCTGCTGTCATTGTTGATGATGATGGTAACAACAATAATAATTATCATTTATATAGTGCTTTAAGTTTTATGAAGAGCTTTATATAAGTTATCTCATTTGATAATAGAATATTAAGAGGGAGTATGGCTGCAATGCTATCATCATAAAAGTGTATCATTTTGGGCAAAGAGGTTGTAAATGGTAAAAGGGGGCACAGCAAGACAGATTTTGAGAAGAGACAAAATAACATCAGCTGGCTTTATTGGGGGGAGGGGAGTAATCACAACAAGAAAGGTAATCAGAGACTATGGTAATAGGTTGACTGGGAACCTGGGAGGAATTAGACTTGCCAAAACTTTTCAAATCCAGAGAATTTTTAGAGGGTTATTATTAGGGTCAAGCAGGACAAGGCTCTGCTTGGAAGGGAGTAAGCCCCGCCTCCCATCTGTGATTAGTGCTGATTTATGCTGATATTTTGGGGGGGGAGGAGTTGATATTTAAATCATGCAGGTTGGAAACATTTTACCTCCCAATACTGTCAGCCTTATTTTGACAGGATGGCTTTCGGGGTTTGAGCCTCCTTATCCTCTTTTAGGTTTTAATTGATATTTTTCTGTTTTTGACATCACCATATTATTCCATGTATCTATATTCTCCCCCACACACAACAGCCATTCCATAAAACAGTATTTTTTAGTGAGAAAAAAAAATCAGCACTACTGATTAACATTTTTAAAAAGTCAGAAAACATGTTCTATGCATAATATCTGTGAACTTCCCACACTCATGAAGGAGTAATTTCACAGTGTCTTCAGATCTCTTCATTCAATTACCACTTGAAAATTATAATTATTTTAAAAATTTGCTTTAAATAGTGTATTTTTTTCTATTTACATCATTGTAATTACTGTATTTTTTTTTGGCTCTGTTTGCTACACTCTGCATCAGTTCATATAGATCTTTCCATGATTTTCTATGGTTTATCTTACAAATAATTTCTTACAAAACAAAAGTATTCATTAAATTCATCTACCACACTTTGGTTAGTTTAATTTGGTTAGTTTAATTCATGTGCATTTACTTTATTTGTAATTCTTAGTTATCACAAAAAGTGCTAATATTTTGGAGTATATGAAGACTTTTTTACTTACCAATGGCTTCCTTGGGATATGATCCCAGTGATGGACTTTCCAGTTCAAGGGTCATGGGGATTTCAGTCACTTTTTTTGCATAAATCCAAATTGCTTTTCAAATTGGTTATATCATTTCAAAGTTAAACCAATGTATTAGTGTACCTATATTCCCATAACTCCTCATAACATTAATTGTTGCTAATTGTCTTTGGTCATTTTTGCCAATTTGTAAAGTGCAAAGAGAAAACTCAGGGTTGCTTTAATTTGCATTTCTCTTGTTATTACTGTTTTGGAACATTTTTGTGGCCCTGAATACTTTGCAATTCTTTTGAGAACTATTGGTTCATTTCATCTGAACATTTATCTATAGGAGAATGACAATTAGTATTACTAAGAATAACAATTGTTATTATTATTATTTATATATTTTGAATACCAAACCTTAAATTTCAGAGAAATTTAAGGAAAATATTTTCCCTTTTGACCAATTCCCTTATTATATGGCTATTTTAATGTATTTTCAGAAAATTTTCATTTTCCAGTAATCAGTGTTATATATTTTATCTTTTAAAATTGCCTCTGTATCTTTTTTGATTAAAATACATCTAATTCATAGCTGTGAGAGATATATAATCTGCTTCTCTTCTAATTGCTCTTATAATATGATCTTTAATATTAATGTTATGTATCCATTTAGATGTATGGGGTAAGATGTTAAGCTATTCTCAATTTCTGAAGACTGTTTTCTAATCGAATAGTGATTATTTCCCTAAGTAATTTTTGTGTACTTCTTTATCAAACATTAGATTATTAGGGGAGGCAGCTAGGTGGCAAAGTGGATAAAGCACTGGCCCTGTATTCAGGAGTACCTGAGTTCAAATCCAGCCTCAAACCCTTGATACTTACTTGCCGTGTGACCAAAAAACAAAACAAAACAAAGAAAAAGTAAAACAAAACATTGGATTATTGAGTTGTATTGTTTCTGAATTTCCTTTGTCTAGTTTGTTCCATTGATGTCTCTGCATTCTTTTTTTAACTTTTGTTAAAATATAGTTTATTAGACCATAATGTTATCTTTATCAGAAATTGCTAAATTGTATAATTCCTTGATCAAAGTAAAACAAACAAACAAACAAAAAACTTGTGAATATCCTGGACATCAGTAGCTAAGTTTTTGAGAGTCAGGCAAACTTCTCAAATAATCTCTATGTTTGGGCCATCTTCTCAAATTATGTTCTTTCCTTTCTGAATAATCTCTTCAGTAAGTTACATAAGCCTGGCCATATTGAGTCCATAGCTTTTAGAAAAGGGACTTTCAATAAATATATAGAAGAAGGTTATGTTTTCCAGTCATAGATCTTCTCATTCATTTTCAACCATGAATGCCAGGTGTCCAGCAACATTTTGGGAACAATCTTCTACTAATGAATTGCAGGGTGGAGAAAATAAAGTATAACACTTTATGGTCTTGGGAAGTTCTATAACAAATGCATTTGCTATAGCTGTGTATCAAAAGTTACAGTCCTCTACCTAGTTCATCCATGAACACCAAGGAATATTCTGTTACATGGTATAGTATTCTGACAGTATCATTCATTTCAACCAAAAACAAATGTACTTTCACCTGACATTATTGTGTTTGAAGCACATAATCTAGTGAACTCTATCAACTGATGTTGTTACAAACTGCAAACTTCAGAAGAAATATAACAGTACATATGAGCTGTTATAACGAAAAGATCAATCTGTTTCATTCCTCTAGCAAATCATACAATGTGAAACTTTCTGGAATTTCCAGGTGGTAGCAATTTTTTGCCAACACACCAGTAGCCTATGAACATATAGCCAATCCACTTGCACTATTTCTCTAAATAGTCTAAAAGGCTCTACTAATTGTCCTTTATGTCAGCCAAGGCTTAGTCATATACAGAGTCCTTAGTCATATACAGAGTTTTGGAGTAATTATTCCAGTTTTTTGTTCTTTTTCATGATCAAAGGCTGTATCCCACTTGTTCCATTATGTTGTCAATACAGGGGAATGACCCCTTGAATTTAGTGTGGTGGGGAGGTTTATGGGTCCTTATGCCTCCTCAGATTTAGACTATTGTATTGGATTCCATTACCACATGTTGGTTTTAGGTAATGTAAGGGACTAAAATTCTAGCTAGTCTGTCTAAAATATCTAATGAGTGGTCACCAATAAATTATAAGCTTTAGCAAGAGTTCGACTTTTAAGCATTTATTAAGGAGAATAAGAATTTGGTGAAGAGAGAGAAAGAGGCCTAGATTCAGCTATCTATCTCAGGGAGCCCGCATTTCTACTCCACTCTCCATGAGAGTCCTAATGAAAGAGAGAACCACCCCTTCTTCATCCGACAAGCCAACTGTGAAACTGGGAACATCCCATCCACATGCACATATAGCTCCAAGCTAATTGGCTGGTAGCTTTGATAGACAGTACCCAAGAGCAAACGTCACTTCCTGATACCAAAGAAAAAATGCATGGCTTGCCCTCAGATGCCTTCTCCTCATGCCAGAGCTTTCCTAAAGTAAGATGCTTAGTGACAAATGGGAGATGGCATCATGAACATCAAAGGTGAAAATGTTCAAAATGATGAATCCTGCATCTGAGAATAGAGATGAGTTCCTGCACTGACTTTTAAGTCATTCATCTATAATTTGATTTTTTTAATGGGCAAACAGAAACACTCTGGGAATTAGTTGTTAATTTGAATATGTTTATTGATTTATTTTTGTATAAGGTTGGAAGATAAGAACTGTTAATGACTGAAACTTTCCTTTCAGTTGGTAAAAAAGGTCTAGTTGTCTGCATGGAGATTGAAAATCTAGCTTCATCGCTGACTAGCTATGGGAATTGAGAAAGTCACTTAAACATGAGAAATAGTTTTCTCTTCTGTAAAATGGGAAGATATAAATCACATTCTAACACTAAGATATAGTACTTGTTATGCCTATCTTATCTGTGAAAATGCCAAGGCATACAGTGATTAAATGGCACCTCCAGACAAAAGATGAGCTCAGAGAGTTGAATCCTGGGCTCATTTTTTGATCCCCATCCAAACATCAAACCACCTACTTCTCCAAACACAAATACACACTAAGACTGTTCAATGAGGGTGACCTTTATGACAAGCAGTTATTTGCCTAAATTATTAGAAAGCGAGTAATAGCCAGCCACATCAGTCAAAGCAGTCAGCCTGATTTTGCAATCAGACAATATCTCTGCATTACACACATTTGTGAAACAGAATGAGAGGGTTGGAAAAATAAAACATTACGTGCTCATACTTCTTTTTTAAATGTGGCATCTGTCTAATGTGGAAACATAGACTTTTCTTTTTTAAATGGGACCTGTTATAATGGCCAAGAATAGTTTTAAAGGTAAGCCAAAAACTATGCCAGATCTTTTCCAATGATTGAAAAGTGCAATTTTTAAAAAGTCTTTATGGAAAGGAGGTGGGAAACTGAAGATGAAAATACTGGTTAAAGACACATGAGTCAGCCTTGTTCAGAACAGAGTGTTATTCATGTTTTCAGAAGTATTATATCTGATGCAAGAAGATGTCTTTAGCAGGAATCCAAAGATTAAATAAGGGAAAAGGAGGAGGGTAAAAACACGGTGAAATAAAGTTTAAAAATGCCATCTGGCCAAGGTTTCATTTTAATATATTTTAAATTATTCAGTCAAAGTGGGCTTATTGCTGTATTGAAGAAGATAAGAAAAACAGAAGGTGTGGTACTTAGCCTCAAAGAACTAAAACTCTAGTTGGCAACAATTGATAAACTAAGTGTTATAGATGGTAAGTGCACAATGAGCCTGTTCCTCAGTCCTGATTCTACTTTCATGACATCTTTTGTATGCAGCCTTTCATTACAACCTTTACTAGCATCATCCTAGTCTATATGGATCTCACCTCATGGCTAGAATTGAATCATAGAATATTATTTAGAGGTAGAAGGGATCTCAAAGACCATCTAGTTCCATGCCTATATTTTATGGATATATATTTACCTTTCTTTTTATCCCCAGTGCTTTGAACATAGGAAGCACCTAATAAATGTTAACTCACTGACAGGACACTGGGTCCTAAGCAATTTTTTAGAGTGAATGTAATAAAGGTAGACTGAGACACAGACTCTAACCAAGATCAGTTTATTAACAAAGTAGGTCATTCTGGAAAACTCAGTAAAGCCAGCAACTCCAATGAGAAATGGGTACTCTTTATTGACATGTACATATAGGGGAGGGTTCTGAGTAGTTTGGGAGCTTTGCAATTTGTTATAGTAGGAAAAGTGGTTTTGCATTCAGGTGTGGCTAATTATGTCCTCTCTGATAATGATGGAATGTTAATTATTTTATTGGAGTCATCTTAATCTTGACTAAGAGAACAGAACCACCAGGTTTGTTGTCCCCTTGGCAAAGATCAAGCTTTTCCTAATTGCACAAGTACAGTTAAGGACAAATGATGTGTCCTTTGGGAAGTGGCACCAGTTTAAGCTGGTTGGGGCTCACAAACAACAAGCAGATGTCCCAGTGGCTAATGGTCTGAGTCATATCCATTTTTCTCTTCACCTAGACCTTTAAAATAGCCTGGACCTGAGCAAGGTAAGTTCAATCATATATTAACTCAATTATAAAAATTTAATACAGTAGATATCAGAGATAATATTAATTTTTTACCTTTCCACACAAGTTATGTGATTCCTCACCCAAGGTCACACACAGAGTGTCAGAGATGGGATCTTTATAGCAAAATATATCCCCTCTCCTGAAATCGCAGTCTGACTGATTTTCTTAGTGTCTTTTATCAATGGCACGGTATCTCACCACTTTTGTCTATCAATTATATGGCCACCAAATTATTTTTTCTAAAATGTAATGTAAAGATTTCATGATTAACAGTTTGATCTAGACAAGACTATTTCTCTGAGAAACATGGCACAATGGAAACCATACTGGATAGGAAATTAAGAGAACAGGATTCTAATGCATTCTCCCCAAACATGATGAAATTTTAGTTGGGACTTAAGGAAATCTAGGCTAATCAATATGCATATATGAGAACACCCCAGTCTTGGGGTACAGCTGTAGCAACTGCCCACAGCCATGAGATGGAGTGTCTTAGTTGTGGAATAGTCAAGAGGTCAATGTCAGTGGATCAAGGAATATGTGTTGGGGATTAAGAAGACTGGAAAGATAGGATAAGATTAGACAACAAAGTACTTTGTGTGTCAATCAGAAGATTTTATACTTAATCCTTAGAGGCAACAGGGAGCCAATAGAGTTTATTAAGTGTAGGAATGGGAACTGGTCAAACCTGTGCTTTAAGAAAACCACTTTGTACACACAATTGAAGAAAAACTATTAAGATAAAGAAAACTTTTGTGACTGAATGGAGGATGGTTTGGAACAGAAAAGTCTGAGGTTAAGGAAGGTGTATCTCTGGTGGGGAAAGATTTGGGGAAATTGAGTTCAGTTTTGGACATATTGAGTTCAAGATGCTTATTATATACTCACTTTGAAAAATATGAAAAGGCAGTTGGAGATGCAAGATTGGAAGTCAGTGGAGAGGTTGGGGCAAGATAGGTAGATTTAAGAATATTGAACACTTTCATTAACAGGGTGTTCAGTAATTTCGAAGGGAGCCAGTGTTAAACTGTGCCAATTGGAATCAGGATCATGAATCTATACCTGGAAGTTACCTTAGAGCCATATAGTCTAACATCCTTATTTAACAGAAGGAGAAACTGAGATCTAGGTAGTCTAAGTGACCATCTAAGATAAAACAGGTAGTGATCCTCATAGAAGGAATTGGAACCCAGGTCCCCTGATTCCAGAAACAGCAATTTTCCACTGTACCTGTAGCAATTAAGCAGAAAATATTTAAAAGCAAGATGGCATAGTGGATTGAAAGTTGTCAGCAAGGTTTGGGGACAAGGAAAACTACAGACACATACTTGCTATGTGACTCTAGCAAGACCATGAAAAATTAGAAATGACATGTCATAGACTATTAATTGGAAGTGCTCAAGTATTGTTTTTAAGTTGAGAAAACTGAAGTTTAAGAGGGGAGAGTATTTGCCTCTAGTCATCAGCTAGTAACTAGAAGGAATCCTCAAGTGTGATGCTTTTACCATAAGACTTCATACTATCACATATAATCAAGTACCTCTCTTACTTATCTTTCCAAAATCTGTTTGATTCTATCTCTATACTGTGTATTACAGCCTAACTTCTCTACTCACTGTCCCCTGAATATGGCAATGTAATAGTAACTCATGTCTCTAAAACACGTTAAACTTAACCAAGGCCCTTGCCATGAGAAAATTAGTATGAACGTTATTACATCTTTATAGAACTTAGTCCCTAAGAAGTTAAGTGACTGTCATGATCACACAGCAAGCATAAGAGCTGGAAATCAAAACCAGACCTCTGGATTAGACATTTCAGCTATCTTCTACTATCACACACAGTCAGTTCTCTATTTTGCTCATCTTAACACCCTCCTCTTTACTCTCTCCCATCCTCACTGCTTGACTCAATTTCCTCATCCTTCAAGGTTTATCTCAAATCTCTTCAGTAAAATTGTATGCTTCCACGTGATTGCTAGAGACCGCTGTGATCTTTTCTTTCTCTAGACTATTTAAGAGGAGAGAATGCTGGTAGGAAGCATTTTAAACAATTTCATTTGACACCTGAATTGCCTTAAATTTTCATTCATGCACGTTTTCATTCAGAAATCATATTGCAAACTCCTTTTGGGCAGAGACCATGTGTTAGATTTCTAGGAGATGCATACATTCACACACATGTGCATGTGAGTGCGTGCGCACACACACACACACACACACACACACACACACACACACATACACACAAGCACTTTCCCTGGCCTTGGCACCTAGAATGGCTCACCATGCATAGTGACTAATCAATGAAATTTTGATACATTCATTGGATTGTTTTAGCTACAAAGCAATAACTGGTGTTCTTAACTTCTACCTGTCCATCTCTAGAAAATGAAGTCATTTTAGGCCTGCATTTTCTATTTTGATAATCAATTTGACAGAATTGATAGAGACTAGACTTTGTGCCAGGAAATCAGGATTCCAATCCATTTTCTGACACATGCTGGATATTTGAAACAGGGTGAGGGCATTTAACTGCTCAATATTCCAGGCCAAAGCTTCTTAAACTGTGGGTTGCAACCTTTATATGGGGTCACATAATGAATGCGGGGGTTGGGAAAAATTTGGCAACAATAAATGTTTATGTATACCTATGTTATATATCTATATGCCCAAGGTCACATAAAAAATTCTTGGACAAAAAGAGGTCATGAGTAGAAAAAGTTTAAGAAGCCCTGTCCTATGCAACTAGACACTAAGTTGCCCAGAAAATATTACTAATCATAATTAGTGGAGAGCTTTTCCTTACTCTGGTGTTCCCTATTGCAAGGAAAGCAAAAATCCTTTGCCCTACTCTTTACATTTTTATTTTCTTATAGACTTATTCAGTAGCCCTCTAAAAAACAAGCCAGTCACTCTCTTCTCTCTGGTGAAATTAAGTCCCTTAATTTTCTTTTCTTATTTGCTATCCTGCCTGGTAACCACCTTGGTAAAAATTTGCCGCATTTTTACTGTGGTGTTTGCCTTACTGACATGGAAAATTCAATCCCAAAACATAGTTTCTGCCTTAATTGCTAATATTAAGTGATTTTTAAATTTCTAATGCATGTCTAATTAGAGCAAATGTTTTCTTCATGAACAGGCAATTATGTCATTCCAAACACGTTTACTCTAATTAAACAAAACAGTTTAGCTAATTACAAATGCAAGACAGGACAAGTTCATGATTTGGTTTCTTGTTTCTTCTTTTTTTTTAAACTCATGATGTTGCCCTCTCAGACACTTGGCTCTGTTAATTGGAAGTAAAATTCACTGTCAGGTATCAACATATATCCATGGCATACTATCCTATTTTTATACACATGGTTTGTGACAGATTAATCAAATAATGAATCATAAATCAAGTATTAAGTGCTCACTCTGGGTCAGACAATATGCTAAGTATGTGTGGGGAGACAAAGATAAAATTGAACCAGTTTCTGCCCTCAAACAGCTTGTTATTCAATGAGAGAGAAAACAAATAGATAAATATAAGACATATATACAGAGTCCAAACTGTTGCTTCCTCTACTGCATGATGAGCAGTTAAAGAAATGTGAAGAAGCGTAACCAAGAGAACATCATGCACAGAGACAGCAATATAGTTTGATGAAGAATTGTGAATGACAACTATTCTCAACAATACAATGATACAAGAAATTCCCAAAGGACTCTTGATGAAACATATGATCTACCTCAAAAGAAAGAACTGATATTGATAGAACACAGATGGAAGTATGCTATTTTTCACTTTCTTTCATTTTTTTTCTTTTAATCAAGTTTTCTTGTACAAAATGACAAATATGGTGATGTTTTACGTGATCATACATGTATAACCCATATCTGATTGTTAGTGGCCTCAAGGATGGGAGGAGGGATAAAAATTGGAACTCAAAACTATAAGTAAAATGTTTATTTCATTAAAAAAAGGAAGGTAAAGAGAATGAGCATTTTACAAAATGGCAAGTAGATTAAACCTATTGACAATATCAATTTTAGAACTTCTCTATACTGTAACTTGCTCACCTGACAAGTAAAGCTTATGGAGGATCTCAGGTGAGTTCATTCAGAATATATGATGAAAGTACTCATGATGTGACCATTTGCACAGATGGAGAATGTTATACTACCTTCTGGATCTAAGGTACCCTCTATAATATTAGAAGACTTTGCTCTGGATCTACCTTTTACATCTCATGAATGAAAAAATATTGTGTGTGTGGTGTGTGGTGTTTTTAAATATGAAGCTAGTTTGACTTGATTTCCGCAAACTTGTTAGTGAACTATAAATTTTAATCTGTTTATTGGTTCGTCCCATCTACATGATAGAAAATGCACAAGGCATTTATGACATAATTTTAAAATGTGGACACATCATTTGAAAACAATCTAAATGAACAGTTATTTTATTAAGGACATTAGTTCATGCTTTGAACTGTGCCAGGGAGAGGGACATGCAAGAGTAAAATACCACATTTTCCAATTTTATATTACTTATTATATTACTTATAATTACATTCCTTATAATTTCATTAGGGAGATAACTATTAGTTTCATAGAAAATGAAGAATAGGAATCGTCAATAAACACTGCAATATTTTCAAATACTCCATATAATAGGTATAGATAAGAAATAGTACAGTTAGAGCATTAAATTAGTGGTAAGTCCCTTGTTTATTTTTTGGTCTGATCATACATTTCTCTCATGGCATCTTTTGGGTTGATTCTCTTTTTTGCCAGTTCAAGGCCACCATGTGAATCTCCATTGCTTTTTGTGTTATCTTCAACTTTAATTTTCAGATACTGTGCCATTTCCTGAGTTGTAGATATGCAATAAATGAACAAAAGTAACTAGCAGGTAAGAAAAGAGGTGCATCCATGAAGAATGGGTAAAATTGGGTGTAGCTGAAGGAACAAGGCATAACATTGCAGATATTGGGAACAACATGGCTACCAGAAAAAGGTAGTATCAACCTGACAATTACTAAAACAAACAATATAATGGAAGTAAAGCATTTAATTGGGACAGATAGGTTATATCTCCCGATACCATCATAACCAGTGCTAGAATTTCCCCAAAATGGGAACTGGGGACAGGGTTTATATGGGGTAACAGAATGGAGAGAGTGATGAGCTTGCCCCTGGGTTCATTTTCTTCATAGTTTCAGCAGGTAAGTATTTTACATCCAAGCTAAGAATGATCAGGTTACCATTGTGAGGGTTAAGTATATCATAATTCTTAAGGTAAGCTGTTTTACAAAATATGTTTTATGGTCGACAAATGAGTTGCTAAATTATTGGGGAGGACTTGACTAGGCTTGCAAAATTATTGTCACTACTATATTAATCACTATATAATGATGCTATTGCACCATTTTGGCAGGTAATACTTTATATTAATTGATATTAAATATTAGGAAAGAATTGACCATGTGGCAGTCAGCACAAGTATGAGAAAGGACCCAGTTTTATATTTCTGAGAGAGCATGTCCTACCAACCTACCTGTCCTAAGAGGAGCGTGCCTCTAGAAATGATAGCCTTTCAGATAGCCTTTTGGAGCCAAGAGTGAGTTCCATGATGGCCGGTGGAGTATGAAAGCCTTGAGTGCTCTTGACTTTTATCCTCTTCTGATAGAAGTGTGTTACTATACACTGATCAACAGCTAATTAACTAGCAATACATTCAATTACATTGGTTGATATGATTTGAGAGTGGTCCATATTAAAATGAGCTGTACAGATGACAACAGAGAGGTGTATCCAAAAAGATTATCCCCAAAGTGCTCAAAGCAAAGTCAAAGTGTGGCTTAATCATATCAGCTCACTGAACTAGAAAAATGAGTCTTTTCTCCACTCCTTGTATCTGCCCTGAATAGGATTAAAACTTCTTCCTTGGTGGTACAGGCAGTGGATAAAGCAACTGGCCCTGGATTCAGGAGGACCAGAGTTCAAATCCCCGCCTGAGACACTCGACTGTGTGACACTGGACAAGTCACTTAACCCTTATTTCCTTGGGGGTAAAAAAAAATTTTATATACATATATATACATATATATTACACACACACATATATATACATGTATATATACATATACATTATATACATATATATATAAAAAATAAAACAATTGTCCTCTCTCAAATGTTGGGAGTGAGGGAGAAAAGAAGGCTATAATAGATCTGGGTCCCCCCAAGATACTTATTATTAATAATTTAATTTCTTACAATAACAAGCAAAAGTACAAAAAGAATGCTTGGAAATTTCTAGAGTAGAAATCTACAAAATAATCAGAGTCTAGAATTGACAAAGTCTGGTTAGTTCCAGGCAATTCTTTGGCCTTTAAACAAAACTAGGTAAAATCAGGTCAGTTTTCCTTTTTTTTTTTTTTCTTGTTCAGTATTTTATTATTTTCCAGTAACATATAAGGAAAGTTTTTGACATTTTGTTTCAAAGGATTTTCACTTCCATATTTTTCTCCATCCTCCATTCCCTCCTTTCTCCCCCAGGAGAGAAAACAATCTAATATAGGGTATATATGTGCAATCACATTAAACATATTTCTGCATTAGTCATATTATGAAAGAAGAGTCAGAGCACAAGGGAAAAACCTCAAAAAAGAAGGAAAAAAAGAGCCAAAAAATAGAAATGGTTATGTTTCAATCTTGATTCATAAATCACTAGTTCTTTTTGTCTGGATGTTGAGAATTTCTATTATGAAGTTCTTTGTAATTGCTTTGGAACATTGCATGCTTAAAAATAGCCATAGTCTATCACCATTGTTGATCACACACTCTTGCTGTTACTGTATACAATGTTCTCATGGTTTTGCTCCTCTCAGTCAGGCATCAGGTGCATGTAGCTCCTTCTAGGTTTCTCTGAACTCCTCCTGCTCATCATTACTTTTCACATTGAATTTTAAAACTTTGTGTTCTAAATTTTCTTCTTCCCTCCCTCCTCATCCCTCCCTATGAAATCCAGAAATTCAATATAAATCATACATTTGCAGTTATGCAAAACATCTTCTCATTAGTCAGGTTGTGAAAGAAAAGAGACAAAATGCCTTTAGAAAGAGGAGCTCACAAAAAAAATTATACTTCAATCTGTATTCAGATACCATCAGTTCTATCTCTGTTGATTGCTTTGCATTTTCATACATCCTTCTGATAGCATCCTGCTCATCATTTCTTTCACAGTTATTATTGTTAACTGTATTATCCTCCATCTTATTCCATCCCTTTGATATTTACTCTATTATTCATCTTCCTACACCCTATCCCTCTTTGAAAGTGTTTTGCTTTTTACTGTGCCCTACTCCAATCTGCCCTTCCTTCCATTGTCTCTTCTCCCCCCACCCCTCCCCTTCCCCTCCCACTTTCTCACAGGGCAAGATATGTTACTATCCCCTCTGGACAGTGTATCTTATTCCCTCTTTTAGCCAATTCTAATGAGAGGTAGGCTCACTCACTCCCCTAATCCTTCCCCATCTTCCCCTCTACTCCATAACCTTTTTCTTGTTTCTTTTATGGGAACTACCTTTCCCCCATCTGCCTCTCCCTTTCCCTTTCTTCCAGTGCATTCCTCTTACCCCTTAACTTTATTTTGAAGATGTCATCATGGATCAGCTAGGTGACACAGTGGACCAAGCATCATCCCTGTACACAGGAGGCCCTGAGCCTACATCCAGTCCCAGACATAAGGTACCCCACCCTCCCTGTCCCACCAAAAATGAGGATAAACAAAAAATAAATGCTTTACAGATATCATCCCTTCATATTAAATTCACACCTGTGCCCTCTAAGTAAAGTATATTCCTTTCAATTGCCCTAATACTGAGAAAGATCTTATGAGTTAGGAGTATTATCTTCCGATATAATAATGTAATTTAATCTTTTAATATCCCTCATGATTTCTTTTTCCTGTTTAACTTTTTATGCTTCTCTAGGGTCTTGTATTTGAAAGGCAAATTTTCTATTCAGTTCAGGTCTTTTCATCACAAATGCCTGAAAGTGCTCTTTTTCATAAAAGTTCAATTTTTCCATTGAAAGACTATACTAAGCTTTGCTGGTTTCATGATTCTTGGCTGTAGTCCCAATTCCTTTGCCCTCTCAAATATCATATTCCATCCCTTCCAGTCCTTTAATGTAGATGCTGCTAGATCTTGTTTTATCCTTATTGTAGCTTCACAATATTTGAATTCCTTTTTTTTCTAGCTGCTTGCAATATTTTCTCCTTGACCTGGGATCTCTGTAATTTGGCTATAATATTCCTCGAGGTTTTCCTTTTGGGAACTTGTTCAGGAGGTGATCTGTGGATTCTTTCAATTTCTATTTTACCTTCTGCTTCTAGAATATCAGGGCAATTTTCCCTGATAATTTCTTGGAAGATGATATCTAGGTTCTTTTTTTTATCATGGATTTCAGGTAGTCCAATGATTTTCAAATTATCCCCTCTGGATCTATTTTCCAGGTCAGCTGTTTTTTTGTTTGTTTGTTTATTTTCCCCAAGGAGATTTCATATTGCGTCTTTTTTTATAATTCAATTGAATTTCCTTTACTGTGTCTTGGTTTCTCAAAAAGTCACTATCTTCCATTTGTTCAATCCTAATTGTGGGTTCCTCAGCTTGCCTGGCCTGTGAGTAAGCATGGCTGTTTTCTCTTTGACCCAGAAACAGAAGTACCATTGAAATCCGATTCTCTGTGGTTAGAAGCTTGGTGTGCCTGTGGCCTCCCACACTGGGCCACCCCTACTCAATTCACCCCACTGCTTCAAAACCCAGGGTGCTTTGCCCCAACTCCAGGAGAGACTGCAGCGACATCACCTCAGCCAACCACCAAACCCCCTCACTAGTCTGCCAGCTAAGCCTCAGAAGAAGCTGCTGGCACTGAAGACCCTGAGGCTCTGGAAGCACTGTCTATTCCTGTCTGGGTCTAGACAGCACTCTGAGCTCCTCTGTCAGCCTAATCAGCATGTGATTGCAAATGCCATCCTTTGCTGAAAAAAATAGTCTCACTTTGTTCTTATGTGCATTAGGCTGCTCTGGGATTTTTGTTTTAGTTTTTTTGTTTTGTTTTGTTTTGTTTTTAATGGCATTATTTGGGAGTGAGTGGACAGGTTTATCTGGTACTTACTGGAGGCACAGCCTGTCCTCCTCCAGTTTGGCTCTGCCAAGTCAGTCAGTTCTCAATCATTTGTGTTTGTCAGTAGAAATGATCAGGGTATTTTATTTTACTGGGTTCCATCAGTAACGAGGGTAAAAATGCTAAATCCCTGACTGTTCCTTCTTTCATGTTGCCTTTGTATTTTTAAAATTATTTTTTGCTACTGTATTTTTAAAGGTATTATTACATACACACACACACACACACACACACACACACACACACATATATATATATATATATATATATATATATATATATATATATATATATATATATATATATATATACTATTGAATCTATTTGGGGAGTAAGCATTTATTAATAATTAATATTATATATTAATAAAGAATTGACCACATAGCAGTTATCACTGGCAAGAGAAAAGCCCCAGATGACCCATGATGTCTCTCAAAAAGCCAGGACATGGTCTCAAGGCCTAAGAGGAGGACAACCTACCAAATGACCACATTATGAGCCAAGAGAGTGAGCCAAGATTGATCCAAGATGGCAACCCTTGTGTGGTCAAGGCTTTTCATTCCTATTTTGATAGATGTGGGTCATTAAACATCGATTAGCATCATTCAATTCCTTTATCTGACATGACTTGAGGGTGATCCAAATTAAAATGATCTGTACAGATGACATAAGGGGGAAGTGTGCAAAAGGCTCTCTCAAAGTTCCTTAAGGCAAAGTCCATCATCTAGGTGTTGTGAGAAAATAGTGGGGTTTTGGGAATCCCAGAAGCCTCCTCTGAGAGAGCCTGGACTGACCTTTCTTAAGGCCAGCCCAGAATCAGAAAGTTACCTCATTCAAAATCACACCCACCTGAAAGTCTTATTGCTGCCAGGGCCAGTGCTTTATCCACTGCACCACCTATATGCCCCACCCCCAATGAATTTCTAATTGGCAGAATGATAGGGTTTGTGACATAATAAAATGAAGATTTGTAGGTACTGAGGAAGATAGATTATCCTTTTTTATTTATTTATTTATTTTTTTTGTGAGGCAATTGGGGTTAAGTGACTTGCCCAGGGTCACACAGCTAGGAAGTTGTCAAGTGTCTAAAGCTGGATTTGAATTTAGCTCCTCCTGACTCCAGGGCTGGTGCTCTATCCACTGAGCCACATAGCTGCCCCAGATTATCCTTTTTTTAACATTAAGATTTAGAGCTTTCCTTCCCTCCTTCCCTCCTCTTCCCTGCCCCCATGAGTTATAGCAATGCAACAGCCTTTGGGATTTTAAATGTTTCTTTTGCAAATGGCAATGTCTTGTAGATAGACTATAATTCTATTAAATGTTTGTGATTGCTTATAAAATTTTAAAAAAAGAAAAGAAAAGAAGGCATTGAATGACCTCATTTAATCAATGCAAACTTAATTCAGTTAAACCACTCCTGAATCCTTTTCACAGATCCCAATTCATACTAGTGAGCTTAATGCTCATTAAACCTTTAGCCTCTGTTTAGGTGGCCTATTAAGAATGTTGGCGTATAATGATTTTGTCCTCTAAGACCTGAAGTTAGACCATTAATCTAAAGTAATCAAGATTTGAAAGACAGGCTTATAAAAGTAAACACAAGGGCATTATTCTCCTAAGAAATCCCCTTGCCTTCAGATATCATACTGCCAGTCTGCTTTATCAGAATTTAGTTCCCTGCATGATGGAATAAATTAGCATGTAACTGGACAAATGTCAGACCAAATGAAAGATGTGAATTAAAAGGTATAGCCTGCAAGAATCACAGAACCCAAAAGAGCCCTAGCTACTACCAGCATTACAATTAAGGGGCATTGGAATTTACATTAACATTAATTTATTTCAATGATGAATTCTAGATCATCCCAACTCTAATATCTAGGGATCGCTTTAATCCAGGAACAATTTTCTGTAAATTGTCCTGTCATTAAATAATGGCAGTACCTTTTTGAGAGACAGTTATGCTTCTTCAACTGCTTTCTCATTCTATTCTTTCTATATGTAAATCTCCTTTCTCTTTAAACTATACACCTCTTCCTTACAACTACCAATCATTCTCTTCTGTTTGATTTACATGAGAAGAAAATTATTAGGTCAATTCGTGCTGCTGCCTTCAGATTTAAATTTCATTTCATCTTTGCTTTTACTCTGCTGGGTACACATGGCTGTGAAATCATAGTTATATCAAGCTTTGTCTTCTCCCTTTTATGCCTTGCTCCATTAATGGAAATCTCCTGTTGTTCTCTTCCATTTCTTTCCCTTTCTTTCTTTTATACTACTACTCCTTCCCCCTCATTCCTTTCACTTTTCCTTCCCTCCTCTCCTCTATCCTCACCTCTCTCTCAGGGTCTTCTAGGTGTTCTTGTTATATCAAGAGATCTTGCTACCAATGGGTCCAATTTGCCACTTAGGGTTTTGCTTCCACTAATTCTTTTAACTTCCTTATTCAAGTATTCTGCTTATACTGACTTAGAAGGAAGTGCTACATCTTGCTGATAAGCAATACCAAGGTCTGCAAGGATGGATGCTGCATATCCTACTGATATCCAATTATTCAAAGATCCCCTCCAAGTTACATTTGCTTGCCCTTCCAAGTTTTTGCATTTTTTTCTTGCTTTGTAAGGTTTTCCTCTTTGTTACTCCAGTGGAACAGGTTTTCCATAGGATTCCTGTCCCTCACCATATATTACTCTCTCCTAATAAATCTCTTTATTTTATAAGGTACAAAGTGAGCCTCCATTTCTTCAGGTGAGTTAGCCCCCCAACCCAGGTCACAAATTCTCCCAAAAGTTTGACTGAGATCCTGAAATTATCCATTTTATTCTCTAATATCATTCACCTCAGGACTTTGTTGTATATAGTATTCCAACTCTACTCTTTCCCTTCACCATGCATTTCCTTTGCTACCACTTTTAGGTTGTTGATCAGCCTTGAAATTTAAGTTTAGAAGTAGTGTTGATTCAACCCAGTGTGTATAGAGAAAATTCATTCCATATAATAACTTGGCATAGTGCATAGAATGTTGGACTTGGAAGAGGAAAGACATTGGTTCTAATTTGTCTTCAATCATTTACTAGTTGTGTCGCCTTGGTTAAGTCATTTAACCTCTCTAGGCCTTAGTTTCTTCATTTGTCTAGTGAAGTGGTTGGGCCAAACAATCACTAAGGTCTTTTCTAGCTCTAAATCTATGATTCTATAAATTGGGCTTTGGCAGTTGCTCAGAAATCACTTATTGATCTCAGGTTTACTATTAATCTCATTCTACACAATGACTATTGCAAATTTTGCTCCATTCCTTTCAAGTCCTCAATTCTCTATACCCACAGCAGATGACATACCTCACCTCCTACTGTACTGAGATCAAACATCTGACAAGCTTTTATCCTATTTCCCTTTCCTTGCTTTTGTTCCAAAGGAGGAAAGGAGGTGGAATTGCTTGGATCTCTGCCAGGTCGTTTGATATGTTAATGAAACCTTAGAGAACAGTAAAGTTGAGGTTAAGGATTATTCATCTTTGCTTTTGCAAACCAGTTGTCTCAACTGAGGGACATGTAGATTTGGGCAGGCCTTTCTTTCCCCCTCTATGGGAGAAGGGGAAGAGTTTAAAAATGGCAGGGTCAGGGAAGGATAATCAAAAGAACATTGTTATGTTTAATGTAACTGTTACAGTAAGGGTATCATCAATGTAGATCTAACAGGAACCTTCAAAGCCTTTATTTTATGGATGAAGAAACTGAAGGACAGAGAAGTTAAATGACTTCAATCATCACACATTGTTAAGTATCTGGTGTGGATTTTAACCAAGAGTGTCCTATCATTTATCACTCTACCCACCATTCTACTACGGCCTCTAATTTCAAGCTTTTGTGCTTCATCTTTTTTTTTTTGTGCTTTATCTTATTTTGGGTTACAATCTCCTATGAAGTTTATTTCTTTAAACCCTAACTTGTCTCATTTTAATGAAGAGAAGACGAGTTTAGGACCATATCTGGAATAAAAGGAATTCAGTACCTCAGAGGCCAAGCTGGAACTAATCCAAACAAACAAACATCTAATAAGCATTTATTAAGTACCTACAACATGCTAGGCACTATGCTAAGTACTGCAGATCCAATTAATAAAAAGGAAAAAAAAATACTTCCTTAAAGGAGTTTATAATCTGAAGAGTCAGACAGAACACATAAAAGGAGGCCTAAAATAATGGAAAAGGGGGCAATACCAGGAGATACCAGCTCAGGGAAGATATTGGGAGGATTTGGTACTCTGTTCTCCAGCCCTGAACTCAAGCTGAAGAAGGTGGTGTCTGAAACCAGGCAGGACAGCAGATGCAAAGTGAAGTAATAACTTTGGGGAAAACAATGGGACCACCTCTCCTGAAAATCTGTGATCCATCAGTCAATCAACATTAATAAATGTGGCTACTATGTTCCAGGCTCTTTGCTAAGTGTTAGAGATAGAAAGAAAGGAAACACAACACAAAACAAAAACAAAGAAAAAAAATGATAAAATAAAATAAAATAAAAAACCAGCCCCTTCTCTCAAAGAGCTCACAAATATAAGCTTATATAAGAGAGTATGAGAAACCTTATAGAGAGTGGTGGATTGTGGTGGTCAATCATCTTTGAGGACTTCTCTCCATTCCTTCCCTGCGTTGTTACTTTTCAAATGTTCCTTATTGTTCTCATTTTGACATTGTCATTATCCCCTCTTCACCTCAGGATTTCATTCAGTATTTTTTGTTTTGTTTTCTTTTTTGTGAGGGGCAATGGGGGTTAAGTGACTTGCCAAGGGTCACACAGCTAGTAAGTATCAAGTGTCTGAGGTTGGATTTGAACTCAGGTCCTCCTGAATCCAGGTCCGGTGCTTTATCCACCACGCCACCTAGCTGTCCCCTCTTTCAGTATTTTTTTAATCTTCATCAAGTATCTCTTATTTTCTTCCCATCTTAAATGAGGTAATACTCATTTCAGAGGCAAATATGTCTTAAGTTCTTCATTACATTCTGCCACTATTTATTGAGCACCTACTAAATACAAAGTAAAATGCTAACATTTTTGGATTTCCAAGATAATTTCAATGAGGCTAATGAATTGAGCTAATTAAGAATTCCAGGTAATTACATTCTTCTTAATCACATCTTTGTTGAACTGCATGCTGTTTTACAGGCTTTGGGTAACAATATAAACAGCTACAGATCTTAACTGCAAGAACCCACATTAAAATATTGACACTTTTGTTCTTCCTGACTTACTCCATGATTGCATTACTGCTTTTTTTAGTGATTGTCACATTTCCCAGGGAATTATAATCATGCTGCTAATTTGATATATTTATTTGATGCGATCACTATTTAAGAATATGGTGCTAAGTGTTTAAATGATGCCTTTATCAAATGATTATAATTCTTCCTGTCATATTTTAACCAGATTATTTTAATAGGTAAGATTTATTAAAACATATTTTCAATTATACTGGGCAATTTCTATGAAGCAAGGGTTCCAGGCATAATACACACTCCCAATAAACTTGACATTTACAAGATGGTGAGGAACATTTTTTATGCTTATTTCTTAAGCACTTGTGATTTTGTCGATACAAGATAAATTATCCTATATGAGGCAAACTATGTTTAGGTGTTTGGATTAATCAGGCACTTCATCTTGTCTGAAACATTGATAGAAATGGTTAGCGACTGTACTGAGCAGAGAGAAAGACAGAAATGAATACAGATTTTTTGCTATAGATTGCAAATAAGTGCAAAATTAATCCAGTTGACTTAATCAAGAAGACAGAATAACATTAGCATTTTGGATAGTTTTATTTTGATTTGTAGAATTCATTGGCAATGTAGAACAGCAATGGAAAACCAAAATAATTCCACTTTGAAAAGACAGAGAGGGGCAGCTAGGTGGTGCAGAGGATAGAACACTGGCCTTGGAGTCAGGAGTACCTGACTTCAAACCTAGCCTCAGACACTTAACACTTAATAGCTGTGTGACCCTGGGCAAGTAACTTAACTCCAATTGCCTCACTTAAAAAAAAAAAAAGAAAGAAAAGACAGGGAGAAAGGAGAGGCAAAGAAGGAAACTCTATAAATCAGTAATCCTTGTATAGAATTCATCCCATCACAAAACATGTTCATCTGATGCCTATCCATTTTTGTAAGTGGTCTGAAAATTTCAGTTCTAAAAATTAGTCCATGGCACATGGAGCTCAATGAAAACTTGTTCATTGTTTTATTGGCCTACAAAAACTGTGATTTTAAGAAATAAAACTGGCCAGGTGGACCCATCTACATGTGCAGGTAAGGTTCTAGTTTCTGAATATTTATTCAAGTACTGATCTAACTTTATTCTCTCCCCAATGATGTTTACACAATTTTAGTGGGAATTATATGAAATATGGCTACTGAATTGGACCTAGGAAAGAATATTTTTATGACACTCTTTCAAATATCTTTTTCCCATTATGATTATCTCTGTGCTCATATTCATGAATATTCAAAGAACTCTTTCTAGTTGTTTTACCATTATCTTGTACTTGTGTCATCAATTTAATTAATCAAAATAATTGGATTACTGGGAATCAAATGAAGGAGTAGAGGCATTAGGTGGGAAAAGGAAACTGTTGCTTGAAGGTATTAGAAAGAACACTATATCTGCTATCAGAGGAGCTGAATTGAAATTCTGTCTCAGCCTCTCATTTACCTTGGAAAGTAATTAATTTCTCTTGGTCCCTACTTTCCCAATATATAAAATGGAAGATATAGACTAAAAGGCTTTTGAGGCTACTTTCTGCTCTAAACTAATGATCATATGCTCCTCCTGCAGACAGATTAGATATTTGCATTAGACATTGCAAGGTCAGATCTCTATATCAAGTTCTGAAGAGTTATCTTATTTTCAAAACTTGGACAACAGTAAGCTTAGAGACAGTCTCATGGATTTCACTTACAGTAAAGAAATTCTACAGCAAATAGAAAGGCAATGTAGTATCGCATATTAAAAAAATAGCTCACATTTTCTTTTCTTTCTTTTTTTTTCTTTCTTTCTTTCTTTTCTTTTTTTTTTTTTTGGTGAGTCAATTGGGGTTAAGTGACTTGTCCAGGGTAACACAGCTGGTAGGTGTTAAGTGTCTGAGGTTGGATTTGAACTCAGGTCCTCTTGACTCCAGGGCTGGTGCTCTATCCACTGCACCACCTAGCTGCCCCAATAGCCCACATTTTCAAAGGACTTTTCTCCTAACTATACTGAAATGGTACTATATAATAAGAGAAGTATTATTAGTTCCATTTTGTAAATGAGGAAACTGAGACCCCGAGGATTTTACCCAAGGTAACATAGATGTTAAGTGGCTGACTTATGATTCAACCATAAATCCACTGGCTCTGGACCATTCTTTCTCTCTTTTATTCACAAATATTCATAGTTATATCATATTCTTGAATATTTAGATGATGTCATGGTGAGTATCCATGTCATTTGTCTTAGACAAAGTCCTTGTATATATGGAAGTTATGATCTAGCCCATAATTTTACAAAACAGTTAAATAATAGAAGGCTCTGAGACATTAGGTGAGTTACCTAAAGTCACACAGAGTAAATAGCAGAAGTTGAATTTGAACCCAGGTCCTCTGACTAATAATCTGTTATTCTTTGAAATATACACATAAGCACATACACACAGGTAGAGGCACATATTGGTATAAAAAAAATTATACATTTTCTATTGTGCTATTCTGAAAGCATTTTTTTAAGATTAAAAACCAGCTATTGGTTTTTATTGTGTAATTTCAGATAAAATTTAATAAATGGATTGTATTATATGGGAGAACAGCTCTATAACATAAGATCACATCTCAATAGTGGGAGTCTGGTTCCAACCCCAGGGGAAAAAATGGGAAACTAATGATTGGGGACACAGAAGAGTCAGCCCCTAATTCTGTCCTCCACCTGTGCTTTGAGACAAAATTTCATGGCTCATAGAGAGATGATGAAGTAACCATAATAGGTGGGAGCTTTTAAGGTAAAGAAGAGTTATGTTAGGCTGTCAAAGGAATATCTGAGCTACCTTTCTGTGTACCTCCATACTCATGTAGTGGGTATAACCTCTTTTCGTTCAACAAATCCTACTGTGAACAATGGCATCTGTGGTTTTAGGCACTGACTTAGATACCACTTCTCATTGTCTCACTCCTGTTAACTACTTTCCATCCTATCCCTCAGTTTCCATTTTAGGTCATCTGAGTTTTGCTGCTTTCCTCAGCAACCTCACCTCCATCACCGTCCTGTAATGATTATTGACTTTGTCATTTTCTGACTGAGTAATTAAAGCCCCTATCTAAGGCTTGTGAAAAGGTCTCATGGCTCCATGCATCATAATCATAGGAATGAAATTTAGAGTCATAAAGACCTTCCACATAATCTAGCCTACTCAAGATTTTTCAGATGAGAAAACTGAGGCTCAGAAAAATAACTTATCCAAGGCCATACATATAATATAGAGCAGAGACAGTATTTAAATTCAAGTATTATGTCACCACAGCCAATACCTTTACCACAACACTGTGATCCAATAACATAACAAAGAAATGCTCCCTTCTTTCAATATTGTTGGGCAATAAATCACAAAAGGGCCTCAAATGGATTGATTGTTAGAGAAATAGATATATAAATATATCATAATTATTACTATATTATAGATATTACACATCATACCCACATCTATCTCTCTATATAGGTATGTTGTATGCTAATCATTACTAACTTAAATTAAACTTCAATATGCTATATGCATGTTTTATTGATATTATATATACAGATTGATATCTATATCTATATCTATATATATTTAATGTACCCATATCTATCAATCAGTCAATCAATCAATCTAAACGTTCCATTTATTTGGCCAAAGAAACTAGTACTTAGGTCTAATCGAAATATTATAGGTTAAAAGTATGAATTTTAAATTGAACTGGACTAACTGAAGAACATGAGGAAGGCCTTTGTATTTAAAAAGCATATTTTTGAAAAATTAAAAAGCATTTTAACAGCAATGAAGATTAGACCAAATCTTTTGTCATAAGTCCTTAATATATTATCAATCAATCAAAACACAGTTATTAAGTATCTCCTACATACCAGGCACTGCATTGTGTCCTGAGTATATAAAAAGAGAGGCAAAAAGTGGGCAGCTAGGTGGCACAGTGGAAAAAACACCAGCCCTGGAATCAGGAGTACCTGAGTTCAAATCCGGCCTCAGACACTTGACACTTACTAGCTGTGTGACCCTGGGCAAGTCACTTAACACCCATTGCCCTGCAAAAAAAAAAAAAAAAAAAAAAAAAAAAAGAGAGAGAGGCAAAAGATAGTCTCTTGCTCTCAAAGAGTTTAGAATCTAACAGAGGAAATAACATGCAAAGGAATATGTAAAAATTGAACTATATATGGGACAAATAGATAATAGTTAACAAAAAGAGGGCACTAGAATTTAAAGGGTTAAGGATGGCTTTCTGTATGGGGTAGGATTTTATTTGGGACTTAAAGGAAGCCAGGGATATCAGAAGTATTCCAGACTAATTTTTGAAGGGCTTTCAATGGAAAACAGGGGTTTTTTGTATTTGTCCTTATAGGCAAATAGGAAGTCACTGGAGTTTATGAAGTGGGGAGGGGTATTGGTGATCAGAGCTATATTTCAGCTTTTCCGGCTGCCCAGAGAATAGATTGGAGAAGGGAGAAACTTGAGACAGGCTGACCGAACCACAAGATATTGAAATAATCCAGGTGTGAGGTGATAAGGGTCTACAACAGAGTGGTAGCAGTGACAGAGGAGAGAGAGGGCATATTTAAGAAATACTACAAAGGTGAAATCAATTCATCTTAGCAACATCTTAGATATGGGGTGAGAGATGGTGAGGAATATGGGATTACTACTAGCTTTTGAACCTGAGGGACCTGGGAAGATGGTACTGCCTTCTACAATAATACAAAAAGTGAGAGTAGGAGAAATTCAAGGAAAGATAATTAGTTTTGTTTTGAAGGTTGAATTCAATATGTCTTCTGGATATCCAGTTTGAGAAGTTAAAAGACTGTTAGAGATGCAACAGTGAAGGTCAGCAGAGAGTTTGGGACAAGAGAGGTAGATTTGAGAATTATCAGCTTTAAGGATGATAATTAAATGCATGGAAACTGATGATTGCCAAGTAAAGTAAGTAATATAGAACAAGAAGAGAAGAGGGCCCACACAGAACCCTGAGGGATGCCTACAGTTAGTATGTATGATCTGTAGAAATATCCAGCACAGGTTACAGAGAAGGAGCAGTTAGGTAAGAGAAAAACCAGAAGAGAGGTGTACTAAAATCCAAGAGAGAAAAGAACATAAGATAGAAGAAAGTTATCAATAGGGTTAAAGACATGGGGCAGCTAGGTGATGCAGTAGATAAAGCACAGACTCTGGATTCAGGAGGACCTGAGTTCAAATCCGGCCTCAGATACTTGACATTTACTAGCTGTGTGACCCTAGGCAAGTCACTTAGCCCTCATTGCCCCACAATAAACAAACAAACAAACAAATAAATAAATGAAAATTAGTGTTAAAGGCTGCAGAGAAGTTAAGAGAATGAAGATTGAGGAAAAAGGCACAGGATTTGGCAAATAAAAGATAATTGGCAAATGTGGAAAAAACAGTTTTGATGGAATGATAAAGTCAGAAGCTAGATTGTAAGGGGTTAAGAAGAGAGTGAAAGGAAAGATAGTGGAAGTACCTATTTTAAATTACCTTTTTGAGGAGTTTTAGCTACAAAGGGTAGAAGATATATAGGACAATAATTGGCAGGGAACATCAGGTAAAGTGAGGTTTTGTTCAGGATATAGAAAAAAACAGGCATGTTCTTAGGCAGTAGGAAATGAGAGATGAAGAAATTGAAAAAAAGAAAAAGTTGAAATGACAGAGGGAAAGGGGCAGCTAGGTGGCACAGTGGATAGAGCAGCAGCCCTGGAATCAGGAGTACCTGAGTTCAAATCCGGCCTCAGGTGCTTGACACTAGCTGTGTTTCTCGGCAAGTCACTTAACCCCAATTGCCTCACCAAAAAAAAAAAAAAAAAAAAAGAATCATTAAAAAATAAATAAATGACAGAGGGAGAAATCTGTTGAAGGAGATGGCATGGAGTGAGATCACTTGAACAAGTATAGGGACTAGCCTTGATAAGGAATAACAGCCACTTCCTTATGTGAGCCAGAGGAAAAGAGGAAAACAAAGCAGAAGGTATACAAGTAATAGGGGATGAGGGGAGTAAGAGGGGAGAAGAGGGAATTCACAGTGAATGGCCTTAATTATTTATGTAAAATGAAGCAAAGTTATCAACTGAGAGAGTAAGGGGAAAGCTATGGGACATTTATGGAGGTTAAAAAAAATGGTTTGGAAGAGCTACCCTGGAAAGTAAGATAGTGAGTTGATAAAGGAGATATGATAGAATTGACAGGAGTAGTAAAAGCTCTCTCTCTCTCTCTCTCTCTCTCTCTCTCTCTCTCTCTCTCTCATCATCCTCCCCACCACCACCATCATCTTATACCATATGTATAATAAAGTGAAAATGGAAACATAAACCTAATATTTTGTGAGTGAGATTTTGCCCACCCCTTAGATTTAAGTGATTTAACTATGGTAATAATTAGTTTATAGACTACAAACTGTGATTTAACATGTCTAGGCATTCTTTAGTACCTCAAGCAAATAACAATGGAGTAAGACAGATATTGGTAGAACTTATGTACATGCTATATTGTAAACTGGTCTGGATAACTGAAACCATCAATCCAATTCCAATTGTGGTTAGATATCTACCAATCACTTTAAAGGTAAAATACCAAAATAGTAACTTCTGAGCTGAAAGGGACCAATCAGAGTTAGAGAAAAGTTGCAACATTAGTATAGTGGTCAGTCAGCCAAGACAGTCAGCCAGCAACCAAAGAGGCATTGTCTTAGGTGAAAAAATGAAATCGAACAGGTTAGCAGTTTGGATGGTGATATACTGATGATTTCTTCCTCTTTACATCTTACTTATTGTACATGTACCAATTGGATTGTGTTAATAATGTATTTATTGTGTATAAATGTCCATGGGTCTTTGTGTCCTATACCTGAGACTGGCTTTATTGTGAGACAGGATCCCTCTCTCAATAAACCTATTTTCTTTGGCTTGGAGACTTTGTTTTTTGGTGTTTCTTGTTTTTATCTAATGCTGCAACTTAGAAATTTTTGTAGCAAGGTGATATGTCCAAAAAAAAAAAAAAAAAAAGCTATGACCAGGGGCTGAATTCTTAATGAAATAGGGGAGAGATAGAAAAAAAGATCATTTCAGGTACAAAAAAATATATAAAAGCTTTTTCATTACAAAAGTAATAGCATAAGAATAAGAAGGAGGGAGGTGAGGAAAATATTTTTGTTTTAAATAGGTTCTGAAATCCAAGATATACAGGCAAGTAATGTAATTCTATAAAATGAAACAAGACCCATTCTCCAATAGTTAAGTGGTGAAAAGATTTGAACAAACAGCCTTCAAAATAAGACATGCAACCTTCTAACTACCATATGTAGTTTGTTTTGTTTTAAGTCAGTAATAATAAGAAAACTTTAAATAAAAATACATCTAAGATTTTATCTCTTATCTAGCAAATTAGCAAAGATGGCAAAACATGAGAACAGTCAATGCCAGAATGGTTATGGAAAGATATGTTTACCTGTACTGTATTGGTGGAGATATAAATTGTTTAAAAAAGCAATTTAGAACTATAATATATTTAATATATAACTGACAATTCATATAACTACATTTTATATATACATATATAATTTGATATCTCTTTATGTATCTACCATCTTATCTATGTATTTATAATTATCTATGATAGCTGTATATCTCTATCTATATATCTCATCTGGTGGTATATGTACACATAGGTACATAATACATACATATATACATATATGTGTATATATAGCTATGTGGGTATATATATGGATGGATGGATGTGTGTATATATGTGTGTGTATTTATAGCTTTGAAAGAGTTTAGAACACAATTCAATGACACAATAAATGACACTTCCACAAAAATGAAGATGAAACATGCCATTGTCTTTGTGATAGAGAGATAACAAATTTGAAATGTTAAAAGAGATATATATTTTCAGAAATGGTCATTATTTAAAATTTTTAAACAATAGAGGTATAAAGCTATATATTGAGGCATTTAAAAAATGTATATGTATGTATGTATATAGGTAATAGGTAAGCTTGTGTATATGTGCATATACATACACATGTATATGTGTGTGTGCACACACATATTCAATTGTATGTGTATATGTACATGTGTGTATTATTAGATATGTATCCAATTTAATATATGAATATGAATAGTGATTATATGTTTATATATGCATATATGTGTGTACATGTGTATGTATATATTACATGCACATGTATACACATGCAGTACATGTGTTCATATGCATGAGTGTATATATGTATATGTACATGCATGCCTATCTGTACACATGTATATAGGTGGTACAATGGATAAAAAGCTGGCCTTGGAGTCAGGAAGAACTGAGTTCAAATCCAGCCTCAGACTCTTACTAGATTTATGACCCTAGACAAATCACTTAACCACGTTTGTCTCAGTTTCCTCATTTATATAATGAGCTGGAGAAGGAAATGACAAACCACTCTAACATCTTTGCCAAAAGAAAAAAAAAAGGAAAAAAAAAGAACTCCAATGGGTCAGGGAGAGTTGGACATAATTGAAATGACTGAACAACAATAACAACAATGAATAACAACATGCTCAATTGGGGAATAGTAGGCAGGATAGATTAATAAATTTTTTTAAAATGCACTATCCACCTCCAAAGAAAGAACTTATATTGATGGAACAGACTGAAGCATGCTATATTTCACTTTCATTTTTTTCCTTTTAATCAAGTTTTCCTGTAAAAAATAACAAATATGGTTAATGTTTTACATAATCATGCAAGTATAACCCATATCTGATTATTTGCCACCTTAGGGAGGGGCAGAGGGAAAGAGGGATAAAAATTGGAACTCCAAACTATAAATAAAAAGTTTAGTATTTAAAACAATGTATATTGCAAAAGTTCATGATTTCACATAGATCCAATTTTACTTAGTATGTTGCTCTCTCTTTCTCTCTGTATGTTTATGTGCATATATATGTATGTATGCATGTCTGTATTTATAAATGCATGCATTCATGCATGCATTGTGGAATGGGGGTTTTGTACATGCCCAAATAGTCTAAAATATTTATCTTCCCCATGGAGGATGCTGTGGATTTCCTTCTTGGAGACAAGAGGCACATGCATGGATATACTGGGAAAGCCTTTCTCATCGATGGCATAAATACAAATGTTTGTGCCAAAAGCTACCTCATTGAACAAAGTCTTCCCTTTCTTTTCTTTGCATTCTACCTAAGGATGAATGACTTCATTCAGAGCATGTTATGTCACTCAGTAAAAGACATAAGGATCACTGTCTCCCTTCAGTTATGCAAGTGCAGAAAAATGGTCTTGGGATTTTAATCTGTTTCATTTTTCCTTTTGAATTTAGGTGCAGAAAAGAGATCATTTAACCTGGGAACCTCCACTATGTGTATCTCAGAGCCCAGGAATTCCTGTGTTGCAGCCAAACCAGTAGGGAAGGTCTGAGAAACAAGTGTCCAAAATAATAGCCCAGTGGAACTTTAGACTCAAAATTTGTGTGACTAATTCTATGTTACCAGAGTGACTGGCACATAGTAGGTCTTTAATGGTTTCCCCATTGATTCAATTTCCTCATTGATTCAATAATAGGAATGAAATTAAACTGTGATTATAATATTATCCTCCGAAGAGACTGAGGTGATATGGAGGTTCCAAAGCTAAGGCACTATTTGGAAATATTTTTACATTTGTTCCTGTCATAATCTTGAAGTAAATCATTCCTTAATAAAAGGTAAAATGATATTCAGTGTTTAAATATTTTAAATATGCTAGTCACTGGACCCTTAAAATCAGGGGAAAACAATTCATGACTGTTAAAACAATGACTGAAAACAGTTTCTCCCAATCCTCTCAGGGTACTCAGCCTCCCAGGGTGGAGTATTTTAGCCCTCAGAGACTGAAAGTCAGAGTAATCCCTTTTGCATCACATATATAATTTTTATGTATGCTAAGGTTAATTAGTAATGTAGGAATTAAAGTCCATGGAAAAATAATTCTCCATCAGTAACATTTGGCTCCCTAAAGCCATCCACTGGCAGTCCCAAAGCATTCTCCACAATGAACATATGGCTGGAATGCTGCTATTTTGGCTGGTGTTAACTAAGACTTTTTTTTCTTTTGAACATCCTGTGGCTGTTGGGAATGAAATCCTATTACACATATTCCAACTTTGATGAGAATAGTTATTTCTAAAGAGGCTTACATTTCAGGACACATGATGTTTTATGTTTATATAGCTTGTTAAATGCTGCCACAGGTAAGTTAGCCAGTCAACAAGCATTTATTAAGCACTTACTATGTGCATGGCACTGTAGTGAATGCTGAAGATACAAAAAAAGATAAAAGAGTGTTGCCCCTCAAGAAGTTTATATTCCAGTGAAGGGGACAATTTGTAAATTATTAAGTATCTACAAGAGGTTGGGATATGAATGAAGATCCAGCAAAGGAAAATCAGAAGGAACTGTCAGAAAAATAGAAGAAAACAAGAGAGTCAAGAAAACCTAGAGAGCAAGAGATGGTGGTCAACAGTGTAAAAATGTAAAGATTTGAAGAATAGATTGAGAAAATTATGCTAAGTCATGCAATTGAGAGGCAATGGTAAAACTGGGGAAGACAATATTAGTTGAATATTGAGGTCAGAAGTTAAACTTGTACAGTTTAGAAGCAAGTGAGAGAGTAGAAGAGGGAAGATGAAATATAGAAAGGTGTCTTAAGAAGTTTAATTGAGAAGGGAAGGAAAAATTTCAAATGATACCTAATAAAGATGATTATATCAAGTATTTCTTTAATAGCTTAGACTTCTAAGTATTTATTGGGGTTTTTTGTTTTTTTTTGTGGGGCAATGGGGGTTAAGTGACTTGCCCAGGGCCACACAGCTACTAAGTGTCAAGTGTCTGAGATTGGATTTGAACTCAGGTACTCCTGAATCCAGGGCCGGTGCTTTATTCCATTGAGCAGCTCAAGTATTTTTTTAAGAATGAGGGGCACATAAGTGTTTTTGTAGGCAGCAGGAGAGGACCTTAATTATAAGGCCAATCAGGAAGTAGGAGGTGACAGTGAGGAGTGAATGAGCTAAATATGTCTCTGCTCATAAGGATAAAAGCTAGGAAGCCATTAGCTGGGTTTGGTCTTGAACATACAACCCCCATGCCAACTCCTGCCTCAGCAGTATACTACAAAAGACTCTGGGGAGATAAGACTCTGGAGATCTAAGCCATAGAGGCTTAGTTCCTTCCTGGGATGGGATGAAAGGCAAATTTAAAGAGACTATCCTGTGGTTTTTACTTTTATGCCATGCCACATTTAGAAATTTTTACAAATGGCCAATCCTGGTCCAAGAGAAATGACCAAGCAATATGCCTCCCCCTTATCAGTGGAGAATTGATGAATAATTGGTTGGGCTTTGCTAATTTAATGAGAAAGGTGCAAGAGGAATTTCTGATTTAAAATGTATAAATGAAAATTATCAGGTAAAAAAAAATGGGCTGTGTAATAAATACCATAGTGTACAGAATGCTAGATATGGAGTCAAAAAATACTGATTCCAGCTCTTCAGATATTTACTAAATATGAAATTCTGGAAATGTAATTTTACCTCTTTCAGCTTTGGTTTCTTTATCTATAAAAATGGGATAATGATAACACCTACCATACATGTTTGTTATGAAAAAAACTTATAATGATATATAAATATTAGCTTTTATTATTATTCTCTTTTAGAACCCTACGGATGGAAGATTTCAAATAAATAAATGTTTAGTCATTCAGGTGGATGTAACAAAGTTAGTTTTTACATATACAAAATTATTTCAGTATAGATAAGGAACATTGGTCACAAAATATGAAAGCTAGTTCAATGCATAGATTTTAAAAGAAGAATGCTTATATGTTTCATTCTAGTTTTGACCAAAAGTCTATAATGTAGAACAGAGATATACGTGATATTAGAAAGAAAAAAAAAAAGCATTTGCCTGGGAGTTGGAAAACAGAGGTCTGTGACTAACTGTGACTCTAATATCTTCACTATATGATGCTAGGCAAGTGATTAAGTCTATACTCTTCAGTTTTATCATCTCTACTAATGAGAATAATTATAGCATTGTGTAACAGAAAGATGAACACATTTCGTTGAACTTAGAATGAAGAGATGAAAGTTCATATCCCAGATCTTTTATTTAATATCCATGTAATTTGGGGTAAGAAATGTCATTTATGTTTTTACATCTCTAAAAGGATGAAGTAAAATAATTTTCTAGCCTAAGACAACTTAGTAGGTTGGCAAGAAAGGTCTATCTCACTGGGGTAAAATGGTAGCATATTCCAGCAATGCAGTGTCCAGGAAAGCCAAAATCCAGGCCCCAAACCAAGAGCAGGGCCAGCAGCAATGAGGCCCCTTGGCTCCTGGCAAAGCCCAGCCTCTGGTGAAACCCAACAGTCAGTATCCATACTTCAACCCAAGAAGATTTGGCCAGTGCCCCCTCCACCACAGTATCAGATCCCAAATTTATCTTAAAAGTCATGAAATAGCTTGGGTAAATGAGCCAAAAGAAAAAGAAAAAGAAACTGACAATGGAATGTTACTACCATGAAAGGGAAGATCAAAACACAAACTCAGAAAATGACAAAAATATAAAAAATGGCTACATGCGCAGTTTCAAAGAAAAATGTGAATTTGTTTCAAGCATAAAAGGAATTCTTGGAAGACCTCAAAAAATTTAAAATTGAGAGGTAGAAGAAAAATTGGGAAAAGTAATGAGTAATGGAACAGAATTATAAAAAAAAGGAGTTGTGAGGGCTAAAATTTGAGATATGGAGCATTATTTGGGTGACTTGCCTTAATATTGAGGTCCTAGACATATGAGGGAACTTTTAGGTTCGCCTTCCCCTCTGAAATGCCCTTCTTAGATATTTCTCCCAGGCCAATAAGAAAGGAGTCTCTAATCTTTAGTTCACAAAAGGATCAGATTTTATTACTTGAGAATTAATTAGACAACAAAGATGAAACTAATAGAAATCAAAGATAAGAAAATAGGACAATAGAAATACAGAGAAGTGCTCTTAACTCTAAACTATGCAGTCTTTCAGACCATTTCCAATTAAGCTAGTTCAAAGGAATTTAGGGTTTTCCATAATTAACTCACTGAACCTGAAAGTTTATAGTTGCTTGTGCCACCAGAACAGCAGCCACCAGAGACAGAGCAAACATGCACCACCACCATAAGGGCCAAGCATGAAAAGGCCAAGTCCCGGAAGACTCCTATCATTCCAGAAGCACCCTCTGTCTCCCTTCAGGGAGCATTCAATCTTTCCTTCCCCAAAAGGGGAGGTCCTTTAAAAGCTGCTGTAATGGTTGGAATGACACCACCTGTTGGTGACTTACTGTAGGAAAACTCCGCCATGAGGAGAAGGCCTCTGAGAGCAAAGCCATGCAGCTTTTCTTTGGCATCAGGAAGTGACGTTTGCTTGTGGGAGGAAGATGGGGCGAGGCTGGCTCATTCGCTCTGTTTCCTCAGGACTCAGGTGGAGAAGGGAGCTAGAAATGTGCTCTCCCTTTAATAGATAGATGAATCTAGGCCTTTCTCTTTCTCTTCACCAAATTCTTATTCTCCTTCATAAATGCTTAAGATTCTAAACTCTTGCTAAAGCTTATAATTTATTGGTAACCACTCATTATATATTTTATACAGACTAGCTAGAATTTTAGCACCACACACTGCCTATGGAGAGTTCTCTAATTTTTACCACAGAATCAACAGCTTGGTAAAGGAAACACAAAAAATGGGGAAATATGTATAAAAATTTACTCGGGAAAACAAACAAACAAACAAACAAAAAACCCAACTCCTTGAAAAGTAGAGTTAGTCAAATGGAAAAGGAAGTAAAAAAAACTCACTAAAGAAAATAATTCCTTAAAAATTATCATTTGTCAGGTGGAAGGTAATGACTTCATGAGACATTGAGAAACAATCAAAGAAAATTTTAAAAAATGAAAATAATAGAATAAAATATAAAATATCTTATTGCAAAAGCAACTGACCTAGAACACTGATGCAATAGAGATCATTTAAGAATTATTGGTTTATCTGAAAGCCATGACCAAAAACAAAAGCCTGAACATCTTATTTCAAGAAATTATCAAGGAAAACTGTCTGGATCTACTGGAACAAAAAGATAAATTAGAAATGGAAAGACCCCACTAATCACCTACCGAAAAAGATCTTAAAATGAATGCCCCCAGAAATATTTCAGAATTCCCAGGTCAAGGAGAAAATACTGCAAGCAGCCAAAAAGACACAATTCAACTATCATGGATACACAGGACTATACAGAATTTATCAGTTTCTACAATAAAGGATTGGATACTACGCCATAGCAGTGAAACTTTACCAGTGGGAGAGCTTAACTTTCCCCTCTCAGAACTAGATCAATCTAATAGAAAACTAAAGAAGAACAAAGTTAAGGAGGTGAATGGAACCTTAGAAAAATTAGACACAATAGGTATCTGGAGAAAATTGAATGGGAATAGAAAGGTCTCTACCTTTTTCTTGCTGTTACATGGCACCTACACAAGACTTGACCAAGGGCATAAAAAGTTCACAATTCGATATGGAGAAGCAGAAATATTAAATGCATTGTTGGAAGCTACCTTACAAGACAAACACAGAAAACTGTATGGACACAATTTGAATTACTTATCATACAAATAAAGTCAAATATAAATGATTAGAAAATATCCATTGCTCATGGGTAGGCCAAGCCATTATAATAAAAATTATAATTGTAGGGGGCAGCTAGGTGGCACAGTAGATAGAGCACTGGCACTGGAGTCAGGAGGACCTGAGTTCAAATCCGGCCTCAGACACTTAACACTTAACTAGCTGTGTGACCTGGGGCAAGTCACTTAACCCCAATTGCCTTGCCAAAAAAAAATTATAATTGTAAATTTAGTGTAATAATATTTCAAGTACTAAAGTTTTATTTTATGGTGCTAGAAAAAATAATGATAAAATTAATCTGGAAGAACAAAATTTCAAGATATTGAGGGATTATTTTATGGAAAAAATGAGTGAAGGATGGTGGCCTAGACATACCAGATCTGAAATTATATAATAAACTGGTAATTATCAAAACAATCTGGTACCAGCTAAAAACCAGAATGGTGGATGAGTGTGATAGATTAGGTACACAATACACTATAGTAAATAACCATAGTAATCTAGTATTTGATAAACCCAAGGATCTAAGCTTTTGGGACAAGAGGTCAATATTTGTCAATAACTTCTCAGAAAATGGGAAAATATCATTGCAGACAATATGTAATAACCTACACTTTACAAGTTATACCAAGATAGGTCAAAATGGGTACATGCTTTAGACATAAAGAGTGATATCATTGGGCGGGGGGTGGGGGGTGGGGGTGTTAGGGAACAGAGCCAAGATGGTGGAGGAAAGGCGTTAAATGCTCAGAGCTCCTGACACATTACTCAAAAACAGCCATAAGACAGCACCAGGAGCATCAGAACCCATAAAAAGATGGGCTGAGATTATTTTCCAGGCAAAAACAGCCTAGAAGCTGGACAGGAGGGGGCCCCTGTGCTGGGCCAGAGTGGGAATCCAACCCTGCAATTGCACCAACATAGATCTAGCCCCTGGCAATCTCTTCCAGAGAAACTTACCCCCAAGCCTCCAAATGATTATATTAAATTAATGATTATATTAAAAAGTTTTTGCACAAACAAAACCAATATATCAAAGATTAGAAAAACAGAAAGCAATTAGAAAAGCAGAAAAACTAGCAAAAAAACTTACCACAGTGTATTTGTTAAAGACCTCATTTTTCAAATATATAAGAACTGAGTCAAATTTATAACAATAAAGTCATTCCCCCATTGATAGATGGTCAAACAGCATTAACAGGCAGTTTTCAGATGAAGAATTCAAAGCTATTTATAGCCACCTAAAAATGTTCTTAATTCCAATTTATTAGTGAAATGGAAATTTAAACAACTCTGAGGTACCACTTCATACCATTCATATTAGTATGAATGAAAAAGGAAATGATAAATGTTGCAGTGGATTTGGGAAAATTAGGACACTGATGCACTGTTGGTAGAATTGTAAAGTGATGCAAACATTCTGCAAAGCAATTTAGAACTATGCCCAAAGGGCTACAAAACTATATATAAGCTTTGATCCAGCAATAACACTACTAGTCCTGTATCCCTAAGATATTGAAGATATTAAATGATCTATTCATACAAAAATGATCTATTCATACAAAAATGTAAATATTCAAAAATATTTATAACAGATCTTTTTGAGGTAGAAAAGAATTAGAAATTGAGTGGATGCTCATCAATTGGAGAATGAATTAACAAGTTATGGCATATGATTGTGATGGAACACTATTTTTCTATAAGAAATAAGAAGGTGGAGATTTCCAGAAAAAAAATCAAGAATTCAAGAATTATTTGAATTGATGTGCAAAGCAGAGCTAGAAGAACTGAAAAATGATTTTGCATTTGGCTGCTATGATCTATACAAGATCTGTGACAATTCTAAATTGCTCATGATGAAAAAATGCTGCTTACCTTGAGAGAGAAAAGAGATAAGTAAGTTCTAGTGTAAATTGAAGTATAATTTTCTTGTTTCACCTTTTTGCAACATAGCTCACACAGAAATATATTTTGCATTATTATACATATATAATTCATACAATATTTTTTGATTTCTAAGAGGGTGAAGAGTTTTGGAAGGGAGAGGGAGAGAATCTGGAACTAAAAAGAAAATAATGCTAGAAATATTTTTTAAAAATACAGTTGAATTCAAACATTTTTAATGTGTGTGAAATACTCTTGGAACCCCAAAATTCTATACAAATATTTGTCACATATTTGGGTTTAATTTCCCTTTGTCATCTTCCTCTTTTCCCTCTTATTCTCCCTTATCCTATTCTTCCATCCTCGCTTTTATAAGATTATTGCCAGGAAATTCCTTTTTTGTGTGTGTAACAAATGCCAAATAATTGGTCAGACTGAATTTTTCAATTTTCCACCAATTATTTTGGCTTTGAATGAAAAGGTTTATTGTGCTCAATTTGACCAGAAGAAGTCCAAGATCAGCTGTTAGTTTCCAGGGAGTCCTGCAACAATAGGCATGAGTTTCTTTAAGTTTCCTGGAATGAATCATATGTATGATCCTTCAGATTTAGTTTCTGAAATACATGTTTTATTGAATAATTCCAGTAGTAAATGGAATTGGCAAAGTTGGAATGGCAAAGATTTGTATCATCCACTATACGTATAACATTTTATTGACAGGACATGGCTGACTGGTTCCACCAAAATGTATAGTGTTCATGCCATCTTACCAGTAGTGACAGTCAGTAATGAACTTCATTTCAAAAATCAATAGCGATAGTGGAGATCAGAAGCTTATGTGACTAAAGAATTCATCAGTACTCTGTATGTTTTAAAAGTGGCATTGATGATAAACAGCTTATCTCATTCTAAAAATCAACTTGGAAAGATAGATTGTGACCCTTGTTTCTTTCTATGCTATTATACTAGATTTTATTTGGACAAAATAAATTAGAGAAATATCACAATAAAATAGATGGAAAATATAAATATTCCCTTAATTTTTGAGAGTACTATTGTGTATATAAACCCAAACTCAGTATTGATCTTGGGGGTGTGATTATCATTTAGCCTTCATTTTTCCCTGAATTTTTTGTCCATGTAACCTAGGGGAAATGAGAAAGTGACATGGTATGGCATCTTCATAGTGTAGAACAATGGGGAGCATATTGTTCATACACAGATGGATGATTCTCATGTCTTAGGGGCATAAATGGAAAACAGATTAATTGACTTCAAGTTTTTCTTTGTCCACATCAGAAATCCCAACTAAGTTTGGCATCTATTTCAAACCCCACATTTTATAGCAAACAGTATTTGGTGTTTTCATACAAAGAAGAAATCTTTAGTATATATTCAGTTAATATAATGAAAATTGATAACTTATTTTATTATAAATATTCAGTTGAATAATAGTCCATCAAGTCTATCCCTTTGCTAAACTGAAATCTTTCAAATTGCTACTGTTTTGGGGGCAGCTAGGTGGCACAGAAATGAAGCACTAGCCTTGAATTCAGGAGGACCTGAGTTCAAATCTGGCCTCAGATACTTGACACTTACTAGCTATGTGACCCTGGGCAAGTCACTTAATACTCATTGCCCTGTAAAAAATGCATTTGAGTCTAGTACTAAGGGATTAAAGGAAATTCAGTCAAGGATTTGAGTCACTTCAAAACCCTGTGGATATAAACCTTGATTTTGCTGAAGATGCATGGCAATAAAATCTATGTGATATATTTTACCTTTGGAAGGAACAAGATCTAGGAGGGGAGTGATGATTGATATGAATGTGCATATCTAAGTTACTTAATAAGATAAACTCTCTGAGGTAAATTGTTTTTCACTACCCTTTTATCTCCCATGATGCTTAGGCCAATGCTCTTTAAAGAGTAAGTAACCCATATTTATTTGCTGAATTCAGTTGAATGATTTCTCCAGATATTTTCTCCCACTCAAGCTGGTTCTCAAAGCTTGTCATTTCTGATGCACAGAGAACAGTTGTCCTATCCCACTAGATATGATCTCCTTTGGACAATTCCAATCCATTGCCTTTTACCTAATGGGAATAATTCTGTCTTTTAAAATCTTGTAAATCCTGGGTGAATTTCTTTCCTTAGAGATGAGATCCTTTAATGTTCTTTCATAGACTTTGAGACCTATATTGTAAGAAGAAGACAAAAGGAAATGTACATATAACTTAGCAAAATGGGTAGAGATTTGGTTTAACAAACAATTATAACCATAAAAACCCTGATTTGAGATGGACTTTTACCTTGCCTTTGTAACAATGTTTGAAATATTTTATAATTATTCATAATCCTATTGGCCTATATGATTTTGATTTAGTTAATTTTCATTTGTTGTTTAGCCTGAAGTATCTTTTCAGTACTCTTTCCTAGTATTGCTGAAGGTACACAAGACTTGGAGTTTGAAGACCAAGATTCTTGTCCAGGATCTTGAACTAATTTTTTTGTGTGACCTTTAGGAGGTTTCTTTTCCCTATGGTCTTTGGTGTTATTATCTTCAAAAGGACTAACTTGGGCTCAAGTATTTCCCAGTTCCTGTATAACTGTAATGTTCTATGATCTTATTTATAGCTATTGTAACTGCTCTGGATATATGTGTTATAGAAACTCAAGGCTTCATTTAATTTTTGCTACATTTTGTATAACTTTCCAATAACATGTTTATTTACATAGACATATAAGTTTTTACATTGACAGTATTATATATTTCTAGTTTTAGTCAATGTATTTGGCTTGAAGACCAGAGACATGGGAATGTAAGGCTTTATAAGTGACCAAACTTGTATCCCTTTCTCGCCTTCAAGGGGAACTTGCTTTTCAGAATGACTGCAATTAGATTTTAAGCACAGATGTGCACAGCAGTATATGCACAATATGCATGCATGTACCTTATTTTCCCAAGTAACAGTTGAAAATGGCACTCAAGCTAATTAGCTCTCAAAAGTGATTTAGAAGGACAAGAATCAGGATGCGAGCAGGAGCCAGACAATATGCTACAAAGTTTGGGCATAGAAATGTTGTTTTTAGTAAAGAATCTTAAAATTGCTAATCCAAATAGCAATTAAAAAAACTAATATCATTCTTTAAACTGTATGTCTCAATGACAATAATAGTAAAAATCTGCATTTATATAAGGAGATGGTCTGTGGAATAATTATTTCAAGCATCACCCTATTAGTTATTACATCATTCCTATAAAATAGCAAGGATATTGGTATTATATTTTTCCCATATTGGGAAGGTAAATTCAACTCAATTCTTTTTTAATGCAGTGAATTCTTATTAAAGGAGACATAGCAGATACTCAGAGTTAGAAAGATGAATTCAAATCCCACTTTCTTCAATTACTATGTGATCATTGGCAAGTCACATTAACTCTCTAAGCAGCAAGAAACTAAGTTGCTAAGATATGGACAGATGGAAATCTGTGTGGGATTTCTCACATTAGCAAAATCTCAATTTCTTGATATATTGATAAAGGTGGAAGTCCCTGTACTATGTGATAAGTATTCAAAGGTGGCAAACAACATAATCCTTCTCTGAAGGAATTTATAATCTACTAAGGATAAGCATAGGAGGTAAACACAGCTAAATAGGGTAATAAGGCAACACATGAATAGGGTAAAGGATAAAATTTACTCTTGCTATTTTCAAAAGGAGAAATCATTTATGTTTTGGCAGAAGAAAGAATGCACACAAGGATTAGATATGGTGGTAAATTAAAATAGCTTTTTTCTAAAATAGAACTTATTGAGGAAGTTGTCTTACCTCTTGGTCTATACCTCTTCCTTGGGTGAAAAATGTCCTCCTCACTATCCTTGATAGTTTCAGGTTTTAAAGAGTTCTAATAAATGGGGCCCTATGCATTGCACAAAGTTCTAGGATTTATTAATGTAAGAAATCAAAAAATTAAGATAATTAAGAATATATGGTGTGTTATATCAAAATATAAAATGGAATGTACTCATAGGCTGCTTTCCTTTTTATAAATTTCTTTGCTGGTCCAAAATAGGAGATTTTCTCCCTTCCTATAAAACTGAAATAGATCTAGAAATGATTTTGCATATACTACTGAGAGCAGGCCATGCTGGATAGTAGTCAATCTTTTCTTTCATTGGGTCTATGTATCTGACTGCTTTCTGTCTACATCAATCTTCTTATCTTTGAAGTTTATAGATAGCACCCTTTCTCTGAAGAATGGTAACATCTGGTTCCTTTTACTGTTGTTCAGATTGTGTGAATCTCTCCAAGGTCTCTTCAAGCATGAAATTTCTTATTTTGTATCTCCCCTGCTTAAATGCTACATAAATTCTTGTCTAAATAGCTTGTCACATCTATAAGGACAAAGATTGTTTTACCACCAAGAAATTTTCCTGAGTATTCTTGGTTATTCCTTATATCACCCTTGTAAAATAATTTCTTTAAGAAAAAAGAAACTATGAAGTTAACAAAGACAAAAACTTCAATATGTAGTATAAATAAAAGGAGTATATATAGAGGAATATGTTAATGCAAATTTTTATTTAAATATAGATTCATAATGCATATATACATATATAAACATAAGCACATAGTGTATTGTGTGTGTATATATAAGTGTATATATAAGTGTATATATAAGTATATGTATATGTATATTTATATGTATATGTATATTTATATGTATATTTATATATGTGTAAGCAAAGTAGCAACAATATTGCCCCTGAGAATTTTGGAATTGATTTCTTGACATGGGTGACACTGGCCATGTCATGCCCTCATCAGAGACAGTGCTGTGATGTATGAGAAAAGTAGAATTGAAGTAGATGAAAAGAAATGTGAGATACCCCAATTTAGAGAATCCAATCCAAATGTTCATATGGATTATTTGTGCCCAACACGTGGATAGAGCCTTCCAAGCTCCTATTGACCTGATCAGTGACAGTCAGACACATTATAACTTGACTCTAACATAGTGATGTTATTTTGGTGCTCTTAAGGAATGAAGGTCAAGAACCAACCAGTAACAACATTGCTCTATATGTTTATATTTCATTCTGCACAACCGTTGTTGTTGGCTTTGTTCTATCTAGATATAATTTATAAATAGTCTTTTTAAATAATATTTAATTACACACTAATCAACCCACCCATACCCAGAGAAGTCCTCTCCTATAACAAATAAACAAATCAATTGATCATTTCTGAGAATGTACTTCTCATTTTGCATCTCTATTCCATCACATTGTTTTCCACAAATAAGAATATTTTGTTTATAATTAAATTTTTTCATTCATATTTATATGCATTTGTGTATATATGTGTGTGTATTAAGAATAAAGTCCTATGTCAGGTAATTCAGGCAGGAATGAGGATAAATGATGAATGCATTCTGTTTTCAAAGAGCTTCTAAATTACTTTTTTTTTCTTCCTGTCTCATCCTAGAAATTTTTTTCCAATGACAGACATTTATTTTATTATGTCCATGTCTTTCTCTTCTATGAATAAAACTGTGGTTCATTCATACACTTTTAGTACTTGGTGTTACAAATACTTGGTTATGAATCATTTCCTTTACTAAAAGGGAATTGACTTGAGTGAAAGGAGCTCCATCTTATTTTACCTTTTCCAGAGAGCCAAATACAGTGCCTTGTACTTGGTGAATATTCAATAAATGTAACTTTTTAAATGAATAAATATACTTATCCTCTTGAGAACATTTAAATCCTTGTGTATATATATACAAGGATATATATATATATATATATATTTGGTGAGGCAATTGGGGTCAAGTGACTCGCCTAGTGTCACACAGCTAGTAAGTGTTGAGTGTCTGAAGCCGGATTTGAACTCAGGTCCTCCTAATTCCAGGGCCAGGGCTCTAACCACTGTACCACGTAGCTGCCCACTTTGTCTATCTTTTTTTCTTTTTTTTCTTTTTTTGTTTAGTTAGGCAATTGGGGTTAAGTGACTTGCCCAGGGTCACACAGCTTGTTAAGTATTAAGTGTCTGAGGCCGGATTTGAACTCAGGTACTCCTGACTCCAGGACCGATGCTCTATCCACTGAGTCATCTAGCTGCCCTTGTCTATCTTTTTGTTGTTGTTGTTGTTGTTGTTGTTTTGTGCAGGGCAATTGGGGTTAAGTGACTTGCCCAAGGTCACACGGCTAGTAAGTGTCAAGTGTCTGAGGCCAGATTTGAACTCAGGAACTCCTGAGTCCAGGGCCGGTGCTTTATCCACTGCACCACCTAGCTGCCCCCCCCCCCTTGTCTATCTTTTTTAAAGAAACTAAGCCATTCCCAAGGAAATCAAAACCCAAACAAGGAAACTAAAATTACAATAAAGAACTGTGAATTTAGTCCATCAGTACTTTTATCTTGTCTAATGCTATATCTGAAGGGTTTGCGAGACCCATAATTGAGTAAGAAAAAGATTATGATGTATTATATTGGGGAAACTGCTTAATGTTTTCAATAAACCACCTGGATAGGTCATTTGGTGAGACTGAGATAGACAGATCAAGTTTTATTACTGGGATCCATGATATTATAAAAGAGCCAAAAAGTACTTACACAGCATATGGAAAAAATCCTCTATGGTCAAAAGATGAGCACAAGAATTTCATAGACTTAAAGAGCATAAAGTGTTGACACCTTGCAATTTTGTTATTTTTTTTGGGGGGGGGTTGCGGGGCAATGGGAGTTAAGTGACTTGTCCAGGGTCACACATCTAGTAAGTGTCAAGTGTCTGAGGCTGGATTTGAACTCAAGTACTCCTGAAGCTGGGGCCGGTGCTTTATCCACTGTACCACCTAGTTGCCCCCCCACACCTTGCCATTTTGGATAGAGTATTCACTCTGAACTAGTTATTGATTCATTGCAGTATATTTATTTAAATTAAATTTTATTTTTAATAACTGCTATTTGATGAAATAATTTCATGTAAGCAAGTCCCCCCACCTCAATTTCTGGACTCAGGATTTCATATCATTTTATGTCCTCATTGGTATTCAATGAACATATACATTTTTATCTACTTTAAATTATCAGAATATATTGTAGAGGCATTGTTTGTTAACATATTTTAGAAAAGAAGGGGCTGATGAATCTTTTTTACTTCAGCAGACTAATATGAATGATATGGGCAGACCCCACTGTTTTCACTTCCAGTTAGTGGCCAGCTAGTGGAGCAGAATTAATTAGTAGGAACTGTGGTTGGACCAATTTCTGGTTTGAGCATCTCTGTTACTGAATTTCAACCAGAAACCTAGGGACTCATTGGCAGCTGCTCAACAAGAGAAGCCAAAATTCAGTTTGCTTCCAACTGAGTAAGTAGAAGTTTAGGCTGTCATTTCTGAAAGGAGAAACACATTAATTACCAAGGAGAGAACTTTGATGCAGATTTTCAGATAAGCAGCAGTGAAAGGAATACTAATCCTAAATAATGATAGTTTGATAACATTGTATAGTATGTTATAGGGTCAAATTTGTTTCCCAGTATTATGTGAGCTCTTCCTATGGTATTGTTTATTGAATAAAGGATGCCATTTAGATCTCAGTTTTGTGAAATTGCACTAGTATGAAAGGGAATTTCTAAATAAAGCTGTTAATCTTTATTTTTTATATGAAGCATTTTTTACTTGATAATATAACTGAAATTAGAAGGGTAAATTGGTATAGATAAAATAACAATGTCTTCCCACTATTTTTCTCTGTTTTAGTCAGAAGCCAGTCTATTTTAGTGACTTCAGGCAACAGAAACCATATCATGTATATAGAGGAGCCAAGTTAAAGACTTGTCTAGCACCAAGACTTAGTGTTTAATTATAGAGTTCTACTTTGGTGGCCAGGACTAAATAAACACATTTGAATTTTCATATATTTGTTTGAAATGTATGCCTCTTCTGTTTCATATCAGGGACCAGGCTAGATAATCATTTTCACATTCTTTTAAACAAGGAGTCTAAGTTTCAGTAAAATCAATATTATTTAAACACTTCTATCATAAGGTCAGTACTCATGCATTTATCAGTTAATATTCTGAGGATGTTCAATAATTTGTTTTCTTTCATTACACAGCTATTATTTATGGTCTGTATTTTATACATCAGATTGGAGAATCCTGCAACATTATGATTTTATAATGTTGAGATATCTATTATTGTATTTTGAGGAAATACTGTGGTGAAACCGTCCTAGCCAGTTGATAGGCATGTGCTGTACCTAGCTCTTGCCCTCTTTCAAGAGTCAATTGTAAAATGCTCTATGTGATAGTTTGGACAGCATAAATTTGATACCAATTATGGCTTAATTTATTAAATCTGGTGATTTTGAGACTTAAGATCATTTTAATAAATGCTGTGAAATTTAAAAGCATGTGAATATTATTTTTCTCTCAGAAAACCTTGATGTTCAAAATACTGCACTTCATAAATAGCTCATAGCAACTCTCAGAGACAAAGTTATTGGAGACTGTTAAAGAGGTGTAATCAACTATGATTTGCAGTTGAACTCAACAAAGGTTTATAGAGCTTTTCTCATGAGCATTCTGCTGAGTACTATGGAAGTCTGAAGAGACATGATAAGACATGATTTCTACCTTACAAAAGCTTACATTAACATGGAAGTGTTATAAGCACATCATTTTAGCTGGGGAAAAACTATCTCTTCTTCCTCCCTAACCCTCAGGGTTTTTTTTTTTATTAACTTAGCATTTGGTAATTTTATTACTGTACTTTCACATTAGAACTTATATTGTAGTTAGTTGTGTCTTTGTATATATTTCATAAATGTAAAATGTATGTGTATATAAGATCTAGACATGAAGATGTATTCACAGCAAATTTCTGCCTTTTAAATGTATTCATGTGTAATGTGAAGAATTTTAAACATATGTTTTCTAAGATTCCCTTCTAAATCTCAAGTTCTGCATTAATCAGTTCAATTAAAAAGAATTATTGATTATTTACTGTATTATGATCACTCTAAAATGGGAGCAGTACAAAATCAAATGAAAGGCAATCCTTATTTTTTTGGATCTCATAGCCTAGCAAGGTCATATGAGACATATAACTATGATACAAAAATATGTAAATATGTAACAGAGGAATAAACCATATTTAATATGATATCTAATATTATGAGGAAACTAGTGAAAGCATTTTTATGAACTGGAATTTGAATTAAAGAGATAGGTGAAAAGAGAATTAACAGCTTCATAAATGAGGTAAAAAAATTTGAAGAAAATTACACCTTGAAAAACAGAATTGATCTAATGGTAAAAGAGCCAAAAAAATCACTGAATAATACTGTAAAAAACACAATAGGCAAATAAAAACTTCCAAAAGTTCACTGAAAATTATTTCTGAAAAATTAAAATTGGATAATTGGAAGTTAATGACTTCATGAGACATCAAGAAAAAAATAAGATAAAATGGAAATAATTGAAAACTAAAAGAAAATTTGAAATACAACTGGAAATATAACTGACCTGAAAATAGATCAAGGAGAGATAATTTAAGAATTTGGGGTCTATCTTAAAGCCATTATCACATGAGCCCCAATTAGGATAAACACAAGGTTTAGCATATGGGAAAATAAGCATATTAATGAACACATTGATGGAGTCGTAAACTGGTTAAACTATCTGGAGAACAATTTGGAACTATGCCCAATGGATAATTAAATTGTGCCTGCCCTTTGACTTATAATATTACTAAGAGGTCTGTATACAAAGATATCAAAGAAAAGGGAAAAGGTTCTATATGTACAAAAATATTTATAGTGTTCTTGTTGTGGCAAAGAATTGGAAATTCAGGGAATATCCATCAATTGGGGAATGGCTGGACAAGTTGTGGTATATGATAGAGACAGAATGCTATTATGTTATTTAAAAAAAATGATTAGGCGAAAGGTTTCAGAAAAACCTGGGGAGATTTATATGGACTGATGCATAATGAAGTGAAGAGAACCAGGAGATCATTGTACATTGTAAAGGCAACATTATAATGATGATCAAATGTGAAAGACTTAGCTATTTTGATCAATACCATGATACAAGACAAATTCTGAAGGACTCATGATGGAAAACGCTACTGACCTCTGGAGAGAGAACTGATTAAATCTGAGTGAGTACAAATTGTAGTATAATTTCCTTACTTTATTTTTCTCGCTTTGGAGGCAGTTAATATAGATATTTGTTTTGCATAATTTAGCAGGCATAATTGATACCATATTGCTTGCCTTTTGGGTAGGTGGGCGAGGTGCTGAAGCAAGGGGGAGAGATTTGGGAAATTCTTTTTTTTAAAGAATGTTAAAAATAATTAAATAATACATCAGATAAATACCTTAAAAAGGAATGGTTAAAAATCAACAATTGGAGGAAGTAAGATGAGAAGAACATTTCAGACAAAGGAAACACGTACAAAGACTTAGAGATCAGAAATCACAGGGAGTGAACTGGGGACGATGAGGAGTCTAATTCAGCTGAAGTTATAAGTGCATGGAGGAGAACTGTTTTGTTTTGGTTTTGGTTTTGTTTTGGTTTTTTTAAAGCTATAAGTATATGGTTTCCTTATTGTGTAAAGGGCTTTAAATATCCAGTTGAAAAACTATGAACTCTGCTTGGTTTCAGAGCTGAAGTTTTGAAAAATGGAATAACATGGCTATATATTTGCATAAATAAGAAAAGCCCACCATGGGGGAAAGAATAGATTTGAGTAGAGAGACAGTGGCAATGGAAAGACTATTTTAGAAGATTAAATCAATGTTCCAAGTGGCCAATAATGGAAGGGCTCTTGGGTAGCAACTGACAGAGTAATAGAAAAGAGAAACAAACTCAATAGATGTTTCAGGGATAAATTTGTTAGAATTTCAAAACTAGATATGGAATATGAGAGAATAAGAAGAGCCAAAAATAAAATAGTACTCTGGAGGAATTGTGAGAAATAGTAAAGATAGGAAGAGGACCAGGTATGTAGGGGCAGGGGGAGATTAAAAAGATCAGTTTATGACATGATGAATTCAAAGTGTTATTAGGGCAACCAGGTTGAAATGTTTAATTTGTATTTCGAGGTGTAGGTCTGGAGTTTGGGAGGAAGTCAGGTCTGTTGTGAGGATCAAATAAAATCATATACATAAAAGGATGTTGATAAAGATAAATTCATTCACAAATTGAGATAATGATACATTAAGGACCATTGTCATTCCTTTTTCACAGCTGGATAATATAGGTTTCCAAAAGCCTCCTTAGGTGAAACTCTAGGAGCCAAATTTTCAAATGTATATTGACAAATGATTGTTGTTTCCAGTTTTCTTTCAGATGTTTATATCCTGTGAACTCAGATGTAGTGGGTAGTGAAATGAAACAGACTAAATCTTTTGAGCCAGCGTAATTTTTGTTTCACATAGGTACTTGTCCTGAAACTTTTCAAGATTTTTTTTTCCAGAGGGGAGCCATTGTCATGAGAGAAGTCATATATATAGAGGATGATAGAGTTCAAGTGAAGTATAATGGAAGAAGCACAATTCAAAATTTCTGTTAGCTTTTCAATAAAGTATTCCTTTGATACCTCATCATGCTTCAGAAGTAACCTTGGTCTCTTGAAGTCTTTGAATGTCAAACAAAAATTATGTTGGTATCATAAATCTAAAAAAAATTCAAGAGTCTCTCTGTGGTGTTCTGTTGTCCAAAGACTAATCTACCTGAATTTGGAGGTGATTATCAGCAGAAAACTAGATATTCAATGATGGATTGTTTTTTTATTTTTTTAAATGTGTTTTGTATATAGTAAGTCCTGTAACTACTTTAGCATGAATATGCTGTCATTTATATTAGTCAAGAAAGTGTTGATATTAATGACACTTCACATTCTCAAGTATTTAATTAAGATGTTGGACAATATTAATAACTTGAGAAAATCCAAAATGAGTATGAGTGACAATAGCAAGCTAAAATGAGTCCAGAGTCATAAAGCCAGAATAGTAAAAGAACTGAAGCCAAAATAAATGAGGATTGAAGTAACTAGTGATGTTAGCATAGAAAAGAGACTTGGTAAATTTTAATTATTGTTTTCATATGACCAAAGTCTGCCATACACAAATAGGACTAGATATCTGTGTTGCTTTAGAGACCAAAAATAGCACCAACAAATGAAAGTCGAAATGAGGCCAGTTTAGGATTATAGTGAAGAGCTAGGAAGTAGAGTTGTCATTAATTGCAGTGGATTAAAGAGTGTTGAACTCCATATCACTACCATTCATTCAGCAATGGCTATAAGTCAACCTCTTCCAGGACACTGTAAAATTGACTCTTGAGATAAATGTGTATCTAAAAAATATTACACAATTTAAGTTTATTAAAATCCTGTAAAATCTGGAAGCAAGGGCAGGTAGATAAATACAAAAGTGCAAAAGGTTCTATAAAATAATGTGAGGAACATTAAAGCTAAGAATGAGCTGAATCTACTTCACTAAGGAAAAGAGCAGTGGGTTAGTTGTACATACACTGAGGTAAAAGATGAGGATTAAAGAATGTAGAGAATCACTACTCAGGTTGGATAATGAGATAATTGACAATGGAGAGAAAGCAGCCTATTTAATTCTTACTTTGGTTTGAGTTTTATTTGCCAAGGAAGATATGCTTTGGAATACAATGGGAAAAACACGCACAAAGTAATTCATTAGTTAATATAGAATTATTGCACGTCTTTGATGAGTTTGAGTCACCAGGTCCACTTATTCTGTAAATAAAGTCTACAAAATTTTCTCTGGTTTAATTATCCTAAGTTTATACATCTGTTCTTCATGTGGCATAAGTTTCAGAGAAAAAAAGGAGAATCATTTCCCATTGCTGCCACTGGGGTTTCAAAAGGAACTGCTCAGTAACCAAGATTGATAAACTTAACCTACTAATTTGCTGATCTGTAAACACGAACACCTCATAGATTTCTTCCCTAATCCTTATATTGAAGCAATAACTATCTTCTATATTTAGTCACCAGTTCTCTGATATTACATATCTGATTACAGACTATTTATCTGGAATGCAGAGCTCTTTGTTGGAATAGAGTTAAATTGTTGAAGCTCTAAATATTTTCTATAAGAATTTCAGTAAAGCAGGGAAAAGCAGTCACTATCACCACATGATTTGTGGAACTATCTAAGCACATTCATTCTACACATGTTGGCTGTTTTTATATGAAATCAAAGCAACAGTCAGGAAGGAAAAACATGAAATAGAAATAGCTTGCTCCCAAGCTTCCTCACTAGCCAATCTCATCTCATTATTTGGCTGTATTTCTTCACACCCTTTACTGGTCCTTCTTGATCTTAGTACTTTCCCACTGAGATTATGTCTAATTTTTCCTATATATAACGTGTATGTACATAGTTCTTTGCTATGTTGTCACACTCAATAGACTTGTGAACTTCTTGATATATGAAACTTTTTTTTGGCATTTCTTGTATAACTGCCACCCAACACTGTGCCTATGAAATAGTAGATGCTTAATAAATACTTTCTTGTGAACTTCTTAAACTGGTGCTTATCCACCAAATCAAAGAACTTGATTTTTTTCTACTGAAAGAAACAAAAGGCACCCATGATTTTGAAAGGCAGATAAATGAGTAGGTTCAAGGATAAAAGAGAAGGTGTTTGAGAAAGGAGAAAAGACATGAACTGGTTGTGAGAGATAGTCTTATAACTTACTACCCAAAAACTTCTCTTCAATCTAGTAACAATGGACTCTAGACCATTCCATGGACAAGACATACCATATATCAACTCCAGGCATTTTCTCTGGCCTAGCTTCCATGTTTGGTTTGCTCTCCCTCTTTATTTAATACTATTAGCTTCCCTGCCTTCCTTTAAGTCCCAAATGATGAGCAAGAGGCAGCTAGGTGGTACAGTGCATAAAGCACTGGCCCTGAATTTCAGGAAGAAACTGAGTTCAAATCTGACCTCAGACACTTGACACTTACTAGCTTGTGTGATCCTGGGGAAGTCACTTAAACCTCATCTCCCACCCCCTCCAAAAAGAAAAAGGAATAGTTTGGACAGTGATAGAGACAGAAATAGAGAAGAAATAGAAAGGGATGGGGCTGGAGACAGAATAATGGGTTTGAAAAACATATGAGAAATAATAAAAAGAGTGACTGGGAATCCAAGACTTTTCTGATAATAAATTCAAGATTTTAAGGTAAATCTGCCTTAGAAATACATATGATCTTTAAACTTAGTTTGAGATGTTTTTGTCACAGTATCTGTATGTGGTGTGCATGGCTGTACCCATGTAATACATAATCATTCACTAACTGAATATCTAGGTAGTGCTTTGTGACACAGAGTCAAGAACAAAAAATTTTAATTTAATAACCTTGAGTCTGACTCCAGATCCAGTATCAATTTGAGGATGGGCTCAAGCAGGATCTTAATAGAATTTTTCTACTTCTTCTGCCTCTGCAAAGAAAGTTGCTGTATAAATTTCAAAATTTTTTTTAAGTTTAAATGCTGTTGACAAAAAAAAGAAAAAGATGGTAGATCCTATGAAGTCTTTAGGCTACATAAAGCTATTTTTTACTATTTTAACCAAGATGAACAATTGCTATTATTACAATATTTTATTTTATTTTTATCATAAAATATTTTATATTTTCTAGGTGCATGTAAAGATAGTTTTTTTGGGTGGAGGATGGGTAATGGAGGGTTAAGTGACTAGCTCAGTGTCACACAGCTAGTCAATGTCAAGTATCTGAGGGCTGGATTCGAAATCATGTCCTCCTTAGCCAGGGTCAGTGCTTTATCCACTGCACAACCTACCTGTACCCTCAATGATATTTTTTGTGTGTCACTGAGAATTAAATGACTTGGCCAGGTCACACAGCTAGTAATTGTCAAATGTCTGAGGGCTGGATTTGAACTCAAGTCTCCTGAAATCCAGGGCTGGTGCTTTATCTGCTGTGCCACCTAGCTGTCCCCAATATAGTTTTCAACATTTGTTTTTGTAAGATTTTATTTTCAAATTTTCTTCCCTACACCGCCCTTCCCTTTCTCACCTCCAAGTCAGAAATCAATCTGATATAGGTTATATAATGTACAATCACATTAAACATATATCCGCATTAGTCATGTTGTGAAAGAAGAATCAGAAACAAAAGGGAAAAACCTGCAAAAAAAAAAAAAAACCAAACAAAAGAAAAGCAGAAACAGTATAGTTAAATCTGCATCCAGATTTCACAATTCTTTTTTCTAGATGTGGAGAGCATTTTCCATTATGAGTCCTTTGGAACTGTCGTAGATCATTGTTATTGCTCAGAAGAGTTAAGGATATCACAGTTGATCATCACACAATGTGCTATTACTGTGTACAATGTTCTCCTGGTTTTACTCACTTCCCTCAGCATTTGTTGCAGTTAAGTCTGTCCAGGGTTTTTCGTGAAATTTGCCTGCTCATCATTTCTTATAGCACAATAGTATTCCATTACATTCATAGTATCACACCTTGTTTAGAGCATTTCCCCAATTGATGGCATCCCCTCAATTTCTAATGCTTTGACACCAAAAAGAGAGCTGGTATAAACATTTTTCTAGATGTGGGTCTTCTTTTATGATCTATTTGGGAATAAAGAACTTATAGTGTATTTCTGTGTCAAAGCATATACACAGTTTTATAGTCCTTTGGGGCATAGTTCAAAAATTGCTCACCAGAATGGGTGGAATAGTTTACAACTCCACCAACAATGCACTAGTGTTCCAATTTTCCACAGCTTCTCCAACATTGATTATTTTCCTTTTTTGTCATATTGGCCAATCAGATAGGTGGGATATTGGTACATCAGAGTTGTGTTAATTGCATTTCATCTAATGAATAGTGAATTTTTAAACCTTTTTTTTCCTTATGGCAATAGATGGTTTTTATTTTTTCATCTGAAAACTGCCTGTTCATATCCTTGACTATTTCTCAATTGGGGAATGACTTACATTCTTATAAATGTAATTTAGTTCCCTAAATAGATTAGAAATGAGGTCTAGAAATACTGGCTATAAAAATGATTGCCCATATTTCTGCTTTCCTTCTAATTTTGGCTGCATTGCCTCTATTTGAATTCATGTAATCGAATCATCCATTTTTCCATTTCATGCTATTCATTATCTCTTGTTTGATCAAAAATTCTCCTCTCTATTGATCTGAGATGTAAACTATTCCTTCCCCCATAATGTGTGTATGTTTATCGCCCTTTATGTCTAAATCATGTACTCATTTTGACCTTATTTTGGTATACGAGTACGATGTTGGTCTATGCCTAGTTTCTTCAGTACTATTTTCCAGTTTTTCCAGGCATTTTTGTCAAATAGTGAGTTTTTATCTCAGAAGTTGGAGTCTTTGGTTTTATCAAGTAGGAGATTATGATAGTCATTTACTACTGTGTCTCCTGTGCCTAACCTATTCCATTGATTCACCACTCTATTTCTTAGCCAGTACCAAATAGTTTGATGGCTAGTGCTTTATAGTATAGGTTCAAATTTGGTACATTTAGTCCACCTCCTGTGCATTCTTTCATTAGTTCCCTTGATTTTTCTTTAACATTTGTTCTTTCAGATGTATTTTGTTATTATTTTTTTAATTCTACAAAATAATTTGAGGTAGTCTTGTTTAGTTTCCCCTTTTTTAGGTATCAACACCATATTTGGTGTCATAAAAAGAATTTGATAGAACTCTTTTATGTATTTTTCCAAATAATTTATTTAGTATTATATTTAAATGTTTGGGTAGAATTCACTTGTTCTTTTTATAAAAACAGCTACTAGTTTTAATTTTTAGTCCAAAGGTTTACTTACTTTCAATTTTATTAATCTCTCCTTTGATTTTCAGAATTTCTAATTTAGTATTTAATTAGGGATTATTAAGTTTTTTTGAGGCACTTTTAGTTGCAGGCCCAGTTCATTCTCTATTTTATTCATTTAAACCATTTAGAGATATAAAATTTCCCCTTAGAAACTGATTTGGCTGCATCCCACAAATTTTGGTATGTTTTCTCATTGTTATCATTCTCTTAGATGAAGTTACTGATTCTTCCTATGATGTATTCTTTGACCCCCCTCATTCTTTAGGATAAGATTATTTAGTTTCCTATGAATTGTCAGTCTATCTTTCCATGGCTCTTCATTACACATGATTTTTTATTGCATCATGATCTGAAAAGGATGCATTTGCTATTTCTGCCTTTCTACATTGACTGTGAGGTTTTTTATGCCCTAATACATGGTCAGTTTTTGAGTATGTGCCATGTGTTGCTGAGAAAATGGTATATTCTTTTCTATCTCCATTCAATTATCTGCAGATGTCTATTATATCTAACCTTTTCTAAATTCTATGCAGCTCTTTAAATTTTTTTCTTATTCATTTTGGGGTAGATTTATCTGGTTCTGAAGGGGAAGCTTAATATCCCCCACTACCATAGTTTTGCAATTTCTTCTTTTTTTCGGTTCTTGTTTTTGTTTTGGTGGGACAAAAAGGTTTAAGTGACTTGCCCAGGATCACACAGCTAGTAAGTCTCAAGTGTCTGAAGCCAGATTTGAACTCAGATCCTCCTGAATCCAGGACCAGTACATTATTCACTGCACTACCTACCTGCCCAATAATGACTCATAATGACTCATTAATGAGCTTGCATTATAATACATTATTAGTAGAGAAGCAATATTTTAAAATAGTGAGTTTAATTGATCACAGAAATGCAAATTAAAACAACTCTGAGGTATCCCCTCACACTTATCAGAGTGGCAAATATAACAAATATGGAAAATGTTGAATGTAGGAGGCAATGTTGGAAAGCTGGGACAGTTAATCCACTGTTGGTGAGTTGTGAAAAGATCCAACCATTCTGGGAGCAATTTGGAACTATGTCCACAGGGCTTATAGAATTGTGTATTCCCTTTGATCTAGCAACACCACTGCTGGGTTATATTCCAAACATATCCCCCCAAAGAGAAAAAGACTTATGTGTACCAAAATATTTCTAGAAGATTTTTTTGTAGTGGCTAAGATGGAAATCAAAGGAATGCCCATCAACTGGGGAATGGTTAGAGAAGCTATGGTATATGATGTGATGGAATATTATTGTGCTGTAAGAAATGAACAAGCAAGATGATTTATGAGAGGCCTGGAAGGACTTGTATGAATAGATACATGTGAAGTGAGCAGAAGCAAGGGAAATGTTCTGTCCAGGGATAGCAATATTTTTGATGAAGAATTGTGAATGACAAATATTCTCAACATATCCAATGATCTAAGCCAACACCAAAGAATATTGATGAAACATATTATTCCACCTCCAAAGAAAGAACTGATATCTGATGTACACATACTGAAAGCATGGTATTTTTTACAGTCTTTCCTTCACTTTTTTTTAACACAATGGACTAACATGGTAATGTCTTACATAATCGTTCATATATAAGACATATCTGATTACTCACCTACTTACGGAAAGGGGAGGGGAGGGAGAGAAGGAGAGATAAAAATTGGAACTCAAAACTATAAATAAAAAAGTTTATTACCTTTTTAAATAATAAATTCCCATTATCCAACTGCAAAAATATAAATAAAATAAAGTAAAATAATGTGTTAAAAAAGGAACAAAGTTCTAAGATAAATAAAAGCTCTAAAATGTGAATTTTAATATTTAAACAGCAGGTGTGGAAATATATATTTTAAGAGATTAGTTGCCTGCCCATTACCTATGAAGTTATATTGTGTTAGGTGATGATCTATTCCATTTATTTATAATGTTGAGGTACATCATATTTTTGTTAAATTTATGTTTATTCAGAACTTTATAAATACCAATGAACATACATTTTCCTAAACATACTAGGACAGAAAAAAGATAGTATTTGAAACTAGATCCTTATTATTTGTAGCTTTCTTTTTAATTATATAATAACTTTAATTATGTAGCTTTTAATACCATCCTACTTAACTGTTATTCTGTATAATTTATCTTCTGGTAAATGTTGTAAGTGTGATGTATAAAAGTTCAAGAGACATAGTTTCTGCATAATTGATTATTTTTTAAATCCCATTAGTATATAATTAATAAAATGGGTAATTGGTAGTCTCTAATGCCAACACCTCTCATGGAAACCACTCGAAGCTTATATGCCCTTGGAAGAATGGATGTTCTTGACAGTAGCAATCAACTGATTGGTTAGTAAGTAATGAGAGAATGAATATTATAATGAGAGGGGCAGGCTACGTGGCACAGTGTATAGAGCACTGGCCATGAAGTTGGAAGTACCTAGGTTCAAATCTTACCTTGGACACCTTAGTAGCTGTGTGATCCTGGGAAAGTCACTTAACCCCAATTGCCTTAAAAAATCCAAGGTCATCATCAGTTGCCATTGGACCCAGAAGAATCTAGAGAAGAAATTGAGACTAGTGATTTTTCAAAGCTCTTCTTCACTTAAATCTAATTCATTGCAAGTCAAACATCTATCGTGATCCTCTTTGAAAATGAAGGGCAAGCAAAAACAACAATTATAATGAAGATGATCTTATTCTAATGAGAGCTTAGGGAAGTGACTTTGGAAAAAGAGGACTATCTCTTATCCAAGAGGACTCTTGCCTAAAGCAAAAAACAGGCTACCTCTGCTCACTACACCTGCCGGAATAGAACACCATGGGCCAGGAATTACTTTTTTTTTTTTTTGTGGGGAATGAGGGTTAAGTGACTTGCCCAGAGTCACACAGCTACTATGTGCCAAGTGGCTGAGGGCCTGGATTGTACGCAGGTTCCGCCTGACTCCAGGCTGGTGCTTGTTCCACGGCTTCCACTTAGCTGGCCCCCACTTCCCCCCTTGATTTGCAGAAGGTGGGTATAATAACCACACTGCATTGGTGGCAGACACAGGTGATGTGTTGGCTAAGATTAGTGATTCTCCCCCCCCCCACACACACACACATTCCCTTTTCGCTTTTTTTTTATTCTTTGTTTCAAGGAGGATCATGTCCATGATGAGGGATAGGGGTGAGAATATATTCTGATAGACACACATACATTTAGCATGCATTCAATATACATATATGTATGTGTATATACAAATATGTGCAAATAAATTTTGTTCAAGCTATCCTTGGTAGTGAGAAATAATGTTAAAAACAAAAGATAGTAAAAATGTTCAAAGCAAAAAATAAAGAACCCAGGCCATCTAATCCCAATTAAGGACCCTTTCTCCTAGGGGTAGCAGGGTAGGAATTTGAGACACAATGCATTTGAGGCGGTGATTTCTGTCACTTGACCTAAGTGATGGCCTGTGGGCCAGCGACCACTCAGAAATTATCCATCTTCAAGATGACTCCCAGTCCTATCTTACCTTTGTCATGAAGAGCTTAGAGGCACAAACCCATGTTCCTTCTGAAGGTCCAGCACCCCTAAAAGATTACATAAGAGTCACAAGGAGAAATGTACTGTATTGCTTCCTATTTCTCCTTGGATAAGTCACCATTTCTTTAGTGGGGTGGAATAAACAATCCTAGATTCATTTCATTATCCACCCTGACCCTTAGGGAACTAAGTTTTTTACTAATTGCCAAGTGAGAAAGAGAAAAAAAAAATCTGGATCTCCCTCAAAGTTGGTTAATAATCACTTCTCTTAAAAGGAAAAATGGATCGAAGTAGATTGTTCTCTCATCCTCCTCAACCTTTCTCAGCCTCTTCCTCCTCCTTTTCGCTTCTTATATTTCTTGCGTGCTTATCTTCTTTTTCTTTCTTTCTCATCCTCTTTCTTCTTCTTCTTTCTTCTTCTTCTTCTTCTTCGTCTTCCTCTTCTTCTTCCTCTTCTTCTCCTCTTCCTCCTCTGCCCCTCCTCTTTCTGTTCCCTTCTTTGTCAGTCATCTTTCTCCTTTTTTCAATTTTTTAATAATGATTTTAAAATAAATTTGTCCTCATGTAAGATGGGTTCCTTGGAAGATTGAATACCTTAAAATCCCAAATAAGGAATTCCTAATGGCCCAATGACTCCAAAATCTCCATTTATGGAGGGAGTTGTAGTCAGTACATCTTGTTTTTTACTTGGCTGTATTACCTTAAAACTTCTTTGATTTTTGCACCATGCTTCTTAATGGGATAATTTCCCCCTCCATTCCTTCTCCACTTTTTAGGTTCCTTTATTATGTGTTCCTCTTGTGAACTGTATGTTTAGGAAAATGTATGTTTTTTTGGTATTTTTTCCTATTTGTGTCTTGAGTGCTTGGTATAGTATCTGACATACAGAAGGGGCCTAATAAATGTTGATTGACTGGCTGGAATTTGAAAAATCTTGACAAATACTTAAAAGTTTGTAGAAAGAGTCTTTTTTTCTGTGCTGTTCAAACAACACTGCATAGATACCTGTTTAGACACACTGTAGTGGGATACAAAACCCCAGGAAAACCAAAGACCTTAAACCCTAAGGAATTCTTAAACTTCAGACATTAAGACCCAAGTGAAAAACAGCTTTGCCTTCCACTTCAGGAATTTGGTGTGTTGGTCCATGACCATGGTAAACTGATAAGCAATACCAAGGTCTGCAGGATGATATGCAAGATATGGATGGGTGTTTGGTATCTTACTGATGCCCCATTATTCAAAAATCTCTTTCAAGTTGTTTTGTACTTTCCTGTTGTTTTGCATTTTTTTCCTGGTTTCTTTATAATTCTCTTCCCAGCTGTTCCACTGTCTTTGTTTTTCAAACATATAAAAAAACCAGCTCTTCTTTTACTCAGGGAGATAGTCTACATAGTGATTCTGTCTCCCAGACATATATTCCTCTCTCCTAATAAAGGTTTTTATTTTACAAGATTTGTGATGAGCTTCTAATTCTTTGGGTGAGCTAGTTCCACAACTCAGGTCATATGACCCCTCAACATTTTCGTGCTAAAAATCTGGGATGACAGGTCAAAAGGTGGGTTGCTCATTAGGCTCTTGTATTCCCCAAGGGGGGTGTGCACTATGCTTTCTCCTCTGTCAGGAGCCTCAGTTGCATTGGGTAGGCCCCATGGTCTGTGGTCAGACCAACCATGATATGCTGATTGCAATTTCTCTACAGTCAGGCGACATCCTGACTTTAGAAACTCTCTTTGTTTTTGTTTGTTCACTGTTTTGTTTTTATTTTTGTCAACACCCACTTGAATGCAAATGTAGTCATCTCTCAATGTTCTCTAGCCCAACCCACCATTATAACAGACAAAGAGAAAGCATTACTGACCCCCCTCCCCTTAAAATTTGGGAACAAAATGGAATTAGACCAAAAGAAACAAAATATTTCTAATTGTAACATCAAAGAGCTATTTTCTACAGGAGTGAGAAGAATTAAGGGATGCCAGCCTATTTATCATCCCCTACTAAACCCATAGTGGGCTCTAGTAAGGCAGAGAGGAAGAAGTAACACTCACCATCTTGCATCTGTTGTGTTGTTTGTGTGTCTTATGTGCATTTTTGCGTCTATTAAGCATTGCACTTGTCGTTCTTGGATGGAGAGTTTTTTGGTTGTTGTTTTATTTTTTCCCCTTCTAATCCATAAACTTTTTCTTTTCTTTTCTTTTCTTTTTGGTGAGGCAATTGGGGTTAAGTGACTTGCCCAGGGTCACACAGCTAGTAAGTGTCAAAGTCTGAGGCTGGCTTTTGAACTCAGGTCCTCCTGCCTCCAGGGCTAGAGCTCTATCTACTGTGCCACCTAGCTGCCCCCATAAGCCTTCTCTTTTTATCTTTTATGTGAACAACATTTCCCTAATCTGCCTCTCCCTTTCCCTCTCTTCCAGTGCATTCCTCTTACCCTTAACTTTATTTTGAAGATGTCATCATGGGTCCAGCTAGGTGACAAAGTGGACAAAGCATCAGCCTTGGATCCACGAAGCCCTGAGCCCACATCTGTCTCTAGACATAAGACACCCCACCTTGCCTGCTCCACAAAAACAAGGTAAACCAAAAATAAATTCTTTATAGATATCATCCCTTCATATTCAATTCACAACCTTGTGCCCTCTAAGTATATTCGCTTTCAGCTGCACCTTAATATTGAGAAAGATCTTATGAGTTAGGAGTATTATCTTCCCATGTAGGAATGTAAACACTTTAATCTTTTTTATTATTCTCTGGGGTCTTGTATTTGAATGTCAAATTTTCTATTCACTTCAAGTTTTTCATCACAAATGCCTGAAAGTCCTCTTTTTTATTGGATGTCCCCATTTTCCCCCCCTGAAAGATTATACTCAGTTTTGGCTGGGGTAGGTGGATTCTTGACTGTATTCCCAGGTCCTTTGCCCTCTGGTATGTTATATTTCATGGCCCTCAGATCCTTTAATGTATGATGCTGATATATCTTTTTTTATCTTTACTGCAGTTCCACAGTATTTGAATTCCTCTTTTCTAACTGCTTACATATTCTTCTCCTTGACCTGGATCTCTGGAATTTGACTATATATAATTTTCCTGGAGGTTTTCCATTTGAGATCTTGTTCAGGAGGTGATCAGTGGATTCTTTCAATTTCTATTTTGCCTCCGGCTTCTAGAATGTCAAGGCAATTTTCCCTGACATTCTAATTGGAGGATGGTGCTTAAACTCTATTTTGGTCATGGTTTTTCAGGTAGTCCAATGATTTTTTAATTTTCTCCTCTGGATACTGTTTCTAGGTCAGTTTGTTTTTCCAAGGAGATATTTCATATAACCCTCTATTTTTTTTATTCAGTTAGTTTTGGCGTACCGTGTCTTGGGTTTCTCATAAAGTCACTTGCTTCCATTGTTCATCCTAAGTCTTAGGCAATTATTTTCTTGAGGACAGCTTTTCTATTTCCTTTCCCATTTGGCTTTTCAAACTGTTGACTTTTTTCTTATGATTTTCCTGCATTGCTCTCATTTCTCTTTTTCATTCTTTCCTCATCTCTTTACATCTTCCTTCTATTTCTCCTTTTCTCTTCAAGTCCCTTGTAATTGGTTCCAATGGCCTGAGACCAATTCATGTCTTTCTTGGAAGCATTGGATGTTGGGAGCTTTGACTTTCTTATTATCTTCTTCTTCTGAGAGCGCATTTTGGTCTACCTTTCCCCCAAAGAAGTTTTTGATTGACTATTTCTTTCTCTGCCTGCTCATCTTGCCCATCTATTTATTGGCTTTTAGGTCCTTTTTAAAATGTATTGCTGCTTCCAGGACACACTGTTAAGAGCTACAGCATGGCCCAGGGAGTGATTGGGCTTCTTTTCTGCCTGCTAATGCTTACATGGTGTTAGGATAAGGCTAAATTAACTGGGTATCTTCCTTTTTGGTGTAGAAGAAACTGACATTCCTCCCCATTGCAAACACATTTTGATGAGATGAGGGATAACAACTAGGATAATTTATTTAGTTTTAAGATAGTTATGCATTTCGTGTTTTCCATTTGGAAAGAAAGAGGATTATTGACCTCAAAGAATTATCCTGAGAATTATGGGAAGGTGATTCTGGGCCTATATGAGGCTATAAACCTGCCCAATCAGGTCTTTGTTATGCACTGCTGAGGGCAGCAAGCTATCAAGACCTTCATAGTACAAGAGAATCACTGTACAGATTTTTCTACTAAATCAGCTGCCAGGTCTATTCACCCATCTACCCTAGCTGTAGCCCCCTTGTACCTGTACTGTGCTCCAAGGTATTTCCCTTCATACACTAAGAAAGAATGTAAACAGGCTAAAATTCAAGGTTTTGTTCCCAAAGGGACAGAATGGTGGCACTCTGTTCTGGTTTGCTGCTTCTCCCAAGGAATATAATGTGGAAATTTTCAATGGGCCTCTACAATTCCAACTCCCCCCCCCCCCCGCCAGGAAGGGAAGCTCTATCCACTTTAGTAAAGTTTCTCTTTATAGGCAAAGGCATTTCTAAGAACATCTGGGATATCTGCAATACTTGTGCCCTTTGTACCCAAACTAAAACCATGGAGGCCTTCCAATCCCCACCCCCTTAAGCCAACCAAAAGATTAGGGGAACTACCAGAAGATTGGCAAATAGATTTTACTCACCCTCCACCTTGAAAATAGTAAAGCATCATTTTAATCTTTGTAGATACCTTTACTACATAAGTAGAACCCTTTCCCAGAAGAACAGAAGGGGCCAGATTTAACAAAAGCCCTTCTCAATCAAATAATTCCTAAATTTGGCCTTTCCAAATCACTCCAGCATGATAATTATCTTGCTTTCCTCTCTCAGATTACTCAGACGATTGACCTTTACCAAACTCTGCAAGGAAAAAAAGAATGATTGCGTTGGTATACTCCCCATTGCACTTACCCAAATTAGAATCACTCCTGAAGATAATCTTGGACTAAGTTCATTTGAATTCCTTTATGGCAGAAGTTTTCTCACTATGGATTCTCTCCTAGACCCAGCAATTTACTCAATTTTCTAAAGAACTTAGGCCCATTCACCAAGCCCTCATAGATTATGCCAATCAAACCCTTCCTAAGCCTTTACAGGAGGATTGGCAAGAACCTCACACCCACCCCAGCCAGGCAACCTAGTTTTTCTGAAAACTTGGAAAACAGAGGGACAGAACCAACTACTGCCTTGATTGGAGGGTCACCATTGAATCATCCTATCAACATCCACAGCTATAAAGCTTAAGAGGCAGAATAAATAGACTCATATTTCTCACATGAAACACTTTGTCCCCTCAGAATCAAACAGTGGGAAAAAGGACATATATTACTGTGAACCTGTGGAGGATCTCAAGTTTCTTTTCTGCTGACAGACACCCTGGAATAAAGACTCCTTCACTCTTCTTATTTTTACCCTCCTTATTTTTACTTTTGACCCTTCTTCTCCTTGTTTCTATTGTTCCTACACTGCCATCCCATAGTTTTTCAATTCTTTACTACCTGGAGTGATAATGCCCCAATTCAATGAAGAAAAGCAATAGCTAAGTAGGACCTTCAGGCTGCTGGGTATGTAAGAAACAGTCTCCATAGTGATTCCCATCTCCCAACCATATTATTCCTCTCTCCTAATATATATGTATACACACACACACATATATGTATGTGTATGTGTATATATGTGTATATATATATATGTGTGTGTGTATATTTAATTTTACAAGATTCACTGTGAGCCTCCATTTATTCAAGTGAGCTAGCCCCCGAATCCAGGTCAGAAGTACCCTAAACAACACCTAATTGTAAAACTAATGATAATTAGTTTCCTTGCTTTGAAATTATTTTTGAACCACAGAAATGTCTAATTCTATAACACAATACATTGCAATATGAAGACTATCTGCAAAAATTGTTAAGATCTGTAGATGCTACTCAGACTTAGTGGGCCCAGAGGGGAACTACTAAACTGTTACCAGATGGCCATTTTCAAAAGAATATTTCTTTCAAGGAGAATTTTAGCAAAAACAAACAAAAAGGAGTTTGATGATAAAATGTTTGGGGACTTAACCTTTGATGATCAATGATGTCTCACTGTAAATCATTTTCTACTTTGTCAATATGTCTTTAGGGTAATTGACTGATAAGATTTTAGAAGTTGACCAGTTCCTATGGAGAAATTTATTTAAGCATGTGGAACAGAGGATCCTGGTGACATGAGAACTAAGAGATAGACTCTAAGATCTAGAACAAAAAAGAATATGATTCTGATTTATAATATGCAAGATGTGAAGAATCAAAAATCTATCCCTTCAGGAGAGCAGAGATTTTAGAAAGGGCCAAAGTTTTTTTTGTATCTACAATTTCCCAAAACCATGATGTTAAATGTACAACTATTATAACTTTGCATTTTTGCTTGGGGGAGATAAAATAACCCACCAACCTTTTTTCATTTTTATCTTCTGCAGGAAAATAACTGTATTAAAAATGGCCCTGAGAGTGAGGCATTATACTAGGAGAGTATTCAGAGAAATGAAAATATGATCAAAATGGCATAATTCTCTAGGGACAAACTTTATAATGAGTGGCTCTGAGAAAACTGGAACAGCTACAGATTGAAGATACTCAAAGAAAAAACACACACATACATATAAACATAATATTAATGAGATTACATCTGTAATTCCCCTACACACACACACAAACACACATACCCTGAGATACACAGGTGAATCTCTATGAAAATATACTCATTAACAAGATAGAAGTAATATATAAGTTGGATAAGTGCATTGTAATACGTAAGTACTTCTGCCCTTGTCCACCCCTTTTAGGTCTACCACAGCACAAAGACTAGAACTATTAGTTTTAGAAAGGGGCAAATATGGGGATTTGTCCTGGGTCTTATTCTTTAAGACTAATATTTTTCCAGGTTGTTCTGAATGTTTATTTAACTTACTTTCACCTAGAGAAAAACACACTAATTAGGAACTTATAAGAGATTTCTGTCAGGTCAGTAGATCATTTAAACAATATGACCTTCACCAAAATCAGGCATGAGTATTTTGATGGTAGTGCAGTGAATAGAAAGAACAGTGATTCTAGAGAATAGGAACCTGGGTTCAAATATGACCTCTCATGCTTACTACTTATGTGACCTCAGGCAAATCGGTTGATTTTGTTCTCAATTTCCTCAGTCAGAGACTTAGACAAGATGATCTTCAAAACTCCTTTAAATTCTAGACCCATCATCATATGTGACAGAAAAGTTAACTGAATGGAGAAAGGAGAAACAGTATGGAACAATGAAATTAGGGGCCAGGAAAGCTTTTATTTGTTTCTCCCCAAACCTCAATCAACAAACACACATGCCGTGCACACACATATAGTAAACACACACACACACACACACACACAAACACACACACACACACCATTCTTAACTAGTTGTATGATGTTGAACAATTAACTTAAACTCTTTGGGCCACAGTTTCCTCATCTATAAAATGGGAGATTTAGATTTTTTGACTCCTATCATTTACAAATTTATGAGACCAGAATTAAATTTGGACTCATTAGAAACCCACATGTAGAACCTTCCTATCATTACTAATATACTTTTGCAAACTTGTTTTCCATGTACATAGAACTCATCAACTGAAATTGACAGCTGTGAACCTTCAAGAGATAAGGACAGATGATATGATATACACAATCTATCATTAAAGGACATTGGACTTATCCTAGTCTATTATCATAAGTAAGGAAAACTTAGGGTGTGACTATCCCTAAATTCAGTCTCATCCTTGCATATGTGAGGACCAGATCTATGTGCTGAACGGGTTCCAAAGGTCAGGAGACTGAAAGTGAAGAGGGTTAGTTCTCACCACAGTCCCAAGACTTGGCCTAGAAGCCACTTAAACAATAGTAGGATGGATGAAACATGCAGTGGGTTCAAGCTTAGATAATTCCCCCCCCCCCAATGAATTCTTATACCAACAGGTTTCAAGCTTTTTGGTCTCAAGACCCATTTACACTGATAAAAATTATTAAATACAGAAAAGAGCTTTTGCTTACATGGGCTATATTTATCAATATTTATCATATTAGGGATTAAAATTGGTGATGTTTTTAAACTTATTAATTCATTTCAAATAATAATAAAACCCTTATGTTAACCTGATGAGATTTGAATTATGTTTGCCCTCCTCTAAATTTTATGTCAAACAAAAATAGCTCCTGAACAAAAACAAAAGATAATCGTAAGACTTCTGTGACATCAGAGCTCTTGTGAAAAAACAGTTTGATGAGCTAAATATGTAATAGTATTTAGAATCTTGGTGACATTACTCTAATAATATTCACTGGTTTTCAAATAACTTGGAAATGTGTTAGCTTTTGATAAGCCCAGGCCTCAGGAATCCCAGTTGGAAGTCTTTTATGATTTAAGAGATCAGATCTATATTTGTGTGAAGTACCATCAAATACCATTAATTGCATCACTAAATTCATTCTATAGACATAGGTTTTTCTCAATGGAGAAAAAACATTTTAACCATTTAGACAGAATTTTCTGGTCATTAACAATAGGATAACCATGCTGGATGAGACCTCAGAAACCATGGAGATCAGTACCACAATTTTACAAGTATGAATGCTAAAGCTCAGGGACATTTAAGTGACTTGCTTCAGGTTGCCCAAATAGATGACTTCTACATAATGTTCTAATATTTGGAAATTTTTTTGATATGTAAAATCTTATTCATTCTTGTTACTAGCTATGTGGATTTAAAGAAGTAGCATGATATATGGATAAAAAGTTGTCCTTAAAGCCGTAAACAATTGTGTAAGTCTTATTTCTGACATATATTAGCTGTGAAAGGCATTTATTCTCTCAATTCTCTAGAAAACTATGTTATATTAGTTTGGAAAGAAGGTAACAGCTTACATTTGTATTAGGACCTTCCTCATTGGGGAATTCCTTATTTCAAAAAGGTACATGTCTGGACACTAATCCTTTACTACCTTTTTATCCTTGGCCAAGTTACTTAACCATTCAATGTTTCTTCAACGCTGTGGTAAAAACAAACAAACAAACAAACAAAAAAAACGGAAGTTTTAGCTGAATCATTTTAGAGTTGAGCACATGATACTGAAGCGGCTTTTGTAGGACCACCCTTTTGGGGAGGAGACTGTGATGAACGGCCATGCGCCTGCTGCTGCCTGGCGAGCTAGCCAAGCATGCCATGTCAGAGGGTACCAACTTCTGGGAAGGCAGTTTAAAAACTGAGGGAGGAACAGAAGTGGGGCTCTCTCTGGTTTTTTAAACTTAGCCTTGACAGCGTGCACATGTGCTGGTTCTCAGCCTGGTGGGCAGTTTGGGATTTGGTGAGTTTTATAAAGGAAAATAGAGTAAGCTTAGATCTAAGATTATTCATTTGTAGTTCTACTTCCCTATTTCCCTAATTGTTATCACCTTTTGTTGTCTAATTAATTTCCAAGCAATAAAAAACTAATCTCTCGCAGATTTAAGCTCAGAGGTTTTTTTTTTCTTAGTGGTCTGGGATATATATATATACATATATGTGTGTGTGTGTGTGTGTGTGTGTGTGTGTGTGTGTGTATGTATGTATGTATGTATATAAGGGAAAAGTTAAAAGGGGGACTTTAATGCTCCTCTATCCAATTTTAAATTTCACAACTCTCAAATTAGGGAGGGTATATTAAATAATTTCTGTGCTTCCTTCTAACTCTAAATGTAATATTCTGTGATCCTCACAATAAGCTTATGAAGTAGGTTTGATTATTAGTCTCATTTTACAGTGAGAAAAATAGATTCTGAATAACAAGCTGTTATTCTCTATGTCACTTTTTCTTTGCAAAACTCCTTGACAAAGTTGTTTACAATTGTCCCTTCTTCCTCTCCAAATCATTTGCTTCTTCTACAAATTGGCTTCCAACTTCACTATTCATTTGAAATTTTTCTTTCCAAAGTTACCAATAACAATTTAATTGCTAAATCTAATGGCCTCTTCTTAATCCTAACCTTTCTCAACTTCTTTACATCATTTGTTTACTATTTTTCCTACTGGATATGTCCTTCTTTATGAGTTTTCATGTCTTTGTAATCTCTTCATTATCCTCCTATCTTCACAATCACTCTGGACTTTGTTTTGTTGCATCTTCATCTGTGTGAATGCCCCTAAAGAACTATTTTTGTTTCTCGTTTCTTTTCTCTCTATTCTCTTTTGCCTGGTGATCTCCTCACTTCACATTTTTTTTTTTTGCAGGGCAATGAGGGTTAAGTGACTTGCCCAGGGTCACACAGCTAGTAAGTGTCAAGCGCCTGAGGCTGGATTTGAACTCAGGTCCTCCTGAATCCAAGGCCAGTGCTTTATGCACTGCGCCACCTAGCTGCCCCTCAACTTCAGTTACCTTCTCTATGTGGATGAATCTCAGATCTCTTTGTATAAAAGTAATTTTTCTTCTGAATTCTGCTCCCTTATCACCATCTCGTCTGTTCTGTATCTCAACCTGCATATTCTGTAAGCAACTCAAGTTAATAAACAGAATTCATTATCTTCTCCACAAAATGCAGCTATGTCCTGAGCTCTCCTATTATTGTCTGGGATACTACATTCCTTCCAGTCATTCAGGTTTGCAACTTCAGTGTCATCCTTTTCTTCTTTCTCTCACCTCATACATCCATTCTGATGCCAAATGTTATAACACATTTTTATCACCAACATCTCTGACGTATATCCTCTTTTCTTGACTTTAATCTACCCTCATTCAAGCTCTCATCATCTCTAGACTAGACCACTTTCATAGATTTTAATTTGTCTCCTAGCCTCTACAATCCCCCGACTCTATTTCATTTTCTACTCAGCTGGAAAAAATAGATTATTTTTTTTGAGGGGCAATGAGGGTTAAGTGGCTTGCCCAGGGTCACATAACGAGTAAGTATCAAGTATCTCAGTCTGGATTTGAACTCAGGTCTTCCTGAATCCAAGGACCGTGATTTATCTACTACCTAGCTGCCCTCTCCTCAAATGATATTCTTAAAGCACAGGTCCAGCTATGTTACTGACCTGAGGGCTACAAGTCAGTGCTATTATCTTTTGACCTATTATTTCAAGGAACAAATAAAAAGACCTTTTTGTTTGAAATGTAAAGTTCTTCATGATCTGAGCCATTTCAAAACTGTCCAGATCTTATTTCCATTCCTCTCCCTATACTCAAGCCTTATTGGCTTATTTTCTGATTCCTCATACATAACACTCTATCACCTTGCTCTCCTGCTTAGTACTTGCTCTCTCCCACACTGAGAATGTTTTCTTTCCAGTTTTACAATTCTTAGAATCTTTGGCTTTCTTTAAAAGCTCAGTTCCATATACACTTCCTCCAGAGGCCTTTCCTGGATCTCCCAGCTGCAGTGTCTTCTCCTTTAAGATTACATTCCATATGTATTTATTTGTGTGTGTGGTGTGTGTGTGTGTGTGTATGTGTATCTCCTTGTATTTCCAGTGCTGAGCACAATTCCATTCCATAGTAATACTTAATAAATGTTTGTTGATTGATTTATTAATCACATAGCTACTAAGTTTCTGCAACTGAAATCCTGACTCCAACTTCAATATTCTACATATTACTCTCTGCCATAACTAATTGATTTCTAACCATTACTGCCTACATGTCAGAATGAACTAGTCATAAATGGTCACGTAAAGCGAAAGCAAATTGTTGTGCATATTCAGATGCAGCAAACATTTGACATAAGAGTCACTTATAGAGACAGCTCTAACATATGATAATTGCTTATTGAACAATATCAATGACTCAGTTTCACACCCTCCTTAAAACAAAACTAAGTGGGGGGGGGCCAGGTAGATGCATAGTGGATAAAGAACTGGCCCTAGATTCAGGAGCACCTGAGTTCAAAATCCGGCCTCAGACACTTCACACTTACTAGCTGTGTGACCCGGGGCAAGTCATTCAACCCCAATTACCGCACCAAAAACCAAATAAACAAACAAACAAAAAAACAAACAAAAACAAATGATGTTTTAACCCACTATAACCATATGCCTCAATTCAGTTAAATATTTCCCTCCTGTCCTCCAGTTTTCTTACTATTTATGATATTAGGATCACTGAACACACAGACTAATCCAAAACTGGAATTGGACTTTTTATAAGATTTAAGTTGGTTATTTTTTAACCAATTCCTAAGCAATCTAAATTTATAATTGATTTAAAATAGTTCCCCAACACATTCTATGTGTGCAACTATGGTCACATTGTTACCTCATAAGTAGATTATCACCTCCTAATAATTAGCAGTATTTCATTCACCTCTAGTGAGAGAGTTTAAGTTATTATTAACTGAAATAATAAAATCTCCAAGAGAATAATGAATAGAGTTTTATCCAGCCATATTTTTTAAAACAATAGTTAAGAGCAGAAAGAACCGTTTTTTCACTCAGTAATACATCTAAGTAGTCCAGTGAATGTTCAGTTTAATTACTCACTCAACAGATATTCAAAGATTATGTGCTCTGTTAAAAACTTTGTGCCATCAGAAGAGTTTAAGTCTTCAAAGGATCATCATTTACTTAAAGAAGGAAAGAAAAATGTTTTTAGCTCAAATTTTTATTATCTATAAGGAATGAGGAAATTAATATGAGTGAGAGAAACAATGAAATAAGAAAATATCTGGCAAAAGATGTTCAAGCACATTAATGGCTCAGTGAGAAAACTTACTATACCTGTTTATAGCCCTTAACCCATAGAGTTCTACCTATTTAGACAAGCCCCTAAGGAATTATAGGCAGCAAGAAAATAACTGTCCATACAAGATATTTGTAGCCCCAATTATTTATGATAACAAAAACTATAAAGAAAATTTGTGCCTTATAATTAGGGGAATTACTAAAATAAACTAATGTAAATGCTCAAAGTAGAATATAATTTCACTGTAAAAAAACCATGAATAATGGGGGGAGTCATGAGAGATTAGTATAAAGTTCTGAAAAGTGAAGAAATTGGCAAAAACTATAATAAAAAGAACTACAATAATGACAATAACCACTAAGATCATCTCCAATACAATGGTTTATTTTGCTTTCACATTTTCAGAGTTAAAACAGATTTTTCTTTTTTTTATAACAATCTGCAAACTACAAAAGTGGAGAGTAATTTTTGTATCATTATAAACCATGCTGTAAGGTGGTTCAACCAATGATTTTCAGCCATACTTTAGAGCAAAATTTTGGGGAGTGCTTCTTCAGAATTGCCTTAGATTTGGAAAATCAAATTTATGAATAAAATATAAACCTGACATAATATTTGTAGACACTAATTATAGTAGGAGTTCAGAATTAGAAATAATATGGTGTAATCATGTCTAATGCAATCTCAATTGTTTGCTGCTCTGTGAATCAAGATCAGCTGCATGTTTTTCATTGATCTATATCAAACCACCATGATCTTTTGAAGAACAAAAATATATAATCCCCAGGTTGAATATTTGGTATGTATAGAACTATCAAAATCCAGCTGTTTTTTAGGGGCAGCTAGGTGGCACAGTGGATAGAGCACCGGCCCTGGAGTCAGGAGTAACTGATTCAAATCTGGCCTCAGACACTTAACACTTACTAGATGTGTGACCCTTGGCAAGTCACTTAACCCCAATTGCCTCAATAAAAAAAAAATCCAGCTGTTTTTTGAAGTCTTAAAGATGACCCTATTTCTTTTAGAGCACTCTTCTGGTACTTTGGATAGTAAGTGTTCATAGCTTACTTTGTTGCTCTGCATGGTGAACTCCAATGGCATCCTAGGTACCTTTAGAACAAATCAAATATAGATGATTCAGGATGCTATTCAACAGATCAACTTTGATTTTATCCTGAGGCAACAATGATTTTCTCCCTTGATTCTTGCTTCCTGGTTCTGGGGACTTGGTGTATCTTCCTGTATCTGCCTGACATGTCAATCAGACAAAGATGATGTCCACCTGAGGTGAAATTAAAGCTTGAGTTATTATTTTACTAAATTAAATTGTAAAAATATATAATGAAAATTTGCAGCTTGTTCCTTGGAGTAAATTCTCCCTTCCATGTGTGGAAGAAACTGCCAAATATGCTGACAGTTATTCGGCATGGGGAATATGACAAGATTTTAAAAAAGGTTAAAGGAAAGGAATTCAGTATAGAACTGATTTTAGCCTTTTAAAAAAATAAAATGAGATATATCATACACCCACATATCTCCTATCATTTTTATGTCTTTAAAGTGTCCTTATACACTTACCATCATTTAGTGAGTAATCAAAGATATAGAAATTCCCTTCATATTGGCCTTTTGCTTTTAACAGCTTCTATAGTGCCTTTGTAATGTTGAGTATCGGAGAACCCATAAAATATCAGTATCAGGAACCTGATTAATGGCCACCTTAGAGACACAGAAGTACTTAATATTTCAACAATTCTCTCAAACAAGAATTTATTAAATGCCTAATTCTGAATGTGTAAGACAAAGCTCTATCTTGTTAATATATCGTTTCTTTTGTGGATTATGATCTTTGTATTTTGAATATTTTCTTCACTAGGTTGAAAAATGTAACTGATTGATTTTTGTGACTATTGACCATGAACTCCCATAATTCTTTCATAGAGGATCTGCCAAGCATGTCAACCCTCTTTTTAATAAATTCCACTGGTTTCCTATCACCTTCAAGAGCAAACAAACAAAAAATCCTGTGTTTGACATATAAAACTTTTCACAATCTGGCTCCCTCTCACCTTTCTAGATTTCTTATACCTTACCTTACTCTTTTTTTTTTTTACCTTACCTTACTCTTAAACCCCTCCCTCCCCCCATCACTTTTATTACCTGTCCTTCATGCCGTGAATACTTTTTTGACTTATTTTTACCTATTGGCTTCCCTGGCCAAAGGTTTTCCAGATGACAAGCATTAGGGAAAATCCTAGATCTTTTCATATTTTATGAATAATAATCCAGAAATTTTTCTGCCCTACTGATACTGTACTGTTAATGTTACATTTTCTAAACTAGACAGAGATCTTGTCTGAGAAGAACTAAGCCACTTACATTTACTGGGATTATGTGTCCTTAATGTCATTTATTTTTCACCCTGTTGCTCTAAGCTTACCCTTGTTGCTCTATCCTCTGCTTTTGCTTTTAGAATTATAATGAAATGAACACCACCATTGCTTCTGAAAAGGAAGTATCAACAGAGGAGTATTTTGCTCTATGTACCATCTTGGTGACTTTTTTGACTAAAACTCTCTTCTCTGGCAACAACTTCCCTATCGTTCTTGTTTACTCCATTAAAATATAAATTCATTAAGAGCAAGGACTGTCTTATTTTGGTTTCCTTGGTGTTTAGCACTGTTTGTCACATAATAATTGCTGAATAAATGTATTCATTCATTTTGCCCATCTCTAACTTTCTATAAATGACTGCCCAAAATTATTTTCTAGCAATAAGTGTCTTTGTTGGTATCTCTTACCTGATTTTGTGAATGAAAATAATTATAGGACTGGATTTTAAATTTAGGATGCCTTTTCATCACAATAATAATTACATCTATGGAAGCTGATAATGTCCCTGGGAGAGTATAGAAAAAAGAATAGGAGAATATCCAAGAAGAGAGCACTGGAGAATTTCCACTGTAGTAGAGAAAGAATGGATGATAGCATATAAAAGAAGACTATGACAGCATGTCAATAGAAAGTAGGGTGGAAAATTATATCACAGAAGCCAATGAAGAAGAGAATATCCAGTGAGCAGTGTTGGTCAACAATGGCAAAGCTTATAGAGAAATGAAGGAAAAAATGGACTGGTGGAAGGTAATAAGATTTAGAAGTTCAGAGATTGGTAATCATTTGTCAAAAATTTGTTTCAGTGACCTCACTGGGCAGAAGTAGGGCCAGAAGTCAAATTAAAAGATTTTGAGAAATATGGGAGTAAAAAGGAAGTATGGCCTGTAGACTCCTACTTACTAGGAGCTCATAATGTTGAACCTTTTTTTTTTTTTTTTGGTGAGGCATTTGGGGTTTAAAGTGACTTGCCCAGGCTCACACAGCTAGTAAGTGTCAAGTGTCTGAGGCCAGATTTCAACTCAGGTCCTCCTGAATACAGGGCCAGTGCTCTATCCACTGTACCATCTAGCTGCCCCAGGAGCTCAATAATGAAAGAGCTCAGAAGAAAGTAATGAAAAATGCTATTATTATGGTATATGTTTGAAAATAGTTATAAAAAAAGTAATCCTGTGGTGAAGCAAGTAAAGTACAAAAAACCTTTGGGATTCCTAGAGATGGATTCTATAGGTTTTCCTGATCAAGAAATACGAATATCTATTTTTAAAAAAGATGAAACAGTAGGGGGAAGCTTATAAGGGAGGGTCAGAAGTAAAAAATAATAACAGTCTAGGTTTTATTAGTATATATCTTCAATTCTTTTTTCTTCACCACTGTGTGATTTACCCTACCCCCTAGAATACAAGTGATTTAACTATAGTCCTAATCAGTTTATAAACTGCAAATTAAGAATTAAAAATTTAGATATTTGTTTCAGCTTAAGAGTTATTATATTTAGATATTCTTTACTGACTTAAGCATAAGATATATATGCACATATGTATATATACATACATATACACACATGCATGCATGTGTATGTATACATGCATATACATATGAAAACATACACATCTATATGTGTATATATACACACATAGACACATGCATGCATACATACATATAGCTAACACGCAATGCTAACTTGTCTACTATACAAGCATAAACCAAAGATTCAACTATTTGTTTTCCAATTGTTGTTAGGTATAGCCACCAATCAGCTTAAAGGTTAGATACCTAAAATAGTAACTTTTTTTTTTGTGAGGCAATTGGGGTTAAGTGACTTGCCCAGGGTCACACAGCTAGTAAGTGTTAAGTGTCTGAGGTCGGATTTGAACTCAGGTCCTCCTGAGTCCAGGACCGGTGCTCTATCCACTGCGCCACCAGCTGCCCCTAAAATAGTAACTTTTGAGCTATAAGGGAACAGTCAGAGTAGGAGAAGTTGGAAAGCTAAGCTTAACTAATATTGTGCAAAGTCTTGATACCTCAGAAGCAATTCAGAGAAAGATAGGCAAGTTGGCAAAAATGAAATCTAGTAGATGGCTTCTTCTGTTTTGAGCTTGTTATTTAGTAACAAGGCTATTTTAAGCAGGATATATAGAATGGAAAGAGATTATACAAGTGTATGACTGATGGTTTCTTTTTTCCTATTCCACACTTATTGTATTTGCAGCCCCTGAGATTATGTTAATTTGTGGGAGTAGTCATGGTGTATAGCTATCTGTGGATTCTGTCTTTGGGTCCTAGACCTGAAACTGGCTTATTGTGAGACAGGATCCCTCTCTCAATAAACCTAATTTTTCTTTTGGCTTGGAGACTTTATTTTTGGTTGTTGTTGTTGTTGTTGTTGTTGTTGTTGTTTTGATTGTTTGTTTGTTTTTTTTCCTGTGTCCAACACTGTGACATAGAAATTTTCACACACCACCACTTTTCCCTTTCTCTCTCCTGACTCTTTCTTGCCTACCTGACAAAATTTACAATCTCAGCTACTTGGAGATCTCATAAATACAGGTGACAAAAAATATGTGAATGATCAGTAATGATAATATTAGCAAGCATTTAGATAAAACTTTAAGGTTTTTAATTCCTTTGCATATGTTATCTCATTTGATCCTCAAAACCCCACAAGGCATGTATTTTTATCCAAATTCATACAGATAAATTAACTGATACTGATTGTGGTTAAATGACTTGCTCAAGGTCATACTACAAGTGTCTGAAGCAGGATTTAAGCTCATGTTTTTTCTGATTATGAATCTGACCCTCTGCTGACAATGCCACCTAGATGAAAGAGGAGTGTCATAACCTAAATTAATTTACAATTAGTCTAAAATAGGGTGCAATCTTTGTGGTAGAGATTCTTGAGCAAAGTGGCCTTTTGCAGGTACTTGGCTACTACAGGGATCCATCTGACCACTCCAATTAGTCAGCCAGGGAGAAGGATATATGGAATGAATACTAGATAGAAGTACAAAATCATATACACCTGAATCTGATTAATTTTCACATGAATCATGATATCTTCACTGGGACTCAGTGAATATAGAGTCATCTGGAGAGCGTGGAATTTGAGTTGATTTGGGGAATATTGAAAACTACAAGCAGAAGAATTTATGAATGCAGGTTTTCTTCATTCTGCACTTTTAAGCAAATGATTAGGATGAAATTATGTTCCATAGAATGCCAGATGAGTCACTATAATATTGGCTATATTTAAAACAGAATAAGGATTTACTGAATATTATTTTGAAGACAAGAAAATATATTTGAAGTGTTTATTTCAGTATGTGGAATGCACTGACAGATAAGGGCACAGTTTAAAAACACCTAACAAAGGATTCATGGACGAGGCATTGAAGCAGGTATTTCAAATAGTCTCAAAAATGTGGTCTAAGAAAAATATATCCTTTTACGGATTAGTGTGATTTGTTTGGCTGCATCATGTAGCTTGCATGGTATAGACTTGAGTCTGAAAAGATGCAGAAAAAGAAAGAGATTTCCATGTTGGTTTCATATAAGAAAGGATTTTATGAGGGAAAAAATTTAATAAAAAGAAGATAATCAAGCAGTTAAATCTAGTTATATTAAGGATAAAGTTACTTCATTTTTGATGAATTACAATTTCTTGCCATTCTCTTTCTATTGATATTTAATCTGTACTTTCAGTGCCCTGAAAGAAAATTCAATATAATTTAAAACACTCTTTACTCTTAAAACAAAAAGTATTTTGTCTCTACGGCAGCTATGTGAGTATTGCTCCCCTTGATTGTGTTGTTATTACTGGTTAAATAAAATGTTTCCCATCCTCTATTAGTATGAATTACACAATAAATACTAATTTGAAAAAAAAGGTCTTAACATTTTGCTGATGATTACAAATATAATTAGTGAAAATACAAGTTAATAATAGGGATATGTTGATTATATAGTAAGCAAATTTGGTAATGAAAGGGTCTTAGCATAATAATGAAAGGGCTGGTTAGATATTCAAAAATTAAGAAAAGGTTATGAGGAATATCTCAGTCTCCCTCTTCTGAAAAATGGGGACAAATAGCATTTATATCACTATAAAGTTCTTTGGAAAGGTTAAAGTGTCATATCAAAATTTTATTTATTTTATTGCTTTTTTGTTACCCTTATTTTTGTCTATATACAAACTCCTGGAACTCAGTTCATGTTCTTGTGAATTTATTACCCTAAGAGATCAGGGAATTGAGGATAATCCATGAAGCCACCGGAATTGAGTAATGATAAGAAAGGTAAAAGGGAACCCTAGAGATGCAGTGTCATAGGAGCTAAGAAAAGAGTAGAGTCAGTGAGAAGGAAGGTGTACATCCAGGAGCTACTATAATAGTATAATAATGAATCCATCTAGAGCAATGGGCTGTCAGGAAATCAGAGATATACTCATATTGGGATCTGTAGGGAATGTCAAGTGGAGGTGGACATATACTAAATTTGAGCAAATATTTGTCGGAATATAATATTGGTTAGCTCAACTTCCTTATTTAAATCATACTATTTTGCCGGTGCATATACAAAATAGTGGCTTTAGTATTTGGATCAAAATGCCTAATAAGTTCAATTGAATAGACAATTGGTTGATTACTTAGAGCAAAACACAGCTGTCATGCCAGTTATCTGGAATTTTAAAGATTCAAAAACTGCTTTTTGACAATTTAAAAAATATATCAATTAGTTGTACAGGCTTACACCCAACATCCCCCAACCTCCAATAACTGGAGAGAGATCTAGGGAACCTTAAAGGATATTGATCCATAGTTAGATTTTTGAGAGGCTTGTGGAATTTTGAGATAGATGCATTATTTCTAATCATTAAACAATTGTGACATTTAAATGACATTTAGAAGATAGAGCTATCTTTGAGGGATTCACCTTGGATGAGGATTGCCAATTGGTAATGCTACTTCATTGAGAATGAAAGGCTTATCTAGTGAGCAGAACCAGGAGAGCATTGTACATAGTATCAACAACATTGTGTGTTGATAAAACTGATAGACTTGACTTTTCTTAGCAATACAACAGTCCAAGATAGTTCCAAAGACTCATGATCGAAAACTCTATCCAAATCCAGAAAAAAATAACTGTGGAATCTAGAATGCAGCTTGAATCATACTATTTCTACTTTTTTGTTTTTGTTTTTTTAGGTTTTCCCTTTAGTTCTGATTCTTGTTTCACAGCATGACTAATGCAGAAATATGTTTAATGTGATTGAACATAGACCGTCGTGAGACAGGTTAGTTTTACCCTACTGATTAGGGGTTGTCGCCATAGTAATCCTGCTCAGTATGAGAGGAACCGCAGGTTCAGACATTTGGTGTATGTGCTTGGCTGAGGAGCCAATGGGGCGAAGCTACCATCTGTGGGATTATGACTGAACGCCTCTAAGTCAGAATCCCCCCTAAGCGTGATGATAGAACTGGCATGGACCAGGGCAATCTGACTGTTTAATTAAAACAAAGCATTGCAGGGCCCGTGGCAGGTGTTGACACGATGTGGATTTCTGCCCAGTTCTCTGAATATCAAAGTGAAAAAATTCAATGAAGTACGGGTAAACAGCGGGAGTAACTATGGCTCTCTTAAGGTAGCCAAATGCCTCATCATCTAATTAGTGACATGCATGAATGGATGAACAAGATTTCCACTGTCCCTACCTACTATCTAGCAAAACCACAGCCAAGGGAACGGGCTTGGAAGCATCACAAAAGGTTGCTTAGCAAATCTTTTGCTTTTTGTTTTTGTTTTTGACTTTTGTTTCTTTTGCTTTCTTTTAAACTCAATTTTGTAAACTAAGTGAATTTTCAAAGACATTTTAAGTATATCCTGTGGGGTCCTTGGGCCTCAGAAGCTATCACAATTTTTTTTTTATTTTTGAGAGAACAATGAGTTTGGTGAGTTTTGTTTATGGGATTATGTGTTTTTAAAGGGTTATTGAAAGGTATTGCTTGATTTATCAATGAACATATTGAATATTGAGTCTTGCTGATTGAAGTTTTATTTGTTTTTGATAAATTATCACTTTAAGTATCTGTTATTGTCATACTAGATAGAGAATTCATGTATAAGATGATGTGTTTATATGCTCAAAGAAAATTATTTAATAATGTCTAATGTCATCAGCTATTATATTCATTTATCATTTATATGTCATTATACTCTGGGCATGGTTTGGAATTATTGTACATATTACAAGTATAATTCCTCAGTTATGCAGCATAACACTCATTTTTACCATCATACTGTCTTTGGTAAAAATTAATATAAGATTTATGAATTATGGAAACTTATCTTTGCAGAGATTAACTGCTTTTACAATGAGCTTGATACAGGCCCTGGAGAGAATACATGTACAACAGGAGGAGAGAAGGGTACAAGTAAGTCCATGGTTTGCTTATGATGGCAACTATGTAGATCACAATTGCTGGACTCAGTCCAGTTTATTCCTCTCTCCCTTCTACTAAAATAAACTAGTTTAACTTAATTTGTTTTCTTTTTATTCACTCAGTCTGATGGTATGGTCAGAATCCATTCACCTGTGGCCTAGCACAATTACTGATGTCTCAGAACCATGAGATGTGGTACAGTATCCTTTCCATAGCATTTTCAGGTGTCATGAACACATTACTAAATTTGGCTTTTATCCAGACACATGGTGGTAAGAAGTGTTATAGACTGCATAACTATCTCAACCATGTATTATATAAAGGAGGGAAATGTAATGGAATGTATTAATTTGACAATGCTATGTTAAGGATCAGTAAAGTCCAGCAGTTCAACAGCTAAAGAAGTGAATCCAGCTTTCCAAACCAGAGTCTAGACCAGAGTCCAGCTTTCCAGACCAGAGTGCAGACAAGAACCCAGTTTTCCAGACTAGAGACCAGACCAGAGTCCAGTTCTCCTGATGACATCTTACTACTCCAAGAAGACAAGAGCTCAGAGACATTAAATGAAGATTTATTTTGTTGTTTTTTTTCCTTTTGTTATTATATACATCATGTGTAACATGTATTCTCTGCAGAAACTCTCCCTCTGCAGGCCAGGTGTCAAAGCACCAATTCATGAGGGACTGCCCCTCTGGACAAAATTTCCCCTTTCTCTCCTTTTCTGTAATGTTATTGATATATTGTTTGCTAGCATAGGGTATTATATTCTGTTATTTTTGACTGTTTTATCAACAAACCCATAATGTTTTCCAAAGAAACAAAGGGAGGAATGTAGTAAAAATTATTTGTGGTATAGGGCATCTTTTGAAGGACCTCCCCTTTTGGGGGACAAAAGAGTGAATGCTCCCTGAAGGGAGGTTAGAGGGCACTTCAGAAATACTAGCTCTCGAGTCACTTCCAGAAAGCTAGTTGGTGCTCTACTTGGCGACTGCAGTCCTGGTGGTGCGTGCTAGTTCTCAGTCTAGCAGGCTGTTCAGGTGTTTGGTGAGTTAATGACAAAAAAACCCTAAATTCCTTTGAATTAGCTTAATAGAAAATGGCCTGAGGATTGCATAGTTTAGAGTTAAGAATATCTATCTATATTTCTATTTTCCTTTTTCCTTATCTTTGAATTTTATTTGTTTCACCTTTGTTGTTTAATTAATTCCCCAAGTAATAAAATCTGATTCTTTTGTGAACTAAAGCTTAGAGGCTACTTTCTTGTTGGCCTGGGAGAAATATCTAAAAAGGGCAGTTCAGAGGGGAGGTTAAACCTAAAAGGTCCCTCTTATTTCTGGGACCCCCCAATATTAAGGCGAAATCACCCAAATAATGGCCCCGTATATAAAATTTTGGCCCTCACAAACCTATATCAGATGGCTTGCTGTCTTCAGGAGGGGGGAAGCGAGGAGAGAGAGGGAGAAAAATTGAAACTAGAATTCTTATAAAAACAAATGTTGAAAACTATCTCTACATTCAACTAGAAAATAATAAGATACTTTTGTGATAAAAAAGGCTTATCTAGGAAATATGCCTAAGGTCTTTTCATAATTATATCACACAGTGGGTAGAGCAGCAGGCCTGGGAATTCAGGAAGAACTTATCTTCCTGAGTTCAAATCTGTCCCTAGACACTTAGTAGCTATGAGACCTCTGAGCAAGTTCACTTAATCATCTTTGCCTCAGTTCTTATCTATGAAATGAGAAGGCAAAGGCAAACCACTTTTATTTTTGCCAAGAAAACCCCAAAGGGTATGGTGGGTAAACTGAAAGAACACAATAACAAAAAAACTTGCTATATACACCAGGGCACAAGAACAGCCCCCTCCTACTTCTTTCATCTCCTTGAGATAAAATGTTCCTAGCAAGGTTAAATATATATATATATATATATATATATATATATATATATATATATATATATATATATGTATGTATATATTTCTAATAATAACCTTTTTATTTATAGTTTGGGGTTCTAATTTTTATCCCTCTTTTGGCTCCCTCCCCTCCCCCCTCCCTGAGGTGGCAAATAATCAGATATGGTTTATACATGTATGATTATGTAAAAACATTACCATATTTGTCATTTTGCACAAGCAAACTTGATTAAAAGGAAAAAAAATAAAGTGAAAAATAGCATGCTTCAGTCTGCTCCACCAATATTAGTTCTTTCTTTGGAGGTGGATAGGATGTTTTATCAGTAATCTGGTGAGATTGTCTTGGATCATTATATTGTTGAGAATAGTCAAGTCATTCACAGTTCTTCTTCAAACAATATTGCTCTCTGTGGACAATGTTCTCTTGGTTCTGCTCACTTTACAATACATCATCTCATACTTGTTTTTTCAGGCCATTTTGAAGTCATCCTGTTTGTCATTTCTTATAGCCCAATAATATTCCATCAGCATCATATAGCCCAGTTTGTTTAGCCATTCCCCAATTGATGGACATTCCTCTGATTTCCAATACTTAGCCACGACAAAAAGAGCTGTTATAAAGATATTTGTACAACTAGGTCTTTTTCTCTTTTGGGGGATGCCTTTGGGATATAAACATAGCAGTGTTATTGCTGGATCAAAGGGTAGGCACAGTTCAATAGCCTTTTGGGCATAGTTCTGAATCGCTCTCCAGAATGGTGGGATCTTTTCACCACTTCACTAATGGTGGATTAGCATCCTAGCTTTCCCACATCCCTTCCAACATCCAATATTTTCCATTTGTTATATTTGCCACTGTGATAGGTGAGGTAATACATCGGAGTTCCTTTAATTTTCATTTTTCTGATCAATAATGATCTAGAATATTTTTCACAAGATTATAGATAGCTTTGATTTCAAAGTAAAATATCTTCAGTGTATTGCCTGATAAGGGCTTTATTTTGACATCTTATTCCTATGTCCTTTTTTTTGTGACCTTTAAAAAAAGTAGGGAGGAATTCTTAGGGTGGAGCAAAGAAAGGTAAAGTAGAGAAAGCACTTAGCTCTCCAATATTTACTTCAAAAAGAAATAAACAATAAAAACAACAAATCAAATTGATTTCCAGAATACTAGAGTCAAAAAATATCAGAGTGATAAATTATTGCAGTCTGAGACAAAATAGAATATCAGAAAGCGAAATATCTGACATGAAGCAGGACACTGGTCCAGAAACCATGTGGATGAAACAGTAGTAGTAGGACTAGGTGGTGGTGACAGAAGAATTAGCAGTTTTGGGAGCTCTCAAGCCAGAGATGATAAGGGGACCTTGTACCTAGTCAGAAAGCTATTATAGGGTATCTTGATGTAAGCACTAGATGCAAGAACAAATGTTCTTCAGCAACTCCATTGCCTATAACCACTACTCCATCATAGTTCAAGGGTAGAGGATCACTTGCAGTCAAACGGAATTTAATGCTTTGAGGTCAGTATCACATCTAGTCCCAAGGGAGATAGGAGCTTGAGGAGCTATATTGATTGAAATCTCAAGGGATCAGGGGACCTTCCTCTGTAAAAACCAGAGGCAGATCAAGAGAATAATGACCACACTTCTCCCCATATTATACCATTTTGGAAACATTGAAAATTTCAAACCCCCACAGAAATAGCTCTTAAAAGAACAGTGTGAAAAAGCCTGAAGCTTGAGACAGAAATCACCACCACCCACCCCCACACTGCCCCCATCACACACATATGTAATGATTAGAATGATGCCACCTGCTGGAGATTTACTCTAGGAAACCTCCACCATGAGGAGAATGCATCTGAGGGCAAGCCATGTGACTTTTCTTTGGCGTCAGGAAGTAATATTTGCTTGTGGATGAAGAAGGGGAGAGGCTGGCTCTCTTGATCTCTTTCATCTGGACTCTCCTGGAGAGTGGAGCTAAATGTCCTCTTCCTTTGATAGATAGATGAATCTAGGCCTCTTTATCTCTCTCTTCACCAAATTCTTATTCTCCTTAATACATGCTTAAAAGACAAACTCTTGATAAAGCTTATAATATATTGATGACCACTCATTAGATATTTTAGACTAGCTAGAATTTTAACCCCTTACAGATGGCTGACCACAATGAGGAAAGCTTGAATCTCGATCTTCTGATCTTCTAGTTTGGTAAGAAATGTTTTTCCCTTTTTCCACATGTGCCTGTCTCTTTAATTGGGTTTCTTGTAACAGCTAAGCACCTAGATTAAGTACCTGGTTTAACTCTTAATTACTCTTAGCCTCCTATTTTCAAGCCTTGCTCCCTTTTACAAAATGGACCAGGGTCTGTGGGACCAAAAAAGCCTTTTATATTTTAGTGTTCTAAGTCTCTTCTCCTGGCTTTTCAACCAAGTCAAAACTGGCCTCGTGTTTAAATTGAGTCCTTATGGGTTCAAATGTTCTATTCCTATTTTTAATTTTTTACTCTTACTTTTCTTTGTGTTATAGTGAGGAAAGTTTTGAATTATAAAAAGGGGACTGATGAATACTATAGAAATTAAGAACACTAAGACATTGTGAATTATAGAAAGGGGGTGGAAGATGGTACATTTTATATCATTCAGGACTCCCCCCTTGAGAAAATAATTGCAGCATGTGATGCTTACACTTACAAGCTACTGATTCAGCCAGGCATGACAAAACAAGGCTTATCAAACTGTGTTTTATGTGGCATAAAAAAATATTCTAGCTTACGGGAAAAGAAATGGTTTGAGAATGGATCTTTTGACTACTTAACACTGAAAAATTTATAAATAATCCTGCACTTTGAGTCCCCCAAAGATTTAATTTATTGGGACCTGTCGAATAAAGCCAGCAGGCTCATACAGGAATTTACACAGGAGAATGCAGCTTTTTCAAATTCTAAAAATAAGAGTTTCTCTCCTTTTGGATGTCTGGAGGCTAGGGCTGAGGTCAAAACCCTGGTCCCTCCCCTCCTCTGGTGCCACCTCCTACTCCTACCATGGCTATGTCCTTGATCCGCCTGCCAGGAAGTCAAGAGATCTTTCTCAGGTCCTGAGCTTGGGCATGTGCACCTTTCTCTACCTGAATTTCTAGCTTCTACTCTGTTAGAAGAGCAAACAGCTTTGACCCAACCCCAGCTAAGCAGTGATTCTGACTCGACCTGCTGTGGTTCTCCCGAACCAACTTTAGAAGACCCTTTAAATTCCAATATGCTCGTTTTGTTCATATTTTGTTAATCTGCTTTTGTCTTTAATTAGTAACCTTTAAAGCATTTGTATTATGAAAAGGACTGACAGATAATATAGAGGGGTTAAAGAAGACAAACAAGATAAATAAAAATGACAATCATCATATTTCAAGAAGATACATTTTGCAGAAATGTAGAAGTAAGCACCAAGGTATTTTATGAGTATTGGGGATTTTAGTTATCAGAAGTGTTCTAATTCACTCAGAGAAATAGTGTCAGTTCAGAGGTTACATAAAGATTTCTATGCTATTACATCTATATTTTGAAATTAATAGTTTGGGTTTATTTTCCTAGAGATTTTCATGCTTTTAGGATTGTGTTTTTTACTTAGCTTAAAAAAAGGGGGAGAATATTTGTAAAAGCTTTTTAAATTCATGGATCAAGTTTATATTTTGTAATACTCTTATTAATGTTCAGTTCATATTCATTTATATTTCCCTAGTTTGAATTTCATTGTCTTTCATTCTTCCATGTGTATTTTGTTGGGTTTGTTATCTCTAATTTTGAAACAATGCAAGATGGTTTTGATTTCATAATACAATGTTAATTTTGGGTTTATTGTGCTCCCATATTCTGAGTTCTTTTTTTTGTTGTTGTTATTTTTTTCTCTCAACTGATTATTTGATCAAACTCTATAAAGCATTTCCCTGGCAAATTGGTTTCCATGGCAAGTGTAAATTGATTCTAGAAGTTTTATTTTTGATAAACATATTCAAAAAAAGAGGGGAACATTTGTAGAAGTTTTTTTTTTTTTTCAAAAAAATGTTTTCTTTAAGATTGTGTTGTGTTTTAACTTGTATTTACATATGTTCTGATTTTTCATAAAACCAATTGTATATTTAGTAAAAAAAGAGGTATTATTTGAAATTATTGCATAATTGCATATTATATTCTGAATTCTGAATCAAGGTACATTCACGTTTTTGTGATCATTATTATCCTCAATTTTTAAATCCATATGAGACTTGAATTATGGGAATTTATCATTTAAGACATTAATTGAAAAAAATAAAATAAAATAAAAAATAAAAAAGACATTAATTGCCTTCATTCTGAGTTATCAGATGCCATTTGCCAGGAAGCCATCTGATCACAAGAGGAATACAAGAAAAAGCAGACATGTCACATAAGGGGAGACATGCATGAAATCAAGGTACGGCCAAGGGAACGGCTTTTTGACAAATGTTGAGTTTGGTTTCTCTTGGTTTAATTTTTCCCCACAATATTGTACAGATGGCTGGAAGTTTTCATCCCACCCATCCCATTCTACACCTGGCTTCTATGCCCCCTCCTATATGCCTGATGCTATGGACATCTCAATCCACGCATTTGATTAAGTCTTACTCAGTTTCCTCCAATATGTTCGGTAACATGGACATACATCCCATCCACATATTTTAAACCTGTCTTACTGCATGGGCAGTATATATTGCTCAAGTGTGGCAATGCTCATATCCCATCATTTCTCTGTTCTTTTGTGGTAGTTCCCATAATTATCTCAGGTGTCATGATAAATACAGTGTTGAAATTGGCCTTGTCATCTGTTACCAATTATATTAGATTTTAAAATTACTCATAATGGCATGAGGATAATTAGGCAGATGATGCAAAATGTGATGAAACAAAGATAAAAATTATTTTTTAAATTAATATCACAGCAATTGTTCTTCCCAATTTACCCTCCACAAGGGGGCACTATAGTAATATTAAGTTTTAGAGAATGTTGCAATTTTTGTTTTATTATATGTTTCATGTGTAACAACTAAGATTCTGAATTCCCTTAGACATGTTTTTAAGCACTCTCATTGTTTTATTTGATTATTTACAAAGCTATTTTAATGTTGTGTTAAGCTCAATTTTATAGGAAATTTTCCTGTCTGATTAGCAGTATCCACACATCAACCCCTGAAAAGACTTCCATTCCATGACTACACCCAGAGGACATCACAAGAATCATTTGAGAAAAGACTTTCAAAGACTTTAAATGAACAGTTTTGTTTTGTTGTTGTTGTTGTTGTTTTCCCTTCTGATATTATATATACCATTTATAACATGTATTCTCTGCAGAAGCCCTCCCTCTGCAGGCCAGTATCAAAGCACTGATTCATGAGGGACTGCCCCTCTAGACAAAATTGCCCCTTTCCCCCTTTTCTGTAATGTTATTGATATATTGTTTGTTAGCATAGGGTATTATATTCTGTTGCTTTTGACTGTTTCATGAAGTAAACACCACACGTGTTTTGCAAAGAAACAAAGGGGGCACTGTAATGATTGTAATGATGCCACCTGCTGGAGACTGACTCTAGGAAAGCTCCACCATGAGGAGAAGGCATCTGAGGGCAAGCCATGTGGCTTTTATTTGGCATTAGGAATTGACATTTGCTTGTAGGAGGAAGAAGAGGTGAGGCTGGCTCTCTCGCTCTCTTTGGTCTGGACTCTCGTGGAGAGTAGAACTAAATGTGTTCTCCCTTTAATAGATAGATGAATCTAGCCCTTTCTCTCTCTCTTCACCAAATTCTTATTCTCCTTAATAAATACTTAAAAGTCCAATTCTTGATAAAGCTTATAATATATTGGTGACCACTCAGTAGATGTTTTAGACTAGCTAGAAATTTAGCTCCTTTACACATAGTAGTACAAAATTCAACATTTATATAAAATTCTAAGTCAATAAATGGTGTGGAAAGTGCCACATAACCATCATCAATGAATATGCTGATAAACGCTGATAAGGTCAAAGAAAAATTTTATGAAGATTTGGAGACCCTGTACATCAATGTGCTGAAAGAGGACAAGCTTGGAATTCTGGGCAATTTCAACACCAGAGTAGGGACAGCCTTTCAGACATGACAGATTCCTTGGATGGAAAGGAGTCAGAAATAAGAAAAGTAAAGGTCACTTACTACTGAAGATTTATGTTTCTTCTGACCTTCTCATCACTAACGCTGTCTTCTACTTACCTTAGTGCAAGAATACTTCATGAATGTATCTTTGCAGCAGACTTGGCATTTAATAGATTATGTCATTTTAAGGAGAAGAGACAAACAGGATGTAAGAGTGACAAAGGCATTGTGCAGTGCCGTGCTGGACTGATCAAAGACTTATTCTATCCAAGCTAAACATTCACATTCAACAAAAGCATTAGACCCAAAGCAAGATGACTACCAGAAAATGTCAACAGATTAGAATCTTTCTCCAAATATAAACAGTTTCTTTTTAATCTAAAGGGAAAGCTGAGCCAACACAGTTGGCAACAGTGGAGAAGAAAGGATGTGGGCACCTTTCAGAGATTTAGTCTACAGCAGTGCATTTATTCATCTGGGGAATATGAGAAAATAATGGGATTTTGCCAATGCCCAAAGGCCCCAACCAGAGGCAATTGATCTAGATTGATTGAATTAAGTGAGACTGACAGAGTGATTGACCTTGCTGATTAACGCACTTAAAGTTAATTAAATTGAAACCACACCTGGACAACCCTCAACAGGGTCTTGTTCTCATAAGCTAAGGACTTTGAACTCAACAAGGAGCCCAACCTCAAGTCCAGTGAACCAATGGATTTGAGTAATGCTAACCAATCAGCTTGAAGGATGGCCTCTTCTGGGGAAGGGAGGCAGGAAGTGGAAAGTGCTGTTTCTTCTCTCAGTTCAGTTCTTGAACAGGCTGGTGGAGGCAGAGGGACTTGGGAAATGAAGCAGACCAGGTTGAACCCTTATCTCTTCTTTAGGAGAGATAGGATTTTTCTTGGTTTTCTGACCTAGGTGTTCTCTTTTTCACTAATAAATGCTTAATGCCCTGAACTGGTGCTAATGCTTCTAATTTATAAGTTACCCTAGCTAGTTTTCCCCGACACTGGGGACAGGAAAAAGGTGACTATACATTAGATTTTACTCATCAGTCAGAACACTTGCAAGCATAAAGACTAATTTAATAAAAATGATAGGAAGATTGTCAAGTTGCCAAATAAAAATCAAGAATCCCACAGGATTTATCAGCAAGATCGTTCATCTACCTCTAAGAAGGTAACATTTAATTCCATCAAAAGTAAAGTGCAAGTGAAACCTAGAGAAATTCAGGATTCTTGGCTCTGTAAAAAAGGCAGATAAAATTCAGTTTTATGCTTATAGTAACAATCCAAAACACATTTATAATGTTTAGAAGGGTATTTAAAAGTCTAAGACTTATGGTATATCACAAGTATTCAGTGATGAGGAAGTCACATTTTTCATGATAAGGGCATGATCCTGGAAAGATGGTCTAAACAGCAATAGTGTTCTCAACAGACTGTCATCAATCAATGATGACCAGATACCTTAGATTGAAATCAATCCATTTCCAGCTGAAATTCTAACTAACGAAGAGGTTTTGAATGCCATTAGCTTCATCTCATGTGGCAAAGTGCCTGATGCTAATTCTATTGCAGCTGATATTTACAAGGCAGGGAGTCCACTGAACATACAAAAGCTGACAGAAAATTTCCAGGTTATATTGCAAGAGGAAGTTATCCCCCAGGAGTTGAAGGATGTCTCCATTGTGAATCTCTATAAAGGAAAGTGAAATAGGTTGTCCTGTGAAAATCACAGGGGTGGCAGAGGTGGGGTGGTCTCTCTCATGGTCATTGCAGGAAAGATTCTTCTCAGAGTTCCTCTTAATAGGCTGATTCTTCAGCTGGAAGGTGGTCATCTCTTTTAGAGCCAGTGTGACTTCAGAAAAGGCCAAGGAATGGTCCATACGGTGTTTGTAGTTCAACAACTCCAGTAGGAATGCCAGAAACAGTACAGGCATCAGTACACATTTGTGGATTTAAAAAAAAAAAAGATTTTTTGATACTGTCAGTCATGAGGGCTTGTAAAAAAATATGGTAAAATTTGGTTGCCCATGGAAGTTTAGTATTGTACTCCAGTTTCATTATGGTATGCTTATCTGGATTCAGGATAATGGACAATGCTCTTTCACTTTCCCAGTCACCAACAGAATGAAGCAGGGCTATGTGCTTACTCCCATATTTTTTTAGCATATTTTCTGTGATGTTGTCAGATGCCTTCAATGACAATGAAAATGGCATCAAGATAAGTTACTGCACTGATTAGTAAACTGTTCAACTTAAAAAGGCTACAAGGTAAGACTAAAGTTGAGGGAGAGTTGGCATGTGACTTTTTGTTCACAGATGATTATGAACTCATTGCAGCTTCTAAAGCTATGATGCAAAAAATATGGATTGATTCTCTGCTGCTTGTGATAATTTTGGCCTAATTATTAATACCAAGAAAACAGGTTCTCCACCAGCCAGCACCACACCATCAATAAGGGTACCATCAGTTACAGAAAATTAAAAATATTTTCATGTTGTGGATAAGTTCATTCACCTTGGAAGTGTACTTTCCAGTGAGGTACACATTGATAATGAGGTTGATGCATACCTTGTCAGAGCTAGCTTGGTGTTTGGAAGGCTCTGAAGGAAAATTTAAGAAAAAAAGAGGTATTAGACTGCCTAACAAACTGAAGGTCCACAAAGCCATTGTGCTGACCTCATTGTTGTCTGTCTATGAAGCCTGGGCAGTATACCAAAGCAAAGAGAGGAATCTGAATTACTTCCATATGAATTGTTTTGGGAAAATCCTGAGGATTGCCTGGAAAATAAGGTACCAGACACTGAGGTCCTTTCTGGAACTGAACTGCCAAGCATTCAAACTCTACTTCAGAGATGAGAACTCCAATGAACTGGCCATGTTCTTCAAATGCCCAAATTATATTTGCCTAAAAGACAACTTTATGGAGAATTAACATAAAACAAGCTCTTAAGTAGAGATCAGAAGAACCAATATGAGGACATTTTCAAATTCTCTCTGAAGAACTTTGGAATTGAGAATTAGACAAGGGAGAAGCTTGCACAGGACCATCCAGCATGACCTGTCTGTATCAAAGAAGGCACTTTATGAGTAAAATAGAATTGCAGCTGCTCAAAAAAATAGGAGATGCACAATTTTAGAGAAATTGCCACTCCAACTGTTTATATGATGTATTTGTGTGTGCTTGACCTGTGGTGGAACCTTCTAAACTAAGATTTGTCTAATCAGCCACTGGGAGATAACTATATCTTGACCCCAAACTAGTGGTGTCATTTTGGTCCTCTTTGAGAAAGAAGGAAAACAACCAGTTATTGTGACAGGGAAGATCAAGACACAAACTCAGAATAAGAAAATGAAGCAAAAACCCCCAAATTTACAGAGAAAAATCTCAAAAAGAAAATGTTAATTGGAAACAAGCCCAACAACATTTCCTGAAAAACTAAAAATAATTTCAAACATCAAAGAAAACATTAGAGTAAAAATTAGATTAAGAAACAAAAGGAAGAAAATCATGGGGAAAAAACAATAGTTTGGCAAAAGTGACAAAAAAGGTAAAGAAAACAACCCCGTAAAAGACCAAAGGTAGCCCAAAGGAAAAAAAAAAAAGAAGCATAAAAATTCACTGATGAAAATAACTCCTTAAAAAGCAGATTTGTCCAAATGGGAAAAAAAAAGTGTTACATATGTAGCTAAAATATATAATTGGGTGAGTGGGAGCTAATGACTTTCTAGAGATATTAATAAACAATAAAATAAATGCAAAAGAATAAAAAAAGAGGTAAATGTGAAACAACATTGAAAAAATAACAGATGTGAAATATAGATCTAGGAGATATAATTTAAGAGTTATTAGATTACCTGAAAGTCATGATCAAAGAAAGAGCCTATATATCATATTTCAAGAAATTATCAAGGAAAACTGCCTTGATAATCCAGAATGAGACGGTAAAAGGAAAACTAAAGATTCTTCCAATTGCAAAATTGGGAAGAACATCCCAAAATGAAAACCCCCAGGAATGCCAGAGCTCTCAGGTCAAAGTTAAAATACTTCAAGCAGAGAAAAAGAAACAATTCAAATACCATAAAGCCACAGTCAGGATTATACAAGATGTAAGGCCTTAAAAGAATAGAGGGAGGCAGCTAGGTGGCACCGTGGATAGAGCACTGGCCCTGGATTCGGGAAGACCTGAGTTCAAATCTGGCCTCAGACACTTAATACTTACTAGCTGTGTGATCTTGGGCAAGTCCCTTAACCCCAATTGCCTCAGAAAAAAAATTTAAAAAAAGAATAGAGGGGTCAGAATATGATATTCTGGAAGTAAAAAGAGCTGGGATTACAAACAATAATAACCTACCTCCCAAAATTGGGTCTAATCCTTTGAGGGGAAAATGGATATTAATTAAATAGAGAACTTTCAAGCATTCCTGATGAAAAGACTAGAGAGGAATACTGAATTTAGCATTCAAATGCAAGATATGAGAAGTATATAAAAAAAAACATGAAACAGAAACCATAGGGAGCCTAATAAGGATAAACTCTACTTTTTTTTATGGTAAGATGACACATATATCTTCTAAGAACTTTCTTATTATTAAGGCATTTATAAGGAATCTACATAGAAAGAGGGTGTTGGAGTGAGTTGATTAGGTTGGGAAGATGTAAAAAAATGTATAGACAAGAAAGAAGGATACCCAGGGTTGAGGAAAAAGGTAAAGTAAGAATAGGGAAAATAATCTCACATAAAAGAGGTGTGAAAGGAAGAACTTTTACTCTGGAGGGGAAATTGTCAGGGATATTGGAAGGCAACACTTGAAACTCATTCTAAATTTGTTCAAAGAGGGAATATCCATCTATCCCTCCATCCATCCAAAGATATATATAGATACACATTCAATTAATGATAGAAATCTATTTTATCCAATAGGGGAGTTGGAGGGGAAGGTGATAAGATAAAGGAGGGTGTGTGTGTGACAAAAAGGAATGCAGATAAAAGAAGACAATGGTCAGTAGTGAAGCCGATTTTAGAGGAGGGTCAGGATAAAATGTGATAAAAAATTTAAAAAGAAGGAAATAGGAATGCATAATAATAAAAACATAAATATGAATGTGATGAACTCACACATAAAACAGAAGCAGAGAGCTGAATGGATTAGTAATTAGAATCCAACAACCTATTGTTTACAAGAAACACAACTTGTTGGGGTTTTTTTGAGGCAATGAGGGTTAAGTGACTTGCCCAGGGTCACACAGCTAGTAAGTTTGGGCATAAAAACCTCAGATCCAAATGCAGAAAAGCAGAGATTTTAATCATACCCTTTTCAGATTATAATGCAATAAAAATTGCATTAAATAAAGGGCTGTGGAAGCATAGATTAAACATTAATTGGAAACAAAATAATGTAATCCTAAAGAATAAGTCATATAAACAATAATTTTAATAAAAAGAAAGATAACAAAGAGACAATATACCAAAATTTGTGGGATGTAGCAACCAAAGCATTACTTAATGGAAAATTAATATCTGTAAATGTATACATAAATAAAAGAAAGAATAAATGAAGGAATTGAGTATGCAGCTAAAAAACAGAAAAATAAGTTAAAAATTCCCAATTCAACCCTAAAATGAAAATACTAAAAAATAAAGGACAGATTAATAAAATTAAAAGTTATAAAAACCGATGGAGTTATAAAAAATAGAAGCTGGCTTTGTGGGAAAAAACCAAATACATCGTTGGTTAGTTTGATTTAAAAAAGAAAGAATAATAATACTAGTAACAAAAATTAAATAGATGAATTCACAACCAATGAGGGTAAAATTGAAACAGTTATTATGAGATATTTTAATCACTCCCAAGACCACATATTTACATACATGTGATTTATACCAGAAATGCATGATGGTTCAAAGTTAAGAAAAATAACAGCATAAATGATCATATTAATAATACAACCAAGAAAAAATATATAATTTTCTCAATAGATAAAGAAAAAGTCTGTGGTAAAATACAACACCCATATGAAATCAAAAAGCTTTTACACAAACAAAAATAATACAGTGAAATTAGAAGAGAAATAGGAAATTGGAATTTGTTTGCAGCAAGTTTCTCTAAAAAAGACCTCATTTATCAAATATATGAGAAACTGAACTGAACATAGAAATAAGTCATTCCACAGTTCATATGCAGTTTTCAGAAGAAACTAAAGCTATCAAGAGTGACACACACACACACACACAATATTCTAAATCACTACTGATTAGATAGTGCAAATTAAAGCAAATCTGAGATGCCTCCTCACACCTATCAGATTATTTAACATGACAGAAGAAGAAAATACCTGTAAAATAAGTTCTGTAGGAAATATGGAAAAATTGGGACACATACATTTTTTGTAGATTTGTAAAATCATCCAACTATTCTGGAGAACAATTTGCCACAAATTACAAAGGGGTTACAAAACTGTCCATACTCTGATCCAGCAATACCACTACTAGTTCTGTATTCCAAAGAGATCAAAGGGGAATGGACCTATTTGTGTAAAAATATTTATAACAGATCTCTTTGTTTTGGCAAAGATTTTAAATTGAGAGTAGGCTCATCAATTGGGCAATGATTGAATAAGTTGTATTATATGGTTATAATGGAATCCTATTGTGCCTTAATAAATGATTAATAGGATGGTTTCAGAAAAAAAAGCCAGGGCGACTAAGTGGCACAGTGGATAAAGCACGAGCCCTGGATTCAGGAGGACCTGAGTTCAAATCTGACATCAGACACCTGACACTTAGTAGCTGTATGACCCTGGGCAAATCACTTAACCCTCTTTGCCAGAAGAAGAAGAAGAAGAAGAAGAAGAAGAAGAAGAAGAAGAAGAAGAAGAAGAAGAAGAAGAAGAAGAAGAAGAAGAAGAAGAAGAAGAAGAAGAAGAAGAAGAAGAAGAAGAAGAAGAAGAAGAAGAAGAAGAAGAAGAAGAAGAAGAAGGAAAGGAAGGAAGAAAAGGATAAAAGAAAAAAAAAGCCTAAGCAAACTTAGACGGACTCATGCAAAGTAAAGTAAGCATAACAAGGATAAACAATGTGCACCTAAAAGCAATTTTGTAAAGATGATCAACAGTGAAAAGACTTAGTTACTCTGATCAAGACAATGATTCAAGACAATTCCAAAGGACCTAGGATAAAAAAATTCTATCCACATCCCCAGACAGAATGGATGAACTCTTAATAAAGACTGAACCATCTTTTAAAAAAAAAAGTTTTAAATTTTTTTGCTTTATTTTACTTATGTTTCACTAATGTGGAAATACGTTTTTCAGGACGACATGTATAGGCAACATCAAATTGCTAGGTTTTTTAGGGAGGAATGAGGGGCAGGAAAAAATGATAGAATTTAGAACTCAAAATTAAGAAAAAAAGATTGTTTAAAAATTTTACATGTAATTGTGAAAAACTAAATGAAAATAAATTTAAAAAATATTCAAAAGATTGCAAAAAATATATTCTTGAAGAGAGGATTACACACAGACTCAGCTCTTTTTTCTTCATGTATATCTCTTTTAATTATCTATTTTTTTCTGCTTAATGGTATTTTATTTTTCCTATTATACATAAATATAGTTTTCTATATTGTTTTATAACATTGAGTTCCAAATTGTTCTACCTCCCTCCCTCCTTCCCTAATAAAGTATGTGATCTGATATAGGCTATACAGGTACAATCATGTAAAACATATTTCCACATTAGTCATGTAGTGAAAGAAGAATCAGAAGAAAAGGGAAAACCATGAAAAAGAAAAAAAAATGCAAATAGTATTCTTTGATCTGCATTTAGACTCTCTACTTCTTTCTCTGCATGTGGATAGTATTCTCCTTAATGAGTCTTTTGGAATCGTCTTGGATCATTGTATTACTTAGAAGAGCTAAGTCTATTATAGTTGCTCTTCAAACTATGATGCTGTTACTATTGACAATGTTCTACTGGTTATACCCACTTCATTCAGCATCAGGTCATGTAAGTCTTTCTAGGTTATTCCTGAAATCCACCTACTCATTATTTCCTATAGCACCACACTATTACACTACATTCATATGCCATAATTTGTTCAACCATTCCCAAATTAATGCACATCCCCTCAGTTTCCAATTCTTTTCTATGACAAAAAGAGCTACTATAAATATTTTTGTACATGTGGGTTCTTTTCTCCTTTTTATGATCTCTTTGGGATACAGACCTAGTAGTGGTATTGCTTGGTCAAAGAGTATGCATAGTTTGATAACCCTTTGGACAGAGTTTAAAATGATTCTCCAGAATGGTTGGATCAATTTACAAATCTTCCAAAAATGCATCAATGTTCCAATTTATCCACATCTTCTCCAACATTTGCTGTTTTCCTTTTTGGTCATATTAGCCATTCTGAAAAGTACCTCAGAGTTGTTTTGATTTGCATTTCTCCAATCAATACTGATTTAGAGAATTTTTATGATTATAGATATGTTTAATTTCTTCATCTGAAAACTGCATATTCCCATCCTTTGACCATTTCTCAACTGAAGAATTACCTGCATTCTTATAAATTTGATTGAGTTCTCTATACTTTTGGGAAATGAGGCATTATCAGAAACACTAACTGTAAAGATTATTGTCATTTCCTGCTTCCCTTCTAATCTTGGTTGAATTAGTTTTGTTTGTGCAAAAAAAATTCAGTTTACTGCAGTCCAAATTATCCACTTCACATTTCATAATGTTCTCTATTCCTTGTTTGGTCAGAAATTTTTCCCTTCTCTATAGATCTGACAAGTAAACTATTTTTTTATCTCGTAATTTGCTTATGGTATCACTGTTTTTGTCTGAATCCTGTAATCATTTTGACTTTATCTTGATATATGTTACGAGATGTTGTTCTGTGCCTTGTTTCTGCCATACTATTTTCCCATTTACCTAATAGTTTTTGTCAAATAATAAGTTCTTATCCCAGAAACTGGATGTTTGGGTTTATTCTTGTTGTTTTCCTTCATTCTCAAAAAGACCGTCAAATTGGGGTGATGTCATGACATGAAGTGAATTAGGTTTGAATTAGGGAGGGCTGTGCAAAATCATCATTATCATTGTCCAACTTCACTCTCCTCCAGAGTCATCTGGGTCCAGTTGCAAGACATACATCAGGATGGCTGGAGATGGTCCAGGATGTGTAAGGAAATTAGGGTTAAGTAACTTACCTAGGGTCACACAACTAGTAAGTATATTAGGTCAGATTTGAAGACAAGTCTTCACAACTTCAAGACCAGTGCTCTATCCACTACACCAACTACCTGCCTATTTGGGTTTATCAAACAGTGGATTACTATATTCCTTTAAAACTATGTCTTGTGTACATAACCTATTCCACTGATCCACCATTCTATTTCTTAGCCAGTACCAAATCTCAGTCAGTTCTACAGAGAAAGAATTAGAAATTTACTAGGGCCCTCTAGGTAACCAGGATTATTGGGAAATACCTGGAGACACCCTTGCATAGGGAGACAGAGATTTGAAGAGGTTCTGGAGGAAGTGCAATAAAATTATTCAGCTTCCAGGAGAGAAGGAACTGGTGAAAAATGGAAAGACAGTCCAATGAGGAGACACAGACAAATTGAGTGGATCAACTCAGGCCAATTGCTTTACTAGTATCATTAATTATTTTTCTATAAGGTTGTTTAACTCTCTAGAAGGTTCAAGTTTGTTCCTTTTTGATGTAGGGTACCTATTTAGGGTAGTACTCAGTCTGGAGCATTGTATCTTAGAAAGGTCTACTGGAGATTGTGAATGCTTAACAGTTTAACCTAGTAATATCACCTATCCTTGTAGCACAGGAATTGCGACCTAGAATAGTAACTGGGGTTGGGGTGGGTAGGAATTGATGTGACTATTTATGGGGTTCAGGTACAAAGATATTGTGCTTTATTTCAAGTGAAATAAAATCTAACCTCTATTTGATGTCTTGTGAGCATTGTTTCTTTATGGTAGCTAAGTGTCTTGTTTCTTTTCTTCTTTCTCTTTGAAACTTAAACATGAATTGAATTCTGATTTTCCTAGAGGAAGGTTTCCTTTTGGGTAAGAGCACAAGCCAATTTAACTTTTTCAGTGAAAAACCTCCAGAATTGTAAACCCTAAAACTCTTAATTTGCAGATATGGGCTAAGGATTACATCTAGTATCATAGGATTTGAAACTACATTAATTTAGAGATGATGTGTTCTATCACTGTCTTTTTAGAAATGAAAAAAAAATGAAAGTGAAGGTCATGTAGGTATTAAGTAGCAGAAATGGATTGAAACCTATATTTTAAGATGCTAATAATGATCTTACCACTATGCAACATTACCTCTTTTTTTTTAGGCCATTACTTATCAGTTGCTAAAAACAAACAAACAAAAAAACCCCAAAACTCTTTATTAACTGATTGTAAAAACATGGAACAAATGCAAAAATAAACATAGGAATAAACATAGGAGCTCTGATAATGATAACTGATGACTCAAGAATGTTTTATGCATAGGACAGATTAAAAATAAAGACTTTTGAGGGCAGGAAACTTTTTAGCACACTCAAAGAATCAGTTACAACACACCTAGAGATACTTAATACCACACTTCTACTCACAATCTTTAGCAAACAGTGATTTAGAGGATAAAGTAACATGGAGGATAGAGTCCTGGTTTGTGTGATGTAGATCTATCTTAAGCATATTTACTTTAATATATATATATATGGGGCAGCTAGGTGGCACAGTGGAGAGAGAGAGAACGAGAGAGAACTGGTCCTGGATTCAGGAGGACCTGAATTCAAATCCAGTCTCAGACACTTAACACTTCCTAGCTGTGTGACCCTGGGCAAGTCACTTAACTCCAACTGCCTCATCAAAACACAAACACACACACACACATATTTGTATTTATTTATTTTAACATCATCTAAGCGTCTGGCTTTGGAGAAGATGACAAGGGAACAACTGATAATTATATTAACGACATAATTTTAACATTGGTAGTTTTATTAAAGTAGAATTTTTCCCATTTTCAATTTCTTAATCTATTCTAGAAAAATTATATAAATCTCATATTTCTGGAACTACCATTAATTAATTAATACCATCTATACTTCAAGTATTCAAATTTAAGAGGAGCCCCTCTGAATGGATAGGACTCTGTAATGATTGGAATGATGCCACCTGCTGGGGAGTTACTGTAGGACAACTCTGCCATGAGGAGAAGGCATCTGAGGGCAAGCCATGAGGTCAGGTCCTTGGCATCAGGAAGTGACATTTAGTCATGGGTACTGTCTATCAAAGCTGCCAGCCAATTAGCTTGGAGCTATGTGTGCATGTGTGTGTGTGTGTGTGGGGGGGTTGTTCCCAGCTTCACAGGCGACATTGGGTCCTTTTTGGTTCCTGACTTCACCATGGCGGGTTGAATGATAGGGTCTCGTAGAAATACTTAGATTATTACCTTTCTTTCTGATCCTAATGCTCTTTAATAAATACTTAAACACTTAAATATGTTTGCTAAAGCTTATAATTAATTGGTGACCACTCATTAGATTTTAGATAGTATAGCTAGAATTTTAGCCCTTACAACCCATACGAATCTAATCCGATCACTTTATCACTATTATCCAACGAGGAAGAATGACCAATAGTAGCATTATTCATATCTGTTCAATTCATTTTGGTAGGTAATAACTGATCAATAACAATTCAGCCAACGATAATGTAGCTCCTTATCTGAGACCGGAAAAAAGCAGAACATGTCAGTTCCCTTCTACCTTTCTACCTTTATTCAAGTCATTCCTGCTACTTGAAATGCCCTTCCCTCTCATTCCCAGACCTGCTCATTCTTCTTAGCCATACCATCAGAAACTCCCTCATTGCTACTCTTTTTTTCTAAAACTAAGTCATTTCATGAATTTGTGGGATTACTGAAAGTCTATTTCCCACCAGTCCTATCAGTCATTGGGCAGATACTTAGTTTCATAAACAGAATCTGTGGTTTGCCAAAGGAATTGCTGTTGCATCTGTCTTGGCAGAAAATTCTTAGATGCCTTACTGGAGATTTCCATTATAATTGAATTTATTAGTGCATTTCTTCAATGATGCCATTTGACTAAAATAATTTGTCAGATTGTTGGCCCAGTGGACAGAGTGGCCAGAGAACTAAAGCTGGAGTCAGAAAGACCTGAGTTCAAATCCAGTTTCAGAAACTTACTTGCTGTTTGACTGTGAGCAAGTCATTCAACCTCTGTTTGGCTTAAACCACTGGAGAATGAAGTGACACACCACTCCAGGATCTTTGCCAAGATAGCCTCATGTGGGGGCAGCTAGGTGGCCCAGTGGATAAAGCACCAGCCCTAGATTCAGGAGGACCTGAGTTCAAATACAGGCCTCAGACACTTGAAACTTACTAGCTCTGTGACCCTGGGCAAGTCACTTAACCCTCATTGCCCTGCCCCCCCCCCAAAAAAAAAGATAGCCTCATGTATGGTATCAGTATGCTGTGTTACATAACAAAACGGAACAATAGATAGGATCAATAAAAGTCTTTGTTAATCCAACTGCATCATTCCTGTTACAGTTCAGAAAAAAATAATAAAATTAAAAACAAAAACATAAAACAAACAAACAAAAATCCCTCAATTTTGAGGGGCATAATTTTTTTCTGTCCAAAGATGGTTCCTTATAAAGTTCCTTCTTCCTGTCTGGTATCTCCTCCTTTTTGCTCTGTCTGTTCTTTGAAATTCTCCCTATCTAGGCTATAAACTTTTACTTTCCTAACTAATCGATCACTACATGCAAGTACTGGGGTGAGAGTACAATCAGATCCATCAGCTTCCTACAATACTTTAGAATGGTTCTCATTCCAAAGCTACCATGAGCCAAAAGCAGAGTAAGATTCCTTGAATCTAGAGTTACCTTTGCTGCTATAGAGCTTAGTTTATCAAACTGTAAGTCCTGACCCCATATGGGATAACATAACAATATGAGGGTTGCATAAAAAAAAAATTTTGTCAACAGTAAAAGGCCATATATACCTATTTTATACCTAGGGAGGCACAAAACATTTCTAGAGTGAAAAGGGGCCATGAGTGGAAAAACCTTAAGAGGCCCTGCTCCATACTATGTGCTTAAGCACATGAGAGGGACCTTGGGGTTATTACCTCTCCTCCATGTCCTGGGAATAGCTTTCTCACAGTGAAACCATTGTGGGCTCCCTCTTATGACCATGGCCTGAAGACCATTGCAGCTAAGTCTCCCTTGGAATATTCCTGGTTGTTTCTTTCCCTAATATTTCAAAATCTTCATGTGGAAGTGTTATTCTTGGCACAATGTTATACACTCAATCAGTTCCCTTCCTTTAGCATAATGTTTTCTAAGGTACAATTGTTTACAAGGGAAGTGGGTGATATTCTATGCAAGATCTCACAATTACATCACTTTTATCAAAAGGTTAGGTGGTACAGTGAGTGGCTAGAATCAGGAAGACTCAACTTTGAGAGTTCAAGTCTGACCTCCTGACACTTAGTAGATGTGTGGCCTCTGGCAAATCACTGAACCTTTTTAGCCTTAGCTTTCTCATCTGTAAAATGAGATAGAGAAGGAAATGGTAAAACATGTAAATATTTTTGCCAAGAAAACCACAAATGTGTTCATGAAGTATCTGACTGAACAACACAGTTAATTGACCTCTTCCTCTAAAGAAGAAAAAAAAAAAAGATGAAGAAACCTATGAGCCAGGAATCAAAGAATTTTAATCCAACCAATCAAACAAATCTAATTGGCTGCATCAATTAGAATAATGGAGGAAATTGTTAGTAAAATATATAAGCTACCCCCATTGCCAATGGTCTTCTGGCAATTTACTCTTTAAAAACTTGAATTTCATAGATTAAAAAGAACTGATTTTCTCTTATGCTATTGCAGCTCTCCCTACCCCAACTCTACTCAAATTCATTAACAATTCTTATGCAAAAATCTGATTGGGATAAGAGTAACCAATATGTCAAAAAGCCTTTCTTGAATGCTTACCAGTTGCAAAGAAAGACAAAAGCAGTCTCTGTCCTCAAGGAATTTTTATTACTAATAGAAGATAAAACTTGTTTATTATTTGGTAAATGATTGGGATTACATTGCTATAGGACAGGGCCTCTTAAACTTTTTCCACTTATGATCCCTTTTTTGCCCAAGAAATTTTGACATGAGCCCAAGTATATATGGACATTGTTAATATGAATGTGTGGATCACCTGGATTTGATGGAGGTGCCTTATTATCCAAAAGTATTTTTATGAAACCCTGGGTTAATAAGAGCAAAATGTCCTTCAACTGAACTCCAAACTGAATCCAGCTAGCTAGCAGAAAAAAGTCCCTACCTAGGGACTTCTTTCCTCAGTACAGTAAATCCCTATCTTATGGGGACATCAGGGCATTCTCATCCTTGCCAAACTCCTTTTTTGGAATCCTGTAATCTCATCATAGTGCTTCTCTATTTCCTCCATATTTACTATAACTGAAATTGTTTAAAAAATTGCTTTGCATTACATCCATTCTTGTTATAGTATTTGCTTTTGGTTTGATTTGTATTGTGCTAATGAACCTACAACACCCTTAAGCAGTAAACAACAACAACAAAAACCTTATGTAGCCTCAGAAAGGGGGAGTCTCCATAGATCCCTTCTTAGGAGGGGGTCTTCACATGATCATGCTTCTTTCTTCTTGGGACCAATAAACGTATTATTTTTTTGCTGTCTGTGATCTGGTATTTTAGACATGTTCTCTGATCTGTTTTTTTGGCAGGAGGACAGGTATGGAAATAAATTGTAGGAGATATTAAAATTAATTAATCTGATCTGTTTATTAATTTTTGTAGGAACCAGGCAAATAAAAACTATATTTAATTTTTAACTATATAAAATAGGTATACATAACCTTTTACCATTGTCAAATTTTTCACAACCCCCACATTCAGTTAGGCAACAGGATAGGGGGTCAAAAATTACAGTTTAAGAAGCTTCGCTAAAGAAAACTGCTGGGAATAGAAACTCTCTCTACCAATCAATGTTGGGATTTTCTCTGTAACTGGTTACATAATCTGTGAGAGTTTCCTAGATGTTGAGACTTGCATAGAGTTACATAGCCATTGTGTGTTAGAGAAGAGAAATAGGCCAGTATCTTCATCCAAAGCTACCTTTTTATCCCCTAGGCCACAGCAGATCCTCATATTGCTGACTCTCATATGTAATACAAAGTAATTTTCAATGTTATGAATTGGTCCCTATTGTCTATGGTCTAAAGTTCACCTCCTTTTTCTGATATTCAAGGCCCTCCACAATATACCATTTTTTTCTGTCTCTGTCTTTCTCACTTTCTCTCTGTCTCTCTGTTTCTTTCTCAGTGTCTCTTTGTCTCTCTCTCTCTCTGCCACCCCCCCTGCCATGGGAAAATAAAGTGCTAAAATGACCAATAGTCAGTTAGGCAGTTAATGATGCCAGATTATACCTTTGAAACTAGGACTAGATATATAGATATGCTTAGAAATTGTTATTGAAGCTGTGGGAGCTAATGGGATCAAAAAAAGGGAGAGAGAAAGAGAGAGAGAGAGAGAGAGAGAGAGAGAGAGAGAGAGAATGGAGAGGGAATCTTGTACCTGTCCTATTCTCTCTATTCACAAAACCATTCCTCTAGTTCAAATTGTATTGGCTATCACCTGAACTATTGTAATAGTTCCCTAGTTGGTCTCCCTACTTTATGTCTCTCCTTTCTACAGTATGTATTCCATATAGCTGTCAATGTGATTTCCCTAAAGCAGAGATGTGACCAATTCACTCCTCTCCTTCATGAACTCTTGTGGCTCTTTAAGGCTTCTGAAATAAAATACAAACCCTGTTTATCACTAAAATACATTAATGACTTGATTCGAACCTAACTTCCCAGTATTATCATCTATCACTATTTCTTCCCCCACTCTGAAACCCAGACAGTCTGCAATTACTGCTGTTCCTCCTAAATGATAATCTACCTCTCATCCTTGTATCTTTGAACAGTTTGCCTTGGAATGTAATATCAACTTCTACTTTCTGAGAATCCCAGAGGGGGAAAACTAGAAATAATGTATAATAACTGGAGATAGACAGATTTAGATTTGCTATTATTTTTACTTTCTTTTTGTAACTGGATCGAGCAATCAGCAGGTCTAAGGTGTTCTATAGTTGCTATTCAGTTTTTTCAGTCATGTCTGACTCTTTGCGACCCCATTGGAGTTTTCTTGGCAAAAATACTGAGTGGGTTTCCATTTCCTTTTCTAGTTCAGTTTACACTTGAGGAAACTGAGGACACTATGGTTAAATGACTTGCCCAGAGTCACAAGTAGGTAAGTGTCTGAGGCCAGATTTGAACTCACAAAGATATCTTCCTGACTCCTGGCCAAGCACTCTATCCACTGAACCTCCTATCTGTGAATTACAGGTATCTCTTCCACATCATGGCCTTTCCACAATCATTTAGATATATCTCAGGTCTGCATAAGGAATTAATTGGGAATTTTGGAGGAGTTTTATGAAGGCATAGATGATATGTGAAGGCCAGCAGATAAAAAAAAAAATTAGAAATTCAGAAAGGCATAAAATGTCCATTATGTATTGTACAATATCAACCCAAATTTTATAAAAGTTACTGTAAACACCCCATAAAAGAAAAAGAAAAAATTCAGACATCTCTGCTACAAAGGGAGGGTGAAAAAAATTTTACATGGATTTTCCAAATTTTTGGGGTGTTGTGTCCCAAACCCCTGTGATGTGGAAGGGATTCTATATGTGACATTTCTTGATTTCCCCAGTTTCCCAGTGCATTCCGTCCAAAAATTACCTTGCAAATATTTTGTATCCACATGTATATTTCTACCTGGGAAAAAATATAAGCTCTTCAAGTTTCTATCATTCCCAACATCTAGCATAGTGCCCACTAGCTAGTAGGTGCTTGATAAATGCTAATTTATTAATAATAAAGCAGAGGCATGTTTGGAAAAAATAGGACTTCTTTATCAGAGAAGTGAATTTCATAATTACAGGTCATAGAGGTGACACAGCTATAGGTAATTCTGAGATCTAGCATGTGAGCATTATTGGCAGTACCTGAGGTCATGGAAATTGAGGTTTCTGAACTGAGGCAAACAGGGTGCCCAGGATCACACAGCTAAAAAGTGTTTGAGGCTTAATTTGAACTAACAAAAATGGGTCTTACCTGATTCTAAGTCAAGCACTCTATCCACTGTATCACCTAACATCAAGTGGTGACAAGTATGGAACAGGAATCTGTGCCTTTTCATCAATGTTATTGTCACTATTGTTATTGTTAAATACAAACTCCTTGAAGGCAAGGACATTTATCATTCAAATTATTTTGTTTTCTGTTAAAGACACCCACATTTTTCAGTGCCTTTGTTATTCTTTGATGAGTATAAGAGACAATTACTGCTTATTAGTTATTTTTCAATGTGCAAATCTGATATGCTTCTGTAAAGAAGCCACATGAGGTATGTGTTAAAGCACAAAGAACAACATTTGAAAAAAGCTAAAAGATCACATGGAATATAAAGAGTCACTATCCCCTTGTGGAATTATGAGTAACCAAGTGGCATTGGAAACATTTTTGTATCATGTGGTTCTATGGTGCTTGTTTTCATTACTAGTGGTCTCAGGTGCTTTCTTAAAACTCATCATTTTCTCATCTTGACTCTTTCCCCTCAGCTTTTGAAATATTAGTCTGCACTTCTGATGGACATCCACATTACTAGCTTTATCAAGCATGACATATCCTCCCAGTCTCTAATATTCCTCACAGATGGTGTTTCTCAACATGAACTACTTTGTCAAACATGACATTTACTCACAAGGTTGCTCAGGTGGATTAGTGGCTACCTCATATTTTCTGGTGCTACAGGTCATTTTTGCATAATTCCCATTGATAATGTTTTAGTCACACTGCTTTGCTTCTTGAAAGGTGCAGTTTGTTGCAAAGCAAACATCCAAGCTTCCTAGATTCTTCTGTTTCTTTTCTCCTTTTCTTTTCATTTTGGAAGCTTCGAATTCATTTTTTTTATTACTTATTTACAAAAAGACATTTCTGCCTGTGACTATATCCTTAACAGCAGAGTTTAATTCTTTCTATCTTGGTGTGTGTCTTTTGAGATGATGTGAGTTTATGTTTGTGGGCACATGACTGAATTTTGTTATCACTAAAATATAATAAAGTTTAAGAGAGAGAAAGGGTATATAGAAAAGAGAAGCTGAATGGGAAGAAGGGAAAATGAAAGAGAATTATTATAAAAAGTCATTGTAGAAAAGAATCTCAATAGTCATCTAGTCCAACCCTTCTACTTCATCATTAATAAATGTTCTTTCAGTCTCCATTTTGAAGATATAAAGTGATATGGAATCCACTGGTTCAAGAGACAGCTAATTTCACTTTCAGATAGCTACTGTGGTCAAGGATTTGGGGGCCTGTCTTTTTTTTTTTTTGACAGAATTATTTTCTTCTAGTTACATTCCTCTCCTACTTCCATCATGCCCTTCCATTTTCTGTGGAGTCTTCTATATCACAATACTCCTATGCTATTAAAATAGATATTTGGGGGGCACAGTAGATAAAGCACTGGCTCTGGATCCAGGAGGACTTGAGTTCAAATATAGCCTCAGACACCTGACACTTACTTACTAGCCGTGTGACCCTGGGCAAGTCAATTAACCCCAATTGTCTCACAAAAAAAGTCAATCATTGGGCAGATAGGTGGTGCAGTGGATAAAGCTCCAGCCCTGGATTCAGGAGGACCTGAGTTCAAATGTGGCCCCAGACACTTGATAGTTATTAGCTGTGTGACCCTGGGCAAGCCACTTAACCCTCATTATCCCACCATAAAAACAAACAAAAATAGATGTTCCATGTAAAGTCACTAAGGGGTTGTTCCCTAGATGTTACATTAAAAGTAAGAAAGCATGAATATATGGCTGAGAGAAAAGTAGACATTCTATAAAATCCCTACTTCTAGACTGTGGCTGCCCAAGTATGTTAATAGCTTTGGCATGAGTAGCCTTAGCCTATTTTGGAAGGTCAATGCCCCTCCCCCCCTCTCTCTCTTTCTCTGTGTGTGTGTGTGTGTGTATGTGTGTATTTTGCCATTTTCTATTGTTTTTAGCATTCACTGATTCGTCTATCTTCTTTGTGAATAACTTCCATGTTTCTTTAAGTGCTGTGACACATTAATAAAATATATCTGATTATTAAAAAGGTTTTTTAAGTTAATATAACACCTAAATCTGCCTATCTATAATTTTTATTATTGTTTCTGGTTTTCCCCTCTAGGACCAATAAAAAATAACATTCTCTTTCCACATAGTAACTCTTCAAATACTTTAAAATGCTATCACCCTCCACCCGCACTTCAAGGGCTCTATTTTCTGGGCTAAATAACTTCAACCTAATCAAATATGTCCTGTTCTTCCATTTCTTTACCATCATAATTTTCCTTCTTTGGTAACGCTTCATTTTGACAATGTCTCTCCTTAAAGGTGGGAAATTAAACCTAGTTTGACCCTCTAGATGAGGTCTAATCAGACCAGGCACTAGTGATTTACTTAGCTTTCCCATTCTGAACACTGGGATTTTCTTAATCTTATTGAAGTTCGTTAATATTTTTAAAGCAATGTCACAGTGAGGAATCATATTGTGCTTGCATTCCAAACAAGATTTGTGAATGCATGTGTGTGAGAGAGATGAATCAAGGAAAAGAAACATGTCAAAGAAAATGAAGAATGTCATCAACCATCTGAAATTTGTCTGCAGGGTGTCAAATGCCAGACATTAGCAAATATCCCTATAATTGATTTTTTATTAGTTTACAATCAAATGCTTGATGTCATGTAGAAATAACTTTTGACAATGTCCATGATTTTCCAAAAGGCTGTGGAAACATTCTTAATCCTTGATCTTTTCTTTCCCAATGCCACATGAGCATTGGCAAAGCTTCCTCAGAGGGGTGATACTGATGGTGAATTTCTTTAGTACTATCCCTTTCTTTTTCTTTCATTCATTTTTGAGAAACAATAGGTCCCTTGTCTATAGTCATTCTTTCCAACAACATTTCTGAATTCTTTCTAGTACCATTTAAAAGTGGAAAATGTTTGCTCATCTGGTAATTTCCATGAGCCAATGAGATGTCATTTCACCGTTAGAATGATGGTAATCACGAGTGACAAAAAACTAAAGAAAATTATTTAAATTTTAAAATTAGTTTTTCATAGTAAAAAAGTTTCTTGGCAACCAGTAACTCTCTACACATTGGATTTGACTTTTTCATTTTTATTTTATTTTTCATTTATGAAATAAAACAAACATTTCCATAACATAGTATATAGAAAGATGCAGATGAAAATACAATTCTACTATGGACAACTTGCTATTCCTTTAAAATATACAATAAAATTATCATGTAATTTTTTTCCCTTTTTTCTTCTCTACCCTCCTTTCCACACTAGAGATGGGTATATAGGTATATAAGTGTAAATTATTTTATATATATATATTTCTATTTATTTGTTTTTTTCTTGGGATGCAGATAGCATATTTATATATCATTTATAGTTTATTTTGGTATTTATATTAGTAAAAATTACTTATTAGATAAAAGTTGCTCTTACAACAATATTGTTGTCATTATATACAATGTTCTCTTGGTTCTGCTCATTTCACTTCTCATTATTTTGTGCAATACTTTTCATGTTTTTCTAAGATCATTTAACTCATTATTTCTTATAACATAGTAGTTTTCCATCATAATACTATACCACAACTTGTTCAGCCACTCCCTAACTGATGAGCATCCCTACAATTTCCATTTCTTTTCTACCACAAAGAGAGCTGCTTTGAAAAATTTTGAACATATAGGTTCTTTTCCTTTTCACTAATCATCTTTGGAAATAGACCCAGTAGTGGTATTGCTTGGTCAAAGAGCATAGGTTCTTTAAAAACTGCTTGTGTGCAATTCTAGATGTTTCTCCAAAATTGTTGGATTAGTTCACAATGTCAACAACAATGAATTAGTTTCTCAATTTTTTTATATATCTTCTGACATTTGTTGCTTTCCCTTCAATCATTATAGTCAGTTAGGTAGGGATAAAATAATATGTCATGGTTGTTTTAATTTGCATTTCTCTAATCAATAATAATTTAGAGCATTTTTCATATAACTATAAATTGTTTTGATATCTTCATTGGAAAAGTCCCTGTAATATCCTTTGACCATTTATCAGTTAGGGAATGACTCATATTCTTCTAGATTTGCCAAAGTTCTTTAAATATTTGAGATATGAAACCTTTATCTGATAAACCATCTATAAAGCTCCCCCCCTCAATTTTTTGCTTTCCTTGTGATCTTGGCCATAATTATTTTATTTTTACAAAACCTTTTTTAATTTAATCAAAATTGTCCATTTTATACTTGACATCACTTTCTATCTCCTGTTCAATTACAAGTTGTTCATTTATTCCATATGTCTGATAAATAATATGTTCCATGTTCTTTTAATTTTCTTGTAATATCTTTCTTTATACTTAGGTCATGTATCCATTTGCCCTTATCTGGTTAAATGCTGTAAAATACTGGTATGTGCCCATTTTATGCCATACTGCTTTCTAGTTTTCCCAACAATTTTGACCAAATAATGAATTCTTATCCCAAAATCTTATTTTTACACTTGTCAAATGAATGGTTTTTAAATTTATTTGCTGTTGTTAATAATATGTATATTCTATTCCATTGATCTACCTTTTTATTTTTTACCTAGTACCAGATAGTTTTGATGATTACTGCCTTGGAATATGAGTGAGATTTTCCTCACTCCTTAATTTTCTGTGAGAATTAATTCTTTCTTTACCAATATATGTGATTCAAGCTTCAGTAGATGATAATGAGTGAAGTTGCAAATGCTTATGGATTAAATTATCTTCTCATATATTTCATGTATCATCCTATACAAGTCTGTGGTTAGGATGGACCAATTAGGATAAAGGTCAGACACCCAAAAGAGCTACTATGGACAAATCAGAAGTGTCTAAAAAATGTTAAAACAACTAGATTGAGCCATTCCTACATGATTAAGGCATCTCAAACCCATCAAATATTCTAAAAATTGTCATAAATATGAGATATATTTACTTTTCTAAATCCACAGATGGCTTTCCTATTTCTACCAATGTCTATGTGACTTCCACAATGTGAAGTATGATATTGCAATTCTGTATGTTTTGAGCCATGTTACTTAGCAATGATGATATTGAAGACCAATTGATGAGATGACTGATATTTGCTTATTGCATAAATATTGTACTCATTGCATTTGCAAAACTTTAATGTTGAGGATGATTCAGGTATACATTTCTAGAGATCCTGAGGTTCTGGGTCTTGGGTGAGACTGACTTTATTGTGAGACAGGATCCCTCTTTCAGTAAACCTAATCTACTTTGGCTTGGAGACTTTGGTATCATCTAAAACCATGGTGTAGAAATTTTTACCAAAATAATATAGTTTAAGCACTGGTACTGATAAACTTCCTTTCTTTACTTTTTTCCATTCTTTCCTTTGATATTCATGACATTTTCTTTTTCTAAATGAACTGTTATTATTTTTTCTAGTTCAGTAATTTTTTTTTTTTGGTAATTTAATTGGCATGACATTGAACATATAAATTACTTTAGGTAAAATTGTCATTTTTATTTAATTGTCCCTGCCCACCCATAAGCAATATTTCTCCTAATATTTAAATCTGATTTTATTTCATAAAAATATTTTAAAAATAATTTTAATATATGCCTTGTGTTTGTTGTGGCAGATATATTACCACATATTTTATACTGACTAGAGTTATTTTAAATAGGGTATCTTTTACTATCTGTGTAGAGTTTGTGTGTGTGTGTGTGTGTATGTGATATATGTGAAAGCTGATGTGGTTTTGCTTTATATAATGGTAATTTGCTAAAATTATTAATTGTTTAAATTAACTTTTTAGTTGAGTTTTTGGATTTTCCAAGTATATCAACATATTGTTTGCCAAAAGAGGAATTTTATTACCTCATTTCTTATTGTTCTTCTTTTAATTTCTTTTTCTTTTCTTATTGCTAGAATTTCTTTTCTTTTTTTTTTTTTTTAGTGAGGCAATTGGGGTTAAGTGACTTGCCCAGGGTCACACAGCTAGTAAGTGTTAAGTGTCTGAGGCCAGATTTGAACTCAGGTACTCCTGACTCCAGGCCTGGTGCTCTATCTACTGTGCCATCTAGCTGCCCCTAGAATTTCTAATACAATATTGAATGATATTGGTGACAGTGGGCATTCTTGTTTCACTCTTAATCTTAATGGGAAGACTTCTAGTTTATCAGCATTACAAATAATGTATGCTGATCATTTTAGATAAATGTTTTTTCTTTTATCAATTAAGGAAAAATCCATTTATGCCAATACTTTCAAGTGTTTTTTTTTAATAAATATGAGTGTTGAACTTTATAAAAAGCTTTTTCTGCATCTACTAATAATGTAATAGGATTTTAAAAATGTTATTGATATAATCAATTATGTTAATAGTCTTTCTTATGTTAAAACATCCCTATATTCCTTGCATAAATCCCACTTCATTATAATGTGTAATCTTAGGGGATAAAGTAGTTGTCCTCCTAAGACAACTTGAAAGGAACTCAGAAAAGACAAGCCCTCCAAGGGCTGAGGTTTGGCCTGAGTGAAGGGTAGAAATCTCCAGGCTGACTTCTACTGAATCAACAAACAGGGCCCCTGGAGCAACTCTGTCATAGCAAACTAGGCCTCAAGAAATGTCATCTCAACTTTCACTTCACTCAAGGCCTCGAGGAATTTCACTTTAGGAACTTTCACCTCAGGAATTTTTATCTCATGGAGTTACATCTGGGGAACAACAGAAATCTGAGTGGAAGAAGATTTAAAGACCCCCTCCTGTTTCCTGAAGTGAGGGCTACCAGTACACATTGTATTTTAAAATTTAAGATTAAATATGTACATTGATTGTCCTTGCAGATTTATCAGGGACAATAAAATGTTCCATGTTAAAGTGGATTTTTGGCTACACAGGGTTCAAAATATTTTAAAAATCAGTAAATGAAAGTTAAACCTTTAAAACCTGTTACTCCATATGAAAACTAGAACACATTTACTCATAAATAGAAATGCATGAATATAACAAACTATAGATATTATTAGTAATTTAATATCAATCCAAAAGAAAGATAAATGCAATGGTAATTTTAAGAAACTCCATTTGTTACTTAATTGTAATTTTGCAGACATACTCAATATGGCACTCAGAGCCAGGGATTCACAAATGTTCTCTGGAAATCCAATTTGAAATCACTTTTGCAAAGGAGAAATAGCAAGCCTAGAGTTAAAGGGATTAGTTATTTTAATGTATTTTTTTTCCCTTGGCCCTTTTACTCTATCTCTGTTCTCTTACTCATTGTTATCAAATTTGCATCCATTGTGCTTTTATGCATTTTCTAGCTATTCAGAATCATGTATTTCCTCTACCAACCTACAAACCTTCAAGCATTTTGAAATGATGACTAAGTCCCTCCATAAGTCTTTTTTTTCTTTCCTACAGGTTAAATAGTCTCAACTTCAATCTTTCCTTTTCAAGATTTTCCACAAAATTGAAGACATTGAATTAACCATCCCAATCCCTGGTACATTTGAAGGGAAGGGCATGAGCAATGAGTGGAATGGAAAAATAATTCCTCAGTGTACTCACTCTTTGGAGTGACCAAGATAAAAAAAGACTCAGAAGAAAGTGAAAGTTCACCTATGGATGCATGGCCATCCATGGCATCAAAAACTGATTGACTTTAATTATCAGCTGTTCATGATGACATTTGCAAAATTAACTAAAAGGGACTAGTTTAAAAAAAGACAAAAGTCTTCTATTATACTTGCTTAGTCTTCATATTAAATATATTGCATTTTAAACCAGAATCCTTCCATCATTTCCCTCTAAGGAGCTTATTACTTTTTATTTATTTATTTATTTTTTGTGAGGCAATTCGGGTGAAGTGACTTGCCCAGGGTCACACAGCTAGTAAGTGTTAAGTGTCTGATGCCAGATTTGAACTCAGGTTCTCTTGAATCCAGGGCCAGGGCTCTATCCACTGTGCCACCTAGCTGCCCTGAGCTTATTACTTTTTAACATTATACCAAGTTAGAGTTCTTTGTCTTTTAAAATCAGATTCATGTCACTAGAAAACAAAGAAGTCTACAGGGAACTACTTCAATACATTGTTAAAGTTTTCCAGAAAAATTGCCTCTATCTGGGGAAGTAGTTATTTACTTAGAATTAATTCACCATCATAAGGTCCTTTGGATGCAGCAGAACCTTGAGCTTCATTGTTTATTGAATTTGCTAAATTGGAGAAAATGGTTATTGAATATGTGCTTGATTCAGTTAAAGGTTGGGGAAATTTGACCTGGCATATATTAGAGGGTTCTGCCTAAAACAGTGATTTGCTATGTTTAGTGACTGTTAAATCCCTAGGACATTCAAACTTTTATAGCATTATTTTCTGAGTACCCAAATGATATGGAACATTTTGACCTCATAATTCTTAAAGAAAGTTAAAAGAAAAAAAAAAAACTTGACTGGAGTCAAGGCAGCAGAGATGGTGGAATAAGCAGTTGCCTATAGGAATATCTAACAGGGCAAAAAATAAATCATGGGTTATATTGAGGACATGCAAATACAAGGTCAGGGTGAACTGTTCATTCAAGATTGGGAAGATAAAGATTTTACCTTCATGGTCAGAAACAACAAATATGGATAAGACAGGGCAAAGACACTGGCAGTGTAATGGCTAGGTTAATAAACTTGTTTATGGCCAGATAATGTCATTTGCTTTTCAGAAAGACATTTGACAAAGTTAGTCATAATATCCTTTCAGGAAAGATAAGAAAAATGTGGGCTGGAAGATACTACTGTTAGATGGAAGGAAAGTTGACAAAGGCACCAAAACCCAATGAGGTTTCACCTCCTGTCACCAAAGCTCAGTACTTGGCTCTATCTTGCTTAGTATTTCTCTATCAACAACTCGGATAAAGATTTTAAAAATCTATCAAATTTAAAGATAATCTATAAATTGGAGGACTTAACATATTTGAAAATAGTGTTCAAAAAACAACTCAGGTTGAAATGATAGTTTAACTTAAAGAAGCTGAATTTAATGGGAACATGAACATTTGACATGGGAGCATGTTAAATTAGGTTACCAAACCTAGTATAATGTCAAGGGAAAGGAAAAAAAAATCTGACTCAGCAACAGCTCATATGAAAAAGAACTAGGTATTTTAGTGAAGCAGAAGCTCAATATACAGAAAGTGAAAAAAGCCTGCTGTGCAATGTACATAGTGACCTGATGCTTATGGGAGAAGAGGCTGTTAGCCTTTGTGGGACAAATGACAAAGGTGATTCCAATATTGGATGGAGCTTGCATTAGGGAACACATTTCTGAGATTCTCTGACATTATCATACCTTCTCTGATTCTAAAGGTCAGACTGAGAGAACTAGAGTGGGAACTACACAAGTTTAATTATATAAAAATATTTCATATTTGTGATATATCTTATGGGGCACAGATTGGAATATCATCTCATCATCATCATGATCATATAGCTCATCTAGTGCCTTTTAGGAATGAGAATGCTATATCCTCTGTAGTCATTCCTAAAGCAGGAAATTATTGGGAAAGGGAGTTCTAATACACTGTGTCTTTTTCACAGAACTCTAAAGGGTACTAGCATTATCACCATTTTACAAATGAAGAAATTCCCACAAAGAACTTGGCCAGAATCTCCCAGATAATATAGGACCCAGCATATGAACCCAAGTCTTTCCTAACTCATAATCACAAACACTTAAAACTATATTGAATCATCTATAATTATATACACTGAATTAAGAAAACAATAAATGCTACTATGTAACAACTTAGACCTGTTGATTTCTCCATCAAATCCAAAAAGAAAGTTTTAGAGATTCTTTATGGTCATTTAGTAACTGTCAGAATTAGGCCACTGAGTCACCAGGACCCAGAGTATAGAGTGAAGACACATATCAAAACTGACATTATGTCAAACCACAAAATCAGGGTTTTTATATTCCCTTTACCTAGAGGATGGCTTAGTCCCAGGGCCTTGAATAGGGCTGAGCCTGAAGATAGAGGTTATGGGGCTACAGTTGTGGTCAAAGAGTAAACCAGCATTTAGTTAGTGCTTATTATATGCCAGGCACCTTTCTAATTGCTGTGGGTCCTGAAGTTTTGGACAGTGTCCCTTCCAAACCAGGAACATATTTTTTCTTTAAAATAAAGTAAAAAGTCAAGATATAGGCTAGAAAAATGAACAAACAACAACAAAAAAGAACTTGACCATAAAAAGCTACTACAGTGGCAGGGAAGCTCAGGCCATAAACTCAGAAGAAAACAATGTGAAAATAGCAATGGGTAAAGCTTTAAAGAAAAAAAAAATCTAATTGGGCCCAAGCCCAACAAAAATTGTTGGAAAAGTTCAAGAAACAGATAAGAGTGGTAAAGGAAAAATTGGGGAAAGAAATGAGAGTGATGTAAGAAAATTATGGAAAGAGAATTAACATCTTTGTAAAATATGCACAAAAATTCACAGAAGAAAAAAAAATCCTTAAAAAGTAGAATAGTCCAAATGGAAATGTGATTACCTAAACCAAAAATAAGAAGGCAATTAGATACAAGAATTCAACAATATGTTGTTTACAATTAATATGCTTGAAACAGAAGGATAGATTCAGAGTTAAACTAAAAGCCTGGAGCAGAATCTATTATGTTTCAGTTAAAGTAAAAAATGGAGGGGTAGTAATTGTGATGTCAAACAGAGAAAAAAAATAGTTCAAAGCAAAAGAGATGATCAAGGAGGCTACATCTTGCTAAAAGTCACCATAGACAATGTAGTATAAAAGGTTTTACAGCAAATTTCTAAAATATATAGGGCCATGAATCAATTTATAAAAATAAGAGCTATTACCTAGCTTATAAATGGTAGAATCTTATGAAGACAGTTTTCAGAAGAAGAAAAGCTATCTATAATCATGTGAAAATAATTTCTAAATCACTATTGATTAGAGAAGCAAATTAAAACAATTGGGGGGGTGCAGCTAGGTAGCACAGTGGATAAATTACTGGCCCTGGATTCAGAAGGACCTGAGTACAAATCCAGCCTCAGACACTTGATACTTACTAGCTGTGTGACCCTGGGGAAGTCACTTAACACTCATTGCCCCACAAACAAAACAAAAACAGAAAACAAAACAAACAACAACAACAAAAAAACAATTCTGAGGTACCACCTCATATCTATCAGAATTAACAAATGGTGGAGGGGATGAAAGAAAATAGGTATACTAATAAACTGTGCATGGAGTTGTGAACTGGTCCAACCATTCCGGAAAACAATTTGGAACTATGCCCAACAGGTTATAAAACTTTTCATACTCTTTGATCCATCAATACCACTACTATTTCTTTATTCCTAAGAGATCAAAGAAAAAGAAAAAGAACGTCTATATACAAAAATATTTATAACAGCTCTTTTTGTTGTGGCAGAGAATTAGAAATTGAGGGGATGTTTATCACTTGGGGAAAGGCTGAAAAATTGTGGCATTTGATTGTGATTGAGTACTGTTGTGCTAAATGAAAATTTGAGGGGGGTGGTTTCAACAACAACAACAAGGCAAGACCTACATGAACTGATGCAAAGTGAAGGGAGAACTGAGAGATCATTGTTCATAGCAACAGTCATATTATAAAACATTAACTGTAAAAGTCTTGACTATTCTGATCAATACAATGATCCAAGACAATTCCAAAGGACTCATGAGGAAAAATAAATTCTATCTACCTCCAAAGAGAGAACTGATGGACTCAACAATAATTGAATCTTTCTGGGATTTTTTCCTTTTTTGAAATTTGGCTAATATATTTTTCATGATTTCACATTTATAACTGATATGATTTTCCTTGCTTTCTTTCTGGATGGGAGTAAGCTAGGAGGAGGGAATTTGGAAATGAAAATTTTAAAAAAGAATGTTAAAATAGATGTCAAATTTTAAAAATGCGTATTTATGTTTTTATGTGTTTACATATGTTTATATATGAAATATGATATGCTTTTCCTATCACTTAATTTCCAAATACAAAATCTATCCCAGATATATTTTATGACAAAGAATACAAAAAGAAAGGAAATAAGGCCATGACAATAAAACTAACAAATATATGAACTAATTTGAATACTACACACAGTATTTCACAACCATAGTCCACTACCTCTGCAAATAAGAGGAGAAATACTCCTTTATCTTTTTCTTTGGCTCAATATCAGCCATTATTAATTTCACAACATTTTAGTTGTGATTGTTGCTATTCTTTGCATTTTCCTTGTTGATGCCATTCTTTATTTTTTTCCTGTCTCTGTCTTCTTCACTTTGTATCTATTCATAGGTCATCCCATGCTTCTCTGATGTCTTCATTTTTCCATTCAATATAATGATATTCCAATACACTTATGTAGCACAATATTTAGCCATTCCACAATTGACAGTCATCTACTTTGTTTTCAGTACTTTGCTATCACAAAATAAGCTATTTATTGATATTTACTTAAATACATAGCAGTGGGTTTTCTGTGTCAAAAGCATGCTTGTTTTCATCATCTTCTCATACAGTTCCAGTGTAGAAATAAAGCAAATGTTTAATAAATGCTTTTTGACTGTGTAATTCCTCTTTGATGCTTGCCTGCTTCCACTGCCCTGACTGTACTGTTCTTAGAAAACTTGAGAACACATAGAATGGACTGAATTAATACCATTGAATTAATGAGAGATTGCTGTGCTGCACTTAACCCTGGCTTAAAGTCTTTTCAGCAGAAAAATCAGCCAGGTATATTTGCCTGGTTTAGAATAGACAGAGGAAACAACCATCCTTTTCTGCCTTAGGATAAGGCAAATTATCACTTTCCCCTAAAATGTTTCTTTCCCTTATTTCTGTAGCAAGATAAAGATTAACAAAAACCATCTTCCTAACACATCTCTTAAAGAAACATGAACACAGCCCATCTGTTTCCATTCTTGCTAAGGGACTAAGTCAAACTGAAGGTCTGTTGTGTATCTCACTTTTTCTACTTCAAAGGGTCTATGACCTGTCATTCATTCTGAATTGGGAGAAATATTTAAAAGGCTGCTGTAATTACAAAAATGACTTTCCTAAAAAGAATACCTAGTATATCAGTAGAAATATCTGAATGACATATGTAGTGAAATTTCCTCTCTTTTTCTTTCATTTTCCCACTCCTTCCACCTTCCTCTCTTCCTTCCCCCTCCTTCCCTCTCTGTCTGTGTGTCTCTTTCTGAGTCTCTCTGTCTCTCTGTCTCTCTCTCTGTGTGTGTCTGTCTGTGTCTCTGTCTCTCTCCTCCTCTCTGTCTCTGACTCTCTCTGTCTCTCTGTGTCTCCCTCTCCTGCATTAGACATGCTACCACAGCCAGACCACCTCTGAATACTTTGGGGTCTTACATTTGGGAAAAAACATTGCCAAGTTGGATTGCATTTGGAGAAAATTACAATGATACAAAGTCTTAAAATCATGCAATTTGAAGTGACTGAGTTTATGTAACCTAGAGAAAGGAAGTTTTATAAAGAAAGGTATCATCATGTGGAAAAGGGGTTCTTCTTTGTCTACTTTGCCCAAGCAATCAAAATTTAGGAGCAATGGATAGAAGCTTCAGGTCTAAGTTTAAAAAAAATTAAATTAAAAATTCCTAAATATTTAAATGGATTTCCTCAGAAGATAGTATGAAATACCTCCTGAGAAAATATATGGTCCTTTAATTTTTACAAAGCACTTAATAATACATTTATCTAATTTAAGCATTACACTAAATGATTGAGGTAGAAACTCCAGGTGCAATTATCTTCACTTTACAGATGAAGAATGTGAGATAGAGAAAAGTTGTTATTTTTTTTTGCTACAGAACTAGTTAAGGCTATAGACATAAGTTATAAAATCATATAGATCCAGACCTGGAAGGGATATCAGAGACCTTTTAGTCTACACTCTTATTTTATACATTAAAAACAAATTCCCCTTGTTCACCACCCCCACACACACACACACCAAAATAAGTTAAATTACTTCCCCAAGGTCAAGCAGGTAGTAAATATGTTAAGATTTCAATCCAGGTTCTCTGACTGCAGAGGCAGTGTTCATTCTACTGCAACAAAACCAAGGTCTCACCTGGCTCTAGGTCTATCACTCTTTCCATTATATCCCACTATTAGAGTTGTGCATACAGAGTCAAGGTGATTTTTTTAAGCAAAGTCGTACAGCAGTGGGGACAAACTCAAATACAAAGCATGAACATTAAATTGTGCATAAGTTTTAGATAAATGTATATGTGTTAGGCTTCTCAAATTTTTTGATGACAAAAAGCTGGGAATGGTGAATAACACATTGGATGTCTGAATATGGATAGATACATACACAGACAAGAGCACATGAATTTAATTATATAATTCACATCTTTTCTTCATTGCCCTTCTCTTCCCCTTCATACAACTGTGTTTTCATTGGCATAAGAAACTTTTAGTAAAGGTACTTCTTGAACCAATATCAATGGGCTACTTTTCTGCAATTAATGGTTTAAGAGATACACACCTGGGGCACTGAGAGATTAAGTGATTTGTCCAGGATCACAAAGCCAGTACATATCTAATTTAGGATCTGGACACTTGGCTTCCTGATTTCTGCTTTGGGTAAAAACATTTTTGTACTTGCTTTAAAAAAAGTATACAAGTAGAAGTAAGAGAAGCAAAAATGATGTTATACATAAATTCATACAAAAAAAATCTCAATTTTTTTTTAAAGATTATAAGATTAAGAAAAATCACCCATGTGTTGAAGTAGCCTGAAAATCTTAGGATACATTCAGAAAAGTATAGCATCCTCAACTAGCAGGCCTACAGTATTCTGCCCCAGTGAGATTTCATATGATTTACTATGTTTTATTTTGAGTGGACCATTTTAGGAAGAATACTGGCAAACTGGAATCCTTCTAGAGGAGGGTAAACAGAGTAAGCAGGCTAGCCATATATAAAGATGACTTAATGATACCCAAAGACTTTTTTGCCTGGAAAGTAGCCAATTTTGTGGGTATATTCAAATATTTGAATGGTTTTCATATGAAATCTACTCAGCCCCAGGGGCTGAGTATTGTCCAATTTTACTTCAATATGAAACAAATAATTTCTTAGCTATTTGATTTGTCCAAAAGTATATTAAGCGGCAGCATTAGTGAGTTCATAATCAGGGTAATAGAAGCTAAAAGTCCACTCATCACAAATATTGTAGATATTTTTTCTCTGCAAATGACCTCAGAGATCCCTTTCAAAGTCTGACAATTTGTGATTCTTTGCTATCCAGCCAAATGTAGTATCTATTGGATCACACTTCTGAACTTCCCAAAGAAGTCTTGATCATAGCAATATTGCATGTGGAATTTAGAAGTCTTAGCTTGTTTTTTGCTGATAAATTGTAGTTATTGAATTTTAGACTGGTTTGCACTGAGATGTTATTCTGCCAAGTTGGTTTATCCTTTTCCAAGATTCCTAGTATATTTCCTGAAGTCACCACAGGGTAGCAGAGCTGAGATGGTTAGTACAAAGTGCATGAATCTATCAGCAATTTCTTATCCCACATATTTTTTTTCTTTCTTAAGTCCTTCTTGTTAGTAAGCAGCCTGCCAATGCAGTTGTCATTAATGGGGTATTGTTTAGACTGAGCTCATGGAGTACTGACTTCCGCACAGCTGTGTCTCTAGCACTAGACTTTTGGTTTGTTACAGCTGTGACAATTTCTTAGGCTCTAAGCTGTTTTGGCAGGAGAAACAGCATCTCAATAGAACCATAAAATATCAGAGCAAAAGGGGACATTGGCATCAGATCTAATACAGCTCCCTTAAATTACAAATGAGGAAACTGGACTCAGGAAGATTGGATGATTTCCTCAATGTCCTGACACTAAGAAATAGTAGATCTACAACCTTTGGGGAATCCCAAGCCTCTTGAGTTCCAGTCCAGTACTCTCAAACCACATCATTAATGTTAGTGAAAATTAGAACTTTACCTAACAAGGGGTGACAGGTGATGTGTTCCAAATGCTGACATTTTAGAAAACACAAGTCTTCCCCTGTGGAGGTCATACCTCCTGCCCCCAGCATCTTCTAATTGATTAGTTACACTTTTTCCTGGCTCACAACTTGCCCCCTTTTCTAGACCCAATATTCCCTTCCAGGAGTGATTTCGCACTGAGCAAGGTAGATGCAAACACTATACCTCCATGCTCCTCTATTAACATGCCACTTCACCATGTTACATGAGTTTTGGGGAAAATAATATAATCTGACTCTTCCTTTCTCATGCTGATTCTCTTGACACCATCACTGCTCATAGGATACTGATTCCTAGCCCATTTCCAATCACTGCCCTCTTTTGCTCCCTGAGAAGATTTCTCTGTTTTGCTATAGTTTTGCAGATTTAAGGTCAGGGAACCTGAATTTCACATCCTGGCCCTTTCTCTCATTAGATATGTGTCATTCTTATCTACAAACTAAAGAGGCTAGACTTGTTCTCTAAATATGTTTCCAGCTGTGATCTTAGACAGTTTCCACTCACTATTCCTTTCATTTTCTGATGATGATTGAAACCTCGCTTTCTTATGAAGAGGTAATATCTGTTGTAATCTCTCATGATGACTGCTGCTCCTGTTACATGCTATGGGGCTGAGAGAAGGTGTTTGTCATACTACTTGTTTCCCACTTTCACTTTCATACTATCTTTTTACCAACATCTCTTGTTAAGCTTGTCTCATTTAAAATTCACTCCATCTTATTCAAATCTATGTTGCTATCCTGTATGGACTTTTAAGTCACTTTTCCTCCTCCCAAACTTCAGGATCTGGCTCACAGTCTTTATCTGAACGTCCTACTCTCCAAATACATTATAATCCACAATTTCCATGTTTGTCTGTAATATATTACAATGATGTACAGAGACATCATGTTCTGGCTCCCTTACCTGCATGCCAAGCCCTTCCCCATTCCCAAATTCAACTGTTTGTACAGCACAAAAGAATTCCTTGTTACTGCTTTGGTAGTAAACAATAATTCCTTTCATTTTTAAGTATTTTATAATTTAAGGCCAGGTCCATGCAAATAGTAGGAATTTAATAAATGTTTTTTTTTAATTTAAAAAAATGTCTTCATTGATAATACATAACTTGAAAATACCTTAAAATTAAAAAATAAATTCTCCTGGATTGCATTAATAAATATGGGTTTCATAAAGAAAGTCTTGTTTGAGCTTAAAGTTCCCTTGCTGGAATGTTTTATATTTTCTAGCTATTTTTATTTCATTTTTAGTTTTCCATGTAGCAAGAATGTATACTTTTTTTAATCTTTGGATCAATACTTAATGCACTCTTAGTATTCAACAAATATTAAAGTTAGTACCTAGAGAAAGTTAACAGAAAGAACAGTTTAGCAGGAGTATCTCCTCTTACATTATACCTCTGGAGGTTTGTTCTGGATAAGGACAAAACATGAGTAGAGGAGAAAGAGAATAGGATTTTATATTTATGGCTTTATTCAGAATGATTTCTATGTAAAAAATAGTATGAATAAGAGTTAGATAAATGAATTAACACTAGGGTATGGATGACCAAAAACCGTATTACTAATTTCAGCCTCTTCCTTCAAAATTTAAATACTACAAGGAAGATATACCCTCTAGCATATGCATATTATCATTATTCATATACTTGAATGAATTTGTTTATCAGCTTGATCAACAAGCTTTGAGATAATGGGAGTTTTGTTGATGGGATAATGGAAGGAGGAAGGTTTCTTTTTTAGAATTTAGAGTGTTGTCTAGAGTTCACTATCTTGATCTAGGTATGGAACCATACTTCATCCATAAAACATTAGTTTTCCTGAAAGGAGTAAAGCCAACATAAGGACTCAAGACTAGAGCCAAAACAAAGGGCCTAGAAGGGAAATGACAGGGATACTTTGGGTAATTCAACTTCAGCAAGAGTCAGTCTAAATGATCCTTTCTGATGAAGATAAGATAATAATTATTAAAGTGTTCTGAGCACTGATGTTTTTCTGATAATAACAACCCATATTTATATAAGTTGCTTCCTTGACATCAACCCTAAAAGTAAGGTGGTATAAATATTTTTTTCCCTTTTATAGATAAAGAAACTGAGAGGCTGACAGTTAAAGTATTCATATGACTATTGTGTCAAAGTCAAGATTTGAACCCAGATCTTTTGATTCTGAATTTATACCTCCTTTCACTAAGGTGCACTGCTGGTAGAATAGGACTATTCCTTATACCTTAATCCTCTTTGTTTACCTTATATCCTTATATTGGTCAAAAAACAGAGACAAAACTATGGCTGGTTCATATATATATATATATATGTGTGTGTGTGTGTATGTATATGTATACACACACATATATATGTACATATATATGATAGTTTAAAGACTGATCTAAAATAAACACAAAAATATCGTAAGATCAATGATCTAGATCTGGAAGGGAATCCAGAGCCCATAGAGAATCCAGAATTTTTGTTCTTTAGAATACACACACACAAGTATGTATATGTATTTATAATCTATATCTATATCTATATCTATATCTATATCTATATCTATATCTATATCTATATCTATATCTATATCTATATCTATCTATACACATATATATATATAACATGTGTATATGGCACATGTGTAGATATTAATATGTATATTTAAATGTATATAGTCACAATTATCACCAACACATATACACATGTGTGCATAGAACCATGTATAACCCAATATTCTTGTTCTTTGGAATACACACATGCACATATGTATATAAATATATGTATACATATGCACATACACATACATATACACATGTATTTGCATGTATTATATATATAATTTTATTTCAATATAATTAATTTCTTTTTTAATCCTATATATTTTATTTTATATATTTCACAACTACTGAGAAGGGATCCATACCATTTCACCAGACTGCCAAAAGTGTCCATGACATAATTAAAGTTTAAGAACCCTTCATCTAATTTTACAGATAAAGATACTGAGGTCTACAGAGGCTAGATGACTTGCCCAAGTTTGCACATATAGTAGATATCAAAGGCATGATACATGAAGGCATGGAAAGTCTGTCTCACTGGTATGCTGAGTCTGTTCAAATCATGGCCCTGAGGGATCAAATAACATTATCTTGGAAGTATCAGCATGTTTAGACATATAGACTGGAGTTGAGTGGACCACAAAAACCAGAATGAACACATCTTTAGACTCATAAGTTGAAATGGAGCTGCAGTTCTTCATAAATGCCCCAATATAGGATGAAACCCCAGTCACTAAAAATAATTTATTGGGGCAGCTAGGTGGTGCAGTGGATAGAGCACTGGCCCTGGAATTAGGAGAACCTGAGTTCAAATCCAGCCTCAGACACTTAACACTTAAGAGCTGTGTGACCCTGGGCAAGTCACTTAACCCCCAATTGCCTCACCAAAATAATAATAGTAATAATAATTTATCAAAAGTAGGATAAATAAGGTTGATCAGAAGGGTTGTTAAAATAACTTTGGTGTTCAGGGAGTGGGACTTAAATCATCAGAAGTAGATGAGCAGATGTAGATGCCTGAATGTCCTACTGTCAGTCATATGGAGCACAAAAGATATAGAACTACAGTCCAATAAGATAGCTTCAGTCAGGAAAAGTGTGACTGCTTTGTTAATTAAAAAAATAATTTTAATTATCTACTTAACTCCTGGTTTCTGCTAGTTTGCTCTTTCAATGTTATTTATTTATTTATTTATTTATTTTTTCTGGAACAAGGTCCTAGGCATCAAAATTTTGCATTGCTTCTTCCCCCAGAGCAAAACTTCTATTTTTTCATTGAACTGCTCACTGAGATCTGTACTGTTGGAAAGCAGTCTGGTAATTAAAAAAAAAAGTTAAAAATGATTAATACAGTATGACCCTCCGAGGGAATTATATTAGACAAGGTAATACAAAGGATGCTATGAGAGGACTGGGTGACCTTGAAGGAGAGGATTTGGAAAGAGAAAGATGTCTGGTACATTAGGTGTATTAGTGGAATGAAATAAAGAGGATGAGTTTTTATAAGAATCTGAAGAAGTAATGTCTGGATTTTATTAAATTTGAATTGATTTGTTCCAAGAATACACATATAGACCTTTTACATTGCTAACATTTCTATATAAAAGTACAGTCTGATGGTCATTTGGTGGTCTCTTGAGTGCCACCTTCCTGAGCTGGTGGTGTTGGATCAGTTCTCAAATCAACTGGCCCATCGCTTATTGGGTACTATAACTAAGCAATAACTGAGATGTATCAAATAAAAGCTGCCATTTAGGATGCATAAATCTAATGACAGCTAATCTAATAATGAGATAATCTAATAGATAGATTATCTCATTAGATAGATAATCTAATGATGAGATTGGTAAATCAGGCCAAATTCATACGGCAAATAGGTACCAAGTTAAAAATGTATACTAATGATGATAATGGTAGCTAATGTATATATTCCATTTTAAGGTTTGCAAAGAGTTTTCCTCACATCTTTATGAGCCAGATAGTACAGTTATTATTAACATCACTTTGTTCAAATGCCAGAAGGTTCTGTGATTTCATCAGGTTGGAACTGATTGTATGGGTTCTTCCTATACTACAGATTACAAACTACAAATATAAAATGTAAAGAATTCCCTGATTCATGCATGGTTTAATTGAGTTGCCTAGGGACATACTAATAATTTATCAGAGGTAGGATTTGAGCACATAATCTTTTTGACTCTAAGCCTTAGCACTCTGTCAAAAATATATGAGAATGAAAAACAGAGCCAAGATGGCGGAGGAGAGACTGTGACTCCCACAAGCTCCAGATAAACCCGTTCATTCACGCCCAAATAATGCGGCAAAAAAACTCAAAACCCAGAACAGTATAATGCACATAAGAACAGAGTGAGACTATTTCTCTGCAAAAGAGGGCAATTCTGATCACCTACTGATCAGGCTGAACAGCTCAGTGTGCAGTCCGGACCCAGCCAGGGACACTGCTTCCCACGCATTTCAGTCTTCAGCACCAGCAGCTTCTGAGGCTCTAATCACGGACTGGTGAGGGGGTTCAGCAGTAGGCTGGGGTGAAGTGAAGGCAGTATCTACTGGAACTGGGGCAAAGTGCCTTGGGTCTGAACCAGTGGGCTGAATCAAGAGGTGGTGGCCCAGTGGGGGAGGGGCAAAAGCACTCCAAGCTTCCGACCATAGAGAATCAGAGTTCAATCAGACTTCTGTTTCCGGGTCAAAGAGAAAGCAGCTGTGATTACTCACAAGCCAGGCAGGCTGAGAAGAAGCCCAATCACCCCCTGGGCCACGCTGTAGCACGAACAGTGTGTCCTGGAAGCAGCGCTACACTTTAAGGAGGAGTAAAAAATATATGAGAATGATATCATAGCTCTAGTGCTACAAGAGATCTCAGAAGTCATCTAATCCAACACCAATTTATAGATGAAGAAAAGGAAACCTAGAAAAGGTCTATGAATTGCCCTATATCTAACAAGTAGTGTCAGGGGTTGGATGTAATCCCAAGTCCTCTTCAATGTTACAAGCTTCCTCAATTAGTCCAGTTTTATAGATGAATAGTAAGTAAGACTTGGAGAGCTGGAGTAATTTAATCAAGGTCATAATTCTAGAAAATGGTAAAGTCAGCAATCAGTATCATATCATATGGCTCAATGTTTCTTGCTCCCTCTACTAGAGCAATCTATACATGACAATGATGTAATTTACCTGAAACAGTTAAAGACAACTTTTGGAGAGTTCAGCTGAGATATGAGTTTTCTTCAACCTTCTCACCTTTTACTCTACCTTACTTTGTGTAGTATTTAAAAGGTGTTATAACTCCCTTCTCATTTGTTTATAGACCATTTCAAAAACAATAAGGAAGTCAGCCAAGAAGTAATTTAAGCTAGTATCTGAGTTCGGCTTTGAACACTATTCCTTCTAACTCCAAATACAGTGCATTACACAATAAACAATTACAAAATAGATTTCTTCTTTGGGAAAAAGTAAATTGTGGGGGACTCTGGATGTGGAATGTGGCATAAGCTGTTAGATGTATTCACTATTTTGGTTGATTATTTCTTTTATTCTTTCTTTCTTTTGATATGTATTACAAAGGAGGATTAAATTAACCTTAGTTTATATTTAGAAATGACTGACAACAAAACAAAATTCACATTTTTTGTTTGTTTTGTTCAATTTAAATTCTTAAGACAGGGTTATTTAAATATTCTGTTTTCTCCTTTGCTAATCAATTTTTTTTTTTTTTTTGCTATATGAATTGAATCAGCCATTAACGAATTGCCTAATAAAAAAATCTCCAGGGCCAGATGGATTTAGAAATGAATCCTATCAAACATTTAAAGGAAAATTAGTTCTAATATTATAGGAATTATTTAGAAAAATGGGTAAAGAAGGATTGCAGGACTGGTTCAATATTATGAAAACAATCAGTATAATTAATCATATCAATAACAAAACCACCAAAAACCATATTGGTGTGGGATGAAATTTGGGTCCAATTGATTGTGAGTCATCCCCAAAGAATTACAAGACTCAGTGACTCAGTTTCCCAAGTTTTATTGCAATAGTGTGAGTGACCACAGGGAGAGAACTAGAATAGGGGAAAGGTATCTCTCAAATAGGGAAAGAAAAGACAGTTATATTTATTATCAGTGTCATTATAATAATCTTCATCTTACAGAGGCACAGGGGAGGGCCTGTCCTACTAATTATAATAATCTTCACCTTTGGGAGGTACAGGGGACAATTTACCTAATTTGGAGTTCCTGGGTTCCTAAGCCAACCACTGAGTCAGATACCTTTTCCTGTGGATGTGTGTTTTGGGGGTTTAAATTTGGCCTTTTCTGAGCATGTCTCTTTCTAATTCCCATGCCCAGTTTTCAAAATATCTTCATTTATCATTTATTTCTAGTCCAAATTGCTATAGCTTGTCATTTTATCATTGTTATATAACCTGCCCCTTTATGTTCCTGATATGGGTACTGATTAATATGGGTAAAAGAATTTAGCATGCTGACTTGTAAATTATCCATTAACTGGGGTCTTAATCCCTCTTAGAGCTAATATCTGAATTAAAGCTTGGGTCTTAGGTTTTTCTTTTAACCCCATTTGCCTCCTACATCAATATGATAATTTCATATGATTTCAGAAAAAAAGCTTTTGACAAAATACAACACTTATTACTATTTTTAAAAATTAGAAAACCCAGGAATAAATGGAGCTTTCCTTAAAATTATAAATAACATCCATCCAAAACCATCAGCAAGTATTCTTTGCAGTGGGGGTAAACTAGAAGCCTTGCCAATAAAATCAAGGGTGAAGAAAAGATGCTCATTATGACACTATTTTTTCAATATTGTATTAGAAATGGGGGGCAGCTAGGTGGTGCAGTGGATAATGCACTGGTCTTGGATTCAGAAGGACCTGAGTTCAAATCCTACCTCAGACACTTGACACTAGCTGTGTGACACTGGGGAAGTCACTTAACCCTCATTGCCCTTCAATAAATAAATAAAATTAAAAAAAAATATTGTACTAGAAATGCTATCAATAAAAGAAGAAAAATAAACGGAAAGGACTAGAATAGGCAATGCAGAAATTAAAATATTACTCTTTGAAGAAGATATGATGGTATACTCAGAGAAACCTAGAGAATCAACTAAAAACTCCTTTCTGCAGTATAATATTTGGAACTGACAGTACAGTGTGCAAAGTTCTGTTCTAGGTGGAAAAGTTATGTTACCTATTCTAATGATGCTAATTATTTGAAAAAATGTTCCATAGTATTTTAATACTTACAGTGTACTTGCTGTTATGAGAAAAAGGTATGACTGTTATTCCTTCCATTTTAGATGCTAGAGAATTGGGTACAAAGAATCTTAATGACTTTCCCAATGTCCCAGTACAGTTAATGATAGAGATAAGACTAGAATGGCTCCTAATTTAGAGATATATCTAATATAATTTGGTCTTTGTCATAGTATGTGATCTTCATCATATACTGCTTTAACCTCCTTAATAGTTTATATTTATATTTTACATCAATATTCATCAGAAAAATTGCTCTATAGTTTTCAGTCTGTTTTTAATCTTATTGCTTTAGTTATTGAAATATATTTGTGTCATAAAAGGAATTTGGTAAGATTCCTTCTTTGCCTGTTTTTCTAAATAGTTCCTATAGTATTAGAACTAATTTTCCTTTAAATGTTTGATATAATTCATTTCTAAATCCATTTCGCCCTGGAGATTTTTTTTTTAATTAGGGAATTCATTAATGGCTTGTTCAATTTTGATTCCTAAGACAGGGTTATTTAAATATTCTATTTTCTCTTTTGCTAATCTGGGCAATTTGTATTTTTGTAAATATTAATTCATTTCAATTAGATTGTTAGATTTATTGGCATAAATTTGGGCAGCATAGCTCCTAATAATGGTTTTAATTTAATTTTTACTGGTTGAGTATTTTTTTCAATTTGGATATTGATAATGTGGTTTTATTTTTTTCTTTTAAATGAAATTAACCAATGATTCATATATTTTATTGTTGATTTTTATAAAATCAGCTACTAGTTTTAATTTTTAGCCCAAGGGTTTTCTTACTTTCAATTTTATTAATCTTTCATTTTAAAGATGTCCAATTTGGTGTTTAATTGAAGATTTTTAATTTGTTCTTTTTCTATTGTTTTAACTCTCATGTCCAATTAATTGAACCGTTCTTTCTCTGTTTTATTGATATAAGTGTTTAGAGCTGTAAAATTTTCCCATGTATTTTAGTATGTTTTCCTATTTTTGTAATTCTCTTTAATGAAATTATTGATTGCTTCTATGAATTGTTCTTTGATCTACTCATTCTTTAAGATCAGATACTTTGGTTTCTAATCACTTTTTCACCTATGTTTTCATGGATCTTTATTGAATGTATTTTTTTTTGCATTATGATCTCAAAAAGGCACATTTAATATTTATTCTTTTATTCATTTGATTGTGAGGTTTTTATGCTCTAATACATTGTGTGGGTGACATGTAAAACTGAGAAACTATCTTTTCTATTCACATTAAATTTTTTTCACATGTCTATCATATGTAGTTTTTTGTAAAAGTCTATTCATCTCCTTAATTTCTTTCTTGTTTATTTTTGTTTAGATTTATCTACTTCTGAGAGAAAAATGTTGAATTTTGCCACTAGTATTGTTCTACTGTATATTTCCTCCTGTTAGTCATTTACCTTTTCCATGAAGAATTTGGATGTTATATACATTTGGTGTGCATAAGTTTAGTATTCATCTTACTTCATTGTCTATGGTATCTTTAAGGAAGATGTAGTTTTCTTCCTTATCTCTATTAATTAGATCTATTTTTGCTTTTGCCTTGACTGAGATTATGATTACAATTCCCCCACAATTTTTTTAGATCAGCTAAAGGATAATAGAGTCTGCTCCAGCCCCTTACCTTTACTCTGTGTATGCCTCTCTTCTTCAAATATCTTTCTTGTAAACAACATATTGTAGTATTTTGGTTTTTAATCCACTTTGCTGTCTTTTTTTGGTTTGTTTTATGGGTGAGTCCATAGTATTCACATTCACAGTTGTCATTACTGTGTCCTTTCCTCCATCCTATTTCCCCCTGTTTACGCTTTTATCTATCTCTCTCTTTTTACTCTGTCCCTCTCCCAAGTGTTTTGCTTCTGACCTCTGATTCCCACCAATCCATCCTCTCTTTATCAACCTTCATCTTCTCTTATCCTCCTCCTGCCCTTCTTCCCTATAGGATAAAACAGATTTCTATACTCAACTGAGTGTATAAATCCTGATAAGATAAAAGTTGGAGCATTGCCTGCCACCCCACGCTTATCTTTCTCTCCATTTTAATATGGCTTCCACACCTCTTCATATGATATAAACTACCCCCACTATCTCCCTCCCTTCTCTCTTTTCCAAGAGCAAAACTCTTTCTTGCCCATTAATTTTGATTTTGTTTTATCTCTCATCTTATGAAAGTCAAATTATACACACATTCTTTCTATCTATATGACATCTAGCTGCCCTAATAGTGATAAAGTTCTTAAGAGTTACAAGTATCATCTTCCTATGTAGGAATGTTAACAGTTTAACTTTATTGAATCTTTATGTTTTTTTTTTCATTTGTTTCCTGTTTACCTTTTTATTCTTCTCTTAATTAAGTCTTGTATTTGAATATCAATTTTTCTATTCAGATCCTGTTTTTGATAAGGAATACCTGAAAGTTCTCTGTTTCACTGAATGTTCTTTTTGGTATTTTACCTGAAAGATTATACTCAATTTTACTGTTTACATGATCGTTGGATTTCTGAGAACAGTGTGGTATTGGGGTGTTTGGGGAAGGCTAGTACATCGGTGTGAAGATGACCAACCCTTTTTCAGGACTGTTTTCTACTTTTGGTGTCCACCTGATCTATCAAATTCACACCTGTGGCTCCAAGAAACTATAGCATGTGCAGAGAACCCATCCTCCCTAATAAACCATTTCAGCATATGAGCTAAACCAGGTTGAGGGTAACCAAAGGGTCTCAAACCCATTGATGAGTTAAGTGTGTGTGTGTGTGTGTGTGTGTGTGTCTAACCCAAGTATGTAAAGACTCCACCTGACAGATTGGACCTATGAGAGCAATTTGTTCCAAAGGCCATGAAGGCAACTGAAGCAGGAACTCTGGAGCATTTACTGTTTGTTTAGACATTAAAGACACCAAGGTCATCCACTATAGCCTAGGCCATCAGGAGCCATCTTGAATTTTATGTTGTCACTGGACTTCAATGTCTCCAGAAAAGAAAGTAGGGCAGATGTCTTCATACAGCACTACCTCTCTTAAATAAAATTTATGCCTAAATCAAAAGATACCACCCATAACATTTTACCATTTTTATCTATCTCAACATCCTGTGGGCACAGGCAAGGTGTGGATACACTGGGAACAGTAGTCAAAGTCCTTCACACAGGTGTACCAGGGCATAGTTTTTTTTTTTTTCTCACTAGACTGAAGCAGTATTGGGATTTGGCAAGCCCTGGGTGTTTAAGGAGTCTTGTTGAAGGACCATTCTACATACCTCCTGGCCTGAGGAAGAGGCTAGAAAAGGGCTTTTAAGGGGGCAGCTAAGTGGTGCAGTGGATAAAGCACCGGTCCTGGATTCAGGAGGACCTGTGTTCAAATCTAGCCTCAGAGACACTTGACACTCACTATTTGTGTGACCCTCGGCAAGTCACTTAACCCACATTGCCCCACAAAAACAAAAACAACAACAAAAAAAAGAAATAAAGAAAAGGACTCTTAAAAATTGTTTGATTGGGGGCAGCTAGGTGGCACAGTGGATAGAGCACTGGCCCTGGATTCAGGAGTACCTGAGTTCAAATCTGGCCTTAGACACTTAACACTTACTAGGTGTGTGACCCTGGGCAAATCACTTAACCCCAATTGCCTCACTAAAAAAAAAATTCTTTGACTCATGCAACCTTGGCCTGTTTAATGCATCATGCAGGGACCTACCCTATATTCAAAAGACCAAAATAAATACACAATAACTTTTGTAAAGATGATTTCACTCACCATTGGTACATCTAACATGTGCATACTTATGGACATCACAAAATCCAGTAGACCTGAAAGACCAATTGCCCTTGTTGTAAGAGAACTCAGGAGGTATCAGCCAAGATGGCAGAGAGTAGCCAGCAAATCACTTAAGCTCTCCTTCTATTCCATCAAAAAGGACATTAAATCAAGCCTCTAGACAGATTCTGAAACTACAGAACCTGCAAAGAGTCAGAAAGACACAGTCTTCCAACCAGAGATAATTTAGAAGACTTCAGGAAAGATCGGTCTCACTGGGGCAAAAGGGAGGTGCAGCACAGCACAGCGGGGGCTGGGACAAGTCAGCAGGAAGCTGTGGGCTTGGCCACAGCCAAGCAACTGAGGCACCTGGATCCTGGCTCAACAAGCTGGTGGCACAGCAGGACAGTGCCAAAACCCACCTGCACCAGCCAGGAGGGCAGGTTGCCAGCTGGACAGCCACCCATAGGACAGGCACGACCAGGCCTACAAATCCCAGCGTGCAGCTAATAGGGCCAGGGTGGGGAGAAATCCACAAGCCATAGAGGCCTCAGTGTAGAAGGCCAGTGACACAGTCCCTATACCCCAGCACAAAAAGCTTGAAACAGGGTCCCTGGTGCACCCAGAGCAGACCTTAACTTAAAAAAAAAAAAGCTGCAGTATGAGTAAGAAACAAAAAAGAGCTCTCACCCTTGAGAGCTTCTATATCAACAGGGAAGAGGCAAACACAAACACATATAAGGACAATACTCCCAAATTGCCTACATGTGAAGCCTCAAGAGGGAAGATGAATTGGGGTCAAGAACAGAAAGTCTTTGGGGAAGAGGTCAAAAAGGATTTTAAAAATCAATTGAGAGAAATAGGGAGAGAAATGAAAGCAACACAAGAAAATTATGAAAAATGAATCAGCAGCTTGGAAAAGGAAGCACCAAGAATCAGCAGCTTAGAAAAGGAAGCACAAAGATTCACTGAAGAAAACAATTCCTTAAAAATTTATCTGGCCAAATGGAAAAAAATAAAAAGTGCATAATCTCATTGAAGAAAACAATGCCTTAAAAATTAAAATTGGACAGTTGGAAGGTAAAAAATCCGTGAGACACCAGGAATCAGTGAAGCAGAATCAAAAGAATGAAAAAATAGAAGAAAATGTGAGATAGCTCAATGGAAAGACAACTGACCTGGAAAACAGATACAGGAGAGGCAATTTGAGAATCACTGGACTGCCTGAAAGCCATGATCAGAAAAAGAGTCTAGACACCATATTCCAGGAAATTATTCAGGAGAATTGCCCTGATATTATAGAGTCAGAGGATAAAATTGTCATTGAAAGAATCCACTAAACACCTCCTGAAAGAGACCCCAAAAGGAAAACTCCAAGGAATGTTGTAGCCAAATTCCAGAATTATCTGGTGAAGGAGAAAATACTCCAAGCAGCCAGAAAGATGTGATTTAAGTATCATAGAACAACAGTCAGGATTGCTCACTCACTACCTGGCAGCTTCAACATTAAAGGACTTTCAAGGTTTCCTGATGAAAAGACCAGATCTGAATAGAAAATTTGATCTTAACATAGAAGACTCAAGAGAAGGTTAAAAAGGTAAATAGAGGGGGAACAAAAGAGTTTCTCAATAAGGTTAAACTGTTTACATCCCTACACAGGAAGAGAATACTTCTAACTCTTGAGAGCGATATATGTATTTGGGCAGACAGAAGGATTATACACAGAGAGTCTTTGATGTGATGATATCAAGAAAATTAAGGGTTTAAAAGGTAGTTTATGGGGAGAAAAGGACAGAGGAGGTGGAATGAGGTGAATTACATCATATGAAAAGGTGAAAAAAATAACTAATACAATAGAGGGAAAGAAGGGAGGGGTAAACATAGTTTCAACTGTACTCTCACTAGATTTGATCCAAAGAGAGAATAACATATACATTCATTTGGATAAACAAACTTAGCTTATTCTTTAGGGAAGTAAAAGGGTAAGGGGAAAGGAGGAACTGATAGAAGGGAGGGCTAAAGCAAAGGAGAAAAGGGTAAAGAAAAGGGAGGGGGTGATAAAAAGGGAGGGCAGATGGGGAGGCAGGGATAAGAAGCAAAACGTTGGTGAGGAGGAATAGGATGAAAGAAGGGGGGAAAGTACAAAGGGGTAAATAGAATGGAGGGGAATAGGCAGCTGGTAATAATAACTGAATGTCAATGGGATGAACTCTGGCATAAAACAGAAGCAAATTGCAGAGTGGTTTAAAAATTAGAATCCTTCAATATGCTGTTTACAAGAAACACATTTGAAGCAGAGAGATACACGCAGAGTAAAGGTAAAACTTGGAGCAAAATGTATTATGCTTCAGCTAAAGTAAAAAAAAAGCAGGGGTAGCAATCCTTATCTCAGAAAAATCAAAGGCAAAAAATAGATTTAATTAAAAGAGATAAGGAAGGAAACTACATCTTGTTTAAAAGTACTATAGATAACGATGTAATATCAATATTAAGCATGTATGCACCAAGTGGTATAGCATCCAAATTATTATTGAAGTTAAATGAGTTACAAGAGGAAATAGATAGGAACACTACACTAGTGGAGGATCTGAATCTTTCCCTCTCAGAATTAGATAAATCTAGCCACAAAATAAATAAGAAAGAAGTGAAAGAAGTGAATAGAATACTTAAAAAGTTAGACATGATAGATGTCTGGAGAAAACTGAATGGGGATAGAAAGGAATATACCTTTTAAAATACATGGCACATTTTCAAAAATTGACCATGTATTAGGGCACAAAAACATCATAGTCAAATGTAGAAATGCAGAAATAGTAATTACATCCTTCTCAGATCATGATGCAATAAAAATTATATGTAATAAAAAGCCAGGTGAAGGTAGACTGAAAATCAATTAGAAACTAAATAATTTCATTCTAAAGAATGATTTGGAGGCAGCTAAGTGGTGCAGTGGATAAAACACTGGCCCTGGATTCAGGAGGACCTGAGTTCAAATCCGGCCACAGACACTTGACACTTACTAGCTGTGTGACCCTGGGCAAGTCACTTAACCCTCATTGCCCTGCAAAAAAAAAAAAAAAAAGCTTAAAAAAACAAGAATGAGTGTGTCAAACAACAAATCATAGAAACAATCAATAACTTTATCCAAGACAATGACAATAATGAGACAATATATAAAAATATATGGGATACAGCCAAAGCAGTTCTTAGGGGAAATTTTATAGCTCTAACTGCTCATATGAATAAAAAAGAAAAAGAGGAGATCAATGAATTGGGCATGCCACTTAAAAAGCTAGAAAAAGGAATAAATTAGAAATCCCCAACTAAATATTAAATTAGAAATCCTGAAAATTAAAGGAGAAATGAATAAAACTGAAAGCAAAAAAACTATAGAATACATCTATAAAAAACAATATAAAAACAATAAAATAGATAAAATATTGGTTAATTTGATTAAAAAAAGAAAGAAGAAAACCAAATTACAAGTATCAAAAATGAAAGCAGTGATTCTACCACCAATGAAGTGGAAATTAAAGCCATAATTAGGAACAATTCTGCCCAAATGTATGCCAATAAATTTGACAGTCTAAATGAAATGCATAAATATTTACAAAAATAAAAACTGCCCAGGTTAACTGAAGAGGAAATAAAATCCTTAAATAAGTCCATATTAGGAAAAGAAATTGAACAAACCATTAATGAACTCCCTAAGAAAAAATCCCCAGGACCAGATGGGTTTACAGGTGAATCCTACCAAACATTTAAAGAACAATTAATTCCAATATTATACAAATTATTCGGAAAAATAGGTGAAGAAGGAGTTCTACCAAATTTGTATTATGACATAAATATGGTGGTGATACCAAAACAAGCCAGAGCCAAAACAGAGAAAGAAAGTTATAGACCAATTTCCCTATTGAATACTGATGCTAAAATCTTAAATAATATATTAGCAAGGAGATTACAGCAAGTGATCACCAGGATAATACATTATGGCAAGGTGGGATTTATACCAGGCATGCAGGGCTGGTTCAACTTTAGGAAAACTATTAACATAATCAACCACATCAATAAGAAAACTTAACAAAATCATATGATTATCTCAATAGTTGCAGAGAAAGCTTTTGACAAATACAGGGCCCGTTCCTAAAAAAACACTAGAGAGCTTAGGAACAGGTGGAACTTTCCTTAAATTAGTAAGCAGTATCTACCTAAAACCATCAGCAAGCATTATATGTAATGGAGATAAGTTAGAGGCCTTCCCAGTAAGATCAGCAGTGAAACAGGGATGTCTATCATCACCTCTATTATTTAATATTGTACTAGAAATGTTAGCTTTATCAATCAGAGAAGAAGAAGGAACTAAAGGAATTAAAATAGGTAAGGAGGAAAAAAAACTATCACTCTTTGTAGAGAATATGATTGTATACTTTTAGAGAATCCTAGAGAATCAACTCGAAAATTACTTGAAATGATGAACAACTTTAGCAAAATAGCAGGATATAAAATAAATCCACGTAAATCATCAGCATTTCAATACATGACCAACAAAGTCCAGCAGCAAGAGATAGAAAGAGAAATTTCATTTAAAGTAATGGTACATAATATAAAATACTTTGGAGTCTATTTGCCAAGACAAACCCAGGAACTCTATGAACACAATTACCAAACACTTTTCACACAAATCAAATCAGATCTAAATAATTGAAAAAGATATAAATTGCTCATGGATAGGCAAGAACTAATATAATAAAAATGACAATCCTACCTAAATTAATTTACTTATTCAGTGTTATACCAATCAGACTACCTGAAAATTATTTTATAGAGCTAGAAATAATAATGACAAAATTCATCTGGAAAAACAAAAAGTCAAGAATATCAAGGGAGATAATGAAAAAAAAAAAAGCAAGGTGGGTTAGCTGTACCAAATCTGAAGCTCTACTATAAAATGGCAGTCATCAAAACTATCTGGTACTGGCTAAGAAATAGAGTGAAGGATCCATGGAATAGGCTAGGCACAGGCGACACAGTAGGAAATGACATTAGTAATGTATTGTTTGATAAACCCAAAGAATGCAGCTTCTGGGATAGGAATTCAGTATTTGACAAAATCTGCTGGGAAAACTAGAAGACAGTATGACAGAAATTAGGCATAGACCAATATCTTACACCTTATATTAAAATAAGGTCAAAATGGGTACATGATTTAGACATGTGTTGATACTATAGGCAAATTAGGAGAAGATGTAATAGTCTACCTTTCAGATCGTTGGAAAGGAGAAGAGTTTATGACCAAATAAGAGATAGAGAATTTTATGAAATGCATAACTGATGATTTTGATTACATAAAATTAAAATTTTTTGTACCAATGGAAGCAATGCATCCAAAATTAGAAGGGAGGCAGAAAGCTGGGAAACAATTTTTATGGCCAGTACTTCTGATAAAGGTCTCATTTCTAAAATATATAGGGAACTAAATCAAATTTATAGGAATCCAAGTCATTCCCCAATTGAGAAATGGTCAAAGGATATGAACAGGCAGTTTTCTGATGAAGAAATCAGCTATCTATTCCCATATGAAAAAATGTTCTAAATCACTATTGATGAGAGAGATGCAACTTAAAAGAACTCTGAGGTACCACCTGACATCTATCAGATTGGGTAATATAACAAAAAAGGAAAATAATAAATGTTGGAGAAACTGTGGAAAAAATGGAACACTAACTCATTGTTTGGTGGAGCTGTGAACTGATCCAACCATTCTGGAGAGAAATTTGGAATTATGCCCAAAGGGCTATAAAGCTGTGCATACCCTTTGACCCAGCAATACCAATTTTGGGTCTTTTTCCCAAAGAGATCATAAAAAAGGGAAAAGGACCCACATGTACAAATATACTTATAATTGCTCTTTTTGTGGTGGCACAGCATTGGAAGTCGAGGGGATACCCATTAATTGGGGAATGGCTGAACAAGTTGTGGTATATGAATGCAATGGAATACTATTGTGCTGTAAGAAATGATGGGCAGGAGGAGTTCAGAGAAACCTGGAAGGACTTGCATGAACTGATGATGAGTGAGATGAGCAGAATCAGGAGAACATTGTACACAGTATCATCAACATTTTGTTCTGTTCAACTGTGATAGACTAGATTCTTCTCACCAATCCAATGGTACAAGAAAGTTCCAGGGGACTCATGATGGAAAAGGCTCTCCAAATCCAGAAAAAAACAAACTGTGGAATATGGATCATGATTGGAACATACTATTTTTACTGTTTTTGGTGCTGTTGCTTTTCTTTTTTTGACGTTTTTCCTTTTTGCTCTGATTCTTGTATAACATGAGTAATGCAGAAATATGTTTAATGTCATCACATATATGTGTGTATATATATATATAAAACCTATATCAGATAAACTGCTGTCTAGGGGAGGGGGGGAGGAAGGAGGGGAGGGAGAAAAATTTGATATTAAAAATCTTATCTAAACAAATGTTGAAAACTAAAATAAATTTAATAAAATACAATTGGGAAATATATAAAAAAATAAATAAAATTATAATAGAACGTAAAAAAGAGAACTCAGTAGGTATCACATCCAAGTAATAACCCTGAGCAAAACAATGTTAACAAATGAAGGTCAGCTTACTGAAGTCAGAGCTGGATGAAGATTTTTCTGGAATGGCCACAGTGATGGGGAGCTCATTGAAACTGGCAGAGGTTTTGTGATCAAAACTAATTTGATCCACAAGCATGTATGTCTCCCAAAAGAAATGAATAACAGAATCATAACAATGATTGCCACTTGCAGGAAAAGAGCAGGTCACTATCATCAATGTGTATTCTCTCACCATGAGAAACCCTGATTATAAAGAGCTGGAGACCCTCATCACCAATTTACTGAAAGAGGACAAGCTTGTAATTCTGGTCACAGACTATGAAACATGTCAGGGAGTCTTGGAGAGGAATGGACTTGGAAACAGCAATAGCAAATGTCAGTTACTACTGAAGACTTGTGCACCTTGTGACCTCACCACCTACAGTTTTCTGCTTACCAAAATGCAGTAAGACTTCATGGATCCATCCTCACAGAAAACACTGGCATTTAATGGACTATGATATTATAAAGAGAAGAGATCGGATGTGAGAGTGATGAAGGTGATGTGTAGCATAGATTGCCGCACTGATCATATGCCTTCAAGAAAAGCAGTGGCCATAAGGTAATATGGCTAGCAGAAAACGTAATGTCAATAGATTAGAGAACTTCTCCATGTGGGGATGGTTTGTTGCTAAGATGGGAGGAAAAATTGAGCTAACACACAGTTGAATACAATAGAGCAGAAAAGCCATGGAGAGCTTTCAAAGATTTGATATACAACTCTGCATTTACTCATCTGAGCCAGAACATTCATAAACATCAAGATTGGTTCACTGAAAAAGATGAGGAAAGTCAGAATTGGCTAATGAAAAATGAGAATTTCACAAGGGTTTATTAACAGAATGGTTCTGTCATATTTAAGAAGGCAATACTCAGCATAATCTTTCAGCAGAAAAAATGGGACTTTAATGAAAAAGAGGAATTTCAGTTATTTGTGATGAAAAGCCCTGAACTGAATGGCAAATTTGACTTTCAAATACAAGATCCTAGAGAACTATAAAAAACTGGAGTTGAGGGACATACACTCCACACATCCACTTATACATATGAGGTAGTACCTCATATGTATAAAACTATAAAAAACTGGAGTTGAGGGTCTTACAGTGGGTGACTGTCTTGTGTCTGAGGCCAGGTTTTGGCTGGGTTCCCCCGGGTGCAGGTGTGATGCTTTGTCCACTGTGTCACCTAGCTAAGTGATGACATCTTTAGGGTTAAATTGAGGGGTGAAGGGAATGCACTGGGGGAGGGGGAAGGGCAGAGGGGAAATCCTAAATGAAAGAAACAGGAAAAGGCTTATGGAGTTGGGGAAGAGATGAGAGAGGAGCAGGGCAGTAAATGAATTTTACACTTAACAGAAAAGGCTCAAAAAGCCTTAAACTAATCAGAGCTGTTTCAGGGAGGGACCAACACACACACCCAACTGGGTGGAGTAATCTACTTAATCTGGGCAGTAAATGAGCCTAACACTCATCAGAATTGGCTCAAAGAACTCAATCTCATTAGAATTGGCTCAGGCAGGGAATAATGTACACGCTCAATTGGGTGGAGTAATCTCTCTAACCCTGCAGGAAAATAGGAGGGGAAGGGGATAAACAGAGAGGGGCAAAAGAGCAGAGTAGGGGAGGGGACAGACAGAAGCAAATCCCTTTTGAAAAGTGATAGTATGAAAGAAGATGGATAATAGAATAAATATCATGGGGAAGGGAATAGGATGGAAGGGAAACAGTTAACAATATTAATCATGAAAAAGAGAAAAGGAGGAAAATTGTACAAAAAACATTTATAGCAACTCTTGGTGGAGGCTAAGAATTGAGAATCAAGGGAATGTCCATCAATTGAGGAATGATGGAAAAAGCTGTGCTATATGATTGTAGTGGAATGGTCTTGTGCTATAGGAAATGACAAACAGGATGATCCCCCAAAAACCCTGAAAGACTAATGAACATCGATGTATAGTGAAATGAGCAGAGCTTAGAGGACACTGTGCATAGTGACAGCAGTAATGTTCAATTGTGAATGATGTAACTACTCTCAGCAGTGCGATGATCCAAGACAATCCCAAGGAACTAATGAGGAAGCTTACTATGTACCCCCATAGAAAGAACTGATAAAAAGAACACTTGTGGGTTGTACATATATTACCTGGTTGTGATCTCGTGGAGGGGGAAGGAAAAGGAGGGAAGGAGAGAGGGAGAAAGATTTGGAACTCTAAATCTTATGAAAATGAATGTTGAAAACTACCCTTACATGTGACTGGAAAAAAATAAAATAAATGTTTGTTGCAAAAGAAAAATAAATAAATAAATGAAAATTCTAAAAAGAAAAAAGAAAAGGGAAAATATATATTTTTTATATATTTTATTCAGTTCTCTATATATTTGAGAAATGAGGTCTTTATCAGATTTATTTGTATCAAAAACTCTTTCACAGTTTTCTACTTCCTTTGTAAGCTTGGTTACATTAGTTTTGTTTGTGCAAAAGATTTTTAATTTTATATAATCAAAATACTATCCACCTCCAAAGAACAAACTGATATTGATGAAATAGATTATGCTATTTTTCACTTTCTTTCATTTTTTTCTTTTAATCAATTTACTTATACAAAATGACAAATATTGTAATGATTTACATAATAATATATGTATAACCCATATCTGATTGTTTGCCAACTCAGGGAGGGAAGCAAAAAGGGATAAAAGTTGGAACCCAAAAGAATAAATAAAAAGCTTTATTATTAAAATACAAACATGCAAATGCAAGATGTTCTCAACATAAGGATTTGTCATTATAGTATCTAATATTCTTAATTCTTCATATATTATGAATATGCCTTGTAGAGAGGTTTGTGCACAAAGCTTGAAATGAATCATATTTGTCCTTCACAACAAGAAACATCCTTCTTCCATTGAAAAGAGGAAAAATTACTGATACCTTTTCAGAGCTGATACATTTCAAATGACCATAAAAAAAGCATAACACTTTATTTTTTTCTCCCCATGAAGCTGATGGAAAGAAAGATTCTCCCATATGAATCACCATCTTCTGTTTGGAAAGAATTGTCAACAGTTTCCATCTTTCTGGCAAAACAATGTAATGCTGGGAAGGATAATAGGGGGAGGCATGACTCTTAGAGAAATGCCAGGTACAAGGTGTAAGGATGAATTTGAAAGGAACCCAGATGGGATAAAAAAATACATAGCCTTGTTCTACACAATGGTGGGTAGGAATAAAGTGCATAAATGGCCATCAAGGAGCCTGGATATACCCTGGATATCAGCCTTCACTGAGTAGGAAGTAGTATTATAATTTCCAGAGGCCCATAATACCTGCCATGACATAACTTCACTAGAAACTCAGGAGGGAACTGATGGTTTCTCATGCCAATTGGCCATATGATTGAATCCTGGCTGTTGAATTGCTCTATATCATGGGGTGACCTTCCATGATGGCCTCAAAAGAAACTTCCAAGCAATTATTGGGAGCTGGGAGCTGCCAAATGTAGAGTACAATTTCCTGAAGCATAGGATATATTACTTTGCAAATATTTCAAAATCAGTAGGAGAATGTCATCATTGTTTCTCTACTGTCTCAGCAAATTACCCACAAGGAGTTGGGGTAGGGAAAACTATCATAGTCCTTTGTGGGTATGTGTAAGAAGTTGCAGGAAAAGATTTGACTTTTAATTAGACAATTAAGATGACTGTATTTCCCATTACCAAAATCTGAATTCTTGAAAAGATCTATAGAATAACAGGGGAATAATTAAGAATGTACTATAAAATAACACTGACATTTTATATTTGGAAAATATGTATTTAAAATGTATATATATATACATATATATACTGTATCATTTGGGCATCATTGAATAGGGTCAAAATTACTGTCATTTTAGAGATGAGGAAATTAACACACAGGGAGGTTTCAATCAGTAATAATAATGCTTCAGTTTGACTTTCCAAGATAATATCACCTGTGCAAGTGAAAAAGAAAATTAAGCATACAAATTCTAAAGGTTAGAAGGGACCTCAGAAGCCATCTAATCCTACAATTAGCTGAATATATTCCCCTTTGCAACACATCTGACAAATGGTGATTCAGGCTCTGCCTAAAGCCTTCTAACAATGGGAAATCTGTAGATCCTTGAAACTGCCTGTTCAATTTTTAGATATATGTAATTATTAGCAAGTTATTTTTTCCCTTTTCTCAAGACTGAATTAACTTCTTTGCTACTTCTGAATATACATTACTCCTAGTTCTACTTTATAAGGTCAAGACAAAACAAGCTTATTTTTTCCCCAAAACATAGTCTTTTACTTAATTATATTGTATATAATTACCTGGGACATATGCAGAAGTAGGGATCTGCTTCCCAATATAAAATAAATATGTATACCAGAAGAAGAGAAGGAAATGCACTGCTTTAGAAGAGGCATGTAGAAAGAACTACTGTGTATACACAAAGACCTTATAGGGAACCATGATTCAGTACCAGATGGAGATACCAAATGGTGATAGAGCCTCATATTGAGGGAGGGAAACGCCATACTAAAATTTGCCAATATGAAAGAATTAAGTGCATCAAAGGGCCATTTGTACACATGAACTCAGAACTATCCCTTCAGTGGTACTGCAAGTGTTTATTGGATTCTATACATATTATGAGATGAAACCCATTAAAGAGAAGAGTAGTTTGATCCCCTCCAGAAAGGTGAGGATAATTTTCCTGATGCTTGAATGTTCCAAGTAAAAGCCCATTCTATATTTTTGGTCAGGTTAAATAAAACTTCTCTTCTCTTTGACATATTATTATCTTGAGTTCTTCCAGAGGAACTCAGCACTCTTTTGCAGATGAGACATGAGGCAGGCACTGATGTTCTCAGGTTTACATTTGTGCAGGGAGGAACCTGAGAGAATTTTGTTGTCAATCCCCTCACATTGTACCTGTGTTTTGTTTTGTTAGTGCCAGGATCAAATCAATAAATTGACTAAATTATCACGTCATCTATGATTAATTGACTTGCATTAATCTCTACTAATAGGTGAGATTGTAATCCATAAACAATGATCATGTTTTACTTGTATTTTCATGCCCCTCAATGGCAATGCCTTGTGATGTAGACATTCAATTATTGGTAAACTGAATTATTAAGATATTTTATAAAATATATTTATATTCATTTATATACACATATATTTTTGTGTGTACATATATGGGTGTACATGTGTATATACAGCACCAGAGAGTAAGACAGGTATATGTAGGATATGAGAACTGGGCTATCTTGACTGTTATGGAATAGAAAGGAGTAAGATAACAACGTCCACAATAATATCAAATGCTAAAAAAATAACTTAAATGAACCTGAAATCTCATTGTTGTGAGTACTGCAAAGTTTTGTTGTCACTGTCATTACAAACATTCTCCATGGAGATCCTGACCAAAATGCTGAAAGCATTCTATATCCAATAACTCTTTCAACCCAGAAATCTTGCTTTAAAGCCCCAGTGCCCTAATTGGTGGTAGCCTTGGATGCCTATTTCATCAAGAATCAGCTCGATTTCTTTTTTGTTTGTTTGTTTTTTGGTTTTTTTTGGGTGGGGCAATGAAGATTAAGTGACTTGCCTAGGGTCACACAGCTAGCAAGTGTCAAGTGTTTGAGGCCAGATTTGAACTCAGTTCCTCCTGAATACAGGGCCAGTGCTTTATCCACTATGCCACCTAGCTGCCCCTGGATCAACTCTATTTCATAACTAGGTGGTACAGTGGATAGAGCACTGGCGCTGGAGTCAGGAAGACCTGAGTCCAAATTAGGCCTCAAATATGACACTACTGGGCAAGTCACTTAACCCAATTGCCTCAAACATCCAGGCCATCTCCAGTCATCCTGATGTATATCTTGCCACCGGACTCAGGTGGCTCTGGAGGAGAGAATGAGACTGGTGACTTTGTACAGCCCTGCCTCACTTAAATCCAATTCACTGCAAGTCATGACATCACCTCTGATGTCATGTTCCTCTTCAAGAACAAAGAACAAACAACAACTACATTGCCCTGATCAATATCTGATAGTTACCAAGTCACCATCACATCCTCTTTTTCCTCAGAACCCTTCTCCTCACCCCTAGCCCCAAACACACACTCACACACTTTCTAGGCCTGGAATCATAATCAAATCCAGTCTATTACTGGGAAAATATTTCTCTCTTTTCTCCCCTATATTTGAAGTCAGGAGAACCAGGGAAAAACCTCGACTGAAATTCCTTTTCTAACATGTACTAACCATGTGTCCTCCTTGAATATGATGCAACTTCTATAGACTTCAATATCTTAATATATAAAATCGTGCCTCTAGTACCTACCTCATAGGACTGTTATAAAATTTCAAATGAGATGATTCATGGAAATCCCTGTATATGTCTTAATATGGCCTATAATGGTCTGTTATGGTTATTTGTTTGTATTGGTGGTTGTATGATGTGTATTTATTGGTGTTTGTTGGCTGTTTATGGTAGTGATGGGCATCTAAGGAATGCTTGTAGTGGTGGTTGCTCTTGCTCCTCCTGGTAATGCTACTAGTGCTATTGGGATTTTTTTGCTTGCTATCCTTCAGAGGTGCAGCATGGTATAATGGATAGAGAGTCAGCCTCAGAGTTAGTATGGCTGAGGTAAAAGTACTACCTCTGACATATCCTACCCATGTGGGTGCAATTAAGCACTTCTTTTTGCCCAAAGTAACTCTTTTAGATCATAAGTTGCAGAATCATTGCTGATCTAATTTAGTGGGTAGTGTTTCATATTGTGAACTCCTCAATGCAATGAAATCACAGGTCCTCCCCACTAAAAAAAAAATCCATACCATTGCTATATACTTGACATTCCTCTTTTTCTAGTCATGCTTATACTTGATGATATCTTGGTGATACACTTTTCTAGTGTAGAGTCATCAAAGATCATAAACTGTATCTTTCTCATGTCTACCATATGTCTTCTCATTTCCCTTCAGGACACCTGAAATTCTGATAACTGTGTTATCAAGACTTCCTGACATATAACATCAGTGAGAGAATAATGGTTCTGAAATTGGCTTTTATGGCATTGAATAACTCAAAAATCCTGTATCATTTCCCCAGTATTCAAAACTTTCCCCTCCCTCTTTTTTTATTCTGTCAGTGATGAGTGTACAGCTAAGTCTGATGGCATGGTTTACCCACACATCTCATTACCAAGTCTATAACCCTAGAGTCTAGTATTTGGGAGAAACTTTCATTGTGACAATATTTTGCACCTGATATAATTCTCCTTGGCAACCCAAAGGCTATATTGTACTGAAAATAAAATACACTCAAAATGATGGTCTTGTGCCACACCATTTCCCAAATCTCTAACCCATAACTACTTTGCTGAGATACATACAAGAGTTCCATATTTCCACCTTTGTTCTGTGAAGAAATCCAAGTGCCTTGACAGTGGAAGAAATTTATTTGAATTAATGAGATGTTGAACAGAGAGCTGTAAGAATGTTCAGTTATTCACTATTTATCTTAGGAAACATAAAACTAAAGGCACAAACAGAGCCTGCCCTAGGCAAAGTTCTAAGATGAGCAAAGTTTGTCTTTGTTGACCAAAGTCTCTCTTATCTGCATCCTCTGTCTTTCTTATTCTCAAGGTAGACCCTCTGTCCCTCTATTTTCTTGGCCATCAGATATCCTTATGCTCTATTTTCCTTATCTTATCACATTTTACTCTTAAGAAAGAATCTTAAAAACTCATTTAGTCTAACAAGGATTAAACAATCCTATGTAACCCACATATCAGATATTTTTACCACCTGAAAACCTAGATGTATTTGGAAAACATTTTATCACTTCTTTTAGCTTAGGGGACTTTGACTTGGAAAATTTACACACAATACATACATACATGCATAGATACATGTGTTCATACATACATATAACCATATTACCATGCAGCATATGCTTTGGAGTTACTCCCAGTTGTAATGATGAGTTGGGTCCCCAAAGTATAGCTACTACATCCTCTTAGGATTCCATGATTCACTCCAAGGGATTGGAGGGTTGTCTTTTTAGAGGTATAGCATTTGAGACTCTACCTATATGCTTCCCTCTATGATTATCAGTTAATATCAATTATCCAGCCTGTCTTGATTAGCTTTTAGAAAGGGATTTCCACTATTACTGGTAAAATACATCTTCCCTAGTTCCTCCCCTGAGGACTCTAAGTGGGAACAAGCCTTCAGGACTCTCCAAATAAGAGTCTTCTTTGACTACCATCTAGCTGACTTCCAGTTTCAAGAGAGAAGAGGGAAGAAGACAATTCCATCGAAGATTGCTAAAGAAGAAGACTCTGGGCAGACATGGGAGGAGTGGGCAGGTTCTATAACGTACCTATTTCCCATTTGCTATTCTAGAAGATTTGAGTTTCCCTTTGGGTGAGATCCAGGATCCTCTCCCTTGTTCAGTTAAGTTCTCTCACTCCCAATGGAAGAGCTCCTTCACTCTCTACTACCTGCTATATGATTTTCTACCTTCTCTGATTTCTTTTCTGCTATGATTTTGATGAATGATTTTCTTTGCTAAAATAAAATAAAATAAAATAAAATACATCTTCCTGCTTGCTATCACTTGGTTCACAATATTAAAGAAAACTTTTGCCTTGACCAATTAACCATTAGTTTCAAAGAACGAAGTATATCCCCAAATTTATTTATAATTCAAATATAAGAATTTTCTATGTTTCCTCACATATACCTACTTTAGTCTCATTTACAGTTGGTTAGGAAGAGATATACATATGTGTTCATGTGTTTAAATGTTGTTATTTTCCATAATTTTAGATGTGTGAGAAGGGGTAGGAGTCCCTTTCTTCTGTCATTTGTTATCACTCTTTCAACCTCATTCCTTTTTCTTCTTCATACCTTCTGAAACAAGGTCAGTAAATACCATAATGTTCTCAGAGACTGGATTTTAAGTATCTCACTCAACACCTAGTGATATGGAAATAGTAAATACTAAGTAACTTTTTTTGTACTTATATAGTATTCTTTTTATTCTTTTCCCTGTCTTGTTTTGTTCACAGAGCAAACAAAACCAATGACAAATGATAAAAATCCTTTAAGATTTATTTTATTGAAGCTATTCCTTTCAAGATTGAGATAGTTCTCCTTTTTCTCCTCCATTTTGTCTCCATCAAAAACCAGTTCCTTGCCTTTCCCTGCCCCTCCTCCCTTCCCTTCCCCTCTCTTCCCCTCTCCTGCCCTCCCCTTCCCTCCCCTCCCCCTCTTCTCCTCTCCTCTCCTCTCCTCTTCTTCCCATTCAGCATACCTCCTATCATGCTTCTACCCTTCTGTATGCCCAATGTGAGAAATGAGAAATACATAATGTCATCATGGACTACTGTATTTTTCTACACACACAGAGAAGAAACTGACAGTCTTTGCAAAATAAATCATATCTCATACATCATGCATAACAAAGATACAAAATCTATGTACACCTGATCCAAAAGTTTGGTGTTCATTCCTCTTTTTAAATTCTCTCTCTCTCTCTCTCTCTCTCTCTCTCTCTCTCTCATAAATTACAATTCAACATAAACTGAATTTAATTTATGTCATATCTAGAGGGTTCTTTTTAAACTCAAATTCCCAAGGACTTTGAAAGAAGCATTTGGAGGTAGCACAAATTGCCTCCTTACACTTAATGGGGTCTTTTACTATATTTTATTAATTCCTCTTCTTTTTCATTTCTAACTTCATACCTTTTCTTTCTTTCCCTTCCTTCCTTCCTTAGTTTGTAATAGGAAATTCACATTGTCCTAATTCATTCCTCAGAACGTGACCAATATTTTTAAACAATATTTTTTCTTTCTTTCTTAACAATCTATACTCTTAAAGATTTGCCTAAGGAACTGCAAAGTGAAGGGAATTACCCATGGCCATGCATATAACTTCTGTCAAAGGCAAAACTTAAATATAGTTCTCATTCCCTCCAAAGTCAATCTCCTATGCACTAAGCCAAGTTTCTCCTAATAGTCTTCTAATATGTTCTATTTTCTAACATTTTGAAAGCATTTTGGTTTCAGTTTAGCCAGGAACAATGATTATGTTCACATTCCATCATTTTTACTTAACCCAGAAATCTTAACTCACATGATATCATGTTTAAACTTCTGTCAATCATGCCTGCTCAATCTGGACTCACACCTATACATTTTACTTCCAGTGATGACAAACTTCTTAGGGGAATTCTGATACTCTCCACCATACTTTCCTGTGTTAGAAAATGAAAACCATTTTAATGTCATATTGTGTTTTCCCCTATTGTAAGATGTCTCTTCCTCTGGCTCTGGCTCTTTCTCTGTCCCTCTGTCTCTGTCTCTGTCTCTCTGTCTCTGTCTCTCTGTCTCTCTCTGTCTCTCTGTCTCTCTCTCTCTCTCTATCTATCTATATATCTCTGTCTCTCTCCTTGGTGGTGGGGTTTTCCGTTGTTTTAGATTGCCTTGGGGTTGAAAGGCTTCAGTTAAAAACTGATGGAGAAGGAGCAGCTAGGTGGTGAAGTGGAGAAAGCACCAGTCCTGGATTCAGGAGTACTTGAGTTCAAATCCATCCTCAGACACTTGACACTTACTAGCTGTGTGAACCTGGGCAAATCACTTAACCCCCATTGTCCCACAAAACAAAACAAAACAAAAACAGAGGGAGAGAGAAGACCAAATTGCTCAGCTCTTCTTTTTCTCCTGCCAAGTAGAATGTTCTTTAACACAAATCAAGAAAAAAAAAAGGAAAGAGCTAAAGATGAGGAATTATATTAACATTGTGAGCTTTGACCAATTACCATATTTATTTATTTATATAGGGAATAAAATATGATGATGTAAGACAAAATTATTGAAAAAATGCAAAAATTATTAAGTATCTAAGTGTATAGAAGATAATGCAACATTAGGGGAGTCAAGATTTATATGAAATATAGATCCTTAGACAACTAGAAGCTCTTCTTGACTTTGTCAGAGAACAAGAAGAAAAGAACACATATGAGCAAATGAGAGTTGGAACATAAGATAAATATGGAATTAGTAAGGAAGCATTTAGCTGTCCTGCCTGGGAGATTTCAAGTCATCAGCTCTTTTAATCACTTTATATAGGTAAACAGAATGAATTGTCAGATGTGACTCCTAATCCAATGTCAATGGACTGGGAAAAATTATGAAGTATAGATTGTATAGCAAAATAACAAAGTCTAGCTTTCCAATTTTCCTAACAGGGAAGGTAAAGAAGTTTAAAAACTTTGGGGAATTGGGCTTAACTTTTATTCCTGCTAAAATTATGGAATATATACTGAAAGATTAGTTAGTGAATGGGTTATGTCTGCCTTATCTGATTTTCTTTTTTTTTAAAGAAATATGATTACTATATTGGCATATCTGGTGAACTAATATAATTTACTTGTATTTTAGAAAGATATATTGCTAAATCTTTCACATTATTTTTTGAAGAAAATGTGGATAAGATGTGGGCTAAATGATAGTAGTTGTATTTAGCAATTGTCCAAGAACTGCACTCAAGTGTCAGTTACTTGTCTGTCTTTCATTCTCGAAGAGCACCATGACATTGGGAGTTGATGTCATGACTTTGAATGAATTAGATTTAAGTGAGAGAAGACCATGCAAAGGCACCAGACTCATTCTCTCCTCCAGATCCATCTGATTCCAGTGCAAGGTATACATCAGGACAACTGGAGGTTAGTATCTTAATGTTAATTGGGTGGGAGTTGTCATTGTGCTAGGAAACTAATGGAGTAAAAACCAAGGATCTATGATTGGCTCAGATCTATCTAATATTTTTTTTATTAATGACATGGATAAAAATGTAACCAGCATTCTTTTCAAATTGTCAATTAACACAAAGCTTGGAGAGATAGATAACACCATGAATGGTAGTGCCAGGATTAAAAAAAAAAAGAATTATAGCAAGTGAAAATATTGAATGAAATATACCATAATAAAATTCAATAAAGATAAATAGAAAATCTTTTGTTTCTCATTTTGAAAAGTCAGCTTCACATGGACATGTCTTGAGAATCCTAGATAGATATCATTCTGTCTAGAAATATCTTTAGGTTTTAGTGTATATTCATTTAGTGAATATTTAGTTCAATTTGAGTTATCAATTTTCTGGCAAACAAGAAAGTTAACATATCAGTTTTTATTAGAAATACAGAATATTTGAGACTAGGGAGCAGCTTGCCCTCTTGTATTTTGTCATTCTTAGACTAAATTTGTAATATTATGTTCAATTTTAGGAGCTACGAATTTGAAAAGTCATTGGTAATATGGAAAAAAATCCAAAGGAATGAAATGATAATGAAGTGTCTTGAGATCATATTATATGAGTATTATTTGAAGGAGGTCCTCCCCTCCCAAGAAAGCAAGAAAAAGAAAACCATTTTTACAAGAATGATAGCAAAATCTTCTTTCTTGTTGGTCATACATAACAAAAGAGCTAAATCTATCCTATGAGTTCATCATTTCCCTGTCAGCAGATGGCAGTGTATTTTATTATGAGTCCTCAGTTATTATGGTTGGGCATTGTGTTTATCAATGTTCCCAAGGCTTTATATATTGTTTTCTGTTATTGTTTGTTCTTTGTTCTTGAAGTAGACCATGACATCAGGAAGGTGACATCTTAACTTGAAAGTAAATTGGATTTAAGTGAGTCAGGGCTATGCAAACTCACCTGCCTCACTCTCTTGTCCAGAGCCTTCTGGTTCCAGTGGGAAGACATAGATCATAATGACTAAAGATGGCCTATCATCTAGTGGGAGACCTTGCTGTTTTAGGCTGTGGTCTTACCTAGGTATTGGTTCATCTGAGGCAACAACCATTCAGTGATTAAGGCTAGGTATGAAATGAGGCAAAAAAAAAATATCAATCTGTGAGGGGAAGATCTTTCAGGATTTCTGGCCAGAACAGAAACAATTGCTATTTACACTCACTCTCAGCCAACAAACCCCAAATAATGACCAACTGAAACGTGGATTGGCAGTGAGAAGCAGAGTTACTAAAATATCCATATATCCATATATATCCATATATATATATATGCATATATACATAGACACAAATATGTGTGTTTATGTATATTTATATACATATATGGATGGATTCACATACTGTATATAAATATACCCCAATACATATATTATAACTGTATATATCTATAAATATACGTAGATCACATAACTCTCTCTCTCTCTCTCTCATGTATTTTTACTGGCTAAGACCCAACTTTTCCAACTCCCATAATACCCTCATTGAGAAAATTAGAAAAACAAAATTCACTCTACACATCTATGGTGAATCAAAATAATGTTCACATTATCTATATCCTAAAAAAATGTCTCATTCTCAATTATGAATCTTTTGCCTCTTTATCAGGAGGTAGGTAGAATGTATCATGAGTTCTCTGGAATCTGGTTGTTCTATTGATTAGAATTTATCATGATACTATTTCACCACATTTATATGCCATGCTTTGTTCATCCATGCCTTATTATAGGCATCCCTTAAAATCCCAATTTTTTGCCTCAAAAATAACTATAAATATTTTTGTATATCTTTAGAACTTGCTTTGCTTAGGACTAATCTTTCCCTTGATGTGCCTTCCTCTAAATTATTCTTAGATATAAGTTCATATACTTTACCTTTTGAAATATCATACTGAAAATTATCTGATCCTTTATAGTGGTAGCTGCTAAATTATGTGTGACCCAGACTGTGTTTCCTCAATATTTGATTTTATTTTTTTCCCAATTGCTTGCAACATGTTTTTGTTTTACCTGTGAGCTCTGGATTTGGGTTGTTATATTTTCATCAATATGTTTTCCAAGTGAGTTGTTTTTAGCTATAACTTATCTTTTCTTTTGGTTTCTCAATCTGTTGACTTTTCTTTTAATATCTCTCATGAAGTCTTTTTCCTGTTTACCTTTTTATGCTTCTCCAGGGTCTTGTATTTGAAAGTAAAATTTTCTATTCACTTCAGGTCTTTTCATCACAAATGCTTGAAAGACCTCTTTCTCATTGAAATCCCATTTTTGCCTCTGAAAGATTATACTCAGTTTTACTGGGTATGTGATTTTTGGCTGTAGTCTCAGTTCCTTTGCCCTCTGGAATATCATATTCCATGCCCTTCTGTCCTTTAATGTAGAAGCTGCTAGATCATGCTTTATCCTTATTGGAGCTCCACAGTATTTGAATTCCTTTTTTTCTAGCTACTTGCAGTATTTTCTCCTTCACCTGGGAGTTCTGGAATTTGGCTATAATATTCCTGGAGGTTTTCCTTTTGGGATATCTTTCAGGAAGTGATGTGTGGATTCTTTCAATTTCTATTTTAGTTTCTGCTTCTAGAATATCAGGGCAATTTTCCCTCACAATCTCTTGGAAGATGGTGTCTAAGCTTTTGTTTTGGTTGTGGTTTTCAGGTAGTCCAATGATTTTCAAATTATCTATCCTACATTTATTTTCCAGGTCAACTGTTTTTCCAAGGAGATATTTCACATTGCCCTCTATTTTTCATTCAATTGGACTTGCTTTACTGTGTCTTGGTTTCTCATAAGGTCACTAGCTTCCATTTGTTCAATCCTAATTCTTAGGCAGTTATTTTCATCAGACAGTTTTTTAATCTCCTTTTCCATTGGCTTTTCAAACTGTTGACTTTTTTCTCATGACTCTCCTGTATCGCTCTCAGTTCCCTTTCCATTCTTTCCTCCTTTTCTCTACATCTTCTTTCTATTTTTCCTACTTTCTCTTCATAGTCCCTTTTGAGAGCTTCCATGGCCAGAGAACAGTTCATATTTTTGTTGGAAGTTTTGGATGTTGGAGCTTTGACCCTGTTATTATCTTTTTCTTCTGAGGTTGTATTGTGGTCTACCTTACCCCCAAAGAATTTTTCGGTGGTCTTCTGTTTTCTCTGCCTACTCATCCTGGTTTACTAGTTATTGGCTTTTAACTCCTTCTTAAAGTGTGGTGCTGCTTCCAGGACACACTGTTCAAGCTATAGCATGGCCTGGGGGATAGTTGGGCTTCTTCTCAGCCTGCCTGGCCTCACTTTCATTTGATTTTAAACTCCCCACTGTGGGTTGGGGGTGGTGGTGGTGGTGTGGGGGCTGCTTCTTGGCTCTGCTCCTGTTCCCAACTTCAGAGTGTCCCAGGTGTTTTGGTTTGAGCGGGGGCAGGTTTTAATCTTACCTGACCTGTTCTCAGGTCCAGAAATAACCTTAGGCATACTTACTAAGCAACCAACCAGCAAAGCTTTCTGTGGTGTGGTTCTCAGCTTCTGATGAGCCTGCTCCCCTGCTCCCCTCCCCCACCTGGGCCTTCAGCCTCTCAGGATATCTTCCTGGTTGCCTGCTGGGGTGAGAGTCAAATTTTGACCCCAGTCCTCTGGTAGCCCTGCACTTAACCCCCTGGCCAGCTGTTCAACCCAACCATGCTCCCGGTTCCAGAAGACACCAGTACTGCAGCTGATTCAGAGGCACTGGGGCAATTCCTCTGGTGGGTGTCTGGTGTGTCAGCCCAATTGCAGCATTAGGCTTTATTCATGGCCCAGCATTGCCCCCTATAATCTATCTATAGCTGGAGAAAACTCTCAGCCCCTATTTTTGTGTGTTTTTCTGCCCCAAGGTTCTTTTATTGCTATTTTTGGGGTATCAGGATCCCTGTGCATTTAATGTCTTTCCTCCGCTATCTTGGCTCCACCTCCCTCAGGTCTCAATCTGTTGACTTTTAAAGATATATTTCTTGTTACCTTATGGATTCATCAGTTTTTATTTGATCCATTCTAATTTTTAGGAAATGTGTTGCTTGGGCAAAGTTTTGTACCTCTTGTGCCAAACTATTGATTCCCTTTCTAATTCTTTCTTTCATCTCTCTCCTCTCATTCTCTCTCTCTCTCTCTCTCTCTCTCTCTCTCTCTCTCTCTCTCTCTCTCTCTCTCTTTCTCTCTCTCTCTCTCAAAAATATTTTACCTCTTTTTAATCTTGCTTTATCTGCTCTAGGAACCTTAATTGAGTTTATGTCCAAGCTGTGTTTTAATCTGAGGTATTTGCTCATAGATGCCTTGGAGTCATTCTCTTCTGTGTTTGTTCCTTGAGCATCTTTACCACCAATATTAGGCTGCTCATTTTCCAACCTACTTCCTGAATTTTGATTTAATGTTAGGGCTGGGCTATGTAGCATTTCTGGAGGGAAGGTTTTGGCTGGTCCTTTTGATGCTTTCTTGAGGTACTGAATTGTCTTCTTTTGGACAGACTGGAGACCTGCAAACTTTTAGTACTTTTAAAGTGGTCTGATCCATGCCAAAATCTGATTGCTATACCACCTGACCCCTCTGAAACTCTGCAAGTTCCTGACCTAGGTTTTAGTCTGAGCAAGAGTAGACTGTTGCTTGACTTAATTTGTCTCAGTCAAATAGAAAGCTATGCTGTCTCAAGAGTGACAGAATTTTAGTCTTTGGTTTGGAATTTCTGCTCCTTTTATTAATTTGTAGACTGGGGAAGATATTCAAAATGAGACCCTACTTTGCATCTGGTCTGAGCCATACAACTGCTGCTACTACTAATTGCAGATACCCTTCTTTTGCTGTACATCAACTAGGAGCTCCCTATCCAGAAAACCACTGCTGTGTGCACATTCCCCCTTACTATACCATGGATCTGCAAGCAAGGTCTAGGTAACAAGCAACAAACCTTCCAGTTTGCACCAGTTGTCCTCCTGGCACTGCACTGGTATGGGTAGAGGAAGGCTCTGTATGTATCTGAGGTCTCCTCTTGCTGTGGTGCACAGGCTCTCCTTGAATATTGGAGTACTCAAATGCAGCAGACACTTCATCCTACCCCATCACCACTGATCTCTCTATCTTTATATGCTGAATTGGGCTGGACAAAGGACTCATTGTTACTTTTTTGGATTTCCTCATCAGAATTCAGTTTGGTGCAATTTCTAGATCTGCTAGCAGGAGTTTGTAGAGAAAAGTTCTGTATTACTTCCTATCAAACTGCTATCTTGTTTCCACCTCCCATCAGAGCCTTTCTATAGCAATAGTAGTATTGAATTATTCACTATTCCTGAAGGAAGAATTATAAAATAGCACTGGAGAGAGTGCATGCAGTTTATGCAGAGTAAATGATAAGACTTATTTACTGGGTAGACCCTGATTTCTGGGTAGAGGACTAAATGGTATATGTAACATGGTCTGAGGCTAGTTACACATGATAACTGTCTTCAAATATTTGAAAAGCTGTCACCTAGATGAGTGAATTAGACAGGCTTTGTTTTGGCCAAGAGTGCATAATAATAAATGATTGATATGAGCTGTGAAAAGCCACATTTAACCTTGATATCAGGAAAATCTTGCTAACAGAACTATTTAAGAATGGAATAGGCAATGCCTGCGAGGTATATTATCCTTCACTAGAGTTATATAAGCAAAAGTTGGATGATTAGGCTTGGGATAAGCAGGTGTTTGTTGGAAGAGATGGTCTCTAAGGTCTTTTTCAACTCTGATATTGGGTGATTCTTTGAAAAATCCCAGAAGAAAGTTATAGTGAATTCTAAAGTTAAAGGAGGCCTCAGGTTATTGAGTTTATTTCTTATCAGAAGAAGGAAACTCTTTTGCAACATTTCTGAAAAGTGATTATTCAGCCACTGCTTAAAACAGTGAAGGAATCTTATTTGGCTTTCACTGGGAATAAAGCTTTAAGACAAAGAGGGAATCCCTGATTCTGAATATTCAGGCATTAACAAAATGGTTTAGAATGGGGCTCTTTCTGCATACTTATGAAATGACATAAAATGTTTTGCCTCTAAGTAAAGTTGGCCCTGTGTGTAACATTAATATGTGAAAAGGACAATAATCCTATTACATAACATAATCTTCTGTTGTTTCCTGCACTGTCTGAGAGATAAATCTTCCCTTTTTATGGAAGCCACTGATTAACACTGCAATTCCAGTATACCAGAAAGGAGTGGTAAAGGACATAATGCCCTCATTTCACAGATTGAAAAACTGAGGCTCAGAAAGAGGGAAAGACTTGCCTACATTCACACAGTTAGTGCCAAAACTGCAACTGGCATATAGCATTTTTGAATCACAGTCCAAAATTATTTCTAACCCACAACATGGTTTCCATATGTATATGCCAATAATGCATTACCAGATTACCTGTTATCATTGGTCACAATTGATTGGGCTCTAATTCAAATGAATTATGGCAAAAAAAGTAATTTGTCACAAGGTGCATCCCTGATTTGGGTCCAGTTTGAGGAGAGAGTGTAGAATCAAATCAAATCAACAATTCTTTTCCATGTTATATGTTAAAAAGGTTTCAAAATGCTAAATCAGTTTATAATGTTAATCATGAAAATAACTTACAAATAAACCAAGGACTTAAAATAAACCTAATGAATCAATTAATGCTTTTAGGTTAAGTATTAAAATTGGGGAGTCATTGTTAATTTTTAACCCCTGATTCAGTTTCTATGTTACACATGTCCTCATTCTCCCCAAATAACTATTAAATAAAATATCCTCAATTAAATTAATTTCAAAACTCCATAACACAATAATCAATGAAAGTATGTTTCTGTATACAATGAAAACAAAATCTATCTTAGTAACATTAAACATGACTGATAATCTAAAAATAGCATAAAATGTTCCTAGGAAAATCCTTGTTCTTCTCAGGATGATTGAATTTTTAAATAACACAAGGCGTGTCCAATTAGCTAATGAATCTGGGCTAAATGAAGGAAAACAATCCAACTGCTGCCTTTTAGACCATGAAAATGACCTATGTTTGCACAAATGTGATATTTAATAACAGTGGTTTGCATTGAATGTTAGATCATGACTATTGAAGTAATTTCAATATTTGTGATCATTCCAGGGAATATTAATTAGAACTCCTACTATTTTTTTTTCTTTTTTTTTGTAATTTAAATTTATTATTTTCCAGTTACATATTACAAAGAAGGATAGTTTCAACATTTGTTTACACTGGATTTTTAGATCCAAATTTTTCTTTCCTCCACTCCTCCCTTTCGTCCCTCTTCCCAAAGATGGAAAACAGTCTGATATAGGTTATATATGTACAGTCACATCAAACATATTTCTACATTAGTCATCTTGTAAAAGAAGAATCAGAACACAAAGGAAAAACCTCAAACAACAACAAAAAAAAACAGTCCAAAAGTAGAAACAGTATGATTTAATCTGCATTCATAATCCACAGTTCTTTTTTCAGGATATTGAGAATATTTTCTATCATGAGCTCTTTGAAACTGTTTTGGATTGTTGCACTGCTAAGAAGAGCCAAGTCTTTCCCCTTTATTCATCACACAATGTAGCTATTACCGTGTACACTGTTCTCCTGGTTCTGCTCCGCTTCGTCAGCATCAGTTCATATAAGTCCTTCCAGGTTTCTCTGAACTCCTCCTACTCATCATTTCTTATGCCACAATAGTATTCCATTACATTCATATACCACGATTTCTTTAGCCATTCCCCTATTGTTGGGCATTCCCTAGATTTCTAATTCTTTGCCACCACACAGAATTAGACATGTGGGTCCTGTTCCCTTTTCTATGGTCTCTTTGGGATACAGACCTAGCAGTGCTACCACTTGGTCAAAGGGTATGAACAGTCCCCTATCCCTTTCACTATAGTTCTAAACTGCTCTCCAGAATGGTTGGACCACTTCACAACTCCACCAATAATGCATTACTGTTCCAATTTTTCCACAGCTTCTCCAACATTTATTATTTTCCTTTTTTGTCATATTAGCCAATCTGATAGGTATCAGGTGGTACCTCAGAGTTGTTTTAATTTGCATCTCCCTAATCAATAGTGATTTAGAGCATTTTGTTCATATGGCAATAGATAGCTTTGATTTCATCAGAAAACTGCCTGTTCATAACCTTTGACCATTTCTCAATTGGGGAATGACTTGGATTCTTATAAATTTGATTTAGTTCCAAATATATTTTAGAAATGAGGCCTTTATTAGAAATGCTGACTATAAAAATTGTTTCCCAGTTTTTTGCCTCCCTTCTAATTTTTGCTGCATTGCTTTTGTTTGTACAATTTTTTTTAATTTAATGTAATCGAAATCATCCATTTCGCATTTTATAATATTCTCTATCTCTTGTTGAGTCATAAACTGTTTTCCTTTCCAAAGATCTTAAAGGTATACTATTCCTTTCTCTCCTAATTTACCTTTGGTATCACCTCTTATGTCTAAATCATGTATCCATTTTGATCTTATTTTTGTATAAGGTGTAAGATGTTGGTTTATTCCTATTTTCTGCTATACTGTCTTCCAGTTTTTGTCAAATACTGAGTTCTGTGATATTTAAAATCCAATTGTGTGGTTGCCTTAAATTAGAAACTTTAGCACCAGTCTTTGGGCATTAAACATTATATGAAAGCATACTAGGTATTAGTAAAAGAGAACATGCGCAGTTCAGAAAGTTAAGAAAATTCCTATCTAGCCTATATTTCCAGCCTGGTCTGGTTCTTCCTCTATTTCTCCACCACATGCCTGCTTCAACCATGAACTGCTCCCACAAACTGAGTGTGGAAGCTTTTTATAGGTCTGGAGCAGAGGCAGTCCTCACACACTGCTTCAAGCTGATTGATAGGCATCATCCAAACCCATTGGTTCACTGGACCTAAAGGTGGTCTCCTGTTGAGTTCAAAGTCCTTAACTTCTGAGAACACTGCCTTCTTAATGGCCAGCCAGGTGTGGTTATAATCTAATTAACTTGAAGTAGGCTAATCAGCAAAGACAATCACTCTCACTTAATTCAATCAGTTTAGATTAATCTCCAGGTGGGCCTTTGAGTATCTGCCAAATCCCATTATTTTCTCACAGTTCCTATCCCAGAAGTGGGAATCTTTTAGAATCCTTATTATTTTTCACTTTTATTTTATCTGATGATGTGATGGAGAAAGGGATAGGTCGTCTTAATAAATCCTATTTTTAAAATAGTACTGTTCCTTTGTTTTACTTAGATATTTGAGAAATGACCATTGGTCATAGTAAGAAGACACAATTCCATTCCTATAATATTAAGACTTCTCTTAGGTCCTAGTAATCCAGCATAGGACATTTGATTTTTCCCTATAACTCTATTTTTCCCTATAACTCTATAACTCTTTTCCTATATAGCAAGGCCCTTTATGTTTGTCTATATAAGCTTCTTTTATTCACAGAGACATAGTATAGCATAACAGAAATACAGGACCTCAAATAAGGGGGGAGGAGCATATTGGAATCCCAATAAGACTTACTGGTTGTGGGACCATGGGCACATGACTTAAAACTCTCTGAGCCTCAGTTTCCCCATTATAAAAAGGAGATTATAAAACTAGCAGTACCTGCTTTCCAGGCTGAGGTGATTGAATGTAACACACAAAGTACTTGAGAAATATGAGCTACTAATGACTATAACAATGTAAATACAAAGAATAGTAACAAGAAAAATGAAAGTGAATACTATGGAATTATAATGGCTAAATTTGTCCAGAAGAAGAGATGGGAAAATGGATCTTCCTCCCTTCTCTGAAGAAGAGAGAGAATGAGTGTGGAACATTGCATATATTACATTGTTCAGTTTTGATTAACTGATTTGTTTTTGTCTTTCATTTTATTCCTTGTTACAAGGACATCTTTTTGAGAATGTGATGATTAAAAATATGAGACATAGTTTCTGGGTAATTTAATCATTTTATTAATAAGGTCAGTGGGTTATCAATAAAATGAGGTCTATGGCCATCTCTTTCAGATCATAGAAACTCTTCCTGGTGATTGGGTCTCAGTTCATATACCTTTCCCATTTTAAGGGGTCCATCACACAGTAATCAAATCTAATTGGTTAACATCAAGTCTAACTGGTTTACATGATTGAAGGTGGGTTATATTAAAAATGCCATCCAGGGATGACATTAGAGAAAGAATGTAAGATACTCCCCCCATCCCCCCCTCTTGAAAGCGCGTACGAGTTTGAGCACACACACACACACACACACACACACACACACACACACACACACTCAAGCAGATCAGGGCAAAATAGTTTCCTTCTAAGTGTGGTTTAATCTTATAAGTCCTTCAGGAATCTAGAAAAAATACTCTCTTTCCAACCAAGATTCTTTGTAAGCTTGGGGTTGGGTTGTATCTGACACAGATGAGATTTGATGGAATCTCTCAAGGAGAGCTTGCCCTAAGAGAAAAGGGAATATCTCTGGGTTACTCAAAACATTGATATGTTAATAATTATTTCTCACAAGAAGAAACATATACATACATATACATATGCAGTATTTTCTCATGGGGTAGCCTTTTTATAAATTAGGTGACCAGGAATCAGCATCTTAAGAATGAATTCCTTGGACCAATCAAGCTTTAGGATTAGCTTCTCTGCCTTTTAATGAAAAACAAACAAAAACAAACAAACAAAAATACCTAGTCCAGTTTATATGGCTTAATCTAGGTCCTTAGGAGAAACTAATTCAGTTTCTTTATCTAGGTCTTAGTAATTATTGTAATATTTGCTTGGGTTTTTTTTTTTATTTTGAAATATCATGTCCTTTGTTTTTTGATAGTAGTTTTATATTCTTCTCCATCATCTCAAACTTTTATTATTATCTGTGACTTGGATTACATGATTTCTAACCTTTCTTTTACCTCTAATATGTTACTTTAATCCTTGCATCAGACATTCCTATGTGATACGAAGAATACAGATACACCTTAGGAGATTTCTCACTTTTCTGGTTTGTTTTCCCTATCCTGAAAATTTGGAAGCCTTATTAAATAAAACTATCCAGGATATGGTCACCTATTCTCTGTGTGCATTTTAAACTCAGTACCAGATAAAGGATGATCTTGACTTTCTTTTTCTTCAGTTTCTGTTGCCTTCTGTCTCACTCATTCAACTCACTTCATTTTGTCTGAAACAAACCTAATTTCAGTGGATTGTTGAATCATCTTCAAACCATTTTCTATCACTTGCCCTATCCATGAACATGGTATTTCCAAAACCTGACAAAAATATTCTAGTCTATTCTAAATTGTCTTGCAAATCCCTCAGAGTCCTTCTAAATTTTCAATTGAGTGGAGTTAGCTAAATTACCTGAGGTCACTTGCTGAATCTCATATAGGTGGATATGAATGGAATAATATATACTCTTTATGAATTATTTCCCATCTGGAGAATGAAGGGAAGAAAAAATAGTTAATTATCTACCACAAGAATGATCCAATGATTCCATTTTGCCCCCTACTTCCCCACTGAAACATACTCAATCTTACATCATCCCTATAATACTTGATGTCTTTCAGTTTACTTTGACAAAAAATACATTTTAACCTGTTAATTAAGGAAACAATCAATATAGGAGAAATAAGATCTTTAATGGGGCAGAGGAACTATAGCTCATGGTATCACAAAAGGGAGAAGCTGGGAATACCTAAAGATGGGAACTGAGGAGAGTGTTTTTATGGGGTAACAGGACAAAAGAAAAAAAGACTGCTCCAGAGTCATACAGATACTAATTACTCAAAGTAAATGAGCCTTTAACAAAAGAAAGTATAGAACTCCTCCATATTTAAGTATAGATGCTACTTAACTCTAAATAGAAACTTCTTAAGGTAAGTGGACCCTTTTCCATAATAACAGAAAGTCTAAGGTGTAAGGTGGGGAATTATTGGGAGGTGATAGTTTTCTTGGGGGAGATTCATAAGTCAATCAAGAGTTTGGAATTGACAAAGATTGGTTAGTCCCAGGAAATTCATTGGTTGGGGAAGGGGAATGGGTGGGGAATAAGTCAGTTCTCAGTATATTTGTATTTATCATACACATTCCATGTATCTCACTATATCCATGAGCACCTATGACTTAAGGCAAGGACTTGGGTTTATTTTTAAATACACATGTGCTTTTTTTCCTTTAGCCTAACCACTCTCACCTTCAGTTGACACAAATCTGTTATAATTTGCTTTACTAAAGTATCCCTGAGCATTTGCTCTATTTCCTGCAGATGGACTCTTTTCCATTTTGTCTTTAATGTCCAATTTTGCATTGTGTTTTAATTCTGAATCTTCCTTAAGTCCTTGTGGAACCTAGATAAATGCAAATCTTAAACAAAAAAATTCATAAAAATTCTTGAGACCATGTAAGAATGTGTGCTTTGTTATAAAATGCTAGTCTCTAAAAACCACATTTCAAAATCATGAAGTAGAAATCATACAATAACAGATCTAGATCTAGAATCAACCTTGTCCTAATCCCCTCTTTTAATAGATAGGGAAACTCAGAAGGACCAGGATTCTAGGTTAAGGCACTTGCCCAAAGTCATATAGGTAGTAAGAGGGAAAGCTGGCTTTCTGAACTCAGGGGCAATGACTTCAATTTGGCATTTTAACTTCAGCCTTTTTCTAATGTATGCCTCCTTTTACAGATACTAAAACTGTGGCCTAGAGAGGTTAAATGATGTACCCAATGTGACACTGCTAAGGAGTGGCAAAATTTTCATTTGAATTCAGGTCATCTGACTCCAACTCCAGGACTATTTTTATTATGTCATCCTATTTCCATTAAATGACCTAATTGGTAAACAATTGGTATGCACCAGTAAAGTTTGTACCCTCCCCATATAGCTTCTGAAAATACAAAGGAAAGTAAGATTCATTAGATTGGGCAATCATCCCTCCTCAGCCAAACCAGTGGTCTATTGCCTGTGGGTTTCTGAGGAATATTTAAGGCAGTAGCTTGGACAGTATAGGAAAGAGAATTAACAAGAACTTCCAGGGTGATTAGAGGGACTCTGGCTAACTCTGAACACCTCATTTCACTTCTGAATCCCTGCCAAGAGTCAAGGTATTCTGTCTGCTCAGAGAAAAGGTTTATTTCATGATAAGATATGCAATCTAATTATTAATCATCTACACTTTAGCTCACCTTCCCTAAGCATAGAGAAATAGGGAGGAGAGTGTTGACTTAATACACTGAAGATGAAATTTCCTAATACTTAGAGCTGAGCCAATGTGGAATAATATACAAGGAATAGTTATCTTGCCATCACTGGAGGTCTTCAACAAGAGGCAAGATGCCAATTTTGGCTGAATGCTGCAAATGGGATTAACCTTTAGTTATAGATTGAACAGACTCCCTCTAAATTTGAGATCCTGGGTTTAGTTTTTATCAATGTAAGGATAAAGGTGAAATGCAAGACTGAATAATAGATAGAACACTAGCATTAAAAGCCAGGAAACATGGTTCAAAGTATTGCCTTTGACAAATACTAGCTGTGCAAATGTAAGCATCATATAATTCCATATTGCTACCCTGAATTAGTTGAATTGCTTGTCACTGTCAGTGCACACTGAGTGGAGGGCAAGGGGAAAAGGAGAAAGAACAAAAAAGAGGAGATGTAGGGGAGGAGAGGAGAGAGAATGGGATAGACAGACTGACATAGAGAAAGAAACATGAAGAGAGAGACAGAGAGACAGAGACAGAGAGAGAGACAGAGACAGAGAGACAGAGAAAGAGAGACAGAGAGAAGAGACAGACAAAGAGACAGAGTCCTACAGAGACAGAGACAAAGTGCTATGGCAAGATAAACAGAGTAGCTTAGGTGAGTTTTCAGCTTACTTAGTGAGATGTATCTCCTTTAGTAAATTCTCAATTCAATTCGGCTGTAAAACTTTAGGATATACCCTGTCTCTCTCCCTATGGTTTCCCCCACACCCCGACCCTTTTCACTCTTGACTTGATTTGATTGCCAGCCTACCTCATGCTCTCCCTCCTCCGTCTCCTTGACAACCCAGTTTTAGTGTCTCCCACCCAGGACTAAGATCTAGTTTAAGCTTCTGGTTCTTCACTTTGTTCCCTCTGTGCATCTGTGGACCATGGAGGGCATTTGGGAAGACAAAACTGGTGAGGGGCATTGAAATGGAGATATTCCCCCACCACAGAGAGTTTGAGATAATAACATCGCAAACTGCAAACTAAAGAAAATGAAAACATCTCTCTACTTGCCAATTTTAGCGAGACAGCATTGATTCTGTGGTACATTCTGTGGCTTGCACAACTGAAATTATTTTAATTTTTAACCACAAAGATTTGAAATCTCGATACTTTATCCATCAGCACTTTATTGAAAGCCCTATCCCCCCACCAACCATACCAATGCCTCATCACCTTGTAGAAGTAACAATAATTTTTGAATTTTATGCTAATGGATGGCAATCTCTGGAAGATATTATGCCAATGGAAAAACTTTGAATACAGTGTCAAGCTCATGTCAAAATGGATGGCAATTTGAAATTGTACTATTTCACCAAAAGCAACTCAAATATCAATCAATAAATCAATAAGTGACTACTATATGCCAGACACTGTGCCAAGAAAAAGGGGTATGGAGAAAGAAAATGAGGCAGTCCTTGCCCTCTACTAGAAATCCTGTAAAGGGAGATAATATGTATATCCATATAAATATACATAATGGATCAATTTTGAGTGCAAAGCACTAGCAGCTGTGCGGATCAGGTGAATTATTATGTAAGGAGAAGCAGTAGAGCTGTGTCTTGTTTTTTAAATAAACATATTTATTTATAGAGATGAGTCTTGCTGGAAACCAGGGATTATAATCAATGAACAAGCTTATGTCAAGTGCCTACCTTGTGCTAGACTCTAGAACTACAGCTACAAAAACTGAGTATCAAGAATGGGTAATAGTTAAAAAATAAACCAGTTTGACTGCTTTGTTGTGTACATAAATAGGAATAATTCATAATGAGATTGTAAAAGATAGATTGCAATCAGGTTGTGAGAGACTTTAATTGCCCAACAGAAGAGTTTATGTCTGGTGCTCAAGGGAAGAGGATATTACTGTGCTTTGTTAAGTAGATGAATTATATGATCAGATCTGAACTTTAGGAAAATCATTTTAGTGGCTGTTTGGAGTAATATAGAAGATAGGCAAGACTTGAGACAGGGCGTTCAGTAGAGAGGTTATTGTCATAGTCCAGGTGAGAGATGTGGTAGCCTGAACTAAAGAGGTAGCTATTTGAGTGGAGAAAAGATATAAGAGATGTTGTATGAGTAAAACAACAAAATCTTGCAATTTTGTGGATATGTTGGACAAAGGGGGTAAGGAATTGATGGCGACACTAAATTTGTGAACTTGGATGAGTGAAAAGAGGTGATGGGTGATAACCTCAACAGAAATAAGGAAGTTGAGAAAAGGATTAGATTTGAGGGGGTAAGACAATCCATTCTGTTTTGGACCTACTGTATCTAGGAAGGTATATAAAGGTTATTCTCTACATATGATGGAAGGAGTGTCTATCAAATAATTAAGCTTTTCAAATATTGAAGTATTAGATAAATATCTTAAATTTGTTTATTATATTAACCAGTATTAGTTAATAATCATTTATTGAAAAACTGTTTTCTGTATTGTTGGGTACTATGAAGAATAATAGATAACATTTTTATTATTTTTTTGGTGAGGCAATTGGAGTTAAGTGACTTGCCCAGGGTCACACAGCTAGTAAGTGTCAAATGTCTGAGGCCGGATTTGAACTCAGGTACACCTGACTCCAGGGCCAGTGCTCTATCCTCTGTGCCACCTAGCTGCCCCCTAGATAACATCTTTATAGTATTTCAAATGTATGATTTCATTTGGTCCTCACAACATGGTGAGCTAAGTTCAACAGACATTTTAGTTATGTAAATGTTTAAACAGAGGTTAAATGTCTTACAAAGATCATTCAACTCGCAAGTGTTGTACATGAGATTTGAACACAAGTTTTCATAACTTGAGATCCAGCACTCTTTCTACTATGTCATAAGGATGCAAAAAGTACAAGTATTCTTGTAGAATTTAAAAGTTAGGGGAGAGGGGGTAGCTAGGTGGTGCAGTAGATAAAGCACTGGCCTTGGATTCAGGAGGACCTGAGTTCAAATCCAGCCTTAGACACTTGACACTTAACTAGCTGTGTGACCCTGGGCAAGTCACTTTACCCTCATTGCCCTGAAAAAAATAGTTAGGGGAGAGAGACTAGTCTATTTAAAACAATTAAAAGACAACTGTGCCAAACTTTATTGTAATGACTATTAGTTGCAAAGAAATTCAGAGAAGATTGAATACACTCAGTAATAATGATTAAAGTTTCCTGGAAGGCTTAAAGAATGGTTAGTATAATTGGAGGAGAAATGTTGCTTAATTAAAGTAAATATAAAGAATTTTCTAATCAACCAAAAAAATAATAACATGCCTAAAGGGAGTAAAAATGACTTATTTACATATGGAAGATAATAAAGAGATCCAACCTAATGAGAGCAGAGTGTATGTATTGGGGCATTATAGGAGATGTTTGGAATGGTCTTCTAACAGGACTCCCTCCATGGATACTCTCTGTTCTCCAATCTGTCTTCTACACCACTTTCTAATTGATTTTCTTGGGGCATTACTCTTACTACACCACTTTTCTGCTCATGAGGATTCATTGACTCCAAATTACCTAGAATAGCATAGAAACTCTTTCAGTTTGCATTTATACCCCTTTGCAATATGATGCCAACCTTTCTCAGAGAGTATTAATTTATTCTTCCCCATTTACCACATGTATTACCATCAAAGAGCCCTAGTTGTTGACCCCCCTTCCTGACATCTTATCTCTCCTCTCTTTGCCTTTGCATAACCTCTTGTCATAAAGGTCACTGGAATGTTTCATTTCTTCATCTGGACTTCTTAGAATCCTTCAAGTATCAGCTTAAGTGGCACTTCCAACAATAGGTCTTTCCTGAATCCTCTAGTTACTAACCACACCACACTTCCTTGAAATTACTTTTATTTTCATATATATTATATTTTCTAATTTATGTATAGAAATTAGTAAATGTGAATTTCTTAAAAGGCATACAACATTTTTGTCTTTGTATCCTAATACAGTACTATATGCTTCATAAGTGTTTATTGTTAATTGCATGGAATTGAACTGATACCTAAGGAAACCCTATTTAACTTAACTGAAGAATTTTTTAAAATCATATCTCTTAAAACTCCCTCACAAACCACATGGTGCTTTACCCTTGAACATACTGACTCTTCTGTGTTTGGCCCCAGGTTTCAGCCATGTATGCCTTCCCCAGAGACATATTTAAGTATTAGACAGGTGTAGAACACTGCCACCCTGAATGATTGCTGAGTTCTTGGCAGCTAAACAAGAGAAAGAAAAAGAATAGGCTTACAAAAGATGGTGACAGAGTAATGAGCTTTAGCAGGATAATATGATTGGGGGTGTGTGTGGAAAGAGTGGGCAGTAAAGAAAAGATCAGTACTTAGAAAAGAATAGTCCACTGAAGGGTTTTGGCACTTTGATGTAGAATCTAGTAACAAAAGGGCCATTGTGAAATTGAATTGACAAGGAATGTTTCAAGAGTTTGTACTGAGGTGGACTAATATTTGGAACCAGAAAAGACTGTGTTTCAATATATATATTAGAAGAAAAAATGATCTCCCAAATACAAATTAACAATTAAAAATTGAAAAATTGACCCATGGATGTCCATTCAATCTTCCTAGTTATTTTTACCTCACTATTGAGATTTTTTCTGCCTTAAAGATCACCTATCAACTTATTTGCTAAAGAAAAGTCTAGAGTTTTATTGCCTTGGAGAAAAAGGGAAAACATAATAATAAAACTGCCCACCCTTAGATGGCAAGTGTATTTCTGATCTAAATAGTTTTCTTCACTAGTATTCTATAAAGTTAAGAGAGTGCGTGGGTTTATGAATGAGAAAGCAGATAAATGAGTGGATAAAGAAATAGAAGTTGAATGGGATTATGGGAAACTTTGGGTAGTTAAGTGACATGACCAGCAAGGGTGACTGCATGCTACTAATTTCTACACTAAATTTATAAAATTTAGGGGCCTTGAAAAAGTCAACTACTTTAGTCTCTTTCCTGTCAGGCAGGTGTGTCCATTCTTCATTGTCTCTGGAACATACAATCTTCACTCCTACCCCTCTGATTTTGCCTAGTTGGCATTATAAAACCAATATCCATCTCCCCACCCCAACGACCCTCCTCCACTGATTACACTGGTGTTTCCTAAAAAGTGACAAATCTGAAATTTGATTCCCCCAGGGATAGGGCAAAGATGAAATTGGGCCTCTCTGGATATAGTTTCTTAGAAGAATCGGCCTGGTTTGTTTTTTACCCAAGGGCATAAAAAAGCCCACATACATGAGTTAAGTGCACTTTAGACTTGGTACATGTCCCCAATCCACCCAAGTTGCTGCATCTTGCCAGGCTGACTAAATGGAGATGGGAGACTGGGAGGAGTGCATCTTGTCAAGCTAAGTGCTACAGTATCTTATTTTAATATCCTAACTATGTTAGAGTAAACCCCTTTTTGATAACTGTTCAATGACCAAAGTGTACCTCATTTTATCTCAGCATAAAACCAGCATTCATGGAGTGTTGGCTCTAGTGTAGCCTGCCTCTAATATCATTCCAGCCTTCTCTCCTATAATTCACTTCCTGCTCAGTATTCAAGTTATATACAATTTGACATCAAATTTCAAGAATAAACATTTTTCCAAAAGGGGAAAAAAGCCTACCACTCATTCCCACTAATAGGAACAAAAACTAAGATTTCATTGTGTTTTGACTTCATAATTGTGAACCATGAATGACTTAGGCATCCAGGAATTTTTAATGTTCTTTCTAATAATATAGCTTTCAATCATAAATCCTCTCCTTGTCAGAGTAATTCTCCCTTTCAAAGCTTGTATTGTGACTCAGTAATTCATGCTGTAATGCTAGGAATCACAGGTAACTTTGCCATTGAGGTGGTTTCCACAACTGTAATTTGTTTCACAAATTATTGGTATAATTAGTGGGAGTTGCTGTGGGTTGAGGAGATGGTTTTGAGTTCTATGGTTGACACAATGGCTATAGCAATCGGGCTTAGTTAGAATCAGAAAGACCTGAGTAAAGATTCAGATTCAGATACTTGCTAACTGTGACCTTGGGCAAGTTATTTAACCTCTGTCTTCCTTAGTTTCCTCACCTATAAAGTGGAGATAAAAAATAGGACCTAACTTCCAAGGTTTTTTGTGAAAATTAAATGAGGTAGTATATTTGAAACATCTAGCACAATATATGGAACATAGTCGGCATTTAATAAATGCTTGTATACATGCTTATTTGTGCCTTTTGTTTTTACTTCATAGTTATTTTTGTTTCTTCTCCTCATACACTCCTCCTCACAAATACACATAGATCTTCCTTTGTGACAAAAAAAACAAAACCCACAATTGAGCAGAAACAAAAAACAATGAGGATACTTAATAATGTATGAAATATCCAAGCCAGTGATGTCCTGTCTAAGGAGCTAGATATATTTTATTATCTCTTCTCAGGGAACATTATTCGTTTCTCAGTTACTCAGAGTTCAACTTCTCGTTTAGTGATCTTTTTCATTTATTTAGGCTGAAATTAGGCCTTCCTGGATGCAACCAGACATGGTAACATGTTAAATGTTACTAAATGTTTGCTACATGAAACTGCTAAATGGGTCAAATGTTATACTCAAATAGACTTTCACTACAAGGAAATCCTTTTTTACCTCTCTAATTAATTTGTCATTTCACTCACTAACAGCAATAATTCAAAATCTTTTCATTCCTCAAGTTTCTCACAGCATCACATCCCTTCATACCCTTTAAGTTGAGGACTTTGTCTCATACTTCATCCCCAAATTGCAACCATTCACTAAGAATTGAATTTTTTCACCATTTCCTTATCTCACAACTTAGGTATCTCCCCCCACTATCTTCTCCTATACCCTTGTCTCAGATGAAAAGGTGGTGCTTCCTCTTGCTAAACCAGATTCCTCTATATTCACTCTTGTTTGAAACCTTTCCTTTTTTCTTTTTTTTCCCTTTTTTTTGGGGGGGAGGGGAGCAGGGCAATGAGCTAGAATGAGATAGCACAGCTAGAAAGTATCAAGTGTCTGGGGCCAGATTTGAACTCAGATCCTCCTGAATCCAGGGCCGGTGCTACAGGCTGCCCCCAGCCTTTCATTTTTTCTCCAGCAGATTACCACTTCTATCAAACCCATTCTCACCCTACTCTTCATTGTCTTCATGTTCCCTATAAAAGTGATCATATCTCTTTCCCTTACAAAAAATGCTCACTCTGTCCAAGTTTTTCCCCATGGAGATTCTAATAGCTCTCATTCTTTCCTCTGTTAAACACTTTGAGAAAGCTATGTACAAGTGCCCCCAAACCCCTTTGTGTCTTTTGCTTCTAAACCCTCTGCACTGTGATTTCTAATTTCGTCATTCAATTGAAAATGTTCTTTCCAAAGATAGCCAAATTGAATTGCCCTTTATCAATCCACATCCTTCTTGATGGCTCTGGTGTTTGACAATTTACCATCATCTACTAGTGGAGGTTCTCTCCTGTCTTGTCCAGGTTTTGCATGGTAGAGATGTTTTTTGATTCTCAGTTTTCTGCAACCAATCCCTTTAAGTCTTATTTACTGGATCTTCATTCAGGTCAGAGTTAACAATTATTGTTGTCCACCATGGGTCTAACCTAGGCTCTCCTTTCTTATCTTTCTACTGTAATTTCTTTGGTGATTTCACTGGCTCTCATGATATTAATTATGAGTTCTATATAAATGACTCTTAAATTATATATCTACTTATAGTTTTTCACTTGAGCCTCCAGTCCTACATCACTGCTACCTCCTGGATCAAATATAAATTGCCTAGGAGTAAATACCCCTTTTAACTTCACTTCTTCATAATATTTCCAGTCCTTCTGTACTCTAAGAAGACTCTAAAATCTAGCTACACCATCTAGTTTCTATTCCTCACATACACCACTTCACTTCCAAACTCTATGCTTTTGATCTTTCTGTCCCCCATGCCTCAAATACTCTCCCTTCTCCCTTACATCTATTAATTTCTAGCTCCTGGCTTCCATCAAGACACAGTTCCTATTTTCCGCAGGATGCCTTCCTCAACACCTCCCTTTTACTCCTTTCCCCACAAATTTTACCCGGAGTTACCTTCCTTTTCACAGGCTACATAATGATTTACATAATACCCCTATTATTAGAATGTGAACTCCTTGAAGTCAAGACCTGTAGTTTTTGCCTTTCTTTGTATCACCAGAACTAAGCACAATGATTGGCACATAGTAGTAGGCTTCCACCAGTCACAGTAGACCATGGATCAGCACTTTGAAGAGCCACAGGCCACCGTGTGGCTGTGCAGTCCGATACAGGAGCCACAACTCCTGCTGCAACGAGGACATCGGAAAACTGCACACTTAATAAATGAATTTCATTTGATGGAGTATATTAACTTTTTTTGTTCTGCTTGTTTCACTTTATATAAGTTCAAATGAATCTATCTTTCTTTTCCTTCAGTTCCTTATAGGTGTCATTTCTCTAATCAGTTTCAATTTTTCTAATGCACAGAAACATTTTATTAAATTCATATAGCACAATTTATTTAATCATTTCTCAATTGATGGATAACAATTTTGTTCCTGGTTCTTTGCTGTCACAAGGATAACAAGCTGTGCCTTTGGATATATCACTTAATTAGAGGCTCAGTTTCTTTTTTCTGTAAAACAGGATAGTGATTGATCTGCTTTCATCAGAACTCTTGATAGGACACTTCTGTCAATAAAGACTATTACCTTCTCTAAAATTTCCAAGTCTCAGAGAATTGCTACAGACAGTGATAGTTTAAACATTTTACCCAGGGATCTGCTGGGCTTTTAGTCTTCCTTGCTTGAGGCCATCTTTTCTATTCACTATGCCACACCACCCCTAAAGAAATAATAATAATTATACTATTTATTTCATATAGAGGGTGATGAACACGTGCTTTGTAAAACAATAACCAGAAATAAATGAAAAAGTATTTATTAGGTACTTATAGTATGCCTAACTTTATTTTTCTTTGTTTAGTTGTGGAGCTTGGAGGAAGGAGAAAGACTTAGAACTAACAGTGAAGTAAAATCCATGAGCTATTATTAGTGGGAGACTTACATAGCATTAAAAGAACCAGAGTTGCTGATCATGGAGGCAAGATTTGAACTTAGCAAACCCAGGGCAGATCCAATCAAATATGTTTGTAAAATCTCACCTAAACTTATAGATCTGGTGCTGGAAGAGACCTCCTCAGAGACTACCTAGTACAACCCCCTGAACTTTACAGATGCATAAACTGGGGCCCAAAGAGGTTAATTGACTTTTCCAAGATTCTTCAAGTTGTCAGCAGAAGAAGGATAATTTGAGCCAGTTCCTTGGACATCAGAGCCAGTGCTGTTTCCTATTGCCCCATATAGCTTCCCATCCATCAACTGAAGAATTGGCCCGATAAACTGAGTAGAATATTTGAGGGCAGGAGCAAAAAACAAACAAACAAGAACATATAATGGTATGTGTTTAGCCTATATGACAGTAGAGAGAAAAGTCTGGTAGCAAAATTGTAGTACATGGAATGTCCAAGACTTTTGGGATTTGGTTCAGTTCATCATATACTTGGTGGAGGTAGGTTTGAAGAATAATGATCTTTTGCTATAATCACCATGGGATTATTAGAAGAGTCTTCAGAGATAATAACTGACAATATAAGAATGGAAATAGGGAGATATCTACCAACATCCACATTAACGGAAGGCTGGATGCCTCAGCATATTCTTCAAATGTCAAGTACCTTAGGAAAGGGACGTATAGGAGTGTTCAAAGAGCACTAGCACTTATAATGTAAAGGCTTGCTGAGCCCTTTTCAGGGCTGCTTATCTACCTTTGATGTTCACCTGTCACCCAACTCTCATCTGTTACTCTAAGAAGTAATAGGATGTACAACAGCCATTCACTGGTGAAACCATCTCAGCAGATGGGCTAAACCAGGATGAGGGTAACCAATTGGTCTTATATATGTTGGTGAGTTAAGGGGTTGTGTACCCCATGCATGTGAAGATCTCCCTGGGCAGACTGGATAGATGAGGAAAAAAATTGTTCCAATGGCCATGAAGGTGGCTAAGGGAGGTGTAGTGGAACACTTAGAGCTTGGTCAGACATTAAATACACCAAGAATATTTACTGCATCCCAGGTCACCTCCAGTTATCCTGACTTTGGTCTTGCCACTGAAGTTCTATGATTTTGGAAGAGAGAGTAAGACTGAAGACTGTGCAACTCTGTCTCACTCACAGATGCCAATACATCACCCTGTGATATCACCAGTCCTCTGAAAATGAAGGACATACAGCAACAGCATTATGAGAAAGGAGCTTCAGATGTACACAGACATTCAGATTTTTGTGAGAAATATTGGACAGAATAGATCCAGGTTGTGAACATGAAACTTTTGAACAATAGAAGCTTGAAAGTGTAGAGATTTAACATAGGTAAAAGGTGATGAAAGCCCTTATATAAAATCATCCTGAGAAGATCTGATCCCAAGGTATCCATTGGCTTTGAAACATAACAGAAAAGTGGGAGATAGCCCAGTGTTCTCTAGCCAGAAAGTATTGATAAATTGTTGGTATTTTAGCTGTATAAACTATCATTTGGAATCTTTAAAACAATTTGGGATGAAAGTTATTCAGGATATAGAAACACTGACCAGCTGATAGAAGGAGGTGGGACTGTCCTGACCTGAATATAATGAACTTCCATATGCATTCTAGGAAATGTCTAATTATGACCAAGACTATATTAGAAGAAATATTCGGCCTTCTATAAAACACTATAAAGAAAACTGATTCAGGATCTGTGGCACAACTAAGCAATTGGGAAAAGGACTGGCAATGAGAGGCTGTGGCCAAAACCCAAGAGAAACTAGAGGATTTTGTTATTCTGGACTGGGCTCCTGCCTATCTCCCAGTAAGACTTTTTACAGGTTAGTTCAGAGGAGAGGGTGCAAAACTGCAAAGGAAGCACCAGAAGGGTACTGAAGGACTGATCTTCCTATGCCACACCATGAAAGACATTTCAGAACACTCAATTCTATTATGATATCCACTGTCAGAATTTAAGGATGTCTGACCCCAAGTAGAGGGAAAGTCAAAGAAGCAAGGAACATGTATGAGGTAGAATCTCATGGACATATTTTAACCATGAAAATAGCTGCATCCCCTCCAATAAATCTTTTGCAAATTGATACGGATTGAATGACAAGAGAACATTTTTTCAATCCATTTCCACAAAGAATTATTAAGTACCTCATAATGTACAAGGTACTATATCAAGCATTAGGGATACATAAGTGAAGCATGCCATCCCCTTCACTAAAAGAGCTTCCTGCTGAATAGCTCGCACATGCTCAGATATTTAACATAAAGTAAGATATGGTGAGGACAAAGGAGAAATATAGGCTCACTGTGCTAAATGTTTTTCAGGAGTTAGGAGATAAAAGTGGTGAGGAAGGAATCCCCAAAACTTAATCAAAGGTGAAAAAGTTAGCAACTGAATTAGTTCATGGTGGATGAAAAGGATTCTAACAGATAAAGTCATAGTGGAATGTATTCTAGGCCAGGAATATGGCCTTCTGGAAAGTACCAAGGTAGTGTTGCAAAAATTCCTAAATCTCAATGTTAGACGAAAAAAAAAACAAAATCAAAAACAACAACAACAACAACAAAAACCCAAAACAAACAAACAAAAAACCCGGCAAGTATCTAACACAAAAGAAAATAGGTTTATTGAAAGAGGGATCTTGTCTCATCATAACACTGGTCTCAGGTCTAGGACCCAAAGTCTCCAGCCTCAGGATCCACAGATATGTATACATAATGACTCCTCCCACTATTTAGCACAATCCAAGGGGTACAAATATAATAAGTACAGAATAGGATGGAAGAAACCATCAGTCTGATGCTAGCGTAGTCACTTGCCATTCAATATATCCTACTTAAAATAACCCTATTACTAAGTAACAATAACCCTATTACTAAGTAACAATAACCCTATTACTAAGTAACAAGCTTATAACATAAGGAAATGGCATCTTTACCATCTCAGACACAGCCTCTCTGACCTATATTTCTCTGAGATGTTTCTCAGCTATCAAGACTTTCTACCATATTGGTTAAGCTTGGCTTTCCAATTTCTCTTCAGCTCTGATTGGTCCATTATAGCTCAGAAGTTACTATTTTAGGTATCTGCCCTCTAAGCTAATTGGTGTCTATACTTAACCACAATTAGAAGTCAGATTGTTGCATCATTGGTTAAGCTTATAGAGTAGACAAGTTAGCATCTGGATTAGATCCTTCAGTATCTATCTTCATTATCATTTTCTTAAGCTATTAAAGAATATCACAGTTTGTAGTCTATAAACTGCTTAGTACTACTATTAAATCACTTGTATCTAAGAGTTGTGGGAAATCTCACTCACAGTAGAGGATAGCAAGATACATTCAAGGGCTAACCTGTGATCTGGATTGCATAGAAGAATGAGTGAGAACCAACAAATAGACATTTATAAAGTACCATGTGGTAGGTACTAGGGATACAATTTTTTTTTAATGAGATAATCACTAAAATCAAGGAGCTTAGATTCTAGCTGAGGGCTGTACCATATCCACAGATATGTAAATAAATATATAACAAATAAGAACTATAAAAGTATTTCCTTTATTTTGGCGTGAGCAGTAGACACTAACAATTTGGAAGGATCTGAAAGGGAACTTTGAAGGGATCTAACTATCCCAAGAAATAAATATTAGGAGAAATAAAATTCCATCCATAAGTGAATAGCCTATATAAAGACATTGATAAAAGGGTATGATGTCTATGGGAAGAAAAAAATACGTCCATTTGTTTAGATATAGAATGAGTGAGGGGGATTAACTTGTAATCAGCCTGCAAGAAGATGATGGAGCCAGATTATGAAGGGCTTCAATGTTAAACACAGGAGTTTTATTTTTATTTTTATGATAAAGTAAAGGGGAGTCACTGCTATTTCTTGAGCAAATGAGTAACATTATCTGCAGAACATTAGAAATATTATTTTGGAAATTCACAATGGATTATTGGGGGGAGAGAATAGATGTAGGAGGCCGAATTAGAAGGATATTGCAGTAGTCCAGGTAAGAGATACAGGTATGTTCTGTACAGTTAATTTTTTTGAATTTTCAAGGATAGTTTGAAGTCTAGAACAGTATGGAGATTTTGCTAGCTGTTAATTTATGAAAGAATTTTTTATTCTTGAAACCAGGTTATATCTCCCTAGATATTCATTGGGTGATAAATTGTTGTAGCCTGAAACAATGAGTTGCACGGTTTTGACATTTTCCTTGTATAATATACATTTGGTAGATTGGACCTGTGGTAGAGCCTTCTGAGCTCATATTAGCTTGATCAGTCAGACCCACTGTACATTGACCCCAATATCAAGATGATATTTATGTCTACTTCAAGTATGAAGGACAACAAAAACAATACATTGTTCAATGTTTAATACTTTTAAATTATACTCATGTAATTTTTGATGGCAATCAACTGGTCTTGACTTGCTATGATCACTATTAATAATGACAATAAAGATACATTTCTATTAACACTTTCATATTTTTTCATATTTTTTGGGTGGGACAATGAGGGTTAAGTGACTTGCCCTGGGACACATAGCTACTAAGTGTCAAGTCTCTGAGGCCAAATTTGAACTCAGTTCCTCCTGAATCCAGGACCAGTGATTTATTGACTGTGCTACCTAGGAGCCCCTAAAATTTCATATTATAAACAATTTTCTATTATTTTCATTTGGTCCACACAATGACTATCTGATGTTCTCAACCCTAATTATTTAAATGTTCAATTGACAGATGATAAACCTGAAATGGAAAGATATTTTAGCTTTTTCTAAAGCACAGAACCAGTTAAAAGAACAAATATTTAAACCAGCCTTTCTAATTCAGTCTTCTTTCTCTTATAGAATGCTGACAGATGCAGGTTAAATATTTCTGAACTCCAGTGAGATCCAAAGGCAGAGGAATCTATTCTTAGAAAAATGAGTGTGTAACTTGAAACATGAATAGTCTGGAATCTACTTATGATATAAAAGAGTCTGGAGCTCAGAAGGAGAACAAAGAAGTAGAATCTAAAATAAGTTGATTTAGAGATACTTTTAGTTTAAGGCTGCTATGGAAGTAAAAGTGGCTACATAGGGACAGGCATCTGATGTCACTAAGATGGAGTCTGGAGACCCCAAGTGAAAGTATTCTGAGTCTTCTTCTTTTTTTTTTTTTGTGGGGCAATGGGGGTTAAGTGACTTGCCCAGGGTCACAGAGCCAGCAAGTGTCAAGTGTCTGAGGCTGGATTTGAACTCAGGTACTCCTGAATCCAGGGCTGGTGCTTCATCCACTGTGCCACCTAGCTGCCCTCCTGAGTCTTCTTTAGCAAAGGATTAAATGGAAGGGCTTTTAGGACCCAGTGGAGATATCCTCAGTGCTATTCCTAAAGACAGCACTGTCCCTCATTTGTCTGGTTCAAACTTTTGATGAAGCCTCAGATGACAGACATAGTAGATGTGGCACAATGGTGTACCGGAGAAGTCTTGTTCAGTTGGAACAGTAGAATGAGGAGACAGAGAAATTTAAGAAAGAGCTACACCCACAAAATAAGAGGATCAGATGTCAATAGTAATGGTAATAAAAGACAGCAGAATGCAGTGTTAGCAGACTTTGAGGATCCAACTCTAACAGAGTTAGTATAAGAACAAAGAATATATAAATACTTTGGACCTAAATAGAGGGTAGAGAATACAGGGGTGGAATATTGCCCTAAAAATACAAAAACAACAACCATACAGAGAAACAAACAACAAAATCCCACTTTTAGAGTCTGATTACATGAGGTTAAATTCCTCATTGACTCACCTTGATTATGTGTTCTTAGGGAAATTTCTTAATCACTCTGAGCATTTTTTTTTCCATTTTAAAAATGGAAGTGAGAACACTACTTCTCTATTGAACTAGTAAAGGGAAGCTATGCCTGAAAACCCCCATCTAAAACTGTTAATTTATTGATTTTATGCTTTAATTTTCTTTCTTCTGTTACTTCATCCTCCAAGAACCACTGTATTCCCACTGCCCTTTAGTCTAATATCTTAGCTGTTTCTACTGGTCCCTCTCAAAACCAGGGGCCATCAGTGGTTGTACCAACTTAACATACTCCCTGACAGATAATGAAGAAGAAGAAAAGAATGACCAAAATATTTATGCTAATTATGGGAATTTTCTCTAAACTAGAAGAAAAATGTATACTGCATTAGTGACCTCTTACACCAAAAAGGTAAAGTAGGCCAAGATTGATTTCATGACTTAATGAAAAACCTAAAATCTCTGGACCAAGCTCCTTGTCAGAGAACCTGTTTTCCATAAATTAAGCCCTTGTAACTGACTGACCCAAACCAATCTGGTGATTTTCAGGTGAAACTAGGAAATAAATCATCCTGGATACCAATAAAACAGTTGTTGGGGACTGCACTAGACACCTCCATCTCATGTAGTCTTTTGTCTTAATAAATATCTCATCAACTAGAAATGGAAGGATTTCTCCCATTCAATTGCCTCAACATTTCTCCCATGGTATTGGTTCTCGCTAGATGACTATGTTCAACTTGGCATGCACTAAAGAAAGTGAAATGTTATTACCAAGCTTGGTGCCTTGCTGATGTCCAGACTGATGTCCTAATTGAACATTAGGATATGACAAAGTTACTTAGAAGCTACACTTTCATCAACTGTAAAATAGAGATGATTATAGCTCTTTCCTCCCATGGTTGTGAGGATTTAATAAGACACTATTTGTAAGTGCTTAGCACAGTTCCTGGTACATAGTAGGCATTATATAAATGAAAGTTTTAATGTTTTTATTATTACTTATCTATAAGGGCATGTGTTTCTTACCCTTTTCAGTGATATTTATACTTTATGATAAATAAATTCTGACAACCCTTGGATACCTAAAAGAAAGGATGAATCCTTTCAGACATGGTTATAGATGGCTAGGAATGGGATGGAGCAGGGCCTTCTAATTGCCCTTCGACTTACACCACATAAGTAATAGTTTATTTGAGGGGAAAGAACCAGATTTGGAGTCAAGAGATGAGTTTGAATACTCTCTCTGACACATCCTACCTTTATTATCCCAGAGAGGTCACTTAAACTGTCTGAGCCTCAATTTCCTCACCTGAAAAATGAACATTAGCTACTGTACAGGGTTTTTTTGAGCAAAGTGCTCTGTAAATTTTAAGGGTTGGGGCTATGCCTATGACTTCATTAATCTAGTACACTGATACACTGAGTTCAGTTACTTTCCCAGAGTCCCATTCTCTACCTGGTATTTGTCAAGGTCAGGATTTGAATCCAAATCTTCCTGACTCTGAGAGCAGCTTCTGTCAATTGTACCCTATTGCCCCTGATTCAGCATCTACTGCACACTTAATGGAAATTTTTTTTGAATGAATTAATGTTGAAGGAACACAGGTCTTTTAATTTCTTATTATTTGCACTGCACTATTCTGCTTACACCTGCTTATCTTATTGAGGTTTTGATTAGATTAAGGAAAAAGCTTCCTGAAATTTGTTTTATATTCATTTGAAAAAAAAAACAACAACAAAACAACAGAAAAGTTCAGATATGTTATTTAAATTCAACGTATGGTGCTCTGGTTTTTAAAATACCTATGAATATAGTTTACCACATTCCTTCTTGTAGTGTATAAGACAGTAAGATAGAGATATTGATTAGCATGTAAATGAGGTACAGATATTCTTATTTCCACTACCCAAAGCAATCAGAGGATATAGTTTACTAACATCTTAATGCTTTTAGATTTCACAATCACCCAATACCTAAACTTCCCTGTTCTGTTAACTCAGCATTTTCCTTTCCTCTGAGTAATCACAAATGCTGCCTAGAGAGTGTGAGAAGAATGCATGGAGACATATTGTAGGTTCAGATCGTAAACTGATAATCACCTGCTACATCCCATAATTTCCCTAAATGCAGGGAGGAGATATTTCTTAAGTGATGTAATTATGGTTTTACACGGTATCCTTCCCATTTCTATTTGTGTGCATTGCGTTCCCCAACTGCCTCTCATTTGCTACTAAAATTGAAATGCAAAACTAATTGGAGGCTAATGTAGAATTACCACTGCTGCCATGTTCACTATTTAAACTTACAGATTGCATTTTTGAATTAAAATGCTTCTTCATAGTATCCTAGTATTAATGGGAATATTTCGCATGGAGTAGAAAAGGCCCCTAATCTGCAGTGTTCAAATGCAATCATAGATTTAGAGGTAGAAAGGACTATAGAGGTCATCCTGCCTCACTTCCTAATTCTATAGCAGAGGAAGTCAAAACCCATAAAGGTGAGATGATTTGTTCAAGGTCATACAATAGGAAGGAGCAAAGGTGAGATAGGAAGCCAGATCTTTTGATTCTAATTCTGTGATCTTTATGTTATGCTGCCTCTCTTAAATTTATTTGTGATCTAAGGATAATTCTTGTTCTGTGCAACCTGTCAAAATGGATACTGGTTGAATAGAACAATGGCCCTGGAGTCAGGAAGACCTGAGTTCAAATCCACCCTTCAGACACTTAATACTTACCAGCTGTGTGACCCTGGGCAATTCATTTAACCCCAGTTGCCTCACCAAAAAATAAAATAAAATTCAAAAAATGGATATTGGTCACCTAAGTGTTATGTTATTATTTATTGGCTCAGTGTCCTCACTTGAAATCCTGTGGGAAAATACCATAGTGTACAATTTCACCCTTGCAAGCACATCTTCCACAATATCAGAGGGAAATACTGTGCAGGTATAAAGAAGATCTTCTAGGTACTCACTGTGAACCCACAAGTCAGAGAATCACAGATTTAAAACTGGGAATGACTTTAGCAATCTAGTCAAAACTCCTTCCTTTATGGATACAGAAACTATGCCCTAGAGAGGGTTATAGGATCATAGTGTGCTAGATCTAGGTCTGAAAGGGAGCTTGAGGACATTCTATTGTACTTTGCTCATTTTAACACATCAGGAAATTGAGACCCAAGATGATTAAGTGACTTGCCTAAGGTAATAAAAATAATAATAGCAAAGTCCACCTAGCTCTCAACGGAAGGCCTCTAACAGTTGTAATCACAACATTAGTCTAGTTTTAGCATTACTTCTTCTTGTAAAATTAAACTTATTATCTTGGATTTAGCAAGGCTCCCATATATTGCTCCTATGGCAGTCTCTGGCCTATAAGTATTCCCTTTTCTACACTTCTGCTCTCTTCTCTCCAAATAGGTCAAGTTCTCTTGAAAATATATTAGAACCCCACCCCATTTTTTTGCTTGACTATTCATATTTATTACAAGGATGTTTTTCTTTCTTTCCCAGTGAGGGTTATGGCAGTGAGAAAAAACAAAACAAAATATTTAACAGAAAAATAAAATCTAAATAGAGATTCGCATAGTGCACTTGGGTTTAAACCAGAACTGCTAATGTCTGTATACACTTGCATGAGTCACTTAAGGTCAGAAACTTTTTAGTTCACTACTACAGACAACAAACTGTAATAAAAGCTAGCAATAATCATATTTAAACTGGGTGGGAGAAAACATCCTTCTTAGGAGCATACATTCTCCCTAGTTGCAAGACTTAGGGAAAACCTACCTCTCTTTGTGCCTCAGTTTTCTCAAATCTAAAGTAAAGCATCTGAACTAGTTAAAAATTGACAGCCTTTCTGTCTCTAAAGCCTATGATCCTATAAGTATTCTATAAAATAAGTGACCATTCAAGTCCTCAAAGGAATTTTCCACCATGTTGCATGAGAAAATGCTTATCTTCTATGATTTCAGGGTCACCTTGCAGTAATCCCTTCAGTGCCACCCACTAAATATATAATAATATATTTAGGTAGTTCCACCCACCCACATTTAACCCACTTTGCTTCTAAAAGCATTAATATGTCCACTATCTTAACCAATTTTGCACGGAGCTCATGGGAAATAGAACGCTATAAGTCTCCTTTGACATGGGAGGAAACAAAGGTGCAGAAAAATTAAGAGATTTGCCTAAAGCCATGCAACTAGGGAATGATGAAGCCAGGGTAAGAAGTTTCCTGTTGCAGTTTTCCTTTCCTTTGCCATGTAGCCCTGTAGAGATTGTTCTCTCTCACAGAGCTTCCTACTCCCTCATATTTTATTTTTATTATCCCATGCTTCCAGCAAGGCCCATGATGATGAGGAATGTAGAAGTGCTTAGTAGATGATAACAGTTTTTAATGTTGACCCGCTCCCTTTCCATTTAAATGCTAACTGCAATTATAACCCACATCACTGCAATTAGTACTACTTAACATTTATGTTGTGCTTAATATTTTCAAAGCACTTCAGAGCTATCTAGTTAATCCATACAACATCCCTATGAGTAATGGCAGTATTATTATCTACTTGTTTCACATATAAAGCCAGTGCTGAAATTAATGCACTTGCCAGAGGCATTTGGCTCATTTATAAGTGAAAATAATTTGTTAGAATCCTCTGAAACTGCAGGATAATGTTACAGCAGATAGAACTATTCTTTTATTCATTCAACAAACGTTTATTAAATATCTCGTACATCCTAGTTATTGTGCTAGGTACTAGAAATATGATGAAAAAATATCAGTTTCTGCCTTCAAAAAACTCTAATTCTTTATTTTATTGGATAACCTGAATCATGTTACTTTTTTCCTTTTCCCCTCACCTTTGCCCTTCCTGTTCCCCAAATTGTTTATATCTATATCATTTCCCAAAGCTGTGAAAAAAGGAAATTTTACCGCTCAAAAATCTACATAAGGAAAAAACATTATAGGAAATTTCCCTGGACAAGAATATATGAATTTTTTGGTCCTGACCCTGCCATTGACTATGAAACAGTAAGTCTGTTATTTCCATTCTCCTATAAGGAAGCCATTTATTTGGAAAATTAAGACCAAATATTTCACCTGTGAAGGGAAAAAAGGAGTACTTATAATAATGAAATAACTGAGTTGTGAAGATGACATGATTTACTGAAATTAGAAAGGCAGGGAGGTAGGCAGTAGAGGCAGCAAGTGTTGCCAAGAGTCTTGAACAGTTCATAGGCCTCTCTTGTACTAGTACTCTAGAAATTAGCAATTAAACCTTGAAGATAGAAGTTGACTATCAGATGTAGAGGCTGACCCTCTACATATTGTACTAGAACTGATTGTCTTGGAGAGAGTATACTATAGTAAGTGAGGTGGATACTTCTTTGTGATGAAATAGTTCAGCTTTGGGGGTCTAGTGTTCTTGAATAACTGACTAAAACCTTTTACAGAAGCCCCCAGAATTTTCCCTCTGCACATATTCCTCAACAGATAATTTTATTTCTTTCTTTTATGACAACATAGTTTACCTATCATTAGCTTTCTTCTTCTCCAAATAATTACAACTCTATATTTTTCTATCATGGGCAGATAGGTGGTTGAGGGGGATAGAGTACCTTCTAATATTCTTACTCCTCTTGGCATCCCTCACTGGCTCATCTTGCCTCCCCACCTTTTAAGTGTGAGTGTCTTGAATGGTTTCATTCTTCATCTCTTCTCTTTTTTTATATATTATTCTCACCGTGCATGAATTTTATATAATATATGGCTTCCGTTAGTATCAAAAGACATCTCATTTAGAAATCTATATGTTCAGCAACAAACTCACAACTGAGAGTCAGTAAACTTGTCCCTATCTCCTTGCTAGACATTTACCCCTTGGTGATCCCACTATTGTATGTATTTGAGGAATAACTCAGGTTCATCAAGTTCAAAACCTAATTCATTAGGCTCCTTCATAAATCAACTCAGGTGCCATTTCATGATTATTGTGTCCCTCCAAAAACCATACCTTATGCAAACTCCTTTATTAATTATTGCATGATCTTCTTCCTGTTCAGTTGAAGTCATCATTTCTACCTCACAATTTCATATTGAATTATGTCCTGGATATCTGTGTTTTTCCCATTCACATTCTATCTTATTGCAAATTTATGACAGAGATTATGTTGTTTTTATTTTAAATCCCCCGATGTAAGGCTCATAGTAGGCACTTAACAAATATTAAAGGTGAATTGAATTTAGAGAATAGTGTAAAAGGGGATCATGCCATGCTGGGTAGAGTGTTGGGCTTCAAATTAGGTAGAAATAATAATTAATGACAACAACAACAAAATGACAACAACGACAACAATAAGAATTACTACCATTTATACTGTACCTACTATGTGTATAGGCACTATGCTTAGTGCTTTATAAATATTATCTTATCTGATCATCACAATAAGTCTGGCAGGTAAGGCCTATTATTTTATAATTATGTAACTCCCCATTTTATAATTAGGAAACTGAGGCAAATATGTTAAATGAGTAGACCAATTTCACAAGGCTAATAAGCATTTGAGACCAGCTTTGAACTAAGTTTCTATCTCTTTCTTCTGGGTTTTGTTGGTAGTATATAGAAATTCTATTTATATGAGTTTTTATTATTTCCTGACATTTTGCTAAACTTGTTCATTGTTTCAACTATTTTTTAGTAGATTCTTTGGGTTTCTCTAAGTATACCATGATATCATCTATAAAGAGGGACATTTTTATTGTTTATTGCTTATTTTTATCCCTCTATTTTTCTTGCTATAGCTAGAATTTCTAATGTAATGTTGAATGATAGTGGTGCTCATGTACATCCTTGTTTCACCCCTGATCTTATTGGGAAGGTTTCAAGATTTGCCCTTTTATAGATAAAGTTTGCTCTTGGTTTTAAGTAGATATTAGTTATCATTTGAGAAAAGTTCATGAGTCCCAAGTTTCCTAATTTTGTTTTAATAGTAATGGATGTTTGGCCAAAATAGTTTTTTACATCTTTGCTACTGTCATATGACTTTTGTTATTTTTTTTTGTTATTGATATGGCCAATTATGCTGATAGTCTTCCTATTATTGAACCAACTCTGAATTCCCAGAATTAATATCACCTAGTCATATTGGATGATCTTTGTGATATATTGCTACAATCCCCTTGCCAATATTAATTTATTTTTATCTATATTTATTAACGAAAATTTATATATAGTTTTCTTTCTCTGTTTACTTATCTCCCTGATTTATGCATCAACACAGTATTTGTGTTATAAAAGGAGTTTGGGAGGACATTTTCTTTACCATTTTCTTCAAATAGTTTATATGGTATTGGGTTTAATCTTTAATGGTAGCGTTTTATAAATACATCTGGTCTTTGGGATTTTTTCTGTTAGCTCATTGATGGTTTGTTATAATTTCTTTTCCAAAGGAATGGCTATTTAAGTATCATGTTTCCTCCTTTGTTATTTGAACAATTTGTATTTTAGTAAATATTAATCCATTTCACTTATATTGTCAATTTAACTGATATACAATTAAGTAAAATGACTTCTAATAATTGCTTTAATTTCATCTTGATTGGTGGTGCAATCAGCCTTTTCATTTCCAATGCTAATAATTTTGTTTTATCCCTTTCTAATTTTAAACAAATTAACCAGTAGTTTATCTTATTATTGTTTTTTTAGAATAAAACCAACTTGTAGTTTTATTGATTAATTTCTTTCATTTTTTAAAAAATTCTCTGCTATGATTTTCAGGATTCCTTTTTTGGTGTTTAACTGGGAATTTTAATTTGTTCTCTTTTCTCAATTAATAGTTGTATGCCCAATTCATTGATCTTCCTCTATTTTACTGATATATGCATTTAGAGATATAAAATGTTCCCTAACTATTACTGTAGTTGCATTGTACAAATTTTGGGTTGTGTTCTTATTGTTGTAATTATTTTTAATAAAATTGTTGGTATTTCTATATTTTTTCATTCATTCTTTAGTATTATATTGTTTAGTTTCCAATTAATTTTAAATTTGTTTTCCATGGCCTTTATGAATGTAATATTTGTTGCATTATAGTCTGGAAATGGTACAGTTAATATTTCTGCTCTCCATTTGTTTGTGAAGTTTTTGATCCATAATATACAATCAGTTTTTGGAATGGTGCCTTGTACAAATGAGAAAATGATCAACAAAATAAACAAAAAATTACTTAAGCATGGAAGAGAGGAACACAGTAGATGTACTTATTAAAGTTTATTTTCATTAATCTTTGTGTAGGATTAGGCCAATATTCTGGGAATAAAATAATAAAATTTGTGGAGTAAGAGATGTCTTCTTCATTTAGTATGGAAGTATTGTTTATGGCTACAAGGGAGAAAAGAAAGGCATCTCTAGACTCTTCTCCTTCAAACCTTCTCCAAGGGGGACTACTTCCTGCCAGTAAAGTAAACAGAAATTTGGAGACAGAAGCTTAGCAACTCTATTCCTCAAGTTAGAAATTTTATTTATACACACACACACACACACATATACACATATGTATATGTATGTTTATGTGCATATTCTTAAATATTATTAGTCTAGGAGATTTGTTTTTCAAGTTCAAGCTATCTTCTCATCACCTTATTTATGGGTTTATCACTGGGTTAAGCAGAAGGCCTCTATGCTTTCTATCCAAAGTTTGGTTCTCTTCCCACCAAACTTCATATCCACAATAAAGATGCATTATAGCAAGTAGTAAGAGGAAAAGAAATCACTTAAAAAAAAACAGAAATCAGAAAAGGTCTACTTAGGAGAAAATATGCCAGACAATACAAAATGAAGGAGTCCTCCTATTGGGAGTGCAATAACTCAGCTCACCCAAAAGAGAAACAGTCCTAGATCTTACTCAAGTGGAGATTATTCAAAGACTCTAGTGTAGCAACTGGGGGAGGACATAATGGAGGCTAAAAGATCCTCTAATTTTAGCTTCTTCCCAGAATGTTTTTCTCAGCAACCTTAAATAGAGTTGGCATCTTCCATCTTGTCTGTCAAAGCTAGAAGCCAGAAGTACCTGAAGTAACTGCAGAATTTGAAGAGCCTGATAGGTCCAAGATTGAAGAGTTCTCTTCTCTCACCAACTCTGTTCAGCCCCTCATACAGTTTCAGAGCATTGATCTTCACCAATAAGGAGAGAGTGATATGCCAATGGATTTTGAATCTCAGGTTATACATAATTCCTCATATACTTACAGATGCTGTTCAGTGGATAGCATACTGGGCCTGGAGTCAGAAAGAGCCATATTCCTGAGTTCAAATGTGGCCTCAAACACTTGTATGATCCTAAATAAGTCACTTAACCCTATTTGCCTCAGTTTCCTCATCTGTAAAATGAGCTAGAGAAGGAAATGGCAACCAATCCAGTATCTTTCCCAAGAAAATCCAATATGGGGTCAGAATGAGTCAGACACAACTGAAGACCACAACATATATTTGAAGCCAAAAAAGACCATAGAGGTCTAGTAATCTAACTCTTTATTTTAGAGATGAGGTAACTAGCCAAAATGGTGAAGTGACATGCACACACAAAGTACTTTAGCTGAGGCAGGATATGTATCTAAGTAGTCTGGCATCAAATATAGTAGCCACTCATCCAGGTATATCCAATTGTTGGGGGAATTTAGATATCTGTCTTTTTCTCTACCAGGCTAAAATGATTTTATGTTCTTAAACAAATGAGAGAAATGAGTATCAGGAACTAAGCATTGAAACAATAAGCAGGAAAGCTAAAGATTAAAATGCTTGAAAGTTGAAGGGAAATGCACTAAAGAAATGCTTGGAACAGAATCAAGGAGTCAAGTCTGTGCCCCTTACATTAGAGTAAAAGTAAGAAACAGGAGGATATGGGATTAAATTTATCAGGAAAACTGAGGAAATCCAAATAAAACTCAGAGTAGTACAACTCACCTCTTCTTAGCTTGCAGTTGGATATACAATAAAACATCCTTTTGAAATAGATTGATGCCTGTCCTTATGGGTACTTAAATGCCTAAGGAAGGATCTGAGGTTCCATTTAGGGAAGGTAGACAAGACCACAGTACTATTGTTTTCAGCTGAATGTTAGTCAGTTAGTGAACAAACATTTATTAAATACTTAATTTGTGTCAGACATCATGCTAACCACTGGGGATACAAAGAAAGGTAAAAATACACCCTATATCTTCAAGGAGCTCACCTTTTAGTTGGGGCTGAGGCAACATAAAAATAATCAGCTAAAATTTAGATATATACAGAATAAGTTGAAAATAGTCTTAGAGGGAAAATATTAAGATTTAGGAGGATTGGAAAAGGCATATTGAAGATGTGACTTTAACTGAAACTTGAAGTAATCCATGAAAGCAAAGAGGCAGAGATGAGGAGGGGGAACATTCTGGGCAGGTGGGATAGATAGTGAGAATGGAGTGTCTCAGAAAGAAGGCACTATCAGTGGGGTAGAGAGGAGTGTGCAAATGTAGAGGAATAATGCTGCAATTGTAGGACCTGAGTAGCTTCCATAAATTATTCCACCTGATTCTTTACCTGGAACAAACTGACATAGCAATAAACCACAAGATCCTCCATATTTGTTGTTCTTGTAACTCTGCTGTCTTGATATCCCCCTTTCTCTCTTCCCCCTTTCATGTTTTCCTTTCTTGCTTGCTGAAGTTGGCCTTTGATCTTTGATGGCCATTTCTCCCTTTGAACTTAGAAGGAAGGCACCATTTCTTCATTTGATCTTTAGAATGGAGCATTATAATCAGACTTCTATTGCTTCATTTCTTGGACTTTGTTGATCTTTTCTACCTTCTCATCATCTGATAATCCTTGGCATAGCAGCCATGTCCAAACTGTTTTTCATTGTGATAAAAATGGCAGAAGGAGAATTCATAGGACACAGGATACATGTGCAGTATGAATGTAGCCTTGGGAGCCATAGAACAGTGGGAAGGGTATTGATGAAGAGGGAAAGTAGTGAGTGCCTCCAGAACCAAGTCTTGTTATGTAGAATGTTGGCAAAGACAGTAATTAGGAGATTAAAAGCAAAGCATTTGAATTGCTCTCCCCTCCATCTAGAAATACTTGCTTTCCTACCAGGCTATACAATCTAATTTCAATCTTGTTTACTATTCCACTTGCTATTCCATTATCATATTATTTACAGCAGATGGGTAACTTTGTTCATACGGTGTGTGGCTGATTTCTAAATGACATTGTCGGGGCTATTATTGCCGCACTTTGGAAGATGTCAGAAAGCTGTCAAACCCAGCAGAATCAAACCATTTGCAGCAAATAGAAAATGAAACCTGCTCATAAATGATTAAAGGCACTTCATAAGTGATACTTACTGAGGGAATAGAAATGTTGTCAGATCTCATCGTTATCCATCTCCAACATTCAGCATCAAGCAAAGGAGACATTTGCTACCTATAACTAGGATGCCTGCCTTGACACAGAGAAGAATGGGAGAACTGTTCAAACTGAGCACTACTTGACTTAGATATAATCTTTTCATACAGCCTCAGGATGGTAGACTTTCTAAATATATACATTATTCATTTAGCCTATAAGCAGGTAAATAGAGAACTAAGCTGATTTAGAAATAGCAGCATTGTCAGAAGGAAGGTGTCACCAACACTTAAACATTTATTTCTCCTCTCAGAAAAAAACACAACAACAACAACAAAAAATCCTTACTGTTGAGCAGGGGAGTAAGGATAATGGTAGGTAGGTAGTTTTTATTAAGTTTTAGTTTCAGGGCAGCTAGGTGGCACAGTGGATAGAGCACCAGCCCTGGAGTCAGGAGGACCTGAGTTCAAATCCGGCCTCAGAAACTTAACACTTACTAGCTGTGTGACCTTAGCCAAGTCACGTAATCCCAATTGCTTCACTAAAAAAAAAAAGTTTCAGTTTCAATAATCTCATAACCTAACAAATATGATTCTGTTATGACAGCAATGATGCTCATTCAGGATGACAAAGATACCTAGCACTTAACTCTTCATGTTGACCTGTGGATAGTTTTCCTTTAATTCTGTACATTTCTTCAATATGTCCCACTGAAAGAAACATGTTTATGTCATAGCATAAAATTAAGTATTCACATTGGAGATAGAACGGCAAATAAGAGCTTATTTCAAGAAATTAATTGCACATAGATCTTCCTAGCTACAAATATTACCTGGGGTGTGTGTGTGTGTGTGTGTGTGTGTGTGTGTAGCCCAACAATTCTTATATTGTCTCTCTTCTATCTGTTTTTCAGATGAATTCTTTTTCTAACAAGACATTTCATATTTTCTTCTATTTCTTCATTCTTTCAATTTTGTTTTATTATTTCTTGGTGTTGTATAACATCATTCACTTCCCCTTACCCAATTCTAGTTTTCGAGGAATTATTTTCTTCCTTAGGATTTTGGATCTGGGGGCAGCTAGGTGGCACAGTAGATAAAGCACCAGCCCTGGATTCAGGAGGACCTGACTTCAAATCTGGCCTCATATACTTGACACTTGCTAGCTGGGCAAGTCACTTAACCCTCATTGCCCTTGAAAAAAGAAAAGGATCATTTTTTTTCCCCAATTGGTTAACTTTCTTTTCATAATTTTCTTGATTTTCTTGTATTGCTTTTATTTATTTTTTTCTTATTTTTTCTCAGTATTTTATTTGATTTTTGAAGTCTTTTTAAGTTCTTCTAAGATTTTCTTTTGGGCATGCAAACATTTGACATTTCTCTTTGGGGTAGGAACTGCTTTTTTTTTTTTTTTACCTTTTTACCTTTGAACCCAGATCTTTTATACCACAGTAGCTATCTATGTTTGGTTTCTTTCTTCTTTGATTACTCATATTTATTTTGCTTTATTTTACTTTTAGCAGCTTATTATTGTAATCACGTTTTAATACCAAGTTGTGGGTAAAGAGCCCTAGGTTTTAGGTCCTTCTTATTGTTATTTTCTCAATTCTGTCCAAAGTACTCAGACACTCATCTCCTCCAATCATCCACAAATGTCTAAGGCCCCCACACTCTCCAAAAAATCCTCTTGCCTTCTGTGGTACCCCATAATCACTGAGTGTATGCTTAAAATGACATCTGGTTAGCACTGGTAGCCCTGGCATTCAGGAGACAGCAGTGTCCTTCCATCTTTCTGTACTTAGTCAAGGGAGGGCATGATTATTATCCTTTTCTTGCTATATATTGAAAGTAAATATCCCTTTGTTGAAGCTAATTGATGTTAGTTAAATAGCATCATACAACTAGTAATAGGGAGTTAACAGTGTGTGTGGGGGAGGAATGTCACTTGGATGGAATCATGTACTAAGAGTATTAGAGAACAGTTACTCCAAACCCTCAGAAAGTACACCTAGAACCCTAAGAGTAAGGTGTAGCTATTCTTACTTAGGGAAAAGTAAGGTAATAATATTTGCTATACTGAAATGAAATGTTACTACTCCTGGTGAAAATTTGTGACCCAAAAGCTATATTCCATAGTAATGATAGCTAATAATGGCAAATATTTATACAATTCTTATGTGCCAGTCACTGTGCTAAGCACTTTATAATTATCTCATGTGATCATCATTACAGCCCTGGGAGGTAGGTGCTATTATCATATCCATTTTACAGAGAGGGAAAGTGAGGCAAAGATGGATTAAATGATTTACCCATGATCATACAGCTAGTAATTGTCTCAGGCTGGATCTGAACTCAGTTCTTCCTAATTCTAGGTCCAGTGTTTTATCCATTGTTCATCTTATTTTCACATTATTGGTTGACATATACAGAATACAAGATCTGATTTAGTTATTAAAATACACATTTTATTCAGCACAGCAAAATGATCTTCAAACAAGATCACACTCAGTGATTAAAGATCTCCAAGATTCTTTGAAAGTTAACGAGAGATACATTTGATGACTTTTTAATAATTATTGTCATAATTGTCATAATAGAGGGAAACCTGTGCTTATCAAAAATGTAAGCCCCTGCTATAGAAGAAACTCAGAATGGAGTCCATGTTGACAAGAAATTCTCTATATATGATGAGATTTTCTAGATATTCTGATTTGCAGATGGCATTTTTATGATTAGTTAAAGCCTATTCTCTTGTACTTTCTCACCACCCAGAAGATGTTCAGAGTCATTCAAAAGGATTTTTGTTTGTTTGTTTTTTCCCCCAAACTTTCAAAGTGTGGAGACAAAAAAGTGGGAAGGATAAAGAATTTAAGTATGACCTGGAGGTAATATTCTAGGGTATTCTTATTTTTTCTCCATTGATTTTATTCAAGTGGATTCTTTCTTCATTTTTATACTTTAAATTGTCTTTTTACAATTCTTCTATTCTTTTTTTGATTAATAATTCAACCCTTAGTTAAGGTTGTGAAAAATATTTGATCTTGTTCTTTCCCCCCCCTTTTAATATGAACTTTTGTGTTTAGGTGATGTAAAGACAATAACATATTATATTTTATAGCAAAAGATCTGAGTTCAAATCCTGCCTCAAACACTTTGGTCAAATTGCCTAATTTCCAGCTGATTCATTTTTCCAATTGGTAAAATTAGAACCACAATAGTATTTGCCTCCTGTGGTTTTTATGAGGCCAAAATGAGGTATTGTATATAAAATACTTTGCAAACATTTGATAGATAACCACCCATTTGGAGGAACTTTCTATACTCTCTCTTGATCTCACCAGGTCCTATGAGTTCAATCATCTCTATGTAAATATTCCAAATTTATACATTCAGCCTTAATCTTTCTGTGGAGCTCTAGTCCCTTATCACCAACTAGCATCTGTACTTGATATCCTATCTATATACCCAGATGAATATGTAGAAGGGTTCAAAATGCATCTTATTATCTTCACTCTAGGCCATGCTCTATGTGTGTGTGGTTGGGGTGGGGCAGAATGCCATCTCAATTTCTATTTATGTAGAGGATACCTTCATGCTATCATTAATTCAGGATAATGATTTTAAAAATTGTGTAACTTTCAATTCTACATTTTCCTTTATCTGCCTCTCATGCTATAATTGCATCTTGATTTGTTTAGCTAAAAACATCTCTCAGATCTTTTCATTTTCCTTTATTCACATATATGTTAATAAAAGACCAATTTAGGCTCTCCTTACTACTCATTTTGAATATTAAAATATTCTTCTAATTGTTCTCCTTGCCTCCAGTCTTTCACCTGCAATCTATCCTCCACATAGCTACCAAAATCACAGTTCATAAACCTCATATCTGAACATATTTCTTCTTTGGTCAAAAAATTTTACCCTATTGCCTTTAAAAGTAAAATAGGAACTACTAAACATAGAATTTATTATTCTTCACAGACTGGCTCAAGTCAACATTTCTAGGAAATTGTTCTCCTTCATATTTTCTTTACTCTTTTAACCAAATTGGCTTATTTTGGAATTACCAAGTTTGGAATTCCATCTCCTTTTCCTGTTTCTTGCCAGTTGCCTTTTGTATTAGATTTGTATTAGAAGTATTAAAATTAATTACCTCCTAATCCTCAGTTCTTAGAAATCCTAGTCCCCTTCAAGGTGGAAGTTAGGCATCATCTCTTATGGGAAGCCTTTCCTGAGACCCCTAATTTTTATCACTCTTTTTTCCTCAATCTATATTTTATTTATTTATCCATTTATTTAAATATGATTTTATCCTAGGTCAACTGTTCTTAACATCAAATCCATTTACAGTCTGGTGAAATCTATGGAATCTTTTATTTATTTATTTATTTATTTATTTATTTATTCATTTATTTATTCATTCATTCATTTATTCATTCACTTATTTATTTATTTAGGTTTTCACAGGATTTTTAGTTCCAAATTTTTTTCTCCTACCCTTCCTCCTCCCCAAGACAGAAAACAGTTTGATACAGGTTGTATATGTACAACCACATTAAACATATTTCTACATTAGTCATTTCATGAAAGAAGAATCAGAATACAAGGGACAAACCTCAAAAAAGAAGGGAATAAACAATTCAAAATTAGAAACAATATAGTTCAATCTGTTTTCATAATTCACAAATCTTTTTTTCTGGATGTTGAGAATATTTTCTATTATGAGTCCTTTGAAACTGTTTTGGATTGTTGCACTGCTGAGAAGAGCCGAGTCTATCACCACTGTTCATCACACAATGTTTTTGTTATTGTGTACAGTGTTCTCCTGGTTCTGTTCCTCTCAGTCATCATAAGTTCATATAAGTCATTCCAGGAAACCCATGGACTCTTGAGAATAATGTTAAGTGCATAAAATAGCATTGAAACACAGTTAACAAAAAATTAAATAAAACACAAATTCATGGACCTTAGGTTAGGTTTATTTTTTTTTGGTCCCCTGTGTCTAGAACAGTGCTCTGCCATTTTAAGTATTTATTAAATGGGTACATTCAGAATTTTTCCAAAATAGCTTTTTATTTTTTTCAAATAAGTTTAAACTTGTATGTTTTTCATCTTTAGGAAGGGAATAAGTATTCTGGCCCCAGTACTTTTTCTCCTGAGAGAGTTGTTTGGTCAGTATTATTAATATTAAATATGGATATAGAGATGAAAGAAGTTGTCCCTAGGCTTGGGCAAATAAAATATATAAACAGCCTGAAGTCTGAGAGCAAACTAGGCCAGGTATGAATATGTATGTCATATAAGAAACAAATATGTGAAAATAAAACCAAAAACTAACACCCCTCCCCTCACAAAATCTAAATCACTCAGCCCTGGGGTATGGGGCTACCAAAAATCAAGGTGTTATAGTATAGGTCATGAAATCTAGACAGAAAAATAAATGTCATTTTTTTCAGTTCCCTTAAAATTCTGTCAAGATAAAATTCTGTAATTAGAAAAAAATACACTTGCAAATTTCTTTAATGGTTGAATTGTTTGATCGCATTTCCATGGTTGCAAACATGTCCGTTGACTTTTAGTGAAAGAACAGTAATTTAACCCTGTATTCCTTTCCATTTGGTACAACTCAAATGATTAATCAGTTTTTGTAACTTTGGGGAAAGAATTTGTTAATGTAATCACAGAACCTTTGTTTCTGATGTTTGAGAAATCACAGGAAATCTAAATTGTTAGAAAATAGACAAATGTCCCAATGATAGAAAGGGAAAATAATTATGAAAATGACAGATGAACACATGTGGCAATAAAACCCAGAAAATTTCTAGAATTTTTTAATGGATAGCTATTTTATTAAAACTCAGAAAAAGAAATAATAGTCCAATGCTAGTTAGTTACTAGGCCAAAGGCTAGAACTATCTATTCAATAATCTGGTTCTGCTGTTTTCTAGATGTGAACTTTAGGCATCTCTATGTATCTTATTATTTTTTTAATGAGAGGTTTGGGGCTTGAGATGACTTCTTTTTTTTTTTTTTTTAAATTTTATTTTATATGAGGCAATTGGGGTTAAGTGACTTGCCCAAGGTCACACAGCTAGTAAGTGTCAAGTATCCGAGGCTAGATTTGAACTCAGGTCCTCCTGACTCCAGGACCGGTGCTCTATCCACTGCTCCACCTAGCTGCCCCGAGATGACTTCTAAGATGGGATTTATGGGGGTTTCAGGAATTACTAGCACCTCTGGTATGAGGCCTTACTGAGCTCTTTTAAGGTCTGCTCATTAATCTGTGATGTCCATCTCTTATCTAACTCTCACCTGTGATTCCAAGAACTGTGACATGTACCACATGCTGGTAAAACAGTCTTGGCAGAGACACTAAACTAGGTTGAAGGTACCCAATAGGCCACAAACTCTTCAGTGATTTATGGGGATGTATATCTTTTTTTTTTTTCCCAGGGAAATGAGGATTAAGTGACTTGCCCAGGGTCACACAGCTAGTAAGTGTCTAGTGTCTGAGGCAGGATTTGAACTCAGGTCCTCCTGAATCCAGGGCTGGTGCTCTATCCACTATGCCACCTAGCTGCTCCTGCGATGTCTATCTTAAGCATGTGAAGACTTCCTCCAGGGCAATGAACAGGTGAGGATAATTTTTCAACGGCCATAAAGGCAGCTGAAGCAGGTCCTGTGGAGTACTTAGGGCTTGGTCAGACATTGCAGACAACAAGTTCATCCACTGTATTCCAAACCATTGTCAGTCATACTGACTTTTGTTTTGCCACAGTACTTCAATGATTCTGTGAGACAAAGTGAGGATGATAAATTTGTGTAACTCTGCTTCACATAAATCTAATTCATGCACAAGTCAAGACATCACTCCATGATGCATTGGTTCTCTCTAATTGAAGGATGAACATCTCTAATATTCTGGGATCATATTATTACAAGCATTATGGGAAATTAGATAATTTTATTATTTTGAAAAAACTACTAAGCTACCAGATGAAGATAAAAAATCATAGCTCTATATCTTTTTTTACCAAGATATTTGAAAAAAAATTAATAATATACTTATGTAGAAGTTAGAAAATTCCAAACATCATTATACATGATTGAACAAAAATAAGTACAAAGTCTCGATTGAGGTAAAATTCTAGGTATGTCACTCTGGCATTGCTAAATGTCCCATACTTGGACCTTTTCTGTTCAATATTTTTATTAGTGTATTTGATGAAAACAATGTTTTTTTAAAAATATTTTTAAAAAAAGTTTTGAGTTACAAAATCTATCCCTTGTTCCCCTCTCCCCTCCCAGGGACAGTAAGCAATCAGATATAAGTCATACGTGTGCAAGTATGTAAAACATTTCTATACTAGTCATTTTGTACAAGGAGATTCAAATAAAAGAAAAAAAAGGAAAAAGGAAAAAGAAAGAAAAGGAAAGAAAAGGAAAAATAGCAAGTTTCAGTTTTGAATGTGTTGGAGGGGATGTATGAAAATGAAGGCAATTTTTAAATTGTAAATAATAAAATGCAAAGGAATAGCTTATACATTGGACAACAGTCATAATTTTAAAATATATGTAGATATGTTGTTATAAGATTGGGTTTATTTGAGATCAGCATTCTGTCTCCCCTTAAGGGAGGCTCTGGATTGTAGAATCTATTCATGGAAACCATTGTTATGTTAGATGTGATATGTCTTGAGGCCATCATGTTGTCTTCTCCTACATGGACCTGTAAATTTATAGAACTTATGGAGAAATACTAACAATAATATTTTTTCTAAGGTTAGTATAACAGTATGTCCCAAATAATATTTTGTCACCTTTCAGTTGTATTTTTTCCTCTCTGACATGCAACCCTTCTAAATCTCCTTTGTCTTTATCCTTGATATGCAAGTCAGCAAGCTTCACTTTAGGGGTATCCAAAATCAGAGTATTTTAGTGTGTATGACTGAATTGTGTATCAGGTCCCTTTGTTGCTTCCCTTCTGTGTTTTCTCCATTGCTTGTAATAAATCTTTCTTTTGAAATGGTTCCCATTATTTTACATGTTGTTCTCAGCTTCTCCGATGGCCCATGAACCTTTCTTTAAACATAAACAAGTAACTGGACAAAGACTTAACCTGTTGATAGAATGCCTACACTGGAGAATCATGGTGTTGTAGGTTTAGATGTAGAAATCATTCTGGGAACATGGTAGAGTAGGTCAGAAATGTCCAGGCTCTCCAAATTTTCCCCACAAACACAAAAAATCACCATGAAATAAATATAGAATAGCAAAAATAAAGGGTTAAGGCAGTTGTCCTCCTAAGACATCTTGAGAGAACCACAGAAAAAACTTGAGGGGCTAAGGTTAGGTCTAAGTGAAATGAAAACACCTCCAGGATGACTCCATCGATTCAACAAATAGTAGGCCCTGAGAGAAGCAAACTAGGTTTCAAAAAACATCACCTCAATTTTCACCTCACTCATGTCCTCAAGAAATTTTACTTCACAAAATTTCATGTAAAGAACAGCAGATACTGAACGAGGAAAGATTGAAGGACCCACTTCTGATTCTACATGTCAGGTTTAGTGGTGCTGACCAGACATGATCTTTGGCTGTGGCTGTGGGTGAGGGAGAGCTAGCATATGCCCAGTGAGTGTGGTACTTTACGAAGCAAAAGCATTTTAGGGACACCATGACTGGGGATTAGGTAAAGAAGAAAGGGGTCCCCAATGTGGGGACCAATTTTTAATTGGGGAGTGTTAGCTAAGCGGCTTGAGGGAATATTGGGGTAAGGAAGGAGACCGGCAGCCTCCCTCAAAAGAGAGCAGGATTTATTTAACAAGAAGGAACTTAAAGAAAACAACAACAACAACAACACAAATGGGATTAGTAGTATCAAGGTGATGTAGGAGGCAAAAAGGGGTTAATGGAAAAACCCAAGACCCAAGCTTTAATTCAGATATTAGCTCTAAAAGGGAGTCAGACCTGAGTTAATGGATAACTTATGTTAGGTTCTCATACCGTAGTGATCAACATCCATAATGGACCAGAACATGTCAGGTCAAAATAACAATAAAGGAAAAAGACAACCTATAGAAATTCTAATGAAAAATGATTATATTTTGAAACTAGCCATGGGAATCAGAAAGAGACATGCACAGAAAAGGCCAAATTTGTCCTCAGATTCACCTTATGACGCGTAATCCCCCAAAACACACCTCCACTGAAAAAGGTACTGGCCTCGGGGGTTGGCTTAGGATCCCCAGTAACTCCAAATTAGGATAAGCCCTCCCTTGTAACACCCCTAGGTGGAGAATAGTATAATGAGTAGAACAGGTTCTCCACTGTACCTCCCCAAGGTGGAGATTATTATGAGACTGATAATCAATTTATCTATACTGTAAATATAATTGTCTTTTCTTTCGCTATTTGAAAGATACCTTTCCACTTTTCTGGTACTCTCCTGGTGATCACTCACAGCATTGCAATAAAACTTGGTAAATTGAGTCACTGAGTCTTGCAATTCTTTTGGGAAGACTCACGATCAATTGGACCCCAAATTTCCTGACCACATCAAAGGGAAAGGAAATAAAATGGGGAAAGTGAAATTATACAACCTGAATAACACCACCGCCCATGAATCAGCTGAGAATATACAGCTGCTTCCAGCTAGAATGGGGAATTTCCTCAGGGCTTCTTCCTGGAAGACCCCAGACAGCCCCCAGCCAGTTGGCTGACCTCTCTGACAGTCACATGACTGCCCTCACTAAGTTTCCAATCATTATAATTTTGCCAAGCCCATGTAGGTGTCAGCCAGGGGTGATGATGTGAGGTGCCAGCACCATGACAATGGTTACAACCAGTGGATGGGTGGAACACCGTGCCATTTGCAGAGCCCCAGAGGCCAGTGCACACAATGAGGTTTTTTTGTTTTTTTTTTTTAATTCTAGCCAAAAGATGGTGTCATTAAAAACCTCAAATAACAATCAATTCTTTACACTAAGGTTGAGCCCCTCAGACAGAATTCAGAAAACAATAGTAAGAAGCACTTGAGGCCTAAGGCAATATTATCTACAACTCAGGATTAAAAATTGATTTTAATAATATTAAGCTGATAAAAATAAAATGAGAATTTTTTGTTTAAATAGTAAGCATGAGGCAGCTAGGTGGTACAGTGGATAGAGCACTAGCCCTGGAGTCAGGAGGACCTATGTTCAAATCTGGCCTCAGACACTTAACACTTACTAGCTGTGTGACCCTGGGCAAGTCACTTAACCCCAATTCCCTCACTAAAATAAATAAACAAACAAACAAACAAACAAATAAATAGTAAGTAAAGGAAAACGAACCTGACCATTGACACTTACAGGAAAATAATGATGTAAAAACAGCCATTCCTACCCTAAATAGTAACATCAAATGGTTAGAAGCCAAAAAAAAAAAATGGAAGAACTTAAAAAGGAATTCAAAAGTCAAGTAAGAGAGAACGAGGAAAAATTAGAAAAAAGTTAAAAAAAGAGAAAATAAGGGGGAAAATTAGAAAACAAAACTGACAGGAAAAATTAGGGAAAAATAAATTATAAATAATTATGAAAATTAATTTAATCAATATGAAAATGAAATATAAAAATCTTGAGAAAGAAAATAACTCCCTGAAAATTAGAATTGTACAAGTGCAATCAAATTATGCTTTAAGACACCAATATATAATAAAACTAGAAAAAATAAAAGAGAAACTGACACATCTCAGGAAAACAACTCATCTGGAAAACAGATTAAGAAGAGACACTATAAGGATTGTTAGTCTACTAGAAAGTTCTGATAAAAAAAAGTATCTGTTTACAATGTTGTAAGAAATTATTTTCTTCCGGCCGGGGAGCGGGTGGCAGGCAGGGGAGGTGAGCCACAGGCCTGGGAAGGAGGGCAGTAAGGGAGGGAGGGGAGGAGTGCGGCGGGAGCGGGGCGCGCGCTCCGTAGCTGCTGCGAGAGGTTGGGGCCTGACGCGGAGGATGATCCCCGGCCGCCCGGGGACCGCGGAGCCGCCGTAGGAGGCCGCCGCCTGAAGGCGATGGGCGGGAGCCGGCGCCGGCCGAGGACCCTCAGCGTCCGCCGGTGACAGCCGATTCCCGCTCCATCTGTAGTTCCCCAGGCGCACTCTCCCCTGACCCCTCCCTGGCAAGGCAGTGGCAAGGCTGGGCGCCACCATGAACAAGGTGTCTGTCGTCAAGGAAGGCTGGCTCCACAAGAGAGGTGAATACATCAAGACCTGGAGGCCACGCTACTTCCTGCTAAAGAGTGATGGGTCGTTCATTGGCTACAAAGAGAGGCCAGAGGTCCCTGACCAGAGTTTGCCCCCTTTAAATAACTTCTCTGTAGCAGAATGCCAGCTCATGAAAACAGAACGCCCTCGGCCCAACACCTTCGTCTTCCGGTGCCTACAGTGGACAATGGTTATTGAAAGGACCTTTCACGTGGACTCTCCAGATGAGAGGGAGGAGTGGATGAGGGCCATCCAGATGGTGGCCAACAGCCTGAAGAATCAGGAGCCTGGGGAGCACTCGATGGACTACAAGTGCGGCTCCCCAAGCGACTCCTCAGCAAGATCCGGACCAAGACGACCATGAATGACTTCGACTATCTCAAGCTTCTGGGCAAAGGCACCTTCGGCAAAGTCATCCTGGTTCGGGAGAAGGCCACTAGGCTCTACTACGCCATGAAGATCCTGCAGAAGGAGGTCATCATTGCCAAGGATGAAGTGGTCCACACAGTCACCGAGAGTCGAGTTTGCAGAATACCAGACACCCATTTCTCACAGCACTCAAGTACGCCTTTCAGACAAACGACTGCCTGTGCTTTGTGATGGAATTCGCCAATGGCTGGGACCTGTTTTTCCACCTGTCAAGAGAGAGCGTCTTCACAGAGGACAGGGCGAGGTTCTATGGGGCCGAGATCCTGTTGGCCTTGGAGTACCTGCACTCCCGGGATGTGGTCTACCGCGACATCAAGCTGGAAAACCTCATGCTGGACAAAGATGGGCACATCAAGATCACTCACTTTGGCCTCTGCAAGGAAGGCATCACGGATGGGGCCACCATGAAGACCTTCTGCGGCACCCCGGAGTACCTGGCCCCGGAGGACCACTAGTGCCTCTTTGAGCTGATCCTCATGGAGGAGATCCGGTTTCCTTGCACGCTGAGCCCCGAGGCCAAATCTCTGCTGTCTGGGCTCCTGAAGAAGGACCCCAAACAGAGGCTGGGCGGGGGTCCCCGGGATGCCAAGGAGGTCATGGAGCACCGCTTCTTCTCGGCCATCAACTGGCAGGACGTCTTGCAGAAAAAGCTCCCGCCCCCGTTTAAGCCCCAGGTCACGTCAGAGATTGACACATGGTACTTTGATGATGAGTTCACAGCGCAGTCCATCACCATTACCCCCCAGACCGATATGATAGCATGGGCTCTCTGGAGCCAGACCAGCGCACCCACTTCCCACAGTTCTCTTACTCGGCCAGCATCTGGGAGTGACTTGACCTGGAGTGGAGCCCAAGCAGGATGGACGGGCGGCTGCCTCAGCCACGGGCCACCCCCGTTCTGGGTCACTCTGCCTCCGGTCCCATTCCCCTCACCCACACATGCTTTTCTTCTCCTCCCCAAACTCGCCTCTGAAGGATCTGGCCCTTCCTTCATCCTCCCTGCCTGGCAGTCACTTGCTGGCCTTCGCCTGACCGCGAACCTGTGGCCCTGGAGGGCACTGGCAGGGAGAGGGCAGAGGAGGACCCGGGGTGCTTAGGACCCAGTGAAACCTAGCTCGCTTCTGGCCACGCGGCCCGGGCACCTCCTCCCCACAGGGAGCGAGGAAGCCCCCTCCGCCCGCCCTGCCCAGGAGGCTGCTGGGCTCCCCGGACTCCTGGGCCGAGCCGTCTTCTCCAGGGTCACCCGGTGGATGTGGCTAGCCTGGTCCCTCTGCCTGGGCACCAAGGAGACCTTTGCCGGTCCTCAGAAGGACCCCATGATCTCTTCTCCCTCTGCGGGCTCCGACTGTCCGAGCCTGGGGAGAGCTGTGGTGCTTTGTCTCTGGACTTCATGAGCCACTTGTCAGCCCCTCTCCTTGGACCTCTAGTCCCAGCCTGGCTCTGCCCTCGGACCTCGTGCGTGTGTCAGGAGAATGCCCAGCAGTGGCACCCCGGGCAGCTACTAAAGCAATAATGTCTTGTATCCGACCAGCCTTAAAGCCGGATGCCCCCGCAGCTGGGGTGCCCTGCTCATGCCCTGCCTCCCTCCCTACCTGCAGGGGCCCAGGCTGGGCCCATCACCAGGGCCAGCTCTGATCTGCCGCCTCCCCTTTTGCCCTCTGGAATCCGAGAAGCCCCCTGCAGTGCCCTAAGTGCAGTGTTCTGGGGGCTTCACTTCTCCACCCCAGGTCCCCAGGCCCTTCCTCACTGGCTGAGATCGGCTGGGAGAGGGGGAGAGCCAGTGGATTCTTGTCTCCCCCATCGGGGCCAGCTGTGAGCATCTCTGGCTGGCCATGAGGGGAGCAGGCTGCTTTTTCTCTAGAGATGCGGGCTATGGAGGCAAGTCTGGGGGGACTTGGGTGGACGCCCAGTGAAGTGGCTCCCCTGTTGGGGCGGAGAGGTGTGGGGACCTGCCTTACCACGCAAACAGCGAGACAGGGGCACAATGTTCGTCTCTCTGGCCCTTTGCCCTTCCTGGAAACAGCCTCCTGTCCACCCTGGCCTGTGGCCACCCCACTGGGAACTCGGGACCCTCCCTCCCCGTGCCTTATCAGGATAACATGGCGGCCTCCCCAGGGTGAAAGGTCAAGGCCAGGGAACATCAGGGATTGGAGGCTGGGGGAAGGGGCTCTGGTACAGTCTGTCATATCTCTCCCCCTCCCCCATTTTAGCTTGCTTTCCTCCCCTCCTTCAGTATCTTCATCTCTCCCTCCTGGGACTTGGACACCTTCTGATGCCTCAGTCCCAGGCCCCCTTCCCATTCCTCTGGCTGGGCCAGAGCTTCAGATTATTGGGGTGACCCAGGGCAGGCCTCATGGGTGTTCTCCCCTCAGCCCTCACTGAAGGTGTCAGGCCACAGCAAGAATAGGAGCCTGGGCGCTGAAGCTTTGTATAGAGGGTGGCCGCCCCCCCCAAGTCCAGATCCGAAGGGCATCCTGAACCAGGGCCCCTCCTTTGGGAAGGGCCCGAGGGCATATTCACCATCCCCCAAATCCCCAAGGCCTGGGGTGGGGGTTTCCGAACGCAACAGTGTTCAAGCCTAAAGCTCCCTGGAGGGACAGGGCCATGGGGGTGTTCGGTCAAAGTTCTCAGTCCAGGCCAGCCCGGGCTATGTGGCCAGGGCTACATCTCCTGAGGCCTTTGGCCCACGGGGTACCAGAAGAGTCTTCAGAGAGACAGAGATGGGTGCTTGTCAGCCTTGCAGAGCCCTGGGGGCCTTGGCCCTGCCCCTCCCCCAGATTGATCTGGGAGGGGAGCCCACAGGCCTTGGGGATGTCATAGTCCCCTCCCCTCCAAACCCATCTGCCTCATTCTGGGGTTGGAAGCAGGGCCAGCCAAACTGTGATTCCACCACAGCTGAGGCTAGGCCTTGGGGCCCCTGTGTGTGTGTATATACATATATGTACATATCTAATGTCTGTGTTAGGGATGGGTCCTTTCCAAGGACCCTGGGGGTAGGCAGAGGGAGCCAGGGATGTCAAGGGCTCCTCAAGGCTCAGGGCCTCTGTTCTTCCCTGCCCCCAGGGACCCCTCCCTTGGGCTGCTGCAGCTCACAGGGAGAGCATCCTGACTGCCTCCTTGAGGGTGGGGGGGATGTTTTCAGTTTGGTGGGGTATGAATATTTGATGAACTGAAAAACTTTTAGGTATTTATAACAAAAACACCAGAACTCAATTGAAACTTTGAGATAAAAGATCCACAATAAATTTAAGAAAATCATTAAAGACTTATTATAAGGCACTGATAAATTTTAAATGGTTTACTTATATGAAAATATCAGTATTCTTAAAACTCTTATTACAAAGATAGTTTGAAAAGAAGGTTGTGGTGTGATTCTAAAATAACAAAATTGGGTAAGAAAAGGTAAAAAGAAGAAATTATCCCATAAAAATGGGACATGAAAGGAAGAACTAATAGGGTGGAGAGTTCATGATGTTTGTGAGAAAATAACTATTTATAAAGAGTATCTTGAAGGGATGCAGTTTCAGTCCTTTTCTCTCCACCCCTCCAAATCTAGAAAGTCCAATTCATGAGGAAGTTCTAAACTTGTTTGGGGGCAAGCCCAAGGGAACCAAAGGAATGGAGATTGATTCTTTTGTTTAGCTAAATTGAGTTGGTGGGATTAAACCACAACTAGATAGATACTGGACATGTCTTTGCCTGGAAGTCTTCCATTATGTCATCTGGTAGAGTTCATTTTAATTTGGACCACCCTCAGGTTGTGTCAACCAATGGAATTGAATGATGCTAACCAATTATCTTTGTTCAATGTATAGTAGCCTACCGCTATCAAAAGTCTTGACCATGCAATGGTCACCATTTTGGCTCACTCTTGGCTTTCTCTTGGCTTCCTGAACCCACTCCCTTGATTTGGAATACTGTTACTTGGTGGGCACTCTTCCTCTTAGGCCTTGAGACAATGTGTTATCTCTCTGAGAGACAAAATGGGTCTGGAGCTTTTCTCCTGCCTATACTGCCATGTGGTCAATTATTTACTGGTATATGTTAATTAATAATAAATGATTACTGCCAAAACAGGTGCAATAGCCATTAATATATAAATAGCAATAATTGTAGAAAACACCATTTAGCACAATAATTTAGAAAATACATGTTGGAACCTTATCCTCGTCTGAATTGAAGAAGAAACAAAGTGTACAACTAGAGAAGTATAGAAATCTGAACTACTAGTGAGTTGAGAAAGTTGGGGAACATGGTGGGGGAGGCATGTTTAAAAGACTATATAGAATAAAATTAAGAGGATGGGAGGTAAAGATAAAGGAGGGAATTTTAGAGATGTGGGTATCATAAGGAATGAGAGGATCAAGATAAGGGAAATAAGAGGGGAAAAGATAAGGTAAAAAGAGGCTGAGAAGGGGCAGCTAGATGGCTCAGTGGATAGAGCACAGGCCTTGGAGTCAGGAGTACCTGAGTTCAAATCCGGTCTCAGACACTTAACACTTACTGGTTGTGTGACCCTGGGCAAGTCACTTAAACCCAATTGCCTCACAAAAAAACAACAAAAAAAAAAGAGGCTGAGAAAATAATGAGTAAAAATAAAATGGGGGAAATTCACAAATAGTAATCATAACTTTGAATGTGAATAGGATTAAACTCACTCATAAAATGGAAATGAATAGCAGAATGTATTAAAAATCAGAATCTGGGCAGCTAGATGGTGCAGTGGTAAAGCACTGGCCCTGTATTCAGGAGTACCTGAATTCAAATCCAGCCTCAGACACTTGACACTTACTAGCTGTGTGACCCTGGGCAAGTCACTTAATGCTCATTGCCCTGCAAAAAAGCAAAAAAACAACAAAAATCAGAATCTAAGGTTTGACTTCCAGGAGCCAAGATGGCAAAGTAAGCAGTAAATCACTGTAACTCTCCCATGTTCAGCTCCAAACAATGATAAAATAGTGTTCCAGAACATCCTGGAGCAACAGAACCAGGAAAAAAGCCGTGTAAAACAATCTTTGAATCGAAGAAACTAGGAAACCAGCAGGAAAGGTAAAAGACAATGTAGTAGAAGAAAGGAAGTGTACCAGCAAGCCAGCAAAAAGCCTTAGTGCAGCAAACCAGTGGTGGAACCTGAACTGCAGTGTGGTGGAGCAAGCAAACATCAACACCAGGACCAAACTATGTGCCTCAGCATAGCCACGGGAACAGGCAGACACCAGTTCTGAGAACCATTATGTGCTTCAGTGTATCCTCGGGCAAACAGGCAACCTCAAGCAATCAGACCTCTGGGTAGTCAGCGTAGCCCCAGGGAAAACAAGTAGACAACAACCCTATGGGTGCCTAAGCAAACAAGCAGCCCATGCACTCCCCCAAACACACACACACACACACACACACACACACACACACACACACACACACACACACACATGCTTCAGCTTAGCTCAGGTTAACAAACTCCAGCAGCCAGATCACCAAGAGCTTCAGTGTATGCCAAGAAAATGCAGAAATACCCCCACCAGCCTCAGCACAGACTAGACACTAGCACTAGGGCTGCAGTTCGGTACAAGATAACCTACAAGACCAATACAGCCTCTAGCAGTGCCAGCCACCCCCATGTTACCTTCTGAGTGCAGCAAGAGACATGAGGATCCCTGGTGGGCTCCAGGCTACATCAGTATAGTACCAGTTAAACAGCCAGGGCCTGTAACCCATGGCACAAGAAGCCTGGGGTAGTGTCCCTTCCACTCAGGGAGCAGAGCTCAAATTTAAAAGAAAGGAAATAGGCCCCAAAATGAGCAAAAAAGAACAACAATAATAGAAGAAACTGACCATAGAAAGTTATTGTGGTGACAGAGAAGATAAAGACACAAACTCAGAAGAGTACAACAAGGTCAAAAGACATATGAGAAAAACCCCAAAGAAAAATGGGAAAGGGTCTTAAGCCCAGAAAGAAGTCATGGAACACACAAAGGAGCTTAAAATCATTTAAAAGAGGCAGAAAAAAATAGGGAAAATAAATGAGAGTGATGTGAATATGAAAAATAAAGAGTCAACAACTTAGAAAAAGAAAACAACTGCTTAAACAGTAAAATTGACCAAATGGAAAAGGAAATACAAAAATCCACTGAAGAAAACAACTCCTTAAAAAGTACAATTGGCCAAATAGACAAGTACAAACACTAATTCAGGAAAACAACTCCTTTAAAGTTAGAATTGGGAAAGTGGAAGCTAATGAATCTATGAGGCCTTAAGAATCAATGAAACAAATGCAAAATATTTTTTTAAAAAAGAAGAAAATGTAAACTACCTCATGGTTAAACAACTGACCTGGAAAATAGATACAGGAGAGACAATATCAGAATCATTAGAGTATCTGAAAGCCATAATCAAAAGGAGGACATAGACAGCATATTTTAAGAAAACATCAAGGGAAACTGCCCTGATATTCTGGAACTATAGGGCAAAATAGCCATTGAAAGGATCCATTGGTCATCTCAGCAAAGAGATCTCAAAATAAAGGCAGAACCATTAAATGCATTACTTTTCAGATCATAATGCAATAAACACTACATTCAAAAATGAGCAGTAGAAAGAAAAATCATAATTAATTAGAAACAAAAATAACCTAATCCTAAAGAATAAGCAGGTTGAGAAGGCAGCTAGGTGGCACAGTGGATAAAGCACTGACCCTGGATTCAGGAGGACCTTAGTTCAAATCCAGCATCAGATACCTGACACTTATTAGCCATGTAACCCTGGACAAGTCATTTAACCATCATTGCCCTGCAAAAAACAGAAAACAAAACAAAGCAAACAAAACAGAACAAAAAAAGGGATAAGTGGGTCAAACAAATCATAGAAATAATAATTTAATTAAAGAGAATGACAACAATAATTCAAAATACGAAAATTGTATGGTATACAGCCAAAGCAGTACTTAGGGGAAATTGAATTTCTCTAAATTCTTACATCAATAAAATTGGAAAAAAAAACACAGATCGAACTGGGCATGCAACTAAACCTAAAAAGAAAAACCTAGAAAAAGAAAAAAAAACCTAAAAATCCCCAATTGAGTGCTATGTTGGACATTCTGAAAATCAAAGGTGTAATTAGTAAGAATGAAAGTAGAAGAAAAACAGAAACAAAAACAAACAACCAAAGAACAATGTAACCATTGAGCTAATAAATAAATCAAGGAACTAGTTTTATGAAAAAAAAACACAGTACAATAGATAAGACATTGATTGATTTGGTTAAAAATATAATGAAAAAAACACATATCCAATATAAAAAATAGAAAGGGTGAAATCAACACCAAGGAAGAAGAAATCAAAGAATTATAAATTTTTTGCCAAATTATATGCCAATAAGTCTGACAATCTGAATGAAATTGAACATATTTACAAAACTATAAATTACTCAGCTTAACCGATCAGACAGTAGAATGTCTAAATAAACCCATCCTAGAAAAAGAAATTGAACAAGTCATTAATGAACTTCCTAAGGAAAAAGAAACAGACAAACAAAAAAACAAAAAAAGCAAGCACCAGATGGGTTCACAGATGAATTCTGCCAAACGTTCAAAAAATAAATAATTTCCATACTATTTAAACTATTTGAATAAATAGGCAGAGTCCTACTGAATTCTTTTTTATGACACAAATAGAGTGCTGATACCTAAACCAGGAAGAGCTAAAACAGAGAAAGAAAATTATAGATGAATTTCCCTAATGAATATCAATGCAAATATTTTGAACAAAATACTAGCAAGATGACTACAGCAATATGTCATAAAGATTATTCACTATGACCAGGTGGGACTTATACCAGGAATGCAGGATTGGTTAATATTAAGAATACTATTGGGGCAGCTAGGTGGCATAGTGGATAGAGCACCGGCCCTGGACTCAGGAGTACCTGAGTTCAAATCCAGCCTCAGACACTTAACACTTACGTACTGTGTGACCCTGGGCAAGTCACTTAACCCCAATTGCCTCACCAAAAAAAAAAAAGAATACTATTATCATAATTGATCATATAAATAATCAAACCAACAGAAATCTTATGATTACCTCAATAAATGCTAAAAAAGCTTTTAACAAAATGCAACACCCATTTCTATTAAAAACACTAGAAAACATAGGAATAAATGGTTTTCCTTAAAATGATAATTATTATCTAAAAAAAATCAGTAAGCATTATCTGTAATGGGGATGAGTGAAAAGACTTCCCGATAAGATCAGGGGTGAAGCAAGGATTCCCATCATCACCACTGTTAGTACTAGAAATGTTACCTATTGCAAAAAGAGGTTGTGAAAAAATACTTCAATAAGAGATAGTAAAAAGTAACTCATTTTAAATAATTCTATATAATACAATATTTAAAATAACTTTAAACAATAGAAAATGTTTGGGAGTCTACCTGCCAAGACAAATCCAGGAGCTATATGAACACAATTACAACACACTTTTCACATGAATAAAGTCAGATATAAAGAATTAGAAAAAATAGCAATTACTCATGGGTAAGCTGAGTCAATATAATAAAAAATGACAATTCTGCCTAAATTAATTTACTTATTCATTTTCATACCAATCAAATTACAAAAAAAAAAAAAGATAGAGCTAGAAAAAAGAACAACATATGGAAGAAAAAAAGGTCAAGAATATCAAGGAAATTAAAGAAAAAAATACAAAGAAAGGTTGCCTAGTAATACCAGATTCCAAACTATAATGAAGTAGCAATCATCTAAACTATCTGATAATGGCTAAGGAATAGAGGGGTGGATGAAATGAATAGATTATATCTACAAAACACAGTAGTCAATGATCATAGTAATCTACTGTTTAATAAACCAAAAAGATTCTGGCTTCTGGCATAAGAACTTACTTGACAAAAACTTCGGGGAAAACTGGAAAACAATATGTTTTCTATACAACCTAGTTTGGAGCAACATCTCACACTATTTGTCAAGATAAGGTCAAAATGGGTGCATGATTTAGGCAAGAAGGGTGACACCATAAGCAAATTAGAAGAGTAAGGAATAGTCTATATGTCAGTCCTATGGAAAAAGGAAGAATTCATAACCAACCAAAAGATAGAGAGCATTACAAAATATAAAATGGGTAATTTTGATTATATTAAAATAAAAAAAGAAATCCAATGCAACCAAGATTAGAAGGAAAGTAGAAATCTGGGAAACAATCTTTGCATCATTTCTCTGATAAAGGCCTCATTTCTCATATACATAGTAAATTGAAGGAAATTTATATGAATGCAAACTATTCCCCAATTTTTAAACTGTCAAAGGATATGAATGGGAAGTTTGCAGATGAAGAAATCAAAGTATCTATCATCATATGAAAAAATGCTCTAAATCACTATTTATTAGAGAAATGCAAATTTAAACAACTCTGAGGTACCACCTTATGCCTATCAGATTGGCTAAAATGACAAAAAATGAAAATGTTGAAGATAATGTGGGAAAATTGGGACACTCATGCATTGTTTTTGAGATGGGAACTGATTCAACCATTCTGGAGAATAATTTAGAACAATGCATAGAAGTCAAACAAACTGCATGTCCTGTGACCGAGTAATACTACTACCACTATCTGTCACCCAAATATATAATAAAATAGAGAAAAGGGCCTACACGTGCAAAAGTCTTTATAGCAGCTATTTTTGTGGTGGCAATATATTGGAAATTGAGGGGTTGCCCATCAACTGCAGATTGACTAAACGAGCTGCGGTGTATGAATGTAATATTGTGCAATAAAAAATGATGAAAAGTGAAATGAGAAGAACCAGGAATTCTATCAAGTATTTAAAGATTTAAAGATTGACTAATTCCAATATTAAATAAATTATTTGGAATAGGTAAAGAAGGGATGCTACTAAATTTCTTTTTTTTTTTAACAAATACGATACTGATAACTAAACTCAAAAGAGTAAAAACTGGAAAGAGGAGAAAAAATTTATAGATTTATTTCCTTAATTAATATGGATGCAAAAATTCTAAGTATAATATTAGGTAAAAATTACAACAATATATTAAAAATATTATATACATTATGATCAAGTGGGATTTATTTTAGGAGTGCAGGGATGCTATAACATAAGATAGCTAATAACATAATTGATTCCTTCAAATATAAAAGTTTTAAAATCATATGATTATATCAATAGCTGCAGAAAAAAGATTTTGATAAAATTCAATACTCTTATTAAAAAACAGTTAAAGTATTAGTATAAATGGATTTTTCCTTAAATCAATAAAAAGCATTTCTCTAAAATTAACAGCCAGCATATGTTTTAATGCAGCTAAACTAGAAGCATTCCTAGTAAGATTAGGTATGAAATAAGGATGCTCACTGCCACCAATATTATTCAATATTGTATTAAAAAGCATAGTGGAGCAGCTAGATGGCACAGTGGATAGAGCACTGGCCCTGGATTCAGGAGGACTTGAGTTCAAATCTGGCCTCAGACACTTAACAATTGCTAGCTGTGTGACCCTGGGCAAGTCACTTAACCCCAATTACCTCACACACAAAATAAAAAAAGAAAAGAACAAAAAATCATAGCAATAGCAGTAAGAGAACCATAAGAGATGGAAGGAATTTGAATAGGTAATGAGATAATAAAATTGTCTCATTTTGAAGACAATCTGCCATACTTGGAAAATCCCAAAGACCCAACTAAATAGCTGGTTGAAACAATAATTTTAGAAAAGTATCAGGATATAAAGTCAATACACATAAATCATCACCATTCCTATTTGTCACAAACAAAACTTCAATAAGAGATAATAAAAAGGAACCCACTTAAAATAATTATACATAATATAAAATGCCTGGGAATATACCTGCAAAAATGAACCCAAGAAGTAAACAAAATTATATTTAAAAACTCTTTAAAGAATTAAAACCAGATTTAAATAATTGGAGAAATATTGTTTATAGGTAGGAAGGTCCAATAAAATAAATGACAATTTTGCCTAAAGTAATTTATAAATCTAATGCCATCCCAATTAAATTACCAAACAAATATTTACTGAATTAGACAAATAATAATAATTCATTTGAAAAAAATCAAGAATATCAAAGGAAATAATGAAAAAATGTAAAGGAAGGAGGTTTAGCAGTACCAGATCTTAAAATATATTATAAGGCAGTAATTATCACAACTAGCTGGTACTGGTTAAGAAATAGAAAGGTAGATCTATGGAATAGAATAGACATAGGATTTATTGCAGCAAATAAACATAATAACATTGTATTTGAAAAGTATAAAGACTTAAGATTTGGGGATAAGAATTAATAATTTGGTAACAACTGTTGGGAAAACTGGAAAGCAGTATGACAGAAACTGGGCATAGACCAGTGTCTTATACCATTTACCAATATTAGGTTAAAATGGATACATGACCTAGGTTTAAAGAGGGATTTTACAAGAAAATTAGAACACAGAACATATTACTTATCAGACTCACAGACAGGCAAACAATTTATCAATAAACACAAGATAGAAAGCAAATTTTCTTGTAAAATGGATAATTTTTTTATTACATTAAGTTAAAAAGATTCTGTACAAATAAAACAAATGTAACCATGGTCATAAAGAAAGCAGAAAATGAAAATTTTATAAATATCTTATCAGATAAAGGTCTCATATCTCAAATATGTAAAGACATCTGTCAAATCTATAAGAATATGAGTCATTTCCCAACTAATAAGTGGTCAAAAGTTATCAATAGGCAATTTTCCTAAGAAGACATCAAAACAATTATATATATATATATATATATATATATATATATATATATATATACATACACACACACACATAACAGCTCTAAATCATTATTGATTACAGATATGGAAATTAAAACCTTGGGATATCATTTATACCAACCTGATTGGCTAAAATCATAGAAGGGAAAAGTGAGAAGTTTTGGAGGGGATATGGGAAAATTAGACGCTAATTTATTGTTGGTGAAATTGGGAACAGATCCAACCATTTTGTTGTCCAATCTGTGATTATGCCCAAAGAGTTATTAGCCTACCCATATCCTTTGACCCAGTAATACCACTACTTGGTCTTTTTCCAAATATAATTAGTGAAAAAGGAAAAGAACCTATATGTTCTAAAATGTTTATAATAGCTCTCTTTGTGCTAGCAAAACTGGTAATTGCAAGGGTACACATCAATTGAGGAATGGTTGAACAATTCGTGGTACATGATTGTGAAGGAATATTATGATGCTATAAGAAATTATGAACTCAATGATTTTAGAAAGACATAGACAGACTTGCACTAAATAATGAAGAGTGAAATGAGGAGAATCAAGAGAACACTCTATATAGTAACAGCAATATCATTTTAATATTAACTTTGAGAGAATTAGTTATTTACTATTATACATACCCAAATTAACAAAAAAGGACATACAAAGAAAGACACTATATGCTTCAGAGAAAGAACTGATAAATGAAAGTTTGTTTGTGTGTGTGCGTGTGTGTGTGTATACCTCTTTTTGTCTAATGGTAGCCATTTCAGAAGTGGAGGGGAGAAAAGAAAAAGAATTCATAATAATTTTGTGATAGATTTGAAAGAAATGATAAGTTTTACCTAGTAGATTAACAGTTTAATATGTAATTGTCTTTTTTATTGTACTATGTTAAGCAAATGCTTGTTTTATTCCATAAACTAAAAATTATATTACAAAAGAAACTTAGGGTGAACAGGAGAACTCTACATCCTTTTAGGAGTGACTCCCTTATACCAGAGGACTGAGACAAAATATGTGTATGTATGTGTATATAACATACATATAGTATACACATATATGTATATATTTGAATATGCATAAAATATATATGTACAAGTACATGTATATATCTGCATGTATATCTTTACATCTTCAAATATGTTTATACATACATAAACAGGGTGGAATTATGGAATTAAAGAAATATAATGTCTTGTAACAAGGACAAATGTAAAGCTAATTCATTTCAATTTGATAAGCATTATACTATGCGATAGATACAGAGCTAGGTGCCAGGGATGCAAAGAAAAAAAAGTTCCTGTCTTTAAGAATCTTAAATTCTATGAAAGGAAGTCCACAATACTAAAATATAATGTTTTAGGCTTTATAATTACAGAGGCACATGATTGCGGATGGAGTGGGCCTTCTGGCTTTGGATTTCATTAAAAAATATAATAATCTGTGGAATTTAAAAAGTTAAAGAGACAGTACCTAGGTAAGCAATCATTTTATTAATCATGCTAGCATATAATTAATAAAAGGGTTCAGTGATGCCCTTGAATGACAAAGACACTTCATAGAATCCATTCAATCCTTATATGCCCTTGGACGCATGTATGTTCCTGCAGGAGACAATCTACTCTGATTGGTTAACAAGTAACAAGAAAGAATGAATATTGTAAGAGGGGGATCTATTCTAATGAGGGGCTGGAGTATATGACTTTGATTATGGCATTTATTTCCAAACCACTTCCTCAGACCTTGGGCAATCTAATTTAAAAAAAAAAAATTACCCACCCAACACTGAGTATAACACAATGGACTTCCGCACCTGGATAGGGTCTAAACAAGATTGAAGAGAAAGTTAATCCAATTTCATTATCAGCAAAGTCTTTCAGATGCTGGTTTAGCCTAGTAGAGAATAGTTTCATAAAGGGACAAATCCTGTGTCTTCCCAACATTAACAATTAGTTATTTAATAATCATTTCTTTCAAATTTTAGCTAATGAAAAACCTAATGTATATATTAAAAAGGTTAATAGTCCTATATTACTTTGTGCAAGTCAGTCCATTTAAATGAGTACTGTGTTATTTTTGGGGTATCATATTTTAAGAACAGATATAACATTAAACATCTGGAGTGTAAGAAGAGGATGATCTTTCATCAGGATTGTGAAGGGTCAGGAAAGCATATAATATGAAAAATAAACAGGAGTATTTATCCTAAAGAAGAGAAGATAGAGATTCAAATTTCAAGAGGTCTTTTGTAGAAAGATGACTATTTTAATAAAATAAAATTTTTGAATGTATAGGGTGTTTAGGGAAAACTAGCACTTGTGGTGTGAGGGCTGCTAAGCATTTTTCAGAGTTGCTTTACACTTCTTTTGTTAACCTGACCTACCCAACTTGCACCTGTGACTCTTAGGAGCTCTAAAATATCCAATGACCACATCCTGGAGAACTGTTTAGGCAGATAGGCTGGATCAGGTTGAGGGAAACTGAGGAGTCTCAAACCCATTAGTGAGTTAGAAGGTTGTCTACTCCAAGTAAATGAAGAATTTCACTGGAGAAATGGGCAGATAAGAACAGTTTATTCCAAAAGTCATGAAGGAAGTTGAAGCAGGTGTTGTGCAGCTAATACTTCCTTAGCCCTGAAGACACCAATGTCATCCCCTGAATCCCAGGCCATCTTGACTCTCTTGCCACTGGACCTCTATGACTCTGGAAGAGAAAGTGATCCATAGTTTAGTTTGAACCTTTATATTAAATCTTCTATATTAATAACACTTAAGCAAGTAAATATACATATTTTAGCCTAGTACATCTCTCTGTAGAGAGCAGAATAGCCAGCGTCTGCCAGCCTCAACCTCCTGCTTCCCAGCCTAGCAGGAATTAAATTGTCCCTCAAAAAAGGGTTGGAGGAAGAGATACTAGAAATCTATATATCATTTTCTCCCTTAAATCCACAAACTGATGCAGCATGTTGGGGGAAGGAGGGTCTTAATATAGTATTCTGATCATGTATTTATATTAATTTTATTACTTTCATGCTTAGAATTTTCAAATAGGAATATTTTAAAACAGCTGTCTTTGAGGGATAATTTCCTGCCAGATTTATTTCACTCCTGTTTATCATTATTATTTATTATCACTATAATTATCATTATTATTGTCACTATATTTATGTATTTTACTATTGTATGCACTATATTATATACAATTAAATAAGAATAATAGTCACTTATATTTTCATTTTTTGATATGGTGAATATAAATATTTCTGGAGCAAATTATAATCCTGTGATAATTATTTAATGCTAAATGATTTACAGACTAATGTAGAACATTATCCTTTGCAGACAGATAATATAAATACTTTTTGTAATTGAATGAAATTAGTGGGATATGTTTATTTTCTGTAGGTTCACTGAAAGCTTATTTAGGATAATTCCAGTAGCAAGCTGGATGACTAGGATTCATGATTTTCTCCTAGGATTTAGTTTTCTTCTGTCGTGATATTTCTATATTTTCAACGCTTTGCCCCACATAACTTGGAACTAGTGAATATTTGATACAGCCACATTAATTAAAACATTTAAAGTTTTTTATTAGATTAATCTTAGGTCTGGACAATTTTGAGAATATGTATATGATAACAATTCCATTCCAGATTAATTGATAAATTCAATGACATCAGTTTTATTTTATTTTTCAGATTTTAGTATTTCCTTGATTTAAACTCTTATTTTAACTAATATGTTGTTTGGGGGTAAAGTTATTTTTTTTACACTTGGATTGCCCTGTAATGCATTTTGTATGACTTGGAGCTAAGAGTACCATTGATCAAAAAAAAAAAAAAAAAAGCACTTGACAGTTCCTGTCTATTACCAGCAAGATTTATTTCTAATTACGTTATGACATAGTACTTTAGGAAAACATTCATGGAGTTACTCCACTTCAGGTGTTCTCATGGTTTTCTCTCTTTAGTAGTCAGTACAAATCAAACTGAAATATTACCAACAGGTTAGTCATTGACATTTCTAATTTATTCTGATGTATATTGTAATATTAGAATGCAGAGGATCCTCAATCACTTAGCTGTTTTCCATATAATACTGATGTTCATCATTTTTTTGGAAAGGGCAACCTACAACTCTTGCCACGCAGTCTTTATCTTTGAATCTTAAGGAGAGAAGTAAATAAGAATGTATATAATGACTACTGTGTGCTAAGCACTCTCAGTCCTTCAACTCTGTCATAATATGCATAGCATGTTATATCATGGGTTCTACACATATGGTTGGTTACTGCAGTGAATAAGATTCTTAATCTTTCAAAATTGCTTGTATTTAGAATTTTTTGTTATATAAACTATTTTCTTGGTTCCATTTACTTTACTCTGCATTATGTCATAAAAATCCTCCCAGGTTTCTCAGAAACCATCCCATTCCTCATTCCTTACAGCAAATAGTATTCTATCTTATTCATATTCTGTAATTTGTTAAGACATTCCAGAAATCAGTTAGCATTTCAAAGTTCAAAGTAAATTCAGTGTCCCATCCATATCATTCTAACTGGTATCTTCTACCACTGCTCCTCTTCTCCTGTATATAGACAATGATTTGAGGGTTTTCATCATCAGCACCATCACCATTATCATCGTCATTGTCATCTCATTCTTGGAATGCTTTCTTCTTTCTTTTCCCCAACAGATTTAATATAAACCATCATAGAACAAATTATTACCCTGTCATTATTCTTTTCATATATAAAATTTTATGGACTATTGAACATGTAGATAAAAATAATTGCTGTTTGTGATTTAGTAAAAATAGGAGGATGTAAGGTCACCTTCTGTAGTTGCACTGAAAACATCCTGGGTACAACTATAGAGAAATTATATATATACATATATGTGTATGTAAATATACGCATATGTATGTATCTATATATGCATGTATATGTGGATATATGTGTGTTTATATGCATATATATATATAAACACATACTCATATGTATTATATATAATCTTATTTCTACTTTTGTTTGTCTTAACTTTTCAACAATTTCTTATATTCCAACCTGAATTTGAGGTCTCATTCTGAGGTATTTTATATGCCCAGTCTAATTTGTTATATTCTTTGACTCAAGATTTAATGACTCCTTTCTAGTCTTCCTAGGTTTTATATTACTAGAATTCCAAACCTGAGTTCAAAGTTTAAAGGGTGAGGGGATAATCTGTGACCTCACCTTCTTGAGGAGGGGAGCAGTAAAGGAAAAAAAATAAGTCTAGAACTCTTATACAGAAACAAATAATACTGCCTCTGTTTTGAAGTACAGCTGCTAATGAAACCTCCGGTGACTCCCTGGAGAAGCATCATGTCCAAATAGAGATCTCTAATGATTTGTGTATTTGAAAGGTCTTAATATGCTCCAATGAGGCATGGAACAGATGCTGCCATCCAAGGGAATCTAAGGGGATTTCTTGTTGGAGCTGGCCATATTGTGATTTTTTTTTTTTCCAAGCACCTTTTAGGAACTAGAATACTGTTCACTTGGGACAATCTTTTCATTTTCGTTGTGAACTATTATACACTGTAAAATAATAATGCCCAATGATGTTTACATAGCATAAAATTCTAGTGGCTGAGGAGTAGTTTTAGGGTTTAACCTATGTTAAATAACAAAGCGAAGAAGCTCATTTCTAATGACCCTCTTTGTTCTTTTGTTTTCATTTCACAACCCCTGATCCAATTTTGCTGCATCTTCATGCAAAATTCTATTTGCCAAGAATCCTTGATATGGTGCTTTACCAGAACATGTCCTATAATGAATGTTTTCTTTTTCCCTCCTCCCTTGCTCATCAACACATTTGAATCTCTGTTCCTTTCCACTTAGGCTTGTTTCTTTCATGACCTCTTTTTTTTCAATGATCTTATTTTATTTCTGGAGCTAATGTAATGAATTGATTTGGTTTGATCTGTTAGTAGATAATAATAGTCTATTATAGTGGTTTTCAACCTTGTCAGTTGTGAGGAGATAGATATTAAAATAAAAATCTTGGGGGCATATAGGGTGTTCAGGGAGAACTAGCACCTATGGTAGGAAGGTTTGGCAAGCCCTTTTCAGGAATGCTCAACCACCTTTGAAGGACACCTGTCACTCAACTCTCACCTATGGATGACTCTAAGAAGCTGTAGCATGCACAGTTACTACCCATTGGTGAAACCATCTCAGTGGATGGGCTAAATCAGGTTGTGGGTAATAGACAGAGCTCCAACCCATCATTCAGTTAGGAGGATATCTACTGCAAGCAGGTGAAAAATTCTCACTCTGGAATGGGTGGGTAAGAACAATTTCCTCCAATTGCCATGAAGACTGCTGACATAGGTGGGGTGGAATGCTTAGAAATTGGTCAGACATGGGAGAGGCCAAGGTCATCCATTGCATGTTGGGCCACTTCCAGTCATCTTGACTTTGGTCTTGCAATTGAACTTTGATGACTCCAAAAGAAAGTGTGAAGCTGACTACTTTGTGCAACTTTACCTCACTTCAATCCAATTTATGGCAGTCAAGACATCACTCATCATGAACTATTTTACGATTTTATTATTTTACTACCTTGCTATTTTACTTTTTTACTTACCTTGAAGTCCTATGGCAACCAGAAAGTGATAAAGTTGTATTTACAGAAACACTAGTTGCTGTAATAACAACCCTGCATGAGGGCCCAGTGCATAGGGTTGTCTTTTCTCTGGACTGAATCAGCAGGGGGATTTGGCATCTGCTGGGTGTCTAAGTAGTTGTTTTTCTTTCTTGTTCACCCTTGTACTGTTCACTTCCTGGTATGAAGAAGGATCTAGAAGATGTGCCCTAAAAAATTGTCTGCTTCACTCAACCCTAGCCTGATTATCATAACGGGCAAGGATTCCACACTGTGTTCAAAACACACTAAAAAAATGTACACAATCTTTTGCAAAGATAATTCCGTTCAGCATTAGTATAGAAAATATGGGCACTCTCATGGACAACATGAAATCTAGTAGACCTGAAAGATGAACAGTTCTTGTTGCAAGGGAGCTCAGTAGGTACCACATCCAAATAGCAGGCTTGAGGAAACAGGCTGAGAAAATTAAGGCCAGCTGACTAAAGTTGGATTTGGATACATGTGAAGCTGACCTAGGTTTTGCAATCAGATTTAATCTAGTAAGAAAGACTGTCTGCCTCCCAAAGGGAGTAAATGACAGGCTCATGGGAGTGAGAACTCCACTTTCAGGAACATGCTGTTTTGCCATCATCATGTGTCAACCTGATCAATGCCTTTGCTACTGTCAGTCATGATGACTTGTGGGATGTCATGGTGAAATTTGGTTGTCCAGAGAAGTTCATCAGGATTTTATTCCAGTTTTATTTTTCCTTGCATGGGTTCTGGATAAAGGATGATGCTCATACTCTCAGTCATGAACGGAGTGAATCAGGACTATGTCTCTCACCATTGGCTTCTCACACTCTCAGATGCTGTTACTGCTGACTTCAGTGCTCTATACTAAGTACAAAGGTCTCTCCTGTCACCTGAAACACATTCTAAAATCAGGAAGGAATAAATAAAATAAGAGAAAAAATGAGGCACCATGTGTTTACATTATGTTCTGGTGGAGAGATAAAAAAGATGCTTCCCCTATTCCATTCAGATTCTTGCATCAGTTCTTGCTTCCGTGGAAAGGTATCCCTTTGTATTTTGACTCAGTTCCACCTTAATATCTCCATTTATTAGCCCAGCTCTTCAACCAGTCAAGAAACTCCTTATTAGTACCTACCATAGAATTAACCAATCAATCATTCATGGCTGCAAATAGAGTCACCAAACATCCGTATGTTTGATTGGAACTAGAATGAGAATATTGCACATGTCCCAGAGATTGGGCCTTTATTGGTGAACAATCTCTGATTAACTTTATTTTACTTGTGAAGAAACTATATCTCAACAGATTAGGTGATCTCCCCAGAAGTCACAGATAGAGGGGGAAATAACTCTCAATTTGGGATCACAAGGATCAGGTTTGTTGTTGTTGTTGTTTTGCTATGCTATTTACTTACTGTATGAGTGACTCATTTAAGCTCCCTTGAACTCACTTCCTAAACTGCAAAGTGAAAGAGTTGAACTAGATAATCCATAGGATCTTTTCAACTATAAATTGTGGATTTTATATGTATGAAAATGTAGTGTGAAAAAGAATGTAGTTCTGCTCACAGCTTATTTCTTTTGACTTTTGGTTACTTCAAAAACATCTTCTATTCTAAGTTATGTTGATAAATCTCACTCATCCCTTTTGATATATTACAAAATACCTCATCACTAAACCAAATATGGCATAAAATTTTAAGGGTAGAGGAGGGAAGGAAATGAGTAGTTCATTCTCAAATAATGGCTCAACCTTGCATTCTGAATGAGAAATATGGCCCTAAAACTTGATAGGTCAGACATTCTGGCATAAAAACTATGTCAAAGTCTGAAGATTTTAGAAGACTAAGGAAGAAATAATTCTTCTACTATGATAATTTATGGTTGCCTTTGATCTGGAAGCAGTATGATGACTGAGTAATGACAGCTAGTCTAGACTTTACCACCCCACAAAGGCACATAATTACAGCCTCATGTTTTAAAATGGAATCATGCTTCTGGCCATGTTGATTGGAATAGGAAAAGACATACATTTATTCTAATTTATAAGGAGTTTAAAAGATGTCCAAAAGCAATGATCTCCTCTGAAATGATCTCAGATATGAGAGTTAGTTCTTGATTGTGAGGTTTGTAAAATCTGAGAAAGAGTCTTGTGAAATGACACTTTTGAGTTCTACTTAAATTTCTCATTTAGTGTGAGGGAATGATGTCCAGTGAGGGTAAGAATTTATTGGCTCCTGATGTAAGGTATACAGTCTTGCATTTTCTTCTCTCTTATACCCTGTTTTGTAGTCAAATGCCAGTTATATGTTACATTTTATTTCGTTAAACATGTATTAGGTACCTACTATGTGCAAAGCCCAGGAACAAGAGGATTTAAAGATAAATATAAGACAGGAGCTGTTCTCAATAAAACAACAACCACCAAAATGAACCAAAAAACTAAAACAAAACAAAACAAAAAAAAACAACCTTGTGCTTCAATGAAGCTTTGGTGAGGGGGGAGACCAGTACATAACTATCATAAGAGAGAATATAAGTAAAAAGGAGGCATGAAATCAGTTATGTGAGAAATTTAAGGATGGAAAGAGCACTTTCACTTTGAAGGAGACAGAGAGGGGAGGCTTAAAGATTGGAAGACTGGATACCTGACTCAGAATTTGAAAAAGGGAAGGTCTTTCAATACATAGGGATGAGGGGTGATGGAAAGCCTTGGGGGGGGGGGGAGAAAACAATGATTGTAGAGGGTAGAGTAAGAATGGGAAGCAAAGAAGAATTCTTTGTATAAAATACCAAATATATTAAAGGGGTAGCAGTATGAGATAAAGTTGAAAAGGTAGATGAGAGCTAGATTGTAAAGCAATTTGCCTGAAAGGGTCAGGGGTTTATCCATCATTTTATAAACAATGGAAAGATACTATAGGTTTTTGAGTAGAGAAGCAACATGTTCAGAATTAGTAATAAGGTAAATTTATATTATAATATTTATTATACAGAAGGAATTGCAGAGGAGAGAAATACTGGAGGCAGCCCAATTAGGAAACTCTTAAATTGTTTTTATGAGAAGAGATGAGAACTTGAAGTAGAGTGGTTGCAATAGAAATGGAAGAAAAAGAAGATATGACAGATACTTCAAAATTATATTCAAGAAGTTGTAAGGTAATTAGAAATGTTGATATTCCATTTAGGGAGGAAAAGGTAATAATAACAATATACAGATCTGGAGGGGAAGACTGATTGGAAGAGAATTCAGACAGAATAAAGAGCATGATATGAAATTAAGAACTAAGTACAAACAGAAAGTTTGAAAAGGTCAAAGCCAAAAACTGTCCAAGGACCATTAATGGAGAGGATCAGGCAGGAACTAGTGAATTGATTCAAAACGAAGAAGAATAAAAGAATAAAAAGAATAAAAGAATAAAAGTTATATCTTTTCTTTCAATGTCCTTTTGCTCCTTTTTCATATTTTGACCCTTTCCTCTGATTTCTCCCACATTTTAAAAATCTAATTTCACCCAATCAGGGTGACCCTAAGGACAGCTAGGTATTGAAGTGGATAAAGCATAGACCCTGGATTCAGAATGACCTGAGTTCAAATCCTAACTTAGACACTTGACACTTAATAGCTGTGTGACCCTGGACAAATCACTTAACCTTCATTGCCCTGTAAAAAAACAAAAAATAATCTTTAAAAGAAAATGGAAGAAGAATATAACAAAGTCCCAAAGCCAAGTGGAAGAAGAATAAGAAGTTCTTGCATGATCTTGAAGGTCTCTTCAAGCTCTAAATCTATGGACCACAATAGAGCAAATTAACAAAAACACTTTGAAAGGAAGTGAATATAAAATTTCAGTACTTAGGAGAGGGATTCACATGAGATATCAGGTTCCAGACACATTTATACTAGCTACTCCAATCTTCTTGCGTGGTCATGGTAGTATACATAAGTACCCAAAACAACTTCAAAATTGCAAGCCAAGGTGAGTGGGACATTGGTGGAAAAAGTTGAAACTATCATCATATTTGGGTAAAAAGATGAAAAGTTCATTTCAAAAATGTTAAATTTGGTGGTGGAATGTCCAGGTGAATATATCAAACAGGAAAAAAAATGGGACTAGAATTCTGAGGAGAAATTGGACTTGGAGCTAAGAAGTTTTGAATTCAAATCCAAACTTGGAGGTCACTTGAAATAGTTTAATTAAGAATTCAATAATTGGAACCAAAGTCAGGAAGACCCATGCTCATACCCTCTCCCTGACATTTACTCTCTTTGAGACTCTGGAATATCATTTGACCTCTCAGCCTCAGTTTCCTCATTGGCAAAATGCATTAACTCCAAGGGTTGTTGTGAGAACAAAATGATCTAGCAGGCAAAAGCATTTGATAATTCCCACAGTTATAAATATATAAATATAAATATAAATATATGTTATTATTATTAAATAATAAATTCTAATAGCTATTCTTTTTGCCTAAATTCTCTTTATCTTTACTATCTTCTATATTTGGGAGTATTTTGTACCTTTATTGTTACAGTATTGGCTGTATTTCAACTCAGTGTTAATACCAATGTCACTTATTTTCAGAACATAACAGTCAATTGGGTCATGTTCAGATCCTTATTCCATTTGTACATTTCTCAAGGTATCTAAATTTAGTGCCATGAATATAATGAAAACTCAATCAATATGAAAGAATATTGCTGATTTTCACTGATAATGATTCTTGCAGGATAGTTATCACATTATTGATACTAGTAGTGTTGGCCTAAAATGGAACAATATACTTCTTAAAGTAATGAAATAATAATCTTGGACCATAACTAAGGAGGAAAAAATAGATTCAAATATAATCTAATAACAGATAAACTAATACTACTATCATATAGTAGTTAATGAAGAGACACATTCTTGTTTTTCAGTCATTTTTCAGTTATATCTGAAACTCTGTGACCCTATTTGGGGTTTTCTTGCAAAGATACTGGAGTGGTTTGCCATTTCCCTCTTCAGCTTATTTTACACATGAGGAAACTAAGGTGAACAGGGTTAAGTGACTTGTCCAGGGTCACAAAGCTAATACATGTCTAAAATGGAATTGGAACTCAGGAAGATGAATCTTCCTGATTCCAGGCCCAGCATTCTATCCACTGTAATTATAGGAAGAACATTTGTGAGCTGATGGAAGGAAATGATCTAAAGATTTACAGAAAAACTGCATTTTAAAAACATGCATTCATGAGAAGAACTCTCCACGTGACTTTTTTACTTTTTACAACACACATAGGTAATCCATCAATTAGTATTAAGATTATTCAGGGTGTGGCTGATTTAATATGTAAATGGTTTTGATTTCACAAAGACTGTTGGCTGTAAAATCACAAATTTATAGAATTTCTGATTTAGAAAATATCTCAATGGCTATATACTTCAATCTACATATGAAAAATCATCTTCAGTAAAATGACCTCCATAATGGACTTATGGCCTTAAAAAATACCTCTCATGATGTAATCCATTCTGAATTTAGATAGCTCTAATTGCTCAGGTCCCTCCCCTCCAGTATATCACCACATGCCCCCTTAACATGTACATATATACCACCACTACACAAAATCACTTCAAGTATTTTTAGGAAGTTGTTGCTAATCTCTGTAGTCCCCCTTACCCTTTAGTGACAGGCTAGTATTACTTGTTCCTTTTGATATTCATCTTTAAATTATGTTTTCAAAGTTTAGCCGGTAACCTTCATCTACATTACAGACAGCAACACATGGCTTCTAAAATTCTATATAACCTTATTTGTACCTCTCAAATTGACTTAATTGTATTCTATTTTACATTAGATAAATGTGTGTAGAAGTCTTCTCTTCCAGTTTGAACTATAATAAAAATCATTTATATCAATTTTTTTCTTGTTTTTACATTATCACTGTATTCCATGTAGCCTCCCTCTCTTCTCACTCCAAAAATCTATCCGTATGACAGATAATGTTTTAAGAGAAAAAAATGCAACAATATGACTGATCGATTAAATTGAAAAAGTCTGAAAACATGTGCAATGTGTAACATCTATGAACCTTCTGCCTCCAGGAAGGGGAAGGCTGGGGTAACTTCTCATATCACTTCATTTAATGCCCACTTGATCTTCATAATTTTATTACAATTAGTTTTGATTTTTTTGGTATGTCATGCTTACCACTTTCATTTTTATAATTACTATGTATAATGGGTTTTTTTTTTGCTCTGTTTACTTCACTCTTCTCTCTTTATATAAAATGCCTCTGTATTCATTAGACACAAGTCTTAAATATTTCTTACTTAATTTGTTTCTTACTTAAATATTTCTTAGTTAACATTTAGCATCTGTAGTGATTAGAGTAGCATGTTTAGGCTTCAATCACATCTTGTGTTTACTCTATATACCTTCTATTTTAATTTGCTTACTTTTCTTTTTTCTTTTTTTTTTTTTGTTTTTTGCTGGGCAATGAGGGTTAAGTGACTTGCCCAGGGTCACACAGCTAGTAAGTGTCAAGTGTCTGAGGCCGGATTTGAATTCAGGTCCTCCTGAATCCAGGGCCGGTGCTTTATCCACTGCACCACCTAGCTGCCCCCCTTACCTTTCTTTTCATATCATTTGTTTCAGACTGAAGTAATTTAGTCCATTAAAGCTCAATTTCCCATTCCCTAAAACGTGGGAAATATTACATTCCACTACATGCCTTGCAGTAATATAGTGGTCATAACATATGATCATGCATGTAAGTGCTTTGTTAAACACAGATCACTTAATTATTGTAGAAAAGGAATGATGATGATGTTGATATACTTGCCTGTTTTCAGATTATCACCATTCTGGGACATACTGTAATCTTCAAAGTCACATGATTTACCTTTGTTGCTGGTGAAGGATACACAGGTGAACAGAAAAACTCACCTGACGTGACAGATTTCACATCTAGCTTTTACTCCATGACTTGAATTTCCCTTATCCTGAAGATGTTCTTTTAATTTATACAACAAAATAGGTTGCTCCATGGAGCTACAGGCAGGAAATGACAAATTTGAAGTGAAAAGAGAATTACTCCCCCCACACACACACCTTTTTTTCCCAAAAGTAGCTTCTGAGTGTTTATGAGTGCCAGCCAAAGTAAGTGATGCACCTGTGTGTAGGAGAATCATGTTACCTTTGTGTGTCCCACAACATTCTGCAGCCATCTGGAGAACACATTAAGTGCCAAAGATTTAGTGAATTTGGATTCAGATCAATTCAAGAAACTAATGGAAAAAATAAAAGTTATATCTTTTCTTTCAATGTCCTTTTGCTCCTTCTTCATATTTTGACCCTTTCCTCTGATTTCTCCCACATTTTAAAAATCTAATTTCACCCAATCAGGGTGACCCTAAGCATAGTTTGATTTCGGTAAAGTACTTGCTCTCTTTTATACTGTCCATTTTCCATAAGCCATCACGTGGATGTTGCCCAGATCTCTTCACTGTGGGTCTGAATGAATGTCAGAGGTTTGTTTTTTGTTGTTGTTGTTGTTCAACACCTAATGCTTTGCTCACCCCTCTTTCACCAATACTCAATTCATTTCCTCCATATTTTGAATGCCTATAATCAGTAATACTCACCCCATGAACATTACTTAAAAGAATTAAATGGGGAAATTTACATTGATGACAAGAATAATTGCATGTACATAGCTACATTTAAGTATTTGAAGATTCTTCATGGGCAAGAGGAGTGGTACTTGTTCTGTTTAGACTCAGAAGATAAAAATAGGAAATTACAAAAAGATTTAGACTCAACAGAATAAAAAAACTCTATATGAATCAGAATGGTCAGAAAAAGGAAAAAGGTGCCTTAGAAAATAGAATAGTTTCTTAGCATAAGTTTTTAAGTGGAGGCTTTATATTGTTAACAATGTTGAAAAATAAATTTCTTTTCTAATGCAAGTTGTAATAGATGACCTCTGAAGTGTCCTCTAACTCTGACAGTCTGTAATTATTGCCTTCTCTCCTTTGATTCCCACTAGGCTTTAATCAGATTGGCATACTTGTATATTGCATGTTGAAATAGAATGCCAATTTATGTTCAGGTATTAAGAGTTGAAAGTAGATTTAGGTCTGTAATTTGACTCCATGTAGTCCTCTTAGTTATTCTGGTGTATGCAACATATCCTATTTAAACACTCCCCACTCCTCATTCCATTTTACATTTTTTTTTGATTTAGTTTTATTGTATACCTGTGATTACAGTTGTGTGTGGAAATCTTAGTATCAAAACTTCTACCATGGAAGACCCATGATTTCATTGTAACTTTGATCTGAAAGAGTTGCCCATAGGCACATTACATGCTTATGGACAAAGACAGTGTGTGATAGAGAAAGTACTTGAATCCAGATATTTCTGTTCTCAAGATTGATTTTCTCTCCAACATACTTTACTGCCTCCCTTCCGTGATATAAACTTCTTAAATGGAAGACTTCCAAAGGACCTATTTTTGTTCTTATTTTCAAGGTCCAAATAAAATAAGAAAATCTCTTTTCCCTCAACATTTCCAGGCACTTAAACTCCATTTACTACCTCTTTGAAAAGAACAAAATACTATTAAGAGAGCTAGTTAAGTATGTGGTGCCATGATTTTGTTAGTAAAATGTTTTTATTTCTACATTTTGAGGATTTACACAATTTTTTTCCATTATGGTCTATTCACATCCAGGTGAAAGACCCAATCTGAAAGCATTCTTTAAAACCCAAGAAATGATGATTTCTATACAAGTAATGAGCTTCTAAAAGAAGTTTTCCTGGGCTACATTGCATATTTTGAAAAAAAAGTGAGCTTCTCAAGGAGGCATTGACCAAGCAATAAGTTTTCTGTCCATCTAGATGAACTTACTTAATTTTAATAGTTACTTATTAAGCACCTATTATATATAAGGCACTGGGTTAGGTGCTATGGATATAAAGGGAAAAAATGAAATGGTTTTTACCATAAAGAAAATTAAAATTTACCATTATTCCTCAGAAATAGTAAAAGGTAAAAATGTGTGATAAAGGATATTATGGGAGTAAACTCTCACTGAATGAGTCCCTACTATGTATAGGGTGCATGTCAGGACTTGGGGGAGCATAGTGAAGGGAACACAACAAACTGTATAAGACATGGTTCTTGCCTCAAGGAACTTATAAAATGTTCTCATACATATATGATCAACTACATCATATGTGAGGACAATTATTTTTGCAATTTTTTCCTCCGTTTAACTTGCTTGTTGAGTATCAGCATTTTTTTTACAGCAGCACTGAAGTTCAAAAATCTTGACTTAATCAAAATCCAAAAAGTCATTTGTAGTATCTGAATTGACCATAGGGTCATAAATTTTAAATTGGACTATACTTTGCAGGCCACCTAGCCCAACTGTCTCTCATTTTATTGAAATGGAAACTGAGGCCCTGAGAGGATAGGTGACTTAATAATGGTCACACAAGGAGTGTATGGAAGAGACAAGAAGTCAAACTTATGTCCTTTGACTGTAAAAGCAATATTCTTTATAATATCTATATCCTATTGTCTCTTTCACTCAGCTGAGCCATTACTCCTTGGTGCATGGTTGCTTCTTAAACGTCATAGGAAACACCTTGGCAGACATATAATAATCCTTTCCTCAAACATAAAGTTAAGTAGGGCATCACAAAAAAAATCATTTTTTCTGCCAAAATTCTAAATTCGATGAGGTAATTTGGGTGTCACTGTGCCAACACATAACTTTTTTAAGAACATGCAGAAAAACTTGTTTGGCAATGTTTCTAAAAAGGCAAAGGCACTCACATGGTGGCTGTGATCACACGTGGATACTATTTTTGACTGAAACTGATTTCATAAAAAATGGGTTTTGTTAGTAAAAATTTTTTTATTATTTTTATAAAAAATTGTTTGGACAAAATTGAGTTTTTAGCCAAAACGCTTTGTGTATACAGAAAGTTTATATTCCCTTTGGGGAATAGAGAGTGGAGGACTACTTTATATTCATTTTGTTGAGTTCTGATTTTGGTTCATGTAAAATTCAATGAGCTACTTAGACTAAGGGATAATGGGTGTCATAAAATTACATTGACAGGTAATTTAGCCTTGATGAATTTATCCTCATGAAATTTTGTAACAAGAAAAAAAGCAAACCCAGGCTGGGCTTGCCAAAGCTAATATGTACAGTATCTGAATAATTTAGGTAATCAAAAAAGGCTCAGAGCCAATTGGAAAGGAATTTTTGGAAAGATGATATGAAAATGATTTGCTTCATTTAAGCAATGTGTTAATATTTACCTTATGGATTTTTAAAGACAGAACCACTGTTATTTGAAATGTAATTCACTTTTCCCCCTACCGATTCTTCACTAAGGATGGCAGGAGTGAAACATCTAACTGTGGTAGAATACTTTTATAACAGTTGTTCTTAGACTATTCAGATATCAATATGTGATCCTCCAAAGAATTCCATCTTCAGAATAAATAATACCCTGCTAACCTACAAAGGAGATGTGGATCTTTTTTTTCCCAAAAATAGGATGAGAGCAATGCAATTTATATTTTATATTAATTTTATAAATCCATTGAACTGCATTTAGAATGTAAAACTCTGATAAATGTATTAGCCAGGGAGAAGCTCTCTATAACCATACCTGCATCAGGTAACATTTATAATCATAATATCAGAACTGGGAAAATGGAATAATTTATCCAACTGTCTGGGTTAAAAGAGCAAAGTGGAGCAATGGGTAGAGTGCTGGGCCTGGAGTCAGGAAGACCTGAATTCAGACCTCGTCTCAGACACTTACTGTCTGTGTGACCCTGGACAATTAATTTCATCTCCATCTGCCTCTATTTTCTCAACAGTAAAATGAGTATATTTTGAGCACCTACTTCTCATCGTTGTCAGGAGGGTTAAATGATAAAATATTTAACAAGTATTTAGCACAATGCCTGACACATAATGCGTATTTAATAAGTAATCTTTTATTCCTACCTTCCCTCTTTCCTTCCTTCCCCTTTCCTTCCTTCTAACGCTCCTTCCTTCCTTCCTTTTCCCCTCTCTCCCCTTCTCTTTCCCTCCTTTCCCACCTCTTTTTTGCCCTCTCTTTCTCCCTTCCTTCCTTCCTTCTTTCTTTCTTTTCTTTTCCCCAAACTTGAAGTTGAAGAAACTGAAAAATACTAAGTTCATGGTATCATAAATTTATAGGATTTTAATCTGATCTAGAATGGACTTTAAAATTCAATTAGTTCAAATCATCATTATATAGGCAGCAGAATTAATATTTGATTATAGGTCTTCTGATTTCAAATCCACTGCTTTTCCTTTACACTTTTGTCTTCATTCCTTCCTCTGTGAGGAGGATGAAAAATTTCTCCTCTCCAATTCCAGAGGGCAACTTGTCACATCCTGAAGAGCTAGAAGGAAAAAGTCAGAGTGATTGTATTTATGAATGTGGTCATTCTGGACTTCATTCAATAAATATTTATCATTTTAATAAGAGTTTGGCATACTTGGCTTGGAGCCATATTTTCTTAATAGGAATCTAGCTTTGAGAATGCAAATATATGATTCTTATTCCTAATTAAAAAAAAACATGTCACAGATTAAGTGTTTTTGCTTTAATGGTGGCACTTACTACCATGTAGAGAGAGTACTTTCATTTTCTTTATAAAATAATATTTTATTTCTCAGTTTTTTTCAGTTCTATTCCAAATATATGTATATATGTACATACATACACATATACAGACACACACGTCTACATATATACATACATAATTACTTACGTGTGTATCTATCTATATATTATATAACAGATATCATACCATATCATATATTATTCAGATTCTTATTTTACCTGAAATAACTTCCCCTTATTTTCTCAATACCCCCAATTTAAATCCAAGCTCCAGTTTATTTTCCATCCTAAATCCTAAATTGTAAACTCAAGTGGCATTTATATTTAGCAGAATTCTGAAGAAGGTGTGCAAACATTTTAGACTGGCAGTGGTGAAGATGGGATGCTTCACAAGGAAAGAAGGATTGGGGTGGTGTATTGAAAGGCAGGTTGCAAATAGATCATAGGAATGAGATCATTCAAGATAGATTAGGGGAAAAGACTGGTAAGAAAGGAAGAAATTGGAGAGAATAAAGTTAGTTCTTTGTCCTCCATTGCTTCTGCTGGCAACCCTTTTTTTTCCATGAAAGTTTTCTCTGTCAAAACAAAACAAAACAAACAAACAAAAACAAGAGCAAATGTAAGGAAATTCAAATCTGTTCAGATGAACCTTTTGCAAAGAGTTATTTTTTAGATATAATTTAGCCATGATAGAAAAGTCCCAATATGAGGGTTCTACAAATGTTGTCAGATGCCTGAAGAAAAGGAATTAGAATCAAATTAGGCTTTTCAATGAGTTCATGTGATGTAATATAACATAATGAATAGTTCTGGAGGCTCAGTGACTCCTTCTCTGAACACTGCCTAGAAAAATTTAAGCAGTAAAGAGGGTGTGAATTAAAAGTTTACATTTAGAACTCACAGTCAAGGATATTGGTACTCAGATTTGCAAGGGTTCACTAATTGGTCTCATCCTAAACTGGAAAAGTGACATTAGTGCTGCACATGCTAATGAAGTCTAAGACAATTAAAGAGTCAAATATCAAGAATTCATGTATTTTGAATACATATGGCTCTGAATAATTGTTTTCTGGGTCTGACTTGGAGAATGTCCCAATTAAGAAATACATAATAGGAAAAGACCTTGAACTTGGCCTCCTTCCCTCACCCTCACCCTTTTCTTATTCAAGAAATTAAAAAAAAACTTTCCATGAACCATTAGAGTCTTATGGGATGATAACAAGGTCAACCTGAATGTGTGAAATGTCTATTCTTGAACGCTGTAAAAAAAAAATACCGTTGAATTGTTTTTGACTATAAAGATGCCTACATCTTACAAGGGCACTGTCACTCTTCGCACTTTTCAAGGATGTTAATACCTATATCATATTCTTTAGCTCTCTCCTTTGATTCCCTTCCAGAATCCTCAAGGATTTTATTTTTTAAGTTGGCAAGCCCTCCAGTATTTAACCACATAATTCTCCCATCTTCTATGCTCTAAAGACACAATTCTTCATTCCACTTTAGCCACCCACTGGCATGTCCCCTTTTAAAATAATATCTTTCTTGTCATAGCATAAACATTAAGAACTCAACCCTTCACGTGCTATCACCCACTTTTCACTCATTGAGAAGGCAAAAATATGATAGCCCTTATACGTACAAAGTCATGCAAAACATTTCTGAATTAATGGTGATAACCTTCAAGTCAAGGAAAATAAAGGCAATAAAAATATACTTCAATCTGTATTCTGAAATCATAAGCTCTCTATTTGGAAGGAGAGAGCATTTTACATCATTAGTCTTCTTTAGAGTTGTGTTGTATCACTCTACTGATAGAAGTTAATAAATCGTCTATAACTGATTAGAATGTTGTTGTTACTCTACAGAATGGCATCCATGTTACATTCACTTCAGTTCATCCATGGTCTTACCAGATTTTTTCTGAAAGCATCCCTATAATAATTTTTTGCAAAACAATAATATTACAGAGACAATGCGTTTTAAATTTTAGGTGAAACTTTCTTGTTTAATTAATGCTGAAATTCCAACTGTCCAACTGTCCAATTCTTTGTTAATAAATTATTCTCATTTGAAATGCATTTGCTTGTACAAGGGGCTGTTGTCATCAATTATTTCCACTTTATTGTGAATGGAGCTATCATATTTCAAGACCAAGTTTTATCTACATTATTTTGTCCACAGGTTTATGTCATTCAGTGATTAAAATATATAAGATTGATTAAATAAAATGGCATATTTTGAAGAAAAAATATTGCAGCTTAAAATATAATGGAAAGAAGATGGTTTGATATTCAGAAAACCTGGTTTCTAATATAAGCTTTGCCTTTAATAACTTTGTTAATTTAAGTGAATCATTTTACCTCATTTAGCCTGAATTTCTTTACCTACAAAATTATGAGGTTGGATTAAATGTTTTCTGTGATTTCTTCTAGTGTATGTGAGAATCAGGGTGCCAGCCCCTGCTGAGAAAGAGATTGTGAGAACCATCACAATGCTGCACCCCCCCCCCCCCCGGGAGAAAGCATGTGACTAGCATCAGGAAATTACATCTATTCATAGAACCATTATATCTATTCATAGAACCACCTGTAAGTCATGTCAATCAATTCTACCAGCCAACTGGCTTGGAGCTGTGTGTGGTGACGTCCCCTCTTGCCTCCTGCAGGGAGCTTCCACTCGAGGAGTACGGGGAATTTTTTTTTCGGTTGGAGGTCCTGGGAGAGTCACCAAGGTAGCTAGATTTTTTCTTTCTGAACTCAACATGTTCTTCCTCTCTCTTGCTAACTTCTAATATACTTTAATAAATGCTTAATGCCCAAAGACTGATACTATAAGCTTCTAATTTAAGGCAACCACACGTTAGATTTTAGTCATCACAATTAGTTTTTAAACATCACATGTAACATTTTATTATTTTGTTACAAAAAGCTAATATAAGGGTTTTGATAAAGAATAGGGTTAAAAGACCCGGATGACACTAAGTACCTTTGAGTAGAGGCCCAGTATGTGAATAAATAGGGCATTTGAAAAGATGAAAGTAATGTATTAAATATAATTTTCTTTCTGAAAATTTTATGGTATATTAGTAATGTCACTAAATTTGGAGCTAAAAGACCTGAGTTCACGTTCATGTTCTGCCACCTAGCAGCTTGGAAAAATCATTTCGTCTTCATAGGCTCAGTGTTCTCATCTGTAAAATGGTAGCATAATATGTATCTACTCTACAAATTCTACATAATTCTTGTGTTTTCACTACAGATTCCACATGGTTATTGTAAGGTTCAAATTAGATATTGCATAAGAATACATCTTGTACCTCTTAAAGTATTAAACAAATGTAAATGATGGTGAGGATGTAGGTGGTAATGATAATATTGATTGTTTATCAGATGTTGTAATATAAATATGTCTTTTGTTTAGGGAAAATAAACATGCATATATCTATAACCTTGACCAATATTGCAATCACTTCAGCTCTGTTAAATGCCCCCAGCCCTCCACCCACTTCTTCATTTAAATATACATAATTCAGACAGAGTAGGGTCTAGGAACTAAGGATTATCCATTTTTCCCCTGCTATTTTTGTATAAATCCATAGGTTTACATTATGTAATGATTGAAACATACATTTATGAGATAAAATGACAAGCTTTGAAATAGAAATTATTGTAGCTTAAAATATGTTTACGAAAGAAGAGTGGTAGATATTCCTGCAAAAGGAAATTTTGAAGGGATCTCCTTTTGCCAATTGAATAATGCTTTCAATCAAACCAGAGAGGAATTCTACATTTAATCTTTCTTTTTTCTTTTTCTTTTTTTTTTTTTTGCTCAATGAGGGTTAAGTGACCTGCCCAGGGTCACAGAGCTAGTAAGCATTAACTGCCTGAGGCTGTATTTGAACTCAGGTCCTCCTAAATCCAGGGCCAGTGCTTTATCCATTAATCTTAATTAAGTGAGTATTAAATGATCTTAAAGCTTTAAAAATGATTTTTTGATTTGATGTCTATAAGGTCACTTTGTGGTTTATTAATGATCAATTCTATTATTTATTAATGAGAAATTGGCTAGAGTTGGAAATAATATTAATATCTGAATAGCACAATTTTTCTTGGCTTCAGAATGAAAAACCAATCAGCCATATATAGGCATATAAATGTATATATGTGTAAATCTATTTACATATTATTTGCATTTAGATATAAAAGCCTCTCTTTCTTTCTTATTTCTCTTTCTTCTTCTTTGAATCCCTGGAATCTCTGATTTCCTTAAAACTCAGCTCAAGCAATACTTACTCCATGATGTCATTCATGGTTTACTTCCCCACCTACTTTTACCTTCTTCAAAGTAATCTTCTACTTATTTTGTGCATGTTTTTTGCATATATCTCTGTGATACCTCTACGTTTCAAGTGGAAAATCCTTGAGGGGATAAATATTTCACCTCAATCATTGAATTCCCAGTACCTAATATAGTCCCTAGAGTATAGTAGACCATTAATTAGTCATTGTTGACTAATTTGATTTCCAGATTTCTTCTACTCTCAGTATTTAGAGATCCTTATAAATTGTGAAGGAAGAGGGCAAGAGAATGTAACATCCCTCCTAGATAATTGAGAATTTAAGATTTTTAATATATTTTAAGATTGTCTTTCTATTCCTAAAAAATAATCATGACAGATTATAGAATTCAAAAAAGATCTTTGAGGTCTTCCAGCTCAACCATTCATCTGATCCAGGAATACTTTCTGCAACTTACATTACTGAGTTCTTCCAGTAATTTAAAACTTAGCTCCCACAGCAGTAGATTTTACTTTTAGATGATTGTGACAATTTAGAAAAAAAGTTCACCTTCAAATCTGTTTGAAATATGATTCCTTGTAACAACCAGTCTAATACACCTGTTTCTGTCTTCTGGAGCTATGATGAATAAATCTAATCCTTTTTTCACACATTGGTTAGTTCTTCATATACTTAAGATCACTTTGATGTTGCCCCTAGTGGACTTCTTCAGCTGGTCATCCTTTGGCATGGTTTTCATGCTCTTCATGAGGATTTTAAAAATGCTTTTAGAATCTTTGGACAAATCACAACATCTCAGTCATCCATCCTCTTTTACAGTCTGAACATCAAATACATTTCTGTAACAATTAAAAATCATTTTGGACTCTTCTATGGAAGACAACTCAAGCAGGAGTCATTTTTGATGGCATGCCATTTTATTGTCACCAAGGATAAATGAGCCCAAGAAAATAATTTTACCTTCAATAAGCCACTTGACTTTGAAACTGAGTACTTACTGATGCTATTTCTATTCTGCCTCTCACTAAGAAAAGTTAATCTATTCAAACCTTTAATTCTTTATGCCTTTAAAATGAAATGGCTCTAAAAACATGAGTGGAAAGAAGAGTATCCCACAAAAGAGTACTTTGTTCATTTGATGTTGACTGTAACTAGAAAAGATTCTTGGGAATCCTAAACAGAACACACTTTTGACCTTCTTTAACAATAGACAAGCTGTCAGCACAACTTTTTGTTAAATCCATAGATACTATTAAGTGTAGGAAGCCACAGTTGGATTGATGATAATCCTGTTAGGACTGAGAAGGAATGGGGAGGCTTTATCATGGTAGCAATTTCCCATTATATCCTCCTCATGCTATTAACATTTCATGTCAAGCCAAGTTTATTTACTGCCATATGGCTTCAGCAGTGACACATTCATAAAATACATAAATAAATGCTAGACATAAAAATACTGAGGACACCTCATATGAACGATTATGTTTCATGAAGTTGAAAAAAAATAATCTCTATCTGGAATTGAGTTCTGGCAGCTTATACTCATTAAAACCTACAGTTCTTCTAAGTTTCCCAGGGGATTTTTCTCATGTTTCCTTAGTAGCTTATGAAATGTATTAAATCTTTATCCATCTGACCACTAAGCTAAAGTTAATGTTTGCCAGTGGTATGGATGGAAAAAATATAGTGAAATGCATTTGTTATGTTAGCTCTTAATAGCAAAAGTAGTATGATAATTTATCTCAAAATACTTAGAAACTTATGGCATATCAACAAATGTTAGTTATAGGCAATTTCCACTTCAACATTTCAAAATACAATTGATGTCTCATAAGCAGATTAAAAAAATAATCAAACAGGCTAGATATGAAATAATTCTTTCTTGCCTTCTACTTCATGGGTGAGGTTTAGAGCCACCCTCAGGCTCTCCATCTTAACATTTTTTGGGGGGGATGGGTTATCAAATATGGCAGAAGCTTAGATACAAAATTCATTGACTAAAATGAGGAAGGACTCTTGATTGATTTACATGGGACAAAGTGACAGCAGGGTGAGCTACATCCTTATTGGGGCAACCAACCCTAAACAACTCAAAAACCAGTCATTTAGTCATTTCTGACTCTTTGGCAGCCTGTGGATGATACTGTCCATGGGATCTTCTTGACAAAGTTACTGGAGTAGTTTACCACTTCCTTCTGCAGTGGATTAAGGCAAACAGAGGTCAACTGACAGGTAGTCACATAGCCAAGTGTCCGAAGTCACCTTTGAACTCAGGTCTTCCTGACTCAGTGCTCTATCCTATGAACAAACTTGCTACCTTCTCTTACATGAGAATCTTACATTTAAACCATTTTACAACCATTAATGTTCATTAAAACTGACGTTGATTTGTAAAGAAAAGGTTGGGTTTTTTTAATATTTACATTGTAGATATAGTATTCACTTATTTTGGATATGTTTTAATTCTAATAAAATGGGAGCTCATTTATCTCTAGCTTTTTTTAGATCCTCAATGGCTAATGCAGAACTGGGGATCTGGTAGGTAATAAACCCTTATTGATTGAGTGAGTATATGCTATTTTTTAAGAGAACATTTTTTCCACATCATTATTTTCCCCATCAGAGTTTCAGTATATCATGGGTCAGCATAAGAAATTAAATAGGAAGGGTAGCTAGGTGACACAGTGGATAGAGCACCAGCCCTGGAATCAGGTGGACCTGAGTTCAAATCCTACCTCAGACACTTAACACATACTAGCTATGTGACCCTGGGCAAGTCACTTAACCCGAATTGCCTCACCCAAAAAAAAAAAAAAAGAAAGAAAGAAATTAAATGGGAATTTGAGGGGACTTTTGTAGAACCTCTAGATTATTTGTAAAGGCCAGCAGACAAGACAGAGGCTATGACCAAATACTTAACACAAATTTTACAATAAAGTACTGTAAACACCCCCAAAAGAAAAAGAAAATTCCAGACATCTTCTTTGTTACAAAGGGAAGGCCAAAAAATTTTATGGGAATTTCCCAAATCATAGAGATGCCACATCACAAACTCCCCTGCCATGATTTAGAGGGGATAACTGTACATACAAATCATGTATATGTGTGTTTGTGTGTATATGTATATAATGTATATATGTGTATGTGTACACACAAACAGGTGCATATATATGTGTATATATATATACATATATACTATGTATGTATTATAAAAGTATGCCTAGTTTTCTACAATGTGAGTTCTTGTATGTATGTATGTATATATCCATAGAAGATTGAATACTGGACCTGGAGTCAAGAAAACCCAAATTGAAATCTGGTATCAAACACTTAACTGGCCAGTGTTTCCCTAGGCAAGTTCCTTAAACTAAGTTGGCCTCATTTTCCATGTTTGAAAAATAAGGATAACTATATTACCTACCTGGTAGGATTGTTGTGACCAAATGACATATTTGTAAAAAGGGCTTGCATAATTGCTAATAGATAGCAAGTAATATAAATTGTAGTTATTATTATTATTACTATAATTTTTTTATCTCAGAAGACAACTTATTTAATGAAGGTTACAAAGATAACAAATGGAAGAACCAGAATCTGAAAATAGGCTCTCTTGTTCCAAATCAGTATTCTTTCCAGTACATCATGCTGTCTTTTCCTTATATTGTCACAGTACTTTAACATTCACTGTTTCCCAAGAATCCTATTAGGTGAGTATGGTAACTATATTTTTTTCATACACACAAACACCCACATATATACACACATATGTGAGTGTGTTTGTGTATACAGAGAGAGATAAAGAGAGAAAGTTATATAGAAAATCAAAGATAGATCAAAGACTAAAACCTTTTCAATGCTATTCAACATTGTGCTACTCACTGTGATGTAGGCGGCAAAAAGGGGTTAATAGAAAAACCTAAGAGCAAGCTCTAATTCACATATGAGCTCTAAAAAGGATTCAGACCCCAGTTAATGGATAACTTACATGTCAGGATGCTAACTTCTCTTAACCACAGTAATCAGTACCCATAACGGAACAGAGGGAACTAGGCCATGAAGACCTTAATAAAATGACAGGCTATAGAAATTCAGACTAGAAATAAATGATAAATGAAGATGTTTTGAAACTAAGCATGGGAACCAGAAAGAGACATGCACAGAAAAGGCCAAATTTGTCCCCAGATTCACCTTATAACATGTAACCCCCCAAAACACACCTCCACTGGAAAAGGTACTCACCTTGGGGGTTTGTTTAGGACCCCAGGAACTCCAAATTAGGATAAACTCTCTACTGTTACTCCCCAAGGTGGGGATTATTATAATGAGAAGGACAGGCCGTCCCTTGTACCTCCTAAAGGTGAAGATTGTTATAATGAGACTGATAATCAATTTATTCATACTATAAATATAACTGTCTTTCCTTATTCTAGAGTTACCTTTCAACTATTCTGTTTCTCTCCCTGTGGTCACCCACAGTATTGCAGTAAAACTTGGGAAATTGAGTCACTGAGTCTTGTAATTCTTTTGGGATGACCCATGATCATTTTGACCCTCAATTCTATCCCACATCAACTGCATTAGATAAAAACGTAACTAATATCTCAAATGGCTTCCATCCTCTGTCATGACCAAGTAGCATACAATTTTTAGTGATGTTTCACAAATATTAAGTCAAGCCAATATTTTTTTTTACCTTTTCATTTATTTATTCACTCATTCCTTTATTTGTTTGTTCATTCATTTATTTATATAAGCATCTACTATGTGCTAGGAACTGTAGTAAATGTTGGGGATTCAAAGAAAGTCAAAATACACTCCCTGTTCCCAAAGGAGCTCACAGTCTAATGGAAGAGATAATATGATAATTACTATGTATGAACAAATATAGACAGAATAAACTGGGAATAATCTCAGAGGGAAGGAACCAGCAGTATGTGGGTGTGGTCAAGGCATGTGGGCTGGGATTTGGAAGGGCTTCTTACAAAAGGTAGGATTTTAGGAAAGGGAAGTGGTAAGGAAAAAAGTATTTATAACACACCTACTGTGTTTGAGGCACTGTGTTAAGGATTTAACAATTATTATTTCACTTGATTTCCAGAACAACTCTGTGAAGTAGGTGCTATTATTACACCGCATTTTACAATACTCTCTAACCTGGTCCATGCTTTAATTGAAGAAAACTGCGAGAAAATAATTATTAATAGTGAGTTTCTTGGGGACCCAAAGACCCAGTTTTTTAGCTCCCCTTTACCTCCCACTTCAGAAAGCTCAGTCTAATCTCTTTCAGGTCTTAATCCTGTTCAGGGCAAGTACAATAGAAATGGAGAATAGACTCAACTAAGTCAGTGAATTGATGGTATTATAACATGCCCATCTTAATTTGCCTTGCTCCTGGGGGGGGGTGTCTCCCCATTAAACCCTGATGTCATCAAAGGTCATTTTAATATGGTCCAACCTCAAGTCACCTCAAGCAAAGGACTTGAATGATTCTAACCAATTAGCTTTCATCACTGTGTAGTAACATGCCTCTATCAAAAGAGGATAAAAACCAAGAACATATTTTGGAACACAAATCATTGTCTGGACTTGCTGTGGGTTGGTGAGCACTCTTGTCTTCGGATGGGATAGGTTGTTAGAACATATGCTCTCTCTCTCTTAAATATATGGCACTGGGGGGGGGGGGACAGTGTTCAGCTTGTGTTAAAGGCCATGTGGTCAATGCTTTAATAATATGTAATTTTAATTAATAAAAAATGCTTCCTGCCCAAATCTGTGCAATAGCCACCATTATATAAAGAGCCAGTAATAAATAAATAGCAATAATTTAGAAAACCCATACTGTCCACCCAATAATTTAAATAACGCAATTAGCCAAAAAATAGTTGGCAACAACATAATTTAAATAACAAAGGGAGGAAAATGAGGAAAGAGGCAATTTCAGAAATAGAGAACAGCCAATGAATATGAAAAGAGGTGGGAGTCAGAGAGCCTTGTTGGAGGTTCACCTCTATTCTCTGTGTCCAAATTCTACTTGTTGAGGGTTTCCAAATTAGACCAATAGCAAATTAACAAATTTTGGGAAGACTAACCTAGGATCTGGAGCTATTATGCCAAAAGGATAGCTGGGTGGTACAATGAATAAAGCACTGTCCCTGGAGTCAGGAGAATCTGAATTCAAATCTCACCTCAGATACTTTCTAGCTGTGTGAACCTGGGCAAGTCATTTAACCCCAATTGACATAAACATCCAGGTCCACCAACAGTTGTTCTGATGTATATCTTGCCACTGAATTCAGATGGCTTTGGAGGAGAGAGTAAGGTTGTGACCTTGCACAGCTCTTCCTCATTCACTGTAAGTCATGACATCAGTCCCATGCCATGGGCCACTTTGAGAATAATAGACAACAACAATTATGCCAAAAGCAATGGGTGACTTTGAAGCTTCAACTGACCCCATTTCCTCAAGAATACTTTGCACCATCTGGAAAGGTTTTCAGATACCATGGCTTCATTAAACAAACAAACAAACAAACAAGGGGCAGCTAGGTGGCACAATGGATAAAGCTCAGGCCATGGATTCAGGAGGATCTGAGTTCAAATAGGGCCTCAGACACTTGACACTTAATAGCTGTGTTACCCTGGGAAAGTTACTTAACCCTTATTGCCCTGAAAAAAACACCAAAAAACAAAAAGAAAAAAAAAACCCACACAATTATTAGATGCAAAATTTGTGTTGACATTGATTTCCTCAAACTGAATGACATAAGCACAGTGGATATTTTTCCATAATAACTCAGAATGGTAGTGTGATTGATTTAATAAATCCATAAATATTTATTTAGGGTTCATGAACTGCCCAGGTCTTTGTTCAAGGAACTTACATCTATAAATATCAAAGATTTCAACACATGAAAGAAATACAGAACAACACAAAGGAATACAATTAAGCACCAGATCATGTGGTTTGGACTACATAAGTCCTAAAGAGATTATAAGAAGGTAGAAATTTATGTGTACTAGGGAGTCATGGAGACACTTCATGGATGATCATGATAATTAAAATTACAATAATATCATCAATAATACCAACAATAATAGCACCTCAAATTTGAAACCATTGTATATAATGCTATCTCAATTCTCACAAAACCCTGTGAAATATGGGTTTTTGCCAATTTTTAAGATACATATTATTTTCCCCAATTACATGTAAAAACAATTTTAACATTCTTTTTTTCCCCAAATTTCCAAATTCTCTCCCTTTCTCTCTTCACTCCCCACCCAACAACCCAATTGAGAAGGCAATCAACTTGACATAGTTATATATATATATAGTCATGCTGTGAAAAAACAGAGATAGCATCCACCACCTAAAAAACAAACAAACAAATCGAAAAAAAAAAACCTGTAAAGAAAAAGTATCTTCAATCTGCACTTAGGCTTCACCAATTCTTTCTCTGGTAATGGACAGCATTTTCCATTATAAATCCTTTGGAATTATCTTGGATCATCATATTGCTGAGAAATGGTAAATTATTCACAGTTGATTATCATAAATATTGCTGTTATTGTATATAATGCTCTCCTGATTCTGTTCATTTTACTTTGCATCAGGTCATGTAAGTCTTTCCAAGTTTTTATCAGAGCATCCTGTTCATCAATTTTTAGCATACTAGTATTTCATCACAATAATATACTTATTCAATCATTCCCCAATTGACCGACATCACCTCAATTTCCAGTTCTTTGCCACCATTAAGAGCTGCTATAAATATTTCTGTACATGCACAAATATCTATATCTATATCTATCTATCTATCTATCTATCTATCTATCTATCTATCTATCTATCTATCTATCTATCTCTCTCTTTGGGATACTGACATAGTAGGGGTATACATGGTAGACTTAATTTTAAAGACTTTTGGGCATAATTCCAAATTGCTCTCCAGAATGGTTGATTCAGTACACATTTTCACCAATGGTACATATGTTTTAATTTTCCCATATCCTATTCTACATTTATCATTTTCCTTTTCTGTCATGTTAGTCAATCTGATAGGCATGTAATAGTAGTTCATAGTTGTTCAAATTTGGATTTCTCCAATCAATGATGATTTTAGAGCATTTTTTCCCACATAGCTATAGATAAATTTGATTAGTTTGTCTAAAAACTACCTGTTCACATCCTTTGCTCATTTTTCAGTTGAATAATAGCTATTGTTTCTACAAATTTGATTGTTTTCTACATATTTGAAAAATGGGGTCTTTATGAGAGAACCTCAATGTAATTTTTTCACAGTAATCATTACTATGTATTTCTCATTATCTCTCCAGCCCCATTTTTCCTACTGTCTCTCTCGTTTCACCCTGTCCATTCTCAAAATTATTTGCTTCTGACTTTTTTATTCCCCAATCTGCCCTGCCTTCAATTAGCTCTCCCCCTTTTCTTAACCCCTTCCCCTCCTACTTTCCTGTATGCCACAATAAATTTCTACAATGAGTGTGCATGTTATTCTTCTTCAAGCCAATTGCAATGATAGTAAGGTATTTGCCCTTGTGATCTCCCCCTGCCCCATTTCTTCCATCTTCCCCATTCACTGTAAAATCTCTTTCAGTCCACTTTTATGTCATTGCACTTCTCCCTTTATCCTTCTCCCAATGCATTACTTTTACTCACCCCTTAATTTTATTTTTTTAGATAATCATCCCATCATATTCAACTCACATATGCATTCTCTGTCTATGTGTTTTCCTGCTTACTACCTTAATAATGAAAAAGTTTTAGGAGTTACAAGTGTCATTTTCCCATGTAGAAATGGATATATTTTAACCTTATTGAATCCCTTGTGATTTTGCTTTCCTGTTTATATTTTTGTGCTTCTTTTGAGTCAAATATTTGAAAATCAAATTTTCTGTTCAGCTCTGCTCTTTTAATCAGGAATTGAGAAAGTCCTCAATTTTATTAAATTTCCATTTTTTCCTATGAAGGATTATGTTCATTCTTTTTTTAAATCATTTTTAAAATTTATTTTTAAATTAAATTAAATTTATTTTTGTGGGGCAATGAGGGTTAAGTGACTTGCCAGGGTCACACAGCTAGTAAGTGTCAAGTGTCTGAGGCTGGATTTGAACTCAGGTCCTCCTGAATCCAGAGCTGGTGCTTTATCCACTATGCCACCCAGCTGCCCCCTATGTTCATTCTTAATGGGTAGGTGATTCTTGGTTGTAATCCTAGTTCTTTTGCCCTCCAAAATGTTATATCCCAAGCTCCTCTGATCCTTTAATGTAGAAATTGCTAAATCCTGTGCTATCCTGACTGTGGCTCCATGATTTTTGAATTGTTTATTGTTGGCTTCTTGCAATATTTTTACCTTCACTTGGAATCTCTGGAATTTTCCCATAATATTCCTGAGAATTTTCTTTTATAGGTCTCTTTAAGGAGGTATCAGTGGGTTCTTCCTATTTCTGTTTTACCTTATCCTTCTAAAATACCAGAGCACATTTCTTTGATAATTTCTTGAAAGATGATGTCTAGGATCTTTTTGTTGTTATTGTTGTTCATGGCCCTCGTTTAATCCAATAATCCTTAAATTATCTCTCCTGAACCTATTTTCTAAGAGTTATTTTTTTTCCAATGAGATATTTCACATTGACTTCTAGCTTTGATTCTTTTGATTTAGTTTTATTGTCTCTTGATGTTTTAATGTCATTAACTTCCACTTGCTCAATTTTAATTTTTAAGGAATTATGTTCCTCAATGAGATTTTGTACATTCTTTTCCATTTGTCCAATTCTACTTCTTAAGGAATTATTATCTTCAGTGAATTTTTGTACCTATTTTTTTTTCCCATTTGTTCAATTGTGCATTTTTAGAGTCCTCTTAAGTGAGTTTTTATAGATCGTTATCCATTTAACCAATTCTGCTTTTCAAGACAACTTCATTGGGTTGTTTTTTGTTTTTTTTTTTTTTTTGCTTCTTTTACAATTTGTCTTATTCTGTTTTTTTTTAATGTATTACTTTCTTCAGTATTTTATATCTGTTTTATTAAACCAATGACAATATTTTTCCATGATTTCCTTGCATTATTCCCATTTTTTCCTCGACTTCTCTTACTTGATTGTGTGTGTGTGTGTGTGTGTGTGTGTGTGTTTTAGTGAGGCAATTGGGGTTAAGTGACTTGCCCAGTGTCACACAGCTAGTAAGTGTTAAGTGTCTGAGGCTGAATCTGAACTCAGGTCCTCCTGACTCCAGGGCCGGTACTTTATTTACTGCGCCACCTAGCTGCCCCTACTTGATTTTTTAAATTATTTTTTAAATCTCCCAATGCCTATGGACAATTTGTATCTTTCTTTGAGGTCTTGGATGTAGGAGTTTTGACTTTGCTATCTTCTGAGTTTATATTTTGACATTCCTTGTCACCATAGTAACTTTCTATGGTCAGGGTCTATTTTTGCTATTTTCTCATTTCCCAGACTCTTTCTTTACTTTTAAACACTATGCTAAAGAAGGGCTTTGTTTCTAAAGTGGAGGAGGTACTGTTCAAAGCTTCAGGTTTTGTGTGTGTATGTGTGTGTGTGTGTGTGTGTATGTGTGTGCGTGTCTGAAAGAGATTTTACATGGGAAAATGACACAGAGATAATTCTAGGGACCTGTAAGTTTTGGGTTCTCCCAAGGTTGTATGATGTAGCAAGAGGTGGATTTACCACTATTCTGTACTGTGCACTGGTCTCTGAATGACCACAAGCCCTCTTTTCCACTTTGGAACTGTGGTCAGGTTCCCTGTTCTCCTGTTGCCACAAGATCTGGTATGCTACTGTTCCCCCTCACCCTGGGATTTGACTACAAGACTGCAACTCAGGTGCAAGTATGGGCAATGGATCATAATTCTGCCCCTGGTGCCAGCAAAGGGACCCTGTAAGATCATTCAGACCAGTTGTGTGACCCTCTTACAGTCTGTTGGCTGAGAGCTCCAGAAACCCCCACTGATTCAGCTGCCCTGAAGGTCTGCTTCTGGTTTGCTTGGGCCTGGTCTGAGCTATGAAACCTGCACCGTCCTGTGTTCACTCTCCCCTGGTACATAGGTTTCTCCTACAGATCTTTTAAGTTGTATTTGGCTGGAAAATTATTTCACCCCATACTTTTGTGCATTCTTCTACTGCAGGAATTGTTTTATGGGATTGTTTAAAGATGTTTAGAGAAGTTTGGGGGACAAGCTCAAGTGAGTTCCTGCCTTTTCTCTGCCATTTTGGCTCCACCCTCTCAATTTTGCTCATTTTAGAGATGATCAAGTTGAGATTGAGAAAGGTTACTAAACCTTTCCCAGTGTGAAAGGCTTGGTAAGTGGATGAAGATAAGTTGAGCTATGAAGAATACTTAAGCCTTAGTAATACAGTGATTAGCAGTGGGGAGATGAACTATTCTAGATGGAAAGATTAACATGAACAAAATCATGAAAGAAATTAATATTATTTATGTGACAAGGAAGGAATTCAAGATTGAACATTCACATAATCATTCACATAAAAACATAGTTCCTCAAACCAATTCATCAAGTGGTTGTTGTTCAGTTGTTCAGTTGTTCAGTTGTATCTGACTTTTTATGACCCCCATGTAGTATAGCACCTTTCTAGCCTCTAGTATTTCTAAAAGTCTGTCCAAATTCACACTCATTATCCATCTCATCCTATGGCATCATCTTTTCCTTTTGTCTTCAATTATTTCCCTACATCAGGGTCTTTTACAATAGGTCCTGTTTTCCCATTATGTGGTCAAAGTTATTAATTGTCAGCTTCAGTATTTGATCTACCAGTCTAAATTTATTTAAGTATTACTTTGACTAAAGGCATAAAACAAAACCATGCAGCTATGTTGAACTGAAATTCTCTGTTCTTTGTCACTTTAGAGATTATCACCATATTGGTAGGGAAAGAAATATTCTTTGGCTTTGGTTCCAGAGATTATTCTTTAATTCAGGTAAAAATTCCTAACTTGAAATTTTCAGAAAAATAAAATGCAAACAATTTGTGTTGTAAGTAAAATTATATTATTTCCAGAAATAACAGATATGTTGTATTAACAAAAATAATTTAAAAGTAAATACTATTGTACATGATTGTACAATATAATCTATATCATATTGCTTACTCTCTTGGGAGGGGGAGGAAAAAGAGTGAGAGAGAAATATTTGAAACACAAAATCTTATAAAAATGAATGCTGACAACTATCTTTACATGTAATTATGAAAAATAAGTGAAAAAAGTATTTTCACTTTTTAAAGACATTATCCTTTTTTTCATAAGGAAGAGACTAAATTTACATCCTAGATTTTGCATTTGTGGGGGGATTCAGGATGTCTAGGAAATTTCTCAATCATAAACTTTTTTGAAAGAATTATGCCAAATTATCCTTGGACTCTTTTTTAATTGGTGTTTTAAATGGGAGGGGGTTGTGCTTTTAGAGTGCATAAGGAAAAGATACCTCTTAGGAAAATTAAATATATGTTACCAAACAGTGTCAAATAGATATAATTGAAGAAGAAATAATTTAAATAAGTGCTTTTAGAAACCACTTGATTGGCGGAGCCAAGATGGCAGAGAGGAAGCAGCAAGCTGCCTGAGCTCTCCTTCTGTTCCCTCAAAACGAACATTAAATCAAGCCTCTGGACGGATTCTGAAACTACAGAACCTGCAAAGAGACAGAGAGACACAGTCCTCCAACCAGAGATAATTTAGAAGACTTCAGGAAAAGGTCGGTCTGACTCGGGCAAAAGGGAGGCCCAGCGCAGGGCAGCAACCCAGCGCCGAGGGGGTCGGGGCAAATCAGCAGGAGCTGCGGGCCACAGCCGAACAACTGAGGCTCCCAGAACCTGGTTCAAAAATCTGGTGGCCAAGAAGGACAGTGGAAAAACCTACCTGCACCGGCCGAGAGGGCCGCGAACGGCGGGATCAGACGCCGGGGTCTGGCGCCTGGCTGGCCGAGCACAATCAGACAGGAAGTGCAGGACAGGGGATCTCCACACACCATAAAGGCCTCAGAGTAAAAGCCCGGTCACACAGCACCTATACACCTGCACAAGAAGCCCAAAACAGGGACCTTGGTGCCCCCAGAGCAGACCTCAACTTAAAGAATAAATAAATAAGCTGCAATAATGAGTAAGAAGCAAAAAAGAGCCCTCTCCATTGAGAGCTTCTGTATCAATAGGGAAGAAGCCAACACAAACTCAGATGAGGACAATAGCCTCAAATTGTCTACATCTGAAGCCTCACAAGGGAAGGTGAATTGGTCTCAAGAACAAAAAGCCTTCCTGGAAGAGCTCAAAAAGGATTTTAAAAATCAATTGCAAGAGGTAGAAGAAAAAATGGGGAGAGAAATGAAAGCAACACAAAAAAACTATGAAAAAAGAATCAGCAGCTTAGAAAAGGAAGCTGAAGAAAACAAAGCCTTAAAAAATTCACTTAGCCAAACGGAAAAAAAGGTACATAATCTCACTGAAGAAAACAATACCTTAAAAAATTCACTTAGCCAAATGGAAAAAAAGGTGCATAATCTCACTGAAGAAAACAATGCCTTAAAAATTAAAGTGGGACAGTTGGAAGAAAAGGAATCCATGAGACACCAAGAATCGGTCAAGCAGAATAAAAAAAATGAAAAAATAGAAGAAAATGTGAAATACCTCATTGGAAAGACAACTGATCTGGAAAACAGATCGAGGAGAGACAATTTGAGAATCATTGGACTGCCTGAAAGCCATGACCAGAAAAAGAATCTAGATACCATATTCCAGGAAATTATTAAGGAGAACTGCCCTGATATCATAGAATCAGAGGATAAAATCATCATTGAAAGAATCCATCGATCACCTCCTGAAAGAGACCCCAAAAGGAAAACTCCAAGGAATATTGTAGCCAAATTCCAGAATTATCAGGTGAAGGAGAAAATACTCCAAGCAGCCAGAAAGAAGCAATTTAAATATCATGGAGCCACAGTCAGGATTGCTCAGGACCTGGCAGCTTCAACATTAAAGGACCGCAAGGCTTGGAATATGATATTCCGGAAGGCAAAGGAGATTGGATTGCAGCCGAGAATCTATTACCCAGCAAAAATGTGCATTTTCTTTCAGGGGAAAAGATGGACATTTAATGACATTGGGGACTTTCAATCTTTCCTGGTGAAAAGACCAGAACTGAATAGAAAATTTGATCTCAACATACAAGTCTCAAGAGAAGTTTAAAAAGGTAAACAGAGGGGGGAAAAAAAAGTTACCCTATTAGGTTAAACTGTTTATATCCCTACACAGGAAGATAATACTCATAACTCTTAAGAACTGTAAATGTATTTGGGCAGAGAGAAGGACTTTATATAGAGGGTATAAATATAAATTGTCTTTGATGTGATGATACAAAAGAATTAAGGGGATAAAAAGGGAGTCTATGGGGAGGAGAGGAAAGGGGAGGTGGAATGGGATGAATTATATCATATGAAGAGGTGGAAAAAAACCTATTATAATAGAGGGAAAGAAAGGAGGGGGGAACATGGTTTCAACCCTATTCTCATTAGATTTGACTCAAAGAGGGAATAACATATACGTTCATTGGGATAAAGAAACTTAACTCACTCTTTAGGGAAACAAAAGGGGAAGGGAAAGGGGGGGACTGAGAAGGGAGGACAAAAGCAAGGGAGAAAAGGGTAAAGAAAAGAGAGGGGGGTGATAAAAAGGGAGGGCAGATTGGGGGAGGCAGGGGTAAGAAGTAAAACGTCGGTGAGGAGGAATAGGGTGAAAGAAGGGGGGAAAAGTACAAAGGGGGTAAATAGAATGGAGGGGAATAGACAGTCAGTAATAATAACTGTGAATGTGAATGGGATGAACTCTGCTATAAAACGGAAGCGAATTGCAGAGTGGATTAAAAACCAGAACCCTACAATATGCTGTTTACAAGAAACACATTTGAAGCAGAGAGATACACACAGAGTAAAGGTAAAAGGCTGGAGCAGAATATATTATGCCTCAGCTAAAGTAAAAAAGGCAGGGGTAGCAATCCTTATCTCAGACAAAGTGCAGGCAAAAATAGATCTCATTAAAAGAGATAAGGAAGGAAATTACATCTTACTTAAAGGTACTATAGATAATGAAGTAATATCAATATTGAATATGTATGCGCCAAGTGGTATAGCATCCAAGTTCTTAGAGGAGAAGTTAAATGAGTTACAAGAGGAATTAGATAGTAATACTATACTAGTGGGGGATCTGAATCTCCCCCTCTCAGAATTAGATAAATCTAGCCAAAAAATAAATAAGAAAGAAGTGAAAGAGGTGAATAGATTACTAGAAAAGTTAGACATGATAGATGTCTGGAGAAAATTGAATGGGGATAGAAAGGAATATACCTTTTTCTCAGCAGTACATGGCACATTTTCAAAAATTGACCATGTATTAGGGCACAAAAACATCATAGTCAAATGTAGAAAGGCAGAAATAGTAAATGCATCCTTCTCAGATCATGATGCAATAAAAATTACATGTAAGAAAGAGCCAGGGAAAAGTAGAATGAAAATCAATTGGAAACTAAATAATTTCATTCTAAAGAATGAATGGGCCAAACAAGAAATCATAGAAACAATCAATAACTTTATCCAAGAGAATGACAATAATGAGACAACATACCAAAATCTATGGGATGCAGCCAAAGCAGTGCTTAGGGGAAAATTTATAGCTCTAAATGCTTACATGAATAAAAAAGAGAAAGAGGAGATTAATGAATTGGGCATGCAACTTAAAAAGCTAGAAAAAGAACAAATTAGAAATCCCCAATTAGACACTAAATTAGAGATCCTGAAAATTAAAGGAGAAATCAATAAGATTGAAAGCAAAAAAACTATAGAACTAATCAATAAAACTAAGAGCTGGTTTTATGAAAAAACCAATAAAATAGATAAAATACTGGTTAATTTGATTAAAAAAAAGAAAGAAGAAAACCAAATTACCAGTATCAAAAATGAAAAGGGTGATGTTACCACCAATGAAGTGGAAATTAAAGCAATAATTAGGAAATATTTTGCCCAACTGTATGCCAATAAATTTGACAATCTAAATGAAATGGATGAATATTTACAAAAATACAAACTGCCCAGGTTAACTGAAGAGGAAATAAAATCCTTAAATAAACCCATATTAGAAAAAGAAATTGAACAAGCTATTAATGAACTCCCTAAGAAAAAATCCCCAGGGCCAGATGGGTTTACGGGTGAATTTTACCAAACATTTAAAGAACAATTAATTCCAATATTATACAAATTATTTGGAAAAATAGGTGAAGAAGGAGTTCTACCAAATTCGTTTTATGACACAAATATGGTGGTGATACCAAAACCAGGCAAAGCAAAAACAGAGAAAGAAAATTATAGACCAATCTCCCTAATGAATATTGATGCTAAAATCTTAAATAAGATATTAGCAAGGAGATTACAGCAAGTGATCACCAGGATAATACACTATGACCAGGTGGGATTTATACCAGGAATGCAGGGCTGGTTCAACATTAGGAAAACTATTAACATAATCAACCACATCAATAAGAAAACCAACCAAAATCATATGATTATCTCAATAGATGCAGAGAAAGCTTTTGACAAAGTACAGCACCCATTCCTAATAAAAACACTAGAGAGTTTAGGAATAGGGGGAGCTTTCCTTAGAATAATAAACAGTATCTACCTAAAGCCATCAGCAAGTATTATATGCAATGGAGATAAATTAGAGGCCTTCCCAATAAGATCAGGGGTGAAACAGGGATGTCCATTATCACCCCTATTATTTAATATTGTCCTAGAAATGTTAGCTTTAGCAATCAGAGAAGAGAAAGGAATTAAAGGAATTAGAATAGGCAAGGAGGAAACAAAACTATCACTCTTTGCAGATGATATGATGGTATACTTAAGGAATCCTCAAGAATCAAGTCAAAAATTACTTGAAACAATTAACAACTTTAGCAAAGTAGCAGGATATAAAATAAATCCACATAAATCATCAGCATTTCTATACATGACCAACAAAGTCCAGCAGCAAGAGATAGAAAGAGAAATTCCATTTAAAGTAACGGTAGGTAATATAAAATACTTGGGAGTCTACTTGCCAAGAAAAACCCAGGAACTCTATGAACACAACTACCAAACACTCTTCACACAAATCAAATCAGATCTAAATAATTGGAAAGATATCAATTGCTCATGGATAGGCAGAGCTAATATAGTAAAAATGACAATACTGCCTAAATTAATTTACTTATTCAGTGCCATACCAATCAGGCTACCTAAAAATTATTTTATACAGCTAGAAAAAATAATAACAAAATTCATCTGGAAAAACAAAAAATCAAGAATATCCAGGGAAATAATGAAAAAAAATTCACAGGAAGGTGGGTTAGCGGTACCAAACCTGGAGCTTTACTATAAAGCGGCAGTCATCAAAACTATCTGGTACTGGCTAAAAAATAGAGTGGTAGATCAATGGAATAGGCTAGGCTCAGGAAATGCAGTAGTAAATGACACTAGTAATGTAGTGTTTGATAAACCCAAAGACTCCAGCTTCTGGGATAGGAACTCAGTATTTGACAAAAACTGCTGGGAAAACTGGAAGATAGTATGGCAGAAATTAGGCTTAGACCAACATCTTACACCTTATACTAAAATAAGGTCAAAATGGATACATGATTTAGACATAAGAGGTGATACCATAGGTAAATTAGGAGAGAAAGGAATAGTGTACCTATCAGATCTTTGGAAAGGAGAACAGTTTTTGACCAAACATGAGATAGAGTATATTATAAAATGTAAAGTGGATGATTTTGATTATATTAAATTAAAAAATTTTTGTACAAACAGAAGCAATGCATCCAAAATTAGAAGGGAGGCAGAAAGCTGGGAAACAATTTTTGAGGCCAGTGCTTCTGATAAAGGCCTCATCTCTAAAATATATAGGGAATTAAATCAAATTTATAAGAATCCAAGTCATTCCCCAATTGAGAAATGGTCAAAGGATATGAACAGGCAGTTTTCTGATGAAGAAACCAAAGCTATCTATTCCCATATGAAAAAATGCTCTAAATCTCTAATGATTAGAGAGATGCAAATTAAAACAACTCTGAGGTACCACCTGACACCTATCAGATTGGCTAAAATGACAAAAAAGGAAGATAATAAATGTTGGAGAGGCTGTGGGAAAATTGGAACACTAATGCATTGTTGGTGGAGCTGTGAGCTGATCCAACCATTCTGGAGAGCAATTTGGAATTATGCCCAAAGGGCGATAAAGCTGTGCATACCCTTTGACCCAGCAATCCCACTTTTAGGTCTTTTGCCCAAAGAAATCATGGAAGGGGGAAAGGGACCCACATGTACAAAAATATTTATAGCTGCTCTTTACGTGGTAGCAAGGAATTGGAAGTTGAGGGGGTGCCCATCAATTGGGGAATGGCTGGACAAGTTGTGGTATATGAATACAATGGAATACTATTGTGCTGTAAGAAATGATGAGCAGGAAGAGTTCAGAGAAACCTGGAGGGTCTTACGTGAGCTGATGATGAGTGAGATGAGCAGAACCAGAAGAACATTGTACACAGTATCATCAACATTGAGTGTTGACCTACTGTGATGGACTATATTCTTCTCACCAATGCAATGGTACAGAAGAGTTCCAGGGAACTCATGATAGAAGAGGATCTCCAAATCCAAGAAAAAAAAAGAAAGAAAGAACTGTGGAGTATAGATGCTGATTGAACCATATTATTTCTTTTGTTTTGGGTGCTGTTGTTTTTTTTTTCTATTTTGAGGTTTTGCATCACTGCTCTGATTCTTTCTCTTGTAACAGGATTAAAGCAGAAATAGGATTAATGTTATTATGTGTATATATATGTGTGTGTATATATATATCTATATGTATATGTATAGATATATATAGATATAACCTATATCAGATTACCTGCTGTCTAGGGGAGGGGGGGAGGGAGGGGAGGGAGGGAGGGAGAAAAATCTGAAATTGTAAAGCATGTATAAACAAAAGTTGAGAACTATCTTTACATGTAACGGAAAAAATAAATTATCTCATAGATAAAAAAATAAAAAAATAAAAAAAAAAATGCAGCTTAAAATTAAAAAAAAAAAAAAAGAAACCACTTGATTTATCTCTAGGAAAGAAGAGTAAAATGTAATCAGGTAAAAAAAGAAATGTGAAAAACAAATTATTTTGACATGAGCTTAATAATGCAGTGACTTTACATGTATGCACTGATAATTGGAAGAGAGGAAAATTCCAAACAAAATGGTAAAGCAAGTGGCTTGTCTCAGACACTACCAGATTCATCTGCTTCTAAAACCATAAACTTTAGGGGAAAAAGGGACATTGTTCTTCTTTCATCTCCCTCCTAGAGATTGAACATTTGGGATTTAAATTAGGAATAGACCTTAGAGATTGTCAAGTCTCATTGTCTTATTTTAAAGGAGAGAAAACTAAGGTGAAGAGACTTTCTCAGAGGCCCAAAGTTTGTGAGAGGAGTTGGCAATAGAAGCTCTGCCTTAATTTTTAAATTGATATATTCTTAATTACCTTTGTATGAAGCCAAGCATAGATCACTCCAGTGATGGGTCTTCAAAAAATGTTGATACCTCTTGGTAAGACATTATTTCAGGAAGCAACAAGATCTTATAGATCTCAAACTCTTGCCCTAAGGTCCATTTGTTCTGATATTCAGCCTCTTGTCTAGAATTGGCCAAAGTCACATTCATTCCTGTACAGTTCCAAATCTTATTCTTTTCTCCTTTTGTATGTGAACTAGACAGGAATGAATGTGATACTGGCAAATTATGGACAAAAAAAATGTGTGTATATATACATACACACATATGTATGTACTCATATTTTTCTGTGTATATATGTTGACATGTGGGTATATGCACACGTACATATCCATATCCATATCCATATCCATATCCATATCCATATCCATATCCATATCCATATCCATATCCATATCCATATCCATATATAGTAAGGACTTAATAAAAACTTTCCATTTTTACAGTATATCCTTCCATGTGCACTAGACATTATACAATCCCCACATACTCTGTGATCCAGTGACACCAATCTCCTCTATATTTGTTGGGATGGAGCAGGAAATAGTTAATATCCAGACTTCAGGCATTTTCTTTCCCTGTCCTCTATGACTAGAATATTCTACCTATTCATTTTTTGCCTCCTGGCTTCCCTGGCTTTGGGTAGAGTAGCCTTTTCCATTTATGTAACATCACATCACATTTCTTCATTTCCCACCTGGCTGCATTCTTGTGGACTTTGTCATACTTATCATGCATACAATATTACAAGAGCCTTGAAACAAATTCCCAGTCAGTTATTCCCAACTGTATGACCCCTTCCTCTCTTGGATTGGAGTGGGTGGTAATTGGACAGCAGAGAGATCCTCCCAGATCTTCCAATTAAACAGGGTACTTAAGGTGGTCATCCCTTCATTTACCACTACCTCACCCCCTTTTTAGCTTCATTTCTCTGTTGTCCTTTCCCCATTTGATTGGAACTTCCTTGACAGCGGGACTATTTTTTGCCCCCCCCTTTTTTGTATCCCCAGTTCCTAGCACAATTCCTGGCATGCAGTAGGAGCTTAAAAACAAATATTTATTAACAGATTGATGGACATAGCATTTTTGTTCATAAGGCTGATCCTATAGAAGAAACAGAAAGAATGCATTAAACAGTGGTATAGAGCACACAGGAGCACACAAATGGCAAAAAATAATATTTTGGAATTTTATAGTTACTAAATGATCAACTCAAATAGAGCCTAGCTGAGTCACCCTGGAGTGGAATTGCTGAGTACTATGGTATGTTCTATTTCTTCCATTAGCACTATCATAAATCCCAAGCAACTATCCAAGGCTAATCTTCCACGGAAATGATACCAGATTTTACATCATTGAGAAGTTATTGTATGGCATATTAAGTTTCTGCCTTGGGAAGAGTTTAACTTTTGCTGAGTCAGAATAAATGTCAGCAAGAGACATTTCCCAGAATAAGGAGAAAAATTAGCAACAGAAAAGAATCTGATATCACTTGAGGGGGTTTAAAGGAAAACCACAAAGTACTTATATGCAAGATCCACTTAAGATGAATTTTTTTTCTTCATTTGTGTATCTTTCCCTCCCTTTTCTAGTTTTAGTTTCCAAGAAGAACTTAGTCTATGGCTACTGGTTTCTCTGTTTTTGATTCAATTTATTTTCAACTGGGATTTTAAGCAGAGCAGAGAGTTCTGGTTGCTACTATGATTTTGCATTAGGGAATTAAATCTAAAGATATCTAATAACAATAAAAAATAAACAAATGCAATTTAGAATTAAGGTTCATCAAGTTGCTTAAAAAAAAGAGATATTCTTGTTGTGTTTGCATAGGGTTGTGATAGACATGTGGAGACATATTATGTTCAATTGACTCAGAACTGAAGTTTCAGTGAAGAGTTTTCTGATCCTTGCTCTCAGCCTAGATAAATTACGGATTTTCCTATTTTTTGTTGATGACTTTTGTTTCAATCCTCCTTTAAAATAAAGAAAATTTTAGGCAAAACTGGCCAAGAAAAAATATTGTGTCTGAGGATGTATGCAGCATTCTGTACTAGAAGTAATAGGATGACAGATTTAAAGCTTGAAAGGAACTTAGAGGCCATCTAAATGTAACTCCTCATTTGATAAATTAGTAATTGAAGTGAAGAAAGGTTATGTGACTTACTAACAAAGCTACTAAATGTCTGAGGCAGGACTTGAACTCAAGTCTTTTGGCCTCTAACCTTTTTATACACTACACTCTACTCGAAGAATGAAAATATGTGTTTATCATTTATTACATGTGATAAAAAGTTATCAATGAAATTAATATGAATTCTAATGCCTTATAAAAATGTTTTCATTTACATTATTGTAGTGATTGGGTCTATTGTTCTCCTGATTCTGCTTACTTTACTCTTCATCAATTCACACAAGTTTTCATTTGTTCCCTGAATTCCTCATATTTTTCATGTTTTACTGTACTTACATTACACTGCATGTATACAATATACATTTCAATTTAAGGCAATTATATTCATTTAGCTCATTAATCAGTTATTATAGCCATTTCTCAATGTGTGGCAGTAATTTTGACTTGTTTTTAATTCATCTTTTACTTTTTGAAGAACTTTGCTCTCCTTTCACCTCCAAAGAACCAGAATTTACTATAACTATAATTGTCTTTAAAAGACAACATTCATCTCAATAGATCCTCATCCACATTATGTGTGGCTTTCAGTTTACAATCAAATTAAATTTATGTTCATATGTTTAAATTAGCCTATGTAATCATGTTTGTTCAAATGAATTAGATATAATTATTTGCATACATTTTATTGTGATAAATTATACCATTGTGTTATACTATATAGATCTTTGAAGGCAAGAGATATGGCATCACATGTTATATTTTTGTCACCATGACCTAAAGCCTTGGCCTAGTACCTTGTCCTATCATAGACACTCAAAATATATGAATGGATGGATAGATGGATGGACAAATAAATGGATTTGAATGCAACAATGAGTTCATTCCAAATGTCTTGTTTGAAACAGAAAGCTGATATCCAGAGCTTGCCTTACATAGTTGTTGTCCTTCATTCTCAAAGAGGACTAAAATGACATCACTATGTTGAAGTCAAGATACAGTGTGTCCAACTGTGGCCGATCAGATCAATGCAAGATCAGAAGGCTCTACCACAAGTTGGGCGCAAATAGTCCATGTGAATATTTGGAGTGGACATGTCTCTAAATTTTCACATATCACATTTCTTTTGAGCTACTGTAATTCTGCTTCACTAAGAGAACACAGTGGAACCTTCTTAAATGAAGTCACATAATGCTAGGTGGTCCTTTGCCAGTATCTACCATATCACACAATCAATTTCAAAATTCTTCAGAGAGACCTTGAGAGTGTCCTTCTATCACTTCTTCTGGCATTCATGTGAATGCTTTCCTTGCATGAGTTCTCCATAAAATAGTCTTTTAGGCTGTGTAATTTAAGATTCTAAATGTGGATTCTAATCTGTTCCCCCAGTTTTGTGGGAAACTGACTAAAATCACTGATAAAATGAGTTTAGGTTTTTAAGGGTTTATTGAAAAATATAAAGAAAAAGATTGAGAACAGAATTCCAACAGCCTGGCATTCCTATCTTTCCTCAAATTTCCTGTGAAGTCCTCTGCCGCCACCACCACCATCAAGTCAGGAACCCAAAAAGAACGAGAGCTCTCCGCACAGGCTCTCTCTCCTCCTTCCTGTCTCCTCCCAGAAAATAGGAGGCTCCTCAAGTTGATTGGCTGGTAGCCTTGATAGACAGCACCCATGAGTAAAACGTCATTTCCTGACGCCAAGGAAAAGGCACATGGCCTTGCCCTCTGAGGCATTTTCCTCATGGCAGAGCTTTCCCACAGCAAGTCTCCAGTAGGTGACATCATTCCAATCATTACAAGGCAAATGTACATTCAGTATTTGAATAACATAGCCAGCCCATTGGAGTTGTACTCTCTCCAATAGAGTTTGAATGCTTGACAGGCTAACTCAAAAAAAGACTTGTTCCTCTACCAGTGGTTGGTACTTTGCCTTGCCTGTTGATGTCCAGAATCTTCCTAAGACAATTCAAATGGAAGTGATTCAGTTTCCAGGTATTTCACTGGTATACTGTCTAGGTTTAACAGGCATGCAACAATGATGAGGGCAGCACAACACTGCTGTAGACTTTCAATTTGGCAGGCAGTCTAATACATTTTTTCTCCCACACTTTCCTTCAGAGCCTCCCAAACATTGAGTTAGCTATGGCAATGTGTGCGCCAACCCCATCCTCTATGGGTACAGCCTTGGAAAGTATACTTCCAAGGTAAGTGAACTTATCTACAATATTCAATATTTCTCTATTTGCTCTGATAGTACCATGTATAAATCGCAGGGTGTTTGCTTGTGGAAAAACTGTGTTTTCTTGGTATTAATTGTGAGGTCAAAATTTGCACAAGCAGTTCAGGTCCAGAGGTTGCACTGAATGTACAATTATCTAGAAACAAAAAGTCATGCACCAGTTCTCCTCCACTTTAGTCTTGGCTTGTAGCCTTTTCAAGTTAATTTTTTCTGTTGGTTTGGTAGCTGACCTTGATGCTGCTGTGTTTCTCCTCCTTTGATGACAACATGTTGAAAGCATCATGCTAAACAACATGGGGGTAAGCACACAGCCCTACATTACCCCATTGGTACTGAGAAAGCATGAGAACATTTTCAATTATCCAGAACATGTGCAAGGATGCTATTATTAAATTGATGCACAACACTGATGAACTTCTCTGGACAATCAAATTTTGCCATAATTTTCTGTTAGGTTCATGACTGACAGTATCAAAGGACTTGGTCAGCAGAATATTGTGCATAGACTTCTTTTCTGCTCCAGATATTTCTACTGAGGTTGTGAGGCAGCAAACAGCATATCGACCACTTCTCAGAAGTTTATGAAATTATACTATCTTGGTTAGATGACCATCTTCCAGGTGAAGGATCAGTCTATTAAGGAGAACTTTAGTAAGAATCTTGCCAGCAATTACTAAGACAGAGTTACCACTCACAACCTGTGATTGTCACAGGACAATCAATTCCCTTTACCTTTATAGAGATGGACAATGGAGGCATCCTTGAACTCCTGGGGGATAATCTCCTCTTGCCATATAACCCAGAAAACTTCTGTCAGCCTTTGTATGGGCAGAGTATTTCCTGCCTTATAAATTTCAGCTGGAATAGAATCAGCACCAAACACTTTGCTACATGAAAGGAAGCTAATGGCATTCAAAATCTCTTCTTTATTTGGAAATTCAGTTAGAGATGGATTTACTTCCACCTATGATATCTGCTCAGTGGTTTACACATAGATTGATGATGTTCCGTTGAGAACATTATGAAAGTCATTCAGTCCATCTTTCCAGGATAATGTCTTTATCACTAATCAATGTAGCTCCATCGGCCCCATAGGTCTTTGGCCCATAAATAGCCTTTTAGGGATGATAAAAATTCTTCGGATTGTTACCATCAGTTTAAAACAATATCATCTGATTTCTTATTGATTCAAGAATCCTGCATCTCTCTAAGCTTCACTTTCACTTTACTTTTGATGGAGTTAAATAGTACCTTCTTGGAGACAAATGAACTATCCTGCTGGTTTACCCTGTATAGTTTCTCTCTCTCTCTCTCTCTCTCTCTCTCTCTCTCTCTCTCTCTCTCTCTCTCTCTCTCTCTCTCTCTCTCTCTCTCTCTTCCTCTCTCTCTCTCTCTCTCGCTTTCTCTCTCTCATTTTTGTTTGGTAGTTTCTGAACTTCCCCATCATTTTCATAATACCAGTCTTGACATTTATGAGTGTTCAGGCCCAGATGAATAAATGTAGTACTGTACACCAAATGTCTGAAAGCTACATACTCCTTTTCTGCTCCACTGTTGCCAACTGTGTGTTGGCTCAGCTTTCCCTCCAACGTAGAAACAAAATGTTTCTACTCTAAGGAGTTCTCTACTCTGTTGATATTAAATCTTCTGGTATTTATCTTGCATTGGAGCCACTGCTTTTATTGAATGTGAATATTTAGCTTGGAGAGGATAAGTCTATGATCAGTCCATTACTCCGTGCCAAATATTGCCTTTGTCACTCTCACATCCTGTCTGTTTCTGCTGCTTACAGTGAGATATAGTCCATTAAATGCAATGTTTCTTACAAGGGTGCATCCATGAAGTTTTTTTGTGTTTAAAACAAACAGAAGACAGTGTTGGTGATGAGAAGATCATGAGATGCCCAAGTATTCAGTCATAAGTGAGCTTTGATATTCCTGATGTTGAGGGTATCCAAGTCTCCATAAAACTCTTATTTGACCTCATAAGGGCTTGTCATGGTAGGAGCATAGGCACTGACAATGGAGGCATAGTTCTTTCCTGTAAGTAGCAATCACGTTTTCATGATTCTGTTGTTTTCTCCTTTTTGTAGATGTACAAGTTAGTTGACTAGATTCATTTTCTGTTTGATTTTTGTGGGGCAATGAGGATTAAGTGACTTGACCAGGGTCACACAGCAAGTAAGTGTCAAGTGTCTGAGGAAAGATTTGAACTCAGGTCTTCCTGAATCCAGGGCTTGTGCTTTATCTACGCTTCACCACCTAGCTGCCCCTGGTAGATTAGTTTTGATTGCAAAATCTATTCCAACTTCATGGCACTCCCCTTCACTGCAGCCACTCCATAAAATGTGTATTTAACTCCAACTTTGGTAAGGCAGTCTTCATTTACCAGCCTTATTTCACTCAGCACTACTTTTTAGATGTGATACCTGCTGAATTCTCTCTCAACAAAAGCTATTCATCTTTCAGTTCTACTGGGGATTTTGTTGTCCATAAGTATGCGTACATTAGATGTACTGATGGTGAGTAGAATCAACCTCACAAAAGTTTCTGTGCTTTTTTTGTGTTTTGACTGCCGGGTGGAATCCCCATCTGTCACCTCAAGCTGGCCAGACTTGGCTGCAGCAGATAATTTTTAGAGAATCTTTTCTAGCCCCTTCCTTATTCCAGGAGATGAACAGTGTGATCCTTTAAAGACTGCTCAGACACTGAGAGGTCTGCAGAATTCCGCTGCCCCTTTCAGTGCGACAATGACTATATGGCCTGGTTGCCTGCGAGCAGGGTTGTAACTACAACTCCCAATGTATCTCCACCTGCTGCATTTTCCTGTCAGCAAAGGGCTTTCAGATAGGCAAAAGTGATAAAATTGGCACAGGTGATGTCTTTTGACTCACACAAATTGGATTTAAGTGAGTTAGAGCTGTGCAAAGTTGTCGGCCTCACTCTTTTTTCAGAGTCATGAAAGTCCAATAGCAAGACAAAGTCAAGACGGTTGGCGATGCCTCAGGATTCAATAGATGATGTTGGTGTCTTCAATGTCTCTAAGTGCTCTAAGTACTCCATAGCACCTGCTTTTTCCCCCTTTATGACTGTTAGTACAAATTGTTCTCACCCACCCATTCACATGCTTGAAAATGTTCACATGCTTGAGGGAGACATCCACCCCCTACTAACTGACCAATTTGAGACTTCCTATTTACCCTCAACCTGGTTTAGCCCATTTGCCAAAACAGTTTCCTCGTGTGTGGCTTCTGCACATGCTTTAGCTTCTTGGAGCCACAGGTAAGAGTTATGTGGATCAGGTGGAAAGCAGCACTGAAAAGGGCTTGGCAGTCCTCCCACCATAGGTACTAGCTTTTCCTGAACATACCCTTTTGTCACAAAAATTTCTAGGTCCCAATGTTAGACAAAGAAAGAAAAAGTCTCCAAACCAAAGAAAATAGGTTTATTGAGAGAGGAATCCAATCTCACAATAAAGCTGGTCTCAGGTCTAGGACCCAAAGACCCCAAGCTTCAGGATCTATGAATATTTATGCCCTAAATCAAGAAGTACATTGTTGGCCATGATGGCATTTATTCACATATATGTTCTTACAGCATAATACTCTTTTTTTAAGGCATAAGGGGTAAACATTTGCATTATACATGCTTCAAATATACCTCAAATATGAGTAGCCTAAATTTCATTCCTCAACAGAATACATGACATCATCATTTGCAACAACCACTTTTCATATACTTTTTTTTTAGTGAGGCAATTGGGGTTAAGTGACTTGCCCAGGGTCACACAGCTAGTAAGTGTTAAGTGTCTGAGGCCGGATTTGAACCCAGGTACTCCTGACTCCAGGGTTGGTGCTCTATCCACTGCGCCGCCTAGCTGCCCCTTTCATATACTTTTGTATTACTTTTTACAATTCTGATTAGTTAATTCCATGTATTTTTAGTAAGTTGAACTTTCATTTGATTATACTTTTTTTTTTTTTTGGTGAAGCAATTGAGGTTAAGTGACTTGCACAGCTAGTAAGTGTCAAGTGTCTGAGGTCGGATTTGAACTCAGGTCCTCCTGACTCCAGGGCCAGTGATCTATCCACTGTGCCACCTAGCTGTCCCTGATTACACATTTTTAACCAACAAGTTGCCTCACTTTTCCAATAATCTATCAATTAAAGCATTATCAGCTACTAAAATCTAAAATCACTAAGAAATTTAGGACTGGGGGAAATTTCACTCACATTATACTACATACAGGCAAAATAGATGGCTGTATACATGGTGAGATTTCAAAGATACCAGAAAAAAGACTTTCCCCTTCACATCTGCTCTTCAAAAATCTTTCCCCAACCTGTTCACTAAAAATGAATTATTTTTCTTGATAGACAAAACCTTTAAATCCTTACTCAGAGAGAATGACAAATTTACTCCCTTGAAAGAGTTACTGAGGGGTAAAAGATTGATAACAACTACTCAATTACATGTATAAGAAAATATATATTAGGAGGAGAGAATAAAGTGTCTGACATATTAGGAGATGTGCCCAATTGGCTAATGAAAAAAGGAGATGCTCTCAAGATTCATAAAGGACACAGTAGGGTAGGATGAGTACTCAATCAATACATAATCGTTAATCACCTAAAATGTGACAGGAAGTCTGTTACATATTGGAGATAATCATCATCATTATAATCATAATAACGAACATATAGCACTTACTATGTGCTAAGCACTTTACAATTAATATCACTTTTGATTGTCACATCCATGCTACCAGGTAGGTGACATTATTATCCCCTTTTTCAGATGAGAAAACTGAGGCAAACAGCGATTAAGGGATTTAACCAGGGTCACATAGCTAGTAAATGTCTAAGGCTAAATTTTAACTCATTTCCTCCTGACATGAAGTCCATGGCTCTATCTTTTTTACCACCACAAAAAACAAAAGTTCTAATCCTCATGGAGCTTTAAATTTGAAAGAGGAAGACAATATGAGGTTCATGGGGTGAAACCAAGCAGAAAAGCTGATGAGGGATTAAAGTGTTGAAGATAAACTCCTCCAATTTAACAATGGAGTCTACAGATAATCTTGTCAAAGACATAGGATTTTGCTTTTTAAATTGCATTACAAATCAGAGGTACAAGAGATACTGATAAAGGCATAAAATTGGTCTCCAACAAACACTGAGTTATAGAATGGTTGCTCAATTCAGAATGATATATTTTAGGGTAAACCTTTTTTCACTCCACTATGATTAGTAAGTGATGGGAAAGACCTTTTTCCTTATTGAAGAGAAATTGGTTTTGCTTAAAATAAGACTTAAGAACCTAAAGCAATCTTACAGATAATCTTATCCAATATCTTCCTCCCATTTTAAATGAAAGGAAAGTAAATCCCAGAGAGACAAAGTTATCTTTGCCAAAATTTAAAAAAAATACTAAGAGGAAGAGTTGGAATTCAAATCCAGGATCTCCAATTTCATTTTTAGGAAGGTCACATAAGTAGTATATAACAAGGCTAGTATTCACACACAGGCCTTTGAATCCAATGTTGTTTTCAATGTATGATATGATCTGGAAGATCTCCTGTGTGTGATAGGCCACTTCTTACATACTGTACTAATTTCAAGTTATGCTTACAAATTTCCAAAATTGCACATGCTTAGAAGTAGTTTCATAATTTTACAGATCATTTATTGTACATTTTTTATGATTAAGAAAAAAAGTTTAGAGGGAGGAGGTATTCTCTTTAACTTTGAATTGACAGTGTTTTTTTTCCCCATTTCAGAAAAAAAAAGTTCACCATTGTAGCTTGGCAACTAACTTAGTTCATTTTCTTAAAAGCAAATGAAAGAAAAAAAACATCATGTTTCTAAAGGTACAGGGTCTTGGTAGAAGACTTCATGGAAACTCCAAAATGTTTGAGTCAAAATTTTAACTAGGTCAAGGTGACCAGAGTTTTGCTCCAGGGTACCAAAATTCACAGGGTGTTTGTGTTCCTTAAGCAACATAGAAACAATTAAAATTAGTACCTAGTTAGCAAGTATAATTAGTCAAAATAGTAGGTTACCAGATGGCCTACTTCTTCATTTAGCAGAATGGGATTCAACTAGGATAAGCTCCTATTTATCCTGATTCATCCTTACCCTGCCCTGTGCTGTGACTTCAAGCAGCCTAGATTCTCTCTGTCCCACCATTGCTCCCCTCACCACTTTCTGCAATCACTAAAGCCTCCATGACTGAATTTGTTTTTCTTTGTATGATTATCACATCATTAATGATAAAGTTGATATAGAGAAACTCATGTGTCTCCCTCTGGGATCATTTTTACTATCTACCCCAGATGTCAAAACTGATAGTTCATATTTTCTTTTGGATTTATTGGACTAATATTTAAATAACTGCTTTATTGGAAATCACATTCCCAGTTTTTAGGACACACAAATAAAACAGAGGTGAAAGTAAAAATATTTGAATCTAGCAGGGTAAAAAGGAAAGTATGATATACATACATTTTCTTCAACAAACTCCAGATATTTTTGACAATTTTGAGAATTTTCTGGGGGCAGCTAGGTGGCACAGTGGATAAAGTACCAGGCCTGGATTCAGGAGAACCTGAGTTCAAATCTGTCCTCAGACACTTGACACTTACTAGCCATGTGATCCTGAGCAAGTGACTTAACCTTCATTGCCCTGCCCAGAAAACAAAAGGGGGGGGGAGAGAGAGAGAGAGAGAGAGAGAGAGAGAGAGAGAGAGAGAGAGAGAGAGAGAGAGAAAGAGAGAGAATTTTCCTAATACAGAATCACAATTACCTGAACAAAGATGGGAGAAATTCCATATAGCACATGATTAGTCTGAGTAGAGAATTTACCATAGTTAGATCACGAAAGCATTCTATGTAAGCATGGTTGCTATAGACCATTCACTCATGATGTGGAAATTTCTTTATTAAACATAACACTGTCTTTATTACCTAGAATGGGATTTTTACTTTCAAAGGAAAACATTGGTTTTTGTTTTGTTTTGTTTTTAATAAAAGTATTTTATTATTTTCCAGTTATATGTAGAAATAGTTTTCAACATTTGTTTATATAAGATTTCCAATTTCAAATTTTTCTCCCTCCCTCCCCCCCTTACCTCCCTCCCCTAGACAGCAGACAATCTGATATAGGTTATATATACATAATAACATTAAACATATTTCTGCATTAGTCATGTTATACGAGAAGAATCAGAGCACAAAGAAAAAAACCTCAAATCAGAAAACCAACAGCACCAAAACCAAAAGAAATAGTATAGTCCAATCAGCATCTATAGTCCATGGTTCCTTTTTTTCCCCTGTATTTGGGGAGCCTTTTCCATCATGAGTCCTTTGGAACTTTCTTGTTCCATTGGATTGGTGAGAAGAATCTAGTCTATCACAGTTGATCAACCTATAATGTTGATGATACTGTGTATAATGTTCTTCTGGTTCTGCTCATCTTACTCATCATCAGTTCATGCAAGTCCTTCCAGGTTTCTCTGAACTCTACCTGCTCATCGTTTCTTACAGCACAATAGAATTCCATTACATTCATATACCACAACTGGTTTAGCCATTCCCCAATTGATGGACATCCCTTCAATTTCCAATTCCTTGCCACCACAAAAAGAGCAGCTATAAATATTTTGGTACATGTGGGTCCTTTGCCCTTTTTTATGATCTCTTTGGGGAAAAGACCCAAAAGTGGTATCGCTGAGTACATTGTTTTTCTAATGATGCTGAATATTAACTTCTTGGACAAATCTGCAGAAACATAAAAGATGTAATCACAGTTCTAGATCTGATGTAGTGATGTATGACAATTTTAGTGGGGAAAACAAAAAAGAAAACATCTAGGTCATTGGGAAAATAGTGCTCACCTTGCTTAATAGGTTGATGGTATCAACAGTTACTTTTGAAAAAAAATGAATTTTTCAAAATTGAGCTATGCCGCTTGGCAAGAATTTAAAGAAATTCAAGGTGAACATCATTGTTCTAAGTACTGATAATAAAAAGACAAAAATGAAAAGTAGTATCTGCCCTTCAAAAACTTACATTCTTCTTGAAGGATATAGAAATTAAAGAGATGAGAGAAAAAATAAGGAACAAGGAAAGAGTTCTAACAACCAAGGGCATCAGGAAAGGCTTCCTACAGGATATCTCACCTGAGCTAAGCCTTGTAGGTAGTTAAAGAATCTAAGAGGAAGGAATGAGGAGAGAGGGTGCTCAAGGGATGAGGGGGTAAGTGGAAGTGGGCAAAGCGTGTATGCTTTATTCATAAAAGAGTATGTGAATAAGAACAGAAATATGGAATAACATTATGGTATAGTGAATTCAGGTACTAGTTTGGTGATAAATATGTTTTTCCATATGTTGTGGTTAAGAATGAATACTATTATGAATATTTTTGCTATTTAGCTATTTCGTAGGCAATCGAAACAAGTACATTATTCCATGCAAAATCGATTAATGCTTTCTACATATGCACACACAATTTTTTAGAGTTTTAATTCAATAGAGCTATCTGGCAAAAAGAGTGAAATTGATTGTATGTATAGACACAGAGCCTCCACTCAAGCCTTCCTCCAACATTTCATTCTAGTACAAAGTGGATTTTGGATTCTTGGAGGCTATAACAGCCACTTTTCTGGACAAATCTTATGAGCTGGAAATGCTCAGTGTATGAATCCAATGATAGTCAGTACGCCTGACATATGAGAATCAGATTAAGGTTGCTCATGTTTGGTAATGTTTGTCTAAAGGTCACCCATAGGTTTCTTAATTCTGTATTCAAAGCTACACCTAAGGTCCAACTACAAAACTCCCAAGGGTTATCATCTACTTTGATGAAGAAAGTCAACAATAAAAAATTATCTTTGAATTCTAAAGTACTGAAATAGACATGCACCATCACTTTCATAAACTAATTTGATGCTTGGGGCTGGTGAGCTTTTTATTTTAACAAATTCATAACATATATTTCCAAGCTAGTTTGCAGGAGTAGAACTATAGTTATAGCCATAACTTAAGCTGCAAAAAAACCCAAAGTCCATGTAACTTTTTGAGAACACAAGTTTGGGAGTCAAGAAACTTTATTCTAATTCTAATGTGACAAGTAGCTCCATTTATGACTCCCTTATCATTTTTGTACCTCAGTTTCCTTATCTATAAAATTAATATGATGAAATTTTCAGTAAAGTTCTTTAAGTCATAATGTTATATAATTCTAATATCAGAATAATTATCATCAGGCCTAAGAGGATCCAAGAAATTATGATAAATAACATTAGCCAACAAAGATGAAGGCCGAGTTCCATCAATAGCTGCTAAAGTATGGATGAGTTCTGAGACAAGATTAAGAAGAGCTAATTGACAGTTAGGCCTTCAGCTTTCATTATCTAGTTCTTTCACCATCAGCTGAAAAAGTGTCTTGATTGAAATGAGAACTTTCTTCCCTTTACCAGTCACTGAAGGTCTTGGGGGGGAAGATGTGGTAGTTGAAGATGGATAGCTATAATTTTTTTCATTAAATTAAAAGTCAAGGTCATCTGTTGAAACAGAGGGGTTTAGCAGTCCTGAGTAGATGCAGATAAAGAAGGAATTTTGGAGTCATGATTGCAAAAACATGACAGAATCCCTCAGGGAGGAATTTAAAAAATCCTGTGCATTACTGAAAAGCTTTCTGTGTATAGGAACAAAAATCTTGTGGCCCCAGTTGGGATATTTGTATGACTTCCTCCAGATGGATTCAGGAACTTAGAAGTAAAAGCAGAGACTGCAGATTGTGGAGTTTATTTGGAGTTGTCTTAAATTTGATCCAGGTATGATATTGGAAGCATGTAAATAACAAAGGGGCAATAGTAACAAAGGTCTCAGGGGTTAAAGTACAGTATATATTTGAATTGCCCAATTATAATCATGATTTCATGGAATGAGAATTTGGCCAGAATTGTTACTGGAGAACATAATTTTAGAGTTCAACATCATGGAAGTAGCTGTTGTCTAATCCCCTCCTCACATCTGGCCAGGTCACTCTCCTTCCTTCCACAATGAATTAGATACCTGGTTCATAATTTTCTTCCTCACATTAATTCTCCCTCAAGTACCCTAACCACTCAATTCTAGCACCTATTCACCTCTCAAGAAGTACTCTTCCACTCCATCTGAGCCACATACCCTTGTCATTGCCCAAAAATAAATCATCCCCAAGTTCAAGAATTCAGAAATGCCCTTATCAGACCATAATCTATCAACTTTGCACCTCTCCTTCTGCGTTCCCTTACATAATCTTACTCTTAATCCTTACCGTTTCCAAACCATGAATTATTTCCTGGTCCATCTCCATTGCATTAGTCACTTTCTCATTTTCTTCCCATCTTGAATCCTAATGAACCAATTAAAGTCTCCACAGTCCTCTTTTGAGTCACTAACTTCTTTCTTATAATGCCAAATATGTCCAGACAAACTTTAGCCTTGGATCATTCCCATCATTTGTCACTTTAATTCTTACATATGTGCTGATGAACAAAGGTAGAGAAAAATTATGCAACCATTCTGACTGGGTCCACTACAGATATCTGTCATATAACCTCAACTGGGCCATCACTGCTGCTAGGCAATCCTACTATATCTTTCTCATCATTTCACCATCCCAATCTCCACTGTGGTTCTTTCAAAACTTTTCAACACTCCTCAAACCTCTCATGGCTCCTCTTCGCCTCACTCTTTCCTTAAGGAACCTTGCCTCATATTTTTAGAAAAAAATTGAGGCCATTTGCTGTGAATTCCTTCTTCTCCCCTCTTTCTCATCTTCTATAATTCAGGTTCTTTCTCCTCTTTCACTGCTGTTTCACATTTCAACGTGATCTCCTTACCAAGGCTAAACCCTCTATTTGTTCAAGTGATTCTATTCTAGCCCATCTACTTCAACAGATTGTCCCCTTTATTATCCACAGTGTTTTCCTTATTGTGAGTACTCTGCTGTCTCATTTCCTACTGCCAACAAAAATGCCCACATCTCTCCTACCCTGGGGCAAAAACCCTCATTTCATCCTTCCATAACTGCTATCATCTTATTTCTCTTCTACCCTTTGTAGCTAAACTCCTTGAAAGGCTGTCCACACTAAGTGTCTCCATTTTTACTCCTCTCACTCTCTTCTTAACCCCTTACAGTCTGACTTTTGACCTTATCATTTTACTGAAACTGTATTCTCCAAGGTTACTAATGATTTCTTATTTGCCAAATTTAATGACCTTTTCTTAATCCTCATTCTTCTTGACTTCTCTGTAGCCTGTGGTAATATCGGTCAGTTTCGCCTGGTTTTGCTCCTAATTCATAGACCTCTCCTTTACTGTCTCCTCTACTACATCCTCCTCAAGATCATGCCCTTGACCAATAGGTATCCCTCAGGATTCTGTCCTGGGTCCTCTTCTCTTTTTCCTCTATATTGTTTACCTAGTGATTTCATAAACTCCCAAGCATTTATTTACCATCTCTATGCTGATGATTCTCAAATCTATCCTCTCCAATCTCTCTGCTGACATCTAATCTCACATCTCCAATTACCTTTCAGTCATCTTTAATTTAGTGTAGAGTAGAAATCTTAAAATCAATGTCAGGGGCAGCTATGTGGCACAGTGAATAGAGCACTGGTCCTGGAGTCAGGAGGACCTGAGTTTAAATCCGGCCTCCGACACTTGACACTTACTAGTTGTGTGACCTTGGGCAAGTCACTTAAACCCAATTGCCTCACCAAAAAAAAAATCGATATGTCCAAAACAGAATTAATTTTCCTTCTGCCTAAACCCACTCCCACTTTCCCTATCATCAGAGAGAGCAACACCATCCTCCCAGTACCACAGACTCACAAAGATGGAGTTATTCTGGTTTCTTCACTATCTCTCACCACCCCCCACCCCCATTCAAGCTTTTGTTAAGGTCTATTGATTTCACCTTTGAAGTTTTACTTAATTAAATCCTTTATCTCTCCTCTAACACTGCTCATACTCCACATCACCTTGAAGCTTGAGTACTTCAATATCCTTCTAATGGATCATTCTGCTTCTAGTCTCTCCCCACTCCAATCCATTATCTATTCAGTCTCTAAATAATTTTTCCTAAAACATAGATCCAAACAAGCCAGCTTCCTACTAATAAAAACTCCAGTGGTTTTTCCTATTGTCTCTAGGAGTAAATACAAAATGCTCTCTTTGACATTCAAAGCCACTCTTAATCCAAGCACCTCTTAGTTTTCCAGTCTTCTTACACCTTAATTCCCAACATTGGCTTCCTGCCTGTTTCACAAACACTGCATCCCTTAGCTCTGGGCATTTTATTTGGCAGACCACATGATTGAACAGTTCTTTCTCTGCTCCTATTTCTGACCTCCCTGGCTTCTTTTAAGTTTGAACAAAAATCTCTCCTACAGGAAGTCTTCCATGAACCCCCTTAATCCCAGTGCATTTCCTTTTAAAATTATTTCCTTTTTATACCGTGCATAGCTTATTTTGCATATATTTGTTTGCCTATTTTTGCCCCTTTAGAGTGTAAATTCCTTTAGGTTAAAGACTATGTTTTTATCTTTTTTTGTACTCCCAGAGTTGAGCAAAGCTCCTGGCAAATAGTAGGCATTTAATGAATATTTACTGAATGAATGGAATGGAGATAGAATAATTTTGAGTTATTGAATCAAAGATATGAATAGTACTGTGGGTAACTGAGTTGAATCAAAGAGGCATTTATCAAGTCCCTACTATGTACTACACATTGTGATTAGTTTTAAGGACACATAGAGAAAGGGAAAAAAACAGGTCCTAATTTCAAAGAGCTCACAATCTAATGTAGAAGACAACATGCAAACTTAATGGAATATTCTCAGAGGGAAGGTTAAATGATCAGTGTGTGAATTCTAGATTACCAATCATGCAAAGGGAATGAAAATCAAGGAAATAGGCTAGTGAAATTGAAGCAGTCCATCAACTGGGGATTGAGTAAAGATTGAGTGACAACTACTTGAAGTCTCCAAATATGAAGGCAAGGGTTGGAACAGAGAGGAAGATAGCAATCCATGTCCTCCTTCCTTGATAAAGGAGGGAATTTAACCCGAGGACTAATAGATGATACAAAAAAGAAATTCATTAGAATGATATAGGCAAATGAAATATCTTCTTTTTTGAGTTCATGTGGTAGGTAACTGCTGCCAAAATATATCTACAACAATGCAGAAATCATAGAAGTAAAAATTATAGAGACATTATTATGTCTAAGCACAGATTCAGAGGATTAGAAAAAATAATACCCAGAGATTAGGATTTTCTGAAAAGCTTTTCTAGAGAAAATTACTTCACAGAGACAGAGAACGAATTATCTTACATATTTCATTCTTATACAATCTCTTAGGCCATAAAACTTAAAACACATAAGACAGATTCATTCATTAACCCATGCTTCCTTCAATGTCATAAAAGTTGCATTAATTTAGTTGCTTAGTCATAGTCTCATACAACCCTTAAGGACACATAGTCAATCAATCAGTCTCTATAGGTAAACTAAGTCAAGTTATAGATTAAACAATGAGATTGAAAAATATTACACTTTTAAAATTACAATAATACATTTTAAAGAAGTCAAAATGATCTTCTTGAGAGGAAGGATTTACATGCCTCAAAGACATAGGATAAGGGAAATTCTTCCACAAATAAAGTATCATTGGGAGTTTTAAAAGATATGGTATTCCTATCTTCCTCCCTCCATCCCTCCCTTCCTCTCTCTCTCTCTCTCTCTCTCTCTCTCTCTCTCTCTCTGTCTCAAGACTTTCAATAATCTTCCCATAACACTATTATTTCATAACTCAGGTTTTGGTCATATGAGGATAATATTAAATGACGTTTTAGTTAACAGAAAGTTCAAAAAGTAATGACTGAAACTCAAACAATAAAAATGAATAAATAGAAATTAAAGGTAAAATATATTATTACAGTATGAAGGAGTCAGTGGGGAACAAGGTAGGTATTGACTCCTTAGACAACTAGGTGGCAGTTAATGGATAAATTTAGAATTAGGCACACCTGAGTTGAAATCCTCTTTCAACCACTTAGTAGCTATCTGATCCTGCACAAACTTTAAATTCCTTATATGTGAAATGGGGGAAATAATACCTACCTTCTTCCCAGATTTGTCATGAATGTCAAATAAGAAATCAAATATTTATCTGAATATATAAATAACTTTGCAAACATTAAAGTAACATATAAATGTTTGCTATGTGGTTCTTCTTAATCTGACATTAGGGAAGACAAGAAAGAATTGGCACCAGGGAGGTTGGCCAGTAATTGGGTAAAATCTAGAAAAAGTAAGTTTTCTGTAAGTTAAGGAAAGGAAAACATGTATGTGAAGAAAAATATTTTTTAAAGAAAGTTAGTTAATGATAGAATGGGGAGGAGTTGGCAAATTCTATATTAGAAAGGAAGGGCAGAGGGTAGTCTGCCTTCACTGAGGAGGACTAGAGGTGAATTGAATAGTGCAGGGAGAAGTAGCAGAGGAAAAATATTTTTACCTCAAAAGGTGACTGTAAATTTCATATATATATATATATATATATATATATATATATTTCCCCCTAACCATAGGAAAGAGGTAGTTTCAGTTAAGGAAGGGAAAACATTTGAAAAGCCCTTTCCAAACCTTACTTTGTAAATGCTACCTATGATTATTATTATTATTAATAATAATGATAGAGAAGGGCAGCTATGTGGCACAGTGGATAGAGCACTGGCCCTGGAGTCAGGAGTACCTGAGTTCAAATTCGACCTCAGATGCTTGACACTTACTAGCCGGTGACCCTGGGCAAGTTACTTAACCCCAATTGCCTCACTAATAATAATAATAATGATAGAGGAAAAAAACAGCTACCCAAGTTGCAATCACAAAACAAAATAAGCAATATTGAACATCTACTACATTCACTCTATTCTCAATGCTGTGACAGAAATGAAGATGTTCAAGAAATGCTCCCAGTCTTAATTAGCTAATTAGAGTTAAGACTTAGAAATGGAATAAAATAGCAATTCAATAATTCAAACATTTACTATATTACGTGCTTATTTTATGTTGAGCACAGTGTGATGCATTAAATTCTACAGATAATGAACACTATAAGAATTCTAAATAGAGGATGGAAATCGGGTGTGGTTAAGGTGTTGGAGTGGTCAGGAAGAGGCATGATTTGAACAGGGACTTAGAGAAGGCAGAGGAGTAATTACTCAACACTCAAATATCCTTTCATTCCATGGAGCAATAAGACAAGATATGAACTTTCTGAATTTCTTACTAAATCAGTTAGATGTTAGGGATAAAGACAAATGTTTCTAAATTTTGAAATATTAATAAAGTTATGTTTTAATTCCTACCAAGAAGTCATGGAAAGGAGTAAGACTTAATTATCTTTAGTAATTAATAAATAATTTATAATAGAATAATAAATCTATTAACTAAGTAATTTATACAAGAATAACAAATAAATTAAGTAGAAAATAATAAAAAACAAAGAAAATTTATATAACTTTTCAAAGTTAGTCTTTGTTAGCCATAAATGATCATATCCATAGTTTTCTTCAAGGACACATTTCCAAAATAGCTATCACCTTATTGGTTATAAAATGTACAACGAAGAGGATAAGGTTGCTCAGTCTATTTGGGCTTAAGGAGCAGAATTGTGAGAAATGGCTACATGTTTCAAGCCAGGAGTTTCTGTAGCATATAAAGAAAAAATTCCTTACATTTAGTGCTGTCCAAAAGTAAAAGAGCAGCCTCTTTTTTTTTGTGATGGGTCATCCATCACAAGAAATCTTTAAATGAAGGCTACATGACTCATTGTCAAAACAGATAACATGTATAAAGCACTTTGTAAACCTCAAAGTGCTACATAAAGGTTACTGTTGATTGCTGTGATTGTTATTATCTTGCAGTATGAATAGATTCAAGTTTCAGATATGATTTGACTTTGTAACCCTCTGAAGTCCCCTCCTACCTCAAGATTCTTCGAATCAATGCAGGTAATGAAATAATTTGGTAGCTGAGTTACTGGAAACAGGTAATGAATGATTCTTATATTATTTTCTAGCCCTGTCCAACCCTCGAAATTATAATGAGTAAACTTGAATTAATTTGAAATAAAAATATGATCAAGGCAAGATATTAAATTTCATACTATCATTTTTTATTCTGAAGACCTATTGTGGGTCTATAGAATCATGCCTTTTGAAATAAATGTACCACATTAAATCAGAATAATGGTTATGCTATCTCAAATCTCTAAATGAAAGTTTAACTTAGTTATGCATATTTATAAGACATTGTGTTTAAAAAGATGATGACAATGATGACAACTCACATTTAAAGGGAATTCAATTATTTATAATTATTTTTTCCCACAGCAGCCCTGTAAAATAGAGAGTATAAGTATTATTATTTCAATTTGATGGTTGAGGATACAGAGGTAGAAGACATGAAGTAACTTGCCCATAGTCACATGACTATTAAGTGGTAGCACATGGAATCAAATGCAAATCATTGAATGTAAAGTCTAATGCTCTTTCCATTACCTCAATATCTCTCAAGGGACCATGGTTCCTCTAGAAATCAGTACATTGCCTGCCTGACACACATAGGTACTTAATAAGTGTTTATTGACTGACTAACCAACTCATTGCAATACCTAAAGACAAAACCTAGATCTTTGAATAATTACTCAGTTTTATCTAAACATTTCATCTGGATATTTTATGTGTATACTTTTTTTTTTTGGCTGTTCAAGTAATCCATTGTTTATTTTTTTTTAATGTATAGGGTATTTTATTTTTTCTGTTACATGTAAAGATAGTTCTCAACTTTTGTTTATACAAGCTTTACAATTTCAGATTTTTCTCCCTCCCTCCCCTCCCTCCCCCCTCCCCTAGACAGCAGGTAATCTGATATAGGTTATATCTATATATCTCTATACATATAGATATAGATATAGATATATACACACACACATATATACACATAATAACATTAATCCTATTTCTGCATTAATCCTGTTACAAGAGAAAAAATCAGAGCAGTGATGCAAAACCTCAAAATAGAAAAAAAAAACAGCACCCAAAACAAAAGAAATAATATGGTTCAATCAGCATCTATACTCCATAGTTCTTTCTTTCTTTTTTTTTTATCTTGGATTTGAAGATCCTCTTCTATCATGAGTTCCCTGGAACTCTTCTGTACCATTGCATTGGTGAGAAGAATATAGTCCATCACAGTAGGTCAAGACTCAATGTTGATGATACTGTGTACAATGTTCTTCTGGTTCTGCTCATCTCACTCATCATCAGCTCACGTAAGACCCTCCAGGTTTCTCTGAACTCTTCCTGCTCATCATTTCTTACAGCACAATAGTATTCCATTGTATTCATATACCACAACTTGTCCAGCCATTCCCCAATTGATGGGCACCTCCTCAACTTCCAATTCCTTGCCACCACATAAAGAGCAGCTATAAATATTTTTGTACATGTGGGTCCCTTTCCCCCTTCCATGATTTCTTTGGGCAAAAGACCTAAAAGTGGAATTGCTGGGTCAAAGGGTATGCACAGCTTTATTGCCCTTTGGGCATAATTCCAAATTGCTCTCCAGAATGGTTGGATCAGCTCACAGCTCCACCAACAATGCATTAGTGTTCCAATTTTCCCACAGCCTCTCCAACATTTATTATCTTCCTTTTTTGTCATTTTAGCCAATCTGATAGGTGTCAGGTGGTACCTCAGAGTTGTTTTAATTTGCATCTCTCTAATCATTAGAGATTTAGAGCATTTTTTCATATGGGAATAGATAGCTTTGGTTTCTTCATCAGAAAACTCCCTGTTCATATCCTTTGACCATTTCTCAATTGGGGAATGACTTGGATTCTTATAAATTTGATTTAATTCCCTATATATTTTAGAGATGAGGCATTTATCAGAAGCATTGGCCTCAAAAATTGTTTCCCAGCTTTCTGCCTCCCTTCCAATTTTGGATGCATTGCTTCTGTTTGTACAAAAAATTTTTTAATTTAATATAATCAAAATCATCCATTTTGCATTTTATAATATACTCTATCTCTTGTTTGGTCAAAAACTGTTCTCCTTTCCAAAGATCTGATAGGTACACTATTCCTTTCTCTCCTAATTTACCTATGGTATCACCTCTTATGTCTAAATCATGTATCCATTTTGACCTTATTTTAGTATAAGGTGTAAGATGTTGGTCTATGCCTAATTTATGCCATACTATCTTCCAGTTTTCCCAGCAGTTTTTGTCAAATACTGAGTTCCTATCCCAGAAGCTGGAGTCTTTGGGTTTATCAAACACTACATTACTAGTGTCATTTACTACTGCATTTCTTGAGCCTAGCCTATTCCATTGATCTACCACTCTATTTTTTAGCCAGTACCAGATAGTTTTGATGACTGCCGCTTTATAGTAAAGCTCCAGGTTTGGTACCGCTAACCCACCTTCCTGTGAATTTTTTTTCATTATTTCCTGGATATGTTCTTGATTTTTTGTTTTTCCAGATGAATTTTGTTATTATTTTTCTAGCTGTATAAAATAATTTTTAGGTAGTCTGATCGGTATGGCACTAAATAAGTAAATTAATTTAGGCAGGTATTGTCATTTTACTATATTAGCTCTGCCTATCCATGAGCAATTGATATCTTTCCAATTATTTAGATCTGATTTGATTTGTGTGAAGAGTGTTTGGTAGTTGTGGTTCATAGAGGTCCATGGGTTTGTAGACTCCCAAGTATTTTATATTATCTACCGTTTACATTAAAATGGAATTTCTCTTTCTATCTCTGCTGCTGGACTTTGTTGGTCATGTATAGAAATGCTGATGGATTTATGTGGATTTATTTTATATCCTGCTACTTTGCTAAAGTTGTTAAATTGTTTCAAGTAATTTTTTGAATTGAATTCTCGAGGATTCCTTAAGTATACCATCATATCATCTGCAAAGAGTGATAGTTTTGTTTCCTCCTTGCCTATTCTAATTCCTTTAATTCCTTTCTCTTCTCTGATTGCTAAAGCTAACATTTCTAGGACAATATTAAATAATAGGGGTGATAATGGACATCCCTGTTTCACCCCTGATCTTATTGGGAAGGCCTCTAATTTATCTCCATTGCATATAATACTTGCTGATGGGTTTAGGTAGATACTGTTTATTATTCTAAGGAAAGCTCCCCCTATTCCTAAACTCTCTAGTGTTTTTATTAAGAATGGGTGCTGTACTTTGTCAAAAGCTTTCTCTGCATCTATTGAGATAATCATATGATTTTGGTTGGTTTTCTTATTGATGTGGTTGATTGATGTGGTTGATAGTTTTCCTAATGTTGAAACAGCCCTGCATTCCTGGTATAAATCCCACCTGGTCATAGTGTATTATCCTGGTGATCACTTGCTGTAATCTCCTTGCTAATATCTTATTTAAGATTTTAGCATCAATATTCATTAGGGAAATTGGTCTATAATTTTCTTTCTCTGTTTCTGCTTGGCCTGGTTTTGGTATCACCACCATATTTGTGTCATAAAACGAATTTGGTAGAACTCCTTCTTCACCTATTTTTCCAAATAATTTGTATAATATTGGAATTAATTGTTCTTTAAATGTTTGGTAAAATTCACCAGTAAACCCATCTGGCCCTTGGGATTTTTTCTTAGGGAGTTCATTAATAGCTTGTTCAATTTCTTTTTCTTTATTGGGGTTTATTAAGGATTTTATTTCCTCTTCCAGTTAACCTGGGCAGTTGTATCTTTGTAAATATTCATCCTTTTCATTTAGATTGTCAAATTTATTGGCATACAGTTGGGCAAAATATTTCCTAATTATTGCTTTAATTTCCACTTCATTGGTGGTAACATCACCCTTTTCATTTTTGATACTGGTAATTTGGTTTTCTTCTTTCTTTTTTTTAATCAAATTAACCAATATTTTATCTATTTTATGGGTTTTTTCATAAAACCAGCTCTTAGTTTTATTGATTAATTCTATAGTTTTTTTGCTTTCAATCTTATTGATTTCTCCTTTAATTTTCAGGATCTCTAATTTAGTGGCTAATTGGGGATTTCTAATGTGTTCTTTTTCTATCTTTTTAAGTTGCATGCCCAATTCATTAATCTCCTCTTTCTCTTTCTTATTCATGTAAGCATTTAGAGCTATAATTTCCCCTAAGCACTGCTTTGCTGCATCCCATAGATTTTGGTATGTTGTCTCATTATTGTCATTCTCTTGGATAAAGTTATTGATTGTTTCTATGATTTCTTGTTTGGCCCATTCATTCTTTAGAATAAAATTATTTATTTTCCAATTGATTTTCATTCTACTTTTCCCTGGCTCTTTCTTACATGTAATTTTTATTGCATCATGATCTGAGAAGGATGCATTTACTATTTCTGCCTTTCTACATTTGACTATGATGTTTTTGTGCCCTAATACATGGTCAATTTTTGAAAATGTGCCATGTACTGCTGAGAAAAAGGTATATTCCTTTCTAACCCCATTCAATTTTCTCCAGACATCTATCATGTCTAACTTTTCTAGTAATCTATTCACCTCTTTCACTTCTTTTCTTATTTATTTTTTTGGCTAGATTTATCTAATTCTGAGAGGGGGAGATTCAGATCCCCCACTAGTATAGTATTACTGTCTAATTCCTCTTGTAATTCATTTAACTTCTCCTCTAAGAACTTGGATGCTATACCACTTGGTGCATACATATTTAATATTGATATTACTTCATTATCTATAGTACCTTCAAGTAAGATGTAATTTCCTTCCTTATCTCTTTTAATGAGATCTATTTTTGCCTGCACTTTGTCTGAGATAAGGATTGCTACCCGTGTCTTTTTACTTAGCTGAGGCATAATATATTCTGCTCCAGCCTTTTACCTTTACTCTGTGTGATCTCTCTGCTTCAAATGTGTTTCTTGTAAACAGCATATTGTAGGGTTCTGGTTTTTAATCCACCTCTGCAATTCCGCTTCCATTTTATAGCAGAGTTCATCCCATTCACTTTCACAGTTATTATTACTGACTGTCTATTCCCCTCCATTCTATTTACCCCCTTTGTACTTTTCCCCCTTTCTTTCACCCTATTCCTCCTCACCGATGTTTTACTTCTTACCCCTGCCTCCCACCGATCTGCCCTCCCTTTTTATCACCCCCCCTCTCTTTTCTTTACCCTTTTCTCCCTTGCTTTGGTCCTCCCTTCTATCAGTCCCCCTTTCCCTTCCCCTTTTGTTTCCCTAAAGAATGAGTTAAGTTTCTTTATCCCAATGAATGTCTATGTTATTCCCTCTTTGAGTCAAATCTAATGATATAGGGTTGAAAACAATGTTCCCCCTCTTTCTTTCCCTCTATTGTAATAGGTTTTTTTCCACCTCTTTTTATAATTCTTCCCATTCCACCTCCCCTTTCCTCTCCTCCCCATAGATTCCCTTTTTAACAACCCTTAATTCTTTTGTATCATCACATCAAGACAATTTATATTTATACCCTCTATATAAAGTCCTTCTCTCTGCCCAAATACATTTACAGTTCTTAAGAGTTATGAGTATTATCTTCCTGTGTAGGGATATAAACAGTTTAACCTAATAGGGTAATATTTTTCCCCCTCTGTTAACCTTTTAAAAACTTCTCTTGAGTCTGTATGTTGAGATCAAATTTTCTTTTCAGTTCTGGTCTTTTCACCAGGAAAGATTGAAAGTCCCCAGTGTCATTAAATGTCCATCTTTCTCTCCCTGAAAGAAAATGCACATTTTTGCTGGGGTAATAGATTCTCGGCTGCAATCCAAGCTCCTTTGCCTTCCAGAATATCATATTCCAAGCCTTGCGGTCCGTTAATGTTTGAAGCTGCCAGGTCCTGAGCAATCCTGACTGTGGCTCACATGATATTTAAAGTGCTCTTTCTGGCTGCTTGGAGTATTGTTCTCCTTCACCTGATAATTCTGGAATTGGCTACATATTCCTTGGAGTTTTCCTTTTGGGGTCTCTTTCAGGAGGTGATCAGTGGATTCTTTCAATGATGATTTTTTCCTCTGATTCTATGATATCAGGGCAGTTCTCCTTAATAATTTCCTGGAATATGGTGTCTAGATTCTTTTTTTGGTCATGGCTTTCAGGCAGTCCAATGATCTCAAATTGTCTCTCCTCGATCTGTTTTCCAGATCAGTTGTCTTTCCAATGAGGTATTTCACATTTTCTTCTATTTTTTCATTTGTTTTTATTCTGCTTGACTGATTCCTGGTGTCTCATGGATTCCTTATCTTCCAACTGTCCCACTTTAATTTTTAAGGCATTGTTTTCTTCAGTGAGATTTATGCAGCTTTTTTCCCATTTGGCTAAGTGAATTTTTTAAGGTATTGTTTTCTTCAGTGAGATTATGCAGCTTTTTTTCCATTTGGCCAAATGAATTTTTTAAGGCTTTGTTTTCTTCAGCTTCCTTTTCCAAGCTGCTGATTCTTTTTTCATAGTTTTCTTGTTTTGCTTTCATTTCTCTCCCCATTTTTTCTTCTACCTCTTGCAATTGATTTTTTAAATCCTTTTTGAGCTCTTCCAGGAAGGCTTTTTGTTCTTGCGACCAATTCACCTTCCCTTGTGACGCTTCAGATGTACACAATTTGAGGCTATTGTCCTCATCTGAGTTTGTGTTGGCTTCTTCCCTATTGATACAGAAGCTCTCAATGGAGAGGGCTCTTTTTTGCTTCTTACTCATTATTGCAGCCTATTTATTTATTCTTTAAGTTGAGGTCTGCTCTGGGGGCACCAGGGTCCCTGTTTGGGGCTTCTTGTGCAGGGGTATAGGTGCTGTGTGACCGGGCTTTTACTCTGAGGCCTTTATGGTGTGTGGAGATCCCTCGCCCTGCACTTCCTGTCTGATTGTGCTCGGCCACCCAGGCGCCAGACCCCGGCGTCTGATCCCGCCTGACCTGTTCGTCTCCCTCCCGGCCAGTGCAGGTAGGTTTTTCCACTGTCCTTCTTGGCCACCAGATTTTTGAACCAGGTTCCGGGAGACTCAGTTGTTCGGCTGTGACCCGCAGCTCCTGCTGACTTGCCCCGACCCCCTTGGCGCTGGGTTGCTGCCCTGCGCTGGGCCTCCCTTTTGCCCGAGTCAGACCGACCTTTTCCTGAAGTCTTCTAAATTATCTCTGGTTGGAGGACTGTGTCTCTCTGTCTCTTTGCAGGTTCTGTAGTTTCAGAATCCCTTCCAGAGGCTTGATTTAATGTTCATTTTGAGGGAACAGAAGGAGAGCTCAGGCAGCTTCCTGCTTCCTCTCCGCCATCTTCTATGTGTATACTTTTGCTAGCAAAAAAAAAAATATAAGGGGACTAAAAATCAGAAGTCTCAATTTGAGGTACCTTGTAAAGCAAAGACCTGGATTATTGTTTTGTCCTTGTGTGAATACTAGATTACCATCATACAAAAAGATTAATGAATTTTTATTCCAAGAGACTTTTGAGATCATCTAGTCTAAGCTAATCATTTTACAAATGAGGAAAATGGGGTCCAAAATGGGGAAGTGGCTAGACAAAAGTTATACAGTTAATTAATGAAAGAGTTGGGACTGAAACGTATGTTTTTTAATCCCCTGCCTAGTTCTCTTTCTGTCATACCATGTATATGTTAGATGTAAAAAACTGAGGAAGTCACAGTTCTCAATGAAGATTTATTTTTCTTCACAGAGTTAACTCCAATATGAGAATGTATCAAAATACATCTGATAGGAGGATATCCCTGATGTGATTTTCAGAAATTTGCAAATCACCAAGAAAAGAACTCACCTCCAAACAAAATATTCTGCGCAATTCATTCTATCACTCTGCCCTTCTAATATTTATGATAATTTAAGGGAGAAAAAAATGATCTCAGTCTGGAAAAATGGTGGTGGGGGGTATATAAGGAGTAAAAGTAACCATTTAACAACCCTATCAATATGTTTTAATGTAAAGAGGAATGTATTTGAAATAAAGATTTTAATATTGACTTGGCTAATGTATTTTTTAAAATAATTGCTATTGCTATAGATACCAGTTTGAGTAAACCTATTTTAATTGATTAATATTATGGGGCAGCTAGGTGGCACAGTGGATAAAACACTGGCCCTGGATTCAGGAGGATATGAGTTTAAATCTGGCCTCAGACACTTGATATTTATTAGCTGTGCGACCTTGGGCAAGTTACTTAACCCTCATTGCCCACACACACACACACACACACACACACACACACAAAGTAAATAAAATAAAAATTTATTAATATTATATAACAGTAAAGAATTGACCATAAGTCTCTGTAGCAACTTGGAGAAAGCCCCAAAAACACATACTGTCTCCCAGAGAGATAGCATGGGGTCTCAAGGAAACCTAAGAGATTTCAAAAGACCTATAAGTCAGAGATCCAAGAGAGTCTCTAAAACCTGAAAGGCCCTAATTGTGTCTCCTGGAGGGTTTATATCCTCTATTGATAGAGGAGGGTAGTATTGATCAAAGCTAAATGGCTAGCATCACTCAATTCTATTGGTTGACATGATTTGGAGGAGGTCAACACTGAAATGGATTGTACAGGGTAGAGTATATAAAAGACCCTCACTGAAGTTGCTCAAAGAAAAGTCCATTATCTAAAATCAGGTTTGATTACATTAGTTTTTCACTTGGCTAGACATAGAGTCTATCTCCATTTCTTTTGTTCCCTTGGCTTTGTCCCAGGCCAAGGAGAACAGGACTTTCTGGAATGAGGGGGGAGTAAAGGACTGAGAAACTGATATTGGGGTCCCCCCATGAAAACCTTTATTAATAATTATTTTCTCACACTAATATTTGTGCAACCACCAGGAATTCATTTAATAACCTCTGTGGGCTTTTGTGAAGATAAAATGAAATAATGTTTAAGAACACCTATGGAGGGAGAGAAAGGGAGACAAAGAGAAAGAGAGAGAGAGAGAGAGAGAGAGAGAGAGAGAGAGAGAGAGAGAGAGAGAGAGAGAGGGAGGGAGAGAGAGAGGAGATTTTTAAATGTATATTCTGGGCTGCTTAGATTCTGAGCGATTTGTTGTTGTTTACTAAAAACATCTACTACTACATTTAGTAAAAAGGTATGAATGTGGGCCAAGTGAGTGTACGGCAATGAATGATGTCTCTCTCTTTTATTTTATTTTTTCATTCTGTTGTAGCTCAAATTTCCTTAAATGCAAAGCTGGAAAGGAAGAGATATGGTAGTTGAAAATTCTAGCCCTAAATTGAATGAGTATTTGGGATAAATTAATGAGTCAGCCCAAGATAGAAAGAGTACAAAAGTCAGATAATATAAGCCTTAGAGTAATATGCTTCTCTTTTGTCCCTGGGTTGGGAGTAGTGATTCTCAGCTTCAGCTCTGACTAAAGAATTACCATCCCACTAGCTTTCTAGTCATTTCACCCTATAAGATAGAAGCTGGGATGACCTACCTTAAAGAGATGAAATCCAGAAGCTGGTATCAGAGAAAAACTTGACAGCCACAAGACAAGCTGAGAAAGAATAGTATCCAGAGAAATAATTCAAGGCTAGTGGGGAATAACTTCTGTCAGACTCTATAAAGTACAACAGAATGAAGCAGAGCCAGTGACAGTTATGTGATGATGTCACCAAAAAAAAAAATACCAGTTACATTATTGTGCCAGATGCAGACATTTCTCTTTCATTTGCTCACCTTGGCCACATATGATACCTGATATGTATACCATTCAGCTCTGCCACATGAAGTCTTTATGTGTGTTTTCCTTCCATATGCATTTCCTAGTTGTGTTCACTCTCTCCACTCACCATTTGAATCTTCATGGGAGAGCTTGCCTTAGATTTATGGGGGAAATGTTCTAATCTGCATGTGAGTGGAGGATTTCCCTGAGTTGCTCCAGAATTCTCTTCATCTGATGGGTATTTGAAGCTCTTTGTCCCAGACAACTATTTGATTGAATGTTATAATTTAAAAAAAAATTCTTTTCCAGTATTTGGAAATTATTTTAAGCCCCCCCAAAAAAAGTTAAGGGAAAGATGCAAGGTCATTATCCTGCTCAGACTAGGCGTATTAATTTTCTGTGTAATATATGTGTCCAATAAAAGTCTTCAATCTTTGAGCTAGCATTCCTTTAAATAAAACTTATTGGCTGTTTTTCCCTCAAGTTTTTTACCTTGCTAAAAAAGGAGACTCCATGGTTGGGGGTGGAGGATGATCTGAACTTGGAAATATCAAACTACTAATACTCCAAAAATTTAAGGATATGGAATTGTGTTAATATGGCTAAAAAGTTCATCATCCTATGGCTACTCTGGTAATAAGAATCTATGAATTTAGCAGGGCTGGTCCTTGGATAGTAGACACACACAGTCCATCACCAGAAAAAAATATTCAAAACATTTCTAGGTAGCATGTGCCAAAACTTCTGCACCATTCCAATAGCCTTTAATAACCAAATAATCCATGGCCACCTCATGGTCATGCCGAGGCATGGGAGAACTTTAAAAAAATCAAGTTTTGAAAAAAATAAATATTGTCTTTGCTTATTAACTGATTACATAAGGAATGTGCTAAGGAACATTGAGGATAAAAATTATAAGACAATAGAGTACTCCAAGAGTTTATATTAAACTTGAAGATATGAATGTCAAAATTGGGAATAAAAATTACAGTAAACAACATAATTGTTTCAAGACAACAATAAAAACAATGCTACAAAGCAGAGCTTGACTAATTCCCAAATGAACTGTAATAAAAAGCCTGATGAAAGGATTATAGGAAGTATTGTTTCAGGCTGAGATGGCAAAGGAAGAATACGTGGAAGATGAAGAACTTAAGAATGACCTTGAAGGTTGGATATCTCAGTAATTACCTATTAAGAGGCCATTAGTGGGGCAGCCAGGTGGCGTAGTGGATAGAGTACCAGCCCTGGATTACGGAGGACCTGAGTTCAAATCTGGCCTCAGACACGGATCACTTACTAGCTGTGTGATCCTAGGGAAGTCACTTAAACCCAATTGCCTCACCAAAAAAAAAAAAAAAATGAGGCCATTAGTAATCATATAGCACTTTAGAATTACAAATGGTTTTCCTCATAAAAATCCTATTAGTCAGGTGGCATTTGAATATAAATATATTGTATTTTATTATATACACCAGACTATTGCATTGAATCTAAAAGATGAAATATAATATTGATAAATACAAAATCTGAAATATTGATTTAAATAAAAAGTATGAGGTAGGAAAGTCATTACTAGACAGCAGTTCGAAGAAAAAAATGTTTTCAATCAACTGCAAGTTCAATGTGATTCAAGAGTAAAATAAGAAAGCCAAGAAAATAAAGCAATCTTAGGGTTACCTGAATGGTGTAACAAGGGAGTTGGTATTACTATTTTATTCTGTTTCAGTCAGTCAGTCTGTTGATGCAAATAATACTTGAAGTACCTACTATATGCCAGTCACTATTAAGACAGGCCAGATCACATTTAGATCATTGTGGTCAGTTCTGGGCACGACAGTTTAGAAAAGATATCAAAATATCACTTCCAGTCACATTTTCCAAGGCCATTTTGTTACCTTGGTCTTATATGGGAAGGTGTACAAAGGAAGGCAATCAGGATTGTGAAGAGAGAGGCAACAGTGCCATATGAAGATCAATTAAAAGGATAAAACCTGGTATATAGGGTGAATATAATAACTTTCCTCAAGTATTCGAAGGGTTGTCATGGTGACAAGGGATTATGTCTTCTGTTTGGCTCCAAGGGTCAGTATTATAAGTAATGAGTAGAAATCTCAAAGATATAAATGTATGCTTGATCTAAGGGAAAACTTAATGACATTTAGAACTGTCCAAAAGTGGAATGAGCTGTTTCAATACATTTCTGGTTCCCACACTGGAGGCCTTTAAGCAATGGCTGGATAGACACTTGTCAGACATGTTGTATAGAGTATTCATATATGGGTTGGACCAGATGTCCTCTAAAATTCTTTTTCGAATTCTTCCAATTCTCTAATTCTCATTCCAGATACTAAGTGGCCTATTAGATAGAGTGCCAGACTTAGAATCAGGAAAACCTCCTAATCTGTAATATGGAGAGAATAATAGCACTTACCTCTTGGGGTTGTAAGCACATTATGATATAATATTTATGAATCATTTTTCAAATCATAAAATACTCATAAATATTTATTATTATTACTACTACTATTCACAAAGCAATTTGGAAGATAGCCTCAGACTAAAGATAAGAGGGAAAAGAAAAAATTAGGAAAGATGTGAAATGCATGTTCAGTTTCATTCAATTCATTGTACATTTATTAAGCATCTCTTCTGGGTAAATCCTTCTGCCAGAATCTTAGATCTCAATATAGTAAGTAAAACTGACTGTTGTGAATGGCACAATTAAGTGAGAAATGGAAGATGAAAAGGTCTAAATGCAGGAAAAGAAAACCCATTAGATATATTTGGGGAATAAAAAGAAGAGATGATGCTAAAATTACAAGCATGAATTACTGATAAAATAGTGGTAATACTAGCAGAGGGAAATCAGGGAGGAGAGTTGGTTTTTTTTTTAAAGAGGAGAACAGACAAATTCATTTGTAGACATGTTTAGTTTAGATAAGTAAGAAAAGGGAATTTATCTAGAGATTCTAAAGTGAGTTTATATGGGTAAGCCCATCACTGTACCCAGATCTTGCAAAAGATGGGAGCAAGGTCACATAAGTGAAATGATGAATAGAGAAGATTCTCATGGTCCTATAAGAATAAATGTAAGGAACATAAAAAGTTTCCTAAACCACAGTGACCTGAAACTTCCAAAGAATACTAAGGAAAGCAAAAAAAAAAAATTCTCTTCAGCTGTGCTGGGGCAGTAAAAAAAGAAGGGAAGATAACAGGTGTATAGTGTGGAGTCTGTGGGATGATGGTAAAAAATAAAAGCACCCAACAGTTGACAGGGAAAGTGAAATGACCCAACTCATGTTTTCTTCCTTTTTCCTTTATCTGAGAGAATAACCTTCAGATTGGAATAAATGGTATTTCCCATTGCCAGGATTCTCCCTGTCTCCCTCCTTGATGATCTCATATTAAACTACTGTGTATATTTTTTATATATTGGCTTGCTTATATTTTATATTATATATTTATATATATCTTACACATGCATATTCACTGTACATGTTTATATGTGGATATGTATATGTTGTGAATATAACCTACTTCAGAGAAAGGATAATTTCATTTTTTATATTTGTATTGTGATGTTTAAAATCTAAATGTGTGGATTCCTTAAATTAGAAGCTTTAGCACCAGTCTTTGGGCATTAATCATTTATTAAAGCATACTAGGTATTAGAAAAAAAAAAGAACATGTGGAGTTAAAAAAAGGCCTATCTAGCCTAGACTTCCAGCCTGGTCTGCTTCTTCCTTAAGTCCTCTTCCATGAGCCTGCTTCAACCATGAACTCCTCCCAAACTGAGTTTGGAGGCTTTTGATAGTTCTGGAGCAGAGGCGGTCCTTACACACTGCTTCAAGCTGATTGGTAGGCATCATCCAAATCCATTGGTTCACTGGACGTGAAGGTGGTCTCCTGTTGAGTTCAAAGTCCTTAACTTCTAAGAACAATACCTCCTTAAGGGCCAACCAAGTGTGGTTACAATCTAATTAACTTGAAGTAGGCTAATCAGAAAAGTCAATCACTCTCACTTAATTCAATAAGTTTAGATTAATCTCCAGGTGGGGCCTTTGAGCATCTGCCAAATTCCATTATTTTCTCACAGTATCCTCAATATCTAAGACAGTACCATCACATTTGTTGTTGCTTAGTCCTTTTCAGTAATGCTTGTCTCTTTATAACCACTTTTGGGGTTTTCTTGGCAAAGATACTAGAATTGTTTGTTTTTGTTTTTTGGGTGGGGCAATGACGGTTAAGTGACTTGCCCAGGGTCCCACAGCTAGTAAGTGTCAAGTGTCTGAGGCTGGATTTGAACTCAGGTCCTCCTGAATCCAGGGCTGATGTTTTATCCACTGAGCCATCTAGCTGCCCCTGATACTAGAATAGTTTGGCATTTCCTTCTGCACCTCATTTTCCAGAGAAGAAAACTGAGGTTGTATTTGAACTCAGATGTTCTCGACTCTAAGTCCAGCACTTTATCCACTGTGCCACCTAGTTGCTCCACTGTCACATAGAAGGCACTAAAAAAATACTTTTCATCATTGAAAAAAACAACCAAAAAGTAAGACAAGGAATTGCATGAATAAGTGAATAATGTATTTCTGAAAGTGCTTGCTTGTACATAAAACACACATAGCTAAGCATCAAAGATATATGAAGGAAAGTAAGCTAGTCCCTGCTTTCAAGGACTCATATTCTCATATTCTAATAGGGCAGAGAAGATGCATGTTGAAACCAAAAATAAGTGAAAAGACAGTAAGAGAACATTATCATGACCTCAATGAGTTAAAATCACTTTCACTGCATTAACCTTATCCTTGGAGGAATCTGTGGACATGATCAATGTATTTTTCAGTAATCCTCAAGGAGTTTTGGTAAAGAATATGGTAAATGTCTCCATTTCCCCCAATCAAATAAACACAAAGAAATAGATAAATAGATAAATGAAATACTGGTGTCGAATCTGTATAATCTAGTGAGTTTGATGTCAATTCTTTATAAAATTCTAAAAAATATATACTAAAGGAAGGGTTTGTGATCTCTGCAAAAGAGAATAAGGAAATTCTACCACTCACACAAAATAAGAGGAACTTCATTTACTTTTTAGCTAGGCTGGTCTATAACGGAAATTCTGAAGAGCTGATCCACTTGGACTTGAACAAGGGATTGACTGCTACATGGTACAGGGTCCAGACTTGAAGTCAAGAAGACCTGAATTTGAATTCTGTCAATAGCCTTACTAGCTGCATAACCCTGGGTGATACTTAACTTCTATCTGCTTCAATTCCTACAAAAGTAAAATGGAGATAATAATAGTACCTGTCTTACAGGATTGTTTTATCAAATGAAGTAATACTTGTAAAGCAGTTTCCCAACTTTCATATACTATGTAAATCCTAACTATTACTATTTGAGACAGTCTCTCATTATACCCTTGTAAATAAAATGAAAATATTTGGGATGGATAGATGTTCCACTTAGGTGGGTTCAAAACCAGCTGAAGAATGAGGACCCAAAGAGGGCTGACTAATAATAAATTACTCTTTTCAGTAAGTCCAAGACAGCAGAGATTATAGCAGAGTGGGTCTATTAAGGGAAATCAGTTGAAGTAATAAGGAAATAAGGAAATCATCATCCCATAAGAAGGCTTTTTGTTCTATTAAGGGGATTAATAACAACAAAAAACTATAATAAATATTATCATTGTAATTATAGTGACCATTTATATAGCACTTTAAGGTTTACAAAGAAGACTTACATGTATTTTTTTTATTTAATCATCACCAAAACACACACACACACACACACACACACACACACACAAAAGCCACCTTCTCTGTTAGAGACCATTATCTTCTTTTTACACATGAGGAAACTGGGACTGATAGAAGGTCAGTGAGTTTCACAGGGTCATGGAGCTAATAAGTGCCTGTGGCATGAATTAAATGAGCTTGCTTAATTTTGGGTTCTATGTCTAAATTCAGATGAGAACTGAGCTTATATTCATCTACACAGATATGTAACACACACACACACACACACACATATATATATATATATGTTTGCTTATTTATGTATGTAGTTGTTTATTTATAAGTATAGGTATAGGTATAGATATATGAGAGAGAGAGAGAGATAAAATCACATATATGACTACAGCTCATATTCAGTGATAGTCCCCACATAACAATGGTGGACAGTCAACTGTTCCTAATACTGTCCTAAAGGAAAATTACCAGTGCATATTGTGAATTGTACCAGAAGTCAAAGATTACTAGTGATTATCCAAGCCCATCATTTTAGTTATAGGCTATACAGGTTCTGCAGGACAAATTGACTCGTGGTCAAAGAAGCGGTGTAATTGCTCATCTGATGCCACTATGCCCCATCTTTTCCTTCATCTTATAAAAATGGTATGGTTCTTTGTTGCTTCCTGCTATGCAAATAACCTAGACACAGGTTTAATTTAATAAATTCATAGATTTTGAGCTGGAAGGAAGCTGAGACTACTTTATTTAAATTCCTTCTCCCCATCTTATGGATAAAGGAATTGAGACCCAGAAAAATCAAAACAAATTGTCCAAGGTCATGGAAGCAGTGAGTGGCAGAATCAAGGTTTCAAGCTAAACTCTCTGAATCTAGATCCAGCACTATTCTATAATATCATATTTCCTCATAATTGTTTCTATCTGTGTTCTCAAAAAGCAGAGTTTGGGGGTGACTTTACTTGTGATTATGTGTTTCTGATATTACAGGGGTAAATCAAGAAATATATCCTACTGCAAAAAGATCATTTTGAAAAGGTGTCAATGTAAATAATTATTTCCATGTTCTTCTGATTATTTGAATTTGTTTTGAAGTATTTCTTGTTTTTAATTGCTTCAATTATGTTACTGGACCAAGAAAGAAAACACAGTAGCTTATATATTTCAATTTGTAGTAGGTCTCTAGTAGTATGCCTTAGGACTCTGTTACTTAGCTCTTTTCTATTCAGAATCTTTAATAATGATTTGGATGAAGGCTAAGATCTCCTGCTTTTGAGATTCATGAATAGCACAAATTTGGAAGCGTCAGCACATATTGTGGATGGTATTAGAGATCTAGTAAGATAATGAAATGATGAGTTTATTATTGCTTGAGTTATCCATTGTGACAGCGCAGATTTCTGACTTTCCGTTTACAAATTTAACTATACACTATACTGGGAATATGAGTAGCCAGAGTAATATGTGAAAAAGACCAATGAAGATTCCGTTTACTTCAAATTCAATGTGAGTAAGCAGGGTGTTATGGTACCCCCTCTACCAAGTATCTAATGCATTTTTAAGCTGCATTAATAATATTATGTTAGCAAAGTAATGAAACCAAATTTAAGATTCAGGGAAAATTTTTAGTACTCCTGTTTAAGTGGTAAGTTTAATATATTAAGCAGACAGAGCAAAGGATATAAATTAATCCCTAGATTGGGTCTTATCAATTCTAGTTATTAGAGTAACCGAGTGCAAAGTGGAAGAAAAAGAATCAAATTAAAGTTGTCATAGTGGTGAGATAGTATCCCTAAATTGGTACAAGATCTAGGGTCTCTTCAATGTATAAAACATCTTCCTTCTCAGGATACTACATAGGAAGATAGGTCTGTTGTATGCACGTGTTTGTTTTCTCAATACCTGGGGACATTATGAATGTTTCTGAGCATGTAATCAAGCTGATAAAAGCAAATATAATACCACTTGGAGAGTTGACCTGTGATGATTTGTACCTCAGATTTAGTAAATAATGTGTATCTGTTACTTATTTGAATGACCATTCTTTCTTCTTTTTCAGGGTATGGTTTGAAATTTTTTTTCATCAAATCCTCCTCTTTAGGGGCTAATGATCAAAGGGGTATGGACAGAAAGAGGTAAGTAGAATCATAGAAATGGGGATTAGAGATGAAAGGAACCATCACATGGGTAGTAATTGTTAAAGATATAATTTGAATCCAGATCTTTTAAGTTCATTCATGTGGCCTGCCTTCCTCAGACCACAGAAGCATCATTGTGTGGAGTTATAGGTATGGTATTTAAGAAGGCACATTGATGAACTGAAGAACATTCAGAGAAGTATGATCAGGATTGTTAGGGCAATTAGAATCTTTCCATATAAGAATCAGTTGTAAAACATAGATTGTTTAGTCTACAATCAAGAAGACTTGGAGGAGGGGAGAGAAACTGCACATGTATTAATATGCCATCATGGGGAGGAAGTGTTAGATTTACTATTTTTGGTTCTGCTGTACAGAACTAGGACCAAAGAACAGAAGTTACCTAAAAGTAGATTTCAGCTTCACACATGGAGATATTTCTTATGAATTAGAGATTCAAAATTAGGATGGTCTATATTATGAAATAATAGTGATTTATTTATCACCTCTAACTTCTAGAGCAGAGTGGATGACCCTTGATGTCTTTTCTAAATTGAAAATTTTATGATTATTTATCATTATCCATTAGAAACTTTGAGTGCATATAAGGTTGTCAGAATGAAGATCAAAATATATTTTTTAATATTATTGAATGGACACTAAAGGACAATAAAAGAAAAAAAAGATTATCTGTTTTCAAACTGAGAAATAAACAAATATTTCTTGTACTGAAGGTGTTTTTCCTCAATATATCTTCACTGCTGTGCCCTGCTTAAAAAAAACAAGTATTACATGGAAACAATCAATAGGAAACTAAATAAGCAGAGGGAAAAAATGCCACAACAGGTAGCACTACATACTTGCAATTTGCATTAAAATTTGAATGAAATTGGCTGCCCCCTTTTTAATAAAATGGAGTAACAAACAATTGAGGTGTAAATTTCCTTATAAACCAAACACCTACAAAACAAATTTTGCAGCAGTATTAGAATGAGCAATACAGAAGTACAAAATGAGAGAACAGAGGGTTATGGGAGAAGGTTGCCTTTTAGGTCAAAGCTTTTAATAGTTGTTTTCCCTCTTCTTTTTTCTCCTAATTTGGCTAAATCTTCACAGAGGTGAAACTGAATATAAAAACAGTATTTAAATTACACTTAAAATGGCTTCAACAAGATCTTTTCTCACTATATCTCAGCTAGTAACTCACCATTATTGTCTGTTGGCTATTTCCTAAACTAACCTTTCCTTAAGGAAACTATCAGCAGTACTGCCAAAATAACTAAAGTATCAAAGACATTAAGGGTTCAAAAGCAATGTTTCTGAAATGTAGGGTGAAAAATTCTTAAATAACCACCAAGAGAAAATTTTCTTTTGTAATTCATGAAGCTTCAAAGCTTTAAATTCCCTTCTTCTGAGAAAAATAAAAGTATTCTCCAGACCCCACCCACATTGTTAAAACCAGAATTATATTCCCTCTCTGAAAAGAATAACTGTTTTAAATACTTTCTCTCCTGTGTCCAGACCTTTGATTTTATCTTTTTTAGAAATTTCCAGTGTGGAAACTCCTTTCCTTAGTGGAAATGGGCAACTCACTGAATTATAAAGTGACATATTTTTCATATTTTCCATTTACTCTGCATTAGTTCTCCAGCTACATGTCACATATAATCCTTAAATTCAACATGCACCAAAACAGAACTATGACAACTACTAATACTGTTAGCATTGGATTTTTTTCAGATTGGAGATCCAAGTCTCAGAGTTACCTTTGATTTCTCTTTTTCCTTCACTTCATGCCCTACCAGCCCACACATGTCTAATTTATCACCAAATCATGGAATTCTATTTCTATTATTAGCACTTTTTTTGTCCCTTACTTTATATTCTCACTTCTGACAGCATACTTGAGATTCTCATTACTTTTTACTGGATTATTCTAATGGGTTCCTCACTGGTGCCCTGTTGCTTAAATTGTGCCCCCCATCCCCAACTAGTACATCTTATAAATAGCAATTAGCATACTCTTCTTTAGCTCTGGCTCCACCACTCCTATTCAAAATAACTTTCAGTAACTCCATTCAGGCAGCATATTGTAATTACAAGCTATGTGAGGTGAATAAGAAGTCAAGTAAGAAGACAAGGATCGACTTGGCTCCCTGTACCTGTATGTAGAGGGCAAATCACTTAATTTTTTTGAAGCCTCAGTGTTTGCACTTTTAAATTTAAGTATACATACCACCAAACTCATTGGATTGTTTTAAGGAAAGTGCTTTGCAACTATAAAGCAATGTGAACACTTAAGCCATCAGTCAAGGGACACCCCAATATAAATAAAAGTTATATTTCCTGATTTACCTCACTTTACTACATTTCAAAAACTCTGTTCTGTGTCATTTAAATTATGGAGGTCACAAACTGTTTTTAGCTAAATAATTGGGAGATTAGGTTGGATTTTCTAAAATATTGCTACTTATATATTAATTTCCACTTATATAATAATGGCTATTGCACCAGCTTAGACAGTAAGTTTTTATTACTGAATTATATTAAATATTAGAAGAGTATTGACCATGTGGCAGTTAACACAAACCAAAAACCACCCAGTACCACCATATATATATATATATATATATATATATATATATATATATATATATATATATATATATATATATATATATATATATATATATATATATATATATATATATATATATTTTGCAGGGCAATGAGGGTTAAATGACTTGCCCAGAGTCACACAGCTAGTAAGTGTCAAGTGTCTGAGGCTGGATTTGAACTCAGGTCTCCCTGAATCCAGGGCTGGTGCTTTATCCACTGTGCCATCTCACAGCCCCCACAGCACCACATTTCTAAGAGAGAGAGTACATGTCCTAGAGAGCTACCCTGTCCTAAGAGGGGAGCACTCACAAATGACAGTGGGCACAGTTGAAGAATGTGTTCCAAGATGGCACTGGCCAAGAGCTTCATGTGTTCTTTCCTTTGATCCTCTTTTGATAGAGGCATATCACTACACACTGATCAAAGCTAATTGGCTAGTATCATTCAATTCCATTGGTTGACATGAACTGAGGGTGGCCCCTATTAAAATGAGTTGTACCTTAATGGCATTAAAGCAGAATGAGGAAGACCCCCTGAGGGGCAAAGGTGCATTCAGATAGGTATGGTTTAATTCCCTTAATTTGCTGAACTAGACACAAATAGTTTTATCTCCATTCCTTGGATTTGCCCTGAACAGAATTAGGCCCTGAAAGATTTTAGCTCAAGTCTCCTGAACTGAACTTTCCAAGAAGGGAAAAGGCTAAAATAGGGTCCCTGGGTCCCCTCAAGTAATCCATCATTAATACTTATTTTCTCACAATTACAAACTATACTACTCATTTATCCCTAGGAAAAGTCCCCTGACTTCACTTTATTGCTTAAAATATTCTTTTTGTTTTAAATGTTTCCCATCCATCCCCCTTTCTATTTTTGCAATCCTGTCCATTTTTCAAAGTCTAGCTCAAATGCTACCTCCACACTGTAACAATTGGAATGACACCACCTGCTGGAGACTTACTGTAGAAGAGTTCTGCCCATGAAGCGAAGGTCTTTGAGGGCAAGACCAGGAGTCTTTTCTTTGGTGTCAGGAAGTGACGCGGGCTAGTGGGAGGAAGAAGGAAGAGACTGGCGCTCAGTCTGGGGGTCTTTCCGGAGGACGCTGGTGGAGAGGGGAGCTAGAAATGCGCTCTCCCTTTAATAGATAGGAATCTAGGCCTTTCTCTCTCTCTTTACCAAATTCTTATTCTCCTTAATAAATGCTTAAAAGTCTAACTCTTGCTAAAGCTTATAATTTATTGGCGACCACTCATTAGATATTTTAGACAGACTAGCTAGAATTTTAGCCCTTAACAACCATGATGTTTTGATGTTTAAAATCTAAATGAGTGGTTTCCTTAAATTAGAAGCTTTAGCACCATTCTTTGGGCATTAAACATTTATTAAAGCATACTAGGTATTAGAAAGAAAAAAAAAAAGAACACGTGGAGTTAAGAAAAGGCCTATCTAGCCTAGAGTTCCAGCCTGGTCTACTTCTTCCTCAAGTCCTCTGCCACAAGCCTGCTTCAACCATGAACTCCTACCAAACTGAGTGTGGAAGCTTTTTATCGGTCTGGCGTAGAGGCAATCCTTATACACTGTTTCAAGCTGATTAGTAGACATCATCCAAATCCATTGGTTCACTGGACTTGAAGGTGGTGTCTTGTTGAGTTCAAAGTCTTTAGCTTCTGTGAACAATACCTCCTTAAAGGCCAGCCAGGTGTGGTTAAAATCTAATTAACTTGAAGTAGGCTAATCAGCAAAGTCAATACCTTTTACTTAATTCAATCAGTTTAGATTAATCTCCAGGTGAGCCTTTGAGAATGTGCCAAATCCCATTATTCTCTCACATTGCCTTTCTTGATTTCTCCCCCACCCTAAAAACAAGTGACATCTCCTTCTCAATTTCAAAAATGGTGTATTATGTATTTATTGTACCCCACATTGCATTTCATTTTTTTATGTACAAGTATGCCCTGATTACTAGATTATAAGGTCTTTGAGAAGGAGAGTAATATATCAACTTCGTATTATCCCTTATCGTATATAGAGCTTTGCACATCACAGAAATACAAAACAAATACTTGATGATTTTAAATGATTTGAATTGCTCAGAAGGGAATCCCTTCAGGACCCCTTTAAAATAAAGGTAAAAAAGAAGTATGTACTAGTATCTGCTAGGCAATGTCTTGGTTAAAAAGAATTAAAACCAGTGAATTAATGAGTTAATCAGCATTTATTATTAGGCAGCTAGGTGGCACAGTAGATAAAGTGCTGAACCTGGAGTCAAGAAGAAAAGCCCAATTCCAGCTTAGGACAATTACTCAACCTCTGTATGTCCCAGTTTCCTCATTTTTAAAATGGGGATAATAATAGCATCTACATCACAGGTGAAATGGAGACTTTGCTACATAGACCTAGATCACCTACCATGGAGGTACCCTGCTTTTGGGGAAAAGATATCTTGAGTTCCAAAACTACATGGGTGTCAATAGTCTCTTCTGATTGACTATTTATCTAGAACAGTCTATTTCTTTAAAATTACCATACTGAGACTTTCTATCTCTTTTCCCCATGGCATCCAAGGAGAGAAAAGATCCTGTTCACTCATATCATAAGCACAATGAACTAAACTAGTGAGTGGGGAAGGATTACTTGACTCTCTCCACACACATATCCCTTTACTCTGAGGCTTTGAGAATTGTTCTTAGGGTTTTGTTTGGGTCTGTTTTCAGTTCTAGACATATGTATTAAAATTCCCTGACCCAGAATTGGATCATGCAAACCTTGAAGCGAGAATTCCAAGCCAGATGTTGTAGCAAGGGCAGCAGTGAAGAAATGAGAAGCCCAAGTACTGGAGAATTAAGCCAAAAAGGATTTGAAATTTGGAATTTGGTGGCATTGTGGAAGATGAGAGCTGACATTAGCTGTATAACTAATTCCCTTCCTCTCTGCAAAGACTGAAATGTTACAGGGGGTAGGGAGGAATTTTTGTGCATTTATTATAGATATATCTTTGAAACAAATATCTTTTTTGAAAAGCTGATCAGTCTATTAAGTGAGGAAATTAAACTGGGTTGGAAGAGACCTCTAAAATTGGGGAACCACCATGAGTTGGGTCTGTAACCAATAACTAAGATATTGGACACTCCCTTAAAGCCCCTTAGGGGTACCAGATAACCCATGGGAAGGGTATAATGTAATATATGTGGTATTTAGGCTATAAGAGCAAGGGTAGGAACTCTTTGGTAGGGTTGCTGTGAAGAAAAAATTTAATTAGTAAAGCGTTTTGAAAACTTTAAAAGTTCTATATAATTCTATCATCATCGTCTACATCATGAAATTATTCTTAGCCTGTAGTCAGGAGCTGTCTTAGTTGCTGAACCAAATGAAACAGAATGCTCCATACATAAAGCTTAAATTTCAATGGCCTTATAAATATGATGTCAGCCTATCACATTATCAAAATAACCTAATATTTTCTTAGTCTGAATCTAACCCATTCTTTGACTTGGACAATGAGCTTTTTTATAGCAGTACTTTCCTGAGAGACAGAAGGTAGAAGTAGAATGGTCCCTGGGAACCTGTAAAAATGGGTTAAATCTTTATTTGTTGAGGTTGGATATTTTGGGGTTTATTTCTATCAAGAGACAAAAAGATAGACCAGCTGACCTCCCAAGTTTCTCTTCAAGTTCTTTGATTCGAATAAGAAATTGAACTTTTGTACCTCATTATGAGACTTCTGTGTTGGTTTTTGTTGTAAAATGTATAAGTTTGTTAGTTCCAGTATAGACATCCATGACTGTCCTGGGGTGTGGTTAGTAAGGGACGAATTAAGTGATAGAGAAAGGAAATGTACTTGTTTTTAGTATTTCTACAAGCCTGTTCACATTCAAAATTCAAAGCATTTTATAAAACATTAACTTTATGAAATCTTCACATTTCTTGTGGGGTAGGTGAGTGTTTTTATCCCAATTTTGCAGATGAGAAAAATGAAACCCAAGGTTAAGTGACTTGTTCACAGGAGCCTCAGGAGCCAAAATCAAAATCATACTAAACATGTGTTAGCATTTGATTACTCAAACCATTCTACCACAACTTTCTCAAAGAATGTACACATACATACCCCTGTGTATACATATACATATATACATAAATGTGCATATACGTATATATGTGTGTACATATGTATATATACACACATATAATTTGTGAAACTTTTAAATGTGCTAAGAAATACCACCAGCAAAATATTCAACTATGTTCTGGTGGAAATGCTGAAGACAGAAAGATAGTTTTAATTATTGGACCGATATGACTGCCAGCTTATATACTACATTAATTTGATGAATCTGTCATCAAGAATGTATTAAACCCTTAATATATGAAAGACTCTACACTGAAAGCTGTAGGGTATACCAAAAGGCAAAACTCATGGTCTGGCCCTCAAAAAGATTATAATACATTTGTGGAGCTAAGATATACATTAGTGTATACACATATGCACAGACAAACACACTCAAAATCAGAGTTAAACAACAAAATAATAGCATGACATGAAACCGACTTGAGACGTATGGATAGCATATAGCTGTAGAATGCCCAAGCAGGTGAAGTCACTGTGGACTGATATCCCTTAGGAAGGCTTGACAAAATAGGCAGAATTTAATTAAGAATTGCCTGATCCAGAGAAATATGAAATCAGACTTACTTGAGGTTAGGTCAATTTGAAATAATGACAGGGCTGTTTTATATAATATTGATTATAGTCTAAATTATTAAACATTAAGCATGAGAAACAATAAAATTATTTACTTGTAAGTATGTATGTTAACATAAACTAGCAAACAAAGCATTGTTCATTAAAAAAACCTTATTGGGCATACTTTAATGAGCATTTTGAGTCATTTGTAATTATTCATTTTGATGAGGCAACTAGGCTAGAGTGTTGGACTTGGACTTTAAAAATGCTGAATTTGGGGGCAGCTAGGTGGCGCCATGGATAAAGCACTGGCCCTCAATTCAGGAGGAACTGAGTTCAAATTTGGCCTCAGACACTTGACACTTACTAACTGTGTGACCCTGGGCAAGTCAATTAAGCCTCATTGACCTGAAAAAAAAAAGTGCTGAATTCAAATCCAGCCTCAAACATGTACTAGCTGTGTGACCCTAGGTAAATCAATTCCTGTTTCATCATCTGTAAAAAGGGGATATAGTTCTTACTTCTAAGGGTTCTTATAAAGATAAAATGAAATAGTATTTGTAACGTGCATTGCAAAATTTAAAATGCTACAAAAATGCTGGTTATTTTTATTATTACTGCTACCATTCTATGCCTGTGAATTAAGGCTGTTATTCATTTTAAATTTTAAAAGACAGATTTTTTTAACACAAAAAGCATTCTCCTTTGTATTTTTTTTTTCACAGAGTCAAGTCCCATCTACTATAAAATCTAAAGAACTGGGTTTCAAATTAGTGACTACGAGAAAAGAGTTGCTACTGACTAGGTTACATTCAACAACCTAACTTTCACTTTGCTGCAACTCTTATTTCTTCCTAAGGCCTATCTATTCAGACCAGAGAATTATTGAATAATTGAGATTGTTCCTTTAGGAACAAATTCTGTCTCTTCAGTCTTTAAGAAATTTCAACTCAGTCAAGCTTCGAGAAATCATTTTATGAGTCCATTCAGTGAAGTAATATACAGTGTTCTACCAAACCGTTTTGTGAGTACCCAAAATGATAGCTTTAAAGCCTCCTTACCATTCCAATGTTGACTTTGGGATATTTGAATTTGAATTGTAAATTTCAAAAATGTTTTCAAAAGAACAAATCAACTGATCAATATTGTGGACCGAGGACCTGCATTATACTAGGTGTGATGTTTAAAATCTTACTGTTATGACTAAAATCTAATATGTGGTTGCCTTAAATTAGAAGCTTATAGCACCAGTCTTTCTTTGGGCATTAAGCGTTTATTAAAGTATATTAGAAGTTAGTAGAAGAGAGAGGAAGAACATGTGGAGTTCAGAAAGAAAAAGCTTACCTACCCTTGCCCTACCGCTACCGCAACTGAGACCTCCAATGGAAAAGGAAATATCCTCAGTCTCCTAGAGCAGAAGCTCCCTGTGGGACCAGAAGACAGGCAGTCCCCACACACAGCTCCAAGCTAATTTGGTGGTAGCATTGATTAACATGACTTTCAGGCGTTTCTATGAATAGATGTAACTTCCTGATGCCAGGCAGCTTCAGGACACTAGTCACATGCTTTCTACTCAGGGGGAGAATGTCTTTCTCAGCAGCGGGGTGGCACCCTGATTCTCACAAAGGCCTTATGTAGTATACAGAAGTATATGGTATAATACTTGCCCTCAATAGGCTTACAATATGGTCTGGTGGGGGGTGGGGCTGAGATTAATATATAAGAATTAGAGCACAATACAAGGTAGCATGTAATTAATCATTGAACCATATGGTCCTAATTTTAAGAACAAAAGTACTTTAGAGAAGGGACAGTTACATTGTGTCGGAAGAGAGAGATAGGCTAGGAATGTTTCATAAAAGAGGTCTAGAGCTGGAAATTGGAAGAGGGATAAACATTCAGTTCGCAGAGAATAGAAGGAGGACCATTTGGACATTTCAAATAAGGCAACCAATGTGAGCAAAGGGAGAAATGAACATGGAACACATATGGCAGTAAATAGACCAGCTTTACTGGAGTAGAGTGTGTGGTGGGATATAAGATAAACAGTATAAGGCCAAAACAGTCATTAAAACCACTTCAGTACATTTGAATTTAAGTACTGATAGTCATGAAAGCTTCTTGATCAAAGTAGTAACATAATGAATGGGATATTTATGGGAAATTGGATTGTCACTCTCATTGGAAGGATGGAGAGAGGTAGGGAGTCCTGTTTGTAGAATGTCACTTTTAATCAAAAGTAAGGTGAAAACGGCTGGATTTAGGGGAGTAGCGGTTGGAATAGTGAGAAACAAATGAATACACACTATTTATAGAAGCAGGAAATAGCAAAACTACATGATATTATATTCAAGGGATGATAGAAAGCAAAGGAACAATGATTCAAAGTTTTCTTACTTAGGAAACTGAAGGATGGAAATTTCAAATGACAGAAATGAGGAAGTTGAGAATCAGAGCTGGATTTGGAGGGAAGATAACGCGTTTGGTTTCAGTAGTCTACTAATTGGGAATTTAAAACAAATAGGACAGACACTAGGACTATAGAATTACAAAATGTAGAGAGAGAAAGTTACTTAAGGATAATATAGTCTACCCTACTCATTTTACAGATTAGGAAACTGAAACCGAGAGAAGGGAATTGCCCAAAGTGACACAGCTAAGCAAAGGACAGAGCTAAATCCATGTCTTCTGACTCAAATTGCAGTTTTTTTTCCCCCTTCTCATTAGTATCAACCTGAAATTAGCTTTTATATTATGCATGAAAAAATGTTCATGCCAAGGAATACTACAAAAGACATTGTGGGGCCTGAAGAATTAGGATTTACTAAAAAGAGCCTGAAATGAGAATACCATATTCTCAGATATGGTTTTGCCAACTAGCTGTCTGACCTAAGCTAAATTACTTTACTTTTTTTGTATCACTTAAAAATCACCAGTAAAATGAAGGAGTAAACTAACTCTAACCCTAACATCTATGGCATTATAAAATGTTTAAAAGAAATATATGTGTATGCATGTAGAGAGTAAAAAAAAAACAAATTAATTCAACAATCTTATTAAAATAATTATAAATCACTTTGTATTTCCAAAATACTATAGGACTTTTCATGAATGTTAGAGGCTAAGTATAGAGTAGAACTTAAGAACTATTTGTGGCATTTTATTTCTGATTTCTCTTTGTGTTGTCTTTGTTTTTTTCTAGAAACCTAGAACAGGGTCTGATGCATGAATAAATGTTTTAATAATAATATCTTATTTTTTCCTAATTACATGTAAAACCAATTTTTAAAAATTTATTTTTTTAAAATGTTGAGTTAAAAATTCTCTCCTTCCTTCCCTATGCCCCTCCTCTTTCTCTAAGATGGTAAGCAATTACATATAAGTTATACTTGTGCAATCATGCAAAATGCATTTCCATATTAGTTATGTTGTGAAAAACAACAGACAAAAAAATGGAAAAAATATAGTGAAAAAAAGTATGCTGTAATTTGTATTCCAACTCCATCAGTTTTTTCTTTTCATCTCATTCCACTTTAGATAAATTTATAAGTTTTTACAGGTTTTTCTGAAGTCATCCTGCTTATCATTTTTAATAGCACAATAGTTATGATCATATACCACAACTTGTTTAACTATTCTCCAATTGACGGACATCCCCTCAATTTTCAATTCTTGCCATCACAAAAAGACCTGCTTTAAATACTTTTTGTACAAATACGTCCTTTTCTTTTTTTCTTTTTTATATCTCTTTGGGATAGAGAGCAAATAGTGGTACTGCTAGCTCAAAGGGTATGCATGGTTTTACAACCCTTTGGGCATAGTTCCCAATTGTTCTCCACCATGGTTGGGTCAGTTCACAATACCATGCATCAGAGTCCCAATTTTCCCACATCCAAGTCAACAATTATCACTTTTATTTTCTGCAGTTGTTTTAATTTGAAAATTGCATTTAATATTTCTGCTTTTTTTGCATTTGGTTGTGATGTTTATATGCTCTAATGCATGGTCAATTTTGGAAGTGGTTACATATAATGCTGAGAAAAAGTTATACTCCTTTCTTTTCCCTTTCAATTTTCTCCCAAAGTCTATAATCATTAACTTTTCTAAACATTTTTTTTCCATATCCTTGGCTTCTTTTTTATTTATTTTATGCCTAGGATTATCGAGCTCTGATGGTGGGAATTTCAGGTGCTCCACTGGTATAGTTTTACTATTTTCTTCTGTATTTCATTTACCTTTACCCTTAAGAATTAGATGCTATGACTTTTGGTACATATGTTTAGTATTGATATTATGTCATTTTTATGGTGCTTTTTAGCAAGATGTAGTTTCCCTGTTTATCCCTTATAGTAAGGTCTATGTTTGCTTTTACTTTGTCTCAGATTATGATTGCTTCCTCTGCCATTTATTATTATTATTATTTTTATTTTTTTAATTTCAGCTGAAGCAGAATAGATTTTTGGAGGTGGAAAGTAGGAGTTGAAGCTAACCTAGGATTAGGATTCACATGGCATTTGCCCCCAGAACAATGATGAAGTTGTAGTGAAACAACGGTAATGTGGTTTTATCTCCTTTCTTTGAGACTGTATTACTGAGCAACAAAAAGTAATTAAATTGATCTAAAAAAACAAAAACAATGATGCTAAAGACAAAGTAAGAAACACAATTCATATCTTATCAGGAATAGAAGATTCATAATGAAATTGCATATTCTTTTACATTCATTTATTGTAAATTTAAATTTCATTCAACCTATACATGAATAATTATTTTGGTCATACCAAAGGTAAGTACTTTGATCTTGTTGAAAGATGGTGAAAACATTTCAAGCCAGTTATGATTTTTGAATAAAATAATTGATAACTTTGGAGTGAAATTAAAGGAAATATAGCAAATAAGAGAGCATAATGTCTAATGCTGTAATGCTATTCATTAATACAGCAAGTGGCTGAGACCTAGTCCTGCATATGTATCTACATGTACATATATGTACTTATATTGATATATACATATATATATATATATATATATATATATATATATATATATATATATATATATATATACAAATGTGCATATGGGCGTATTTACACCTTTCAAAGCTATATATAAATGTTATTTGACTTGGAGATGATCATATAAAATACTTTGGAAAACTTAAAGAATAAAAAATAAATATTTATTATTACTTTTATTGTTATTAGTGTTACTCCTCCTACTACTCACCTTTTTAATCTATTTCATTTTTTTTAAAAAAATTCTTTATATAACATGAAATCAAGGAGATGGGAATAAAGAGGAGGGGGATATACACAAATTGGTGGATTGAGTGAAACATATATTTCTTAAGCTTCCAAAGGCTTTCAAAGCATCTTGACTGTTCAAGCAAGTCTGGTTTCTAAGAAATTACATTATATCTTTTCACTTCAGCTCAGCTGAGTATTCACTTGTCCTAGTCTTATCCTTTGGAAGGAGATTTTGGTGGCATAGTATCCATCATCTTCCAACTCTAAGTAATTTTATATTATTTTTCCAGGTGTTAATACCTTAATACATTCTGGAGGCTGAGTCAAGGTGACAGAATGAAACCAGAAAGCTTCCTAAGCTCTCTCAAATTTCCTTTAGAAACAATATTAAATTAAGCCTCTCAATAGATTCTGGAGTTGTAAAACCTGGGACAAAAACCAGTGAAACAATCTTCAAACTTAAGAGAACCTAGAAGCTCTTCAGGAAAGGCCTGTTTCATCTGGGTAAAAGGAAACACAGTTCAGCACAGAGGGTGTCTGGGCAAGCCCGCAAATGGCTCTTAGTAACAGCACAGGTCAGCAGCTGAGGACCCACTGTCCTCGCACAGCAAGGTAGTGGCACAGCAGGCCAGTTGTAAAGCCTCTATCCCCTTCCAGAAGGCAAAATCTTAACAGCTTCAAGTGCACTTCAATTAATAGGCATTTAGAGACTCTTAAAGATCTAGGTGCTTATATTCAATAGCAGGAGTTCTAATGATGCTATAAACTAGAAAGCCAATTCATTAGTGTTTTTGAGTTACTTAGCACACATCAGTGGTCAGTGCTTCATTGACGTGACTCTGACACTGAAAGAAGATGCAGAAGTACCTGGCCATACCATGTGGATAGTAAGAAAGAAAAAAAAAAAACATCAGTTCCCTCTCCAAACCCATTGCCAAGAGATCAGAAACTCTCACAGAAATCATCAGGGCTTGAAGAGTCTTCATTCTATCTGGTTTTGTTTTTTAATCATAGCTGTTTGTTTCAAATAACTCCTGCCTAAAACTTGAGAATTGAAGGCACAAATTCAAAATTTAAAAGATAGAGGCAAGAAATTTGTCATCATCGGGAAAGGAAAAATTAGGTAAGAGACCAAATAATTTCAAATGAAACACATCAGAATACGTTTACCCTTCTATGACACAATATAAAATAAAATAAAACAAGAAATTGTATTGGTTTATCAGCCCTGTGAAAGAAACAATGAGGAATTGTACTCATGAGGGCATAAAGAAGAAACAAATGTTATTGTAGAAGGAAAGGAGGTATGTTGAAGAAAATTGTATCCATCACTTAATCAATGATCATCTATTAAGTATCTACCTTGTGTCAGGAACTGTGATAAGTACTGAGGAGTATCTAATCCTCCTTTCAATTATAAAACTTGTTAGTTTTACCATATACCTTAAAAGTAATAACAATGATCCCAAATAGGTAAAATAGGCAGTTTCTTAGAGAAGTATATTTGATTTGATAATTGTGGAGAGGGAATCAGAGGGAAACTACAATTAGAGACACTAATAATTATTTTGAAAGCCCAGAACTTTTCTTCTCTCTACATAACATAGGAAATCAATTATTTGTTTATCTATGTATTTATGTTTGTATGGATGTATGCATGTATTTACTCATTTGTTTATATATTCAGTGATTTGTATGTTTGGCCCCTTAAAACTTAACCCTATAAGATGATTAACTTTCTTCCAACCTCAAATATGGTGCCAAGTAGTCAGTGCTCTATTTTGCTTTGAATTGCATTATATCTACTTAGCTGTCATCTATAAAATGGGAATGATAATCTCCATGGGCTTTAATTCATAAGATTACTGGAAGGGGGCAGCTAGGTAGCACAGTGCATAGAGCATCAGCCCTGGATTCAGGAGGACCTGACTTCAAATTTGACCTCAAGCACTTGACACTTACTAGTTGTGTGACATTAGGCAAGTCACTTAACCCCAGTTGCCTCACCAAAAAAAAAAAAAAAAAAAGATTACTGGAAGGATAAAATGAGATAGCATATGTAAAAGGCTTTGCAGATATAGAATTGTTTTATCAGTCAGTGCGTGTTGTTCCAGAGTTATAGGTCTCCAGTAGAACATAAGGTACTTGAGAGCAGGGACAGCTTTTTTTTTTTTTTTAATTTTAGTATCACTACACCTAGCACACAGTAGCTTGCATAGAACAGGCACTCAGTAGACGTTTGCTAAACTGAATTATTTTCTTATGTGTTATAGTGAAGACTCCAAGATTCAGATGGGTAGCAACAAACTAGTCACATAATTTTCATTAATAATAGATGACAACAACGATGATGATGATGGTGGTGGTGGTGACAATGGTAATAATAGCATTTTTAAAGTTTAAAATTTGTAAAATCCCTTACTTTCTCATTTGAGGTTATTTATGTCAGTAAGTATGATTTTCATTCCTACTTTACAGATGAGGTTATTGAGACTAAGAGAATAAGTAACTTGTCTAGGGTCCCACAGTTAAGTTAACACTAGTGCATAAGTTTTTAGACTTTGCCTAAGATTCACAATAAGAAGTATGCTTTGTTCTAATTATTCTCATTTCCTTATGTGGCTTGGTCATGCTTGAATACATCAGTAACTTTTAAAAAGCTACTTGATATTCTTTTTTTTTTTTTAGTGAGGCAACTGGGGTTAAGTGACTTGCCCAGGGTCACACAGCTAGTAAGTGTGTGTTAAGTGTCTAAGGCGGGATCTGAACTCAGGTACTCCTGACTCCAGGGCCAGTGCTCTATCCACTGTGCCACCTAGCTGCCCCCTTGATATTCTATTTAAACTTTTTCTTGGACAGGATGTAAATAATGATTTCTATAAGTTCACCATCCATTGTGTGATGTAGCCCTTCCTTTTAATTTTTTCCCCTAAAATTGTCTCTCTTAGATGATAATTATCTTTAATATAGAAGCATCAATAGATATGAATTCCATTTAAAATTACAGTAGACAATATTAAGTACTTGGTAATCTACCTCCCAAGAAAAACTCAGGAACTATATGTGCACAATTACAATGTAATTATAAGAGAGATGCAAATTAAGACAACTCTAAGGTACCACTTCACATATATTAGATTAGATAACATGACAGAAAAAAATGACAAATGTGGGAGGAGATATGGAAAATTTGGAATACTGAAGTTTGATTTGTGGTGAATTTATTGACCTACTCTGGTGAGCAATTTGGAACCATGCCTAAAAGACTATAAAACTATGCATACTCTTTGATCTAGCAATACCACAACTAGATCTGTATCCTAAAGACATTAAAGGAAAAGGACTTGTACCAAAATATTTATAGTATCTCTTTTTGTGGTGGCAAAGAATTGGAAATTGAGAGGATACCCATCAATTACTGAATAGCTAAACAAGTTGTGGTACATGATTGTGATGGAATATGATCATATATCTAGAAGATAATTGGTGACTAAGAGTCAGGAGCATTGATTTTTCCTTGAGGAACCTCTAATCTCTGGGATGTATAAAAGGAGCAAGGAGAAACTGTTCTGTTTTCATTTGGGATACTTTCTCATGTTTTCTCCCCCTTGTATTTCCATCAAGCAGGGTGGTTTTAGAATAAAAAAAAAATGAGCAAGCAAAAAAACTGATGCAAAGTTAAATGAGCAGAACCAAGAAAACATTGCACAGAGTAGCAGCAATACTATACAATGATCAACTGAACGAGTTAGCTATTCTCAGCAATACAATGATCCAATACAATTTCAATAGACTCATGGTGAAAAATGCTATCCACCTTCAGAGAGGGAACTGAAGGAGTCTGAATGCAAATGGAAGCAAATTTTCTTACTTTTTTTTCTTGCTTTTTTTTTTTTTACCATATAACTAATAAGAAATGTTTTTGGGTGATTTCACATATATAATTGATATAATATTCCCTGCCTCCTTAAGGAAGAGTGGAGGACATGGGAGAGAGAAATAATTTGGAAGTAATTTTTTTAAAATGAATTTTAAAATAAATAATTATCATTTTAAAACATAAAAATTAAAGCTTTAAATTCCTTGCCTATTTGAATATTGTCCTGTTAGGTACTGTGGGAAAAGGTAATATACATAGCAAACCCTATCAATCTCAAGCAATTCATATGTAGATGTGGGTGTGTGTAGCCCTAAATGTCCTTAATGATTAGAATCTAGAAGTGAACTATACATGCTTAAATCTATAATTCCCTAATACTTTTTCAAGATTCCCTAATACTTAAGGCAAGAGAGGTTAAAACATTAAGTCGCATTGTAATGCATTATTTTCTAGCCAACCTCCCTTTTAAAATTCACACAAAACAATGACCAACTAAAAGTATAACAGAATTGTAATTTGCAATTAATCCCACTACTAAAGCTTCTAGCCCTTTCTTCTCTTTGCTATGTGTAGGCTATTGCACATTTCTATTAATGTAGGATACAGAAAATTCTTCTGGTTAATGGTCTATGAATACAATCAGTTACTTCTATTATCCTTCTAATAAGGACAGAGCACAGAGATATCTTAAGTATTATCCTCTTCACTGCTCACAGGACAAACTCCTTATTTTGATATTCAAGGCAATCCCTAATCAGGGCCAATCTAAGTATCTAGAAGTACCTTTCATAAATTTTCAGTACCACAAGCTGTTTGCTCTGATTTCAGAGACTGATCTCACTTTAATCTGAACATAGAAAGGAATTTCCTGCCTCCACATCTTTTCTTGTTTTTTTTTTTTTTAGTTTTTTTACCCAACTAAACACTTTTTTTCTTCATTTTTCACAAGCAAGTACTACTCATCCTTCCCCTGCAATGTTCTTACTTTGGTACTTTTACTCATATTGTCCCCAAACCTATAATGTCCTCTTTTTCTTTCCTTTCCTATTTAATACTGAATCAGACTCCAAAAGCATCCTTAAATATTATGTCTTCCCTTAAAACTTTATTGTCCCTCCAGTTTGATATTTCCTCAACTCTACTATAATTGTTGTATCATTCATTTTATAGCTTTATATTAATTATTCTCATATAGATCATTCTTCTTACTCCAAATATACAGTGTTATTCAAGTGTAGTGGGATTCCAGACCCCAAGAAAATTAAGACAGCCCAACCTCTAAGGATCCTTAAACCAAAACTGAAACCAAAGATTTCAGAAATTTTTAAAAACATTATTTTTTCCACTTCAGGAATGTGACATTTCCAGGACACATGGACCAGGGGTCATGTAGATCCCACAATATATAGAGACATTTTTATCTATGATGTAAACACCAATAAGCCTATCAAGTTCTGCAAGGACAATATGCAAGTTCCATATATTCAAGATATAGATTTTTTGTACATCAACAAGATCTATTACTGATTGCTCATCACTCAACCCCAAAAACATCCCCTCCCCAGTTATTTTGCAATCGATTTACTTGGCATAAAGCCTTCTTTGTCTGATATGTATAAAAGGTCAATTCTCCTTCCATTCAGGGGGACAGTCTCTATCTTACTGTCTCCTGGCCATGTATTTCTCTTTCCTAATAAATCTATTTTACAAGTTTTGCTATGACTCTGCCAATTCTTTGGATGACCCAGCACCCTGAACCAGCTCTCATGTCATAAATACCAAAACATAATAGCGATGTATTATGTCATAGTGAGAATCATGCAACCCTTGCACAATTTGATTAGTCTCCCTTTTCTATCCATTTAACAGTATTAAAAAGAGTAGACTTTTGTAAGAAAAAACACAAACAAAACCTATCTATTATGCAGTGCTTTGATGGGATAATACAGAAACAAAACTTTTCCCTAATGAATATGGCTATCTAGAAGATAATTGGTGACCTAAGAGTAGGAGCATTGATTTTTACTTGAGGAACCTCTAATCTCTGGGATTTATAAAAGGATCAAGGAGAAACAGTTCTGTTCTCATTTGGATACTTTCTCATGTTTTCTCCCCTTGAATTTCCATCAAGGTGTGGAGAAAGTATTCTTTTACCTTTTTCCTCCCTTCCCATGAGTGGCAAGTTTGCAAAAGAAGTACATGATAACAGGAGACATGTGTCTGCCTAGGTGGCCTGAGTCTGGACCTCAATTGAATTCTACTTTCTGTCTCATTTTATCAGCTCAGTTCAGTAATTAGATAGCCTGAGAAATACATTTTCTCAGTCTTTTCACAAATCAAAGTTTCCTCTACAGGGTAGCTTTTCAAATATCTTGTCAATTATTATGTCATTTTTCAAATTTCTCTTATCAAGAATAAATATCAGTCAGTGGTATGACTTCAAGGACCTTTACTATCATGATCATCTCCCTTCTAGATATTATTTTAGCTTACCTGTGTCCTTCTGGTTTCTCATAACTAAAATAAAATATAGATATGAACTCATAATAAATATGTATCAGAATAAATCCAGAACTATCATTGTTCTCTTTATGCCCCCTATATTTCTCTTTCTAAGGTACTAAACTTTAATAGCCTCCTAGCTGATATATAACACTATAAACTCATATTGAGTTTGTCAAGTCATTCTTTTTTCCCCCAGTGCAATGAGGGTTAAGTGACTTGCCCAGGTCACACAGCTAGTAAGTGTCAAGTGTCTGAGGCTGGATTTGAACTCAGGTCCTCCTGAATCCAGGGCCAATGCTTTATCTATTGCCCCACTTAGTTGCCCTCATGTCAAGTCATTCTTAAAAAATCAAACTAACAAAATCATGCCATCTAACTCTCCTTTCAGTGCAAATTCCTATCATGATAGCTAAATAGCTCATTGTAATCTCAGTAATCATAATAAATTAGGCCAGCACTTAACCCTGATACCTGTTAAATATCAGATGCCTAATAAATACTTGTGAATTGAATAAAAATTGGTATGCTGCCTTATAATCTAGATTTTTTAGCGGTGTTTGCACTTAGTAGGAACTCTCAAATTATTGAACGAATGAATAAATGAATCAAAAGGGTTAATAGCCCATATGATTTTTGTAAACTCAAAGAATAGTCTTAATTTTGTTTTATGGCAGGGAAGGGAATAAGGGATATGTGAGCATCACATCCCAAATTCTGAGCCCTAGAAATTATACCCCAAATACCCTGTAATTTCTGGCAAACACATTCTTGTAGTTAGTGCAAATTCATCCAACATCTGAAAACATCTTTTTTTTAAAGCACCGGTAAACATAGCTTTAGAACTGGAAGATAACTTAAAGATCATCTGGTCAAATCTCTCATTTTACATGTGAGAACTTGAGAGCCAAACTTGAAGAAATTTTTTCTTTTGTTTACAGAGTCATCAAGGAGAGGACAGTATTCTTTATGCTAAGTTGGGAGATTTGAGACCTTTTGTTTTAGTTTCAACATTGGCTTTTTTAAGATTTCTAGTTTCAAATTTTGTCCCCTCCCCTCCCCTCCCTTGTCCCTCCTCAAGACAGCAAGTAATCTGATATAGGTTATATATGTACAATCACTTTAAACTATTTATGTATTAATCTTGCTGTGAAAGAAGAATCAGAGCAAAAAGGAAAACCTCAAAAAAGAAAAACAACATCACCGAAACAAAAGAAATAGTATGGTTCAATCTGCATCCATATCCACAGTTTTTTTTTTTAGATTTGGAGAGCATTTTCCATCATGAGTCCTTACAACTATCTTGTACCATTGTATTGCTGAGAAGAATCAAGTCTATCACAGTTTATCCATATATAATGTTGATGATACTGTGTACCATGTTCTCCTGGTTCTGCTTATCTCACTCATCATCAGTTCATTCAAGTATGACATATTTTAATAACTCTCTATTCAAAATTATTGGGGCAAAAAGGGCCAATAGTTCTCAGAAATACACACTTTTATTTCCAACATCATTGGTAATTGAATTATTCTTACAACTAAATTTTAGGAGTTGAAGATATATTTAATCTAGAAGGAAATTAAGAAGTCATCTCACTCAATTCCTTCATTTTACATATGCAAAAACTGAGGCCTCAACAGTTGTAGTAACTTAATTAATGTAAGAGGTAAATAGTAAGTGGTAGATTTGAGTTTCTAAACCAGGCTCTCTAACTGCAAAGCCTGACCTCTTTTCACTGTACCACCTGTATCCCTAAGGCAATGTGAAATTTAAGGTAATTTTGTCTTATACGTATGTCTATTTAATGTTTAGCATCCTTACTATAATAAAGGAGATGTTCATTTCAACTTCATTTGTGTCTTTAGGATCTTGCCCCAGAAAAGCTCTCACCTGCTTTATGTGAGACACTACTTTTTTTTCATGGTTCTTGGCACATTCTTTATGCTAAACTTGGCAGGTGGCCTTACGAGCAGGCACAATATAAAGAACCTTTATACAGGTAGTTAGCTAGATCACCACCAATGCACTATGCCTTGTCTGATTATCTCAAAGCATGGAATGATGACTCATACTCTTGAAATGGAATCAACCAAACTTTGAATAAAGAAGAGAACAGAATGGATATTCTGCATTTTAGACTTTTACCCATTAACAGAAAGGTATCCTTGTCATTGAAAACTTAACTCCAACAGTATGGAAAAATGATGACAAAATATATAAACCACATTGTTTGATTTCCAGATATTTGGGGTAAACTCCATTAGCAATCATCTCCTTTTCTTTCATCAGGCATATATAGTAACCCCTAATTTTTCCAGCTTCTCCTTAGAATGATTTGTTCCACTAAAGTGAATTACCCAGAGAACTGAGGATTACTGCTTTGGATGCCAAAACTTTAAAAATTATTATTATATAAATCATTTCAATGGAAATCTTTCTAAAATGTATTACTTCTTTGTAATGCTAATTGAGTATAATGAACATAATTAACCATTTCTTTATTACAAGGAAGAACCATAACTAGACATTTTTGCACCCAGGGCAAACAGCATGAAACATGCCCTCAAATAACTTTGTAATTTATAATGTGAAAATATCACAAGGAACAGTTATGATTTAGGTGAAAGGAAGGGAAACCTAGTCTATTATTTTGTTGTGGAGAAACAAAGACATCACCCTAGTCTGGGAAGACTCCAAAAGATCATGAGGATGATGTGAGATGGGAGAGTAGGGTGTGCCTAGGCCAGAGAGGAGACCACTTAGTGTGTAGTCTCCAAAAGGGAAAAAAAAGACACTCATTATCTGTCTAACTATTCTTACTAAGTAGGTCCTAAACTAAGTTGTTTCTATTAATGTATTATAAAATAAATTAAAATGTCAAAACATCAATGTAATTTTTAATTGAACAAGCTTTTAAAATAATTATACTGCTGTTATATGACCTCTAAATGTTGGCGCCTTTATTTCCACTTGGTGCTTTGTCTTAGGGTCATCATGACTTTAGAGACTGTTTCTAAATATTCTTTATATTTCTTTTGGTACTTAGTATAGTGTTTTGCATATCATACAAAATTTAATAAATTAATTAAGATAAATTAATACTTATTTAAGATTAAATTAATAATTTTGAACACGAATTATTATCCTGTGATGTAGGATAGAGTTACTCATCATAGCTTTCACTGTCTTTGTGCCAATACTAAATGACACCCAGACTACTGTAATTTGTTTTTACTTCTTAAAATCTATTTCATACCATTTTTCCTATCTTTTTTTCCACGGAAAAACTGAAAGCTATAACCTCTTACTGCTGTCAGTTTTCCTTCCTCATACATTACTCTAATCAATAGCATGTAATATGTTAGGGTTTAGGGAAGCAGAAACCAAAGATGTTAGAATAGTATGCAAAACAAAACCACATAGCATGAGAGTAAGGATTTATTCTATTTTAAAGTTAATGAACTTTATTGGCTGGAAAGCATTTAATAAATTTTGGCTCTTTAATTAGTCATTGTCTGGCTCTACTCTGTAATCTTGGTGGACAAAGTCATTGGATAAAGAACCCTGGGATGTAGATTTTAATGTATAATTTTATTATGTTCCCATTTACCATATATGTATTGTGCTTAAGGATTGTAGAGAGTGGAAACAGAAAATGTGATCCCCTATTTAGAAATAGAGATACAACATATACAAAAGAGAATAATTTAAGAAATCCAAATGCGTCATAATAACTATTAAACTGGATTATATACTGGATGACAAAGAATGATAATGAAAGAGTGATCAATATCAGAGTGAGGTTAATTGAGGATAGCAACCTGGAGTTTATGTAAACTTAAAACCATATTTTGATTAGACACAATGGTTATAGTAATAATATAATTAAGTAGTTGTATAATTAAGGTAAGGTAATACTTTTTTTTTCATTTCTAGCAGAAAATACTGAGGCATATATAAGTGTCTTACTCCTAGGTCCTTGATTCAGAAGCAAGCTTTGAACAGAAGAGACCCAACATGATGCCATCAGACTATTTGGACTCTGGTTTAACATATCAACCAACTCAACTAAGTGTATGCTCTATCTTGTGTTAAACTTTGGAATATAAGGGCACAAAGGAAATAATATCTTCCCTGAGGAAGATTACATCCTAGTAGGGGAGAAGAAATGAAAGTATATTCAAAATATTTCTAAAAAATGAATACAAAAGGGGAAGCTAGGTGGTACAGTGGATAGAGCACCAGCCCTGGAGTCAGGAGTACCTGAGTTCAAATCCAGCCTCAGACACTTAACACTTACTAGCTGTGTGACCCTGGGCAAGTCACTTAACCCCAATTGCCTCACTTAAAAAAAAATGAATACAAAGTAGTTTGGGAAGATGGAGTGCACTATCCACCAGAGATATAAGAATATACTTAATGGAGAAGGCGAAGCTTGAGTTGAATCTTGGAAGGAAAATGGAGGGAAACTTAGAGATGGAAGTAAGGAGGCATTGTATTCCAGACATGAGGCATAGCCAGTGCTAAGGCTTAGAGACAGGAATAGAGTGTCATATGTGTTTGTGGAATAATAAGCAGGCCAATATGGATGAATTGCCAATGTGCCTGGCTCCTCAGTCATATGCATATCCGAAGTTTCTTTAATAATTCTTTGTTCCTAATAAATAGCCATGTTACAGGATAAGCTATTAAGCTTTGTCATGGTTACAAGAGACAAGAATATAATCAATAGATGTGTGTATACATACATAACAATGTATACAAATATGTGTGCATATGTGTGTATATGTAGTATAAATAAGATACACATACACATTTATATATTATTATTATTATTATATCTAAGAGAGGATTTTCACAATTTGGTTTATAAGGACCGATTGCTTCTAGAGTATCAAGATTCAAATATCAAGTAGAATCTAGATAGATTGATGTTGACAAGGAATTAAACAGCATTACTAAGATCTTACTTGCCTTCTAGAAATATAAGCTATGTACAGACAGATTAAAACTACCTGATTTCAGAGATAAAAACAAAATTATCAAGCAAATTGCAAGTTAGCAGAAAAAAAAAACAAGCATAAATGATTATTTTCTAAAGTGCTTGTCCCTTTTTTTTATGGTGGATATTTGGAATCTTTTCTATTGTCACACGATTATTTTCTCTGACCCTTTGTCTCAGAATATCTGCAAGATGCATTTCTGGACAACTTTGTGTGTATAAGCATGAGTGAATCCAGTCCTTCATGATCTAAAAACAGATTCTTTTCTCTTGAGAAAGGATTTAACTATCAACCCAACAACATGCCAGATGTTGTTGCTTGCTGCAAGTGGCAGACAGGAAGAATAGTTTTCAAAAATGAAAAAGAAAGACAAAGAAACAGTATGATTTCTCTACAGTTGTGATAGTCCAACAATACAGCCTTATGGAATAAAATAAGGATAGTCAACTATATGATGGGAAAGAGTCTATGGAAACCAAGACATTTATTCAAAACCCTTACCAATTCTTGGTACATTTTATGGAAGTTTTGAATCTTTTATTGCATGTAGAGGGGAAAAAGTTAATATTTTAATTTAGAATCACTTTTACTGCTACTGCTAGCATAGATAAAAATTTATGGTTTCACAGCTGTAGAGTTTTTAGATTTAAATTAGAGGAAACTGTTCCTTTTATGCAACAACTTTCGCACTGAGGTAGGCTATGCTGATTTGAATTAATGTGCTTTAATAATTTTTTACTGAGTTTCCTGCTGTGAATTGCTAAAGAGTGGCTTTGTGTTGTGTGCTTCTAAAGGGGACCTTTTCCCCATTCTGTTTAATTTTCTTTGCCTATATATAGTTATTAGAGAAAATTTGGGAGCAAGAGAATCATTTGGAAGTTGTAATTCTTAGAGAGGACAGGACATGAACCCAAGTGAAAATTTTAAATAAATTTTAGGATTATGTCATCAGAAAAAAGAACCAACCTCTAACGTTTTTCAAGAGTAAGGACTAAAAAGTATTTCATGTAATGTCCTATGCTAACAAATTATTTGGACTACACTGGGATCACATTACACAAACAGTGAAATTTTAGTTTGTTGTTTAATGTTGTTTTAAAGGAAGATTAAAATTTAGTGGGACAATGTTCTACATGATCTAGTTATTGATTGGTAATAATCAAATAATCTAAACCTCAAAGAGATGCTCAGGGAATAAGGTGGTTTATACAAAGATCTGAGTAACTCAAGATTAGTTCAAGCTTGAATCCTTTTTCTTTTAACCTTGCTGAAAATTATTCAAAAAATGCATATGTCAAAATGAGTATGTCAAAGAGAGAGTAAAACATTTTTTAAGGAACATGCTTTTCAAAGGACATTATGAAAGTTATTGTGAATATTTTAGTGGTGTTTGAGGAAGCAAGTGTTAAGTTTGCTTTATCCTAAGTGCTGCAACTGTGCGTTATCTCATGTAGGCTTTGTTGATTTTCCATTCATGCTACTAAATGTAACTCCAAAATGGTTTTGGTGAGAGATTCTCAGGTTCAAATGATAGAAACTCAATGGAAAAAGTGACCATTTCATATTTGAGTTTGTGATAAAGGCATGTATACCCAGAAATACACTAAGAATCTATCTGGGATTTTCAGAAAGTATATTTCAAAGCTTTAGAGAAAGTTTGAGACTAAAATTTAAAAATATAAGTGAACCAACTAATTGGTTACTCTTCGTTAGTGAGAATGAGACACAGACTACAATTTCCCATTATTGGTCCCTCTCTTATTTGAAAGATGAAATCCTTAAGGCCAAACAAGTAATAATTCATTCCACTTCTCTTAACAAACTTAAATTTCTGAGTAATCAAAATCTCCATAGCAGCTACCATATGTTGCCACATTGATTTATGACATATATTCTCAATTCCTCATCCCTTAATGCTCAAGCAGCCTGTAATATCTTCAGATATTATATTATTTCTGTTTCTATCTCTGTTAATCATCACCTAATTGTTTTCTAATATGCAGTAGAACCCATGGAGGATCACATGGTTCGTTTGTTTCTTTGCATCAGTATAACTTCCCATCACATAATATTAACCCCACTTCCCTCATTGTCTTTTTAAATCTATATTATTTCTTTTGAATAAGACATATATACTATTCTGTACCTAAATTTCAGCCATGGAGTTCATCTCTCCAGGCATCCGTGATACCTCCGGGTCATATTTACCCTTTTGCATGATAATATTATTTAATCTACTTGTTAACACAACATATACATTTTTTTTCATTTCCCAATCATTCCCCAATTGATTGGACCATTTTTTTTTACTACTCTCTTTAAAGGATGGCTCTCTAGGGATGCCAAATATATAGCTACATTCAAATCTTTGAGTGAAAACCAAGCTTTCCAGGGGCAGGAAGGATAGAAAAGCACAAATAACACACTTTTTAAGTTTAATCTGCATTATTAACATTTTCTTCATTCACTTCTCCTTCACTTCTTAAGTCTAGTTAGTTGCCAGAGTGATAAATCAAGCTCTTATTTATATTGTTTCTTAATATCAGAGGTATAAATGCTCACACTGAAATTTAACACCTTGGCTCTTGAGTTAGGTCAAAGTTGACTTTTGTACACCCTTGCTAGAATGATAAATGAATGGGCATTAAAATGAGAAAAGGAATATGCAGTATAGTCAGAACTAGAGCCAGGAAGACCTGGGTTCAAGTTTGGAGCATCACACATAGTTCTTGCATGTCCCTGGTATAATAAGGCTTTCATCTAACATGTAGCATGGAAGTGTGCTGTGTGGCTCAGATAAAGGGGCCAGCATAGACATATCTAATCTCTTCTCTCTCCACTATTCTCCAAGGGAGACGTTAATTCTTGATGTAATGAAAGCAGAATTTAGGGCTAGATGCTTGGCCAGTCTACTCTCTTCACAGATAAGAGTACTGAGCTACAATTTTTATCTATTTGTTTCCCTTAAATATTAGTAATCTGGGAGACCATGGTTTTCAAATTAAGCTAAACTTTTTCATGATTGGGTGAAAGGACTCAATTTTATATCTAAGACTTGACTCCCTTTCCACATAATAACATTTTCGCAGTTTACAAAAATAGGAAAATAGCCAAAAGAATTATATAAATCAATAGCAAAACATAAATCAGAAAAGTATGCATATTTTTCTCTTTTCTCTTTTCTGTTATTTAAATTATTTATTTTTTCAATTACATGTAAAAACAATTTTAATTATTTTTTTTAGTGTTCCAAATTCTCTCTCTCCTTTTGTCCTCTAACCTACATTGAGAAAGCAAGTAATTTGATATAGGTCATACATGTTCAGTCATACAAAACATATTTGTATTTGTCATGTTTTAAAGAAAAACTAAAGACCAAAACAAACACTCAAGAATAACCAAGAATTAAAAAAAAAACCAACATTATTATTCTGCAATCAGACTCTACTCTTTCTTTCTCTGGAGATGGACAGCAGTTTTCATCATAAGTCCTTTGGAATTGTCTTGGATCATGTATTACTGACAATAGCTGAGTCATTCACAGATAATCATTATGCAATATTGCTGTTACTAATGCATAATTTTCTCCTGGTTCTCACTTCATTTTGCATTAGTTAATAAAAGTCTTTCCAGGTTTTTCTGAAAGCATACTACTCATTATTTCTCATAACATTATATATATATATATTATTCTTTTATATATGTTCTAATATATTATAAATGCTTATATAATATTCTTTTCCAATATATTCCTATATATAACAATTATTATATATTTTATATTATTTCTTATATTCCATTGCAATCATATACCACAACTTGTTCAGCCATTCACTAATTGATAGGCATGACTTGAATTTCAAATTCTTTGCTACCACAAAAAAAAGTAACAGTGACAGGTTACTTAACCTTTCAATGGCCTAGACTACTCTCCAAAGATAATAACTGATGAGAAGATTCTGCCTATATTAAGTAGGGGGAGTTCTTTATCTCAGGGTCTTCCTATAGCAATGAAATCATAGATCTAGTTCCTATCCTTATAAAACACAAAAGATATTACAACATTTTTCATAAAGAAATAAAGTCAGAGCTATCCCAGGTTTCTTATTTAAATTTATATAAAACATTCAAAACCCCAGATATACTAAAATGGAAGAAAAAACAACCACCAAATAACAACAAGAACACAACAGAAGTCCATATGCCATTTTCACGGCTGTGCTTTCTGTAAAAGCTTATTGTGGCAAATACAAAGCAATCACAATAGTTTTCAGGAAAATATCACTAAATAAGAAAATATGCCTTCATTTTCATATGTTGTTGATTGAATTAGCATATTACTTTAGCATATCCCTAGCTGAGAGTATTAAGAAAGTTGGAATGTTTATTTTTATTCCTGCTCATAATAATCAGAAGCTATGGAATAGTTAGGGGACAGCAATAGGAAGTAGACTGTGTTTTTCCTGATACAGAATTCTCATAGGCAAGGAGCTCTCTCCAATAGCAGCTTCCAGTCTTGGCGAATTCCTAAGGCACCAAGAGGTTAATGTCTTACCAGGATCACACAGTATTATGAGCAGGCCTTGAACCTAGGCATCCTGGTTTCTATATTGGCTTAGAGAAGCACTAAGTTCATACTGCTTCTCACAGGGGCTAGTTAGATTGAGGCTTTAATCTATATAACTAAACAATTGATTTCATATAAACCTGGAATAGCTTATACCTTTATGCCGAAAAAACCTCCTCTTCATTTAGGATCACAACTTTGCTATTTGAATTGATTTGTGATTCCTATGTTGCGATATGAGGACTGTCACCACCATTGCAGACTTCAAACTGTCTATTATTCTCATCCTGTGCAATTCTTCTCCTGTCTTTTTGGTAACACCAACAACAGCAACAACAATTTATCTAGGATTTACTATGTGCCAGTAACAATATAAGCACTTTACAATAATCTCATTTGATCGATACAGTAAGCATGTGGGGTAAGTGATTATCATCCCCATTTTTCAGATGATGAAACTGAGGCAACAAGAGGTTTAATGACTTGCTCAGGGTCATTCAACTAGTAAGGGTCTGAGGTCAAATTTGAACTCAGATCTTTATGAATCCAGAACTATTGTTCTATTCACTTCTTTGTTGTTGTTCAGTCACTTCAGTAATGTTCAAAACCAGTTGGTATCTGAAAACGATGTTAGAATGGTTTGCCTTTTCCTTCTCCAATTAATTTTGCAGATGACTTCCCATACACCACAAAATGAATAATGTGATCTTATAATTTTATAGTTATTGCCAATGTACTGAATCAGATAAATTTCCTCATCCAACTGGGGATCCTTGATCAAGTGAAATTAAAATAATCTCTTGAAAACACTAATGATACTTATGCCATAACTCACTCTCTATTAGATTCTAAGCTATTTGGTTAATAAAAGAATAGCAGGCATCCTTCCTCCCTAACCTCTCTATATTACCCTAGACCTGTATAAGATGGCATCAATCCTTCTTTGTTTATCAGTTCAACTGATAAGCAAAAAATATCTAGATAAGTCCTTATAGTGCTCCAGCATAGAGTTGTGTACCCTTACCTCTCTTTGCAAAAATCCAATTGGTCTTTCTGTTCTTTTTCTTTTATTCAACTTAATTCAATTCAATGAAATTCCATAAGCATTTATTATGGGCCCATTCTCCATAAGATATTTTGCTTACCTTTGTACAATTAAGATTATTATATGTCTTGAAAATAACATTTAAACTTAATTTGAAAATTAACAAGCATTTATTTAGCATCTACTGTGTGGTAGACATTGTGTTGAGTGCTTTAGATATATTGTCTCATTATATCCTCACAACAACCCTGGAAATTAGGTGCTATTGTGATCCCCATTTTTATAGTTGAAGAAACTATGGCAGATAGAGATTTAGTGACTTCTTAGGGTCACACAGCTAGGAAATGTCTGAAGCTAAATTTGAACTCAAGTCATCCTTACTGCAAGTTCATCACTTAGCTACTTCATATACATAGGAGCACATTAATGCAGGTAAAGTGACTAAGAATGGCTTGTCTAATCACAAACTACAGCTGTAATTAACATTGGAGATCATAGGGTCATAGGATTCAGAAATGGATGATACTTAGTGATCATCTTATCTAATACTTTCATTTTATAGTTGAGGAGACTAAGGAACATAGAGGATACGTGACTTGCCAAGTCCCATGCAATGGGAAACAATAAAGAATGTAACTAGATATCAGGTGCACTGATTCAAAATTTGAGTTTCTTTCTACTCTATCACATCTAATATATAGTTGATCCTTTGTTTTTTACATATTTGTGGACAGGAGCCCTTGGTGTTTAAATGACTTTCCTCAGATCATATTCTTAGTCAATGCCAGAAAACAGGATCCAAACTCAGGTCTTCTGATATTGTCTACTGTTTTTCTGCACTACATAGACTGTCTGGTGCAGAAGAAATCAAGCATAGGGATAGATAATATAGTTCCAGGACCATCTATGCAACTGATTTACTATATACAAGGACTTGAAAGTTATCTATTTTGCTGTGCTTTATTTTACCCATCTGTAAAATGGAAGAAATTAAACCACCCAATTATCTCAAAAGGCTATGATGAGGGTGAACACAATGAGGTATAAAAAACAATTTGAAGAAAATATAACATCTCATACAAATTCAAGGTATCATTATATATTGGCCTTAGGTGGAAAAACCCAATATGAGAACATTAAAAACCAAGAAGAACTATGTCTTAAATTTTGCAATTATAAATAAGGACACATTTAGAGGGTAGGTATAAATTAATGTTAAAAATGCTTGAATTCTTTGTTAATACTCTTTTCCAAATACTTTTAAATAATTTTATTCAAAATGTAGTTCCTTTGCAATGTTTTCATATATAATCTAGAGATATTATGATCTTAGTGGTCTTCTAATACCCAACCAATTACCTTATGGAGGTTGAAAATCAGAACTTTTGAGTGACTTAACCAACACTATGACTAGAAATTCAAATCTCTGAATCTTCATTGTATTTATTGTGGATTGATAGGCTGCCCATGAAACATTTTTGCCACAAATTCACTGCACGTTTTCTATTGGGCAGTTGGATGCCAGTTAGTAGGTGATCTCTGAAATAACACTCAAGGGCAGCTAGGTGAAGTAGATAAAGTATCAGGCCTGAAGTCGAAAGACTCATCTTCCTGAAATCAAATGTGGTCTCAGATATTTACCAGCTATGTGAACCTGGTCAATTCACTTAACCCTATTTGCTTCAATTTCTTCATATATAAAATGAGCTTGGAAGAAAATGGCAAACCACTGTAGTATTTTTGCCAAGAAAACCCCAGGTGGGGTCACAAAGAGTCAAATAGATTGAAACTACTGAACAACAACAACAAATATGTCTACATAATTCCACAGTGTGTAAGCAAAATTTAATGAAAAGTAAGCTGTGGCATTAGGAGCATATCCAAGTGGCACAGCTGGTGCCATTCTACAGCTTGTATCATAAGTCCCATATTGCCATAGACATAGCTGTGGGGCTATTATTTGAACTCTGAACAATGCTAGTTGTTTTGTTGTTGTTTTTTTTTTTGTTGTTGTTTGTTTTGTTTTGTTTTTTAAGAACATGGTTATATGGTTTTCTTGCTTGTACACAAAAAGATGTTTGGTCTGGATATCAACATAGAACTGAATCCCCTCAAATTAATTTATTTTTTCTCTTCAAAATCACAGAATGATCCATTTATTATGGAGTGTTTTTCTTCTTGGGGATAATTTTCCAATAGATCATGAAAAGAGGGTAGCATTCCAACCTATAGCCACAGTATTTGCAACAATGAGGATCTACATATTTGTTGCTATTGAATAAATGCCTTTGGATCATTAAGAGTATTATTTTATTTTATTTTATTTTTTATTTTTTTTGCAGGGCAATGAGCATTAAGTGACTTGCCCAAGGTCACACAGCTAGTAAGTATCAAGTGTCTGAGGACAGATTTGAACACAGGTCCTCCTGAATCCAGGGCCAGGACTTTATCCCCTGTGCCACTTAGCTGCCCCCAATAGTACTATTTCAAATATCTGTTCATCACATTGCAAATGTGAAATAATTACACCAAGGACCATGTTTATATGGCCTCAAAAACATAACTAAACATAATTTGTGAATAATCATTTATTATATACCCTCATGCATGTATAAAATGCCATATGAAGAGTTTATTGGAGCAGCTACATGTTGCAATGTATAGAGCACTGACCCTGGACTCAGGACAGCCTGAGTTCAAATCAGCCTTCAGACACTTGACATTTACTAGCTGTGTGACCCTGGGCAAGTCACATAACCCCACAAAAAGAAAAGAAAAGAAAGAAAGATAGGAATATAGAAAGAAAAGAAAATTAATGATTGAATGAAAGAAAGAAATTAATTTTGCAGGCTAAAGTGAACATTGTAAAAGCAAAAGCTTCCCAGTTTGCTAGTGGAGGTCATTGGGACATAGTATAGTAATTTTAAAATATCCCTTATGTTTAACTTATGGCTTACTTGATTGACACTTGACACTTACTAGCTGTGTGACCCTGGGAAAGTCACTTAATCCCAATTGCCTCAAAAAAAAGAGTTTTTTGGATATACTTCTTCTATAGTTTAACCTGAACCTTCATTGAGGAATTATTCACTTTATTTCCCAGTCTATGACATCAGAATATGCACCTAAATCTCTTCTAGTACCCAAGAATCCTTACCAATCACTGATATGTTAGAACCTTCCCATATGAATGAAGATTAACTATGGTTAGTTGCTGCCATATGTCTATTAGTTTATCCCCACAACAAGAACCAAAGAGGAGAAGCATGGTGAAGAGTATTTGGTGAAGATGAATAGAGGAAAAAAACCCAAAGCAATTTTGTCATCAGTTTCAACAAATCACATAGTTTTTTTCATATGTAACAATTGGAATGATGCCATCTGCTGGACACTTACTGTAGGAAAGCTCCAAAATGAGGAGAGGGCCTCTGAGGGCAGGACCATGACCTTTCTTTGGCGTTGGGAAGTGATGTTGGCTTGGGGGAGGAGGAAGGGGGCGGGGGGGCACTCGCTCACTCTCTTTCCTGAGGACTCTGGTGGAGAAGGAAGCTACAAATGCATTCTCCCTTTAATAGATAGATGATTCTAAGCCTTTCTCTCTCTCTCTTTACCAAATTCTTATTCTCCTTAATAAATGCTTAAAATTCTAACTCTTGCTAAAGCTTATAATTTATTGGCCATCATTCATTAGATATTTTAGACAGTATAGCTAGAATTTTAGCCCCTTTCACATAACACAGGTAAAGAAGGTAGCTCATAGGATCATAGATTTGGAGTCATCTTAGAAATCAATGAGTCTAATCCATTCATTTTATAGAAGGGAAAACAGCGACCCAGAAAGGTGAAGTAACTTACCATATGTGATAAATGGCAAAATCTTTATATAATCAAGCATTCTTTCTACTGTACTTCACTGCCTCTCTTTTATTTTCTTGGAAAATAGATAGATTAAAATATTTTCATCCATTCTTCAATCATTGATTCATAATAGACCTTTGTGACTCAATGGCAAAGAAAAAAAATCTCTGCTCTTGAGGAGCTTATTTATCTTTTCTTTTGGCGGGGTAGGGGAGCAGAAGGGAGAACAAACAATATGAACAGGTAAGTATCAAGTACTTTGCAAATTAATGAGGAATGAGGTGGTCACAGAAAGGGATTTAGGACAGGTCTTGTATTGGGTATGTCATATAAGCTTAATGTATAAGGAAATTTGAGATTCTATGAGGTCAAGTTAAGAAAAGTGTACCTTTTAGGCATTTGAGAAATATTGTGGAAAAGTTCAGAGAAAATGGATGGAAAATGGTATATGAGGAATGGGGAAAGGCTAGTTTGTTCCTTTTGGTTGTTTGTTTGTCTGTTTGTTTTCTTGAACAGAGTGATGGAGAGTAAATATGAAGTCAAGTCTAAAAAGTTGACTGGATCCAGATTGTAAAGGGAAAAAGATAAAAGATTGTGTTTTATTCTAGAAACAATTAGAAGCTATCAAAATTTCTTTATCAGGGGAGTTGCATTGTCAAATCCACACTTCAAATATTTTTGTTGATGAGGCAACTCCCTTTGAAGCATCATGGTATCAAGGATTTCTCTGCTATCCTAGTTTTCTCTAAAATAAGTTAACACTAAAAGTAGCCTGGGGTAAAGGGTTTCACAAGAAGTCCTAAAAGTGAACCAACACCAAACCAAAAAGGATATCAGAAGAAAAGATGTTATAGTTGTGGTACATCTTTCAATTTTCGGAGACCAGAATTAATAGACTGAATGGGAAGAAATGGTTAATTTTGTTTATTCGAATTATAATATTTTAAGAAAACACTAAAATGAAAGAGCTAATTCAATGTGAATATTTAAGGAAAAAATAATACACATGACAAATTTTGATGCATACCTTGATCTACTTCCAGTTGTTTGACACAGTATAGATAATATCTGAAAGTTTGATATTGAAGTATGTAGTTAAGAATGTGCTCTATGTAAATATGGAATAGTATTTATTAATGATTCATTATTTACACTGGGATTTTTAAAGGATTTTTTGCATGCTTGTGGATATTTATTAATGATATGCTGCTGATCTGAATCTTCAGGTAGGTAAAATAAAGGAAAGAGGTAATTAAAAGTTTTTCCAACAAATAGCTAAGGGAAGTGGGGGGGGGGTGAAGTTGCCTTATCTCAACTACTATAATTATGAGCCAATGTTAGTTGTCTAAAACTATGTTTTTTATCTTCAATCATAAATGTCTTGTCCTATTATATTTTCCCTCATGGGTTCCTTTACTTATTTTCAGTGTATTCCCTCTTCAACCTCTTGTCTTGGCATCCTTGGAAGAAGATGACAATCAATACTTCCCCCACACACCTTATAAATCATGGTAACTAATGAGAGTGTAATGTGGTTTCATTTTTATCTTAGTTTTACCTTTTACAGAGCCTAATAGAGATGTATGAAATTGTAGTCTGAAAAAGAAATATTAAAGATGGTTTTCTCTATTTAATAACAGGGTTTTAGGCTGTCAGTTTTTTTCTTTTCTTTTGTTAAATTCCAGCTTGTGACAAAGTTTGTGAAACTATCATCTCTTTTTTATAAGTCCCCTCTTCAGATACCACATCAAATTTTAAAATTTTGAGTTCAGATTTTAATGTAACATGCCTAAGGATGAAAATTTCTAGAGATTCTGTGAGCTCAAGTGTCTTTATAATCTTCTTTTGTCCATCACCACAATAAAGATTGTTTCTAAAGAGTGGTTTATAATAACAAGAAAATCTATTTAAGACTTGGGTAATCAGTTTGAAGTCAGTAAATACAGCCCAATGCTCAATTCAGCAATTGTATCTCTCAAGAATTTAAGGTCTTATCTTACTTTTCTTATATATCCATTAAATTCCAGTTGAATTGAAAGTCTAGAACTGGTCATTTTTCTCTAATTCATCCCACAGAAAGATTAAAAAAAAGTTTAGAGCTGGCAGAACAACTGTTCTTCACACCATTTCAAAACATGAGATCATAGATCTAAAACCAGAAGGGACTTCAGAGGACACCTAGTTTAACCATCATTATTTTACAAATGATATAGCTGAGGCTCAATAAGATTAAGTAACTTGCCCAAGGACATACAGGTGTTCAGAATCAGAAGTAATATTTGAATCTACATCTTTTGACTTCATTTCTTTCCACTGTACCATGTACTTATGACCAAGGCCATAAGTATTTTCCCTCTAGTACAGGACTAGTAACACCAATGAGATTTTCCCAATTTGAATTGAAATATGGAGGGGGAAAACAGGCTCAAACATCACACAGAAAATAACATTTTTAGAATCTCACAGTCTATCATCATCTTCAGAGCATCTTCAGAGAATGTTTCCATCAGAGCTGGCTATAAAAAAGCCAGAATGGAGCAAATCCAGTTGTCTGGAGTAGGGGTTGTAGAGCAGCACACAATGTCGCTCATGGGTATAGTTACTCTTGAAGAGGGGGCAGTTCTCCACCTCAAGAACATTGAGAAGAACATTCCTGAACTTTCAGAATGCTAGGACACTGCATGTGGCAGAATATAAGTATTACCATTGAACAAACAAATTTCTTCCCTCACCTCCACTCCCATATTGCCACTTTGGAGAATTTCACCATTAACCCTATACTAGTTAGGCTAGTACTAGCTTGCTTAAGTCCTCAAAGGTTCTTTCATGTCATTATCAACAACTAATTTATCTTCCCTAAACAGAAATTGTCAAGACTCTCATTTATACATAATAATAATGATTCACCATCTTGAAAAAAAAATTAGAAGCAGGTGCAGATGATCATCAATTCTTCCTTCTTTTCTGCCTACCCATTTCAGACACATGGTATTTTCATGCTCTCCCAAGCTCTGTATGCCCTTTTCCTCTCATATACCATCCAAACCTGTTCATAGTTTCTACAGTAGCATCAATTCCCAGAGAGTCTTCACAGTTAACCATTTTTTTTTCCATGAAGTGTGGCTCAATTGAGTATAGTAGGCCACATGGCCTAGTAAATCTCATTTTATGTCTATTCTTTCAAGGTACTTTTCTTTGATAAATCAATAATGTGATATTAGAATTTTACTTGATTTGATTTATTAGCTTTTGAAAATAATATACTTTCAGTTCTAGATCATAAACTAAACCCAAAAATATGGCAAAGAATTAAACAACCATAGATATAGAACTAGAAGATAAAAAAACATTTACTTGAACCCCTTCATTTTACAGATGAAGTAACTGAGGGTCATAGAGGTTATGTAACTTGATAAAAGTCATAAAAGTAGTTAGCATCAGTGATGGGATTTGAGACAAAATCCTCTGCTACTCTCCCCCACTGCCCCTTCTTCCCCCAACACAGTGGTGGTCTTGATTAACTCTATTTCAAGATTTTATGACAGGAAGTTTCCCAGTGGAATTCAGTTTTATTTTTTTCATTTTCTGACTTGTTTTCTGCTTTAAACATCAGGAAAAAACACTACTTGAACCAACATTTTCGTCCCCAGTGTGCTGCCATTAATTCTGTTTGCAGGTACACATCTTGGAGCATGAAATGAGGTAAATTTTGTTAATAGAATGAGGAGAGTATAATCATGGAAAACAAAAATGAAACCTCTGATCAATCAATAGGTTTTAACTATGTACCTACCATATGCTGAATAGAATGTTAGGCACAGATATACAAAGGTAATAATGAAAGTCCTAGTCCTAAAGGATCTTCTAGTCTCTTTGAAAGATGACCCTATCATGAAGAGCCATGCTAAATTTTTAGTCACTACAGCTTTATCTTCATTAGTGTACTCTATATAATATCATACCTTTCCCCTAAAAGATGAAGGTAAAATTGTCCTTTTCAATTTCTTAATATCATCATTCCCCTGTCTTTGGCAGTTCTTTTCTTCTTTCCTCCTTCATCATTCAGTTTCAACAAGTGACCAGTTCCTCCCTCAACAAATAAATCTTGAAACAAATTACCTCATCACTTCAGAGGTGGTTGGGTTGTTCAAGCACCTGTGGTGTCAGACCTTGCTAAGACTTGCCAAGGGCTGCTCAACCACCTTTAGTGTCTACTTGGCACTCTACTTTCACATGTGGCTCTAAGAAGCTATAGTGTATGTAACAGACACACCCTGATAAACCATCTCAGCATTCAGGCTAACCCAAGTTCAGGCAAATGACAGGCCTCAAAACCACCAATGAGTTAAGGAGATGTCTACCCCAAGCATATGAAGACTTCCCTGGGCTATTAGGCACATGAAAGCAATTTGTTCCAATGGCCATGAAGGCTGCTGAAGCAGGTATAATGGAGAACTTAGAGCTTGGACAGATATCAAAGATGCCACAATCATCCACCCCATCCTGGGCCACCTCCAGTCATCTTGACTTTTGTCTTGCCAGTGAATTTCAGTGACTAGAAGATAGAGTAAAACTGATGACTTTGTGCAACCCTGCCTCACTTAAATCCATTTCATACACAAATCAAGACATCACCCTTTCTTACTTTCGAAAATTAAGGATAGAAAGCAACATCCTAAGGGTCAAAAGTCCAAAGCTAGAGAAGATTTCAAAGGGTATTGAGTCCAATCTTTCTCATCTTACAGAAGAGAAAACCAGTATAATCGAGTTGAAAGATTTGACCAAGATCACATATACAGGTGGGTTTCTACCTGTGGCCAATGGATCCTAATTGCAAGAGTTCTGGGAATACATTTGTTCACCAGACATCTCATTAAATGACTCATGATCATCAATAAGCAAACATGCCTTCTATGCTTTGAGCAAATAATATACTATATACATAGATGTACTAATGTTTTCCAAATGTACATATATGCTAAATGATTTGTGAGAAAATAATGGTTTTGAGGGGAACCCTTTCTCTTCACCCCTACTTTGGAAGGTTCAGTTCAGGAACTTTAGCTTATCTCTTTTTGTGACCAGCATAAGGGTATAATAGAGGTGGATGATAGACTCTGACTAGGTCAGGGAAATGATAGGCTTAAATTGCACCCATCTGGACTTTGAATTTGCTCTTCAAGGGGTCTCCCTCATTTTGCCCTGATGTCATCATGGTGCAGCTCATTTTAATATGGACCACCCTCAAGCCATGCCAGCCAATGGAATTGAATTTTGCTGGTGGCGTTTTCCACTAGCCAGTCCTAGAGCTAAACAATTAAGTCATGTTTGTACAACTATAATAAAATGTATTTTAAATTGTCTTTGGTAAATGGATATAAAAGTTGAATAGATCCAATGACAGAGATGTAGGAAGCTGATTTTGTAAAAAACATTAACTTTCTCAACATAATTTATTATCTAAGGATTCCCAGGTCAATTTGTAAGTAGGCACCACTATTTGACATTTGATCTTTGATTAAAGCATTCTTATTGATAGGCTGAATAGAGTAGTGAGAAGAGTTATCTCATGACTAAGTTCAAGTGAAGATATTGGCCACATAACATACATGTTCTACTCTAAAAAATATTGGGCAATTTTTATCTTGTAATTATTTTACCATTTATGAAAAGTTATTTTTCCAAGTTAAAGGGGAAAAAATCTTTTCTCAGATGAGTCTATGACACGTACAGAAAAAAAGGCAACAAATATTTTATCAATGGATTCAGATGTGTGGCATATGATGCAATTTTAAAGTCAGAAATGATGTGTTCATTCTAGAGCACACGAGGTACAAGGTTACTACCTCTGATTTGAACAAAAGTGTAGAAGTGAATGCTAGTACATAATTAAGTGTAAGGGGGAGTCTATCTCCATTTGTTGGTATCTAAGGTTCTATCTCTGGAAGAATGGGAATAAATTAGCTTGGCCAGTCCTCCTTGTGCTTAATAAACCTAAGAAAAGATTTCTAAGATGTGAAATGGGCCTTAGTATCCCCCATAGGCCAGGCATGGGATGATGAGGGCATCCTTTTCTTGCTCAAATAAATCCCTTGGGGTTAACATTGAACCCTGACTCTCCTTACACTTCTTTCTATAATAACCTAAATTAAATGATTGTTTTTTCCCACTTGCCTCATTAAGAAGCCATAACTTCCCCAAAGCTTATCAAATCTACTGTTTAACTCCATGACACACAAAGGTAAATTGCCTTGCACCCTAAGTCAGTAACTATGAACAAATGGCCTGGAAGGTAATGACATTCATTTGGTTTAGTTCTGAAGGCTTTGTTCTTCACTTCCATACTTGACCTGCTTTGACCATGGCAATTAATGCTTTGCCCAGGCAAATTCTCTCACACTGAGGGAATCACTGGCCATGATATTCCTGGGCCTTGTGTCTTCAGTTTTCTAAGAGAGAATCCACTTTACTCTCTCATTTGTACTTTATCCTCTCCTTTAGAGATGACTGATTGCTGGATCCATGCTCGAATGCATCAGCAAAGCCTTTATGGAATTGTAACAGGTGGCCTGGTGTCTTGGGTGCATTGTAGTTTATCTCTCTCTCTACTTTTTCAAACCTCAACTTTTTTTCAAACCAAATATTGTGTTTATACAATAGCAAGATAACTGGAAGAGGATCCCCAAGATGGTGGGTATACCTCCTATGATGTCTTTAGAGGAGAATGTGGATAAGTCACAGAGGTTCATTTGGCAAGGATATGTGGAAATCTTCATTTTAGAGAAGAACCCACTGGGATAAGGTCATATATCTCTCAAAGTCTTGAAAAATCTTTACATTTCTGTTTTTCTTTCTTTTTTACTTCTTTTTTTCACATATAAATATTTTATTATTTTCCAGTTACATTTAGAGAAAATTTTCAACATTCATTTTTATAAGATTTCTAGTTTTAAATTTTTCTCCACCCCTCCCCACCCTAACCCTCCCCAAGACAGCAAGCAATCTGATATAGGTTATATATGTACAATCACATTATCCATATTTCTGCATTAGTGATGTTATGAGAGAAGAATCAGAGGAAAAAGGAAAAACCTGAAAAAAGAAAAACAACAACAACAAAAACAGTAGAAATAGTATGGTTCAATCTGCATCCAGATTCAACAGTTCTTTTTTTCTGGATTTGGAGAGCATTTTCCATCATGAGTCCTTTGGAACTATCTTGGACCATTTTATTGCTGAGAAGAATCAAGTCTATAACAGCTGATCAACAAACAATGTTGTTGAAACTGTTTACAATGTTCTCCTGGTTCTGCTCATCTCACTCATCATCAGTTTATGCAAGTCCTTACAGATTTCTCTGAAATCCACCTATTCATCATTTCTTATAGCACAACAGTATTCCATTACATTCATATACCACAACTTGTTTAGCCATTCCCCAATTGATGGGTGTCCCCTCAATTTCCAATTCCTTGCCACCACAAAAAGAGAAGTATAAATATTTTTGTACATGTGGGTGCTTTTCCCTTTTTTATGATGTCTTTGGGAAAAAGTCCTTTTAGTGATATTGCTGGGCCAATGGGTATGCAAAGCTTTATAGCCCTTTGGAAATAGTTCCAAATTGCTCTCCAGAATGGTTGAATCAGTTCACAGCTCCAACAACAATGCATTAGTGTTCCAATTTTTCCATAGCTTCTCCAACACTTATTATTTTCCTTTTTTGTCATATTAGCCAATCTGATAGGTGTCAGGTGGTACCTCGGAGTTGTTTATTTTGCATCTCTCTAATCAATAGTGATTTAGAGCATTTTTCATATGCCAATAGATAGCTTTGATTTCTACATATAAAAAAGTGCCTGTTCATATCCTTTGATCATTTCTCAATTGTGGAATGACTTGGATTCTTTTAAATTTGATTTAGTTCTTGATATATTTTAGAAATAAGGCCTTTATCAGAAGTACTGACTGGGAAGCTAGGTGGCGCAGTGGATAGAGAACCGGCCCTGGAGTCAGGAGTACCTGAGTTCAAATCTGGCCTCCAACACTTAACACTTACTAGCTGTGTGACCCTGGGCAATTGCCTCACTAAAAAGAAGAAGAAGAAGAAGAAGAAGAAGAAGAAGAAGAAGAAGAAGAAGAAGAAGAAGAAGAAGAAGAAGAAGAAGAAGAAGAAGAAGAAGAAGAAGAAGAATTACTGGCTACAAAAATTGTTTCCCAGTTTTCTGTCTCCCTTCTAATTTTGGATGCATTGCTTCTGTTTGTACAAAAACTTTTTAAATTTAATGTAATCAAAATCATCCATTTTGCATTTCATACTATTCTCTATCTCTTGTTTGATCATAAATTGTTCTCCTTTCCAAAGATCTGAGAGGTAAACTATTCTTTCCTATCCTAATTTACCTATGATATCAACTTTTATGTCTAAATCATGTACCTATTTTGACCTTACTTTAGTATAAGGTATAGAATGTTGGTCTATGCCTAGTTTCTGCCATACTTTCTTCCAGTTTTCCCAGCAGTTTGTGTCACATACTGAATTCCTATCCTAGAAGCTGGAGATTTGGGGTTTATCAAACAGTATATAAAATCATTTACTATTTTATCACATGTGCTTAACCTATTTCATTTATCCTCCACTCTATTTCTAACAGACAGTTTTGATGACTGCTCCTTTACATTAATGCTTCAGATTTGGTACAGGTAGCCCACCTTCCTGTGCATTGTTTTTTCATTATCTCCCTTTATGTCCTTGACCTTTGGTTTTTTCCAGATGAATTTTGTTGTAACTTTTTCTAGCTCTATACAGTAATGTTTGGTAGTCTGATTGGTATGGCACTGAATAAGTAAATTAATTTAGGTAGAATTGTCATTTTATTATATTAGCTTGGCCTATCCATGAGCAACTGATATTTTCCCAATTATTTAGATCTGATTTGATTTGTGTGAAACGTGTTTTGTAATTCTGTTCATAGAGTTCCTGGGTTTGTTTTAGCAAGTAGACTCCCAAGTATTTTATATTATGCACAATTACTTTAAATGGAATTTCTCTATCTCTTGCTGCTGGACTTTGTTGGTCATGTATTGAAATGCTGATGATTTATGTGGATTTATTTTATATCCTGCTACTTTGCTAAAGTTGTCAATTGTTTCAAGTAATTTTTGAGTTGATTCTCTAGGATTCTCTAAGTATACAATCGTATCATCTGCAAAGAGTGATAGTTTTGTTTCCTCCTTGCCTATTCTAATTCTTTTAATTCATTTTTCTTTTCTGATGGCTAAAGCTAACATTTCTATTACAATATTAAATAACAGAGGTGATAATGGACATCCCTGTTTCACCCTTGATCTTATTGGGAATGCCTCTAACTTATCTTCATTACATATGATGCTTGTTGATGATTTTAGGCAGATACTGCTTATTATTTTAAGGAAAGCTCCAAGTATTCCTAAGCTCTCTATTGTTTTTATTAGGAATGGGTGCTGTATTTTGTGAAAAGCTTTCTCTGCATCTATTGAGATAATCATATGATTTTGGTTACTTTTCTTATTGATGTTGTTGATTATGTTCATAGTTTTCCTAATGTTGAACCAGCCCTGCATTCCTGGTATAAATCCCACCTGGTAATAGTGTATTTTCCTGGTGATCACTTGCTGTAATCTCCTTGCTAATATCTTATTTAAGATTTTAGCATCAATATTCATTAGGGAAATTGGTCTATAATTTTCTTTCTCTGTTTTGGCTCTGCCTGGTTTTGGTATCAACACCATATTTGTGTCATAAAAGGAATTTGGTAGACCTCCTTCTTCACCTATTTTTCCAAATAATTTGTGTAGTATTGGAATTAATTGTTATTTAAATGTTTGGTAAAATTCACTTGAAAACCCATCTGGCCCTTGAGATTTTTTTCTTAGGGAGTTCATTGATGGCTTGTTCAATTTCTTTTTCTGAAATGGGCTTTTTTAAGGATTTTACTTCCTTTTCTGTCAATCTGGATAGTTCATATTTTTTGTAAATATTTATCCATTTCATTTAAATTGTCAAACTTATTGGCATACAGTTAGTCAAAATAGTTCCTAATTATTGCTTTAATTCCAACTTCACAGGTGGTAAAATCACCCCTTTCATTTATGAACCAATAATTTGGTTTTCTTCTTTCTTTTTTGTTAATCAAATTATCCAATGGTTTATCTATTTTATTGGTTTTCTCATAAAACCAGCTCTTAGTTTTATTGATTAATTCTATAGTTTTCTTGCTTTCAATCTTATTAATTTCTCCTTTAATTTTCAGAATTTCTAATTGGAGATTTTTAATTTGTTCTTTTTCTAGCTTTTGAAATTGCATGCCCGATTCATTAATCTCCTCTCTCTCTTTTTTATTCATGTAAGTATTTAGAGATATAAAATTTGCCCTAAGCACTGCTTTGACTGCATCCCATAGATTTTAGTATGTTGTCTCATTATTGTCATTGTCTTGGATGAAGTTATTGGTTGTTTCTATGATTTGTTGTTTGATCCACTCTTTTTTAGAATGAATTTAGTTTCCAATTAATTTTCAGTCTACCTTTCCATAGCTCTTTATTACATGTAATTTTTATTGCATCATGATCTGAGAAGGATACATTTACTATTTCTGCCTTTCTGCATTTGAGTATGAGTTTTTTGTGCGCTAATAGATGCTCAATTTTTGAAAATGTGCCATGTACTGCTGAGAAAATGGTATGTTCTTTTCCATCCCCATTCAGTTTTCTCCAGATATCTATCATATCTAACTTTTCTAACATTCTATTTACCTCTTTAACTTCTTTCTTATTTAATTTGTAGCTAGATTTATCAAATTTTGAGAGGGGAAGATTCAGATCCCCCACTAGTATGGTTTTGCTGTCTATTTCCTCTTGTAATTCATTTAACTTCTCTAAGAATTTGGATCCTATACCACTTTGCGAATACATTTTTATTATTGATATTACTTCATTATCTGTAGTACCTTTTAGCAAGACATAGTTTACTTATTTACCTCTTTTAATTAGATCTATTTTTGCCTTTGCTTTGTCTGAGATTAGGATTGCTACCCATGCTTTTTTGATTTCAGCTGAAGCATAATATATTCTGCTCCAGCCTTTTACCTTTACTCTGTGTATCTCTTTGCTTCAAATGTGTTTCTTGTAAATAGCATATTGTAGGATTCTGGTTTTTAATACACTCTGCTATTTGCTTCCATTTTATAGTAGAGTTTATCCAGCCACATTCACAGTTATTATTACTAGCTGTCTATTTCCCTCCATTCTACCCCATTTGTCCTTTCCCCCCTTATTTCCCCCTATTCCTCCTCACCAACATTTTGCTTCTCACCCCTGCCTCCCCCAATGTGCCCTCCCTTTTATCAGCCCCCCTCCCTTTTCTTTACCCTTTTCTCCCTTTCTTCTGCCCTCCCTTCTATTAAATTTCTGTTTTTTCAAAACAAAATTTTCCTGTCCACTGAAAATTATGAGTTACACTGAATATTCTTTAGGTTGCTACTCACTTATGAGAAACTGAGTATATATTAGATTGAAACAATTTTCACAGTAGGTCCCTCTAACTGGTCAATTTCACTTTTTCTAAGTTCATAAAAAATCATTCTGGAAATCCATTACATGACCATACAATTCCATGATCAAACAAAGCATAGTAAAAACCATTAACCTTCCTGATCCTCTCAGTTGTTAATGTATTTCTCGACTTCTTTTGCACTATACTATATTCCTGTATATGTTGCATCCCCTTCCACAAACTAAATAAAGGAAAGAAGAAAGGAAGGAGGAAAGAAAGAAAGGACAGAATGCATAGATGAGCTACTTTTTATACAAACTAACAAAAATGTCCATATCCTATGATCCAGAGATTCCATTGCTAGTAATATGGAGATCAGAGAAAAAAGAAAATTCACATATATAACAAAATATACCAGTACTTTTTTTTTTTTTTAGTGAGGCAATTGGGGTTAAGTGACTTGCCCAGGGTCACACAGCTAGTAAGTGTTAAGTGTCCGAGGCTGGATTTAAACTCAGATACTCCTGACTCCAGGGCCGGTGCCCCATCCACTGTGCCACCCAGCTGCTCCTGAGTACTTTTTTTTGTAATAGCAAATAGCTGGAAACAAAGATATCTATTGACTGGGAAATGGCTAACCAAATTGTGAAACATAAATGTAATGCCATAGTAATTACTTTGCTATAAAAGTAACTGTAAGCATGATGAATACAGAAAAGCATAGAAATAGACAAAATGACACAAAGTAAAATAAATAGTGCCAAGAATGCAACAGGACATAAGCACACATACACGTGCAAATATAGTGACTACAACAATATAAATGAAAGAGACAATATCAGAAAAGGATTGAAATTGGCTTTTGTGAAATTATAGAAACAAACCTGTTGCCAAATTAGGAATGACATATCTTTCCCTCACGCCCTGGCTTTGTCTTATTTTGAGTGCATGGGTTTGGAACATTGCACTTAATATTATAATTTTTCAATGTGCTGATCAATTTTGCTGATTTTTTTCTTCTATTTCTTTCTTAAAAAAGAACTGTTAGGGTCAGCTAGGTAGCACAGTGGATAAAGCACAGGTCCTGGATTCAGGAGGATCTGAGTTCAAATCTGCCCTCAGACACTTGACACTTACTAGCTGTGTGACCCTGAACAAGTAACTTAACCCCAATTGCCTCACAAAAAAAAAAGAAAAGAAAAGAAAAGAACTGTCATAAAGCATGGGTCTCTGGAAAGATAGAGTGAGAATAGAAGGAGGAAACCTAGAAGAAATAAAAACAAATAATATCAGTAAATACTATTTTTAAAAGAAAATAAAGTTCTTGAGGTCAAGAACTATTTTGGTTTTGTATTTTTACCCACAATGCCTAGCTCAGTGCTTCCCACAAAGTGTTGTTGTTATGGTTGTTGAATCATGTTTTTCTCTTGTGACCCCTATTTGGGGTTTTCTTGTCAAAAGTACTGAAGTGGTTTGTCATTTTATTTTCCAGTTCATTTCACAGATGAAGAGAGTGAGGCTAACAGGCTTATGTGACTTCCCTAGGGTCACTTAGTAATTAGTAAGTGTCTGAGGCCAAATTTGAACTCAGGTCTTCCTGATTCCAGGCCTGAAGCTCTGTCTATTGCACCACTTAACCAACCTTCCAGTAAAGTAAGCACTTGATAAATATTTAATGAAACTAAATTGTGTTAAACTCCTCTATCCAACCAAGTTTATATTTGGAAATTGCCTAAGAGGGGGACAGCTAGCTGGTGCAGTGGATAAAGCACTGGCCCTGGATTCAGGAGGACCTGAGTTCAATTCTGGCCGCAGACACTTGACACTAGCTGTGTGACCTTGGGCAGGTCACTTAACCCTGATTACGCTAACCCCCCCCCAAAAAAAAAAAAGAAAGAAAATTGCCTTAGATTGAGGGTTTTTGTTTTTGTTTTCTCCACATTATTTCTTTTTTCTCTCTGATTCATATATTACCATTAGAAGTTTGTTGAGGGGGTAATTCTAATATTCATTTGAAATAAATTCTTAAAAATCAAATCTCTTTCTACCTAACACAACCACATCCACATCCATGTCTTGGGGTCTCTTTTTGCCCTGACTGCTTAAAAAAATCAAAAGTAAATTTATTTTAGAAATACTGTTTAATCCGGGTACATCCTATGGGTATCTATCTTACAATTCCTTTCCTCAAATTATCTCTGAAATATTCCCTATTTTCATCCCCTAAAAGACTCTCTTACCCTATAGATTATGCTGTGCCTGCTCTTTTGGCTAAGTTTCTTGCTTTCTGGAATTCTCAGTTCTAGACATTATACTGCTGGGGAAAAGAACATCACAACAAATGTCAGGAACGAAATAAATGAAGGGGCTTCTCTGCTTCCCTGCCTATTCTGCAGAGAGAAAGCAGACAGTAAATATGAAGTTGGGTTCCTTAGAATCCTATAACAGAGCTCAGGGCCATAGAGAATGAAAAGCAGGCCAGGCTGGTAATGCAACTTCAAATTCAGTGTAGGAATGCCCTTATCTAATCAGAGAATTTGAGGCTCTTCAGCCTGGAATTCACTCTCCCTGTTATCTTGTCTTTCCACCTGCTTCCATGTGGAACTGCACCTCATCTTTGACAGATAAGTTTCTATACTCTTACCTAACAAGAGTTTTATGAAGATCAAGTGATATAATCTATTTGGCCAGAATTATGTTGCTTTTGCCAAAAGGCTACTGTGAAACTCACAGTCCTGTATAAAGTATATATTGCAAGGGATGGTGATATTGTCACGGTGGTTTTCTAGTAATCCAACGTTAAGTGGAAAGCAGATGACATTCTTCCCAATATGGGTACTTGCCTCATTATTAATTTTTTTAATTGAATCCTGTGAGATAAAATGAATATAGCCTTAAGGTATTAGGGACATGTTAAAAACAAAATGAAGGGGGCAGCTAGGTAGTACAATGGCCCTGGATTCAGGAGGACCTGAGTTCAAATCCAGATTCAGACACTTGACACTAACTAGCTGTGTGACCCTGGGCAAGTCACATAACCCTCATTTCCTGCCCCCCCCCAAATGAGAGAAGTATGAGGGAGATCTCCTATGAAAATATTTCCCACCATACCAAATATAATATTTGATACTCCTTACTCCTCAATGATGAGTAATTATTTGCATATATATGCAAACAATATATATATAAGTACATATAAATAATCACAATATGTTAATGTGTATATAAATATATTGTTTCTTCTCAAAAAAGGTCATATTTTCATCTTCCTTAAAACTCTGTAGAATACCTGTATGCTTATATATGCTTATATGCTTATATGCTTAGTGCATACCAGACTTGACAAATTAGTAGATGTTGATTTTGATGACAATTATAAAATGTTTGCATTTAATTACTAAATGTTCTAAGATTTAATCCAGATGCTTTTACTGGCAACATGATATACAGAAGGTCTATCTTGGAGTCTTGAAGACATGGGATCAACCCCTGCTTCTATCACACACTAGCTGTGTGGCCATGTACTAGTCATTTAACTTCTAAGTGCCCAGGTAATACTCCAAGACTATAAATTGAAGATAAGTTCTTGTTCTGTATTAGTGGATGGAATTTGCATACAAAAAGTTCTCTGCCCACATCCAATCACACATCTTGACTCTTACCCCTCCAAAATAATTTTTAAAAGTACCACTTTTTCATTGTGGTTTAAAACCATTGCTTTTTAAATTTTATTGTATAGAGAAGTTAGAAGTCCTGCTAAACCTTCTAACTCTTGACTCTTTTACTCTTCAGCCTTCTCTTCTATACTGAGTAATATAAGTTGTCATTCCAACGCTAAGGACGGTAAATCAACTTCTAGAGTTGTTGTTAATAGTTGCAATATTTGTTAATTCAGGGTCAAGGCAATGTTTTGATAAATTTTTGGTGACAGAATGAAAACTCAGGAGAAACAGAATTTTTTTAAAAAGGTGTATTGTTCACCTTTAATGAACTTTCTTAGCAGGGAAAAGGCACAAATTGTTTTTTCTTGGTACAATGATGGAGCTGTGCCCTTATAGGAACCTGGCTCTAGTGTAATGTAAAATGACTGGAGCACAACCACCCATTAACAAGGCTGCACTTGTAAACATCAAGAAATGAAATGGATTCCAGGGTTAATAGCCATACACCTGAGTTGGTATTATACATACATGTTTGGATAGACTCATATGTGCATATATTTCTATATAAACACACATGTATACATTAGATATATGTGTATATGTATGTGTGTGTATATATAGTACATATGCATATACTACACACAAACACACACACATATATAATATGTATATATGTGGAGAGAGAGAGAGAGATCCATACTACATGGCTGACTCCCAATGGCTTTTTCTAAAATTCCCCAGAATCCTAATCATCTTGGGGATTCCCATCACTTCTAGACTTCTGCACATTAGAAATATTCTCTACTCCTGTGGCCTTGCCTCTGATTGGATCATTTGTCCAAGAACTTCTGTTTTAAGGAGAATCTAGACCAGCCATATCTTTATTCTTCTCTAGATGCACTCCCAACTCTTTCAGACTTTCTCTGAAAAACCTCCACTCTTGGCAGCTTGTCTTTCTCTTCCCTCCAACATTTTTGTCTCCTTTTAATATGCTGTCTTCTCACATTAGAATAAAAGCACCTTGAGGGCAGGAACTATTTTTTCAGCTTGCATTTGTATTATCCATGCTTAACACAAGATCTAGCCCATAATAAGCACTTAATAAATGTTCGTTGACTTATTCTTGATATATTTAACCAGACCTGTTTTATAATTTTGTGGGGCACTCCCAGGGAAGAAACTCTTTACCAATTCAAATCAATAATCCACCTTCCCTTTAGAGTTTTAAAGAGTCTCCAGGTCATTGGGAGTTTAAGTTACTTACATAGGATTATATGGCCAGTATGTGGCAGAGGTGGGATTTGAACCCTGAGTTTGGACCTACACTTATTATACTATGTATAAATACATTCAAACAAACAAATACACCTGCATACTTGCAAACATACAAACATACATGTATTTTCACAGAATTATAGTACTCGGGATGATAGGATCTATAGTAGGAGTTATCCTTTTCTGATACATGGGAAATTTTGGTAGTTCATATATGGACCCATTTTTTTCTCAGAATAATGTTTAAATTTATAAATCAAAATGAATGAAGTGACAAAGAAAAGCAATTATATTGAAATGTTATCAAAATAAATTTTTAAAAGTTGGTGAATTTGAAGTTTAAAATATACATATGCTTTATGTAAATTGTTTGCACATAAATCTAAGAACTGCTTATCTTCATAGTAGAACTACAAACTATACTCTAATTGTAAAATGCCTGGTACACAATAGGCACTTAATAAATGTTTTTTGATTGGTTAGATTAACGATGATACATGTGTGTATTCATATTCATATACATCTAGATGGATATATGTATGACTAGATATTACACAGCATAACTATAACATTTCATTATTTTATAGATTTGACTTTACAAAATGTGGTCTACAAAATTTTGCTCTTTTCTTCTTAGAAACTACATCTGCTGATACAAGTTGATATTAGGTGCACAGTGTTTCACTTTTTATTTATTTGTTTATTTAGCTTCGTCCCAATATCTTAGCTTTCCTGAGAATTAAGCACAAAATTTCATGGGTTGGAAGACACCACAGAATCCAGCTAGGCCCTTCATGATCTAGGGAAGCATATGAGGTATTCAAGGAGAATTAGCAGCTGTGGTGTGAGGGATTGTCAATCCTTTTAAAGGGGTTCTCATCCATCTTTGGTGTCTCCCTGTCACCTGACTCTCACTTGTGGTTCCTAGAAGCTGTAATTTGCACAGAGGCCACACTCTAGCAAAACATTTCAGCAGACATGTTAAGCCAAGTTTGGGGTAACCAATAAGCCTCAGTCCCATTGGTAAGGTAAGAGGATATCTACTCCATGCATGTAAAGACTTCTCCCAGCATAATGGGCAGATGAAAGCAATTTGTTTCAATAGCCATAAAGGCAGCTGAAAGAAGTACTGTGGAGCACTTTGAGCTTGATCAGACATTGAGGATGCCAAGATCATGCACTACATCCCAGACCATCGTCAGTAGTTGACTTTTGTTTTTCCATAGAACATTGATGACTCTAAAAGAGAGAGTGAAGCTAACAGCTTTCTGCAACTCTGCCTTGCTTAAATCCAAATCACATGCAAGTCAAACATCATCCTGTGATGTCATTGGTCCTCTATAAAAATGAAGGATAAATAACATATGACATATATGTGGACTTATGAGAAATAATAAAAACAGTCCTTCACTAAGATAGTTGTGTATTTTCTTTTTGAAAAAGGATATATTTATTAATAAAACTTTATTTACTACTTTTGCTTTATTAAAAAAGTCTAGTGAAACATAATTCATATTTATAAAACATTATTTTAGGGATGAATATATTGAGACTTGGGAAACTAAGTCGTTCAGAGGATAGTGTGAAAGGCCTAGAGTCAGGAAGACTCAGCTTCCTGAGTTCAAATCTGACCCTAGGCATTTACTAGCTGTGTGACTCTGGGCAAGTAACTTAACATTGCTTACCTCATTTTCCTCATCTGTAAAATGAGCTGGAGAAGAAAATAGCAAACCACTCTCATTTTGCCAAGAAACCCCCAAAATGGGTTCCTGAAGAGTCAGACATGATGGAAAAAAATTAATGTCTTACTCTGACAAACCAAATCTTAGAGTAACTAAAGAATTCATCCAGGACCCACACTGCTCTATGTCAAAACCAACTCTTGATCTTTGGCATTTGTGGTTCCATATCTAATTGGTTTTCCTTCATATGCCACACTGCTTTTCAATATAAAGGTTTAAAAAAGGCTGCTACTGTCTGTCACTACTCTCAACTGTGATTAATTCTCTTGTACTTTTGCTGCAAAAAAAACCCTTTATTTTCTCATGCCTTTAGTATTGCTTGTAACCATAGCATAGCCTTTTGGAGATCTCATGAAAGGCAGATTGACAGAGTGCAAAAGACAGAATTTGGGATTAGAAAACCTAGTTTTAAATTACTCCTCTAATCTTTTGCTAATAGTATGGCCATTGGCAAGTCACTTAACTTCTCTGAAACTCAGTGTTCTCATCTGTAGATTGAAGCAACAATACCTGTAGTATCTATTTCACATGGTTTTTAAGAGACTAAAATGACATCACCTTGTAAAACTTGAAGAATTATATATAAATATCAGCTTTCTGCCTCCAGCATGCTTTAGGATTTGAGGATTTTTAAATGGCTTATAACAGGGAAGGCGACAATCACGGATGTATTATTTGAAGTATTTAGTTGGGGCAATAGATAAAGTGTTCCATTTTAGATTAAGAAGATTTGTGTTTAATTCCTGCCTCAGATAAATACTAATTGTATGACTCTGAGCAAGTCACTCAATCACTTCTAGCCTCAGCTTCATTATCTATAGTTCAGGGAAAATGTAGTAGTCATAAAGATCAAATTAGATGACATATGTAAAGTGATTTGTAATCTTAAATTGATATGTAATAATAACTATCATCATCATCATTAGCAATAATAATAATAACTCATTTCCTATGTAAAATTTCTTATTATAATATTAATTCATTTCCTATTGCTTTCTCACTTACCCATCTGATACCTTTCAGATAAATAATCTGTGCTCTGTGGAAAGTCTTCAGATCGCCCCTTAGTTACTTCATCTTTAAAATGAACTAGAGAAATGACAAACCACTCCAGTGTCTTTGCAAAGAAAACCCCAAATAGGGTCATGGAGAGTTATGCATAACTGCAACAATTATACACCACCAACAACAACAACAACAAACTGTTTTGACTTAGTTTTTCCCTTTGGGCCAAGAAGGAGAAGTTCTCTTTTGCAAATGTGCAAGCTTCCATGCTTCTGCTCGGAAACCTTTCCTATCTCCACTTATCTCAATGGAAACAGACATTACAGTTTATAGAATTTCTTTGCTAATGTAGAAGATTTCACACTTGACAACTTATGGCAGGCATCTTACTTTCCTTATATCCTAGAATGCATTTCAGCAAGTCTTTCTCTGAACATTTTAAAACATATAAACAAAACGATTCAGTATATGGTTATATTGTGCTTTCCTCACAAAAATCTCTTAACTTTATGAATCAAGATCCTATAGGAAAGCAGGAGAGACACTTCTCGAGTTTGTTATGTAGTACAGAGGATATACTGTAGGCTCTGGAGATAGAAGGCATGGGCCAAAATCCCATTGCTCACATTTTGTACCTATGTAACCAACAACAAATCAAAAAACTGCCTCAGGCCTCAGTTTTCTCATCTGTAAATTAAGGTGGCAGGCCATGATAACTCCTTTGTCCTTCCTAGCTATAGATAACTGATTCTAAGGTCAACAGTATATACAAATATATAAGTGGAATGCAGGAATAATACCACCTAATTTTAACTAGTAGTGAGTGAAGTATCCAAATATGTAAAGGGACTCCTAATAATACAAACAGCACTAATTGAATTTCATGTTAAGACAAATATCCATTGAAAATTGTGGAGAAAACAAAACTTAGCTCTTTTTTATGTATTGTTATGTATAGCTTACTTGGTAGTGTTCCCTAGTAAAAAAAAAAAAAAAAAAGAAAAAGTCTTGGGTTAGGGGTTTCTAGAAGACCAAAGACCAGTTTTACTAAGTGTGATGATTCTCATTACTAGATTAACAACAAAGCAATGATTTGGGGGGACTGATTAACTCTTTTTTTTTTTTTTCAGTGAGGCAATTGGCGTTAAGTGACTTGCCCATGTCACACAACTAGTAAGTGTTAAGTGTCTGAGGCCGAATTTGAACTCAGGTACTCCTGACTCCAGGGACGGTGCTCTATACACTGTGCCACCTAGCTGCCCATGGACTGATTAACTCTTAAAGATAGGTCTATCAAACCATCAATTCACTGTCTCTCACCCTTGATATCCACAGCATTGCTAAGGTCTATGAATATAACCTTTGCAACCTCTCTCAAATATGACCTTTCTCTCTGATGATATTGCTTATCACTTCACTCCCTGATTACTGCAATAGCCTGTTGTTGGGCCTGCCTGCTTCAAATTTCTACCTACTCTATAATCCATCCTCCATTCAGTTACTAAATGATTTTACTAAGTCTATGCAGGTCACAACCCCATCTCATTTGATAAACTCCAGTGGTCTCCCATTGCCTGAGGATAAAATACAAATATTCTTTTTGTCATTCAAAGCACTTCATAATAGCTCCCTCTAACCTTTGTAGTCTTTCACTTTACTCTCTGACAGGTACTCTTCATTCCAGTGACACTGGCCTCCTGGCTGTCCCATGAAAAAGACACATAATCTCTCAGATGATCAGATGATTCCAATGATCAGAGGGTCATTTTACCTGGCTTCCCCTCATGCCACTCTCCCTTTTCCACTCTGACTTCTGACATCCTGGCTCCTTTTAAGTTGCAACTAAAATTTCATCTTCTACAGGAAGCCTTCCCTCATCCTTCTTAATTCTAGTGCCTTACCTCATTAATTATTTCTTTTCATATCATGTATATAATTTGTTTTGTATATATTTGTTTGCATGCTATTTTTCCCCTTAGAATATAAGCTTTTTGAGGGCAGGGATTTTCTGACCTCTTTTTGTATCTCTAATATTTAGTACAGTCCCTGGTACCTAGTTTATGCTTAATAAATGTTTATTGATTGATGAATTGATTGCTTATCAGGCAATGTAACTGTTTTCTAAAAATGTGTGAAGCTTTATGCACTGCACTATATTAAAGACAAGAACAAAAGCTGGAGGGAAATGGCCAAACATTTAAATAAATGTTGACTTCAGAGAAGAGCAACCTTGGCAAGCTTTGAACATCAAGAAAGTCTGAGGATATGGAAGTGGCAGAAAAAGATCAGGGGGGACAGAGAGAGAGAGAGAGAGAGAGAGAGAGAGAGAGAGAGAGAGAGAGAGAGAGAGAGAGAGAGAGAGAGTCTGGATATAGTATCAGAGATAGTAGTCTCTAGATCATCATGGGGAGGAAGAATGTAAAATAGGAAATAAATGTGCACTAAGATTTTCTAGATTCAAATGCAAAGCTCTAGTCATCCTCTCTGAATTACAAGAGTGAGAACCTACTTTCATAATAACAAATTGGTCGTGATATTGGAGCTTTGTAAATGTTTTAGTTACTTATGAAGAGTGATTCAGAACCAAGTTAGCCACAAGGAAGAAAGGGTGATCAACAGTTTCAAAGGCCCCAGAGAGGTCAAAGAGAATGAGGATTTAAAAAAGGCCTTTGGATTTGGCAACTAAAAGATCATTAATAACTTTGGAGAAAACAATTTTGGAGAGATGAGAAAGTCAGAAGTCAGATTGTAAGGGGTGAAGAAGAGAATGAGAGGAGAGAAATGCATTTATGGTAGAAGGCCTTTTTGAAGAGTTTAGCTATAAAGAAGAGAAATAGGATGATAGTGGGCATAGAAGATTCAAAGGAACATTTTTTCCCAGGTAGGGGGGAATGGGCATGTCCAACTTGGACCATATGAGTTACTGGTCCCTTCTGCTCAAATATGCTTTGGTTAACATTGAGAGAGGGTGATTCAGGGAACACTGTGGCTATATTTTTGGAATACTTAGAGGCTTTCCCTCAGTTTGATTCTAGTTTTGTATCTCCATCCAAGTTCATTGATCTTTGGAAGGAATCTTGAAGAGCTATGCATGGTATCAATTATTTGCCTCCAAATGGGTAGCTTTTGTATGGTGGTTGTACTTTTGTACCTCCCAATTAGAAAGTAGTTAGCCTTTTAGAAGAGGTGAGTATTTCCAATGATTATGCTTTCCTGAGACAGCTTATGCTACATCTCTCATATAGCAACTGTTTAAGACTACTCAATCAACACTGGGGAGTATTTGAGGATCCAGAAAAAACAGAGATAGGTAACAATTTTGTTTCTAATCTCTAGGGATTCTTCTGGTATTATGTTGGTTTGGTGACAGGGGAGCATGACCAAAACCTACTTGCTGCAATTCTTTAAAAGAGACTTTAAATGTCTAATAAGATTATGTCCTTTTTCATATCATGACTCCCAAATTCACTGTTCTTTTTGAAGAATAATATGTAATGATAATAATCATGTACAAAGCTTTAAAAAGAGTAGAATAAATGAGTATGAACATGGGAAGCATGTGGCACATGACATAGAGAAAGACTATCAGATTTCTAGCAGAGTCACTTTAAAATTTAAAAGGATAATTTTCTAAGTGACAATGTATTTTTTAATGGTACTTAAATGAATTAGCTCTAAACCTGTTCAGAACAACCAAGTTCCTTCCTTCCATAAACATGTCATTCAAATTCTTTCTTTTACTGTCACCACCATTATTAAGTCATCTTATGCAAGCAGAATTTATTCTGAGAATTTTCCCCCTGAAGGTGATACTTCAATTTTCAAAAGAGCACGTCTGACTTCATGTTATCATGGAAAGAACTGTCGTGAATGAATTGGGAGACTTGAATCCAATCTGAATTCTTCCAACAGACAACATCAACTTGGCAAATCACTTGAGTTCTCTGTGACTTCTCAGTAGTAAAATATGGGTAATAATAAGTGGGCAGAAAGATGGCACATTGGATAGGGCCCTGGACCTGGAGTTAGAAGGACCTGAGTTCAAATCCAACCTCAGACACTTACTATCTATGTGAGCCTGGGCAAGTCACTTAACCCTATTTGCCTCAGTTTTGTCATTGGCAAAATGATCTGTAGAAGGCAATGGCAAACCACTCCAGTAACTTTGCCAAGAAAAACTCCACTGGGGTCATTGGACAAAGTGAACAATGACTCAAAGGTTAAGTTAAAAATAAAAACTGAAATGTCTATAAGGCTTTAAAGTTTACAATTGCTTGATATACACTGAGTTGGTTGATCGGCACAATAACCCTAAAGGATAGACATTATTATTGTTATTATTCCTAATTAACAGATGAGGATCCTATATGATTATTATGAATGAGATAAAAGTTTGTCATTATCATAATATTGGGGAAGCAGACAGACCTGTAATTTTATATGTGCAGAGAACTCCCAGTTGAGGAATCTCTCTACAGGTTCAAACCAACAACTTCTTTTTAATATATAGTCTTGGGAAATTGCCTAGAGCATTAAGAGTGACTTGCCCAAGGTCATATAACCATATATATATATATATATATCTGAAGTGGGACTCAACTAAAGTTTCTCTGCCCTGAAGCCAGCACTATATCTGTTAGTTCATGGTACTTTTTTCTTCTTTATATTTAGTATTACTGTTTTATTATTATTATTATTAATTCAAAATACATATATCAAAACATCTGTATATTTGGAAACACATAGTCAATAAACATTTATTAAATACCTATTGTGTTCTAGTCACTTTGCTAAGAATTACAGATACAAAAATGAAAAAGACAACCCTTACTATCAAGATGGTTATAATCTACCAGGAAATGTAACTCATAAAAAGAAGCTAAAAAGGTTGGATGGGGAAAGGTACCTGGAACAGGGCATGATGGAGAAGTTCAAAGGAATATAGCCTGGTAGGAAAGGGAAATGTGACTAGCCTGGGTACCCTCCTTAAATGAAGCTTCTGGGAGAAGGTCTCCATTCACCCTCTTTTCTGAGGAATCCTGAATGCAGAAGTTACTGATGAGATGTGAGTACCGATTCTGATAGAAACTTACAGGATGGTGTGTCTCCTGATGTTATTCAAAGCCAAAATGTTTAGGGGGATGTCTACCCCAGCATGTGAAGATTTTCCTTGGCAGAATTGGCAGATGACAAAAAATCATTCCAATAATAATAGAGGCAACTGAAACAGTTGCTATGGATCAATTAGAGCTTGATCACACATCAGACACCAAGGTCATGCAATTCATCCTAAGCCATCACTACTTGTCTTCAATTTTTTCTTGCCACTGGAATTTGATGACTCCAGAAAAGAGTGGGAGGATGACAATTTTGTTTCTGCTTCACTTAAATCCAATTCCCACACAAGTCAAGCTATCACACCATGATGTCAGTGGTCATCTTCAAAACAAAGGACAGGCAACAACAACAACAACATCCCTGAATGTAGCTATATTCAGTCTTTTCTTCATTTTGTCTTCTGTTAGATTAAACAGAAACCAAATAAAAAAGCAGGCATTTCACCGACTTTTTTTTACCCCTTTTACCAATTTTCAGAACAAGCCAATCCCATCCTTTAATGATGTAATAAAACAAAAACCAACATGACATTCAGAATTTACTAGGCAAACCAAAATATCTTCCTAGGGGGTTTTCTATAATGAAATACTGCCTTTCATCTCACCCATTTCAAAATAAGATTAGAAAGCCTTGGGAGAAAAAAAATCTTCCTGAAGAATTAGCTCTTTTTCATGTTACATTTATAGATAATAAAATAATTCCTAAAGTAGAGATAATTTTTTTTCTGAGTGTCATGTAGAAGGGTACATGTCTAGAGAAATGGTAAATTGCAATGAGCCCTAAGATATCCAAGTTCAACTTCTTTTAATTTATTTCTCCCTAGATCTATTTAGAAAGTGCTATGCACTACAATAGTAAGATAATTGATCTCTCTATCCATATGGTTTTGGATGCTGCTTCTAATGATTTTTCATATTTTAGGGATGTAATTTTATGGGTGCTTTCATGGGTTATATGATATAATATTTTATAATTGTTGTCCAAAATAAATTGTCAACATTTTCTCCCCTTAGGATCATTGCCTTTGACTTCTTAGGAGAAATTTTACTTTAACTTTATATTAAGAACAAACAGACTTCCAAGCAATAGTGGAAACTGAGAATAGACTTAACTAATATAACTGATGTTTACCTCTAACCACAAACTAAGTAAAGCCTATGTCCAAAAATGGATTTAAGTACCTTTAATGGGTTATATCCTAGAACTTCATGAACACAGTCAACAAAAGCACCTTGAAGAAATTGCTACATCATGTGAACTTATTTTTATAAATAAAGAGGTTTATGATATTATTTAACATGATTTATTTGCCTCCATAAATTTCAGAAGAACTATCTTTGGAAATGGAGCCAAGATAACAAAGAAAAGGTAGCAATTTGATTGAGTTCTCCCCCATACCCTTCTGAACACCTTTACATAATGCCATAAAAAGCACATCCCAGAACAGTGAAACCCACAAAACTACAGGATGAAACAATCAGAAGCAGCAGCAGACTCTTCTGAAGCTCTCAGACCCCCAGATGGTAGGGAGGGTCAAACAACTGATCATAAAGAGATTACAGGGGTCTCTTTGCTAGCACTGAGGGTAGCACTGTTTCTTTGCCCATAGTCAGATTTTTGTCACAGTCCCACGGTAAGTAGGAATAATAGCACCAAAACATGAGGTCATAGTGTAGTAGTAACTATCACAAGAGTATTAGGACATTAAAGAATGATTGAAATTACTTACAGACCAGAGCACAGTCCAGGAGAGGAGTAAACACACCTCTCCTTAGATCATGCTACTTTGGAAAAACTGAAAACTCTCTATGAAAAGAGGTGAACAGGATTCCTGAAACTTGGGAAAGTATTCCCTCCCACCTGAAAACAAAGCCACACTTTGACAAAGAGTTTAAAGTCAAGAAATAGACTGGAAAAAATGAGCAAAGAGTAGAAAAAATTCTGACCATAGAAAGTTACTGTGGTGACAAGGAAGATCAAAACACACATTCAAAATAAAATAACAAAGTCAAAGCTCCAATATACAAAGCCTACAAGAAAAAAATTAATTGGCTTCAGGCCAAGGAAGAACTCAAAAAGGATTTTCAAAATCAACGAAGAGAGGTAGAGGAAAAATTGGGAAGAGAAATTAGAGTGATGCAAGCAAATCATGAAAGAAGAGTCAAGAGTTTAGTAAAGGAGAAAAAAAATACTGAAGAAAATAAGACCTTAAAAAACAGGAAAGGCCAAATGGTTAAAAATAAAAAATAAAAGGTATAAAAAGCCAGGGAGGAGAAGAATGCCTTGAAGAAGAATGACTTGAAAAGCAGAATTGGCTAAATGGAAAATGAAACACACACACACACACACACACCTCCTTAAAAAGTAGAATTGACTGAATAGAAAATGTGGTATGAAAACTTAATGAAGAAAATAATTCCTTAAAAATTAGAATTGAGGAAGTAGAGCCAAGATGGTAGAGAGAAGCCAGGAAGTTGTTTGAGCTTTCCTAAGCTTCCCTCAAAACAACATTAAATCAAGCCTCTAAAGAGATTCTGAAACTACCAAACCTCAAAAAGATAGAGAGAAATAGTCTTCCCCTACCTACCCTTTAAACTGCTAAGTACTGATGCATTGGCTGTGTTTTCCCTTTAAATTTTTTTCGAATGGACCTTTTAAACTCCCTAATTACCCTATTTTTGATTTTAGTCTGTTTAACCAGACGAATGGGAGAAAAGATCATGTTAATGCTTTGTTTTTGTGGATTTTCTATTTTTCTTTTTATTTTTGTTAGAAGAACCAGCAACTTACTCACACAAGGAAATATTTCCCCCTCTCCCAAAGATGCTTTTTCAGAGAAACCTGAAGAGATTCCTGCAGCTTTTCCCAGTTCTAACACTAATTGTTTTGCATGCCTGGAGGCAAAGACCCACCCTCTAGAAGCTTTTAATCCCCTAGCCCTGGAGGCCAAGTGGGGGAAGAGGAATCCAGGCCTGAGTTCAAAATCAAGTCTGATTCAAATTGTGCTGGTCCCTCCCCTCCTCTCCAGACCCCACCCTCTACTCCTCCCATGGCCAAGCCCATTGCTTCCCCTGCCTGGGAAGTCCAGAGATCTAATGCTCATGTGCAACTTTCTCTAACTACATTTGCAGCTTCAGGCTCAGCCCTTCCCCAGCCTGGCTGTGCTTCTGAGACAACATTAGAAAACCCTTTAAATTCCAGATATGCTCGTTTTGTTCATAATTTTGTTAACCTGCTTTTGTCTTTAATTAGTAATCTTCTAAAGCATTTGTATGGTGAAAAGACTGACAGACAATATAGAGGGGTTAAAGAAGAAAAATTTAAGCTAAATAAGAATGACAATCATCAACACAGTTTAAGACTCCGCTTCTTTTGCCATGGAAGGGTATATATTTTACAGAAATGTAGAAGTCAGCAGCAAGGTATTGATATGAGTATTGGGGATTTTAGATATTGGAATCAAAAGTGTTCTGAATTCACTCAGAGTAATAATGTCAGTTCAGAGGTTACATAGGATTTCTATGCTATTACATATACATTTTGAAATTAATGGTATGGGTTTATTTTCATAGAGATTTTCATGCTTTTGAGATTGTGTCTTATACTTAGTTTCTAAAACAAGGAGAATATTTGTAAAAGCTTTTTATAGTCATGTGATCAAGTTTATATTTTATAATACTCTTATTAATATTAAGTTCACATTCATTTAGATTTCCCTAGTTTGAATTTCATTGTCTTTTATTGTTCCATGTATATTTTCTTCTATTCATTTGTCTATCTAATTTTGAAACATTGCAAGATGGTTTTGATTTCATAATACAATGTTAATTCTAGGAGTATTGTGCTCCCATATTCTGAGTTGTTTGTTTTTGCTATTTTTTTTCTCTCAACTGATTATTTGATCAAACTCTTTAAAGCATTTCCCTGGCAAATTGGTTGCCATAGCAATTGTAAATTGATTCTAGAAGTATTATTTTTGATAAGCATATTCCAAAAAAAAAAAGAGGGGAACATTTGTAAACGTTTTCTTTTTTTTAAAAAAGTTTTCTTTGAGATTATGTTGTGCTTTAACTTGTATTTAAATATGTTCTGATTTTTCACAAAAGTAATTGTATGCTAAGTAAAAAAAAGGTATTATTTGAAATTGTTGCATAATTATATATTATATTCTGAGTCAAGATGTATTCACATTTTTTGCAATCATTTATTATCCTAAATTTTTAAATCCATATGAGACTTGGATTATGGGAACTTATCATTTAAGACATTAATTGCCTTTATTCTGAGTTATCAGATGCCAGTTGGCCAAGATGCCATCCAATCACAAGAGGAATACATGCAAGAGCAGACACTGAACTGTCACATGAGGGGAGACATGCATGAAGTCAAGGTATGGCCGAGGGAACGGCTTTTGACAAATGTTGAGGTTGGATTCTCTTGGTTTAATATTTTATTTTATTTTTCCCCACAATATTGTACAGATGGCTGGAAGTATTGATCCCACCTATCTCACTTCTACACCTGGCTTCTATGCTCCCTCCTATATGCTTGATGCCATGGACATCTGAATCCCATGCATCTGATTAAGTCTGACTCAGTTTCCTCCAATATGTTCGGTGGCATGGACATATATTCCATCCATCTATTTTAAGCCTGGCATACTGTATGGGCAGTACATATTGCTCAAGTGTGGGAATGCTCATATCCCATCATTTCTCTGTTCTTTTATGGTAACCCCCATAATTATCTCAGGTGTCATGATAAATAACAGTGTTGAATTTGGCCTTGACATCTGTTACTAATTATATTAGATTTTAAAATTTCTCATAATGGCATGAGTATAATTAGGCAGATGATGCAAAAAGTGATGAAACAAAGATAAAAATTATTTTTAATAATTAATATTGCAGCAATTGTCTTCTCAATTACCCTCCATAAGGGGGGACTATAGTAATATTATAATTTTAAAGAATGTTTCAATTTTTGTTTTATTATATGTTTCATGTGTAACAACTAAGATTCTGAATTCCCTTAGACATGTTTTTGAGAACTTTCATTGTTTGATTTGATTATTGACAAAGCTATTTTAAAGTTGTGTTAAGCTCAATTTTGTAGGAAATTTTCCTGGCTGATTACCAGCATCCACACATCAACCCCTGAAAAGACTTCCATTCCACGATTACACCTAGAGGACGTCTGAGAAAAGACTTTCAGAGACTTTAAATGAACAGTTTTGATTTGTTGTTTTTGTTGTTTTTTTTTCTCTTTCTGTTATAATATACACCATCTGTAACATGTATTCTCTGCAGAGGCCCTCCCTTTGCAAGACTAATGTCAAAGCGTCGGTTCATGAGGACAAAAAAAAATCGCCCCTCTGGACAAAACTTTCCTCTCTTCCTTTTCTATATTGTTGTTTACATATTGTTAGTTAGCATAGGTTATTATATTCTGTTATTTTTGACTGTTTCATCAAGGAAACGTACCGTTTCTTGAGGAAACAAAGCAGGGAACTGTAACGATTGGAATAACGCCACCTGCTGGACACTTACTGTAGAAGAGTTCTGCCCATGAAACGAAGGTCTTTGAGGGCAAGACCAGGAGTCTTTTCTTTGGAGTCAGGAAGTGACGCAGGCTAGTCGGAGGAGGGAGGAAGAGACTGGCACTCGCTCTGGGGCTCTTTCCTCTGGACTCTGGTGGAGAGCGGAGCTAGAAATGTGTTCTCCCTTTAAAGATAGGAATCTAGGCCTTTCTCTCTCTCTTTACCAAATTCTTATTCTCCTTAATAAATGCTTAAAAGTCTAACTCTTGCTAAAGCTTATAATTTATTGGCGACCACTCATTAGATATTTTAGACAGTTTAGCTAGAATTTTAGCCCTTAACACTTCCAACTTGAGATAATTTAAAAGACTTCATGAAAGGTCAGTGTTACTTGGGCAGAAATGGAGCACAGTGCAGATCAGTGCAGCACAGGCCAGAGCATGTCGGAGCAAGTCAGCAGGAGGCTCTTGGCTACAGCACACCAACTGAGGCCCCTTTGTCCTGGTTCAGCAGGCTGGTGGTGCAGCAGGCCAGTTGTGAGAACCACCAACACCAGCTGAGAGGGCAAACTGCCAGCTAGAGAAGTACCCATAGGACAGGTGCAACTAGGCCAAGCATTTCCAGCTCAGGGAGCAAGCAAAGGGACCAAGCCCAGGGTGGTGAGGAATCCATAAGCCATAGAGGACTTAGAGCAGAAAGCCAGTTACCTGGCCCCTATCTCCCACCACAAGAAGCTTGCAACAGTGGCCCCTGTGCCTCAGGAGTAGGACTTAACTTTAAATTTAAAAAAATAAGCCATAATATGATAAAGAAACAGAAAAAGGCCCTTACCATTGAGAGATTATGTATCAACAGGGAAGAACAAAACACAAATTCAAATGAAAACAATGCTATCAAAATGCCTACATCTAAAACCTCAAGGTGGAAGATGAATTAATCTCAAGACCAAAAATCCATCTTAGAAGATATCAAAAAGGATTTTAAAAATAAAATGAGGGGCAACTAGGTGGCACAGTGGATAGAGCACCAGCCCTGGAGTCAGGAGTACCTGAGGTCAAATCCGGCCTCAGACACTTAACACTTACTAGCCGTGTGACCATGGAAAAATCACTTAAACCCAATTGCCTCACTAAAAAAATAAAATCAAATAAAAGGGACATCTAGGTGGCACAGTAGATAGAGCACAGACCCTGGATTCTGGAGGACCTGAGTTCAAATCCAGCCACAGACACTTAACACTTACTAGCTGTGTGACCCTGGACAAGTCACTTAACCCCAATTACCTCACCAGAAAAAAAAAGAACATTTCAAAAATCAAATGAGAAAATTAGAAGAAAAAATGGGGAAAGAAATGAGAGAAATGAGAATTGTGCAAGAAAATAAAGAAAAAAAGAATGATCAGCTTGGAAAAGGAAGCAGAAAAATTGAATGAAGAAAACAATTCCTTAAAAAGTACAGTTGGCCAAATGGGGAATAAAATGGTCAAATGGAAAAGGAGGTACAAAAGCTTACTGAAGAAAACAATGCCTTGCAAATTAGAATTGGACAGATGGAAGCTAATGACTCCATGAGAAACCAGGAACCAGTCAAACAGAATGAAAAGAATGAAAAAAATAGAAGAAAATGTGAAATACCTCATTGGAAAGACAATTGACATGGAAAATGGATCCAGGAGAGATAATTTGAAAAGTATTTGACTATCCTAAAGCCATGATCAGAAAAAAAAAAAAAGTCTAGACACAACAATCCAGGAAATGATCAAAGAGAACTGACTATTATTGTAGAATCAAAAGATAGAATAGTCATTGAAAGAATACACTGATCACCTCCTGAAAGAGACACCAAAATGAAAACTCCAAGTAATATTGTAGCCAAATTCCAGAATTATCAGGTCAAGGAGAAAATACGCCAAGCAGCCATAAAGAAACAATTTAAATATCATGGAGCAGGGCAGCTAGGTGGTGCAGTAGATAGAGCACTGGCCCTGTATTCAGGAAGACCTGAGTTCTAATCCAGCCTCAGACACTTAACACTTACTAGCTGTGTGACCCTGGGCAAGTCACTTAACCCCAGCTGCCTCACTAAAATCAACCAATCAATAAATAATCAAACAAACAAATAAATAAATAGACTGATAAATAAATAAATAGATAGATAAATAAATAAATAAATAAATATCATGAAGCCACAGTCAGGATTGCACAGGACCTGGCAGCTCCAACATTACAGGATAAGAAGGCTTGGAATATGATATTCTGGAAGGCCAAGGAAGCTTAGATTGCAACCAAAAATCAACTACCCAGTAAAACTGATCATTCTCTTTGAGGGGAAAAGATGGACATTCAATGAAATGAGGGAATTCCATCATTTCATGATGAAAAGACCAGAACTGAACAGAAAATCTGATCTTCAAATACAAGACTCAAGAGAAGTAAAAAAAAATGTAAGCAGGAAAAAAAATTATTCAATAAAGTTTAACAGTTTGCATCCCTACACAGGAAGATAATACTTATAACTCTTGAGAAATGCATCTCTATTTGGGCACATAGGAGTATACTGCCTCAGGAAAAAAAAATTCAGGGCCATATGGGTTTATATATGAATTCTATCAAACATTTAAAGAACAATGAATTCCAATACTATATAAAATATTTGGAAAAATAGACAAAGAAGGAATTCTACCAAATTCATTTTATGGTACAAATATGGTGCTGATATCTAAACCAAGAAGAGACAAAACAGAGAAAGAAAATTATAGACCAATTTTCCTAATGAATATTGATGCAAAATATTAAACAATAGCAAACAGATTATAGTAATTTACCACCAGGATAATACACTGTGACTAGGTGGGATTTATACCAAAAATACATGGTTGATTAAATATTAGGGAAACTATCAGCATAATTGACTTCGTCAATGACAAAAGCTACAGAAATCATATGATTATCTTAATAGATGCAGGAAAAAAACTTTTGACACAATACTGCACTCATCCCTATTAAAAATACCAGTGAGTATAGGAATAACTGATGTTTTCATTAACATGATAAGTAGTATCTATCTAAAACTATCAGCAGACATTATATGTAATGGAGGTAAGCTAGAAGCCTTCCCAATAAGTTCAGGGTTGAAACAAAGTTGACCATTAGAAATGTTAGCTTTAGCTTTAAGAAAAAAAAAAGAAATTGAAGGAATTAGTCTATGCAATGAGGAAACAAAATTATCATTGTTTGCACGTGATATGATGGTATACTTAGAGAATCCTAAATAATCAACTAAAAACTACTTGAAACAATTGACAACTTTAGCAAAGTTGCAGGATATAAAATAAACCCTCATAAATCATGAGCATTTCTTTATATGACAAACAAAGCTCAGCAGCAAGAGATCGAAAGAGAAATCTATTTAAAATAACCATAGATAATATAAAATATTTGGGATTCAACCTACTGAGACAAACCCTGGAACTATGTTAATTAAATTATAAAACAGTTTTACATGAATAACATCATATCTAAACAATTGAAAAATATCAATTGCTCATGGATAGGCCTAGCTAATAAAATAAAAATGGAAATTCTGCCAAAACTAATTTGCTTATTCAATGCCATACCAATTAAATTACCAAAAATTATTTTATAGAGCTAGAAAAAATAATAACAAAATTAATCTGGAGAAACAAATGTCAAAAAAAATATCAAGGAAATTAATGAAAAAAAAATTAAAGGAAGGTGGCCTAGCAGTACCAGATCAGAGTTATGTTATAAAGTTGCAATTGTCAAAATTATTTGATACTGGCAAAAAAAATAGAGTGGTGGATGAATGGAATAGATTAGGCACACAAGGCAAAATAGTAAATGACTATAGCAATGTACTGTTTCATAAATCCCAAAACTCCAGCTTCTGGGATAAGAACTCACTATTTGGCAAAAATTACTGGGAAAACTGGAAAACAGTATGATAGAAACTAGGCAGACACCAACATCTTACATCATATATTAAAATAAGGTAGTGGCAAAGAATTGCAAATTGAGGGGATGTCCATAAATTAGGGAATAGCTGAACAAGTTGCAGTATACTAATGTGATTAAATACTGTTGTGCTATAAGAAATGACGGGGGGGGGGGGCGGGGGAGCTAGGTGGTAGAGTAGATAAAGCACAAGCCCTGGATTCAGTAGGACCTGAATTCAAATCCAGCCTCAAACACTTGACATTTGCTAGGTGTGTGACCCTGGGCAAGTCACTTAACCCTCATTGCCCCACCAAAACAAAGAAAGAAAGAAAGAAAGAAAGAAAGAAAGAAAGAAAGAAAGAAAGAAAGAAAGAAAGAAAGAAAGAAAGAAAGAAAGAAAGAAAGAAATGATGATCAGGCAAATTTCAGAAAAACCTGGAAAGTACATGAACTGATGATGGATAACATGAGCAGAAGAAGGAGAACATTGTATACAGCAACATGAACATTCTATGATGATCAACTATGATAGACTTAGCTCTTCCCATCAATACAGTGTTCCAAAATAATTGCAAAAGGCTCATGATGGCAAAACCTCACCAAATCCAGAGAAAGAACTGTGAAGTCTGAATGTAAATTGAAGCATACTTTTCCCCCTTTTTGTGTGTGACTTTTCCCTTTTGTTCTTAATTTTCTTTCACAACATCACTAATGTGGAAATATATTTACACGGGGGCAGCTAGGTGGTGCAGTGGATAAAGCGCTGGCCCTGGATTCAGGAGTACCTGAGTTCAAATCCGGCCTCAGACACTTAACACTTACTAGCTGTGTGACCCTGGGCAAGTCACTTAACCCCCATTGCCCCGCAAAAAAAAAAATATATATATATATATATATATGTATATATATGTATATATATTTACATGATTGCACATATCTAATCAAAAACAATTTGCTTGGTGTCTTGAGAAGGGGAAACAGGGGCATACAGAGAAAAAATTTGGAACTCCAAATCTTTTAAAACATGAATTTTGGGTACATACCCAGCAAAATTAATAATAATATTTCAGAGGAAAAAATGGAATTTCAATGAGAAAGAAGACTTTCAGGCATTTGTTATGAAAAGACCTGAATTGAATAGAAAATTTGACTTTCAAATACAAGAACCTGGAGAAGCATAAAAAGATAACCAGGAAAAAGGCTTCATGAAGGATACTAAAAGGCCAAACTTTTTATATTCCTACATGGGAAGATAATAGTTCAAACTCATAAGAACTATCTCAGTAAGGAATTCAGAGAGGACACAAGTCTGAACTGAATACAAAGGGATGATATCTGTAAATGATTTATGTTTTGTTCTTTGTGGGGAAGACAGGGTGGGATGTCTTATGTCTGGGGCCAGATTTGGGCTTGGAGCCTCCTGGGTCCAGGGCTGGTGCATTGTCCACTGTGCCACTTAACTAACCCATGATGACATCTTTAAAATAGGGTTGAGGGGTATGAGAAATAGACTGGGGGAGGGGGGAGGGGAGAGATGGTCTGGGGAGAGGTTGTTCACATGAAGGAAACAAGAAAAAAGCTTATGGAGGGGAGGGGAAGAGGGGGATGGAATTGGGGAGTGAGTGGACCTTAATATCATCAGAATTGACTCAAAGAAGGGCTAACATTCATACTCAAGTGGGTATAGTAATATATTTTTGCCCTGAGGGAGGGGAGGGAGATAAGGGGGAATGGGGAAGAGGGGAAGGAGGGAAGGGCAGATTTGGGGAGAGAGCAGTAAAAAGCAAAACACATTCGAGGAAGGTAAAGATGTTTTGTATAACTGCACAATTATGACATATTGAATTGCTTGATTTCATAGGGAGGGTTGAGGAGGGAGGGAGAGGAAAATTTGGAACACAGAATTAGCTCAAAGACCTTAAACTCATCAGAGTTGGGTCATGGAGGGAATAACATTCACACCCAGTTGAGAGGAGTAATCTATTTAACTCTACAGGAAAGTATGAGGGGAAGAGGATGAGAAAGGAAGGGTGAAAAAAAAAGGGAGTGCAGAGTAGGGGAGGGGACAGTCAGAAGTAAAACACTTTTGAGGAGGAAGAGGTTAAAAGAAGATAGAAAATGGAGTAAATATCATGGGAAGGGAATAGGATGGAGGGAAATAGTTATGATTGAATATAATGGCAAATTGTATGGTACCTATTTTGCTGGGCTAATATGAAGAAAATTCTTCGTCAAGTTTAAGGTACTTTATTCAGGTTATAAAGAACAGGATATTATCAGAAAAACCTGGAAAGACCTACATGAACTGAAGCAGAGTGAAATGGACTGTATACACAATAACAGCAATAGTTTAAGATGATCTCCTGGGAAGCATGTGGTTATTTTCAGCAAGGAAATGATCCAATATAACCATGAAGGACTTATGAAAATGGCAACCCATCTACAGGGAAAGAAGTGATAGTATCTGAAAATAGATGGAAATACATTTTTTTTCCTCTTTGACAATTCCTCAATCTCAAGTTTTGAGGGTATTTTTGACTGTTTTCTCTCACAACCTAGCTAATGTGGGAATGTTTTCCATGACTACTCATGCATAACTTATTTAGAAATGCTTGAGTTCTAGTGGGCAGGGGGTGGGAATGGAGGAGGAAGAGAAGGTGGAACACAAATTCTTTTTTTTTTTTTTTTTTTTTTTTTTAGTGAGGCAATTGGGGTTAAGTGACTTGCACAAGGTCACACGGCTAGTAAGTGTTAAGGGTCTGAGGCCGGATTTGAACCCAGGTACTCCTGACTCCAGGGCCGGTGCTCTATCCACTGCGCCACCTAGCCGCCCCCTGGAACACAAATTCTTTAAAAATTGATGTTAAAATTTGTTTTTACCTATATTTTGAAAAATAAAATTCTATTCAATTAAAAAACAGTCAGGGGGCAGCTAGGTGGTACAATGGATAGAGCACCGGCCTTGGAGTCAGGAGTACCTGAGTTCAAATCCAGCCTCAGACCCTTGACACTTACTAGCTGTGTGACCTTGGGCAAGTCACTTAACCCCAATTGTCTCACTAAAAAAAAAAAATGAATTTTGAAAGCTCTCTTTAAATGGACTTGGTAAAAATAAAATACCATTCAAAAAATAAATAAGTAAAAGGGACCTAAATGTTAAAAAAAAATCTGCTTCTATAATCATTCTTATTGACTCTATAAGTGTAGTCCCTTGCCACTACAAAACACTTCTCTCCTTTGCAGAGGAATATAGGAATGACAAAAATTGGACCCGTATTTTCATGGTTTCTATTGCTATTGATGGAATACATGTTTTACTTGTACTTGTCTCAGTTCAGTCTGTGAATTGGCTTGCTGTAAACTCAGAGAGTTTAGACCCCCAGAGGTTCCTGTGAGGTTGAGTTTTTGTCCCTATTGAATCATTTGGGGAATTGAATTTGGGTATGACAGGTTCAAGAGATATTTCTTTATTTTTCCTTGATACTTGGAAGGTAAATCATTGCAATGTATAGAACTGAATGTTGAATGTCAGACTAAATTATGCATTGCTTTGTCTAAATAAATTTTTAAAGTTATTGAAAATAATTTTCATCCTAGCATAATATGGTCTACTGAAACCAACAGTATGGCAAGATATCTATATAGATTTATTATAGAACTTAGAAATAAGTGGATAGAGCACCTGCCCTGGATTTAGGAGGACCTGAGTTTGAATCTGGCCTCAAACATTTGACAACTTACTAGCTGTTTGACCCTGGGCAAGTCACTTAACCCCAACTGCCTCACCAAAAAAAAAAAAAATTAGAAATAGAAGAAACTTCATACAATATTTAATCCATCTCCTTTATTTTTCAGGTAGGAAATTCAGGACCAGAAAAATAATTTTTCTGAGTTCACACAGGTAATAAGAATCAAGACCTAAAGAAATTTAGGTTCTTTTCTTCTTCTTCTTCTTCTTCTTCTTCTTCTTCTTCTTCTTCTTCTTCTTCTTCTTCTTCTTCTTCTTCTTCTTCTTCTCCTTCTCCTTCTCCTTCTCCTTCTCCTTCTCCTTCTCCTTCTCCTTCTCCTCCTCCTCCACCTCCTCCTCCTCCTTCTCCTTTTTCTTCTTATTTTGGTGAGAAAATCGGGATTAAGTGACTTTACCAGGGTCACACAGCTGGTGTCAATTGTCAACTCAGGTCTTCCTGACTCCAGGGCTAATGCTCTTTCTACTGTGCCACCAAACTGCCCATAATTTAGGTCTTCTTACTCCAAATCTAGTACTTTTTTATTTAATGACACACAGCTTATAGATCAAATTGCAAACAATAAACTCCAATACAACCAACTTTTGGAGGACTTTGTATTGACCCTTCTTAATTCTTTCTGGAAGTCAGCTATTGCTGTCTATATTTCTCCAACAAGAAAATCAGCTGATCATTTTGGCTTTTTTCTCTCACAAGAATATGTCTAAACTCAATCCATTTAATTACAGCAGAGCATTTAGCCCACAAGTCAAGGTTAGAACTACATTGCCATCCTGGAATTCTTAGTAACTATGACCATTGGTTTGTCATGCCTGGATGGGAGTGGGGATAAGCTCCCACTCTCTATAAAATGTTCCAATAGTGTGCGTGTCAAATAGCTTCTGACAACCAAAGTCCAACTCCTGGCCTTCCCATGGTGAAACTGTTTCCACTAACAGGAGAAGGGGCAAAGGCAAGTCACTGGTGCCTTAAAACCAGTTGCTTCAGGCAGGTGGGGCTCATTAGTCTTGGCAGGCAACCCGCCTAGGGGAAGGAAACCCTGATTTTAAACCTCCACTGCCTTGCGGCTATACCCACATATGGGAAAGGCTTCGGAGTTAACCCTGAGGATCGGAGTTAACCCTGAGGAAAAATCAGGAGTCGGGGTCACTTAGGCCGTTGGATGTTGGGCATCACATCCCTCTGGCAACTCCTGTGGTGGCACTGGTGCCAAACTGTATTGGCTCTGCCTCTCCTTTGGATTCACCAATGTTGCAGAGAGGGAAAACCTGCTCCATGGGCAATAGCTTGTTTTCCATATTGATCCGCCCAGGCCAGCATCCTGGAGAGGACACTCCAGCTACTCCTCATGGGGTAGATACCACATGGGATGCGGCAGTTACCGGTTATAAGTCAATCAGGAGCTGTGGCTCCTGTATCTGACTGCATAGCCACACTGTGGTCTGTGGCTCTTCAAGGTGCTGATCCATGGTCTTCCACAACTGGTGGAGGCCTACTACTACTACTACCAAGACCCTTATTCTTTCTTCCAGCTACTGCCCTTCCAGAAGAGTCTTTAGAGGTCATAGTATCTGGAATTTCAAAACTAAATATATGGTGGTAGCGTAAAGAACAATGAACTGCTCTTTCCATTCTCTTAAATCTGATTAGCTTTAGTGGTAACAGAGATAGCCTTTGAAAATGTATAAAGTTTCCTTTATCTGTTTTAATTTGTCAGGCCAGGAATCATAGACACTTTTTAAGCTTTATAGGGCAGAACTCAATTAGGAGCTATTTTTTTAAAAAATGGCTACTTATGTTTTGCTTAACTTCATAAGTACAATGTGTGTTGTATTTCTTTTCTTCTGAATGGATGGAGGATGGGTAGAAGAAGGGAAATAATTTTGAACTGAAAAATAAAATTTTGAAAAGTCAAAATAAGGAAAGAAACTAATATCCAATAAGTTCCCTGGCAGGTATCTAAGTGGTCAGGTGGTGCAGTGGATAAAAGCACTGGCCCTGGATTCAGGAAAACCTAAGTTCAAATCCAGGCTCAAACACTTAACACTTACAAGCTCTGTGACCCTGGGCAAGTCACTTAACCATCATTGCCCCACCAAAAAAAAAAAAAAAATTGTTCCCTAGTGCTAATTCAATATACTCTAGTTCGTGGAGTCTGGTGAGGCAGATTTTTTTTTTTTAAAGTCAAGAAGTTCCCCTGAGGATTAGAAAGGAATATAACTTTTTCTCAGTGGTACATGGCACATATTCAAAAATTGACCATGCATTAGGGCACAAAAACCTCATAGTCAAATGTAGAAAAGCAGAAATAGTAAATGCACCCTTCTCAGATCATGATGCAATAAAAATTACATGAAATACCAACCATGGAAATTGTGAGAAAAAAATGTTATTTTGCAGATACTTAAAGGCTCACCTGATTGAATTGAGAATGATTGACTTTGCTGATTAGCCTACTTTAAGTTAATTAGATTGTAACCACACCTGGCTAGCCCTTAAGAAGGTATTGTTCTTAGAAACTAAGACTTTGACTTTGAACTCAACAGGAGACTACCTTCAAGTCCAGTGAACCAATGGATTTGGATGACACCTGCCAATCAGCTTGAAGCAGTATATAAGGACCACCTCTTCTCCAGAACTATAAAAAGCTTCCACACTCAGTTTGACAGGAGTTGGTGTTTGAAGCAGGCTTGTGGTGGAGGACTTGAGGACAATCCCGATCAGGCAGGAACTCTAGGCTACATAGGCCTTTTCTTACCTCCACATCTTCTTTTTTTTCTAATCCCTCATATGTGTTAATAAATACTTAATGCTCAAAGACTAGTGCTAAAGCTTCTAATTTAAGGTGACCACACATTAGACTTTTTAGACAACATTTAGTTTTTAAACATCGCAAAAGGTAGACTGAAAATTAATTGGAAACTAAATAATCTCATCCTAAAAAATGAGTGGATCAAACAACAAATCATAAAAACAATCAATAACTTCATCCAAGAGAATGACAATAATGAGACAACATACCAAAACTTAGGGGATGCAGCCAAAGCAGTGCTTAGGGGAAATTTTATATCTTTAAATGGTTACATGAATAAAAAAAAAGAAAGAGAATCACAATGAATTGTGCATGCAACTAAAAAAGCTACGGGGGCAGCTAGATGGCACAGTGGATAAAGCACCAGCCCTGGATTCAGGAGTACCTGAGTTCAAATTTGGCCTCGGACACTTGACACTTACTAGCTGTGTGACCCTGGGCCAGTCACTTGATCCCCATTGCCCGTGCAAAAAATAAATAAATAAATAAATGTTTCTTTTTAAAAAGCTAGGAAAAGAAAAAATTAAAAATCCCCAATTAAATACTAAATTAGAAATCCTGAAAATCAAAGGAGAAATTAATAAAATTGAAAGCAAGAAAACGATAAAATTAATCAATAAAACTAAAAGCTGGTTTTATGGAAAAAAATCAATAAACAGATAAAACTTTGGTTACTTTGATTAAGAAAAAGAAAGAAGAAAACCAAACTACCAGTTTTAAAAATTAAATGGGTGGGGGCAGCTAGGTGTCACAGTGGATAGAACACCGGCCCTGGAGTCAGGAGGACCTGAGTTCAAATCTGGCCTTAGACACTTAACACTTACTAGCTGTGTGACTCTAGGCAAGTCACTTAACCCCAATTGCCTCACTTAAAAAAAAATGAAATGGGTGATTTCACCACCAGTGAAGTGGAAATTAATGCAAGAATTAGGAACTATTTTGCTTAATTTGACAATCTAAATGAAATGGATAAATATTTACAAAAATACAAATTGCCAATGTTAACTGAAAAGGCAACAAAATCATTAAATAAGCCCATGGTAGAAAAAAAATGAACAAGCCATTAATGAGCATTTAAAGAACAATTAATTCCAATACTATACAAATTATTTGGAAAAATAGGTGAATAAGGAGTTCTACCAAATTCCTTTTATGACACAAATATGGTGATGATACCAAAACCAGGCAGAGACAAAACAGAGAAAGAAAATTATAGACCAATTTGCCTAATGCATATTGATGCAAAAATCTTAAATAAGCTATTAGCAAGGAGATTATAGCAAGTGATCACCAGGATAATACACTATGACTAGGTGAGATTTATACCAGGCATGCAAAGACTGGTTCAACATTAGGGAAACTATAAACATAATCAAGCACACCAATAAGAACACTAACTAAAATCATATAATTATCTCAATAAATGAAGAGAAAACTTTTGACAAAATACACCATCCATTCTTAATAAAAAACACTAGAAAGCTTAGGAATAATTGGAGCTTTCCTTAGAACAATAAGCAGTATCTACCTAAAGCCATCAGCAAATATTATATGTGATAGGGATAAGTTAGAGGCATTCCCAATAAGATCAGGGGTGAAACAGGGATGTCCATTATCACCTTTATTATTTGATATTGTACTAGAAATGTTAACTTTAGCAATCAGTGAAGAAAAAGGAATTAAAGAATTATAATAGGCAAGGAGGAAACAAAACTATCACTCTTTGCAGATGATATGATGGTATACTTAGAGAATCCTAGAGAATCAACTCAAAAATTACTTGAAATGATGAACAACTTTAGAAAAGTAGCAGGATATAAAATAAATCCACATACATCATCAGCATTCCTATACATGACCAATGAAGTTCAGCAGCAAGAGATAGAAAGAGAAATTCCATTTAAAGTAACAGTAGAGGATATAAAATACTTGGGAGTCTACTTGCTAAGACAAAGCCAGAAACCATATGGACACAATTACAAAACACTTTTCACATAAATAAAAGCAATCTAAAGAATTGGAAAGATATTAATTGCTCATGGATAGGCCAAGCTAATATAATTAATGACAATTCTACCTAAATGAATTTACTTATTCAATTCCATACCTATCAGACTACCTAACAATTATTTTACAGAGCTAGAAAAAATAATAAAATTCATCTGGAAGAACAAAAGGTTAAAAACATCAAGGGAGCTAATTAAAAAAAAATGGACAGGAAGGTGAGCTAGGTGTATCAAATCTGAAGCTTTACTATAAAGCGGCAGTCATCACAACTATCTGGTACTGGCTAAGAAAAAGAGTGGTGGATCAATGGAATCAGTTAGGCACAGGAGACACAGTAGTATGGCAAAAAATATTTGTGGTATAGGCAGCTTTTGAAGGATCTCCCCTTTTGGGGGAGAAAAGATTGAATGCTCCCTGAAGGGAGGTTAGAGGGCACTTCTGGAATGCTAGTTCTCTCTCTGTGTGTGGTGACTGCTGTCCTGGTGGTGCGTGCTGGTTCTTGGGCTGGTGAGGTGTTCAGGTGTCTGGTGAGTTAATGACAGAAAACCCTAAATTCCTTTGAGATAGCTTATTAGAAAATAGTCTGAGTATTGCATAGGCTAAGTTTAGAGTTAAGAATATCTATCTGTATTTCTATTTTCCTATTTCCTTATCTTTGATTTTTATTAGTTTCACCTTTGTTGTTTACTTAATTCCCAAGTAATAAAATATGATCCTTTTGTGAAGTAAAGTTTAGAGGTTCCTTTATTATTGGCCTGGGAGAAATATCTAAAAAGAGCAGTTCAGAAGGGAGGGTTAAACCTAAAAGGTCCCTCATATTTCTGGGACCCCAGTATTAAGGTGAGTCACCCAAATAATGCTCCGTATATCAAATTTTGGCCTTCACAGTAGTAAATGACTTTAATAATTTACTGTTTAATAAACCCAAAGACTCCAGCTTCTGGGACTGGAATTCAGTATTTCACAAAAAGTGCCTGGAAAACTAGAGGAGAGTATGGCAGAAACTAGACATAAAACAACATCTTACTCCTTATACTAAAATAAGGTCAAAATGGGTACATGATTTAGACATAAAAGTTGATATCATGGCTAAATTAGGAAAGGAAGCAATAGTTTACCTCTCAGATTTATGAAAAGGAGAAGAGTTTATGACCAAACAAGAGATACAGAATATTATGAAATGCAGAATGAATGATTTTGATTACATTAAATTACAAAGGTTTTTGTTTTGTTTTGTTTTTACAAATAGAAAAAATGCATCCAAAATTAGAAGGGAGGCAGAAAGCTGGGAAGCAATTTTTATAGCCAGTATTTTGGATAAAGGTGTCATTTCTAAAATATATGGGGAAACAAATCAAATTTATAAGAATTCAAGTTATTCCCCAATTGAGAAATGGTCAAAGGGTATGAAAAGGCAGTTTTTTGATGAAGAAATCAAAGCTATTTATCATCATATGAAAAAATGCTCTAAATCACAATTGATTAGAGAAATGCAAATTAAAACAAGTCTGAGGTACCACCTGACACATATTAGATTGGCTAATATGACAAAAAAGGAAAATAATAAATGTTGCAGAAGCTGTTGAAAAATTGGAACATTAATGCATTGTTGTGGACTGATCCTTCTGTAGAGCAGTTTGGAAATATGCCCAAAGGGCTATAAAGCTATGCATACCATTTGACCCAGCAATACCACTTTTGACTCTTTTTCCCAAAGAGATCATGGAAAAGGTAAAAGGACTCACATGTACAAAAATATTTATAGCTGATGTTTTTGTGGTGGCAAGGAATTGAAAATTGAAGGGATGCCCATCAATTGGGGAATGGCTGAACAAGTTGTGGTATATGAATGTAATGGAATTCTATTGTGATGTTAGAAACAATGAGCAGGTGGAGTTCAGAGAAACCTGGAAGGACTTGCATGAACTGATAATGAGTTAGATGAGCAGAACCAGGAGAACCTTGTACACACTATCAACAACATTGTGTGTTGATCAGCTGTGATAGACTTGACTCTTCTTAGCAATATAATGGTCCAAGATAGTTGTGAAGGACTCATGATGGAAAATGATCTCCAAATCTAGAAAAAAAAAAAGACCTGTGGAATCTAGATGCAGATTGAACCATACTGTTCCTACTTTTTGTTTGTTTTTCCTTTTTGAGGTTTTTCCCTTTTGTTCTCATTCTTCTTTCACAGCATGACTAATGCAGAAATATGTTTAATGTGACATTAATTAATTAATGTACATACATAACCTATTTCATATTGCTTGCTGTCTTGGAGAGTGGGGACGAAGGGGAGGTACGGAGAAAAATTTGAAACTAGAAATCTTATAAAAACAAATTTTGAAAACTATCTCTACATGTAACTAGAAAATAATAAAATACTTTATGATAAAAAAGAAGTTTTCCTGAAAGTAGAGAAGCAGATTCCCAGGATAAGAGGAAGTATAAGAGTAGAAAGATTGCTGAAATTAGAGTCACAAGACCTGAGCACAAATCTGGGATATTACTATCCTTAGAATATTAGTTATCTGACCTTGGATAAATAATTTACTTCTGTAGGCCTCAGATTTCTCATCTCTAAAATGTGAGTGAGGCACTACTTAACCTCTAAGGTCCCTTCCATCTCTAACTCTTTGATCCATTTTGCCTATGGACTTAACAAGATTAAGATCTAGGAAGTGATGCAAGTTGCTGAAAATGGAAATTGAGGAGAAAAGGGTCAGAAATAGAAACAAGGTCAATAACAGGAATTAAAACTAGGTCTAAATAAGGTCTAGTATCAGCTGAAGTCTAGGATTCAGTTCTAGATCACCATCCAGCAAGTAACAAGGAATCATGGTAGGTAAAAAGTTATTAACAAATAAGTGAACTGCTCATTGGGGTAAGATGTATGAACCTAGGAAAGTCACTAAACCCTGTTTTCTTCAGTTTATTCATCTATAAAATGAGCTGGAGAAGGAAAAGGCAAACCACTCTAATATCTTGACCAAGAAAACCTCAAATAGGGTCATGAAGAGGTAGACTGAAAAGATCTCCTGAAGTCTTTTCATTTGGACAGCTCCTATACTTGCTGCATTTCCTCTTCTCTGGGAAAGCTGTTTCATTATTCCAAATATTGATAATTAGTGGAAGTGGAATCCTGAAAGCCTGAGTCTCAGTCCTGTGCCCTATCTCAGATACAGTAATTCTCTACAAATTGTAAATTCCAAAACAAATGTAAGATATTCTTAGTATTATAAACACACATAGAAAGTTGCTGGTGCCTGAACAATGACTATAGGAAGTACCCCCAAGGAAAGAATAAAATCTTAGAATCAGAAAGCTTCAGCTGGAAGCCACTTAGCTTTTCTCAGTTGGTGCTAAACATACCCTGAGGCTCAAATGCAGACTAGTATTATGTAGTATCACCATTAACCTTCACCTGACCCTCCCTGTACACATGGAAATGTGTACTCACTTCAGACTGAGGCTGACTTTATTTTTCTCCAAAAAATATCTTTGATATTCTTTTTGTACACATTGGTGCTCAATAAATACCTCTACTTAACATGCATCAACTTATTCTCTAGTTTGTAGTATATTTATATGTCTTTTACCCCATCAGCAAAGATTACAATAACATCATAAGGTCCTACATCTAGAGATTCAAGGGAACTATATAATTTAGTATATTATGAGATTACAAAGCTATAGCTGGAAGGGAACATCAAATCCAAAACACTTCATTTTATACCAGGGGAAACACACCTAGAGAGCTAAGGCCACAGAGGTAAATATCAAGAAAAGTCCTCTTACTTCCAAGCCAATATTCTTTCCTCAGTACAATCTTGAGAGTGGATATATTAGCATTGTACCTCCCATATTATCATCCCTAGTATTAGACTTGTATTTTGGGGCAGCTATATGGCGCAGTGGATAGAGTACCGGTCCTGGAGTCAGGAAGACCTGAGTTCAAATCTGGCCTCAAACATTTGACAGCTTACTAGCTGTTTGACCCTGGGCATATCACTTAACCCCAATTGCCACACACACACACACACACACACACACACACACACAAAGACTTGTATCTCAAGTGAAATAATGTGGGTAAATGCCCTTCAAAACTTAAAACCAATATAAATATGTATTATGGCAGTGAATGCTCATGTGGGGACCAATTTTTAATTGGAGAGTGTTAGCTAGTAAACTGAGTTGAAATAAACTGCATAATTTTGTTTTGTTTTTATATGCTGTTATGCATGAGAAACAAAGTGATTTGCCACAAGGTCACACATTCCATTTTCTTTTCACATATTCCTTAAAGATAGGACTATCTGAAGTAGTTAGGCAGAGATTCGTTAGTTCACGTGTTATTATTTAGTCATTCAGCAAACATTTCCTTAGGTGTGAGGGACATATTGGGCATTCAATACAGGAGTAGGAGTTGAAAAAGCTAGTATGCTTTCATTGTTTTCTTCTTTATTCTTTTGTTGTTGTTGTTGTTGTTGTTGTTGGTTGTGTTGTTTTTGTGGGTTTTGTTTTTGTTTTTTAGTATTTTTACCATTTGCCTAATTATCTGCAAGAAGAAGAAGGAGGAGGAGGAAGAGGAGGAAAAGGAGAAGGAGGAGAAGGAGGAGAAGCAGTTACAACTCTCAGGTCATGTCAACCAATTGAATTACATAATGCTAGCCAATTAGCTTTGGTCAGTGTGTAAAAGCCACCTCTATAGGAAGAGAAAGAGAGACTCAGATCATGAGGTGAATGTCATTCTGGGATGCACACTTAGTGAGGAAGGCTTCCTGGTAGTGGAGCTCTGTCCTCTACATAATGTAGAGTTTCTGAGCTCTGCTGGATACCATGTGCTCTCTCTTAGAGACAATGTGGTGCTGGCAATTTTTTGCCTTATGTTAAATAGGGTCAATGCTCTCCCTCTTGTGCCGGAAACACTGTTGAACTAGCCTCAAGCCCTCACCTCTCCTTCTTGGGAAAAAGTGTTAGGTATGTAACTAGTGGAGAATTTAGTCAGATACATCCTAAATACTTTAGTACTATGTGATCTTATTTAAAAATAAATGCTTACAACCTAAACTGGTGCAATAGCCTTTAATTTATAAGTAGCAATATTTTAGAAAATCCCCAGCCAAGTTCCCCAATACTTTAGAACAGAAACAGGGTAGCCCCCTAATATTTTAAATGACATAATGGCAAATGTCAGAGGCAATGTGTTAGAAAATGAAATGAGCCCAGTAAAATAAATAATATTTCTACATTTCAATAACAAATTCAGAAATAAGTAAGAGAAAATGAACTAATTCAAAATAAATAAAAAATGCATTAAAAATCTGAGTGTAAATCTACCAATGTACTCTCAAGACCTGTGCAGATATAATTACAATATACTCGTTAAAGAAATACAGAACTTAAATATGTCAAATGATATTCTGTGCTCATGCCTGGGCCATTCTGATATGATAAATATGATGCTGTTACCTGAATTAACTTACAGATTTAGTGTAGTATTAATCAAACTACATGGGGATATTTTACAGAGCTAAACAAAATGATAAAATGTATTTGGAAGAATAAAAAACTCTAGAATCTCACTGGATATAATGAAATAAAAAATAGGTATATAATGGTAATATCTCTTCCAGACCTCAAATTATAAAAATCATCAGAGCCATTTCATACTGGTTTAAAAAAAAACACACACCCAGAAAAAGTAGATGAATGGAACATATTTGATAAACACAAATCTGAAGCAATTTAAATAAATAGTCCAGCATTCAACAAGCCTGGGGTAAAAAAAAAAAAAAAAACTACTTGGTGCAATTGGCCCTATTTTAAAAGAATTGCTGGGGAAACTGGAACACATTTTGGCAGAAATTAATTTTTCACCAAAAATTTGTATTATATACTAAAAAAAAATACTAAAGGTGGGTCATAGATGATTAACAAAAGATAAACCATTAAAAATGATTAGAAGAGATTTAGATAAGGTATCTTTCACAGGTATGGATGGAAGGTGAATTTTGGGTTTTTTTGGTGGGGCAATGAGGGTTAAGTGTCTTGCCCAGGCTCACACAGCTAGTAAGTGTCAAGTGTCTGAGGCTGGATTTGAACTCAGGTCGTCCTGAATCCAAAGCTAGTGCTTTATCCACTGTGCCACCTAGCTGCCCCCTGGAAGGTGAATTATTAACAAACAAAGAAAGGACAGAAGCAACTGTAATGGACAAAAATGATAGTATCAGGTACACTGAATTGAGAAGCCTCAATCTAAATGAATAGCTAGAATAAAAAGAAAAAACTGGGAAAATCATTGCATCAAACATTTCTGATAAGGATCTTACATCTAAAATATCTTTAATTTTGAATATATAATGTGTATATGTATGCATGCATATATGTACACATATAACAGATATATAAAGAAAAGCTTTTCTTAGAAAATGTGGTAAAAAAAATCTTAACCAAGGTTCCTCAAAAGGATTAAAAATATTAATTGATACAGGAAAGAATTTTCTAAATCACTAATTGTGAGAGAAATACAAATCAAATCAATGCTAAAAGTTTTTCTTTCATAGTCATTAAATTGGCATAGAAGAAAATAGATAAAGATATTCAGTGTTGGAGACGTTGTATAAAGATGGGCATACAGATTTCCTTTTGGAGGAGCTCAAAACTGGTCCAAGAATTATTGAAATAAAAATTCAGATCTTTCCACCATTTAACTATTTGTTCTTGAATAATAATTTTTACTCCTTTAATACTTGGTTTCTTCATCTATTATAATAAACAAAATGTTGTTGTTTCAATCATGCCGGACTCATTGTGACTTCATTTGTGGTTTTCTTAGAGGAGATACTGGATTGGTTTAACATATTCTTCCCTAGCTCATTTTATAATGAGGAAACTAAAACAAATAGAATTGTGACTTGCCTGCAGTCACATGGTTAGTAAGTATCTGAGTCTGAATTTGAATTCAGTTGTTCCTGAATTCCTGAATCTGGGCAGAGTACTTTATCTGTTGTGCTCTCTAGCTGCCCAATAAATTTAATAATACATTTGGATGGGTTAAGGTTAGGCCAAATTTCAAAATATAAAGAATATATACATATATAGGTACACACATATATACTATACATATGGGAAAATGTGGATATTGATCTATATGTGGGTGTGGATATTGAGCAGTTATGTCCCAAAGTATAAGTCTACTTCAGAATGTTTTGAAATGCAGGGGGTTTAAAATGTGCAGTAACCAGCTCCAAAGGTGCATTAGTAATCAGACTAGTGACAATAGAAACCACACCTTTTTGAGAGTGCTTTTCCCCTCAGAAGGTCTGTCTTTTATTCCACCCTGAGGCCAGCAAGTTATAGCTCATTTTTAATATGGACCACCCACAGGTCTTGTCAACCAATGGAATTTAATGATGCTAGCCAATTAGCTTTGAGCAGTGTGCAAGAGTGACCTCTCCTCTGATCCACAAAAGGCTTGCATGCTCTGGTGCCAGGACCCTGAGTGAATTATCAATGAGCTCTCTCTTTCTCAGGTTTCTGAACTCTGGAGCCATGTGTTCTCTCTCTCTCTCTATGATGCTGGGGGGTTTTGGCTTGTGTTAAATGCAGTCAACTCTTTATTAACATTCAATAATATATAATAAATGCTTACTGCCAAAACTGGTACAATAGCCATTAATTTATGAGTAGCAATATATTAGAAACCCCAGCTAAGTTTCCCAATAACTTAGAACAGAAACAGACTTCCCCACCCCCAATATTTCAAATGACACCAACTGTCATGATAATCTAATTTCCAAGAACCCTGGGAGATTATTGAAAAAATCACATTCAGTCAAGTTGAATTTCCATAACAAAAATGTTTGAGCAGATTACTATTCTGATTGTGAAGACAAAGATTCATCTTTGATGAAAGGTAAAGTTGTAATGCAAAGTACTGAAACCTGTCTTTTCCCGTGGATACAAGAATTAGATGAGAATCCCAAATATTAGCCTTCACATAAAATCTGTGAAGTTCCAATGTTTTGTGAGTAAATTAATGGGATATTTTATTGAAATTCTTGGCTGTATTTTTTTAAAAGAATTAACTGAAGCAAAGAATGAAGGAAAGAGTCAAATATTAGCCTTCACATAAAATCTGTGAAATTCCAATGTTTAGTGAAATATATACATACACACATACATACAAACATACAAACACACACACACACACACACACACATATATATATATATATACACACATAGTATTAATTATAGAAATTTACCAAAATTAAACCAATGGATTTAACTTAGTTTCCCATGTTATTCTTGAGAACAAGATGTAGATATATTGGCTCATTAATAGGATAGTTAGGTGGGTGCCAAATGGTTGATTGGTCTGCCAAAAATAATGTCACCAATTGTTTGATACTAACATGAAAGTGCATCTTTAATATGGTACCCCAGAGATCTATGTTTATTTTTTCAAAGTGTTTTATTAATGACATGTAGAGATAATATAGTAGATAATATTCTCATTCTATTTGTTGATATGAAGGTGAGAGGAAATAACTAATACTTTGATTGAATTGAAAAAAAGATCTCAAAAATACAGGACACCAGGGTAAATCTAATAGCAAATACTTATGTGATGTTTAAAATCTAAATTGTGGTCACCTTAAATTAGAAGCTTCAGCACTAGTTTTGGTCATTAAACATTTATTCAAGCATACAGATGTTGACAAGGAGTTCAGAAAGTTAAGAAAAAGAAGTCCTACCTAGCCTAGAATTCCAGCCTGGTTGGGTTCTTCCTCACGTCCTCCTCCACGAGCCTATTTTAATCAGGAACTCTTCCTGGAAGCTGATTGTGGAAGCTTTTTATAGGTCTAGAACAGAAGTGGTCCTTACACATTGCTTCAAGCTGATTGGTTCGCATCTTCCAAATCCATTGGCTTTGAAGCTGTTCTCAAGTTGAGTTCACAGCCTAGCTTCTGAGAACAATACCATCTTAAGGGTTAGCCAGGTGTGATTACAATCCAGTTAACTTGAAGTAGGCTAATCAGCAGTCAATCACTCTCACTTGATTCAATCAGTCTAGATTAATCTCCAGGTGGGTCCTTGAGTATCTGCTAAATCCAATTATTTCATCACACTTTTGTAGGATAAATATAATATCATATATATTATATGCACATATTATATATATATATATACACATATATATGTGTGTGTACATGTATACACACACATACATACACACACATATATATGTATATATATATATGTATATATATATATATATGGACATCTATAACTAGTCAACAGTTTATCTAAACTAATCTAGGGAATTTAGTGGATTGCAAATCCAATATTCAATACTTTAATATGGAAGCTAAAAGATTTAATAATTACCAAAAAACCCAGCAGAAAGATATAGAGAAATTCTGTTTAAAATAACTCCAGATATTGTAAAATACTTGAGAATCTGCCTGCCAAGATATTGAGGAACTATATAAACACTATTACAAAGTTTTCTTCACAAATACACATCAAAACAATTGGAGAAATATCAATTTTTCCTAAGCCAATATAATACAAATGGCAATAATACTTAAATGAATTTATTTTTCTGTCAACCAATGATCAAAGAATTACTTTAAATAGCTAGAGTAAATGGTAACAAAATTCATCTGAAGGGAAAAAAGGTCAAGATTATCAAGGGAATCAATAAAAAAAAAATGTGAGGGAAGGGAACCTAATAATAGAGTTCACAAAAAAATTACGAAGTAGTAATCATCAAAAGAATTCAGTATTTGAAAAAACTACTGGAAAAATTGGAAAACAGGCTGGCAAAAACTAGATAATCACATTATACATATATAATGTATGTATATATATATGCATATATATATAAATGGGTACATGATTTGGATATAAAGGGTGATAAAAACAAACTAGCAAAGAATATCAGAAATTACCTGTCAGATCTATGGATAGAGGAAAAGTTTGTGACAAAATAAGAACTAAAGAAGGTAAATTTAACAGTTTTCATTACATAAAATTTAAAACATCTTTGTAGAAACAAAACCAATGCAGCCAATATTAGAAGAAAACCTGGGAACTGAGGGCAAAATTTACAGCAAGTTTCTCCAATACAAGTGTAAATTCTCTATTTTATAGAGAACTGAGCTAAATTTATAAAAATAAGAGCCATTCCCCAGATGATAAATGATCAAAGGATATAAAGGGTCTGTTTTCAGAAGAAGAAACCAATGTTATAAATAATTATTTTAAGAATTTTCAAAAATCACTAATTATTAGAGAAAATCAATTTAAAGCAACTCTAATTTACCACTTCATGTGATATACCATCATATTTTCTAAGATGTCAGAAAAGAAATGACAAATCCTAGAGGGGATGTGGTGAAATACACTACTGCAATACTGGTGGAGGTGTGATCTAGTTAATCCATTCTGGAGAATAATTTGGAACTATGCCTAAAGGGGAGCAAAACTGTGCATAGCCTTCATCCAGAAAAAAAAAAAAAAACATTACTAGGTCTATACCCCCAGGGAGGTCAAATCAAAAGAAAAGAAAAACATATACACAAAAAAATATTTATAACACTGCTTTTTGTGTTGGCAAAGGATTGGAAATCAATGGAATGACCATCAATTGGGAAATCACTAAACAAGTTATGGTATGTGAATGTGATGGAATATCACTGTGCTAGAAGGAATGGAAAAAGTGGGTGGTTTTTAAACAATTTATATGAACTGATACAAAGTTAAAGGATCAGAACCAGGAAACAAATATACATGGTAATAACAATTTTGTTAAAAATCCTGTTTTTAGAAGTATAAAATAAAATATATAGCCAGGGAGAAAACAAACATTTATTAAGTAACTACTATATGTCAGGACTTTGCTAAGGGATTATAAATCACTCACATTTACTTCCAGGAAATAGTTGAAAATCTGTAAATTAGAAGAAGAAGAAGAAGAAGAAGAAGAAGAAGAAGAAGAAGAAGAAGAAGAAGAAGAAGCAGCTTCTATAATAATAAGTAATGGCTTAAATTTTATTAATAATTAAAAATAATACGGGCAGCTAGGTGGTGCAGTGGATAAAGCACCAGCCCTGGATTCAGGAGTACCTGAGTTCAAATCTGGTCTCAGACACTTGACACTTACTAGCTGTGTGACCCTGGGCAAGTCACTTAACCCCCATTGCCCTGAAAAAAATAAATTAAAAAAATAATAATGAAAAGTATCATTTATTTATTGTTTTATGTTTTGCAAAGCCTTTAACAACTATTTTATCACTCAATTCTGGGAGTGAAGTCCTATTATTATCATAATTTTACAGTTAATGAAACTGAAGCAGGCAGAGGTTAAATGACTTATTCAGGTTCACATAGCTAGGAACTACCTGTGGCCATATTTGAACTCAGGCCTTCCTTGCTCTAGACCAGACACTCTATTGTGCCATATAACTGCCTCTTAAGATTATAAAAGAAATCAATTTTATCGAAATACAGATAGGAAAATAGAATTTTTTCATGGACTTAAAGTTAATTATCCTTATTCTAAAGAAACTGAAATCATAAAGTAAATGGGTCAGTGGGGACAGCTAGGTGGTGCAGTGGATAAAGCACTGGCTCTGGATTCAGGAGGACCTGAGTCCAAATCCAGCTTCAGACACGACACTTAGTAGCTGTGTGACCCTGGGCAAAACACTTAACCCTCATTTCCCCACTAATAAAAGGGGGGGCAGTTCGGCAATCAGCTTGGGGAAAGAAAAAAATATGGGGAAAAGACAAAGCCTTAGAATACTAGGACATCATGCATTCTCTGACCTTCTCCTCCCCTCAGTGGACAAGTTTGTATAGACTGATTACTCACTCCCCCAGTAAATCAGAAGCTGGAAGTTTCTGAAGCAGAGGGAAAGGAAATGTTATGGAGAGGAATGAACAAATATTTCTATTATAAAGATGGCATTTTATCAGGTAATGATATAATTTAAGCTTTAATAGTCTGGATTCTGTCTGTTTGGAAATTTATTGTGTTTTCTCCATTGTTTCTATGGAATTAGCTTGCCCCTGAATAATAGGTTTTTGTGACTGTGACATGGTAGGTTTTTTGATGGAACCATTTAAAGTTAGGTATGATATGCCTGTAAAAATGCAGTTAGCACTGCCACCTCCCTCATCCTCCCCTTACATAAACCCTCTGCTAATGTGGGCAATTATTTATACCAACAAAGATGTGCACAACCAAACAAGCCCAGAGTGCCTTATGTGTTTCAATACTGAGGTTAAAATATGCTATAAATTGAGGAGGAATGTTTGTCTCACTAACTTCAGACATGGAGACAAAGCATGGTGGAGCAGAAAGAGTACTGACCTGGAAATCCATAGACTTGAGTTAGAGCTCCAATTCTGAAACTTAAAAGTTGTGTGCCTACAGATGAATCATTTTAACTCTTCAAATCTTTTCCTTTCTTGTCTGTCAAATATTTACTCCTCTTACTAAGTAAGATTGTGTGAGGCAAGTGCTTTATAAAGCATAAAATATTTTGTAAATGTAAGATATTCTTTTCCTTCTGGTGACCCCAAAATAAAACATCCCATTTTCTATGTTTTAGAAGTGATCATGGGGCAGCTAGGTGGCACAGTAGATAAAGCACTGGCCCTGGATTCAGGAGGACCTGAGTTCAAATCCGGTCTTAGATACTTGACACTTACTAGCTGTGTGTCCCTGAGCAAGTCACTTAACCCCTATTGCCCTGCAAAAAAAAAGAAAAAGAAAGAAAGAAGAAGTGATGATGTATGAAGCATTTATCAATTCAAATTGAGTGATGTGGTAATATGTGTGTATGGGATGCGGGATGTCCCAAAAGCCTTCTTGTAGTTTAAATTTTATTAAGACTTTGTTAAGGGGTTAAAATTCTAGCTAAACTGTCTAAAATATATAATGAGTGGTCGCCAATAAATTATAAGTTTTAGCAAGCATTAGACTTTTAAGCATTTATTAAGGAGAATAAGAATTTGGTAAAGAGAGAGAAAGGCCTACATTCATCTATCTATTAAAGGGAGAGAGCATTCCTAGCTCTGCTCTCCGCCAGAGTCCTCAGGAAAGAGTGCCAGGCTCCCCCTTCTTCCTCCCACAAGCAAACATCACTTCCTGACTCCAAAGAAAGGATGCATGGTCTTGCCCTCAAAGACCTTCACCTCATGGGTGGTGCTCTTCTCCAGTAAGTCTCCAGCAGGTGGCGTCATTCCAATCGTTACAACTTTTAGGAAACCCTGTATATTTGAAGTTTATTTTTACCCATTAGGAACATAACTAGAGTTTTAAGAGACAAGTTAAACATTAATGTCTTTAATAAGTACATTATTCTCAATTTCTTAACATGATTTTAAAAAATTATAAAACTTTTATTTAAATCTCTATCTATAGTTTTATAATTTATTTCATTACATAAATGTACATATATAGCTAAACACCTATATATGTAGTATGTATGTGTTTATATCTATATATCATATAATGCATGATATTACATATTATGATATAATACATTGTGAATGTATATATTGCATGAATATATGTATGTATATCTGCATATTCTATAAATGTGAGCAAATAGATATGTGAGAAGTAATTATTAATAATCAATAGCTTGGGGGACCCAGAAATCTCTCTTAAATTCTCTCTCCCTCTCCACTCAAAGACAAGTTCTTTTTGAGAGATTCTATTAAATCTTACCTAGGTCAATCTAACCCCAACCCCAAGCTCAGAAAAGAAACCTTGGATGGAAACAAATCCTTTGTCTGGATAAACTTCAGGACTTTACCAATGATATTAAACTACACCTATCTAAAATTATTTCCTGTGATCAGCTTGAGTGGGGGTCTTGCATTCCTTTCTCTGATGTCATCCTTGGACTTCATTTTAATATTATCCATAATCAATCATGTCATCCAATTAGATTTGATAGTTGTTAACTAATATGATTTGATTGCTATGTGATGAACTTCCTACAGTTAGAAGGGTACATAAACTGAGACCCCCACCTGTGAGGACCAGTTTTCAATTGGGGCGTGTTAGCTAAGTGGCTTGCCGCAATATTTGGGCAAGGAAGGAGACCAGCAACCTCCCCCAAAACAGAGCAGGATTTATTTAACAAGAATGAACTTTAAAAAAAAGACAAAACAAACACAAACAGGATCAGTAGGATCATGGGAAAGGAAATAAAATGGTGAAAGGGAAATTATACAACCTGAATAACACCACCACCCAGGGTTCAGCTGAGAATACACAACAGCGGCCAATTGGCCGGCTGCTCTGACAGTCACATGACTGCCCTCACAAGGCTTCTAATCATAATTTTGCCAGGCCCATGTAGGCATCGGCAAGTGGTGATGATGTGAGGTGCCAGTGCCATGGCAATGGCAACAACCAGTGGGTGGAGCACTGTGCAGTTTTTGGAGCCCCAGAGGACAGTGTGTGAGCTGAGGTTTTTTTAAAAAAATTCTAGCCAAAAGACGGGGTCATAACACCCACAAATAACAATTAATTCTTTACACACCTCTATTAGGGGTCTTTGGTCTAAGAGAGATGGCCATAGACTTCCCAACACATATTCTTTGATGAAGTCATGCTGACCTTCCCTCTATTCAATGAATAAGATACTTCATCTCTCATGTCTGGTAACTTTTTCTGACTTTCCCACAGGCCTGTAACACTTTCCCTCCTTAAATCCACCTACTAATTTCCCTGGCTTGCTTTAAGTCCCAACTAAAATCCCATCTTCTACAGGAAGCCTTTCCCAACCCCTCTTAATTCTAGTTTCTTTATTCTCTTGATTATTTCATGTTTATCCTATATATACCTTTTTTGGGGGGGGGGGGTATATGTCTGTTAGTATATTGCTTTCCTCATTAGATTGTAAGCTTCTTGAGGGCATGGATTGACTTTTACTTCCCCTTGTCTCCTCAGTGCTTAGCACAGTGCCTGGAACACAGTACATCCTAATAACTGTTTATTTGCTGACTGACTGGCAATATATTTTGAATAGAATGACCCAGGTTCAAATCTTGTCACTTACTAGCTGCACAAACTTGACAAATCATTTAACTTTCCTGAATCTTCATTTTCTCATTGATAAAATGAATGGGCAGCTACACACCCTCTTAAAACTCCTTCAAGCTGTAAATCTATTATCCTATAAACTAAAAGTAATGCTTCTTATTTCATAAACAAAAATCAACAGGTAATTATTACATTGTTACAACACAAAAGACCCTCTTCTCAGTGTTGCAATGATATTAGAAATGGTATTTATCTCCAAGGCTCATATAAGTTAGTTGTAGAAACAAAGCATAGATACTTTAAAAGTTAAGTAAAATATGATTTATATAGCACCAGTAGTGAGAAATCAACAGGCTAAGCATGACTATTGCCACATGAATGGTATAGTCAATCATTTCTATTGGTGAGAGGAATTTTCTATAGGCAGTCACTCAGTGAACATAAGTTTTCAGTAAAAGATGAAGTGGTGCTCAACAGCTTCTGTTTCGGGAGACAGGGGAAATTGGAATTATATTTTAGAAAGATTTTCATTAAAACTATTAAATTGGGAACAAACAGTGTTGTTCATTTATCTGGAACATTCACTCAGATTTAAATCAAAAAAATCTCTCCCTTTCCTCTTCTCCCTCATAACAAATATATAAGCTGTTACTCCAATTACTTGGCATAGCTTTGTTTTCCTTTAGCCACCTCCAAAGCTCAGTGGATTGGCCTTTCTCAATTTCTCTAATCTCTTGTCAACTAAGTGATTTTATTTTCTTCCCTGCATGATGTTGTATCTCCTCCTCTCCTCACAAGGAACCATTCTCTGGGAATCCCCTTCTAGGAAAGCTTTCATTCTATTTTTATAAAATGCTATTTTTCCCCTGTTGTGTTTTCCCCCTATTGTGCGGATATTTGTTGAAGGCCTTATAGTGAAAAGCAGAACAAAAAGACTGTTCGAAGGCCCACTGAGAAGCATTTACCTTTCCTTAGAACTTGTATTTATCTCTAATCCCTCAGATAATACTTGTTCTTTATAGGTGAATTTTCTTTAATGAGTGGGAGACAGAAATTCAGTTGCCTTAAGTGTTGAAAAAAGGGAAGGGGATGGGCACATTTGGAGCTAAGAATTAAAGCTCTCTTGCTATATAGTTCCTTACAAAAGTATTCAGTATCATTTGCACCAAGAAATTAATAAAGATAGGAATGAAGCTGCACTAATAGCCAAACCCCAGCCTAAGTCCAATTAACTAGAAATGTGTATTTTCTTCTCCTCTAAACTCTCTAATAAATCTCTATTCTCTTAATAGATCTTCCCCACAGAACTCCCTACCATGTCATCCTTTCTTCCTAACTCCAAGAAGACGAGAATTCTGCCAAATTATTTTGGCCTAGATATAAGTGTAGGGGGTAGAATGAAGTAAAGTATATCACACTGGATTATGTAAGGATCTGAGTTGGACTCACCAGGTCACCTCTACTGAGCCATATATGTTCTTGGGCTCTATGTTGAATAACTTAGTTCTGTAGCATGATACAACAATCCCTTGATCCAATTTGATAGCAGAGAGGGAGTTAAGTGTCAAAAGAGAGTAGGTACTGAGCCAGGAAGAGTGGCCTGTACTATTGGTTTTAATGAACAGAAAATCTGTTGTCATTTTTTTTTCTTCCTCTTTCCAGAACACATTACACGAATCCCCTTTCTGGGATTTTTTGTGGGAGAAGGAAAGACTCTCCTCTTGTCATCTGTAACAGCTATTTATAGATTGAAACTACAGTTTACCATTATTAGGTGAGCCTGAATCTAAGTCCCAGAGTGTGTCTTCTGCTTTGTGTTTCTTTCCCTAAATATTGGTTAGTGAACAGTAACCTTGTTAAAGGAGCTTCTTTTCTTTTCTTTTCTTTTCTTTTCTTTTCTTTTCTTTTCTTTTCTTTTCTTTTCTTTTCTTTTCTTTTCTTTTCTTTTCTGTTCTTTTCTTTTCTTTTCTTTTCTTTTCCTTGTTTCTTTGTTTCTTTCTTCCTTTCTTTCTTTTGTAAGGTCTAAAATTCTAGCTGTGATGTCTAAAATCTAATGAGTGGTCTCCTTAAATTAGAAGCTTTAGCAAGAGTTTAGGCTTTTAAGTATTTATTAAAGTGTATTAGAAGTTATTGGAGAGAGAGAGAGAGAGGGAAAAACAACCTTTATCTAGTTATCTAATAGCACGCCTCCATCCTCCCACCAAGATCAAGTCTGGAACAGAAAGACCTCGCTTCCCCATGGCTTCTCCCAGAAGCCCCTTGTGAAACAGGAAACAGGGCCATCCACACACACAGCTCCAAGCAAACTGGCTTGTAACTTTGAAAGACAAGACCCACAGGTGTTAGATATAACTTCTGGATGCCAATCCAACCTTCAAAACCCCAGAAAGGTCACTTCCGGATGCCGAAGTCACATGCTTTCTTTTCAGGCCAGAGATCACAATGTCCTTCCAGCAGTTGATGTCATTCCAATTCTTCCCCTTTCTTTCTTTCTTTTTCTGGGCATTGGGCAGAAGAAAGAAAGTCTTAGGACTTTCAAATTTTCTGGATCTTTTAGTAAGTAACAACTATATTGTTAGAGGTGCTCCCTGTATACTAGAATATTTCTTAGAGAAGAAGCTGACCATTACTGGGAGGATGAACCCAAGTCTGGCTCTCCAGAAGATATAGACCCTCTCAGAGTTGTTCAGGACAGTACAGAACTAGGATGAAGGTGGATTGCCTATTTAACTGTCCCACTACATACCCCATGTTTTAATTGCAAATCACACAGGAGAATATAACAAGAAGTATAAGTAAATATTTCATTTTATATTTCTTTGTCAATCATTTTTTATCTCTTTTGTGTCTTAAACATTTCTCTTATGTTTAAGAAATAACTAGCCTATACCTGATATAAGTCATTGAGTGACCTGCTTCCTATTAGGGAGACCCTAGATGTGAGCCAAAGCTGTTTTACATTTTTCCCTAGTACTCCAGGGTAGGGCTTATACTACACAATATAATTAAGGACTCTAACACCTCTCTTTAAAGCCCATGCTTCCCTACAACTGAATCTGGTATCCACTTGAAGCCTGAACTCAAGAATTATTGGAGAGAGCATTCCAATTCTCCAAAGTTATATGGGGGCTACTATTGGTATCTTGCATAAATAAATATCTAGAAAAGAACAATTGGAAATTCCCCTTTAGTATACAGGAAAAACAATTATGGACTTATAAAACCTAGATCCAAATGTGCGTATTGCTTTACAATATGAGATGAGATGAGTTGATACAATATATGATATGATGTAATATGATTCAATGCAAAACTACATTATACTACATACATGTACATATGTATATGTGAATATATGTTTTTATATAGTTATACAGATATTTCTTTATTCAGTCACTTCAATTGTCCCCAAATTGTGACATGTTTGAGGGTTTTCTTGGGAAAGATACTAGAGTGGTTTGCCATTTCTTTCTCCATTCATTTTGCAGATGAGGATATTGAAGCAAATAGGGTTGAGTAACGTGTCAATGGCCACATAGCTAGTAAGTGCCTGTAGTCAAATTTGAACTCAGGTCTTCCTGACTCTAGACCTGACATTGTCTCCACTGTGCCACTAAGATGCCCATAGAAATTGCCATTTATATCTAAATTGATATCTATCATATAATAATAAACATATTTATATAGTACCTACTATATGCCGAACACTGATAAGCACTTTACAAATATCTCATTGGGTCCTCAAAGCAATCCTGGGAGATAGGTGCTATTATTTTCTCCATCTTATTGATGAGGAAACTGAAGCAAGTAGATGCTTAGTGACTTGTCAGGGTCATACGGGTTGTATCTGAGGATGGATTTGACTCCAGGTTCAGTGATGTATCTACTGTGTCATCTAACTAAAGATAGATAGAGAGATAGACAAATAAACATTGATAGAAGCATACATACATACACATATATGTATATGTTTGGGTAAATACATATATGTATATATGAATATTTACACCTAAAATTTATATAAATATAAATATACATGCATATATATGTTATATATATATATATATATATATTTGTATTCATAGTCGTATTAATATGGCTATAGATAGAGATGTGGCTATAAATATAATGAAATACTCTTTTTTTGGGGGGGGAGGCAATTGGGCTTAAGTGACTTGCCCAGGGTCACACAGCTAGTAAGTGTTAAGTGTCTGAGGCCAGATTTGAACTCAGGTACTCCTAACTCCAGGGCCGGTGCTCTATCCACTGCGCCACCTAGCTGCCCCTATGTGTCTATAAATATAGATGTGGTAGCTAGTTGTCTCAATGGATAGAGCACTAGGCCTGGAGTCCGGAAGACCTGAGTTTGAATCTGGCCTCAGGTACTTTACTAGCTGTGTGACCCTGAGCAAGTGACTTAACTTCTGTTTGCCTTCATTTGGAGAAGGAGATGGCTAACTAATCTAGTATCTTTGCTAAGAAAATTCCATGGACAGTATAGTCCACAGGATAACAAAAAATCAAATATGACTGAACAACAACAACTAAATATAGATATAGATATGGCTATCCCTATGCATATAGATATAGATGATATAGACATAGACAGAAATATAAATATGCATAGTCTGTTACCATGTTCAGTACACTATATTTTAACTTCATTACCCCTTCTCCAGGCATCCTATAAGGAGGTAAGTATAGCTTCAATGATGACACCATCATAGATCAGGTTCAATGTCAGGACAAAATGAGGCACTTATAAGTCACTGGACATTTAACAAAGATAGTTTACTTTTCCCTAAAATAGCAAAAAATATACAAGAAGGGTACATTGGTGCTTAGCTTTTCTGTACACCAGCCTCCTTGTTTCCAAATGGAAGCTGTGTTTAGTAAATGATTCATCCATGTTTGGTGACTGTTGTAGCAGACACTCACCAAGTCTGACAGGCCTAGGACACAGGCAGATGGGATAGTTTATTCCTCTAGACCAGGCAGTAGTGTTAGGGAAGCTGGGCTGAATTAGTTTAAGGGGGACAAAGGAAGCTTTGGTCAAAAGATGTCAGCTCAGGAAAACACTGTTCCTATCATAACTTATTTATCAAAACTCCTTTTGTTTTCAATGTGGTGACATAAGCTGGTTTAAGAAAGGAAGCAAATTGATTAAATTCATTCTCACTAAAAGAAATTGCTGATAGTTCACTTAATGTAATGACCCTCTCAAGTATTAACATATATTTTAAGACTATAGACTTTAAATGATATTCCACATTTAACTTATATTAACCTATACAGATAATCTGGTCTTCCAATACTTTATTTTAACATGCTTTTTTTTTTTTTTTTCTGCCATGAGTCTGCATTTCCTTTCCCTCTCTCTTGGAATGTTAGTTGTGGGTAGCCTTGGAACCAATCAAGACAAATATCATGAGAATTTCAGTGCCCTCTTACTTATACACAGGTGGACCTTTTTCTTTCATAAAGACAAAGACTGGTTATAAATAAACCTAAAATTTCCTTTTAAAGCCCCAGTTATAATTAATGGTAGAAAACTTTGTAGAACATATTGAATAGTCCCTTCCTGTGCCATACATCTGCTGCAATTCTCCAGACTTTATATGGTCTTAATCTTTCCAGTTTTCTTAAAAAAAAATCTTTCTACTTTCCTTTGTTTCTTTAAGGTAGAAAAGCAATTTTCTCACCTCCTTGAACAGAGATTGATGCATGTTTGGGCTCCAGGTGGCACTCAACAGGAGATCAACCTGGGAAGACGTAGAAATAAGTTAAACCTACTTAAGACTTTCTGGTAGAACAGCTAATAGAGAAGCACATAGGTGGAGGTGAAAAGGGTCAAAATTCTAAAATTTTAGTCATCATTGACAATTTAAGGAGACTCTAGATTTGTAAATATTTATCCTCATTACTAACACTATTCTGTATCTTGGGAAATAAAGTGTTGAATTAATTTAAATTTGAGATGAGATGTCCTACGCAAAAAGCGCTTATGTCAGGATATACTTGAATTCTCACCCCAGTAGAATATAATCCCCTTGAGAGGCACATGCTACTTTTGTCTTTGTAGTACCAATGCTTAGTATGGTGCTTGGCACATTATAGGTATTTCATAAATATTTACTGATTTACATAGCAAATAGTAGACTCTTAATAAAGTCTTGTTAAATTGAATTCTTCAACACACATACATTTAATTTTAAAATCATAGAATATTAAGGTGTAGTGGAAAGTAAAAACTATGGACCTGACATACATCAGTTATGTAAGTATGGGCATGTCACCAGAATCTTCTAAGACTGTTTCCTCACTTGAAAATAGGGATTATTAACATTTGTAGATGTACTTCACAGGATTTTTGTAAAGATGGCATTTGGGGCTGGTAGGTGGCACAGTGGATAGAGCACCGGCCCTGGAGTCAGGAGTAACTGAGTTCAAATCTGGCCTCAGATACTTAACATTTACTAGCTGTGTAACCTGGGCAAGTCACTTAACCCCAATTGCCTCACTAAAAAAATTTTTTTAAAAAAAGGCATTTGGTAAACTTTAATGTAGCATATTAATAACATGTATTCTTATTCTTCAAGCTAACTGTCACCTTAGAGGTCCAACACTAACTCAGTTGAGAAATCTGTTCTATGGCCAGGTCATCATCTACCTTTTATCAAGGTACTTCTAGATATGAGAAAATCACTACTATATGATATAATTCTTTGTTTATGATTATACTGAGCTAAAATAGATTTACCTATAACCTCTATACAATGTTCCTACTTCTGCCACTAGCAGTAATAAAGAACAAAATAATTTGGCCTTCCACATGATAGCTATTCAAATACTGGATAAATTTTACTTAATGAGTAGGGTTCACAATTATCTGCCACTCTCTATAATCTGGTATCACACTAGTTTTCCTACCTTGTTCCATATTATTCTATCATCTATCATTATTCTAGGCCCCAGTCAAACAGAACAATCCTATTCTTCCCAAATAGGGCCTTTGATCCTTTATCCATGGTGTTCCCTATACTTAGAATATTCATCCTATGTCATTTGCCTTTTTAATTTCTAATTTTTTAAATCCAACTCACATGCCACTTTTTCGAGATAGCATACTGTGAGTAGGGGCAACTAGTTGGTGTAAGAGATTAAGCATTGCCTTGAGTCAATAAAACCTATATTCAAAACTTGGAATAGATAATAAGAAAGCATGTCACATTTTTTCAGTCTATTTCCCTATTTTATAGACTAGCAGCTACTCAACAGAGTTGTTTGTATGAAGAAATGAGATAAATTTGTAATATGCTACATAAATAAAAACATTACCTCATCAGTAATGACCTTCCCTTCTCAGATTTCAGATATTTTGTTTTGTACCAAATGCATTTGTCATGTAATTTTGTATATTATTAGTATCTGTCCTGATATTATCCTACCACTAGAGTATAGTCTTTAATAGCAGAGGTTATATTCTTTGCTAAAAATCATTTCTCCAAACTCCTAACATTCCCTACTTTATGTTCTTAATGAATATCTGTTATTTGAAGACTATAGTCACTCCCCTACCCCATCCTACCATTCCAGTCCTCTTATATTTTATTCCCTTCCAAGCGCTCTTTCTTCCTTTTCCTTAAAAAAGACACCACCTCCCATTTTCATGTCCTAAACCCTCTTAATTTCTCTGCTTTCTTTCTTTTAATATTTTCCTATTTATCCTACATAAAGCTGGTTTTCTATACATTTGTATAGAAAATGTCTTACCTTAAATGGTAAGATCCTTGAGGGCAGAGACTTGTCTTTTGCCTCTTTTTGTATCCCCAGCATTTATCATGGTGCCTGGTACATAATAAGGACTAAATACATGTTTGTTGAATTGAATTGAATTGAATTGAATTTTCACAGGCTTTCTCCCATGTATGTTCTTTCCCTCATCTCCATCTTCTGGTGTTCCTGGAGTCTTTCAAGTTCCTGTTAAAAATCCCACCTTATATTATGTTGCCTCTCCAATCATTAGATCCATTTAAAAACTTGACTAAATCCACTGAAATACTCGATTGTTCTTTACAGAGATGATCGGTTTTCTTTTTTTATTTATTTCTAGACATTCATGGAACATATAACCAGGAGATTTTTGAATACTAAACTCCAGTCTAGAAAAGTAGAAGGTAGAGAAAATTTGATTTTTTCCCAAGCATATTTGTCAATATAACAAATATACATACTGAATCCTTTGAACAATTTGCATTCAAGTTCAGATATTGGGATGGGGAGTCACTCTCTTGGCCTCAGTTTTTGGTTTTGGGGTTTTCTCTATCTATACAATATCAGAGTTGATCTAGATAATTTCCAAAGATTATGTTAACTTTTGATTTCTGATTCTATGATCAGGCTCCTCATATTGCAAATTTTGATCAGCTTCTCATTTCTTTCTAGCTATTTGAAGTCATGACTGTGATAAGGTGATTATGCCACCTCATCTCCAATTAGAGCAATACATTTTGGAAAAGAGGGTAGCAATAGGTCATCTTACTGACTTGAAAAGGTATATCTTTGTCATCAATAGGAAAAATTCATTCCTGCTATCTTGTCCTACCCAAAGTGCAGTCAGTGCTCATGTAATCCTATGTAGAGCTTGAAATTCAGTGGGTAATGAACTTATAACCATTAGTGGTTACTAGGGAACAGACTATTGAGACTCTAGTGAGGGGGAACATAATTATTGTCTCCCTTTTTTACACATGAGCGGACTAGACTAAAAATACTGAAAAGCATCATAGATCAAGACTTGGAAGGGACCTCAGAAGCAGCTGGTTCAATCTTGTCATGTGATAATGCAAATCTGACACCCAGAGAGGTTGAGTGTTTTGTCCAAGTTACATATGTGGTAAAACCCAGAAGGAGGATTTGAACACATGCTTACTAACTCTAAAGGCAGACCACCTTCAATTCAATAAACTATCTTCCTTAAAAACTAATGAAACAATATTTCTTTTCTGATTCTGGTTATATGCCAGGTCTGTAACTGAATATTAATTTCTCACTTTCATGGATGGTATCTTAATTTCTTTTTGCCAGATCATTAGCCAAAACAGGCAATTTTCTTTTTTCTTATTGTTCCTACGAGGTCAATAGCCTGCATACCTACATATCAATCTCTCCTTTCTCACCACCATCCTTGTGTGTGTGTGTGTGTGTGTGTGTGAGAGAGAGAGAGAGACAGAGACAGAGACAGAGACAGAGAGAAACAGAGTGAGTGACAGAGAGAGAGAGAGACAATATCACTCTGTCTTTGTCTTTGTCTCTGTCTCAGTCTCTGTCTATTTGGTTTGGGGTTTTGTCAATTAAGCCCAGTAGGGCTTATAAGTTTTTCTGATTTGTGATCAAATTACATTCTCTTTACAAAAATGTTTGTGTGTTTTAGCTGACAAGTCACTGCAAAACACACACATTTTTGACATCAATTATAGTAACATTATAACAATATATAAAAACTACAAATTTATATAAATTTTTGACATAAGTTATATGCAACAGTTTTACCTTTATAAATTATAGTAATATAACATTTAAGAAGAGGGAAAGGCCTGTATAAGCTCTTAAATTCTAGTCAGTATGTATATATTCAGTTGCTTAAAGTAACTTTATTGCTATTTCAGTGTTCTTTTCTGTCATCATTGCACTGGCATTCTAATCTACCCTTGAAGGGTTCAGCCCTGACCACATCATGGTGGTTAACATCTTAGCATTCATTAGGCTGTCATTGATTTTGCCAGCTGTCTTTCTTAGCTTTACTTTTTGGGGATTTTTAAAAAACTTTAGACTTAAATACAAAATGAGAAAAAAAAAGTGTTGCAAAACATGGGCAAGGATTCAATATAAAACAGTAAATTTCCATTTCAAGAAAACCTATATAATAAATACTACACATTGTTTTCAAATTTGCACAGTTTTTCTTTGCTTCCTTGTTGGTTTTCTTTTGTACTCTCCTGTGTATCACTGTTTTTCCCCTTTTCTTTTCCCTTACTTTTTCCTTCCTTCCTTCCTTCTCCAATGGATTAAAAAGAACATGCAAAGAACACATTGGCCATATCCAAAAAAATGGACCTTGCATCTTATTGTTCATATCATAACTATTACCTTTCAATCAGAAGGTGGGTAGTATTCTGAATCCTTGGTCCTCCAGAATTATCAGTGGTAATTGTTTTGAAGGCTTTATTAAATCTTATAAAATTTATTTTTAACAATTTTGTTTTTACAGTATAAATTGTGCTGCTAATGCTCATTTCACTTGACATCAGTTCAAGTGAGGTTCAAGGTATGCCCTCTCCCTCCACTCTTGCGTTATGTGTTTAGACTTGTGCTTTTGCTACACAAATTTGTAAGATATTAAGTATCTCCTCTCCTTTCATCCCCTTTTCTTACTACTATACTTCCCCCTTTTCTTTCCTTTATCCATGTAATATTCTCAAAACATAAAAAAAATATTGCCACACTCTCCATCTTACTTAAATTGCTCTCTTGAACATTGTTGACATTATGCTTCTTAGTAGATACTTGTATCCCTCACTAAATTCTCATTGGAATGTAAATATAGTATTTTTCTGTTGGCTTCTTGCATTTATCTTTATATACTTCTTTTTGCTCCTGTGTTTGTATTTCAAATTATCTACTCAAATCCATTCTTTTCCTCATTAATGTTTACGAGTCCTCTGTTTCATGAAAGGTTCATTTTTTTTTCCTCCTGAACTATAGTCAATTTTGATTGAGAAATTATTCTTGGTTTTAAGTTTATGTAGTTTGCCTTTTGGAATGCCATGTTTCATATTCTTCACTCCTTTAGAGTGCTGGCTACTAAATTTTTTGTGATTCCCCACTGTGGTGTCTGTGTATTTGAGTTCTTTCTTCCTGACTCTCTCTTTTTCTTTTATCTTGTAGCTCTGAATTTTGACTAATATGTTTCTGGAGATTTCATCTTTGGGTTTTTTGTAGGCAGTGATTCATGGATTCTGTCTATTATCACTTTTGTCTCCTGATTCTAGGATGTAAGGGTAGTTTTCTTGAAATGTGATATCTAAATTCATTTTTTTTGGTCATGGATTTTGGGTTGCCCAAAGATTTTTAAATTATCTATTCTTGGAAGCTTTAGATATATAGGGGCCCTGATGTTGACATCTTCCTCTGAGGGTGCCCCTTGGTCTTCCTTGTTACTGAAGAAATTTTCTATGGTCCTCACCTTTCTCTGTGGGGTCATCTTGCCTTTCTTTTACTAGACTTTTAGCTCCTTAAAGTGGGACACTGTTTCCAGGCTGTAGTATTCCAAGCTTAAGAAATCCCAGGTGGTATGATTTAAGGAGAATCAGTTTCTTCCCTTGCCTGGCCTGTTTCCTGGTCCTAGATGACCCCAGACCAATTTTCCAATCAACCAGCTTTTTGTGTTGTGGTTGTTAGCTCTGATGAGCCTGTGCCCTTCCCCCACCTGGGACACTTCTACTCGAGCCTACCACCTGGTTTTCAGTAGGGGGTGTAAAATCCAAGTTCTGCTTTAGCACCAGCATAGACCCCTGTAGTCTCTCCCCTGCTCAAGGCTCAGCCCAATCACCAGACTATGAGCTTAGTTCCAGATGACACTGGTGCTTCAGCTGATTCAGAGGCTCTGGGGGTCTCCTTCTCTGGTAAGGAATTGCTGAGACTGGATCTGTGTCAGGGTGACTGTGGGGTTGGGCACGACTCCTCTATCAGCACAGCAGCTCCCTCCTTCTGACCTCCCAAGCCATTCTTGGTTAGAAGATGATTTCAGCACATTCTACTGTGAGTTTTGCTGCTCCAGGCATTTTCCTATGACCTTATTTCTAAATTATCTATTCTTGATATGCTTTTCAGGTCAATTGTTTTTGTTATGAAATAATTTGCTTTTTCCTTCTTTTTCTTTTCCTCTTCATACTGTTTCATATTTCTCATTATCTTTGATCCATTCTAATTTTCAAGGAGTCCATTACTTGGAAAAGTTGTACTACATCTTTAGCTAATCTATTCATTCTCTTTCCAAGTTCCTCCTCCATAGTACTCATTTATTTTCTAATTCTTTACTTTGTCATTCTGATTTTCTTTCATTTTGTTTCTTTTCTTTCTTTCTTTTTTTTTTTGGTGGGGCAATGAGGGGTAAGTGACTTGCCCAGGGTCACACAGCTAGTAAGTGTTAAGTTCTTGAGGCCAGATTTGAACATAGGTCTTCCTGAATCCAAGGCCAATGCCTTTTCCACTGCACCACTTAGCTGCCTCCCCCATTTTATCTCAATATAATTTTAAACTCATTTAAATATTAACAAGCATCATTTTCTCTAGGAATTCTAATTGATCTTTTAAGGCATATCTGGTTTTGTTTGTAGGTGTTTTAGACAAATTCTCATCATTTGCTATTATGTTTTGAGCATCTTTGGCTTCATAATAGCCCCATTTTTTCTTGTGTTTAGTTATGCTTCCAGTAATCTATAAATTGCTGACTTTGCTGAGAATTCTGGGAACTGAAGTCTGTGGTAGCAGTCCTTCTGGTAGACTCTGCATATGCTATTTTCCTGAAGGGGGAACATGGTACAAGATCTGTTCTGAGCAACTCTGGGCTAGGGGTTCTGGGCACAGATTCTGTGTTCCTGGTCATAAGTAGCTGGTCTATGTGGGGAGTTAAGATAAAAATAATCTCTGAGCGTCTTTGTGCTGCTGACCCAGCTTGGAACTATAGACATTGAATTCATTAGCCTGGCCTACCTTTTCTCAACAGTTTCTGTTCTTGTCATTTACCTGTACATTAAATTATCCATTTTAGTTTGTTCTTCAGTTTTCTGATCACTATTCTATCCATCATTCATATTAGAATGATTTGGGGATCATTGTAAAGAAATTTGTACTATATTGCTTCCTTTTACTTCATCATTTTGACTCCTCCATCTGACAACACATTGAAATCAGCCATAAGTTCCACTATAATATTGACTTGCATTTAGTTGTAAAAGAGGATTCAGTAAAACCTTCAAGGGAAGGTACATTCCTTGTGTTTGTGCAGAAAAAAAAAGAAAAAAGTTATCTCTCATATGTTTTATTTCCTCTTTTCCCAAGTGAATCAACACATGACTATATTAATCCTGTGAACTTCACAGTGAGGCATGCAATGGGGAAGATGATGTGAGGGCAAATATTTTTCTCCTACTATGAAAATATGCATGGTAGATAGAAAAGGACATAAGAATATCAACATTGTCATAGTGGTTCCTGCCTTGTCCTCTTAACCAAAAAATTCTACCTTCAGTGAGGAACCCAAAGTGATGTTTTGGAGGAAAATAAATTTCAACCATTAAGGTTATCTCAAAGGTTATGAATGTATACTAAGCTCTATTACTATCTGTGTGACCTTAGGCAAGTTATTTAAACTCTTAGGGCCTTGGTCATTCATCTTCAAATGAGAGTGTTGAACCATTTCTAAATTTTCTTCCAGTTCTAATATCTTCTAAAACTATAAGTTTTAAAATTTGTTGTAGATTTGCTTATTATGGGTATTAAGATTTGTAGCATTCACTTTCTTGAAATGTCTCTTGAACATCTATTTATATATAATACTTCATAGAAATACATTTACATTTTTCTTTTGGTTGTGGGGCAATGGGGGTTAAGTGACTTGCCCAGGGTCATACAGCTAGAAAGTGTCAAGTGTCAGAGGCCGGATTTGAACTCAGGTACTCCTAAATCCAGGGCCAGTGCTTTATCCACTGCGCCACCTAACTGCCCCCTTACATTTATTTTTAAAGGGTTCCCCATTATGCGTAAGGAAAACACCTAGGTTCCATAGTCTGATATTTTACATTTTCCTTAATCAAGCTCCAACTTTGTCTTCCATCACTTCCATATTAGATATATACCTCTACTCTAATCAAACTGATTTTTTTTCTTTTCAATCATGCCATGCATGATTAGCTCCATGATTTTATTGAAGTTCTTTCCTTCTTCTAAAATACCTCCTTTGCCTTATGTCCATGTGCATTGGGCTTGTCCACATTTTAAAAACTCAACTCAAGTCCCACCTTATATCTCAATAGCCAAGCCTTTTTGTGGAACAATGTAGGTGTTTCCCCCTACACTGAAATGTGAAAGTCCCACTCTACTAGCAATAGGAAAAGGAAAAGTACAAAGGTGAAATGGACCTAGGCATGCAGCCAACTGAGCAAATTCCTGTTCAGTCAAACCATTAGGCACAGTACAGAGAGCTTGTAGTCAGCCTTTAATCATTTTTAGTCACATAGAAGTATCTTAGCCCTTATGTTACTAACCAGTTAGGAGGTTTTCATTAATTACTTTAAATTTGTTTATTTTCCTCTGAAGGAAGAATCAACAGGAAGTCTTTTTCACTTCTTGGTCGGGGGGGGGGGGGAGTTTACTTGTTTCTGGTTTCAGAGACACATTTATCTGTTGTTTGCTTTGGATTTTTAAAAATAATTCAGCCAGCAATTATGTTCCCCTCACCTGAACTCTTATGAATAAATGAATAAAAAAAAACATCAAGTGCTTACTTCGTGGAAAATTCTATGCTAAATATTAGTGATGCAAATAAAAAAAAAAACATTCTCTGATTGGGGAAGAGAACACAGGTAGGAAAGTTCAGCTATAGGGCAGATGGAAAGGCCCAGGTGTCCTAAGGGTGCATATATAAAACAGATGGCAAGGCCTGGTAGTCCTTAGCATCTGTGCTTGGCCATGTACTATTTATCTTTTTTTCAATGAATTCAATAATATTAGCTGTATGAGTCTTCATCAAATTCATAGATGACACAAAACTGGGAGGGAGAATTAATATAGTGGATGACAAAGTCAGAATCCAAGAGGATCTTGACTTGCTGGAGCAGAATTTCTCTACCTGGGGTTAAAAAACTTTATGTATACACACACATACACAAGTGTGTATATGTGTGTGTTTGTGTGTGTGCGCATATATATATATAAATTTATATTTATGTGTATTTGTATGTATGTGTATGTTTATGTGTGTATATCTATATAAACACATATATACATGGATACATGTGTTGTTGTATATATATACCCACATACATATACATATACACATACTTATATGTACATACATATACCCATGTAATTAAATATCATTGCCTTTCTTTGTAGTACTTTGTATTTTATTTTATGAATTAAAAAATATTAATCCAAGAAGGGTTCCAGAAGCTAAAGCAGTAGGAAGAAGCCTGGAAAAGAGGTCCATGACACGTGCCTACAAAGCTTAAGAAGCCCTGGGTTAAGTCAGCAAAGTAATCTAAAACAATATAATTCAATAGAGATAACTAAAAAGTCTGTCTTTCATTGTGTTTTCCTTTATTTTGTTAAATACTTCCCAATTACATTTTAATCTGGTCTGACTGCACCAGACTGTTGCAGCAGCATGGGATCATTTTTTACCCTTATGTCCCCAACTCAAAATCATAGGTCTAATTCAGATATAGTGACCCACAGAGTTTAGTTACCAGACACATCAAAGGCTAAATCCTTGGGGTTAGAGGCGGAGAGAAATTTGGGCAAAATTATGCTGGAGACCAGTGCCTTTCCCCTTCCTATGTTCAATGATGCTTGCTGTCTTTGCAGCAGCTTGTAATCCTGAGACAGGATGTGAAACTCCTTAAGGGTAGCATTGCATTGTATTTATAGAGAAATTATCCTCTCCCATGAAATGGAGGTAGAATTGTCTAAGAATCCAGATGGTATACAGTTTGTTGCCTACCTGGGAACTGAAATGGACAGTCTGTTCCTTGCTGCTGCAGGCTGTTGGGCTTTGTTGATACCCTCCTTCCCCCAGGAAACAGTTTAATGAGGATGTAAATACCTAATTTCAGAGCCTCAGGGAAGTGTTATCTGGGAATTTGACTGAACTGGAAAGGACTACAAAAGCATCTCTCTAAAGCTGAGGACCAACATTCAAAAGACAAGGGCTTAGTGACCTCTTCAAAGAAAACATTACTCCTCAAATACTTGCCAAATTCCCAGCCTTATATAAAAGAAGAAAAAAAAAGTAGTCTCTTGCTCACCTTCCTTCTTGTCTCAGGTAAAGGTTGTTTTTTCTAAGTTGATGATAGTAGTTTTGGGCTATCCATTGCAAGAGGAGTGGAGTCTTTAGAAATAAAAATCCAAATGTTGTATTGGTGAGAAAATAAAGCACTGCCTGAGGTAAAAGTCAGGGGCAAGGGAATAGATTTTGTAAATTCCTATGCTTGAGTTATATATATACACACACACACACACACACACACATATATATATATATATATATATACACACACACACACAAACACATACATATAAATACATATATACACACTGTAATGATTGGAATGACACCACCTACTCTAGACTTACTATAGGAAAGCACCACCATGAGGAGAATGCCTCTGAGGGCAAGGCCATGTGGCTTTTCCTTGGCATCAGGAAGTGACGTTTGCTTATGGGTACTGTCTATCAAGGCTACCAGCCAATCAACTTGAGGATCCTCCCAGTTTCTGTGAGGGGACAGGAAGGAGGAAGGAGGAAGGAGGAAGGAGGAAGGAGGGCCTGCATGGAGAGCTCTGTCTCTTTTTGGTTCCTGACTTCACTGTGGTGGAAGAGAGAAAGAGACTCCAGAGGAGTTCACAGGAAAATTGAGGAAAGATAGGATTGCCAGGCTGGTGGAATTCTGTTCCCAATCTTTCTCTTTCTATCTTTCAATAAACCCTTAAAAACCTAAACTCATTTTATCAGTGATTTTAGTCAGTTTCCCCAAAAACTGGGGGAACAGATTGTAATCTACATATAGAATTTTAAATTACACAGTTTGGCAACCATGAAGGGATAGGTTGGGAAACTTCAAACACCATTCATGCTAAGGAGGTTGACATTGTTTTTTTTTTTTTCTGTTGCTGTTGTTGAGATGTAGAGGAAAGAGTGTGAAAGCACTCTAGTAGTCCTTTAGAAGGGTTAGTTTCACAGGAAGTATCAGATGAACGTTTTCTCTCTGATGTGATCATAAGAAAGAAAAGCTTAATGTGCTATTTAAGGATAGAGAGGTCAACTGATTTACTTAAAGTCACAGGCTTGAACTCAAGTTTATTGACATCCAAAATCCCAAACTCTATTGGAGGCTAGTTTTTGTTTTTTTTTTTTTCATGATTTTCTTGAAAGGAGAGAAATTATTACTAGTTAAATCCTTTGCTTTCATAACCCTTTGTGCTTTGAGGGATGGGAATGGAAAGACACTATTAAAGGTGGTAATGGAAAAAATAAAAGAATTCCTAACAAATCATTACTTTTCCCTACCTCAAGCCCTGGTTTAGTTAGTGCAACCTTCTAAGAACCAGAAGCCAAACATCTGAAAAATGTCTATGAGTAATGCTAGAAAACCTCCCCAATCAACAAAGTGAACTTATATGTGTTTATGTATACATGTATGTGTATATGTATGCATGTGTATATACACATGTGCATATGCATATACGTATTACCCATCAATGACACACTTGGTTCAGATGAATATATTTATTAAATGTCAACTGAGTAATGTATCATTCTCTCTCCCAAAGACAGACAAAAAGTAGAACCAGACAGTGTTACCAGTAAACATCTCTTTTGGATGTCATATGTTCCCCCCCTAAAAAATGTTTTGATCCAGGGGGCAGTTAGGTGGTGCAGTGGATAAAGCACTGGCCCTGGATTCAGAAGGACCTGAGTTCAAATCTGGCCTGACACTTGACACTTACTAGCTGTGTGACCCTGGGCAAGTCACTTAACCCTCATTGCCCCACAAAAAAAAAAAAAGAAAGAAAAGAAAAAAAAAAGTGTTGATCTGTTGCAGATAAATAAAGTCTTCCTTGCAACTCTTCTTTGAAGTCAGCAAGAATTTGTTAGGAAAGAGAAAAGGATAGGAAGTCTAGGCACAGAACAAAAGCATAGACCAAGAACTTTAATAGCAGAGAGGTTCTGTTTATTTATAAAAAGAAAAAGTTGCTGAAATCACTGTATTTTTTAATCTTTACCAGAGACATTATATTTATATACATTTACATAGACATGCATGCTTATTTATTCATATTTACATATTCACTATGTTACATATCTACCTATATCTATCCATACCTATATAAACATGTGTTCATTTCTATTAATCACATATATACATATATATGTACACAGGTACATTTACACACATATATACACAACATACTATCACCTATATACATGTGAATGTATGTATGACAAGTAGCACATTAGATGGAGTGCCAGGCCTGGAGTCAGGAAGACTCACCTTCCTGAGTTAAATCCAGCCCCAGACATTTAATAGCTGTATGACCCTGGGCAAGTCATTAACCCTGTTTACCTCAGTTTTCTTAACTGTAAAATGAACAAGGGAAAGAAAAGGTAAACCATTCTAGTACCTTTGCCAAGAAAACCCCAAATAGGGCCACAAAGAGTTGGACACAACTAATACAACTGAACAATAACAAATTTATATGTGTTCACGTATGTGAATATGTGAATGTGTGTATTTGTATGTATGTATGTATGCATGCATGTATGCATGTGTTCATAATGTGTATGTAATGATTGGAATGACGCCACCTGTTGTAGACTTACTGTAGAAGAGTTCCACCCATGAAGCAAAGGTCTTTGAGGGCAAGACCAGGAGTCTTTTCTTTGGCATCAGGAAGTGACGCGGGCTAGTGGAAGGAGGAAGGAAGAGACTGGAGGCTCAGTCTCCCTCTCTTTCCTGGGGATGCTGGTGGAGAAGGCAGCTAGAAATGCGCTCTCCCTTTAATAGATAGGAATCCAGGCCTTTCTTCTCTCTTTATCAAATTCTTATTCTCCTTAATAAACGCTTAAAAGTCTAACTCTTGCTAAAGCTTATAATTTATTGGCGACCCCTCATTAGATATTTTAGACAGACTAGCTAGAATTTTAGCCCTTAACATGTATATGTATATGTGTATACATAGGGACCCTCCAGGAAAGATTCACAAATGCAGTTAACTTTAGGGATTTTTTCTTCTTCTAAGTACACTAAGCTCTCTTCTACTAAACTGGGATTATTTTATTTCCTTTTTCCATGGTAATAGAAGAAGCAAACATGTTTTACATATGTATATGAATCTCTGTGTGTACGTGTATGTCCACATACAAAACACACACATGCATATATTCATGCATACTTTTATATATAAAAACATATGCACATAATCATATAGGTATGAATATCAAATATATATGTATATATGAATGCATATATATATATGCGTGTGTATGGGTTTTTTCAAGACCTTCTGCTTTTTTTTTCACAATAGGAAATACCCAATACCCAAGGCAGCACATGAAAACAGAAAATTGTTTGTTTTCTTATTCATATGAATCTAAGTGAATCAGTGAGAATCCACACTGGATTCACTCAATGGATCCATAAAAGCAAAAGATTATTGTAGTTTTTACAATTTTGTGAGAATGATACTTATTAATTTGAATTAATTTAATTAAACAAACATTGATTGACCATCTATTAGATAAATGCCATTTTCAAGACAATATATTATATGTGGGGAGTAAGGACACTGCAATGTTCCAATAATCCCACTAGAACTGCCATTTCATCAAAGTGGTAGTGATACACATAGCAAACCATCCATACCTTTACATCTGACTCAACTCTTGTCTATAATCCTCCATGCTTCTACTGCAGGAGATCTGCATAATGTACTGGAGTTTTTCAGAAATGAAATAAAATGCTTTGCATGAACTAAGGAAGCTTTCCTCAAGGTGATGTAACTTTCATATGGAGATTAGCTATGACCATCCCCCGAATCCCTAAACCACTGGAAGCTTAAGGAAAAGCAGAAACAATGTTTAATGCCATTCATAGTAGTCATCTTTCTATCGGGCATAATGGGTAAAATGGACACCAAGGGCAGCCTTCTTTTTTTTTTTTTTTTTTTTTTTTTGCGGGGCAACGAGGGTTGAGTGACTTGCCCAGGGTCACACAGCTAGTAAGTGTCAAGTGTCTGAGGCTGGATTTGAACTCAGGTACTCCTGAATCCAGGACCAGTGCTCTATCCACTGCGCCACCTAGCTGCCCCTCAAGGGCAGCCTTCTTATGGGGAAGGAGGGATTCACTGAAGGATAACCAGAGAAAAAATGGAAGAAATAAATACATGTTGTCAGTTTTTTTCCCGTTGCCAGTGGTTATTGGCCACATATTAGTTAGAAATTTATTAATATGTGGCCAATAACCACTGGCAACAGGAGTTTCTAGAATGCATTGCTACTTGAAATTCAGTGTGGAGATTCAGGTTATCTTTTCTGTTGGCATTTGGTTTGGGTTTGGGGTTTTTAAAAGCTATTTTATTGGGGAAAAAACAAACAAACAAACTGAGAATTCATCAGTTCTTTGATGAAGGAAACTCCTGGTGAGGAAACTTTCTTTACAAATAAAGATGTGTAACGACTCTCTTCTATGTAGTCTTAGAATAATGGTTCCTATTTAGAGGTTTTCAAACCCCTTGGGGTTCACAAACATGATCCATGTGATTCAAGACAAAAACTTTTTAATGATACCTTAGGATATAAATAATTGTCCAATAATTTATGAAAATATTTTTCATCTGTTGGAATGAGCACATGCATATTTCAGTCATTATAGGTTTGTTTCTATAGTTATTCAAAATCATCAAGAAGATGTACAAAATTATTTTTTTATCTATGCAACATTTCCATCATATGCTGACTTTCTGACTGAGAACAGCATAGTCATACAAATTCTCAACCTGTCATAAAGCCATTTGTAATCAATCTAGCCCAAAAGTGCAACATTTGAGGTCAAATTGATTCCCAACATATGATGAGAAACATGCACATTTCCTCATCCGTGTTGTGTATACCACACCAGAGTAGCTCCCTATTTCCCTTCTATGATTTGGTAATCATTCTAATCATGTGATCAAGATTTTGCACACCTTTGTGTTATATTAAAAGTGCAAATGTCAGGCTGCCTGAAAACCAGAATTACTAGGAATATACTCTCATTTAGCACAAACCATAAAATATATTTGTACAGAAACAAATTCATATTGATTCTTATTGCAATATGGAAATCGTTTTCAAATTTAAAATCATTCCCCACTTGTGTAACTTTTCTTCTACCTAGTAGATGCTCAAATGAAGTAGTTCACAACACTGGGTTAGTTGTTCAATAAAGGTTTTATGAGAGTTTAGCTTATGTGCTAGAGGTAAAATAGAAGACAGTTGCATCTGAAGAGATTCTTTCATTACAAAGATTAGTTTATTCATAAACATTATTAAAAATGAATCACTATAGTCAATTGAACTTTAAGTGCATTTATCATTTAATATAGTTCTTTTTCAATAGCTGGTTGAAAAGTGACTTCTTTATTACAACTAGTTATTCATTTTCATATTCATTCATTCCATCTCACTGAAAGAGATCTTATAAAATTATCCTACCATACACCACCATTTTTTTTTTTTGGTTAATGAGCATTTTCACTTTATTCTATTTTCAAATTAAAAATACAGAAATAAACTTGATGTGGAACCTGATTTAAGACTGTGTTTTTCTGGTGTTGAGCCAAGTATTGAAACATTTTGTGAAACAAAAAAGTCCAATGCCAAAAATTGTGTTTACATATGATTATTATATTATGTTAAACATCTTCAAAATTGTAACTTAGCTCACTAAAATGTTATTTATATTCAACAAAATTTTAAAATAATTTAATATGAAGGATTGTAGATAATAGTAAGTATAGGATTCTTTCAGGATTATTTCCTTTAATTTTTATAGATACATTGAATATTCTTAAATATTTTATAACTAATTTTATAATTTTATGCATAGAGTTTTAATAAGTTAGCATAAAATTTGTATTTTATAATCAAAAGTATAACAACTTTTAATTTGGAGCTTGGGGGGTCAAAAGTTATCATTGTAGGTATTTAAAGCATTAATGAATAAATATAAAAGAATACTTTGAGTAGGATATTAAATTACATTGGAGCTTTACAACATTTTGTGTGTGTGTGTGTGTGAAAGGAATTCATGGAACCAAACATGGTGAAAACCTTGCCTTAGAAAGTTCCTGGTGATATTGAGATGTTTTGGGGCTTGCCTAGCTTGTATAGTCATGATCAATCTTAGGCAAGAATTATCTTAGGTCTTCTCTGAGAATGGCTCTTTTATATAGCCACTCATATAATAAATGTAAATATATGTAAATATAACTTAAGCCCCGATCCAATGTACACTTTCTGCCAACAGACAAGGTAACATGCAAAAGAGCAAAGAAATACCAAGGAACAAATAAAATGATAGATCAGATCTCCCCACAAAATAAAATAAAAAATAAAATAATACATCCCTGTCCAGGTTCCCTACTAGTGAAGAAGTGGATACTAAGATTACATACCATAGGATGAAGAAGAGCTATGTTATAGTTCCTCCTAGCAACTGACTACTCCTTTCTTATTCTCGAATCATCTTTGTCATCACCAGTCCTTATATTGCCACTATCATTACACTCAGTGTCTTTAGGCACTCTAAATCTACTTCCACAAGAGCCACATTTTCTTGTTTAAACTGAGATGATGGGCTATAATTGTAGGATAAAAAGAGGTAGTGATGATTGTCCAATCTCATCATGCCTCTGGGAATTTTCAACAAACTTTCAACTGTTTCTCAGGCCTTATCATATTTGGGTCATATTGCACAAGCCTCTTAAGTAGGTGTCTACATGTTGTCAACTGATCAGAACTGTTCACAGTCCTCACTGCTAATTCATGGTGAAGAAATTCTGTTCATCTTATGCTCTGTGTGTCTCAACCTCTAGTCTACAGTATGAGCTGTGGGACAACCACATGCTTTGTTCAAGCATATGCTTGACCTCTCATGCCCTGGAAATTATCATTCAAATCAAATTGTCTTGAATTCTAGATAAGTCACAAGTAAAATCTTAATATAGTTGGAGGGGGAGGAACAGAGCTAACATTTGTCCTGTATTCCTGCCATCTTTGCAGAAAGTCTCTGTCTATTGTACACATGAAATGTGCAAACATATGTCTAGTAAGTTTTAAGGAAATGGATCTCAATTATTGATATTTCAGTAGGAAGACCAACAAATTGGGAAGAACCTTGCTTTCTTTCTTAAACCTTCTTGGGCACCTTAGTGCCAAGAATTTCATTATATATGTTATACACACACACTTATATGTATGTACATACATAATACATACATACATACACATACATATATATATATATACATTCAATCATTATGTTTTATATAGCAAACTGAAAATTCTATTTAAATACCATATTAAAAGGGAAAACAGACATTGGTCTATTTTATTTGAAAATGTCCATGTACTGAAGGCAAAATATTTTAAATAAGCAATTAATACCATTTAAAAAAACTTTTTATATTTTGCATATAAGAACATTTAAAGTCATCAAAAATATGGATTATGCACATGTGTATATATTTGTATCTTGTACCTAAATGTAGAAACACAAATAAATATTTTAATATATATGTACATTTTTGTGTGTATATATATGTATGTGTATCTATGTATGTATATATATTACATATATGAATTGTAAATCAAATGAAGCCATAATAAACATAAAATTGAGAAACAGAATTTGAGAGTAACTGATAGTTATTAAATGATTTTTTAAAAAATTGACAAAATAATGTTTTCCCTAAATAAAAAGATAAAAATAGTCCCAATATTAATTATAACACAATTGAGGGAAAGGAAAGTGAAATGAAAAAACAAAAAAGAGGAGAGGATGATTTTATTGGGTTATAATAGATTTAGTATTTCAAATCATGACTCCTTTGAATCATTTTTTTTCAATAATTAGTGAATGAACCAAAATTATGATTTAGATGTATTTATGAATGTTTCTTAATTATATCAGGTCACAACTCTACTTTCTTAAGGGTTTAGGATTATGTTATGGGGGAAATGAGTTGGTATTGGGATCCTTAGGAATTCTGCTTTAAAGAATTATACTCTCTCACACAAAAATTCAATTAGGATAAAATATTTTATTTAGGAACTAGGGAAAGGAAACCAAGAAAGAAGACGTTGGACTTTTTCTCATGGTGTGATAGTATGGCACAGAGACATGATTCTCTGAAATACCTATCTCCTCAAACAGGAGAATGGCAAAAACTTTTATAGAGGATGGATGGTAGAGGGACCGATGGGGTGATCATCTGTCTGTGGAAGGTTCCCTTATTGGGGTTAATCATCTGAGGGACAGATGTACTCCACTGGTGGTGTGCTGAGGGAATTTGGTTGAGAGGTGGTTCCAATCTCTCAAGCCATCTCTGTTCCTCTGGTGCCACTTAGGTAGCAGCCATGCTTATCTCTCTTACTTCAAGATATGTCTGTCTTCTCAAGGAGAAGACCAGTGTCAGCTGGCCAATTTCTTGGGTTAGAATAGATTTAGTATTTAAAGTCATGACTCCTTTGAATCAAATTTTTTTTTAAGAATTAGTGAATGAACCAAAATAATGATTTAGATATATTTATTAATATTTCTTAATTAGATCAGGTCACAACTCAACCTTTTTAGCCTAAGTAATCCTTGTTCACATTTTCCTGGAGATACCCTAGAGAGGAACTATATAATATAATTAAGGTTGACCTCTAAATGTTTTCTTCATTTTTATTAATATCAGTGCAGAATTAAGTCTAATGTATTAGCATGCACAGAGCATATGTTGCTGCACCCATGTGGGAAGTTCCAATTGATTCTGAAGTCTTCCCTTTATTTCACTCTTCATTATCTCACTTGTTATGTTATTATAGTAATTATTAAGACAACCAGTCATGTGACTAAAATTGGAAAACTAAATATTTTTTCTCCAATTCCCATTCTTAAAAAATAAAAAAGATGCTAGAGGTAGAGCAATTGTAGCTGAATTCATACCAGAAAGCATGACACCCATCAAAATGATAGCTTTATAAATAAATAAGTAGAAATTATTTATCCTTACAGCACCCCACTCAGCATCATTCCCTCATCATCTTGCATGCATTATAGAGATGCAAAACTCATCTACTAATTTGTACTTTGAGACATACCCAGGGGGTTTCTTTCTGCTTCAGAGTCTCTTTTCATCTTATCATACATCTCACTCCTGCCCTTCCTCCCACTTACTTCCAATATGCAAAGTATATTATATCCAATCAAATGAGGAAGGGAGTGAATACAAAAGAGGGATGACAGAATTAGGCTTTTTTCTGCCTGGGACATTTTCTAGGTTAGGAAACCCTCTTCTGGCCAAAATAGCCACCCCATTCTCTCCCATCCCCACCAGAAGTGGCAATGATATAGCACAGATAGAGAATTTAAGAAGAGAAGGAACTGTGCCAGGGACTAGTGTGGAAATAGAAGGCCTGAAGAAAAGGGGATGAACATCCAGACTGTGTAAAGTCCTGTCCCCCAGAAGATCTTGGGCCTGGGACCAAGATCAAGAAAAATAATTCTTGAAAATTAGGGAGGCTGGGGGCAGCTAGGTGGCACAGTGGATAGAGCCATGGCCCTGGAGTCAGGAGGACATGAGTTCAAATCCAGCCTCAGATACTTGAAACTTCCTAGCTATGTGACCCTGGGCAAATCACTTAACCCCAATTGCCTCACCAAAAAAAAAAAAAAAAGAAAGAAAATTAGGGAGGCTGAGACAGTTTTGTTGGAAAAGTCAAAAAGTGAATTAAAGGGAAATTAAAAACAAAACAAAACCCTTAAAAGCACTAAATACATTTGGAGGAAGAAAACTAATTATAATTAATATTAAGTCTATTATTTGGTTACTTTGATAAAAAAGACATTATTTTGATATCACATTTTATTTCTTTTAATACTTGTCAGCTCTTTGAAAGAATCTTTATTTTTTTATTATTGTTAATATGATTTCATCTAATTTATAATCCATATAATTAAAAATTTTCAGAATCCAGATTTTCATTTGCAAATTTATAAACCATTTTGATAGTCTAATTATTTTTAAAAAACCTTATTTTTTAAAAAATGCTTATTTTAAAATATTTAGCTTTAAGATATAAATTAAAATTTTTAAAGAAATTATAAAAATTTAGACCAAAAGTTTGTTTTCTACTTTGGAAATTTGATATTTTTAAAAATTGGTTTTATAAGTGAAGCATCATTGGGAATGCTCTCCAGACTGTATACATACCTGTGATCTCTCTGCTGTCCCTCCTTCTTTCTAGATGACTCATATATTTCCTTTCCTGGTCATACATTTCTTTGATGATATCACTTATACTACTTCTGGAATGTAGGTCATCCCTGAAAATTTAATGTAGCTTAAAGATTTCAAACTTGCTTTTCTTTATTGCTCTTCATAACTTTATCAGGAGGGGGGAGGTTCTGAAGTTGGTTTGGATGTATTTTTGAGGTGTTCTGAAGATGTAGATATATAACATTTTTGGTGGGATTTGGTGAGAATTATATTAAAAAAAGAACACAGTAAGCCAAGCTCTCTCCTACAACTACTCCAACAGAAGTCAAAAAAGTAATCTGGAAATCCAAGTGAAAACATAGTGGATCATTTTTTTTTCTTTCTCCAGTGAGTACAAGAAGACAGCCAGAAGCCTATGGATACTGCACAGGGAGTTAAGCCTGGAATGCAGGCATATCTTCCATCGTACATCCTGGGAGAGAGCTGATGGCTCTACATTGAGGCATGGAACAGGAATAGGAGAGAAACAACAGCTATGTTCCTACAGAGAGGGTATTGGAGATCTACAGTGTAGACATTTATGGCCTATGGCCTGTAGTTATGTACTCTTGGAGGAAGTATATAGACCAGGGGTAAGCCAACAGTTGTATTGCTCTGACTCTGGTGTGGAGATAAAGCAGAATATTAAGTTGGAGCTGAGTATGCAGCAAGAGCCTGAACTAGAAGTGAGCCTATAATTTTGTCATTCTAACCCTAGAAATGAACAGCAAATTTAACCCACAGATGTGATATAGGGTTCTACAACTGACTAACTAGGATTAGCAGTGTGGAATAGAGTTGACGTTAACAGTTCTTTCACTAAAGCACTGCCTTCTATCAATAATAGAAGTTGAAGTCAGTAGCAACCAAAGGCAAGTCTAGAATTATGTTATCCAGACCCAACCCAAAGATGGAAAGAAATCTTTATAAAGCTCAAATGTGTAAGGCAGTGATCACACTTCACCCTTGATCATATTTCCTAGAATGGGATGAAAGTTTACTGCATTTTGGTCTGAGATGCTTCTGATATTCTTGAAGAGCACAACACTTAATATTTGGCAGGACTTCAGATAATACCAGTTGGGACCCAACAAGGTCCCAGCATTTTTTAGAGAAGTATGTGGAGTTTGACCTTAACACAAAGCCACAATTCAGGAAGTAAGGATTAAAGATTGAATTTAAAAACAAGGATAAGAACAACATTTAAAAAAAAAAAGTACTATGAGTCCAGGGATACCTAAGACAAACTGAAAGAAGAGAATAACTCCATAACATCTGTAAGCAAAGTCTAAAAGAGTAATCTATCTTGGTCACAAAGTATGAGATGTTAGGATTGTTAGAATGATTGCCTTTGAATAATGAAAGATCCTATTGAGAAGTTCATCTGCTATATCAAGTCTCGATGCAAAAAGCACAATATCTTCAAAAAGGAATAGTATTTGGAGGACCTATAGGAATTCTTCTTCTACTTCCATCTTGTGCTAGATAGATGTAGATAAAATATCTCTTTTCTTGTTTTGTGTCTCCATCAATATTAATAATAATAATATATATTTGAAAAGGATAATTTCTGTGGTTGTATTTGTCATGCAATTCTGTAGGATCTTCCCATATTCATGAAAGATTCAGCTACATTTTTTTCGTTCCATTAAATCTTCTTTTTCAATCAACAAAATTAACAATAGTATCTGTGTTCTCTGTACCTTTCAGTCAATTGTACAACTCTAAAAACTGGTCCTTTTAGAAAGCCTACATATTCCTTTCCTGTATATCCCAAAAGATGTGTTTTTAAAATGCTACAAGTTTTCTCTTTGAGATTGCTTAAGATTATCAGTTTTCTCATCTTCAAAATTCAAGGGCTAGAATAGTTCATCTCTAAGGTCCTTTTCAATTCTAAATCCTATGATCCTATAATCTCTTTAATAGTCAGAGTGCAGTAGTCTCCTGATAAATACCCAAATCCAAAAGGATTAAGTCAGAATCTAGGTGGAAATATCCTAGTCATTTATAAGGAGGTGCATAGGATATAACTAGGACAATAAAGGGCCATTAAGAAAAAGACCAATGTGATCATTCTGATTGCAGGTCAATAAATAATCTCCCAACAGGATTAGGCCCAGATTTTGCATTGGAAGATACATAGGATTTGATTGCTGGGTAAGAGTTGCGATCATTTTTACAGGTTGCCTACAATAGTAATCCTGCATTTAAATAGGTTGACAAGTTCCTAGTGTGCATATTCAGTATTCTGATGATATACAAAGCAAACCTCCCTGAATAATACTCAAGATGCTGCCAGATAGCTCTATCTCTCCACAAAAATGTCTTCAAAGATAACAATTCCAAATCTTCCTAAAGAAGTTCATTTCTTTCCTGAAATGAAAATATTTGGTGGCTTCACATTTTGAAATGTATTGAAAATATTGCTTAAAAATTTTTTTGTAAAAAAAGATCTTTGAACATGTCCTTTAAATTAATGGTAACTCTGCAGCCCTATCTCATGGATTTATATAAACTTTATTAAAGTTTACATTTCAATGATGCTAGGTATCTAGAATGACATAGTTTACAAAGGGCTATCACCTTTATTATATTATTTGAGAATCATTAAATTGATAAAATAGGTTGTGCTGTGGTTATTTTTTTCTTTATATAGAGGAAATAACTGAGGTTCAGGAACTTGTCCAAGTTCCCAAATCTGAAAAGCGATAGAGTTGGTGTTAGAATAAGGAAATTCTGGCTCCATCCAATGATTTTCCTAGTATTTTATGTGATTTCTTTTTTTTAAGATAAGTCATTTGAATTTGAATTAAAGATTGATTATGCCTTTCATAAAACTATTCACAAATATATTTGTGAGAATGGTTTAAGAATACATCAGGATACCCATGACAAACCTATGAGAAAGTAACAAACAAGGCATTCATAGACAGTTTTCTATAGCAGACCATACCTTCACATTAAAAGTGAGAGGTGTGAAGAATATAGCATCCTGCTGTGTTTATTGTTTGTTGATTGCAAGAAAGCATTTAGCTAAATGAAACGAAACAACGCTTTAATGGCTAGTTTCCTCCAATGAGTCTTCTGTGATTTCTATTTTTTAAATCCTATAGTATTATATGATATAAATGTGACCACAAAAAATGTATTTACAATCCTCTTACAAATACCCTAAAAGCTATTTGCTATTGTCATGGGAAATATCCTGAACAAACTCCAAATGAAAAATACCAGCTGATGACCTTTACAGGTAATATTCTATCAATTGCATCTGCCCCAGAACCCTATACCTCCTCCTCAATAACTAACAAACCAATAAATAAATCATAAGACATTTTTGAATGCTAATATATGTTAAGATCTATGACAGACTCTGGAGATATAAATTTTTAAAAGGAAGACTCTCCCACTCTCAAGGAGCTAACGTTTTAAAGATTAAGTCCTAATCCTAATAACAATTGGGAGCCATAAGAGTTTATTGAGTAGGGGATAGATCTCTTCACATTTGTACTTAGGGAAAATTACTTGGGCAGCTGAGTGAAAAATTAATGTACAATGGATAGAAACAATCTATGGTCACACAAAAAGAGATTGTCTCATCTGTAAGGGCCAAATTTAGTAAGGGAAGAGTTAATTGTATGGCTCGCCGTAATACTGGGGTTTAGAAAATAATGAGAGACCTCTAGGTCCAGAGTTTCCTCCCTTCCAGAATGTCTTTTTTTAGTTATTTCACTAAGACTGATAAGAAAGGAAATTAACATCCTCTTTTCCACAAACAAATCAGGTTTTATTAATGGGAACAAATCTACAACACAGGTGAAGTTCATAGAGCCAGGGACAATGAGAAAGGAGATAGAGAAAGGGAAAAATATGACCCACTTCCCAGATGGTTAGAATCTAAATCTCTAGGGTAAAAAGGCCCCCAGGTACCTCGAACATGCTCTGCTTCCTCAGCTACCTAGAACAACCAGGCTTGCTTCAATAACACAGACTCACCACCATCTGGAATCTGTAGTTCCAAGGAGAATCAGCTGTGCTGTGTCTCCCGGTTCCATACAGAGGTCAACCACCACCAGCTCCTCTCCCTCTCCCTCTCCCCCTCCCTCTCCCATTCCCGCTCTCCCCCTCTCCCCCTCTCCCCCTCCCTCTCCCATTCCCGCTCTCCCCCTCTCCCCCTCTCCCCCTCTCCCCCTTCCTCTCTCACTTCCTTCCTCTCTCACTTCCTTCCTGCTTCCCCCACCAGAAGGGAGGTTCTTAACCATGCTGAGTCTCCAATTAGTTCAACATACCCCCTGGGCTGTCCCCATTATAATTTGGCCAGGCCCATGTGGGCGTAGGGGAACTCCTAGGTGGGGCTTTTTCAAGGTTACATCTTCTCAGTCTGACCATAATGAAACAAATATGAGGTCATGGAAACCCCAAATCACAATTAATTCCTTACATCAGTCTAGAGAAGAAAATCAAGTAGATGAAGAATGCATAAGGTTCAAATTCTGACCTGAAGTTGAAGACTTCTTAAGACATCTGAATAAACTATTTAATTTAAATATGATAAATGGTTGCTGTCAACAAAATTTAGAAAGAGGGATTTGTCCAGGATGGGACATCATGGCAGTTCATTTTAGTTCATAAACAGAATGCAGAAAAAGGGAAGTGGCAGAACAGGACAGAACTTTGATACATTATTGGTAGTGGGAGACCTAATAACCTTGCCATTAAGTTAGAGTTGAATTTGTACAAAGTAAAACTCTCTATTCCCTTTCTGATTCACCTTCAGAAGGGGTCTAGCTCATGAAAGATGCTATACATAACCTCTTTCACTGCTTTCTAAACTTGGGAATAATTTCTCTTTTGCAGAGTGCATGCAGGTCAATTAGATACAACTAAAGATACAACATGGTTCTCATAAAAATAGTTCCAAACAGACAACTGGACTTAGTGGGGTAATTTTCTTTTTTTTTTAAAAAGCAAACTAACTCCATACTTCCTCTAACTTCCTAAAATGGAAAATTTGATATGGATAATGTGACATATTTTTAACATGCATTCCACAACTTATATGCAACCAAACTTAATAGCAGTACTCAAACATTTTACATTTCTCTCCTGACAAAGCCTTCCATTTTAGAAACTATGGCTAATTGCCTGGCTCTCTACAGAATGTCCCCGTATATGTTTTGTGTCTTATTCTCCACCAAACTAGAGTTGCAGAGTCACTACAAATGTAGAGGATAAGGAATACCCAAGATCTTTTGAACACAGCCTTTGTTGAACATCCTAAATTTTAACCCTTAGTCATCTCCCTAACCCTATGTAGTTTATAGGCCTTGTTTGGGTCTTAACATTAAGTCTTATCACTCTTGCCTCTGAATTTCTATAGATTTGTCAATTTGCACCCCACAATTTTATTGCTGTTGACAAGACATTTTTCAGTTGTGTCTGACTCATCATAAGCCCATTTGAGGTTTCCTTGGCAAAGATATTAGAGTGGTTTGCCATTTCCTACTTTAGTTCATTTTACCAATGAAAAAACTTAAGCAAAAAGGGTTAAATGATTTGTCCAAGGTCACACAGTGACCAAGTATCTGAGGCCAGATTTGAACTCAGGAAGATGAGTCTTCCTGACTCTAGACCCACCACTATCATTTGTGCCACTTAATTGCCCTTGCCTAGAGTTGTTGTTTCTTCATTTTTCAGTTGTGTCCAATTTTTCATGATCCCATTTGCAGTTTTCTACAATTTTATATGTAGTACGATTATAATGTAGCTTCTAAAGGTCAAGGACTAGTTTGCTTGATACTAGCATAGTATCTAGCATAGACTATGTCCTTAATTAATGCAATATTTTTAGTCTTATATATACAGACAGTGCACCATGGTAGAGAGAATGTGGAATTTATTTTTCAGAAGGCATAGATTTAAATCTCATCTCTGACATATTGTTTATGTGACCCTAGGCAAGTCACTTTGTCTTATGAACCCTAAAGCTTTTAAAGTGACTAATTTACCAAATCATAGTTAGAATTTAGTTTACTTAGATAGTGGGAGTTTCAGCACCAGAATTTTCCCCAAATAACATTATTGTTATAATTATAATTTATAATAGCTAAATTTATATAGTGTTTATTATGTGCCAGGTACTGTACAAAGTACTTTACAATTATTATCTCATTTGTTCTTCAAAACAACCCTAAGGAAGTGTTATTTTTATCCCCAGTTTACATATCAAGAAACTGAGGCAGGCAGTGGTGAAGTTATAGCTCATGGTCACATATCTAGTAAGTTTTTGAAGCTGGATTTTAATTCAGGTTTTCTTGACTTAAGGCCTGGGATTCTAACCATTCTGTTATCTAGCTTCCTCATTTATAATTTCCCATACTATCACATGTGGGGCAGCTAGGTGGCAGAGTGGATAGAACACTGGCCCTGCAGTTGTAGGACTTGAATTTAAATCTCATCTCAGACACTTATTAGCTATGGGACCCTGGTCAAGTCACTTAACCCCAATTATCTTAAACATCTAGGACCATCTCCAGTCTTCCATCTCACCACTGAACCCAGATAACTCTAGAGGAGACAGTGAGGTGGGTGACTTTGCACAGCCATCCCTCACTTAAGTCCAAATCACTGCAAGTCATGACATCATCCTGATGTTATGGTCCTCTTCAAGAAGAAAAGGCAAACAACAAGTATCATGTAAAATTTTGTACTTGCAAGGTACCTTATAGATCATCTGATTTAATTCCTTTCTTTTAGTAGAAGAGAAAACTAAGAACTAGACAGTTGAAGTGTCTTAAACCAAAGTCACATAGATGATTCCTGACATAGTGAAGATTTTCAAATAAGTTCTTTTGAGAACTGATTTTACTCCTTAGGTGAGTCTTTTGGATGTTGCTATAAGGCAACTTATTACAGGATACATGCATGCATATACATATATATACATATATACATATATACATACATGCATGTATACATACATATATACATACATATGCATATATTTATGTATATGTATATACATATGTAATAAGGATAGGAAATAGTCAATGATACAAGTGGTTGACAATAAAAATTCTTTAATGATAGCTTAAGCCTTAAATTATTACCCAGTTCTTTTACAAATATATCTTTTCTCTGTGATAACAAGCATCTGCATGCTTTAAGTATTACAAGTTTCTTTCTGTATATATTTGAAACTATCAAGATAACACACATGATTTTGGTGTTCTTCTAACAAATACATCAGACCATACTCATTTCTGCCTAAGTTAAATATGCTACTGCATTTTATCAATCTATCATCAAATTGTTTTCAAAGTATCACGAGGGATCAATATTCAAATGCAAACTGATTCCCAACAGATAGACTGACACATGTGTATACCTTTATTTATGTTGCATGTATCTATATAAGAGAGGTCCTTTGCTATGTAATTACATCATCAAGAGCCTACCAATATTTGAGTTCTTGCAGGACAAATAGCAGGATCTAAGAAAACTATGATCCTCAGGCTTATGCATTGCTAGACATTTTGAAACTGTAATGAACCTTCACAATGTTTCTGTAGACACAAAACTTATATTGCCTCACATTCAGGTATTAAGGTTATTTTCCAATTTAAACTGATCCTCTGCTTATATTTTCATTCTTTTATCTGGCAGATTTTCGAATGATGTAATTGACAACATGAATGAGTCAAGTAGAATTTGTTTGAGAGTATAACTATAACACTAGAGCTAGGGAAAAAAAGTCATGTATGAAGAGATTGTTTTTTTACAAAAATTAGTTATATTGTAAATTGCTTAAAAATTAAGCAATATGTGCAAATTAATTTTAAGTGCATTTATCATTAAGTAAAAATACTTATCGGTCAGTAGAAAAGTATTTGTGGGGGTAGCTAGGTGGTGCAGTGAGTAGATAGAGCACTGGCCCTGGAGTCCAGAGTACCTGAGTTCAAATCTGGCCTCAGACACTTAACACTTACTAGCTGTGTGACTCTGGGCAAGTCACTTGACCCCAATTGTCTCACTAAAAAAAAAAAAAGTATTTGTGACTAACCATTTTCATCAATTCATGAGGTGCTTATATATATATATTTTTTCCTGACCTTTATTTTTCCCAATTACATGTAAAGATAGTTTTCAACTTCACTTTTGTTAGATTTTGAGTTCCAAATTTTTCTGCCATTTGCCCTTCCCTCCCTCCTCCCAAAACCATCAAGCAATCTGACATAGGTTATACATTACATTAGTCATGTTGTAAGAGAAGAATCAGAACAAAAGAGTGAGAAAGCAACCCACTGCAGCTCTCCCAGATTTCCCCTCTAAACTGACATAAAACTGCCTCTGAACTCACCAAGGAAGAAGGAAAGAACCTACCAGTCCAGCAGGAAAGGTCTGTCTTACCTGGGTGGGAGGGAAGTGAGGTCCAGGAGCAGCAGCAACAGAAATAGCTTCTGGTCTCACAGAAGAGGCCTACAACAGACCTCTGAGCCTGTGGAACAGTAGTGAAGCCCCACCCAAGCAGGTCAGCAACAAATTTCCACCCCTGTGATCTCCCAGAAGAGACTATTTCCAGAGCAAAAGCAGCCCCAGGAATTTAGCAGATTACAACAAAATTACTATTCAAGGGCCTTTTAACAGAGTAACAGGTTACCATAACAACACAGCAGCATGTTCCCAACCACAGGTCCTGAAGATCAAAGGTATCACTTCTCCAGGGCCCAGCTGAAACAAAATGAGTAAAAAACAATGAAAAACAACAATGAAAAAAATTGACTATTGACAGCTACTTCAATAAAAGAAAATCTCAACACACAAATATAGAGGAGGTCAGTAACAAAACAACCACAGGTGAACCTTCAAAGAGAAGGCCTGAAATAAATTCCTGAAATTGCTTAAAAAGGACTTTGAAAATTGAATTAGAGAGGTTAAGGAAAGATTGGATGTGATGCAAAAGAACCATGAAAAGAAATACAAAATAATATAAAAATACAAAACAATTCCTGAGGAAAATGATTTCCTAGGGAACAGATTTGACCAAATGGAAAAAGAATTACAAAATTACAAAAAGTAAATGAAGAAAATAATTATTTTTTTAATAAAGCATTTTATTTTTTTCCCATTACATGTAAAGATAGTTCTCAAATTTTGTTTATACAAGCTTTCCAATTTCAGATTTTTCTCCCTCCCTCCCCTCCCTCCCCCCTCCCTTAGACAGCAGGTATTCTGATATAGGTTTTATTTACATATATATATATATATGTAAATAAAATATGTAAACAAAATCTTTCAAGAAATTGTCAAGGAAAATTACCCTGAATATTGGAACCAGAGAGCTAAATAGATATTGAAAGAATCCACCAATCACCACCTGAAAGAGAACCGAAAATGAAAACTCCCAGGAACATCATAGCCAAATTTTAAAACTCACAGATCAACAAAAAAGGTATTCTAAGCAACCAAAAAGAAACAATTCATATAACATGGAGAAACAGTCAGAATTACACAGGAGTTGGCAGCTTCTGCATTAAAGAATCACAGGGCTTGGAATATAATATACCAGAAGGCAAAGGAGTTAGGTTTATATACAAGAATTACATACCCAGTAAAATTGAATATAATCTTTCAGGAGGGGAAAAATGGAATTTTAACAAAATAGAGGAAATTAATGTATTTTTGACTAAAAGACCAGAGTTAAATGGTAAATTTAACTTCTAAATAAAAGGTTGAAGTGAACCATAAAAAGGTAAAGAAGAAACAAGAAAGAAAAACTGTAAGAAATTTAATAAAGTAACACTATTTCTAGTGCTATATGATAAAATGATATTTGTAATTCTCAATAACTTTAATGTAAAAGTAATTTTAATATAATTAGGAGTATATGTAAAGAGCTTATGGTCATAAGGTAATATTTAAGGTATGATAATATTTGTAAGTCTAAAAAATATAAGAATTATTAGAAAGAGTATATGTAGACAGAGGGTGTGATCCTAAGGTGACATTGATGATAGAAAATAAAATAAAGGGCTAAAAAGAAATTGCATGGAAGAAGGAGGAAGAGAGAACCTGAATGGGGTGAACACACAGATACACAAAGAGGCATAAATAAATAAACATACAAACAAATAAATAAACAAACAAAAACAAGCAAACAGATAAATAAATTATCACAATGGAGGGGAAGAAATGGGACATGGGCCAAGATTAAACCTTACTCTCATCAAAGTTGGCACAAAGAGCGAACAACAAATACACTCAGTTTGATATAGAAATCTATCTTACGTTATAGATGAGTTCAGAAAGGGACAGAGACAATGGAGGGGTGAGGGGGGAGTGATACAGAGGAGTGGATATTGGGGAAGGCAGTGATCATAGGTAAGGCAGTTGTGTGAAAGGAGGGGGTGGACGGCTAGAATTGGAAGTATGAGCAGATGAAAAATAGCATGAAGAGATATATGCAGTCATCATAACTATAAATGTGAATATGTTTGAGGCAGAGTTATTTATCTGGGATGAATGTAGAGGGCTGGAGTGGGATCTATTTTGCTTTGGCTAGAGCAAGGAAAGCAGGGATAGCAATTTTGATTTCAGACAGAACAGAGGCAAAAATAGTTCCAGTTGGGGGAGATGGGGAGGGAAAGTGTATTTTGCCGAGGGGTACAATGAACAATGAAGACATATCAATACTTAACATGTATATTCCAAGTGGTATAGCATCTGTGTTTTTTGTTTTGTTTTGTTTTGGTTTGGTTTTTTTTTTTTTGCGGGACAATGAGGGTTAAGTGACTTGCCCAGGGTCACATAGCTGGTAAATATCAAGTCTTTGAGGCCGGATCTGAACTCGGGTCCTCCTTAATCAGGGCCAGTGTATTATCCACTGTGCCACCTAGCAGCCTCCATAGCATCTGGGTTTTTGAAGAAGTTGAATGAGTTGAGAAATCTCTAGGACCAGATGGATTCACAAGTGAATTTCTGCCAAACTTTTAAAGAAGAATCCCAATACTATATAAATTATTTGAAAAAAATAAGAGCATCAAAAAAACTTGGAAAAAGATGTATGAAATGATGTATTGGAAATTAGTAGAACCAAGAGAATACTCTACATGGAGACAACAATATTGTTTGATGAAGAACTGTGAATGACTTGACTATTATCAGCAATGCAATGATCCAAGTGAATTCCAAAGGAATATTGATGAAACATACTATCCACCTCCAGGGAAAGAACTGATATTGATGGATCAGATTGGAGCATGCTATTTTTCATATTCTTTCATTAAGTGACAAATAGTGTGATGTTTTCAATAATCATATATGTATAACTGATATTGAATTATTTACCACCTTGGGAAGGGAGGATGGGATGGGGCAAGGGAGGGCTAGAGATTGGAATAGAAAAATATAAATAAAAATGTTTAATTTGGAAAGGTGGAGGAGGGGTGTGCTGGGAAGGGTGCAGGAGGTATATATGCATTTCTACACACACACACATATATATGTTGTGCATTTGTGAGCTATTTAGGTTCTACTTATATAGTAATTATATTTAAAATTTTGTCATATCAATTATTTATACAAATTGATATGTATTTGTTATTTATAAAGGAGTTATTTAAGGAATTAAAATACTAAGTTATATGTATTAGAATATATCTAGGTATATCTAAATATAATAATGTAGAAAATTTACATTATATATGTCATAAATGTTTCTCTGTGTGTATTTTATCTGTTTGATATATATAAAATATAATTATATATCACAAATAAAATATTTTTTTAAAAAATAAGCAGAAAAAAAGGAAAAAAAAAACCACATAAGGAAAAAAGAAGAAACAACAACAAAAAAAATCCACAACAAAGGTGAAACTAGTATGATTTAATCTACATTCAGACTCCACAGTTCTTCTTCTGGATGTGGATAGCATTTTTCATCATTAGTCTTTTGGCATTTTCTTGAATAATTTTATTGCTGAGAAGTGTTGTCTATCACACTTGATCATCACACAATATTGTTGATACTGTGTACAATCTTCTCTTGGTTCTGTTCAGTTCACTCAATATCAATTCGTGTAAGTCTTTCCATATTTTTCTGAAATCCATTTTTTTTATCATTCCTAACAACGCAATAGTATTCCATTACATTCATATACCACAATTTGTTTAGCCATTCACCAATTGATGAGAATCCCCTCAATTTCCAATTCTTTGTGATTACAAAAAGAGCAGCTATAAATATATCTATACATGTGGGTCTTTTTCCCTTTTTTATGATCCCTTTGGTGTAGTAGTGGTATTGCTGGGTCAAAGAGTATGCACAGCCTTTTGTGCCTGTTTCCAAATTGCTCTCTAGAATGGTTGGATCAGTTCATAACTCCACCAACAATGCATTAGTGTTCCAATTTTCCCACACCTCCTCCAAAATATATCATTTTCCCTTTTTTGTCACATTAGCCAGTTGGATAGGTGTGAGGTAGTGCCTCAAAGTAGTTTTAATTTGCATTTCTCTAAACAGTAATGATTGAGACCACTTTTTCATATGGTAAAAGATAGCTTTAATTTCTTCATCTGAAAACTGACCGTTCATATCCTTTGACCATTTCTCAAGTGGTAAATGACTTATATTCTTATAGATTTGATTCAGTTCTTTATATATTTTAGATATTAGGCCTTTATCACAAACACTGGCTGTAAAAACTGTTTCCTAGCTTTCTGCTTTCCTTCTAATCTTGTTTACATTGGTTTTGTTTGTGCAAAACCTTTTTTAATGTAATGTAATCAAAATGATCCATTTTGCATTTTGTAATGTTCTCTATTTCATCTTTGGTCACAAATTCTTCCCCTCCCCATAGTACTGACAAGTAAACTATTCCTTCCTTTTCTAATTTGCCTAGGCTGTCATCTTTTATGCCTACATTATGTACCCATGTTGGTCTATGCCTAGTTTCTGCCATACTATATTTCAGTTTTCTCAGCAGTTTTTGTCAAATAGTGAATTCTTATCCTGGAAGCTAGAGTATTTGGGTTTATCAAACAAGAGATTGCTGTCTTTTGTGTGCCTAACCTATTTCCCTGATCCAATACTCTATATCATAGCCATTACCAAATAGTTTTCATGGTTCTTGCTTTATAATATAATTTTAGATCTGCTATAACTAGGCCACTTTGCTTTATTAGTTTTTTTTTTCATTAATTTCCTGATATTCTTGACCTTTTGTTATTTCAGCTGAATTTTGTTATTATTTTTTCTAGCTCAATGAAATAAATTTTGGTAGTTTAGTATGTAATTGAAGAAGTAAATTAATTTAGGTAGAATTATAATTTTTATTATATTAGCACAGCCTACTCATGAACAATTGATATTTTCCCATTTGTTTAGATCTGATTTTATTTGTGTAAAAAGTATTTGTAATTGTGTTGATATAGTTCTTGAATTTGCCTTGGCAGATAAACTCCTAAACATTTTACATTGTCTAGGTTATATTTTTTAATGAATTTCCTTATTTAAACAGGAAAATATAAAATTCTTCTACCATTTTCTATCAAATATTTGTGTAATTGAGCATTTTTGCTTTATTCTCACTTTAAAACAAATTACAGAAATAAACTTAATATGACACCAAATTTAAGACTGTGTTTTTCTGGTGTTAAGCCAAACATTGAAAACTTTGTTCAAATAAGAAATTCCCACACCTACATCAAGTTCATATGAAACTATTACATTATGCTAAACATCTTTCAAGTTGTAACTTATTTCATTAAAATGTTATTTATATTCAACAACATTTGCAAAATAAAGAAATTCAATATGAAGTCTATGCATATAATAGTAAGCATAAGAAGTCTTGCACAATTATTTATTTTAACTCTTACACAATGTCTCAAACAAAACATCATAATTATTTTACAATTAGAGTTTATAATTGTATATTTAGAGTTTTCACAATAATATCATAAATTTTTATATTTTATCTTTATAAGTATATATGTAAATTTTAATTTGGAGCTTTGGGGACAAATGTTATTGTAGTTATTATAAGAAATTAATGACTAAATCCAATAATATCATGAGTAGTTATTTAATTGCCCTTGGGTTGATAACACTTTTTGCTTTCATTCTTGTTGAAAGGGTTCCTTGGTAAAGTACATTGGGAATTGCTGCTATAGAGAACTCTCTTGAAAGGAAGATCTGTCTAGCAATGCAGAATCATTTACTGAAATATATCATATTGGAGAGATGTATACAACACAATTGTGAAACACAAAATAAATAAATAAATAAAATACAAAAAATCACAGCTAATAATACATTTTAAAACTATGTCAATATCTTGCCCACCATAGTCCTCATGTATGGTTTAGTGGCCCCAACTTCCATTGTGTTTGACATCACTGTCACAGAGAAGTTAAGCCATTTGTCACAAGGCCAAAATTATATCCACTACATAACACTGATGTACAGCTAATTAGGCTTACTGAAAGCTATGTACTAATATACAGTGATACTTTATTTGCCTGGAATTCACTAATCCAATAAACTGCATTATCTAGAGCAGAACCAAAATCTCAGAAGAAAAGGAAGGGGAGGAAAAAAAAAGATAATAAACAATCAACACAACCTACTTAATCTCAATATATAAATGAGTAAATTTAGCTATGTATTTTGTTACTTTATTTTTTTCCTTCACCCACAACAAATTAGAGACAGCAAAACAGAAGTACAGACAGCTAAAGGCAAATACATTGACCACAGAGATAAGTGCATTTAAGAGCCTGCTGTGAGAAAGAGACAGAAAAACTATGCGAAATGGACAAAAGATCTCAAGTTGCACAGAATTCTTGAGCTATTTTGTGTTAGGACAAATTGTCGCATGCACTTTAGTAGGCATTTACAGAGAACATCACTGTAATATAGAATAGGAAAAATGTCTGATGTGCATTAAGAAGACCCTAAGATTGCAAGAAAGAATGCAGCAAATATATTCACCATAAGCTGTTTAAAAAGCTGGGAAAGTCTGTAGTACATTTTGTAAACATTCTTATCTAAAATGACTAAAATGGTTAGTAATGGATTGGTAAAAAAGCTTTAGTTAAGTGGAAAATCTACTTATTTGGGATATTTAGCTCCACTATCACAGTGCATAACTGAGGAATTATTGTATTAGTATTCAACTTCACCAGAAAAGTAGCTGTGGGAGCTATGAATTTGCCACTGATAGTATACACAGAGCAAGTTACCAACATACCACCAGGAGAGAATGTTGTTTTTTGGGGGGTGGATTTGTTTGTTTTTAATTGGAGGGTATTTTCCCACTCCCTCTGTAATATCATGCTCACATATCTTTGCACAGATTCTGTTGTGACTAAGATATTTTGTGATTTTTAGGTAAGTCATTTAATATCTAAGGGCTTCTCAGTCTTTTCTTGTATAAAATTACAATGCTGCTTATTCAACCTGTTTTATAGGGTTCTTGTGAAAATGCAAAGAGATAATGAGTTATATTGGTTTGAGTGAGGGCTGCCAAATATAAAACACTTTCCAATATACCTAAATCTGTAGCAATTCAAGGCAGAGTCAGAGTTAGAAATTTTAGATGGACCTCAGAGAGGTTCTGTGTGTGTGTGTGTGTGTGTGTGTGTGTGTGTGTGTGTGTGTGTGTGTGTGTAGCATGATTTATCCAGAGTGTGATTTCACCAGGTTTAAGGAACTTACAGTATGGAAACCCTCTCATGATTACCTAATGACAGTTTAATAGTTTCAGACTGTTAACTTGAGGCACTGAATGGTTTAATGACTTTTTGATGATCACCAAACCTGTATGTGTCAAGACAAGACTTGAATCCGTTTCTTCTGGAATCATACTTTATCTATTATCCAACACTATGTATAAGAAAAGAAAAATATTATCAGAGAAACCACTCTTGTCTTTCTTACTTGTAGATGAATCATCATCTTGAGGAATTCAAATTCAAATGTGAAGTAGACTCAGTACAATAAGAAAACCAAGGGAAAAAATTCATGTTCGACTGTAGGCAATGCTGTTTTGAAGAAACAAGGTTATAAGCAAAGAACAAATGAAAAGTTACTCCTTTTCCTTTTACTACAAATGATAGCTAGGGGATTTTACCCATTTTGGTTGTGATTTTTTAAACAAAAGCTCTCATATGCTTCCTTGCCTCCTATTAGAGTATATGGGAGAGTGAGCTCCCGAACTCATGACAAGATTGCTCCAAAATACATCCAAATAAGGTCAGAGGAAAATGCCCCGAGCAGCAAAATTCACAGAAGAATGTGCTGAAATCATCTTCTAACCAAGAATGGCTTGGGAGGTCAGAAGGAGGGAGCTGCTGTGCTGATAGAGGAGTCGGGCCCAACCCCACAGTCACCCTAACACAGATCCAGTCTCAGCAATTCCTTACCAGAGAAGGAGACCCCCAGAGCCTCTGAATCAGCTGAAGCACCAGTGTCATCTGGAACTAAGCTCATAGTCTGGTGATTGGGCTGAGCCTTGAGCAGGGGAGAGACTACAGGGGTCTATGCTGGTGCTAAGGCAGAACTTGGATTTTACACCCCCTACTGAAAACCAGGTGGTAGGCTCAAGTAGAAGTGTCCCAGGTGGGGGAAGGGCACAGGCTCATCAGAGCTAACAACCACAACACAAAAAGCTGGTTGATTGGCAAATTGGTCTGGGGTCATCTAGGACCAGGAAACAGGCCGGGCGAGGGAAGAACTTGATTCTCCTTAAATCATACCACCTGGGACTTCTTAAGCTTGGGATAGTGCAGCCTGGAAACAGTGCCCCACTTTAAGGAGCTAAAATTGTAGTAAAAGAAAGGCAAGATGAGCCGACAGAAAAAAGTGAGGACCATAGAAAGTTCCTTCGGTAGCAAGGAAGACCAAGGGGCACCCTCAGAGGAAGATGTCAACATCTGGGCCCCTATATCTAAAGCTTCCAAGAAAAATACGAAGTGGTCTCAGGCCATAGAGATGCTCAAAAAAGGACTTTGAAGATAAAATTAGAGAGGTAGAGGAAAAAATGGAAAGTGAAATGAGGGTGATGCAGGAAAGACATGAGAAAAAAGTCAACAGCTTGAAAAGTCAAATGGAAAAGGAAGTATAAAAGCTCTCTGATGAAAATAATTGCCTAAGAATTAGGATTGAACAAATGGAAGCCAGTGACTTTATGAGAAACCAAGACACAATAAAGCAAATCCAAATGAATAAAAAAATAGAGGGCAATGTGAAATATCTTCTGGGAAAAACTGCCAACCTGGAAAATAGGTTCAGGAGAGATAATTTGAAAATTACTGGTCTACCTGAAAACCATGACCAAGGAAAGAGCTTAAACACAATCTTCCAAGATATTCTCAGGGAAAATTGCCCTGAAATTCTAGAAGAAGAAGCTAAAATAGAAATTGAAAGAATCCACTGATCACCTCCAGAAAGAGATCCAAAAAAGAAAACTCCTAGGAATATTATAGCCAAATTCCAGAGCTCTCAGGTCAAGGAGAAAATATTGCAAGCTGCCAAAAAGAAAGAGTTCAAGTACTTTAGAGCCCCAGTCAGAATAGCACAAGATCTAGCAGCTTCTACATTAAAGGACCAGAGGGCATGGAATATAATATTCCAAAGGGCAAAGGAAATGGGATTACAACCAAGAATCACCCACCCAGCAAAACTCAGCATTATCTTTCAGCAGAAAAAATGGACTTTATTGAAAAAGAAGACTTTCAGATATTTGTGATGAAAAGACCTGAACTGAATGGCAAATTTGACTTTCAAATACAAGACCCTAGAGAACCATAAAAAAAAAAAAATTGGAGCTTGGGGACATACCTGCGGTCTTACAGTGGGTGACTGTCTTGTGTATGAGGCTGTTTTTTGGCTGGGATTCCCCTGGGTCCAGGAGTGATGATTTGTCCACTGTGTCACTTAGCTAGACGATAATATCTTTAGGGTTAAATTGACCAGTGAAGGGAATTCACTGGGGGAGGGGGAAGGGCAGAAGCAAAATCCTCCATGAAAGTAACAGGAAAAGGCTTATGGAGTGGGAGAGGAGATGGGAGAGGAACAGGGCAGTAAATGAAGTTTATACTCATCAGAAAAGGCTCAAAGATCTTAAACTCAGCGGCAGCTAGATGGCGCAGTGGATAGAGCACTGGCCTTGGAGTCAGGAGTACCTGAGTTCAAATCCGGCCTCAGACACTTAACACTTACTAGCTGTGTGACCCTGGGCAAGTCACTTAACCCCAATTGCCTCACTAAAAAAAAAAAAAAAAAAAAAAAAGATCTTAAACTCATCAGAGCTGCCTCTAGGAGGGACTAATAGACACACCCAACTGGGTAGAGTAATCTATTTAATCTGGGCAGTAAATGAGCCTAACACTCATTAAAATTGGCTCAAAGACCTCAATCTCATTAGAATTGGCTCAAGCAGGGAATAATGTACATACTCAGTTGGGTGGAGTAATCTCTATAACCCTGCAGGAAAATAGGAGGGGAAATGGATAAAGAGAGAGGGGCAAAAGAAGGAAGGGAAGAGTGGGGGAGGGGACAGACAGAAGCAAATCCCTTTTGAAGAGTGATAGGATGAAAGAAAATGGATAATAGAGTAAATATCATGGGGAAGGGAATAGGATGGAAGGGAAACAGTTAACAATATTAATCATGAAAAAGAGAAAAGGGCGAAAATTATACAAAAAATATTTATAGCAACTCTTGGTGGAGGCTAAGAATTGAGAATCAAGGGAATGTCCATCAATTGAGGAATGATGGAAAAAGCTGTGTTATATGATAGTAGTGGAATGGTCTTGTGCTACAGGAAATGACAAACAGGATGATCCCCAAAAAACCCTGAAAGACTAATGAACATCGATGTATAGTGAAATGAGCAGAGCTGAGAGGACACTGTGCATAGTGACAGCAGTATTGTTCAATGAGTAATTGTGAATGACTTAACTACTCTCAGCAGTGCAATGATCCAAGACAATCCCAAGGAACTAATGAGGAAGTTTACTATGGACCCCTATAGAAAGAACTGATAAAAAGAACACTTGTGGATTGTACTTATATAACCTGATTATGATCTTGTGGAGGAGGGAAGAAAGGGAGGGAGAGAGGTAGAAAAATTTGAAACTCTAAATCTTATGAAAATGAATGTTGAAAACTACCCTTACATGTAAAAGGAAAATAAAATAAATGTTTGTTGAAAAATAAAAGAGTATATGGGAGGGGGGCAACTAGGTGTCATACTGGATAAAGTACGGGCCCTGGATTCAGGAGGAACTGAGTTCAAATATGGTCTCAGACACTTGGCACTTACTAGCTGTGTGACCCTGGGCAAGTCACTTAACCTTCATTTCCTTGCAAAACAAACAAACAAACAAACAGAAAAGACTATATAGGATGCATTTTCTCCAATTTTTAAATGTCTCTGTATTTCTCTTACATACATCTTTTATCATTTTAGACTATACTGTAATTATGGCTACAGGATGTTAAGGTCTATGAGGTATATTGTTCCTTACTGTAAATGCCTCTAGACAGATATATTTTTAAAGCCCTTTTGTCTCTTTTACATAGCTTTTCTGTCTTTTTCTCACTGTCCAGCTATTTTATAACTTTTCTCATTGTTGTCAGAGGTCTTGTCTCCTTCTTTTAACTTTGTACTCCTATCCTGATGAGGGTGGGGGGAAAATGTTATCAAAAATGTTAGAACTGCACATTAAAAATAAATATAGGAGGGGCCAGCTGGGTGGCATAGTGAATAAAACACCCACCCTGGATTGAGGAGGACCTGAGTTTAAACCTTACCCCAGACACTTGACCCTGGGCAAGTCACTTAACCCTCATTGCCCCTCAATAAGTAAATAAGCAGATAAATAGACAAAAAAATATATATAAATAGGTGAGCAAATATGCAAATGAATGAATGAATGGTCAAATAAATGAATGAATATATGAATGAATAGATAGATAAAAAGATAAATAAATAAATGGATAAAGGAATAAATAATAGATGCACAAATAAATAAATAAATGAGTGAGCAAATGAACAAAGAGCTAGATGGATAAATAAATGAATGAATAAATATAGGGAGAAGTAATGCAATACACAAGTAATTAGAATTCATAAGAATAACATAAATAACATTTATTTTAAAAAATAAATAGATAATTTTGAGTAAAATAGAGGAGATAGTATGTACAGTTGTACTAACATGTAGGGCTTATCTTCAGAGGCTAGAGAGAGGATCGCTATCTCTTATTCCATCATATAGTGTTAAATATTTCTAAGCAGATGGACATATAGAAAGTCAAGAAGCACATTGGAGCTAGCAATATGCTGTATGCACAAACTGACAGACATACTAGAAGAGGCTAAGATGGGATATAGAGTATGATAGCTGTATCTTGAATGAAGAACCAAAAATAAATGATAGACACATTATTATTATTATTATCATCATCATCATCATCATCCTAGGCACTTCTAGAAAGGAGAATTCATTTTTGTCTTCACTTATATGTCTGGTCTAACATCAATCACTCATGCCACAAAAGTGGCATGTTTGTGAGATATAGGGACACCAAATATTCTTACTTTTTCCATATAATTCCAAATTTTAGTGAGTTTCCAAGAAACCTGGACAGTGACTGATGGGGGACATAAGAAGTTGCCTCTTGTCTATATTCACAAATCTGTACTTTGGGATTTTAAACATTACAATTGGTTGAGGGGGCAAAATGGAGAAAAATAAGAAATATGACAACCTAGTTTTCTTCAGTAAAAATCTATGGGATATTTTTATCTTGACATTCACTAGAAGCAATATGGTTGAGGAGGTCTGTTTACTCCAAGTTCTGAAAAACAGAAGTATAACAAAATAGCAACAAAGAAAAAATATCAGGTTTTCCTATTCCCTAAATTTATGACTAACTTTTAAGTAAAATCCCACCTTCCAAAGGAAATCTTCCCTAACCCCTCTTCATTACAGAATTTTCTTTTAATGATTTCCTATTTAGAGAGAACATAATTTGCTTTGTATGTATTAATAACTTCCCTCTGATGATTATATCCAATTTATACTACATATACTACATATATTTCTTCTTTATGTAGTGGTTTGCATATTGTCTCCCTCATTAAAGGTAGAGCTCCTTGAAAACATCAGAATGAGAGGTATTTGATTTTCATTGTATCTGCAGTGCTTGGTCCAGTGCATGACACACAGTAGGAACTTAATATTAGCTAAATAGCCTGTTAACTAAACTTGTAATTTGCATATTGATATCTTCTTTTGTCCTTTTTTCTTTAGTCCCTTCAATAGTTCCTCATATAATATTCAGTTCATCCTCATCACCTTTACAGCCTAAAATGTTCTCTAGTTCATTAGTTCATCAATGTTCTTTTTTTTTTTTTTAGTGAGGCAATTGGGGTTAAGTGACGTGCCCAGGGTCAGACAGCGAGTAAGTGTTAAGTGCCTGAGGCCGGATTTGAACTCAGGTCCTCCTGACTCCAAGGCTGGTGCTCTATCCACTATGCCATCTAGCTTCCCCGTTCATCAATGTTCTTAAAACTAAGCACAAAATTCCAGGTGTTTGACTTTATTTTAAATTCTTCTTCTTCTTCTTATTATTATTACTTCGAAGGGCAATGAGGGTTAAGTGACTTGCCCAGGTTCACACAGCTAGTAAGTGTCAAATGTCTGACCTCAGATTTGAACTCAGGTCCTCCTGAATCTAGGTTTGGTGCTGTATCCACTGTGCCACCTAGTTTCCCCTAATTCAGATATTCTTAACCTGGGGTTCATGGAGTTGTAGGGTTTTTTAAATATATTTTGATAAGTGTATTTGAAACTAATTGGCTTTCTTTGTAATTATAAATATTTTATTTTAAGCATTTACAAACATTATTCTGAGAAAGGATTCATAGCTTTCTCCAGACTATCAAATAAGTATGTAGTAGAGGAGGTATTAGAAGAGGAGAACCAGATATATAAGCTTCCAGAGATAAAGACATTGAAACCAAGACCTTAAAAGGGGGTTCTTTTTAAATTTCTTACTTGTGAAAGAAACAAAAAGAAGCTTTTTAGAGTTAGTTTAACGTTGTGTTTGAAGCCCCAGCTGCTGAGAATATAGCAACTTGCCACATGTAGAAGATTTTGACACAAGCAAAAGCCAAGAATAGAGAAGCATTGGGAGGTTATGTAGTATTGTGGAAAGAATACAACATTGTTCTTTGGGTTAGGGTGATGGTTTGGTATCAGAGAACATGGATGTGAGTTGTAGCTGTGTCACCTTGGGTGAGGCATTCAACTTCTCTAAGGCTCAGTTTCCACATTTGTAAAATTAAGAGGGCAATACTACCTAACTTGCTATGTTGTTATAAAAAACCAAAACAGTTTGTCAATAGTGAAGAAGGGAAGGAAGTTTTGTGTAATTTGGAATATGTAAAGTGTGAAAGGCAACCAGTATTATTGTTGAACATTCCTTGGACTCAAAGATATTGCTGAAATCCTAAAAGTCTGTTGGAACAACTTGTTTGGCTTCTCCCTATGATTTGGGCAAGGAAATTGTGAAGATGTGAAATCCTTTGAATTACTAAGAAGGAGAACCATATCCAAATAAAGGCTTGTCTAACTGACAATGATGAGTGGATAGCATGAAGCAAATGCAGCTTCCTTGGACATATGGGTGTCCCAGGAGCATCTGTTGAAGAAGAGGCAGATGCATATTTTGTGACTAATGATGTATTAGACACCAGGTATTAAAATGTATAGTCTGAGAAGATTGGTGGGTGATTTTCCCTTAACTCAAAAAAACAAGAATAAATTACTTTTTTATGCAGGAAATAGTATCCTGAAGCTTGTATTGGAGAAGTTTTATTAGAACCAGCAAGTAAGCACTGATGCCTCATCTTGTGGCAAACCCCAACCACCTTTGATTGAGAAGCCCTTCTAAGAAGATATTATACAGAACAATATTGGTATAATATGTTTTTTATGGATGAAGTCAAAGACATGCTAACAATTTTTATTCTGCCTCACTAAATGTTCCCAGCTAGGTAATGGGCAGCCCATTGCTCTAAGAATACTAATGATGGTAGACAAGGTATTCTTTTCTAGTCAAATGGGCTAGGAGATTACTCATTTTCTTTAGCATAACAAACGGACTTGTCAAGGATAAACAGAAGGAAGCCATAAAAGGGGGACACCTGCTAGGGCTTCCTCACAGATGTGCTTGCATATGGGCCGAAATGTGCACATATAAAATTCTTTAATTATTATCTAGCACAGCAAATTAATTGCTCTACAGCCACAAGAGCGTCACCCAGGAAAGAACTGTATGGCAGGCAGTAAAATATTTTAGCTATCCCCTCTAGCACTTCTCTAATGAAGGTGCTGTCACTGGTTGCCTAATAAATCTTGATTTTCCAGGGGTTAGACCAAAATCAGCTCTGGCCTGCAAATTGTCATATGTTCACAGGTCATGGCTTTTATTTTTTTTAAAGATCCAATTTATTTTAAGTCCATTTGGTCATTGTAAGCATAAATTACCAGGACTCATTTTTAAACTCTGAATGAGATACTATAAATTACCTTTTAAAGGTCCAAGAAGCAGATGATAATCTTTAGAGAAAGGGAGAGAGAAAGAGAGAGAGAGAGAGAGAGAGAGAGAGAGAAGAAGAAGAAGAAGAAGAAGAAGAAGAAGAAGAAGAAGAAGAAGAAGAAGAAGAAGAAGGATAAAAATAAATAGACTTGGAGGAGACCATTAGCCTGCACATCAAAAGATCTGACTACTAATATCTTGATTGCACAGACAGGGCTAGGGCAATATATGGTTATCCCTTCTATATCATAGGGGTTAGGGACACAGCACCCTAGTGATCTTGAAAATCCTTATTAAATTTTTTTAGCTCTCCCTTAGTAGCAGAGAAGTCAATATTATTTTTTCTTTTATGGGGTCTTTACAGTACTTTATTATAAAATTTGGATTAGGTATTTGGTCATAGGGTATATTATACAATATATAATACTGTATGCATTTCTGAGTTTCTAGACTTTTTTTGTGTTGTCTGCTGGCTTTTGCATGTCATCTGTGGCTTCCACAAACCTCCCCAAAATTCCTATTTAATTTCTTATATCGATCCTCAATATATTGAAACTATGGTGGGGAAAATTGTGATGTAGAAGGGATAACCATACTAAAAGGAAAACCAAACTAGTAGCCAGGAAGCCTGGACATAAATTTCATCACCAACACTCAAAAGATGGGCTCCTATAAAACATTAACTTTTCTGAGAAACAACTCCATCATCTGTAAAGAAGAAAATGCTAGGGGCAGCTAGGTGGCGCAGTGGATAGAGCACCGGCCCAGGACTCAGGAGGACTTGAGTTCAAATCAGACCTCAGACACTTAACACTTACTAGCTGTGTGACCCTGAGCAAGTCATTTAACCCCAATTTCCCTGAAAAAAATGCTACTAATATTTACAACACCTTCTTTATAAAATTATGAGGATGTAGACTGTGTTCAGAGAAGACTAGCACCTCTTTTGTGAGAGCTTGCTAAGTCCTTTTCAGAGCTACTTATCCAACTTTGGTGTCCACCTTCACTCAACTCTCACCTTTATCTCTAAGAAGCTGTAGTTTGCTCAACAGCCATACCCCAATAAAACCGTCTTGCCAGTTAGGCTAGACTTGATTAAGGATATTGATAGGACTTAAATCTATTGGCCAATTAGGGGAATGCTGAATGGGTGGATGAGAACAATTTTTTCCATGAAGACATCTAACTCAGGTGGTATGGAGTACTTAGAGCTTGGTCAGACATTGAAGAAGCCTCTGTATCCCCAGCCATCACCAGTCATCCTGACTCTTCTCTTACCACTGGACTTCAATGACTCAGGAGGAAAAAAATGATGCGGATGTTTTTGTGTGACTTTGCCTCACTTAAATCCAATTCACACAAGAGTGAAAACATAACCTATGATGCCATTGGTCATTTTTTTAAATGAAGGATGGACAACAATAAAGAATTACTGAAACATTTTGTGAACCTAGAAGCTCCACATTAATGGGTTGTTTAATCCCTATTCATTCTGGCTTTACTATGAATTTAAGGAGTTAGCCAAGTTATAGTGTCCTCTAACAGTTGTGAGATTTAAAATTGGATACTAGAGCATTAACCTCCCCTTTTAACTATTTCCCTTATTTATCTCCCTTTATAGCAAATGGAAGAAGCCTCTGGTCTCTAGTTAGAGCTTTTATTGTTTGGTAGTTACAAGGTAATGTTGATTAGAGGAATAGGGAAGTAGAAATACAAAACAAATAGTCTTAAGTCTAAGTTTAGTCTATATTCCATTTAAAAGTCACCAAAAGCCCATGGCCATCTTTGGGGGGCAGAGCTGCGTCAAGCACGTGCTGTGAGCCAGGCCGAGTCGAACTCCAGTCAGCCTCTGTGTGTGCAGTGCAGCCAGTGAACAAGGAGAGCCAAAAAGAGATCCCACTTCCATTTTCTCCTTGCCTTTTAAGCTCACACCTCGGAAGTGGAGTGCTTAGCAGCCAGACTGGCGTGCTTAGCCCATGCACGGCCGTCGGTCTCCTCCCCGAAAGGGTGGTCCTTTAAAAACTGGTGTCTTGGGGCGGCTAGGTGGTGCAGTGGATAAAGCACTGGCCCTGGATTCAGGAGGACCTGAGTTCAAATCTGGCCTCAGACACTTGACACTTACTATCTGTGTGACCCTGGGCAAGTCACTTAAGCCCCATTGCCCTGCAAAAAACAAAAAACAAAACAAAACAAAACAAAAAAACCTGGTGTCTTTCCGTATTCACTAACCAACAGTTAAAAACTTTTTACCACACAGTAAAGAATAGATGTAGATAACTTTTTAAATAAAATTTGGGGTTTCTAGTTTCTCTTCCTTACCTCTTGTTTTCTTAGACCCACCATAGAGCCCATACTGCAGAACTTACTTTTTGAGTTACTTGAATCTAGGTACAATGGCTTCTTGCTTACCCTTGTCATAGGAAGTAAACATGTAGATGATACAATCTCCCACTTCAGTTTCTCATATTTCCTACTCTTAATTTATTATGCTTTCCTCAGCCCTTTCCCAAAATAGTTCTAACCAAAAGTATTAGGATTGCTTGTAGTGGAAATTTCACTCAACCCTCTGTATCCAACAACATGTTGAGGCCATAAGTGCTTAAAAATATTGGAAGATATCAAGGGAAGCAGTAATATTAACAGTTCTTTAGCTTCAGGGGAAACTAGAAGGTAGATTCCATTAGCACATTTTTTTAAAAATCACATCTACCTAGGTAATGGTAAGTGTGATAAATTTGAATTTGTCTTAATGACATTGTGCTTACCCCGAATGGAATTTTTGATTACAAAACTGATCCCACATTCTACCACTCACCCTGTGGATTTAGTCATGCTTCAGATTTTAACCTAATTTCCTCTGCATACGCTGCTAATTTTACTTATTAAATCAGGACCCTGATGGGAAATTCCAGTTATGAGTGAATGAATGAAATGCATTTATTAAGTGGCCAGTATGTGCCAAATCTAAGGATACAAAATGCAATAACAAGATAATCCCTTCCTTCAGGCAGTTTATATTCTAATAGGGGAGAGAATACACACACAGCAACCAAGGGAAAAGGAATTGTGGTCTAGAAAATCATAAAGACTGTGAAAAGAAAAATAAGCAATGATCATGTTGATTCAACTACATTTACTAGAGCAAAATGTGGGAAGACAGGAGACAAGGAAAGGTTACTAGCATCAGAGGGAGAACTGAAAATGGACAGCATAAGCATGAATGCATGGTCCCAGGGAGTATTGAGTTGACTGACTATACTTCAATCACAGTCACTAGAAAGCCAATTAGGCAGAGGACAGTGACAATCAGTAACAGAGTAGAAAGTGGACTGGGTGAAGAAAAGACTATGGTATTAGGGAGTGTCAAACAGAATGTTAGCTTCTTTTTTTTTTTAGTTCCAAGACTTAAATCTTTGTGGAACAGACTCTGCTAATATATTTATGATTCTTTTCTTACTCTTACTATATACTACTTGAACCAGAATATCCTTGCTGAAATCTCTTACCCCCTTTCTCAATGTGGGAATTATTTGGTCAGCATCATGATATGTTGTGAAATCTATTGATAGGAGTCCCTTACTCTCTGGTAATTGAATTAGTCTAAACTTCCGTTTCCTCTGCTTTTAAATGAAGGGGGGAAAAATAGAAGAGTTGTCCTCTAAACTTTTTCCTCCTTTCTGGCTAAAGCAGCTTCAAGGATAATGGAAAGGGTGCTAGATTTGTAGTTAGAAAATTTACAGTTCAACTTTCAGCTCCCCTATGACTTCCTCTTAGGATAACATAAAGTAGATCCCTTGCAAGTCCTTAAATCTCAGTTTTTTTTTTCATTTGTAGTTTTAGGGATGGCAGCTTGATTTGTGATCTCATTGAATTCCAAGGTGAAGATACTCTCTTACTCAATTCAGGTTGACACCTTTTACACAAGTTACAGACTGAACAAGTTGCCTACAACACTGGGAAGTGAAGTGACTTGCTCAAGGTCTTATGTCAGAGGCAGAACTTAAATGAGAAGAAGAATATCTTCACTAACTCTCTTGTAGGCTGAGGTGAGGTTCAAATTAGATAATGGATTCAAAATGCTATATAAATCATAATTACTAAATTCAATTTAAAACAATACAATAAGCATTATATAACTATCACATTTTAGAATCTGGAAATATAAAGACAAAAATTGCAACAATTTTTGCTCTCAAGAAGCATTCATTTTATGTAAATAATATTAAGATGTATGCAGATAAATAAATATGAATATAAAATATATAAAAAGTAAATAAAAAGTCATTTCAAAGAGTAGATAATACTATGGGAAAGATCAGAAAAATCCTTGCAGAATAAGGTGGTACTTGAGCTCATCCTTGAAACAGAATTAGCAATTTCAGAAGGCCTGAAGATAATAAGGTCATTCTGATGGGGGAAACCTCAGAAAAATCATAGAGATAGAGATGGAATATCACATATACAGAATACCAATTAGGGGCTACTTGGAGAGAAATTGAGCATTTGATGGGGAAAGAAGGGAAACAATTCTGGAAAGATCAAAGACTTACCATGAAAAACAGAGAAATTTATATTGTATCCTAAAGGTTTCTAGAGTCACTAAAGCTTCTTGAACAAAGAAGGAGACATAGTTAGACCCTTGCTTTAGGAATATTAATTTTGTACTTATGTGGAGGAAGAATTGGAGAGAGGGAGAGAAAGGAGGAAGAGAGAACAATTAGCAGGCTGGCAGCTATGTGAGCATAGATATGAGATGATTTGGTGGTAGAAGTGACAGGATATATTAACAGTGAATATAGGAGTGAGAGGGAGCAAGGGAAAAGTTAACAAGGACTCCAAGGATCCATATCAGAGTGACTCAAGTACGGTGGTACCATCAAGAGAAACTGAGAAATTAAGGAATGGGGAAGGGAGTAATTATTTCTGTTTCTGATATTTCAAATTTGAGGTGCCTATGTATGGAAAACCAATTTTCTCTATATTGATTTGATAATTTTGTATTTGGGTTGCTTTTTGTTTTGTTTTCTTCTGTATCTGTGTTTACCACTTCTTTTTCTCTGGTATTTCTCTTTTTTTTTTTAATTTTATTTTGAGGGGGGGAAGAGGAAGAAGTATGAGAAACTCAAAATCACTTTGCTCCTAACATTCTGATATCATAGATAAGTCTGAAATAATTGAAATATTGTTTTTTAAAAAATATTATTGAATGTTTACTGCATACCTGGTATTATGCTAGGAGTTGAGAATATAAATATAAGTAAGCAATATAGTCCCTACCATTAATGATATTCTAAGGGAGAAAGACAACTCAAAAAGGGAGCTAGAAAGTATATGTCTATATGTAAAGGGTATAGAGTATGCTGCTGGATCATGGAATGAAAATGTCAGGAAGTGGTGGGGTGGCATGATTCCAGGCAAGATAAGGTAAAAATTCACCTATCAGAGTTCAGGTTCCCAGGGACAGAGTCTGAGCTTTGGAAGGAGAGGGATAAAGATGATGATCAGAGTGTGGGTTGTATGTTTTGGAAATATTAGATAAAATGTAATAAGTATTGGGGCAGCTAGGTGGATTAGTGGATAGATCACTGGGCCTGGAGTCAGGAAGACCTGAGTTCAAATCTGGCCTTAGACACTTACTAGCTCTATGACCCTGGGAAAGTCACCTAACATGTTTGCCTTAATCCACTAAAGAAATAAATGGCAAATAACTCCAGCATCTTTGCCAAGAAAACCCTACGGACAGTACTGGCATATTATGGTCCATGGGGTCATGAAGAGTATGACATGACGGAATGACTGAAGAACAACAATTAGTGCTATGAGAGAAGTATAGTATTACGTGAGTTGCAAAGCCCAGTCTTATTTGAGTTCCAAAGGACAAATTATTTTTAAATGGGCAGATCACAGAGGAAGTGACAACTGTGGTTAGAGTATAGAATGTATAGACTTAAAAAAAATGGTTTTAAGTTTTAAGGAATATCAAAGGGTCCCCTGAACTTGTCTTTTTGTGTATCCATATTTTCCAGAAACACTAGACCAAGAGTATTCAAGATGCCTTGAAGGTGTCAAGGACAAAACCCCACCTTGGGCTGACATAATTTGTTGCTTACATCCCATACTGCTCCTCCCACCCCCCTGTGTCCTTGCAAGTCAAGGCAGGTGCCAGTCAGTCTGCACAAGGCAGAGAAACTTCTTGTATAGCTGAGACTTTTGTAGATAAGCAGACCATATGTTTTAGCAGTTCCCAAGGGAAAAGAATATGACTTTTGCCATTGCTTTGCTCCTCCCCTTTGGAAGGGTTTTTGTTCTTTTCCCACCTTTACTGTATCTTTGCCCCTCTAATACCATACCCCATTTGTGTTTCCTCCTCCTTCCTTTGTTATGCCGTTATAGATGTGCAAACTTCTATATGTATTGTGAATTCTTTGGGTTCCACATGAATATTCATTCCTCTTCTAATAAACTCAGTTTTTATATGTTTCCTGAAGTTGTGATTGCCTGTTGACATAAGACATAAGACATTAGTAACTAATAAAAATGACTATAAAAATAATAAAAATGACAATAGTAACTATTTTACTTATTCAGTATCATACCAATCAAATTACTAAAAGAGTATTTTACAGAGCTAGAAAAATAATGATGAAATTCACCTGAAAAAGTCAAGAAACATATGGGAAATAAGGGGGGGGGGAAACTAGGAAAGAGGACCTATAAGTATTCAATGTCAAACTGTACTGCAAAGCAGCAACCATAGCAATGATATGAAACTATATAAGTGAATTGACATCATTAAGTTGAACAGATTAAATATAAAATATCCATAAAAAATGTAAGCAATAATCTAGTGCTTGATAAATAAGATCCTAACTACTAGAGTAAGAATTCACTATTTGACAAAAGCTATAGGGGAAACTGAGAAGTAGTCTACTAGAAATTAAACTTATATTTATGACATACTGTATACGATGATAAACTTCAACCATTAACCATCACCATCAACATCATTATTATCATCATTAGCCTGATCTCACCAGGTATCTATTAATTTCCTGGCTCAAGCTGTATTTATAAGGCAAAACAGGGATGAGATGGTAAATGTTTAACTAGAACTGCAGGAAAGAATGCACATGAACTTTTTTTTATTTAATCATAAAAGCATTTCATTATTTTCCAGTTACATGTAAAAATAGTTTTCAACATGTGTTTTCATAAGATTTTTTTTTTGGTGAGGCAATGGGGAAAAAGTGACTTGCCCAGGGTCACACAGAAAGTGTTAAATGTCTGAGGCCAGATTTGAATTCACGTCCTCCTGAATCCAGGGCTGTTGCTCTATCCACTGTGCCACCTAGCTGCCCTCCCGTAATATATTTAGTTCCAAATTTTTCTCCCACCCTCCCTTCTCTCCCCCCTCCCCAGATATAAAGCAATCTATTATAGGCTATATATGTACAATCACATTAAACACATTTCTGCATTAATCATGAACATGAAATTTAAGTTTAATCTGTATTATTAACACTTTTTAAAAGTCTCAACAATGAAAAAATAACTCAAAGCCCAGATTTAGAACTATTGCCCAAGGAGATATAATAAATAAAATACATAAAAAACAAATAAAAGGTTGTATAATATACAAATTAGAGGATCATGGAAGAAATTACCTTTTAGATCCATAAAAAGTATAAAAATTCATGATTAAACAAAGGATAGAGATAATAACAGGATATAAAGTAGATAATTTTCTTTTTACAAAATTTAAAATAGCTTTTGTAAAACAAAATGAATGCAGTTAAATTTTTAAGGGAAAGAGTTATCTAAGAAAACTTATTTGTACTTAGTTTCTCTAATAAAGTTCTTAAGTCCAAGATAAATAACAATTTATAAAGAAAAAAGAAGTCATTCCCCAATTGACAAAGGTAAAAAGATATGAACAGGTAGTTTGAAAGGAAAAAAAAAATCTGAGTTATAAAGAATGACATAAAAGTGCTCTAACTCATTAATAATGAAAAAATGCAAATTACAGCATATGAGATTCTAATTCATAACAACTGGATTGGCAAAGATGACAACAAAGGAAAAATATAATTGTTGTAGTTGCTGCAGGAAAATAGGCACATTAATACATTATTGGTTGATGTATGAATTGGCCCACTTATTCTGGAAAGCAGTTGGGAACTGTAATTCAAAAGTTACTCTTTGACCGAGTGACTATACTAACAGGTGTATCTTACAGAAAAATCAAAGAAAGAAAAAGGAACCATAATTACAAAAAATATTTATAGTCACTCTTTTTGTAATAGAAAGGAAGGAAGAAAAGAAGGGAGAAAGGAAAGACTGGAAAATACAGGGACATGCCATTCACTGGGGAAATAGTTACACAAATTATGGTATAGGGATATAATAGAATATTATTATGCTAGAAATTATGAAGTGGATGGTTTTAGAGAATACTAGGGAAATATGTATGAAATGATGTGGCAGATCTTTTAAGATCCATTTTCTGGGGGAGCATTTTCACCTCTTTGGTCAATATCATCAAATCAAGTGTTTTATTATTTTGTTTATTATCTAGACTTAAGAAAATGATAATATTAATACAGATTAAATTTTAAAATGTGTATGCATTCACCCCTGCAGCCCTAGTTAAACATTTACCAGTTTTCTTGACCCACTCATTTTGTTTTGTTTTGTTTTGTTTGTTTTTTGGTGAGGCAATTGAGGTTAAGCTACTTGCCCAGTGTCACACAGCTAGTAAGTGTCAAGTGTCTGAGGCCAGATTTGAACTCAGGTGCTCCTGAATCCAGGGCCAGTGCTTTATCCACTGTGCCACCTAGCTGCCCCTTACCCACTCATTTTTTATATTTAGATTATTTAGTTTCCAATTCATCTATCTTTCCATTGTCCATTATTCAATGTAATTTTTATTGCATTAAGAACTGAAAAAAATGCATTTCCTTTTTCTGCTTTTCTGCATTTGGTTTTGAGGACCTGCAGTTGGGTTACTATGGAAACAGGGCCTCTCTGCTGGAGGGCTTTATGCATGTGGTCTCACTGCTAGTAGGCCCCTGGGGCAGGGTCTCCCTGTTAAATAGCCCTGGAGTAGTGCTCCATTACTGTTCAGCAATGGGGTCAAGGTCTTCCTGCTGGTTTGTGCTGGGAGGGGGGCTTTCTTGTGCTGCACAGAATGCTGGTTTGCTGAGGGGCCTGATGGTTTGCAAGAGGGTGGGGATTGGAAGAGGGTTCCAAGCTTGAACCTTTAATGAAGGCCCCCTACTGTGAGGCTGGCTGAGGCTGCTCTCAGACCTTGCTCCCCTCTCAGCCCAATGAGACCGGCCTTTCCTGCTATGCTACTAAGCTGTTTGCCTGCTCCTAGATTGGTTAGGAGGTGGTTTTCAAGTTGTTTGGAGAGGAATTTGGGAGAACTTCAAAATTTTCCTTCCTTATGCCATAATCTTGGCACCTGAATTACAAAGTCATTCTTAAAGCAATATTGCTGTTACTGGTTCTACTCATTTTGCTCTTTTTTCATGACTGATGATGATTTTTTTGGGGGGTGGAGTGGGGCAATGAGGGTTAAGTGAATTGCCCAGGGTCACACAGCTAGTAAATGTCAACAGTCTGGGGGCAGATTTGAACTCAGACCCTCCTGAATCCAGGGCTGGTGCTTTATCCACTGCACTACCTAGCTGCACCAATTTCTTTTCTTTTTGTTTGTTTTCTTCTTGTTTTGTCTTTCCTTCTTTCTTTCCTTTTGTTCAATGGGAGAGTAGAGATGGAGGAAAAATAAATTTTTTTAAAAATGTAAAAAAATTATGTGGTGATAGAAGGAATTTCAGATGCAGGTAATAATATGAAGAAATATACAAAGGTGGAAAAGCACACGCTATGTTTAAGAGAATTGCCTTTTATTTAAGCTTGACTGGAGTCTATTTACTTAAAGGAGATTAGTATTAGAAAACAGCTCTATAAATGCTGGGTAGGGGCAAAGCATTGAGCCCCTTGAACTCCATGGTAAAGCATTTGAACTTTAGTTGGCAGATCTTGGACCTTCTTCTGTACTACCACAGATTTTTGAAGAAGGAATTCACATAATCAAAGATTTGCTTTTAAGATTAAAAATAAAGAGAGGCAAGAGACAGGGAGATGAAGGACACTATTGCTATCTATCATAATAGTCTTAGATAAAGCAAACAACTAGTAATTCTTCCCCTAGAGTGAGGTTGAGAAGTAAAGCACAGCATATTTGGGAAATTGGAGAACAGTAGCAGTGGCATGGAGAACTGTATGTTCATGCACACGTGTGTGTGTGTGTGTGTGTGTGTGTGTGTGTGTGTGTGTGTGTGTGTGTAATCCCAGGGAAAAAGAGTAAACTACACCACAGAAACAACCCCCTTTCCCCCAATAAGTCTTATCAACTCTACCTACAAACTAGAATTGTAGTTAAATACAAAATATAGTTTATATGTAAAATTAACAAGGCCCACAGGGCAAGAGTGAGACAGAGGTTAAAGTTGATTCCAACATTTTGATCCTAAGTGGCTGGAAGAATGTCTCTGTTCTATTTACCCCTTCTCCCATGTATTGTGGTCCTATCCTTTACTCCTCACTCACCCTCAGTTTTCATTTTGCATTGTTATTTCTAATGGACTATATGGTTCACAAGAGTAGGGACCCTGTTTTATCTGAACATTCTATATTCTCCAGGAATTACTATTTCATACAATAGATTCTTTTTCTTTTCTTTTTTCTTTTTTTCTTTTTAGTGAGGCAATTGGGGTTAAGTGACTTGCCCAGGGTCACACAACTAGTAAGTGTTAAGTGTCTGAGGCCAGATTTGAACTCACGTACTCCTGACTCCAGGGCTGGCACTCTATTTACTGCACCACCTAGCTGCCCCACAATAGATTCTTAATAAATATTTTTGCATTTAGGTTGAATTAAAAGAGACAAGAAGACATGCAAGGATAGCAGAAATGAAGACAATTTAGTCATTAATAGGACTGATTATAATAATGTGTGACTTCTCTAGGGTGACATTTGCATCTTAATGAAATACTGAAATGTTTTAGCCAACAAGAGTGACTAATGGACGTGGAACAGCAAGCTATCTGTTTTCAATTTCTAATGCTCCATTAACACTCTCCCAATAGTGTGCTGAACTTGAATTTAGGAAGACAGGTCCTCAAATATCACCTCTGATACTTATTAGCTCTGTAACCATAACTTAACCTCTATGAACCTCATTTCCTCATCTGTAGAATGGGAGTAACAGTACTGGAAGCACCCACTTATGGATCAGATGACATAATGTACCTAAATCATTTTACAACCCTAAAAGTGCTCTATAAATATCAGCTATTATTACCCAATAAGCATCTATTGAGACATGAATGAAGTAGTCTGTCTCCTCTGCTCATTATTATAATAATACAGTTATAATGCTCCATGTTACATGATAGAATTGCATATAATATTGTAATTATTACAATGTTGTTTTAATACAATAATTATTTTCAATTTTCTCAAATACTTGGATCCCCATTACATAGACCCCACAAGATAAGGGTTGTATTAGTAGTGTCAATTGATGGAGAAAATGTAGCATAATAACATAGACCATAATGTAACAAAACAATATTATGAGTTCAGAAATACTTTTAAATGATTTGTATTTTGTACCGTAAAACAACATCTATATTTTAAGAATAATGATAGAGGTAAAACTGAAATATCATTTATTTAGTCTAGGCAGAATGCTAGAACTATAAGCAAGAAGATCTGAGCTCAAATCCCATGTCAGACACCTACTGTATGATCCCAAGCAATTCACTTAAAAACTGAGTTTGCCTCACTTTCCTCATCTGTAAAACTGTCATAATAATAGTACCTACCCTTTAAAGCTGTCATAGAGATAAAAATAAATGATGTATGTAGAATGCTTTGAAATCCTTAAAGCTATTTATAAATTCTAGTGGTTATAAAATTATTATTATTTGTACTCATAATTATATAATCATATAAATATACATTATAATAAATTATTTATAATTATATAATACTTAATGTACTAATTATTAATGGTATAATTTTCCACAAAAGGTTGCTTAATAATTTATTATAGTGTGTCATTAAAAGTGTTTACTGGTACACATGGATTTAAGATCCCTTGCAATAATTTCATTTTCCTCCAGGGGTCCTGTGGTGATGTGTTGAGAATCACTATAGTTTTGTACAATACAATAGAATACAATCAAGCCCAAATTTATTAAGTTCCTATTGTATGCAGAGAACTGATTTAGGTGCTGAGGGATATACCAAACTAAAATAATTTGGTCCCTATACTCTAGTAAATTATATGAGATGTAATACTACAATTAAAAGTAAAACTAAATCAGATAAAATGACAATGTGATAGTAAGGTAATTATTGTTCTGATATGTAACACAGCTAAATTCATGGTTCCTTAAGAAGATTTTTAATAAACAACTCTAAAGGTGGAACTATTTGACACTATGGTAAATCAGTTATTTTATCCCCCAACCCCCATGGTGTCTGTGTCTTTTATTTCACATGTATGTGGACCTACCCTCCACTGATGCAGATTGACAAGTCATATATGACTTATTCATATACAACTAACAGTCTCAGAGTTGTTGAGCAAATCATTAGTGGAGATGAATTTGGGCAAGTAAGCGTTTGGGCTCACCTCAAACTACAGCATGTTGTGTGGCTTCATATATGGTCCACTCTCAAGGCCACTCCTAATTCAAAGTATATTTCAAGAGAAACTCCCAGAAATTGAGCCTTACTACTCCGCTGTGATGTGGAATCATGCATGAGAAATTCCATAGCCCTTTTATTTTCCAAACCCATCAACAGTGAGCCCTCTGTCTCCAAAGGAAAGGGGAGAATTTATCCTCCTGTTTCATTTTCCAGACAAATCCTTCTGTCTCATTCCTTAGGTGCTGTCATGACAGCCACCCAAGAAATACATAGATGGATGAATGATTGATTATATATATAGACAGCTCCCCAGAGTGAATTAGGCAGCTAACCAAACTGAACTCGACAGGAGCCCTGATGAATGCTAGACATTAAAAATATCCACCTCCTTTCTTTGGCTGATAAATTTAACAACTGGCCAGGAATACAAAATCTAATGACTGTCCAGAAACACACACACACACACACACACACACACACTTGAGAAAAACAAAACAAGAACTTAGTTTAATAAGCTCAGAGTAATCCATCCCTTATTTATTGTCTGCATTATTTCTTCATATCCACTTATCTTCCCTTTGTGTGAGTTGACAATTTTCTACCAAGTCCCTAGCTGTGAAGGATTATAATTGGTAGGGATGCTAGCATTATACAGTCCTTTTACAGAAGGGAATTATTTGGGTGAGTGTCAATTTTCTTTTACTTGAAAGCAATTGAATGACTGAGTCAAAAAGGTAACATTTATTTTGATCAGCACCAACTTCTAACAATGCAGCCCTGTCTCAAAAATAAGATACAGCCAGAGTGACTTGACTTTATGTGTGCTTTCTTTGATGATTTAATCATAATCGTTAGGTTATTATTATTATTATTATTATTATTATCTACTGGTTTTCAAAGATTCATATACATGGGAGATAGGTCATGAGAAATTTAAGTGAACCAGATTGGCTATCTTAACAGGACAGAAAACATATGGTCACAGAAAAAATTAATTTGGTTCAGTCAACTGGGACCTGTTGGAAGAAGAAACTGAAATCAATCAGTCAATTTGATGTGGTAATTAAGACACTCCATAGTTTGTTGGAACTGACTGAATTTTTCAATTTTAACCCAAGTACTTTTTGTAGACATATCCCCAGTGAGACAATAATAAGATCCAAACCTACTGGCTCCCACTGAAATGTCCTAGTGAGTCATTTATATTGCCTTATACTAGAAAAATTACTAAATGTTACAATGGATGAGCTAGAATTATAAGGTGAATCAAAGAATTAATTTTGGTAGAGATAAATGTAAAATACAACACTTGGGTTCAAAAACTCAAAGTACAAGACAAAGCAGGGTTATACAACAGTATTCATGATAATGATCTGAGCGATTTAAGGGGAAGCTAGGTGGCACAGTGGATAAAGCACCAGCCCTGGAGTCAGGAGGACCTGAGTTCAAGCCTGACCCCAGATGCTTGACACTTACTAGCTATGTGACACTGGACAAGTCACTTAACCCTCATTGCCTCGCCAAAAAAAAATCTAGTTGATTTAATGGTAATGACATTTAGAAGACTTTTGAGATTTCAGATTATTGAGTCAATTTTCATTCATTAAGCTCCTACTATTTGGCAGATACTCGTCTAGGTAGAAAGGATGCAAAAACAAAAGTAAAACTGCCTTTGGCCTTAGGGAAGTTATACTCAATTGGGAGTGAAAAAATAACAGGTACATATATAAGTAAATATGAAAATATGCAAAGTAATAAACATGTAAATAAGGAACCTCTCTGTGTAGTCCATAGTGCTTTAAAAAGTCGGGGGGGTTGGGGTGGGGAGGGCCATTTAAAAAGTGGTGGTAAGAGGAAAATGCATTCAAGGCATAGAGACAGTCTGAGAAAAGGCAGAAAGGCAAAGGGATGGAATGGAACACACAGGAAAAGAGCATTTGGAACATGGAATGCACAAAGAAGAGAAATTTGAAATAAGCCTGAAAACACAAACCAGAACCAGATTGTGAAGGGGTTTAAATGACTAACAGAAGTTAGAGATTTTAACCTAAAGGCAATAGGAAATCATTGGAATTGTTTGTGTGTGTGTGTGTGGGGGGGGGGCTTCTTGAGCATAGTGAAATGGTTAGACCTATGATTAAGAAATATCAATTTAGTAGGAATATCCATTCCCCAATAGATTGAGATTAAAATGTTCATATTCATTGTTTAAAACCCTGTTATCAATACTAGTACTAGTATATCAGTCAAAAATAAAGGAAATCACCAATAGGTGTGCCCTGCCAGCAGAGAGATGAGCATCTTTCTAGGAATACAGAGTGAAACACAACTCTTTCTTTTTTTTTTCCCAACATCATCAATATGATGGTGTTTGTTTTTGTTTTTTGTTTTTTGTTTTTTTTAACCTAGACGTTGCTTATTTGTTACAAAGGAGGGCTTTTGAGCATAATAGTGAAGTTAGTGAGTAGCAAAATAATGAAAAAGTTACAAAAAACTAAAAAAAAGAATAGCAGTAATAGGGGCAGCTAGGTGGCACAGTGGATAAAGCAGCAGTCCTGGATTCAAGAGGACCTGAATTCAAATCCAGCCTCAGACACTTGACACTTGCTAGCTGTGTGACCTTGGGCAAGTCACTTAACCCTGATTGCCTCACAAAAAAAATAGCATTAATATATTTTAAAAGTGCATAAAAAAAACAAGTTTAAGAGACAAAAATTGTAATTTTGTCACTACTGTGTTAAATTTAATGCACACTTTAAAAAAAAACTATATAAGTTCAGTTTCCTTGCAATCAGCTCTTTTTTTCTCTTCTTTGTATACTGGCATGTTGGTACTTTTTTAGTATTAAGTTTTTGATAAAAAATAATGATAAAAATAAAATAGATTAGAGAGAGGAGAAACTAGAAGCAAAGAGACCAATTTGGATGCTATTGCAATGGTCTAGATTAGAAGTGATATGTCACTATTAGATTGGTGGCCATGTACGTGGAAGAAAGGGATATATGCAAGAAATGTGGCAAATATAAGATTAGAATGCTTGCTAACTTTTTCAGCAGATATAGTGAGGGAGAGTGGAGTCATGGATGAATCCTATTCTTCATTAGAAAGAAATTCCCTAGTTTAAATAGCAAAACTTTCTAAAATAGAGTATTTCTTGTTTAGAGTTAACCCTAAAAATGCACAGTGTTGGTAATCTTTTAACATGGTGATTCATAGTAGTAAGCTCACCATGAGTCAATGGCATATTAGCAGCCAAAAATACTGACATAATCTCAACATTAGCTTAAATACAATGTAGAAAGTGAAGGAAGTGAAGGTAATAATTTCACCATTTTTCTGTCAGTGACAGTTGGAGTGGTATTTTGAGTTCCGGGCAGACATCATATTTTAAGAAAGACATTAATAAGGATATTAACTAGATGGTGAAGAGACTCAAAATCATCCAACATAAAAAGGTGATTAAATAAATGAGATATGTTTATACTGAAAAGGATAAGAATCAGTGAGATATGATAGTGGCCTTCCAACAAATGAAGGGCTGGCCTGGCCTCATAGAACAGAAGTAGATCTAGTGGAAGGAAGACCCAAGTAGGGAGATTTCAGTTCAATATGAAGAAAAGCTAACAAACAAAAAGATATCTAACAGCATAATGAGATGCTCTAGGAAGTCATGAAAAATCCTTTCTTTCTGGAAATTTTTAAGCAGAGATTAGATGATTCTTTATCAGAGTGCCACATAGAAATTGCTGATTTTTGTTCAGAATTAAAATTAATGCTGTGATTGTAAAGTCCTGTAAACAGGTAACAGCTAGTAGAAAATTCCTTGGATTTATGTTCATGCTGCTTTTGTCAAATAAAATGATTTGTTCCTCTAAATTGATGTTTTCTGGTTTACTAAAATATTTACTGTATCTAAGTAAGAGATGATAAGTTTGAATATTGACAGTATATCTGAATTATATTCTCTTAGCTGGGCCTCCCTTAATGAAGAAATTGCCAATATGGATGGCATATGAAAAGAACACTGCATTAGGAGTCAGGAAGACCTGAGTTCAGAGACAACTTCAGTTACTTATTAGCCATGCAAACCTGGGCAAGTCACTTAACCATCCTCAGCCTAATTTTAATTATCTGTAAAATAGATATAATACTACTACTTACCTTATAAGGTTATTTGTAAAGTACGTTGTAAATCTTAAAGCACCAAACCTACTATAAAGCACTTGTCACATGAATGAAAATGGAAAGAACATTATTAATTTAAAATAATAAATGGTGGTTCCTCATAAAAGGTTCCTAATCCTTAATTAAAACCTTCAAGTTTTGAGATCTTCCTCTTTTGTCCAAATTCTTGTGTCTATTAAATTTTCACCTAATCCTTCAACATTAAATCATAATTTATTAATTTTATAATAGCCAGCATGTATTGGTGGGCATTAATCCGGTTTCGTAATCATAACACATATATAATTCACGAAACATTTACTAAGCTATTTACAAATGCTATACTATGAATTATTGGTATACATATATTTTCATATATTATATATTACTATATATATACATGTATTATATATGTATATTTATATTCCTAGCATAGCACTGGTAAATTATATCAATTACACGGAAAAGGGATCATATTACCCCCTACCCACCCCATTTTCCACAATCTGACATTTGAGCTATCCAGAAAAAGGCAAAAATTCAGATTAGTGTTTGTTGTGGCTGCTAGATAACTTGAGCAGTCTAGAAACAGTATTCTATAGTATTCCACTAAAATGTGCATTTATCATACTTAAATAAGCTGCCATGTCTTATATTTAAAATTATTTTTACAGAGCAGCAAATGATTTGCAATTCTCTTCTTCAAGAGTTAATAACTCAAACTGAGTGAGGCATATGGGTAATTTCACTTGAATAGTCTTTAATTTCTCTCTCTTCCTAAGACCCAGAAAGCGGCATCCATTTGTTGGATGAACTGAAGGACTCTGATTCATGAATAATGTTGGCTAATGCTTACATGTGAGGAATCACTGATATAAGTTATTGAGGAATTTATTTAATACTTGTTGGAACTATAAATCAAAAATACCCTTTGGGAAAATGTTTAGATAGTAACTACTCATTTTTGCCATCTAGAACTTTGATCTTGAAGTCAGGACCAATACTTTCTTTATCTTATGACTCCACTTGCTTTTTATATAGTAAGAGCTCAACAAATGCTTTCTGTGGTGGTAGTTTGTAAGTTGGAAAAGAGACAAATAAGACAAACATTTTTCCCCTGGGACAATGAGGGTTAAATGACTAGCCCAGGGTCACACAGTTAGTGTCAAGTGTCTGAGGCCAGATTTGAATTCAGGTCCCTACCACTGCACATAAGGCAGGAAGGTAGAGTGCAATGTTTCTGATCAAGGGTCTGGTACCCAACTAAGGACCACAACCTTCATAGAAAATAAATTCTGGTTATGCCTATACACTTGAAAAGCATCAAGTATTCCAATATGTATATCACTTAAGGGGAGAAATATGGCAGCAAATCAAACCAATTTAATTTCACTTATATTAAGTTGAAGTTTACAAAACACCTTTCTCACAATATAGGTGGTATAAGTATTGTCATCCTCATGTTACAGATAAGGAAACAGATTCACGATGTTTAAGCGATTTTTCTTTAATCACACAGTGATTGAGAAGGGTTGTGAACACAAATATACTAATGATGTTTTAAAAATAGAATTTTAAAACTTTGATTTCTAAATTGAGAAGGAAGCCTTATGTTGAGAAAGCATTAGAGTGATTCTGGGAATTTGGAATGTTATTTTAAACTGTGAATGTTCCTTTGTTTCAATTAATCATGAAAACTATTATTTATCAGCAAGGTTGTAAGTAATTGTTGTAAGTGAACTGATGCTACATGTCCTTTGACATACCTTTTCTTCAAATTATAATGTAAATATTTTTTCTCCAAGCTATTGATAGTTAACTGGTAGTCTTTGTTATTTTGGAGAATATAAAAATGTTTCTTTGAATCTTACTGTTTGGGAAAGACAGTCCAATCTAAATTCCAGCTTGGGTCTCTTATCTCTGAAATATTGCAATAAAGCCTTGTTATTGGAAAAATCTCTTCTTTTTAATTTATTTTTACAAAAATTTGGACTTATTTTCTTGCTGCCATGCCATGTGGCTTTGCAAATAGGGGCTGTTCCTGAAAAGAAAGAAATCCCAGGGACTGGAGTTTTGTTGAGAAGAGGAGAGCAGTCTGTGCCTACAGCCAATAGAAAGAAAATAAGTTCATGCCATGATATGGCTTGATGGGATATTAGGTTTGTGCCCTGTGCCTTGTGAGCACCGTAAATTATATGACATGGTTATATTTGGCAAAGCATTCATAATTTGAATGACTGTTAGATGGGGACTGATTCTATGGATGTTTGTGGTAGAATCATCAATTTAGAACTAGAAGGCAACACAAAGGTCATTCAATGAGATAATTGTTTGAAGTGCTTTGCAAAACAAAGTTAAATATCAACTTCAATGTTATTTTCAGCCCTGAGTCCCATTTTTTATGAGGAAAGAAAACCTGAGTCCCAGAGAGGTTATATAATCTGCCAAATGTCACTCAGCTGAGTAGCGGAGAGAATTTGAAAGCACTACATCACATTTCTGGTTTTCACCAGTCATTTTCAATTGCGTCCAGCTCTTCATGACCCCATTTGACGTTTCTTAGCATAGATATTGAAGTGGTTTCTCATTTCCTTCTCCAGCTCATTTTATGCATGAAGAACTGAGAAAGAGTTAAGTGACTTGCTCAGGATCACACAGCTAGTGTCTCAGGTAAGATTTAAACTCATAAAGATGAGTCTTCCTACTCTAGATCCAGCACTGTATCAACTTCACCATGTAGCTGCCCCACATCACATTTATACTACTTGTGAATAAAAATAACAATCAAATAATACACATAACTTAGCTTTAAAAATAGGACACAACTAGATGCCTCAATGGATAGAATGCTGAGCCTGGAGTTAAAAAGCAAAGTTCAAATGTTGTCTCAGACATTTACTAATTGTGTGACACTGGGCAACCCACTTAAGCTGTTTGTTTTAATCCACTGGAGAAAGAAATAGCAAATCACTCGAGTATCTTTCCCAAGAAAATCCATAGATGGTCCATAGGATCACAGAGTCAGATATGACTGAACAACAGCAATAAGCTTTCAAAAAATCTGCTTTATGAGTACATAAGCTTCATTAATTTACACACACACACATATACATATATACACATACACATACACGTGCACATAAACATGCACATATACATATACAAATACTCCTTAGAGCAGAAGTGTCAAACTCAGGGCTCTCTGGAGTGTGGCTGAACCTGGTTAAAATGTATTTGGGAAATGTTTAACAAAATAAATAAAAACAAGATAAAATATAAAACAATTTATAGTTTTCTAAATCAATGTACTCCTTGCAGGAATCCATTTCTCTCTAAGTTTGACACCACTGCAAAATCCTAAAGAGGAAAAAAATCTTACACTCACATTACTCAATCCTCAAATTTCAGGTGATTACAATCTGGAAAAAGACCTTAGATGATCTGAAATATCACACAATCCTAGAACAGAAAAGACTTGGGTCAGTGTTTTGGAAAGCTGATCATAGGAAACTTTCTGTTCTTAGGAGATAGAAAAGTTACAGTTATATACCTTTCAAGGTAGATTCTCCAAGTTTATCTAAGATATGGAGAGATTAACTCTGTCATTAGCAGTGTTCAGTCCTGTAGAGAAAAAATATTCTCCAGTTACAGTTGTAAGATTATGGTCAGAAAGTTCACATTTGTGTGGAGTGAGCCAGTCCACGAAGAGTGAATCAAAGAGCAGGATGGAGATGTTAATTGCAATAAAGTGAGGCTTTGAAAGAGTGAGTCCTATGGCAAACAAATCTAGCATATGTAAACCCTGCATGGACACCTGAAGAGGAAGAGAATGTACAAGAGTCTTAGTGCTAGTAGTTTCCCAAACAAATTTACATGTGTTGGGAGCTATTGACACAAATAAACACATCAGTAAGAACAACAAAAAAGCACAATAACAACAAAAACCCTAAACAAATCCTGCATGACATTTGAATGACAAATTTATGAAATACCTGTAGTCTCAACAGGGGTGGAGACATTCATGAAAGGGGACCTGTTATCTTCATTGTTTAGTCATTTCAGTCATATCCAAGTCTTCTTGAGCTCATTTGGGGTTTTCTTCACAAAGATACTGGAGTAATTTGCCATTTCTTTCTCCAGCTCATTTTATGGATGAGGAACTGAGGCAAACAGGGCTAAGTGACTTGTTCAAAGTCACACAACTCATAAGTATCTAAGAACAGATTTGAACTCAGGAAGATGAGTCTTCCTAACTCTAGGCCTAGCAATCCACTGTGCTAACTACCTGCCCTCACCATGAAGAGTAATTGTCCTCAAATGAATCCATACCATGTCTGTGAGCTTTGATCTCTTTTTTAGTTAGTTTTGTTTGATTTCTTTTTTTTTTTTTTTGGCAGGGCAATGAGGGTTAAGTGACTTGACCAGCGTCACACAGCTAGTGTAAAGTGCCTGAGTCCAGATTTGAACTCAGGTCTTCCTGAATCCAGGGTGCATGCTTTATCCACTGCACTCTTAGCTGTCCCAAGCTTGGATCTTAAAAGTAGAGAGAGGTAGAGAGGTGGGAGGAGGATTGAAGGGGGTAGAAGAGGGAGAGGGAGAGGAGCTGTGTCACCCAATTGGAGCTGGCCCACTGGTTGACATACTGGTTGACATATTTACCATGTGAATTGACATTGGAACTTTAACTCCATCTGTGTTGGTATGTGTCATTTATATTACTCAAAGTATCCTGGGAGATCATTTGTTCCTTAGATTTCATCATATTACTTTTTACATGTGCCTATTCGACTTAATTTAGAGTTGATAAGAATGAATTTTAAACAAACTAATCTCCCAAAATAGATTATTGGCTTTACAAAGATTAATTCAAAGACAACATGGATTGAAGGTAATACTAATAATATAATCAAAAGGGAAAAAATGAAAAAAAATGCCAGAGTTTCCACTTCTACCCTAATATGATAACTTCCTTAGCTACATTATGAGTTAAAAAAAAAAAACATATCATCTGACATGACAAGGAATTAGTCCAAAAAATTCAGTTATCATCAATGATGAACCTGAGCCTAAATACGTGTGTGTGTATATATGTGTGTGTAGAAATATATGTATGTATATATTGTCCATACATATAAATATATATATATGTGTGTGTGTGTTTATATTATAATAGTAAGGATAGTATAAAGATATCATGATTAAAATTATTTTTTTGTTGTTAAAAATAGCATAATACCTATAAAAGCCCATCACTGTATTAAAAAAACATTAGAAATATAATATTCAAACTTGGAAAATATATTTTGCAAGTGAATTTCAATGGAAACTAAATACCACTTTAAAAATATAAAATGAAATATTTTCAAATTACTTTGGAAGAATATCAGACTGACATCAGGAAATAGGAAATTTTAATAATTCAACTCCCACAAAAACTTTTACATAATTAGTGGATGGGATTGAATAATGAGTAGCCTAGTTTAGGAGATAGACACCATTGCACCTGTACCATTTGCATCTAAGTATCTTTGTGAGCTATCTTTACAAGATAAAACCATTAAAGCCAAGTATCAAGGTAGCTAGGTGGCACAGTGGATAGAGCACCAGCCCTGGATTAAGGAGGACCTGAGTTCAAATCTGGCCTCAGACACTTAACACTTACTGGCTGTGTGATCCTAGGCAAGCACTTAAGCCCAAATGCCCTGAAAAAAAAAAGCCAAGTATGAAAACTAATTGGACTAAGAAATAAACTGTTAAATTGGTTTATCACAAAGTGTTAAATCAAAATTTTCAATAATAATGAGTCATACTTAATCACATCATTAATAAAATTTTAATGAGAATTACAAGTTTTTGTACCATTAGAAATAGAATTACACATATCTTAAAATATTATGAATTTTACCTTGATCCCATCCTTTTTAATTTATATTTTACACAGTTTAAAATGTATATAAAATGCATTCATTCATCAGAATGTGTATATAATTTAGACTGTACATATATGAGAGTGATCATTTTTTAATTGATGGGGGGATTGATAACAAAATAATTTTCAAGACTCTTGGTCTAGAATAGGAAAGCTGATTTTTGGTCAAAAGCCAGGCAAAGTATGACTAGTATTTTCTTTTAAAGATCCTTTAAATAGCATCCCCTCAGGTAGAGTAGCAAAATATATATATATATATATATATATATATATATACACAGGGAATCTCTTCTTGGCAAAACAACTCACGTATTACTTTGCAGGATGGAAGAAAAGCAAATTATTTCAAACTAGCTTCAAAGGTATTGTCAAAAAACTGGGCACAGAGTTGAGAAAATTGTTATATGAATTGGCTTTTGTCATATCTTTTCTCTATTCAATAAGTCAGCCTCTCCAAGTATTGTTTTCTTTGCCACTAATGACTCTTTGCTCAAGGGTGATTTTGAAAATGAAATCCAAGAGCTCATTGATGTTTGCACCCTTTCACCAGTGTAGATAGAAAACTATCTATGCCGTCTTAGTCTTTATGATTCTGTTTTTGTCTTCCCATAAATCCTCTTTTATAAATTCTACCCAATTGTCTGAAAATCATCTTAGAACTCTTTTGATATATTTTATTTTAGATTCATTTTATTGATATCATTTTTATCATATCTATATTTTGCAATGAACCCTCATTCTCCCCTTCTCAGAGAATAATCTCTTATGATAAAGAGGAAAAATAAGGGAAAAACTAATTCAGAAATTTTGACCAACATATGAAAAAGCCTGTTATCACATCCATTGTTCCATACCCATAATTCTTAAGCTCTGTGAAAAATTAGGAGGGAGGAATGCCTTCTTATATCTTTTCTTTGGGGCAAAGCACGGCCATTATTATTTCACATCATACTTTCAATTGGTTTGTTACAGTTGTTCTTTTCATTTACATTGCTGTCATTATTAGTAGTATTTCTCTTGTTCCATTTAATTCACATTGCACCCACTCATGTAAGTCTTCCTCAGCTTCTCTGTATCCATTACATTCATCATTTTTACAGGACAGTAATATTCTATCACATTCATGATCCATATTTTGTTTAGTCATTCCCCAGTCAAAGGCCTCTATAGTCATTAGTCTCCAGTTTATTATTACTATCATTTGACATTTTATTGATACCAGTGTAGTCCTTAATATGAACTCAATTTTGTTCAGTGTTTCTACTACTTTTTTCAATCGTTTTCAGTGCTGATGGTTTTTTTTTCTGTATTTTTACACAAATTTTGCATGAAAGTCAATGCTAGCATAAACACAGATTGTCAAGGGCCTTTGCAAAATATGAGGTTTGAATATTTTCCTATTTTTCTGGATTCTTTAGATAGCATACTATGTTGCAATTAGTTGAAATTAGGATAGACTATTTCACAATGACATCCATGGGCCCCAGACCCAGAACAATTATGAGAAAGAAAACAGTAGTTCTCATTTTCTAAAAGTCTCATTTTGTAAAAACCCCTCCTAACATTTAGGGAACCATTATAAATTGTGATTGGGTAAGGAATCATATATAATGAGGAAGGGAATATACCCCTTTCAAAAGGAGTTGTTGCTCCCTTCCTGATAACAGGAAGGATCAATCATATTATTATGTTTTCTCCTTTCCTCTTATAAAGTAGAGACAGTGTCACAAGCTAGCCAAAGTCCTAACACTTTTCAAATAGAATTTGGCATGGAATTCATATTTCAACCAGGAACCAAATTATTCCTCATCGATAGAATAGTAAAAGTTTGACATGAATTTGAAGACATTTCTCAATCTGTAGGCTAATTTATAATTTAGTAAAATAGAATTAATGATTAAAAGAATGAAACTAACACTTATGTTATACCACGCAAAATTGATGTGCCAAATAACGAAGGGTCCATTTGTCTAAAGACAATTATGTGGGGAAAGAAATAGAGTAAGATTTGAAGTTGGGAAGATCTAATTTCTAATTGTACTTCAGACTCTTAGTAGCTGTGTAACATTAGGCAAATCATTTAAACTCTTTGAGTTATCAGTTTTCTCATCTGTAAAATGGGGTTAATAATAGTACTTATTTCACAGGATTGATGTGAAAATCCAATGAGATAAGATGCAAGCTATATAAGGCACTTTCAAAACCTTAAAGCACTACACAATCCTATATGACATGTTTAATATTTTGTTGTAATTATTACTGTTTTTCTCTTTATTTTGTCAATGTCTGAAATTTGCACTATTAGTGGCATTGAGGTAGAGCATTGAAGGCCTTACATATTAATTATGTTGCTTTAGGGGACTGCCACATAAACTTATTGTTAGCCACTCCACGGGTACAGCTTGGTGTAGCAGATTATCCCTCTTGTAAAGAGGGTGCTGGGGATCCATTCAATAAGAGGGGAAACTTTTGATGGAAAAGAGAGGACCAAGAGAGGTTTAGGATGTACACTGAAGCCTCAGTCCAAACACCATACAAGGAGAACTTGGCTAAAAGGAAAATACTGTTTCCCTTGGAAATCGTGGGAATAAGGAGCTGAATTGTCAATAGTACATCTCATTTATTAGGGATATTGGGAAAACAGAAAAAGGACTAGTCATCAGTGCAACCCACGTAAAAACAGAATTACCCCTCTCCCAAGGGCAATATTTAAAAATATTCTTCATGCCATTGGGCCCTCAGTGGTTACCTACTTAGATTATTTCTGATCAAGATCTGTGGGTGCCATAAAGAAATAATCTGCAACTCATTTGTATGTTTCATAACCATCATATTAATCCTCTTCCAACCAGTTATGAGGATGAGTTAAAGAAAACTTGGACCATACTAATCAAACACTGGGGGACGACAGAAGCTCGTGGACCATCCTTTCCTCTGTATGTGGATCAGAAAATTATATGGGAACTTAAGTTAACTTCCATCACACAGTAACAGATATGCTGACCTTTTATCATTTTGATTGTGATTAAGAAGGCTTAAATAAATAATTCTTAACTTAAAATGGTATTCAGCTTCATATTTATGTGTGTGGTATAATATGGGACTAAACCAAGCAAAGAACTCCTTGATATCTGTGGGAGTACAGAAGGCTTTGGAGTCAGCCTCTAGGAGAAGAGGGATGAAATTTAGTGGAAGTACTTTGGAGAGACATTGAAGGCATGATGTGAATGGTTTTGGTCTGCCAACCTCACAGAGGTAGCCTCTTTGATTAGTATAACAGGAAATGAAGTTACTTTCACAAAATACTAGATGACCAGAGCCTCTGCCATGTCTCCTTAACTCTTCTGTTGATGAGTCTGTACTCTTGATTTGGGGGACAGCTAGGTGGTACAGAAGATAGGGTACTGGTCCTGAAATTGGAAGGATCTAAATTCAAGTCTTACCTCAGACAGTTGTGAACCCAGCTGTGTGACCCTGGGCAAGTCACTTAACCACAATTGCCTTAAATATCTGGGGCCATCTCCAGTCATCCTGATAAATATCTAGCCATTGGACCCACATGGATCTAGAGGAGAGAGTGAGGTTGGTGACCTTGCACAGCCCTCCCTCACTTAAATCTAATTCACTGCAAATCATGACATCAACACAATGTCATGGTTTTCTTTGAGAATAAGGGACAAACAACAACTCTTGATTCAATTCTTTTACTAATGGTGTTCATTCAGAGATCTCTTCTAATTTTGATGTGTAACAATACCTTAGATTCCTAAGAATGCTAGTTCAAGAGCTACCCATTAGATGCTTACATGTAATATATATACATAAGAACCTGTTACTACCATGCAAAGGAGGTTGGCACAATTTCATCCAGATTGTCATAGCCCCAGAAATAGACAGAAAGTTTATATTTACTACTTAATATTGACATAATCAAAAGGGAGTCAAATGATGGGGAAAATATGTTCAAGATAACTTTAAATATTCCTACATCAAATAGTACAATTTAATATGTAAATGTAGCTTCTTAAAAGGTGGTGTTATCACAATCAGGGAGGCACAATCTGTAATGCTACTGATATTGCTCACAGTTAGCTAATAACATATTCCTTGGTCACTGTATGAATGAACAACTTTATGAATAAACATATAACCTCCATGATCAAATAGAAAACCTTCTGTTTGGCATTCAAAGTCTTTCATAATCTACTCCCCTCATACTTTTCCAGCATTCTTACACCTTACTCCCTACCATGTATTCTTTGATCCAGTGACTCTGGTCTGCTTGCTGTTCCATGAATAAGATATTCCAACTCTCAGCTCCAGAGCATTTTCTGCCTGTTTTCCACTTCTGGGATGCTCTCCCTTCTCATTTCTGACTACTGGCTTCCCTGACTTCTTTTAGGGCCCAATTAAAATCTCATATTTTATGCTAAGCCTTTCCCAACTCTTCTTAATTCTATTGTCTTCCTTCTCTGAGATTTTTTTCCCCCAGATTTATCCCATCTATAGCATGCTTGGATATAGTTTATTTGCATGTTTTCTCCCAGTTAGATTGTAAGTTCCTTGAGAGCAGGGAATGTCTTTTGTCTCTTTTTATATTCCCCAGGCTTAGCACAGTGCCTGTCACATAGTAGGGTGCTTAATTGTTGTTGTTTGTCCTTCTTTCTAGAAGAGAACCATAACATAGGGAGATGATGTCATGACTTGCAGTGAATTGGATTTAAATCAAGGAGGGCTATGCAAAGTCACCAGCCTCACTTTCTCCTCCAGAGACATCTGGGAACTGTAGCAAGATATACATCAGAACTACTGGAGATAGCCCTGGATTTAGTGAGACACTTTGGCTTTTTTAAGCTAAGGTCTTTCCCAGATCTCAGTTTGCCTATGTCAACAGCCATAAGGTAATTAGGTGATTGAAGCTAGGTAAGAAGTGAGAAAAAGAATGGCCTCCTTTACCTAGTCAAAAAGAATGAATGAATGAATGAAGAGAGAGAGAAAGAGAAAAAGAGGAAGAAGAGGAGAGAGAAAGAAAAAGAAAAAGTCTGGAAGAGGAAGGCCTTCTGGGTATTTTTTTTTTTTTTTTTGGCCAGGCACTTAATAAATGTTTATCGACTGATTGACTTGCCTACAAAGGGTATACACTAAGTCACAGAATCAGAAATTTGGAGGTAGAAGGAACTCAATGGTCAATGAAATCAAGGGAAGTAAGAAGTAGATCTGGGTCTTGATCCTATGTCCTCTGACTACAGATTCAGCACTCCCCTACCCTATGCCATTATTCCATCCCATTTCTGGATTGTTGTTTTATTGTTGTTGTTTTGGAAGCAATGGGATTAAGTGACTTGCCCAGGGTCACACAGCTAGTAAGTGTTGACCTTGGGTCCTCTAGGCTCCAGGAAAGTGCTCTAGACACTGCATCACCTAGTTGCCCCCTGCCTCTGGACTTCAGGAAGATTCTATCTAAAAAGAATAACCCATTAAGATAGCTCAGGAATAGCAGCAGTCTCCCATTATTCTGTCTTTATTGGTTTGCAATATTCCTTCTTGATAAGAAATTTTTATTTTTGATGTACTTATAAGATGAGCAAAGCAGACGAGAGGAGCATAATGTATCCCAGGCTATAATTTAGTAGATGAAGTCCTAGTTCTGAATTGGCCACTTGTCATTGTGTCATTCTGGATAAATTTTAATCTGATGACAGAAAAAAATGCCACTAAAATTAGTGAAATCACTGATCATTTTTCAGGGAGCAGCTTTGTACTTGTCTTCAACATTATAGGATACATACAGAAGTTCCATGATGCCAGCCATTTCTTAAAAAGTTCAGCTGAAACCCCAGTCCTTGTATATTACTGAGTGCTGGAGAGTGGCTCAAGGAATCCCACAAATTCAAACTGAGACTATGTGATGAATATCCAGGCTAAGCAAGGAGTTTCACTTACCATGCAATGCAAAAAATAATGAGGGCCTCAGGAGAATCCAAGGAAGCTCCTTAGCTACATAAAATACTAAATCATCATAAATATATACACTTTTACATAGTACCAGGCTTCCCAAAGGAGGAGGGTTTTTTTGGAGTCCAATAAACTTGTACAACCCTGCACATAAGCAGCATTTTAATCCCCTTTATTATGCTAGTAAAAAGATAGCATCTAAGGCAAGTTAAATCTGCAAGTTGGCTCATTTAATAGACTCAATTAGAGCCATGGAAGTTTAATGGGGTAGCCCAGAACAGTATATGCCCTGGTCAAATGAGTTGAATTGAAACATCACGCAGCTCTTTGTAGGGTTTTGTTTGTTGAGTTGTAATTGTTTTTTCATTTCTTGTGGTTACTTTGTTTTGTTTTATTTCCCAAAGAACTCTAACTCTACTAGTCTTTAAATCTGTCAGGATACAAATTGATGAATTGCATTGTTCCCAATACATACTCTGTAATCTTTTGCCTTAGCACTTTATTTCTCAATCCCTTGAGTGCCTAACTTCCCTTTCCAGCTGCCCATCATCACTACTTCCTGGAATCCTGCCTATCGTTCAAAGTCTAATTCAAATGATGTGTCTTTTATGAAGTCTTACCTGAACATTTTGTAGGAAATTTATCCCCCTATGATTTCTTTCTTCCTCTATCTCTATTTTAATTTACCTAAAATTATTATTATGGCCTTTAGTTTTTATACCAATCACTCCCCCAATCCTGTCCATTCTCCTTACTAAAGCTACTCCTAACAAAGAAAAAACATTAGGTAAACCTAGCTATCACAAGGAGCACTTCTAGTGTCCTGTAATTCCCCATCTCTCTACAAAGGACAGAGGTATGTTTCATTATCTATTATCCAGAATTATTGATCAATACACTTGATACAAATTTAAATTCCTTTTTTAGTGTTGTTATAATTTACATCTTTGCATGTTTTATTTTCTTGGTTCTATTTTCTTTCTGAATCACTGCATAAAAATCCTCTGATTTTTTTCTGAATTCCTCATATTTATCATGTATCAATAACATCCCATTATACTCATTTATCATAATTTGTTCAGCCATTTATCAATCAGGCACCCATTTTGTTTCCAGGTTATTTTTATTATTACCACAAAGATTTCTACTATGAATATTTTGTATTAATGAATATGTATATATATATATGCACATAGGTATTTAAGTTATATACATAGAAAGGTGAATATACATATATTGGTATATATGTACATATATATATCCACACACAAATGTGTGGATATTTGTATGTGTATGTATATATATATATATATATATATATATTATATATGCATATGAATATGTACACATGTGTACGCATGCCTAAAAATGTATATACACATTTCTTTTTTCTAATTGTTTCTTTGGGAAAATTGATTCTGAGAGAAGTTGTGACTATTCATATAACATAGCTAGTAAGTATCTGAGTAAGGATTTCAATTCAGATATTTCAGATTCTAAGTCTTCTGCTTTATCTGGCATTCTTCAAAGTATGATTTCTGGATCAAGAGGTATAAACAGTTTTGTGAATTTTACCTCATAATCTTAAATTCTTTCCATAATTGGCTGGTTCAATTGACAGCTTCACCAAACATGTATTATTCGTGTACCATATTTCCACAGTCATCATAATATTTTTTAAGTAATAAACATTTTTATTTATGGTTTTGTGTTCTAATTTTTATCCTTCCTTCCCTCTTTCCTTCCCCTCCCCTCCCCCTTTCCTGAGGCAGTAAGCAATCAGATATGGGTTATACATGTATGATTGTGTAAAATATTATCATATTAGTCATTTTGTACAAGATAACTTGAATAAAAGAATAAAAGGAAAGAAAGTGAAAATAGCATGCTTCAGTCTGTGTTCCATCAACATCAGTTCTTTTTTTGGAGATGGATAGTATGTTTTATCAATAGTCCTTTGGGATTGTCTTGGATCATTGTATTGCTGAGGATAGTTAAGTCATTCACAATTCTTTATCAAACAATAATGCTTTCTCTGTGTACAATGTTCTCTTGGTTCTGCTCACTTCACTAAACATCAGTTCATACAAGTTTGTCCAGATCTTTCTGAAGTCATCCTGCTTATCATCTCTTACAGCACAATAATATTCTGTCACCATCATATACCACAGTTTGTTTAGCCATTCCCCAATTTATGGTCATTGCTTTGACTTCCAATTCTTAGCCACCACAAAAAGAGCTGCTATAAATATTTTTCTACAAATAGGTAATTTTCTCTTTTTGGGGATGTCTTTGAGATATAAACCTAGCAGTGGTATTTCTGGGTCAAAGGGTATGCACAGTTCTATAGCCCTTTAGGCAAAGTTCCAAATTGCTCTCCAGAATGGTTGGATCTTTTCACAACTTCACCAATAGTGGATTACCATCCCAGTTTTCCTACATCCCCTCCAACACAAAATAATATTTTTAATGTTATGTTTTTGTTATCTTTGCCAAATTGATGATTTTCTCTCATTTCTCATAGCAATTCTCACAAATTATTCTGTATTAAAGTTACTTGTATATAAATTTTATCTTCATTACTTGATTGAAATCTTCCCTGAGATGGGGAAAAAAGCCTTATATATCTTGTTATCATCCCAGTATTTTACCTGTTGGATACATATAAGAAAAAAAATATTGAATAAACAATTTTTGAATGAAGACATTGAATAAGGCCCTATTGTGTGATAAGCTCTGTGCCAAGTGCTCTTAGGACTGTTCCCTACCCTTGGGAAGTTCACGGCTTAGTTGAAGAAACAAAATCATCACATAGATATTGAAAAGAATATACAGGACAACATATTACTATTAGCTTTGTAGGTATCTGGAAAATGGAGGGATCACTTGAAGGTGGGGGAAAATAAAGCTTTAAGAATGGGTAGGATTTAGTGTAATGTATAGGAATGCAAAAGCATTACAGATAAAAGAGAACAATGTTAAATGAAGGTAGAAAGGGACTTATTTCTTTAGGGGATTTGTGAAACAATGAGGAAATTAGCATCACGAATAATATTAAGGGGATGAGTGGAAATATGTATGTGAGAGTGTAAAGTTGAGAGGGAGTAGGTAAAACTCTTGACTGTCTAGTTTAACAATTTGTCTTTCATTTGTAAACAGGAATTCCTCCACATAGAGTGAGGTGCTCTAGAAAGTCTACAGAGCCAAAACTGTCTCTCTTAATACTTTACACAGCTATTCCTCAAGAATTAAGGATCTTTAACCTAAGAGGCAAGAGGGATCATCACTAGTTGTCTTGACCTGAGTATGTCTTACCACTGGACTCCAAATGATTCTGGAGAAGTGTGGCTGATGACATCACACAGCTTAACTTCACTTAAATCCAATTCACTTGAAAGTCAAGAAATCACCCTCCTGATGTCATTGGTCCTCTCTGATAACAAAGTATGAACAACTATAAGAAGCCAACATGAGTTTGCTAACACATAAACTACTATTAGTTTATGTGATAAGCACATTGCTATAAATGCCACTAGTAGAAAGCAGACCTCAGAGAGATTAGAACAAAATAAAATTGTCTAATTGCAGCTGAGGTATTAAATCAATATGTATGATAGGAACAGCTAGGTGACAGAGTGAATTAAGTCCTGGACTAGGAATTTGGAAGAACTGAGTTTGAATCTTGCCTCACTCACATGTTTACTAGTTATATAGCCCTAGGCAAGCCATTTAACCTCTTAAGCCTGTTTCTTAATCTGAAAATGGAATAAAACTAGCACCAATTCTCAGAGTTGTTGTGAAGAGAAAATGAAATATTTGTAAAACACTTTACAAACCTAAAAGACTACATAAATGCTGTCATTATCATCAACTATTACCATGATAATGGTGATAATGATTATGACAATGATGAACCCAAAATTCTAAGGGGAAAGAGGAGGCAACTATCCACCTAAAGAGGGAGTCTAAAAAGGGAAATGGAAGCAAACTTAAGGTAAATTTAATCTACTTCTTAATTTGCATTTGATTGGTCATTCCTAAAACCTTCAAATCTCCTTTTACTAGTTGGAGAGTTGATGTTTTATTTTCATCTCCTTCAAAAAATACCTTTGGGAGGAAATTGCTTAATTGTTGGTGGGTTCAAACAGTGTTGATCAACAAGGATTACTCAATATTATAGGAATAAAGATTTAAGAGTTGGAAGGAGTCCATTTAGTCCAACCCTGTCATTTTATAAATAATGAAAACAGGACCCAGAGAACTTAGGTTAGATGCCCATAGTAACTAGAATAGATTCACTTTTCATACAGAACCTATTTTTCCAAATGCAGGATACCCCATTGCATCAGCCATGTATATATAAGAAGCTACCTCCACATGAAACATGAAGTTCATGCTCTCTTTCAAGATATCTAATATGTATCCCATGAGATTTTCAGTGTGGAGAGAGAAGACAATTTTTTTCATATTTTAGAGAAATATTACATTATGATATTAATGAAAAGATTGATAAGCCTTAGATTTATAGAGCACCTCTGTGACTAAGAATGTCAAACACCTTCATATCAATTACTTCATTGTCTTCTCATAATCTCTGTAAGTCACTTAGAAAGGAAATTATCATTGCACTCATGTAAGAGGTTTGAAAATTGAGGCATATGGGGGGCAGAGCCAAGATGGGGGGGGGGGAGCCAAGACAACAGGGGAAAGGAAATAACTTTTCTGAGCTCCGCACAATCTCTCCACATACCTCCAGATAATTCCATGAGACAATTCCTGGAGCAGCAGAACAAACAAAAGAACAGAGTGAGATCATTTTCCAGCCAAAGATGGCTTAAAAGGGCAGCAGGAAAGGTCTCTTGTACAAGAGTAAGAGGAGAGTACAGCCATACCATGCAAATCCAGCCCCACGCAGGCCACACCTCCAGAGGGCTCAGAATCATCAGTGTCAGAGGCTACTTCTGAAATCACGAGGGATGTTAAAAAGTTAAACTGTTTACATGCCTACAGGAGAAGATGATACTACTAACTCATAAAAACTTTCTCAGTATTAGGGAAGCTGAAAGGAATATACTTCAACAAAGGGCACAGGAGTGGATTGAATCTGAAGGAATGATATCTGTAAAGCATTTGTTCTTTTGTTTATCATTTTTTTGTGAGGCAGTCAGTGTGGGGTGGCTTATGTCTGGGGCCAGATTTGGGCTCAGGGCCTCCTAGGTCCAGGGCTAGTGCTTTGTCCACTGTGTCGACTAGCTGCCCCATGATGACGTCTTTAAAATAAAGTTAAGGGGAAAGAGGAATGTACTGGGATAATGGGAAAGGGAGATGTGGGATGGGGTAAAGTAGCTCACATAAAAGAAGCAAGAAAAAGCTTATAGAATGGAGTGAAAGATGGGGAAAGAAAAGGGGAGTTAGTAAGCTTTACTCTCATCAGAATTGGCTCTAAGAGGGAATAACATACATACTCAAGTGAGTACAGTAATATATCTTGCCCTGTGGGAAAGTGGGAGGGGAAGGAGATAAGTGGGGAGAGATGAAGGAAGGAAGGGCAGATTGGGGGAAGGAGCAGTAAGAAGCAAAATAGTTTTGAGGAGGGATAGGGTAAAAGAAGATAGAAAATAGAGTGAATATCAAAGGAAGGGAATAGGATGGAGGGTAATGCAGTTAGGAATAGTAAATGTGAAAGAATTGATGAGCAGGATGCTATCAGAAGGACTCATGAAAAAAAGCAATCTATCTACAGAAAAAGAATTGATGGTATCTGAATATAGATAGAAGTAATTTTTTGTTAGTCCCTCTTTCTAAAGACATTTTGTCTGTTTTCTTTCACAGCCTAACTAATGTAGAGATGTTTTGCATGACTGCACATATATAACTTATAATGAATTGCTTGAGTTCTCATAGAGGGTTGGAGAGAGAGGAAGGAAGAGAATTTGGAACCCAAAGTTTTTTAAAAATCGATGTGAAAATTTGTTTTACATGTAATGGGGAAAATTATAAATTAAGAAAGACATTTTTAAAATTTTAATAAAAAAGGGAAAAAAAGAAAATTGAGACACATGAATATTAAGTGATATTTCCAAGGTGACATCATGAGTCAGGATCAAATAGGAGAAAATACATAAAGCAATGAGGTAGGCATTAATCCTTAAGGATTAATCTAATTTCTCTTTGTATCTATCATGAGCAATGATAAGAAGTACTGAATGTCTTAATTTAGAAAGAATGTCATTTTTGAACCATTCATTCATTCATTTATTTTCAGGCAAAGCAGCAAATAGTCACATCTTAGAGAATTTAAACATCTTTAAACTGTTTTAACATTGCATACAGCTTTGAACATGGGTGGATGCCTACAACAAGGGAAAGGACTATTAAATGAGTCCTTCCCTTAACTCAACATAATAAATATCTTCTAATAATACAATTCTCTTTCTGTGAAAGAATTCTTTGATTTCTTTTATTAAGAGCCTTCATTAAAAGTTTTCTCTACCCAACTGTCATAGACTCATTGATCCTGATATCAAAATCATTGTAGTAGATAACAAGACAGAAAGGTTGGGGGTGAAGGAGAGAAGAAAAAAGATTTTTTTATCACATTCTGGGTTAGATCTTTGACCTCGAGATTCAGGTTAATGAGATGCTGGCTGTGTGTGTGCAGGACTAATTTATGCTTCTGATTTGATTCAGTCCTCTTTTGCCCTACATAAAGAAGAGTCTATATGATCTAATAGGAGAAAAAAAACAAAACCAGGAGTCAGTAGGTCTGGGCAGTAGTTCCAACTCTGCTAATAACTGGCTTTGTGATCTTAAGCTATTCAATCACTCTACGCTTAATTTTCTTATATGTCAAATAGGGTTAATAATAGAGTTGGAAATGAGTCATAGAATTTTAAAGCTTGAAGGGACCTTACAGGTAATCTCATCCATGTACCCTCATTTAATTTTTTTTTTTGGCAGGGCAATGGGGGTTAAGTGACTTGCCCAGGGTCACACAGCTAGTAAGTGTCAAGTGTCTGAGGCCAGATTTGAACTCAGATACTCCTGAATCCAGGGCCGGTGCTTTATCCACTGTGCCACCTAGCCGCCCCCTTCATTTAATTTTAAATATAAGGAAAAAGAGACAAAGTGTAGCTAATTATTACTGTAAGATGATTCCAGTGTGTTTGGGGACATTTTCTGGCCTAGTAAGACTGGGAAATAAAAATAAAGAAATAAGAATAAATAAACTCATTTTATCTTTTAAGGCAAATATTCTTACTGTAAATTCTTAGCCACATATGAACAGCTCAAATCATCTATAACAAGTTTGGTTTGCATTTTCGTGTTCCTAACCATTCCAAAGAAGCTTTTGGAATAATACTATAGAATTGACTCTGGTTTCTTGAAAGTAATCTCAGCAGACTAGAAGGTCTGAAAGGTTCTTTCCTAGAAGAAAATCTTTAAATGTAGCCTGTGTTTATTCTGAGGACTAGCAAAGCTAACTGCACAGAAGTTCATCACCAATAGATTTGCCCATTAAAGATGAATTATTTGGTCAAAGAAACTTATGAAATAGTCAAAAGTAGAAAATCATTATCATCCTTTAAGGCTTCCATCTATTTATATATTAATGATGGCAGAAAGAAGGAAAGGAGAGAAAAGTATATTAAACATCACAGTTTTTATCTTTCCTACAAATATTAACTTCAATATTCCAAATGTGAAATTTATATCCAATGAACAACATGACTGGAGGAAATAAGCCAAATGATATTGATATTCTGAACAGTAATTGAAATAAGGAAACTATTTTAAATAGCCATTTAAAAAATATTCATAGGCTTTCCTTAAAATGGTTTATAAACACATTAGTATGTTGGATTCATCTTCACCCTAAGGCAACAAGAAATATTATTTAATTTAATAACCCTGCCTTTCAATTCTCATGGGCAAAGACTAAATAATGGTAGGGAATGTGTTAATCGTTATAATTGTATCTACAACACTTAATATATGATAGGAGATTAAAAAATGTTTCTGAATTAAGAACAGTGGTTTTCAAACTTTTGGGTCATGGGACAACTTAAAACTTAATCAGTCCCTCCTCCAAGAACTTTTATGTATTATACCTAATACAATTTACTGCATTAAAAATAAAAGTTTTACTATTCTTATGAAAATAGTTTTGACCTTCTGAAGATCCCTAAAAGGATATTGAACATCCCTGGATCACGTTTCAAAAAACATTTCCCTAGAAGACAGTTTTTGTGTTTTTGTGTCTTGCTGTTTTTGTTTTTTTTTTGGAGGGGTGGGGGGTGTCAATATTTGTTGCAAAGAATGGAGAAAAGTAGATAAATTCTACTTCACTAATTCTTTTTACCTTAAAATTGATTAAACACATGCCTTGATACTTGTTAACTTCAAGTTAAAATGTGACAAAAGAAAGGATAATTAAAATTTGATAGAAAATATGATTTGAGATTAAGAGAGAAAAGAAGACAAATATCAATTTTTCAGAATACTTATACTTTACCTTCCAGGAAAACATATCAGGAAGGGAATTGGAAGAGTCTGGAAACAGTGAGTACTGACAACATCAGAGAAGATGCAATTGACTATATAGTAACAGGTAAACCATATAATATTGAGGCAGCTATGTGGCTCAGTAGAGAGAGCACTGGGCTTGGAATCAAGAAGATCTTAGTTCAAATCCCGCATTAGACACTTACTTGTTATGTGAACCTGGGCAAGCCATTTAATGTCTGTTTGCCTTAATCTGTGGAAAAGGAAATGGAAAACCCTTCCAGTATCTTTGTAAATAAAAGATTGTTATAACAGGTGGCACTTGAACTGAGTCTTGAACGATATAAAGAATTAATTGTTATTTGAGGTTTTTATGCTTCCGCGCACACTGGCCTGGGGCTCCGCAAACCGCACGGTGCTCCACCTACTGGTTGTAGCCTTTGCCAGGGCTCTGGCACCTCACTTCATCACCACTTGCCTACACCTACATGGGCCTGGCAAAATTATAATGATTGGAAGCCTAGTGAGGGCAGTCATGTGACTGTCAGAGCGGCCATCCCATTGGCTGGGGCTGTGTCAGGTGTTTCTAGGTTTGGGGGAGGAGAATTGGGCATTCTAGGTGGAAGCTGGAAGGTGACAGGCCTGCTGCTGCATATTTTCAGCTGATTCCTGGGCGGTGGTATTTTTTCAGGTATTTTAATTTCCCTTTCCCCATTTTATTTCCTTTCCCTTGATCCTACTGATCCTGTTTGTGGTTTTTTTTTTTTTTTTTAAGTTCGTTCTTGTTAAAATAAATCTTGTTCTGTTTTGAGGGAGGCTGCCTGTCTCCTTCCTTGCCCCAATATTGCGGCGAGCTGCTTAGCTAGCACTCCCCAATTAAAAATTGGTCCCCACAAGGAAGACATGGATTTCAAGACCTGGAGATCAGGAAGGAATATGAATAAGGGGACAGACATGGATCATAATGTGTTAGAAACATGAAGGCCAGTTTAGCTTCTCAATATATGATGTGGTGGGGAGTAATGTAGAAAAAAAGACTGAAAAGTGATATAGGAGCTTTCTTGTATTTTTTGGGGGTGAAATGTCCCCAAAGCTCAAAAGATAGCTTTCCTTATGCAATTATATTTTTAGAACAGAAATTCAAATAAATTTGCACATTTTTCTATTTAATCCTGACATTATAAGCCCAAAAAGTTCCATTAATCTACAAGTAGTACACTTCAAAGGTTTAGCATGGTAGAGAAGCCATGAAAGAGCATATGATGGTCATTTTTAGCTTGGGCTTACATCAATTTTGTCCTATTCAATCAATCAACAAGCAATTATTAAGCTCCTTTTATGTGTCAGACACTATGATCAGTGCTAGGAATATAAAGATAAAAGTGAAAGAATTCCTGCCTTCAAGGAGTTTATATTCTATTAAGGAAGATGACATATACATATATACATGAAATAGAATATTTAGAGTTGGTTTTTTTTTTAATATTAGCTTTTTTTGAAGAAGTACACTAGCAACTGCTGGTGGAGAGAGGGGAACCAGGACAAACAGAGAGAGAGAGAGACAGAACCAGAGATAGCCAGACAAACTGAAAGACAGGTAGATAGAACAATTATTATGTTCTAGGCACTGTGTTAAACTCTAAGGATTTAAATATGTACAAGCAAGACAATTTCTACCTTCCAGGACTTTATAATCTAATGAAGAAAGACAACAAATAATAGGAACCTGAAAGTTGGATGGGATAGATGGGGTGTATGAGAAACAAAGGGGCTCACACAGTTAAATCATAAGTAAAGTGAAAATGGTTGCAGCCCCTGCTGAAATATTAATCTAGACAAGCTGTCATCCCTCAGCAGAAAGGGCTTTATGGTGTGTGTGTGTGTGTTTGTGTGTGTGTGTGTGTGTGTGTGTGTGTGTGTGTGTGTGTGTGTGTGTGTGTGTGTGTTTAAGATGGGAAGACAGAGGGCAAGAAGGACAAATCTGGAGAGTTGATTCTTGAGTGAAGTGGAGAAACACCACTGGGATGGTGCCTGAAAGAGTGGGCCAGTTATGCAGGCAGGCAAAAAGGTTTCATGTAGATGGTGGTACCTGACAAGGGTTGTAAAGGACAAGAGGAATTCAATGGGGCAGAAATATGAGGAAACACATTCCAGGCATGAGGGACAAACAATGTAAAGGCAAGAGAGAAAAAGAGATAGAGAATCATGTGCAGTAGTAAGCATGCCAGTATAACTGTACCATAGACAGCACAGAGGTGAGGAATGTGTAAAAAAAATGGAAAAGTAGGAAGGGAGAAGATTGTGAAAAAATGAAATGCCAAACAAAGAACTTTATTTTTATAAGGACCATGAAAAAAATGCCTAGACCTTCATTATTTTTTACAGAACTGCTCTTTTTCTAGTTCATTAAAAATGTGAACAACAGCTTTTAATTACCTATTCTTTTTTATTCCTTCCTTTCCCATATTTTTCCAAATAAATTATGAATTCCCTGTGGGTTAGGATTGTGTATACTTCTCAACCACCAATGGACATTAGCTTTGTTTTGTATTTAAATCAGTAATAAAGGACTGACCAACTAAGGTCCAGTCCTTGGAGTATGCTTCTATTTGGTCAGTCCCCCATTAAACTTGAACTTATTAATTGATTGAATCAGGACCTATGGTCAGTGTAGAAAGTATAAACATCCAGAAGTGTAACCTCCCTTTTCTTCCCTATACATTATTTGCTTTTACTTTTTTCACAATCTTCACAAGACATTATCTTCATTACAACTGATAAATTTTGCAGTTTGGATGTATTCTCTGGCATGGGGTAGAAAGTATATAAAGCTGATATAGGTACACCTTTCTATCTTACCTGAAAGGCCCTCTCTCTCTAACTGGTTTCTTACAGTCAGGAGCAAAAGTCCAATTGTTCTTAGTGTTTTGAATAACTTTGCTTTTCTTATTATGGTATTCTTGCATTACCAAATAGAAGTTCAAGGGTAAGAACTCTAGTTGCTAATTCTAGGCACTCAATAAATATTTGGTGATTAATTGATTACCTGAAACAAATTGTTTTACAAGATTCTTCAGAGCTCTCCCTAGATGAACTCTTAGATTTCTATAAATTTATTGGTGGCTAGCATTTCAATGTTCAAAGTTTCTTTTCTTTTTTTTACTCTTTTTTTTTTCTTTTCAACTCCCCATCCCCAAATTACTAGAGTTGTCATATAGTACATTGATAAGACAACAGTGGCTTTTCTGTTCAACATTTAGCCCTTCTCCCATATTGTTATTATAATTTATATATATATATATGTGTGTGTGTGTGCGTGTGTGTGTGTGTGTGTCTGTGTATTAGATATACATATTTTTTTTGTCTTGATAGCAAGTATTAGCATTGTCCGAGTTGGCTAAATAGGCCAGGAGGGGTTTGGGAAATGGCTTTGTTCAATACCGTGACTGGATTATTCAGAGTTTCTGCCAACACCAAGTTGTTTTTAGGAGATATTGCTTCCCTCCACCTTCCATCTCCTCTTCAGTCTTTTTCACTAGAAAAGCATGAAGAACAGATGGAATGGTGTTTCCACTGGCAATGTATCCTTCTTTCACTCTGTTTTGCTTTGGCTGAGCTTGGAAGATCAGGTACAAGAAATTTTGGAGCCAAATTTCTTATTTGAAGTGTAATTTTATTGTTCAATCTCTTAACCTTGACCTTGTCACTATTCTTGTCCATAAGGCTGTGTGATTTGAATTTGGATAAATGCAATTCTGTCAGCCCGTCTGTCTCTGTCTCTATCTACATGTTTCTCTTTCTCTCCCTGCCTTTCCTTTTCTCTTTTCCTTTCCACACCTTTCCTGTCCTCTCTATTGAAATTAAATGACTGACTGACATAGAAGAAATTGATGTTTGGGGAAGTTGGTGTGTTGTGATAGAGTCAAATAAAACATGTGTGGTTTAGGTAGACAGACCTGTCAAGAGAGAAAACTTAGTTGGTAGAGATTTAATTGCTGTCAGGATGGAAGGAAAGAACTAAAATAAGAAGGCATATAACTGTCTGAGACATAGAATATTAAAGTCCTGCTGCCTCTATTCCATGTTTTATGTAAAAAGGAGAGCATAGTTCATTCAATGGACTAAGAGAGAGGTTTAGAAGTCAGAAGTTGATTGTCTTTGTGTGATTAACAGCCAGATTATATAAGCAAGTTCTGCTAGAAATCTCCAAGTTAGGAAGCACTTTAGTGCCCATCTAATCCTGCCTATACTTCAAAAAGAACTCCTCTGACAATGTACTTGACAAGTCATCATCACTTCTTTACCTGACAACCTTCAAGGAGGGGGGAACCAACACCTTCCCAAGGCAGCTCATTCTTACTGTTGGTTATCTCTGATTGTTAGGAAGTTTATTTTTACCTCAAGCTTTAATTTACCTCTTCTTCATCTTCAACCCATTCATCCTATTCTTACCTCTGCACCTAAGTATAAATGAGGATAATCCCTCTCCCAGGTGATAGTCTGCCAAATACTAGAAGACAGTCATCATGACCCCAATAAACTTTTTTCCTCCAGGTTACATATCTCAATTGAGATCTATATCATGTGAACTTGAGTTCCATTGCTGTCTTCTTCGTGAGATTCACTCAGTCAATAAACATTTATTAAGGATCTATTATGGGCCAGACATAATGCTATATGTTGCATATGATGAAGATGCAAACACAAAAGTGAGACAGCCTCCTGGAAGAATAAGTGTGTGTGTGTGTGTGTGTGTGTGTATGGGTAGGTAGGTGTGAGTTTAGATGATACAATATTTTCACAGATAAGTAAATAGAATATATATATCAACAAATAAATATATCAAGATAATTACATGTGTATATGTATACACATATATATATATATATATACATATACATATGTACAATGATGAGGGAGGGCACTAACAACTAGAAAAATAAGGGAAAGTCAGTGAAAGAAGTTGGCAGTCATGTTAAATCATCCTTGAAGGAAGCTAGATGTTCCAAAAGGCAGAAGTGAGGAAATCTAGCATCCTAGGGATAGGAAGAATCTGTGAAAGTAGAGGTGAGGAATGCAATGACCTGTACATAATAGGAAAACTCAAGAGTCCAGTTTGACTCACATTTAGAACATGTGATAGGTCGTAATATGTAATCAGTCTGGAAACAGACTAGAGCCAGGCTGTGAAAAGCTTTAAATGCTAAGCAAAACAGTTTTATTCCCACCTAAATGATAATCAATGAAACTTCTTGAGCAGAGAAAGAATATGGTCATCTTAACACATTGGGACTGTTGATATCCAATTTATCAATGTCCTTCCTCAAATGTAGTTCCCAGAATTCAACATAATACTTAAAAAGTATTGTGACCAGGGTGGAGTACAGCAGGACTATTGACTCCATATTCCTAAATTCTATGCCTCTTAATGAAATCCAAGATCATTGAAGATACTCAGTCTAATGCTTAGTAGACAGATGACAGGGAAAATCTAGTAATGAGTTTTCCTACTTATTACAGGATAGCAGCTATAATAATACCTTAAAAGATATGTTCATACCCACTCCTTCTTACTGCTATATTTCTAATCCTACGATATTTGAAATAATCACCAACTTATGTTTAGGGCAGCTAGGTGGCTCAGTGGATAAAGTTCCAGTCCTGGAGTCAAATCTGGCCTCAGATACTTACTATGTGATTCTAGGGAAGTCACTTTATCCTGTTGGCCTCAGTTTCCTTGTCTGTAAAATGAGCTGGAGAGTAAATGGCAAACCACTCCAGTATCTCTGCTAAGGAAATCCCAAATGGGGTCACAAAGATTCAGACACAACTGAACAACAATTTTGATTGTACTTATTCCCTTCACCACAAGAATACCTAAAATAAAATGCTTTAAAATTTACCAAGTGCATTGCATACATTATCTCATTTGGTCCTGCCAACAACTACGAGAGTAAGTAATAAACGTATTGTTAGCTACATTTTACAGATTGGGAACCTGAGCTTCAGAGAGGGTTAGGGGTCTTTTCCATGTACTTACAGTGAATAAGTTTTTGGAGCCAGCATGCAAACCATTGTAACCCTTAACCTGACTCCAGGTTCAATATTCTTTCCTCTCTATCTCTTTGGAACATTCTCAATCAAATACATGCTTTTTGTCCTGGATTTTGAAGGATGGCTAGGCTTTGGAAAAGCGGAAAGAAGCAGGGTGGAAGGGAGTCTGAGAGACACAGATGTGGGGATGAACATGAAATGAATCCATTCAAGGTGTTTTATATTTTGAAATTCAATGAGAATTTTCTAATGGCTTGTATCCAGCCTGCTGATCTTCACCCCTTTTCAGCATATTCACACCCTCAGTCATGTAGATGAAAACAGACACATTCTGTTTAGCTTTGTGCAAAGTGTTTATTCTTCAGCTGCTCAAACTCTACTTTCTATCCTGACTCTGCAATCCCAAGTTGTTTAGGGGAAAGGGGAAGGTGCAAAGGGAGTTCAAATAGAAGATGATGGAAAAATTATTCCAGCAACTTCCTGTATCCTCTTTCCACCTTTCCACAATACCTGACCTTGTAAATAGAGTCACTATGACATGTCTCTTTCTATTGCCCTACACAATCAATAAATGTTCAGTATTGATGCATGTGGTGGTGTTAGTGACTCTTTCTCTTTGGTGAAGAACATCTACTTGGAGGTGCTTGGTGGGATGCATACATAAAAATTACTAATGACTTATATGGGTTTTAAGCACATATTCAAGGGAGGAAAAGGACAAACAAGAACTCATGTAGAGGAGAACAGATTTTAAGGGCATTAGAGAGTGTATCTTTTGAGGATTGGCTGGAGGAAATAAGGATGTTTAGACTTAAATAAAACAAGGAGAACATGGTAGTCATCTTTAAGAACTTGTAGGACTCTCATATGAAAGGGAGATAAGATGCTCTACTTGGCCCCAAAAGACAGAACTAAGAGTAATGAAGAATGGTGCAGGCAAAAAAGCCCATTGGACATTATATACTAGATATCTTGGGAGATGCTGACATCTTAAACTCAACATATCTAAAACTGAACTCTACACCTTTCCCCTCAAAACCTCCATTCTTCCTAAATGTCCTATTACTTTCATGGCTTCCCCTATCCTCCCAGGCACCTAGGCTCACAACTTAGGTCTCATCTTCAGCTCCTCACTCTCGTTCAATCTTTATACAATCTGCTCCCAATCCATGTTGATTCTATCTTACCAATATCTCTTGTATAAACCCCTTCTCTTCTATGGCATTGCCATCACTCTAATCTCAGATCTCATTACCTCTTTCCTGGGCTATTGCAACAATATTCTGATTTGTTTTCCTGTCCCAAGTTCCAGTCCATTCTCCACTCAGATGTCAAATCGATCTTCATAAAGTGCAGGTCTGACCATGTCACACACTTTTAGCCAACCCTACTTGGTAAACTCCATGGCTCTCTGTCACCTCCTCTCTTTGGCATTCAAAATCCCTCATAACCTGCCCCCTCCTACCTTTCCAATTTACTTATATCTTACTTTCCTCCTCTATACCCTGCTCCATGCATTGTGTTATCCAATCATATCTCCTTGCTGTTCCTTATACAAGAAACTCCACTTCCTGATTCTGGGCATTTTCATTGACTGTCCTACATATCTAGAATATTCTCCCACCTCATCTCAACCTCTTGGCTTCCTAGGCTTCTTTCAAGTCCCAGTTAAAATATAACCTTATAAAGGAAGTCTCTCCCAATCCTTAATTCTAGTGATCCCCCTCTGAAGATTACTTTTTGTTTATTCTATACACAACTTGTTTGTACACAGTTGTTTTCATGATTTCTTCCCTATTAGTCCATGATCTCATTGAGAATAGAGGCTTTTACCTTTACATATTTTTGTATCCTCAGTACTTAACAAAGTGCTTGGCACATAGAAGGCATTTAATAAATTTTTATTGACTGACTGATTAGCAGAAGACTTAGGTTCAAATTCTGACATGCTGTCTTAGTACCTGAAGTCTCTGTGACAAGTTACTTCAGCCTTCTGTTTCCTCACCTGTAAAAAGTGAAGAATTTGGAATAGATGATGTCTAGTATCCCTTTAAATTTTAAATTTATGATCTTAACAACCTTGGGAATCACCTATGGAGCAAGTTGCAATAAAGGAGATGTCCACTAGATATGAGGAGAAACTTCCTAAATATTATAGATGGCCAAAAGTGTAATGGACTACCTAGGAGGAAATGGGCAATCCTTCATTGAATGTTTTCAAGAGGAGTTGAAATGGTCAATTATTGAGTTTGTTACATGTCTTGCCCCTTCAATATTATGACATTTCCCCCCCCCAATAAATAAATAAATAAGTAGTAAAATATATGCATAAACAGTTATCAAAAAAACTGCAAAAAAAGGGACTGAAAACATTTATCAACCATATGGAAAAGAACTTCATAACCTAACAGAAAAATCCAAATCAAAACAATACTCAAGTTTCACCTCATACTCAGCAAATTTACAAAGATGACAAAAGATGGATGCTTTATGTCCACGGGGTTGTAGAAAGATGGGTACACTACTGAATTGTGGGTGGAGATGGAATTGGTTGAATCACTATGGAAACCAATTTGGAAATATTGTTTAAAAATTGGCTAAAATGTCCAAATCCTTTGACCAAGAGATTCCAGTTCTAGGCACATACCCCAAAAGAATCAATAACCAAAATAAAAGTCCTACAATTGACAAAATGTTTAGATTGTACCTAGGATTTATATACCTACTTACAGTTTATCTCATTTAAATTTTACAATCTTGGGAGATAGATGCTATCATTATTCCCATTTTATGGGAGGTGAAACTTAGGGAGATATAGGTTATGATTTGCCTGGATCACACAATTAATAACAATCTGAGGCTGGATTTGAACTCTGGGCTTCCTACATCTAGGTCTAGCACTCATTCTACCATACCAACTGACTGTCTCTTTAAAGCAGCAGTTTTTATTTGTTAGTTTTAGTAAAGAAATGGGAAAAAAGTAGATGACCTTCAATTACGGAATGGCTAAATAATGTGTTGAAACACTAATCTAATGGAATATTATTCTGTTATAAGAAACTATGATTATGATGAAATCAGAGAAACATGGAAAATTTTTGATGAACTAATTGAAACTGAAGTAAGCAGAACCAGACAAAGTATATACACAATTACTACAGCAATATAAATGAAAACAGCAACCGCAGCAAAAAATGAAAATCTAAAGCTAGAAAAGAATAATGACCAAACTTGGCTCAAAAAAAAAAAAAACAAAACCAAAATAAAAATTTACTTCCTATATCTTTCAGAATCAGAATAATACTATAGAACACCTTATATACTCTCAGAACTTTTATATATATATAGCCTAATTTTGTTCAGTTGTTATTTTGTATTTTGTTGGGTTTTTTTTGTTCACTTTTTCATTTTTTTTTTGATAAAAGCTACTTCTATAGAAACTTAGGCAGAAGTGATATATTTGGAAATATAGATTATGTAAAATAATCAATAGTACCAATTTTGGGGTGAAATATAAAAACATAATCCAGTTAAATTGGTAGAATTATAAACTACAATTGAGTAGAGAAATATTTTATGGGAGTATAGGAAGAGATTTTTTAGACACTCCATTAGAACCAGGATTTTTAAGGAAATGGTTTAGGCCACCTTAGGATGTTCAGTATTCAGTCATTAGCTATACTCATTAGCAAGAAAGCTGTTTGGGACCAGTCTCTGCAGCAGCCAATATAAGAGAAGTCTAATGTGAGTCAACAAGTGTTCATTCAGACAGGTGGTGTATGGTAGTAGGCAATAGCAAAGTGTCAGAAGTGTCTAGCAGAGGGAAGTCAAGCCTGCTTACGATCACTGTAGTCTAAGAACAGAACTCCAATCCCATATTGATTGGGAGGAGAGAAATATGCAGGACCTCAGTCCTAGAAAAAGAACATTAATCAAGGAAATGAATCAGAGATTCAGGCATAGGAGGGAAAAGGCCGGCGCCCAATTATTGGAACAGAAGCTTAATCTCAGATGAATAGCCAATACTCAATTATTGTTTCAGGAGAACAAGGTCAGATTACTAGCTAATATTTATAGTACCATGAAAATCTGAGCTTCACAAGTTATAAATGTATTTATGAATCCCTGTAGTTCTCTGTTAGCACTGTTATTGGAGAAATATTTTGGAAGAACAGGGACTAAGTTAAACATGTTTTAAATAATGGATGTTATGGAATGGCCTAGTGTAGGAGTGTGGGGAGAGTCAGATCCAGGTGAATTCCTTGGTGGATGAGAATAAATTGTCATAGTTTTCCTAGTAATGACCCTAACAAGGGCGTTTTTTTTCCTCTGTGCTTTCCTGATGGGAAGGAAGCCCTGATACTATGTAATCATATATATTAACTTTTTGAGTGATCATTATGTCCTAATAAGAAAAATGCCATTCATGTACAACCTGGATTATGCTGGTAAATATTTAGCAACTGATGCTAATTTTGGGGGTGGGGCAATTAAGTGACTTGCCCAGGGTCACACAGCTAGTAAATGTCAAGTGTCTGAGGCTGGATTTGAACTCAGGTCCTCCTGAGCCACTTAGTTGTCCCCCTAAAAAAATAATTTTTTAAGTATGCACTATATCCTTTTAAGGTTTTCTGAATTATTAACATTTTATTCATCATTTTCTTAAATCTACAAATTAACAAAACAATAAATGAAGCCCTGATTTATAGTGTTTCCAAAGCATAAATGCTCACTCTGAAAATTTGCAATTGGCTCAAGCCTGGTTTAAGCTGGTTCCATCACACCCTTCTGTAGCCTAGGCTGTATTTCTAATAGAATTTTTTCTGAGATTTTGTTTTATAACCCTAAGAATGTTGTGGTTGTCGTTATTGTTGTTGTTGCTGCTGTTGTTTTGAGAGCCTCAGCTATAATGCTTAGCTCAGTGACTGCAATGGGGCTCTGGAATCTGTTGTGGAGCTGTCTGCTAGCAAGGGTTAAGAGATCCTAGCATTAGGGACTAAAGTTTTGCAAGTGGAGGGGACTAGGCTAATTTTTACTGATTCCTTAAATTATGCCACATGGGTGGCTGCTTTCTATATCCAAAAAGATTTATGATTTTACCAGCTTATCTCTTCACTCCAGGGATGCAGATGACAACCCATCCCTTCTTGTCCATACTGTGTAATGGGCCTATGTCCTCCCATTAATTGACCAGAGAAGTTCTATTCAGAATCCTAGAGACCTTCACTTATTGCCCCTAACTTTTTGAGACTGCCCACCTGTCATCCCTTACCATATGATCATCATATCTTCTCTTCCTTTCATATACTTCTGAGATTATATCATTTAATTCTATTCTCTTTCTAAGATCCTCATCAATTATATCTTCTAGCCTCTTCCCTTTCGCCCTGGGCTTTGTTGTGGTCTTCTATGTTATATTCTTTTTTAATTATATAGAGACTTATCTACCATACAGAAAAAATGGTAGAAGGTTATAAGAACCTCTTATAAAGATTTAAGGAAGAATATTTGCTTTTGTTTGTTTGTTTTTTCATTTTGTATATTCCAACCAATCTTTCAAGTGATACTTGAGCTAAGACTTGACTGAAATTAAGGATTCTATGAGGCAGAAGTAGAGAGTGAATCCTGGACATGGAAGGACAACATGTGCAAAGGTCCTTGGTTTAAATCCATTTAATTTAATTTCAGAACTAGAAAATTCTAGAAGGGTCATCTAGTCCAAACTTCTCATTTTACATGAGATAAATAACTGAGGCTAAGAGAGATCCAGTAACCTGTACAATATCACACAGCTAATTAGAGGCAGAAACTGATCACTATACATTTTTAAGGAAATAGTTCCCACATGACCAGTTTTAGAAGTTTAGATAAAAAATATATAGTATACTTCCTTAAGAAATGTTTAGTAAGATGAAATGAATTCTATTTGGAAAAAATTAATATAATAGAGGAATTACTATTAAGGAAACCTCAAAAACTAAGTTAATACACAAAGAGATATTTGTAAATAAGCAATTATCACTTTCTGGTTTGATATTTTTCATTAGATTTTTTTCAAATATGGAGGCTTTTTTCCAGAATTCAGAAGCTACCATTATTTTCATTTTAAAATAAATGATAACCATTTTTTTCATATCAATAATAAAAAGCCATTCAATGACCTTTGAGACTTTGTATATCAACCTTCTGTTTAAATAGGAATGAACAGTTTTCCTCCCAATTACTATGCCCTAATTTGGGATCGTCTGCATCATGTAGCTTTAAGGAGTCTATTGTTGGATCCCATAGAAATGCAATAATATTAGAACAATAATAACTATATATAGCAGAGTGCCCTGGTGGATAGAAAATATATTTATATGAAAGACAGTAAGGCATAGTGGACAAAAGACTGGTCCTGAAGTAAGAAAAGCCTGGGGGCAGCTAGATGGCACAGTGGTTAAAGCACCGGCCCTGGATTCAGGAGTACCTGGGTTCGGATCCGGCCTCAGACACTTGACACTTACTAGCTGTGTGACCCTGGGCAAGTCACCTAAGCCCCATTGCCTAGCAAAAAAAAAAAAAAAAAAAAGAAAAAGAAAAGCCTGATCTAAAATCTTGGCTCTGACATACAATTGAACTGCAGCTCTGGGCAAGTTATTTAACCTCTTAGTGCCCCCAGTCTTGCTAATAATGTAAGTAGTAGGGGCAGCTAGGTGGCGCAGTGGATAAAGCACCGGCCCTGAATTCAGGAGTACCTGAGTTCAAATCTGGCCTCAGATACTTAACACTTACTAACTGTGTGACCCTGGACAAGTCACTTAACCCCCATTGCTACACAAAAAAATATAATAATAATAATTAATAATGTAAGTAGTAGAGTAGGCACTATTATTCATTGGTAGTGGGTGTTTCTTCCTAGGAGTCCCTTATATCAATGAAGCCACAGATCCTATTTCAAAAGTTTATGTAATTCTTGATAGTTTAAAAGTTCTTCTCTTCTATTACAATCTCTTTTTCCTATGATCTCAATTAAGTAAATAAGATAAAAGTTATTAATCCTCCTTTTGTGTGGGGAAACTGAGACACCTTGGCAAATCAGTAATGATGTCAGAGCTAGACCTCAAGTCTTTAGGCTTTTCATTAACTGTTCTTTCCATTACATATTTAAATATTTTAGCATTTGTGTTGATTTTTGTTATTATATAGACATATTTTCAACAGCTCAATGATTAGCAATGTAAATTAGAAGTACATAAAACTTTAAATACTGGTGCCATTTATAACCAAATGACTAATCCAAGAAAAGTTAAGAGAAAGAGATTGGAAACTCAAAGTGTTATTTCAACAAGCAGACATTTCACATTTTCTCAAGGGTGTCAAGGAAAACTTAATCAAGATTAACTGAATTTTTGTTTTCCTGAAAGAATAAGCAGAAACGCAATCATACCCATACTAATTCCTTCCTTTTGAAGAACATATCAGGGTTATCAACACTTTGTATTTGGGAATCTTTTCTGATTAAGAAAAACTGAAATGTAAATATGTATTTCAAAATAAGGTACACAACATTCAAAGCTCACCCCCAAACAAAAGCTACCATCCCAGTGGGAGTGGCCTTAGGCAAGCAGAGCTCTGTTTCACCATGACAACAACCTCCTGTCAGGCTATGGTCTGTCCTGAGGGAGCTACTCATTTTCTGGCAAGCAGGTAAGCATCCATAGTGACCTGTGTGGTTGGTTATTTAATGGAAATTAGAAGATAACAGAGAAGTTATTCTTTTGAGAATTACTGTGCGTACCTGAAATCCCCATATGGCCAGTGCTCAGCAGGGTCAGACCAAGCTGAGATTTAGATGGAAGATTGCCAAACGCAGACTTAGGCCATCATAATTCAGTAGGTGGCACACTTAGTCCTTTGTCTTGATTAACTACATATATGAAGTTTGAAGAAGTAGAATAAATTTACTGTGGTCTATGACTCAATAAGGTATTGTGATGCTCAGTAACCAAAGCATAAGACTTATTTTGAATCTATCTTGAGACATGTTGCTTCTTCATAAAGAAATTATACAAATAATAGACCATTTGTCAACTGTCCAGATGTTTTATCCAGATGTTTGACAAGTATACTTGTATATTTAACCATTTTTGTCACTTTTCCTCCAGCAGTTGGGAGTCATGTAGATGTAACCGGAAAGCCATAATCCCACAATTTGTGGGATCTTTTAGATAGTACATCATTTGGTGCTGTACTATAACTCAAATAATATTCCACTTCTTCCAAAATGACTTCTTTGATTGCTCCAGGCCTCAATGATCTTTACTTTTTTATATACTACACAATTTAGCATAGAATTATATACTATTATATTTATTATTTTCTGTTGTCTCTTTTGTTCAAGTCTCATCTACCCAAACTATTCTTTAATTCCCATAAGGGTAGGAACTGTGTTCTGTGTTCCTAGATAAGCATATATTAAGCACTTTGTGTATGCATGTGTGTGGATATAGATGCGCAAGTGTATACATAATCAGATAAATTACAATGAATTTAAGACTGGTGAATGTCAAAATGGTTAATACTATTTTGTATATGTTCTCCTATGTAATGCTGTGGAAAGATGGGTAGATTTGGAATCAGAGGACCTGGATTCAAATACTGTTTCTGCCACAGTATCGTCAAGTATAAAATTAGAGCTTCAACTAGATGATGCCTACAATCCTTTCCAATTCTAAATTCATAATTCTTTATTCTCATAGATACTATAAATGAGCTACTTATTACTAAAATTTTCAAAAATCACTGGCCACAAAATTCAACTTGGTTATTAGTAAGTAATAACTAAGCCAATGTGATACAGAAAATGAATGGACCTCTCAATGGATGAAAATCAAACAGATGGAGAAACACAAGGAGAGCTGTGAGGAGCTTGGCAAACTGAGTTTCAACCACATCTCTGACCTTGAAAAAGTTTATTTGAATACATGACCCTGATTGGTGAAGTTGAAAGCTATTTTGCCTATTAATACTTGTATCTCTAACACAGTGATTAGCAATTAATTGGCATTTATTAAATGCTCATTTTTATTTAAATCTATCTATCCATTATCTACCTATCTCATAATTAGCAGAAGCTAAATTCATCAGGGATACCCCAACCTGGGCACAAGCATCTTTACATTGGTACTATAGTAAAAAAAAAAATATAAACAGAAAACAAACATGTATAGCATGAAAGATACTGGAAGAGAAGGAGAGATTGAAGATTAATCCATTTTATTTCTCTACTTGAATTTTCCTTAACTGCTCTCCCTGGCTAAAATCTCTTACTACAGTCCCAACTGTCCATTTTTGCACACTAACACTAGATTAATATTCCAGGACATGGAACTTTGGTCTTCATTAAGAAACCACTGAAGAAGGGGGTAACAACATAAAACTCCTTAACTCAAAACTCTCTACTATTTGGCTTAAACTGCCTTTCCAAAATGTTGCTTTGTTTTCTTTTGTTTTTCTTCTACTGCCCTATTAGAATCCTTTCTTCTTTAAACTTGTCCATACTTGCCCCTAACATACATTGTGATTTCCTATCAATGTGCTTTTTACTAGTGCTATTCCCTGGGCCTAGAATGTTTTCTCTCTTCTTCCTATTTGAAGTCTTCCCTTCATTAACTTTGCCTATTCTTTCATCTAGCTATAGCACCCTCAGTCAAATTCTAGTTCCTCTAAGGAGCCTTTCCTAAAGATCCCAACCAAACTGATCTTAACATACCCACTGAACTCCCATTACCCTTTATTTGGATCATATACAAACAATAACAGCAACAAGAACATTATGGTAGACAAGAAAGCAACACGTATTATGAAGTACTTACTATGTGCCAGGCACTTAGTTAAGAGCTAGGGTTATACATATAAGCAAAAAAAAAAAAAAAAAATGAGTCTTTGCTCTCAAAGAGCTTACATTTTAATGTTAGAGGACAACATATAAAGGAGGGTTTAAAAGTATTTGGGGAGAAGAGAAGACAGTGGTTAAATCCATAGATCTAGAGTCCACAGAGCACAGCTAGAAATGAAATAAAGCACGGCCATCGTAGGTCCTCAAATAGAGGTCCTAGAAGGAAGTCACCAATGAAAGAATTGGGTCAACATGATGGAAGGATATTCCAAATGGCAGCTGAATTGAAGATCAATGTCTAAGATCCTATCATCTGAAGAATATCCAGTAGGGAAATTAAATAATTTATCTTATATCAGTAGATACCAATTATAGTGGATGAAGCACCAGATGCAGATATCAAAAAGACTTGAGCTTGAGTCCCAATTCTGCCATTTACCAGCTTTATAGCCATGGACAAATCACTTTGCCCCTCTGAGTCACATTTTACATATTGTGAGAAAATAATTATTGATAATGGATTTCTTTGGGGGACACAGCTTTCTCTTCACCCCCACTTGTAGAAACTTTAGCTAATGTCTTTTGGGACTAGTCCAGGAGCCCATGGGTGGATCAATAGAAATGGAGATTTGACTAGATGAGATTAGACACACTTGGACTTCATCTGCCTTGCCCTTCAGAAATGGTCTTTATATACACTTCCCCATTAGGTCATTACATCATTAAGTCATCGGTAAAGCTCATTTTAAAATGGACCCCCCTCAGGTCATGTCAACCAATGGAATTCGATGTTGCTAGCCAATTAGCTTTGATCAGTGTGTAAGAGGCACCTCTATTGGAAGAGAAGAGACTGAGATCATGAGGTGAATGCCATTCTGGGTGGCATCCTAGGTGAGGAAGGTTGTGTAGTTCATGAGCGCTTTCTTCTTTAGGTAATACAGAGATTCTGAACTCTGATTGGGGCCATGGGCTCTCTCTTGCCCTGAAGATTCTCTTGAAGTAGTCACATGCTCTCTCCTCACCTTTCTAGAACTCTTCATGCTGGGTATGTATCTAGTGGAGAAGTCAGTCAGACATGTGGTCAATACTTGAGTAATATGTGATCTTAATTAATAATAAATGCTTACTGCCAAAACTGTTTCAAAAGTCTTCAATTTATAAGTATCAGTATCTTATAAAACCCCAGCCTAGTACACCAGTAATTTAGACATAAACAGCCTAGTCCCACAATATTTTAAATGACATAGTATGTAAAATGGGAATATTAATTCTTATGCATCTAACTAACAAGTTGTTGTAAGCAAAAATCTGTAAATGGTATAGTGCTATAGTGTTATATATAAACTATTCTTACCTTTTTACATGTGTCATTCTTATCCCCTCAGCTAATTTGTAAACTCCTTCAGGGCAGGGATCATTGCTTCTAGATCCTAGCTTCTTCAACTGTGGGTCATGACCCCATATGGGGTTGCGTAACTGAATGCAGTTGTTGCAAAAAATTTGGCAACAGTCAAAGATTATGTATATCTATTTTATATACCTATATACTCAGGGTCACTTAAAAATTTATCAGGCAAAAAGGGGCCATGTGTGGAAAAAGTTTAAGAATCTCTCTACTAGATTATAGTTGGTTTGGTACCATGACCAGTGTTGGGCATAGAACAGGTATTCAATAAATAGTAATTGAGTTGATTTCAAGGAAAAAATGAACATGTGCACTAGAAAATAAAAGATATAAATATCTATGCTAAAACATTTCCCTTGTATTGACAGCAATAACTCCTTGCTTGTGAGTAACTGACAAAGTATGTGTTTATTAAGCCCTTGCCCATCACTGTTAGAGTTGCAAACTACCATTTTTGTGTGCACTCTTTTCTCCCATCTTCACAACAAAATAGCTGTGTTCTCACTGTTTTACAAATGAGGAAATGGTGGTATTGAGCAGCCCACTTTAAAAAAACAAAGAGCTTCCTGTAATGCACTAGGCAGTGAAAAGGTTAATATTTCATTTAAGTGTGCCTACAGCTCCAGCTTAGCCCACTGATATAAATTAGCCACAGACAGGACCTTGTAGTGGAAGAAGTATAGACTTGGAGCAGAGAGCCTGCCTTCAAAGAACTTCCATTCTATTTGATTGTATGTAATCTGCTCACTTAGGACAAATTAGTATTGAAAAATGACAAAATGGTAAAAAGCTGCCTCTAATGAGTTGTGTGCCCACGAACAAGTCACTTTTATGGGATCATAGAATTATAGATTTCAACTGGGAAAAGACCTTCAAGGTCATCTAATTCATCCTCCTTTTCCCAGATTTTACAAAAGAAAGGTAGGCCAGAAAGGATAAATGACTGCTGAAGTCTCACAGGTAGTAATTGAAAAAAATAAAATTTGAACCTAGGTCCTCTAACTCTAAACCAGCACTCCTTTATACTGTACCATATCCTGAAGTCTCTTACTGTAGTCCCAGCTATCCATTTTGCACACTGGACCAGTTTTATCTTCCTAAAATGTGGAGCTTTGGCCTTCTGTGTTTCTCAGTAAGGGAATGACAAAGTCAAACTCCTTAGACTAATACTCAAAGTTCTCTATTATTTTGTCCAAGCTGCCTTTACATGTTTATTTCCCTCTGCTGTTTCCTCATCTACAAAATGGGAAAGGTAACAGTACCTGCCTGACAGGATTATAGAGAGGCTTAAATGAGATAATGTACGTTAAGGACATGGACACCTTAGAGTTCCACATAAATGGTCCCTACTGTTATTTTGATCTTTGTGTTGTTATGGAATACTGGGAGGCATAGAACCACCTGACTGCAGTTTCTTGAGCAAAGTTAAGAGGTTCTCTCATCTACCCCCTCCAGACAGGCAGGAAAGGATTTTTAAAATCCCAGCTGATGCTCATGAATCCTTTCACTGAAAGCTCTCCAGGGATGGTGGCTCCATCAGTTCCCTTGGTAGCTATTTTACTGTCTCACAACCTTCCTAGCTTATTAGTTTTTCCTTTCTCTGAAAGTAATACCCTTCTGTGACAATCAAAACTCATTTTCTCTTCAGGTTCTCTGTTGGGAGAAGACTCGCTAGGTATTATAATGGATTATCTAGTCGATGAAATTCAGAAACATGAACGTTAAAATAAATATATCTGATATAAAAAACACCAGCCCAGAATAAGTAGAGTTTATTAAAAGGTGGAGCCCCAGAACAAAGCTCCCTGAATTTGAAAATTAACTTTTATTTTGTAGACATTAAAAGAAATACAGGAAAGTAACTGTCCCCAGGTAGGTTAATGTGGGGTCCTCCATCATAATTCTTTTTTTCTCTATTGGCTTTTCTAAAATAAAGAAGCCTCAGTAGGAAGAAGAAACAGATCAATGGAGAGAAATCAGTGGTCACTCTAGCTTCTGAACTAAAGACAACATTAGTCCCAAACCAGTAATGCTATAAGCCAAGGGAAACTTCTCCATTCCCTTATATGTGATAAAACTAGCTGGAATTATCTCTCTTTGGTTTCATATTTTTCAAGCTTTTAAAGGATTAAACTTTTATTGGGAAAATTGTGTTTAACTCTAGACGTGGAGAATGCATTTTTGGCTCAGTTGCTTCCACAAAAATGAGCTCCTTTCTTGGCTGTAATCTCATAAGTAAAGCAATAGTTTGCATCCAGGGTTTGAAAGCACACCACAGAGGAAAACACCTGCTGACTACAGCTAAAACTTAACACACTTCTCTGACCTCCCATCAAGTAACTCATAGTGCCCTGGACTTGGAGTCCGGAAGACATGCTTATGTACTTACTGCCTAAGATACTAAGATTGTAGCCCCAGCCTAGGCACTTAACCTTAACTTGCCTCAATATTTCTTCATCTATAAAATGGGGTGGGGAGGACATTAAATTCAATAGATTCCAAGGTTCCCTCTAATTCTAAATTTATGATACTATTGTTAAGGGCTAAAATTCTAGCTAGTCTGTCTAAAATATCCAATGAGTGGTCACCAATAAATTATAAGCTTTAGCAAGAGTTAGACTTTTAAGCATTTATTAAGGAGAATAAGAATTTGGTAAAGAGAGAGAAAAAGGCCTAGATTCCTATCTATTAAAGGGAGAGCACATTTCTAGCTCCGCTCTCCACCAGAGTCCCAAGGAAAGAGAGCGAGACTGAGCGCCAGTCTCTTCCTTCCTCCTCCCACTCGCCCGCGTCACTTCCTCATGCCAAAGACAAGACTCCTGGTCTTGCCCTCAAAGACCTTCCCTTCATGGGTGGAACTCTTCTACAGTAAGTCTCCAGCAGGTGGCGTCATTCCAATCGTTACACTATGATCTTTAAAATAAATAGGGAGATTTGGCATTTTGAATAGGTAAGGCGCAAAGACTGTAGAAGAAAGGCTTCCACAAAAAGAAAGAAAGAAAGAAAGAAACAAAGAAAGAAACAAAGAAAGAAAGAAAGAAACAAAGAAAGAAAGAAAGAAAGAAGGACCTTCAGATCTATACATTTAAATTTAATCGTGAATGAAACAAATTCTCACCTACTTTAATCATTCAAACCAAATAATAATGGCTAGAATTTATATAGTGCTCTACCATTTGTAAAGCACTTTACAAATATTACCTTTTTTTATTTTCACAACAAACCTGGAAGGTAAGTGCTATTATTAACACCCTTTTTTACAGATCAGAAAATTGAGGCAGGCAGTGAGTCAGTGACTTGTCCATGGTCAACAGGGAAGCTAGATGGCATAGTGATAGAGCAGTGGGCCTAGAGTCAGGAAGACCTGAGTTCAAATACAGCCTCAGACACTTACTAACTGTGTAACCCTAGGCAAGTCACTTAACCTTGTTGACCTCAGTTTCCTTTTCTATAAATGAGCTGGAGAAGGAAATGGCAAACCACTACAGTATCTTTGCTAAAATAACCCCAAATGGGATCACAAAGAGTCAGATGTGGCTGAAACAACTGAGCAAGAAACAGAGTCACACAGGTAAGAAGCTTATTAGACCAGGTTTAAACTCAGCTCTTCCTGATACCAGGTTCAGCATTCTATTTACTATAACCACTAAATTTAAATGTCTTCCTAATATTCATTTGGTGCTTAGCACAGAATGAGATACTTGCAAGGGGAAAGATAAAGCAATATTTAGATTATAGAGGAATCTTTAATGTACTTAAAGTGTGTGGCAGTCTCTCAGGGTTTAGGAATGTCCTCCCCTTTACTGTTATACCTGGATTCGAGGTAGGGCATTTTGTTTCAGCCTCCTTCTTGTATGTTAACAAATAATGCAGAATTTTTGTCATATTAAAGAACAATAATGATTCTTTAAAAAGGAAGCATTGTAACATCAGAAAATACATCATTTACCCCCAGCAAACCACTTGATCTCCACAGCACTATAACTATTTTCTACCCTGCCCCCCCTCACTGAAGTCACTCAATAAACATTTATTAAGTCCTTAATATGTGCCAGTCATTGTACTAAGTGTTGTAAATAGAAAGAATTGCAAAACACACGGTTCCTGTCCTTAGGGAGCCCATATTCTGTTGGGAGGGAGAACATATAAACACTTGTGGACATAAAAGTTATATACAGTGTAAATGGTAGAGAACGTTAGATGAAAGGACCTACCTTTTGGGGAAGGGGAAGAGCACTGGGAAAGGATTTTTGCAGAAGGGTGGGGGGATTTGAGCTGACCCTTGAAGGAAGCCAGGGTGAAAAGAAACAGCACTCTAAGAATGGGAGAGCAACCAAAGAAGATACACAAAGTTGAGAGTCTGATCTCTCCCTCCTTCTTAGGAAGGAGAAACTGGGCAGTCATTCAATATGAAGAGGGCACAATAACTCATAGCTATGGCTATAAGGGCTTGAGAAGCAGCTCCTGGTGTTTCCTGGTTTCTTTTTCTGCCTCAGCCCTTTACAGAACCTTGGGCTGCTCCAAACAGTGGGTGGGGCACTGTCCTAATCACTGGGGCTCAGCAAGACAGGAGCAAAGCTGCTCTGGCCTTGCCAACTCCTCACACTTAGGAAGATGATTACTGCCTCTCTCCCTGCCCAGCCACAGCTCAGATATACCAGGCCTCCCTCAGTCACATTAGTGTCTGCAACCTTTTCTCTTTTCTTGCTTTCTTGCAGTGTTCCTTTTTTGCCCATCTAACCACTCCAGTCCCCAGAAACATCACATTAAATGCCATTATCTGGGAAGTACTGCCCTGAGAAATCTGGTATTCAAATTCATTCGGGCCCTTCTAACAGATGATAGGGCAGCTACATTAGAAATTACTAAAGAAAAATACAAAGATAGACTATACTGAAGGCTAAATTATATAGTACCAAGTATATGAGGTACAGCAGTTCAGGGAAGAAAGAGATTAATGTGGGATGAATACTTGGGGAAGGATCAAGGGTCTATTTATGTGTGTGTGGGGGGGAAGGGGCAGAGTGGAATATGGCTTCATTTGGGCTTTAAAAATGGGGAAAGTTTGGATTGGGGAGAGAAGAAGAAAAAGAGGCTAATTTAATCAGGAAGAATAACATAAGCAAAAGTACAAGAGGGAAAACAAATGGAATATGAATGGCTTATAGAGGGTACCTGACAGGAAAAACTCACCCTTCCTGGAGTAGAGGATACATTAGGAAGTCAGGAAAAAACTAAGATGGAAAGGTGTGACGAATGCTGTACTTGGCAGTTGGTCACTAAGGCACAGTAGCTGGGCCCAGAGGAGACAGGACACTAAGACACTACTGCTTTGGAGGCCAGGCATGAGATCTGTCCAGGGTAATCTACCTTTAGTTAGAGGCATTAGTCTCCCCTTTCTTCCACTCCTCAGGGCTTTAAGTGCCCTATCCTGGCACCTGGCACAATCATTTTACTTGTCCCAGGGCCTCAAAGTGAGGGGCTCTGCAAAAGAGAAAATTAAAAAAAAAAGAAAAAGTAAATAATGTACAATATGGATTAGGCATGGGACAAGCACTTTATTCCCGCACATTCAAGAAAGGCTAAACAAACAATTCACAAGCATGCTCAGTAACTTAATTACTTCTGAGAGGATGATTGTTGTTGTTGTTTGTCCTTCATTCTTGAAGAGGACCATGACATTAGGAAATGATGTCACGACTTGCACTGTACTGGATTTCAGTGAGGGAGGGCTGTGCAAGGTCACCAACCTTACTCTCTTCTCCAGAGCCATCTAGGCCAGTGGCAAGATATAAATCAGTATGACTGGAGATGGCCCCGGATATTTAAGGCAATTGGGGTTAAGTGACTTGCCCAGGGTCACATACCTACTAAATGTTTGAGGTAAGATTTGAACTGAGGCCCTCTTGACTCCATGGCCAGTGATCTAGCTGGCTTGGGATAATATTTAAACTTCATCAGAACATAAAGAATTTTGTGGGATTGTTGATGAGGCAATTTACATTTCTTTTCTATTCTACACCATAAATCTACTTTGAATCCAAACCTTCTTTGACCACTGTGAAATAGAACTTCAAATGTAACAGTAACAGTAAGAAGAAAAAAAAGTATTAAAAGACTAATATTACCTTACATATAACATTCTTCTATACTGAAATTTTTAAAAAAATTTTTTTTTTCCTTTGTGGGGCAATTAAGTGTCTTGCCCAGGGTCACACAGCTAGATATATTGAATTTTTTTGTCTGTGTGGGGCTATGGGGGTTAAATAACTTGCCCAGGGTCACACAGCTAGTAAGTGTCAAGTGTCTGAGGCAGAATTTGAACTCAGGTAGTCCTAAATCCAGGGCTGGTGCTTCATCCACTGTGCCACCTAGCTGCCCCTATATTGATTTTTTTAAAAAATCTATTTTTTAAAAAAGAATTGAGGATAAGATTATTATAATTTATTTACTGATTATCATTTTCAATTCATTTACAAAGAAAGAATATTATTCCATTGACTGTCTGTCCTACTGGGCTTTTGGCGTCTTGCTATATGTCTTTGACAGTCATTATTAATAAGTGGGTGACATGAGGCACTTGAAGAAGAATATATCTTCTCTGTCTTCAAAGGGTTTATAATTCTTTTGGGTTGAAAGGAATATATACGTGTACTGCATGTTTAATGTCTACAATCCAACATGGCGATCTGGGTCTGCGGAGCTCTGTTGCTACTTCTGCTCCCAAGGTTCTAGGAGATTCTGAGAACTGGGAGAGTAATTTTTAGTACTTTGACTCGTGAGCCCCCACAGATGTGCTTACCTTTATGACTATCAATTGAATTCAATTAATCATCATGATTTACCTAGCTTTTGGAAAGGGATATTTAGTAATGTTGTTTATAAGAACATATTAAAAAACATTTCCTCAAATCTGACATATCCTCCCAAAAGTACAAACAGGCTGCATAGAAACAGGTCCCAAACACATGTGGACAAAATGGAACTCATAGATGCAAGGTGTTAATGTCCCTTTCTCCCTTTTGTGGGGTCCTCAAGAAGTTTCTTTTAAATATTGGACAGCTTTCTGATGAAATCCTTACAGAGTCCTGAAGCGCTCTCTCCTCAGTACATCTAGTTTGTTTTTGATTTCTGATGCAGAAACTGCCATCAGCTGTTGTCAATCAAGGATATTGTTAGGACACTGATGAGAAGTGCAAATCTTTTGAACTTTTGAAGTTCACAAGGTCTTGTTCTCATCAAGGGTGTGGAAAGAGAGGCTTTCTCCATGGGATTTCCACTAAGGGTCTTGCCTGGGCTATTCTCTCCTCTATGCTGCCAGATATTGGAATCACCCAGGCTCCAAACTGTTCTGCTATTTTGTATAAAATGCTCATGTCATCACTGAGTTTCTTCAGTCAATCCAAATGCATTTCCTACACAACAACACTCCATTTTATCCAATGGATTTCAAACTCTTCTTCCACCTACTGTAATGTTTTGATTGAATCAAAAAAAAATAACAAGGCCCTAGTAATGCCTAGTTCATACTTCAGATTGACTGACTGACTGACAGAACAGAATTCTTCTCATCTAACAAAGGAAGATCATTTTTGAGAAGCAACAAAGAGAAGTAGAACGAATGCCAAACATAAAGTCAACAGACACCTGTCCCCAACACTTGCAAGCTATGATTATAAACCATTCATTTTACCTTTCAGAGCTCTGTTTCATGTGTGTAAAATGGCAACAGTTATAGAATTGTTAGGAGGATCAAATTAAATAATGCATGTAAAGTGCTTTTAAAAAATGTCAACTGTTATACTAGGAAGATGAGAAAATATAGAAAGGGCGATAAAAAAGCATACTTGATAGTGAGAAGATCAGTCCAACAGAGGCAGAAAATAAGCAGGAAAGCACTGAATGATTTTTTTCAAAAGCAAAAGATAATTTTAAAAATTCTTCCTGGCGATTTCAGGGATGTTATCATAGGATATGTTAATCTTTATTTGTACAAACTTTACCTTATAGATATATTTAATAAATTAGAGTATGCCCCAAGCCACTATAATGAATTGGTACTATAATCTGAGAAATTAAAAAAAAATTATAACAATTGTTGGAAACCTGTGTGTGTGTATCTTAAGAGCTGAAATAGAAAACATTTTTGTGTCTTAGGGTATATAATTATGCAATACAGGGTAAAAATTGAGATTTGTTTAAGCTTTACTATATATAATTGAATTGATTTTCATGAGGCAGCTAATACAGTAAAGTCAATTACCAAGCATTTATTAAGTAATTACTATGTGCCAAGTGCTGTGCCAAACACTGGGGTTCTGTGTTAGGAACTACTGAACTTGGACTCAGGAAGACCTGAATGCAGATCTGCCTCTGACACTTTCTAGCTGTATGACCCTGGGCTAGTCACTTAACTTCTCTCAGTATCAGCTTTCTGAATTATAAAATGGACATTAAAAAATAGAATCTATCTCACAATGTTGCTGAGGAGACCAAGTAAGATATCATGTGTAAAGATATTTGTAAACCTTAAAGCTCTATATAAATGCCAGCTATTGCTGCTGCTATGATGATGATATTGTACCTTCTGAAAGTAATGAGATATGTGTAGAGGCATTTTGTCACATGGCAAAGGGACAGAGAATGCATATCTGAATTTAGTCTTAAGTTTGAAACATGAAATGACTCAGCATAAGACTGACCTCTGCCAAATTTTCATGTGATGTTCCTGATGTTTGAAATGCTCTCCCTCTTCATCTCTACCTTGTGACTTCCTTGACTCCCTTCAAGTTCCTAATAAAATCCCACTTGCTACAGGAAGCCTTTTCTGATGTCCCAGTGACTTTCTTCTACTGATTATTTCAAATTTATCCTCTGTACAGCATGTCTGTATATAGTTGATTGCATAATGTCTCCCCTGTTCGACCGTGGGCTCCTTAAGAACAGGGACTATCTTTTGTCTTCCTTTGTATCCATAGCATTTGGCACAATTCCTGGAACATAGTAGGTACTTAAGAAATGCTTGGTGACTAACTAGCGTACCTTATTTATATGCTAGTAGGCTAATAGTAATTTTTTTTTGTTTTTTATTTGCAGGGCAATGGGGGTTAAGTGACTAGCCCAGGGTCACACAGCTAGTGTCAAGTGTCTGAGGCTGGATTTGAACTCAGGTACTCCTGAATCCAGGGCCAGCACTTTAACCACTGCGCCATCTAGCTGCCCCAGGCTAATAGTAATTTAAAGATACTATCAAAGATCAGAAAAATACTATCTTATAATGATTTGAAGTGGTCATTAGATGCTCTTATGTTTTCAGTTACCAAAGCTCCGAATCCTTATAAACTTCTTATAAGATCTAATGTTTACATTCCTATAATGTCTTTGGATATTTCATTTCTATCACATATACTAATTCACTTGAACTTTAGCAAACATTTCTATGTGATAAACAGAATTAGTATTCCATTATTTTTTTTTTTTACTTTTGTCCAGACCTGGGATTCCACTGTTGTAAGAAACTCCCCAAAGGGGAAACTTCCTTCACCAAGGCAAATAATCATCTTCTCTTCAACTTAGAGTCTTAGCAAGTTGTTTGCTAATGTTAAATGGCTTGACTAAAATTTTATAGGCTGTATATGTCAGAAATAGCACTTAAATGCACTCTTTCTGACTCAGAAACCAGGCTTCTTTCCACTAGACCATGTTGCCTTCTATTCTTTTATTACTGAGAAAGAAAACTCAAAGACAAGCTAATATGCTTGCCGAAGGTCACCTGTTGTGAGTGGTGGAATCCAGAACCCCAAGCCCAAGGTTTCTCTTTGCCATTAGTTCAACTTCAAATATCAAAATGCCTATAGAGAAGCCTAGTCTCTTGTGAATGCATTTTTCTACCATGACAGATATAACCAGGCTCTGTATCTACTCTAAAAATCATAATTTTATAACAAGCAGTGGTTTGAAAATCAATTTTATGCAAATTTATAATAAACACTTTGAATGTGAACATTTTCTCTGATAGCTCCACTATTGAAGACTAGTTTCCTTCCTCTTTCTCCCTCCCACATTCATTGTTTTCACCTAAAAAGAAATATATAGTTATTTTGGCTATTGGAAGACTCCTACATCTGGAATGATTTTTCTTATCTGCAATTAACATTCTATGAATATTAATGATTAAAAATATATTTAGTTGTAATTAATGCCACATTGTTGACTGAACACTATAAGGTAGGTTTATGTGTGTGTGTGTGTGTGTGTGTGTGTGTGTGTGTGTGTGTTTTCTGTCCTTATAAGGATTCATTTATAGAACTTCATGTACTTGTTATTTTATATTCTGGACTTAACATGTATATTTTGTTCAAATATATGAGAATCAAGTTCTGTATCATAGTTTTACAACTTCTAAAATTCTGTGCTTTCAGGGTCAATGGTTTTATTTTGGAAGTTGATCTAATGTATATTTTCCCCCCTCTTCCTATCGATAGCTTATTCTATTTCATAATAATGGAATGGCACCAATTTCAACTAAATGTCACAATACATTTACCCTTTCCAACTAAATTGATTTCCCCTCCTTTCTTGGTAACTCTCTTTTGTCAATCAATAAACTTTTATTAAATACTGATTGTTAATTTTTTTTTAAGTTGAAGGGCAAAAACCGGCCTGTTTCACTTTACATTTATGATTCTATGATTCTATAATCCACTTACCAAGACTATGCAGGCACATTTAGCTTATTAATTGACTAACAAAGCTGAATTTTCAGACCTGGAGAGACCACTAGTTTTTAACAAAATTAATACAAACAAACAAAAAACCATGTTCTGGAGCTTCAGCTCATACCCATAATCCTGGCCTATAATTTTAGGTATGTAACACAGTGGGAATTGGAGAAGAGAACACAAAGAACTAATTACCCTCAAGTCCTGGGTGGCCCTTTTTCCACTATATATCTTATACCTTGTGCTATAAGATCCAACTTAGGCATGAATTTTACCTGTGGAAAAAAGGCTGTGATGGACCACACGTTATTTTTCCAGTTCTAAATGTTACTGTCATTCTTGTATACTAACACTGCAAATGCAAGCTCCATTTTGGGAGCTCCATTTCCTAGGTACAAGACAATTTTTGCATTTGGGATAGTTGATATACTCTGATTTTCTCTTGAATGTTAAGATTTATCAGGTTTCCTTGAAGCATGGCCAATTATAGCCTCATAAATTTGTTTGTCTAAAGTACTACAGGCTTTTGTTTGTTTGTATTTCTTCTAAATTCTGCAAAAGGATTTTCCCCAGCACCTCAACATAGCTGTAGTTTCTGTCAAGGCCACAAGATAGTTATTAGTATCTAAGCTGGATAGACTGACCATTATGAGATAACCGTCACCTTCCCATGTCAATGACCATATATCACCTTTAGGTTAATTACGAGGATTAGGAAATCAGAGGTTTTGCCTTGGACAACAGGAGCCTAAATCTAAGGCCTCTGACAATCTTGAATATGTACCAAAGTAGATTGATCAAAAGTATGTAAAAGGGGGCAGCTAGGTGGCGTAGTGGATAGAGCACTGGCCCTGGATTCAAGAGAACCTGAGTTCAAATCTAGCCTCTGACACTTGATACTTACTAGCTGTGTGACCCTGGGCAAGTCACATAAGTCATTTAACCCCAATCGCCTCACCAAAAAAAAAAAAAAAAGCATGTAAAGGCAGTCCACAAATTAGGCTTGTGTGCGTTAGCAAATTAGCACTCAGAAAATAGCTCCTCAGAGTTCTAGAATATGCTACCTCTTAATTCTTCAAGAATACAGAGTTCTTGGGGTAAAGGCTGAGAAGGAAGGGAGGAAGAAGAGTTGGAACACAAAGTTTTAAAAAATTGATGTCAAAATTTGTTTTTACATGTAATTTGGAAAATTAAATTCTAGGGGCAGCTAGATGGCACAGTGGATAGAGCACTAGCCCTGGAGTCAGGAGTACCTGAGTTCAAATCCAGCCTGACACTTAATACTTACTAGCTGTGTGACCCTGGGCAAGTCACTTAACCCCAATTGCCTCACTAAAAAACAAAACAAAACAAAACAAAACAAAAAAAACAGAAAAGAAAAGAAAATTCTCAACATAAGAAAAGAATACAGAAGAATTGGGGGCCTAACTGGGGGCCTTAAGGATAAGAATTGATGACAAAAACTAAACTTTTTTCACAATATAAAAGAATAAATACAGCATCAAATTGCATTGCTGATGAAGCCTAATCCTACAAATATTACACAATACTAGTGTTTTTATATTATAACCCCCACCACCAATTCTAAAATCCTATGGTCTCTGATCTATAAGCTATGAAGTTCCATAAGGTAGGAGCTAGGATTCATGCTCTTTGATATCTTCTACAGTACCATAGTGTCTTGCACATGGGAAGCATTCTAAATGCAAATGGAAATAATTTGGTTGCAGGTAAATGCTAAAAACCAAATTTCCTTTAAAAAAAAAAACAAAAGAAGACATAATAGACTTCAACCTCTTATGCTGTCCCTTTGGTTCAAATATCAATGATCTTTTTTCCAGTAAGAAAAAAATTTAAGTCCTACCCTGCAATTAGAAAAAACAGTGACTAAAAGAGTCTCTCCCCTCCCTCCCATGTCTCGCTGTCTCTCTCTGTCTCTCTCTGTCTCTCTGTCTCTCTGTCTCTCTCCCTCCCTCTCTCAAATATTAACTGTATCATCAGAAATGTTATTGAAGCATTTCCAGGAATTGCTATTTGAAGCATTCTGTAACCTTTGCATTGCATAGATTTCATTAACAAGAACATAATGCATCAATGAAATTGACCTAATCCAGCAAATTGATGCACTGTATGTCATGATCAAGTCCCCTCATCTTACAACATTGATTCTAGTTCTCTAGGGCACTATTGTTTAAATCATTATGTTCTCAAAAGTCATTTTGTGACAGATAATCTGAGCCAATTCAGGAAGAAATTATATGTGCAATTATACTAAGTATATAGTCTGTCAGTTGACAACATTTGTTTAGTGTCCTTCATGGATAGAGAGTTGTGCTGGGGTTTTTTGGGTAGAGAAGAAAATAAAAGACTATAATCCTCCCTTTAAAAACAATCTAGTGTAGGGGCAGCTAGATGGCGCAGTGGATAGAGCACCGGCTCTGGAGTCAGGAGTACCTGAGTTCAAATCCGGCCTCAGACACTTAACACTTACTAGCTGTGTGACCCTGGGCAAGTCACTTAACCCCAATTGCCTCACTAAAAAAAAACAAAAAAACAACAATCTAGTGTAACTCAGAGAAAGCATATCATTGGAATGTGTGAAAGGAATGTCTAGGGTTGGGTAGAATAATCGAATCCTATAATTTTTCTCCATACCTGCCTTCTGACTGGTCCCTTCTTTTCCATAATCACTAGCCATTCCTTTTTTTATAAACAAGTGGATATAGAACATTGACTATGTGAAGAGCACTGTGCTAGGTACTGGGGGAAGACATTTAGATCATAGTTTCTACCCCTGTGGAGTTTACAGTTTAGAAGGGAGACAAGACACAAACACAGACAACTATTAAATCTCAAATGCTATGGTGTCAAATCCCAAATTCTTTTTGTTTGTTTTTTTTGCAGGGCAATGGGGGTTAAGTGACTTGCCCAGGGTCACACAGCTAGTAAGTGTCAAGTGTCTGAGGCCGGATTTGAACTCAGGTGCTTTATCCACTGCACCACCTAGCTGCCCCCCAAATTCTTAACATTAATTCATGGTTCTCTAACAACTGAACATCAGCTTCATCTCTTGCCATTCTGCAATGTAGCTTCTCTGGTCCAGTCAAGTCACCTTTCTTGCTATTCTCCTCTTGATAACTTCCCCCAACTCAACAAGTTGCTGATTTTCGTCTTATATGCATATTATTTCTCCATATGAAGAATATTATCCCTAAAACTTTACACTAATCCATGTGTCTTCAAAGCCTCTTACAATAGGATTTTATTTGTCAGGATTATACTTTTTTATCCCCTTTCTTCTTTTCACATAGTTAGACCCCAAAGTATCACAACCTTGTGGCAGCATACCTTAATTCATGGAAAGGTAACTAAAAGGTATTAGGACAAAGGAGAGTCTGAAAATCCAAATTTAAAAATATAACATGCTAATAAATGAAATTTGTGAATATTGGACAAAAGCTAGAAATATTTAAAAATCTCTCCCAATACCCCAGGTATTATCATTCTTCCTAATTAATTGTCACTGGCTAGCTCTTTTAAGGCTCTCTCCAAATATTAAGGGTATTTAAATGTAGTCATTGTATTTTTCAGCCATTCACTGGTTTCCTTTGGGTCTACACTGACTTCTATGGACTTCAAGGTTTAAATACTAAGAGATTTTGTCCATAAGGGAGCTTAGACATTGTCTATTCCAACTCTTTCACTTTATGGATAATGATAAGGAGACCCAGAAAGATGAAGTGACTTGCCCAAGGTCATATCAATAATAAGTAATAGCCAAAATTTGAATACTATATCTTTATGCATTCTCCTTAGCATACAAACAATCCATCTATCACCAAAGTTTAGCAAATATTACTGTCAACTGTCAAGTTAAAGTTATCTAAAATCAAATTAAGGGACAGCTGGGTGGCATAGTGCATGGAGCACCAGCCCTGAAGATAGGAGGACCTGAGTTCAAATCAGGCCTTAGACACTTACTAGTTATATATTTCTGACAGTCACTTAACCCTGATTGCCTCAAAAATTATATTAAACCTAGGGCAGCTAGGTTGTGCAGTGGATAGAGCACCGGCCCTGGAGTCAGGAGGACCTGAGTTCAAATTCGGACTCAGACACTTAACACTTACTAGCTGTGTGACTCTGGGCAAGTCACTTAATCCCAATTGCCTCACCAAAAGAAAAATATATTAAACTCTTTTTTTTTTTTGTGGGGCAATGGGGGTTAAGTGACTTGCCCAGGGTCACACAGCTAGTAAGTGTCAAGTGTCTGAGGCCAGATTTGAACTCAGGTCCTCCTGAATCCAGGGCCGGTGCTTTATCCACTGCGCCACCTAGCTGCCCCCTTATATTAAACTCTTAATAGCTAATAATTAGTCATATTTTAGGGGGCTTATGACATCTAGTAGAAAGATCACTTATTTAAGGAGTCCAAATATCTTGTTTCTCTCTTTTGTTCTATTTCTTATTATGACTATGTTACTTTCGGCAAGTCACTCCACATCTAAATACAAATTTTCCCATTGATACAATGGTTATGTAATACCTACTATATCTAATGTATAAAGTTATTGCAAAGGCAGCATTAGTAAAAATATAAATATACTTTGAAATTCCTATAACATGATCCAAATCAAAGGTGATCATAATTTCCAAATTATTGCAAATTCTTTAATAACATGGATAATCAGTCATACTTCATATTATCTTCCATGCAAGTGCTAAAATGTTACTCTTTTTTTTCAGGGCAATGGGGGTTAAGTGACTTGCCCAGGGTCACACAGCTAGTAAGTGTCTGAGGCTGGGTTTGAACTCAGGTCTTCCTGAATCCAAGGCTGGTGCTTTATCTATTGCACCACCTAGCTGCCCCCAAAATGTTACTCTTAATAAGCACTTATTTAATGAATCAGCAAATAGATGGTTAAATAAATGCCACCCAGCATGCCAGAACAGTTTTTGTATAATAGTGGACTATTAATAATAAATCCTTGTGGTGGAATAGAATTTAAGGGATATTGACTTTTTTTCCTTTTTTTTTCCCAGTGAGGTGATTGGGGTTAAGTGACTTGCCCAGGATCACACAGCTAGCAAGTGTCAAGTATAGGAGGTCAGATTTGAACTCAGGTCCTCCTGAATCCAGAGCCAGTTCTCTATCCACTGCACCATCTAGCCAACCCCAGGATACGGACTTTTAACAGGGAAGTCTAGAAGACCAAAAAGTTTTGATCCGAAGAAATGGATTTCTTATAGTAGAACAAGAGCCATCATGGCAATTAGTTGGGCAATTTTGGCTCATCAATCAGTCAATCAATCAATCAACTATGTGTCTTATAATATATAAAATCATAGACATAGATATAGAAGATGCTTTAGAAACCATTTTCAATGGTGTGCTAGAAAATATTAAAAACAAAACAGTCCCCACCCCTCCAAAAAGAGGTCAGAGTGAATAAAGCTTTATGAAGTGCCCGCTATGTGCTAAGCTCTGGAAACACAAAGAAATGTATGGCTTTCTTTGGGTAGTCCTTATACCTATATAAAGGGTAGGAAAGTCCCTACCCTCAAGGAGATCACAACCTAATGGCAGGAAGGAAACATAAAACAAGAAGATGCAAATATCTGTTTCAGGACTATGATGACATCCTGCAGTAGTAGGGAAAGGAAATAATCTGAGGATATGTGAATTACAGAGTTGAATCATATGGCAGAATGATGAGTTTCTGGAGATGATGAAATCATCTACAGATCAGCCAGGTGAGAAATGATGATATGAGTTCCCTGAGTGTCCTCCTCAAACAGAGGATATGAGAAAAGCTCTCAGATGTCTAAATTCTATCCTCTCTAAACAGAAGGAGAGAGGGGTTCCAGAAGAAGGGGATGGTGAGTAGGTTTCAGAATTTATTTCATCTTGCCAAAGGGTGAGTTTCTGGAGCTCATTAAATATGAGTGATTGGCCAAGTGATAAATGAGATTAGTTCTCAAAAAGGAAAAAAAAATAGGATTCTAGACACATTTTTAGATTGAATCTTCATTATTAACATTTTCTACATTACTTTCTTAAACCTAGACAATCATTGCGATAATAAATTAGGTCCTGATTTGTGGCATTTGCTGATATCTGAGGTATAAATTCTCATATTGAAAATTTAGCAATCAATTCAAGTCAGTGCAAGATGACTCCAGAACATTGCTACCTCTATTCCAATTCTGTGGTTTTACAAATGAGAAAATTGAAGTCCAGGGAAGTTAAATGATTTGTCTAAAGTCACACTAGTAATAAGCATCTGAAAGAGTATTTAAATCTAGTTTCCATGATCACTTAATCAGTCTTCTTTTCACTTTACAATACTTCCTTCAAGTGTATTTGGGATGGTACCCCTTTATGCCATACTTTGTATGCTGCTGCCTATTCCACCTAAAGAGAAGTCAAGGCATGAGTCCAATGAAATTTTGTCATTTTTACATGTACTGAGTATCAGTAGTCAAAGTGTCTTTCAAAGGAAACAGTAGCACATTTAATCCTCTCAGCTCATTCAGTTGAAAAGATCTTGTTCTTGAACTACAATAGAGCAAAGGTAGTAATAGATAAGATCGAATGTACAAAGTTCCAGATTTGAAACAAAGTGCCCACTTAGACATATATCCCTGGAATGACTCTAGGTGAAATTGGCCATGTTTCAGAGTAGGGAACTACTTTGAGTGCCACTGAAGTTAGTACAGAAACATTTTCCATTTTCTTAACATGCGAATTGCCGAAATGGATTTTCTTAAGTGAAAGATTTCCACCCCTAAATCCTTTTAAGTATGTCCTAGTTCCCAGAAGACAGGTTGGAAATTGCTCCCAGGCCCCAGACACCTATTTCAAAGTGTAATATTCAGTGAACCCTTCAGAATCTTCTTAATAATGAAACCCTTGTGTGTTGACATGAAGCTAATAGAGGTGATATATTGATAATATTCCTACTGAAATATGAACTGATCTTACTAACCAAGTGTCCATAAGTAAAAAATGCAAAATCTCGGCCAAGGCTAATTAACAGGGGCATGAATTTAACTTGTCCTATTGTTCCCAAGTTAATCTTAATAGTAGAATTTAAACTGCCCATTGAATTTCTCTTTTCTTGGCCTCCCCTTGTGGCTACTAAGAAAATTGGGTCCCCAATTAATGGGCAAGCTGCTTGGGCAATAGTTTTAACTATGATTAGATTTCAAGGAAAAATACTAAACAAAGTACAAACCTAAGTTAAAACAAACAACACTTTCTTTTAGACTCGAGTAGGAAAATGACAATTCAGAGAGAGAAAGTGAAGAAAGAAATAAAAATGTCCCTTGAACAAAATAGAAAGAAAGAAATGCTAAAGAAAACAAAGAAGTAACAAAATGTAAAGGGAAAGAGGAGAATACAATTCTAGGTCAGGAAGTTTTAGGAATGTGTGACAAAAAGTAATGGAAAAGGAAGGGAGAAAATTTGGAATTCAAAATTAAAGAAAGAAAAAACAATGTTGAAAATAAATAAAGAATAAACATTAGAAGAAGAAGAAGAGGGGCAGCTAGGTGGCGCAGTGGATGGAGCACCAGCCCTGGAGTCAGGAGTACCTGAGTTCGGATCCGGCCTCAGACACTTAACACACACTAGCTGGGTGACCCTGGGCAAGTCACTTAACCCCAATTGCCTCACTAAAAAAAAAAAAAAAGAAGAAGAAGAAGACATGAAGGTAGAAAGAACATTGGTTCTATGTAACTGGAATGCTACATAGTCCAAGGAATTACAGAGAGAATCTATAGTTGCCACTAGGAAAGGACATCTCTTGACTAAAGGAAAAAGAGACTAGACCTAGTGTTGGGAAAGCCTTACAAGCAGGGGATGAACTAGCTGTTTTAGCAGGATATTTATTTGGACTGTGGTGGAAAATGTCACCAAAGTTATCAAACTGAATGACTACTACCTAGTTCTAATGTTTTATGTGGGAACAAAAGCTATTTCAAGAGCAAATCCAGAATGTAACTCTGTGAATTATGAAGAACTAAAAAGGTCACTGAAACCTTGGGGAAGGAATTGGTATTATCTTCACTGTTGTCAATTGAAGGTAGGGGCTTTATAAGCAAATTGAGGATATGGAAGAGAGATTATGATTTTGGTTAAGAATATGTTAGATGAAAATATTTGTTTTTCCAGACCATATAATAAGATTCAATAATAATATGTTCTGGGCTAGACATGGTGTGCCCCTGGCATGGACTAGGATGTATATATTTATATTTATCAGATGAAAAAGGCTATCAAATGAAAATAAACATAGTAAAAAAAAGTGTCCTATAACAGCAAAACAAGGTAAGTTGTTTCTCATGAAATGGCTATTCTAATTGGATGGTAACTCTTAGTGGAGTTCAAATTATAAAGTGTAGACAAAACTAAATAGCAAGTTACAAAAAAAATCACTTCTTACGCATTCTGATGGACTATAAATATTATTTGGGGGCAAAAATAATGTGTCAAATGGTGAAGAACAATAATATCAGAAGTAGGTAAAAGTCCAAGTTTTCAGAAAGAGGAACAAAGCTTATTGTTCAAACTACATGTATGAACCTGACTTCAGTTCCTTACAAATTATTCAAAAAAAGAGGGGGGGGATACATAAAGTAAATATAAGGGTATTTCAGTGTGGAGGAAGTAGCAGTGGGATAACCAGGAAAAGTTTAGCATGGGAGATGACAAATCAAGTAAAGTATGATTAAAAGCATGGTTTGTAAGTGTTTGGAAAGTTAAACTAATCACAAAGAAGCAGAATGGGTTCTGAAAGGCCAACTTAAGTCAGACTTACCTCATTTCCTTTTTTGACAGGATTTCTAATTAATCAGCTAGTATTTATTAATTGCATACTATGTCCCAGACACTGCAAAATACCAGAGATAAAAGAAAGGCAATAAATCAATAAATGAATAAATAAATAAATGGACAGATAGATAAATTGATGAATAAATAAAGAGGTAGATGAATGAATAAGTAAATAAATGTATACATAAATAAATAAATAGATGAATACATGAATAAATAAATAAATGAAAATTTAAAAGGCCCTATTCTCAAAGAACAGGCCATCAAATGGGAGAGACACACACATAATTATGTACAAAGAAGATAAATAAAAGATCAATTGTGGGTAGCATCAGACAGAAGGCACTAAGATTAAGGAGGATTAAGAAGAGCTTATTACAAAAAGTGGCACTTTAACTGAGACTTGAAGGAAGCAGGAAGGAAGGAGGCAGAGATGAGGAAGAAGACAATTCCAGGTAAGGGAAAACAGCCAGGAAAAATGCTTTGAGTTTTGTGTGAAGAACTGTAAGAAGTCCAGTATTACTGCATTGTAGAGAGCATGTGGAATTTTAAGGTATAAGAAAACTCAAAAGATAGAAAGAGGACACGTTATAAAGGGCTTTCAAATTCAAACCAAGAGTTTATTTACATTTTATCCTGGAAGTAATAGGGAGCCACTGGATTTAAGTGAATGGGGATAGGGGTTGACATGATCATATCTGCATATTAGGAAGATCACTTTGACAGCTGAGTGGAGGGTGGATTAGGGTGGGGAGAGACTTAAAGCAGGGAGAACCAATGTGCTACTGCAATAGTCCAAGCATAGGGTGGTAAAGGCTTGCACCAGGGTGATTATAATGTTAGAGGAGAACAGGATTAAACTAATAGAAATGACAAGACTTAATAAATGATCATAAATGAGGGAATGAAAAAGTTTGAGGAGCCAAACAATATGCCCAAGTTATAAATCCGGTTTAATGGGAGGATGATCATACCCTTGACAATAATATGGAAGTTAGTAAGGAGAGAAAGTTGAGGGGAAAGGGTATAATGGATTTTGTTTTGGACATATTAAGTTTAAATTACTACAGAACATCCAGTTTGAGATGTCCAATAGGCAGGTAGAAACATGAAAAAGGAGGTCACCAAAGGAGTTGACTAGATAACTAGATTTGAAAATCATCAACATCCAGATGATAAATCCATAGGAACCAGTGACATCATCAAGTGAAATAGTATAGACAGAGAAGGAAAGAGGGTTAAAACAGAGCCCTGAGGATTCCCATGGTTAGTGGGACCGATATGGATAAAGATTCAGAAAAGGAGACAAAGAAGCAGTGGTCAGACAGATAGGAAGTGAACCAGTAGCAAACAGTGTGATGAAAAATGTTTAGGAGAGAGTACCAAGGAGAAGAGGGTAATTGACCATGTCGAAAGCTTCTGAGACCTCAAGAAAAATGAGGATTGAGAAAATTCCATTAAATTTTCCTAACAATAATAATAACAACAATAGCTAACATTTATATAGTGACTATGTACCAGGGAGTGTGCTAAGTGCTTTACAAATATTGTCTCATTTAACCTTCACAGCAACCCTCAGAAGTAGGTGCTATTATTATTTATATTTTGTAATTGAAGAAACGGACCTTAAGTGACTTGCCCAGGATCACAAAACTAATAATTGTTTAAGGCCACATTTGAACTCAGATCTTCCTTATTCCAGTCTTGGCACTTTATTTGCCACACCAACTAGAGACCATTATTCTAGATTATAAAGTATTAGTCATCACCACCATCTGATATTGGTTAAAAAAAAAAAAAGATGTAAATCCATGGAACAAACTAGACAAGGGAGAATCAGAAATAATGGAACTTAAGAACCCAGTGTTTGATAAAGTGGTAAACAAACTACTTGGAAAAGAACTCTATATCTGACAGAAATACAAACAAACAAACAAACACACCCACCTTCTGGGAAAGGTGGAAAGAAGTCTGGCAGAACTACAATTTAAAACATGGAAAAATATTCTTAATCAGTAATAAAAAAAGAAATAACTGAAATTTCACCTCATGATATACAAATTGGCAAAGATAAAAAATGAAACTAGACAATGTAGGAGGAGGGGTGGAATGATGCATTTGATGGTTAAATTAATACTACCATTTTGTGAAGCAGTTTGAAATCATGCAAATAAAGTGACTAAAATGTTAAGACCCTTTAACCAAGAGATTCCATTACTGAGCTTATATGCCAGGAAAGCTATTGATAAGAACAGTCTCTTTATACATCAAAACATTTGCAGTAGCCCTTTGTGTGATAGCAAAGAATTGGAAACAAAAATAGATGACCATCAGTTGAAGAATGGCTAATAAATAAATTGTACATTAATAGAATAAAATATTACTGTGTTGTAATAAATGACAAAAGTGATGATTACAGGAAAGCATCCAAAAATCCAAATGATGCAGAGTGAAGTAAACAGACTCAAGAAATCAATTTACAGCATCAACTATAAATGGTGAATGTTGAAAAATTAAAAAGAACAAGACACAGGAAACCCATAAAAGTTATACATTGCATACATTTTTAGACTATTTCAATGCATTAATTGTTCTGCTGTTTTTTCACTATTTTTTCTTTTGTTTAAAAGTACTATTTGGGGGCAGCTGGGTGGCACAGTGGATAAAGCACTGGCCCTGGATTCAGGTGGACCTGAGTTCAAATCTGGACTCAGACACTTGACACTTACTAGCTGTGTGGCCCTGGGCAAGTCACTTAACCATCATTGCTCTGCCAAAAAAAAAAGAAGTACTATTTGTTTAATGAAATAGATCTTTGGGAAGGGGAATAAGAAGAATATTAGGAAAAATTAGCAATTTAAAAATTCATCAATAAGACATTTGAAAATAAAGAAGTGAGTTCTTTGGTAAATTTGTAGACAGTTCTAGACTTATAGAACAGGAGAATTCCACAGTCTAGTGATACTAACCAGTAGCTTTTGAGTAACAGCATGGGGTGAGGAAATCAATGGATTAAAAAAAGTACACCTTTTTGTTTAAGTGAATGTCTAGAGCATGTTTTATTCTTTTTTAAAAAATTAGAAATTATTCTGATGAATAAATTAGTAATTCATCTAGTTATATTATTGAAGACAGATATAGTAGCTTCCCTTTTATGTTTTATGTTTTATATCCAATCAAACAATAGAAAACAATTTTGGCTTAACATTTTTACCCCCATTTACTTAAGATGAACAGTTCATATAACTAGCTAGAGTATGTAAAATCAAGCTGAAACATCATCTATATTTACCCCTGGTGTTAACTGGTTAGTACCTGATCTATTCACAAATTCCAACTTGATATATCAGCTAAAACTCTGGCTTTTACTGGGTAGTATTCTGATTTATCTGGTATAGATCTTCTTCTTCTGCTATCTGATCTTTGATTTGTGAGTTATTACCTTCACCTGCTTTCTGTATAATTCCCATTTATCCATTCTACCTATGTAATGAAAACTTATATAAGATTGCTGAAACTCATTTTCTGGGCTCTCTGCTTTGTCTATATACAGTGATACCTACACTCTAAGCATAATAAACCAATCTTTCACATATCTCTGTGTCATTGGTTATATAATTGGTAGCAGTACGTTTCAGTAAAACCACAGACAATTTTTCAATTTTTGTTACATGTAGTAAACCATTTTTGGAGGTAAAAAGGGTCCTCAGAATTTGGGAATCACTCCCACATAGTATACATTAACTTTAGCTAGGCTTTTGACAAGGTCTCTCATGGTATATTTTTGAACATGATAGAGAGGCATGGTCTAGATCAGGGTGTATGGGGCAAACTGCTTCAGTTTACCCAAATAACTCGAGGAGACCACCAAGTCAAGCAGAGACAGATTTATTACATTCCCATGGGAATGGGCAAACTCAATGCCTGAGCCGCGCTAGCTAATACATGCCTTGACCTTTTATAGGGGAGGTCCCCACGCACACTAGGACGAGCTCACAATCTAACATCCAATCCTGTCTCACCCAGGGTGCATGTTTAGCTCGTGATCAATGTATGGAGACATGCATACGTGTTCCAGGAACAAGGGGGAAAAGGGGGGGGGGAACAAGGTCAAACCAAAGGAAGAGGAAACAGGGGAGTGACAGTCAGATGTTTCAGATCTCACAGTTCCCACTGACTCCCCTCTCCCGGCCCCTGTCTCTAAAGATATTCAACCTGAATAACAGGAAGAGTCACTCAGGTGCTTCAGCATTGTTCTGTAGTTGTGTTAATTCTAGAAGGACGACAGGGTTAAAATTTATCTTCGGCTATGTTGGAAAGAAAAGAATAATCCATTGTTGGGACCCCAGGGCCAAGGGGATTCTGCTCTGAGAAAAAGAGACATGTCACTTAACATCTGGTCTCAACTTAATTGCTGCATCCTGTGCTGAGCCCCGTCCTTTCTTCTTGAGTCCTGAGGATTGAATTGGTGGGCTAACTCCCCGACCCACTCAACAGGGACTGGGGTTCTGACATATGATGGATTCCAGATAAAACTAATATGTAGCTGACAAGTGGGGAGACTGAGCAGAAGTAAAAATACTGTTAATTGGCAATAAAACTTAAAAGGAGACAGTGAGAATTTGACAAGCAATAAACTTCTAAACGAACTATACTGGGGCAGGGCTGGGTACCTTCCAGACCCCATCCTCAGAGTTTAATCTGACTCAAATCCATAATCATCTCATACAAGGGCTTCCTAAATTTTTTCCACTTGTGACCCCTTTTTGCCTGAGAAATTTTTGCATGACCCCAGGTTTATAGGTATATAAAATTTGTATACTTAACCATTTAGTGTTTCCAAATTTTCTGTGACCCCCTACATTAAATTATGCAACCACCAGAGGATTTAGAATTCTTTAAATAGATGGACCCAATTTTAGGAGAAAATTATATAATACCAACTGAGAAAATGCTCTCTAGTGGAATGCCCCAGGACTCTTTCCTTGGCCTTCTTATGGTATGTATGTGTCTGTGTATAAATATATACATGTATGTAAAAGAGGTATATTTATGCACATAGATATGTATGCAGATGTGGGCACATATGAATAATTAATAAACTAAGAAATCTTAATAACCTAAACATATAGGCTAAAAATCAACCTTAAATGTATCTAATAGAGAAGATATAGCAAAACAAATGTGAGCAAATCTTGGGTATTTTAGTGGACTCTAAGTTCAACAGGAGTGAATATCATCACCAGGAAGGAAAAAATGTTTTATGTGATCTGTGTCTAGAGGGGAAGACACAGCTATTATAACTGTGCTATTCTCTTATCTACAGTATTATGTTTAATTCTGGGCACCATGTTTTATGAAGGATATTGATAAGATGAGGGCAATTCAAGAAAGGGCAACTAGGTTATGAGGAGACTCAAAATCATATTATATCAGGATTGACTCAACTGAGGAGGATTATTTAGCCTAGAGAAAAAAGTTAATTAGAGGTTGGGGAGAAGGCCTGGAAAAGTACATTGTAAACATCTTCAAGAATTTGAAGGCCTATAATATGAAAGAGATTAGACTTATTTTGTTTGGCCCTGATTCAATAAACAAGTTGCATTAAATGAGATTCCTTCCAACGCCAAGATACTATGATTCTGAGAAAACCAATAATGCCAATTACTTTATCATCCCCTGCCCTCCTCCAGCATCTTTTGACAAATTATTATTTTAGAATCTAAAATGACTCTTCCTGCTATCTAGCAAGCTCTAAGGTTGCCTCTCCTTCATTTCCAGCTGACATGTTCAGAGAATACCAATTAACTCTAAAATTAGCATCAGCCAAACATAATTAGAAAAAAAATATAGTAGTCAGAAAGCAAAAAGGAGTTTCAGATTAGAACCAAATACAAATGAGCTTTGAGTCATCTGTTTATTTGATTGATCCATACCAGTTCTCTACTCCATGAGGAGAGATAACTGACAATCAATGGTATACTACTTATTTATGTTCTTATTTTCAGATTTCTGGGATCTCTCTTCTTATATGTGCTGGAAAGTGATATAATTTAGAGCTACATGGAACTTTGGAGATTATTTAGTCCATGCCGAGTAGTTACATGACTTTCCCAAGGTCAACCAATTTATAAATTTGAAAGGTAGTATTTGAATTCAAGTCCTCTAACTCAAAATGCATTATTTCATTTTTTAATATCTTCTCTCTCAGTATTGCTGTTTAGGCATTTTCAGTTGTGTTCAACACTTTGTGACTCCATTTGAGGTGTTGTTGGCAGATACTGGAATGGTTTGCCATTTCCTTCTCCAGCTTATTTTATAAATGAAGAAACTGAGGTAGACATGGTTAAGTGACTTGTCCAGTGACTTACTGTAGCTAGTAAGTATCTGAGGCCTGATTTGAACTCAGGAAAATGAATTTTTCTGACTCTAGGTCTGGCCCTCTATCCACTGCACCAGTCATATAACCTCTGAGTCTGGGGATAGTCATCCTATAAATATAATTTGCACAATAATATTTTTACTCTCTTGTAGGGTTAAGAGGAACAAATTAAATATTTATTTAAAATTGATAATTATACATAGTTATAACATATATTGTATGTTATATTTTATCATATATACAAATAAGTATTGCATTCATGCATAATGGCAGTGGGCTGATCTAGTAAATAGAAAGCTGGCCTTGGAGTCAAGAAGACCGGTATTCAAGTCCTACCTCTGACAGAGAATGAATTTATGACCCTGGACAAATCACTCAACCTTTCAGTGTCTTAATTAATAGGGAAGTTAGGAGGAGGGGTAGGTTTAGGGGGAAGGAAAATGAATTATGTTTCAGACACACTGAGCTTGAGGTGTCTATAGAACATCTAGTTTGATATATGACAGACATCTTTTGAGTTGGAGCATAGGAGAGAAATGAGTGACGGACATATAGATCTAAGAGTCATGTGCACAAAGATAATAGTTGAACCTATAAGAACTGTTGAGAGAACTAAGAAAAAAAAAGTATAAAGAAAGAAGAGAGGATGCAGGACTGAATCCTGGAATAAACTTATGTATAAAAATCAGGACAAGGGTGCAGATACTACAAATTGATCCAAGAAGGATCAGATTGAAAGGCAAAAAGAAAGTCATGAAAACCAGCAAGAGAGTATGCAGAAAGAAGGGCTTAAATGATGTGAGATGTTACTAAGAAGTTTAAGAAAGTTAAGGACATAAAAAAGCTATTGAGTTTGGCAATGAAAATAATATTGGTGACCTTGAATAGTGCCATTTTAGTTAAGTATTGGGTACAGAAGACAGATTACAAGTATTCAAGAAATGAGGAGGAGTTGAGAAAATGGTGAAAAGAAAACATAAATCTCTCTTTTTTTCCCTAAAAATTAAGATCACAAATAGGAGGTAAATTATAGGATGATAGATTGAGGGTATGATAATAACTAGTAATTCTTTTTTTAATTATAAATATATCTGAACATATTTGTAGGGAATAAAGAAGTAGCCATTAATCAAGGATTGAAAACCAGGGAGAGAGCATGATGAAAGAAGGGGGAAACTCATAGAAGAGATGATGTAAGAAGTAATGAGATTAAGATTACAAATAGGGGAAGCTAAGTGGTGTGGTAAAAAGTGAAAGCTTTTAACTAAGATTTAAGAGTTGGTTAGAGATAACTGAAGGATGCCAGTTTTTGAAGGACCGCCCTTTTGGGGAGGAGACTGTGACAAACAGCCGTGCATCTGCTAAGCATTCCACTACCAGGGTGCGAACTTAAAAACAAGGAGGGAACGGAAGTGGTCTCTCGCTTGCTCTACACACACGCTGACTCAGGTTTGACGGCGTGGTCCATGGTGATCAGCCTGGTCCTCCTTAATAGCATGTGTTTGACGCGGTTCTCAGCCTCAGAGGTGGCTTTGGGATTTGGTGAGTTCTATAGGGAATATAGACTAAACTTAGATCTAAGACTATTTATTTGTATTTCTACTTTCCTATTTCTCTAATCAGCATCACCTGGTTTGTTGACTAATTAATTCCCAAACAATAAAAGCTAAGTAATCCATTTCTAACTAAAGCTCAGAGGTTTCTTTCTCTTACTGGTCTGAGAGATATATAAGGGAAAGGTTAAAGCGGAGTTTAATGCTCTTATATCCAATTTTAAATCTCACAGTGGCACAGTGGATAGAGCACTGGCCCTGGATTCAGGAGTACCTGAGTTCAAATCCAGCCTCAGACACTTAACACTTACTAGCTGTGTGACCTTGGGCAAGTCACTTAACCCCAGTTGCCCCGCAAAAAAAAAAAAATCATTACAAATAAAGGGATTAGTATTGGTAAGAAGACCTATTTCATCCCATGAGAATAAAGAAAAAGAGGACTGTGTTGAGGTGATGTAGAAAGTAATTAAATGTATGGAACTGAGCAGTACAGAAAGAAAGAGGAAGGAACAGGGAGAGAGTTAAAAGGCACTTAAGGCAAAGCTAAAATAAATAAAGGTAAAAAGCAAGAGGGACCAGTTTTTTTGCCTAAATTATGATCCTGGAATCATAGAATTAGGGATAGAGAGAAACCTTGAGATAATCTAGTCTAACCTCTCGGATTGTAGATAAGGAAAGTGAGATGCAAAGAGATTAAAGGACCTGCTCGAGATCACACATGTACTAAGTATCAGAGACAAGATTAGTTCTTCATCCTATGTCTCTAAATCCAGTGCTCTGTCGAGTAAACCACATTACCTATTGCTATATTTGTTTTAAAAAGTTGACTAATGTGATACTTTTTTCTTCTTCTTCATAGTTCCCTGCAAATATTCACCAACAATACAATCAAATTTAATGTGCAAATTATTATTATATTAAATCATGTATACATATATACTCGTGAATAATTTTGCAAATCATTATATAATAATCACTATTATACCATGAATACACATCAGTACACATTTCCCCACATTAACCTATAAATATATTCTATTAGAATATTGAACAACATCTTATAAATAGTCCAACATAATTGTTTAAATATTCCATCAAATGATAAACTGATTATAAAGGACTTGTTTATCCTGAGTTGCTCTATGACCTTAAGCTCAATCATTTTTTTCAAAAAACAACTTCCAGATAGATTCTAAACTTAGCAGATGCCATGTCAGCTGAGGCCAGAGTCACTAGCATAAGATCATAGATCTGGAGTTGTTAGGGCCCTCAGGAACTATCTAGCCCAAGGGCTTCATTTTCCAAATGAACAAAGTCCAGGAGGTGTCAATCTGGTTCATTCTGTGAAAATGTCATCTTCCTCAAAGAGACAGCAGGTAGAGTGTTTTTTCACTTGGTTGGCTTTAGGAGAGGCAGACCCACCTAAGGAGGAAGATGGGAGAAGGGAGTGAATAGGGAGTAGCATTTTATTTGCTGGTGAAAGTTGGATATCTGAAAGCTCCTCTCAGATACCCCATTTAAGATGGCTGCTGAGGGCAGCTATCTCATCATTTCCCACTAGGATGAGCCCTTCCAGGCTTCATCATATCCTCCACATATACCCTGCTATATGTACTTTTAACTATTTTTTGGTTTTTTTAATGTGAGCTCCTTGAAGGGACTGTCTTTTTCCTTTCTTTGTATCCCCAGAGTTTAGCAGAGTGGCTTGGCAAAAAGTGCGAGTTTAAGAAGTGTTTATTGACAGACTCAATTTCCTCATGTATAAAATGGGAATAATGTAAAGAATATCTGGCCCATAACAAGTCATAAATCAATGATTGCTGAATTTAATTGAAATGAGATTATGTATTTGAAGCACTTTGTAAATCTTGAGACTATTACTGCTGTCATCACTACCACCACCATTTTATAGATGAAAACACTCAGATTAGAAAAAGTTAAATAACTTGTGTCTAATCCTATGGCTAGTAATGAGCACCATGGAATTTAAACCTTAATCTCCTGATACCAAGTTCAGCCCTCTGTTCAGACCAATGTATAGGGTGGTTAGTAGTATTAAAAAAAAAAATCATTGTGCTTTAGGTAGAGATTAGACTAGATGACTTTAAAAGTCCCTTTTAACTTCAAATCCTATGCTCTTAGACCTAAAATGCCCTATTGTTGCCTTTCCTTAGAAGCATAAGCACTTCAATTATAAGTTCCATTTATGGTGGAAAAGTTTGTTCATTTACATTCTCCCCCCTCAAAAAAAAATTTGTACAAAAAGCATTCAGTCTGTGTATGAATTGACTGGCTGGATCAAAACCCCTGTGACTTTTATGTTCCTTTACTTCTAGCTATTGATTCTCCAGTGAAATAAGAATGATTTTCCAAGAAGTATTAGTGTTATCTATATGCAATGACTGGAATTTTTTGTTATCTTCCCACTCTGAGCCTGTATACTGGGTCTGTGCTGTTAAAACACAAGTGCCCATTTTCTTCTTCATTATTTCATGCAAGTCTTTCCATGTTTGTCTAAGATCATTGAGCTCATCATTGCTTATAGCACAGTAGTATTCCACCACAATCATATACCACATCTTATTCAGTTATTCTTCAATTTCCAGTTCTTTGCCACCAAAAAAGAGAGCTGCTATAAGCATTTTAGAGCATATAGGTTCTTTTCCTTTTTTTCCTAATCATCTTTGGAAATACACCTTGTAATGGTATTTCTGGGTCAAAGAATTTTGGCAATTAAATAAATTAATTCCAGATTGCTCTCCAAAATTATTAAATCAGTTCATAATGGTGATGCCACCTGTTGGAGAGTTACTATAGTAAAGTTCCACCATGAGGAGAAGGCGTCTGAGGACAAGCCATGCAGCTTTTCTTTGGCATCAGGAGGTGATGTTTGCTCTTGGGTACTGTCTATCAAAGCTACCAGCCAATTAGCTTGGAGCTGTGTGTGCATGCAGATGGGATGTCCCCAGTTTTATAGGAAGCTTGTGGGAGGAAGAAGGGGCGAGGCTGGCTGTCTCTCTCTCTCTTTTTTCAGGACTTTCATGGAGAGTGGAACTAAAATGTGCTCTCCCTTTGATAGATGAATCTAGGTCTTTCTCTCCCTCTTCACCAAATTCTTATTCTCCTTAATAAATGCTTAAAAGTCTAACTCTTGCTAAAGCTTATAATTTATTGGCAACCACTCATTAGATATTTTAGACAGACTAGCTAGAATTTTGGTCCCTTACAATACACATATGCATATATACTTATATGCATATTGTATAAAAATTAATTTATCTATACCTAATCTAATCTGAAAAATTTATAACTGTACTTATATGAAAAATTATAAGTTTAGAAAAATGATAATTAGGCCATAAGTCCCTTCGTGGTCACTATTCAAATGTAAAAATATTTTTAACTAATTTGGGGGACTAATCTAACTGGAGGGCCTAATCTGTTGTGCGTGCCTGCAGCTGGGGCTGGGCAAAGCAAACCCCAGCGTCCCTGAGGGTTTTCATGGACCTTTCTGCTGTGCACGTGGGGCTGTGCCATGCCACGCCACTGGGATTTTCGTCCATGCAGCTTAGCCCTGCTCAGAGGCCCCCTGCAGCTGAAGCAGGTGGGGCGGGGCAGCAGCAGGTCTGCTCAGGGATCCTGAGACCAATATATATTATACATTTTAGGTATGTGTGTATGTACATATATACATATGTATATATGTATATATTTGTGTACATATGTACGCATATATTTATATGTGTGTATATGTGCACATGTAGGTATATGTGTATGTGTATATACACATATATGCATACACATACACACACACTTAAAATATACACATACACACACAATTATTTAAGTATAATGGTAGCCATCTGTCAAACAGGGGTGTGGGGAGGGGTAAGAGAAGAAAATAGAAATTTACATGATAACTTTATTGTGTATTTAAATGAAATAGAAAATTGTGCATAATAGATTTGCAGTTCCATGGGCAGTCATATTTTATTATACTTATCATGGAAATGCTTGTTTTATTTTATAAATTAAAATTAAAAACAGAACACAAGAAAATATAGATGAGTGTCTCAGTTCTATTTTTCTTGTTAGTACCCCACCCCCCATTTATGTTATGCTAAATATATGCAAGGTAGTGGTATCTAAGTATCAGGAGAATCATACAGCTTTTAGATGAAACCAAACTGCAAGAAACCCAAAAGGCAAGGGTAAGATATATAGTGTGTGAAATAGTATTCTGTAGCATATTATCAACAGTGACTCATACTTGAGAAGTAGCCTAAAAGACGTTATAAAAGGCACATATAATAGAAAAATGATGTGGCATCGTCATGTAATAATAATGAGAGGTAATAGATGGAGGGTCTGAGTGAGTTGTTAAAAAGAACCAAAGGTAAACTTCTAGTACATTGAGTGGATTATTTGGGAAGAATTAATTTAAAATGGATAGTCAAAAATTATTCAAATTGAAAATGTCCAAAAGGGGTGTCAGCTTTTATGAGTGGAGAGAGCATGTCTACTTCTGAAATCAGAGATCCATTAAATGGACAAAGTGACATGAAACCAAATCATTAGTGTGACATTTATTTTTCACTGAATTTGTCATTTTTTTTTTTACTAAATTAGCAAAATTCGCCTATTTTAAGTATCATGTAGTTGAAGCTTTAGCTTAATGGTTGTCAACATTTGGTTTAAGTTTTATAAGGTGAAGTGGAAGTTTAGAGAAAGCAGAAACTTAATTTTTCTCAACAACTAGAACAGGAACAACAACAAAAAGACTTTCAGTTTTGTGAGAGGTCCTTTGAAATAAAAACTTTGAAGTTTCCTGCCTTGTCATTCATATGCAATAGAAAATGGAGCACATTGTTTGTCCTAGTTAACTTTTTAAAAATTTCCTATGAGAGTTCAATCTTTGAAAATATACCAATTTCTGATTGACTTTTTCTCAGTTTTTTTTTCCCCCTGGATATGTGACATGATTTTGACACAATGCTTAAAGGTGGCATTATTTAAGTAACAATTCCTTGAACCATTATTTTTTAAAAAACAGTCAGATTCAGTGTTCAAAGGGATTTCTTGTAACTAAAATCAGAGTTATGAAAGGGGAAATGTGACATATCTGCCTTTTCTCAAAACAAGACCCTAGGCTTCGAACTAGCCAGAAATGACTCCCATGAAGACCAGCTTTCAGGGTTCCTCTCCTGACAGCAACCAATAATACATGGCTAAATCCCTTCTCCAGGACCAGGCTTAAGCAAAATGGGGAAGCTCTCAAAATTTGAATTTCAATGTCTGCTACCATCCTTCTTCCCTACTAACTTGTTACCTATTCTCCATTGCTTCATTTCTGTTCATTGGAATTAATTAATTGAATTCTTAGCTGGTGAGAATTTAAGGTGGGATTTCTTTCTAAGGGAATTTGTACTCTAAGAAGGGATTTAAACCATCCAAAATCCTTTAAAAAAATAGCTGGGGCAGCTAGATGGCTCAGAGTACTGGCACTGGAGTCAAGAGTAGCTGATTTCAAATCCAGCCTCAAATACTTGACACCTACTAGGTATGTGACCATGAGCAAGTCACTTAATCCCAATTGCTTCACCAAAAAAAAAAAAAAAAAGCTAATATGATATAATACTGCTTGATAAGAGTGACATTTGGGGTCAAGAGATCCAATGGTTACTACAAACTGTCAAATCTACCTCAGCAATCTCTCTCTTCCTTATTCCCACTGCTAGTGTAGTCCTTCATTACTACCCCTTTATATAACCAGAGTATCTTATTAATAGTTCTTTATAACACCAATCCTAGATATAATAATACTAATACTACTAATAAATTTATTTATATAGCATTAAAAGGTTTGTTTTGTGAATGTTCATTCATTATGGAATCGTTCTGACTCTAGGTCGCTTACTCTATTTAATGCAACCCTTATTTGCCTCTCCAATATAACCCTTTCCTAAGGAATCATGACACAGTGATTAGGATATGGATTTGCTTTTTACCCTAGCTCTGCTATTAACTTCCTATGTGACTTTGGGTAAGTCACTTGACCTCCCTGTGTCTTTTTTTCTGGATTTAGAAAATGAGCAATTTGGACTAGAGGTCCCAGACCTAAATCTCTTCTGATGTATGCTACTCTTATAATTATCACATCCTTAGAGTTTTCCATTACCAAGTGGTTAATGTCTTCTGAAAAAAAGAAAAAGGAACAAAAACACCCAAAATATATATGATTCAAATATTTTTCCTGCAGCAAAATCTGGACTTATAGACCTATTACTGGTCTTTTCTTGCTAATAAAAATCACTTCATGAACTAAGGGGGAAACTCTAGGATCTTACTTGATCACAGTGTAGTGTAATAGACCAAGGGATTAATGGACAGGGAGTGTTGCTAGATCTCTCTCTCTCTCTCTCTCTCTCTCTCTCTCTCTCTCTCTCTCTCTCTCTCTCTCTCTCTCTCTCTCTCTCTCTCTTTCTCTCTTTCTCTCTCTCTCTCACTGATCTATGACCCTGGACTATATACACAAGAAATGCTTTTCTCTCCTTACTGCTTTCTGCCTCTAAACACTGACTCAGTAGATCTGTATACAAACCCTAGCTCTCTTTCTAGCTCCTTCACTAATTGCTCATAGCCTCATCTTTCAACTTCAAATGATTAAACTGCTGTGCCAAACTTTAGGAGACTCTTTTTTATTTTTATTTTCTAAATTACATATAAAACAAAAATTTTCAATATTCTTTTTACGTCTTAAATTCCCTCTCTTCCTCTGCTCCTCCCTCCTTGAGAAGGCAAGCAATTTGACATAAATTGTACATGTACAGACATGTAAAACGTTTGATATTATCTATGTTGCAAAAAAAGACCAAAAAAACCTGGAGAATAATAAAGTTCAAAGAATGCTTTAATCTTCATTCAGGATCCACCTGTTGCTGAGAATAGCTAAGTCATTCAGAGTTGACACAATATTGCTCTTACATCTTCAATGTTCCCCTGGTTCTTCTTATTTCACTTTGCATAAGTTCATGTAAGTCTTCCTAGGTTTTTCTAAAAGCATCTAGCTCATCATTTCTTATAGCACAATAGTACTTCATTGTTCAACATTGATGGACATGCCTTCAATTTCCAATTCATTGACACTACAAAAAAAGCTGCTATATTTTTGTACATGTCAGTCTTTTTGTTTTTTCTTCGATCTCTTTGTGGTGCAGACCTAGTAGTGGCATTTATTTTAATTTTTTTTTTTTTTTAGTGAGGCAATTGGGGTTAAGTGACTTGCCCAGGGTCACACAGCTAGTAAGTGTTAAGTGTCCGAGGCCAGATTTGAACTCAGGTACTCCTGACTCCAGGGCCAGTGCTCTATCCACTGTGCCACCTAGCTGCCCCTAGTAGTGGCATTTTTGATCAAAGGATATGCACAGTTTTATAGCCCTTCTGTCAAAGTTCCACATTGTTTTCCAGAATGGTTGGATCAGTTCACAATTCTATCAATAATACATTGGGGTCCTTATTTTTGCACATTCCCTCCAACATTTTCCTTTTCTGTCCTATTAGACAATCTGATGGGTCTGATTTGGTACCTCAGAGTTGTTTTAGAATGTCCTTTAAGAATCCAGTGTAATGCCAAGAAATTTCTCACCCTGTAGCCTCGAGTATGGCAATGATTCCATTTTGATCCCAAAGAATCCCAAGATCCTGGCACCAGATAGCTAACTACTCTTTACATTGTGCCTAATGTGCCTCCGGTCCATCTTTCTATGCCAAGCAACTACAACAAAGGATGGAAGGAAGGAAGGGAGGAGGGGGGGTAGGAAGGAAGGAAGGAAGGAAGAAGGAAGGAAAGAAGGAGGGAGGAAGAAGAGAAGAATGCAGGGAGGGAAGGAATAAAGGAGGGAAGAGAAAGAAAAAAGATGAAAATTTTTTGGAGAAATTTGAAATTTTAAATAAAAGCAACAGTGAGATTTTTGTATTCAAAATATGTAATAGTTCCTTTTTAAATGTTGATTTAAAATTCATAACTTCAAGAGAATCCTGAACTTTCCTATGCGTCATATTTATGGCTGTAATGTTTATAATTGGAGAGCATCTCAGAGGTCATCTAATCCAATCTCATGAAACTGAGGCCCAGAGAGGAAAAATGACTTTGCCAAGTTCATATAGACAGTAATTAACAGAGCATAAATTTTAACCCAAGCCATCTAAATTCAGATCCAGATGCCATTCTTTCCTCAAACCTAGGATTGTAAGTAAATATTGAAAGTAAGATGTATGATTTTAAGATTGATTTGATATAAAATTGATGGAGTTATGTGTGGTAGCATTAAATAGAATAAAGAGCCCTTGAGTAGGATGAAGTATGAAACCCATTCTTCATACCCATTGGCTTTGTAACCTAAGATTAGTCACTTAACTTCTATGAACCTAAGTTTCCTTGATCTGAAACATGGGGATGATGAAACTACAAAATATTTCCAGGGATTGAAACAGATGATATATATGAGATTTTTAAAACACAAAGAATTTTCAGTTTTTATTATAAATGTGTCGAGGAACCTTTTTACTGAAATTAGGAGTATGCAATCCAGTTCTCCATTTCTGACGCTTTTCATGGCCACAAAGAAAAAAATAATAATACTCTGTCTCTATTTTTGATAGGGGAAATACATTTTCTTCTTTATTCTCTATTCTATCCTTTGTTTTATAATGACCTGACTTCTAACCCCACATTTGGAAACTTAAACAGCTGCTTTTCCACGGCAACCAGATTTTTAAAAAAAATGTGTTCTTCTCAATTAACTGTATTACTTTGGACTTCATTGAGATGTATTATGAATGGCGAGTCCCTTAGTCTCCAGATTGGTTGTTGACATCCATCAGGAAGAAACACAATTATCTGTTCTATTATGACTGGTAATTCACAATGAGAAGAGGTATTTACCAACACCTGCACTCTGTAATTCTAGTGTTGAAAAGCAATTATGATTATTATTGTTATTTTGCATTTATATAGCACTTCCTTATTTGCCAAGAGCTTACAATTGTGTATTTTATTAGTTCTTTCTTGCAAGAGCCCTATGAAGTATGTGAGCATTATTGGTCTTCTTTTACAGATTAAACATCTGAGGCAATTAAGAAGTTGAAGGAAGTTTCAATTGATTTTCAGCTCTGGAAGAAAAGTTGCACATATAAAATAAGTCCCTCTGAAAGAGTGAAGTATTTCCTTTTCTTGACCCACCTGGAATTTTGCAAAATAAATGAATAAATATATATCCAGGATTAGGAAGAGCTCAAAATGGGTGATAATCAGAGGAATGCAAATTCAAACAACCTCAAGGGTTTACCTCATGTCTCTCAAGTTAACAAAACTTATTACAAAAGATTCACCATCACCATCTGCTGGATATCTACACCTAGAAGTCTGGTGATCAACTCAAATTTAACATGTTCACAACTCATTATTTCTCCCCATCATCCCCAAACTTTTTCTTCCAGATAGCCCTGTTTATGTTGAGAGATGCCATTTTCACAACCTCTAAGTCATTCTTGACTCTTTGCTCTCCCTTTTTCCTAATAATTTATCACTTGCAAGTCTTGTGAATTTTATCTTTAAAGAAAGCTCTAAAACAAACAAAAAAAAAAGCTCTAGCATTTGTCCCATTCTTTCCACACAGCTCTCCCCCTAAGCTAGACTATTGTAATAATTTCCTAATTGGTTTCCCTCCTTCCAGTTTCTCCTCTCTAATTCAAGCTTGACTTAGCTGATGAAATAATCTATCAGAAGCACAGGTTATACCATGTTATTTCCCTATTCAAAAATAATCAGTAGCTTCCAATTGCCTCAATGACAAAATATTAATTTCTCAAGCCTACCCTTGAAACCATTCAATAGTTTCATTTTATTCTCTCTTTTCAGAAGTTTCATATTATGCCCTTTCATGAATTTCATGAGTCAGTGACGCTGGACTATTGAAATTCCCCAACCTTGGATTTTCAAATGCTGTTTCTGTACTTTTTCAGTGTCCCTCATGCCTGGAATTTTCTCCCTCTTCACCTCTACTTTTAAGGCTCTTCATCTCCTTTCAAGGACCATTTCTGGTTCCATTTCCTGGGGGAAGCCTTTCTTAATTCTCAAAATTTTAAGTATTTTTTCCCTCCTAGAATGAACTTCTATTTATTTATCTGTTTATGTGTTCTATAACTGAATATAATGTAAGCATCCTGAAACCAAGACAATTTTCCATTTTTTCCTTTATCTGAAACCATTCTATATATAGTACTAGATCCTTAGTATTTGATTTCCAAACTGTTTTTAAAGTGAAAATGAATTCAAAGGAAAAGATATATTTGCGTATTTATACATATAAACATGTGAAAATGTTGATGACTCCTTCATATTCTTTTCTTAAAGTTTTCAGGATACCATTCTTTCCTGGTTTTCCTCCTACCTATTTGTCTTCTCTTCTTTCTCCTTTCCTCCATCTCATGCCCTGTGACCATAGGTATGCCTCAGAGTTCTTTCCTTGGTAGTTTTTATACTCTCTATACTACTTCACTTGGTGATCTCATTAGCTCCCATGTATTTAGTTACCATCTCTATGCTGATGATTCTCAAACCAATCTTTCTTGCCTCAATCTCTCTGTTGACCTCCAATCTCATATCTCCAACTGTCTTTCAGATATCCCAAACTAGATATCCAGAAGAAATCTGAAACTCAATATATTCCAAACACTATCTGCCCTATTACAGTAGAGTACCACATTATCTTGCTAGTCCTTCAGACTCACAAGCTAGAAGTCATCCTTGATTCTTCATTATCTCTTACCCCTCATATCCAAGTTGTTGCCAAGGCCTGTTGAGTTAATCTTTGCATAATCCCTCAGATATCCCCAATTCTCTCCTCTAAAGCTATAATAAATCTAGTGCAGGCCCTCATTGTCTCATGCCTGGATTGTTGAAATGGCCTTCTAGTGGGTCTGCCTGCTTCAAGTGTCTCCCTACTCAAATCAATTTAGCCACTAAAGTGATTTTCTTAAAGCATAGGTCCTATCATATCACTCACCTAATGAAAAACTCCAGTGATTTCCTATTGACTCCAGGAGCTAAAACAAAATGTTCAATTTGCCATTCAAAGCCCTTTATAACTTAGCCCACTACCTCTCTGGTTTTCTTTCACCTTCCTCCCCAAAGGAAACTTTTTAATCCAATGGAATTGTTCCAAGAACAAGACACTCCATCTCTTGGCTCTGGGCATTCTTTCCAACTGTTCCCCATGTCTGGAATGCTATGCTTTCTCTGCACTGACTCCTGACCTCCCTGGTTTAAGTCCCAACTAAAATCTTACCTTCTACAAAAAGACTTCTCCAACTATTCTTAATTCCAGTGCCTTCCCTCTGTTAATTATTTACTATTTATCTTATATATAGCTTGCTTTGTATATATTTGTTTGAATGTTATCTCCCCCATTAGTTTTTAAGCTCCTTGAGGACAGGGCAATTTTTTGCCTTTTTTTTGTATCCACAGCACATAGCAAATGCTTGGCACATAGTAGGCACTTATCAAATGTATATTGACTGATATGTATATTATATACATGTACTATATCAATATGCATGTGTGTATGTATAAGTATACACAGGTATATATCTGTATGTATGTATGTATGCATGTATCTGTCTATCTATCCATACATAAATTGTTTGAAACCAAGGCAAACTGTTCACCATCACAGGAAAGCAAGTCTATGTTCCAGCCATTAATGTTGAAGAGGCCAAAGTTGATCAGGAAATGGAGATGGAATGCTAAAGTAGAAAATCAAAAGATAACTGGAGAAACAAGCAAGTTTGGCCTTGGGGCACAAAAAGAATCAGGGCAGAGACTGAAGGAATTTTGTCAAGATAATTCACTGGTTATAGCAAACACTGTTTTTAAACAACCCAAAAGAGAGCTCTGCACATGGACATCACCAGACAGTCAAAATTGAAATCAGATTGATCATATACTTTTCAGCCAAAGGTGAAGAAGGGCTATACAGTCAATTAAAACAAAGAAGAGCTGACTATGGCTCTGCACATGAGCTTCTTATCACAAAATTCAGGCTTAAATTGAAAAAAAGGAGGGAAAACCATTAGACCATATAGGTATGACACATAATATCCCTTATGAATATGAAGTATCAGTGATGAATAGAATGGCAGAGTCAAGATGTTGGAATAAAGACAGGGATTTCCCCTGAGCTCATCAAGTTCCCCTCCAAACAACTTTAAAATAACACCCCCAAAAATTCTGGAGTGGCAGAAACAACACAGGGTGAAATAATTTTCAAACCCAAGACAGCCTAGAGGTTTGGTAGAAAAGGTGCATCTGAGTGGGGTGAGAGTAGAGCTCACTCCAACACAGGCCACCTCAAATAAGAGAACTGAAGGCTTTGGGGATAACAAAATCAGTGGCAGTGGCTTCCAGACCTCTCAGCCCACAGACTGTAAAATGAAGCAGACAACTGGCCAGAAAGAGATTACAGGTGACCCTTAGCAGGCAGTGGATGTAGGACTCTGTTACAATGTGCATATGTGTTTCTGGGTTGCAGCCTAAGCTAAGGATAAAGAAGAATATTAGCAGGAGCATGGACAATGATCACCATTCCAAGGTAGAAAAGAGTACATGTGGTTTCTCACAAACCAAAGCTCAGGTCAGGGGAGCAGTGACCACAACTATTCTTATACCTTATGATCTTGGAAAAACTGAAAATTGACCTCCAGATCCCCAGAACTACCTCAGTAACCAGCAGCATGAAAAACCTGAAGCTTAGGGAAGTGTCCCCTCCACCTCAGGATCACAGACCAATCTTAACAGAAAGACTGATACAATAACCTCTTTATTAGTTTCCCTATTGTCCAACTGCTGTCCAATTTCATTCATGTTAATAGCCATTTGTTAAACCTTTACTATGTGCAAGGAATACAAGGACAAAAAGAGCTTTTGTCCTCTGTAAAGAATTAATTGTTATTTGAGGTTTTTATGCCTTGGTGAGCACTGGCCTGGGGCTCCACAAACTGCGTAGTGCTCCACCCACTGGTTGTAGCCATTGCCATGGCGTTGGCACCTCACATCATCACCACTTGCTGATGCCTACATGGGCCTGGCAAAATTATAATGATTGGAAGCCTAGTAAGGGCAGTTATGTGACTGTCAGAGTGGCCATCCAATTGGCTGGGGGCTGTGTGGAGTGTGCAGGGAGGAAGGAATTTTTTTTTCTTTCCGGCATTCTGGTGGGAAGCTGGAAGGCAACAGGAGCTCTGCTGTGTATTCTCAGTAGATTTCTGGGTGGTAGTATTTCTCAGGTTGTATAATTTCCCTTTCCCCATTTTATTTCCTTTCCCTTGATCCTACTAATTCTGTTTGTGTTTTTTTTTTCTTAAGTTCCTTCTTGTTAAAATCCTGTTCTGTTTTGAGGGAGGCTGCCAGTCTCCTTCCTTGCCCCAATATTGTGGCAAGCCACTTAGCTAACACTCCCCAATTAAAAATTGGTCTCCCCATCTCAAAGGACTTATATTCGGCCATTCTACTTGGAAGGTGCTGGGAGTGATACACTAATAAATGAATACAAAATGTACACCAAATATATATATATATATATATATGTATGTGTGTGTGTATATATATATATAGGGGCAGCTAGGTGGTGCAGTGGATAAAGCACTGGCCTTGGATGTGTAACGATTGGAATGATGCCACCTGCTGGAGACTTACTGTAGTAAAGCCCGGCCATGAGGTGAAGGTCTCTGAGGGCAAGACCATGCATCTTTTCTTTGGTGTCAGGAAGTAACATTTGCTTGTGGGAGGAAGAAGGGGGAGGCTGGTGCTCTGACGGGCTCTCTTTTGTGTGGACTCTGGTGGAGAGCGGAGCTAGGAATGCTCTCTCCCTTTAATAGATAGAGGAATCTAGACCTTTCTCACTCTCTTTACAAAATTCTTATTCTCCTTAATAAATGCTTAAAAGTCTAACTCTTGCTAAAGCTTATAATTTATTGGCGACCACTCATTAGATATTTTAGACAGACTAGCTAGAAATTTAGCCCCTAACAGATTCAGGAAGACCTGAATTCAAACCCAGCCTCAGACACTTGACAACTAGCTGTGTGACCCTGGACAAGTCACTTAACCCTCATTGCCCTACAAAAACAAAAACAAAGAACAAAAAATAACAACAACATACACACACACACACACACACACACACACACACGTTTTTCTATTAGCCTATTTTATTGAGAATATCACCTAGATTCAATTCAATGACATTCAATGAGTGTGCATTAAGTGCTAGATATTTAGGTTATATAGATGAATAAAAACATAATGGATAGCTTGAAGGAGCTTACAGAAAGACCAGTGGTATAAACAGGGATAGTGTGTTGGGAGTAGATATCTGAAACAATCACCTTTTTGGTACTATTGACTTCATTTTGGAGAGGCAATGTGGTACAGTCGAAAGCATATTGACCCTGAAGTCAGAGGAACTAGCTTCAAGTCCTCCCTCTGATGCTTATACCTAAATGGCTTAAACCAAGTAACTTAACCTCCCCTGAGCCTCAGTTTCTTTATCTGTAATTCGGGAGATTAAACAAGATAAGCTATGAGGTCTTTTCCAGTTCTAGTTCTAAGATTCTACGATTCTTTTTAGTGTGTAAAGAAGGCTTTGGCTTGGAGTTTACAATAGGAGGTTCTCTTCCCTCAAAAATTCCCAAACCAAGTCTCTCCCCCAACAACACACATATTTATTCAAACAAATACACACATATCAGTCTCTACCACTAAATAACTTAGCACACCTTTGAGAAATTTAAATCACACTCTGCCTGGCTTTTCTGTTTCTTTGCCTTGCTTTCCACTTTCCTTCCTAATGAGCGAATGTAATGTATGAAATGTTTGTATTCTTTGAAGTGTAGTCTTTATAAGGCTTCTGCAGTCCTTATCTAATCTTAGACTGATACTGATGAGTTAGGTCCCCAGAGTGTGACTTTTATGTCTTCTTGTAGCGTTGTAAGAGTAGACTTGTGGGATGGCTGGGTTGTAATTCTACTCCTACCAACTTGAGCCCTCATTTGTATGTGTTCTCCACCAATATTAATTTCCAATTATTCAATGTCCAGTATCATTTGATCAATTAGCATCAATTGACTTTCACAAAAGGGTATTTTTTGAGGATATATAGCAAAAACAGAAGGACAATGATATGTAGTTTCTTCAGGGCTTCAAGAGATAGCAAAGTATGATGCAAAGAGGCAAAGTACTTTGGTTTGTAAGTTGATTCATGCTTACTTGTTGTCTGATACTGGAAAAGCCATTTAAATTATCTAAAGCTTCAGGTTTTTCATTTGTAAAATGAGAGGGTTCAATTAGATATAAAAAAAGTCTTCCCTAGCTCATGAAAGAGACAGAGACAAGGAGACAGTGAAAGACAAAGAAATAGATACCAACAGAAAAAGATTGAAAGAGAGGCAAATGGGAGTAACAGAGGAAAAGAGAAAGGGAAAAAAAGAGAGAAAAATAGAGAGATAGAGACAGAGATATAAACACACATGCACACACATACACACCAAAAAAAATCCAAAATAACACCTACCTAAAGTGCATGAATTCTTCTGTAGGTTGAAGGTTTTGCTTCTGTGACTCTATAAGAAAGAATAAAAAACACTTTTTGATGCCACTTATAAAAAAGTTTTGCACTTTGTTCAAATTACTATTTAAAAGAGAAATTAAATGTGATTACAGAGGAACAATTTGCCTTTTCAGGTGATACGTGATGAACAACAAGAATTGAAAAGGATAGCAGCAATGGAAGAACAGCAACAAGCATTGAGATAGAATGTTATAATGGGGAGAACAAAAATCATATTCCCTAGAGGCCTAAGCTCATGCATAGATATGCCAAAGATAATTGAAACTAAGCACAAGTTTTAACTGAAGGTATTCCATCTTCACCAAATGGAACCCTCTGATCTAGTGCCATATGTACTTGTTTTTTTTTATTTTATTTGTGATATGTAATTAAATTTTATACATATATCAAACATAGATATTAATGTGTATGTGTATATTAATACACATACACATATGATATATATGATGTATCTTTTCTACATTATTACATTTACATATACCTGGTTATATTCTAGTACATAAAATTTAATATTTTAAATCCTTCCTCTTCCTTTTGTTTTTTAAAAACAGGCAGTTTTCTTTCTTTTTTTATACAGGTAAATAACTGTTTTATAAATAATGTATACATATCAATTTATATAAATAATATATATGACAAATTTGTTTAAATATAATTACTATATAAGACCTAAACACCTCATATATGCAAAACATATATACCTATATACATCCTGTACCCTTCCCAGCACACCCCTCCCCAACTTTTTTTTTCAGGTTAAACATTTTTATTTATATTTTTCCAGACTCCTATCCCAGAGACAATAAAATGGGACTAACAACTGGCCTGAAAGAGATTACAGGTGACCCTTCCCTGGCAGTGGCCATAGGACTCTGTTACAATGCCCATACACACTTATTGAAAAATAAATTCCCCACCTCTTTTACCCCAAACTAAGCTAATTGAATTCACAATCCTAATTTCACTTTAAGGAATTATCAGTCAGGAAAGCAGCATGGTGGAGAGACAAGGGAACTGGAGTAGGAGTCAAGGAACTTGACTCTATCATGTTAGCTACGTGATTCTGAGAAATTCAATAAGTCATTATGAATTTTAGCTTTCTCATCTGTCAAGTTCAATTTAATTCAATGAGAACTTATCTTGTGCTGACTATGTGCCCAGCACCTCCTTAAGTTCTGGTGATATAAAGTAAAAAACAAAAGCATCCCTGTCTCCAAGAAGCTTCTGTTCTACAGAGTATTTTGGAAACCGTTTTCCCTAAATTAAAAAGTTGTAAGAATCCAATGAAATAATTTATGCAAGACATCATTTGTCAAATATAATATGATGTTAAATTCTCTGACAAACCACCCCATGTAAGACAACTTGTCTGAGTATGGATGAAAGTTTCATATTAATTAAAGACTTCATTATGACATGTGCACCTGGGCTCATTATACTTGACATTTCTGTGACAATTGAGAGCAAATTTTATTGACAGACTTTCCTTGAACATAATTACTCAAAAAGTACCAGCCTAAATCAATTAATGGTGGATTCAGGCTCGATTTTGTGGTAGGCAAACAATATTCAGAAAAGCAAATACCCAGAATACTTAGATGCTAAGAGGAACAATGGTAGCAGAAGATGGCATATCTGAGCTATAGATGGATGTTTGGGATGGAAGGAGTCAGAAAGAATTTGGAGATTGGTAATGGCATCTGTAAACTTTTAGCTCCTATCTGGCTTGGCATCTGTGGGCATTTATGTACTTATCAATCTGTAAACTCCTGGCTGACTGGAGCTTCCAATCTGTAAGGGAACTTTAAAAGATCCCCTAGGTTCATTAAGCCCCGTATGGGCCAATCTGTAAGGGCCAGCTCCCTCCCTAACTGCTTCTCCCAAACTAACAAGAAATGAGATTAAAAAGCCTCCTTTCAGGACCTGAGTTCAAATTCAGCCTCAGACACTTGACGCTTACTAGCTGTGTGACCTTGGGCAAGTCACTTAACCCTCATTGCCCTGCAAAAGAAAAACAAAACAACAAACAAACAAAAAGGGGCAGCTAGGTGGCACAGTGGATAGAGCACCAGCCCTAGAGTCAGGAGTGCCTGAGTTCAAATCCGGCCTCAGACACTTGACACTTACTAGCTGTGTGACCCTGGGCAATGCACTTATAACCCCAATTGCCTCACCAAAAAAAAAAAAAAAAAAGCCTCCTTTCAATAAAAAAAAAACAGGGTTTATTGATAAGAGTAAGCTTAGATAAGGACAAAGAAAAAGCAAGATATATGACCTGTGAACTTGATACACTTACTCAGCTGCTTCACCTTTAACTATCCCCTGTGCTTCTCATCTGTGGGTGTGGCTGGCTGCTGCCACCACTGCCTGTACTTTCTCTGGTCTCCTCCTCTCCTCGAATGGTCACTCTCCTGTCTACTGTGTACCATCTCCACCAGTCTCCTTCCTCCATAGCCTTCGCTTGCTGCTTGCCCTTCTTCCCTCTACTGCTCATCCCGTCACTACCCCTACTTCTCTTAAAAAACCCTTCTCTCTCAGAAACCTTGGGCCTGTGCCCAAACCACCCCCCCAAGCTAATTTGTTGGCACCCCCAGGGGCAGTGCCCAAGGCCGGCTAGGGACTCTGTGCACACCTTCATTTGGCAGAGTGAACCAGCACTCGGGTCCTCCTTGCATACTGGGGCATGCCCAAGGCTTGCGTGCCCAGGGTGGGGCAGAGGGAGCTGTGCAGGGCATGCCTGAGGTTTTCTAATTTTAGCCAAAGATGGGGGGACCCCAAATCAACTCTTACACATCTTAATATCATTGTCTTTTCATTCCCCATAGTAATATTAATTTGTACTTTCATATAGTTGTTTTTATCTGTCTTTTGGATATTTATGCTAAATATTGATGTATTCATTCACATTGATGAAATAACAGATATCATTGAGTATCTAAGTTTTGTATAGGCTTGTATATACAAGCATTCTTTGGTTATCTCAGCATAGGTCAATTGTAGAATGAATGTAATGAGTGTGTCTTTTGAAATATCAGGGGGACTATCCCTGTTCTGCCTAAATTATTGGGGAACTTGACTGGGGTTTCTAAGATATTGCTACTTATAAATTAATGGCTATTGCAACCATTTAGGTAGTAAGCATTTATTAAATCATATTATGTGTTAGGAGAGCATTGACTGCATTTAACACAAGACAAAACCCCCCAGTACCATATTGTTTCTGAGAGAGAGAGAGAGATCACATGAATCCAAGCAGAGTTGAGAAACTCTATATTACCTAAAGAGAGAGAGCTTGGCCTTTCTCAGCTAGCATCTACCCAGAATGACTTTCACCTCAGTCTCAGTCTTTTGATCTCAGTCTCTTTTCCTCTTCCAATAGAGGTGTCTCTTATACACTGATCAAAGCTAATTGGCTAGAATCATTCAATTCCATTGGTTGACCTGACCTGAGGGTGGTCTATATTAAAATGAGCTTTATCTATGACCTAATGATGTAATGACTCAATGGGGAAGTGTCCAAAAAGACCATCTCTGAAGGGCAAGGCAGATGATGTCCATGTGTGACTAATCTCATCTAGTCAATGTCCATTTCTATTGATCCACTCAAGACCTCATTGGCTGGTCCTAAAAGGGATTAGCAAAGGTTTCTAAGAACTATGCTTTCCAAAGTGGGGTCCCTGGGTCCCCCCAAAACCCATAATTAATAATTATTTTCTCACAATCACCCCCTTCATGTTCTTCATTAAGAAACTAAAATAGTTTCCTTAAAAAAGCAGTAATTAATATTATAAATACTTTACAAAGGGTTCTTTACTATGGGACTTATGCTGATTAACAATGTGAGGGGGAATAAAAGAAGAGAAAAAATTTGAGCCATGCATTGACAAAACTAAAGGGGGCAGTCCCCTTTAGGAGGTAGATATTATAAATAGTGTATGCAACAGGAAAAAGGGAAACAAAAAATAAAAATGTCCATGTAAATCTCAGGAAGTCCCAGATGATAATTGGGACATCATCTTGAGTAGCTCTGTATTCTGGCCGTGGTAAGATGCTCTTCCTCAGCTGGAAAGTCTCCTACAAAATTGATCTTAACACAACTTTAAATAATTTTGCATATAGCCAGGTGTTTAGAGTCAGGCTCATAGTCAGCTAGGTGGGAGTGGGGAAATTAAGCCAGGAAGAATCCTACCTCAGCCCTTGCCAAAGTCTCCCAACCTTTCCCATAACAGTTCACCACCTGTTATTCATGCATGTGCTCAGGGTTACAGGCACCATGGTTGCTCAGGAGTAATGTAGTCTTCCTATGATGATCATATCTGGTAGACTCAGAATAAAATCAATTAATGTCTCAAATGGTAAAATCCTATGATCCAAATCTCATATGGATGTAACTATTGATGATAACAGTGATAGAAAGAATGTGAATTTGCTTCTTGACTCAGGATATAGTTGTAATATAGAATGTTTCCAAATAATACTACAAGTATATAATTACAATCACATAGAAAGTAAATGACAAATGTAAATGACTAACAACATTATTCATTACTACATAATTTCCATCAATGTATTAATAATTAAAATCACAGTACCTTAGGAATCAATGTAAGCTGTCCATGAATCCCTTTTTTTTTAAAGTTAAGTATACAATCACCAACATATTCTTTATCTATAGTATGCACTGGCAGAAGTTTTTACCTTTGTGAAAAATCAGAACATATTTTAATACAACAGTTAAAAAACAATTTTAAAAGAATTGCAATCTCCATGATAAGAAAAGCCCATACAATTAATTCCAAATGTGGATGCAATAACACAAAATACCATTATACAGCATTTGAGCTGGACATTCAAAGTCATGTTTGCTTATTGACAGTGTTCCTCTGAGGGAATCTAGTACTGTTCTGGTTTCACTCCATCTGGGAGCTTCTAAAATCTTCAAATCTCATTCTATGGTCTTGCTGCCTTGTTCTATACTCCTGAAAAACATGCTCTTGCTTATGGCAGTAGTAACAGATTTGTGAAGGCTGAAGGTGAGTCTCAGCCACTTGGTTCATTTTAATAGAAATTTCCTGTATGGAAGCTAAAATACTTTGGATTGTATTTGTTTCCTCATGGGTGGTAGCATTTAGTACCTGGTTTCTTATTTTGTACCTCTTTATTCAGCTTAAGTTTCTCCTCTATGATCTTGTCTACCTTTTCATTCTCTGCTACGTAAGTTTCTCTTTTTCTTTCTCTTTCTTTTTACTCTTCCCTTTTGTTTTCCCTCTTGATGCCTTCATATGCTATTCCTTTTAACTTCTCAAAGTAATTAATTATTGGTAAAAACTGATCAACAAAATAACTACAGATAAAATGTGCATCTCCAGAAATTAAGGGATCTGACTCACATAAGTGATCATAAAATCATCTCAGGTCATGAGTAATTATCTCTTGTAGAGATAGGATGGAGTCAGGCTTCTCTGTTCTCTCTACAATTTGACTTCCATTTGAGATTAGTTTAGAAGACTGGGAGCAGGAAAGGTCAAATTTACAGGATGGTCCATTGGCTGTGGAAACCATGGGAGTGTGGGTGGATTGAGTGCTAGGATTGAGAATTCATCTCCTGCATGGTGGGAAGAGCAAGAGGCATGGCCATGGGAAGAGCAGGAGGTGGGGTAAGGGGAGGGGGAAGAGATGGGGTCACAGCAGCAGGAAGAGCTGGGGTCAAGACAGGAGGTGGGATCATGGGAAGAAGTGGCTGAGCCTCAGCTACCAGAAGAGAAGAGAAATCAGCTAGAAGGTGCGGGACCACTGCCTCCATGTGCTCAGCATTGGCATTCCAACATAAAAAATCAGCTGGGTTTATGGGGGCCCAGGAGGGACCAGGGTAACTAGGTGGGGAGCAGCAAAAAGAATGGTTGAAATGGCAACAACATGAAGAATTAGGAGTTTGAGGAGGAGCAGATGAGGCAAATTGCAAAGGTGAGCGTCCATCTAGCAAGGCAGGAGTAGGAGATGAGTGAGGGAAAAGCTGGTGTTTCCCCCTGTGTGGTTTCACTCAAACTACTCCAGAGTTCCCAGTATATTAAATGTTTGGGATTTTTGTTTACAATAGCAAATTTTAAATCCTTCAATATTTGAGATGTAAAGAATTAATTGTTATTTGAGGTTTTTATGACCCCATCTTTTGGCTAGAATTAAAAAAAAAAAAAGCCTTGGCGTGCACTGGCCTGTGCCTCTGCAAATAGCATGGTGCTCCACCCACTGGTTGTAGCCGTTGCCATGGCACCGGCACCTCACATCATCACCACTCCCGGGTGCCTACATGAGCCTGTCAAAATTATAATGATTGGAAGCCTAGTGAGGGCATTCATGTGACTGTCAGAGCAGCCAACTAATTGGTTGGAGACTGCTGGGGTTTGCTGGGAAGGGGGAGGAGAATTGGGCTTGCTAGATGAAAGCTGGAAGGTGACAGGAACAGGGCTGTGTATTCTTAGCTGATTCCTGGGCCATGGTATTTTTTCAGGTTGTATAATTTCCCTTTCCCCATTTTATTTCCTTTCCCTTGATCCTACTGAATCTGTTTTGTTTTGTTTTGTTTTTTAATTCTAGCCAAAAGATGGGGTCATAAAAACCTCAAATAAGAGGCAGCTAGGTGGTGCAGTGGATAGAGCACCAGCCCTGGCTTCAGGAGTACCTGAGTTCAAATCCGGCCTCAGACACTTTACACACTTACTAGCTGTGTGACCCTGGGCAAGTCACTTAACCCCAATTGCCTCATTAAAAAAAAAAAAAAACCTCAAATAACATTTAATTCTTTACAGAGAGTTAAATGACCCAAACCTAGAGCAAACTGGTTCCCATGATGATTTAAAGCACGTTTTGTACCATGTGTAACAGTTCAAAAAGCTTTTTCTTTGTCATTCCTGGCTTAACTGATAGTGTTTCTTTATCCCATTCTAAAATAATTTTTTCTAAAGGGGACCCTTGTGGTACATAGTACTTAGTGTTCATGGCCCCCAAGATATATAATTCAAAATTTCCCTTTCTTTTTTTTAATTATAAAAGTATTTTATTATTTTCCAGTTACATGTAGAGATAGTTTTCAACATTTGTTTTTACAAGATTTCTAGTTTCAAATTTTTCTACCTCCCTCCCTCCCCTCCCTCTCCCCTCCCCAAGAGAGCAAGTAATTTGATATAGATTATATATGTACAATAACATTAAACATATTTCTGTATTACTCATGTTATAAGAGAAGAATCAGAGCAAAAAGGAAAAAAAAACCCAAAATAAAAACAACAGCACCAAAAAAACAAAAGAAAATTTCCCTTCCTAAACAAAACACACAAACACACAATGGGTAGACAAAGAGTTGTTATTTGTTAACACTGCTGTAAGTCTCTATGAAAAGTATTTGGGAAACTGATTGCCCACTATATAAGAAAAAAAATCTAAAGCTTTTCTGTAATTTATCACATGTGAATATATGTATACACATATACACTGCACCTGTCTATTTTCCTAGAGCTCAGACTTCTTTGCCTCAACTTAGGGCATATAGAACACAGTTTGGTCGTCTCTGATAGTGGCAAATAACTATAGTAAATTTTGAGAAACCTATTCCCTTAGTGAGGTAATGTTATTCTCACACTCTCATTAAAACAGTCATCTTTTCCTAGAGAATAATTAAGTTGTTAAATTAATAGATAGATAGATAGATAGATAGATAGATAGATAGATAGATAGACAGACAGACAGACTGACAGACAAATAAACAAGGTGAGTTTGGCAGGTAAACCAACCTTCATCTCAGAGCCTGCCTATCTGTTTGCTTCCTTGTGTTCAGTTCAGGAGAAGAGTCCAAGTTGTGTTCCAGGACTGCAGCTCTGCCTCTCTCAGCCTCCTCAGGGTCTAGGATCAGGGCTAAGACCTAGCCTCAGTTAGATCCTCCAGGCCCTTGAATCCTTCCCCTTCCATACCCAGGTACAAGCAGGCCCTGAGACAAAGAAGGGTTTCAAAAGGAAGCTCTGATCTCCCTCAGCAGATCAGAGAACCCAGGGATAAGGAGAGTCCCTGCGTCATGATTCTCTTCCTAGGTGAGGTGGAAAGAGGAAAGAGAAAGATCTAGGTGAGGCACAAACCAACAATTCCATCTCGCCTTCTATCCACCTATTTATCCATCCATTCAATCAATCAGTATAGAAACATGTATGACGTGTCTTCTATGTGCTAGTCACTAGGGATTAGGCAGAAGAAAGACCCTGACCTCAAGGAGCTCACTAGCTAAAGGAGGAGACTACAAGCAAATAAGAATGTACAAACAAGCTATATAGTAGATAAATAGGCAAAATTAAGTGAAAGAAGGCACTAGAATTAAAGGGATTGGGAAGGACTTCCTGTAGAAGATGAGATTTTAGTTGGGATTTGAAGGAAGCAAGGGGACATAGTAGATGGCGATAAAGGAAAACATTACAGGCGTGGGGATAACCAGAGAAAATGTGCAGAGCTGGGGGCAGCTAGGTGGCTCAGTGGATAAAGCACGGGCCCTGGATTCAGGAGGACCTGAGTTCAAATCTTGCCTCAGACACTTGACACTAGCTGTGTGGCCCTGGGCAAATCATTTAACCCCAATTTCCTCACCAAAAAAAAAAAAAAAAAAAAAAAAGAAAGAAAGAAAGAAAGAAAAGAAAATGTCCAGAGCTGAGAGATGGAGTATGTTGTCCAAGGAACAGCAAAGAGGCCAGTATCAGGAAATAGAATATAAGCAGGGAGTTAAGTATAAGAAGATGAAAAAGGGGAATAGTTTGGTGAGGCTATGAAGGGCTTTGAATGATAAACAGAATCTTGTATTTGATCCTGAACTCACCTATCCAATCCATCCATCCATTCCTTCTCTCATTCAACTTCCTGTACACACTGACATCAGTCATATCCCGAACTCACCTCATCTTAATGATACCCTCTCTTCATTTCCACTCACACAATCTTATAAGTACCTTACTTGCATTCTCCATTCTTATCACTTTTACATAGAAACCTTACACTAACTTACTTGCTATCCTCACACATTCATGGATAAGCACACAGAGAATGAATATATGACACCTGTACTGGTGTGGAATTACAAAATATAAAGTATAGGTACCCACTTAGACATAGAATGGGGACACTTCTGGCAAATGTGTTCATGTGGAGGAGCACGTAGACAATCAATACATGTGGTAGAGGCAGGTGCACAAAGGAGTGACATTTCCAATGTCTCTGGGCTACTCATTTTGTCTGGTGCTCACTTTGCGCTGCTCAGTCATGTTATCTCTGTCAGATATAATTTGCATCGTTTATGTTCATATGGCATATAGACTTTATTGAGTTTGCTTCTGCTTGGGCATTTGCAGAGCTGTAGTCACTATTTGATGGTGCTCTACTAGTCCATAATCATTGCTGGCCTCTACCAGACAAGGTTTTGCTAGACATGATTGGAAAGATTTAACTACAATATTTAGCTAAGGCATTACAGTTATCCCTTCTACATCATAGAGGTCTGAATTTAAACCTCCTCTTTCCTGTTCACCAGATGCAAGATTTACCGAGTTAAGGTAAAAAGGGTCCTTGTATATCTCACTTGATAGCTACAATTCCTTGAAAACTGTTTTAGTGACAATCTTTTTAAATAATTGCCAAAGCCGTTCTGTGTCATAGACTTCCTTGTTTTATCAATTTCACAAAACTCTTCTGCCTCTCCTGCAAGTGAATAGGAGAGGGAAAGGCAAACGACAAGAAGAAAAAAACAATTGAACAACTTTTGAGACACCATCCTTACCTCAATCATTTCTTCCAAATTCCTGCTTTTATTATGTGTTTATGGCTGGCCAAGAAACAAAACAAATAAAAACCAAAATGTCCCTATTGAAATCTATCAAGATTACTCAATGATAGAGCATATTTTGTTTTTGACATGTTTTTAAAACACATATTTCACTAGAAATTCAGTAGACAAAATGCCTTTTCTTCTCAAAGTTTCCTGTTTATCACTTCCATAATCTTAGTTGTTTGAGTATATTTTCAGGAGTTTGGGAAAAGATATTTGAGCTGCAAAAGCCCTGTCCCAGTCTTTGACTTTAAGTTAACAGGAAACCAAAGGTCAAAATATCTCCCTCATTTCCCCCCACCAAGTTTATTTAGCTGGTGTCCTTGCTTCAAGTTCCTGGGTACCCATCTCTCTTACACAAGACTGTCAGAGTCATCTTCCTCAAACTCAGTGCTCATCTTATCACTCACACCAGGGAACTTAAATGACTTCCTATTCTAACAAATCTAAATTCTTCAACCTGGCATCCAGCAACTGGTACCCTCTTAGCTAATTACTGGAGTAACTCAGATGGAACCACTATTTGAATTCTTATTAATCTTAATGTCCATGGTCTGTCTCTGATAATGTTTTGTTTGATAAATATGAAGACTTTAAAAAAATTTGAATGAAGCAGTTTCTTTGCTTTCCTATACAACCTGCATATAGCTGCCAAAATAATTTTCCTAGGGCACAAGTTGTTGTCCCCAGCCTGATCAAAAATCTTCAGTGGCTCCTGATTTGTTTTAGAATAAATATGAACATATGTTTGTACATACATATACATGTTTGTATGTGTATACATAGATAGATATAGATATATATACGAGTGTATGTATATATATATATATATATATGTATGTATGTATGTATGTATTGTGGTAAAAAGTTTTAACAGTCAGTTAGATAATGGAGAGATGCCAGTTTTTTTTTAGGACCACCCTTTTGGGGAGGAGACCAACAGCATGAGCTATGCACACCAGTCTGCCTGCGGCGCACACCAGATTGCCTGCTGAGCACTCGACTTCCGGGGTGCAAGCTTAAAAGGCAAGGAGAGAACGGAAGTGGGGCCTTTTTCCTGCTCTGCTGGTCTCCTGGCTGTGCTGCACAGAGAGATGCGGCCTGGAGTTTGACTTGGCCCAGCTCTCAGTTAACAGCACACGCTTGACTCGGTCTTTCTCCCCAAAGGTGGCCTTGGGTTTTGGTGAGTTTTATATGGAATATAGACTAAGCCTACACTTAAGACGATTTGTATTATATTTCTACTTTCCTATCCTTCTAATCAATATCAACTTGTGATTACCATACAATAAAAGCTCTATCTAGAAAACCAGAAGCTTCTTCCATTTACTAGTCTGGGAGATAAATTAAGGGAAAGGTTAAGTAGGGTAGATTTATGATCTAATATCCAATTTTAATCTCACAGTTTGTATGTATTCAATCTGACCTAACCAAGATGATTTTCTTAGCTGTTTACTGATCTTTTTTTTTTTTTTTTTTTTTTTTTTTTTTTTTTTTTTTTTTGCTGGGCAACGGGGATTAAGTGACTTGCCCAGGGTCACACAGCTAGTAAGTGTCAAGTATCTGAGGCCCGGATTTGAACTCAGGTACTCCTGAATCCAGGGCCGGTGCTTTATCCACTGTGCCACCTAGCTGCCCCCTGTTTACTGATCTTAATGCCATTTCCTCCCTCCTTGCATTTTCATAGGCTGTCAAGAATCTTCTCAGGTGCTTGCTTCTTTGTGCATCTTTCCCTGATTCCAAATGGAAAAAAAAATGCAGACATCTTAAACTCAACATGTTCAAAAATGAACTCGTTATCTTTTCTATAAAATCCTTCTTTTCCTAACTTCCCTATTGATGTTGCAGCTACCACCATCCTTCCAGTCTCCCAACCTCACATCTTAGGTGTTATTTTTTTAAACCTTTGTAACATGAATATAATCCTTTCTCCTTTGACTTTACAGCCACCTTGGTTCAGGCCCTCAAAACCTCCTACCTTGATTATTTCAATAGCCTGATAGTTGGTCTCTCTGCCTCAATCTTTCCCCACTCTAATCTATCCTACACTTGGCTGTCAAAATGATCTTCCTAAAACTTCCTAAAATCATGACCTCTGCCCACATTCAATAAACTCCAATAGCTTTCTTTTACCTCCAGCATCAAACAAAATTATCTGGCTTTGAAAGCCCTTCTAAACCTGGTCCCTTCTTTCCTTTCTATATCTTCTTACATCTTTCCCTACACTACTCTGTGATCTAGTGGAATTGCCCTGCTTACTGTTTCTTTTGAATGTGATATTCTATCTCCTGACTTAGTATTTTCACTACCTGTCCCCGATGCCTGGAATTCTGTCCCTCCTGGATTCCCTGGCTTTCTTCAAGTTTCAAATAAAGTCCTACCTTCAGCAAGAAAACATCCACTTTTCCTTAATCTTTGGTCTTTCTGCTGAGATGACATTCAACTTCTGCTGTCTATACCTTGTTTGTATATACTTGTTTATATGTTGTATCTATCATTCAATTGTGAGTTTAATTTCAGAGCAGGAACTGTTTCTATGTATTCCAAGTGCATAGGCACATAGTATGCAGTTAACAAATGCTAGTTGATTGATCAAAAATGACCTTTCTTAGGGGGCAGCTAGGTGGTGCAGTGGATAGAGCACCAGCCCTGGAGTCAGGAGTACCTGAGTTCAAATCTGGCCTCACACACTTAACACTTACTAGCTGTGTGACCCTGGGCAAGTCACTTAACCCCAACTGCCTCACTTAAAAAAAAATGACCTTTCTTTCCTAAAAGATCCCAAAGCCCTATGTGTAGATTGCTCCACTGTCCCCATCACTACATTCCTTGCAGCTTCCACTACAATTTTGTTTTAAACTATTTACTCTTTCATAATTTCTCATCTCTTCAAATGTTCAAAATAAAGTGCATTTCCATTAATCCCAATAATGTTGTGAAATAGGTAGGTTCAGTATTGCTACTTCCTTGTGGTGTAGTGGAAGGAATGTTGACTTTGGAGTCAGACCACGCCTTTGTCTTTTACTACCTCTGGGACCTTGGGCAAGTTACTTATCTCTGGTCCACAGCTTCCTTGTCAGTAAAAAGAGGATTGAACTCAAGATCTTGAAGGTCCCTTCTAACTGTTAAATCTATGGTCCTATGAACCTCTGAATTCAGATTTAGAGGAGTCAAATATCTTACCTAAGTTCATGAAGGAGAAAATATGAGGACCAGATAATACTAACTAAAGAAGCTCAGTGTTCTTAAAGCATTTGTTTTTGTAAAGAGTTCATGAAGGGCGTCTCCTAACCCGTTTGATGTATTTACTGTGGGGTGTGACTTTATTTGAAAATTTTGATTGCCAATACATCTCTCCTTATAGAGGATGAAGAAGCCAACTGGAACTTTGTTAATATGGTGAAAGACAGCTATTGTTAACATTTCTTCAAATAAGGTTACCCCCATGATGATTTAATTGAAGGAACTCAGAAAAAATGTATTATTTTCTCTTATTCAATTAAAATGTCAATGTCTTTTGTTTTTTTATTGCCTAAATTTATCCTTAAATTCTTCTTCAATATCCAAAAAAATTCTCATATATAAAATGATTTTTTAAAGGAAAAAGAGGAAGAGGAAAAAAAATCAAGAAAACTAATCAATATAAAAAGCAGTCCCTGAGTCTATATGCAATGTTCTACATCTGTAGACCCCACCACCTCTGCAAAGTCAGGAGGTAGTTGTTTTTTCATATGTCTTTTTTGAGACCAATCTTGTTCTTTGTACTTTGTACTTTGTACTTTTATTCACTATAAAAGAGAACCAACAGAGCATTCTCATTTTTTCCCCATTTTTTTTATTTAAGCTTTCTATTCTGTCTCTTAGTCACTCCCACTCCTGTGGTATGGGATCTCTTCCTTCCTCAAGAAGAGGTCAGTGATGGCTGCCTTAAGGAAGAACTTTATAGGGGCTGTATTTGTTAACTTAACACAGGTCTGAGACCAGGGACTTGAAAGTGGACTTTTCCAGTTTCAAAGATAATAGCATCCAGGGCAGTGGTGTCATATCAAGGTCTCTTTGCTATAGCATATGGAAGAGTCAGCTATGTGCTTGTACTTGTGTTACTAAGGGAAGTTTATGGATAATGCTCCTGAAACCTAGCCTCCTTTATAGAAAGAAGGTTTCTATTCAGTGTTTATGGAATCTAGCACTTTTTTACAAAAGAAGGGCTATTTCTTGGGAAGCACTGATCCCAGGGGTTACCTAGTGATTAATTCCAAATTTAAGAGTTTTATAATGTTTTTAGGGGAATTCCTGTATAGTGTGCATCTTGGAAAGAAGCTATTATATGGGATCTGTACCAGGGCTAGATTCACCAGAAAGTCAGGATATTGCCCTAATCTTCATGTTCAGTTTGCTTTTGAAGAGAATCTAGGCCATGGACTGGCAAGAGTTGGAAGAAGTCTAAGATGATGGTGGAAAAGTTGTACCTAACCAAGAAGAATAATAGCTTTAATTGTTTTAGGGTTACTGTGAGTGTTTTATGTGTTTTCTCTAGCTGTTTATAGGCAAACATGAGTCCTGTCTACATCTTCTACATTTTCTGCAAGGCTAAATAGAACCAGTCAATCAACAAGCTTATTGAGCATTTACTATGTGCAAGGCATTGTACTAAGCACTAGACATACAAATACAAGCAAAAAGAAAAAATCCCTGTTCTCAAGATGCTTATATTCTACTGAGGGAAGATTTTGATCCTTTGGGAAAAAACGGGGAGGATGTCAAGGGAGGAAAAAAGCACATAATTTTAATATATGATATTTTCAAACAACCCTCAGAGGACAAAAGTGTCAGGGAAATTGTCTTAAAAATTCATGTGTGTTTGCCTTAGAGAGCCCTTACACTGGATGTTTCCTCTGTGCTTCTTAATTGCTCCTAACAGCTAAGAGGATGTGACATTTTTTTGAAGTAAGGATCTGATTGCTGTGACTGTGAGTTGTGAATTAGAAGAATTTACATGAAACAGATTAAATAGGCTAAGTAAGGTACTTGATTAAGCAAGCCAAGATCACTTGGCCAATCAGACCATACCAAAGACAACATTAGACACAATGACAAAAGAAAATGAGTCTCATTATCAGTCTTAGTTATGTAACTACTTCAGACAATATGCAAAAGGTGAAAAAAAGAGCAAGTCACACATTCCCAAATGCTGGGATTGTGTTTCATTTTTTGTTTGTTAGTTTTTTACAAATTAACATCAATCATGCCTATAGAGAGTTACTGAATCAAATGTTTAAAGCTAATGCATTTTTTTTTTGCAAGGCAATGAGGGTTAAGTGACTTGCCCAGGGTCACACACCTAGTAAGTGACAAGTATCTGAGGCCAGATTTGAACTCAGGTCCTCCTGAACCTAGGGCCTGTGCTTTATCCACTGTACCACCTAGCTACCCCCAACTAATTCATTTTTTATACCAATCAATACAGCAATCATTTTTAAAACTTTAAAAAAAATTTGTTTAGTGTCTTCCAAATTTCTGGGGCCTAAGAAAATTAGAGTTATGGAGTAGAAGGCTTAGGGAAGGCATTTGGAAGAGAAGAAGAGTTTGCCTGAGGCACAGGACAGATGAATATGCAAACATAACTGTTAATAGAAGAAATGAATTTGTTCATTTACCAAGTGTTTTTACAAAGAATTAATCCAGTTGCTGGCCTTTGTTTTAATGAACATGTGAATTAACTTCAGTCTCAAGCCTAGAGCAAAGGTAGTTATAGGTAGATAGATAGATAGATAGATAGATAGATAGATAGATAGATAGATAGATAGATAGATAGATAGATAGATGGATATGTTACATATGTATTTATGTGTGTGTAAAGTTGCGTGTGTATACACACACAAACCCACACGTTTTGATACATACCTTAAGTGACAATTCAGTGATATTTTTACGTTAAATGTTGAATTGTGGAATCATAATTAACAGACTGTCAAAGTTAGAAATGGTTTATGAGATCCTCTAACTTTGGGGTTTTTCATTTTTGCATATCATGTTTCCTTTTGCAAGTGTGGAGAAGCTTATAGATCTCTTTCAGAATGTTTTTAAATGCATAAATGAAATTCCAAGGATTATAAAGGAAAAAAATTGTATTAAATACAGTTTTCAATTTTTTTAAAAACTCAGTCTGCCAATTAAGAACAATTGATCTAAGCTAATTTTGTCATATTCTGAATCAAGACAATGAGGGAGAATGACTTGCCTACAGACACATAATGTTGGAACTGGTATTTAAATACAGGTACTATGCTTCCTGGGCTAGTGCTTCTCCCTTTTCATCAAAAACAAACAAAGAAACATTTGGATTTGGAAGTGAAAGATGGTTAAATAACATCAAATAAACCATTTGACTTGATTTTTTCACATTTTAATTTGTTTGGGGATGCTTTTAGTTGTAACCACATCCAACAAATGTTTAAGTTTCTTCAACAAATCAATGTAATACACTGTTTTATTTAGTCTAGATGACTTTAAAGGTCAGCCACAACTTTCAAAGAACAGCATTAATAAAACAGCAATAACTTTTTTTTCTATTTTTTTCTATTTTTCTCATTCTCTAATCTCTTCAAAATGACCCCCTCTTTTATTTTTCATAGAATGCAAAAGCAAACTTTCAAACAAACCCTGTCAGACTTATCATCAATTCTGAGAGAATAGGGTCCAATTCATGAACATTCTCCAGCACTGCCAAGGGAATAGCAGATTTGATTGTGAACCAAGCCATGGCAGCCTCTTCTCAAAAAGCATCCAAACACAATGAGGCTGCAGCAGGAAACTCAGGCAACTTTATTAATCAGTGCCGTCTCTGCTTAATGCGGCGTTAAGTGTCTTTGTTAAATAACATTGCCTCTCTGGTGCTCATCATGATCTTAGATGATTAAAAAGCATTTGGATAATATCTGTAATAAAATTAGGCTCCCTGAATTATGAATACCACTGAGTACTGGGGACCTAAATGAGACAGAAGTTTCCAACTGTCAAATTAAGTAGAGAAAATAAAAGGAAAATAAAGTCGAGTTGCCCCAGAGAAATGCAAAAGACACATTCCATCTTGTCTTTTCTTCCTGCTTCTTACTTTATCTCTACAGACAGATGTTGACAACTGCCCTTTATGGGCAGCCTTGGAAAGGTGTCTTGGGAGTGTTGTTGAGTGGAGGGGGTAGTTAAAGAGCAGGCATCCATCCAAAATTTAATCTTCCATTTTGCCTAATTTATCATGACAATAATCTCATTGAAGATGACTGGACTTGGGCCTATTATGTGTGCTTTTTTATTTAGATGATTCACAAAGGACTCTTTCTTTGAGCAAGTAGTCTTTCACCTTGTTGGAATAACAGCACCACATAAATACAAGATAGTTTTTTTTTTCCCCTTCAGTAATGCAGTATTTTCATTCTATTTGATAATGCCCAGGGTGATGCATGGTAGAAGAGCCTACAATTAGTTGTTGGAGGCCTCATTTTCTTGTACCTAAGAGCTTTTCTTTCTAATAATAGCTACTGAACCCAGGGTAAAATTTAGTCAGATCTACTTCCTTAATAATGTAGAACTTTCCATTACTGGAATACAAAGAAATTTCAAAGCCTACAAAACTCCAGTTACTACTGATTTTATTTTGATGGCACCATATTGGTGAGGTAACTGGGGATAAGAAATAAGAAATTTCTGAAGAAGGTAGAGCATTAATGCTATATACATGTTTTATATTTTTATGTCCTTAATTTTCATATCTCTCAGTACCCCAAAGCCAGATTTCCTTTAGTTCTGATGCTAACTTATAAGGCTTATTTATCAACTATACTAGAAAGAATATTAGACCAGAGATTCATGTCCTAATATAGCTTCTGCCTTAGAGATCTTGAACAAGTAACTTAGTCTATCTCTATCTAAATTTCTTCTCAAAAGCATGAAAGTCAGGCAGTATCATACAGTGGAGCATGAGATCAGAAAGACCTGGGTTTTATGATCCAACTTTGACATAAACTGGTGATGTGGTGTGGTGGACAGAGCACTGGGCCTGCAGTCAGGAAGACTTGAATTAAAATCTAGATTCAGACACTTATTAACTGCATGACACTGTGGAATTAATTTCACTTTTGCCTCAGTTTCATTGGCTACAAGATGGGGATAATAACAGCATCTATTTCCTGGGGTGATTGTGAGATTCAAATGAGATAACATTTGTAAGTGCTTAGAAAGGTGCCTCACACAGTATTATTTTAAAATGCTTCTTTGTCTCCTTTTTTATAAGACAATGAGCAAGTCATTTAATGTTTAAGTGATCCAGGTAACTCAAAGACTATGAAATTCAAAGGACCTGATGATCTGCATAGGTTGAGGGATTTTATTCACTGGGAGTTAATTAAACTAACAAAATTATAAATCTGGTAAAAGAAAAATAAAAAAAGTTCTTCCTACCCCAGCTACCTCTCTGGAGTTTTTGTGACAATCAAATGATATAGTGGCTCTAAAATACCTAGATGAACACATATGAATTATGGGTATTATTAAGCTAAAAATAATATCTCATATTTTGTCACTTTAAGGTTCTTTCTTCACAACATTTAAAAACTATTTGTAGGGGGCCGCTAGGTGGCACAGTGGATAATGTGCCAGCCCTGGATTCAGGAGGACCTGACTTCAAATCTGACCTCAGACACTTGACACTTACTAGCTATGTGACCCTGGGCAAGTCACTTAGCCCTCATCCCCCCCCCCAAAAAAACCCCACAACTATTTGTTGACTTAACAACACCTCTTCTACATCAAAGCTTCTTAAACTGTGGGTCCTGACCCCATATAGGGTTGTATGACTGCATGTGGGAGTTGTGAAAAATTTGGCAACAGTAAAAGATTATGTAAACTTATTTTTATACCTATGTAGCCAGGGTCACATAAAAATTGCTCAGGGTGAAAAGGGGTTATAAGTAGAAAAAGTTTAAGAAGTCCTGTTCTAATTAATAATAATAACTAATGAAAATATTTATTTTCCCATATTATAGATGATATCATTTAGGCTGAGAAGGGTAGGTGTTTTTTGTTTGTTTCCAAGGGCTACACAGTCAGTAAATACTGGAAATTATTCAAGTTCAGGTTTATTCCAAAAACAAGTAAAAAGAATTACATTGAAAAATGTAACTCTTCACATCATTTATTTTGATAGATATATTACCAGTAACAGATAGTGAGTTCAGTGTAAAATTCAGGTCAGACAGCAGTCAACAACAGTACTCACATAATCATGTTGTGGCACCATATTATGAAGGACTTTGATAAGCTTGATTATTCCCATAGGAGGGGCAGTAGGATCCTGCTAGTCCTGGACTGGAGACTATATTTAAATGAATTAAAAGAAAATAGAATATGTAGCCAGTAAAAAAGACTTAATATGGGCTCTAAACTTTCTCCAAGTATTGGATGGAGAGATAAATGGGGTTTTGCTCTTTCATACGAGTAGATTTAAGCTTCTTATTGAGAAATACTCCCTAAGAGTTAGAGCTGTTAAAAATTAAATGGGCTGCCTTGGGATATAGTAAGTACTACCTTATTGAAAGTTTTCTTTTTTCTTTTAGATTTAAAGGGGTTTTAAAGATTTTTTTTTCATTAAATGATTTATTAAAAACAATATTAAACAATACAATTAATTAAATTTACTTAGTAACTTTAAACAGTTAAATTAGTTTCAGTGCAGAAAATAGAGCCCCACAAGTCAGAAATTTTGCCCCATTCATTTTTTACTTTGAGTTTTTTCATTTTACATTATTTCATAATGGTCATTCTAGATCTTTCTATATTTCTCATAGTTGTGAGACTTAACCAAATGATACTATTCTTGTATTTATGTGCCACAATTGATATTTATTTCTTCAGGATTTTTTTGCAACTATTTAAAATAATGTTATAAAAACAGCATTTTGGTGTTGATTTTCTATAATATTTTAAGGGCACAATACTCAATAATTGAATAACTAGGTCAAAGAGAATGGTCATTTTTGTACTTTCTATTGCATATTAATAGAATTTTTTTCAAAAAAGTTCTAAAAGAATACCTCCAACATTGAATTGCTTTTAATTAATTTTGCCATTTTGATGGGTGTGAGATAGAAACTCAATTTTTAAAAAAGTTTTGAACCATTCAAATCACATAATTTTATATCTGTAAAGAATAGACATCATTTTGTCCAACTTCTTCACTTTACAAAAAAGGAAACTGATACCCAGAGAGATGAGGCTTTATTTTTGCATCCTAGATCACATAACTAAATTGTGGTAGAGCCAGAACTGGAACTTCATCACTCACTTTTCTCCCTTCTTTTCACTACACCACTCTAGAGGCATAGTGGTACAATGAGAATAGTAGTGGTCAGGGAGTCAGGATGCTTAGGTTTACTTCTGTGACCCTGAGCACGTATCTAAACCTGTTTCTTTAGTCAGATGGGAAAAATAATACTCATACTATCAACCTTACAGGCACTGTTGTGAAAGTGCTTGTTACACCTTAAAGTACCAAATAAATGTGAGGATTTAGTACTATTGCTAAAGAAAAATTAATAGACTATTGCTGTAAATTACTTAAGACAAAAACTAATACAATTTAACTCCTTGTAGACATATTTTTAAAACTCCAAGTAATGAAAAACGTTGATCCAAGGACAGTTCAAAGAGTCACCAATTGATAGGTTCTTTCCTCTAGATCTGGCAAATTGCTCCAGGTACAGAAGAATTCTTTGGAGATGTCATTTTCCTTACATCTTTCTACAACTATGGAAGGAGTGGAAGAGGCTCCCACAGCTGATCTCCTGTCACCAACTCTCCATCACTGCCCCAGGAAGGGCCTTAGTAGAAGTTGTCAAGGAAAGGTTAGAAGATTACTTCTCAACTGTGTTGTAGAAGAGATTTTTGACCCAAATTCGGTAGGCTCTGAAGTCCTTCCCAACTCAGAGATTATGTGATAGTTGTAAAATCTTGAGCAATTCAAATAACCTCTTCATATTTCAGTTCAGAAATCCAAATGATCTCTGAGGCCATTCCTAGCTCAAAATCTATGATCCTATTATTCTGGTTCATTCCATTCTAATCTCATTGTTTTTGTGGATGAAATAACTAAACAAGGAGATTAATAATAACTGACATTTAGCTAACACTTTTAAATTTGAAAAGCTCATTACAAGCTTTATCTGTGATGATTTTCATGATAGTATTGAGAGAGAGGTACTACAAATATTACTATGGCCATTTTATGGATGAACAAACAAAATTAGAGAAATTAAGAGACTTGCTTAGATCTAATGGTTAGGAAATATTGGATGTATGATTTGGTGGCACAGTTTTCTTATTCCAAATCCAGTGCTATCTCTACTTACTATTCCTATTATCTCTGTAAAACAGGGAAATTTAACATTGGAGTTCCATGGATATATTTCAGAAGGTACTTGAACTAAAGTGGGGGAAAATTCATCTTCTTAAATAAAATTTCAATACATTTGACTTCCTTTGTGATCCTATGTGTTTTATGCATTTAAAACATTCTGAGAAGGGGTCCATAGGCTTTTGAAATTTTCCAAATGAGTTCACAATACAAAAACTGTTAATAGCCCCTGGTCTGGTGATAAAGAAAAGAAACTCTCATGAAATACTAGTGGACAAAAGGGAGAAGTTATATTGAATTTGTATAGTCCAATTGAATTCATAACTGACTGAACAAAATTCCAAAAGAGAATATTATTGACTTATCAATCAACATCAAAGTTGGGAGATGCCTTTAGTGGTGGTCTTAAGGCTTGGTTCTCAACCATATTCCTTTCAATATTTTTATCAATTATTTGGATTTTTTAAAATGGAAAGAGAGCATATCTATAAAAATTTGTATCATATGTACATAGGAAAAATAGTTAATACAGTGGATGACTGAATCAATATCAAACAACCCAGGGTTGTCATTAAGCTAGCACAATGAATGAAGTTAGAGAGAAAATTTCAATTTAGTTCAATTAAGCTAACATTTATTGAGCACATAAGTATTCTATTGAGTACACACAGTAGGGTGGGAGAGACACAATTGGACAAAAACTCATATGAGAAACAAGTAAGGATTTTAGATTGCTACAGCTTAATGTTAGCTTTGAAAAATATGTGGTTGTCAAAGATACTAATGTGATCTAAAATTGAACATTTTCCCAATTTGTAACTCTGTGAGTATAGTGAATTTCATATATGGAAATTCCATTTGCAACTTAGTCTTAAAATTTGTTGTTGGGATTAAGAAATTATCTGGATTTCTCATGGTGATACAGCTATCATGTATTAAATCAGAAATTGAACACAGCTCTTTTTTACTCCCTAGTAGAGTACATTGTGTATTTTTGTGATCTTAAGTTGCATTAATACAAAAATAAATGTCTAGAATAATGTAGGTATAGGTGATTTCCCCATTGTTCTTTTCCATTGTCAGAATATTGTAAAATAGTGTACTGTACTTTACACATCACATTTTATGAGGAATGCTTACAAGGTAGACTACATTCAGAGAAATATAACCAGTATCAAGAGGACTAAAACATGACACATGAAGATCATCTGAAAGAAATTAAGGAACTGAACATATTAATGAATGTTTACCCTAGAGAAGATTTTGAGGGTAAGAATAGGAATTATTATCCTCATCTACTAGAAATGTCATCTGGAAGATAGTGTTCATAAGGAAGAAGAACTAAGAACATAAAAGAAATGATTGGAAGGTAGATATTCGCTCAATTCTTTTTATTAGAATGGCTTGATAATGTAATGAACAGCCTTACATTGTTATGAATTCCCCAATACTGAAAATGCTTGGCTAAAGCTGTTTGAACACTTGTTTAGAATGTTGTATTGAGGAGCTTAAACGTAAGTTCCTCAAATTATTGATTAGAAAACCAATGAGACTAAGTAACTTTTGAAGTCCCTTCCAGGTCTAGAATTCTTTAAGTACCCTATTTGAGAATTATTCCTTTACTTCTTAAACAGCTTGTTAAAATGCATCTATCTAAAAAAAATAAATACAATTAAAAAATCAAACAAACAAATAAAATGCATCTATCTTTCAGAAGAATCATAAAATTTTGGGGGGAAGCCAGGTGGTGCAGTGGATAAAGCACTGGCCCTGGATTCAGGAGGACCTGAGTTCAAATCCTGCCTCAGACACTTGACACTTCCTAGCTGTGTGACCCTGGGCAAGTCAATTAATCCCCATTGCCTCGCCAAAAAAAAAAAAGAAACCCAACAAAATAAAATTAGGGACTTAGGGTAGGAAGAAAGCTTATAGTGCATCTCATTCAACTCCCTCTTTGTACAGATGAGAAAAGGGTCACATGTAGAGCTATTAGGAGTCATTCACATTTTAGTGGAAAATGCTTTTTTTCCCAATAGGAATGCTAGCTTGAAGAAAGGCACTGAAGTAATAGGAATTTTTGTGGAAGAACAGAGCTATGATAAAGATGAAACATTTACACTTTACTTGAGGAAGATGGTTTCTTAGTACTGTTGTATTCTCAACATGAGAATAAGAGATTTATAAGTAGAATGGAATGGGGTCCAAGATCAAGCTATTGAATGAAGAATAAGGAATTAAGAGATTTCTCAAAGTGAAAAAGGGTGAAGGTGACTATTAATGTGAGGGGGAAATCAAGAAGTAGTCCAGACTGTCATGGACTGAGCTAGATTTGGAGTGAGAATGACTGGAATGGGTACTTATCCAAATAGGAGTTTTGGAAACAAATTCACCCATCAGAAGAGGAGACCATAGAGACAGAGGCATTACATATGTGATAAAGCTCCTGGGATAGAAGTAGAGAAGTAACATAGAGAATATAAATGGAGTCAGGTTTGGAGGGAGAATGCCTGGCATGGGCCAGGAATGAACTCACCAATCAGAGGAAGAGTCTGTAGAGGTGGGGGTATTTTCAATATAATAAAGCTGTTGGTAGAAGATGTATTAAAATAAGGATCTCAAGAGAGACTGATCAAGAGACAGGCAAAGTAAAGATTTTAAATGGTGAACTCAAGTCTCAAAAACACAGACTTTGCATCATGTTCCTTGACTTCCAGTGTTTCCAGTCCTAGAGACATCTGAGAATGGATTCCCTCTTGGTAAGGTTGTCACCTCTCTCCTTGGTTGAGTTGAAATTTTACCTAGTGTATTCTTTAGTATATTCTAATCTGTATAACTACTCCAATTTCCACTTGCTGCTTTCTTTGATAAAGAGTTTTATTAGTTATTCCTGATGGTGGTTTGTACAACCAGCTTTTGGTGGGAAGGGGATAATCTGGTGAGTATAAACTAAAGACTACTCTCCTTTCTAAGAGGGATCAAAGGAGTAGATTCATTGTGAACTCAAACTTAGAGCCTCATACTAGACATAACTGAATAGTAGCAGATCTAAGTCTAGCCCTCATATAGCTCATTTTGAAAGAAGCTTATATTTCTACTAGGAAAAAAATCACTATAAAATTTCTGAAATTATATTGGACATATCAACATAGAATTAAAACTCCCTTCTTGGAAATAGGTGTGATCACTCAGCCTCACCAATCCTGGATCCTGCTTGCCATTACCCCTGGCTGTTCACAGAGAACCCTCAAATGTCCATGGGTCACACTGCTCTTGATTTGACTTTCTTGAAGTTTTCATTCAAAGTATAACTTCAACAAACTAAAGTCCTTTCTCCAATCACACTGTTGAAACTTGATTTTCTCTCAGTCAATTAGGAGTCATTTTCCCTTATATATGCATAGCACATTTCACATAGATGTCCCTGAGGTGGACTGCCCCAGGCTTGGACAGAAATGGGATTATATATTTTCTAATTATTTTATGTTCCACATAAAATTGAACCTAATATTAAGCACAAAGCAAATGTTTAATGAGAGCATTTTGTGCAGAGCAAAGAACACTAAATTGAGGTCAGATGATGTCAATTCAAATCTTGATTCTGCTATTGATCAGTTGTGTGACTTTGGGCAAGTCACTACATCTCCATGACTCATTTTCTCCAACTGAAAAAGGAGATTCTATACCTTCATTTGAAAAATCCTGGGACAAAACTCACAACTCCAGCAATGTTATGAGCATTTCTAATTGAACAGATTACTTGAAACTTCAAACTATTTAGAAATCCTTCTGCTGGTTTAGCTGCTTAGCATTTAAAATCTTAGCTTTTGATAAAGGAGAAAAAAGAACATAAGATGAAAATACCCCAGGTGTGGGTCCCCCCTCCCCACCAAGTTATAAAATGCAAGAAATTAGAAGAAAATAAGCCATAGAAGTTTATTATTTCCAGATGTTTTTTCTGTATTCTTGCAACTTGAAATTACTTTCTTTTTCAAATGCCAAGGTGCCAAATGATCAGCAGCATAATACCAACTAGATATTTTTATTGAATGTTTCTTTAAAATGAAACTTTAAGTTTAAACATCCAAGCTGTTTCTATTTGAAACTATTCCATCAGTTTATGAGCAATGGATAAACAACAGGATTTTGTTTTCTTCCTTTTTTTTCTTTCTTTCTCATTAAAAAAAAAAGCTTTCTAAATACACAGCTAGATAGATGCAACCGAATATCTTTCCTTCTTTTTCAAAGATAATGATTCCAGGTAAATGTGCATTGTGAATATAAGCGTTTATGACATTTGGAAAAATCTACTTGTTTCATAAAATTTCAATTGCTGGTCAGAGAACATATTTATCTAATCATATAATTTATTAAAAGAGCAGAAAACAAAGGAAAACTGCCATTCATTTACATAAAAAAGCTAGGAAATATCTCTCTGCATCTAGACCATAATCACTTCAGATCAAGAACCTATTTCTAATAGGTGTAGTTGAGCTATAGGTTATAAAAGGGAAGAGCTGTATTTCATACTGTCATCTTCAGCCAGTAAATAAATATATATTAAGTGCCTTCTATGTTCTGGTCAATGTGCTATGAACTGATTAAGCTTCAGAGGCTAAACTTTATTAAATACCTTTCCTGAACTGATCATTATCTATGTATGATTCTAAATCCATTTCAAACCTACTTTTATTCCCATGTTGTATCACTTCTTAGAGGAAAATTTTTATGTCTTTACTCTCTTTAGTCTATATTCACTGTCTATTACTTTAGTGTAATTAAATTTGTTTGTTTGTTTGCCTGTCTCCTACAGAAAAAACAAAAAACAGATCAGAGACAGACAGGAAAACATAGTATCAGTTTATTTGTTCCAAGAACAAGCAGGCATGAATCATGTAGAGACCTCTTCCAAAGAAGGAGCTCAAAGATTCCCTCTTTCTGATGGATTATAAGGTTTCTGCTCACTGGTTACAGATCTTATTATTACAGGGGATTTTCAATTTCATTAGCTTGATACAAATCAACTTAAAAGCAAACACTATAACAAGAATGTATAAAATGCAAATCAATTTTACAAATTCAACTTAAAAGCAGACACTAAAATAAGATTATATAATTCCAAAGAAAGGGGTTATCAAGAACAAGGATGCTCAGTTGCATCAGACAAAGGTGTTCCTCAGTGAGCCATAAAATTGATTTATTATTCTAGGGAAGGAGATAAGTAGATATGGACTTATTTGCCTTCCCAGACATTTGGAAAGATATTTGATAGTAGCAACCAAATGACTGAGGTTTTCCTGACACCTGACACACTGTCTGGGTTCAGCTTGGAGTTCAGTTGGAGGGCATTTTGATCCAAGGTTTCATAAAATTCTTGTGGATAATAAGTCAGCTCTATCAAATCCAGGTGGTTTATATATTAACACTTCAAATTATTAAAGGAAGACTATGAACCAGCTTTTGAAATCATTGAGAAAAGTTGGGGAATGAATCAGATGCAGAAGCATATCAAAACAATAAAAACTTTAACATGATGATGTAGAAAGATGGAATTAAACATAAGAAGAATTTGTAGAGTAAAAATAGCCCTAGGGTTTGGAAGTGGAAATAGAAAGTAATGAACAAGATAACTCTTTCTGCAGGCCTAATATTTCAGAAGCATGAAAAAAGTACTTACACTAATGATGGTGGCCAGAGATTCATTGTCTTCCAGAGAGAGACAGGTTTCTGTTAATGACAATTAACTTGGGACAAGTTCAAGAACAACATAAAATAGATGAAGTTTGCCTGCATTGCTCCAGCACTTGGTTTCTTAAACTCTTCCCCCTTTCTTTTTCTTTTCCTTAGGATACCTAGTAGCTTCTTGCATTGTAAGTCCCTCTTTTACCTTCCTCCCTTCAGCAAAGGACCTACTACCATTCCAAAGGGTTAATTTACAGTCATAATTCAGTAAATCACTGAGATCCATCTCCAAATGGCATTTGTATTCTATGTATTATAATGGAGTGTGCATTGAAACATTTTGTCCAAAGAGAAAGAGATTTAAAGTATTAGAGAGTAGGTGAGAGCCTTTTGTTGGTCTGGGTTTTTGTTTGTTTCATTTTGGGTTTTTTTTTTGTTTGTTTTTTTTCATGAGAACTGTGGCCTTCTCAGAACTGTTGAAATCACAACATGCTAGGCACTCATCTATTCTGCCTTAACATAAAAATAGACTGGATTGCTTTTCCAACAACAAAATTTCTATTCACTCGCCATGGTCAGACTTGGGATTTTTTAAATGAAATGTGCAAGATACTGGGTTATCATTAATTATCTTTTAAAAAGTATTCTTTAAAATATTTTACTCTTTACATTTAATTCTTTAATCCTTTATTCTTTAGAATTATTAAGTCTTTAGAATTTCAAGCCCTAAATAGGGCACACCATAATATTGAAGTTCTTTATTATTGCTGCTTTGGTCCTTTCTAACCCCTTGAAACTAATAAATACATCATACAACTAGGAAAAGAAAATGACATAGGTAGCCAACTCTGACAGTGTTGACTTTCTTCACAAAACAATTATAGTATACTTCCTTTCAAAATGTTTTCCTCCACTGTTGGAAAATACAATTAACCCCACTTTTGTGTTAACTGTAATGATAAAGTCACCATCAGTGCTACAGTACCAAAACATGGATCTAATTATCTAATTAGTGAACTGAGAATTGTGGTAGTTGATAGCAAAGCAAAGAACCCAGTGTGAGATAGGGAGGAAGTTCAGAGAAATGCCTTCATACATTGGAAGGAAGACTTGGGTTTTCCAGTTAAGAGTTAAATTAAAATGTCAACCATTTCCAAAGTTTGGTTATCATCTCTACTGGTATTCTAAAGAAAGAATTGAAAACCTAAGCCATTCATACAAAAGATGGCCAGTAGGCCATCATATCCTAGATTTAGGGAAAAAAGTTATCCCTATCTCATACACACATAAATACACATCATTGTGCAAGTCAATAGGTTTATGTACCTTTATACTTCTGGGGGTAGAACCTTAATAGTCTATTTCTAAAAGTTGTGGATGCCTGACTTAAAGCCTAGCTTCTTAATCTATGGGTTGTGACTCCATATGGGGTCATGTAACAATGTGGAGGGTCATGAAAAATTTGGCAACAGTAAAGGTTATGTATACCTATTTTATATACCTATATACCTGAGTTGTGTAAAAATTTGTCAGGAAAAGGTATCTCTGAGTGGATAAAGTTTATGAAGCCCTGATTCAAAGGGGCAAGTTTGCAGGGGTAATGAGAAAGCATATATTACAAGATTTCCAAATCTTACTTAAGGATGAATGTGGCCAACCATATTTATAGGCTGACAAATCAAGTTTTAGGAATATAATAAAAGTAGGTATGATTTAGCCCAGATTTAGTTAGTGTAGTGATGTTAGAAGATAAGGATCAAATTTATGTTAAAGATTTTTCATGTTAGAGTGAAAGAGGTGCTCTAGCAGTTAGCATGGTACATGAAAAGCCATGAAATTAAAAGACACCTGTTCCTTGGAGAGAAAGATATGGCAAATCTGGATGTCATACTAAAAAGCAGATATATCACCTTACCCACAAAGGTTCATCTAGTCAATGCTATGCTTTTTCTAGCATCGATGTATGACAATGCAAGTTGGACTATAGGGAAAGTTGAGCACACTTTGTAATTGTACTGGTGGAAGACTTCTTAGAGTCCCTTGGACAGCAAAGAGATCAAATCAGTCAATGCTTAAAATAATTAATTCAGTCTATTCACTTGGAGGTCAATATATGAAGCTAAAGCTTAAATACTTTTACCACATAAGAAGATGAAACTCATTGAAAAGTGCTTCATGTTGGGAAAGACAAAAGGGAAAGGGGACAGCCAAAAATGAGGTGGATAGATAGTGTGATGGAAGCGATGAACATGTACTTGCACAGACTTCCGGAGATACTGGGGGATAGAAAGCTCTGGAGTGCTATGGTCCAAGGGGTCACAAAAAGTCAGAAATGACTCAATGACTAAACAACTACAACAACAACATTAAAAATTGCTAAGTTTTGATTCAAAGGACTGTGGTCAAGTTCTGGCTTTGCCACTTATTACCTGTGGCACCTTAGAAAAGTTGCCTCACCACTTTGTTTTTTCCTATAAAGGAAAATGTTTGGATTAAATGATTTCTAATGTCTCCTCTAGATCTAGACCCATGATCTTAGGCTCACAACATTAAATAGGTCAGAAGGGAATTTGACCCAAAATATAACCAAATGGGCTTAGAAGGGACTTTATATCAGAACATTAGCATAGCACTTTGACAAATAAAACAAACATCCATTATATATCTGCTATATTTTAGGTATTCTATTTTGTCATGTTATTGCAGATTAACAATACAAACTGAAATATATATATATATATATATGCATGTATGTATGTATATATATATATATATATATATATATAAGAAACTATTGAAGACACAAAAAAGGAGTATATAACCCCACAGTAAGCATAATCTGTGAAAAGAAAAAAAATTACTAGATTAATATGTTATCTGTGAAGGTAGAAATGTGGTATAGGAAATTAGTTAGGTGTCCAAGTAGATAGATTGCTAGTTCTGGAGACTGGAACATCTTAGTTCAACTCCCTCTTCAAACACTTAATAGATATGTGACTCTAGACAAGTCACAACTTCTGTCTGCCTCAGTTTCTTTTTATGTCAGTTGGCATAATAATAGTGCCTACCTCCCAGGCTTGATGTGACGATGAAATGAGATAATATTTGTCAATTGCTTTACAAAATCTTAAAACATCATATAATGCTAGTTATTGTTTTTAATTACTAATATGTTATAAGATAATTAACTGATTAATGGATATGAGATTAAAAAAAAAAACCTTAGTTCCAATCCTGAGTCTCTCACAAGCTACATAATCTTGGGGTAAAATTTTCTCTTTGTGTGCCATAATTTCTTCATTTATGAAATGGGAATAATATGAACATTTTGTATCTTACAGGTTACAAAACACAGAATGGCCATTTGTAAATCTTTAAGCAAAGAAACAAATCCAACAAGCAAACCTGTAAAGTCAATATAGATGAGCAATTTTATGTATATAACAAAACTAAACAATATGTAGGTGAAATTAGACATTGTATTTAAGAAATTCAAATTCAACAGATATTTATTGATCCCTTACTACATGCAAGAAATTGTCATAGTCACTGAAGCTAATAATCTAAGATGGCACTTTTGTGAGGCAAAACAAAATAGATAAAAAATCAACAGAATTTTGTCCATTTTTACTCAATTATTAAGCTCTAATTATTGTCAGGTCAATTAGAGCTGTGTCCTGGCATGATGACTTGAAGGGGAAAGAACTTCTATTCTTCCTTCCCTTTCTCAACTGGCCTATGACACCTAGTAGGAGTGGTGCCCCAAAAGTCTTGCCTCCATGGAACTCTCTCCTGAGTTTTCCTTTATTCATCCCCATGGAGGTGAGGGGCAAAAAACAGACTCTCTGGGAGATGGCCAACCCCCTCTCCAAACTTGATTCCACTGGTGCTCAAACTATCCTCTGCATTGAAACTGACCTGTCTCAATGAGCAATTTCTTTTTTGTTTCAGATGAAATAATCCCTAGTTATGATTATATTTACATTTTGAATCACGGACAGAATGCAGAATGAATTGTCTGTTTTATCCATGTATCTCATTGTTTTAAAAAAGAAATGTGTACACACAGAGAGATACGAAAGAAACATAAACAACTGGACAAATCTATTCTGTGTGTGTGAGTAGTGAACATGGAACACAGAATAGACAGATGGTATCCTTGTCAGGAAGGTTTGAACTTAGGCCCTGCCTCTTACCCTTAATGTTAAGGTTACTTTGGGAAAGTCACATTATCTTTTATCATCCTCGGAAACTCCCCCAAACTAAGTTACAGAGTAAGCACTGCATTATTTTGGGAGAGAAGCCTATTCTTTTGGGAGCTCCCCACTCTGATCAAATCACAGGTCTGGTCTTCCCAAAAGGGTGTTTGTGTAGATTTTGCATATTTTTACTGCCCCAAAATAGATATATGTGTGTATACATACACATATAAAGCACATAGAGATCTACATATGTGTGTATATGTAAATTAAATGAATTATTTTCAAACCCAGGGGTAAATGCTTCTTAGGGATAGTTTAAGACCAGAAAGAAAATATTGAAGGGAAAGCATAACTATTTAAAAATTCTTTCTCACAACATATGCACAAAAGGGATATGGAGCAACTGTGAATTAGTCAAGAACATAAGAACCACTCAAATGGCTTAGCCTTCTGCTCCTATCCTAATTAAAGGCAAGCTGAGTCTGTGTGATGCTGCCTTTTCCTCTGGCTAAAAATATGCTTCTGTCACCTCTGTAGAGGTAGCTAGTGGTACATTGGATAGAGTGCTGGGTCTGGAGTCAGGGAGACCTAAGTACAATAGGTCAGCTACTTACTAGTTGTGTAACTCTGGGCAAGTCACTTAACTACCATCTACTTCAATTTCCTTAACTATAAAATGGAGATAAGAATACTACCTACCTAGCAGAGTTGTTTTGTAAATTAAATGAAACATATGAAAAGTACTTAGCACAGTGCCTGGCACATATAAATATTTATTCCCTCCTTTCCTTATCTTATCCACAATTATTTCTGTGTGTAAAGGAGAGAAAAGAAAAAAAATTACTTCTACCTAACAACCAGAGGTCCTCTTAATTTTTACAGTTGTCTTAGTTCTACTCTTGATAACTGCCTGATGTCCCAGACTCTTAGACTTTTTGTCTTTGACCTACCTACAATATCTGTTTGAGTCTTCTTGCCTTAGGTGAATTCTCTATATTAGATTTATTTCCCGCCTTGACCTATGGGCTCTCCTGATAATTTCAGTCCTTACATGTTTTATTTTTTCTGTAACTTGCCAAATCTCCCAGACCCTGCCTGCCAACTCTCACTTTCTATACCTTGTCATCTGAAAGAGGTAGCATAAATAACCCTTTGAATTTTTTGTATATTTTACTAATGAATAAAGATTGTACAATTGCTAAATGAAGTAGGAATACATTATGTGCGTGTGTGTGTTAACTAAATTATTGGGGGACTAGACTGGGGTTTCTAAAATATTGCTCTTTATAAATAAATGGTTATTGCACCAGTTTGGGCAGTAAGCATTTATTATTAATTCATATCATATTATTAAATATTGACTGTGTGTCTCCCTGGCTTCCCCACTAGTCACAGGCTTACAGGTCTAAGCAATTATATACCCAACATATTGAGGCAAGAGGAGAGAGCATTTGGAGAGTAAAAGAGAATCCATGGAAGAAGAGAGCAAGCCTCTCCATCCAGTCTTTTTCCTCTTTTCAAGAAGCAACTCCTTACACATTGATCAAAGCTAATTGGTGCTAGCCATTGGTTGATGTGATTTGAGGGTGGTCCATATTAACATGAGCTGTACCATAATAATATCAGGGTCTAATGGAAGATCCCCTGAGGGGCAAAGGAGAATTCGGATAGGTGTGGCTTAATCCCCTCAGTTCACTGGCCTTGGACTAGCCCTGAACAGAATTAGGTCCTGAGTTTAGCTAATGTATCCTGGACCAAACCTTCCAAAGTGGAGGAGGAGAAGGCTAGAACTGGGTCCCTGGGTCCCCCCAAGAAATCCATCATTAATAATTATTTTCTCACATGTGTATATATACAATATACATGTGTGAGTATGTACGCATACATATATGTGTTGGGCAGTTAGGTGGCACAGTGGATAATGTTGCAAAAATTTCTAAGTTGCAGTGTTAGATGAAGAAAAATTCCAAAGTCTCCAAATCAAAAGAAAATAGGTTTATTGAGAAAGAGATCCTGTCTCATAAAAAGCTGGTCTAGGACCAAAGACCCTGAGCCTAAGGATCCACAGATATTTATACATCATGTCTCCTCCCACAAATTAACATAACATAACATTAACATTTGTACCAAAGGGTACAAATACAATAAGGATGGAATAGGAAGAAAGAAACCATCAGCCATACACTAGTACAATCACTTGCCTTTCTATATATGCTACTTAAAATAGTCCTGTTTCTAAGTAACCGGTTCATAAAATAAGAAGCCATGTACTGGATTGTGTCTTTGCCATCTTGGGCATAGCCTCTGGCCTATCTTTCTCTGAGTTGTTTCTCTTCTATCAAGACTTTCCACCATATTGGTTAAGCTTAGCTCCCCATCTTCTCTCCTGCTTGGATTGGTCCCTTATAGCTCAGAAGTTACTATTTTAGGTATCTGACCTTTAAGCTTACTGGTGGCTACACGTAACAACAATTTGAAGTCAGATAGTTGAATCTTTGGTTAAGTTTGCAGAGTAGACAAGTTAGCATTTGCCCTAGCTCCTTTCAATTTCTATCTTACTTACTCCTAAACTGAAATTTAAGCTTAAAGCTTAAGAATATCTAAATATTTTAACTCTTAATTTGTAGTCTATAACTGATTAGTACTATAGTTAAATCACTTGTATTCAAAGGAGTGAGGAAAATCTCTCTCACATTATAGCACTGGCCCTGGAGTCAGGAGAACCAGAGTTCAAATCCCACCTCAGGCACTTGACAATTACTAGCTGTGTGACTCTGGGCAAGTTCATTAACCCCGTCTCACACATCCAGGGCCACTTCCAGTCCTCCTGATGTATATTTTGACACTGGACCCAGACAGCTCTTCAGGAGAGAGTGAGCTTGGTGATCTCGCACAGCCCTTACTCACAAATCCAATTTATTGCAAGTCATGACATCACCTCCTGATGTCATGGTCCTCTTTGAGAAAGAAGGACAAACAACAACAAGAGTATATATCTAGGGGCAGCTGGGTGGCACAGTGGACAGAGTACCAGCCCTGGATTCAGGAGTACCTAAGTTCAAATCCAGTCTCAGACACTTGACACTTACTAGCTGTGTGACCCTAGGCAAGTCACTTAACCCCAATTGCCTCACCAAAAAACCAAAACCAAAACCAAACCAAACAAAAAAAGAATCTATATATATATCTATATGTGTATATGTGTGTGTGTGTGTGTGTGTTTGTGTATAATTAAAGTCTGCTGGCTTGCAGAGAAGCAGTGAGAAACAAATAGATGTATAGATGGACATGGTAACCAATAGCCACTCAGTCCAAGATTATATCTAATTCAATTCAATTCACAGCATCATAGCTTTAAAAGTAGAAGGGATTATAGATGCAATGTAGCCCAAGTACCTCATTCTCAGATGAGAAAACAATGAAAAAGGGATTGGTGCAACATCACAAAGATAATAAGAGATACAGCCAGGAGTTGAATGCAAGTCTTCTGTCTGAAAAGTCTATTGTCTTTCCACTATACCATACCAGCAAGTCAAGTCAGTAAGTCTTTATTAAGATTCAATTACAGAGGTGGCAGCTAGTTGGAGCAGTGGATAAAGCACCAGTACTGGACTCAGGAGGACCTGAGTTCAAATCCAGCCTCAGACACTTGACACTTACTAGCTGTGTGACCTTTCAGCAAGTCACTTAACCCTCATTGCCCAGCAAAAACAAAACAAAAAAACAAACAAACAAAAGATTAATTTACAGAGTACAAGAGACTACAAGGATTTTAGAACCAGCAGGAAAGTTAAAGGTTGTCTAGTCTAATTGTTTTATTTTATTGATGAGAAAAGAGAGGCCCAAAAAGCCTGTGTGATTTACCCAAGCCAACACAACAAGACAAGAACTAGAATCCAATATTCCTAACATCTATCCAGGATGCTATTGTTTATCTATAAACAGGTATATATGTCCAGGGTGATAAATATCTCAGCAAAGCAGGGCAAGGTGTCTTTGTTTTATCCCATGGGTGCTTGCTCAGGTGGTTGGATGTTCTTATTCTCCAGAATTTGTCTCTAAGCTTCCAGCTGATACAGGGGAGATCACAGAAATTTTGTCATTTAAACAGGAAGAGGTAAAGGAGAGCTAACCAGAGCATTGGTAATCAAGTAGAAGGTGATGCTTTCTTGAGCATTCACCTTAAATGGAAGGTTTTTGTGTCAACAGAACAATAGAGAAAGACCTAAGGTATTTTGTTACAGAATAACTACCAGAAACCTGGTCTTTAATTATTCACCAGCCCTAGGGGATACTTCCAATGTTAAGATAAAAATAAACTTCTGTCAGCTGCAAGCCTTCACTCCAGCAGAGTTGGGGCAGGGGAAGCCTTACATTTATCTCCATGGCAGGCTGCAAAATGTACTCTTGAACAGATCTAAGGAAACAGGACTATGATCAGACCTTTGCTTTGGGGCACATTTTCTTTAAGCAACAAACTCCTCTTTAATAGAACATATGCCATTGTTCTCAGGTTTAAAGTATTGAGAATTGCTACTGAGTACCTGATTCTTCTAACAATTCTGCTCTGTCAGTCTTCCGGGATTTTTCTTTTCCAACCACAGATGAGGGAATTCATGTAGGCCACATCTGTACAGACAATGCTGATTGCCCTTGTAAACTTATCTGGGGTCACTACTTGCCTTGCAGACAGCTGATTGACTTAAATGTCTAGGATACAAAGTGTTTATTTGCTTATAGAAATGTTCTGGGAATGGAGACCCTATAACTTCCTCCCATAGCCCAATTCCTGGATTTTATCACCAAGCAGTTATTTAATCCTTGCCCTAAGATTCCCCTTATATCCAACTATTAGAGTAGAAAGGACACTCAATTTTATAAGTTGGGACACAAGGACTCTCTTCCTAGATCTGCCACTAAATAGCTATGTATTCTTTTTTTTTAATAAAGGATTTTATTTTTTTTCCATTACATGTAAAGATAGTTCTCAACCTTTGTTTATACAAGCTTTACAATTTCAGATTTTTCTCCCTCCCTCCCCTCCCTCCCCCCTCCCCTAGACAGCAGGTAATCTGATATAAGTTATATATATACATAATAACATTAATCCTATTTCTGCATTAGTCATGTTATAAGAGAAAAAAATCAGAGCAGTGATGAAAAACCTCAAAATAGAAAAAAAAACAACAGCATCAAAAAGAAAAGAAATAGTATGGTTCATTCAGCATTTTGATCAAGTCACTTCTTTGACTTCTTTGATTTTCCTTATTTGTAAGAAAAAACAAACAACAACAAAAAGAAAGAAACAAAAAAAGATGAGATTGGTCCTGATGATCCTAAAGTCTCTTTTAGCCTCAATGGCTTATAAATTATTATTTCATAATTGATTGAAATATCTCCTTTTTAATCCAAAACGTCACTCCCCTTTTTTTCTTGTTTGGACCCTTGTGGGAATAGAAAACAACTGATTTGCATCTCCTTCGTAAAAGCTTTTCCAGTGATTAGAGACAACCATTAAATTATGGTTGTCTTTCCCTTCTCTGAACTAAACTGCCCCATTCTTTTTCATCTTTCCTCAAATATGTTTCTTTCTTTTTCTCTAGAACCTCTCCATTTCTATTTCCTTTTCAAAGGGCAGCGACCCAGAATTGTTAAGTATCTGAATAATGAAGAGACTAAGGGAAAGACTCTCTCACTTCTGAAAAATTCTATTTTAATCTATTTTGGAGTGATGGAGACCATTTCCACCATAGAATTAAAGTGCTAACTTTTATAGTCAGTGTTCAACTGAGACTCTTGGTTGGTTCTACCCCCACATACATAATGTGCCTAGCCAGTCCCCCTATTTTTCACTTCTGTAGCTGCTTTTCTGCGTCTACTTAGTTCATCAGGGTTCTCAAACTCTCTATCAAACCTCATCAGGCACCTGACAATTTTCCCTTTCCCCATATACATAGAGCTAAGCCTCATATCTTTCCAGGGAATGTGAGCTACACACATTTACCACAAGTACCTCTATAGGAGGATGAAGCCTCACTTTCTGAGAATCAGAATCTGTTCTGGCCCTTTAACATTTTGCTTTAGGGACTAGAGAAGACTTAAGTTTTCAGAGATAAAAGGATGGTTTGGCTTGCCCCTTCCTTTTATGCTTTATCCTGCCTTTAATCCCTTTCATTTGATCAAAACTTCAACATAAATCCTGTGAATGGGAACTGTCTAGATCCCTTGGAGTCACACCTGACCTCTTGAATGAATTTGCCTGCAATTCATTTGTCATTACTCTGTCCAGCCAGGTCCTAAGGTATGACTTCTGAGAGCACTGGGAAAGGCAAAATAGGTAGATGCCTGGGCTGCAACAGTTAGGAGGGGTGCAATAAGAGACATTGTAACATTATTCTTTTAAAAGAGTATATATTTTAACACCAGAAATGTCTGCTCTCTTTAGCCTGTAAGGACTTATATGTGACAAGTCAAATTATAGTGAAGGTGCATAACTTCCCAATATTATATGGAGCATAATTTTCAAGCTTTTCCTGGGAGAATGAAGGCTTATTTTATTTTGCTACAGGCTAAGTTTTGAGAATATGAAATAATTTTACTTCTGCCTTTTGGAACTAGATTTCTAACTCCTGCCTATAATTGATCCATAAACAAGCACTTATTAGGCACTTACTGCATAGTGTCAGATGCTGGGAACACAAAGAATGAAAGAATACATATTCTTAAGGATCTTTCTAGATCAAAGACAGATAGAGAATAAAAACAAATAAATGCAAAGTAGTTAGGGAGGGGCAGCTAGGTGCACAGAGTGCTGGTCCTGGAGACAGGAAGACTAATCTTCATGGGGCTAAATCTGGTCTCAGACACTTACTAGCTACATGAGCATGGGCAAGTAATTTAACCCTGTTTGTCCCAGTTCCTCATCTGTAAAATGAGCTGGAGAAGGAAATGGCAAAGCACTAGTATGTTTACCAAGAAAACCCCAAATGGGGACACAGAGTCAGACAAGACTGAACAACAATAGAGTTAGGAAGGGGAGGGCACTAGAAATAGGGGATTGATAAAGGCTTAACATAGGAGGTGGAGTTTGAGCTTCATTTTGAAACTCAAGGGAGATTCCTTGAGACACATGAAAAATGAGTGAATGCCAGGCATAGAGCCAGTACAATGACCTTAGATCAACTGACCTGTTCTCCCACATGGTCAACAGGTTATTCTTCCACACACATGGCCCATGGAGTTTCTACATGGGACCAAGCAATATATATGTATTTTTTAACCAATTGACATCATTCCCAATATTATTCTTATATTATTAATCCAATCCAACTTTAGGTGACTGGACAAAATTGATGAACAAATAGTGGATGGATTCCTTTGTCCAGGTCAGCTTACACTAGAACTAAAATTATAGACCATTAGGATTATAGTAAACTTTTTTGGAAAGAATCTTAAGATCATCTAGTCAAACCCCTTTATTTCACAGATGAGAAAAATGAGGGCCATTAAAATTAAACAACTTATTCAAGGCAACAGAGGTAGTTTGTCTTGACTTCAAAGCTAGTATTATTTCCACAGTAGTATTTATATGGATATGTCTTTCATGCCAGATTTCTAGCCACACAACAATCAAAAATTTTGTTAAAGAATGTCATTGGGAATAGAATCATAATTCATTCCAAAATCAAAATCAGCCTTGGTTTTGTCATGTGTAAAATGGGGATAAAAGTAGCATCTACCTCTCAGGATAATAGCATTATCTATATTGTATATTTATTTATTTTTTCAAACATTTCCCAATTATGTTTTTGGTTTTTTTTGGTGAGGCAGTTTGGGTTACTGACTTGCCCAGAGTCACACAGCTAGTAAGTGTCAAATGTCTGAGGTCAGATTTGAACTCAGGTACTCCTGAATCCAGGGCCAGTGCTTTATCCACTGGGCCACCTAGCTGCCCCCCAATTATTTTTTAATCTAGTTCTCCCCTGTAAAGTTTGCTGGCAAGTTTCACTCCTATTTTCAACTCCCTCCTCTAACAAAGGAGGACCTTGAGGTCAAGAGGCACGGTGACTTCAATACACATGGAGATAGTTAAAAAGATGAGACTCACAAGAACACATAATTGTATTTCTCTAATAAAGAGGAGATCAACAAGCTGTAGGTCTTGAGTGGTTTAATATCAGGGTTGTAAATCATTCTGGTGAGACTCTATTGGAACACTTACTCCACAGAAAGAGGCAATTGTTTGTATCCAGAATAGGAAGTAGTTCAAAGCATTTCCCATGGAAATGGATATGAACTCCAGTCACTTTCTGTAGAATCTCTGATCTGCAGCACCCCCCAACCCTGGCTAAAGAAAATTCTTAACCCAACTCCATGGTGCTATGCCTGTGTAGTTTGTGAGTTGGAATGAAAAGACAAAAGTAGCCTGTTTTAAAGGTAAGTGGGATATGGTCACCATTTCAAAGGTATTATGAGTAATGGGCAATCAGTTCCCATGAGATGGTGAAAAGGATATTTTTACCCTGCTGACTAAAAAGGGAATACCATGGTTTGAGGTGAGATGAGGTGATGGCACTTAGAAAAAATCACTGCACAAAATGTCTAGGGTGTTGGAAAATGTGTAGGGATATTGGGATGGCCACTGGCTCTCGACACTAAAAATCTACCTGTATATTTTCTGTGCCTTATGCAACATGATCTCCTGAACTGTAGGTTAGTAAGTTACTATCCTGAGACTGAGTCCTAAAGACAAAACCAGCTAAGTCTACTTTCTCTTTGAAGTTCTCAGATTCTATAAAACATTCACTCTATGAATATAATTTTGCGTATGTATGTGTGTGTGTATGTATATATATATATATGTGTGTGTGTATATATATGTGTATATATATATATGTATGTGTGTGTGTGTGTGTGTGTGTGTATATATATATATATATATATATATATATATATATATATATATATATATATATATTTGTGTTCATATAGCTTCCAATGAACCAGAGAATATTCACTAGTAGATTTTAAAAGAAATTCAAACGCATCACGAATACTTTTTCTTATTATAACATTAACTATATTCATGGACACACAGCTAGGTAGCATAGTGAATAGAGTGTTAGATCTAGTTTTAAGAAGGCCTCATTTCTCAAGAAGTCCTCAGTTCAAACCCAGCCTCAGATACTTACTAGTTGTGTGACCCTGGGCAAGTCAGTTAACCTACCTGCCTTGGTTTTTTCACATGCAAAATGAAGGTAATAATAGCACCTACCTTGCTAGGTTGATATAAGGGCAAAAGGAGATGATATTTTTGTAACTTTAACTACCATAGCCTCCACTGTGGCCTGAAGGCTAGGGAGTCTGTATTTTTATCATAACTTTCCAGGGTTCTCTGGTACTCTTAAGGGTGTTTGGGTTCTAAGCTCTATGTTGTTGTTGTTTTTTAATAAACTGCTACTGCTATAGATACCAGTTTTGAGTAAGCATATTTTAATTTATTAATATTATATACCAGTAGAGAATCATTAACTTATCTCTATAACTTCTCATGGTTTCAGGCCATGTGGATAGAGAAAGCAGGAAGAGAGCTTCAGCATGGTAGTTAGTACAAGGAGGAGAAAAGCACTAAAAGACTCAAAAGACCTAGAAGCAAGAGAGACCTCCAAGAGTGTGCCCACAGAAAGAGATCCTGGTGTCTACCAAAAGTTTTTATCCTCTTTCAGTAGAAGTGGGTCATTATACACTGATCAAAGCTAATTGGGTAGCATCATTATATTCCACTTAGTTGACATGACTTGAAGGTAGTCTAAATAAAAATGAACTATACAGGGGACAGCTAGGTGTTGCAGTGCACAAAGCACTGACCCTGGATTCAGAAGGACCTGAGTTCAAATCCAGCCTCAGACACTGTAACTTACTAGTTGTGTGACCCTGAGCAAGTCACTTAACCCTCATTGCCCTTTAAAACAAACAAACAAACTGAACTCTAAAGATGACATCAGGGAGAAGTATGTAAAAGACCCTTACTCAAGTTACTTAAGGCAAAGTCTACTTGTGCTTTGATCCCATCAGTCCTTCACTGAGCTAGACAACAGAGTCCAGCTTTATTTCTTTTGTTCCTTTGGGTTGGTCCCAAAAAAGATTTGATGAAGTTTCTCAAGAACTGGATTTTCTGAAGTGGGGGGCAGGGGTAGAGAGGAAGCATTGAGAAACTGATCCCTAGGTCCCCCAAGAAACCCATTGTTAATAATTATTTTCTCACAGCTCTTTAACTGGCTTTGGCCCCCACTGATGGTATTCTCCCAAAAGGCCCAGTTTCTTGCCCCCTGGTTGCATTTAGCTACCAATAGATGGATTAGCTTTTGCAAAGGTAAATTTAGTTCAAATGGCATAATTACAAATATACAAAATCTGGAACACATGGCATAATCCTCTCCCCTCCTCCCCTCACCTGCTTTTTGGACCATTTCAGTCTTTGAGGAGGGGAATGGGATTAGGTCATATTTTAACTTTATTCCTAGAGAGCACCAGTCTCAGTTTCAAAACCCTCCTCAGGTCCCAAACACCCTCTCTTCACCTGTTTTCTCTGGTGGGATAGTTAGTTGTCCCATCCTTTCTGGAATCACCATGATTCAAACACACAAGGATTGCCAGTGGTACCTACAACTAAAAAGGAGAAATGAAACAGAACAGAAACAAACACCCTCAGACGCATTTCTCAGAGCCCAAGTAAAAGAGAGGAAGAACAGAGGAAGGAAACCCTCTTCTCATCAGTTTACTACATGATCTCAATCCATGGTTTTGATGAACTGCTAACTTCACCCTTTGGGTGTAGCAGGAAACTGCGTCCAGGAAAGAGAGGCAGAAGAAACACTAGATAGAAAAGAATCTAATATGACTTAGCTATTCTCAGCAATATAGCGATCCAAGGCAATCCTAAAGGAGTAATGATGAAGCATACTTTGAACCTGTAGAAAAAGAACTGATATCATTTGAATACAGACTGAAGAATGCTATTTTTCATTTTCTTTTATTCTTTTTCTTTTATTCGTCTTCTTGTACAAAAAAATGACTAATATGTAAATTTTTTACATGATTGCATATTTATAACCTATATCTGATTGATTACCATCTCTGGAGGAGGAAGGAATAGCATTTGGAACTTAAAACTTTAAAGGAAAAAACAAATGTTAAAAATATGTTTTACAATGTATTGAGGGGGGAATAAAAATATTATATATTAAAACAACAACAACACTCAGTCTGTTCGAATTATACAACTAAACAAAGGAGGCTACACCCAATCAAGTGATAGGTTACACAGAGATTTCCATGTTTGGCAATCTGGACATGTTCCAAAGATACCTGAAGGAGACTTCACATTAAACAATCTGATGCTAAGACAAATCCTAGTTATATCTAAAATGCTTTGCAAACTTTATGAATACATATATATATATATATGTATATAATTTATATAATGCAAATAATAATAATACTATTATAATACTGATGTGGGATGGAATTAGGGTCAAATTGATCGTGGGTCATCCCCAAAGAATTACAAGACTCAGTGACTCAGTTTCCCAAGTTTTATTGCAATACTGTGAGTGAACACAGGGAAAGAACCAGAATAGTTGAAAGGTATCTCTCAAATAGTGAAAGAAAAGACAGTTATATTTATAGTATGGATAAAGTGATTATCAGTCTCATAATAATCTCTACCTCAGGGAGGTACAGAGGAGGGCCTGTCCTTCTCATTATAATATTCTCCATCTTTGGGAGGTACAGGGGAGGGCTTATCCTAATTTGGAGTTCCTGGGGTCCTAAGCCAACACCAGAGGTGGGTACCTTTTTCAGTGGTGGTGTGTTTTGGGCATTTACACGTCATAAGGTGAATCTGGGGACAAATTTGGCCTTTTCTGTGTATGTCTCTTTCTGGTTCCCATGGCTAGTTTCAAAATATCTTCATTTTTCTTTTATTTCCAGTCTAAGTTCCTATAGCCTGTCATTTTTTCATTGTTATAGTCTCAGGTCTTCATGGCCTCTCTCCCTCTGTTCCCATTCATCCTGACTTGTAAGTTATCCATTAACTGGGGTCTGAATCCCTCTTAAAGCTCATATCTGAATTAAAGCTTGGATCTTAGGTTTTTCTGTTAACTCCTTTTTGCCTCCTATATCAATACTATACATCATATAATAACACTATATATACTAGTGTATATTACAAACACATATGTATATATGCATTTATATTTTGTTTATGTTTATATATTCATGTATAAACTATATATACACAAATATTTTATATTGTATATAATGAAAGTATCATATTATATATAAAACATATACACTTACAGTCATACATATATAATACACATGCATATATAAATGCATGTAGAAACAATTGTTTGTTGATATTTAGCAAACACATCTGAATTTCTCCTTTTTTCAAGGGAAAAATACACACATATAATGAAACCAAAACATAATCTGCTGTGACAGCAAAAGCACTTTACTGGTTTTATTCCAATTATCTCCAAAGGTTTATGGAAACAGGATAGAGACACATCCTTAAGTTTGGAGAATACATTAAAATCTGCTCAGGTAATTGGAATGTGTGTGAGTTCAAGATAAGAATTAATAAGCCAGAGAATTTAAAACAAGAAACTATTTTTTTCCTAAATAAAATAAATAGCTATTTAGCTCTCAGCTTAGAAAATAGAAGACTTACCATTGTCTAGTTGTATAAGTCCTTGAGAGCTGATATAGAATGAATATGGGGAACTGTAGGGGGGAAAAGTAACCATCAAAAAAAATGCTTCAGTTGATTATTAAAGAATGAAAATCTAAGTTACAAAATATAGCATTTAATTTTCCAAGTGGCAGATCTTGCGGCAGCAAGCTGGCACAGTGGATAAAGCACTGCTGTTGGATTCAGGAGGACCTGAGTTCAAATACAGCCTCAGAAACTTGACATTTACTAGCTGTGTAACCCTGGGCTAGTCACATAACCCCCATTGCCCCACCAAAACAAACAAAACAGCAAGATACATACTTCATTTAAGTCAGAGGTATCAAATTAGTCTTGAACCTTTAGCTGGTAGATGTCTAAGGCCCTTGCCATTGGCCCTTTTATTAACTGTATTCAATTTTCTTTGTAGTGATTGCTCTCTCAGTAGCTTACTCTTACTTCTGGTCATTGATGATAAGACTTAGGAAAATGAAAAAGACTCAGGTCACCTGATCACCCATCAAAAGCCTCGGACCAACTGATCTCAGTTTATTCCTTCATTATTAGCACAATTTCATCAGATGTGCTGAATTAATCAAAAATTCAAATGAACATCTGAATGTGACCCATCCATATCAATAAAGACTTCTGCTATTATGTAAACAAGGTATACATGAGTGAGTAATCAGTCAATAAACATTTTTATTAGATATATACTAGGTGTCAAACACTGTGGCAAACCTTGGGGATAGAAACATTAAAAAAAAAAAAAAGAAAGAAAGTCCCTGATCTCAAGAAGCTTATAATATGAATAGGGGAAAGACAATACACACACACACAAAAAAAAAAAAAAAAACTAAAAAGAAGGGAGAGGGACAAGGAGGGAATAGACCTTACATGGTGTGAAAACTAAAGGAGTGTGGCCAGGTGGGAAATAAAGAAATATCTGGCTTGGCCTGAGTGAACTCTTTAAATTAAGGTCTGAGTTCCAGCCTAATGTGATCTTGCAAGACAAAAAGGTTACTGAAGCATGATGGAGAAGCCCAGAAAAGTACATCTGGATTAGAAATGACAAGATATCTGGCCTAGACTCCCTGCCAAAAAGCAAGTTTTGAAAGGATCTCTTGATTTCAGCCTCCATTCAAAGAGCCGCAGGTCAGAAGGTGCTGATGAGATGTAAATTCCAAAACTGATGTGATTTTGCAGTTTGAACAGATGTAACTTGTATATATAAGTACCATAAGATTATTTTTTATTGTAATATCGCTTTATTTATCAAAAATAATAATAGTTTCAAATGCCTATACCTGAACCTCTATAAAATTTGCAAGGTACTTTTCAGTGACCTTAGATGAAGGTAGTTCAAGTGTTATTAGCTACATTTTACAAATAAGGAAGTTGGGGAATCTTAAAAGTTAAGTGATTTTCCCATGTGCATATAGATTGCCAGGATCAGGGTCAGGATTTAAACCCAGGTCTCCAAATGACAGTCATAGCATTCTTTTCATAATACCACCAATGCTTTTCAGAAAGCCTGAAAATAGATTATCAATTACACAAATACTCCAAAGGATGAGAGATCTCATTGATTCAATAATATAAATCAAATGACTGCCCCTCCTGTGAAATTCTTAAGTATACTACAGGATATACTTCTAATATGCTGAAGGTCTTCCTCAGTCGAGAGGATGGATATGTGAAACAAAGAGAGAGAGAGAGAGAGAGAGAGAGAGAGAGAGAGAGAGAGAGAGAGAGAGAGAGAGATGGAGATAAGGAGAAAGAAAGATAGTGACAGAAAGAGAAGAGAAAAAATGCATAAAAATAAGAGGGGGCAAATATTTTTTCTTCTATTCTGGTACATACTTGAAGTCTGCAGTTGAGATATCTCATAAAGGAATGAAGTATCTCAGTCATTTGTAAAAAAAAAAAAGAAAGAAAAAAGAAAAGGAAAAGAAAAGAAAACAAGGAAAAACTGGTGAGATAGTGGCTGCTCTGAGTCTCCAGTGATACTTAAAGAAACAAAAACAAGCTAACAAAAACAAATAGCACAGCTTAAAAGTTTCACATACTTTTAATTAAAAGAAGTATTTTTAAACTCATTTTTTTAAGTAATAAACATTTTTATTTATAGTTTGGGGTTGCATTTTTTTATCCCTCCTTCCCCTCCCCCCTCCCTGAGGCACTAATCAATCAGATATGGGTTATACATGTATGATTATGTAAAACTGTAACATATTAGTCATTTTGTACAAGAAAACTTGAATAAAAGAAAAAAAAGGAAAGTGAAAAATAGCATGCTTCAGTCTGTGTTCCATCAATATAATTTCTTTCTTTGGAGGTGGATAATATGTTTCATCATTAGTCCTTTGGGATTATCTTGGGTCATTGTATTGTTGAGAATAGTTAAGTCTTTTATAATTCTTCACCAAACAATATTGCTGTCTCTTGGTTCTGCTCACTTCACTGTACATCAGTTCATACATGTCTTTCCAGGCCTTTCTGAAGTCATCCTGCTTGTCATTTCTTATAGCACAATGATATACCATCACTATCATATACCACAGTTTGTTTAGCCATTCCCCAATTTATGGGCATTCCTTTGATTTCCAATTCTTAGCCACCACAAAAAGAGCTGCTATAAATATTTTTGTACAAATAGGTCTTTTTCTCTTTTTGGGGATGTCTTTGGGATATAAACCTAGCAGTGGTATTACTGGATCAGTGGGTATGCACAGTTGTATAGGTCTTTGGGCATAGTTCCAAATTGGTCTCCAGAATGGCTGGATTTTTTTCATACTCCACCAACAGTGGATTAGCAGCCCATATTTCCCACATCCCCTCCAACATCCAGTATTTTCCATTTTTGTTCTATTTGCCACTCTGATAGGTGTGATAAATTCATTTTCAATGACCATTATCTGTTATGAGGAAAATCCCTCATAGCTGCTTTGTAGAAACCATGAAGTGACATCAGCAACCTTAAATATTGGTCCCCTCAGCCAACCAAATCTCAAGGATATTCTTAATACCTTTTAAAGAAAAACCAAGCTAACTTGCATGGTAGCAGGGTTAGGATATAGCTCCCAGAACATTCCATACCTCAGTGGTAAGATCCTTAAAGTCTTAATCTAGAGGACCTTCCATTATTTAAATCACTTTCTTGCTGTTACTAGTTAACCCTTACCTCCAGTATTCAAAAAGTCTGATATGGTCAGTATTAAAGATCAAGTGTGATAATATTTTAAGGTATCTAAACGTGCCTGTCACATAAGAGATTCTATATAAATGTTATTTCTTTCCTTTCCCTTACACTTCCTGTCTTGAAGGAGGAGCATAAAAACTAAAACAGAAAGAGAAAACAATGTAACAACGCTAAAGGAGTGACTGTACATGGGACAACAAAGATAGGTAATCCCAGTATTCACCCCCTTCCCTCACTCCTACTACCTCATTTCCAGAATCCAAACCACGTCCCGAAAATGTCACCCCTTGGTCCTCTAAGACCTCCCCGGGAAGGTGTTATACTATGGTTACTAGGTGTTTTCCTAGCAGCTGTTCTAGATTTTATTAAGTAATGAACTACAGTAGTACTTCATTTTTCCATTGCCCATTTTCTGCCACCCCTAGGTTGTCACAATGATTAGGAACTGCTCTTCTGTCTAGTGCTATCCACTGCTTCTGGAGCCTAGATTTGCCTTTTGCCCCCTGGTAATCAATTCTGGATCCTGTATCACTTCCAGTTGCTTACTCTGCCAAGATCAACTACTATTGTCCTGTAGTGCAGCAGGCCAGCCACCACTATTGAGGTCTCAGATCTTCTGTCCTTGATGGAGCAGAGTGTTTCCAGAGACCTGAGTACTAGTCGCAAGGTCTGATGCTTGCTATCACTATACAGAAAAGCTGCTTAATAAGGCAATCATGAGGCCATATGTTGTGTAATTATGACAAAGATTCAGGAGGAAGAAACAACTATCCAGAAAGTGAAAAGTCTAAGAGAGTGGCCAGGGTGGTAACTGAGCTGTCAGGGCAGCCTACCATGTAGAAGGGTAATAGGAGGGGAAGTCACAGAACCATGACTTTGAGTTATTGTTTTCACAGTTGTCAAGACCTCCTGTTATCTTTTCTTATGAAGCAGCTAAGGCTGATATATTTGTGCCATACCCCACCATTTAAACAAGCCAAGAAATCTCACTGACAACATAAGTAGGTGGGAGTACATACTTGGACAGAATCGGGAATTCTAAAAAAATAAAATCCATACCCTCAGATGCTGAGTTAGGTAAGAAGAAGGAGTGTTGGAGGGAGGATCCAAATGCATAATCAAACACTAACCTTCTCACCAGAATAGAATGTGGTGGTGCTGTTGTTTTGTTTGGCTATTTTCCCCCACGGGAGGTTTCATTATTGTTCAGTCATGTCCAACTCTTCTTGAACACAGGGACCATACGGTCCAAGGCAAACAGATGTTAAGTAACTTCCCCAGGGTCACACAACTAGTAAGTGTCTGAGGCTGGATTTGAGCTCAGATCTTCCTGATTCCACGTCCAGTGCTCTATCTACTGAGCATCTAACATCCTTCCTAAAAAGGTCAAGGGATCTGACAGTGTTTCAATGAGGATACTAGTATCTTCCTTCCCATAGATAAAACCATCTCCTACTTGACCTGAAAACTCCATTATCATTTTAATTCTACTGAGTTAGACAATAATGGTTGGACCATTTTCTCCATACGACAGGTAATATACATATATTTTACTTGACAGGGAGGAAAGGGAGCCATATTCCTGCAAAAGTGTGAGTCCTCCCAATCCTAAAAATATACAAACAATTTACTGTGGTAAAAATAACTAATGGATATGCCATCAGCAATCTCAGAATTCATCTTTTCAGCTTCTGCTACTGAAGTAATATTAGTGATATGTTTCCAAGTTAGTTTTTTGTTGGAAGTACATCTAAAATAGATTTTTTGAGTTTTTTGGGGGAGATAGCGATTTTACAGTAGCTGGACTTCTCCCCAGGGAATTAATTATGTCAAATGATGGATTATAATCTACACCACCACCACCACTCCCAACATATTTTAAAAGGAATGAGGACATGAAATAAATCTTTCACTGCTAACACTTTTCAGAAAGAATCCTAAACACCATGGCATTTGATCATACACCAGACTGCTTAGCTTACTGAATTCCAACTTGGAGTTTAGACTGTCAGCATCATGGACTTTGTGTAGTTCTCTTGGTTAGCAAAGAGTGTAGGGAGAGGCGACATCTCAATCTCTATTAAACCCCTACTCTTAACTACCTTTCCTTGTATTATTAGGGTTGCTTACCATATATAAACTCTTTGGAAATCCAGTATCCTCATTCTGTGTCTGTTTTCTCTTCTTGATGGTATTGTCATCAACACTTGAATGTACAGTGCACTCCTCTTAGGACACTATCTGAAAATCTCCTACATATGAAGGCATCATGACTGAGAATGACTTAAAATAATATTCCTGATATGAGTATTTGAGTTTGAACCCTGCTTAAAGCCTTAAGCCACAGTAATGTAGTTCTGGTGGTCAAATTTCATAAAACAGTGAAAATATTCCTATTTAATAAGTTTTGACCACATGATCTCTCCATTTCTTTCCAATATTGAAACTCTGTATTTTTGATTTTGGTAGCCAAAAGTTTCTTAGGGGGTAAGTGTATGTGTGTGTGTGGGGGGGGGGGAATAAAATCACATGTAGATAATTCCCTATTAACTCATAAATTCATTTCTGAATGTAGAATTCACTCCTTGAGCAATGCCAACTTGCTTATAATGGGTTTTATTTTCTCCTGAAATCTAGCCACTGCTTTGGGTAAAGCCTGTAGGAAATCAGATTTCAGTGGTATGATCTATTACATGAGAGGCCTGCATTTGCTTCTGTGATAAACTTTCTCAAGATCCCCTTGCCCAATAAATCACTCTAATTGGAATAAGGAAGGCAATGGGGAAAAAAAAAAAAAAACTATCTTAGTTACATGACCCTGAAACGCTATCTAGTCCAACCTTGGATTCAACAAGTAAACTTTCTTCAACTTCATCTCAGACAAAAGGCATTCAGTCTCTACATAAACACTTCTTGTAATAGCTCATTATTTCATGAGGTGGTACAGTTTACTATGGGACAACATCAATTGTCAATAAATTTTTTTCATGCAAAAAAAAAAAGGTTTAGGATAAGACATTAATGTATCACCCTGGAAATAGCTAAAATTTTAAGATTCACACCAGTATGAGCATTTGAGAGGCTATAACTAGCAAATTTCCTCTTTCAATTAATGATACTGATTGCCATTATTTTTTTACAGTCTGCATTTTTTTTCTCCCTGCCTTTTTGCTTTTGTGTGGATGGTTTTAAAATGATAGACTGAAGGGGAAGAAGAAAAAAGAGTCAGACAATTAGGAAAATGTTGAGTAATAGCAGTCAAGATGTGAGAGTATTAAAAGGTGAGGTCAGTTTGACCCCATGCCTTGAGAAGGTCAAGGAGAATAAGGACTGAGAGGAGGTCATTGGATTTAGCAGGATGAGAATTATTACCTTTGAGAATGCAATTTTCTTGAAAAATGGGAATAGAAGTCAGCAGGATCTTGGAGAGGCAATATATGATGAAGAAATGGGGACAGCAAATATAGACTATTCACTTGAGAAGTCTGAGAGTATAAAACTAGAGAAATATGACATTAACAAGAAGGGACAACAATATCAATCTCAGGTTTGTTTCAAGATGCAGAGACTTAGGGGCAACTAGGTGGCACACTGGATAAGGCACTGGCCCTGGATTTAGGAGGACCTGAGTTCAAATCTTGCCACAGACACTTGACACATTCTAGCTGTGCGACCCTGGGCAAGTCACTTAACCCTCATTGCCCCACAAAAAAAAAAAAGGAGAAGAAGAAGAAGAAGAAGAAGAAGAAGAAGAAGAAGAAGAAGAAGAAGAAGAAAAAAAATGTGGTTCTTAAAAAAAGATGCAGAGACTCATGCAGGTTTGAAGACAAAGGGATATTAGACTGAGGAAAGGAAGAATGAAGTCAAAGATATTGGAAAGTAAGAGAATAGTCACAGAAGAGAAGTTTCTCAGGAGTAGCAGGGGTTGTATGGTGGGAAACCTACTCTTTCAAAGAGCAGTATAAGAAACCAGGATGCTATAGTTGTAATAATGCTGACTCTAGTGCCAAAGGGACTGGGTTCAAATCCTGTCTGTGCCTCTTATTCTTTATGTGACCTTGAACAAGTCATTTAACTTCCTGGGACCTGTATTCTCATCAGTAAAGTTAGGAGTTAGACTAGATAATCACCCTCTCAACATTTATAACTGTATGATCCTATGGATGTGACTGAAATATTTTTCCAGAATGTCCCTAATACCTAAGAATTCAGCATGATGCCAAGGGAACAAGACTTCAGATCCCTGTGAAAGGCTGTGTGAGGGAGGCTTGTCATAATAAGAAAATATCAAAAGTGAGGGAAGAGAAGTCAAGCCATATATCAAAGGCAGGAAAAAGCCACAATTCATGGAGCCAACAGTAACCATAATCAAAAAATGACTAGAGAAATAGGCTGTTATTGCCTGAGTTACCTAGGATGGAGAGTCAAACTGGAGCATCATCATGGATTGACCTCTTGGCAGGCTGCCAGATACAGGGAGATGAAGCGAAATAACCTCAGAGACTGATAAATCTATGGCCAGTACAATCTATGGCCAGTAAATCTATGGCCAGTATGGCCAGGGGTACATGTACTGATAGATAAGAAAATATTGCACTATTTTTTCCAGGTTTCAGACAAGAATCTGGAGAGAGGAAGTTTCATTCCCACACATTTTGGGGAAAAGAAAAATTAGAATGTACTCATGTAGGGAAAAGTTATTAAGAATGTTTTTAATGCAATATTTTTTTTCTTTATTATTTCTATTAAAAGAGTATCAGTATGGTGTAGTGGATAGGGAGCTAATTGAATTTGAATAACATCGTTACCATTGATACCTACTTATACCTACTCTGTGTAATTGTGCTTTCATTGTAATCTGTTGGTGTTATTTTCAATGAATAGTGAGACCCATTCATGGGAATATATATTAATCAACTAAATGTTCTCTATAAGATGCTATGCCACTCTGGATCTTTCATATCTAGGAGTATTCAATTAATGGTTTGTGGCTCCATCAAATTAGTCATACCCCTTCTATTCCTTTTCTGCATGCTCTGTCACTCAAAATCTTTTGTTGCGAGACATAATTATTATAAACAATTTAACTGAAATAAATAAAAGTGTAACAAAAGGCAAAGAATGGATATGAATTACGTAAATAACAACCATTTCAACTCATCCTATCCTCCAGAGTTGAATTTCATTTTTGATGGATTCCACTGCAAAGTCAAAACAAAACAAAACAAAACAAAACAGAAAGTTAATGGACTTAATAAAAACCTCCTACCTCCTGCTAAGCATAGTTAGGTGTGACACCAGTCACTTAAAACAGACAGCACAGTCTTGGAGTTGGACTTTTCTTCTTGGTTCAAATAACTACTGAAAATTCTACTGCTATACCCACTAATTCACCATGAAGTTTGCTCATTGACTTGCCAGGATTGAAACTCATTTGTCCCACATGTGGTACTTTTGTCAGACCCTGAGTTGCATCTACTTGGCACTGAAGGTATGGAAAGGACTACTCAGTTCCTTCCTTTACCTAAGGGGAAAATATTATGCCTATGATCTGCAAATATTATGTTCTACAATTGATTCAACAAGCATTTCTTCAGTATCTATGATTTGTCAGATGTTGAAGATAAAAAAGGAAGTTGCCTCTTTCTTCAAGAAGCTTGTATTCTATCTGGAAGAAACAAAATGGATACATAAAAGTAAATGCAAAATATATACCACTCAAATCTAATCAGTTCCTATGTTTTAAATTGCATTTCTCTAATCAATAGTGATTTAGAGCATTTTTTTTTTTTTGGTGAGACAAATTGGGGTTGTGACTTGCCCAGGGTCACACAGCTAGTAAGTGTTAAGTGTCTGAGACTGGATTTGAACTCAGGTACTCCTGACTCTAGAGCCAGAGCTCTATCCACTGCGCCACCTAGCTACCCCTAGAGCATTTTTTCATGTGCTTATATAGTTTTGATTTCTTCATCAAAAAACTACCTGTTCATATCCTTTGAACATTTAGCAATAAGGGGATGATTTATATTCATATAAATTTGACAAAGTTCAGAAATGAGACCTTTATCTGAGAGATTGTGCATGAAAGTTCTTGGCAACATTGGTTTTATTTGTAAACTTTTTGATTTAATATAATTGAAATTATTCATTTTATACTTCACAATGCTTTCTGTCTCTTGTTTCTTCATGTTTTATTCTCCTATCCATGAGTCTTGATATGTAATATGTTCCATGCTCTCCTAATTTACTTGTGATATCTCCCTTTATATCTAGATTATGTATTCATTTTGACCTTACCTTGGTACATGGTTTAAAATATTGTTCTATGCCCAATTTCTGCCATACTGCTTCCCAGCTTTCCCCCCATTTTTTTTTAACAAATAATGAATTCTCATCCCCTGAAACTTAAAACATTACATTTGTTAAACACAAGGTTACTATAGTCTTTCACTACTTTGTATTGTATGTCTACTCAGCTCTACTGTTCTACCTGTCTATTTTTTGGACAGTATCAAATGGTTCTGATACCTTATAATATAGTGTCAGGTCTGGTACTGCTGAATCTCCTTTACATTTTTTTTCATTAGTTTCTTTGAAATTCTTGACCTTTTGTTCTTCCCAATGAATTTTGCTATTTTTTTCTAACTCAGTAAAATAAGTTTTTAGTAATTTAAATAGGATGACATTGGGCAGCTAGGTGGTGCAGTAGATAAAGCACCGGCCCTGGATTCAGGAGGACCTGAGTTCAAATCCAGCCTCAGATACTTGACACTAGCTGTGTGACTGTGGGCAAGTCACTTAACCCCTATTGCCCTAAAAAAATAAATAAATAAACAAACAAACAAACAAACAAACAAATAAATAAATAAATAGCATGATATTGAATAAATAAATTAAATTGTCATTTTTATTAGATTGGCTTTGCCTACCCATGAACAATTTATATTTTCCAGATATTTAAATCTGACTTAGCTAAAGTTGTTCTTAAGAAAAAAAAATATAACTCTAAAGTTCTTAGTCAGATAAAAGAAGGAGCAAATCAATGAACTGAACATGCAACAACATTGCCACCTAGAAAACAAATGAGTCTGAGATACCCAAATGAGAACCAAAGTTAAAATGTGAAAATAACATAAGAGATCAAGAAAATTAAAAGAAAAACAATCTTAAATTGATAAACACATCAAAGAGCCAATGGGAGGGGGTCGGGGAGAGACTAATAAAATAGAGAAACAGGGAATCTAATTTTTAAAAAGGAAAAGAAAAATCAAATTGCTATCAAAAAATGAAAAATATATACTTTACAATAGAAAAGAAAATTAAAAAAACACTATTAGAAACTATTTTACCCAATTACATATTTTTTAAAAGTAACAGATTAAGGGGGCAGCTAGGTGGTTCAGTGGATAGAGCACCAGCCCTGGATTCAGGAGGACCTGAATTCAAATCTGGTCTCGGACACTTAACACTTACTAGCTGTGTGACCCTGGGCATGTCACTTAACCCCAATTGCCTCACCCAAACAAAATGTAACAGATTAAATCAATGAATACTTATAAAATACACAGATTAAGAGAAATTGATTATTCAAATAAAAGATTGAAAAAAAAATGAATGAATTCCCAAAAAGGGTGGGGGGGGGAATCTGAAAGCATATTTACACATGAATTATATCAAGTATTCAAAAAACAATTGTGCCTAAAGTCAAAAGACCTGAGTCAAATCTAGCCTCTGTTATTTACTAGCTATTTGACCTTGGACTACTCATTTGACTTCTTCTGGCCTATCATCCTCACATTACAGATGAGGATAATAATAGCACCCATTTCACAAGGTTGTTGTGAGGATAAAATGAGATAATATTTAAAAACTGCTTTGTACCCATAAAACATCATTCAAATAATAATCATCATTATTATTACTATATAACATGTTTGCAAAAAGAGGAAAAGTGACCCTTCCCAACACTATCTATGATATAAAGATGGTCTTGATGACTAAATCTGGGAAAGGAAAAATAGAGAAAGAAAACTATAGCCCAATATGCCTAATGAACATTGACACAAAAGTATTAAACAAAATATGACAAATATCTTACAACAATATATTTTAAAAGATTATGCATTATAATCAAGTTTGATTTATATGAGAAACACAAGTTCAGTTCAACATATGAGAAAAAATCTATAACCTAATAAATCATATTAAAAAAAAAGTAGTAAAACCCACATGATTGATTATATCAGTGAATGCTAAAAAAGCCTTGTTTTTTTAAAACAAAATCCTACACCAGTTTCTATTAAACCATAGAAAGCATAGGAACAAATAGACTTTTCCTTACATAGTAAATAATATCTATCTAAAACTAAGTGCAAACTTTATGTAAAATGGCGAAAGTTTGAAGGCTTTGCATTAATATTAGGGGCAAAGAAAGGATGCCCATTATCACCACTATTATTAAGCAGAGTGTTAGAGATGCTAGGTTTATCAACAAGGGGAAAAAAGAAAGAAATAGAAGAAATAAACAGAGATACAGATACAAGGGGGGAAAAAGGTTGCTAGGGTTTTTTGTTTGTTTTTCTTTTGTTTTGTTTTTCAGATATTATGATAGTCTATCTAGATGATCCTAAAGACTGAGCAAAGTGAATGAAATGTCAGTATTTTTTTTAGTATATCAAATAAATCCACATGAATAATTAATATTTTTTGTATTGCCAATTAAACCCAGTGGGAAGTTTTAGAAAGAGAAATTCCCTTTTAAAAGAAAGCATAGGGGGCAGCTAGGTGACGCAGTAGATAAAGCAGTGGCCCTGGATTCAGGAGGACATGAGGTCAAATCCGGTCTCAGACATTTGACACTTACTAGCTGTGTGACCCTGAGCAAGTCACTTACCCTCATTGCCCTGCAAAAAAAAAAATGTATAACAAAGTTTGTTATCCTTTGAAGTTTATCTACCAAGGCACACATATGACAACTATATGAATGCATATACAAAACATCATTATAGAAATACAGACCTAAATAATTTAAAGAGCATTATTTACTTAAGATTATATCTACTCAATATAATAAAATAAAAAGCTACTAACATTAATTTAATCATTCAGTGTCAAGTGATTATTTTCTTGAGCTAGAAAAAATAATAATAAAATTAAACTGGATGAATAAATGACCAGTCTCAAAGGTAATATTGAAAAAGCCCCAAAGAAAGAGACCTAGCTATATCATATCTCAAATTCTACTAAAAAGCAGTTATCATCAAAATTAAATAAGCAAATATATATAAATGAATTTATTGAAAACCAAAGAAGCAAGTTACTGGACTAAAAACTCAATAGATGACAAAATGTATTGGGAAAATTAGAAAGCTGCTTTGCAAAAGTTAGGTATAGACCAATTTCTCACAAGATAATCTTCAGACCAGTACATGACTTCCACATAATGATTAACGCTGATTGCAGAGTAAGAGGTACCAACTTCTTCCCACCAAACCTCTTCCACAACTATCTAGAAAGTATATAAAAAAAAAAAATCTGTAGGGGAAAGTAAAGAAAAACTCAGTCATTTTTCTAGTCCAGGGAAGATAAGGAAGAGGGGCAGAGAAGTCTGTGAATACTGGAGTGGGTGCTGAAAAGGAGCACATTGCAGTAGCAGAAAAAGCTCCAGACTGTAGCATCCAAAGACCTTAAAGGAACTGAACACCTCAGCAGAGAGATCCAAGGAACTCCTGTACAAGGGAGGGCTAATGAATGCCATTTAAGAGTCCTGGAAAGAAAGTAGTGGTTATTGTTAGAAAGGAGTAGTAGTCCTAGCTGTTTAAGGAGCTGAATGCACAGCAGGAGGGCATGACCAGATCTCACCATAGATCATGCCATTTTGGAAACACCCCAAACTTATACAGCTTCATACTGGGCTGTGAAAGCAGCAAACAAATGTAAATGACAGAAACTTAGGCTATTCATCTTCCTCGGAGTAGAAGAGAGCCTTACTCTAACATAAAGTAGTAGGGTGGGAAAATGAGCAAACAACAAAAAGATAACTTGACCATAAAAAGCTACCTCATTAACAGCAAAATTCAAGACACAAATTCAGAAGACAATCACTTGAAAACATCTACCAGGACCTAAATAAATGTGTGCTTATAAACATATGCATACATATATAACATGTATGTACGTATGTGTATATGTATGTGTATTTATTCATACACACACACACACACATATATATGGAGAGAGAGACAGAAACAGACAGAGAGAGACAGAGAGAGAGAGGAGGTGATGGGAGGGGAGGGGAAAGGAGTTTTTTAGTGATTTTAAAGTTGAGCTATCTTAAAAATAATACAGAGAACAGAACAGAAGACCAGAAAGAAACATAGACAAGGGCAGCTTTGAAATCTACAAGTTGACTTTATCATATACTTTAAAAGAAAGTAGGTTATCCATACTAAAAATCTACAGTTTTGCGTACAATCTTTCCTTTTTAAAAATTTTATTATATACATGGAAATATCTATTTTATTTGTTTTTTGTTAAGTTCAGACTTTTGGTTTTGGTGGGGCAATGAGTCTTAAGTGACCTGCCCAGGGTCACAAAGCTAGTAAGTATCAAGTGTCTGAGGCCGGGTTTGAAATCAGGTCCTTCTGAATCCAGGACCGGTGCTTTATCCACTGAGCCACCTAGCTGCCCCAAGTTCAGACTTTTAAAAATACTGTCTCCAGTAAACATTTGCTTTGTAACCATAAATAAATCATTTAAATTCAGTATCACAGGAAATTCTCTAAATCTTAAGTTGTGAAGGAATTTCTAGTCTTCATTGGTAGGGAGTTTCTAAACAGGAAGTTCTACATAATGATGAATGTATCAATCCACACTAAAACAAACAAGAACATCAAGCATGTTTGTTTTTCATACAGATTGTTCTCCTTACCTCTCCATATTTAATAACATCAATGTCCTTTATGCACTTTTGTCTCATTTTCTCCAATGAAAATTCTCCCTTTTCTCAAAGTCCTACATAATGAAAACAGAAAAAGAACAGTTTTATAATACTGAAGAATACAAATAAAAATATGCTCTAGTGAAATCCCCTTGGATTTCTGGTCCATAGCCTGGAGGAACAAAATCAGCCAGCTTTGAAATTCCCACCCAGGGGCCATGTTGTCTTGGTTGGTGTGGGCTTGAGGGCAAAGGCTCACTATCTCTAGCCAGCCTCAGATCCCAAAGATCCCAAGCTGTAGACCACCCTGGTCAACTTCTTTTCATGCCAAGATGAATGAACTCCCTTCCACACAGCCCTTCTTGTTTTGGGAATAATAATGAACACTGATGTTGCTTCTGGAAAGGGCATAGTAATTAAAATGCCCTTTTGAAACACCTTTCTTAGGCACCATTTTATATGTGATGTTTCCCCCATTAGATTATTAAGTCTTGTGAGGTTAAATAGTGTCTCTTTTTTATTTGTACCCCCAGTGCTTACCACAGTACTTGGAACATAATAGATGACAAATATATTTTTATTGATCCCTTTCTCAAAACAACAGTATGAGAAAGGTAGCAAAAGTATCATTATCTCTAGGGAGCTATCAGTAATAGGAGTCAAATTTGATTATCCTGAACCTAAGCCCAAAGCTCTCTCTACTGTGCCATGTTATTCTTTTGTACTTAACTGTGAATAACCTGGTTTAGTCTTCTTTAAACCACATTTTATGTGGTATTTCAAAATTTTTAGAAGTGATCATTATTTGTCTCAAAGCAGTATCTAGGTGGTATGATTCACTGGGAAAGGGAAACTTGAGTTTGTAAATTAGAAACAGTTATGGATAGGTAATGTACTTTTTTTTTTGCAGGATAATGAGGGTTAAGTGACTTGCCCAGGGTCACACAGCTAGTAAGTGTCAAGTGTCTAAGGCTGGATTTGAACTCAGGTCCTCCTGAATCCAGGGCTGGTGCTTTATCCACTGTGCCACCTAGCTTCCCCTAGTAATGTACTTTTAACTGAATTTCATTCCTTTTAAATGACCTTTCAGAATGATTTTTAAAATGGGACAAATAGAAAAGGAAAAGGTATAAAGGAGAGACTCAAAGCTCCAGATATTTAAATAGCCATAATTTTAAAGATGTTACTCCTGCTGACAGTGAAGATCATAACTGTTCCATGCTTCTTTATTCCATGCAGTTCCTGTCTTTGCATTCTCCACAAGGGCTCCACCCAACATTCTGCTTTGATTCTATGTCAATATAGTGGAGCACATGGACTTCATAGAGCACAGGAAGAAATAATCATAGGGTCATAAATGTAGAGCTGAAAGAAGCTCAGAAACCATTTAATTCATATCACTTATTTCAAAGATAGGAAACTAAGGCTAGGGAAAGAAGTATGTTGATATTCACCAACCAGCTTTCTGGAAAAACAAATAATGAAGAGCATAGGACATGCTTTTAAACTTAATCCACATTATTAACATTTTCTCCATCTCTGTCTAAAATTGAGAGAATTAACAAAACAAGAAATCAAACCATGATTTTTTTTCACATTTGCTCATTCCTGGGGTATAAAACCCATGCTGAAAATGTAAAAAATATATTCCTCCCTAAGGCACAGCGAGGTTAGTTGCTTTGCCCAACAGTACAGAGTGTTCTGACCCTGGGGTAGCTAGGTAGTACAGCGAATAAAGCACCAGGCCTACAGACAAGATGATCTGAGTTCAAATCCAGCCACAGACAATCTAGCATCTTTGCCAAGAAAACCCCATGTGCTTTTTCCATTGCGGGGGGGTCACATAAAATTGGATAAGACTCAACAACTTCTGACTCTAGGTCCAAGTCTCTTTCCATTGTAGCACTCTGATTGAGAGATAACAAAAGGTGGGTTTGTTTTGTTTTGTTTTGTTTCTGAGGGAATGAGCTATGCTCCTGTAATTTCACCTATATAGGGAACACTGTATGTGGAAACTATCAGTGCAGACCATCAAATCATTTGTAACTTGTAGCCTTATAAATTTACCTAGGGCACTTGGATGTTACATGATTCTCCTATGGTCAAAAAGCAAATATGTGTCAGAAGTAGAACTTGGGATCATAGGTGTAGAATCAGAAGGTACCATGTAGGTTATATAATCTAACCCCTTCATTTGAAGATAAAAAATAAATAATCGAGACAAGAAATTTAACAATTTGTCTGAGATAAGACAAGTAGTAAATGGCAGAATTTGAACCCGATTCTCTGACTGCATCTAGGGTCTTCCTTCAACACTGTGCTGAACCAAGTTTTCCTGACTCATATGTCAACCCCTCTATACACTTACTAAATAAAAAGTGTAGTCAATAAATTCATATTGTCTCAATATATTATTTTTAAAGAATTATTATAAATGATTACATAGAAAATTGAGTGTAATTTTTCTGCTTTTCTTACCTGTATACTGGTAAAAACATGGAATCTAGAGTCAATGAATTTGGGGTTAAATCCTGGTTTTGCTACTTACTCTCTATATGATCTTGGTTAAGTCACTTAACTGCTTTAAGCCTCAGTTTCCTTAGGTATAAAATGAATAAATTGGACACAAAGACCTCTATTTCATCTACTTCATTTATCATGCAACCTATGCTCCATACTCTAACATGTACTATCTGTGTGATCTTGAGCCAAACACTTATCTCTCAGTGCCTCAAGAGACATTTCTTTCTAAGATTACAAATTGTCTATCAGTCACCAAACTGTACTTGTGCAGGGAATTTGCTCACTGAGAATTCCCTACACCATTTAAATCACTGGTTACTCTGATCTCCACAAAATGGAGCAAATCTTTAATATATTAATCAGGTACCATTTATCACCATCTGGTTAGCCAAGGTGAAGGTCTAATGGTAGACCCTGAAAAAATCACAGGACTTGACCTGTGGCTTTAGTTACTTTTTTTTTTTAAGTGACAGGAATATCAATGGCTAAACCCAGTGATGAAGATATTTAGTCCATAAAAAGGATTTCTTAACCAAACTCTTGATGCCAGATAAGAAAACCCTTGGGGAAAAATTGGAGAAAATAAAAACAAAAACTAAGCAATGTTTATTTGATTCTGGGCTATTTGTGTTTCAAAGAGGCATAAACCAATAGACACAAACGAGTCATTTAAGTTAATGAGCCCTGCCAACAATGTGTTTGAATTTTAGAGGCTAAGCATGTTTTATTTAAACTGTATGAGCTCATTAGAGGAATATCCAGTTAAAAAGAAGTCTGGAAAATCTTAATGGGCAGAGTTTACACACACACACACACACACACACACACACACACACACACACACATACACAGTAACTATTAAACCTATGACAAAGAAAAGGTTGTGTATATCTTTATCACTTTATACTTTGACAGTTTCAAAGGAGAGAAGGATGGGGAATGTTTGCATCCTTCTTGAAAACTGGAAGCACAAATTAATTGAAACTTTGAAACTTAGAAGTAAAATATGGAATGAAATTAAATGAAGGTAGTAAGGTAAATGGAAGAAGAAATGACTGAGGAAACAAACACTAGAAATTCCAAGCATATGTATTAAGCAATGCATGCCAATTGCCAAACAAATTGGGATCAGTCATCTTCCTTAGTTTTGACACTGACTCCCAGATACAGGGGGAGACATATTTTTATGCATTAAAAAAAATTAATCAACTAAGAACAATTAATTAAAAGAAAACAATTAACCAAGATACAAAATTTGGTAATCTGATTTCTTATTGGAGAAAAGATTAGGAACTTTTCAAATTGGGAGGGGGAATAAATAGATACAATTCTCTGAAAACAGCAACAACAAAAGGTGTCTCACTCCCCACAAGTGTCTGAATTCAATCAAAGGAACATGGAAACAATAAGTAATTGACGACTATGAGACTGGTTTTCAGATTAGACATATAGGTTGCTTGAGATCTACAACTGTGAGGAAAATCCTTGCATAAATATTTGGATCTAACGCAGTTTCTGGTCAGCATAACCTGTGTTCTTAATTAAGGGTCTCTAAGTAGCAGAGAGAAGTGGTCTAGTTTCCTAGCCATGCAAGGCTAGGTTCAAACAATACAATAAGTTTTTCTCACCATTCCCATAATTGAATAAAGTTTTTCACAAGCCAGAAATTGGACCAGACCCATAATTGAATAGATAGGGAACTGAGTGAGCTCCAGAATTGAGTCACTAGATGAAGTCAGAGTGGTTCACTCAATTTCGACTATCACTTTCTGTTCTAATCCTCTCAATTCCTTCAGTAGGAGTGATAACAACCTAAATGGTTTAATTTGCAATTTTAGACATCTAAGTAGTTGGCACATCATTCCCAAATAAAGATGGTTTGTTGCTATTACTCCCCTAATAAAGGGGGTATCTATCTTAATTTTTGAACAGTGTTTCAAATTTCAAGCCTTTAAATATTGACTTGCATGATTTTTTTCTCCAAGTCAATTTAATAAGTTCTTATTAAGCATCTGCTATGTGAAAAGAATTGTGCAAGGTCCCTAGATGAAACATGGTCCTCCTCATGCAGTTTACAGAATTGTGGAAGATGAGGGAAGATTTGTATAACTACTGTATAAAATCATACCTAATGCATACTGTTGCTGTGTGTCCTTCATTCTTGAAAAATACTATGAAAGATGCCATGATTTAAACTGAATTGGATTTAAGTGAGGAGGGGTGTGCAAAGGCACCAGCCTCACTTTTTCCTTCAGAGGCATCTGGGTCCAGTGGCAAGATATGTTATCAGGATGACTGGAGATGGAACCAGATGTTTAGCACAGTTGGTATTTAGTGACTTGCCCAGGGTCACACAGCTAGTGTCTGAGGTGAGGTTTGAACTCAGGTCCTTCCAACTTCAGGGCCAATGCTTTACCCACTGTACCACCTAGCTGCTCCTAATATGTGCACTAGAAATCTGGATATCAAAGTGCAATGTGCAAAAAAGAAAATCCCATAACTGCCATGGGCAACCAAGCAAAGCCTTATGGACAACATGACTTTTGAGGTGGTCATTAAAAGTTGGGTAGAAATTTCACAGATTAAGAAAGAAAGGTAGATCACTGATGCATGGGTAGCTGCATGAACAAAGTCATGGAGGTAGGAAAGTGTAAGGCATCCTTGGTACTCAGAGAAAAGTCTACTTTTTTTTTTTTAACAGGGCAATGAGTATTAAGTGACTTGCCCAGGGACACACAGCTAGTAAGTGTCATGTCTGGGGCAAGGTTTGAACTCAGATCCTCCTGAATCCAGGGCCAGTGCTTTATCTACTGTGCCACCTAGCTGCCCCAGATAGTCTACTTTGGCTGTAAAATTAGATACATGTTGGTAAATAATATAATAAAAGACTAGAACTATAAATTGTTACAGATGATAGAAGGTCTTATGTGACAAGGAAAAGAAATTTATTTGGTAATATAACAAATAATCAGTCAATAGTCTTTTAACAGTGAGTCATTGAAGATTTTTCTAAAGAAGAGTTACATAATCAGATCTATGCTTAAGTTTACTGTAGTAATTATTATATAAGACAGATTAAATTAGAAAAAAAGAACGTAGATAGGAGGATCCATTAAGAGATTATTACAGTAGTGTTTGGGGTAGGGAAGAGGTAGTGTTATGGTGATGGGACTTTGTACTAAGATAGAAAAGTAGGAGAAATGAGGGGATAGATGTAGCAGATATTTCAGCAGAAGAACTGACAGGACAAAATGATTGATTGGATATAAAAACTGGAAGAAATAAAATTAAAAATATTTTTTAATATGGGAGACTAGATTAATGATTGTATATTTGACAGAAATAATGAAGTTACAAAGATGACAGGCTTGATTTTGGACAAATACAGGTTTGAGATGCTACTGAAATATATAAGGAGAAGTACCCTGTAAATCAATAGAGAAATAGATCTTGACCTGGGAAAGGTCAGAACTTTTGAGCTAACATTCACTTATATATAGGAGCACATAGTTGTCTTGTTACTGAATGAGATTGGCAAAGCAAAGAATGGGGAAATTCATCCATTCTCATTCTGGTGATCTTCAACTGACAATAAATAAGGGCCTTTGTAATTCCCATGTTAAATGATCAGAAAGAATATGAATCAGCCAAGGAGACATAGAAGTACAGTTCATAAAAGTTATGGAAAAGAAAAAAAAAACATCCAGAAGAAAACTTAAGTCACTCTTCCTTAACAGCATAAAGTGGTCAAGAAGAATATGAGTCAAAGAAATCATTAAATACTGATGAAGAAGCCATGAAAGAGAAGTTTAAGGATCATAGAAACCAGATTAAAAGGAGTAGAAGAAAAGTAGGTGGTAAGGAAGTGGAGGCATCAAGTTAGAATAACTTTAAAAAAAGTTTACAATGAATAGAAGAGATTGAAAATTATTGATTAATACTGGACAGGGGTGGTCTCCTCCTCCCCTCCTTCCATCTTCCTCTCCAAGAATTGAGGAGATAGGAACATATTCATAGAAATATAGGAAGAATGAAGGGAAAAAAAGTAAAGAGAAAAGAGAGACAGGTAGAGAGTCAGAGACAGAGACAGAAAGAAACAGAAAAAGATTATTGTAACAAGTTCTTGGCAGATGAAGGAGGAAATAAAATCTTTAGCCCTACGGATTGATCAGAAGGGCAAGAATCCCTTTTCCCTTGTGATGTGAAGAATTAATGACTGATAGCGGCAAGAAGTAAATTGAGGGGCTAGGGGAATTATTTTGTTTCTCTGATGGTGAGATGGTGGGGACATGGTTATATTCTTAATGTCCCTCAAATTATTTGTTTTCAGGACCTAGGGTGATGGTATTTTGGGGAACAGAAAGAATATTTCTGATGATTACTATCTTTTTCTCCCCCTTAGTACACTTTTATTTTGTGACCTCAAGCATTTTCCCCCACATTGGTATTTTTGCAAGTCTCAAAAAACCAAAAATCCTTCCAGATTCTTTGAAATCATCCCATTATCTTGTTTTCACTTCTAAGACCCAAATAAAAACCCCTTTTTTGACTAGAAGCCTTCCATGCACTCCCTTAATTCTAATGCCTTCCTTCTGTTAATTAATTCCTATTTATTCTATATATAGCTTGCTTTGAATATACTTGTTTGCATGTTGTCTTCCCCATTAGATTATAAATTTCTTGAGGGCAGGAGCTATCTTTTATCTTTTTGTACCCCTATTACTTAACAGAATGCCTGGTACTTAATAAATGCTTAATGAATATTTATTGATAGATGATATGAGGCATTTTGTTTTCCCCCTTATCTCTAAAGTTACAATCCTTTAATTTTAATTTGATTTACTTTTTGAGTTTCCTTCAAACTACTCATTTTCCCCATAAACAAAATGGTCTCCTAAACTGGCACCTATCTTCTATAACTGTTCAATTCTCCAGAACTATATTGAGGAGAATTATTAATTCCTGGCTATATAGTATTGTACATGCAACTAAGGATTTTATTAGCAATTTATTCTCCTCTGCACTCAATGGCAACAAGTACCAGGAAATACTTTTTCAGTCTTGTTTCTTCTAGAAAAGTATGTATTCCAGGAACCTCCCACTAGTTCATGCTTATTTCTGCCCAGGTACCATAATGGCATCTTTTTCTTTTTGCAGGGAAATGGGGGTTAAGTGACTTGCCCAGGGTCACACAGCTAGTAAGTGTCAAGTGTCTGAGGCCAGATTTGAACTCAGGTACTCCTGAATCCAGGGTCAATGCTTTATCCACTGCACCACCTAGCTGCCCCCCATAAGGGCAATTTATACATGATGTGCACATGAATCTATTTTTTTTGTTTGTGTGTTTACTTTCATTGTTACTTATTGGGAGGTGATTTTGACACTACATAATATCTTTATAGGCTTTCTTGACCAGTATTCTGTACAGAACAAAGCACCATAGAGCCATAAGAAATGAGCATCTGAAACCCTGGACTAAAGAAACAAAGGTCATAACAATCTTTTAAATATATCTTACTTTTGATCCATACACAGAAATTATTTCCTTTAGAATATTATGATCCCACCCAAACAGACAGCCTTAGACAATTCTAAATATAGACTTGTGAGTTAAGAATTAAAAATAGAAAGTAGAAGAAATAAGGTCAGCTCCAGAAGAACTAACTGAGCTGTTGGTTGATTTGGGGGAAATATCAAAAGGCTCTCAATGTAAAGGACATCGATTAAAAAAAAAAAAAAGCATTTATTAAGCCCTGTGTTAAACACAGTACAACTGAATAAGAGTCAGCACAAGCTGAGCTTTTGAGTTCCTTAAAGCTTACACCAGATTCCTTAGCCACAGACAGAAAAAAAAAAGGACAAAGAGATGACAAACAGCAGCATTATTCCCACATGTACAAAATGAACAAATGAGAAATACACTGATGAACACTTTCTTCTGGTCAAGCTGTTCTTATTTCTCTAAAATGGGAAAGTGGGTTGGCTTTAGTGAAAAGTCTGAATTAGAGACAGAGGAATATGGACCAGCCTAGTCTAAGACTTTACATCAAAAGGTGATTAGATTACAAACTCCTCTACTAGATGGTAAACTCTTTGAGGGCAAGGACTACCTTTTGTCTCTTTTTATATGTTTGTTGCTTAGCACAGTGCTTGGTATATAGTACATTTTTTTTTTGGTGATGCAATGAGGGTTAAGTGACTTGCTCAGGGTCACACAGCTAATAAGTGTCAAGTGTCTGAGGCCAGATTTGAACTCAGGTCCTCCTGAATCAAGGGCCACTGCTTTATCCACTGTGCCACCTAGCTGCTCCATATAGTAGATTATATATATATATATATATATATATATATATATATATATATATATATATATATTTTTTTTTTTTTGTGAAGCAATTGGGGTTAAGTGACTTGCCCAGGGTTACACAGCTAGTAAGTGTCAAATGTCTGAGGTCAGATTTGAACTCAGGTCCTCCTGAATCTAGAACTGGTGCTTTATCCACTGCGCCACCTAGCTGCCCCAGTAGATTCTTAATAAATATTTACTGATCGATAATTTGCTTGGTAGTTTAGTTGGAGAAAGGGAGGGCTGATGGTAATTCATGTCTCTGTAGGATGTAGAGGCACTTTAGGCATGCTGTCTAGGCACAGCCATGAGTCTAACACATTCAATGAGAAAGAGAGCTGTATTATTAATTATGTACGCATAGGAAAAATGCTGATGGTAGGGCAGAGTGGGTTAGAAGGGGGATAACAGATGATCTGTATTTTTTTTTATCTATGCCTCATTAAATAGATTAAAAATTAACCTTTGTTATTTGTGTAAAAGTGTTGCCCTAAAAGCAGAAATGGAAATATTTAACAGCCTTCATTGCTTATCTTTTCTTATCCTTCAGAGGAAGACATTCTCCTTCTCTACTCTGTCAATCAAATTTCATTTTTATTTTTATTTTATTTTATTTTATTTTGTTTGCTTTTACATATAAGGTATTTTATTTTTTCCGTTACATGTAAAGACAGTTCTCAACTTTTGTTTATACAAGCTTTCCAATTTCAGATTTTTCTCCCTCCTTCCCCTCCCTCCCCCCTCCCCTAGACAGCAGGTAATCTGATATAGGTTATATCTATATATCTATATCTATATCTATATCTATATCTATATCTATATCTATATCTATATCTATATCTATAGATATATAGATATAGATATACACACACACACATATATATATATATATATGTATATATATATATGTACACATAATAACATTAATCCTATTTCTGCATTAGTCCTGTTATAAGAGAAAAAATCAGAGCAGTGATGAAAAACCTCAAAATAGAAAAAAAAAAAACAGCATCAAAACCAAAAGAAATAGTATGGTTCATTCAGCATCTATACTCCACAGTTCTTTTTTTTTTTTCTTGGATTTGGAGATCCTCTTCTATCATGAGTTCCCTGGAACTCTTCTGTACCATTGAATTGGTGAGAAGAATATAGTCCATCACAGTAGATCAACACTCAATGTTGATGATACTATATACAATGTTCTTCTGGTTCTGCTCATCTCACTCATCATCAACTCACGCAAGACCCTCCAGGTTTCTCTGAACTCGTCCTGCTCATCATTTCTTACAGCACAATATTATTCCATTGTATTCATATACCACAACTTGTCCAGCCATTCCCCAACTGATGGGCACCCCCTCAACTTCCAATTCCTTGCTACCACGTAAAGAGCAGCTATAAATATTTTTGTACATGTGGGTCCCCTTTCCATGATTTCTTTGGGAAAAAGACCTAAAAGTGGTATTGCTGGGTCAAAGGGTATGCACAGCTTTATAGCCCTTTGGGCATAATTCCAAATTGCTCTCCAGAATGGTTGGATCAGTTCATAGCTCCACCAACAATGAATTAGTGCTACAATTTTCCCACAGCTTCTCCAACATTTATTATTTTCCTTTTTTGTCATTTTAGCCAACCTGATAGGTGTCAGGTGGTACCTCAGAGTTGTTTTAATTTGCATCTCTCTAATCAATAGTGATTTAGAGCATTTTTCATATGCCAATAGATAGCTTTGATTTCTACATATAAAAAAGTGCCTGTTCATATCCTTTGACCATTTCTCAATTGGGGAATGACTTGGATTCTTATAAATTTGATATAGTTCCCTATATATTTTAGAGATGAGGCATTGAACAGAAGTACTGGCCTCAAAAATTGTTTCCCAGATTTCTACCTCCCTTCCAATTTTGGATGCATTGCTTCTGTTTGTACAAAATTTTTTTTAATTTAATGTAATCAAAATCATCCATTTTGCATTTTATAATATACTCTATCTCTTGTTGGTCATAAACTGTTTCCTTTCCAAAGATCTGATAGGTAGATTATTCCTTTCTCTCCTAATTTACCTATGGTATCACCTCTTATGTCTAAATCATGTATCCATTTTGACCTTATTTTAGTATAAGGTGTCAGATGTTGGTCTATGCCTAATTTCTGCCATACTATCTTCCAGTTTTTCCAGCAGTTTTTATCAAATACTGAGTTCCTATCCCAGAAGCTGGCATCTTTGGGTTTATCAAACACTACATTACTAGTGTCATTTACTACGTCATTTCCTGAGCCTAGCCTATTCCATTGATCTACCATTCTATTTTTTAGCCAGTACCAGATAGTTTTGATGACTGCCACTTTATAGTAAAGCTCCAGGTTTGGTACTGCTAACTCACCTTCCTGTGAATTTTTTTTTCATTATTTCCCTGGATATTCTTTTTTTTTTTAATGTATGAGGTATTTTATTTTTTCAGTTACATGTAAAGATAGTTCTCAACTTTTGTTTATACATGCTTTATAATTTCAGATTTTTCTCCCTCCCTCCCCTCCCTCCCCCCTCCCCTAGACAGCAGGTAATCTGATATAGGTTATATCTATATATCTCTATACATATACATATAGATATATATACACACACATATATATATACACATAATAACATTAATCCTATTTCTGCATTAATCCTGTTACAAGAGAAAGAATCAGAGCAGTGATGCAAAACCTCAAAATAGAAAAAAAAAAAAAACAACAGCACCCAATTCCCTGGATATTCTTGATTTTTTTGTTTTTCCAGATGAATTTTGTTATTATTTTTTCTAGCTCTATAAAATAATTTTTAGGTAGTCTGATTGGTATGGCACTGAATAAGTAAATTAATTTAGGCAGTTTTGTCATTTTTACTATATTAGCTCTGCCTATCCATGAGCAATTGATATCTTTCCAATTATTTAGATCTGATTTGATTTGTGTGAAGAGTGTTTGGTAGTTGTCTTCATAGAGTTCCTGGGTTTGTCTTGGCAAGGAGAGTCCCAAGTATTTTATATTATCTACCGTTACTTTAAATGGAATTTCTCTTTCTATCTCTTGCTGCTGGACTTTGTTGGTCATGTATAGAAATGCTGATGATTTATGTGGATTTATTTTATATCCTGCTACTTTGCTAAAGTTGTTAATTGTTTGAAGTAATTTTTGAGTTGATTCTCTAGGATTCTCTAAGTATACCATCATATCATCTGCAAAGAGTGATAGTTTTGTTTCCTCCTTGCCTATTCTAATTCCTTTAATTCCCTTCTCTTCTCTGATTGCTAAAGCTAACATTTCTAGGACAATATTAAATAATAGGGGTGATAATGGACATCCCTGTTTCACCCCTGATCTTATTGGGAAGGCCTCTAATTTATTTCCATTGCATATAATACTTGCTGATGGCTTTAGGTAGATACTGTTTATTATTCTAAGGAAAGCTCCACCTATTCCTAAACTCTCTAGTGTTTTTATTAGGAATGGGTGTTGTACTTTGTCAAAAGCTTTCTCTGCATCTATTGAGATAATCATATGATTTTGGTTGATTTTCTTATTGATGTGGTTGATTATGTTAATAGTTTTCCTAATGTTGAACCAGCCCTGCATTCCTGGTATAAATCCCACCTGGTCATAGTGTATTATCCTGGTGATCACTTGCTGTAATCTCCTTGCTAATATCTTATTTAAGATTTTAGCATCCATTTTCATTAGGGAAATTGGTCTATAATTTTCTTTCTCTGTTTTTGCTTTGCCTGGTTTTGGTATCACCACCATATTTGTGTCATAAAATGAATTTGGTAGAACTCCTTCTTGACCTATTTTTCCAAATAATTTGTATAATATTGGAATTAATTGTTCTTTAAATGTTTGGTAAAATTCACCCATAAACCCATCTGGCCCTGGGGATTTTTTCTTAGGGAGTTCATTAATGGCTTGTTCAATTTCTTTTTCTAATATGGGTTTATTTAAGGATTTTATTTCTTCTTCAGTTAACCTGGGCAGTTTGTATTTTTGTTAATATTCATCCATTTCATTTAGATTGTCAAATTTATTGGCATACAGTTGGGCAAAATAGTTCCTAATTATTGATTTAATTTCCACTTCATTGGTGGTAACATCACCCTTTTAATTTTTGATACTGGTAATTTGGTTTTCTTCTTTCTTTTTTTTTAATCAAATTAATCAATATTTTATCTATTTTATTGTTTTTTTTCATAGAACCAGCTCTTAGTTTTATTGATTAATTCTATAGTATTTTTGCTTTCAATCTTATCAATTTCTCCTTTAATTTTCAGGATCTCTAATTTAGTATCTAATTGGGGATTTCTAATTGGTTCTTTTTCTAGCTTTTTAAGTTGCATGCCCAATTCATTAATCTCCTCTTTCTATTTTTTATTCATGTAAGCATTTAGAGCTATAAATTTTCCCCTAAGCACTGCTTTGGCTGCAACCCATAGATTTTGGTATGTTTTCTCATTATTGTCATTCTCTTGGATATAGTTATTGATTGTTTCTATGATTTCTTGTTTGGCCCATTCATTCTTTAGAATGAAATGATTTAGTTTCCAATTGATTTTCATTCTACTTTTCCATGGCTCTTTCTTACATGTAATTGTTATTGCATCATGATCTGAAAAGGATGCATTTACTATTTCTGCCTTTCTACATTTGACTATGATGTTTTTGTGCCCTAATACATGGTCAATTTTTGAAAATGTGCCATGTACTGCTGAGAAAAAGGTATATTCCTTTCTATCCCCATTCAATTTTCTCCAGACATTTATCATGTCTAACTTTTCTAGTAATCTATTCACCTCTTTCACTTCTTTCTTATTTATTTTTTGGCTAAATTTATCTAATTCTGAGAGGGGGAGATTCAGATCCCCCACTAGTATAGTATTACTGTCTAATTCCTCTTGTAACTCATTTGACTTCTCCTCTAAGAACTTGGATGCTATACCACTTGGCGCATACATATTTAATATTGATATTACTTCATTATCTATAGTACCTTTAAGCAAGAAGTAATTTCCTTCCTTATCTCTTTTAATGAGATCTATTTTTGCCTGCACTTTGTCTGAGATAAGGATTGCTACCCCTGCTTTTTTTACTTTAGCTGAAGCATAATATATTCTGCTCCAGCCTTTTACCTTTACTCTGTATGTATCTCTCTGTTTCAAATGTGTTTCTTGTAAACAGCATATTGTAGGATTCTGGTTTTTAATCCACTCTACAATTCGCTTCCATTTTATAGCAGAGTTCATCCCATTCACATTCACAGTTATTATTACTGACTGTCTATTCCCCTCCATTCTATTTACCCCCTTTGTACATTTTTCCCCTTCTTTCACCCTATTCCTCCTCACCAACATTTTACTTCTTACCCCTGCCTCCCACCAATCTGCCCTCCCTTTTTATCACCCCCTCTCTTTTCTTTACCCTTTTCTCCCTTCTTTTTGTCCTCCCCTCTAGCAGTCCCCCCCTTTTCCCTTCCCCTTTTGCTTCCCTAAAGAATGAGTTAAGTTTCTTTATCCCAATGATCGTATATGTTATTCCCTCTTTGAATCAAATCTAATGAGAATAGGGTTGAAACAATGTTCCCCCCTCCTTTCTTTCCCTCTATTGTAATAGGTTTTTTTTCACCTCTTCATATGATATAATTCATCCCATTCCACCTCCCCTTTCAACCACTTAATTCTTTTTTGTATCATCACATCAAAGACAATTTATATTTATACCCTCTATGTATCATCCTTCTCTCTGCCCAAACACATTTACTGTTCTTAAGAGTTATGAGTATTATCTTCCTGTGTAGGGATATAAACAGTTTAACCTAATAGGGTAACCTTTTTTTTTTTTCTCCCTCTGTTTACCATTTTAAACTTCTCTTAAGTCTTGTATGTTGAGATCGAATTTTCTGTTCAGTTCTGGTCTTTTCACCAGGAAAGATTGAAAGTCCCCAATGTCATTAAATGTCCATCTTTTCCCCTGAAAGAAAATGCACATTTTTGCTGGGTAATAGATTCTTGGCTGCAATCCAAGCTCCTTTGCCTTCCGGAATATCGTATTCCAAGCCTTGCAGTCCTTTAATGTTGAAGCTGCCAGGTCCTGAGCAATCCTGACTGTGGCTCCATGATATTTAAATTGCTTCTTTCTGGCTGCTTGGAGTATTTTCTCCTTCAACTGATAATTCTGGAATTTGGCTACAATATTCCTTGGACTTTTCCTTTTGAGGTCTCTTTTAGGAGATGATTGGTGGATTCTTTCAATGATAATTTTATCCTCTGATTCTATGATATCAGGGCAGTTCTCCTTAATAATTTCCTGGAATATGGTGTCTAGATTTTTTTCTGGTCATGGCTTTCAGGCAGTCCAATGATTGTCAAATTGTCTCTCCTCGATCTGTTTTCCAGATCAGTTGTCTTTCCAATGAGGTATTTCACATTTTCTTCTATTTTTTCATTTGTTTTATTCTGCTTGACTGATTCCTGGTGTCTCATGGATTCCTTATCTTCCAACTGTCCCACTTTAATTTTTAAGGCATTGTTTTCTTCAGTAAGATTATGCACCTTTTTTTCCATTTGGCCAAATGAATTTTTTAAGGCTTTGTTTTCTTCAGTGAAATTATGTGCTTCCTTTTCCAAGCTGCTGATTCTTTTTTCATAGTTTTCTTGTTTTGCTTTCATTTCTCTCCCCATTTTTTCTTCTACCTCTCTCAATTGATTTTTAAAATCCTTTTTGAGCTCTTCCAGGAAGGCTTTTTGTTCTTGAGACCAATTCACCTTCCCTCATGAGACTTCAGATATAGGCAATTTGAGGCTATTGTCCTCATCTGAGTTTGTGTTGGCTTCTTCCGTATTGATACAGAAGCTCTCAATTGAGAGGGCTCTTTTTTGCTTCTTACTCATTATTACAGCTTATTTATTTATTTTTTTAAGTTGAGGTCTGCTCTGGGGGCACCAAGGTCCCTGTTTTGGGCTTCTTGTGCAGGGGTATAGGTGCTGTGTGACCGGCTTTTTACTCTGAGGCCTCTATGGTGTGTGGAGATCCCCCACCCTGTACTTCCTGTCTGATTGTGCTCCGCCAGCCAGGCGCCCCATCTCCGCGTTTGATCCTGCCTGACCAGTTCATGGCCCTCTCTGCCGGTGCAGGTAGGTTTTTCCACTGTCCTTCTTGGCCACGAGATTTTTGAACCAGGTTCCAGGGGCCTCAGTTGTTCGGCTGTGGCCCGCAGCTCCTGCTGACTTGCCCTGACCCCCTAGGCGCTGGGTTGCTGCCCTGCGCTGGGCCTCCCTTTTGCCAGAGTCAGACCAACCTTTTCCCGAAGTCTTCTAAATTATCTCTGGTTGGAAGACTGTGTCTCTCTGTCTCTTTGCTGGTTCTGTAGTTTCAGAATCTGTCCAGAGGCTTGATTTAATGTTCTTTTTGAGGGAACAGAAGGAGAGCTCAGGCAGCTTGCTGCTTCCTCTCTGCCATCTTGGCCTCAAATTTCATTTTTAAAAAGAAAGTATGAAGATAAATATGAGTCTAGTAGGTTGGAATGATTATCATTACTTTCATTTGGGCTCAGAATGGGAATATCAAAATTTCACTCCTAGTTTTGTTGATGATAAGCTGTGTGGATTGTGATAAATTATTTAACCTCTCTGGACTTGATTTCCTAATTAATAAAGTAAAATGACTGGACAACATTGATTTTTAGGTTCCCTCTTCTAGTTCTAACATTTATAATATGGTAATATCAATGCTATTGATAATTCTAACAGCTATTTACAAATTTCAAATAAGAGTATTTATAATTATTGAAGCCTGATTCTACATCTATTATAAATCTTGCAGCTTTCTCTTTTTACCTCCATGGCTAACACCATAATTTGGGCCATTTTCACCTCAGCTATAGCAACAGCTTCCTACTTGAACTCCTAGTTCCTAATTTCTCCTCTTAACAATTCAGATCTCACCAAGATGTCAGTAAAATTATCTTAAAACACATATTTTATCATGTCTCTCCCCCTCCTCAATAACATCATATGGTCTCATATCGCTGCTCAGGTAAAAGTCTCAGTTTTACATTGAAAGCTTTGTGTCATCTGTCTCCAGCCTACTTTTCAGGTTTATTTCAAATCGTTGTACTTTATGTATTCTTTAGTCTAGCCAAACTAGCCTATTTGCTATTCCCTGAACTTGGTATGCCATCTCCCTCCTCCATGACTTCGTACAGGTTAGTCATTCACGCTTAGAATAATTTTCTTACTTTTACCATACAGAATCCCTTTCTTCATTCAATGATCCATGTATATGTTTCCTAGGAGAAGGGTTTTCTGATTCCTCTTGGTTATTATTGTTCTTTTCTCTTTAAATTATCATGTATATAGCTATCTGTTGTATCCAGTGTTGTATCCAGAAGTATGCTAGCAAATATTTAACATCAGTTCTTCAATAAAGAAAAAAAAAAATTGCATGACCCATGTTAAATTTAATCTGCAATATCATTAACATTTTCTCCATAACTTCCTTTTTAAAATCTATATAAACAACAAAACAATAAATCAAACTCTGATTTTATTTGCCATTTCTGAAGTGTTGCTGCTCATACTGAAATTTTTAAACTCCCTGGAAAGAGCCAGTACTAGTCAGATACAGCACACCCCTTTTTGTATTCTCCCAGTGGAATTGAGGCTCCTTCAAGGCAAGCACTATTTTCTTTCTGTGTTTCTATTCTAAGGACCTAATAAGGTCCTTTCACACAGTTGTTTCTGAATAATTTTCTATTGGATTAGATTGTACTGGATTAGAAAAGATTGTCTGAGTAATTCAACACTTTTGAGAAAAACCACTGTCCTTGGCACTCTGAAGCTCCTAGCAAAAGAGCAAATACTTACTGAGGCTGTTTGTCTAGAGGGAGAACTTGAAGTTTCATAATTAGATGAATTGAGAGTAGTGTCAAGGTGAATTCTGTATAATACTAAAGATAAGAACCAAAGGTTCTTTATCAAACTAGTGAAGAATCAAGAAATAGAGAACAATGGTAATTCCTATTTTAGTCATATAAGATCTCAAAACTGCTGAAGTACCTATCACTTAAAATTTAGAGTATGTTATCTGCCAGGAATTTTCATGTGCACATGACCCAAGAGGGGAAAAAAAAGCAGGAATGAGAAAGATACAAAAAAGTTTCTTTAAGCCAAAACATGTCCTTCATCTCAAACTGAAGAACTTTAAGGTTAATAATTCAGGTTCACTTTGAACAATAAACCAAAGTCCCCCCCCCCCTCTCTCTCTCTCTCTCTCTCTCTCTCTCTCTCTCTCTCTGTCTTTCTCTCTCTCCCCTCCCTTCCCCTTGCCCAAACCCTTCTTCCTCTCTATCTCTCCACATATTTCATAGATGCAGGCCCTGGAGAGAATATATTTACAACAGGAGGAGAGACATGTACACATAAGTCCATGGTTTGCTTATGATAGCGACTCTGTAGACCACAATTGCTGGACATAGTCCAGTTTCTTCCTCTCTCCCTCCTAAAATAGCCTGGTGTCATGGAAGCTCCAACACATGTACCTAGTTTAACTTAACTTGTTTCCTTTTTCTTTCACTCAGTCTTATGGCATGGTCAGAATCCATCCACCTGTGGCCTAGCATGATTGCTGGATGTCTTGGAACCATGAGATGTGATATGGTAACCTTTCCATAACATTTTCAGGTGTCATGGACACATTACTAAATTTGGCCTTGATCCAGACACATGGTGGTAAGATTGTATAACTGCCTCAACTCTGTATTATATGGGTATAAATCCTCCAAAAGGGGGGGAATGTAATATGATATAGATAAATAGATAGATAGATAGATAGATAGATAGATAGATAGATAGATAGATAGATAGATAGATAGATATTTTGAGTATGAGTTATGTTGAGAAGAACTCTCACTGTTTAATTTGATCATTGACAATGCTATGCTAAGAATTAGTGAAAATCCAGCAGTTCAACAGCTAAAAGAGTGTGTCCAGAGACAACCAGAGTCCAGACCAGAGTCCAGTATTCCTGATGACATCCCACCACTCCAAGAAGACAAGATCTCAAAGACTTTGAATGAATAGTTTTGTTTTGTTGTTCTTCTTTTTTCCTTCTGTTATTATATACACCATTTATAATATGTATTCTCTGCAGAGCCCCTCCCTCTGCAGGCAGTGTCAAAGCACCAGTTCATGAGGGACAGTCCCTCTAAACAAAATTTCCTCTTTCTTCTTTTCCTATATTGGTATTTACATATTGTTTGTTAGCATAGGGTGTGTTTCATCAAGCAACACTCTGTTTCTAGAAAAAACAAAGGGGGGGATGTGTCAAGATAATGGAATGTGATAGATGAGATTTAGCAGATACTCAGGAGTCCACCTGGAGATTGATTTAAACTGATTAAATTGGATAAGGCAAATGACTGCTGACTGATTTACTGACTTACTTCCAGTCGACTAGATTGTAAGCACATCTAGCTGGTACTTAAGAGGGTACTTAAGAAGGTATTGTTCTCAGAAGCTAAAAACTTTGAACGTTACATAGAGACCACCTTTGGTTCCAGTGAACCAATGAATTTGAATGATGATAGCAAATCAGCTTGAAGAACCTCCCATTTCTGGGAGAAGAACAAGAAGGAGGAAGCAGAAGCTGGCGAGAGAGTTCTTCCTGTTTTGGTGAGATACTTCGGCATGGTAGCAGAGGAATTCCAAAGTGAGAGGTTTAGGAAGGTGAGGATTTCCAGGCTGTAAGAAATCTGTTCTCAATCTTTCTCTTTCTTTTACTATCTTTCAATAACCACTTTAAAAAAAAAATGAAAACAACCTAAACTCGTTTATCAGTGATTTTAGTCAGTTTCCGCCCAAAACTGGGAGGACAGATTAGAACCCACATTTAGAATTTTAAATTACACAATACATATGTGTATTTATATGTTTGTATAAACATACATGTATAAACACATGTACAGATATCTAGATGAACACCTGCAGATGAATGTACACATATATAGATTTACAGATGCATATAAAGACATATGGATATATACACAAGATAAATAAATATGTCTATTTGCTACATTAAATATGGCACTGATGAAGCTGGTCAACAGTCAATTGATGTCCACCAATGATAAACTCATTAGTAGTTTCGCATATTCCCTCTTGTTTTCAATCTAATTATTGCTTACTTCCTTAATAAATACTGGCCTTATAAGGACAATTTGTTGAACTTAACCAAGCAATAGATTTTATTACTTTTTGCTCTTAGGATATATTATTACTTTCTATATACATTTAAGTATGCACTGGGGATGGGAATATACATTGCAGCCATCTGTAAATTAGGCTAGGCATTATATTAACAAATTAAAGTGTCAATACAAGCTCATTTTGGTTATAATTGACAAGCATTTAGATATAACATAAAGTCTATTGAGGTTTTTGCCATTTAGCAGACGCAAATCTTTTGGAAAATGATATTATAAAGAGCCTGAAATGAATCAATTTCCTCTTATTGCACAGGGATTTAGATATTTGAATAGAAGATTTTTGCTCTTCCAAGATCTACAAGTAACTCTAAGTTTGACTTTTTAGACTTCTCTGAGATTTCAATGTAAAAACTATTCCCTTGAAGTCTCTCCTTTAATTTTTTAAGGGGGAAGACAAGATGAAATTAAGAGTGTAATTACCTTTGAAAATAGCCTTTTCTTTAGAAAACTTAATCCTCTGCCCAGTAAAGGGAGAAACCAAAACCAATGATGTATAATGACACTTTCTCCAGGTTTTTCTGAAAACTGCATGCTCATCATTTCTTTTTTCTTTTTCTTTCTTTTTCTTTTCTTTTCTTTTCTTTCTTTCTTTTTTTTTTTTTTGTGGGGCAATGAGGACTAAGTGACTTGCCCAAGGTCACACTGCTAGTAAGGGTAAAGTGTCTGAGGCCAGATTAGAACTCAAGTCCTCCTGAATACAGGACTGGTGCTTTATCTACCGTGCCACCTAGCTTCTCCCTGTTCATCATTTCTTAAAGCACAACAGTATTCCCTTACATTCATATACCATAACTTGTTCATTCATTCCCCAATTAATGGGCATCCCTTCAATTTCCAATTCTTTGCCACCACGAAAAGAGCTACTATAAATATTTTTGTACATGTGGGCCCTTTTCCCTTTTAATGTTCCTTTTTTTTCAAAAATTTATAGGAATTCTCTCTCTTATTCAGTTAGTTCCAAGAAGTGGACCAATTTCCTCTTTTTTTTCCTCCTTATAAAAACCTAAGTGAGGACAGATTAATTGATACTGCATAGTTATTCATGGGAGTTGTTGACTTGAGCATTTCATGATAATCACAAGGGATAGAATGAAACTCAATATTTGCAGCTATGAATAATGCCTACCAAATTATCTGAAATATTGTTTGTATTATTTATTGCCAAAGCTAATTATTATTTTAGTTAGTCTATATAAATTTTGAGGAAGGAATTAATAAGAACTTGCAATAAGGATGTTGATTGTAGCAATCATGGAGGAAGTACATGAGGAAAGTAGCCATGAAATATATATTTGTCTTTCTATCATGGGCAAATAACTGCTCTGAATGCAAAAAAAGTACATATTGACCTTCTTCCTAAAAGGTAGAGTGAGGGCTAGGTGAATTCTCAAATATCAAGATTATTAGGGAGAATAAAATACTTTGTGGAAAAAGAAGGAAGACAAATTCATAGTAATAAAAAAATTTTTTAAATTTTCAGAGGATCAAAGAAAGAGTAACTTCTGTTTGTAGGCTTAGGAGTAGCAGGATAGACCTAATAGGAAATATGCTTATGGGTGAAAGGAGATGACATGAGTGAAGAAAGGAAAAACAGAGATAACTAAAGAGATAATGATATTATAATAGATATGAGGTACTTCTAGTAGAGAGGGAAGACCCTCTAAGGACAAAGGAAGATGCTTACAGTCCAAGGAATGGTGATATGAATCCATGGGTACTGTCAGGAGAAACATTACCCAGGGAAGGTCAGAGGAAGAAGGTGAACATACCAGTTGTTGTTTACTACTGTTTGAAGAGAATGAATACTTACTTATTGATGTAAGAAAAAGGAAGACAAGTAGAAAGATGATAATAATTTACATAGCAATTTAAGGTTTATAAAATGACTTCTGTATGTTAGCTCATGTTTCTTCATAATAATCCTATAAAGTAAATAATATTATTCTCCACATTTTAGATGAATAAACTGAGATTAAAATTTACTTACTCAGGATCACACAGATAGCAAATATCTGGGGCAGGATTGAACACAGGCATTTCAGAAACTAAGGAGAGAACTTTAGCTAGATTTGTTATCTTTCACAAAATCTGTTGGACAGTCTCTTGAAACCTCTCAGACCTGACTACTGTTCACTCTTGGTGATTAACGTAGGGACAAATAATAACACCAACAGAAACTGAACAAAAAAATCAGAGATTACAAAGTTCTGGCCAAAGAAAGATCTGAAGCTCTGAGGAGCGCATCTGACAAATTGGCCATGACAATTTGAAGGCACATGACAGCAAGAACTTCAGAAGAGAAATATAGACATTGAAAAAGAAGAATAGTACATTTACAAGATAGTATTTGAGAATGAGATATATATTTTTAATGACAGAAGAAAACACAGAAATGATTAAAATCTATTTTCCTAGAGCCTTTCAAGTATTAGCAAAAGGCTGAAAAGGAATGAGTGGGAAAACAAACAACAAAAAAGTGACAATATATTTCTAACAAGAAAGACACCAAAGGACACAGCAGCCCCACAGGAAGAATAGCAGTAAAATGAATATGCCATAATTTTGAGTGAATAATGACTAATTCTGATGACTGTATAGAGATGCACAATGTATGAATTAAGAAAAATGAACTTGAGATCCCAAGGCAAGGAGGCCTTAACCTCAGGAATTATAGGATAAGATTCAAAATTTGATTATTGCTCTTTTTCAGAATCAACAAGATAGGGAAAAGGGGTTGCAGTAAATTAATATTTAAATTAAGACAATATGTTCACTTAAGGAAATGAAGAAGAAGAGGAAGAACATGCTAAGAGAATATTTGCATAAGAATCAATAGAAGGGGAAAACACACACCAATGATATTGATATAATAATTAACTAGAGATCACTTGCACAAGAGGATGAATAGTAAAGCCATTCAGAAAACATATCACAAACCTGGTATAGAGGTTTGATGGACTAGTGACTGAGAGCTTCATTTATCTGATCATCTGTTGGAGAGTTTATTCTAGCAAAGGCAAAGAATTTCTCAGTTCCCATACATGATCATTTATTTCTCCCAAACATGGAAGAATCAGTAAGAGGGACAGGTTACTGAATAAAAGTAATGGGAACATTATATAAAAGTGAGCTCTCTAGCTTAGAATTCATGAAAGAAAAGGAAAGGAAAGCTTATCATAATTTGAAATACAGCTTTGTCTTGAAGAGATTAGATTTCAGAGGGTCTAGAAAAAGGTAAGTAGGATTCAATGGCCTTAAAAATAATAGTCTGCTCAAAGACAATTGGAAATTCTCAATAATGAAATTCAAATGCAATAAGCAGTAACAATTATTATTAATATAAGGGTAGAAAATATGAAGTAGTGTTTATGTGTGAGGAATTTGTTGGCCAAGAGAACTTTGTAAAAGACAAAAACAAGAACAAGAAGTAGAGGCCTAGTATAAAACAAAAACATGATTTTATAAGAATGGAATCAGAAAAATTCTAGCAGAAGAATGAGTTGAGATTTCTGATGAATGGTAAGAGGTATGTTTGGAGAAGGGGGGTGGTTTTCATTATTTTGCTTATATTTGGGGATAATTATATGTCTCTTACTTTTCCCTCATAGAAAAAGATATCTTCTCTCATTACATCTATTTCCTGTCCTCTAATTCACTTCACAATCCTTTCCAATTTGGTGTCCAGCCTTTTGATTCAAATGAAATTTCTCAGTCCAAAATTACCAAGGATCTCTGAGTTACTAAACCTAATAGCAGTTTCTCCTTACTCATCATCCTTAACTTCTGTAGCAACTGACACTTGATCACCCTTTCCTCTTGTGTGGTCTCTTATCATTGTATTTTTTTTTTGTGACAAAGTTCTTCTCTTACCTATCTGATGTGAGATTTAAAATTGGATATAAGAGCATTAAACTCCCCTTTAACCTTTCCCTTATATATATCCCAGACCAGTAAGAGAAAGAAACCTCTGAGCTTTAGTTAGAAATGGATTACTTAGCTTTTATTGTTTGGGAATTAATTAGCCAACAAATGAGGTGATGCTGATTAGAGAAATAGGAAAGTAGAAATACAAATAAATAGTCTTAGATCTAAGCTTAGTCTATATTCCATATAGAACTCACCAAATTCCAAAGCTACCTCTGAGTCTGAGAACCGCATCAAGCATGTGCTATTACGGAGGACCAGGCCTATCACCAAGGACCACGCGTCAAAGCCGAGTCAGTGTGTGTGTAGAGCGAGCAAGGAGAGAAAAAGGCCCCACTTCCATTCTCTCTGTGCCTTTAAGCTCGCACCCCGGAAGTGGAGTGCTCAGTATCAGCAGGTGCACAGCTGTTCTTCACGGTCTCCTCCTATAATGGGTGGTCCTTCAAAAACTGGCGTCCTTCAGTTATTGCTAACCTACTCTTAGATCTTAGTTAAAAGCTTTCACTTTTTACCACATTTCCCCCCTTTCCTTCCTCAGGAAATGGAACATTTCCTTGATGAAACAGTCAAAAGTAACAGAATATAATAACCTATGCTAACTAACAATATAGAAAAGGAAGAGAGGAAAGTTTTGTCCAGAGGGGTGGTTTTTTGTCCTCATGAACCGACGCTTTGGCATTGGTCTTGCAAACGGAGGGCCTCTGCAGAGAGTACATGTTACAGATGGCATATAGTAACAGAAAGGAGATAGTAAAAACTAACAAAACAAAACTGTTCATATAAAGTCTCTGAGTTCTCTTGTCTTCTTGAAGTGGTAAGATGTCATCAGGAGGAAGCTGGATTCTGGTCTGGAAAACTGGATTCTTATTAAACCTTAGCATAGCATTGTCAGTGATCAAATTAATAAATTCCATTACACTGACCATTTTTTTCTGTCTCTTTTACTGAATCAATATCTAAATCTCACTCCTTAACAGTAGTTGTCCTATAAGGTTATACTCTGGCTCCTCCTCTCTTCTCTCTTTACATTATTGCTTTCTTAATTATTTTTTCAGGCCCCAAAACTTTAAATATCAACTATAATAAGAGTATTCTGAAATCTATAACTCTCAGTCTTTTTCCAGAGTTCTAGTTCTATATCACTAGGTGCTTCTTGTAAATTTCCAATTAGATCCAATAGGGATCTAAAATTCAATATGTCTTAATCTGAACCCATATAGATTCATGATGCCAGTCACATTAGACTTCTTTCTCACTCTTTCCCCAAATCAGGTGCCATCTTGTCCCTTCTACCTCTATAACACATCTCATATTCATACATATTCATCCTATTCTCTCTATTCCCTTTGCCCCAACCCTAGTTCATGATTTCATCATCCTTTTCACATGCTATTAAAAAACTCTCCTAACTCCTGAAACAAAACACTCTTTTAACTATTGAAAGACTAAACTGTTTCTCCCTTATTCAATCTAACCTTCCAAGAGCTACTAAAGTCATTTTCTAAAAGAACAGATCTGATGGTATCAGCATTTTATTCCTTGAGCTCCATTGGCTCCTTACCACCTCTAGAGAGGCAAATTTCAACTCTTTTATTTGTTATTTAAAATCTTCCATAAGTTATTTACTTTTCGAGTTTATTGTACATTACACCCCTTCATATAATTCTTTGTCCAAACCCAACTTCCTCTCTACTATCTGTCTCACACATGACACTCCATCCTGTCCTTTGAAAAAACGGTCATCTCATATGCATGAAATGTGTTTCTCTTCACTTCTGACTCTTAGAACCCTAATTTTCCTTTAGTTTAGCTAAAGAACAATTTTTTCATAGAGGCCTTCCCTGATCCCCACAGTTAACTAGTGTCTTCCCCTACTCTATTCCAAATAAACAAATTTTTTTTTATGTATGTATTTTGAATACCTTTTGTACATAGTCACTTTATATATACATTTCTTCACTGATGACTTCCTTTAATACAGAAATGGATCATCTTATTTATTTTTATCTCTACTCCCATACCCCAGTGCTAATTAGGGTGATCACTACATAGGATCATGGGAACATAGAACATCCTTTTTAGGTCATTGGACCCAAATCTCTTATTTTACAGAGGAAGAAAGTGAGATGACTAGAGATGAAGTGACGTCTTCATGGTCAACCAGCTGTTCTGAGGTATTATTTGAATTCAATTTTTTTTATTCCATGTCCAATATTTTATTCTTTGCACTACACAGAAGACACAGAACAAATGCTTGCTGGGTAATTCATTGCTTGATTGATGAATCAAAGAAGAGGTAAATCTTCTCCAGAAAATTGGATAATGATAAAGGAAAATGGGATGAAAGCATATGAATTTTTATTTTCTCTGCCAAAAAATAATGGGAATTGGACTATGAAGAATATGAGCAAAAACAACTAATAAGGAATTGATGTCAGAGGAAAATTAGAAGACAGTGAGAGATCCTCAATCTGCCTGCAGTAAACTCAAGTGGCCATACCAAGATGAACAATATATCAGATACTTCAATAAGTGGTGAATGTGATTGCTACCTTACTCTCAGTGAATTTTGAAAGATCCTAAAACAAGGGAAAGATTTGTTGTTGCTGTTGTTCAGTTACTTCAGCCTCTTTGTGACTCCTTTTGGGCTTTTCTTTGCAAAGATTGAGAAGTGTTTTGCCATTTCCTTCTTCAGCTTATTTTACAGATGAAAAAACTGAGGAAAACAGAATTAAACGACTTGCCCAAGGTCACATAGTTAGTAAGGGTCTGAGATCAGATTTGAACGCAGATCTTCTGACTCCAGGTCCAGTGCTGTATCCACTGTGTCACTTAACTGCCTATAGTGGCAGATGCTTCAGCATTAATAAAGGGGAAAAAAGTGAAGAGAAGGATATAAAGGCTCTCATAGAAGTTGATTTCTGTTCTTGAAAAAAATTTATGACACATTAAATGTTTTGCAAATATGAAGGAAAGAAATCAATAATGATCAGAAAGCCAGAATGGTTTCACTACGGATAGGTCAGAACATCCTCATTTTCATTTTTGACTGCTTTATTAGACCTGGAGATCTAAAGAAAGCTGCATATCATGAGTGCCTAAATTTGAAAACATTTGATGAAAACTTTCATGTTATCTTTGTGCATAAAATGGACAAGGCTCAGTGTTGATAATTTGAGTTAGATTTGAAATTAATTGAATTACATAATCAAATACATACCAAAATGAGCTAATGCCAAGTTGGGGGGAGGTCACTAGTAGTAGGTGTAAGAGATCTGCGCTTTCTCCTGTAGTTTTTCACACTTCTAAATTAGTAATTTAAATGGCATTCTATCAACCTCAGTTGACGTAGAGCTGGGAAAAATAGGAAACACTTTGGGCATCATTCAGGTTCCAAGAAAGATCTCTGTAGTACAAGCAATAGCTTGAATCTAATAAGATGAAATTTAATAGAGATAAATATAAAGTACTACATTAGCATTTAAAAAAAATACCTTCACAATAAATAATGGGGACACAGCATGTCAAGAAGTAATACCAAAAAAAAAAATTGGAAGTTTAGTGGACTGATAATTTAATATACGTCAACACTGTAATATGGCAGTCAAAAAGTCTAAGTGCTGGGGCAGCTAGGGGGCGTAGTAAAGCACTGGCCTTGTATTCAGGAAGACCTGAGTTCAAATCCAGCCTCAGACACTTGACACTTACTAGCTGTGTGACCCTGGACAAGTCACTTAACCCTCATTGCCCTGTGCCAAAAAAAAGTCTAAGGGCCTCTTAGGCTAAATTGAGAGACAAAGAACCCAAAGAATAAAAGGCAATAGCCTTATTATACTATTCCCTTATTGGTATGTATCTGAAATATTTTGATCAGTTATGAGTATGACATTTTAGGAAAGATATCAATGAGTTGGTAATCATTCATAAGAGGATGACCAAGATGGGGAAGGGACTGGAGAACATGCCATAGGAGGATCCTTTTAATGTACTGGTGATTTTTATAGCAGAGAAGACTTAGGAGGCAACGTGAGATCTGTTTTTATGAACTTGAAGAGCTGTCACGTGAAAGAGGGATCAAGCTTGTTCTCTGATCTCAGAAGGTACAACTATTGAAATTGTCTGCCAAGTAGGTCCTTGCCATCTCTCCCCTCTCCAGTCTGACTTCCACATGGCTGCCAAAGATATTTTCCAAAAGCATACATCTGTCACCATTATTCTCCTACTCAATAAATTCCAGTGGCTCTCTATTTTGTCTACAGAGACAAATATATACTCCAATTTGGCATTCTAATTCTTTAATAAGTCATCTCAAACTTATTTTTCAAGGTTAATTATATATTTCACCTCTTTGTGTGCTCTTTTGTCCAGGCAAACTTGTCTTTTCTCTTACTCTCATTACTAAGTCTTCTCAGCTATAAAAAGAACATTCAATACACGTAGTATTATATTCCCCCACATACATGCCTTTGCACAAGCTAGATTTAAGCTTCATATAAGTTTTAGTAAGATTTAAGATTTAAATAGATTTAAACTTCAGCAAGGAGAATTGAGGTTGATAGGTTCAGAGCAGGTCAAATATAGAATAGGCTACCTCCAATTTTCCCTTAATGTAGATGTCTTTAAACAAAGGCTCCATGACCACTATTTGGATATATTGAAGAAGAGATTACTGTATTGGTTGAACTAGATGTCTTAAAAGGTCTCTTTTAGTTTTGAGATCTTATGACTTTGTGAAGTAAAATGAACATCTTCATGAAAGTCATGAGTGCCTTTGAGTAAATTATGCTACTATGAATCTCTATGCATGATTATTTTTTTCATAAGGGAGATGAGGCTCAGTCAATACTTTCATTAAATGATATCTGTAATCAAGGCTGAAATTCTGAAACACACTGACCAATGATCATAATTCACAGTATATAGAATACATATTTATGTGCTTGTTAATTCTTTTCCCTTAATGAGGACATTAGCTTCTGCTCAATATTTAACTGAAATACACACACAAAGGCAAGCTGTTGTGGTATTTTGATTGATTACTAATTAGCTGTAATTACTAAGTACTTTCAGTATAAAAACCCCAATTCAGTACAAAACCCCAATCAATTAATGACTAGTTAATACACAGTTCAATTATAATTTTTATCTCATTTGTGTAAGTAACCTAGTTAAGACATATTCAACAGATTATCTCTCAAAACTACAATTTAATATGTTTCAGCTTGTGAAACCTACAGTGCCAGACACTAACTAGAGTAGGTGCTGTGGGATATGAATTAGTCCCTGAACTGGGAATTTAAATCTAAGCTAAGGAAACAATGGATTCACAGATAAGAAAAAAATGCATACAAAGTAACAGGGAGAGAGAAATCACTAACAGCTGAAGTTTTAAAGATAGGTCTCTTCTGAGGCAGCTAGGTGGCAGTGGAAAAAGCACCTGCCCTGGAGTCAGGAGGAACTGAGTTCAAATCCGATCTCAGATACTTAACACTTTCTAGCTGTGTGACCCTGGGCAAGTCACTTAACTCCAGTTGCCTCACCCCCCCAAAAAAAAAAAATTAGGCCTCTTGTTGGAGGTGGAACTTAAGTTTTGAGGAAAGCTAAGTAGTACAGTAGGCAGAGTGTTGTTCCTGGAGTTCAAGGTGGACTGGAATCAGTTTGTAAAGAATGTTAACTGCCAAACAAAGGAACTTGTATTTTGACCTTGAGGAAATTGAGATGTTCTTGACTTTTTTGATCAGGACAGTAAGATGGTTATATGTCTACTTTCAAAGTTCATTTTTGTAGCCAGGAATGATGGTTTATGCCCATAATTTCTACTACTAGGGGAAACTGAGGCTGGAAAATCACTTTAGTTACAAGTTCTGAGCTGTGGTAGAGCTAAAACTAATCATGTGTCAACCATAAATCATAGCTAATTAACATTGGGGTCAGCTCCATGAGAAAGAGAGATTGAAGGAAGAAAAAGAAACAAAGAAAGAAAAAAGAGATGGGGAGAGAGAGAGAGAGAGAGAGAGAGAGAGAGAGAGAGAGAGAGAGAGAGAGAGAGAGAGAGAAAGAAAGAAAGAAAGAAAGAAAGAAAGAAAGAAAGAAAGAAAGAAAGAAAGAAAGAAAGAAAGAAAGAAAGAAAGAAAGAAAGAAAGAAAGAAAGAAAAAGAGGAAGGAAGGAGGGAGGGAAGGAAGGGAGGGAGGGAAGTGTTACTGCTAGATGGATTCTTGAAAACATTCCTCTTTCGATGAATTACTCACCTACACAATCCAATCAAAATTTAAGTAACAGGTTTTTTGTTTGTTTTGTTTTGTTTTTGTTTTTATTTGTCACATACAGGTATGGCCGAGAGAAAAAGTTTAACTTCAGTTCCTGGGGAGGTTTAATCAGACAGCCATAGAGGTATGGCTAGAGAAGAAGCCTAACTTCAACTCCCCTAACAAAGACTATGACAATAAGACTGCAAAGCTACAGCACTTTGAAAATGATGTTAGCTATTTCTATATATGAATAATAAAAATTCCATATTTCTAACTTGAGATTATTGTTACTACCTGGTCCTAATCCCATAGCAAACACAACTGGCTCCCAACTAAGCTTATGTTGTAAATTAAAGGAGCCCAGCTTTCTTTGTGTCTGCTTTATTATCTGCTTGACCAACCACTACCTGGTTAATCAACTCCTTTGTTTCTCCAAGGAAAGAGAAATTTCTAACTTACCCCAATAAGCTGATAACTGCATTTCTCCATGGTCATAGATCCCCCCTCAGGGCCAGAGCATCCCTAACTGGACCCAGGCCTATCAGTCTGCTACTACAGAAGGAAGAAAAAGGAGCATCATTTTGCAGCTTTATGGATAATGTGCCAGATCAGGAATCATGGAGAGATTTGGACATGAAGACCAACTGGTGAACTCTATTGCTTATTGTGGACAATTCAGAGAAGATAGAAATCATATCTTTCCTTTGGAAGCTTGTTTCTGTTTTTGTTCTTATTTTTGTTTTGCTTTGTTTTTCAGGGCAGTGAGGGTTAAGTGACTTCTCCAGAGTCACACAGATAGTATTTGTCAAGTGTCTGAGGCCAGATTTGAACTCAGGTCCTCCTGAATCCAGGGCTAGTGCTTTATCCACTATGCCACCTAGCTTCCCTGGAAGCTTGTTTTATGTGTTTATTTAGTCATTTATTTGTTTATTTTGGAGCTAGTCCATGTTGATGTATGAAATAATGTGACAACCACACAATGTTATCCTTAATGAAATAATATTATGAATTGAGGAATTCAGAGAAATTAGTGTTAATTATAGACCTGTATAACTCCTATTGTATATATCACTTGCTCTGGTTGCAAGTTCTATGATGCTATTCAATAGCTATTTCCAAATAGTTTCTTTTATGTAAGATTCCCTGTGTTAGCATTCCTGAGTACACAGGAACAGGTAAAATATGTTAGTAAAAACCTGAAAGAAGGAAGAGTTAATTTCTGTTATGTTAATGATTGAAAGTTTCATGAGCTATAGTATAATAGTATAATATAACATGCAGTTAATAGAAGTAATATTACTTTGCACACCTCTATATATCTACAATAGTTGAAACAATTTTACTACTGCTGGAATGCACAATTTCAGACATAGAATGAAGTTATTATTCATAGGAATATACCAATAGTCAGTAAAGTCTAGACATCTAAAATGAAATCAAAAATGCTTTCTCATTTTAAAAATAATTCTGTATATGTAGATATGACTTTTAACTTTTTAAAGAGGGTTCACAGTTTTTATCTCATTCTATCCTCACAAAAACCCAGTGATTCAAGCAGATTAGGAATTATTATCCCTATTTAATAGAGGAGGAAGTGAGGGCTTGAGATATCACAAGATTTCTCCACAATCTTACAAAATTAGTAACAGAATCAGAAATAGAAACTAGATCTTAAAACACCTAGATCAATCAAATGCCTCTCTTCCCACCATTCCCAGTTTTTTCTCTCCTATCCCTCTGTCTTTCACCAAGGCTGTCACTGTGTGAATTTTATTTTTAAGCAAAAAGTTCCCAGTCTTTGCTATTCTATCTACTTTGTAGTATCTGAGAGAATTAATTTAGCTCCAGTTTAGTCTTATTAAGTTATTGTACTCATATACACCCAACTCTTTAGGCCTTTGTTTGGCAGAGATGACAAATGTCTACCGCTGCGGTAACCCAGGTTACATACATTTCCAAAGCTATTCAATCAAACTGCAAGCATTTATTGAGTGCTTACTCTGTGCCAAATGTTGTTCTTTTATGGTTTTAGTCATTAATAAGTTGTCTTCGACATCTCTGTCATCAAATATATAATAAATATGTACTATGTCTTACAGCAAATTAGGTTCAGTGAAGATAAAAAAAAAAATTCATGTGACCTACAGTCCACTTGAGGAGAGAAGACTTAAATACATTTAAAAAAAGGACCAATAATATAACTTTAGTCAGGAAAATATTTGAGTCAGGTTTAAGTTCTGCCTCTGGTAAATACTGGCTGCATCATCATGGCTAATAACTACATATCAATGTGTCAGGTAACTTTATTAGACCATAAGTTACACTCGGTTTCCAAAAACAGATTGCTCACACACTGTCACTCACTCACTCACTCACTCACTCACTCACTCACTCACTCACTCACTCACTCACTCACTCACTCACTCACACAGAGACACAAGTGTGAGAGAGACAGAGACAGAGAGAGAGAGGGAGAGAGAGAGAGAAACTTGCTAAGTATTCAATTGGCGTCCAGGTAACAAAAAGTGTGTTTTTGCATAATCAGGAAGGTGGTGGATAATGAGAGTACCATATAACAAAAGAGGAGTTCTCACAATCAAACTAATAATTAGGCAATGGCCATTGTTTGGAGACAATTGATAGTATACAGGGAAGGGCTAATTAATGTCAAATTAATATCACTTCCCTCAACCCACAATCTGAAAAAGAAAATTGGTCAAGTACTATCCAGGATTCCTTTAACTTTCTGTGTGCCTGCATCATAAGTAAAGCAAACAGAGGATTGGGATTTCTCTCTTCCATCTGTTCTCAAAGAACAATAAAATAGTCACTTATAGTAAAAACTCACTTCCCTGATATATTTTATACCTCTTGAAGTTGGAATACAGGGGTATTATTTCTCAGCTAAAGCTTCAGTGAAAGCATTGAAATCTAGCCTTCTAGCTAGATAGAAATTTCCTGAGTAGCACTTGTTTTGGGAGTTTTCTTGGAGATAACCCAAGTTTGAGAGTACCTGGGTGTGAAAGTTCACATCTTCCAGAGTAAAAGTTCTTAATTTATGCTGTGCCAACCCTCAAGGGGTCCATGGATAGATTTTAGGGGGTATGCAACTCTGGTCTTTTAAAATTCTTTTAATAATTGTATTTCAATATAATTTTTTATTTTATACATTTTATTTTATGTATTTAAAAACATTATTTTTTTCAACATTCCTTTTATTTTTTTTAGTGAGGCAATTGGGGTTAAGTGACTTGCCCAGGGTCACACAGTTAGTAAGTGTGTGTTAAGTGTCTGAGGCTGGATTTGAACTAAGGTACTCCTGACTCCAGGGCAGGTGCTCTATCCACTGTGCCACCTAGCTGCCCCTCAACATTCATTTTTGAAAGATTTTGAGTTCCAGATTTTTCCTTCCCTCCCTTCCCTGCCCCCTCAAGACAGCAATCATATATATATATATATATATATATATATATATATATATATATATATATATATATATATATATGAGTCTTTTTTTCTTTAAGTTCCCTCATTTCTGAAAATGAAGGGTTTGGACTGGATGGTTGTCAAGGTCTTTTTTAGCTTTAACATTTAGTAATTCTACAATTCTTTGATACTACAACCCACACTTTTTTTCCTCTGTCCTAAACTTCTATCATGTTTATAATGCATGCCAGACAAAAAAAGCACTTAGTTACTTGTTTTATATTCATATTTTCTAAGCTACATATCTCGTCTTGTGAAGACACAAGGAAAGATTATGACAGATATGCTACAATTGTCTAGTCCTTCCTCCATGTGACCAAAATTATTTCTCTAAAACCTAAATATTAAATTGTCATAATTTAAACCTTTCATTTTACCTCCTTTATAAATCACCTATTACACAATCTACCGCTTATTGCCTCTCATACAAATGCTGATATATATCCAGAAGTTTGACACAATGTCCACTGCAATTCATTCTTTATTTTTTTTTCCCCACTAAAATCTAAAAGTGACTTTGGACTATGACCCAAATCAGGTTCAAAGTAGAGTGTAATTAATGTAAATAACACCTCATCAACTTTCTCTTTTAGAAAGAAAGTATTGGGGAAAGGAAGAGGAACATTATATAAGTAAATGTATTTGGAAGTTGAAATGCACAATATTCTCCCTCTATCTAGCTACTCTTTAGAGTGTGGTGAATGGAGCTTTGTATTTGGATTGTGTTTACTTTTAAATGATCATTTATAGCAACAGAGCATGTTGTAACATAATTGAACTGTCTATACCTTATCATTTGTTTTATCTATCTCTGTTTTTGATCAATATTTATGAGCAATTTGTTATTACAACTAAAAGGAGGATATGACAAGAATAGATCACCATAGTGGGTTTTGACAGCTTTATCTATTCTTTAAAAAAAATAGACTTCTTTATAACTGGTTCTGTACCTTAAATAGAGATATACACAAGTACCCATACGTTTACATTTCAATTCCATGCCTTAGCTTTGTATTCAAGGACCTCTATAATCCTTTCTACGTTTATATCCCATTGATCTGATATAGAAAATCTAAGGTCTAAGGAAATTGCCCTGTTCTGGATTACTCCCAAGTATCTTGCACTTTTTGGCCTCTGGCACAGGCAATTTGGTACATGAAAAAGAACACTGAATTTGTAGTCAGAAGTTGTGGTGGTGGTGGTTTTTCAGTTGTTTCAATCATATCCAATTCTTCATGACCCCATTTGGGGATTTCTTAGCCAAGATACTATCGTGATTTTGTGTTTCTTTCTCCAGCTCACTTTACAGATGAGGAAACTGAAGTAAACAGGGTTAAGTGACTTGCCCAGGATCACCCAGCTAGTAAGGGTCAAAGTTTAGATTTGAACTCAAGTCTTCCTGATTGCAGGCCCAGTTCTCTAATCACTGGGCAGCTTACCTGCCTGAAATTTTAGGATAAAATTCCAGTTTTGTCTCTTACTACCTGTATGTCCCTGATCAAGTCATTTAACCTCTCCTATCCTCAATTTCCTCATCTATAAAATATGAGAATTGAACTAAATGACCTTTTCACGGCCTTCCAGCTCTAAAACTATGAACCTTTGATCCTTTGTTCATGTAATTCCTCTACCTGGAATAATTGACTTTCCACACATTTAAATTATTTTACTTTTGTAAAGAGAAAGATTTCTACATGTACAAGATAGGAAGAGTATGAAATGACTGATTAACAAGATTGTTAGAGGTGAACACATGTTCTGATCTTTTTCAAGGAAACCCATGCACTGATATGCCTGATCAGTAGCTATTGGTTGGTCCTTAGGGGTTTGGTAGAAGGTGATTGGTGCCAGAAAGTCCTGCCCTTCTCATCAACCAATATGCTGCTGTAGAAAAGCTCAACACCATCTGAGTCAGGCCCTTTAAAAGAATTAAAAGAAGAGATGGAAAATGAATGGAAATGTGGTGCCAATTGAGCAGTGGCTAAAGAAGCACAGTAGAAAGGAAGAGCAGATGGGGCAATTAGATGGCACTGGCCGTGGAGTCAGGAGTACCTGAGTTCAAATCCGGCCTCAGACACTTAACACTTACTAGCTGTGTGACCCTGGGCAAGTCACTTAACCCCAATTGCCTCACTAAAAAAAAAAAAATAAATAAAGGAAGAGCAGAAGAGGAAAAGGGCTGGGAAATGGTAAGACTGAAGTGAACTGGAGCTGGATGAAAATGAGAAGAGAGGTAGGAAGCACAGGAAGGTTTATGTACCAGGAAAAAGAAACCAGGAGTCTCTTAGATTAGAGAGGCAGGAGGTGAGAATTTACTAATCAGAAGCCTAGACACAGACTGGTTGTTTGGCCCCTTCAAATGTTTCTTGGTGATGGAGGACAACATTGATCTAGATATTTACTTTCCAAATCCTAGAAATTAGGCAGTGATAGTGACAAAAGGTTTGGACTACAATTTCAGCTCCCTAAGGCAAAAAACAACTCACACATAGCACTAGCCCACGCGGGTTAAAAGAGCACAAAGAATGAGGCATAAACTGGCAGATAGTCCTCATTCAATGAATGCATTTGCTTTTGGTCAGGGCAAGTTATTATGTCATCCAGCCTGGTGTCTCTAGCATCGATCAGGAGGATGGGAGGTCTCTACATTAGGTCCTTGGCTTCCTAGCTCTATGTGTGCTGCCTCTGGAATTAGAAGAGTAGGAACAACTTAACCATTTACTAACTGATGTTGGCCAAATTCTTTATTTTAGCTGGGTCTCAGTTTTCTCATCTTTAAGATCATAGGAGTGAATAAGATCATCTCTACAGTTCCTTCTAGTTTTTAGTCTACAATCATATGGTCATATAAACATGCCCAGGGAGGGATATGATATAGTCTCTAGAAGTTAAATCCAAAGAGTAGCTATTCTGAAGGGAAAAGGGGGAGAGTTGCAGGTCAGATAGCAAGATGCCCAGTTAGGCCCAGGTTTCCTGAGAAATAGTGATGTGGGATTTGAAATAAATAAAGGAAAGGATGAAAGGCAGCTATTTTACACAATTATATGCATAATTGGGGGGGGGACTGGCTCATGCATAAAACCCATGTGCTTAACTGACTGATGCAACCTTTCCACACTAAAGAGGCTAGGGAGCTTTCTTCAGGGAGAATCATCATGATGATGGATAAGTAAAGTACCTTGGAGCAAACAAGGACATTCTATAACTGGTTCTGGTTATTTTAAAATGTGATGAAGCAGAGACTCTCTGCTTAGATTCTGAGACAATCTGTTAGCTTCAGTTATTTTCTTTTTTTTTTTATTACCTTCATTCAATGACTCTTTCCCTCATAGAGTCAGAAAAGAGACTACGAGACTCTCCTGAAAGGATAGAGACATTAAGGGTCTTCTCCTCTCAGATCATTGGACCCTAAGAAATAGGCCTTAGTCATTAGCTTTTTATTTATTCTTTCCCATTTTAGGTGAAGGGAATAGAGTAATCAATCATGGGAAGTTCAAAGGTTAGAAAAATCAGTCCCAGGAATCTAGGATTTGGAATCCATAGTGGCTTTTGCAGCAGCATTTAGGCTCTGAGGAGCAAGGAGTGACATTTGGGACCCCAAATGAGTAGAAAGACTCATTTAACATATCTCATCTGACATAAACTAATTAGGACCAATGTTATGTAAGAACTGACCTAAGTTTTGAGCCCACTCCCCTAATGAATGAGGTAGTATTGATGAGACTATGCCTTCTATGTTCTGAATAAAATGTTTATATGTATTTTTTCTTTGTTATATAAGAATAGCTAACATTTATATAAGATTTGCTGTGTGTCAGATACTATTCTGAGCACTTAACAAACATTGTCTTATTTGATCCTCACATCAACCCTAGGAGTGAGGTGCTATTATAATCCCCAGTTTATAATGAGGAAACTGAGGCAAACAGAGAATTAAGTGACTTGCCCAAGGTCACACAGTAAGTATCTGAGGCCTGATTTAAACTCATGAAGATAGATGAGTCTTCCTGAATTCAGGCCTGGTACTCTATTCAATACACAAGCTAATGATTCAATACAAAATGACTACAATGATTTAAATGGTGGGGGTGGGGGGAATGATCCTAAACATTCTTGCAATTATAATGATAAAGCATAGACCAAGAAAAGAGTGATAAAATTTATGTCCTTTTTATTTTAGGGGTAAGGATATGAAATATTTAATGTTAGTCATTCATGGTAAATGCATTGTACGATTTTGCTGAATTTTGTTTTCCCATATAGGTGGAGCAGTGGATATTGGTCCAGGCCTGGAGTCAGGCAGACCTATCTTCCTGAGTTCAGACCTGGCCTCAGACACTAGCTGCATGATCCTGGACATGTCACTTAACCCTATTTACCTCATTTGTAAAATGAAATGGAGAAAGAAATGGTAAACCACTCCAGTATCTTTGCCAAGAAAACTCCAAATGGGGTCATGAAGAGTTGGATATGACTGGAAAAACTGAATATAACCATCAAATGTTCTCCCTCCCTCCCCACTTTCTTTTTTTAGCTTTTTGATAGGAAAATCTCACCAGGTAGAGGTAAAGATATGTTCAAAAATGAATGTGATTTTAAAATATGTCATTAATAAAAATGAGGAAAATAAGAATAAAAGTATAAAATTCTCATCTCTCAGCTGATTCATTGAAATATATGTTAAGCCTCTTTTATTAGGTAATTGTAGTTCTTGGAATCTATTTACTATTGGGCCTCAAAGCTTTTTATTTTATTAAGTTTTAAAGTCAATATAGGGTATGAGGATTTGTAGTATTTGTGAGTTCACAGATCTTTATGGATTGCAGGAAAATAAATTAACATTGAATTCTGACTACTATCAGAGATGATTGACATCCAGTGTCCTTGGGACTTTTTAATAACATTGTAGGCTGTTCTTTACTGGAAGTTAAAGGAAATAGGACACAGTTTTATCTGTTCAGGATGCTCTGAATGTTATCCAGGTTGGAGACAAAATCTTAACAAATAGGCTTTCAATAGATCCTTTATAATACTAGGTTTCTTTGAGTCCATAATAATATTAATAACATTTATAATTGAAAACACAATATAATAAGAATAAATAACATGTTTTATCCCCTTTATTTGGGTTTTGCAGACTTTGAAACTCTATAAATTTTAGCTATACTTATTTCTATATTAATCTAATTATTTTATGAATAGACTTCCAATGGTCACCATATATATGGATATGTATCTACATATATATCCATATTTACATGAATATATATTTTTCACACTCTCTGTGACCATAGTTCCACTTACTGGATATCTGTTGTGAGATAATAATGGGTTTTGGAACACCCAAAGGCCCCAGCTTCAGGGGACTGATCGGATTAAGATTGATTAGATTGACTCACTTGAAGTTAACTTGATTGAAACCACACCTACTTGAGATGCTGGCTCTCAGGGGGTAGGTTCTCTGACCTCTGCACATTCTTCTCATGGACCACCCTCAAGTCCAGTGAACCAGTGGATTTGGGTAATGCTAGCCAATTAGCTTGAAGCAGTGTGTAAGGAACGCCTCTCCTCAGGACTCAGCGAGAGAGAACTTCCACTGGCATCTCTTGGACAGGCTTGTGGTGGAGGACTTGGAGGAAGAAGCAGGCCAGGCTGCAGCTCTAGGCTAGATTGGCTTTTTCTTAACTTTCTGACCCAGGTGTTCTCTTTTTACTGATACTTGGTATGCTTTAATAAATACTTAATGCCCCAAACCTGGTGCTAAAGCTTCTAAATTATAAGTAACAAATATATTAGAAACCCCAGCTAATTTTCCCCAAACTTGGAACAAAAATAAGGAGACCACACATTTAGATTTACTCATCACACTGTTCAGATACTATGTTGATATATCCTAATAAGATAAAAAGGTGATTGAATATGAAGAACTACAAATACCAAATAAAAATGTCTGAATATATATTTCACTGAATCAGAGTGGAGCTCATTGGTAAATGAGCTGAACTGAATTATGGTTCTATACATATGAACACTTCAAAAGGTACAAATCCAGGAATAAAGAAACCTGTCCTATATTTCTTAGTTGTTCTTTTAGTAATTTATGGATTCTTGGACTTGTAAAGTAGTAGATCTGGAAGGAACATTAAAGATGCAGTGGAAGAAAATTGATCATATACTTGTACTAGCTGATACTTCACAGAGAGGAGCAAATAAAATGAAGAGGAAGAGGAATGGAGAGGTCTTGTAACCCTTCAGAGACATTATTCAGAAAAAGCAACACTGTTCATACTCGTGTGCTATTATTGTTGTCATTATTGTCATCATTGTTGTTGTGTTGCTGGTGGTGGTGGTATCTATACTTAATAAATACAGTATGAGCAATAAAGTAAATTAGTAACCTTAATGCAAAGAGGTAAATCTAAGCTTACTTATACCGCTAAGCTCACTGGAGGCACCTAGGTGACATAGTATTTAGAACACTGGGCCAAGAAGACCTGAATTCAATAATAAGCTGTGTGATCCTGGGTATGTTACTTAACTTCTGTCTGCCTCAGTTTCCTCAACTATAAAATAAGGATAATAAGCACCTACCTTGTAGATTGTTGTGAGAATCAAAAGATAAAATAGTTATAATATATAATATTGGTAAAATGCTTAGCTCAGTACCTGGCACATAATGTTTGTTGTTCAGTCATTTTTCAGTCATATCTGACTCTTTATGACCCCATTTGAAGTTTTCTTAGCAAAGTTACTGAAGTGGTTTGACATTTCCTTTCACCTCATTTTACAGAGGAGGAAATTGGGGCAAAAAGAATTAAGTGACTTGTCCAATGTCACACAGCTGTAAGTGTCTGAGGCCAGATTTGAAGTCAGGAAGATGAGTCTTCCTGACTCCATACTTGGTACTCTATCCACTGCTCTGCCAAGCTGTCAGATACCTGGCACATAATAGATAGTATATAAATGCTGCCCTTCTCCCTGCTCAGTTCATGGTGAAATGTAACCTGTAAGTCTTCTGTGGCAATGGGTGACTATATCTTATTCAAAAATAACATAAAAGGATCAATCATGTCTTATAATATATCAGTAAGATGTATCCATATAAGAAACCCCATGTACTGAAATGGAAAAGAAAAGTAAAGAATATTTTGGTGTAAATCAATGAAGGAAAAACAAAAGTATAGCAGGAATATGCAATGGACTACCTAGTTAAAAAAGCATTCATGATATATTAGTGATGGGGAACTTCAAAGATCTGGATATTTGATAGACCACTCTTTTTCTTCCACTGTCTCTATTTGTGCCTGGCTGTCTGTCTGTCTTAAAATTGTTCTTAAGGGGCAGCTAGGTGGTGCAGTGGATAGAGCACCAGCCCTGGAGTCAGGAGGACCTGAATTCAAATCCGTCCCCAGACATTTGACACTTACTAGCTGTGTGACCCGGGGCAAGTCATTTAACCCCAATTGCCTCACCAAAAACATACATAAACAAACAAACAAACAAATAAATGAAGAGAGAGAGAGAGAGAGAGAGAGAGAGAGAGAGAGAGAGAGAGAGAGAGAGAGAGAGAGAAAACTGTTCTTAAAACAGAATAAATTTGAGTTTTGCCTCAAGGATAATTTAATTCTATAAAAGGAACCTGATCCTGATAAGTAGGAAGAAATGTTTGATAAAGTTAAAATTATAAGAACCTTAGATGAAAAAGAGATATGATCAAATTATCGCAGAGTTCATGAGAGGTAAGAAAGAGAAAATTGAATACTGTGTGGTGTATACTAGATTTGAGAAGAGCTGGTTTCAAAGAGTTCAGAGAAAAGACAAAAAGGATCCTGTGGCCTAAAAATTTATAGAAATCATCTAAGAGAAAGAAGATATTCATAAGCATGAAATTCTGATAAGATTAAATAAAAAGAATGCAATAAGAAGGAATGTAATCTAAAAAGATTGTAGTGGCTACATCAGGATCTCAAGGACCAATGCAAATTCTGAATATAAAAGTGTTAAAAGTGAAAGTTGAGGTAGTAAAAGATGTTCAGAAAATCCTTGTTTCTTGAATGATTTTTGCAATGCTTCAGCCTATCCTAAGCTGAGGTTGCCAGGATTGTTAAGAGAAATAAAAGGAGAATTTTTTAAAAATCAATGTTGAAAACAAAAGGAATATCAAGGACAACTTAGATTTATATAGTGCTTTGAATTTTATAAAATCATTTCCTCTTAATACGCCTTCATAGGAGAAATATAGGATTCATGTCATTTTGTGCACAAGAAATATGGTGCTTTATAGAGTTTGGTGATTTGTCCATTGTCACAAAATTAGGAAAAGCTCAGAATTAGGAATCTGAAACCAGATAATTTTAGGTTTTAGTTTTTCTTTGTCTTTTTTCCACTATAGATACTGTGTTCACCAATTAGCGCCACTTGGGACAAACAGGAAAATAATATATCTCATGACTTTAAGGAAGAACTATGTAACTCTCATTTTGTTTCTGTTCTCACTAACAAGGAATATTATCCTGGAAAGAGATGGAGATCTAGCCTCATATTAAGGAAGATCTGAGTTCAAATCATACCTTTCACAAATATGAACTGAGTGACCCTGGTTAAGTCATTAAGTCTCTTATTGCCTTGGGCAATTCAGTTCATAAATTATGGAACAAGTGCCAATATGCATTAATCCAGGATTTTTTCTTAAATTGAGAGTTTCCTAAACTGATAAAATGATAGATGTGGTATGAGAAAAGGAAGAAAAAAGCATCAGTAGTGGTTGTTGTCATAAGACAGATGTGGGCAGCTAAGTGGCATGGTGGATAGAGTACTGGTCCTGAAATTGGGAGAGCCTAAGTTCAAGTCTCACTTCAGACACTAAATATCTGGGCAAGTCACTTAACCTCAATTGCCTTAAACATCCAAGGCCATCTCCAGTTGTTTGTATGTGTGTGTGTTGTGAGAATCAGGGTGCCACCCCCCTGCTGAGAATGACATTGTGAGAACCTTGGCAGCATCCCCCTGAGGAGGAAACATGTGACTCGAGTCAGAAGGCTGCCTGATGTACGGAAGTTACATCTATTCATAGAACTGCCTGTAAGTCATGTCAATTGTGCTACCAGCCAATTATCTTGGAGCTGTTTGTGGGGACCACCCCTCTTGTAGTCTGCAGGGAGCTTCTGCTCTAGGAGAACAGAGGATCCTTCTTTCTGTTAGACATCTCAGTGACAGCTACAGGGCCCAAGTAGGTAGGCTTTTTCTTTCTGAACTTCATGTGTTCTTCCTCTCTCTTTTTTCTAACTTCTAATATACTTTAATAAATGCTTAACGCCCAAAGACTGGTGCTATAAGCTTCTAATTTAAGGCAACCAAACATTAGATTTTTAGTCATCACAGTTAAATTTTAAACATAACAGTGTGTATCTATCTACCTATCTATTTATCTATCTATATCTATCTATCTATATTATAAATATATATATCTTGCCACTGGACCCAGATGATATGAAGGAGAGAGTGAGGTTGGTGACTTTGCATAACCCTCCTTCACTTAAATCCAGTTCACTGCAAGTCATGACACCACTTCCCTATGTTATGGTCTTCTTCAAGAACAAAGGACAAAAAAACAACAGCAAGAAGACACAGATGTTAAATTACTTGTGAAAGGTTAAACTATACAATAATAACAAAAATTAGATTAGAATCACAAAATCCTGGTTCCTAGTATATCATCTAGTTCTACTAGAATAACAATTTATATTTCCAAGGCATTTGAACATTTAAAAAGCCTTTCATCACAACAGAATTATATAGTTAATTGTGTGGGTATTGTTATCCTTATTTTCTAAGTGAGGAAACTGAGACCTACAATTCTACCCATAAGAAGAATGAGCATTAGGATTCACATCTAGAATCTTCAGTCAATATCAAATGGTTTTTCTACTTTGTCACTATACAGCTGCATACCATGAAAACAGGAGGAACAATTCATCCTAGTATTATGAGACAGAAATCTCTCTCTAGCTTACTCTTCTATTGGTGTTTTAAGTTGAGGGCAAGGAATTTCGTTGCCAGGTAGTTATTGCAAAGGAACAAAGGGGAGAAACAGATTGAGAGAAGGGATAGGAAAAGGAAGATGTGGGGGGGAAGGGTCTTGAAGCAGAAGGAAAGGGAATCTAAAATAGAAAGATTAATTCTAGCAGCAGTGTATACTTGAGAGAAAGTGAAAGAAGGTAAAGTAAATTAAAGAGCTTACTGACTAAAGAGAAGTTTATTATCTTTGGCTTTACAAAAACAAACAACTAGAACATCATGTTTAGTACTTGTCTTCAAATAGATGTGCCTTTGGTAGGATAACGAGACAGCTTTGTATACTATTATTATTTTTCAATGGGTCAATTTTTTTCTGTTAATTTTTTTTTTCTTTTTTCCTTTCTATTTGTGTAGTTGAATTGTTCATAGTTGATCATGTTCCCTCTTCCCACACTGAAAATAGACTTCCAACACAATTGGTCTACAGCCTGCAAATGAATATAGAAAATACTGTTCCCAAAGAAAGTCAGACTATAGAGTATTAAGGCTTAGAGCAAAATTTTGATTAATTGAGCATTCTAGTTAATTGAGATGGATTTTTCAGGTATTATCAATTTATAAAGAGTTAAGAAGTTAATTTATGCCTAACACTGCACTCAAGGCCACTTACCATCTATGTGACTCTGGTCAAATCATATAACCTCTTCCATCTTCAGTTTCTAATCAGTAAATTGAGGTTGGACTAGATGTCATCTAGTGCAAAACTTCTTAAACTGTGGGTTGTGAACCCATAGGGGATCATGTAACTGAATGTGGGGGTTGTGAAAAATTTGGCAGCAAATGTTTGATTTCTATACCTATTTTATGTACCTATATACACAGGGTCGTGTAAAAATTTCTCAGGCAAAAAGGGGACACAGATGGAAAAAGTTTAAGAAGCTCTGCTCTAGGGTCCCTTCTAGCTCTAGAAAAATAATCCTATAACTCTTTGAGAATTCATAAGTATTCAAGGTCTGATAAATTGTCAGGGTTACCAGTCTAAATTTCAGAATTTCCATTGGGCTGTTAATATGTGGAACAGAATAGTAATAAAAAATTCCATTATATGGAAATCTGAATAAGTGAGATTTTACTGAGTTTAATTTTACTTTTTCTACAGGTTCTCCTTTCCCCCTTTTAGAATCCTTTGCACATAAAAAGAAAGAAATAATCTACATTTGCTCTAAAACCTTAAGATTTATAAAATGCTTTCTTTACAAACCACCTTATGAGATAACTCCTATAACCATGGTTATGGCTAATTTATAGAAATAATCTTGTAAATTACATTCATTAATATTTTTGACATTAGACATTTAGGAAAATATTAAGGAAACTCATATAAGCTTTGTAAATGTGTGGTTTTATTATTAAAATATTTTACTATAACTACACAGGATCCCACTGTCTTCCCAGACCAAAATATGCCTCCCTTCCTAGCTACCACTCTCCTATGTGCTGATTTATTCTATTAGAATACAAGTTTATTGACCGTAGAGACTGTCTTGCCTTTCATCTTGGTATGTCTTGTGCCTGCTGCATAGTAAACAATTAACTCATGTTTCTCATTCAGTCATTAATTTGTTCATTCAAAATCACATTCAATTCAGTAAATATTAATAATCTCCATGTGAGATAGGCACCATAGGGAAAACAACTCAACTCAAGTCAAGACAACAAGCACTAATCAAGTTCTTACTCTGTTCATAGCCCTTTGTTGGGTGTAAAAGATATAAAATCAGGTAAAATATTCACTGCCTTAAAGGAGTTTCAATTTTACTGCTGGACTGCAACATATACACAGATAAGTAAATAAAGGTCAATTGAGGAGGAGAATATTAACAACTTGCAAGATTAGGGAAGGCTTAACAGAGAAGGTGGCACCTTGTGGTAAGAGAAATATCCCAACCCCTGCCTCCAGGCAAGTTAGGCTACTTTTTTCTTTGCACAATATCGAAAGTGTCCTCAATACTTGTTTGGCTCTGTAAACTGTATTGAAGATAAACTACAAGAGAACTGGTCTGAGTCAGGCAGAACTTAGTGCATACATCTAGTAAGTATAAGCTCTATGAAAGCTCAGAATTCTGAGTCAAGCAATCCACTAACTCCAGGGTCCCTGGTAGCAAGGATTACATGCATGAGGCATAGCAAACCTGTTGTTGAGGAGAAGAGAAGTAGAACTCAGGAAGAAAAGTAGGAATTGAGATGTAGCTCATCAAGAATTTTACAATCAGGGCATCTAGGTGGCTCAGTGGATAGAGCAGCGACCCTGGATTCAGGAGGACCTGAGTTCAAATCTGGCCTCAAACACTTTACACTTACTAGCTGTGTGACCTTAGGCAAGTCACTTAACCCCAATTGCCTCACCAAAAAAAAAAAAGAATCTTACAATCTAGCTGAGGAGAAAAGACCTGAGACACTTAGAAAATGATCAAATTATAACCACAAATAATTGCTAGTTTATTTACTAAATTTTACAAATGTCATGACTTTCCTAGAAAGGAAAGTTCGTGGTGGGTTTGGACTGAAAGAAGTAGCACTTGAGCTGGGTCTTAAAGGATGAGTAGGATTTGAATTGGTTGAAAATAAGGAGAAAGACATTTGATTCAAGAGGAAAAACATGAGTAAATTTGAAGAGCCAGAAACATGCATGATGGATTTGGAAAACAACATCTGTCCTTCTGTTTGGATTCCATGTCACTTAGATCATTGATCAGGTAGAAATTCACCATATATACATGTATAGCCTAAGAAGATTCCCTCTCTCTCTCAACCCTTCATTTCCCCTTGTCCTCCCTATCTACCCCGCCCCTCTCTCTCCCCTCTGACTCTTTCTTCAATTTTGTTCTTTGTGTCATGCATTTCAAAACAACAATTATCTTTTGTTTCTGAACCACAGTCATTTGTTTTCCCTTAAATCCAAAGCCAACACTTAATGTTTCTTTGTAATAAATAAATGTATTCAAGGGGAAAAAAACAATCAATGTAATGAGACAAGGTACTGTATTCCATATATGTGGTTCTCAACATCTATAGAAAAGGAAGGGAGGATTGTTTCATTATTTGTTGTCTGGAAATATGATTATTCATTACAATTCATCTGAAATTGCTTTTTCCTCCCACACTGGTTATGGTTTACACATGGTGTTGATTTATTTTTTTAAAGTAATAAAACATTTTTATTTATAGTTTGGGGTTCAAATTTTAACCTTCCTTCCCTACCTCCCCTCCTTTCCTCCCTGAAGTGGCAAGCAATCAGATATAGGTTAAACTTCTACAATTGTGCAAAACATTAGCAAATTAGTCATTTTGCATATGAAAACTTAAATAAAAGAAAAAAATAAAGAAAGTGAAAAATAGTATGCTTCCATCAATATCAGTTCTTTTTTTTTTCCTTTTTTTTGTGAGGCAATTGGGGTTGTGACTTGCCCAGGGCCACAGAGCTGGTAAGTGTCAAGGGTCTGAGGCCACATTTGAACTCAGGTCCCCCTGACTCCAGGGCCAGTGTTCTATCCACTGTGCCACCTAGCTGCCACTATATCAGTTCTTTCTTTAGAGGTAGATAGTATGTTTCATCAATAGTCCTCTGGGATTGTCTTGGATCATTGTATTGTTGAGAATAGTTGTCATTCACAGTTCTTCACCAAACAATATTTCTGTCTCTGTGCACAATGTTCTTTTGGTTCTGCTCTCTTCACTACATACCAATTAATGCAAGTCTTTCCAAGCCTTTCTGAAAACATCTTGCTTGTCATATCATATAGTACAATAATATTCCATCATCATCATCATTATACCACAGATTAGCTATTTCCCAATTGATGGGCATTCCTTTGATTTCCAATTCTTAGCCACCATAAAAAAAGCTGCTATAAATATGTTTGTACACATAGGTCTTTTTGAGATTGCTTTTTAATGTTTTCTATTTATATTTCTGTTGTAATTTTATTGTAGCAAGATGAAAGGAAACAGCATTTATTAAATGCCTACTATGTGCCAGGCACTGTGCTAAGCACTTTACAAATATTATCTAACTTAATCTTTTACCAACCTTGAGAGGTAGGCTCTGTTATCCCATTTTATAATTGAAGAAACTAAGTCAGGCAGAGGTTAAGTGACTAGCCCAGAGTCACACAGCTAACAAGTATCGATGGTCACATTCAAATTGTTTCCTTTATTATGTTTTTTTTTTCTTTCTTCATTCTATATAATTTCTTATAAGTCTTCCCATTTTTTCTGAATTCTTCACATATATATGTATATATACATATACATATATATGTATATATATATATATATATATATCACTTCTTAATAGATGTAATCTTAGAAGGAAGACATTAAAAAGGGTGAAATGAGAAATTAAGACAATTTCCAGTCCTAAACCTTCTTTTTACATGAAATTTATACATTTTCACTTCAGACAAAGGATGATTTTTTAATATTATTTAAATACTGCCTCAATTCACTACTTGATTTTTATAGTAATTAATATGGGGGAGGGAGGATAGTAAAAGAAAAAAGTCACAAATATTTCTTAAGTATCTAGTATAGGCCAGGCACTGTGCTAAGCACTTTAGGAATGTGATCTCATTTAATCCTCACAACAGCGCTGTGAGGCAGATGCTATTATTATCCTCATTTTACAACTGAGAAAACTGAGCCAGAAAAAGACTAAGTGACTTGTCCAAAGTCACAGTGCTGGTACATGTCTGAGACTGTATTTGAACTAAGGTCTTCTTGACTTCAGAGCCAGAATTCTATCACCACATCACCTATCACTACATCACCTAGCCTCAACAACAGCGAATGTTTATATAGGGGTAAAGACTGGACTTTTGATTTCATTTGGACAGGGAATTTCTGGATAAGGAAAGTGTTCCAATGTAAGCTGGTACCTTCTCTACAACTTATAGTCTTAGACAGTTGCCTACAGTATTGAGGAGTTGTGACTTGAACAGAGACACACTGACAGTGTCAATCAGGGGCAGGATTTGAACCCCGGTTTTCCTGCTTCTGAAGCCACCTCTTTTTCCAGTATATCAATCATCTCACATATATCTATAGCCCCTCTAAAAATTTTACATTTTCTTTACATATGTTATCTTATTTTAGCTTCACAATAATCCTCTCAGTTAATATAATTATTATTATTCCCCATTTAAATGAGTAAACTGTGTCTTATAAATGTATAGTGACTTGGCCAAGGTCAGCTAGCAAATAGTATAGTGAGATGTAGATATTGGTTCTGTAACGATTGGAATAATGCCACCTGCTGGATACTTACTGTAGAAGAGTTCTGCCCATGAAGGGAAGGTCTTTGAGGGCAAGACCAGGAGTCTTTTCTTCAGGAGTCAGGAAGTGACGCGGACTAGTGGGAGGAGGAAGGAAGAGACTGGCGCTCAGTCTCGGCTCTTTCCTTTGGACTCTGGTGGAGAGCGGAGCTAGAAATGTGCTCTCCCTTTAATAGATAGGAATCTAGGCCTTTCTCTCTCTCTTTACCAAATTCTTCTTTTCCTTAATAAATGCTTAAAAGTCTAACTCTTGCTAAAGCTTATAATTTATTGGCGACCACTCATTAGATATTTTAGACAGACTAGCTAGAATTTTAACCCTTAACAGATAAATTCTAGCTAGTCTGTCTGTCTAAAATATCTAATGAGTGGTCGCCAATAAATTATAAGCTTTAGCAAGAGTTAGACTTTTAAGCATTTATTAAGGAAAAGAAGAATTTGGTAAAGAGAGAGAGAAAGGCCTAGATTCCTATCTATTAAAGGGAGAGCACATTTCTAGCTCCGCTCTCCACCAGAGTCCAAAGGAAAGAGCCGAGACTGAGCGCCAGTCTCTTCCTTCCTCCTCCCACTAGTCCGCGTCACTTCCTGACTCCTGAAGAAAAGACTCCTGGTCTTGCCCTCAAAGACCTTCCCTTCATGGGCAGAACTCTTCTACAGTAAGTATCCAGCAGGTGGCATTATTCCAATCGTTACAGTTCTCTAAATCCAGTATATGTCTTATTATATTACTTACAGTATAGACACTATGAATAGACATTTCACACAACTCTATATCCTTGGTTGACCTGAAGGAATACATACATGTTTGAAAAGAAATATGATAAAAAAGAAAAGAAATATGATAGTAAATCTCTAAATAAAATAATTAAATAAACCAATGGTCAAAACTTCTTATTCCACCTAAAAGGGACTTTATGTCCTTTTAGTGCAATTAATCAGAATAATTTTATAGTTGATTAAATTAAGTTGTTAATTGAGATACTCCAAAACACAATATTGAACAATTGTTGGTTCAGTTTATTTTATTGTATAGATTCAGTTTCATGATCAGGGATAGCTTTACTCCATTGTTATATTTTGCATGAATTTTCTTAAATAGTTATGATTGTGAGGACCTTTTGAAGGAGGATATTACAATACATATTTTAATCTAATATGAAAACTTTCATTATTGCTTCACCTTTTTAGGAACTTATATTTTCCTCCTTTAAATAACGTTAATGGGGCAGTTAGGTGTTGCAGTGGATAAAGCGCCCGCCCTGGATTCAGGAGGTCCTGAATTCAAATCTGGCCTCAGACACTTGACACTTACTAGCTGTGTGACCTTGGGCAAGTCACTTGTCCACAACTGCATCACCAAAAAAAAAAAAAAAGAAAAAGAAATGAATAAATAAATAACGTTAATGACTTGTGTTCAGTGTATAATATTCACTCCTTATAAGTATAAATTTGGAGAGTGAAATAGTGGATAAAGAACTGATTCGAATCCCAATGTTAATGTTTATTCGCTTATATAACCCTGGACATTTTAATTAGGTGCTCAGTACCAATCCTCTAAGGATAGAAGCTTCCAAAAAAGGAAAGAAGGAAAGCAGGAAGGCAGGAAGGCAAGAAGGTGGGAAGGCAGGAAGGCAGCAAGAGAGGGAGGAAAGAAAGTAACAAAACACTATTGTCATGTTCACTAGCACTGAGGAGCTCAATTAGAGTAGGACAGGGGTATGAACAATAACAATAACAATAACAAAATTGGGGGGAGTAAAATAGATAATTTTGATTATATAATATTAAAAAAGCTTTTGCACAAACAAAACTAAGGTAACCAAGATTACAAAGGAAGTAGAACACTGGAAAAAAAATAGAAACAAATATCTCTGACAAAGGCCTCATTTATCAAATATAGAGAGAACTGAATCAAATTTATAAAAATACAAATCATTCCCCAATTGATAAATGGTCAAAGCATATGAAGAGGCAGTTTTCAGACAAAGAAATCAAAGTTATCTATAATCATATGAAAAAATGCTCTAGATCACTATTGATCAGAGAAATGCAAATTAAAACAACTCTGAGGTATTACCTCACACCTATCAGAGTGCAAAATATAACAAAAATGGAAAATATTGGATGTTGGAGGGGGTATGGGAAAGCTGGGCCACTAATACACCATTGGTGGAGTTATAAAAAGATCCAACCATTCTGGAGAGCAATTTGAAACTATATCGAAAGGACTATAGAACTGTGCATACCCTTTGATCGACCAATACCACTGCTAGATTTATATTCCAAACAAATCACAAAAAAAGAGAAAAAGACCTATTTGTACAAAAATATTTATAGCAGCTCTTTTTGTGATGACTAAGAATTGGAAATCAAAGGAATGCCCATCAATTGGGGAATGGCTAAACAAACTGTGGTATGTGATGCTGATGGAATATTATTGTGCTATAAGAAATGACAAGCAGGATGACTTTAGAAAGGCCTAGAAAGACATGTATGAAATGATGTACTGTGAAATGAGAAGAACCAAGAAAACATTGTACAGAGACAACAGTACATTGTAGAGAGACAACAATATTGTTTGATGAAGAACTGTGAATGATTTGACTATTCTCAATTATACAGTGATCCAAGACAATCCCAAAGGACTATTGATGATACATACTATCTCCTTCCAAAGAAAGAACTCATATTGATGGAACAGACTAAAGCATGCTATTTTTCACTTTAATTTTTTTCTTTTCTTTTTTTTTTTTTTTAGGGCAATGGGGTTTTAAGTGACTTGCCCAGGGTCACACAGCTAGTAAGTGTCGGAGGCTGGGTTTGAACTCAGGTCCTCCTGAATCCAAGGCTAGTGCCTCATCCACTGCGCCACCTAGCTGCCCCCATTTTTTCTTTTAATTGAGTTTTCTAGTACAAAATAACAAATATGTTTTATATAATCATACATGTATAACCCATATCTGATAAGAGAGATAAAAATTGGAACCTCAAACTGCAAATAAAATGTTTCTTATAAAAAAGTGGGGGGAGAAGTGAAGTGAGGTAATTGCAAAGCTTCCCACACCCAGCCTCTACCCCACACCTTTAGGAGAAAAAGATGGATGAAAAGAAAGTTGAATGCAAAGAAGAGTGAAGGAATTCTCTTGGCTGAAAAAGAAAAGGTAGAAGAATTTGGTATGTAGAACCTTTATGGAATTTCATAGAATTACAAAACTAGATGTGATCTTAAAGAAAATTTAAAAATCCACTGGCTGGTTTCAGGAGTGTTCAAGTCCCACTTCTGATATTAAATCACTGTGTTATCTTGAACAGGTCACCACTTCTCAGAGTCTCAGTTTCTTCATGTCTAAAGTGAAGCATTGAGCAGTTTGATCTCCAAGGTCCCTTCCTCCTTTAATTTATATTCAGTTAGGCCAGCCTTTCACAGAATCATAGATTTAGGACTAGAAATTACCACTGAAATCATCTAATTAAACTCCTTTAATTTTCAGATGAGGAAACCAAAGCCCAGAGAGGTTAAGTGATTCACTGAAGGGCATAAAAGTAATACATCACAGAGAAGGAACTTGAATATAGAACTTTAGACTCCAAATGCAGTGCAGCTTTTCTTTGTATCACATAATCTCAAAGACAGAAAATGATTTTCCCAGCTTCATAAAAAAGGAATGATTTAACCCAGGTTTTCACAAGTTCTGCTATACTTTGCTGCCTTTTTTTTGAAGATATTACAAGATCTTAAGCAAGAGAGTAATACAATCCCAAACAAGTTAAACAAAAAATAACCTTCAAGAAAGTTGAATCTGGCAGCTCTGTGTTGGGTAAATAGGCACAATGAAGGGAAAACAATCTGTGTTGGGTCCTCCCTTTGTCTGACATTTTGATCCAGCAAGATGAGGCAAGAAGGACTTTTCCCCATATTTTCATTTGACCAGATAATGACCAAGGAGATTTCTGAAGCACAGAAAAAAATAGGAATGACCCTTACTAATTGTAATTTTCCAATCTCTTTAAAGGAAAGACTATTTAAAAGCCATTACTTATTATAGGCAGTTCTGTTTTTTCAATCATCCCTATGCTAATTTGATTAATCCCTCTGATAGCAGTCTTGCAAGAGGGAAACTAGGAAGAACAAAATGTGACAATAAAGTTTATCACTTTGATTTTCCATTCTAATTTACATTTTGTAATTATGTTCACATTAAATGATGATAAAAACATGGATGGCATTCATTCCACTAGGAGCTTACATCATGGCAACTTTTGCTGCAGGTAAGAACAAGGAAAAACTTTCAAACTTCAAAGTAAAGGAAACTCTTTTGAATTTGAACAACTGGGACCCTGATGGAGATGATACAAATTTCAGAATGAAATCAAGGCCATATCCTATATATAAATGTTTTTTTGTTCAGTCATGTCCAACTCTTAGTGACCCAATTTGGGGTATTCTTTTCAAAAATACTGAAATAATTTATTATCTCCTCCAGATCATTTTACAGATGGAGAAACTGGGGCAAACGGGGTTAAGTGACTTGCCTAGGATCACACAACTAGTAAGTTTCTGAGGCCAGATTTGAACTCAAGAAGATGAGTCTTTCTGACTCTAAGTCTGACAATCTATCCACTGGGCCATCTAGTAGCTTTCAACTATTTAATGAAGTTTGATTTTTGTCATAAACATTTGTGAATGTCTTCACAAATTAATTTATATTATTTATAAATTTTGAACAAATAAAATCAGGGTCAATTTTAAAAATCAGATCATTTATCAATGAAAAAGAATCTTTTTTTGGTATAACTAAGAGAGATTGTGGCATTGACATTTAGCTAACTTCAAGATTGTGGTAATTTGTTGGTGTAATTTTGGGACAATATTATTTAGAAGAAAAGGCTGCTTCTGCCTCAATGTGTCTTGGATTAAGGTATAATAGGACACTAGAATAGAGGGGAAATTATGTTAGACCTATTGACAACTTTTTTAATATTAAAAACCAGCTACTGTGAGAGCAGTTAGTGCAAAAAAAATGCATGAAATAATGAATGCCTGAACTAGAGTGATGGTAGGGTCAGAGAGGATAAGGGGGGTATTGCTACGATAACCATGGAGTACCAAATTATTTACTATAAAGTGAGAAATGATTGACACAACTTTATATAATCCAAGTTTATTCAACAAGGACTTATGAAATACCAATTATTCAAGCACATTGCTAGGAGCTAGAAATTCAAAGATAAAAGACAGAAACTGTGGCATTCAAAGAACTTACATTCTACTGGTTAAAAACAATATGTTCACAGAAAAGATATAGAGTATATAGAGAATAATGGAATGGGGAGGACCAACAACTGAGGGCATCAGGGAAGGCCTATTGTAGAAGTGCTGCTGCAGCAGTCTTGAAGGGGACTAGGAATTCCAATAGGTAGTCACGAGGAGGGAGACTATTCCAGGCAGCAAATGAAATTTCCTGCATGGGGAATATTAAATAGGTCGGTTTAACTGCAAGATAGAATATATTAGGGAGAGTAATATGAAACCATGATGCAAAAATAAATTGACATTAATTTGTGAAGGAATTAAATGCCAAAAAATTAGGGTTTATAATTGGGGAAGAAGACATGGGAACAAGGTAAGAGTTTCTGTCTGATAAATTAATTCTTTGGATTCAGGACTTAATGACCAGATTGACCATTTGATGCTTACATCAGGTGTTTGGTTTTTAATATGCAAGACAAAGCAAATCAATTAAAAATAAATAAATCCAGACTCCCTTTGAGAGTCCCCATTCCATGCTTCTTGTTAGTAACTCAGTCTGTTTCCTCCTTTCCTTAGGTTGTCACGAGGTCTACTTTGTTCAGCTGACAGCTGGCTTCATTACAATATTATAACTCAATTTTATATCAATTTTTGTAATTAACAGAATCTGTTCCTACACAGGGGCCCCTGTTCCCTGAATACCATAGTAAACTTTCCTTTTTAATACTGAAATTGGATGCTGATGTGAAAACATTTAATATACTCAGGTTAACCAAGAAAAAAATGGAGAGAAATAATAAAACCAAACAGAAGGATCATTCTTAGACATATCTATTAAAAGCTATCATTTAATGATGAGGACACAGAGGCTTAGAGACATGAAATGATTTACTGAAAGTCATGAAAATAATTAGAGGCTATTCTTTCCCCCTATTTCTTTGTAGAGGTGTGGGGGTTGAAGAGGCAGGGAGTACAGAGGAAGATTAGTGTGTGTAATGTTAGATATTTTTTCAATATGTTCCTTAGTGTGGGGTCACTTTTTTCTCCTCTTTTTTATTTTTTATTGTAGTGGATGGCTCTTTGGGAGTGGCAGTAGAGAGAATGTCTTGGGAAATACAAACAAACAAACAAACAAAAAAGTAGTAATACAATTTTATTTAAAAGAAAAAAAAATGGCAGTCAGGACTAAAACACAGGCCTCTCTCCTAGCTTCTAGTCCAGTGTTCCTTCAGCTGTACAGCTCTATGTGAAAATGACCTTTGAAGTTCATAGTCTGCCAGAGAAATTCTATTGCCTTTGCAGCCTTTGAGATTTTCAATTACCCTCTTCTCCTTGATATTCTCTTGCTCTAGGTTTTCATGGCACTGCTCTCTTCTGATTTTCCTCTTACCTGTCTGACCACTCCTTCTCAATCTCATTTGCTGAATCTTTAACTAGGCCATGCCCCATAACTGTGGGTGTTCCTCATGGCTCAGTCCTCAGCCTCTTTTCCCTCTATACTTTCTCACTTGGTGAGCTCTTCACCATTTTCATTTCTGAAAGTTGAAAAACAACTGTAACTTATAAGAAACTTAAAGATTATTCCTACTCTGATCCTGGGATTCCTGTTTTTATTCTCTAGGTCACCTCTATTTTCATCACTTGGAAATTAATATTACTTAGAATTGTACTGATTATAATTGTGTACATGCATGTGTAAATGAATATCTGGTGTTGAGGAGAAAGGTTATAAAAAGTTTATAGAGTAAAAAAGAGTGAAAATTCAGTTCCCTAGAGGTTTATTTAGACACTGCTCAGAGGATAGAACCTTCTCACCCTGCCATCTCCTACTCCTTCATTCCTTCCTTCATTCATTCATTCCTGCTCCTTCCTGTATAATTCTAAATTGAAATAGGAAATTAGAAAAGTTAAAGAGGAAGGACACATTCCTTTTATTTTCCAACTTAATTTCTGATATAATATCCTTTTCTACCTACCTAAAGTGGTTTTTGGTTTGGATTGTTTCCTACAATAATATGCCCAATCAGTGTTTGCTTTCAGTTTTCAGTCTCAGCATTCTAGAGACCACTTTAATTCAAAACATTTTCCTATGACCAAATAACAAGAAAATATTGAGTACCAACTGGGTACTTGCTCTGTATTAAATCCCTTGGGTCACACAAACAAACAAAAAAACAATCCTTTTCCTTAAAGACATTATAATCTAGAGATGATCAAAAGGATTTGGAAACCTGAAGGGAAATTAGCAACTATCTAGTCCAGTCCCTTCATTGTACAGATAAAAAAATCTAAGCCCCTGAGAAATTAAGTGACTAATTCCAGGTCACAAAGAGGGTAAGCAACAGAGCTGGGATTTGAACCTGTGCCATCTGAATCTAAATCCAACAGTCTTTATATTTCAGAAATTTAAATCTTGAACTTGAATACAGGTCTTTCAAACTCCAGGTCAAAGATTCTTTCCACTACTTTGTTGTAACATCGTTATCATTATCATCATCACCATTACCATCAATATCATAACCATCATCTTCACCATTACCACCATCACAACAAAAGCATTTTTGATTATTATTTTACTCATTTATTTGTTATGGGACATGTGATTTCATTAGTGCAGAGAAATCCCAAAGGTAATTTCCTTTGGCAGTGTAGAATAGTACCTTTGTAGAAGAATTTAAGGTTGAAAATGGTTACCAGTTTAACAGGAAAACTAACTACCTAGTGTTCATTGACTCTACCCTTTACATGGGTAGGGTCACTTTCCCCCAAATGTCTTTTTTCAGGCTTCCCTTAGATTTTCCCTCAGTCAGTATTTTCATTCTCTTTCACTGCAGGTCCATGACTGTCAGTGACCATCTGTGATTCTCCCAGGAGAGAATAATGGAGGGAGGAGAAAAATTTGCCTATCTTCCTCCTATTCTTTCATAAGCCAGCCTCATTCTCTTTCCTCTTGTTTACCCTACTCCAAATCAAATTTCACATTCAGAGTCTTCTCCAAACATTGTGCTCCAACACACAGAATTCTCTCCTTAGTAAGTCGGTCAATTTACAAGCACTTACTATGTCCCAGGCACTGTGCAGTATGAGTACAACATGGATACAGTATGAGCAAAAAAGAAAGACAGCTTCTGTCCTGTCCATAATAATAAGGGAACATACCATATTAAAAAGAGGAGCTGAAAAGAGTTGGGAATAAAAAGGAGTTATCCTTTGGGAACACGGTGGCTAAGTCCAGAGAATGAGGGATAGCTGCTTTGGGTCCCTTCTCGAAAACCAAGGTTCTAGGAAGAACTCAGTAGTAGGAGAAAGGGCCCACAGGAGTGGAAGCTGACTCTCTTGGGGCTGGAGGAAACAACATTGTATAATAATATATCCCTCAGAAACACACCCAGATAGGTGTTGAAGGCTCTCCTCTTCACCTGAAGAGAAATGGGTTTCAATTGCCCGCTCTATCTCCTCTGCAACTAACAGTTTTAAAGAATTGCCTAGAGTAGTAGAGTCAAACTCAAATAGAAATGAGAGGGAGCACTAAACTATAAATAAGGTTCTCTGCCAGCTAAATATTGACTAAGGAAACCACATATTAATATTATTTATGCTCTATTGTGTTTTTGGTTAAATATTTCCCAATCACATTTTGGTCTCATTCAGGTGGCACTGCACACAATGCTGCTCATAACTCTGTGTTTGCCATTTGTCTTTGATCCCACTCTTCTAGAGCACTAAGTTACATCACTTGTCTACAGATACATACATAACTATTATGTGTTAGGCCTATTCCAAAATGGCCAAGACAAGGTATTTTCAAGGACCAGAAGACTACATGGGACATCTGGGACTCAAGACAAAAAGAAGTGACCAAATGAACATTGGGAGTTGGTTACTAGGACATGAGGAGAGTTGATTTTATTTATTATTGACAATCATTATTGCTTTTAGCCTTCTATTTTATGGTAGTTTATGTTTGTTTTCTTGTCTACGTTGGTGACATGCAAATATCTCTTCTCAAAATTAGCTCATTGCAAGCCCTCTAAGTAGTTTTATCTGTAGCCTGACTTACATAATTCTAATTATGAATATAAAATATACCTTATAGATTTGGCTTATGGATAAGTGATCCATGCGGGGCATGGTCTGTCCCCTCCCCCATGAATCAAAAGGTATTGAGGTGATTAGAATCAAAAGTGTTAGGGGGAAGTGAGTAAACCACACTGCCTTCATCTTGTAACTGAATTTTAGAGCTAGCTCAGTTTCCTTTCTATTCAATTATGTGTCTAGTCCAATTTCCATATTGGGAGAAAACTTTATTCAGTTGTGAGACTTGTGAAGAAGACCTTCTTGCTTTGTTTGAACCTAGCCCTGTTTGGCTAGGAAACTGGATCACCTCTCACTGCAGCTTAGAGACCCTTAACCAAGGACCTAGGTTATGCAGACCAGTCAGACACAAAGACTGATGCAAGGATTTTTCTCACAATCATATATTTCAAGAATCATATATATCTTCTCTGAAAACTGGCCCTGAATTTGGCAATCAGTTGTTGATCCCATGTTTCTTTGATTGACTACAGATGCTTGGGGGAATTAGGACACCTCATTTCTTGATTTCAGGGAATTACACCTGTTCATTCTCTCCCTCCCAATTTGAAAAGTCCCTAATATTTCCTCCAATTAGAAATCAGATTTCCTAGTTCCATATACCCATTTTTTAAATTAATTGGTCTTGTTTATTGTTTTTAAAGAACAAAAATCTGTCTCCCCCTATATTCAAAGTCCAGTGCCAAAGCTGAGGAAATCCAGGAACCAATTTGTTTTGCAAAACGGCATGCATTGCTTAATAAATCAATACTCTCAGAAGCTCAAAACTCTGTTTCTTCAGTCATTTCATCTTTCACCTATCACAAAGAGAAAGCACTTGAACTCCTAGGCCAACTCTCAGTCCACGGAGCTTCTTGGCATAGAGATGACATACTGGAGCATGTTGAATTTAGAATAAGGAAGACTAAGGTTCCTATCCTGCTTCAGACCAAGGGTGACCCTACATAAGTTATTAACCTCTGCCAGGCCTCAGTTTGCTTATCTGCAAAATGGAGATAATAATAGCACCTACCTCACTGGGTTTTGTCATCATAAGAATAAGATAATATGTAAAGCACTTTGCAAATCTTATAATGACATGTAAATACTATTAATAAAAGGATTTTTGTTTAAGATCTATTATTTTATTCACTCAGGCCCTTTATAACATGCTTAGTCTATTTGAGCATTGTTTTAAAATTTATAACTAGTGGGGGCAGCTAGATGGTGCAGTGGATAGAGCACCGGCCCTGGAGTCAGGAGTACCTGAATTCAAATCTGGCCTCAGACACTTAACACTTACTAGCTGTGTGACCCTGGGCAAGTCACTTAACCCCAATTGCTTCACTAAAAAAAAAAAAAAAATTATAACTAGTGAAAATGGAAGCTCATATTTTACCTCCAAAATTGCTACAGATATTTTCTCTTCTTCTCTTATTTTTTTAGAGATATTATCTTTGAATAAATTGTGACCAAGACTACTGCTACCAGTAATTTTCTCATATCCCTCCAGCTGCTATGTAAATATCCTTGGTAGGATTGCTTCAGCGGGCAGGATTTGGGAGATGGACTCTTTGGTAAAAGAGTTGAGACTGGACCTTCACAAAATGGGAGGCTGATGAAAATTTCCAACCCACTAGAGTATGCTTTCCCTTGGATGTCATCAGACTGGGGTGAATAGAAAACAAAATGAAGGACTAACATTAATGGTGGATGCTGGGACTATCAGCCAAGCTTTTCTAGATCCAGATTTTCTATCAGTTGAAGAACCTTCTTTGGGGTAAAGTTACCACAAAACTATTTATTACTAGACTTTCTTCAACTTCTAATTAGGTGTTTAGGATGTGGTTCTTTAAATCTGACACTGCTTTTTAGTTTCAAATGCAGAAAAATGTGTCAGCTCAAACAGGGGTCACCTGAAAGCCCAGTCCTTTAGGGAGCAGTGCACTGGCTGATGGAATCATAACACTGGCAATATAATAGCTGTAATGAATGTGTATGATGTTTGTCTCATGTGAAATGGGCTGCAACTCCACTTCCTCCTTACTGCAGATTCCATTTGTTCCTTGTTTCCTCTGAATAGCGTTCATTCTAAGTCCCCTAGGACAGTTAACAAAGCACAGTTTCAGATATTTTTCTTCTTTCAGAATTGTTGCCTGAAATAATATTCGATTTTATAACAAAGTGTGCACTTTCACAGAATGTGTAAGTGGCCTTGAAAAAGGCTAACCTTGGATTCCTTTCCAGATACCTCTTCATTTCTGAGGCATATAATTTTCTTTTCTTTTTTACCAGTCACATAATTAATTACTTAGCCATTTTTGCTATGAAGAATTTGAGAAGTTCATTGAGTTTGATTAGCTACCTCTGAAGCAAAATTGCAGTGTGCTAACACCCACACCCACACCCACACTATGATACACACAAATACCTTGAGTTCATTAAAAATATTTACCATGCTATGGCTGGCTCTGGATAAAATTGTGAAGTATTATTAGTTTATCTTCTCTATCACTACAATAATCACCCCTCTTCTCACATCTTTTCTGTATCTTCCAAATGTCTGCTATCACCATATTGTTCTTTCCCCAATGCTCTCTTAATTATAAGAATTTCCTAATCCTCTGCCCACCATAAAAACTTACTTATCTTGCGTTCTCATATAGAACTACTGTTTCCTATGACTACTTTGATGAACTAATTTAAGCTAAATCATTGATGCCTGATAATAATTTATTGTCCCTTAAATCCCTTTAAGCCAAAGGAATGATTAAAAATGGAATTCCAAGAACCAAGATAGGCTTCTGAGCATGTTTTTAATCAGAGAGGCCTTTCTCTTCTCAATATTCTTCCAATTATATCCATGCATAAAGTGATCCTTGTTTCTGGCCTTTCTTTCATAGGACTCAGCATAGAGAAATTTACCATGCTGAAGGGAAGGGGGTAAATCAGACTGTGCTGTAGAAATCTGGAGGATGAGAATAGGAAATGGAGCCAACGAATGTAGACATGAAGGAATTAATGACAATGGAAATCAGGGTTTGAACTCTGGAAGAGAACAAGATTTGCAACACTAAAGTCCTCTGGTTTGCTTTGATGTACCATCTTTGTCACAGCTTCTCTCAACTTATGTTCTTTATCTGCCATAGTAGGAAGCAGACAGAAATCATTTGACATCTGTTAAAAAAATCTTATGTACTTCATTATAATTATCATTTCTAGCCATTTGTTTTTAAGTTCAGTTTTTTTAAAAAAACATGAAATTTTAAAAGGATTTTCTGTCAGAGGTTTTAGTTGGAACACATGATATGCTAGACAACTTTTAAATTTAATATTGGTGCTTTGGCAAGTAGGTGTAGCTAGTTATACATGTTTACAGCCCTGGATACAGAGATTAAGGAGTTACCCAGAAGTAGTAGAGAAAAAATTTAAGCCCTTCTAAATATAAAAGGGACATGATAAAACTAATTCTAGACTAGTAGTCAAAAATTCTCTCTTGCTCTCTCTGCTCCTTATGATTTCATTTTAATGGAAAGAATGAGGAGTTTCTGATTTGTGTACAACATTACAGAAAGAAAAGAAAATTTTCTAGAGAAAATGAGCTCCAGTTGGAAGAATAAGAAAGTCCATCCCAACAAAAGGCTTTCAGTCAAACCTCAGAGTAGAAGGAATACTCCAGTAGTTTTAAGGCTAATGGAGCTAAGAGCTGGCTAAAATTCTTAGCATCAAGACTATTTCTTGAACAAGGCAAAACATATTCAAGATGAACATTTTCTATTTCAGCCTGAAAGGCTGGTTTTGGGCAATAAATAAGGTTTAATTAAATAGATACAAAACATTTAAAGGTTAGTGGATATATATATCTAACTCAGTCTAAGTGTTTTTATTTCTTTGAATCTTGCTCTAAGCTTTATAATTCTATCAAATAATTTGCTAATAGTATGCATTAGATAATATGTATGATTAGCTAACAGTAGTATCTTATTTTAATAGTTTATTTGAAGAGAATAAGAACAAAAGAAAGGGACCATGTCCTATAATGAGGCCAAGAGTTATTCACACCTATGGAAAGCCACTCTTTTTGGACTAGGTGATCATAATACAAACACAATATTTACCTGCTATCATTTAGATATAGTATCTAAAAAATAACCTTTAGAGAATGAGTTTCGCTAACCCAATTATACAAAATGATGGGAAACATCACACTTAGAAAACAAAATTTCATTTTCTGGTTTTAGCCAGAGAATGCAGGTCCAAATAAAATCAAGAAGTTGATTTTTGAGGCTGTTGATGGCTTCATACCTTCCCTCCCTACAACCTGCTACTGTAATATAGAATGTGTTCCATCAATTTTGCTCTTTATTAGCAATTACAGCTGAGAGAAAAGTATTCATATTCTAATCTTTTAAAATGGATAAATGAATATAAACTGGATGGATCATCAGAGGACACAGTCAAAGAATATCAGGAACCATCTAGTCCAACTTCCTTCTTCTCTAGTTAAGGAAACTAAGTCCCAAGGGAATGAAGTAACCTGTCAGAGGTCAAAAAGGTAGAAAGTTGAGAGGTGGACTTTGAATCTAAATACTCTATTTTTTCTTACTTAGGGAAACCCAATAATTTCTCAGACACATTTGGCTAGCTCAAAACAAAATAACTATGAGGATGGGGTGTTAGTTGTTATTCTTTATAAAAATCTTAAGTTTTAATGAATTTATCACTTATTACTGCCAAAGTAAGTGATACCAGTACCACTGTATAAAATATGATTGTATTTGAAAACAAATATATAGTGAGTATATGTGTGTATATATAAACATACATATATAATTTATGTTTTGCATACATATACATATAGGTGTGCATATATACATATGCATATGTATGTATAGCTACATATACACATATACATACATATATACACACACCTACTGGTTCTAGTAACAGTCCCATATTCATAGCTAATGTTTAATAATATTAACAATAAAAATAATAGCAGCAAAAATAACTATTAAAGAAATAACTTAAATTTATTTAACATTTAAAGGTGTATATGAAGTGCTATCTTTACTATAGTTTTCTGAGATTATCACCATTTTCAAGAATAATAAAATGAGGTTCTTAGAGGTTAAGGAACTTATCCAGGGACACATAATTCATAAATGTCTGATGTTGGAGTCTAATTAAGGTTTTAATTACTGAATTCAAGTCTGGTATCTATCCATTATACCATGTTGCTTCCTATCCCCATAAGAAAATCAGTGCATTTGGGTTAAAGTTTTATAACAAATGCCATGCTCAGATGGAATATTTGTTAGATGACTAAAGAAATGCAATAGCAAGATCAAAATAAATTCACTCATAAAAAGAGATTTCAGGACACCAGATTCTCTTTCCATTGCCTGCCTAGAATTAAGTGTGGCCATGACTTAGTTTCATCTCCCTGGGCCTTAGTTCTCTTTTCTACTAAAAATAAAAGATTTTTGCTAGATGATATCTGATATCTCTTCTAGATGTAACTATGATTTTATGATTCAAGTTTAAATCACATTTAAATGTCTTTGCAACTTGCAGCTGGTGGTGAATTATAAATTTCCCTAAATATATCCTTAAACATTAAATGTTTGTCTGATTTCATAATAAATACCACCCCCCAAAAAAGTTATTGGTAGCATGTTTAAACTACAAATAAAATAAGCAATACTTTCTCTATTCGACTTCAACTTGTTTGGAGTGAAATCAGAGCACATGATAAAAGAATGAGAAAATATATGGAAGATATTTTCCTTTTGTTCCTTCATTCCTTCCTCCCTCCCTCCCTCCCTTCCGTAATGCAGTCCTGAACTGAGTTTTAATAAACTCCTTTGTTTTGGCTGCCAAGACAATAACATTAGTCTAGCTTTATGAAATGTGACATGTTGGAAAGATGCTCTAAAATAGCTCTTACAAATTCCCTTGACAGTATACAGGACAAACAGGGTTAGGCTAGAAGAGTATCAGAATGTGAGATTGAACAATACCGAAGGAAGAGTTACTAACTAGTCCCACTTAAGGGCTTTTCACCTTCAGGTGACAGTTTGTCAAAGGCATTATGTGTTCATGTTTTGTTTTGAATAGGGAAAGTGAAACCATGAGGAGGGAAGTGACTTGAAAAAAGGCAAAACTCAGAGATCATAGCAGTTACTTTCAAATAATTGTAGGGCTGTCACAGAGAAGACACATTAGATTTAGTCCATGTGGCTCCAGATGGAATAACTGGAACCACTGAGTAAAATATGATCCAATCCCTTTCAATTCAACAGAAAACTAATAAATGCCTAGTATGTGCTAGGTAGTGAGGATTGAATGATGACAAAGTTATATGGCCCTTTCCTTCAGGGAGCTTACAATCTAATAAACTGGAATATACAGATATAAATATATAAAAAAAGAATGTAATAGATAATAATAATTTTTATATTGAGATAAATAAAATTTTTATAGCACTTTACAATTTACAAAGTAGTTTATTTACTTCATCTCATCTGAGTTTCACTACTGAGATGGGTATTACAGGTACATAAAGTCATATCCACACTATATATACTAACACAATCTGAGGATGGAGAAATCACTTTGAGTTATGGGGTGGGTATATTCAAGTCAACAAACTTTTATGAACCCTTTACTACATGCCAAGCCCTACACTAATGGGAACATAAAAAAGTGAAAATATTTTCCTTACTGTCAAGGAACTCACAGTCAACATGAAAACAATTATGTATAAATAAGCTATAGACAGTATAAATTGAAAATAATCAACAGATGGAAGGCACTAGAATTAAGGGAGATTGGGAAAGGCTTCTTGTAGAAGATGGAGTTTTATATGGAACTTGGGCAAAAAAGCAAGGGAATTCAGGAGGTAAGATTGGGAAGGAGAACATTACAGGCATAAGATAAAGACAGTGAAAATACCCAGAGTTGGGGCAGCTAGGTGGCACAGTGGAAGAGCACTGGCCCTGGAGTCAGGAGGATCTGAGTTCAAATGTGACCTCAGACACTTGACACTTACTAGCTGTGTGATCCTGGGCAAGTTATTTAACTCCAATTGCCTCACCAAAAAAAAAAAAAATACCTAGAATTGGGAGATGAAGCTTTAAGTATATGCAGCAGCAAAAAGAACAGTATTATTGAATCTCAGGGTATGTGGAAGGCCCTGGTAAGGGGGATTAGAGAAGGCTTCCTGTAGAAAATGGAATTTTGTTGAAATTTAAGGAAGCAACTCTAAATATTATGAAAATGAATGTTGAAAACTACCCTTACATGTAAATGGAAAATAAAATAAATGTTTGTTAACAAGAAGAAAAAAAAAAGAAATTTAAGGAAGCTAGGGAAATCAGTATTTAGAGTGAAGTTGGGAGAGTGTTTCAGGCATGGGGGAAAGCTGGAGAAAATGCCTGGAGCTGAGAGATGGAGTCTCTTGTTTCTGGAACGGCCAAGAGGTCAGTGTTACTGGATCACAGAGTGCCTGTCAGGAAGCAAGGTGTAAGAAGAACAAAGAATAAACAATGTTTAATATACTCAGAAATCTGTGTTGTTTTATTTTATTTATTTATTTTTCTGAGAAGCAAGTTAACTGGCAAGTAGTTCAAAACACCAGAAAACAAAGAAAAGTGGAATAACTATCCTGCATCTCATATTCTTTTCCATGAGATCCCAATAAATGAGTGAATTTAACAAATCTATGTAGGTCAGGCATTCTGTAGGTAGGCAAATTTGGCAAATATTCTTCTATTAGGAAGACTAGCATGTCCATTTCAAGGATATTCAACACAGATGCATAGTCCCTTCTTATTAGGTATTACTGGGGTCTCTTTAATCCTATACTATACTCTCTTTGCATAACATCTCTCACTTCCTTAGTTTTGATTCAGCCCATTTTCTTTCCTTTTACCATCTATCTGATTATTAACCATGGTTAACAATTTCTACTTTCTTCATAGAACACTTGGGACCTAGCCGATATTCATAAATCAGCATGTGGTTTATTGCTGAAGGAAGCTTAGAAGCATTCACTTTTTACTGCTATTATTATTTATTTCCATTTTGTTATTATTATTATTACTTTTTTAGAGAAAGGTAATCTAAAAAGCATTGCCACAAGCATGAAGGTTGAAAGCTGAGATCTATAAATCTCAAACTCTAACACTCAAAGCACCAAGGATATTGTTGAAAAATATAAAGTCCTTAAATTAGAAATCTGCTTGGAAATTAAGTGGGTTTCTCCTTAAGCAAGATGATTTCTGGAAAACTATATTTTTATTTTACAGTGGGTGGGTATATCTGTCTATCTTTTAGGATTTTTTTAAGCTAGAAGGAACTTTCAAAACTAAAAAAGTGGCAGAGGTGGGATTTGACTTCAGGTTTCCTGACCTCAAAACTAATTTTCTTTCCATTATACCTCTTTATCCCAGAGCAATTCTATTTTTCAGAATATAGAATCCAGGCTCTACCCTACATGAGAGAAACATTTCTTGTGTAAGCAATGATGGATCCCACTGGAAGTCCTAAGATACATTCAAGATCTGTCCTCATTTTCATCTTCAAATAATCTAAAGAGTTCAGTGTTTGCTGTTTTCAAAAATAGAATAATGGATGCAATTATCCTTCTACCTCTTCTGCTTTGCAGTCCCATGCAGATATTCCTGGAATGAAGCAATTCTTCCAGACTAGTAGCCTCAGACAACAGCACGGTAACCAACTCCTATGTAGATGCAACCTGGCAATTATACCTGCTAATGCAATAACTACAGCTACTAAAGAACCAGATGTGAACTTTCTTGTCTTCAAGGTCCTTGGCACTGCCAAATGGAACAAAATCAGAAAATTGATATGACTCTATCAGTGGAAATCTCGTTGACTAGGAGGTAAAAATGTCAGTTTTGCTTGTCTACTCTAATGACGGTGAAGCCTTTCCATTTGATTTATGTTGAAACCTTTTACATTTGTTGTCTCCCTTATCAGAATGTGTACTCCTTGAGGGCAGAGGTCATCTTATTTTCTTTTTTCTTTCTTTCTTTCTTTCTTTCTTTCTTTCTTTCTTTCTTTCTTTCTTTCTTTCTTTCTTTCTTTCTTTTTTTTGTCAGGGCTTGAGGGTTAAGTGACTTGCCCAGGACACACAGTTAGTAAATGTCAAGTGTCTGAGGCTGGATTTGAACTCAGATCCTCCTGAATCCAGGGCCAGTGCTTTATCCACTGTGCCACCTATTTTTTTCTGTTTATATCTTCAGTGCTTACAGAAGGGCTTGGTACTTACTAAATGCTGTAATCATTCATTTGTTCCTGTCCCTGGGCCACTTTTTTGAATAGCCAGGGAGAACTGAAAATAATTACATAAAAGGCAGCAATGTGCTTTGCCTGAATGCTATGATATTAGAATGTCTTTAAAGAACTTGATGCTCTACTAGTTCCCTCAAATCTTCCCTTATTCCCAGGTTGATGCCTGAAAACCCAACTGTCAGCACCTTATCCATTTAAGTTATGACTTTTGTCCCTAATCAATTTAAAATTCATATCTAAAATCAACAAATGTATGTTGAACACTTGACATATGCAAGTTATTTTAGGTACTATGGGAGATAAAAAAAAAGTAGGGAACCATCCCTACATATGGGTTTATAATCTAGGAAAGGAAGAAAGCAGATATATACATTATAAAACACAAAGTTTACAAATGAGGCTGTGATGGGTACCATGAGGAAGGTACAAAATGCTCTGGGAATTTAAAAGAAAGAGACAACAGGTGGAGATGGAAATAAAGGACATTCTAGGCAGAAGGAGAAGCATCCTGAGAAGTTTTAGAAGCATGAAGTCACACAGCATATTTAGTAAAATAAGGAATTCAGTTTTGTTTGCGCATATAGTACAAGGAGTGTGTCTGGATAGAAGTTCCAATAGATAAATTAAAGTGAGATTGTATAGAACTAGTTCTACATGCCAGGCTAAGAAGTCTGAATTTTATTCAGTAGAAAATGAATAATTTTGGATGTTTTTGAACCAAGGGAGGAATATTGCCTAGAGTGATGTTTTAAAACTGTTAGCTGGCACAAATAGTTGTGCATGGCTCTGTGTGGGTGTATATATACACATACACACACATACATACATATACACACATACATACATATACACACATACATACATATACACACATATATGCACACATATACACATCATATGTAGCTATAGATATGCAAGTATATACAAAATACATGTATATGTGTATATAAAAGTATATATAAAATACAGGTATGTGTATATGTATGTGTGGCTTTATGTGTATAAGTCTCACCCTAACCTTATTTGGGGGGTTACATTATCATAAAACTTAGAGGACTTAGAAATATGAGACCTCAGAGAACATGTCATCCAATCCTTTCATTTAGCAGATGAGAAAACTAAGGTCCAAAGGGGTGACAGATTGGGTGAGAGCTAATAAGAACATCAACTAGTTTAAAAACTTATGGGAAGGAAGAGAGTGTTTAGAAGAAACAACAACAAAATCTATAAAAGGAGTAGCAGGAAAACCAGGATAATTAGGTATTGCCAGTGCCAAAAGAGGAGATATTTTCTTTATAGAAAGGAGTGGTACTATAAGAATGGAGATCAAATGCAGTCACCCTACTTTTTCTCTGCTTCCCTGCATGGGTTCAACTCCAAGGAACAAGATGTCTTTTCTAGGATAAATGCATGCCTTCTAAACTCACCATCATGTCACTGACTCAAGTCTTACAGACCCAACTTGCCTAAGCATCCTCTCCCTTGTGATTGGAAGGGTAGAAGACAGAGAACAGACTTCTCCTAGTGCCCTACTTTATAGAAGGCAGGCACTGGACTTTTAGCTCTTCATTCTGCTTTGTATCTGTTGACCTACCTGATTTCAAATCCATGGAAAAATATACTCCCTCGTGTTCCCTCCCTCCCTCCTGCCTCCTTTTGTGTGCTGGCTCCTCCTTTAGATTCTAAGATCCTTGAACACAAGGACTATCTTTCTTTTTATTAATTATATCCCCAGAACTTAGCACAGTATCTAGCACATAGTAGGTACTTTATTGATATTTGTTGTATTAAATTTATTGAATTGGTAGAGAGGGCAAGGAAGAGGAAACTGAAAAAAATCAAGTGATTTAGGGTTTAGGAGATTGCTGATAATTGATGAACTTTAAGAGATGTTTCTGTCAACGAAAACTGGATTATAAGGGATTACTTGTTGGTGAGAAATCAAAACCATTATGCCACATAGCCAATTTTATTACAGATTAGTTTATTTACAACCACAATCAATGTTGCACTTAGATATAACTATGTAGCTGACAAATTGTGTATATTTCTTAGCATCCTCTGTTCTATTCTGTCTAGGGCAATAGAGTTCATCCATGTCTGGGGCAGAGGTGGAATGGAACAAGGAAGTGGTGTTAGAGTCAGAAAAACGAAACTAAAATGCAAACCCAAGAAGGATTCAACAGCCCTGATTCTCATTCAGCTGCTCCAGTTGGGTACATACTTTGACCTTTAAATTTCTGGTTCATTTGTTTCATCATCTTTGACCTGCATTTCTTATTTAGTTATCCAACTTGTCTGCCTAAAACTTCTTGCTACCATCATCCTTTTTCTCAGGCATCACAATTTAACCAATTCAAACATTCTACCTTCCAAAGGAACAACAACAACAACAACAAAAAGAACAACAAAAACTACCAATAAACAAATCCACAATAACAACAAAGGAGTGTAAAAGATTTCCTGGTTTATGGAGCACTGTCTTTTTGGAATATCAAAACCATTTTTTCTTTGGTGTTGATATTTGGTGAATCTGAATAAATTATTATTTCTGCCATAGCTGTCTTCTGCTTTAATTTGGCTAATTTTGAGAGTAAGCTATTTAGAGATCCATCTTAGCAGAATCTATATAGTATCTTCCTAGGGGTTCCTCTTTTCTTTATGCTCCACTTCCACAGCAAAGAAGGATTAGAGAGAGCTGGACAACATGGGCAGTCCAGTAGTAAAGAGTTGCATCTGCCCACCTCCCTCAGGCTCTGCCCTGCTGCCTCTTTTGACCATCTTTTTCCTAAATGGAGATCATAGGATAATAGAGGATTGGTGGAACTCCATAAGTTTTCTAGGCCAATTACCTCATTTTTCTGTTTGGGAAACTGAGATCCAGAAAATTGAATGTAAGATCTTACAGGTGTGTAATTGAAGAGCCAAAATGTGAATACAAGTCCCCTGATTCCAAACCCAGGATACTTACAAGTATCCTCTTTCTTTCTCATCTTGGTGCCCCTTATCATTTGGGTAAGGATTCCTTTACAATGTTGTTGGTGCTGATAACTATAATATTGATGCTGTTGTGTTCTGTTGAACATGGGGGTATTTCAGCTTAAAAAAATCTTGCTTTCAGGACTGTTGAGCTTCAAACATATGCCTTACTTTGAGAATACTGATTGTGTCAACAGTGATTTTTAAAAAAAGGAACTAAGGATTATAAGGACAACCAAGAACCACTATAGAAAAATTTCTCTCTCAGGCTATGAAGGCCATCGATTGTTTGGAAGATATCCTCTTGTATTATAATTCCAGAAGGTAAATATAGAGTAGGATGAGGTTGGAGAAGGAAGAGAAAATTACCTCATAGTGTCAAAGTTTTGTTGTTCCCTTATGATAGTAATGTGCCTTAATTATTTTATTTGAGGTATAAAATTCCTCATACTTTTCAGACTTTCATATTTGAAGTCAAGAGATTATTTACTCCACTTTTGTGGAAAATTTAAGAGTCAAAGGGACTGAATTCAATCTCTCCTCTAAATGCTCACTCCCCAAGGTGGGTAAATCACTTCTCCTTGGGGCTTTGTTTCTTCATTTGTAAAATGAATTTGTGCTACTAGCTGATTTCTGGGGTTTCAGTCTTCCAATTCTCTATGACCCTGTGGATATGCTCAAATAAGGGGGCCTTCAGTTTAATTCAATGAATATTAATTAGGTCACAAGGTCATAGATTTATACATAGACAGGCTCTTTGGGGTTATCTAATTCAATAACTTCATTTTAGAGATAAGTAAATTCAGGCCCAGGGAGGGCTCACAGTGCAGTAAACCAACCTGTTTCATAATCTTTTTTTCTTGCTTTGCCAAAGGTGAGGGAAGATGCAAAGTAGTCAGCTGGAACTTAGCAGGGACATTCTAGCTAATTAGGGATTTTAGAAAGGTCTACAGAGGTCATCTCTCTCATTAGCTAACAGCCTAAGGAGAAGGAATAGACCATTTGTGTCTTTGAGGGAGAGAAAATTAAAGGCTGAAGAGAAGTTCTTGAAAGGTTCTTTGATACCCATGTACCTTAAGAGCTCTCCAGAGTATCTGCATCTTTTGCATGCCCCGCCCCCTCCTTTTAATAATAGGAGGGAAGATACTTTGGGGAGGGGAAAAATTCTCTTCCTTTATCTTCTAACCCATGAAGTCACTATTCACCTGTTGATGACAAATGATAATTTCAGACAAAGTAATTGAAATGATCAAGTTAGCCAAGAGGGAGCTACCCTCAGAGCCAGGAAGAACTGGGTTCAACTCCTGCCTTTGAAACATACTGGCTGATGTTACTTATGATCTCCATAATCTAGGCAAATCTCTAAAACTCAAAGTTACATAGAAGGTAGTAAAATGCATTAGTAGAGAGAATTTTCTCATGGGGGGAAGGGTCCCTGTGCCAATGAAATCATATCCAATCTTTAACCATAAATGTTAATTTTGGAAGCTCAAATCTGAGACATCAAACAACATCATGGTACTGAAGTATTTTTTCTTTTCTTTCTTTCTTTCTTTTTTTGGACGGGGGGTGGGGGGGTGGGGGGGCAGTATGATCAGAGATGCCTTCCCCAACCTCTAACCCAGAAAAATAAAGGAACACTTATTCAGATTTCCAGGGTGGAAAAAAAGGACACTCGTTCAAATACTAAGGGGAATTTCTTTCCATATATTTCACTCAATCACAAGGAACAAGAATAACAACAAAACCTGATGCTCAAAAATAAAAGATACAGAGGTCATCTTAGCCAATCAGTACCTGAATAGCAATGTTCTCTATGACATCCTTGACAAGTGGTCATCCAGTATAAAAAAATGCTAATGTTAGTGACTTCACTACATTTGGGGGTAGCCTGCTTGATTTCTGAAGAGGTGCAATTGCTAGCTATCTTTATCCCTGTATGCCTGAACTCTGCTGTCTCTCAGAAATTTCCAAAAATTAATCCTAATTCAGTTCTCTCTAGCCATGAAAAATAAGTCTAGTACTTCCAAATATATTGTAGAATCTCAGAATTAAAAGGGGACCTCAGAGGCATCCAATAGATACCTGAACAGAAATCTTCTCTGTGGCATACTAGAAAGATAATCTAATGATAGAACATATACTACTTCTGGAAGTAGTAAGACATTTGCCTTTATATATTTCAGATTTGAACAAGCAGCCTTTCATAAGAGAAAGGGTAGCTGATTCTATTCCAAATAACTAATGTTCAACAAGTAGATTATGGATATTCTGTCATCATTCAGCATCTTCACAGTCTTGAAAAAGCTTTTTTTAAAGGAGGGTAGGATGGGGTAAATTGAGGACATTACGATTAAATATTATACATAGTCTAGGAGTTCACCTGGCATCTATGAACTTAAAAAAAAATATTTTGATAACTGCATTTCAACATAATTGGTTTTCTTTATAAAATCTATGTATTTTATTTTATTCTATTCATTTATTTTTTATGGTTCTGAAAAGGCACTATACTAGAATGCCAAAGATGGTGACACAAAAAAGATTAAGAACCCTGGGGCTAGTCAATATTGCCAAATGGGGGAAGATGGTTTTCAGTTTTCCAATATATTTAGACTTCAAATTGCATTTTGGCTTCAATAGCTTAGGTGTGTGGTCCCAAATTCAGTGGATTACTGTATAGCTTGAACTTTGTCTCCTAATAAACTGAGAAAGTAAGTTTGAGAAATGAACTGTTATAGTGTGTTTTTAAGAATTCTCAAGTTATATTAAAAATAGGAACTTCCCTTTAAAAAAGTCAGACATTTTGCAAGATTGATCTTTGCATAAAATAATGAAATCTGCTTTTTGGATTAAAAAAAGCAATAACTCAGCAAGACCCTGGCACAAGCGATGTTCCCCTGTTGAATCCCATTCTGTTTTGGGATGAAAAAGAGAATGAGTTTGAAAAAAGGCTGACATATTTAATGCATGTAAAACTGTAAAGATAATATATTTTTAATAAGCTTCTGTCTGTGCTGTCACTTTTTACAATGACAGTGCTATAGAGCATTCATTTCAAAACAAGAATTTTAAACAGAGGACTGACTTTGCTTGTATTACTCTTCTTTTCTTTCCTTCTCGACAAGCACCATTTTATAGAGAACCAAACCAGTAAGCATGAAAACATATAATCCAGGAGAAGTGAAATATAATTGTGTAATTGAAGCAGGCTCTAGAATCAAAGCAGGTTTCAAAATGCAAAGCACTGACCTTTTACTTTAAAAAGCAGTCTCCCTTGCAAATTTCTTACCTAATCATTCAAACTCTCTATATTAGAGTTAGGTTAGCTAGTCAAAAGTCCCATAAAGATTTTTGTCTCTGAAAGTCCATTCCATTTGCTACATTTTAAGGGATGCTCAAATTCCTAAGTGAAAGAATTTTACTTAAGGGGAGAACCAGCCTTATGTAAAACTGTGAAATGGGCAATATTTATCTTTGCCAACCTAGTACCCTTCTCCTTTATCCCAGTGCCTCTGCCGTCCCAGAATAGATGCCTATTTTGTAAATTATTCCAACTATGGTGTGGTGTTGCCTGATAAGATTTTATGGTTTAAACTTCCTTGCATATTTGCATTTAAATAGAAAGGGATTTTTGTTTGTATTTACTTGTTTTAATAAATAAAGAGCTTCCAAAAGACAAAGGAATGGCTCTCTAATGGTAGAATTTCAGAAACTTAGCTTATATACTGTACAGGAAGGGAGGCTTTCCAGGAGCAACTTAAATTGTATTATATATGGAATTATCTAGATTCCTATTGATGAGCCTTCTGAAGATGCCCCCATGGAAATATGAAAATCATGAAATTCTATAAATTAGGCCTTATCTTCAATCCCCAAAACCCTCAAAAGAAGCTTTTGTTATATATAGAAATGATAACGCAAAAGCAACCCATAAATTGGTTTGTAATTTGTCAAAAATTAAAAGCTCTCGGGCAGCCAGGTGGCACAGTGGATAGAACACCAGCCCTGGAGTCAGGAATACCTGAGTTCAAATCCGGCCTCAGACACTTAACACTTACTAGCTGTGTGACCCTGGGCAAGTCACTCAACCCCAATTGCCTCACTAAAAACAAAACAAAACAAAACAAAAAACCAAAAAAAATGAAAAGTTCTCTCTATATTTCTAGTTGGTCAAGACACACCATCACCTAAAACTGAACAAGCCAATATATGTGTGTGTGTGTGTGTGTGTGTGTGTGTGTGTATGTCTATGTCTATGTCTATGTCTATGTCTATATACTTTTGCAACATTTTACCCTTAAGAAACAACTTCAAATGGATGAACTAATATGATTCTTACAATAACCTTGTGAGATAGGGGTTTTTGTTTTGTTTTTATTTTGTACGTATGTTAATTTTTGTATCACTATAAAGAACTCTTGGTGTTAGATTTCTTCTAGCTACACATATCTCTGAAATTTATTACAGTCAGGACATCAACTAAAACTACTAGAATATATAGCATAAGAACACAGCAGACAGTTAAAAGATGAACAAATGGGGACTGAGATAGTAAGATTTAAGATATAGGCCTGGAAGGGACTTTAAAAGTCACCTGGTATAAACCCTTCATTTTAGGGCAGAAGAACTAAGGCCCGTGGAAATGATATGGTGTTCCCAAGGCTACAAAAGAATTAGCTGAACTAGATGTTGCAACCAATGTAAATGTATTTTTAGAGGGTTACTTAATTGAAATTTGAATACAGTACTTTTCAATCTAAGTATATTGCTTTTCTGATGCAAATGACATTATTCTGTGGATTACATGATCCTACCTCCCATGAATGTTACCTATAAGGATATAAGGCAGTGTGAAGGTGATGTTATCAGGGAAGAGGTTGTTTTGAAATCTCAGTACAGAATTAGCTCTATTGACTTTTTCTTTTCTTTTTTACTTTTTTCCTTTATCTTTCTTTATCTTTCTTCTCCTCCTTCTTTTTGCTTTTGGAGGGAAATGTTTGAGTACTGTATTTCTGTGAAAAAACATTTCTATTTCTATCTTTGACCTGACTATATGAAAGGAATAATGCAATGACTGAATAGATCACTTTTTCCTTTATTTTTTCTGCATATTTCCTTGCTATCATCCATATTAATTTCCTGGGACTATTTAAAGATCATGGAAAGATTCTTTTCAGTTTATTTTTTAATTTTATATTCAATTAACAAGTGTTCATTATTTTTTCTACCTTTCATTTCCTATTCCCTTTGCGTGACATTGAACAACAACAACAAAGGGGAAAATAAATAAAAACCTCACAACAAATATGTAGTCAAGTAAAGCAAATTCCTGCCTTGGCAATGTCCAAAAATATGTGCCTCGGGGGCAGTTAGGTGGTGCAGTGGATAAAGCACTGGCCCTGGATTCAGGAGGACCTGAGTTCAAATCTGACCTCAGACACTTGACACTTACTAGCTGTGTGACCCTGGGCAAGTCACTTAATTCTCATTACCCTGCAAAACAAACAAACAAACAAAAATGTGTGTCTTGATGTATATCTTGAGATCATCACCTCTCTGCCAGAAGGTAAGAAGCATTATTTAATCTTAGGTCCTCCAAAGTTGTGATTTGCATTACAAATATGAATCCTCAAATTTGTCAAAAGGGTTCCCCTTTATAATGTTGTTATTATTGTATAATTTTCTTATTTTAGCAAGCCTTTTTTCAATCAGTTCCTGTAAGTCTTCCTAGCTTTCCCTGAAACCATCCTTTTCTTTATTATGGTATAATAATATTCCATTATGTTCATATAACATAATGTTTGTTTAATCATTGCCCAATGGATGGTCTTCCCCTTAGTTTCCATTATTTTTTTTCTACTACAAAAAGAAAAATAATAAATGTTTTTCTACCCATGGGTTATTTTTCTCTTTCTTTGATCTCTTTGGGCTCTAGACCTAGGAGTAACATCAGATTACAGGATATGCACAGTTTAATGACCTTAGGGACTTCCAAATTATTTTCCAGAAAGGCTGAACAAACGCATAGCTCCACCAACAGCAGAATCTATTTTTCCATACACCTTCACTACAGTTGTCATTTCCTTTTGCTCTCATCAATCAAGCATTCAATCCATTAATATTTATAAAGCATCAACTATGTGCCGAGCACTGTTCCAAGTGCTGAGGACAGAAAAAGAGGCAAAAGACAGTCCCTTGACCTCAAGGAGCTCACAGTCTAATGAAGGAGACAACAAGCAAACAAATGCATACAAAGCAAGGTAATCTGATGGCTCTAAGATAGAAATTTAGTGTTACTTTAATTTGCTTTTATCTAATTAGCAGTAATTTAGAGAATTAAAAAAATATAATTATTGATAGCTTGAATTTCTTCCTTTGAGAACTGCCTCTGGGTGGCAGTTAGGGGGCTCAGTCGATAAAGCACCGGCCCTGGATTCAGGAGGACCTGAATTCAAATCCAGCCTCAGACACTTGACACTAAACTAGCTGTGTGACCCTGGGCAAGTCACTAAACCCTCATTGCCACCACCCCCACATCCCCCCCCCCAAAAAGAGAACTGCCTCTGTGTTTCTCTGTGTGTGTGTGTGTGTGTGTATCTCACCATTTATCTATCACTATTTATCACCATTCATTGAATGGCTCTTGTTCTGACCACTAATTCTTAATGAATTAACCTGGGTTTAGTATAAAGATGTGAACACTCATGTCATCATCATTTGCTGCATTTTATTTGAGAACCTTTAGCTATGTAGATGAGTAAAAACCTTTCACCTGTGATGGCGACAGACCATTGAAGAAGATTTGTAAACAAAATAATGTAGTCAAAAGAGCACTGGATTTGGGGTCAGAGAACCAGAGTTCAAATTCCAGTTCTACTATTTATTATCTATGACATCGGGCAAGTCATTTAGCCTCTCTAAACTATAAGTCTGTGAACTTGTGAATTAGAGGATATGTAGTAGTTGCTGTCTAAGGCTGCTTTCAGCTCTAAAACTACATCCCTCTGCTGCTGGGGGTGGGGATGGGGAGGGGAGTAAAAAGAATAAGGAAAAAGATATTTCTATATCATAGAGGATGGAGAATGAAGATAATATTTCAAAGAATCATTAAGATCTCAAGGTTTGAAAGGACCTCAAATTTTATATAATGTACACCTCCAGCCCTCAACTTTATAGTTATTCCTTTTAAAACATTCCTAAATCATGATCCTCAACCTTTGTTAGAAGCACTCCAATAGTTGGGGACTCACTACTTTCTGAAGCAGCCAATTCCACTTTTAGTCAGTATTAATTGTTAGGAAGCCTTTCCTTATATTGAACAAAAACCTACTTCTCTATTACTTCAACCCATTGATGTTAGTTCCCTCCTTTGGGTCCAAATGCAGCAAATCTAACCTTTTTTTCTTTCAAATATTTGAAGACAAATACCATGTTCACATGAAGGTTTCAATTCTCCAAGCTAAATAGCCTCTCTAGCCAATCCTCATGTGGTCTGGTTTCCATCCCCTTTATCTATGTTCTTTGCACCTTCATGTGTATGCCATCAAAATTATAAATATACTACTTTCATGACCAGAGATAAACACAATGACTCAGATGAAGTCTAATCAGGGCAGACTATGCTAATACTACCACCATCCTTCTTAAGGATATTTATGCTTCTACTAAGATTTTAATTTTTACTTTCATGTTAAGCTGTTGAATCATATTGAGCATTCAATACCCTAACAGACCCAGGACATTTTCACTTGAAATGTAATTTAATCACACTTTCCCCATCATGTTTGTGTGTGGGTGTGTGCAAACACACACAATTTTAAAAGTACAATTGTAGATATATATCTTTAATAGAGATAAGATCTCTGTTAAATTCCATATTTTAAGATTTGGTCACTTTTTCTAACATGTCAAGATATTTCTGGATCTCAGTTTTGCTATACAAAATATTAATAATTTTTACCATCTTTGAGTCATCTGAAAATATCATAAGCACCTGTATTTTCATTCAAGTCATTGATAAAAACAGTGATCAGAAGTATAGACAAATATATAAGTATAGATAGCACTTTGGCCTTCCATTGATGATGTCCCTTCCAGTCAAAACAAACACTATTCACTGTGTTTGGGGCATGGTTATTATAAAAGCTACAAGTACATCAAACTATTGTTATTTAGGCTATAACCAGTCATCTTGAATGCAATAATATGTTGGGAGATTTTGTCCAATGTATGAAACATTTTTGCAGGTTTATTTCCTTTATCTGTTTGTCTAGAAACTCAGTCACAAAGGGACATAAGTTCAACCTGGAATTTTGTTTCTTTGTTTGTTTTATGGTAATCACTACTTCCCTTTTTAAAGTACTAAGATATGTGTGGGCAAAGGAGCCCCATAAATGGTATGGGGTTGTTGTCCTCATACTATACCTTTTTTTTAGATGTATAAAATATAAAATTGAAGTCTACAAACTAAAAATAGTTTACATAGGGTAAAATAATACATACTTATTTTATTCTTAACTATTCACATCTTACCATCATTCTCCTCTATCAACCACTCTTCCCACTGTGTGTCACCACATTGTCTTCTAAGATTCTAAAGAGACAAGTTTAGAAATATAAACAAAGGGCCCTACTTCACACAGCAGGGAGGGAACTAAGTGGAATTCATTAAAGCAATAGGGGTAGAAGCTTAAAATGTCATCATTTCTTAGAGTTAAAAAGCATTATATTTATTAGTTAGTCTAACCTCCCTATTCACAGTGAAAGAACCCTATTTTTGTAAAATATCTCTGACAGTTGTCATTTAGCTTTTGCATTTTACTTGGCAAGATAACACATGTTATTGTTAGAAAGTCTTGTGTGCTGGTTGTTAGACAGTTCTTCATCTGAATCTGATTCCCAATAGCCTCTTTCCTTTTGGTTCTAGTTCTGCTCCCTAAACACAAAGAGAGTAATTTAAGTCCCACTTCCACATGAATGCCTTTCAAATCTTTATAAGCAAGTACTGTATTTCTCCTGATTATTTTCTTCTCCAAGTTAGATGCCCCTAAGTCATTCCTTCATGTATGATATTGATTACCTTTCAATATGCACATGCATCTTTACTAAAGGCATTCACCACTATTATAGAGGAGTATGCCCTTGTATCATGTCCCCATATTACTAGAGTACTTTTTTTAATGAAGCCTATGTTCCCTCAAGAATTTTACTTGACAAACAATGAATGAAGATTGCCTAATATCTAAATAATTACATATAATTAGCACATTGGATTAGTATATAAGTATATACATCTTGGATAGACACTACTAATATTCAGTCAGTGGGGGCAGAAATTGAAAAAAAAGTGGGTTGGCTTAGATTTGGGAAGTTATGCAATACTCTTCAATGATCTCAAGTTGCCTCTGGGTGGAACTAATTTTTGATAATTCTATGCACATGCAAATCATAGAACACAGCAATGACCAAGGAATTTTGTTTTTTAATGAACAAAAAGGTCAATGAAGAAAAATATAGGAGGTATAGATAGGTAGTATCTTATTACCAATGATAACATATATAAAGAAGTGATATAAAAGATAGTAACTATAATCAGAAGTAGATGAGTTACTAATGTTGCAAGAGCAAGGGATAGATGACTTGAGTAACACACTGGTACTCAAGAAATGTCAAAAATAAACAAATGGAAAAAGTCCTCTAGCTTATTTGATGAAACCCCTATAAAGGATTTATGAGTGAATATGGAAAAGAATCACACACAATGAGAAATGTATGGGTTAACCTCTTTCATACTGGACATGGTCCCCCAACCAACGAGATTGTAGAACTGGTGAAATAATAAAGAATATTTATTTCTGGACCCTTTACCATCCTGTGAATCTTCCTCAGACACACCCAATTTTTCTGATGAAAATAGCTGGTGAATATTTTGGTGAAGTATCTCTCTTCTTATTTATTAAAATTGTTGTTTTTAAAACTGGATATGTAAATAGACCCCTGCATTAATACATTAATTTAATCACATAACTCCTTTTACTCTACAACAGGATTATATTAACATTTGGTTAGAATTTCCTTTTTGAAAGTAACATTACTTGAGTCATTTTACTTTCTACACAGTCTGGCCATAGGATTATACCTTTTTCTGTCCCAACATTCTTTTGGAAATGACTTCCCTGAATTGTAGGGTATGTCCTTAACTGAAAATTCTCTTCCAAGGGTTTTATTCTGTTAAGGGCTAAAATTCTAGCTAAACTGTCTAAAATATCTAATGAGTGGTCGCCAATAAATTATAAGCTTTAGCAAGAGTTAGACATTTAAGCATTTATTAAGGAGAATAAGAATTTGGTAAAGAGAGAAGAAAAGGCTTAGATTCCTATCTATTAAAGGGAGAGCGCATTTCTAGCTCCCTTCTCCACCAGCATCCCCAGGAAAGAGTACGAGTCAGAGCACCCAGCTCTTCCTTCTTCCTCCAACTAGCAAATGTCACTTCCTGACACCAAAGAAAAGACTCATGGTCCTGCCCTCAAAGACCTTCCTTCATGGCAGAGCTTTTCTGCAGTAAGTCTTCAGCAGGTGGCGTCATTCCAATTGTTACAATTCCCTATTATTAATTACTCATTATTAAGGATAGAGATTTCACCTGTGAGTTCACTAGTATATAGAACTTGAAGATGAGGTAACTCCCTCTACCCATATAGGCCTACCCCTACTCCATAATTTATGTAGTTCGCTAAAACACTGAGAGGTGAAGTCATTCATCAGTCATATAGCCATTATATGTCAAAGGTGGGAATTAAATTCAGATCTTTTTGACCTATGGACAAGCTCTATACCAACTAGGCAAGATTTCAAATGCTTTTTGGCAATTAACCCTACATAGGCTTATAATGGTATTTTTGACTATTCATGGGTATATATATATGTCTTCTCTCCACAAGTGGATTTCAATCTCCTTGAGGACAAGAACCACCTTAAACTTCTTGTTGTCAACTATAGCTTTGAACACACAGTAGATACTCAAATAATTTTTGTACTCAAATACATATTTCATCATAAGGATTATTCCTCCAATCTCACATAGAATTTTAGATATGCTAACATACTTAGCAACTCACTAGTATTCAGCTCCATTATTAAGACACTGTCTCAGCCTCAGCCACTGGAGCATTTTTTCCATGATTTTTTTTTCATGGCCATTTAGCGTACTAAAAAGGAAATTAGTCCTACTGCCCTTATGGAATGAGTGCATATTTAACTTCCATGCCATAGACAGAAATTCAGTTTTATGAGCCAGTTAAAGAAGAAAGTGCATGGTGTGCCTTTTGCAGTGCTCAGTTATTGATATATGATTTTTTTTCTCAAGGCTACGCTGAGGAGGTAGCAGAATATGACTTTTTAAAATGTGAGTGAAACTTTCATTTGAAGTCTTTCCACTACATGACTTCAAGCAATTGGCTTGATGGCTTAAATAGTCACAGGCTGTAGGTTAAAATAGGAATGAGACAGAAAACTCTTACAACAACACTAAAGTTGAGGCATAATAACTGAAAACCAACGTAATACTTCATAGAGCTGTCCTTATTCAACCTTCATGGTGTTTAGTCTTGCAATACCTTTGCTATGAATCACATTGTAGGGCATCGTATGTCATACAGAACAGACACTGTCACAAGTCTAAGTTTTCCCTTAGTATGATTCGTAAATTCTTTTCAACCAGAGCTTTTCTGTTGAGCTGACATAGTTATAAGGCACTGAATATTTGTTCAAACTATTTTGAAATGATTTTCCTGCCAGAACACGTTATGAAAACCACTGCTAAACCTCCACAAAAATGGGCAAGGGAAAAATGCCCATTAATATTGTTGCCACTGTACATACAAACTCTGACAAGTCTACAATTCCTGGCCACCTCATCTACAAATGTGATAGAATTGATCAGAGAACTATTGAGAAGTTCAAGAAGGAGGTTTATGACATGTGAAAAAGCTCCTTCAAATATGCCTAGGTCTTGGATAAATTGAAGGCTGAACATGAATGTGGTATCACCTTTGATATATCCTTGTGGGGAATTGGAAACCAGAAAGCTTTATGTGACTATTAATGATGCTCCAAGACAAGGTGACTTTATCAACAACATGATTACAGACTGATCTCAGTCTGACTGTGCTTCTCTGATTACTGCTGTTGGTTTTGGTGAATTTGAAACTAGTATCTCAAAGAATGGGTAGACCCATAATCATGCCCTTTTGGCCTTCACACTACATGTGTAATACTACTACTGATAATTGGTTTCAAGAAAATGGATTCCATAAGACACCACCTCAACCCCAGCAAATAGAGATATGGGAAAATTGTCAAGGAAGTCAGTATCTATATTAAGAAAACTGGCTACAACCCTGACATGGGAGCTTCTGTGGCAATTTCAGGTTGGAATAGTGATAACATCCTGGAGCCTTGGTTCAAGAAATAAAATGTCACTCATAATGGTGGCAATGTTAATAGAATTATACTGCTTGAAGCTGTGAATAGCATTCTGCCACCAGCTTGTCCAACTGACTAGCCCCTGCTTGTCCAAGATATCTATGAGATTGGTGGTATTGGTATGGTACCTGTTGATTGTGTGGGAGACTGGGAAATCAGGCATGGTGGTCACCTTTGCCCCAGTCAGTGTTACAACTGAAGTAAAGTCTCTTAAAATGCCCCATGAAGTTTAAGTGAGGCTCTGTCCAGGGATAACATTGGTTTCATTGTCAAGAATATGTCTGTCCAAAACGTCCACCATTGGTAATGTGGCAGCTGGCTTCACTGAACAGGTCATTATCCTGAACCACCCAAGCCAAATAAGTACTGGCTACACACCTATTCTGGATTGTCACACAGCTCACATTGCTTGCAAGTTTGCTGAACTGAAGGAGAAGACTGATCACTGTTCTGGTAAGAAGCTGGAACCTGGACCCAAATTTCTGAAATCTGATAATGTTGCCATCATTGGCAAGATTATACACAAGCCCATATGGATGGAGAGAGCTTTTTCTGATCATCCTTCTCTGTATCATTATGTTGTTTATGATATAAGGCAAACTGTTGCCATTGGTATCATCAAAACAGTTGACAAAAAGTCTTCTGGAGCTGGCAAGGTCAAAAATCTTCCCAGAAGGCCCAGAAGTCTAAATGAATATTCTGTACAACACCTATCACCTCATTCCTAATCAGTGATGGAATAATTGTCTTAGAACTGTTTTTTTTCTCAATTGACCATTTAAGTTTAATAGTAAAAGACTGATTAGTGCTTACAACACATCACTTCAGGAAGAAAGGAATGTTTTATGAACCCTTTGTTTCATACCAGCTTTAAATTATTAATTTTTAAAATCAGTAATTTTTAGGGGAGACAACTTGACCAAAAATCTGTCACAGAATGTTGAAACCATTAAAACAGTATAATGCAAACCAAAAAATTCTTCAAGGGGGTAATAGCAGCCCTTCAGATTTTTCTATTAGTGACATTTAATCATTACCTTCTTATCCTTCAATATCTTCCTTCATAACCACCTCTTCTTAGATTGCCTTTTCATGATATTCATGGGGTTGTAGATCATACGGTAGTTCATATTCCAAAACTTCTCCTGTGGACCTAAATTCATGTCTGATCCACTCTCATGAAGGTCAGCACCTTTATGTGCTTCTACAAAAATGTCTCTGGGAATTTCTCAATTAGCTTATGAATGAGTTACCCAGTTTTCAAGCCTGGATAATCACTTCATAGTTGACTATCTGAATCTTTGCCTTGATTGGATCTACTTGTCCTTAGAGTTTGCCAAAGCATGACTCTTATCTCTCTTCACCTTAGAATTGCACTGTGGCTACTCTATCAGGCAAAATCCTTGACACTGATGGTGCTGGTCTCAGATTCACTAGACTCTGCTTTTATAGGTTTCCCTTTCTGGCTCTCTTTCTCATTCCCAAAGCCTCTCACCAATGAATGTTTCTAATAAAAATTTGTGCTCTATGCCCAATTATCCTGGTAAATGATGTATTTTCCTTATTGGATATGCCTGTTGCAACAGTATCAAAGAATAATGATAGATCTATAGCTAGAAACAATCTTAGAAATCATCTAATCTAATACTCCATTTTGTAAATAAGGAAACTGAACTCCAAAGAAAGGAAATGATTCATCCCAATTATTCAAATCATACAACCATAGATAGCTGGCCTGGGCACCCTCCTTAAGTAGAATTTTTGGGAGTTCTTCACTCCAACCTCCTGTCTACAGGGCATAGCATAATAGATGATGAGACTTCTAATGACAAACTTCCTGGGGGCATGATGGAGAAGTCTGAAGGAGTTCAGCTGGGTGAGAAATGAATGGGTTCTCCTTTCTTTGGGCATGATTCACCAACATGCACTGAACTCATATACTTAACATATCGTTTACTGCAGCAAAAATTAAAGAGTATGTCATGAACTCCTTTTTGGAGTCACATGTTTAGAGCAGATTTTCAGAAGTGGTAGAGGGAGTTCAGGAACCACCTATACTCTTTATGGAAAGGATTAAAAAACAAATTGTGCATGTATAAGCACGTGTGTATACATATGTATGTGTGTACACCTGTGTATATCACTTTATATTTGAAAAATGGAAATAAATAATATGTGAGTTATAAAACTTCCAGAGTTTTGTGAACATGAAATAAGATCACACATGCAATACCCTTTGTAATTAAAAGTCTTTCTATATGTATGAGCTATGACATACATATCTGGGACCCCATTTCTGGATCATGGACTATAATAAAGGAAAACAGGGAAAATCCATTGCTGGAAAATAGTTTCCCTTTAGCAGTTCACTAACCTAATGGGTTATGTAAGAGCTGGCAGTCTTGGCACTTGTGATAGATGTTCTTTCATCATGACTCCTATCTCTGACTCCCTTACAAAATTAGATTCTCTTCCATAATCCTCATTTCCAGTAGTCTAGCTCACTGATCAATCAAGTTTAAGGCTGCAGCATTGGCTACCACAGACATTCAAGTCTAACTTATAGAATCCTGGATGATGGATAACTTGGACAATTACTATCCATGCATTGCCACTCATAAAGTAATCAGGAAATCCAACTTTCAAGAGCAGTGTAAAGAAAAATCATCCAACTGTGAATGCTTCAAGACTCAAATTATGTCACTTCCTGCCACAACATATGTTAAAGAAGTATAGTTTCCCTAGAATCACTCAGACCTAAAGTAGATTAGGGCAATCACTTCTTGGTGTCTCACAAATTCTGTTCCTTCTTTTAGAAACTTCTGAGGTCTCACAAAGATAAAAAGGCAATATCAAAAAAGCAGCTAAATAATTATAATTGCAATCACACACACACACACACACACACACACACACATATATATATATATATATATATATACTTTTAGTTACAAAGTGCCCTGCAAGGACAGTTAGGCGATGCACTAGTTGGAGTGCTGGGCCTGGAGTCAAGAAAATTTATCTTCATGAGTTCAAACCCAGCTAGGACACTATCTGTTTCATCTTGGGCAAGTCACTTAACCCTGTTTGCCTCAGCTTCATCATCTGTAAAATAAGCTGGAGAAGAAAATGGCTGACCACTCTAGTATCTCTGCCAAGAAAACCCTTATGGGATCATGAAGAGTCAGATATGACTGAAAAATGAAAGTTTTACCTGTGTAAAACAGAAACCTGGAAGGGGTGTAACACATATATTATTAATCTCCATTTTTCAAATGCTAAAATTGCCTCTCAAAATTATGCCATACATAGTAAATTCATCGTATTGACAAATGGCCCATAGATGGAAGGAAAAGCTAATTAATTGAATACATTGGAAGTATCATATTTAGAAGAACACTGAGAAACTGGAACATATCAAAATTAAAAATAGATAGGGTCATTAAAACTATGTCCTATGAATATAGATTAAACAAACTAGGGATATTTAACCTGGAAAAGGGAATAATTAAGGAGATTGTGATTGTTTTACTAAAAATTTTTTTAGTAAAAAAACAAATATATTTGGTCTCCTTGGCCCCCTAGAACTAAAAACAATAGAAATTTATGGGAAGCTTATTTCTGTTCAATTTAGGGTTGGGGTGGGGTGGGGTGGGGAATGAACTCTTTCTATAAATGCAAACCATCCCCAAGTAGTAAGGGCTATGAGGAAAGATAATAGGTTGCTAATTATTAGAGGTATTACAACAGAGGGTTAATTATAACTTATTGGAGATATGGTAAAATAAATTCCTGTTTTGATTGGACTCAATGATTTCTGAGGTCCCTTTCAATTCTAAAATATATGTCTAACTTACTGGTCAGACAGACAAGTGGTAGGTTCCAAGTCCATGACTTCAACCCTACTCTTAATTCAAGTTCCCTTTCTATCTCATCAGAACACTCCAGTTAGCCTTTGGAATAGCCATCTCTCTGGGGACCTAGTTCTTTGAAAATCTAACTGTCATTCAAGATGAATCTCTGTGGATACATTAATGACCAGATCTCAAGTAGATACCTTGCTCCCTAGCAATGACCAGTCATTAAAATGACACAAAAAGCTAGATCTTTCAAAGTATTTCATCCATACTTACTCCAAAAAGGCCAATCATAAAAATTGTAGCTTTATAAATTAACCCTAAATCTGAAATGTCAGTAGAGTCAATAAAATCTAACATTCTTGGCCCTGTCTCTTTTTTATGAGAAAAATCACTGGACCTCTTTTGCCATTTTTATAGGAACTAAAGCAGAAGGAGATTTGAACAGCTTTGGTCTCTCAACATTTTATTGCCTGTGCCCAGTGGAGCCTGTTTAGGAAACATTAACAAGAAGTCATAAAATAATCCAACTTTGTCCCATTAACAAATTAATCAAGTACTAAAAATGCCTTATGAAAGGGAACTGGAGTGAAGAATAGGATACAGAGGGTCATTTCCCATCCTTCCACTCCCAAAAAAGCCTTTTCTGTGCTTTCAGAAGATACCGAAATTTTACAAAGCCAAAGCTAAGTGTAGAATTCAAAATTTCTGCTCTTCATGTAAAGATAATAGGCCCTAGGTGATACAAACTCTTTTTTTTTTTTTTGGTGGGGCAATGGGGGTTAAGTGACTTGCCCAGGGTCACACAGCTAGCAAGTGTCAAGTTCTGAGCTGGATTTGAACTCAGGTCCTCCTGAATCCAGGGCTGGTGCTTTATCCGCTGCACCACCTAGCTGCCCCCCTGATACAAACTCTTATGATTTGTTGAAATCAAAAACCCTTTCCTAAAATCTTTGTCCATATTCTGACCTATATGTTGTTTTTTGTTTCTCTAAACCTTCTTGGTCAATAAGTTTTATCACCCATCCTTAAACTTCCTGCTACTGATATTCTATTTTCTGCTTTGAATTAGAGTTCTGAATTAGATTTTATATTTATTAAAGATGTTGATTTGAAAGGGTCAATCAAAATTCCTTATTGAAGGAGAAATATGGGGTAGAGTCAACTCTACTTCATTATATCACAACTAAGGAAAAAATGTCTGCAAACTACATTTCACCCAGTTCCTCAAATTATACAATTAGAATCCTTACATTATGTCCAATAAAGAGTAACTTGAAAAGGCGGATTAGGTTTGAGCATGAAATATGGGTTCATATGTTCCTGTTATGGACAAATGTCAGAAAATTATGTGAAATTTCAGTTGTCTTCTTCTCTTGTTTCTTTCTCTCCCTACAGAGATTTGCTGCAGAAAAACTTAATCAATTGCATACTAATGGAAACAACAGTGGTACCCATTTAGATGCGAAGGCATTTATAACACAGATATGAACCCTCCATGGGAACCTACTATCGAGCCAGTACAAAGGTAGGAAGATGTTTTAGTAAGATATGTTTATAATCTTTGTCTCTTTCTTTGCCCCTTCATTTTCCCACATGCAGGATCTCAAGTCTATTTTCTTTTATTCTCCATAGATTCCTGATTAGCATGATCATTAACTAGCATTTTTAGCATGTACTATGTAAAGTGCCATACTGGAGAAATAGTATGGGATAGTGGATAGAGAAAAGACTTTGAAAGCATGAAGAGCTGGTGTTAAGTTTTATCACTGATACTGTTTCTGTGACTTTGGGAAAGTCCCTTAAACTCTCAATATCCCAGGTGACTACAAGTTGTTTAGCAATAGTCAATCTGCATTGGTTGAGGAAGTGTCCTCACCAGAAATCACCAGAATCAATGAAATCATAGGTATAGGGATCCCCTTCATGCCCCTCTCCTAATTTGCCTTAGGATATAAAAAATAATAGCTAGCATTTATTTATTTATTTCAAGTTTGTAAAGCACTCTACATGCCTTATTGGTAAAACATCCAATTTAGAAAATGTACCATGTAGTTAAAATATGACAGTTACATTAAAAAGACAGTGCTAAATGCTAAAAATGAGGTACAGAAGGGTACAGAGGTAGGGGAAATCACTAAGGGCTGAGACAGATTTGTAAGTCTTTCTTGAATAGATGGAAATTGCATTGGCCTCATAAATTAAGACAAATGTAGAGAAATGGATTAGTTGCAGAGGGCATCAGAAAAGCAGAACATCATCTGTCAATATACTGAACACAACACTGAACAAGATATATAGAATGTTTGAGAAAACATGAGTAGGACAGAATTGGAACAATTCATGTAAAGGATTATTGGGAAGTAAGTTTGGAAAAGTTGGTAGATGGTAGGCACTAGAGAAATGTGAATACTGTGGTGGCAGGCACATAAGGGAAGACAGGGGAAAATGTGCAAAGTTGTATGGATACATTAATGAAGAAGGTATATGTAAAATGTATTGGAGAAAAGATAAATTGTAGTTGGCATAATTAGGATATTTTTGCAATAGGTCTGATATGAGAGCATAGACTAAGGCATTTCCAATAATAATGGAATGGAAGAGGTGAAATTGAAAGAATTTATAATAAAAGAGAAAGAGAACCAGAATACAATTTTGTAAAGATTTATAAAGTATCTGCTGTGTGGACAGAGCTGTTGTCTTCTGGAGAAGACAGAAAGTTGTAATTAGAAATGGATCCTCTGCTTCTAGAAGTCATGGTAGAATAAGGGTATATAACATGTAAAAATGACTATGACAGAAAAGGATACAGGTTAACTACATTTTGGTAGGAAAAGGTACAAATAAAATGCTATGTAAAATCCATGTACTGTTGGTGAAAGAGACAGACAGGCAGACAGACAGACAGAGACAGAGAGACTGAGAGTAGACAGAGGGAAAGAAGAGGAACAAAAAGAATAACAAGAAGAACGAGAAAGATGATAAGAATTAATAAGAACAAGAAAGATGATAAGAATAAGAAAGAACAAGAAGAAGCAAAAGAACAAGAACAAAAAGAACATGAAGAATAAGAACAAGAAAAGCACAAAAACAAGAACAACAAGAAGAAATAAGAACAAGAACAAGAAAGAAGAAGAGAAGTGTAGGATAGAAGGAGAGGAAGGAGGAGAACCTAAAGATGAAGGAGATAGAAAGATTGATGAAGAAAGTTTTGAAGGGAATAGAAAGTAAGGAATAGGGGAACTTTCAAAAGGAATAGGGGAACTTCTTTCTCTGAAACAGGAGAAATGGCAGAAAAGGTAGATGAAATCAAAAGGTGGAATATATACAGTTTTCTACTGTTCTTGTTTCTAGTTGAGGAAATAAAAAGATGAGAAGTCTCAAAGAAAATATTTCTTATTTTTGTTCTTGTTCTTCTTTTTGCTTCTTGTTTTTATTCTTCATCTTTTGGCTTGTTCTTTATTCTTGTTCTTTTTATTTTTATTCTTTTTTGCAAAAGAGAAGCAATGAGATTATGGTTTCTTTGAGCCTCTAGTAATACTTTTTTTTAAAAAAAATGAGTTAGATGTCATTTGCTTTTAAAGTGAAGATTTTTCTTCGTTTTCTCAGACTATCATCTTCTTAGATCAAATTCCTTTTCAACAGTAGTTCCCTCTACTATTATCCTTAAGCCCAATCCCCACTTCATTGTAGTGTTTATTGTCCTGTGCACACCTCTCCTCTGAGTCTTCTGGATTTTCTACTCCTTAAAACTGTTTTCTTTGTTTTGAAATTCCTCTTCCTATATATTATTTCCTGCCACATTGGCACACATAGTCATACTATTATGCTCTTCAGTATCCTATACATTAAAAGAAAAAGACAATATATATTTTACCCCTAAGGAATATACTACCCGGTATGTATGTATGTATATGTGTATGTATGTGTATGATTGGCAAAGACTGAATATTAGCTATTATCAGACATAACAATGACAAGAACAATTAGCAAATTGTTAACTGCAGTTCCATTTACATGTCTATTGTGAAATATAACTGTTAGTTTGAGACCTCAAGTATTGATTATAAGTGTTGGTTCATACTTCTCCCTCCTAAGTCTACTGGAAGCCAATGTAACCAATTTAAACATATTTGCTGAGATTCAAATGTTTACTTATGTGTAGCAATGACTTTATCTCAGGACCATAAAGAAATGCCCTTGACAATAGAAATGTTATTATGACCATAACTGAAATTTTACTAATTATTCTTTTCTATTACAGAATTTTTCAATGTCTAGTTTTTATTTGTGATGATATAGAAGCTACACAAATGCAGGCACAGAACAGAAAAATGTTTCTGTCAAACAGGGAAGACAGTCACATATTTACTAAGTTAAAAAATAAGAAAAGAAAACAAGTCCAAAAGAGAAACCTCTTTAAAGTCCAAATTTACTCTTAAATAAAATTGATGGAAATAAAACATTTGTAAAAACTAAAGAAAACAGACACCAACTGAAATATTCCTATCTTTTTTTCCCTTTACATAAATTGTGCCTTCTAAAGGAATAAAGGGATCTCAGACTAGATCAGAGGGAATGAATAGGGCAGGAGCTATATAAATTACTGAATTTGCATCCTTGTTTTTTTCCTATTACTTGAAAATGATCAAATTTTACTATGGAAACTGCTGCACATAACTTTTTAACTACCACCATCAAAGACTTTTACATATATATGACTTGCCAATCTAATAGGGGAATAGAAACCACAAGTTTCAGTAATGGATGCAGAAATCTGAGCTAGTCAATGAAAATGTGATCTCTTCTGAAATATACTCACAGTGACAGACAACAGAATGGCATTGGCAGTGACTTCTCTCTTGTAACACAGATTATAACAAGTCTCAAAGAAACGATAGATACTTGTTACAGTGATCCAATTTTTATGGTTTGATTTCCTTTGAATCTGGTAACTTACCCATCAACTTCAGAGCTGTCATCACAAATAAAGCATGCTTTGACCTAAATATTATCCATTCAGCCTGACATTCAACAGTATTAAATACATCCATCCCTTTCCCTCAAAAATTTCAACTCTTTTTTTCTGACACACACTCTTGATTCCAGCCAGAGTGGTCTCTTTCCCAGACCCACAGGATAATAGGACCACAGATCTGAAAGGAACCTCAGAAATAACTTAATCTTACTATTACTACTATAGTAACCACCTTGACAACATCTCAGTAAGTAGTCATTCAGACTCTATTTCAAGAGTTGACACACTGGAGAACTCCTTACCTCTTTTCAATTTATTTTTTTTCTAAATTTATTACTACATGTGTTTATTATAAATCCCTCTCATCACACACAACACCCCAACTCCTACAGCACAATAACAATTGCAACAACAAATCTTCAAGGTTAAGTTTGCATAGTACAGCAAAACAAATTTCCACAAGGACTATGTGCAAACATGCATGACCTATCATGGTCTATCACCCCACTGGTAGAAGGTGGGAAGCACAATTCATCCTCAGTCCCCTAGACTCATGGTTTACCATTGCAATAATTTGAGTTCTAAAGTCTTTCAAAGTTGTTTTTCTCTACCATTACTAGCACTGTCTACTTCATATCATAGAGACCTTCTCTGTTTTCTCTGAAACTTTCCATTTCATCAATTATGACAAACCATCATTTCATTACCTTCAGATATCAAAATGCATTTAGCCAATCCACAGTATGTTAGTACATTATTAGTTTCTCCAGTTTAGGACTATTACAAAAAGGAACTACTATAGTTTTGTATATATGGTAATATATATTTTTCCCATTTTTTGGTTTCTTTTGGTTATATACCTAATAGTAGTATAATTACATCAAAATGTATATACAATTTAGTACTTTTGGGGGTATAGCTCCAAATTGTTTTACAGAATGGCTAGACCAATTCATATTTCCAACAGCAATGCATTTGTGTGTATCCTACAACACATCTGATATTTGTCATTCTCCTTTTTTTATTTTCATCTTTACTGATCTGATCAGTGGGAGGTAAAACATCAAGTAACTCAGTATATCTTAAGGCAGCCCAATTGTTTTTGCTTACAATAAACTGAAGTTTGTCTCTTTTGAACTTCCTCCCACTGTTCTTTTTTCTAACTTTTAAATCTAATTACCCTTCTGAGTATTTAAAGATGACTAGCATGTCTCCCAGAATAGTTTCAATATTCTAGGGTAAATACTGATTAAGGGTGGATGATATCTTACTATCACTCTTTTATTAACTCATGCTCTTAGTAGTACAACTATTTTGGCAACTAACCCTAGGATCCTGTTGCTCCAGGGTCTTATCACACTTTGTCCCTCTCCTGGGCTTCCTTATTTAACAACTCATTACAGAAGAGACTCTGGAAGACAGTTCACTCCCTCTCCCATCATGACTATATTATTTCTATATCACTTTTCTGATTTACTAGACTAGTAATTAGAAAAAAATCATCTAACATGATCTTTTCTTAATAAACTCATGCTGGCTTTTAGTGATTTACAACTATTTCCCATGTTCATAAAGTCCCCTGTCATTATAAGGCTCCAGCATTTTGTCAGTAATTTAAGTTAAATTCATCAGTCTGTTACTAGAAAAACTTACTTACTTTTAACTTCCTTTATCTTTTACCTACTTCTTCTTTCTCCTTATTCCTCTTCATCTTTTCTTTTCTGCCCTTTTCTAATCCTGTGGCACACAGATCTCCATAACTACTGAGTAATCAGTGGACATTCATTCAATAATCATTTCTGAGGGATACTTTACTTCTTGGGAATCTACCTTGTGCAGGCTTAATGGTTTTAACTCATTGACAATCATTAAATAGGGATTATTTTGATATCAACTCTCTGTTAACATCTTTTGTTCTATTCTTCCCTTTCAGATGTTTCTCCTTGTTAAAGAAAACAAAATAGGAGTGATATTGTTTTGACTTTGACTCTTCCATCCCAAACATCCCTCCTATCCTTTCATTTCAGGCCTATTCCTTCCTTTAAGTACCTTCATAGTAGTATGGTTCCCACTTATCTGTCCAGATTTATTTTCTATTACTTTTTCACAAACTATTCTACTTAAACTGACCTGCTTACTATTTAACAAGTCAGTAATAATAAGCTATCATGAGCTTCCCCTTGCTTTTGTTTTTATTTATTTTTTTAGTGAGGCAATTGGGGTTAAGTGATTTGCCCAGGGTCACACGGCTAGTAAGTGTTAAGTGTCTGAGGCCGGATTTGAACTCCAGTACTCCTGACTCCAGGGCCGGTGCTCTATCCACTGCGCCATCTAGCTGCCCCTGTTTTTATAACTATAATATTCTTATCAACATATATGGGGGTAGCAGTTAGAGCACTGGCCCTGGATTCAGGAGGACCTGAGTTCAAATCTCACCTTAGACACTTACTAGCTGTGGGACCCTGGGCAAGTCACTTAACCCCAAATTGTCTTAAACAAAAAAACAACAAGGTAAAACATTTAGAGCCATCTCCAGTTTTCATTATGTATATCTTGTCATTGGATCCAGATGGCTCTGGAAAAGAGAGTGAGTTTGGTGACCCTGCACAGCCCTCCCTCACTTAAATTCAATTCAGTACAAGCCATGTCATTGTCCAGATGCTATGGTTCTCTTCAAGAATGAAGGACAAAGAAAAACAATTTATATAGGGATAGTAATTCCCCTGCCCCCTCTGTTATCACAGAATGTAATGGGCAGATAAAGACAATAAAGTATTAATATATGCACAAAGCATAAAAAACCTACAACACTCTATATCTAATTATCCTTTTGTAAAGTGTGAAAAGATAGGTTTATTTTTTTTTCTGATTTTAATTAGAAAAGGAGCATTAACTGACTAAAGGCTGATCATGCTGTAGAAGACCTTTAAAAATCTAAGCCAGCCAAATCCTGCAGAGTGAAGAGCAGTCCAGATATGTTAAACTTCAAGAAAAAAGCTTTGTAGAATGTGACTACCAGAAGGTAGAAGAAGGAATGGGATTCTCCATTGATGATGTCTTTCTTCATAGCTGTTCCCTCAGTAGGAGACACAGCATTCAGAAGGGAAAATAGAAACACTCCCAGAGAGACAGACAGGGTTGAAATGTAGCATTGAGGACTGGGAGCAGGGAAGAATGGAGATTCCAAAGAGAACTAGTTCTGAACACTGAGCATGAAACTTTGAAGAGAATGTATTTGAATTATCCTCCTAACAGTAACACTTTATCCAGGGAAAATACTATGAGGATACTATGAGAAATGAAATGTTATCAGGGATCTGAAGTGAGTTACTCATGTGTTCCATATTTATATGCCTCACTACCAGTGTACTCTCAGTTTGGGGTCTCTCTTCCCTTCGAAGTTGTATGTATTTGTGAAAAAGTAAGCCTCGGGGTAATGGGGAAAATGGCTTTGTAAGTACTTTTTTTACCATGCTACCTTAACAAATGTCTTTATTTTGAATAAAATATATTTTTTTGAATGGCTGTTAAAAGGCTCACTGGAGAGTAAGTTCTAGTTTTAGGTGTAAGGACCCACAGAGAAACTTTTGAATCTTCGAGTGATTGCTTCTATTCAGGACTCAATCTGTTAACCTGTAGTGATAATTCAAGGAGATATTTATAATTTACTCTTTTAGAGTTATGTAACTATGTCTCTTCCCCCTACTAGACTAAAAATTCCATAACCTCAGAGATCTTATCATATATATGAACTTTGAATTCACCTACCCTAACCACTGAAAGCATTGTTCTTCACACAGCAGATACTTAATAAATGTGGGTATATTGGATCTGATTGTATTTATAGCTACCTACTTCTTGATGTTTTCCTTTTCTCATAATTTGCTCTTGTTTATTTTAACATTATTTTTCACTATTACATTTTATTCTGAATTCTAGGACAAGGATATTCAACTTCTTTTGTCTTTTTATATACCTGCAAACTGCCAGGCACTATTCAATATGATGATTTGTACATAATGCTGACAATTTTTATTACTATTAAGTTAAATACTTAATTTGTTATATCAAAGCATATTATCAACATATAAGAACTCACCCAGATTCAATCATAGACTTTCAGTTCATGTGGGTCTCTGCCTCTCCTTAATTGTGAGCATATGCCTTCAAAACCTAATCTGCCCACAAAAAAATAGGGTACATTAAAACAAAGCTATCATCAGCCTAACAGCTTAGATGAGTGATGGCCACAACTTTTTTGCCGATGTTATTTTTCCCAAACTATTCAGACAATGAACTCCTCTTGCCCTCTTATACACACAGTGATACCTTCCATGCCTTAGATTCTTCTATACCTTAGTAGATCTACAGACTTCCTTGACACTGGGTCCAGGGAAAACCTTTGTTTGATCCTCCTTATTTTAACTGGTGCCCTAAACTTGGTCCACTTTTTTTCCTGGATGTGATATTTCTGATGGATCACTTTTAGGTTAAAATCCCAGTCCTTGACTCTCCTGTCCTGCTCTATACCACTGCCACCAGGAATAGATTTCTCACAACACGGCCTTATGGAGGCAAACTATGACAATAGATACTAATTGAATAGTGGGAGCTGGTGGTTGTAACATCTTAGATGCATAATCCATTTGTTAGGAAATTGTTATTTGACTGCCACTCACACATGCAACAGATTTTAGTTAAATCGAGCTAAGGCATGATTGGAACAAAAATCAAATCAAACATCTGCCAAAGCCGAATTTGTGTCAAACCCCCAAACAAGGAAGAATTTCTCTAATGGTTATAACATCAGAGCAAGGGTAAAAATTAGAGTGCTTTTTTCAACATTTCACAACATTCTTAATATTTTTATGTACATGTGTGTTTATCCATGCACCCATGGATAGCATGTGATATTTTCAACACTGTTTTTCATCCTAACATCATTATTATAGACTAAACTTGAGAAATGATGTTTTGATGCATCAAAATATAGACTATTCAATTCAACAACTACTGAGAATGATAATGATTTGAAAACCACCTGGTAAACATCTGGAACACATGTCAATAAGACTTTGTCAACATGACACAAAACATATGTATGGAAAGTAAAAATTTCACAGTTCCAAATATCCAGATAATTGACTCTTTTTTTCCTATTTGTGTCTGGATGTTTGGTGTCCTGTAGAATCATTCCAGATAGCAAGCATCTCTTTGAATGGTTAGGACTTCTGCATAGGCCTTCTAGAATAATGGCTTTCAAGGCAGAGGCAAGACCTGCTCATGTTTAATGCTTCCTAAAGGATGGTTTTTGTTTATTTTTTTTTTTTTGGTTTAACCCAAAAAATGGGACAGGCAAAAAATAGAATTGCATTTTTCTCAAATCAGGAACCATTACTGAAGAAGTAGATGTGGGAGTAAATTCAACTGATGATTTTAAGTATTATGTGGGAATGAGAAGAAAGAATAACTGGAAAAAAGTTTAAAATGAGAGTTCTTAACTTAGAGGTCATGAACTTAAAGATATTTTAATAACAGTATTTCAATTTATATCTCTTCCTTTGTGATCTGATGTATTATATTTTATTCATTTAAAATACTATTTTAAGAGGTGCATAGGTTTAGATTACCAAAATTCTCTCTCTCTCTCTCTCTCTCTCTCTCTCTCTCTCTCTCTCTCTCTCTCTCTCTCACACACACACACACACACACACACACACACACACACACACACACACCTTAAGAAACTCTGGCTTAAATAGAAGAACCATCTGGGATTATTGACAAATTATTTATGGGAAGAAGAAAAATGAAGAGTCAAAGCATTTTTAACCTGGAAGATTAAAATACAAACTCCTTGAGGCCAGGAATTATCTCACTCTCCCCCCACCACCACCCCCATATTCCTATAAAGACAGTATAAGTAAGTTATTTCTTGCAAATAGCTTATATTAAAAATATCCTTGAGGTTCTTTGTCAGCTGCAAACTCAATGTGAGTCAAGTAAGACATGGCAGCCAAAATACAAAATGCTATTTAAGGTGCATTAAGAGAATCTTAATGCACCTTAATCTTAAGAGTGCATTAAGTATCTAGAATAAAAGAGGTCATATGCCTGCTGTACACCGCTTTAGTTAGACAATTTATGGAATACTACATTTTATTCTGGACATGACATTTTTGGAAGAACATTGGAAATTTAGAATGTTAAAAGGATGTTGACAAAGACGGGAAGAAAACCTGAGGCCATGTCATAAAATGATTAGTTGGAGGAAGGAGGGATTTTTAGTGAGGATCAGAGAAGACTTAAGGGGACAGACAGCTGTCTTCATACATCTGAAAGGTTGTCATGTGGAACAGGGATCAGCAGTGTTCTTCATGGTCCCACAGGGCAAAATTAGGAACAGTCACTGAGTAGAAGCCTTGCTTGGATCACCACATTTTTTGAGGTTGTAGATAGAATTGTCAGTCAACTAAAGTTAGACTAGATCACTGTATGACATATGTAACACCTGTATAAATTATTATTATTATTATTTTTGTTATTGTTGTTATTTGCTTGGAGACTAGGAACAATTCAATTTTAGAAACGGCAGCAACAACAAAAAGAACAAATGTAGATGTAAAATGAAACTGCTGAAGTCCTCAAGTATAGCTCTAGGCAGACTGTATATGTCAGGCCTAGCTAACTAGTATTTTCTTGTACAGAGGAAAAACAAAACAAAAAAAAAAACAAAAATAAAAAAAACCTTAAAGCAGCCAAGCAAAACTTGGCACCAAACCAAGCTAAAAACTTCCTCCTCCCCAGACTTCATATCAAACTTGCAGTTTCCCCTTTGCTTCACTGAATGAGAATATCAGAAATCAGAAGCCAGTGTTTACAATGCATTTTTATGGACTCAGGAGGTTACATGGAGCATACAAACTCCTGAACTTTTGGACAAATTACCCATCATTTTCTTTCTGAAGGCTTATTTATGAGGAGAGTTTAACAACTCATAAAATTCTCTTGAGGGTATTTTCATTTGAATTACAAACTGTGTTTTGTTCACAAGGCTAATACTTGGAGATTGTTCTCTTTACTTAGAATAACTATTTACAGATAGAATTAGAGAATAAACTTTACCATTCTAAGACTGCCTTATCTAAATTGCTTTAAGGGATAAACTGGATGTTTTAAGAGGAAAGCCAGCCTTGCTTTGGTTAGGGCTAAGATTTAACAGTCAATTTGTGAAGCTGGGAGAAAAGGATTTCTTGATAAGAGACCAAACTTTAACTCCTTTGACATGAATACCAGCTAGCAACTTCTATACTGAGTGCCCTTTCATTTGAGTAGTAAATACCTCTACAAGATTCACAGCCTGCCTCCTTAGCAGAAAAAATTTTAAAAGATATTTTAAGGAAATGAATTTTAATAATGAATATTATAATGCATTGGTATATTATAATATAATAATGAATATTAATTATGAATAGAAATTCATCTCCTAAAAATATCTTTCCATTAAAAATACAACCTTCATCCTAATCAACGAAAAAATATACTAAGGGCTACTATATTCTAGGCCTTTTGTCAGCAATAGGGAATCAAATACAAAAATAAACCAATTCCTTCCCTCAAGAAGCTTACATTCTAATCTTTCGGGTTGGTACTGTTTTGACTATTCGGTTTCCTGGCCCTCTTAGCTGTTGATAAACCTAGATAATTTTTTCTTTCTAAATATTATCCAGATTTGCTTCTTTTGCTTTCTTCTCATTTCCACTACTACTACCCTAATCTAAATCCTCATTACCTTATGCCTAGTCAATCTTGATGTAGTTTAATCCATCCTACAACTTAGTGCCATTTTAAGCTATGATAACATTCATTTTATTATGCCTTCTTCTAAACAATCTATAAATATTCCATTTAGCTGACAACTATCAATTTCTCTGCCTGAATTTCAAGGACCCACAGAAATTGGTCAAAATGTAGCTGTTCACTCTTGCTTGCTCCACAAGTTCTTACTTCAACCAGTCTGCCCTGACACATAGACTCTAACAGCATAATTGTAACCTTTTTTTTTTCCAGAATGGAAGATGCTTCTCTTTTCCATTTCACTTATGCAAATTCTACCTATCCTTTGAGAAACTACTCAAAACCTTTTCCATGAAGCCTTTATATGCCTTTTTGCATTTGGTTATTTTATTACTCTGTACTGTTCTCTAATATTCCATGTTTTTTTAGTTTTGTATCTCTGCCTAGATTGGATGCTCCTGAAAGGAGGGGCTGGGTCATCCCTTTTGATATTTACCATAATAAATTGTATTTTGCTAGCTTTAGAGCACACAGTCTAATCAGTAGATATTGATTCTTTGGATGACTGAATGAATAATCCAGCTCTCTCCCTCCATATATTTTCATGGTGTATTCAATGAAGTTTTTCTTGATTATGTTATTTATACTAGCTCTCATATTTACTAATCTGCAAATTTAAGAATTCATTAGGGTGAATTAGTGTATGCAATTCATTCACAGTCTGCCTTAGATTTCATGCTTAAATGCTAGCGCAGATAGGCATTTTGAAGTGCTGAGGCATTATAAAAAATGCTTAATTCTCCTATAAGTTATTTCTTTTCCGTTACCTTCCTTCTAGTCTTGACTAGATAAAAGGGTAATGGATTACTTTATGTACAAGAGGGAGTTGGGTTGTAATGCTATAACTAAAGCAATTAACCACCATTATTTTCATTTGGGAGATGCCTCTAAGGCTACCTGGTCTTCTTCAATCCACAAACCTGTCATTTTCGTAGTCCTTATTTTTTGTACTGCTCATTTGCATATTCTACCTGGTATTTTGACCTATCCCTGTCTTCCTATATTTTGTCCAAACTTAGTACCCATTTAGTGCCTCACACATAACAGGGGTTGTGTCCAGTTGTGGGCACTGAGGTTTAGGAAGGATTTGATAAGCTGGAAGGCATCCAGAAGAGGACCACTAGCAAGAACCTTGAGTCTGTCCTAGAAAGATCATTTGAAGAACTAGTGCCTTTTAGCCTAAAAAAAACCTCAGGACATTATAGCTGTGCCCTAACACCATCAACAAGAGCAATGGATACATATGGCAAGGAGACAAATTCAGATGTGATGTGAGGAAAAATGAAACAAATCAAAAGATTCTTAACAAAGTTCTTGAAAAGTAGAGGTAATATATTGTCCTCATTATAACTGTTCAAGAAGAGACTTGATGGACCATTTCTCATATTGTTGTGAGAATTCTTATGGAGTGAGTCAGGCTAGATGGTTTTGTGGTTCCTTGCAACTCCAAAATTCCTTGATTTTTTTTTTATTCAGTGATTCTATGAACAAATCTCTACTACTTATGACTGTCATGGAATCACAGAATCCTGGAGATAAAAGGGATCTTGAAGATCACCATTTAACCATTATCTGACATATTTATCTCCTCTGCTGATTGACAAGTTCTGGCTTGAACATATCAACTGATGAATGAACCAGCTAATTCCACATTCAAATAACTCAATTTATTATATTCTAATATATGTGTTGGGGGCAGTTAGGTGACACAGTGGATAAAGCACCAGCCCTGAATTCAGAAGGACCTGAGTACAAGTCCAACCTTAGACACTTAACACTTACTAGCTGTGTAACCATGGACAAGTCACTTAACTCTCACTGCCCTGTAAAAAAAATTAATAAAAATTAATAATAATAATAATAATATATTGTTACTTGTAATTTATATTATACATAATAATGCTTCTTATATATAGGTTATTTATATATACATATAATTAGATTATATTATACATACAAATACATATAAACCAGTATGTGTGTGTATATATATATACATATATACACATATATGCATATATGCATGGTGTAATTTATGCATGTATATATGTAAATACCCCAATACAAAAATATAAAATATTTATAATTTAGGTCTATATATAAGTTGTATGTGTGTACATATATATGTGTGTGTATATATATATATATATATATATATATATATATATATATATATATATATATATATATATATATATATATATATACTGTGTAATTTAAGATTCTAAATGTGGATTCTAATGTGTTCCCCCAGTTTGGGGGAAACTGACTAAAAATCACTGATAAAACGAGTTTAGGTTTTTAAGGGTTTATTGGAAAATAGAAAGAAAAAGATTGAGAACAGAATTCTAACAGTCTGGCATTCCTATCTTTCCTCAAATCTCCTGTGAAGTCCTCTGCCGCCACCACCATCAAGTCCGGAAGCCAAAAGGGCCCGCGCTCTCTGCGCAGGCTCCCCTTCCTCCTTCCTGTCTCCTCCCAGACCATAGGAGGCTCCTCCAGTTGATTGGCTGGTAGACTTGATAGACAGCACCCATGAGCAAGCGTCATTTCCTGACGCCAAGGAAAAGCCACAATGCCTCTGAGGCATTTTCCTCATGGTGGAGCTCTCCACAGCAAGTCTCCAGTAGGTGGCGTCATTCCAATCATTACAATACATACACACACATATTTATATATATATATATATATATACACAAAATCTAATTATGCAAAGTGCTTTACATATATTATCTAATTTGATCCTTGAAACAGGCCTTTGAGGTAGATGGTATCATTACACCCATTTTCCAGATGAAAATAGGTAGAACATACATACATACATACATACATAGACACATACATGCATACATATGCATACATATTTACTAGTTATTTACATATCCTCTATAGAGAATGGAAGACCAAAATATATACAGTTTCTTCAAGTATTTTTCATATCCCATTATGTGTAAACCTGTTTCATTCTAGGTACAATCCTTTGCATTATAACCAGTGCTTATAAATGTTCTTTAACTGGGCAGCATAGAAATTAATATGATATTCCAAATTTAGTCAAATCATTCCAGAGCACTGTCAGGTCAGTCCTCCCCTAACTCCCCACCCTGCCCACTCATTCTTAACACCATACTATAATATGCTAGCTTAAGATCACATTAGCATTGGACAGTCATATCAGCTATTCATAAATAATGAAATTTGTCAACTAAGGAAAAACAGAAACTTGAGATCTTTTGATATGAAATGGTGCTTTGCCATATCTCCCACATCTTCTCTATGTTGATTTTTAAAAACTTATATGCAATTAAATTTTCCCTGTGTTTCCAGCCTATTAAAATCTGATGCAATGGAAAAGCACAATGCATTTCTTTTTTACCACTTATTATATGTGTGACTTTAGGCAACTAACTTTATTTCTCTAGGTTTGAGTTTCTTCATCTGTAAAATGGGAGTAATAACAGCAACTATCTCAAAGGATTGTTTCAAAGCTCAAATTAGATAGTGTGGAAAGCACTTTGCAAACCTTAAGATGCTATCTAAATATGAGGTGTTTTTCCTCATATATAAAGTGAGTGTATTAAATTAGGTGGCTACTAAGTTCTAATTCCAATTAATCTTTCAAAGAACTAGCTATGCATCCCAGATTTCCATCATCTACAAATTTGATAAGCATGTCCATTGTAGTTTTATAGAAATCAGTTCTGCTGAAAGGAATCATATTTCTCTGTCACAAAACCCTAAAAATTTCCCTTCAGGCTGACATTGGCCAATCTATCCAGTCTTGGGTAGAGTTCAACCAATTATGACCCTACCTATTATGAAATAGTCTATTTTACATAGCCTCTCTTAATACGTTTTGTTAAATGTCTATCCAAAATAACATTTCAACATCATTCTTTTGATGTATTAGTTTTGTTACTCGGTTAAAAAGTAGGTTAAGTTCATTTGGCATATATTATTCATAGTGATTCTGTGAGGTCTCCTAATAATTGCCATTTTCCTTTCTGAGTTTTCACAAACCATTAATTTGATATAATCCATTGTACAATTTTGCTTCTTATTTACATTAAAATTACTGGCTTAAGGGGGCAGTTAGGTGGCGCAGTGGATAAAGCATCTGCCCTGGATTTAGGAGTACCTGAGTTCAGGCACTTAACACTTACTAGCTGTGTGACCCTGGGCAAGTCACTTAACCCTCATTGCCTCACTTTAAAAAAAAAAAGGAAGTTATAAAAAAAATTACTGGTTTATTATATGTATTTGTCTTTTCTGAAGACCAGAATAATTGCTGTCTTCTACTTTTCTTGTTCCTTTACATTTTTCCACTATTTACAATGGCACAAATATTTATTAAGCACCAACTATGTGCTGGACAATATGCTGTGCACATTGCCTTTCTCAGTTTGGCTCCTGAACAGCCTTCTGGTGGAAGATATGGGAGAAGAAGCAGGCCAGCTTGAACCCTTATTTCTCCTCTAGGATAGATAGGTTTCTTTTCTTGGTTTTCTGACCCAGGTGTTCTCTTTTTCACTAATAAATGCTTACTGCCCAAACTGGTGCTAACACTTACAAGTAAACCCTAGCTAGTTTCCCCCCACATTGGGGACAGGAAAAAGGTGACCACACATTAGATTTTACTTGTCACTATATATATGTGTGTGTGTGTGTGTGCATGTGTGTTATTTATATATTTATCTACATCTAACTTTGTACTTATTGTCTATCTATCTATAGTAATTGTAAGGTAATCTCAGAGGAAAGATACTAACAGAGATAAGGGGACAAGAAAGACCTTTTGAAGAAGGTGGGACTTGAGTCATAAAAGACTCAGGGAAAAAAAGAGTCAGAAATGATAGAGCAGAACATTCCAGGTCTGGTATCAGTCTATAAAGGTATAGAGACAATATATGTAATATAATGTTCTAGAAACTGAAAGGAGGCCAGTGTGGCTAGATTTCAGAGTATGCTTATAAAGAGACTAGAAAAGTAGAAAGGGGAAAAGTAATGAAAAATTTTACGTGGCAAACAAAAAAGTTTATATTTGATTCCAGAGGGAATAAGGAGCAATGGAAGGACTCCATTAAGCTTGACAGCATGGAGAAGGACTTATATAAGGGAGACAAATGAAACTTTCAGAATAGTTCATGTGAAAAGTGACGAGAGACTCAATTACGGCTATGTGTCAGTAGAGAGAAAGAGAAAAATATAAAGGACATTGTGATGGCAGAAACAATAGGATTTGTCAATGAACTAGATTTGTGGAATGAATGAGAGTGGAGAGCAGAAGGTGATACTAAGGGATAAGATAAAGAATTCTATTTTGGACATGTTGGGTTTGAGATGCTTAGGAAACATCTAATTCAAGCTGTTCAAGAAACAGTTGGTTATGTGTGACTATAGCTCAGGGGAGAAACTCAGGTTGTATGTATCGATCTGGGAATCATCTGTCCAGAAATGATCACTGAACTCATGGGAGCTGATGAATTTATTAAATGAAATGATATAGAATGAAAAGAAATCCCAGGGCAGATCCTTAGGGGCTCACCCATAGTTAACACTAATGAAGTAGCATTGATGTTGACACTGATGGAGAATCAGAGAAGGATGCTCAGAAGGAATCTTTTGACTGATAGGAGGGGAACCAAGAGAGAATGCCGGAGAGAGTGGAGGACACAGAAAAATAAAATGATCAATCATGTGAAATGCTGTAGAGAATTCAAGAAGAATTGAGATTGAGAAAAAACCTTATTATTTGTCAATTAAGAAATTACTGGTAACTGGAGAGAACAGGTTTAGTTGAATGATGTAGTTAGAAGCCAAATTGTAGCTAGTTTTGTGGAATGTTAGAGATGAATGGAAATATCAAATGGAGATCTCTTTCTCAAAGAGTTTAACCACAAAGAGGAGGAGAGTTAGAGAATACTAGTGGGCATGTTAGGAACAATAAGATGCAGGATTTTTGTTTGTTTGGGTTTTGTATTATTTTTCAGATGAGGGAGACATGAACATGTTTGAGAGCTGTACAGAAAGGGCTAGGAGATATAGAAAGATTGGATATAAGTGGTGAGGATAATAGGGGCAATTCAGTGAAGAAGTTGAGAATAGATTGGATAAAGAGTATATATACAGGGCAGCTAGGTGACGCAGTGGATAGAGCACCGGCCCTGGAGTCAGGAGTACCTGAGTTCAAATCCAGACTCAGACACTCCAGGAATGATTGCAGGATTTGTTTGTTTGTTTGGGGAGTTGGTTTTTCTGGTGAAGTATAAGGCAAAATCCTGAGTTGAGCTGGTGGGAGGTGTCTCAAGTAACTCTCCAAAATTATAAAGCAATTACTTATATGTGTTTTCTAATTTTTAAAGGTAGGGATTGGTGCATCTTTGTCTTTCTATTCTTAGGCCCTAATCCAGTGTTTAGCACTTGAAGACATTAAGTTAACACTCATTGATTGATTGATTGATTAGGAGTCCCTCAAACCAATGAAATCATAGGTCGCCTTCCAGTAAACAACAAGCAAAACTTTGAAGCCTTAAGTTCAGTAGGTTCCACTCTGGTAGCATTAAATCCTTGAGTAGATGTGGTTGACAGCAAGGTCTCTGAACAAACTCCCTGGATATATGGACCATTCTATTTGTGGCAATGTTCTGCTCTCTGCTAGGAATCCCACCAAGCTAGAAATATGGAATAGAAAGAAAGAGATGGATCATAGAGGAAATTGGGGGATATCTATCAAGTAGAGGTTTTGAGGTCTGTTTCTCTTGCAAAGGTAGATTAAGCTATGAACCATATATTATAATGTCTATTGCCAGCCATTCATAGTACCTGAAATTCCCCACAACTCAAGAATTTGCTGGGTCATAAATGTTTTCCTTTTTTCACCAAAAAAATAACAAAATATTATAATACAACTACATCTAGACAGCTAACTCCCTAAATTCTCATTTCACTTTATAAATATTTAATAACCTAAAGTTAATGATATATAATTCCAAGGCATGGAGAGAACAATAAGGGAAGAAATAGCTTATACAAGGGCTTTGAAGGACAGCAAAAACATACTCCCTCTGATATATAATTATCATCATTGTTGTTTATATTGTGGAGTATACTGTGGTTCAGAGAGCTTCTCAGGTTCTCTAGTACTCTAGATAAGCCCCATTGAGTAAATTTCAGTCTCCCATCAATAGGACTGAAAATTTCTTATGGATTAGATATGATATTCCCTAATACATAACTCCTTTGAGGTCACTATCTTTGAGTGACTTTCTCCATATATTAATCTCTTTAATCTCAATTCTTTATAAATATGCATTTGAAAAGCAGAGAATAATAAAGTTAGGTAGTAAAACTTCTATTTTATCTATTTGATGCATCTCGATCTGAATTTGAATTTCAAATATTTTTCCATCTTCATTAGGCTGATTTTCAGGAAAATGATTATTTCTCATTGTCTTCTAAGATGACTGAAAATTTTAATGGCCTAATTTTTCTAAGGAATCCATTATTTTTGGAGATTAGTGACAACTTTCAGAAACTCTGAAGCTGAAATGTGAGTGCAACTTTAAAGAAATTCCCCCTCCCCACCATCTTCAGTAAGAGCTTGCTGTATATTAAGCCTTTTTGCCTCCCTATTCTTGGCAACACCCTAATCTAGAACCTCATCACTCTACACACGTATGGACTTTTGCAACCGACTATCCTTGCTTTAAACCTCCTAGCTAGGTAGTATAATGGATAGAGCACTGGGTTTGGAATCAGGAAGACTCATTTTCCTGAGTTCAAATCTGGCCTCAGACACTTACTAGCTGTGTGACCCTGGGCAAGTCACTTAACCCTGTTGGCCTCAATTTCCTCATCTGTAAAATGAGCTGGAGAAGGAAATGGCAAATCACTCCACTATCTTTGCCAAGAAAACTCCAAATTGGATCATGGAGCATCACACAAGACTGAAATGAATGAAGAACAACCACCATTATCATACCATTTTCTTAAAATATTAATTTAATCATTACTCCCTCGATGAATAATATATAATCATTTTCTATTGCTTATTACATCACGTTCATATTTCCCAGTTTTCTTTTCATGTCCCTCCTGATTCTAACCCTATTCTTCCTATTCAAGCTTATTTTCCACTATTTTGCAAAACATGGTCTCTATTACTTCGGATTATTTCTTCATTCTTCCTCTTCACCTCATCCCAAAGCTTCACCCCAACCATTCTCATTCCCAACTTCATGCTGTTTTTCACTTGTAGAATTGCCTTCTTTCCTTTCCTTCTATAACCCCAGTCTTACTTATCATTCAAAAGCAAACTCAAGTCACACAGTGTATCAGTCCCTCTGGGGCTACTACTACAACTCCCACTCACACTGGTGGACAAATTCCCCAGATGGTGACTGACTGTGACTTTTTCCTTAAGAATGTAAGGAGTAACTTTGAAGGGCTGTTTTCTCACTACAAGTCTCCTGGTATACTTTCCTATTATTTATCAGCCAAATATAATTATCTTTTAGGCAGGGTATTAGCTAAGCAGGTATTTCCAGGATAGTTGGCATTCGAATGAACTCTTCCATGTCTCCTCTGATCTATTCCCTACTGATTTGCTCCTTCTTTAATTAATGAATAAATTAATGAATGGATCTTTAAAAGCATTTATTAAACACTTACTATGTGCAAACACCATGCTATGCCCTAAAAATACACAATGCAAAAGTGACATAGTCCCTGTTCAATAGAAACTTGCCTTCTAAATAGTGAAGACAAAAATTACTAAGAAGTGGTGGCTGGAGAAAGGAATTTGGGTCTGATGAATCACAGCAAAGATTAGTTGACATCCTTTCCAGAACCTGTGGCAGTATTAATTTGGTTCTTATACCTAAAACAGGAAAATGAAAGCTCATCATTTACTTGTTCTCTGTTTCATAGATGCTAGTACTGCCTCTATTTTGACAAACTGGAAAGAACACTGGATTTAGAATCAGAGGACCCATGTTTATATGCCAAACTTGGCAGTTATTAGTTATGTGATCTTGTGCAAATCACTTATCCTCAGCCGTCATGTTTCTTCATATATTATATGAAGAGGGGTGGACTATATGGCAGCTAAAGTTCTTTCTAGATCTAAAGCTATAATCCTAAAATTATGAGCTCCTTAAGGTGGAGACTTAGTCTGAAATCTCTATCTCCACCCATGTGACTAATGGCATGGTGTAGTAGATGGAGTGTTGCACTTGGATTCAGTAGAGAAAGTAGCACAACTTCTCTGAGTCTTAGGTTTTTTCTTCTGTTCATTTGGTATAACAATATCATCTACTTCACAGAGGTGTTGCAAGAATCAAATGAGACAATATATTTTATGAAATGTGCTTTGCAAATCTTAAGATGTATATTGTTCACTATTATTAAGGAGGTAACAGTATAGAAGTGTTTTTGCAGTCCAAAGACTTGGGTTCAAAACCTGCCTCTAATGCTTATCTATCTCAACAAGTCATTTAATCTCCCTGGATTCACTATTGTATTTTGTAAAACAAGAGGATTGGATGAGAGGGACTTTGAGGTACTTTTCAATCTCAGTCTCTGATTCTATTGAGCTTTTTCCTGATCCCATTGTTTACCACAGAGCAAGGCCATATGATAAGGACTCTGGCAGTAAATCCATAGGATGGTAGAACTAAAAGGACCGTAGAGATTCTAAAATCAAGCCACCCCTTTAATCTGTAGAAAAGGCAGTATATAGCTATTAGTAGACAGTGTTCAAGTTGGAGTCAGGAAGACCTGGTCAAAAATCCTGTCTATGATTCTTTTTTATAAGATTTCTAGTTTCAGATTTTTCTCCCTTCCTCTCCTTCCTCCCCCCTCCCCAAGACAGCAAGTAATCTGATATAAGTTATATATGTACAATCACATTAAACAAATTTCTGCATTATTCTTGCTGTGAAAGAAGAATCAGAGCAAAAAGGAAAAACCTCAAAAAAGAAAAACAACAGCACCAAAAACAAAAGAAATCATATGGTTCAATCTGCATCCATATTCCACAGTTCTTTTTTTTTCTGGATTTGGAGAGTATTTTCCATGATGAGGGCTTTGGAACTATGTTGCTACATAGCAGATACTTAATAACTGTTTATTGAATGGAATGGAATTTAGGAGGAGCTCAGCAACTTATCTCAATAGTAACTTGCCTTGCATCAAGTGAAAATCACAAGTGGTTCCAGTTAGCAGTGCCAGGAACCCCTCATCTTGTCTTATTTTTTACTTCTACCACTGTAAAGGAAGAGAAAGTACACACAAACGTGAGGAAAGACAAGTCTTTGTAACTGAAAAACAGAAGACTTTCCTGTAGTATATTTCAGAATTATCTTAGGAGAAGGCTGTTTCTCTTTCCTTGGACCACCTGAATACAGAGTACAGTATAGTCATATAGTCTTTACAATTCTCCTTTGTCCCTGAAACAAGTTAACAAATGCTTTTGAGGTTTTGTTCCCCCCATCCACCCCATCCCAACAGCCTGTAACAAAGGGGGAAGATAAACAAGTTTGAAAGGACTCCTTTCCCCTAATACTTCCCTAACCCTGTTTTTTCCAATTAAATAGTATTAGGAAATGTGAGGATATAAAAGTTAATACTTTGTTCCCAAATAACTAAAAGAAGATTATGCTACCTTTCAGAGGAAGACCATACTCAACGTATCCAATCCATTTCTCAAATCAGCTTGAAGAAGCCTTTGCTGTGAAAGAAGACAGAAATTATTGTCTCTTCTCCTGCTCTTTCCACCTGTCCATGGCCATTCTTGACTTCTGATGAGAAGAGGAAAAGGGACAGGAATGGAGACAGGCCAGGGGCCAGGTCAAAGGTAATGGACAGGGAAAGAAATCTCAAGCAGCCAGAAGAAACAGGGTTCTCCTGTTCACTAATTAGTTCCTGAGCAGTTCCTTGTATGTAAGGAACATATTTAACTTGGCCATATATATGATAACTACTAGTTCACTACTAGCAATTTAAAATTGGATAAAAGCTGTATTATAGATGTCATTTTAAACATATGGTTTGATATTTTTGTCTATCTTCTCTCACTTCCATCCCTCATATCCATAAAAACTTTCTGAATTGAAGTTTAAAGACATAACAAGGGCTCTAGGCAAAATACAGAAAATTGTTTTTGGTATTCCCACTTCCCTTGTTTTTTTTTTCCCTTTCCTTCAAACATAGCTCCACCCCCACACTCTAATACTCTTTATCTCTTCCATATGTTTTTGCCTCTCCTTGCCCTCATTTCTGTTTTCATCTGACTCACAACTAGTCCAAAAAAAAATCAAATAGTAGCAGGAACTAGTTGACACAATGGACCTGGGGTCAGGTCCTGAGTTCAAATCTGACCTCATATACTTAATAGCTATGTGACCCTGGACAAGATACTTAACCCTGCTTGCCTCAGTTTCCCCATCTGTAAAATGAGCTGGAGAAGGAAATGGCAAACAACACCAGTATCTTTGCCAAGAAAACTCTATATGGGGTCATAAAGAATCAGACAAAACAGAACAAACACAGTAAGAGTTTTAATCTTGGCTTTATGGGTAACTAACTGTATGGCTTTGAGCAAGAGATATAGTTTCTTTGGGACTCAATGTCTACATCAATAAAAAAGAATACATTGAGACAAATGAATTCTAAAAACCCTTTAGGATTTGAAATTCAATAAATTTATGCAATTGTAGTACTTCCCAACTCAAAGGAAAAGGTCCCTGACAGAAAGCTGCGGGTTCAAGCTACTGTGGGTCTACAACTCCAAAACTGCAACAAGTACATTTACCTTTCATAATCACTTGGAGAACCCAGTTTCAAAGCAAAAGGGCTTAATGAAATGATATAGTAAGAAAAATAACAATAAAACATTTTCTCTATAAAACTGAGACCTCCTCTCTCATGGATATACATAGCAACCACCATCATGGAGCCATCTTGAACTGGCTCTCTTGAGCTGATTAATACATTTTTAGTGTGAGCATTTATACCTCGAAAATCAGCAAATACTACAAATCAGGGCTTGATTTATTGCTTTTCTGATTATTTGGACTTAAGAAATTAGAGGAGAAGATAATTAGATAAATTAAATATTAGGTAATTTGATTAAATTTAAAAGTGTGTTAGGCATACTTTTCCCCTCTGGAGAGCTTGTTGTTAAACATTTAATTACACAGCCCCATCTTGTTACTTAGGTTTCACTAGACTGAAATGTTTTAGACCAGAAAACTAACTGCCTCTACCCAGCTTTGTCCTTCATATCATATGCCTGTGTGACCTGTGGCAATATCATTGTGCCTTAGTTTCTATTATCTGTAAAATAAGAAAATTGGACAAAATGGTCCCTGAGATCCTTTCCAGTTTTAAATCTGTAATCCTATGCATTCTAAAAGGACTAGATGATGGAGGCTTTAAGTCTTCCAGATTGAACGCAGCCCCTCTTAATCAATAGAAAGTTAGAAATGTGTGCAATGTACTCTAAAACATCACTAAGTTGTGGTCCTCATGACGCTAAATACTCAGAGCAAAATGGAAATATTCAGCTAAGTATCCCAGTCAATATATACAAAATAGCTGGAATTGTGCCATCATCAATATGCTCTGGAATACACTCATGACCCAGCTCAGCTCCTGAAAGTCCAACTCTCCAACAGTCAGTAAACAAGTATTTATTAATCACCTGCAATGGCTTGGCATTCTGCTAAGCAATGGAGTTACAAAGAAAGGTAAAAGGAGTTAAAGGTCTAATTGGTAGATAACCTACAAACAACTATATACAAATATATGGATGGTAAAAATTGCAAATAATCAACAGAGGAAAGTCCTTAAAATTAAGGGGTATGGAGAATTTTCCTTGTAGAAATTGGGATTTTAGTTGAGACTTGAAGGAAACCAGGAAACCAAGACAGGAAAGAGAGAATTCCAGTTTGGGGAGATAGTCATAGAAAATGCTTGAGGTCTGAAGATGGAGTGACATGTTCAATGAACAACAACAAGCATTTATTAAGATCCTTCTATGGACCAGCGAATGTCCCATGTGCCAGGGAAGTAAATACAAAGAGTGAATCCAATCTCTACTTTCAAGGAACTTGGGTACTATTGGGTAAGACAACAGTACATGTGTGTGTGTGTGTGTGTGTGTGTGTGTGTGTGTGTGTGTGTGTGTGTGTGTGTGTGTGTATAAAGAAAATAAATATGAAGTAGTCAAATGCAAGGTAACAAAAAACAGGGCACTAACAGTTGAGGGAAGGAGAAGAAAGGATGGGTACAAAAGAGGAAATATTAACAATGAATCATTTTAGGGATAGCTAGGTGATTCAGTGGATAAAGCACGAGCCCTGGATTCAGGAGAACCTGAGTTCAAATATGGCCTCAGACACTTGACACTTACTAGCTGTGTGACCCTGGGCAAGTTACTTAACCCTCATTGCCCTACTCAAAAAAAAAAAAAAAGAGTAGGGTTGAATTCAACTTCCCATACATTTTCCTTCTTTCCTTAAGGAAATCAATGTCTGGCTCATTGTCATTCTCTCTTCCAAAACTCCTGTTTAACCCTCATTGCCCTGCAAAAACAAAAAACAAACAAATAAAAACAATGAATCATTTTAAAATTAACAGCATGATAATAGCTTTGTGGTGATGAACTTGATACTACCCTTGCACTCTAGCAAACAACTGTCCTTGCTACTGCAGCACTTCCAGGTAGGAGAATGATTACATCCGCTTTGTAATCACCTATAAGCATTGAGCTCTTAACAAACCACTTTCATACACAGGGTAAAGATGAGTATCTCAAGCTTAAGTCTTAGGTAATGATTGAATCTGTTTTTAATATAGATAACAGCATTGTTGGCCTGAGGTTGAAGTGAGATCTTACTAACTGTCCTCTCCTCCCACCCCTTCATAGTTGAAGGAGCTAGATGGGAGAGGACACCTTGTTCAAAGTTCAGGGAAATGAGAAGACATCTTGCAAACAAGAACTGTTCCTAAAATATTTCTTAGGGAAATTTAAGGTGCTTAGCACACTTCCTGGAACATAATAAGTGCTTAATCAGTGCTCGCTTCCTCCTTCCTATAATGCACAAAAGTCTTTCAAAATAACGACAGCCATGTACCTGGTCATGTACCCACATGACCAGAATGCTTCATAGTGCCCTAGCCATTGGAAATAAAAGTAGCAATCAAAAGTGGTACTTCTTTTAGAAGATCTCAGGAGATATAAATCAGGGATAGATAACATGCTGGAAGGAGGGTTATCAAAGGATTTATATTGGGAAAGTCCTCAAAGTTTAATGTAATGTTCACTACTTGCATACCAGTTATGAAGCTCACTTGCACAACCACAAGAGTTCTAAGAAAGATATTTCCATCCATTTTTGCTCAAATTCCATTTCCAAATCCAGCATGGGTAGGATGTCTTGATTCTTTAGAAAATTCCCCGAATTTATTTTTGTACCTCTGGACCACTCTCTCTTTTCCAATATGAGCAGGTGAACATCTTATGACCATACTAGGACCACTAAGTTAGTGGAGATGCCCCATGCTTTGCCAACCTGGAATTCTACCTATTGATACCATTTTTTGGCTGATAAATCATTTTTGGCCCTCAAGAGTAAGGTCTATGAACCAATGAGAGTCTGTATTTTACCACACCTCTTCTACATATTTGGTTATCAAACCCTGTAAAAGTAAGGTCCTTGGTACCTGAGACATCTCAGATCATGGGGATGCTCATTATTTACTGATAAATGTGCTCCCCTCCCCTAATAACTGTAATATATTGACATTTCAAAAGCATTTTAAGGCATTTAAAAAGCTTTAGAGACAATGTTTTAATAAGTACTAGTCTTGTGTTTCACACCAAAGTCAGTCTTCCTTTATTTCTCAAGCAAAACTCTTCTTTTGGTTAAATAAATAATTGCCGTAGTGCCTGACAATCTGACCATTAGATATACATTCTTTTTTCATATAAATATTTTATTATTTTCTAGTTACATTTAGAGATAGTTTTCAACATTTGTTTTTATAAGATTTCTAGTTTCAAATTTTTCTCCTTCCCTCCTTCCCCCCCCTCCCTAAGACAGCAAGTGATCTGATATAGGTTATAAATGTACAATCACATTAAACATATTTCTGCATCAGTCATGTTGTGAGAGAAGAATCAGAGCAAAAAGGAAAAACAACTCAAAAAAGAAAAACAACAACAAAAACAATAAAAATAGTATGGTTCGATCTGCATCCAGATTCAACAGTTCTTTTTTTTTTTTTTCCTGGATTTGGAGAGAATTTTCCATCATGTGTCCTTTGTAAAAATTGAGCTATATATACTTTTTAATAAGATACTGAAGGACGTTGTTTAATGCAAAGATCACCTGCAAGAAATAACACAATAAATTCATCATAATCATTCCTTTCACCTTAGCATGACTTAATTGATCAGATTATCTGTAATCACCAAAGAGTATGCAAGGAAATATAGGAGTAAGAGGGTGGGTTAAGAAAGATCTAGAGATAAGGTGATGACAGAAAAGACTGGATGGCATAAGGAACCCAGGGGGATATCTAGAATCAGGGCATTAGGCTCTTTCTTGAGAAAGGAGAATGATGCATAAAAAAAATAAAAAGAGACATAAGAAGATGGAGCTCCCCCCACAAGCTTTTCCTATATCACTGTCTTGTCTACTAGCCACACCATTTTAGGAAGATCGCATTTAATTTAACATACCACATTTCAAGTAGAACACTAATAAACTGTACCATGTCCAGAGGAAGCTATCTAGTATTGTGGGGGGTCTGTAAATCATGTTATATGGCTAAACTTTGGATGATTAGCCTGCAGAAAGGGTTCTTAATTTTTTTTCTATATCATAGCCCTGTTTGGCAGTCTGATAATATCTACTGACATATTTGCAGAGAGAAAAAATAGATATTTGACAATTGAAACAAATGCAAATTTTCATTTAGATGTAATGCAAAATAAAGACATACTTTGTTTTCTTCCAAATTCATGGACCCCTAAAATCTATCCAGAGTAAGATATCAGGTGGCACAGAGTGCTGAGCTGGAGTCAGAAAAATCTGAATTCAAATCTGACCTCAGGTACTTATTAGCTGTGCTAGATGAGGCAAGTCCCTCTCTTTGCCTCAGTTTCCTCAACTGCAAAATGAGGATAATAATAGCACTTGCCTCTCAGGGTTTTTGTAAAAATCAAATGAGCTAATATTTCTAAAAAAAAATGCTTAGCACAATGCCTGGCACTTTGTAAGTGCTATATAAACTCCAATTCCCTTTCCCCTTTGCCATCTAAACTATGGACCTCAGAAAGAAATCCTGTACAGAGGGATGAAAAATTAATACTAGTAGATACCAAGTAGATCTAGCATAATGTAATGAAAAGTAATTGTGGAAGTGATGATGGATGGGAGGATCAAGAAGGTCTTATGGAGGTCACGGACCTAAGTCTTTTTATTTTATTTATTTATTTATTTATTTTGTGGAGCGATGGGGGTTAACTGATTTGCCCAGGGTCACACAGCTAGTAAGTGTCAAGTGGCTGAGGCCAGATTTGAACTTAGGTCTTCCTGAATCCAGGGCCAGTGCTTTATCCACTGAGCCACCTAGCTGCCTTCCCCCTAAGTCTCATATTGAAATTGAAATAAAATGAGGGTTCTTTGAGGAACAGGTGGAGGAGTTCATTCCACAGATGTGGGGTCTACTTGTGGAAATCCATTTTGCCCAAGATTCCATTCTATTAAGAATTTTTTTAGAACCAACTTCTATCATACAACATGTTAGTTATCCCTCCTAGTTTTATGTAATTTCCTAATTTGACAAGCATACAATATGGGCATTTATCTAAGAAACTGATAAAAGTGACAAACAGCACAGGGCCAAGCACAAATCACTGGGAATTTCAATAGGAACTTACTTCCAAGTTGAAATTAAGCCATTAATAACTATTCTTCCAATCAGTTTTCTTGTCTAGTTAATACCTTTCCTTCTTTTCCACAAGAATATAATGATACTTTATCAAATATTTAATAACTTTATCAAATCTTTTGATAAAACCTAGGTAAGCTAAATCTACAACATGACCTTAACTACCAAACTAACAATCCAGTCAAAATGAAAATGTAGTGTTTGGCAAAAATGCTTTCCTATAAAGACCTGCTGAATTTTTATGAGTAGTGTCATTTTTTTTCTATACATTCTTTTACCAACCCTCTAATAGCTTCTAGAATTATGACAATAATTATATAATGGTTTGAAGATTCCCCTGTTATCTCTTTCTAGGAAAACAAGACCTTCAGTCATCTTAAGTCCCATAATACCTCCCTCATTCTACTCTCTTTCAAGTAGACCTCCCTCATTACCTTCTATGATACCTCCCTCAGTCTTCCCAAAGGTCATAGACAATAGTGAATTGATAACAGCTTCCAGTTCTTTCACTGCCCAGAGATGTAGTTCATTCAAGCTTCATGATTTGAATTCATCAAAGTCATGGCCAAATGCTGATGATTTCATTCTGGATCCCTATGATAGAATAAAAGGCTCTTAAAGACCAATATTGTTTCTTATTCATGCATTTCTATCCCTAGCTCCTAGAACAATACATTAAACAGATCAGACACTAAAGTGTTTGTTATTCATGTAGAATTAACACTTGCCTTTTCTTAGATAATGCAACCTATTATTGCAGCAAACACTGTAGTTCCCAGTTGTAATTTTTGCAGGACAAGCTAAAAAACCAAGCAAAGGCTCACCTATAGTTGGGATTAAACTAGTTATAGATTAGAGTAGGTTCTTCAGAGATTCATGCAGAATTTTAGTATTAGAAGTAATCTTATTAGTCATCTGGTCTACTGATTCCTGAAAAAGAATTTAAAGACCAACAAAAAAGAACCTATTACATCTTTTTTTTTTAAATGGGAAAACCATGTTTCTTTTTTTTAAGACCACATTACATCTTAAAACAGTCTATTTCATTTTGAACCAGTCCTAATTTGAAAGATTGCCCTTATATTAAACCTCAATTAATTTCTTTGACACTTTTATTTACCAGCTGAGGCAAAAGAAAACAAATCTAATTTGATATCTCTTCATATATTTACATATATTTGAAAACAGTTATCATATATTCCCTAATTCTCCTTTCTAGATAAAATAACCACAATTCCTTTTGCCATTCCTCATATGATATGAACTGAATATTCTCCTAACCATCCTACTTGACGTCTGAAGACTTTGTAGCTTAAATAATTTTCTTCCAATAATGTGGTACTCAGAACTAAAAAGACTAATCTATTTTGATGAGAACAGAGTACAGCAATAATAGAAACAAACAGGATGCATTTTTTTAAATCACTTACTATGTACCAGGCAATTTAGTTGGATGCAGGAAAACAAAGACAAAAGTGAAAAAAGGTTTTGCCCTCAAGGAACATATATTCTATTAGGTGAAATGGCATGTACCCACATACAAAAAATATATACAAATGAAATACAAGGTAATTTCAAGGCAGGGGAGGTGGCAGCTGAAGGAGGATTCAAAAAAGTCTTGTGAAACAGGAGTATGCGTTATCAACAGATGCTTTTCAGTGTTCTAATTAGAGAAAGGGACATTCCTGAGATACCCCCTTCTTTTTACACATTGTGCATGGTCCCATTGCTCCTATCTCAATGGTGTTACTAGTCTTCATATTATGGTTGTTAACCACTTGGTTTATGATTTATGCTTAGTTAACAGAGTTCTCCAAAATTTGGTTTATTTCTGATAAACTAGAAACCATATTTCTATACCAGTCTAAAGAACCTTAGGAATACTGAAAGATTTAAAAAAGGAGCTCAGCCAGTCAATAGAACATTTATTAAGTATCTACTATGTTCCAAGCACCATGCTAAGTGCTGGGAATACAAAGAAAGGCAAAACACAACCTCTGCTCTCAAGTAGCTCACAATTCAATGGGAGAAATAATAAGCAAACAGATGCATACTAAGAAAGTACTAGAATTAAGAGGGACTGGGGAAAGAGAGTGCATTTTAGGCATGGGGGATAGCCTGGGCAAATTACAAATATTTATGATTAGATCAGGGGAGCAGCATCTTACTTGTACCTTTCAGGGAGAATGGGGGAATGGGGACACCTTTGGGATTCCTATAATCTATATAAAAAAAAAGAAAGAAAGAAAAAACTACACTAATGACCCGAGCAAGTCATAAAGGTGGTTGAAATTATTATGTGACTCTGGATTAGGCTAAGTAAACTCTTATTTGATGAAGGCAGCTATAAATTTGTCCTTTGTCTCTTCAAAAATGATAAACAGAAAAGCACCCTCACAATCTTGTAGTTTTGGGAATTATTTTCACAACAAAAAAGTCAAAGATCACTATTACTGGGCAACATTTTCCAATTAAAATGCAGATCTACCTTGCTAGTCTTTTCAACAGGACTCCTCTTGCCTTGATTTTACTGAGTAGAAGTGACTCTCATATTCCTTACAGATATTTCTTAAAGAAAAAATATCCATGCAATCATGTGCTATCATCCCTTAGAAGACCCTTGTCTATATGCACACTAGGATACTAGTTATTCAAAGCAGTAATAGAAAGTAGATTATATCTCTCTTAGCAGAAACAAAGAGAATAACAGATGGTTCCAATTAAGGAACAGCAGGGGTGAAATCTTGGTGTGTGTTTTTTTTCTTGTTATAAAAAGCCAAAAAACCAAAACCCAAAACAACAACTGAGGAAACTGGGTCACAAACAAATGTGGTTTTTTTCCTTTGTTTTGGGGTTTGTGAGGTGCCTAGACCTACAATATTTGTTGTGGTTGCTTTGTTTTGTTTTTTAAAGATGAGAAGAAACAGGATTACAGCTGTGGTGACCACCAAATGCTCAATTCTAACTTCCTGGAAGGCAGATATGTTATATCAGGACCACATAGTGATAGTTTGTATAAATGGATTCCTAGAAATAGTTACAGTGTGCAAAAAAATGTACCACCTTGAATGTAATTGTGTGTGTTAGTTGTCAGGGAACAAAGGTGAGAGAGGTGAAAGCTGAGATCTTTACCTACTTATGCCCAAATATGGCTATCACCCCAAATACCCTAGTATGGCTGCAGACTTACGATGGTTTATACTTTTCTGTATTCTTACAGAGCCTTATTTATAGATGATGCTTGATAAATAGTCATTGAATTGTGTTGAGAAAAAAACAATCTTAGGTGAAATATTAATTTTGTTAGAGCAATCTTCAATGAAATTGCAAAATCAGTGAAGTTTGCAGCTGGTATTTGTGGCCACTCCTTTCTTCTCCTCAGATTTCCTACCTCCCTTTGGCCTCCCAACCATTGTTCCAGCCTATGGAATACAGTGTTGTCTAATGCTCTTCCTCTTCCATCATTGCTACACACACACACACACACACACACACACACACACACACACACACACACACATACACACACTCCATCCAAACTTCCTTCCCCTGTATTTTCCTGATCTTTCATCCTTCTTCACACAGTTCCCTATGTCTACAATGTTCTCATTCACTTGATGAATTTGCTACTCCACTTTTAAAACTCAATTCAATTGTTGCCTCCTTCATAAAGATTTCTCTATTCTACATAGGGATTAATAACATTTATCATAGCCATCTTCACAAAGCATTTTATCTTTTTCTCACACTGAATATAAATCTACCTCTCTACAACTACCTCTCTCTTACTAATTCTGCCCTATAGTCAGAACAAGCCTAATTACATTTGAAGTTCTTCAAATACTTTAAGACAGCTATCTTCACCCCATTGCTATGTCTTTTCTTCTACAGGTGAAGCTTACCCATTTCTTGCAGCCAGTAATGAGAGCCCATCACAGTTATTTTCCTCTGGACACTTTCCAGATGATTAATGCTATGTGATAACTTGAACTGAACATAATCCTCCAGGAGGGAGTTAATCAGGGCAGAGTACACCAGTTCTTTCACCTTCTTCCTTCTATATACAAAATCTCTATTAATAAAGCCTAAATATGTCTTATATTCTTGGCTGCTGCTGCTTTTCCACCATTTTTTATTACATCTATTATGGACCTTTATGCACTCAAATATTGGTCCTAAATCTAGTCACACAGTGCCAAACATTCTTTCTCACACACACACACACATACACACACACACACACACACACACACACACACACACACACACACAGATCAGTGCCAATAGATAAGGCAACATCAAAAGATGATGTTGCCTCATGAAGATTTGTGCAAGGACTCTGGGCACATTTAATCTCCTGTCTCAAAGTACAGAAGACTACACGAGTTTGGGATGAAGTATTCTATCTTCCCTATTTCCTAATCTTCCTGGTATCAGCAACGGAAGGTACTCTCAGATTGCTAGGAATAGAGCCCTGGATCAGTGGCATAGATTAGGTACATAATACATGGTGCTAAATTATCATAGTAATCTACCTTTTGATAAATGCAAGGATCCAAATTTTGGGGACAAGAAGTTAGTATTTGACAAAAAATTCTTGAAAAACTGAAAAAGTTAGACAGAAATTAGATATAGGTCAACACCTCATATCATATACCAAGGATAAGGTCAAAATGGGTATATTATTAGGAGATCATGGACTAGTTTACTTGTCAGATCAATGACTATGGGAAGAATTTATAACCAAACAATAGATAAGAGAGCATTATGAGATTTAAATGAATGTTTTTTTATTATAGTAAATTAAAAAGGGTTTTGCACCCAAAGCAAAACTGTTCCTCTCTCTTTATAATAGTATTTTATTTTTTCCAATTACATGTAGTTTTCAACATTCATTTTTGTAAGATTTTAAGTTCCAAATTTTCCTCCCTTCTTCCCTTTCTGCCCCACTCCCCAAGACAGCAAGTAATCTTATGTAGGTTATACAATACAATCATGTTAAATATATTTACACATTACCCATGTTGTGTCTATTGAGGTAATCATACTATTCTCATTGGTTTTCTTATTGGTATGGTCAATTATGTTAATGGTTTTCCTAATATTGAAACAGCTCTGCATTCCTGGTATAAATCCCATCCAGTCATAATGTATTATACTGGTGATAAATTGCTGTATCTCTTTGCTAATATTTTATTTCAATGTTTTGCATCAATATTCATTAGGGAAATTGGCCTGTAATTTTCTTTCTCTGTTTTGGCTCTTCCTGGTTTAGGTACCAGCACCGTAATTTGTTTCATAAAAAACTGGTAGGACTCCTTCTTTGCCTGTTTTCCCAAATAATTTATATAGTATTGCAATCAATTGTTTAAATATTTGATAGAACTCACTTATAAATTCATCTGCTGCACTTGTTACAAATGAAGTCTTTCAGGGCAGCAAAGTTATGAGGAATATACACATAGAAATTAAGGTAATGTGAAAACAAAACATCAATAATTTTTATAATTTGAAAAAATTATTACAGCAAATGCCACCAATAAAGGCCTCATTTTTCAAATATACAGAGAATGAAGTTAAATTTATAAGAATATAAACCATTCTCCAACTGATCATTACTCAAAGGATCAGAACATGAAGTTTTCAGATGAAGAAATCAAAATTATTTATAGTCATTTGAAAAAATGCTCTAAATCACTATTGATTAAAGAAATATAAATTAAAACAACTCTGAGGGGCAGCTAGATGGCACAATGGATAGAGCACCGGCCCTGGAGTCAGGAGTACCTGAGTTCAAATCCGGCCTCAGACACTTAACACTTACTAGCTGTGTGACCCTGGGCAAGTCACTTAACCCCAATTGCCTCACTCAAACAAACAAACAAACAAACAACAACAACAACAAAAAAAAAACAACAACTCTGAGATACCACTGCAAACCTGTCAAATTGGCTAATATGAAAGAAAGGGAAAATTACAAATGTCAAAGGTAATGTAGGATAACATTAATTTGTAGAGTTTGTAAATTTGTAGTGTTTGTAGAGCTGTAAATTGATCCAATCATTTTAGAGATAAACTAAGAACTATACCCAAAGGACTATAAAACTATTCATATCCTTTGTCCTAGTAATACCACTACTAGGTCTATTCCCCAAAGATTCTTTTTAAAAGGGGAAAAGGACCTATTCATAAAAAAATATTTATAAAAGTTCCTTTTGTGGTGGCAAATAATTGGAAATTGAGGGGATGCCCATAATTTGGGGAATAGTTATATAAGTGGTATATGATTATGATGGAATATTATTGTGCTATAAGCAATGATGAGGAGGATTCTGTCAGAAAAAGCTGAAAAGACTTACGTGAAGCAATGCAAAGTGAAATGAGGAGAACCAAGAGTACATTGCCCACAGTAACAGCAGTATTATAAGATGATCAACTGTGATTCTATTTTCAGCAATACAATGATTCAAGACATTTCCAAAGAACTCATGACATAAAATACTACCATAGGGGCAGCTAGGTGGTGCAGTGGATAAAGGACTAGCTCTGGATTCAGGAGAACCTGTGTTCAAAGCCAGCCTCAGACACTTGATACTTACAAGCTGTGTGACCCTGAGCAAGTCACTTAACCCTCATTGCCCCGAAAAAAAATAAATAAAATAAAAGGCTGCCATCTCCAGAAAAGAAAATAATGGAGTCCAATGCAGATTGAAGCATATTTTGCTTTTTTTTTCTTTTCTTTTTGTTTTCTTTCACAACATGATTAATATGAGAAATACATTTTGCACATTTGCATATTTATAACCTATATCAAAATGCTTGCTATCTCATGGAAGGGTGTGGGGAGAATTTATAAATCAGTTTTTAAAAAGAATATTAAAATTGTTTTTACATGTAAATGGTAAAAATAAAAATAAAATATTACTTTTTAAAAATTCTAAAAGAAGGGGGCAGCTAAGTGGGGAATTGGATAAAATGCTGGCCCTGGATTCAGGAGGACCTGAGTTCAAATATGGCCTCAGACACTTGACACTTACTAGCTGTGTGACCCTGGGCAAGTCACTTAACCCTCATTGACCCACGCCAAAAAAAAAATTCTAAAGGAAGAGTCATATTTTATTCTATTTCCCCCCCACTCTTTCGCTCTCCTTACCCTGTCTCTCTCCCTCCCTCCCCCTCACTTATTTTTTCCTTTCCAATCCCCTCTCTGTGTTTCTGTCTGTGGTATTATTAAATTAGAAAACTAAAACTCTCTGTGTCTATCAATCTACCTCTCTTCATGTTCCATATATATATATATATATATATATATATATATATATATACATGCACAATTTTTGTTGGTTTGTTGCCTATTTGAAGAGATGTTATTATACCAACTACCCCCATCTCCATCCCCCACAAAATACACACATATATTCACCTTTAAGGATAGTGACAAGCTTGACTGAGTCTCCTCAATCACCATTACCATCATGCCTCCACCTTAACCAAATATAATTCTCAAAGAGCATAAAGTATCCTTCTAGAAAATGAGACAAAAGACAACTTGTCTTCTCACCAATAAAAAGTACTGAGAAGCCCAAATGAGAAATTAAGTGAAAAGTAAAAGATAATATCTCAGAAGTGGGTCCCCTGAAGTGTAAAGGCACAAAGACTATTTCTAATTTAATTCTTTTTTTAATGTTTACTCAATTATATGTAAAAACACTTTTAACTTCTTTTCAACTTTTAAGTTCCAATTTCTTTCCCTCCTTCCCCTTCCCCCACATTGAGAAGACAAGCAATTTGACAAAGGGTATACATGTGCAGTCATGCAAAACGTATTTCTATGTTGGTCATGATGTGAACGAAAATACAATTAAAAAAAAGAAAAAGTATGCTTTAGTCTGCATTTAGACTCCATCAGTTCTTTCTCTAGATATTGATAATTTATTTCATCATAAATCCTTCAGAATTATCTTGGAGCATTAAATTACTGAGAATATAATATTGATTTTAATGTATATAATGTTCTAATTCTGCTCATTTCACTTTGCATCATATCATTTAAGCCTTTCCAGGTTTTTCTGATAGCATCCTGCTTGTCATTTCTTATATCATAATAGTATTCTATCACTATCACGTACAACATGTTTAGCCATTCCCCAATTGATTGACATTTCATCAATTCCCAATTCTTTGCCACCACTAAAGGAGATGGTATCAATATTTTTGTGCATATATGTCCTTTTCCTTTTCCTTTTTTAAAATCTTATTTGGATACAGAAACACTAGTGGTATTGATTGGTCAAAGGATAAGCATGGTTTTAAAACCTTTTGTAACAATTGGAATGATGCCACCTGCTGGAGACTTACTGTAGAAAAGCTCAACCATGAGGTGAAGGTCTTTGAGGGCAAGACTATGCATCTTTTTTTTTGGCGTCAGGAAGTGACGTTTGCTTGTGGGAGGAAGAAGGGGGAGGCTGGCACACTGGCTGACTCTCTTTCATGTAGACTCTGGCGGAGAGCGCAGCTAGGAATGCTCTCTCCCTTTAATAGATAGATGAATCTAGGCCTTTCTCTTTCTCTTCACCAAATTCTTATTCTCTTTAATAAATGCTTAAAAGTCTAACTCTTGCTAAAGCTTATAATTTATTGGTAACCACTCATTAGATATTAGACAGACTAGCTAGAATTTTAGCCCTTATACTTTGGGGCATACTTCCAAATTACTCTCCAGTATGGTTGAATCGGTATACAACTTCATCAACGGTTCTAGTGTCCCAATTTTCCCACATGCACTCCAACATTTGTCCATATTTTTTTTTGTCATATTAGCCAATATAGCTAATATTTATAGCAGAATTTACATTCTCTAATCAATATTAATTTTGAGCATTCTTTTCCATTTGGCTATGGATAGTTTTGATTTCTTCATCTGAAAACTGGCTGTTCATATCCTTTGACTAATTATAAATTGAGGAATGGCTCTTCTTTCTATAAATTTGACTCAGTCCTCTATATATTTGAGAAATGATATTTGTCAGAGAAAGTTGCTGAAATTTTTTTTTCACCCTAATGATTGCTAATTATGTATTTCCTCCATCCTATGAACCCTGTTTATCCTACTTTCTCTCTCCTTTCACCCTGTCCATTCTCAAAAGTATTTTGCTTCTGACTTTTACCTTGCCCATTTTGCCCTCCCTTCTATCAGCCCCTACCCCCCATTCTTATTCCCTTCCCCTACTACCTTACCATATGGTAAGATTAATTTTTATGCCCCCAAATGAGTGTGTATGTTATTCCATCCTTGAGCCAATTCTGATGACAGTAAGGTTCACTTCCTCCCCACTCTTCTTCCCTTATTTCCACCTTGACTGTAAAATCTCTTTCAAGTCTTTTTTTACATCAGATAATTTGCCCCATTCTACCTTTCCCTTACCTTTTCTCCACTGCATTAATTTTATTTTTTAAGATAATAATTCCATCACACCTATGTCCTTTGTCTGTGTATACTCCTAACTTCCCTTATAATTAGAACATTTTTAGGAGTTACAACTATCATTTTCCCATGTAGGAATGTACATAGTTTAATCTTATTGAATCACAATTTTTCTTCCCTGTTTACATTATTATGCTTCTCTTGAGTCTTATATTATATTTTCTATTCAGGTCTTTTCATTAAGAATGCTTCAGGGGGGCGGAGCCAAGATGGCAGAGAGGCAGCAGCAAGCTGCCAGAGCTCTCCTTCTGTTCCCTCAAAAAGAACATTAAATCAAGTCTCTGGATTGATTGTGAAACTACAGAACCTGCAAAGAGACAGAGAGACACAGTCTTCCAACCAGAGATAATTTAGAAGACTTCAGGAAAAGGTCGGTCTGACTTGGGCAAAAGGCAGCCACAGCCCAGGGCAGCAGCCCAGTGCCGAGGGGGTCAGAGCAAGTCAGCAGGAAGCTGTGGGCCACAGTCAAGCAACTGAAGCCCCTGGATCCTGGCTCAAAAATCTGATGTCCAAGAAGGACAGTGGAAAAACCTACCTGCACAAGCTGAGAGGGAAAGTTGCCAGCTGGAGGGATACGAACAGGATAGGCATGACTAGGCCCACTGATCCTAGCACGCTCAGACAGGAAGTGCGGGGGGGGGGGGGACTGCACACACTTAAAGTCCTCAGTGTAAAAAGCCGGTGACATAGCACCTATACCCCTGCACAAGAAGCCCAAAACAAGGACCCTGGTGCCCCCAGAGCCGACCTCAACTTAAAAAATAAATTTAAAAACTGCAGTAATGAGTAAGAAGCAAGAAAGAGCCCTCTCCATTGAGAGCTTCTGTATCAATAGGGAAGAAGCAAACACAAACTCAGATGAGGACAATACTCTCAAATTGCCTACATGTGAAGCCTCAAGAGGGAAGATGAATTTCAAGAACAAAAAGCCTTCCTGGAAGAGCTCAAAAAGGATTTTAAAAATCAATTGACAGAGGTAGAAGAAAAAATAGGGAGAGAAATGAAAGCAAAACAAGAAAACTATGAAAAAAGAATCAGCAGCTTGTAAAGGAAGCACAAAGATTGACTGCAGAAAACAATTCCTTAAAAAATTCATCTGGCCAAATGGAAAAAAAAAGTGCATAATTTCACTGAAGAAAGCAATGCCTTAAAAATTAAAATTGGGCAGTTGGAAGATAAGGAATCCATGAGACACCAGGAATCAGTCAAGCAGAATCAAAAGAATGAAAAAATAGAAGAAAATATGAAATACCTCATTGGAAAGACAACTGATCTGGAAAACAGATCCAGGAGAGACAATTTGAGAATCACTGGACTGCCTGAAAGCCATGATCAGAAAAAGAATCTAGACACCATATTTCAGGAAATTATTAAGGAGAACTGCCCTGATATCATAGAATCCGAGGATAAAATCATCATTGAAAGAATCTACTGATCACCCCCTGAAAGAGACCCCAAAAGGAAAACTCCAAGGAATATTGTAGCCAAATTCCAGAATTATCAGGTGAAGGAGAAAATACTCCAAGCAGCCAGAAAGAAGCAATTTAAATATCATGGAGCCACAGTCACAATTACTCAGGACCTGGCAGCTTCAACATTAAAGAGCCACAGGGCTTGGAATATGATATTCCGGAAGGCAATGGAGCTTGGATTGCAACCAAGAATCTATCACTCAGCAAAACTGATCATTCTCTTTCAGGGAAAAACATGGACATTAAATGACATTGGGGACTTTCAATCTTTCCTGATGAAAAGACCAGAACTGAATAGAAAATTCGATCTCAACATACAAGACTTAAGAGAAGTTTAAAATGGTTAACAGAGGGGGAAAAAAAAAAGGTTACCCTATTAGGTTAAACTGTTTATATCCCTACACAGTAAGATAATACTCATAACTCTTAAGAATTGAAAATGTATTTGGGCAGAGAGAAGGACTTTACACAGAGGGTATAAATATAAATTGTCTTTGATGTGATGATACAAAGAAAATTGAGGGGTTAAAAAGGGAGTCTATGGGGAAGAGAGGAAAGGGGAGGTGGAATGGGATGAATTATAACATATGAAGAGGTGAAAAAAAAACCTATTACAATAGAGGGAAAGGAGGGGTGAACATTGTTTCAACCCTACTCTCATCAGATTTGATTCAAAGAGGGAATAACATATACATTCATTGGGATAAAGAAACTTAGATCATTCTTTAGGGAAGTAAAAGGGGAAGGGAAAGTGGGGGACTGATAAAAGGGAGGACAAAATCAAGGGAGAAAAGGGTAAAGAAAAGGGAGCGGGGTGATAAAAAGGGAGGGCAGATTGGGGGAGGCAGGGTTAAGAAGCAAAACATCAGTGAGGAGGAATAGGGTGAAAGAAGGGGGAAAAGTACAGAGGGGATAAATAGAATGAAGGGGAATAGACAGTTAGTAATAATAACTGTGAATACGAATGGGATGAACTCTGCTATCAAATGGAAGCCAATTGCAGAGTGGATTAAATACCAGAATCTTACAACATGCTGTTACAAGAAACACATTTGAAGAAGAGGGATACACACAGAGTAAAGGTAAAAGGCTGGAGCAGAAGACATTGTGCTTCAGCTAAAGTAAAAAAATCAGAGGTAGCAATCCTTATCTCCGACAAAGAACAGGCAAAAATAGATCTCATTAAAAGAGATAAGGAAGGAAACTACATATTGATAAAAGTTACTATACATAATGAAGTAATGTCAATTTTAAAGATGTATGCGCCAAGTGGTATAGCATCCAAATTCTTAGAGGAGAAGTTAAATGAGTTATAAGAGGAATTAGACAGTAATACTATTCTAATGGGGGATATGAATCTCCCTCTCTCATAATTAGATAAATCTAGCCACAAAATAAATAAGAAAGAAGTGAAAGAGGTGAATAGATTACTAGAAAAGTTAGACAAGATATATGTCTAGAGAAAATTGAATGGGGATAGAAAGGAATATACCTTTTTCTCAGCCATGGCACATTTTCAAAAGTTGATCATGTATTAGGGCACAAAAACATCATAGCCAAATGTAGAAAGGCAGAAATCGTAAATACATCCTTCTCACATCATGATGCAATAAAAATTACATGTAAGAAAGAGCCATGGAAAAGTAGAATGAAAATCAATTGGAAACGAAATCATTTCATTCTAAAGAATGAATGGGTCAAAAAACAAATCATAGAAACAATCAATAACTGTATCCAAGAGAATGACAATAATGAGGCAACATACCAAAATCTATGGGATGAAGCCAAAGCAGTGCATAGGGGAAAATTTATAGCTCTAAATGCTTACATGAATAAAAAAGAGAAAGAGGAGATTAATGAATTGGGCATGCAACTTAAAAAGCTAGAAAAAGAACCAATTAGAAATCCCCAATTATATACTAAACTAGAGATCCTGAAAATTAAAGGAGAAATTAATAAGATTGAAAGCAAGAAAATGATGTAATTAATCAATAAAACTAAGAGATGATTTTATGAAAAAACAAATAAAATAGATAAAATATTGGTAAATTTGATTTAAAAAAATAAAGAAAACAAAATTACCAGTATCAAAAATGAAAAGGGTGATGTTACCACCAATGAAGTGGAAATTAAATCAATAATCAGGAACTATTTTGCCCAACTGTATGCCAATAAATTTGACAATCTAAATGAAATGGATGAAGATTTACAAAAATACAAACTGCCCAGGTTAACTGAAGAAGAAATAAAATCCTTAAATAAACCCATATTAGAAAAAGAAATTGAACAAGCCATTAATGAACTCCCTAAGAAAAAATCCCCAGGGCCAGATGGGTTTACAGGTGAACTTTACCAAACATTTAAAGAACAATTAATTCCAATATTATACAAATTATTTGGAAAAATAGCTGAAGAAGGAATTTTACCAAATTAATTTTATGGCACAAATATGGTGGTGATACCAAAACCAGGCAAAGCAAAAACAGAGAAACAAAATTATAGACCAATTTCCCTAATGAATATTGATGCTAAAATCTTAAAAAAGTATTAGCAAGGAGATTACAGCAAGTGATCTCCAGGATAATACACTATGACCAGGTGGGATTTATACCAGGAATGCAGGGCTGGTCCAACATTAGGAAAACTATTAACGTAATCAACCACATCAATAAGAAAACCAACCAAAATCATATGATTATCTCAATAGATGCAGAGAAAGCTTTTGACAAAGTACAGCACCCATTCCTCATAAAAACACTAGAGAGCTTAGGAATAGGTGGAGCTTTCCTTAAAATAATAAACAGTATCTACCTAAAACCATCAGCAAGCATTATATGCAATGGAGATAAATTAGAGGCCTTCCCAATAAGATCAGGGGTGAAACAGGGCTGTCCATTATCACCCCTATTATTTAATATTGTCCTAGAAATGTTAGCTTTAGCAATCAGAGAAGAAAAAGGAATTAGAGGAATTAAAATAGGCAAGGAGGAAACAAAACTATCACTCTTTGCAGATGATATGATGGTATATATAAAGAATCCCAGAGAATCAACTCAAAAATTACTTGAAACAATTAACAACTTTAGCAAAGTAGCAAGATACAAAATGAATCAACATAAATCATCAGTGTTTCTATATATGACCAACAAAGTCCAGCAGCAAGAGATAGAAAGAGAAATTCCACTTAAAGTAACTGTAAATAATATAAAATACTTGGGAGTTTACTTGCCAAGACAAACCCAGGAACTCTATGAAAACAATTAACAAACACTCTTCATTAAAATCAAATCAGATCTAAATAATTGAAAAGATATCAATTGCTCATGGATAGGCAAAGCTAATATAGTAAAAATGACAATACTACCTAAATTAATTTACTTATTCAGTGCCATACCAATCAGACTACCTAAAAATTATTTTATAGACCTACAAAAAATAATAACAAAATTCATCTGGGAAAAAAAGGCAAGAATATCAAGGGAAATAATGAAAAAAAAATGCACAGAAAGTTGGGTTAGCTGTACCAAACCTGGAGCTTTACCATAAAGTGGCAGTGATCAAAACTATCTGGTACTGGCTAAGAAATAGAGTGGAGGATCAATGGAATAGACTAGGCACAGGAAACACAGTAGAAAATGACAATAATAATGTAGTGTTTGATAAACCCAAATACTCCAGCTTCTGGGATAGGAACTCAGCATTTGACAAAAACTGCTGGGAAAACTGGAAGATAGTAAGGCAGAAATTAGGCATAGAGCAACATTTTACACCTTATACTAAAATAAGGTCAAAATGGATACATGATTTAGACATAAGAGGTGATACCATAGGTAAATTAGGAGAGAAAGGAATAGTCTACCCATCAGATCTTTGGAAAGGAAAATAGTTTATGACCAAACAAGAGATAGAGAATATTATAAAATGCAAAATGGATGATTTTGATTACATTAAATTAAAAAAATTTTGTACAAACAGAAGCCATGCATCCAAAATTAGAAGGGAGGCAGAAAGCTGGGAAACAAGTTTTACGGCCAGTACTTCTGATAAAGGCCTCATTTCTAAAATACATAGGGAACTAAATCAAATTTATAATAATCCAAGTCATTCCCCAATTGAGAAATGGTCAAAGGATATGAACAGGCAGTTTTCTGATGAAGAAACCAAAGCTATCTATTCCCATATGGAAAAATGCTCTAAATCTCTAATGATTAGAGAGATGCAAATAGTTGTTTTAAACTCTGAGGTACCAGATGACACCTATCAGATTGGCTAAAATGACAAAAAAGGAAAATAATAAATGTTGGAGAAGCTGTGGGAAAATTGGAACACTAATGCATTGTTGATGGAGCTGTGAACTGATCCAACCATTCTGGAGAGCAATTTGGAATTATGCCCAAAGGTCTATAAAGCTGTGCATACCCTTTGACCCAGCAATACCACTTTGGGTTCTTTTTCCTAAAGAGATCATGGAAAGGGGAAAAGGACCCACATGTACAAAAATATTTATAGCTGCTCTTTATGTGGTGGCAAGGAATTGGAATTTGAGGGGATGCCCATCAATTGGGGAATGGCTGGACAAGTTGTGGTATATGAATGTAATGGAATACTATTGTGCTGTAAGAAACAATTAGCAGGAGGAGTTCTGAAAAATCTGGAGGGTCTTTCATGGGCTGATGATGAGTGAGATGAGCAGAACCAGAAGAACTTTGTACACAGTATCATTAACATTGTGTTGATCTACTGTGATGGACTATATTCTTCTCACCAATGCAATGGTATGGACGAGTTCCAGGGAATTCATGATGGAAGAGGATCTCCAAATCCAGGGAAAAATAAAAGAACTGTGGAGTATAGATGCTGAATGAACCATACTATTTCTTTTGTTTTTGGTGTTGTTGTTTTTCTATTTTGAGGTTTTTCATCATTGCTCTGATTTTTCTCTTATAACATGACTAATGAAGAAATATGTTTAATGTTATTATGTGTATATATATATGTGTGTGTGTGTGTGTGTGTGTGTGTGTGTGTGTGTGTGTGTATGTATGTATATATATAAACTATATTAGATTACCTGCTGTCTAGGGGAGTGTGGAGGGAGGGGAGGGAGGGAGAAAAATCTGAAATTGGAAAGCTTGTATAAAGAAAAGTTGAGAACTATCTTTACATGTAAAAGGGAAAAAAATAGAATACTTTATTTAAAAAAAAAAAAGAATGCTTGAAAGTCCTCTATTTCACTGACTATACATTTTTTTTTCACCTGAAGAATTATACTCAGTTTTGCTGAGTAGGTGATTCTTGTAATCCTAGGTCTTTCCCCATCTCCAATATTTTATTCCAAGTTCTCAGATCCTTTAGTATTGAAACTACTAAATCTTGTGTTATATTGACTGTGGCTCCACAAAATTTCAATTTTTTTTCTTTTTTGCTTGCTTGCAATATTTTCTCCTTGACCTGGGTGCTTTGTAATTTGGCTAGAATATTCCTGGGAATTTTCATTTTGGTATTTCTTTCAGGAGGTGATAAGTGGATTGTTTTTCAATTTCCATTTTGCTTTCTGGTTCTGGAATGTAGGGTTAACTTTCCTTGATAATTTCTTGATAGATGATGGCTGGGGTCCTTTTGTGGATCATAGGTTTCAGGTAGTCCAAACATTCTTGAACTATCTGTCCTAGATCTATTTTTTCCAGGTCTGTTGTTTCTCCAATGAGATATTTCACATTTTCTTCATTTTTTTTTTCCATTTTTAAATTTTGTTTTGTTTTTTGATGTCTCATAAAGTCATTAGCTTCTACTTGCCTAATTCTAATTTTAAGGAATTATTTTCTTCAGTTAGCTTTTGTGCCTCCTTTTTTCATTTGTCCAATTCTAACTTCTAAGGAATTCTTTTCTTCATTGGATTTTTGTGCCTCTTTTACCCTTTGGTCTATTCTGGTTTTTAAGATGTTATCTTCTTCAGTATTTTTTGTGCTTCCTTTACTAAAATGTTTACTTTTTCTTTTTTCATGATTTTTTTTTTGCATTATCTCATTTCTCTTCCCAATTTTTCTTCTACCTCTTATTTGATTTTTAAAATCTTTTTTGGGGGGTGGCTAGGTGGCACAGTGGATAAAGCACCGGCCCTGGATTCAGGAGTACCTGAGTTCAAATCTGGCCTCAGACACTTGGCACTTAACTAGCTGTGTGACCCTAGGCAAGTCACTTAACCCTCAGTGCCCTGAAAAAAAAAAATCCTTTTTGTGTTCTTCCATGGCCTGGGACCAATTCATATTTTCTTTGAGGCTTTGATGTAGGAGTTTTCACTTTGTTGTCTTCTTCTGAGTTTGTGTGTATCACCTGATTTCCTTGCCTAAGCAAATGTAATATTTTTCAATGAATTGCAGGTTTGTTGATCATCCAACTGCCCTTGGCAAGGTCTTAGCTAAGTATCTCCACAGTTTGGTGCAGTACCCTTTTGCATACCCTGTGCAAATACCATCCATTAAAACTTATCTTTTCTTGTCAACACTTTATCAAAGATTCCCTTAAGAATCTTGTGGATTGTTCTCATAAAGGTTTTTAGTAAATCTATAGATTTGTAGTTATTGATACCCTCTTGTCATCTTTTGTTATTTTTCTTTTCATCTTTGGGTAGCAATAGAGAAAACTGTGTTGGATGAATGCTTAAATGCCTTTTAAAATATGGATTACTTGTTTTCTAAAATACTTTATAAAATATAATTGTAAACTCATTGTAAATCTAAAATTGTTCAGTGCTTCCAAGTTAGTGTGATCCAGAGAGAGATGTGGTGACTGTTCTCCTGGTCTGTGCTCTAGTCTTTACCTGCTAAGAAGGACCCTTGCTCCCCTGTTGCACCATTGCTTCTCTCTGCCCTGGAACAGTAACCAGGGCCCCTGCTTCCCTGCAGTCACAATAGCTCCTCTCTGCCCTAGAATTGTGACCTAAAACTAGGTATAGGCAAGAGAGTTCCCAACAATGCTTAGTCCTATGCCATTGCTAGCTCAATGTCCCCAGTAATTTCTTTCTAACCACTTTTCCAATCCCCTTACTGTCACTTGGCTGGGAACTCCTGAATCTACTGCTCTTGCTGTCACTTATAAAGCCCACTGTTGGTGGAGATGAAGATTAGCTATATCAATCAGGGAATAACCTGTGTATAGCGGATAATAAATACGTGGGAATTTATAAGATAGCCAAGAAAGATTGCAGCGAGAAGAGAAACAGGCCCAGATAGAAAAATAGGGGACCCAGGCAGTTAGGTGCAGCTATATGGCCTAGTATATGGACTAGGAGTCAGTAACACCAGAGGTTGATTTCTGCTTCAGACACTTGCTGTGTCTCACTGCCTCAATCTTTACACAGATAATAATAGCACTTACATAACAGGGTTGTTGTGAGCATCAAATCATGTGCAAAATACTTTTCAAACTGAAAGTACTATGTAAATGACAGCTAGATGTAGCCAGGTCATCCAAAAATGTATAAATGAGCCTGAGTGTGTACGCATGTAGGAGAAGCAAGAAAGAGATCTGTCACAAAAACCTAGAGCAGGAAGTATTCATGAGAACATGGTGACCAACAATGGCATAGGTTGGTTGCAAGGATGTCAGGAAGGATTGTAAAGAAGAGAAGACCAAAAGATTTGGCAAGGTAGAAATCCTTGGTAACTTTATAGAGAGCAATTTCAGTTGAATGGTGAAATGAGAATCTAGAAGGCAGAGGGTCTGGAAGTTTAGTTGATAGGGGATGGAAGGAAATAGGCAAAAAAATATTATTAAGCACTGAATATGTTGAGCACTATGCTAATCATTTTAAAGATATCTTATTTGAATGAGAAGAAAGATAGGTACCTAGTGTAGATGCTTGTCTTAGTTATTTTTATTTAAAAAAAAAAAAACAAAAAAAAACAAAAAGTAGAGGGCCTCAGACATTTGACACTTACTAGCCCTGTGACCCTGGGCAAATCACTTAACCCTAATTGCCCCACAAAAAAAAATTTAAATTAAAAAAAAAACAGAGGGAAGAGGAGGGAAGATGGCTATAGAAGGTGATTTCATCAATAAGTGATTTTTTTTTTAAGAATAAGGAGGTATGGCGGGCAGCTAGGTGGCACAGTGGATAAAGCACTAGCCCTGGATTCAGGAAGACTCGAGTTCAAATCTGGCCTCAGACACTTGACACTTACTAGCTGTGTGATCCTGGGAAAGTCACTTAACCCTCATTGCCCCACCAAAAAAAAAAAAAAGAAGAAGGAGGTATGAACATATTTTTAGGTAGTAAGGAAGTATCAGTAGGTAGGCAGTTTGATAATTTGAGTCAGTTCAGATGATAGGGGATAGAGTTGAAAGGGATCATTTCTTCTAAAGGTTTTGCCTTGGAAGGAGAAGGTAACTTCTTCATGTGAGATGGGGGTGAACGAGAAAATAGTAGTGGAAGAAATCTGAGTGATATAAGAGAAAGAGAATGAGAAGAAGAATTTCACCATGAATGACTATTTTATTTTCTGTGAGGTATGAGAGAAGGTCCTTGGCTAAGAGGGTAAGAGGCTAAGGAGAAAGGGTATCTTATGAAGCTTAAAGGAAGATAAAAATGTTTGAAATAACTCCAGTCAGGAGGATAGAGGACTGAAAAATTGCCTTATTATGTATCATAATTTTTTAGTGAATTCAACACTGTTTTGTGATTTTTCTCCCCGCTTCTTTCAGCAGTACATGAAAAGGAACAAAATAGGTAGGTGGTCAGAGTATTCTAAGATCAGGGATTCACAAGGCATGATCAATGATAGTGTGAAGCTACAGGGAATTTAAGTGGAAAGGATAGTGTAGAGTTCAGGTGATTTCAGAAGAGTTCAAGAAAGAGAAAGACAAAGATGTGCTGGAACCAGCTGGAACTGGCTCAGAAGAACCGGCTGTTGAATTTTCAGTGTGAGCATTTAAACCTCAGAATCAGTAATGCTACAGATCAGAGCTTCATTCATATGATAAAATAATGGAATTTGGCAGATGCCCAGGGGGTCCCACCTGATTGATTTAGTATTGTTTGAATTGGGTGAGAATGAGAAACTATGTACCTGCTTGGGATGATTGGATGGGGACCACATCTGCCTGGCCCTGAGTGATGAGTTGGTGTACTACTGACATCAGCAAGAGACCACTCTCAACCAATCAGCTTGAAGGACCTCTCCTTTGGGGGAGGGAGAGAGGAACTAGGAAGTAGATGCTCACTCATAGAAGAAGTCTTTTTTTGGTGAGGAATAGGCGTGTGGTGAGAGAGGGAGAACAGGAGCCCCCTTATAGTTCAAGACATCGGCTTGGTGGCAGAATTTCATGTGGGCTGCTAGGAAAGGAAAGGTTTCTGTCTCTCTGGCCTTACCAAATAGATCCAAGCTTTAATAAATCTTTAAAAGCCTAAACTCTTGCTGAATTTATCAGTGATTTTAGCCAGTTTCCCCCACAAGACTGGGGGGGGACAGATTAGGACCCACATTTAGATTTTAAACAGCACAATTAATTAATTTGTAGATTTCTTGACTTAAGAAAGTGATGAAGAAAACCTTAATAAAATACAGGTTACATTTTAAAGTTTGTTATGAGTATTTTTTTTTCCAGAGAGCCAGCTATTATTAAATGTTTTAACAGTACACCCTTGTGAAAGGCTGAGAATATATCCTACTGGTGGGTAATGGCTTAAGAAAGAATTGTGTATTAGAGGGATTATAACTCACCATCAAGAAGAGGAACAGGGTTAGTTGTCATAAGACACAGAGAAAGATGAAATGATATATTATTATCAGGTACAGGAATTCCAGAATTCATAAATATGTCAATAGAACACATGGATGTTAGCAACATCATCGGTATGATGATCTCTGTGTAGTAGAGGTAGAAAAAAGAAATTCATGGGAAAGAATTACATTGAGAATTAGAAAGTTAGGGTGTTTGAAGAAATATCACTATGTATGTTGAAATTTCCTAAAATGAAAGCAGGAGTTGTGGAAAAGAGAAAGACAATGAGCCAGACATTGATTTCCTTAAGTAAAGAAGAAAAATTTCCTGGAAGTTGAATTCAACCACACTCTTTTTTTTTTTTTTTTGCCAGGCAATGAGGGTTAAGTGACTTGCCCAGGGTCACACAGCTAGTAAGTGTCAAGTGTCAGAGTCCAGATTTGAACTCAGGTCCTTCTGAATCCAGGGCTGGTGATTTATCCACTTTGCCACCTAGCTGTCCCTAACCTTACTCTTAAAATATAAATATAAGTTATGATGATGCTGATGCTGATGCAAACACTGAAGGGGATTCCAAAAGTTAAATTCCAAAACTATGTCTAGCAATGTTTAGTAGATATATTGAAGAAACAAACTGCCTTCAATTTACCCTTTATATATCTTGCATGTACATAGTTTTTTTTTCATGGTTTTGTGGTGGGGTTTTTTTGGGTTATTTTTATTTGTTTTTTGTTTTGTTTTGTTTTGTTTTTACAGAATACAAACTTAACAATTTTTTTTGAGGCAATGGGGTTAAATGACTTGCCTGAGGATAAATTTTAACTCTAGTACCCCTGACTTCAGGGCCAGTGTTCTATCCACTTTGTCACTTAGCTGGTCCCACCCCCACACCCACTGCACCCCTTTCAAAGATCTTACTTTATTCTCCCTTGAACTCTATTGGAGAACATGCTGAAGACACCTTCTGGTGGATATCCAAAGATGATGTCTTCAGGCAGTGATTCTGGTGTGATTTGAGCTAACTCATCATCATAAGTACCCAGAGTCCATAATTTTTAAAATTCGTGGTTTCTCTGGTCCCTAGAAGCATCAAAAATGAATCACTATCTATGGTGCCAAAATCCACACTCAGGCAGTCCTCTGCATCAGAACATAAGCATCACTTTTCCATTTCAGGAACTTAGGCATTGTCACTACATATTGGGCCATAGCCTGTAAATGTCTCATGGAAGTTCCACTCACAATCATAAAGTAATCCGTGTATTTCAATTCTGAAGAAACCTGGATGCCACAATTGTCTCTTGCATTTTCTTGCTTTAAGAGGAACACAAGAAGGTCCCTGTTGAAATTGCATCCCATGTGACCTGCAGCAGCCAGCTCCCCTCCTAGTCCAGCTAAGCTTCATTCTTATAGCAAGACCACACTATGCTGGGGAGGGGCCTCGGGCTGGATCAGTCTGCTCCAGTGTCAGGTTTCAGCAGCAGCAGGAGAACCCCCCCCAGCAGGGAGCCTCTGGCCCAGGTCCAGAACCATCACTGTACATGTACTCTCCAGCTAGGGCCTATTAGGATGTGTGTTCTTTAAGGTCAGGGCTCATGGCTTGTCTTTCTTTTTATTCATAAAGCTTAGTACAATGCCCTGAACATAGTAAGTCCTTATTAAATTCTTGTTGACTTAACTTTAGAAAATTAATTTAGTTTGCCACAATTTGTTTTTGTTGTATCCATGCTGGCTCTTAAATAAGATCTTATGAATGAGTGGACTTATATAGAATGTTAGACATGGAAAAGAATATAAAGATCAACTAGTCTAGCCCTCTGGTTTTCCATGTGGTGAAAATGAGGGCCAGGGACTTGAAACAATTTACCAAAAAGCACACAAGAAAAACACCATAGGGACAAAACTCAAAACTGCACCTCCTGACCCCCAGTTTACTCCACCTGCATCTCTCTGTTTCTTTTCTAAGGGCTCACAAATCATTTAGTCAATTATCCTTTTTAGAATATTTCCAGAGATCACTTTCAAATTGACTTTCATTCGGTGTTAGCATTTTTAGGATAGGGACATGATCTCCCAAAGTAACTACTTTGAAGGAAGAAACATTTATTGGAAGACATATGTCTGGAATGCACTCCCTTCTCACCTCTTATTTACAGATTCCTTGATTACCATCAAAGCTTATCAGAAGTATTCCCTTCCTTCCCAAGCCCTTGCTGATCTCAACAGCTATTAGAACTTCCTCCTTATTGGAATCAATATGGTTGTGTGTGTGTGTGTGTGTGTGTGTGTGTGTGTGTGTGCCCGGGGGGGGGGAACTAATTCTGAACACAATTGCCTTTTTATGAAATCATGTCTTTTTATAATTTCCAGATGAGTAGACAAAATACAGCACAGTAAGCAAGCAAGCAAAACATCATCACAACCCCAAACAACCATACAATATCATAAAATGAACAAATAAGATGCAAATAGCAAACTAAAATATGTATCCTAATGAGATTTTAAATAATGTTTAGTGTGAATTTATTTGCTTGGTAATGTATTTACTTTGTTTATTGTATTTCTGTCTGTTTCTCATAAATATTTCATCACTTTGTTAACTAATTGCAATTTTGCTAAGTGATTTCTAAACATATGCATTAATTAATTCTCTGTATGCAGAGAGGAATAGCTGTTTTACACTGTGTCTATTATTAAAAATTGCTGAGGCATTCTTTTCAATATGGCTCTATCTACATGAAGACAAAACATCCTAATGAAAAATGGAAAATAAAGTTAATTATCCAGATTATCCTCCCCCATTCTCACACTATAGATGTATCCTTTTACTATTGATGTCTTTATTGCCTAATCATAAATTCCCTTTTCTAGAATGTCTTCCTTGTTCATTTTGAGTTCAATTTATCTGTTCGTTTTCCATTCTAGCCTACTTTTTACTTTAAATGGGGTATAGTTCTGGGAGAAAATCTAATTCTTATTCTTGGCTTTACCATTACATCAGTGTTTGGCTTTGGGCCCTTTCACTTTCTAAAGCTGAGAAATGGAAAAAATTATTTCTGATGACATCAGTTCCAAAGAAGGAGAAGGAGAAGGAGGAGGAGGAGGAGGAGGAGGAGGAGGAGGAGGAGGAAGAGAAGAGGAAGAGGAAGAAGAAGGAGGAGAAGGAGGAGGAGAAGGAGGAGAAGAGTAAGAGGAAGAAGAAGAAAAAGAAGAAGAAGAAGAAGAAATTTGCATCACTATTAGGTATTAAATTCTAAGATGCAAAGAAGCATGTGGTTTTTTATTTTTACTTTGAGACAATAATATTAATTAAAACTTAAAACTACAATTTAAATAGCTGTATGTGTTATTTTCCAAGATGTGTACTATAGAGTTTATTTCAATAATACTTATTTAAAAGATTCTAGGAGCTTATTTCCCAAAATTACTTTCAGAGACATTTTATTAGAGTTCTCATATAGGGGTCTAAGTTTCCTTCCAAATTGTTGGTGCTAGGAGTCTAAAAACACTTAAGATAAGCATTTTCATTATTTTATAATCATCTTTACCCCCTTACCCCTCAAAATATTACCTAGATTGTTTAATCACATGATTCACTAGTGTTGTACTATACCTGATTTTTGGCTGTTCCTAAAATGAAATATATGCCCTAAATAGAAAGAGGCAGAATGGAAAAACGAAGAGAACACTGAAGTATTGGGAAGAACTGGATTCAAACCCTGCCTCTGTGATAGTCACCTGTATGAGTATAGGTGATTCTCTTAGTTTTTCTGGACTTCAGTTTTCCTATCTATAAAATGAAGGATTGGATTATATTACCTCTAATGTACCTTTTACCTTTAAAATCTATGATCCTATGACATGTATATAAAAACTTAACTAAAACTGAAAGCCAATATATGTTAAATATAAATATAGAGTCAAATTCAGTGAAACAAGAAAACATCTAGTTGTCATATCAATTCAAATCACTAGGCCAGGAAAAAGCAAATCTTTAGGTATTGGGGTAATTGGGGTAATCAGTTACTCAATGCACTTTTATTAAGTCCCTTCCGTATTTTAATAATTGCGGGTCATATTGATAATGCAAAGTTTTAAAATAAATAAACAAAACAAAGCTAGTCTTTTCTTACATTTAGTTAATCCAGAACAACACATACACAGAAAAATAAAAACAAAATATGCCCAAGATACGTATTGAGAACAGAGAGAGTACTAACATGTTAGTTGGAGGCCTCTTGAATGATGAGGCATTGAAACTGAGTTTGAAAGGAAGGTGGTGATTCTAAGAAGTGGCCATGACAAGGAGAATTCCAGGCATGGTAAAGAGCCTGTGCAGAGGGCTCCCCCAGATGGATTGCCATATCTGAGGGGCATCAAGTGAGTTAGGACAGATTATTGGTAAATCAACCTGAAAAGAAGGGCTGAAGCCAGATTATGAAGTGCTTTAAATGCTGTGTATTTTGTTATTATTTGTCCTTTGTTCTTAAACAGGATCATGACATGGGGAGATGATATCATGACTTGCAGTGAATTTGATTTAATAGAGGCAGGACTGTGTAAAGTCACCAGCCTCATTCTCTCCTCCAGAGTCATCCGGGTCCAGTGGCAATCTTATTTAAGTGACTTGTCCAGGATCACACAACTAGTAGTGTCAACTGTCTGAGGTGAGATTTGAACTCGGATCCTCCTGACTCCAGGGCTCTATCCTGTAAGGGACTAAAACTCTAGCTAGTCTGTCTAAAATATCTAATGAGTGGTCGCCAATAAATTATAAACTTTAGCAAGAGTTAGACTTTTAAGCATTTATTAAGGAGAATAAGAATTTGGTGAAGAGAGAGAAAAAGGTCTAGATTCATCTATCTATCAAAGCCACAAGCCTCCTGTGAAAACTGGAAATGTCTTGTCCCCACACACAGAGTTCCAAGCTAATTGACTGATAGCTTTGATCGACAGTACCCACGAGCAAACGTCACTTACTGACACCAAGGACCTGACCACATGGCTTGCCCTCAGACACTTTGTCCTCATGGTGGAGCTTTCCTACAGTAGCCCTCCAGCAGGTGGCATCATGCCAATCATTACAATCTGCTGTGAAACTTAGCTGCCCAATAGGGAGATGTTGAAGATTCTTGAGCAGGGTATTAATATGATCTTACTTACCTATATGTAGGTAATATCAATTTGACATGTGGGTTGAAGATAGTTTGGAGTGGGGAAATATTAGAAGGAGGTAGACAAATTGGGAGTCAATATCATTAGTCTATTTAGGAAGTAATAATAGCTTGAACAAGGGTGGTGATCATGTCTATGTAAGTAGAGAGAAGGGGATGGATGTGGGATAACATGGAAGTAGAATCAGCAAGTTTTGGCACTTAATTGGATATAGGATTGAAGGGACAGATGATCATTCTTATGAAACTGAGACTGAAATGACATTTTGGAACCTGGACAGAAAGAGGGAATTTTTTAAAAAGTATTTTGAGAGTGATTCCCATGACTTGATTTCTGGTCTCAGAGGTATGGCAGCTGATAAGATGGACCCAAAATGAACTTTGAGATTATACGGTGTTTTCGAAGCACACACCTGCTTTTCCTGCCTACATTTTACCCTTTCTAACCTCTATCTTTCCCCTCTACTACTCTTGTTCCAGCTGGAGAACTAAGTGAAAAGCTGTTTTGGTTTAGCATAAGGGGAAAGTAATGAACAGTGAATGATTAAATAGAATATTAGTCCAGGGAGAAAAGATGAAAGATAATGAGGTTATTGTATTCAGCTATTGAGGCAGGAGAAGACAATAACTACTTATGGCATCTTCAAGAATATGAAGGTTTCACAAAGAAGTTATTTATAAGGAACTAGTAACTAGTTTATTATTCATTTTTCTACTGCAAAGTAAAATATGAGTACTAATTTTTACATGAGCCTAAATATAGTCTGAGGGATTCTCATCCATGGAGAGTAACAATACATGGACAAGCTACTAAAAAGAATACAGAATTTAATTTACTTTATTGTAGCTAACTCCTAGGGAGGAAAAAGTATGTGTAAAATGCTATGGGATAGCAAATTTGTATGTATTTATTTTCTAGCTGAACTATTCAATATAGAGAACTTCTTGCCTGTTTTTTGAGGTGAGGGTAATGAATCAACTGGGAGAAATTGTGGAAATTCTCCTTTCAATCTTTGTGGAGTAATTTCAGTTCAGTACTGGTTGAGGAGAAGGTGAAGGAAGGAGGATAGAGGATTTAGGAAGAGCATCTCTTGAAATTGCTTCCACTTTGGGGATTTTAGATTGAAATGATTTATTGGCTAATATGACAGAAAAGGAAAATGACAAATATTGAAGAGGATGTGGGAAAATTGGGGCCCTAATACATTGTTGGTGAAGTTGAAAACTCATCCAATCATTCTGGGGAGCAATTTGGAACTATGCCCAAAGGTCAATCAAATTATGCATTCATTCCCTTTGTCCCTGAAATACCACTAAGAGGGATGTTCCCAAAAAAGAACAAAGAAAAAGGAAAAAGGCTGATATGTACAAAAATATTTTTAGCTGTTCTTTTTGTGCTGTCAAGAAACTGGGAATTAAGGGGACACCCATCAATTGGTGAATTGCTCAACAAGTTGTGGTAAAACTTTTGTCCTGTAATGACAAACAGGATGCTTTCAGGAAAATCTGGAAGGGCTTCTATGAACTGTTGCAAAATGAAGTGAGCAGAACATTTATATACAGTAACAGCAATATTGTAAATGATCAACTATGAATGACTTAGCTATCCTCCACAATACAATGATCTAAAAGCAATCCAAAGGATTTAGGATGAAAAATATTATCCCCATCTAGAGAAAGAACTGATGGTGTTTGAATACAGATTGAAACATTTTTTACTTTCTTTATTATTCTTGGATTTTTTGAGGGGGGTCTGAATTTTGTTTTTCCAATATAGTTAATATGAAAATGTTATTCAGGATTCCTCATGCATAATTTATATCAAATTTCTTGCCTTCTCAAGGAGAGGAAAAGAAAGGAGAGAATTTAGAACTCAAATTTTTTAAAATAAGTGTTAAAAATTTAGTTTAGATGTAATTGAGAAAAATAATAAAAATAAAGTGCACCACCAGACAAAAATCAAATAAAAGAAGGAAATTATTTAAAACCCCCACATTTGAGATTTCCCCCCATAAACTTCACAGCATGGAGTCATATGTTTCCCTACCACCTTGTGACATCCTACATCACATGGGATTGGATCTAACATATCAATGTTGTAAAAATGGAAATACAATTCAATTCCCAAAGGCATTAATGCCTTACACCCAGATTAGTTTAATGATTTTGCAAAAGAGTTTTAATGAATTCAATCAAGGCATAAACAGGATGTTTCTAAGTGTTTGAAATGAAAGTATTATTAATGCAGGTAGACAATGGGTTTCTGTTGAAAGGAAGAATTGTAAAATGAGAACACTGAGCACTACCAAAGCACTTAGGTAATATTTTCCCAGCGGTGGAGCACATTATGGCTGCATAATATTGAACTCTTACAATGGGATAATAAATGTTTCAAATAAAATGCCACAGAAAACCAAGTATTATTACACTGAATGTAGCTTATACCACCCATTCTTCCAGTACAGTGGTCCTAGAAATATGTAAATTATATGATTATATCATTCACCTGAGGTTAGCAAAAAGAAAAACATGCACCCCACTAAAAGCAATAATTGGAAACAATTGTCCTCAGCAATCTATGGTTTCTCTTCTGGGAGGGCTGCAGCCTCAGGGATACTCCCAATTGATCTTATACCAGCTTTTAAGAGCCTCTGAAATAATGGAGTCAGCAAGTGATTGGATGGGAAAATGGTACTAAAAGATAAAATTTTATCCTTCTTGACAGTGAAAATCAAGGATAAACAGCACAAGGTTAAAACTTTTTGATTGAGAACTACCCCCAAAAACATAGAATCCTGGGCAAAAGGTAACCTTAAGGAGTCAAAAGATCATACATTTAGACCTAGTAGAGGTCATCGAGTCTTCTGTACCCTCTCCCATTTTAAAGATGAGAAAACTGAGGCACAGAGAAGCTAAATGACTTGCTCAGGGCCACACAAATAGTATGCAGCTGAGGCAGGATTTAAATAGACTTGTTTCTTATGTTTTTATTACGAACTTAGCTCTATCTACTACACTATACTTACTCTCTAATCCAACAGGAGCTCAGACTATCAGAAATCAGAAAGCAACTAGTCACCTCTACAACTGAATATAAATCCCTTCTACTTTATATCTGATAAGTAGCTATTCACCTATTGTTTATAGAATTACAATGAGGGAGAATTCATAATAATTAAATTCAGGAAGGTTGATGAGGTCTCCAAGAAAGAATGATGAGTGAGGAGAAGTAGGTTCAGGGTAGAGCTTTGAGGAACACTTACAAGGGGTGGAATATGGATGATACTTTAACAAAAGACACTGAGAAGGAGTGATGGGTACTGGAATAGAATCAGAAAGTAATATCAGGAAAATTTAGGGAAGGGACACCATTCAGGAGGATAAAGTGGTCAACAGTGTCAAATGCTGTAGAGAAGTCAAGATGAATGAGAACTGAGAAAAGATAGGAAGTGAGAATGGGAAAATTATTGGTAACTTTAGAGAGCTCCATTTCGATTGAATGATGATACTGGAATCCAAATTTCAAGGATTATAGACTCTTGAAATTGGTTATTTTGTCTCTCGATTCACATCTCTAGCCTAAGAGTTCATAGTTTCTTTAAATCCTCAGCATTTAGCACAGTTCATGGTACATAGTAGGTAATAAATGCTAGGTGACTAGCAATTATTTCAGCCTTTCCTTATGTGACATAGACTTGAGACTTTTAGCCATCCTGGTTACCATATTCTGAACACTATCTAAATCAGTGTCCTTCTAAAAAATGTGGTGCCTACAACTGAACACATTACTTCTGATTCATTCTGATAAGAGTACAACAGGATTGGCACCTCCCTGGTCTTTCCCACTGTACTTTTTTATTGTAGCCTATTTTGATACTGGCTTTGCTATCATATTGATTTATAGATTTGGGGTGGGAAAGTATCACAGGGGTCAGCCAGTTAAAACCTTACATTGTACAGTTATTTGACACTGAAGTCTCAGAGAGTTTAAGTGTTTTGGTCAAGCTTACATCAGTTGTGGAGACAGAATTCAAACCCAAGGGCTTTTATTGAAATTCAGCACTCTCTTCCTGATTTATACCTGGTCTCCACAAAGGACTACCACTTAACCAATCGAAAAAGATGCACAACAATACCTTTTTGACAATAATATCTCTGAGGGAAGAGACGGAAGAATATCTGTCCATCTTCACTGCTTCCATTGTTTAGTGACTGTCACAAAAAGGGTGTTTCAATATTTGGAGCATAATAGAACTAAATGCTCCAAGGAATACAGAGAGAAAACAATAAACAATAATGATGATGACAATGATGACATTAAGGCTGCCTTACTTTGGCATAGTGCATTATAGTTTTTGAAGCATAGAATGTGAAATGCTTTCTCTTGCTATACTTCGTAGAGGTTGCCCCAGTAAGTGTTCTGTCATTTGTCAGGGTGCCAAGTAAATGGTTTCCATGTAATTTCCACTGTAATTACCAGAGAAATGAGAGCCTCCAGCAACTCACAGTAGCCCTGTAATGGTGACTGATTATGAACAACCTTCAGAGGGCAAGGTAGATTGAATGAATCCCTTTCTGTCATAAACAGAGGAGAATTCTACTTATTTTCATTGCTCTGCTTCAGGTTCAGGCTTCAGTTCTACTCAAATGAAAGTGAAGGATTGGTCTAACCTATAGAGAAAGGAAGCAGTTGTCAATGTAGTAGCATTTGAAGGGTGATTAAAGGGCTTCTACCCCAAATTATCTTCCCTACCTATATTTGTATATGTATATGTATATGTATATGTATATGTATATGTATATGTATATGTATATGTATATGTATATGTATATGTATATGTATATGTATATGTATATGTATATGTATATGTATATGTATATGCATGTATGCATGTATATGTGTATATATAAATATATATATATTCATGGATGAAATTCTTTTAGATAGTTTTTATGGTTAAATCATTAAAGCTTTCTACCTCTGTGAAACCTAAGTGGGCAAGTAATTTTACAAATGGGGGCCTCTGTTTCCCTATCTATAAAAAGCGAGTTGCTTAGGTTACCTTTAAGGTCCCTTTCTTCTATAAAGCTATGAGTCCTGTTAAAATAAGGTTGTTATAGGAAGACAATAAATCTGAAGCTGAAGGATATCATACAGTACAATCCCTTCATTTTACAGTTGAGGAAACTGGGGCCAAACAAATAGTTTAATTACTTTATCTAAGATCACATAGCTCATAAGTGGAAAAACAGGTTTTTTGTCTTTTAAAATGAACACATTCCATTATGACATTCCTATATAAATCCCTAATAAGACCATAAAATCTTAGTATGAAATGTATTTGTTTTTTGCCTTATCGACCCAGTTAGTTCCTTTCATGAGTGCTGAAGTGATGGTACACAGGGATAGGTAGATTTTGACAGAGCTATGAAAAAACTACATGCTGGAAGTTGAAGCCCCAATTAGATAGACTCAAGCTGGATTGGGATACCATGTACCCGAGTCCTTAACTGAAATAAGCACCTAGAATATCCCCCCCCCCAAAAAAAAAGCACAGGGGGCAACAAAGTTTTTCTACTTAACTTTAGGAAAAAAATTTACCCAGAAGCTGGCCTGACTAAGATATGTGATTACTCTAGACCACACATACACTTGGGGAAATCCCACAGTATTCCAGGGATTATGGTGTTGGTATATGACCCTTCAAGGTATGTGGTGAGAGATATAGTATGATCATAGATTTTGAGCAGGAAGCAATCTTTTAGATCATGCTTTCTAATGCCTTAATTTTATGGATGAGAAAAAAGGTTCATGGAGTTTGTTATTCATACAAGGACACATAGGTAGTGAATGTTAGAGTCCAAATTGAAATATAGATCCTTTGTCTCCAAAGATAGTGGTCTTTTCAAATGGTGCTCAATATGTGCAAAACAGAACTCATGTTTCCTCCTAAACGTTCTACCTTCCCTTTTACTGCAGATGACAATACTATGTTCCCAGTCCTTCAAGCTCACAACCTAGAAATCATTCCCACCCCCCCCCCTCTCTCTCTCTCACACACACACACACACACACACCTATATCCAAACTATAGACAAGACCTGTCAATTTCATCTTTGCAACATCTCTTGAATATGTCCTCTTCTCTCCTCTGATACTACCACCACTCTGGTATAGGCCTTCATTATCTACACCTTGATTACTGCAATAGCCTAATGGTCATATTAGCCCCCTACTCCCTAAACTCTAGTCACTTCTTATTACCTCCAGGAGCAAATACAAAATGCTATTTGGCATTCAAAACCCTTCATGGGGCAGCTAGGTGGTGCAGTGGATAGAGCACTGGCCCTGGAGTCAGGAGTACCTGAGTTCAAATCCGGCCTCAGACACTTAACACTTACTAGCTGTGTGACCCTGGGCAAGTCACTTAACCCCAATTGCCTCACTAAAAAAAACAAAACAAAACAAAAAAAACCTTCATAATTTAATCCCTTCCTACCTTTACAATCTTCTTATACCTTACTACCCAATAGGTATTTTTCAATGCACTGACACTGGCCTCCTGGTTGTTCTGGAATGAGATACTTCATTTCTTGAATTTGGGCATTCTCCCTGGATGACCCTTTCCCTGGAACACTCTCCCTCCTCCCCTTAGACTACTGTTCTCCATGGATTCCTTTAGGTGCCAAGTAAAATTCCATTTTCTTCAGGAATCCTTCCCCAACCCCTCTTAATTCCATTGCTTTCCTTCTTTTAATTGTTTTCTATTTATCTTATATATTGCTTGTTTTATATATATTTGTTTCATTTTGTTTTCCCCATTAGATTGTAAACTCCTTGAGGGCAGGCAATGTATTTTGCCTCTTTTTGTCTCTCCAGAGCTAGACACTAGATAAATCTTTATTGATTGACTTATTCATTGGTTTTGAAGACCTAGAGTGTCATGTACATGGGATTAGGTGTATAGTTAAATTACAATGTTAGGGTGATGGGCCCAGAAACAATACCCACCTCCCTTTGCCTTCTATACCACCTAATATCTCATGCTTACCCTCACCTCCTGTTGGAGCCTTTTCCCCTTATGTTCAAGGCTTTGTTTACTGATTATTTTAACTTGAAGTCATGGGTCCAACAATATAGTGAGATTTTTCCTAGACCTGCAAAAACAAACCAGAAAGGGTCTCTGACATTATTTAATAATATCCATACTTAAGCAATAATACTCTTCACAATATCCTTAGCAAGTGGTAATCTAATGCCAGAGAAATGGCTTCTATTAATGGTGAAGTCACCACCTTCCAAGGATGCCGATTCTATATGTGAATATTTCTAACTATTAGGGATTTTTCTGCTTATATCAAGCCTAAAATTTTCCTCTTTATAACCATCTACCACCTCCTTCTAGAGCTGTCTTCTGGGGTACCTGGCAAAATAAACCTGATCCCTCTGCAACGTTTCTATCTTCTTAAAAATGTAAGTGTCCCAGTTTCAGAGATACAGGAATGGTCAATATATAAGAATGTGTGAAAACCAGGTCCTTCAATGGCTCTACTCTTCTCATCCTAAGAACAGATTGCAGCATTGATTATCAGACCTCTTTGACTTCAAAAGAGTAGAAGAAACAGGATCCACTGAGGTAGTGATCAAGGAACAGTGGTCCAATGGCAGTCATTTACTCAGTCTAAGAGGCAGACATAAGATTCTCCAGAAAACTACTCCGTAATCATTTGAAATTAGGGGAAAGGCTTTATAGCATTGTCCAAACTCTGATAAATTGTTAGATGGGCAGTCCAATGAGATTCATTAATCAGTATGTGTGCCATGGTTATACAACATGCATAGACAAATGGACTAGATCTAGAACTGGAATGGAGGTCAAAGGTATGGTCCTACCAAAGCAGATCCCCATAATTCTCCCTAAAGCAAAGATTCATTAAAAACATTATTCTTACAGTGATTTTATATGTATATTGGCCATAGAATATCACACAATAGCATTGGAATACCAAATGCAATAACATTAAAATATTCTGAAAAAGTAAATTTGAGGAGCACCCAAAAAGACGATGAAAAGGGGGATATGTATATAGGCAGTTGGTAATTGTACCATATTATCAGCAAAGATTTGTTCAGGAAAGGTAGAATAATGGATGCCATAAAAGAAATGTATGACTGGAAAAAAGAATTGGTTGGAGAATGTAGTAAGAAAATTGATGGACAACATGCATGCTCTGTTGATATTCATGTACTATTTTAAATTTTTGAAATGTTATATTTTAGTTCCAAATTCTCTCCTTTTCCCTCCCCTTCCTTCTCCCTCCACCCATGAGAAGACAAGAAATATGATACCCACTATACGTATGAAGTTATGCAAGTTATATTTCCAAAGTGTTAAGGGAGCTAGAAATCCTCTAATTTTTTGAGAGGACTCTCTGGGAGTATATATGGAAGAACATGGAGCAAGAGTCCCACCAGATAAGCAGGCATAGATGTATTGTGTTCTGTATCATTTGGAGAAATACCTATTTTTGATAAAATCACAACCTATTTAGTTTCAACCCTGTGCATACTACTAGTCAAGGCACTGGAGTGGGGAAAGAGATTTACAATCTACTTGTATGAGATATTTTCATTTCACTACTTTACTAAATCTGTGTTGGCATCCCTTCATATTGAAGAGAGATTAATTTATTCTGCTTAATCTCAAAAGTAGAACTAGTACCCTGTGAATGGAAATGCCAAAAGGGGAAGGATTTAGGATAATTGGAGGAAAAGATTTCTAATATTGAAAGGTATCCTAAGTAGAACGGGCCAAGTCATGTGGGGGAAGATTTCCCTTCACTTAGAAAGATGAGGTATGTTCTCCCAGGGTGCTGCCTTATACTTAGTGAGCATCTGAGACAGGATTTTAACTCATCTTCCTGTCCCCAAGTCTAAACACTTTATCTAATTACCTAGTCTCTTAGGTGTTCAATTAAAAAATTATAATTATTTGCCATTTTTAAGAATTTATTTTTTCTCCCTTTCACCTTTTCCTCATCACTGAAATAGGGGGGAAAAAAGAAAAGAAACAAATATGCATTGCAACAAATACTCATAATCAAATAAAACAAATTTCCATATGTCTGTGTCAAAAATGTATTTCTCATAGGTACAGTTAGTAACTTTACAGATATTTCTGAATTGCTCTCTCGGAATGAAACCAGTCTGTATCTCCACAGATATGGCATGTATGCCTATTTTCTCACAGCCCGTTCAGCATTTGTAATTTTCCCCTTTTTTGTCAATTTTGCTCATCTGTTATATATTAGAACATCATGGTTTCTTTAATATTAATTTCTCTAATTATTAGTGAATTGGAGCATTTTTTAAATGTGGTTATAGATTTAGTCCAACTTAAATGATTCCAAGTTGCTTTGGGAACAAAGACATAATCTTTTTAACAAGAACATTCTTGAATGATGTTTATTGTATTTTTTTTCTATCTTGGAAAACTGCAGCTCTGGAGATTGAGGATCACCTAAAAGGCAAGGGAAAAGCACATGGAAGGCAGTACAAGGTGAAACATATTACAAACAAGGAATTGCTAAGGAGAGCTTTTGTTCTGAATGTTATCAAGGAAATTCACAACTGGGAAAAAAAAGGAATGAAATGGTTATGGAGTGAATAAGGAACAACTGATATATGCTATAATGATATCTTTGCAAATTCAGGAAATGTTAGAAGGCTCCAAGATGTAAGGTGAATGTCCTGTGGCAAACACTGCTTTATAAGTGGAAATGGATTAGAGTCTATAGGATAGGAAGAATAGATGGACTATCATCTGTGTTAGTGGACATAATAATCATATTGATGAGATCATGAGCCCATTAGAATATTGGAATAATGGAATGACAATAAAAGTAATTTAACAAGAACAATAGTTAGCATTTACATGGCACTTTGAGGTTTGCAAAGTATTTTATAAACATTATCTCATTTGATCACACCACAACTTTGGAAGTTAAGTGTTTATATCATCTCCATTTTATATATGAGGTCACTATAGCAGACAGAGGGTTATGGGTTCCCACAGCTACTTAAATGTCTGCATTTGGATATTTAAGCTACGTCCTTTTATAGATCCAGCCCTTTACTGACTATATCAGTTACCTGCCAACTATTCACTAAACTCATTTTAATTAATAAGTTTTGATTTAATAATTTATTAAATTAAAAGTCATTTCACCTCTTTGAGAAGGGTAGGTCGCCCGGGCATATAAAATGTTTGTCCTTAGAAGGGAGGTGCACTGGGAATTTCTAAGCAGTTGGCATGGAGAGAGCCAACATGAAAGAATGGAAATATGGAGGTGGGCTGGATGATAGATTATGATTACAAAATTTATGAGAGGGTTCCTTGAAGAAAGAGAATGAGACATGACAAAAGTTTATGTATGACTTTGTCAAGCATTGTATATTGCATGGCAAACAAATAATGAAGCAGGGGATCAAATAATAGTTTTTTGAATGTTTTGTTTTGGTGTACTATGTTCCTATATCTAGGGTGTCTGAGAAAGAGTTTTTTTGGGGGGATCAATTGATTATAGGTAGAGTAATTGTTTTAAAATAAAATAACAATGCATATACATAGAAGGCGCTGCTATTCTATAGAATTGGAATTCTCTCATCACTTCTCCACCATACTACTTTTCTTGAACTATATCCTCAAACTCATCACTCCATAAGATGAATTTAAACTGGAGACTCTTATCTCATTAGCACCCCCTGATCCTGGGCCCCATTCTTCTCTGGTTTGAGAGGGTGGTGTAGGGTGAACATCCGAGATCTCCTTCCTTATCCTAGGGGAACATCCATGAAATTTTCTCCATCATTTCCCATCAGATTGCTTTCTTGGACTTCATCATCTCCAGAAACTCAACAGTTCTGTAAGAAATCAACTTTGAAATTTTCACTTCTTTTATTATTTCCTAAACTTCCAACCAGTCTGCATGATTCCATTATGCCTTCAGCCTGTGAAACCTCCCCCTGATTTTTCACTTTCTTTGTATAAACCATCATCCCCATTAGTTTGTGAGCTCCTTGAGAGCGGGACTGTCTTATAACTTTGTTTGTATCCCCAAAGTTTAACATGCTACCTGGTACTTAATATTGGTTCTGGAGTGGGAAGATCTAAGGTTCAAATTCCATCTTTACTATCTATGTAACCTTGTATAACTTAATCTCCATGGAATGCAATTTCCTCAACTGTGAAATGAGGGGTTTGAACAAGTTAGCTTCTGAAGTCCCTTTTGGTATTAGATCAATGAGCCTACAATTTTTATAGTAGTTAATGACTCATCAGTAACTTTGGTCACTTGTGTCTGGTTGACTCTCCTTTTAAATAGAAAACTGAGGTCTGATGAAAGGAACAAGATGAATACTTGGTGAGTTGTTCCAGAGCATAGAATAGCTTTCAGATGGAGACTTTCCCTCTTGATAAATGTTGAGTCATAGTTATATGTATGTATGCGTATGAGGATAGATAGATAGATAGATAGATAGATAGATAGATAGATAGATAGATAGATAGATAGATATGCATGTGTGTATATGTGTAACTACATATATATGTGTGTGTATACCTTTTGATTGACCTTTAGGAAGGAAAAAAGTGCTTCAGGGCAAAGACACAAAGGACAGAGAACAGGGAATCTACCTCAGGCCCCTAGAAATGTGGGGAGGTGAATTACAGGATTTACTTCACGGAATATTGGGCTCTTTACACAGTGGCCTATTTATAAATATTGACTTGCTGAGAAAAATAACTATGGACCCAACTTTGTACATTAAAAATGATTTCCTTTAAAGGTAACCTTTCTTGTAATCTTAGCCTTTTGGAATATAACTCACCAGTTTTCTTTACCTACATCCCTCTGACCCTATCTAGATTACTACTGTAATTTGAGTAGAACAAAAATATTATCAGTTGTTAAGTTTCTTCTTCAGACAGAGAAAAACATCTAACATGGGGAAGGAAGGGAATTCTTATCCAGAAAGGTACGGTTCTTCCTTCTATTATTTGTTCCTTCATAAGCAGAAACACTACATTTAATTAGATATACATTTGATATATGTTATAATCTATCTTGTAATGTTAGCTAACTTTTATTTTATCTTAAATTTTCACATGTGTATTGTCAAGTTCCCCATGGTTATGCTTTACTGCATCCTCCACAGTTCCTTCCAGAGTGATTTAAGCCCTCAATATGTCCCAAAAGGGTTCACTCTTATTTCATGCAAAACTGGTTCTCCTAAACATCCTTAATTCTAGTAGCAATTATTGAATTCTCCAATCATCACAGCTCAATTTCTTCATATTCTATATGATTCTCCTATATTCATTTTTCTTATCTAACCAGTCACTAAATCTTTTCAAATCTTTTACATCTCATAGTTATCTTTATTCCTGTTTCTACGACTGACAACCCGATTCATACATTTATCATTCCACATTGAAATAGGGTATTAGTTCCTTCCTTTTATATTTCTCCCTGTTTTAATTGATGCTCCACACTACCATGAGATTTATCTTCCCAAAACACAACTTAGGTCTTTTAACTCACTCTACTAAAAAACATTCAATGCTTCTCCCCTATCCTTTATATCTTAAGACTAATTATTAATTTGTTTTTAATCCAATAAAGTCTAATTCCCTGAGCCTGGTATATGACCTGACAATATGGCCACAATCTATCTTTCTTTCCTTACCTTATAATATTTCCTTCTTCAAAAACTTTGTGTTCCTAAGGCATGTTTATTATTTTTCTCAACAATGTGCCTGAATATTCATATCCATATACTTTTATTTCTACTACTGCCTCTACTAGATATTTTCATCATATACTTTCACTACATGTATACTTTTATTCATAAAAATTTCTCCATTTTGATTTTTTTTTTACTTTCTGTCTATATAAAGTTTTATTTTATATTTCCATTTTAAGTTTACCTTCACAGCAATCCTGTAGGATGATAAAACAAAGGAGTCAAAAAATCCAGTCTGAACCATATTAAAATGTAATTGGGAAATGTTTATTAAAACACAATTATAATACAAGATAGATAATGTTGATTTGTGATTTTTCTAAGTCAACTAAACAGCCAATAGGGGTTTATTTCTATTTGAGTTTGAGACCACTGTAAGGAAAAAAAATGTTTTACTTAGAATCTTCAGTGATTACCTCAGTGCTTGGAAAATATAAGGCACTCAATAAGTTTGTATTAATTAATTCATTAAGTAAAATAACCAGTTGATTACACAGTGGGAAAAAAAAGAACTTAAATTCAAACTCAAGCTTCCTAGTTAATAGTTCAATACTTTTTGTCTATGACTTTATTATCCCTTCAGTTTAAATATTAGAGAATAGATTAGAATTCAACCATCCCTTCCTCTATCCCACCACTCTCCTAGGTCAATGGAAAAGAGCTACTATATCATAGCCAGGAAATCTGGATTTGGATTTTGCCTTTCTACCTGTATGACCTTATGTAAGTCTCCAGGCCTAGGAATATTCATCTGAAAAATAAAGAGATCAAGTTAGATAATCTCTAAATTTCAATACAGCTCTAAATTTATGATCTTAAATTTTATTATTGCCATTTTATACATTGGGAAGGTATATGCCTCAGAGAGGTTAATTCTCTTCTCACGAATCCTTCCTCCGGTATCCCATTAAAATCTTCAAGGCTCCTTCTTTAAATCTACCATCACTGAAGTCAATATTCCCTGAAGTGAAGCCTGGAATTTCCTTCCCCAACTCCCACCCCCATACACACACACACACACACACACACACACACACACACACACTTCCACGGACCAAGGAATTTTCTGTGTGGTAGACCTCTCTCTTTCCTGTCCTTTGTGTCTCTCCCCAACATCACATTTTCCCCCTTAAAAGTCATTCAAAAGGAATACATACACACACAAATACATACATATATACATAATACAAACATACATAGAGAGAGAGCCATGACCCAACCAATCTTATTTAACTTTTTGTCAGCGGACCAAGGATAAGCTAAGTCCACACCTTGCTGAAGAGTTTTTAATCAGTGTCAGAACAAAGACATTATTATTAGCCTCATTCACTTGAACTTAATCTTGGCAAGAAATTAACCCTTTTAAGGGAACATCACTGAGCAATCTTAATGCCCTCTACAATTATACCTATTATTTATACTTATAGCTGCCTTTTATTATTAGTTGTATTCTCCCTCCCTGCAATATATGGTTATTTTTTTTTGTTTGTTTTTTGTTTTTTTAAGGTTGTTTACTGGGGGGCAGCTAGGTGGCACAGTGGATAAAGTACTGACCCTGGATTCAGGAGGATCTGAGTTCAAATCCTACTTGACACTTACTAGCTGTGTGAACATAGACAAGTCATTTAACCCTCACTGCCCTGCAAAATAAACAAACAATAAAACAAACAAAAAACATTGTCTAACTATCTGGACTAGGCCGGCATTATTACTACTGATGGTCCAATTTTCTTGCTGATTGGACCTAAAGCTTTGATCCACTGTATTTACAAACTGTGACCTATTTACCCTTCTTTGACAGCTGGTACTTGATCCATTATGGGAGTTCTCCATATTAGTAGGAGACATTTCCTATACTTAACATCTTGAGCCCTATTATAACTTAAAACTCCAAAACTCAGTGAAGGGGCAGTTAGGTAGCACAATGGATAAATCACTGGCCCTGGATTCAGGAGGACCTGAATTCAAATCTGGCCTCAGACACTTGATACTTACTAGCTGTGTGATCCTGGGCAAGTCACTTAACCCTCATTGCCCTGTTAAAAAAAAAAAAGAAAGAAAAAGAACTCAATTGCTCTACCAGCTTTCAATTCCTCCAATAGCAAATATTATACTTACATACCACTACAACCTAGCTCTGCAATTAGATTTCTTGTTCCATGAACATTGAGACTACTTTTGTCTTTTTTTGATATCCCCCAAATATGAATAATGAGATAATTTATGCACTTATATAGAGATTTTTTTTCTTCCACAATAAAAAGAATAATTTGTCTGGGGGAGGAGGTGGTGGGTAGTAGTGGTGGTAGAAATAACCCCCCTAAGGTGAATTCTCTTAAGTTGAAAATAGAATTACCATTCATTTCAAAGGAAAAAATATTGAATATCCATTTGACACCCACTGATACTCAGTGTATGTATGATTGAACCTTTAATTAAAAAGAAAATAACCAAAAAAAACCAAATTGTTGAAAATAATGTAAATCACATCACTTTCACTAAACAAGTTGTCATGTTTAGAAAAGTGAAATGAGTTGTGAGAGAAAATAAGAATTTAACACTTTCTGGATGAACAGCACTACTATAAACTATCAAATCATCTATATGACTTTGAAAATGAACCCATGGAGATTCTCATTCCTAACATACGACTGCTCTGGACACACAAAATCCAAGTTCATTCTCATAAATGTGAAGAAATAACAATGATAACAACTAAAATTTACACAGTATTTACTTTGTGCCAGGTACTGTGCTAAGAGTTTTACAATTATCTCATACATTAACAGTTTAACAGTGGGATATAATTTTTAATCCTCATAAAGTAGAATTATCATAATTTAAGAGGTATATATCCAGGTATGACTATATATTAATGTATATACATACATATGTATTTATACCTATCTGTCTATATTCAGATACACATACATATGTATAAATATATCTGTTTAGAATGTCTATTACTTATCAATATATGAAGTTATAGCTATGTATGGAGAGAGTGAGAGAGATAGAGACAGAGAAAGAGGAAGATGAATTGATGAATGTTTATCTGATGCTTTTCACCAATTAATCAATAAATATGCAGACACTATACAGAGTGTTACAAAAGTCTTGAAGTTTTAAACAAGCTTAAAAGTCTGCATATTTGTGTGTGCATGTATGTGTGCATGTGTGTGTGTGCATGTGTGTGTGCACATGTATGTGTGTATGAGGGAGAGTGTGAGAAAATAATGGGTTTTGGAATGCCCAAAGGCCCCAGCTCAAGGGATTGACTGGATTGATTGGATTGACTGAGATTGACTGACTTTACTGATTAATTCACTTAAAGTTAATTCAATTAAAACCACACCTGCCTGGCTCTCAAGAGGTTGTGTTCTCAGAGTCTGTGAACTCTGACCTCAACACAAGACCACCCTCAAGTCCAGTGAACCAATAGATTTGGGCGATGCTAGCCAATTAGCTTGAAGCAGTGTTGTAAGGACTACCTCTTCTCAGGATGCAGGAGGAGCTTCCACAATCAATTCGGTTCTTAAACAGGCTGATGGTGGAGTATTTAAGGAAGAACCAAGAAAGGCTGGAACTCTCGGCTAGATAGGCCTTTTCTTAACTTTCTGACCCACGTGTTCTCTTCTACTAATACCTGGTATGCTTTAATAAATGCTTAATGTCCAAAACTGGTGCTAAAGCTTTTCATGTATAAGTAAACCCTAGCTAATTTTCCCTACACTTGGGAAAGGAATAAGGTGAACCATACATTTAATTTTAAATGTCACAAGAGAGAGTTCTACTCAAGCTATACCCAATTCTCATACCCATGTATGAGAATTCTACCTTAAGAGTATCTTTATTGAATATCCCTCATTCAACTTAAGAAAACTGATGAAAGAGGTTTTTATCACAGAGGATCAATTAATCAAAAAAATGTGTGCATATATTTTCTCATGTACATATATATGAATAGATATATATTTTTTGATTAATTTATGATAATCCCTGAACTCACGACATATTTGTTAAACTGATGAATGTATCTGTATGGTACATTAGTAATTTAAATTAGTCTGAATGATACTGAAATTCTCATTGCTCATATAATGCAAAAATTATATTTTCAGAAAGGTTTCTAGAGAAACACAGGTGTGTTCTAATGACCAGCAGAGTTCAGAGTCATAGCTGACCAGGGATATTTCATTCCTCAGAGTCCTTAAAACCTCTGAGTATAACTAAATGGACAAGAAGATGTTAGGGGGCAACACGTAAAGAAAGCATTACTAGTTCCCTGATTAGGACCTGTGATTTCACTGGTGCTGCTTATTGGCAGGTGTTCTGCAACTAATGTTGTAGGACACAGAATACTTTATTTTATTCTTTGCCTTTCTATACCTAGGCCTAGTACACTGCTTCATGCATAGTAGGAGCTTAACAAATTCATGTCGATTTATTGACTGATTAAAAAGTTGCCATGAGGTCAAGTCTCTTGCCCTGCTTCATAGAGCCAGCATATGTATGAGGTGAGACTTAGATTCACATCTTCCTGACTCTAAATCTGGATCTCTATCCACTCAGTCATGTTGCCCCTAACTAGTGACTTTGGGGAGTTTCAAAGTACAGAAGAGGCTCCAAAGATCAGAAGGGCAAAGAGAATGTCTGGAATTTTCATATTATGCCCCATGCATAATGAATTACACATTTCCAAATTATTCTGTGAATACCCAGACAGAAGTTGCATATCTCAAAATGGGCTATGAAAGAGTAATCCTTTTCCACTGACCAGAGAGAAGGGATGGCTGAATTCTAATCCATTTTCTAGTGACTAAACTCACTATATAATAAAGTCATAGACAAAAAATGTTGAGACAGTAATGAGGAGGCTTGGGTTTGAATTTAATTTTGTGTTTCTCCCCTGTGTGATCAATTGTTTATTTTACTTAATCAATTGATACAGACTTATGTAGTGCCAACTATGTGCCAAGTACTTTGGTAATAACTGGAAAAACAGTCCTAGCCTCAAGTACATTTTAGCACCATGCACATAAATAAGCATACATAATATTTATGGATCAGAACTGTCATGTGATCAGCGCAGGAACATGGAATGAGAACTTCCTCTACTAAAAGAGATTGTCACTTTCCATTAATAGTCTTAGAAAGTTGATTGGAATACTTAGAGGTTAAATGACTTAACCATTGTCACATAGCCAATAAATTCACAAGATATAACAAAACAAATACAAAGGAAATGGGGTTCAGGGAGGAGAGGCAAAAGAGGGACCAGCTTATATGAAAAATAAAATATTTGGGCTGGATTATCTTTATCAATCCTTCAAATGTTATCTTTCCATTTTAGTCCCATAGTCTAACTGTAATAAGTATTCATTAAATATTAAATTAGCAGTAATTATATTAATTTTGTAGAATTTATAAGCAGTTTGATTGTTTTGTACATCAATTCTATTTTTATCCATAGCTTTGTCTTATATATATTATTATGAATAGGTGGTTATAAAGAGTAAGTGTAAGTCTTCAAAAAAAATCACATCATCATCTCTTAAGTGAATACAATGTACATGTTTTAATATATGTTTTTATTAATATGATATTTTAGCAAATGTGTACTAATATTTATTTTTAAGCTATTCAGAGCATTTTTGTCACTACATTCTTGTTATAAATTCAAATTTTTTTCTTTTTAAATGGCTACTTGAACATCTAACTATTTGAAAGCAATGCTTCAGTTGTAAGAGTTTGGAGATTAGGAATTCTTTTAATCTGATATTTTCCTTGCTTTCTCATTCCCCTCACTTCTCTTCAATATCAATTGCAAATTTGAAAGAAGAGAGAAGGAATAACAAAAGGGACAACTAAAGGGCATTTGTGATGGTGAGGGTACATAACCATATTCTTTGGCTTTGAAAATTGGGGCAGGCATTTTTAGGAATCTGATATGTATGTCAGTGTTACACTTTTTAAATGAATTGGTGGTATCTTCTACTCTGGGCCTTGATCATGAGGAGTTGGGTGAGTGGGGGTGGGTAGAGGACACAAAGGAAACATAAAGCTATAGAAACTGACAAATGAGGATATGTAAAGATTGGAAACCTAAGCTATGGTGTTAGATAGTTTTAAAATAGACAGTGTAATGTGAATAATAGTGCTGGATGTGGAGTCAAGAGAAATTGAATGGAAATGTTGCATCTCATACTTCCTAGCTTTGTCTGTCTGGGAGACTAATTTTAGCTCTATATGTCCCAAGAAACTCTATAGGATTTAAGTGTACCTAGGATCTACATTGATGGGATATTCTTTATCTGAAAGGTACTTCTATACTGGCAAAGTAGAGACTACTTTGCTAGCGCCAATGCCACAATCTGGTGGTTTTATTTTATTCAACTTTTTTTCAATTATCAGGAAGACTTTTTTTTGATGGGATGAGGGGGGGGGGGAGAAACTCAACTTTGAACCCAGCTAGGATGAGTGATTAAATCCGATGGTATTCCAAAGGCTTTTCCCTGCTCAGGCTTTTGTGTGATTTGAAAGGGTCAAATCCATTATTTCTTACACAATAGATAACGGGCTTTAATGTAGCCCTACCTCCCTCCTCATCAAAAGCAAAATTTACGTTAGTAGTGAGCCTTTCATTCTTCCTACCAGTGACTTTTCCTCTGAAGGTTGGAACCTGAGAAAGTAGTGTATGTTTGGCATAATTTTATTTCATTCGAAAGTCAAGTTTAAAGCTCTAATCCATGTTGGATTCCAGTCACTTTCTTTTTTTTTTTTTTTTAACTCTAATGGTGACATGGTGATTCTCTAGGAGCATATGCACTGGTTGATCTGAGTTCTGGGTGAGGGAGACAATGTAAAGTAAAATATAAAGCTCATGATAAAATTAGGAAAATATGAGGGAGGACCCAGAAAGGAAGAAAAACATAGATGGGAAGAAGTTAGATATACATATACATATATATGCATATAGTTGCCTATATATACATGCATGTATATTTATATGCATGCATGCATACATACGTACACACATAGGTTTTTTAATAAAAAACAGCCACCACTTTGGTTTCTTCATCAGGTAAACTAGGTGATACAGTGGATTAAACACTGAGGTTTTATTCAGGAAGACCTGAGTTATACCAGCCCCAGAAACTTACTAGCTATGTAAGCCTGAGTAAGTCATTTAACCTCTGACTCTTGAGTTTCCTCAATAGTAAAATGGGTAGGAAAATAACAGAACCTTCCTCACTGGGTTGTTGTGAGGACTAACTATGATAATATTTATAAAGTAATTAGCACAGTGCCTGGTACATAATAGGCATTATTTAAATGCTTATTCTCTTCCTTCCTGTAACTTTGCTCACCATCTTCTCTATGTCTGAATCCCTTCTCCCAGCTGAAATCTTTCCTTTTCCCCAATATTTAATTTAATTTCTTCCACATCTATGAGGTTTCTTTTTCTGTTCCCTCAGGTGAAAGTAATTCCAGCTGAAAGAGACATATCAATACGTGTCCTAGGGAATAAAGTTCTGAATTTGGAGTCAGAAAGATCTGAGTTGAAATACTGTCTCAGACACATAATTATGTGACTCTGGGCAAGTCATATTTGCTACTATCTACATTCATGCCCATTTCTTCTCAATTGTGAAAAAAGCCTCACTTGACCCTTTCATCCCTGTTAACTATTATCCTATGTCTTTTATCACCTTTATAGGTAAACTAGTTAAAAAGGTTATCGATAATAGACATCTCTATTTTTTTCTGCCCTCACTCTCTTCTTAACTCCTTACAATCCATCCTCTCTGCAGCCTTTGACACTGTTGATCACTACTCTTTGACACTCTCTTCTCTCTAGGTTTTCAGCACACTACTCTTGGCTGGTTCTCCTCATACCTATCTGACCACTCCTCCTGTTTCATTTGCTGTATCCTCCTCCAGAGCACGCCATCTAAACATAGGAGATCCTGGGTTTCTCTTCTGGGCCCTTTTCTTTTCACCCTCTATACTACTTTACTTGGTGATCTCATGAGCTCCCATGACTTTAATTAACATCTCTATGCTGATAATTCTCAAATCATCCTTTCCTTTTCCAATCTCTCCACTGACCTTGAGTCTTATATCCCCAACTGCCTTTTGGACATCTTGTACTAGATGTCCAGTAAATATCTTAAACTGAACATGTTTAAAATAGAACTTGTTACCTTTCCTTTTAAATTCTGTCCCCCTCCTACCTTTCCTATTTCTTTTTTTTTTAAGGGCAACAGGATTAAGTGACTTGCCAAGGTCACACAGCTAGTAAGTGTCAAGTGTCTGAGGCTGTCCTATTTCTTTAAAGAATAATGCCATCCTTCTAGTCCCTTGGGATCACAACCTATGAGTCATCCTGTATACCTTACTATTGCTCACTACCCCCCATGCCCATATTCAAGCTTTTGCCAAAGCCTGTCATTTTTAACTTTGCCATATTTCCTGAATATGCCCCCTTTCTCTCTTCTGACACCACTATAGTACAAGCCCTCAAACCTGTATTATTGCAATGGTCTGCTGGCAAGTCTTCCTGCTTCAAGTCTCTTCCCTCTCTAAACCATCCTCCATTCAGCCACTAAAATGATTTTCCTAAAACACAAGTCTGATCAAGTCACCCCCCGCCCGTTTGCTCAGTAAAGACCAGTGTCTCACTATCACCTCCAGGAGCAAATGCTCTGTTTGGCATTCAAAAGTCTTCATCACCTAGAACCCTCCTAACTTTAAAGTCTTCTTACACCTTACTCCCCTAAGGGGCAGCTAGGTGGCACAGCATGCTGAATTTGAGAGGACTTGAGTTCAAATGTGACCTCAGACACTTTCTGGCTATAGGACCCTGGGCAAGTCACTTAACCCCAATTGCCTGAAACATGCAGACCATCTCCAGTCATCCTGATATTGCCATTGAACCCAGATGGCTCTGGAGGACAGAGTGAGGTTGGTGACTTCACAGTCCTACAATTCACTGCAAGTGATGACATCACCCTGATGTCATGGTCCTTTTGAGAATGAAGAAAAAACAACAACATCTTTCTCCCCTAAGAATACTTTCCAGCGATACTGGCTTCCTGACCTACAAACAAGACACTCAGTCTCTTGGCTCTGAGCATTCTCTAGCAACCCTCCATGCTTGGAAAGTTCTTCCTCTCCCACCCTACCTACTGACCTTCCTGGCTTCCTTAAGTTCCAACAAAAATCCCACCTTCTACAGGAAGCCTCCTCCAACCACTCAGGCATCACAGTGCTTGTATATAGCTTGCTTTGTGTATATTTGTTTGCATGTTGTCTCCCACATTAGATCTAAGTTCCTTGAAGACAGGAACTATTTTGCCTCTTTATGTATCCCCAGAAAATAGCATAATGACTGACACATAGTAGGTGCTTAATAAATGTTTATTGATTGATTGATTGATTGATTGATTGATTACCTCAATCACTTCGAGTTTCCCCATCTCTAAAATGAAGATAAAAGTACCATCTACCTCATGGTAATGTTGTAAATATCAAATGAGCAAAGATCAAAATATGTGAATCACTTAGGAAAACAAAACAAAAAAAAAGTGCTAGGTAAATATTTACTCTTGTTATTATTACCATTATTTCTGCTTACATTTCTCATACTGCTTTTCCGGAACCTTTCCTTTGTACTTAAGCCTTTTCTCCTTTGTGTCATATGTGGTTTTATCTGTGTCTTTTTTACCTCTAATAGAAAGCACATTCCTTGAGGTCAGATCCTACATCTTGACTTTGAATCCTCAGAATTTAGCATAGGGTCTTGGATATCATAAAAACTTAAGAAATGTTTGCTGAACTAACCTGAATGACAGTTTTCCCATCCTGCATACTTTTTGACACACAGCTACAGAGGTGAGCCTAGAATGTTCCTTCACTTCTTCTGGGTAGAGTGATTTTCATTTTATTGCCCATTTTGCTTAGAGAAGGGAATAACAACCAGCAACATATTTTATTAAATATGTATATGTAGCATATCTTATATATTACATATGCATATACAACATATTATATGTGTGTGCCAGCTGTTTGGAAGCATAATGTGCCTGAATCTTACCTCACTCTTCTTTTAGGTGATATTTCCTCTTAAACTCAGGAATATAAAAGTTGAATAGCGAGTACGGACTCACAGAAAACCCCAATCTAAAAATTATACTTTTAAATATGTTTTCCTGGAACTAATTGGTACCATAAGTAGACAACACTGACACCATGATGGGTGGTACCATCTAGTAGACTTCAGTTATACACTAATTTGTGTGATTCATTAGTCCCATTTTGATTCCATAAGAGAAAAATTCGAAATTCAGATACCACACTAACAAGATATCTTTCTTCTAAGTTTATAAGAAATAGAAAGAAAAAAAAAAGTAGGATCATTCAAATGGAATACAATTTGCCTTATAGATTTACATATATTTGTTAAAATCATGAATAATAGAATAAATGTATAGTGGAGCTTCAATTTGTGCATTATGTCTGGCTCAGCCTTTTTGCTTATTTAGGGGACAAACACTGCCTTTAGTCAGAGAAGCTGTGCTGAATTTTTAGCTAGGCTACTTAATATCTCTGTGACCTTGGGCAAGTATTTCTCTGGTTTTGAATCTCTTCACCTCTGAGATGAGTGTTGGACAACTTACCCTATAAGGTCTTTTCAGCTCTAAATATCCTATGAGAAATTCCCCATATTATTTAATTGACCTTAATAAATATTATAAAGTGGCACAGTAAGTAACATATAACTTAATCAATCTACTTAAGGTTTATTTGCTTGAAGGAATGAGTTATAATTCCAGTATTGTTGTTGCTGTTGTCTGTTGTTTTACTCATGATTTACTCTGATTCTTCATGACCCCAGTTTGGAGATTTCTTGGCAAAGACAATGTAGTGGTTTACTGTTTCCTTCTCTAGCTCATTTTACAGATGAGGAAACTAAGGCAAACAGGGTTAAGTGGCTTACTCAGGGTCACCCAACTAGTAAGAGTCTGAGGCCAGATTTTAATTTATAAAAATAAGTCTTCCTGACTTCAGGCTCAACACTCTATCCACTATGGCACCTAGCTGCCAAGATCTCATTAGTCCAAACTAAACTAAAATTAGAGTATGTTCTTTGAAGATGGAAAAGGTAAAAAAGGTAGAAAATGGTTTCTCTGCTGTCTTTTCTAGTCCAGAACAGAAGGGTAGTTTTCCAACAAGAGTCTGTCCTCTCCAGCTCTAGTCAATTAATTATTTTAAATATAGCCCTTGTCCATGACATCTAGTTAGGAACCCTTTCCTGTCTTCTCTACAAGACACCAGTCCACATGTCCACAAGGAAATATCCATAAAATACATTGAAGAATGGTTTATCAACATATGAGATCATCAAATTAATTGGTGTATCTTCCAATTCAACTCTCTTTATACTGGTACTCAGTTGCTTATTAAATTAGGCTAAGTTTATTATACTTTAAAAGATCAAGAATTTAATTAGTGGAAAAAAAAAGAATTTCATTAGTATATTTACTTTTTGAATCAAAGCAGATAATAAACCCTTTATATCTTGTCAGACAGTTTCTATTCGTTGTCGTGGTCAAAATCTTTATCATTTTAATGAACACGTTTCTGCAGATTAACTTATTTTTTTTTAGCTCAATCCCTAAATAACACATATAGAACCCAACATTGTAATTGGTAAAAAAAAAAAAGAGTAACTATAATTACTTAGTCTTTTAAGATTTATAGTGTTTCAGATGTATAGTCTTACTCATTCTTTGAAACTGACCCTTGAGATTAGTGCTATTATTCCTGTTTTACATATACATACACTAAGGCAACAAAATGGGGTGGATAGAGTGTTGGAGCTAAAGTAAAGACCTCAATTCAAATTCAACCACATATAATTGCTAAATGTGTGACTCTGGACAAGTTATATAACTGTTGCTTTCTTGTAGTTTTCCTGCCTTAGTTTCCTAAATTGCAAAATGGACATCATATTAACACCTACTTCTCAGGGTTGTTATGAGGAGCAAATAAGATAATCTTTGTAAGAATTTGGCACATAGTAGGTAGTTAATGCTTATTTACTAGTTTCCTTCCTAAGGCTCCGGAGGTTGTATGACTTGTTCAAAGCAGCATGACTGATTAACATCACAGAAAAGATTCAAATCCACATTTCTGCTGAATCAAACTCTTTATTTTTTCATATTATATTGTGCTAAGCCTTTACATATTTGGATCTGCCAGGATTTTCACTGTCTGGAAAAGCATTTAATATCTCATATCATTGGCACACCAAAACAAGAAATCTGAGTAAGATTTTATATGATTTGTAAAAAAAAAAAAATTAACTATAGCTAATCTAGAAAAATGTATAACTGGACTTGTATGAAAAAATATACGTTTGGAAAAATTATAATTGGGCCATAAGTCCCTTCTGGGTCACCATTCAAATTTGAAAATATTTTAGATGAATAGGGCTAATTTGGGGGGCCTAATCTGACTGGAGGATTAATCTGTGGCTTCTTGACTCACTGGCTATCTGACTATTAACTTAGTATGGGCCATTTAAAAATTTCTCCACACTGCTCCCAAATTGATAAGCAAAAGATTAAGAAGTCTCTTAACTAAATAATCAAAGCAGAGTTTATTTATGAGATACAATTTTAACATAAAAATACAGGGAAATAAAATGTACAACATGACTGTGTTCCAGAACATCTTTTTCTACTTGCTGCACCTGGAACATTTTTAGCCTCCTCCTGCGTACCAACAGATCATCTTCTAGAGTTCCCCTCACTGAAAAGCCCCCCTGCTCCGTATCGGCCTCTGTCCCTTCTTGCTCTTAGCTTTTTCTCCTTTCCCATCTCTTAGGGCTCCAGCCTTTCTGTTCTCTTAATCTTCTCTTTCTCCAACCTGTAGCCTGTGCTGATCACTTCTGTGCTCTCCGCCGCCTCCTAGTACTCTGGCACTTTAGCGTCCTTATAGCAGCCTCCCTGTCTGTCTGCTTCCTCCGTTCGCCCCCCTGACTACTCTCTTTCTCACCTCCCTTTCTCCAACTTCGCTTTCTCCAACCTGTACTCTTGTGCTGACTGCTTCTGTGCTCTCCGCTCCCTCTGCTTTCTCCAACCTCCTGTACCGTCTCCTGTTCTGTCTGTCTGCTCCATCAGTCTGCCCCTTACTATCTAACTCCCTGGTATATATCTTCCTTCTAACCACTCAAATCTCGGGGCTCCCTGCGACCCAGCACATGCCAAACTAATCCACCTGCCACACTAGGGCTGCGGCTGGGGGTGGGGATGGGGGGAAGCTCGAGCATCCTGTGGGTACCACACCCAGGGCTCCAGGGGGCCTGTGCCTCCTGCTGTGTGCCCTGTGACCTCTGCACAGGCTACACCAGAGGCCAGCCTGGAAAAGCCCAGGATCTTTTGGATTGATCCGCTCAGGGCGGAGGGAGCTGGAACTTTTTCCCCCAGCCATCTGACCTGGCATCTTGTACAGCCAACGGGACTTTTTTTGACTCAGCTGAAGTGGAGGGGGAGGGGCACTAGCCCCTCCCACACAGAGAAGGAAAACCTGAGGGCCTAAGGCTTTCTAATCTCAGCCCAAAAGTAGGGTAACTAAATCAAAATAAATTTCCACAGATTCAAGTGTTACTTATTTAAACATTTCACAGATTCATAATTTAATTGTTTGAGCTTTCCCTCTACCAATATAGAATGTGACACCTCTATTATTTAGTAGCTGTTGGGGCTGGCAAAAAAAAAAAAAAAAAAAAACGGAAAGCATTTATATAATGATCAGTAGTTCTCAGATAACAGTCTTAAAGTCTATTATCATCCCTATTCATGAAGCTTTCCACTGTGGTAGGAATTTTCATACTTTGTGCTCTGCTGTCATAGACTTGCAGAAGGCAATGGTGTAAGGCTTTTTGTGGAGTTGGTTATTTTAATCACATTTTCTTTTACTTTTATTTTCACAATAATTTTCTAAGACATAACAGTCATTGTCATTACCATTTTATAGACGTAAAATGATTTACTAAAAATCACAGAGCTGCTAAACTTCAGGCAAGACTCTAACAGGGTCTCTAACTTGAAGTCCCCAGCATTCTTCAGCATATCATTGTGTCTTTCATATTCTCCCTCTACTTAGTGCACCCTTCCCACCATGATTTACTCATTTTTGCCTCTCTGATTTTTCCATTTCCATTTTCCCCACCTGATATACTTACTTTTCTTCTTTTCTCCAATTCTTGTCCATTATTCAAATCCAAGTTGAAACTATAGTTCTTCTATGAAGCCTCATAGTCTCCCTCTAAACTCCTACAACACAATAATATCCATAGACTTTTTTAAAGAGTTCAGACCTCAGAGACCATCTATTCCAACTATATTTTGCAAATGAAGAAATTAAGTTCCATTGAGGGAAAATAACATATATGAAGTCACATAGAAAACAAATAAGAAACAGAGCAGGTCTTCTTAACTCCAAGTCTGTTGCTATTACCTTTATACTTCACAGAACTCATATAGTATTTTAAAAAACACGATTAAAAAAAAATCTTTCTATTACTATTGAACTTGTGTCTTGGTACGCCTTGTCTTTCTATTTTGTTTATAAGTTTTTCAAGGGCAAGGGGCATGCTTTATAACACCTACATATGATTCACAGTGATAAAGTAGTAATTTAACTGCATTTGAGTGAATCAATCAATCAATCAATCAATTACCAATAGCCAACAGACAAGAATATGACATAAGCTAGGAAAATAAAATGATCAATATAGTGCTGCTAGAAGATTTTAATATGATGTCTTTTAAGATCCTTTGTTTCATTTTACTGATGAGACAGAACAAGAATTAGGTGAATGATACTGAACCCCTGGTCACAGAGTGGCAATAAAGTGGAAAGTTCTTTGGGTAGCCCCAATTCTCATTCTTTCTCATAAATGTCCTAAGCCTATTAAATATGACAAAACCATTTCTAAGCCCATTTATAAAGCTTTTCTGTAAATCTTGTCATCCGTATAATAGATTAAAAGATCACAGAATCTCAGAGTTTAAAGAAACATCGGAAATTATCTATCTATCCGTCCATCCATCTATCTATCTATCTATCTATCGATAAATATTTCTAATGTATGGTGCTTTTTTCTTCTTAACAGTGGTCTAAGACACTATACTTACTATTCTATTCAGAACTCTCCTAATAGTAGTACAATAATGTGAATTTAGTCTCACTACACCAAGCTGTACTCATTAAACCTATGTGGTATTTATTGCTTGAGGGTGGCAGGGTAAACCTAAAAGTTAGTGAAAAATAGTGCTTAGAACAGGTCCTAAAGGGTCATAAAGGTAGTATGACAAAAGAAAACCCTTAAGGTTCTGATTATGATTATATTTTTTTTAAAAAGTCATTATAAAGTCTTCACTTATTGTTAAGTCAAGACCTATTAAAGTGTTTCAAGTAGAATACTTAGCAGCACTTCAGAAATCCTAAATACTGCCTCATTAGTGAAAACACAAGATGACTGTGATTACATGCCAGGAAAAATGTGTAGAAAAAGTAAATTCATTTTTTCTTGTTAATGTCTGGTTAACAAAATTTCAAACATCTGGATATTTTGAAACACCTGTATAAAATCTGCAATGTTGTACCCCTCTAACAGTTGTTGCCAGCAGCATACAATTCCCTACTTAATTATTAAGTCCACATATATCATGGGCCTTGAGAGGCAATGTGGTACGATGGAAACAATAATGGAATGATTCTCAGGAAACCAAGCAGAATCTGCCATCTGTTAATAATTATATGATGCTGGATAATTTATGTCAACTCTAAGTCTCAGCTTTTACATCTGCAAAATGGCTATGATAATGCACTTGCTATGTGGTTGTGTGGTTATGAGGAACAGTCTTAATGTGGTATAGGAGTAAATAAGTAGAGTAAAACTGCAAAGAATAGAACAAATATAAGTTGTTCATTCACATTACTGCCCAAGACATAGATGATTAGTAGCAGAATCAGAAATGGATAATGTAGGGTTTTTTTTTTATTCCAAATCTAATGTTCTATGATAAAATAATTATTAATAATGGATTTCTTGGGGGAACTCAAGGACCCAGTTTTAGTTGGGTTTCTGTCCCCACCACTGCAGAGGGTTCAATTTTTAGGAGGAAGTCCTAATCCTGTTCAGGGTATGGAATAGAAATGGAGAATAGACTTTTGACTAGCTCACTGAGTTGATGGGATTATACCACATCTATCTGAATGTGCCTTTGTCCCTAAGGTAGCCTCCGCCATTAGGCCCTGATGTCATCATGGTACAGCTCATTTTAATATGGACCACCCTCAGGTCACATCAACCAATGGAGTTTAAGATGCTAACCAATTAGCTTTGATCAGCGTGTGGTGGCCTGCCTCTGTCAAAAGAAATTAAAAGCCAAGACCATGAGGTCAACACCATCTGAGGCTCTCACTCTGGACCTGGACCTGCTGTCTCTTGGTGTTCATTCTCCTCTTAGGCCAGTGTAGATAATATAGGGATTCTGAATTCTGCTTGAGGCCATGTGTTCTCTTAGAGACAATATGGTGCTGGGGATTTTTGACTTGTATTTACTGCCATGCAGTCAATACTCTTCTCGTATCTAATATGCTTTAATAATAAATACTTCCCAAATGGTACAATAGTTTTTATTATATAAATAGCAATATTTTTAAAAACCCTAACTAGCCCCCCAATAATTTAGCAAACACAACTTGGCGACCACAAAATAGTTCTTTCAATTTTATATGATGGCTCAAAAGTACAAATGTGAGTGATACATATATTATTTAGTAGTTTGCCCAGTATTTAGAAAATTTTGCACATATCTTTTTGAGGGGGGAGACAATGAGGGTTAAGTGACTTGCCCAGAGTCACACAACTAGTAAGTGTCAAGAGTCTGAGGGCAGATATGAACTCAGGTCCTCCTGAATCCAAGGCTGGTGTTTTTTATCCACTGTGCCACCTAGATGCCCCTGCAAATATCTTTTAATAGTATTTATACTTTATAGTCTAATACCAATGAGGTGTTATTGTCATTGTTGTTTTCATTTTGGTGGGCTTTTGTCTGATTCAAATTCAAATTATTACTATGCTCAAATTAATTTGGGGCCTAATGTATGGATCACAGCATCATACATTTTAGAGCTAGAAGTGACTTTAGAGTTAATTTAATTAAAGAAAATTCAATTTACATTTACAGAAAGTGAGACTCAGAGAAGTTAAATTGCTTGTTCAGGGTAAGATAGTAAGTATCAGAGGCAGAATTCAAGTCATTATTACCTCTACTCTAGCATTCTACTAGATCATGCTGTTACTAACTTCCATTTGCAAATAGATGAGATCTGTTGATTGCCTATATAACTGTACACCATAATGTGGACACTAGACATTTTTCATACACTTGATTTTTCCTTTGTGGATATTTAGCCCAGATTCCTTCTTGGTGGCAATGAATTTCTTTCTGGAAACTCTACACCATCCCATAGCTTAAAGTAACTAGAACCATGCCAACCATTGAGGAATTCATTACAGTGACAAAACCCTCTGGGGCAAATATATAAACCTGTTTTGTGTCTCTGTATTTTACTCACCAAAACACTAAAGCATCCCAAGCTCACACATTTCTTTACTTCTGTACATCTTGTCATCCATATTGTAGATCAGTATATTATAGAACTTCAGAGTTGGAAAAAACATCAGATATCATCTAGTCCAGGGTTTCTTAATCTTGTTTTGCTTCATGGATCCCTTTGGCAATGTGGTCAGACTTCTCAGATTTATTATTTTAAATGCATAAAATAAAATATATATCACAAAGGAAACCAATTATAGTGAAATATTATCACTATTTATATTTGTATATATAAGCATTTATGTACATATATTCATATGTATACATATAATATCACCAACAAGAAGTCAGCTAGTTTCCCTTTAGTCTTCATATTCTGTTCACTATCCTCTTGTAAAAAATTTAATTATTAATAAGTATATCTAATCTGAAAAAATTTTTAATTTTGGACTTACGAAAAATGATAAGTTTAGAAAAATTATAATTGGGCCATAAGTCCTGCTGTGGTCGCCATTCAAATGTAGAATATTTTTGATGACTAGGGCTAATTTGGGGGGACTAATTTGATTGGGGTACTAATTCTGGGACTGTTGACTAACTGGCTATCTGACTGCTATTAATTTAATGTGGGCCGTTTATAAAGTTCCACCACACTGCTCTACTCCCAAATTGATGAGCAAAATATTAAGAAGCCTCTTAACCAAATAATCAAAGCAGAGTTTATTTATGAGATACTATTTAAAATTAAGAATATAGGGAAATAAAATGTACAACCTGACTGCTTTCCTGCGGTCTCTTTCCACTGCGACTCTTTCCCACCTGCTACACTTCAAACTTCTTGAATACAATAAGGGCCTTAGCAGCCTCCGGCCTCAGGGCACGTTACACTTTCCCTGGTTTGTAATAAGGCCTGTAACCTTTTTAATACAATAAGGGCCTTAGCCGCGCCCTGCCTCAGGGCACTCAGGTCCTTTATTCTAACTCCAAGCCCTTTACACTTTGTAAATCCCCTGCTTCTAACTTTTCTCTCCTCCTTACTGCGCTGAATCCGTGTTTCTCTCTCACCAACCTTCTCTCTGTCTGCTCCGTCAGAGTGTCCTTCGGCCTCTCCTTTCCCTGCTCCTAGTCCTTCTCGTCTTCTGCGTCCTTGTAGCCCCATCTCTAGTCAGCCGTGCTACAACCTTTCTAATCTCACCAGCTGCCTCTTGACCTCTTCTCCGCCCTCTGTCAGTGGCCCCCCTTCCTTCTCAGCCCCATATCTCCTTTTCTGAACTAAACTCTTGCTGTCTAACTCCCAGGTCTATATATACCTTTCATATCTCCACTCAAATCTCGGGGCTTTTTGCGCCCCACACAGACCAAGCTAATCCACCAGCCAGGGCTGCGGCTGGTGGGGGGGGGGGAGGGTGGCGCGTGCTCGAGCAGCTTCACGTGCTTCAGCACAGGCTATGCCAGAGCCCAGCATCTCTCAGATACCTCTGCTCAGGTCAGAGGGAGTTGGGGGCTTAGCTGTCTGACCCGTGTCTTGCACAGCCCACAGGGCTTTCTGGCTCAGCTGATCCTGAGGGCCTAAGGCTTTCCAATCTCAGCCCAAAGGTGGGGTCCCCAAATCAAAATAAATTTCCACACTCTGGATAGGTTAGGTGGTTCTTCTTTCCTCCTTCCCTTCCTCCTCTTCTTCTCTTCCTTCTCCTCTATTTAAAGAAAATAGGATACACACACACATACATATGGTACATAAGTAAGTATGCGATATGCACAGGATAATGATCCCCTTCTTACCAATTTAAAAGAAAAATTACTGAGTTAATGTGATTTCATCAAAACAGTCTTCCCAACTAATTATATTTCCTTTTTAATAGAATAATTCAGCTTACAGATCAGGAAAAATGAGACAGGAAGCCTATATTTCAGCAAAGCATTATCTTCTTCTTACTATGGTTGTAGGGAAGATAGAGAATGTGGGCTAGATAATAGTATAATTAGGTGTATTCAGAACAGGTGAATGAATGATTGAACACAAAGAGTAGCCCTTAATGGATTAATATCAACTTGGAAAGGGGTCTTTAATAAAATGTTTCAGGGATCTATCCTTGACCCTTTGGTTTTCAACAGTCTTATTGGTGACTTAGAACAAGACAGGGGTGGTTTACTTGTCAAACTCGCTGATAATGTGAATCTGTGAGGGGTAGATAACATGTAGTATTAAAGATTCAAGATTGGGAGTGGTAGTGGAGCTTCACAGCCTATAATAATAGGCAAAAATTCATAAGTTGAAATTTAATAGGGATAAATTTTAAAATTATACACTTTTTACTCAAATAATCAATTTCATACAGGATGTCAGAGGCTAGAGAACAGTTCCTCTGACAATGATAAGAGGAATCTGGTGGACTATAAGCTTAAAATACACCAATCATGTGAAAAGGCAGTCAGGGAAGAAAAATGCCAATTTTCTTCTATTTTGAATTGAGAGAAACATTGTTTCTCATACAAGAGATAATCTTACTCTTCTGAAATAAGACTCAGATCACTTTACTAATACTTCGATTCAGGTTTATGAATCACATATTAGGAAGGCCATTAATAACTTGTACCTTGGTAGAATGGGAGACAAGATGATGGCATAAGGCAGTGATTTGCTTGAGCTCCACAAAATTCCCCTCCAAACTACTTTAAAATAATGCCTTAAAATGAATAGTGGAGCTGCAGAATCAACAAAAGATGGGGGGTGGGGATTTAAACAATTATCTAGTCCTAAACAACTTAGAAAATCAAAAAGAAAGGTCTATCTCACTGAGGTGAGATTAGAGTGCAGGTCAGCACAGTTGGTCCACACAAACCAGCACCAAACCACATCCCAGTAAGCCAGCAGTAAGGCCCCAAGCTCTCTGAGCCCCTGGAAAAGCCAGCAACTGGATGCTCATCACAGCAAGTCAGTGCAGGCCTTGAGGGCAAGTGAAGCAATGAATCACAGAGCCCTCAGCCCACTGATGGCAAGAGTGAAAGAAAACTGAACAGAAGAAGATTATAGGGGACACTTTGCAGGCACTAGGTGCAGGGCTCTGTTTCATTGCACAAATAAGGATCCCAGTCAAATACCAAAATAATAGTCCCAGTTTAAGGAGCAACACAAGCACCTTAGAGCTTGTGGCTACAGGAGAGTGGGGATCCTGGTCACAGATCCAAAGTAGAAAAGAGGGCTTGTATTTGCCATAAACCAAAGCACTGCATTGGAAAATAGTGCTCTCTTCTTAGAACATACCACCTTGGAAGAACCAAACATTTACAAGTCCACAGAATTAGCTTTGAAGAATTAGCAGAAGAAAAATCCTGAAATTTGGGACAGTGCTCTCTCTACCAAAGAAGCAGAGCCCAACTTTACCATAAAATTAGAACTCAACAGATAGGCTAGAAAAATGAGCGCGCGCGCGCACACACACACACACACACACACACACACACACACACACACACACACACACAAAAGAACCTGACCATAGAAAGTTATAATGGTGACAGGGAAGATCAAAACACTAACTGAGAAGAGGACAGAAATGTTAAAATGACTGCATGTGAAACCTCAAAGAAAAGTGTGAATTGGTGTCAGGTCCAAAAAGAATTAGAATTGCTTTAAGAGGATTTTAAAAGTCAAATGAAAGACATAGCAGAAAAATTGGGATAAGAAATGAGAGTGATAAAGAGAATAATGAAAAAAGAACCAGGTTGGTTAAGAAAGAATGAAAAGTGGAAGATGTATCAAAATTTACTGAACAAAACAATTCCTTAAAAAAGTAGAATTGGCCAAATGGAAAAGGTGGTTCAAAAGCTCATGAAAGAAAGTAATTCCTTAAAAGTTATAATTTAGAAAATGGAAGCTAATGACTTTATGAGAAGTTAAGAGACAATAAAATAAAGCCAAAAGAATGAAATAATAGAAGACAATGTAAAATATCTCATTGGAAAAACAACTGACCTGGAAAATAGATGCAAGAGAGATAATTTAAAAATTATTGGACTGAGATCCATGATCAAAAAAGAGTCTAGGGGTAGGTGGTGGTGCAGTGGATAGAGCACTGGCCCTGAATTCAGGAGGACCTGAGTTCATATCCAGCCTCAGACACTTAACACTTACTATCTGTGTGACCCTGGGCAAGTCACTCAACCCCAATTGCCTCACCAAAAACCAAAAACCAAAAACAAACAAACAAACAAACAAAAGAGCCTAGGTATTACAAGCTGCTTGTAATATTTTCTCCTTGGTGGTTAGAGCTTGGAATTTGGCTATAATATTCCTATGATTTTTCATTTGGGGATCTCTTTCAGGAGGTAATTGGATTCTTTCAATTTCTACTTTACCCTAAGGTGCTAGGCTATCAGGGCAGTTTTCTCACACAGATGATAATTGTAACTTTCTTTTTTTGTTTGTTTGCAGGGCAATGAAGGTTAAGTGACTAAGTGACTTGCCCTGGGTCACACAGCTAGTAAGTTTCAAGTGTCTGAGGCTAGATTTCTCAGGTCTTCCTGAATCCAAGGCTAGTGCTTTAACTACTGTGCCACCTAGCTGCCCTAATAATTGTAACTCTTAAGAACCTTAACAGTATAAAGGCAGAATGAATATATGTAGATGCAGTTGTGAGTTGAGTATAAAAGGATGATATCCAAAAAAACTAAATTAAGGGGTGAGAAAGAGGGAAAGATAGAATGGAGTAATTTATGTAAAAGTGGTATAAAAGAGCTATTACAATTAAGGTGAATATGGAGAGAGTAGAAGTTGTGGGCAACACTTGCAGTTCACTCACCGAAATTAGCTCAGAGAAGGAATAAAATACATACACAGCTCATTATATAAATCTGTTTTGTCCTGTAGAGAAGTAGGAAGGGAGAGGGATAAAATAAGGGGTGGGGGTTGATAGGAAGGAGGGTAGATGGGGTAGACAGTAAATAGTCAGAAGCAAAGCAATTATGAGGAAGAAAAGGATAAAAGAAGATAAAGAGGGAAGGAAAAACAGGGCAAAAATAGGACACAGGGAAATAGTAATCATAACTACAGATGTGAAAGGGATGAACTCACTTATCAAATAGTAGCAGAGTAGATTTAAAATCAGAATCCTACAGTATATTGTTTATAAGAAACACACTTGAAGCAGCACATACCATAAGGGTAAGGAATTGAAACAGAATCTATTGTGCTTTAGTTGAAATTTAAAACAACAACAACAACAACAACAAACCAGGAGTAGTCATCATGATCTTGGACAAAGCAAAAGTAAGAATGGATCTGATTAAAAGAGATAAGGAAGGAGGGGCAGCCAGGTGGCACAGAGGATAAAGCACTGGCCTTGGATTCAGGAGTACCTGAGTTCAAATCTGTCCTTAGACACTTGACACTTATTAGCTGTGTGACCCTGGGCAAGCCACTTAACGCTCACTGCCCCAACCCCCCACCCAACAAAAAAAGAGATAAGGAAGGAAAGGACACCTATCTAAAATGTACTAAAGACAATGAATACCAATACTATGTACCAAATGACATTGAATCCACATTTTTAAAAGAAGTTAAATGAGTTAGAGAAGGAAATAGAAAGTAAAACTAAGCTATTGGCATATCTCAGATTTCTCCTCACAAACCTAAATCAATTTTAACCAAAAAATAAACAAGTTAAGAAGGCGAATTAAATTTTAGAAAAGAGATATAAGGGACCTCTGGAGAAAACTGAATGGGGACAGAAAAGAATATCAATTTTTCTCAGTGGTGCAAGTCACTCACACAAAAATTCATCATGTATTGGGCATAAAAACACAAGAAAAATGGAGAAAAGCAGAAATATTAAATATAAACTTTTAAGATCACAATGTAATAAAAATTACATTCAATGAAGGACCATGGAAACAGTTTAAAAATTAATTGGAATTCAAATAAATTAATCCTAAAGAATTAGTAAATCAAAGAATAAATCATAGAAACAATCATTTTATTTAAAGAGAATTACAACATGAACACAACATACAAAAATCTATGCGATGAAGCCAAAGCATCACTTGGAAGAAAATTTATATCTATAAATGTTTACATCAATAATATAGAGACAGAGCAGATAATGAATTAAAAAAAAAAACTAGAGAAAGAACAACTTAAAAATCCCACCTGAATTCTACCAAATATTTAAAGAACAATTAATTCCATTAAAATATAAACTATGTGGAAAAATAGTCAAAGAAGGAGGCCTACCAAATTGCTTTTATGAAACAGATATGGTGCTGATACCTTAACCAGGACAAGACAAAATAGAGAAGGAAAACTATAGATCAATTTCTCTGATCAATATTAATGTGAAAAATTAAATATGATACTTATAAGGAGATTACAGCATCATATCACAAGGATCATATACTATGACCAGGTGGTGGTCATATTTATATCAGGAATGCAAGGCTGGTTCAATATTAGGAAAACTATCAGTATAATTGACTATATCAATAACAAATCCAACAGAAACCATATGATAATCTCAATGGATTCAGAAAACACTTTTGAAAAAGCACAGCATCCATTCCTATTAAAAACATTAGAGACCATAGGAATAAATAGTGTTTTCCTTAAAATGATCAATAGTATCTGTGAGGAAAAGCAATCCTCTTCTCAAGAACTCAGTAGCAATGTGACAAAGGCTCATTTATTTCCTTCTCATGAGGAGACACCCTAGTGTGCAGCTAGTGGGTGCAAAAAATGGGGGCTCACAGGCCCTGTTTTAAACCTTAGTACCTAACACAAATGGGCCCTCCCCTTTTTCATCATTGGTCCAATTACTCAAGGGTTACAATCTATGCACAAAAACTAGCTAATGGGAACACAGTATTTCCATCCCTAATCAGTTCTTCTTTATATGGGCACAACTGAGGAGCAAACCTTATTTTTCCTTATATGGATACAATTCAGGAGTGGACCTTATTGGAACCAGGGCTCCTTGAACCATGTGATTTTGTTAGCCAGAGGGGGAGGAGGGTATCTGAGACCTTTGTCCTAAAAACAGGTCAGGATGAGTATGATTGACTGTTATATCTTCATTGAGAGGAGACAATTACACATTTTCTCACTGTATGTACCTAAAACTAAAAGCAAGCATTATCTGTAATGGAGATAAGCTAGAATCCTTCCCAATAAGATCAGGAGGAAAGCAAGGATGGCCATCATCATCATTATTCAATATTATACTAGAAATGCTGGCTACAGCACTAAAAGCAGAAAAATAAATTGAAAGAATTAAAATAGACAATGAGCAAACACAAGTATCACTCTTTGTAGTTGATATAATAGGATACTTAGAGAATCCTAGAGAATCCACCTTTTAAAAAAAAACTAGCTGAAATAATTCACAATTTTATCACAGTTGTGGGATATAAAATAAACCCACTTAAATTATCTGTATTTCTATATATTAATAATAAAGTCCAACAATAAGAGATAGGAAGAGAAATTCTACTTAAAATAACTATAGACAATATAAAATATTTGGGAGTCTATCTGTCAAGACAACCCCAGGAACTATATGAACACAGTTACAAAACACTTTTCACACAAATAAAGTCAGATCTAAAAAATTGAGAAAATATTAATTGCTCATGGGTAGATCAAGCTAATGTAATAAAAATAGTAATTCAGGGGCAGCTAGGTGGCACAGTGGATAAAGCACCGGCTCTGTATTCAGGAGGACGTGAGTTCAAATCCGGCCTCAGACACTTGACACTTACTAGTTCTGTGACCCAAGGGCAAGAATATCAAAGGAATTAATGAGGAGAAAAAAAAAGCAAAGGAAGGTAGACTAGCTATACCAAATCTCAAACTGTATTATAAAGAAGTAATCATCAAAACAATCTATTATTGGCTAAGAAAAAGTGGTGGATCATCGAAATAGATTAGGTATACAATAGACAGTACTAAATAACCATGGCAATGTAGTGTTTGATAAACCCAAAGTTTTGGGACAAGAACTCACTATTTGATAAAAAGTGTTGGGAAAACTACAAACAGCTTTGTTGAAATTGGGTATAGACCAGCAATTCACACTGTATACGAAGATAAGGTCAAAATGAGTACATGATTTAGACAAAGGGTGATATCATGGATAAATAGGGGGACCATTGAATAGTTTACCTATCAGATATATGAATAAGGGGGCCAAATAAGAGATAGAGGACATTATAAAATGTAAAATGCATAATATTGATTATATTAAATATAAAAAAAATCTCACAGGGGAAATTGGTGGTGTGGGGGTTCTTACATATTCCTCTTTAAAGAATTACACATACAAATAACATACAAATCAAATTAGAATAAAATAATCTTTTATTTAGATGCTAGAGAAAGTAACCAAGAGAGAAAGATTCTCTCAAGAGAAGATGGTTCAGAGATATGATTCTTTTAGATACCCATCTCCTCCAACAGGAGAAAGGCAAATGTTTTTATAGATGGTAGATGGGGTGATCACCACCTGACAATGGAAAGTTTCCTTAGGATGTAGGGAAATGCTTGAGTGGTTCTGACTTCTGGAGTTCCCTGACACCAATCAGGCAGCAGCCATGTCTAATAGGATTATCTCTCTTACTTCTCAAGGTATGAAATAAAGGTATCCTTTAGCTAGTAGGCCAGTTTAAACTTTAATAGTCCCAAATTCCTTGATATGTTCCAATTCCTTATCAAAAAGGTTTTGCACAAACAAAATCAATGAAGTCAAGACTAAAAGGAAAACAGAAAGCAGGGCTGGGGCGAGGGATTTATAGAAATGTGTCTGATTTCCCAAATATATGGAGAACTGTGTCAAATTTATAAGAATACAAGTCATTCCCCAATTGATAAATGGTCAAATATTATCTGCAGACAGTTTTCAGAAGAAATCAAAGCTATCTATATTCATAAGAAAAAAATGGTCTAAATCAGTATTTATTTAGAGAATGTGAATTTTAAAAAACCACTCTGAGCTATCACTTCACACCTCTCAAATTGGCTAACATGAGAGAGAAAGAAAATGACAAATGTTAAAGAGGATGTGGGAAAATTGGAATACTAATGCATTGTTGATAGAGTTGCGAACTGATCCAATCATTTGTGAGAGCCATTTGGAACTATGCCCAAAGGGCTATAAAACTATGGATACCACTCTTCTTGTGGTGGCAAAGAAATTGAGGTGATGCTTATCAATTGAGGAACTGCTAAAAAAGGGGATATGAATTCTATTGTGCTATAAAAAAAGATGAGGAGGAGGATGATTTCAGGAAAAAACAAACAAACCTGGAAAGACTTGCATGAACTGATGAAAAATGATGTGAGGAAAACCAGAACTTTGTACATAATAACAGAAGTATTTTATGATCAACTTGTAAATGACTTTGCTATTCTCAGCAATACCTAAGACAATTCTGAAGAACTCATGATGAAAAATGTTGTCCACATCCAAAAGAACTGATGGAGTCTGAATGCATATTGAAACATACTATTTTTCACTTTACTTTTTCATGATTCTTTTTCTTTTCTTTGTTTCTTTTCTTCTCTCCTTTCTTTCTTTCTTTTGTTCATTCTTTGTTTCTTTTCTTCCTTCCTTCTTTCTTTCTTTCTTTCTTTCTTTCTTTCTCTCTTTCATCTGTTTTCTTCATGACTAAAAGATGGGAGGGGTTTTTTTTATGTATATTATACCTTCTCTTTTGTAGAAGAGTGAATAAATTTAATCGGCTTAGTTCTAGAGGACACAAGAAACAATAGATGAAAGTTAAAATGTGCCTTGATTTAAGGAATTCTTTGTTCTAGGACTTTGTAATCTTTATCAATAGAGATTTTCAAATAGATCCTGTGTAACTACAATTAGATCCTGATTAATGTGAATAAGGGATCTCATGAAGTAGTTGAATTATTCAGATTTGTACTATTTTAAGTTATAATTATATATAAAATTATAGTCCTTTTCCCCTGCCCAATGGAAATAGGCAGTATGAATTCAGATAATGCAAACATTTCATGGGATTCATTCAGAGCCTCAGTGTACTTGTTGGGAATGCTAAAGAAGAGATTCCTATTCAGAATTCTATGATATCTATGGCTTTTGTGGTCTTTTCAAACACTAAGGAGGGGAAAAGCAGGGCATAGTTTGAAGTATAACCTACATTTTTATAAGATAAAATTATGATCTGGTAAGGGTTCTGGGAAAGGATTTGCATGGTCCAGTGACTTAATATTCTCCAAAGAGAATCAATCAAAAACAGAAGGCATATTGTCATGAATAACATAAAATTCTGGTAATAATAATAATAATTGATGTAATAGCACTCCTCTGTACCTCCCTACAGTGGAGGTAATTATAATGAGACTGATATCAATTTATCCATACTATAAATATAACTGTCTTTTCTTTCCCTATTCACTTTTATGGTTCTCTCCCTGTGGTCACTCACAATACTGCAATAAAACTTGGGAAACTGAGTCACTGAGTCTTGTACTTCTTTTGGGATGACTCATGATCAATTTGACCCTAATTCCATCCCACATCAATAATGATAATAAAATGTCAACATGGAATTGCATTTCATTAAATTTCATTCAGCAATCACAATTACCACTATTTTTAGCAATCTAGGATGTAGTTCATAAATCCTAGTAACTTGAATTCAACAAAGGCAACAAAAATGCTCTCTTACCATCCTTTGTCATAAGTGTTATCAACCTGAAAATTAATAATACAATCAATATAACAAGATTAAGTCTTTAATCAGGGCAGAGGAGTTGCAGCTTGAGGCATTTCATAGAAGCTGCTAAGAATACCTAAAGATGGGAACTGGGGACGGGATTTATATGGGGTGACAGAACAGAGAGGGAACAGATTGCCTCTGAGAAGAGGCAGTTTCTCATGGATAAGTTCTTTTGCATAATAAGCTAATGTCCAGGAAGAAACCTAGGGAAACCTCTGGGAGGAGATAGTTTGGGAGATCCACAAAACAATCAGAGTTTGGAATTGACAAAGTCTGGTCAGGCCCAGGCAATTCATTGACATGGGAATGGAGATCAGGTGAGGATCAGTCAGTTCTTAGTAAATTGTGTTTATGAGTGTTAATATAATGATAAGCTTTTTGGTTCTACCTCTGCTGGTCTCAAAATTATTCTCCATGGCAGCAACAAAAATAACTTCAGTAGCTGCTATAGCCACCACAAACATAATTAAATTCAGTTCAATAGTTTTGCCTTCTAATTTTTATACTTAATCTTCATTCTGTCCAACCTGAATAAAAAACAAACTGAGATAAAAAGAGGTCACTTACTTTCAAGTTTACCAACATTTCTATATTCACAACCAGGGTTTTTTTATGTTATGGGCCTAGCACCCCAAAAGTTTTCTGGGGTACGTCAAAGAAACTTTTCCCTGAGAAGCTAAATCAAAGGACAGACACACATAAAGAGATAAGTGGCACCGGGATAGGGACTGAGCTAGCTCCAGGACCACCACCCTACATTCCAGTCTCCCCAACCCCTGGGGGATAAGATTAGGTGTGGTGCTGCCTTTGTGGCTGGAGGAGGAGAGAGATGACTTGAGAGATCCCCAGCAATCCCTCACCAAACTCCCCTAGCCACCACCAGTGGAGGATGGTACTCCCCCAATAAGGGAACATTCCACAATCAGATGATCACCCCCATCAATTCTCTATAAAAGTATCTGCCTGCTTCCTGTTTGATGAGATAGGTATCTCAGAGCTATGCCTCTGTGCCATGCCTTCTCCCCATGAGAAGTCCAAGTATTTCTCTCCTAGTTTCCCTTCCCTAGCCTCTAAATAAATTATTATCTTATTCTATTGGATTTGTGTGTAAGAGGGTATAATTCTTTAAAGAGGAATTCTTAAGGACCCCAAACCCCTCCCCCTATCCCAAACCCCTTTCCCATACCCCCCACCTATTCCCCCCATAATACTTGTTGCTTATAATTTTGCCCCAAATACTAATTTTTCAATTATTTCAAGATCACTTGTTCTACTTTTTGAAATACAAAATTATCATTATGAAAAATTAATAAATTATCAGCCTTTCCTCTTTTGGCAGTGATAGAAACACATTTATTTATTGATAATTGATCATTCTCATGCTTCTGTTATAGGCCTGGGTACCTCATTTGAATGGCCCTGAGTAAATCAAAAGAACCTTCTCCTAGAGAAACTAAGCCAAAGGAAAGACACACCTAAAGAGATAAGTGGCACAGGATTGTGACTGAGTTAACTCTAGGACCACAACCCTTCATTCCGGTCTTCCCCACCCCACGGGAGATAAGATTAGGTGTGGCAGCTGTTTTTGTATCTTGAGGAGGAAAGAGATGGCTTGAGAGATCCCTCACCCAACTCCCCCAGCCACCACTAGTGGGGGATGGTCCTCCCCCAATTAGGGAACTTTCCACAGTCAGAAGATGATCATTGGACCACCATCAGTCTTCTATAAAAGTATCTTCCTGTCTTCTGCTTAGGAAGAAAGGTGATCTGAGATTAGAGAGCCAAGCCTCTGTGCCATGCCTTCCCCCCCATGAGAAGTCCAAGGATTTGTCTCTTGGTTTCCTTTCCCTAGCCCCTAAATATTCTATTATTTCACTCTAATTGGATTTGTGTGCAAGAGGCTGTAATTCTTTAAAGAGGAATTCCTAAAAACCCCTACTCCAAACCCCCGCCATTTTCCCCATAACACTAAGAAACCCCTACCCCACACCACTAAACCACCACCATTTCCCCCATAACATTAATAATATACACTTTATTACCTTTATTTTTAAATGGTGTACATGATTCCATAATTATATTCCAGTCAAGTCATTACTGCTAAATATCTACAATACCTTGGAGTAGAATTTGCTTCCTTGCTTTGATATGTAATTCACCTTGTTTATTTTCTGATAAACACAATTGATTGAGAACTGACTTACTTCACCTAGTTTCTTTCCCAGGCCAATGAATTGCCTGGGGCTGACCAGACTTTGTCAATTCCAGACTCAGATTATTTTGTGGAACTCCCAAACTATCCTCTCCCAGAGGTTTCCCAAGCTTTCTTTTTGTATTTTGGGATTGTTATGTAAAACAGTTTACCTTAAGAATTTAGGAGATACTTAACCCTCACAAAGGTAATCTCAGTACTGTTTGTTATGTAAAAGAACTTAACTGGTGAGAATAAGAGGTAAATTAACCCAGAAGCAATCTCTCTCTCTCTCTCTCTCTCTCTCTCTCTCTCTCTCTCTCTCCCTCTCCCCTCTGTTACCCCATATAAAGCCTGTCCCCAGTCCCCATATTTGGGTACTCCTAAGTGTTAGCTTTGGTGATATCATGAGTTATAACTCCTCTTCCTGATTAAAGATCTTAATTTTATTATATTGTTTGCTTTAATAATTTTCAGGTTGACATATCCATACTCTGAAGATTCATGTATAGATACCTGAAGCCAGGGATTTCTTGAATATTGTCTCCTGAGCATGACTGTTCTGTACAACTAAAATTCTTCCTATGATATTTCCACTTAGACCATTATGTATACATAAAAGAAGGAGAGAGAGTGAGGTTGGTGACTGTGGGAAACAAATAGTGAGAAACCCCATTTAAAAATTTCTGGCACTCAGTGTCAGGGAAGTATCAAAGGCCTTTACTTATACATTCCAGTGTGAATGGGCCAGCTCCCTAATGGAAATGGCAGCCAGCATGGGACTCAGGACCTTTTTATCTCCTAATGGGTTGGCTCTGCCCTTCTTTCTCAGTTACAATCTTTTCGCCAAGACACTGGCACCAAATGCTAGCCAATAAGAATACAATATAGTCAAAGGGGCAGCCCTCTAAACTCCTCCCCCATGTGACCAGCCCTGGGTGTCTCTCATTTGATCCTGATTGCTGGGAAGGGAGAAGAAAGAGGTCATTAGTAAACATCCTCCTCCCAGCTGAAATTCACCTCCCAGACATTCCCCAGACAACTTCAATCAGCTTTTGAGGGGGGCCCATATTTTCCTCACAGTGACTTTGCACAGCCTTTCCTCACTTAAATCCAATTCACTGCAAGGCATGACATCACTCTAATGCCAGGGTCCTTTTAGAGAAGGAAGGACAAACAATTGCACAAGAATTGACCATAATGTTATCAAAACAAACATTTTTTTTGAAAAAGTTGATTTCCCTAAGATGTAAGATGAGTCTACAACAAAATTAGAATATATGGGGAGCAGCTAGGGGGCAAAGTGGATAAAGCACCATCCCTGGATTCAGGAGGAGCTGAGTTCAAATCTGGCCTCGTACATTGACACTTACTAACTGTGTGACCCTGGGTAAGTCTCTTAACTCTCATTCTCCTGCCCCCCCCCCACCAAAAAAAGGAATGTATGGAGAATAATAGATTGCTAATCTTCAAGCTGATGTATGATTGATGTAGGAGGCAAAAAAAGGGTTAATAGAAAAACTTAAGACCCTAGCTCTAATTCAGATATGAGCTCTAAGAGGGATTCAGACCCCAGTTAATGGATAACTTACAAGTAAGGATGCTAAGTTCTCTTACCCACAGTAATCAGTACCCATAAAGGGAACAGAGGAAGCTAGGCCATGAAGGGCTAAGACTATAACAATGATACATTGACAGGCTATAGAAACTCAAAGTAGGAATAAATGATAAATGAAGATGTTTTGAAACTAAGCATGGGAACCAGAAAGAGACATGCACAGTAAAGATCAAATTGGTCCTCAGATTCACCTTATGACATGTAAACCCTAAAAACACACTTCCACAGAAAAAGGTACCCACCACAGGGGTTGGCTTAGGACCCCAAGAACTCCAAATTAGGATAAGCCCTACCCTCTACTTCCCTAAGGTGAAGATTATTATAATGAGACTGATAATCAATTTATCCATACTATAAATATAACTGTCTTTCCTTTTCTTATTCGAAAGATACCTTTCCACTTTTATGGTTCTCTCCCTGTGGTAACTCACAGTATTGCAATAAAACTTGGGAAACTGAGTCACTGAGTCTTGTAATTCTTTTGGGATGACTCATGATCAATTTGACCCTATTTCCATCTCACATCATGATAATCGTGAATGGAGATATTTTAAGGATTCCCTGGAGCACAATCTTGATTTACAGGGCATAACTGAAGGCAGCTCTACAATAATAGTCAACAGACCAAATATAAATATAAAGTCCTTCCTTCCCTTCCACCCTTTTTTTCTTTTTCTTTTTAAAGCCAAGGCTGACCTAAGGCAAAAGAACAGAAGACATTTGTTGTCCTTCATGCTGAAAAGGACCAAAATGACATCACTATTCAAGGTACAGAAGGCTCTACCACAAGTTGGACAAAAATAGTCCATATGAACATTTGGGATGGAAATTTCTCCAAATCTGCCATATCTCACATTTCTTTGAAACTTTTTTAATGCAGACACACCATGCTGGGCAGTCCTGTGCCAGTGTTTCCCATGTCTCACAATCATTCCAAAGTTCTTCAGAGAGACCTTGAGGGTGAAATGGCCTCTTTGATTTCTTACTCTAGTTTCCTTGTTTATTCAACCTCAGATTAAGATCACTTCCAGTTCTAAATAGATGAGATTATGATTGTATGATCGTATCTATGAATACCCTTACCTTTCATGTAGAACTTACTTCCCTGTTGGGGGTACTTGTGACCTGGATCATGGGCCTAGCTTACCGGTAGAATTGGAGGCTCATCATGAATCTTGTAAAATAAAAAGATTCATTAGGAGAGAGGAATAATGGCCAGGGTACAGATCACCAGGGTGGCTATCACACTTGAGTGAGAAAAGACCTAGTTTTTTGTATCTTTATAAAACAAAGGGATGGGAATGACAAGATAATTGGGAGGGGATCTTTGAATAATGAGGTATCAGTGGGAAATGCAGCATCCATCCATATCCTGCATATCATCTTGAAGATCTTAGTATTGCTTATCAGCATACTGGGGTCATGCTCAACCACACCTTATTCTTGAGGTGCTTTTCCCTTGGGAAAATTTTAAGGATTCCTTGGGTGTTGGGATCTTTAGGCTTCTTGGGGGTCCCACTGCATTCCCACAACATTCTGCAGTTTAAAAATCTCATCTAGTTTCCTTGGTCTGTTGCCTCCCTCCCATATCCTATATAACACTAAGATAGGAATATCTAGAAAATAGGAGGATCATTGATTTATTTAAAGTCATATAACTGCCTCATGGGTTGGCAGGAACCTGAATCTTAAAGTTCTAATAAGTGATCTCACTCAAATTGGGGGTTACAAATTGAACTTGAGGTTTCAGTGGTTTGAGCATTCTCATAGTTGATGTTTAATAGAAAGCATTAAAAGAAACATTAGAGAGACTAAGCAGCTGACAATTCTTATAAATTCTTTAATAAGGAAAGAAAATTTTATTAAATATCAACATATGTTTGCCTTATAAAAATTAAGGGACAATATACTTGACAAAATGCATTCTTATTCATTTCCATCTCTGAATGGGTTTTACCTAAATTAAGTGACTTTGAACTCACAGAATGTGAGTTTCACTTGAAAATCAGAAACTGTACCAGTTAGTTTGGTTCTAAACTAGCAAAAATATAATCACCCACATTTTAGACATATGACCCAGGAAATGATGTGGTCTTATCTCCAATAAACCTTGTCTTATGATCACATTTCCCAAAGATTACACAATAATGGGTCATTTCCTTTCTATAATAGTTCCTTCCCCTTTCTCCATTTGTCTTCAAGGGAGTTTAGTTTTTGACAAGTTCAAAATTTCTTTCTGTAGCAACTCTCTGTGAGGTTTCAGGTCCTTCTTAGGGATTTCAGACTATTATAAAGCATGCCACTAGATAGTCTTGAACCATTATCTAAATGGCTGAAAACGTTTATGTCTTAAGTATTTAGTTAGAAGTTTGAGGGGTAGAACCAAGATGGCAGAGAGAAGCCAGGACGTTGCCTGAGCTCTCACAGTTTTCCCTTGGAAATTAATTTAAATTAAGCCTCTAAACAGATTCTGGAGCTACAGAACCTACAAAAGACAGAGTGAAACAATCTTCTGGTTTAAGATAACCTGAAAGCTTTTCATCACCTGGGTAAAAGGAGAACACAGCTCAGCACAAGAGTGTTTCTGGGAAAACCAGCAGAATGCTCTTAGTCACAGCACTGATCTGCAGCTGAGGACTCTCAGTTCTAGCTCAACAAGCTAGTGGCATAGCAGGCCAGTTGTAAGGCTACCTGCTCCAATGCAGAAGGCAATCTGCTAACCACAGTATCCCCTACCCAAAAGGCCAGGCAATCTCAGTGCAGTGAGCAAGCTGCTGAGGCCTCAGAGAAGAAAGCCAGGGGCTGGGCCCCTGGCTCCCAGCAAAAGAAGCTTGGGACAGGGCACACTGTACTCCGGGTGAAGTATTTAGTTATTCATTGGGTAGTAGGAGATCAGTAATGTTCTCCAGCCCTTTAAATAACAGAAGAAGGAATGAATACCATCTATCTTCAGGCATGACTTGTGTGTTTCTGGGCAGTAAAAAAGGATTTGTGCTAAAGAAAATTAAAAGTAGAAAAGCAGCTAGGTGGTGCAGTGGATAGAGTGCTGGTCCTGGAGTCAGGAAGAGTCATCTTTATGAGTTCAACTCTGGCCTCAGACACTTACTAGTTGTGTGACACTGGGCAAGTCACTTAACCCTGTTTGCCTCAGTTTGCTCATCTGTAAAATGAGGTGGAGAAGGAAATGAATGGCAAACCACTCCAATATATTTGCCGAGAAAACCTAAAATGGGGTCATAAAGAGTCAGACATGATTGAACAAAATCAAGAATAGATGTTTTCCTTATAACTAGGAATTAGTGTTATAATGCCAGCTGGAAATGCCACTGCTCTATTTTCTGGTGTAATACTTATTATCTATGGCTATGGATGTGACTCATAGCTATGATGTTAAGAAACTTACACTGGAATATCAAAGACTCACTTGTGCTCTCCTCAATAACAAGAGGGCTTGTTGGGTAGAGGAATTATTAACACTTGTGAGCTATATCACTCCTCCAATCATTTCTGGAACTCAGTGTTGGTGATGTGTCAAAGGCTCATTTATTGTCATTCTCACAAGAATGGGCCACCCCTTGTCCAGCTGGTGGGTGACCACAAAAATGGAGGCTTGCAGGCCTTTTTATCTTCTAGTCCCTAATGTGAATGGCCCCTCTCCTTTTTCACCATAATTTTGATTACTCAAGGGTTACAATCTACATGCCAAAAATTAGCTAACCGGAAGGCAGTATTTCTTAGCCAATGGGAGAGGTGATACAAGGACAATTCCTCCCTTATATGGACACAGCTCAGGAGCAGACCTAATTGGGACCAGCCCAGGGTTTCCCTGAAGCATTTTATTTTGTTTGCTGGAGGGTGGGGGGTGGAGAACTTTTTCCTCAAACAGGTTTGGAGGAATGTAATTTGGATGATGACTATTATATTCTTTTTTTTTTTTTTTAGTGAGGCAATGGGGGTTAAGTGACTTGCCCAGGGTCACACAGCTAGTAAGTGTTAAGTGTCTGAGGCTGGATTTGAACTCAGGTACTCCTGACTCCAGGGCTGGTGCTCTATCTACTGCGCCACCTAGCTGCCCCATGACTATTATATTCTTATTGAGAGGATACCAATCCACATTTCCTCCCAACACTGTATAATATTGAGGACAAAGTAGGAAAATTGAAGGGGGGAAGAACATGCTGACATGCAAAAGCATGTGAGGTATCATGAGAAGAACACTGAATCAGGAATTAGGGAGTAAATCTGAGAACTCCTGACTTGTTATTATCTCTGTGATTCAGGATAAATCACTTTAACCTCCCTGTGCCTTAATTTCTTCATTTATTAATATTTCTTAAAATAGACTTCTTACCTTTCATATTCCATGTTTTACAAGAATCAAATTGGGATATTCATATATATATATATGTTTTTTAAAGCACTTCCATATGTATTTATGCATGTATGAATACTATACATCATGAATACTATACATACAAGTACTTCACATCCAGATCTATAGTTTCTTATCATGGTGAGATCTGAGATCCATTCAACATCAGAAATTATAATTCCATGGTCATCATTCCCATCTTCACCCAAATAGGCAGACCATTAGTTCCCTGGATTTCATTTAATTTTCATCCTCTCATTCACCACTTGTGATCACTTGTGATCCAATCTGTTTATTGTTCATGCATTCAATCAATTTCTTATCTGTCACTTTATTTCGTCTAACTAGAGTCATAAAAGATTACCTCCAAAATACTTCCCACTTTCCGGTTTTCTGCTGAGCTCTTCATTTGTCATATAGTCGGTCATGTGGAAAAGGTTTACCCATACTTCTTTCCTTTACATCCTTGATGATAACAAACTTCTGTTCTTTGTCCTTTGTTGTGGGCCAGCATTTTAAGTAATGGAGGCAGCATTGTGGAGCTGAATGTTTTGGCTCTCATTTTCATAGACACTTCCCTCAGTGCCTGAAATCTTCTCACCCTGGAATATCTTTCTCCCAGACTTCAAAACTGTATTTTTACAGAGATACTCTCTACTTGTCCCTCCCTTTTCAGCTTCCTTTTATGTTTTGTTTTCCCCCACTGAATGTAAGGTCCTTCAGGGGAAGGTCTCTCTTTTTGTTTATATTTGTATCACGAACATTTAGTGTAGTGCCTGCTTGCCACATTGAAAGTGCTTAATACATGCTTCTGTGTGCTTGCATCTATCTTCCTTCCTTGCTGCCATCTATAAATATCATCATTCAGAAACACATGAAAAATGTGAAATATTATTAGTATACCAAACATATACCTACCTTTTATGTGGGGTGCTAAGGACAGAACCCAACCTCAGTGTCAGAAAGATCTAGGTTCAAGTCCAGCCTGTGACATATAAAGGCTGAATGGCTATGGATGAGTCCCTTATCCTTTTAATGCCTCAGACACCTTTCTAAGGATCAATTGCCTGTTTCCATTAGTAGAGGGAGTTTTTCACTAGGAGTTCACTATTTCAACAACAGCACAAATCATTGCTTCCCCACCCCAAAAATGAGGTGCTATTATTGTTATCATAAGGACATGGTATCTCTCATATAAAACCTTAGAAGTTAAATGAGGCTTCATGGATCTGCTTCATATTGAAGCTACCTGTCACATTTCAAAACTCTATTTTTAAAAATAGCAGGAAAATGTTGGGGAGGTACTAAAATTTGGGCCTTCCTTTAAGGAGAGTCTAGAAAAGAAAATTTCATGGACATTAGGTAAGACAGAGGAGAGTGGGCTCAAATAGGCTCTTATAAGCAGGGATAGAAAATAATCACAGTTGGATACAAATTCAAATAAAAAGTAAGCAGGGTTATTTGCTTTCTACTCTGGTTTAGCCTGCCTTCTGCATATACGTGGCCCTGGGCCAAAAGGAGCTGATTATGTCCAGAAGAAGGCTAAAGGTCTTTAGCTAAACCCTGTTCCTGATTGAGACTATTAATCTCAGGGGCGATGGTTATATTACTGCACAAATTTGTTCTTTGGAAGTATGAGATTATACTGGACTTTCATCCAAAAAGATACTTCACTATATAGAGACTATATCAGTTTTGACAAGTGATGCCACTTCATTTACAACTATAAACCACTAATATAGGTGTTCATTGTTTGTTTGTTTTTTGGGGGGTGCTTTCTATTTAATCATGTTTTCTTGGAGTCTCCAGCTGAGGGAAATATCCTTCCATGGATTTAGTACAAGTTTTTCAACTTGCCATCACCCATTCTACTTTCAGGCAGCATTAACAATGCTACCTCAGAGGCTGGGGTAATGAGAACAGCAATTATTATTTTATGCATTTAATCTTCTTCAGTCACCACTTGATTTCAAGCGGCTCTTGCAAGTCTTCAGGGTTTCCATTCGGGGCAGTTCATCTGTACTCTTCTTTCCCTTTGCTTTTGTGAACGGCAGTGACATTTTAACAGGCTCCCTTGAGGACCAGCAGAGCATGCAAAGTTCAATCATTCCCAGGTGCCTAATTCCAACCTCCCCAGAAGGACACTGTGTGGTACAGAGAGCCAGCACTCCTAATTCCCTAATCATTCCTTCCTCCTCCCATTCCTTCTACAGCTTTCCTCAGGGCAGGCTAATCCTAGATGAATGAGAAACTTTCTTTCATGGGGACTTATTTTCAGTGCTTAAGGTTGCTTTCAGGAGAGAGAGTTAATTATAAATTTCAACTAATTTTTGGCTGAATTTAAAGAGCTGAGATGTTTCTCTCAGTGAAAAGTAAGATGAGGTTTTAGCTATCAATGCATGTGGGGATGGAAATGTTCTCAGAGGCCTTGAAAGAAGCTAGAAAAATTTTCTAGTTTAATTTACTGCTCCTGGAGAGATTTTACCAACACTAATGACTGCATTTTAAGAGAGAGAAAGGGAAATAATTTTCTAAGCAGTATTTAACAATAGTGACAACAACAACATCACCATAAGAGTTAAAAGTCACAAAGGACCTCAAAAATTATTTAAACTCAAACCTTCATTTTATAGATGAGCCAGGTACAGAGAAGTATGACCAGGGTCACTTAGAAAGTAGCAGAGAGAGTTTGAACAAATTCTGGTTATATATTGTTAACCTGAAAATTAATAAAACAATCAATATAGGAGAAATAAGGTCTTTAGTAGTCAGAAGAGCTATAACTCAGAGTATCATAAAGAAAGAATGCTAGAAATACCCAAAGATGGGGACTGAGAACAGGGTTTATATGGAGTAACAGAACAAAAAGGAAGTATGAGACTACCCTTGAGTTAAGTATAGAAGCTACTGGACTCTAAATAGAAACTACTTAATGTAAATGGATCCTTTTACATTATAACCTCAAGTCCAAGGAGTAAAGTGAGGAATCTTTGGGAGGGGATTAGTTTGTTTAGGGGAGATCCATAAGACAATCCAGTCTGGAATTGACAAGGATTGGTTAGCCCCAGGCAATTCATTTACCTGGGAATGGAGAGTAGGTGGGGATCAGTCAATTCTCAGTAAACTGTCTTTATCAACATTCAGTACTCTTTTCATGCTATAATATAGTCTCTAACAACAAAAACAACAACTACTACTACTGCTCATCTATAGAAGCACTTTGGAGTTTGCTTCTATGGTAAGATTATTGGAAATTAGCCGACTGATTGGGATGAGCCACACCTGCCCTGCCCTGAGTGACTTAATGCTGCTGATGTCAGCAGGGGAAACCACTCTCCACAGGCAGTTTTGAAGGACCTCTCCTTCTGGGGGAGGAAGAGTAAATGCTTGCTGAGGGGAGCTCAGTCTCTTCCAGAGTGACTTTCTCTGCCAGTGGTGTGAGCAGTAGCAGCAGCAGAGGAGTCCTGTGGGCCCTGGCTGAAAAGATGTTTTTGCATTGAAGCTATGGACCCCAGGTGGTGAGTTAACATCCGAGCCCTGTTCTTTTGAATTAGCTGAACTAGAAGCGAGTTTGTGGATTGTATAGACTTAGGTTAGAGTTAGGCAGATTATCCATATTTCTTTTTCCCTATTTCCTTGTCTTTGATTTTATTAATTTCACCTTTGCTGTTTATTGCATTCCTATTAATAAAACCTGATTCATTTGTGGAAAAGAGGCTGTTAGGCTCCTTTCTCATTGGCCTGGGAGAAATATCTAAAAAGGCAATTCAGAGGGGAGGAAACTTTGGACCTAGAGGTCCCTCATTATTTTTGGGACCCCAACATTACAGTGAACCACTCAACTTTCTATATATTAAATTTGGCCCTCACACTTTCAACAATAAAATCTCAGCCTTGTTCTATAAGGTTAGCTTGATTACCACTGTACCCTAATTCCTCTCCCCATCCTAGCACATATCCTTCACTAACCCCCAAGCATATTGTGTTAATTACTGACACAGTGGGTTTATTATTTTCTTTCCCCCTAGATAGGAATACCTTGCTTATATCTCTTTGCCAACCTAAATACTACTCAAACTTCTGGTCCCACATCAAATCCAACCTTTTCCAGGAAGCTTTTCTGATCACTTCAGTCTATGGTGATTTTTCCCTCCCATAAATCATAATGCTATTTATTGGTCCCTGAATAATAAATTACATGGCCTTGTATTACAATTTAATTTTTCATGCATCTATATCTTTCCTCTTTAGCTAGATCTCTCAGAATAGGAAAGGTATTTTATGTCTTTGAATTCCCTATAGTAATATGAACACATTTGTCCTTTACATACTGATTGACTGAAATGTGTTTTAATCTAATCCTTAGATAAGAATGTAATATGAAGAAATAGACTAATATTCTTGATAAGACTGTAATAATTATCAGCTGGAAGGATGTGGGGAATCTTGACTTGGCTTATATGTGACATCAACCACATAGAATATTGTTCTACTGAATGCTTATTGCTGAATGTTCATTTCAAGGCTATCCCTTCTTAATGAGAATCATTTTTTTTAGCAATTTTTAAAAGAATTCTTTAGCACAGGTGATATTAGGTCTATAGTACATAATAATCCCCAAAATGATGAAAAATATGAAATTACAAGGTATTTGTCTACAAAGTAGCAAATTAAGATATTTTAACTTAATTTTTAATGTTCACTGAAATGAAGTTTTTTACTGGTAAATATATTCATAGTAATTTTTAATGAAAAAAAATTTAGCTGGGTAGTGGGAAGAAAATGGGCCAAATTTAATAGAGATAATAAAGTTCTATACCATTTAAAAAAATTAGAACTGTTTAACTAGAAGAAAAAACATAACAGCTAAAGTTCATGTGAACAAGACATTGTTTTAGTGCATCAAAAGCTCAATATGAGTAAATAATGCAGTATAGGATAAAAATTATTTTACTTTGCTATTGTTATTATTGAAAGCTACCATTGAGATAGTACTTTCAGGTTTATATTACATGTGTAAACATATAAATATATAAATTTATGATAGATACATAGATACTGTGAGAGTTGGAATAATGCCCCCTGCTGGGAGGAACATTTTGTGAGCTCTGGCCTGAGGACATGGCCATGTGGCCTTGGTGTCAGGAAGTGACATTTGCCCGTGGGTACTGTTGATCAAAGCTATCAGCCAGTTAGCTTGGAGCTCTGCGTGTGTGGATGGCCCTTTTTCCTGTTTCACAAGAGGTTTCTGGGAGGAGGAAGGAGCAAGGGGCTAGGGGCTCTTTCTTTCACCTGGAACCTCAGTTGGAGTGGAGCTGAGATGCTGGCTCCCTGAGATAGATAGGTGAAGTAATCTTGGCCTCTTTCTCTCTCCTCACCAAATTCTTATGCTCCTTAATAAATACTTAAAAGTCTAAACTCTTGCTAATGCTTATAATTTATGGTGACCACTCATTATATTTTTAGACAGTCTAGGTAGAATTTTAGCCCATTACAGATAGTAACTTTACAATACAGAGATAGAAACTCATTTGATCCTCACAACATAGGTGCTATTATTTTCTCCATTTTACCGATGAGGAAAGCTTAAGCTATAAGAGTAAGTAACTTGACCAGGATCCCACAGTTAGGGTATGTCAGGAAGCATTTTAACTCATTTCTTCTTGATCATTGCTTGTTTTCAGTTTATCTTGTATATTGTTTGTTACACATAATTGGTTTTTTTGAGGGGCAATGAGGGTCAAGTGACTTGCCCAGAGTCACATAGCTAGTAAGTGTCAAGTGTCTGAGGCCGGATTTGAACTCAGGTTCTCCTGAATCCAGCACCAGTGCTTTATCCACTGCTGCCCTACACATACTTATTTTCATGTTGTCTGTCCCATTGAATGGTAAGAACAGTGATTATCTTTTTGTCTTTCTTTATGTTCCCAGTGCTTACCCCATAGTGCTTGGAACATAGTTGTTCAGTCATTTCAAAACTGTGATCCCATTTCAGGTTTTTTTGGCAAAGATATAGGAATAGATTGCCATTTTCTTTTCCAAATCATTTTAGAGATGAGCAACTGAGTCAAATAGGGTTAAGTGACTTGCCCAGGGTCACACAGCTAGTAAGTTTCTGAGACTGGACTTGAACTCAGGTCTTCCTTACTCCAGGCCTGTTGTTCTATCCACTTCCACCTAGCTGTCTGGAACATAGTAGGTCCTTAATAAATATTTATTGATAGATTGACCCATAGGCATTATATGCCTAGCACTTGAGAAAAATTATTACTAATAGTGTTTTGAAGACTTTCAGAGCACCCCCTGCTGAGAGAGAATGACTGATTTTTTTTAAGGTCAGCCCAGTGTCAGGAAGTTACCTCACAAAGCCTTGTTCCCACCAAAGGATCTGAACTCTGATCTCAGCATGTTGTATTCATGGACTGCCTGCAATGCTACCAGCCAATTAGCTTGGAGCAGTGTGTAGAGACTGCCTGTCTTACAGACCCACAGGAAGCTTCTGCTTTCAGAGGCACAGGAACTTGCTCTTTTTTGTCCCGAGACTTGTCGGTGAGGGAGGCTTTTTCTTCTGTCTTCCATAGATCCTAGCTAGTCTTTCCTATCTTTCAGAGGCACATGTTCTCTCTTTACTGATAGCTAATATATTTTAATAAATGCTTAATGCCCCAAACTGGTGCTAAAGCTTCTAATTTATAAGTAAACCCTATCTATTTTTCCCTCCACGTGGGATAGAAATAGACCACCACATATTGACTTTTAATCATCACACACTATAACCAGAAGGCCACCAAGATGGCTAATTTATCCCTAGAAAGAAGAGTTAAAAGACCAATTGTACTTTCCTTAACTCTGGCCAATGCATTTTAGAAAACCCATTGATAAGCTGGAATAGTTACAGAGGAATATGATGAGGATAATAAGGGGACATGAAAGCATTATATATAAGGATTCACTGAAATATTTAGGGATGTTTATCACAAAGAAGATAATATTTGGAAGTTATATATTCACTGTCTTCAAATATATATTGGGCTATACTGTGGAAAAGGAATTAAACAGTCTTCAGCTCTGTAAGGCAGAACTGGAAACAATCGTCACACAGAGTTACAAGAAGTCGACATCATTTGCTTATTAGAAACGATATCTTCTCGATGAGAGTTGTCCAAAAACATAATTGTTAAAATTGGGAAACAATGAATTCCATGTCATTAGAATTGTTGTCAGTCAACAAGCATTTATTACATACTTAATATGTGCTAAGTTCTGGGTATATACAAAGAAAGACAAAAACAGGATCACTGCCTTCATAGAGCTCAAATTCTACTGAAGAAAATGACATGAAAAAATATTATGCATACAAGAAATATACAGGGTACATGGAAGAATCTCTTAGAAGGAAGTCACTCCAGAGGTCTTCCATCAAAAGATGGATGATCATTTGTTGAGTAGGGATGTTATAAAGGCATTTCATGTAGGGTAATACTTGCACTAAATGACTTCTGCAGTACATTCCACAGAATCTTAGAAGATTCTGTGATGCTTTACCTAAAAATAAGCCACCATGCTGTTGACTTCTCAAGTCATTTATAAAATGTCTTCTATTTCCTTCTCTTTGCTCACAATAAGAATCAACAATGTTATACAAAATATTAGCCAATCAATCAGCATTTATTAATCTTACTAAGTGTCAGGCATTGTGCTGTGTCAGAAATACAAATGAAAACAGAGAATCCCTGCCCTCAAGGAGTTTACATTCAAAAGGGAGAAGATAATACATAAAAGAAAGCAGAAAAGGAATGGGAGAAGCTAATGAAATTTGACTAGTTTGGATGCCTTCCCTAAATTGGGGAAATGTAGGAGGAACCATCCAATCAGAGAGAAAGGCCACAGAGGAATAGTGCTTCTAATGAGTGAATTCCAGTGCTCTGGGGAGCTTCCAGGAAGAAGAATTTTCTAGGGAAAGGTAGAAGCCAGAATACAACCTGGAGAGGAATGTATTAAATAAAATATAATAATCATTCTAAATTAAGAATTAATTATTGACTATCATGTACCTTTGGATAGATCATGTGTGGAATTCAAAATCTCCATTTATACACCCTAGTTGAAGATATAATATATATTTTTAATGTTTAGAAAACAAGACCAATAATTATATAAATAAGTGCTAAATTGATTTGTTCAGAAAATTTAAAAATAAAAAAAGCAAAAAAAATATTGATTCAGATTGCAAGCAGTACAAGAGTTAGGAGAAAAGAAATAGCCATGAAGATTGATGTAGTCAAATGAGCCATCATGGAAATAGAGCCCAAGATGAACTTTAAAATATGAATAAAATTTAGTTAGGCTAAGAGGAGAGTGGAGCATATTTGCTACATGGGAAACAGAATGGGCAAAAGCCTGGAGGCATTGAGGAGGGAGGAGGAGTCAATTATATTCCTCTTCTCTTTCCTTTCCCTGAATTTTTTTTGCACTAATTTGATAATATATCATTGGAATTGTAGACCTTTCCAGAGCAGCTCTCCTTGCATACCTACTTTCTTGAAAATCTTTTAAGACCTGAGAAATGCTTGTGCAAAGATTTTGTTTCCAGATAAACTATTGCCAGTGGTCTCATTAAAATGTCCTGGTCATTGGATTGCCCTACATTGCACTTAAAATGTTGGTGACTTTGGGTATTTTATTGTTGCAATAGATTCATCTGTATATGGTGACTCTCAAAGCTTAATATTTGTCAGAGTAGTTCTATTATGACATTTTAAATTTATACATATTTCTCCTACTTGAATGGAAGTACCTTCAGAATAAGTAAGCCCTTTGTACCTTGTAGGTGCACAGTACATTTTATGAGTGGAAGCATTCATCCTCAGCCCAGAAACTGTTAGAGAAAGTGGAGAATTTGAATTGCCTAAGGATGTGTTTGTGATTTAAATAGTGAATTTCACAAGTTCACTTTGACCTTTCATATCTTTCAACCAGTTTTCAAAAGCTCATAACCAAGCAAGACACTCATCCCTTTGCTGATATTTCTGGCTGGTTTGATTGTTTATTTTGGTTACTGAAAAAAAAAATGACTAAAATTCTTACTTTATGCCATTGACTCAAACAGATTCATTTTCTTATCATGTTATTCACTTAGGTATGGCCTTGAACCTGTGTCATAGAATAGGTCTGATGTTGTGGTCATTGTAATAAGCTTGGAAAATCACTTCCGCCCCGCCCTCCCTTTTCCTTCACAGTGAGAACAAGGAAATCTCACTCTTAGAAATTGCTTTCACACACCTCCGATAGCACCTTTTAGCACTGAGAACCATAGCAAGAAGAATTAAATTGTTAACAAAAGCTGAAAGCCTTGTGGAACTGTTTACAAATGCATTACCTACTCCATGACTCTGTGAAGCAAGTATAAGCCTACTAATGTCCCTAATAACAGAATCAGAATCCCAAGATCATAAGAAGAGGAGGAAAGCTTTGGCCTGCAAGGGAGTCAGTTCCTAGGACCTGCCACTACAATCTATGGCTTTCAAAATGCTTGGGTTTTTGTCTGAGCCCACCTACTCTCAGAAATGTGGGTGTGATAGATGCCTTCGATTCAGAGCATTTTAGAATTGCAAAGAACCTTAGAGAAATCTTGTCTAGACTAACCCTCTCCTTTTACAAATAGAAAAGTTGAGGGCCCAAGAGACAAATGGCAAGCGTGTTACTTGAAACTGATTGTTTGACAAAATGAAATATCTCACTGAGTAGCACAAATCATGGTGAATATAGCTTAAGAATACATGTAAACATATATATATATGCATATATATATAAATATACATATATGTGTATCTCTGTGTGTTTCTGTCTTTTTATCTATATTACAAAAATGCCAGTTTTCTCTTTCTTCTTTTTCTAAATTATCACATTCATCTCATAGAATGTTACAGCTAGAAGGGCCTTTAGGCTAACCTTATTTTACATATAAGGAAACAGCTGCAAAGGGCTTTTTAGGGAAGTAGTGTGTAGACAGAATGCTAGAAATGAAACTTTCCTTTGACACTTGCTAGTTGTATGATCATGGACAAATCAATTGATCTCTCTGAGTTTCAATTTCCTCATTTTCAAAAGGGTGTTAAACTATTACCTTGCATGTTGTAAGTAAGCCTATATAGGGAGACTGAAATTTTTACTGGCTAAAATATAGCACCAAAATAATCAGGCTGCCCTGATGTATTTGGGTAGCAAACAGCCTCAGTCTCCCTATAAACATAACATACTTTGAAAAAGGAACATATAAATGTCACTTATATGTCCTCAATGTCACAGGATCATTTTGATCTAAGCTATTTTTCTTTTAAATAAATTAATAATTATTTTCCCCATAAATATCTAAAGATCTACAATCTATGTATTAATAAATATCTTTATAGATATGAATATAATATTGAATATAATATAGTGATATGATATATCTGTATTTCAGTAAAGGAAACAAGGTTGATACTAATGTCTATATTCATGAGGGAATTGATACTAGATATCTAGTAAATGTCAAACAGCCTGGAGGTTAAAAAATCAGACAAATCCAGTGAGAGTGAAGTACCTTACTGACTATACAAGATTAGTTTCATTTTATTCTCTCTTCTAAACTTTCCCAGTTTACATAATCATATGTTTTGTTTCGTTTTGTTTTCAAAATTTGAGCCAGTTGAGCTCATATGCACCAGGATATCTATTTGTTTTTATTAAAGGGGAGTTGGTAGGTAGTAGGGATGTAGATGCAGTATTGGTTCATATTCTAAAATTGCATAGAGAGTAATACTCCAGTCAGGAAAGTTAGTAAGCAAGGTGATTATATTGACAAATCAAATGAGATAAACAAATAGTAGTGCTTAATAAATGTTTATTCCCTTTACCTTCCTCTGACATTATAATCCAAAGAAGCAAAATTTATTTTAATTACTCAGTTAATCATCTGCATCATGTAGCAAAGACATCTTCTTTGTGAGGAAGGTGCCCCCCCCCAGGTTAATTGATGTCTGGGAGGGGGACTTGGGATTAGCTGGGAACAGAGGCAGGGCACAGGTGGGGGTCGGCTCTCTCCTAGTCTAGGAGAGGCCTGCCTCTCCTTTATCCCTACTCCAGTGAACGGAATCACATGATTAGGGAAAACCCTGGGCTGGCCAGGTTGGGGAGGAGTTTGAAGGGCTGTCCCTCTGTCGCCTCCCCCATTGGCTACACTGCATTTTAATTGGCTAGTTTTGGGTAACAGTGTCTTGGCTCACAGATTATAACTGGGGAAGAAGGGAGGGGCCAGCTGGGTTAAAGGATAAAAGGGCTTGGAGGCCCACATTCAGGGCCATTTTTCCACCAGGGGAATGGGCCCATTGTTACAAGAATGTAAATAGTTTTTTGTTTTTTTTTTTAACTTCTCCAATGCTGGGGTCCCAAAAATTCTTAAATGCTATTTCTGACATCCTTGTCAACATAATCATTAATCAGTTTGGGGACTATCATGCTCTTTGATCTACTTAGGCATTTAGAAGGTATAGGAGTAAAAGATAAGGTCCTTATTCTCAATGACTACATAATGTATTTGCATATTTCAAATTCTGATGCCAGTAGAAGAGATTGTGGGGCCATTAATTGGTACAATATTTTCCAAACATCTTGGGAGATGATGTAGGAATGCAAAGAATATGGTAGCATAATCAGAAGGGCTATGTGATCAACCAATATGAGAGTGGAAAACTGGATTGCACCCTATTTTCCCCAGGATAACCAATCCTGAATCTAATTTCTTTTTTTTCTTTTCTTTTTTTTTTTTTTTTTAGTGACGCAGTTGGGGTTAAGTAACTTGCCCAGGGTCACACAGCTAGTAAGTGTTAAGTGTCTGAGGCCGGATTTGAACTCAGGTACTTCTGAATCCAGGGCTGGTGCTCTATCCACTGCACCATTTAGCTGCCCCCTGAATCTTATTTCTAATACAAACACACATACTCTTCACCCATTAGCCCAACATTCTCCCACTCTATTGCTTTCCATGGCTGTGTAAGCTGCCAGCTTTCCCTCTTCAGCCCCAACAAGGCAATTATAACCTAATTACATCTAGGCAACCATAGCAACAGTTGTGAAGGTGCCATATGGTAAACCTCCTCCACCTTACTGCACAGCATAACCATTCATTCCTCTGCCATCCAAATCACCTCCTGGTGATGGGCTCTGTTTTCTGGGACAGCAAACCTCCTTCCTACCTCTACCATGTTCTATTTTGAGTAGAACAGAGTGATTCACACAGTACGTACAGATATAGACAGTTTTTGTATCACAGATCGAGCTACATTATGCTTTTTTCCTCCAAACCAACTCCTCTTCTGAATTTCCATATGTCAAAGGATCCACCAGCTTTCAAGTCATTCAGGGTTCCACCTTAATGTTGTCATCAATTCCTCACTTTCCCTTATCTCACTCATTCAAATAGTTTTTAAATCTTGTCATTTATTTCTCTATAATTTCTTTCATCTACCCCCTTCTCTCCAGTCTCATAGCCATTGTTCTTGTTTACATCCTCATCTTCTTGCCTAGACTATTACAAGATCTGCCCAATTGTTTTGTCTGTCACAAATCTCTTCCCAATGTAATTCATCCTTTAAACACTTAGAGTAATTTTCTTAAAGTGCATGTCTAACTACAGCAGTTCCCATACTCAATAAAATCCCTTTGCTCTCTATTACCTCTAGAACCAATTATAAATTTCTGTTTGACCCCAACCTGCTGTAGTATATAAAAGTTTTTTTTTATTTTATCTTCATCTCATTCATTAAAACTTATTTTAGTACACATTTATAATGTTAATTAATATATTAATATAGTATCCCATGCATGTAATTCATACAAATCTAAATCATATATATACACATATGTATGCATATTATAGATATATAATATACACTAGGGTCATATGCTTATTATTTTATCAATGGGGTAAACAATAAAAAAAAAGTTTGGTTTCTAAATTGCTTTACAGGAAAACTAACAGTCATATAGATGAAAGTATCTGATCCAATTCTTGATGTCAGAGAATAAATAGGATTGTATGCAGAGTCAAGCCAACAAGAGGTAGAAAAAAGGTAACTTAAAGCAGCAGTAAAAAACTAAAGAAGTGAGGACATCACAGTCAGAGCACACTATGAAGGAGAATATTCAAACAGCATGCCAGTCAGTTAACAAAGTATTTAAGTGCTTAATAGGTGCTAGGCACTGTGCCAAGTTCTGAGAATTATATACATATGTGTGTATATATACACACACACATACATATATGTATGCATATGTGTATGTATATGCATGTATACGTAAGTTTGTGTTTATATGTACACACATATGCACACAGCCCTTTCCTCAAAAAGCTCACAGTCTAAAGGGACAGCATTTAAATAACTAGTTATAAACAATATATATAAGGAATAAATGGAAGACCAGCCTGGCTCTCCCACCAAGTCAGCTTACCTATAGTGTATATAGAACACAGGACTTGGAGTCAGGAAGATCTTGGACACTGACTAGCTATATCACCCTGGAAAATGTGCCTAGCCTCTTAATCCCAATTTCCTTTTTTAGAAAATGAGGATTAATAACAATAGTCACCTCACAGAATTGTTGTAAGAAGCAATTGAGGTTAAAAAAAAATGTTTAAAAAAAGTTAAAAAAAAGAATCAATTGAGGTACGCTAAAATAAATCACTTTGCAATTCATAAAGAGTTACATAAATCCATCTATCATTATTACTTACTCTGTTCCCAAAGAGTCAGTTAAGACTCATAGATACGAAAGAACTAGTTAATAATCATAGCAGGGCAACCATAGTGCATGTGGGGCCTGATTGGCATTGTGGGCTGATTGCATGCTTGTGACACCCATTTAATTCAATTTGAGTCAGCATGTAATTCAACATATTCAACACTTCCTACATCTGAGACACTAAGTGAAGCTGAGTCTATAAAGCCAAAAAAAGAAATAGTTCCTACCCTGAAGAAGCCTACACTTTATGGGAAGGAGGTTGGACTCATACACCAGACACACAAATATGTAAATGAAAAGTACATACAAAGTTATTCGGAGTAATTTAAAGAGGAAAAGAACACTAACGTCAGGGGAGATAAGTAATGTCACAGAGGAGCCTGAGCTACTCTTTGAAGTACTGAATAAATGGGCATTGGCAACTCATTGTGATCAGAAAATTTCTCCTTTAGCTGCTTTCTTTGGCAATTTAAAATGAAATTGTATAGATTGAAATATTGTTGAGAAGTAGGGTTTTTGGGGGCAGCTAGGTGGCACAGTGGATAAAGTACCAGCCCTGGATTCAGGAGGACCTGAGTTCAAATCTGGCCTCAGACACTTGACACTTACTATTTGTGTGACCCTGGAGAGTTATTTAACCCCCATTGCCCTGCAAAAAAAAAAAAAAGAAAGAAAGAAAAAGAAAAAAAAAAGAAGTAGGGTTCTTTATCCAAGTGGAAGAAGTAAGTTTATATATAAATAATATTTATATAACACTTTATAAAGACACTTCTCTCATAGCAATCCTAACAGGAAGGTAGTGCAGGTATTGTTTTCCTTTATTCTTTCCTTCATTCCTTCTTTCCTCCTGTCCCTTCCCTTCCCTTCCCTCCCTCTCCCTTCCTTCCTCCTTTCCATCCTCCTTTTCTCTTTATCCATGTCTCTGTCTCTCTATTTGTCTTTCCATTTGTCTCTCTTTCATTGGACCGATGTGAATCTACATCCCATTTGAATAATTTTTTCTTGGGAAAGTTTTCTAGGGCAGAGAATAGGATATATTTTTTAAGTCCCCATGGTATTGTAATAGGTCTTATACTGCAGTATGTATGGAAGATATTCACTAAAATCTGATCACATATTATAAAATGACAATGTTTTTCCCAGATGCCTTTGCATATTTTTAGTGCATTTCGTTACCTGTACCACACGTCAGTTACTTTCACTGTTAGCACATCTGGTTACATTCCCTAGATTATGTCTTAAAACTATAGGGCCCTTTTTCTATCTCCTATTTATTGTTTGTTTTTTGTCTCCCTCCCCCCCCAAATTGTCCAAGTAAAAACTAGAGACCTAGGACCTGCCTTTTGACAGATAATTTGTTCATTATGGTCAAGAAAAGATACAAAGTAACTTTCACTCTCATTAAGAGTTTTCATTTGGGTATCTAGTTTCATATATAAGTGTGAAATTATATAGTATTCACACAGTAAATAAAGTTACTAAGGGCTGACCATTGGAAAAGTTTATCTTTCGGACATTCCTTCCATTTTTTGAGGGGAGGTTCACTCATCCCCTATTCCTCTCATTCTATATTTCTTATGTCAAACAAAATAAATTTATTTTGCTCTCCCTCTCTCTTTCTTTCCCTCTCTGTGATAACCTATCTCCCTATATCTGGTTTTCACTCTGTTCAAAACTACTTCAGTTGTTTAGGATTATGTTTTGTCATGCCAAAATCTGGATCTTTTCTTTTTTTCCTCCTCCCCCTCCTCATCTTTCTTGAAAACTTCACCATCTTATGTTCCTCTTAATCGGTGTCCCACTTTCTAATAAGTATAATTTTTTCAATGGATTTCAGTTGAGGTGCTAACAGGTTTAAAGTGTTAGTCTACTCATATTACAGTCACATTTTAATAACTGTATTTGATGCCTTTAACTCAAAGAAGAAACCATGCAGTAGATTTTATGTACTCTAGTAAGCTAGTGGGGAAGAAATTTTTAGTTAAGGGGTTATTTTGTGGCATCCTTCCCATAATACTCTGTAAGTCACCCCCCATCTCTAATGTGAATATATGTGTGTGAACACATACATGAGTTTTCTACAGAGTGAAGTACATTTTTCTTTCAAAAAACATTTCAGTAAAACAGAGTACAGACATTCACAGGAATTAAATGCATCTCATCAACTTTACTTGCTTGATAATCACTGTTACCTATTCATGACTAGTCAGGGAGGGAAAGAACAAGGCCACAGATGCTGACAGAAATGACAAGAATGAATGACTCGCAGATGTGTACTTTGAAAGAGTATATAGAAAGGGGCCCCTCTTTACTTCCCTAGACCATGCTTTGTGCTTTTTAAATAAAACCACTTGTATGAATTGTGAACTGAGGGGGGAAAAACAAAACAAAACACTGGATTTACTTCCTTTTTCCTTGACCTAAGTCTCTCTTGCTTTATAGGTGGGCTGCTTTCCTTTCAGTCTCATTTCTACTTTTCTTATCCTCTATTTTTAAATCTTTTTAAAAAATGCATAACATCAGTAGTGCAGTGCTTGGTTAGGGGTTGAGAGATTCTAGCACTATGGTTCAAGGGCTTACATGCTGAGCTCTTATTGACACCCATCCATCCATAACTTTTTCTCTTAACATAATATAATGGGAAATATTTAGGGGAAAAAACTGATCATTGTATAATTTTCCAGATTTAGACCAACCATCATATTTATTTTATTCTCCTTCCACAGCTCCTAAAGTTTGTATTTAGGTTTTATTATTGTATCAAGAAAGTGTTTCTTTTTCAATATTTGAACATAATTATGTCTCCCAAATGCTACTGATAGTATATTTTTTTTCCTGTCAAATCACTTGCAAAAGCTATTTTTAAAGTGTGTTTGGATTATAGATTTAATGCTGTTTAAATTTCTAAATTTCAAATTATAGGTGCAGTGAAAGACATTTTTATGACTGTGCTTTGAGAATTCTGTATATTGTAATATACCCTATTAGAATCGATGTACTGTATCATTACATATTATGGATAAACTCATATACCCCTAATGTGTAGGGGGTCATAAAATTGAAATAGAATAACAAAAATTTCTCCAGTTTCTTTAGTTGCTTTATGCACTTCATTTACAAAAAAACATAAAATGGGCAGTAAAATATTTACTAGGACTTTGTAAGTCTCCAAAGGCAGAAATTGAGTTGTACAATATCTTTGATTTGCAGCAAAATAACTGGATTCTAAATATAAAATCCAACAGAACTTTTTTTTTTTCCTTTTAAGGAGAGAAGGTATGACTTCCAAAGTCAATTTGTGCTACTGTATCAATAGGGCATCATTTTCATTTCTCTACTGAAATTGGTTTAATCTCTTTGTTTCAGTCCATTGCAGCAGCCTTGGGACTTAAAGTGGAATTCAATAAGAATTATACCAGATATACAATGCTAATAGCAACAGGCCTTTATTTGGAGCACTTTAACTTAAACAAGTAAAACTATGTAGTTTAATTTGAGATACTCAAAGGTAGAACCATAGAAAGGGAGATAAGAGTAATAAGGGAAAGGAAGTAGGGCAGCCCCTGAATCTCAGAGAAAGGCAACTGATATCTCCAAAACTAGGAGACATAAAGTACTCATCCCAAGACTAAATAGTAGCTAACACCACCAAAGCTGGGGTAGCACATCTGACCTGATATCTCAAAATCAGTATTGAGAAGGGCAAAAAATATCACATTGTCTTAGGTGTGATTATTTTCAAGTAAGAGGTACATGCTTGATGTTTTCACAAGAAATTGTCCCCACAGTAGATTGAGATTTACATATTTAGATTAGAATTAAATGTGGATTTATTGTCCTTGACCATACTGATTTGTTAGAAAGAGTGTTTGTTTATTTGTGCACGTGTGTGTGTGTGTGTGTGTGTGTGTGTGTGTTTAAATGGGAGGTGAGACTTAAATGGGAGAATATGGGGAATTAGTAATAATAATGTTTAAAAGTAAAGATGAGGGGGCAGCTAGGTGGCATAGTAGATAAAGCAAAGGTCCTTGATTCAGGAGGACCTGAGTTCAAATCTGGCCTCACATACTTGACACTTGCTAGTTGTGTGACCCTGGGCAAGTCACTTAACCCTCATTTCCGTGTACCAAAAAAAAAAAAAAAAAAGGAAAGATGAAAGGAAAGAAAAGAGGGTGATTGTAGAATTTTGAAGATGCATGGAAGAAAACAGAAGGTTTGGTAGAAGACTCATCTAAATAGAACAGCTTTGAAATTAACATGTTGAATTTATTATATTCTTTTATAAAATATAAACTGTATGAAATAAATGTCCATGTATGAAATAAATGTCACATAAAATTATATCTTTTGTTCTTGTTCCATATTGTAAAAATGCTGAAGTTTTCTGATGTTTGACAAGTTCAGGAGGACAAAACCATTTATATGTAAGGGTAGAAAAGAAAGATAATAATATTGCCCTCTGAACTTGGTGAATCATTACATCAATTTCCTGCTTCCAGGTGTAATTAATGATATTCATGTGTCTGTGAGCCATTCTATGCATCAGGAAAGATCAGAAATTTTGGTTAAGGTCTAAGACTTTTATGGAGAAGAAGAAGGTAATGCCTGGTTGTCTAGGAGACTAGAATTTTCTAGTGGAAGGTTTCAGGCATAGAAGATTCCAGAAACAGATGAAGGTGCCAGGCACTGAATAGTGTATTTCTAGCAAAAAAATAGACCATTGTTTAAAAAGGAAGGAGAGAGTGAGAGAGAGAGAGAGAGAGAGAGAGAGAGAGAGAGAGAGAGAGAGAGGGAGAGAAAGGAGAGAACACCAGTTCAACAAAACTGCTGAGCAACTGAATTGGGTAGTATATACAGTGCCTTACAGCTATAGGCCCTCACTTTTCCAGGGAACAAAAAGAGATGCATTTACAGAGCTTTGGTTTGGAGTCAAACTTCATTGTTTTAATTATACATTTGGTTTTGTTTTCTTTGTTATTTTCATTTACATTGTTCCAGTTAGGCATTATTGTATGTTATTTTGATGGTTGTGCTGTCCACTCTTCATCAGGTCATATTTTTGTTATGCTTCTCCAAATTCTTCATGTTAATTATTTCTTGGGGTACAATAATATGTGCCAAAATTTGTTTAACCATTCCTAAATCAATGGATATTTACTTTGTTTCCATTTCTTTGTTTGCACAAAAAGTGGTGTGCTCAATATTCTGGTATAAATAGGACCTTTTTTTTAATTTTAAATTTTTTTTATTCTTGATTGCCTTGGAAGATATGTGTAGAAATGGAGGCTAGGGGTCAAAGATTTAAAATGATCTGTCCATTAGGAAAGTTTTCATTGCCCCTACTACCCTGATAGAAAGTAATTTGATAAAATCTTTCACAATATAATATTATTGGGTAATAATACTCAAATGCTGATATTTGCATTTTAAAAATGCTCTGTAATATGAATGTGATTTTTTCTTATTATTAGCCAAAAGAATGAATTGTTAGTTGTGGAATTAGTTTCACTTGTGAAATCAGTGGGTTAAGACATTTTTAGGCAGAAGACTAATAGTTTACATTTCCTAACCTTTAATACTTAAAAGACCTCCTACACTTGGTCTCATTTGATCCTCTCAGAAGAATCCTGAGGAGTAGTTTAAATAGTATATAATATTTTGCAGATGAGGACACTAAGTTTTAGGGAGTTTAAGTGGCTTGACCAACATCATTCAGATAATGAGAAAGAGGGAATACATTGCTTTATCCAGGCCTTCTGATAACAGGTTCAGTGCTTCTTTCTCCTTTAACATTGCCTTTCCACCTAACTAAGAAACATATCCATCCTCTGCCTGCATATTTATGTTTTTATTTTTAACTCTATTTATAACATTATCTCTACCTCTAGAGGAAAAATAAAATCTTTAAAAGATAAAAACACTCATTTATTTATCTTTGTTTTGTCCTACCCACTGTGTTCCTTGAGGTTAAACAGATTGAAGTTTTCTTCTATGAATAAGTGGACTGCTTATTTCCAGGAACCATGCCTTTCTTCTATGACATGTTCTAGGAACTTTCCTGGAAGCCTCAATAGTAAAAGTGGTCGAATGGCCCATCTCTTTCCATTTCTTTCTTTGGCTGTATACATGAATTCATGGAAAACTTAGTTTCTTTACTGTCATTTACTAGGAAACAGATTGCCTAATGAGTCATGTAATTTGCAACTCAATGATGTCTCTTGGTGGAGACCTAAAATGGGTCAAGTTTTTTGCTTTGTTCAGCTGTACCCTGGAGGCTAGATCAGCCCCATGAAATTTTCTATGGCTGTAGAGACTTTTCTAGCACCAACCAAAGCTACTAAGTGCTTAGTAGGACCAGGAGTTGATATCTCAAGGGAAGTGCTAGACCAGAAAGGGTTCCCTTTCCTGTCCTTAAGTGGGGAAACCTGGGTTTCCCAAAGACTGACAATATGCATAAGAAATCCATTTGTGTGCTCGCTTTTCTCATTGTTTCTTTATTTAACAGGGTTAATTAGAAGTCATGGAAAAGGAGGTGGGGTGGATTTGGGCATAGTAAATATATATATATATATATATATATATGGCATATTAAAATACATATATAGTGTGGGGACCAATTTTTAATTGGGGAGTGTTAGCTAAGCGGCTCACCGCAATATTGGGACAAGGAAGGATACTGGCAGCCTCCTTCAAAACAGAACAGGATTTATTTTAACAAGAATGAACTTAAAAAAAAAAACACAAACAGGATCAGTAGGATCAAGGGAAAAGAAATAAAATGGGGAAAGGGAAATTATACAACCTGAAAAAATACCACCACCCAGGAATCAGCTGAGAATACACAGCCCCATTCCTGTCACCTTCTAGCTGCCAGCTAGAATGGCGAATTCTCCTCCCCCCTCCCAGCAAACCCCAGCAGCCCCCAACCAATTAGCTGGCTGCTCTGACAGTCACATGAATGCCCTCACTAGGCTTCCAGTCATTATAATTTTGCCAGGCTCATGTAGGTGTTGGCGAGTGGTGATGACATGAGGTGCCAGCACCATGGTGACAGCTACAACCAGTGGGTGGAGCACCTTGCCGTTTGCAGAGCCCTAGAGGCCAGTGCATGCCGAGGTTTGTTTGTTTGTTTTTTTTTAATTCTAGCCAAAAGATAGAGTCATAAAAACCTCAAATAACAATTAATTCTTTCCATTCCCCCCTTTGTTTCATCAAGAAACACGGGATGTTTCCTTGATGGAACAATAAATAAATAAAAAAAATAACAAAATATCATAACCAATGATAACAAACAATATACTAATAACAATATAGGAAAGGGAAAATACATAATACAGATGATGTATTTAGTAACAGAAGGAAAAACAAAAAACAAAAATGTCCATTTAAAGTCTTTAAAATCTTGTTTTCGAAGGAGGGTTGAAATGTCATCAGGGGAACTGGACTCTGGTCTGGATTCTGGCTGCCTCTGGATTCTGGTTGTCTCTGGAACTGCTGAGTTTTCATTAATCTTTAGCATAGCATTGTCCAAAAATGTTCAAATTAGACAATGAAAGTTCTTCAAAATATACAAAACAAGTTTAAACTTGATATACATACAGCATATTGGAGTCCCCCCTTTGGAGGATACTCATATCCATACACAATACAAAATTGAGACAGTTATGACATTACTAACACTTTTTACCACTGTATGTTTGGATCAAGGCCAAATTTAGTTATGTGTCCATGATGACACCTGAAAATGTTATGGAAAGGTTACCATACCACATCTTTTGGTGCATAGACATCTAATAATTGTACTAGGCCTCAGGTGGATGGATTCTGACCATGCCACCAGATTGAGTGAAGAACCAAGTCAAGTTAAACCAGGTGCATGCATTAGAGCTAACATGACACCAGACCATTTTTGGAGTGAGAGAGGAAGAAACTGGACTATATCCAGCAATTGTGCTCTACATAATAGCATGTATACACACATACACACACACACACACACACACACACACACACACACACATATATGTGTGTGTGTATATATATATTGTAACGATTAGAATGACACCACCTGCTGGAGACTTACTGTAGAAGAGTTCCGCCCATGAAGTGAAGGTCTTTGAGGGCAAGACCAGGAGTCTTTTCTTTGGCATCAGGAAGTGACGCTGGGTAGTGGGAGGAAGAAGGGGGGAGCCTGGCGCTCAGTCTGGCTCTTTCCTGAGGACGCTGGTGGAGAGCGGAGCTAGAAATGTGCTCTCCCTTTAATAGATAGGAATCTAGGCCTTTCTCTCTCTTTACCAAAATTCTTATTCTCCTTAATAGATGCTTAAAAGTCTAACTCTTGCTAAAGCTTATAATTTATTGGCGACCACTCATTGGATATTTTAGACAGACTAGCTAGAATTTTAGCCCTTAACAATATACATATATATATATATATATATATATATATATATAAACACATGTACACCTATATATTTCTAGGAAAGAAAGAGAAGGAAGAGGATTTGGTTGGCTTAATAAAATGTATATTTTTCTGGAAAGACTTTGGGTGTATCCCTGATATAATTGTTTTTCCCCGTGGTAGATGCAAAATTGTCTGTGCAACTTTCACTAAAACAACAAGGATAATAAATTGTAGAACACTTCCAGTTTTTAAAATGTTTTCATTAGTTCTAGTCTTATTGATGCACACAATTCTTTCAGATAGGACAAAGATTAGAATACATACTGAACACAAAGGTGAAACAATATACTTAAATATAACATACTTAAATACAACATACTTAAATTTTCATAGCTAGTTAGCAACAGACTGATAGTAGAACCTAGATTTCTTGGCTCCTACCCTCAGATTATTACCATTAGATCATACCATCTGTATTTTTTAGGTGAAAAATACTTCCTCAATATTTTAAAATCCTAGAGCCTGAGAGTTCCTTAAAAAATAGAAGTACCAACCAACCCTGCTTGTTTAAACTAAAACATCCAATGCTTTAATACTTCAAAAAAAAGAATCCATGATTTAATAAGTTTGTGTATTCATTATGGTGACATAGATTCCTTAAATTTAGAAATCATATATTTGTCTAGCTGATCCTTCTCAATCTCCTTTTATAATTCACATCCTGTTCTTTGTCTTTCTGTCTTTCTCTCTCTTACACACACACACACACACACACACACACATTGTATTTCTAACTCTGCCTACTCTACTTCCAGAAGAGGACATTGTATCTTTTGATTTTGAAAAGGATGTTTCCATGTCTGTAATCTCTTGCTCTCTATCACCAACACTTTAGAACCTCTTGATCCCTTCAAAGCTTAGCCCAAATATCATCTCCCCCCAGAAGTCTTTCTCAAGTTGTACATATTTTGCATTTCCTTTGTAAATGACAGTTAGCATTTATATAGTGCTTTAACATTTGCAATGCACTTTGCATGCAGTTATCTAATTTGTCAAAACAACCTTGATGAGGAGTTAATTTTACTTTTCCATTTAGAAATGAGGGAGATGGGAGTGAAAAGGGGTATATGGCTTACCCTGGGTCACCATGCTAAATCTGAAGCCAAGGATTCTTTATTTTAGGACCAGCACTCAATCCATTATTCTAAATTATTTTTATTCATGTCCTAGCTCCCCAGTAGAATATAATCTCCTTCAGGGCTAAGGCATTCTCATTATATACATACACACACACATATATGTATTTATATATATATGTATGTGTGTATGTATCCCCAGTGAATAGTAAAGTGCTTCTTCACATGTAGTAGATGTGTTGCAGTTGTTCACTGCTGTTTTGTTTATAGTAGTTGATCAACTGGTAGCAATTGAGAAACCTTTGATGACTCAGTATCATTCTGTATTGAGGCATTAGTAGGATTTGAGGGGAAAAAATCTAAAAGAACTTCAATTTTTAAGGTGATTTCTAATATCTTTTGGAAGAGAAACTAGTTTAATCTTCTGTTTACTTATTTGACAAACTTATTAAATGTCTATATTATATAAAACACTTTGCTAGGTTCTGTACAAGATACAAAGAAAATCAAGATACAGTTCCTCATAGGATCATATATTTAGAGCTGAAAGAGATCTTATAGGTCATCACATCCATTTTATGGTTAAAGAAAATGAAGCACAGAGGTTAAAAGACTTAGCTAGGGTCACACAGTGTCTTAGGCAGAATTTGAACCATGTCAAGTGCTCTACCTAATAAACCTTGGTGTTTCATGGATCTGGCAGTCTAGGAAGGAGACATGGACCTTTTAGAATGTGAGCTTCATTAAGGCAAGGACTATAGATTTGCCCTTCTGTTGTATCCCCAACTTAGTACAGTGTTTGGCATATAGTAAGTTCTTTTTTTTTTTTTTTTAATTTTTTTTTTAACGGGGCAATGGGGTTAAGTGACTTGCCCAGGGTCACACAGCTAGTAAGTGTTCAGTGTCTGAGGCCAGATTTGAACTCAGGAACTCCTGAATCCAGTGCCGGTGCTTTATCCACTGCGCCACCTAGCCTCCCCGTAAGTTCTTAATAAATACTTGTTGCCTGACTGACCAGCTAAATACAGGAGAATATTTAGCCAGACTTGAGATTTGATGTGGGTTCAAATAATTTATAGACTTATTATATTCCAGAGCTAGAAAGATCTTAAAGATCATCTAGTCTAATTCCTTGATATTACGGAGGACATACTTTGCTCCAGGTCAATATCAGAATCTAAATTAGAAAACATCTCTGGTGGTGCAGTGAATAGAGTGTTGGGCCTGGAATTAGGAGGACTCTTCTTCCTAAGCTCAAATCTGGCCCGTGACACTTGCTAGCTATGTGACCCTGGGCAAGTCACTTAACTTTGCCTCAATTTCCTCATCTGTAAAATAAGCTAGAGAAGGAAATGGCAAAGTACTTCAAATACCTTTGTCAAGAAAACCCAAAAGGGCTTGGGAAGAGTCAGATATGACTGAAACAACTGATAACAACACTTGATTCCTTTTCCAGAGGTCTCTTCACTCTATCGGGCTTTCCTTATCATGCTTTGTTTCTAGTTGATCCTCTTTCAGTGAATCCCTGATTGATCTCATTGGAGCTACTTCATGTGGGGGTGGGGACAAGGCATCAGGGAAGAAATAAAACAAATGAGTTGCACCTATGCTGCAACCATCCACATTTCAGTACATAGAAGCTTGACTAATGCATTTGGGAAAGTGAAGATGAAGCAGTGCAAGCCCACCCTATTCCTGGGGGAGAGGAGACTCAAAATTAATGTACTACTAATAATGATGCCATGGCATCAGCCCCACATAAGAAGTATAGTACATTTAGTTTGGCTCATTTAGATTTCCATATCCTTATTTCAAGAGACTCATTTCTTAAGGAAACATTTTCCCCCTGTATAACATTATTGTTTTTCCCCTCCATAAGATTTTTTTATGGTCATGAATAGCAATGTTAGTATAATTCTCTTTCCATTGCAAATCATTTATGAAACCTGCATAAGTAATGTCATGTGTGGATTTATAGATTAAGTCATTTGCTGAGGTTTGTATAGAACTCAGGATAGATCTGACCACATCCCATTGTTACAATATTTTATACAGTAAATTGCTTTATATATATATAGGGACAGGAAATCTTCATGGTGTGTCAACTGCCTTAAAGGTACTGTTATTTTTGTGGTACCTGCATTAAGTTATTATGTCACTCATTTCTGTTATAAATAAATGAGCTATTTTATAAGGCAGACTTTTAAATCATTATTTATTCTTCAGACTACTGCTGAAATAATAATATTAATATTAATAACTAGCACTTCTATAGCATTTTAAGTTTCACAAATCATTGTCCATGTTATTTTATTTGATCCTCACAATAAGCTTGTATGGTAGGTTCTATTATTATCCTCATTTTATGAATGAGGAAACTGAGGCTGAGAGATCAAAAGTGACTTGACCAGAATTATAGATGAATTCAAATTCTTCTTCTCTTCAAGATTAGGTTCTATCAATTATGTCTTCTAGATACTTCTTGGTTCATAAGTGTAAAATGAATCTACATTATGATATATTCTTGAAGTATATAAGTGTATATACTTCAAGAATATATCATAATGTAGATTCATTTTAAATAAAATACAGATCTATAATTTAAGGTTTTATTGACTCATTTTCTTTGGGGCACATCCATTTAAGTGTTATTGTTTTCCCAGTAGCAAGGTTGGTTTTATACTGAGTCACATATATACATGCTTGTCTGATTTCCTAGGTAACCAAAAGCACATATTTGTGACCTAGGAAGCATATGCTGCTTCATCAAGCATCATTAAGCATTTTTGACAGTTACAGGACATTTTCTCAAGGAAACCAAATGCCAAAATAAGTTCATTCACCAGAGCAGGTGATATTCTTATCTTGGAAACATGCAAATTATAACTGAATCAGGAAAAAAGATTCAGGAAGTAAGGGTAAATCTGAATCAAGGTTGCAGATAGACCAAGAGGACTGATTTTTTTTTTTTTTATGGCCTTGCTAGTCTTTTGCCTCCTTCTAAAAATTGTTCTGACTAGTTTCCAGGTATTAAGGTGTTAATCAAAGCAAGGATCATAAAATATCAGGGTTGAGAGGGACTTTAAACTTCATCTGGTAGAACCCTGATGCACGATTTTTTTGTATAACATCCTGGATAAATGGCTCTTATTTTTGATCAATTGCCCAGAGTTGGTTTAGGAGAGAAAATTTGGAGAAGTGAACAGGGACTTTATCTTTGCCTAGTTTTGAGTAAGAGACAAAGATAAGAAGCTGCATCGAGAGAAAAACAGACCATGACAACAAACTAGTTTGGGGCAAGCTGCTTCTGGCTAAAGAACAAAACTAACATCTGACCCTATAGAATAGGTTATTCTTAATTCATTAACATTATGCTAATAATCATGAGAGTCATCCACTGTCTACCTATATAAAGCCATTGTCCCACAGGGACAATGCTTCTTGTGGCTCATTGTGTGGTATCTCCTAGTGTTATATGGTTTGGTAAAATCAAACTTTGCTGATGTTTCCATGGTATATGCCTTATCAAAACCATACCTCCCTCACTTTTCCTCGGTCTTTCTTTGCTAGTCCTTGCATTTCCAGGCTGAAGTCTAGGGATCAACATATTCCTATTACAATTCATAATCCTCTTGACTCATTTTCTTTCCTGATGCCCTGGTTTGGATCTTTCTCATCTTCCATGTGCCTTCCCACTAAAAAACAAAATAAAAATAAAAACCTATTTACTCACACAAATGAAATGGAAATTTACTACAGTGGAAATAAAAGGAAAAATAGAGGCTTTAAATATCTATCAGCTACTTTCTGTTAAGATCTGCATTTTCTTTTTTTTTTTAATAAAGTATTTTATTTTTTTTCCCGTTACATGTAAAGATAGCTCTCACCTTTTGTTTATACAAGCTTTCCAATTTCAGATTTTTCTCCCTCCCTCCCCTCCCTCCACCCTCCCCTAGACAGCAGGCAATCTGATATAGGTTTTATATATATATATATATATATATATATATATATATATATATATATATATATATATATATATATATATATATATATATATATATATATATATACATATAATAACATTAATCCTCTTTCTGCATTAGTCATGTTATAAGAGAAAAATGAGAGCAATGATGAAAAACCTCAAAATAGAAAAAACAACAGCACCAAAACCAAAAGAAATAGTATGGTTCATTCAGCATCTATACTCCACAGTTCTTTTTTTTTTTCTTGGATTTGGAAATCCTCTTCTATCATGAGTTCCCTGGAACTCTTCTATACCATTGCATTGGTGAGAAGAATATAGTCTATCATAGTAGATCAACACTCAATATTGATGATACTGTGTACAATGTTCTTCTGGTTCTGCTCATCTCACACATCATCAGCCACACAAGACCCTCCAGGTTTCTCTGAACTCCTCCTGCTCCTCGTTTCTTACAGCACAATAGTATTCCATTGTATTCATATACCACAACTTGTCCAGCCATTCCCCAATTGATGGGCATCCCCTCAACTTCCAATTCCTTGCCACCACATAAAGAGCAGCTATAAATATTTTTGTACATGTGCGTCCCTTTCCCCTTTCCATGATTTCTTTGGGAAAATGATCCAGAAGTGGTATTGCTGGGTCAAAGGGTATGCACAGCTTTATTGCCCTTTGGGCATAATTCCAAATTGCTCTCCAGAATGGTTGGATCAGTTCACAGCTCCACCAACAATGCATTAGTGTTCCAATTTTCCCACAACTTCTCCAACATTTATCATTTTCCTTTTTTGTCATTTTAACAAATCTGATAGGTGTCAGCTGGTACCTCAGAGTTGTTTTAATTTGGATCTCACTAATCAATAGTGATTTAGAGAATTTTTTTCATTTGGGAATAGATAGCTTTGGCTTCTTCATCAGAAAACTACCTCTTCATATCCTTTGACCATTTCTCTATTGGGGAATGACTTGGATTCTTATAAATTTGATTTAGTTCCCTATATATTTTAGAGATGAAGCCTTTATCAGAAGTATTAGCCACAAAAATTGTTTCCCAGCTTTCTGCCTCCCTTCTAATTTTGGATGCATTGCTTCTGTTTGTACAAAAATTTTTTAATTTAATGTAATCAAAATCATCCATTTTGCATTTTATAATATACTCTATCTCTTGTTTGGTCATAAACTGTTTTCCTTTCCAAAGATCTGATAGGTAGACTATTCCTTTCTCTCCTAATTTACCTATGGTATCAGCTCTTATGTCTAAATCGTGTATCCATTTTGACCTAATTTTAGTATAAGGTGCAAGATGTTGGTCTATGCCTAATTTATGCCATACTATCTTCCAGTTTTCCCAGCAGTTTTTGTCAAATACTGAGTTCCTATCCCAGAAGCTGGAGTCTTTGGGTTTATCAAACACTACATTACTAGTGTCATTTACTACTGCATTTCCTGAGCCTAGCCTATTCCATTGATCTACCACTCTATTTTTAGCCAGTACCAGATAGTTTTGATGGCTGCCGCTTTATAGTAAAGCTCCAGGTTTGGTACCATTAACCCACCTTCCAGTGAATTTTTTTCATTATTTCCCTGGATATTCTTGATTTTTTGTTTTTCCAGATGAATTTTGCTATTATTTTTTCTAGCTCTATGAATTAATTTTTAGGTAGTCTGATTGGTATGGCACTGAATAAGTAAAGTAATTTAGGCAGTATTGTCATTTTTGCTATATTAGCTCTGCCTATCCATGAGCAATTGATATCTTTCCAATTATTTAGATCTGATTTGATTTGTGTGAAGAGTGTTTGGTAGTTGTGTTCATAGAGTTCCTGGGTTTGTCTTGGCAAGGAGACTCCCAAGTATTTTATATTATCTACCATTACTTTAAATGGATTTTCTCTTTCTATCTCTTGCTGCTGGACTTTGTTGGTCATGTATAGAAATGCTGATGATTTATGTGGATTTATTTTATATCTTGCTACTTTGCTAAAGTTGTTAATTGTTTCAAGTAATTTTTGAGTTGATTCTCTAGGATTCCTTAAGTGTACCATCATATCATCTGCAAAGAGTGATAGTTTTGTTGCCTCCTTGCCTATTCTAATTCCTTTAATTCCTTTCTCTTCTCTGACTGCTAAAGCTAACATTTCTAGTACAATATTAAATAATAGGGGTAATAATGGACATCCCTGTTTCACCCCTGATCTTATTGGGAAGGCCTCTAATTTATCTCCATTGCATGTAATACTTGCTGATGGCTTTAGGTAGATACTGTTTATTATTTTAAGGAAAGCTCCACCTATTCCTAAACTCTCTAGTGTTTTTATTAGGAATGGGTGCTGTATTTTGTCAAAAGCTTTCTCTGCATCTATTGAAATAATCATATAATTTTGGTTGGTTTTCTTATTGATGTGATTGATTATGTTAATAGTTTTCCTAATGTTGAACCAGCCCTGCATTCCTGGTATAAATCCCACCTGGTCATAGTGTATTATCCTGGTGATCACTTGCTGTAATCTCCTTGCTAATATCTTATTTAAGATTTTAGCATCAATATTCATTAGGGAAATTGGTCTATAATTTTCTCTGTTTTTGCTTTGCCTGGTTTTGGTATCACTACCATAATTGTGCTATAAAACGAATTTGATAGAACTCCTTCCTCACCTATTTTTCCAAATAATTTGTATAATATTGGAATTAATTGTTCTTTAAATGTTTGGTAAAATTCACCTGTAAACCCATCTGGCCCTGGGGATTTTTTCTTAGGGAGTTCATTAATGGCTTGTTCAATTTCTTTTTCTAATATGGTTTTATTTAAGGATTTTATTTCCTCTTCAGTTAACCTGGGCAGTTTGTATTTTTGTAAATCTTCATCCATTTCATTTAGATTGTCAAATTTATTGGCATGTGGTTGGGCAAAATAATTCCTAATTATTGATTTAATTTCCACTTCATTGGTAGTAACATCACCCTTTTCATTTTTGATACTGGTAATTTGGTTTTCTTCTTTCTTTTTTTTTAAATCAAATTAACCAATATTTTATCTATTTTATTGGTTTTTTCATAAAACCAGCTCTTAGTTTTATTGATTAATTCTATAGTTTTTTTGCTTTCAATCTTATTAATTTCTCCTTTAATTTTCAGGATCTCTAGTTTAGTATCTAATTGGGGATTTCTAATTGGTTCTTTTTCTAGCTTTTTAAGATGCATGCCCAATTCATTAACCTCCTCTTTCTCTTTTTTATTCATGTAAGCATTTAGAGCTATAAATTTTCCCCTAAGCACTGCTTTGGCTGCATCCCATAGATTTTGGTATGTTGTCTCATTATTGTCATTCTCTTGGATATAGTTATTGATTGTTTCTATGATTTGTTGTTTGGCCCATTCATTCTTTAGAATGAAGTTATTTAGTGTCCAATTGATTTTCATTCTACTTTTCCCTGGCTCTTTCTTACATGTAATTTTTATTGCATCATGATCTGAGAAGGATACATTTACTATTTCTGCCTTTCTACATTTGACTATGATGTTTTTGTGCCCTAATACATGGTCAACTTTTTGAAAATGTGCCATGTACTAATGAGAAAAAGGTATATTCCTTTCTATCCCCATTCAGTTTTCTCCAGACATCTATCATGTCTAACTTTACTAGTAATCTATTCACCTCTTTCACTTCTTTCTTATTTATTTTGTGGCTAGATTTATCTAATTCTGAGAGAGGTAGATTCAGATCCTCCACTAGTATAGTATTACTGTCTCATGCCTCTTGTAACTCATTTAACTTCTCCTCTAAGAATTTGGATGCTATACCACTTGGCGCATACATATTTAATATTGATATTACTTCATTATCGATAGTACCTTTTAGCAAGAGGTAATTTCCTTCCTTATCTCTTTTAATGAGATCTATTTTTGCCTGTGCTTTGTCGGAGATAAGGATTGCTACTCCTGCTTTTTTTACTTTAGCTGAAGCATAATATATTCTGCTCCAGCCTTTTATCTTTACTCTGTGTGTATCTCTATGCTTCAAATGTGTTTCTTGTAAACAGCATATTGTAGAATTCTAGCTTTTAATCCACTCTGCAGTTGGCTTCCGTTTTATAGCAGAGTTCATCTCATTCACATTAACAGTTTATTATTACTGTCTATTCCCCTCCATTCTATTTACCCCCTTTGTACTTTCACCCTATTCCTCCTCACCTATGTTTTACTTCTTACCCCTGCCTCCCCCAATCTGCCCTTTTTATCACCCCCCTCTATTTTCTTTACCCTTTTCTCCCTTGCTTTTATCCTCCCTTCTATCAGTCCCCCCCTTTCCCTTCCCCTTTTGCTTCCCTAAAGATTGAACTTTTTAAAGTTTCTTTATCCCAATTAAAGTATATGAAGGGGCAGCTAGGTGGCGCAGTGGATAGAGCACTGGCCCTGGATTCAGGAGTACCTGAGTTCAAATCCGGCCTCAGACACTTAACACTTACTAGCTGTGTGACCCTGGGCAAGTCACTTAACCCCCATTGCCCTTCAAAAAAAAACAAAAACAAAAACAAAAACAAAAAAAAAGTATATGTTATTCCCTCTTTGAATCAAATCTAATGAGAGTAGGGTTGAAACAATGTTCACCCCTCCTTTCTTTCCCTCTATTGTGATAGGGTTTTTTTTTTTACCTCTTCATATAATTCACCCCATTCCACCTCCCTTTTCCTCTCCTCCCCATAGACTCCCTTTTTAACCCCTTAATTTTCTTTGTATCATCACATCAAAGACAATTTATATTTATACCCTCTGTGTAAAGTCCTTCTCTCTGCCCAAATACATTTACAGTTCTTAAGAGTTATGAGTATTATCTTCCCATGTAGGGATATAAACAGTTTAACCTAATTGAGTAACCTTCCCCCCCCCCCCCCCCCGTTTACCTTTTTAAACTTCTCTTGCATCTTGTATGTTAAGATTGAATTTTCTATTCAGTTCTGGTCTTTTCATCAGGAATTATTGAAAGTCCCCAATGTCATTAAATGTCCATCTTTTCCCCTGAAAGAGAATGAACATTTTTGCTGGGTAATAGATTCTTGGCTGCAATCCAAGCTCCTTTGCCTTCTGGAATATCATATTCTAAGCCTTGTGGTCCTTTAATGTTGAAGCTGCCAGGTCCTGAGCAATCCTGACTGTGGCTCCATGATATTTAAATTGCTTCTTTCTGGCTGCTTGGAGTATTTTCTCCTTCAACTGATAATTCTGGAATTTGGCTACAATATTCCTTGGAGTTTTCCTTTTGGGGTCTCTTTTAGGAGGTGATTGGTGGATTCTTTCAATGATGATTTTATCTTCTGATTCTATGATATCAGGGCAGTTCTCCTTAATAATTTCCTGGAATATGGTATCTAGATTCTTTTTCTGGTCATGGCTTTCAGGCAGTCCAGTGATTCTCAAATTGTCTCTCCTCAATCTGTTTTCCAGATCAGCTGTCTTTCCAATGAGGTATTTCATATTTTCTTCTATGTTTTCATTCTTTTGATTCTGCTTGACTGATTCCTGGTGTCTCATGGATTCCTTATCTTCCAACTGTCCAATTTTAATTTTTAAGGCATTGTTTTCTTCAGTGAAATTATGCACCTTTTTTTCCATTTGGCCAGATGAATTTTTTAAGAAATTGTTTTCTGCAGTCAATCTTTATGCTTCCTTTTCCACACTGCTGATTCTTTTTTCTTCTTTTTCTTTCATTTCTCTCCCTATTTTTTCTTCTACCTCTCTCAATGGATTTTTGAAGTCCTTTTTGAGCTCTTCCAGGAAGGCTTTTTGTTTCTGAGACCAATTCACCTTCCCTCCTGAGGCTTCACATGTAGGTAATTTGAGGGTATTGTCCTCATCTGAGTTTGTGTTGGCTTCTTCTGTATTGATACAGAAGCTCTCAATGGAGAGGGCTCATTTTTGCTTCTTACTCATTATTGCAGCTTATTTATTTATTTTTTAAGTTGAGGTCTGCTCTGGGGGCACCAGGGTCCCTGTTTTGGGCTTCTTGTGCAGGGGTATAGGTGCTGTGTGACCAGCTTTTTACTCTGAGGCCTTTATAATGTGTGCAGTTTGCCCCCCTGCACTTCCTGTCTAAGCGTGCTGCATCTGTGTGCCTGGTCACGCTATCCTGTTCATGGGCCTACCGCTGGCAACTTGCCCTCTCGGCTGGTGCAGGTAGGTTTTTCCACTGTCTTTCTTGGCCACCAGATTTTTTGAGCCAGATTCCAGGGGCCTCAGTTTTAATTCCCTTTTCAAAGTCCTGTCTATAAGTCAGTAACAAAAAGGAAGATGTCTTCTCACCACCTTCTACCAGTACACCGGTCAGGCTATAAGAATGGCCACTTTCTGACCGCATGCTAACAGGCTAATGTCCAGAAATGCAAGAGAAAAAACTCCTAATAGAGGGAGTAATGAAATGGAATGCTGTACTTTCAATTTAAAATAATATTGTCCAAACAGATTTCATAGATTTTGGAAGAGACTTCCAGTGCAATCCAATCCAACATTGTAAATTTTTAGGTGAGGAAATGAATGCTCAGACAACTTAAAAGCCTTATCCAATATCATACAAGTAGCATTAGATGTAGGGTCTGAACCCAAGTCCTCTGCCTCCAGTTCTCCTGTTGCACTACTGCCTGACAGAAAAATTATGCAGGAGAAAAATCTGGTGGTAGCCTAAACCAGGCACTAATTCATACGGAGATTTGTTATGTAATTGTATAATCATTTTGCCTTCATAAGTAGTTATGCAATTCATTTAAAGAAAACATTCAGGTGCTTTTAAATGTTCTACTTGTGAAAATTTTAAATCAGATTGGATTTTACCTAAAAATGAGGATATAACAACATTACATTGATATATAAATTCATCGACATTTTAAATAATTGGAAAACTCCATCCACTGGTAAATAACACAGTTTTTCCTCATTAAATATGATTATTGTTTATGGATTCCCACAAATTCTCTATACATTATCCATCTATTTTTTAAAAAATCTTTCAAAATTTTTCCCAATGTATCATTTTAAAAGGTTCGAGAGACATAATTTCTAGGTAATTTAATCATTTTATTAAGAATGCCAGGTTTTTAATTTTTTTAAAAGTGGTCATTTGGTCATCTCTCTCTTTGACCAAAGACAGTCATAGAGGTAGCTCATGGCTTACATGCCCAGTGAAATATTACATCTACAAAACTGATCCATTTGTGAAGATGTCAGTATTCTTACCACTGGGGACTGCGACATGATTATGTTTAGCTCAATGACAGCTCAGAACCCTAGGCTAATCAGTTAATAATGAATAAAAAATTGTTTATTGACTATCTGCTATGGGCTCAATCTTGTCTCAGATATTGAGGAGATACAAAAGAAGTCAATGTGTAGTAAAAAAAGATCTCTGGACAAAAAGTCAAGGAATAACAGGATAATAGAAATAGAACTTGAAGTGACCTAAAAGGTAATTTGAATCCCTCTCCCATCTCATTTTACAGATAAAAAAAAAACAACACAAAAAAACCCCCAAAATAGACCAAGAAAGATTGAAGGGATTTCTACAGGATCACGTAGCTACTAAGTATATGAGAATGGATTAAATACCAAGTCATCTTGACTTCAAGTCCAGAGCTCTATTCACTACATCAATATAAAAATTGTCGTTGTTGTTGTTCTGCGAACCTCTTTTAATAACAGTAACAATTTAATATACTACTTATAATATTCTGTAATTAAGTACTGATTTTTGTTGTTGTGTTCAGTTGTTTCAGTAATGTCTGACTCATTGTGACCCCATTCGGGGTTTTCTTGGCAAAGGTACTGGGAATGGTTTGTTATTTCCTTCTCCAGTTCACTTTACAATTGAGGAAACTCAGGCAAATAATTTCAAATGATTTGCCCAGGGTAACACAGGTGGTGTCTGAGGCTAGATTTGAAGTCACTAAGAGGAGTCTTCCTGATTCCAGACCCAGCACTCTATTGACTGCACCACCTAGCTTCCCAATTACTGGTTGAAGTGCTATTAAGCATTTTTACATGAAACCTTTGTTTGTAAATCATTATGAACCCCCCGAAGTGATTCCCCAAGCACTAAATGAGCATTAGCATACTACATCATGAAGTCTGGGTTCTAGTTCTGACTCAGTCATTTGCTATCTTTGTGGTTCTGGGTAACTCACTTTTCCTGTCTAAGACATGGTTTTATAAACTTTAAAATGAGGGAGTTGGAATAAATAACCTTCAAATACCCTCTGAAGTATGATATTTTGTAACTGTTCAGTAAATGAAAGGCATACAATACTTAAAGTTATTTTTATACTCGTAGGAGTTCCAGACAGATAAAGAACACATGCTAATAAAATCCTGAAAAATATGTTAGTTGTAGGCAAATATTATTGCTGTTGCAATTTGTAGAAGAATTATGTCATTTAGATGATATCAAGTGATCTTTCTTATGTCAGCTGCATTACCTGCCACTAGCTATGTAACCTTGGACAAGTGACAACTTTTCTTGGCCTTAGTACCCTCAGCTGTAAGCTTAGAGGTTTATACTAGGTGAACTCCAAATTCCCCTTTTACTACTAAATTTGTGATCCTTTGATACTCTTAATAGTTAATTAAATTAATGATTCTACAATAATGTTAATCATGAATAGTATTGGATTCAAATTAGAACAGTGACTTAGATAAGTTATAATAAACACTGTGGGAGAGGCAGCATGCCTCAGTAGGTAGGGAACTGGACTCAGAGTCAAGAAAACTTGTCTCCAAATTTCCCTTCTAATTTTTGCTGGCTATGTGATACTTGGAAAGTCGCTTAACCTTTCTCCCTCCTCCCTCTCACCTGAAACTTCCTACAATGATTCCATTATAGGTTTCTTCCTTCCCCGTCCCCAATCAAACAAAATATATTGCTAGGGTTTTCCTCATTTCTTACCTTCTTGTAACTTATGAATGCTTGTTAAAGTTTCCCTCAAATTGAAAAAAGTAGGAAATCTAAACCCCAGAGGGACTAAAATGCAAACGATTTTGCACATTAACTAGAATGTTTACTATAATGGACAGTTTAATAAACTGGAAAGGAAATTACTAGAAAGGCAGAGATGAGCAAAGATATAATAGATAGCAATGAAAAGCTAGCCATATATACATCTAATATATGTATATGTAAACATGTATACATATGATATATGTATACATATGCATGACTGTCAGTAGATAGACCGGTATATACATATATGATATTTAACTTAGGGTTAATATAAAATTTACCCTAAATTGAATAGTCTATGTGTGTTTGTGTGATCCTATGTGTTTATAAATATCCTTTGTGTCCTTAAATGTAATATTGACCCTAAATTGAATGTTCTTTCATATAATAGCAGAGTAAAATAGCTTAAATCTAGATTTTAAGTTTATTTAAATAACTACATATAAAATACCTAAAGGATTTTTAATATGTATCATTTGGAATACATTTTTGCTACTGATAATTGAACCTTCTAAATATTTTCAACTTGGAGGAAGATTCCACATTCTAATAAAAGAAAGGCAATGTTAATAGGAGCTTTCCCAAATCAATCTTCCTTTTAACTTAAATAACTGTCCATTTATTATGTATTTTGTAACCCTTGCTCAAGAGTACTTAAAAACTGGAGTTATTATCTACCTAGGAAGAATAAATGGTTTCCTTGTGACATAAAAATAATGTCCATTTAAAAGATTGTATGTTCCAAATAAAAATGGTGGGATAAGTGATTAGTGCTTTGATAAATGGATAATGTTATATAATAGTTTTTGTTGATGTTAAATAGCATAATTAATTCACTGATGGAGAGATGTTGCCAATGATCAGATTCTATTTGAAGATTAACAAAAAACATCAGCAAAATTTGAAGTGAAACCTTATATTGAATTCTGAATAAAGTTTTTATAGGTATTGATCTCTGAGTAAATTAGTGGAAAGGCTTTTCAGCATTTGGGTTCTCCTATGATGCTAATAGTCATAAGCCACTTGAAACAAGGAAATTTCACAGAAGCAAGTTTTATGTTAGACCAATCAGAAAGCTGATCTGAGTTAAAAGCTCTAGAGGGACATAAAACCTCAGAAAACTGCCAAGTGACCACTTTATGGACAAAGGGCAAAGTTGTATCTCTATTTTAAAGTTATTTCCTTTTGATACTGTCCACTGGTATGGGTGGATTTTTTTGTTTGTTTTTGTTTTGTTTTGTTTGTTTTTGGTATTTTTTCTAAGGTTATTGCTAACCCTTTTCCCACCACTTGAGAGAGAGTGAGAGATTTATTAGCTGGGCATTTTGCCATTATATTGTACTCTGGGGTATACCACTGTTCATCTGTGCTTCTATCTAGATACCTAGCATTCATGCTGTCTGTTTTGGTATAGAAGGCCCCAAAGACCATTTGGGTAGTGATGGGTATGTTGAAGTAGATAGCTCCAAAAACAAAACCTGTTTTGTGGGTGTTTTGGGATGCTCCGTTAAGATTTTAAAACGCAATATTTCAATTCAGGGTTCCTTTTGGACCTTTAACAATTAAAAAGAATTCTCCTCATGGGCCTATGATATTGATACCAAAAATAAAACCATCCATTTCTTAGTACAGAAAAGAAGAATCATAGCAGAAGACTATTCCTTCAGAGGGTACTCCAAAGACCTGCTTTTGTTGAAATAATGAAAAAGTGAATGAATTGGGACTTTTTTAACAATGGAAAATAAGAACCCTAGTGGCCAACTGCTAGAACAGTATTCATTGTATTATGTAGTCTGTGTTTTCATGAAGAAACAATGCATTTGTGGAAATGACATACTTAGCTATATTTTTGTATGGCTTAGATCTTAATTGCAATATAGAAGATATAGAAAGAAACAGAAAAAAAGTGAGCTTACTATCAGTTATCACTTCTCATTAGGGATTTGCCTCATTACTAATGCTGTGTCAGTGCTAGCAAGAAGCACAATTCCTTTGTATTCCTATATTTTGCCAACAACCTCTCTAGTCCGTATCTTATCAACTACCTCTTTTATAGCTCAGCTCCTATGATTAAGTTGATAGTAATCTGTGATATGTCCCAAAGACAGGAATATACCCCATAGATATCTAGTCTTCCAGAGATTTTTACAGTCATTTAGAATATAATCATTGCAATGGAAACTTATTCAAAGTATGTACTTTTGACATACTTTTGAAATTTTTGAGAGATCACCAATGATATCCTTGTGGCTAAATGCAGCATCTTATTTTATGTCTTGATTCTCCTTGACCTCTCTATATCAGTTTTATTGACTTTCCTGTCCTTGTGAATCATCTCTCCTCCCAAGATTGCTTCTCCAATTTCTTATAATCTTCCCTACCCCTAAAGGTATATTTTCACCAAGGTTCTATTCTTGGTGCTTGACTCTTTTCACTCTACATTTTTTTCCTTAGGAAACTCATATTAGATCCTCCCACAGCTTGACCTATCACCTTTATTCAGATGAATTTCAGATTTACCTGCCAGAAGTCAGAAAGAATAGTGGATTTTAGGAAAAAGGATAATAAAATCAATTTTAGATGTGATGTTTGCGGTTCCATGTTACTGGGTCACAGAGAAATAAAATGATTTGCCTAAAACCACACCAATAATAAATAGCAGAGCTAGAATTTGAACCTATCTTTTAACTCCAAGTCCAGTGATCTTTCCTCTATAGTATAGTTTGCTTGCTTATTAGATTTTAATTATAATGTCTTAACAAACCTTAACAAATGATGTTAATTGTTGACGAAATGTGTCTGTTTTTTTGGAAAACATAAAAATTGTGTTGGGGTATTTTTTGTTTTTGTTTTTTTTTTGTTTCTTTGTTTTGTTGAGGCAATTGGGGTTAAGTGACTTGCCCAGGGTCACACAGCTAGTAAGTGTCAAGTGTCTGAGACTGGATTTGAACTCAGGTCCTCCTGAATCCCGGGTCGGTGCTTTATCTACTGCGCCACCTAGCCGCCCTGAGGTATTTTTTGAAAAAAATATCTCTTACTGTAAGTACTTCAGTGCTAGCAGAAAGTAATGCTTTAAAAATTAGCAAGCCCTAATTTAATGCCTCTACTTTCTCTTTACCTGCCTCTTCTATTTCTGTGAATGCACTCACACTTAGCAAAACCACTAAAATTGAACATTTCTGATCAAAAAGAACTTTACAAATATTGGAGCTGTTTGAACCCCAAACATTTTTACATGTAGTCTCATAAATTTATATTTAGAAATGGAAGAGACTGTGAGATCAAGTTCAACCCCTTTGTTTCAAAGTGGAAAAAATAGAGGCCATGAAGGTTATATGATTTGCTCAACTTCACACAGAATATACATGGTTATTAAGTGGCAGAGTCAGAATTTGAATCCACAACATCTAACTTTAAATCTAGCACTTATTCCACTACTTCATGTTATCTGAATGAAGTCCCATGTCATGTGAAACCAAAGTGATAGGATAATAGAGCATAACATTGCATTGCATTGCATAGCATAGCATAGCACAGTATAGCATAGCATACCATAGTATAAGGCATCATTGTAGAGCTGACCTAAATTCCTAGTTTTATAGATGGAGAAATAGAGGACCAGAGAGGTTCAGTAATGTGTAAAGGTTATAATGCCAGAGTGTGATAGAGCTGAGACTTACACCCAGGTCTCCTGATTCCTAGTCCAGTTTTCTTAAAATGAGCAATGCCATTGAGAGCTATGTCAAATTTTTAAACACATCAATTTATAAAGCATAGATCTGAAAGGGCCAGGCTTCCTCTAATCTAATTATCCACTTTGAACAGTCTTCATCTCAGCTGTCAGAGACAGACGAATGTATCTTTTTCATTACTATATCTCAGAACAAAATCTCTTCACAGTAATCGATTCCAGCACCTAACAACCCTTTTCTTCTAGTCTCTTTTTACTTGTTTTGTAATAGCTCTCTTCTGCTATACTTTTCTCTTGTTCTTCCCTTAGAGGAAAGAAAGAATATACTCCTATTGGCATCTTTCCATGATGTGTGAAGCAGTTGTATGAAATTTAAACAAATATCATTGATGGTATAACAAATAAATCTCTGGAAATGTGAGGTTCTAGTTACAATTGAGCTACCAATAAGAGTTGGGAACAGAGAGGGCAAGGAATGTAACCCTCACAAAAGACATGAGTGATTCTAATCACACACATAAAGAAAAATAATGGTGGAGACATTTTGTTTCCTTCTCTGAACAGCAAAAGGAAAGTGCAGTAAATGATGTCATATAAAAAACACACTCTTTTTTCACCTTTTCTGCAAATCTTCATTTATAACACATTTCCGTAACTAGTTAAAATAAAGGAGGCTGGTCTTGTGTCCCACAAAGAATAAGGTAGATAATGCTTTTCTTTATTAATCTCTCCCACTACCAGCTCTCCTGTGACCAAATGTCACAGTCGCTATCTCTGACTGCTGCTGCCAATCATTTCGATGAGTTTCCTAAGAGTAACTGCTATGTCTGAGCAGTAAATGAAATGCATGGGTTTTTTAGTGGAAACAAATATCCAACTTCTCTTTTGACACAAGTGATATAAACCAAATCATTCTGTGAGTTAAATGCCTGCTGATCATGACAATTGAGGTAATTCTAGCATATCTTCTCTTGCCTGCTTCAGGGGTAGGATTCACCTACAGGCATCTGGCCTTCTTCAGGCCAGATGAGGCAAGCCATACCTAGAAGGAAGGTTAAAACAGATTAGAGTGCTAATATTTTCTGAATTAGGATCACAATTGAATGTTTTCACTGATGCCTCCTGATCTCTCAGACTAGGACTGTGTTTACAAACAAGATCCAAGTATGATACCTCCCTGTCTTCTCCTCTGTGACTTGACTGACCTTTCTGGGTTTGACCTGTATCTGGTAACTATAAAATGTCTCTGAAATAGCTGCATTCTCTGCCTTTCCTCAACAGGTCTGACTTGCTGTTCTTCACACCCTGCTGGGACTCAAATTTCATTAAGAGAGAGATAAAACTTATCAAATCAAATAAAAATAACAAACCAAAGTGAAAATTAGCCTTGAAAAATAAGAATGATGGACTGTATTTATCCTCCAGAACTCTAATTTTCACTATTCCAGTAGCAACTAGTGGCAAATTAATTGTCCAGAGATGTGATGTGACAAATACTTTCAACTTGTTTAATTCATTGTCCTCCCCCATCTACAGTCATAGCCAACACTCATGACTCACTTTGATGGCTTTTTCTTGGCAAAGTCCTGCATTCCCTCAGCAAGAATCACAGCACACTAACAGCTTGGGAAAAGAGTGTGAAGTGGCTCAATTCTGCTGTCACTTTTCATCATGAGTTGGAAAGCTTTGAGGGTTTGCTTTTAAAAAGTGCAGGTTTCTGTGTGAAATGAATTATGAGGACTAACATGAAATTAGAGAATAAAAGACATCTGTTATTGGTATTTACAATTCCTCCCTGCAAAAAGTAAACTAGTAAACAAACCAAAAAACCACTACAAACAATTAAGAATTTTATTAGCATTTTTTTTCTTGTGTACAATGCGTTTCATAGCCTTTACCAAAATTCTGGAGATTTTTAAGAACAAATAACCATATAGGAAGGGTCTTTATAAATTGAAGATAATGACAAAGAAACATTTCTCCCTTGTTGTTATTGGAGTCTAAGGGATCAGTTCTCTTAGTGGAATCCACAGGAAGCAAGTGAAAGGAGATCATTTGGAGTTATGAATATAGGATGTTAAAAGCTTTGGAGGCAAATAGGAAAATGGTCAAAGCATAAAAATGATAATTTCCTTTAAAACAAACCTCCCTTAAAAAGGACCTATTTGTACAAAAATAATTATAGCAGCTCTTTTGATGGTAACAAAGAATTAGAAATTGAGGATATGCCCATCCTTTGGGGAATGGCTGAACAAGTTGTGGTATATGATTGTAATGGAATGCTATTGCGCTATAAGAAATGATGAGCAGGATGATTTCAGAAAGACCTGGGAGGACATTCATGAACTGATACATGGTGAAGTGAGCAGAACTAGGACAATATTGACAATAGTAACAGGAATATTGTAATTGTGATGTTTAAAATCTAATGTGTGTCCTTACCTCTCCCCCAGTTTGGGATGGGGGTGGGGAATAGCTAAATTTACTGATAAATTTGGCAACAGTTTATGCTTTTAAGTATTTATTAAAATGTATTAGAAGATAGTGAAGAGAAAGAGAGAGTGAGCACAGGTCTCTGAAAGAATGGAAAAACCTAGCTCAGTTCTATGTGGGATAGAGAGAAAACCTGCCTTCACCTACCAGCTCAGAAATCCCAAGAGAGAATCCCAGCCAGTTCTTCTGGAAGCCCCCTGTGGAACCGGAAGCAGGGAAGCCCCCACACACAGCTCCAAACTAATTGGCTGGTCCATTGATTGACATGACTTACAGGCATTTCTATAAATAGAGATAACTTCCAGATGCCAGGCAGCTTCCCGATGCCAGGATGACCTTTAGAAAAGGTCATCTCACAATGTCTTCCTCTGCAGGGGTGTGGTGCCCTGGTTCTTGAAAAATGATAATAAACTATAAAAGATAGCTATTCTGATCACAAGAATAATCCAAGAAAATTCCAAAGAACCCATGATTTAAAATTTTAACCACTTTCAGATGAAGAACTGAGGAACTCTGACAACTTTATCTCAATTTTTTGTGCATTTTCTTTTGCATTTATTACATCATGTCTCAGAGCAATTAATTTGCTACTAATTGCTACTGGAATAGTGAAAATTAGAGAGCTGAAGGATTAATCCAGCCCACTATTCTTATTTTTCAGGACTAGTTTTCACTTTGGTTTGTTATTCTTATTTGACTAATATGGAAATATGTTTTGCATAACTTCACATGAATAATTGATATCATATTGCTTGTTTTCTCAAGTGATGGGAGAGGGATAAAAGAAAAGGAAAGAATTTGGAATTCAAAACTTTTATTAATCACCCCCCTTTTATTTAAATTTTTTTTCACTTAATAGTATTTTTCCCAATTACATGCAAATACAGGTTTCAACATTAATCTTTATAAGATTTTGAGTCCCACATTTTTCTCCCTCCCTTCCTTTCCTCCCCACTTCCCAAAATGGCAAGCAATCTTATATAGGTTATACATGTACAATCATGTTAAGCATATTACCACATTAGTGTTGTGAAAGAAAAATCAGAACAAAAGGAAAAAAACACAAAAAATACAAAAAGGCAAAAAAAAGTGAAAATAGTATTCTTTGATCTGCATTCAGACTCCATAGTTCTTTCTCTGCATGTGGATAGCATTTTCCATGATGAGACTTTTGGAATTGTCTTGGATCATTATATTGCTGAGAAGAGCTAAGTCTGTCATAGTTGATGATCACACAGTGTTGCTGTTATTGTGTATAATATTCTCCTGGTTCTGCTCACTTCACTCAGCATCAGTTCATGTAAATCTTTCCTATTTTATCTGAATCTGACTGCTCATCATTTCTTATAGCACAATAGTATGTCATTACATTCATATACTACAACTTGTTCAATTATTCCACAATTGATGGGCATGCCCTCAATTTCCAATTCTCTGCCACCACAAAAAGAGCTGCTTTAAATATTTTTGTACATGTAAGTCCTTTTCCCTTTTTTATTATTCTCTTTGGACTTAGTAGTGGTGGAATTAAAAATTTTAAAACAGAATGCTAAAATTTTTAAAAGTAATTAGGAAATGTTTAATGAAATAAATAAAACATAAAATAAATATCATCTACATATCCATGTATCTATCTGTATATTGATTGACTTTATTACAAACATATTACAGTAGGTATTGCAAATAGCATCTCCATTTGACAAAAAAGAAACAAAGTTTCAGAAAAGCTGAATGACTTGTTCATGATCACACAGGAAATGCCACAGAGTCAAACTGAGGCTCCTGAAATGTCCCATATGGCCAGTGTTCCCTCTATTATTAGTGAGGCATTTGAAACAAAGCACAAAACCAAATGGTTATAAAGAGACACGTTGGCACAAGATAATATTTTGCTTATTACTGATAAGGATGATTTATCTGGTAGATATTAACTTCAATACAAAAATAACCCCATCAAGATATGCATAGGTAATATTAATCTATTGTTTTCTGTAAGGAATTTCATATTTCCTGAGCTTAATGGAAGGAAAATGATCACCTAACTAATTCACTCAATAACATTAGCCAACTCAATCATAGTGACATATGTTTTGAAGGTTTCCATGCCAAGTAGCTCAGCGTGGGAGTACTCTGTGCTTAGTTAGTATAGCCTGATAAAACTGAAGGGAAGGGAAGTGTGGAACTATTTGAATAAACATCATAGAGCTGGATTTTTTAGTTCAAATTTAATGTCATTTGGTTGGAAAAAGTAAATAAATACATTCAGATTAAATGGACTAGATGTAGAGGATTTGTATTGTTTCCCCAAGTAGCTAAGAAGTGGTTCAACTTAATTGACTATTCAATGTTAAAGCAAATTTTATCAAAAATAAAGTTTAGGGAAGGGAGGCAGCAGACTATAGTAGAAAAATATTGAATTTCAAATCAAATGATCTATATTTGAAGCCCATCTCTGCTACTTACTCCATATGTTGTATTTAAAATATGTTTTTTTTTTCCCCACAAGTCCAACTCTTCTGGAAGTCTCTATAACAAATATAGGCAGTGTTGTTCAGTGGAAAGAACATCAGAATTGGTCACATGGCCTGAGTTGGAATTCTGGAGTCAACAATTTATTGTGTTACTCTAAGGATGCTAGATCTTATATGAGTCTCAGATTATTCATTTCTAGAGATAATTGTGTTTGTATAACCTTTATGGCACAGTTCCTTCTCACATGAAGGGGATGAGTACACTTTGAGGGGCTACTCATACATCTGGGTTATTTCTGTCACCCAAATTATTCCAGCACTTCTCTAATGATAAGTAATAGTATTAGTTAAGGGACTCATATTCACAATGTTTCAAATATAGGAAAATGTTATTTATACACCAAAATACTCAGGAAGGACTTACATATAAATCCATAGAAAGTTAGCTGTTCTTGCTCTTCCTTAGCACTGGGATTCCCCCCCCCAACTCCCACCCTTTCTTAAGAGTTCTATAGAGTTTTTGTGACTATCCTGAGTGGGGCTTCAGAAATTGGTAGAGGTTTGGTTTGTTCCTAAATCTTGCTAGTTTGGATTCCCTGTGTCCTCTGGTCCATAGTTGCATAATACCTTTTCTTGAGCCACTGAGCTAATAATCTCATTTTAAAGATGAAGAACCAAAAGATGAGAAAGTTTAAGGGAATTGTCCTAAGTCACACAGCTAATAAGTGTCTGAGGCAATATTCAGACTCAGATCTCCCAGATTCCAATTCCAGTATTGTAATACTATACTACCTAATATCAACTTAGCAGCAATGTCAGACAAGAATGGCAACAAACTAGTTAAGGATGCAAGGCAATAAGATAAGAGTTGTCACAAGATCCTATATACTTATGCTTAATAACTCATATGATAAATACATGCTTTGCTTTGCAAAAAAAAGGAGAATTAATTGAAGGGTGAATCAATCAAAGAAATCTTGATGGTAAAGGCAATGCCTGTAATAGACCCTGATTACTAGATTATTTGTAAAAGCAGAGTGTTAGAAGAACTTGCAATTGTTATACTTGCCAGGCCAATGGGTTTAACTATTAAACAATGAAAACTGATTGGACTCATGAGAGACAGTGCATCTCCAAAATATTTTCATTCCTTCTGCTGTGGTTGAATTGGAAAGTAATTATACATCTAACAATAATGTCCATCTTAGGACTTATTATAGTTGGCTTTTCCATTGCACCTGTTGATCCAAAAGACCCAGTTGGACCTACTACAACACATTTGGTCAACATGGACAAATCATTCTATGAAGAATTTTGCCTGAAACAAAAGTATGTGAAACATGGTCCAATGGCATTCATTGCTATTGAACCATCATTTAAATATTATTGTTATTTAGCTTTTCATGTATTTATATTTTCTATCAATAAATATATTATAACAGCCTATAAAAGGTAGTCAGTTTTGTGTCTTATATGTCTTAGTATTAATCCCCAACCCCACTCATTCTCATGTTCAATGCCTATCACAGCATCTTACCCAAAATAGGTATGCAATAGGAATAAGACATTGTCCTCACCATTTAGGAGCTTATAATCTAGTTCATGGTAAGGAGGAATATAAATGGTTCATGTATACACAACCACTAATGCAAGGAAGTTGTTAGATTCCATAATGGGTGGCATATATTATATTTAATATAAGAATTTTGGAAAGGCAAATCTATTGTCAATCAACAAACATTTATTAATCTCCTACTATGTGTCATGCATTGAGCTAAGTACTTAACTAAGCCTATTCTACATGAAGCAATGATGGAAGGCTTCAAAAAAGGAGGTTCATTTAAGAATCATAAAATATGGACAGAAATATATCAAAACTGCATAATGCACAGGAAATACTAAAGGAATATTTGAAAAATTAATGGTTTGCATAATTTTTTCATTAGACTGGCTAATCAAACAATTGTTTGCTTTATTGGTGAGGGTGGGAGGAAGGAGGAGTTTGACTATATCATGTAAATTTATCAGATTGTGGAATCATATTGGATGTCTCTTCCGGTATCTTTAGCTTCTGGAACTCAATAAATGCTCAGTAAATGAATCAAATTGACTTAGTAAAGTCCTCATCAATAAGTTAGAAATAAGTACCAAATAACAGCTGATTTATGTAGTTACTTCACTCCATAATTCCCTAGCTCACAGTCCTTTTCATCCAATATGGACAGGGCCTATGATTTCACTGGTAAAGAAAACTTTTTTTTTTTTTTTTTTTTTTAGTGAGGCAATTGGGGTTAAGTGACTTGCCCAGGGTCACACAGCTAGTAAGTGTTAAGTGTCTGAGGCCAGATTTGAACTCAGGTACTCCTGACTCCAAGGCTGGTGCTCTATCTACTGCACCACCTAGCCACCCCAAAAGAGAACTTCTAACTGAGGAAACTCTATCGACACTGTCTCTGTAACTTTTAGTTGAAGATAGTTGGGTAGTACACAGAGTGATTAAGGGACTTGCATGAGGTCATATAACCAGTATGTCAGTGACAGGACTCAAGCCCAGGTCTTACTAGCTTGAAGATTGCCTTTCTATTCACTGAGCCCCACTTCCTTCTACGGAGATGATGCTAATAGCTAGACTAAGCACAGTAAGTGAGATTAATAATAAAACTCTGAATCTCCAGGAAAAATGCATTTCTATTTATAGTAATGCTTTTCTACCATTTCCAGAAAATTTTGATCTACTAAATTTCCCTGTTCCACCAAAGTGCTACTATCCCTTTCCATCCCTGCCTTTCCTTTAGCAATGATGCATGTGAGCTTCAAGAGCTGAAAGAAATATGAAATGCAGGCACTGCTGTCTAGTGTCCATTTTTATTACAATTTGTGGTTCTGCCATACAGCAAAGTTTCACTGGGGTTATGTGAGTTTACTGAAAAGGAGAAAATATGCCACAATTTAATTGAAGTGCCTTGTAGAAATCATTCATTCTGCCTGCTTTTCCTTGTTAGTTGACTCTCTCTCTCTATTTTTCGGGGAAAATCTCTGTCTCTTTCCCAACTTATTGTCCTTAAGAGAGATCACAAGAGAAAATGACCCTACTAAAATAAGATTGGGGTGAAAAGGATAGTTTTATGTTGGAATTAGATCAACTCTATCTTTATATATCTCCCCATCAAACAAGTGACAAAGCCAGGGAAAACTGGGTAGTGGGTGCCAGAAACATGTCAATCTGGTTCAGCTACTAAAGCAATTGAAAACATATTGCAGGGCAGCTAGGTGGTGCAGTGGATAAAGAACTGGCCCTGGATTCAGGAGGAACTGAGTTCAAATCTGGACTCAGACACTTGACACTTACTAGCTGTGTGACCCTGGGCAAGTCACTTAACCCTCACTGCCCCACCAAAAAAAAAGGGGAAACAAACAAACAAACAAACCACATTGCAATAATTAAACTCTGCTGTATTCCTCAAGTTGCCCCTTACCTATTACTGTTCTCTAGTGCAAACAGAAAGAAGCAGTCAGATTGACCACTGCAAGTTCCATTTAGTATGAAGTCACTTAATAACCAACCATCTACATCAGGGCTATTTTTGTTAGAGAATGCTACCCCTTAACCTAACTCCTAATCCCCTCTCCTGCTCTGCTCCCAGGAACCCCTTCACATTTTGGAAATATCTTCTCTTTTTGGCTCACAATATTTTTGAGGCCCTAGAGATCATTAACAGTGATGATATGATTTCTAATCTGACTAGGCAGACAGGGAGAATTGTTCTGTAGATATTTCCTAGCTGGAATAATTTAAATAGATTGATTAAGCAAGCAAACAAATATTTACTAAATACTCATTGTGCTAGGATTTTCAGAGGCTAAATATGGTTCCTGAACTTGAAGACCATGAAGTCTAGTTGGAGAGAGCTGACTTATGCACATGAAAATGCTAAAGAACACAAGGTGGTGAATAAATAAACAAACATCAAAGTGGTGGTACAGATAGTACCATAGTAGATCAGACGATGGAGGGAGCAGAGTGGGATAGGTAGTATAGGAAGGCTTCATAGAGTAGGTAGCATTCGAACTAAACTTCAATCTGTATGCTGGGATGTTTATACTTAACGTAAGTATCTTGAATGGTTTTGTTTCTCTGTGAGCTTAATTACTTTAAGCAAGTCTTCCTGAAAACATCTGGTAAATGTTGTTGCCTAAGTGTCTCTAAACACTGAAAGGAATGGAGTTATCTTTTGTGTACTATCATCCTCATTCATTAGGATAACTCCCTTCTCTTCCCTCCCCCTTAGTAATAAGCATTTAAAAAAATGTGTCCTGCCTCCTACCTTTCATTGAGCAAATTTAAAACAACCCCCTCCACCAAACTCGAATATATCAATACATAGCTACATCATCCAGTAGGACAGATTCCGACATTACTCATATCCTAAAATGTATGTCTCTTTCTTCATTTTATGTTTATTATCTCTTTATCATCTTCATTCTTTTGGATTCATGGCTCATCATTATTTTGATTAGATTTCTGAAGTCTTTCAAAAATGCTTTTTTCTTCTATGTTGTTATTTTATAAATTATTGTTGTAATTCTTTTGACTTCATTCTGTATCAGTTAAAAAAGGTCTTCCCAGTTTCTTCTGAAATAATTCATTCGATTGTTTCTTATGACATAACAATATTCCATTACATTCAAATGACACAATTTATTTAGCCACTCTCAAAGTGAAGGGCACCCTCTTAAGATTCCAGTTTTTGACTATGATAGGAGAACCTGCTATAAATATTTTTGTAAACATAAATCCTTTTCTCTTTCTTTGATTTTGTTTGTTTTTCATGTACATGTGGTATAGCTGTATCAAAAGGTATGTAGATGCTGGTAACTTTCAAGGTAGAGTTCCAAATTGCATTCCAGAATGTCAGCACTGTTCACAGTTCCTACTACTGTGCACTGGTATACCTGTCTTACCATAGCCCTTCCAGAATTTGTCTTTTTCCTATTTTGTCCTTTTTTCCAGTATAATAGGTATGAGCTAGAACTTTAAAGTTTACTCTAACTTAAATTTCTCTAATAATTAGTGTTTTAGTACATTTTTGTCATTATTGTTGATACCTTGGATTTATTCATTTGAAAACTACTCTTTCATATCTTTTGATCACTTTTTGCTTCTTAGTCATAATTTTGTTTGTTTTTTGTTTTGTTTTATTTTGGTGAGACAATTGGGGTTAATTGACTTGCCCAAGGTCACACAGCTAGTAAGTGTTAAGTGTCTGAGGCTGGATTTAAACTCAGGTACTCCTGACTCCAGGGCCAGTGCGCCACCTAACTGCCCCTTAGTCATAATTTTGAATCAGTTCCATGTATATCTTTTATATGACCTTTATTACAGAAAATTATTGAAAAGATTTTTTCCAGTTGCCTGTTGCCCTTCTAATTTATAATACATTAAATTTGTGCAAAAACTTTTTAAATGTTATAAAATCAAAATAATTCAGTTAATCCTGTGTAATCTTCTCTTTCACTTGTTTAGAAATACATTCTTCCCCTATCCATAGGTCCAAAAGGTTAAGTTCTTCTTTGCTCCTCTCATTTGTTTATAATATCACCTTTTGTATCTAGCTCATATCCATTTGCAACTTATATTACTGTCCAGTGTGAGGTGTTGGTCTAGTTTTCCCAGCAGATTTTGTGTAATAGTGCTAGTTTATCAAATACTATAATACCATGCTTGTTCACTTCTCAAAGTTGGTTACCCAATCTTTTTCATTGACTGACTTCTTTCTTTTTTTTAAACCAGTATCATGTTGTTTTAATGGGTACTGCAAAGTAATATGTACAATTTTGCATGTGATATCAATAGACCTTCTGCCTTCCATTTTTCCTTTGATTTTTACCCTTGAGACTCTTGATGGGTTTTTTTCTTCCATATTCTAGTTTGAGAAAAAATATTCTTTTGGACATTTATTATAGTATTAAATAAGTAAATTAATTCAAGTTTGCTGTTGTTGTCAATTAGTCAAGTCTGACTCTTCCTGACCCCATTTGGAGTTTTCTTGGAAAAGATACTGCAGTGGTTTGCCAGTTCCTTCTCTAGGTCATGTCATAGATGAGGGAAGTGAGGCAAACAAGGTTAAGTGACTTGCTCAGGGTCATAGAGCTACTAAGTATTTCAATGTGGATTTGATCTTGGGTTCTCCTAACTTTAGGGCCTGCATTCCATCCATTATACCTGGCTGCCCATTAATTCAGGTAGTTTTATAATTTTTATTGTATTGACTCAACCTATCCATGAGCAATGATTGTTTCTCCAATTATTTAGGACTTTGTTTCTTCAAAAATGTTTTATATTTAGATTCATATTCTCCTGGATGAGTCTTGATAGATATAATCCCAAATGTTTTTTTTTTTTATATTTTCTGTAGTTATTTAGAATGTTCGCCACATACAAAGATGCTGATGATTTACATGTATTTATCTTGTGTCCTGTAACTTTGCTGGTTATTATTACAGTTAAATTTTAGCCGATTATGTAGGGTGCTCTAAGAACATTTTTATATAAGATCCTAGCCCTTTTAAAGTTCATTCTTCTACAGTCCTAGTCATATAAATTTACCTGTTTGAACTAAAAATGAGAAAGTTTGTCTTGATGATGCTTACCAAATGTAGCAGTAAGCACTTGAAAAATGGTGAACTGTGTATTAATTGCATAAGAGGATAAGGCTATTCAAAGTGATCTTGTAATTATTCCTTTCATAACATTAATAGTTATCTTTTGCAGAATTTCATAGGTGGAAGTTCACCTGGTACCTGAACAAAAGTTCCCCACCCCCAGAGAGTACCAAGCAAATAGTCATCTAGTCTTTCCTTTAAGGTCTTGTGATGTTTAGAATCTAATGTGGGTCCTTACCTGCCCCCCCCCCCAATTTTTTTTTGGGGGGGAACTAGCTAAGATTTACTGATAAATTCAGCAAGAATTTAGGCTTTTATGTATTTATTAGTGTATTAGAAGTTAGGGAAGAGAGAGAGGATAAGAGCAGATCTCTTATAGAATGGAAAACCTTAGCTTAGGTCTATGCAGGATAGCCCTAGCAACCCATGTGAAGTTCTGCCCCCACTCTGAAGTCAGTAACGAAAAGAGGGACCCTCCCTTTTTCTCTTTCGGCTGCCAAACCGAAGTCCGAATGAAAAGGAGGCCAATCCCCGAGCCACCCTCAACTTCCTACTTCTTTTCTCCCTCCCTGAAAGGAGAGGTCCTTCAAGCTCATTGGTTGAAGGTGGTGTCCTGTTGATGTCATAGTCCACAGCCTCTGAGAACAACACCCTACTCAGGCTCTGACAGGCATGGTCTCAATTTTATCAATCTTAAGTAGGTTCTTAGTCAATTTCTCAGTCTCACCCAATTCAATCAATTCCAAATCAATCTTTGGCTGGGGCCCCTGGGCATCTGCCAAATCCCATTATTTTATCACAGTCTATAGGGAATGGGAACCTACTACTTCCCCATCTTTCCCATTGTGATTTGATGGAACCCTAATTGTTTGGAGGTAAATGTAATTTGTACCTTTCCTATTTCTAACCATTTTTAGTTTTTGCTTTCTGGGGTAAACCTAAATAAGTTTAAGACCTCTTCTACCTCTTTCTGCCCTTCAAATGCTGGAAGACAGCTATTATGTTGTCCCTCAATCTTATCTTCTTTAGGCTAAGTATTTCTAGTTTCTTCAGCCAGCCTTCATACAACATGAATTCCAGAGTCTTCATCATTCCAGTTACTCTTCAACTTATCAATGCCATCCTAAAAATGTTAATACTCAGAACTGGAAATAATACTCCAGCTGGGTCCTGCCCATCTGGAGAGTACTGTGGAGCTATTACATCCCCAGTCTTAATCTCTCTCCCTCTCTCTTTCAATCCCTCTCTCTGTCTGTCTCTCTGTCTGTCTGTCTGTCTCTCTGTCTCTGTCTCTGTCTCCCTCCCTCCCTCCCTCTCTTTGTCTCTCTCTCCTTTCCCTTTCTTTCCCTCCCTCCATTCAAAGATGATAAATTACTTTTCCTGTGTCTCAGTATAACACTGCTGAATCATAATAAACATACCTGGATCTTTTTCAGAAGAACTATTGTTTGGTAACACTTCCCCATATTGTATAATGAAATTATTTATTTTTTTAACCCCAATAGTAAATGTCTCCCAATTACATATTAGCTAATTAAATTTATGACAACATTATAGATGCTTGTCAAGATCTATTAAACCCCTAGATAATTATCTACTGTGGTTTTAGCTCACCTCTCTGGCTTTCTATCATTTGTAAATCTGTTAAGCATGCTCTGACAAAAAAATGTTAAATTGCTCAGATATTTACAGTACTCCACAAGGTTTTTCAAACCATTTAAAATATCTTAAGGTCATTATGAGAGGAGAAGTTTCTTTATGTATTTTTGAATGAATAAAAAGAATAAACAAACAAAAAAAGAAAGAAAATAAGCTCTCATGAGAGATTTGGATAAAAAAAAAGTTGTATTTCAGGATATGCCCTGGAGTCAGCCAAAATTCATTTCCATCCCATATGCATTTTCTACGTTCATCTTCAATTTTCTAGGAGAACTAATGTTTAAATGATAAATCTGAGAACCTGTAAAACTACAATATCAAGGAGAGATTCAGCTATAGAGTCTTAAAATGTTAGCTTTAGAAGAGAACTTAGTCTAATCAGTCATTTGTGTGTGTGTGTGTTTGTTTATGAAGAAACAGATGCAGAGGCAGAGGCAACTTTACTGAGCTCATATAGTTCATAATTTTAACCCAATCAAGAATAGAATCTGGTGTCTACAATGTTCTTGCTGAGGTAGAAAAGTGGATGGTCACAATTTAGTAATATTTTCAAGAATAAGATTTAGAAAAATAGGGTAAGAGATTTTATTTAAATGAAATTGGTTATTCCCCCTGAGCATTCTAGATAAAAAAAATTAAGCCTTAGTTTTGTCCTCTGTAAAATGGGTGTAATGAACCATAGTTGTTTCAAGGATCAATGATGATGGTGTACATGAAAATCATTTATCTTACATAAATGGAAGTTATCATTAAAGTATAAAACTAAGAAATACATAAATAAATGAATGAATGAACAAACAAACAAATAAATGAATGAATGATTAAATAAATAAATAAGGCTAATAAAGTATATACAGACATTTCAAGAGTAGCTCTTGTGTAGGGACCAAGGTCTATAGAAACTGATAAGGCCAGGTGGCAGCCAAAACTTCACTCTGGACTGAGTGGTTTTTTAGAGGGAAAGATAGTATCAGATTTTCTTTGGTAACTTTTTAAATTTTTTATCTACCTATCATGTGAATTTGATCACAAAGTTTAAATTTCTTTTTCCCTGATATCATAGAAAAGTTGAGGAGAGAAGGCTAATGGTTTTCTTTACTATAGGATTTCAGTTTCTTTATAGTTGTTCCTTCCCATTTTCCCTTCTGTTCTAACCCTTCTTAATCCTGTCCTATTTGACCCCACATATGCTATCATATTCTATGTTGAATTCAAGCTAACCTTAATATCTTATACCATTTACTAAGATAAGGTCAAAATGGACATATGACCTAGATATAAAAGAGATATTATAAGAAAATTAGAGGAACATGGAAGATATTACTTATCAGACATATGGACAGGCAAACAATAAAAGAATAAACAAGGGCAAAATTAGGTATTAAATGGATAATTTTGATTAAATTGCATTTAAAGGGTTTTGTAGAAATAAAACAAATACTGCCAAGATCAGAAAGAAAGCAGAAAATTTGGGAAAAAATTATAGACAATTTCTTAGACAAAGGTCTCATATCTCAAATATAGAAAAAACTTTGTCATATCTATAAGAATGGGTCATTCCCTAATCAATAAATGGTCAAATTATATGAGCAGTCAGTTTTCCAATGAATAAATCAAAACAATTTATAGTCCTATGAAAAATGATCTAAATCATTATTGATTAGAGAAATATAAATTAAAACAACCTTGAGATATAATTTTAGACCTACCAGAAAAGCGACGGATGTTTGAGGAGATGTGGAAAAATTGGGACACTAATTTACTGTTTGTGGAAATGTGAATTGATGCAATCATTTTGAAGAGCAATCTGGAATTATGTCCAAAGAATTATTAAGTTGCACATATCCTTTAACCTAGCAATACTACTGCCATGTCTATTTCCAAAGATGATTAGGGGAAAAGAAAAAGAACATATATATTCTAAAATGTATATAGCGGCTTTCCTTGTGGTGGCAAGGAACTGGAAATTGCAGGGATGCCCATAAATTGGGGAAAGACTGAACAAGTTATGGTATATGATTGTGTTGGAATACTATTGTACTATAAGAAATGATGAACTCAGTGATCTTAAAAACATGGAAAGACTTGCATGAAATAATGAAGAACAAAATGAGCAGAACCAAAAGAACGTTGTACACAGTAACAGGTATAATTTTGTAAGAATAACTTTGAATGGATGTTATTTTGTCTTTTATATTAACTCAAATTAACTTTGAAGAATATATAAAGTTGCAGTTTGCATCTAGAGAAAGCATTGATAAATAGAAGTATGTATAGAATAATCTTGCATATGTGTGCATATATACACATATACATATATACATAAACACATACACACGTACTTTTTTGTGTTAATAGTAGCCATCTCTAGGGTAAGGAAGGAAGGAGGGAAAAAATAAATGTATATGATAACTATCATACATTTAAAAGGAATAGCAAGTTCTACATAATAGGGTTTTAGTTCCATGAGCAATTATCATTTTGTTATATTTTGTTATGGAAATGCTTATTTTATTCTATAAATTAAAAATTAAATAAATGTGGAAAAAGTTAGTGTTGTTCATTTGTTTAAGTTGTGTATTCCTCTTCATGACCCCATTTGGGTTTTTTCTTTTTTTTTTTTTTTTGGTGAGGCAATTGGGGTTAAGTGACTTGTCCAGGGTCACACAGCTACTAAGTGTCAAGTGTCTGAGGTCGGATTTGAACTCAGGTCCTCCTGAATACAGGGCTGGTGCTCTATCCACTGCACCACCTAGCTGCCCCTGGGTTTTTTTTCTTGGCAGAAGCAGTAGAATGGTTTGAGAATTCCTTCTGTAGTACATTTTACAAATAAGGAAACTGAGGCAAATAGGATTAAGTGACTTGCCCAGGATCACACAGCTAGTAAGTATCTGAGGCTGAATTTGAAGATGTCTTCCATTTAAGAGTTGGTTGTTAAATATCTACCAGCACACTCCTAAAAACACAGATACACCTTTTCTTGCTATTCATATTGATGATCCTAATTATAGGATTAAAAGAAACACCTCTATGCATATATACATATAAATATGTACATATATACATAAACATAAATAAATATGTTTATATATATAGATGTTTATATATGTATCTGTAAAAAGAAATGCATATGAATCACACACATATGTATATATGTATATATATATAAACTTTATACATACACATTCACACACACATATATACACACATACATAGAGAGAAGCAGAAGAAAAGGAAGAACAAGAACAAGAAGAAAGGATAAGCTGGGATCCTGGTATAATAATAGTGAAATAGATTGAGAGTTACATATATGAGGGCATGGGTGGGTATTCAATTTAGCAGCAAAAAAAGAAGCCTGTATTGTCTGATTGGCTGTTTTGTTTTGCCTTTTTCTCATCTTGCTGAACTTCACAACTGGTCCATATGCTGCTTTATCAAGAATGTTTATTGATTAGTTTTTATTCTACCAAAAATTACCTTGGATGCAGTAGGTTACCTGCGGGCTAAGGCTGGATAAAGAAGGTTTAGGATTGAGGAAGGGATTAGAAGGAGAAAATCTAGAGCAACAGAAGAGAGGAAATGGTTCGTGCTGGGGGAATTGGGAAAGTGTATAATGATGATTATAATGGTAATGATAATAATAATAATAATAATTACATAGAATTTATATTAAACCTTATGATTTGCAATGTGCTTTAAAATTATGGATTTTTCTTTTATTCTTCACCAAAACAAATAAACCTGGGGAAGTTTAAACCTCCTAAGAAGAAAACTGAGTGACCTGTTAGAGTAAGACCACTAGTAATTGCCCAAAGTTCCTGTCCCCATCATTAGGAGTCTGAATATCAACTTGCAGACAATTTCCCAGGAGTCTTTACTCAGCCACTAAAATGAATCAAGATCAGTCTCCAGGTCCAAGCTCCTTGTTTCTTTCCTTCAATGCCTAGTCCTGCTAGAACCAGATAAGAATCCTATAATAAATTTACCAAACAGAGCTCCAGAAGGTTACCAAATTCATCCCAGAGGTCCCGCAGATATGATATTTCTATTATTCTCCTAAACACCTTTTATTTGTGAATATCTATCCTCAGTAATACTGGTTTGCTTTACTTCATGTTCCTTTGTAGTAAACTTTGACATTCTAAACCTCCCTAAGGCTATGTAAAGACATCCTCACTCTACTTAATAATTTAATACTTTTCCCCTTCTAGAACCATAATCAGAGCTTGTTTCACTTTTGTTATTATTGCCCCAGTATTTAGCACAGAGCTCTGGCATAGTAATTGCTTAATAAATGCCTTTTTTATCCATTCCTTCTGTAAGGTATATATTACTCATGTAGGTTACATGTATATCCATATAAGTCTATGCAAATGAACCTCACAAAGAGATATGAACAAATAGTGCTAAAATCTCCTATACCCCTTTCCAGTGAAAACTTTGATTCCTGCCCGGAGAAGAGTGGGCAATTGGGACCATAAGGCTGTCTGGTTACTCTCTTCCTCTCAGAGAGCTGGTACCAGACTAGAATTCTATCATTCTGCACCACCCCCCTCCCAATACTGCTAGTTCAGAGCAAAGTTATTCATACTCCTTCATTTCTTCATTAATTAGTTAATTTTAGGTTCAAGCTTCTTTTCAATAATCAACTTAGAATTGTTTAAAATAATGTTTTCAATAGTTTTGTTTTTATTTTAGTGATCAATGTAACTACAAGTCCCTGAATTTCTAATTTCCATGCTATTTAATTTTAATTGAAATCACATGCCTAAGTCTCTACCCATAGATATATAATTTAAGTAAACCATGTCTTACACTATATATTTTTTAATTTTCAAATTCCAAATATTTATCTATTTATTTATTCATTTATACATTTATTTATGTTTGTTTGCCTATTTGTTTATTATTTGTTTGCTTGCTTTTTTGTTTATTTATTTATTTTGTGGGGCAATGACAGTTAAGTGACTTGCCCAGGGTCACACAGCTACTAAGTGTCTGAATTTGGGTTTGAACTCAGGTCCTCCTGAATCCAGGACCAATGTTTTATTTATTGTGCCACCTAGCTGTCCCCCAAATATTTATTTCCTTGATAACCTGGGCTTTGAACATTAAATAAAATCATTTTATATTATTAATCCCTTTAGACAGGTTAGCTCAGTTGATCATGCTATAGTGCCACATAGGACAGGATTACAGATTTAATCCCTGTAGGGACAAATTAGGTTTACGTAAAAAAAAAGACAGTCTTTCATATTATTTAACTCATTCCTCCCATTAGTCAGATGTTTCTGAAAAAGTGATTCTTGTTCCTAAAAAATGTTGGCTGAGACAGAGTGAACATAGTGCTGCAACTCATTGCCATTACAGGACAAAACAAACAAAATCTCTAGGGCCACAAGTTTATGTGTAATAGTGATATGCAAATTACTTGGACTAGTAATGATGATGATGATGATAATTTTATAGTGTTTTAAGGTTTACAAAGTTCTTTACAGGTATAACATTTGATCTTCACAACAGACTTTTGAGAGATACTGTTATTTTCCTCACTTTACAGATGAAGAACCTCAGGCTGTGCGAGGTTAAGTGACTTATCCATGATAACAGCTAGGAACTAGCCAAGTCCAAAGTTTTATCCACTGAGCCAACTAGCTGTCTTACTAGTCACACACGTGTTCTTCTATTGATATTTGAATGGCTCAGAAATTCTGACTCTGATCAGTTGAAATCAGATTGTCTTTTTTCTCTTTCCTTTACCCCCCACCTTTAGTTCTACGTTAATTAATTACTGGGTTATGCTCATGTTTTATTGTTCTCTTTTGTTTGATTTGTTTTATTGCTCATCCTTATGTTTATAAGAATGGGCTTTAATCTAAGAAAACATAACTCTTAAAAGACACTTTAGTGATTGCTAGAACTATTATGAGTCTTGCTGGTGAGCAGAAATCAGAGGTTTCAAGGATCATTCAATGAAAACAATGGCAGAGGGCAGAATGACGGAGCAGACAGACAGACAGACTGACCAGGAGGCAGCAGAGAGCACAGAAGCGGTCAGCACAGGGTACAGGTTGGAGAAAGTGAAGATTAAGAGGAGTTAGAAGAAAGTAGCTGAGCAGGGAAAGTGTAACATACCCTGAGGCAAGAGGTGCCTAAGGACCTTATTGTATTAAAAAAAAGTTCCAGGTCCAGCAGGTGGGAAAGAAACGCACTGCAATGCAGTCAGGTTGTACATTTTATTTCCCTGTATTCATAATTTTAAATAGTATCTCATAAATAAACTCTGCTTTGATTACTTAGTTGAGAGGCTTCTTAGTATTTTGCTTATCAATTTGGGAGTGGAGCAGTGTGGTGGAACTTTATAAAAGGCCCATGCTAAGTGAATAGCAGTCAGATAGCCAAATAGTCAAAAGTCCCCAGATTAGTCCTCGATAGATTAGTCCCCCCCAAAATTAGGCAAATTATTCAAAATAGTTTTACATCTTCTTATTCAATTGGTGAGATATTTCAAGTCTTTAAAGGATGGAGCTTTGCATCTCAATTAGCAGTCCTTGGGTGCTTATAAGTGAACTGGGGGAAAGAGGAATAGAGAAGTTCATATTTGGCTGGGTTGAACAAGCAAAGATTTATTTTTAAAAATTAAAGATTGCCCTCTTAACCCCACTAAACCAATGGTTAAAAGAGATGTATGTACAAAGTTTTTAATAATAATATTATAATAAGATTGGCACTTTAAAAGGAAAAGGAATAATGTGATGTTATCTAATCTATAACATCTGTTGTTGTCACTGTCGTTGTTATGATTACTAATTTGCAAAGAGATGATGCAATGGTTAGGGTGTTGGACTTGGAGTGGAGAAGACCTGAATTCAAAACCTTCCTCAGACACATAATAGTGTAAGCTAGGACAAGTCATTTAAATTATCTGAGACTCACTTTTCATATTTGTCAAGTGGGAATATTACTAGCACCTACCTCCCAGAGTTTTGTGAGAACCAAAAGGGTTAACATATGTAAAGCATTTTACAAACCTTAAAATGCTCTATACATGCTAGCTATTTTCCCCCTAAATGTCAAATTCTTACACGTGTGCTTCTACAGCTATTTAGCAAGGGTTTATTTTAGTCAGAGGCAAATGACTTGTTCCCAAGCCCTTTTATTCAGGTGATTGCTGAATTTGTTGGCATTTTTATTCATCTTTCTCTGTGAATCTTCTGCCTCCCATATGTCTCACAACCCATGCATGGAGTTCCCATATAGGCTTAGAGACAGGCCCCAGGGGCAAAGTTAGTGATGTATGATTCCTTCCTAATTAGGCAGAGTTCCATCAGTTATGCCTACAGAGATGCTTTTAGGCATGAATTAATCAATCAATAAATACTTATTAATTTCCTACTATGTGCTTGGTGCTATTCTACATTGTACCTATATTGTGGGTACAAATACAAAACATGAAAAGATCCCTATTTACAAGGAATTTGCTAAAATCAATCAATCTGTCTGCAAATACTTATTTAAAGCCAAATGTATGCTCAAAATTACATTGAGAATTGTTAGGAGATAAAAGAGAATAAGATGGTGCCTTCATCTCTCAATGTACTTACATTACACACCTATAAAGTAGTTATGGAACTATTCAGTATAGTTAGTGATCAACTCTTAAGTGCCATAGGATTTCATTCCAATTAGGCCAGGAGGTCTTCATGAAGTTAGGCCTAGGAGGCTGGTTGGGATGTAGTTAGGCAAAGAAGAGCAAAGTCATTATAATGATGGGGCAGGAGGACAAGAAAAGAGGCACAAGGAAAGGCATAGAGGCTGGAAAAATGGCATGGTACAATGGTATATCAGTTGATAGGGGAGAGACTATAAAGTCACTTTATGATTAAGGGAATAAAAGATTAGAATAGCGTTTGGAGAATTAGGGAATGTAGAAAAACTTGCTTTTGGTGGAAATGATTTGGTAATTTGATAAACAGAAATCACATTGACCCCCAATACTTAAAAGGTATTATTGATTATAGGTACAGTTGAAAATGGCTTTCTAGTAATGGAATCATCGCTCAAATTCTTCCAATGAAAACTGACTTGAATTTCCTTTCTCTTATTTATCTCTTTATTCATAGGATCACCAAATTTCAGAGACATAAGGCATTTCAGTAGCTATTTACCTCAAACGTTAACTGAAAATCATCTCTACAATAATGAAGGCTTCAGGTCAGGAAGAATTTACTACCTTAACAGAACATCCATCCTACTTAGGGACAAGATGTTTCCTCACATCAAAACTAAACTTTCTTCTTTGCAATTTGTACCCATTCCTTCAAGTTTTACCCGACAGGGGAAACCCAGAGAAGTCTAATTCCTCTTCCGAAGGATAGTTCTTTGATTACTTGAAGACAGAAGCATCGGCTTCATTCCATCTTTTCTAGTCTTTCTTTGTGATTTTATTTCTATTCCCATGCTTGTTGTCTTGCTTTGAATAAATATTTCTACTTCATTCAACCTTTAATCCTCCTATTACATAAATTCAAGATGTTTGACTATCCTCATAACCCTTCCATGGATATTCTCTAGGTTATCAACATCCTTCTAAATTTGTTGTGTCCAGAATTGAACAGTGTGGGTGAAGAGTAAAGTATAAGAAAACTGGAAACACATGAAAAGGCCAAATTGCAAGAGATTTTCAATATCAAAGATATGTATATTTTTAAAATTCTATTTCATTTTATTTCTTTTCATTTTCAAATACTCTCTCTTCCACCTGCACACTGAGAAGGCAAGGAAAAAAAAAACCTCTATAGATATAAATCTATCTATACACATATGGACATATGAGATATATACATATGACATGTAATATGTATATATTCAAGCAAAATACATTCTCATATTAGCCATGTCCAAAAATTATGCTTCATTCTGCGTTCCAAATTCCTCACTTTTCTATCTAGAAATAGGTCTCTTTCATGATGAATCCTCTGGACTTTTGGTAGGAATTTGTGTTGGTCAGAGTTCCTAAGGCTTGCAGAGTAGTTCTTTACAAGAGTATTATTATTGTATAAATTATTTTTCTGGTTCTGTTCACTTCACTTTGCATCAGTTCATATAAATCTCTGAAGCCATTCCCTTTCTCATTTTATATAGGACAATTATATTGCATCACATTCATATATTATAATTTGTTCCCCAATTGATGGGCAACCCCTCATTTTTCAGGTCTTTGCCCATACAAAATAAAAAGCTACTATACAAATTTCAGGACAAATGGGCCTTTTTTCTCTTTCTTTGATGTACTTTGATCTATAAGCAGTATCTCTGGGTCAAAGGACATTATGTACAGTTTAACAAATTTGGGGGCTTCCTTTTGATTTGCTTTTCAGAATGGGTAGACCAGTCCACAGTACATCACCAGTACATTTATGTATGTGTTTTTCCATAGTTCTTTTAGAATTTTTCATTTTCCTGTTTTGTCCATTTTGCTAATCTGACAGTTATGAGGTGATAACTTGAGTTATTTTTATGTTTTTCTAATTATTAGCAATTTAAAGCATTTTTTCCATTATTGATAGCTCGGGTTTCTTAAAGAAGGTATTTATTTGCACTTAGAGTTGTCATTTAGTAGGGGGAAGACATAATGTAACTTGAACTTTGTTAAAATTACTGTGGTGGACACGTAGAACTGAAAGAGATTAGGTAGGAGATTATTTAGGAAATTTTTAAAATAAAAGTATTTTATTATTTTCCAGTTACATGTAAGGATATTTTTCAACATTTGTTTCCATAGGATTTTTAGTTCCAAATTTTTTTCCCACCCTCCCTTCCCTCCCTCCTCCCCAAGATTGAAAGTAATTAGATATAGGATATATATGTGCAATCACATTAAACATATTTCTGCATTAGTCATATTGTAAAAGAAGAATCAGAGTGTAAGGGAAAAACCTCAAAAAAGAAGGAAAAAAAACACCCCAAAGTAGAAAGAGTATGGTTCAATATGCATTCATAATCCACAGTTCTTTTTTTCTGGATGTTGAGAACATTTTCTATCATGAGTTCTTTGAAATTGTTTTGGATTGTTGCACTGCTTAAAAGAACCAAGTCTATCCCATTGTTCATCACACAATGCTGCTGTTACTGTGTATAATGTTCTCCTGGTTCTGCTCCTCTTAGTCAACATCAGTCTATTTAGGAATTTATTGCAATAATTAAGGTTGGGGTCACAAAGGCATAAACTAGGGTACTTATTGTGACGGTGGTATAAATGAAGAGAAAGTGAGACATGAGAGTAGAAGGAAGATATTTTGGAGATTGGAATGGCAAGATTTGGAAACTGATTGGATATATGAGTTGATGGAAAGTAAGGAGTTGAGAATTATATGAGGCTTATACTATACCTTGACCCTCGATTACCACAAACCTAGTAAAGCCCTCAACAGTACTAGAAGCATTTAGAAAAAAGAGATGGGTTTAGAGATAAAGGGAAGTTTAATATTGAGTATGTTGAATTTGGGATGTTTATGGAAGAGACAGTCAAAAAAATCTTACAGGTAGTTTATAATGTCAGTCTGGAGTTTAGTCAATACAGAGATTAGCTCAGAATAATACAAATCAAGTGGTCATTAGCAAAGAAATTATAATTGAACCTATGAGAACTGATAAGGTCAACAAGTGAGTGTTGTAAATGGATGAGAAGAGAGCCCAGGATATATCTTTGAAAAATGTGGGAAGGGGAATATCTACATTTATTTAGAATAACATGGGTGATAATTTAAAAAATTCATCAAAAAGATACTGAGAAGGATAAGTCAGCTAGGTAGGAGTAGAAACAAAAGAAAATATTTTCACAAAAATCCAAAGAAGAGGCAGTGTCTGGAAGGAAAGGATGACCAACAGTGCCAACTGCTGCAGAAAGGTCAAGAAGGATGACAATTGAGACTATTAGACTGGACAATTTGGATATCCTTGATAACTCTGAAAATATTGTTTGTAAATATGTGATGGCTCAATATCCATATTTTATAGGCTTAAAAAGCAAAGAAAGTGAATCGAGGAAGTAGAATCGCTAATGACTTATTTGAGAAGATTGGTTGAAAAGGGGAGATATTAGCCAGATAGTCTGGTATAATCTATTGAGGGTTTATTTATTTATTTTTTTGCAGGGCAATGAGGGTTAAGTGACTTGCCCAGGGTCACATAGCTAGTGTTAAGTGTCTGAGGCTGGATCTGAACTCAGGTCTTCCTGAATCCAGGGCCAGTGCTCTATCCACTGCACCACCCAGCTGCCCAAGGGTTTAATTTTAATTTTTAATTTTAATAGAGGAGGCCTAAATGTAATTTCAGGTCCTAAATGTATTTTTAGGAACTAATAGCTAATAGCTAGGTATATATTGAAGATGAATGTGAGGATATTTCACATCAATTTCTTTCAACACCTACTGTTCTCTCCCTATTTCCCTCTGTTTATTAAGAATTTCATCCTTGAGAGTTTTCCGTTCCTACTGGGCTAACTTCCCCTGTAGAATTTAATCTGTGGGATTCTATCATTCCTCTGAATTCTTTTTAATTTCCTCTCCTAAGATTTAAGAGGACCATTTCAGATTATGCCTCGCATTTTCTACTTTATTACAAATCCCAAGAGGCAATGCTCACTTTTCCCAAGGTGCTTATCATTCCATCTAATAACCAGTTCTTCCCTTTTGTTAAGAATCAGATCCATAATAGAACTCACACTTGTTGGTCATTCTACCATTTGAAGTATGACTTTTTTTTATTAAGATAGGCCCAGAAATTACTAGCAGCTCTGTTTTTGGTAGAAAAAAAATATCTACAGAAGATATATGAAAAAACTGAACTTTCCCATCACTACTGTATCACATCTCTCTGGTAGCCTTACAATCTATTTCCTAAATTCCTTATCTATTTTTGAAATTTCTGTCCAGGTGGTCTATAGCATACTTTGATGACCAAAAAAAGAATCTATTTCTCATTTCACTGAAGGAAGTCTTCACATCCTTGGGAGAGATGCCTCCCTAGCTCACCAAAGGGATTGAGGCCCGTAGGTTACCATCAACCTGGTTTATCCTGTCTGCCAAGATGGTTTTAATGGGGTATGGCTGCTGACAATTTGTTGGAGCAACAGGTGAGAATTGGAGGAGATGTGGACACAAAAGGTGGGTGAGCAGCCTTTAAAAGGGCTTGGCAAGCCCTAACATCAGGTTGCCAGTTCTCCATGAATACCCCATACATACCAGTGATCTCATAATGAACATCTGGTGAGTTACAAATCCAGTAAATGTCTACTACACAAATATATTCACTCAGAGGACAATGAAGAGGTAAATAGTGGGTGTGAATAAACAGCAGCATATAAACCTTCAGGATATCAGCAAAGAATTGTATGACAGGAAGAGAAGATAGGCTTGTCACATGTTAAGAATAAGTGTGACTTGTGGATAGCCAGAATGTTCCATTGTTACCCTCCAAATGGCAAAATAAATTCAGGACCTCCTCCATGTTGGATGGGCCCTCACTGGTGAAATGTTAGGACAACACAGACAAGTCTCACACAGGATGGGCAGGTTTGGATGGGTTGTTAACTGTGTCACTGAAGGAAACTCCTAAAACAGTTTAATCAGGGACCCATTTAAATATTTTAGTGTATCTACTTTCCAGTGTAAATTGGTATTTCCACAGTAGAATGTGAGTTCCAAGAAGACAGGACTAATTTCATTTTTGTCTACATATCCCTAGCACTTAGCAGAAAGTAGATATGAATTAAATGCTTATACAATGGTATTTCATTCTATATCCCAATAATTTTCAGTTAAAAGGTTTTTGATAATTTGAATCATAGCTATGTAGCCAGATCTAGCTTCATCCTTAGATTAATTTTCATCTTTTCCTTTGGAATAATCTCTTGCAATCCTATAGCATGTTAGGCTTTTCAGCCCTCTTTCCCATGTGTTCATTAAATTTTATCAATGCAATAATAATGTATACCAGATGCTCTTAATTCTGAAGAAGATGTTGAGGTCCTAAGAAGTGATAGGCTTTCCTTAGAGTCAGTATCAATTCAATTCAACAAACAATTAATTGGTGTCAAGAAACTTATAGAGCCAGGACTAGAATGTAGATCTACTATATTTTATTATGGCATTTTCCCCCCACTGAAACACATTGCTTCTTTCTATCCCACCTTCTTTTACAGAACTGACTCCTGGGAGAGCTGATACAACAGGTAGGCTATCATTCCTAAACTCCGCCTAAACCATAATTCTTCCTCTGTGTCACTGCCTTTTAATTTTTCTCTCTGTCTCCTATTACTTCCCTTAGTAACTGCATTATTTAATTCTATTAAACATTTAGGAGTACTGTAGCAGAGATGCCATACAAAATAAAGTTTTATTATACACGGGATACAGGTACACATGTAAATTACTTGCTAAGACAGATACACAATACAGAAAAGAATGATGCCCTCGGGGAGTCTTTCATCATTTGCCTGGGCTCATATTCTTTACCATCTCTTTTCTCCACTACACATTTTGCAACAGTTATTTATAAGTCCCTGACCTCCAAATGGAATGGTGACTTCACTTCAGCATTCTCAGCTAGGAGACAATTTTAGTGGCTGTTTTGTTCAATGAGTTGAAAGAGCAATACACACACATTGTGTTTGTGTATATGTATATTTAATGTTGTGAGATTTAAAATTGGATATTAGATCATAAATCTCCCCTACTTAACCCTTCCCTTAATTCATCTCCCAGACTAGTAAATGGAAGAAGCTTCTGGTTTTCTAGATAGAGCCTTTATTGTATATAAGGTGTTGTTGATTAGAAGGATAGGAAAACAGAAATACAGTACAAATCGTCTTAAATCTAGGCTGTCTATATTCCTTATAAAAACTCACCAAACCGATTTAGGCCACCTTTGGAGTGAGTCAGACCGTCTGTGCCGCGCCGCCCGGAGTCCCGCCAAGCCGGCAAAAAAGGCTACTCCCGTTCTCTCCACCCCGGAAGTCAAAAAAAAACCCGGCAGGCAGTCTGACATGCGCAGCAGGCGCACTGTACCTGGCAGGCAGTCTGACATGCGCAGCAGGCGGACTGTACCCGGCAGGCAGTCTGACATGCGCAGCAGGCAGACTGTTCATCTCCTCCCCAAAAGGGTGGTCCTTGAAAAACTGGCGTCTTTCACTTATCCTAACCGACTGTTAAAAACTTTCATATTTTACCACATTTCCCCCCTTTGCTTCCTCAAGAAACGGAATGTTTCCTTGATGGAACAGTAAAAAGAATATAATAACTTTTGCTGACTAATAATATGCGAACAACAATACAGAAAAGGAAGAGAGGAAAGTTTTGTCCAGAGGGGCGATTTTTTTTTTTTCCTCATGAACCGACGCTTTGACATTAGTCTTGCAAAGGGAGAGCCTCTGCAGAGAGTACATGTTACAGATAGTATATAACAGAAAGGAGATAGTAAAAGCTAATAAAGCAAAACAGTTCATATAAAGTCTCTGAGTTCTCTTGTCTTCTTGAAGTGGTAAGATGTCATCAGGAGGAAACTGGATTCTGGTCTGGAAAACTGGATTCTGGACTCTGGTCTGGAAAGCTGGATTATCTTCTTTAACTGTTTGAATTGCTGTATTTTTAAAACCTTAGCATAGCATTGTCAATGATCAAATTAATAAATTCCATTACATTCCCTCCTTTATATGGTTAGACTTGTAATAGAGGGTTGAGGTAGTTATGCAATGTGTAACACTTTTTACCACCATGTGTCTGGATCAAAGCCAAATTTAGTATGTGTTCATGACACCTGAAAATGTTATGGAAAGGTTATCATACCATATCTCATGGTTCTGAGACAGCCAGTGATTGTGCTAGGCCACAGGTGAATTCAACTGAGTGAGATAAAAAGATAAATAAGTTCAGTTAAATTAGGTTAAATTAGGAGGGAGAGAGGATGAATACTGGACTGTGCCTAGTAATTGTGCTCTACATAGTCACCATCATAAGCAAACCATGGACTTACGTATACCTGTCTCTCCTTTTGTTGCACATATATTCTCTCCAGGGCCTGCGTCAGAGTTCACAGCAAGTTAGTCTCTGAAATGATAAGTTTCCATATTTCTGAAATCTCATTAATTTCACCAAAGACAATATGATGGTAAAAATGTGTGCTATGCTGCATAACTGAGAATATATTAGTGATATATACAATAATTCCAAACCATACCCAGAGTATAATGACATATAAATAATAAACAAATGTAAATAGCTGATTATATTAGACATTGTTACATAATCTTCTTTTAGACATTATTACATAATCTTCTTTTAGCAAGTAGACCACATCATCTTATACATGAATTCTCTGGTATAACAGTAGCAGATACTTAAAGTGGTGATTAATTCATCAAAAAGAAATAAGACTTCAATTAGCAAGATTCAATATTCAATGTTTTCAGTGAGGTATCAAGCAATTTCTGGTACTTTTTAGTTAAACAGAACAACATACAAGAGAAAGGAGAAAAATAAATAAATAAAACAAAACTCATTAGAACTCATGGTTCTCTCAAAAAGAAAGAGTAAATAAAAAAAAAGAAGAATTCTGGTAGCTTCTGAGGTCCGATAGCCTCACCCACAGCATATACTTAAAATGTCTTTGAATAATCACTTAGTTTACAAAATTTAGTTTTAAAGAAAAGCAAAAGAAACAAAAGTAAAAAAAAAACCAAAGCAAAACCAAAAATAAAAAATAAAAAGCAAAAGATTCGCTAAGCACCCTTTTGTGCTCTTAAAGAACTTAAAGGTGCAGTCAATTCCAGGTCTTTTCAGTGCCTTTCAAAAGTCAAAACAAAAACAAAAAAAACCCAAAAATTAATAAAAAAAAAATAGTTGAGGTAGGCCAGAAAACTAGGCCATGTACTTCAGTGCTTTTGCCTGTAGAAGGAAATGCTTGTTAAATTATAAGGTATTTAAGCTGCTAGAGTTTGGGGTATGCCACATTGTTTTAACTGGTTCCCCAATTCTCTGCATGCCAAAGTGGCAGGGGTTTCTGAATTGTCATTGATCTTTCTAATGCTGTCATAATGTTCTTTATGGTAGAAAATGTGGAGTTCTGTAGCATCAGTTTTGTCTGTGCCACTGATTTTCAATAAAGGCTGATTTAATTGATGAACCACAACATTCAGCTGATGCTGCTTAGCAAATGCTACAATTGTATCATTTCCTCCCCACTTTCCAAATTTCTTTAATTCATCAACATATTCTTCAAAAGGGGAGTCATTTACTATAAAAGACTCAAACTCTTGTCTATGGTTAATCATATAAGAAGCAGCTTCTTGTCTGTGTCTGAGATGATTTCTACAGTGACCTTCTAGCTGGTCTGCTAAAGCCCTAAAAAGGCAATTTCCGTCTCCTGATACTTTACGAAGACTGAGTCCCAAAGCATTTAACTGATCAGTGGGATTCTTAAATGGGAACTTCCTGTTTCCTCTGAACTTTCTTTGCTCTTTAACAGTTGCTATCGTTAGGGTTTTTACCTCTTTAGCGTCTACCTCAGGTCTATCTGAAATCTCTTCACCTATGAATGGTGCAGGCTTTATATGAGAGCAATGAATCCATGAGTCTTTTTCACCAATTTTAATGGCGGTAGGAGTTGTCAATAATACCTGAAAAGGTCCTTCCCAGGCAGGTTGAGTTCCACTGGTTCTCTGAAAATTCTTTACATATATTTTATCTCCTGGGTTGAAGTTATGCAATGAAAAGTCTAATGGTCCTGCCTGGACCACAGCTCCTGCCTCATGGAGTTCACGTAGCCTGGTCTGTAATTCCTGTATATAGGAAGCAACAGAAGTATCACCTCCCACCAGTGATGTATAAACTGGGGAAAAAGTTTTAGCTTGGATAGGAGGGTGACCAAAAAGCATTTCATAAGGAGATATATGAAGTTCTCCTCTTGGTCTACTTCGTAGATAGAATAATGCCAATGGTAGAACATCAGGCCATTTCAAATGGGTTTCAGTACATAATTTGCCAATCATACTCTTAAGCTCTTTATTCATACGTTCGACTTGGCCTGAACTTTGTGGATGGTAGGGCGTGTGGAATTTTGGAGTCACTCCCAAGAAAGAGTAGATTTGGGATAAAATCGAATCAGTGAAATGTGTGCCTTTGTCAGAATCGATGCGGGCTGGTGGGCCAAAACGAGGTACTATCTCTTTAAGAAGAATTTTGGCAACAAAGGCAGCTGTGGCTCGGGGGCTGGGAAAGGCCTCCACCCACCGAGTGAGCTGATCAACTATAACAAGGCAAAATTTATAATGTCCTGCTTTTGGCATAGTAATATAATCAATTTGTAAGTGCTCAAAAGGTGTATATGCTAGAGGACGCCCTCCATAAGCTTTGACCTTAAAAGCATACTGATTATAAGACTGACATGTGGAGCAGCCCGAGCAGATTCGAGATGCTGTATTAGTCACACCTGGTGCTATCCAGGTTCTCTTAATAGAGTCTACAATGCCTTGTGTACCAAAATGGCCTTTTCTGTGAACAGAGAGGCATACCTGGTGGTAGAATTTCCGGGGAAGAAATGGCTTACCTTCCGGAGACACCCAGATGTCATTGATCTGTTTCGCCTTAAATTTCTTTTTCCACTTTTCTACTTCAGAATCGTCATAGGTTAGGTTGGAAGGAATATCCTCAGAAGGTGAAAGGTTAAATACATGTTCAGGAGCTTCTAATGCAGCAAGCTTGGCTGCAGAATCGGCTCGTGCATTTCCCTTTGAAACAGGATCACTATTCCCTGTGTGGGCAGGGCAATGTACAACGGCTAGGGAAGAAGGCAGTTTTAGGGCATCTAAGAGGTCCTTGATAAGGTCCCCATTGGCAATAGCCTTGCCCGAGGATGTTAGAAAGCCTCGTTGACGCCAAATCATACCAATAAAGTGGCATATGCCAAAGCCATATTTCGAGTCAGTAAAAATGGTGGCACTCTTATCTTTAGCTATATTACAGGCCTGTGTAAGAGCCACAAGTTCAGCAGCCTGTGCACTAAAATGGGAAGGCAGAGAAGCTGCCCAGAGGGTGTCATAATCAGAAACTACAGCAGCTCCAGTAAAACGGGTTCCCTCTCTCATAAATGAGGAACCATCTGTATAGAGGACAAGATCAGGATTTTCTAAAGGTGTATCAAAAAGATCATCACGGGGTTTTTCAGCCATATCAACTAAAGAAGCACAGTCATGCAACGGTTCCCCCGAGAATGGTAAGTTAGGGAGTAGTGTTGCTGGATTAAGAACTGTGCAGCGTTTTAAAGTGATATTCTCATTACCTAACAGGGTTATTTCATACTTAGCCAGCCTTTGATCTGAAAAGGCTTGTGTCCTGTGACGTAGTAAGAGAGCCTCCACTTCGTGAGGGCATTGCACAGTTAGAGGGTTACCTAGGACCAAATCAGAGGCTTTTTCTACCAAAAGCGCTGTGGCCGCCACTGCTCTAAGGCAAGGTGGCGCTCCAGCCGCTACAGGGTCCAGCTGAATTGAATAGTAGGCTATAGGACGTTGGTTAGGCCCCAGTGACTGAGTCAGGACTCCAGAAGCCACCCCCCTTTGTTCATGCACAAAGAGAGTGAAAGGCTTACTATAATCTGGCAGTCCTAGGGCAGGTGCTGATAACAAGGCCCGTTTTAATTCTTTTATGGCTGAGAGATGCTGGGGATCCAACTGTAAACTGTCTGGAACAGAACTTTTTGTAAGAGCTATGAGGGGTTTAGTAATTTCACCAAAAGAGGGTATCCATTGTCTACAGTACCCAGCTGCTCCCAGAATGGCTCTCAACTGCCTCTTAGTAGTGGGGGCAGAGAGTTGTTGAATGGCCTGGACTCTCTTAGAAGAGACAGAGCGAGTTCCAGCAGCCAAAATAAATCCTAAATATTCTACCTGGGGCAAACACCATTGTACCTTTGTCTTGGAAACCTTGTGTCCTCTCTTGTGCAGCTCCAGCAGTAAGTGACGGCTATCTTCCTGACAAATTTCAGCATTAGGAGAGGCCAAAAGTAAGTCATCTACATATTGTACTAGTATGGAGCCCTTAAAGGTAATAGAGGCCAGATCCTGCTGTAAAATTTGGGAAAATAATGTGGGACTGTCTACAAATCCCTGTGGGAGTCTAGTCCAGGTCCACTGTCTATTTTTCCAGGTAAAAGCAAATAAATATTGGAAGTCCTCATGTACTGGTATGGAGAAAAAGGCAGAGCAAAGGTCTACCACTGTGAAACATGTAGATTCATAGGGAATTGAGGAAATTATCATAGCCGGATTTGCGACTATAGAATGTCTAGGAATAACATAATTATTAATCGCTCTAAGATCTTGCACAAAGCGATAAACAGGTTTACCATCTGGCCCAGGCTTGGGTTTTTTAACTGGCAAAATGGGAGTATTGCATGGAGAGTGATGACATGGAATAATAATACCCTGGCTTTTCAAAGCCTCAATTATAGGGGTGATCCCTTCTATTGCTTCCCTAGACAATGGATACTGTGGAATGGAGGGGGGTGGTCCCCCCTTAACTTTAAAGGTAACAGGCATGGCAGACTTAAGGAGCCCCACCTCATTAGGGGATGAGGCCCATAAAGACTCAGGAATGTCAGAGGGGATTTTGGATACCTCCCCTGCTGTTCCTTGAGCTTCTGTAAGTAAAATTGGTAATAAATGAACAGTATCCTCTGGCAATTGTAAGGAGACAGCCCCATCTGGAGCACAAGATATGGTTGCTCTAAGCTTGCAAAGGAGATCACGACCTAATAAATTTACAGGGGCATCAGGCATGAGTAAAAATGAATGTTCCACTGTTAAGGGCCCCATAGATACCATGCGAGGATTCAATTTTGCCACTCTCTGGCTCTTTCCTGAGACTCCCACTACATTCAAAAATCCTACAGGTCTACACCCAGCATCTGGTTTGCTTACTAATACTGATTTAGAGGCTCCTGTGTCTAGCAGACAATCATAATAAGTCTCCCCCACTTTTAAGGTGACATGTGGTTCATTACTCTGGGGAGGTGAATGGACTGGCACAAGTGCATTCAAAAAATCTGGATCTGGGAATATATGGCTTTCATTATCTATGTTCCATTCCTCCCCAAGACACCATCATTCCTGTGTCCTCTTCTGAGGGGGGTCTTGGTTACCATTATTCTGGTACTGCCTTTCTGTATTCCTCCAAAAAGATCTATTTCTATTTTGATTTCGCCTGTAATTAGAATTAGAATTTCTTCTCCAAGTCCTACATTCTCTCAATTCATGCCCCTCCTTACGACAGTAACAACACACCTTAGTGTCCTTGTTCCGGTGTCCACATGGCTGACTAGGAATCGCTGGTGCCAGAATGCTCTGTTTAGGGTGATCTGGATCTTCCTCACGTGAGTCAAAGACATAATTTGCAAGTTCCTTAATTCTATCTACTGAGAGATTTCTCCAGTCTGGACATTGTTTCAGAAAGTATCTGCGTATTTCTGGCAGTGAATTATAAACAAATGTGTTGAGAATGATACAGGAATCTCTTAAATCTACTGGATCCAATCTGGTGTACTGTCTAGCGGCCTCACAAAGTCTATCATAAAATCTGTTTGGTCTTTCATTAGCCTCCTGAGGTAGGCTTAAAAATTTCTGCCAGTTTTCCGGTTTTCTAGAGCAAGATTCCATTCCCTTCAGAAGTGTTTCTCTAGCATCTTTTAATCTTTGGAAATCCCTATCATCATTATAATTCCACTCTGGATCCTTTAGAGGCCATTCCACATCGGCCTTACCTTTCGCAACAAGGGCATTTCCTGCTGAGATAATATCTGTAATCTCAGTTGGGGACAGTAAAGTTTCCAAAAGGCAAGTAACATCAGCCCAACTGGGTTGATATGCATTAAATATAGTCCTTAACTGTGAAATTACAGTGTTTGGATTTTTCTCAAAACTAGGGATGATTGATTTCCATGCGCTCAAGTCACTTGGTCTAAAGGGGCTATATTTTCTGACTTGAATTGGCACTCCCTTCTTACTATGTTCTATAGCTTCCTGCAGAGGGAGTAGTTTCTGCTGATCTGATTCTGAACTTGGATCATCTCTAGTAGAAACAGCCATTTTGAGGTCTCTCTCCATATGTGAGAGTTTCCCCCACATCATAACAATGATAATAACAAAAACAATGATAATAACAAAAACAAAAAAAAAACAACAAAAAAAAATAAAATCCTTAGTCGTATGAACTATGGATGTGGTATTAAAAGGTATTTCAATTGCAGGCATAAAATTTCTACTTATATTAAACGTATTTTCCCAAAGATTCTCACGTATACTATTATACAAAAAACTTTTTGCTGCCTGAATGAGGAAAAAACCAATAATGTTATGAAGGACCATTGAATAAACTATTCCTCTAAGTCGGGATGTTATGCTGTCCCAATACATTCCGATGAGAAAAATCAAAGGGATGGTAGAATATTCGAGCATCTTGCCCTTTAAACTGGGCTGGCTTTTCTGTTTAAAGCAAGACTTTTAGAGGCTTAAAGTCTTTAAGGGAGATTAGACAAAGGGAAAGTCCGCGGGGGGGGGGGTATTTGGAAAATCCACCGAATTAGCCGGCTTATGGCCAAACTAGGGAGGGTGGGAGGGTCCTTAAGGTCCCTTCGGGGTCGCCAAACTGTGAGATTTAAAATTGGATATTAGATCATAAATCTCCCCTACTTAACCCTTCCCTTAATTCATCTCCCAGACTAGTAAATGGAAGAAGCTTCTGGTTTTCTAGATAGAGCCTTTATTGTATATAAGGTGTTGTTGATTAGAAGGATAGGAAAACAGAAATACAGTACAAATCGTCTTAAATCTAGGCTGTCTATATTCCTTATAAAAACTCACCAAACCGATTTAGGCCACCTTTGGAGTGAGTCAGACCGTCTGTGCCGCGCCGCCCGGAGTCCCGCCAAGCCGGCAAAAAAGGCTACTCCCGTTCTCTCCACCCCGGAAGTCAAAAAAAAACCCGGCAGGCAGTCTGACATGCGCAGCAGGCGCACTGTACCTGGCAGGCAGTCTGACATGCGCAGCAGGCGGACTGTACCCGGCAGGCAGTCTGACATGCGCAGCAGGCAGACTGTTCATCTCCTCCCCAAAAGGGTGGTCCTTGAAAAACTGGCGTCTTTCACTTATCCTAACCGACTGTTAAAAACTTTCATATTTTACCACAATGTGTGTGTGTATAAGTATGAATCTATACATAATGTGCATCTATATCATATATATACATATATATAAATACATTGTGTATATGCATATATATATATATACACACACACATATATGTGTGTAACCTCTAACTTATTGAGGAAAACAGTCACTAAAATTCTGTGTATGTGTATATGCATACACACACACACACACACATATATATATATACATACATATATATACACATATACATACACACAATTAAAGAGAAATCTGTTATCCATATATTCACATATTTATATATTCAAATGTATGTATGCAAGAATAATATATAATATCCACATATATGGTACACACATTTTTCTCTTGATTAAATAGCCTTTTTGGTCTTGTCTGAAAACTGGAACACAGGATCACCCTTTGGATATCAAACTATTCAGTGGAAAGAGTAGTGGTTCTGGATTTGGAGTAGTGGAATCATGCTTGTCATATGTAAAACATATATAATCTTGGACAAATCAGTTGACCTCCATTGGCCTTAACTTTCTCATCTATAAAATAAGGGAGATGTATCAGACATATTCTGATTTCACTTCTGATTCTAAATCTAATATTCTGATTCCATAATCTTCAAGAAATATTGGGGTGCAGTATTATGTATTTGAAAGGGTACTTAGATTTAAGGCCAAAGGCCTTCAGTTTAAATCTTGGCTCTGCCATTTTATTTGTTGACTGGATTGACTGGCCTATGGGAGAAATTTCTTGTAGATGTTCCCTGACTGGAAAGAGTTTACCTTTGGAAACTTATGAGGATTATACTCCTAACCATGTAGGTGTTGTACTGTGTTTGATGGTGAAGAGTCCCCACAATTGACTTCTGAAACAATGGAGATGATGATTCAGGTGCTTCTATTGAGAGAGGACAAGAACTACCTAAATGGCAGCAGAGTCAGAACTTATTTAATATGAACAAATAACTGACTACCCTTCTGCTTCCCTCTCTTTCCTTTGTGGTAACAAGTGAAGCAGTAATGAATTGCCTTGTCTCCCAAGAGCCAGGTTGAAAAATGGGACTAGCTAGAATCATGGAAATTTTGCATGCAAGAAATCACAGCAATGATACATTAAAGGGTTCTTTTAAATTCAAAGTTTAAGAATATTTTGTTCATACAGGTTGGTTAAAGGGAAAGGAAAGTGAGATGTGAGTATAATCAAGACAGAGGGAATGGGCATAGCTATTTTTATTCCCCAAGATGGACACATTGCCCTTTAAACATATGGTGACTTCTGTCTCTATACCGTTCTTTCTTGATCTTAATTAAATGAAGATCCTGATTTGGGGTGTCTAGATGGCACAGTAGCTAGAGCACTGGACCTGGAGTCAAGAAGACATGAAATCAAATATGCCTTCAGGCAATAACTGTGTGAACCTGGGCAAGTCACTTTAACCACTGGTTGCCTCAGTTTCCTCATCTGTGAATGAGGATAATAATAGTACCTACCTCCCAAGGTTGCTGTGAGATTAAATGAGATAATAATTATAAAGTGCTTAGCACTGTGCCTGGCACAAAGTAAGCACTTTTTAAATATTAGCTATTATTATTATTATTATTATTATTATTATTATTATTATTATTATTATTATTATTATTATTATTATTGAGTGGCAAAGCAACCTTATGAGTTTTAAAAGGTCCAAAGATCCTGGGAGGCTTAAGAAGCCTGAAAGGCAGCACCTGTGGTATGCCTGGAGTGGCAGTGGTTAGGGAAGCATCTGCATTGTGAGTGGAAAGACGAAGGAAAAATGGGTGAAGAAATACAGGTACAAAAGGAAAGTAAGAGTTTCAGAGAACATGATTCCTCTCTTGAAGACATTGCTTCCAAAGGGAACTCTATGAAAGGAGAAATTGTGTCCAGCAGTGTCAGGAGTGGTGATGGTCTTCCCCATGTGTACTTCACTACCATTTTATTGTAAATTTGTGTGCACTTTTCTCATGAACATTATGTATATTTATAAAAGAGTGGATCACAAGGTTTTTTGGGTTTTTTGTTGTTTTTGTTTTTGTTTTTGCGGGGCAATTGGGGTTATGTGACTTGCCCAAAGTCATACAGCTAGTACGTGTCAAGTGTCTGAGGCTGAATTTGAACTCAAGTCCTCCTGAATCCAGGGCCAGTGCTTTATCCACTGCACCACCTAGTTGTACCGGGCCACAAGTTTTTAAAGGGACTGTTTTGTACCAATTGTTCTTACTATATCATCTTAAGAAATCCCTTTGGTAAAAAAAATAATAATAATTGAATTTACTGACATGTTGTTAATGTTAAACACATCAGTGGGAGCTTAGGAGCTACAACATTAGAAGCAGCCAATAAGAGGTTTAACTCTAGAATTTAAGGTAGCTATTATCTTCTAGGGGACCAAACCCATAAAAGTGAGTATGAGTTGGCAGAATAACCCCAGAGGTGGCATTTCTTCTGTATGAGTTTGGTTAAATTACTTAATCTGTCTGAGCCTCTGTTTATATATCAGGAAATGAATAGAATTCACTAGATGACTGCCAGGGTTCTATTTCACTCTGAATATATAATCCTATCTGATCCCATTAACCTTGGTCTACATATTCTAAAGAAAATGAAGGATTGGAACTTCAAGCTTCAGATTATAGATCCTAAAATCTTACCCCCATTCTCTTCAATTTCTTGTAAAAAAGGCTTATTTTTCTTAAATTATCAAATTTTTATTTGTTTTTGAGATTCTACTTTTAAATGCTTTCTAAAATATCCAATTTCCAAAGTGGTCTGGAAACCTAGAGATGCTCTATTTTCTTATCTCTTATTCTAACAGTTCAGGAAATTAATAACATAGATTTGGACTTTTTTATAGAAAGCAAACCATTAAATTTCTCTAAATAATTTGATATTTATGGCAAGAGAATAGTTAGAAATGCAAATCACCAGTCTAATCAGACCTACCTTCCCTTCCTCTATAAACTTCTTATCATGCCTGATCACACATCCCCTAGGAGCAGGTGAATTAATTGAATGTTTGGCTTTCATAGAGGAAATCTTTCCCTCAAACTCTTGATGAAGCTTTTTAATGCAAATAAGAGCGATTAGATATTACAATAATATCAATATGGAGTTAGGAAAGGATATGTGATGGTAATTTCACAAAGTTTTTTAAAAAAAAGAACTGAGACAAGATTATCTTCTCTTATTCCTTTCTTTCAGATTTGTGCGTAGCAATGTGCTGTCAAGGAAAAAAAGTTTATTCTTAGAATGGGAAGATCTGGGTTAGATCATTTATTCAACAAATATTTATTTGTTTGTTTGTTTATTTATTTATTCATTCCTTCATTCATTTACTTATTTATTCATTGATCCACACATTTATTTATTTACTTATTCATTCATTCCTTTATTTGTTTGTTTGTTTGTTTATTGGCAGGGCTATGAGGGTTAAGTGACTTGCCCAGGGTCACACAGCTGGTAAGTGTCAAGTGTCTGAGGTCAGATTAGAACTCAGGTCCTCCTGAATGGAATGCTGGTTCAACAAATATTTATTAAGCATGTATATTACGTACCATGTGTAGAATGCAATACTAAGTTATAGGGGAGTTAACAAAGTCCCAATTTTCCTGGAACTTCCAACCTAGTAGATGACTAAGATACACACAGGAATAATTGTAAATGTCCAGTATCACATGATTAGTGTGCACTTAGCAAGAAAGAAAATGAATGCAGCTGTAAAAAAAATGTTATATGCAGTTGAACAAAGAAACTCATTGCTGACCAGGGGAAAAGGATGACTTTCTAGAAAAGATGATATTAGAATAGATAGGAATTTAACTGACAAAAATCGGAGAAAGATTAATGTCTATTCAAACACAAATAAATACATACAATATATACATATATACATATACATAAACATACATGCATATAATAGTATATATAATATATCCATACCCTCCCTATATATTTGTCTACTCTTTTATGTGTCACATATAACATATGAATAACATGTATGTATATGTAATATACTGAGGTATATGTATAACTGAGGCCTATGTATATTATATGCACAACACTGAGGTGTCTTTCATCTTGAGGTCTATGATCCTCTAGTCTTGTGATCCTATGACACATAGCTAAAAGATTTAAAATATAGAGAAACACTAGTCAAAACTACAGCCCTAGAATCAAGAGAAGCTGGAATCACATTCTGATTCTGTTACATACTGGCAGCATGGCCAGAGTCAAGTCATACTGTCTTTGTATCCTAGGTATCTCTCAGAGACTATAACATACTGAGTTCTAGAAAGGAGGAGGAGGAGGACAAAGAGGAGGAGGAGGAAGAGGAAGGAAGGAAGGAAGAAGAGGAGGAAGAAAGGACCTCAGTGTTACACATAATATGTATATACTGAGGTATATATGCATAACATACATGTATACCACAATACACACACATGAACACTGTATGCGTGCACACGCATGTTGGTGTACAGGTGTGTCCATGTATACACCTCTATATCTATACACCTGTATATCTATGCACATGTATGCAGAGCACATGTACATTTCAAAGTCATGAAGAAAAGTAGAGGATATGTTTGAGAGGCCAAATCTCATTTAACTGCAGTTCATTATGTGTGTAGGGATCTTTCTCAGAAATGTGTAGCTGCTTTTTGTTGTGGAGGTACAAGGCAGGGGTTTTATATTTTCTACAGAAGATGCATTCTGCTGCTATAAGGCCTAAAGTGAGTCATTTAAGTGTATGACAGAGAGGGACAACAGAAGAAGAATGGAAGCCAAAGTATAAATCAGAATCACCAGTATTAGAGAGAGACACAACTGAGTCACAGCCTCCACAAGCAGTAACCTCTGCCTGCGACTCAAACATTGAACAGGAATTGCCAGGCCCAAGGTAAGATAATTCCAAGGCCAGAGGAAGAGAATTAAGTGAGTAAATCATTCTTTGAGAGAATATCCTCCAGCCCTGGCACCCAAGTCTTTTCCTGTTTTTCATCAGCCTCCTAGTTTGATATGGGGCATCTTGCATCCTACCCTTCACAAAATAGGCATCTCAGGGGCAGCTAGGTGGTGCAGTGGATAGAGCGCCGGCCCTGGAGTCAGGAGTACCTGAGTTCAAATCCGGCCTCAGAAACTTAATACTTACTAGCTGTGTGACACTGGGCAAGTCACTTAACCCCAATTGCCTCACTAAAAAAAACCAAAAAACCCACAAAATAGGCACCTCACTGAGGTAGATAGTGCAACTGGGGATTTTTGCAGGGAAGGGCAAGTCAAATGGTAAATGCCATTTTTCAATAGCTTTGGTGCCAGGGATTGAAGGGCAAGCTTATGATTACAGATGTGGAGGGTTCAAGAAAAGTGAAAGGGGAGGGTGCCAGAAAGGGGTATATCCAGAGTACATAAGCTTTATGGATCTTTATGAGGCCAAAGCAAAGCAGTCTTTGGACCAATATGAGATGAGGCTGGACGACTTAATGTAGTGCCAAATTATGACAGTCCTTGAATGCCAGGCAATCAAACTTGTATTTTAGTCATTATGCCATAAAAGAATCACTACTGATTTTTGAGTAAAGGAATGGCGCAGCTAGATTTATGCATAATAAGGTCAAACCAGGCAAGAGTATGAAAGATGAACTGGAGGGGAAAGTGGAGTGAGCAAGATTTATTAGGAGACTATTGTAGCATTACAATTATAATGTTGATTTGGACAAGGGTGATGGCAATGGGAAGAGATAAAAGAAGATGAATGTGAGGCATGTTGCATAAGACAACACATATGAGAGGTGATAGAGAAGGAAAAATCAATGGCAAAGTAAAGGTTAAAATATGGGTGATTAAGTGAATGGTGCTACCACTGACAGAAGAATGAACAGATTTAGGGAGAAATATAATAATCTAAGTTTTGGACATATTGAGTTTGAGGTATCAAAGTAATATCCAGGTAGAAATGTCTATAGGGCATGTCAATAGGAGGCATTAGATCACAGATATAGAACTAGAAGTGACCTTCCAAGCCATCTATTCCAACTCCCTCATTTTTACAAAGAAACTGAGGATCAGAGAGGTTAAGAGAGCTGCTCACAATTAAAGAGATAACAAATAGAAGAGATGAAATTTAAGCTCAGGACCACCGCATTGTACTACATTAGAAGGTCAAAAGAGGGATCAGATTGTATATATAGATTTGCGAATCATCTGCATAAAGGTAGTAACTGACACTGCAGGAGTGTAGCTTGACAAGAGACAAAGCGAGTAAAAAGGTGAGAAAGCCAAGGACTATGTTGTGTATACTAATGATTCTGGGCAAGCCCCTTAAGCACTCTGAGCCTCAGTTTCCTGGACTATGAAATGACAGTAATTATGTTTGCACACACTACCCCACAGAGTTGTAAGGAAACTACTTTGTGAACTGTGAAGCATTATGCAAATCTGAGCCATGATATCCTAATAAAACATTTTTATTTTTCTTCTAGGATGTATTAGCTCCACTACCCCACAGTCCTAGTGAAAACCTTTGAGGTAGAACTATCACAGGGATCCCTTTGAACCTTTATGTTTCTCTCTTCCTTGGAAACAAAAGTCCTTTGTGAATATAGGATGGATGCTATGAGATCTTGATGGGCCCCTGGCAAAGCTTTATTTGGGGAGTAAAGTGTTTTGAAAAGACTCTTTTTATCCTAGTTTGAATCTTGAAAGTAACAGTCTGTCCTCTTTTAAAAAAATATATTGTCTTGATTTTAATAATGCATTATGAAAATGTAGTGGGCTCTTTGTTTCTATAAAGGGCTTGGACTTTTAGTTTCCCAATTTAACTTTTAGTCTATGAAAATAACATCCAATTTAATTGTATTTTCTTTATTTATTAGTGTGTTTTTTTCTTGCCCACTTCATTGCCTTTTTGTTAATGGATATACAATACAAAATACTCAAAGACTGAAATATTCATAACACTTGAAGTAGCATGGAGTATTATAATCACCCCCTCAAATAAGCCTCTTTTCCACTGAGGGCAAATTGGCAAAATTAAATGATCTTTTCCCTTATTTCTAACCAAACTAGTTAATTTCTAAAGCACTCAGACAGCTCTTCTGGTCAGATAAATTTTATCCAGACCAAGTTCCGACTTTTGACATTCAAGTGAATTCTACAGGCTGGTACTGCATACTAGCCATGTGTTGTGGGGGATATAAGAAACTATGTGAATGGTCACTTTGGGGAATTTATTGGTTTCTACTGAGTGATGGGTAATCTAGTACCCTTTCTCAAATCTGTTGTATCTCATCTCTTTTTCTTCTTCCCTCCTTTCTCCCTCCCTTTCCTCTTCTTTCTTCTCCTCTTCATCTTTGTTTTTTTCTCTCTCTCTCTTCTTTCTTTGTTTCTTTCTCCTTCCTTCCTTCCTTCCTTCCTTCCTTCCTTCCTTCCTTCCTTCCTTCCTTCCTTCCTTCCTTCCTTCCTTCCTTCCTTCCTTCCTTCCTTCCTTCCTTCCTTCCTTCCTTCCTTCCTTCCTTCCTTTGTCCTTTCCTTTCGCTCTGTGGCTTAGAGTGATGCAGTAAGAGGGTCTCAGGTCATGCAACCAGATGGTGGTACTAGAATCCAGGCCTCTTAATTTTTGGTCTAATGTGGTTTGGGGTCCAGTAAATATCTGTATTTGGCCTCTACCAAACCTCAGGAAGATGCATGCAGACCACAACTTACCCACCAATGGATTTTTGAGATTGTGCTTTTTAATTTATTCCACAAAAATTGAATTAATTTACTCAGCCCAACAATAATACTGTTTAAGGGCAGCTGGATAGTTTAAGCCTTCCTAATAAGCTTTTTTTTCCCTAATAAGCTTTTAACACATTCCCTTCAGCAAAGGAAGTCACACTTTGCTAAGAATAAACAAGACCAAAAGTTCAAGTTAAGGGGAACTTAGATTGGTGTGAACATTGACAAAGTAATTTCTTTTCTCCCTAGTGCTTATAGACTTCAGATTTGTGTTTGTTCTTTTGTTTTTATTCGAGAATGTAACAAGTAATATTAGACTCCACGGGACCAAAACATGAAAGAAAGTGCAAAGAGTATGTCTGATTAGAGAGTAGAATGTCAATCCTATCTCCTGAGTCACTAACCATTAGCCATAGCCATTCACCTTCTTTTATCCTCAGATGACAAACAGGATAAAGATAATATAGCAAATCCCTTCAAAGCAAGCCAAGGATAGATGTAAAATGTGTGTGTTTCCTTTCCATTCACAATCACCACTACCCTGAATAAAACCTCTCTGCTATAGTCACACTGGCCTAGTCACTCCCCCTAAAAATTTCTTATTAATTTTATTAATTCCACCTCTAAGCCTTCATTCACATCATTTATCAAAAATCTGGGATGCTTTTTAGCTCTCCTCTGATCTGAACTATGAAAAAAATATAGGTGGAGACCAAGAGATGGGGGTGAAAAGGAAGTGCATTCTAAGCATGAGGCTCAGACTGTACAAAGGCATGAAGATAGGAGTTGGAATGGAATGCATAAATAACAGTAGTTTGTTATCAGAAAATTCTTAATAGAGGGGTTGGGTCTTGAGTGAAGAGGATTTAGTCAGTTGGAAAGCCAGGCTTCAAATCCAGAGGCTCTGACTCCTATACCAGCTTTCTATCACACTGCCCACTCTACCACAATGCAGTGAGCTAAATATACCTATGTAAGATATCTATCTATCTATCTATCTATCTATCTATCTATCTATCTATCTATCTATCTATCTATCTATCTATCATCTATCAAGATTGAGCTCTTTATAAATATGGCTTTATATATACAAATGCACATGCATATACACTATATACACATACATCTACACATATTTACACATATGCATAGATACATTATATGGAAACACACAGAGTGATAACTGTATATATTTGTATGTTTTTAGAAAAATAAAGGAGAGTTTAATGATGGGAATTTTATCTAGGCATAAGGTCAGGGTCTTATGACAGCCTTTCAATCACATTGTTTAGATTGTGTTATGTTCCATGTAACTTCCTAATACCACACCAAAAAGCCGCAGAGTCAGCTCAACCCTTGTCACAGCAATTTGTCATGACTGCTTGCTCCACTTTATTTTCTGTGATCTGACTGGCATTCTAGTGATCTTGACCTTGGCTTTGGACTCTGACTGATCCCAGTTCTGACTATACCTGACTGATTCCCAACTCCTCTGAGATTAGTCCTAGCTTTGATCTCAGCATTCCTGGATCTGTGACTCACAATTTTGTCTTGACTCTGCCTCTTCCCTCTGAATCTCTTCCATCTGTGTTGGCTTTGCCTCTTCCTTCTGTATTATCCCCTTTTTATCCTTTGCCTCCTGAGATCTAGAGCCTAAAATAAATGTCTTCCCTCAGTAAGGCAAATTATAACAAAGGATCCTCAATTCCTGAAAGCTGATTCCCTGAAATCAGAGTTACTTCACCATTCTCTGGCCTTCCAAGAGACAAAATCAGGTTGACCCTTTGCATGCTGAAAGCAGTTGCTCAGTATAAACAAGTAGTCATCTCCTCTGCCTATTGATAGGGTCTTTCCATGTTTTGGTGCAAGAATCATACCAATGCAATTTACTTTAAATGACTTCAGTTATATCCTTCTAAACCTTGAAAGATGATATTTCAGCTTTCACTGTAGTGTCTGGAAATTCTTACAAACCTGAGATCAGAATTATAAAATGTCAGAACTGAAAGGGAATTTAGATATTATATAGTCCAATACCTGCATTTCACAGATGAAGAAATAAAGTATTGTTGCTGTTATTTCTGTTGAGTTGTTGGGTATTATCTGACTCTTTGTCTGATCCCATGGACCATAGCTCACCAGGCCTTTCTTTATTTTTTTTTCCTTTTGTGGGGCAATGAAGGTTAAGTGACTTGCCCAAGGTCACCTAGCTAGTACATAATAAGTGTCAAGTGTCTGAGGTAGAATTTGAACTCAGGTCCTCCTGAATCCAGAGCCAGTGCTGTATCCACTGCGCCATCTATCTGCCCCACACCAGTCCTTTCTACCCGCCACTATCTCTTGATGTCTGTCTAATCTCATGTTCATTGCTTCCATGACATTATCTATCCATATAATCCTGTGCCACCCCCTTTTCCTTTTTGCTTTCAATCTTTTCCAACATCAGGGTCTTTTCCTATGAGTCCCATCTTCTCATCATGTGGCCAAAGTATTAAAGCCTCAGCTACAATATTTGCCTTTCTAGTACATGGTTTGAAATAATTTCTTTAAGTATTGACTAATTTGATCTTCTTGCTGTCTAAGGGACTCTTAAAAGCCTTCACTAGAACCACAATTCAAAAGTGTTGGTTCTGCAGTGCTTGGTTTCCCTTGTAGTCCAACTGTCACAGCCACACATTGTTACTGGAAAAACTATAGTTTTTTGTATGGAATGATTCAGGAGGGAAACAAAAGACTAGGGAAGCAAATCAACTTTTCTAAGGTCATAAAGATATATAGATGTAAGTCAACGATGTTCTAAAGTTCTTTTCAATGCTTATGTTTGTAAATTCTTGCTAAAATAGCATTTCTCCATTCATCCTGCTGAATTTCAGTCTCTTCTTTTAAATTAGAAAACAGAGATGTTACGAATATTAGGAAAACTCCTCCATTCTATAAACATTAGAATGATAGCATTAATGAGCTGAACTAGAGATCAAATCATGACCATTATCAGGATTCCAATTTAATGAGTTTCTAACACTTTTTTTTTTTTGCAGAGATTGTGATAATTAATAAATTTCTTTATAAGGAAGGAAGAACTCAGTAAAATTTACCTTGATGTATGAAGGATTACAATGAAGCTTTATAATTGAATAATTTTTGTATAAAATTTAGTGATTAGGATATTTCTTTATATTTATGAAAATTAGTTAGGCCTCTGAAATGAGTTTCTTTCTTCTAAACATCCATTGGACTTATACACAATTTTTCTTAATTTGCTCAATCTCTCCTCCCCTTCATCTGCTCTCTTCTCTTGACTCCTGTTTGAGCTATTATTTTCTCTTTCCAAATAAGGAACATTCTTTTCATCTCTGCTTATTTGAATTTTACCCATCCTTCAAGCTTGGTTCTTGTCCTAACTCCTTCAATGAAGCATCTTCTGACCAATGCAGGCCATAATAATCTCTTCTCCTTTTTAAACATCTAAAATACTTAGAATCCATGTCACACAATTTCAAATTTATATATATATATATATATATATATATATATATTCATTTTCAAAAATTTCATTTCATTTGTGTGATCCTTGGCTCTCCAATTATACAGCAAGATCTTGGAAGGAGAAGAAAATATACTATTATTCTCTGTAACCATTAGGGTTAGACACAGCCTACACAGAATCTACCAGTCTTTAATTCTTACTTTCCCATAACTCCCTAACTTCATTAATCAGTAAACCTGATGCATCAGTCAAAATGATTTCCTCACATTCCTCTCAAAATACTTCATGCTCTCCTTTCCCTGTGTCTTTATTCATATAATTTCCGTCACCTAAAATGCACTTCTCTGTCCTATCCCACTTGTGTATTAATAAATGCATGGTGCACTAAATCTTTTGAAGGCAGGTACTCATAGGATCTTCTAGACAATAATCAGTGTAAGTGTGGTAAACTTAATTCCACTAAACAAACATTTTGTTTTCTTTAAAGAAAAAAAAATAATGGGAATCTTGAAGAACATGGAGTGTCAGATGAAAATACTAGCTAAGCATAATAATAATAATAATAATAGTTATATTGTTCGTATGTCCAACATTGATATAATAATTAAATATTTGAAGATCTATTTACAAATATTATCTCATTTGAACCTGAAACCAAATATGTAAGGTAATTGCTTTTATCATCCCTATTTAACAGAAAAGGAAATTCATAAGCTAAGAGACATCAAATCTATTACCAAACATCAGACAACATTAAGTGCCTGAATAAAGATTTGAACTCAGGTCTTCCTGACTCTTAAATCCAATGCTAAATGAAAGTGGAACTTAAAAATAGCCCTAACAATATAAATACCACAATTATTACTGAAAGAAGGGTGGAAATATATCATCCATCCATGCCTGTGTTATACCCAGTTGGTCTGTTCTTGCTATTATTGCTTGAGGAAGATAAAAGAGCCACTTTGTTCCCCTTTTCCCTCAAGGTAGAGAGATAGAGAATAACAGAGCCAAATTTCTATTATCCTCAAAAGGAAGGGAAAAGACCTCACTGAAGTGACTCAAGAAGACAATCAACTTTTGGATCTAGTAAAAACAGGTCCCTAGTAGAATCTAGGCCCCCTCTAAAGGATAGAGACAATGTTTTCCGGCATTCTAAGCTCTATAGAGTTGATCATCAATTCATGTTATTCCCCTAAATTTTTTATTCCAGTGTATGTCAGTTTTGAATCAAAGGATCCTTTTATTTATAAAATGCCACCTCCTTAAGCTAATCTAGTGATTTACTGGGAAAGGGTGGTAGGGATATATTTAGAAATTAAAGTGATGTAAAAACAAAGGTTATATAAAATGAAAAAAAGGATGACTTCCTGTGACCACTTTCCTGGCTGTAGTTGAGTGAGGGATCAATGGACCATTCCTTCCCACACCCTCTTTCCAGTCGATTAGAATATAACCTGGTGTTAGCTGCTAATTGTGATTTTCCAAGTATGACTGAAGAGAGCCAACTAGGAATTGTGGAAGAAGACTAGGAAAACTGCATTAAGCTTGAAGAGTGGTACTCTGATAGCATCCTTTGACTTTCCCCAAAGCTGATTGCCTCAAGTAACTGGGTCAAGGATTTCCCTTGCCTTTGTTTCCTTGCTCAAATCCCTAGGCCTCATTTTTTTTTTTTACAAAAACCTCTTGTTATTTCAATTTTCCAAAAATTTACCACTCTTTCCCTTCCTTGGAAACTGCTCTGCTACAAGACCTACTGTAACCAGGGATCGGTTGGTATGAGATATAGCCTGAAAGCTGTTTATTAAAAGATCTCTCCCCAGAGGTTCAGGGAAAATTCCTTCCATCTTGGTGTCTGCTCAGCCTGGTCAAATAAAGATTCTTTGCTTCACTCTGACTCTTCCTGAATGCTATTTACAAATGCCAACTGAGAACCTTGAGTGAGTACCAGTCCTTAAGGCCTGGGTTTTTCCATAGTTCCTAAAAAATGCCTCAAGGACCAGAGCATGTTTCATCTTATAAATGAAACCTTCCCATAACAGTCCAAGTCCCTCCTCTGGATTCATATAGAACTCTATTTCCCACCACTCATTTAACAAATGATATACTGCCATGTGTTATGATCCTGCAGTTAAATAGTGTTTTATCTTTCCAATTAAAGTAGAATCAATTATTCTTTATATTCTTTAAAAGTCAGAGTAAAGATCTGTATTCATTACAGTTAATTAATATTTTATTGAGAGATAAGTTCATCCTGACTTAGGTGCTTGTTTTGTTGAAACATAGAAATTCTTCTAGTTTGGTCTAGGATCTGATACCTGTTATTGTGAAGTCTTTCAGTTGTATCTGACTTTTTCTGACTACAATTGGGGTTTTCTTGGCAAAGATACTGGAATGGTTTGCCATTCCCTTTTGTAGCTCATTTTACTGATGAGGAAACTGGGGTAAACAAGGTTAAGTGACTTGCACAGTGTTATACAACTACTAAGTGTCTAAGGTGGGATTTGAATTCAGGTTTTCTTGATTCTGGTCCAATGTTCTATCCATTGCTTCACCTAGATGCCCACCTTATACCTACATCGAAATTTAAAATAGAGATAGACCATATTAAATTTCAGGCTGGTCTCCGCAAAGAATCCTGGTTTTGGAATGAGAGGAAAGGTTCAGATACCAGTTCTATCATTTACTCTCAATCTGTGTGACATCGGGCTGACCACCTAGGTTTTCTGGTTCTCATGATACTCATTTGGACAATGAGGGAGTTTGAACTAAATGACCACCAAAATCCCTTTCAGTTCAAAACCTGTGATCCCATGAAGCCTGGATTTAACTTGATTTTTGTGAAGATCTGGGAAGTGAATTGAGTATGGATTATCACTAACAGATGTTGAAAGAATTCCTCACATATTTGGTGGCCCTAATGTTTTTAGCCATGAGGAAGGAGAGACTGCTAGAGATTGCCCTCACCACTTAGTACAGTGCTTGTCACACAGTAGGAACTTAATTGTGTATTGACTAAATTTTATTAGAATATTAGAGCAGATGGAAGTTTAGAGACATTATCAGTATGTATTCCCTGTCTCCACTAGTCAGCTGGGATGATGCTGAGAGTGGAAATGGGGCCTTATATCAGAAAAAATAAAGAAATAAAATGACAAAAGAAGGTGCAAGGGGTATTTACCTGGGTGATTTTGGCAATTAGATGTTAAATGTCTTTTCTTTCTCCTCTTCCTTTCTCCCTTCTCTCTTTCTTTGTTTACAAGTATACACACACATGTAAATGCCTTCTCCACATTATATATGTATATACAGACATGTAAATTTATATTTATACACATATATGTATATGTATACACATGTGTGTATGCCCACACACATAAATACATATTATATGCATATGCTAACTATATTTCAATATGATTTATCTGCTTTATATTTCTGTTTTTTATGTTTCAAAAATATTATGCTTGAAAGAGGGTCCATTGAATTTACCAAACTGACAAAGGGGTCAATTACACAAAACAAGGTGAATTGATCATCCCTAGTGGAAATTAACCCTACTCTCCATAAAGCAGGTGATGCTATTGCTTCGAATGAGGATTTGCAAATGGCTTGACATTGGAGAACATCTTTTTGAACAAGCATTTCAGTATTCTAAGTGTCTTTCTTTTTTGGTTAGAACAATTTGCATGACAACAGGATTTTTGCTTGTAGAATTCATCCTGCGGTCCCGCTGTGTTTCTCCTACCTGAAGTCATAATCTTCCATTCGTAACATCAAAACCTTTTCCCTCAGCAACCAACAGTGCTGTCACAAATAGAAGATTACAACTTCAAGTCTGAATGGAGCAGCAGGAGAAAATGAACTCTTCATAAAGGAAGATCTGATTTTCATACTAATTTACCGTGTGATACACAACAAGGCAAACAACCTGGTTCAGACATAGGACTGATTCCCCAGGAAATATTTTCTCATTATGAAAGTTAACTGTCTATGATGTCAGACATCCTTTAAAGCCACTTAGACAAAGACTAAAACAGCCCAGATAAAGCTTCTTTATTTCTTTTCCTGTTTGGAAAGGAAACGTAGGTAATGCTTTGGCTTAATTATAGTGTAATGAGTTGATAGAAAAGGAAAATATTTTGTTTGACTTTTCTCACTCATTTAGTGGTCTTGGTGTTCTGTAATCCATCTTCAAAAATTTATATAATGAAGTCTCCATAATGTATCAGTCTGGCAGACAATATATAAATCCATATACATTCTAGTACAAACTTATTACATGTGATGCAATGTGTGAGGTATAGGGGCTACAAAGGAAAAGTAAAAATAGCCCCTTCCCTCAAGAACCTATCATTCTATACAGCTGTTCTTCAAGTCCATCTGGCCTAACAAGATGGATTCATTTAGCAAGGGTTTTTCTTTGTGTGTTTCTTTTTTTGTAGTGACATCAATAATCAATTGTCTCATGTGAGTGAGACAAAGATAAAAGTGCCTCTTTATGAACCTGAATCCTGAGTCTTTTGAAAAATATAATTTTTTAGGAATTCCTGAATAATAATGGCATTTCTTGTTTCATTTCTACTCAACATGGAAATCCAACTTTGTTAACTGCTAGGTTAATTTAAATGAAGGAAATCCTTCCTTAGCCATTTAGTGGATATTTATTGAGTACAATTACATGTACAACTCTATGCAAAATGCTATAGTATATAAAACAGAATAAGATTCACTTTCTGTCGTAGTTATAACTAGACCCAGGACATTGGGACATATATCCTTTTAGCACATAGTTAGCAAGAATTATTAGTTAAAATAGGAGGACTCCAGATGGGAAACTTCCTCCAATTCTACTGCCCCTCTCTCCCCTCCCCCAGCAAATATACACTCACTTCCCAGAGGCAATTTACAAAACAACAATTTCATAATGTCCCTGGGGTTTTAACTCCTTACCATAGGTTGTTATCTTATAGTCTCTCCCAACCTCTTCAAATGAATCTGTCTTTAAAGAAAGTCCCTTCCATATTGCTTGTCTAGAAAATTGTCTCAATGCTTAAAGTAGCACCAGATTCAAATTAGATACTTAATAAACGTATATTTGATTGATTATTACAGACACATTTACACATTTTGTGAATCTTACCTCAGGGACCAATATTACTAGCTATGGCTCTGCTCCCTATCTACATTATAATCTAGTTAGAGAAGCAATTTCCTGAACATTCATGAAAGAGTAAACAAATTTTTTTCTAGCATTGTCTTGGTCCCCAAAGCAGGGAGGGCATAGCAAGAAGGAAACTTTACCGTCCTTAACTCAGTATACATCAAGCTGATTTCTTTGGAAGTGTTTAGTCTATTATTTTCTGGATAAAGATGAAATCTGGTACCAAGAAATCAGCCAGATGAAGCAGAGCAGAACAGGAGGGACAGAATTATAAAATTAGACAAAGGAATTTTCAAAAGGGCAAAGCAAAATCAGCAGATGCTTGGGTGGGCATTGAATGAATACATCTTGATATGCTGGCTCATAAAGAGGCTCTGAGTGGCAAATATTCATATATCTCTCTTCCTTTATGTAAGGTATCTTGCTACCATGTTAAACTGTGCACTACAAGTAATTAAAGACTAGGATTGTATAAGTGACCTTTAATGGTGTATTTTTTTTTGGGGGGGTGGGGCAATGAGGGTTAAGTGACTTGCCCAGGGTCACACAGGTAGTAAATGTCAAGTGTCTGAGGCTGGATTTGAACTCAAGTCCTCCTGAATCCAGGGCTGCTGTTTTATCCACTGTGCCACCTAGCTGCCCCCTAACTCACACCATTCTTACTAGCCTACACTAGCCTCTTTGCTATTCTACTAACAAGACACTTCATCTCTAGGCTCTAGGAATTTTCCCTGACTGTCCCCTATGTCTATAGTGCTCTCCCTACTCATCTCTGCTTACTGGCTTCCCTACCTTCTGTTAAGTCACAATTAAAATTCTGCCTTTTCCAGGAAGCCTTTCCTAATCCCTCTTAATTCTACTGTTTTCCTTCTTTTAATTTGTATTCCATTAATCCTATGTTCTATATATGCTATATTCTATTTATCCTATATATAACTTGTGTATGTATGTGCATATATGTGTCTTTACATATGCACATATATACATATATACATATACAATTACTTGTGTGCCTTATTGGATGGTGAGCTCTTTTAGGTCAGGAACTGTCTTTTGCTTCTTTTTTGTACATATTCCCAGAGTTTAGCACAGTGCCTGGCACATAGTAGGTGCTGTAACGGCTAAAATTCTAGCTAGTCTGTCTAAAATATCTAATGAGTGGTCACCAATAAATTATAAGCTTTAACAAGAGTTAGACTTTTAAGCATTTATTAAGGAGAATAAGAATTTGGTGAAGAGAGAGAGAGATTGAGAACAGATTTCTTATAGCATGGAGATCCTAGCCTTCTTAACCTCCCACTTGAAGTCCTGCCACCAAGCCGAAGTTTTGAACCCAAAAAAGCAAGAACCCCTCCGCCAGTGTCCATTTCCTACTTTGTGTTCTCCTCCCAGAAATGGGAGGCTCCTCAGGTTGATTGGCTGGTAGTTTTGATAGACAGTACCCACAAGCAAATGTTACTTCCTGCCGCCAAGGAAAGCTGCATGGCTTGCCCTCAGATGTCTTCTCCTCATGGCGGAGCTTTCCTACAGTAACTCTCCAACAAGTGGCATCATTCTAATCGTTACAGTGCTTAATAAATATTTATTGACTGAATGACTATTGGCCATGAAGTTGGAATCTAATATCAAATCCTATCTCTGACACTTGTACAAATGTTATTGGTCCTTTGTTCTTCAATCAACTTTTTTTTTTGGGGGGGTGCGACAATGAGAGGGTTAAGTGACTCGTCCAGGTCACACAGCTAGTTGTGTCAAGTATCTGAGGCTGGATTTGAACTTAGGTCCTCCTGAATCCAGAGCTGGTGCTTTATCCACTGCGCCACCTAGCTACCCCCTTTCCCTGCTTTGTTCTTGAAGAGGAGGTGATGTCATGATTTGCAATGAATTAAATTTAGGTGAGGCAGGGTTATTCAAAGTCACCAGCCTCACTATCTCCTCCAGAGCCATCTGGGTCCAGTGGCAAGATATACATTAGGACAACTAGAGATGGCCTTGGATGTTTGAGGTAGTCAGGTTAAGTGACATGCCCAGGGTCACACAGCTAGGAGTGTCAAGTGGCTGAAATCAGATTTGAACTCTGGTCCTCATGACTCCAGGACCAGTGCTCTATCCACTGCACCACCTAGCTGCTCACTTGTACAAATGACAGCAAGGTGGTCATCCAGAAGATAACTAGTGAATAAAGTGAAGCCTCTTAGGTGTTTTCCTAGATATAGTGGGCTATCAAAGTTACTTGCCAACAAGTTGCCAGATATACAGGAAAAAAGTTCCAGACCTTCAGAGTATTATCTCTGTTATGTATGGTGAAGTAGTTGAAGAAGAAGATGGCTGATTTAAAAAAAAAAAGTATTCTAGGTAACTTTACTGTTAACTCCAGGACTTTCAGCTTTTGCTGCCTTTGAAATTTCCCTGATTACTGAAATCTCTATGTGAGATGCTTAGTCTCCTTGACCCTCCTGGCTCAAGACCTGCTTACCTCCTTGAGTATAGAAATCTGTCATAACCAAACTCTAATTATCTCTCTTTATCTATTACTGACACTGCATTTTGTTACCTCCCTCACCACCTACTTCTCTAATTTCCACTCTCTCTTATTTGCATACATGTCAGACCACAAGAGTATATTTGCTAAAATATGTTTTAGAATGGACAGAGACTAAACCAAATCATAAAATTATGCCTCAAGGCAAGGCAATTAAAAGTACTCTGTCTCAATTTTTTAAGCTATTTTCCTTAACTGAAATTCCTCAGGTTTTACTTGGTCCACTATGATTCTCTCTTTGCTTGATGCATCTAGATAATTAATTTCCCTACATATCATTGACATCTTCTCTCTCTCCCTGAATATTGCTCTGTCAGTTTTGAGTTTCTTCAGCCTAGAGGCTGCTAGGTGACTCAGTGTATAGTTGTACTCAGTGATAGGTTAGCCCAAAGTTCAAATCCTGTTCCAGATACTTAGTAGCTTTTGTCCTCTGGGTGATTGACTCAAAATAACCTGTTACAGGTTTCCTTATCTGAAAATGAAGATAATAATAGCATCTATATCCCAGGGTCATTTGAAAAGTGTTTTGTAAACCTTAAAATAGTTGTTATTATAATAATCTCAAGCAATTCAAAAACACCTTGATTGAATACCAGGTTTTGGTTGATCATTCATATTACTATTTTATTGCTTAAGTAACTATAGATCTTCCTTCCCCATACTCAAAGAAATAGAACAAATTTAGTAGATTACCGACCCCCCCCACCAAAAATCCACCTGACACACAGAACAACTCCAATTTATTTTTGTGGTTGCTCTCCCATGCCTCTCAGCAGCAGAGGCAGGTACAAGGATTCTCTGTGGAATTTGCTCCAAAACCAGAGATTTCATGAGAGCTCAGAAGCAGCAAGTAGCTTTTCAATAGAAGCCATAGGAAGAATACCTTCCAGGGAAAAATGGACGGTAGCCACCATAGCCACAGTCACCATATCCATAGCCACCATAGCCTAGGTCTCTGTAGCTGCCATAGTCCAGGCCACGGAAGCTGCCACATCCACAGCCATAACCAGAGCCATAGCCATAGCCAAGGTTACCATAGTAGTTGCTGTAGTAGCTCATTTTGTCAGGATTCACCAATTTGAAGTGATGTCAGTGAGAACTTTTGAGTGTGTATGGCACCATCTGTATGGAGATTTTTATATCCCTCTGCAGGAGATGTGGCACATTTATTTCACAATGGCATAACTCACATGAATGAAATCATGAACATGAAATCACATTATTTTCATGTTTTGTTCCATGATGTAATTACTCCAGCTTATTAAAGGTATTTTCTCTCAATTTACTGTTTCTCTGAGAAGGATCTTCTTGTAATGAAAAATGATTAAGGTGTTGCCAAAGCCTATACTCTTAATATAGCTGATGCCCAACCCAGGTCCCATGATAACCCTCTCCATGGTAACATTGTCCTTCTTTCATTATGCTTGTCAGCCTGGTCTTCTGATCCTTTAGACAACCCATGAAATCCTGTCTCTTTTAAAATTATGTAAAACATTTACATATTAGTCATTTTATATATGAAAACTTGAATCAAAGAAAAAATAAAGTAAAAAATAGCATGCTTCAATCTGTGTTCCATAAATATCAGTTCTTTCTTTGGAGATGGATAGTATGTTTCATCAATAGTCATTTGGAATTGTCTTAGATCATTGTATTGTTGAGAATAGTTAAGTCTTTCACAGGTGTTCATCAAACAATATTGCTGTCTCTATGCACAACGTTCTCTTGGTTCTGCTCACTTCACTATACATCAGTTCATACATGTCTTTCTAGGCCTTTCTGAAGTCATCCTGCTTGTCATTTTTTGTATAAATAGGTCTTTTTCTCTTTTGGGGGATGTTTTGGGGATATAAACCTAACAGTGGTATTACTGGATCAAAAGGTATGCACAGTTTTCAAGTTGGATCTTAAATATAAAAAGGATATAGATAGGAAAAGAGTAGTAGAGAAGAAACCTTGGGCACAGGAAAGGCTAGTGGTATTACTGGATCAAAGGGTATGCACAGTTTTCAAGTTGGGTCTTAAATATAAAAAGGATATAGATAGGAAAAGAGTAGTAGAGAAGAAACCTTGGGCACAGGAAAGGCTAAATATTGTTCCCCAGCCTTCCCACAGAGCTGTTGGGGGGATAGGCTTCAGGGGAGGTGGCAAAGGAGAAGGAAGAAGATGAGGAGATAGTAGTAAAGGATCAGAGGGTTGATGGGTCAGAGATCATGAGCAATTAGTAGTCCTCAGGGGGGAAAACATTGCTGTTGAGAAACAGAGGATACATATTTGAAGATGAAGCCCAAGCAGGGAAGCAAATTTTATCCAAGTCCCAGCTAGGAGTTGAGACAGACAACCAATTTTATAGTCTAAGCAAAAAGTTAGAAACTAAGTTTCAGTGCAAAGGGGAAAAAACACTCAGAGCAAGGTCAGGAAATGAAGGAAGAACATGAAGTATAGGCAACTGACAGTTATCTATTTAAAGTTGTCAACCTGAGAAAAAATTCTTTTATGGTATAAGACATCTAACCATTTACCCTTCTGGCTCAGATCTTTGAATGCAGATATGTAGAATCTATGTAAGGGGTGACACCACGAACACCAGAACCATGACACTCTGAAACTTGATCTGAAAATACCCCACTATTAAAGAATTGGTCACACACAGGATCCAATCAAAATTTAAATAAAAGTTTTTTGTTTTTTGTTTTTATTTGGCACAAGGGTATATGACCAGGAGAAGAAGTCTGAACTTCAACTACTGGGGAGGAACAGATTTATGGCATGTTCCTCCCTCAGCCAGAGTAAAAACAATCCTTTTACAGGGGGTGGAAGGGGGTAGGGAGATAGACTTAGAATTGAAAAGTTACAGCCTTTTTGGGAGTGAAGATACTAGCTATTGGGGAATGGGTTACATGAAACAGTAAATATGTCATAATCCTAATTTAAGATTATTGTCACTACCTGGTCCCAATCATGTAGCAAGCACATCTGGCCCAATTAGGCTCCGGCTATAAATTTCAAGGCGCACAACTTTCTGGTTGCCCATGACACATCTGCTTTGTTATCTGTTTGACTAACCACTATCTGGTTAATTAACTGTTTTGGTTTCATAAGGAAAGAGTACCCTCTAACTGACCCTAGCAAGCAACCAACTGTATTATTTCTCATGGTCAGAGTATCCTCCTCATGGCCAGAGTATCCCTAACTGGACTCAGGCCTACTAGGCTGCTACCACAGGGATGATGGAGAATAAAACTGGAAAAGTAGGTTAGGATCAGAACAAAGAGCATTTTAAATTTCATATTAAGAAGTTTATAAATTAATCAGTACGCCATGAGGAACTGCTTCAAACTTTTGTGGAGGAGATGGCATGCTCTGTTTCACCTCCTCTCAAAAAATTCTCACAAACAACTTCAGTCTATGCTGATACTTCATGTTTTAGCATCTATTCATATAGTGTCTTATGTCATTCTTTAATCATTTCATATGACTAAGTTTAAATTCTCTTTGAGGGTAAGGACCAATGTTTCTATTAAGTACGAGCTGTGCAAAAAAGAACATATCTCTACACAGATTTTTATCTGGACAAAACTGAAGGCAAATAACCAACATTTCTGAGTAGGTGACATTTGGTTTGGGGTCTTCATATTCCTCTATCTATTTCCTTTCCCATTTCAGTTGGGCCTCTTTATCAAGAGGTAAATGTAAACTGGTAAGGATCAATACATCATAAAAGTAAGAAAGTAGCCAAACTTTTATAGGTACTTGTCAAGTCAGTGCTTGTGTGTACTGTGATTTATTGTGTGTGGTGGGGATGAGAGTGAGGGGGTAATGAAATGGGGAAAAAAAGAAATTCCAGAGAAGATAACGATATTGAAAGTGTGGAAGCTCAGAGCAAAAGCAGCTATTGAAGACATCCAGATGGGTGTGCACATGTGAACACAGCTGCTGAAAGAGAAGAGTAAGAAAGAAAAGGACAAAACATTTCCTTTTCTCTAGACTGTTCAAAAATATTTCTGGCTTTTCCTTTGCAAGCGTTAAGGCTGAGAAAGACAATTGCCTTCTTTACTCAAGCTCTTATGGAAAGGCACAATGGCAAAGCTACTCTAGAAATAAATTTTTAAAAACCACTGCCTTTCTCTTCCATTATGCTCAGTACCTTCTAATCTTCCAGATTACTATCCTTTCCCTCACTGGATAAAAGAACAATCTCATCTTGTCATTTTCTGTTTTTTTGTTTTTGTTTTGAGGCAATGGGGGTTAAATGACTTGCCCAGGGTCACACAGCTAGTATTAAGTGTCTGAGGTCGAATTTGAACTCAGGTCCTCCTGAATCCAGGGCCATTGCTCTATCCACTGCACCACCTCGCTGCCCCTCATCTTGTCATTTTCACTTAGTAAATTCAATTCGGAATAGAGGAGCTAAGACTGTGGCTAGAGCTGATAGGTTCTTATTTATTTTATTAGGAAATGGGGGGAGGTAGAGAAAGGGAAAGGAAAATGTAAAGAATTAATTGTTATTTGAGGTTTTTATGTCTCAGCAAGCACTGGCCTGGGGCTCCTCAAACCGCAGGGTGTTCCATCCACTGGTTGTAGCCATTGCCAGGGCTCTGGCACCTCATGTCATCACCACTTGCCGACACCTACATGGGCCTGGCAAAATTATAATGATTGGAAGCCTAGTGAGGGCAGTCATGTGACTCTCAGAGCGGACATCCCATTGGCTGGGGCTGTGTGGGGTGTTTCTATGTTTGGGGGAGGAGAATTGGGTATTCTAGGTGGAAGATGGAAAGCTACATGCATTCTGCTGAGTATTTTCAGCTGATTCCTGGGCAGTGGTATTTTTTCAGGTATTATAATTTCCCTTTTCCCATTTTAGTTCCTTTCCCTTGATCCTACTGATTCTGTTCGTTCTTGTTAAAATAAATCTTGTTCTGTTTTGAGGGAGGCTGCCTGTCTCTTTCCTTGCCCCAATATTACAGCGAGCCGCTTAGCTAGCACTCCACAATTAAAAATTGGTCCCCACAAAAATGAGATATTTGGGGGTGAGTTAACCATCTCTAACTGAGCACAAACACCTAATGGGGCTCTTATCTCCCCCTCATACCTTTTCTTTTCATCTTTTATCTATGGGTCTTAATGGTTCTAGGGACCTACAGTTCATTTCTATGCTCCATCTTTAACCTCATATCTTGTGCCACTGTCATTGGGTTATATATTTCATCTCCAGCCCTAGTCGTCCTTTCATACCTCCTCCCAGCCCCACAGTAGTGATACTGTTATTTCCTAGTCTGGCTATCCACAGCCAAGTAAAATAGATTATGCTGTTTAAGATAATAAAAATACATATTTGGTTCCTTTTAGTATGGAGTATGCAGCAGGGAATAGAGAGTAGAAAGAAAATCTAGAATTCTTCAGTTCTGGATCATCGTGAAACTTTATTATAGACTAATGTAGGAGGAGTAGCAGAAGAAATCCTTAATATTTTTTCTTTTTTTGTTTTTTTGGTGAGGTATTTGGGGTTAAGTGACTTGCCCAGGGTCACACAGCTAGTAAGTATCAAGTGTCTGAGGTCAGATTTGAACTCAGGCCCTCCTGACTCCAGGACTGGTGCCCTATCCACTGCGCCACCTAACTGCCCCAGAATAAATCTTTTATAATGAACATGAGTTCATGAATGTGTGTGTGTATATATTTTATATATATATGTGTGTGTGTGTGTGTGTGTGTGTGTGTGTGTGTGTGTGTGTTTGGATGTGTGGGTGATGATCTTAAATAGCATGTGGCATTAGGGGAAATGGTCAACATGGATTTTTCTAAAAATGATGAAACAATACCAAAATAGAGGGAAAAACCTATATGAAATTTAATCTTGAAAAAATAATACTAAGTATAGTTATTTATCTGAATTATTCAACACTGAGAACTAATTACTAAGCTCCACAGTTATCAGTGTGCATATCATTAATATATGTCACATTAAGCTTGTTCTAAGCTTTATTTGATTACACATACGATAAACCCTTTTCATGTAAGCTCAGTCTTCTATTGCTTGTGTAACATGGTTGTCTATTCACATAGCACACGAATTTACTCACAGTTTAAAACAATTAAAGGGATCATTCATTCATTTAAGAAATAATTATAGTCTTACACAATTACAATCTTTTATGTTTTGTTCTTTTTTTTACTGACCACAGTCACTACTGAAACACAGAATGTATAATAGTTGCTGAATTGAACTCATACCATGTTATGCTTATGTACATATTCAAAATAGGGGAAAGGTATGCTGAAGCCAGCTCAAATCAACTTGAGAACCAACTGTTACATTTTTCAATATGAGCATTTATACTTTGAAAATCTGCAAATGTTATAAATCACAATCTGATACATTGTTTTGTCAGTTGACTATGGTTAAGAGAATGATGGGGAAATGAGAATAATAGAGTTTCAACTTAAAAGGGTGTCACATGTATTTTCCTTCTTGAGAAATAGTTGTTAAACATTTACTAACTTAACAATAAAAAATATTGCTTCTACCCATCTGAACTAAAAGAATGGACCATGATTTGTTAAACCATCTCCTTTAGTGGTAACTAACATGTTTCTATTTATTTCCATATATGATGCACTTACTTATCTGGGAACATGTTACATTCTTCCAGCAGGATATCAGGCTTTCGAAAGCAGACTGTCTCATTAGGGGGGCAAGCTGACAAGGAATAGTCATCATGTTGTAATATTTGTTGATTGATTTATCCTTTCTGATGCCATTTCAAATACTTCTCTCATTTGTATCCATAAAAAAAAAAAGTTTCCTTGCTGGAGGTTAGTTACAGGAAAAGGGAACCTAACTTTAAATATATATATATATATATATATATATATATATATATATATATATATGTTAGGACTCATGAAAAAGTGGAAATAAGTCATGTGGCCATAGTAAGAGAATAATTATTCTATAATCCATTTTTTGAGGAAAAATCATATACAGTTTCCTGTAAGGTAATCATCCAAAACCTAATAAAATCAAATCATGATATAAGTATGGAATTGAATATTAAGGAATGTCAAGTAAGAAGAATACAGAGAATGAGAAAATGTATCAGAAGTGATAGAAAATAAGAAAAAGAAGTAGAATCAGAATAATTTGAGATACTCTAGCTTCAGGTTAGTAAAGCGAATATCAGACAACTGGCCAGCTCCTAGTAAATTCAATGGACACCATTATTGCTCCTTTATTAAAGTTAAACAATTAATCTTAATTTCTTTTACAATTGGCAAAGAACATAATGATAGAGATACATATAGAGTCATTGATAACTACCTTTCTATTATCCTGTTTTACTTAATTTATGACATCTAAGATTTTTACTGTTTTTTAAAATTTTGTTTACTCTTTAATTAGAATTACTCAAAGGAAATTAAGTGAATTATAAAATAAAGTCAACAATAGTCTCTATCAACCTCAATAAGGAATCAAAGCATTAAAAAAAACTATTTTTTCCCCACATAGTTTCAAATATTTAGTTGATTTATTTTCCATTCGCGTGGAATAGATTTATAAAAATAGCTTGTATAATGGAAAGAACTCTAGATTTTGAGTCATGAAAATGTGGATTTTAATCCTGCCTCCACTATTTACTAATTGAATGACAATGGGTAATTCAATTAATTTTTCTGGGCCTTAGTTTTCATCAGTAAAATAGGAGAAATAATAATTTTAATAATTACTTTTGGTCATTTTGTCCTCACAAATTTCCTTTAAACTCTAAAATACCATATAAAACAAGCTATTGCTGTTGCTTTAAAAATATTGTAATTTTGAAATTCAGTTCAGAGCATTTGGTGAAAACAAAAGAAAACAAAACACTGACATAACATTTGCATGATATAATACAAGATTATATTGGATTTCCCAACCTGGTTTGCTTTCATACCTTCAGCTGTAAAATGAAAATCCAATTAGAATTTTTTTCTTCTAAATATACCTCTAACCTTATTTTCCCAATGTATTTTCTTTCCTTTTTAAAAGATTTTTATTGATATGTACATATTTATATTTTTACTTATTGATTTACTTATATTACATCTTTAATTACTCCCCAGTCCTATCTCAGAGAGCCATCCTTTATCACAAATATTTTCAAAATAAAGACTAAGAGGAAAGAAAGGGGGAGAAAAAGCAGTGAAGTTGAGCAATATTAAGAAGCAGTTAGGGGGCAGCTAGATGGCGCAGTGGATAGAGCACCGGCCCTGGAGTCAGGAGTACCTGAGTTCAAATCCGGCCTCAGACACTTAACACTTACTAGCTGTGTGACCCTGGGCAAGTCACTTAACCCCAATTGCCTCGCTTAAAAAAAAGAAAAAAGAAAAAAAAAAGAAGCAATTAGGTGGTACACAGAGTGCAGGGCTGAGTTTAAATCTGATCCTCAGAAATTTTTTAGCTGTGTGACCCTAGGGAAATCATTTAAGCTCCATCCTCCTCAGTTTCCTTAACTGTAAAATGGTGATAATAATAGCCTATTTCACAGAGTAGTTCTGAGGATCAAATGAAATAATATTTGTTTCTTGTTTGTTTGTTTTTAAATTTTTTTTTTTGGTGGGGCAATGCAGAGTAAATGACTTGCACAGGGTCACCCAGCTAGTGTCAAGTGTCTGAGGCTGGATTTGAACTCAGGTCCTCCTGAATTCAGAGCCAGTGCTTTATCCACTGCACCACCTAGCTGCCCAACCAAATGAAATAATATTTGTAAAGTGCTTAGGACAGTGCCAACACATAATAGGTGCTTATTCTATCTATAAAATATATCTAAAAATATCTCACATTATATGCAATATTCCACCTCTATAACCCATATCCTTAATTCTGAAAAGGAGTGGGGGAAGTGTTTTCTCTTGTGTCTTCTTTGGGGCCCAGTTTATGCTATAATTTTTGTGAAATTCTGCTTCAAATATTCCTATTTACCTTTCTGTAGTCGTTGTTTTCTTGGCTCTACTTACTTCAGCTTTTAGAATTTTAAGTGAACCTTTCCATACATTTCTCCATTCATTATGTTCATTTCTTATAGAACAATAATGCCCCATTTCATTTACAGACCACAATTTGTTTAGCACCAGCAGTGCATTAGTTTTCCAATTTTCCCACATCTTCCCCAATATTTATCATTTTCCTTTTTTGTCATATTATCCAATTGGATAGGTGGTACCTCAGAGTAGTTTTAATTTGCATTTGTTTAATCAGTAGTGATTGACAACATTTTATTCACATGATTCTTATAACAACATCTTCACATTATAAGCCCTGAAGGAGGCAAGCTTCAATCCATTGTTGTGACCAGAACCAATTATAAAATATCTAAACATGCTTCAAAGCCCACATGTGAATTGTATCAGTGAAGCACTATGCATGTGTTTAAAAGGAATGAACTTATTGGTCCAGGTTCCAATACATACATAAACCTATTCTCTCAGCTCCATGCTGAAGTTAGAGTGAGAGAGGGTCAGACCTTCATTTTAGTAAATAATTTACCTCAGGTCACATAAGATGCTATCCACTCAGCATATTAGTAGATTTAGTCCCTCAGCTTATGATTACACAAACTTGTAAAGGTGATCACTGGAAGATCCCATAATGAAGACTGAGGTACTTTTCTATCATTTCAAACATTATGTTTATATTGATGGTCAAAATAACTCATTATTTTAAAATTGACACTTCGAGTCATAGAACTATAATGCTCAGAAGGACTTTTATTCTGTTGTCTTCATGTTGCTGTTGGTTCCCAGCAAAACTACCCATTACATAATCAAATATGATGGTGTATTTTGTATTCAAACTCTATATTTTACCACCTTTCCAAAGCGGAGGTGATCAATTCTCATATATCTTCTTCAGTATAAATGTGGAGAATATAATTAGACAGTTTTTATAATTATTTTTTATAATTGTTGTTTTTCACATTTATCACTTCTTACAGTTTTGAAAACTTGTATTATATTCACGTAGCACAATCCATAAACATCCACCAATCTATGTTTTTTCCAGTTCTTTGCTATCATGAAATGTTCTGTAATAAATGTTTTATATACATGAGAGCTTTCTATTTATCATTAACCTCCTGGGGGTATAATCCTATTTGTAGGATATATTTTAGTGGGACTAATTATTATGGTCATTTTTGTAATTTACTTTTAACATAATTCTGTATTATTTTCTATAATTATCAGATGAATTCACAGCTCCACCAAGAGTATAATTAGTATCCTTGTCTCTATACAATTCCTCCAATATGGACCATTCCAATCATTTTGTCATCCTTGCCAATTTGCTAGGTATGAGATGAAACCTGAAGTTTCTTCTGCTTTACATTTTTCTTACCATTAGTGATCTGAAGCAATATTCCATGTGTTAGATAAGAGTTTAGAATTCTAGGGATAACTGTTGTTGTTTTTTCCATATCTGTCAACCAACTATACACTGTGAAATACTTTTGGTGTCATATATTTGTGTTAGTTGCCTATATAAGTGGGATACCAGGCCTTTTTCTGAGATAATTAGTGCAAATAATTTCCCCCATTAACTTCTTCCCTTCTTTTCCTAGATTTTATTACTATAGTTTTATATTATGTTCTAAGGTTAGAAAGTGCTATTCTTCCTTCATTCCTATTTAGTTCCTCATTTTCCCTGACATTCTAGATATTTTGTTCCTTTCAATGCATTGTTATTTTCCCTACCTCTATAAAATATTACCTAGACATTTTTACTCTAGCATGAAATTAATTTGGATAACATCATTTAAAAAATATTGGTACAGTCTATACACAGACATTAATGTGTTTTTGTTTGTTTATGTTTGACTTTATTTTGCAGTTGTACCTATAAAGACTTGAACATACTTTGGTAGATTGATGTATACATATTTTATGCAATCCAACCATCCAATAAGAATTTAGTGATAGGCACAATTCTAGCTTCAGATTCAAAGAAAAAGAAACAGTACTGTCAAAAAGCTTATATTCTATTAGGGGATACAACTTATAAAATATACTTATATATTCAGAAAAAATTTAAGGTATTTCAGGGAGGAAAGGCACTAAAATTTGGGGGCATTTGGAAAGGTTTCATATAGGAGATTATGTTGGAGTTATTTTAAAGGAAGTATAGGATTTTAAGAATTTATAGTGAGGAAAACATGGGAGACAGTCAATGCAATGGCATGGAGATAGGAGCTGGAATACCTTGTGTGAAGAACAGAAAGACCAGTTTTGCTAGAATCCTAAGTGTGAGGAGTAATGTATCATAAAGCTGGAAAGGTACTTTGGGACTAGGTGTAAAAGATGTCAAAAATCAGAAGAAAATTTAAATCTTATTTTGGAGGCAACAGGGAGTCACTGAAGTTTATTGGGTATGAAAGTGATATGCTCAGACATGTTCTGGAGGAAAACCACTGGTTAGTTCTTTGAAGGATGAATTGGAGTAGAGAGAAGGTAGATTGGAAAACCAAGTAGGATGCCATTGTAATAATCTTAATGAAAGATAATGAGGAAAGTAAGTTAAGGCGGTGGTTGTATGAATTGTAAGAATAATAGAGATGAGAGAAATTAGTTGGAAGTAGAAAGACCATGATTGATAATTGATTATAAATATGAGGTGAGGAAGAATAAGGAGTTAAGTATATTGTTTAGGTTGGTAATATGAGACTGGATGATGGTAGTACTTTCTAAAGAAAGAGAAGTTCAGAAGAGGGATGAGTTTGTCATGGGACAAAATGAGTTCTATTGACGACATTCTGAGTTTGAGACTTTTTAAGACTTTTGAAATGCTTAATATGTAATAGGCAATCTGAAATTGAGGCTCAGTAGAGTTTCGGTCATCTACTAACAACATGACAAAAAGAATGTACTGAAAGATAATATTTGAAAGAGCCTTGGTGCAAACCCATAGTTAGAAAATGTAATATACTTGACCAAGGAGTGATCAAATATGGTGAGAATCACAAGAAAGTAGTGTCATGAAAAACCAGAGATCTGACAGGAGAAGGTGGCAAACAGAATCAAATGCTACCGAGAGGGCTAGAAGGATTAGGATTGAAAAAAATGCTAATTTGTCAAGTGAGAGATCACTGGCAAATTCAGAGAGAACATTTTAATTAAGTAATGAGGTTCTTTATCAGAAAAATGGCTTGGCACCCACTTTATTACCAGAAAAAAGAGTAAAGGAGAGGTTTTGGCATAGTGCCAAGGGGTTTTGAGATTAAGCAGAAGGTTGTAGTAAATAGCCTCTGTTTGCAATAAAGTATTAGACAAGGTTTTTAGGGCTTTCCCTTCTATTATTTTCTTCTTCATTTTATTACTGTGATGTAGAACTACTGTTTATGTTTGTAGGTTTATTTTGTAATCTGCTATTTATTAACCCAAATCCTTATTGTTTTGCTAATTCCCTGGAATTTTCAATATAAATCACATTGTCTAGAAATATGCATGGTTTTGTATATTTGTCCTATTTTATACCTTTTTTTACTTGAATTATTCTTATCACCAATATTTCTAGTATTACTATCTAAAACATGTACATGAAATATGAGTCAAAATTGCTGCTATACTTTGATATTTATTGGGAAAGCTTTTAGTGTTTCCCAATTACAGGTGATACTGGGTTTTGTTTTTAGATATATGCTTTTGGTTATATATATTTTAAATGATACCTCTATGCTTGTACTTTGCTGGGTTTTTAGTATAAATAGGTATTTTAGAAGCACAGCCAAGATTGTGGAGTAGAAGCAGCACCTCAGCTTAGTTCTCCCAATATTCTCGTCCAAACAACTTTAACATAATGTGTCAAATTGAATTCTGGAGTGGCAATCTAACAAAAGGTCAAGGTGAGATTTCTTTTTCCAGCCCAAGACAATTTAAGACATCAGTAGTAAAGGTTTTTGACAGTGGTGGTGGTAGGAGAGCTGGCCCAATGCACATGCAATAGCAAGACAGCTGTGGGAATTGGAGGAAATTGTGAAAGCATCAACAGCTTCCAGAGATCTCCACCCAGAAATAATAAGGGAATTGAATAACTAGGCAGACAGAGATTACAGGAGACCTATGTTCTAGCCCTGGGCAAAGGACTGTGTGCTATTTGGCAACTCCATTGCAAATATGCAATTCTAGGCAACATTTTCAGGGCAAAGAGGAGTGATTGTGGTCCCAAGGGAGCAGGAGCTCTGGGTCCAGTTTCTGAGTGGAAAAGGGAACTAGTGTTTGTGGCTTTGGGGGATCAGGGAGCCTTCCTAAGTAACAACCAGTGAAGATAACACCTCTTCCCAAGTCACATATCTTGGAAACACCAAAAAACATACAAAGCCCAGTACTAGCTATGAAAATAGCACTACAAAAAGCCTAGTGCTTAGGATGGTGCATTGACCATGTGAGTAAGATACAACTTTAACATAAAGCTCAAAGTCAAGACACAGACAGGAAAAATAAGAAAAGAAAATGACCTTACTCTAAAAGCTACTATGATAAAAAAGATCAAGACACAAACACTGAAGAAGACAAAGAAAAAAAGCTATTAACAAAGTCTCAAAGAAAAAACAATATAAATGGAAGACAAATACATCAAGAATTTCTGGAAGAGCTAAAGAAAGACCAAAAGTATTATATTAAGAATCAAATAATAATGGTAAGGGGAAAATGGAAAAATAAATTAAAGCAATGAAGGAAAATGATGAAAAGACAATTAATATCTTGGTAAAGGAGGGACAAAAATATTAAAGGAAACAATACTTTTAAAGATAGAATTGGCCAAATGGGAAAGGAGGTACAACAGTTCACTGAAGAAAATAATTCCTTAAAAATTACAATAGGTCAACTGGAAGCTAATGACTTCATGAAACATCAAGAAACAACAAAAAAGTCCAAATAATGAAAAAAAGAGAAGAAAATTGGAAAAACCTAATCAGAAAAAAACAAATTACCTAGAAAATAGATTGCAGAGAGATAATTTAAGAATTTTTGGACTACCTAAAAGCCATGATCCAAGTAAAAGAACTTAGACATTATATAACAAGATATTATAAAAGAAAACTTCCCCAATATCTCAGAACCAGAGGGTAAAATAGACAAAGAATCCACTTATCACGTCCTAAAAGCCTTTTGTGAATATTGTAGCAAATTTCAGAGCTTCAAGGTCAAGAAGAAATTATTACAAGCATCCCCTCAAAAAAAAAACATTCAATTATTGTGGAGCCACAGTCAGGATCACACTAGATTTAGTAGCTACCACATTATGGAACTGGAAAACTTGGAATTTAACAACCTGGAAAGCAAATGAGCTAGGATTACCAAAGAATAAGGTACCCAAGAAAACTGACTATTGAGTTCAGGGAGAAAATTGATATTTAATGAAATAGACTCATTTCAAGCATTCCTGATAAAAAGACCAGAGTTGAATAAAAATTTTGATTTCCACATATAAGACTGATGAGAACTATGAAAAAGTAAATATGAAAAAAAATAATAAAGGATATAATAAGTATTAAAGTAGGTATATTCTTATATAGGAAGATGATACATATAACTCCTAAGGACTTTATCATTATTTAAGCAGTTAGAAGTCTTACATACGTAGATGGCAGAAATATGAGGCAATAATGTTGGAATGGTCTAAAACAAATGGAGTAGTAAGAAAGAAGTATGCACTGAGAGAAGGTGGAACAGCAAGGAAGAATGAGGGAAATTACCTCATATAAAAGAGGTACATAATTAATAGTTTTTACAGTGGAGGGAAACCTATAGGAGGGGTAACACTTAAACCTCTTTCTCATGTAAATTGGTTCAAAGAGGGAAGAATATATATGTATATATCTATATATGTGTACATTTATATGTATATATATAAACACATATATACATATATACATATTTGTGTGTCTATTCATATCTATCAATCTATTTACCTCTCTCTCTCTAAATACACAATATTCAGTTTGGTATAGATATCTGTCTTATCTAAGAGGGAGGTTTAGTGGCCAAATTTTATATGGGTATAGTTAATTGGGTGGTTTGCTGTAATATTGGGGTTCAGAAAATGATGAGGGACCTCTAGGTCCAAAGCTTCCTCCCCTCCAAACTGCCTTTTTTTAGTTATTTCTCCCAGGCCAATAAAAGGCTTAACAGTCTCTTTTCCACAAATAAATCAGGTTTCATTAAAAGTCAAGGACAAGGGAATAAAGAAAGAGAAAAATGGATAATCTCCCTGGCTCTAGCAAAGGCTGTCTCAAAACCCAAACTTGCTTTCAGCTCAGCTAAATCAAAGAGCTGGATTTTATTAACCAGGGGTCTGTAATTTCTATGGCAGCCAGTCTCCAGTCCACTCTGAAAGCTCCTTCAAGGCCAAAGAGAGTGCTACTTCCTCTTTGGGTCCCTTTTTCTACCTTTTTTTCCTCACCCAAAGGGAAGGTCCTTCAAGTTATGTGGCTGAGACTGGTTCCCTGTTGATGATGCAGTCCATAGCCTCTGAAGACACTCCTTCTCAGGTTGGCCAAGTTTAGACTAGGTTTAACAGGGTGGACCAGGTGTGGCTCAAAATCTAATCACCTTAACTGGGTACTTAGTAATTTATCATTCACACCCAATTCAAACAATAATAAATCAATCAAGTCTGACCCCTGGGTGTATGCCAAATTCCATTATTTTACCACAGAGGTAAGAGGGGGATAGGATAAGAGAAAAGGGGTAGGAAATAAGAGGGAGGGCATATTAAGGGATGCAATGGGGAATTCAACTTTCCCCTTTTAGAACCAGATATTTCTAATGATAAAATTTAGAAGAAGGAAGTTAAGAAAATTAACAGAATATTAGATAATTTAGATATGATAGAGCTCTAGAGAAAATGAAATAGAAATATAAAGGAGCATTTTTTTATATGTTAACAAGAAATATCAAAATAAATACCCATATATTAGGTTATAAAAAACTCAGAAACAAATGCAGAAAAGCAGAAATATTAAATGTATCTTTTTTTGACTAACATGAAATAAAAATTACATTCACTAAAGGACCATGGAAACATAAAATTAAAAATTAATTGGAAACTAAGTTATCTAATCACAAATAATGAGTTTAGAATAAAGGGAACAAAAATAGAACAAATGGCAACTTGTAGAAACAATAAATCATTTCATTAAAGATTATGGCAATGAGAAAATATGTCAAAATTTATGGAATGTAGCCAAAGAAAACTTGGGGGTCGGGATTATTTCCCTAAATTCTTAAATCAACAAAAGTGAGGAAAAGCAGATCATTGAATTGGGCATGTGATTAAAAAAAAAACTAGAAAAAGAACAAACTATAAATAGGTCTTTAAGTTTTTCAAAAGATTTCCCCACAGACATTGATAAAATCATGTGGTTTGGGATTTTTTTTAACTGTTTATTTCTCTTAGAATAAATTACATTATTTTTTACCTAATATATTCTTTCATCCCTGGTAAAAATTCAACTTGATCATGACAAATACTTTTTTGGTCATTGCTGTAGTCTTTTTTTTTGCCAGCATTTTATTAAAAACATTTAAGTCAGTATTCATGGATATTAATAGTCTATAGTTCTTTTTATATTCTGTTTATTTGTGTTAGCCGTTAGGACTCTGTCTCATAGAAATGGTAAAATGTTTTCTTAATTTTCCTTTCTTAATTTCATTTTAAAAATTTAATTTTATATTTATGGAGTAAAAGAAGCACTTCATAACAAAGTAGAATAAAAAAGATGACTGCACATGAAACTGCAAACCTAGTATGGACAATTTGCCGTTCCTCTTAAATATATGATATAGAATTATCATGTAAATTCTCCCCCCTCTCCCCTATGCCTTAGAGATTGTTTAATGAAACACAAATGTGTGTGTGCATGTGGTTGTTTGTGTGTATACAATAATGTTGTATATTCTTCTATTTATCAGTTCTTTCTTTGGATACAGATAGCATCTTTCTTCATATGTCCTGTATGTATTTATAATAGGCAAAATGGATGATTTTCTCAAAGTTGTTCTTAAAACAACATTGTTGTTACTTTATAGAATGTTCTCTTCATTCAGCTCATTTCACTCTAGTTATTTCATCCATCTATCCTTGTTTTTCTAAAATTACCAAGCTTATGATTTCTTTTATCAGACTTGTACTCTATCACAATCACATACCACAACTTGTCTAGCCATTCTCCAATTGATGGGCATCTCCATGATCTTTGCAACCACAAAGAGAGATGCTATAATTTTTTTAGAGCATATAGGCTTTTTTTCCTTTTTGCTTAATCATCTTTGGAGATACAACTTGTAGTGGTATTTCTGGGTCAAAGGGTATATGGAGTTTAATAACTTTGGGGGCATAATTACATATTGTTCTCCAAAATGGTTGGAGCAGTTCACAGTTCCACCAACAATGAATTAGTATCCTATTTTTTCCACATCCCTTCCAAGATTTTTTGCTTTTCCCTTCAACTATTTTAGCCAATATGATAGGTGTAAAATGATATATAAAGCTTGTTTCAATCTGTATTTCTCTGATGAATGATGATTTAGAGCATTTTATATGACTATACCTTGTTTTGATTTAATCAGAAAATTACTTGTTAATATCCTTTAACATCATTTAGGGAATGACTCTTATTCTTATATATAGGACAAAGTTCTTTAGATATTTGAGGTATCAGACATTTATCTAAGAAATTCTAAAATTCCCCTCCCCTGAATTTTCTGCTTTCCTTCTGATTTGGATATATTTTTCTTCATTTGCACAAAACCTTTTTAATTTAAGGTAATCAAGGGGCCAGCTAGGCAGTGCAATGGATAAAGCACCAGCCCTGGATTCAGGAGGACCTGAGTTCAAATCCGGCCTCAGACACTTGACACTAGTTGTGTGACCCTGGGCAAGTCACTTAACCCTCATTGCCCAAAAAACAAAAAACAAACAAACAAAAAAATAACTGTGGCCAATATAACATACTTGGGAGTCTACCTGTCAAGATAAACCCAGGAACTATATGAATAGAATTTAAAGTAATAAAAATTATCCATTTTATACCTTACTCTGCTCTCTTGTTTATTATTAAATTGTTCCCATACCATAAGTCTGATAAATAATATGTTCTATGTTCTTCAATTTTTTTGAAGATCTCTTTATATTTAGCTTATGTATCCATTTTGACCTTATCTTGCTGAATAATGTATGATATTGATCTATGCCCAATGTCTACCATATACATTTCCAGTTTTCTCCCAATTTATTCTTACCAAATAATGAATTTGGATCCAAAAATCTTAAATATTTAAATTTGTCAAAATATTCAGAATACTTTATATAGGATAGTTATTATATTTTTTCTTTTAAATTTGATAGGGTGGAGGAAAGAAAGTAATTTGCCTGAGCTCTCCCCAAGACCCCTCCAAATATCTTCAAATAATGCCATAAGACAATTTCTGGAATAGCAGAACCCACAAAAAAACAGGGTAAAATAATTTTCCAGTCTAAGACAACTTAGAATGTCAGCAAGAAAGGTCTATTGTACTAGGGTGAAAGTGAAGCTCAACCCAGGGCAGGCCTGGCCAGCACAGACCAAGCCCCAGCCACAGCAAACCAGGAGCAGGTCATGGGAGCCTCTGAATTGGCAGTGGCAGCAACTACTTCTGAAACTCTTAGCCCACAGAGGGTAAGGGCATCAGACAATTGGCCAGAAGGAGATTAAAGGGATTTCTTTGCTAGTGCTGAGGTATAACTGTTGTTTTGCCCATACTCAGATCCAGGCCACAGTCTTGGGTGTTGGTCACAGGTTGGGTAGGAGCACAAGCACACCAGAGCTTGCAGCCACAGTAGAGCAGGGCATAGTTACAGGGCAGAAAAGCAGGCCTGTGGTTGGTGGCAGACCAGAGCACAGGCCAGGAGAGTAGTAAACATACCTCTCCTTAAATCATACCACCTTGGAAGAACTAAAAACTTACAAAATTCCTAAAAGTATCTCTAAAATTTGATATTATTCATCTATAAATCCCATCAGGACTATGTTTTTTTAAGAACTTTTTTCCATCTACTTTGATTTATTTCACCTTCACATTGGATTATTTAAGATTATGTAATATTTAATATCTCTATTTCATATTCTGCCAGCAATGGGAGATGGAAACTTTGTTACTAGGTTAGCCTCAGGAAAGTGAGAGATAATTTTGCCTCAATAAAAATTTCCTTTACTTATGAAAAGAAATATATGGATTCTAAGGGTGAAGCTAGCACTCAGAGTATCACTGAAAATATAAAGCTCAAGAAGGGATGTCAAGGCCTTGGGGATGGACATAGAAAAAGTTGAATTACATTAGAGTCTCCCTTTTCATCACAACACTTATCCTTATACTAGCTAACTTTAAATTATACATTGATTTTTCTTTTAGCCTTTTGGTCTCCCAGTATATTAATCTTCTCAACTACCATGACATATCTTCAGTGTACCTTAGTTACTCATATGTGGTTTCATAACACATTTCAGAATCAGTTAAACTTTGCTATCTCCACAGCTTGAAATCTGACTTTCAAACCCAGTACTCTATAGAAACCTTATCAAAAGTTATCACTGATCTTTTAGGTGTTACATAAAATGGATTTTTCTCCCCATCTCCTGCCTTGAACTCTCTTTGCCTTTTGAAACAGTTGACTTATCTCTCTACATATATACTTTCTTCTCTTAGAAAAAGCATCTTAGATGCTTTTCTGTTTTTTAAACTGAGGCAATTGGAGTTAAGTGACTTGCCCAGAGTCACACAGGTAGTAAGTGTTTTGTCTGAGGCCGGATTTGAACTCAGGTCCTCCTGACTCCAGGGCTGGTGCTCTATCCACTGCACCACCTAGCTACCCCCTATCATGCTTTTCTTCTAATTGACTCATCTTTCTCTGAATCATTTGTTGGATCTTCATCTATCTGCTTGCCCCTAATCTTGTGTGGTTTGATAGTTTTCCCTAGACCTTTTCCTCTCTCCTCTCTCCTCTTCCTTTTTTTCTCCCTCTCCTTCCCCACCCCTCAAATTTTCCTATGGAGTAGTTCAAGTGGAACAAAATTCTTTGAATTACATCATATTGACAAGCAGGGGAAAAGGTTATGGTATCCAATTCTATTCATGGACATAAAAGTCTTATAATGTCTCAAAATATAAACACATTATGGTGTTATGGGCATCATTACTTATAATACTACCTATCTGAAAGAGAATGGAGTAATGCATTATTTGCAATGGAAGAACCTACTTTTCTTAAGTGGCATTGTATGTGCAAACACAAAGTGTCAAAAAGAATAATACTTGAATTTCAGTGACTCAGTTCATTCAACATGTAGTAATTCATGCATAACTGTACTTTATTTTGCCACTTGGTCATTTTTCAGTCTTTTAAAATATGTACTATAAATACATTCCTATTATTTAATGTATGGGACTAGCAGCATGCTTTTATCTGACAGCACAGAATAACTGCGGACTCTTTGGATTCCTAACTTAAATTTACGCTAGCCTAATGAAGAGAGATGTCACTATATTTATAATTTATGAAATTGAAAAAAGTATTCTGGGTCCTTTCAATCCCTTGAAAAATCATCCCGTGGATGTGTTGTTCAGAAGATAACCTTGGTTTTCAATGATTCCCTTAAAAATGGAAAGAGTACTGGAAGATTCATTACACAAGTTTTAATTCCAGTTTCATCACTAATAAGCTTGGACAAGTAAGCAATTTAAATTCTGTACTTCATATTCCTCATTTGTCAAGAGGGGATAATAACATGTCCTACCCTCACAATGCCATAGGGTGTTTTAAGATCAAATGAAGAGGCATACATGAAAGTGTTTTTGAAAAGTTGAAGCAGCTATACATGCATAAGGTATTATTGGGAAAAGTAATAATAGCCTTAAGCTGTCCTATGGATGACACAAGCTCACTTCACAGGCTATAGCTAATAGCCATCCATTTCCCACCTACTATAAGACAAATTGAGAACCCCACAATGGAAAGATTTTGAATGAGTTTGTTCCTTTTACATTCATTCCTTTAAAGAAAATCTGAATTGTTTTTCAATTTGCAATGCTTTAACATTTGTCATTCTTTCAAATTATCTTTCTTTCCTTTAAACTTAAGACATAATGGTGCACCTTCCCCCTCCCCCCTTCCCACTCAGGTAGTAGAAGTAAGTTAATAAAAAAACTTTACATTTCCACATTCATATTACTGTTCATTAAAATGATGTCAAATCCTATTATTAACATCATTTTTTTTTCTATTTGCCTTTATGAGTACATAAAATATATGTACATGGAGGAAGAGAGAGACTGCTAAAATGTGGAATCAATGTATATATACATATATCAATGTACATATTGCAGATTTATATACACAAATATGTCCATCTACATGCATACATAAATATATGTATAAATATATGTATACCCATATGCATATGTATGGTATCTATCTATCTATGTATCTATCATCTCTCTCTCTCTCTCTATCTATCTATCTACCCATCTATCTGATTTAGGCAGTAAAGTGACTCAGTGAATAGAATTCTTGGAGTGAAGTTGGGGTCAGAAAGATTCAAATTTAAATTCTACAACAGAGAATTAATATCTATGTATCCTATGGTGAATGACAATCTTTCAAAGTTTCATTTTCCTTATATGTAAAGTATTGACAATAATAATACTTAATTCTTAGGATTGTTGTGAAGATCAAATGAGATAGGCTATATAAAACCCTTCATAAATTTTTTTTTTTGGTGGGGCCATGGGGGTTAAGTGACTTGCCCAGGATCACACAGCTAGTAAGTGTCAAGTATCTGAGGTCAGATTTGAAGCCAGGTACTCCTGAATCGAGGGCTGGTGCTTTATCCACTGCACCACCTAGCTGCCCCCTCTTCATAAACTTTTAGGAGTTATTATAAATATTTGCTATTCACCATTATTTTTATTGCTATTAATATTTTTGTTACGGTCATGATAATGGCCAAGTCTGGTTGACTAAACAAATTTCTAATACTCCTTTTGATCTCAGGTTCAATTTATTGTGCATGTTCTAGAATAACTATATCACATACATATGCAAATAAGTAAAATATATGTATACCTATAAATGTATGTGTGCATATCTATTTTGTTTTATATTCTAATATATTCATGCATACATAAATACACATTTCCATATGTATGTATATGCAGCAAGATGGTGTAGTGGATAGAGGGTTGGATCTGGGGTCAGGAAAGCCTGAGTTCATACATGGCCTCAGACAGTTACTAGCCATGTGATCTTTGGCAAGTCATTTCTTTTCTCCTAGTCTCAGTTTCCTTATTTGTAAATGTGAGTAATAACAGTACCTATCTCACATGGTTGTTGTGAGGATATAAGTAAATGATATTTGTAAAGTGTTTTGCAAGCTTTAAGATTCCATAAAGAATACATAAAAAGCTATAAAACATGACTGAGACAGCCTGGTCAGACTTGATCCTGTTTCTGTGGTAGAGTTGGAATGACTTGTTGACATTACTGAACCCCAGTTACTATTTTTACTTGGTAGAAACAGAGTGATTAAATTTCCGTGGCTTCTGAGCCCTAAAAACAAAACAAAACAAAAATAAACTTTATTAATCTGTGTCTGTATACTTACCTGATTTATTTCAGTTTGACATATTCAAAGTTACCTAAAATTTTTACGTGGTAGACTGATATATTTGAAAAGCTGATTAGATGTTTGCTTACTTCTGAGAAGAAGAAAGTACTTCCCATAGGGGAAGGAGGGCTTGAGCAGGTCAAACTCAGCCTGCTGTCCTGATAGAGCTGTCCAGAATTTGAATTCACTTTGTGTTTTTTGTGGCAAATCCCAGACTAAGGGCAAAATGAACTCAGGGTGTCTATGCTGTAGACTGCCATATGTTCTCATTGTTTCATTGGTTTTGATCTCAGTTAATTACAGCAAGGTAAATTCTCTGTGACCATGAACTGGGTCTCTTTCCCTTGGAGTTGAGACTCCAAAATGATAAAATTTCTTAGTTAAACTCTGATCATTTTTTCATTGAGAAAGCAAGTTTATTGATGGCTTGCTGAACATCCTATAATTGGTAGGTGGAAAGCCAGGACTAAAACAGAGCTTTCCTTTGTTTCCTGCTTGATGTACTTTCCTATCTCTATATTCAATTCAATTCTAAAATCATTTATTAAGTGCCTTCCATATATCAGGCACTATGCTAAGCATTGAGGACACAAAAAAGAGGCAAAAGATAGCCTCTGTCCTCAAGAAGCTTACAGTCTAATGGGGGAGACAACATGCAAACATATACATACACGTGTTTACAGTTAGAACCAAACATGGAACAACTGATTGTTTTAAGATTGGGAAAGAAGTATGACAAGGCTGTGTATTATCACCTTATTTATTTAACTTACATGCAGAGTATGTCATGTGAAATGCCAGGATGGATGAATCAAAAGCCAGAATTAGGGTTACTGAGAGAAATAGCAACAATATCAGACATGCAGATGAAACCATTTTAATGGAAGAAAGTGAGAAAGAATTAAGAAGCCCCTTGATCAGGGTAAAATAGAAGACTATAAAATCTATCTTGGAGCTTAACATTTAACAAAAAACAAAACAACAAAAAACTAAGATGATGGCAACTGACCTCATCACTTCCTGGCAATTAGAGGGAGAAGAAATGGAAGTAGGTGTAGATTTTATATTCTTGGACTCAAAGATCAGTGTAGACAGGGATTAAAGCTATCAAATTAAAAGACACTTGCTAGGGCAGCTAGATGGCGCAGTGGTAAAGCACCATCCCTGGATTCAGGAGTACCTGGGTTCAAATCCAGCCTCAGACATTTGACACTTACTAGCTGTGTGACCCTGGGCAAGTCACTTAACCCTCATTGCTCTGCCAAAAATAAATAAATAAATAGATAGATAGATAGATAGATAGATAGATAAATAGATGAATAAACAAAATAAACTATTATTAAAAAAAAAGACACTTGCTCCTTGGAAAGAAAGCAATGGAAAATCTGCAGAGACATCACCTTGACAACAAATGTCTGTATGTATAGTCAAAGCAATAATTTTTTCAATAGTGATATATGGTTGTGAGAGTTGGAATATAAGGAAAATAGTGCTACAAAATCAACATTTTTGAATTGTGGTATTATTAATGACTTTTGAGGGCCCTTTAGACAGAAAGGAAGTCAAATCAGTCAGTACTTAAAGAAATTAATTCAGACTACTGCTTGGAGAGACAAATACTGAAGCCAAAGTTTTAAGACTTTGGCCACATAGTGAAAAGACAGGATTCACTGGAAAAGATCCCAATGTTGGGAAAGATGGAAGGCAAAAGGAGAAAGGGATGATAGAGAATGAGATGGATAAATAATGTCATAGAAGCAACAAATATGAGCTTTCACAGATTTTAGCAGATATTGGAGAAATAGAAGGACCTGACATTTTATATATGTTCCATGAGGTCAAAAAGAATCAGATATGACTGAATGAATAAAGAGCAACAACAAATATATTTGTGTGTATACATGCATATACATATATTATATATACATATATAGATATCAATCAACCTATATATAAGATTAAAAGGAAATAATTAAAAGAAAGAAGGAACTGGAATTACCAGGGGTTAGGGAAGACTTCCTGTAGAAGGTAGGATTTAGGTTGGGACTTAAAAGAAGTCAGGAAGGTCAGTAGTCACAGTGGAGGAATAAGCATGGGGGAATGCCAGAGAAGATGATTAAATTGAGTGTCTTCTTCCTGGAACAGCCAGTAGTCCAATGTTATTGAATTAAAGTGTACATATCAGGGAGTAAGGTGTTAGAAGATTAGAAAGGTAGAGGGAGATAAGTTTTGAAGGGCTTAAAATGCCAAACAGAGCATTTTGTATTTGATCCTGGAGGCAATAGGATCCACTAGAGTTTACTGAGTAGGGGGAGGAGGGTGGTGTGTGTGTGTGTGTGTGTGTGTGTTGGTGTGTGTGTGTGTGTGTGTGTATGTGACACATGATTAGAACTGACCTTTATGAAAATCTCTTTAGTAACTGAATGTAGGATAGATTGGAGTGAGGCAGGCTGTATCAATAGAAATTTGTTATAGTAGTCCAGGTATGAGGTTATGAGAGCTCACACTAGTGTAGTGGCAGTGTCAGAGGAGGATAGGGTACATCTTCCAGAAATGTTCCCAAGGTGAAATTGACAAATCTTGACAACAGCTTGGATATGGTGGGTGAGAGATAGTGAGGAATCCAATATGATTCCTCAGTTTTGAGCCTGAGGGACTGGGAGGATGGTGTTGCCCTCGAGAATAATAGGGAAAGTAGTGGGGGAGAGTTTCAAGAGAAAGATATTGAGGTCTGATTTGAATTTATTGAATTTAAGATATCTACTGGACATCTAGTTTGAGATGTTGGAAAGGAGCTGGAGATGTAAGTTTTTTCAAACAGACAATCACAACTTCATGAAACTTACATAAAAACTAGGTTTATTGAAAGAAGAATAAACATGTATATGTAAACTAAAGAGTTCACAATCCATACAGAAGTTTGTATATTAGTCACAGTACAACAAAGGGAGGAGGAAACAAAAATCAAAATCTAAAGGGACCCAGTATAGGAGAGGGGAAAGGCACAGTAAATGTGGGAAAAGGACAAAACCCCTCCTGAAAGGGTGGAGCAAAGTGATGGCAAAAGCAACATTCTTTTTCCCTTGGGAACTGCTAGAACATGAAAATAACATGGTCTGCTTATCTACAAGGGTCACAGCTGAACAAGCAGTTCTTTTTTAGCCTGGTGCAGGCTGACTGGTGCCTGTCTTGACTTCTAAGGACATACAGGGAGTTCAGTTTGGGGTGCAAACAACAAATTATATTATGAAGGTGCGGGGAGTGGAGCTTTGTCCTTGATACATTTAGGGCTGCCTGCATATTCTGGGTCCGTTGTTTCTGGAAAACATGGCAACTCAAAAACAAAACAAAACAAAGACAAGTGCAGAGGATCCCTTAACATTCCTTAATAGTTGGGAGGTCAAGAGAGATTGGGGCAGGAAAGATAGATTTTAGAATCATCAGCATAAAGATGATAATTAAATCTGCAGGAGGTAATAAGAATCTCAAGTAAAGTCTTATAGAGAAAGCAGAGAGGAGGAACCAAGGTAGAACCCTGAGAGACACTTATAGGTAGAGGGCATGATCTGGAGGGGGACCCATCAAAAGACATGAAGAAGGAAACTTCAGAAAGTTAGGAGGAAAACCAGTAAAAAGTGGTATCCTAAAAAGCTAGCTAGAAGAGGGTGTAAAGGAGAAAGGAAGAACCAACAGTGGAAAAAAGCTGAAGAAAAATCAAAAAGAATGAGAATTAAGAAAAGACCACTGGATCTGGCAATTAGAAGATCATTGGTTACTCTGGAAAGAGCAGTTTTGATAAAATGATAAGGTTGGAAGCCAAATTTTGAGGGGTTAAGAGAGTGAGAGGAGATTAAATTGAAAGGTTCTCAGCTAAAAGAGTGGGGAAAGGGGAAGCCATGAAAACTTTGAGAGATGAAAAGATTTGGAAAAGCTGCTGTGGAAAGTGGGATAGTGAGTTGATTAGGGAGGTATAATAGAATTACTTAGAAGCAGTGTGGGCCTAGTTGAGGTGATTTAACATCAAATTTTAATGCATCCAGTCAGAATGAATGTGTGATTTTCTCCACCTTAGTTCAGCAGCACATGCTTAAGGGCCAAAGCAAAAAATGGTGGAGGTAATTCAAGGTTGAGGATAGGCTAGGTGTGATATAATTAGGGGGCTAGGATTCCAGAGAGGAAGACAATATAGAGTTGAATTAGTTCACCAAAGTGTCAAGATGTGAAGAGAGAGAATGGCTACTGCAAGGCTGATAACCTGAGAGAGAACAGAAGAGTCAAGCAATTGGAAGTGGTGAGGATGAAGAGTGGGATTTTGTAAGAGGAGGTAGAAGAAGAGGAGAAAAATAAATAGATTTTGGTCTGATAAGGGGATTTCTGAATTCTTGAACATTGAAGTTTCCTTGACAGGGTATGATCATCTTTGTGTGTGGCTGATGTAGGGTGGAGGAATAGCTCTTGGGAGATAAGAAGATTGAGGAACTTAGTGATTATTGTCTTTGAGGGAAAATCAATAAGCCCTCAAGGAACTTACAGTCTAGTGGGGGAAAAGAAATACATAAAACAGATCTAAAAATGATGAAAAGGAGGTAGGAATATGAGGTACCCATTGAGTAGGAAGCATGGTGTTGAAATCCAGAGAGTCAGAAGCAGAACTGGAAAGGAATGGAGGATGTCTTAGACATTGCCCCAAACTGTAGGTTCCCAGATGAACTCACTAATGGGAAAGGGGGCTGAATGGGTGTGTGGGGGGGGAAGGGGGGATGTTCTTCATCTATTTTTTTTGTGGGGCAATGAGGGTTAAGTGACTTGCCCAGGGTCACACAGCTAGTAAGCATCAAGTGTCTGAGGTCGGATTTGAACTCGGGTCCTCCTGAATCCAGGGCCAGTACTTTATTAGCTGGGCTACCTAGCTGCCCTGGAGGGAGGGAGTCTAAGATGACCAGGACACACTGGCCTTCTTGTTGGAAGTCTCAGTAGGAGGAAACTTCCAGAGCTGAGGAGGCAGGTGAGGCACAGGATGAAAACTGCAGTCAGAAGGAGAGCTGGGGAGGAGAGATATATTTATCTCAGTGACTAATACATATGGTAAAGCACAGCAGAAAGAGAAATGGATTTGAAATGAAATTCAAGCATTACTACTTACTGACAAGGTGATCTTAGACAAGTCACTAACACTTTCTGACACGTAAGTTTCTTTCTCTAAAATGGGGTTATTGCACTAAATGATTCTGTTAAAGATTACTTACATGTCTAAATCAGTGTTCATCCAAATACATGAAATTTCAAATATGACAAATTAATTCTGTTTTATCAGTTTCATAAGTTAAATTAAATGGCACAGGTAGGATTAATTTACAATTCAAATTAAATCTTTAAAAGAATGTTTACCCTTTTAATATATCTTTATCTCAACCAATAGCACTCTCATTTTCTTTAGGATTTTAAGAGGACTCTAGTTCCCTTAAAGCTGAAGAGGAAAAAATAGTAATGACTATTTTTTCTGCCTGTGTATTTGTTTAATATTGAGTATAATGAATACCTGATGATCAATGAACAATCATTAAAGTGGGGAAATACTTTGAACAAAGAAAACCTCATTAATCAGATGAGGCTTCATCCCAAATTCTAGACTTGAAACTTTGAATAGAAAAGAGATATCATTCAAAGTATAAAGCTATATACTTGTTATATGTGCATGGTGAAACCTCAAACTCAAGCAAGAAAATCTAAAGTTATTTCCATAATTTTTAGTTTTTCTCTTTTGTTGTCATTATCATTGTCATCATTTGTTTTGCAACTGCCAGAACTAAGGATGGAGTTTTTACTCCTCCTTGAATATTCTTGGATTTTTCACCATATATCATAAAATTTTTATACTATTTAGATTTTATATCTTTCTCAAGTAAAAATGGCTTCAGATTTCAATTGTGTTAGTAGTGGCAGCCCTCCTTTCTGATGAATTCTTTGTAGGAGGCAAATTCTTTGTTGCTTTTTGGTGTGTGTGTTCATGTGTGTGTGTGTGTGTGTGTGTGTGTATGTGTCTGTGTGTCTGTGTGCATGCACACACACATTTAAGATATAATCAAAAGCATTTCCTACAACCCACCAAATTCTAATCAACCGAAGACATCAGAGTTATTTTTTTATTGCTCACTACATTAGCGTATTTTCATAATAGAAGCATTTTGCTTTATGTGAGAACAGATGTATTTGTGACTATTTGCACTAAAATAGCAAACATTACAGTAAACCAACAATTTACAGTTAGCTGGCTGAGATTTCTCTTTAGTACACAATTAGTGAACAATGAAGAACTCATTACCTCTTATTTCAATACAGTCAAGGAAACAAACAATTAAAGTTAGTGATGTGAATACACATGTAATTTTTTTTATCCTTTTTTTTTCTTCCTGAAACAGCAAAATCTTGGTCAGCCTGTAGGGAAATCTATGGCTAAGATAATTCATTGAAATCTTGTACTTGTTTGATTCCTCTTCCATTCTCAGGATATGAGTCCCTGAATTCGGGAAGGTACAACAACAATGTGGAAGTGGAAGAAAGGCCCAACTTCTTATAAATTCTGATGAGAGAGAGAGAGAGAGAGAGAGAGAGAGAGAGAGATCAGTAGAGCAAATACTTACTAAGTTATTTCTTTATGCCAGGCATTCGGCTTTGTGCTATAGATAAACTAAAAATATAGTGCTTTCCCTCAAGGAGGTTATATTATACATAATGGGAAAAGAAAGACCACACATAATGGGGAGTTTCTATGGGTTTCTGGCATAATACACGAAGTGGTATGACTGGAGATGTCCAGTTAGTTCTGTGGAAGCCTGCCACTGAGCAAAATATAGCCAAGGATGCTTTCCAAAGCCTAGCATTATTATTTCCATTTTAGAGATGAAGAAACAGAAACTTCATACGAACTGTGAAATGACTTGTCCATGGTTATAAAAGTGGTAAGTTTCAGATGCAGAATTTGAATCCATATCTCTTGACTCTCGGACTAGGACTTTCTTCAAACAAGAACTGAGTATTAGGCAATATATACTTGACAACAATGTGGTCATTGAACATATATTCAGACTAAAGTGCAAAAGAATTTGGATAAAAAATGAGCAGTATAGAGAGTCTGAAGCTTCATAATCATGTCGATGACTAAAACAGTATAATAGTGTTCTCTACTGCTCCTGAATTTGTCCATGGTTTCTCTGATGTTAGGAAAAACCCCATAGTACCTGGTCCATTCTTTACTAGAGTGAACAGAGATGTGATACTACCTAATTGTTGTATCAGAGAAGGCAGGAGAGAATAAGTATAAGGCCCCCTCCAGCCTAAAGTTTTTCCCCATTCTAATCAGTTCTTCACACTGATGACAAACTGATTTGCCCAAACAGATATCATCATGTTACTCCCTCACTCAAAGTCCAGGGGTTCCCTATTTCTGCTAAGAATTTGCCAGGTGTCTCAGAAATCCTTCCTACCATTCTAGTCTCATTATACATTACTCCTCTTCCTGAACTCTGCATGCAGATCAACTAAAGTGTTTTTTTTCTCTCTACTCTTTACACGTAGCACTCTGTCTCTTGCCTTTAAAGCTGTTGACTCCAGTGCTTGGAATGCATTCCTTCCTCAGCTTGGGTTCCTTTAAATAGCTCACTTCCTTCAAACTTCAACTCAAAAGTCTACCTTCTCCAGGGACTGTTCTGATCTCCACAACTGCTAGCTCTTCCCTGAGTTGCATTTAAGTGTCTTGTATTTATTTTGCATTTATTCTGTACACTTGTGGGAGTGCATACACATATGCACATGAACTGTTTAACACAATAGACTGTGAGTTCCCTTAGAATTCTTCCTTCCTTCCTTCCTTCCTTCCTTCCTTCCTTCCTTCCTTCCTTCCTTCCTTCCTTCCTTCCTTCCTTCCTTCCTTCCTTCCTTCCTTCCTTCCTTCCTTCCTTCCTTCCTTCCTTCCTTCCTTCCTTCCTTCCTTCCTTCCTTCCTCCCTCCCCTCCCTCCTTCTTTCCCTCCCTCCTTCCTTCCTTCCTTTTCCTATTTGATCCTTGGCATCTGGCACAATTCTTTGCTCATAGTTGTTGAATAATTGAGAAATAGACACTCTTGGCACATAAATCCTGATGGTAAAGCAGCGCCCCCCTCCGCCCCCCGCCCCCATGACTTAATGACCCTAGACTTTTGTGCTGTGCTAGTTCCTTTTTCTATGTTTCATAGATTTTTATCCTGATTCTAAGATCACTCTTATTCTATTAGTTTTATCAAACACTTCTTTATATCTCCATTACCCTAGTGAGAAGCATTGTGGGATAGAAGATAGAGGGCTGGCCTTACAATAAGAAAAAACTGGAAAAACCCCTAACAGCAACCAGCTCTGTGACCATATGCAAACTATTTAACCTCTTAGTACCCCAGTCAGCCCTCTAAGAACGAGGTAGGGTTATGTGATGGAAGGAGTAATGTCCGTGGTATCATTGGACCTGAGTTCAAATATTGACATCAGAATTTTTACTGCCTGTGTAAACTTGGACATCTCTGCCCTATTTTCCTTATCTACAAAATAAGGAGGGTTGGGCTTAGAAGATCTCTCATGTCCCTTACAACTGTGAATCTATGACACTATCACTACAAGTTATTTATGGACTGTTGATCTATATGTGTGGAGTGAGTTTCTACACTGGGAGTTCCTCTCACTGAAAAAAGTGTAGATCCCAGCCAAGAAAATCTAAATATCCATATGAGGTACCTAAGTAGAGTATAATGCATGGATTTTGTGCTAGCTATTTTTGTTCAGTGTAGCTCAGAGCCCTTTTATTGCTTATTCCCAGTTTCCTGGCTACCTACTGTTAAGATAATGAAAGTCTGACCACTGGATAAGTGAGCGTTACTATATTCAGACTGAAGAACATGTATTTACTATATTCTATTTAAAGGCTGTGTTCTCTGAATGCCATCAAATTGAAATAAATTATAAATTTCAGCCAAAAATATTTTGTCTCCATTAATATAGAACCAATGAACAGCTGTGTTAGTAGCTCAAACTACATGGTGAATATATAGGCAATTTGTTCAGAAATTAATGTTCCCACTCTTTAAGCGTGAGGTTGACACTTTCACTTAAATTACCTGCTTCCCTGCTGAGGCCCTATCCCTACTTTCATTAACTACAGGGCTCCAGTGTAAGCTATAATCATAATAACTCATGTTCCTATTGCACTTTAAGGATTACAAAGCATTTTCCTCCCAATAACCCTTAGAGGTGGATAGAACAAACATTAGTATCCCTACTTTGAGGGGCAGCTAGGTGGCACAGTGGGTAGAGTGGCAGGCCAGAAGTCAGGAAGACTCATCTTACTGAGTTCAAATATGTCCTCAGACACTAGTTATGCAATCATGGACAAGTCACTTAATCCTTTCTGCCTCAGTCTCCTCATCTGTAAAATGAACTGGAGAAGGAAATGGTGAACCACTCTAGTATCTTTGCCAAGAAATAGACTCATGACGAGTCAGACACAATCGAAATAACTGGACAACAATGATACCCCCACTTTTTAGACACAAAACCTGACACTCGGGAATTTCCTAAGTATCACTTAGTAATAAATGTCAAAGATTATGTTCAAACTCATATTTCCGAACTCCAGCTTAGTCAGTGATTTGTTCCACAATACTCTTCATACTCTACAAGCACTGCCCCTTCACAAAGTGGATTCATATCATCATTGTCCAGTACTTAAGTACCCTCAAAGTGCTAAGCTGTTTTTGAGATCTTAAAAAATAAAAGATAGCAGTGGACTAAGAATAAGAAGTCCTGTATTCCAATATTCTATTAAGCCAGAAGCCTTTACTGATCCTCAGGGGCCTGTGATTTCTTCCAAAATGGACATATTTATTTGATTCAAATTGTGCAAACATTTTCATATGTACATATGCATTTCCCCAACAAAACATGAGCTTCTCAAAAACAGAGATTGTTTCATCTTTATCTTCATATCCTCAGTACTTAGCACAGTGCCTGGTGCATAGTAGATTTGGAATCAGGAAAACCTCATCTTGAATCCTGCCTCTGATGCTTACTAGTTAGATAGCTTCCGTATTACTATGGGTCCATACCTTATCCTAAGGGGCTCCTAGGTGGCACAAGTGTGCTAACTGGGTTCACTACACATTTATATTACCTGATGTCAACTGTAATCTCATCGAGCTATGATAATCCTTTTAAAACAAATTAATTAACTCACTATCTCACTCACCACAGTGGCTCTTCCAAACCTTCTTCTGAAGTCCTCCAAGTCATACCTCCTTGCTTGAGAGCAGGTACTATCTTTTGCTTTCTTTGAATCTCCAGCATTTAACCCAATAACTGTCACATAGTAGGTGTTTAATAAATGTTTCCTGGGGGGCAGCTAGGTGGCGCAGTGGTTAAAGCACCGGCCCTGGATTCAGGAGTACCTGAGTTCAAATCCGGCCTCAGACACTTGACACTTACTAGCTGTGTGACCCTGGGCAAGTCACTTAACCCCCATTGCCTAAAAAAAAAAATAAATAAATAAATAAATAAAAAAATAAATGTTTCCTGACTGACTAATAATATGTGCCTTTTGTTTCATCTACACCTATTTCGGTGTTATCCTCCAATCAACTGTTTTTCAATGTAAGTTTTTGCCTTTGCTATACTATTTTTCCTTTGGAGTAAAGGAAAGAATTGAGTTCCTTCCTCCTGGCCATTTCTCCAAATTCTATTTTTCATTCAAGGCCTGTCTCTAGTTCTACCTTAGATATTTCTTTTATGAAGGCTTCTCTTATCACTCTAGCCTGCAACTGTCTTTCCTTTCTCTTAATTCTTATGGCAATTATTGTCTTGTTGCCTTTTTCACATGCATCTTGTTTTTCCAAAGAGATGCTCAGTTTTTTGAGGGGAGAGGCCATGTTTATATATATATATATATATATATATATGTGTGTGTGTGTGTGTGTGTGTGTGTGTGTGTGTGTGTGTGTGTGTGTATGTATTTGTATCTCACATAGTTTCTAGGAAAATACTTCCTACGCACTAATGTTTATACAATTGCATGAATGATATTTGCTTTTTAAGTGATTTCTAGCCATGAGATAATCAGGCAGCATAGAGCAGCATTTAAACAAGGGAATAATTGACTGAATGAACAAGATAACAATTGACTGAATTGAATCAATTCTTTTACTGAACAGGAAATCATCCAGATGAGCTCAAAATAAACCCTAACTAATTCAGGGTGTTCATTAAGACAACACCACTGCTCACCTAAGTGTAATGAATTTTTCACTTAGTCTCCAGAAATTTGTATAAAGGGAGTTCATCAGGGAAGTCTCCTGAAAAATTGATGAGTTCCTAATCAACATGATGTGATTATAGAGTGTGGGTCTTTGATTGGAAGTATCTAAGTGTCACCATCCTATAAGTGTGAACACACTCACTGGCACCTTGCTGAGAGTACATAGGGAACTCCAAGATTATTGACAGGTTGAGATTCAAGAGGATAAATCCATTCCTGAGTAATGTCCCCTGTCTATGATCTGTAAAAGTGAGTTGACATGAGGAAACTAGGTGGCTCAATAGATAGATTACTGGCCCGGAGTCAGGAGGATGTGAGTTCAAATCCAGCCTCAGATACTTGACACGTGCTAGCTGTGTGACATTGGGCAAGTCAATTCCAATTGCTTCATGAAAAAAGGAAAAGAAAAGAAAGAAAAGTGAGTTGACAATCTAGTGCGATTACTTAGTCTTTCTCTGATTTCTGTCTCCCTCTCCAGAAGACAGTAGTTATTGGAGGGAAAAAAAGTGTGAAATGCTGGTGGAGAAAGAGTGGGGAAAACTGTGCACAGGCATATTTTCTCTCCCCAAGAGTAAATGATAGAAATTTGTAGCAGAATCACATAGCAAATGTGGCCATGCCCACACATAACTAGAGAGGGTGTTTCATGAATAATGTAGTTGAACCACAACTTTCTGCGTGGAGGATGGAGGAGGATGGAAGTTTGAATTTCCGAACTTGCATCATCTTGGCATGTAGCCTTCTAGCCAGAGAAGGGAGATGTCTTAGACTGTAATAGTTTTGGGATTTGCCTTGTTGGTAATTCCACATCTGAGTTCCTAAATTTTAGAATTCAGGTGCTAACTTTCTAGACTTTAAGAGATTTCTTTAATAGCATACTTCTATAGAAAAAAGAGGATTAACAGTGGGGCCACTGTGGTTGAAGAATTAAAACTACATCCTAGGTAGGTGCAAGAGACCTGGACCTTGTCATCCCTTGCTATTGTCATTGTTATCTTGGAAAGAACAGGTCTGATGGGAAAGGGATGGCTTAACAGTCCTCAAAGTATATCTAATAATGGGTTTCTGGGGGGACCAGGGAACCCACTTTGGAAAGAATAATTCATAGAAACTTTAGCTAATCCCTTTTAGGACCAGACCATGAGTCCATAGTGGATCAATAGAAATGGAGATTGACTAGATGAGATTAGCCACACCTAGACTGCATCTGCCTTGGCCTTCAGAGATGGTCTTTTTGCACACTTCTCCATTATGTCATTACTTCATTAGGTCATAGATACAGCTCATTTGAATATGGACCACCCTCAGGTCATGTCAACCAAAGGATTTGAATGATTCTAGCCAATTCACTTTGAGCAGTGTATAAGAGCCACTTCTACTGAAGGAGGAAGGTGTCTAGACTGCAAGGGGCTTGCTCTCTCTTGCGCCAGGGATCCACATGAACGAGCCACAAGTTCTCTTCTCTCTCTCTCTAGGTAATATAAGTCTTCTGAACTCTGCTTGGAGCCATGTGCTCTCTCTCTTAGAGACAATATGGTGCTGGGGTTTTTTTAGCTTGTGTTAAATGCAGTCAATGCTCTCCTAACATTTAATAAGATTTAATAAATGCTTACTACCTAAATGGGTGTGATAGCCATTAATTTATAAGTAGTGATATCTTAAAAACCTCAGCCTAGTTCTCCAGTAATTTAGAACAGAAACAAACTTCCCCCCAATATTTCAAATGAAACATATTCCTTTGAGTCCTTTGCACATTCTATATTTTCTTTGTGAAGAAATAAAGGCTGTCCCATTGTATATGTTACCTTTAAAAAAATGAGGCTAGGTTATGAAGGGCCTTGAATGCCAAACAGATGATTTTGTATTTGATCCTGGAGGCAATAGTGAGTCTCTGGATTTTATTGAGTAGATTGCAAATGGTGAGTATCATTCAAGGTTGAGCCTAAGCAGGGAAGAATTGGGGAAATAGTGAGGAAATTAGTGAATCAAGAGAAGATGAGAGTGTAGAATTGAATTGCTTCAACAATCAAAGAAAGAGGAGAGTGGCTATTGTAGAAGAGACAACCTGGGAGAGAATTGGGAGGTCAAAGGATTGGAGATCACCAAGTAGATAAAGAGTCAAGTGTGGTGAGGAAATACTGTGGGGAGTTTGAAAACCAATAGATTATGGTGGGATAAGGGGATTTTGGAGGGGTGCTTTTCTTATATTCTAGACACATGGTATGGAGAGGGGGGGCAGAGAAAGGAAGAGACACAAAGAAAGACAGAGACAGGGACTGAGACCCCAAGAAGAGGTTTGGGGCTTAAAAGGAACCACAGTGCAAGAGGAGACCTCAGGAATAGAGGCTTCTGGATATGCATCTTTGAGCTGAGCTGAAGATGAAATCTATATTCCAGGATTCTGGATTCAGAGAGCTTTTTTCCTTAAAAATGGGAATAGCCACCTTTTTTTTCTGTAAACTGAGTAGATCTCCAGGAGTTTTCAGGCATGGAATCAGCCTGGTATATATGGTTTTATATATATATATATATATATATATATATATATATATATATATATATATATATATATATATATATATATATATATATATATATATATATGATAGACCAAAAATTTTCCATAAAGAATCCTTTTTGCAAAGTGTTGATTTAGCTTAAGAGAGAATAGGAGAAAAGATGTTTATACAGAATATTTTATTTATAGAATCATAGGATGTCACAAACCGAAGGGAATATTGACATTATACAATCCAAGCTTTTCATTTTTCAGATGAGGAGCTGAGATCTGCAGATTTTAAGTCACCAAATTTCCCTCTTTTTCTCCCCCATACTCTGCCCCACCCTCCACACACACACATGCAAACACACCACATTTCTAGAGTTAGTGGAATGTTGTAGAAGAAAAACCCAGGTTACTGACCCCATACTATACTTCCTATACTTCAAAAATTCACATGGATATGATCTCATTAATTGGGATGTTCCCTGTAATGATGGAGATGGCCATCTATGCATGTATGCATATCCCATGTACTTTGATTCTTGTTGTTTCTAAGGTTTGCTGCGGGAGGACTACCGAAGAAGCTGAAGGCCTTTCTTGTTTGCTTCTGAAACTGAAAGGGTGCTAGTAGAGCACCTTTACTATTACCCCTTTTAAATCTCCAGGTGTACCAAAAGTCTTAGTTAAGGTTAAAATTATACAAAGACTCTTGATATATCCTTATGCGCACATTACACGTGTGTGTGTAGGAATACACATGTATATACAGATATATGGTCTTCGGCTATGATTTAATTCTTGGTGATATATTGCCCTATTAAATATTTCTTCATACTAATAATTAGAAAATACTGAAATGCATTTTTCTCCTGTGAGGACTATTGTGTCATCTTAAGATAGACACGAAGGACAAGTTGAAAGAAGGGAGTTTTCGGGGAAACTAGGTGGCACAATGGATAAAGTACCGACACTGGATTCAGGAGGACCTGAGTTCAAATCTAGCCTCAGACACTTGACACTTAACTAGCTGTGTGACCCTGGGAAAGTCACTTAACCCTCATTGTCCCTCCAAAAAAACAAACATGAAGGGAGCTTTCAAGGCTGAATTTTACTCTATTAAATACATTTTCAAAATAATTAATAAACAATTAACTCAATAGAATTTTGTATTCTTTATATCTTTCAGCCAATTGTATGACAATGAAGGCATGGTCCTTGGTGGAAAACCCTTTTCAACAGCCAACTGTTCATTTATTTTATTATGTAGGGCATTGTTATATGTGTGGATTCAATTCAGCAATTTGCCAAACATTTTTTGAGCACACATTGTGTTCCAGGCACAGTTCTAGGTACTAGTCAAAAACAAAAATAAGAGTCCCTACTCCCAAGGTGCTGACATTCTACTAGAGACATACAGAGTAAGTAAATTAAAGACATAATCAAATTAAATGCCAAGTAATTTTAGGTGGTACTGTTATTAGCAACTGGTTGAATTGGAAATGGTCATGTGGAAGAATTACTTCAGGTGAGCCTTAAAGGGGGTCCAAGAGACAGAGTTCAAGAGGGCAACCATTGAAGGCATGGTAAGCAGTTTATGCAAAAACACAAAAAAGAACATGAAATACCATGAACAGGAGAAGCCAGTGGTCCTATTTGCCCAGAAAATTGAGTGTTTGAGGGAAAGTAATGTGAGCAATATGTAATCAATATGAGAAGATAGCCAGATTATGAAAGCCAAACATGTAAGTTTGGTATTTGATGACAAGTTAATAAAGATTTAAGAGCAGAGAAATGACATGGTCAGATCTGTACTTTAGGATTACTCATAAAAATTCTGTAGGGACATGTGAATTAATAGTTATCAATATATTCTGTGTTATCTGTTTTTTGCAATAATCATATTTATTTCATTTGTTCAAATATTTTGAAAATCAGTCTCTTAAAGCTCTCTTGTTTATGTTGTCTCTAGCAGGCATCATATGAATGTATTTAATCTGGTCTAGTTGAGATCCATATTGTTGCCTTTTCTATTTCCTCACATAGCACATTGGGACAAAAGCTGATAGAATCCTTTGATAGTTATTATAAATTATTTTGCAATGATATGGACTAGTTATGTTTCACATAAAACTTTCTGCATATTTACTTCACTCTTCTTATTTTATTGGGCAATACTACTTGAAATTACCATCAACTTTGTAAAATATTGGAAATAAATTCGTGCTTTTAATTAAATTTGCCCTTGTCTGCTTTGTATTTCCAGTCAGTCAGAAAACCAAATGTTTCCTGGCTGAAGCAGTTTCTGGACTCTTGGTTTGATTTTTGGGACAATTGTTTTATATCATTTAAAGTTCTACAGATAATTATAATAATCTTTGTCTACATTTTTTCTTCATCTATTTACTTTTTATCTTCCCAGAATCCATACTGTTTTGTTATGTTTTATTTTGTTTTATTTTTGTTGTTGTTGTTGTTGTTGTTCTTCTTCTTCTTCTTCTTCTTCAGGTTAGGAGGTGAGGAAGCAACTACAAAGGTCAAACTCGAATAACTAATTAAAAGCTTGAAGGTAACCCTGGGTCCACCACAATGATGCATTGTAGCATAAGCTGTCACAACTTTTGCCTAGCCCAACAGGCCTTGAGTAAAAGCTCAGTGGAGGATTATCTGTTGTCCAAGGAGCTAAGTTCATTACCAGAAAATCAGTGACTGGCTTGTTAATAATGCTTTCACTAAGAGTACCTTGGAAACATTTATAATGTAATTTTCCTTTACATTAAAAAAAAGGACTTTAACATATGTTTAAAGACAGTATGATATAGCAGAAAGAACACTAGGCTTGTAACAGATGACTCCTAATAAAGTCTTATAAGAATGTCTTTGCCTGGTGTCTTAAAATCTAATTAAAAGTTTTAAATAAAAAAAAATGAGCAAGAAAGAAATTAAGTCATCTATATGCAGATGATTCCTAACCAGTCTCCTGTCCTTCAGTCAACTCCATATTGAACATCTAGAACTGTATATCCCACAGGTCTTTTAAACTCAACATATCTAAAGCTGAACTCATTATTTTCCCTCCCAAACTCTCCCTTTTACCAGAATTTCCTATTGTTGTCAAGGGCACCACTATCCTCCTATAATCTATTCATGTGAATAAATCTGTGAAGCAGAGGAAACATACATGATGGGAGACAGGGTGGTAAAGGCCAATGGAGGAACAAATAGGAGTGGTTGTGACATCAGAATATATTACAAGCTACTAGTACAACAAGAGGTAATATACATAGTTTGGGAAACATGTCACAAGCCTGACAGCAACATGTTATAATAGGGCTGGAATTATGTGTTGTTTCTCTGTCTTTCCATTTCTACCCAAAACAGAGAAACTAAAACCTTTTTAAATTGCCTTAATGATAATTTCATCCAACAAAATAATTTTAAATCAACAAAGGAAAGATTCCATTCTGGATGTGATCATCACAAGGATAAACTGGTTGGTAGGGTATCAAAGCTTGAGAAGGAAGTGACTTCTTTCTTCTTGAGTTTGTGATTGAGAATGAGGAAAACAAGCATAGTCTGACATGTATGCCAGATCTTGGGGGAAAAGTTTTCTAAGTGTTCAGGGATAGGTCAGTAGAATAACATGGACAAACATTCTAGGCCCAAGCAGTTTCCTGTAATTCAGTCTAAACTCTCAAGTCCATATTGAACATGATTCAGGATAAGGTCAGAGAGCATCAGTTTATTCTTGTTGAAGTCAAGTCACCTGGCCCAGTTGAACTACTTCCTCTAATACTGACAGAACTGGAATATATATATAATCACTGAGCCACTATGAATCATCTTTGAATGATGCTGGAACATGAGAGAGATACCACAAGACCTGAAAAGGACAAAGGTTGGCCCAGTATCCAAATATAGGATAAGAATAAAGTCTGTGAAATATAGTATAGAGAGCTTGACTTTGACATCTGGGGAAGCTTTTTTAAAAATAGCTCATTAAAGAGATGGCTAGAGAATATCTAGAAAGGCATAGGAGAGAGAAATAACAAAGACGCAGCATGACTACAAAAAAGGCCAAGTCATGTCAGACTAACTTTATTTCCTTATCTGAGAGAGTTGATAAACTGGATAGAAGGGGTATGCAGTAGATATAGCTTAGATATAAGCAAAATTAAACATCTCATACTATTTTTTTTTCAGGGCAATAGGGGTTAAGTGACTTGCCCAGGGTCACACTGCTAGTGTCAAGTGTCTGAGGCCGGATTTGAACTCAGGTACTCCTGAATCCAGGGCCGGTGCTTTATCCACTGTGCCACCTAGCCACCCCATCTCATACTATTTTTGCCAAAAATACGTAGTGTATTATGATAATATAATCGTACACTTTTGGATCTAGTTGGATGACCAAAAAAAGTCACTATTTGTTCAAGGTCAAGTTGGCAAGAGATCTCCAGTAAAGCAACCCTACAGGTAACTGGGCCCAACCCAGTCTGAGATGTTAATATCTTTATTATAGCAGATGAAGGGTGAAATGATAGGAAAACAAAGGTTTGATCTTCTAAGTGTAATTGATTTATTAAGCAATGTATGGCAATTGCCCAACAAATAAGGAGCAGACCTCTTCAGTGTAGGCCTGGACCCCAGATATAGGTAGAGACAGACTTTTGTACATTAAATCAATCAAATAAGACCAATGAAAAGGAAACAATACAACATTAGGTAATCTGATTTCTAATTGAGAGAAAGATTAAGGACTTTCCAAGTTGGGAGGGTGAAACTGAACAGATACAATTCCCTGAATTCAGAAAAAGAGGTGTCACACTCAGCCACGTCCCCAAGTGTCTGTAAACAATCAAAAGATGAAAACAATAACTGATTGATCAGTACAGGGCCAGTTTTCAGATAGGATGTATGGGATGTTTGAGATGTGCAACTGTGAGAAAACTCCTTGAATTACTCTTTGGATCTGACTGAGTTCTGGTCAGCATAACCTAGGTCTTCTAAGCAGCAGGTAATGGTGCTCCAGTTTCCCAGCCATACAGGTTTAGGTGCAAACAATGTAATAGAATTTTTCAATTCCCACAATTGAATAAAATTTTCTTATAGGATAAAATTTGGACTCTGCCCATAATTGAACGGAAACCAAGCTAGGTTCAGAATAGAGTAACAAGATGGAATTAGTGTGTTTCATTCAATTCCTATTACCATTTGCTGACCTAATCCCCTTAATTCCCTCACTATCAATGACTTTAAAAAGTTATAGAAATCACAGTCATTAGATTTCAGACAGCATAAATCTGGAAGTCATAGTTAATACACTGTAAATCAGAGGCATTTTTCAAAAAATATTGATAGACTAGAGCATTTGGAGAAAAAATTAATAATATGAAATAAATGTTAATTGTCACATGTGTACAAAAGAGCAACTTCACCAAGACAACATAGGACAGATATTATAAGGCATCAGTTTGTCTGAAAAAGGAAAAGGAACTAGAATTTTAGGGGTCTATAAACTAAGTACAAGTCAGCAATGTGATGGATCAGTCAAAAGAGCCAATGTGGTTTTGGGTTGTGTTAAGTATCATAGCTTTCAAGAATTGGGAGACGATAGTCCCACTGTACTTGGAAATCACTAAACTTCATTTAGAATATTATGCTCAATTCTTGGTAGCACAGCATAGCATTCATATTGATAAACTGGAGAGTATCCAAGGACAGCTGATAGGATGGTGAAAGACAATGAATCCATGTCATATGAGGATCTGTTGAAGACAGTGGGGATGATTAGTTGGGCATGATTATTATGTTTAAGTGTTGGACTGGCATGTGGAGGAGGTATCACACTTGTTCTAATCGATCTTACAAGGCAGACCCAGGAGCTATTGGTAGAAATTGTAAACAGACACATTTAGAGGAATTGAGCAATTAATGATGGAAACCTTCAGGCAAGCCCTTGAGAATGAATGGCTTGGGAGTGGGAGAAAAGAGTTTTGACCCCCAGATGTCTCAGACTTTTCACCTTTTGACCAGAGGAGGAACTTACATACTTTGAAAGGCTTGGGACTTTTTATCGGTGTCCTGGCAGTATCCCTGGAATAGTTGATGGCAGTGTCTGTACTGATAGTCAAGGAATTACCAGATGTAATAAGTAAAGTGAAATTCAAGGCTCTATGAGGAGAAGTGTATTATACCATACCTAACCTGAGTGTTTTGAGGATTTGAGCAAAAGAATTTCCAGGAACTGTGTGAAACCCTTTTGGGAATGTATACTCTCTAAATGTAGGCCCATTTTCCCATGGACTGTATGTACTTTTTGGAAATTGAGTCATGTAAGTACCTAAAACAATTAAATCTGGTTGGCTTATTGATATCCACTTATACATCAATAGAAAAACATACTGGTAGGGACTCATTAACTACAGCAAGCATTAGAAAGAAAACTGTTCTTTTTCTCTAACACCCCCCCACACACACACACCTCACCAACCTTTTGGATACTTGGATGCTTCTGAGGCCCTAAGGTAGAATTGTGCCAGCAGCCTGTTAGGGCAAGTTGGGGTGGGAAAGAAAATCTAGCATGTGTGCTATAAAAAGAATAGGAATTAATATTTTATAATAAGGAAGACCTTCTAAGTTTGACCAAAACAGCAACTGGTTATGACTACAAAACAGTGATAATTAAATATACCACCTACTTCTTGACAAAGATATGACAAAAAGACTCTCTAAGCATTGGTCTTGATGAATATAAAAGCACACACACATTTTCATAATATGAATTTAAGATTATCACGAAAGTTCATTTTATTCACTCCTCCCAAACTAGATTGTTTATTACTGAATTTTTTCTATTTGACAGTATGAATATCATTGGGCTAAATAATACCATTTAATATTAGATTGAATAAGTTTATCAGTATTTTTCCCCTAGGAACATATTTTGATAGAAGGGTGAACATCACATTTAGTTGCTTAAAATCTCATGGAGTGGGGCAGGTAGGTGGCACAGTGGATAGAGCACTGGCCCTGGATTCAGGAGGACCTGAGTTCAAATCTGGCCTCATACACTTAATACTAGCTGTGTGACCCTGGGCAAGTCACTTAAACCCAATTGCCTCACCCAAAAAAAAAAAAATCTCATGGAGTGAAGATAGAGGAGGTAAATATTATAAATAGTGCCAAGATGAGGGAAGAAATAGGAAAATGGCTCTCAACTCAAAGTTTGTTGAATTCATAATTTTTCCTCTTAGGGATATCCTTGCCAATGAAGTTATAAATAGTTTGATTTTTTTCAGGTTCCACCTAGATATCATGAAGATATCATATGATCTGAAAATGTTATTTCTCTTTTTTCACAGTTATGTCCTGTTAAGAAGAATATAGGCAACAATAATTAATTTATACTTCAGGGAATTTTGATCCCTTGAAATGAAAGACGTGGTTGAAATTTTGGTACTAAGTGCTAGTTTGATGGAGAAAGGTTGATCTCTTATGTATCAGCCAACTCTAAATGAATTTCAAACACCTAAGAGCTATTGAAACTTCAAAAATCATTTTGCAGAAATGTTTTCACTTAACTTTTTTGAATCACAGGTAATTTAAGGAAATAATTTAGCCAAGTAGTTTGTGATCATTTACACATAAATCACCAAAATAACATTCTGAAAAAGCTTTTGAGACTTTCGAGGTTTTTCCAATAAGCTTAAAACCTTGCAATAGGTTTTTAAAAAAAAGAACTCAGTGCAAATGGTGTCTGGAAATAACCCTTTAACATATGTGTGTATATGTATCTACATATGCATATATATCTGTAGTTGTGCATATGCATATGCTATGTGAATATATGTATACTATACAGGCATGCAGGGTACAACTAGGTGGTACAGTGACTGGCGCTGAAGTTGGGAGGACTTGATTTCAAATCTGACCTCAGACATTTACTGTGTGACCATGGGCAAGTCACAACCCCAATTGCCTTAAACATCCCCAGGGAATGTCCAGTTGTCTTGATGTATATTTTGTCACTGGACTCAGATAGCTCTGGAGGAGATAGTGATGTTGGTGACTTTGCACAGTTCTCCCTCACTTAAAAATCCAATTCACTGCAAGTTATGATATCACCCTGATGTCATGGTCCCCTTTGAGAAAGGACAAACAACAGCAACAACAACATATGTGTATACATACATATACACACATGCATATACATTTATTCATGTATACATACACATATGTAGAGAGACAATCACATGTGCATGGGTAACAAGAGCATATAGGCATTTATATGTGTATGTGTGTATACACAGATATAAACAAATATTTGAACTGTGTTGTAATAGTATGTAGGGGAAAGTGATTGCAAATCAGGAGTCTGAAATCTAATTTTATCTAGATGTTCTAGACTTAGAAACTTTTATATGTAATCTTGAACAGGTCACCTAAACACTCAAGGTCTCAGCTTCCTCATCCACAAAATGAAGAGGTTAGATTAGATAATTAACAATTAATGTTCCTTTTAGCTCTGCTATCCTCTGATACTCTCTACAATTTGTAAAACTATAGTATTAACATAGGAACTTCCTCCACAAGGGTAAATTGCAACAAGTCTACATTTTATTTTTGTTTATGCCTTTCCATACATTCATGTAGGAGCTACCCAATGCATTGGAAGCTTTCTTTTAGGTTTTTGTTATTGTTGCTGTTGTTGGCTTGTTATTTTAATAGTCTGTGATTAGCAATGCTAATCTCATTGCCCATTTTTAATCCTTTGCACTTTGATACATGTCAATTCCAAATCCATTCCCTTATAAACTATGTAATACAGTGCAGAGAGCATGAGATGTAGAGTTAGGAAGATCTCACTTCAAATCTAACAAAAAACAAAAAAGCTTATTGTTTGACCCAGAGCAAGTCACTTAATGTCTGTCTGCTTCTGTTTTCTTATCTGTAGAGATAATTGAAGCACTTACCTCCCAGTTTGTTGTCCAGATAAAGTGAGATAAAATTTGTAAAGTAATGTGCAATCTTAAAGTTAGTACTTTATAAACTACTATTATCATTATTATTTCATTTATATCATTTCTTGTGAATGTCATTATTATACCTATTAACACCAACCATGCATTTTTCCTTTGCTCTTTGGACTGCTTGTACAGATATATTATTTAATTTCATGGTTCTAGGTCTACTAAAATTTCAATGACTTCAGCCCTTGGCAAAGAAATATGAAAGTGACAAATTTAACTGAGAACCACAGATTAACCCACTTAGACACTAAGAGTGACAGTGGTCCAGTGGCAGTCTATTGCTCCCTTGGGCCTTTGTGTTCCTATAACACGTGTTATTTTAGGCCTTAAAACATGTGGGTTATTATGACTCATATGGAGAATTATGTCTATCTATAGAAGATATGGCATTGTGCCAAAATGCAAGTCTTGACAAAATGTATAGAAGATTTTTGGATATTTTAAAAAAGCATTAGGGTTATTAGCTCAAATTTTTAATAAGTAGAACAAATGAAAGAACAAGCTCATTGGGAGATACTTGCTAAATAATTAGGCGTTGGATACCTTTCACTGATGATTTTGAATTAACTTACTGCTAAGTTAAGGATTCCTTTATTCTACTTCTCTTATGTCAGGGCTAATAATTTTGATTAGCTCTAAATAGTTCTCCAATTTGGAGTATCATTTGCTAATAAGTCTGCTAATTTCAAAAGGGTAGAGTTCTATGTATGAAATTTAACACATATTATCTTTTCATGACTTAATCCTTTCTGTGATAGTACTTCTTCCATTTATCTGAGGCTTTTTTTTATTAACTTGTAATAAATTATGCTACTGATCTGAAAGGACCAAAGCAAGCTGTTTCAGGGGAAGTTGGAGACTGTTTTGTGGAGGTATCATGGCCAAAAAGATGGGCAAAAGCAATAACTGAAGATATTACTATTGAAAATTTTAATCATCATCATGGCCATCGTCTGTTTTCTCATGTTATTATTAATTACATCTGATGTTATTCTCATTTTTATAGGATTTACAGATTCACAAAGTGCTTTCCTCACAACACATAATCTAAATCATGTTATCTTCCTTTTTAGATGAAGTAATGGAGCCTTAGAAAAATGAAATTAGTCACCTAAGACCACATAGTAAACAATACAATTGACATTTGAACACAGATCTTTAGATTTTAAGTCTAGGACTTGTTTACTAAATCATACTTTCACAATCCTGTAAATTTATTGTTTATACCTATGTGTTTGAAACTTGAAATATAGTGGGAAGGGGGATCAAGAAGGAAGTGGGTGGAGAGTAAAGACAAATTTCAGAATTAGGCCTCTGAAAAGCAGATAATTAGCATTTTTAAAATCTATTCACACAAAAACCATATTGACAATCCCAGTTATGTTCAGTTTCAATATTAATATATTCTGTTCTATGCCATATTCTTTTTCTTTTTCTTTTCTTCCTTCATTATAAAAACAAAACAAAACAAAAGAGCAACAAACAATTAATCTTGATAGCAGTTGTAACAAGTTGTTGATATAGCTGCACCCAGAGATCTAATTCAGGAATGAGTCCCACATTAACAACAAGTTGTTTTTTTTTTTTTTTTGCTTTTTCCCTGTCTGGTAAATGATAATTTGTTTCATCTTCTGTGATGTCATTTGATGCTTGCCTTGTGTAGAGTCTTTTCTTGAAGACATGACAAAAAGGAGTACAACTAATGGACAATCTACAAGTTTTTGAGGCAATTCTCATTTTTTCCTCTTGAGCCATGCTTTCTTGTATATTTCTCATCATTCCCACTTGCCACTTTGTCATTTAAGTCATCAATGGCTGAAGTGTATGATTATTTAATATTTGGAGGGTCTTATCTGGTTCTTCATCAAATTTCTCTACTTTTTTATCCTCTGTAAGCAGAGTTAATTTATAAGCTGAAATGGCTATGATCATCTTTTGGTAAATTCTTGTCATTACATTAGTACTACAGACTGTTCTGAACAAACATTGCATACAAGTATGTTTTTATAGGCATTACAAATATAGTAAAACTTTCTCAGCCAACTCCTTTCTTTGGCTTGCTAAGTTGTATCTTTGAGCCATTCTTTTATTTATGGTCTTTTTCTCAATCTTCATTCTCCTTGACCTCTCTGAAGCTTTTTTCACTGATGATCACCCTTTGCTCCTTGATATTCTCTTCTTTTCAGGATTTTGAAACACAATTCTCTCCTATTTTTCCTCCTACCTCTGTGACTGCTCTTTTTCAGTCTCCTTTGCTAGATCTTCATCCAGATCATGCCCCATGATAAGTGTCCCTCAGGGTTCTTATGTTCTTCCTCTACACTCACTGGGTGATCTTATGAGCTCCCATGTCTTTATGCTGACAGTTCCCAAATTGACCTATACTGCATTAATCTCTCTGCTGACATACAGTCGTGCATTTCCAACTGTCTTTCAGATGCCAAATTCAGTATCTAGTAGACATGATAAAGTGAAGTGGTAGCTAGATGGCAAAATGGATAGAAGGGTAGTCTTGGAGTCAGGAAGATCTGAGTTCAAATCCATCCTCAAAGACTAACTGCAACCTTGAGTAAATCATTTAATTTATTTACCTTAATATTCTCAACTATAAAATAAGAATAATACCAGCATTCACCTTACAGGATTGTTGTGAGGATCAAATGGGATAACATTTGTGAAGTGCTTAGCACAGTGGCTGGCACATAGTAGACCCTATATAAGTACTTATTCCCATTCCCTTTCCCTTCACCTAAATAAATCCAAAATAGAATCTATTACCTTTCCTTTTAAATAATTTCCCCTTCCTACCTTCCTTACTGCTGTAGAGGGCAACATCATCCTCTCAGTCCCTCAGGTGTAAAACTTACACTTCATCCTTGACTCCTTACTATCTCTCACTTTCCATTTCCAATCTGGTGACAAAGCCTGTTGATTTTGCCTCTACAACATCTCTTAAATCCATGTCCCTCTCTTCTCTGACACTGCCATCAATATGGTGCAGACTCTCATCACCTCATACTGATACTGTCCTAATAGCTTACTGGTGGGTCTACCTGCCTCAAGTGTCAACCCACACCAATCAACCCCCACTTTAGCTACCACAATGATTTTACTGAAACATAGGTCCAATTATGTCACTCCCCTACTTAATAACTGCAGTGGCTCCTTACTGATTCTTGGATCAAATAAAAAATTCTCTGTTTGGTGTTCAAAACCCTTCATAACCAGGATTCTTCCTTCCTTCCCAGTCTTCTTACACTTTATTCACTACCACATAGTCTTTAATCCACTGACACTGGCCTCCTGGTTCTTCTACAAACAAGATATTTCCTCCCCTCTCAGATCTGGGCAGTTTCTCTGATTGTCCACCATGCCTGGAATGCTCTACCTCCTCAACTCTACCTACTGACATTCCTGGCTTCCTTTAAATCACAACTAAAATCTCAGGTCTTATAAGAAGTCTTTTCCATCCTCTCTTAATTCTAGTGCCTTTCTTCCATTAATTATCTCCTATTTACTGTATATAGCTTCTTTGTATATATTTGTATACACATTGTCTCCCTCATTAAATAAGCTGCTTCACACCAGACACTATCTTTTTGTTTCTTTTTGTATCCTCAGTGCCCAGCACACAGTGAGTGACACATAGTTCCTAATAAATGTTTATAGATTGATTATTTATTGATTGTATCTGCAGCTTCTTTCTCATCTCATTCATAGCAAGAATATCAAGATTGACTTGACTCAAGTCTTCCAGAAACAATATGGCTTCATTGTTCATTAGTCAAGGAAGTCACATTTGGAGTACCAATATTTAGAGTCCCAATAATACATTTTATTGAAATTATTTAAAAAAAAAAGACCTGTGATTCTTAGCATCCTCTGTCCTCTTTGCTCTTTTTCTAAGATTGTAACTGCAGAAGTACAAGTGGGGTAACCAGGCCTGAGAGATATTCTAAATTTTTCCTTTTTTTGGGTGGATTTCCATAAGGAATCTATCTACAGGACTGTTTTCCACCTTGTCTAGGTCCCTATGAAATGTGAAGTCTTTCTAGAATGTGAACTGCTTGAGCTCATACTCCATTGGCTCAGCCTTTGAGCATTAAGAGCTATCTTCATGCAGATGAAGTATCAGACCAGGACATATAATTGAGATAATTCAGTCTTGAATCATTTTAACAGAATTCACGATCAAAAAGGAGAAAGGAACAACAGAAATTACACTACCGGTTATAATAATCATATGAATATTTTAACCAATATAAATTATTTTTCACCAAAAAAAAGATAAAAAGAGTCCAGAAAGGACTTTTGTCAGCAAACATTTGACTTGTTTGCCAAACTGAGAGATACTGCCAAAGGCAATGTTGGGTTAAAATATAAACTTGCTTATAAGATTTTATGAAGAAGAATGATGAACGGTTATGAGCTTATTCTCTCAAAGTAGAGAGGATCAGCAGAGGGCAAAACCAGATTGAAGAAAACTTGACAAAGCATTTAACTAAACAAAGTTATCTGAAAGGAATTTAGTAGTGAAAATGGAAAGAGAAAAATAAAAAAATGATGTATGGAAAAGGTTTGTAAAAAAAAAAAATATTACAATAAACTGTTTGCTCCATCAAGGACACTAGAACCACCACACTTGTATCCTAATATTTCAGTCTTGTATGTGCTTTTAGCAGAGGTATGCATGTCACTAAGGAAAACAAAAAACAGTGAATGTAGCCACACTAATTCAAATGTATAGGAAAAAAAAAACAAAACTTGGGGCAGATAGGTGGCGCAGTGGATAGAGAACCAGCCTGGCAGTCAGGAGGACCTGTGTTCAAATCTGGCCTCAGACACTTGATACTTACTAGCTGTATGACCCTGGGCAAGTCACTGTGGGGACCAATTTTTAATTGGGGAGTGTTAGCTAAGCATCTCACTGCAATATTGGGGCAAGGAAGGAGACCGGCAGCCTCCCTCAAAACAGAGCAGGATTTATTTAACAAAAACAAACTTAAAAAACACACACACACACATAAACAGGATCAGTAGGATCAAGGGAAAGGAAATAAAATGGGGAAAGGGAAATTATACAACCTGAATAACACCACCGCCCAGGAATCAGCTGAGAATACACAGCAGCATCCTGTCACCTTCCAGCTTCTAGCTAGAATGGCGAATCTCCTACCCCCTTCTTCCCAGCAGACCCCAGACAGCCCCTAGCCAATCGGCTGGCCCCTGTGACAGTCACATAACTGCCCTCTTAAGGCTTCCAATCATTATAATTTTGCCGGGCCCATGTAGGCATTAGTGAGTGGTAATGATGTGAGGTGCCAGCGTCATGGCTACGATTACAACCAGTGGGTGGACCACCATGACGTTTGCAGAACCCCAGAGGCCAGTGCACGTGCTGAGGTTTTTTTTAAAAAGTTCTAGCCAAAAAATGGGGTCATAAAAACCTCAAATAACAATTAATTCTTTACATTACTTAACCTCAATTGCCTCACAAAAAACAAAAAAACAAACAAAACAACCGTTTTGAAGAAAGGGCAGATACCAAAGCTATGGAAAACAATCTTAGCTGACCATAAGAACATCATCAGCTACTGACCTATATGCTTGCTTCCCCATTAAAAAAAATCACTCTGAGAGCTACCTATAGATGAATTGAAGATACCATAAATTGCTACTTTCAGGGAACAAATACACTTTAACAAGTGTTACTCAGCAATGATTCTAGCCATGAAACTGAGTCAAACAAGCCAGAAAGAGACATTGGAGTCTAGCACCTAGAGCCAGGAACCTGCTTGGGAAATGGTTGGCTAGAGAACCATACCTCTGAAAGAGTAGAACCCAATGACAAATAGGTCTAGAGAGTCTGGCAGAGGAACTTGTCTACCAAAGATGTCATAACACATGAATAGTGATGTCCTAGAAAATACTAGGAGGGGCCTAATTATAGTGAGAGTGTAAATTGCCTGGGGCATATGTGTTATGCTGAATTTATGTCATCTGTTTATTTGTCCATTCTTTCAACTAATATAGTATATAGTTGCAAGAGATATACCCCAAATTTATAGTGGATATGATTTGTTTCTAAATATATTGTTATGACATTTAAGTAATTTCAAACCTTTCCTTTGAGATAATTATGTATATTGTCTTAAAGATAAAGCCATCGGTGGGGGCTTATGGGCTATAGTTTTAGCCATGTGAACTCACACAGAATACTATGAACTACACTATAATACTATATACAGACTACTATGAACCTATGGTAATTGTTCCCAAGGGGATCCAATGTGTGCAATGTGTATAAGCGTGCATGTGTGCATGAGAGAGAGAGACAGAGAGAAAAAGAGAGATTTGTGGGGTGTTATTATTTGTTGATTATGCAAGATTTTTTTAATTCAAAAGTATAATTAATTGTAAAATGTCTCTTCATAGGATTATTTTTCACTAATGTATCCATATATTAAAATTGTTTGAGATTCCTTAAAAGATATAATAATAACAGATACAACTTAATTGAATGACTCTATGCTCATAAACATCAGGTGAGAAATTAAATATAGATACATACTCACCAAATGTGTCTGTCTCTGTGCAGTAGAAGATCCAGTATAGAGACCAAGATAAAAAGGAATTTCCTATGTGTGGTGAGGTCCTCCAGATACTCCAATTTGTAGGTGGTAGTGTGCTGAACCCTTAAACAAGTCAAAGCCACCCAAAAGAAATTTGCAATCCCTCAAAACAGTTTGTCATGATTATCCATACAGGGAAGATCAAGTGAATGTAGAATATCATTTGAACAGTTAACAACATGCACTTGGATAGATAATCCATAGAGATTCTTTATCACCATGTTTATTTAGGACAGATGTTAAAGATGGAATTAAAAATTGGGCACAGACTTGAACAAAGGGGTGGCTCTAGAGCTTGATGTTGGGCAAGTGACTAATAACTGTCAATTCCTCCTAAGTTTTTAAGACTTGCTTATAGAGGAGTATGTGTAAAGACTAAGGATATGGACTTGTAAATTTGTTGTTCCTGCTCTAGTAACTTTGGGAGTCAAGTTGATTTGCCAGGAAAGTGGAGCTGAGAGGACTTACAACCTATATTCACAAGAATTCTGGAAGTTTGTAATTTGGAAAGTGGGCATTGACTGTGTTTGCTATTTTTTTTTTACTTAATGCATGCTTTTCATTTTAAGGAAATATTGTTTTAAATTCCTGTGATATCAGATGATTAATTCCAGCTGGTTGATGACAATTCAGAGACAATAAAATGAGAGCCCCTAGTGGTAGGATGTTTATAGAGGAGGAGAATCTGAATGTAGCAATGGGAACACAAAGCAAGTACTACATCCCATTTTTATGAATAAGAAAATGGAAGTTCAGTGAAGTGGGAAGTAAAGTACAGCTACTAAATGATAAGTATGAACCCAGATTTTCAGACCTCAAGTTTTATACATGTTTTATATCACCACATCTAATAGCCTTGGGATGATATTTTAGATGTCTCTGGCAAATTCAACAGACCATATCAACCACTTTATGATTTTATACCAACCATTATAATGTCACAAATGGAGTTAGAAAGCCCTGAGTTTGAATTTTACCTAAAACAATTAAAAACTATGAGACCGTGGACAAGTTATTTAACCTTGCTGTGTCTCAGTATACATATCTACAAAATTAGATAATAATAGCAACTCTCATGGACATAAACCACTTAGAAAAAAACTTTAACACTCTATATAAATGTGGATTGTTATTATCTGTCTTAAATTTCAAAACGGTATTACTTACTTATATATTTATTTTTAGAACCAAGAGGGAGTCTTTTTATATCAGGAGTCCATACCTTCTATTATACATAGATACATGTGCTCCCTTAGCCTATAGTACTCAGGGTACAAAGACCTTAAAGATAGCCTGGGCATGGTATGTTAGATCTAGTGGGGATGGGGTGAGTGCAGAGATTGAGGAGATTAAGTGTAATAAATCGCTAGTACACTTATTATGCTTTATTCAAAATGAAGCTTAAATCAACTTTATTCCACATCTGGGAATAGAGGGAGATGATCAGTTTTTTTAGTTTAGAAAATCAACTTTAAAAAGAAAAAAAAAGTTTATATATTTGATCCAAAGTTTAAAGGTAATCCAAAAACGTCTTCTTACAAGTCAATGCAGTACATTGGACAAAATGATCACATGAGATTTAGGCTATACTAGATGATCCCTGAGGTCCTTTTTAAAGCTTAGATTCTGTGACTCTGGGATTGTGATCTAGACTTTAATTCCATTTTTGGCACATTTTCACATGCATGCACTTGAGCAAGTCACTTTTCCTCAGGGACTCTAAGTCTTTTCAAGTTTAAATGAGGTGTTTTACTCCATGAGATAATGTAAGGCCTCTTCTTGCTGTAAGATTTTATGGTCTTAATACTCTATGACATCCTTCAACCAGTGGTATCAATCAAGTTTGTGGAGAAATTAAGCTCAAATCAGAATGGGGAACTGAAGGAAGGCAGTAAAAGGACAGGACTGGCAAGTAAGAGCTTAGAGAATTAGGGAGACAGAAAAAAGAACACACTATCTGATCATGCTCTATGAAATATAAGAAGGGCTAAAATCTCCAGATACCAATTTAATACCTCTGGAAATTAGCAGTGGCACTGTACTATTTTTCTCCACGATATATTTGAATAGTACTATTAACTTTTCAAAATATCTATAATTTTATACATAAAACACCTTTGTAGGGGTATATAGGATAAGTTTTATTGTTCCCATTTTGTAGATGCAGAAACTAAGGACCAGATGGGTCCAATTTCTCAAACCTTATAGAGGTAGGGCTTTTTCCACTAAAATATACTCTCTCACTTTTAAACCTTTTTCTTCCTTCCTTATTTCCTCTTTCATTTTCCCTCACTCCATATCTTTTCTTCCTTCTTTCTATTCACCCCAGTCTGTTGTTTATTACCCCAGAGAGACACTCAAGGCTATTCAGTTTGCTGAGCCCTGGTTTAGACAGGGAGCAGAAGCTCTGTTCTTCAGCCATCCCTGCAATTTTCTCTTTTCCTCCCTTCATATTACTGGCCCCTCAGGCCTCTTCCCAGGACTATTTCTCCCTGTGCAGTACAAACCAAAGCTTCAGGGTCCTATCAACAGAAAACAGAGTGGCAGGAGGCTGTACGAGAGTAATTTCGTTCCTCTTAATATTATTCCTTAAGTATCTTTCAGATACCACTTGGGTACAACTAGAACCTTTACAAGCTGATGCAAATGAAAACAGTTGGGCTTCAGTTAGCTGTGTAAACATCTCCCGGAACACATAAGGAGGCCCCGTGCACCTAATAGAAGTCAAAGAGCTGCCAAAAACAACATCTTATACATTTTTATAATCCAGTCTATGGAAATGTGTGAAGTTTCTACAAGATTTGCCCTACAGAGGTAGAAATCCCTTAGCAGAGTGAGGATATAAAGAATTAGTCAAGGTAGGACCTTGGGTAGACAGAAGCGATTTCCTGGTTTTGTTCCAATGCAGGTTTTCAAAGGGCAAAGCTTGATAACTGTGTGCCCTGGAAGTATAAAAAATATGTCAAAAAAAAAAAAACAAAACAAGAAGAATTTCTGGGAAGGTAGGAAAAGACAGACATTCTCTCTTACTGCTCTTCTTGAAACCTACATGGAGAAAAAAATAGAAAAACAAAATTTTCTCTTCCCCTTATACCAGTTAGCCATTTTTCCTTATTCCTAGGTTTGCTTATATAATTCCCATTTAAGGTCTGAAAGCATTGTCACATCTAGAATTCCATCTAGAAAAAAAAGATGATCATATCTTGAATAATTATTTGTTTTTTAGGGTTTTCTTCTAAACATCTTCTCCATCATTCTTTAAATTTTGATTATTTTTATTGTGAATCTGATAACATTGGATCTTTTTTCTGTTGCTATATACATCCTTACTTCTCTTAGAAAAATCACTACTCCTTACAACATTGTTTGTTTGTTTTTTTCCCTTTATAATCCTCATTCACTTGGAATTCTTAAGTACTATTTTCCCCTTATAGAACTCCAATTATATCATGAACCCAGTGAAAGGATAGAATTTTATACATAAAATTCCAAGTACTTTGAAATTTCTCTTTTGCAGAGTTTAAATTTAGATGAGAATGAGACCTCATAGTATCCTAAATCTTACTATGTGATAGGGAACCTGGGTAGTAACCATGGCTTTGCTGCTTATGTGGCCTTGGGCAACTAATTCAACCTTTCATTAACTGCTATTTCACCTGTGAAATGGAGATAATATCACAGGGTTTTTGCACAGGGTAAATGAGATAATAGTTGAAATATAAAGGCAGCAGGGTACAATGGGAGAAACACCATAAAGAAAAAGAGACTAAGAGTCTAGGGACCTGTATTCTAGTCCTTGCTTTCCCATTTATTATTGAAGTGACTATCATCAAGTTGTTTGATTTCCATGGGCCTCAATTTTTCTGTCTGTAAAATGATTAAGCTGCATATAATGTTTTTCATTTTCCCTATCTCAGAATTCTCTAATTCCCAGTCCTAGTCCAGTACTCTTTAGCTGTTTGACCTTGGGAAAGCATTTTTTTTTATCTCTGGTTCCCGTTTTCCTGTTCAACAAAATGAGATGGTTGGACCAGATCATTTCAAAGTTCTTTTTAAGTTCTAAAAACAAATAATTATTCAAGATATGATCATCTTTTTTTCCTAGATAGAATTCTAGATGTGAAAATGCTTTCAAGCATTAAATGGGGATTATATAAGTCTCTCCAGTCACTTTCTAAATCAAGATGCCCACACTCCAACCATCCTGCTCTAATCTCTTCCACTGGAGGAAGAGAGGTTCTCTTACTAGATTTGGTCAGTGGGACCCGGGGTTTTGATAAGTTTTACTTACTCTTCTCCAAAATCAGGCCTTCCCATCACTTACTACATATTTTCAAAGCATATAAACACATGGCAAGAGGTGTATTTTACTTCCTAGGCCACTATTATTTCTTTTCTTCACTCATTAAATTATAAACTTCTTGAGGGCAGATTTTTGTAGATGTAGGTCCTTTCCCCTTTTCTTATGATCTGTTTGGGATGCAGGGTTAGAAGTAAAATTACTGGATCAAAGGGCATGCACAGTTTTATAGTCCTTTGGACATAGATCCAAACTGCTTTCCAGAATTGTTGGATCAGTTCACAACTCTACCAACAATGCATTAGTGTTCTAATCTTTCCACATCTTCTCCAATATTTATCATTTTCCTTTTCTGTCATATTAGCCAATCTGATAGGCGTGAGGTGGTAACTCAGAATTGTTTTGATTTGTATTTCTCTAATCAGTTGTGATTGATCATATAACTATAGATAGCTTTAATTTCTTCATCTGAAAACTATTTGTCCATATCCTTTGATCATTTATCATTTGGGGAATGACTTGTATTTTTATACATTTAATTCAGTTCTCTAAATATTTGAGAAATGAGGCCTTTATCAGAAACACTGGCTGTAAAACAACATCAATATCAAAGGTTTATAAGATTTAGAGTTTTAATAGATTTTAGCTCAATGTCCTTCATTTAAGAGAAGAAGAAACTGAGGTCCAGTGAATGTAAGTGACTTGACAGGTCATATGCATAGCAAGTATCAGAGCCAGGATTCAGAGCCAATACCATTGAGTCTAATCCAGAGCACTTTCTGTCACACCATACTTCCTTCAGTTCCCATAAGGAAAATAAAAATGAAGTTTCAATACTTATAAGAAAGGAAACTTTGGATAATTTTTTTCAATAAATTAGCCAATACTAATTGAGTTCTTAACATGTATGTTATTATTCAGTTATGTCTGACCCTTTGTGACTTTATTTGGAGTTTTCTTGGCAAAGAAACTCCCTTTTCCTTCATCTTCTCATTTTATATATGAGGAAACTGAGGCCCACGGGGCTAAGTGACTTGCCCAGGGTCACATAGCTAATAAGTGTCTGAGGTCAGATTTTAATTCAGGAAGATGAGTCTCCCTTACTCCAGGTCCAGTACTCTATTCATTGCACCACCTAGCTGCCCTACTAATATGTGTATTGTGAGGGCCAAATTTTGATATATGGAGCATTATTTGGATGACTCACCTTAATATTGAGGTCCTGGAAATATAAGGGACACTTTTAGCTTCACCCTCCCCTCTGAACTGCCCTTTTTAGATATTTTTCTCAGGCCAATAAGAAAGGAGCCTCTAAGCTTTAGTTCACAAAAGGATCAGATTTTATTACTTGGGAATTAATTAAATAACAAAGGTGAAACTAATAAAAATCAAAGATAAGGAAATAGGAAAATAGAAATACAGATAAATATTCTTAACTCTAAACTTAACCTATTTAATCCCAGACTTTTTCAAATTAAGCTAGTTCAAAGGAGTTTAGGGTTTTCCGTAATTAACTCAGCAACACCGGGACAGTCTGCAGTTGCCCTCGCCACCAGAACAGCAGTAGCCCAAGATAGAGCGAACTTGCTCCACCGCAAGGGGAGTCCGCAGACAGAGAAAGCGAGAGTGCATGCCACCAGCAGAAAGGCAGAAGACTGACAGCCCCTTCAGGAAGATGCCTAGCGTTAAGGAAGCAGCCTAGCTTCCTGGAAGTACCATCCACCTCCCTTCAGGGAGTGTTCAATCTTTCCTCCCCCAAAAGGGGAGGTCCTTCAAAAACTGCCTATGGAGAGTTCTCCTTCTGAGTTCAGTAGCATAAGTAATAATTTTTGCCACAGTTTAGAGTACTATTCTCAGGATATATAAAAGCTGATGATATATATTCATAATTGGGGTTTAGAGATGGGAGTGACCTTAAATGTCATCTAATACCTCTCCTTCACTTTTTCAAATAAGAAACTGAATTACAAGGAGTTAAAATAAGCTAGTAACCTAAGGTCCCACAAGTGCCAAGTGGCAGAGCAAGGATTTGAAATATGGTCCTTTGAGACCAAAACCTGCATGCTTTTCATTGAGCTATGCTTCTTCCATTGTCCTGGACTTCGATGAACCTAGATATAGTTGAAGAGATAATACATATGCATAAAAAGAGCTTTTTTAAAAAATGTAGAACATTAAGGCTTACAAAGTGTTTCCCTCACAAAAATGTGTTAGCTGATATGGAAGGACTCAAACCTACAATATTTGAATGACTACATTTGCTCTAGAAGGCCAAAATATTATTTAGTATTAATTTAACAAACATTTATTTCTAAGCACCAAACATAGAAACATGTTTTAACAATACAAGTGCCAAATGAGAGGAACAAATAAAAGAAGAGCTTAAAAATGTTCAACCATCACAGCCTCTATGGTTGGTTTCCATATAATGAAGTATACCTGCATAAGAGAGCTGAAGAGGCATCTCTCTTTACACAGAGCAAAGTAAAGCCAAGAACCTATGCAATTTTAGAGGAAAATACCCATGACATGCTGCATATGGCTCTAGCCCAAGGTAGAAATAAATGGAAAAAATCTCAAAAAAGCATTATGCTCATATTTTATAGCAGAAAAAAGGAAAACAATTATGTTTGAAAATATATTGGCAATATTCACTCTGTGATAGCATCAGGAATGATTGAATCTGATAGGTGGAACTTCTTCAAGCATGACCAAAATGAATAAGGAATGCAATGTTATCAGCTGGAGGGGACAAAGTGAATCCTGTCTCTGTGACTGATTCACTTTGTGATTTTCTGTGAGTAACTCAGTCTCTCTGAATGTTGTCCTTTTCTACAAAGTAAAGAAAGGAAAACTTTCCACTGTTGTGTCTAAAAGTTAAAAAAAAGAGCCATGAACTGCCACTAAAAGAAATGTACTCAATAAACTCCACTTATTGTGACCTTTACTTTTTTTTTTTCAATTTTGCAAGCTTGTTGGGGGATCAAATGGAGGGGGAAAAGCCTAGACTTTCAATGTTTAAAGTATCAAGAGATCTGAGTTTTAGTTGTTTTAACTACATGTTTGATCTTCTAGAAGTCATTTGACCATTTTAGACCTCTGTTTCCTCACCAATGAAAGAATCATCCTAGATAATCTAAAAACTCCAATACAGCTCCACTGTTGTATGATTTAAAATTTCTTCTTTGGAGAAGGAAGGAAAATAAATTGTTCCCCTTGGGCTCCATGCAGAAACTTGTGATGCTCTATTTAACCAACTAAGAGAGAGTTGCTAAGTCTTTGGGTCTTGGGTTTGTCTTTTGGCAAAGGAGAGAATGTTAGTAATGATTTCCTTTGCCTTATAAATATTGTTAAGATGTAGTGGAACCTTGATTGTCAAGCATCTTTTAGTGTGAAGGGGTTAAATTTCACAGTGATTTTTGTGTTGGGAATAGACACATTTGAAAGCCAGTTCCCTTAGTTCTTTTGTACTTTTGAAATCCTAACACTGGAGAACATATAAGGAAAAGAAAGCATAGATAACATTTCTACAATCTAATGCTTCAGGGGATAGCTACTTCAGTGTTTTTTGTTTTTGTTTTGTTTTTGCTTTTTTTGTCTTTTTAAGAAAGAAAAAAGCTACCCTACTTCATATGAAACAATGTATTATCCTTCAAAGCCCTTTTCCAACTTCAAAAATATGTGCTCCATGCCCCTAGAACTATGTGAAAAGGAAAATAAAAATACCTAAACCAGGCGTTTTCTTAATATATAGAATATTTACCACTAATGCCAAAAATATGTCCCAAAGTCCAAGATATCCAAATTAAAAATCAATTGGCCAACCTCACCTGGTCATAGGTAGAATCAGAGAAATTTATATTCTCAGTTCACATGTATGTGGTAACTGGAATAGGAAAGGTACTATGGTAAAAAGTCAATGTGTTTATAAATGCCCAGGAGTTTTTCATATCCTGACCAGGTTGTGACTTTGTTGTCCCAGAAAGGACTTCTTTGTTCTTCCTTCATATTCTTGAGAATGGACAGATTCCCTTATTCCTTCACACTGCTCTGTTATATGAGATCACAGATACAGTAAATATAAGTGCTGATGATCACAGTCACCAGATTTTTGCTATCAAAAAACACCACTCGGGGCAGCTAGGTGGCGCAGTGGATAAAGCACTGGCCCTGGATTCAGGAATACCTGAGTTCAAATCCAGCCTCAGACACTTGACACTTACTAACTGTGTGACCCTGGGCAAATCACTTAACCCCCATTGCCCCACAAAAAGAACAAAAAAACAAAAAAACACCCCTCCAGGCTCCTGCCATCCCCCGAGGCAATGAGGCAGCCCTGGGGACACAGGGTGAAGTAGGACTTTGTATGGATTGCATATTAGAAGACAGAGATCTTACTGCCAATGAGCTCGGGATCTATTATAAACTTTCAGAGACCATCGATTTAGTGAGGCAGACAGGACATCAGTGTGGAATGTCAGAGAAGGCAATTGAAAAGTTTATCAAACAGCTGTTAGAGAAGAATGAACCTCAGAGGGGACCACCCCGACATCCTCTGCTCAAGGTTGCTTACAAGGTCCTGATCACACTGGGGTTAACCCTGCACACTACCTACTTTGTTATTCAGCTCTATAGCCCTTTACCACCTGAACCAGTGCTCTCTGGGGCTCACAGCTGGCACACTGATCCATCATATCAGGCTATTGTCCCTGCCCATTGCCAAGAAGTATATGCTTGAAAATAAGGAATTTGTTCCTCTGTCTAATTATAATGAGCCCCCAAGTGACAATGGATACCCAGGTAGAATGCCACATATACTTATTAGCTAGATCTCTTTCTAGACACAAGATGAAATAAAAAAAAAAATTGGAGTTTTATTATTAACTCCAATATTTGTCCATAAAAAGGAAGGATATGGCTGTTCTATATTTTTTTTCCTTTTTTTTTTCCAGGGCAATGAGCATTAAGTGACTTGCCCAGGGTCACACAACTAGTAAGGATCAAGTGTTTGAGGCCAGATTTGAACCCAGGTCCTCCTGATTCCAGGGCCAGTGCTTTGTCCACTGTGCCACTTAGCTGCCCCTATTCCATATATATATATTTACCACAGTCTGTATTACAGTGTTGGGCACATCATCAATAATATGTGAATTAATAGTTATGGGAACTTCTACATACAGAGGTAGAAAAGCACCTATAATTGAATAAATAATAATTAATAATAATAATAACTAGCATTTATAGCATCTTAAAATTTGTAAAGTACTTTACATGTTATCGCACTTGATCCCCACAAGCACCCTGAGAGATAGGTGCTATTATTATCCTCATTTTACAGATGAGGAAACTGAGGTAGCTAGTCAGTATCTGAGGCAGGATCTGAAGTGTCCACTGTACTACTCAGCTGCCCAAGATAAGTCTTTTTTTCCTCCAAGATAAGTCTTAAAGAGTTTACCAAAATTCAGAGAAATTAAGTGATTTTCTCTATGTTCACTTAGTGAGTAAGTGTCAGGTTGGGATTTAAATGTAGATTTTTCTGACTTAACACATATATGCCCTGAACACATCCTTAATAAACAGAGTTAATAAATGGTTATTGATTGACTTACTGAAAAAAAAAAACAACCCACAAAACTATTTGCTTAATTTTAGTTTCCTGGGTGGCTCTTTATAATCCTGTGGCTTCTCATCTATAAGGTGTATAGTCCACTTATTTGATCTCATATATACTGTGTATTTTTGTTTAACAAATTATCTTTAGTATATCTTTTAATTCAGCCTTCTTGGGAGTTCTTGATCTTGTGATCATAGTGGAATATTATGTACATCATTTTATTTTTATAAATTTCATAATATATGATGAAAACACATTTCAAAATATTTTCCGAAGTCTGCTGACATACTGTAATTCTTTTCATAGAGAGGGAGACAGACAGACAATTGAGATACAGTGAGACACATAGAAAAGCATTTCAGATTTATATAGAGTGTCATATTCTTTGAAACAGAGACCTCCTGAAATAACTCAGTGATGATAAAAACATGACAACCAAATTTAATGGCATTCATTCAACTAAAACAATATATTCAAAGACAATTACACAGGCCTTAAAGAAGAGCTAAAGGCATCTTACTAAGGTCCTTGTTTTGAGGAAATAAACTGCAAAGAAATAAATAAACACATTATGATTCAGGGGGTATAGAGGAAAGTATGATCAAAATAATATGATTGGTTGGCTAATTATTCCATTCTTTGATGCCGATGGTAAAGAAATGAGACAGCACCCAAACAGCAATGTCTTTATTGCTGATTGAATGACTATGGAGTCATTCATGCCATAACTATGAAAGAATGAAGAGGAGTCTCAAAAGAGAACTTAGGCCATCTGGGGTTGAACATCGTCATACATTAAGATGAAAACTTCATTCAGCCAATAACTTTTTATTAACACTTTGTGTAAATGACCACTTGAAACAGTAGATATTTGACAAGATCAAATAGATGCTAATTTCCACTTTTTTCAGGTGATTTCATTATGGATTGAGTATTTTTTCCCATTGGCCTGGCATTGTCACATATTGTACTGTATGTAGGGGCAGATAGGTGAGACAGTAGATAGAGTATTGGACTTGAAATCAGGAAGACTCATCTTCCTGAGTTCCAATTTGGCCTCAGACACTAAGTACCTAGGCAAATCACTTAATCCTGTTTGCCTCAGTTCCTCATCTGTAAAAATGAGCTGGATAAGGGAATGGCAAACCACTCTAGTATCTTTGCCAAGAAAACCTGAAATGGGGTCAAAGAGTTGAGCACAAGTGAAACAACTGAAAAACAAATTGTTTTACATATGCTTTTGCCTCATCAACTAGGCCATGTGTCCAAGAAAGTCAGGGATCATACCTTATAGCATGTAATATCCTCAGAATTTAGCATACTACAGTAAGGTCTCCATAAATCATCTGCAAAATGAGAAGTTTGAACTAGATGATCTCTTAGGTTCCTTTTATCTCTGACCTTGAATGATTTACAATTTTTGAAACATTGATTGAACACTTAATTTGACACATTTAGTGAGGAAGTACTATCAGACACGATGGTGAATAAGATGTACATCTTAATCTCCAGGAGAACGCAGCTTTATCAAGGAGATAAAAGAAAATTAAAAGTCACATGACAATGATACCATGGATCTGTAATGTAAGCATCATGAGCACTCTCTCCATTTTTTTCATTCAACTAGAATTTATTTTTTGCCTGTTATAGGTAAGTTATTGTGTTATGAACTGGGGCTTTAAAGATGAAAAAAAAATCAGTCAAAGCCTTAGAAAAAAAATCTGTTCTATTGGAAGAAAGCATCATGTAAATAGATGTCAATAGCAAATGCATATATAATAACTACAAAGTTATGGGATTGGTGTAGGAATCATAGAAGCCTAATGAAGGCAGTGGCATTTGAGCTCAACATTAAGGGAAGCTTGTGATTTCCTTAATTCCCTCAGAAGGGAGTGTTGAAGAGAGAGTGAATTCGAGACAAGAAACAAACTGTGTAAATGGAAAGAGATGGGACATTGTATACTGTGTAGGGTGAACAGCAGTAGGCCAGTTTATCTGAACCAAGTGGTGTGAAAATGCGAACAATGTACAATGAGCTTAGAAGACAGATTTTTGTTATGCTATGAAGAGTTCTGAATACCACAGTTGTTTGTATTTTACTTAGAGGCAACAGGAAGCCACTAAAGCTTTTTGAGCAGGAGAAAGAAGTGGTCAAACCTATGCTTTTGGAATATTTGTTAGTTATATGAAGAACCGCTTATAGAGGAAAAAACTGGATTCAGGGTGAGCAGTTATGAGTGTGGTATAATAATTCAAAACAGTAATGATGAGAGCCTTATGTAAAATGGTGGTTGTATGAAAAGAGAGAAGAGAGATACTAGCAACATCAATGAAGAGGTTATCCATCTCCTTGACATAAACAACTTTTTTGTGTAGAAACTTAATCACACTTTGGAGACAGTAGTTTTAATGGAAAGATGAGGTTAGAAGCCAGACTGCAGAGGTTTAAGAAGATAATGGGAAGAAAACTAGTAGAAATTCCTACTGTAGATGACCTTGTCAAGAAATTTAGTCACAAAAGGGGGAAGGGATATGGGGTGATTGCAAATAATTAGCAGGAATTAACAGATTAAATAAGGATCTTTGTTTATTTGAGGATTGGCAAAACATGGCTATGTTTCTAGGCAGTTTAGAAGCAAGTCATAGAAATGTATTAAATATAAATTAGAGAGTGGAAAATTATAGAGGAGGCAATCTTCTGGTAAAGACAGGATGTAGTGGGATCACTTGTGAATGTAGAAAGGTTTGTCTTAGCAATGAGAAAGGCTACCTCTCTGTGTGAGTCATTTATGATGGAGAAGATGGTTGCAGAAGGCATATTAGTGATATGAGATGAAGAGAACGGGAAAAATTGTCAATGATTCAAAAGTTACCAATGTTGTCTTAATTGCCAAATTAAATGTGTGCTTTTTTTTTTCTCAGTCCTAATTCTTCTTGCTATCTCTGAAGCTTTTAACATTATTGATCACCATCTTCTCCTTGTTCCTTTTTCCTCTCAGTTTTCTGTGGCATTGCTCAACCCTTGTTTTCCTCCTATTTGACCCCTCCTTCTTGATTTCCTTTGATGGATCTTAGAACAGATCTCCTTCCCTAATTTGTTCCAGTAAGAATTGAAGCAGGCTCTTGCATAGAACACACACACATGCCTCTAGGTGGCACAGTAGGTAGAGTGCTGGGTCTGGAGTCAAGATGATCTGATTTTAAATTCAGCTTCAGACACTTGCTCTGTGACCCTGGTCAAGTCACAACCCTTTTTATCTCAGTTTCCTCATCTGTAAAATTAAAGGATGAAGGAAATGGCAAATTATTCTAGTTTCTTTGCCCAAAAAATTCCCAATGGGGTCACAAAGAGTCAGACATGACTAAAAATGACTAAGTGACAACATATACACATATATATGTCTATATATTTTGTGGGTTTTTTTAAACATTCATGGGTAAGTTATATCTTCTTTGAACTATAAAAGCAGAAGAACAAAATATTCCCAACTCTGAATTCCCTGTTCTTCTGAATCCCAGGGATAAGACAATTCTAGCCATTTGATTACTTTCAGGTCTTGTCTTAGTTTGCAATATATCAGAATTTGTAGCTAACAAGACCTTGATAATCATTTGTCTAATCTGATTTATGGTTTGGCAGGATCAAAAAAGAAAAGAGAGAAAACTACAATTCTTCCCCAAAGGAAAGCCAAAAGGAAAATGCTTTCCTGTTAACTTTCAAAAATCAAACTGTGTCAGAAAATCAAAATCAAAATATTACCCTCTGTCCAGGTATAAATTCAAAGTGTCTATTGTATTTTTTATGTTATTTTTACTTTTCACGTTTTTAAAAAGTTGATTTCCCCTTCATCCTTGTATTGGTACTAATGGTAGTAGCTAGCTTGTGTATAGTTCTTTAAGGTTTACAAAGAATTTTATATGTGTTATTTGACACAACAATCCTATGAGATATAAGCTATTATTATCTCCATTTTGCAGGTAAAGAAACCAAAGCTCAGAGAGATTAAGTGACATTCTCAAGGCTGAACAGCCAGTATGTGTCTGAGATAAGACTTAAACTCAAGTCTTCTTCACTCTAAATCCTATAGTCTATACACAATGCATACTAATGGGGCATACTCAATGGAGTCATCTTCACTATAATTCTCTGAAGTGGTCTAATATAATGTAAAGCACCCAGAAAGTAGAGATCTGGGATAAAGTCTTATTTTTGCCACTGACTATATTTGTGACCTTGGGTAAATTAATTTATATTTCAGATGAACTACAAAATGATGACTGTGATATCTACTTGTACATGTCACAAGAATTTTATGAAGCCAGTCATTTTTAAGTTGCTGGTAACTGGTAAACCTACAGAAATGTGTCAGACATTTTCTGTTATGCCAGATATCCAAATTTGGGTTTGTGGCTATTTAAATTAATACTCAGATTTTCCCTTCTCTTTTTCCTTACTAAGTAGGCTATTTTTCATGATAAGCAGATATTGATCATATCTACATATATATATAAACATGTGCATACATATACACAAATACGCAAATAAAATGATGGGAAAAGCACAATTTTGAAAAGGAAGATCAATAGGAAGATAATTATAATAAAAGGCAAGCATTCCTTTGTGCTCTGAAAAATCAACTATCTCCCAATTTCCAGGGCAGGAGTAATGAGTCTGGATCCTGTCCTATCCTTAGGAGCCCATCCTTAAAGAACAAGAAATGATAGATGAATAATTTGCCCCTTTGGATTACCATGAAAACATTTCTCACTCACTTTTTGATTGTTTCATATATCTGGACTGACAAAACTTGGGTTTAAATCCTGACACTCTTTGTATAATCTTAGCAAAGTCACTTAATCTTGTTTGTAAAAAGAGGGAGTTGGTTTTGATGGACTTTGAGGATTTTTTCCAATCTCTTTAATAAGGATTGCATGATTGTCTTTGCTACCTACTCAAAAATATTAATTCTTCAGGGATGTGCCACCATTACTTCTAATGTGAAAAGGTATTGTCTTCCAGGTTTGTTAGGGCATGATAAAATGAAAGCCCAACTCAAGTGCTGTCAGAAGGCATGGAAACACATTGAGCTATAACTGTGACTTAGCAATACCCAAGTTTTGGCTTTGACAGGAGGAAAGCAAATACCTAGGCTTCTTCAAACTCTTCTGGGATGCAGCACAGCATGGAAGAAATCCCTAAACTCAGCAGGCATTTTTTTTCTCTTACTTCTTCCTTTTTGCTGGCTTCCCTAGAACTTCTTTTAAAAGTACTTTAAGAGATATACACAAAGTATAAATCCACACAGCTTTCTCTGTAGCAATTCTGAATCCTTTCGCCAGTCTGACTAGTTTCAAAGTATTGTGGGAATAGGGAAGCTCTGTGGAGAGAGGCCAGTTACAAATATAAGCTATTATACTTAATTGTCAGCAAAAATTCAGAATTCAATGGATGTCATAAAATTATCTCACTTTTGCATTTTTCCATGTGCAAAAATATGATATTTTACTTGTGATTATTTTAGGAGAGGTGGAGACATCCAGAGTGTTAGACTCAGTATAAGGAAGATCCATGTTCAAAACATGCCCCTGATAGTTACTAGCTATGTTACCATTGTTAAGTCATTTTTATCTTTCTGAGACTCAAACTATTCACTTATAAAATTAAGATGATGCTTGTAATACTTAAAGCATTGGTAGAAGACTGAAATGAGATAATACATGTATGCATATATACATAATACATATATGCATAATCATCCAGAGCGAGAGAACTATATTAGTGCCAATTATCTTTATTATTATCCTTTGGCTAAGGTCCATAATCAGTAAACTTATGATCATATTTTACTTGTAGCAGAGACGGTATGTTCCCACTTACCATTCTCTCACTCTGGAACCATAATCAAATCAATGCTGTCGTTGTTATTAGAAATGGTGTATCAGTCCGTTCTTATAGATTCATTCTATATTTCTGTGACATCCCAAACACCTCATGACTAGACATCATTCCCTGAGATATATATATATATAATCTACATATATATTATATATAATATATAATCTATATATAATAATCTAATTTTATATATATATATATATATATATATATAATTTTACTCCCCTATTATAACATAAGCTTTGTAAATGCAGGGAACATCTGCCTTTTGTATTTTAAACTCAGCTGTTAGCACAAGGTTTTGCACAGTATACACATTTAATTAATGTTTATTATTTTTTAACTCACACATGCATTCACCAGTTAAATTCCTACTAGTACTTTAAAACAGAACTGAATTGCTGTCTCCTACAAGAAGTCTTTTCTGATCTTTCCCTATATTTCTCATCAGTAGAACCTTCCCCTTCAGTGTAGTTCACTGATTTTCTAAAGCATATTCATATAATAATTATATGATTATTATATTCTGTGTTTATGTATTATCTACCACTGGAGCATAAGGTCCTTGGGGGCAAGGGAAATGTTGCAATCTAAACTTTATTAGTCTCCTAGAACCAAACATAGTGCTCAGCACACTATAGTTGCTTAACAGATACTGTTTTAAGATTTTATTAATCCCTAATCCCTTCTAAATGGTATTTGAACTTAATGAAATGATATGTAGAAAACCTGTTTATTTTGTAGTTAACAACAGAAGGTTAAGGAAAACATTATTGTCATTATTGGTAGAAGCAGTAGTAATAGCGGTGGTGGTGGTGGTAGTAACAGTGACAGGACTTTTCATAATTAGTGGCTGAATGAGACATAATAATTCTAGGTTTACTCAATGGGAACAATAGAAGGGTCTCTGAAAATTAAAGGGTAATGTAAAAATAATAATAACAATCTAATCTGAAAAAAATTTATAACTGAATTTATATGAAAAATCATAACTTTAGAAAAATTATAATTGGGCAATAAGTCCTGTTGTGGTCACCATTCAAATGTAAGAAATATTTTAGCTAACTTCCTGGCCTGGGGCCTAATCTGACTAGAGAACTAATCTGGGGACTTTTGACTGGCTGGCTATCTGACTGCTATTAATTTAATATGGGCTGTTTAAAAATTTCTCTACACTGCTCACAAATTGATAAGCCAATGATTAAGAAACCTCTTAATTAAAGTAGAATTTATTTATAAAAATCAATGTAAAAGATAAGAGTTAAGAAATGCAAATTATACAACCTGTCTGCTTTTAATATAAGGGCCTTTGCGGCCTCTTGCCTTAGAGCATGCTGCTTGGACCTGTTAGCCTCCAGTTTTCTCCAACTTTCACTCTTTTTCTCCTTCATTCCAGCTTCCCTGCACTTTCACTTCTCATCTCCTTTCTTCTAACCCTAAGCCCTTTCACTTTGTTGACCCCTCTTACTATCTAACTTTCCTCTCTGTACTGCTGCTGAACCCTGAAAAGCCCCTTACTCCGTAGGGCTCCTTCCTCTGTCTGTCCACCCCCCTGCATCTTCTCTATCCTCGCTCTTAGCTTTTTCTATGTCTCTGTCAGCCCCTCTCTTTACATAGCCTCAGCCTCCTCCGTCTCTGTCTTCTCCCCTGTATATACGTTCCTTCTCTCCCCTCAAAGCTTGGGCTCCCTGTGCCTCCGCACAAACCAAGCTAATCCACAGGCTGCACTAGGGCTGTGCCCAGCGGGGCTCGAGGGGCCCCCCTGCTGCATGCCTGGAACCTCTGCACAGTCTATGCTAGGGCCTGGAAGGACAAGCCTGGGATCTCCGGGGCAGCTCCCCTCAGGATATAGGGAGCTCGGGCTTTTCTCCCCCAGCTGTCTGACCTGGCATCCCATAAATCCCATGGGACTACAACTAGAATCCAGGACTGTTGTTTTTTAGATCACTCCCCTTGTGTAATAACTTTCTGACTTCTAACCATAAGTTGTGGGCCTAATAGCAAAAAAAAAAAAAAAAAAAAAAAAAACAGTACCAGCAGCAACAACAATAGCTATTTGATGTTGGTTTTGCTTTTTGTCCATTTTCAAAGAGGACCAATGACATTGTGGTGTGATCACTTGATAGTTAATTGGATTTAAGTGAGGCAAAGTTACACAAAGTCATCAGCTTTATTCTTTCTTCCAGAGTTATCAAAGTCCAGTGGCAAGACAAAAGTCAGGATGACTGGCTATGGCCTGCAATTCAGTGAATGACCTTGGTGTCTTCATTGTCTGACCAAGTTCTAAGCATTCCACAGTGCCTGCTTCAGCAGCCTTCATGTCCATTGGAACAAATTTTTTTCATCTGTCCATTCTTCTTGGGGAAGTCTTCACATGCTTATGGTAGACATCCTCCTAAATCACTGATGGGTTTTGGGTCTGTTGGTTACCCTAGTTTACCTCGTTTACCAAGAAGGTTTTACCAGACAGTGCAATGATACTAACCTCCCCATGTTACAAGGGGTCCACCAAACTATATCAGTTCCACTGAATATCATCTCACTTTCCTCTTATAGAGAGCCCACTGTTACACCAGGGGTTGATGTGAGAGAACATTTGGAGGGAGGGGAAGGTGATGGAGAGCTCACAAGAGAAACAGGGATGAGATGAACAATTTTCCTGGGAAAATAGGGTAAACACTAACTTAAGTCACAAATGTAGTGACACATATCTCTACAGAACACATAAAGCAAAGAGTAGCTCCTAACTCTCAACCTTAGAGGTCCTTTTCTCATAAAGACTTCAGTTTTTATGAAGTTTATGTGGGGTATAATTATCTCAGTGACAAAGGAGATATGATATCCAACTAGAGTAGCCCCTTGTAGGGTGTGAGGGAGAATCTTATTGGGGCTTATAGCCCCTTCCCCAGTGTGAGTGCAGTAGGTTATGACCCTAAGACTAGAAGACTATTAAGTGTCCCCTATGGCATTAGGAAGCACCCAGAGGCGTGTTGGTAAACTTTTAAGAGCCAGTTGTTCATATACATACATATACACACACACACACACACACACACACACACACACACACACACACACACACACACACACAATAGAGAAATTATACCCCTGGAAGAACTCCCAACCCATTGCTAGAGTAAGTGGTGATAAGATACTACCCCTTATATAAGGTATAGTTGCCTCCCTCCCACACTCAGACTAATAAAATGACCCAGAGCTGACCAATGAAATGGGTAGGAGGAAAGAAACATGCCATTTTTCTCTTTAAAATATATACCCATTCTCTCAGAGCTCTCTCTGCTTATTTTGTCTTGGCCTTTGCATTCACTATCATATTATTGTTATTATTACTGCTGATTTATTGTTATTATTATTATTTTTTTTGTTTTGGTTTTTTGGTGAGGCATTTGGGGTTAAGTGACTTGCCCAGGGTCACAGAGCTAGTAAGTGTTAAGTGTCTGAGGCCAGATTTGAACTCAGGTCCGCCTGACTCCAGGACTGATGCTCCATCCACTGTGACACCTAGCTGTCCCTTGTTATTATTATTATTATTAAACTTATACAGACAATATAACTTTGTCTGACATGGGGATGGAGGTGGAAGTTTAGAGAAGATATATGCTTGAACTTTGTTCTTTTGTTTCCTAAAATAAACAGCTTCAAGGAGTCATTTTACCCTTCCTTTAAAAACAAACAAACAAAAAACCAAGAAGCAAACAAAAAACTGACACCTAGCTTAGGAAAGTTCAATGATCTGCCTCTGTCCTTATGTGGTTTACAGTGGTTACTCACACATACCTAGAGATTTAAAAAAAAAACAAAAACAAAAAACAAAAAACTTTTATTTTCTTTTAGGCAATCAGGGTTAAGTGACTTGCCTACAGTCACATAGCTAGTAAGTGTCTGAGGCAGCATTTGAACTTAGGTACTCCTGATTCCATGGCCAGAACTCTCTATTCACTGTGGCACCTAGATGCCTCCTCCTTGCCCTTTTAAAAACCAACTACTTTTAAAAATTATTATTTTTCAGTTATTCAATATTTATTTCCCCACACACACTTCTCCCCTCCCATTGAGGAAAAAGAAAAAAGAGAAAATATAAACAAAATTCTTGTAACAAATATGTAGTAAAGCAAAATAAATTCTCATGTTGATCATGCCCCAAACTGTCTCATATGTCTCATCTCCATCACTTCTCTGTCACCGGGAGGTAGCTAGCACTCTTTATCATATATATGTTCATCTTTTAGAACATGGTTCATCATTTCATTGATCATAATTCTTAAGACTTCTGAAATTATTCCTTCTTACAAATGTTGTTTTATAGTATATATTATAATAAATGATTTACACAACAACTCTGTGAGGTAAAGTATTTTTAAAAGCTTTTAGAAAAGAGATTTACTGTGACAGTAGAGAAAAATAAGATGGCACAAATGAGAAAACTAAAGCTGAGGATAGACAAATGACTTGTTCAGGGTCACATCGCTAGTAAATGTTTGAGTGAGATTTTCCTGATTTCAAATCCAGTATTTTATCCATTATGCTAGCCAGTGTCTTCTTTCTCTATTTTTGTAGCATACATATAAATTATTCTTTAAATATTTGATAGAATTCACTATTTGGATCAGATAACAGCTCCTATTTTCTTTTTTTGTTGTTGTTTTGGGGGGGCAGGGGAATGGGGGTTAAGTGACTTGCCCAGGGTCACACAGCTTGTAAGTGTCAAGTGTCTGAGGCCAAAATTGAACTCAGGTACTACTGAATCCAGGGCTGGTGCTTTATTCACTGTGCCACCTAGCTGCCCCCTACAGCTCCTAATTTCTAACTTTGAATTAAGCATACTTGGCTTTGCTTCAGTTTTTATTTTTTCAATTTTCATTCCATATATATTTTTCTAGTTTAATTTTGTATTTGTTTTATGCTGTTTTGTTTTGTAACCTTGTATGTCATTTCATTGGTATAGATATTTACCATTTAGGGAATTCCCTCAACTGTTAAGGGCTAAAATTCTAGCTAGTCTGTCTAAAATATTTAATGAGTGGTCGCCAATAAATTATAAGCTTTAGCAAGAGTTAGACTTTTAAGCATTTATTAAGGAGAATAAGAATTTGGTAAAGAGAGAGAAAAAGGCCTAGATTTCTATCTATTAAAGGGAGAGCACATTTCTAGCTCCCTTCTCCACCAGAGTCCAAAGGAAAAGAGCCCGAGACTGAGCACCAGTCTCTTCCTTCCTCCTCCCACTAGCCCGCGTCACTTCCTGACTCCTGGTCTTGCCCTCAAAGACCTTCCCTTCATGGGCAGAACTCCTCTACAGTAAGTATCCAGCAGGTGGCGTTATTCCAATCGTTACAGTCCCCCCTGTTGTTCCTCAAGAAACAAAATGTTTCCTTGACGGAACAGTAAAAACAATATAATAACTATTGCTAACTAATAATATGTGAACAACAATATAGAAAAGGAAGAGAGGAAAGTTTTGTCCAGAGGGGCGATTTTTTTTTTGTCCTCATGAACCGACGCTTTGACATTAGTCTTGCAAAGGGAGGGCCTCTGCAGAGAATACATGTTACAGATGGTGTATATTATAACAGAAAGAGAAAAAAAAACAAAACAAAACTGTTCATTTAAAGTCTCTGAAAGTCTTTTCTCAGATGTCCTCTAGGTGTAGTCTTAGAATGGAAGTCTCTTCAGGGGTTGATGTGTGGATGCTGGTAATCAGCCAGGAAAATTTCCTACAAAATTGAGCTTAACACAACTTTAAAATAGCTTTGTCAATAATCAAATCAAACAATGAAAGTTCTCAAAAACATGTCTAAGGGAATTCAGAATCTTAGTTGTTACACATGAAACATATAATAAAACAAAAATTGAAACATTCTTTAAAATTATAATATTACTATAGTCCCCCCTTATGGAGGGTAATTAATTCTAGCTAGTCTGTCTAAAATATTTAATGAGTGGTCGCCAATAAATTATAAGCTTTAGCAAGAGTTAGACTTTTAAGCATTTATTAAGGAGAATAAGAATTTGGTAAAGAGAGAGAAAAAGGCCTAGATTTCTATCTATTAAAGGGAGAGCACATTTCTAGCTCCCTTCTCCACCAGAGTCCAAAGGAAAAGAGCCCGAGACTGAGCGCCAGTCTCTTCCTTCCTCCTCCCACTAGCCCGCGTCACTTCCTGACTCCTGGTCTTGCCCTCAAAGACCTTCCCTTCATGGGCAGAACTCCTCTACAGTAAGTATCCAGCAGGTGGCGTTATTCCAATCGTTACACAACCAAAGTTAATTACATATAATTTATTATTTACCTCATAGTCCTAGAAAGCTTTTTGTAGGAATTGAGAAATTAAGCAATTTGGACTAAAAGAAACACAATGTATGTCAGTTTCTGTATGTTTAAATGTGCTTCTTGTATGTAGCAAATAGTTCCTTTTTTTGGTCCATTCCTCTATTTTATTTTATTGGGAAATTTAATGCATTCATACTTAGGGTTATATTGATTAAATTGGTGTTTTATAAGTGTCTTTTTCTTTGTGTTTGTTTCTGAAAAATAAATACTTCTATCAACCACTGCAGGAATCTCTTTTAACCTATAGCTTCTCTGAAGTCCAGTCACCACCGAAATCAGAGAGTTGAAAGAAAAAAATTTGTGTATTACATTCAGATCTCTTTTTTTTGTCCATGAACCAAACCTAGAACCCAGCCTCTTCTTTAAGCATTACTACCTAGAGCAAATAGAAATATACCAAGGTTGTTTATTCATGGACAAGTTTCCTTGTAAATCTGTTTCCAGTCAATTGTATAACTCTGAACTTGGCAGGCCTTATTCTTCTAGCAATCTGGGTCAAACACTGATTCTTACTCATGGGATCTCATCTCCACTGCAGCTATTGCCAATCTATCTTTTTAGCCTTGCTTCTAGCTTTGTATTGCTAAATATATTTTATTTTTACCCTAGCTCTGGCCAAAAGGATATAATTTTCCTAATTCAGTCTTCAAATAGAATAACCGCAAAACCATGAGCAGAATGGCATTTAATGAACCCATTAATATGACGTATTCAGAAAGTGACAGAAAATGAAGAGGTCTAGGCTTAAGTAAGTTAGGAATCTTTAAGTTTTCTTTACAAGACACAGAAAATCACTAATCAAAATTCTTCATTTGCACCCTCCCCAAAGTACTGTCTCTTACCTTCCAAAAAAAAAATCCCAGTCACAATTCTCCCAACTTTCTTACTCTTGTATATCAAAGACTGTTGGCCATATCCTTCCTTCACACTATAGTGAAAGTGGTTGATAGTGTGTAAAAGTTTGACCCTTTTCTAAGAAAACTTGCATTTCAAAAGGTTTTAAAACCATAAGCAAAAGAAAAGTTCTCCTAAGGGATTTTACAAATGGAAGATGAAGTGGATGGGGTGGGTAGCTATGAATTTTCCTCAATTGTTATGCAAAAAGAAAAGAAAAGAAAAACTGTGTCCCCTTTGATCTAGTGTCTAGTGTCCTAGGCATACTAAGTATACTTCCTAAGAAAGTCAAATACAGAAGCAAAAATTCAATATCTATTAAATTATTTGCACTCAGTATGCAATACAATTGGAAACAAGGAAGGTCCCCAGTGACTCAGGAATGAATGGGCAAACGATGCAATGTGAATATAATGGAATTCTATTTTAGAGTAAAAAAAATTACTTTAAAAATGAGGAATTCAAAGAGGTATGGGAATATGTGCATGAGCTGATACAGCAAGAAGTAAGCAGAATCAGATGAACAATATCCCTAGTGATTATCAAGAAAAATATCATTGAAAGGAAGGAAGATCACTGAGGAATTGAAAAGTACCAGAGACCATGCCATCTCTTCATTTTCTACTCTGCCAGTACCTTCTCTTCTCCCCTACCCCCTATCGCCTTTGCATTCCTCTTTTGTGGACTTTCCCTATTAGATTGTAACCTCCTGGAGGACAGGCATTGTCTTTTTCATATTTGTATCCTCAGCACTTTGCACTGTGCCTATCCCTTGGTAGTAGCTTCATATATATGTATTCACTGACTGAATGACTAAAAAATAAAAGAGGGTTCTTCGCAGCTAGTGTGACCAGACTAGTAGGATGTTTATTCCTACCTTATTTTTTTAGCTTTAATCTTTTTTTTTTGGGGGGGGGGCAGGTGGCAATTGGGGTTAAGTGACTTGCCCAGGGTCACACAGCTAGTAAGCATCAAGAGTCTGAGTTCACATTTGAACTCAGGTCCTCCTGATTCCAGGGCTGGTGCTGTATCCACTGCGCCACCTAGCTGCCCCAGCTTTAATCTTTTAATAATAAATGGTTCCAAGTGTTATAGTGCATACCCATATTTGCAACTGGGAAGGCTGAGGTGAGAGGCTCAATTGAAAACAGAAATTCAGAGTTGCACTGTGCTATGCTGATCTAATGACTACACTGTGGTGATGCCAGAATCAATATAATGAGCCCCTGGAGATGAGGGGACCATTGAGAGGCCTAGGGAAAAGATAAATGGTACAAGCATGAAGTGGAGCAGATCAAATCCCCCATGACAATCAGTAAGTAGGATCTAGCCCATGAATCTCTGCTATACTTCTTCTTATTATTATTATTATTTTTTTTTTTAGTGAGGCAATTGGGGTTAAGTGACTTGACCAGGGTCACACAGCTAGTAAGTGTTAAGTGTCTGAGGCTGGATTTGAACTCAGGTACTCCTGACTCCAGGGCCGGTGCTCTTTCTACTGCACCATCTAACTGCCCCTCTGCTATACTTCTAACCTGGCTGAAATAGTAATACCCAGGTTCAAAACAAATAATAATTTTAATTTAAAAAAAACAAAACTTTTTTTATCTTGTTTTGTTTTATGTAATTATTTGTAGCACCTACTAATTTGAACCTAGTTCTAGCCAGCTGATTCATCAAGCTAAAACAAAATGATATATAATTCTTTTGTTGTTCAATCATTTTTCAGTTGTGTCTGACTCTTCATAACTTCATTTGGGGTTTTCTTGGCAAGGATATTGGAGTGGTTTGCCATTTCCTTCTCTAGCTTATTTTATAGATGAGGAAATTGAAGCAAAGAGAGTTAAGTGACTTCCCAGGATCACGTAGCTAGTACATATCTGAAGCCAGATCTGAACTCAGGAAGATGAGTCTTTCTGATGTAAGCTTTCTGATATAAGGGAAATCAGGCTTTGTCCCAAGATCTAAAACACAGGTAAACTAAGCTTAAGCCTTGAAGAAAGAAAATGTGCCTTTCAAATATTGGCCGAAATCAGAGAAAGAAAAAGGGAATAAAGACAAATATGTTATTTTTTTTAAACACTGGAAAGAGAAGAATGGCAAAATATTAGGAAAATCCTTAGTATTATTATGTTCATAATTAAACTATGTGATTATATCAATGTTATAACATAGCAAATGAAAAATACTATATCTATTTATGTTAAGAGAATAAAATGTATAAGCTGAAGGATTTTTACTTAAAACAATCAATAGCATTTATCTGAATCCAAGAAGCAGAATTATATGTAATTGATACACTTTAGAATATCTCCCATATGAACAGGGGACAGTAAGGCTGCCTACTATTAACAGTATTATTTGATGTAGTTCTAGACAGTTTAACTCTAGAAAAATAATAAAAGAAATTTAGGAATATAAATCAGAAAGTTATGGATGAAAATTTACCTGTATATTATACTATATCAATCAAAATACTCAAAACATGTGCCATGGAACTTGATATTACAGAATTCACCTGGAAGAACAAAAGTTGAAAATATCAAAGGGAATTGTAAAAAATAAAACAGACTCTAGGGGATCTCCTTTTGGAGAAAAACATGATGATGCAATGGTGAATATACAGGATTGGGAGCCAGAAGAATTAGGTTCAAATAATGTTGACCCCAAACAAATTATTAAAGACTCTGCATATATAAAACAAAGGTGCTGGACTGTGGCATTTTCCAGTTCTGAGTATACAATTCTATATCATAATTGTCAAAACTGTCTGTCACTGGACAAGAACTGTAAAGAATTGTTATTTGAGGTTTTTATGCCTCCATGCACACTGGCCTGGGGCTCCGCAAACCACATGGTGCTCCACCCACTGGTTGTAGCCGTTGCCATGGCACTGGCACTTCTCATCATCACCACTTGCAGATGCCTACATGGGTCTGGCAAAATTATAATGATTGGAAGCCTAGTGAGGGCAGTCATGTGACTGTCAGAGCAGCCAGACAATTGATTGGGGGCTGTGTGGGGTTTCTGGGAATGGGGAGAATTTGCCTTTCTAGCTGGAAGCCGAAAGGCAACAGGAGCTCTGCTGTGTATTGTCAGCTGATTCCTGGGCTGTGGTATTTTTCAGGTTGTATAATTTCCCTTTCCCCATTTTATTTCCTTTCCCTTGATCCTACTGGTCCTGTTTGTGGTTTGTTTGTTGTTTTTGTTTTGTTTTTGTTTTTGTTTTTTTTAAGTTCGTTCTTGTTAAAATAAATCCTGTTCTGTTTTGAGGGAGTCTGCTGGTCTCCTTCCTTGTCCCAATATTGCAGCAAGCCGCTTAGCTAACACTCCCCAATTAAAAATTGGTCCCCACAGAACAAAATGATAAATGGAGTAGTTTAGACTTTGATTATATAGAAAAAGAAACATACAGTAATTTTATATGAAATTAGATTGCTGGGAAAATTAGATTGTAGTTTGATTAAAATTGAGATTAGATCAGCATCTTTGACCAATTGTTGCAGGATATTTATTTCAAATGGATCAAATGAAATAAATATTGGAATTTTTGTGGGGTAATCTACATAAATTGTCATTTTCTACTACTTTGGAAAGGAGATAACTTGGAAGTCATAACTTGGAAGAAAGGATTAGACAAAATGGTAATATCTGATTGTGTTAAATATTTTTAATAGGCAAGAAAATTTAGAATAAGAATGAAATAAATATGGTAATATTTCTATTAAAATGTCAAGATCTAAAATATATAAAAAAACTGATATACATATGTTTATATGTGTATATGAGTAATCATTAGATTATTTGAAAAAGAGAATGAATAATAAGGAACAAAACTTATCAGTACTACATGAAAATTACTTAAAATCTCAAATAATCAAAATTCAAACAATTCCAAAATTCCATTTTATACCAGTCAAATTGGCAAGGATAATGGGTGACAATATGTTTCAATTTTAAGGGAGTCATGGTAGAAACAGTTTTGGAATGGAATAAATCTATACTTTGCAGTTGGTTTTGAGAACTGGTTCAACTTATTATAAAGCAATATCAAATTGATCTTCTTTGAGAATGAAGGCTGAACAACAAACAACCAACATGTGCAGTAAAAATTACCAAAAGGCTTAGTGATTGGGGAATAGGTAAATATATTGTGGCATATGAATAAAACACATTATTACTTCAATGAATACAAATGACAAATAAGAAAATTCAGATCTGTGGGAAGATAAAAAGTGAAGTAAAGTTAAGAATGTGAAACTAAAAGTGCAACACATAACAAATATAGAATTAAAGACAGAAACTATAATAACAAATCCTGTAAAAAATGGATTCTGAGAGGTTCAAAGTAGGTCATAAACTAAAACTAAATAATTTGGTTTCTTCATTAAATTCTGCATGAATATATTTTACTTAAGGTTATCAACTAGTAAGGAGTTTATTGACATAAAACTTTATTTTCTAATTTATTTTTATGTTTCTGTATTTATTTTTCCTAAGTTTTTATCCATTTTAATATTTGTACTTGTCACTAGAAGTTAACAAAAAATTTACAATAAAAAAAGAAAATTCCTGATGTGTTTGAGACAAAAATTTTGACTAAAAACCAATGGGTGCTGATAATTTTGTCCTAATAGATTTTTCTAAAGGTTATCACAGAGAGAAAAGAAACATATTCAGAGAAAGTAAAAGATTCCTTTTAACAGGGAATGTATGGTAGATATATGCAACATTCCCCAATTAATCAACAGAGATTTAATGTGCTTAACAATTGGTTTCCCTAAATAAGCCTTGACCAACTTGTCTGTAAAACATCTGGACTTTAACCAACCTTTGATTTTCAAGAGGGCTATGGCACAAAATAATAAATAAAATGATTTTCAAGAGGGCTATGGCACAAAATAATCTATATTTTTCTACCTACTCTAAAGCATGTAGTTAAAATTGCCATAAAAACATGATTTAAAAAAAAAGTCCTGATCTTTCTTCTCTTTCATACATCTTAATTCTTGAAGGTTAAAAAAGACAAGTTGGAAACAAATTGGTTTAAAAATATTATCACCCTTTACTTATACTCTTTAAAGAAAATGAAAATAATGAAATGTTTTTCCTAATCACCACAGATTTGTTTTATTTTATTTATGTTAGATTTGTATCTTAGACAACCTTGAATGTATTTAATTGTTTCTGAAAGATCTGCTTCCCCTCTTAACAGGGTATTTTTGAAATTACACACCCAGAAAACATTTGAATAACTAATAAAATTTTGTCCAAGTGTTTGAGACTTAAAAGGCTACAGAAAGAAAAAACAGACACATCCCAAGCCCATAAAGAAGAGCTAATAGAAGAGAACACATGCAGATGTGAAAAAAAGTGTTTGTGTTTAAACTGTACAATCCAAATGCCATAGGAGTTCAGAATAAGGAGAGATCTTGATCTAGCTTATGGAAGCAGGGAACGTTTTCTTGAAGAAATTAAATTTTAACTGGGTTTTGGATGTATAGCATTTCCATGAAGAAATGGATATAATCATTCAGGCAATAAACATTAATTAAGTGACTACTACGTGCCAGGCATAAGCTAAACTCTGAGGATACAAAGAAAGTTAAAAAATAGTCATTGCTTTGAAGGAGTTCACAGACAAATGTGGGTTACAACATGCAAACAAATGTAAAAACAAGATATATACAGGAAAAATTAGAGATAATCAAAAGAGGGAATGCACTAGCATTGAGGGGGGTCGGATAAGGTTTTGTAAAAGGTAGGCTTTTAGCTGGGACTGGAAAGAAGCCAGGGAAGCCAGGAAGCCAACACAAAGAGGGGGAAAAAATTCCAGGTGCTAGGAGAAGCCTTTGAAAATTCATGGATGTGGGAGATGTTGTATTGTACCAGGAATGAGGAGGCTGGTGATTCTGGTATAAAAAATATTGGAAAGGTAAAACATGGCCATGTTATGAAAAGCTTAGAAGGCATTTGATTTTATATTTAGCAGAAGCAAAGGATTTTTACTTTTGATTCTGGAGATAATAGGGAGCCACTAAAGTTTACTGAAGAGGGTGAAGGAGTGACATTGTTAGACTTTTGATTTAGGAAGGCCAATTTGACAGTTGAGTAGAGGATAAAGTGATGATTTGAGAGATACAAAGCAGATAGGTTACAGAGATGAAATGATAAGGTCCTATAGCAGGGGTAGGGTATCAGAGGAGACACTAAGAAATGTAAAGGTAAAATTGATAATATGTGGCAACTGTATAGTAGGGAGGAGGTCTCATGGTATTTCAGACATAGAAAAGAGATAGGAAACAATACATTTTTAAGGTAACAGTAGTAGTTTGGTTTGGTTAAAATGTGTAATATGTGAAAATAAGTTTGATAATTTATACTGAATGCAAGTGAAGGAGAACCTTGACTATTAGAATAAGGACTTTGAAATTTATTTGCCGCGTAATAAAATATCAATAAAGTTTTTTTGAATAAAGGTGTAATGTGATCAAGGAAATGCATTAGGAAAACTAATCTAGCAGCAATATGAGTGTCCTATTAGAGGAAGAAGTAACCCAAAGGCAGAAAATAAAATAAATTATAATTGCTTTGGAATTTTGAAGAAAAAAACATTAACTTGAATAAAGTTGTTAATCAAATGAAGGCTAGTACCTAAAATTCACCTGTATCCATAATGATGGGACAGAATAATATTGAAAAAGAATTAAAAGGGCAGCTAGGTAGTGTAGTGGATAAAGCACTGTCCTTGGATACAGGAGGAACTAAATTCAAATATGGCCTCAGACACTTGACACTAGCTGTGTGACCCTGGGCAAGTCACTTAACCCTCATTGCCCATCAAAAAAAATGTAAAAAGAAAAAAGAAAGAAGAAGAATTAAATCCTAATTCAACCTTTATATTGACATTAATGTGGGTGGGTCAGAGTTCAATTGTATGTCTCTTTTCTAACATTATTCTGGAATTTGAAAGAACATTAATATACCTTTAATTGAAGTAGCAATTTAATGAATATTTATGGAAATGAGTTTTTCTTCATATTTTCTTCAAGGATTGGTCATGAAGCCCTGAAGAAACATATGTAAACCTAGAACCATCAATGGGCCAATTGTGAACTAAAAGGTCAAAATAGATTTTTAAATAATTGCATTGCAAATAACTCACTAAAGTAGAGGTTCTTAACCTTTTGGTGTGTGTCATGGATTACATTTAAATACATTGTTTTATATATAAAAAATAAACTTGTCATATAGTAATGTCCTTCCTTATTAACACATTAAATGATAAGATGATACATTGGAAATAATCAAGATGAAGTAAAAAAAAAATTAGAAAACATAGTGTGAGGTCTGTGGTTGCTTAACCAAAATAATTATATTAAAATGTGGGGTGGTCTTTGAGAAGACAGCCTACATGCAATGTTCAACAAACAATTGTTTTCAATTTTTCTTTTTCAAAAATCCTCATTCACAAAGATATGTCATCACGAATGAAATAAAAGCCTCTAGAGCTTGCTTTATAAGGTAGTAGTATCCTTCTCTAAATGAACAGCAGAATTAGCCAGGGTTTCCTAAGGGACATTCTGGTTGAAGTAAAATTTTTGTCCTTACTTCAATGAATTCATTTTTTACCAGATCAACATCTTTGATACAATTAATATTAGAAAGAAAAGCATTGTGAATCTCAAAATTTATTCTAGTGCCATCACAATAGATGTAAATTTTTAGATTTCTGAAGGTTTTAGGTGTTTATAGAGTTCTCTTTTAAAAGAAAGTGACAGAGAATTTTGTTTCTTAAATCACTCTAAAGTAATTCCTGTAGCTTTTGAAAATTTGTGAGGATTTTGATCTTTGCTCTTTTCTTCTGTATCAAGAAGTCTAGCCAAGAAGGCTTGTGATTTTTCAATAGTGGCAATAATGGTGACTTCAAAGTTCTGTATTTAAGATTATATCATTCATATGGTTAAAAAAGTTTCCACGTAAGGCAATCAATGGATAAAATCCTTTCTTTCAAAGTGTTCCAAGATTAGATTTTCTCTATCTCTTAGGGAAAAAAAAAATCTTTTGCCCTTAGTTCAAATAAGCAGTTTAAGACTTGACCTCTTGAAAACCAGAAAACTGTGAAGACTTCACAATCTGCTCTCATTTCTTGACAAAATTGTTTTTTTAATACAATTTAGAAACATGCTTTAGATAAATTTGATGACTTTTATTTTTGATAAATTTCACTCAGGATTATTAGAAATCTCTTCATGGCAAGCACATGCCTATGGTATGTACAGATGATAGTTATAGATATATAGATAGATATAGACATATATATGCATGTACATATATATGTATATGTGCTTATATGTGGACATTATATGTGGACACACATGTGTATACATGTGTGCATATGTATTTTTGTGTGTATGTATCTATATGTATGTGCATATATATACATATATATATTCATATTATATATGTGAATGAATAAATGGCCATTATGGGAGTAGGTTACTTTTCCACAAAAGTTTCAAAACCAGATATATTACCAAGCATAAGACGATCTCCATTGTTACAATGTATATGAAGCTTTTCTTTCCCATCAAAGTTATGTTTGGAGAAAAAAATTTAAATGACAATGTCCTTTTTAGTTTTCAAAAGAAAATCATAAAATAAGGGTTTTTCTTTTATGGTGTCAGCATGCACACAGTGAATAAAAATAAAAGGAGGAGGCTACATTAAAATGTCTATAGTTTAATCCATTTACATGTGGAAGGAGAATTGAGAGGCTGCCAATTTCTTGATGACAAGTTTCAAACTGTTTAAAGAGCTATCAACTATTTTAGAACACTTCAAATCGTTTGGCAAAAGAACCACTTCCAGTTTTTATCTCTATTCCTGTCCACAAACCAGCTTGACCATTCCCAGGACACATATGGATTTATTACAGTCTCTCCAATAATTTGAGGTTCCTTTTATTTTACAATCCAATAAATAGCCCTATAGTATATTTTAAGCAAACATTTTTAGGAAAAATAGTAAATCAAAGTTTCGGAAGTGTCATCACTTCCAAAGTGTCAGGATTTTTCCAAAGTAGGTTTTTTACATGAAATTACTTTCATTTTTATATGTATTATCAGGATGGACAGATAAGAGGTGCTTTTTCGGGTTTTGTTGGTTTATTATAGCTGATTACAATATTTTCTTTCCTCACAGAAAATACTAATTTTTGTGCCCCATTACATTTATTAATGTAAATGAAACTTCAGAATTTTAGTCTCAATCATACTTCCTCTTTCTTAAACAAATCAACTTAAATTGGGTCTATAAAATAGAAATTAAGGCTACAATGTATTGTTCAACTGATATTTTTTGAAACTCAGGAGGGCCAGCCAAGAGATGGAGTAGGAAGAAGAAATGGAGACCATGTCCCCCTCATAATTACTTCAACAATGGTCTAAGAAGATCAGAGTATGTAGTAAACTAAAAATCTAGGGAGAAACTACATTTGGTTATCATTCCAGCACAAGAGCACGTGGCAAGAAGTGTGGAAAGGAGAATAGGTTTCCTACTAGAGGTATAACATAGGTAAGCAGAGTTGAGAGGCCCAGAGCTGATCACTCAGTCTCAGGCCCAAGCCAACAGTGTGGAGTTTACTAAAGGGGCAACAATTTCATTGTCTGCATTAAAAGATCTGAAGAAAGTTTAAAATCTAAAAACATGAAGAGCTGATCTTGTATTCAGCTCCAGCCCAGATCCAGAACAGTTCAGGATCAAAATTATGGAATCAGTCCTCACTCAGAGCACAGAAAAGAAAGCTTTTGGTTATGTTCAGGGTCACCCTGCAAAGATTGTGGTTACTACCCAAATTGGCAGTACCTATGTCCCAGAGGGAAAGGAACACAGAATCAACCCCCTGAAATCTCAACAAACTCAGATATTTATGGTTGCCCAGAGCATGTTGCTGGAAGAATAATTAAACCAAAGTTAGATAGATAGATAGATAGATAGATAGATAGATAGATAGATAGATAGATAGATAGATAGATAGATAGATAGATATGAATGAATAAATGAAGAAAGTCAGAAGTTAAGGAAGAAAAAATAAACAGGCAAATGAATGAATTAATAAATAATGAATTATTAAGGAAAGAAATTAAGGAAGCAGGGAAGAAGGAAGGAAAAATAGGAAGGAAGAGAGAGAAATAAAAGGTTATGAATGCAAGGATTTCCAAGACAGGAAACCAGAAGAAACAAATAACTCCAAAACACTGTTAAGGGCTAAAATTCTAGCTAGTCTGTCTAAAATATCTAATGAGTGGTCGCCAATAAATTATAAGCTTTAGCAAGAGTTAGGCTTTTAAGCATTTATTAAGGAAAACAAGAATTTGGTAAAGAGAGAGAGAAAGGCCTAGATTCCTATCTATTAAAGGGAGAGCACATTTCTAGCTCCGCTCTCCACCAGAGTCCAAAGGAAAAAGTGTCAGACCGAGCGCTACTCTCTTCCTTCTTCCTCCCACTACCCAACGTCACTTCCTGATGCCAAAGAAAAGACTCCTGGTCTTGCCCTCAAAGACCTTCACTTCATGGGTGGAACTCTTCTACAGTAAGTCTCCAGCAGGTGGCGTCATTCCAATCATTACAACACCTAAAGTGAAAGTCTTTAAGAAAAACACAGCTTATCCAAAAGATCAGTTAAAAGTTCTACAAGAAATACTACAGGAGTTTTTGAATGATAAAATAAATGAAATGAGAGTCATAAGAAAAACAATCGGAAAATAAATGAAGTTATGGAAGAATGGGAGAAAGAATTGAAAAGAGAATCAATAGCTTGCCACAAGAACTAAAAACAAAAAGTACCCAACTATTCAAGTAACAGAATTCAAAAAAATGAGTGTAATCCGGGCTTTCCTGCACTTGTCCAGATTTTTCTAAAATAGAGGAATTCTGTTTTCAGGAGAAGATGTACAATGTTTCCCAAACACAGGAGTGACAATATCCTCTTTTAAATGGGCTGCATAGTTGGTTCAGACTGAGTATTTAAAACATTGATAGATTGGGGCATGGTATCCAGGGATAGTGAAGATTCAAGTCCGCCCAAAATATGGGTATGATGACATGACTTTGTATGGGGGAAGGACAACCTTGTTTTGTTCTCCTCTTGTACTTTGTTTTTTGAGAAATGGGCTTGGGATTTTTTTTTTTTGTCCTTTACTGTTCTAAGCACAGGCAATAGTATCCCCACTATACCTGGACTTGAGCTATGGTGACCTTGGAGTCAGGATTCCAGAATTGATGTGCAGCAAGCCAGCCCATCAGGGAAGCCCTGACAAGACAGACTGCCTGGGACTTGAACTCAAGTGGATTTCTGATTTGTTGCTTGGTGTTAATGTATTCTGTAGAAACTCAACTAAAATGTGAACCTAATCTCCTCCTCCACAGAGTATGAGGGGGTGGGGGTGGGGGGTTTGCAGGGTATTCTCCCAGGTGTAGAGGGAGAATGTTTGTATGTTTATTTTTGTTCTACATTTGAAGTAAATATATCTTTGTAAAGCTTATTGAATTGTTAATTACTTAAATGGAAGTGGAATGAAGAGTATACTCTACTACTACAGACACAACATGAGTAGGAGTTGGAGTCAATGTTGGAGATCCCAAACACTTTAAGGGTACTTAGAATGAACCAAACAAAAAGTAATGACATCATGAGATAGCAAGAAATATTAAAAGTCAAAAGACTGAGAAAAATAGAAGAAAATTTGTGCCATCTCATATTAAAAACAAAACCCCAAACAAAACTGACCTGGAAAATAGATCAAGGAAATATATTTCAGAAATTTTTGGACTATTTCTAATTAAATCTTCATATTGTCACTAGATTAGCTTTCTCAAAATCTCACTCTTGTATTTGGACTACCCTGCTCTAAAATCTATAGGATGACTTATTTCTGCTTCTAGAACAAAGTCCAAACTTTTTAGCCATCCATTTAATTAACTTTCTAGAATCTGGTTCCAATAGACCATAGTGGTGAAATGAAGGGAGCCTTGGATTTATGTCTTGTGTTTAAATCATGAATCTGATATTCATGTTTTATGTTAAATTGACCCAGCTACTTCCCCTATGTGGACCATGATTTCTTCAACTCTAAAGTAAGGAATAAAAGTAGATAATTTCTAAGTTTCCTCCCAGACATAAATTTGTAATCCTATGACCCACATTGTCTTTATCTCCTATTACATGTTTTTCTTCAAAGTTTCTATATATTGCTTACTCCTTGCACTTTCCAAGTTTTGCATTTTTACTTATTTTATACTAATTACATACAATGCTGTTCTATCTCCTGTCTTGCTGTCCAAATCTTTCAAGTCAGGTGATTCCCACCTCCTTAATTATAGAATTATATAATTAAATTATTATAATTATATAATTCTCCCTCCCTGCCTCCAGTTCACTGTCTCTGTCTCTGTTTCTCTCTCTCATACATACACACACACACACACATTCTTTTATCTTTTTATGAAACTATATTATCTTTCTCCTTGGTCTTATTTACTTCATGCTCTGAATTTTCTGTTTTTCTACTAGTATAAAATACTTTTTGATGATTTTTCTTCTGTATTTTAATTTGAGTTCTAGTGCTGTTAGAGTCCCTTCCTTTCCACTTTTTTCATTGTTTCCTTTCATATTCTTAACTTTTTGTTCCTACAGAATGAACTTCATTATTACTTTCTTAGGCTATATAAAGAAATGTGTTTTTAGCTTATTGATACAGATTTGAATCTATAAATTAATATGGGTAGTATAGATATTTAGTATAATATACCCCATCAAAAGTAATACATATTAATTTAAGTAATTATTTATATTTTTAATTTCTATAAAAAGTATTTTATACTTGTTTCATAAAATTTTTGGATATTTCTGGTTGATACTTTCCAATATATTTTGTACTTATTTTGAGTGAAATTTATTTTTTTTTCTTTTTCTGTTTTTGGCTGTCTTGCCAGGGAAATCAGAAAAAAAAAACTGATTTATTTTTGTAGGTTAGTTTTATATTCTGATATTTAACTGATGTTATTCATTGATTCAGGTAAAAAATTAGTTGAATCCCTGAGGTCTCTAAAATCATCTGAACCAACACTACACTTCTGATATAAAACAAACCTAGTCATTATGTAGAATATGTTAATATATTACTTAAGACTCTGCAAATACTTTATCCAGTGTTTTATACCATTGGTCATTTGAGGTATTGTTTTATATTCTTTCCTCCTTATTTTGGTGTCAGAGCCACATGTGTGGCTCTTTTATTTATTTATTTATTCATTCATTCATTCATTCATTCATTCATTCATTCATTCATTCATTCATTCATTCATTCATTCATTCATTCATTCATTCATTCATTCATTCATTCATTTATTTATTTATTTATTTATTTATTTATTTATTTATTTATTTATTTATTTATTTATTTATTTATTTATTGCTTCTTTTCTTTCAGGTTTCCTTTCATGCCTTTGCATTTGTTTCACCAATCAGTTCTTTTTACTGTGTGTGTGTGTGTGTGTGTGTGTGTGTTTTGAAGAGTCATGCCACTGTTGTTTCAATTATTTCTTCTCTGTAAGTCGCAATTTCTGCTCCTACAAATCAAATTTCTCTTTTCAACCATTCAGGATCATTCTGCTTTTGCTCCATATTCTCTTGAGAATTCACTGGGTTCCTTTCTTCATCATGTGTCAATTCATTTTTTCTTGCAATATTTATTCAAGGAATTTTGGACTCATTTAGATGTCCTAAAGGACAACTTCCTTTCCTTTATTAATATTTTCACAGTTATTTTATCTGATTTTGTAAAAGGTTCATAACTGAGTTTTCTTCCTCCTAGATCATTGGAAATTTCTGTCTTTGTTCCTTACATTCTCCTATTATTCATTTTAAGTCCTCCCTTCTGCTTTAAATGCTATGTCCCTGAAGGCTAAACCTCAAAGATGTCTCAGTTTTCTCCTACTTTTTAAAAGCCTTATTTCCTACATCAAGTTACCTTTCCTTGGTCTTAAATACCACAGGATGCTTGACAGGTCCCTTTACTTCAAGCTATATGTAGAAACACCCATGTGCTTGAGCCCTGCCCCTGTCCCCTATGTTTTTTTTTTTATTTTGCTCATCATTATTATGTCACAATACTGATATGGGTCTGGCTTAACTAGGTTTTCTCCTTGAGAAGCTAAACTGAAGGACAGACATACCTAAGAAGTAGGGGGAGATAAGTGAGCTAGGGACAAAGATAGCTCTAGAAGTCAGTACCCCAACCCTTCATTCAAGCCTCTCCCACCCCATTGGGAAAAAGTCCACTTGTCATGACTGCTACCTGAGGTGCACTAGGGGACAGATACCACCACCCAAGATCCAAGCCTCTCCCATCCCACCCCTTATTCAAGCTTTTCCCACCCCCAAAGGAAACTTTCCATAGTCAGGCGGTCACCCCATTTGTTCCCCCACCATCTGTCTTTTATAAAAACTTTTGCCTTTCTTCTATTAGAGGAGCAAGATGTCTCTAAGATATCTCCTCCCCTTGAGGGAAGTCTTTGATTTCCATCTTGGTCACTTTCTCTAAGCTCTCAAATAAAAGACTATTTTATTCTAATTGGATTGTGTGTGAGAGGTGTAATTCTTTAAATAGGAATGCCTAAGGACCTCCACACCACCTTTTTCCTTGTGAGAATACCCTGCTTTGGCATTCCTACCTCTGTACCCCATCTACATATCCATATTTTGTACTGAAACATTATCTTCATTTGAATTTTTTTTTTTACGTTAGCAAGCAATTTAGAGAAGAGTGATCTCTCTGGTAATTAGGAAGTCATATGTCGAAGGTAGCCCTTTACTTGGCCTGTACTTAAGGATCATCCTGTCCTTTGCAATGGCTATTTGTTCTTATGTCTAGAAATACTCTCCCTCCTTATCTCTACCTCCCAGGTTTTTTGCCTTCTTTCAAGTCCTAGATAAAATTAATATATCTACAAGAAGCCTTTCCCAAATGCTGTTAATTTTATTACCTTCCATCTGTCAGTCATTTCCTTTTTCTTCTTAGCTTTGTTACAGGGGAAATAGGTGATGATGTTCCTTAGGTGTTGTTCTGGAAAGAATCACACTCTTGCACACAGTCCAATTAGAATAAAATAGTCTTTTATTTGGGCAGTAGAGAAAGTGACCAAGACCAGGGAAGGAGATGGCTTAGAAATATTCTCCTCCAAGAACAGAAGAAAGGCAAAAGCTTTTTTAGAGGATAAATGGTATGACCACCTGAAAATGGAAAGTTCCTTTTAGGGGTAGGATGGGAAAACCTTGAATGAGGGATGATGATCCTGACTTCTGAAGTCCTGACTCTGTCCCCCGGTGCTGCCTCAGGTAGTAGCTAAGCCTAATCAACTTTCCTGCTATATAATTTTATCTCCCCTGACTTCTTAGGTCTGTTGTCCTGATATCTAGTTGGCCAGTTTAAACTTTAATAGTCCCTGAATTCCTCAATATGTCCTAAGCCCTATGTCAGCTTATTAGAACATAGTTGTTTGCATGTGTGAGAAACCACCCCATTTTTAAATTTCTGGAACTCAGTGTTGGAGAAGTATCAAAGGCATTTATTTATACAATCTTGGGAATGGGCCAGCTCCCTAATGGAAATGGTGGTGAGCATGGGACTGAGGAGCCCTTTTATCTCTTAACCCAGCTGCCCCCTCCCTTCTTCCTCAGTCACAATCTTTGAGCCAAGACACTGGTGCCAAATGCTAGCCAGTTGGAATGCAGTATAGTCAAAGGGGCAGCCCTCTAAATTCCTCCCCCATTGACCAGCCTTGGGTCTCTCTCATCATGTGATTCTGATTGCTGGAGAGGGGGGGAGGAAATGATCCATTAGTAAGCACCCTTCTCCCAGTTAAAATTCACCTCCCAGACATTAATTGTTCTCCAGACAACTTCAATCAGCTTTTGAGGGGGGCCCATATTTTCCCACATTAGGTTCTCAAGAATAGGAATTTTCTTTTGTTATTATTTGTAGCTCCAATATACAAATGCTTTTTCACTGAATGATCTCATGATATAGAATCCTTTCCATCAGAAGGTAAAAATTGTTGCCAGAAATATCTCATAAATACCATACCAAGCATACTATTTTTAAAGAAATATTTTGGAAAATCATATGAGAATTTAAGGAATTGGAAGACACAGAAAGAGAGAATTCACCTCATTCCCAGTGGGACAGTTTATCCTAACTGATCAAAAGTCTTTCCAATTATAGCACAAATATACTGATCAATTTCTTCTCACATGTTCTCTGACCATTACTACCTGTTCATTCAAATTCCAAATTCAGTAATGTTAATTTTTAATTGGATGACAAGAAAATTTGAAAAGACATTTTTCAGGAGATTTGAAAGCATTGGCACCCATGATTCAAATTTATTTTCCTTACTCTCTTCCTCCTTCCACCCCTTCCTTCCTTCCTTCCTTCCTTCCCTCCTTAATTACTTCCTTTCTTCCTTCCCTCCCTTCCTCTCCCCTCTTTTTCTTTTTACTTTTTTTTTTTTTGAGAGGGGTGTTGTTATTGTTTGCTTCTTTAACTCAGTTTATCTTCCAAAACACTTTATAATCTCTAGATGACTCTTGGGTCTTCCTTAGAGTTACTTCACTCTCCATACATGTGAAAACTTTTATTCTAGCATTTGGGAATGAAAGATCAAACAACTCCCAAGACTAAATCTAATTGTTTCTGTGTCAGAAGATAGGGCCACATATCTCAGCCTGATAGATTGTGTTTGTGCACATTGAAAATGGATGTCCAGGTTCACACTGCCTAGAAACCAAAAAAGTCATTATTTCATTAATCTGTGAGCTCTGGTCACTCTCTAGTATAGTGATTCATAACTTAGGGAATATAGAGCCTCTCTGGATAGATTTCAGAGGTTCTCTGAACTTTGACAGGTAAAAAATACACCCTTATTTTCATTAAACTCTAACTGAAAATCAGCATTTAATTCAATTGGGCATTTAGGCAACAAATCACAGTACTATGAGTAGCAATTGTGTTTTTGTCACCAATAGAAATTATAGACATTTTATATCTCATTGCTGTCGTTACAAATATCTCAAAATATTGTTTATGCTCATCAGTACTTCAAAACTATTGCTTCCAGGGCTTCTAGATGAATTTGTGCCCAGGCTGCTTTCTTCTTTGACACTTTATAGTGATTTCTTTGAGAGCCACTACCTTCTGAATTTGTGTCTGGAGCATGTCTATATCCATCATAGCTCCTTATTTTGTGGGGTTTTTTTTCTTGTTCATTCTTACAACCTTACTTCCTGACATTGAACTCTGATTCTTTCTGTCAGTTTCTGTACCACAATTAAAACTTTTTGCTTGATTTTGGGTGGGTGGGGGAGTACTCTTGTTTTTTTCAATTCTGTTTTCTCTGAGTATTGAAGTGTGTGTGTGTGTGTGTGTGTGTGTGTGTGTGTGTGTGTGTGTTTTATGGATAGCTTCATCTGGCCTTCTGAAAACTTTCAGTGTGGAAAAGAGTTCTAATCCAAGCAAAGTGTGATTACTCTCCTTCTTGTCTGAGCTCTGCAAACTCTTGACTTTGATTTGGATCTGAAAAATAAAGTTACATGCTTACCCTTGGGACTCCAGTAGATTGCTGCTGGCCTTAGCCACCATCAGTTGGCTGAAAGCTTTGCAGTTTCAGAACAACAAAAGTACAGGCTTGTGCTTTGGTCTGAGCTATCTGACCTCATTATTCATATGGGGTCTTTAGCCTGCCTGGAAGGAGAATTTGAAACTATATTCCACTCAGGGATCAAAGCCATACAGTTTCTATGTGCTTCTGATCTTGCTCCTTGCTGAATAAACAACCTCATGTCCCAGACTTCTCCTTGCCCTGGATCCATGTTTGGCAGCTCCAAACCTTTGTTCTTCACCCTTATCTGCAGGTTCCTTCCTTAGTCCATAGTGAATCTATAACCCAAGGAAGTGAGTGACTGAGCTTTTGGTCAGTATACATTCTTCCTCACTGAACAGTATGGGACTTGTCTTTTAGATGTAGGAACTCTTGCCCATCTGCACTTCTGGTGGCCCTCATTCAATCCCAATGCTTCTGAGCACCTCTAACTAGATATAGTCCCCAGTATCCAGAGGCTTTTCTGTTGTTCTTTGAATTGACTTGGGCTAGAAAAAAAGGATTCCCTGATTAGGACTTGGTCTGGTTCATTTTCTGGATCTTTATGGTATCGTCATAAAAGGAGCTGGAAAGTATTACTTTTTCCTACACCATAATCTTGGCTATTCTTATTTAGTCCACTGTGTTTTCAAATGCACAAGAAGGTATAGTGCTTTATTTACACTGAAGTAGTAATGACTTACCAGAGATCCCCTTCTAAGAGCAAATTTTGAAAAAGGAAAGGAACCATACAGGAAAAAATAATAGGCAAGGTAGCTCCATGGTGGAAAAAAAATGAAGAGAATTCAGGGCATGAAAACTTTATAATTTTGCTCTGCACAATCTCCAGTTATAGCCATAAAGAGCTGCATATGCTTTACTAAAGATAAGTATTTAAAAATATATTTTATTTCATTCAATGTTTTCCAAATATATATAAAAATTAACACTCATTTTTTAAAAGTGTGAGTTCTGAATTCTCTGCCTCCTCTCTGCCCCTCCCTACTCATTGAGAAGGCAAGGAATATATCAATTACAGATTTTGTTTTTTGTTTTTTTGGTGAGGCAGTTGGGGTTAAGTGACTTGCCTAGGGTCACACAGCTAGTGTTAAGTGTCTGAGGCCGAATTTGAACTCAGGTCCTCCTGACTCCAGGGCCTGTGCTCTATCCACTGCACCACCTAGCTGCCCCATCAATCACACATGTTAATCCATGCAAAACATTTCCATGCCAGTCATGTTACAAAAGAAGACACACCCATGCACATACATACAAAAGAAAGAAAAAAGAATGTTTTAAAAAGTATACCTCAATCTGCATTCAGAGTTGATCAATTCTTTCTCTGGATGTGGATAGCATTTTTTTCTCATGTATCCTTTTGAATTGTCTTAATCAGAGTAGCCAAATTCTTCACACTTGATCATCTTTACAATGTTGCTGTTCCCATGTAGAATACTCTCCTGGTTCTGCTCATTTCACTTTGTATCAGTTCATATATGTCTTCCCAGGTTTTTCTGAATCCATCCTTCTCATAATTTATTATACATAGTACTATTCCAACACAATCATATACCATAACTTGTTCTCATTTACCAATTGATACCTATCCCCTCAATTTTGAATTCTTTGTCACCACAAAAAGCTGCTATAAACATTTTTGTACAAATATGTCCTTTTCCCTTTTCACTGATCTCTTTGGGATACTGATCTAATAGTATTTTTAGGTTGAAGGGTATGCACAGTTTTATAACCCTTTAGGCATAGTTCCAAATTGTTCACCAGTTCACAACTCCACTATTACTTGATTAGTGTCCCAATTTTTCCAAATCCCCTCTAGGATTTGTCTTTTTCCTCTTCTGTCTCCATTCTGTCTTTTTCCTCTTTCTGTTAGCCAATCTGATAGGTATGAAGTACTATTTTAGAATTTTAAAAATTTGCATTTCTCTAATCAATAGGGATTTAGAGAAAAAAATGTCTATTTTTAAAAAATGTCTTTTTTTTTTTAGGACAAATGGGAATTCTGAGAGAAGGTTTCTAAACATCAACTAGAGAATCAGGCTCCTGGTCTGGGGGAAATGACAAGTTGTTGAAAATCACAGGTGAGATAATTTAGCCAGAGGAAGCTCAAATTAAAACTGATAGCTAGTTGATGAGTTAGTTAAGCATAAGTAGGTTACAGGTCAGGATATTTGAAGGCCAGAAGGCAAAATACAGAGTCTACCAGAAGGCAGGAACTGGTCTAATGCTTTAATAGCATTTTTGAGAATTAATTTCCATTTATTTCCAATATATTTACCATAGATACTGCATGTGATGCTATGGTTATAAATTAAAAACAAAAAATAAATGAGTTATTAAATATTGAAACCCCTTTGTGACATTTGGCACACCCTGGACAAGGTAGACAGAGGCATTGGATCAGATGTAGGTTCTATAAGGGCCAAATTTAATATCTGGAGAGTTAGAGTGGCTCACTGTAATATTGGGGTCCCAGAAATAATGAGGGACCTCTAGTTCCAAAGCTCCCTCCCTTCTGAACTGCCCTTTTAGATATTTCTCCCAGGTCAATAAGAAAGGAGCCTTGCAGCCTCTTTTCCACAAATGGATCAGATTTTATTAATTAGGAATAAAATAAACATCAAAGGTAAAATTAATAAAAATCAAAGATAAGGAAATAGGGGAGAAGAAATATGGATAATCCTCCTAGTTCTAACCTAAGTCTATTCGAAAGAGCAGAGTAACTTACCACCTGGAGCTTGTAGATTCAATGGAAAGCACAGCTTACAACCAGGCTTGAATGACTCGATGGCTGCTGCTCCTGCTCATGCCACTGGAAGGGAAGAAGAGAGAGAGCCAGAGCTCTGGAAGAGACTCAGACTCCCCTCAGTGAGCATCTAATCTTCCTCCCCCCAAAGGGGAGGTCCTTCACAAACTGCCTATGGAGGGAGGTTTCTCCTTCTGACCTCAGTAGCATATGTAACTTCAAGGTAGGCCAGGTATGGCCCCTTCCAAATGAGTCAGCCAAATTCTAATAATTTTACCACAGTTCACACAGTCAATACGGGCTTCTTGGAAGAGTCTAAGCTCTAATAGTATCTGAAATAAGTTTTTAAAGACTGTCTTGAATTTTCTTGTTATTAAAAACTCATTTTTTCTAATCACAAAACTCATAGTTATTGTGCCACCATCCCCACATGAATTTCAGTTTCTTTTCTTTTTGTTTTTGACTTCAGATTCTCTTCTTTCACCCCTCCCAGCCCATTGAGAAGAAAAGAAATATGATATGCATTATACATATGAAGTCAAGAAAAATTTTTTTTTTCATATTAGCTATGTTACAAAAAAAAAAAAAACAACAAGAAACATGAAGAGGAAAAAGTGTGCTTCACGTTGCACTCCAAATCAATCAATTCTCTATCTGGAGGTGGAAAACGTTTTACATTATGAATCCTTTGAAATTGTCTTGGATTACTGTATTGATCAGAATTGCTGAGTCTTTAACAGTTGATTATCATTTTAGTATTGCTGTTATTATGGACATTGTTTTCCTGGATCTGCTCACTTCATTTTCCAACAGTTAATATATCTCCCTAGGTTTTTTCTCAAACCATCCCCTTCATCATTTTTATAGCACAATAGTATTCCATCATTCCTCAATTTATGTGAATCCCCTCAATGAATAATTTTTTTGCCACCACAAAAATGCTGCTGTACATATGTTTTTACATAATGTTTTTTCTTTGATTTCTTTGGGTTATAAACCTAGTATTTATATTACTGGGTCAAAGGGAATGTACAGTTTTAAAGCTTTTGGGACATAGTTCCAATTTGTATACCAGAAATAACCCCATAAACAGTACATTAGTGTATTTTCACACATCCCCTCCACATTTGTCATTTTCCTTTTTCTGATATTTTACTAATCTGAAGCATGTGAGGTGGCAGATCAGAGTTGTTTTAATTTTCATTTCTTTATTAGTGATTTAGGACATTTTATACCACTATTGATAGCTTTTATTTCTTCCTCTAAAAACTACTTATTCATATACTTTGACCATTTAGCAATTGTAGAATGGCTCTTACTTTTGTAAATTTGACTCAGTTATATTTAAGAAATGAAATCTTTATCAGAGAAACTTACTGTATTTTTTCCTAGTTATCTACTGAGAGAAATTATTATTTCTCTCTTGTATTAGTAACTAATTATTGAATCAGAACCAAGGTTTTCTCCCTTTTCTACTTCTTCATACAGAAATCAACCAGTGTGGGAAATCTTTCTCAAAGATGCTTAGCCAGGATAGCTAGGAAGTAATCAAAGATAGTAAAAGAAATTCTAAGTTTAGGTGAATGGGTGTGTTCTGACTTATTATGCTTACTCATACAAGTCTGGGAAAATATGGATCCTCCCTTTTGTCAAACAGGTAATAGGAAAATTGATGTCTCATTGGTCAAGATTTGGCAACTCAGTGTCATGTACCTCAAGATCCTCATGAGAATATAGCCCACCTGTCATTATAACCTTCATTCTTTCATTAATTTTTAACCAATCAGATTTGATAACCACCTTCAAGAATACTCATTCTTCCAAGGTTATATAAACTGTGAGCCCACAACCATGAGGGGTTTTTGGCATTTGAGAGTGCGACTGACCTCTTTTATTAATAACATGCTAACATTATTAATAAAATTATTACCCAGAAACCATGTCTCTCAAACTCTTTAAACATCACACAACTTTTTCTTCTAATTTTTACATTTGACATGTTTTTGTGCCACTTTTGAAAAAAAAGGAATAAATATAATCTATTTTGTTTCCCATGAGCCTCTCTATTTGAGCCTCTCTATTTCTTGTTTTGTCATGCATTCTTCTCCTATCCATAGATATGATAGATAATTTCTTCCATCTTCCCCTGATATGCTTGTGTATAAATGATTTATCCATTTTAAACTTTGTTTTTCTCAATATGTCATTCGTGGTAGTAATTTTAGCTCCTGGGTCTTCTAGAACAATCATGTCCCAAGCCCTCTGTTACTTCATGGTGGTAACTGCTAAATCTTGTGTAATTCTTCCTGCTTCTAGGGAATTTGAATGATTTCTTTTTGGATACTTCGAGCATATTCTCTTTGACATGTGATCTCTGGAATTTAGTTATAATACTCCTTCGGATTTTCATTTAGGGATTTCTTTCAGCAGATGAAAGTGTATTTTTTGCATTTCTACTTTCTACGTTAACCTCTAGTTCTTAGATATCTGTATGGTTTTCCTTTATAATTTCTTGGAATGCATCATCTAGGCTCTTTTTTATAGATTGTCTTTTAGGTAGTCTAATATCCTCTCCTATTTTCCAGGTAAGTTGTTTTTCCTAACAGATATTATGTAATTTCTTCTATTTTTTCAGTCTTTTAACTTTTAAAAATTGTTGTGTGCTGCCTCATGGAGTCATTAATTTCCATGTGTCCAATTCTAATTTTTAAAGCAATAGTTCCTTCAGTGTTTTATTTTGTATTTTTACTTCTTTTAACATTTAGTCAATTCTGATTTTATAGTTATTTTCTTCAGGATTTTTTTTGTGTGTGGTGCAATGAGGGTTAAGTGGCTTGCCCAAGGTCTCATGGCTAGTAAGCGTCAAGTATCCGAGGCCATATTTGAACTCAGGTCCTCCTGAATCCAGGGCCAGTGCTTTATTCACTGTGCCATCTATCTGCCCCTTTCTTTAATATTTTTGTATCAATTTTATCATTTGGCTGATTTTGATTTTTAATGAATTATTTTCATCAGTATTTTATGTGTCTCTTTAACCAAGCTGTTGATTTTTTTCATAATTGTTTTTCATTTAGTTTCCTTTCCTTTCCTCAATGTTTCCTCTACTACACTTATTTTATTTTTAAAAAACTAATGTACATGTTATTTTTTCATTTTTAATATTTTATTTTTCTATTACAAGTAAAAAAAGAATAACATTTTTTACAAAAGTTATGAGTTCTTAATGCTATCCCTGTTATCCCCTCCTTAAGAAGCTAAGCTTTCTGATATAGGTTGTACATGTGCAGTCATGTAAAACACTTTGATATTAATAATTTTGTTGAAAACATGAACAAAATAAAAAATAAAATGAAAAAATAGTATGCTTTGGTCAGTATTCAGACATTTCCTCTTATTCTTATTTATTTTGAATTTCTTTCTTTAATGTTTCTTCTTTAACCAAGGAATTCTTATTTGGTATTTGTCTAATCATCATGTTTCTTGTAGGATATATTTGTGTATATTTCTAATTCATTGTCTTTTCCTGAATTTGTATCTTGAACATCTTTGTCATGATAACAGTATTTTAAGAAAAATCTATCTACTTATCTATCTACCCATCTATCTATTCATTTATCTATCAATTTGTTCATTCATTCATTTATTTGTTTATTTATTCATTCATCTATTCACTCATTTATTTACTTGTTTATTCATTCATTTCTTTGTTTGCTTATTTTTATTTATTTTTTGTTTTAATGATGAACATTTTTATTTATAGTTTTGAGTTTCAAATTTCATCCCTACTTTCTCCCTTCCTTGTCCCCTCCTTTAGGTGGTAAGCAATGAGACATGGGTTATGCATGTGCAATTATGTAAAATATTACTATATTAGTAATTTTGTACAAGAAAATTTGAATAAAAATGAAAGAGAGAAATAGCATGCTTCAGTATGTGTTCCATCAATATCAGTTCTTTCTTTGCAGGTGGATAATATGTTTCATGAACAGTCCTTTGGGATTGTTTTGGATCATTTTATTGCTGTGAATAGTTGTCATTCACAGTTCTTCATCAAACAATATTGCTACCTCTCTGCACAACATTCTCTTGGCTTTGCTCACTTCACTATATAGCTAGATATACAAAGGCTATCTCATTACAAATCAGAGAAGAAGGAAAGGTGTTACCTTTAAGATATATGGAAAGAGTGAGATTTATTAATGAAACAAGAAATGAAATGATCAAAGAAGATAAAATAAATAACTGATTAAGTGAAATTAAAAAGCTTATACACAAGCAAAATCAGTGCCATTGGAAGGGAAATAGTTAACTTAGATTCTTTATACAAAATTCATGATAATGGTTTGATATAGAGATGTATTTTTATTCGACCTAGTGTTTAATCTACTAAATGCATTATTAAGATGTCAAATACTTCAACAATGATCCATGCTACACTAGTTTATAGAAAGTTTGATAAGAAAGTCTCATGGAGTCAAACATATTAAAGGTCTATAACCAAAGGGGAAATGATAAATGACAATAGATACTGATACACAAAAATGTTTAATGGGGTGCTGCAGGGTGGGGGGATATTTGGTCATCACTAAGATCTTTATTAATGATCTTCACTGGAAGCAAATAGACCATTTAACAATGGCTGATGATAATAAATTAGTAGATGTTGCATATGCCAGCAAGGTCTAAAGTTTAGGAAGGGATTCAGGGGATAAGAAAAAAAATAGCCAGAAAAGGATTCAACTTAGAAAAGTGCTAACTCATGAAACTGTGAGAAACTAGTTGGAGAATGACTATAAAGGCAAATATTCTCTAGACCATCTACAATTAGAAAACATTATTAATAAACCCAGGTAGGACTCACAAGGCAGTCAGAAGTTGTATAACAAGTATAGAAGAAAGATAATCTCTCTCTAATTATGGAAAGTGTGCTTCATTAATATAGCCTGAAAAAATATATAGCCTGAGATTTCATTTTAAGGATCATATCATTCAGGTGATTGCAACTCTATTTCTTGGGAATCTCTAGTCTTTGATTTTTTTTTCTATCAACATTTCTGTAAACCCATCACCCTATCTCTAAGCCCTTTCATCATTGTTTCTTTTTTTATTTTTATAGTTGGCATTATGAACCCAGGTACAAAGTTCAAAATGTATGCCTAATATTTTTTCTTATTGACAAATATTATATCCCAATCTTTCAAGATCTTTTTGTGTTACACATGTTATCTCATCAATTTCTCCTCATTTCATGTTATCTGCAGATCTGAATAGCCTGCCAAATTCTCCTCTATCCAAGTTGTTGATAAAAAGGTTGAATAAAATAAGCCTATTGTACTATTTTTGTGTCTCCTCCAAAATGACATCAAGCCATTATGTAGCATTGCATGTGTCTAGCTAGCCAGTCTATTTTGAGTCCCACTAAGTCAATTATCATATCATAACAACCAAAAACATATCATGAAACACATAGTCCTGTGTCTGGTCAAACTCTTTTGAATGATAAGTATCTGGAGCTTGATATAATCAGAATAATGGCTTCCTTAAAAATGAATTTCACCATCTATAGGGAATTATTCTTCTCTTTCAACTGCATGCTAAATATCCTGATGACTATGGTCAACAATTTTATTGAGTAAATAACTCCCTTTTTTTGAGTTTCACTTGATAATTTTAAGTCAAATAAACTTGCCAATTGTTAACATTTTTCAAAGAATCCTGCAAGATTTTGACATATGCAATAGATACACTGTTTTAGATAGTAAAATTTAAAATGTTAAAATTTCATTTTGCTCCAATTGAATCAAAAGTCTTGTGGGAATTTTTTGAGGAGGTAATTTTTTTTTTTGGTTCTTTTTGTTGTTTTTGTTTTTGCTGTTTTTGCAGAGCAGTGAGGGTTGTGACCTGCCCAGGGTCACACAGCTAGTAAGTGACAAGTGTCTGAATCTGGATTTGAACTCAGGTCCTCCTGAATTCCAGGCTGGCCACCTAGCTACCCCTGAGGGGATACCTTTAGTCAATAAACACAATAGGATCTTCTGTTTTCTGTATCATTTAATAACATATGTGGCTGTAAGGAAATGGTTAGCTATAGAATATCCTAGGTGAAAATCTGGGATCTTCCCATATCTATATCCAAGAAGTGCCTTGATACATAAATATTATACTTATGAACATTCTGTAGTTGGCCAAGTAGGTAAATGGGTTGATTATTGTTGTATTTTTGTATTACTTCTTTTGCGAGGGAGGGTAGTAATTATGTCTTTTTTCTAAGCAGTTGACACTCTTCCTTCTTTCTTGAAAATGTTGAGAATCTATATTAAAAGTCTCCAAAGTAGATAAAATATTGTTGATCAAAACAGAGAAATAGGCACACACATATGTATGTATGTGTATATGTATGTATATATATATATATGTATATGTATATATATATGTGTATATAGAGGTCAATAAAATTGCAACTTAAATATTATCTGATCAAGTGTTCAGATAGATCAATGTTTCATTGTGGCCATCCTGTTCCTCAAAAGCTGCTCTATTGTAGAAATGGAAATGGGGTAAGTGGGTGGGGATGAACTTGACTATTGAACATTTTCTTCTGGATGTCTGGCCATGAACTCAAACTTCACAAATCAACTGTTCATCATTATGCACTTATCCTGCTTTCCTCCCTTTCCAATCTCCTTACCATTTTTATTATAAAACTATTCACAATTACTATTTTGAAGTAAATTTACTTGAACTTTTAAACTGAGGTGCTGAGGTTAGACACTGTTATTTTGCCTGAGCTAGGAACCACGGTGCAATTTTGAGTGGTACCCCAGTTGTGGGAGGGGCTCAGGCATGGCAGAGCTTGCAGACACAGTGGAAAAGGATTCTATACAGCATCAGGGGACAATCAGACCTATGGTTGCTTGCAGACCAGAGCACAAGCCAAGGGAGTGGTGAATGTGTTTCTCCTTAAATCATACCAACTGGGACCCCATGAAGCTTGGGAAAGTGTGCCCTGGAAGCAGTGCTCCACTTTAAGAAGGAGTTAAAAGTCAAGAAATAGGCTGTCAACATGATGTTGAGACTAGAAAGTTTGGTGACAAGGAAGATCAAAATACACCTCTGATGAAGATAGCAAAGTCAAAGCTCCTATATCCAAAGCTCCCAAGAAAAATATTAATTGGTCTCAGGCCATGGAAGCACTCAAAAAGGACTCTGAAGATAAGGTAAGAGAGGTAGAGGAAAATATGGAAAGACAAATGAAAGTGATACAAGAAAATCATGGAAAAAAGTCAACAACTTGAAAAGCCAAATGGAAAAGGAGATACAAAAGCTCTCTGGAGAAAATAATTGCATAAAAATTAGGATTGGGGAAATAGAAGCTAACTAATTTATGAGAAACCAAAGCCAAAAAAATTAAAGAATAGAAGGCACTTTTGAAATATCTCCTTGGGGGGGGGGCAGCTAGGTGGTGCAGTGGATAGAGCACCAGTCCTGGAGTCAGGAGTACCTGAGTTCAAATCAGGCATCAGACACTTAACACTTACTAGCTGTGTGACCCTGGGCAAGTCACTTAACCCCAATTGCCTCACTTAAAAAAAAAAAAGAAATATCTCCTTGGAAAAACAGCTGACCTGGAAAATAGATGCAAGAGACATAATTTGAAAATTATTAGCCCCAAAAACAGCAATAAAAGAACCCCTGGAGCAGAAAAAGAAAACACAAAAATATGGGCTGAGATTATTTTCCAGCCATAGACAGATTAAAGGGTGCTACACTGGGCTGTGAGTAAAGTCCAACCCTCCATCGTGCCAACAGAGAACCCAGGCATGCCTTACCAGAGAAACTTAACCCCAGAACCTCTGAATAAGTTGCACCATCAGCGTCTTCTGGAACTGAGCTTATGGTCAGGTGAAAGGGCCAAAAGGCTGGCTGGGGGGGTGAAAGTGCAAGGGGAGTCAGTGGGACCTAGGGAGGAATTTAGCTGTCCCACTGCATCAGGGAACCAGGAAGAAATCCTGAGCAGTGGGAGGCCCAGGTTGGGGAGGGGCACAGGCTCAACAAAGCTAGGAACCATGACCGCACTCAACTGGCTGGTTAACTAGCAAGATGGCTTGAGGTTATCTTCAGAACAGAGAACAAGCCAGGTGAGAGAAAAACCTGCCCTCCCTCAAACCAAAACACCTGGGACCCTCTGAAGCTGGGTACAGTAGTATAGCCTAGAAGTAGAGCCCCCAGTGGTGAGTTAAAAGTCAAGTAAAAGATGACAAGATGAGCAAGCAAAGAAAATTGAGAATTATAGAAAGTTTCTTCATCAACAAGGAAGATCAAGGTGCACCCTCAGAAGAGGATAACAACCTCAAACTGATCTTAGGCCATGGAAGCTCTCAAAAGGGACTTTGAAGAGAAAGTAGGAGAGATAGAAGGAAGATTTACAGAGAGGGAGGAAATAATGGAAAGAGAAATAAGAGGAATGCAGGAGACTCATGAGAAAAAAGTCAACAATTTCAAAAGGCAAATGGAAAAGGAGATAAAAAAGCTGTCTGATGAAAATAATTGCCTAAGAATTGGGATTGAACAAATGGAAACTAGTGACTTTAGGAGAAAGCAAGACACAGTAAAGCAAATCCAACTGATTGAAAAAATAGAAATCAATGTGAAATATCTCCTTGTAAAAACAGCTGACCTGGGTGGATAGAGCACTGGCCCCGGAGTCAGGAGTACCTCAGTTCAAATCCGGCTTCAGACACTTAAAACTTACTAAATGTGTGACCCTGGGCAAGTCACGTAACCCCAAGTGCTTCACTAAAAAAAAAACAAAAAAAAAACAAAAAAACAAAAACCAAACAGAAAAAACACAGCTGACCTGAAAAATAAATCCAGGGGAGATAATTTGAAAATCATTAGACTACCTGAAAACCATGACCAAAATAAGAGCTTAGACACCATACTCCAAGAGATTGTCAGGGAAAATTACCCTGATATTCTAGAAGAAGAAGGTAAAATAGAAATTGAAAGAATTCACCAATCACCTCCTGAAAGAGATCCCAAAAGGAAAACCTCCAGGAATATTATAGCCAAATTCCATAACTCCCAGGTCAAGGAGAACATACTGCAAGCAGCCAGAAAAAAGGAATTCAAATACTGTGGAACTCCAATAAGTATAAAGCAAGATCTAGCATCATCTACATTAAAGGACCAGAGGGCATGGAATATGATATTGCAGAGAGCAAAGGAACTGGGACTAAAGCCAAGAATCACGTAGCTGGCAAAACTGATTATAACCTTTCAGAGGAATAAATGGGATTTCAATAAAAAAGAGAAATTCCAGGCATTTGTGATGAAAAGACCTGAACTGAATAGAAAAATTTTACTTTCAAATACAAGGCCCTAGAGAATCATCAAAAGGTAAACAGGAAAAAGAAATCATGAGGGACATTAAAAGGTTAAACAGTTTATATTCATACATGAGAAAATAATACTTCCAACTCATCAGAACTTTTTCAGTAAGGAATACACAGAGGACATAGGTCTGAACTGAATATGAAGGGATGGAATCTGTAAAGCATTTATTTTTTATTTATCCTTGTTCTTTGTGGAGCAAACAGGGTGGGGTGTCTTATTTCTGGGGCTGGATTTGGGCTCTGGGCCTCTTGGGCCCAGGGCTGGTGCTTTGTCCACTGTGCCACCTAGTTAAACCATGATGACATCTTTAAAATAGGGTTGAGGGGTAGGAGGAATAGATTGGGGGGGAAGGGGAGAGGTGGACTGGGAAGAGGTAGCTCACATGAAGGAAACAAGAAAAAAGCTTATGGAGGGGAGGGGAAGAGGGGGAAGCAGTGGGGGAATGAGTGAACCTTGCTATCTTCAGAATTGGCTCAAAGTGGAAATAACATACATATTCAAGTGGATATAGTAATATATATATATATATATATATATATATTTTTTTTTTTCTCTAGCAAGGATTTTTATTTTCTTTTTTTTCCTGAGCGTAATTTTTTTAATTCAATAGAATTTTATTTTCCAAAATATATGTAAAAACAAATTTTAACATCAATTTTTTAAAAAAAATTGTGGTCCAACTTCTCTTCTTCCTCCATTCCCACCCCCCACCCACTAGAACTCAAGCATTTCAAAATAAGTTTTACATGAGTAGTCATGGAAAACATTCCCACATCAGCTAGGTTGCAAGAGAAAACAGTCAAAAAACTCCCAAAACTTCAGACTGAGGAATTATCAAAGAGAAAAAAAAAAATTTAAAAATGTGTCTCCAGGGGCAGCTAGGTGGTGCAGTGGACAGAGCACCGGCCCTGGAACCTGGAGCAACCAAGCGCAAATCCGGCCTCAGACACCCAACACCCACCAGCCATGTGAACCCGGGCAAGCCACACAACTCCAATTGCCTCACCAAAAAAAAAAAAAGAAAAGGAAAAAAAAAATGTGTTTCCATCTATTTTCAGATACTATCACTTCTTTCTCTATAGATGAGTTGCCATTTTCATAAGTCCTTCGGGGTTATATTGGACCATTGCCTTGCTGAAAATAACCACGTGATTCCCAGCAGATCATCTTAAACTATTGCTGTTATTTTGTATACAGTACATTTCACTCTGCTTCAGTTCATGTAGGTCTTTCCAGGTTTTTCTGATAGTATCCTGTTCATCATAACCTAAATAAAGTACCTTAAACTTGACAACTAATTTTCTTCATATTAGCCCAACAAAGTAGGTACCATATATTTTGCCATTATATTCAATCATCATAACTATTTCCCTCCATCCTATTCCCTTCCCATGATATTTACTCTATTTTCTATCTTCTTTTAAACTATTCCTCCTCAAAAGTGTTTTACTTCTGACTGTCCCCTCCCCTACTCTGCACTCCCTTTTTTTTTCACCCTTCCTTCCTTATCCTCTTCCCCTCATACTTTCCTGTTGGGTTAAATAGATTACTCCTCCCAACTGGGTGTGAATGGTATTCCCTCCACGAGCCAAGTCTGATGAGTTTAAGGTCTTTGAGCTAATTCTATGTTCCAAATTTTCTTCCTCCCTCTCTCCTCAACCCTCCCTATGAAATCAAGCAATTCAATATGTCATACTTGTGCCGTTATGCAGAACATCTTTACCTTCCTCAAAGGTATTTTGTTTTTTACTGCTCTCTCCTCCAATCTGCCCTTCCCTCTTTCCCCTCTCCGGCCCCTTATCTCCCTCCCCTCCCTCAGGGCAAAAATATATTCCTATACCCACTTGAGTATGTATGTTAGTCCTTCTTTGAGTCAATTCTGATGATATTAAGGTTCACTCACTCCCCAATTCCTTCCCCCACTTCCCCTCCCCTCCATAAGCTTTTTTCTTGTTTTCTTCATGTGAACAACCTCTCCCCAGACTATCTCTCCCCTTCCCCCTCCCCCAGTCTATTTCTCCTACATCTCAACCCTATTTTAAGGATGTCATTATGGGTTAGTTAGGTGGCACAGTGGACAATGCACCAGCCCTGGACCCAGGAGGCCCCAAGCCCAAATCTGGCCCCAGACAAAGAACTAAACTTAACATCCCTTCATATTCAGTTCAGACCTGTGTCCTCTGTTAAATCCTTACTGAGATAGTTCTTATGAGTTTGAAGTATTATCTTCCCATGTAGGAATATAAATAGTTTGATCTTTTAATATCCCTCATGAAGTCTTTTTCCTGTTTATCGTTTTATGCTTTTCCAGGGTCTTGTATTTGAAAGTCAAATTTTCTATTCAGTTCAGGTCTTTTCATGACAAATGCCTGAAAGCCTTCTTTCTCCTTGAAATTCCATGTTTACCTCTGAAAGATGATGCTTAGTTTTGCTGGATACATGATTTTTGGCTGTAGTCCCAGTTCCTTTGCCCTCTGGAATATCATATTCCATGCCCTCCGGTCCTTTAATGTAGAAGCTGTTAGATCTTGCTTTATCCTTATTGGAGCTCCACAGTATTTAAATTCCTTTTTTCTAGATGCTTGCAATATTTTCTCCTTGACCTGGGAGTTATGGAATTTGGCTATAATATTCCTGGAGATTTTCCTTTTGGGATCTCTTTCAGGAGGTGATCAGTGGTGATCAGGAGGTGATTCAATTTCTATTTTAGCTTCTGCTTCTAGAATATCCGGGCAATTTTCCCTCACAATGTTGGAGGATGGTGTCTAAGCTTTTGTTTTGGTCATAGTTTTCAGGTAGTCCAATGATTTTAAAATTATCTCTCCTAGATTTATTTTCTAGGTCAGTTGTTTTTCCAAGGAGATATTTCACATTGCCCACTATTTTTTCATTCAATTGGATTTGCTTTACTGTGTCTTGGTTTCTCATAAGCTCACTAGCTTCCATTTGTTCAATCCTAATTCTGAGGCAATTATTTTCAGCAGACAGTTTTTTAATCTCCTTTTCCATTTGGCTTTTCAAACTGTTGACTTTGTTCTCATGACTCTCCTGCATCGCTCTCATTTCTCTTTCCATTCCTTCCTCTCTTTCTCTACATCTTCATTCTATCTCTCCTACTTTCTCTTCAAAGTCCCTTTTGAGAGCTTCCATGGCCTGAGACCAGTTCATATTTTTCTTGGAAGCTTTGGATGTTGGAGCTTTGACCCTATTATTATCTTCTTCTTCTGAGGATGTATTGTGGTCTACCTTTCCCCCAAAGAAGTTTTCAATGGTCTTCTGCTTTCTCTGCCTACTCATCCTGGTTTACTATTTCTTGGCTTTTTACTCATTCTTAAAGTGTAGCGCTGCTTCCAGGACACACTGTTCCTGCTACAGCCTGGCCCAGGGGGTGATTGGGCTTCTTTTCAGCCTCTCTGGCTGGTGAGTAATCACAGCTGCTTTCTCTTTGACCCGGAAACAGAAGTCTGATTGAACTCTGATTCTCTATGGTCGGAAGCTTGGCGTGCTTTTACCCCTCCCTCACTGGGCCACCACCACTCAGTTCAGCCCACAGGTTCAGATCCAGGGTGCTTTGCCCCAACTCCAGTAGATACTGCCTCCACTTCACCCCATCCTACCCCTGAACCCCCTCACCAGTCCGTGATCGGAGCCAGAAGCTGCTGGTGCTGAAGACTCTGACATGGGCTGGAAGCAGTGTCCTTGGCTGGGTCCAGACTGCACACTGAGCTGTTCAGCCTGATCAGTAGGTGATCAGAATTGCCCTCTTTTGTGGAGAAAGTCTCACTCTCTTCTTATGTGCATTAGGCTGTTCTGGGTTTTGATTTTTACCGCATTATTTGGGCGTGAATGGACAGGTTTATCTGGAGCTTGTGGGAGTCACAGCCTCTCCTCCCTATAGTAATATATTTTTGTTCTGAGGAAAAGTGGGAGGGGAAGGAGATGGGGGGGGGAGAAGAAGGGAAGGAGGGAAGGGAAGTTTAGGGGAGGGAGCTGTAAAAAGCAAAACACTTTCAAGGAAGGTAAAGATGTTCTGCATAACAGCACGTGTATGACATATATTGAATTGCTTGATTTCATAAGGAGGGTTGAGGAGGGAGGGAGGGAGGAAGAAAAATTTAGAAAACAGAATTAGCTCAAAGACCTTAATCTCATGAGAGTGGGATCAAGGAGGGAATAACATTCACACCCAATTGGGAGGAGTAATCTATTTAACCCTATAGGAAAGTGGGAGGGAAAGAGGATAAGGAGAGAAGGGGAATGAAGGGAGGGTAAAACGGGGAAGGGGACAGTCAGTGGCAAAACACTTCTGAGGAGGAATAGGGCAAACTAAGATAGAAAATAGAGTAAATATCATTGGAAGGCAATAGGATGGAGGGAAATAGTTACGATGATTGATTATAATGGCAAAAAGTAAGGTACCTACTCTGCTGGGCTATTGTGAAGAAAATTCTTTGTCAAGATTAAGATAGTGTATAAAAGTTATTATGAACAGGATTATATCAGAAAAACCTGGAAAGACCCACATGAATTGAAGCAGAGAGAAATGTACTGTATACAAAATGACAGCATTAGTGTAAGATGATCTGCTGGGAAGCATGTGGTTATTTTCAACAAGGCAATGATCCAATATAATTATGAAGAACTTATGAAAATTGCAATGCATCTACAGAGAAATAACTGATGGTATCTGAAAACAGACTGAAACATTTTTTTTGACAATTCCTTAATATGAAGTTTTGTTTTTATCTGTTTTCTCTCACAACCTAGCTAATATAGAGATGTTTTCCATGACTACTCATGTATAATTTATATTGAATTGCTTGAGTTCTTGGGGTGGGGGTTGGGAAGGGAGAGAGGAAGAGAAGCTGGAACACAAAGTTTTTAAAAAATTTATGTGAAAATTTGCTTTTACATGTAATTTGGAAAATAAAATTCTAAAAAATTAAATTATTGAAAGAAAAAAAACAAATATAATTTTTAAAAAGAAAGAAAATTATTGAACTACCTGAAAGCCATGATCAAAATACAAACTTAGACATCATCTTCCAAAATATTGTCAGGGAAAATTGCCCTGATATTCTAGAAGCAGATGGTAAAATAGAAATTGAAAGAATCCACTGATCACCTCCTGAAATAGATCCCAAAATGAATACCTCCAGGAATATCATAGCCAATTCCAGAACTCCCACATCAAGGAGAAAATATTGCAAGCATCAAGAAAGAAACAATTTAAGTAAGGTGGAGCCACAGTCAAGATAACCCAAGATATAGCAGCTTCTACACTAAAGTATCAGAGGACTTGGAATGTGATATTCCAGAGGGCAAAGGAACTGGGATTACAACCAAGAGTCACCTACCCAACAAAACTGTTTATGATCTTTGAGGGGAAAAATGGGACTTCAATGAAAAAGAGGACTTTTAGGCATTCATGATGAAAAGACCTGAACTGAGTAAAAAAAATGAATTTCAAATATAAGACCCTAGAGAAACAAAAAAGGTAAACAGGGAAAAGAAATCAAGAGGGATATTAAAATGTTAAACTGTTTACATTCCTACATGAAAATATGATACTTGTAACTCATAAAAACTTTCTTATTATTAGGGCAGCTGAATGGAGTATATTTAGACAGGGAGCACAGGTGTGAGTTGAATATGAATGGATTAGATCTTTAAAAAAATAAAATTAAAGGGTTAGAAGAATGAACTGGGAGAAAGGGAAAGGGAGAGGTGGAATTGGGTAAAGTCTCTCACATAAAAGAAGCAAGAAAAAGCTTATGAAGTGGAGGGGAAGATGGGGGAGGTGCAGGGGAGTGAGTGAACCTTTCATCAGCATTGGCTCAAAGAGGGAATAACATATGCACTCAGTCGGGTAGAGTAATCTAGTTTACCCTGCAGTAAAGTAGGAGGGGAAGGGGATAATGGTGGAGGGTTGAAAGAAGGGAAGGCAGATTGGGGGAGGGGGTAGTCAGAAGCAAAACACTTTTCAGGAGGGATAGAGTGAAAGAAGAGAAAATAGCAAAACATCATGGGGAGAGAATAGGATGGATGGAAACACAGCAATAGTAAACTGAAAAAAAATAAAGCAGAGGCAAGAGCAATCTGATATGATGATGATTGTGAGGAGGATGGTGATGATGGTGATGATGATAAAAATATCATACTTTGCTGGGTTATTGTGAAGAAAATTCTTTGTAAGGTATAAGGTACATAAATGTTATCTATTATTGTTGCAATAATCAACATCTTGGGTTTATTGTAAGGAAATCTCTTTAAAGTATTATATAAATGTAGTTTACTATAAAAATTGATGAGCAGGATGCTATCAAATCTGGAAAGACTTACATGAGCTGATGTAAAGTGAAATGTACTGTATACAAAATAACAGCAATATTGCAAGATGAACTTCTATTTTCAGGAATATAATGATCCAAGGCAGCTCTGAAGGACTTCTGAAAAATGCAATCCATCTATAGAGAAAGAACTGATGGTATCTGAATACAGATTGAAATATAATTTTTTGTTAGTTCCTTTTTCTAAAGACTTTTTATCTATTTTATTCACAACCTAATTTGGAAATGTTGTACATGACTACATGTGTATAACTAATATTAAATTGCTTAAGTTCTTAATGGGGGTTGGAGAGGGAGGGAAGAAGAGTATTTGGAACACAAAGTTTTAAAAATTGATGTTAAAATATTTTACATGTAACTTGGGAAAAAAATTCTAAATAAATAAAATGTTTAAAAAGACTGATCTGTTTATTTGTATTTATTTCATACCCTGATATTTTATTGCAGTTATTAATTGATTGAGTTTATTTTAGTTGTATCCCTCAGTTTCTCTCTGTAAACCATGGTCATATTATCTGAACCATACCACATTTCAAGTAGAAATTAAACCTTATCTTCTTAAATAATATTTTAATATGATATTATTACCTCTTTGCAAATACTTTAAATATTTAATATTTTTACTTAAGAGCAATTTGAAATATTTTTTATAATTTTATTTATTGGCCTTAACTCCTCAGTATAGTTGTCACATTTGCTTCATGGAGATATTTGTTAGAATGCTTTCTCCACTTTATTTTATGAATAAGGTATAATAGTTAACTTAATTTGCTTTTAATGTTAAATAGAATTCACTTATAAATTAACCTGATCCCCTATTCCCCTATAGCCCAGTACAAACACACTCATACACACACACACACACACACACACACACACACACACACACTCACACACTATTTTAAATGTTTATGGCTTTTTCTAATACATTACTTACCTTTTCTCTCTTTCTCTCATTATGTTAATCTAGGTAGTTTATATTCACCCATTTCATACAAGTGTGGCGTTTAAAGGTATATGGGCTTTCCTTATTTCTGTCCCAAGTTTTAGGGAATTTAGCTGGGGTTTATAATATATTTTTTACTTAGAAATTAGAGGCTACTGTACCAGTTTGGGGTTTAAACATTTATTAAAGCATATTAAATGTTAGTAAAGAGAGAGCACATGACCCTAAAAGATCAGAAGGCCTACATACCTAGGATACCAAGCAAGAGCCAGAGGGCAGTGTGGGAGAGGGAAGAGTGCAAAGAGAGCAACAGACCTCTCTCAAGGGTTTTTAACCTGTCTCAGGTAGAGTTAAGTCACTCCACCTTGATCCAAGCTAATTGGCCAGTAACATTCAAGTCCATTGATTGACATGACTTGAGGGTGGTCTTCAGTTAGTTAACTTCCTTTAGTTAGTTAGGAAGGTCGATCTACTTCTCCTTTGAAATTCTCCTGACTCTGGGCTGGCCCTGCAAAACCAGCCAGAGGTCCTGTGTGTGTGTGTGTGTGGGGGGAGTCCTCTGGGTCCCCAAATCACCCTATTATTAATGATTTTCTCACAATCCCCCCCTGTGCTTCATTTAAAAAATGACCAGTTTTCTTAATTGAAGCAATACCTGAAATGACAAACAATTATAAAGGGTTCTATGATGATTAACAATGTAAGGGGAAATAAAAGGAAAGAAAAGAATGAGTGACTCTGACAAAAACTAAAGGGGGAAGTTCCCTTCAGGAAGTAAATATTACAAATAATGTATGTAATAGTAAAAGGAAAACAAAAATGAAAATGTCCATATAAATCTTTGGAAGTCCCATCTCAGATGATTCCTGGATTTTCATTTGGCTATAACTCTGCATTCTGGGCGTGGTCTCAGGTATTTTCAGATGCTGATGCTCAGCTAGAAAGTCTCTTCAGCTAGAATTTTTCCTATAAAATTTATCTTAACACAACTTTAAATATCTTTTCTAATAATCAAATGAAACTGTAACCCCGCCCTGTGGAGAATAAATAGAGAAGGTATAATATAAAAGTTGTCAGATTAATTTCAGTTATAATCACTTCTTAACAAAAATGGATATCCTCTTAAATTATTTGCAAAATACTCCATAAATTATGCTGGTATACCCTTCTTTAATACAGGGCTAAGCAAATTGAGACATTAATTAAGAAAAGGATTTATATCCTGCTTTCATCACTTTTGCATGATGTGCCTAATTATCCTCATGCCATTATGAGATGTCAATGACAAATCCAACATTGTGATTATCATGACACCTGCGATAATTATGGGGTTACCATAAAAGAATAGAGGAGTAAGGCTAATAAGTGTTGCCAACATTTCATGGCTCTGCAGAAAGTTAATGCAGTATGTTGAGGGGAAACTGAGTCAGGATTAATAAAATGCATGGGATTGAGATGTCCATGGAATCAGGCATATTGGTGAGGGAATCAAAGACAGGTGGAGAATGAGATGACTGGGATGAAAATGTCTAGCCACCTTTATTACACAGCTGGGACATCTGGTGCTATGTGAGGAGGAAAATGAAATCAAGAGAAGCCAACCTCAGCTCTTGCCAATGTCTGTTCTCTCAGTCTTTCCTAAAGTAGTGCAGTACCTGTATTTCATGCATTTCACCCCTCCTGTGCCAGTTCAATGCCCACTCTTGTATATATTCCCCTCATATATGGCTGGCATCTTGGATGCTCAGAATCTGATAACTCAGAATAAAGGTAATTAATGTCTCAAATGGTGAGTCCCTATAATCCAAGGCTCTTATGGATTTAACTATTGAGGATAATTATGATAGCAAAAAGTGTGAATTTGCTTCAAGACTCTGGATATCATATACAATATTGCAGTATAACTACAAATATAGAATCACAATCACATAGAAATTAGGTGACAAATGTAATTGATTGACATTATTCATTATTACATAATTTCCATTAGTGCATTAATAATCAAAATCACATCACCTTGAGAATCAATGTAAACTGTCCATGAATCCCTTATATATGTTTTAAGCCTAGTAAAGATAATAATACTTCTAGAATTAATTTAAAGCTGCTATGCCAATCAATTTAACAAGGAAATATTTTTTAGAATTTGATCAAATAATCAATTAGAAAAACAAACAATTTGGAATATGGGAGAATAATACTTCCAGACTTCGTACTTTATTATGAAATCAAAATCACCTGGCATTGATTCAAAAATAGAGCGATGGATGAATGGAACAAACTACACAAGGAAGAATAAAAGACAATGAAATGCAATAAAAAGAAAATTGGAAAATATAAAGTACCTTAGAAAACATCATTTGATTTAAAAAAATATTATGAAAACTGGGAAGTTCTAAGTGAATATGAGAGCCAAGATGGCGGAGAGGAAGCAGCAAGCTGCCTGAGCTCTCCTTCTGTTCCCTCAAAACGAACATTAAATCAAGCCTCTGGACGGATTCCGAAACTACAGAACCTGCAAAGAGACAGAGAGACACAGTCCTCCAACCAGAGATAATTTAGAAGACTTCAGGAAAAGGTCGGTCTGACTCGGGCAAAAGGGAGGCCCAGCGCAGGGCAGCAACCCAGCGCCAAGGGGGTCGGGGCAAGTCAGCAGGAGCTGCGGGCCACAGCCGAACAACTGAGGCTCCCGGAACCTGGTTCAAAAATCTGGTGGCCAAGAAGGACAGTGGAAAAACTTACCTGCACCGGCCGAGAGGGCCACGAACGGCGGGATCAGACGCCGGGGTCTGGCGCCTGGCTGGCCGAGCACAATCAGACAGGAAGTGCAGGGCGGGGGATCTCCACACACCATAAAGGCCTCAGAGTAAAAGCCCGGTCACACAGCACCTATACACCTGCAGAAGAAGCCCAAAACAGGGACCCTGGTGCCCCCAGAGCAGACCTCAACTTAAAGAATAAATAAATAAGCTGCAATAATGAGTAAGAAGCAAAAAAGAGCCCTCTCCATTGAGAGCTTCTGTATCAATAGGGAAGAAGCCAACACAAACTCAGATGAGGACAATAGTCTCAAATTGTCTACATCTGAAGCCTCACAAGGGAAGGTGGATTGGTCACAAGAACAAAAAGCCTTCCTGGAAGAGCTCAAAAAGGATTTTAAAAATCAATTGCAAGAGGTAGAAGAAAAAATGGGGAGAGAAATGAAAGCAAAACAAAAAAACTATGAAAAAAGAATCAGCAGCTTGGAAAAGGAAGCTGAAGAAAACAAAGCCTTAAAAAATTCATTTGGCCAAATGGAAAAAAAGCTGCATAATCTCACTGAAGAAAACAATACCTTAAAAAATTCACTTAGCCAAATGGAAAAAAAGGTGCATAATCTCACTGAAGAAAACAGTACCTTAAAAAATTCACTTAGCCAAATGGAAAAAAAGGTGCATAATCTCACTGAAGAAAATAATGCCTTAAAAATTAAAGTGGGACAGTTGGAAGATAAGGAATCCATGAGATACCAAGAATCAGTCAAGCAGAATAAAAAAAATGAAAAAATAGAAGAAAATGTGAAATACCTCATTGGAAAGACAACTGATCTGGAAAACAGATCGAGGAGAGACAATTTGAGAATCATTGGACTGCCTGAAAGCCATGACCAGAAAAAGAATCTAGATACCATATTCCAGGAAATTATTAAGGAGAACTGCCCTGATATCATAGAATCAGAGGATAAAATCATCATTGAAAGAATCCACTGATCACCTCCTGAAAGAGACCCCAAAAGGAAAACTCCAAGGAATATTGTAGCCAAATTCCAGAATTATCAGGTGAAGGAGAAAATACTCCAAGCAGCCAGAAAGAAGCAATTTAAATATCATGGAGCCACAGTCAGGATTGCTCAGGACCTGGCAGCTTCAACATTAAAGGACCGCAAGGCTTGGAATATGATATTCCGGAAGGCAAAGGAGCTTGGATTGCAGCCGAGAATCTATTACCCAGCAAAAATGGGCATTTTCTTTTAGGGGAAAAGATGGACATTTAATGACATTGGGGACTTTCAATCTTTCCTGGTGAAAAGACCAGAACTGAATAGAAAATTTGATCTCAACATACAAGACTCAAAAGAAGTTTAAAAAGGTAAACAGAGGGGAAAAAAAAAGTTACCCTATTAGGTTAAACTGTTTATATCCCTACACAGGAAGATAATACTCATAACTCTTAAGAACTGAAAATGTATTTGGGCAGAGAGAAGGACTTTATATAGAGGGTATAAATATAAATTGTCTTTGATGTGATGATACAAAAGAATTAAGGGGATAAAAAGGGAGTCTATGGGGAGGAGAGGAAAGGGGAGGTGGAATGGGATGAATTATATCATATGAAGAGGTGGAAAAAAACCTATTATAACAGAGGGAAAGAAAGGAGGGGGGAACATGGTTTCAACCCTATTCTCATTAGATTTGACTCAAAGAGGGAATAACATATACGTTCATTGGGATAAAGAAACTTAACTCATTCTTTAGGGAAACAAAAGGGGAAGGGAAAGGGGGGGACTGATAGAAGTGAGGACAAAAGCAAGGGAGAAAAGGGTAAAGAAAAGAGAGGGGGGTGATAAAAAGGGAGGGCAGATCGGGGGAGGCAGGGGTAAGAAGTAAAACGTCGGTGAGGAGGAATAGGGTGAAAGAAGGGGGGAAAAGTACAAAGGGGGTAAATAGAATGGAGGGGAATAGACAGTCAGTAATAATAACTGTAAATGTGAATGGGATGAACTCTGCTATAAAACAGAAGCGAATTGCAGAGTGGATTAAAAACCAGAACCCTACAATATGCTGTTTACAAGAAACACATTTGAAGCAGAGAGATACACACAGAGTAAAGGTAAAAGGCTGGAGCAGAATATATTATGCCTCAGCTAAAGTAAAAAAGGCAGGGGTAGCAATCCTTATCTCAGACAAAGTGCAGGCAAAAATAGATCTCATTAAAAGAGATAAGGAAGGAAATTACATCTTACTTAAAGGTACTATAGATAATGAAGTAATATCAATATTGAATATGTATGCGACAAGTGGTATAGCATCCAAGTTCTTAGAGGAGAAGTTAAATGAGTTACAAGAGGAATTAGATAGTAATACTATACTAGTGGGGGATCTGAATCTCCCCCTCTCAGAATTAGATAAATCTAGCCAAAAAATAAATAAGAAAGAAGTGAAAGAGGTGAATAGATTACTAGAAAAGTTAGACATGATAGATGTCTGGAGAAAATTGAATGGGGATAGAAAGGAATATACCTTTTTCTCAGCAGTACATGGCACATTTTCAAAAATTGACCATGTATTAGGGCACAAAAACATCATAGTCAAATGTAGAAAGGCAGAAATAGTAAATGCATCCTTCTCAGATCATGATGCAATAAAAATTACATGTAAGAAGGAGCCAGGGAAAAGTAGAATGAAAATCAATTGGAAACTAAATAATTTCATTCTAAAGAATGAATGGGCCAAACAAGAAATCATAGAAACAATCAATAACTTTATCCAAGAGAATGACAATAGTGAGACAACATACCAAAATCTATGGGATGCAGCCAAAGCAGTGCTTAGGGGAAAATTTACAGCTCTAAATGCTTACATGAATAAGAAAGAGAAAGAGGAGATTAATGAATTGGGCATGCAACTTAAAAAGCTAGAAAAAGAACAAATTAGAAATCCCCAATTAGACACTAAATTAGAGATCCTGAAAATTAAAGGAGAAATCAATAAGATTGAAAGCAAAAAAACTATAGAATTAATCAATAAAACTAAGAGCTGGTTTTATGAAAAAACCAATAAAATAGATAAAATATTGGTTAATTTGATTAAAAAAAGAAAGAAGAAAACCAAATTACCAGTATCAAAAATGAAAAGGGTGATGTTACCACCAATGAAGTGGAAATTAAAGCAATAATTAGGAAATATTTTGCCCAACTGTATGCCAATAAATTTGACAATCTAAATGAAATGGATGAATATTTACAAAAATACAAACTGCCCAGGTTAACTGAAGAGGAAATAAAATCCTTAAATAAACCCATATTAGAAAAAGAAATTGAACAAGCTATTAATGAACTCCCTAAGAAAAAATCCCCAGGGCCAGATGGGTTTACGGGTGAATTTTACCAAACATTTAAAGAACAATTAATTCCAATATTATACAAATTATTTGGAAAAATAGGTGAAGAAGGAGTTCTACCAAATTCGTTTTATGACACAAATATGGTGGTGATACCAAAACCAGGCAAAGCAAAAACAGAGAAAGAAAATTATAGACCAATTTCCCTAATGAATATTGATGCTAAAATCTTAAATAAGATATTAGCAAGGAGATTACAGCAAGTGATCACCAGGATAATACACTATGACCAGGTGGGATTTATACCAGGAATGCAGGGCTGGTTCAACATTAGGAAAACTATTAACATAATCAACCACATCAATAAGAAAACCAACCAAAATTATATGATTATTTCAATAGATGCAGAGAAAGCTTTTGACAAAGTACAGCACCCATTCCTAATAAAAACACTAGAGAGTTTAGGAATAGGGGGAGCTTTCCTTAGAATAATAAACAGTATCTACCTAAAGCCATCAGCAAGTATTATATGCAATGGAGATAAATTAGAGGCCTTCCCAATAAGATCAGGGGTGAAACAGGGATGTCCATTATCACCCCTATTATTTAATATTGTTCTAGAAATGTTAGCTTTAGCAATCAGAGAAGAGAAAGGAATTAAAGGAATTAGAATAGGCAAGGAGGAAACAAAACTATCACTCTTTGCAGATGATATGATGGTATACTTAAGGAATCCTCGAGAATCAAGTGAAAAATTACTTGAAACAATTAACAACTTTAGCAAAGTAGCAGGATATAAAATAAATCTACATAAATCATCAGCATTTCTATACATGACCAACAAAGTCCAGCAGCAAGAGATAGAAAGAGAAATTCCATTTAAAGTAACGGTAGGTAATATAAAATACCTGGGAGTCTACTTGCCAAGACAAACCCAGGAACTCTATGAACACAACTACCAAACACTCTTCACACAAATCAAATCAGATCTAAATAATTGGAAAGATATCAATTACTCATGGATAGGCAGAGCTAATATAGTAAAAATGACAATACTGCCTAAATTAATTTACTTATTCAGTGCCATACCAATCAGGCTACCTAAAAATTATTTTATACAGCTAGAAAAAATAATAACAAAATTCATCTGGAAAAACAAAAAATCAAGAATATCCAGGGAAATAATGAAAAAAAATTCACAGGAAGGTGGGTTAGCGGTACCAAACCTGGAGCTTTACTATAAAGCGGCAGTCATCAAAACTATCTGGTACTGGCTAAAAAATAGAGTGGTAGATCAATGGAATAGGCTAGGCTCAGGAAATGCAGTAGTAAATGACACTAGTAATGTAGTGTTTGATAAACCCAAAGACTCCAGCTTCTGGGATAGGAACTCAGTATTTGACAAAAACTGCTGGGAAAACTGGAAGATAGTATGGCAGAAATTAGGCTTAGACCAACATCTTACACCTTATACTAAAATAAGGTCAAAATGGATACATGATTTAGACATAAGAGGTGATACCATAGGTAAATTAGGAGAGAAAGGAATAGTGTACCTATCAGATCTTTGGAAAGGAGAACAGTTTTTGACCAAACATGAGATAGAGTATATTATAAAATGCAAAGTGGATGATTTTGATTTTATTAAATTAAAAAATTTTTGTACAAACAGAAGCAATGCATCCAAAATTGGAAGGGAGGCAGAAAGCTGGGAAACAATTTTTGAGGCCAGTGCTTCTGATAAAGGCCTCATCTCTAAAATATATAGGGAATTAAATCAAATTTATAAGAATCCAAGTCATTTCCCAATTGAGAAATGGTCAAAGGATATGAACAGGCAGTTTTCTGATGAAGAAACCAAAGCTATCTATTCCCATATGAAAAAATGCTCTAAATCTCTAATGATTAGAGAGATGCAAATTAAAACAACTCTGAGGTACCACCTGACACCTATCAGATTGGCTAAAATGACAAAAAAGGAAGATAATAAATGTTGGAGAGGCTGTGGGAAAATAGGAACACTAATACATTGTTGGTGGAGCTGTGAGCTGATCCAACCATTCTGGAGAGCAATTTGGAATTATGCCCAAAGGGCGATAAAGCTGTGCATTCCCTTTGACCCAGCAATCCCACTTTTAGGTCTTTTGCCCAAAGAAATCATGGAAGGGGAAAAGGGACCCACATGTACAAAAATATTTATAGCTGCTCTTTACGTGGTAGCAAGGAATTGGAAGTTGAGGGGGTGCCCATCAATTGGGGAATGGCTGGACAAGTTGTGGTATATGAATACAATGGAATACTATTGTGCTGTAAGAAATGATGAGCAGGAAGAGTTCAGAGAAACCTGGAGGGTCTTACGTGAGCTGATGATGAGTGAGATGAGCAGAACCAGAAGAACATTGTATACAGTATCATCAACATTGAGTGTTGACCTACTGTGATGGACTATATTCTTCTCACCAATGCAATGGTACAGAAGAGTTCCAGGGAACTCATGATAGAAGAGGATCTCCAAATCCAAGAAAAAAAAAGAAAGAAAGAACTGTGGATTATAGATGCTGATTGAACCATTTTATTTCTTTTGTTTTGGGTGCTGTTGTTTTTTTTTCTCTATTTTGAGGTTTCGCATCACTGCTCTGATTCTTTCTCTTGTAACAGGATTAATGCAGAAATAGGATTAATGTTATTATGTATATATATATATGTGTGTGTGTGTGTATATATATATCTATATGTATACGTATAGAGATATATAGATATAACCTATACCAGATTACCTGCTGTCTAGGGGAGGTTGGGAGGGAGGGGAGGGAGGGAGAAAAATCTGAAATTGTAAAGCATGTATAAACAAAAGTTGAGAACTATCTTTACATGTAATGGAAAAAATAAAATATCTCACTAAGTGAATATGAACTTAATATTAATGATCAGGCAATTACAAAATATAAATTTTATTACATGAATATGAAAAGCTTTTGCAAATGTTCTTTTTTTAAAACTAAGTATACAATCAACAACATATTATTTATCTTTAGTATGCATGTAGGGTGTAGATGCTTTAACCTTGGTGAAAAATCAGAACATATTCTAAAACATGTTATGCAATACAACTTTAAAAGCATGGCAATCTCTATGAAAATTTAAACAAAACCAGTTAGGTTTGCTTATTTTAAAACAGAACTAATTATTTCTTATAATTTAATTTATTTCATCTTCATTTGCCATGAATTTTGCTTTCATATTATTTGCCTATAATTTTTTTTAATTTCCCCTTTTGAATAATGTTACCCAATCTAAATAATTATTTAATTACATTGTACTAGTAGAGATTATATAAAATTTTAAGGTTTTGCACAAATAAATCTAATATAACCAAGATTTTAAGGGAAACAGAAAACTGGGAAAGAATTTTTGCAATAAGTATCTCTGATAAAGACCTCATTTCTCAATTATATAGAGAACTGAGTCAAATTTATAAAAAATGCTAGTCATTCTTCAATTGAGAAATGGTCAAAGGATATGAACAGGAGGTTTTCAGACAAAGAAATCAAAGCTATCTACAATCATATGAAAAAAATGCTCTAGATCACTATTGATCAGAGAAATGCAAATTAAAGCAACTCTTAGGTATCACCTCACACCTATCAGAGTGGCAAATATAAAAGAAATGAAAAATATTAGATGTTGGAAGGGATGTGGGAAAACTAGGATACTAATCTACTGTTGGTGGAGTTGTGAAAAGATCTAATCATTCTGGGGAACAATTTGGAACTATACCCATAGGGCTATAGAACTGTGCATACCCTTTGATCCAGAAATACCACTGCTAGGTTTATATCCCAAAGACATCCCACTTTCTTTCATTTTTTTTTCTTTTATTCAAGTTGTGTGGTTTTTTTTTTTTTGTAAATAATGACTAATATGGTAATGTTTTACATAATTGTACATGTATAACACACATCTGATTGCTTACCACCTCACAGGGGGGAGGGAACGAAGGGAGGAGGAATAAAAATTGGAACAGAAAACTATAAATAAAAATGTTTATTACTTAAAAAAAAAATCTTCCTTCGCTTCTTCCTTCCACTCTTGTATTTCTTGTGACCACATTTTTCCCCCTCTGAGATTCTCTTTGTCATTCTTCATTCACTCCTTTATTTTGGTTATAAATTTAAGATTTCTCTTAATCCAAAATAATTCTTCCTTGTATATGAAGCTTTTCTTTTCTTATTTATATTTCCAATCTCAGTTTCTAGATTTGGCTAACCTCTAACCCTTCCCTATATTCTCAAATAGGTTGGGCAGGCCCAGGTTATTCCTGTTCCCTCTGTAATCTGGATGCTACTAACCCTGGAGATAAGTATGAAGTGGCTGAGATCTGACTCCACCCTTTGCCACAATCCCTGATATCTATCTCTGTCTCCAAGTAGATAAACATGACTCCTTTCCAGTTCTCCAACTTTTTGTGTAATAAAAAATGGGGAGTTTACTCCACCCCCCACTGTAAACTTGAAAGAGCTCAGTTGGATGTCTGAGATTACAGCATGGGATGGCTAAGTACAACACTAGCCCTGTGTCTTTATGAGATTATTAATACAACATTAATTTCAGGCCACTTTGGAATGGGTGGTAGTTGACATGTAGGTATGTAGGATGACTTGCTGTTACATTGGCCCTAATATCTTTCTGTGTCTCTAATTGAAAAGTTGGCTTTAGATGCTTAAGAGTACCCAAGGTATATAGGCACTGCCTTTCTCTGTCTTCACTCACAGTGACACATAAGGAGCTATGTCTGTCTCCTGCTACAGCTCCAACATGGAGGGCTGAGATCCCTGAGGCATGATTACCCAGAATCGTTGCTGGCTTTCCACATCCCCATCATTACCTCACCCCTTTGGCAATGATAAAATTCCAGATAGAGGAGCTTCCTCATGTTTTCCTTTGTTTTTTCTTATTTTTGTTCCATCTGATGTAATCTTAGATCTTTCCTTGTGAGAAGAACTGGACCTTCTACGTTGCCATCTTAATCAGCTGTTTAGCCATAGATATTTAAACTGGAAGAGACCTTAAAAACCACTGAATCTAACCCTTTCATCATATAGATATTGAAAGAAAGGTCTATCAAGTTGAAGTGACATCCAAATTATTTTGTTGTTTATTATTTTCAATGCATGTTGATAGGAGAATGTCCTCATCTTTAGCTTTGATCATTTGAAGAATAATCCACTTGGAACTTTGAATATTTTGTTGTCTGAAATTTATTTCGCTTCTCCCATGTAAGCAAAGCATCCTTACAGACTTTGCACATCTCTCTTTTCTGCTTTTATGTTTTATAATAGCCTTACAAATTACTTTTTTGTTTGTCTTGGTGAAACATTTTTGAGAATTATAGTTTGTTTGGAAGAGATTTGCACACAGGGAACAGCCATGAAAGCATATACATTTTTATTCCCTCAAGTACTGAAATACAGGGCAAATAGTCATTTGGAGGTCCACCTAGCCATTGAAACTAAGCAAATCAGGACTTCTGGGCACCACTGAATTATATTTAAGTAGCTTTGTTGACATACTGGTATGTAAGCATTTGGATTTTCCATACATCAGATTTCCTACTGTTTAAATAAGAAATGCCTTAAAAATTTCTTTGATGTCACATTGTAATATCTACTGAGATTGAGGTCACTGATATTAACCAATGAATTTCAAATTTAGAGCCCCAGTATGGTAAATAATAAACCTTGACCCTTCCAAAGTCAAATTCTTCAGTGTTTCTAATGGCAACATATCTAAGGGAGCAGATTCTCAGAATAAATCATCTATAGGTATTGTTTTCCCAAATAGAATAAGTATATTTGAGAGCAGAGATATCTTACTTTTCTATTTTTATCCTTAGCACTTAGCACAATGCATTGCCCATAATAATAAAGGATTATTAGTGTTTCATTCATTCTTTCATTTATTCATGGAGCTTCATACAGACCCACCTCCCCCAACCACACACCCTGAAGGGGGAGGGGAAATCCTCCAGTGCAATGCAATTCTTATACTTACTATAAATTAGATCACTGTATTCCCTGAAACTCTTCTGCTGCAGAATACAGAGTTGTGGCATAGGGGACAGGAGTATCAATATCATAGGCTGGTCTGATGTTCTCCCATTTTTTAAAAAATTTGTAACAATTGCCATGTGGTATATATTTTTGCTTTTGTCTTCTTTTTATTGTTTATTTTGAGCATTTGGGAGCTCGTCACCTATTTGTTTCAGGTAGGGGCCTGGAATTAGGAAGACTCATCTTTCTGAATTCAAATCTGATTTCAGACATTTATGAGCTGTGTGACCCTGGGCAAGTCACTTAACCCTGTTTGTTTTGGTTTCCTCATCTATAAAATGAGCTGGAGAAGAAAATGGAAAGCTACTCCAATATCTTTGCAAAGAAAACTCTAAATGGACTCACAAAGGGTCAGACACAACTGAAAAACAACTGTACAACAACACCCCACTTTACTGCAGAGGAGATGGGACAAGGATAAGTGATAATGGAAAGAAGGTATAATAATTTATCTTTTGTTTTCTCTGCTGAGAAGAATGATCTTAGGCCTCAAAAGGATAAAATAACAATTACTAATGGACCCTTGTTAGACAAAAGAAAAGCAGAGAGATATCTAGAGACTAGTCCTTGGTGATTTCAGGTTACCAAGACTAGATACCCAAGGGTACTCAGGCTGACCATCTCTTCATTCATAATCAGGTTACAAAACAGACTCCTCCATCATGCTTCTCACAAGGAACCTCTCTTCTCTCTCCATTTTAGCTTCTCTTTATTCATTGTTTTCTTTCATTAGAATGTAAGCTGTTCCAGAGTCAGGATTTTCTTTTTGCCTTTTTTTGTATTCCCAGTGCTTAGTACCTGACTCATGGTGATCACTTATTAATGCTTGTTGAGTAACAGAAAGAACATTAAATATCAATACAAGAAAATAATATAAGAGCACTCACAAGGAAGCATGTGTCCAATTTCTAATGGATAGGACACAGTAAGTTACCAGTTCAAAGCATTAAGAGACTATAGATTAAATTAGAGATTGTAGACTAAATTGACCTAAAAAAGCTAAATGCCGTAATCCTTCACCTGCTCACCCCCAAAATTCAGCTCTGAGATCCTGCAGGCCTGATTGGTTATTTTCTCACATTGTCCACAGAATCTAGGCTTGATCTAAGCCTGGATCCAGCCATGCTTCACTTTACTCTCCAGCCATTTTCTTACTAATATGCAAGCCACCAATTACAACCCTCTTCATTTACCCATCCTTTCCATTTTTTTAAAATCTGTAATTAATTTAACTCTGCATCATTCCTGGAAATGATATGTCAATTCACTCAACTTTGGTTGCCAGAAACTTTAAAATCAAAATAACCATATCTGGACACCAGTTTTCCCCTAAAAAAAATTAAGTTCCTGGGGCAGCTAGGTGATACAGTGGATAAAGCACTAGCCCTGGATTCAGGAGGACCGGAGTTCAAATCTGACCTCAGACACTTGACACTTACTAGCTCTGTAGCCCTGGGCAAGTCACTTAACCCCAATTGCCTCACCAAAAAAAAAAAAAAAAAAAAAAAAAAAAAAGAATGCCAAGTTCCTTGAGGGCAGGGGCTATCCTTGCTTTTTTTATTTATATGCAATATACATACTGAAGTCCTTGGCACATAGTATGCTTTTTCTTTTTTTTGCCCCTTCATTCATTTATTCATTTAGGAAGTGCTAGATTTTCCCACATAGGTAAGCTTTGAATAAACATTGAGAAAATAATTAGGAATATAGAAAGCTGCATATTTGATGCTGTCCTTTGTAATTCTGTAGTTCTCTCCTCTTTATGAAATGCTTCCCTCCCACCCCTTGCTGTAGAGTTGTCATGATTAACTTTCGCCCTTTTATTCTCATTCATTTACTTTCAGTTTTTTTTTCCTCAAAGTCTGTTTATTATTAAGTATCACAGACAGCCCTTTAGGGACACATTAATTTACTTAGGAGTCTTTTCCAATTCTCTTACTTGTCCTTTATCTCCTCATTCCATTTGGCTACAGTCAGCATTTTTTCCTGTCTCCAGAAATGTCTCTGATGAATTGCACTGCTCCTGTTGCTATGATTACAAATAGCAGGTGCTACTGCCATCTAAAAAAGAGTATTTCCAGCCTTATTAAGACATGTGTTTTACACACACACACACACACACACACACACACACACACACACACCCCTCCCACTCTTCTATTTAATTTCATAAGCATTTCCTATGATTATAAAGACTTAAAATGATACAAGATTATTGACTATCTTGTTTTCTCCAGGTAGAACACCAAACAGTTTCACTCATTTTTAACAGAGTTGTAAAGCTTCTTAATTAAATAACAGGATGAACCATAGTCCTTCTTGGTAGCAACACACCCCTCAAAATTCTAAACTAGGCTGTCAGTCAATAAATATTTCTTAATCTCCTACTATGTGTCAGATACAGTGCTAATCTCTGGAGATACAGGAAGGTAGGGAGGAGGAGTCAGAAACCTTTCACAGGTAGATCACTGAATCCCCTCTTATGCATGTATGGTTTTGAGATGCTGTTGTCCATTTGGTGAAGGTAGTAGGATAGCACAGAAGTCTCAGACATACTTAAATAGAGTCATAATTCTCTAACTTTAAGATACTTGGAACAAAACAAGTAGAAATTTGAGTGAAGGGAGAGAACAATCATTTCTGATAAATGGTGTTTCCAAGATTTGAACCCAGTTTTCATGGATCGTACTCTACACTGTCCACTATTTTGCAGTGCTGCCTCCCTCCTCAGAAACTGATAGCTAAAAGTGAATACGAATGGGAAACAGGAAAAGTTCTGGGATGGGAGGTAGGATTATGATGGTCTGCAGACCATAGGGAAACCCCCAGAAGATGAAAAAAATTGAAGGGATATGGATAAAAGAGGCAGAAAGGCACTGAAGTGGATGTTCCCTACTTCACTTTTTTTCTAGCACTGGTGTTGGCCATATCATCTTAAAATCTCCTTTCATTGTCACCCTTGCTATGTGTGCCACAGTTGCCAAAATCACAGTGCCAGGGATTATTGTAACAAATTATAGACCATTATTTATAGGATATATATATATACACACATATACATATATGTGTGTGTATACATGTATATATTAATATGTTTTATATGTATACATGCATATACACATACAAACACATGCATATCTATATACACATATGTATATACACATTTTTTATATTTGTGAATATATTCATACATGTATATATATCTGTTATATAAAATATATTTAATATGTGTGTATACAAATATACTATGTATTATATAATATATACATACAGAGATTCATATGTTTTTTTATGAATTCAACTTATCCTTTTGACTTTTTTTATCCTCCTAGAATTTTCTTTCCTTTTTTCCCCTCCACATTTACTTGCTATTACTAATTTCATTCCTCAATGTTACATCTTTGGAGCGTGTCCGTGTTGTGCTTTCTCTATCAATGGTTTCCTATATAGATTCCCTTGTGGACATATTCATGTTGAGTCTGAATTATTCCTGGTTCTTCACCCTCCAGAGCACAAGCATTTGACTCAGGCCATTAACATATATGAGAGCTGCTCAAATGAGGTAGAGACATAGGATGGAAAGAGATTGATAATTATTTGGAATTTTTATGTTTTCCCTTCACATCAATTTTCAGATTGTGGGCATTAGTACATTATGGCAACAGATAATGACAACTGGTATTTGGGTTGTGAGAAGAGAAAGATGACTGCCTATAAAATGAGTGATGTGCTTTGTAATTGGGTAAAGTTGATACCTCTGACTACCCTCATTAAGATCATATCAGAGGAGGAGGCTGATATTTTAGGATAAATTAAATGTGACTCTGACCAATTGAAATGAGAATGATGAAATCCATAGAAAAGATTCTCCAAGGGACAGCATTCAATGGAACAAAATAAAAGTTACAAAACTTTCTGAGAAATTTAACCTTTTATAATGACCATCATTGTCTACATATTTGGAAGAGAGAAAGGAAGACCAGTGGTGCTGAGAAGAATTATGACATTTGGATAAAGAATACCTGCACTGAATCATCTTTCTTTTCAGGCTACAATGCTTTTTCCCTGTTTGTATCTTCTCTAATTTCTTGCTTTTAGTAACAATGCTAGTGACCTAAAGCTTTGATTTAATTACTAAAGTGCTTGCAATTTTCTCTCATTTGCAAGATTCTTTCCTTGACCTTTGTTATGTAATGTTGAAAGCAGCTTGATTAAAAAAACAAAAAATCCTTCCTGGCAATCACACATGTATTATTGTGGATGCATAGTAATACATTTTCTTATGAACTAATAATGACAATAATAATAATTGCTCATATTTAGAGTACCTTGCAATTACAAAAGCCTACCAAAAAAGAGCCCTATTTCAAACCTCAAGGCTTAAAGATCACAGAAAATTAATAGAGCAAATAGAATAATAAACCAGCCACAACAAATACATGGAAAAGAACTACTTTTGTCCAAATTGAATTAGAGACAGGAAGAGATTTTAAGCAAGAAAGGAAGAAAGAAGAAGTCAGGTTAATCTTCCAAATTTTAGTGTATATTATAATATATCCGTAGGTAAATCGCATTTCCCTCAATACCTAATGTTATTTTTTACTGATACTCTTTTTTTCCCTCCCTCACATATGCCATGCTTTGGTCTAAGCTATTCAGTTTACCTGGAATTCCCTACTCCATATATGCCTATTCTTTATATGTTTTTAGGGATTACTTAAATGTGACCTTCTCCATGAACCTCTTCTAGACATTCTACCTCAAAGGAAAAACCATTGTTCATCACAGTGACATTTAGTACTCAGTTATATACTATACTTTAGTCTTCCCTATTAATTCTAGGGTATAATTCTTGTCTCAACAAATTCATAAGCATTTGAGAACAGGAATTCAGGTCACATCAATTTCTGTGTTAGTGTTGCCCGTGTTTTTTGGCCCAAACCCACTTTCCACTCCACATTTAGCAAGATGCTAGGCACACAAGTGACGCTCAAAAAGGTTAAATTTGAATTTATTATAATTGAGTGGACAAGTTATTTAACTTCTCTTGGAGTAAGTTTACTTATTTGTAAAATAAGGAAATTAATTTATTGAATACAGGCATATAAACATTTGTGTATGTATATGCACAAGTAGCCTTTAAAAGCTCTAGTAATCCTCATCACAATTCACACACAGAATTATCATTTGGATTCCTAAAATGGCTACATCTCCCTCCCAGGGTTAAAATCTGACCTCAAACACTTACTACCTGGGTGACCCTGACCTAGTCACAACCTCTATTTCCCTCATTTTCCTCATCTGAAAAATGAGGAAAGTAATAGCACCTACTGCTCAGTGTTGTTTTGAGGATTATTCCCTTCACCTTAACTGCCACTGAGCAGTGACATAATTTCACTTAAACAATGTCAATTTGCGTGTGTGTGTGTGTGTGTGTGAATTTGTTTTTAACAAATATATATTTACTGTGTTGATATGAGGAACAGACAGTACAAAGCATTTCTTCCTGCACATGGAGACATACTATATTGTGTGCCACATAATCCCTAGGGATAATATATATGATCAAGCTTGTTTTTGTGTAGCATGCACCCCACCAAGTTCACTGCTCAATTTGTCATAACTAATGGATGAAGTATGATGATTTCCTCTTTGCTCCTTTGATCCATTCTAGTTCATACTGGGACTTTTGCTCGTAATCATCTAACTTGCTGCAAATCCTAGCATGGGATTTACCATGGGGAGTGGGGAGTGGGTGGGGGTGGGGGTTGAGTCAGGATGGCAGTGTGAAAGGCCACAAATGCTAAACTTGCCCCCAAACTTCTCATACAAAATGATTACAGAAAAGCATCAGAGTTCTGAGAAGGAAATTTTTTTTTAAAAAATCATAGTGAGTTATTTTTTTCCAACCTAGAGTAGCTTAGGGAAGACAGAGAGAGAGAGGCTTGAAGTCACTGAGGTAGAGGCTATTTAGGAATGCAACACCACAGAAGCAGCAGCACACGGGGGCAGTAAGAAGATCAAAAACTTTGTCAGAAAAATATTCCAAGGGACTCTTGTACTAACATTAGACATAGGATCAGGTGCAATTTGGCATCTCTGTGACTCATTATTCAGTTCTGGGTTGCATTTCTAGGGTAGAAAGGAGAGGTCGTAGTGATAACAGAATAGTATCCCTACCTGTATAAGGACCAGACTGCAGACCAGTAGGTGAATGATCAGGCCTCTCTCCAGAACACACCACCTTGAGAGCACCCATAGCCTGAAAGTTCCAAGATCAAGCTGTGAAATGAGAAGGACATAAAAGATAGATGATCATTGCTCTAATCCCTCCAAAACTCCCAGAAATGAGCAAAACCCAAATATAATATAAATTCCAGTTAAAAAGTCAACTGGAAAAATGAACAAACAAAAAATACCTGACCATAAAAAGTTACTATAACAGTGGGGAAACTCAATACACAAACTCAAAAGAAGATAATGATTTTTAAATATCTACTAGCAAAGCCTCAAAGAAAAATGAAGATTGAACAACAAGAATACCTAGAAGAGCTAAAGAAAGATTTAAAAAAAAATTTAAAAATGATTTAAAAATCAAATAAGAAGAGGGTGAAGAATAAGAAGCTAGATGACGAAGTGAATGAAGCACAGGCCCTGGATTCAGGAGTACCTGAGTTCAAATCTGGCCTCAGACACTTGACACTTCCTAGCTGTGTGACCCTGGACAAGTCACTTAACCCCCATTGCCCTGGAAAACAAAACAAAACAAAACAAAGAAAGAAACAACAACAAAAAAAAAACACAGAGTAGTAAAGAAAAAACTAGGGGGAAATGAGAACTATGTAAGAAACCTATGAAAAAAAAGAATTAATAGCTTGGTAAAAGAGGCATAAAAATACTAAAGGAAATAACTCTATGAAAATCAGAATTGGCTAAATGACAAAAGAAGTTAGAAAAAATACTGAAAAAAAAATTTCCTTAATAATTAGAATTGGGAAGGCAGCTAGGTGGCTCAGTGGATAAAACACCACTGTGAATTCAGGAGGACCTGAGTTCAAATCCAGCCTCAGACACTTGACATTTAGTAGCCGTGTGACCCTGAGCAAGTCATTTAACCCTCATTGCCCCCCCCCCAAAAAAAATAGAATCGGTTAAGTGCAAGTTAATACCTCTATGAGATGCCAAAACCCAATAAAACAAAGTAAAAAAAAAAAACTGAAAAAATATAATAAAATGTAAAAAATCTCATCAGCAAAATGACTTACCTAGAAAATAGTTCAAGGAGAGATAATTTAAGTATTATTGGACTACCTGAAACTATGATTTAAAAAAAAAGTCTAGGCAATATCGTTCAAGTAATTATGAAGGAAAACTGCACTGACATCTTAGAACTTGAGAGTAAAGTTAAAATTGAAAGATTCCACTAGTTACCTCTTAGAAGTATCAAAATCATAACTCAAGAATATTATATCCAAAATCCAGAGCTCCTAGGTCAAAGAGAAAATGCTATAAGCAGAAACAAAAACCATTCAATTACCATTGAGTCACTATCAAGATCACATGAGATTTAGCAGCTACCAATCTAAAGAAGTGGAGGACTTGGAATATGAACTATAATGACAACCAGGAATAATTGTCAGAGCAAAACTAAGTTTACTTCTTTAGGGGAAAATAGACATTCTATGAAAGATGAATTTCAAGTATTCCTGGTAAAAATATCAGCACTGAAAACAAAATTTGACATTCAAACACAATACTCAAGAAGAGCACAAAAATGTTAAATATGAGTGGGAAATCATAAAGAATTTATCAAGGTTAAATTCTTTACATCACCACATGAGAATGTGATGCATGTAACTCTTAAGAACATTATCATCATTAGGACAATTACAAAGTGTCTATTTTGAGGATATGGGTGTATCGCTTATATTGGGATGATCTCAAAAGAATAACAGAAGGGGGAGAAAGAAGGATGCACTGAGAAGAAAGGGGCAGGAGGAGATTAAGAAGGAGAAATTATTTCATAATGAGAGGGAGAGTGAGCAATGCTTGAATATCAGTCTTCTGTGTACTAATTTAAGGTGGGAGGAGTACACTTGTATGCATATGCACATACATATTCATCCTACCCAACAATTGCAGGGAAGTAGAAAGGGGATGGGGCTAAGAGAAAGGGAGGGGTTGATAAAAGGGAGAGTAGATTAAGAGAGGAAGTGATCAGAAGTAAAACAAACTTTTGAGGAGACTAAAAAAAGAAGATAGAAGGAAACACATAGTAAATAACCATAATTTTTAATATGAATGTGATGAACTTATAAAACCAAAGAGGATAACAACATGGATTAGAAAACAAAATCCAACAATATGTTGTTTATAAGAGATACACTTAAACACACACACACAGAGTTAAAAAAAAAAAAGGCAGGGGTCCAAGGGTGGGGGTCAGGGAGTATAATAGAACCTATTATGCTTCAGCAGAAGTTAAAATGGCAGGGATAGCAATCATAATCTCATACCAAACAAAAGCAAAAATTTCCCTAATTAAAAGATATAATTGGGAAAACTATATTATACTAAAAGTTACCATAGATAATAAATCAATATTAATAATGGACAAATATGCAACAAATGACACAGTATCCAAATTTTTGAAAGAAATATTAAATGAGCTACAGGAAGAAACAGAAAATAAAACTATACAAGTAGAGGATCTCAATTTATACTTCTCAGATCTAGATAAATATAGCAAAAAATATATGAAAAAAGAAGTTGAGTATAATGTTAGAAGAGTTAAATATGATATGATTCTACAGAGGTAGAATATTAAATGAGAAGAGAAAAGAGTATACTCCTTCATGGTATCTTTATAAAAACTGAATGTGAATTAGGCCGTAAAAATTTCACAAATAGATACAAAAAAAGCAGAAATATAAAATGTATTCTTTTCAGGTAATAATGCAATAAAATTTATATTAAATAAAGAGAATTTGAATAATAGACTAAAAATGAATGAGAAACTAAACAATCTAATACTAAAAATTAGTGTGTCAAAGAAGAAATCATAGAATTAGTCAATAATATCATTTTTTTTTTTTTGGTGAGGCAATTGGGTTTAAGTGACTTGCCCAAGGTCACACAGCTAGTAAGTGTTAAGTGTCTGAGGCCAGATTTGGACTCAGGTACTCCTGAATCCAGGGCTGGTGCTCTATCCACTGCACCAACTAGCTGACCCCAGTCAATAATATCATTAAAGAAAATGACAAAAATGAGACAACATACCAAAATTTTGGGAATTGGGATGCAGGCAATTTGGGAGAAAATGTATATAAAATAAAGAAATAGCAGATAAATGAATTGGGCATGTGACTAGAAAAATCTAGAAGAACAAATTTTAAATCCCTAATATTAAACACAAAATTGAAATTATGAAAATCAAAGGAGATATTAATAAAACTTAAAGTTTAAAAAAATGAACTAATAAATCTAAGCTGGTTTTATTTTTTAAAAAAATTGAAAAACCATTGGCTAATTAGATATCTTAAAAAAGGAAACCAAATTACCAGTATTGAAAATAAAAGGATAAATGCACCATCAATGAAGATGTCATTAAAAGAATTATTAGGAACTATTTTGCCCAACTTTATGCTAATAAAAGTGACAATCTAAAAGAAGTGGTTGAATTTACAAACAAAAAATGTTGGTGAGATTAACAGAAAAGGAAATATAATATTTAAATATCCCTATCTAAGAAAAAAAAATTTAAAAGTCATAAATGAGCTACCTTAGGAGGATAGAGGGTATCTAGGACCAGACAGATTTAAAAGCAAATTCTAACAGATATTAAAGAAAAATTTCAATCTTAGATAAACTGTTTGAAAAAATAAGTAAAGAAAGAGTTCTACTAGATTCTTTGATGACACAAATATGACTTTGAAACCTAAACCAGAGAGAACAAGAACAGAGAAAAAAAATAAAAGACTAATTTCCCTAATGAATACTGATATAAAATTTTAAATAAAATACTATCAAGGAGATTATAGCAATATATAACATATATCATACACTATGACCATACTGGATTTATACTAGGAATTCATGGTTGGTTCAAAATAGGAAAAAACATCAGCATAATTGGCTATATCAATTAAAATATATGATTATATGAATAGATACAATGTTGTTTTTGCTTTCTCTTCATTTTTATATAAAAACACAATATTGGGGTGGCTATGTAGTGGATAAAGCACCGGCCCTGGATTCAGTAGTACCTGAGTTCAAATCCCGCCTCAGACACTTGACACTTACTAGCTGTGTGACCCTGGGCAAGTTACTTAACCCACATTGCCCCGCAAAAAAAACAAAAAAAAAACAAACAAAAAAAAATATTAAAAACACTAGAAAGCACAAGAATAAATGGAATTTTGCTTAAACTGGTAAGTAATATCAATGATATATGGCACTTAATATTCAAGACTTTACTAGAAATGATAGCTATAGTAATAACCCCCCAAAAAGTATAAAGGAATAAATAAACAACAAGTAAACAAAACTTTCACTTTTTGCAGAAGATATAATAGTTTATAATACTTAAAAACTCTAGGAAATTGGCTAAAAACTATTCAAAACAATTAACCTTTGCAAAGTTGAAGGTTATAAAAATAAATCCAAATATATAGCATTTCTGTATATTACCAACAAAACCAATGACGATGAGATAGTAAAATTCCATTTAATTTTGATACAGACAGTATAAAATTCTTGGGAGTCTAAATGCCAAGACACACAGAATTATATGAACACATTTGCAAAATTATCTTCACACAAATAAAGACAGATATAAATAACTGAAGAAATATTGATTTCTGCTGAGTAGGCCAAACCAATATAATAAATATGATAAAATTACTTAATTTACTTATTCTGTTATGCCAATCAAACTTTCAAAGAAATACTTTATAGAATTAGAAAAAAATAATAAAAATGCATCTGAATGAAGAAAAGGTCAAGAAAATCAAGGAAATTAATTTTTAAAAAGTGAAGGAAGGGGCATAGCTGTACAAGATCTCCAACTCTACTATAAAGCATTAATCGTCAAATCAGTTTGGTATTGGATTAGAGGATTGTTGTTCAGGAATAGATTAAGTATACAATATTCAGAAGCAAATGATCACAGTAACCTAGTGTTTGATAAACTCAAATATCCCACATTTTGGAGCAAGGACACATGATTTGACAAAAATGCTGGGGAAAATGAAATATAACATGGTAAAAACTAAGCATTGACCAACTTCTCATACCATATACCAAGATAAGCTCAAAATGGGTACATAATTTGGACATAATGGGTGATATTATAAGTAAATTAGGAGAGCATGGAAAAATATACCTGTGAGATCTATAAATAGAGGGAGAGGTCACAACTAAAGAAGAGACAGAAAATCTCACAGGAGGCAAAATGGATAATTTTGATTACATTAAAAAATGTATTTATGTAAAATAAAACAAAACAATGCAGCTTCAATTAAAAGGAAAGCAGCAGCAAACTTGAGGGTTGAGGGGTAATGTAGGTATCTCTAATAAAGTTTCATTACCAAATTTGTAAAAATAAGAGCCATTCCCCCATTAATACATGGTCTAAGGGTATGAACAGGACATTTTCAGAGAAAGATGTCAAAGCTATCAATAGTCATATTAAAATGCTCTAAATTACTGTGGTAAAAATTATTTGTGGTACAAATTATTGGTTTTATCTGACTCATTTGGGAGGGGCCACACCTGGCCCACCCTGAAGTTATATAAGCTACTGAGGTGAAAATGAGAATTTTCCATAGGCAGTTTTTGAAGGACCTCCTCTTTTGGGGGAGGAAAGAGTGAACTTAACCCTTGTTCCTTGAAACTGTCTTGTTTTTGGTTTTGGTTTTTTTTTTTTTTTTGGTGAGGCAATTGGGGTTAAGTGACTTGCCTAGGGTCACACAGCCAGCAAGTGTTAAGTGTCTAAGGCTGGATTTGAACTCAGATCCTCCTGACTCCAGGGCCGGTGCTCTATCCTCTGTGCCATCTAGCTGCCCACCTCGTTTTGTTTATGAAAGGCATTGGAAAGGCCTGGAGTTTCACCACAAGCACAAAAGGGTGCTAAGCAAACCTTTTGCTTTTTTTGGTTTTGTTTTTGGTCTTGTTTTCTTTTCCTTTCACTCAGTCTGATGGCAATGTCAGAATCCATCCACCTGTGTCCTAGCACAGTTGCCGGATGTCTCGGATCCATGAAATGTGGTATGGTAACCTTTCCATAACATTTTCAGGTGTCATGGACACATTACTAAATTTGTCTTTGATAGAGACACATGGTGGTAAGAAGTGTTATAGATTGCATAACTACCTCAACCCTGTATTATATAAAGGAGGAGAATGTAATGTAATGTAATGTAATATGATAGATATATATATATATATATATATATATATATATATATATATATATATATATATATAGAGAGAGAGAGAGAGAGAGAGAGAGAGAGAGAGAGAGAGAGAGAGAGAGAGAGAGAGAGAGAGAGTTTGAGTATGAGTTATATTTTGAAGAACACTCACTTGTTAAGGGCTAAAATTCTAGCTAAACTGTCTAAAATATCTAAGGAGTGGTCGCCAATAAATTATAAGCTTTAGCAAGAGTTAGACTTTTAAGCATTTATTAAGGAGAATAAGAATTTGGTAACGAGAGAGAGAAAGGCCTAGATTCCTATCTATTAAAGGGAGAGCACATTTCTAGCTCCCTTCTCCACCAGAGTCCAGAGGAAAAAAAACCCGAGACCGAGCGCCAGTCTCTTCCTTCCTCCTCCCACTAGTCCGCGTCACTTCCTGATGCCAAAGAAAAGACTCCTGGTCTAGCCCTCAAAGACCTTCACTTCATGGGTGGAACTCTTCTACAGTAAGTCTCCAGCAGGTGGCGTCATTCCAGTCGTTACACACTGTTTAATTTAATTTCATCATTGACAATGCTATGCTAAGAATTAGTAAAAATCCAGCAGTTCAACAGCTAAAGAAGTGAGTCCAGAGACAACCAGAGTCCAGACCACAGTCCAGGTTTCCTGATGAGTCCAGACCAGAGTCAAGTTTTTTTCCTGATGACCACTCCAAGAAGACAAGATCTCAGAGACTTTAAATGAAGAGTTTTGTTTTGTTGGTTTTTTTCCCCTTCTGTTATTATATACACCATTTGTAACATGTATTCTCTGCAGAGGCCCTCCCTCTGCAGGCCAGTTTCAAAGTGCCAGTTCATGAGGGACCACCCCTCTGGACAAAACTTTCCTCTCTTCTTTTCTATATTGTTATTAACATATTATTTGCTAGCATAGGGTATTATATTCTGTTATTTTTTGCTGTTTCATCGAGCAAACCATACGTTTTACAAAGAAACAAAGAGGGGGAATGTGGTAAAAATTATTGGAGTTTTAGCTGACTCATTTGGGAGGGACCACACCTGGCCCACCCTGAAGTTACATATACTACTGAGGTCAGAAGGAGAACTCCCCTTTTGGGGAAGGAAAGAGTGAACTTAACCGTTTTTCCTTGAAACCATATTTTTTTCTTGTTTTTTGTTTTGTTTTTGAAAGGCATTGGAAAGGCCTGGAGTTTCACCACAAGCAAAAAAGGGTGCTTAGCAAATGTTTTGCTTTTATTGTTTTTGTTTTTGGTCTTGTTTTGTTTTTAACTTTTGTTTCTTTTTAACTCAATTTTGTAAACTAAGTAAATTTTCAAAGACATTTTAAGTATATGCTATGGGGCCATTGGGCCTCAGAAGCTATCACCATTTTTTTTTTTGAAAGAACCATGAGTTTGATGAGTTTGTTTATGTGATTATGTTTAAAAAAAGGGTTATTGAAACCTATTGTTTGATTTTTCAATGAACATATTGAATATTGAGTCTTGCTGATTGAAGTTTTATTTCTTTTTGATAAATTGATTATCATTTTAACTATCTGTTATTGTCATACTAGATAGAGAATTCATGTACAAGATGATGCTTACTTGCTCAAAGAAGATTATGTAATAATGTCTAATATTATCAGCTATTTACATTCATTTATCATTTATATGTCATTATACTCTGTATATGGTTTGGAATTATTGTAGATATTAAAAGTATATCCTCAGTTATACGGCATAACACACATTTTTACCATCATACTGTGTTTGGTGAAATTAATATGAGATTTATGAATGGGGATTGCATCGGCTAAGCTTAGAGTTAAGAGTATTTATCTGTATTTCTTTTTTTTTCCTGTTTCCTTATCTTTGATTTTTTATTAGTTTCACCTTTGTTGTTTAATTAATTCCCAAGTAATAAAATCTGATCCTTTTGTGAATTAAAGCTTAAAGGCTCCCTTCTTATTGGCCTGGGAGAAATATCTAAAAAGGGCAGTTCAGAGGGGAGGGTGAACCTACAAAGTTCCCTCATATTTCTGGGACCCCAATATTCTGGCGAGTCACCCAATTAACACTCCATATATCAAATTTTGGCCCGCACATTACTAATAATTAGAAAAGTACAAAATAAAATAACTGGGATACCACCTCAAAGGAAGGAAAATGACCAATGCTGGAGGAGATATAGGAAAATAGATTAGGGAAATAAGCTGGCTGTAGGAACCAATTGCTCTCAGTACTAATACTTCTTTTGGGATTAGCATGGCCACAAGCCCTTGACTTCATGCCAGTTCTAGTAAGAGTGTGCTGGAGCCTCCTCCTCTCCATAGAGGCTAACCGCCATATTTGCCTTATCTGGACATACTAGGCAAGTAAGAAGCAACACTTTGATCTTTTTTGATGTTTTGTTTTGTTTTTTAAACCCAAGTTTTGGCTCAAAAGTCAACCAATAACCCTATCTCTTACCTAGAGGTCTAAAAGATGAAAACCAGTTATACAAAGTCTATGAATTCTCCAAATTGATGACAAAGGCAGGTCATCATGCCTTTTTGGAAGCAAGATCATCAACCTCTCCCAGGTGGGCTTCTGGCAGGCAGAGTATACTATGAATGTTTTGAGGATAGGGTTCCTTGGCTCAGGCTTCCACTACTTACATACATATATAAGCACATATATACATACTCTCATTCACACACACACATACAAAAATACATACACATATACATTTACATATCTCTATATACATAACATGACTAGGTAGCACAGCAGTTAGAGTATTAGATCCATACTGATGAAGATATGAGTTGAAATCTTGTCTCTGACATCTAGTAACTGAGTGATCCTGAACAGAATCACTTAGCCTCTCAGTCTCAGTTTCCTCATCTTTAAAATCAGGACAATAATAGCACCTATCGCACAGGGTTGTTGTGAAGATAAATGAGATAGTATTTATAAAGTGATTTACAGACAATAACGTACTATATAAATGCTAACTAATATTATATGTGGAGGCAGCTTGGTGGCTCAATGGATAGAGTGCTGTGCCTAGAATCAGGAAGACCTGAGTTCAAATCTAACCTCAGACACTTACTAGCTTTGTGATTCTGGGCAAGTCACTTAACCTGTTTGCTTTAATACAAAAGGCAAACCATTCCAGTATCTTTGTCAAGAAAAACCCTTCAATAGTATTATGGTCCACAGGGTCCCAAAATGTAGAACATGAGTCAACAACAATAGATATTATATTTTGTGTACACACACACACATACACACATGCTTGTATTTACTTATTTGTGAAAATGAATCCCCTGTTCTTCAAATTTTTTTGAAATATCCTATAGAATCTAATTTAAAAAGGGAAGGGGCTATCTCACTTTTGTATTTCTGTCCCCAGTGTTTGTCAGTGCCTGGAAATAGTAGATGTTTAAGAAATGTTTGGTTATTGATTGATTTATAGTTGCATACATTTTAATTTTCCCATTCCGCTTCTGTGATGTCAGATGATTTTCGGTGGCTAGAACTAGTCCATGCTACATCATTCCCCAAAGACCAAACATCTACGAACAGTTCCATAGAAATGCAGCTATAGAATGAGGCTTTATAGCACACCAAGCAATCACTCCTCATAAATTAAGAGTTTTCTTTGCTGCTGAAGAACAAGGCATATAAAGCTGTCAGAACAATGGAAGCCTGCTTGCTCTGAGGCCACAAAGGGATTGCTGCATTTTAGATGCTGAGCCTTACTTCTGAAACATACAATGTAATTGACTTAAAATCAGAATCCTTGAGTAAAATAATAAAGCCAGTGTTTAAAAAGATTAATGACAAATAAAAACTCTAAAACCAGTCATGCAACAAGGCAAACAGCCCAATCTGTATCAAGCTTTTGTCAGTGATGGTGATGTGATCATTTTCACCAAAATGTCCCTGTAAATTGCCATGTGATTAAACCAGAATCATTTATTTACAAATTCTAATTTGTAAGACATCCAGCATATGTTTTCCAGTCTATTTAATTTCCCTAAGTACTCTCTTGGACATTTTGGTATTAACAAGACAGTTCTTTCATTATATTTTACAGCCTTGAATAATTTGACTATAATAAAATTGATTAATGAGTCCAGTCAGCAGTCTCACATATACACCTTATAGGCATAACACCTATACATGAGCTTACGTTAAACAAGGCAAAGAGCAAGCCAAGAAGTGGATTACTTGTCCATAGGGGTTATTTGGAGAGTCAAACCCATATTAGAGACTCTACATCTATCCTTGTCTGGGGATATACAGTATATTAAGTATCTTGAGAAGAATATCCCTACTAGTCTCCTCTCACTATCATCTGTCTTCTCAGCTGTCAGAAAAATCACCTGATTGTTTGCCTGTCTTTCCTATCGGTCCCTGGGCTACTAGAACAAATAATGATAAAATACTTGTGTCAGATACCTAAGTCAGCCCTGTCTTGCTGTTGCTGAAGCCAAGCTGGTCCTGTAAATCCTCTCTCTCTAAACATCCCTGCTTTGGCCTCCTCCATGGGCCAGCTGTCTCATTCAGCTGATGAGTTGGCTTACTAGCCCTGTGAAGTGTTAGCCTTAAAAAGAATGTGAGGAAGCAATACAGTTTATCCTCTGTGGAGGCTCATTTGTCTAAATGCTTTGTGACCACTCAGTAGATCCAGAGTAAACTTACTGCAAAACATAAGATACATCACATGGAATGGGAAGGATAGTTGAGGTGAAGAAAGTAAATGACCATAGGCACTGTTTATACATTTATATACATATTTAAATATGTGTGTACATATATAATATAAATGTGGGTATATGTAATATAAATGTGTTTACTTATACATATATACACTCATATATATGTGTGTATATACATATATACACATATATATGAGTGTTTATGTATATAAAAGATTCCTTTATTTGTTCAATGAAACCTCAAAGTCTGAAGGGGTTTTGAAATGAATTAATAAAGCACCAGAATGATAATTAGGGAAGGACACAGGGAAAAAGGTTGACAATAAAAAATCTCCTACTTAGTCTTAATTAATCATTTTGCAAGCCAATAGATGACATGACTAGATGAAATATTTTGTATCAAATATAGTAGGCACTTAGTAAATATTTGTGGAATGTATGTAGGAATGAATGCATGTTCGTTGAGTTACATAAATATAGATATAAGAAGGAAGTTAGATCTAAGGAAGACTAGTTGGCATGTTCAATCCTTTTCTTTTACCTATTGAAACCATATCCATTTTCAAAACCTGGTTCAAATTACACGTCTCACATGAAGCTTTCCATGATTGTTACTTCCTGAAGTGTTCTGCTTCTCCTATAAATTCATTCACCATTTTGGAACATTTTGGAACTTACACTGTAATTATTTTAGTGCATATCTTCTTTTCCATATAAGTCTATAAGTTCCTTAAAGGTCAAGACTGTGTCTTCTTATGATTATAACTTTGGAATATATAATCACTCCATATCTCTCACATCTATCTATCCCTTTCTGTATTTTCATTTTCATCACTAGTACAAGTTTCAGCACCACCCATCTCAGATATTGCAATAGTGTCTGAATGTTTTTTTTTCTCATTCCTACCCTCTGACTTTATTCCAATTCCACCTACAGGCCACTAAGACTGGATGAATCCTCCTTCTGTATGAATCTGATGATGATACTCCCTTGCTCTAAAATGTTCATTGCCTCCCTATTATCTAATAAACTTCAAACCATTTTGCTTGCTATTAAGGCCCTTATCTATAACCACCTTGCCCTTTTGTCAACAAAGCCTAAATTCAAAAAGGTTTTAGAACTGAATTAATAAAACTTTATGATGTTAATTAGGGAAACAATATAAGAAAAGAGCAGATAATTGAATTATCTTTATATCTACTCCTATAGAATTATTTTCCACCACAATGATAATATCATTATAATAAATGGTGAGTATCACAAATAGGAGGCACTGAGGAAATAGACCTTTTGAGACCAATTTCATATGATTTCTTTGCATCCTAGGATTTCCTTTGTCCATGCCTTTGTTTCCACTGGACAATATGAATGAAATGCCCTCCCTTTCCCTCTTCTAGTATTGGATGTTTATCCAATATTTTAAGCAGAATTCTCTTGTAAACTGTCCCAAGAAGCCATCTCTGAAAAATTCTCCAACTGATTAAGACCTTTCCCCTCTCAGATTTCATTTGGGGCTTTTATTCAAAAATCTTTAATATCTCCAACATATAGCATTATATTGTTTCAATTTAGAGTAAAGAGAGAGAGAAGGGAGAGGAGGAAGAGAGGAAAAGGGAGAAAAAATAGGAAGTGATAAGAGAATGAAGGACAAATACTGACAGAAAGTAGATGTAGTAAAGGTTATAAGTGTGACTATCTCTCAGACTGGACTATGGAGGTCACATTTACTGCACCTTCCCTCCAGAACTACTGCTTAGACAGACCTACTTGTAAATAGCATTTAATACAGTTTTTCCCCCTTCCCACATAATTAATTCTCTCATTTTTCTTCCTCTTGCTTTCTCTCTCTTTCTGTGGTGTCATCTTGGAGAAAAAGAAACACTCAGCCTCTAACTTATTGAATTTTAGAAACTCAAAATAGTATGGTGAGAAGATTCGTAATTATACCTATCTCTCAGGGCATAATGACTTAATTAATATACCCTTCATGAGGCTTTGCTCTGTGGGAAGCACACAGCTGCACTGGCTGATGGAAATTAAGTCATTGCAAAGTGCAGAAACCTGAGTTTTCTGTATGTGTATGTTTTAAATGTTTAATGTGGATTTTTTTTCACCAATTTGGTTGAGTTTATGCACAGTGACTGCCTCCTCCTTTTCAGTGGCTGCCAGATGATAAATGTGTACAAAGAAAAAAAGTATGTAAAGTTGAAACTGCTAAAGTCTCTAATGACAAAATCAATCACAGACAAATATTACCTTCTCAAGGCTATTGAGAATGACACATTGATTTTTCCCCACATTTATTCAACAAAGGGGCTTGTGGTAAGCATGTTTGGGATGTTTCTATTTGTATTTCCACCAACTGCATAGATTAATATGAGCATTCTATTTCATTTCCTTTACATTTATTTGGGGGGGGTTCCTGAATTTGTTGCCCTTATAAAAATGCCCCAGTATCACATCACATCATGGTAGGAAAAGCATTTTGCTTATTAAAAGTAAGAGTTTCTTCTACTCAGGCCATCTGAGCTTCCCACCAGGAAAACTGAAATGTCAGTGAGGCCTAACCAGACCCTTAAGCGTTTCAAATGCAGGGAAATTGAGTTGAGGTGTCCCTGCCAGGACCCAGCATCATTTCCGTGTATACCATATGCCTGAGACAGAAGTTTGGGCTTTTTTTTTAAAAGAAACTCCTTCATGCAAACACTTTGCAACAGAAAAGTAAGTAGCAAACATGATTTTATTGAATGAGAGATGTTGTAAGGCTACAATTATTGAGGCAACAGGTCAGGCCAGAAGCAACCAGAATTAAGTGCTGGACTGCTTAGAAAAGAACTGATAGTTGTCTAAGTTTGTCAGATCAGAGATAGAGGCAAGCAGGTCTCTAAAGCAATAGTAATAATACCTCACATTTATGCGGGACATTTACAGTTATGTAACCTGTGTTTGGCTTCTTCCCACAAACACAGTATCTAACTTCCAGTGTTGTTTTAATAATCAAATGAGTTAATATTTATAAAGTGCCTAGCACAGTACCTAGAATATATTAGGTGCATAATAAAGCTTCCTTCCCACCTCCCTTCCTCCCTTCCTTCCTTCCTCCCTTCTTTCCTTCCCTCCTTCCTTCCCTCCTTCCTTCTTAAAAGCAGACCTTGAACTTTAGAAAATTGAGTAAAAGTCTATCACCTTGGGGCAGCTAGGTGGAGCAGTGGGTAGAGCACTGGCCCTGGATTTAGGAGGACCTGAGTTCAAATCCGGCCTCAGACACTTGACACTTACTAGCTGTGTGACCCTGGGCAAGTCACTTAACCCCAATTGCCTCACCAAAAAAAAAAAAAAAAAGTCTATCACCAGGCCAGGTCATTGCCCACTTTTTGTTAACAAGGTCTGACCATGACCCTAAAGGGGAAGGGGCATGTGGGTAAAAGCAGAAGACAAGCTAGTGCTTTCTTCATAATATGTCTTTGAGGTTGGAAGTTTAAGCATTCTCATCTTCAATGAGGATATAGAGATTTGAGAGGCTAAAATGTTAGGACTGATAGCTTTTAAGGGTCATTCCCAAAACTTGAACTCAGGTCTTTTTAGGTTATGACCAACACTCTGTCCACTATATCAGGGGTCTACAAAGTACAGTCAAATCTGGCCAGCCACCTGTTCATACCAATGGTTTTTACATCTTAAAATACAACAAAACTTTATTTAAAAATGTAAAAGCCATTCTTAGCCTGGACTCATACAAATACAGGCTGCAGGCTGGATTCTAGTCTGCAGGCAGATGTTTGCCTACCCCTAGCATATAATACAGGTTAAGCAAAGACATAATTTTATACCACAGAGAAGTGTGTTTGACAAAACTTCAGGTTTCAGACAAAGAAACTGGGTAATCGATTCAGGGTATTAAGATAAAGAAGATGAAAGCATATATATATATATATATATATATATATATGTATATATATATATATATACACACACACACACACACACACACATATATATACACACACATATATATATATACACACACACACACACACACACATATATATATATATATATATACATATACATATACATTTACATATATATTCTCTCTCCCCCTCTGCCATTTCAATTTTTAGTGGTATATTGAGCCCTTCAGAGGGTCACAGACTATTCTCTTCAACCTGAGTTGTTGAGGGATTTTGATAGTAAATTCAACTTGACTTGGAGGTCAAATCTTACATAAGGGACTTACCAGCTGTGTGGCCCTGGGTAACTTATTTAACCACTCTCTGCCCTTGAGTTCCCACTCTATTAAAGAAAATAATAGCTCCTACCTCACAGGGTTGTTATGAGGATCAAATGAGATTACATGTTAAGTGCTGTATAAACTGCAAAGTACTAAGTGCCAGCTGATATTACTACTATTATTATTTTTAAATTATTTATTAGTAGTACTATCTTTCATGATACAATAATATGTTCCTTTTCGATCACATTTTTGCCAGTCTGAGATAGTTTTTAGAAATGAATATTTACTAAAGTAGCAGAGCAAATAAAACAGTGGTTATGAAAAATCAGCCTGCTTCCACATAACTGGTTGGCACAGTATTTCACAAGTACCTACATAGTATAGAGGACAGTTGGCCCAGGGTAAGAGAACTCAGGTGTTCAAAGGGCAAAGTCACAGTGTTGGATCATTGGACAGCCTTTATTCACTTCATGGTGTCCTCATGAAGTTCTCCTGAGATGTAGCTAGGTTTTGAGGGTCAATGCCTTTGTAAAATGAGCACTTCTTTCTGAAGATAATCATGTTCCTTGAAACTACTCTCACTGGTATTTTTAATTTGTCTGGTATCACCTCCCACATAAAATGCATGTCACTGGCCAAGTCTCTCCAATGGCATTGTCATTGTGAGGAGTTTGGGGTTGGGAGGGTGGTTTGACATTGCCTTTGGGCTCATTTCTCTTCCCTGACCTCTGGTAAGGGTTGTTTCCTCAAAACAGTATCAAAAGTTTTCCAGGCTTTTCCTGCTTAAATCCTTTCTTTGACATACACAAGCTTAGGAATGAATCTATATAATTGTTTTCAGCTAATCACAATGCTTTTCCTCTGTGTTATCTGATTTTACTTCATGGCTCACAACTTCCTCCTAAATCATTAAAGAACTAGTTTATTCTTTTGATTAATTCAATAGAAGCTTCTAGGTCTATTCACATGTTATTTACACCTTTACTTTATTCATTCTGATCATAGAATATCTCTTTTTTGTTGTTCAGTCATTTCAGTTGCATCTAGTCTGACTCTTCATGAGGTTTTCTTGGCAAAGATACTGGTATGGTTTGCCATTTCCTTCTCCAGATCATTCTACAGATGAAGAAGCTCAGCCAAACAGGGTTAAGTGACTTGCCCAAAGTCACAGAGCTAGTAAGTATCTGGGGCCTTCTGCATGAAATAATGAAGAGCAAAATGAGCAGAACCAAGAAAACATTGCATATAGCAACAGCAATATTGTTTTAAGAAGGACTTTGAGCATATAGGTTGTGAAAAATGGGTAGTTGTCTCCTCTCAATGTGGATATAACAAGTCAGTCATACTCCTCCTGACCTGTTTGTAGGACAAAGGTCTCAGATCCCCTCCTCCCCCTCAGGTTAGCAGGTCACATGGTTCAAGGAGCCCTGGTCTCAATAAGGTCCCCTTCAGAGTTGTGTCCATATAAGGAAGTATAAGGTCCACTTCTGAGTCATGCCCATACAAGGAAGAGGGGCGGGAATACTACATTCCGATTAGCTAGTTTTTGCTCGTAGATTGTAACCCCAACCAGTGATGAAAAAGGGGAAGGTCCATTCGCGTTAGGGACTAGGGTATAAAACAGGGCCTGTGAGCCCTCTTTCTGGGCACCCACTAGCCACACACTAGGGTGCCTCCTTCTCATAAGAAAATAAAAACTTTGTCACCCCGCTGCTGAGTTCCTGAGAATTATTGAGAAGAGGATGAATTTTTCCCTCACATAGGTTATGTTGACTATTAGAAATTCCCAAATTAACTATAAGGGACATATGAAGAAAGATGCTATCTGTATCCAGAAACAGAACTGATAAATAGATGTATAGAATAATTTTAAATATTCACACATAAATGTATATGTATATATGTATATATGTATACACATAGACACACACACACACACACACACACACACACATATATATATATATATATATACATATATATATATATATATATATATATATATACACCTATTTGTGTATAAGGTGGCCATCTCTATGGCACGTAGGGGGAGAGAAGAAAAAAAAGAAAAAGAAAGAAATTTTGGGCAGCAAGGTGGCACAGCAGATAGAGCGACTGTCCTGGAGTCAGATGGATCTGAATTCAAATCCACCCTCAGACACTTGACATTTAATTGCTGCGTGACCATGGTCAAGTCAATTAACCCTGATTGCCTTGCAACAACAACAAAAAGAAATCATGATAATTTTGTTATATATTTAAAAGTACTAGCAAGTTGAACATAGTAGATTTGTAGATTCATGTGCGATGAGATTTTTTTAAATTATACTGTTAGTTACAGTAATGATTGTTTTATTCCATAAATTTAAAATATATTTTTTAAAACGTCAGTGTCTGAGATCCTTACTCAAGGCCCTACACTCTATCCACTAAACCACCTAGATGCCCTGAACACTTTAGTTCCTTTAATTAGGAGTGAGCAGTGTGAAACACCCTTTTTACAGGACCAAAGGTTTTGTGAGTCAGTGACTCCTTATATATTTACTGCTAAAGGCTAAACCTTATTCCAAAGCATGGAGAGTCAGTCCTAGACCTATAGATGAATTCAAGGAAGCATACCTGGCTGAGTGAGGAGGAATAAGGGGGCAGATGGGGCAATCTCTGAGCACATTTCTTGTGGGAGATGGTAAATTATCCTAAAAGAACCAGAGGAGTATATATGTAGAAACTGAAGAAATAAAGACAACTTTGAGAAGATTCAATATATTTGGTGGTAAATAGATGCTTTGTAAACTTTAAAAAACTATAAAAGTGTGAATTATTACATCTTGACTTTTTCACTCCCCCATTCATTGCTGAATTGGTATTCTTAAAGGTATTAATGGGACATTTGCCAGATGTCTTTAATTTTTTCCTATGGAGAATCTTGAGGCAGTTTAGGGGGCTTATTAAGCAACTAGGTAGAATAGTATTGGACTTGGAGTCAATAGGACAGGAATTCAGATCCTGCCTCAGACACACAATAGGAGTGTCAGAATGGACAATTCACTTAAACTCTGTGTACCTCAGTTTCCCCATGTACAAAAATAATGGGGTTGGACTTTACTTCTCAGGTTTCTTCCTATTAGGTAGAAGTCTCTGACCTTATGATCCCATTAATTTCAGTGACTCCCTCTTACTTGTGGGAAATGAAAAGACTAACCTAAGCTTTACAATCGAATCTCTTCACAATAACCTCCCTTTCCAACATGATTTTGACCTTTTCCCCATAAGGACCACTTGATCTCTCTAAGGTAGTTTACTTTACATTGTTATATCCCTGAGGATGTCTTTTTCAGTCTCAGATTTCTGCCTTGGTTCTGTCTATTTCTGACCATATCCCACTGTTGCTCCTTGTCCCTTCCTTCCCTGCCCTCATTGCCACTGACTATCTAAATTTCACATAGTCTTTAAGCATTTGCTTCTCCATGAAGTCACCCTTACACCAGGCCACAGGGAATCTATTCATCCTATTCTGTTCCATTGTTATGACTTTGCATATCACCCATTAGGCACTTACCTATATATTATCTTGAAGGTCAGGTAACCTGATATGAATCTAACGTTTTTTCTTACCTTGAGTCTAAACTCCCAGAAGGCAGCACCACATCTTGTAGTTCGTTATATGCTTCCCAGAGCATAGCACATAATGAAGCACTTGGTTCCATAGTTTTACACGTAGTAAGCACTAAATCAATATTTGCATGCTTGTTGGATTCCCAGTGTTCTAGTAACCTATAAGGAACTCCCATTCTATGGAATTATTGACTGAGGTTGAATGTAATATGGAAATAAAGGACCGAGCGATTTATCACATATTTGCAAGTGAGGAAACCCCCCCAAATAAATTTTGAAATAGGCAAAAATATCCACTTCTGTTTACTCCCCTCCTCTCCACTCCCCACTATCCTCCTCCCCTATAAGTACCTACTGGTCTCATATTACTCAGTGTCTACCAAGTATTATTTATCATTTATGACCCTTCATATTTGCCCTCTTAATGTCTCATATTTTACAATTTTCTTAACCTTCTTTACTTCATTAAAACTTAGATGTCCTGTGTTTCAGTGCTTCAGGGTCCTGGTCTTTGGTAAGGTGATAATATATTGTAGTGTTAACTTCATTTAAATTTAGTAGTGGGATTTCAAGCATGGCATCATAGATTTAGAATTGAATCGTATGTTGTTTGAAATATTGGGGGGGGGAAACTGTCTGTTCTAAATTATTGGGGAACCAGGCTGGGGTTTCTGAGATATTGCTACTTATAAATTCATAGCTATTACACCAGCTTTTGGCATTAAGCATTTATTAAATTATATTAAATGTTAGTAAAGAGTTGACCACATTTAACACAAGCCAAAAACCCCCAGCACCATAGAGAGAGAGAGAGCACATGGCTTCAAAGTAGATTTCAGAAGCCTTACATTACTTAGAGATAACCCAGCTACCACAGTCTTCCTCAACTAGCATCCACCCCAGAATGGCATTCCCCTCATGACCTCAGTTTCTTTTCCTTTTCAGATAGTGGTGGCTCATACACATTGACCAAAGCTAATTGGCTAGTATCATTCAAGTCTATTAGTTGACATGACCTGAGGGTGGTCCATTACTTATGACCTAATGATGTAATGACTTAATAAGGAAGTGTGCAAAAAAGACCATCTCTGAAGGGCTAGGCAGATGAAGTCTCGGTGTGGTTTCTATCTCTACTGTTTGTCTGATTTCCATTTCTATTGATACATCCAGGAGCTGGCTTTGAAAGAGATGAGGTAAAGTTCCTGAGCTAAGCCCTCGAGTGGGGGGAGGCTCCCTGTGTCCCCCAAAAGTCTATTATTAATAATTAGTTTCTCACAATGGGAAGTTAGAAGTTATTCAGTACAACCCCACCTTGTTTTAGATATAAAGAAACTAAGGCTGAGAGAGGTTAAATGATTTGCCCAGGGTCACACAGCTAGTAAGTACCTGAGACAGTATTTGAACCCAGGTCTTCCTGCCTGCAAGTCTAGCTCTTTAGAAGGCCTTTCCAGAATATTTTACAGCAAAACTGCAATAAGGCTGGCTTTGCCTGTGAATTGCAAACACATTATGTCATGCTGGGAGGCAATAATGACTGTAATAAATTAAACAGGCCTTGCTTTAAACAAAATAGAGCTTTTTAGTAGGTGGTAGGAATATAAGTAAGAACTTAATTAATTTGCTAGTACTTCTTTATTGGTGGAGATTAGTTTAAACTGGAAATTTAAGCCTAATGAATATAGAAGTAAAGGTCCTTCCATACAACTGCAGCTTTGACCTCAAGAGGAAATCCTTGGCTCCTTTTTAAGAGAAGAAGTGGTTAGCACAGAGACTCCCAAATCAGCTACTCTGTGTGTTCAAGTGCCACCTCTAACATTTACAAATATGTAAGTATGGACAGGTCAGTTCATTTCTTTAAATCTCAATTTCTTCATTTATAAAATGGAGATTATTGTACTTCTCCTACCTCCTCTAGTATCAGTCTCACTGGGTTACTGTGATGGTCAGATGAGACAATCAATGAAAAGCCCTTATAAAAGTTAGAATGCTATATGAATAGCAATTATTGTTAGATATAGGATATGGGAAAATTAGCAGGTAGGGGTTATCTTACAAACTTCACTTGAGGTTTTAAAGAATTCCCAAGTATACACTGGTTAGAGAAACTGTAAGGAAAAAGTAAAAGTCGTTTTACTTTCTTTCCCCTAATTTTTTGGGATGCCAAACAATTCATTTTACTAAAGGGAATAGTGGTTGTGGGGGATATATGTATGTGCATATGTATATGTACACACTTACCCAGAAATTTAACTTAGAAGCCACCATGATTTATGTCATGGAAAATTAATTGTTTAGTGTTTTTAGAAAGATGAAATGAGAAAAAACATGCACTCAAATACTTATACACACATACATATATACATATATGTACACACATACATATATATGTATTATCACTCCCACATACATGCACACACACAATTATATCCATATATGTAAGGATACAGTCACAACAAAAACAGATACAGATCTGGTTAAAGGAATTAATTGTAACAATCTAATTTCAGTTAAATATTTCTACTTCAGAATCAGCCCACAAAGAAGAGACTTTGGGTTGGCTCTCTTTCCTTATATCCCAGTACTGTGATAATGAATGCTCTTTTACAGTTTCAATAAATAAGCATTTGCTGGCCATGATGAGCACACTAAGATCTTGCAGGAATCTAAAGGGCCTTCAGGATCATTAAGGACCCATATGGTCAATAGAATTTTAGCATGATGTGCATTTTATTACATTTTAGTTCTTTTAAAATTGGTAATTGGCTAGTGTACAGGGGGCACAATAATCAATTCTGGGATCATAAATGATCCCAGAACATAGTTCTGGGAATGTGGGTGGGGAGGAGAGATCACTATATAGCATAGTCTCTGACTTCAAAGAGCTTACAATCAAATTGGTGAAATAATACAGCATGACTGAATAATAATGTGAGACTATTGAATTATTTACCTTATTGGGTTAAAAATATGCTGCTTTCCTACAGTGAGAGCTTTTTGAAAGGATGTGATTAGGAAAAGAAGTAAAAGAACATATATGTTCTAAAAAAATGTTTATAGCAACTCTTTTTGTGGTGTCAAAGAACTAAAAATTGTAGGGATGCCCATCAATTGGGGAATGACTGACAATGTTGTGGTATGTAATTGTGATAGAATACTCCTGTGCTATAAGAAATTATGAGCTTATGGAAGCTAGGTGGTGCAGTGGATAGAGTACCAGCCCTGGAGTCAGGAGGACCTGAGTTCAAATTCAACCTCAGACACTTGACACTTACTAGCTGTGTCACCCTGGGCAAGTCACTTAAACCCAACTGCCTCAAAAAAAAATTATGAGCTCAAGGTTTCAGAAAAATACTGAAAGACTTGCACAATATAATAAAAAGTAAAATGAGCAGAAGCAAGAGAACATTGCATATAATAAATGCAATCTTGTTTTAAGAATGACTTTGAGTGAATGTTATTTTGTCTATTATAAATACCCAGATTAACTATAAATCACTGATAAATAGAATTATGTATAGTAAAATTTTACATACACACACACACACACACACACACACACACACATATATATATATATATATATATATATATATATATATATATATATATATATATATGCCTATTTTTGTTTAATGATCACCATCTCTATGGCAGGGGTTGGAGGGAGAAGAAAAAAAAAGAAAAAAATTACATGATAAGTTTGTAAAATATTTCAAAGGAATAGGAAGTTATACATAGTAGATTTGTTGTTTCATGTACAATCATCTTTTTATTGTACTATTATGGAAATGCATGTTTTATTTCATAAATTAAAAAAGAAATGATATAGACATCCATGCTGAAAAATACTTATATAAAATATTCACAGACATATGAATTTTTCTTTCTTTTTAAAAAATGTCTATTACTTTATCACAAAGCAGGGGGTTGGTGTTGGTTGCTGGGGGAAAGGAGCCTGTACAAGACAAATGAAGTACAAATGAGCTATTGGTACTCAGGTTGTTGAGACATAAAAATAGAATGTTGAGTTGCGGAGGTTATTAAACATCATATACACTATATAGAGGAGGAAAGTGAAAATCAAAGTGGCTTGCCCAAGGTCATAAAGCCAATGTGATTCAATTTCATAAACATTTTTCATGTACGTACAGAATGCTCAATAGTTATATAAGGTACCTGGCATACAAAGATAAAAAAGGAAAAAAAAATTCTGACTTCAAGGAGCTTACATTCTGCTAGAGTATATAGTATACACACAAATGAGTAATTACAATATAATTTGAGGAAAGAGGAAGCACTGATAAGTGGGGAATAAATTAAAAGATTTGCATTCAAATAAAAAAAGAAATAAAAACCTGACCTATACATTTAAAAAATAGCAGAGACAACAGCAAACTACAGTTCCTATACATAAATTCTCAGTGTTTTTGAGGTATGAAATTTGAGTACCCATTGAATGGATGATGTAACAACAAAACAATGTAATGCAATATTAACCTGTATCAAAAAATAGTGTAAGACTCAGGGTGGCACCCCCTGCTGAAAAAGACCTTTTGAGAACCAGGGCGACGCCCCCCTGAAAAGAAAGCATGTGACTAGCATCTGGAAGCTGCTTGGTGTCCGGAAGTTACGTCTATTCATAGAATGCCTGTAAGTCATGTCAATCAATGGCCTGGCCAATTAGCTTGGAGCTGTGTGTGGGGACCACCCCTCTTCCAGTCCTGCAGGAAGCTACCACTGGAACAGAGGATCACCTTTTTTAGTTAGGGAACCAGTGTGTGGTGGCAGGGACAGGCAGAATAGAGAGATCTCCTAACCTTCAGAACTTCACATGTTCTCCTTGGAAGCATGGATAGCTAAGTGAAGGCAGCTTTCTCTCTCTCTTTGCTAACCCCTAATATACTTTAATAAATGTTTAAAAGCCTAAAGTGTTGCCAAATTTATCAGTAAACTTAGTTCCCACACCCCCCCAGTGGGGGGGGGATAAGGTGATCACACATTAGATTTTAAACATCATAATATATAATATCTATATGGCTAAAGGTGATAGTTCCATTATACCTTTCCTGGTCAGACCACCTATGAAACACCTATTGGCAACTCTGCTTGTTAATTTGGAATCAAACCTTAACAAACTAGAGTATCCAAAGAAAAATAATAAGAATTTTGAGAAAATTCAAAGTAATGACAAATAATAGATTATAGAGATTGGGAATATTAATAATAATAATAATAGATCACTTTAATGTTTTCAAAGCACTTTAGATGTGTTATCTCCTTTGATCTTCACAAAAACTCTTTGAGAGAGTTGTTATTATTATCCCCTTTTTACAACTGAAGAAAATGAGGCTGAGAGATATATCAAGTGATTGACCAGAGTCTCCCAGCTAGTAATAATCTGAGCCAAGATCTGAACTCAGATCTTCCTGCCTCTAAGTCTAACATAATGTATAACCTAACTGTTGTAATCTGGAAAAGAGGAAAAAAACTAAGATATACCTGCTAGCTATGTTACAGTGCTTATAGATCTATTCTATGACAGGAAGATACCCCATTCTGTTTAACTCAGAGAACAGAAGTAAGAATACTTGGCAGAAATTAAAGAGAGGTAGATTTCAGGTTAATAGATCGAGAGATAGAGAGATGATATTAGAAGACTGCAAAAGTGGAGAAAGTTGCATCTTGAAGTGATGAAATCATCCATCAACACAGATCTTCTAATAGAAGTGGATGACCACTTGTAGAACATGTTGCAGAGATGATGAAAATTCTTGCTTAGCTCCAATTGGGCTATATGATCTTTGAATTCTCTTTGAACTCTGAGATTCCTTGAATCCAACAGCTATGGAACAATGAAGCATCTGTAGCAACATGTATTCATCTTTTTAGTTATCTTTATGCTTCTGATGAATAAACTAAGAAATGGCATCTTGACACATAAAAGACAATGAGATACTAATCAAAGTCTAAGAACTGGCATTTTGCCCTCCTGCAAAGATTGTTATATAAATACCACCCCCAGTACCTATATGTGTTAGTGTCATGGCCAAAATGGAAGGATGAATCATTATTTCAAATAGCTATGGCTTGCCAGTTGTCTAAAAGAAAACTATATTTTCCCTGCTGAGGATTAATCCTTTTGGAAAGTAGAACTAAAAATAATGCATAAAAATAGGAAAAGGAAATGAACATTGTGGGGACTGAAGCATCACAACTGAAAATATAATTTCCACTGAGCACCTGAGTACCTCATACTGTGTGTGTGTGTGTGTGTGTGTGTGTGTGTGTGTGTGTATGTGTGTGTTTAGCTAATACTTCATGGAATATGTTAGTTAAAGGTCAGAAAGATTCCTTTAATCTTTTTGTGTCCATTGGAAAAACAAAAGCTCAAAAGAAAGGCAAAAGTTTTGTTGTTGTTCTTTGTTTGTTTTGTTTTTGTTTTGTTTTGTTTTGTATTCCTTCTACTCTCCTTGATTAACTGACTCCTTCAAATGGATGACTTGGTATTAAAGGCCATCATAAAGCAAAGATGAGACAGACTTTCCACCCAAGACATTACTTCTCTTTTAAAATTTGGTGTAGGAATGCAGATTTGGATCTAGGAGAAACTTTCAGGGTCATCTGGTAGTCCAACCCTCCTGCTGTTTTATTTTACAGATGAGGAAACTGAGGCCTGGGATGGTTATTTTGCCCAACATTACACAGGTAGTAAATAACAGGTTTGGAATTCAAGTTTAGGTCCATCTGTGATAAATACAGCATTCTTTCCACAGTACTATTGAAAACCAACATACAATTGGTAGAATCCAGAGTTCTAACTGTACATGAAACCAAATTGTAGTCTGAAAGTTTCTGAGATGAAGATGGCAGAATCTTTCAGTTGCACATGGAAAAAGTGTTTGAAGATGTAGTGTTTTAAATTGGAATGAAATATTTATTATCTAGAGATGGTATGCCAATGTTGGCATGCCTATGTGTACATTTTCCTAGACATACTTCTCTGTACCTTTCACTCTGAAGGCTACCATCCTCATGCTCATTGCAACAGAAGTAAGCAACTGGCCATACGCCCCTACCCTTAAAGGTCAGGTTATTCATAGCTCTAGAGTTACAAGGGATCATAGCAAGACATCTAGACCAACTTCCTCACTTTACAGATACAGAACCTGAATTTCAATCAGATTGCATGATTTGCCCATTGTTACATGGATAGTAAGAAGTGTTGTGGTTTAAAACTATATCCTTTGACTGCACTCACTCTTCCATTTCTCCTCCCCATGCTGCATTTTCCCCTTCATACAGACACCCACTGACTCTTTGGTCGTGACAGAGAAGCACTGTATTGCAGTCATTGCTCATTTGTCTTCCTAATTGACTCGATCTGAGATGGACTCTAGTTATGGTCTTCCAGACCATGTTCACCAGAAGTTTAGCCCAGGTTTAAAAAAAAGCACTCCTTGGGGCAGCTAGATGGCACAGTGGATAGAGCAACGGCCCTGGAGTCAGGAGTACCTGAGTTCAAATCTGGCCTCAGACACTTAACACTTACTAGCTGTGTGACCCTGGGCAAGTCACTTAACCCCAATTGCCTCACTAAAAACAAACAAAAAAAACCCAAAAAACAAACAAACAAACAAAAAGCACTCCTTTCTTTCAAGAAAACAGATGTATAAACAAGTATGTCATTCTTTTATAAAATTAATTTTCAGGATCCTATATCTGTTACTTACTTCATATGTGAAATTAGATGTATCACAACTTCTCTGATACTTAGCTTTAACATATATCAAATGATAATGTTGTCCTGGTTAGGCACTTTCAGGCCCATAGCTTATGAAAGTCTTGTACACATACACATTTCATAGAATTGTAGATTACTAGTAAAGCATTGAGATTCTTTTGGGTTCAACCTCCTCTTTATACAGATGTGGAAATTCATATATAGAGAGGTGAATAACTTGCCCAAGGTCACACTGCCAGCCAATATCTGGGTGGGTTTTGAGTCCAGATCATAATGACTCCAAATCCAGCACCTTCCCTACGACGCACAGTACATCTTCTTTATTTCATATGCATTAAGAGAACTGACATTTATAAATCTTACCAACTTGCAATCAGCAATCATTTATTATACACCTACTATGTCACTATAAATATACACTCTACCTGTCTGTATCTATATCTATAAATGCTATATGTAAGATATGTATGTATATATTTATACACATATGCATATACATATAACATTGCAAAATAAAAAATAATATTGAAACATATTAACATATAGATGAGAGAAGAGATTATCTACTTACATGCTGTTTCCCCGAATTCCCCCCTCCTTTCTCTCTCTCTCTCTATCCATCTATCTATGTTTTTCTATTGTGTAATTTAAATTCTAAACGTGGGTTCTAATCTGTTCCCCCAGTTTTGGGGGAAACTGACTAAAATCACTGATAAAACGAGTTTAGGTTTTTAAGGGTTTATTGAAAGACAGAAAGAGAAAGATTGAGAACAGAATTCCTACAGCCTGGCAATCTTTTTCTTTCCTCAATTCCCCTGTGAAGTCCTCTGGAGTCTCTTTCCTCCACCATGGTGAAGTCAGGAACCCAAAGAAAGAGAACTCCTTCCCCAGAATCTGCTTCCTACTTCGTATCCTCCTCCGAGAAATGGGAGCCTTGATAGACAGTACCCATGAGCAAATGTTACTTCCTGACACCAAGGAAAAGCTGCATGGTCTTGCCCTCAGAGGCATTCTTCTCATGGTGGAGCTTTCCTATAGTAAGTCTCCAGCAGGTGGAGACATTCCAATCATTACACTATATATCTATTTACACACACACATATGCACAAAGTGTCCCAAAAGCCTTAGCATAGTTTTAAGCTGCACCTTGTATATACATATAAGGAGAGTTATAAAGAGACAAACACAGAGACCGAAAAGACAAAGTGAGACAGAGAAAGAAACAGAGAGATAGAAAATGTATGTTTATATTTGTATATATTGTCTCCCCAATAGAATATACATACTCCTAAGAACAAGTGCTGTTTCATTTTATCTTTATATTACCCAACAATCAATAGTGTACCTGTGGCATAATAATTATCTTGTACACTGATGATGGAATAGTTGAGACCTGGAATTTAGTCCTGGCTCTGCTCAAAATGTTATAGTGACCATGAGATAAAAACTCCTAATTCTCTAAGTTGTTTTAATCCAATTCTAAAGTCCCTTTTATTTCATATGATTCATCCAAAAAACATTTATTCAATGCCTTTATGGGTCATCTTAGTGCTCTCTCCCTCTCGAAGTATCTCATTGACCTTGTCTACCACACTTCGGCTGAGCTGCAATAGTTTCACCCAAGACACTGCAAAATACCTGCTGAACAGTTTGATCTGGTCATGTTGCTCTCCTGTTCAGAAATCTTTAGTGTTTACCAATTGCCTAGAGACCAGGGGTTCTTAACCTGTTTTGTATCATGGACCTCTTTGGTAATCTGTTGTGGTCTATGGATCTCTTCTCAGAATCATGCTTTAAAATGCATACAACAAAACATATGTGATTACATAGAAAAGCAATTATATTGAAATACAGTTATAAAAATCTATGTGAAAAAGTTCATGGATATCAGGTTAAGATCTTGTTTTATAAAAATTACAAATTTCAAACTCCTTTATCTCAAATTCTAGGAACCCCATAATCTGCTCTCACCTACCTCCTCTGCATTATCTTATAGCGTGTCCCCCTTTGTACTTAATTTGCCGTTCTCTGTCAGAGCACATCTTGCATTTTTGACTTTTGTGCCTTTTTTCATAATGATTGCTATGTTTAGAATGTTGTCCTTATACGTGAGTTAAACCCAAACACAAAATTACATCTTCCATAAAATCTTTCTTCAGAACTATAACTATGTTCTTGGTCTGAGGGTATATCCATGATGGGGGTGAGGGAAGGGTGAGCTGAGGGAGGAATGAATTTATCTGGATGAGGGAGGGCCTGGAGATATTAGCTCTGCCAGTATTCACTAATATTGCTACTGAAAACCTTGTGTCTCCTATGGAGGAAAGCAGGTTTACATTCCCAAGGTTAGAGTTTTATTTGCACGGTCAAAGTTAGAAGCAGTTGTACCCAGAGAGGATGTGGCCCACTCACAAGGAGGACAGTCTGTGTCTCTGTAGTGCTAGAAGTATTCAGGGGTCACATGATAACATAGGCTACATGGAAGAAAAAAAATCACTTACTAGTATCTACTTTTCCCTAATTAGATCTCATGCAGCACTTCTGTTTGCATTATCTACAACACACTTACCATGTTTTGTTGAAGGTGGATGTTTATATGTCTTAACACCATTAGACTTTAAGTTTCATGAGGGTAGGATTTGTGTAGATCCAAGTCCCTGTCAGAGAGCAGTGTGCACACAAAATAAATATTGAATTAAATTAAATAAATTGAAATGAAATGTAAATATTGCTCGTAGGGAACATGATTCCTCAGGGGTTTCACTGGCTCCATCCTTTAAATAGAACTATCCATGCTACATTTTCTGGGGTTCAGTTGATAATACCATTTGATGTTATGGAAATTGATATAAAACAACCAATAGTGCCTCAAATTCAGGATTTATTTATATCATGTGGGATTTGGTAAGTCTAAGGCTAAAACTTCAATTTCCTGATTTGCCTCTGCAGTAATATATCCAAGAAGCAAAACTACTTGAGTATGCAGTTCTATAAACTCAGAGAAACTCACCTCTGGGGTTGAATGGAGGGGAAGCAAGCCCCCTCCTGGGACTGCAAGCCTTTGCTAGTTTCCCATTTCCTTTAATAAGATATCTGATTTGAAGATTTCATTTCACACTGATTTTAGCTCACTGCAGATGATATGATATTCATCACATGTTCAGATACCTAAATGCTAAGCACTTAAGTATATAGCAACTATTCTTGGTAAAAATGTTCTCTATTTTGATTCAGTATGAATTCTTTTTCTTTGTTATTTATTTCCCCCACTTCCCTCCCACCACTTATTGACAGCTCTATTCATGGTTCAGTTTTTATCTTAAAGGAACCTATAATTAGGGAAGAGAACCCTATACTTAACAACCTAATGAAGAAACTATTTATTTTAGTTCTCATTAAAAAGCAAATTACAGTCTGAGTATTATATCTCTTAGCATATGTGAAAAATGAGACTACTTAAAATTATAATTTGATAAAATGTTTCTCTATCTGAACATTAGGTCTTCAGTAATATCAAACAGGCACAAGGGGATAAAGATGGAATGCTTCATACCATCTGTATCAAAATGTGTTTTAGTACACCCTAGTCTGTAGCCCTTTGAATGTTGAAGCTGGAAACAGCCTTGAAAACGACCTAGGCCACCCATGTCATTTTATAGAAGAGGAAACATAGGAAGTGAGAGTTGAAATGATTTGTTCTAAGTCACACAGGTAGTATGTTATCAAATACTGCCTTTGAATTCAGGTCTTCTGATGCTAAATCCAGTGAGAATATCTGAAAAGATGTGGAGTAGAAAGAAACAGGACAGACCAGATCTCTCTAAAACTCCTCCAACAATGATATGAAAAAATACCATGCTAGGGAAAATCCCCCCACAAGAACTATTACATCATTTTCCCAGCAAAACATAATAATTTTAACCTAGGGACAAGTGACCAGGTCAGGAATTGTCAAAAAAGAAAGAGAAAGAAAAAAAAATAAACAACAACACTAATTCTATAGAAACAAGGAAAGCATCTTCACTTGAACTGGATAAAAGTAGATTAGAACAAACATGCATAGTCAGTTAAAAAGCATTTATTAAGCACCTATTATGTGTCAGGCATTGTGATAAGCTAGGTATAACAAATACATTTTTTTAAAAAGCAGCTTCTGCCCTTAAAGAAGTTTATAATCAAATTGAGGAAAACTACATACAAAAGAAAGCTGAAAAGTGGAGAGGGATTATTCATAAGTAAAAAAATTCTAAATTAAGAGAGGTGATTATGATGAGGGATTTAAAAGGGAAAGAGGGGCAGCTAGATGGTGCAGTGGTTAAAGCACCAGCCCTGGATTCAGGAGTACCTGAGTTCAAATCCGGCCTCAGACAGTTGACACTTACTAGCTGTGTGACCGTGGACAAGTCACTTAACCCCCATTGCCTAAAATAAATAAATAAACAAACAAACAAACAAACAAATAAAAATAAAAAATAAAAGGAAAAGAGAATAAAAATGTGGGATTGGAGACAGGGTGAAGGGAAGAGAAGAAGGACAAAGTTTAAATCTGGCCTCTGACACCAGCTCTGTGACTCTGGATAAGTCACTTAATCCTATTTGCCTCAGTTTCCTCATCTGTAAAATAAGATGAAGAAGGAAATGGCAGCAGATTGTATCTTTGCCAAGAAAACTCCAAATTGGATGACAAATATTATAAGATTACTGAAAAATGACTGAACAACAAGAACTGGACTCAGACTAGTCATTAATGCTTCCATGTCAACTAGAAAGAAGGAATCTAGGTAAACTCCAGGAAATCTGTATTTGGCCCTGTGCAGTTTGATATTACTATAAGTGACTTATATAAATGCAAAGATGGCACGGGATGCATAGCTAACACATTGGAAGACAGGATTCAAAAAGATCTCAATAGATCCCAACATTGGGGGAAATCTACCAAGATGAAATTTAATAGGAAAACCTATGGAGTCTTAATCATGAGTTTGAGATCTTAACTTGACAGGTATGAGCTCATAGGGATCATAGGTTTAAGGGCTGGAAGCGATATTGGAAGCCATCCAATCCAATGCTTTCATTTTACAGGTGAGAACAAGTGTAGCTAGAGAGCAATTTGAAAAAGATCTGAGCGTCAAATCAACCAGATGAAATGACAGTCCTCAAACCTAATGTTATCTTAGGAGATAGCAAGATTGGCAAAGGATCTAGGACTACAAAGTTAATAGTTCTGCTGTACTTTGCACTGGGGTATGCCCTTTTTTGAGTACTATTTTCAAGTTCTGAGCACCACATTTTAGGAAGGGGGAATGTCCAGATAAGGGCAACCAGGATGGAGAAGGATCTAGAGTTCTCCACATACAAGACTAGTTAAAATAATTAGGGATGTTTATCCTGGAGAAGAGACTAAGGGAAGACATAAAGACAGCTTTCTAGTATTTAAACCAGAGTTATAACAATGGCAAGGTAAGAGAGGGACTTGCCCCAGGCTGGAAAAACTGAAGGGTACAAAAATGTATAAAATGTGGATCTACTCTCTCAAGTACACAGCCATTAGGATGGAGGGTGTGTGTGGATTTTACATTGTTGCCTGAGGTACAGAATTACGTAGTTCCCCACCAGATCTGAAGGACTGTCACATGGAGGGACATTAGGCTTGTTCCACTTTGCCCCTGAGGATAGAACTGGAAGTACTGAGAACTGGGAATATTGAGTAGAAATTGCAAGGGGGGCAGATTTAGACTCAAAGAACAACATTTTAGTGATTAGAGCTATTAAATGTTAAATGTTAAATGGCTTGCTCCCTTTCTCTCCTTTCTCAGGTAATGGTCTTCAGAAAGGGTCCAGATCACCACTTGTTTGGTCAATTGTGGCAGCAATTCTCCATCAGGTGCAGGTTGGACAAAATAGTCTGAGATCTCTTTCAATTCTGACATTCTGTGAGAGAAAGTTTACTGACAATCTGTGAAAAAAAACAATTATCAGAGAAATGGTTGCTAAAGACTATTCTGGTTCTGAATTACATCAGCATTTAAATTTTGTAGCCCTGCCCAAGAGCTGTCCCTAAACTACAGAGCAATGATTCTAGGGTCCTTCATTGCAATGAGGTGGGCAGCACAGGGGAGTACAAAAGGACAAGAAAAAACAGTGATTCTCATAAGATGAATTTGTTGTTCAGTCATTTCAATTGTGCCCAATTCTTTGTGACACCATCTGGGGTTTTCTTGGTAAAAATACTGGAGTGGTATGCGATTGCCTTCTTCAGATCACTTTATAGAAAAGGAAACTAAAGCAAACAAAGTTTTAAGTGACTTGTCCAGGGTCACAAAACTAGTAAGTGTCTAAGTCTTCATTTGAACTCAGGAACAGAAGTCTTTCTGACTCCAGGGCCAGTCCTCTATATATTGTGTCACCTTACTGCCCTTTGTAAGACAAATAATTATATAACTTGGTTTTGGATTGGAGCACTTTGGAAAGTAAATAGAACATAGCATCAGAAGATTTTGAGCCATAAGAGACTTTAGAAACTTTAGTCTAATTCCTTTTTTTTATAGAAAGGGAAACTGAGAACCAGAGAAGTTAAGTGACTTGGCTAAAATACATATCCTGCAGCAAAATTGTGAAGTAGGTAAAATTTGTTTAACATGTAGCAGTGTGAGATTTAAAATTGGATATTAGATCATAAATCTCCCCTCTTTAACCTTTCCCTTAATTTATCTCCCAGACTAGTAAATGGAAGAAGCTTCTGGTTTTCTATTTAGAGCTTTTATTGTATGGTAGTTACAAGGTGATGTTGATTAGAGGGATAGGAAAGTAGAAATACAAAACAAATCGTCTTAAGTCTAAGCTTAGTCTATATTCTGTATAAAACTCACCAAAAGCCCAAGGCCACCTTTAGAGAGAGAGAGAGAGACCGAGTCAAGCGCGTGCTGCTAACCGCGAGCTGGGCCGAGTTGAACTCCAGTTCAGCGGCTATCTGTGCAGCGCAGTCAGGAGACCAGCAGAGCAGGAAAAAGCTCCCACTTCCATTCTCTCCTTGCCTTTTAAGCTCGCACCCCAGAAGTGGAGTGCTAGCAGGCCGACTGGCATGCGTAGCTCATGCCGTTGGTTTCCTCCCCGAAAGGGTGGTCCTTAAAGAAAAACTGGCGTCTCTCCATTATCGCTAACTGACTGTTAAAACTTTTTACCACAGCAGTATGTTGGACAGATGTTGGGAGCCCAGCAGCTGTGATCCTCACAGACTTTTTGGAAGCATCCCAGTGCCTACCTTAAGGTACTCTTCCTCCAGGGTTTGTGACTTTATTTTTATTTTTATTTATTTATTTTGTGTGTGTGAGGCAATTGGGGTTAAGTGACTTTCCCAGGGTCACACAGCTGGTAAGTGTTAAGTATCTAAGGCCGGATTTGAACTCAGGTCCTCCTGAATCCAGGGCCAGTGCTCTATCCACTGTGCCACCTAGCTGCCCCAGGTTGTGGCTTTATTAATTTGTCTGTCTATTTAATTTTTCAATCAATCATTTATTTATTTTGTGTTGCAGCTTTTATTTTCCTAGATTGTAGGGTTTATACATTAAAAATGGATGGAATAGATTATAACTCAATTCTTTTTAGTATATAAAAGAAAGAGGACTTCTTTCAGTTTTGAGAAATGCTGGTCTATCTTTTCAGTCTTCCAGGCAGATTCTGGTAGCATGCTGGGTCTCTTGGTGCCTTACAAAGAAAAGGTCCTTCACCCTCCTCTGGGCATCAAAGGTAGCCTTACACATTGGTCTTTGTGGTCACCAGGCAGGGCTATTTCAGGCATGGCCAGGAGAAACTTGAAAATTGTCCCACTTGGTTAACCAAATGGAGGCTTTGAGACTTCACTGTGACAGGTGTGATTTGACATAGCAAAAATGCAATGCCTATAGACCAGGAAGAGTGGGCTTTAAGATGTGTACATTTAGTGACAGAAATTGGACCCGGTGATTTCATTGTTGTAGGGGACACCTGGGCAAGGAAATTCCTTCTGCCAATGCAAAGTGATACCTTCTCTGCAAATTAATAATTTTAGGGAGTTGCTAGAGCCCTGAAAGTGTAAGGTCATACCAAAGGTTGTATAGCCAGTACACATCAGAGGTAGGACTTGAACCCAGGTCATTTAAGTTTTGTGGATAGTTCTTTATCCACCCACGGATCAAATAATATGTATTATAGATACTCAGAGATAGAAAATATCTATGAAAATTCTGTCTGTCTTGTATATTTATTAATTTTTAAAGTATACATAAGGGGCTACTAGGTGATGCAGTGGAAAGTTCAAATATAGCCTCAGATACTTATGAGCTGTGTAAACCTAGACAAGTCACTTAACACTCATTGTCTAAAAACAAACAAAAAAATGTCTGCCATATTTTTCCCCATAAAAGTATTTTACTACTTTCCAGTTACATGTAGAAATAGTTTGCAACATTTGTTTTTATAAGATTTCTAGTTTCATTTTTTTCTCCCTCCCTCTCCTCTCTACCCCCTCACCAAGACAAAAAGCAATCCAATATAGGTTTTATATATATATATATATATATATATATATATATATATATATATATATATATATATACAATCACAATTATATATATATATATACAATCACAATTATATATATATATACAATATATATGTATATATACACTATATATATATATATATACACACAATCACATTAAATACATTTCTGCATTAGTCATGCTGTGCAAGAAGAATCAGAGCAAAAAGGAAAAACCTCAAAGAAGAAAATAAAAGAGATAGTATGGTTCAATCTGTATCTAGATTCCATAGTTCTTTTTTTTTCTGGATTTGGAGAGCATTTTCCATCATGAGTCCTTTGGAACTATCTTGGACCATTGTATTATTGAGAAGAGTCAAGTATATCACAGTTGATCAACACATAATGTTGTTGATACTGTGAACAATGTTCTCCTGGTTCTGCTCATCTCACTCAGCATCAGTTCATGGAAGTCCTTCCAGGTTCCTCTGAACTCCTCCTGCTCATCATTTCTTACAGCACAATAGTATTCCATTACATTCATATGCCAAAACTTGTTCAGCCACTCTCCAATTGATGTGCATCCCCTCAATTTCCAATTCCTTGCCAACACACAAAGAGCAGCTATAAATATTTTTTGTACATGAGGGTCCTTTTCCCTTTTTTATGATCTCTTTGGGAAAGAGACCTAATAGTGGTATTTCTGGGTCAAAAGGTATACACAGCTTTATAGCCCTTTGGGCAGAGTTTCAAATTGCTCTCCAGAATGGTTGGATCAGTTCACAGCTCCACCAACAATGCATTAGTGTTCCAATTTTTCCACAGGTTCTCCAACATTAATTATTTTCCTTTTTTGTCATATTAGCCAACCTAATAGGTGTCAGGTGATACCTCAGAGTTGTTTTAATTTGCATTTCTCTAATCAATTGTGATTTAGAGCATGTTTTCATATGATGATAAATAGTTTTGATTTCTTCATCAGAAAACTGCCTTTTCATATCCTTTGACCATTTCTCAATTGGAGAATGACTTGGATTCTTATAAATTTGATTTAGTTCCCCATATATTTTAGAAATGAGGCCTTTGTCAGAAATACTGGCTATAAAATTGCTTCCCAGCTTTCTGCCTCCCTTCTAATTTTGGATGCATTGCTTCTGTTTGTACAAAAACTTTTTAAATTTAATATAATCAAAATCATCCATTTTGCATTTCATAATATTCTCTATCTCTTGTTTAGTCATATATCATTCTCCTTTCCATAAATTTGAGAGGTAAACCATTCCTTCCTTTCCTAATTCACCTATGGTATCACCTTTTATGACTAAATCATGTACCCATTTTGACCTTTCTTAGTATAAGGTGTAAGATGTTGGTCTATGCCTGGTTTCTGCCATACCATCCTCCAATTTTCCCAGCAGTTTTTATCAAACATTGAGTTCCTATCCCAGTAGCTGGAGTCTTTGGATTTATCAAACAGTAGATTACTAAAGTTATTTACTACTGTGTCTCCTGTGCCTAGACTATTCCATTGGTCCACCTTTCTATTTCTTAGTTAGTACCAAATAGTTTTGATAGTCTACCATATTTTATTAAATGCCTAGCTTGCATATTCCTAGTCCAGTTTCTTCCAAAATACTAATGTTTAATTCCCTAGAGGATGAGGTACTCATCTTAGAGTGAGGAATATCTGAGCTAAATCCAGTCTCAGATACTTTCTAGTTGTTTAACTCTAGGTAAGTCACTTGATCTCTTTCAGCCTCAGTTTCCCATTCTGTAAAAGGGGGAAAATTAAAGCACCTACTTCCCAGGGTTGTTGTGAGGATCAAGTGAGATAAAATATGTAAAGTTCTTTGCAAACCTCAAAGTGCTATAAAAATGCTGGCTATTATTATTGTCTAAAATCACTTGATAATATCTTTTTATAATATTTTATAATAATTTATAATAATTTTAAATAACTGACATGTATAATTAATATCTTAATTTTAACTACCTTAACATTGGCAATCCTTATGATTTAGTTCTTTCTTTTTTCCCCCTTTAAAAAAAACTATTTTAAATTTATGGAATAAAATAAGCATTTACATAACTACAATAAAAAAAAGATGACTGCACATGAAACACTCAAAGTGGGAAATAACAAATGCACAACTTGTTATTCCTTTAGAATATACAACAAAATTATCATTTAAATTTCTTCTTTTCTTCCCTCCCCCTTTCTCACCCTAGAGATGCCTACCATTAAATGCACATACATACTTCTATTCATCAGTTCTTTCTTTGGATAACATCTTTCTTCATATGTCCTTTATAGTTAATTTGGGTATTTTTAATAGACAAAGTACATTATTCACTCAAAGTCATTCTTAAAACAATATTGCTGTTACTGTATATAATGTGGATGGGCAGCAATATGTAACTTTAGAATACCCATTTATCTTATTTGATCCTTAAACTGAACCTATGATCTAGGTTCTAGAGGGGATTGTTTTTGATTGTTTTGGTTTTTTTCAAATGTGGCTGCTAAAGTCATTTTGCTTTATTAAATCTTTTTTTTTTTTTTTGTAATTTCCACTGACCATAAATATAACATGAAAATAGAAATTGATCCCAGCAAGGGGCTATAAGGCTGATCCTGTGTGATGCCACAGCTGCAGCTTCCCATGAGTTTCTGAGGGACAAAAAAGGGATCAGCTGGCAGTACTATGGATAGAAAAACATAGCTGAACCATTTAGTTCCCACATAACTTGCTGCTCGGACCTTCACTTTCTTCCCAAATTCAACTATATCATTACTGTGAAGAAGCAAAGAAAATAATCCTTCCCTTCCCTTCCACGCCCCTTCCTTGCCTAGCCACTCAAGTCCATAAATCAAGGAGGGCTGTATGATGAACTGAGTTCATGGATTACTTTCCAGTTTTATGGGCTGCTAGTAACAGGGTATGGATGGAAATTGTAGATGGGGAGTTGGGAGAGTGCCAAGGATAGCAAGGAGGTAGATGCTGCTTCTCTACTCCTCATCTGACATGGATAGTGATTCTTCTGAGGTGGGAGGTGTGCTGGAGAGTTCTCCCTCCTTGTCAGAATCTGTAGTTTTTCTTCTTCTTCTATTTGTTTTTCTTCTTGCCTGAAGAACTCTCATCACTTGACACAAATTGTCTGTTCCTGAAGGTCTCACTCAGTTGTTTGGATGAGACCTGGACAATCCCTTAGAAGGTATGGATTTTTTTCTCCATCTTCACCTTCCCTTTCTTCTTCTTTGACTTATCCTTCCTATGAGAAGACCCAGTTCAGCCCCCTTCACTGTATTCTTTCATGGTTTACTCATATTCTCTTTTGGCCTCCTCAGCCTTTCAATTCCCTTCCTTTTTTTTTCTCTTTGATCATCTCCTTCTAGATTCCTCCTGATATCTTTCTGAGATCAGTGATGTTGATGCCCTGGTGGTTGGACTTGATCTTTTCATAACTAGCATTAAGCCGCAAGTCACAACATGTAGGCTTCTTTCCTTCTTTTTCCTTCTTTTCCTTGCTTTCTACAGGTGGCATTTAGAGATTGGTATTGCAGATGGCATTGGAAGTTAAGTGAAATAAAATACATTGCAGATGTCTGAAAAAGATGCCATTGGTAGCCAGGTGTTGTAGGTGATATTCGTTGGTAAGGGATGTAGGTGGCCTTTACACAGAGGTAACATTTGTCTATATATGATCCTATCATCATCCCTCACCTACAGCTACCACATGTCCTTAACAATTACCTACAATTTGCCCAACAATTATCCAAAATTTGTAATTCAAACACACACACACACACACACACACACACAAAGTGGTTTTTAAAAATTTGTTCTTCACTAAGTGTTCTCAGGTGTAGCACATCTCCTTGGTAATAATAGTGTTGTTAATAATAACACTTAAAGTATCTATAGAGTTCACCTTAAAGTAAAATGACTTTATTATTCCCTTTTTAGTGATGATAGAATAGAGGCTCAGGAAGGCTGAGTATTATGCAAGTTCACACAGTCAGCTTACAACAGAGTTGAGACCAGAATCTGCATTTTGAGAGTGAACACTAAAGATCCCCAGTGGGCTATCTGTGCAATACTTCCATGAATTGTTTTTTTTTTTTTTTTAGCTCTGATTTTTTAACCAGAAATGCTTGAAAGTCCTCTATTTTGTTAATTATCCATTTTCCCTCTGAAATATTATATTCAATTTTGTCAGATAGGTGATTCTGGGTTGTAAACCTAACTCTTTTGTTTTATGGTACATCATATTCCATTAACTCAGGTTCTTTAATGAGGAAGCTGCCAAATCCTGTATAACCCTGACTGTAGCTCCATGATACATGAATTATTTCTTTTTTTGCTGCTTGCAATATTTTTTCCTTGATCTGTGAACTCCAGAATCTGGCTATGATGTTCTTGGGAGTTTTTATTTTGGGATTTCTTTCAGGTAGTAATTGGTGGATTCTTTCAATTTCTATTTTGCTGTCTGGTTCTAATATATCACAATGGTTTTCTCTGATCATTTATTGAATGATCCAGGCTTCTTTCTTTTTTGATCATGGTTTTCAAGTAGTCCAATAGTTCTTATATTGTCTATCTTTGATCTATTTTATAAATCAGTTGTTTTTCCAATGAGAAATCTCACATTTTCCTCTATTTAAAAATTTTTTTAAATTTTATTTTGTTTTATTTTATCTTGATGTGTCATTAGTTTCCATTTGTTCTATTCTAATTTTTAAGAAATTATGTTCTTCAGTAACCTTTTGTATTTCCTTTTCCATTTGGCTAATTCTAGGAGTCCTTTTCCTCATTAAGTTTTTCTATATCTTTTCCCACACTATTGACTCTGTTTTCATGATTATCTTGCATTATTCTCATTCCTTTTCCAAACTTTTCTTCTACTTCTCTAATTTGCTTTTTTAAAATCCCTTTAAAGCTCTTCCAGGAATTCTTTTTGGGCCTGAGAATAAATTACATTTTTCCTTTTATCTGTAGTCATTTCGGTACTATTTTCCTCTAAGTTTATGCCTTGGTCAACCCTATCACCATAATAACTTTCTATATTCAAGTTTTTCTTGTTTTATTTTGCTTTGTTTTTTGCTCATTTTTATGCTTTTTCTAAGTTGGTTGAGGGTTGGGGTCCCCTACTGTTGGGCTATTATGGAAAGAGAGTCTCTTTCCTTGCAGGCCCCAGGAATGGGAATCTCACTGTAGGCATTCAGTGGGGCTTTACTCCTAGTCAACAGGTGGTCAATACCTCCTGGTTGGCCCATCCTGGGGGTGGGGTAGCTGGCATGGGATTTGGCTATGCTGGCCCAAACTATTTGCTTGCCTAGGGGGCTGCTGGTTTGCTGGAGGGTGGGGCCTCAGTGATGGATTACCCCAGGCTTAGAGCCCTGCTGTGAGGCCAGCTGCAGCTTCTGCAGGTGCTGCTGCTGCTGGTACTCTTGTTGTGGCCTCTACTGCTGCTGGGGTCATTGCTGCTGCCTTTCTTGCCAGGGTGGAAAGCAGCTCTTAGAACAATGCAAAGATGGTTATCTATTTGTTTGGAGGGGGAATTTGGGAGGGCTTCAGACCAATCCTTCCTCACTCCTCTATCTTGGCACTGGAAGTCCCCAACCTGGTAGTCTTTAGGAAGCAGCATTCTGTAGAGGGCATCTATACCATCTCAAACCTGACTAAAAGATATACATAATAAAAGATTCCATTTTGCTTATGTTTGTTGATTCTTAAAAAAAAAAAAGCAAAGAAAACTGCATCTAATTGGAATTGCTTTTAAATAGAATGGCCTAGTTATGCTGTGTGACTTCCTTGTAGAGGACTGGTCCTTAAAATAACTTCATTTTGTTTCCTTAATTAAAGAGCTTTAACTGATCTACTTAGTCAGAAATATGTTTTCCTTCCTCCCATCTTATGTAGCACAATGTGCGTGCATGCTTTCATTATATTCCATTTCATCGTACAATGTGTACTTGTAGTTTTTCGTATCTGTTTTGTAGTATGTTCCATGTATTATACTGTAAACTCTGTCATGGAATAGATTTTGCCTTTATTGTCATCTTTCTAGCATGGTGCTTAGTATACAATTTTAGAATGGTAGCAGGAAGAGGAAGCAATTTAGCAGATATCAAATTCAATTGATCTTGATTCGAGGTCTGCCCCTTCCCTTTTCTAGCCTTATGGCCTTGCTCTAGCCTCTTTATGGTCCTCAGGTGATTCATCCCTAAAATGAGGTATAATATATTCCTGAGGACCCTTGGGCATCAATATCCTTTGATCCCAGGAGCTGAGCAGAGGTCTCCCCAAGGTTCTTCAGTCAGAGGCAGTAGAATCAAGGAAAAGAGCATTTTCTTCCTTAGCTGCTAAACCTCCTGCTCCCTCCCCTCCATGCAGAGGCCATTCAGGGGGCAGTAAGGTGGAGCATCCTATCCCAGTGCTGGAAGAAAAAAAGAATCTGGCATTTAAACATATTGTCATAGACTTCAATCAGAAGTGGGAGCAACTAGACTTGTTTTATTTTGTTTTGGGGTTGTTTTGTTTTGTTTTGCTGGGGTTTCCAGTTTCTAAACCTCATATAAACTGTGAGGTGGAGCAAGGAGAAGGCTCATAGATACTCAGGAAGGAAGTGCCAGGAAGCACCTGTTCAGACTGGGACACTGTACCTAAGTTCAAAAAATCACCTCCAAATCCTGGCCTTTTTGAAAATAACTCAACTGCACTTGAGGAAACAATAATGAAAATACTCCCAAGAACTGGTCCAGAGGACCCCACATTTTAAGAGCCCTGGGAATGTGATGGCATCAGGAAAACCAAGAGAGAGATTTAAGGCAAGTAAAAATCACTCATAAGAAACCATCCCCTGTAGAGACAGGTCATTAAGGTAGTGAACTGGGGAGGAACTTCAGCCTGAGGTCAGGTCTTTTTACACATCAGAAAGTTCCTATAGGAAAAAAAGTTTCCTTAAATGCAATACACATAGAAAGAATTCAGACCTACTTAAATATCATCAGATACATGCTGGAGAAAAATCCTACACTTGTTATAATTGTGGAAAGGACTTTAGTTACTGCTCATCCCTTTCTCAGCATCAGAAAAGTCATACTGGAGAGAAACCATATGAATGTAATGAATGTGGAAAAGCCTTCAGCCAGAGCTCATCCCTTGTTCAGCATCAGAGAATTCATACTGGAGAGAAACCCTATGAATGTAACGATTGTGGAAAAGCCTTCTGCCACAGTGCAAATCTCACAAACCATCAAAGAACTCATACTGGTGAAAAAACCCGTAAATGTATTTAGAATGAAAAATCCCTTGGTTTTTGTGCAACTTTTATTCAGCATCGAAGAAGTCATACTGGAGAGAAACATTATGAATGTAATGAGTGTGGGGAAGACTTCAGTGATAGCTCAGCCCTTTCTATACATCATGTCATTCATACTGGAGAGAAACCTTATAAATGTAAGGAGTGTGGAAAAGCTTTCAGGTTTAGTTTGGCCTTCAGGAGACATAAAAGACTATATATAGGACAGAAAACACATGACTAAAATAAAAGCAAGTAATTTCTCAGTCACCCCTCCCCTCCCCTCTCCCTCTCTTCCCTTTCCTTTCCTTTCCTTCTCTTCTCTCTTCTTTGCACTCTTATGGCGATGTCTTTTGTTTTTATCTCACCTGGATTTCCCTGGGATCTCTCCCTTCTTTGCAAGAAAGCCATCTTTTGTAACATTTAATCATTGAGAAGGACAATATAAATATATAAGGTCATTTCAGATTAAAATTAGGTAGATTGGTCAAAATATTTCTGGTCAGATCAAGATACAATTTGGGGAGAGGGGAGAGAAGAGTGCTGGATATGGATTCAGAGGGCTAAGTTTGAGTTAGACTTGAATCTTTCCTTTACCCCTTGCTATTATGTGACCTTGGAGTAGTTATTTCTCTCTGGACCTCAACTTATGATTTCCTTATATTTAAAATATGGGGCTTAGACTAAATGACCTCTAAGGTCCCTCCTCAGTTTTGTTTTTGTTTTTGTTTTATTCAGGGCAATGAGGGTTAACTGACTTGCCCAGGGTCCCACAGCTAGTAAATGTCAAGTATCTGAGGCCAGAGTTGAACTCACGTCTTCCTGAATTCAGAGCTGGTGCTTTATCTACTATGCCAACCTAGCTGCCCCTCAGTTCTTTTTTGTTTTTTTGTTTTTTTGTTTTTTGGGAGTTTTTTGTGGGGTAATGGTGGTTAAGCAACTTGCGCAGGGTCACACAGCTAGTAAGTGTCAAGTGTCTGAGGCTGGATTTGAACTCAGGTCCTCCTGAATTCAGGGCCGGTGCTCTATCCACTGTGCTACCTAGCTGCCCCCTCAGTTCTTTTAAAAAAAAACAAACATTTTTAACATTATTAGTAACATTTTGAGTTCCAAATTCTATCCCTCCCTCTTTCCCTGTCATCCTCCTTCCCTGAAACTGTAAATAATCAGATACAGGTGATATATATATATATATATATATATATATATATATATATATATATATATATATATATATATATATGTAGTTATATAAAACATCTCCATATCAGTCATTTTGTACAAGGAAACAAATAAAATTTTAAAAAGAAATAAAGAAAATAAAAATTAACATCTTTAAGTCTGTATTCAATTAATATCAGTTATTTCTCTGGAGACAAATAGTATACTTCATCATTAGTACTTTGGAATTGTTTTGGATCATTGTGTTACTGAGAATAGCCAAGTTATTCATAGTTCTTCATTGAACAATATTACTGTCACTGTGTACAACATTCTCCTGGTTTTGTTCACTTTACTATACATCAATTCATGAAAGTCTTTCAACATCTCTTCTGAAATTATCCTGCTTGTCATTTCTTAAAGTACAATAATATTCCATTACAATCATATATCACAGCTTGTTTAACCACTACCTAATTGGCGGACAAAAAGAGATGCTACAAATATATATTTGTGGAAATAGGTCCTTTTCCATTTTTCAGATATCTTTGGGATAGAGTCATTTGTTTGTTCGTTTGTTTTTTGTTTTTGTGGGGCAATGACAGTAAAGAGACCTTGCCCAGGGTCACACAGCTAATAAGTGTCAAGTGTCTGAGACCGGATTTGAGCTCAGGTCCTCCTGAATCCAGGACTAGTGCTTTATCCACTGTGCCACCTAGCTGCCCCCTGGGATAGAGGCTTAGCAGTAGTACTGCTGGATCAAAACATATGCACAGCTTAATAGCCCTTTGGACATAGTACCAAATTCTTCTCCAGTTTGGTTGAATCAGTTCACATCTCCACCAACAGTATAATTAGTGTCCCAGTTTTCTCACATCCAATTTAGGTTTGTAATACATTAGATTACTATGGCCATTTACTACAATGTAATTTGTACATAATCTAGACTACTGATCCAACACTATTTCTTAGCCAGTAACAGATTGTTCTGATAATTACTACTTTATAATGCAGTTTGAGATCTGGTAGGCTAGAATACCTTATACATGTATGTTTTTTGTTTCTGTTTTGTTTTTGCAGGCAATGGAGGTTAAATGACTTGCCCAGGGTCACACAGCTAGTAAGTGTCAAGTATCTGAGGCCGGACTTGAATTCAGGTACTCCTGAATCCAGGGCCGGTGCTTTAACCACTGCACCATCTAGCTGCCCCTTACATGTGTGTTTTTCATCGATTCCCTTGATATTCTTGAGCTTTTTTCCTTTCAGATGAATTTTAAAATTATTTTTTCATGCTTTATAAAATTATTTTGATAGTTTGATTATGGAACTGAATAAATAGATGAATTTAGGTAGAATTGTCATTTCTACTATATTGGCTCAGCCTATCCATGAACAATTAATATTTTTTCCAATTGTTTAGATCTGACTTTATTTATGTGAGAAATGTTTTATACTTGTCATATATTTCTTGAGTTTGTCTTGGTGAACTCCCAAGTATTTTATATTGTTTGCAGTTTTTAATTTAATTTAATTTAATTTAATTTAATTTAATTTAATTTAATTTTATTTAATTTTATTTAATTTTATTATTTTATTTATTTTCCAGGGGGAGGCAATGAAGGTTAAGTGACTTGCCCAGGGTCACACAGCTAGTAAATGTCAAGTGTCTGAGGCTGGATTTGAACTCAGTTACTCCTGAATCCAGGGCAGGTGTTTTATCTACTCTGCCACCTAGCTGCCCCCCTGTCTACAGTTATTCTAAATGGGATTTATCTTTCTGCTATTGCTGCTGGAATTTGTTGGTAATATATAAAAACACTGATGCTAAAGTTGTTAATAATTTTTTAAATTTAAAAAAATTTTTTTTTAGTGAGGCAATTGGGGTTAAGTGACTTGCCTAGAGTCATACAGCTAGTAAGTGTTAAGTGTCTGAAGCTGGATTTGAACTCAGGTACTTCTGAATCTAGGGCTGCTGCTTTATCCACTGTGCCACCCAGCTGCTCCTAGTAGTTAATAATTTAAAGTAGTTTTTTAGTTGATCCTCTAAGTATACCATCATTTCACCTGCAAAGAATGATAGTTTGGTTCTTCATTGTCTATTCTAATTCCTTTATTTTCTTTTTCTTTTCTTATTAATATAGCTAAAGTTTCTAGTGAAATATTAAATAATAGAGTTTATAATAAGCATCCTTGGCTGTACCCTGATTGTATTGGGAAGGCTTCTGGCTTTTTTCCATTACAGATAATGGTTACTGATTGTTTCAGATTAATATTACTTTTGATTTTAAGGTCAGTTCCATTTATTATTTTGTTCTCTAGTGGTTGTAGTAAGAATGGGTGCTGTATTTTGTCAAAGGCAAATAATCAGATGACTTCTGTTGTTTTTATTGATACGATCAATTATGTTGATAGCTTTCCTAATATTAAACCAGCCCTTCATTCCTGGCCTAAATCCCACCTGGTAATAGTATATCATCCTTATGATATATTGCTGTAATCTCTTTGCTAGTATTTAATTATTTTTTTTTTTTTGTGAGGCAATTGGGGTTAAGTGACTTGCTCAGGGTCGCACAGCTAGTAAGTATTAAGTGTCTGAGGCTGGATTTGAACTCAGGTCCTCCTGAATCCAGGGCCTGTGCTTTATCCATTGTACCACCTAGCTGCCCCTTGTCATTTTCTTTAATGAAATTATGATTCTGATTTTTAAAGAGTTGTTTTCTTTGGTATGTTTGTGCCTATTTTTTTTTTACCAAATCATTAATTCTTTTTTCATAATTTTCTTTCATAGTTCTCATTGCTTTTCCCAATTTTTCCTCTACAGCTATTTGATTTTTTTTTTTTTTTGGTCTTTTAAACAAATGCTTTCTTTAATTCTTTTAAGAATTCTTGTTTGGCTTAGGCCCGTTGTGCATTTTTCTTTTGAAGCTTTGCTTGTAAAAGTTTTCAGGTCATTGTCTTCTGTTTTTGTCACTGTTTTATGTTACCTCATTTTTTTCTCTCTACCTCTCAACTTTGAACTTTATTAATTTTTTATTCTTTTCACCCCTGAGTGTGTGAGCCATCTGGCCCGAGCTTCTGTCTTTTATATTCTTCTCTGCTTTCATAGTTCAGTCTTAGGGCAGGTTCTTGGTGCTTCCAAAGTGGTATGAATCAAAAAAGGGCCTGTTCACTACCCTCCTGATCTGCAAGCTGCAAATTTCAGACCCAGTTTGGATCTCTTGGATTGTGTGTGGTTGAGTTTCTGTAGACTTCTGCTTTACTCAGTCAAAATTCACTTTATGCCGGGTTCTGCAGGTTCTGACTGGCTGGTTTAACCTTGGGTTTGGTCACCTTCCCTGTTTTATTCCACTGTAGACTTCTTTGTGAGCTTAAAGGACAAAACTTTAGACATTCTTTTGGCCTCAGAGCCATACAGCTATATTTCTGGAACTTATTCTTTACTAGCCATGGGAATCAGAAAGAGACATGTTCAGAAAAGGCCAAATTTGTCCCCAGATTCACCTTATGACGTGTAAACCCCCAAAACACACCTCCACTGAAAAAGGTACCCACCAAGGGGGTTGGTTGAGGACCCCCAGGAACTCCAAATTAGGATAAACCCTCCCCTGAAACACCCCTAGGTGGCGAATATTATGAGTAGGACATGCCGTCCCCTGTACCTCCTTAAGGTGGAGATTATTATAATGAGAGTGATAAATGATTTATCCATACTATAATATAACTGTATTTCCTTTCCTTATTTGAGAGATACCTTTCCACTATTCTGGTTCTCTCCCTGTGGTTACTCACTGCATTGCAACAAAACTTGGGAAACTGAGTCACTGAGTCTTGTAATTCTTTTGGGATGACTCACAATCAATTTGACCCCCAATTTCATCCCACATCACTTTCACAGGTAGAACGCCTGCTCCATTGCAACCACTAACCATTCCTCTTTCTGTGGAATGGGATAATGTGTATCAGAGCTGTCAGATGGTCATTCTGATGGCTATTTCTACTACCAGTACTAGTATAGATTACTCTGGGATCTCTTTCTGTACAATTGTTCTCTTTTTCCCAGAGTGATGGTCCCATTGTTGGTCCTGTCACCAAAGTTCACTGCCACTTCTATCTGTGCTGCACCGTTGCTACTGTAATCTTGGCAGACCTGTCTATCTTCCTAAGCTGCATTGGGTTGGGAAAAATAATGGCTCACTGTGACTTTTTCTTGGCTTTCCTGATCAAAATTGAATTTGGTGCATTTTCTAGATTGTTGTGGAGGTGAATATGAAGTGCCTAATGCAAAATTTCTACCACTCACCCTAACATGTTACCCTGAGCTCCACTGCAAAAAAATTCAAATGGTGATATAAATTGCAAGATCTTATTAATTAAATGATTCTAGATAAGATCCAAAACCTAGTTAATGAATTCTGTTTGGTGGAAAATTTCAATCTTATAAAGACTTTCTGTATTCAATCAGGTTTTCTGGTATCTTCTAATCAAAATTCAATTTGCCACAGGTCTTTGCAACAATTGATCCACCTATCCTAAAGGTTTATTCTAATTTGGCTGTGTTTATCTTACCTACCTACTGCATTAACTTCCACATATCCTAGTGACCTCCAAGGGAGTTCTCCCCAAGGTGGGATTTAACACCAGCTGGGAATCAATTAGATTAAATCAAATAAAAGCATTTCAACTAGGTACAGCAGGACAGATATGCAGATTGGTTTAGAATACTTAGTCAAGTCTTATGGGGCTTGTATAAGACCCATAAGTGAGTACACATTCTTGGGTGTCTGGAAGCATAAGAGGAAAGTGGTCCACCTAGGCCCCTGAGAAGAAATTTATTAGGGGAAGTTAGCATTACAGTACCCCACCCCCCAATCCCTCTGGGTCTACTATTACCTTGAAAGGGAGTTAGTAGCCAAGTTCTGAAGGCTCGCTAATGCTAGTTGAGGTAGGGGAAGTAAGCCTATAGTCCATGTGCTACAAATGTAGCTTCCCATGTTCCTTAAGTAATGTTCCCACCCATTGCATAGTAGCTGTATCAGAATGGCAAATTAAGCAGAACTGTTGTTGGTTAGATGAGAGAGAGAGAGAGAGAGAAAGAGAGAGAGAGAGAGAGAGAGAGAGAGAGAGAGAGAGAGAGAGAGAGAACAATATAGTACTTTTAAGATTACAATATGATTTTTTTCTCTGTTTTGCTTTGTTTTCATAGCTACCCCATTTTACAAATGAGCCTTTCATGATTGAAAAAAGCCAAGGGGCATGACCATGGTCATAAACTTACTAAGTACCAAGTTAATGGCAGATCATCTCATTTTTACTCTTACAGTCTTTTCACTACCACAGAAAATTCATAAAATGAATTTTCTAATATGTGTATATTAATTTTGACCAAGGAGCAGAAGTAATCCAAAATTATACATATTTAGTTAAATTATTATAGCTTCTTTTTCAGGCATGTAGATAATCATCTGTAGACAAATGCAATATTGTGGCGAATAAGCCTCCTATAATTAGAGAATTAAGAATGACATAAATCTTATTATGCCATTATCATCTTTACCTCTTTGGATAGGGAGGAAAAGATACATACATAATCACAGTGAAAATTACCAGTATTTATTCAGGTTACGCTTAAAAAAAAAAAAAAACAACTCCTCTTACATCCTTGAGGAATACCATCTGGACTGAAATATTGAAGCTTTCTAAATGCCTCTCTAATAATGAGAGTATGTTGAATTGATCGGAAAGAAGAGTTTTTCTTTCTCCAGTCATGAAAGAAGGAATGGAAGTAATTTGTGTAATTTTAGCTGCTGTATTATTTTATGTAAAAGGACACAATTTCTTTCAAGCTACACTCCAGACTCTCTGGGAATACATATTACTGACAAGGTGCACATCTGGAATTTATTGCCTGAATAACCTTCTTGCTTGCCAAATTGTCTTTTTCACTGTTCCCAAAACTTTGGAATATTTTGCTTTCACTTGTTAATATGCCACAAACATTCAAAAAAGGCAAGAATATCTATGACAAAAATTTATTTCCCCCTGTAAGTGGAATGGAATAAACATGAATGAATGAATGTTTTTTTTAAATAGAATACAAGTAAATTAGTAATTAGATCTCTATACCAATCTTGATATTGCTGCTAAACCTCTTGATAACATTGGGCACACCAGATACTTGTCCTATGCCTCATTTTCCTAATTTATAAAATGGAGAAAATGCTATGCTAAGTTCACAGGTTCAGATGAGATCCTAAGGACATATTCTATATAAAACTATAAAAATATTATTATCATAATCAGCTTCATCATATAATATTTAGAACAGAAATAGTAAAAGAGTCAATTCAAACATTTACTAAGCACCTGCAATATGCTAGGGACTGTGCTAGGTACTGGGGATGAAAAGAAAGGCAAAAATATTGGTCTCTGACTTCAAGGGGTTCATATGCTACTGGTGGAAAGAGAGAATATAAAGAGCCAGGTATTATTTCTATATATTAGATTGTGTGTGTGTATGTTTGTGTGTGTCTGTGTGTATATATGTATGCATACATATATATTTACATATATACATATATCTAGCACATACATAATGAATATACTCTTATGTGTACATACACATATGTATTATATACACATGTACACATATAAGTATACATGTATATAGATGTGTATTTTGTGTATACATGCACATGTATAAATATGTGTATATGTGCAGGAGTGCATGCATACATGCATGGGGATTTAATATGAACTTGAGGAAGAAACAGAGACAGAGACAGAGAGGCAGCTAGGTGGCACAGTGGACAGAATTCCAGGAAGATTCATATTTTTGAGTTTAATTCTGGCCACAGACACTTACTAACTGTATGACCCCCAGGCAAGTCACTTAGCCCTGTTTACCTCAGTTCCTCATTTGTAAAATGAACTGGAGAAGGAAATCGCAAACCACTCCAGTACTTTGCCAAGAAAATCCCAAATGAGCTCACAGAGTTAGACATGACTGAAATGAATAAACAATGAAAACGCACAGACACATAAGCTTATATACACATATTTGTGTGTATGTATGCATATGTGCAATATATGAATGTATATAATATATAATGTATGCATGTATATATGAGATATTGATCAGTATGAAACATTGGCCAGGTATTAACATAATTTTAGTGTTATATAATATTTAGATTTTACTTTTCATAATAAAACACGTTAAATTTTGGCAGCTAGGTGGTGCAGTGGATAGAGCACTGGCCCTGGATTCAGGAGGATCTGAGTTCAAATTTGGCCTCAGATACTTGACACTTACTAGCTGTGTGACCCTGGGCAAGTCACTTAACCATCATTGTCCTGCAAAAAAAAAAAGAAAGAAAAAAAAGAAAAAAGAAAGAAAAAGAAAAAATTGTTGTCATAGCAGTATAGACAATAACAAAATGTAGTCTTTTATGTTTTATTGGAATTGATTTAAATATGTTTGATTCTTTTCCCCATTGTAAATTATTATGAGGAGACTATCATCATCATCATCATTATAAAAGATTTGGCACCTCTAGAAAATGGTTAAAATGGACAAAAGGAATTGTATTCCATTACGTCATAACACTGAATCTCTAAGAGATAAAATGTAAAGGAGATCACATAATCCAGAGATGCAAAGGGCCTTTATAAGACATGTAAGCAATTCCTTTTGCCTATGCAAGGATTGCAGTGAAACTCAATCATTTTTCTACCTTTCATCTCTGAAATGTGGAGGATAGTGACAAAACAGTACCAAGGATGAGACTAGGAGAACGAGAAATCAGGAGCAGACCTTTATGGTTAGAGTGTTATGATCATTAGTTCATTCTTTACCTTAATACTAATAGCTCAATAGTCAAAAAAGGCAACAGCATTGATTCCTGAAATTTACTGTTTCCATCCATACTGCACTGATTCCTTGCTCCCGCTGATTTATATATGCCCTTGCTCCACCTATTAAGATAGCAATCTATATGTGTCTTCCAAACAATTTCTACCTTATCCTTAGGAAGCCTTTCAATGGATCTTTTAATATTCCTTCAATACCAATGCTATACCAGATCTGCCCTTCCCTCATATATTATGACTTGTTCTCATTCTATAATGTACCTGTATCTTTTTCCATTCATACCTTGCCTTGAAAATGTTATTTATTCCACATCTTGTCTGAAATAATCATTAATAAAATTTGCTTCATCTCATTTAATCCCATTATGAGTTTCTGAGAGACAATGTAGCAAAGAAAGAGATGGAGTTGAGTCGATATCATACTTCTGGATTGTTGAAAATGCTGTATAGTTTTGCAATTGGGATCTAGCTGGATCTTTTTCTCTAGTTGAATTCTGGATTCAGGTCATTGTCTATCTGGACTTTCTTTCCAAGAAATATGAGTTCATGGACTAATTCAAAGGGCTTTTCCTAGAAACTGCATACCATGATCTATGGAATTTACATTTTTTCATTAATTATGCCTATGCATTTTGTTAGGCTAATCTCCTCTGAATGGGTATGGACCTCCATGATAAATCATTATAATATTCTTGGAAAATGCAAAAGACAATATGTAATTCCCAAACAGGAACATATCTATAGGAAATTTTACTTCTATTTGGAATATTCAGGGGATATCTGCTATGACAGTAGTGAACCACTCTTATGAAGAGCCATTTCTATCTAAATTATATTACTCAATATTAAGAATCATTGACTCATTGGACAAATGACTACTAAGGACACTTATGTGATTTTAACACATACATGGGAGATAAGAAATAAAAGAAACTTCAAAACTGTGTTTTTCTCTGACAAGTTTTTTTTTTTACTTTGTATAAATAATAAATAACACAGGATATTCATGCACTTTTCTCTATCAATTGCAAAATATTTCCTGTATACTTGTCATATTTTAGTCAAGGATACACACTATCTGAATGGGTCATTCTCATAAATATATTAAAATTTGAAAGTGGGCTTACATTGTTGCCAATGTCCTCTCAATGACTTAAAAAATTCATGTTCTTTTTTTTTTTTTAAGATAGCTGGAAAATTATTCCCTAAGAATCTCTATAGTTGTATGGCCTCTAATATGGGTTGATTCTATTTACTTTTTCATATCCAACTGTTTTCTGAATTTCATCTTATTAAGTGGCATTTCAATTTACATTCCAGTATAACACAAATTCCTTGAGAAAGAACCATTTCAATTTTATTTGCACATCCCTGGTATTTGTCACAAAAGAGATGCTCAATAAATGCTTGATGAATTGAATCAAGAATTCATATCAGTTACTTTGGTCTTAGAACAAAATCCAGTGGTGCTCCTATCATGTTATAAGAATGAGTAATTATAGAAACAATAACAAACTTATTCTACCTTGCATCTATCTTCCTTGTCAAATTCATCTACAAATACTATTAGGATTCCATAGTTTAGTGAGGTCTCATGCCAAGCTTTATGAAAGCTAATTTTCCTCTCCTGTGCTTTTTGACATTTTATGAGGTAATTCTGCTCAAAAAGTTTCAACTATCCTCCTGCTTAGTGTTTTTCAAATGATATTATAGTGTAAACTGGCATTGCCCTTATCTTCCACATTTCTCTCTTTGACAGGATCAAGTATCTGCTGCCTATGAAAGTTTCTAAGATCTTTTGGCCTCTGAATTGTGGATAATGTCTTATAGTTCTAAACTTCGACAAGAAATTATGAAAATCGAAGTCAATATCTTTACCTTTGCCTTGAAATATTGAAACCAACTCTCCCAGCTGCTTTATTTGCCTTTCCAATTAGGTATTGTATGAATATTGATATATGTGAATATTGACATGACATAGTTCTTCCAGTAGTATATCATTATATAAATCCTTGGTCCGGAGACAAGATCTTAGATTTACTTAATCAGAAATTAAATTAATGTTTATAAATGGTCTGAAAACTATAATTCTTAGCATGCTTTGTTCTTCTTCCTTCTATCTTGTCACTGTTGCTGCAGGAGTTGCAGAAAACTGCAAAAAGACCGTCTTGTGTCTTTTTCTGCTTCACAGGCCTTGATAACAAAACCACCTGCAGAAATAAGTATAGTTAACTACTCATACCCTCAAATTAGAGAATTTTTCCAGGGCCTAAAACATCATTGATTTCAAATCTGCATTTTTCAGACCCATATTGAAAACCAGGTATCTAGAAAGGAATAATCATTTATATAGTATCTACTATATACCAAATGGGCATCTAGGTGGCACAATGCATAGAGCATCAAGTCTAGAGTTAGGAAGACCTAAGTTCAACTCTGGCCTCAGACACTTACTAGCTGTGTGACCTTAGCTAAGTCACTTAAATGTGTTTGTCTCAGTTTTCTCATCTGTAAAATGGGCTGGAGAAGGAAATGGCACAACAGTCCATCATCCTCGGCAAGAAAATTTGAAATGAGGTTATGAAGAGTTAGACACAACTGAAAAATGGCAAACAACAACAATCCTATATGTCAGGCACTGTTCTAAATACTTTATAAATATTATCTCATTTAATTCTCAAAATACCTCTTTGAAGTAGATGCTATTATTTTTAAATTTTACACTTGAGGAAACTAGGGAAGATCTTTGTGACACAGTGAATGTCTAAGGAAGGATTTGACCTCAGGTCCTCCTGACAATAAACACTATGCTTTGTAGTTGTTTCATATGAAGGCATATCATAGGCACGATCTACCAAAGAATTTCAAGAGAAATGTATCCAGCTGAGGGATTTTTAACTCTGTGTGTGTGTGTGTGTGTGTGTGTGTGTGTGTGTGCATTTGTGTGTTAGACACAGAGAGAGAGGGGGAGAGAGAGAGAGAATGAGAGAGACTACTTTGACAGTACAGTGAAGGTGAAGCCTAGGGACCCTTTCTTAGAATTACATTCAAGAAATAGAACACAGTAGACTACAAAGGACAGAAATTATGTTGAAACATAGTAGACAACAACAACAAAAACAACAGTTTGTTTTCTCGATGTAAAGAATCCTTTCTTTAGGTTATTCTGCTGCTGTGCAACCAAAAGGATTGAGACAATATCTTAGGTTTATGGTAAAAAAAAGTTTGCAAACTGAGTTTTTTTTAATAATATTTTTATATGAATATTATCATGTTAGAACAAGAATACCAGCTCTCCACTATTCTTAATGGGTCACATACTTCCCCATCCTTATTTTCTCATACTCATCAAAATGAGGTAATTATAAATAATAGTAATGATTATACTTTGCATTTCCATTGTGATTTCCATAGTAATAGAATGTTTTACATCTCTTCTTTTATTTTAGTCTCACAATAACACTGTAAAATAGCAGGTAAAGTCATCATCTTAACGTAAGATAGTAGGTAAAGTCATCATTTTAAAGTCATCATCTTATCAATAGGTGAGCTGAAGTACAAAGGACTTGATTGGAATAGGTCATACTGCTAGTTGGCACCAGAACCAAGAAGATTAGAATTCAGGATGATTCTCAGCCCCACTCCAACATCATGAGATATTTATATCCCATCTGGGTTTATGCCTCATGAAAGATTGTGCTTTAAGCATTCTAAATCCAGACCATACTGATCTCTTTATTCCTCACCTCCTCCTCTACTCCCAAACTTCCTCTCCCCACATGCCTAGGAAGGACAAAGCAGTTGGTCATAGCAATTTCCTTTGTTATACTTCCTTACTTTATAGAAGGTAACTTCTAACTTTAGACTGTTACCTACTTTTCACAATCTTACTTTATTACTTTCAGTAGCTAACACAAGCTCATATATCTCATCATCAAGGTTAATTTTTCTTACAATTGTTTTCTCAGTAGGAACAATTGACAAATGAGAAAGCCACCCTGGTCTTGTTTGTAATCTCAAATACTTTTAATTAGTTTTAGCGCTAAAAACATGCTTCACACAATGCCAGACTGCTACTCTTTAGCCCAAAATATCTTCAACCTCTCTATACTTTTCCATGCCCATTTAGACACAAAGTAAAAAATGGCACAATACACTAAATCATTCAACAGGCATTTATTAAATTATAATGTAACAAAGACCTTGTCCTAAGATCTGAATGTACAAAGAAAAACAAACAAAAAAATTCCCTATTCCTAAGATGTTCATCTTCTAATGAGAACAGTATGTATTCATCAGTATATAGAAGATAGAAATAGAGTAGATGGAATGGCCTCTAGATAGTATGGTACTAACAGTTACTGGGGGTGGTAGTAGTAAGGCAATCAAGAGATGCTTCCTATAGGCAGTAGTGCTGGACCTTAGTCTTAAAATGAGCCATAGATCCTAAGATTTGAAGGTTGAAGAGAACATTCCAAATTTCTATAACAGACAGTTGGTACAAAGGCATGGGAACATCAGATGGAATATCATGTGTGAAGAACATCAAGGACAGTTAGCTAGACCACTGAGTATAAATGGAGAGCACAAGATAACAGGAAGTTAGAAGGAGGCTTAATTGTGAGGGATTTTAAATAGTAAGTAAAAGCATCATATTTGTTCTTGAAGGAAATAGGGATTTAAGTCTATTTAGTAGTGGTACGATATTATCAGACCTAGGTCTTAGGGAAATCAAAATCATTTTGGTGGCTGTGTAAAAAATTGAAGGGAGTAGGAAAAGACCAGTTAGGGACATAAATTGGAAGGCTTTTGAAACAACTTGGAGGACAGGGAATGAAGACCCAAGCTGGAGTGGTAGTTCTGTGAATTGAGGAAAAGGGAACTATACAAGAGATGCTGCAGAGAAAAAAAAATGCAAGATTTGGCAACTGATCACACAATGTGTGCGGATGTGGAGTGTATGTATTGGGAAGAGTTGAGGAATACCTTGAGTTTATAAAGCTCAGTAATTAGAACAAATGCACTCAACCGTAATAGGGAATAAAAATCTTAAGAAGAAGCATTATTTTGGGAAAAGAGAAATTCTGTTTGGTATATATTAATTTGAGGTGCATAGATAATATTCCCTTTAAAATTGCCAAAAGGAAGTTTGTGATGCAAAATTGGAACTCAGAAGAGAGTTTCAGATTGGATAAATAGATATGGGATTCATCAACATAAAAATGATACTTGAGCCCATGGGATCTGATGAGATCATGAAGTTAGGAAGCATATGGAGAAAATAGGTTTCAGACAAGAGCTTTGGGGACACTTGTAGGTAGTATGACATGTATAAAGATCCAAGAAAAGGGATTGAAAAGGAATGGTTATGGGCAGCTAGGTGGCACAGTGGATAAAGCACTGGCCTTAGATTCAGGAGGACCTGAGTTCAAATACAGCCTCAGACACTTGATACTAGCTGTGTGACCCAGGGCAAATCACTTAACCCTCATTGACCCACAAAAAATTTTAAAAAGAATGGTCAGATGAGTGGGAGGAGAGCCAATGGAGAGCAGAGTCATTAAGGAAACAAACAAATAAAAAAACACAGAAAGTGTATACAAAAGGAGAAGTTAGTCAATTCCATTAAATGCTGCAGAGAGGTCAAAAGGATATAGTTCAAGAAGAGGCCATTAGATTTGGCAATTAAGCAATCAACAGTAACTTTCCAGAAAACAGCTTCAGTAGAATTGTGAGGTTGGGAGCCAGGGTGCAGGAGGTTTAATAGTAAGAATAGAGAGAGTGGAAGCAACAGTTATAGATTCTTATATATAGAGGGCAACAATCCATGATGAATTTTGAAATGACAAATTTAAACCTTTAAGAGACAGAGGATGGGGCAGCTAGGTGTTGCAGTGGATAGAGCACTGGCCCTGGAATCAGGAGTATCTAAGATCAAATCCAGCCTCAGAGCTTGACACTTACTAGCTGTGTGACCCTGGGCAAGTCACTTAACCCCAATTGCCTCACTAAAAAAAAGAGAGACAGAGGAAGTGGTGCTACTTCTGGAAGCAAAGAGGCAAGAGCATGCTGAGTAGAAGAGCTTATGGCTCTCTCCCATTGATTCTACAATCAATATCAGTCATGACTATTCACAATTTTTAATAATATTATTTGCACATCAAAAAGCCTGCAAGCTTCTTGAGTACAGAAAATATTTATTTTTACCATCTCAATTTCCTCACAGTCCTAGGAACTTAGTAGGCATTTGGTGATGCTTTATTGATTGATCAAATCATATCTTAGCTTGGATCAATTTATCGGGATATTTCTACCTTGATGAGAACCAGTTTTGAATGAGGGAAGGATATATGGATTCCCTTAGGAGACAGCAAAGAAACTTGAAATAAATGGGGAAAAAGCATTTATGAAGTAATATTTATATATCAATTACTGTGCAGAGGAATCTAAGGAGATTTATCAGAAAAGATACGACTCCTGAAAGAGGGATCATAAGGCCCACTGAAGAAGAAATTCACCATCTTCACAGGTTTTTGTGCGAGCCAATCCTGTATCTCTCAGTCTCTCCAGCTCAGTAGCCAAAGCTTTTTTACAAAAGCAACACAAACTTTAATTTTATAGCCCTTCCAGCTCAGCATTGCTTTCACACTCCCCAAACCATCTACATTCCTAGATAACTGGGTCCCTCCTATGTTATCACTATATGGTAATTAGGATTCAAAACTCACCTGATTACTATGAACCCAGATAAAGTCCATCTAGTCTCAAAGGAAGTAAAATCCCTCCTTTTTCTGTAACTCAAATTTGGTCCTTTCCACAGGTCAAATCTACCCATTCCAGGATGTAGAACTTGGGGAAGCAGGACTTGGACATGGCTTTGCACCCGTTGTGGCCTTCTTATTTTTTTGTTTGTTTGTTTGTTTGGGTTTTTTTCCATCTATAAAACAGAAGTAATCTGAAACTTAACCTGAAAATGAGACAATGTGTACAACTTTTTCTCTCACCAAAATATCTCTTCAAAATGTAAATGATCATCGTCAATGTCCATGAGATGGCCCAACCTGTGGATCCAGAGCTGGGGGATGGCAGGCGCAGAATGCTCCAGCCCAGATGGACAGATGCCCAAAGGTTCTCCATCCAGGTTGACTTCATTTACTGGTACTAAGGCAGAAAGAGTGTCTGAAGAGGAAGTAGTGGTGCCCAAGACTCAAGATCATCAATTAACATCAAGCCCTACCTGTCTGAAAATCTGTACTGCATCTTCTGCCTTCCTGGAGACTACCAAAGATGTTTCAAGAAAAAGAAAGAATTCTGAGGACAGCCCTAAAGCAGAAAAAAATCAAGATCTTGAGCCTACCTACATGGCACCACTGGAATATAACAGCTATCAAAAACCAAGCAGCAGTCCTGGTGTAGGGCTAGTATGAAAGAAACAAACCATCTGAATTCACTGCCTCCCTTTCACCAGGATATCACAGAGCTCAGCAGACCTATCCCTAATAGACTTGGCTGAAAGCAAATTACTTGGCTGCCGTCTACTCTCCAGTTTTCAGTTCTCTACACGGAAACTTGAACCTTTTCTGAGAGATATTGATGGTATCAGTCTTGATACTTTTAAAGCCAGAGTGTCTTCAATTTCTGAAGAATTCAAGCATTATACAAAAAGACTTGAAGATGAGGGGTCCTTACAAAAATATCTGAAGAATCAAAAGGTCAGTCAGCAGGTATTGCCTTGGAAGCATCAATGACAGAAATTATATATATATATATATATATATATATATATATATATATATATATATACAGAGAGAGAGAGAGAGAGAGAGAGAGAGAGCGAGAGAGCAAGAGAGAGAGAGAGAGAGAGAGAGAGAGCGAGAGAGCAAGAGAGAGAGAGAGAGAGAGAGAGAGAGAGAGAGAGAGAGAGAGAGAGAGAGAGAGAGAGAGAGAGAGCCAGGCTTTCTTTGGAGTGTACAAATTGGGATCAACTATTCTGCATCACCAGAAAGTAGCCAAAGAGACAGCCAGGATGTTAGAGGAAGCCAAAGTTACTGATGTAGAACTGGACCCTGCTCTGTATCTTCAGTCTTCAAAATGTGAAATTCTTAGCACAAAACCTGACTACCAGAAAATATTAGACAGCCAGAATGAGGTTTTTAACTGCCATGGAGATGGTGCTGGATGAATTACAAGGATCAATAAAGCTGTTGTATTCTTTTATGGAAGATACTACTCCAAGAAGGTGTCAATGTAACTTGGAAAAAGCACTGCCCAGCAGTTGGAAACCTCACCAATTCTAAAACTACTTGAACCTCAACTACAAAAACCATCTCTCACACACTAATGCTCTCTCTGCTAATGATCACAGTCTACATACTTTTCCTCCAGATTATCATTCAGATGGTGGAAGATAAGAAGTTGCTGCCTCTTATGTAGTGTGACCATAAATTAATGTGACACTTTTTAAAAACAGGCATCAGCACTTAACTACTCTGAATATTCATTTATAATTTTATCTTCAGAGTCTTTACACAGACTCTACTGATGGCACTGCTCAAGACATTTTTGGAATTTAGATTTGGAAATGACAGATTTATACATATATCTCTCCTCAGGGACAACAACTTGTTATTCTTAAAGGGCAGAGTTCACTTTTCCTCCTTGAAATGGCAAGGTTATTAATGTCTGGTGAATAAAGTTGGTCATCTACCTTAAAGAGGTTAAAGAATATGGGGTGATTACAAAGTAATGATATGTATTTTCTTTTATGGCTCTGTAGGGAGTTCTAAACATGTTTGTATTAATGGCATCACTAAAGTAGACTGTGGCTTCTTGAGGAAATGCCTTTGGAGGATATATATATATATATATATATATATATATATATATATATATAACTTACTTTTAAATTGCGTCTCATTACATTAGTTACCATGTATATACTTCCCTCCTCCATTCCTTGTTTGTCTTAATATTTATGTTGACTACCCACTCTCTCCCACCAACCATGTCCACAAACCCTTGGTTTTATTTTCTAAAACAATGTACAATAAAGAACTGCCTTTGATTAAAAAAATGTGAATGATAGTGGATTGCTCCCCAAATTGTAACATTCTTTAAAACATTATCTTTCATTTTATATTTATTATTTCCAATATAATTTATTCTTTACAATAATATAATAATAATAATATTTCTTTCTCTATGTGGATTTGGCTATAAAATATCTGACTCTATCCAACAGCATACATGTTTTTAAAAGAGTTTTCATTTCAGCTTCTGATCCCATGAGAAAGGAAGAAGTTCCTCAATTAACCCAGTAAATGAGCTACTGTGCCAACTTCAATAAAAATGGCTTTCTCCATTTCTAGGACTTGTGTAAGGTATTGGAAGACATATGCCCAGGGAAAATACATACCTAATTCTGAGAAAAATTTTGATCCATACAGGGAATCCCTTCCAGACCCTCAGGCACAGCTGGCTCACTGTCACTACCAATATCAACAGGAAGCTAGGTTAACAAGATGCACCTTTCAACCTGGGAAACAATTACTGATTTAAATCAGGAGAAAGAAGAAGATTATATTATAATAGACTGGCCTTATATGCTTGGGATCATAGGATTTAGAGATGGAAGTAAGCTTACTGACCATCTAATGCAAACTCCTTGTTTTATGGATGAGGAAAAGGTGACATAAGATTACACATGTTTGAAGTGGCAAAGTGAAGATCAGAATTTGAACTCTTGCACCAAATCTACAGCTATTTGGTTAAGAGTAAAAAATAGAAAAATTATAGAGTATTTGTTTTCATTAAATTGAATCTCAGTAGTTCTTCCTCCATTCTCTCTAATCTTGTATCAACCCTAGAAATAGAGACTGGACCTATAATTTAATTTATAGTTTGGCCTCCAAGATGAGGATATTCTTTCCACCAATGATAGTTGGCACCTTCTTTACGGATGAGAATTTTAAAGAGTTGCCTATACCACTAAGAGGTTGAGATGTGTCCAGGGTTACACAGCCCATGTGTTTTAGAGATGAGATTTAAACTTGCATAGTGTGGCACCAAGACCAGATCTTGATTTATTGTACAATAGCTGCTTCTAGCTTATCAGCTGAGAAAATAAAAAAACAAAACGTGTGAAATATAGAGATAGATAAGCATAAAATAAAGTTACAAAGAATTCTTAAAACATTGAGACTAATTTTTACAGATTTTTATTATCTTACAGATGAGGAAATCAAGGTCCACAGAGGAGAGGTAACTTAGGACTACAGCAGGATGGTGTTTAAGCTATCCTGTAGAGCTGTAGAGTTCACACTCTAAATTTGCTGCTTTTTCCTTTATGATACACTGAAAAAATATAATAAAAGTAAGTCTTGCCCACCTCTCCCTTTTCTACTCTAACCACATAAGATAGTCTTGAGGCTGCTGGGAGAAAAAATATTGCTTGTCAGTCATAATCAATTCATATTTATTACATGCTATAGGGTTGATGACACAGAAGCATTACATAGATAATAATTAATTGTACACTCATAGAGTTCCTTTTTTATCCCCCAGAGAACATGTAATTCAATTATAATAACACTTTAAAAATAATGCAGTATTTTACAATGAAATTGCTTTGCCATCATTAATTAATGCATTCTCTCAAGGACATGCATTTTTATGCTTCAAGTCCCTTCTTTCTGTCTCTCACAGTTAAAAGAAAATCATTCAGCAGACAGAATGTCTTGGTAGAAACATTATCAAACTAGGCTTAGGATTAGGTGGGCCTGGATCTGGTTGGATTTGCCACAGCAATCAGAGGAATTCTCATATGTGGAGTTCAGGTTGTCATTTTTTTTCTCCCAAAGTAATTTTGTTATAGTTTATATTCTTGGAGATTAGAAATTACTAAATAGATTAAATTCATTTCCACTCAGATGTGAAGTTATCTACTTAATTAGCTCTATTCCCTGGCATTTCCTATGTAATACAATAAATATCTATTAGTAAATTCATTCTGCTGACCACTCCAAGTTTGGCAATTCTAAGATACCCCAACAGAAGCACAGAGAGAAATAGTACAGAAAAATAACATGTTTTTCTCCTCCTCTTTGTCTTGAGAAAGTTAACAAAGGACCTCCCCCAACACTCTCAAGAACTTTGGAGATACGGAAGGGCTAAAGGGTATGGTTTCCAAGCCAGCTAAAACAGGGGATTGATGTCTGTCCTAGGTCATTTAATGAGCTTAAAGGAGGCTTCCACAAAAATATAAGACCAGTCAAGGCATAAAGCAACAGACTTTTATTACCCCACTTCTAATTCACAGACCAGAAGGCATAATATAGGAAACCTGGGGGTGGGAACATGAGAGCAAGACGTACACACCTTAAAACCCACAGTGTTTGTCTGTCCAATCAATTGCCCTGGTATGGAAGATATAAAATACTATCAATATGGGAAATTTAACAGGAAGAATGACAGATAGCTGGCAATGTAGAATTTATCAAGTCTGAGGGCAACCTTGCCCCATGATCATTGAAGGTATATGTGTGTATGTATATATTTATGTGTATATATGTTTGTGTGTGTGTGTGTGTGTGTGTATGCATGAATGATCATAATGGAGTTAAACACAACACTGTAAAATTCCATTATGGGAAATAATAAAAATGTTTCTTGAAAATTATGCACCAAGAACTGAACAAATTTATCATATTAATAATTATATTCTTCTATTGATTTATAGCTAATTTAATGGATCTACATCATGACATATCTTTGCTTCTCTGATTCATTCTTTCATTATCATAAAATCTCAGAATTTAAAGGGACCTCAGTGATAACTAATTGTTGTGAATTGTACCCTGATCTAAATTCATCTATCATGGAGACTTTAGATATAGTTGTGTTTTGGGATCTCAAAAGGCTAAATGAAAATGTTTTAGAAAAGGCAGTTTAGATTTATTGGTATTAAACATCATATTAATATATTTAACCCAATAGTATAACCTATCAAAATAATTTAGAACACTAAATCTATCATCCAAGATGTTAATTATCTCTACCTTGATTATATCATCTTAACACTTGATAAGCATATCATGAATTCGTTCATTTGCAGATGTTTTTATAGAAAGGGTGCTTTAACAAATTTCTAGGATACTATATTACACATAATTCCTTCCAGTTTAATGTTGATCCACTAATCAATTCTCTTTAGTTCCAGTTATTTAACCAAAATGAAAGTTATTTATTTGTAATATTATATAATTCACATTTCATATTGTCCATTAGGACCGTATGCTACCTTTTGTTATCAGATTCCTCACTAAATTTCAAAGATATTATGTCTACAAGTCTAATACTTATCAAACACAACTTATATGTTATTATATTGTTCTTCTTGATTAAGCCTACATTTTTCCAGGATTAAAAGTTAATCTTCCTCCAAGAAATACTATGATCTAAGACAATTTGATAGGACTCATGATGGAAAATGCTCTCCACATCCAGAAAAAAGAACTGTGAAAGCTGAATGCAGATTGAACCATGCTATTTCTACTCTTTTTTTGGAGGCTTTTCCCTTTTGTTATGATTCTTCAATCACAACATAACTAATACAGAAATATGTTGAATGTGATTGTACATATATAACCTATATCAGATTGCTTTTTGTCTTGGGGAGGGCTGAGGGAAAAGAGTAAGGGAAAAAAATTGGAACTCAAAATCTTATAAAAACAAATGTTGAAAGCTTTCTTTACATGTCACTGGAAGAAATAAAATACTATTAAGATTGGAAAATAAATAAATTTTTAAAAGATAATTTTATACAATGTGTTTAAAGACTTACCTACTCATCTGCTTGGAAAATCAAATAAATATTTTCTTGCCTCTAGTCCTGAAGTCCATGACTAATTTCTACACAATTCATCAAAGACCACTGACAACCTCTCAGCAATTAAATGGTAAAGTTCTTATGTATTACAGAAAGCAGTTCACCTGGACCCAGTGACTTGAACTCATTGAAGTTCATGCTCTCATATCATCCCTGCACTTACCATGAGTTTCAAATCATTATGAAATATTTTTGCTCTATCCTTCCTGATATAAAAATAATTTTCCTTTTGAGAAATAAAGCATAACAAGTTGAATATATCTGCCTTTTCCAATCTATCATCATTGTCCCATTTATACCAAGAAATAATTCTAGTCCTTCTCAATATTGCTTTTGAAAATAATTTTGGTTGTCCACAGCAATCATTACCAGATTTAGCTTGCTCTGAGCTTTTGAAGTCCCTGATATTATTCTTATAGAACCATATCACTTTTTTTAAAAAATCATTTTTTTTAGCTGAACTTAATTCTATCTTTTGAGAGGAAGTTTGCAGTAGGAAATAAGTATAGAAATGCTGATGATTCAAGTGGATTTATTTTATATCCTGCTACTTTGCTAAAGTTGTTAATTGTTTCAAATAATTTTTGAGTTGATTCTCTGGGATTCTCTAAGTATATCTTCATATCATCTGTAAAGAGTGATAGTTTTGTTTCCTCCTTGCCCATTCTAATTCCTTTAATTCCTTTTTCTTCTCTGATTGCTAAAACTAACATTTCTAGTACAATATTAAATAATAGAGGTGGTAATGGACATCCCTGTTTCACCCCTGATCTTATTGGAAAGGCCTCTAACTTATCTCCATTACATATAATGCTTGTGGATGATTTTAGGTAGATACTGCTTATTATTTTAAGGAAAGCTCCTCCTATTCCTAAGCTCTCTAGTGTTTTTATTAGGAATGGGTGCTGTATTTTGTCAAAAGCTTTCTCTGCATCTATTGAGATACTCATATGATTTTGGTTAGTTTTGTTTTTTTTGTTTTTTATTTTTTTTGTGGGGCAATTGGGGTTAAGTGACTTGCCCAGGGTCACACAGCTAGTAAGTGTTAAGTGTCTGAGGCCAGATTTGAACTCAGGTTCTCCTGAATCCAGGGCTGGTGCTTTATCCACTGTACCATGTAGCTGTCCTGGTTAGTTTTCTTATTGATGTGGTTGATTATGTTAATAGTTTTCCTAATGTTGGACCAGCCCTGCATTCCTGGTATAAATCCCACCTGGTCATAGTGTATTATCCTGGTGATCACTTGGTGTAATCTCCTTGCTAATATCTTATTAAGATTTTAGCATCAATATTCATTAGAGAAATTGGTCTATAATTTTCTTTCTCTGTTTTTGCTCTGCCTGATTTTGGTATCACCACCATATTTTTGTCATAAAACGAATTTGGTAGAACTCCTTCTTCACCTATTTTTTCTAAATAATTTGTATAATATTGGAATTAATTGTTCTTTAAATTTTTGGTAGAATTCACCTGTAAACCCATCTGGCCCTGGGGATTTTTTCTTAGGGAGTTCATTAATGGCTAGTTCAATTTCTTTTTCTAATATGGGCTTATTTAAGGATTTTATTTCCTCTTCAGTTAACCTAGGCACTTTGTATTTTTGTCAATATTTATCCATTTCATTTAGATTGTTTAATTTATTGGCATATAGTTGGGCAAAATAGTTCCTAATTATTTATTTAATTTCCACTTCATTGGTGGTAAGATCACCCCTTTCATTTTTGATACTGGTAATTTGGTTTTCTTCTTTCTTTTTTTAAATCAAATTAACCAATATTTTATCTATTTTATTGGTTTTATCATAAAACCAGCTCTTATGTTTATGGATTAATTCTATAGTTTTCTTGCTTTCAATCTTATTAATTTCTGCTTTAATTTTCAGGATTTCTAATTTAGTATTTAATTGGGGATTTCTAATTTGTTCTTTTTCTAGCTTTTTAAGTTGCATGCCCAATTCATTGATCTCTTTCTCTTTTTTATTCATGTAAGCAGTTCGAGCTATAAAATTTCCCCTAAGCACTGCTTTGGCTTCATACCATAGATTTTGGTATGTTGTTTCATTATTGTCATTCTCTTGGATAAAGTTATTGATTGTTTCTATGATTTGTTGTTTGACTAACTCATTATTTAGAATGAAATTATTTAGTTTCCAATTGATTTTCAGTCTACCTTTCCATGGCTGTTTATTACATATAATTTTTATTGCATCATAATCTGAGAAGGATGCATTTACTATTTCTGCCTTTCTACATTTGACTATGATGTTTTTGTGCCCTAATACATGGTCAATTTTTGAAAATGTGCCATGTACTGCTGAGAAGAAGGTATATTCCTTTCTATCCCCATTCAGTTTTCTCCAGACATCTATCATGTCTAACTTTTCTAGTATTCTATTCACTTCGTTCACTTCTTCTTTATTTTGTGGCTAGATTTATCTAATTCTGAGAGGGGAAGATTCAGATCCCCCACTAGTATAGTATTACTGTCTATTTCCTCTTGTAACTCATTTAACTTCTCCTCTAAGAATTTGGATGCTATATCACTTGGTGCATATATATTTAATATTGATATTACTTCATTTTCTATAGTACCTTTTAGCAAGATGTAGTTTCCTTCCTTATCTCTTTTAATTAGATCTATTTTTGCCTTTGCCTTGTCTGCTTTGTTGACTTTAGCTGAACTCTTTCTCTCTGCTTCAAATGTGTTTCTTGTAAACAGCATATTGTAGGATTCTGATTTTTAATCCAATCTGAAATTCGCTTCCATTTTATGGGAGAGTTCATCCCACTCACATTCACAGTTAAAATTATTAACTGTTTATTTCCCCTTTGTACTCTTTTTTCCCCTCTTTCCCCCTATTCCACTTGACCAGGGTTTTGCTTCTGACCACTGGCTCCCTTAATCTGCCTTCCCTATTATCAGCTGTCCTTTTTCTTGACCCCTTTTTCCCCACTTGTGTCCTCCCTTCTATCAATACCACCCTTTTTCCTCTTCCCCTTTTGTTTCCTTAAAGAGTAAGCTAAGTTTCTCAGTATAAATGGGAGTGTATTTTATTCCCTCCCTGAGCCAAATCTGATGAGAGTAAGGTTGCAACAATGCCCACCCCTCCTTTCTTTCCCTCTGTTGTAATGGGTTCTTTTTGTGCCTCTTCATATGATATAATTAACCCCATTCCACCTCCGCTTTCCTCTCTTCACCCTAGTCTTCTTTTATTCTGCCCCTTAAATTTCTTTATATCATCACATCAAAGTTGATTTAATAACAAGACCTTTACAGAGATACAGATGTCAAGAGTTAAAAGTATTATCCTCCCTCATATGGACTCAAGCAGTTTAACATCATTGCACAACCCTTTTCTCCCCCTTGTTTACCTCTTTATATTTCTCTAGAGTCTTGTATTTGGAGATCCAATTTTCTCTTCAGTTCTGGTCTTTTTCTCAGGAAGCCATGGAAGTCCCCTAGTTCATTGAATGTCCATCTTTTCCTCTTAAGGAGAGTGCTCAGTTTTGCTGGGTATTTTGTAATGATTGGAATGATGCCACCTACTGGAGACTTACTATAGGAAAGCTCCACTGTGAGGAGAATGCCTCAGAGAGCAAGGCCATGTGGCTTTTCCGTGGCATCAGGAAGTGACGTTTTCTCATGGGTACTGTCTATCAAGGCTACCAGCCAATCAACTTGAGGAGCCTCCCATTTTCTGGGAGGGGACAGGAAGGAGGAAGGAGGGCCTGTGCGGAGAGCTCTGTGGCTTTTTGGTTCTTGACTTCACCGTGGTGGGAGAGAGAGAGAGAGAGAGAGAGAGAGAGAGAGAGAGAGAGAGAGAGCGAGAGAGAGAGAGACTCCAGAGGACTTCACAGGAAAATTGAGGAAAGAGAGGAAAGATAGGATTGCCAGGCTGTTGGAATTCTGTTCTCAATCTTTCTCTTTCTATCTTTCAATAAACCCTTAAAAACCTAAATTCGTTTTATCAGTGATTTTAGTCAGTTTCTCCCAAAACTGGGGAACAGATTAGAACCCACATTTAGAATTTTAAATTACACAATTTGAATGGTTTCTTTCTGGCTGCTTGGAGTATTTTCTCCTTCACCTGGTAATTCTGGAGTTTAGCTACAATATTCCTTGAAGTGTTCCTTTTGGGGTCTCTTTCAGGAGGTGTTTGGTGGATTCTTTCAATGATGATTTTATCCTCTGATTCAACAATTTCAGGGCAGTTTTCCTTAATAATTTCCTGGAATATGGTGTCTAGACTCTTTTCTTAATCATGGCTTTCAGGTAGTCCAAGAATTCTCAGATTATCTCTCTTGGACCTATTTTCTAGGTCTGTTGTTTTTCCAATGAGGTATTTCACATTCTCTTCTATTTTTTCAGTTTTTTTATTCTGCTTACCAGATTCTTGTTGTCTCATGGAGTTATCAGCTTCTGTCTGCTCAATTTTAATTTGTATGGCCTTATTTTCCACAGTAAGCTTTTGCACTTCTTTTTCTGTTTGGCCATTTTTTTTTCTCTCATTTGACCGATTGTATTTTTTAAGGAATTGTTTTCCTCAGTCATTTTTTATGCTTCTTTTTGCAGTGTAACTCTCATCTCTCTCATTTCTTTTTCCATTTTTTTCCTCTACCTCTCTTATTTGGTTTTTTAAAAGCCTTTTTGAGCTCTTCAAAGAAGGCTTTTTGGTCTTGAGATAAGATCATCTTCGCTCTTGAGTCTTCACTTGTAGGCGTTTTGACCAACTCATCTGCCTCTGAAGGATTTGGGTTTCTAATCCATTCTGTGAGATATTTCTATTTTATGGGTGAGTTCATTCCATTCATATTCACAGTTATTTTTAGTATATGTATATTTCCTTTCATCTTATTTCTTCCTGTTTACCTTTTCTCTTTGCCCTGTCCATCTTCAAATGTCTGTTTTGCTTCTGACCACCACTTCCCTTAATCCACCTTCCCTTCTATTATCTCCCTTCTATTATTCCCTTTCCTTCCCACTTCCCTATTGGGTTAGATAGAATTCTATACTCAATGTATATGTTATTCCCTCTTTGAACCAATTTTGATAAGAATAAAGTTCAAGCCTTAACCACCACTCATGTGCTCATCCTTGCACCCCTCTTTTATGTGAGATAATTTTCTCCATTTTTCCTCTCCCTTATACCTTATCCCAGTGCATCCTTTTTTCCCCACCCCTTAGTTGTTGGTTTTTTTTAATTTTCCTATTATAATCAACTCATACCTGTGCCCTATTAGAAATAGCAAATGTTGATGGAGATGTAGAATAATAAACACACTAATACACTGTTGGTTGAGTTCTGAAGTGGTTAAACCATTCAGACAATAATTTGGAACTTTGTCCAAAGGGCTATAAAGCTCTGAATATCCTTTGACACAGAAATACCATTCCTGGGTATGTATACCAAAGAGAACAAATAAAAAGTAAATGGACCTATTTGTTAAAAAATATTAAAACAACTCTTTATGGAGGAAATAATTGGAAATCAAGGGGATAGCCATAAAATTGGAAATGGCTGAAAAAATAATTATATATGATTGTGATGGAATATTGTTTTGATATAAGAAATGGTGAGTAGGATGGTTTCAGAAAAACCTGGGAAGACATATTTGAAGTAAAGCAAAAACAAGTGACTAGAACCAGGAGAACATTCTACATAGTAACAGCAATATCGTATGAGAATCAACTGTAAATGACTTAGATATTCTGATCAATACAATGATCCACTGCAATTCCAAATGACTCGTGATGAAAAAATGCCATCTTCCTCCAGAGAGAGAACTGATAAAGTTTGAGTGCAGATTGAAGCATACTTTCTTCACTTTTTTGTAACATGGATAATATGGAAATGTTTTACATGATTTCACATGTATGATTTATATTATAATTTTGTCTTCTCAATTTGTAAGTGAGGGGAAAGAGAGAATTTGGATCTTGATTTTTTTTTTTAAATTGGAACGTAAAAAAACACCAATAAATCCATTTTTTCATATTTTATTTTTATTTTTCCTTTTTTTTTCAATTCCATGTAAAGACATTTTTTGAGTTCCAAATTTACTCTCACCCTCCCTTTCCTCCCCATTCCTGAGGCCCACAAACAATTTTATGTTACAATCATATTAAATTTATTTCCACATTAATCAGAACAAAAGGCAAAAACCAAGTAAGAATAAAAGAGAACAATAACAAATAACAAAAAAGCAACAACAAAAGTGGAAATGGTATCCTTCAGTCTGCATTCAGACTCCATAGTTCTTTTTCTGAAGGTGGAGATCATAAGTCTTTTGGTATTGTCTTAGATCATTGTATTACTGAGAAGATTTACATCTGTCAAAGTTGATCATCAAAAAAATGTTGTTGAAACTGTGTACAATGTTTTCTTGGTTCTGCTCATTTCACTTAAGTTGTGTCAGCAGCTTGCCACTTGCTCACTGCATTCAAGTAGCCCAGCCTAGTTGGGCCTATTAGGTAGTCAATATGCCAGCTGGCACATTGCCCTCTGCATTGGTGCTGGAGGCTTCACAACTATCCTGCTGTGCCACTAGTCTGCTGAGCTAGGATCATGAGTCCTCAGCTGCTGATCTGTGCTGTGACTAAGAGCCTTTTGCTGGCTCTCCCAGACACCCTCTATGTTGAGCTGTGCTCCCTTGTTACCCATATGAAACAGACCTTTCCTGAAGACCTAGGTGATCTTAAGTAAGAAAATTGTTTAACTCCATTTTTTGTAGGTTTTACAGGTCCACGATCTGTTGAGAGGCTTAATTTAATGTTGTTTCTGAGGAAAATTTGGGAGAGCTCAGGCAGCTTCCTGATTTTACTCTGCCATGTTGACTCCATCTCCTGAACTCAATAACTTCATTTTGAAAAAGAAAGATTTCAGCTGTATTATGTATCTGAGTGAAATAAAGCAAACTTTGTCTGACAGGCCTCAGTTCTCAAACACATAGAGAACTGAGTCAAATTTGTTAAAATGAGAGCCATTCCTAAATTGATAGATAATCAAAAGACATGAAGCTTTCAGATGAAATAATCAAAGCCACCCATAGCCATATGAAAAAAAAAATGCTCTAACTCACTATTTTTTTTTTTGGTGAGGCAATTGGGGTTAAGTGACTTGCCTAGGGTCACACAGCTAGTAAGTGTTAAGTGTCTGAGGCTGGATTTGAAATCAGGTCCTCCTGACTCCAGGGTCGGTGTTTTATCCACTGTGCCACCTAGCTGCCCCTCACTATTTTTTTTGCAGTGCAATGAGGGTTAAGTGACTTGCCCAGGGTCACACAGCTAATAAGTGTCAAGTGTCTGAGGCCAGATTTAATCTCAGGTCCTCCTGAATCCAGGGCCAGTGCTTTATCCACTGTGCCATGTAGCTGCCCAACCACCTAGCTGGCCTCTAACTCACCATTAATTGAAAAAGATTCAGGTCAAAACCATTCTGGACACTATTTTGCACCTACTGGATTAGATAATAGGACAGCAGAGGAAAATGACAAACGTTGTGAGGGATGTGACGAAAATGAGACATTAATAAACTCTTGGTAAAGTTGTAAACTTATTCAAACATTGTGTAGAGCAATTTGGAACTATGGCCAAGGGACTATAAAACCATGCATACTCTTTGACCTAGCAATACCACTACTAGGTTGGTATCCTAAAAGAGATTTTGAAAAAGTTGAATTTGAAACTGGGATGATGCCCATCAATTGGGGAATGGCTGAACAAATTATAGGATGAGATTAGTATGCAACACTATTGTACCATAAAAAAAGATGAGCAGGAGGCTATTGAAATGACTTATGAAAAATGCAGTCCCTCTACAGAGAAAGAATTGATGGTATCTGAATACAGATTGAAGTATAATTTTTTTTTTTTAGTTCCTCATTCAAGAGGGGTTTTTTGGTCTATTTTCTTTTAGTAATGTGACTAATATGGAAATGTTTTACACGACTGTACATGTATAACATATTGAATTGCTTGAGTACTTAAGAGGGGTGGGAGGGAGGGAGGAAGAGAATTTGGAAAATGAAGTTTTAAAAATTGATGTGAGGGGCAGCTAGGTGATGCAGTGGATAAAGCATTGGCCCTGGATTCAGGAGGAGGTGAGTTCAAATCCAGCCTCAGACACTTGACACTATCTGTGTGACCTGGGGCAAGTAATTTAACCCTCACTGCCCTGCCCCGCAAAAAGAACTGATGTGAAAATTTGTTTATACAAGTAACTTGGAGAAAATCCTTAATAAATAAAAAGGGATTAGATAAAGCACCACCAGATAATTAGAATTCAATCCAATTTAAAAAACAATATATTAAGCCTCTTAAAAAAAAAAGAAATAAGGTAAACTTGAACTTGGCATTTCCAGGATCACCTTCTTAGGCTACTACAATGCTTTTGGTGCCTACTTCATTCATATTCAAACCATGATGCATCTGTTTCCCAAAACAAAGAATGAATTAAAAAGCCTTCCTATTATTCAATTTCTGTCCTGTTTTGCATTGTTGAGCCTTTCAACCTTTCTAGAAACAGTAGCATTAGGATTCAGGAAGATGCTTTCTGAATGGCCCAATAGCTTAAAACTTTTTGCTATTACATCACAGTGAAGCTGATCTCTTATGTACTCCTATGAACATATCACCTAAATTGTGCTTAGTCAAAAAGGTGAGAGGCAAAAAGGTGCCAGTTGCTTTCTACTACAGAAGAATGTCCCTTATAGAACATGGTGATGCAGTCACATTGTAGAAATCAATTTCTTTTTTTTTTCCTGCTGTGCTTTTAAATTTTCTAATCCTAATATTAGCTCACATTTATGTAGTACTTTACATACAATATCTCTTTTTCCTCATAAAAAGTCTTTGTTAGACACTATTATTATTTCTCATTTAAAGATGTAGGCATTTAGAATCTGTGGCAAATTGATTTGTCTAACATCATATAACTAATAATTGTCTGAGGAAGGATGTGAAACCTAATCATCTTGAGTCCATTATGTCATCACAGATCTTTGGGTATATACTTCTAAAGGAGGTCTACACATTTAATTATCTCACCATGAATTCAGTATTTGCATATTTGACTCAGAGCTCATGTTACATGTGTTTCTAAACATAGAAAGATATGACAGGGATTTTGAGCTGAGAGAAACCTTAGGGATTACCTAGTTTCCTCATTTTATATATTAGGAAATAGGTCTCTGGAGGTTATATAACTTGTAAAAGGATACAAAGATATAGGGAATAGAAAAGCCCAAAATGTGTTACTCCAAATCCAATAGTCTATCTACTATACTATTCTATTTTTATTTCAGTTCCTTAATTGAAAGAATTATTTCACTTATATCTTTATAGCCCTAATGCTTAACATGGTGCCTGTCAAAAAAGTAAGTAATTAAATGTCTGGTGATTGATTTGATTAAAAATTCTACTATTCCTTGGAAATATTTACCACTTCTAACAGCAAAACTTTTCAGTACATGTATGCTCCAATTGAACACTTTTGAATACATCTCATAATTAACTAAATTACAATCTAATTTGATCTGTGTGTTCATCTATGTGTAGAGAGTGGAGTTAAGGAAAAAATTGCCTGAATAATAAGATATTTGCAAAACATCAACTTGAGTTATGTGCCCATAAGACTGACTTTATTAAGACCAGGTTGCTATCCAATGAGTGTACACAACACACCCTTTCATGCCCTTTTCACAGATCAAATGTTGGAATGATTTGAACAGACCATGAGCCTCTTGGTGAGTGAATACTACCAATTGAATTCAATAAACTTTTATTCAATTCCTATAATGCTCAAAGTTACATAATTAGTGAGAATACCAAAAGGCATATTTGTTTTTGTTTATAGAGCTTCGATCGACCTTAGAGTTCATTTAACCCAAATACCTAATTTTATAAATGAGGAAAATAAGGCTTAGAGATTTGAACTGACTTGGCAAACATCACATAGCTAGTTAGTAGAACTAGAGCTCGTATCCTGGCCTCCACATTCTCAACACAAGATTCTTTCCACTAGTATCCTACAACTCAAATTATTCTCACTGTACTACTTGGTTGATTAGTGGTTAGTAATAAAAAAAAATGAAATTTACATTTACCTTTTTTAGCCAACATAATATGAGACATTTCCTCTGGGAATCAACGTAGGAATATATTTTAGACTTTTATGACTAAAGAAAGCAAGATGTTCATCTAAATAAGACTGAAAGCATCTTGGCTGCAGGTATTATTTTTTTCATCAATGACGCTATTCATTGACACAATGAATTGGGGATAGTATGGTATATTAAAAGTTGGGGGTAGGAAAATGCTTAATAAATTATGGAACGGGGAAATTACGGAAGGAATGTGCCATAAGAAATGATAAATATGAATCATGAGAGAAGGAAAGGAAGTCATATCAACTGATACAGTTAAATAAGCAGAATCAGAAATATATATATGTGTGTGTCTATACATGCATATGTATGTGTGTGTGTATATATATATATATATATATATATATATATATATGGTAAATTGAAGAAAGAACAACAACAAAAATTGAATGTGTAAATAATAATAATCAAACTTAGATACAGAATAAGAATGTGCCCCTTCTTACTTTCTTTACAGATCTAGTGGACTACGGGCATGGAACATTGCAAATATGATAAGAAACAACATATTAATTGTCCCAAAATTCTCTCTCTTTCTCTCAAATTCTTTGTTGAAATCAATGGCTCACAGAAGCAAGGGAAGAGATAAAATTTAGAAATGTTGGTGTTATGAAAGATAATTTAAAGAAAAGATATGAAAGAAAATGTAAAATAAAAAAGTCTGACAGGAAGTAAGCTATTAAGCCCTCCCTATATTAGAGCTCCACAATAATAGTGATATAATTATGTGATAATTATATCATTATGTAAAATGTCATAAGTTCCTTAAAGATAACATATTAAAATGTGTTTAGAAAAAGAATTCTCAAGGATAAGATTTTTTTAAGATTACTTAAAGTTTTAGATTATCCATGCCACTGTCTCCATCCACAAGTTAAATAAGGTGTTGATTACATTTTCTGTTCCATTTACTTTATTGAATAATATGGGTCTCTCATACTATTGCTTCTCAAATGAGTCTACAGCCATTTGGGAAGTTATTGACTTCTTTGAATACTTGTTGTACCTGAGTTAATATTGAGATGCTAAGGGACTTTTTTTTTTTTTTTTTTTTTTTTTGCTTTTTGTCACTTCAAAAATCCAAATCAAGTAATTCAGCGTCAGGTGCAAAAAAGATGGATCATATCTCCAAAGTGAGTATTGTCATAGGACTTCTGGACTTAGAATTCTAATTTAGGCAACTGAGGGCAAGAAAACACACATTGGATTAAGTGACTAAACAACCAATGGTTTGACTTTTTATCTCTTTCCAGATATTCTGCTTTGAAATTCTGACATACTTAAAGAATCACCTACCTCTCATTTATACCTCCAAGAAACCCTTGCAAAATGGATGCTTCATCAGCAAAGCAAGTCTTTGGATGAATATTTAAATAAATACAATAAAATTATAATGTTCTTTGACATTAGGCAGTGTAGAAAGGCAACCCTGGACAAGGTTTTATTTTGGGAGTAGGCTGATTATAAAGCAACATACCCTTTCCATTATTTTTTTTTTAACTTTTAGTTGAAATGATTTTTTGTTATTGTGCATTTATCAATAGGCTAATTCACATTTTCTCAAGATAAATCTATCATGGTTGGGAGATAAACGAGCATAAATTATTCATTTGCTCAAAATAAGACTGGACAATTTCATTTCTCCCCCACATGCTTTTACAGATGAAAGATAATCTCCATGAAGCATTCTGATGCCAGTTTGTGTTATGACACTTCAAATAAAATGACCTAATGCATATTTAGTTTCTGTGTATTCATTGCTGTTTTGGAGGAACATTTATTGCCCCTCATATTAGCTTTTGGCTAACAAATCAGTCCCGAATTGTGATTTACCAGACTCACTGTTTTTACTTTAAATGTTAATCTTCCTGAAATCTTGTTCATTTGAAGGTTTTTTTTTTCTTTTTCATATCAAAAAGCCCTTTACTTTCATCATACTGTATACATTGAGTCATTGTTGTTTACTGCTAAGTAGTGGAACAGAAAAGCATGTTGTTTCTTTTCCCTAAAGAACAAAATATGACCATGTGAACAAAGTCATCAAGACTTCTTAGATATTTTAGAAACTGAAGGTCAGAAGGCTTCTGGGATGATATCAGCTTTACTTTGTTGCCTCCAGTAAGAACTGCATCAAAGTTAGGCCAGACATGCTGCCTTCCTCTCAAAATGACAGTATACAAACAATTAGCTGACCATTGGTGATTTAATCCATATGATAAAATATGATCTCAGGTGGAATACCTGAAAAAGTAATAGTTACAAGGTCCCACTGCCCCTGGAAATGTAGCAATAGTTTACTCTCAGGAGAAAATTCTGACACTGGTTTATCCGAAATGATTCAAATTAGCAGGAATATCTACAGCTTATCACAGTGTGTTATGAATATGTATGATTATAGACTTAGAGCTACAAGGTAATAGGATATAGAATTAAAATATTCTTTAGTGATTATTTGATTATCTAAGTGGTATAAAGGGTAGAGAGCTAGATAGCAAATCTATGTGTGCTATTTCCCTGTAATGTTACTTAAATTCTTTCATCCTCATTTGCCTTGTCTCTTAAATGGATGTCATAATAACTCTTACTTTGTAGGGTTGTCGTGAGGATCAAATGGGAAAATATATATATGGAGCCCCATTTTAGTGGTCACAATTGTACCTTAAAATGAATTAAAAGATTTTAGGAATTCATTTGCATTTTATAAGGCCAGTGGAGAGTATGAATTATCACCCAGGGCCTGGATTACCTCTGTACCTTTTCCCTAACCAATTAAAAAATAAAAGACTGGGGAACTCTGAGCCCCAGACACATTTGGAGATAATTGGGTTACTTTTCCCAACTTGCACTCAGGATCATGGGAGAAATATCAAAAGTATGGCTGCTACCTCAGGTTCTAAGAATAACTTTGTGTGTAAGCAACTCTAAAATGATACCTTGTGAGGACCCACCAATGTGTTCCCCATTAGAAAATAGCCTGTAGAGAACAATTAGCTCTCAGATAAAGGCTTTACATAATATAAAAACTAGCTACAAAATATTTCCCCCATAAACCTAGTGCACACTATTCTACAACAGCATACTAACTATAGGAAAAATAGACTCAAACTTACAATACAGGGGTAGTGACGTATATGTATAGGATACATATATGTTGAAGGTAAGTCCAAATTCTTGGTACTTAAGTGCTCCAATGCCCTTTCTTTATTCTTAATGTCCCCAACAGATCCATACTGCATATTGCATCAGTTTTGAAAGGGTGGGGGTTTGTTTTTGTTGTTGTTTTGTTTGTTTATTTGTTTGTTTGTTTTACCTGGTAGTGCTCATTAGAGATCATTTTGTCATTTCTGATCAAGATGCACCTTTAAAGATAGCTCTAGTCTCCGACATCTTTAGCTTCAGGGTCCTCTATGATTCTCCTCTGTGGTACTTACAGGATCTTTCAGAAAGAGTAGCCAAAGTCTTTTCAGTTCTTCTCTCAGGATCTTGGCTCTCATCCCTGTCATTTTTCAGTCAGAAATAGATAGAGAATATGTTTTAGCTTTTCCTTTGGATAACTCTTTTAGGTATATGACTGATTCTAATTGATGAAAGACATTGTACTATCTTGTGGCTACTATCCATTACAATCCTAAATCTTGTGGCCTATACCACACTATACAATGATCATTTACCTGATTATCACCAAACATGTCCGGGATTCATAGTTATCTTGTCTTTTTTTACTTGATTTGGGAAAAGGTACAGACGTAATGAATCATACTTTCTCCTGGCCTTTTAAAATTAAAATTAATTCCTAAAATTTTAAATCCATTATAAGGTACAAATGTGACTACTAAAAGCTTTAAATCTTTTATAAAGTGTGGAATGATCAACTCATGTCTGAAAAAGGGCTCTGCCTTCCAAAGATGAAATGCAATTAGAATAAAAACATGCCATTATATTTTATATCTGTACTTGCCCTGTAAGACCTAAAATTTTTAGAAGTCTAAAAGGGGTAGAAGTAGCAATAGCAGCAGCAGTATCTGCTGCAATGGTGGCAGCAGCAACAGAGTACAAGAAGTAACTGTAGCAACAATAGCAGCAGCAACAGCAGGAGCAGCAGCAGTAGCAGTAGCAGTAGCAGAATTACTAAATACAGCAGCATAAATAGCTGTAGTAATAGCAGTAACAGTAGTAGTAGTAATAGTAGCAGCAGTAGCAGTACTACTGGTAGTATCAGTAGTAGTAGCAATAGCAGCAATGGCAGTGTTGATAGCAGTGGTGGTGTTTGTGAAGGTAGTGGTCTGACCTCTTTATTTTGTAGATAAGGACACTATGTTTCAGACATGGGAAGTGACATGCAGGCAGAGAGTAGCAGAAGTAGATTCTTTTATTCCAGCACCAACCCATGCTTCATGTGGGTAAGGGGCATAAGCCGAGCCAGCCATGAATGCTGACACTATAGTGTCCCAGGTGATGGTTATCCATGTTAAATAAAATAACAGCACTGTTGCCATGCCTCCCTCTATTCACACAGAGAAATACATTGTCCCTATCAGCAAATGTCCCTTCTCTCACACCTGGTTTGCATAAATAATTTCCTTTCCCTTCTCAAAACTGATCCTTACATGTACCCTGCCATGTAGCATTGGTTTCACACTCTATATTTCCTGGTATCATACAGAATTTATCAATAATTTCCCTTTCCAGGGACTCACAAAACTGAGAGCTATAGTGGAAATTGTTCCAGTCTGCCAACGCATCTCCCGAATCCCTCTACCCTTCTGACTTCTCAATCCTCTAATCCTTTGACATAACTTTCTGACTAGAGGTCCTAACAGTCCAATTGAACACCATCTAAAACAGAATCTTTACTTAAACTATTTTTCGTGCTGAGTATGGATTAGGCAGTGTTGGAAAAGTGTGTATGTTAGAAAAGACCTGATTCCTCCCTCAAGAGCCTTATGCTCTAGTCATTAGTCAATTAAATGCACATCTCTTCTGTCCATACCTTGCTATAGGCTGCAATGGATATAAGGTAGCTAAAACATGATCTCTACCCTTACAGAATTTCCAATCTGGGAAATCAGATCACTAACTTTCAGTACCTATAGAACACAAGATACTACATAGCCAAGGTCTAATTCCTAGAGCCCAGATAATGCATGCCAGAGAACCTCTACTGAGAAGTCAATATGAATTGAAAATTTTACAAAGACTCAATAGAGCTTAATTCACTTAAAATAATTGGTCTTCAAACTTGGATTTTGTGTCTTTTCCAATCTATTTACACAGCTCACAAAATAAGGACACTGTCATACCCCTGCTCAAAAAATATTCATGAGGTCTGTGTTGCCTCTAGAACACATTAGCACATAAATGGGTCTTAGAAACCTACAAAATCTGACTCACAACCACCTTTCTGAAAAATTTATACAACTAACTTTCATTAAGAAAAAAGCCACTCTTCCATCCAAAAAGGACCACAAGCAATTTCTCTATCTGAACACACTCTCTGTTGCAGCCTGTGCCTTTCTCATGTCTGAAATGTACTCATTCCACTTCGGTTCATGTGTTGTTTCTGCTACTGGGAACATTTTATTAAATACTGTCATATATTAACATTGTTTCCAACTTTAAACATACTTATATTTATTATTCCTATGTCCCCCAGTAAGATATAATGTTCTCGAGGTCAGGAACTATTCCTGGAACATAGTGGACACTGGATAAATACTGATTTATCTTATATAGGAATAAACTGGGCTTTGTAGGATGAGTAAAACTTCAATAGGTAGAGAGAAGTGATCTATCAAGTCAACAATGTGGTATCTTGTTAAGAATTTGAAGTTTCAATAAGCTTCTAAGATTGGTACAAGTGATCTAATTCAAATTGGATAGAGGCTGCTAATTGTTCTAAGGAGAGGATGTTGTTCAGTCATTTTCAGTCCTGTGTGATGACTGTAATTCTATTTGGGGTTTTCATGGTCAAGATAATGGAGTGGTTTACCATTTTCTTCTCCTTCTCATTTTGCAGATTAAAAAACTGATGGAAATGAGATTAAGTGACTTGCCCAGGGTCACAGAGCTCATAAGTATCTGAGGCCATATTTGAACTCATGCCTTCCTGACTCCAGACTCAGCACTCTATCCACTTAGCCACCTACTTGCATACCTAATTATTGTTAATGCCTGATTAACATAAAGATTAGATTCTTCTGATCTTCCATCTATTGAGGACTAGGAGATGTTTTAATTATCTAGTAGCTCATGTGGAAGTAAGTGCCCCTTGTAAAGGTAATCAGCTCAAGTTGGGGAATGGTACATGCATTTCCTGCCTCAGATAAATATGAGGATTTTATTTGGTCACTGCTTATTTTTTTAAAAGCAGTTTCATTTTATTTATTTTTTCTTTTTTCTCAATTGTTAGGGAAGCATAAAATAAAGTGAAAGAGGAGAGCTAGGTTAGGATTTTTTACAAAATGAAGAACAAGAATAGAGGGTCATTAAAACATTTTTTGAAATGCATAGAAGAGAACAGAAAGAAGGTTAGAAGCAATCATCGACAAGCAGGACAGTTTGGAAAGTAACATGCATAATTTCTTACCTACTTAAAAATCAAAAGCAAGTGGTATATAATATAGATTTTTAGCTTTGTGTACAATCCTCTTTTTCTATTCTACTGTGTATATGTAAGTGCTCATTTTAATGATGTCTAAATTTTTTAAATGGGGAGTATTTAAAGTGCTCCTAGAGAAAATTGTTGTTAGGGGAAAAAACATCTTTGCACCAAATATCTCCAATATGTCTTAAATATCCAAGATATATAAGAAATTAACACACATATATGACTAAGAAAAATCCTCCAATAGATAAGTAGTAAAAGGATTTAAATTATTCACAAAAGAATTTCAAACTATCAACAATCATATGAAAGTGTTCTGATTCAGTAATGTTAAGGGAAATGCAAATCAAAACGCTGAATTTTCTCCTCACAGACAGAAAATTGGTAAGGATGATGGGGAGAACCAACAACAACACATGGGGTTAGTCAATGTTGGTAGAGCTGGGAGTTGACACAATTCTTCTGAAAGGCAATTTAGAAATATGCTAAAGTAATTAAAATTCCCATAATCTGACCAAGAGATGACACTTCTTGACTCACAATGAGGTCAAAGATATAAAATGTATCAAAGACAGAAATATACATATACATTTGAGATGATCAAGATATTCATAGCATAGCCTTTTGTAGAAGTAGAGGCCTTGAAACAAAGTAAAGTTCATTTACTAGAGAATGGCCAAAGAGATTTATCTACATATGTGCATGAGTATCATGGGATATTACTGTACCTTTAAAGGATGACTATGATAAATTAAGAGAAAAATGAGAAAACTTTTATGAACTGAAGGAGAGGGAATTAAGCAGAACCAGGAAAGCAATAAAATTAATGTACAGAATAACAAAAATCAAAAAACAAACAAAACCAAACATCAATTTTGTATAATTATAGTGACTAAGCTTTGGAGTTGAAAAAATATAATAACTTTCAAATTCACTCCAAATCCCACCTAATGCAAAAGCCATTTTGTTTTTGCCCAAGTTGGTAGAACTGTATACCCAGAAGTTACTTTGTGTTTGCTCTTTAAACATTATTTATTTGAATTTGTGTCACCTACCCCCAAACACACTAAAATATAAACTTTATAAAAGGATAAAACTTCATAAAATTTCATAAAAATACTTCATAAAACTGCTTTTCTCTTCTATTTATTTTTATATTTGTATCTTAAATTTTTATATTTGTATTTTATATTTGTATCTCTAGCATATAGCACAGTGTCTGATAAGCTTTAGGTAATGGATATCTGCTTAGGAAATTGAATTGGATTTAATTAAATACTTCTATTTTAACAGTCAAGAGAGACTAGGAGCAATAGTTATTCTAGCAGTGTCTAGCTCCACTATGTCTGACAGACTCTTAAGGATATAAAGGGTCTTTCAAATTTGTAATCTGAATTCCTTACTATCATTGGTGACTTTTCCCAAAACAATGGATAACTGGGGTTATAGGAATCAAAATGTCCCAGGGACTTAGGATCCAGGATAGTTGGACATTTTTAATTACTACTATCATTTTTTAAGTATTAGGTAGGGAGTCCTGACACACAAAATATGATTTGGGGTGTGGAGCCAGGACAGCAGAGAAAGGTTGGACTCACCTGAGTTCTCCTTCTTCTCCTCCAAAAAACTTTAAAATATTTCCTTAAAATAAATCCTGGAGTGGCAGAACCCACAAAATGTCAAGGTAAAACATTATTTTGGCCCTAGACAACCTAGAATGTCACCAGGAAAGGTCTGTCACACCAGGGTGAGAGTAGAGTACACTCCATGACAGGAAATGCTCCAGAAAGCCAGAAACAGGCCTTGGAAGGAATTTAACCAGCATCAGCAGCTTCCTGAGCTCTTAACACTCAGATGGTAAGGGAGTTGAAAAACTGATAAGAAGATTGCAAGGGTGTCTTTGCTGACACTGGGTGGAGGACTCTGTTGCTTTGCCCATTTGCAAATCTGGTTCCTGGGTTATAGTCCCACATTGAAAATGAGAATTATTACATCAAAGTTTGTAGCTTCCAGGAAATGGGGACCTTACTCACACTACAGAGATGGAAAAGAGTGCTTGTGGTCCACTCCAGAATAGAACAAAGTTCAGGAAAGTAGTAAACACAGCTCTTCTTATATCATACTACCTTGGAAAAAGTGAAAATTTACAAAAACCCAGAACTAGCTCTGAAAACAATTAAACAAAAAATTTGAAGCTTGACACAGTGCCCTTCACTCTAGAAACAGAGACCAAATGTAACATAAATTTGAAAGTTAAGAAATGAGGTGAAAAATGGGTAAACAGAAACAAAAATAACCATAGAAAGTTATTATGGTGATAGGAAAGATCAAAACACAAATTCAAAAGAAGACAGCAAACTCAAAATGCTATATCCAAAGCCTCAAAGAAAAATATGAATTTGTTGGAAGCTCAAAAAGAGTTCTTAGAAAAAAACTTTAAAGGTATTTTAAGAATAAGTGAGGTAAAGGAAAAATTGTGGAAAGAAATGAGAATGAGGTAATAAAATAATGAAAAAAATGAGTCAACAGCTTTTAAAGGAGGCACAAAAATACTGAAGAAAATATCTTAAAAAACAGATTAGGCTTAATGGTAAAAGATGCATAAAAATCTGCTGAAGAGAAGAACTCTCTAACAAGTAAAATTAGCCACATAGACCAAGATGTATAAAAATTATCTGAAGAAAAAAAAACTCTTTAAAAAGTAGAATTGGCCAAAGAGCAAAATAAAGTATGAAAATTCACCGAAGAAAACAATTCCTTAAAATATTAGAATTGGGCAAGTGGAAGCCCATGATTCCATTAGACACCAAGAAACAGTAAAACCGAAATAAAAATAATGAAAAAATTAAAATGTGAAATATCTCATTGAAATAAACAACTAACCTAAAAATAGATTGAGCAGAGATAATTTAAAAATTATTGGGCCACCTGGAAACCATGAACAAAAAAGAATCCTAGGAATCATCTTTCATTAAATTATCAAAGAAAACTTCTCTGATATTCTAGACCCAGAGAGGAAAATAGAAATGGAAAGATTCTAGCAATCACCTCCTGAAAGATCTCAAAATAAAAACTCCAGGAATATTTTAGCCAAATTCCAACACTCTTAAATCAATGAAAAAATTACAAGCAGCTAGAAAACAAATATTCAAATATCATGGAACCATAGTCAGTGTAAAAAAAGATTTAGTAGCCTCTACGTTAAATGTTCTGAGGGCTTGAAATATTATATTCTGAAGGACAAAGGAGCCACAATTCAAGCAAGAATCACATATCCAGCAAAAATTAGTATAATCCTTCAGATGAAAAATGGATAATCAATAAAATAAAGGACTTTTAAGTATTGTTTCTGAAAAGATGAGAGCTGAATCAAAAAAATTTACTTTCAAATACAAGACTAAAGAGAAAGTATAAGGGATTCAATAAAGTGTTTATATTCCTAAATGGGAAGATGCTAATTGGAACTCATAAGGATTTTATTGCTATTAGGACAGTTAGAAGGTGCATATATAGATAGAGAACATGGGCATAAGTTAACTTTGAATAGATGATGTCCAAAAAGACAAAATTAAAGTGTGAGCAAAAGAATTACACTAGGAGAAGTGGGAAGAGAGAGGTAGAATGAGGCAAATTATCTCATGTGAAGAAGTGCAAAAATGGAGGGAAAGATGGAGGGTAGGGGGGCATTGATTGACGTTACTCTCATTAAAATTAGTTCAAAGAGGGAATAACAAACAGTTGGGTATAAAAATCTATCTTAACTCATAGGAAAGTAGGAAGGGAAGGGGATAAGAGAAAGAGTAGTCTGAGAGATGGTAGGGCAGATGGGGGTCCTGGTAGAAGTAAAACACTTTTGAGTATGGACAGGATGAAAAGAGAAAGAGAAAAGGATAAATAGGGAAAATATGATGGAGGGAAATACACAGTAATCATGATTATAAAAGAAGTTTCAACAAGCTTTTCTGATAAAGGCCTCACTTCTGAAATATAGAGAGAAATGTGTCATTCCTCAATTGATACAAGAATACATGTCATTCCTCAATTGATAAGTGGTTAAAGATATGAATAGGCAGTTTCAGATGAAGTAATCAAAGCTCTCTATAGTCATATGAAAACAGACTTTAAATAACTATTTATTAGAGGAATGACAATTAAAACAACTCTGAAATACCACCCCACAATTAGTAGATTGGACAATATAACAGAAAGGAAAATGACAAACATTTAGAGGAGATTTGGTGAAATTGAGACACCAATGCATTGTTGATGGACTTGTGAACTGATTCAATCTGGGGAGCAATGTAGAAATATGTCCAAAGAAGTAAAAAGCTATACATATCCTTTGACCTAGCAATATCACTACTTCATCTGTATCCCAAAGATATAGAAAACAAAAATGAAAAGGATCTATCTACTTATCTATCTACCTATCTATCTATCTATCTATCTATCTATCTATCTATCTATCTATCTAATCTCAGCTTTTACTAGTGGCAAATAATTAGACATTGAGGGGGATGCCTTTTGATTGGAAATTGGCCAAATAAGTCATGGTATATGATTGTGACGGAATACTATTGTGCGACAAGAAATAATGAGAAAGATGCTTTTAGAAACACCTGGAAAGACTTATATGAACTTTTGCAAAGTGAAGGGAGCAGAACCAGGAAAACATACTAACAGTGATATTAAATGATGATCAACTGTGAATGACTTAGCTATTCTCAGCAATGCAATGATCCCAGACACTTCTGAAGGACTCATGATGAAAAATGCAATCCACTTCTAGAGAAAGAACTGATCGAGTTTGATTGCTGATGGAAGCATACTTTTAAAACTTTCTTTTTCTTTTTTCTTTGTCTGTGCTTTTCCACAAAATGACTGATATGGACATATGTTTTGCATGATGGCAAATGTATAACCTATATAAAGTGCTTTCCTTTCAAGAAAGGGGAAGGGGAGGAAGAACATTTGGAACTCAAACTTAAAAAAAAAACACACATTAAAAATGCTTTTATGGGGGTAGCTGGGTGGTGCAGTGGATAAAGAACCAGCCCTTGGATTTAGGAGGAACTGAGTTCAAATCTGGCCTCAGAAACTTGACACTTACTAGCTGTGTGACCCTGGCCAAGTCACTTAAACCTCATTGCCCCACAAAAAAATGTGTTTTATGTATTTTGGGAAAAATTAAAATTCAAAAGCAAACAAAATGTTTCAATTTGATTGAGTTGGGGGAACTCCCTTACTCTTAAATAAACATTGCTGAAATCCTATCTTAATGACTCTTTTGGGAATCCAGAATGAATTCTTGGGGGATTAATTGTAATGATCGCTAAGCATAAAGCATTTATAACCTTTCTTGGCCATCCATCCTTTTGTACCAGCCTGCACAAACAAAAATTTTAATTGAAATCAATAAAAATTTATGGTTCAGTTGAGTCCAACAAATCCTACTCCTCCACCCCATTAAACATCAAACAAACTGAAAGACTAATTCTGTCATGTGTCAGAATACTTTTGTTTGCATTGTTAGATATATCTTAATCTTTACAATATAGGAGTCTTAACCTGGGATATAACTTGTTTAAATTTTATTTCATAGCTGTATTTTAACACAGTTGGTTTTATTTGTAATCCTATATATTTAAAAATATTTTGAGAAGAGCTTTAGCAGCCAGCCAAAGGGATTCATGACAGAAAGTTAAGAATCCCTGCTTTACTGTATTCCCTTATATCGTGTTCAAATATATCTGGCTGTAGTCAAACTCCTCAAAAATCACAGGATAAAATGCTTCTATTTTGAGGCAGTGGCATGTAGAAAGGTAAATACGCTGGTCTTCGAGTAAGCATATTTGAGTTTATATGTTGACCCTGCTACCTGTGGGTCATTAGACAATGCGTGATCCTTTGGGTGAACCTGCCAGTACCAAAACAAGAACCACGTGTCAGAACCAGAACCCGAACCAGAAATTTAGGAACCAATGGGGTTTGCTAATTTCCCCAGCAAGGAGGTAGTCCCACTCATGGAGGTGGAGATTCCCCAAAGGAACAAAAAGGCAGAGCTTATATAGATTTCAATTTAGGCATGAGGCAAATCAGGCATGGGATACCTCAGGATTGGGTAGAACTTGATGTGGGGCTAATAACAGAAAAGGCTCTTCTTCAGATTAACTATCTCTTGTGATTGCTTCCTAAGAGACAGAACTGTTGCCAAGATTTGTTGTTTCAGCAGAAAGTAAGGTGGGAACAGGGTGAAAGGGAGTGGAGAGTAAGGAGGGGGGCTGCAATACAAACAGGGTAAGAGGCAAGACAGAGGAACTACAGACAAAGTGGAGTTGCTTTAGTTTTCTTAGCTACCCAGAATCCCTAAGGTCTCTTCTAACTCTAAATCCTAGCATCCTGAAGTCTTCAGGTTTTCACCAATGATTCTTTTGTTCTGGGAAAAACAAACAAACAAAAAAGGAAAACTGCAGAAAAAAAATAAGATCTAGCTTTCTTTGGGGACAAGTTTCCTGGTTGTATCCTTCTTATTTGTTCAGTTTCTTCCCTTGGTATTGCCCTTGTAAATCACAATCCCTCCTTGGTGTTTACACTCTTCAAATGCCATATGTCGCTCTCATTATTGTAACCTGCCTGGGGCTGTTATGACAAGTACCAGATACATGTAGAAATGAAATGGAATAACAGTGCTTCAGGACAGCTTCCCTATAGCTATTTCTAGGTCATGATAAACATGTTAATTCTTTAAACTTTCCCTCATAAAATAGGCTCCTTCAACTTCCACTGAATCATTTTTGAGGAGACTGATCATCATCACCATTATCATGCCAAATCATTCATTGAATGACTAATTGTGTTGGAAAAAAACAATTGTATAAGTCCAGCTCATCCTCACTAAGAACTTACAGTTAAAAAGTCAGCATTGGCAAAACTAAACTTGTTATTCAATATAATCCCATTTAATGTAAGTCAATTCAGCATGCTTTATTGTGTTCATACGATTCGAAGAGTAGCGTGTTAAATGTGCTCAGGGAGATTTTGTGAATGAGATACAGTTCTTATGTCTCTATGAGCTTATAGTCTAGGCATGATGATAAGACAAATGCATGTATGAATATGAATCAAGGCAGAATGAGAACTACTCTAAGGGAAAGGATGAGCAAAGTGCTCCACAATCATAGAGAAGGGAGAAATTATTTCTACAATGTGATCAGTGAAGATGCTTCATTGAGAAGGTGATATTTGAACTGGGCTTTTATAGTGAGCGAAATTAGGCAGTCCATCGTGAAGGGTAGAGTATTCCAAATGGAGGGTATTATATGAGCAAAGATATAGACGTATGAAAGTATTCACAAAATTTAAGAGACAATTAATTAGTATAGTTTGGTCAAAGAAGAGAATATATGGAATAGTGATTTAGAAATAATGCAGTTAAAGCAGGTTGAGGCTATAAAATTTAAAAATAAGGAACTAATGTGAAGTTGAAATATAATAATATCTTCAACTTTTTGAAAGGTTGAAGAGTATTTTTTGAAAGATAGCAGTAAACAAAAATAAATGCAAAATTTGTTTGGAGTGGAAGAAGTAATTGTTTATCTTCATGCTCATGTTATTTCCTGCTAAGGTAAGACCATATTAGTCAGTGCATCATATAGTAATCCAAGATAGCTTCCTGGAAGAGAGGAAAGGAAGGGACTTCTGATAATTGAAGAGTCTTATTGATGGGTTATGATGGACAAAGTATTTGAGGTATGTGGCACTCCAGAATTGTCAATTACCTTTGGATAATTAAGATGACCAAAATAAATAAAGTTCAGTGAAGTGGATTAGTACTTGTCTAGAGCTTCATCATGTTGGTTAAAGTTCTAAATTATTTTTGTTACATGTGACATTTAATATACTGCTTCACAAAGTATCAATAAGAGGTTTAAGAGATTGACAAACTATTTAATATGTCTGTGTATTAATGGGTTTTTTTTTGTTTGTTTGCTTTTTAGGTTTTGTGGGGCAATGAGGGTTAAGTGACTTGTTCAAAGTCACACAGCTGGTACATGTCAAGTGTCTGAGGCCATATTTGAACTCAGGTCCTCCTGAATCCAAGGCTAGTACTTTACCCACTCTGCCACCTAGCTGCCCCTCAATGTTTTTTAAAAAATGATTTCGGATGACTTGTATAATTGTGACAAAATAAGTCTCACACTTATTACTATAGTACCCAACTACAAAATAAATATCAATCTTAGAATAAGTGGATTAAAAAAAAAGATTTCTTAAAAGCTATAAAAATATGTTGTCATGTTGCCAAACACCTGTGGGAAAAAAGAAAGATTTGGTCAGTTATATGACTTGTCCTAGATATCCAGATGTCTGGCATTATGTTATTATTTTATTTAGATAATTTAGTTACTATTTAAATGTTTTATATTAGGTTATCAGTTTGTATCATGAGGAGGAAAAAAGAAAACAAGCTAAGAAGACTCCTCAGATATTTAGAAACTTAAAGGTAACCCTTCAAAAAGTATAAAATACTAATTTTTAATCTCTAGGAATGGTGATATTAAAGCTGATTGAGATTCCAATTAAAGTACAGTTTATAAGCATAAGAAAAGGTACAAAAATGAGTCACTTGCCCATACATTCCTTTAAATTAAATTGTTATGTTCATCATTAGGTGAAGGTGACAGCAAGTTATGTCTGGTTAAGTTCTAACTTAATTAGTTCAATCTAATTGTAAAACAAACAAACAAACAAATAATTAATTAAATAAATGGACAAATAAAGAAATGAATGAATGAACAAACTAATTAATGAATGAATGAATAAGTAAATAAGTAAAGTTAAGGAAGGTTTTAAAAAATACTCATCTAAGGACCAAATGAGGTTGGGGAGAATCATTACCAGAAAGATGGCCATAGGGCATTGATCTGTTGGTTGGTTGTTTTATTAATTGCTATAATAACTCATAACTGGGGCAGCTAGGTGGTGCAGTGGATAAAGCACCAGCGATGGATACAGGAGGACCTGAGTTCAAATCTGGCCTCAGACACTTGACACTTACTAGCTGTGTGACTCTGGGCAAATCACTTAACCTACATTGTCCCTCACAAAACCCAAAACAAAACAAAAAACTCATAAAGTTTCTTGGGTGGTAGAAGGAGTAAACATACAGCCATCATGGATCTCCTGAATTCTGAAGTAATGAAATATCAATATCTAAGATCTACATGGTTGAGAGAGAGATTATGGAAAGAAGACAGGAGATTAGTATTACTAAAAATCTATAGTTTTAGTGGTTAAAGCACCAGCCCTGGATTCAGGAGTACCTGAGTTCAAATCTGGCCTCAGACACTTGACACTTACTAGCTGTGTGACTCTGGGCAAATCACTTAACCCCCATTGCCCCTCACAAACCCCAAAACAAAACAAAAAACTCATAAAGTTTCTTGGGTGGTAGAAGGAGTAAACATACAGCCATCATGGATCTCGTGAATTCTGAAGTAATGAAATATCAATATCTAAGATCTACATGGTTGAGAGAGAGAGATTATGGAAAGAAGACAGGAGATTAGTATTACTAAAAATCTATAGTTTTAGTGGTTAAAGCACCGGCCCTGGATTCAGGAGTACCTGAGTTCAAATCCGGCCTCAGACACTTGACACTTACTAGCTGTGTGACCGTGGGCAAGTCACTTAACCCCCATTGCCTAAAAAAAAAAAATCTATAGTTTTATCATTGTTAAAAGGATAGAGTTGGAAATGATAAGTTGTGAGATTCATTACAGCTTTAATATTCTATAATTCCATATAGTGCTCCAGATGAAATTAGTTATAGAAGTATATATTTTTTTCAAATAATAATATTTATTTTAAAGCTTTGTGTTCCGAATTTAATCCCTCCTTCCCTCTTTCCCCTCCCCGCTCCCTGAGGCAGTAAGGAATCAGATATAGGTTATACATGTGCAATTATGTAAAATATTAATATATTAGTCATTTTGTATAAGAAAATGAATAAAAGAAAAAAATGAAAGTAAAAAAATCATGTTGCAGTCTGTGTTCAATTAATATCAGTTCAGTTCTTTCTTTGGAGATGGATGGTGTGCCTTATCCTTTGTGATTGTCTTAGATCATTGTGTTGCTAAGAATAGTCATCATTCACAGTTCCTTAAACAATATTGTGGTCACTGTGCACAGTGTTCTCTTGGTTCTGCTTACTTCACTATACATCAGTTCATGTAAATCTTTCCAGTTTTTTTCCTGATATCATTTTGCTTGTCATTTTTTTTTTTTAGTGAGGCAATTTGGGTTCAGTGACTTGCCCAGGGTCACACAGCTAGTAAGTGTTAAGTGTCTGAGGCTGGATTTGAACTCAGGTACTCCTGACTCCAGGGCCGGTGCTCTATCCACTGTGCCACCTAGCTGTCCCTGCTTGTCATTTCTTATAGCACAATAATATTATATCACAATCATATACCACAACTTGTTTAGCCATTCCCCAAATGATAGGAATCCCTTTGATTTCCAATTCTTAGTCACTGAAGTATATTCTTAATAATGTGTTATTGGATTACTTGTATAAAGGAAACCTTTCGAAGTCTAACACAAGGATGGGAAATTTAATCACTTCTCCTAAATTGTTACTGGTCACCCATTATGAACTCAGTTGGGTACTAGTCACTGCAATGAATGGCAATGTTCATATAAGTTAAAATTTAATTAGTGATATCAAAAAAATGCCATAAGACAATGCCTGGAGCAGCAAAACCCACAGAAAAATGTGCTGAAATCATCTTCTAACCAAGAACAGCTTGAAAGGTCAGAAGGAGGGAGCTGCTGTGCTGAGACAATAGTAGAGCCCCACCCCATAGGCACCCTGACACAGATCCAGTCCCAGGAAGGCCTCACCAGAGAAGGAGACCCCCAGAGCCTCTGAATCAGCTGAAGTGCCAGTGTTGTGTGGAACTAAGCTCACAGTCTGATGAGAGGGCCAAGCCCTTGGCAGGGGGGAGACTACAGGGGTCTATGTTGGTGCTGAGGCAGAATTTGGGTTTTTCTCCCCTGCTAGGAACCAGGAAGTAGGCTTGAGTAGCAGTGGCCTAGGTTGGGAAGGGGCACAGGCTCGTCAGAGCTGACAAACACAACACACAAAGCTGGTTGATTAGCAAGTTGGTCTGGGGTCATCTATGGAACAGGAAACAGGCCAGGTGAGTGAAGAACCTGATCCTCCTTAAATCATACCACCTGGAACTTCTGAAGATTGGTATACTACCACCTAGAAACAGTGCCTCACTTTAAGGAGCTAAAAGTCAAGTAAAAGAATGGCAAGATGAACAGACAGAGAAAGGTGAGGACCATAGAAAGTTTCTTTAGTGCCAAGGAAGATCGAGGTGCACCCTCAGAGGAAGATGTCAATGTCAGGCCCCCTATATCTAAAGCTTCCAAGAAAAATATGAATTAGTCCCAGGTCATAGAGGCTCTCAAAAAGGATTTTGAAGATAAACTTAGAAAGGTAGAGGAAAAAATGGAAAGAGAAATGAGAGTGATGCATGAAAGACACGAGAAAAAAGTTAACAGTTTGAAAAGCCAAATTGGACAAATGGAAAAGGAGGCACAAAAAATCTCTGATGAAAATAATTGCCTAAGAATTAGGATTGAACAAATGGAAGCTAGTGACTTTATAAGAAACCAAGACAAAATGAAGCAAATCCAAATAAATATAAAAATAGAGGGCAATGTGAAATATCTTCTTGGAAAAACTGCAGACCTGGAAAATAGGTCCAGGAGAGATAATTCGAAAATTATTGGTCTACTTGAAAACCATGATCAAGGAAAGAGCTTAGACATCATCTTCCAAGAAACTGTCAGGGAAAATTACACTGATATTCTAGAATCAGAAGGTAAAATAGAAATTGAAAGAATCCACAATTTAATCCAAATTCCAGAGCTCTCAGGTCAAGGAGAAAATATTGTAAGCTGCCAAAAAGAAAGAGTTCAAGTACTGTAGAGCCCCAGTCAGGATAGCACAAGATCTAGCAGCTTCTACATTAAAATACCAGAGGGCATGGGGTATCATATTCCAGAGGGCAAAAGAATTGGGATTACAACCAAGAATCACCTACCCAGCAAAACTCACCATAATCCTTCAGAGGAAAAAATAGGATTTTAATGAAAAAGAGGACTTTCAGGTATTCATTTATTTTATTTTATTTTTTAAATTTTTAATTTTTTTTTTTTAGTGAGGCAATTGGGGTTAAGTGACTTGCCCAGGGTCACACAACTAGTAAGTGTTAAGTGTCTGAGGCCGCATTTGAACTCAGGTACTCCTGACTCCAGGGCCGGTGCTCTATCCACTGTGCCACCTAGCTGCCCCACTTTCAGGTATTCATGATGAAAGACCTGAACTGAATGGCAAATTTGACTTTCAAATACAATACCCTAGAGATCCATTAAAAATGGTGTTGGAGGACATACCTGGGGTCATGCAGTAGGTGACTGTCTTGTTTCTGAGGCTGGGTTTTGGCTAGGATCCCACTGGGTCCAGGGTGGATGCTTTGTCCACTGTGTCACTTAGCTGCCCAATGATGACATTTATAGGGTTAAATTGAGGGGTGAGGAGAATGCACTGAGGGAGGGGGAAGGGAAGAGGTAGCATGAGGTGAAATCCTACATGAATGAAACAAGGAAAGGGTTTATAGAGTGGGGGAAGAGATGCCAGAGGAGCAATGTGGTAAATGAATTCTACACTCATCAGAAAAGGCTCAAAGACCTTAAACTCATCAGAGTTGCCTCAAGGAGGGAATAACACACACCCAACTGGGTAGAGTAATCTATTTAATCTAGGCAGTAAATGAGCTTAACACTCATCAGAATTGGCTCAAAGACCTCAATCTCATCAGAATTGGCTCAAGGAGGAAATAACATACACACTCAATTGGGTGGAGTAATCTCTCTAACCCTGCAGGAAAATAGGAGGGGAAGGGGATAAAGAAAGAGGGGCAAAAGAAGGAAAGGCAGATTGGGGGAGGGGACAGACAAAAGCAAATCTCTTTTGAAGAGGGATAGGATGAAAGAAGATGGATAATAGAATAAATGTCATGGGGAAAGGAATAGGATTGAAGGAAAACAGTTAATAATAGTAATCATGAAAAAGAGAAGAGGGGAAAAATCAAAAAGTATTTATAGCAACTCTTTGTGGTAGCTAAGAATTGAGAATCAAGGGAATATCCATCAATTGAGGAATGACTGAAGAAGCTGTAGTATATGATTGTAGTGGAATGGTATAGTGCTATAGGATATGACCAACAGGATAATCCCATAAAAACCTAGAAAGACTCATAAACTGATGTATAGTGAAGTGAGCAGAACTAGGAGGACATCATGCATATGTGACAGCAGTATTGTTCAATGAGCAATTTCAATGACTTAACTACTCTCAGCAATACAATGATCCAAGACAATGCCAAGGGACTGATGATGAAGCATACTATCCACACCCACAGAAAGAACTGATAAAAAAGAGCACTTGTGGATTGTGTATATATTACCTGGTTGCTGTCTTGTGGAGGGGCAAAGAGAGGGAAGGAGGGAGAAAAATTTGTAACTCTAAATCTTATGAAAATGAATGTTGAAAATTACCCTTAAATGTAACTGGAAAAAATAAAATAAATGTTTGTTGGAAAAAAAAAAAGAATTGCTGAAAACAAAACATGGAAATATGAAACATTTAAGCAACATCACAAGTTGGCCTATGAACAAGTGCCAAAATTAATGATGCAAACATTAAAAGCCATAGGAATTGAGGTAAGGAATATATCTATTTAGGTTAGAATCAGTGTGGAAGGCTTCATAGATGAGGTGAGACTTCAGTGTATATTGAGGCACAAATTTGGTTAAACAGAGAGTTGTTGTTGTTTTCATTTTTGCTATCGAGTCATTTCAGTTGTGTCTGAGTCTCCATGACCCCATTTGGGGTTTTCTAGTCAAAGATACTAGAGTGGTCTGCTGTTGCCTTCTCTAACTCATTTTACAGATGAGGAACCTGAGGTAAATAGGGTTAATTTACTTGGCCAGGATCACATAGCTAGTAAATGTCTGAGGCCAGATTTGAGCTCAGAAAGATGAATCTTCCTGATTCTAGGCCAAGCACTCTACCTACTGCAACACCTAGTTGTCTATTTTTTTTGTTCAGTCATTTCAGTCATTTCTGACCCTTCATGATCTCTTTTGGGGTTTTCTTGGCAAAGATATTGGAACGCTTCTCCATTTTCTTCTTGTAACGATTGGATTCCAGCTATACTGTCTAAAATATCTAATGAGTGGTCACTAATAAATTATAAGATTTAGCGAGAGTGACTTTTAAGGATTTATTAAGGAGAATAAGAATTTGGTGAAAAGAGAGAAAGAGGCCTAGATTTAGCTATCTATCTCAGGGAGCCCGCATTTCTGCTCCACTCTCCATGAGAGTCCTGATGAAAGAGAGAACCAACCCTTCTTCATCCCACAAGCCAACTGTGAAACTGGGAACATCCCATCCACATGCACACATAGCTCCCAGCTAATTGGCTGTTAGCTTTGATAGACAGTACCCACATCTAAATGTCACTTCCTGATGCCAAGGGAAGCCACATGGCTTGCCCCCAGATGCCTTCTCCTCATGGCAGATCTTTCCTACAGTAACTCTCCAGCAGGTGGCATCACTCCAATTGTTACATTTTCTAGTGGATTTAGTGAATCCATTTTATCAGGCAATCAGAGGTTAAGATACTTGCCCAGGGTCACACAGCTGAGTCTGGATTTGAGCTCAGGTTTTCTGTACTCCAGGCCCACTGAGCCACCAGCTGCCTATATATGTGTGTGTGTATACATATATGTATATGTATGAACACATACATATATACAAAGATATACTCACATATATACATTCCAAATTAATTAATCAATAAACATATATTGAATAGCTGCTAAGAACCAGGCACAGAATTAGTCAGTAAATCAGAATTTAGGATTATCAGCTTTCTATATACTCTATAATAGTGGCATAAATGCTTTCTTGTCAGTACTCCTTCTATCCCCCCACTCCCTCAAAACTACACACACACACACACACACACACACACACACACACACACACACACTACAACATTGGAATTTTTAACTCCTATCTATTATTTTCCTACTAAGATTCACTAATAACTCAAGTAAATCTGAGCTCCCCTCAATTCTCAAAACCCCTTTCTCTCATTTCTGAAATGTGGTCAAAGGCTAGATGGTGGTAAACAATGTTATGATGAAGGCCAGGGCAAAGGAAATAGGTAGGTGTTTACTATGATTCTTGTGTCTGAACATATGTTATCCAAGATATTGTCAACCTACCTGCACAAGTATCTGGTCTCTAAATATAACTGTGTTAAGGATAATGAATGGATTAACCATGTGTCAATGACATGTGTCTAAGGTCATGAGACCATATCAAGGAGGCAGAACTCCTAGTGATCCCAAGACCTCTCTCACATTTGGAAAGTCCACTTAAGTGGATTGGCATCAGCAATGAATAATTTCTGTATGTAGTCAGGAGAGTGAAATAGAAGCTAGTTTTTTATGTAGGTAAGCTAAGTTTGACCATTTGCCAAAGAAAGAGAACATTTGATAGTACTTAGAATGGTGTCTTAACCAATGTAAATAGTAATAGTAAAAAAACATGCAGTTCCAATTTGGTAAATGTAATCATTAGAAGAAAAATAATTAGCATTTATATAGCACTTTAAGGTCTGCAACATGATTTACATATTATTTCTTTTTTCTCATTTGCTCCTCCAAACAACCTTTTGAAGTAGTTGTTATTATCTTATTTTACAGATTGGGAAACTGAGGCTAAGACAAGGTAATTGACTTGCCCAAAATTATAGAGATATTTAAGTATCTGAGGGAAGATTCAAAATCAGGTTTGCCTGACTAGTCCAACATTCTAAACACTCTGCTACATAGCTGCCAATAGAGTTCTCTGATCTGTTTCTCATCACAATTATTCAATATTGTGTTAGGTCTTTATTGAGTGTTTACTGTGTCTAAGGCCTTGTGTTAAATACCAGAGATATCAAGACAAAAGTGAAACTACTCCTGCCCTGACAGAGCTCATATTCCAATGGTGGACACACACATACATACATATATACATACATACACACAGATATATACACATGATATGTGTGTATACATAGACATACACATGCATATATGTATGTGTAAATATATACATAGTAGATTAAAATTAATACAATGTAGTATTGGGAAGGAGGGCATGGGCAGCTCAGAGAAATCAGTAAAGATTAAATGTAGAAGGTAACATGAGTTGAATTTTGAAAGGAACCATAGATTCCAAAAAGGGAAGGGCAGGAGGGAGAACATTCCACTGATGGGTAGAAATAAGTACAAAAAGGAGACAGGACATGGAATATTATATGTGAGGGAAAGTCCAAAAGGCTATACTTCTAGATTGTAGAGGCAGTGCACAAAAATGAAAATGTAGAAAGGGTTGCAGTTGTGAGGGGATTTAAATGTCTGATGAAAGGGTTCATACTTGATTCTATAGATAATGGGGAGTCACTAGGGTTTAATGAATGAGTGAGTAACAGGGTAAGATCAGCACTTTGATTGTCATCTGTTAGATTGGAATGAGAATAGTCTAGAAGCATGGAAACTGATTATAAGGCTATTGCAATAACCTAAGCAAGAGGTAAGAGGAGTTTGAGTTAGCACAGTGCTTGCATAAGTGGAGACAAGTAGATTTTTGTGAGAGATGTAGAAGGAAAAGCAAAAAGTTTAGGTGGCGTGAAGGTCGTGAATCATTGGGAACTGGTGAGTAAACCAAGTGAGAGTATAGAGAAAAGATAGTTCTGATAACAGTGCTTTGGGGTACACGCATGATGTTACATGAAGGAAGATCCCACAACAGAGATTGAGAAGAAATCATCAGACAGGTAGAAAGAGAAGTAGTAAACCAAATCAAAGAGAATTTGTTAAAGAAAAAATAAAAATAAAAATCTTTGCCCATATATTTGCATATATTGTTGTCACTATCTTTCTGGTGTGACTCTTTTTTTTTTTTTTTGGTGGGCATTGAGGGTTAAGTGACTTGCCCAGGGTCACACAGCTAGTAAGTGTTATGTGTCTAAGGCTGGATTTGAACTCAGGTACTCCTGAATCCAGGGCCGGTGCTTTATCCACTGCACCACCTGGCTGCCCATCTGATGTGACACTTAATGATGAATTCTGGTCTTTGGACCTCATCTATCTCTACCCAGAGGATATTTTTACTCCTTTATATTATAGCAGACATCCTTGGACTCCGTGTCTCACCTACTATAATCTGAGCCAGATTCCAACCAATTAGGTAGTCTCCTAGGTTAGGACTAGTTTGTTGGGGTTTTTTTGGGTCACACAGCTATTGGCTAGGATTCTTCAATCCAGTTTCATTGCTACTTAAATTCTACCTAAAGACTGAGAGGAAATATACATGAAATATTCCCAATTACTGATTCAAAATGTGATAACAATATAGAAATACATCTTCTTTTATTTTTAACTGAAATTTTGTATGTCAGTCAACAAAAATTTATTAACCACTTCTCATGTACCAGACATTGTATTAAATGCTGGGGATACAAATATGGCCATACCCTTAAGAAAGTCATTATAATGGGTAGATGAAACACAATATATTATGTGTGTACACTCACCACAATAATGTGTGTATACAGTGTAAATAGATATATATGATATATGCAGTGTAAATATGTATATATGATATATACAGTGTAAACAAACACACATGTATACAGTTCAAATGGAAGGTAATTCAAAGGCATGGTCATAGAGCTGGGAAAGGGAATACTGAGAAAAACGTCTTGAAGGAGGTGGGATTTGAGTTTAGTCATGTAGGAAGCCAGAGAAGCAAGTAGGTGGATGTAAGGCAGGAGATCATAAAAAGCATGGAGTCAGGAGATGGAATGTTGTATGCAAGGAAAACTACTGTGTGTTGTTGCTGATTGTAGAGTAGATAGAGGATTATGAGGTATAAGAAGTCAGGAAATTTAACAAGGGACAGGGACATTAAAAGCTAAACAAATGACGTAAAATATGGTGCTGGAGGTAGCAGTGAACCACCGGAGTTTCTGAGTAAGGGACCAACATGGTCAAAACTGCAGTTTTGGATGGTGAAATTGGCAGCTGAGTACAGGATGGCCTGGAGTATGTTATGATCTTTAAGCATGTCTAATTTTTTTAAACTTTTTTTTTTCTTCTTAATCAGGCCTATGCCTTTGGCTTCCAGGCATTAGATATTCATTAGTCTCACCTTACTGTGCTACATTACCATTAAAATTGGTATTCTCCCTTTCTCTTAAGTCTCATGCACTAATACTTCTAAAGTTATGGCTGAAATGGTATGTGATTTTTTTTGTTGTTTTAATGACACCTTAGATTTTGCTCAGTTTTGTTGAAAGGGGTCTATAGCTACTGCCTATGGATAAATATTTTAACCAACATAGAAACCTGAGAGGTTTGAATTGCATGAATCCACTTTGTAGTAACTTAAGACCTTTCAGTTTTTCACTCCTATTTCTCCTTACATACAATTCTTGAATTTTATTATCTAAAATGCAGGTTGGAGGTGCTTGACATGAATGTGGGGAAGATAGTCTTTTATATATTTAATAAGGAAAGAAAAAATAAAATTCACCCCCCCCTCCACTTTATCCAAAGAGCATTGCTGAAGCAGAATCACTTGAAGGAAGCAGGGATATTAGCAGTTACATTTCAAATAGTCACTTCAGTTTTGATTCCCAAATGTTCAGTATTCTTCATAATTTTAATTCATTTATTTTTATACATACTATGTACTTTATCAATATTTGTGAATAAAAATTTAATTAATAGATCTTGGATGATTTTGTCATCATTTTCTCTAGTGCATTGATAGAAAAAATGTCGAATACCATTCAACACTTTGGTCCTCAGTATATGCTAAGGTTTCTAAATTTCTCCTTCCATTTTAAAAGATTAATGAAAAAATATATCTCCTCCTATCTATGAATCATGCTGTGTGTTTTTATAGGATTTGTTGTTTTAACCATTAATTAATAGAAGGACAAGGATTTTATTTTATTAAGTTTTTCTTAAAAAAAAAATCCCCGGGGGCAGCTAGGTGGCACAGTGTATAGAGCACTGGCCCTGGATTCAGGAGGACCTGAGTTCGAATCTCACATCCAGCCTCAAACTCTTGACATTTACTAGCTATATGACCCTGGGTAAGTCACTTAATCCTCATTGCCCCCAATAAACAAACAAAAAACCCCAAATAATAGGGGGTTGATACATATGTATTGCATTAGATTGGTTTAGATATTAAGTAAAAGGGATAGTTTTTGCACAACTTTCTTTTAATGTATGTTAGTCATCTTTTGAACTGGCTTGGAAGCTCTTTGAGGGAAGGGATAAAGTACAATAATTCTTTAAAACACATTAAATTAGGAAGTTTTAGTACAAATAAAACATATATAGCCAAGATCAGAAGGAAAGCACAAAAATGGGTAAATTAATGGATTTTCTCAGATAAAGGTCTAATATCTCAATAATAAAAATTTGTCAAATATATAAGAATGAGCTATCCCCCAATTGATAAAATAAAAGGATACAAAGAGTTGGATTTCTGATGAAGAGATCAAAAAAAATTATATGCATATGAAATGCTCTAAATCATTTTTGATTAGAGTAATTCAAATTAAAACAACCTTGAGATATCATTTTACATCTATCAGATTGGCTAAAACAATTGAAGGGAAAAGCAACAAATGTTGGAGGGGATGTAGGAAAATTGGAATATTAATTCTTTATTGGTGGAATTGTCAATTGATCCAACCATTTTGGAGAGCAATCTGGAAATCTGCCCAAAGAGTTATTAAAGTGCCTATACCCTTTGAGCCAACAAATACCACTACTAGGCCTATTTCCAAAGATGATTAGGGAAAAAGGAAAAACAAAAATTGTATGTTCTAAAATATTTATATCAGCTCTCTTTGTGGTTGCAAAGAACTGAAAATTCCAGGAATTACTGATAATTTGGGAATGGATGAACAAGTTGTGATATATGATTATGATGGAATACTACTGTATTATAAGAAACAGTGAGGTTGATGGTCTTAGAAAAACCTAGATAGACTTGCATAAAATAATGGAGAGTGAAATGATCAGAACCAAGATAACATCTTATACAGTAACAGTAATATTGTTTTGTTTTGTTTTGTTTTTGTGGGGCAATGGGGGTTAATTGACTTGCCCAGGGTCACACAGCTAGTAAGTATCAAGTGTCTGAGGCCAGATTTGAACTCAGGTACTCCTGAATCCAGGGCCAGTGCTCTATCCACAGAGCCACCTAGCTGCCCCTAGTAATATTGTTTGAAGAAGAACTTTCAGTGACTGTCATTTTGAATATTATAAATAACCAAATTAATTATAGAGGATATATGAAGGAAGACACTATCTGCATCCAGAGAAAGAGCTGAAAAATAGAAGTACCTATAAAATGATTTTATATATGCATATGTGTGAAAAAAAGAAATTTCTATGATAACTTTATTATATATTTAAAAGGAATAGCAAGTTGTACATAAAAGATTTGCAGTTTCATGTATAATAATTTTATTTTGTTATACTGTGTTATGGACATATTTGTTTTATTCCATAAATTAAAAATAAAATCAACAATAAGAAAGAAGCATAGCTGCTAATATACCCCTATGCTTATAGTAGGTTCTATATGTATTATAAACATTTAATAAAAGCTTGTATAATTAAGTTCCTCAAGTGAACACAGAGAAATATTTTGTGATACATTGATTTTAGCTTTGTCTCCTTAGCTATATGAAATGGTAAACTAAAGTAACTATCTGGTGCAGCTAGGTGGCACAGTGGGTAAAGCAATGACCCTGGATTCAGGAGGACCTGAGTTCAATTCCGACCTCAGACACTTGACACTTACTAGCTTTGTGACCTTGGGCAAGTCACTTAACCCTCATTGCCCCACCCCCCCAAATGCCAGCATCATTAAAAAATAAATAAATTTTTAAAATTAAGTAACTATCTGGATAAGTTGTGAAAAGTGATATCGAAATGAAAAAAATTTCCATTGACTTGGGCATCGACATAATTTTAGTTACTTAATCAACCACTAAGAGTTCCAAGAATTATGCTATACCCCTAGAGGGATGCAAAGTAGTTTAATATATGCTTAAAAGATTACAATCTGAGGAAAATGTCCCCTAAGAATTCACATAAAATGTTGCTTCTCTAATGTACATATCAAACATGATTTTGTAGTATTTTGAATGTGCACATGTGTGTGAGAGAGACAAAGAGGGAGAGGACTAGAGACAGAGATAGCGACAAAGGTAAAAAGATACTGAATGACCCAGAGACAGATAGATCAGAAAGAGAAGTGGAGAAAACAACCTAATGTCTTATCCTGGTTTTGATGCTAAGTAGTTGTATAATTTTAGAGCGTTCAACTTTTCTCTGCTTCAGTTTTCTTCCAAAAATTATGCATTAAAAATGATTCTTATAGCTCAAGTAAACAAATGTTTTAGTTTCTACTATGAACGAGGCACTGTACCAAGGGTTGTAGAAATAAGGACAAGTAAACAATCCCTTCTTTCATGGAGTTTATGTTCTTTTTTTCCCCTGAGTCTTAGATTATGTATCTATCACAGATCTTTCACTAATGGTTGAATACCCCTGGCCTAGATAAATTAAATGTATAAGCAATATCATAACAGCTTTCATCATAACTTTAGATTATACAATACTAATAAAATCAAAAGTTTCGCATAATCTGCATAACAACTGGAAAGTCTTCTGTCTGACACCACCACAGTTATAAGATAGATTACCAGAAAGATTATGAGTTTAAGGCTTTAATAGTTACTTCGACCTTTGACACATCCATAACTAGTAGGCCTCAGGGCCTTGTTATTTTAGTTAGCCCATAAAGTATTATAAAAACAAATACAGAATTTATGCTAACTCTTAGCCCCCTACCAGTGCTGGGCATATTGCCTGACACATCATAGGTACTGAATAAATGCCTGTTGAGTTATGTACTGACTGTATATAAGGTAAGTCTGCTTAACATACATATTTATTAACTCTAAAGGGTACTTGAGTACATTTGTTGTTTACCTATCTCCCTTTGTTTTCAAATATATCTTCCAAAGCTTCTCCCTTTTCCCTTTTCCTGGTCTCTTTGCCCTCTTCTCAGATGACCAGAAATCAATTCCAGAAATGTCAAAAATTTTCCTATAAAACAAAGGTTAAGGAGCAAATGGCGTCTATATCTTCTCTTAGGTTACCAGGTGAATTATCAGAATTGATGTACTTGGGAAAGCTTGCCTTGCTCATCCCATCCATTAGCCAGTTTGCTTAATCCCTCGTCTAGTATAGCAGATGCATTTTCTCTCTTCCTGTCTATCTTTCATCAGTAGAGCCAATCAAGGATCAACATGGTGGTCAACAAGGAGAGAAAAGAGGAAAACGAAGGCCCTGATAATCCATTGGCTGTACAATCCTAGCCCAAGTAATTAAGAGCTAAATAAATTAATACCAAGCATAGCTACGTTGAATTCTTATTAAAGAAAAGATGATCAAAATAATGACATTTTGACTATGTATATATTCCATCAGCTTAAAAAGAAAGTGTTTTAGTCCATGTTCTTTTGCTGACAACCCAGATATTATAAAGCAGGTCATGAAGCAGGTCCATAAAGTGCTTCCAAACAATTTTTATTGTCTCTGCTTGCTCTAGAAGACTATTGATTTATTTTTCAGTTAACTTTTGAAATTAAAACCCAATTATTTAAAACATGAAGTGTTTAAACCAATGATAGTTGGCCTTCAGGGCATTTGGAGGAAAAAAATGATTTGCTGAGAGGTGCTTATGGCTTTAAGGTACAGAAGAATTCTATTAATACCAACTGGTCATTCATTCCAAGGAAATGTCTTCTGCAGAGACAGTTATTGCTAATATAAGGTATTTTTTTTAAAAAGATTAACATATATGTGATATACAGGGTACTTCCAGGGAGTTAGTGGTCCATACATTGGCCAATCAGAGCAATAAGTACATCCCTCAGCAGTTCATTCAGCTTGGTAATTCACACAGCTAAAATAATTCAAAAAAGGAGCACAGAATTCTGGGAGTGGTGGTTATCTATACTGATTAGGGGAATGTAAGGTTGGGAGTCTTCATTTGATATGTTCTCATAGCATCAAAGAAAATTACTATGAATAAAATATCATTTCTCATATGGGTATGAAATTAAAAGTCTACCATTTGTCCTGTGTTAATAATAAGTTAAGAGGAGGTATCATACCTATGATATTGCACCTGTGGTGGAGTAAATATCCTAAGATGAAACCTCTTACATCATTGAAGGTCTACAGCTTCTTTGAAACTTTTACTCATGGACAGTTGCCTATCAGATATATAAAACTTGTGGCAAATCCAGTGCAAAACCTAATCTAATTCAATATGAGTCATCAGAAATCCTTTTTTATTTGAATTTGTTACCACTGGTCTACCTCACTGAGAGGCTAAATAACTTGCAAGGTCAGAGGCAGGTCTTAAGCACTGAAATTCCTAGATTCAAGGTCAGCTATGGATCCAGAATGCAATCATGGGTATTGGTTCTTATGAAATAGCAAATGATTCCAGTCATTCCAGCAAATATACTACTGATATCATACATGGAACAAAACAGAAAAGAGGTTGGAAGATATTGTTTTGTTTTGTTTTTATCTTTTTTGCAGGGAAATGAGGGTTAAGTGACTTGCCCAGGGTCACACAGCTTGTAAGAGTCAAGTGTCTGAGACAGGATTTGAACTCAGGTCCTCCTGAATCCAGGTTCAGTGCTTTGTCCACTATGCCACCTAGCTGCCCCAGAAGATATTTTTTGATAAAAAGGAAGGTCCTCAAGGTATGTTGGGAGAATACGTCTTGAAAGCCTAGACTAGGTGGTGTATCTTATTTGTAATATTGTATTTCCATTGTATAGATCATGAAACAAGCCAGATGTGTGAGGAGCTCTTCCAGAACTCCCGTTGTGAATCAGTGGAAGAATTTAATGTCCTCATGGCTTGCCAGAGTGGACATCTTTTCTGTCACATTTCTTTTCTATTCTCCCTAACACCCTTAAAACCTCATATCATTGACATTATATTGGTCCTTGTACGCCTATAATTTTTCAACCTATCTCCTTCCCAAGGATGAAGTGCCTGCTTTATGGATTCTTACTCTGGAACCAGAAGGAATGGGTGGAGAAGGTTACAGACTGTACTAAGTCCTCTATACATCCATATTTTCTCATTTTAGTGAGGGATTTCACTGTTTCTTTCTTTCTTTTTTTTTTTTTTAGCGAGGCAATTGGGGTTAAGTGACTTGCCCAGGGTCACACAGCTAGTAAGTGTTAAGTATCTGAGGCCGGATTTGAACTCAGGTACTCCTGACTCCAGGGCCGGTGCTCTATCCACTGCGCCATCTAGCTGCCCCTTCACTGTTTCTTAATAATGATTTTCCATCTTTTGCTGATTCTTTCCTTTACTCAAATCCTCTCCCAATGTCTTCAATGACTATGCAAATAGATTACAATCACTCCCAAGTCCAACAACACCAAAAATTCAATGAATATACATGCCTAGTATTAGACTGTTTTCCAAGGACTTGCCTAGATAAGTTCAGAGAGATATTCACCAGTTTGACTTCAGGGTGATATTATTTTTGACAATAACAGCCCTTAAACACCATCTGTCAAGTTATAGAAAAGTTGTAATTTTTGAATGAAATGAAAGATTCTTGGAGTATAAATGTTATTCTCCAAGCCTTTCTCATTTTCATCAATACCTTCATTCTATACCTCATCTATTGCTATTAGCAGATTTATTGCATAACATTTTTTAAAGAGGGATGTCCCCCAATAAGTTCTCTATCAACAGTCCTTTCTATCTTTAAATTCCACAGTATCTTTACCCATCTTCTATTCCTTTCATTCTATCTCAGGGATAGAAAGCCCCTCCTTCATTTTAAGAATTGCTCATAGGCCTATTGCCATACTTGTCATGGACTTTATTGCATCAATTAACTTTTCCATCTCCAGTTTCCCACTATCTTGGCTCTTCCCCAGCCACTTTATAAAAAATGTTCATTCTTCTGTCAAGAGCCTCTTCCTGGAATCAGAAAGATGTCATTCCATCACATTATCACATTATCAAATGCCAGTCTTTGAAGCTGATCCCTTCGCATTTACAGGAGGCACTTCTTGTTTTCAGGGGATGAGAGTCAGAGAAATACACAGAGATAGACAGATAAAGACAGAGAGAAAGAGATAGAGAGACAAATGGAGAGACAGAAAGGCTATTCTATTGTATGCTGGTCTTCTGGGCTGACTTCCTTCTGTCATTTGGGGATCAGAGAGATCCTTCACTTATCTCCTGATCTGACCCACCTGCCAAAATTCAGATAAAAACAACATTCCATCAGCTCCCCAATTGGTACATTTACCTGAGCTTCCTAACATTCATGATATCATAATATCTAAAGGACTATACCATGAGGCCAAATGCGAAGTGATATTAATAAAACACCTAAAATAATTTGTTAACAAATAACAAAATTCCTCTTCATTTTAACCTTTCAATCTTGGTGATCCTGAACTTCTAGCTGTCATGATTCAAACCTCATTCTCAGTCTCTCACTGCCCTCTCCCTTCTTTCCAGCCTGCTCAACTTAATTCTGCATCCTCCACCACATAATCCACCACACACACACACACACACACACACACACACACACACACACACACACACACACACCCCATGTACTTGAAATCTAACCACTCTTTCTACTGGGCTCTCTTGAAGAATTGCTCCATAGATAACAAATTTACTTTCATCTTAAATCTTTTCCTTTCTTATTCCTTTCATCTTCTAACTCTTATTGTGCCCTGGCTCCTTCCTGATGATATAGCCTCCAGACCATCTTTTCTAGTACTGGTTGCATTTCCCTCACTCTCCCCATTCACTGCTAAAGGTGAGGTAGTTGGAATAATCCTTCCTTTTGTAACGATTGGAATAACGCCACCTGCTCGACACTTACTGTAGAAGAGTTCTGCCCATGAAACGAAGGTCTTTGAGGGCAAGACCAGGAGTCTTTTCTTTGGCGTCAGGAAGTGATGCAGGCTAGTGGGAGGAGGAAGGAAGAGACTGGCGCTCGCTCTGGGGCTCTTTCCTGAGAACTCTGGTGGAGAGCAGAGCTAGAAATGTGCTCTCCCTTTAATAGATAGGAATCTAGGCATTTCTTCTCTCTTTATCAAATTCTTATTCTCCTTAATAAATGCTTAAAAGTCTAACTCTTGCTAAAGCTTATAATTTATTGGCGACCACTCATTAAATAGTTTAGACAGTTTAGCTAGAATTTTAGCCCTTAACACTTTCCATTGACACTTCTAAATCTCTCTCTCAACCTTAGTCACCTAGTAACTTCTCCTTAGATATTCACTTAATCCAGTTGACTTACTATTCCACTCACCATGACAGCATTTCCAAATTTTTTAAGCCCTCCTCAAACTTCCCATGGCTCTCTTTCTGCTACCACTCGGCTAAGAACCTTTTCTGATATTTCAGTAAAACAATTGAGGGCATTCACTGACAGCTTTCTTTTTCCTCCTCTCCAACTCCCAGATGACTTCTGTCATTATTTGTACCTTTGCCCTTGTCTCACATGTTGGCCCTTCTTAACAAGACAAATACTTCTACAGGCACAAATGATTCCATTCAATCCTATCCTATCCTCTATAATTTTTTTTATGATTTTTACATAATTTTATATGATTTTTTCCTCTATAATTCCCACTCTTTTACTTATTTCTCTTTGTGTGATGGCCCTTTTCCTACTGCCTACAAGCATGTTCATGTCTCCTCCTTTCTCAAAAAAAAACATACTTGACCCATCCATTCCTGTTAGCTTTCATACTATATCTCTCTTCTCTTTTGTGGATAAGTTACTTGAGAAGACTATGATAGATGTCTAAACTATCTTTTCTTACACTCCTATTACTCTCAACAATTTGACTTCTAATCTCATTATTCAATGGAAACTACTTTCTTGAAAATTACTAACAAACCATTAATTGTCAAATCTAATGTCCTTTTCTCAATCTTCATCCTTCTTGGCTTCTCTCAACCACCCTTCAATATCTTCTGGTGGCCATTCATCCAGGTCATACATACTAACTGTGGGTATCCCACAAGGTTATACTGGGTCCTTTTTTCCTTCCCCCTCTATAATATTGTATTCACTTGGTGATCTCATCAGCTCTCACATATTCAATTATCATCCCTATTCTGATGACCTTCAAATGTCCTTATTCAGCCTTAATGTCTCCATCGATTTCTTGTCTCCTATTTTCCAAATGGCCTTTCAATTGTCTCTCAAGCTTGAGATGCTATAGCCATCTTAAATTCAACACGTGCCAGACAAAACTTCCCATACCCAGTTCTCTTCCTAAATTCCCTATCACTATACTCTCAGTCACCAAGGCTCACTATTTAGGTGTCATCCTTGATATTTTTCACTCTCTCTTATCTCTGTTATCAAAGCCTGTCAATTTAACTCTCAGAACATCTCTCATATATATTCCTTTTTTTCTTCTGACGCTGACACCACTTTGGTATAGGCCCTCATCAACTCATGTCTAGAATACTGCAGTAGTCTTATGGTTGGCTTCCCTGCCACGAGTTTCTTCACTCCAGTCTATCCTCTACTGCACTGACAAAGTGACCTTCGGGTCACTTTTCACTTTGTGAAAGTCTAACGATGTCACCCTCTCCCACTCAATAAACTCCAATGGCTTTCTATCACCTATAAGATCAAATAAAATATTCTATTTGGTGTTGAAAATATTTTATAACCTGTCTCCCCTACCTTTCCAGTTTTCTTAAACCTTATTCCTGCCCTGGGTAGTCTGCTATAAAGTGGCACCAACCTCCTTGCTGTTTCTCAACTAAGACATTCCATCTCTTGACTACTCCTATTTTTCCTTTTAGTTTATCATGCTTGGAATATTCTTTTTTCTCATTTCCACCTGCCAGCTTCCCTGGTTTTCTTCTCAAATAAATTCCTAGGTAAGATCCCAGTATACAGGAAGCCTTTCCCAAACTCTCTTAATTCTAGTTCCTTCACTCTGTTGATTATCTTTAGATTATCCTGTCTATATCTTGTTTTAATATAATTGCTTGCAAATTGTTTCTCTCATTAGATTGGGAACTCCTTGAGAGCAGGGAGTTTCATTTGCCCAAATTTGTATGTCTAAGACTTAATACAGTACCTAGCACATAGTAGATTCTTTTTTGGTTGTTTTGCTTTTGTTTTTGCTTTTGTTTTTTGTGAGGCAATTGGGGTTAAGTGACTTGCCCAGGGTCACACAGCTAGTAAGTGTTAAGTGTCTGAGGCCGGATTTGAACTCAGGTCCTTCTGAATACAGGGCCGGTGCTCTATCCACTGTGCCACCTTGCTGCCCCACACATAGTAGATTCTTAAAAAATATTTTTATTTTAAATTATTTTAAATCATTGTCCTTTATCCTTGTTAATATCTCTTCATATCAAACCCTTTCCTTTCACTATCAATTTCTAGAAAGAATAATATCTTTGCTTCCTCCATTCACTCCATAATTAATTGGAATTTTTTTGGCTTCCATCATCCTTTTAAGTCTTGAATAATTTCTTTATTTCCCAATCTAATTTTCTTTTCTTGGCCCTCTTTCACTGTTTTTGCAGCATTTGACACAGCTGACAACCCCTTTCCTTGAAAATTCTATCTCCTGATATTAGCATTATACTGATCCTAATCCAGTGGTTGTCTACCTGACTTAAAAAATGGTTCCTAAACTCTGTATGTGCAGGGCACTAAGGATACAAAATACAAAAGAATACTGTCTTTCCCTTCAAGGAGGTTATTTTTTTCTTCCTTGTTTATGGTTTTGTTGTCTTCTTCCTCTTCTCATTTCCTCACTGTGGGTGATTCATAAGTTTCTGTCCTTATCTGATTATTCACTTATCCTTTCTCCCTATGATACCACCTACTATTATAGCCTAAACTCTTAGGAGTAAGACTATACTACGTGATTATTTTGTTTTATTTATACTATATTGTTTTATTATATTATCTTCTACTCTTTCAGATATGTATCTTCATTGTCCATCTGAACACATCAAATTAAATGTCTCAGTGATATATTGTGTCCAGTCTCATTTTATAGACAAAGAACCTGAGGTACAAAGAGCAAGACAGACTTGAGTAGATCATGAAGATATTAAATAGCCTAATCTGTGCACTGTGACTAAAAATCTATTGCTCTTTCTTCTCTATTGTATGGCCTCCCATACAATCTTAGAGCTGGAAGATTTCTTAGAGGAATTCTATTTATTTTACAGATAAGGAAGCTAAAGTGCAACCGTGGAAAGTGACTTGTTCAGCTAGTTATTAGTAAATGTAACTTGAATCCATATATTATGACTGCAGTTCAATATTCTCACCCCTAGAGCATGCTGTCCCTGGCCTTCCCTCTTTTGTAGTTCTAGGAAAGGGAGCAGTGAAGCAGAAAGCTGTATTTATCAACATACTTTGTGGGTCCATGTAGCTCTGGCTAGTAGTTGTGATGAGCAAACTATCAGTGTAAAACATTAAAATCCTAGTATTTCCCAGAAATGAGGACTTTATATTCAGTAAGGCACTTTCCTTGTTGGCATCTGTATTTCTTGAGCTAAAATTGTACCAAAAATAATGAGCCTAGGGGGCAGCTAGGTGGCGCAGTGGATAAAGCACCAGCCCTGGATTCAGGAGTACCTGAGTTTAAAATCCGGCCTCAGTCACTTGACACTTACTAACTGTGTGACCCTGGGCAAGTCACTTAACCCGAATTGCCCACCAAAAACAAACAAAAAAACAAAACAAAACAAAATAGTGAGGCTAGAAACTACTAAAGATAAACTTGACCTAGCTAGGTTAATTTCTAAATATGTTAGAGGTTTTTTTTTTTTTCTTCTTGGATTTGTGCTAGTTGTTACCCAAATATTTCTACCCTATTTTGCTGTTCTTTTTGCAAGTCCCCCCCCCCTCTTTAACCCCTTGGCTAATATATTATCAACTCTTCTATTCCATTACATAATTTTGTAAATGACATGTTTTTGTTCAGTCATTTATTTTTCAGTTGTATTTGACTCTTTATGACCCTATTTGGGGTCTTTTGGTGAAAGTACTGAAGTGGTTGGCCATTCTCTAGTTGATTTTATAGATGAAGAAACTGAGGAAAACAGGGTTAAGTGACTTTCCCAAGGTCAAACAGTCAGTGTCTGAGGCCATGTTTGAACCCAGGTTTTCTTGATTCCAGGCCCAGAACTCTGTCCTCTAAAACTTTTAATGTCTCCTCATGGCTACTTTGTTCTTTGTGATGTGGAAACTACTTATATTGGCATTCAAGGCCCTCCATTATCTTAACCCAAACTAATTCTAAAAAGTATCCAGGAGGCAGCTAGGTGGCACAGTGGATAAATCACTGACCCTGGATTCAGGAGGACCTGAGTTCAAATATGGCCTCACACACTTGACAGTTACTAGCTGTGTGACCTTGGACAAGACACTTAACCCCCATTGCCCTGCAAAAAAAAAAAGAAAGAAAAAAATTATTCACTTAGCATATGAGTTTGTATCTTCCCTTCAAGTCATGAAAATGAAAATAGCAATCCTATGGTTTCAGTTAATGTCAGTATGGCCTGTTATGAAACAGCTGTGGGTTTTTGTTTGTTTTCTTTTTGTTTGATGTTGTTGTTGTTGTTTTTTGTTTTTTATTGTGGGGTGATGAGCTTAAAGTGACTTGCCCAGGGTCACATAGCTAGTAAGTGTCAAGTGTCCAAGGCAGAATTTAAACTCAGGTCCTGCTGAATCCAGGGATAGTGCTTTATCCACTGACCTACCTAGCTGCCCTAACAGAGATTTTTTTTTTTTTAGGGCAATGAGGATTAAGTGACTAGCCCAGTGTCACACAGCTTGTAAGTGTCAAGTGTCTGAGGCTGGATTTGAACTCAGGTTCTCCTGAATCCAGAACTAGTACTTTATCCACTGTAACACCTAGCTGCTCCTGATGGACTGAATTTCTAATAGTACCTTCGGAATTGTCTTGGATCATTTGATTGCTGAAAATAAGCAAGTCATTCACTGCAGATCATCTTACAGTATTGCTATTATTTTGTATACAGTATATTTCACGTTGCATTAGCTCATGTAAGTCTTTCTGGGATTTTCTGATAGCATCCTGCCCGTTATGTTTTTATAATAAACTACATTTATATAGTACTTTAAGGAGAGATTTCCATACAATAAACCCATGAGGTTGATTCTTGCAACAATAGTAATAGATAACATTTATATAGTACTTTATAACTGACAAAGTTTTCTTCACAATAGCCCAGCAAAATACTTACTACACCTCTTATCATCATCCTCAATCAATTCTCATCATCATCATCAATCCATCCTCATTGTCATCAATCAGTACCCATCTTCATCCAATCATCACCAATCCATCAATCATCATCATCTTACATTAATCTTGCATCTGCTTCGAAATTTTTTCAATTACTATTATTAACTGTTTCCCTCCATCCTATTCCCTTCCCCATGATATTTAGTCTAGTTTCTACCTTATTTCACCCTATCCCTCCTCAAGTGATTTGCTTCTGACTGCCCCCTCCTCCAATCTGCCCTCCCTTCTTTTACCCCTCCCTCCTTTTCCCCTTTCCCTCCTACTTTCCTGCAGGGTTACATAGATTACTCCACCAACTGAGTGTGTATGTCATTTCCTCCTTGAGCCAACTCTGATGAGATTAAGGTCTTTGAGCTAATTTTGATGAGTGTAAAGTTCATTCATTTCCCCACTCCTCCCCCATCTCTCCCCAACTCCATAAGCCTTTTCCTGTTTCTTTCATGTGATCCTATTCTGCCTCTCCCATTCCCCTTCCCCCAGTGTATTCCTCTCCCCCCTCAATCTTACCCTAAGGGTGACACAGTGGATAAACCAGCCACCCTGGACCCAGGAGGACCTGAGCTCAAATCTGGCCTCAGACACAAGACACTCACCCAGGAGAGATATTTTGAAAATTATCAGACTACCTAAAAGCCACGATCAAGGAAAGAGCTTAGACATCACCTTCCAAGAAATTGTCAGGGAAAATTTCCCTGATATTCTGGAAGCAGAAGGTAAAATAGAAACTACAAGAATCAAAAGTTTTAAAAAATTGATGTAAAAATTTGTTTTTATATGTTATTTGGAAAATAAAATTCTAAACAGAAAAAATTGTTTATTTAGACTAGCTGATATCTGGACTACACATAAGCCAACCTTATGTTTTATTTCTACTTTATTGTTTTGACTTTTATTTAGACATGTTGAGACACAAGGATTTGTGTCTCTGATTTAAGCATTCAAAAAGGTAAAGAACCTTCCTTTTTTCTACACATAGTTAACCTGAGGCAGAACTTCCCTTTTTATATGTGTCCCTATATCTAAGCAGTGAAGAAAGAATTGTTCCTGGAATTTAAGTGTCCTTTTTTGATGTATTTATGAGAGGCAGAAGGCTTGGGTTGAAGTCCTACTTCACATATTCATGCTGTATGTCACTTAATGACTCAGGGCTCTAGGCAACTTTAAGATTATATGTTGCAAATAAGTCACCAATCTGCACTAATAGAAGGAACTTTCTCATCTGAACAGTCCCTGTATCCCCTATTGAAAGATCCCATAACTATCTCTGACTCCATGAGTGATTATGTTCCACCTAACTATGCTCAAAGGATAATTTAAAGATTTCTCTCCATTCACTAATTTCATTCAAAATGTCTTATATATAAACACTTATTGTGTTTATTGACTGCTATATAGTAGGGAGACATAGAGATAAATAACATATAATTTCTGCTTTCATTCACTTTCCAGTCTATTAGACAAACACTAGTTTGTCACTTTAAATTTTAAAGTCATATTCCATAATTTTATTTTATCATATTAATAAGGTAACCTTATACCATAATATCTTATTCAGTAGAAAAAGAAACTAAAGGTGAGGAAATTTTGAAGCCCATGTATCCCCACGTTATACAGGCTATATATTCTGTGGCTCCTCACGGCAAAAATGTCTTGGAATCAGATCTGATCCATTTCTGTTCTGAGTAGTTTCATATTTCCTTTGGCAACCAGGTGGCCCAAATTCTGAAGCTCACTGTATAAAGGCTTCAGCCTTCTGGTAGTAGGAACTATAGGAGTATGCCATAACTTGGTACATAAGAATTATTTGTAGAATAAATCAAAATCAGAATGGGGTTTCTATTTATAACCTCAGATATCCAGCAGTTTCTAGAATTTAACAAGTGTTGCATAAATAGATTCTGCTGCATCTCCTGACTCTCAGGTTCGGGCATATCTACCCACCTCTACCATATCTCCCTGCCTCTAGGAAATAAAAAACAAATAATCCAAGACTTACGACTACTTAGACCTAAGAACAAATTGTATTTTATGGATTTTTTTCTTAGTAACTTATTACTTCCTTTGCCTGAGAATTATTTGCATCTGGTTTATCATTTTTCACTGTGGTTTACTTCTTTCCACTTTGCTTGGCTTCTCCATAAAGGTTTCCAAACAAAGAAATTTAAGGATGATAATGGAAAGAATGTTTAGAAAATTATTTTAAATCAGTATATTTTACTTAGAATTGAGTACATGGTAAAATGAAAGTAATAACTTTAAACTCATGGGACTTGAGCTTAAATCAGTTTGATTATCTATCTCAAATTAAAAATGAAATGAAATGTTATAACAAAATGCCTCATCTATTTATATCTTCTCCAAGTGATATGGTAATGAAAAAATGCACTATTATCTTTAGGAAGAACCAAAGTTAAAAAAAAAATGTCCTATGTATCTGGACATACCAAGCTTTCCCTATCCTATCCCTTTTCAGGAAATGTTTCTTTTGTGAAACATTCTCCATTAAAATCCTAATCCAGCATTCATTCTATTGGGGCCTGGTAGTAGCACTGGATTTTTAAAAGTTTTATCAGGGGAGTGGACCATTGAAAGGCCTTAATAACAACCTTGAAATTCATGTTTAAAGACTGTTTTCTCTAATTACCAATGTAGTTAACTGGCTTTAAGAAGTTTCTTACCAGATAGTTGGCCTACCAGTGATACCTTTTTAATTTTTTTGTTCATCCAAATTAATTCATGAAGGTCTCTGCTAAGGAATAGAGAGGGACTTAGAATCTGTGTCAATCGAAATAATACCTACACTGAAGTAGTCAGTGGGTCCTTGAAATATTGTTCTCTGTGTCTATGTCTCTGTCTCTCCCTCCTTTAATCCATCCCCATCTCGCTCTTCCCCTTCTTTATTTTATTTTGGTATCTGTCAGTGGCAAAGAGAAAGCTTGCATGATTTATATAAAATCAATTTCATCTTTCTCTTTCCACTGCTCCCTCCTTTATACCCCCCTCAAAAAATGATTGGTTTTAGTGGAATATTCCTAAATATATGATAAAAACTAGCAACCAAGCAACAAAGCAGTAAAAACAGCCATTTGGAATATTTTGTAAAAAATAATCTAATTTGTATTATAAGTGAAAGAAAGCTTTCAAAATGCACTTACTAAGCATATAAAGTACATTCATCAAAAAGTATTACTTTGTAGTTATAGAGCAATAGAGACATGAATATATTATTATCTCATTAACATAAGTAACCATTTATTTAACTACCACAATGAAAAGAATAAAGGAATGAACACAAAAGCATAAGTGTGATATATACACAAAAGACTAAAAAAAGTCGGAGAAAGGAGAAAGCTTCACATGCTGGTGGTAAAAATTAGAAAGCATTACAATTTTTTGTTAGCCACAATGAATAAAAGGCACAGAAATACAGAGTGGTGTGATGAAAAGGACCCTTGATTTTGAAACAAAGAAGGCATCTATATCTGAATTTTTGATTTGTTTGTTAATGAGTTAGGTAAGCACCCAAATGATCTTGGGAAATACCCCAGCCTTCAAGAAGTTTATATTTCAATCAATGAGACAAGATATGTATATATACATATATATATATATACATATATATATACATACACACACACACACAAGAATATAAAGATCATATACAAAATAAAATAAGAGTAAGGCAGTTTCTGAGGGGATCAGGAATGGCTTTGTTCAGAATGTGATGTGCTGGAGTTGAGTTATGAAGGACATAATTGATTCTGAAAGAAAGAAAAAGAGAAACACCTCATTCCAGTCTTGGAAGACAGCAGACAACCAAAGTAGGAGAGGGATGAGGGCAATGAAGGCTAAGTAAGAAATAGCAAAAAGGCCAACGTAGATGAACTATTGAATGTGGAAAAGGGAGTAAGGCTAAAAAGGTAGATTGTGGCCAAGTTGCCCACAGCTTGTCTTCAAATGCTAAACAGAAAGGATTATTTTTTCTTAGAGGTAAATGAGAGCCGTTAGAGTTGATTGAGAAGTAAAAACCCTCTAAAAGATACTCAAGTTTTACTATCAAGCAACTATCCAATGAAATGGCATATATGAAGGTGCTTTGGCAACTGAAAAGTAAAATGTGTGAGTTATTTTGATGCTTCCTATTACACACACATGCCAAATGGCAGCAGGGGACCATGTACTCTCGGAAAAAAAAGCATTACTTTGTATTTAAAGAGAATATTAAATCTTCTAGACCCCTACTAAATGTAACACTTTTCACTCATATCCATTGTGAACAGGCTTTTGTGATTGTTTTCTCACTCCTCCTCTGCCCCTGCACCCTATTAAATCATGCCAAACCTTTATGTTCCATGTGAGGTAATTTACTGAGCAATTTTTGAAATTGTTGCAACATATCCAGCTAAAATGTCTTGTCGCCCCTCCACACAAAACCCCCCACGTTTAAATAGAGCAAATACTTTCAAAGATCAATAGCAAAGTCCTCTCTGAATGAAAGAAGAAAGTCAATTAATCAAATCCAAATCAAAGTGAATGGCCTAAATTTGCTCCATTTAGAGATGAAATCTAAGCATTCAAATATACAGAAAATAAAATACATATGCTTTCTAATAGTTAGCAGCCATTCAATTTCTGTATGACAGTAATACTGCCTAATATTCAATTTCATTTTGCATGATATTATGTGTGATATATTTTCAAAAAGTGTTTTATACCCTCAAATGGTTGGGTAGCAATTGTAATAAAAATAATTCCAAAAACAGTAAGACTTGAAGTAAGAGAAAGACTACAAAATCCTAATTTAAGGGAGAAACTGAAATATTGAGTTGAAAGCTATGTGTCCAGGTGGATTTAGGAACCACCTACTTTATAGGATTGTAGATTTGGGCTTCAAGAGACCTCAGAAGCACTCTAGTCTATGATATCTTAAGTTAGGGTGCAGAAACTTTTTTGAAAATATTAAGCACTTATTTGTTAATCAGCAAATAACTTTCTCAGGATTGCGACAAAAAATGAAATAGTCTCTACCTTCAAAAATGTATGTTTTGTTGACGAAAGGAAATATGTATGGTCAAGCAAAACAAATTCCCACATTAGCCATGTTCTTCCTCAAAAAATACCTCAATCTGTACTGTAAGCCCATCACACCTTTCATGAAGTCATCTGACTTGATGACTTCTTAGTTTATTGATCAGAATTAAGTCCTTCAAAGTTGTTTGTCTTTATAATATTATTGTTAGTGTATTAATCATTCTGGTTCTGTTTACATCAATTTATCCAAAATTTCCCAGGTTTCTCTGAAACTATTTAAGCATTTCTTACAGCACAATAGCATTCCATTGTATTTATATGCTATAATTTCTTCAACCATCTCCCAGTTGATGGGTATACCCATAAGTCTATGGTTCTTTGCCACTACAAAGAAAAGTTTCTACAAATATTTTTTGCACACAGAGTTCTTTCCTTATTATATGATCCCTTTGGTGATATAGACCTACTGGTGGTATTGTTTCATCAAAGAGTATATACAGTTTGATGTTCGTTTTTTTTTTTTTAAACAAAGTTCAAATTTACTTTCCAGAGTGGTTAGATGAGCTCAGAGTGCTACCAAATGTGAATCAATGTAATTATTCTCTCACAGTCCCTCCAATACTTGTCATTTTTTTTAATTTTTTTGTCAAAACTTGACAATCTGATGGATGATACCCCAGAGTTGTTTTAATTTGCTAATCAAAAGTGATTTATATTTTCTAAGTATACCATCCTATCATCTGCAAAGAGTGCCTATTATAATTCTTTCAAATTATTTTTCTTCTCTTATTAGTAAAGCTAATATTTCTACTCTGATATTGAATAAAAGAGGTGATAATGTACATCCCTGTTTCACTCTTGATCTTATTGTGGATACCTCTAACTTATTTCCATTACATTTAATGCTTCCTGGTGGTTTTAGATAGATACTGCCTACTTTTTAAAGGAAAGCTCCACTTATTCCTCTGTTCTCTAGTGTTTTTAATAGGAATGGGTACTATATTTAGTCGAAAGCTTTTTCAACATCTATTGAGGTAATCATATTATTTTGTTTACCTTTATTATTGATGTGGTCATTTATGTTGACAGTTTTCCTGGTATTGAACCAGCCCTGTGTTCCAGGTATAAACCCCATTTAGTCATAGTGTATTATATTTGTGATACATTCCTCTTATCTCTTTGGTAATATTGTATTTAAAATTTTTACATCAATCTTCATTAGGGTAATTGGTCTATAATTATCTTTCTTTGTTTTAATTCTTCCTGGTTTAAGTCTATACTTGTTTCATAAAAGGAATTTTGTAGAACTCTTTATTTTCTTATTTTCCAAACAATTTGGAATTAATTGTTCTTTAAAGGGTAGAATTCACTTGTAAATCCATCTGACGTGGAAGATTTTTTCTTAGGGAATTCATTGATGGCTTGTTCAATTTCTTTTTCTAAAATGTGGTATTTAAGTATTTTATTTTCGCTTTTGTTAATCTGGGGAATTTGGATTTTTGTAAATATTCATCCATTTCATTTAGATTATCAAATTGTTTAGCATACAGTTGGACAAAATAGCTCCTAATTATTACTTGAAATTCCTCTTCATTGGTGGTGAATTAAACCTTTTCACTTTGATGCTAGTAATTTGGTTTTCTTCTTTCTTTTTTTAAATCAAATTAACCAAGGTTTATAAAACCAGCTCGTAGTTTTATTTATTAATTCTATAGTTTTATTACTTTTAATTTTATTAATCTCTCCTTTGATTTTCAGAATTTCTAATTTGGTATTTAATTGGGGATTTTTAGTTTGTTCTTTTTCTAGTCTTTTTAGTTTCATGCCCAATTCATTGATCTAATCTTTGTCTGTTTTATTTATGTAAGCATTTAGAGATATAAAATTTCCCCTAAGAACTTCTTTGTCTGCAACAAATAAGTTTTGGTATGTTGTCTCATTATTGTTATTCTCTTCGATGAATTATTGATTGTTTCTATGATATGTTGTTTCACCCACTCATTGTTTAGGATGAGATGTTTCCAATTAAAATTTAGTCTATCATTCCATGTCATTTTATTCAATATAACTTTTATTGCATTTGAAAAGGATGTATTGACTATTTCTTTCTTTCTGAATTTGACTATGAGGCTTTTGTGCCATAATATGTGGTCAATTTTTGTGTAGGTGCCACACACCACCGAGAAAATGTATATTCTTTCTATCCCCATCCATTTTTCTCCAGAGGTCTAGTCTATCATATCTAACTCTTCTAAAATTCTAATCACCTCATTAACTTCTTTCTTGTTTATTTTGTGGTTAGATTTATCTAGTTCTGAGATGGAAGATTAAGGTACCCCAGCATTATAGTTTGTTTCCTATTCTCTCTTGTAACTCACAAGTTCTCTTCTAAGAATTTAGATGCTATACCACTTGGTGCATATATGTTTAGTCTTGATATTAATTCATTGTTTATGGTAACTTTTTGTAAGGTGTAGTTCCCTCCTTATCTCCTTTAATTGGATCTATTTTTGCTTTTACTTTGTCTGAGATCAGTATTGCTATCCCTACCTTTTTCTTTTGTTTTCCTTTCCTTCCTTTTTTTTACTTTAGCTGAAGCATAATAGATTCTGCTGAAGCCACTTTTACTCTGTGTGTGTCTATTTCGGCTGTATTTCTTATAGCAACATATTGTAGGATTCTGGTTTTTGATCCTCCCTGCTATCCACTACTATTTTATAAGAAGCTTCATTCCATTCACATTCACAGTAATAATTACTAACTGTGTATTTCCCTCCAACCTATTTTCCTCCTATTTGTCTTCTTTTGCCTTTAATCCTTTTTCTCCTCATAAGTTTTGTTTCTTTCTACAGCCTCCCCCAATCTGCCCTCTCTTCTGTCAGCACTCTCCTCCCCTTCTCTACTTAATTGCCTCCCCTCCTACTTCCATGTAGGGTAAGAGGGATTTTTATAATCAACTGATTGTGTATATTATTCCCATTATTATGAGAGTAAGCTTCAAGTGAAGTCCATCTCCCACCTTTCCATCTTTCTCTCTACTGTAGAAAGTTTTCCATGCCTCTTCATAGGAAATATTTTACCATTCTACTTCTCCCTTAATTTTGTATCCAGTGTACTCTGTTCTATCCTTTTATGTCTAATATAATTTTCTCAAATTCACTTTGTACCCATACCTTATGTCTATGTATGTTTCTTCTAGCTGCACTATTAGTAGTATAATTTTTAAGAATTACAAATATAATCTTCTCATTTAGGGATATAAACTGTTTATATTGTATACTTCATATTTTCTTTTCTCTTTTTATCTGTTTATATTTCTCTTGGGTTTTCATATTAGAGATAAATATTTTAATTCAATTCAGGTCTTCCTTTTATGAAAGCTTGAAATCCTTCTATTTTATTGAATGGCCAATTTTTTTTTTCCTTTGAAGGCGTATGCTTAATTTTGATGGGCAGGTGATTCTTGGTTGTAGTCCCAGTTCCTTTGCCTTTGGGGACATCATGTTCCATAACCTCCAAACATTTAATGTTGCAGCAGCTAAGTCCTAAGTAATTCTGATTGTTATTCTTTGCAATTTTAATTGTTTCTTTCTGGCAACTTGCAGTATTTTTTTCTTTACTTGATAGTTTTGTAATTTGGCTATGACGTTCCTTGGAATTTTTATTTTTGGATCTCATCGCTGAAGTGTTTAGTGGATTCTATTAATGTCTATTTTGCCTTCTGGTTCCAGGATATCAGGGCAGTTTTCTTTGATAATTTCTTGAAAGATGCTGTTCAGGTCTTCTTTTTGATTATTGCTTTTAGGTAGTCCAGTGATTCAGACACTGTATCTCCTAGATTAATTGCCAGGTCAGCTGCTTTTCCATTAGGTATTTTAGACTTTCTTTTATTTTTTCATTCTTTTGAATTTGTTTGATCAATTCTTGATATCTTATAAAGTTATTAGCTTCCTCTTCCCCAATTCCAGCTTTTAAGGAATTATTTTCCTCAGCTATCTTTTGTTCTTTTTCCATTTGACCAAATTGTACTTTTTAAGGAGATTTTTTCTTCAATGGATTTTTTAATCTCCTTTTCCATTTGGCCAGTTCTACCTTTTAAGCAGTTCTTTTCTTTTTCCTAGCTATTGACTTTTTTCATAGTTCTTTTGTATAACTTTCATTACTTTCCCCAATTTTCTTCTGTTTCTCCTATATGATTTTAGGCTCTGTTTTGAGCTTTTCCATGAGTTCTTCCTGGGCTTAAGACCACTTCCTGGTTTTCTTTGAAACTTTGCCCATAAGTGTTTTTACATTGCCTTCTTCTATGTTTGTGTCTTGATCTTCCCTGTCATCATAATAACTTTCTATGGTCAGGTTCTTTTTTGTTGTTTTTGCTTATCTTTTTGTTTTTGCTTTTTTCCTTCCTTTTAAATTTGAGCTCTGTTCCTGGGGCAGAAAGGGAATTGTCTCAAGCTTCTTGTGACAGTGGCTACAGGCCCTGCATATCTAAATGCTGCCGTTCTGATGTTGCCTTGAAGTCCATGGGGAACCCTAGTATTTGGTGAACACTGAGAGTGGAGGTGGGGGGGGCTGGCTGGTGCTTTTGGAGGTTCTAGGGGTCTGGCGCTTACCTGGTACTGAGCCAGGGTTCTAGTCTAGGAGCCTGGCCTGTCCTAAAGCCAGTGGGGGTGTTTCTAGGTTGGCATCTACCCATTTCCACAGGCATATTGGAACATGTCGTGTGGGCCTTGTGCTGGCAACTACCCATTTGCTTAGGTACCTGTAGAGTAGGCATTTCAATAAATAGATAATATGTATTGATTGACTGAAAATTTCACTTTTGCAAAGAGTTTGAGCACAAGAACATATTACAGCACATTGTACCTGGAGGGGTACCAACTGGAACAAGGGAGAAAAGACATGAAAAGGACTTCCCAATTTACTAGCACATGATCTTAGGTAAGTCACTTAGCTGTCACTTAAACTTTTGATAAAAAATATTACTCTAGGAAGAGATTTAGGGGTACAACTTAATTAACTTTTGTAGTAGAGTACCCTCAAGAATTTTAACAGCTCACAGCAATAACAATGATGGCCTATTTTATTGATGATAATTATAAACAATGTTAATAATAATTAATAATACCCTCCTTCAAAACCAAACCAATTGTCCATATTATGGGAGGGGAAAAGGCAATAGCAAAGTAAGAGAATATGAATCAGAGTGATGTGCAATGGTGACGCTGTGTGCTCTGAAACTGTGACAGTGTTCATGTTAAACTGTCAGGATTCCTGAAACTAGAATGGGCTCTTGAGATGTTGCAGATTAAATAAGCATCCAAGCCAGTGAGACATAACTGTCTATGGATTTTGAATGTGTATGTGTGTATATGTATTTATGACACATATACATATAATGCATATTCATGTATACACACATATACATATCATACATGCATATATGTATATATGCATATATGTATACATACTTGCATGCATGCAATATATGTATACATACTTGCATGCATGCAATATATGTAGACTGATAACTCAAAATTGTTGTGATGGCTAGCTTGGCAAAGAGGACAGCTATGTGAGTGGCACTCCTCATTGTTGTGGTCCTATAAGAAGTCAAGATACATTAGAACAAATCATAAATATTAATAATCAGGGCAGCTAGGTGGTGCAGTGGATGAAGCATCGGCCCTGGATTCAGGAGGACCTGAGTTCAAATATGGCCTCAGAAACATGACACTTTACTAGCTGTGTGACCCTGGGCAAATCACTTAACCCCAATTGCCTCATCACAAAAAATAATTATATATATATAATTATATATCTATATTATCTATATTATCTATATATCTATATCTATATCTATATCTATATCTATATCTATATCTATATCTATATCTATATCTATATCTATATCTATATATCTATCTATATCTATATCTATATCTATATATATATATATCTATATATATATATATATATATAATATCTGCCAGAAATACTTCAGCACAGAGGCCACTATCCTTGAAGTAGGAAAACCACAAATTAGTTTGAAACGGATGGAATTATTTTTATTATTGGTCAGTACTATATAATAACAGAAGTGAAAACAGATCTTACTTGTTATTAGCAAGAACTTCATACAGCTTTTTGTTAATGATACTTCTAGCTTTAAATTACACAGAACAATGTTGAACAAACATAAACAGTAACAATTACTAAGCCTAAACTAGGTGAAATGAGTGGAAATTGAGGAGTGTCTTTAATCTACATAGAGGAAAGTAACATAGATGCCCTGAGTTATTGTGAAAAAAATAGTATACTTAGAAAATAATTTTTAAAAAATACAACATCTTTCTAAGAGTGAAAACATGTATCAGAATAATGATGTCAAAATGGAATAATCTTTAAAAGTTTATATCTGTTGTAACCATCATAAAGGAATGAATCCTTCTGCCATATATAAGAGAGAATGTAGAAGATGTTTCAGACATAAAATACAATATAGGCTATGACTAATATAATGGCAGAGATCACAAAAAATAAATTTAAATCTATATGGGAATACTCCAAAGGACAAGAGTTAAATAATTTTATGGCAGAATCAGGTTTGGAAAAATGTTAAAGACATATAAAATCTTTGGAAACATATATCAATATCTAGCCAGTATGTTGACTAGAATACCTGAATGTCAAATTCCTCAATTAAAAATAACAGAAAAGAAAGAGGTGAAATAGAATCCAAACAAAAAAGTATATCATTAATACACGATGCCCTTCATCAATAATTGAAAAGAAAAGCCAAAGGGCTGTAGTTATATAAGGAGTCAAAGCAGAACAAAAAATAAAAATAAACAATTCAGTATCAAACAAAAAACGTACTATAAACATTGAGAAGCAATTCTGAAGAGAAAAAGGAGCCGCAAAAAAAAAAATGTTTAAAAAATTCTAGTGTTCTAAAATGTAGAATTTTACAAAAACAATTTGGATCAAATATGAGATTGAAACCTTGTGTACTATTAATATACTGGATAACAGAACAATTATAAGAAGGAAAGTGATTAAATTCTAGTTTCTTCATAAAGTACAAAACAGCAACTACAGATATGAATGATTAATTATTTTCTCTAACACTTCATATTGCTAACACTTCATGAATTACCAGCAAAGAGCTGTTTCAGTTTTCTGTCATTCACAAGCAAAATTCCATTTTTCTCAACAAAAGACATCATGTTTTTATGAGCAAAATATTAAAATACTAATCATCCCACTAAGTAAAAGCCACATGTATATTTATGCACTTTATGCAATACATTCACAGGTTGTATTTCTCAGAATTATGTATGTAGACATATAAACATATACAAACAATTATATTGGAGAAGGAGAAAAAAGGATGCACCAAAAAGGCCTTAGGGTATAAAGACCAATTCCCTATCAAATAAGCAATAATTTAACATGCCACACAAAAGAACCATAACAGTTACACTTCAGCTTTTTAAATTACTGCAAAGAATCTTTGACTCTCAAATACAAATATGTTTTTAAAAAGATCCAAACATAACAAAAATGGATGAAAATGGGTTACTAAATGTTCATGAGAGAAATTGTTTTCCATTTAAAACTCTCTAACAACAAAATAGTATCAAGAAGAATTTATATAATATGTACTATCTTTCAGAAGATAGCTTAAATCACATTTTTGCTTTTCTCTGTATCCCCAGCACTTAGCACTGTGACTGATAAATAGCAGCTAATTAATAAATGCTTTCTGACTAATTGATTAGCATTAATTCCATTATCATTTATACTTAGTAGAACTGAGCATGGTTTTCAAGTGAAAGAGGAAATAATGCAAAAATATTGACACAGAGGTCACCAATTTATGTGGATTTGATGCAAAGCATTTTTTGAAAAATAATCCAAAGTTATCAAAATGTTTTTGTAACTCAGGAAGTTTAAAATTCTTAATGTGCACAAATCAAGCAAATACTGATTATTTTCATCTCGGACCTGGAGATCAAATTAAACCAGTGGATGAAGACAGTAGTGAAAAAACATTTTGTCCTTTGCTATATAGTGCATTAATCACATGACCATTTAAGGAGAATGTTGAGGTGGTGTATGTGAAGAGGCTTATGGGAATCCTGAATTCAAAGATTAATGTAAAGAATTCAGATAGAACAATTAACAACTATGCAATACCAATCCTAACAAGCTATTTGCATGGTAAAATGGATGAAGATTATTTTGAAGGTATCCAAAGAAAAACTCAAACTTCTTTGTAATTTGGAGATTATAAATATTCAGCATAGGAACATGTTTTTTAAGTGACTGAGGGGGCAGCTAGGTGGTATAGTGGATAAAGCATTGTCCCTGGATTCAGGAGGACCTGAGTTGAAATCCAGCCTCATATTCTTGACACTTACTAGTTGTGTGACCTTGGGCAAGTCACTTAACCCTCATTGCCCCGCTCCCTATATATATATGTGTGTGTATTTTATATATGTATATATATAATTGTGCTTTTCATATATTATAATGACCACTGGTCATGTGTTTCAAGGTATCTAAATGTTAAATTTTTGTCACCCATAACAATATGCTGGACAATTTTCACCACTTTTTTATCGGTGTGGATTAATAAGTCAGAACTAATTCAGTATAAATTTTCTATTATTTCTAGTGACAATGACTTGCTCTTAAATCATTATCATAAACCTCTCCATTTTAATAAATGCATTTTTAAGATTCATCCATTTTCCCAATATTTCTTTGTGAACATATTGCTGGTTGAATTAATGTTCCAATCACTCATGAAAAGCCTTTTAGTCATTTCATAAGCTGAAGATCACTTTAAGTAGATTTGATGTGTAATTGATAATACCTAATGTCAGCCTTTTTCATTGTTTTGCAAAGTTCTTTTTGTTCCAAAATATCCATATATGCATACAAATGCATACATATATGTTAATATATGTATGTGTGTATATACATACATGCATACATACATACATATACCTCTTAAGAATGTGCTCTGAGAACCTCTAGGAATCCTCATCTTTTTTTGACAAGGAAGTGTTCAATTTTCTAAACCTTCCTGAGGATATGGGTTATTACCGTTATAAACTTACATGTAGTCTTGTGAAATTTGCAAGGACGTTTACATTAAATATCACATTTGAGCTTTATAATAACTATTATTATGGTAGCACTATTATTTTTCCTATGTTGCATATGAAAACACTGAGGATGTCACCCAGGGTGACATGGATAGCAAATTTCTGAGTGAACATTCAAACATAGGTCCTCCTAATTTCAGATTCAGACCTCTAACCACAGTATCATGCTGATTCTATCTTAGAGTTAGAGGAACAGAGGAAATTCGGGGATGATCTGGCATTTACTATAAATTTTGGAAGAGAAATTTCCAAGGTTCAGAGGAAGGAGTGATGGGATTTTTTTTTCATAGGCTAAAGGATGAGACACTCTTGCATTTTGAAGACAAAGAGAAATTTTTTAAATGGGGAAGAAAATGAGAGTTTTCTGGAGAATAATGTGGATGTACATAGTACTCATTGACCAACTGAGACTTTGAAATAGATGTATAAAGGAGGGAATCAAGGAAAGTTAATAAAGGTAAAATACAAACGAACAAAACAAGTGAAAAATAACTTATGTAAATTGACAATACAACTCTCAACTGTATTGATAAAGACATAGACACAAAACATCCCTGGAGAAATGAAATTAAATTATGTATTTTGGCAGAGAAAAGGAGAGAGACAGAGATAGAAACAGAGAAAGAAACAGAAAGACATAGAAAGAAATACAGAGTTAGAGAGAGGCAGAGAAAGACAGAGGCAGATAAAGAGAGACAAAGATATAGAGAGACAGAGGTAAAGGAAGATATTCAGAGATTCAAAAGGGGAGAGAGAGAAAGAGAGAGAGAGAGAGAGAGAGAGAGAGAGAGAGAGAGAGAGAGAGAGAGAGAGAGAGAGAGAGAGAGAGAGAGAAATGAGAGAGAAATATGCATTATTTTTGGATTATAAATTGAGCATTAGAAAAGATTCCCAAGGTTATTTCATCCAATTCCATAATTTCCCCTCTTTCCTTCCCACTAAGTCTGTATTGGTAATCTGTTTAGCATGTTCTTCAATTTCCTCTGTTAAGTTGGAGGGGGAAATCAAAAACAACTTTCCTAGTTCTCTGCTCCTTGGAAGTGCTTAGAACAAGTGGATGCTTTCCCCCATATTAAGGGAAAGATCTATTTTGAGCTGATAAAATTCACTTTACAAAAAAACATGGACATCTCACCCTTAGTTACTACTTTTGTCTTCTAGAATTTTTGAGCGTTTTTTGTAAATACTCATGTGACTTTATTCCAAAATTAAAACAGTGAAGACACTTTTATAAAACAAAAATAGAATCACAATGTGTTTATGCTACATAAAATGTGCCAAATTATATGGTACCTTTTCTCCTTTTAGAGGATAGAGGCAACATGATATAGTGGCTAGATAACTGACCAGAAAGACCTGGGTTCAAGTTTTATTTCTTACACAAACTGGTATTTTGCATCTGGTCAAGTTATCTAACCTTGCAGTACTCAGAAAAGGAAGCTCTAAGAAAATAAGTTGCAAAAAAAAGATGCTGGTTTGCATAGATAGAGTGCATTTACTTATCCAGGCATTGCTTTTACCTGTGAAATCAAAGCTCTCATCCCTAACCTATCCTTAAAACTATTGTTATTGGAATGAATAGTCTATTTGGTTGAGAAATTCAAATTTAATATAAATAGAATAATCATTAATTAATATTATTATTAATATATTGTGGGGACCAATTTTTAATTGGGGTGTGATAGCTAAGCGGCTAGCTGCAATATTGGGACAAGGAAGGAGACCAGCAGCCTCCCTCAAAACAGAACGGGATTTATTTTAACAAGAACAAACTTAAAAAAAAAACCCACAAACAGGATCAGTAGGATCAAGGGAAAGGAAATAAAATGGGGAAAGGGAAATTATACAACCTTAAAAGATACCACTGCTCAGGAATCAGCTGAGAATATGCAGCAGACCTCCTGTTGTTTCAGTGTCCTGCTAGAATGCCCACTTCTCCTCCCCAAATCGCAGAAAAAACCCCACACAGCCCCAGCCAATAGGATGGCCGCTCTGACGGTCACATGACTGCCCTCACTGGGCTTCCAATCAATATCATTTTGCCAGGTCCATGTAGGTGTCGGCAAGTGGTGATGATGTGAGGTGCCAGCACCATGGCAACCACCAGTGCACGCCAAGGCATAAAAACCTCAAATAAAAATTAATTCTTTACAATATCTAATTAATTAATTTATATAATTTAATGCATATATTATGTATATACATTATGTGTGGATATATGATTATGTGCATGTATGTTAATATAAATGCATGTGTATGTGTATGTGTGTGTATATGTATATATGTATATACATGCACAGATATGTTCTTTGCTGCCACATTTTGCTTCATCATGTTACAGGAATAAAAATTGGATAGATTATAGAAAACAAGGCTGAGTATAATTCATGGATTATTTCCTTCAAAATATATTATTTTAAATGAACATCTTTTGGATGTAGTCAAATAATTTTTTCAAAGTATTTTTTCTTTGAGAAAGAAATAAAATGTTAGTGATAGCATCACCAAATTTCTATTTCAGTGACTAAGAACAATACATCTGGGCATAAGTTAATGGTTTACATATTAATTATCTCATCTCTCTGATGGGCAGAAAATTAATATAAATGCAGTTTAATTTGTCATTTTATTTCTACTCAGCTTAGCTCTCTGAAATTTATTATTGGCACCATCAAATTGTTCTTTGCAATTCTGAAGCTTTTGAGAATGAAAAATGTGCACTATTGCAAAGGAAGTAAAATTTTCCTCAATGTAATTAATATACATTTTTTATTTTTATTGTTTGATCAATTATATTTGAAGGTTATAAGATAATGCAATGAAATTTTGATTGATATATTCAGTCAATATTTCTATTCTTTAGGTGCCAAAACACATTTCAATAAAAACAATTATTAAAATTATTTTAGAAAAGAAAAATATAATATTTTAATAAAGATTTCCTACTGGGTCTAAGAAGGTATGAAATCATATATAAAATAAAATAGATATTAAGAATTTTCTACATGATATGAAAATAACTGATGGATTGTTTCAATTCAGTGGAAAAACAATAGAAATCTTGACTTATTTAAAGTTTTTACCTCACCAACTCATAGGTTTCATTGTATGTAGTTTGTGTTACGTCTAATGTCTTGAGTGATATTTATAAATGATGTTCATCTATTAACAGCCATCATGTCCTGGTTTAGGGTTTGGTTTTGTGACTAGATTTTTAAATCTAATGTTTTTGTGAGTCCTTACCTGCCCCCCCCAACCCCAATGTGTGTGGGGGAACTAACTAGAATTTACTTATAAATTAGAATCTTCAGCAACAGTATTTGGGTCTTAAGTATTTATTAAAGTATATTAGAAGTTAGTAAAGATAGAACATGTGGAGTTCAGAAAGATAGCCAAAGCTTATCTACCCTAGGGTTCAGAATTGACTCCTTTTTCTTTTTCCCTTCACCACCAATCTGAGATTACAGAAGGAAAGGGACCAGATCCAGAGAGCCATCTTCCCTTCCTACTTCCTGTCTCCCTCCCTGGGAAGAGGAAGTACTTTAAGCTGATTGGTTGAGAGTGGTCTCATGTTGAGGTCATATTCTACAGTTTCTGAGAACAACACCCCACTTAGGGCTGGTCAGGTGTGGTATTGATTTAATCAACCTTAAGTAGGTTCTTAGTCAGTCTCACCCAATTCAATCAGTTCTAAATCTATCTCCAGGTTGGGATTTTGGACCTCTGCCAAATCGCATTAGTCCTCTGTATCTCTCTGAGATGACCTATTACTGTTGTGATTTTCTGTACCTCTTTCTACCTCTCTGATAGGATCTATAATTATTTTGCTTCTGCCTCCTGAAGGGGTTTCTAAATTCACCAGTCATCTTCTGTCTGAGTTTTCTTTGCCTCATCCTACACTACTGCATTTTGTGTCCCTATCTATTCCAGTAATAACAAAATCTAGGGGGTGGATAGCGATTCCCCACTACCTGATCTTGCTGCCTCATGGTTTCCTGCACTGGAGCTAAAATGCCCTGTCTGTTACTTTCTTCTCTCTCATTTCCTTCATAAATATATGTTGCAGGGGTGGAGCCAAGATGGTGGAGGAAAGACATTAAATGCACAGAGCTCCTGATACAATTACCCCAAAACAGCAATAAAAGAACCCCTGGAACAGAAAAACCCACAAAAATATGGGCTGAGATTATTTTCCAGATATAAATAGATTAAAGGTGGCCGTGCTGGGCTATGAGTGAAGAAACACCCCATGATTGTACCAACAGAGACCTCAGGGACACCACACCAGAAGAATTTAAATCCCAAGCCTCCAAAACAGCTGCAGCATCAGTGTATTCTTGAACAGAGCTTAAGGTTGGGTGAGAGGGCTGAATGGCTGGCCAGTGGGAGAGGGGGATGTGCAGGGGTATCAGCGGGATCTAAGGAAGAACTCGGCTGTCCCACCCCAGCAGGGAACCAGGAAGAAATCCAGAGTGGCAGGAGGCCCAGGTTGGGGAGGGGCACAGTCTCTTCAAAGCTAAAAACCATGACAGCATTCTGCTGGCTGGTTAAGTAGCAAGTTGGCTTGAGTTTAATTTCGAACCAGAGAACAGGCTAGGTGACAGAAAAACCTGCCCTCCCTCAAACCAAAATACCTGGGACCCTCTGAAGCTGGGGACAGTAGTATAGCTTAGAAGCAGGGCCCCCTAGTGGGGAATTAAAAGTCAAGTAAAGGATGAGCAAGCAAATAAAGTTCAGAACTATAGAACATTTCTTCAGCAACAAGGAAGATCAAGGTGCACCCTCAGAAGAGGATAACAATGTCAGGGCCCCTATATCCAATGCTTCCAAGAAAAATATGAACTGGTCTCAGGCCATGTAAGCTCTCAAAAGAAACTTTGAAGAGCAAGTAGGAGAGGTAAATGGAAGATATAGAGAGAAGAAGGAAAGAATGGAAAGAGAAATGAGGGCAATGCAGGAGAGTCATGAAAAAAAAGTTAACAGTTTGAAAAGTCAGATGGAAAAGGAGATAAAAAAGCTGTCTGATGAAAATAATTGCCTAAGAATCAGGATTGAATAAATGGAAGCTAGTGACTTTAGGAGAAACCAAGACATGGTAAAGCAAATCCAATTGAATTTAAAAATAAAGGCAATGTGAAATATCTACTTGGAAAAACATCTGACCTGAAAAATAAATCCAGGAGAGATAATTTGAAAATCATTGGACTACCTGAAAACCATGACCAAAATAAGAGTTTAGAGAGCATCTTCCAAGAGAGTGTCAGAGAAAATTGCCCTGATATTCTAGAAGCAGAAGGTAAAATAGAAATTGAAAGAATCCACAGATCACCACCTGAAAGAGATCCCAAAAGGAAAACCTCCAGGAATATTATAGCCAAATTCCAGAACTCCCAGGTCAAGGAGAATATTGTAAGCAGCTAGAAAAAAAGGAATTCAAATACTGTGGGTCATGAAAAGGTTAATCTGTTTATATTCATACATGAGAAAATAATACTTCCAACTCATAAGAACTTTTTCAGTAAGGAATACACAGAGGACACAGATCTGAACAGAATATGAAGGGATGGTATTTGTAAAGCATTTAATTTTTTGAAATTTCTTTGTGGAGCAAATAGGGTGGGTTGTCTTTTGTCTGGGGCTGGATTTGGGCTCTGGGCCTCCTGGACCCAGGGCTGGTGCTTTGTCCACTGTGCCACCTAGCTAACCCATGATGACATCTTTAAAATAGTGTTGAGGGGTAGAAGGAATAAACTGAGCATGAGGGAAGGGGAGAAGTGGACTAGGGAGAGGTAGCTCACATGAAGGAAAGAAGAAAAAAGCTTATGGAGGGGAGGGGAAGAGGGTGAATGAGAAGGGGAGTGAGTGAACCTTACTATCACCAGATTTAGCTCAAAGAGGGAATAACATACTCAAGAAGGTATAGTAATATATTTTTGCCCTAAGGAAAAGTGGAAGGGGAAAGAGATGGTGGGAAGGAGGGAAGGGAACTTTGGGGGAGGGAGTTGCAAAAAGCAAAACACTTTCAAGGAATTTGAAGATGTTCTGCATAACAGCACATGTATGACATGTATTTAATTGCTTGATTTCATGGGGAGAGTTGAGGAGGGAGGGAGGAAGAAGGGTTTGGAGAACAGAGTTGGCTCAAGGATCTTGTCCTCATCAGAGTGGGTTCAAGGAGGGAGTGGCGTACATACCCAGTTGGGAGGAGTGGTCTATTTGACCCTGCAGGAAGGTCGGAGGGAAGGAGGATGAGGAGGGAGTGGGTGAATGGGGGGAGGGTAGACTGGGGTAGAGGGCAGTCAGTGGCAAGACACTTTTGAGGGGGAATGGGGCAAGGTAGGAGGAAAGATAGAGTGGGTATCATTGGAGGGGAGTGGGATAGAGGGAAATGGTTGTGATGATTTACTACAGTGTCAGGGTGTATGATGCCTACTCTGCTGGGCTATTGTAGAGAGAATTCTTTGTAAAGTTTGGGGTACTATATGGAGGTTGTGATGAGCAGGATGCTATCAGAGAAACCTGGAGGGACTCAAATGAACTGAAGCAGAGAGAAGTGTACTGTATACAAAGTAACAGCATTAGTGTGGGATGATCTGCTGGCAAGCACATTGTTATTTTTAGCAAGGCAATGATCCAATATAACTCTGAAGAACTTATGAAAATTGAAATGTACCTACAGAGGAAGAACTGATGGTATCTGAAAACAGACTGAAACAGATTTTTTTTGACAATTCCTTAATCTGAAGTTTTTTTTTTAATCTGTATTCTCTCACAACCTAGCTAATGTAGAGTTGTTTTCCATGACTACTCATGTATAATTTTTATTGAATTGCTTGAGTTCTTGGGGTGGGGGTGGCAAGGTAGGGAGGAAGAGAAGTTGGAACACAAAGTTTAAATAAAACTGATGTCAAAACCTGATTTTACATGTAATTTGGAAAATAAAATTCTAAGATAAAAATAAAAGAAATAAGTAAATATATGTTGCTATTTATTTAATTCTGTCAGTACTCAGAGCATTCCAACCTGGACACTGCCTTTCCAAATATTTCTGTATTTCTGACAAAGATTGGTGCACAAAATGGCTAATGATAAGATGTACATCTCTAGAATCTAGTGGGTTTAAGCTAGTATATAGTGTTTGGTACTCTTACAATCTGTAATATAATCTATTAGATCTTTCATTAGGTTCCTGAACTGTATCTCTAAATTTTTGCCAATCATCGGTCTTGCTAGCACAGGATTCCATTGCCTTTAACAATGTTTCCTTTGCTTCCTACAACTTATTAAAATGCTCAGGGACACTGGGGTCCCAGTTAGGGTCTTCTAAAGGCCATTGAATAGCAACTTTTTCTGATGTTTCTAAGGAGTTTGCTGTGGCTATTAAATCAGCTCTTTCCCCTGGGGATAAATATAATTTCCATGAGATCAGTAACATCATTCTAAGTGGGCTGATATCCTCTGAAAATTGCCCTAAACTGGCTGATAACTGCTGTGGGATCCTTATCAAATTTAGGAATTTCTCGTTTCCAAGAACTCAAATATTTGGGCCCAAAAGGTGTGTGTTGTCTTAGCTTTAGTACAGCACTGTTTAGAACGTGGGTGAGGATCTCTTTAAGGGGAAGAATTTTGATGTTCTCTGTCTCTTCTACAAGTGAATCTTCTCTTTTTTTCGTTATTCTTTTTTTTTTGGTTGGCATAGAGGAAATAGAGGGGTAGGGAATAGGAGTTGGGTCCTCTAAAGGTGAATTTTCTCTTTTTGTCTATTTTCTTTTTTGGGTTGGCATGGAGTAAATAGAGGGAGAGGGAATAGGAGTTGGGTCATTTGGTGTTTCAGCCTGAGAGAAAGGCTTACATTCAAGTCTGAACTTGAATGCCCCTTCTCTTGCATCCCCTTGGGTCAGTTCCTTGCTTGCTATATTCCAGAGATCCCAATAAGTTAAATCTTCAGGGAAATTAAAGTGTATTAATTGCAAATATTTCAATGTTAGGGAATCAAAAGATCCATCCTCTAACCATTCGTTCTCTCATAAACTAAAATATTTTTATGCCACATAAAACACAGTTTGAAAAGCTTTGCTTTATTCATGCCTGGCTAAAGTAGTAGTTTATAAGAATCCTATGCTGTGAGAATCCTTTCTAGGGGAGACCCCTGTATTATTATATGGTAGGTTTGGGTATTTTCAGTGCTCCTAGTATTTTTAGTTCCCCTGGTATTTTAGTCCCTTTTTTGTAATTAAAAAATTTCCTCACCATAACATAAAGGCAAGTAAAAATAGGAATAAAAATAGGAATAGAATATTCAAATTCAAATGGACCAAGTTTAAAGATGATCTCAATCTTTGCTTGTATGAATAGCCAGGCTAAGGTACTTAAGATATTATTATCTTCTTCTGAGGGTGTATTCTGGTCTATCTTTCCCCCAAAGACACTCTATATCATTGGCTGTTTTCTTTGCCAACTCATCTCAAGCCAGAAGTAGATATCTGACTGAAATCTTATTCTCTGTGTTTGGAAACTTGGTGTGCCTGTGCCCCTCTCTCACTGGGCCACCAACACTCTATTTGGTCCACTGGCCCAGAACCAGGGTGCTTCATCCCAACTCCAGCAAAGAGTACAGCCACTTCACACTGGCCAACCACCCCACCCCCTCACTGGGCATAAGCCAAGCCCCAGAAGAGGCTGCTGGTGCTAAAGCTTTGGAGGTGTCGGTTCTTAGGTGGGTCAGAGCCATATGCTGAGCTCCTCTTTCAGCCTGAGCAACAAGTAATCTCAATTGCCATTTCTGGCTGGAAAACTATCTCACTGTTCTTATATGAGCAATGCTGCTTTGTTTTGCTTTGTTTTGTTTTTAATGGCATTATTTGGGAGTGAGTGGGCAGATTTTTTCAGGAGCTAGGGGGAATCACAGCCTCTCCTCCACCATCTTGGCTCTGCCTAAGGTACTTAAGAGGTTAAGGAGATCCATTTGAAAATTTAAAGGGACAGACATGTGGAAATAGGAGAACATTTCCCACTTAACATGAAGATCAGAAGATTGAAGTGGTTCAGCACTCAACTTTGTGGGTCACCAACTGTGATATTTAAAAATCTAATGTGTGGTCACTGTTTCTACCCCCAGTGTGTGTGTGTGTGTGGGGGGGGAGAGAACTAGCTAAGGTTTACTTATAAGCTAGAAATGTCAGCACCAGTTTTCAGTTTCATTTAGAAACATAATCAATGCCTGTCACACTTTATCCTGCAGGAATGTGATCAGAACTACCACAAACTAAGAAGGATGACAATGATGATGATAGCAGCTAACATTTATATAACACTTACTATGTGCCAGGAATTGTGGTAAATGCTTTATAAACACTATCTCATATACTCCTCACAATAACCATGGGAGTAGGTGCTCTTATTATCCTCATTTTACAGATGAGGAAACAGATGAACAGTGCTTAATTGACTTGCTTACTCAGGTCTTCCAAACTTCAGGTATGGTGCTCTATGTACTACACCATGTACTTGGCCCTAAAGGACTGGTTTCAAGCAAACAGATATGATTAGGTGTCACCTGCAGAAGGGTCAATGTGAATGAATTTTCTAAGTCAAATGTAAATTATGTTGGTAGGGCAGATTAGTCAGTCAAAAATCAATTAAGCCCCTACTAGGTGCCAACCACCATGCTAATCACTAAGGATACAAAGAAAGGCAAAGAAATGTTTTCTGTCCTTGAGGAAGTCACAATGGAATGGGGAAAACTGCAAATGGCTATAAACAAGTTTTACACACACACACACACACACACACACACACACACATATGGTAAACACTTAACAGAGGGAAGGCACTAGAGTTGAAGGATTGGGAAAACCTTGTAGAAGGTAGGATTTTATTTAGGACTTGAAAAAGAACCAGGGAGCCAGGAAGTGATGAGAATGGAGACCATTCCATGTATGGATGGATTTGCTTTTTTCCCAAACTCATCCTATCATTTTTATTTTCAACATGACCACAGATTCTCAAAAAGTCTTCAGGGATGCCCACATGTGTGCATGCATGTATGTATGTATGTAAGTATGTACTTTATGTTGTTCTCCTTCTATTGTCCCATTCTACATTTGTTACTCTTCTTATAATTAATAACAGCAACATTGATAACAATAATTAATTTCCTTTTATTCTTCTGATTTCCCTAGTATAAGAATCTCCCTTTAAATATATAAATGATGGAAACTAACAATCTTATACAGTAATGTGAGGCACTGAGAGATCAAGTAACTTGGGATCATAGAGCTAATGTGTATCAGAGACAATATTTGAAGCCATGTCATTTCAAACCGGAAACAACCCAGCTCTCTATTCATAATTTGTTACATCAATAATACAACCAGCTCTGGATTAGGGTGAAACAAAGAATTCCCATAAAGGGATAGCAATATTCAAATTCCTAGTACATATTCTTATTGAGTTAGAAATCAATGACCATATTTTAAATAAATATAATTTTTCATGGTACAAATCTGAATACATACCACCACTTCAGTAGGTTCATGATTTGCACCAATTTGGAGCTAGCTTTTGTAAAAATATGTGTCTGGGGGCAGCTAGGAGGTGCAGTGGATAGAGCACAGGCCCTGGAGTCAGGAGGACATGAGCTCAAATCTGGCCTCAGACACTTAACACTTACTAGCTGTGTGACCCTGGGCAAGTCACTTAACCCCAGTTGCCTAACCCAAAAAAAAAAAAATATGTGTCTAGCTCTTTATATTTTTCAAGACAGTTTCACATATATTATTTTACTTCACAAAAGACAAGGAGATGTTGCTAAGGTACATTTTCTTCATTTAAAACTGAAGTACAGAAAGATTGTGACTTGACGAGTACCATACAATGAGTTCTCAGAGGAACTAGAGACTAGTTTGAAAATCTTCTGATTGCAAGTCTAGTGTTCTTTTTAATAAGGCAGACTGCTTTTAAAAAGCAATTAAGAGATGATTTTAAAATCATTGCTGTGAAGCACTTGAATAAATGTTTGAGAGTTAAATGCAGACAAAAATCATATATCCAGTCACATCAAGTCTATACACAAAGGAGATACAGGGGCAAAAAAAAAATAAACTCAGAATGCAATTGCTCAGCTGAATTATCTGGACTTTCCTCTTAAATCCTGCCTCCAGTTTCATAATTATTTCTAGAGGTAGGCTGCTTTAGGATTCTGGTAAAAACTTCCACATACTAACTTATATTTTATGTATTTTAATAAAATCTCTTTAGTCTATATATGTATACACAATTTTAATACTAATCATTTTTGTGAGTTATTGGTAAGTTGACCATGGTCAGAGAGCATTGTCTAATATGTACTCTGTTGCAGAGAATGCAGATAGAATTAGTTAAGCCATATCCCTTACAAAGAACTTAATCTATCTTCATAAATCAATTAAATGACAATTTAATGACAATAAATAGCCAAGTATTAAATCATGTGTTTAAAATGTATAATTGAAATTGTGGGGACCAATTTTTAATTGGGGAGTGTTAGCTAAGTGGCTCACCGCAATATTGGGGCAAGGAAGGAAACAGCCTCCCTCAGAACAGATCAGGATTTATTTAACAAGAACAAACTTAAAAAAACTCAAAAGACACAAACAGGATCAGTAGGGTCGAGGGAAAGGAAATAAAATGGGGAAAGGGAAATTATACAACCTGAACTACACTACCACCCAGGAATCAGCTGAGAACACATAGCAGCATTCTGTCGCCTTCCAGCTTCAAGCTAGAATGACGAATTTCCTCCCTCCTTCCCAGCAAACCCCAGTCTGACCACACACAGCCCCCAGCCAATTGACTGGCCACTCTGATAGTCACATGACTGCCCTCACTAGGCTTCAATCATTATAATTTTGCCAGGCCCATGTAGGCACTGGCAAGCAGTGATGACATAAGGTGCCAGCACCATGGTGATGGCTACACCCAGTGGATAGAGCACAGTGCCATTTGTGGAGCCCCAGAGGCCAGTGTGCATGCTGAGTCTTTTTTTGTTTTTGTTTTGTTTTTTTAATTCTAGCCAAAAGATGGGGTCATAAAAACCTCAAATAACAGTTAATTCTTTACAAAATAATATTGCTTGCTTTCTCAATGGGTGGGGGAGGGAGAGAATTTAGAGCTCAATTTTTTAAAAATGCTGAGGTCAATTAATTAATTAAATTAAAATGTGTTTCAAGCTATGTATGTACTTTGTATGTTTCAGGGAAGATAAAGATCAATATAGGTATACTCAACAGAGGGTGTCCAATGAGAAGTAGGTCTTGCAGGACCTAAGATAATACACCAAGGTATAGAGGGATAAACTTGGAATCAGAAAGACTTCAGTTCCTAACTCCATTTATATGTTAATATGGGAAATTTATTTAAACTCTCTGAGCTTCAGTTTGTTATGAATCTGTAAAGTGGGAATAATTACAAAAAAATAATCACACCTACTGTACTTCTCAAAGTTTTTGTTAGGCTCAAATGCAAACTTTAAAGGACTGGGGGCAGCTAGGTGGTGCAGTGGATAAAGCACCAGCCCTGGATTCAGGAGGACCTGAGTACAAATCCGCCCTCAGACACTTGACACTTACTAGCTGTGTGACCCTGGGCAAGTCACTTAACCCTCATTGCCCCACCAAAACAAACAAACAAACAAAACACACACACACACACACACACACACACACACACACACACACACACACACAGCCTACTAAACCAAGCTTTAAAAGACCAAATAAATGCCAGTTATTATTGGATAAGATGAAATACACTACACACTTGATGGGGAACAAAAGGAGAGTGGAGAAAAGGGGGAGACATTTTAAAAATATAAATGTTAAATGACTTTCCCAGGGTTACACATCCAATTAGTGACTGAGACAGGATTAAAATTCAGGTCTTCTTGATTTTAATTCCTAAATTCTAGTCATTGCTCCACCTACCTGTCCCTTTCTGTGAACAATTCCATAGGCCCTCTGGTCTCCTCTGCAATGAAAAAGGCAATTATTTTATTATTTTATGTTCTATATCTCAGGGTTTGTATATTATTTATCTTTTTAGAATAAAAGCTCCATGAGATCTAGGAGGTTAGTCTATATGAACCTATCAGAATTATTGTACACGCACCCCCTTCCATCTTAACAGAACTATGTAGCTACCTAGCCGGTGATTAATGAATGTTAATTGAGGTCTGGTCTGACTTCAGAAGAGCGATTGTTTTGCAGGGCATATTTTCCTGGCAGCACCATCGGCAGAGACCTAGAAGTAGCAATTATTTTCATAGCACCACCATGTTGACAACTGAGTCTGTGACTGCAATGGTTCTGGCCCAGTGCTGACTAGCCTAACCCTAGTATGGCCATCAAAGCTAAAAACTCATATGTAATTTCTAAACATATTTAAACGTTATGGTTAACATCATATTTCTAATGTAGAGATAGATTAGGCCTTATAGTAATTACTACAGACCAAGAAGAAGATCATCTAACTCTCTCATGGATAAGAAGAAAGGTTTCTACTTCATTTTGTTTGAATATCCAGATAGTTTGGAGATTTCTAATCCCTTCTTCTCCCAACCTTGCTGCTTCGATGTGTGTGATATATCAGGTCAAATAAGAATCAATTTATTTGATAAACTTCCCTAAAAGCTTCCAAACAAAGCAGGAAGAGGAGAATATGTTGATTCTTCCCCAAGGGACTATCAGAAAAGAGGCATATGAAATATACTCACATTAATGTCCACACCTCTGAGTATGTCATAGTACCTCTAAGATGTATAATGGTTTCAGTAGCATCTATCTTGTGGTTGGACCCCAGAACCATTTACCTGATATTTGGATTTCTGTAGCCTACTCTAGTGAGCCCTTCACTGGTATCACTCTTGGTCTGAACCTGTCCCGGTCTATAACCTCCTGCTATTATAATGAACTTTTTGAATGTTTCACCTTAAAATTTTATTCACGGAACCCTGAGCTTGTTGGTGGAATGAAACAATATATATCTAATAAATAAATATGCTTCTGCCTGTCAGATTAACTTCACTTGATTCTTTTTCAGGTCCTCAGAGACCACGAGTGAAGTCAAAATAAATGTCATTTGATGACCATGATTGGATTATTGGGAGTTTGCCATTTCAGCTAGTTTTTCTCCTGTGGATTCAATTTGATTCAATTCAATAAGGCTTTACTGAGCTCCTGCTCTGTATAAAGCCCTACATCAAGAGTGCAAGGGGGAAAAAATCAAGATACCTTTAAGGACCTTATGCTCTCACTGTGGTGAGAATTCTGGACCCATATGGAAGCTGTATTGGCTTGGAAGACATACACTATCATTCACCTTAATTTTCTGGCAGACCAACAAATACCATAGCAGGAGGGAAGTCTGTCATCTGTTGTAGGGGAAAATGAAGTGTAAGTTAATAAGCCTCATCAACAATACCCACTCTAATACCATAAAAAGGGTAGCTTTAGAATACTAAAAAGGGAAGTTAGATGGTTCAGTGGATAGAGTACTGAGCCTGGAGGCAGGAAGACCTGAGTTTAAATCTGGCCTCAAACATTTACGACCTGTGTGATACTGACCAAGTCACCTAACCTCTGTTTGTCTCAGTTTCCTCTTATCTAAAATGGAAATAATAATAATACCTCTCAGAGTTGTTGTGAGGATCAAACGAGATAATAATTTTTAAGTGTTTGGCAAAGTGCCTAGCCCAGAGTAGGTGCTATATAAATGTTATTTTTTTGTTTTTGCTATTAATCAGACACAGCATTTTTGAGTAGGAAAGGATTCATATTTCATGGAACAGAACCCCTAAGTTAAGAATGAATCCCCTCTACAACATAGCAGATATGAGAGCATCTCTAGTGATGACCTGTTTTATTGGACAGCTAGAATCATTAGCAAGATCTTCCTTATATAAAATCAAACTCCAACTCCCTATAACTTCCATTTCTAGGAATAAGGTATTTACGCTATACTATAGTAGAAACAGTCAAATTCTAGAGTAAGAATTCTTAATCTGGGGTTCATAAACTCAAATATGTTTTGATAACTATGTCAATGTAATTGCTTTCCTTTGCAATCTTCTATTTTATTTTATACATTTAATTTTTAATAATTTTTTTTTTAATTTTTGTAGGCAGTGAGGGTTAAGAGACTTGCCCAGGGTCACATAACTAGTAAGTCAAGTATCTGAGGCTGGATTTAAACTCAGGTCCTCCTGAATCCAGAGCCAGTGCTTTATCCACTGTGCCACCTAGCTGCCCCCTATTTTATACATTTAAAATATTATTCTGATGTATCCAAAGTTTTCACCAAATTGAAAAAATGGTCCACCACACACAAAGAACAATTAAGAACCCATGATCTGGATTCAGAAGACCAAGGTTTAAATCATGCCTTTTATGCTTATCATAAATATGACTTTACAGAAGTAACTTGACTTTCCTATGCTTCAGGATTCTTATCTATAAAATGAAGGGGATGAACTAAAATGGCCTTTCTCATCCCTTCTAAGTCTAAATCTATGATCCTATGATATTAATGAAGACAACCAGTTAATTATATAGAGCATTAGGTTTTATGGTGTTAAATCATTATATCCTCATAACTGTCATGGAAGTTAGTTGCTGTTATTATCCTCATACTACAGAGTAGGAAACTGAGATTGATAGAAATTAAGGGACTTGTCCAGGTCACAGAACTAGTAAGTGTCTCCCTTACTGTATGTCTAGCATCCTATTCACCTTGCCACCTTCAGAATTATGAGATTCCTTTATCATTTGAAGTTGCCTGAGGCATTTGACTTAGACCAAGTTTAAATCAGCAAAGAGACATGCATAGCTAATACAATGGATAGAGATTGGCTTGGAAACAGGAAGATCTGAGTTCAAAGCAGACCTCAGATACTTAGTAGCTATTTGATCCTAGCCAAGTCATCTAAATTCTCTCAGGTTCAATTTTCTCAGCTATAAAATGGAAATAATAATAGTACTTACCTATTAAAGTTATTGTAAGAACAAAATGAGATCATATCTGGAAAGAAATTCACAAGACTTAAAATTCTACATAAATATTAGGTACTAGTATTATTATTACTACTACCCAGAAGGAAACATCAAGATGGAGGCTTAAAAAATGTAAATAGTTAGTTAGTTGTGTTTATAATACAATTTTGAATCAACTGGTCAGATACAACTGTAGTTATCTTAGCAGGCATAACTAAATAAATTCAGCACCCTCTTCCAAATGAATAGAACTTTACGTGATTGAATCCTTTTTCTCTATTGATAATCTCCCATTTATCCTAATTTCTCCTTGTTTGCATGTTTTTTCCAATTATACAGTGAGTTCCTGGAGAAACAAAAGCCATTTTTTGTGTCCTTCTTTGTATCCCCAGTATTTAATGTAGTGCATGACAATCAATCTTATTAATCAACAAGCATTTATTAAGCTCCTACTTTGTGCCAAGCACTATGAATAGTAGACACTGAACTAGGCTTCTTGACTGATTGAATCTGTTACTCAATAGTATCTGGTCTGTTTAGATAGCCCACATAGATTAAATTTGTTCTTCTCTAATACCTATATTGGATGGCCTTGAGTGAGAATTTAATGTCTTTGGCAAAATATAAGTACCTTCTAAATAACAATAAAAAACCAACAAGTTAGCATCATCTCATAAAAAGATGGAAAGACCATTATAGATACATAAAGCATAGTTCAGGATTCATTTCTCCTCATTCCCCCACCATAATGTAATCATAAATGACCAGCAAGAAGTTTGCTATAGCATTCCAAGTCTGCTCCTGTATGCTCTATATGAAGGTCACTTGACTTCTCTGGACATGACAGAGAAACAAATACTTCATGGTATCATTTTTATGGAGCATAGTGTAGGGGACCTTAACCATTGAGATCCACTACTATTCACCAACTTGGGTTTATAAAAGAAAACTACGATACTGCTACTACTACTACTACTACTACTACTACTACTACTACTACTACTACTACTACTACTACTACTACTTCTACTACTACTGCCAAAATGGCAGAGTGAAGCCAGGAAGTTGCCTAAGCTCTCCCAAGTTTCCCTCAGAAACAACATTAAATCATGCCTCTAAAAAGGTTCTGGAGCTACAGTATCTATAGAAAGATGAAAAGACACAATTTTCTAACTTGAGACAATTTAATAGTCTTCAGGAAAGGTCTGTCTCACTTGGGTGAAAGGGGAGTAAGCATAGCTCAGTGCAGCATGGCAGGCATCTGGGCAAATCAGCAGGAGGCTCTTGGCCACAGCACAAACCAGAAACTGAGGCCGCTTGGTCCTAGCTCAACAGGCTGGTGGTGCAGCAGGCCAATTGTGAGACCCCACCAGCCCCAGCTGAGAGGGCAAACTGCAGATCAGGTGTTAGCAGGCCAAAAAACACTCAAAGGATAGGTGTGATTAGGCCAAGCTATTTCAGCACTGGGAGCAAGATCAGAGCAATTAGTAATCCTCAAACTCCAAGGCCTCAGAGAAGAAATCTAGTAACCAGGCTCCTATCCCCCAGCAAAAGAAGCTTGAAACAGTGGCCCCTGCGCTCCAGGAGCAGACTTCAAATTCAAAAGTTAAAAAATGGACTACAATATGAGTAAGAAATAGAAAAGTACCCTTACCCTTGACAGCTTCTATAGTGATAGGAAAGACCAAAACATAAATTCAAATAAGTACAATACTGTCAAAATGCCTACATGTGAAGCCTCAATGGGTAAGAAGAATTCACCTCAAGACCAAAAAGCCTTCCTGGAAGAGCTCAAAAGGGATTTTAAAAATGAAATAAGAGAGGTAGAAGAAAAAACCGGATGTGAAATTAAAAAATGAGAGTTACACAAGAAAATTTAAAAAAAAAAAGAGTCAACAGTTTGGAAAAGGAAGCACAAAAATTAACTGAAGAAAATAATTCCATAAAAAACATGATTGGCCAAATTGGAGGAAAAAAGCAAATTTGTCACATGGAAAAGGAGGTACAAAATCTTACTGAAGAAAATAATGACCTTAAAATTAGAATTGGGCAGGTAGAAGCTAATGACTCTATGAGAGACCATAAATCAGTCAAACAGAATCAAAAGAATGAAAAAAAAATAGAAGAAAATGTGAAATACTTCATTGGAAAGACAATTGAACTGAAAAATAGATCCAGGAGAGATAATTTAAGAATTATTGGACTGCCTGAAAACCATGATAAAAAAAAAAGGGTCTAGATACCATATTCTAGGAAATTATTAAGGAGGGCTGCCTTGATATTGTAGAATCAGAGGATAAAAGAGTCATTGAATGAATCCACCAATCACCTCCTGAAAGAGACCCCAAAAGGCAAATACCAAGGAATTTGCCAAATTCCAGAAATTCCAGGAATTAGCCAAATTCCAGAATTACCAAGCGAATGAGAAAATACTGCAAGAAGCCAGAAATTAATGATTTAAATATCATGGAGCCAGAGTTAGGATTACATAGGATCTGGCAGCTTCAACTTTAAAGGATCTGACAGCTTGGAATATGATATTCTGGAAGTCAAAAGAACTTGAATTGAAACCAAGAATCAACTACCCAGCAAAACTGAGTATTATCTCTCAGGGGAAAAGATGGACATTCAATGAAATAGGATACTTTCAAGATTTCCTGGTAAAAAGAACAGAACTGAACAGAAAATTTGATCTTCAAATACAAGACTCAAGAGAAATATAAAAAGATACACAGGAAAAAAAATGTTACTCAATAAGGTTAAACAGTTTACATCCTTACATGGGAAGACAATACTTGTAAGGCTTGAGAACTGTATCTCTATTTGGGCAGATAAAAGAAGCATACTTAGAGGGTATAAGTATAAATTGACTTTAATGTGATGATATAAAAAAGCTAAGAATCTGAAAGGTTCTATCCTGGAATTTTCTGGGCATAGAAGAGTCTCCTTTCTTATTTAATCATTTCAGTTGTGTCTGACTTTTCTTGATCCTATTTGGGTCTTTCTTGGCAAAGATACTGGTGTGCTTTGATATTTCCTTCTCAAGCTCATTTTACAGATGTGAAAAGAGGGTTAAGTGACTTGTCCAGGGTCACATAGCTACTATGTATCTGAAGCTGGATTTCAATTCAGGCCTGGTGCTTTATCTGCTGCACTACCTAGCTTCCCTTAGAAGAGTGTGATCTTAGGGCAGCTAGGTAGTGAAGTAGATTGAGTACTGGCCCTGGAATCAGGAGGACCTGAGTTCAGATCTGGCCTCATACACTTGATATTTACTAGTTGTATGACCCTGGAAAAGTCACTTAACCCCAATTGCCTCACCAAAAAACAAAAGGAAAAAAAAGAGTCTGATCTTGGGAAAATCTAGAAAAGTCAAGTTGGAGCTAACAGTCAAAAAAAGGTGGAGCATCTCTATATGAGAGAAAACCTATCATGGTCAATTCTAGTGGTATTGGGGGCAGGTCATTCTAGAATACAACTCTAGCTGTATGAAGCAGAACTCAAATGCATCCTTCTCTATAAAGCCTTCCATGATTTCACCTCTCAGTAGAAACTTTCACCTTGCACTTACCTTGTAATGTTGTGTTCTATGAGAAGCCTAATGTGGAAGCCTAATGTGGTGGATAGAGCGGCAGCCTAGAAGGCAGAAAGAACTAAGTCTGGCACATCCTGGCTATGTGACTGGACAAATCATTTAGTCTCTTTGTTCTCTTGGCAAATCTCTAAGATTAACAAATTGCTGGAGAGGGTGGTACCTTGCATTTTTAGAAGGGATTTTCTCACCCTAGTTTTCCCAGTATCAATGAAATCACAAGTCTAGACCCTCTTCCCTCCAGTGTATTTTAGTGAACTTCATCCCTTGTTGCTTTAGCAGGGGACAGAGGCCACACTTTAAAAAATTCCACTAGTGCCTAGCATTGCATTAGTCTCACAAGAGGTTAAGTAAGAAATGTAAGTTGAAAGAAGTTCACCTGAGGCAATACAAAGCAGTGGTAAGAATGCTGAGAGTATGGAGATCTGAGTTTGAATCCAAGTTCTGCTACTGATGAGCTGTATGACTTGGAGGAAGTAATTCCCTCTTTCTGAACCTCAGTTCCCTCATTTGTAAAATGAGATAAATGTACTAAATGATCTCTTAGACTCTCTGCAGTTCTAAATGTACTGGCTAGCCCAATCAATGAAAAGCCATAGTAGGTAACCATTAAATGATTGTTGACTTAAAGGATTTCAATACAGAAGGCAATTAGTTTTCTCCAACAACATCTGCTCAGGTGTTTCCATGTGGCTGTGTATAAACTACATAGTATGCAATACAATTAATTAAGAATTCACACGCAAAAAAGAATTCACTCTATTGGAATTATTAATTTTTCCTGAATAAATAATGAAATCATCCAAAAATATATTCACATAATTATCCAAAGGTGAAAAATAGAAGAAATTTGCTCTCTGCAAGAGAACTACCACCTTGAGTTATTAAGGGGGCTTTCATCACCCAGGATTTCTTAATTTCAGTGAAATCATAAATCTCGACCCTTTTCCTAATAGTGTATCATAGTGATCTTTGTCCCTATGGAGAATAACTTCATTTGTATACCAGAGCAAAGGAATCCTAGAGCTTGGAAGGAACCTCAGAAATCATCCAGTCCTTTCTGCCTCATCATTTTATAGAAAAGAAATCTGTCCTGTGGTGGCAGGAGTGACTTTAACCATAGACCCACAGTAGCAAACAGAACTGGTACTAAACCCTCTGTGTTATGATTCCCATCTCAGTGATCTTACGTCTAAAGAACTTCCAAGTTCTTAATGTGGCTACAATTCAAAATCAGAGTTGTATTAAACAGGTTAACTATGCCTGTTAGTTAATATTTTGGAAGGGAAGGAAGGCTTCACAGGAACCACTGAACCCTTCTGTCCTCTTCATCATTTAGTCAGAGTTCAATTGTTCAGCCACTCTGACATAGGAGGAGAAAGGGATACCTCAATGCAAAAGAGAGACAAGTCTTTAAGGCTTTGTTAAGACTATACTTATACCCCATGCCAGCCAGCATTTGAACATTGACTTTTGTTCACAGTACGCTGGCAAAATAATGTACTAGGTTGGAGCTGTGAGCATGGAGAAGAGATCTGATCCTTTGATGTTTTTATGATAGTTGAAACAACTTTTCAACCTGGTTTGCCATGAGGACTAGAGTCCTTAACATTTCTTTTTCTTTAGAAAAAGCCGGAAAGGACTTTAGATATCATTTATGCTTACAGATGAGGAAAAAGAAGGCTTAGATAAGGGAAATGACTTCTCCAAGTTCATGAAGCTGATCACTTGGAGAACCAACACTAAAAGCCAAGTCTCATGCTAGCTGCACTCAGTCATAAAAGACCTACCCTTTGTCAACGGAAGAACAATGTTACAGCTGTTTTTGCTCTTTACTAATTTCTGCATCTGACCAGTCACTTACAGTAAGGAAAATTACCCATGCTTATGTCTATGTTTATTTTGTGAACCAGAATTTTTCCAGTATCTTGAATAATATCCCAGTACCTACAACAGTGCCTGTCCTAGGATAGGTGTTTAAATTTAAGAATAACTCAAAGAACCAGCTGCATCAATTGACATAGTGTATTTGTCTAAGCCATAAAGCGAATACAATAGATATAGGTTGATTTTTTTAAATTTATAATTAAAATTATAATAAAATTTTGCATTAATTGATATATCTGATACTTCTAATATTGATAACTAATTGTTGACTAATTAATGTTTGAGAGAATATCTACCTATACCAATACCTCTGATAGAGGAGCAGATTAAATAGGGCATAGTGTTTCCTTTTCCTCTAACTGTACAATTTAGCTGAGATAATTGAGCACAGACAAGAGATTAAAAATTTTCCTGATTTTTTTCTCTCTTCTTTTAGAGACCCTGATAACTGATACCTCCATATTTATAGAACAGTTATAGCCAACATAGATTTCCTCTGAATATATCTTTTGTGATCTACCAATATTTGTTTTCTACTGCTATTTTTACTTCCTCATGCTGAACATTGGGGATTATTCGGTAAGAGTCCTGAGTTCAGGGGCTCCAAAATCATATAAAAATAATGGAATTTTTATTAAGAAGATATTACCAGATATTTTCCATTTCTGTTTGTTTCCCTCCTTCCGTATTCATTCCTGGGAATGAACACACAAAATACTTTCTTAACAATATTTTTGATAAACAAATAACCAGAGCTTTGAGTTCCATCCTTACTTACACCAGATATCATCACCTAAATGATGTAGATTTTGGATTCAGTGGAAATGAGTTCAGATCCCAGCTCTGTCACTAGCTATGTAACATGGGGTGGCACATTACCTCTGGGCCTTGTTTTCTTTATCTTCAATATGAAGAGGTTGGCATGAATAATCTGTAATGCCTTTTCAGTCCCTTAGCTCTAAATTCAAAGGCCATGCAAACCCTTAAGTACTGATCAGGTATATTGAAAACTCATTACCTTTGTTACAAGGAGGCCTGGATAACAGAATGTGCAAAACCATCCCTCAAATGAAAGGTAGATTTCAACTGTATGTTCTACATATGGTTATTTAGTAGAATCATCTTGATGTAGGAGGATAATGCTTATTACTATGAGCTGTATATAATTTTTAGTCAGCCATTTGAAAGCAAATATGAGCATCAACACTGGTGTACTTCAGCCTCCTACAATATGGTGCTTCCAAAACTAATATTAAGTTGCATTGTTCGCAATACCCATATGCTTGCTGTCCATATACCAGAGGAAATGGAAATTAACCATCTGGCTTATCTCTCATTTGGTATCCTTTATAGGATCTGCTTTACAAAAGTCGATGTGCCATAGAAAATGTCTTATTTTCAGCAGTACCCACTCTATTGCCAAGGCAATCATCTAGAAATGGTCATGTTAAAAATATGTGTGTCCCTCAGGGATGGAGGTGTTAGAAATGTAACAATACTCATTCAATTTAGTTGTGAAAGATTGTAGAACATCCCCATTGTAACGGAGACCTCAACAGATGAGGATAATTTTAGTAAGTTCCATTTATAAAGCACTTTCTTCCCAACCATGCTGTGAGGTAGGCAGTATAAGTATGATTCCCTCTTTAAAGGTAGTAAAACTGAGGTTCAGAAAAGACAAAATTCTTAACCATAGTCATACATCCAATAAGTGTCAGAGAAAAGATTGTACCCTAGAGAATCTGAATCTATATCTGGCAGTATTTTCACTACACTGTATAAAGAATACAGACTTTTTCTGTTAAAATTAAAAAGGGGATTCTCTTTTACTTGCTTCACTTCTTTTTCTAGCTCACCTTATCAGTCCTCTCTGCATTCTTTTCTTCTCTGTCTCTGTCTGTCTCTGTATCTTTGCCTTTGTCTCTCTCATTTCTTTCTTTTTTCTCTGCCTCTATCTCTCTTTCACAGTCTCTGTATCTCTGTCTCTTTCTACGTCTTTCTCTGTCTCTCTTTCCAAGTACTTTTTTGCTGAGACCTCAGAAATATAAGGCAAAGCTCATTAGCTCTACCTATTCTCTTCCAGGATTATTAAGAATCTTCTGGAGCCTAAGGGAAGTTTTAAGGCATTTGCCATGACCAGATTGTAGCTGTGGGATCATGATAGAAATTAAAAAGATAAATGCAAAGCAGTCTCTGTGTTTATCTCCATTTTCATACATACTTAGAATGAATTACAGACTGTTGGCATTCTACAACCTATACTTTTGGGTGGGGATGAAGTGAAAATAATTCACTAGCCCCCCAACCCAGCTTAAAACGAGGTCTAGGAATCTGTCATGAGTTGTGTAAGTAGAAAAGATATTGACAATCTCCCATTACCAATGATTTGGCCTTGAATAAGTGTTTAAACCTTCAAAGCCTCAATTTCCTCATCTGTAAAATATAGATAATAATACTTGCACTATTTAATCTGCAGTATTGTGGTGAGGAAAGAACTAAATAAGTCTCTAAGTATTATATAAATGAGACTTATTATTAATTATAATTAGTGTAAGCAGAGTTTCCCAGTGGAACTTTATAGTTCCCTATTTAAGTATAGTTAACCATTAAGACACATCTCCTGGGTCCTTTTAAGACATTGTCCAATGTCTTAGTGAGCAGCTAGTGAGACCTTCCTTCCATTTAAATGTATTTAATTTTGTATATATTTTCTATATACATAATTATATGTTATCTCTCTAATAGAATACAAGTGCTTAGAATACTTTATTTTTTTCAAATATGATTTCAGGCACTAGCTTCAACAAGGATCTTTTCCTCATCCCTGACTTGGCAATGGTCTTTCCACCCTACCCTTCAACCCCCCCAAAACAAAATAATCTTTGATGTATTTTGTACATTCTCATTCATGTACATGTTATATTTCCAATAGAATTTAAGGAGGGAAGGAGCAGTTTATTTTTTGTCTTTGAATCTTTATCACTGAGAACAGTGTCCAGCTCATAGTAAATACTTAATAAATGCTTGTCGATTGACTGTGTAGACCTGTTTTATTTCTCTAACTAGAACAGAAAATACTTGAGAGTAAAGACTAGATCACATATACACTCTCAGTATATCTTCCTCTCATCAGAGCCCCAAACACAGGTTGGCAAATGTTAGGTAATAAAGAAATGTGGTAAATGAACCTGCTACTATCATATTATTCCAATGAAGGTGAGTTCTTGAAGGTAGACCACAAGTTCTGACATAACCTACTAAAATGCAAACAATTGTGTATACACTAAAAGTTGAATTTCCCTCTAAGGAGAGGCCAAATAATATTCATAAAAGCCATCAGTGGGGGGGAAGCTAGGTGGCACAGTTGATAAAGCACCAGCCCTGGATTTAGGAGGACTGGAGTTCAAATCTGGCATCAGACACTTGACACTTACTAGCTTTGTGACCTTGGGCAAGTCACTTAATCCTCATTACCCTAAAAAAAAAGCCATCAGTGGGATAGCCATTAGTTAATACATATTTTATTACTATTATTGTTTTTGGTTCCAAAGGTTTGTCATTCTGGGATGGGAGTGGGAATAAGTTCCCACTCTCTATAAAATGCTCCAATAGCGTGTGTCTCAAATAGCCTCTGACAACCAAAGCCCAACTCCTGGCCTTCTCATGGTGGAACTGTTTCTACTAACAGGAAAAGGGGCGAAGGCGAGTCACTGGTGCCTTAAAACCAGCCACTTTGGGCAGGTGGGGCTCCTTAGCCTTGGCAGGCAACCCACATAGGGGAAGGAAACCCTGATTTTAAACCTCCAGCTGCCTTGCTATACCCAAATATGGGAAAGGCTTCGGGAGTTAACCCTGAGGAAAAATCAGGACTCGGAGTCCCTTAGGTAGTTGGATGTTGGACATAACATCCCTCTGACAACTCCTGCAGTGGCACTGGTGCCAAACTGTATTGGCTCTGCCTCTCCTTTGAATCCACCAATGTCGCAGAGAGGGAAAGCCTGCTGCATGGGCAACAGCTTGTTTTCCATATTGATCCGCCCAGGCCAGCATCCTGGAGAAGACACTTCAGCTACTCCTCATTGAGGTAGATACAACACGGGATGCGGCAGTTACCGGTTATAAGTCACTCAGGAGCTGCGACTCCCGTACTGGACTGCACAGACACACTGTGGCCTGTGGATCTTCAAGGTGCTGATCCATGGTCATCCATGACTGGTGGAGGCCTACTACTGTTTTTGGTAACACAATGTCTGAAAATTACCTTCTAAAACTTGAGCAGGTTAGAAGGAAGATTAGCATCTGCATGCATATAAAGAGTATCCCTACCAAGGAAATCAAGGATATATTAAGATAATCATCCAGCCTAAATGGTACAGTAGATTAAATGATAGACTTGGCCTCAGCAAGACCTGAGTTAAGATTCTGCCTCAGACACAACTAGTTGCTGTGTCACTCTGGGAAAATCACTTCTCTTCTGTCATCATCAGTTTCCTCATCTGTAAAATGAGGATAACAATAGCACTTACCTCACAGGTTTGTTGGAAGGATCCAATGAGACAAAATATGTAAAAGGTTTTGCAAACCTTAAATCTGTATGTAAATGCTAGCTATTCTTGTTGTTGTTGTTGTTATTGACACACTTATTAATGACAATGATGATGATTGATTGATTGATTGATTGATTATGTTGATACAGAACAGCACCCCTTGCTTCCCTTCTGAAAAAAAGAAAGTTTCTGATAATCATCTCATCACAATTATGGACTATCTGAGAACTCAATGAAGAACCACTGAAGTCATTCATTTACACATAACTAAAACAAAGGAAAACTTGAGAGCAACTTCTTGATACATAATTCATCCCTCATGGATGTGTTCTTGCCTCTTTATGCCGATCCATAAATGCATGAACACTTAATTTAATCTGACGTCACTTCACAAAGCCCAAAGCTGTTGCTACAGTTAAGGAGGTCAAGTGGCATAGACAGGGGAGGCCTGCACATGATGACATATTTATGGTTCAGACATAATTACCATTGTATACTAAAATTAATATTAAATTTATAAAAGCTATGTTCTCCAAAGAACCTATTTATTATTTAAAAGGACCCTGGGATTCTCTCTTGCAAGGATAGCAACCATGTCAGGGCAGAGGCATGACAGGAGCTGAAAGCATACAAATTGCCCAGCAAGGTTTAATTCTGTATGCATTTATATAGAAGTAATTTAGAACATGGAGATCAGAGTACTCCAGCTGTTCTCTTCAAATCACATTGTCTCTGTTATACAATTCCAAGATATTTGAAAACATTTCTGTTCCACCTGGGAAAATGCAAACACATACACATGCCCGTACACACACACACACACACACACACACACACACACACACACACACAAACACACATAAAAATGCACAGTAAGATTTTTGAGAATTGTGTACTTTCAGCTTACATTCAGTTCCTTCTTGATTCCTTAGGAACCATTGCTTCCTTTCTCTCCTGAAACTACCAAACTAACAAATTTTACAAAATCAATCACATACAGCCATAGAATTTGATAGCTGGAAGAGACCTTAAAAGAAATTCAATCCATATCCTGTATTTCAAATATAAAGAAACTGACCCAAAAGAGAAGATATGACTTGCTCATAGTCAAATATCTTTAGCAACAGAACTTTAACTTGAATCCAGGCCAATTGTACTTACTCTACTTATCTTTACAACACAAAGCATTGGCTCTTGTCATCTCAGGCTTTGATTTCTATTTCTTAGTTTCTTTAACATGGGGTCTTTTCATATATTAACTCAGAGATTCTTACACTGCACTGAGGAAAAAATATTAATAGCATATTGAAATATAGAGAAACTGAGTCCTAAAGAAATTCTCTAAAAGTACCCACATTTTTAAAAAAAGAGCCTAGATTAGAAGGAGTATTGAAAAACACATTTCCTACCAAAGAACTTAGGTTATCTCTAAAATATATCATCATTATTACTAGCACTTTTATAAGTTCTCTTCGTTTATAAAGGTTCTCTTTGAAAGCCTTATTATAACTATTGACAGAGAGGAAAATTGAGGCACAGAATAGGGAAGATCATTAGGCCAAGGGGTATCACAAGAGTGGAATTTTAAAGTGGTTTGGGGGTCAGAGTTCACTAAGTTATATCATTCACTCAAAGAAAATAAGTAGGGGGGGGATTCAATAGAATCTTGTACCTAACACCTTTGCTTTTTATCTCTAATAATTCTATTTACTGAGTGTGTGAAGGAAGTACAATAGAAAACTTATCTTTCAAGACATTAGCAAAATTACTGACCTAGTAGAAAAACACTAGATCAGATAATTAAGAAGAGAGTGATTTTTTTCCTTTTCCTAACTATTGATGTTCTGTTACCCTGAGCAATGATGGTTGTTCAAGGAATAAGTCATGTACCAAGGAAATTGAGCATCATAAAAGAGCACACAGCCTCTTCTTTCAGAAAACATACCTTTAACTACCTTTACTTAAGCTACCAAGTTATTCTCCATTTTAAAAATATTTTTTTCATTTTTTAATTAAAATAGTAAAGGAGTGGTTCAGTTAATATTTTGTCATGTTATTTTCATTAAATCCACTAGTTGCATGATGAATGGGAAGAAGGATCAATTGATTGGGTTCTATTACAATTACTTTTCCTTAAATGACATGCATTAGTGCTTAGAAGAGCATGTTTACATAACTTATATTTCTTTAATTTAGATTATCTACTCCTGACAAAGTCAAGGTTTTATAGAAATATTATCAGGTGTTCAGAGGAAAGATTTATTTTTTCCCCTCCTCCCCTGTTGTATTTGGGAAAGAATAAGAAGGTTATTTTTCTCATGTTTTCTATCCAAGATAACTTAAAAGTTTCTATTTGAGTGTTTAAATTGACAGGGAGGGACTAATAAGCCTGTCTTTTAATGACTCAGTAAATAGTTAATAAGTTCTTACAGAGTTAATAGCAATAAATGCTATTAGGCACTTTAGAGCACAAAGAAGCAATACTGGAATGGTCCTTGCCTGTAAAATCTTAAAATTTTGTTGTAAGGTTAAGCTTTACACACAAGAAATGACTAGAAAATAATAAAGTCCTGACTATAAGCAGTATATTTGTTCAAAGAAAGGAAAGTGTAAACAAGAATACTCTAGAAAAGTTCCACAGGGAGACAAATTTAGGTCTAAGGGTGAATAGGTGAAGAAATTGGGTAAGGTATTTTACATAACAGAAAAAAATGTAAAAACTAAAAGAATGGAGACTTGTGTGAATCTGACATATAAAAATGTGGACAGGATTCTGAATGGAGCATAAAGATTGAGAAATATTGTGAAATGAGGTTGTAAAGATGAAGATTAGAGGTAGATTAGATACAGCCTTGATATCAAATAGTTAAGATTGAAATTTATGCATGAAGATAGAAAGCAAATCCAAAGATGTGAATGACAGAATGTAAAGTTTAAGAAACAATGAATTGTCTAGGTGTATTGGAATGCAGAGGAAATGAAAGGGTATGATATGAAATAAGACAGGAAAAGCAGTTTAGAACCAAAGCAAGGTGGATTTTACAGATTTTTATTTTTCCTAGAGGAAATTGGACACTTACAGATTTTTAGAAAGAGACTAACATTACCAGATCTATACCTTAAAATTTTGATTTTCACATCTGTATTGAGAATTTATTGGGAAAGCCAAAGTCTAAAATGAAGCTGTTCCAGGCAAAAATGATAAATGAAATAGGGTGATAGCTTTGTGAGTTTAGAGAAAAGGAGAGAAGAGATAAGGTGGCAGAATCAACAGGAATTGACAACTGATTGTATATGCAGTTTATGGGGTGTGGGGGTAAGAGGTAGGAAAAAGTCTGGAATGACTGTGAACCTGGATTTCTCAGGGGGAAAACAATGGCACCTTCAAAAGAAAAAGGAAGGTTTGGGACAATAGCATTTTTAAGGGAAAGATATTTTCTAGCTTGGGACACATTGAATTTGAAATATTATAAGGTTAATCAGATAGAGAGGTTCAGTAGGTATTTGATGATGAGCTGCTTGAATTTTAATATAAGGTTAAATATAATAATATATAATCTTATATACATAGTCTGTAAGTCATCTTTATGAAGATCATCAACCTAAATTGAGAATAATCCATTTTTTTTCAGGGCATTGAGGGTTAAGTGACTTGCCAAGGGTCACACAGCTAGTAAGTGTCAAGTGTCTATGGCCATATTTTTGAACTCAGGTCCTACTGAATCTAGGGCCAGTGTTTATTCACTGCACCACCTAGGTGACCCCTATTCACCTAAATTGAAACAGATGAGAACACCAAGAAAGTACAGGTGTGGGGGGGGTGGCCTGAGATGAAGTCTCATAGGACATCCCTTCTCACAGAAATGGAATTAAATACTGATACAGTTGTTCTTTGTCCTTCATTCTTTTTTTTTCAAGTGAGGCAGTTGGGGTTAAGTGACTTGCCCAGGGTCACACAGCTAGTAAGTGTTAAGTGTCTGAGGCCATATTTGAACTCAGGTCCTTCTGACTCCTGGGCCAGTGCTCTATTCACTGCACCACCTAGCTGCCCCTGTCCTTCATTCTTTTTTTTTTTTTTTTTTTGGTTTTGGCTTTTTTTTGGTGAGGCAATTGAAGTTAAGTGACTTGTCTATAGTCACACAGCCAGTAAGTGTTAAGTGTCTGAGGCCCGATTTGAACTCAGGTCCTCCTGACTCCAGGGCCGGTGCTCTATTCACTGAGCCATCTAGCTGCCCCTCTGTCCTTCATTCTTGAAGAGCATCATGACATAGGAGTGATGTTATGGTGTGCAGTGAATTGGATTTAAGTGAAAGAGAGCTTTGCAAGGTCACCAATCTCACTCTTTCCTCCAGAGCCATCTGGGTCCAGTGACAAGATATATATGGGGATGACTGGAGATGGTCCTGGATGCTTTTGTTAATGGGAATTGGGGTTAAGTGACTTGCTTAGGGTCACACAGTAAGTGTCTGAGGTCAGATTTGAACTTAGGTCCTTCCAACTTCATGACCAATGCTCTATTCACTGTACTACCTAGCTGCCCCAACTGATACTGTAGAGAATTAGAAAAGTAGTTTGAAGAAATTGTGTATACACACATATATGTATATGTGTAAATATGCATATATGTATACATACATATATACACATATATACATACATATACATTTATTTAAGTGAGATTTGATTATCAAAAATGTGAACAAGATGGAAATTATGAGGTGCAGAACAGTGAAGTCGTGGGCATTTCTGTACTGCTAAATGACACACCAAAAGAACTTTCATTAAAGAGTCAATAATGAGTTAGAAGGAAATCTCTAGTAGAATGCTACAGAAAGCTCCCTGAGTGGTTGAATAGTCTGATAATTTACTTGGATTAAGGAATAGGTGACATGCTTGTCACAATGATTAGTGACATGAATCTGGCTGACATAATATCAACGATGATAGGAACCAAAGAAAAACACAACAACAACTCAGTGGGCTAGAATGATGGGCCAGATCTAATTAGCTGAAATTTCACATAGATAAATGAAAGATACTGCACTAGATTTCAAATGATCAACTTGGGAAAAACAGGATCATAGTTTGAGAGTCAGAAAGGAGCACAGAGGTAATCTAATACAATCCACTTATTTTTCTTTTCAGGTCAAGAAAGTGAGGACCAGAGTTATTAAGTGACTATTAAAGACAACTAGAAATGGCCCACACTATTCTGCTAAATATTGTAGAAGATATTAAGAAGTATAAATTATTTTCCTTGATCTCTAGGACTTCCTAATCTAGTTAAGGAACTAAAACATAGTAACATATGAATAAAAATGACCAGACCTAAATAACAATCCAAAACAAGAATATGCAAAATGTTAAAGGCAGTACAAGATTTTATGCTTACTAGAGTCTCTGTCTTTCTCTGTCTTTCTGTCTCTGTCTTTCTGTCTCTCTCTGTCTCTCTGTCTCTGCTTCTCTATCTGGCTCTGTCTCCCTCTCCCTCTCCCTCTTCCCCTCCCCTCTCCCCCCCTTCTCTCTCTCTCCCTCTTCCTCTCCCCCCCCCCTCTCTCTCTCTCTCTCTCTACACACACACACACACACACACACACACACACACACACACACACTTTTCCTGTTTTTTAGAGGGAGGAAAAATCATTTTGTGGTAATGTTTTCAAGTAAGGCTTGAAGAAAAAGAAGAAAGTCAAGGTTGAGAGGTAAGTGGCATTTGGGTAGGGAGAAAGAGGGAAAGCTCTTTTAAGTGGAGGACATTAAAAAAGAATGGAAGTGAAAATTAAGATAATTAGATATAGGAAAATTGAGTGGATCAATAAGAACTGTACTGGTGAATTCATATAATCAGATTGAAGAGTAATAAATTTTAGTTAGATATTTAGTTTGGAGCTAGTCTAATGAGGTTCATTTACAATGTTTTTAATACATATTATATCTGACATTTATATGTTGCCTTAAGGTTTTCTTTAAAAAGAATTATTTTTCCACTACATGTAAAAGAAATTTTAATATTTATTTTTTTAAATTTTGAATTTCAAATTCTCTTTTCTGCCTCCCCTACAGTGAAAAGCCAATTTGATATAGATTATACATGTAAAGTCACACAAAACATAGTTCCATATAACTCATATCATGAAATAAAACAGACAAAATAATAAAGAAAATAAAGAAAGTTTATTTTTTAAAGTATGTCCAAATCTGCATTCAGACTCAATCAATTTATTTTCCCCTGGAGGTGGATTTCATTTTCCATAATAATTCATTGTGGAATATTTTGGATCATTGTATTACTGAGAATAGTTGTCATTCACAATTGATCATCTTACAATATTGCTGTTACTGTGTGCAAAGTTTTCCTGGTTCTGCTTACTTCACTTTACATTACTTCATTTAAATCTGTCCAGGTTTTCTGAAAGCAAATCACTCATCATTTCTTATAGCACAATAGTAACCCATCAAAATCATATTAATACTATTTGTTCAGTCACTCCCCAATTAATTAATGAGTATCTCCTCAATTTCTAATTCTTTGGCATCACAAAAAGAGCTGCTATAAATATTTCTGTTTATATAGGTACTTTTCATTTGTTTATTCATTTGTTCATTCATTCATTTTTGTAATACAAACCTAATAGTGGTACTTCTGGGTCAAAGAGTATGCATAGTTTTGCAGCACTTCGGATATATTTCCAATGTGAATCAGTTCACAACTCCTCCAACAGTGCTTTAGTGTCCCAGTTTTACCACATCAAATCTAAAATTTGTGATTTTCCTTTTCTATCATATTAGCCTGTTCTGATATGTGTGAAGTGATACCTCAGAGAGGTGGTTGTTGTTTTTAAATTACATTTATTTATTGTCTAAACTTAAGAAATAATACAAGCATTTCCATAACAAAATGGGATAGAAAAATAGAGTATTGCCCTAAGATTGACAATGTACTATGTGAAAATTGCTATTACACCCAGTTATCATACAATTTTCCCTTTTCCCTGTTCTCCTTCTCCCCCTTGTCCCAAACATCAAGATGGCTGCCATTAGACATAAACCTCTATGTATATACACAGTGTATACAAACACACATGCACACATAATGTATGTGCATCTCTATGTCTCTCTATATCTATTTATACGTAACTTTTTTTTAGCATTTGAGTAACTTTTTCCTTCAAAGAATCTTTGTGGTAAATTTGAGTATAATAAAATAAATTGATTGCTAAAAATTGTTCTTAAAACAATAGTGATGTTACTGTATAGAATGTTCTCTTGGTTTTTTTTATTTCACTCTTCATTATTCTGTGGAGGTCTCTCTATGCTTTTCTAAAATCATTGAGCTCATCATTTCTTATAGAAGAGTAATATTCCATCATGGATATATACCACAATTTGTTCAGCCTTTCCCCAATTGATGGGAATCCTTGTAATTTCCAGTTCTTTGCCACTACAAAGAGGGATACTATAAATATTTTAGAAAATGTAGGTTCTTTTCCTTTTTCATAACTTCTAGCTTAGCCTCATTACACATGCTTGATTTTATGCAAGTTCTTCTTATCAATCTAAGGAAAAGTTGATTTACGCCTATACTTTAAAGTGTTATTTTTTAATAGAAATGATTGTTTTACCTTATCAAATGCTTTTTATGCATCTATTAACATTATCATATGATTTTACTTTTATTATTGATATGATCAATAATAGTTAATAATTTTCTTTATGTTAAATCATCCCTGAATTCCTGGTATGAATCTTGCTTGGTAATATTGTATAACCTTTGTAATATATTGTTGTAATCTTTTTGTTAGTATATTATTTAGGACAAATAAAATTAGTCTATAATTTTCCTTCTCTGTTGTTACTTTGTCTAGTTTAGGTATAAATATCATTATTTCATAAAAGAAGATTTGGTGGAACCTGTTCTTTACCTATTATTAATCTCTCCCTTACCATCTCCCGTAACCCACCTATTCCCTATTCTACCCACTAGTCCAAAGGTCCCTTCCTTTTCCTCTTTGCCCACCCTCTTAAATCTTAATCCACACATTCCTCTATCCCCCAATCCTCACCCTCTTGTTTCTTTATAAATTTAGAAGGGTTTTATACCCATTTAGACGTATGTGTTGTTTCCTCTTTAACCTAGATATAATGAGAATAGGGTTTCAGCACTACTAGCCCTCTATCTCTGCCTGATTCTTTTATATTGCTTCTTCATTTTATGCCTCATTTGTATGAGATAATTGCTCTTTTTGCCTTTTCCTACACAATTTTTTAAATCACCATATCATACTCAGCTTGTGCCCAACTTTTTTTTTTCAAACTACTCAATGCTAATGACCACCTTAAGAATAGAATTTAGTTTTCCACATTTAAAAAATGTACAGTTTGATCTTATTGAATCCCTTGTTATTGGTCTTTGATGTTAACTTTATATTTCTTCTGTCTTATATGTCAAATTTTCCATTCAGTTCTGGTCTTTTTGTGACAGTTCATTGAGCATCCATTTTGTTGTTGTTGTTGTTGCTGTTCTGGATTATACTTAATTTTTCTGGGTAAGTTATTTTTGCCCACAACCTTAGTTGTTTTGCTCTTTGATATATAGTATTCTAAGACCTGTGATCTTTTAGTGCATCAGCTACTAGGTCTTGTGTAATTCTAATTGTGGTTCCACAGTATTAGAATTGATTTTTGTTGTTGAACATATTATTTTCTTCTTAAACTTGGAGTTTTACAATTTGGCTATGATATTGCTGTAGTTTTCATTCTGGGATCCTTTTCAGGTGTTTGCCAGTGGATTTTTATTTTATTTCTACTTTCTCCTTCTCTTTAAAAGTTTGGGACAATTTTCTTTAATTATTTCTTGTAATATTTTCTTAAGGGTTGTTGTTTTTTTATATCATAGCTTTCAGGCATTCCAATTATTCTTATATTTTCTCTTCTTGATCTGTTCTTCATATCAGTTGTTTGTCTTATCTTTCTAATTCTCTTCATTTTTCATTCTTTTTGTTTTATTATTTCTTAATTTCTTATAATATGATTTGCTTCCCCTTGCCCAATTCTAGTTTTCAAGGAGTTGCTTTCTTCTTTAAGATCCTGGATCTGTTTTTCTAGTTATTAACTTTCTTTTCATAATTTTCTTGGTTTTCTTGGATTGTTCTTATCTTTTTAATCCTATTTCCACAATCTCTCTTATTTGGTTTTTAAAGTCCTTTTTTAAAGTTCTTACAAAAAAAATCTTTTGGGGCACATGTCCATGGGACATTGTTCTTTGGGATAGGAGAGGCTTTTTAAAAAATTATCCTCCTCTAAAAATGAACCCAGGTCTTGTTTATCCCCATAGTAACTGTCTATGGTTGGGTTCTTTCTTTGGTTACTCATTTTTATTTTGTTATGTTTTTTAGCAGCTTGTTATACTGTATGGGGGATGGTGTCTCTGGCCTCTAGTCCTTCTTACTATTATTTTCTTAGCTTTGGTCTGGGCTCAACTTCAGTTTTCCTTTCCCCCTCCAAACTACATCTAGTGCCCCCAGCCACACTTATATTATAAAAATTACATGAAGTTTCTCTGATAAAGGTTTATATTTATAACGGCTGTAATCTTCAACTCCCTTCTGTCCTGGAATCAAAACCAGGAATAAAACTCTCCTGTAAGTGTCCAAAGTCAGAAGCATTCTCATCCCACCACTTCTGTATTTACTGGACTTCTACTGAATCCTTCTTGCTTTTAGCCACAGCCTGGAACCTCATCTTGGCATTTGTGATGTACCTGCAATCCCTCATCAGTAAAGGGTCTTTCAATCTTCCCCTGCTCAGATATCTAACTCTCCCCCACCCTTACTATCTGTGAGGTGAGAATTCCTGTGGTTGAGGCTGGGCTACTCAGCTGCCCCCAGGGATTATTTTTTGTTGCTTCAGGGGAGATAGCCTGGAGATGTTTGCACTTATCCCCAGGCATTGCCTACATTCCTGTGGTATTTCCTCAGATCTTCAGTTAGCTGAGGAGAATCACTGCTCTGCTCCAACTCTTATTTTGACTGCTCTATTTTCACTCTAAGGAGCTATTTTATTGTATTTAATTTTATAGAGGAAATCTTGAGAGCTTGGAATTTTCTGATGTATTCTACCATCACCCCAGAATTCCTCCCTCACCCTCAGGGTTGTTTTTAATGTGCATTTCTCTAATCAAAAGTAATTTAGAGAATTTTTATATGACTCTAAATAGCTTTGATTTTTGTCTGAAAATTACTAGTTCATATTTTTGAACATTTATCAATTGGGGAATGACTTGTATTATTATAAATTTCACTTAGTTCTCTATATATTGAGAAATGAGACCTTTATCAGAGAAACTTCCTGAAAATTTTTTCAATTATGATTACTAACTGAATATTTCCCTCCAATCTATTTTCTTCCTGTTTATCTTTCTCTCTCTCTCATTTTACCCTGTCACTTCTCAAAAGTGTTTTGCTTTTGAGTACTGCATCCCCCAATCCATCCATCTATTTCTTATCCCTTCCCCTTCTCTTATCCCTATCCCTTCGTATTTCACTGTAGGGTAAGATTGATTTCTATGACCAACTGATTGTATGTGTTATTCTCTCTTAAGCAATTCTGATGAGTGAGGTTCAAGCATTGTCTGCCACTTCCCCATGCTTCCCTCCATTTTTAAATCTCTTTTGTACCTCTTTATATGAGATAATTTCTCCATTCTACCACTCCCCTGCCCCTTGCCCCTTCTAGTACATCCTGCTTTTGTACTCCTTCAATTTACTTTGTTTAGATATCATCAAGTTGTAGTAATTCCACTTTCTCACTCATGTTTTAGATATCATCCTATTGTAGTCAACTCACAAAAATGCCTTCTGTAAATTTATATTTCTAACTGCCCTAATAATGATAAAGTGCTTAGGAGTTACAAGTATCATCTTCCCAAAGAGGAATGTAAATAGTTTAACATTATTGAATCCCTTACAATTTATCTTTCTTGTTTATCTTTCTATATTTCTCTTGAGTCTTGCATCTGAAAGTCAAATTTCTATTCAGCTCTTTTCTTTTCATCAGTAATGATTAAAAGACCTCTGTTTTATTAAATATCCATTCCCCCTCAGTTTTGCTCATAAATGATTCTTTATTTGTAATACTAGCTCCATTACCCTCCAAAGTATCATTTTCTGAGCTCTCTAATACCTTAAAGTAGAAGCTACTAAATTTCGTGTTATCCTAACTGTAGCTTTATAATATTTGAATTTTCTTTTTGTTTACTTGCAATATTTTCTCCTGGACCTTAGAGCTCTGAAATTTTGGTAAAATATTCCTGGGAATTTCATTTTGGGATCTCTTTCAGAAGGTGATGCATGAATTCTTTTGATGTGTAATTACAGGGCAGTTTTCCTTAAAAATTTCTTCAAATATGATATCTAGGCTCTTTTTTGACCATGGCTTTCAGGTAGTCCAATAACTCTTTTTTTTTTTTTTTTTTTGTGGGGCAATGGGGGTTAAGTGACTTGCCCAGTGTCACACAGTTAGTAAGTGTCAAGTGTCTGAGGCTGGATTTGAACTCAGGTACTCCTGAATCCAGGGCCAGTGCTTTATCCACTGAGCCACCTAGCTGCCCCAATAATTCTCCTGGATCTATTTTCCAGATCAGTTATTTTTTTCCAGTGTGATATTTAACACTTTTTCTATTTAATTTTTGAAAATTGTTTCTTGATGTCCCATATAGCCACTAACTTCCAACTCCTGAATTCTAAATTCTAAGTTATTATTTTCTTCAGTGAGCTATTATACTTCCTTTTCCTTTTGGCAAATTATTTTAAAAGAAATCTCATCATTGGATTTTTTAAGCCTCTTTTGCCATTTGGCATGTTTTGTTTTGTAAGGTGTTACTTTTTTCAGTATTTTTTGTGCCACCTTTGCCAAGATTTTGAATATTTTTTTCATGATTTTTTTGTATTCCTCTCATTCCCCCCCCCAATTTTTCCTTTACCTCTCTTATTGGATTTTTAAAGTCTATTTTGAGTACTTTGAGGAATTCTTTTGGGACCTGAGGCTAACTCACATTTTCCTTTGAGGCTTTGGATGTACCTGTTTTGACTCTTGGGGTTTTTTGTTTGTTTGTTTGTTTGTTTGTTTGTGTTTTTTCCCCTGAGATTGTGTTTTGATCTTCCTTGTTACCATAGTGGGTTCCAATGGTCAAGTTTTTGGGTTTTTTTTTGGGGGGGTGGTGTTGTTCTCTTGGTTGTTTGCTTATTTTTCCAGTCTATTTCTTTCTCTTTTTTTTTTTCAGGGCAATGAGGATTAAGTGACTTGACCAAGGTCACACAACTAGTAAGTATCAATTGTCTGAGGCTGAATTTGAATTCAGGTCCTCCAGAATCCAGGGCCAGTGCTTTATCCACTGCACCACCTAGCTTCCCCTCCAGTGTATTTCTTAACTTTCAACTTTATGTTAAAATTGGGATCTGCTTCTGGGGTTGTGGGGTCAATGTCCCAAGCTTTATTTCTGTTTTATTTTGTTTTGTGGTTTTCTGGGTTTCTTTTTTCCCCTATTGTTTTCAAAACTAGTTCTAATAGTCTTATAGTCTTTAGTTCTTCCAAGGTGGTATGATCTAAGGAGAGGTGTATTTACTACTCTCATGACTTGTCATTTGATCTGTGAGCAACCACAAATGCTTTTCCACCCCAAAACTATGACCAAGGTGCCCACTCCACTTTGTCAGCACTTTCTAGTATACTAGTGCTCCTCATCACTCTGAAATTGTGACAGTTGCTTGTATCCAATGCTAGCAAACAGTCCATTGCAATCTCCTTCTGATTCATTGTCCATCCCCCTTTCACTCCATGGACTGAGAGTTTGGGAATCACTCTTTTTTTCTTTTTTCAGTTTGTTTTGCAAGGCAATGAGGGTTAAGTGACTTGCCCAGGGTCACACAGCTAGAAAGTGTCAAGTGTCTAAGGCTGGATTTGAACTCAGGTCCTCCTGAATTCAGGGCTGGTGCTTTATCCACTGTGCCACCTACCTGCCCTCTGGAACCACTCTTACTGATTCAGTTGCCCACTTCTCTTCACCCATGCCTGATACTAGTTTTCTGGGACCCAGCCTGCATGACTTAGCTCCACTTTTAGCCCAGTGAGACACTTTTTTCTTGCCTACCTTCTAGATTGTCTTGGACTGGGAAATTGTTTCACCCTATCCTTTTGCTGGTTTTGGAACTCCAGAATACATTTTGAAGTATTATTTAAAAATTGTTTGGAGGGAAATTTGAAGGAGCTCACGTGAATTCCTGCCTTTAATCTGCCAACTTGGCTCTGCACATGTGATATCTGATAAAGTTTTAAAATTTAAAGTTTAGTGGCTTTGGATTTTTCTGTGCAGGAAAGTAGTGATGAACACCCTTTAAATTAGACAGATCTTAAAGTGGAATTCAGATGAATGCTTTTTGAGGATATATAGGGCAGCTAGGTGGTGCAGTGCCAGACTTGAAATCAGGAAACCCTGAATTTAAAGCTGGTCTCAGACAATTAGTAGTTGTATGTCCATGACCAAATCACTTAATCATGGTTTGCCTAATTTTCCTCATGTACAAAATGTAGATAATAACATCACCTCCTTCCCAAGGTTCTTGTAAGGATCAAATAAGGTAAAAAAATTATAAATCACTTAGCACATTCCCTGACATAGTAAGTACTATATAAATGTTAGTTATTAGTTATTATGTTGTAGTGATGATTCCCTTTTGTATATGAAATGGAAATGAGGTATATATTCTCATCAGTTCCAAGATTCTATAATTCTGTGATTCTGTGCCCAACAGAGCTTTACGTTTTACCAATACCCAAACTATGATGAGCAGTGTTATAATATTATGGTTATGGAATATAGACAAGATTTATGTGTCTATTAGGAGGCTAATTATCACACCTTTTATCTCTGCTGAGGTAAGCCATTTAGATTTTTGGTTCCTTAGTTGCCTTATCTATAACTTGGTAATAATAATGATGGATTGACATTTATATAGTACTTCTCTTCTCAAAAACTCAATGCAATAAATTCTCTTTATCTCCTGCACAGTGTTTCTAAGGCACTTAGAACACCCTCAAAAATGGTGCTCTATAAATATAAACTGCATATCTTAATCTATTTTTAAAATCCTGAAGTAATTCAGTGGCTGTGACTGATGTTTGCAAGATTTTCAACTTCTCTTTTTTATATGCAATCATTCCCTTAATTAAATGTGAAATGATATTTAAAGTCCTTGTCCTTTGAGATTATGTTTCTAGTACTGGACATGGAAGTATTAAACCAATGCACTTGTTTCTTTTCAAGTAGTCTTCATTTTCACGGCATTTTTTTAAAAAAATAAAAGTTACAATGCAAAGTAAGACTTTGATTAGATACAAAGGAATTCTGAATTATTCCTAGTCCCAATTGCAAGTCATCAATCTTAGTCAATCATCAAATGTTTACTGAGTATATTGCTATATGATGAGTACTGTCAGGGATACAAAATAAGAATAAAAAATATCCTCTGCCTGCAAAGAAAACACAAACTATGTGAAGACCAGAAAAACAATACCTGATACATATCAAATACTTAACAGAATAATGGATCAATATTGGGTGTACCTGTGTAGTATTAATTATTAAAATTCAGATTATGGAGAAATTAGTGTAGAACTTGAGTGACTGAGGAAAATTTAATAGAGGAAGTGAAATTGAACTTAGTAACATATAAATCAATAGAAAGGAAAAAAATAGCATTGCAAGTCAGAGGATCAGCAGGAACAAAGAGAGAGGTAGGATTTGCAATTATTCAGCAAATCTTGCTAGGTATGGTAGACTGAATGAGTAGAGGGATGACTGAATGAAGAAATGAAAAAGCATTAGTTAGTGTCATATGTGATAAGCTCTGAGATATACATAGAATAAGAAAAGAGATTTGTTCTCAGACTCATTGTAGAAACAACATACAACAATAAGAACTACAATAGGAAAGAAGAAAGGATGGATGGAAGAAAGGAAGGAAGGAAGGATGGAAAGGACAGAAGATAACATTTATAAATCATTATAAGGTTTGCAAGGCATTTAAAAACATTTTATCTCATTTTATCTTCATATCATTTGGGGGCCTTAGGTGCTATTATTGTCCCCATTTTACAGATGAGAAAACTGAAATAAAGGGAATTTTTCTGACTTGGCAAAGTTTAGTGTCTGAGGCAGGATTTGAGCTTAGGTCTTCCTCACTGAGGCTAACATGCTAACTACTGTGTCACCCAGCTGCTAATATATATACATATACATATATACATATATACACACACACACATATATGTATGTATGTATATATAAAATTATAGAGAAAGGTGATATGGATATATGTGATATCAATATCTATATGAATACAATATAGATTTGGATTTTATATGGATATTATGTAGATATTGATAATATATAGAGATATACATTTTGGGAGGGAAATAACCTTCCATGTTATAAAATTTAATTCACCCATTTTACAGTTAAAGAAATTGAGTTCTAGAGAAGGTAAATAACTTACTCAAGGTCATGCAGATAGATTATAATTGTTAGGGCTAGGATTTGTACCCACATCCTTTGCTTCTTCATCCACTGTACCACATTGTACCTCATATCTTATGATGATAAAAAATGGGCCTGACATTTCCATAAAAAGTTATAATGCCCCTTAATATCTACCAGTTAAATATCTTACTTAACTGCTAATGCCTATTTTTATCCCCAAATCTGGTAGAGTCATGGGTAATGTGAAAACTATGATGATTGAGGCAAAAGAATGGCAGTCTTGGAACCACTATGGAGTTCCCTGCAGAGGAAATGTGTGTCTTATCTCCTTCCACCCAGAAGTCATTATCTGAGACAAAGCTCCAGCAACCCAACTTAGTTATACTTCTATTGCCAATATAGACCTCTTGGAATTAACTTTGCTTTTTACCTTTCTTTCTCTGTCACACATCTATCACTACTTCTATATTTTATTCTTTGAAAGATTTGGCAAGTTCACCTCACCATTACCATGGATTAATCATTTACCAGTCCATACGATAATGATTTCAAACCTGGATTTCTATAATAATCCATTAGATTATCTTCTTGTATATAGGAACCTTTATTTTCAACAAACCCTATATACTATTACCAGATTGATTTTAATAGAACAATATTTTCATCATGTTGCTCAGCTGTTTAGAAATAATTTAGAAATAATTTGTTTTTTCTTTTTTCTCCATTATTTGCAGATAAAACCCAAACTCCTCTGGTTTCAAACGCCTCAAAAATAAGACCACCATCTATCTAGATATCAAGGAATGAGTTAATTAATGAGTTGAGTTGAACTAAGAGAAGCACCATCAAAAGCAACTCACCCAGAAAGGGGGTGTTCTGTTAATACTTCAAATTGATACTTGTTGGATGAACTGCATATGCAAGATCTCACTTCCAGAAAAGTCTCAGAGTGTGTTGCATCATTCAGGAATGACTTAGAAAAGATATGGGAGAAACAATAGCAAGATCTCTACTCATGTAAGTAAAATGGTTGTGCTTTCTCTGCTATTTTTTAAAAGATGGAATAGGGAAATATTCATTGACATTTATTTCTACTCATCAGTACACACACACACACACACACACACACACACACACACACACACACACACATGAAAAAAAAAAAAAACACACACACAGAGTTCAGAGTTGGAAGGTACCTTGATGCAATAGAGTCCTGGGCCTGCAGGCAGGAAGACTTGAATATAGATTTGACCTCATACACTTAAACAAACCTTATCAGATAAATTGGATGCAAAGCCTTTTTTATCCCATTTGACTATTTCTCTTCTTGTCCTAGATGTCTAAATGTTGTCTCTACAGAAGCTTTTCTGTTTCAAGTTTACTCTTCTGCTGTAAAAATCGTATTGTGTTCTCTCAGTTACTTCACTTTAATCTTTTTTGTAAGGTGAAACCTGATCCCATTGGCTCTCTTCTGCTCATTCTTGATCCCCTCTTCTCATTTGATATTCCTCTTCCTCTCCTCCCCTTTAGCTAGTATTATCATTAGTTTTTAATTTTCAGTTTTTGAATCCCTTTCCAAAAGGGATTTCTCTCACTCTCTATATTATTCATCGTCTCTTTCTGTCTATTCTAGACCTTCATTTACTGATTAATGTTTCCCCAAACTATTTGATCTCTCACCTTTTTTATCTCCTTGATGTTATTAAAGCTTCCAAGGTATATCTTTCAGGTTCACACCTCTAGGTGCATTCTGTCACTGCCTTGAAGGGCTCATCTCATTAATTCCAGTGTACTGCATTTTCAGAAAGATGCTAATAAATGATGACGATGGCCAAAATTTTTATAATGTTACGGTGTGCCAGAAAATGTGTTGTCTTATGCTTTTTATCTAATTTGGTCCTCACAACAATTGTGGGAAGTATGTGCTATTATTTTCCTCATTTTACAAATTAAGAAACTGAGACAAACTATGGTCACACAGCAAGTGCCTATGGTTGTATTTGAACTCAGGGCCAGCACTCTATCCACTGCACCACTTCAAACCACCAAATGCTAGGGACCCTCTCAGATCAAGAGCCTAATTATGCAGGCTCTTCCATTGATCTTTTCTTTTAAATTTACCTGGAAATTTCATCCCTGTGTCCCTGCTCTCCCACTTGTCTATGCTCCAGTTGCCCACAGGGGTTGCAATACCCCCAATTCCCAAGGCAAGTAGATTTTTCAAGCACCAAATCCTTTAAGCCTCATCCAATGTAAGATTCTTAATTCCCTTCTTACTTTATCTCTCTTCACTCATTAGAACCTTCTTCAAAGGAACCCTTGCCTTCTCCAAAGTAAGACCTTTTCTCATTACTTTTTAATATTTCCCCTCTTCTCCTGTTTTCCCTCTTACAATTTCTATACTTGCCTGCTGCATTTATTCATTTCTCCTGCAGTTCTGTTGTTGGGAGTGGCTTTCTTTCTTAAAATATTTCAAACTCTTCTTTCTTATTGAATATTCATGTTTTGATCTATATGGTTAAGCTCACATTTGCAGGATAGATCACCTCAGGATAGCTGCATCCTCAGCTCCATTGATTTTCAGACACATTAGTCCATTCCCTCCTTTTTTCTAGTGGATATAGAATTGTCTTGCTTTAGTTAAATATCTTTTTCTTTGTATCTAAAGATTTTTCTCCTCGTGGCTGGCAGACCTTGTTTATGAATTTAATTGTTAAATTTAACCATTATGTGTCTTAGTTTTTACAGCCCTGGATTTATTTTCTCTGTGGCATCCATGAATTTTTTTCAATTGCAATTTCATTATTTCCTTCATTGTGGTATTGATTTCTGTCCTTCCACATTCTTTTAGGCATCCTATGATCCTTAGAAGGTTTGTCTCAACTCATTATGTTTTTGAGTTCATTTATCAATTTAATAACTGATGAAGAAAGGAAATAAGATTATTCTAGTAACACCTTCATCATCTTTTTTAGATGCTTACCAACCATCTCTTTAGTATATTCTAGTATTTCAAAAATATATTTTGATTGTTATCTTTTGCATTTTTAATTGATGTATGACCACTTTTTAATAGTTAAAGTCATCATTCAATGCTTAGTGGAGAGGAACCTATGATGTAGAGCACTGAGTATGAAAATTATTTTTTTATTATGTATTTAAAATATCCTCAGAGAAATTGTTCACAATGGCTGCATTTTCATTCGTTAAAAGACATTAATTTACCTGGAGTGTTTGGTAGTGCAGTCCCATCTAGCAAGTGCATCCAAGAAAACAAATATGTAAACATAAGATGTTATTTGAATGGATTTGCATCTGAAGTTGTGGTTGGGGATGTTTTCAAAACAGCCAGATTGTTTGTAGTATAACAGACAAAGAAGAAATCTGCTCTCTGCAGCAATCTACAACTTTTTTCCCCCCTCTGTGGAAATTACAATAAAAGATATGGTGATTTGTGCTGTATATTTAAATATTATGTGAACATACAGAAAGAGTAGTAATAACTTCACATTTATATAATATTTTTGTATTTCCTAAGCATTCAAAAATCACTGGTAAATACAGATGTCATTAAGTAGGTATATGAGCACCAATGGACAAATATAATAAATGAAATACTTAGTAATTATTTATTCCCACTTAGGAAGGCTTAAAAACATGAAAAAGAAAAAAAAAAAGAAGACCCAGAGAATTTCTGTGCTGTCCTTTGGGATTACATTTCTTTGTCATGCAGCATTGTTTCATTTAACACTTATTTTCCTGTTTGCTTTTCTTGATAGGGGGAACTAGAAAATGATGCCATTTTTCTTCCTCATACTTTCCAGTAAAAATTTACAATTAAATATTCTCCCAGAGAGTTTAGTTCTAAAACGATCTTTTAAAAAGGAAGAGTAATAAAAATCATTCCAAATTCTTCTGGCCAGGGCATCACAGTTGAGTTTTCTTGGCCCAAAAGGAGGTACTTCCTTAGAAAAAAAAAATAGAATATGTTGAATAGATGATACTAGAATTCCAATATTCAGACTTAACACACTTCAAGAAAACTGGACTAAGCCTTTGAATATGCCCATAAATAAGGAGAACATGGGATGAAGTGACACAGTTTACCCCCATTGAAAAATAGCCCCCCGCCCCACGAGCCTCCCCCGTTGTTTACCTCTTGATACTTTGCTTGAGTCTTGTATTTGAAGATCAAGTTTTCTGTTCAGTTCTAGTCTTTTTTTCAGGAAACCTTGAAAGTCCCCTTGAATGTGTTCCATTTGAGGCCAAGACATGTAAAAAAGAGTCCACATTAATCTTAGAAAAGGCTCCTCCCAAATTCCGATGAGCCATTATACCAAATTATCAATATTTTAATGGTTAGAACTCTGAGATTAATGGCATCTCATACAGTGAGATTTTTTTTTAATGGAAAAGTTCAGGGTCATTCTCAGCTGAGTGTGGTTGGTTTCCTACCTCTAAAATCAAAGGCAGGTAGGTATATTCTAATCAGCCTGAAGGATTCCAGGTATAGAAGAGTCTGGGAATGAAAGCAGAAGAGAAACAAGGAAGACAGAAGGAAGTAACATGACTAAAGAACAGACATTCCATTGAAGGAATGAGGCCAGCCTCACAGTATACTACTTAGTTGTTAACATATTTATTTCTTAATTAAGTTCCCCCCCAAACACACACACTCATGCCCATACTAACACATACATTAAGTGCTAGAAAGCAGGAGTTTCTTTTTGTCTTGTTTGTGTATAATCTCTGCATGGTTTCTTCTCCTGGCATAGCTCTGACTCTAGCAGAAGTACCTACTTAACATCCACCCAATCCAACCCAAGCTTAGTCCACTTATATAGACTATTAAGATTCTTGGTCATGGGGCAGCTAGGTGGAGCAGTGGATAGAGCACCAGCCCTGGATTCAGGAGGACCTGATTTCAAATCCAGCCTCAGACACTTAACACTTACTAGCTGTGTGACCCTGGGCAAGTCACTTAACCCCAATTGCCTCACCAAAAAAGAAAAAAAAAGATTCTTGGTCATGGTACAGGTGTAGCCCTATGCTATAGCTAACCATCAGTGCATTGTGTTTTTGTTACTTTTGGTCTTTCCAAGACTAATCCGCTCTGGTCAAAGTTCCCACCTTGTTATCCTCATTATTATGTTTCTGATTGACTATCTTGCTTTCAAGAACAGTTTTCAAGTACTAAGTTTCTTGGTATCACAAACCAGTCTTAATGGTGTGGACCCCAACACCTCCTATGCAGTTTCCTAGGCACTAATTGATTAATAATTTACATTTTTATTAATTGGCTGCTACTAGAATCTTCCCAATAAATATTTATATATATTTTTTTAATTTTTTAAGCAGGGCAATGAGGGTCAAGTGAGTTGCCCAGATTCATACAGACAATAGGTGTCTATTTTAATGATTTTTTTAGAACTAGCTCTTAGTTTTATTGGTTTATACTATAGTTGTCTTACTTTCAGTTTTTTTAATTTCTCCTTTGATTTTCAGGATTTCTTATTTAGTATTTAATTGGGGATTTTTAATTAGTTCTCTTTCTAGCTTTTTTAATTTCATGCCCAATTCATTTTCTTTTTTCTTTTCTTTTCTTTTTTTTTGGTGAGGCAATTGGAGTTAAGTGACTTGTCCAGGGTCAAACAGCTAGTAAGCGTTAAGTGTCTGAGGTCAGATTTGAACTCAGGTCCTCCTGACTCCAGGGCCAGTGCTCTATCCACTGCACCACCTAGCTGCACCCCAATTCATTTTCATTCTTTTTTATTCATGTAAGCAGTTAGAGATATAAAATTTCGCCTAAGCACTGCTTTTGCTGCATCCCATAGATTTTGGTATGTTGTCTCATTATTGTCATTCCCTTGGATGAAGTTTTTGATCGTTTCTATGATTTTTTATTTGACCTACACATTCTTTAGGATGAGATTATTTAGTTTCCAATTAATTTTCAGTCTACCCTTCCATGGTTCTTTATTACATGTAATTTTTATTGGCTCATGATCTGAGAAGGATGCATGTAATATTTCTGCCTTTCTGTATTTGACCATGAGTTTTTTGTGCCCTAATACATGGTCAATTTTTGAGTATGTTCCATGTACCACTGAGAAAAAGGTATATTCCTTTCTATGCCCATTCAATTTTCTCCAGACATCTATTATGTCTAACTTTTCTAATATTCTATTCACCTCTGTAACTTCTTTCTTATTTATTTTATGGCTAGATTTACCTAATTAAGAAAGTTGAAGTTTCAGATCCCCGACTAGTGTAGTTTTACTGTCTATTTCCTCTTGTAACTCATTTAACTTCTCTAAGAATTTGGATGCTAATCCACATGGTACATACATATTTAGTAATTATATTACTTCATTATCTATCATACCTGTTAGCAAGATGTAGGTTCCTTCCTTATCTGCCTTAATTAAATCTATTTTTTGCTTTTGCTTTGTCTGAGATAAGGATTGTGACCCCTGATTTTGACTTCAGCTGAAGCATAATATATTTTGCTCCAACCTTTTACCTTTACTCTTTGTATATCTCCCTGCTTCAAATGTGTTTCTTTTTTTTTTCTTTTTTCTTTTTTTTGGTGGGGCAATGAGGCTTAAGTGACTTGCCCAGGGTCACACAGCTAGTAAGTGACAAATGTCTGAGGCCAGATTTGAACTCAGGTCCTCCTGAATCCAAATCTGTTGCTTTTTCCACTGTGCCACCTAGCTGCCCCCAAATATGTTTACTGTAAACAACATATTGCAGGATTCTGATTTTTGATCTACTCTGCTATTTCCTTATGTTTTATGGGAGAGTTCATCTCATTCACTTTCACAGTTAAGATTACTAACTGTAGGGGCAGCTAGGTGGCACAGTGGATAGGGCACCAGCCCTGGAGTCAGGAGTACCTGAGTTCAAATCTGGCCTCACACACTCAACACTTACTAGCTGTGTGACCCTGGGCAAGTCACTTAACCCCAATTTCCTCACACACACACACACACACAAACAACAAAAATTACTGTTTATTTCCCTCCATCCTTTTTTCCTCTGTTTGTACTTCCCCCCCACTTTCGCCCTATTTTCTTAACCAGTATTTTGCTTCTAACCAATGCCTCCCTTAATCTGCCCTCCTTTTTATCAGCTGCCCTTCCTTTTCTTTTCCCTTTTTCCCCTGCTTCTGCCATCCCTTCTATCTATACCACCCTTTTCCCCTTCCCCTTTTGCTTCCTTATAGAGTAAGCTAAGTTTCTTTATAAAAATGGGAGTGTATATTATTCCCTCCTTGAAACAAATTTGATGAGAGTAAGGTTGAAACAATGCTCACTCCTCACTTCTTTCCATCTATTGTAATGAATTCTTTTTGTGCCTCTTCATATGATATAATTAACCCCATTCCACCTCTCCCTTCCTCTTCTCTCCCAGTCTCCTTTTATTCTGCCCTGTTAATTTCTTTATATCATCACAACAAAGGCAATTTAATAACAATACCTTAATAGAGATGCAGATTCCAAGACTTAAAAGTATTATCCTCCCTCATAGGAATGTAAACAGTTTACCCTAATTGAAAAATACCGCCCCCCACCATGAGCCTCCCCCCTTGTTTACCTCTTGATACTTTGCTTGAGTCTTGTACTTGGAGATCAAATTTTCTGTTCAGTTCTAGTCTTTTTTTTCAGGAAACCTTGAAAGTCTCCTATTTCATTGAATTTCCATCTTTTCCTCTGAAAGAGAATGTTCAGTTTTGCTGGGTAGTTGATTTCCGATTGTAATCCAAGCTCCTTTGCCTTCCAGGATATAATATTGCAAGCCTTGTAGTCCTTTAATGCTGAAGCCGCCAAGTCTCATGCAATTCTGACCGTATTTCCATGATATTTAAATTGTTTCTTTCTGGCTGCTTGGAGTATTCTCTCCTTCACCTGATAATTCTGGAATTTGGCTACAATATTCCTTGAAGTTTTTCTTTTGGGGTCCCTTTCAGAAAGTGATTTATGGATTCTATCAATGATAATTTTATCCTCTGATTCTACAATATCAAGGCAGTTCTCTTCGATAAGTTCCTGGAATATGGTATCTAGACTCTTTTCTTGATCATGGCTTTCAGATACAATAGTTTTGTTTTTGTTTAATTAGCAGGGCAAAGAGGGATAAGTGACTTGTCCATGGTCACACAGCTAGTAAGTGTCAAGAGCCTGGATTTGAACTGAAGTTCTCTTGAATCCAGGGCAGTGCTTTATCCACTGTGCCGCCTAGCTTTCCCTAGTCCTATAATTCTTACACTATCTCTACTGGATCTATTTTTACAGGTCAGTTCTTTTTTTCCCAATGAGGTATTTCACATTTTACTCTATTTTTGCAGTTTTTTTTATTCGGATTGACTGGTTCTTATGGTCTCATGGAGTCATTAGCTTCCATCTGCCCAATTTTAATTTTTGGTTTTGTTTGTTTTTGGGGTGTGTGTGTGTGTGTGTGTGTGTGTGTGTGTGTGTGTGTGTGTGAAGCAATTGGGGTTCAGTGATTTGCCCAGGGTCACACAGTTAGTATTAAGTGTCTGAGGCCAGATTTAAACTCAGGTCCTCCTGACTCCAGGGCTGGTGCTCTATCTCCTCTGCCACCTAGCTGTACCCCCAATTTTAATTTTTAAAGTACTATTTTCCTCAGTAAGCTTTTGGACCTCCTTTTACAATTGGCCAATTTTTTCTCCCATTTGGCCTATTGTATCTTTTAAGGAATTGTTTTCTTCAGTCACTTTTTGTCCTTTTTCCAGAATAACTCTCATTTCTCTCAATTATTTTTCCATTTTTTCTTCTACATCTCATTTGGTTTTTAAAAGCCTTTTTGAAATCTTTAAAGAATGCCATTTGGTCTTATGACAAGATCATCTTCCCACTTGAGTCTTCACTTGTAGGCATCTGGCAAACTCATCTGAGTTTTTGTTATTGTCTTCCCTTTCACCATAGGAGCTGATAATGGTAAGGGTTCTTTTTGTTTGTTTGTTTCTTACTCATATTGTAGCCTATTTTTAAACTTACAAAGTTGAAGTCTCCTCCTAGTGCATAGGGTCACTGTTGCAAACTTCTTTTTTTAACTATTTTTTGTGTGTGTGTGGAGCAATGAGGGTTAAGTGACTTGCCCAGGGTCACACAGCTAGTAAGTTTAGAGTGTCTGACATCAGATTTAAACTCAGGTCCTCCTGAATTCAGGGCCAGTGCTTTACCTACTGCACCACCCAGCTGCCGACACAATTTTCTTACCATTCTTAGCTGTACCACTCTCAGATACCCCACTCTCAGCTGCATTGCTCTCAGCTATGTTGAGCTTCCCACTGTGTCAAGCCATGCTGAGCCACCCTTCCCTTTCCCCCAGGTAAGATAGACCTTTCCTAAAGTCTTCTAAATTATCTCAAGTAGGGTAATTGTGTCTCTTTCTTTTTGTAAGTTGTATAGTTCCAGAATCTGTTTAGAGGCTTAATTTACTTTTGTTTTTGAGGAAGACACAGAGAGTTTCAGCAACTTCCTGGCTTCTCTCCACCTTCTTGGCTCTGTCCCCACCCCACCTCCCATCCTCTTTCCACAGCTAGTAAGTGTCAAATGTCTGGGGCTGGATTTGGACTCAGGTCTTCCTGAATCCATGGCCAGTGCTTTATCCATTGCAGCATCTAGCTGTCCCTACATATATTTATTTTAAAGAATGACATTACAACATCATTCCCACCTGTCATTTTCCATGTTTCTCTAAGCACAATTCTAGCCATTTTAATTATAAACTTAGCAAAATGATTCAGATCATGGACAGGAATTTATCAAAATGATATTCATTCCTTCTTTGTGCTTTAATGTTTTCTTATGGATTTATTTGTTATATATATATACCTTATAGAGACTCAAATCTCCACATTTGTGTTTTTAGAAAAAACATATCCCTGGCCAGGCTATTGATGCTCAGATAACTTGGTTTTTCCTCCTCTGACTCCTGAATCAATGTTTAGCTCCATTTGTCTCATTTTGCTGCTGTTTCAGCCCTTAATATGGCAACATGCAGAATTAACAGATTTTAAAGTAGTGAAAGTTCATTTTAAATAAATGTGTTACAACAATTAAATCCTGATAAGTTGTGTTGCCTAAAAATATAGTCAGCTTAGGATGCTCTACTTATCCCCAAAATGCTTCTTATTGTTCAAAAAACTTTACAAAACCCATTTTGGAAATTCCTTTCATAGCCAGTTCATGAACTGAACAAAGACAATCAGTTTATTCACTTTGTACTTACACACAACCTCTTTTATTTTTTTAAGTGTTACACTGCTTATTTCTCATTATTTGGAGTTGAATGCCTTTTGTCTATTTCCAAGAAAAATCCAATCCTAAATAATAAATAATTACTGCTATTTGAATTAAGATGTAAATATGCACCATGATATTGGAAAAAAATTTTTTTTAAGTGTTTTAAAGAAATGTTGGAATAAGTATACATTTACTCAAGGGGACTATTTTGAAGGAGACAAACATTTTTGAATAAAGGAGTTCAGTTCTGGATTTTTTTAAGGTAATGCCAGACTTTGGGGATAGAGTCAAAATGGATGATGAAAGGCAGTGACTTCCTGGAGTCTCCCCCCAAACCTCTCCAAATTCGTTCAAGTATTGCCAGAAGACAATTCAAAGAGCAGAATAACCCACAAAGGGACAGGGTGAGGTCATTTTCCAGCCAAAGGTAGCTTAGAAGGTTGGCAGGAAAGTTCTGTTGGGCTGGGGTGAGATTACAGTCCAGTCCATCTGAGGAGCTATGCTGATCCATCCCCAGGCAGGCCACTCTAGAGGAACCTCTTGGCTGCAGCTGCTTCTGGAACTCATCCCACAGAGAGTGAAGGGGTCAAGCAATGGGGCTCTGCTGGTGCTGAGACATGAATGTTGTTTTGCCTGGACTAGGATCCAGGACATAGTCTTTAGTGGTGGCCCAGGTTGGGGAGGGGCTCAGCCATGCCAGAGCTTGCAGACACAGTGAATAGGATTCTCTTCTGGGTCAAGGAGCAAGCAGTCCTGTGGTTGCTTGTAGACCAGAGCACAGACCAGGGAACTGCTCAATGTGCCTCTCCTTAAATTCTACCACCTGGGACCCCCTGAATTTTGAGACAGTGTGCCCTGGAAGCAGTGCCTCACTTTAAGTAGGAGTTTAAAGTCAAGAAATAGCCTGGAAAAATGAGTTGACAGAAAAAAATACTGACCCTAGAAAGTTTCTTTGGTGACAAGGAGGATCAAAAGAAATGCTCAGAAGAAGATAACAAAGTCAAAGCTCCTACATCCAAAGCTTCCAAGACAAATATAAATTGGTCTCAGTCAATAAAGGCATTCACAGAGGACTTTGAAGATAAGGGGAGAGAGGTAGAGGAAAAAATGGAAAGAGAAATGAGACTGATGCAGGAAAGTAATGAAAGAATCCAACATCTTGAAAAGCCAAATGGAAAAGGAGATACAAAAGCTCTCCGAAGAAAATAATTGCTTAAAAAGTAGGATTGAACAAATGGAAACTAAGGACTTTATGAGAAATCAAGACAAAATAAAGCAAAACCAAAAGAATGAAAAAAATAGAGGGCACTGTGAAATATCTCTTTGGAAAAACAGCTGACCTGGAAAATAGATCCAAGAGAGAGAATTTGAAAATTATTGGACTACCTGAAAGCCATGATCAAAAAAAAAAAAAAAAAAAAAAAAAGAACTTAGACATCATCTTCCAAGAAATTGCCAGAGAAATTTGCCCTGATATTCAAGAAACAGAAGGTCAAATAGAAATTTAAAGAATCTACCAATCATCTCCTGAAAGAGATCCCAAAATGAAAACTTCCAGGATTACTGTAGCCAAATTCCAGAACTCCCAGATCAAGGACAAATTACTGCAAGCAGCCAGAAGGAAACAATTCAAGTATGTTGGAGCAACAGTCAGGATAACCCAAAATCTAGAAGCTTTACATTAAAAGATTAGAGTGGGGGCAGCTAGATGGCGCAGTGGTTAAAGCACCGGCCCTGGATTCAGGAGTACCTGAGTTCAAATCCGGCCTCAGACACTTGACACTTACTAGCTGTGTGACTCTGGGCAAGTCACTTAACCCCCATTGCCTAAAAAAAAAAAAAAAAAAAAAAAGATTAGAGTGTTCAGATTATGATATTCCAGAGGGAAAAGCAACTGGGATTACAACCAAGAACCACCTACCCAGCAAACCTAAGTATAATCTTTCAGGGGGAAAATGGGACTTTAATAAAAAGGGGACTTTCAGGGATTCATGATGAAATAACCAGAACTGAATAGAAAATTTGACTTTCAAATACAAGACCCTAGAGAAGCATGAAAAGGTAAACAGGGAAAAGAAAGCATAAGGGATATTAAAATGTTAAACTGTTTATATTCCTAATGAGAAGATATTTGTTAACATAAGAATGTTCTCATTATTAGGGCAGCTGAATGGAGTATATTTAGACAGAGAGCACAGTTATTAGTTGAATATGAAGGGATGATATCTTTAAAAAATTAAGAGGTGAGAGGAATACACTGGGAGGAAGGGAAAGGGAGAGGTGAATTGGGGTAAAGTGTCACACAAAAGAAGCAAGAAAAAAGCTTATGTAGTGGAGGGGAAGAATGGGGAGAAGTGTAGGAGTGAGTGAGCCTTACTCTCATCATAATTGGCTCAAATGGGGAAAAACATACGCATTCAATTGGGTAGAGTAATCTATTTTACCCTGCAGGAAAGTAGGAGGGGAAGGGGATAAGGGGGGAGGGTTGAAAGAAGGGAGAGCAGATTGGGGGATGGGGGAGTCAGAAGTAAAACACTTTTGAGGAGGGGTAGGGTGAAAGAAGATAGAAAATAGATTAAATATCATGGGGAGGAAATAGGATGGAGGGAAACACAATTAGTAATAGTAATTGTGAAAAAAAAATTTTGAAGCAGAGGCAAGAGCCAAGTAAGATGATGATAAGGAAGGGGAGGAGGAGGAGGAGGAGGATAAACTGTATGGTACTTTGCTGGGCTATTTTCAAGAAAATTATCTGTTAGGTATAAGGTACTTTATAAATGTTATCTATTATTGTTGTTGCAATAATGAACATCATGTGTTTATTGTAAGGAAATCCCTCTTTAATGTATTATATAAATGTAGTTTACTATAAAAAAAAAAATGATGAGCAGGATGCTATCAGAAAAACCTGCAAAAACTTACATGAGCTAATGCAAAGTGAAATGCACTGTATACAAAATAACAACAATGTTGGGGAGGGGCCAGAGCCAAGATGGTGGAGGAAAGACATTAAACAGAATGCTCCTGAAACAATCACCCCCAAAAGAGCAATAAAAGAACCCTTGGGGCAGAAAAACACGCAAAAATTCAGGCTGAGAGTTTTCTATAGCTCTATGTAGATTTCAGGGGGCCATGCTGGGCCATGAATAAAGCCTAACCCAGCAATTGGGCCAACACACCAGACACCTGCCTGAGGAATTTGCCCCAGTGCCTCTGAATTGGCTGTAGTACCATCATCTTCTGGAACTAAGCACATGTTCCAGCTGAACGGCTGGCCCAGGGCGGGTTGGGGGGGTGGGTAAGTGCAGGGGTACCAGTGGACTGGGGGGAAGGATTCAACTGTCCCACCCCAGCGGTCAACGAGGAAGAAATCCTGAGTGGCTGAAGGCCCAGTTGGGGGAGGTGAGCAGGCAGGCTCATCGGAAGCTAAAAAACACACCAAAGAAAGCTTTGCTGGTTGGTTGCTTAGTATGTAGGCCTGAGGTTATCTCAGGACCTGAGAACAGGCCGGATGAGATTAAAACCCACCCCCTCCTCAAACCAAAACACCTGGGACCCTCTGAAGCTAGGAACAGGAGTGGAGCTGAGAAGCAGCTCCCCCCCCCATCCCCCAGTGGAGAGTTTAAAACCAAATGAATGAGAGGCCAGACAGGCTGAGAAGAAACCCAACCATCTCCCAGGCCACACTGCAGGTTGAACAGTGTGTCCTGGAAGCAGTGCCACACTTTAAGAAGGAGTTAAAAGCCAAGAAATAGTAAGCCAGGATGAGTAGGCAGAGAAAGCACAAGACCATCAAATACTTCTTTGAAGGTAAGGTAGACCACAATACAACCTCAGAAGAAAAAAATAATAATAGGATCAAAGGTCCAACATCCAAAGATTCCAAGAAAAATATGAACTGCTCTCAAGCCATGGAAGCTCTCAAATGGGACTTTGAAGAGAAAGTAGGAGAAATAGAAAGAAGATGTAGAGAAAAGGAGGAAAGAATGGAAAGGGAAATGAGAGTGATACAGGAGAGTCATGAGAAAAAAGTCAACAGTTTGAAAAGCCAAATGGAAAAGGAGATTAAAAAACTCTCGGATGAAAATAACTGCCTAAGAATTAGGATTGAACAAATGGAAGATAGTGACCTTATGAGAAACCAAGACAGAGTAAATTAAATACAATTCAATGAAAAAATAGAGGGCAATGTGAAATATCTCCTTGGAAAAACAGCTGACCTGAAAAATAAATATAGGAGAGATAATTTGAAAATCACTGGACTACTTGAAAACCATGACCAAAACAAAAGCTTAGACACCATCCTCCAAGAGATTGTGAGGGAAAATTGCCTTGATATTCTAGAAGCAAAATCTAAAATAGAAGTTGAAAGAATCCACCAATCACCTCCTGAAAGAGATCCCAAAAGGAAAACCTCCAGGAATATTATAGCCAAATTCCAGAACTCCCAGGTGAAGGAGAAAATACTGCAAGCAGCTAGAAAAAAAGAATTAAAATACTGTGGTGCTCTAATAAGGATAAAGCGAGATCTAGCAGCTTCTACATTAAATGACTGAAGGGCATGGAATATATTCCAGAGGGCAAAGGAACTGGGACTACAGCCAAAAATCATGTACCCAGCAAAAGTGAGTATAATCTTTCAGAGGAAAAAAATGGGATTTCAATGAGAAAGAGGTCTTTCAAGCATTTGTGAGGAAAAGACCTGAACTGAATAGAAAATTTGACTTTCAAATACAAGACCCTAGAGAAGCATAAAAAGGTAAACAGGAAAAACACTTCATGAGGGATATTAAAAGATCAAAGCATTTACATTCCTACATGGGAAGATAATACTTCGAACTCATAAGAACTATCTCAGTAAGAAATTCACAGAGGACACAGGTCTGAACTGAATACAAAGGGATATCTGTAAAGCATTTATGTTTTGTTCTTTGTGGGGCAGACAGGGTGGGGTGTCTTATGTCCGGGGCTGGATTTGGGCTTGGGACCTCCTGAGTCCAGGGCTGGTACTTTGTCCACTGTGCCACCTAACTAATCCATGATGACATCTTTAAAATAGGTGTGAGGGGTAGGAGGAATAGACTGGGGTAGGGAGAAGGGGAGAGATGGTCTGGGGAGAGGTAGTTCACATGAAGGAAACAAGAAGAAAGCTTATGGAGAAGAGTAGAAGAAGGGGAAGGAGTTGGGGAGTGAGTGAACCTTAATATCATCAGAATTGGCTCAAAGAAGGACTAACATACATACTCAAGTAGGTATAGTAATATATCTTTGCCCTGAGGGAGGGGAGGGAGAAAGGCGGTGTGGAGAAGGGAAGGAAGAAAGGGCATATTAAGGGAAAGAGCAGCAAAAAGCAAAACACTTTCAAGGAAGATGAAGATGTTCTGCATTACTGCACCAGTATGACATAATGAATTGCTTGATCTCATAGGGAGGGTTGAGGAGGGAGGGAGGAAGAAAAACTTAGAACATGGAATTAGCTCAGGGACCCTGATCTCATTGGAGTGGGCTCATGGAGGGAATAGATTTCATACCCAATTGGGAGGAATAATCTATTTAACCCTGCAGGAAAGTAAGAGGGGAAGAGGATAAGGAAGGAAGGGTGAAAAAAGGGAGTGCAGAGCAAGGGAGAGGATAGTCAGAAATAAAATACTTTTGAGGAGGAATAGGTAAAAAGAAGACAGAGTAAATATCATGGGAAGGGAGTGGGATGGAGGGAAATAGCTATGATGATTGATTATAATGCCAAAACGTATGGTACCTACTTTGCTGGGCTTCTATGAAGAAAATTCTCTGTCAAGCTTACAGTACTATATACAGGTTATAATGAACAAGGATACTATCAGAAAAACCTGGAAAGACCTACACGAACTGAAGCAGAGTGAAATGTACTTTATACAAAATAACAGCAATAGTGGGGGTTGATCTTCTGGGAAGCATGTGGTTATTTTCAGCAAGGCAATGATCCAATATAACCCTGAAGGACTTATGAAGATTGAAGCCCATCTGCAGAGAAAGAACTGATAGTATCTGAAAACAGATGGAAACACATTTTAATTTTTTTTCCTCTTTGACAATTCCTTAATCTGAAATTTTGTTTTTTATTTGTTTTTTTGTTTGTTTGTTTTACTGGTTTCTCTCACAACTAGCTAATATGGGATTTTTTCCATGACTACTCATGTATAACTTATTTTGAATTGCTTGAGTTCTTGTGGGTGGGGGGTTGGAATGGAGGGGAGAAGAGAAATTGGATAACAAAGTTTTAAAAAAATTGATGTTAAAATTTTGTTTTTACATATATTTTGGAAAATAAAATTCTATTAAAAAACCACCATATTATAAGATGGTATGCTATGAATAACTTAGTTATTTTAAGCACTACAATGATCCAAGAGAACTCTGAAGGACTTATGAAAAATGCAGTCAATGTACAGAGAAAGAACTGATGGTATCTGAATACAGATTGAAGCGCAATTTTTTTTTATTAGTTCCTTTTCCTAAAGTTTTTTTTGACTGTTTTTTGTTTGTTTTTGGTGAGGCAATTGGGGTTAAGTGACTTGCCCAAGGTCACACAGCTAGTAAGTGTTAAATATCTGAGGCCGGATTTGAACTCAGGTCCTCCTGAATCCAGGGCCGGTGCTCTATCCACTGTGCCACTTAGCTGCCCCCTTTTATCTGTTTTCTTTCACAACCTGACTAATGTGGAAATATTTTGCATGACTACACATGTATAACTTATATTTAATTGCTTGAGTTCTTAAGGGGGTGTGGGAAAGAAGGGAGGAAGAGGATTTGCAGCATGAAGTTTTAAAAAATGATGTTAAAATATGTTTTTCCATGTAATTTGGGAAATAGGAAATTCTAAAAAAAAAATGAAGTCAATGCCTGATAGATTAAAATGTTATGTTTTTCTCTATTTGTAGTTCAAAATAGGTAGTATTTTTTGTTTCAGAATATAATTTTGCTACTATACAAAAGTCTATATGGAATATTTTATTGTGGAAAGGAGGTAATTTGGGGTTCTTTAAGAGTATGCTAGTAGATGATAAGCCCTGATGGATCCTACTCATTGGGAAAAAAACAAGTATAGATCCAAATGAGGAATTGCCTCTTATGTGATCAACTATAATTCACCATTAAAATTATTTTTTTCAATTGCAACAGCTCAGAAAGTCCATCCACTAAAAATATCCCAGTTTTGTAACTTATTTAATAAGAAAGTGTACCCATATCCAGTGAAATCACAATTCCTTGAAGTATTAGAGCACAATAATACTACATGGAAAACTGTCATGTTCAATGATGGCTATGTATGTTTGTATTTGGGTGTGTATTTTGCATGTGCATATGTGTGATCATACATACACATATTTTGGGCTGTGAGGCATATATGTGTAAATGTGTATTGGTGTGTTTATGTATACATATATTAATAAGTATGTACATGCACACACACACACACACACACACACACACACACACACACACACATACCTCATAGTCCAAACCAGTGAAGAATGTTTAATCTTGAAGAAACAGAACTAGCTTTAGAGTCCAAGGACCCAAGTTCAAATCGAGTCTCTATTTTTGTGATCTTGGCTAACTTACTTCATCTCCGTTATTCATGTCCTTTTATCCTTTCCATAGACTGGGAGCTCCTTAAGTGTTAAGGTTGTTTCTTTTTATTTACATATTTCAAGTGCCATAAAAAATTTAGGCCCCTAATAAATTCCTTTTTAATGTTGATTAGTGAATTAATAATAAGGAATTTCAGCTTGTGGTTCCCTGGGGTACCTTTCATTTCTTTACTTCTTTAAATACACGACAGGCTACTTATCATCAAGGGCCATGTTTTATAATGAATAATCAATATAGAATTTAATATGTTTTGTATTGAATATATATAAAAATATCAATACATAATACATACATATATGTGTGTGTACATATGTATATGTGTTTATATATATATATATAATAGGAGAGCTATTTATTTCTTCTACTACAATATAAATGCTTAAATAGAAAAGACTTATGTACATACTGACACAGACTTAAAACAGGAAGCAAAAAGTCACAATGCTTACAATGCTCCCTAAAGAGGTTTATTTTTAAAACACTAAAACAAGAAATATTTTGGGGGGAAATTGGTGCTCATAAGAGACATATAAATGAGCGAATGGATAAATGTGTACATGTATTCATTCATAAATATTTTAGACAGTAAGGAACAATCAAAATTACATGATGAAGACTTCTAGCCAGGGTTTGCAGCTATACTCTGGATTGTGTAGAATGCCTTGAAGTAAAGGAGATAATGGAATGACTTAACAAATTTACGTTTTAGTCTTATAAAAAGGCATCATTTATCAGAATAGCATTAAACATTTGGATGGTCACACTTTTAAAAATCATTCATAGGTCTAGGATTCATTTTTGAGTTTTGGATCTGTTAGCAACATGTGAGCTAGGAAAATAATTTAATGGCTCTGGGTCTCAGTAGCACCATCCTTAAAACAAAGGGGTGAAAATACACTCTAATTTTACTTCAAACCTCTAATAATTTATGATTCAATTAGAAATAATATTTCCTTTGATTAGATAAACATATTGAATTACAGCACTCAACATAGTGCTTGGTACATAGTAAGTACTTAACAAATGTCTATTGATTGATGAATTTCCCTCCAGGAGAATGTAAATTTCTGGAAAGCAGGGATTGTTGCATTTTCACCTTACTTTCCCTAGTTCCTAGTTTGACAGCAATAGGAAGCCCCCTATCCCTTATATGCATATACTAGTTATGTGTGTATGGCAATGACCCATTCTAGAGCATGGGCCCCTTGCTCAAGGAAACTAGAAGACAGAAGTTTTTGCTTGTCTCTTCTCCCCACTCCCATGACATTATACATAACTAATCACTGTGAATCAAGAGATACCCATTCAATAGAACATAGAAATAAAATTTCCATTCTTGCTTTTCTCCTTTTCTCTTCTAAATGTGTGGTTTGGGACTCAGTAAGGTGACTTTTGGAATCCTGGTCTTGTCATGAATTAGAAGAGGGGCTCTTTATCTTCTCCTTCACATGGTAGCTCATCTAGGCCTTAGATAGGACCTCAAGGTTCCGGTTCCCTCTCCTGCTTTGTGTGTCTTTCCTTGCTTGCAGGTGACTGAACAGTGATTCTGAAAGTTGAACTCTTTTAGCCTGGTGGGTAGTTCCAGAATTCCTCAATCAGCCTTGGGTGGCCTGTTTCTTGAAACTGCCACAATGCTCCTTGGAGAAGAAGAAGCCCTTACAGAGAGTAGAGCCCAAACTATGTTAAGAGGTTGCCAGAAGTTAGGGAACAAGAAGGACCTTTTCAGATGGTACAGAGTCAAGATGAAGTAGCTCCTGGAAGCATCTCTCTCAGGAGGAGCAACTTCCCACAAAAATATTTCTTGTTTTGATGTTTTAAATATCACCCTCTTTGGGGAGCATAGTGAAAGTTATGACTTCTCGCTTCCCATTTTAAGTCTGTGTCAGTGTGTATGTAAGAATCTTTTGTATTTAAGAATTTATTTTGTTGTGGAAGAAATATATAGCTCTCCTATAATCCATTTACTTTATATTTTTAGTAGTAATCTCAGAGAAATAATCTATTTTGGGGAAATTTCAGATTTAATTTATTCCTAAACTTTATGTAATACACCCCCCCCCCGCCTCCCACTGCCCCCACCTTTCCAGGGATACAGAAACTGTATTCAACATTGCTCACAAAATTTCTATAAATGCATTCTTTATGCCATTATAAAGACACAGAGACAATATAAAAACATCAAACTTCCTTGAGAGGCAATGATCTAAAAGGACTAAAATGAGACCAAATAATCTCACAGCCAGGAATCCTTAGTGGGAGAGAATGCCTAAATTCCCAGAGCTCGAAGGCATTTATACTGGCATTGTACCTCCCACACAATTTGTTGTTGTTGTTGTTGTTCAAGTATTTTTTAGTCCCATTAAATGAATGATGACCCCATTTGGGGCTTTTAGGCAGAGATACTGAAGTGGTTTGCCATTTCTTTCTCTAGATCATTTCATAGATGAAGAAACTGAGGCAAATGGGATTGTGTATTACCCATGGTGGATTAAGTTTTTGAGCTCAGATGTGAACTCAGGAAGAAGAGTCTTCCTGATTCTGGGCACACTCTATCCACTGCCACACTTAGCTCCCCACCACACCCCCATAATTTAGCTTTAATATATATTTGTTGGAATTGGATTACACCTTTTGTAATGGTATACTGTAGCCAGGTTCAAAGGGACTCAGGTAGGAAGATTGTTAAAATTTTAATTTGAACATTTTCACTTTGAAAATTAGGAAAAGTTACAAATTAAGGCTTGATTTATTATTTTCTTTATAAAATTTAATGAAATTGATGGAGAAAATATTAATAATGCTGATTAAGCTTGAAAGTGAGTTCTGAAAACATAATCCCTTTGCCGTCCCCCCAAGTTGTTAAACATTTATGAGCCCAACCATGATCTGCTGGGATTGATCCAAAAGGGAAGTTTTTCAAATTCTTTTGTCAACTGGTTGAAACATTTGGGAAACTGACAACCCATAAGATATTGTTGAAAACATTACCTTAAGTTTCAAAATATTTTATTTGTATCTCTCAATTATATGGAATAACTGTGAAGTTTTAAATCTCCTCTTCCCATATGTGTGTGTGTGTGTGTGTGTGTGTGTGTGTGTGTATATTTGGGGGGGGGGGTTGGGGCAATGAGGGTTAAGTGACTTGCCCGGGGTCACACAGCTAGTAAGTATCAAGTGTCTGAGTCCAAATTTGAACTCAGGCACTCCTGAATCCAGGGCTGGTGCTTTATCCATTGTGCCACCTAGCTGCCTCTATAGATTTTGGTTTTGGTTGTTTTTTTTTTTTTTTGCAAATATATATACTTTTTTTTTTTAAGTGAGGCAATTGGGGTTAAGTCACTTGCCCAGGGTCACACAGCTAGTAAGTGTTAAGTGTCTGAGGCCGGATTTGAACTCAGGTACTCCTGACTCCAGGGCTGGTGCTCTATCCACTGCGCCATCTAGCTGCCCCGGAATATATATGCTTTTTAAAAGTAATTTCCCCCCAGTGATATTAGAGTATCATTTTTGCCTTCAAATAAGTGATCAGGTGATGTTATTGAACCCCCATTAACAATATTATCAGTAGACACCAGCTTTCACAATTTGTCAATACAGGCAGGGTTTGCAGTAATTCTTCTAGTCCCCTTAGCAGAAAGAATGGATATATGTGTATATGTATGCATGTATTTGCGCATATAATGATTAGTTTTAAGATTATGGATTAGTTAAAGATGGCATACAATTTAATACTAAATTGTAGTTTACAAACTATAAGTGATAGGATTTTTTTTTTTTTGGTGAGGCAGTTGGGATTAAGTGACTTGCCCAGAGTCACACAGCTAGTAATTGTCAAGTGTCTGAGCTTGGATTTGAACTCAGGTCCTCCTGAATCCAAGGCTGGTGCTTTATCCACTGTGCACCTAGCTGCCCCAGTGATAGGATTTTTAAAAGAGGGGAGATGGTAATGAAACTTAGCAGTATTTAAGGAGATCTTCTAGAAGGAATGGTACTTAAGTTAGGCCTTAACAGAAGAATGATGACCAATACAATACATATTTATAATAATACATTAATCTATCAGTTAACCTTAAAGCATCACGTAGGATATTATTTTAAAAAAAACAAAAATTTATCTTATATTACAAATATCTTAGGAGCGCTAATATCTCAGAACCATATGGTAACAAATACATTACCTATTCTGACCATCATAATTTTAGATACTAGAAAGCTAAGGTACAGAGAGGTTAAGGAATTTGTCAAAAAATTATCCAGCTAAACTAGTGTCTGAGCTGGGACTTGAATCCAGGTTTCCTGACTGCCAATTAAATGATTTTTTGGCCTCATCAGAATCTATCATCTCATTTTTAAATGCTGCTAGCTGATCTCACATTAATCATCATTTTTCTACAATTCTTTTTTGAAGTTACAACATAATTATTAGGCAAATGGGATTTTGCATTTGCAAAAAGGTGTCTTCTGACCTTTGGGGACTTCTTTTTTCTATAGCTCACTAATTGCATGCAAATGAAAAAAATTACTTAGTGAAATTATTTAAATATAAGATGGTGAGCATCTTTTTTTGTTTTGAAGCAGCTTTAGATTTTTGCATTGACTTTTAAGCTGAAAGAAGCTCAACAACTTGATTTATTTATGTTTCTCTTTCTACAACACACCTAGGATGTAAAAACAATTTGTGCCAACATTAAAAAGCCATTTTTACAAACGATCATAGACAGCCACACTACTTCCACCCACTCTCCTATTTTTAGCAACAGGAAGCCAGCAAACATAGGTTAACCAGTCACTTGAAAATTGAAGTGTTATGCATCCTAGGCTTAGACATCATCATTACTATTACTGCCACCCCCACCACCATTATCAGTATCTTCATTAAATACTATATGTGAAACATCCACCTACTCATGGCAACAGGTAAAGGTAACTTTCAAAGAAAGTTAAAGAATTTTAAGCAAAGTTATTGATCCTTGCATTACTTACACCTATTCCTTTAACAGGAACTACAATTATAGATATCAACAGAGCACTATTCTACCTGCTCCTACCTTGCATATATACATACAAGATAGTAGTTTATATGTTGTTATCTGTGAGACAGAGATAAAAGGCCTCTTAGCCCAATATATCTCCTCCAACAGCCCTCTTCAATGCTTAAAATCTCTATCATTAGTTTCATTCTTCTGAGTTTAAGCTTTTTTAGAGTGCGAATAACACTAGGAAGCTAATAACTAAAGCTATTAGAAGCCATTAACCTGTAGCATGGACTAATTAACACCTCAAAGACCCCCCACCACCAAGAGAATGAAACAAGGGTCTTGCAATCCTTCCATAAATTCACAACCCAAATATGTTGTGCACTCCTACTATTTGAAAGACATTCTGAAAGGACATCTGGAAATATTTTAATGGAATTTGGCCTCTGCCCCCAAGTTCATTGTACAACTGTGGAGGGCATACATTTAAATATACACATATAACTAAATACTAGGTCTGTTTGATAACATTGGGTGTTTATAGATCCTTAGAACTACTGGAGTTGAGGAGAGGGAGAAATCATTGAAGGAGAAGTTGAAAAAGGAAAGACATGAAAAAATAGCATTTGGCCTATACTTTGAAGGATGTGCAGGAATTTTAAGAAAGCTAAGGTCAGAGAGATTAATGGATTTGTCAAAAACCATACACTAGTTAACATCAAAGCTGTAATTAGATTCCAGCTAGTTCCTGACTCCCAATCAAGTAATCTTTTTGCCTAGAGAAATCACTATAGGAGGGCAGCTAGGTGGCACAGTGGATAAAGCACTAGCCCTGGATTCAGGTGGACATGAGTTCAAACCTGGCCTCAGACACTTGACACTTACTAGCTTAGTGACCCTGGGCAAATCACTTAATCCTCATTGCCCTGTAAAAAAAAAAAAAGAAAAAAAAGAGAAATTACTATACAAATACATTATTAATAATCAAATGGAAGATTACTCCAAATCATGAATAATCAGAGAACTACAAATCAAAAACAAACCTGAAGATTCATTTCATACTTATCAAATTGGCAAAGATGACTTCATGGGAAAAAGATGGGAATAGTCAGTCATGAAAGGACTATGGAAACACAGGTATGCAAATGAACTATTGGAAGAATGATGCATTGGCCTAAAAAGCAAATAGAAATCAGCCTAAGTGATAAAAATGCTCATACCCTTCAACTTTGATATCTATTTACTAGGTTAATGCCCCAAGAAAGTAAATGATAGAAAGCCCCTGGCCCATAAACATATATTTATAGTAATGTGTCTTATTACCAAAGAGGCAGAAGCATAGTAGATGTCCAATGATTTGGGAATGACTAAATAAATTTTGGTAAAGAAATGTAATCAAATAATATTGTGCCATAAGAAATAATGAATATAAAAATTCAGAGAAGCATGAGAAGACTTCTATGATTCCAGTTTCATGGTGGCATTCTTGCATGGATTCTGAATTAAAGATGACATCTTCATGCTTTTCCAGTCACCAGTGGAGTGAAGTAGGGCTGTGGGCTTGTTCCCAAACTTTTTAGCATGATATTTTCCATGATGCTATCAGATGCCTTCAATGATGATGAAAATGGCATCAGTTAGCTACTATGATACCTTGAAAAAGCTATAAGTCAAGATTGAAATGGTAGAAGAATTGGTGAATAACTTTTGTTTGCAAATGATTGTACACTTAATGCAGCTTCTGGAGCAGAGATGAAAGAAAGCATAGATCAATTCTCTGCAGTGTGTGCTAATTTTGGCCTGACAATCAACACCAAGAAAACAGAGGTCCTCCACCAGCCAGCATCACATCATCCATATTTGGAATCATTGGTCATTGTACATTAAGACATTTTGAATTCTGTTGATAAGTTCACTTACTTTGGTACTATACTTTCCAGGTACGTCCAAATAGATGAGTTTGAAGTACAAATTGTCTTAGCTAACTCAAGATTTGGAAGGCTCCTAAAGAAAGTGTAGAAGAGGTGTATTAGGCTGCATACCAAACTGAAGGTCTACAGAGCCCTTTCTACTGATTTTACTAATGTATGCCTGTGAAACTTGAACAGTCTACCCATGTCATGCCAGAAAAATTGAACTGCTTCCATTTGAATTATCTTAGGAAGATTAGGAAGATTATCTGGCCAGATAAAATTCTGGACACTGAGGTACTTCCTAAAGTTGAACAACCAAGAATTCAAATTGACTTCAGTAAGCACAACTCTTATGGACTGGCCACATACTCTGAATGCTAAACACTCATTTACCTAAAAGACTACTTTATGAAGAACTTGCACAAGACAATGCTCAAATGATGGTCAGAGGAAGCAGTACAAGGACACTCTCAAGGTCTCTCTGAAGAACTTTAGTATTGATTGTGAATCATGAAAGATGCTGCCACATGACCACCCAGCATGGCATGACTGCATCAAAAAGGGCACTTGACTCAATAAGCAAAGCAAAATCACAGTAGCACAAAGGAAAAATGGGCTATGCAAATCCAGAAACATCTACATCCCAAATGTTCTAATTGACTATGTTCCACACCTATGGTAAAGCATTTTAAACTCATTTTGGGCTCATTAGTCACAACAGAACACACTATATCCTGAACCCAACATTATGATATCTTTGAAAATGAAGGATAAAAATCAACAACAAAAGCTATGAGAAATACTGAACATGAAAAACTATAGAGAAGCATGAGAAGACTTCTATGAGCTGATGGAATATGAAGCCAACAGACCTGGGAAAACAATGTGCTAAATGTCTACAATAATGTAAATGGAAAGAACAAAAATGGTTTGCTACTCAGTGCTATACAGATCAAATAGCCCAAATGAGGAAAAAAGACAAAAAAAAAAATTAATGTGCTCCTTTTTTTTTAACAAGGTTGGAAGAATTCACATGTGAGAAAAATATGTATAATGTCAGGTTCAGATGATGTATTATATAACTTAAAAGGCTCTTTTTTTAAAAAAAACGTTTTGCTCAGTCCAATGATTTACTTAAATCCTGTCTAGGAGCTTTTAGGCTTAAGGAAAATAAATAATATATACACTATTGCAGTAGTCCAACCATGTGATAATAATGATCTGAATGCTTATAGTGGGAATAAAAGAAGAGTTTGTCTTGTAGAAACATGGCATAGGAATAGATGGGATTTGGTGAGGGATACAGTTCCCTGGACTGAGAAACCTCAAAAAAGCAGCCAAGAAGATAGAAGAGGCTGGATGATTACAATGCTAAAAAGTGAGGAAAATATAGGAGAAAAAAATAGTATGGGACAACCTATTAGAGAGCCTTACTGATACTCTGATTATTTTTTACTGCCTTTCATGTCTTTTCTATCACTTCCAAACATTTTTATGACACTTTATCTTTCTTGGACCTTGTGAAGGAGGTTGGGCAAATATTGAGCATTATTACAAATAATCAGCTATTAGGTATTCAGCTCCTGCAATGTGTGACATTATACTCAGTACCTGTGGGAGATATGTGGGGTGCAAAAGAAATAGCTGAGAAGTTCCCCATTATTTAAAAGCTTATTCTGTAGGTGAAGACTCATAATAAGCTATTCAAAAGAATTGAGAATAACACAAGAGTGTGGTATATTAATGCCTATATTGGTTGGCACAGATGATAATTCTATAGAAAGTCTAAGAAGAGGAAAATGAATGAAGGTACAAGGAAAGGCCAAGGAAAATTTCATAGATAAAACAGATCTGTAGATGAGTCTTAAAGAATAGGTAGAATTTGACTAGGCATAGACAAATAAGCAAGGCAATCCAATCCAAGGAATGAGAAAATAGGCAAGACTGAGCATAGTTTTTGTGGGATTATGTTCAGAAACTAAGATAGCAGATGATTATACTTTAGGAAGCAGAATAATAGAGGCCTAGTGAGCTACAGAAATCCATAGATAAATAGACATATAGCTACATAGAAATTTTTCTTTTAAAAGACATGGAAACTTTTAGAAATGCAGCTAAGTGATTTATAATATCTAAGATAATCTAAACTCCATCACCACAAAATGGCAAGAAATTGGCGAAAGGAAATAAAAAAACAAGAAAAAATTAGGATGAAAGAATGAAATTTTCATAAGAAAAAAACAAGGAAGAAAAACTACAGAATTATTAGGCAGATCTTACCATGATGAATAAACACTGGGGTAAAAACAAATGAACAAAAATAGAAGATAAATATCTAGAATAAGGTAATAATATTGCATTAACAATTAACTTGCAAAAAATGAGTGAACAAACAGGAATAAATAGGTAGAATTCAGAAAGATAAACGAAAAATTAAAAGTTCAAAGTAGTAGTAACTGAAAAAGAGAATGACAGAGACAGAGCATAAAATATATAGTTGGAATAACAAGTACTCAAATATTAAAACTATGTCAATCAGTCAATAGCAGTTAAGAAGGCAGCCCAGCCCAAAGATGTCTTCATCCAGTTCCAGGTTGCACTCCACAAGAGTGTGCATCTTCACAAATATGTATACCTATATATACATATATATACACACATATAAAAGCATTTATACAACATACAAAGATATATGTGTGTCTATATACTATATATACACATATATACATGTGCATATATATGTATGTGTATGTGTATATGTGTGTATATCTTTTTCTATATCTATTTGATTTACACCTTGATGCTGGATACCTTCTACCATCTAACCCCTCCACCCATTTCCTGCTTTCTTTTATATATTGTCTTCCCCCCATAACAATGTAGGCTCCATGAGAATAGGAACTTTCTTTCTTTTTTTTAGTTATCTTTGCATTCCCAGCACTTAGCATGATGCCAGGAACATAGTATGTGTTTAATGAATATTTGTTCATTGACTGGCACCTTAAGGATATCAGTGTAGTCCATGAACAACAAGTGCCAGAGAAAAAACAAATAATAGATAAAATATAACATATGTGGTCTCTATAACCAAAGTAAACAACCTTGAAATCAGGCCTTCTTAATGAAATAGTCTGACAATTAATAAAGGAGTCAGAATATTTCAGGAACTCATACAAAAATGGGATTGTTTAAAGTAGAAAACAAAGCAAAAAATTAATAGAATCCATAGGATGGAATCAGAAAGGAATCTAGAATTTAATTCATTGAGTAATGTATCCTCAAATTTTCTAACCTTAGTATCAAGTATCGGTATCAGTATTATGCATGCATCTAACAGGAGGCAATTCATATATTAAGGAATGCTGTTAAAATTACATAGTTATAAGAATGAAAGAAATATAATTGACGTATTATGTTCGACTCACCAAATATTTTCAAGCATCTAACAGTTACAAGGCACAGACCTTGTATTTGTAAAGAGTGCTTTTGTACAAATATGGTAATGTTTTACATAATCATACGTGTATAACCCATACCTGATTGTTTGCCACCTTGGGGAGGGGGCAAGGGGGAGAGGGTAAGTGGAATAAAAAATTGGAACCTCAAACTATAAATAAAATAAAAGAAAGAATGCTTTTGTGTTCTCTTTGAGGTCATTTTATGATCCTCTCTAATGATGTTTTTTGTCTTAAGTGATTCAGACCTGTGTTTTGTTTTCTCCAATTATGAATATTTTTTTCTGGTAAGTTGACCACCAAGGTCTTCACCTTGGAAGAAATAGGTTTCTCTGCTCTGGGTTCCACCAATGAGGAAGTTCTGGGTAGCATAGGAAAGGGTTTGACTGAATTATAATCTTCTTTCCTTCAGTCCTGCTGCTGGAACCAGTTGCTTATGCTGGAACCCCATGCAGTTCCTAATAACCTTTTTTTGGGGGGGGGGGCTAAGCAAAATATGTACCTGCTATTTCATTTTGGTTGGATTTGATGCAAGCAGGTTTTAAGCAGAATCACAATAGTTTCTAGGGTCCCTATCTTCAGGTCAGGTTCCAGTCACAAGGCAGCAAGTTTTAGGCACACATGATTCCTTCTCCTTTACTTTGCATAAATAGTCAGAAGCAATGTCGTCTGCTTCCTATGGGAAAATGATCAAGAACTATGTATGCAGTCACTCTACTATTGTTGAGTCCTTATCCTAAGGCTAGGCCCCAGGCAAAAGATTGTTTATTTCTGCTTCTGCCATAGGTAAGTGGAAGGTAGAGGAAGATGGATACTCTGAGTATTCTAATAATTAACATTATCTGAGACCAATTCATAAGGGATTTTATATTGTTAGATGTTCTCTCCTGTGAATTTAGCTATAAATCTTCTGCATCTAAAAATATTCTCTCTCTCTCTCTCTCTCTCTCTCTCTCTCTCTGTATCCTTCTGTCTCTGTTCCTCTGTCTCTCTCTGTGTCTCTATGTCCATGTGTGTGTGTGTGTATGTGCTTGGAGGGAGGTTGAGATTTGTAGATAGCTACTAATCTTCCATCTTCTTCATGGCACAGCCCACATTTGAGAACCTGAAATGAAGAAGAAGCAGATTTCTCATAGTAGAGATGGCTTTTGCAAATGCTTGATGGTGGCAGATGAATCATTGAATTCAGAGAACAACCAGTAGTTCTGCTTTGCAAGAGCACAGAATGTGTCAAATGGAGCAATATAACATGAGCCTAGAAAGATTAAGTGAGAGTTAGATTGTGTAAACATTGAAGAGACACACAAAGCAATTTGCATTGTTAGTATAAGCAGTGAGGAAACACAGAGTTTGGGGGAAAATTGGGTTATACCCTAAAATAACATCCTATAAAAATTATTATCTACTTTAGGGAAAAAGATGTAATATTAATGACATAATATAATATCAATAACTCTTTAAAAAACAAATATCAGCAAATTCTTCCCTACGAAAAAAGCAAAAATAAATGAATAAATTGTATAATAACAATGACTGTTTGCATTTTTCAAGGCAGACAGTAGGCAGTTGTTCTTTAAAAATTCTTCTTTGTATGAGAGTCACTAAGGACACAAAATGAGAACATTTATGGGATAGCCTGTTTAAGGGTAAATCATTCAAGAGTGTTGCTAAAGAAGGGAAGGAGCAAAGATTGGTGGTAGTGAATCATTTAGTATTTCCTGAATCAAGGAAAAGATTATTAAAGAGATAGGTAGTTTTCACTTGGCATGGAGTAATAGAATTCTATACTACAGTCTTATCTAGGTTAGGTTGATCAGGAATGTAGAAATAGTTATATCAGAAAAACTAGGATCAAAGAATGAAGCTGTGAAATGAATGAAATAGGGTATGATCTCTGTTTTGACAGTGGAGACTGGAATCTGATTCTCTCAAACAAAATAAGCTCTACTTAGGTAATGCTGACTTTTGGGTTCCAATTTTCTCCCACCCTCCTATCCCTCCCCCCTCCCCAAGACAGAAAGCAATGTGATATAGGTTATATATGTAGAATCACATTAAATGTGTTTCTGCATTAGTCATGTCATAAAAAAGGACCAGAACAAAAGGGGAAAATCCTCAAAAAACAAAAAACAAAAAAAACCAAACCAAAAAAAAGTAGAAATAGTATGGTTCAATCTGTATCCAGATTCCACAGTTCTTTTTTCTGAATGTGGTGAGCATTTTCTGTCATTAGTCCTTTGGAATTTTCTTGGATCATTATATGGCTGAGAAGAGTTAAGTCTATCACAGTTGATCATCACACAATATTGCTGCGAAAAGAAAGTGTTGATGCATATGGGTAGATGGAGTTTCCTTACCTGAGAATTTCCCATAGCAATAAAATCAACAAAGATCTAGTCTTTATCAACCAAATACAAGAAATTAGGAGTTACAATCACATCAGATAAGAACAGTGGGGAAAAAGCGTATTTAAGAGAGTAAAATACAGAAATAATATTATGTTTAATGCAAATGAAGATAACATTTATAATTTAAAAGAAAGGCAAAGTGAAATATGAAGACAAATTAGATTGTGAGGCAATACTTATACTTTTTCCCCTTTACTTTTTGGGCAATAAGGGTTAAGTGACTTGCCCAGGAGGACACAGCTAGTAAATGTCAAGTGTCTGAGGCCTGATTTGAACTCAGGTCCTCCTGAATCCAGGTCTGGTGCTTTATCCACTGTACCACCTAGCTGCCCCTGAGGCAATACTTATAAATGACTTACAGTTCTCTGCAAGCATATTTCTCTTAAAGAACTCTTAAAGAACAGAAAGAAAAAAGGAAACTATGGATCTGAAAAGAATGTTGAAATGTGAACAGATCTGTGGTGATTATCAAATGGGAATCTTAAGAGTGATATTTATTTTTAACATGACCTAACACCATGACAAAGATGTATAATTTTATAGGTAAAAGCTCCTGAATAAATGCAGAAGGAAAGAAATATAAAATTTTAAAATAGCATAATATGATTATATTTAATAAAGGTAATATGAACAAAATGTATAGACCTGATTAAATATTAAATAACTACATCCCAAATAAGGAATGGGTTGTAGTAAATATCAAGGTAAAACAGCTCTTAAAAGAAACTTTTTCTCTCTCATAACTATTATCTCTCTACTTCTTTTCCTTTTCCTTCTTTCTGCCTTCCTTCCTTCTACTAAGAAATTCTTATCTTTATAAAAAGATATAATGTAATAAAGATACATCTATATTAATATAATAAATATGTAGGTTTTAAAGAGGAACAAGATGATGATTACTGAATTGGACATGGAACTTAAAAACAACTAGGAAAAATTATTCCGAATGTAATACAAAATTAATTTCAAAATTAAATGAGAGATAAACAGTGAAAATGGAGAAAATTAATAAATATAACAAAAAGTTAGAGTTTTTATCATTTTTGACAGACAATAACTGGAAATTACTAATTATAGAAAAAGAGAGGAAGAAGACAAAGAAAAAAGGAAGAAGGCTGGTAGAGAGGAAAGCAAAATTACTAGGAAAGAAAAATTAGAAGGGGAAATTCAAAACAATTAGGAAATAGACATTTATTGAGGAAAAATGAAAGCAAAAATAAAATGAATGCTTTAAAATTGTAAATACCCACTATAATAAAATAGGAAACGGGAAGTCAAAATACCCCACTATAATAAAATAGGAAATGGAAAGTCAAAATCAGAAAAACAAAGTCTTGGATGAGATTAATTTTCAAGTTAAGTATATGAAATAGATGCACTCTATACTACATAAATTTCTCAAAACGATAAAAAATTAGCACACTGTATTTCATCTGAGAAACAAATATATCATTAATACCCTGAGAAGGAAAATTTAAAGTAGAGCAATATCGCTAATGGGCATTGATGAAAAATATTAAATACCAGGCTAGCATAGAGGGTATAAAATATAGTAAATAGAGCAAAATTTTTAATGTATTTTGACAGATTTGGATTTTATGTGGATAATGGTTCAACATTAGAAAAATTATAGACAGGTAAAACAGATTAACATAAACAAAAAAAGATGAGTACAGCAGTAGCTACAGAAATAGCTTTTCAAATTCATTTATTCTAAAAATACTAAAAATAACAAGCATGAAAAGATTTTTCCTTAATATAATCAAAGACATTCATTTAATTTCAAGAGCTAGCATTATTTGTAATGAAAATAAACTGCAAACCTTCCCAACAAGATCAGGGGGTGGGAAAAAAAGAGGGGAAGCAAGGAGGACTTTGGCTTTCACTCTGACTTGACACAGAAAAAAAAATGCTAACTATATCATGATGAGGAAAATAAGTGAAGGATGAGGGAGTCAAAACTGTGTATTTTCATAATACATTGTTGGAATTAAAAACGCTAGAGAATATTTTTAATTGTATTCATGAGTAGAATCATAAAAAATTAGTTCCCAAACTACCAGCATTTCTATATATTAGCAAAACCCAAGTTAAACTGAGAAAAATATAATTTTTAATGATAAAAATTAAATCAGATACATAATAACAATCTACAAAGACATATGATATATTTTAAAACACCTATTATTAAATAAGTGTCACAAAAATTAAGGGTCTGTTAACATTCTGTGTCTCCCCATTAGAATATGAGTTCCTTAAGGGCAGGTACTATTTTTGTTCTTTTTTATTTTATGTTTATATTCCAGATGTTAGCACATATTATCTTAAATGTGTTTAATAAATTTTTTATTACATTATGACAGTTGTTTTGAAGTTGAAATGACCTTATTCTCATTGTGTAAATTAGCATTTTGTAGAATCCAATGTGCAGAACTTTGGAACTAGAAGGAACCTTGGTAAAATGAACTATAAGGTTACATGACATCCAATCAGGAAACTGAAGTATTTAGAGGCTAAGTGACTTGGTCAAGGTAACACAGACATTAAGTGAGGTTCTGGAATATCTAGTCCAGAGAGCTTTACCCAATATACCACGTGGTCATGATTTGATCTCACGATAAAACACCCACATTTTCTTTATTCCAAGAATCAAAATATGCTCAAGAAGCTGCTCTAAAATGGTGTTCTTATCAGCAAATGTGGCTTCTTGAACATATTCCTGATATTATCAACAGAAAATTTTCAGGAAATGTATTTGTCCATAATGCAGACTGTCTGACCTCCAAACTATGTGACGTGATTTAAGAAAAGCACAGCTGTTAATTAAAATGTATGGCTCCAACATGTACATCATTCATGTCAGGGATTCCCAGGAGCCATTTCAGGCCCCTTGCCCTTGTCATTCCTGTGAGAATCAATGGGAAGAGGGGTTAACAGTTATGCTCTCACCCTCTCACTTGCCTCCCTAAGGAGTGGGGTAAATTTAAGCGAGAAGTAGGGGAAGACAGAGAGAGGGGAAGGGAGGGAGCACAATGTGAGTTCCCAGTCTGAGATGGGTCAAACCAAACCAAAGTAAATGGGGATTTTATATCCACTTGATAAGTCACAGTAAATCAAACGACTTAATTACCTGAGGAAGATTGTTCAATATTCCTACCTTAATTTTTTTCTTTAAAATATTTTATTGTGAAATTAATAATCATCCACATATAAACATTTCAATACACAAAAAAAGAATCGAGGACTTTCATGAAAAACTGTGAACAATTTGTTGTTTAAGAAATGCACGTAGGGGGAGCTAGGTGGTGCAGTGGATAAAGCACCAGCCCGATTCAGGAGGACCTGAGTTCAAATTCATCCTCAGACACCTCACACTTACTAGCTGTGTGACCCTGAGCAAGTCACTTAAAGACAATTGCCTCACCAAAAAGAAAGAAAAAAAGAAAGAAATGTGCTCTCTTGCTCTCTCTCTCTCTCTCTCATATACACACACACACACACACACACACACACACAGACACTCCCAAGAGGTCAAGAAGGATGAGAACTCAGAAATGACCATCAGCACTGGCAATGAAAAGATAGTAACATTAGAAAAAAAAGCAGTTTCAGGTGAGTAATGGTGTTGGGAGCTAGATTGCAAGGAATATGGGCAGAGCAGACAGAACATGTGAAGGTAGAGAGTATGGATGGTTTCATTCTATGAGTTGGCTGAGAACAGGAGAAGAAATATAAAATGGTGAAGGGTTTTTTGTTGTTTTGGGTAATAATGAACATATTTATAAACAGAGATGGAACCAGAAGATGAGACTGAGAATTTAAAAAGGGGAGCATAAATCTGACGGACTGAACTCAAGATCAGAGTAGAGGACTTGGGCATGGTGAAGATGTGGTCACCCCTTCATCAGAGATTGAAGAAAATATTAGGGACTGGAGAAAAGGAGAGGATGAGGGGGAAAGTCAAGAAGTTTTGAAATGAAGAGGAGAGAAGGGGATCTCACGTTAAAGGATATTTATTTTCCTAATAATATATGAAATCATCTGCTGATATTGGGTGGGAAAGGGTCCAATTGCCATACCTAAGAATAGAAGAAAAGGGGGGAAAAACCCTGCTGTTGGAATTGTGCTAGAGTCAAAGTTTTCCTTGCAACTTTGAAGGCCTAGGCAACATTATATAAAATAAATTTGTAGTGGACCCTGTCAACATGCTTATATCATTTTCTCCAACAATATACACCTCTACTTAAGTAATAGGAGGTGAGGAAAGAAATATAGGGATAAGATTTGGCAAGATTGATGGCTTTATATCATCCAAAGGCTGTGCTTTGATCACATAGTAAGTATTCCATATATCATGTGTCCCATTCCCTACAGTAGTATGGAGTTTCAGTCTTGGCCTCTTCAATGTTCACTCACCATTATAGTAGTCTTGAGGGAATCTTTATTGGTTGTTCTACTTTCATTGGCTAATACACTTAAATTCAGTTGGTCGCCATATCTGATCTGAGCTGCAAGGAAATAGAAAATTTTATATATAGATGGCTATATATTATTGAATTGATTAAATACAGAGCCAAAATTTTGAAGGAAAATGGACCCAGAATAAGGATTTTAGAGAGAGAATGCACTGAGACATTGAAGGATCAGATATTTTCTAAAGATGAAGAATAAGTCTAAAACTAGTGAGGTACAGGGAAAGATGAAAGAATAGAACAATATCTTTATAAATAATTTGAATCTTTTTTGTAATGGGAATGACCTGATGGTAAAATCAGGCATATGACTATCCCTGCGTGGGGCTAAAGCAGAGTTAGCACAGATGTTTTAGGTATGAAAAAAAGTTGATGAATCTGGAGGCCAGAGTCTTCAAGAATAAATAAGTATTCATATTTATATCCCCAGAGAGTTGAAGTAAAGAAACAAACTATGAGGCAGATAATCAAAAAATTAGATAAAGGAAAGAAAATGACCTGGAGACTTGTACAAGACTGACACTAAAATATGGAAAGGATGATATGTTCAGGATGGCTATATACATATACATATACATATACATATACATATACATATACATATACATATACATATACATATACATATACATATACATATACATATACATACACATACACATACACGTGTACGTATACATATAAGTATATATACACTTTTGTGAATATGGACATATTTATACATAAAGGCATATATACATACATATTCTTCAAAACAAGAAAGGTTATTGAGTGAGGGCAGTGAAGAAGCAGCCCTCAGAAGTTTCTTTGAAGAGCAAAGGAATATGTCTTTTTTCCTGATCTAGCATGTTTACTAGCAAGCAAGATGTATCCAGTATTAGGACTGACTACCTAAAGTTCACCAAATTCACATTATTCTACCTCATATAGTCTATGCTCTATCCTAGCTTACTTCATGGACCTCTGTACCTTTCCAAAAGCTGTCCTACATTGCTGAAGTATTTTCTCTAATTAATACAACATTGTAGAAAGCTTATCTCCCTTCAAGGCTCCCTTCCCCTATTACTTCCTACCTGAGGCCTTTCAGACACACCCTCTTAATGGTGTTTAACCCTCCCCCCATATTCATGTTATTAAAAAAATAATAGTGTGTTCATATTGTAGAAAGTCAAACCTTTGAGAGTAGTTCCATTTCATATTTGTATCCCTAGGGTCTAGCATAATGGATAGGATACATCGCAGGCATGTGGAAAATGCCTGTAAAATTGAATTGAATTGTTGGAGAACTAAACTAGATCCTCAGATGTTCAACTCTTATTCACAGTAATATCAATTTCTTTAAAAAATTATTATGTATTTAGCCACTCTAAGAATTTAATCTAATAAATAAATCAGTCAACAAATAATTATGAAATTATGACTATATTCCAGTGTGAGAAAATTGTTAATAATAGGGGATTGGGGACTCCCAAAGGCCCCTGCTGAGAGAGCCTGACCTGACCTTTCTTAAAGCCACCCCAGAGTCAGGAAATTACCTCACTCAAAACCACACACCATGGGGGCAGCTAGGTGGTGCAGTGGATAGAGCACTGGCCCTGGATTCAGGAATACCTGAGTTCAAATCCGGCCTCAGGCACTTGACACTTATTAGCTGTGTGACCCTGGGCAAGTCACTTAACCCTCATAGCCCTGCAAACAAAACGAAACAAAACAAAACAAAAACACACCTGTGAAAGCCTTGTTCCCACCAGAGGATCTGTTCTCTGGGCTCTTACATCAGCACAACTGCTCCGGACCATCCTCAAATACAGTGAACCAATAGATTTGAATCATGTTAGCCAATTAGCTTTGAGCAATGTGTAAGGGTGGGCTCTCCTCCTGTCCACAGAAAGCTCACACAGACACTCTCTCTTGGCCCTGGGAATGGGGAAGGGAAGCCACATGGCCCAGTTCTTTCTCTCCCCTAGTTCCTAGCTAGATTTTCCTAACTTTTAGAGCCATGTGCACTCTCTTTACTAATAATTAATATGCTTTAATGTTTAATGCCAAAATAAACAAAGAAACGAATGAATAAATAAATGCTTAATGCCCCCAAACTGGTGCAGTAGCCTCTAATTTCTAAGTAACATATATGACAAACCCCAGCTACGTTCCCTGAAGTTGGGACAATTATAGGGACACCACATATAATTTTATTTGCCACACCAGGCACTGTTAAGTGGTGTGAACATAGAGAAAGGCAAACATTCAGTCCCTGCCCTCAAAGACCTCACATTCTAATAGGAGAGATAATACGCAAATAACTATATACATACAAGATATATACAACGTAAATAGGAGGCAATTTAAGAAGGCATGGACAACAAGGTGGCATGGTGTATAGAGTGCTAGACCTAGAGTCAGGAAGACTCTTCCTTAGTTCAAATCTGTCCTCAGATACTTACTATCTGTATGAACTTGGGCAAGTCACTTAACCCTGTTTGTCTTAGTGGCCTCATCTGTAAAATGAGTTGGAAAAGGAAATTACAAATCACTCCAGTATCGTTGCCAAGAAAACCCTAAATGGGATTACAGAGTGTTAGGCAAGACTGAAAAAGATGACTGGATAACAATTGAGTAAGAGGCAGGTGAGTTTGTATTTGAAGGAATCTGGGAAAGGCCTCTTATAGAAGGTGGGAAGTGAGTATTAAGCTGAGTATGAAGGAAATTAGGGAAATTAGAGGGTGAAAGTTAAGAAAGATAAGACACATACTCAATAATGATTTGCCATTTATGTTATATTTGCAAATACATAAAAGCATTTCTTTGTGACCAAGTTGGGTAGTATAAGTACTATGAACATTTATTTGTGAGGAAACTGAGGCTGAGAAAATTAAGTGACTTCCAAGAATAACCCAGCTAGTGAACATTAGAGTTAGTGACTGATCCTAGGCTTTCTGACTCTAATAATCTCAGTTCTCTCTACAATATTAAACTTCCTATCTAATAACTGGGATGCAGTGAGAATGTGATAAAAGTGAATGAAATGTGCCATGTGAAATTTCAGGAGGGAGGGAAAACTTTTAGCTGTAGAAATTTGGAAGATTTTTTGAAAAGGTGGAAAGTACCTTAGGCTTGAAGAACATGGGAAGTCATGTAAATGAGGCCATAGATGAGCGGCAGTAAGTAGTTAATTCTATACAAGACAGGCAGGATGAGAAAAGGCATGATGGTGAGGGAGGACCTGAGGAGAATAAAGAACACTGAATATTCCTATTTCTCTAGAAGGAAGAAGAGTAACACAAGATAAAGCTAAAAACCAGGGTTAGTTCTAGAATATTTGTTTTTCAATAGTTTCAGTAATGTCCAAGTCTTCATGACTCCCTTTGGGGTTTTCTTTGTTAAGGTACTAGAATGGTTTGCCATTTCCTTCTCCAGCTCATTTTACAGAAGAGCGAGTGAGGCAAACAGGGTTTAAGTAATTTGCCCAAGATCATACAACTAGTAAGTGTCTGAGGCTAGATTTGAACAGGAATATTTTTGTGCCACCTAGCTGTGCTTTCCAGAATATGGATGGATTTCAATGATAAGACATTTATACATTACTTCAGAGGTAATAAGGAACTATTGGGGGGGGGGTTAAATAGCAGTATGACATAATGAAAGTTGTACATTAGGCAAGTTACTTGGGGTTATGACTATATGAAGGATTGGCTAAAGAGAATAGACATTAGACACAATGAGACTACTACCAAATGAGACTATTTGTAAAGCACTTAGTATAGTGCTTGGTACATAATAGACATCACCATCACCATAATCACTTACTAGGTTTGAGGTACGAATTCTTAATATAAGACTACTATTAACATCACAGGAAGTAAACTGACAAATTCTAGGCCTCATTAGCCAAGAGATTGCTTGAAGCCAACCAACTAACTATAAAGAAAGAGAATTATTTGTGTTTGTCTGGGTCCCTGTCATATCACTTAATACATCTAGCCACAAATCTAGGCCAATGCCTCTCTCAGGGGTTAGCTGATTCCTACTGAGCCTAGAAAGTGACATTTTCAGGACTGTATATCACACTATCATATGTTTCTCAAACCACAGCATGATATCACTGACTTGTATTCATCTTGAAACAATTTGCTATTTCGCTTTTATTTTAGTCACCCACAGAAGGTTGTAGGATTTCTTTGTTCTTGTGAATATTCCCAGGGTAGAATCATCAGGTGCCTTCAATTATTTCAAGATATGTCAACTCATAGAATATTTGGAAAATACACACACACACACACACACACACACACACTAGGAAAAACAAAATGAACAAACTAGGACAAAAAGAGTTATATGTCAGCAAAAAAAAAATGGAAAGAAAGAATGAAGTAGCTTTAAGGAAAACAGGAGAATGATGTGCTTCATTTCCAAATTCTGTATGATTTATATCTTTCACTTGAGGTTCTAATATGCAGTTAAGTTGAGGGAAAATACAATTGCCAGCACATTTTGAACTGTTGTCTATCCAAACAATTTGAAGAAGGGGAACTTGCAGCTTTATTCTCTGGAGAGGAAAACCAGGTATAGAAAAGATGAGGTGAAGACTCCCTAACTGTTAAGTAGAAGCAGCCCACCACAAAATGTTTCTTTCATAGAATAAAAAGGAAAGCATTTACTTGGCCAGTGACCATTTCATGTTAAACACATCATGAAGGATATATCTGATTTGGATTTATGATGGAAAAAAACAGCAGATACCAGTGCTAATACTGCACTTGGGGAGATAATAGGAACTAGATTTGTAATTTCAAAGGCCCACAAAACTCTTAGATGTGGAAACTGTCCCAATACAAATAGGCACTTTCTCTGAAATATGAGTCTTTAAAAACTGCCTAAAGTGCTAAGAAGTTAAATAACTTGCCCAGGACCTCACATAGGAGTTTTGAATCCAAGCCCTCCTGGCTTAGAGAATGGCTCTCTAGTCACTGTTTCCCATTGCCTTGAAATACTTACCATTCAAATATAGTCAAGAGAGTGCTCTGATCTTGGGAACAGTGAAGGAGAATTGAAGAAGGATTATAAAATGTTGGGGAAAAAAGTACTGGTAGTCAGGCATGCTATCAACTGGTCATGTCCTATACTATAGTGAACAAGTTTTTAGCACCTAACCCTTATATCATTCTGAATCAGGGCAAATATCTATATAGGCAGGTGAATCTGAGCCCTCATTTTCCAGGAGAATCTTTTTGAACAAACATCTACCTTAATTTTAAAGTCTTCTGGACCATAAAGGAAGGTGATTCTAATGAAGAATACCCTACAACTACTTATGATTTGCACCTCTAAATGAATATAAGCAAATTCTTAATATCTTGGATGATGTCCAAACAGTTTAGGGAATGTGTCCTTATAGACACTGAAGGCACACTCAAAATAGTATCTGCCTAAAGAACACATCTAGACAATGAGGATTCATGCAGAATTGAATCTGTTTTAATATCAGAGCCAATCAGAGAAGACCAAAATTGCCAGGGGTAAAATATTGTTCAGATTTTTAATTGAAAAACTCCCTGAGAGCTTTTCCTAATATGTTAAAAACCTTGGCTCAAAATTTGCTTATTTCTTTGAACTATTTCTGCTTATCTGACAAAATCTCCAGACTAGGTCCTGCCTACTACTGATTATCTTAATCCAAACTTCAATTGCTTTCTTTGGGCTATGCCTGCCTATAACCTTGGAGTTGTCTTTCAACCAGGTTTACTATAATCCCACCCAAAACAAAGCATTTAAATTTCATCTAGGTGCTTCCTGGTTCCCCTTGTTTAAATTATTTCTGCTTAGAACTCTTCTAATAATAGATTACTTCACCGAGAAACTTGCCCTACCCTTGTTTGGCTACTATAACCCACTCTGTCCTGACTAATCACCTATAATTTCTATAGCTCTCCCCTCCCTTCACCTTGCCTGTCCTACTAAAGTTTGTATTATGTTCTTATGCTTGTGGTGGCTGAATTCTATTGACACTGCATTTGACTTAATCAATTGCCCTTGTCATAACCCATGATGACATACTTATTTTTTTTTAAATATATCATGCAAGACCTATAAATCTGCTGTGTCTTACTGGGGATCCTTATTCGTCCAAGTGAATGTAGTTATGTCACATATAGATTTGTTATACTTTTATTTAATAAAAATCTCCAGCCTAACATTCTTACTGAAATGTCTGTATCCCCCCCTACTGCTCACCCCTGCCTTTTTGTCCTTTCCCAAGTATGTTACATTGAGACAGAGTCCATATCTGAAAGAAAGTAAGCTGTATTATTTAAACTAATAGTAAATGATAGTAAATGTTTATTGGATCTTTAGAAAGACATGTAAAAATATAATTTCAAGCTTAAGATGCATTATTAACATTTTCTGTATCACATTCTTAAGCCTAGACAATCAGAAAACAAGCCCACATTCATAGTGTTTGCACATTTCTGTGGTGTAAATGCTCATAGACAATACTCTAATGAAAAAATTCAATCTGAATCTAGAATACCCCTATATAAAGTTGTTCCAGTTTACCTTACTTACCTGAGATGGGACTTAGCAAAATTGTAAGAAATGGAAATTCTCAGTTGTTATCCTCCTTTCTTCACCTTCATGGGTCTTTGTCCTTTCAGTGTATATCCTGGGAACTTTGCTACATTCGTATATGGGACTCCTTCCCTCAGAGTTCAGAGCTGATGAGGTCATCAGGTAAAGGGGGAGGAACTTAGGGCCTCCTCTTCCCTCCTCCTCAAGCCATGCTGTCCCTGAGGACTGGACCTTCTTCTTTAGCCATTCTTTTCCATTTTAAGTGTAAGGCGTGGGGTCTCTAATCTGGACTGAGATCATGAAGCACTGGAATCCAGTAATTCAGTCCAGTAGAAATGCCTTGAGGACCAAAGATCCAGGAGTCAGCTTTGGGGAAGAAGGTAGTGATCCTAGCTTTGGACAAGGATTTGTCATGACTGAAATTATATAGGAACTAAACTAAGTTGTAGTTGTAGTAAGCCCAGTCCTTCACCTTTCTCTAAGACTGTGGTGTAGGGGTAGCTTATACTCCAGACTTGTTTGTTGAAAATGTTAATATATTTGTTCTTGTTGGTTCTGTGAGGTGAAGATTCCTTTTTTAAAAGTCAATCAATGGGGCGGAGCCAAGATGGCGGAGGAGAGGCTGTGACTCCCACAAGCTCCAGATAAACCCATCCATTCACGCCCAAATAATGCGGTAAAAATCAAAACCCAGAACAGCCTAGTGCACATAAGAACAGAGTGAGACTGTTTCTCCGCAAAAGAGGGCAATTCTGATCACCTGCTGATCAGGCTGAACAGCTCAGCGCGCGGTCCGGACCCAGCCAGGGACAGTGCCTCCAACACATCTGAGTCTTCAGCACCAGCAGCTTCTGAGGCTCCGATCACGGACTGGTGAGGGGGTTCGGAGGTAGGCCGGGGTGAAGTGGAGGCAGTATCTGCTGGAGTTGGGGCAAGGCGCCCTGGGTCTGAACCAGTGGGCTGAATCGAGTGGTGGTGGCCCAGTGAGGGAGGGGTAAAAGCACGCCAAGCTTCCGACCATAGAGAATCAGAGTTCAATCAGACTTCTGTTTCCGTGTCAAAGAGAAAGTGGCTGTGATTACTCACAAGCCAGGCAGGCTGAGAAGAAGCCCAATCACCCTCTGGGCCACGCTGTAGCACGAACGGTGTGTCTGGGAAGCAGCGCTACACTTTAAGGAGTAAAAAGCCAAGAAACAGTAAGCCAGGATGAGTAGGCAGAGAAAGCAGAAGACCATCAAAAACTTCTTTGGGGGAAAGGTAGACCACAATACATCCTCAGAAGAAGAAGATAATAATAGGGTCAAAGCTCCAACATCCAAAGCTTCCAAGAAAAATATGAACTGGTCTCAAGCCATGGAAGCTCTCAAAAGGGACTTTGAAGAGAAAGTAGGAGAGATAGAACGAAGATGTAGAGAAAGAGAGCAAGGAATGGAAAGAGAAATGAGAGCAATGCAGGAGAGTCATGAGAAAAAAGTCAACAGTTTGAAAAGCCAAATGGAAAAGGAGATTAAAAAACTGTCTGCTGAAAATAATTGCCTAAGAATTAGGATTGAACAAATGGAAGCTAGTGAGCTTATGAGAAACCAAGACACAGTAAAGCAAATCCAATTGAATGAAAAAATAGAAGGCAATGTGAAATATCTCCTTGGAAAAACAGCTGACCTAGAAAATAAATCTAGGAGAGATAATTTGAAAATCATTGGACTACCTGAAAACCATGACCAAAACAAGAGTTTAGACACCATCCTCCAAGAGATTGTGAGGGAAAATTGCCCTGATATTCTAGAAGCAGAAGCTAAAATAGAAATTGAAAGAATCCACCGATCACCTCCTGAAAGAGATCCCAAAAGGAAAACCTCCAGGAATATTATAGCCAAATTCCAGAACTCCCAGGTCAAGGAGAAAATATTGCAAAAGCAGCTAGAAAAAAGGAATTTAAATACTGTGGAGCTCCAATAAGGATAAAGCAAGATCTAGCAGCTTCTACATTAAAGGACCGGAGGGCATGGAATATGATATTCCAGAGGGCAAAGGAACTGGGACTACAGCCAAAAATCACATACCCAGCAAAACTAAGCATCATCTTTCAGAGGCAAACATGGAACTTCAAGGAGAAAGAAGACTTTCAGGCATTTGTTATGAAAAGACCTGAACTGAATAGAAAATTTGACTTTCAAATACAACACCCTGGAGAAGCATAAAAAGATAAACAGGAAAAAGACTTCATGAGGGATATTAAAAGATCAAACTGTTAACATTCCTATATGGGAAGATAATACAGAGGACACAGGTCTGAACTGAATACGAAGGGAAGTTATGTTTTGTTCTTTGTGGGGTGTCTTATGTATGGGGCCGGATTTGGGCTTGGGGCTTCCTGGGTCCAGGGCTGGTGCATTGTCCACTGTGCCACCTAACTAACCCATAATGACATCCTTAAAACAGGGTTGAGGTGTAGGAGAAATGGACTGGGGGAGGGGGAAGGGGAGAGATGGTCTGGGGAGAGGTTGTTCATATGAAGGAAGCAAGAAAAAAGCTTATGGAGGGGAGGGGAAGAGGGGGAAGGAATTGGGGAGTGATTGAACCTTAATATCATCAGAATTGACTCAAAGAAGGACTAACATACATACTCAAGTGGGTATAATATATTTTGCCCTGAGGGAGGGGAGGGAGATAAGGGGGGGGGAGAGGGGAAGGAGGGAAGGGCAGATTCTGGGAGAGAGTAGTAAAAAGCAAAATACTTTCAAGGAAGGTGAAGACGTTCTGCATAACGGCACAAGTATGAAATATTGAATTGCTTGATTTCATAGGGAGGGTTGAGGAGAGAGGGAGGAAGAAAATTTGGAACATAGAATTAGCTCAAAGACCTTAAACTCATCAGAGTTGGCTCATGGAGGGAATAACATTCACACCCAGATGGGAGGAGTAATCTATTTAACCTTACAGGAAAGTATGAGGGGAAGAGGATAAGGAAGGAAGGGTGAAAAAAAAGGGAGTGCAGAGTAGGGGAAGGGACAGTCAGAAGTAAAATACTTTTGAGGAGGAATAGTTTAAAAGAAGATGGAAAATAGAGTAAATATCATGGGAAGGGAATAGGATGGAGGGAAATAGTTATGATGACTTTGCTGGGCTAATACGAAGAAAAGTCTTTGTCAAGTTTAAGGTACATTATTTAGGGTATGATGAACAGGATACTATTAGAAAAACCTGGAAAGATCTACATGAACTGAAGCAGAGTGAAATGCACTGTATACAAAATAACAGCAATAGTGTAAAATGATCTGCTGGGAAGCATGTGGTTATTTTCAGCAAGGCAATGGTCCAATATAACCCTGAAGGACTATGAAAATGGCAACCCATCTACAGAGAAAGAAGTGATAGTATCTGAAATAGATGGAAACACATTTTTTTTCTTTTCTTTTTTTTTTTCTTTTTTGGTGAGGCAATTGGGGGTGGGTGGCTTCCCTGGGGTCAGGTGGCTGGTGGGTGTTGGGTGTGTGGGGCCGGATTTGGGCTCAGGTGCTCCTGGTTCCAGGGCCGGTGCTCTGTCCGCTGCACCACCTAGCTGCCCCTGGAAACACATTTTTTAAAAAAATGTTTTTTCTCTTTGACAATTCCTCAGTCTGAAGTTTTGAGAGTTTTCTGACTTTTTTTCTCACAACCTAGCTAATGTGGGAATGTTTTCCATGACTACTCATGTATAATTTATTTTGAAATGCTTGAGTTCTAGTGGGTGGGGGTGGGAATAGAGGAGGAAGAGAAGTTGGAACAATTTTTTTTTTTAAATTGATGTTAAAATTTGTTTTTACATATATTTTGGAAAATAAAATTCTATTCTAAGAGTGAAAAAAAAAAAGTCAATCAATGGGGCAGCCAGGTGGCACAGTGGATAAAGCACAGGTCCTGGATTTAGGAGGACCTGAGTTCAAATCTGGCCCCAGACACTTGACACTTACTAGCTGTGTGACCCTGGGCAAGTCACTTAACCCTCATTTCCCTACAAAACAACAACAACAACAACAAAAAACAGTGATGGAAGAGATAATAAATTCTGTTTTTTAAATAACTATGGGACATCATTTGAGATATTGTTTGAAAATGGAATTCAGGAGACTAAGATGGTAAATTTTTACGTTATATACATATATTCACATATACACACAATGTATATATGTGTGTATGTATATATTTTATTTGTACATATATGTTTGTATATATGTATATATAAATCCCATATTCATAGTATTTATATATGTCTGCATAATCTATATAGAGATGATTATTGAATTTATGAGAATTGATGAGATAAGTGAGCTAGTATGAAGGGAAAAGAGAAGAGGAACTAGGATGGATCCTTGGAAGATATCCACAGTTGGTGGCCTAGAGAGAAAAGTTCTCAGCGAAGAAAGTGTGAACAGACAAGTTGGATGAGGAGCAAGAGAAATTAGTGACAAAAAAGAAAGAAAAAACCTAGAGAGGATAGTATTCCAGATGAAAATATGATCAATAATGTCAAAGGTTGCAGAGAGGTCAATCAATCAAACCTACTGTGTCCCATGCATTATGGATAAGGATTGGAAAAGGGCATTACATTTGACAATTAGATCATTGGTAACTTTGAAGAGTGAAGTTTTGGTTGAATGATAAGACCAGAAGCCATACTGAGAAACAAATTACTGAGAGCAGTAGAAGAATGTGGTGTAGATGGATCACTCAAAGAATTAATCTGAAAAGAGGAGATATAGGAGCAAAGGTAGCAGAATTGGCAGGACAAAAGGGAGGTGGGTTTTTATTTGTTTCTTTGCTTCTAGTAGGAGAGATGTGTTCAGTCACTAGGCAGGTGAAAGGAGCAAGTAGATATAGAGACATTGAAGATTAGAGGGAATTTGGAGATGATACTGGAAACAGTCATGGAGGTATTTGGGAGGGATGTGATCAACAGTAGGATTAGCCTTGACAAGAAGATAGGGGTAAAGGAGCATATAGTGAAGGGAGATTTCTAAGTGAAGTGAGGAGTAAGGAAAAAGAGGCAACTTTTGTTGAATAGTCTCTAATTTTCCAGTAAAATACAAAGTAAAGTACTAAACTAAGAAGCTAGGGAGAAGGGTGACATGGGAAGTTTGGGGATATAGAAATCAATTTGGCATAACTGTCTTGGAAAGTGGGATAAAGGAATCTGGAAGATATATGATGATTTTTCTGATGCAGTGAGGCCCCACTTGAGATTACATGGCAAAAATTTGTAGAATCAATCTAGCTTTATGATTCTCTCCAGTTTGATTCAATAACAGGTGTCAAGGTAACGAATGATGGGAGTGCCAAAGTTGGAGTTTGGAGAGGAGTGGTCTGCAATATTACAAGAGGCCAAGGGATTGAAGTACAGAATGCAGCAATACTCTAGAATAATTCTTCCAGAGAGAGGATTTCTGTATATTCTCCTCAGGGTTGGAGGTGGTGGTGGTGATGGGTGGTAAATTTGAAGGCTCAGAGTTGTTATTCTCTGTGCTATAAGCTTCACCTTCCAATTCAATGTTCACCCTGTTGTTGATCACCAGTTATTATTGCACCAGTCCCTTTTAAAATGTTAACATTAATTAGTTTATATAAAGAAATATCTAGTAAAATTATATATCAATAACAGAATACAAACGCCCCTCCCCAGCATCTCCCCTAAACAAACTTGGTCCATAGAGAGAGTGGACTCCAATTTAAAAGAGTTTTTCACACCATTAGTCCAACCACCTTTACATCCAAATATTACATAGTTAATAAATGAGACCATGTTTCAGCTACCACTGAGCTGGGTTAAGCAAATTGTTTGGTAGTTTTTCATGTTCATTTGGCATACAGAAAATCCTATCATGAACCCCATCTCCCAAATTTTGGTAGCTTGCTTTTCTTACATTTTAAAACTCACAAGGTCATACCTCTATCTAATTTATGTATCCAAATGGACTAAAAGAATAGTCACAATAGACATTGAAGAACATCAGGACCATTTACTCATAGGACACATTGTAATAACATAAAATGGGAAGATAAAAGACTGTGTCCTCTCTTTCCAGCAAGAGCTCTCAGTAGCTCTTGCTTCTTTACCTGCACACAGCCACATGTGAATGAGGACCCTTGCACTTAGACCAATTAATGCCTGTTGAAGGAACCCTAATTTTAGCTATGTAGCCAATCATCAGTTTATCACTTCAATACCTAGTTAGCAGACTAGAACTAGTAACATAATAATAATAGTTTGTACACCATCCAAATTGGGAATCATGACATTTTCCTTATACATCATCATGCCTCTCCAGAAAAAAGGCTCTCCAGTTTCTCCAGTGTCAGGATTCTTTCCATGCATCATGTTGCTCATCCCTTCCCCATTCCTGCCATTACAAGAAGAAAGGATAGTTGTAAACTAATTCACCAAGACATAGAGATAGAGACTCAGGGAGAATATAACGAATGCAGGGTCAATGGCTCTAAAAAGGAATGAGTGCCAGAGGGATTATATTTCATGGTGAAGAACAATAATACGTTAAAGGGCTACAGGGCACAGTGGAAAGTAAAATGATTAAAGGTTATAATAAGAAAGGAATTTCAGAGTTCATGAATGTAGAAGTGAAACATTTTTGTGTGATGACAATATCAAGGGTAATAGCATCTCTCTGTGTATCTGAAGGGGAGGAGTAGAGGAATGGTTCATGAGAACTGAATAGTATAAGGAACTTGGAAGTTAAGGTAGTTACAGGATCTTCAATATGCTTCCCTAATATGATTGCATTTGAACTCCCCTTGTTAAAGACCCCTTTATTGAATGAAGTTACATTAATAAAGACTATGAGATAGGTATGAAACTTATTAATGAAGGATGCAGGATGCTGAGGCAGGAGTCCGGGAGGGAGGATGGGCAATAATGACCACCAGGATATGGATTAGGTGATACATTTGTGTAATGTGAAACTTGGAGGGAAGGTTGGAAAATGAGGGAATTAGGTGAAGATTCTGGAAGTGGCCATGGAAAAAAGGGAAGAAATATGTTGGCTACTCTACTATGGTCAAAGAATCAAGGTATGAGTGAATGAGCAACCAGTAATGGAAATTTTAGACATTTTCTAAATCGTTTCATATATGTAAATCCATCCGTTCCAATGACATTGTAAATGGTATGAAGACAGAAACTATGTCATATGATTCTTTTATTAGTGCCACAATGCAAAACACAGCTGTTCAAGAATTTGATTGAAAATGAATTAAAACAGGGGCAGCTAGGTGGTGCAATGGATAGAGCACTGACCCTGGATTCAGGAGGACCTGAGTTCAAATTTGGCCTCAGACACCTGACACTTACTAGCTGTGTGACCCTAGGCAAGTCACTTAACCCCAATTGCCTCACCAAAAAAAAAAAAATTAAAATAGCCTATTAAATTAAAATAACTTTTCTTTAAATATTTATTCCCAACATTATTTTTAAGGGGATTGTCCTTATTTTAGGTGCTTTAGGCTCATAATGATTTTTATTAAACATTATCATTGTAAATTATTTAACTAATCCTTCAAATTGGGGTTTCAAACAAATATATTTCAGTCTAATAAATCTAAAATAACAACCAACAATTAGTGAGATTAATTGAAATAAGAATATATTCATGAATATACCTTCAGTTATTCTTAGTGGAACTTTTGGCCACATTTTTTAAAGTTCTAAAATATATTGTCTGCTTGTCACTCTCTTAGAAGAGGGTTAGTTGAACAAAGCTGGGGCTGTGAAGTCATATGTCATTGTTACTTGTTCACAACTCAATCTACAAATCATACTAAATGGCAATGAAAATGAATGAGTCCCCTATGAGGCAAGTGGTAAAATTAAAGTATGGTGTGGGTTATGTGACCAGAAAGAGAAAATACTCTCATTTTGATTTGTCCATAGTTTGGAGAGGCTGTGTGGATGAAGAAAATAAGTGTTGGCTTTGGATTAGGAAACCTGAGTTTAAATACTACTTCTAGAATTTATTAGTTCTGTGACTGTGAAGAAGTTATCTCAGACATATGTCTAAGAATGTAAATTATAGACAGTTTGAAAATATCACAAAAATCTGAAACTTTATCTCACATTTTTCAGTTTTTGTTTTAATGAAATTATTGTCAATTAAAAATAATCTTAGGTAAATTTTATTTTGATGAATAAATGATGTTCTTTACTCAAGCATTAAAATTAATCTGTTATCTCATAAATGGAGTAGTTCTAAGGCAATTGAAGTCAACAACAATTTATATCTTATTTTGTATGAAACAATGTGCTAAGTGTCGGGAACACAAATATAAAGAATAAGACAGTTGCTACCTTCAAAAGTTTGCATTCTAAAGGTAGAAGAAAAATATAAAGGTATATGGAAGGCAGAATAGGGGAAAAGTTGGAGAAAAATGAAGGAATAAACCTGACTTGGTCTTGGACATTCCTTTAAATGGAGCTTCTAGAAAGAAATAATCAATCAGAGGAGGGTGCCACAGGCAGAAGAATTCCCCATAGTAGAAGGCTTCTACTTGGTTGCAAAGGTGCTAAGTGAGGAGAAAAATGCAGGACAACCCTACAGTGATACTTATAGAAATACGTGCTCATCTGTAAGATTCTTGTCCACATATTTTTTAAATATTTAGCACAGGACATCCACCTAATATGTTAGAGACCTTGCCTTTCACATTGACATTGCAACATTACCATTGGAGCACTCCAACAGTACAATAGTTATCTGATGTTCATAACAAAAACAATGACAATGACAATAACAATAACAACAACAACACATCTAGCTTTCAAATTTCACTTTATGACTTGCAAAAGCCTTTCCATATAGCTCACTGGATATACACAAAAACCTGGTAAGAGAGTTGCTACTATTATCTCCATTGAATTGATGAGGAAACTGAGACTATTTGTGACCTGCACAGGGTCATAAACAGAATTACCAAAAAGCAGGATGATTTTCAAAGAGGTAAGGAACTAAAGACCAAATTGCCAAGATTTGCTGGATTATGGAGAAAGCCAGAGAGTTCCAGGAGAAAAAAAATTTGCTTCTGCTTCATTGACAACACTGAAACTTTTGACTATGGATCACAACAAAATGGGGCAAGTCCTCAGTGGGAGGAAAAGTCATCTTATTTGTCTCCTGAGGAATTTTTCTGTAAGCCAAGAAGCAACCGGGAGAACTGTATGGGAAATGATAAATTGGTTTATGATTGGAAAAGGAGTATAAAAGGGTTGTATATTGTCACCTTACTTATTTAACCTATATGCAGAGTACATCATGCAAAAAGCCAGGCTGGATGAATCAAAAGCTGGAATTAAGGCTGCTGGGAGAAATATCAACAATATCAGGTATGTAGATGATACCAGTCTGATGGCAATGAAATGAAGAAGAATTAAGCAGCCTCTTGATGAGGATGAAAGAGTGTAAAAGCTGGCTTGAAGCTTTTTTTTTTCCTTAATAGTATTTTTTTCCAATTACATGTAAAGATACTTTTAAACATTCATTTTTGTAAGATTGTGAGTTCCAAATATTTCTCTTCCTTTCCCCCTCCCTAAAATGGCAAGCAATCTGATATAGGTTATATATGCATAGTCACGTCAAACATATTTCCATATCATTTATGTTGTGAAAGAAGAATCAGAACAAAAGGGGAAAACACAGCAGCAAATAAAGTGAAAATAGTATGCTTTGATCTGCATTCAGACTTCATAGTTCTTTTTCTGTAACTATGAAGTCTGAATGCAGATCAAATCATACTATTTTCCATCATGAGTCTTTGGAATTGACTTGGATCATTGTACTGCTGAAAAGAGCTAAGTCTATAGCAGCTGATCATCACATAATGTTGCTGTTACTGTGTACAATAATCTCCTGGTTCTGTTCACTTCATTCAGCATCAGTCCACTTAAGTCTTTCCACATTTTTCTGTAATCTTCCTGCTCATCATTTTTTACAGCATAATGGTATTCCATCACATTCATACACCATAACTTGTTCAGCCATTCCCCAATTGATGGGCATACCCTCAATTTACAATTCTTTGCTACCACAAAAAGAGTTGTGATAAGTATTTTTGTACATGTAGGTCCTTTCTACTTTTTATGAGCTCTTTGGGATATACAACCAGTAATGGTATTTCTGGGCCAAAGCATATGCACAGTTTTATAGCCCTTTGGGCATAAATGGTTGGATCTGTTCACTATTCCACCAATAATACATTAGTATTCCAATTTCCCTACATTTTCTTAAGCATTTATTATTTTCCCTTTTTTGTCATATTAGCCAATCTGATAGGTGTGAGGTGGTACCTCAGAGTAGTTTAAATGTGAATTTCTCCAATCAATTTAGAATTTTTTTTTCACATGACTATAAGAGATCTTTAATTTCATCATCTGAAAACTGCATGTTTTGACCATTTTCTCAATTGTGGTGGCTTGAAATTTAACATCATAAAAGTCTTAGATGTTGACAATTGGCCCCATCCCTTCCTGGCAAATAGAAGGAAAATTAATGAATGCAATGTCATATTTTATATTCTTTGGCTCAAAGATCACTGCAGACAGCAACTGTAGCCATGAAATTAAAATATGCTTGTTCCTTGGAAGGAAAGCTATGGCAAATCTGGACAATATACTTTTGATCCAGCAATACCACTACTAGGTCTATATTCCTAAGTTAAAAAGAGAAAACATTTTTGTATAAAATAATTATAGCAGCTCTCTTTGTGGTGGCTGACAATTGGAAATTTAGGGGATGCCCATCAATAGGGGAATAGCTGAACAAGTTGTGGTATATAATTTTAATGGAATAACATTGTTCTATAAAAATGACAACCAGAATAATTTTAAAAATCTGGAAAGACTTACATGAACTGATACAAAATAAAGTGAGCAGAACTAGGAGAACATTGTACATAGTAACCTTGATATTTTATAAAGAATGGTGAAAGACTTAGCTATTCTTAACTATACAATCATCCAAGACAATCCCAAAGGACTCATTATAAAAAAATGCTATCACAGCCTTTAGAGAAAGAACCGTTATTCAAATTCAGACTGAAGCATACTACTTTTCACTGTCAATTCTCCTCCCTCTCTCCCTTTCTTCCTTCCTTTCTCTTTCTTTCTTTCCTCCTTCCTTTCTTCCTTCCTTCCTTCCTTCCTTCCTTCCTGTCTTCTTACACAAAATCACTTATATATACATGTTTTACATGATTGCACATGTATAACCTGTATCAAATTGCTTACCTTCTCAGGGAAAGGTAAAAGGAGGGATAGAATTTTGGACTCAAAAATTAAAACCATGGTATTTTAACCATTAATTGAGGAGAAAATAATGAAATATTATTTTTTTTTTTAAAGCAGAGTCATGGGGTAGCTAGGTGGAGCAGTGGATAGAGCACTGGCCCTCGAGTCAGGAGGACCTGAGTTCAAATCAGGCCTCAGACACTTGATACTTACTATCTGTGTGACCCTTGGCAAATCACTTAACCCCAATTGCCTCGCCAAAAAAAAAAATGCTGTGTATACCTTGGATTTTGTTTTCATTAGAGATTCATTGTCTTAGAAAATACACAGATTTAGTTCCAATTAGAACTGATACAGTAGATTTTTTAAAACTAAAACTTGGTCTAAATAAAGAATAATGATATTGGGGGCAGCTAGGTGGCTCAGTGGATAAATTCACCAGGCCTGGATTCAGGAGGACCTGAGTTCAAATCTGCCCTCAGACACTTGACACTTACTAACTGTGTGACCCTGGGCAAGTCACTTAACTCTCATTGCCCCACCAAAAAAAATAATTAATGATATTAATGGTTGGTGGGAAGGGCAAGGTTTAGGTACTTGTTTAAGTATTATGGATATTGCATTGACAGTGATATAAAAAACAAAATAAAATAGAACCCAAGTGTTTTTTTTTTATTTTTTTCTTAAAGAATGTAACCAAAAGTTTTCTTTAATAATAGCCCAATCATAGCGGTACCAAACCTGGAGCTTTACTATAAAGCGGCAGTCATCAAAACTATCTGGTACTGGCTAAAAAATAGAGTGGTAGATCAATGGAATAGGCTAGGCTCAGGAAATGCAGTAGTAAATGACACTAGTAATGTAGTGTTTGATAAACCCAAAGACTCCAGCTTCTGGGATAGGAACTCAGTATTTGACAAAAACTGCTGGGAAAACTGGAAGATAGTATGGCAGAAATTAGGCTTAGACCAACATCTTACACCTTATACTAAAATAAGGTCAAAATGGATACATGATTTAGACATAAGAGGTGATACCATAGGTAAATTAGGAGAGAAAGGAATAGTGTACCTATCAGATCTTTGGAAAGGAGAACAGTTTTTGACCAAACATGAGATAGAGTATATTATAAAATGCAAAGTGGATGATTTTGATTATATTAAATTAAAAAATTTTTGTACAAACAGAAGCAATGCATCCAAAATTAGAAGGGAGGCAGAAAGCTGGGAAACAATTTTTGAGGCCAGTGCTTCTGATAAAGGCCTCATCTCTAAAATATATAGGGAATTAAATCAAATTTATAAGAATCCAAGTCATTCCCCAATTGAGAAATGGTCAAAGGATATGAACAGGCAGTTTTCTGATGAAGAAACCAAAGCTATCTATTCCCATATGAAAAAATGCTCTAAATCTCTAATGATTAGAGAGATGCAAATTAAAACAACTCTGACGTACCACCTGACACCTATCAGATTGGCTAAAATGACAAAAAAGGAAGATAATAAATGTTGGAGAGGCTGTGGGAAAATTGGAACACTAATGCATTGTTGGTGGAGCTGTGAGCTGATCCAACCATTCTGGAGAGCAATTTGGAATTATGCCCAAAGGGCGATAAAGCTGTGCATACCCTTTGACCCAGCAATCCCACTTTTAGGTCTTTTGCCCAAAGAAATCATGGAAGGGGGAAAGGGACCCACATGTACAAAAATATTTATAGCTGCTCTTTACGTGGTAGCAAGGAATTGGAAGTTGAGGGGGTGCCCATCAATTGGGGAATGGCTGGACAAGTTGTGGTATATGAATACAATGGAATACTATTGTGCTGTAAGAAATGATGAGCAGGAAGAGTTCAGAGAAACCTGGAGGGTCGTACGTGAGCTGATGATGAGTGAGATGAGCAGAACCAGAAGAACATTGTACACAGTATCATCAACATTGAGTGTTGACCTACTGTGATGGACTATATTCTTCTCACCAATGCAATGGTACAGAAGAGTTCCAGGGAACTCATGATAGAAGAGGATCTCCAAATCTAAGAAAAAAAAAGAAAGAAAGAACTGTGGAGTATAGATGCTGATTGAACCATATTATTTCTTTTGTTTTGGGTGCTGTTGTTTTTTTTTTTCTATTTTGAGGTTTTGCATCACTGCTCTGATTCTTTCTCTTGTAACAGGATTAATGCAGAAATAGGATTAATGTTATTATGTGTATATATATGTGTGTGTATATATATATCTATATGTATATGTATAGATATATATAGATATAACCTATATCAGATTACCTGCTGTCTAGGGGAGGGGGGGAGGGAGGGGAGGGAGAGAGGGAGAAAAATCTGAAAGTGTAAAGCATGTATAAACATAAGTTGAGAACTATCTTTACATGTAACGGAAAAAATAAAATATCTCAAAAAAAAAAAAAGAAAAGAAAAAAAAATAATAGCCCAATCATAAACTTAGTATTACATTTTTGTTGTTCTGCCTTTTCATTATTTGGTAGTTTTTATTTTTTTTATATTGATATTTACCTGTTGACATACATGTGATAAGAGCTAATCTTATAAAGTAAATGCATTTGTTTTTTTGAAGTGTTACAATTTGGTTCATTATATTTGTTAGTGTGATGTTTGATTTGGTGTCAATGGTCAGGTACAACAATTCAATTAAATTTTTCTACCTTCATGATTGTGTATTATGTATTATGGTAATAATTTAACTGAACCAAGAATTCAAATTCAATACTTTCTAGATCCATAGTTGACACATATGTTTTTGAATCATAATGTTCTTTCACCCCTATGGGAAAGATAATATATATTCTTGTATTTTTTTAAGTTAATATTTTTCAGTTACATGTAAAAACAATTTTATCATTTGTTCTTTCCTTCCTTTCCTTTCTCTCTCATCCCTGTGATGGTAAGAAATTGGATATAGGTAATACATGTATAATCATGCAAAACATATTTTCATTTCAGTCATGTTATAAAAGAAAACAGACCAAAAACAAATCATGAAAAAAAACATGAAAAACATTATGCTTTGATTTGCATTCAGACTTTACTAGGTCCTTCTCTGGAAGAAAATAGTATTTTTAATCAAGAGCCCTTTGAGATTCTCTTGCATCATTATATTGCTGAGAAAAGCTAAGTTATTCAAATTTTATCATTATACAATATTGCTGTCTCTATGTTCAACATTCTCCTAGTTATGCTCACTTCACTTTTGCATCAGTTTTTGTATGTCTTCTCAGGTTTTTCTAAAAAACATCTTGATAATCATTTCTTATAGAAAAATAGTATTAAAACACAATCATATACCACAACTTATTAAATCTGTAATCAACTGAGGAGAATCTCCTCAATTTCCATTTTTTTGCCAACACAAACTTTTAGTTTTAAATATTTTATACAAATAGTTTCTTTTCCCTATTCATTTTCAATTTCATTAATACTAGTCAAACAGTTTAATACCCGAGTTGTTGCAATTTACATTTCGCTAAACAATAGTGTTTAGAGAATTTTTTAAAATAATTTTTTCATAGAGCAACTGCCTATCCATGTTCTTTGGCCATTTATTAATTGGGAAATTACTTGAATTTTCATAAATTTTACTCAGTTCCTTAAATATTTAAAAATTAAATCCTTTGTTAGAGACATTTCTTTCTTTTTAAAAAAAAATAGCTTTTTGCTTTTCATCTAATCTTGACTGCATTGGATTTGTTTGTGCAAAAACTTTTTTAAAAAATTCAATGTAATCACAATTATTCATTTTATGTCTTATAATGTTTTCTATCTCTTTATCATAATCATCCCATTATCCATAGATCTGAAAAATAAAATATTTCATGCTCTTCTAATTTGCTTATGGTATTACCCTTTATATTTAAATCATGTACTCATTTTGACCTTATCTTGTTATACTGTGTTGTAAGTTGTTTTATACCTTGTTCCTGCCATATGGTTTTCCAGTTTTCACAGCAGTTTTTGTTAAATAGTGAGTCCTTCTACCAAAAGTTTGAATCTTTGGATATATCAAACACTATATTAATATGGTCACTTACTACTAACCTATTTCACTGATCCACCACTCTATTTCTAAGTATAAAATTATATCTTCTACAAAGAGTGATAGTTGTTTCCTTATTGCCTATTCTAATTCCTTAAATATATTCTTCTTCTCTTATTCCTACAGCTAACATTTCTAGTATAATATTGAATAAAAGTGATAATAATGGACATTCTGCTTTATCCCTGATCTTATTGGGAAGGCATCTACATTATCATTATTACAGATATTGTTTTTTGATGGTATTAGATAGATAATACTTATTTTTTTGTTTGTTTATTTTGCAGGGCAATGAGGGTCAGGTGACTTGCCCAAGGTCACACAGCTAGTAAGTGTTAAGTGTCTGAGGCTGGATTTGAACTCAGTTCCTCCTGAATCCAGGGCCAGTGCTTTATCCACTGTGCCACCTAGCTGCCCCCTACTTATCATTTTAAGGATAGTTTCATTTGTTCCTATGCTCTAGTGCTTTTAATAAAAATGGTGGTTTTATTTTGACAAAAGTTTTTTCTGCATCTCTTAAGATAATCATGTTGTTTCTGTTCATTTTGTTATTGCTATGCTCAATTACGTAGATAGTTTTCCTAATATTGACTCCGCCCTGAATTTCTGGTATAAGTTCCTTCATCCTCTTAGTTATACATTGCTGTAATCTCCTTGCTACTGTTTTATTTTTAAATTTTGAATCAATATTCATTAGGGAAATTAGTCTAAATTTTTTTTCTCTGTTCAACTCTTCTTGGTTTAGGTATCAATACTATATTCATGTCATAAAGGGAATTTTGTAGGCCTACTTTGCCGATTTTTCTAAATAGTTTATTTAATATTGTAATTAATTGTTCTTTAAATATTTGGTAGAATTCAGTTGTTACTCTGTCTGATCCAATAAAACCTTTTCAATAAACATTCTGTTGTCCTTCCCAAACAACCTACTGCCATTTCTCCAGGGGTACTTATAGGCTCTGACCTACCCATACCAGGAGCTATACTCTCATCACTGGATAATTGATCCAACTTATTCTTTTACCTAAATTTTGAGAATTTTATTTTGACCTTTCGTGAGTTGCAGTTTGTCTCCCCAAGCTATAATTGATGTTTCTAGATTTCTCACAGAACTGTAACTAGGTTTTGTGTGTGTGTGTGTGTGTGTGTGTGTGTGTGTGTGTGTGTTTGCATCTGTATTCTCATTTGTGAATGTGAAGGAAGATAGACACACACACCAAAAGGCCAAGACTGTGGTGTTTGCCACATGTGTGAGTGATAGAGCAAAGGGTATAAGCAAGACAGGGAAATTAATTTTTAATATTTAGCGATTTATTCCTGCTTAGTAAAATTTATTTTTCCATGTTGTTGAAAGACTGTAATTGCTACAAGGAACTTTTAAATGCCTTCAAATTTGGTACTTTAAATTAAAGACCCAATTACCCTATCTTACTTAGGATTCTGGTTAAGGTAAGGACCTTTCTAATTCTAGATTTTCTACAGAATTATTTAATTGTTTGTCCTTGAATAACTAAATGTATTTCTGATTCCCTGCCTTCTTTGCCTTTCAATTACTTAATCCTTCTAGTTTTCAATGATCCTGCCATCTTGGGAACTCCTGTTCAACTGCCACTCAAAGTCCTACTAAGTTGAAACAGCAGAGAAATAGATAGTACCATATTAAGGGTTAAGCAGAGATATCCAGTCATGCATGTTCAGGCATAATGTTTTAAAATCTCAAGTATGAAAAACAAATGCAAAACAGTATTTTTCACTATTATTATCATAATAACAGGGCATGTTCTCTTCTATAGTGGCAGTGACAGCACCACCAATAACAACAAAAAACCTTATAAATACAGAAAATCGAGCAATTTAAATGATTGCATCCTTGATGATTTTCTGCCTTGTGAGTTTCATTACTAAGTAGTGAAAGCATGGAATAAAAACATTGTGTTTGCCAGATAGTCTAATCAGCTTAGGCAATACCTCCAATCTCCCAGTAACCACCATACCTGTTTAAATGTTTTTCAACCTCAAATTTATTATAATTTATGCATCTCCCTTGTTCTTTTTTTCTGATCTCATGAAGAAATTTTAAATAATTTTCAAAAGTCTTTGTAAAGCATTAATGTAAATATGTGTTTATCACTCCACTTTCCTTCTCTCATTCTTCCAATTGTGCCCCCCATACACACACCCTGAAAAATCATTGCATGAAATACTTTTGTGTATGGAACCTGTCTCTTGCCAACACTGATAATGAATGCTGCTCATTTACACTAGTTAAATTCCACTGAAGCATATATTTGTTGCTCAGAACACCTGTCTTTTGGTTTAATTATAACTGTCTGACATCTTGACCTGTTGAATTAGTAGACAATGAAACTATGGTCTCAAGGGGGAAAGGCTTGGTATTCCAGGTTCTTTGTTTTATTTTTTTTCAATTCACTAAGATAACTGATCTTGTGATTACATGGTGATTTTTCCCATTACACTGTTTTCCCTTTATTACACCATTCAGTTTGCATAAACAAATAGGACATTTTTATGAATTAGTAACTCACAGTATTTAATTTGCAAAATTATCTTGACTCAGACTGAAGCTTAGGATTGAGGGAGAAAAAAGAATCTAAATGGGTTTTTACTGTTCAATTCTTATTGTATTCAATGTCTATGTATTTATTAGATTTGGGAAGTAAGGAAGGAATGGAAGGAAGGAAGGAAGGAAGGAAGGAATGGAAGGAATGGAAGGAAGGAAGGAAGGAAGGAAGGAAGGAAGGAAGGAAGGAAGGAAGGAAGGAAGGAAGGAAGGAAGGAAGGAAGGAAGGAAGGAAGGAAGGAAGGAAGGAAGGAAGGAAGGAAGGAAAGAAAATCAGGGTATTATATCTTAGGATCCTATGATGCTTAGCACAAACAAGCTTAAAAAACATAAAGGAGTCAGAAATTGTTGTCAAGAACTGTTATCATTGACCTTATGCTATGGTACCCAGCTCTTTGATGTAAATTATACCTACGAATCTCCAGTGCCTTTAAAATAAAGGACATAAACTCTTTCTAGGAACTTATAATACAGGGAAACACATACATTCAAGGAAAGACATTTAAGTAACCAGGCTCTTCCTGGAACTGTAATTCTCTTCCACAAATATCTTGCCTGGCTCTATTTCTCTCCACCTCCTCCTCCTCCTCCTGCTTCTCCTCCTCCTCATCCTTCTTCCATAGTCAGATCTATAATAGCTAGTTTAAGAAGATTGGTCTATAAGCACAGGCTATATCTACCTATGTAAGTTAGTTAGCCTCTGAAGAAGTTTGAGGCTGTTCCCTTCAATGTGACTACAACAGAGTTACGTTCCTGCTATTAAAATCAATTGGACAACCTTGATGAAATTGGTAATTATGGTGGTCTAAATTTAAAGTAAAAAACAAACTAGAAATGCTATTTTTTCTATTTAAGGTTTGTCATTAATCACATTCATGATTATGATGATTAACTGTAATGATTAATACTTACATAGCTTGTTAAGGTTGCAAATCATTTACTTTATAACAATCTTTCAACATATGTGTGGAAAGCATCATTGTCCCCACTACATGACATTGGTAGCCACTTTTATAATTTTGTTAAGTGTTATAGATACCCTGAAATTCCTATGATTACACTGGTGGATTACTGTTGAGGATACAGCAATCATTTCCTTTTTTTCCTTTCTTGTTAGTAAAAACCTTTGATTATTAATCTCTGAAACAGACTATGCTCAAAACAAGCTACATGTTTTATTCAGGGGAAAATAATTCTGCTGTATATGGGTAGGAAAGGGTGATAGAAAAAATATTCTAAAAAAACTGCAGAATCTTTTTTCAAAAATAAAATTCTAAGGGAAGGCATAGAATTCCATGAAGATTTGATTTGTAAAACAATCCACACATACACAAACACACACACACACACAGACACACACAAAATCATTAAAGTTAGATGAAGCCTCACAGAAGCTTATATAATTATAATTCCTCTCTTAACCCAGTGCTGGGAATAAATCTTCATCTTCAGATAGCCCGATTTTCATCCTGTTTGTTTTCATATACCCCCACTTGATGTAAATGTTAAGTAATTACTGGTGTGTAGATGGCTCTCAGAGAGTGAAAGACCATCTGATCTTCATCTCTTTTTTTCTCTGTAGGGCAGCAGTGAATCATGATTAAAAGTTCAGTGGATTCATAGATTTACCTGGTCAGTTACCAACACTAAGCCTTCAACTAGTTACCAAATTCTGACTCCTATTGACCTTGTATTTTACTAAAATATGATCATACTGGAATTGGTACTCCACAGAAGGGGAAACAAATGCTTTGTTACAGCAGATGGTTATTTTTCTTAGCACAGAACCAATAGACAAGTGAATAGTGCATCACTAAAAGAAGATAGGCCTAATAAAACATTTTTTTCAAGTAGCCGTGATATTTTGCTCTTTTAGACCTTGGATTTCTGAGACAAATAATTATTTGATTCATTGTAATTTTCCTTTTGGGGTCTCTTTCAGGAGGTGATTGATGGATTCCTTAAAGGATTATTTTTTTTTTTCTTCTGGTTCTAAGACATTAGGGCAGTTCGCCTTGATTCATTAAATATGCTATCTAGGCTCTTCTTTTTATCATGGTCCTCAGGTAGTCCAATTATTCTTAAATTGTCCCTCATGGATATATTTCCCAGGTCTGTTGTTTTTCTGAAAAGTTATTTTACCTTTTATTCTACTTTTATTAGTCTTTTGATTCCAGCTTTACTTCTTCCTGTTTTCTCATTGAGTCATTAGCTTCCATCTACTAAATTCTGATTCTTAAAGAATTATTTTTCCCAGTCAGCTTTTGTACCTCCTTTTCCATTTGTCCAATTGTATTTTTAAGACATTATTTTCTTTTTTGTAGCTATCGGCTTTCTCTTGCATAACTTTCATTTGCTTTGCCAATTTTTCTTCTACCTCTCTTTTTTGGTTTACAAAATCCTTTTTGAGCTCTTACAACATGTTTTTCGGTCTTGAGACCAACTCCTCTTCCCCTTTAAGGCTTCACTTACTGGCATTTTGACATTATCTTTCTCTGAGTTTATGTTTTGAATCTCCCTGTTGCCATAGTAATTTTCTATAGTGAAGTGTGGTTTTTTCTGTTTCTTATTCATATTTTAGCCTCTTTCATGCATTTTAAATTTAAATTCCACTCCTCAGGTATAGCATGCACTGTCCAAGCCAGGGCCCCAGTCATTCCTTTCTGTTCTGAGGCCTCAGCAGCTTTCAGTTTGTTCACTACATAGGAGTGGCCCGGCCTAGTTGGGCCTGTTGGGTAGCACATACCCCAGCTGTCAGATTGCCTTTTTTACTGAGATTGGGGGCCTCACAACTGGCCTGGTTGTGCTACTGGCTTGCTGAGCTAGGACCTCAGGTCCTTAGCTGCTGATCTGTGCTGTGGCTAAGAGCCCTTTGCTGGTTTGCCCTGATACCCTCTGCACTGAGCTGCACCCCCCTTTTACCCAGGTGAGAGAGACCTTTCCTGAAAACCTTACAGGTTATTGTAAGCTGGGAGATTGTTTCACCTCATCTTTTTGTAGCTTTTGCAGCTCCAGAATCTGTTGGGAGGTTTCTGAGGACAATTTGGGAGAGCTCAGGAAACTTCATGGGTTCACTCAGCCATCTTTGGCATAGGAATTATTTTAAACCAAGATGCTTTTGGAAGTACAGTTAAGCTCTCTTCTACTTAGACAAAATAGGGTAAACAGCAAGAGATATTTCAAAACATACTTTTTTGGGCTACTTCCCCAAGTCCTACTGGTGCTTAGTGGTAGAGTCCAAAGAAGGTCATTTGCTACTACTGCCCTCAGATATTTAGGAGTGATATTGAAGAGATAGTGTTCTAGTGCTACATTTTAAGAGCTCCTACCAGTGTGCTTCACATTAATATCAATCAACCATACTTTAATTAGATTTTAGAGAGGGTATTTACTAAGATTACATACTATGAGAGTCAGTACAAAACATTCTCTCAAATACCTGGACATATTATCCCACGAATATGAAAAAAAAATCCAGGTGAAGGGTAGGCTGAAACTTACCATTATTTGGTTGTGAAGAATAGGTAGAGAAAACATATGACCAGAGGAAAAACTTATGACTCCTACTTAATGGAAGCGCTTTTCTCTCTTCAGAATCCTCATGAAGTTCTTTTTAGCTGTACCTTTGTGTAGATCTTAGAGGAATGGTGCCTTTGTTGAGTTTATTTCCAGTGCTTCCTTTTCCCATGTTCCCTGAAAGTGCTACCTCCCTTAGATAACTATATTTCTGTATTTGTGTAGTTTTTCTCCCCATGTATCTCCTTAGTGAATCTCTTTTTAGTATCAGATGAATATATTATCAAGTTGCTCTGATTATATGATCAGTGAAATAGTGATGGTGGAGTAGGGAAGCTGGAGGAGACAGAGAAATTCTCTCCTCTTTCCCACTGAGTGATTCTCTAACCTAGAATTCCTCTACCACTAGCTATGGTTACTACTATTCAAAGCTCCCTGATGAACTGACAGACTTTTTTTTTTTTTTTTTTACACAGTGTTAGAAAGGTGTGGTAGTCTTTAAGTCAATCATAAGATGTTTTCTGTGTGACATAAGCTTACTTTCATCCAACAATCAAATCATTATAATCCCCTCAAATTATTTGAGGGGTTGTTCACACCAGTTAAACATTTTTAATTTATTGGATTCACGTTTAGGACTCCTGAAATTAATTGGTAGGAGGGATAATCATGAAATCATGACACTGAATCTCTAGAAATATCCCCTATATAAGCATGGCATAAACAATACTCTTGGGATACTGGTGAAATTGCAAAATAACAGAATTTTGCTCAAATTGAACTATTCCATTCCCTGCTGCTTCTGTTTAGTCATCTCCAACTCTCCATTATTCCATTTGGGGTTTTCATGGCAAAGATAATTGAGTGGTTTACCATTTCTTTCTCCAGCTCATTTTACAGATAAGGGACTGAAGCAAACAGAGTTAAGTGGCTTGCCCAGGGTCAAGCTACTGTCTGAGGCTGGATTTGAACTCATGAAGATGAGTCTTCCAAATTCCAAGCCCAGTGCTCTATCCACCAAACTGCTCTACATTCCTGGCAGAGCCATGAAAACTCCACTGACCATTATCAACTCAATACTGGTAGATGAGGGTGAGTGCAACTAATACTCAAGACTGGCAAGAAGGCCACAATTAGCTCCAGTGTCTTTCTTTAAACTTTGTCATTGTAGCATCTAGGAATTAACAAAAAGCAGATAGGCCATTCTCTCAGCAAGATACCCTTTATTAGTAGGGGCATGTAAACTGGTAATGAATGTATTTTATTGGCTAGCCTCCATTTGCACCCAAAAGATCCAGAGTGAGAGCTGACCAGGTTTTTTTTTTTGTTTGTTTGTTTGTTTGTTTGTTTTAATAGCTAGATGTGTCTTCCTTCTGATTGGCCCAACAGTACAACTTTGAGACCTCCCATGGCATTCCTGATAGTTGGACATTTTAAGGAAGAAGTAGACTAAGAGTTCTTAGCTCCTCCTAATTACTTCTGAAGTAGAGAAGGCAGTGGGCTGGCTCACAGGTGGGGCTGATCATGCCACTGTTTGACTCCAAAGCAATGCTAGTTGCTAGCAATCTTAACCAGAGAAAGCATAAGCCATCTCAATCAGGTTTCCACTGACTTAGACCAGATCATCCCAAACTTTAATGAAGGGAGCAAGGACAAAGCTCATACTTCCTGGGGGATTTCTTATTCAAACTGGGTCCTCTTTATAGAGTAAACAGAAAACTTGGTCTCATTTGGGTGGGACTCAGTCCAAACTCTTTGAAGAGCAGATGCCTTGGGGGATAAGTGTGATCACATTATTCAGTCACACCCTTCAGAGACTGCCTGACCTTTTCTGGAGTGGGATCTTGACAAAAATAGGAGGAAAAAGGATGGATCACTAATTAGTAATGAGTTTTGGGGGGAGCTAGGTGGTACAGTGAATAAAGCATTGGCCCTGGATTTAGGAGGACATGAGTTCAAATTTGTCCTCAGACACTTGACACTTACTAGCTGTATGACTTTGGGTAAATCACTTAACCCTCATTGCCCCACCAAAAAAAATGAGTTATTATTATAATAGCATAATATTGATTTCCCTCAGTGTGGCTTCCATAGCTGTATCCCCCTTTCTGTTATTTCTTATTCTCTCAATCCCCAGTCCAAAGCCCTAATCTAGAAAATCATTTGATTGAATATAAAAAAGATTTTTAGAATATTAAAAAACAACCCAATTACATTTATGCATAAATATATTTGTGTGTGTATTATATATATATATATATATATATATATATATATATATATATATATATTACATATGTGTATATATGTACTTTTAGAATACATCCTCTAGGATAGCCCCTTAATGGAGGTGGTATACTCCAAAAGCACAATGTTGGCAAAATAGATCTATAGTATACCTATGTGACAAAAGCAAATCACAGCTTCTGGTACTGAAAGCCTTAAGTCCTTTCTCTCTTTGTAGAGCTGAGTAAGGACCCACCTCCTTTTGGAAGTAGTACCTTCTACTTTGTATGTTGCTCAGCTGGATTCCTAGAGTATGCTCCTCCCCAAATCCACCTCTCTTCTCTGCTACCAGGTGTCCTTTTCCTCAAAGGTGCTTCTTTCTTTGTGTGACTGCACTCTGTAGCTACATTTGTATCTACATCCCAGTACTACAGTGCTGCCAATTAGTTGATTAGACCTTATTCAAAGGGACCTGGCTAATGGAATGTGGTTGAGAATGAAAGGAGGAGTCAAGAGAGAAAAAACTCCATCACCCCGCCCCCCCTCCAAAAAAAAGTGGTTTCATCTTAGGTATTTGATTCTTCCACTTCTGGCTCTAGCCTTATAACTGCTTGCAAAGGTAGCAGCCTAAACTTTTGTTTTATTTTGTTTTTTTTGCACAGGGCAATGGGGGTTAAGTGACTTGCCCAAGGTCCCACAGCAAGTAAGTGTCAAGTGCCTGAGGCCAGATTTGAACTCAGGTCCTCCTGAATCCAAGGCCAGTGCTTTATCCACTGGGCCACCTAGCTGCCCCAAAACCTAAACTCTTAATGACCCACCAATTTCTACTCAGATAATTGTGTTATCCCAATTCATTAAAAGGGCTTGATTTGGGGGCAGCTAGGTGTCGCAGTGGATAGAGCACTGGCCCTGGAGTAAGGAGGACCTGAGTTCAAATCCAGCCTCAGACACTTAACACTTACTAGCTGTGGGACCCTGAGCAAGTCACTTAACCCCAAATGCCTCACTAAAAAACAACAAAAAAAGGGCTTGATTATACCTTATAAAGGAATATGTAGCATTATATGTAAACATATATATAATATCATTATATAATATTCAATATCATAATCATATACATTATTATATTATTTTGTTATTATATTATAATATATAACACAATATAGTATATATAACACTATATGTAATATAGTATTGTGTATATTATAATATATTATAATTAAGTTAACATATATTTACACATATAGAGATAGAGATAGAGATTAATATAAAAAGTTCATAATCTGTGACAGAATTCTGTGATTATATTGACTGAGTTGTGAGTAGAGCATCACACAGGATTTAATCAGTATATGGAATTTTCAATGAGTAAATGCCTTTCTCCTTCTACCAATGGAGATCAGCTCCTGCATAGCCAATTATAATTTTGACTCTAAGTCTACTTCTCCCTCTTGTAGGCCCTATTTGATCTAGATGTATGATCCATTTGTTTGGGGAGGTCTGAGGGAGGAAAATCCATTTGTTGACACTAACCCAGAATGGTTCAGAAAATGTAGTTTTAGAAAGTTGTCTAGACTGAGAGGCTGAATAACTATACCAGGGTCACATAGTCAGTATATTTCAGAAGTGGAATTTGAACCTTGGCAATGGTCCCTTGATCTCCTCCCATTCTGTCTCTTCTGGCATCTTTTTTATACAATCACCTCTTCTTCAGGGCTAACTAACATCACCCTATACCTAAACCTAAAACAAACAAGCATTAACATTTCCTTTGAACTTATAAGATCCTTAAAGGTTGTCCTCTATTGGTTCTCCTTTTCACAGTTAAATTACTAGAAATAGTTGGCTATGTGCTTAACCAACCCTCATTTACTTTACATTCCCTTGTTACCTGTTTTCTGACTTTATCACTAATCAGAAAGAAAAAAAAAATTCTCAAGATTAACAGTGGTCTCTTAAGGGTTAAATCTGAATGCTTCTTTTCAATATCCATTGTTTTTTAATCTCTTCAATATTTGACACTGCTGATTTCTCCCCCACCCCAACCCCTTCTCTTTGGGCTTTTTTGACATAACTCTTGTTCTGGTTCTCATATCTATTAAGTCCCATTACCAAGTCTCAAATCTCTTCCCTCTCTATAATCTCATTTTTTGATTATGTACTCTATTTTTGCAAGTTGTAGCACATTGTATAGAATGATGGACCTAGAGTCAGGAAGACTCATCTTCATGAATTTAAATCAAGCCTCAGACATTTACTAGCTGTTTGACCCTGAGCAAGTAACTTAACCCTGTTTTCCTCCATTCCTCATTGGTAAAAAGATTTGGAGGAGGAAATGGCAAACCACTCCAGTATCTTCACCAAGAAAATCCCAAATGGAGTCATAAAGAGTTGAAATTGGCTGAAACAAACAAGCAACATGGATGAATTCCTGACCAATATATAATTTCTAATCAGTTCCAAACCTTCTTTGCTTCTTTCTTTACTGTACCTCTCACATCTAACCCCTCCTCTTCACATACACAATTATCATCTGACTTCAGGCTCTTATTACCTCACATCATGAATATTGTAGTAGCATTTGAACTGGTCTCTTTTCTAGTACCTCTGCTCTCCAATCTAACCTTTTCATCTCTAACAAATTTATATTCATAAAACATGATCATGCTTTACCCTTGATCAAAAGCACAAGTATCCTGAGCATAAAATCTAAATTCATCCATCTGTCATTTAAAGCTCTGTACAATCTGATTCTAGGCTACCTATCCAAGTTTATTATACATCTCACTGCTTTGTGTAGATTGTATTCAGTTCACACTGACCTACATGATGTTCCCCACTCACAACATTCCATCTCCTTTCTCCACACATTTACACAAGGTATCCCTCACTCCTGATAAAATTTCAAGACCCAATTCAAGTACTACTTGCTACATGAGACATTTTCTGACAACCGCTCCCAAGTTTTTCATGCCTAAATGTCTATAAATTGAATTGTATATGCTTTGAAAATATCTTCTTCTCAAATCTCCACCCCAAAAGATTTTAAACTCTTGAAGACTTGACTCAAAGTGCCTGGCATATAGTAGACACTTACTAAGTGCATGTTGATTTGATTTATTGAAGTATACAAAAGCCTATCATTTTGAAAAGGGATTAGACTTGTTCTACCTTGTCTCAGAAAATAGAAGCATTATTATTTAATAGAAACTTCAGAGGTAGATTGAGGTTTATGAAGGGGCAGGGGAAAAAATAAATGAACAAAAAAATAGCAATTATCATTTTCCAAAATTGAGTTGGGTTGTCTTACAAGAGGTTGTATTTTCCTTGTCACAAGATATGAGAAAAAAATAGTTATCATTTTCCAGGCATGTTGTAGAGAGATTTTTTGTTCAGATGTGAGTTAGACAAAATTGCCTCTCACGTCCTATCCAACTCTGAGATCTTGTGATACTTTAATACATGAGTCATTGGTAGTTGCAGTATCAAAGAAAACTTTGTTTTGTGATCTTTTGACTATTAAATGAGGCATAAAGCAGGAGACATGTTATATAAAGGTACTTGCCACTATCATGGAAGATGCACAGTACAGAGTCTAAATGGAAAAGGAAACCCCTGTAAATGATTAGTTCCATTAATTATTACTTTTCTAAAGGCAGAACTGTACAGATTTCATCAAGCTCTGAAATGTAAGAGATCCTTCTAAATGAGCTTCACAGCCACATAGTGGCAAAATGGATAAAGGATAATTTTTTGTCCAAGTTACAATATATAGTTGGATAGAAAAGCCATTGAGCTTATCCATAAGCACATGTATACTGAAGAGACAATGGAGATGAACAATGAATTGGATGCAGAAATGAATAGAAAGAATTAAATAGGCTACATTGCTTTTGAGAAATAGTACAGTGCTTTCACCAAGTTTCAACTTGAAACAAATATGTCTTTTCAATGCTGATATTCTTCTGTGAACAAATGGCTATGACTAATAGAATGCCAAATTCTCTAGAGAATCGATTGCAGGTCACACAAAGGGAAAGAGAGAGTAATAGAGTGTGTATAAATAGACCAAAACATCCAAGGTATTGTTCAAATGCGTTATGGCTGGCTGAAGAGGTGGGCCAGTCATATAGTAAGAGTGAGGAATAACAGACAGAGTTCATGTTATGCCTGGGTATGGGATGCTACACCTGGAGTCAGGAAGACCTGGAATAACAACACACTTTAGACTTTGCTAGTGATCCTGGACAAGTCACTTATATTATCTAAAGCTCAATTTCTTTATCTATAAAATAATGGGGTTGAACTCTTTTCTTTCTAAATTCCTTTCTAGCTCTCATCTATGATTCTACTCATATAGTATGGAGACCTAAAGGAAGACTAATAGTTCTTGAAGAAAACCCTCACTACAGATTTATAAGAACACTTGGCAAAGTGTTGTATGTGATTAAAAATGACATGGATAGGTTACAAACTACTTCACTGGAAGTAGCAACCACATCAAAGAGATGTCACGAAGTCATTCCAAGAGAAAAAGAGAAAACAAAAAAATCCACTTCCCCCTAAATGATGGGTCCATAATCAATCACTTTTGTTATTTACACAGCATACTTTGTAGACCATATTGTTATATATTACTTCCATATGTGCTGCTTGTCTCCCCAGTTATAGCTGTTTAGAGTAATAGACTTTTGTGCAAGAGGATTACTTCTTCAGCAGAATTAAATACTTGAGGAATGTTAGTAGGTACAGAATAAGAGAATTTTGAATTGAGGTGAATATGTATATAAACTGGGAACATTCAGTTGAGACAGGCTGTTAGGATTTATTTGTACACATTTCTGCTGTGTAGGCATCCTGAAGTGCCAAAACAAGCCATACAAAAATAATGGCACATAAAATGCACTGTGACAAGTTTGTGATCAATGAATCCCCACAAAGTATTTATGGTTATATGTTCTTAATATCACTGGTTAGTTTTTGGTGCCAAGGTTATTCAGCATTGATAACAAGTGTGTCTGTATGTAAAGTATGTTGTGATGGGGAGAAAAGTGATAAAGAAAAAGCTAACTCTACTTAATATACCAATCAAAGTCAAGAAATTTTGATAATGGAAATGTATATCATGTTTGATGAAATGTGAAAATGGACTTCCTAATGAGTTAAGTGGTTCTTTAGATTGAATTGTGGTCCCTGAATGGTAGTGGCAATAGGGTTTGCCACATCATTTGGAAAGTGACAAATTAGCTTCACCCACACTTTCTGTGTAAATGACAAACATACAGGAACATAAAGGAAAAATAGTGTTAAAAACCATTAGAATAAAATATTTAACAGTTATGTTTGATTGCAGTGTATAAAACATTTATAAGGACTGTCTCTTTTCCTATTAGACCCTTCAATACATTATCTGCAAGAGTATACTATATTTTAATGGTCGTATTTGCTTTATTACAATTAAGAGCTTTCTGTTTAGGTCAAAGTGACAATGTTGTGTGCTTCAATCTCTTTTCAACCTCACTTCTAAAGAGTGATTAAGAGTTAGATGTTCTGATGATTATATCCTTTGACTTTTGCTTGCCCAAAAGAACAAAAATTCCATTTTAAATAATAATTTTACAAAATAGAATGAACAATTTTCTATAAAACTTAATGGATCAATATTTAATATCTACATACATGAGATAACACACTTTTTCTCAGTTGTTCACTGCTTAAATAGATTTGCTATTCATACACTATTTGTTAAACCTCACAGATTATATATATATACTTTTAGAAGAGCCTGTTACAAGTAAAGAATATTTATTAATTCTAGATTAAATAAGAAATTGCTACAACTTTAGCTTACAACATATAGTAACCCTAATTTTTCTTCAGTGACACTTTCCCTCATCACATTTTTCTCCCTGGCTATAATTCAATGTGGGCTCTTTTTAAAGAGAAGATAAAAATTAGGGAATTGAGATAATAATAAGAACATAGTCATCTTATATTTGTGTAGTACTTTACAGTTTACAAGGTAATTTCATATCCATTATTTCTTTGTTCTCCAAGAAAATACCTATAAAGTTTAGTAGATAACTATTTTTATCTTGCTTTTCCAGATGAAACAAAGACTTGGGAAAGTAAATGCTTTCCTTAGCAAACATTAGGTCAAAACAAGACTGGAAAGCAAGTCTTCAGATTCCAAGTTCTATAGTCTTTCCACCACAGTACATTAAACAGAAACTTTACCTTCTAAAGAAAAAACAATATGGATAACAATATTTTAATAACTTCTGGAATTCTAAATCTTTCTATTAGTTATTATTATTGAAATCAATTAGTGTATCTTTCAACAACTCTCCAGTTCTCTTTGCCTGGATAAACATATGAATTGCCTACAAAATATCACTGGGGAAAAAGTACCTATGGTATATGCTACCTAACTTTTTTTTTTTTTTTTAGTGAGGCAATTGGGGTTAAGTGACTTGCCCAGGGTCACACAGCTAGTAAGTGTTAAGTGTCTGAGGCCGGACTTGAACTCAGGTACCCCTGACTCCAGGGCCGGTGCTCTATCCACTGTGCCACCTAGCTGCCCCTGCTACCTACCTTTTGATGACTGATATGAGAGCATCCAGAGGCACAAAAATTCAGGAAAACATATTTCTTTATATACCCTACTTTGAAATTCAAAGTATGTCTGAAAAATGTGCTTCCATGTAGGAATGCAAGCAGTTTATCCTTTTAACATCTTTCTTAATTTCTTTTTCCTATTTACCTTTTTGTGCTTCTCCAGCATCTTGCATTTGAAAGTCAAATTTTCCATTCAGTTCAGGTCTTTTCCTCACAAATACCTGAAAACCTTCTTTTTCGTTGAAGTCCCATTTTTTCCCCTGAAAGACTATACACAGTTTTGCTGGGTAGGTGATTTTTGGTTATAATCCCAATTTCTTTGTCCCTCTGGAATATCATATTCCATGCCCTCTGATCCTTTAATGTAGAAGCTGCTAGATCTTGTGCTATCCTGACTCTGGCTCCACAGTACTTAAATTGCTTCTTTCTGGTTGCTTGTAATATTTTCTCCTTGACTTGAGAGCTCTGGAATGTGGCTATAATATTTCTGGGAGTTTTCCTTTTGGGATCTCTTATAGGACGTGATCAGTGGATTCTTGCAATTTCTATTTTACCTTCTGCTTCTAGAATATCAGGGCAATTTTCCCTGACAATTTCCTGGAAGATGATATCTAAGCTCTTTTTTAATCATAGTTTTCATGTAGTCCAATGATTTTCAAATTATCTCTCCTGGATCTATTTTCCAGGTCAGTTGTTTTTCCAAGGAGATATTTCACATTTCCCTCTCTTTTTTGATTCATTTGGATTTGCTTTATTGTTTCTTCATTTCTCATACATTCATTAGCTTCTATTTGCTCAATCCTAATTTTTAAGCAATTATTTTCTTCAGAGAGCTTTTGTACCTCCTTTTCCATTTGTCCAATTTTGCTTTTCAAGTATTTGATTTATTTTTTCATGACCCTCTATCATCCTCATTTCTCTTTCCATGTTTTCCTCTACCTCTCTTACTTTTCCTTCTACCTCTCTTAGTTTATCTTCAAAGTCCTTTGTGAGTGCTTCTATGGCATGAGACCAATTCATATTTTTCTTGGAAGCTTTGTATGTTGCAGCCCTGATACTGCTATCCTCTTCTAAGGGTGTACCTTGATCTCTGCTCATCTTGCCCCTCTTTTACTTGACTTTTAACTCCTTCTTAAAGTGGGGCCCTGCTCCCAGGATGTACTGTCCCAAGCTTCAGGGGGTCTAAAATGGCACAATTTAAGGAGGGACAGATTCTTCACTCACCTGGCCTGTAGATAACCCCAAGCCAACTTGCTAATTAACCAGTCAGCAAATCTTTGTGTAATGTGGTTTTTAGCTCTGTCGAGCCTCTACCCCTACCCCACCTGGGTCACTGCCACTCAAGCCTACTTCCTGGTTCCCAGCAGGGGTGAAACACTCAATTTCTACCTCAGCACCAGCAGAGACCCCTGTAATCTCCCCCCAGCCAACCACTAAGCCCTCTCACCAGACTGTGAGCATAGTTCCTGACAACACTGGCACTGCAGCTGATTCAGAGGTTCTGGGGTTCTTTTTCTCTGGCACAGCCTGCCTGGAACTGGATCTGTCAGCATGACATCAGGGTTGGCCTCCACTCTCCCCTAGCACAGCAGCCCTGTCCTGTCAACCTTCTTAGCTGTCTTTGGCTAAAAAATAATCTCATCCTGTTTTTTGTGGGTTCTGCTGCTCCAGGAATTGTCATATGGCATTATTTGGAGGGTTTTGGAGTGATTGTGTTGTGAGTTCTGAGAGCTTACTGCCTTTAATCCACCATCTTTTCTCCATCCCAGAAAATCTATTCTACTTACTTCTTTTGTAACTCTGAGCAAGTCTCTACCTCAGTATATTCAATTCTAAAATGAAGAAGTTGGACTAAATAACCTTTATGGCTCCTTATAGTTCTCTATTTATGGGTCTGTTTTAGTATGTCAAGGCTGTGCTTGATAGTTGAGACAGATTATAATTAGTGTTCTTGTGACATCTAGGTAGCTCAACATACATTGCTATGTCCTGCAGTCAGGAATATTGAATTTTAAATATGACTTGAGGGACTTACTAGCTGGGTGGCCCTATTAAAGTCACTTAACTTCTCTTTGTCTCAGTTGCCTCAATTGCAAAATGGGGATACCAATAGGATCTAATTCCTAGAGTTGTTCAAATGAGATATTTGCAAAGCCCTTAGAATAATTCCAATGGCATAGTAGAAGTTTTAGAGAAACTTGTTTCTTTCCTTCCATGATGAATGCCCCACCCTCCCACTAACACCGCCACCACCACCCCCCACAAAAAAGAAAAAATGGGAAATGGGGAAAGTTTGGGCATCATACATAGTTTTACCATGTCATTGAATTTTATAAAGGGTATTAGACTGATAGTTCTTTCATTCTAAAACTCTAAAAACTGCAGCAGGTGCCTATAAATATTGAAGATAGTCTCATGAATTCCCCTGGGGCTTCAATTCACAGTTCTTTATTATTTTTGATTAACATGCTAATGAAGACTGATCTAATTCAATAGTGCTATGTTAACATTCAGAGGAAAGTTGATAGGAGTAAATTCAGGTTTCAGTTAAACTGTTTCTTTTCTATCTGATTATTTTGGGTCAACAAATGCAGATGAAAGTTAATTTCTTTCATTTGCATATTTTCCCATTAAACTACTATTTTAAAATGATATTTTAATTTGAGGTAAAACATGTCAGTGATAGTTTTGTAGATTTTTCTTCATACTTACTCAAAGACAATTCAACAAAGAGCAGTATTAAAAGGCCAACTCATAGTGAATGGTTATGCGTTACAAGTATTTCAGATCTTAAACAGTCCCCTACCCTTTGGGCAGGTAGGTGGTACGGTGGATAATGCACCAGCCCTGGATTCAGGAAGACCTGAGTTCAAAGCGAGCCTCAGCAGACACTTGACACTTTATACTTGTGTGACCCTGGGCAAGTAACTTAACCCTCATTGCTCTACAAAAAAAAAAAAAAAATCCCCCACCCAAAGGAAATGTTGGGAATCTTAGTAGTTATTTTTTCTTACCAATCAATAACCTATAAACATATTAGCGATCATTTTATTCTTTGATAATATAAAATAATAAAAAGATCCCTGATTTTATGGAAAAGAATGCTTATTTTTGCAGATGTAGTATTGTATTCTTTTCATATATGGATGATTTTGTGACCTTTAGCCCCAGTCTCCAGTGCCAGTAGAAACTGCCATACCAAGAAGCCCATTCTCCTCCTGCTATATGTCTTTATGAAGTAGGGTAGGGGGTTTAAATGGCCAGGGGCAGAGTTAAACAATGATACCTGACGATCCATAGAGATGAATTCATTCATCTCTCCAGAAAGGATTTTTAAGAGAAACAAACTTGAAAGCTTTGTTAAAAATAACCAATCAATTACTAAAAATAATATATAATTTAGCATTTTGTGGATTATCTAATGGTACCATGGACCCAAATGAAATAGGCTGGTTTTGTTAAAGTTTAAACAGATGTTTCTAGTGATTGAATCATTTTCCATGTTAAATAATAAAGTTTTGTTTGGGGTTGGGGAGGGACACAAGAAGAGACTCTTTTAGAGATTATTTTGTTGATATAAGTTTAAAATAGAGTTGGAAGGGACTCATCTTTTTCAATATCTTCTTTTTAAAGATAAGGAAACTCAGACCTTTAGAAGTTAGGTGGATTGACCAAGGCAACAGGTTTATAGAATATAAAAAGGATTCAAACATAGGCTTTTGAGTTCAAATCCAGAGCTCTTTCTTCTGTGCTATGTTGACTCTTCTAATTTCATTCTTCAATGTTCTTTCATATTTCAACCTTTTCCCTTTTTCCTGCATTCACTGATCCAGTTAAACTTGTCTATGCAGAATTTTACATTTTTGCCCCCATGCCTTCACACAGGTTATCCCATTTATCTGTGATACAATCCTTGGTCACATGCATCTCATAGATTCCCTAGTTTCCTTGTAGGTACATCTTATGTGCTAACTATATCAGGTCTTTATTAATCCTTTTCACTTTTTCAGCCTTTTATTCCTATATAAACAACTTCATGTATATTTTGGGGTACATCTCTAATCCTTTTTAGATTCTTTTCAGGTAAATATTCATGCACCTTAATATCATCAAATTGACCAGAAACTTCCTCCAATCACTTTTTTTTTTTTTTTTTTTTTTTTGCGGGGCTATGGGGGTTAAGTGACTTGCCCAGGGTCACACAGCTAGTAAGTGTCAAGTGTCTAAGGCTGGATTTGAACTCAGGTACTCCTGAATCCAGGGCTGGTGCTTTATTCACTGCGCCACCTAGCTGCTCCCCCAATCACTTCTATTATGTAATAAAATCAAATTCCTTGAAATTAGTAACTGGTGACTGGTTGCTACTAGCATTGAATAATTTACTGACAAAACACCTGGCTGTTCAATGAAAGGGAAAAATTTACTTACTATAAACCAGTTTGTGGATTTAGGAAAAAAAAACTTAAGGCATTCAGATTCAATAAAAATGTTATTTACTAAATGGAACCCTAGAGATGAGTAAGAATAATTTATGCATTGGCTTGTTCTTACAGATTAACACAAAATAGTCTTTAATTCAGAATCCAAATACTTAATTTATTGCCTACTTATTTTATTTATGAATGTAAAGCCTTATTTTATCTCTCCACAGCATTATGACTGTTATGGTTCAAGAATCTTGACTAGACCAAAGGACTGGAGTGATGTATATTTAATTTCATTTGTTAAGACTAACGCAAAAAGACTTTTGAAGGGCATACATCCTAATTATTTATCCCTCTGAATAGAAAGAATGGAACTATTGGATTATTCAGATAATATAAATATGTTCAATAAGGGATTTGCTCCCCACTTCCAAACAACCATGTTTTGGGGTTTTTTTGGGGGTGTTGGGTGTTTTTAGCAAGCAAGTCAATGAAATAATGCAAATAGGAGTTGGTATTAGACCAGAAAAGGTATCATGGAGAAAAGGAGACTTCGGTTGTATATTGAAGGTGACAAACTCAATTATCTGTGAAACGGCTAACTTGTTTTAGTTTGGTCTCCTGGGACCAATGAATCACCTGGGGCTGACCAAACTTTGTCAATTCCAGTTTCTGATTACTTTGTAGATCACCTAAATAATCTTGTGACTTTTAGTTTATGTTAAAAAAAAAACTCTTAACAGGTGAAACAAAGGCTAATCAACACATCAACTGTGAAGACAGCCTTTTCACATGCTCTTTGTTGTTGTTGTTGTTCGTGGTGGTGGTGGTTATTTGGTTTTACCCTACATAAATTGTGTTTTTGGTCCCACCCTTTGGGTACTGCTAGCTTGTTTTGACAGTATCACTCCTCTGCCTCCATTAAAGGCATTGATTTTGTCATGTTGATTTATTTTGCATTCATTAACACATTGAAATTTGGGGAACTTCTCCAGGATTTGAAGACTCCCAACCTAGGCAGACACTGTTTTTGACTTTGAACACTTGGCACCAGCAGGAATCCAATGAGTTAGCAATACAAACTCAAATTCAGGTGCTCAACTTTAGTAAGTACATCTCTCAAATTCAGAACTTGCATCCTTTTCACTTGAGTTCTTAAATTTCTTTGGTCAGGGGTCTGGCAAAAAAAAATGGTAATTTGTGGTCTGCTTTCACATGTCTACCTGAATGGATCACTGCCAGTCATATGTCTTCTAAGTATTGTTAATATGGATATATGGATCACCTGGATTTGATGGAGGTGCCTTATTATACAAAGGTATTTCTTTCTGAAACCCTGTATTAATGGAAGCAAAGTGTCCTTCAACTGAATTCCAAACTGAACCCAGATAGCTAGCAGATAAGTCCCCACCTGGTGACTTTTTCCCCCAGATAGTAATTTCCTATCTTGTGGGGACAAGTGAGCATCCTGATCCTTGCCAAACTCCTTCATGGAATCCTGTAATCTTATCATGGTGCATCTATATTTCCTCCATACTTGTTATAATTGAAATTGTTAAAACTTTGTATTACATCCATTTTTGTTATAGTATTTGCTTTTGGGTTGATTGGTATCATGTTAATGAAACTGACAACACCTCGTAACCAGTGAACAAAAAAACCTTATATACCCTCAGAAAGAAGGAGTCTTCGATCTCCTCCTTTGGAAGGGGTCTCCACATGAATCATGCTTATTTCTACTTGGGACAAATAACTTGGTACTATGTTTTTCCTGTCTGTCTCTGATCTGGTTTTTCCTGTAGGAGACATTATGTTCTCTTATCTATTTTTTTCATAGGAAGACGGGTATGGAAACCAATTGTTGTTTTTTTTTTTCCTTTTTGAAGAGACAGGCAATAAAAACTATATTTAAGAGAAAGGACCACCTTTTTGCATGTATTTGGAAAACTGTGAAAATTTGACTGTCCACCCAGCAACACTGATGGCCACAGAGTGGGGTCTCCTAAGTTTAATATTTGATTCTGCCCACTCACAAATTGTGAGCCCTTATAATTGAATCCAGTGGGACTATTCTCATTACCAAGTGAAATATTATCGAGAGAACCAAGAGGTTCTAGGAAAAAGACTAGTGAACTCTCAATGTTAGGTAGCATAATCTAAATGAAGAACCAGAGAAAACTGGGAGTCAGCAAAGAAAAGAAAAAGTCAGACAGGAGGAACACAAAGAGAGCAGGGTCACAAAAACCAGAAGAAAAGAGAGTACCAAAAAGAAGGTAATACATTGTGTCAAAGGCTGACCAGAGGTATAGAAGGATTAGGATTGAGAAAAGACTCTTACATTTGTCTATTAAGTCACTGCAAAAACGATGTGACTGGAAAGCACCTATCATAGCCTCTTCAAGGAGCTTAGCCACAAAATGATAGAGATACAGGATGATAACTAGTGCCGATGGAAAGATCAAGTGAGCTTCTTTCTCTCTCTTTCATTCTCCTGCATGGGAGATATAGGCATTTATAAAGGTATTGGAGAAACACCCAGTTGACACAGTAATAGAAGTTATATATAGAGTAGGAATGACAGGCACCTAGGAGGTACAGTGGTTAGAGCCCCAGGCCTGAAGTTGGAAAGACTAATATTACTGAGTTCAAATCAAGTCTCAGACAGTAAATGTGTGATCCTAAGCAAATCACTTAACCATTTGTTACCTTATCTATAAAATGAGCTTGAGAACAAAAAAGGCAGTATCTGCCAAGAAAGCCCCAACTGGAATCAGAAAGAGTCAGACTTGACTGAAATGATTAAATAACAACAAAAGGAATGACAGAAGGGGAAATCTATTGGAAAAGACGGGATGGAATGGGACATTCTGTACATATAGAGATTTACCTTGACAAAGAGATAGGCTGTCATTATTTGAGATAAGGGTTGTCATAAAAGAATGGGATTTGGCAGGTACCCAGGTGTCCCACCTGAAGATTGATTTAGAATTGTTTGAATTGGTTGAGACTGAGAAACTGGCTGAGTACCTACTTAAGCGTGATTGGATGGACCACACCTGGCTGGCCCAGAGTGATGTGTTGTTCTCAGAGGCTGTGGACTACTGACATAAGAAGGAGACCACTCTCAACCAATTAGCTTGAAGGACCTCCACTTTTGGGGAGGGAGACAGGAACTAGGAAGCGGAGGTTAGCTGGCTGGATCTCTCTCTTTTCATTGAGTAATTGGTAAGTGGTGGGAGAGACAGAGAAAAAGATAGGGCCTCTTTTCATCCAGGACTTTGGTGCGGTGAGGGACTTCACATAGACTGCTAGGAAAGGAAGTGGGTTTTTTTTTTGTTGTTGTTTTTTTCTTCTCTCTGGCTATACCCAATAAATCTAAACTAGGATTTTTCATGCTGTAAGGAATCTGTTCTCAATCTCTCTCTCTCTTCATTAATTTCTAATACACTTTAATAAGTACCTAAAAGTTTAAACTCTTGCTGAATTTATTGGTGCTTTTAGCGAGCTTCCTGCCCAAAACTGGGGGGTGGGGTGCAGATTAGAACCCACATTTAGATTTTTAACATCACAGGGTGAAGGAGGAGAAAGGGTCAGAAGGCTACTGAGTAATGTAAAATGAGGAGTAGGGAAAAAAGGGAACTCCCTGCAATTGCCTTTATTTTTTTCCAGCAAAATTTCAGGCAATATTTTCACCTAAGAGTATTGGCGGGAGGGGATAAGGATCTGTTGGGAGGTTTATGGAGAGATGAAAACATTTAGAAGAGCACCTATAGTAAGAAAGGGTAGAATGAGTCAATTAGGGAGGTATAAAAGGATTACCTTGCCGCAATGAAGGCCGTTTGATGTTGGAAACTGAGGCAAACCTCTCTTAAATGGAATTTAAATCTCTCATCCCACAAAGGGGAAGACTGGAGAATCCAAAGGCCAGTTCTTGAGGTTTAAATCCCATATCCTTAAAAGGGAAGGAAAACCAGAAAAAGAATATGCCTGTAATTTTTTTTTAAAGCTTTTATTAAGTAGGGAAGAAAATCTAGCCTAATCATGGATCCTATTCAGCCTATTGCTGAATAGGACCCCATGCAATAGATTGGAAGGGTTTTCATAGGGTTTAAGCAAAGGCAGGCAAGAAACTTGGAGGAAATGGGGGCTTAGAAAGGCCCACTCCCAAAGAATGGGGAAGTGTAGGAGAAATTCCAGGGGTGCAGCATGTGGCCTTTGATACACAATCAGAAGGTGTTCTTGGTGATAGGTAGTTCCATTCAAGCTTTGATTATGCAGATTTCATAGAAAAGTATTCCAAAGTTAGAGAATACATGAAGATAAGGTCCTTATCCATAGTTGCATATCCTGCAGTCATCTAAGTCTTTGATTGGTTTCAGGGTTACTGATTTCCTGTATGTCCAGCTGGGTTTACTCTAGGTCACAGAAAGGGCAAAAGATTCTTAGTGAAGACAGTTATTCTGGTTACCTGGATAATTGGGGTAGGTGGGGTGGTCAAGCAAATCAAGTATCCATTTTCACAAGGTTATGTAGCAAATTTGTAGGAAATACAGTCAGAATGATTTTTCTAGCTTTGTTTATCATAATGTATGTAGAAGTAAAGGCGGGGCAGCTAGGTGGTGCACTGGTTAAAGCACTGGCCCTGGATTCAGGAGGACCTGAATTCAAATTGGACCTCAGATGTTTGACACTTACTAGCTGTGTGACCTTGGGCAAGTCACTTAACCCTCATTGCCCTGCCCCCCCCTCAAAAAAAAAAAAGTAAAGGAAACAACAAATGGTGGGAGTGATCTAAGGCTGAGGCTAGGCAGCAGAAGGTAAGTGGCACAAAGGGACAAAGGCATCAATATGAGGAAGAAAAGAGAGTATGGCCATTGCAGGTGTGATGAGCAGGGATGATGGCCAGGGTGGGGAGGAATTGAGGGGTGGATCCATTAGAGATCATGGTAAAGATGGAGACCTGGGTTTGGAGTTGCACAAAAGAAGTAGAATGACAACAGCTTGTCCTTAAGCTATGTGACAAATTCATTTATCCTGTGACAACATGCAAGCTTTTTAGAGTTCCTGAACATGGATTTGGAACACTTGGGGATGATGACAAGATCAAGGGCATAACCATCTCTAAGAATTTCTCTGCGGGGCGGCTAGGTGGTGCAGTGGATAGAGCACCGGGCCAGGAGTCAGGGGTACCTGAGTTCAAATCCAGCCTCAGACACTTGACACTTACTAGCTGTGTGACCCTGGGCAAGTCACTTAACCCCAATTGCCTCACTAAAAAAAAAAAAAAAAAATTTCTCTGCTCCGGTGTAGGTGATGGAAAATGAGTAAGTTGAGTAATTCAGAGGTTAGGATCTTTGAGGCACTATTAATATGTATCCAGAAGTTTCCTAATAGGGCAGGACCTGGGTAAGAGAGACCTCAAGCTATGCACTGACCTAATTGAGGGAGGAAGGGAAGTATCCTTGAGATATTTAGGCAGCAGCCACCTGAATATTGACTGGGTGAGAAAAATAAATAATGATTGAATGAAACCCACAGAGGGATTACTAAATGATAGTTGCAGGGGGAGAGTCTGGAAGTAATGTGAATGAGATTTTCCCCACCTCTTAAATATCAGTGATTTAACTGTTGTAATAATCAGTATTATATGAGACAAATGGTGATTAACTATTCTTTAGTCTCTTAAGTCATTCAGTATGGATATTATATCACTTGTTCTTTTTGTATCCTGAATATTCTTTAGAGGTTTAAGCTAATGCAGTACTTGTAAACTTGTCTCTTGACCATTGTCTCTCTCCCTTGTGGTTATATATTCAACCAAGAGTCACATCAGCTTAGTTGTAATATCCCTTTTTAAAAGGTGCATTGTGGTGAACCACAACTCTAGAAATAGTATCTTCTAAGCTGAAGGAACCAATTAGTATCGAGACTCGGGACCATAGCATTCTGTGACAATATGTGACACAGTATGGGCCAGATCGGTGAGCTGGCTGAGTGCCAGTCACATTTGGTGATTCTGTCACTGCCACTAAATGATCATATGTACAATTGGTTTATTGGTAACCATATTTTGATATATATTTTTTTCTTTAACATTTGCAATATCCTATGAGGGTGAGATGGGAGGAGCTTGTAGGGGTATGAATCTACCAGTATCCCTATACTCAAGGGTCTCTAAGGTCCTACCCCCTGCCTGAGACCAGCTTTATTGTGAGATAGGCCCTCTCTCAATAAACCTATTTTCTATGGCTTGGAGACTTTTCTGTTTCTTTTCTTTGTTGGAGTTAGAAATTTTTGCGACAGTAAAAGTAAAGAACAAGAAGTATTTCAAACCCCGCTCCCACCATGATCAATGAGATATAAGTGAAAGTACAACTGGAGCTGGAAAGGTTGGATGGAGAAGCTGTGCAATCAGAAAGGAGCTACATATCAGTATATGTAAAAAGATAGAAAGACTTATAAAGGACAAGATTTAGGATAAAAACAAGTTTGCTACTCATGGAACAAGCATTCCAGGGAGTATGGTGGAAAATGAGGGTAGAAAGAAAAACTTTGTTGGGGTTTGGTTAAGGGTGATAGTAACAAAACAAAAATAGTGGGATTAGGGGAATGATGGGAGCTAGAGAATGTCCTGGTGGCAATAAGTCAAAACCTTACCATAGGAACCATAGGTGGCCTGAGAAGGTGCCTACTTGGAGAGCAACTGACCTGGACCACTTTTTGTGTGTGTGTGTGTGTGTGTGTGTGTGTGTGTGAAGCAATTGGGGTTAAGTGACTTGCCCAGAGTCACACAGCTAGTAAGTATCTAGTGTCTGAGGCAAGATTTGAACTTGGGTCTTTCTGAATCCAGGGCTGGTGTTTTATCCACTGTGCCACCTAGCTGCCCCAAGATTACCTTTTTTTTTGTGGGGAAATGAGGGTTAAGTGAGTTGCCCAGGGTCACTGTGCCACCTAGCTGCCTCTGGACCACTTTTTAAGGATGCTTCAGAAAAGATTATTGTTTCAGAAAAAGTTGAGTAGACTATGAGATCCCTGCTCACCCTGAAAATCTATGATTCAACATGTCTAAAATAAGATCTTTCTCTCCCAACACTTTAGCTTCCTTATTTTTTCAACTCTTCATTATTTTTATAGTGCTATTTTAAAATAAAATTTTATTCTACAAAATAAGATTTGAATTATCACTTGTTTTTAATATAAAGTTCAAGGTTTTTCACTTCCCTTCTCCTGCATTCATTGAAGTATTAAGAATGCCTTTAATTGTCAGTGCAACTCAAATGTCATTTTAAAAATATCACCACAACTTGCCTTGCCTTACCTATTAATTTGGGTCCTTCAATTTTTGAAAAGTTACATGGAATATTCTCACTTTTGGTGCATTTAGTCAAATTTTTTCCAGTGGTGGGTCTAGAAGAGGCACCTTTGCATGGCATAGTTCTACTAAATGGGAATCCATCAGACATAATTTCTGTCCTATATTTTGATATAGCAATTAGGCTGTATACCTTAATTCTTCCTTCTGATACTCTTATTCATCTTTCTTAGCAGTCAGATTTTTATGGAGTCAGAAGACTACTTCATTACATTTATCAAGGATATATTATCAATTTTGCCTTAAAGTTTCTCATCTTCCACTGCCTCCTTCATAGTTAAAGGATAAGTTTCACTTGAATTCTTGGAAGATACCTTGCCTCTCCACTTCTTCTCAGTCTTGTATTTCTCAGGCTCCTGAACTACATATTCATTTTCTTTGTTCACATATCCTTTGTCATTAGTAATAATCCCATTCTCTTTGCCTGCACCATTATCAATAGCAGACATTTAATGATCTTCTTTGTATCATTGTCAAAGGTCACTGCTGAGCAATAGCCCCCGGGGAGACAAGGACAGGGGTCATATGAGTTCAAACTTGTCAAGCATGTGGTTATCTTTCAAAATTGCTCTCTTAGTTTCATCAAACTGCATTAGTGGAACAGTATACCATGCTGATTGTCTAAATATATGGGAAAGGTCTGTAGCTACTGGTGGGAATGCTGCTACTCCTTTGGTTGAGGACTATTATAACACTAGGTAATTTAAATACAAAGAAAAAGAGAAGCTAAATACAACAGCAGCAACTTGTAAACATTCTTATATTTTTCTGTAAGGCTATGGTAGCCTGTATAACTGCAGCAAAAACAAGATTAATTAGGACTGACCATCTTGTAAAGCTACTTGCTGTTGAAGTTCTGCTGAAAACATTGCTGAATCTTGGGGATGTGAATAGAACCACCTCCGAAGAAAATGTCATGGATTTGTGTGCTAGTTTGAAATCCCTTAGAGCCTTTTCTATAGAATCTACTGTGCCAAAGACATGGTATTCAGTTCTTCAAAGTGGGTGCTGATGATAGAGGTCAATACCTTCAGAGAGCCATTCAATCCCAATACCTGTATAAGTAACTGGAAGATAAAGTTTGCCTTGAAACTTCACAGGTCATGTAAGGGTGGTATAAACCTCTGATCTTTTCCTCTATTTGCTTTTCATCTCGGCCATGAGATATTAGACAATGCAGATGACAAAACTCTCTCCACTGAAGTAGCTGTCACCAATCATAGATGACTTTAAAGATGTCAACTTCAAAAATTAAGATGGAGGCACTGAAAGTGTCATTTCCCACATCATGCCTTTCTTCCCTTCAACATTCCTATCCAACCTACAAACACTAGAATAAGTTGGCTAATCAATGATCTAGAGCACATGAACAACAGGGATTGACCCAACAAGTTCGGAGGTATGATTTTAGGTACCATTTTAGTAGGTTGGTACTTGATCACAGTGTAAGTGTGCTTAAGATTATCAATAATTCCTTTCCCTTTTTTCCAAGACGGTATACTCCCTCTGGACAGAAATGTTTAATCTTCCCTTTATACTCATTTTGGGCCTCAGACTTGCATTATTACCATTACCTATGGTAATAGGCTAATATCTTTTGTCTGACTAGAAATTTTTATCATCAAAGCTTAGGCCAATCAGATTCTTTATCAAAAGCCTTGTTGCTTTGATTCAGTGTTTTTAATAGCATCAAACACTCTGTGGTTCTTTTTCTTTGGCCATTGGCAATGCTTTTCACATGGGAATAAATGGTGCCAAGATCAATGATAGCTGTGGGTCTCTTTGGCATGGTTTCTGGGCTATCAGGGTCATAGCTGATGAATGATAATTCACAAGGACTGCTGCTTTACTGTGTGAAATCTTATTAGTCTTTCAACAATCTCAAACTAGGATCTGTCATTCCTGAGAGAACCAAAATCATTGGAATGGTTCTAGTGGCTAGAAGGCAGAATCCATCCTACAAACTTCTCAGAAGCGCTGGTAGGGAGAGAAGTGGGAAGGAAATGTTGTTCTGCCAAGCTATCCAATCATAGCAATATTTGCTGGGAATCATCATTGTCTTATGTGAAACTTATCAATGTTTCTTCATTATCTACAGGAGTTAAGTGCAAATTCCCTAAACTGGAATTTAAGGTTCTCCACAATCTGACCCTAACCTACCCCCAAACATTTCTTCTTATACAAGGCCTTTGTTAAAGGCAACCTTATTTTTCTCAGAGTTCTGAGTATAATGTGTTTTCTTGGCCCTGCTCTTGCTTATGTGAGTGAGATTTTCCCCATCCCTTAGTTATAAGAGATTTACTATAGTTATAAGTGATTTGATTAAGATAATAATCAATATATTAACTAAAAAAATTGTTATTTATTCTATTTCATATAGATTGCATAAGGATAAAAGGTTGTCTTTTCCCATATTTCTTAATTTTCCAATGATAAGCATTAGGTAATATCACAAGATATAGTAGTCAGCAATACTATATCTTAAACATCATGAATGCCTATAAGAGTTCATGCTGCTGACCAGTGGCCTAACAATGATCCACCCTATTGTTATCATAATGCTGTCATTTATAGTCATTTAGATAGTTCCTTATATTTCCTAAGAATGTCTTAATTTTAGAAATGTAACTAATGATATAATACTGTACAAGTGTAACTTTGGAAGGGTATATAAACCCATGAATTTTGTGATTCTGAGTCTTTCAGGTCCAATAAACATATTTGCTTCAGCCTGGAAACTTTGTTATTTTCGTTCTTCTGTCGGACTTAAAAAAATTTTCACGACACTTATTCTTCTCCTCCTTTATTTTTTCTACCCAAATTCTTCTCATTGTTTAAGGCCAAGCTACAATCTCACCTCCTTTGAAAAATATACTCTGCCAAGACCTGGAAGTAATTGCATTCATCAAAATTCCTGCAGATTTATTTTCTGTACAGTGATTCTGGCAATTAATCATGTAATGTTTTGTGTGACATCTCTTTTGTTGTCTTGAACTATTTAAATACTCTTGCTTTTTAAAATTCTCATATTTACCTCTTGTATCTTCAACTAGATTACAATTTTCATAATGGAAAAAATTGTACTTTTTGATCTCTTATTACCTCCTCTCTTACCTCCATTCCTTTCTACCTCCTCTTCTCCAAAGATATGTGAATAATAAGGGAATCATTTTAGATTATATTTTAATAGACTTGCAGTTCCCTTTGGGCAAAGAGTAATCAAATTTAGACCTTAAACAAAATAATAATCCATATTTATATAATTGAGGTTTCCAAAATAATTTCTTCATTTAAAAAAAAAAACTCATGATATAAACAGTAAAACTATTAACATGACCATTTTATAGATGAGGAAACCTCGGATCTTAGGGGTTAGATGCCTTGCTCATGATCACACATTCTGACTCGGTCTAGTATTTTAGATGCTATAACACATGGATAGTTATTAAAAGATTATTTCATACTCTGAAGGCTCAGACACCAGTGTGCGTATCCATTGTGAGGCATCCTAGCTCAGTGGATAGAGCCCAGTATCAGGAATCAATAGGTTTACATGCTGCCTCTGATATATCCTACCCCTGAAGCCATAGGCAATTTAGTTAATCTCTCTGAGCCATATTCACACCTGGAAAATGGATTTAATACCTCTGGTGTTTACTTCATTGTGTTATTGTGAGGCAGAAATGAGATTTATTAAAAAGCACTTTGTAAATTATAAAATACTATATAAATTATACTGACATTTTTGGAAGTGCTGAATTGCAGTGGAGGAAGTAGTTTCAAATCTGAACCATGAGAAAACCAGAAAGTTTAACCATAATAGTAATAAGGAAAGGAAAAATAAAAAAGAGATACCAGGAAGGAAGCCAATCTGGGACATTACTAATTTAACACAGGATCTTTTTTGGGAATTAATTCTATATAGGTGGTGAGTTACCATGGGGAAATAGTGGAATTGCGGGACAGTGGAATAGAAAATCAAATGGTTATGGTGCCTCAAAAGAAACTGATGAGAAAGTCAGTGTGTCTGAGTGCCAGACTTCGGATAAGACTTGAGTTCTGGTCTTTTTTTTTTTTTGTCTCCACACTTACCTAGGAGCAAGTTGTTTAAACTCTCAGCCTCAGTTTCTTCATCTATAAGATGGGTAATAATAGCATCTAATTCGTTGATTAAATGTGATAAATAAAATACTTTTTAAAATGTCAAAATACTACAAAACTAGCTGCTATATTGTTGTTGTATAGATGGTGAATCTCAGCCAGGAATGTGATGTTTATCAAAATGGAAAAAAAAGTACAACACACCTCAGAAGAACTGTGTTCAAGTTGTAATTCTGCAACATAATTTCTGTGATCCTGGAAAAGTCACTTCTCTGAACTTCAGATATCTCATCTATAAAGCAGAGGGTTGCACTAGATAGCCTCTAAGTTACGTTCAAACTCCAATTCTATGAGCCTATTTTCTGAAACCAAGTAACAAAACTGCCATATTGTTTCTCACTTTTCAACCTGTCATTCTAGTGTCTTTGAATGATCCCTGCAAATAGGAAAGAGCCTATGGAGACATTAAGAAGACAGAGTTCTGTGAGGAATAAGAGACATTCCAGAGTTGGGGAAGATCAAGGATGCTGGTGTGAAAGCAGGCAGAACTCGGGTAAATCAGAGACTTCAAGGCAGAGGGTTTTTTTTACCATAAGGGACCGACTCCAAGAGCTATGACAGTCATATAGTTATGCGCTGAGATGTGATGGGATAAAATTTATTATCAAAGTAAATCACATTGATCTGTATCATGAGACTTTACTGGAGCAAGAAATAGGTGTTGGGGGTTTTTCAGCATAAACTGGAAAAACAAGCTGTGTGGCTCTTCCCAAGGTTACTGTAAATTTTCATAACACATGTTGGTTAAAGGATGGAAAGATAAAATATTTTTACATAGTTGTATACTTACACACAAGAACGAATACATTTTATACATATAATATATATTAATAACATATCAAATATATATACACATATGCATGTGTATATTATGTGTTTGTAAAAAATATATACATATCGTGTGTGTGTGTGTGTGTGTGTGTGTGTGTGTGTGTGTGTAATGTGTTTGTGTGCATAAAAGCACTTCCCATAGAGTTGGGCCTGTGTACTTTGGCTGCATGGGAAGAGATTCATCTCCTCTGTCCCCTTTGCTAATCTTTTCCTTCTCACCAGAAATTCAAAGGAGAGGCAATACTGTTTGTGTCCCAACAGAGAGGATTCCTCAATAGAGAACAAAACCATTGACAAGAGTCTGCGTGAATTCTGAACCTTATTGAACTAAATGAATTAAATACAAGATAAGGCAAAATAAATGAACCAAATTCAATTGACTAGTCATGGGTGCCATTTCTATGATTTCAAATATCAAATAATCTTGACAAAGATACTTTCTCTCTCTTATTCTCATTTTTATCTTTTGGAAAATGAAGGATTTCAACTAGGTAGTCCATTCTAGCTCAAATATGCTAACATTCTAAGTACATACTCATGCCTATAATGCTAGTTAGTAGCAGGGACATGACTGGACTCCATATCTCTTAGCCTACTTAGAGTCCATTCTCATTGTGTTTCTAAGAAGAGAAGGCACTGAAATAATTTTACAAATTGAAAGGTACTGTCAAAATGTATTTCAACACTTCTTTTATTGTCAACTTTGGTGTTGGTTGGTTTAGCTGAACATTTTTTCCTCTTTTTTTTTCTTTGTTAAAAGGAGACGTTCTCTAAAAAGAGAAGTAGGAGGGATGCATTAGGATATGAAGATGATAAAAAACAATAGATGCCAATAACTTTCTTAAAATATTTTTCAATACCTCAATAATAAAGTCTTTTTAGAGTGGATGCTTTCTTCATGGATACAGATCATAGCCATTGTAAAATGTGATAGATGATCCTTACACATTGATAAACTCTATAAATCCATGACCCTATATAGCTCCTTGAGATAACTTGAAATATTTCTCAGATAAGAAACACATAAACAGAGGTGCTCTGGTAAATGTTTAACAACAGACTTTCTGAAAAAGCATATACATGACAAACTTTTAAATTTAATCTGCATTATGAACATTTTCACCACAATTTTCCTTAAAAATAGATGATCACCAAAACAATCAACCAACGTCTGATTTGTAACATTAATGATTTCCAAGGTAGAAATTTTCACAATGAAAATTTAGCAAGCAGCCTTTCAAATCTAGTATGAGCCACCTCTAGTATACCACTGCCTATAGGCCACTACTACACCTCTACTTGAAGGTATTCAAGGTCCAAATGGTAAGATAACTCCTGTCATTTTCATTTCCAAAGCAAGGAACAGCTTCAAAGAATGATTTGCCCCCAATTAATATGGAATGCAAGGGGGCAGCTAGGTAGCACAGTGGATAAAGCACCGGCCCTGGATTCAGGAGTACCTGAGTTCAAAACCGGCCTCAGACACTTGATACTTACTAGCTGTGTGACCCTGGGCAAGTCACTTAACCCCCATTGCCCCGCAAAAAAAAAAAAAAATTTATATATATATATATATGGAATGCAAAGTACCAAGGCATTCTGAGGGGGAAATGGGGAGCTGCATTGCCATGTGGGTCAAACCACCAACTCTACCTCAAAATACCCTCCCCATATAAGACAGGGCAGCATCTGGTATCCAGGAATAGCTATGTCCCCAGAACCAATAGAATTTTTCCATCTCAGTCACCCTATACGTTATCAAAGTGAATATAGCCTATATGCAAAATGGGTTAGCTTCCCTGCCTAATACCCACACCAACCACAGAATCGCTGTCTGCTTAGGTGAACGCTAAAGTCGCAGGAATAGAAGGGCCACCAGAACCACTGGTTTTCCTTCTAGCTTTGTGATGTTTAAAATCTATATTGTGTGATGCCTTAAATTAAAAAGCTTCAGTACCAGTCTTTGGGCATTAAACCTTTATTAAAGGGGGGCAGCTAGATGGCGTAGTGGATAGAGCACCAGCCCTAGAGTCAGGAGGACCTGAGTTCAAATTCGGCTTCAGACACTTAACACTAGCTGTGTGACCCTGGGCAAGTCACTTAACCCAAATTGCCTCACTAAAACAAACAAACCAACCCGTTTATTAAAAGCATACAGGTATTCACATAGAGTTTAGAGAGTTAAGAAAAAGAAAGCCTACCTAGTCTAGAGTTCCAGCCTGGTCTGGTTCCTCCTCAAGTCCTCTGCCACCAGCCTGCTTCAACCAGGAACTCACTAACAAACTGATTGTGGAAGCTTTTTATAGGTCTGGAGGAGGGGAAGCCCTTACACACTGCTTCAAGCTGATTGGTTGGTGTCCTCCAAATCCATTTAAGGGCTAGCCAGGTGTGATTACAATCAAGTTAACTTTGAAGTAGACTAATCAGCAGTCAATCACTCTCACTTGATATAATCAGTTTAGATTAATCTCCAGGTAGGTCTTTGAGTATCTGCTAAATCCCATTATTTTATCACATCTTGGCCTCTATAAACGCTGTCCTGTGTAGGAGAACAGCCTTTGTGTACATTAACCTGGCATCTGCCACTGGAAGTGCCTCTGCCCCCATTTAATAATCAGCCATAGCTACTAAAGATCCAGGAAAGGAAGTTCTGACCATCAACATCCATGTCAAATTCTTTATCTTCAGAAAGAAACCCATTGATATGAATTACCATTTGTTTTGTAGCTGGACACGACTGTCACCATGGGAACTTTATATCTGACTTGTAGCTGACATTCCTTATGTTGTTTCCACCATTCATCATTAGAATTTGAGCTCAAAGGACAGAAAATATTTTGACCCATTTTATCCCCAGCCTTTAGCACATTGCTTTGTACATAGTAAACATTTAATATGTTTATTTTCATTAATTTGTTCATTCATTCTGTGTTTACTAATATTTCACCTTGGCCTAATTAAGTAAGTGAGCCTGGTATACTTTTTTTCTTTTTTCTTTTCAGTAGGACAATGAGGGTTAAGTGACTTGTCCAGTTTCACACAGCCAGTAAGTGTCAAGTGTCTGAGGCCAGATTTGAACTCGGGTCCTCTTAAATCCAGGGCCGGTGTTCTATCCACTGTGCCACCTAGTTGCCCCAAGCCTGGTATACTTCTAAACTTTTTCAAAAGAAAAATAAAGTACCACAGACAGTGGTGTATTGCTTCTCATTGGATGCCTTTTAATCAAGTCCAGGTGAAGATTTTCCATACATAAGATTGTAGATTTGGAGCTGAATTGAAGCTCTGGGCTTAGCCAGTCTGTGTTCTTAACCATTTTTAGATGTGTGTGTGTGTGCGCGTGTGTGTGTGCATGTGTGTATGCATACATATATATACACATATGCATATACATATACATATACTTGTGTATGTGTGTGTATATATGGGTACGTGGGTGTGCATATACATATGTGTGTGTATGTGCACATGTGTCTGTATGTGTGTGCACATATACATGTGCATGTGCATGTGTGTGTGTGTGTTTGTGTGTGTGAGAGATGATCCTTTTGTTGAGTCTGGTGACATCACTATATGGATACCTTCTCAGAATAACATTTGTAGATACATAAAATAAAATACTGAAGTTTACATAAAAATTACGTTGAGTTAGTTATATACATACATATATATGTGTGTGTGTGTTTGTATATGTATCTCTATGTATCTATAATTATCTATCTATCTAGTGGCTTTTGGACTCCGAGTTTAAAAAGAAAACCTTGATTCAAAAACTTTTTATTATTGATGAAGAAATTTAGGCCAAGAAAGTGCAAGTGACGTGCCCCAAGATCACAGAATTAGAGCTGAGATTCAAACTCAAATACAATAACTCCAAATCTGCCAATCTTTCTATTATGGCATTGATGCATTTTTTTGGTATGGGCTAGTTTGTAAGACTGATGACATCTTGTCCAAATTTAGATGATTTCCTAAAAGGGCTTTTTAAAATCAATTATACAGTAGACCAGATGTATTGTAGAGTCAGACTAAATGACACTGTCTGTGTACTGAGCTGAATCAGTTACAATCTAATTTCTTGTCTTGAAATGTTTATTGATATTTTTATATCACCTTCATTCAATTTAACTGGCCAAAGTATTAACTATATGCAAAGTACCATGACAAGTGCTTCAAAGTCAAGATCATTATATATATATATATATATATATATATATATATATATATATATATATATATATATATATATATATATATATATATATATATATATATATATATATATATATATATATATATATATATATATATATATATATATACATACACATACACACATTTTTTTATGTGAAAATTCCAAACCTTTAGCCAAATATTATTTAACTCATCAGCCCCATAGCCCTGATGATCAGGCAGATCAAAATATCAAAATATACTCAAAATATAACCCTCCACCAAAAGATCATCATGACCCCATTTAGCAATTGTAATGAGAGCAAACACAATTAGCGATAGGAAACAGATATATTAAATTAATATTCACTTCATGTTTTCCTTGGTTTTAAATATATTTAAAATAATCTAATTAAGTAGAAACAGGTTAGTGAAGAATGTTGAAACACTGGAAACTAGAAGGGATTTGAGTAGGATCATGGGATTATAAATTAGAAGCAATTTTTGAGAGACACATAGACAACACAGAATGGTGAAAAGGATGTTGGAACTAGTCAGGAGAAGCCTGGTTTGAATCTTACCTCTGACTTGTAATATGAATTATGTAACTCTGGGGCAAAATAATTATCTATTTCCCTCAATCTGTTTCCTCAGTTGGAAAAGGGAGATAATACATACCTGTAACACATCTCTTGGGATTATTATATCTATTATTGTATATATGAATTTCAATAGTCTATTAGTTATTATCTAGTGCTCTCCTTTAATCACATCAGGAAAAATAGTGCAGGGTAAGAAATGGTTGCACCAATTTGTCTGAGTTACAATGATTATAGGGCAGCTAAGTGGTGGAGTGGATGGAGTGCTGGGCATGGAGCCAGAAAGACCTGAGTTCAAATTGAGTCTCAAATACTAGCTGTGTGACCCTGTCAATTCATTTTACCTTGTTCGCCTGAGTTTCCTCATCTGTGAAACGAATTAGAGAAGAAAATAGCCAACCGCTCCAGTATCTTTGCCCATAAAACCCTCAAATTTTTTTTTATTTGTTTTTTGGTGAGGCAGTTAGGGTTAAGTGACTTGCCAAGGGTCACACAGCTAGTAAGTGTAAAGTGTCTGAGGCTGTATTTGAACTCAGGTCCTCCTGAATCCAGGGCCAGTACTCTATCCACTGCACCACCTAGCTGCCCCCCAAATATTTTCACAAAGAGTTGGACACAACTGAAGACAACTAAACAACAGCAAATAATATTACCTTCTCAAGAGTCTAAAACACATCCCAGATAATGTTATAATAAAAGCTATGGTCTAATTGAATTCTACTTCTGCCTCTCAAAAACACTTCTGCAGACCTAGCCTCAACTTACTTTATGTGTCAAATTGTTACCATTGTCCCCATATCTTTATTTCCCTTGGAAATACCATAGTCAATAACTGATACTTTATAGCTATTTCCCAAACTTGGATATATTTGGTATTATGATTTTTGAATACTGACACTTTCTATGCATTTGAATGAGGAAGGTGAAGTGGAAGAGACTCATTCCTCACTACCTAATTCTTACCAGTACAAGACTTTCCCTTAATTGGCTTTGATAATGAGAGGACAACTATGTCTCAAAGATCCAAAGCCGTATGCTCTTGATAAATAAATGCTTTTTCAGGAGAATCATCTGGACTAGACTGGACTAGACTGAAAAAAGGCAGTTTTCTGTTCACTTAATATCATTAAACTCTCCTTGTTCTAAACTGATTCCTTGCTGGCATATCTACCAATATAAATAGAGTGTGGGTTTTTTTTGTTTGTTTGTTTTGTTTTGTTTTTTTCATTCTAGGAAGCCAACACAAGACTGAGAAGGCACTTAAGTATGAAAGTAAGTAGTGGGCAAAGATTCTGGATATTTTACTCTTGGACATTATTCTCGTTTTTTCTGCCTGTTGTCAAGGGGTTTGAAAGTTTTGCTTTTCTTCTGGTTGTGACAAAAAGCGTAACTCGTCTGGGATGCAGGCCTTCTCTTCTTTTTAAGTATCCCAGGAAAGTCCTGAGCATCTGCTTTATTCATTTATTTTGGGGGAGTGGGTCATTGAGGGCTAAGTGACTTTCCCAGGGTCATACAGCTAGTAAATTTCAAATGTTTGAGGTCAGGTCCTCCTGAATCCAGGGCCTGTGCTTTACCTACTATGCAACCTAGCTACACCCTCTCCCCAGCATCTGCTTTTGATCTGGAACTGATCTGAGAAACAGATTTAGAACTCTTTTCTTTCTCTTATTATCTTGGTCTTTCATCTTTGAGAAGTGCATATGTTTGTGGCCAGGAAGACCTTGTTGGAATTAAGACAAGTTGCCATTGTAATTCATCTCAACATTGATTATAACTGTGTTTTACCTTTGAAAGATTTTGTTAAGATTTCTAGTTTTATTATAGAAACATATACACATACATATATATACATACTATACATACATATACATGTATGTATATATGTATATTTATATGTATAATCCTTGGACTGTGAGCACAGCCTATTTTTCATGTCCATCATAGGGAATTCATTGTCGCCCCTTGGGCCTCAGTTTCCTCATCAGCAAAATGAGGAAGCTGGACTAGACAATCTCTAAGGTTGCTTCAAGCTCTCAATCCTATAGGTAGTTCATTTAATTCTGCCTTCGTAACACATTTATTCAGTGACTACTATGTAACAGGCACTGTGCAAGGTATTTTTGAACCACTGGCCAAAATGTAATAATCCCTGCTCACACAAAGCTTATATTCTTTGGGAGAGAAAAAAGAGAAGTTCTGTCCTAAATATGCATAAATATGAAGGCAAAAATACATGATAACTGGGGCAGCTAGGCGGTGCAGTGGATTAAGCACCGGCCCTGGATTCAGAAGGACCTGAGTTCAAATTTGGCCTCAGACACTTGACACTTACTGGCTGTGTGAAACTGGGCAAGTCACTTAACCCTCATTGCCCAAGAAGAAAAACAAACCAAATTAAAAAAACCCACAAAAATACATGATATCTACAGAGTAATTATGGGATAGGGAAGGAAAAGCTTTATATAAAAGGAGGAACTTGAGTTCATCCTTGAAGGAAATAAAGGTATTCCCTGAGGCAGAAATGAGTAAGTAATGCATGTGAGTCATGGGGAACAGGAAAGATGATGGCAAGTAATTTTAAATAACCCTGAAAAGTGTACTCTTGTCAATTTGTGAAGAACTTTAAATACCAAATAAAGGAATCTGAATTATATGTTAGATGCAATAACAAACCACTGAGGCTTCTTCAGTCAGGGAGTAGCATGGATAGACCTGTAATTTGGGAATGCCAATTTGGCTATTGAGTAGGTAATGAATTATAGAGAAAAGAGGTTGGAGGTAGAAAGATTAATTAGGTAATTATTGAGTTTAGAACTAGAGTGGTAGGTGTGTGGGTGAAGAGAGAAATAAGAGGTCAAATCAATGAGATGCAGTAGCAAATTGGCCATCGGACCATGATAACCTGGATAGCAGGAAGAGTAGTGGTGCCCTTAATAGAACTAGAGAAGTTAGGAAAAGTGTATGGTATAACGGAAGTTATGGGAATATCCCCCAAATTAATCTGTATTTATTGTGTATTTTTTTACTTTTCTATTTCTATGCATTTAGGATAGGAATTCCCCCTTTGTCCTCCCAAAGAATATAAGCTTTTGTGGGGAAGGATTACTTTCATTTTCCCATTGGGTCCATAATACCTAGCATAGTGCCTGGCACATAGTAGTCACTGCATAAATATGGGATGAAAGCAGAATTAAATGAGTGAAATATATACTTGTAATATACTTTCTATATGAATATATGAATTTTGTTTTGTACATAGAATCATGTTGAGTTTGAGATGACTATGGGGCATTTAGTTGGCAAGTTCAATACGTATCTAGTTTAGCACAGAAGAAAATCAAAAGTTGTAAACATAGATATGTGAGTCATTGGCATAGGAATAGTTGTTGATCCTCTGGGAGCTCATAATTTCATTGCTGGTCCATGTGCTTAATAACTTGCCTTGTACTAGATGTATGTGTATATGTATATAAATGTGTGTGTGTATATAAATATATATATATGCATGTTTACATAAGTATGTGTATACACAAATATGTATGCACCTGTATATATGTGTATACAACATTCCTTTCCCCCTATTATCTATATTTTGATGATCCTTGTTGAATACTTCTATCTAGAGGAAAATTGTTTAGGTTCATTATAAAGTTAAGATTTGTACACATATGAAAATGAAGGCTAAATGACTCTAGTAATTATGGCACCTTATAGATTTGATAGGTAAAGCACAATAAAAAACTGGTAGAATTAGAGAGGATTCCTCCTTTCTTCCCAGTTATGTTAAAAAGTTCTCTACCAGTTTTCTCGTTACCATCAAAATTTTTCTCTGTCAGAAATTTGTTCCAACTAAATATGCCTATTTACAATCCTTTGTACCATTCGTGTACCTCTGAATAAGGCTTAACATATGCCACTCCTTCTGACATCTCTTCTATTTTAGCCTTGGATTTTTATTTAATCCTTGAATTATTTACATTTTGTATGAGGCTGTCTTGGGTCCCCCCCCACACACACACACACACAACTAAACTATAATATCCTTTATAGTAGGTTCAGAGATGCTCAATAAATAATTTGCTGATTTATATTCTTTGGATGACAGGCTGAGCTATTGGAGAAAAGAGACAGAAAAACTCAGTAGGACTGAGGAATGCAGGTGGATTTTTATCATTTTATTGAGTATTTGAAGCAGAGTTCTAGTTCATAGGACATTTCTTATGTAGCACCTGCTCTGGAATTTTCCAGCTTGCCACTACAGGTTTGAAGGTTGTTTCCATTGGGATATAGGTGAATGAGTGACTACTCCCCCTCATTCAAAAGTGGCCTTTGGTTCTATACATTCAAAACTATAATTCTTAAACCCTCTGATATGCTTACTGATGTGCTTACCTTTGAGATTGAGCCAAAAATCAAAATTAGCTCCAAACAAAGATAATCCAGTCTTTTTGTTCTTACTGTTGTTTTCATAATTACAGGTAATTAAAATTTCTACATCTATAAAAGTTGATTCTCTTTTCAGTCCCATCACTTTTCTCTTAAAACTAATGGGTTAAAGAACTCTCAGTGCTTCCTTATTGTTGAGGTGGACTTATTTTGGAAGGCTATTGGTTTTTTTGTTTGTTTGTTTGTTTTTCTTTACCCCATTTTCCCATAGAAAAAGCTTAACTACCCCTTGGCCTTGGCAGTTTTTAGTTTTCCAAAACAACTCCCCTTTCCAAAAGTTTAAGGCATGATGTATGTCTCACAGAGAACAGATTCTGTGTTCCTGTGAAACTGTCGTGTGAATTAAACACACACACACACACACACACACACACACACACACACACTGCAATACACATATTCTGAAAAAAGCATTTGGGACACCAGGCAGCTGTCACAGAACAATGTTTATGTGAATTAGTCAGGAACAAATGGGTAAAGTCTTCCCCAAAAATGTACTGATGAGGAGACTGGTGTCTGGCAACATGTGTTTGGGGTTTTATTGAAACAGCAACATCTGGGGACTGAGTGTGTGTATGAAGGAGAAGACCAGCTGTGTTTATTGGATTGGCAGACAAATCTTCTCATCTCCTAATTCTCTATTTCAACTAACACTTCAATCACTTTCCCTAACAGTTCTAGATTTTACAATAAGCTTATAAATCACCTAAGTCTGTCATTATTTTTCAACTGGCATAAACAATGTGATATTTTGGCTACTATTAGGGTCACTTATAAGCTTGTTGACAAATGCATTCCTTAGCCAGGGGAAATGAGTTGCTCTTGCTATACTGTCTACCATTTCTTCTTTTTTTTTAATCTCCCATTTATTTTATTTTTCCAGTTACATATAAAGGTAGTTTTCAACATTCATTTTCATAAGATTTAGAGTTCCAAATTTTTCTCCCTCCCTCCTTCCCTTTCCTCACCCCTCCACAAGACAGCAACCAATCTGACATAGGTTATATATGTACAATCCACAAGCGCTCTTTTTTTTTTAAGTCTGTCTTCAGTCAATGTCAGTTCTTTCTCTGAGAGTGGATAGCATATTTCATCATTAGTCCCTTGGGAATGTCTTGGATCATTGCATTTCTGAGAGTAGTCAAGTCATACACAATTGCTCATTGAAAAATACTGCTGTCACTGTGTACAATGTCCTCCCATTTCTACTCACTTCACTATACATCAGTTCATATAAGTCTATCCAGGTTTCTCTGAAATCATCCTGCCCATCACTTCTCACAGCACAATAACACTCCATTATAATCATATACCACAGCTTCTTCAGTCATTCCCCAACTGATGGACATTCCTTTGATTTCCAATTCTTAGCCACTAGAAAGAGTTGCTATAAAGATTTTTTGTATAATTTTCCCTCTTTTTTCGTTTTCACAATTATAATTGGTAACTGTTCCCCTCCATCCTATTCCATTCCCCATATTTACTCTATTATCTTATTTCACCTTATCCTTCTTCAAATGGGATTTGCTTCTGACTGCCCCCCTCCCCCAATCTGCCCTCCCTTATTTTGCCTCTCCCTCTTTATCCCCTTCCCATCCTATTTTCCTTCAGGGTTAGATAGATTACTCCACCTGATTTATTGTCTTTGCTATTCCCTCCTTGAGCCAATTCTGATGAGTGTTAGGTTCATTTACTGTTCAGTTTAAATAGATTCCTCCACCCAATTGGGGGTTTGTGTGTGTGTGTGTGGGGGGGTGAATCCCTCCTTGAGCCAGCTATGATGAGATTAAAGTCTTTGAGCCTATTCTGATGAGTGTAAAGTTCATGTACTGCCCTGCTCCTTCCCCATCTCTTCCCCCACTCCATAAACCCTTTCCTGTTTCTTTCATGTTGGATTTTACCCCATGCTACCTCTCTCCTTCCCCCTCCCCCAGTCCATTCCTTTCACCCCTAAATTTTTCCCTAAGGATGTCATCATGGGGCAGCTAGGTGACACAGTGGACAAAGCATCCATCCTGGACCCAGGAGGACCCCAGGCCCAATCTGTCCTCAGACACAAGACACCTACCCAGTGTACAAACTCAGGTATGTCACCTAACTCCAACTTTTTATGGTTCTCTAGGCTCTTGTATTTGAAAGTCAAATTTTCCATTCAGTTCAGGTCTTTTCATCACAAATATCTGAAAGTCCTCTTTTTCATTGAAGTCCCATTATTTCCTCTGAATGATTATACAAGTTTTGCTGGATATGTGATTCTTGGTTGTAATCCCAATTCCTTTTCCCTCTGGAATATCATATTTCATGCCCTCTGATCCTTTAATGTAGAAGCTGCTAAATCTTGTGCTATCCTGACTGGTGCTCTACCATTCTTCAATTCTTTCTTTTTGGCAGCTTGCAATATTTTCTCTAAGACCTGGGAGCTCTGGAATTTAGCTATTCCTGGGAGTTTGGGATCTCTTTCAGGAGGTTATTGGTGGATTCTTTCAATTTCTATTTTACCTTCTGATTCTAAAATATCAGGGCAATATTCCTTGACAATTTCTTGGAAGATGATGTCTAAGCTTTTTTTAATCATGGTTTTCAGGTAGTCCAATAATTTTCAAATTATCTCTCCAGGCTCTATTTTCCAGGTCAGCAGTTTTTCCAAGAAGATTGTTAAGGGCTAAAATTCTGGCTAGTCTAAAATATCCAATGAGTGGTTGCCAATAAATTATAAGCTTTAGCAAGAGTTAGACTTTTAAGCATTTAGTAAGGAGAATAAGAATTTGGTAAAGAGAGAGAGAAAGGCCTAGATTCCTATCTATTAAAGGGAGAGCGCATTTCTAGCTCCGCTCTCCACCAGAGTCCAAAGGGGAGAGCGTGAGACCGAGCACCAGTCTCTTCCTTCCTCCTCCCCTTAGCCCACGTCACTTCCTGATGCCAAAGAAAAGACTCCTGGTCTTGCCCTCAAAGACCTTCGCTTCATGGGTGGAACTCTTCTACAGTAAGTCTCCAGCAGGTGGTGTCATTCCAATCGTTACAAGATACTTCACATTGCCCTCTAACTTTTTATTATTCATTTGGATTTACTTTATTGTATCTTAGTTTCTCATAAAGTCACTAGCTTCCATTTGTTCAATTCTAATTCTAGAGGCAATTATTTTAATCAGAGAGCTTTTGTATCTCCTTTTCCATTTGGCTTTTCAAGCTCTTGAATTTTTCTCATGTCTTTCCTGCATCACCCTCATTTCTCTTTCCATCTTTTCTTCTACCTCTATAGCTTTATCTTCAAAGTCCTTTTTGAGCACCTCTATAGCCTAAGACCAATTCATATTTTTCTTGGAAGCTTTAGATATAGGGTCCCTGACATTGCCATCCTCATCCAAGGGTGCACCTCAATCTTCCTTGTCACTAAAGAACCTTTCTATAGTCCTCACCTTTGTGTCTGCTCATCTTTCCTTTTCTTTTACTTGACTTTTAGGTCCTTAAAGTGGGGCACTGTTTCCAGGCTGCACTGCCCCAAGGTTCAGGGGGGTCCCAGGTGGTATGATTTAAGGACGAACAGGTTCTTCACTTGCTTGGCCTGTTCCCTGGTCCATAGAAAACCCCAGGCCAACTTGCTAATCAAACAGATTTGTTTGCTGTGGTTGTTTGCTCCAATGAGCCAGTGCCCTTCCCCCACCCAGGCCACTGCTACTCAAACCTACCTCCTGGTTTCCAGCAGGGGTACAAAACCCAAGTTCTTCCTCAACACCATCAGAGACCCCTGTAATCTCCCCCATGCCAAGGGCTTAGCCTTCTCGCAACACAGTGATTCAGAGGCTCTGGGGCTCTCTTTCTCTGGCAAGGCCTTCCTGGAACTGGATCTATGCCAGTACAACTGTGAGGTTTGGGCTCCACTCCTGTCTCAGCACAGCAGCTCCCTCCCTCAGATCTTCCAAGCTGTCCTTGGTTGGAAAATGATCTCATGTTTTTCTGTGGATTTTGCTGCTCCAGGAATTGTCCTATGGCATCATTTAGAGGTTTATTGGAGTAATCCTGTTGTGAATTTGAGAGCTTACTGCCTTTCCTCACCATTTTTTCTTTTAAAAATTCTATTCAATTCAAATGATAATCATAAAACAGGTATTAAAGTGCCTATTGTGTCCATCACATTTTGACACTAGAGATACAAAGTTTAGATAATTACTAGTCACTGTTTTCATGGAGCTTATAGGTTAGCAGGGAAAAGATAAAAATGCAGATAGATATATAGGATAATGCATAGGTACAGCAGTACATAAATTGGGGAGGTAGGGTGCTACAATAAAAAAAAAAACACTGGTTCTGAAATTAGAGGACTTGGATTCTAATTCTAGCACTGATAATCATTACCTGTATGAACATGTTAAGTAATTTAACCTGCATGAGCCTCAGTTTCCACATACACAAAAGAAAGTTTTATCAGATGTGTGTGCTTTTCCTCAAGGAGATGGAATTTGAGTTGGGTTTTAAAGAAATTCAATATGTAAAGATGTGAAAAGATTGTCTTCCAGTGATAGGCAATGTTTACTCTCCAGCATGCTATGGTACACTTCCTCCTGAGTGATGAAATGCCCATGTTTCTTCACAACTCTTTACAAGATGGACAAAGCTAAAGATAGGGTAGTACAAGACATGTCCATGGGTGAAATCCAGTGTGACTCGATTGTAGCATGTACAACTGAAAAAAATATGAGATAAATTAGGGTGATAATCATGATAATCCCCTCCCTTATGAATGCTTTTTTTTGTGGCAGAAGGGCTTCTTTAGCTAAATGAAATTATGGAGCCAAGATGGTGGAGAGAAGCCAGCAAGTTGTCTGAGCTTTCCCCAATTTCCCTTGGAAATAACATTAATTTAAGGCTTTAAATGGATTCTGAAGCCTAGAAAAAGACAGAGTGAAACAATGTTCCAGGTTAAGATAACTTAGAATGACTTCAGGAAAGTCTATCTCACTTGGGTAAAAGGGCTATAGAACTATGCATACCCATTGACCCAGCAATAACACTACTAGGTCTGTATCCCAAAGAGATCATAAAAAGGGGGAAAAGATCCACATATACAAAAAAAAATTATACCATATCTTTTTGTGGCAGCAAAGAATGGGAAATTGAGTGTATGTCTAGCCATTGGGGAATGGCTGAATAAGTTGTGGTATATGAATGTAATGGAATAATATTGCGCTGTAAGAAATGATGAGCAGGTGGATTTCAGAAAAACCTGGAAAGACATCAAATGATAGTGAGTCACTTCATGGTGACTGCAGCCATGAAATTAAAAGATATTTTTCATTAGAAGGACTACTATTGCAAATCTTGACAGCATACTAAAAATCAGAGATATCACCTTGCCAACAAAGGTCTTTATAGTCAAAGATATGTTGTCATTGTTGTCGTCATTGTCGCCGTTGTCGTCATCGTTGTTGTTGTTATTGTTGTTTTTCCCCAATAGCAATGTATGGCTGTGAGAGTTAGACCAAAGCTTCTTAAACTGTGGGTAGTAACCCCATATGGGGTCACATAACTAAATGTGGGGGTTGTGAAAAAATTGGTAACATTAAAAGTATATATATATATATATATATATATATATATATATATATATATATATATATATATATATATATATATACACACATACATACATACATACACACACCTGTATACCTGGTGTTACATAAACATTTCTGGGGGAAAAAGTGGTCATGGGTCACAAATGGGGAAAAAGAAAGTTTTAGAAGCCCTGAGCTAGACTATAAGGAAAGTTGATCTCTGCAGAAGTGATGCTTTCAAATTGTGCTGGGAAAAAAATTGTGAGGGTCCTTTAGACAGCAAGGGAATGAAATAAGTCAATAATTAAAAGAAACTCAGGACAACTAGGTGGCACAGTGGATAAATCACCAGCCCTGTACTCAAGAGGACCTGAGTTCGAATCCAGCTTCAGACACTTGACACTTACTAGCTGTGTGACTCTGGGCAAGGAGAGAGAAGGTTTTCTTAAATCAGCAATTCAAAGAAAGAGAAGAAAACAATAGAATGAAAGAGATGAGAGGTCTCTTCAGGGAAAATAGAGATAACAAAAAGGAAAAGGACTTATATGAATAAAAATATGTATAGTAGCTCCCTTCTAGTGGAAAAGAATTGGAAATTGAGGGGATGCCTATCAATTGGAAAATGGCTAAACAAATTGTAATATGTGATTATGACCAAATACTGTTGAGCTGTAAGAAATGATGAGAAGGATATTCTCAGAAAAATCTGGAAAAATTTACATCAGCTGATACAGAGTGAAATATACTGTGTAGAAAGTAACAGAAATATTGTAAGTTATGAATGACTTAGCTTTTCTCAGCAAAACAATGATCCAAGAGAACTCTGAAGGACTTATGATGAAAAGTGCAATCCATACCCAGAGAAAGAACTGATGGTGTCTGAATACAGATTTGAAATATATATACGGGTCTGTGGGTGTGTGTATATGCTTTATTTTTCTTGGTCTTTTTTTTTTTTTTGGCAAGTCTTTTTTTGTCTATATTTTCTTGTACAATATGAATAATATGGAAATGTTTTACATGACAACACATGTATAACCTATTTTGAATTCCTTACCTTCTTTTTTTGTTTTTTTTTTGTTTTTTGGGTTTTTTGGGGGTTTTTTGGCAGGGCAATGAGGGTCAAGTGACTTGCCCAGGGTCACACAGCTAGTAAGTGTCAAGTGTCTGAGGCTGGATTTGAACTCAGGTCCTCCTGAATCCAAGGCCAGTGCTTTATCCACTGCACCACCTAGCTGCCCCCGAATTCCTTGCCTTCTTAATGTGGGGATGGGGGAGAATGGGAGGAAGGGAGATAACTTGGATATTAAAAGTTTGAAAAATGAATGTTAACATTTGTTTTTACATGTAATTTGGGGGAAGATAAAATGTTAACATTTGTTTTTACATGTAATTTGGGGGAAGATAAAATACTAAGTTAACAAAAGAAAATTAGAGACATCAAGGGAATGTTTCATGCAAAAATGGTCATGATAAAAGCCAAAGTATATGAATTTAACCTAAATGGAAGAGACTAAGAAAAGATGGAAAATATATACAGAACTATACATGAAAGATAGTAACATCATTGATAAACATGATGATGCAGTTCCTGATATAGAGGCAGACATCTAGGAGAACAAAGTCAAATGGATCTCAGGAAGCTTTGTTAACAATAAGGCTTGTAAAAATGATGGAATTCCAGCTGAGCTGTTTAAAATCCTAAAAAAGATGATACTGTTACTAAACCACATTCAATACGCCAGCATATTTGGAAAACTCAACAGTGGCCACTACACTAGAGAAGATTAGTTTATGTCTTTGTCTTAAAGAAGGGTATTGCCAAAGAATTTTCAAACTACCAAATAATTGCATTGATTTTGCATAACTGCAAGGTTATTCTTAGGATTCTGCAAGCTAAGCTTCAGGAATCAGGAATATGCAAAGAAATAATTAATAGAAGTGCAGGCTTGTTTTTGAAGAAGCAGAGAAACTAGAGACAGTTGTTAACATTTGCTATTAGGGAGAAAGAGAGAGGGTTATAGGGAAAAAAAATCTTCTTCTTTATTGACTACACTAAAGTCCTTAACTATGTGGATCCCAACAAAACATGGGAAGTCCTTAAAGTGATTGGGGTGCTAGATCACTTTACTTCTCTCCTGTATGTGGGTCAAGAAGCCACAGAATCAACCATGAAACAATTGATTGGTTTAATATTGAGAAAGGAGTATGAGGGTATATATTGTCACATTAGCCAGAATTTAGGTTGCTGGGAGAAATATCAATCACATATATTCAGACTGTATCACTTTTTTTGTGAGGCAATTGGGGTTAAGTGACTTGCCCAGGGTCACACAGCTAGTAAGTGTGTAAAGTGTCTGAGGCCGATTTGAACTCAGGTCCTCCTGAATCCAGGGCCAGTGCTTTATCCACTGTGCCATCTAACTGCCCCAACTGTATCACTTTTGATGAGGGTGAAAGAAAAGAGTGGACAAGCTGGCTTGAAGCTTAAAATTTTAAAAAAAGCTAAGATCTTGTTTAATAGCTCCATCACTTCCTAACAAATCAAAGGAGAAAAGAAATGAAGCATTGTCAGATTTTATATTTGGGGGCTTAAAGATTACTCTATCAGTGGAAGCAACAAATATGGGCTTGGACAGACTTTGGGAGATAGTGGAGGATAGAATGGTTTGATATGCTATGGTTCATGGACATAACTAGATGAATGAAAAATCATACTAATTTATTTATATAGAATTTTAAATTTTGCAAAATACTTTCCTAAACTGTGTGTCTAAATAGTGTAATTATTATTGTTTTCTCCAATTAGATAAGAAAACTAAAGCTCTGAGACCTGAGGGATTTGCTGATAATCACACTGATATTTTAAGAAACTGAGGAGAGATTTGAATTCAGGTCACCTGACTCCAAATCTCACACTTTGTGAAATTTGATGTCACATATCAATATAAGCCATTGGCTGCTCTTACTTTATGTTGTGGCTATATAGTGTCTTCCAATTATACTCTAAGATTACCAGTATGACTACTATTTTGAAGGAGGGTGTTGAGGTGGGAAGAAATTGATGGAAAGGAATAGAGATAATGAAAGAAGAATATCACAGACTCAGAATGGTTATCCTGTTTTCTTTGGACCTGTTTAGCAATGGGGTCATGGAGAGTCAGACATTTTGAATGGTGCTTAACACACACACACACACACACACACACACACACACACACACCCCGCCCCACGCCACCACCATCACCACTGAATTTAGACAGTATAAATGATATGACACAGAATACCAAGTGCTCAGTCTTGGGAAGTGGGTTTCACACCCCGCAATATCACTGAACTACATTAAAAATTCTTTTGGGGGATGTGACATGCCAAACTCCTCCTCAGTTTTTGTTTCTCCCCCCCCCCACCCCCACCCCCATGTTTGCCCATCAAAATAGAAACCTCAGACAGCTGTGCATGACTTCCCTGGAGTCATGCACCAGATTGCACTACCTGATAGAAATACCTTATAAAGAGGTATTTTCTTAAAATAATCAAAAAAAAAACACCTATGAATAAAATGGGATATTTGCTTACTAAAGACACAGCATAAAGAATGAAAAGGCTATAATGTTTCTACTCCAACAGGCTGTGCTATTCTCCCTCCTGAGCCATGAAGTGCTCATATCTCTTCTCAACTATTTACATTTTGTACTCATTTTTATATTTTCTATGAAGATCTATATTCTTTATTTGTTAAAGTGCCTAAGAATATTTGTTCCCCTGAACAGGGCTGTAAAATGTTAGATATTAAATGCTTGCTTGGTTTAGAGGGACATGGATCTCTCAGAATAAGTAGCTATGCCACCAGCAACCAAATGTATTGAATAATAAAATGCTCACCGTTGCCCAGTGTTGTTTCCTGTAGCTCCAAATTTATTTATAGATTTTGACTTTCTATTGGTAGTTAGCAGAGCTCTGCTTTATAACTTACAAAAGCACCCAGAGGGAGAATTCACTCTAATCAAATTTAGTATCTCAGAAATAAGCTCACAAACAAATCAACCAGCCCCTCACATTACCAACATTGGGGGAAAGATAGATGATTACTCTACTAAGCTCATTTTACCTTGAAACTGATTCACTGTGCTTGGGATGTTGATTTCTTCCCTGGAAACTGTAGCTCTTAGTTGTCTCACTATAATTCTTATTACTCTAGTAACTCTGGCATAAGGTCTCAGGTAGAATATTGCAATTCAAATCCTCGAAGTGCCTGCATCTGGTGATGAGTGCAGAATGGGAGGCAATCTAGTGGGAAGAAGCCTTCTAACATGAGTGAGACTGATCTACATGACAAAACAATGACCAGAATCAATATGAACAGATACTGAATACCTTTTGTGTATGAAATACTTTGATAGGCACTGGTAAAACAAAAGGGAAGAGATACATTGTTTGCCCTTGAGGAACATATAATTGAGTCAGGAATACAAGGCTAGCTAACCACACATATTCAAACTAGTGACCGACAAGACTATAAGTGAGAAAGTATATAAAAGAGATAAAAGAAGGATAATCTTGAAAGCACTATTTCTCAATATGTAATTGCAATGTAGGCAGAAGAACATATTTAAAATGTGTAGAATGTATCACTACCATTATCAAAAACATCCTTTGAGTTCTAAAAATGATATATTTTTTTTAACCTAATCCCAAAGTTGTAAGAGACTATTCGGGTCTCCTAGTTTAGTTCATATGTAAAATTTAATTCATGCCTAGGAAGTGAGCACTTGAAGGAAGATACCGTCTCCAGGCCAAACATCTTCAGTTTCCTCAGTTGAACCTTTCATGGTCTTCATGGTGCCCTGGTTGTCTCTTTTGTGGAGTGATTGCATTTAATGGTTCTCCTACCCTTTTTGTAATTCAAATTTGAATAAAATCAGATGTTGAGAACAGAAGACAAAGGGATGATCACATCACTTGTTCTGGGAACTATTTATTGATAAAGCCTAAGCTTGCAATAGATTTTTTTTTGGCTATCATGTCACAGCATTGATTTGGAATCCATTTAAATGGCCAGAACATTTCAACATGAAATGTTGTCAGGCCACACATTCCCATTTGATATTTGTATTAGATTCTTTGAATCTGAGTAAAATGTTATTTTTATGTGATATTACTATTTTATATTTACCTTTAATAAATAACTACTGGATTTTCTTTTCCCATTGGTGGATGTGGATCACTGTCCCTTTGAATATTCCTCTCTTAACTTTCTAATCCTTTAACAATGACAATAACAATTCATTCATTTGATTTTTTTTTTTTACTTTTCAAAGGACTTTCATATCTTACAATAACACTTTGTCCCACCAACATTCTCCATTTTAAGACAATGACTTGCCTAAGGTTATTAACCTATGCAGTGAAGAATGATGATTCAGTTACTGAAAGACAGAGCTGAGACTAGAATCTAAATGTCTTCTGTTCTCCAAAATGGGATCACAACCCCAGTAGTAGTCCATGGTCTTACAGTTGTTATTGTTGTTTATTGGGGGGGGGGTGTTTTGTTTTTGCAGGGCAATGAGGGTTAAGTGACTTGCTTAGGTTCACACAGCTAGTAAGTGTCAAGTGTCTGAGGCTGGATTTGAATTCAGGTACTCCTGAATCCAGGGCCAGTGCTTTATTCACTGCACCACCTAGCTGCCCCCGACCCTGTCATTCATTTTTGAAGAGGAACATGACATCAAGGGTGGTGTCACAACTAGCAGTGAATTCAATTCAAGTGATGCAGGGCTATACAAAGTCACCAACCTTACTTCTCCAGAGCCATCTGGGTCCAGTGACAAGATATGCATCAGGACCACTGGAGATGGACCCAGATACAGTGGGAAACCTTGGTCTTTTAAGCTAAGGCCTTCCACAGGCCTCAGTTTGTCTGAGGCAATGCCCACTCAGTGATTGAACCTAGGTAAGAAATGAAGTAAAGGAGGCTTCTTTTACCTAGTCAAAAAGAAAGCAAATAAAGGAGGCATGTGTGATAACAACCATACTATGGGGGAAAAATCATTGTATCCCCCTCACAAGGAAAGTTATATTCATATATCATAAAGCTATCTTTGGGGCAGCTAAATGGTGCAGTGGATAGAGCACCAGCCCTGGAGTCAGGAGGACCTGAGTTCAAATCCAACCTCAGACACTTGATATTTACTTTTGATGAGGGTGAAAGAAAAGAGTGGACAAGCTGGCTTGAAGCTTAAAATTTTAAAAAAAGCTAAGATCTTGTTTAATAGCTGTATGACCCTGGGCAAGTCACAACCCCAATTACTTCACCAAAATTTTTTTCAAAAAGTTTTTTAAAAAGCTAGTCTTCAACACAACTACCTTAACATTCATCTCCCAACACTAATCACTCCTAACTTCTCCTTGTTCTGAAGAGGTCAGTGCCTCTCAGAGCAGTTATAATTTCAATCAACCAAACAATAGCCACTGTATGTATAACACTGAGAATTCCACTCGTGGTGCCCCTTGATGGACTCTGTGCTCTGTATTCCATGGCAGTAACTCCATAAGTAAGAGGCCTGGTTCTTTCCTTTTCTTTTAAATATCAAAGATTACCTTTATGCAGATATAATTAATAAGTAAAAGTGTTCCTTTCTATTAAGCCACTTTAAAGTCATTAAACATTTGAGAAAAGTTATCGCAACATGAACTGAAGGATGTTTGCATCAATTAAGCAATAGTCTAGCTACCCAAGGGATATAGTGTGTCACTACTATCTCTTGAGCCATTGGAAGATTCGCTGATTGTTGCAGAAAGAAATCCCAGAAGGAAGGCTGTCAGAAATTTCTCTTGACAAAACCTTGTTTTCAAAAATCATCCAGCACACCACGCTGTTATGCAGAAATCAGCTTAATTTTTCAGGGCAGCAGGTAGACAACACAAACAACACCAGGTCGAAGAGCAGGAAGAGCCACAGGTTGAACCAGTATGAGTGTTTGGTGAGCTCTTTGTGTCATGTTCAACTTTTTAGTTTCCCTCATTTCCATAGATCCAATCAGTTGTTCAATCTTATTGTTCCTCCCTCTACCTAATTTCCTGCATATTTACCTTTCTCCCTATTCACTAAGCTACCACCCCAATTCAGGTTCTCATCACCTTTCACCTGGACCATAGCCTTCTTATTTGTTTCCCTGCCAAAATACTTTCCTTACTCATTCATCTTCCATGCATTTGCCAAGGGAATTTTCCTATAGGACAGGACTGACCATGATACCCCGCCCCCCACTCAATGAAATCCATTGGCTCCTTGTTAACTCTAGCATCAAATAATTTTTATCTTTATCTCATCATTTTAAAATTTCTATTTTCTTAGTTTAATAAGGTTCATAGTTAATATGAGTATATATACATAATTTATAAATAGCTAATTATACACATTTAGTGATAACTGCTTAAACATTTTATGGTGAGGGGTGATAGCAAACAGAAATACTGCCTATTGATATTTCGTGAACAGTGACAAGTTTTTTTCTAGACTACTGGCTATAGGAGGAGTGTAAACTGTAACAAGGGGGACACGTTTCTCTGTGTGATGCTAAATGACATACCTGACAACTTTCAATATTCTATTGATAACCATTTTTATTTGCATTAATCACAGCCATTATATATCACATTTCTATAGGCTTTATCCTCACTTGTAAATTCCTCCCTCATCCACCTTTTTCTTACTTTGTTCTTTGGTAATCTTTGCATCTTAGATATAGCATATGCAATGAGTTTTCAATGACTAACATTAGTTGAAGAAGTCTGTTAGCTCATATTTTTTAAAATACCTTTTAGAAGTGGCAGGTAAAAACGTCCAGATAACTCCTTAGGAACTGATCTTATTAACTCAGTTGTATTGACTGAGTCTGAGACAGAATGGTGCTTATGTACAGAATAAAATGGGGTTTGGTTTCCACTGTAAGGCCATCATACTTCAGCCTCATGCATTATCCTGGACATGTCTGTGGTGAGACCCAGAGGTTTACAGAGGAGAAGATTGCATTACTTACTAAATATGGAAAAGCCAGAGAGTACATGGCCTGAAAATGCTTAATCAGGCATATTACTTGTGTTCATGAATGACCATACATTACTAAATCAAGAATCCTTTACATGGTCTTCTTAAGGGTTGTAAGTTGGGAATGTATTTTTTCCTCAAGTGGTCTATATCGATCCCTTACTCAAACTCCAATGGATCCCTATCAAACACAAATTCATTTGAGGTTTGAAAGTCCATAACAACCTGGCCCCAATGAGGCTTTTTATACATTATTCTTCTTCCTGCATCCAGTGATCTAGCAGAAGAGCTCTGTTCTTCCTCAGACTCAATTCTGTTTCCTGCTTCCATGATCTTTACTCTAGCCATTATTATTGCTTGGAATGCACTATCTCTTCCCTTCTGTTTCTTAGAATCTTTTTTCCCCTTTAAGACTCAGACCAAACTTGTAGAAGTGAAACTAAATGAAAGACTGAGCCTATATTCATTTTGTTATTGTTTTTGTCTACTCTAACTGAAAGTCACATCCCCCCCACACACATATACAAACTTTGGGAAACCTATATTCTATGTGTAGAAGAAATATTTGTATTAAGACTGACTTATGATCCTTTGCTTGCATATTTATTTAATATATTTTTATTTGTAGTACAGCCAGTTATAGCCTAATGTCTTAGTTTCCTCCCCTTTCTCCTATATTTTGCAAAAAAAAATCATAAACTCAGAAATTTTATCAATATTGTTCACAACACATTCATTAGTTTCCAAACTGAGCAAAGGAGCCTAACTTCACAAATTTGTGTTTCATCTTTGTGCATGGGTCATGCCAATCTTCCCTGTATTGTTCCAATTTTAGTTTATGTGCTGCCAAAACAAGTACAAGAGGAGCCTAACTGAAAATAAAATTACTATATTCTAATGTCACTTATTATATGACAAGGTATCTTAACCTATTACATATGCACTTGTGTATATGCACATACATACATATGTACTCATATATACACACATACAGTATCATTATTTTTATATAACTACTTCCTTTGTTATACTATGAATTTTGTTTTATTCATTTAAAAATATTATTCTCCAAAGGTAACCATAGACTTCACCACACTGCCAAAGTATTCCATGATGAAAAAAAGCATTAAGAACTGCTTTTGGCGTATTTTGGTGTAATATATGAATCGGTCCATTATAGGTCTCCTACACACAATGAACATCTGGATGTGAAGGCATTGACATTCATAGTCAAATGAAGAGTATCAAAATTATTAGTCAGTAGCTAGGTTCAAATGCCCTGGCCAATTAGCACTCAGAAAATTAGCACTCCATTACCTCAGGTGCATTAGTTCTTTTAAATATTCGATTAGTTGGTTTATATGGCTTGGACAATTAGTTCTTTTAGATATCCAAGAATATTAAGGAGAAAGATTTCTCACTGATAAGAATCAACATCTAAAGTGCAGCTTTTCACCATATAAATACAGGAACAATTCAACATCAAACTGCACTGAGACTGAAGAAATCCTGTGACACTAACATGAATGTGGTTACTTATCTTATAATGAAGAAAGCAGGCACAGAATTAGAGCAAACTTTGCAGGCCCAGAGGAGTGTATCATTCATCAGGAAGTACTCAAGTTAGCCAACATCAGCTCCTGTACTACCAAGCACTCACTATCCATCTGAAATCTGGCCAGCTATAATTAATCTCTGTAATAATTCATATCCTTCAAAAAATCTAAGTGGAACATATATCAGTTGTGTGTTGTTTTGCTTTCACCTTTTAATAGCTTGGGGATAATGTTTACCACATAACAATTCATTTAGAGATTATCAGCTGCTAAATGTTGCTGGATGGGAAGAACAAAATCCAGCCTTATAACTCTTGGAATTATCCTGTGAATCAAGAAGAAAATGCCAGTCTCTTTATTGTCTTCTCTGACTCCTTAGCTACTAGTGTTCGACTCAAATTACTTTGTATTTGTCTTCTGTTTTAATACATATTTACATGTGTAAGTATAAGTATATATTATTGTACATGTATATGTGCATACACATATACATATCATCCTCCATAAAGGAATCTAAACTTTGAAATCAAGCACTGTTCTCTATTTGGTGTGGAATGCATGGAACATGAAATAAAGCAGTTACTTTAAAAATGCTTATTTATTATTTAATTTAATAGATCACCAATAATGCCATTTCTATCAATAATTATGTTCTCTCAATGTCTAAATTATTCCCAGGGGTGGTAAGAAGTCAATCAACATCTCCCCAAAACTTGGTCAATAGCAACCCATAGTCATTGAACCACTTATTTAGGACTCATCTACTTTGATGAAGAGAGACACTGTGGCATAGTAAATAGAGAGCTGTCTCCAAGCTAGTAAGACCTAGATTCAGATATCACCTCTGACACATCCTGGCTTTGTGACCTTGGTCAAGTCACTTACTTCTTAGCTTTTTTTTTTTCTTTTCTTTCTTTCTTTTTTTTTTTTGGTGGGGTAATAAGTGTTAAGTGACTTGTTCAGGGTCACACACCTAGTAAATGTCAAGTGGCTGAGGCTGGATTTGAACTCAGGTCTTCCTGAATCCATGGCTGGTTCTTTATCCACTGTGCCACCCAGCTGCTTCCTACTTCTTAGCTTTTAAAGTAAGTCTCAAAACTATAAATTATAGACAAGGTAACAAATCATGGTTAAGGAAACTTCCTCATCTGAGAGGGCCCAATATCAATGAAATTATAGGTCTAAGCTCTATCCTTTCTTTTATGGAAGAATACAATTCTGAGACATGCTTTTTTAACTGTTGCGATTATTTTATGCAAAGATGGGTAGAAGTTGCTCTGTCATATTTTATTTGTTATAAGATCATAAATTTAGAGCTAGAAGGAAACCTAGAGTGCTTCTACTCTAAACCTTCATGTTTACTTTTGAAGAAACGAAGTCCCAGAATGAAGTTAAGTGACTTGCCTAAGGACAATCAGCTAGTCAGTAGTATATACAGGATGTTAATTTACAACTTTTGATTCCATATCTTCTTACCATTGTGCAATGCCCTCTCTGAAAATGTGATACATCTGTGAAGAAGCTCTGCCTCTTCCTGACTCAAGCAAAACTTTCAGTTAATATATGCATCTAAATATTTGGGTAAATGCACACTGTGCCATTCTTGAGTTGTTGCTGAATTTGGCAAAAACTACTTTCCTCTTTGACCCATACACAAATTTGAGAGAAACAGGGTACCTCTCTTTAAGATAATTTGTGAAGTCAGAATCCAAATTTATGAAGCAGATTTTTTTTTTAAAAAGAAGTGAAAAAAATCACATTTCAATATTTCATCTTACAAAATGATTTCCTGCAAGGCTCCTTTTGAATAGTTCTCCAAGTGTGTTTGTAATAGGCTTCAATTTATAAAAACAAATTGATTAACACAGTATTTTTGGGAAAACAACTACTCTGTAGAGAGAAATTCACCTCTGCTAGATCCAAAAAAGAACCACAGACAGAGAATGGACTCCAGAGTCCAAATCTGCTAATTAAATACATTTCATGCAAAGGAAGGAAATAATCCCCATCATAACTTACATCATACAGCATGAATTCACGTTAACTTTCAATTTGGTTGACAACAGTGTATTGCATATAACCTTGTTAAAAATCAATCATGGCTCTGATGAAGCAGTTTAAATAAACAAAGCTATTATGAATGTCACTTCTTGTTAAGGGAAGATAGAAACAGAAAACCAGGGTAGACCACTGCATATGGTCAGGAGCTTTAAAAAGTAAGGGCCAATTAGGAAAGGCAAAAGCCTTTGATTTTATGTTTCAACCATCTGCTTTTGAACAGTGATTTTACATCTTCCAATGACTTCTCATCTTAAAAATTAACTTGACTTGAAGTACTTGAGCTACCAGAACATTTTATACCTAGAAGTCATAAAAAACATGTAACCTGTAATCTTCAGTTAGCCTGAATTGTGTCTTAAGGTTATCCAGTAGTTCTCATATCACTTAGTGCCATGCAATGAAAAAATGCATATATATGTATATCATTTTTATATACAAATACATACACAGGCTATATTTACATATATACAGATAACATAATTTTACATATTTATATAATATAATATATAATAAATGTTATACTTTTAAATAATTAATTTCCTTTGTTAATATTATTCATTTTATTTTATGTATTCAAACATATTTTTGGACTACCTGAAAACCATGATTAAAACACAACCTAGACATTATATTTTAAGAAATTAAAAAGAAAAACTCCCAATACCTCAGATTCAATGGGTAAAATAGAATTTGAGAGAATCCATGGATTATCTCCTGAAAGAGATCCCCAAAGTAAAACTTCCAGAAATGTTATAGCCAAATTCCAGAGCTCCAGGTCAAGGAGAATATCATGCAAACAGGCAAGAAGAAACAATTCAAATATTTTGGAGCCACAGTTAGAATTACACAAGATTTATCACCCTCCATTTTAAAGCAGTAGAGGACTTGGACTATGATAGTCCAGTGTGCAAAAGTACTAGGATTACAATAAAAACTAGACTACTTGGGAAAACTGAGTATAATTCTCTAGGGAGAAAATTAATATTTAATGAAATAGAGGATTCCCAAGCATTCCTGATGAAAAGACCAGAGTTGAACAGAATATAATGATATTCAAACAGAAGACTCGAGAAGTATAAAACAGCAAATATGAAAAAAAGTAATCATAAGGGACTCAATGAAATTACGTTATTTATATCCCTATATGGGATGATGATACATTTAAATTCTAAATATGTTGCCATTATTAGGGCAGTTAGAAGGAATCTATATAGGCAGAGGATATGGGTGTGAGTTGATTATGTTGGAATGATCTCTACAAATAGGATATAGGAGTGAGAAAGAGTGGATGCATCAAAAGAAGGAGGAAAGAAAAGGTAGAATGGAGCACATTTTCTCACATTAAAACAAGGTCAGCAAGGAAGAGCTTTTATAATGAGTAGAAAAAGAGGGGAGGGTCTTGGGCAATGCTTGAACTTTGCTCTCATTAGAATTGGTTCAACAAGTAAGGAATATGTACACATACTCAGTTGAGTATAGAAAACTATCTTGGCCTATAGTGGGCTAGGAAGAGAAGAGAATAAGAGATATGGAGAGTGATGATAAAGAGGAGCATGGATTAGGGGAGGCAGAGGTAGGAAGCAAGATAGATTTTCAGGAAGGAATATAATACAAAGAAAAAAGAATAAACAGGAAAATTAAATGGAAAGAAAGACATGCTTAGTGATCATAACTATGAATGTGAATGTGTTAAATAACCCATAGAACAGAAGTGGATAGCTGAACGGATTGGAAACTGGAATCCAATAATATGTTATGTATGAGAGACATGCTTGGGATAGAAAGACACACATAGACTTGAAATGAATGGCTGGAACATAATCTGTTATGTTGTAGCTGAAGTGAAGGGGGTAGAGGTATCAAATGTGATATCAGACAAAGTAAAAGCAGAATTATATCTAATTGAAATAGCTAACCAGGGAAAATGTTTTGCTCAAATGTACCATAGACAATAAAATAATGAAAAAAAATGTATAGCAAGTCTCTCTGATAAAGGCCTGATTCTTCATATATGTTTAGAACTGATTCAGATTTATAAAAAAATAAAAGCCATTCCCCAAATGATAAATGGTCAAATAATATGAGCAGGTAGTTTGCAGAAGAAATCAAAGCTATCTATAATTCTAAATTATTATTGATTAGAGAAAGCAAATCAAAACAACTCTAAGGCACCATATCATACCTTTCAGAAATGACAAATTCTGGAGGGTATGAGGGAAAAGAACTAAGTTAATGAAATTTTGGTGGAGTAGTGAACTAGGCTAAAGATTCTGGAGAATAATCTGGAACTATGCCCACAGGGCTAAAAAATTGTGTGTACCCATTTACCCAGAAATAGCACTACTTGGATTGTACATGAAAAAGATCAAAGACAAAGGAAAAAGACCTATGTTTACAAAAAATATTTATAGTAGCACTTTTTGTAGTAGCAAGGGATTATAAATGGAGGGGATACTCAATTGGGGAATGAATAAACAAGATGTGGCATCTGGTTGTGATGGAGTACAATTATGCTATAAAAAATGACAAGGGGGGCATAGTTTCAGGAAAAGAAAAATACCAAGACCTATATGAATCAATCTGAAGTTAAATGAGAAGAACCAGATAATTGTTCACAATAACACAAATGTTGTAATGATGATCAACTGTGAAAAGATTGCATACTCTGATCAATAGAGTCATCCAAGATAATTCCAAATGACACAAGTGAAAAAATGCTATACACTTCCAGAGAGAAAACTGATGAACTTTGAGTGCAAATTAAAGTGTTTTGCTTGATTTCATATGAATAATTGATATCCTATTGTTTCCCTTCTTAGTGGATAGGGCAGGGAGGAAATGAACCTGAAAGTAAAAATTAAATAGAAAATAATGTTAAAATAATATTATAAATAAATGAGAACATTAGAATAATCAATTCAATTTAATAAATGTCTATTAAAAAATATGGGCTGTCACTCTATGGAGACAAAGGATGTTAGATGGATAATGTGTTTCCTTGACTGATAGCATAGTAATTACATGAGAAAATGAAAAAGAGTTCTAAAATGTTACGTGTTTCCTTTAAGACAGGAAGACAAGTACCATACTGGAAAGTTTGACAGGTTTGGTGGTTAGTTTATGTCTTTGGAGCAAACTACTAAATCAATGATATTGTAGATACATTTAAATATTTGACAGTTTGTGTGTGTGATCCCCTAGACCCAAATTAAAATATCTTCTAATCTTCTTCCCCACCCAATACAATTATCACATGAGCTATTCTCTTTACTTGAAAAGATATACAGAGATATTTTGCTTATATGGATGGGAAATGATTATCTCATGATGTCTCTACATGAAAATGAGGAAGTATATTCCCCTCTTAAGAAAATACTGATATCCTTTGTTTTCATTTATTTTTAAATAATTTCATTAATATTTTCTGCTTTTTATATCACTCTAGTATCCAATGTAATACTCCCTCTCCCTCCCAGAAAGCTATCCCCCATGACAGATTTGCTTTGGATTTGCTTTACTGTGTCTTGGTTTCTTGTAAAATCACTAATTTCCTTTTTTTCAATGCTAGTTCTTCGGCAATAATTTTCATCAGACAGCTTTTTTATCTCCTTTTCCATTTGGCTTTTCAAGCTGTTGACTTTTTTCTTATAGCTCTCCTGCATTGCTCTCATTTCTCTTTCCATGCTTTCCTCCATCTCTCTAAATCTTCCTTCTATCTCTCCTACTTTCTCTTCAAAGTCCCTTTTGACTGCTTCCATGGCCTAAGACCAATTCATATTTTTCTTGGAAGCTTTGGATGTAGGGGCCCTGAGATTGTTATTCTCTTCTGAGGGTGCACCTCAATCTTTCTTGTTGCTAAAGTAACTTTCTATTGTTCTCAACTTTCTTTGCTTGCTCACTTTGCCATTTTTTACTTGACTTTTAGCTCCCTCTTATGGTGGGTCCCTACTTGCAAACTACACTGTCTCAAGCCTTAGAGGGTCCCAGGTGTTTTAGTTTGGGGGAGGGCAGGTTTTTCTCTTGCCTGGCTTGTTCTCTGGTCTAAAGGTAACCTCAAGCCAACTTGCTAGTTAACCAGCCAGCAGAGTGCTGTGGTGGTTTTTAGCTTTAACGAACCTATGCCCCTCCTCCACTTGGGATTTCTTCCTGGTTCCTTGCTAGGGTGGAATATCTGAACTCCTCCTCAGGTCCCACAGACACGCCTGTGTTTTCCACCCCCTGGACCAGCTGTTGAGCCCTCTCACCTGATGGTAAGCTTAATTCCAGAAGACACTGATGTTTCAGCTGATTCAGTGGCTGGGGGTAGGTTCCCCTTGCACAGTGTGTTTGGGGTCTGTGTTGGCATGATTGGGGGATTGGATTCTGCTCATAGCCCTCTATTGTTCTTTGGAACACCTTATTCCAATTCTCCCCTTCCTTTTTTTTTTTTTTTTTTTTTTTTAGTGAGGCAATTGGGGTTAAGTGACTTGCCCAGGGTCACACAGCTAGTAAGTGTTAAGTGTCTGAGGCTGGATTTGAACTCAGGTACTCCTGACTCCAGGGCCAGTGCTTTATCCACTGCGCTACCTAGCTGCCCCTCTCCCCTTCCTTTTTCATGTGGTGCAGGATAGGCTTGCATTACCCCAAAGCCCTTTCCTTTGTATTTGCATGTCTTTCTCTTGTTGGCTGGTTGAACTATATCCTGAATTGAATTGCTAAGTTTAACCAATATGTGTCTTTATATTTGAAGCCTTTTTTCCCGTTGACGGTGATCTGAAAATTCTTAATTGGGATTTTATTTCCTATATTCAGAAGTCTTGAGCAGTTGTCTTCTAATATTTCAATCAATATTTTGTTACTTTTTCCCTCCTTACCATATTCTGGGAGCTCTATGATCCTGAACTTGTCTCTACACCACCTATCTTTGAGATCAGTACGTTTTTCTTCCATAGTGATGTCGACTTGAAAATTAATGAAAAGGATCAATACAACAAAATTAAAGTCTTTAATCAGGACAGTGGTGTTACAACTCATGTTACTACTCAGCAAGCAATGAGGTACCCCAAAAGGGGAACTGGGAACAGGGTTTATATGGGATACCAAAACAGAGAACTAAGAGATTGTCTTTGGGAAAAGTAAGTTTCTTACATTTTTATAAGGTAAGTTATTTTACATAACAAGCAAAAGTACATAAAGAAAGCTTGAGATTCTCTGGAGGGAAGAGTTTGGAAGATGGATAAAATGACCAAAGCCTGGAATTGACAAAATCTAGTCAGTCCCAGGGAATTCATTAGCCTGGGAATGGAGACTAGGTGAGGATCAGTCAGTTCTCAGTCAATTGTGTTTGCCACTGGACATATTTTCTTTTAATGCTACTACTTTGTTTTGTTTTTTATTCTGTTCAAGCAAGTTGCCATTAATATCTATATTTGCTTTTGCAATTGATTGTTCTCTCTTTTGTTTCTTTGGTTAGGTTTACATTGGTAGATTCAAGTTTTTCTATTCTGTTCACTATTTTTGCTGAACAGGACAGTAATTTTGCTTTCAAAATTATAATTTTTCTTTTAAATTACTCAACAAGAGCATCTTTTGATTCCATGCTGCCCTCAAATTCAAGAGGGTCCTCTCTCATCAAGTATTAGATAAATTTTGTTAATATCTAAAAACCATATTTCTTTCTATTGTTCCCGTTTTACCTGTTGATTTATCTGGCTACATTCAAGGTCTTTGTGATTTCTTTTTCCTGAAATCTTTAGTATTTTCAGTATCCCTCCCACACACACACTTTTTTCACTTATCACTTACCTCCCAAGTCCCTTCCTCCTGTTGGGGTGATTTGTGACCTGAATGGGGAGGGGGGAGTAGCTCACCCAAAGAATTTGAGGCTCATTAAGAATCTTGTAAAATAAAAAGAGTTTTATTAGGAGAGAGGAATATGTGGCCATGGAACAGATCACTATGGAAACCTGTTCCTCCTAAGAGAAGACCTGGTCTTTTGAATGTTTACAAAACAAAGGGGAGGGGGGCAGCTAGGTGGCACAGTGGTTAGAGCACTAGCCCTAGATTCAGGAGGACCTCAGTTCAAATCCGTCCTCAGACACTTGACACCTTACTAGCTGTGTGACCCTGGGCAAGTCACTTAACCCTCATTGCCCTGAAAAAACAAAAACAAAAGAAAACAAAACAAAAAAACACAAAGTGGAGGGAAGGGCAAGATAACTGGGGTGGGGGGATCTTTGAATAATGGTATATCAGTAGGATATGTAGCATCCATCCATGTCCTGCATATCATCTTGCAGACCTTGGTATTGCTTATCAGTATACCAGGGTCATGTCCAGCAACACTTATTCCTGAGGTGGGAGTCAGAAAAGTTCAAGGATTCCTTGGGGGTTTGGGTCCCTCATCCCATGACACTTTCACACTGGGCAATTCATGGTACATCAGCCTAGATGACAAAAATATGTGATGCTACAGGGCAGCTAGTTGTTACAGGTGATAGTGTCAGACAGTTGTGGGATGAGGGATCCCAACCCCCAAGGAATCCTTATACTTTGCCAAGGAAAAGCAGATCTGCCTCCCACCTCAGGAATATGGAGTAGAGTGTAGCTGACCACAAAGATCCTGTTCTTCAAGAAACAAAGCTGATATAATTATATGGATGCATGCCATTCATACCCAGGTACTCCTTCCTAGTTGCTTCTCTTCCAGTTGTTTTTCCCCTTCCACTTGCTTTGCATACAGCTTTTATTTGTATACATACAAAAAGACCCCACTTCTCTTACCCAGCTGGAGAGTATCCATAGTGATTCTGACCCCCAGACATTTATTCCTCTATCCTAATAAATCTTTTTATTTTATAAGACTCATGATAAGCCTCCAATTCTTTGGGTGAGCTATCCTACCTATCTACATCACAAATCCCCCCAACAAAGCCTGGAATCAGGAATGTTTATCTTCCTTAGTTCAAATCTTGCCTCAGATGCTTACTAGCTGTGTGACTCTAGGCAAAATACTTAACCCTGTTTGCCGAAGTTCTTCACCTATAAAATGAATTAGAGAAAGAAATAGTAAAGCACTCTAGTATCTTTGCCAAAAAACCACAAATGTAGTCAGGAAGAGTCAGACGTGATGGAAACAACCAAACAACAACAACAAAAGTGCTGCTATAAATATTCCCATCTATATTGGACTTTTCTTTCCATCTTTAACATTCTATTAGTGGGGCTTTGTCGTAAAAGAGTATCTGGCAATTTAATCAGTTTCTTAACATAATTCCAAAATGCTTCATGGAATGGTTGGAGTAATGCTTCCATATTCTAAGATTCTATTAGGTTTTATCTTCATTTATCTCAGAAGTCAGGGAAGGGCTCTGTTAAGAGAAGAGGATTTTCCCCAATTTTCTCTGCCTGTGGAAAGTATGGCCATGTAACTTCAACTAATGTCATTAGAAATAGTCTACTTTTGATACAAGAGCCTTTCCAGAAGACAGAACTTTCACTTTTGTGGGAAGTACCATCCACACGCTGCTGGATTTGTTTTTGTTTCTAATAAGGGATTCCAGCAATAATAATCATTATTTGCTTTTTGTTTCCTTTTGTTATAAAGCAAGTAGCTATACCAGAAATAGAAAAGAATATATGTAAAGGTCAGTCTTTTCAGTCTTCTTGCTAGGCTCTAGAAAATTCAAATAAGCTCAAGCACCAAGCATATAAATATCTAATCAACAATGTTGTTATTATAGTGCCAACATACATATACATATATTGATACATAAATGAATTCACATGTATGTATGCATGGAATCACATACATGCATGTATTTATATACACATACACAAATATATACCTATGCACATGTATATAGTCTATATAAATATGCATGTATATATACTTACATGTATATTCCCATATATACACTGTGATGTTTAAAATCTATATTGTGTGATCACATTAATTTAGAAGCTTCAGCACCAGTCTTTGGGCATTAAACATTTATTAAAGCATACAGGTATTAACATGTAGTTCAGAAAGTTAAGAAAAGGTCTATCTAGCCTAGAGTTCCAGCCTGGTTGGGTTCTTCCTAAAGTCCTCCTCCACAAGCCTGCTTTAATTAGGAACTCTCCAGCAAGCTGATTGTGGAAGCATTTTATAGGTCTGGAACAGAGGTGGTCCTTACACACTGCTTCAAGCTCATTGGTTGGCGTCATCCAAATCCATTGGTTTTGAAGGTGTTCTCAAGTTGAGTTCACAGTCTAGCTTCTGAGAACAATACCTTCTTAAGGGCTATCCAGGTGTGATTACAATCCATTTAATTTGAAGTAGGCTAATCAGCAGTCAATCACTCTCACTTGATTCATTCAGTATAGATTAATCTCCAGGTGGGTCTTTGAGTATCTGCTAAATCTCATTATTTCAACACTTATAATTGTTACTTGTCTCTGCATATATCTTTAGGTTTAGATTTTATATATGCACACACATGTAGCACACATGTATATAATATATTTATTATATGTATATGCTATATATGTGTGTATGTATATGTATGTATATATGTCTACATATATGCATGTGTATTTCATTTTGTTCAAAGTCAATTTTGGACACAGCCATGCCTGTTTTGGGGGAGGAGGTGGTGGTGGTAGTAAGAGAAAACTCAAGGTGACACACCCTGCTCAGTGAATGGTCAAGTGGCTCATCAGTAGAGCTACTACAATTTCTCTTCAGTTTGGCCAATTGTTTTCACACCACTCTAACTCTACGTGTTAGAAATGCCACCATCTGATTAGCTATCACCATTCTCTTGATTTATAATAGCCATTAGTTGGGGCTACTCACTTTTACAATTTTTCATGTTCCAAAGGAGTGATTTGACTGTGGTCATGTATAATTATAGTCCAATTGGTTCAGTCAGGGGTTGACCAACTATTCAGTATTTGCTTTATTATCAAACTTGACTCCAACTTTAATTAACTAATACTATATTCAGTCTCTATTTCAGAGAAGCATGTTGCTATTAATATTCATCGATCACCTCAAGTATCTGTACATACTGTGGATGTTCAATAAAATGAATTGACTGACTGCTTGCCAAAAAGTGAAATCCAGTTAAGGAGGCAAAGCAAGAAACAAACTCCATGTAATGTAGGGGCAGGATATTTATAAAGAAGTTGGTTGTTCTTTCAGCAGTTATTATAGGGATACAGTAAGTCAGTACTATGACAGGCATCACTTCAAAGCTTTGTAAGATCTAAAACAGCAGCAAATCCTTCAAATGCTTAGCCTTGTGGCTTATTTTCCTTGTCATTTGATCAGTCATGCCCTTTTCTCAAACATGGAGATAGCATCATTCTTTGGGTTCTGGAAGTGTGGTGATGCTAGATTTAAGCTTCACAGACCACTGCTAGGGCTTGTGCCTTTACATTAGCACAGAACTCTTGGGCAGAAACTGGCAGGTTAGCATTGCTATCATTAATAAAATCCATTTTACATTTTCATGGAAAGGAGCAGAGACACATCTTGAAGGAAAGGATTTCATGAGCTCCAAGAGCCCCATCTGCACTCAGAAGATAAGAAGGCAAACACTCAATTATAAATAAAATATACATAAAACAAGTGAAGGTATATGGATTGACTGCTCATCCATAAGAGCAAAGCCAAATAGGATTACCCCCTTATAATTGAGAAGTCCAAAATGTTAATAAGAAAGGAGTGAGGGATGCACATATATTTGTGGAACACATAGATTTAATTCTGCAAAATGTTCTCATATTTATATTATATAAACATTAAAGAAATGGCAAGTTTATTCATATATCTATTGAATTTCACCTCTCACCTTTTTCTCACTATTTTCTAGCATGCAGATATCTAACTCTGTACTGAATGTGTGGTGATCCTTAATGAGTGTATGGGCCCTTATATTTTACAAATGAGCAGGGAGCTGCAATCTATAAAACTGACACTTTTCCTTCACTCATTTATTCATGACATTCTCAACAAAATCTTATTTCACTTTCCTCCTCTTCCTACACTCTCCATTCCAAGCTGTCCTGTTAGCAGAATTTTATAAATCACATTCTATCTCTGTTTCTGAGGCATTTCACAAGTGGCCCTCAATATCTGGTAGAATTGTTTCCACCAAACCTGAGGTCTAAATGCTATCTTCAACTACAACTACAACTACTCTGATCTGATCACTACCAATCTCTCCCTTTTGAAATTATTTTTTATTGTTTTGTATATATTTTCCATTTAATTACTTTAAGAAATCCATGTTCTTGTGGTAGAATATAATCTCCTTGGGGTCAGGAACTAATTTTGATTATTTCTATTGCTGCTCAGTCATGGAATCCCTACAACCTAGCACACTGCCTTGCACAAAGTAGGTAATAAAAATTATAATGATGATAATAATGAGGATGCTGATAATAACAACTGTTTTGGGGGCTGCTAGGTGGAACAGTGCATAAAGCACTGGCCCTGGATTCAGGAGGACCTGAATTCTAATCTGGCCTCAGACACTTGAGTCTTACTACCTATATGACCCTCAGCAAGTCACTTAACACTCATTACCCTGCAAAAAAAATAGCTGTTTTTATAATGTTTTAGGGTTTGCAAAGCACTTTATAATGCATTTTTATAGCTACTCAGTCATTGTTGTATACAATTGAATTTTGAATCTTACTTATTAAGTAGATATGGTGGTGCTGTAGCTTCTGAGAGGGACCTCTTATTGACAAAAGCAGAGAATCTGCAGGCATGGGAAATTAATAACAGTCAGGATGAGAAGCAGGGCATAGGGACAGAACAGTCTAGGGACTGATAGGTCAAGTAAACAAGTCAGTTTTATGAAGAGGAAAATCACTAATATCTGACCAAAATGTGGTTGAAGGAAACATAGCTCATAATAAACTCTACATTTCAGCCTAGAGGATGAAACAAATAGCTAACAGAACCAGGGTATATGGGATTCTAAGATAGCTAATCCCTCTACTTCCACCTCCTTGATTTACTTTACCTCTATTCTAGTCCCTTCTAATTACACAATAATAAGTCCTAGAATAAACTCCCAGGACTCCTAAATCAAGGTAGATAAAACCAATGACAAATCCTTATCTCCTATAACATATGACCAAGTCATATTGCTCACATAGGTCATAGGACTATAGGATCTATATGATCCCTTACAGTCTAAATACAAAAACAGTTCTTGCAATCAAGGAACTTCCATTCTACTAAATGGACTAAACATTTAAAGCTACAAGGCCCTGTGGGAAGTCATTTATTTCAGTTCCCTCATTTTAAAGGTATATAACTGATTCCCAAAAAAGTAGAGTCACTTGCCAAGGTCACAAAGCTAATAGGAAGTAGGGCTAGTTCATGAACCAAATTCCTTTTATTTCAAACCCAAAGTTCTTCCATTACCACATGGCTACAGGGTCTAGCACCTAATTGTACCTACATAGAATGGATAATCAGTAAACATCAGAGCCAACATTCAAAAGTAGGTCTATTCCATGAGTCTAGAAAGAATGGGAATAAATCCACAGAGCAATGAGTTTTTCTACCATTAACTTTTGATTTTGGATATGTCTGGTGATGTGGAGGCCTGTAATAAAGTTCTATATCAAGGATTTGATTCTACACAATTTTCCTACTACTGCAACCCTCTTTCTCTCTCTCTCTTTCTTTCTTTCTTTCTTTCTTTCTTTCTTTCTTTCTTTCTTTCTTTCTTTCTTTCTTTCTTTCTTTCTTTCTTTCTTTCTTCCTTCCTTCCTTCCTTCCTTCCTTCCTTCCTTCCTTCCTTCCTTCCTTCCTTCCTCCCTCCCTCCCTCCCTCCCTCCCTCCCTCCCTTCCTTCCTTCCTTCCTTCCTTTCGGGGCAATGGGGGTTAAGTGACTTGCCCAGGGTCACGCAGCTTGCAACCCTATTTCAAGGCCTTTCTTATTTCTGATCTACAATTTACTTTTTCTAATTGTTTTCTCTACACCCACATCCCTTCTTCACTTTAATCTCTTATGCATACCAGATGTTTGATTTATTTTTCTTATCATCATGGTCTTCCACTAGAACTTTTTCAGTAGCTCTAAATACCTTCATTAGCCTCGAATTCTGTGAGGCCTCAGTTCCCTTTAAGGTCCATCTTAGGACCACCTCTTATGTAAAACTTTCTCTGATCTCTGTAATTCTAAATTACATCTCTTTAAAGCCTCTTACTTTTAATTGTGTGTATACATGTTATAGAATATAAATTCCTTGAGGGTAGGTAGTATCGTTTGCTTTTATGTCTCCAACACCTAAATTAGTAACTTCTACAAAGAAGACACTTAATAAAAGTGTATGGAATGAATTTTCTAATTTCAGCTTCAGTATGTTCTTGACTTCCTCTCAGTGCACCTAATATTGCCATATTCTCTGATAATTTTATCATCTGCTGTTCTTGTCACCTGCTGCTCTGCATTCTTCGGGTAATCCTAGCCTTTGCAATCTAATGCTAACATAATTCTCCTTTCAAATGAGCTTCTTCATATACTTCTGGAACAAATTCCTCTTGCATAGAGTTCTGCCTAATTCTTCTCTACATGGTAATGTATGTTATTTCAGTCCACCCACCCACCCAGAATGAGCTGTTTGCTGAGACTTGAGCTGCATGTGTAGCTCTGTCATTTAATGGCTTTGTGACCTTAGACAAATCACTTCCTCCCTCTGAGTACTAGCTTCCTTGCACAGAGACAGATTGGACTATAGGATCTTTATGATCCCTTACAGTCTAAGAAGGAAGAGTGAAGAAATTTAAGAGTTGGGAAACAATACATGTAGGGACAGGAAGCAAATAAATAGAAAGAGATCAAGAGATCCCTGGCATCACTAGGTAGATCAGTGGAAAAAAATAGTTTTACACTTTGAATCAAGAAGAATTAAGTAACTATGTAATCTGAAGCAAGTTCCTCAGACTTTTAGTCACCTCATATTTTTTAAAAAATGGAGATAATGACCTACTTCCTTTGATTCTTGTAATGTTAAAATGAGATAATGTATCAGATCCAGCCTCAGACACTTGACACTTACTACCTGTGTGACCTTGGGCAAGTCACTTAACCCCAATTGCCTCACTAAAAAAAAACCAAACAAAAACAAAAACAAAAAAAACCCGAATAAAATGAGATAATGTGTGAAATACTTTATAAATCTTAAAATACTAAATAAAAATTAGCTGCTAATATTAATTAGTTATTTGTATTATTGAAAAATTCCATTGAATGTATTTAAGCATTAGGGGCCCAGGAAAAAATAGAGCTAAATGCATTTATTTTATATGATGAGAACTGGTAGTGTTACCTATTGATATATATTCTAATCCAACTCATGCTTGAAGGCATTACCACATTTATTTGAATGAGGGTGAAATGATAAAACAAAAGAAATATGCTTCTGCATATATAACAATCACTGGAGCATTTTAACCATGTTCAGTAAATGCTTAAATCTTTATATCTCTATTAAAAGTATAGGTTTTTGTCTCCTCTGAGGCCTTATAATAGGCAGTTGTAAGACTGAGTAGCAGCAACTCCTCCCTGCCAGGTGTATTTATTGGAGGGGGTAGTTTCATTTTGTTTCCAGAAATGTCATAATTTTGAAGAATTGTAAGATACAGTAAGACATAGATAAAGCTAGTCCAAACCTGTCATGCCTGGAAATGTTTTGCATGAGCTTTAAATCTGGATCCCAGAACTGCTTTAATTTAATTTAGTATTGATAAAACAATGAAATATAGATCTTCCCAACCTAGGAAAGTATTTCTTTCAATTATTGATCAGTCAAATTGTAAACATTTATTAGAACATACTATGTACCAGGCAGTGTCTCAAAGTGGATAAAGGGTTGGCATAAGAGAGAGAAAGAAAAAAGATTTGAGTCCTGTCATGTTCTAGCTATATGAACCCTAAGCCAGTTATTAAATACCATGATTCTCCAAGGAATTCCCTAAGACTATAAGTTGCAAAGCAGGTACTGATATACCCTACTATTAATGAGAATCTCCTCACTTCAGTTAATTCCCTTATACAAATAAATGAAATCATAGTTCCAGTCCCATTCACTTTTCCTAAGTGTGAGGCAATGTGCTATGCATTGGGGATAGAAAGATAAAAATGAAACTGTCTCTGTCCACAAAATGTTTACCATTTATCCTGGGTTGGGGGAAAAGGAAACAAAAACACATGAAGAAATACATATGAAGAAATACAAAACATATTCAAGATCATTTAAGGTAGGGAGTCCCTAGTAGCTAGGGTGATGGGGGGGGGGGAACTTTTATGTACAACGTGGTGGTTGAGTTGAGCTTTGAAAGAAGCCATGAATTCTTTTTCTTTATTATTATGCAAAGTATTACCATATTTGTCATTTGTACAAGAAAACTTGATTAAAAGAAAAAAAAATGAAAGTGAAAAATGGCATGCTTCAGTCTGTGTTCATTCAATATGAGTTCTTTCTTTAGAGTTAGATAATAAGTTTCATCAATAGTCATTTGGGATTTTCTTGTATTGTTGTATTTTCTTGTATTATTGAGAAAAGTCAAGTCATTCACAGTTTTTCATCAAGCAATATGGCTGTCTCTGTGCACAATGTTCTCTTGCTTCTGTTTACTTCAGTATACATGATTTCATATTTGTCTTTCCAGGCCTTTTTGAAGTCATCCTGCTTGTAATTTCTTATGGCACAATAATATTTCATCACCATCACCATAATATTAGCCATTTCCCAATTAATGAGCATTCCATTGATTTCCAAGTCTTAGCCACAACAAGAAGAACTGCTATAAATCTGTTTTTGTACAAATAGATCTTTTTCTCTTTTGGGGAATGTCTTTGGGATATAAACTGTGCAGTGGTATTGCTAGATCAAAGGGTATGCACAGTTCTACAGTCCTTTGGGCATAATTCCAAATTGCTCTCCAGAATGGTTAGATCTTTTCACAACTTCACCAACAATGGATTAGCATCCCAACTTACCCACATCCCCTCTAACATCCAATATTTTCCATTTCTGTTATATTTGCCACTCTGATAGGTGTGAAGTGATACCTCAGTTGTTTTAATTTGCATTTCTGTGATCAATAGTGATCTAGAGTATTTTTCATATGATTATAGATAACTTTGATTTCTTTGAAAATTGTTCACATCCTTGGACCATTTAACGATTGGGGAATGATTTATATAGAGAACTGAGTCAAATTTACAAAAATACTTTTGAGAAATGAGGCCTTTACAATTCAACATGTAACTTTCAAAGATGTCCTGTGCTTCTGTCCTTCCTTCTGACCTTTGTTTTCTATTCTGCACATTTTTTAAAATCTGTTTCAATGGCTCTCTTTTCTTTTTTTTTTTCTTTTGGCATACTGATTCTTATGCTTCACACTAAGGAATGTGGGATGCCATTACATCTGGAGGGCCACTAGAATCAATTACAAAATGTCTTTGCTTGCACTAAATTGGGGAGCAGGGTCCTTACATCACATATATCAATTTCTTTCTGATAGCAGCCTCTCCAATCACTTCCACATGGAGAATTGCATGAGCACACCCCCCCAACCCCATTACATATGCACAGTTAATCAAAGCAAATTCCAACATTGAATATTTCCCAATGTTTGTCCCTTCATTCAATTGGAGTCTACAAGCTCTTTTCAAGATTGGTAGCATGCTTCAACATTAATCCCCTGGAATCATGATTGGTCATTGCAATGACCAGAATTCTTAAGTTTTTTAAATTATTTATTTATAAACTTTGAGTTGCATGAAGGATGGAAAGGGGAAAGCTGAATTAAGGAGAGACATTACTAGGAGGTTGTTATAATAGTCCAAGAGAAAGGTGAAGGCAGACTGAACAAGGATGGTGGCACCCTAAGCAGAAAGATGCGTTCTGATGGGAGAAATGCTGTGGAGGTAGAATTGAAAAGACTTTCAATTGATTAAATAGTGTGATGATAGTGGTGAAGAGAAAGTGTGGAGTTAAGGATAATTCTGATGTTACAAACCTGAGTTGCCAAAATTATGGTGGTAAATTCAATAGGAATAGTTTTTGGGTTGAAGGTTGCACTTTAGGAAAAAGCTAATGAGTGATATTTTGGGCATGTTGAGTATGCGATGCCTACAGGACATCCAGATGGAAATGTCCAATAGGAATGAAAGTATATGGGATGGCTGTCATTGCCCTTGTCTGCCTTGCCAAATAGGAGACTTCGTGCAAAATGTGGAGGCTAGGAGTCCAGGAAAACCATGATTCTGTGCAATCACTGATAATATGATCCTATCAATAAAAACATATCTAATTAATATCTAAGCATAAGTTTGTTCATTTGATTATGTGAAGTCAAGGAGAGCTTGAAGTCCTGTCATTCTTCCCCTCAGACCAGATTTCAAACCCAAGACTGCTTATCTGTGAAAGGAAGGATTGATTTCCCATGGCGAATATTTAAATAAAATACTTTGTATATTATTCAAATATTTTCACATATCTTATTTCATTTTAATTCTATACTAGTTCTATAAAGTATTACCCAGTGGGTGAAACTTAGGAACAGAGAGATAAACTGACTCGTTTAAACTCCCAGAAAAAATTGTGGGAAAGTCAGGTTCATATTCAGATTTCCCAATTCTCAGTCCACTTGGTCTTCTTGGTCTTTTCTATTTTACCAGAGAAACTAATAGGAGATATAAATTATTTTCACTAACCAGAAAAGTAAAAAAGAAATGTATCAAAAGAGTTTAGAAAAAAGCAGATGAACAGACAATGATGTGAGATAGTTCAACTAAGGTAGGGTTTCTGAGTGTACAAAGACTCTGGCTACTTTTTTGAGATAACTTAAGTTTCCTCATGATCATTCTTGAGGATATAAATATCTAGCACTTAAATAAATTAAAATTTTAGGTTCGCAAAACACTTTATAACACACTTGATCCTCAAAATAAACATTTGATATAGGTGCTAATATTAGCCTAATTTTACAGATGAGAAAATTGAGGTCAAGTCATTTGAGAGGGTCACACAGGTAGTAAATTTCTGAGACAGGATTTGAACTCAGAATTCCTGACTCCAAGTCCTGCCCGCTCTTTGCAGTATAATGTAGCTTCCTAAATCTTCTTCTACGTTACTGATCCTGGTAAAAGGAAATAGTTTTCTGGATATTAATTCAGAAATCTCTGCTGAAAAGCATAGGTTCTATGAGTATGGACTTGTAGCAACAGCAATTTAGGAAAGCTAGAGGAGATGTCAATGTATTATGTGAGGGAATAGGTATAAATGTAGAAAATTAGATAGGTAATTGGAAAACAAATCAGGAAATGTTCAAAAAATACTTGGGAAGGTAGGAAATGTTTGGTAGATAAACACTATCAGAGTCAGTGACTGATCATAGATAAATAATCTCTCTTCTTGTGCCTCTCATTACTCTGTGATTACATAGGTAAAGTGTGATGCAGTTGACAATTCATGTCAAGAAGACATGGTTTGGGGCAGCTAGGTGGTGCAGTGGATAAAGCACTGGCCTTAGATTCAGGAGGAACTGAGTTCAAATCTGGCCTCAGACACTTGACACTTACTACCTGTGTGACCTTGGGCAAGTCACTTAACCCTCATTGCCCCACCAAAAAGCAAAAAAAGCGAACAAAAAATAGAAGACATGGTTTGGTGGGGAGGTAGAAGAAAAATGGTGGAGGAGAGGCAGCAACCCAAATGAACTCTCTTAATATCCCCCTCCAAACAACTTAACAATAATGTCTCAAATCAAATTTTGGAGAGCCAGTGACAATGAAAAGTCTGGGAGAGTAATTTTACCAGTATAACATGATTTAGAAGGTAGGCAGGAGATGTCTGCGATACAGGTGTAGGGGCGAAGAAGTGCATGGGGTAACAACAAGCTTGGGAAGTGACAGCAAGAGAATCATCTCAACCAATAGATGGTAAGGAAGTTGGAGAATTCATCAGAAAGTTACCTTTGCTGATAGTGGGTGTAGATGGTTTTGATTGGCAGCTGTGTTGCCCATAAGTAGTCCTAAGTTTCAGTTTCAGAGTGTAGAATAGCATTTGTAATTATTCACAAGGAAGCAGAAGTCCTGGGAACTTGTGAATTTGCAAATGATCAGGAGACTTGGTCACAATTCCAGGGCCAAGAGGAGTTTGCATAGACAGAGGATAAGGAGCCCTTCCTGAGTAAACACCAGAACAAAGATCAGGAGAACAGTGACCACACCTCTTTACAGATCACACAAAACTGAAAGCACCAAAAATTTTCAGACCTCTAGAACTTGCTCTGATGACATTAGAACAAATAACCCTGAACATTGGACCAGTGTGCTCCTGCCTTGCCTATTCACCAGGATAGCAAAGCCTAAGTATAAAAGTTGAAAGTGAAAAAAATAGGCTGAAAAAATGAGCAAACAACAACAAACCCATAACCACAAAAATCTACTACAATGGTAGGGAAGACAAAGAAATAAAATTAGAAGAAGAAAACAATGTAAAAATAGGTATAAGCAACTTTTCAAAGATAAATGCTAATTGGACCCAATTAGAGCAAGAATTTCTAGAGAAGTAAAAGAAAAAAAGTGGTAGAGGAAAAATGTAGAAAAGAAATGAGAGTGATGCAAGAAATTTTATTATTATTATTTTTTTTTTTGGTGGGGCAATTGGGGTTAAGTGACTTGCCCAGGGTCACACAGCTAATAAGTGTCAAGTGTCTGAGTCTGGATTTGAACTCAGGTCCTCATGAATCCAGGGCCAGTGCTCTATCCACTCTGCCACCTAGCTGCCCCAAGAAAATTTTTTGAAGACAACTAAAAGAGATTGGTAAAGGAATCATGAAAATTACTGAAGAAAACAATACCTGAACCATCAGTATATGTTAGAGTCAAAATGGCAGAGAAAAGACAGGAACCCATCTGATCTCTCCCCAATTCCTCTCCAAACATCTCTAAATAATACCTCAAAATTAATACTGTAGTGCCACAACCCACAAAAGTACTAGGTGAAACAATTTTACAACTCAAAACAACTTAGAAGCTTGGCAAGAAAGGCCTATTAGACCAGGGTGACAGTAGAACACAGTTCACCCCAGGCAATATCCCTGTAAACTAGCAGCAGACCTTGGAGGCAAGTGAATCAGTAGTAGCTTTAAAAGCTCAACATATGGTAAGGGGTAAAATAATTGGTTAAGAGGAAATAACAGGGGGGCAGCTAGATGGCAAAGTGGATAAAGCACCGGCCCTGGATTCAGGAGTACCTGAGTTCAAATCCGGCCTCAGACACTTAACACTTACTAGCTGTGTGACCCTGGGCAAGTCACTTAACCCCAACTGCCTCACCAAAAAAAAAAAAAAAAAAAGAGGAAATAACAGGGGGCAGCTAAATGGTGCAGTGGATAAAGCACCAGCCCTGGATTCAGGATGACCTGAGTTCAAATCCAGCCTCAGACACTTGACACTTACTAGCTTTGTGACCCTGGGCAAGTCACTTAACCCCCATTTCCCACAAAAAATTTTTAAAAAAGGAAATTACAGCTGTCCCCATGCTGGGACTGGGTATGGGATTCTATTGCCATGCAGTAGATCTAGGTTGCAGTCCTGGGGTGTAGTTCCCCAAATGGGGTTTCAAAGAATCATGTACAACTGAAAACTACCAAACAACAAGGTAGCTAGGTGGTGCAGTGGATAGAGCACTGGGTTTGGAATCACAAAGACCAATCTTCATGAGTTCAAATCCAGTCCCAAGAGACTTATTTGCTGTTTGATCATGAGCAAAACACTTATCCTTGTTTTCCTTAGTTTCTCATCTGTAAAATAACTTGAAGAAGGAAAAGGCAAACCATACCAGTATCTCTGCCCAAAACAGAAACAAAAACAAAAACAAAAAACAAATGGAATAGCAAAGAATTGGAAATGTCCGAATAATAACTATATTATATAATTCTACATTTGCCTTTGGTATCCTTTCAACTTCCTTTTTGATAGGAGGATCACCCTGTTGACTTATAAAATAGTATATAAGCAAATAATGTCTTAGATTTTATAAAGGAATGCATAACATGGAAATAACAAATAACTTATTGATCTTGCCTTCCTCCCATCCCATCCTGATTCCTGTTGTATGATTAATAGTCATGGACCAAAATTGGATTGGCGATAATTTGTGTCCCTAGTTAATGAACCTATCTTAGCTTGTTATGAGGTAGATTTAGTCAGAATTAAACCTGGATCAATTCATATGAAATAGTGATAAAGTTAGGCTAGCCAGAATCTGTAATGGATCTGTAGGAAAGCAAGATCAAACACAAAGAACAGGACTCAAAAGATGTTTCATTAGGTGAGTTGGGGTTGAGACCAGGAGATCCCTGTCAATATCAGGACCATAGATGGACTCAACCAACATAGTAAATGGAGTCTAAGACATGTCTCAAATCTACACTTCCCTATGCTCTCATCAGCATCAGCATCAGCATTGATAATGTTCCTGTCCTGTACTGAGTCCTATAATAAGCATGGGGGAAGACAGCTTTTAGTGATTCATATCACAATTTTGTACAAAATCTGAGTAAAAGATCAATATACTATCACATTCTTTGCCAAGTTTCCTTACATTCTGCCCACTGGGAGGTAGAGAGATGTGACACCCTTTTATAGTTTAGCTCTAAGGGGGAGCCAAACTTAGATCAAACTGCTTTTGCTGGGATTTTATTTATTTTCCAAAGACACTCCAAGTTTAGGGAACAATAGAATCATAATCAATTTCAAGTTGCTTTCTCTGATCATTATTGCCCATCTTCTATACCTATTTCAATAATTGGTGGTGGGTATGGGAAAATTTTTATAATAAGCATATGAAAGGTTTGTTAAGCATCCAGAAAGAGAGAAAAAACACACAATTTTCTAGCAACCAAATGTTATCGATATGTCCATGCAATATATTCAACAATCAGGGTTGGTGTAGGAAAAGAATATGTCATATTAGAAATGCAGGCACCAATTGAAGTAGGATCAACATCCCGAATTTCATACTTGGAAGTCAGAAATTAAGAGAAAAAAATATATATGTATACACACACACATCCATATGTATGTGTGTGTACATATGTATATATGTGTATATATACATACATATCTATGTATATAGTTTATGAGTTTTCCATAGAGTTTTTTAACTTAATTGGTTTTTCCTACAGCTTTCAAAGACCCTACAAGATGTAGAAAATAAGTAATATTTCTGTCTTATAAGGTATATTGTTATTTAACAATAAAAAATGAAATGCTGTATGTGACTACCTTCAATTAAATACATTTGTATAATGCTCTTCTTTCTGAACAAAAAATGTATAATTGCTCATAATAATCACACCGGGAGTTTGCAAATGTAACAGAGAAATCCACTGTGTGACCTTTTAATGCTAAGCATACCGGGGATCCTCTGGTTTGTATATAGCAAACTCCTCAGTATAGCCACAGAGTCTGAGTTCTGGTGTTACCCTATTAACCATGTGTCTGTTCTGAATCTATAAAAAGCAAAAAAAAAAAAAAAAAAAACAAACAAAATAAAAAAAAACAAGTTCATTCAGGGTAAGGACATTGTTAATTTTTAAAATTTCTCTTAGAGTGCCAAGAGCTTCTAGGTTTCAGGGTATTTTGAGGCAAACATTAGGTATTATATGATTTTGTATGAGCCACAATAGCTTTCATCTGTGATAAAATAATGGAATTTGGTAGATGCCCAGGGGCCCCGGCTGATTTATTTAGTATTGTTTGAATTGGCTGAGAATGAGTAACTAAGTACCTACTTAAGGATGATTGGATGGAAGCCACACCTGGCTGGTCCTGAGTGACATGTTGGTGTACTACTGACAACAGCAAGAGACCACTCTCAGCTAATCAGCTTGAAGGGCCTCCCCTTTGGGGGTTGGAGAGAGGAACTAGGAAGTGGACACTTGCTCATAGAAGAACTCTTTTTTTTTTGGTGAGGAGGAACCAGCGTGGTGGCAGATGGAGAATGGTTGGGGGGGGGGAGGGACCCCTCTTAGTTGTTTGGACACTGGCTTAGTGGTGAGAGATTTCACATAGGCTGCTAGGAAAGGAAATTGGTTTCTTTCTCTCTGGCTATAATGAATTAGATCTGCACTAGGATTTCCATGCTATAAGGAATCTGTTCTCAATCTTTCTCTCTTCACTAACTTATAACATATATTCTTTTAAATCCTTAAAAGCCTAAACTCTTGCTGAATTTATCAGTGACTTTAGCCAGCTTCCCCCCAAGACTGGGGGGGGCAGATTAGAACCCACAATTTAGATTTAAAACAACACGTATCAAAGTCAAATGCAAAGAGTAGTTAATAAACGTTTTTGATTCGCTAAATGACTTTTCATCTAGAATCATAAAATTAGAGAGTTAAAAGGTACAGGTTGTCACAAAGCCTCTACTTGAAAACTTCAAGTGACAAGGAGTTCCCTACTTACAGAAACAGCTTATTCTATTTCTGGTTACCTTTAAAAGTTAGTAAATTTTTTGTCATATTAAAAGTGCCTATCTTAGGGAATTACAGGTGATTTATTTATTTGCTTGTTTATTGATGACTTAGAGATATCTACAAGAGAAACAAATTGATAAATGAATTTAAAAACAATAGGCCTTAATTTGACAGTGTTTTAGTTTACATGAGAGAAGGCACTTAACTTGAGATATTCTTCAGGAAAGACACAAGGGAAAGGGGTGTCTGATCAATAAGAAAGTTTTTAGAGCCTTGCTATTAGAGAAACAATGATACAGTTAGATCTTTGAGAAAGGATGCATTTGTAAATTAGCCAACAGTGAAAGAGCATGGGTGTGTCTAGTGAAAGCAGGTCTTGGATAAAATGATTTTTGCACCTTAGGAGGAAGAGAAAGGTGATTGATACTCCAGCAAGAAGTCATCCTTTAGGGGCAGCTAGGTGGTGCAGTGGATAGAGCACTGGCCCTGGAGTCAGGAGTACCTGAGTTCAAATCTGGCCTCAGACACTTAACACTTAATAGCTGTGTGACCCTGGGCAAGTCACTTAACCCCAATTGCCTCACTTAAAAACAAAAAAAAAAAGAAGTAATCCTTTAGAACTGACACCCAAGATATAGATGTCTTGCACCATTTCCCCTAGTTTAGTGTGTGCATGCCCATGATCCATTCTAGAGAATAGGTTTATTCCTTCATGCAAAATAGAAGTAGGCTTTGTATAGGAAGGGATTAGGTCTTGCTTTATTTGGACTCACATGTATGCTTAAAGCAAAAATCTGGGCTAGGGAATTTCAAGAAAATTGGCACTCTGAAGTTGGTAAACTTAAAAGCTTTATTATTATGTTGCATTTCAAGCAGGTAAACACAGGCGTATACAATATACATTATATGGCAACATAAACAGACAAAGATTTGTTCCTAAGGATGCAAAAATCTCATCAAACGTGAGGGTTAGGGAAATGTATTGAGGAGGCAACACAGTCAAAGTTGGAGTAAAGGTAGCGATTATTTTCTTAAATAATTTTGGCCCATACCATAAAAAAAAAAAACATAAAAATTTTGGACCAGGTCCCTATATAATTGGGAAATGAATCCTTATCAGAGAAAATTGATATCAAATTTTATATCAAATTTTCCCATTTTCCTGCTTTCCTTCTAATTTTTCTGCCCTTATATTGTTTGTACAAAAAATTAATATATAATCAAAATTATCCATTTTACTTCCTTCTAATCCTTTCTGTCTCTTGTTTGGTCATAAATTCCATCCATAGATTCATAGATCTTATAGATATTTTTCTTTCTTCCCTTTAATTATTTATGATATAACTTTATGTCTAAATCATGTTTCCATTTTGACTTTATCTTTGTATACCGTGTGATATGTTGGTCCATGCCTAGTTTTTGTCAACCTGATTTAGAATTTTCTCACCCTACTTTTCAATAAATATTCATGCCAACCCTTCATAAAGGATCTCAATGCTTCTAGAAAATTAGAACTCTTATGAAAAGTAATAATCCATAGTCTCTTATTGTCTTCTTCCTTCCTTCCTTCCATCCTCCATTCCTCCCTTCTTTCCTTCCTCCATCCCTCCCTCCCTCTCTTCCTTCCTTCTTTCCTTTCTTCATTCTTTCTTTCCAAATGCTAGAAAAATCTCACTTTTGTGACATATTAATGTTTTTTTTCAGTAAATCAGGACACCTGTAGACATTAACAGATAGGAAACATAAGGTTGAAATGTTATCTAAGCTAAACTGATAATTAAAAGCTTACTGAACAAACAGAGAGAGCTTTGATCAATACATGGGGGAACATTCAATACGTTGCCCAAATATTATCTAGTGGTTTGACCAAGAATTATTCACTATACACTATGAGTAGTGACATCCATGGCTTCCTTAAAGAGGTGGTGTTGTTAAGTGGGATGAATTAAAATATTCTAATTGAACAATGTAAAATTTAAGTCAGTTTTCCAATGAATGAAGTGGGGCATATGAAAACATATTAAGCAATGAAATATCTCCCCCTTTCAACATCAATATACCAGAATTTGTTTCCATTCAAATGAACAGTGTAACTTTCAAAGTAATAAGTGGCATTTTATAGCATTTTTGCTGTTAGTTAATTTATCCATAACAACTTGATTGGTAAGATTCAACTACAGATTTGGAACATAGGTCTTTGTGACTTTGGATTCAACACTTGATCAACTATGCCATATTGCCTTGCAGATAATCACTCTAGGAAGCCATATACCCTTATGCCATGATGTAACAGCACTGCTTAAAACATTTGGGGAAGGATGATAACATCTTTTAAGTGGGAAAGAAATCACATGAATGTAAATGTGCTTTTATTCTATTCTGAATTCGCTTGTAGCTTTGTGGAGCTCATTATTTCTAACACTAAAAACTAAAGTTTTCCATTACAACTAAATTTCAGAAATCCATGTTTGAGCAGGGAAATTAAATCAAAGGTAGTTAAATTAATGTGAGAGAGAAGTTAAATGATTGGTTATTCATCTCACCATCCTTTAAGTATAAACATTTGACTTCAGCTACATAACTGCTGTTAAAGAAAATTACAGAACTTACTCTGGGGTGTAAAGAACCATAATAGCTGGTTACCGTCTGTTGCTGCAGAAGTTGTAGTAAAGGATAGTGGCAAATCTTCCTCATACCTGCTAAAACCAAAGACTGATAAAGACCTTTCCTAATAAGCTTATTTGAAGTGATTGTTAATTTGTAGTTAATAGTTTTTCTCTTGCATCTTGGATTCAGAATCCAAGTCACTGAAATATGATGAATATCAGTTTTCCTCTACTCCACCCCACTCCAGTAAAAGTAAATGCATTTCTTTTTGTGGTGGCAAGGAATTGGAAATTGAGGAGATGCCCATCAATTGAGGAATGGCTGAATAAGTTGTGGTATATGAATGTAATGGAATTCTATTGTGCTGTAAGAAATGATGAGCAGGAGGAGTCCAGAGAAACCTGGAAGGACTTGCATGAACTGATGATGAGTGAGATGAGCAGAACCCAAAGAACATAATACACAGTATCATCAACATTATGTACTGATCAACTGTGAAAGACTAGATTCTTCTGACTAATCCAACGGTACGAGAAAGTTCCAAAGGACTCATGATGGAAAAGGCTCTCCAATTTCAGAATCAAAAAAGGAACTGTGGAATATCAATGCTGATTGAACCATACTATTTCTTTTGTTTTTGGTGCTGTTGTTTTTCTTTTTTGAGGTTTTTCCTTTTTGTTCTGATTCTTCTCTTATAACATGACTAACGCGGAAATGTTTAATGTTATTATATATGTATATTTGTGTGTATATACATACATACATATATACATACATACATATGTGTGTATATATACCTATATCTATATATACCTCTCTCTATATATATAAATATATATACCTCTCTTTCTCTCTATATATATGTATATATATTGTATATATGTGTATATGTATACATAGTATGTATATGTATACATATGTATACATAGTATATATGTGTATATATGTATATATACACACACACACACACACACACACATATATATATATATATATATATATATATATATATATATATATAAGATTACCTGCTGTCTAGGGGAGAGAGGGGAGGGAGGGAGAAAATTTTGAAATTGGAAATCTTATATTAACAATTGTTGAAAACTATTTCTACATGTAACTGGAAAATTATAAAATACTTTCATTTTTTAAAAAAGTAAATGAATTTGTTAGTTGGATGTATCTACTTTGGAGGGTATTTTGTTGGTTTGTTTTCCATTTCAGGGTTTTTGTTTTTGTTTGTATGCTTTTTGGGGTTTTTTGCATTGTTCACTCCTGCAAAGGTACTTCTTTTCTGAATCATTGACCTGCAGTTTTCCAGGAATTACTGGTGCCAAAGTCACTTAGCAAAGCAGATTGAGCCCTGAGGACCAAGTGGGTATATAATCTTTATGAAATAATGAATAATTTTCAAGGAACCATGCAGAGCTTCTTTAAATAACATTTTTTTATCCTCTGATCTTCTGCTATCCATTGCTGGGACAAGATTGAGATTGGGGAAGGCAGGATGCAGAAAGGCCTCTTACAGAAAGTTGGATTTGAACTTAGTCTTTAAGGAAGCTTTTAAGAAAGTGTACTTGGAAGTTCAGTTTTGTTGTTTGGGTGTTTTTTTTTGTTGTTGTTGTTCTTTTGTTTTGTTTTGTTTTGGAAATGGTGATTGTTCCTAAACAATATAAATATAAGGTCTTAAAATGTTGTAATTTATTTTATTTATAATTTATGGAATAAAACAAATATTTCCATAACATAGTATAATGAAAAAGATAATTAGACATAAAATGTTCAGTGCAAATCTACTATATACAATTCACTATTCCCCTTTTTTGTTTATTTAGAATTTTACTTTTCCAAATTACATGTAAAAACAAATTTTGCCACAATTTTTAAAACTTTGTGTTCCAATTTCTCTTCCTCAAAAACTCAACCAATTCAATGTAAGTTATACATGGGTAGTCATGGAAAACATCTTCATGTTAGTGAGGTTGTGAAAGAAAACAGACAAAAACAAAACTTCAGATTAAGGAACTATCCCAGAAATTATGCTTCAATTTGTTTTAAGATACCATCAGTTTGTTCTCTGTAGAAGTACTGCAATTTTCATAAGTCTTCCAAAGTTATATTGGATCATTGAATTGCTCAAAACAACCAAGTCATTCACAGCAAATCATCTTACACTATTGCTTTATTTTGCATATAGTACTTTTCACTCTGCATCAGTTTCTGTAGGTCTTTCCAGGTTTTTCTGATAGCATCCTGCTCATCATTTTTTGTTTGGTTGGTTCTGATAAAGTAATTAACCAAAAAAATATGTTTCAATGTGTATTCAAATACACATTCTCTCTCTGTAGAAGGATTGCATTTTTCATAAGACTTTCCAAATTGTCTTGGATCATTGAATTGCTGAATATAACCGAGTCATTCACAGCAGATCATCTCACAATATTACTGTTATTTTGTATACAGTAGATTTCACTTTGCATCAGCTCATGCAGGTCCCTCCAGGTCTTTCTGATAGTATCCTACACATCATTTTTTTATAGTAAACTACATTTATATAGTACTTTGAAGAGAGATTTCCTAACAATGAACTCATGAGGTTGATTGTTGCAACAGTAATAGATAACTTTTATATAGTACCTCAAACTTGACAAAGAATTATCTTCACAATACACAGCAAAGTAAGTACCATATTTTTTGCCATCATCATCACCATCAATAAACCATCAATCCTCATCATCATCCTCAGTTAATCATCATCATTGTCAATCAATCTTCTTCTTCATTCAATCATCATCATCATCATCATCAGTCATTCTCATCAATCTTCAACAATCATATTCCTGCAATTATCATCAATCTATCAATCCATCATCATCATCATCATCATCATCATCATCATAATACATTACTCATGCCTCTGCTTCAAAAAAGTGTTTTGCTTCAGTCTTCTCCCTGCTCCACTCTGTTCTCCCTTCTTTCACCCCTCACTCCTTATCCCTTTCCCCTCCTACTTTCCTGCAGGGTTAGATAGATTACTCCACCCAATTGAGTGTGTATGTTATTTACTCATTGAGCCACCTCTGATGAGATTAATGTCTTGGAGCTAATTCTGAGTGTAAGGTTCATTCATTTCTCCACTCCCCCCCATCTTTACCCCCACTTCATAAACCCTTTCCTTCTTCTTTCATGTGGGATTTCACCCCATTCTACCTGTCTTCTTTCCCTCTCACCCAGTGCATTCCTCTCTCCCCTCACTTTTACCCTAAAGAAGGCATAATGGGGAAGCTAGGTGACACAGTGGTCAAAGCACCTGCCCTGGACCCAGGAGGACCCAAGCCTAAATCCAGCCTCAGACACAAGACACTAACCAATACCAACCATACCCTACCAAAAAAGATAAACAACAAATAAATGTGTTACAGATATCATCCCTTCTTAATCAAGTCCCATCTGTGTCCTCCATCTAAATTTATTCCTATCATCTCCCCATATACTCAGAAAGCTCTTATGATTTAGAAATATCATCTTCCCATATTGAAATGTAAACAGTTTAACCCTTTAATGTCCCTCATGGTTTCTTTTTCCTGTTTACTTTTTTATGCTTCTCCAGGGTCTTGTATTCAAAAGTCAAATGCTCTATTCAATTCAGGTCTTTTCATCATGAATGCCTGAAAGTACTCTTTTTCAATGAAGTCCCATTTTCCCCCCTGACAGATTATATTCAATTTTGCTGGGTGGGTGATTTTTGGTTGTAATCCCAATTCCTTTGCCCTCCAGAATATCATATTCCATACCTTCTGATCCTTTAATATAGAAGCTTCTAGATCTTATGTTATCCTGATTGTTGCTCCACCATATTTTAATTCTTTCTTTTTGTCAATTTGAAATATTTTCTCCTTGGCCTGGGAGCTCTGAAATTTGGCTATAATGTTCCTGGAAGTTTTCCTTTTGGGATCTCTTTCAGGAGGTGATTGGTGGATTCTTTCAATTTCTATTTTACTTGCTGCTTCTAGAATATAAGGGCAATTTTCCCTGACAATCTCTTGAAAGATGATGTCCAAACTCTTATTTTGATCATGGTTTACAGGTAATCCAATAATTTTCAAATTATAGCTCTTGAATCTATTTTCCACATCAACAGTTTTTTCAAGAAGATATTTCACATAGTCCTCTATTTTTTTATTCAATTGGATTTGCTTTATTGTGCCTTGGTTTCTCATAAAATCACTAGCTTCCATTTGTTCAATCCTAATTATTAGGCATTTATTTTATTCAGAGAGCTTTTGTATCTCCTTGTCCATTTGGCTTTTCAAGCTGTTGACTTTTATCTTATGGCATTATTTCGATGTTTTTTGGAGTGATCGTGTTGTGAGTTCAAGAGCTCACTGCCTTTCCTCTGCCATCTTGGCTCTGCCCCCAAATTCCTCCTTGACTTTTTTCTCATAACTTTCCTGCATTACTCTCATGTCACTTTCCATTTTTTCCTTTATCTCTCTTACTTTATCCTCAAAGTCCTTTTTGAGCTCCTGTATGGCCTGAAACCAATTCATATTTTTCTGTTAAGTTTTATATATAGGAACCCTGATGTTGCCACCCCCCCACCTCCGAGGGTTCACCTTAATCCTCCCTGTCTCTAAAGGAACCTTCTATGGTTTGCAACTTTCTCTGCTTGCTCATCTGGCCCATTTTTTACTTGACTCCCGACTTCTTAAAGTGGGGCCCTGCTTCCAGACTATACTGTCCCAAGCCCCAGGGGTTTCCCAGGTGATACTACTGAAGGAGGGGAACATTTTTCATTTGCCTGGCCTATGCTCTGGTGTGTTAATAAACCCAGGCCAAATTACTAATCAACCAGGCAGCAAAATTTTGTTTGCTGTGCTTGTTAACACTGAAAAGCAGCTGGTGCCCTTCCCACACCTGGGCCTCCATTGCTCAAGATTTCTTCCTGGTTCCCTGATGGCGTAAGACAGCTGAATCCTTCTTCAGCTCCCACAGACACACCTTTTTTTTCCCCGATCTGGCCATTCAGACGTCTCACCAGACTGTTAGTTTACTTCCAGAAGATGCACACACTGCAGCTGATCCAGAGGCCTGGGGGGTAGGTTTCTTTGGTGCAGTCTGCCTAGGGCTGGATTTTTGTTTGCACAATCACAGGGTTGGACTCTACTCCCAGCTTGGCACAGCAGCCCCCTCCTGCTGAACTTCTAATCTGTCTTTAGATGGAATATAATCTCATCCTGTCTTTTTGTGGGTTCTGCTACTCCAGGAGTTGTCCTATTGCTGTGTTTGGAGTTTTTGGGAGTAATTGTGTGAGGTTCTCTGAGCATTTAATGCCTTTCCTCCACCATCTTGGCTATGCCCTATTAAATTCCTCTTAAATATATAATAAAATTATGATGTAAATTTCTTTTTAAAGAAAACTTTTTTAAAAGTTTTTTAATAGATAATATAGCTAATGATAAGAGAACAAATTATCAGACCCTGGGCAGCAATTTCAATTAATATTTTGAAAAAACAATCAAAATGATCATTACCATATCAGCAGATTTTGTCCTTGAAGGTGTCTTTGAAGGTTTCTGATCAAATATCCATATTTCACTGAAAAGGAACCAGAGCCTCAGGAAGGTAATATGATTTCCCCAAGGTCACACAGGTGGCAAGTAGTAGAATTATGATTTGAACTGAGGTATTTTCATTCCAAATGTATCATACTTTTCTCTACATCACACTGCTTCCTACCAATCATCATTAAAAAATCCATAAAACACATGCAAAAAAGATTAAATTCATATGGAAAAATACAAAGTTCCAGGACGTTATGGGAATAATGGAAAATGTATTCAAAGAACATTGCTCTAAGTATAGACATTGATCCTTGGCTACCTGTGTCTGCTAATAAAGAAAATTATAGGACTTAGTCAATGTATCTCAGGGACTAAAATCACTCCAACCTTCTGCTATAGGGTTTGGGGAAACAGATGGTGGCAACCATGGTTCTTTTGGGCCAAAGAGAAAGGGCAGGATCAAGACTTTGCTGATCATCCTATTTGAAGTGATTGCTAATCTGCATTTAATAGTTCCCTTGTCCCACTTGGACATATTCATTATAATATGAGTAAAATCAGCTTCCCTTACAGCTCCGTAAAGTAAAATCTAAACGTACTGTTTCTGCCTTAGTCCAAGAGATTTTCCTACAGCTTTCCCCTGAGGAAAGCCCTCCTATTCTGAATGCAAAACTTTCAGTTTCCCATGAAGGCTAGTGCTGGAAACACTAAACAAAACCAAACAACAACAAAACAAAACCACAAAGAAGAGAAATGCCTGAACAATTAAAAGGCAAAAATGATTAAGGGAATTAAAATAATTCTCATAATCTGAAGAACATAGAATATTAGAGATGCGAGGTATATTATAGATCATTTAGTTCAGGGGTTCTTAAAATAGGGTCCATGAACTTTTAAAAAAATCTGTTTTTGATGATATAGTAAAATATAAGGTTTCATTTGTAATCATATATATTTTATTTTATGTATTTTAAATATTATTTTGTGAAGGTATTTATAGCTTCATAAGACTGTCTAAGGGGACCATGACACACAAAGACCAGCACTAAGATATAGCAAAGGGAAGTGACTTCTCTAGAAATTACAAGGAAAGATTTTGGAAGGACTTCCCAAACCATTGCCCATGATATCAGTTTGGAACATAATATTTGACCTTAAACTTGTGGAGAAGAAGAAAAAAAGAGGAAGAAGGAGGAGGAGAGGAAGAGAGGAAGGAAAAGGGAAAGGAAAAGGGAAAGAAGGAAGAAAGAATCTTGTTAGAAAGCATTGGATTATTTTTATTTGGCTTCAAAAGAGAAACAGGATAACAATGTACTACTAAATGTAACTCCTTTATTACAATGAGTGTTTCATTTTTTCTCTTTCTATCCCCCAAACCTAGTAAAATGCCTGACATAGAGTAGATACTTAATAATGCTTGTTGATTGATTAAGGTAAGTATGAGCTCACTATAAGGACTTCTTTTCCAAAAAATAAAAAAAAATAGAAAATGGAATGTTATACTACTTCACTCTAAATTCTGATGATGAGGTACCCCTTCTGCTTGCCGAGCCAACCCTTCTTCGGGTACCCTTGATCACATCCCTTCCTTATCTTCTTAAGCTTCATTCTCTCACATACTCTAATCTTCAATCTCTCCCTCTCTATTGATTACTTCCCTGTTAACTACAAATACACCAAAATCTCTCCAATTCATATAGTTGGTGATTGTCTTCCCTTCCACTTCAATTAGTCAATTATCTGTATAATAAAACAAATTTATCTTTGAAATATTTCTGCTACAGTGAAAACTGTAGTTCTTAATTTTTCAATGGATGAGGGAGATCATGGGAGAGGAAGAGAATCTAGAACTGAAAACAAAACTGAATTTAAAAAATAACAAGAATACAAAGTTAATTCAACAAGTATTTTTGAGTACCTATGCTATACCTAAGAAGGGCCTTATTTCCTAAATGTAATTCCTTTCATGAGGGAAGCAAGACAGCTATTGGTTAAGCTTCCTTTTCTTGGGCAGTTTATAATCTTATTCTAAGGTTAGCATGAATAAAATAAATAGAACAGTTTGAGACAGCATAAAATGAAGTGATAAATTGTTTTTAGCCACTAATAAATGCAATAGGTGTTAAGAATAAAGAAATGTGAGAGAAGTAAGTATGGGTGAGAAGTGAATCTAAATTACATGTAGCACTATGCCAATTCCCATTCAAAGAAAAATGCACAACCCACTGAAGACAAGCCAATACCTTATTTATATGGAATGACCTTATTTGCATGGAATGACCTTATTTACATGGAATAAATCCAATATGTGTAGCATTTTTCAGCACATGCATGTCAAAAGTAAGAATATTTTATGGATAAAAAGCTAAAATATAATGGGTAAAGGTATTATATATCCAGTCATAACAGGACAAAAGGAAATGAATACCTTTTTTCTTCATTTCCAAAGGCTATATGAAGGAGGTGAGTTTTCCTGAGATATATCCTCTATATTGGGGCCAGGTGGAGGTGATGTTCAAGCATACAGTGAAAATTTCCTTAGTATCTCTGTTTAAGAATCAAATTCTCAAATTATTCATTTCTAACGAAAAAGAACCATAGCTCTCTCCATAATAGGCACACTTAACTTGGAGTCTATCACCTTAAAAATTAATTATGATATTTCAAAATTATTTTCCTTTATAATCCTTTTTAATTTTATTTTTGCATATAAAACATTATTCCAATGAAAATTTCATGGTATTCATCAGAGTGCTAAAGTTGACAATGACATGCTCAAAAAGGGTAAACATTGCTGATTTAGAAAATTTGGACTAGTTTGACTATTGAAAATAGTTTTTGCTCAGAAAGTTTCTAATATACTTCCTCTATATATATTAGGCTGTAGCAGGATGAACATCCCAGGATAATACTATGTTGCTAACTGGTCCTAAAGGCCAAAACAAATTTTATAGCTAGACTGTGGCACAAGTAAAAGTGAATTGCAAAGTTTTAAGCCAGTCATAAATTTCAAAAAGAAAAAAAAAAGAGGGGGGGATAGTAAGAATAGAAGTTAGGACTGGTACCAGTTCATATAGACATCTTTATATAGCTTCCTAATACTGAAAGGGGTCCCCTAAGAGGGGATGTAGTCCAGGTAGGACAACATCTTCCCACATTATTTGCTAGTCATTCATATAATCTTTGAGAAAATCTATTCACTACTTTACTTGAGGTTTGTATGTGTGTGCACATGTGTATATGTATAAAACCCTGATAGAACTGCCACCTCAATTTTCTTTCTGATTTTTATAGGGGGGCAGCTAGGTGGTGCAGTGTATAAAGCACTGGCCCTGGATTCATGAGGACCTGAGTTCAAATCTGGCCTCAGACACTTGACACTTACTAACTGTGTGACCCTGGGCAAGTCAATTAACCATCATTGCCCGGCCAAAAAAAAAGAGTTGAATAGGCAAATAACATGGCACCCCATGTGCCAATTATAATTATAATGGTAGCAGCATCCTATCATCACCACGCTATACTTGTAAATAAGTATAAATTATATCATCAAGAAATTCATAATTGAAAAAGACCACAGCTTGCTCATGTTATGAGAACTTGGGGAAGACTTTGTGTAGCAAGTGTGCCCCATTTGTATAGTACATTCACAATGTCAAAATAAGGTCCCTAGAATGTTAAATTGACTCCCTGTGATGAATCTGTGGGATGACATGGACATGAGTAACATAGTATAGGCAGATAAGGATGAATATGGATCCTCAGTTGACTATTTCAATAGCTTCATAATTGTTCTCTCTGCCTCTAGTCTCATACCTTTCCAATCCATCTATTACTGAACAGTCAAATTGCTATTCCAAAAGTACACACCTGACCATGTCACCCCTATATTAAAAAAACATCAAAGGCTCAATCCAGAGTATAAAACACAAACTTCTAGTTTTGTCATATAAAAATGCACAGATTGGTACTAGTCACTTCTGATTACTAGATTCTGTATCCTTCCACACTATATTTCACTCAAAGTGGAGCATTCATTGTTTCTCATGTACAAGATCCACACCTCAATGCTTTGGAACAATGTCTCCCCCATACAGGAAAAGTTATCTGTGCTCACCTCCATCTTTTAATACCCTGGCATTTACATAATGCTTACTTTATGTTACACTGTTTTAAGCACTTTATTAATATCTCATTTGATCCTTACAATAGTCTTGGAAGGAAGGTTTATCATTCCCATTTTACAGTTTAGAAAACTGAACAAATAGAAGTTGAAACTTAACCAACTTATTCATACAGAGATAATATAAGAGGCTGAATACCTTCCTGACTCCAAGCTCCAATTCTCTATCCACTGCTCTACTTAGGCCCTTTCAAGGTTTATAGCATCTCCTATAAGAGGCTTTTAAAAATTCTTTCCCTTCTCCCTAAAAATTATTTGCATTATTTTGCCTTCTCCTCTCTCGCTCTAGCTCTCACTCTCTCTCGATCAATGTTCCTAATCCCTAACAGAAAGTAAATTCCTTGAGTTCAGGGACTATTTCTTCTCTCAGCATTCCCAAGGCCAGCACAGTGCTTTGTGTGTAAGAGGGAATTAATGATTGACTAATGGAAGTAAATTATATTGAAGTGAATAAACGTGAGTCAATAGCATTATAAGTGGGCCACAAAACAAGCTAATATGATGTCAGACATACTAAAAAAAGTCATGACCACAAGGAGAGAGGTAACATTTTCAAAAGCATTTTACCAGATCAGGCCACATTTGGAGTAATATGTTTAGTATTGAGCAAAACTGTTTAGGAAAGATATAGACAAACTAGAGAATATTAGCAAGGGAGTGAAAAGACTGATGAACCTACCTATAAAGCCATAGAAACTGTGGATATTTGGGCTAAAGATAAGAGTACTGGCTAGTTAGAGTAAACCTGTCTAGAAGCAATTACAAAGATGTATATATTTAGACTAGGCAAATGGATTTTCCTATTCTGTGGTTATCCTTCTTAAATTTTCCAGGACTTCAAAAAGAGTCACGGGCATATGGCTTATTTTTTTTTTCCTCTTGGGAACCAGTAGCATTGAGTATTAATGTATAAATCTTCAACAACTTCTTTCATGCACTTGGAGGGGCACAGATGTGGAATTCTAAAATTATAGCCATAAATATAGCTTGAAAACTATTTGTATTTTTTTCAACCAACCTCAGAGGAACAAAGAGCCTGTCCATCTTTGAACAAGTTCCAGAAGTATCCTTCAAGTTGAAGCAGTAGCAGCAAAAGGTAGAGACCAAACTCATCAAGAGAACTGAAAGGCAATTCTGAAGCACTCCTGCTTGCAATGCCTATGTCATTGACCACTCTTCCCTAACAAAACAGAACTCTTTCATTTCTTTGGTTGCCTTGAACAGAACTGAACTGAGTGGTCTCAATGGACTTGGTTCAAGGATGAGCACCTATAATGAACCTGGGGCTTTTATATTGCACACACATTATATGCATTATATATATATATATATATATATATATATATATATATATATATATATATATATATATATATATATATATATATAGTGAGAAAATAATGGGATTTGGCAGACACTCAAGGTATTGTTCTCAAAAGCTAAGTACTTTGAACTCAACTCAAGACCACCTTCAAGTTCAGTGAACCAATGGATTTGGATGATGCTAACCAATCAACTTGAAGCAGTGTGTAAGGACCGCCTCTGTTCCAGACCTATAAAAAGCTTCTACACTCAGTTTGAGGGAGTTCCTGATTGAAACAGGCTTGTGGCGGAGGACTTAAGGAAGAACCAGACCAGGCTGGAATTCTAGGCTAGATAGGCCTTTTAACTTTAGTAAATTATCTTTATGGACTATTATGGAAGGAAAAATTATTTACTGCTGCCAACTCTCTGGTAGACTTATAAATTAAATAGAAAAAGATATTTTTTTGTTTTTAATACACTTTCTCTTTCCTTTTCAGTTTTTTCCCCAGTCTATCTTAATGCAATTTTATCTCTGTAAGAGAAAATGCTTCAACTGTTTCTGACAGAGTCCTTGATTGAACTTAGTAACAAATATGAAAACAATAGTCATAGATTAGAATGTGACTGAAGATAAAAAGGATTGAATTCAGAAATTCTGTCCTCAACTGAAAATAAGAAAAAAGTCAATAATTTCACAATACCATTTACAATGTAATACTATTAGTGAAATACTGCCACAGAACACTTGAACAGTCGGTTAATGAACATTTATGAAGCACCTACCATATTCCAGGCTCTTTGCAAAGCACTGGGAATAGAAAGTTGGAAAAAAAAGAGGTCTTATACTCAAGTTCACTGTTTAATGATGAGATAGCATAGAAACTGGCTCTAACATCAAAGAAGTTCTTCCTCCCTGTCTGTCTGTCTGTCTCTGTCTCTCTCTCTCTCTTCCTATCTATATTATATATACATATATATGTATGTGTATGTGTGTATATATATACATATACATACATACATATATATATATATATATATATATATATATATAAACAACTGGCACAATTGGATAGAGTGTTAGGCCTTGAGTCAAGAAGACCTGAGTTCAAATATGACTTCAGACACTTATTAGCTATGTGACCCTGACAAAATTACTAAATTTTTATTTGCTTCAGTTTCCTCAATGATAATGAATGAATCTACCTCACAGGATTATTGTGAGCATCAAGTGAAGTAATATTTGTAAACAGTATTTAGCACAGTGTCTGGGAGATAGTATATGCTATACAAATGCTTTTTTTCTTATATTTCTGACAGTCTAGTGGAAGTGGGGGAAGGTGCTAAGTTTAAAAAAAAGACTGGGGAAAATTTTCTTTCAGAAAATGGGATTTAAGATGATATTTAAAGAAAGCTGGGGAAGCCAGGAGACAGAGATGATCAGGGAGAGCATTTTAATGCAAGGGAGATAGTCAATGAAAATACCAGGAATTAAGAGATAGAATGATGTTTGAGGAACAGCAAGGAGAGCAATGGCACTTGGTTGTAGAATACATGGAGGGGAGTGATATCCTGACAGATGAGATGAGGCAGAGCATTCCAAACATGAGGGGCATACTGGAAAAATGCTCAGACTTGCTAGATTAAGTTTATGTATAAGAAACAGAATAAACTGTAAGAAGACTGAAAGGGGAGAAAGGGGTCAGTTTATGAAAGGTTTTAAGATCCAAGATTAATCCTTTAGTGTATCTTCTTGGATCCCATGGAGAACAGTAAACAAACAAATAACTTGGGAGAAGAACCAGGCTGCCATACCACTTTCCAGCCATCTCTATACCATACCATCTACATTGTAGTCATCACCTTCATACCTCTCTCCCACAAAATGAATGAGTTTTCTCTTTATCTTTATGGGAATCAAGCCATATGCCACACTCCATCATCTCCTTCCCCTCACCCTTTCTACGGTCTAGCCATAATCCCTATATCTTCCCTCCCCGTCTACCTTGGATTTTCCATTGGCTCTGGTCATTGTGCTTCATTCTGACCTTGCCTGAACTCAAGCCTTCAGAAAACATTCCCACCAACTCCACAAGGTAGCACTGTGCAAGTGCCATTCATTTCTTTTCTTTTTTTTGTTATCTATCAATTTCTTATAGCTTATTTATATATGTTGTCTTTCCACATTAGAATGTAGGTACTTTGAGGGCAGATGCTATCCAGCTTGTTACATTTGTTATCCTCACCAAGTAGCACAGTGCCTAATACATCATAATTGGTTTAAAATTCTCTATCAATTGTCAAACTCCAAACATCTATTTAATCCATTTTTTTTCTTCCTTTATCAAGAATGTTCTTCAATTGGAACAGTGTAGAACACGAATGGGTAATTGGGTAATAAGTAATTGAAAGTTGGGTGTTGTAAGAATGAGGCTTTATTCCTTCAGTGAGTTCAAATCCCCTGATCTAGAAAAAAAATAATTTCAAGATTATAGAATAACTTGTGGATATAACTATAGAATTGCTATCAGTGTTCTTTAAGATATCACATAAATGGAAGAGATACTGCCTGTTAGGTTATAGGTAGACATCACATCCCCCATTTTCTCAATAGAAAAGTTCAGTTCATCAAACTGTACCAGGTAAGAGGTATACTTATCCCTAGAAAAATGCTAGAATAGTAGAAAAGATAATAATTAACAGAACCTACAAAAATTTCATTAAGAATATTACTGTCAGGGCAGCTAGGTGGCACAGTGGATAGAGCACTGGCCCTGGATTCAGGAGGAACTGAGTTCAAATCCAACCTCAGACACTTAACAATTACTAGCTGTGTGACCCTAGGCGAGTCACTTAATCCCAATTGCCTCACCAAAAAAAAATTAATAATATTACTCTCCACACAATGCTAATTTCCACTTTTGGTAAGATTAATAAACGCAAATTACCAATATCAAATATTTTAATCTCAGCAAATATTGTTTTTTTATATAGCCTAAAATATATTTGTGGTAAAATGGAAAAATATGAGTTGGATAATAATACAACTAGGGTATCTTCTAATTGAGTAAATTGCTAAACATATAGAGTGCTGAACCATAGATTATAGAGTGTATGAAAATTGTCCTAATTAACTCAATAGAATAAAACAATGGGCTGAATGCAATAAGCTGAAATGTAATAGGGTAAATGTAAGGTGCTATACCTGGGTAAAACAACAAAAACAATAATAAGTGTATATATACAAAATGGTAGAAACATGAGTCAATAATAAGTGCATAGAAAGGCACTTAGACAATTAATTTTTAATTTCCTCATCATCTTAGTTGCCACCTTCTAAGTAGCTGCAGTGCTTCCATTTTTCATTGCCTCTACCGGAAAATGTTAGACCCACAATGGAACACAGTATCATGGCCTGAACAAGAAAAAAAACAGTCGAATAGTCAGCTCTCTTATTTTGTACATTATTCTTCTATTTCTGTAAGGGTCAGATTGCTCCCCCCTCCTCAGTCACTATTGTGATCATATTGGTCTTGTGTTGAATTAAATTTCTACCCATTCCAGTTCATCCTCTATACAACTCCCACAGGGTGGATCTTGTCATTGTACTTAAAAACGTCTAGGGGACAGCTAGGTGTCACAGTGGATAAAGCACCAGCCCTGGATTCAAGAGGACCTGAATTCAAATCCTACCTCAAACACTTGATATTTACTAGCTGTGTGACCCTGGGCAAGTCACTTAACCCTCATTCCCCCCCCCCAATCTAATAGCTCCCTATTGCCTCTAAGATAAAGTATAAACTCCTCTGTTTGAGTTTTAAATTTCTTCACAGCCTGCCACATAATGATTTATAAATGTTTGTAGATTGATTGATAAGAATAGAATGGCACATGCCTAAAGTGTACTATTTTCTCATTTCTACCTCTAAGAGTCTTTATCTTCCTTCAAGATTCAACTCAGGAAGCATCTCCTATTGACAACTTTCTCTGACCCTCTTACCTGCTAGTGATCTCTCCCTCCTCAAATTATCTTACATTTCCTTAATGGGTAAATGTCTTTACCCCTTCCCAGTTGAATGTAAGCTCCTTGAAGTCAGGACCTACTTTATATGTTTAGAATTTAACACACCATAGTGCTTTTCACAATTTCTGACATTTAGTGTTTACTAAGGCTTACTGAATTAAATTTAAATATGAAGAAGAATCATATTTAGTTCCTGGATGTTTCTAATTATTAGAAAGATCTTCTTTATATTGAACTAGAATCTTCATATAAATGTCCACTAAATGGATTTAGTTCTATTCTCTGGAGCAACATATACTATAGAATCTGCATATAGATGATAATGCTTCTCAAAGTCAAGCCAACAGGGACAAGGTATATTCAAGAACTCACATATAATCTGAGGGCAAGGAATTCCTACCTTATTTAATATGTTTGTTTAAAAATAAAGTACAAATAAATAAAGGGGGAAAACAGCTTCAGTCCCTCAAGCATGCCATTATTTGTTGAAGAAATAAAGAACTAGCAAATTTTGCTAAAAATGTTAATGCTTCACCTTAGGCATTCATCCCAATTAACAATTAATGAAGAAGAAAATCAGTTAATGATGCTACTTTTATGCCCAATAAGACTTTGCATTGCATAAGAATAATAACTCATAAAAATATCCTGTAAAACATTATCCAAAAATCTCAAATGTCTTCATGATCAGGATTTAATTAGACACTTCAATGAAAACATATAAAGTATATTAAAATCAGTCACAGGAACTAATCTAAATAGAATATTTTGGCACTTAGTAGTTAATAACCACACTTTTACCTATGCTGAATAAGTCCTTAATGATCACCTCTATAACAAAAATTTTAAATCTTGCCAGTAAAGTATGTCACACATCCAATCAGCCAGTGTCAACAACCATACTGTGATAAATACTAGAAATACAAATACACGCAAAAAAAAACCCCAAAACAGTCCATGGCCTCAAGGAGCCTACATTCTAATTTAGGGAAGAATATACACAATAGGATGCTGCAAGTTACAAGGAAGAAAAAAAAAAGAAAAAAAGGCAGAGGAAGCATGGAGGAGAAATGAAGAAGCTGGGAGGAATCATTCATCAGAAGTAGATTAATTCCAAGTTGTTCTTGCCAAAGTGGAAGTGTTTTTCTAATATGAAGATTTTTTCTGCATCTTGCTGGTGGTGTCTGGAATATAGTCTGGTGAGAAATGAAGGTGGAAGAATCACTTTCTACTACTTAACTTGAGTTCCATGTTTTGAGGACACTGCTATGAATAAATATTTAACCAAATAATTTTGTTTGCTTTTCCTGCTATTCATATGCTTCAGCATAAAGTTAGCCAAGTAGAGCCCAAACTCTGGTAAGTAATGACAGATTCAAAAGATTAAGAAATAGTCCTTGCATCATGCTCTGACCACTCTCTCATAATCTGCCTATCCACGTGTCAAGAAGCAAATTAGCAGTAGGTTATCACTAATTATGTTATTTGGATGTAATGACCCATCATACAGAGAAGAAAAAAAAGCTAGTCAGAATTGTTGGGCTGCTTTCCAGTAATAGTAACAGAGTTACAGAAAGACAGGAAAGATTTACACAGCTTTTAAACCATATAAATTTATTTATCCCATATTTACTCACAACATGACCTCATTATTTAATTGGTATTAACCTACTAGAAAAGATGAAAAATCAACAGTATCTATAGTTTCACCATGAAAAAAACTAAAACATATAAAAAAAAGATTCTCCTTAGAGAATTTTTTTAATTAATAGGCAAAATGTCTTTCAACATGTATCTAAGTGGGGGAATGGGATATCATTATTTTGTGGGACATTTGCTAAGAAGGAAGCATAGACTAGTGTCAAAACAAAAACAAAACAAAACAAAACCCAGGACTCATTCTCAGGAAAGACTTTGTTTTGAAACATACCTTTGAGGTTAACCAGTCCCATGATAACTAAGAAATCATTTAATTTCTAGGAATTAAGTTTCCCTAGAAAATTAAGATATTTATATCCATTTTAATATGTAGATAAATAATACCTATTATTCACACCTCACAGTTTACAGTAAATGAAATAGATAGTGACAAACTGCTACTGCAAGATTTGTTTGGTTTGCTCACTATAAAACTGTGTTCAGTTGCACAATTTTAAATTTACTAGAGAGGCAGTAAGTAGAGATGAACATGCAGCAGATAAACATTTTGGTGTTTTGACAAAAACAGTCAAAGAAGGCATAAATACTTATCAATGATGGACAAAGCAGACAGACTTCAGAAAAACATGGAAAGATTTAAGTGAACTGATGGTGAATGAAGTGAGCAGAACCAGGAGAACATTGTACACAGTAACAGCAATATTGCATAATGATCAGCTGTGATAGACTTGGCTCTTCTCAGCAATACAACAAGACAATTCCAAAGGACTCATGATAGAAAATTTTCTCCACATTCAGAAAAAGAACTGTGGGATCTGAATGAAGATTGAATCATACTATTTTTCCTTTTTTTTTCTTTTTTGAGGTTTTGCCCTTTTGTTCTGATTCTTCTTTCACAACATGACTAATATGGAATTAGGTTTAATGTGATTGTACATATATAACCTGTATCAGATTCCTTGACATCTTGGAGTAGGGGGAGGAAAGGGAAGGAGGGAAAAAAATTTCAAACCCAAAATCTTATAAAAATGATTATATATCATAACATGCAAAGTACTTTCAAATCAAAGTGTCTTCTAAATGCCAGTTATTTTCTCATTATATTGAGGTTATGAGCCCATATAAATTCCAATGGATGAAAAGTAGAGAAATTCTATGAAAAACTGACCAAATACTCTAAAATAAATCAACATAAGCCTTGACATTTTGTTACTTTGATGCAGACATAGACATAGGATAAGGCAGAGAAGAATGTTGGAAATACACTGTGATTTAGATACGAAAGATGCTAATGGCTTATATATTACTCAGAAGTCTACTGGTTCTTGTGTTGCTTTATTTATTTCCCTTTTTTTTCTTCTGCCTCTCTCAATTGATATTTAAAATCATTTTTGAGCTCTTCCAAGAAGGCTTTTTGGTCTTAAGGCCAATTCATCTTCCCCCTTACGGCTTCACATGTAGGCAATTTGAGAGTATTGTCCTCATCTGAGTTTCTGTTTTGCTCTTCCCTTTCAACACAGAAGCTCTCAATGGTAAGAGCTCTTTTTTTTTCTTATTCATACTGCAGCTTATTTTTTTTTTAAGTTGAGGTCTGCTCTTGGGGCACAAGGGTCACTGTTTCAAGCTTCTTGTGCTGGGGGATATGGGCTGTGTCACTGGCTTTCTACTCTGAGGCTTCTATGGCTTGTGGATTTCTCACTGCCCTGGGCTTGCTCCTGGCATGCTGGGATGGCCAGGCCTAGTCATGCCTGTCCTGTGGGTGGCCCTCCAGCTGGCAGCCTGCCTCTCAGCTGGTGCTAGTGGATCTCACAATCAAGGGGCCTCAGTTGTTCTCCTGTGGCCAAGAGATTCCTGCTTACTTGCCTATGTCCTCTCTGTGCTGTGCTGTTCTGAGCTGTACTGTGCTTCCCTTTTGCCCCAGTGAAACCTGAAGTCTTCTAAATTATCTCAAGTTGGAAGATTGTGTCTCTGTCTTTTTGTAGGTTCTGTAGTTTCAGAATCTGTTTAGAGGCTTGATTTGATGTTGTTTCTGAGGGAAACTTGGGAGAGCTCAGGCAAACTTCTGGCTTCTCTCTGCCATCTTGGCTCTGCCCTCCAGTCTATTGGTTCTATAAAATAAATATTTTCCTCAAGTATAGAGTCAAGATGTCCTGAATTTTGGGTCTTAGGAGGGAACAGCCCAATTCCCCTTCAAACAACTTGAGAATACACCACAAATTCTGAAGAGGCAGAAGCAACAAAAGATATGGATGAGACATTTTTTCAGCCCCTAATTTAGGAAATTGCCAGAGAAAGTCTGTCATAACCCATTGTTTGGTCATCCTGAAGCACAGTGTAGACCATGGATTCAGGATTGTGGTGAATAAAACTATATGTGGTCACCTTGTTTCTGTCCCAAGTTTGGGGAAAATTAGCTGGGGTTTCTAATATATTGTTACTTATAAATTAGAAGCTTTAGCACCAGTTTGGGGACATTAAGCATTTATTAAAGCATATTAGGTACTAGTAAAGATAAAGCACATTGCCCTCCAAGTTAGGAAAGCCTTGCTAGGATCTAGGGAACAGGAGAGTAAAAGGCGCCTTCACCTATGAGTCTTAGGCCAAAAAAAAAAAATGAAGTCTTTCTCCCTGTGTGACTGGAAGCTTCCTGCAGATCCTAACAAAAGGCAGGCCTTACACACTGCTTCAAGCTAATTGGCTAGCATCACCCAAATCCATTGGTTCACTGGGCTTGAGGGAAGTCCATGAGAAGAACGTGCCCACGGTCAGAGTTCAGAGAACACCCCCCCACCCCCACCCCTGGCCAAGGGCCAGGCTCTCAGGTAGGTATGTTTTCTGCCAAGTCAACTTTAAGTGAGTTAATCAGCAAAGTCAATCCAATGAATCCCAATATTATCCTCTGGAGCATGCCTCTGGGCTTCCCAAAACCCATTATTTTCTCACAGGAAGAGGGTTGGTTTAGGTCCCTCCACAAAATAGAGGCCCATGGAAGAAGGCAGTAGGCCTTACAGAGAGATACTCAAGGTGGAGAAAACCAGGAGAATAGTAGGATGGTTAGATATTTCACTGTAAGCAGGTCTTTGGGAAGTTCTATGATGAGACAGAAGTAGAGGGCATAGTTTTATATTCAAGAAGAAGAGAGAAAGAGGGAGAAACAGAGAAACAGAGATAGAGATAGAGACAAAGACGGATAGAAACAGTGACAAAAGAGACAGTGATATCCAGAGACAGAGAGAGTGACAGATATAGAAGTGGAAAGAATGTATTCAATATATTGGAAATACACTGTGGAGGAAGGAGAGGAGGGAGGGAAAAAAGGAAAGTAAGAAAGGAAGGAGAGAAATGGAAAAGGAAAGGCAATAAGTATTTGAATAGCATGTAGTATATTCCAGGTATTGTGCTAAGTACTTTATATATATATCTATATCTATATCTATATCTATATATATCTCATGTCATTTGATCCTTGCAACAACCTTGCTACTATGAGGATTATTATTATATATATATTATTACTATATACTATTATTATTCCTATTTCAAATTTCAAGAAACTGGGACAAACATGTAAAGTGACTTCTCTAAGGTCACAGCTGGTAAGTATATGAACCTAGATCTGAACTCAGGTCTTCTTGACTCCAGGCCCAACAGGGTATCCACTGTATCACCAGCTCCCTGGAAGGATAAAGCATTTCTTCAGCATGTACAATGTGTCAAACTAGGGGAGACAACATACATAGGGGAGAGGTGGCCAGAGAGGTACACTTTGGTCCAAGACATTACAAGAATAGTAAATGGGGTCATGGAGGAGAAAATTTACAAATCTCTTCAAATAACACTAGAAGTGTTAATTTCTTCACCATTCCTGGTTCTAGAATTAGAGAGAAGGAGGTGAAAAAGGCTATCATGGATCAGGAAGGGAGAACCCAAATGGATAATTTCCTCCATACAAAAATACCTGATATGGGTAGCAAAATGGTTGGCAAGGAGTCTGTGGAGAAAGTGGCAAGAGAGGTAAGAGTGAAGTGAAGACTGACAGAATTTATGAAAGAGTGGTCTGAGCAATTTTGTTATGAATATGGATAATAGATAATGGGTTGGCTCTAGAGTTTAAAAGATGATGACGTTACTACTTATTTGTTGCCATTAAGAAATTGCAAAACAATTTTAATGACTACAGGGTTTTCCTTGAAACAAAGACCTCCTTTTTTAATACCCAATGTTCTTGTGATTTTGATGGCAATGATTCTTACAATAGTAGCCCCTGAGGAAATTCATTTAGGGAACACTAAAGGAAAGTGGAGCTGTACATCATAGATATGAGCTGTCTATAATATATAACAGAGTGTGAATTCTAAAGGAAAAGTGGTTTTAATGATGTTACCAAGTATATATGAATTCAAAAAAGATAATGAGGATATAAGAGCACATCTTAACTGGTCAATACCCCACATGATCCACTGATAAGCTAAGGACCTCTAGGAAGGGCAGAAGATTCATGACTATACAAACTTTGGTACCTTTTTAGAAAGACTAAGATGAGCATCATACGGTGTGAAACAGTTTTAAGCTGAGTCACTGAAAGCATACATTAGTGACATCACAGATCCATTTGAGTAAGTATTCATTCATTTGAAACATGGAGCAATGCAACTTGCCATCACATAGAATTTGATACAAATAACAATCAAATACTGGTTAGTTCTTGGATGTAGTGGGAAGGTTTCATTGTCATTTGATCTCACTTCTATCTCATTTTTCAGGATGGGATTGCACAATGTAGTTTTGGTGATATCTGGCATACTTTGACATCTTAGTTATAGATACTGCTTTTTAAAGTAATTGCGATTAAGACATTCTTGAAAAAATAAATCCGTAAGGCTGTCACAAAAATATAGCTTTAGTATACAGTTTGAAGTCTCTGGAACCAACACAAATAATAGTTAGAAATGACAGTACAAAGCAATAGAATGTTCAGCACCCAAGAGAAATTCAGGGTCTATAGCTGCGAATAATGTATAAGTGAATTAAATCTCAAAAAGTAAATTTCTAATTCATAAAAATATAATTTTCCGAGATGATTCATGTTGAGGACAACTGGAATACAAAGGACTATTGTAGAAAATTAACTAAACTTTTCAATCCACAAATAAGATCAGGAATTGATCATTATCATTGTTTTAAATTTATTTGGGGATGCTTCACTTCCAGCTGCATATAACTTCTAGAATCGCTTCAGGAGTGACTCACAGTACCTTTTGGATAGATGAGTTATATATTCTAGCACTTGAGGCAGTTGGGTGTGCATCAAAATATTGAATATTGACAAAACTTCACAGAACCACAGAATATTAGATTTGAAAGGGACCTTAGAATTCTTCTAGTTTAAATATGAGAAAACCGGTGAATAGACTTGTTGAAGATCCTACAGGCATTTAGCTACATAGACTCTAATTAAACACAGGTTTTGTTTTTTTTTTTTACCTTAAGACCTATATGTTTAAACTTATTAAAAGGGTTATGGAAGATAGGGGGATTATCTAATATCATGTCCTATTTAAAAATATTTAATATGTATTACAATAAATTTTCTCTCCTCACTTTTCCCCCTTCTTTCCAGTCTCCATGGCTTTGTTCATAATAATTCTTCAATTTGAAATGCCATCCCTTCTCTCCTGTTTTTACCCCACTCGTGATTTAAGATCAGCTTATGTCCAACTTACTCCATAAATATTCCTTTGGTTATTTGAGCCTTAGAAGCATTCCCATTCTTCTAAATTTTCATAGTAATAACACAAAGAGATCCAACAAATTATTGAAGTATATGTTAAAATATTCACAGTATTTATAATTGGAAAAATTCTCAAATATATTTGTATATGTACTTCCCTGAATAATAAAATCCTTCTGTCAGAGAGAAAAGTAAAAGCAAGTATAATAAAGATAGCACTGCTCTTTGCTTATAATGGATTAAGAAAAAGCTTTAAAATTAATGGACACTATCACAATTTAATTTCAACAGGAATTGCAGAATTGTTAATTGCTGGTTAACTAGTCAGAATAGTTTGTTATTAATGGGGAGATTTTTCTATATTCCATGAAAATCATCAGAAAACTTGGATGAATTCTATATCATAAAGAAAAGCTAAAATTTCCCTCAAATAAGTAAGCACATGATTCTGCTTTTTCTGCCAAGTAGAATGATAGTTAGACTGAAAAAAAGAAATGGATTGGAAAATAAAATTCTATTCAGAATAAAAAAAATAAATGGAACAAAAATAATTGATATTTTGTTCATATCCAATATAAGTTGGGAGATACTAAGAAAGCAACTAGTTTATCTTGATGAGTGAGGAAGCACGGTATTGTAGAAAGAGCACTAGATTTGGAGTCAGATTATGTGGGTTCAAATTCTGGTAATTAACATAACCTGGATTATGTGGGTCACTTGAGGCTACAGTTTTCTCATCTATAAAATGAGGGGTCTGGAGAAGAATTATCCATTCCATATCATGGAGTTAGGGGCACAGCATCACCATGATATGGAAAATATTTGTAAAATTATTTAGCCCTCCCTTTATATCAGAGAAGAAATCTGAATTTTTCTCTTTTCTTTTCTTTTTTGCACTGAATGTGGTGACTTTATTGATGTTACCCAATATGGACTCTAGGATTCTCCCCACTACTACAGTGCTACTTTGGGGCAAGGATGTAAATGGGGCATGGGATCCCCAGTGTAGGAACATAAGTTAAGGATGTGGACTCCCCAGTGGTGGAATGCTTTGGGGGGGGGGCTGGGATGAAAATCCATGGTTTTCCACTTTTTTTCCTTGGACTAAACATTTGCTATACCCACATTCATTGTCATACCAAGAAATGAGGTTGACAAAATCGTTATGGAGGCTGGTAGAAGAGTGGGTGTTGCTGTTATAGTCACAGGATACAACCTGGTCCTCTGTGTAGCCCAAGATGCTCTTCAAGGATTCCTCTGATGCTTGATTCACCACTTTCTTGATATCATTATATTTAACAGGTTTCTTCATCTGACAGGTCAAATCCACAATACATACTTTAGGAGTTAGAACATGGAAGGCCATGCCTGTAAACTTCCCATTCATCTCAGGTATGACTTTGCTTATAGCCTTAGCAGCACCAGTGGAAGTGGGGATAATATTTTGGGAAGTGCCATGCCCATCATGCCACAATTTACCAGAGAGGCCATATACTATCTTCTGTGTAATGTTAATGGCATGGATTGTAGTCATTAATTCTTCTGCAATGCCAAAGTTGTCATGAATGACTTTGGCCAAGGGGCCAAGCAGTTGATAGTTCAGGAGGCATTACTGACAATTTTAAGGAAAATATCTTATTTATGATTGTTCAATTTCATCATGAACATTGGGGCATGAACAAGGGGAAGAGTTAATTACCCACTTGGCTCCATCCTTCAAGTGAGCCCCAACCTTTTCCATGGTGTTAAAAGATACCAGTGGAAACATATTTGGTTCCAGCATCTCCCCCTTTAATATTGGTGGATCACACTCCTAGAAGATGGTAATGGCTTTTCCATTGATCACCAGCTTTTTGTTCTTAGCTTTGACAGTCCTCTTGAACTTGCCATGGGTGGAATCGCTTTGAAAGGTATAAACCATGTAGTTGAGGTCAATGAAGGGGGCATTGATGGTCACAATGTGTACTCTGCTTATGTTTAATGCTGTCCTGGTCACTGAGCACCCAAGATGACCAAATCTATTGACTCCAGTCTTCAACATCTTGTTTCCAAGATATAACTGAAGCAGTAGATTGTGCTTGGAAGAAGATCTGAAAGCCTCTTTTTTGTTTGTTTGTTTGTTTTATTTGGTGTTTACAGTATTAAAAGATAAAACATGTTCATATTATGCAAAACTACACATATATTTTATGCATTTCTGAGTGTCTCGACTTGTTCTGTATCATCTTTTGGTGTTTGCATGTCATCTACAGCTTCCACAATTCACAAAAAACTACCTCTTAATTCCTTATGCCAACCCTCAAAATAACAAAAACGTTGAGATGGGGAAAGGATAACTGTTATATGGCATCAAAATTTTCTTTCACCTCTAAATCTATCCTTTATGCTTTATAAACTGGCCAGAAATTGGCCCACATCCTATGGTTCTGAAAGTACATGTGAATATGATTATTAAACTACCTCAGTGGTCTTTGAAAGATTATGGAAGATGGAATAGACAAGGTGGAGGAAAGACATGTATTGTTCTCGGTTTTTAAAGGGATTATAATGAAATTGTGAACCCATACACTAGTGAGTTTCAGTTTAGTTATTAGAAAAAAAAGTGTTAAGCATATATAAAATGAATAATTAGCAAACATTTATAGAAGGAAGTGGTTATAACAATAAAGCAGCTTAGTTTCATTCAGAACAAGTTGTGCCAGAATAATGATTTTTTTTTTTGTATATGATTCTTAAGCTGAGAATTTAAAGGAATGCTTTGGAAAAACTTACCTAGATTTTTGCAAAATATTTGACAAATTCATCTGGCCAATTTTTGTAGGTATTATATACCAGATAATAATACAGTTATGGAAATTCTAAACTGTTTGAATATCAGTGCCTGAAGATTATTTTTAGTGGATTTATAAAACTTACAAGGAGGTCTCTAATGGAGTATCCCAGGAATGTGTCTGTCCCAATTTAACATTATTATTAATCATTTGAATGATCACATAGCTGCTATGCTTATCAATTTACATATGATATAAAAATTGGGGGGAGGGGCTTGGAATGCCTAACAAATATAATAGAGTCATTATTCAAAAAGATATTGATGAGTAGAACACTGGCTATATGATTGAATTTAATAAAATGAAATTTAACCAATATGACATTTAATAGGAAGAGGGAACCTTATTTATAATGGAAAAAAAGGTGGAAACAAAGTAACCCGGCAATGCAATACAACAACAACAACCACCATGGCCAACCCCCCCACCCCCATGCCCCATGCCTGGCTCTGGGACCCTGGCAAATTCTACCTCTGAAAAAACTTCTCTATAATAGACAAAATAGAGGCTTCTAAAATAAGATCAAGGGAAATATAAAGATGTCCATTGCCACCACAAATTTGAAATAATTTTAAAAATATTAAATATAATGATAAGACAAAAAAGGTAAATTAGGTGAATGAATATATCCAGGAATCTTTGAAAAAACTTTGCTTTTTCTGATTACTTGATGGTTTAGTTAGAGATCACTAGATATTCAACTGAAATTAGTTGAAAATTGATAATAAATTAAGGGAGCAGGTTATAAAATGAATTCACACAAAAAATCACCTTTTATACATATCACAAATAAACACTCGAGGTAGGTATAGAAAAAGAAATTCTATCAAAGTATCTATAAAATGAATCAAACAACTGGAAATCTACTACCAGGAAACACATAGGAATTATAGCAATACAAATACAAAACACCCTTTAGAGAAATAAAAGAGAAAAGTAATTACAGACATGCTAATTGCTCATAAATGGATCATGATCATTTGATTTAAAAAATGACAACACAATCTTAGTTATTTTTATTAATTTAATTCTATGACAATCAAAATAATGCAGAGTTATTTTACTGAATTAGAGAAAATAATAGTAAAATTCATCTGGTCACAACAAGGGTCAGGAATTTCAATGAAACAATAATTTAAAAATAGAAGTGGGAAGACAGGCATTCAAACAGCACTAGATCACAAATTAATTTGAAAAAAACAATAATCATCAAAACTGGTGCTTATTCAAATATTTGGGTGTCTATATCTATACCTGTAGGAAATAACTGAAAGCAAAGTATACGTTTATTCATTAACTATGAATGACTGAAAAATGTGGTATAAAATGTAATGAAATACTCTTTCACCATAATCCAATCCAATAATTCAATGAATCTAATCCAATAAACATTTATTGAGTACCTACTATGTGCCAGGCACTATGCTAAGCACTGGGGATATAATTCATAAAAGACAGACCCTCTCCTCAAGGAGCTTACAATCTAAAGCAACAAATAACACATAAAAGCAGGCAGAAAAAACAGGGTGGGGAGGGGTAGGGTGAGGGATCTACTCCTAGGGGCTACCTGGAGTGGAGACATCTTGTTCCATAGAGGTGGAAACAGAGAGGGCAGTGCATACAAAACAGAGTGAGTAGAGAGTTCAGTTATTTCCCCCTATAAAAAACAATATAGGGAGGAGTTTGATATTTCACCTTCCAAGCCTCTAAACAGAGAACAGAGGAGGCCAAGGGAGGTAGTGTTATTCAAGACTTGAGTTATCAGCCTTGTAGTGAATTTAAAAGTGTTTAGATTATCCTAAGAAAAGGTTATTGTTCCTTGCAGTTGAAACCAGGCAGAGCAGCAGATGCAAACTAGAATAAGAAATGATTAGAGTTAAATTCATACAAACCTATTAAAAGTTGCATAAACAAATGGAGAATAAAGTGAGCAAAAGTAGAACAATTTATAAAGCCACATTGATTTAATGGAAAACTATATAAAATTCAAATAAAACAAATAAATAAATGGATGGATGGATGAATAAACAAATAGGTAAATGAAGGAATGAATGAATGGATAAATAAATAAATATTTTTTTTTGAAATTTGATCAGTGCAATGGCCAATTATGACTCCAGAACATTCGTTGATTGACAAGAAGTCCAAAATGAAGCTTGAATTTTTCGACATGACCAATATATGAACTTATTTTACTTAAATATTTTTGTCATAATGTAGGACTTTTATTTTGGAAAGGAAAACTTACTTGCTGGGAAAATTGAGTAGGTAGTTTTGGTATTTTTTTAAGAGAGGGGAAAGCATCAGTGGAACATAAAACATATATGTTTATGTATATGTTTATTTATATAAGTTTGTACATATATGCATACACATATATGTGTATATATATATGCATGCATGTATATGTGTATATATGTACGGGACAAGAAGGAAGTTCAGAAGGCTTCATGGAAAAATGGAGCATCTTTGGTATAATCATGTTAACTTTGACTTTAAATTAAAATTTTAAAAACAAAACTTTATATAAGAGAGGTTCATGGTTTTACATACACAAAAAATTATTGTGAAAAGCAAAATCTCACCTAAGATTAAACAATCAACTTCAAAAGGGCAAGACATAATTCATGTGGGAAATAGCTGGAGATTTTGGTAGATTACAAATTCAATGTGCTTTATAAGGTGCTTTCCTTCCAGTAGCCCAAGGAGGTAAATGGAATAAGATTTATTTCCATTTTAAAGATGAGAAAACTGACACTGAGATATTAAATGACTTTACTTCATCATACAATTAGGGACAAAACTGGGATTTACACCTAGACAATCTGATTAATTTCTTTTTTTGATAGATAGTAGACTGGAAAATAGATTTACCTAGGAAATCTATTTACCCAAATTAAAAAAAAATAAACTTAACAAAATCATTGTTGTTAATATTGTGGATAAGGTGGCAAATTATGAACTAGGCAGTAGTAAAAATTAGGTGGATTCAGAAATAGTTGAATGACTAGATATAAAGTATAATCTTTAATCATACTGTCAGTCTGGTCAATCAGGTATATAATACCCCAGAGTTCTGTACTTAAGCTTGTACTTTAAAAAAATAATCAGTTTCTCATATTTTATGCTCATTTGCTAAGGATGCATTACTAAGTGAATATAAACTGCACTCCCATGCCCAAAGCACCCAGGCAAAATTTTTTTTTTATTCAGTTTTTTTCTGGTTTGCAAAAAACTATAAGGATTAGCAATTACAATGATAGAATCAGTTTATTTTATAATTATGTGGATTAAAGAATACAATAAAAATTTAAGTCAGGGAAAGAAAATATAAATGAAATGGATAGTGACAAACTGCTACTGCAAGATTTGTTTGGTTTGCTCACTATAAAACTGTGTTCAATTGCACAATTTTAAATTTACTAGAGAGGCAGTAAGTAGAGATGAACATGCAGCAGATAAACATTTTGGTGTTTTGACAAAAACAGTCAAAGAAGGCATAAATACTTATCAATGATGGACAAAGTAGACAGACTTCAGAAAAACATGGAAAGATTTAAGTGGACTGATGGTGAATGAAGTGAGCAGAACCAGGAGAACATTGTACACAGTAACAGCAATATTGCATAATGATCAGCTGTGATAGACTTGGCTCTTCTCAGCAATACAAAGATCAAGACAATTCCAAAGGACTCATGATAGAAAATTTTCTCCACATTCAGAAAAAGAACTGTGGGATCTGAATGAAGATTGAATCATACTATTTTTCCTTTTTTTTTTCTTTTTTGAGGTTTTGCCCTTTTGTTCTGATTCTTCTTTCACAACATGACTAATGTGGAATTAGGTTTAATGTGATTGTACATATATAACCTGTATCAGATTCCTTGACATCTTGGAGAAGGGGGAGGAAAGGGAAGGAGGGAAAAAAAATTTCCAACTCAAAATCTTATAAAAATGTATGTTGAAGACTATCTTTACATGTAACTGGAAAAAATAAAATACTATTAAGATTTAAAGAAATAAAATAATAAAATGAATACCTACTGAACCACACTATTTTTTGCTTTCTTTCATTTTTTACCTGTTTATTTTAGTTTTCTTATACAAAATGACCAATATGGAAATGTTTTCTATAACTGCACATGTGTAATCTATAATTTATTGCTTGCCATCTTGGGGGAAGCAAGGAGGGAGAGAGGGGTTGGAACTTATAATTCAAAACTTTAAATAAAAATGTTAAAAAAAAATAAATTGTTAGCTCCTTGAAGGACGGTACTATAACATGTCTCTCATATCCTCCACAACACCCAGCACATGCCTTTGTGCATAACAATAAAATATTTCTTGATTATTTACTGGTAGTTAATCAAGAACCAGGCAGCATAAAATGAATTTAAATTCTTTGATCCATTACTGTCTTGTCAATTTTGACTACTGAACATCATTCTCATGTTTCCTTTTCTCCAGTTGTACTTCTACCACAAGTTCTTCATCTCTTTCCTAAACTATTATAACAGCCTCTTTCTTCTGCCAGTCTTTTTTTTCCTATCTACTCTAAACCATACCCAGTTGAAATTCCTGAATCACATTTCTATATCATCCCTTAATGAAAAATCTCCAATAATGTCTTATTATACAAACTCATGGCTTTGATATTTGAAGTTCTTCACAGAGTCCTCTCTCCTTTTCCAGGTTTGTTGCCTTTAATTCACCTTCATACCTTCTTAAGTTCCTTCCCACTGGCATTCAAATGGGCCTTTTCCTCTTGTACCTTCCCTCTACCCTCAGCTAGAACATTTTGCTCTTAGTTTATCTTTCTTATTTTTTTAATATATTTGTTATGTACCTTATATATTTACAATTTTTCCTCCCACCTTAGAATATAAAATACATGAGGGCAAGGATTGTTTTTACCTTTATTTTTATCCTCAGTGAAATGACTTTCACATGGGAATTGATTAATAATAAAAGCTTTTGGGAGGCAGCTAGGTGGCACAGCAGATAAAGCACCAGCCTGGGATTCAGGAGGACCTGAGTTCAATTCCAGTCTTAGACACTTGACACTTACTAGCTGTGTGACCCTGGGCAAGTCACTTAATCCCCATTGCCCCACAAAAACAAAAAAGCAAAAAATAATAATAATAAATGCTTTTGGAGGGCAGCTAGTTGGTACAGTGGATAAAGCATTGGCCCTTGATTCAGGAAGACCTGAGTTTAAATCGGGCCTCAGACATTTAACACTTACTAGCTGTGTGGCCCTGGGCAAGACACTTAAACCTCATTGCCCCACAATAAATAAACAAACAAACAAATAAGTAAATAAGTGAATGAATGAATGAATAAATGAATGAATAGCAATAAATAAATAAGCAATTGATTGGATGGGTAAATGAATGAATGAATGAATGAATGAATATATAAATGACTGGGCGAATAAATAAATCCCCAAATACTGAGACAGTGTCCAAAATTTTTAGGGAACCAGTAAGATGGGTATAATTAGTACTCTAACCAAGGTTTTGGGGTTTTTTGTTTGTTTTTATCATTTTTTTAGCCATAGACAATCACAGAAGCTCTAATGGATTGTCTTCAATCAGCCATGTTGTTGGTAAATATCACTGATTGTAGTAACTGTAAAATTAGTATAGAGCACAATGATCATAGTTCTGTAACTGTAAGTCACCTCAGAGAAATGAGAAATATATACCCTTCTGCACAGTTGTATTGTTCAGTCACTCAGTCCTGTCCAATACTTTGTAGACAACAATACACAAATACTATCCATTGTGTTTTCTTGGCAGAGATACTGGTAGAGTTTGCCATTTCCTTCTCCCAGTGGAATATGGATAATAAAATTAAAGTGACTTGAACAGGGTCACACAGTTAGTGGTGGCTAAGGCTGGATTTGAACTCAGGTCTTCCTGACTCAAGGATTGGTGAATCTCGAGTCTTAAAAAGCTCCTTAAAATGCTAAGCTAAATAACTTATCCAGGACCTCACATAAGAGTTTGGAAATCAAGCCTTTCTGGCTTAGAGAATGGCTCCCTATTCATTTTTCCTACTGCCTTATAACACGTAGCATTCAAATACGCTGAAGAGAATGCTCTGGTGTTGGGGACACTGAAGGAGTATTAAAGTAAGATTATAAAATGTTGAGAAAAAATACTGCAAAGTGTCAGGTATCCTATCAACTGGTCATGCCCTATACTATGGTGAACAAATTTTTAGCACCTAACCTTCATATCACTCTGAATCAGGGTAAACATCTATGTAGGCAGGTAAATCTGAGCCTTCATTTCCCAGGCTGAGTTTTTGAACCAACATCTATTTTAGTTTCAAAGTCTCTTGAACCGTAGAGGAATCAAGTAACCTTCTTGTGGCCCCTTGTCCAGGGATTGCCATTACTACCCACTCTCTGAATAAGATTATAGACTACAACAACTGTTCCTTGTGGTTTATTATGGAAATAATTAGAGATGTGGAATTCACTGCCTTCTGAAACATCACAATAAACCCCTGTAATTGAATCTCTCAAAGTGTTAGATATATCCTCCCTCCCTATACCAAGCCTAAATCTACCTCCCTATAGTTTACACCCATTGTTCCAAAATCTGTCATATAGAATTAGGTATAGAAACAGAATGCAAAATAAATATGTTAGATAAAAACATAGGTAATTAGGGTAAGAAAGCATGAGGAATTTAGGGCATGAGGGAATATTTTGTTTGAAAGATTGTGTTTCAGTTGAGTCTCATGAAAGTGAGTATATGAGATAAAAATTACAGTGGAATGCATTCCAGGCATAGTCATTGGCCATTGTGAAGGGATAGAGACAGGGGATGTCATCTCATGTTCAAGGAATAAAGAGGTCAAATATATACAGCTCCCTTAAAATTCAACTTTCTTTTCTTGTAGGAAAATAACTACTGAGATTCTTTCCTTCCAATTCAAACTCTAATTAAGGTTTAAAAGTGTCCACATAAGATAAAATATAGATACTTAATTAGCCTGTCTCTAGTGGTATACCAGGCTCAGATCTAGCTGTGATGATACTGAGTCAGGGAAAGTCAACATATGTATTGTAAAAAAAAAAAAAAATTAACTATTACTAATCTAAACTGAAAAAAATATATAATTGGACTTGTATGAAAAATTGGGGTGTAAGTCCTACCATGATCGCCATTCAAATGTGGAAATATATTAACTGACTTCCTAACCTGGGGCCTAATCTGGGGGCCTAATCTCACTGGGGGTCTAATCTGTGGACTTTTGACTAGCTGGCTATCTGACTGCTATTAATTTAATATGGGCTATCTTAAAATTCTCTCCACATTGCTCCCCTCCCAAATTGATAAACAATTGATTAAGAAGCCTCTTAATTAAATAATCAAAGCAGAATTTATTTATAAAAGTCAATGTAAACGATAAGGGTTAAGAAATGCAAATTATATAATCTGTCTGCTTTTAAAACAATAAACAACATTGTGGCCTCTTGCTTTAGGGTATGCTCCAGCTTTCTCCAACTTTCACTCTTTTTCTCCTTCACTCCAGCTTCACTTTCACTGTTCCACTCCTTTTTTCAACACCAAGCCCCCTTCACTTTGTCGACCTCCCTGAAAACCCCTTAGTGTCCTCACCTCTGTTGCCAACCCCCTGGCATCTCTAGCATCTCTGTATCATAGCCCTATCTTGCTGTCTCCAACCTCCTGTACTGTCCTCCCCCTTCAGCGTCTCTAGTGTCCCTTTTTATTTGCTCTCTCTCAGGCTGAGATGGGAGGTGGCTGAAGCAAACCCCAGCATCTCTAAGAGTTTTTGTGTGCCTCCCTGCTGTGCCGTGCCACACCCATGGCTCAGGTTTTTGTAGGTGCAGCTTAGCTCAGCTCAGAAGGCCCCCCCCAACCCCCCACCCCCCACCCCGCAGCTGAAGCAGAGGGGGAGGGGCCCTAGCTCCTTTTATACAGAAAAAGCCCCTGAGGGCCTAAGGCTTTTTAATCTCAGCCCAAAGGCAGGGTCCCAAAATCAAAATAAATTCCCACAGCCCCCCCCCCCATTTGCTTCGACAAGAAACAAGGCCTGTTTCCTTGATGAAGCAGCAAAACAAAATACCATAACCTATGCTAGGACACAATGCCAATAACAACACAGGAAAAGAAAATTTTGTCCAGAAGGGCAATTGCTCATGGACTTGGTCTTTGACAATGTCCACAGAGGGAAGGCCTCTGTAGAAAAAGCACATTACAGATGGTGTATGTGGGAAGAAACAAAAATGTCCATTTAAATTCTTTTAAATCCTGTCTTTGAAGGAGGATTGAGATGTCATCAGGGGAACTGGACTCTGGTCTGGATTCTGGTTTCTGGTTGTTTCTGGATACAGGCTATCTCTGGAACTGCTGGTTGTCTCTGGATTCTGGTGGATTTTTACTAGTCTTTAGCATAGCATTGTACAAATGTTCAAATTAAATAGTGTAAGTTCTTCAAATAGTGAAAGTTCTTCAAAATATACAAAACAAATTTGAACTTTATACATACACAACATATTAGAGTCCCCCCTTTTGGAGGATGTTTATATCCATAAGCAATAGAAAATTGAGAGAGTTATAACATTAATAACAGTTTTTACCACTATATGTCTGGATCAAGGCCAAATTTAGTAATGTGTCTGTGATGACACCTGAAAATGTTACCATACCACATCATGTGATGCATAGATATACAATAATAGTGCTAGGCCTCAGGTGGATGGATTCTAACCATGCCACCAAACCGAAAGAAAAAGCCAAGTTAAGGTAAACCAGGTGCATGGGCTGGAATTTCCATGACACCAGACCATTTGGGGAGTGAGAGATGTGCCCTACATAGCTGCTATTATCAGCAAACTATGAGTTTACTTCATGTATTTGAATTGAGGGAATCCTGTCTCCAGGTTTCGCTGAATGACTATTCTCTCAGCCTCCATTAGGGCATCTTACTTGTATCTGTCTCTCCTCCTGTTGTATATATATTCTCTCCAAGGCCTGCACTGTGAAATTGAACCATCTCCATCAAGCTCAGTGTAAGAGCAATTAGTCTCTGAAATGGTAAGTTTCCATAATTCATAAATCTCATATTAATTTCACCAAAGACAATATCCTGATAAAAATGTGTGTTATGATGCATAACTAAATATACACTTGCAATATATACAATAATTCCAAACCATACCCAGAGTCATATGGGAAAGTGCTATAATGACCAATACAACAAAATTACTACTCATTCACTAAGGATAATAAAAGCTACATACATAGGCACAATGACATTTTAATGATAAATCAATATAAATTACTGATAATATTAAACATTATTGCAAAATCTCCATTATACCACATCATTTTTTCAATAAAATTCTCTTTCTAGTACAATGACAATAACAGATACTTGAATTGATAAACAATTTATCAAAAACAATTTTAAACATCAGCATATTTGAAATGATAAACAATTTATCAAAAGAACTAAAATATCAGTGAGATTCAATATGTACATTAATTGTCTTATAAATCAAATAATAGGGTTCAATAACCCTTTTTAGAAGTTAGAGCCATATGCTTTTTGTGGAGAAGTTCTTCACCTACAAATGGTGCAGGTGGAACGAGATGGTGAGGACTGAACAGGGGCCAAGCAGGAACAGGAGCAGCAACACCAGCAGGCTGGGGCGCCCGCTTCAATTCTGCCACAGCTGGAAGATGCTGGAAATCCAACTGTAAAGATACTTGGAAAGAATTTTTTTTAGAGCCACAAGTGGCTTAGCAATTTCAGTAAAACAGGGTATCCATCGCCTGCAATACCCAGCTGCTCCCAGAGTGGCCCTTAGCTGCTTATTAGTTAATTCTGCCACTCTTTGGGCTTCTAATAAGCAATCATAATATGTGTCCCCAACCTTAAGGGTCACATGATGTTTCTTACTCTGGGGAGGAGAATGGAATAGAGTAAGAGGATTAATGTATTTAAAGTCTAGAAAAATAAAATTTTCAGTATTTACTGTTGTTCATTCCTCCCCTGTACACCATCATTTTTCCATATTTCCCTGATCTGTACCCCTTTGAGAGGGTCTGTGACTATATTCATTTTTCTCCTTTATATCTCTCTGAAAAGGCCTATAACTGTTTTGACTCTGCTTCTCTGTATTTCCCTGATAAGATGTATATCTATTTTGATTTTGCTTGTAATAAGGCCTATAATTACCCTGATTCTGTCCTTCTGTACCTTCCTGATAGGGTCTTCTAAAGTTATTCTGATTCTGTTGGTAATAAGGCCTGTAATTGCCTTGGTTGTTCCCTCTCTGGTAAAAATTTCTCTGATTATTTTTATTTCCCCTAAAAAAGTCTTTAAGACTTTCTGTCATTACCTGTTTCAATTCATACCTTCTAGTTCTACACTCTCTCAACAACTGTCCTTGCTTCTCACAATATTGGCACACTTTAGGGGTCTTATACTGATTTTTAACTGTTTGACCTGAGAGCACTGGTGCTAGAATGTTTGTGCTTTTAGACTTAGTAGCATCCTGCATGAAGGGCTTCTACTGACCTGCTTTTAAAGACTGGTCTACATCTTTTTGTGAATTCAGGTCATTTTTAGCAGAGGGAGCTCTGGCATCCCTTTGAACACATGACTCACTATGGGTACAATTCTTTCTCTCTCTCCAATATTGTATAAGAAAATACCATGCTATAATATTAGTAATGGAGAGGAAAAAAATTACAATTGCTAGAGCTATTATTACTTTACCATAATGTGGCTCAAAATTAGTCAAAATGTCCGCAGTAATATTAACCATGGGCTCAGTGGGTAAAACAGACATTATGAGGTCCCAGAACAAACCAATGAAAAAAGGCAAGAGGTTAAAAAAAAAAATCAGTCATTGTTCAGTTTAAACACTAAAGCTTTTCCCTGCTAGAGGCTTTCAAAAAAAAGAAAAATTAGGGAGGCAGAATGGAAAAAAACAAAACAAAACAAAACAAACAAACAAACAAAAAACCTTTGTTTTCTTTTTATAAAATTTTTTTTTTACCAGGTTAGTAACTCCTAGTGGCTCACCAATCTTTATCAAAAAAATAATAATTTAACTTACCTAATCTGAACAATTATAGAACTGTACCTATATGAAAATTTATGATTATGTGAAAAATTATATCTATAGAAAATTATAATTGGGCAATAAATCCTGCCATGGTCACCATTCAAATATAAAAAAATATTTTAACTGACTAATTTGGGGGGACTAATCTATCTGAGTGACTAATCTTACTGGAGGACTAATGTGGGGACTTTTGACTGGCTGGCCCTCTGACTGCTTTTAATTTCCTATGGGCCGTTTATAAAATTTTCCCCACTACTCTGCACCCAAATTGATAAGCAAAAGATTAAGAAGCCTCTTAATTAAATAATCAAAGCAGAATTTATAAAAATCAATGTAAACAATAAGGGCTAAGAAATGCAAATTATAAAACCTGTCTGCTTTTAATACAATAAGAGCCATTGCTGACTCTTGCCCTTGGGGTATGCTTTAGCTTTCTCCAACTTTCACTCTTTTTCTCCTTCACTCTAACTTCACTTTCACTGCTCAGCCCCTTTATCCTAACTCCAAGCCCCCTTCACTTTGTTGACCCCCCTGAAAAGGCCTTTAGTGTCCTCACCTCTGTTGCCAACCCTCTGGTGTCTCTAGCATCTCTGTATCATAGCCCTTCCTCACTTTCTCCATCCTCCATACCTTTCTCCCTCAGCATCTCTAGTGTCCCTTTTTATTAATTCTTTCTCAGATGAAATCCGGGGCTGTCTGCCCCCAGGGCCGGCAGAGTCTGTGCTCCCCAGGCTGAACTGGGGGGTAGGTGAAGCAAATCCCAGCATCTCTGAGGGTTTTCGTGTGCTTCCCTGCTGTGTGCACAGCCTTGGGCAGTGGCCTGCGGTTTTTCCACCACACAACTTAGCCCAGCTTAGAGGCCCCCCTGAAGCTGAAGTGGAGGGGGAGGGGATGCTCTGCTTGTGGAGCCTGAGGCTATTTTCAATGCCCACAGTACACTTTTGGAACATATTTTTGTCTGTGCATCTGTGCATGCATGTGCATGTATGTCTCTATTTATATAGAGACATACAAATATATATATATATATATATGAACACATGCAATTAGAGATATAATAAGTATAAGCAAATAGATACATATATTTGTGTATCTACACAAACACACACACATATACATATATATATATATACACACATATCTATCAATATCTATCTATCTACTTATCATAGATCTATCTACCTGCCATTGTCTGTATCTATCTGTCTGTCTACCTGTATGTCTGTATATATGTCTGTCTGTCTATTTATCTATCATCTATCTATCTATCTTTCTATCTATCTCTCTATCATCTATCTCACTTTCAAGGTCTTATCTAATAGGATTCTCTCTATGATTCTTGAAGATGAAAGCACTGAATAGGTCACATATATCACCTTCTCATATTTGAATGTAAGCAGTTTTCCCCCTATGTTTAGTTCCTTATGGTTGTTCATTTGTGTTTATTTATTTATGTTTCTCTTTAACTCTGTGTTTGAACTTAAAGTTTCCTATACAGTTCTAATCTTTTCTTCTGAAATGCATGGGGGTGCTTTATTTCATTAAAGAACCATTTTCCCCCTGCAAGATTACACTAAATTTGCTGGGTAGGTTATTCTTTGTGTGTGTGTGTGTGTGTGTGTGTGTGTGTGTGTGTGTGTGTGTTTTTCAGGGCAATGAGGGTTAAGTGACTTCGCCAAGGTCACACAGCTAGTAACTGTCAAGTGTCCAAGGGCAGATTTGAACTCAGGTCCTCCTGAATCCAGGGCTGGTGCTTTATCCACTGCACCACCTAGCTGCCCCTCGGTAGGTTATTCTTGATTGTAACCCTTTGTCTTCTAAAATAACATTCCAAACTGTCTAATATTTATCTTTTGGAATGATATAACTTGCATGATCTTGACTGTGTCTCCTTGCTACTTGATTTTTTTTTTAAATTTCTAACTGATTATAGTAATTTTCTTTTGACTTAGAAACTCTAGAATTTGGCTATAATACTCCTAGGAATTTATACACTCATACATGAATGTATTTATCTATGCATGTAAGTACACATGTATGTATGTATGCACGCACACTATATATGCAAATATAAACACATGTGTATATGCATCTACATATACTTATACACAGAGATATATAGATGTGTAGGGATATAGATATGGGTATGGTATAGATATGGATATGGATATAGGTAGATGTGGACGTGGATGTGGATTTAGATATAGATACAGACACACACATCTTCTCTTTGAGAAGGAAGGACAAACATCTGTGAGTACCAGAAGATGACCCACTGGGGACCCAACTGGCCAGTTCCAGTTGGACAATTCTGCTCCTTCCTTCCTTCCTTTCTTCCTTCCTTCCTGATTTTCTTCCTTCCTTCTTTCCCTTCCTCCCTCCACATGGAGCATCTTACACTTACATGTGGGTATTCTGTCCAAAGAAATATAAATTTCTTGAAATAGATCTTTCTTAAGCCAAACTTTGTTAAAACCTATTTGGATTCAAATGAAGCTGTCTGACAACGTGTTAAACCCCAATCATTCTGACCCTGATGTATTGGCCAACAATGCTCTGCAATCCAAACCTCAGTTGGTCCTTGTTTGGGTTTTGTTGTCTCACTTATTTTGTTTGTCCTTCCTTTTCATAGAGAACCAATGACATCAGAATCACTAAAATAATTACCTCCTCCTTCTATTCTTCCTTCTCCTTCTCCTCCTCCTTCTCTCTCTTTCTCTTTCTGTCTCTCTGTCTCTCTCCTCCCTCTCTCTCCCTCTCCTTCCCTGCCTCCATTTCTCTGCTTCTCTCTGTCTCTGTCTTTTTGTTTCTTACTATGTGTGTGTCTCTGTCTTTCTCTGTCTCTCTGAGTATCTGTCTCTGTCTCTCTGTCTCTCTGAGTATCTGTCTCTGTCTGTTTCTGTCTTTGTCTCTGTCTCTGTCTCTGTCTTTGTCTCTGTCTCTGTCTCTCTGTCTCTCTGTCTGTCTCTCTCTCTCTCTCTCTCTGTCTCTCTCTGTCTCTCTCTGTCTCTCTCTGTCTCTCTCTGTCTCTCTCTCTGTCTCTCTCTCTGTCTCTCTCTCTCTCTCCCCCACCCCCCCTCTCTCTCCCTCTCTCTCCCTCTTTCTCCCTCTCCCTACCTCCCTCCCCTTTGGCTGCCCTGTGGTTGGCTTTACCAAGAAGAGTTTCTGATAGAAATTTGAATTAACAATTTCAGCTGAGGTAAGAAACATGGAGAACAGTAGCTAATGGAGAAGCCCTACAAAAATAATGAGCTATGAGCATCAGTCATTGTCAGGCTAATGCTACATTCATATGTTAGGAACACTAATCAACTTGGAAAAATTCTGTTCCATACTGTGTTGTTTTCTTCAACAGTTACAAAATTAGTCACTTATAGAATATTAAAATTGTCACTCACTATACATGAAAAGTTTTACTTTATTTTGGGATATAAGGTCCTGGAATTGCATCACAGTGCCACACATAGAAGCAAGTCGGTTTCCTGTAAATGAATGTTATTAGTTTTATTTTTTTTCCTTTCTTCACTCCAGTTCCTGTTATTCCCCTCATATAATGTGTCTCCCTTTCCCAACAAAATTCATTTTGTACCTTAATTTTTTCTCTCTGCCCATGTTGTCAATCTTGTATAGCTTGCTAGTTGTTTGGGAATCATTTTTTATTTCTCTGGGAAAAGAACAAAACTAGAATTTGATATAATAAACATAATTTATTTCAATGTGGTATCATCATTTTTTGTAGATAATTCTTCTGACAATGCAAATTGAAACATATCCTGTCATTTCTACCTTTGTGACTTTTGTCATCGATAATCAATAAACCCCTTCAAAAGAGAATCCACCCAACATGCACTAAGATATCCTTGAAGTAGCATGTAAATATATGGAAGAGATCTGTCTTTAACATAGCTCTTGCCCCATAGCTAGCTAGCTTATCTTCTTTCCCATCATACAACTTTCATTTCGAAGGCTTAGGGAAATCCCTATTTTATTGTTGAAAAAAAATGACCAAGAGAATATTAATAACTAAATAAAAATTCTCCCTTGTTAGACTACTTTTAGGATTATATTGAGGTAAAATCTGCTTCCCTTTCACCCACTCATACTAATTATATCACTGTGGCCAATTAAAATAATTCTAATCCATATTCCACAAAGCAACTCGTCCAACCTTTGAAGATAATAGTAATATACTCTCTAAGTCTTATCCTCTCCAAGGAAAGATGGTAACGGGTTAATTCAATCACTAATATTCTATTTCTAAGTTATTACTGTTAGACCACACAAATCATACTTAATAGAGAGCTAGTAAACTAGGTCTTTCTATAGGTAAACTTATTACTATGTGTTACAATAAGTTTGTATGTTTCCTATGTGAACTGAGGTATGCTGTCTACCTTGAGGCTTCATAGAGATAATACAGTTGGGGCACATTCATCTTTACCTAGACTTCTTTTAGAAGCATCAATGTTATATCTATTACATACACTCACATACATATATTTTCTTTTTCTGTCTGTTATAAACCATTGAGTTGTCTCTTGACATCTGGTAGGGACTGTAAAAAACACATTAAAAAGATATTAAAGGTACAGCCAAATGGCCTTCTAACAATAAAGGGGAGATTAAAGTGAATCATTATACAAGTGATTTGAGAAAGCATTCCATGAATATTAGACTAAGAAATGGTTTATTAATTAAAAACATAGTTATGGACTTTTTTTCTTCCATTGGCTAGGTCAGGGGGATAAAAAGGCATTCAGAAAGTACCAATTAATTTAAGCAGTCCTTAAATGTAAGTGGAGTGCCATTGTTTCTCTTGATATTTATGTGTCCTTTGAAATATATTTACCATGATATCATGTAAGTTCCATTTAGGAAAATGGTACATTTGAATGTGGGGGGGGTGCAGGGCAATGAGGGTTAAGTGACTTGCCCAGGGTCACACAGCTAGTAAGTGTCAAGTGTCTGAGGCCGGATTTGAACTTAGGTTCTCCTGAATCCAGGGCCAGTGCTCTATCCACTGTGCCACCTAGCTGCCCCGGATCCATTTGAATTTAAAGATTTGGATTTGAAAAAGAAAAGCATCAAAAATCATTTTGATAACACTTCAGGAAGCAAAAGAACATAACTGCTGAAATTCAGGAATATGCTTCAACTTTCTTCTACCACCACGAGAAATAAATCCAAAGGAAGTGAAGAATGAATTAAGAAAGTACCATTCAGAGAGAGAGAGAGAGAGAGAGAGAGAGAGAGAGAGAGAGAGTATTCTATATTACTCTATATTATCCATGTATATATTAAGAAGCACCATACATATATATGTATGTATAGATATGTGTATGTGTATGTATGTATGTGTGTGTGTATATATATATGTATATATGTATACGAATGGTGCTTTCTCAATTCTTCCTTCAATTCCTTTATATAATATATAAATTATAATGAATCATATAATATGGTATAACAAATTATATAAGATATACCATTCTATTCTATTCTGTTCTGTTCTGTTATGTTGTGTTGTGCTGTGCTGTGTTGTGTTGTTATATTATAGCATATCATATTACATTACATCATATTATTTATAGCATGCATATATATGGTGTATACGTACCATTTCTGTGTGTGTGTATGGTGTAGGAATGTGTACATATATATACATATGCCTATATATATATATATACATACACACACACAAGGTGTGTATGTATGCATGCATGCATTTGTGTGTGTGTATATATATGTATGTATGTATATATGTGTGTGTATGTATATGTATGTGTGTGTCTATGCATGGGTGTGTGTGTGTGTGTGTGTGTGTGTGTGTGTGTGTGTGTGGACATACACTAAAAGGAATGTTAGGAATCACTCTCTCCTCAAATGGTAAACTGGTGAAATTCTTACCCTTTGATACTCTTTTTTTCACTCTTTGTGGTGCTCTCATCATTCTTCATCTAATCCCACATTGGACTTCTGTTTGAACCATCCCTTCTAGTCCTTTTTTTCCCCTGTAAAAACTATATCTTAGAAAAATAGATGAAAAACTTGATTCATATTGAAATATAAAGTACTGACAGCACTAAATCTATTAATGCTATTTCTATTGGTGTATTTTCATTTTTAGTAAGAACAAAAAGACAATTTGGAAGTTTAAGCCAAAAAATGAATGTCTCACAGTGAACAATGTCTGCTATAAATATGCCTGAAGGATTGAAAATTTTATAGGGTCATGGGACTTTTTCAGGGCCAATGAAATCATCCTGAGTACATAGCAACTACTCACTCTTCCTACTGGTAAAGCTATTCTTATTTGGGTATGTATAGTCACTATGTGAAGCTGGTACCTTCCCTCTGCTTTGTTTTGGGGGAGGGGGAAATTATATAGTGTGTTAGAGGATAGAAGGTAGAGGAGAGATATAGATGGTGGCTAAAGGTGAAGGCCAAATAGGGGATACAGAGGAAATTTTGCAGGCCGCAGGGAATAAGCCAATAGATAGGAAAGATTGAAGATAAAATAAATTAAGGGATAATTGTGAGAGCACTCAACTGAAGAAAATAGGAAATCATATCACAAGTACGAGTAGAGTAATTGGGCTTTGTCAGGAGGAGAGGCATTTGTTCATCAGAGATTTGAGTTAAGGAGGAGAAAACATAGAATGGGGATGATGTCAATTGGTTTTGAGTTAGAGAACGAAGATAAAGAAGGAACTCATGCTTAGTGAATTGTTTTCTCATCAAAGTATATAGTGAGTTCTTCCTTTTTTTTTGGTGAAACAGCTAGCCAGAAAACAAATTTAATATGAAACAGATTTTGCATTATTTTATTTGTTTGGGGGTTTTTTGTGGTTGTGTTTTGGTGGGGTAATGAAGGTTAAGTGACTTGCCCAGGGTCACACAGCTAGTAAGTGTCAAACGTCTTAGGCTGGATTTGAATTCAGGTCCTTCAGAATCCAGGGTCTGTATTTTATCCACTGTATCACCTAGCTGTCCCTGATATTTGTCTTTATTTTAATAAGAATCTACAGGATGCCCCAAAAATCTTGATTAAGATGTTAGCTGTGATAGCTTAAAGTTGCACAAAGAAATATGGGGAACCTTACATTTTAATCCTAATTATCAAATTTATACCCTAACTTCTAAGTCCCTGATAAAGAATTAAAATAATATAAAATAAAAAATATATGATATAAAATTAAAAAAATATATGAACAGAAGGATCTAATAACACATTGAGCGATATTTTGGATGAAAGGAAGGAATACTAAGAAAATGAATAGGGTAGTGGAACCTAGATTATATCATTACTCCTAAAAAGACAAATAAGAACACCAGTAACTATTAAATGTATGCCTATTTTCTTGACTTTATCTTATCTCACACTTTTTTTTATAGAACCTACATTTTATTTTTTTATTTTTTTTAATGTATAAGGTATTTTATTTTTTCTGTTACATGTAAAGATAGTTCTCAACTTTTGTTTATACAAGCTTTATAATTTCAGATTTTTCTCCCTCCCCCCTCCCCTAGATAGTAGGTAATCTGATATAGGTTATGTCTATATATCTCTATACATATAGATATAGATATAGATATAGATATAGATATATACACACACATATATATATACACATAATAACATTAATCCTATTTTGGCATTAATCCTTTTTAAGCTTCTCTTGAGTCTTGTATATTGAGATCAAATTTTCTATTCAGTTCTGGTCTTTTCACCAGGAAAGATTGAAAGTCCCCAATGTCATTAAATGTCCATCTTTTCCCCTGAAAGAAAATGAACATTTTTGCTGGGTAATAGATTCTCGGCTGCAATCCAAGCTCCTTTGCCTTCCGGAATATCATATTCCAAGCCTTGCGGTCCTTTAATGTTGAAGCTGCCAGGTCCTGAGCAATCCTGACTGTGGCTCCATGATATTTAAATTGCTTCTTTCTGTCTGCTTGGAGTATTTTCTCCTTCACCTGATAATTCTGGAATTTGGCTACAATATTCCTTAGAGTTTTCCTTTTGGGGTCTCTTTCAGGAGGTGATCGGTGGATTCTTTCAATGATGATTTTATCCTCTGATTCTATGATATCAGCGCAGTTCTCCTTAATAATTTCCTGGAATATGGTGTCTAGATTCTTTTTCTGGTCATGGCTTTCAGGCAGTCCAATGATTCTCAAACTGTCTCTCCTCGATCTGTTTTCCAGATCAGTTGTCTTTCCAATGAGGTATTTCACATTTTCTTCTATTTTTTCATTTTTTTTTTCTGCTTGACTGATTCCTGGTGTCTCATGGATTCCTGATCTTCCAACTGTCCCACTTTAATTTTTAAGGCATTGTTTTCTTCAGTGAGATTATGCACCCTTTTTCCATTTGGCTAAGTGAATTTTTTAAGGTATTGTTTTCTTCAGTGAGATTATGCAGCTATTTTTTCATTTGGCCAAATGAATTTTTTAAGGCTTTGTTTTCTTCAGCTTCCTTTTCCAAGCTGCTGATTCTTTTTTCATAGTATTCTTGTTTTGCTTTCATTTCTCTCCCCATTTTTTCTTCTACCTCTTGCAATTGATTTTTAAAATCCTTTTTGAGCTTTTCCAGGAAGGCTTTTTGTTCTTGCGACCAATTCACCTTCCCTTGTGAGGCTTCAGATGTAGACAATTTGAGGCTATTGTCCTCATCTGAGTTTGTGTTGGCTTCTTCCCTATTGATACAGAAGCTCTCAATGGAGAGGGCTCTTTTTTGCTTCTTACTCATTATTGCAGCTTATTTATTTATTCTTTAAGTTGAGGTCTGCTCTGGGGGCACCAGGGTCCCTGTTTTGTGCTTCTTGTGCCGGGGTATAGGTGCTGTGTGGCCGGGCTTTTACTCTGAGGCCTTTATGGTGTGTGGAGATCCCCCGCCCTGCACTTCCTGTCTGATTGCGCTCGGCCAGCCAGGCGCCAGACCCTGGCCTGACCCGTTCGTCTCCCTGCCGGTCGGTGCAGGTAGGTTTTTCCACTGTCCTTCTTGGCCACCAGATTTTTGAACCAGGTTCTGGGAGCCTCAGTTGTCCAGCTGTGGCCCGCAGCTCCTGCTGACTTGCCCCGACACCCTCAGCGCTGGGTTGCTGCCCTGCGCTGGGCCTCCCTTTTGTCCGAGTCAGACCGACCTTTTCCTGAAGTCTTCTAAATTATCTCTGGTTGGAGAACTGTGTCTCTCTGTCTCTTTGCAGGTTCTTTAGTTTCAGAATCCGTCCAGAGGCTTGATTTAATGTTCGTTTTGAGGGAACAGAAGGAGAGCTCAGGCAGCTTGCTGCTTCCTCTCCGCCATCTTTTATCTCACACTTTTGAGAATGTTCTATACCCTTACTCAAATATACTTGATCAAAATAAGAAAGAAGGCAGACACTTGTGACTTGTGGTCTCTCATCACAAAAGACTGGTTTTCTTCTTTCACTATTAATTTTCAATGAAGTCAGACCAGAATTTTTTTTTTTCCATATTCAGTTCATTACTCCTAACCACAAATGAAATGGTATAACCAAATATATTAAATGAATGAGTAGTGTTATTAGGTGTCTAGTGACACTGACCTCCTTTCTGTTCTTTGTACAAGACACTCTATCTCTCATCTTAGGAGTTTTTTTTTTTTTCTTGGGCTGTCCCCCGCCCCATGCCTGGATTACTCTCCTTCCTCATCCCTATCTGATCCTTGGCTTCTTTCAAGTCTCAGCTACAACCTCACATTCTACAGGAAAAAAATTTCTCAGTCTCTCTTAATTCTAGTGCCTGTCTTCTCTCAATTATTTCATGTTTGCTTTATATACATTGTTTATACATTATTTTATTGTGGTCTACCTCATTTAATTGTGAGCTCCTTGAGGACAGGAACTATCTTTCTCATCTTTTTGTATCCCCAGAATTTAGTACAGTGCCTGGAACAGTGTAGGAGCTAAATAAATGTTTACTGACCAACTTTTCAAATGAAATTTTAGGATATCATGTATCAATCACTAAGGATTTCCTGAATAATTGTTCAATGTCTAATAAAATTCCATGCCGTATGGGGGATAAAAAATGAATCAGAAGACATTATTGCTCTTGAGTTTAGTAAAACATGATGAGTATACAGAACTAAAGAAAGTGAAATTTAAACAAGTTTATTGAGTGCCTCCCTATGCAGAGCATTAATTTGGGAACTTGAATGGTTACAGTGATAAATAGATTATTTTATTACTCTCATAGAACACCAATCAATGCATACTTAGTGGATAGTGTGCTGGGCCTGGAGTTAAGAAGTCCTGAACTTAAATCCATCTTCAGGCACTTCTTATCTGTGTGACCCTTGGCAATTTACTTAACCTTTGCTTGCTTCCATTTCTTCATCTGTGAAATGGGGATAATAATATTACCTAGGAACCATGGATTTTGTGAGTATCAAATGAGATAATAATTTTAAAATATCTAGTCCAATGTCTGCTCCTGGCAAGAGCTACATAAATTTTAGCTATTATTCTTATTTTAAAATAGGGGCATTCATTGTTTTTAAAAGATTCATCATTTTAGTGAAAACATAAGATTTTTAGTGGACTATAAATTACTTGGGTTCCAAAATTATTTTTAATAAAATCTGTATTTCTATGTATAAATAAAAGCTTTAAACCACTTTTAAGTGGTCTTATTAAATGTCTATTTTCAACAGCCACTGATCTATCACTAATAGTCATTGAAGTGTACTCTTTAAGATCTATGACTTTTGCACTTCTGCTTAGAGTATTCTTTAAAACCACATAAAACAAAAATGCAACAAGAAAGTCAAATAAATCACATCTGGAAGGTGTATGAAATATAGCAAACAAATGAAAACAAAACTAACAAGTTGAGGAAACCAGTATAATTTTGAAACATCTAGTCAAGGGCAGACTTTTCATAGAGTCTAATGCTAGTAGAAATACACACTCATAACAATGAGTATAATAAAATACTATCCTTATTGTTTTAAATACTTTGCTCACCATCGAACATGCATGGTACTCTGCTAAGCACCATGGATACAAAGAAAAACATGTCAGTCTACATTCTAGAGTTGCTTACAGCAGGGACATAGAAGTTATTAAGTCATGGAATTTCCTAAACTTTAGAGAAGTTCAGGAGAGTCAGAACTTGAACCTGACTCCAGTCTTCCAAATTCAAGTACAGAATCCTATCTACTTTGCCAAATTGCTTTTCAATGTAGGGCCAAAGGATAATTAATTTATAGCTGGACAAGATCTTAGCAGTAAACTGTCAACTCCATCATAAATGAGGAAACTGAAGACAAAAATGTTGTTTCATTTGTCCAAGAGTCTGTTTGGGAATTCAAATCCTTCCTATTACTCCAAAACTCAAAAAAGTAAGACATGATTGAATGACTAAAAACTAATAAACTGAGGTATAGAGAGGTTACTTGGGTTGGCCAGGTTTACATGGCCAATAAGTAGCAGAGGTAGGAATCTAATGCCTCATGAGCCTATGCATTACCATGCATCATTATTAAGTTGGTAGAGTAGATTGTATCAGCATTACCTTTAACATGTGTGTATGTGTGTGCATATATATATGTGTGTGTGTGTGTGTGTGTGTGTGTATGCATCTGTTTGTATATGTGTGTATCCTTTTTTTTTTTTTTTTTGGTGAAGCAGTTGGGGTTAAGTGACTTGCCCAGAGTCACACAGCTAATAAATGTTAAGTGTCTGAGGCTGGATTTGAACTCAGGTCCTCCTGAATCCAGGGCCAGTACTCTATCCACTGCGCCACCGTGCTGCCCCATGTGTATCCTTTTTTTTTTCTTCCGGGTCATTGGGGGTTAACTGACTTGCCCAAGGTCACACAGCTAGTAAGTGTCAAGTGTCTGAGGCCGGATTTGGACTCAGGAACTCCTGAATACAGGGCCAGTGCTTTATCCACTGCACCACCTAGCTGCCCCTGTATCCTTTTTAAGAGATGAAAATGCATAATTTGCATTTTAGCATCCCTTACTAATTTTGCATGCTTTTTAAAATTATCAGCCTTGGTTAAATAGCAAATGTACTGTTATTGCCACATGTTGAAATTTCTTGCGTAGGAACGTTTGCTTTCAGCTTATTTTGCTGGCATTCTCTGTTACTTACTAGCTAAATCTGATTTTACATTCTCTCCCAGGTGTATAAAGCATTCAAATGTACACTCACATTTTTTTTTTCATGCAAGACATGTGAATTTCACTGCACAGTTGTTGATTAAAAGAAACATAAATCTTCTTTGCTAACTCATTTAATCAAAATAAGCTAAGTATAATTGTCCTACTTTAAGGAGACAAGTTCACCAATAAGTCTACATTTTGTCAGAGATAGAGCTAGATGGAGCAGTGCATAGAGCTTTGGACCTAGAGTCAGGGAGATTAGTTCAAATTATACCTCAGACACTAGTTGTGTAATGCAAGGCAAGTCACTGAATCTCAGTAAGTCAGGAATAATAATATCACCTCCCTTTAATATAGGTGTGTGAAAATTTGATCTAACATTTGTGAAGTACTTTGAAAACCTTAATGTGGTATATAAATATTAGTTATTATCTCAACAACATGGAAAAATTAAAAAGCATTAAGCTACATAAGATGGGTCATGTGGCCTCACCGCCACTAGTCTCCTTTCCTTGGGTTTTGTTGTATAAATGCTAGGTTACTATTTCTAAAACACAACTTCATTTTATCACTAACTAAGAACCCTCTGTGGTTCCTTATTGTCAATTAAGATAATACCTGAAACCAACCTCTGAGCTTGATACCTAGGGCCCAACCAACCTCTTTATTCTTATCTGCTACTCAGACCTAATCTGCATCCTTCACTTGAGAAAGACTATTTTACTTACTCTTCCCAGATCATGACTCAACTATTAAAGATTAGTACAACTTTGATTACATCCTCTTCTTCACATAGAATGCCCTCTCTCTTTATTTCCATTAATCTAGAACTTTCCTATCCTTTAAGGGAACATTTTCCTTTTTCAGAAATCTCATAACACAGATTATGTTCTTATCTTTAGAGAGAAATTAATTCACACTAACATATGAATAAATAATTGATAATTATGACTGCCTGTCATAATTGTTAAAGAGGATTTTGTTAATCCACAATAATCTGTATAAATTTTCAGGCAGTATGACAAAGCACAGTGAAGAATTTCAGGCAGTGCTAGGGAGAGATTTTTGGCTAGGGATCTTCTATCACAGAATGATTACCTCCTCTACCTATTGATATGGCTGGCTCTGAACTTATTTCATGAAGAAAACATTTGTGATGTACTTAAAACTGGTCAAGAAAAAGTGAATTAAACAACCCTTCATCTCCATTGATTTATAGTATCTTGGGATAGACAGAGCAAACATATATGTAATGAAATATAAGACAAAAAGAGAATGGGTTCTATCTTCATCTACATGAGGAAATAGAGGGTGCTAGCTGATGATAATGAAGTGAGCTGGGCTATGGCAAATTTGTAACTAGCATGGATTTTTAGACCCAAATTTTTTTCCACCCTCCCTTCCCTCCCTCCTCCCCAAGACAGAAAGCAATCTGATATAGGTTCTGCATTAGTCATATTGTGAAAGAAGAATCATAGCACAACGGAAAAACCTGAAAAAAGAAGGGAAAATAAACAGCCCCAAAGTAGAAATAGTATGGTTCAATCTGGATTCATAATTCACAGTTCTTTTTTCTGAATGTTGAGAACATTTTCTATCATGAACTTCTTTTAAATTGTTTTGGACCATTGCATTGCTAAAAATAGTCGTCTATCACCATTGTTCATCACACAATGTTGCTCTTACTGTAAACACTGTTCTCCTGGTTCTGCTCCTCTCAGTCAGCATCAGTTCATGTAAGACCTTCCAGGTTTCTCTGAACTCCTGCTCATCATTTCTTTTCACATTGATTTTTTAAAACTTTATGCTCTAAATTTTCTTCCTCCCTCCCCAACTATCCCTATGAAATCAAGAAATTTAGTATGTCATACATGTGCAGTTATGCAAAACATCTTCATATTAGTCAGGTTGTGAAAGAAAATAGACAAAATAACTTTAGAAAGAGGAACTAACAAATAAAATTACACTTCAATCTGTATTCAGATAACATCAGTTCTTCCTCTATTGATGGTTTGCATTTTTCATATGTTCTTCTGATATCATCCTGTTCATCATTTCTTTCACAATTACTATTGCTAACTCTATTACCCTCTATCTTATTCCCTACCATTGATATTTACTCTATTTTTGTCTTCCTTTACCCTATCCCTCCAAAAAAGTGTTTTACTTTTTACTGCCCCTCCCCCAATCTGGCCTTCTTCATTCCCTTATTCCCTGCCTCCACCATCTCCTTCCCCTCCCACTCTCTCAGGGGAAATATATTATTATACCCACTTGAGTGTGTATGTTATTCCCTCTTTGAGGCAATTCTGATGAGACTAAGATTCACTCACTCGTCAACTCCCTACTCATCTTCCCCTCCACTCCATAAGGTTTTTCTTGTTTCTTTTATGTAAGCTAATTTTCCCCAGTTCTCCTCTCCTTTTCCTTTTCTTCCAGTGCATTCCTCTTACCCTTTAACTTTATTTTAAATACATCATCACGGGTCAGCTAGGTGACACAGTGGACAGAGCAACAGCCCTGGACCCAGGAGGCCCCAAGCCTAAATCTGGCCCCAGACATATGCCACCCCACCCTGTCTTCCCCCCCCAAAAAAAACAAGGAAAAACAAAAAATAAATGCTTTACAGATATCATCCCTTCATATTCAATTCACACCTGTGCCCTATGTCTAAGTATATTCCTTTCAGCTGACCTAATACTGAGAAAGTTCTTATGAGTTAGAAGTATCATCTTCCCATGTAGGAATGTAAGCAATTTAATCTTTTAATATACCTAATGAATTCTTTTTCCTGGCTACCTTTTTATGCTTCTCTAGCATCTTGTATTTGAAAGTCAAATTTTCTATTCAGTTCAGGTCTTTTTATCATGAATTCCTGAAAGTCCTCTATTTCATTGAAGTCCCGCATTTTCCCCTGAAATATTATAGGCAGTTTTGCTGGGTAGGTGATTTTTGGTTGTAGTCCCAGTTCCTTTTCCCTCCAGAATATCATATTTCATGCATTCCAGTCCTTTAATGTAGATGCTACTAGATCTTGTGTCATCCTGAACATAGCTCCACAGTATTTGAATTCCTTTTTTTTTTTTCTGCTTACAATATTTTCTCCTTGACCTGGGAGCTCTGGAATTTGGCTATAATATTCCTGGAAGTTTTCCTTTTGGAATCTCTTTCAGGAGGTGATTGGTGGATTCTTTCAATTTCTATTTTACCTTCTGCTTCTAGAATATCAGGGCAATTTTCCCTGAAAATCTCTTGGAAGATGCTGTTCAAACTTTTACTTTGGTCATGGTTTTCAGGTAGTCCAATGATTTTCAAATTATATCTCCTTGATCTATTTTCCAGCTCAGCAGTTTTTCCAAGAAGATATTTCACATTGCCCTCTATTTTTTAATTCATTTGCATTTGCTTTACTGTGTCTTGGTTTCTCATAGTTACTAGCTTCCATTTGTTCAATTCTAATTCTAGAGGCAGTTATTTTCATCAGAGAGCCCTTGTATCTCCTTTTCCATTTGGTTTTTCAAGCTGTTGACTTTTTTTTCTCATGACTCTCCTGCATCTCTCTCATTTCCCTTTACATTCTTTCCTCCATCTCTCTAAATCTTCCTTCCATCTCTCCTACTTTCTCTTCAAAGTCCCGTTTGAGTGCTTCCATGAACTAAAACCAATTCATATTTTTCTTGGAAGTTTTGGATGTTGGAACTTTGGCTTTGTTATTATCTTCTTCTGAGGGTTTATTCTGGTCTATCTTTCCCTCAACGAAGCTGTCTATTGTCTACTTTCTTTGCCTTCTCATCTCAAGCCAGATGTAGATGTCTGATTGAAATCTGATTCTTTATGGTTGAAAGCCTGCTATGCCTGTGCCCCTCCCTCACTGGGCCCTACCACTTGAGTCTGCTCACTGACTTAGAACATGATCTTTCTGCCCCAACTCCTGCAGAGACTGCAGCTACTTCACCTTGGCCAACTGCTGAACCCCCTCACCAGTCCACGAGTGGAGCATCAAAAGAAGCTGCTGGTGCTGAAGACTCTGAGGCCCTGGAGGCACAGTCTGTTCCAGGCTGGGTACTCTCCACTGAGCTCCTCTCCCAGCCAGAACAGCAGGTGATCCCAGTTGCCATCTTTGGCTGGAAAATAGTCTCAATCTCTTCTTATGTGTGGTAGGCCACTCTGGGAGTTGTGTTATGGCATTATTTATGGAGTGTTTGGATTATTTATCAGGAGTTTGGGGAAGTCACAGCCTTTCCTCTGCCAACTTGGCTCCACCCCCAGCATACTTCCTTTTAACAGTGATATAGAAATTGTCATTTTTGCCTCCCTTCACCCCAAGAGTCCTTTGCTGGCCTGTGAAACCCAGTGTAAACCTCATTTCCTCACCTGGTCATGAGCTGCTAGTTCCATGGGTCTTGCCATTGCAGTAGCATTCTATTAAGATGTCTTCCTTTCTACCTCCAATCCATACAGGGGTCACTAGCCAGTTACAGAAAAATCTCATGAATATAGACAAATATTTGTTCTTTATGGTCAGTTCAAGTAAAATGATCAGGTTGGGTCATATGTACAGTCTCAGACTAAAGCTGATGGACCTAATTTTCAATGTCTAAGGGAAGGATTTCCCCGCCATGGCCATCTGATTTGAACTTTGTTAAGATGTAATGTTTGTCCCAATTATTTGGAACATATTATATATATATATATATATATATATATATATATATATATATATATATATATATAATACATAATACTTGATAAGTGTTATTTACCTTTGAATATATAAATATAAAACATTTTCCTTCCCTAGGTAATGTGTGAAATCCTACAATAGTAGGTGCTCTAGATAAGCTTAGAATTTGTTCAGTTGAATAAAGTGGCAGAAATGTAGCAGAAGAATATTGATTTGTTAAAATTTACTCAACATAGGCACACACAGACCCATGGGATAGTTGTTCTAGCAAGGCAATAAGGGTGCAAACATTTATGAAGCACTGGCTTGACACATTTAGAAAGTCTTTCTTTTGAAACATGTGAATAAAGCCAATCCCTCTACCAGTATGACCCTCTATTGGGTCTATATTTGTCAATGAATGGGCATAAAATTATGGGAGAGAGACCAGGGCTTAGATTTCAGGTATAGGCATATTATTCCATATTAACTCCCATAAACCTTTGAAAAGAAATTGAGCTAGTAGGTCCCCATGACTAGGTATGTGGCAAATTTTACAAATATCCTTCAAATATTACATAAGAATAAAACCACATTTGACAGTCAGAGTGCTGGGATAACTGGATTTTTATTTTTTATCTCTATATTTACTGATATATATATATATATATATACATGCATAGATACATAGATAATAGGTAGTTAGGGAGGGAGAGGGAGAGGGAGGGGGTGGGAATTTGGTATATGTGGGTATCCAACATCCAGGGCTTATAGATACATGTGATAGATGATAGATAGATAGATAGGCAGACAGACAGATAAGAGTTACACACAGATCCACATACATATATACATATACACATATACTATGTATGTATTTATACACATTACCTAATACTGTACATATATATATGTACACACACATACACATACACATACACATTCAGGTATTGTTTGTATGTGTATATACATACAGCAGACAAAAAAAATCCATAGTAATCCAAGTACATGATACTGTTTACCCACATAATAACATGTCTATATATGTGTATATGTATATATGAATACATGCACACCTATATTTATGAACACATATACATGTGTGTGTATATCCAGATGTGTATGTCTTTTGGCTTCCCTGCTCTGGACCATTGGGTCCTAATTTTAAAGTGGATTTTTCTGTTCTCCCTTATACTGCTGCATCTCTTTCACCTTAGGGTAATGGAGGTACACTTCCCTTCTCAGAATTCATTCTGAATAAAGACTGTACATGAAGACTGTGTTTCAAGTATTTGTTTCATTTGTCTCCAATGAATTAAGAAGTGACAGACAAGTGGGGTGACAAGGACTTCATGATTAGAAAGGAAATTATTGCTTTTACAATTTTCATTCTGTTCCTTTTTAACCTGGTCTGATGTATTACCAAGAAGAAAATAGCTTGGGTAACATATAGGAGCTGGGTTTGAGAGTGTGCTTTGTAAAACACTCATGAATTGTTGGCCAATTCTCAGATGAAAGGAGTGGTAAAGCAAAGCCTAATAAACTACAATTCCCACCCTGCTTTTATCTCTGTAGAGTCCTAACCAAGAGTGATTTTTTCTTCTTTACAGAAGCTGGAAAGGCAGGATAGGCCAGAAGATGTAGTTTAAGGCCAAGAAAGGGGAGATGAGTATAGGGTGAGAAGGTTGGCAAAGGAGATGAAAAGAAAGTGGCAACTCAACGGCTTCTCCTTAGAGAAAGAATCACAACGCTAGCTTGTTGCCAATGGGCACATTTTTACATGCATTTGATGCCCTTTTATCTTGTTGTTCTTTGAAAGTTGAAAGAGATTGTTTTTCTTTTTTTTCTTGTGCTGGAGGGATGGGAATGGCACAGCTGTCTGCATGTATATCTTATGTTCTGTTTACTTTAACAGAATAATGTATTCAAAGCCTCTTGGCCTGCAAGAGTTAAAGGTAGCTACAGGGCCCACTAAGAGAAAAGCAAACCCAAATTTCACTTATCCAGTAATCATCAAATCATCTCATTCTAATTACTGAAGAAAACAAATCACTTGTGACAAATTGCTAAACACAGTTGTTAATTAGAGAGGATGAGCAGCAGAAAGAGGGAAAAGTAATAAAGCATCATGACAAAAAAATGGGGAAATTGTAAAGGGCTAGCCAATAAGTTTGAAAAGTGTAGATTGTCTTGACAGGATGTGTCTGAAAGATTTGCTAGGTAAAAGGGAATGGGGAAAAGGTGAAGGCTAGAAAAGTTAGCTAGAGTAGGAAATAACAGGCAATTATAGTACATGGAGGCATTTAGGATCCATCTTATGGAATCTCAGATAATAGGTATCAGGTATCGAGCATAGGAAAATGCACAATGAATGATGACACAGGGGAGAAAATTTTTGTATAAGCAAAGGCAAAAATCTAAGCAAATAAACTAGGTAATACAAGCACGGTATCAATAAAAAGATTCAAGCTTGATTTTGAGTCAGAATTGAGAAGTTAGAATTTTAGAGTCAAGTCCAATTGAGTTTCTAAATATTAACCTTCTCTGTAACATCCCTTTACAAGTAGTTATACAACCTCTGTTTGAAGACCTACGCTGAGGCCATTACCTTCTAAAATAGTCCATTTCACTTTTGGATAGCCCTAATTGGTACTAAGTTTTAGTGTTGTTTTTCTGTCTATCAAACAGAAACTTGCTTCTTAGTAACTTCCACCCTCTGTTTATAGTTCTGCTTTCTGAAGTCAAATAGAATGAGCTAAAGGTCTCTTCCATATTGAACATTCTTCTAAAAGGTAAGAACAGTTACATACCTCTAATGTTCTCCCACCTGAAGCTAAACATGCCATTTCCTCTAATTTCAAAACCTAAAGCTTCATAATACAACTTTTCCAGCAACAATACCAATCTCAGAATATGGGTGCACTTTAACCAACGAATGGTGAGATATAGCAATGTAAGCATGCCAGCCTAGAGGGAAGAGTGAAAAATCAGGTATGATTGGGGGTCAGAATGGTCCTCACAGAAAGACCAGAGAACAAAAGTAACATATGAAAAATTAGACATGCATGTGCGCATGTGTACACACAGACAAATGAACATCCAGATAAAGAAATAAACATGAAGACAGAAACACTGGTCCAAAAAACCAGACATATAAATGTGCCAAAGATTGTGGATTTCTTTTTATCGTAGCTTCTTATTAGCAGCTATATGAATGCAAATTTTGTGTCAAAGGGTAATTTATTCAATGTTACTGAAGCAGGTAAAGATGTTGTAATTTTATTCTTGAATAAGATATTATACATTTATTATTTCAAATATTTAACAGGGCTTGAAATTAACAGTCTGTAGACCAAGACACACTTTTGCTGCTTTTGGTCCCCTAGAAGCAATTTCTCCTGTCCACAATAAAATCACCAAGTATATAACTGTATTTGCTGAAATTCAAATATTGATATAATCAAGAAGTCTTTAATATGTTATAGTCATCTTTTCAAAAATATAGTAGACTTCTGGTGCCAAGGTGGCAGAGTGAGGAAGGAACCCTCTGGATCTCTCCTATAGGTCACCTACAAACCAATGGAAAATGGTCTCTGAATGCTTTCAGGAGCAGAGAAGCAGCCTACCAGTGTGGCAGGCAAGGTCTGTCTTACCTGGGTGAGAGGGAAGTGAGGTACAACAGCAGAAGCAGCAGCAGCAACAACTTCTGGCCTGACAGTGGGGAGCCTGAAGCAGGGCTCTGAGCCTGGGGCAAAATCACCAGTGAGGTTCAAACTTTCTGCAAACCAACAGTTCCCTAGGCAAGTAAGCAGTCTGGGAAACATAGGAGGGACCCTCACCAGGCACCCAACAATTAGCATAGACAACCAGGTAGCCTTTGACCCCACTGCTGATCAGCAGTGAAGCTATGCCCAAGACTGGTCAACAGCAAGTTCCTGTTCCCAGGGCCTCCCAAAAGAGAAACTATTTCTGGGGCAAACCAGAAGCAGCAGGATCCTACCCTGGGCAAATCTGCAACAAAATTACCCTTCTAGGGCCTACTAGCAGAGGAACTTTTTTACCATAGCAACCCAGCATCAGGGCTCCCACACTTGGTAAGATTGACAATGAAATTACTCCTAGGCTCTACTAACAAAGAGGCCCTGCTAACACAGAAACCCAGCAGCAGGGCACCACGCATCAGGCCAACCAATAACAAGATCACTCCTCCAGGGGCAGCCACCAGAAATATTTTGTTAACTTTAGGAATCTATCACCAGGACACCACTCCTGGTGAAGGGCAGTCCACACCCAGAAAAGGCCAAAAGGGAGGACTAACCCTGCAAAGCTTATTGTACATAGAAAGCAAGTTGCTAAGCTCTGAAGCCCAGTGGAAGCCACCAGTAAGACCCAGAGTCTCAGCACAAAAACTTGGGACAATATAAGAATAGAGCCTAACTCTCTCATAAAAACATCAAGGCACAAAAAAGGCACAAGAATGAGCAAAACAAAACAAAACAAAAACAACTACCAAAAATAAAGCTTGACTATTGACAGTTATTACAGTGATAGGGAAAACCAAGACATAAACATAGAGGAGGAAAATAGTAACAAAATGTTTCCAGGTGAAGCTTCAAAGAACAATGTAAATAGGTCTCAGGCTCAAAAAGAATTACTGCAAGACCTTATAAAAGACTGTACAAAGCAAATTAGAGAAGTAGAAGAAACATTAGGGAAAGAAATAAAAGTAATGCAAGAAAACCATGAAAAAGAAATACAAAAATTTACTGAAGAAAATAACTCCCTAAAATACAGAATTAGCCAAATGGAAAAGGAAGTATAAAAGATCACTGAATAAAATAATTCTATAAAAATTAGAATTGAACAAATGGAAACTAATGACTCTATGAAAAATCAAGATACAATAAAACAATCAAAGAGTTAAAAAAAAAGAATAGAAGAAAATTTGGTATTTCTCATTGAAAAAACAACTCAACTAGAAGATCCAGGAAAGATAATATAAGAATTATTGGACTATCTGAAAGCCATGATCAGAAAAAAAAAAAAGCCCGGACAATAACTTTCAAAAAGTTATCAAAGAAAATTGCCCTGATATATTAGAACTATAAAGCACAATAGAAATTGAAATAATTACCCAATCACTACCTGAAAGAAATGCCAAAATGAAAACTCCCCAGAACATCATAGGCAAATTCGAAAGCTCACAGATCAAGGAGAAAGTATTGCAAGCAACCAAAAAAAGTAACAATTCAAATATTGTGTAGCTACAGTCTGAATTAGACAGGATTTGGTAGCTTCCACATTAAAGAAGCACTGGGCTTGGAATTTGATATCCTGGAAATCAAAGGAGTTAGGTTTACAACCAAGAATCACCTATACAGCAAAATTGAATATACTCTTTTGGGGGGGGAGTGGGGAATGGATATTTGATGAAATAGAGGACTTTAAAGCATTTCTGATTAAAAGGCCAGAGTTAATTTTTTTAAAAAATGACCTCCAAATATAAGACTCAGGGGAAATATAAAAAGGTAAAAAAAATTAAGAAATTCAATGATTAAACTGTTTATATTTCTATTTTAGATGATATTTGTAAGTCTTAACTTTATTATAATAATTAGTAGTAGTATATGTAAACAGAGGGTGTGGTTATAAGGTCACATTGATGGGGTGAACCCCCCACCAAAAAAAAAGAAAGAGGTAAGAAAGAAATTGTTTGGAAGAAGTAGGGGGCATATTAAATGGGGTAAATTTTCACACACACACAGAGGAATCAAAAAACTATCATGGAGGGGAAGATTTGGGGGTTGACAAAGATTAAATCTTACTCTCATAATAGTTGACTCAAAGAGGGAATAACAAACACACTAAATTGGATATAGACATCTATTTTACCCTATGAAGAAATTTTAAAAAGGATCCGGGGGGGCAGCTAGGTGGAACAGTGTATAAAGCACTGGCCTTGGATTCAGGAGTACCTGAGTTCAAGTCCAGCCCCAGACACTTGACACTTACTAGCTGTGTGACCCTGGGCAGGTCACTTAACCCTCATTGCTCCACAAAAAGTTAAAAAAAAAAAAAGGATCAGGGATAATAGAAGGGGGAGGGGAGACTGATACAAGGGAAGGGTTTTGAAGAAAGTGGTAATAATAAGTAAAACACTTTTGAGGAGGTAATGTGTGTAGGATAGGAGTGAGGGAGGTGAAAATATCATGGAGAGAAATATACAGTCTTCATAACTATAAATGTGAATAGGATGAATACCCATTCTTGGGTTTGTCTTGGCAGGTAGACTCCCAAGAATTTTATATTGTCCCCAGTTATTTTAAATGGAATTTTTCTTTCCATCTGTTGTTTCTGTACTTTGTTGGTTTTATATATATGTTTGTGTGTATGTATATGTATTTATGTATGTGTGTACATATATGTTTGTGTGTATATATGTATTTGTGTATGTATATGTGTGTATGTATACACATATATGTATATGCATGTATAGGTATGTGTAGGTATATGCATGTATATGTGTACATAAATATACATATATACAAAGTTGGTTTTATATATATATATATATATATAAATGGTGATTATTTATGTGGGTTTATTTCATATCCTGCAAATTTGTTAAAGTGGGTTTTTAGTTTATTCTCTAGGATTTTCTGAGTATGACATTATATTGTCTACAAAGAGAGAAAGTTTTGTGTACACATTACCTATTCTAATTCCTTTAATTTCCTTTTCTTCTCTTATTACCATGGCTAACATTTTTAGTACAATATAAAACAGTATAGGTGATAATGGGCATCCTTGCTTCACCCTAATTATATTGGAAATGCTTCTAGCTTATCCCCATTACAGATAATGCTAGATGATGGTTTTAGATAAATATTACTTATCATTTGGAGGTAAACTCCTTTTATTCCTATGCTTTCTATGATTTTTAATAGAAATGGGTACTGTATTTTGTCAAAGCCCTTTTCTGCATCTACTGAGATAATTATATGATTTCTTTTGGTTTTGTTATTTATATGGTCAATTATGTTGATAGTTTTCCTAATATTGAACCAGCCCTCTATTCCTGGTATAAATCCCACCTGGCCATAGCATATGATTCTTGTGATATATTCCTGTAATCTTTTTGCTAGTATTTTATTTAAATCTTTTCATCAATATCCATTAAGGAGATTCGTTATAATTTTCTTTCCTGTTTTGGTGCTTCCTTGTTTGGGTAACTACCATATTTGTTTCATAAAGAGAATTTGGTAGGAACCCACTTATTTTCTCAAATAATTTATATAGAATTGGGATTAATTGTTCTTTAAATGTTTGGTAGAATTCATTTGAATACCCACCTGGTCCTGGGGATTTTTCTTAGGCAATTCATGGATGTCTTTTTCAATTTCTTTTTCTAACATTGGGTTATTTAAATATTTTATTTCTTCTGTTGATCTGGGTAATTTATATTTCTGTAGATATTCATCCATTTCATTTCGATAGTCAAATTTATTGGCATATAATTGGGGAAATTTGTTGTAATAATTGCCTTAATTTCCTCTTCAACACCTTACATTTTTGACACTAGTAATTTTGTTTTCTTTCCATTTTTGATCAAATTAACCAATTGTTCATCTATTTTAGTGGCTTTTTATAAAACCAGCCTCTAGTTTTATTTATTAATTCAATGGTTTTATTACTTTCAATTTTATTTATCTCTCCTTTGATTTTCAGGATTTCAAATTTGGTGTTTATTTGGGGATTTTTAATTCATTTGTTTTCTAGGTTTTTTAGTTGCATGCCCAATTCATTGATCTACCTTTTTTTCATATTTTGTTGAAGTAAGAATTTACGGATATAAATTTTTCTCTAAGTACCACTTTGGTTGCATCCCATAAATTTTGATATGTTTCCCATTATTATAATTTTCTTTAATGAAATCATCCATTCATTCTATGATTTATTCTTTGACCCACATATTTGTATTAGATTATTTAATTTCCAATTAATTTTTTGTGGGGTGGGGAATGGGGGTTAAGTGACTTGCCCAGGGTCACACAGCTAGTAAGTGTCAAGTGTCTGAGGCCAGATTTGAACTCAGGTACTCCTGAATCCATGGCTGGTGCTTTAACCACTGTGCCACCTAGCTGCCCCTCCAACTGATTTTTAATCTCTCAATTGTCCATTATTGAATTAATTTTTATTGCATTATGGTCCGAAAAAGGATGTTTGCTATTTCTGCTTTTCTGCATCTGGTTGTAAGGGTGTTATGCCCTAATATATGGTCAATGTTTTGTAGGTCCCATGTACTGCTGACAAAAAGCAATATTATTTTCTCCTTCCATTCAATTTTCTCCAGATATCTTTCATATCTAACTCCTTAACTTCTTTTTTGTTTAATTTTTGTTAAATTTTCCCAGTTCCGAGAGGGGAAGTTTAAGTTCCCTCACTAGGATACTTTTATTATCTATTTACTCCAGTAACTCATTCAACTTCTCCTTCAAAAATTTAGATGCTATACCATTTGGTGGATATATGTTAAGTATTGAGATGACTTCACTTTCATCAAAATATTGTTTCCTTCTTTATCTCTTTTAACTAGTTCTATTTTTGCTTTTACTTACCTGAAATCATGATTGCTACCCCTGCTTACTTTGCTTCAGCTGAAGCATAATAGATTCTGTCCCAGCTGCTTACATTTAGCCTGTGTCATCTCCCTGCTTCAAATGTGTTCCTTGTAAAAACATATTGTAGGATTGTGATTTTGAATCTATTCTATTAGAAAGTTCTGTTTAATAGATGCGTTCATCTTGTTCACATTTATAGTTATCATGACTGTTTTTTTTTCCTCTCCATGCTATTTTTTACCTGTTTATCCCCCTTCACTCCTACCCCCCACCCTTGATCTCCTCACAAGTGTTTTACTTTTGATCACCACCTTCCCCAATATCCCCTCACTAATATCAGTCCTCCCTCCCCCTTCTATTATCCCCAGCCCCTTTTTAACTTCCTTATAGAATAAGATAGATTTCTATATCCAACTTTCCAACTGAGCATGTGTGTTATTCTCTCTTTGAGCTAACTTTGATGTAAGTTTTGATCTTTGCCTGCCACTCCCTACCCCCACTCCCATGTCCCCCTCTATCATAATAGCTCTTTCATGCTTCTTTTTTGGGGGGACAATTACGCAATTCAATTTCCCACCTTCTTCTTACATGTAATTTCTTCCTTACCCCTTTATTTTGTTTTCTTTGGTGTCATGCCATCAATGTCACCTTATAACCACACCCTATGTCTACATATACTCCTTTTAATTGATCTTATAATAAAGTTCTTAAGATTTAATACTATTATCTTGTCAATAGAAATATAAATAGTTTATCCTTATTGAATTTCTTACATTTCTTATTTCTTTTTTACCTTTTTATGTTTCCCTTGAGTTCTGTACTTAGATATCATATTTTTTATTCAACTCTGGCCTTTTAATCAGAAATGCTTTAAAGTCCTCTATTTCATTAAATATCCATTTTTTTTGCCTTGAAAGACTATATTCAACTTTGCTATGTAGGTGATTCTTATTTGTAAACCTAACTCCTTTGATTTCCACTATATCAAATTCCAAGCCCTGTGGTTCTTTAATGCAGAAGCTGACAAATCCTCTGTAATTATGGCTGTGGCTCCACAATATTTGAATTGTTTATTTTTTGGCTGCTTGTAATACTTTCTCCTTAATCTGTGAGCTTTGAAATTTGGCTATAATGTTCTGGGGAGTTTTCATTTTGGAATCTCTTCCAGACAGTGATTGGTTGATTCTTTCAATTTCTCTTTTGCTTTCTGGTCCTAATATGTAAGGGTAGTTTTCTTTGATAACTTCTTGAAATATATTGTGCATCCTTTATTTCTTTCTGATAATGGCTTTCAGGTAGTTTATAATTCTTGTATTATCTTTCCTGGATCTATTTTCTAGGTAAGTTGTTTTTCCAATGAGAAATTTCATTTTCTTCTTCTTCTCTTTCTCTGTCTCTCTCTCTGTCTCTCTCTCTCCACACACACACACACACACACACACACACACACACACACACACACACACACACATATATATATATTATATATATATATATACTTTTTTATTTTGTTTTATTGTATATTGGTGTTTCATAGAGTCATTAGTTTCCATTTTTTCAATTCTAATTCTTAAAGGATTATGTTATTCAGTGACCTTTTGTACTTTTCCATTTGGCTAATTCTGTTTTCAGGGAGTTATTTTTACTCAGTAAATTTTTGTATATCTTTTCCCATGTTATTGACTATTTTTTCATGGTTCTTTTGCATTACCTTTATTCCTTTCCTTAATTTTTCTTCTACTTCTCTAATTTGCTTTTTACAGTTCTTTATATGGTCATCCAGTAATTCTTTTTGGTCCTGATACCAATTAAAATTTTTTTGAAGCTTCACCTGTAGCCATTTTGTTACTATTGTCCTCCTCTGTGTTTATGCCTTGATTTTCTCTATCAGTGTAGTAACTGTCAATAGTCAAGTTATTTTGGGGTTTTTTGGGGGGGGTGCTGATTTTTGAGCCTTTTTTTGTGCCTTGATGGTTTTGTGAGAGAGTTGGGCTCTATTCCTGTACTGTCCCAAATTTTTGTGCTGAGGCACTGGGTTTTACTGGTGGCTTTCACTGTCCTTAAGGCCTTAGCCACTTGCTTTCTCTGTAGAGTAAGCTTCCTTTATGATTGGTATTGTGGGGTTAGTCCTCCCTTTTGGCTTCCCCTATGTGTGGGCTGGCCTTTTTCAGGGGTGGTGTACTGGTAACTGGCCCTGGAGGAGTGATGTTGTTGGTCTGCCCCAGGCATGGTACCCTGCTGCTGGGTTGCTCTGTTAGCAGGGCTTCTCTCTTAGCAGGCCTTGGAGAAGTAATTTTTTTACCAATTTACCCAAGTGTGGGGGCCCTGCTGCTGTGTTGCTGTGGTAACAGAGTCCCTCTGCTATTAGAGCATGGAAGGGTAAAGCCAGGGTAAAATCCCCTCTTTCTGGTTTGCACCAGAAAGAGTCTCTCTGCTGGGTGGCCCTAGGAACAGGAACTTGCTGTTGACCAGCATTGGGTGGAGCTTTACTACTATTCAGCAGTGGGGTCAAGGCCTCCTTGGTGGTCTGAGCCTACCATGGGGTGCCTGGTGAGGGTGCCTGCTATGCTGCCCAGTATGCTCACTTGTCTAAGGAGTTGCTGGTTTGCAGGAAGACACATGCTTCACTGGTAATTTCTCCCAGGCTCAGAGCCCTGCTTCAGGCTCTCTGCTGTCATCCCAGAAGCTGCTGATACGGATGATGATCTTGGACCTCACTTCTCTCCCAACCAGGTAAGACAGACCTTCCCTGCTGGGCTGGTGAGCTGCTTCCCTGCTCCTGGAATGATACATAGGCAGCTTTCAATTGGTTTGTAAGTGACATTTGGGGGAGTTCCAGATGTTTCCTTCCTCATTCTGCCATCTTAGCACCAGAAGTGACCATTTTTCCATTATCGAAATCAATGTCATTAAGGTGTGATATTTGTTCCTGTCATGTAAACTTGTTTTTAGATCTTTGATAGTTTTATCTCCTTAAACCTAGTTTTCTCTTTCTCTTTTGTGACTTCTTGACTCATGGAATATAAATTAATTACTGACTATTGGAAATTCTTGGCTTTTACTCTAATCTCCTTCCAAGTTCCTACACCAGAGGCTGATCACTTTTCTCACCTCAGCCTCACTCAAATTCAATGAATGTACAAGTGAAAATAATCATGATTAAGAGAATGAAGAACAAAGAACAACAACATCAAGGGTTCTGTATGATGTCTCTACACACAGAGAGAAAAAACTTCCAGGGCAGGAGATGTGTGTTAAACCTTGTCACACATATTTCTTACTTATGTGCCTCACTTCTATTATGATCTGCATTTCAGCCTACTCCTCCTGTGGATCTTGGTTGTATTAGAGGGAAGGAGTGAACCAGATTCTTAGGAGAAGGGCTTGTATTAACTGTCTTTACCATGTTACCTGAGGGTAATGACCATCCTCTGGGGAGCCAACCTGCCAATTTTAATAAAAGTTAGGAAATGGTGATATTATTTCTCTTCTTCTTCCTCTTCCTTACCATCTCCCTCTTCTTCCTCTTCCTCCTTCCCCCCCCTCCTTCTCATCCTTCTTCTTCTGCTCTATGTTCCTGTTCTATTCTCATTTTTGATTTCTTGAAATATAGCTCTGAAAAACAGCCTCAGGTTTTGATGGCTTAAAATATCTATAAATAGCAGTTGTTTTCTATTCTGGCAAGAAACTTTGAAAGCCTTCCCCTCCCAGATTAATATTTTGGCATGGTAAATTGGGACATCTTTTATCTGAATCCTTACCTAGCCCTTAATCATTGAGTGGCCATGGCCTCAGAAAAACTGTGTTTTAGGAAGTCTTTAATTTGGATAGTCCAAGGTCATCCACTGCATCATGGGCCATCACCCTTTGTCTTACCGCTGGACTTCAATGACTGCAGGAGATATTGAGGTTAATGAAGACTTTGCACAATTCTGCCTCACTTAGATCCAACTTATATACATGTTAAGACATCATGCTTATGATGTCATTGGTCCTCTTCAAGAAAACAACAACATATATGTATGTATTTTTATTGTTTCTTTTTAATGTTGTTTCTCCCAAAACTACTTCACTGATAATATTTTTATTCTAAACAAGTAATAAATGTAGAATACATACTAAAAGCAAGCCTGGGCACCTTCAATCAAGTAACAAATAAATGCACAAATATTTATTATTCCTCTACTATTTTCCAGGAACTATTCTAGGTGCAAAGCATATAAACACAAACATAAAAATGATAGCTAACCCCACGGAGTTTATATTCTATTAGCAAAAATAACATATATTTATAAGGATATACAGCATATATACCAATAAGAATAATATTATTTTGGGGGTGGCATTACAGACTGAGGGTATGAGGAAACTCTTCATGCAGACTATGGTGCTTGAGATGATAATTTAACATAAGTAGGAAGGCTAAGAGTAAGCGGGAAGTTAGGAGTTCATTCTAGTAATGGAGGACAATTTAGGCAAAAGTACAGAGATGTGTTACAGAATCTCACATATAACACATAGCCTTTGATTGGAGTTAGTGTGTAAAGAATTGTAAAGAATAGATAGTTTTTATTTGTCCTTAGACGCAATAAGAAACCATTGAAGTGTTTGGGCAGAGTAATGAAATGGTTAAAACTGTACTTTAGGGATATCACCTTGACAGCTGCCTTTCTGTATAGCCACTTATGGGAAACCCTTTCTCAGCTCAGTCCCAGAGATAGCCACCCTAAGGAGAGAGTCACAAAAACTAGGAACAAAACATTGAATTTCTTTCAGAGCTCAGCTTAAATACCACCTCTTATTTGAGACCTTTCCTTATCCTACTATGTACCTTGTATTTATTTTGTATACATGTGTTTACATGTTGTCCCTTCCCCCCCCCAGAATGTAAGGTCTTTGATTGATTAATGTTTCAATTGCATGTGCTTACAACCCTTTGTTCCAGTTACTGGCAATAGTTGGAGACAATGAAACAACAGTGAAAGACTCTAGACCAACCTAGAGGAGTAATAAGAGTTCTCAGACCCAGAATTTTCAAGATGTAGAGGGAATACTAGGACCAGCTACTGAGAAGCCTGAACACAAGCTCATGAGGAGAGAGGCCAAAAGCAGGGATGAATTGAAAGGAGTGTCTGGGCATAGTCTTCTGGAGAGAATTGCAGAGAATATATGGACCAGAAATTGGGGGACCAACAAAGGATTGAGCTATGATTGGGAGGGGCAAAATCTGAATTTTCTTCTCCTCTACTGCTGTGTCTTATATGGATGCAACACCTCTGAGGAGTAGCGGGCTGCCCTTTAACAATCCCAAATGAAGGTTTGTTCCTGCAATACAAAGGGGAACTCAATAGAATGTGATGGGTTGAATCTCTTGGAATCCCAGATTCTTTTCCTGGCTTCATCCAAACACTTTGGTTAGTGTTATAAAACTCCAGATCTGTATGAGTCCATTGTGGAATATGTGACTCACAGAGGGGAAAATGGGGTATTGATTGTTATGGACATCTGTGGAAAGTTTAAGACTTTCATAATGTCTGTGGGGTTACAATAAACACTGTTCTGTATCCAATGATATTATTACCTTGAATGTTTACACACGAACTGAGTTCTCTTTATAATCAGATCTGAATGCAACTAGATGTGAGCTATATATTAAAGTTCCCAGAGGAAATTCTAGGTGGAGGTAAGAACAAACCAACATGAGTGATTTCAGGAACTGTTACTCAAAACAACCCATTCTGTAAAAAACCTAGAGTTTGGGGATCTGAGTGATGGGTTGCATAAAACACAATGTTTCTCCCAGTGTTTTTCTCCCTATGATCATATGGGCATTCACATGGGAAATATCACCTTGACAACTCAGACAGAGAAATCTTATGTCAGAACAACAGCAGCTTGGCATATGTTGAAGCAGCCACTTGGTTGATTGTTCAAAGCAAGGCACACCAGGCCCTTGGTGCTAAGAGAGCCAACAGATGTGCTCACTTAGCATCAGAGTGATGGTGCTTCTAGTTTATAGATGATATTTCTGAAGGTGAATAACAATCTACAAACATGTGGGTATAACTGAAGAAAAAAAGAAAAGAAAGAAAAACATCACTAGACTAGGGGTTTTTAAACATTTTTGTTTGTGTCATGGTCCTTCCTTTGGCAATCTGATGAAGCCTGTAGACTGTCATAATAATCTTTTTAAATACATTTTTTTAAAAAACCATTAAGTTTACAAAGAAAACTGTATTGAAATACATTTATCAAATATTTTTTAAAAGTTCATTCCAGATTTAGAACCCCTGTTTTCAGACATTGTCACCCAGGGATATTTTCTTTCCAGTAGAAATGGAGAAAACGGATCATTGGTTTTAACAGAAGCCTTTAGTGGAGGCCAGAATCATCAATATCTCTGTGACATACTTGAATCAGAATTTGTGATAATTTCAACATAGTCATAGTTGTTTCCCTTTGCACTATGAAAAATGGTTTGCTAAGAAAATGAATAATATAAACCAGATTGCAGTAGAGACTAGTCAAACTCTTTGAGCTAACATGTGCATTCAAAGACTTTAGGGCTTTATTTATTTACATGCAAAGCACCTATTGAATATCATTCTATCTTATTCATTAAAGAGGATATAGTCAAAGACTTTTGAAAGCTACTATTTTTTGCAAACCTTATGTGAGTTACTGTTGGGCCAATTATTACAAATTAATGAGGCATTACACTTGTCTCTGTCTCCCTGCAGAATTCCAGCCTGTTTCCCCAAAATAAGCAGTATTAACTTGGAGAGTTAAAGACGTGAACAATACAATGGTTTTCTTAGGGATCCTAACCTACATTCTACGTAGACTCATAGGCACCTTAAACAAAAATTAATGAGGTTTTGAGACCCTTATATGAAAGGTATTTCCTTAAAGAAAATTATTTTCCCTGCCAGGCATATTTTGAACTCAGAGAGCAATAGTTTTCTCATCTAAGTCTGCTTGTCAAGTGATATTTTGAGTGTGGTGATATTTTAATAATGCATTTCATTCAAAGATCTCAAAGTGTTTTATAAATAATTACATTATTAATGCACTGGTGACCCCTGTAAGGTAGCTGGGTGACATGTATTATTTATGGCTATATTAAACAAAGAGAGACCACGATGAATAAAGGTTGAAAGGCTTGGTCAAGGTCATGGAACAAGTAACCAATGTAGTTAGATATAGAACATTGAATTCCACATTCCCGGGTTACAATTAGGAGGTTTGATTTTACTTGGGACACCAAGGGGGACGGGAGAGAGAAATAGCGAAGAAATGGACTTGGTAGTGAGCTTTGCGGTATGAAGATAGGAAAGGAAAGAGAATTAGAATTTATTATGTCTAAAAAGAAATAAGGAAGGAAAGAAGGAATGAATGAAGGAATAATTATAGAAAACATGCTTTAATCTGTCTTTAATCTTTAAAACAACTCTTTTCAGGGGCAGCTAGGTGGTACAGTGGATAGAGCACCAGCCCTGAACTCAAGAGGACCTGAGTTCAAATCCAGCCTCAGACACTTGACACTTACAAGCTGTGTGACCCTGGGCAAGTCACTTAACCCCAATTGCCTCACCAAAAAAAACCAAAAAAAACCAAAAAACAAAAAACCTCTTTTCAAAAAGTTGATTAGTTAAATATAGCTTATATAATAGTGGTCTTTAATTTGTGAAGATGATGCTACTGACTCCACATCCACAGAACAAGTGAATACTACCTTCCTCTCCAGTCCATTTGGAACTGTGTTTCTAGAAATGGTGGTGAATTGTATTGATCATGTTACAGTTTCTCAGAAAATCTCCAATAGCTTATAAGACCACTTGAAGTTAAGTTGTAGCGTGTGGCTATGGAACACAAATTTATCCGGTGTGAAGCTAATTGTCCAACAGGTGAAATTCACCTGCATTCCAGTAACAGAAAAGGACACCTATCACATTTGCATAATTAAGATTGCATTTTTATTTCTGTGGCAAAATACAAAAGCTTGGGGGGAAAAGAGAGATTCAATTATTCATGTGAAAATTATATACTTTGGCTAAACAGCAACAGCAGCTAGAAACTCAAAAGAGGGAACATTTTTTATTAAACTGACCCAAATGTTTTTTTCTTGATTTAGCAACTTGCCATCCAAGTGCTCTTCCTACCAAGATATAGTTTCCTTTTATTTTATATTTTATCAACAACTTACTAATTATCTTTCTCCCCTGGCAATCAGAAGCACCTATGTATTCATTTTTTTAGATATGCCAAATGACTAAAATCTTTAGGGAATTCTGTGGTTTTTTCCCTTTTGTTAGGCTTTTAAAAAAATGCAACAAAGAATGAAATAGAAAACAATCATATAAAAACTACTTACCAATTCAAAAAATAATAACTTACCTTCAAAATGTAGACTGAACCAATGCTTTACTTCAGCAGTCAAATGATAATTTTCATCATTTCATTCATTATTCTTCTCCTTGATTCTGTTTTGGGGTATTCCACTTTCTATCCCTTGTGACTTTTGTCAAATCTTCCCAGTTTTCTTCATCTATGAAATGATTTAGACTATGCAGTCTCAAAGATTCCTTTAGGTTCTTAAACTCATTCATTCTGGGATTCTAAACTTCTACCTTCACCCCCCACTTTGCAAGTACAAAGTTAGCTCAAGGCAATTCTTGTTTAGCTACATTAAGCAAGAGTCAATGTCTTGCAATGACAAACCATAATACTGAAGAAGTCATAATGAAATATACTATCTACTTCCAGATAAAGAACTGATAGACTCAGAGTACAGATTAAAGCATATTTTGTTTTCTTCCTTCCTTCTTTCCTTCCTCTCTCCCCCCCTTCCTCCTTCCCTTCCTTCCTTCCTTCCTTCCTTCCTTCCTTCCTCCCTCCCTTCCTTGTTTATTTTTAGACATAACTATAAAGAAACTTTTTGCATGACTATTAATATTTGTAATGGTTTTATTTTTCATAACTTCCCAATGGCTGAGGGAAGGGTATGAAGAGGAAGGGAAAATTCAGAATAGAAATAACATAAAACTGAATTTTAAAAGAATTGATAAACTATACTAAAATAGTTCTCCACTAAGTTCTAATAAAATCATTAGCTTCTAATCTTGGTCCCTTTATTCTCTATTGCAATTTAAACAAATTACTGAATCTTAGTTTTCTTATATGTACAATTGATTTAATAGTAGGTACCCTAGCCTCTCAGGATTTCTGTTAAGTTCATATGAGATAACTACTGTGAAAAAAATGAACAAATATGCATCATGTGATTAAAGGATGATTTTGCCCTGTCTCTCAAGTCTTTTCCCAACTGATGTCTAAAATTCTTTCTAAACTTTTCTTTTTCTGTTTTTACTTTTCCTGGTTTAGGTATCAGTATCATGTTTGTTTCATAAAAGAAAGCCTCTTATTTAAGAATTAGAAAAAAAGGTTCAACATATTCAACATAGAATGTAAACTCTTTGAAGTCTGATAATGACACATCTTTGTATTTGTATCTACAATGTATAGTGCAGTTCCAGAACATTCAGGAACTTTTAAAATGCTTATTAATTGGATGGATGGCTCTGAGAGAGGCAAAATATTGATTTAAATCCACCCCATTGTGAAAATGATAGAAATCTGAACCTGGGGGCCTTGGGAGTAAGCCATCACAAGCATCATGAAAGAAAAGTGCTTGGGAATCGAATGTGGGGGAACCTGAAGATAAAACTTCTTTGGACATTTAATTTGGCAACGACCTGACTGTTTTACCGCATAAAAAAACATACTAGCAAATAAGGTAAAAATAAAAGTGAGAAGTAGCAGTCTTGATCTCAGACAAAGCAAAAACTAAAGCAGACCTAATTAAAAGAAATAAACAGGAAAGCTACATTTTACTAAAAGAAAATGAAGTAATAGCCACACTAAATACATATGCAACAAAGAGCAGAGCATGCAAATTCTTAACAAAAAAAGTTAAATGAGTTACAGGAAGAAATAGTAATACTGTAGTGGTAGGAGAACCATAATTTTCCCTCTCAGAACTAGATAAATGTAATGATGATATTTTTAAAAAGAAGTTAAAAGATGAATAGAATTTTAGAAAAGTTAGATATGGTTGACCTCTTTAGAAAATTGAATGGGAATAGAATGTAGTTTGCATGTTTTTCTGTACAAGGTACCTTCATAAAAGTTGACCATTATTAGGTCTTAAAAATCTCACAACCAAATGCATAAAAGCAGAAATATTAAATAAACTCATTTTGCACCATAATGCAATTAAAGTGACATTCAATAAAAGGTTTTGGAAACATGGATTAAAATTCAGTGGAAAATAATAATCTAATTATAAAGAATAAGTGGATCAAAGAACAAATCATAGAAACAATCAATTTCATTAAAGTTAAAGTCAACAATGATACAACATATCAAAATATTTGTGCTATGAAGCTAAAGCAAAAATTGTAGTAAAGGTACTAACATTTCAGGGGATTAGGAAAACCTTTTTGTACAGGGGGAATTTTATCTGGGATTTGAAGGAAACCAGTGGATTGTAGATGTTCAGATGGGGTGTGGGGAGAGAATATTCCAGCTATGAGGGACAGCCAGCTAAAAGGCCCAGAGTCAGAATAATGGAATTTTTGTTCAAGAAATATCAAAGAGGTTTGTATCACTGGATCACAGAGTATCTGTCTGTGTGGAGGGTAGGCAGCGGGGGGTGGGGGAGGGAGAAGAGGCAAGGTATAAGAGCATTACAATGCAAGGGCAAGGGGCAGCTAGGTGGTGCAGTAGATACAGCACCAGTCCTGGATTCAGGAGGACCTGAGTTCAAATCCAGCCTCAGACACTTAACACTTAACAAGCTGTGTGACCCTGGGCCAATCACTTAACCCCAACTGCCTCACCAAAAAAAAAAAAAAAATCAAGGGCATTTTTTATTAATATTTGTCTTGTTATTATAAATGATCCATTAGGCTTGGTATTTCCCTCTGTCATTTAAATATATGTATATAGTTCATTAAATATTCCCTATATATGTATATATAGGGAAATATATATATATATATCTGTACACACACACACATATATATATATATTTAATTTTTAACATTTTTAAAATTGAGTTTTGAATTCTCTCCCTCCCTCTCACCTCTCCCTCACCCCTTGAGAAGGCAAGAAATATGGAGTCAATAATACAAATGAAGTTATGCAGAGCATCTTTCCTTATTTGTCATGTTCTAATGAAAGCACACAAACAAAAAAAAAAACAAGAAAAATACAGTGAAAGAATTATTTAATTTGCATTCAGAATTCATTAGTTTTCTCTTTAGAGATGAATTATGTATCATGGGTCCTTTTGAATTGTCTTGGATCACTATTTTGATCAGAGTATCTAAGTATTTCACAGTCAATTATTGCTACAATGCTGTTGTTACTTTGTACAATGTTATCCCAGTTCTGCTCACTTTACTTTGCATCAGCTCATATAAGTCTTCCTAGGTGTTGTTTTTTTTTTCTGAAACCATCCTATTTGTCATATCTTATAGTACAATTTTATTCCATAACAATCCTATTACATGGGTTATTCAGCCATTCCCCAATTGATGGGAATCCCCTCAGTTTCCAATTCTTTTCTTCCACAGAAAGAGCTGCTATAAATATTTTGGTACATATAGGTCCTTTCTTCTTTTCTTTGATATCTTTGGAATATAGACCTCATAGTAGTACCATTTGTTCAAACTGTATGCACAGTTTCTTAGCCCTTTTGGGCATAGTTCCAAATTGTTATCCAGATTCGTTAGACCAGTTCACAACTCCATCAATAGAGCATCCCTATTTTTCCACATCTCCTCTCACATATGTTGTTTTCCTTTTCTGTTATATTAGCCAATCTGAAAACTGTCTGTTCATATCTTTTGACCATTTATCAGTTGTGTAATGGATCATTTTTTTTTTTACAAAATTGTCTCAATTCCCTATGCATTTGAGAAATTGAGTCTTTATCAGAGAAACTTGTTGTTAAAATGGGGGTAGCATATTATAAAGGGCTTTAAATTACTATTTTATATTTGATCCTGGGGAATCTCCATTTGAGTTTGGTAAAAAGGGAGGTGGCATCGTTAAACCTGAACTTTGAAAAAAAATTACTGACAGCTGAGTGGAGGATGGATTGTAATGGGAAGAGAGTTAAGACACAGAGAGCAGCCAGGAGGCTATTCTATGCAATAGTACAGGTATGAGGTCATGAGATCCCTAAATCAGGGTAATGTCAGAATCAGACAAGAGAAGAAAATGTAGATAAGACATGTAACAAAGACAAAATCTACAGGAGTTGTTAAACAATTGTATATAGACAATGAAGAAGAGTGGAGGAGATGAGTATGGCATCTAGTCTGTTGGCCTGTATGACTAGGAAGATGTTGTTACTCTCCAAATTAAGGGAAGTTAGAAAGATGGAATTGTTGGTTGTTTTTTTTTTTTTGAGAAAGTGGACCCATTTCTGGAAAGGGTAGAGAGAGAAGCTGTGTCATTAGAAGTTAGCCAAGGCTCATTATGAACCAGAAGATGGAAGAAAAGAGAAAAAGAAAAGATTTAACTTGAAAACAAACATTCTAAAGAAAGCAGAGTGAAAAGGATGGAGGTAATGGGTGGAATTGCAGAGTGGTGGGAATAAGGAGCAAACAGAACAGGAGAGAGAAAGGAGTTTGAATAATGACAGAGGTTCAAAATCAATGGGATGGGGAGAGTATGGTCGGCTCAAGCTTATTAAGCATTGACAAATAAATTTAGATGGGTTATTAAATAGGTATTAGTACTCTTGCTAGGGTAGAGGACTTTCAGGGTGTCAGGGAGGGAACCAGGGCAGGAAGCTGATGGAATGTCTTTTTTTTTCATGTTCCTGAAGATATGCCAGGAAAGGGGCAGACCAGGAAAAAGATGGAAGGAACAGAATAAGATAACATCCCTCTGCCCCCTTGAGGCAGAAGAGTCACCGGAGAGTGGGAAGAAGCCTGTCTGAGAGACTAGTGACTGATGGAATGACATCTCCCTCTCTGCTCCCCTGCAGCCAAAAAAGAAGGTAAGTACATTGGTTACCATAGAAAGGAGTCAAGCATTATTTCTGTATTTAATCTGTTGAGCTAATGTTCCCCCACCCCTTTCAATTGAGAGCTGATTTCAAAACAAAAATGCATTTAAGCATATGTACCAATCCAGTGGCTACCTCCCAATCCCAACCTCACACTTATAGGGTGAGATCACTGGACTCCAAGTTCAAGGTACTCTGTGAGTTCAGATTTTTACAATTACAGGTCACAGGTCACTATCAATGCACTTAAATTCAATAGTCATTCAAAGGATATCAATTAGCTTAAAGCAAAGATAATTCCCAGAATGACATAGTAAGAGGATCTACAATTGAACATTCTATGCCCAGAACCCACTGTGATTTAGAATAAACTCTCCTTCAAACATATATATCATCAGTGGGAAGAATGAGAAATTAGATAGATACAAATTGGTATTCAATTCTAATATCTTTACAAATTGTAAATTAGCCACTGAAATAATGACATCCTTTAATTCAATTAAGTTTATCAGAGGATTCATTTAGTTAGGATGCCCTTGATCACCCACAACTCTCCCCAAAACATACACATACACATATACTTTATATCATATGTAAAATCAACAAAAGACAAAAAATAGATCAAGAATATGGATGTAAAAAATACTGCTAACATTCCTGGAGAAACCTTACATCTTACAAAATTAACATTTTTTTTATGAACATTGTCTTACTTTGTCCTCAAATTAATACTAACAGCCTGAAAAAGTGTTTTATCATCATTTCAAAAGTGAAAAAAATTGATACAAAATAATCGAAGTGATTGTTTTCAGTCACATGACTCTTTAATTTGCACTTTCATCATCACTCTTTCCATACTATTAGACTGTAAAGTTTTTTAGGTCAGTAGCCAGATTCACATTTATCTTTGTATCCAGAGTACTGAATAATGTCTTTTTTTTCATGGCCAACAACCAACTTAGGATTTCCATGATTTGTTTAAAGACTATGTATTATTAGAACCTAGAGAGTAATTATGGGACTGAATGTGGACAAATCCTTCTCCTACTTAGTTTATATAAGTTTATACTGTTTCAAAACAAACATTTTCAAGAAAATGAAGAGAAATCAAAATAAAGTATGGAGAAATAAAAATGGAGAAATGTCAAAGTATAGATTGCTCATAATAAAATAATATCAGCATAATAAAATCTAGTAAGAGAGTGATTTAATTTGTACATTGAGTAGTTCTGATACCTTTTTGTCAACTAAACCACACCTGAATTAGATATCAGATGAATCTCCTCAAATTTTCAGTCTAAAATAGATTTTGATTGGTGCTACTTTTTTATTTAATGGAATATCCTTCCAGATTCTGTTCCTTAGCCACCTGTATTGGAGTGCAGCCACAGGATATTTCATAAGACCTTGACATAGTCTTTACTTCTGCTCTCCAGCTGCCAGTTTCTGTGAAACTTCACAGATCATTCATCTCCATGATTAGAACACTTCCCTTTCTCCCTGTGGCTAAAAGCAATATCAGAATATCTTTCTACTGCCTTCTCCCATGCAAGTTAAGCTAGTTATTTTTCTTAAAGGTATTGAGATCTTCTAAATACTTGACTGATTCAGGGATTAAAGCCTCACCCTATTAAGATGATGTCCTTATTGCCTCATTGCTATATGGAACTCTAAAGATGTGCTGATCCTTGGCAAAGGGATCAGAATGGGCAATTAAGGAAACTAAGTTTTGTTGAAGTAACTGGCCTGAGTCATGTAGAATTAATTAGTCAGATGTGAGAATCAGAGTGCCACCCCCCTGCTGAGAAAGACATTGTGAGCACCAGGGTAGCTCCACCCTGAAAAGTAAGCATGGGACTAGCATCTGGAAGTTACATCTATTCATAGAACTGTTACATCTATTCATATAAGCACCTGTAAGTCATGTCAATCAATGCTACCAGTCAATTAGCTTGGAGCTGTGTGTGGGGACCATGCCTTGGTGGGCCCTCAGGGAGTTTCTGCTCCAGGAGGAAAACAGGGGATCTGACTTTCAGTTGGAGGTAGAGGTAGGGGCAGCTGCCGGCGAGAGGGAGCTAGGCTCTTTCCTTCTGAACTCCATGTGTTCTCTTTACTAATCCCTAATATACTTTAATAAATACTTAATGCCCAAAGATTGGTGCTATATGCTTCTAATTTAAGGTGACCACTCACTAGATTTTTAGACATCACAATTAGATTTTAAACTTCACACAGAGCAACGTAGAACACTAAGCCAGTAAAATAATCTCATGGAATTTAGATCATCTAACATCATCTTTATTTTATCCCAATCCAAGAAATTTCTATGACTCAATGTCCCTGGAACTAAAGTTAGACCAATCAAATACCAAATCCCTACCTGGTTAAGTCCCTTTAAGAAATAAGTCCTGAGGCTTTTTAAGTGATTGTTTCCCTAATAATACATGTGTTAGGATAACACATTCTTTTTTTAAAATAACACATTCTAAATATTGTATCTATAATGAGCTTTTGGTCACCATCCCATATCCCTGATTCCAATTTGCTCCATGATTTCTCTTATACGTCTCTTCTTTTTTTTTTCTTTTTTTTTTTGCAGGGCAATGGGGGTTAAGTGACTTGCCCAGGGTCAAACAGCTAGTAAGTGTCAAGTGTCTGAGGCCGGATTTGAACTCAGGTACTCCTGAATCCAGGGCCAGTGCTTTATCCACTGCGCCACCTAGCCGCCCCCCTACATGTCTCTTCTTACATGTAAGCTATAGGATTTATGAACCTAGACCCCTCTTTTACCCCCTTATTTTGTGACCCCTGGTTCTGAAAGAAACATCTCTGTGTTCCTTTCCCCCCCCCACTATTATACCCCATTTACTAATTACATAAATCTTAAATTCATAGATCATAGCATTTAAAGCTTAGAGAAGCTTTGGAGGCAGTAGTCACTTCAACCCACACACTTTCCAGAAGAGGAAACTAATACTCAGAGAGGGTGAGTGACTTTCCCAAGGTTACCCATCATAATTCTTAGAGAAGAGACTGAAACCTTGGTGTTCTGACTACATATTCAATGATTGTCTTATTATACCACACTGCATCAACAAGCAATTTTTTTTTAAAGTTCCCAGGAAGCAGAAAGCTGGAAAACAATTGTTACACCTAGTGTTTCTGATAAAGGTCTAATTTCTAAAATAAATAGGGAACTGTGGTAAAATAATGCAATTTTGCAGACACCTAGGAGTCCGACTTGATTGATCTAGTAGTGTTTGAATTGGGTGTGAATAAGGAACTACTAAATGCCCACTTAAGATAATTAGATTTTTAGCCACCCAATTTAAACTTGGCCAACCCTGAGAAGGAGTGTCCTCAGAGGCTGTAGACTGCATCGTCAACAGGGAACCAGTCTCAGCTACACTACTTGAAGGATCTCCCCTTTGGGGGAGGGAGAAAAAGGTAGAAAAGGGGACCCCAACAGGAATAAGCACACACATACACTCTCACTTGCTCTCTGGCTTTGAAGGAGCTTCTGAGCTGATTGGCTGCCATAGAAATTACAGAACCCTGGTGGTGAGTTAAATCCAGCCCTTTGAATTAGCTCAGCTGGAAGCAAGTTTGGAGATTGTATAGGATTTTGTTAGAGTTAGAGGGATTATCCATTTTCCTTTTTCCCTATTCCCTTGTCCTTAACTTTGTTAATTTTACCTTTGCTGTGTATTTTATTCCCATTAAATAATACCTGATTTGTTTGTGGAAAATTGGCTGTTAAGCTCCTTTCTTATTGGCCTGGGAGAAATAACTAAAAAAGGCAGTTCAGAGGGGAGGAACCTTTGAACCTAGAGGTCCCTCATTATTTTCTGAACCCCAATATTACAGCGAGTATGCAATTAACTCTCACCATATTAAATTTGGCCCCTACAGGACTAAATCAAATTTATAAGGATGCAAGTCATTCCCCAATTGAGAAATGATCAGGGCATATGAACAGGCAGTTTTCAGAGGAAGAAATCAAAGCTATCTATTGTCATAAAAATGCTCTAAATCCCTACTGATTAGAGAAATGCAAATTAAAACAACTCTGAGGTAGCACCTCACACCTATCAGACTGGATAATGTGAAGAAAAATGAAAATAATAAATGTTGGAGAACCTGTGGAAAAATTGAAACACTAATGCATTTTTGGTGGAGTTGTGAACTGATCCAACCATTTTGGAGAACAATTTGGAATTATGCCCAAAGGGCTATGGGACTGTGCATACCACTTCTAGGTCTATATCCCAAAGAGATAATAGAAAAGGGAAAAGGACCAACATGTACAAAAATATTTATAGCTGCTCTCTTTGTGGTGGAAAAGAATTGGAAATTGAGGGAATGCCCATCAATTGGGCAATGTCTGAAAAAGTTGTGGTATATGAATGTACTAGAATATTATTGTGCTATAAGAAATGATGAGCAGGCAGATTTCAGAAAAACCTGGAAAGACTTAAGTGGACTGATGCTGAGTGAAGTGAGCAGAACCAGCAGAACATTGTACATAGTGACATCAACATTGTATCATGACCAACTGTGATAGACTTAGCTCTTCTCAGCAATACAATGATCCAAGACAGTTCCAAAGAACTCATGATGGAAAATGTTCTCCACGTCCAGAAAAAAAGAACTGTGGATTCTGAATGCAGATTGAACCCTACTGTTTCTACTTTTACTTTTGTTGTTTCTTTTTTGAGATTTTCCCCTTTTGTTATGATTCTTCTTTCACAACATGACTAATACAGAAATATGTTTAATGTTATTGTGTGTGTGTATGTATGTATATATATATATATATATATAGTTTGTGACAGCCAGCAAAATAAAGTAGGTCTTCTCAGCCCCAATCCAGTGTTTTTTTTTCTTCCAGTGAGACAAAGTATGAAATAGTAGGAAAACATACTACTTGGAGTTCATAGGCATAGTCAAGGAACATGTCATATAATTAATTTAGTGAATGATTATGTCTTGCCCACATCATTGCAAACTCTAACTACTTCTCTAAATTCTCTTTTTTGACTTATTCAAGCACCCACCTACTTTCCATCCCTACTTTCAGAGAAGTGGTTTTCCAAAATCCCAGTGTTAGAAGCAACACATGTAATAACAGTAATAATTTCTACCAAAAGAATGACAGTCATCCCCAGATATTCTATAGCTTATCTTCTCTTTGCATCATTCTTTGAGTGACAGCTAAACAGCCAAAGATCCTAGCAAAATTTAGCAGGACTAAAGACAATTATTGGATTTTATTACTTCATTTAGTATATACATTTACAATAGCCACATAATAAGACTGGTGGTTGGAAAGTATTGAAATCTATAATTTTGCATTAAATGATTTTGTAAACGTGTTCATTAGTCCCCCTATATGTATAATAATAAACTATATTAATTCTTCCTTGGTTAGTTTTATTCACAATCTTTCTTAGAACTCTAAGTAGTATGTTTTCCTACTATTTCATACTTTGTCTTGCTGGAAGAAAAAAAAAAGAAACACTGGATTGGGGCTGAGAAGACCTACTTTATTTTGCTGGCTGTCACAAACTATCTGTGTGATCTTGGGCAATTCACTTGATTATTTTGACCCTCAGTTTCCCCATATTTAAAATGAGCAAATAAGATTAGATTATGTTTTTCTTGTCTTCAAATTCTACTAGCCATGACCTTGATATTGAAATATAACACTAATCCAGATTAACTCCTTTTGAGCTGGTAAAAGAAAGGGAGCAGAAGACTCTATCCATAAAATATCTATGCCCTGGTGAGTTGTTAGGCAAATTAACTCCTGGATGGACATTAAAATATATCTTCTCACTGCTCCTGAAAGTTTATACAGTTATTAGCTTTTTCTCATGGCCCTTCAAAAGACCTGAAATAAAATTTCATCATATACAAATGCATAATGAAATTGCCTAACACTTGAATATATTTGCCCTTAGATAGTAGTTACAGATTTAAAAAAAACATTTAAATATCAAGTTATTATTAATTTTAAAGGGCACAAGCAATTTAGGAAGACCTGGCATTCTGTTGAAGGGTTCAAAACGTCTGACCTCCATTTAGAATGGCTTTGACCTAGAGTCTGGGTACTATTTTTATTGGTGATATATGAGCTAGTTCTTCTATGTGGTTTTTTGTTTGTTTTCTTTTAGTGAGGCAGTTGAGGGTTAAGTGACTTGTCCAGGGTCACACAGCTATTAAGTGTTAAGTGTCTGAGGCCAGATTTGAACTCAGGTCCTGCTGAATACAAGGCCAGTAATCTATCCACTGCGCCACCTAGCTGCCCATGCTGTGTGGTTTTAAATGACTAATGGTAGTTGTTTTTGCATACCTTCTTTATCTGGTACTGTTAGGATTCTTAATACTATGTCTTCCTTGAGTATACCAAAGAGTAAGAAAATGTGTAAAAAAACTATTCTCTATCTAGGTTAAAAGAACCAAAACACTATAACTGGAATTGTGTTTATGAAGACAATTTCCACTGAGTATCAGACTTTTTTTTGGCTTGGAATATTTGTGCAGGTGTGTGTATGCATATATGCATATAATGAGCATTTTGGTAAAATGCATAGTGCCAATATATTAAGTGGAAATGGTATTTCTAAATATTGCAAAATCTATATTGGATTATATTTTTCTTTTTTTAATAGAAGGGAGGGATTATGTTACATGTAGCATATATGCATTAACATATAGGTGTGTGTGTGTGTGTGTGTGTGTGTGTATACACACACATACATACCACACAAACATCTCTATGTCTGTTAATATATCCTGTAGAAGAGATGAACTTCAGCATTTTTTGGGTCATGAACCACTTTGGTACTCTCGTAAAACCCACTGACCTCTTTTTGGAATAAGATTTGATAATGCACCAAATAAAATGCAGAAGATTTCAAAGTAAGTCAATTTTATTGAAATACTCTTTTTTAAATCATTAACCCCAGAAAAAGAACCTCTTATTTATAATGCACAAGGTGTTTCTAAGGTCCCTTTTACCTCTGAGAATCTATAAATTTATGAGTTAAGAGAAATTTAGAGTTAGCATGAACGGGCAGAATAAAGACAATGACTCACTGTTTACAGATTTCTCATTTAAAGTTAATCTAATGGAAGTTTAGTCCATGCCTAGAACACCCAATCCATGTGGAAGACACTAGGGAAATGATTCTGGGATACTAGAAATATCACATTTGCCTACTATGTGTCTGGGAGATTTTTCCATTGATTGTATAGACATAAATGTCAACTTAAAAAAAAAAGAGTCTGATTCATCAACCTAGGTGAACTTAAACTACATTTCTAAGGGTGTAGAACTATTTACACATATAATGAGGAAAGGGGAAAATCTGAGGGCCTTGTCCAAAAGCAAGCACTTAGGGTTAATCTCAAATATTGCTTCCTCTAAGAACTGGAAGAAATCTCAGAGTCGTCTAGTTCAACACATATCTCAAAGGAATAACCACTATAACTTATAAAAGGAGTAGTTGTTTAGCTTCTTCTTAAAGACCATGATCCTCAGGAATGGAAACCTATCATCTCTCTAGGAAGTTGATTCCACTTTTGCATACCTCATTGTTAAGAATGCTTTCATTCATGGGGCAGCTAGGTGGCACAGTGGATAAAGTACAGGCCCTGGATTCAGGAGTACCTGAGTCCAAATTTGGCCTCAGACACTTGACACTTACTAGCTGTGTGACCCTGGGCAAGTCACTTAACCCCCATTTCCCCACAAAAAATTCAATCATCTAGTTTTATCTGTTCAGACTAACTGGTAAATTCTCAATTTACTTTATTTACTATCATGAGTTTTCATATTAGAGTCTGCATTTCATTTATACATATACATGCCTTATGTTCTTCCAGTGGATTGTAAACTCCCTGAAGACAAGGGCAGTGTCTTATTCACATTTTCATTCTTCTTAGTGCCTAGTAAAACTTTTTGCACATAACCAACACCACCCCTCAACTATTTGTGAAATTGATTTTTTTGAAAGGGGAAAAATACCCTAAAGATATGAATTTAAAGCATTATTAATCAGGAAATGGTCTTAAAAATAAATTTCAAGTTATTCTCACTTTAATATTTGCCATTATTTGGGGGTTCCCACTTAGACGTACACTTTTTTTTTTTTTGGTGAGGCAATTGGGGTTAAGTGACTTGCCCAGGGTCACACAGCTAGTAAGTGTTAAGTGTCTGAGGCCGGATTTGAACTCAGGTACTCCTGACTCCAGGGCCTGTGCTCTATCCACTGCGCCACCTAGCCGCCCCAGACATACACTTTTAAATAGAAACTTCAAGTTCAAAAGTAAATATATCTTTTTTATCTTGAAAGAACAGGGTGTTTCTTTGACATGATCCATGTCGGGTTAGCAATTTCCTTCATCGCTCACAGCTGACGCTTTACTTGTCAAGTAAAATGACTACTTTTAGAGCTAGATCCTCTCTCTCTCTCTTCCCCCTTATTTATCTGTCTGCTTACTCATCCATTTATTTATCTATTCATTTATTTATTTATTCATTCATTTTTATTTTTTATTCATCCATATTTATTTATTCTTTTTATTCATTCATTTTTATTTTTTATTCATCCATATTTATTTATTCTTTTTATTCATTCATTCATTTATTTTTATATATCCATCTATTTATTTATTTATCCATTTGTTTATTAATTCATCTATTCATTCATTTATTCACTTATTTATTTGTTTATTTTTGTGAGAATGCTTACATTTTCCAAAAACTCAAGGTTGATGAGTCATACATATCTGTTTTTCTTACTCCTGTAGGTAGTATTGGATAGGAGATAGAAGAATGCTAGATTCTGGTTCAGGGAAATCTGTTTAAATTACATCTGTATATTGACTTGATAAGGAAATTCAATGGGATGCCACAGATTGAGGGGAAGGGTAAAAAATGTTAAGGCTAGAAATATAGATGGCAAATTTTGCCACAGGTTTACCTTTTATGTTAAATGAAATTGATTGAGATCATTCAGGTTTCTTTTTTTTTTTCTTTTTGCACAGGGCAATGAGGGATAAATGATTTGCCCAGAGTCACATAGCTAGTAAGTGTCCAGTGTCTGAAGCCAGATTTGAACTCAGTTGTTCTTGAATACAGGGCCAGTGCTTTATCCCCGGTGCCACCTAGCTGCTCCTTCATTGAGAATTCTTTAGGGAGTAGAAAGAAATATAAGATATAGACCTCACCTTCAGGGAATTTAAAACATTATCATGGAGAGAAGACAAAAACTTTTCTAGTCCATTTGGAATTACTACATCAAAAGTTAAATATCAGTTAAATATTTAAATAAGAACTCCTGCCCTCCAGGTACCTCTTTTACATAGTAGAAAAATAAAAGACTTTATAGTCAGAGGTAATGAGTTCACATTCAAGTTCTACTATTTACTATCTGTATAGTATTTATCAAGTCACTTCTTCTAGAGGGACCTCAGTTTCCTTAAGTGTAAAATGAGGGTGTGGGCCTAGATGGCATCTAAGTAAGGTCTCTTTCAGAACTCAATTTCTACCCCCAAGATCTCAAGTATTGCCTCCTTCTTGTGGACTTCTTGGTGATTGTGAAAGAATATATTCTCTTCTTCATCTAAAACCCCCTTGGCATCAGTATTTATCTCTCTTCTGGCACCTTTCAAAGTCTGCCTCACATTGTAGTTATTTGTGCATTTGTCTTGCCTTCACTACTACATTGCTTGCTCCTTGATTACATGCGCCATGTTTCCCTTATATCAGTATATTTCCTATTGTGGACAATGTGGAACTTGAACAGAATCTTGAAGAATGGGTACAATTTAGGTGGGGAAGAAAGAAATCATAGTGTAGCAGAGAAAGCATTGAATTTGGAGACAGAAAATTTGCCTGGATTAAAATTCTACTGGTCCTGTTTACTATTCATATATTTAGGGGAGGTTGCTTATTATCTGTTGATCTTGGTTTCCTTATTTGTAAAATGAGGGCATTGAATTTAAGTAGCATGGAGTAGTAGATCAAAAAATGAACTTGGACTCAAGAAGACCCAGGTTGAAAAAAAAAATCTCAAATACTTACTGTGTGATCCTGGTCAGGTAATTTAACCTCTTTGAGTCTCAGTTTCCTCATCATTAAGTAAGAGATTTTGAGTCAATGGCTGCTAAGGTTCCTTCCTGCTGTATATCTTTGATCTATAACTAGAAGGTCTTTAAGCTTCTTTCCAGGTTCCTTCTGTACCTCATCTTCCCATTTGGAGAGGGTATTCTGGGTGATTAAAATTATTCAGTGATAGGCAAAGAGTGTGCTAGGGATAGTGAGGAATTAGCTCATTAACTTCCCACATTGAGGTCACTTAGACTGAAATGTGGGGTTATTTTAGGAACATGCTAGTAGATAGTTCATATATTGAAAGCTAGATGGGAAGTAACAGGACATCTATTTCAAGTCCCTCATTCTGCACATGATAAACCTGAGGTCTAGAAAAGTAAAGACTTGTTCAAGGTCATAGATGTCATAAGTGTCATGAGTAGGATTTGAACCATATCCTTGGTTCCAGAAGCACTGTACCTCTTTGTATTCCTTATGTTGCCTGTAGCTAGTTTGTAGAGAACTTTCAATGGTAAGTAATAAATAAAATCTGAATTTTATCCTTAGCCACTGTGAGCCCTTGAAGGTTTTGAATTAATGCAGGATTTTAGGAAGCTTAATCTGTCAATGGTTCAGTGTGGACATTTTCAGTCATTTGAAAAGATCTGATTCAATAAAAACTGGGTGAAGTATATAAAAGAATTACATTATAGTATAGTGGTAAAGAGTCAGGTTGGACTTGTGGCAGAACTTTGTGACTTGACAAGCAGTGAGACACCAAAATTCATTGCCAAAAGGACACACTGTCAGATTCTTTTCCCATTGGGAAGTGACCACCATCTGTCCATTCAGCAGGGTATAGATGTAGCCCTTCCTGGAAGAAGAGAGGGGTGGACGTTATGACCTGTTGAGGTAGCTCCCAGCCTCTTCATTCTATTATCAATAGCAAATGTGTAGGATGACAGATTAGCTGTGGACACAAGTTGGCTATCTAGCAGAGAAAACTACCTTGGCATTTATCCAATTTACTGACAAGATTCATTTCACTCCCAATGTTCAAATTAATCTGTTTAAATCAGTGAAGTTGAAGCTGACTGTAGAAGGTGATGTAATTCTGAAGTTTCAATCAAAAAATCAAGATAACAAAAAGCAAATGATAAAAAACAATAAAAACATATAATATTCTGATTAAATATTGATGTGGAGATTATGTTTACATTTCCTGGCTTCCCTTCGTTTTAGCTGTTATTAGTGGTGTTTCTAAATCATCAAACATTAATATTCTATTTTCAGGGCTCAGTTGGTATTTTTCCCCTAGCTTTATGATTTATCAGGTGACAGTATAGCTTTACATTTGAAGTTTTAACTCCTGAAGGGTAGTGACCAAGCTTTATCTGAGTTTATCTTAAAGAAGAGAAAAGAGGAGAGATGAAGTTGAGAAATCCATTTTTATTTTACCTCCGGGAAAAATAAAAATTAATCATCCATGCAAGCTAACTCATGCAAATTAGCAAGTAAGTCTCCTCCAGTGGTAGTACTTAAAGTGGAAACAAAAAATTAACTCCTAAAACATCAGAGACCAGTGTTAAATTGTGTATTTCTTGGTTAGATTTCACTAGATTTATGAAGAGGCAAACTATAAACGTACCAGGACATATAGTGCTTTATGATTTACAAATATTTTATAAAAGAATGCAGAACTTAAATCAATAGTAAACAGACTTAAACCCCTCCTCCATCTGGAACTTAGCAGGTTTGTGACTAAGAGAAAGTATATATCTTCTCTGATCCTCATCAGTCCCCTCATCTGTAAAATGGGGATAATAAGAGCTCCATTCCTCACTGGATTGTTGTAATGAGAAAATGAGATAAAGTACATAAAGCACTATGGAATATTATTTTTAACCTCATCTGATCCCTCACAACAAATCCTTTTGTGATTTATGTATTATGAAGTTTTTATTTTCATTTTAGGAATAAAGAATCTAAGGTACAAAGAGATGAAGTCGGTTACCTATGGTCATAAAACGAAGAAATAGAAAAAGAAATACCTAAATGTAGGTTCTCTGACTTTAAATTCAGTGTTCTTTCCTTTGCACTACTCTTCTACTCTATTCAATGGACCAGATACCTCTTCCTGACAGAAAAAGGAGAGCAATGTTATGAATAGTCCTATTATACATCTTTGGGGCATTTTCAACCACCATGAGCTAATGTATTGACTGTGAGTGAGAAATGTTTCCTCTTTCATGTTAACTTGGGAAGATGAATAAATTTCATAACACCAAAAAGATCTTTTAATTGGTTCCATTGTCTTGTTGACATTCACAATATTTGGAATGGAAATTGGCCATTAAGAGTTTAATGTGAATAGTAATTAAGAAAAATAGCATGAATTATCTTTCATGCATATATATTTTATGCATATATATGTATATATAAAAACATATTCCCATACACAGATGTGCAATAATAATAATAATAATAATACCTTTCTATGGGGATTTAAAGTTTTTAAGCATTTTACAATTATTCTCACTTTATCCTTTGGTATCTAACTTTATTCTGTCTGGGAGGCAGGTGTTATTATTCTCATTTTATAAAGGAGCAAACGGAGGCAGCCAGTGGTTAAATGACTTTCCTAGCATAATACAGATAGTAAATATCTGAGGCAGGATTTGAACTCAAGTCTTCTGGATTCCAATTCCTGGGATTTTAGCCTTAGTGCCACCTAGCTTCTATATGTATGGATGTAAATAGATTATATAAGTATAAGTATAAATACAAATATAAATATATGTGAGTATGTATATGTATATACACTGTGTCCCAAAAGTTTTACTGTAGTTTTAAATGTTAATAATTTGCCTTTTGGAACACACACACATATACATACACATATACACATATACATATATACATACATATAAACATACACATATGTCTGTGTGTATGAAGTTTTATATGTACAAATGCATAATATCTTACATTTTCTTTTAATTTGTTTTTGTCAGTGTAATGAGGGTTAAGTGACTTGCCCATGGTCACACAACTAGTAAGTGTCAATTGTCTGAGGCTGAATTTGAACTCAGGTCCTCCTGAATCCAGGGCTAATACTTTATCCACTGTACTACCTAGCTGCCCAATCTCTTGCATTTTATGGTACTTTTAGACTTTGTAAATCTATTTTCTAAATTGAAACTCACAGCAATCTTGGAATAGGCAGGCTAATTATCATTATACCCATCTGTCAGATGAATAGAAAAACAGACACAGAAATAGAAGAAATAGAAACATTAATGGGGTTTTGGTTTAATTAAACCTGCTAGACATTGTATTCTACCTATGAAGCCTTCTAATGTCAGAAACACCTCAATTCCATACCAAGCCATCAGAGTCAAGTTTTAGTAGAGACAGAAGGAGGTCTATTCACAGTGAGCAGCAAATAACTTATCACACATGTTTCTATTTGTTTATTGAAGGAGTTTTTAATTAAAAGGGAGGTTAAATATGTTAGAGATTACATAATACAAATGTCCTGATTCTAGAATTGAAGAAACCGAGGCACAATTAAAGAAACAAACTTACACAGTGCCACACAGTTGGCAATTAGCAAGGTATTATTTGAACCCAGATCTAGCACTCTTTAGTGCTCTTGCCATGTACTCTTGCCAGCACTCTTTTAGTTCTCTTGCTATGATATCATACTCATCTACTCCTATATCCATTGCTTGGACTAAAAAAAATCATGGAATATTCAGTTATCTCTATCAGTACTGAAAGCAATAGATACTTTCAACTGGCTCATTTAAAGGAAAGCTAGGTAACTCAACAGGAGACATATAAGGGAATACAGAGTTGAAAATAAGGGCCAATATACACACAGGGACCAAGACTGATACCTCAGATTAAGGGAGCACACTGATCTCCCACATTTGGGTAAGGCCTGACCCTCTCAAAGAGAGGTTGGGAGAGGCTAAAAAAGGAAGAAAGTCATTGACTTTACCTGGGTCTCTCACATACAACAGCCTTCAACCCTTGGCAACAGGAAGGAGTCTGTCTCTTTCAAGTTTCTGCTCTGAGGACTTGGTATGTTATTCCAACAAGCTTTCAGTAGCTTCAAGATGAATCAGAGAAAGGGGTTGTTCCAGATGTTTTATAGGAGAGGAAGGGAAGGGAATGAGCATTTATTTACCACCTACTCTGTTCCAGGGACTGAGCTTTATGAATATCTCATTTTATCCTCACAGCAACCTTGTGTGCTAGGTGCTATTGTTATCCCCATTTAAGTAAACCGAGACATAGTGAGGCTAAGTTACTAGGCCAGGGTTACACAGCTAGTAAGTTTCTGAGGCTATATTTGAATTAATCTTCCTAATTCCAGGCTCAGAACTCTATCTACTGTGGAATCTAGCTGAAATTGTACCCACTCCACTTGTTTTTATTGGTTTTCCACTGATGAAGTCACAGTCAGGAAAATGTTAATGAGGAAACTAAAATTTTCCAACTTGGAAGACTGTAAGTATATAAGTTTCCAGTTCTAGGGTATTCCAGAAAAGAGGCAAGACAAATGGGAATAGGAATCAGTGAAAGGTAGAAGGAATATCTCTAGGGCAGGAATTCTTAAAATTTATTTTTGGTATTGTGGTCCCTGCTGTCACTCTAACAAAGTTTATAGACTTACTCAGAATGGCTTTAGACGAATAAAGCAAAATATGTAGGATTAAAAGAGAAACCAATTAGATTAAAATAGTTATTGATATAACCATGTCTATATGTACATATAGATACAAATATGTGTGTATATACAATATAATAATAATAAATGTAACATAAACATGATTGCCTATCCCATGTTGAGAGCTCCTTCCATCGATATCTTGTTGGACAGAGAAAAAACTTGACTTGAATAAACAGGGTGTTTTTGTTTTATTTGGTTTTGCTTTGTTTTGTTTTGTTTTTCAAAACAGCATACCCTCCTTCTACAGTCAGTATGATAATGTATATGATATAATATTAAGTCAGCTGGTGGTACAGTGAGTAGAGTGCTTGTTGCTTGTCTGCCCTTTTTTCTCTGAGAGAACTATGACATCGGGGAGTTGATGCCATGACTTGCAGTGGATTGGATTTAAGTGAGGGAGGGCACACAGACACACACATAGACACACACACACATATATACACATACATATATTATATATAAATACATATAAGCATATATTTGTGTGTCTATGTATATATATGTGTATATATATATATGTGTGTGTGTGTGTGTATATATATATATATATATATATATATATATATATATATATATATATATATATATATATATCTCAGGACAATTATAGATGGCTCCATTGCATTGAGGAAAGCTTTGCCTTTTAAGCTAAGGCCTTTCACAGGTCGCAGTTTGCCTGAAGAAATACCCACTCATCGATTAAGACTAGGTAAGAAATGCAGCAAAGAAAGACCTCTTTCACCTGATCAAAAAAAAAAAAAATAAATAGATGGGGGTTGGGGGAGAGCAGAGTGCTATACCTATAATCAAGGAAGACTTGAGTTCAAATATAACCTGACACTTGCTAAATATATAACATTGGGCAAGTCACTTAGCTTTTGTTTTTCTGACTTTGTCATCTATAGAATAGGGACAATAATAGCGCTACTCACCAGGGTTGCTATGAATATAAAATGAGATGATATTTGCAAAGTGATTGATAAACTTTAATTCACTATATAAGTATCATCTATTATTATTACTAATTCCCTGGACTTTAAGGCAAGAAGGCCTAGGTTCAATTTTTTTCTCGGACAATATCTGTGTGATCATGGGCAAGTCACATAATCACCCTGAGCCTCAATTTTCTCATCTATAAAATGGAGATCTGAAAACCCGAAACACCAACATTACTGGGTTAGGGTAAATTTTGAATGAGACCATAGGCAATCACCAAACCCCTATTTTTCCCATGAACCATGCTAGTAGGTACTAGAGATAGAAATGTCAAAGTGTTACATCTCTGCTTTCTAACAACTTATATTTTACTCTGTATTGTGGATGGAGACATGGGTGGGATACAATCTACTCACAGATTAATAAATTCAGAATATTTTAAAGTGTATAAAAGCGTTTTATGTTTCGGGACACTAAACATGGAGGAATCAGGAAAGGTCTCTTCAAGATGACACTATAAAGGTACTTATGAGTTCCAAGAGGTTGAAGTAGGGAGGAAGATCATTCCAGTCATTGCTGATGCCCTGTGTAAAGGTGAAGGAAATTATGTATACAGAACCAAAATAGGTCAGTTGAGTTGGGTCAAAGAGTATAAAGGAAAGTAATGTAAAGGGAAGCTAAAGCTAGACTCTTAAGGGCTTTTAATAGAAAGAAGGGAATTATTAGCCACTGTGCATTTCACAAAGTACAATTCTGATATGTTACTCTTAATAAACTCCAGTGGCTCACTATGATTTCCAAGACCAAAATACACATTTTTCTGTTTGGCATTTATCACTCTTTAGTATCTGGCCTATTCCTGAGTCATTTTAGATTTTACTATCCTCCATGCTCTTTGTGATCTAGCTACACTGATCTATTTCATCTCCTACCTTCAGCTTATTCTCCTACCTCTCAGTTTCCCTGGGTTCCTTCAAAACTAACAGAATCCCACTTTGTACACACCCAGACCTACCCCTCTCCAGATACTATCTCCTTCTTGAGATTACTTTCCTTCCACTCTGTATATATCTTGTATGTGTCTAGATAGAAACAAGTTGTCATTTCCAATAGAATGTGTTGAGAATTTGTTTTGTCTTTCTTTGCATTCCCAGTTGTTAGCATAGTGTCTGAACCATAGTGTTTAATAAATACTTGTTGATTGATTGTAAGGGAAGTGACATAGTCAGATGTGTTTTAGAACTATAAATTTAACTGCTTTACAGGAGATAGATTTTAGAGGGAAGAAACTAAGTTGAAAAGGGAAATTAGCAAGTTATTGCAATAGCTTAGAGAAAGGTACTTTTGTATGAGCTGAGAGAAGACTGAAGTTAGTGATGCTATGGAGGTGAAAGACACAAGACTATACAACTGGTTGTATTTGTCTAATGTAGTAAGGTGTTTTGAAACTTTAAATCACCAAATAAATATCCGTCATTTTTCTTATTCCACCTGAATTTCTTTTGGCAAACAGCCCTCAGGTGCTAGCATGGATAGTTTCAGAGTTTTTTTTCTATGTCTTTAGGGCCTAGTACTGCCCATTATTCATAGATAGTAGGAGCTTTACGCATTTAATGGATTTGCTTCAATGATTTGCAAAATTAGAAAGGGAAAAATGAATTTTTAAAAACTGAGATAAATATAGGGAGAAGCAATTCAAGAATTACTGGGCACAAAGAAGACCAGAAACAGTACTGCAAGGGAGAAAGAAAAGGTAGAATAAAAGGAGCTTTCTAGGAGAAGGGTAAGTTGAAATCGAAGAGATCCAAATAATCAGAAGAAAAAGAGAAAGTTTTATCTCCTTGAATACCCTTCCTTATATACAATACAAACAAAACCTCTGAGGGCAATAAAAGCTACAACATAAGCAAAAACTTAAATATAAGTTCCTTTTCAAGGTTAGTGAATTTTCTTTTTTTTTTCCTTTTTGGCAGTGCATTTTATTTTAACTAAATGATTCAGTATGTGGTTTCATTTCTATTTTTCCCATAAAGTGCAGCAAGTATGGGCTGGAAAAGGTAGGGTGGGAAAATAATAGAGATAAGGAAAGGGCAGGATAAGCCTGACAGGAAAACTGGGGTCATGAAAGATACATTTTCTTGACTTCCAGATATGGTCACTGACCTACCCTGATATGGAGGCTAGTTAAGATGCTCTTTTATCTATGAAGGACATCTTCAATTAGTATAATTACATTGCTGTCATTGCTACACCAATAACAGAGCTGGGAGCATCTTGGAGGCTTCTCAATATCTATCCCAGACCACATATCCTTCCAGCCTTCACTTTTCCCATCACACCTCCATGTACATGCACACACACGTGCGTGCATGCCCACATACACATGAAAATCCATGTCCACATATACAAGAACACACATTTCTTTCACACCTTGTTGCTCTTTGAATAGTAATGAAATCAGAACTACCTTTCTTGAAAGGATGAATCAGTCAATTTTCCTATGGTTCCATTCACCAGAATATAACTTCCTGAATCCAAACATCCCTTCCTTGAAACGATTTCCATTCCCTTATCCTCTTAGAATCTAAGTTCCTTAAAGTCAGAAGCCATCTTAATTCTTCTATTTATATCCCCAACACTCAGCACAGTAACTAACACTTAGTAAGTACTCATTATTTTTTTCATTCATTTGATGGAACCAATCTGTTCCCTCTAAATCTGACAAGCCAAATCAACAATTGCTTTTGAGTATCACCTGGCAGAGGAGAGGGTTTAGTAGACAGTTCCTTTACTTTCCCTTAGCAATCAGAATTGTAATCATGTAAAGGTTCCTGGCAACAAGATGATTGAATATCCATATTATGATTGTTGCGGTGGTAATCTATTATTAATAATCACTTTCTGGGCATACAGGCTATATGAGGCATGAAGCACCCAAGCAAGTGATTGAACAGGAAAATGAAATGAGGGATATGGGTTGTTTGACTAGAAAGGGTTAATGATCACAAGTGAGCAATTTCTTAGACATTGAATCATTAGGCAAGGAGTAAAATCTAAATTCTTATTCTGATACTGTTAAAAAAAAAGTAGTCAGGTGAACTGAGGCAGATCACTTTAACTTTCTCTATCTCAAATTATTCACTTGTCAGAGTAGATAATAATCCTTATCCTGCCAACCTTATAGGCCTAGTGTGAGGATTAAATGGAATGACAGGTAAAATTTCTTTGAGAGAAACAAATTGCTCTATAAATACAAGGTATTATTAGAGTTGACAATGATAAATGTAAAAACAGTGATAATAATAATACTATATTGCATGAATGAAATAGGGCCTCCCAATGACTCATATTGTGTAGAGGTGCTTGTTTATCCACAGACTAAATATTAAAGGGGATGTAACTTGCTCTAGTGAAATGAAAACTGGATGTATGAAGAAAAGTGGGAGGATTGGCTTCTGGTCCCAAGTCTACCACTAATTGACTCTTCAATGTTGTGTCATAAGACTGTAATATTGTAGAATGATAGATTTATAACCAAAAGAGACAGTTGGGAATCATCAAAGTCAGGCCCCCTTTTTCAGGTGATGAAAATGAGGATCATAGACATTTAGACATAATATAGCTTGTGTCATGAGTGGGATTCCGACTCAGGTCTTAAAGTCCAGTGTGCTATCCAATATACTGTGGTTACTTAATCTCTAGCATTCTTATTTATAGAATCAGAGTAGGGTCTAGATCATAGACTTAGAGCTGGAAGGGACCTTAGAATCGATTCATTTCAATGCTCTCATTTTACAGATGAGAAACTGAGGCTCAAAAAGATGAAATCAATTTCCTAAGGTAATAAAGGTAGTATGATTTGAATCCAGGCACTTAAGTGTAAAATCAGTTCTCTTTCCCTTGTAGGGTACTTCTCGTGGTGGACTATAATTTAGTTCTGAAATTATTTGGTCCTAAGATGAATTCTTATCATATAACAACCTGAAGTTATTAACCTTCCATTTCTGCCTACTCATTCCCCATCTCTATTCAGAAATAATCCTTAAGTCTACCCATACATAAAATCAACAATAAATCCTACTTCTGAATTTTATCTCTCAGCAAGAAGCCAACAATGGCATGTTATTGAGAAATCTGTGTTTTAATAATCATAATAGCATATAAATATATATGTATATACACATTTGCATATTTACATGCTATTATATATATATGTATTGCTTTAAAATTTTCAAAACCTTTATATATGTGTCATTTGATAACTACCACATTGTTTTGTGGCAAGTACTATTATTATCCCTATATTATATAAGGAAGTTAAGGAAGAGTCTAAAGTGACTTGTCAAGGTTCACATAGATTTTACTTGAATGAGAAAGGATTTGAACTCAGGTTTTGCAATCCCTTAACTTCAATACCATGAACTATGCCATTTACTTTCTTCTAAAGTGTTAGCTTCATCCCAGAGTCTTTTTGCCCAAGCTAAACTTAGGGTTTTTTTTCCTTTCTCACAAGGAACTGTTAATGAGATGTGGCTTTGAGCAACCTAGATGTAATACACAGGAGAGAGAGAGAAGCAGGCAGTATTAGAGCCTTGTGTTAAGAGGTGTGTCAGGGTTTCTGCCCACATATGGTAAGATACCAAAGGAATTTATTATAGTTTAACTTTGAGATCAGTAGGTAAGCTTTGTTAAGCCCCCTGATGGGGTGGAATTATGCAAACATCCAACAGCTGAATTTCTTTTTGAGTTTACTTTTCCCTAAGCCTTTGGACTTTTTTATAATTGTAGAAATCTATACGCAATCCTTTTCCCTTTGTGCCATTTACTTGTGTTAATTTCTTTCTGTGCTGGAGGGTGTAAATTACATAACCATGGGCACACTAAAAATCAATCCGTCAATAAACACAAACCAAAACCACCTCTATAATTAAAGAATATGTTTCTATTCTCCAATATTACTCTAATTGTGTTTTTTTTTTCCAAAATAACCACCACCAGTAAAATAACTGGACAATTTGCTTTTTTTCTTCACAGAAATGACAACAAATGAGGACCTAGCAAAATATCAGCAAAATACTAAAAATAACAACAATAATGATGATAAGAATAGCATTTATATAGTGCTTTAAGGTTTTTGAAGTGGTTCCATATGTTACTATAGGAAATTCTCACAATAACTTTGTGAATTCACTGCTAGCCTTAGTGACTTTTTACAGTTCAGGATAATGAGGCTGAGCAATGGTAAATGACTTAACAAGTAGTAAGTATTGAATGTGGGATTTGAATCTAGGTCTCCTTGATTCCATGTTCAGTATGCCATGCAACTAGTCAAATAGCTCTGTCAAATACAATGATTCATAAAACAAAGGCATCATGATCAGTTTTCCCACCCTCATGATTGGCAGAAGTAGTGGTAATAGTTGATCTCTAAAGCAGTTTTCAGATCAAAATTCTAGTTTTATTCATAAGGGGAAAGATTGAAAGAAGTAAAATGCATAGTACTTCCCACATATTTGTATCGGGGCTGTATTCCATGCTTCAAAGCTTCCTGTATGATCTTGTGAAGAAAAGTAAAGCCAATGAAGGAAATGGGCAGAATATAATAATGGGAAATTCTGGAAGGTTATCTCTGCAGGCATAAGTTCTAGAAAGTTCTATCATTCTGGATATGTTTTAAGTACAGCTAAGAACTAGCCTAGCTACCTGCAAAGAAGCTGAGGAGATAGGTAGGATGCCTAGTTGGTGAAGCAGTCTTTGGCAACCCATGAAAAAAAGGGAAACGCAAAATGAACCTAAGTCCAGTGTACGCCCCATCCACTTCTACATTGGCTATTTCAGAAAATAGGGAATGGAATGTTAAGCACCATAATTCACAGACATAAAAAAATTCAAGGAGAAAAATGAAACAAACAGTTATACGAATGAACAATGTAAACTGTCAATTCCACTAGTGATAACATATGAGTTAAAAATAACAATATAGATGGGCATGTGGCAAAGGAACTGTTGAATTTTATCTCTACCTCTTGGTCATTAGATTATATCTTCCTTTATTTGACATGGTAACAGAAGAGGAAAAAACCCATAAAGGTGAGAAGTAACATTATCGATTGTCTAAACCAATCAGCTCATTTATTTTTTAAAATTCATTAGAAAAATGTCAACTAAGGGAAAGAGGGAAATATATATTTAAATTAGTTGTTGTCTTAAATCAACAAAACAGATTTCAGTTAGCCTTTCATAGTGTTATTTAGGTACATGTCTTATTCTTAATGACAGGCCAGAAGATGCTTGAAAGTAAGGTACTTGTTGTACTCATCTTTGAATGTCCTCTGGCACCTGGAACAGTACCAAACACATAGCAAATATTTATTGTTGATTGAATTAATCACATTGCTTGTCCATTTGCTCCACTCACATATAGATGCCCCCAGATGGTACCTCACATCCAATCCCTTTGATATTTTGGAAAATTTTTACATTTGCCCTTCTTCCAAACACCCACCACAAACACATTCTACCTCTCTGATAACAGTAATCAAAAAATAAGTCTTAACTCTGCATCTGGAAAAAGATATTAATTGCTTACCCTGTGGTTCTACTTACTGGCCTATGACTTTGGAAAAACAAAACAAAACAACCCCCAAAACAAACACATCCCTTCTTTAGCCAATATTTAGATACATGGTTTATGTCCCCTTCTGATTTTATGTAAGCTTCTGGAGGAAAGGGATTTTTGTTTTTACTTTTGTACCTGACATATTGGATCCATTTAATATATTTTCTCTCATTTCACAGGGTTATTGTGAGGAAAGTTTTCCTTAACTTCCCATGTGACATATAAGCATGAGCCTATCCTCCCTCACTGCACTAAATTCTATGATCTCATCAATGAGCGTAGTGTCTCTAGAAGTAGAGGAGGAAGAAAATTAAGAAAGAGCAGTCCCAAAAAAAAACTGAGAGAAGTGAAGAACACATAGTAGACTGTGATCAAAAGTGACAAAGTCAGCAGAGAAGTCAAGAAAGAAGAGGATTGATACAAGGGCATTGGCGAGAGTGGTTTCAGTTGAACAATGAAATCCAAAGGCAGAATGTATCTTTAAGAAGAGAATGAGAGGAAAGGAAATGGAGGTAGTGATGGTAGACTGACTTTTCAAGGAATTCTCCACAAAAGGGAGGAAAGACATGAGATAATAGCTAAGGGAGTTGAACAAATCAAGTGACAGTTTTTTTGAGGATGGGGGAGACATGTTTGTATGCAGTTGGGAAGCAGCCAAAAGAAAATGATAGTTTAGAAATGAGAGATTGGGATTGATAAAATGACAATCTACTAAAGAAGATGGGATGGAATGGGATAATTTGTGCATGGAGAAAGTGTCTTACTTAGCAAAGAGAAAGGTCACTTCATGTGAGAAAGTGGTGAAAGAGGATAAAGTTGCAAAAGAAAACTGAGTATTAGATGTAGAAGGGAGAGAAAAGGACCTCTTGGTGAATTGCCTCATTTTTTTAATTGAAATAGGAGAAAAGGTTCTCACCTGAGATAGGAGGAAAAGGGAAAGCCATGGGAAGTCTGCAGAGAAAATTATGGTCATGTAAAAGGATTGCCTAGAAGCAGTCAGGGTTTGTTTAAGATTATTTAGCATAAATATGTATTAGAGTCATGTAGTATGATTTCATAATGTTTTCTAGCTTCATTCAACAGCACCTGAGTAGGAACAAGAGCATCAAATGGTGGAGGCTAATCAAATGTTTAAACTTCACAAAAGCAAGTTTGGCAATAGGATAAGTGGGCAAAAGACTTGAAAGAAGAGAATGAGTCTAGAGTTTAACTGATTTGCGGAGGTGTCAGGATGGGGAAGGAAAGAAACAAAGGCCTAACAGATTAACTTGATAATATTGTTCAAGAGAATTGGTAAAATGATGTTGTCAAAGGAACTTTTGAACAAAAATATGTATATGTATACACATAAACACATATTTGCGCATGCATGTGTAATCTGATCTTATAAAGAGAACAAGAGAAAAAAGATTGGACTGGCCATTTGTTCCAGTGGTATCCACTCATTGCTAAGAAAGAACTATTATTAAGAAATGAATTTAGATATTTTACAGAGAAAAATTTGTTTTCTCAAGCAAATCCAGTGAGAGAGAGAGAGATACAGAGACAGAGACAGACGGAGATAGATACAGAAACAAAGAGAGAGCATTTTTTGACATAACATAAGTGTTATCTTGCTCCCCAAAAGACAGAAAAAAACAGTATTAAAACATATTCACATTGTCAACATTCAGATATTGAGCTATCTAAACAACTGAATAACATTTAGAATTTTTATTTGGATTTTGGCCAAATTGGGCTCATATAAATAGACCCTCACATGCACAATGACAAAGAAGTCAGCAAATCTCTTCCCTTCTTTTAAGTTGAATACAATTTTATTTTCCAAAATATATGTAAAAACAAAATTTTAACATCAATTTTTTTTAAACTTTGTGTTCCAAAATCTCTTCTCTTACAAGGAACTTAAGGTCTTGATGTTATTATTCCCAATTCATAGTTGAAGAAACTGAAACTCAGAAAGGTTAAGTGACTTAGTGTCATACAGCTAGTATCAGAGCTGGAAACACAAATTTGGGTTTTTTGACATAAACTTTTTATTAAAAAACAATAGAATTCAATTCATTAATTTCCTAATCCATTAATTTCCAGTAACATAGCATGTTATGCATGGATTATGTTCTATGAGGGATGAGAAGAAGAGAAAAACTGGTTGCCTGCCACCCAGAAGCTAATAATACTTTGGGGATTATGCATATGTGTACACACACACACACACACACACACACACACACACACACACACACACCAGATCTTATTTTTGAGTTAAGAGTCAAGACTGGAGGTTGAGCCCAGATGGTGAAATAGAGAAAGCTGAGCTCTCCTAACATTCCCCTACAGATGACATTAAAACAATGCCTCAAATTTAATTTTAGAGTGGCAGAACAAATCAAAGATCAGAGTGAGACATTCTTCTAGCTAAAGACAACATAGGAAATTAGAAAAAGACTGATCTGGAGCATATATGGGTGAAACACCAATGTTGCAATCAGGTGGTTATAAAAAATGCAGAACAGCTTTGGGAGTTCTCAATTCATAGATGGTAAGGGGACCTGGCTTCTAATCAGAAAGAAATTACATGGCACTACTTTGCTAGCAATAGATGAAAGAACAGATGCTCTTTGGTAACTCCACTGCTAATACATACTTTTGGATAATAGTTTAAGAACACTGAGGAGTACTATTAATCAAAAGGGAATTGTAGGGGCTTCCTATCTCAAGGGATAAGGAACGTGAAGAACTATTATCCTTTCTAGTTCCAAAGAAGGAGGGGCCATGAATAAAAGTGTTTACTGCATTTTCTTTTTTTTTTAAATAATAATAAACATTTTAATTTAAAGTTTTGATTTCCAAATTCTATCCTTTACCTCCCTCCACTCCCTTCTGCCTGTGGTGGTAAACAGTCAGATATAGGTTATACATGTGCATATATTAAATATAATATATGTGTAATATACATATACATATAGTATGTATATATCATGCATAGGCATACAAATATAATGCACATATTACATATAATAGAAATCATTACCATATTCATTTTGTATAAGAAATTTTGAATAAAAGAAAAAATGAAAGAGTGAGAAATAATATGCTTAATTCTGTATTCAATCAATATCAGTACTTCCTTTTGTACGTGGATAGTATGCTTTATCATTAATCCTTTGAGATTGCCTTGGATCATTGCATTGCTGAGAATAGCTAAATCATTCACAGTTCTTCATCCAGTAGTATTGCTATCTCTCTGCATAATGCTTTCCTGGTTTTACTCACTTCACTATACATCAGTTCAAATAAGTCTTTCCAGGCATTTCTGAATTCATGTTTGTCATTTCTTATAGCACAATACAATTACTTCACAATCATATGCCACAGTTCAATTAGCCATTCCACAATTGATGGAAATTCCTTTGATTTCTAATTCATAGTCACCACAAAAAGAGCTGCTATAAGTATTTTTTGTACAAATAGGTCTTTTTCTCTTTTGGAAATATCTTTGGGATATAGACCTAGCAGTGGTATTGCTGGATGAAAGGGTATGCACAGTTTTATAGTCGTTTGGGTATAGTTTCAAACTGATCTCCACAATGCTTGGATCCATTCACAGCTCCAGCCATAGTGCATTAGCATCTCAGTTTTACCACATCCCCTCTAAAATCCAATATTTTCCTATTTTTTGTTATATTTGCCACTCTGATAAGTAGGAGGCGATACCTCAGAATTGTTTTACTTTATATTTCTCTCATCGATAATTTAGAGAATTTATTTCATCACACTATAGATGGCTATGATTTCTTAGTCTGAAAACTGCCTATACATATCATTTGACCATTTATCAATTGGGGAATGACTTGTATTTTTATAAATTTGACTCAGTTATCTATATATTTGAAAAATGAGACCTTTATAAGAGATACTTTTTTCAAAAAATCTTTCCCAATTTTCTGCTTTTCTTATAAGTTTGGTTGGGTTAGCTTTGTTTGTTCAAAAACTTTTTAATTTTATATAATAATTATCTATTTTACATTTTGTATTGCTCTATATACCTTCTTTGGTAGCAAATTCTTCCTCTGTCCATAAATCTGACAGATAAACTATCCCATGCTTTCTTTTTCTTTCTTTCTTTCTTTTTTTTTTTTTAGTGAGGCAATTGGGGTTAAGTGACTTGCCCAGGGTCACACAGCTAGTAACCTTTAAGTGTCTGAGGCCAGATTTGAACTCAGGTACTCCTGACTCCAGGGCCAGTGCTCTATCCACTGTGCCATCTAGCTACCCCAATCCCATGCTTTCTTGATTTGCTTCTGGTATCACCTTTCATGTGTAAATCATGTACCCATTTTAACCTTATTTTACTATATGTTGTGAGATATTGGTCTATACCTAGCTTATTGCCATACTGTTTTCTAGTTTTCCCAGCAGGTTTTTGTCAAATATTGAGTTTTTGTTCTAAATGCATGAATCTTTGAGTTTATCATATACTATATGATAAATTATATCTATAAACATATACTATAGCCATTAACTGGAGTGCAATTTGTACCTATTCTATTCCACAGACCCACCTCTTTATTTCTTAGCCAGTACCAGGTGATTTTGATAATTACTGTTTTATAATATAGTTTGAGATCTGGTACTTGACTGCAGTTTCAAGGGATCAGGGGCTTTTCTTGGGTAACGACTAGATTTCAGATTAAAAGAGCAATGACAAAACCTCACCCCAGATTACACCACATTGGAAGCACCAAAAATATCTAACCCCCCAGTACTAGCTCTACAAAATGTAATGCAAAAAACACTGAAGTCTGAGACAGAGTTCCTGCCTCCCATAACAACAATAGAGGCAGGATAATTATACAATTTCAAATCAAGAAATAGGGCAGAAAATGAGCAAGGACAAACAACAAAAAAGAACCTGAGCATTAAAAAAATTATAATGGTGACAGAAAAGATCAAGACACAAACTCAGAAGATATTTAAGTCAAATTAGTTCTAAGGAAAACCTCAAAAAAATTAGGGGGCAGAGCCAAGATGGCCAGAGAAAAGCTAGGAAATTATCTGAGCTCTCCCTAGTTTTCATTGGAAACAGTATTAAATCAAGTCACTAAATGGATTCTGGAGCTACAGAACCCACAAAAAGAAGGAGTGAAACATTTTTCCAGCATAAGTTAACATAAAAGGACTTTAGACCAGAAAAAAAAAAAGGAACTGTGGAATACGGATGCTGATTGGACCATACTATTTCTTTTGTTTTTGGTGCTGTTGGTTTTCTGTTTTTAGGTTTTTCCTTTTTACTCTGATTCTTCTCTTATAACATGACTAATGAAGAAATATGTTTAATGTTATTATGTATATATTACCTGTTGTCTAGGGGAGGGGGGGATGGGGAGGGAGAGAAAATTGGAAATTGGAAATCATATATAAACAAATGTTGAAAACGATTTCTACATATAACTGGAAAATAATAAAATACTTTTATTTTATAAAAAGGACTTTAGAAAATGCCTATCTCACTTGGGTAAAAAAGGAGCACAGTCCAACATACACAGTGTCTGGGCAAGCCAGTGGGAGGCTCTTAACCACAGCACAGATCAGCACCCTAGAAACCTTGGTCCTGGCTCAGGAGGCCAGTGGCAAAACGGAACAGCTGTGAGACCTCCAGTCCCATCACATAAGGCAAACTACCTATCGTCAAACCTTTAGTACAATAGGTACAATGAGGCCAGGCCACCACAGTACAGTGGGCAAACCACCAGCTCCTGATTCCCTGGAGCAGATGGCCAATGATCAGGCCACTGGCCCACATAAGAAAGTTGTCCCATATGCCCCAAGAGCAGAGATCAATTTTAAAAGTTGCAAAATAATCTAGAATATGAACAAAAAATAGAAAGCGTCCTGAACATAGAAAGCTACTATGATGACAAGGAAGATCAAAACTCAGAAGAAGACAAAAATGTCAAAATATCAGGGAAAATATAAACTCAGAAGTGGACAAAAATGTCAAAATGCCTGCATGCAAAAGCCTCAAAGAGCACCATTAATTGGTCTCAATATCAAAAGGTCTCTGAGGAAGAACTCAAACAGTATTTTAACAATCAAATAAGAGAGGTAGAAGAAAAATTGGGAAAATAAATGAGAGTTTTGCAAGAGAGAGTACAAAAATAATGTCAGATCAAAAAAATTGGAAAAATTTATCAATTGCTTATGGGTAGGGTGAGCTAATATAATAAAAATGACAATAAATTAATTTACTGAATTAGTGCCATACTAATCAAACTACCAAAATTATTTTACTGAGCTAGACAGAATAAGAACATTCATCTGGAAGAAAAAAAGGTCAAGAATTTCAAGGGAATTAATGAAAAAATGCAAAGGAAGGTAGCCTAGTTGTACCAGATCTAAAATTGTATTATAAAATGGCAATCATCAAAATTATTTCTTACAGTGGAGGATCAGTGGAATAGATTAAGCCCATAAGATAATAAATGACTATTGCAATCCACTATTTGATAACAACAAAGACCACAGCTTCTGGGATAAGAACTCAGTTGTTAACAAAAACTCCTGGGAAAGCTAGAAAATAGTATGGCAGAAACTAGGCATAGACCAACATTTCACACTGTGTACCAAAATAAGGTCAAAATGGGAACATGATTTGGACCTAAAGGGTGATAGCATAGGGAAATTAGAAGAGAAAGGAATAGTTTACATGTCAGATCTATGGAGAGGGAAAGAATTTGTGACCAAAGGCAAAAAAGAAAACATTATGAAATGAAAAATTGATCATTTTGATTGCATTAAATTTATAAAAAAGTTTTCATGCAAACAAAACCAATGTAACCAAGATTAGAAGAAATTCTTAAAGGTGATAAATAATCCAGTATTTCTGATAAAGACCTCCACTGAGGCTAAGATGACAGAAAAGAAAAATGATAAATTGTGGAGATGTTGGATAATTGGAACATTAATGCAACATTGGTGGAACAGTGAACTGATCCAAACATTCTGCAGAGCAGTTTGGAATTATGTGCAAAAATACTGTAAAACTATACATCCTTTGACCCAGCAATAACACCATGAAGGGTATATCCCAAAGAGATCATAAAAAGGGAAAAGGACCTACATGTACAAAAATATTTTTAGCAGTACTTTTTGTGGTGGCAAAGAATTGGAAATTGAGGAAATGCCCATCATCTGGGGAATGGCTAAATAAGTTGTGGTATATGAAGGTATTGGACTACTACTGTGCTATAAGAAATAGACAGGAGAGGGCAGCTAGGTGGCGCAGTGGATAGAGCACCGGTCCTGGAGTCAGGAGTACCTGAGTTCAAATCTGGACTCAGACACTTAACAGTTACTAGTTGTGTGACCCTGGGCAAGTCACTTAACCCTAATTGCCTCACCAAAAAAAGAAGAAGAAGAAGAAGAAGAAGAAGAAGAAGAAGAAGAAGAAGAAGAAGAAGAAGAAGAAGAAGAAGAAGAAGAAGAAGAAGAAGAAGAAGAAGAAGAAGAAGAAGAAGAAGAAGAAGAAGAAGAAGAAATAGACAGGATTCCTGGAAAGACCTACATAAACTGATGCTGAGTGAGAATGAGCAGAATGAGCAGAATGAGGAGAAAATTGTACAACGTAACAGCAACATTGAGGAAGGATCAATTATGATTCACTTTGCCCTTCTCAACAATACAGCGACCAAAGAAAAGTTCAAGATACTCATGATGGAAAATCTTATCTGCTTTCAGAGAAAGAACTATGCAGTCTGAATGTAAATCAAAGCATATTATTTTCACCATTTTTCCTCTCTTATGGTTTTTCCCTTTAGTTCTTATTCTTCTTTCACAACATGACTAATGTGGAAGTATATTTAATATGATTGTATAACCAAGTATAACCAACATCAGGTTGCTTTCTGTCTTTGGGAGGGCAGAGAGAAAAGAAGGAGGGAGAAAAATTTGGAACTCTCAATCTTATAAAAATGACTATTGAAAACGCTTTATCTGTAATTGGAAAAAATAAAATACTCTTTACCAAAAGAAAGCATTTGTAACAAACAAATGTAACTAACATGAAAAGGAAAACAGCAAACTGGGGAAAACTATGGCAAATATTTCTGATAAAGGCCTCATTTCTCAAAAATAAAAGGAACTGAGCCAAATTTATCAAAATAAGAATCATTTCTCAGTTGGCAAATAGTAAAATAATTTGAACAGTCAGTTTTCAAAATGAAAATGGAAATTAGCAATAGTCACATGAAAAATTCTCTAAATAACTAATGATTAGGAAAACACAAATTAAAACAACTTTGACACATTACTCCAACCACATCAGATTGGCTAACATGAAAGCAAAGAAAAATGACAAATACTGGAAAAATTATAACACAAATAAACTATTGTTGGAGATGTGAACAAGCCATTCATTCTGTAGAACTATTTGGAACTATGCACCAAAAGGTCATACTCTTTAAGCCAACAATACCACTGCTAAGTCTGTATCCCAAAGGCATGAAAGCAAAGGAAAAAGGACACATATTTTCAAAAATATTCATATCAGCTTTTTGTAGTAGCAAATAATTGGAAAGTCAGAAAATTCCTATTAATTGGGGAATAGTTAAACAAAATTTGGTATGTGATTGTGCTAGAATTCAAGAAATAACAAGCCGCATGGGTCAGAAAAACCTAGAAAGCCTTATCTAAATTCAGACAAAGTAAAGTGAGCAGACCCATGAGTACATTGTAGATAGTAACAGCAATATGGTAAGGACAATCAAATGTGAAATATTTAGCTCCTGTGATCATGATGATCATCCAAGACAATTCATAAGGACCCATAATGAAAACTGCTATGAACCTCTAGAAAAAGAACTGATAAACTCTGAATGTAGATTGAGACATACTATTTTTTAATCTTCATCTTTATTATTATGGTGGGGGTTTTGGGGTGTGTTTAATTTTGCAACATGGCTAATATGGAAATATGTTTCACATGATCTAAAAAAAATTAAATCATCATTGAAATTGGCCTTAAATTCCAACTAGTTGTTACCAGTAAGTAGCATATAGCCCCATATTCATTTGGTCTCCCATTTTCTGGAAGAGTGCATTGTAGAAAGAGAGAGTGTACTTTTGAAATGAAGTTTTGTGATAAGAATGGCCTTTTTTTTGACCATGTGCTCTCATTTTTGTTTCAGAAAATGTGGTTACTGTACCACAGTATATGCTGGAACTGGAAAGGATTCTTAACCTGTCATTTCAAAGGGGAGAAACTTTTTTCTCCTTTTTTACCAGGAGCAGATTTGTTTTGTGGATATGTCCTCCAACGAGGTGTTTAATCAGGATGGGGGTGAGAATCTAATACATTTTACCTACAGAATTGTTTATGATTATCTCTGAGGGTGGTGAATATAGATCCCATCGGTTGTGTAAGATGATGCAGAGTAGCACAATTGACCCCTCAATGCATTTTCCTAAAATGGTGTTGCCAAGAAAAAAAAAATAAAGAAAAAGGTTTTACTTTTTCACCAGCTTTAATGCAACTGCTGCTTTCCTCCAATCACCAGCCTCACATTTATGAGGGAAACCAGAAGGGATAATAAGAAATGAATGTAGCAGCTTTCTTTTAAACTGGTTATTCTATCCCAAAGGAAAGGAGAAACAGGAGGTCCAAGTTATGGTCAACAAAGGCAAGTAGAATCATCCAGCAAGCATTTATTAGACATCTGCCATTTACCTTTATCTTAAGCACTTGTGCGAAATTCATATGGGGGTGGTAAGGTGGCCTACACAGTCTTGGTAGTACCCATAGAGGCAATATTACTGTGGGAGCAATCATACTAGAAAATGGACAGCCCACACCATGCTCTACACACCTCCTGACTATTGTTTACTGTCCTTTGAAAGTTGCCAGAAGAAAAATAAGAGACTCTAGGAATGTGGTCTCTGGGTTACTCTGGGGATGAAGTACACTGCTATACTGCAGAGGAATTAAACCTACCTCCTGTCCACCCCATGTTGGTGCCTGTTACACTTTTCTGGACACTCTAGCCTAATTATAGTTCTGGATGGATGCATTTAGAAGGTGGCTTGAATATGAAAAGTAATATAACAATACATCCCGCAACTTCCCTTTAGAGATACAAAATATGCCTCTTCCCTTGTGTTTAAAAGATAATAGAGTTCATCTATACACTATCTTTATTATCTACAATATCCTTTGGAGGTGTCAGAGGGTACCCTGGTCAACTTGTATTTACAGATACTAAGGGAAGCAGATTTTAATCCCCTCTTCCCATTTTCCTAGAATTTTTAAGATATTATCTCCTGCTACAAACACCACCTCCTTAGTTTGTTTTTTGTTTTTTTGCGGGGCAATGGGGGTTAAGTGACTTGCCCAGGGTCACACAGCTAGTATGTGTCAAGTGTCTGAGGCCGGATTTGAACTCAAGTACTCCTGAATCCAGGGCTGGTGCTTTATCCACTGTGCCACCTAGCTGCCCCCACCTCCTTAGTTATTAATTTTCTTTTTTTTAACTTTTAATGAAAAAAATTCAGTTTCATAAACAGCAAATAAAATTAGTTTTTCCATGTTTATTGCAGAACACAAGGATAAGAGTATATAGGAAACTGTAAATTTCTATTATATAGAAGTTGATTTTGTTTTTAAATACAGGTATAATACTTTTGATACGTAACTTTTTTGGGGGGACAGGGCAATGAGGTTTAAGGGACTTGCCCAGGGTCACACAGCTAGTAAGTGTTGTATCTGAGGCTGGATTTGAACTTAGGCCCTCCTGAATCCAGGGCCACTATCCACTGTGCCGCATAGCTGCCCCTGTAATTTTTAAAGTTGTTTGCTTTGTCAGTGATGCTTCCCTCCCCTTCCCTTCCCCCTTTCCTTCCTTCCTTCTCCTTCTCTCCTCTTCTGTCATCTTTCTCATTACCCACCCTGCTCTCTCTCTCTCTCTCTCTCTCTCTCTCTCTCTCTCTCTCACGCACACACACGCAAGCACAAACACACACACACACACACACACACACACACACATACGTAGCAGAGGGGCAATCTGTCTTTGGCTAACCTACAAAACCACCAAATATAACTTCAATTAAAAAATAACTTTGTAACAAAATTTTTCATAGACCAAATTCTTTTATTAGCCAGGGACAAAAAATTGTGGGTCTCATTCTGCATTGAGGTCAGGAGATGCATGACAACATACTTCATCATCTGTTCTCTAGAATGATGACCATTTCATTGATTAGAATTTTTATATTCTTTCAAGTTGTTTGACTACTGTTGTTATTGTTAACAAAGCCAATATATAAGTTGTTCAGTTCATTCTGGTCATTTCATTCTGCCTTATTTTGTATGTCTTCTCACCTTTCTACAAAATTCTCCTTTTTGTTCTTTCTTAAGGCACAAAAATATTTCTTTACATTCATATACTGTAATTTGTTCTGTCATTCCCCCCTAAATAGAAATACCCTTAGATCATAATCTTTGCCACTATAAAAAGAGCAAACAAATATTTTTTGTACAAATGGGCCATTTTCTTCCTTCTTTCATATCTTTGGGATAAAAGTTATTGCTGCTTAACCTCTTGCCTGTCTTCTTTACCTCTACAACTTCTGAATTTCTATGATATTTTTGTCTTCTTTCATTCTAATTAAGGTAGCATTCTTTCACATTATTTAAAATTAAATTTCACTGATATTTTCAATTTTTTGCATTAACATTTATATTTCCCAATGTATCTCTCTCCTCCTCCTTCCAGAAAGATATTGCTTATAACTAAGAAGGAATAAAAAAATCAGAGCAAAACTAACCTACATTTAGAAACAGTCTAATGACATATGCAGTCTCATATCCATATTCTACCCTTTCTCTAAAGAAAAAGAAGAGAAACCTCCTAGCTGTACTTTGGACTCAAGCATGGTTTTTATAATTTTGCAGCATTAAGTTTTATTTACTTTGTCTTTCATGGGTTTTCAATTTATATTGTTTTAGTCATTGCACATACAGATTGTTTTTCTGGTTCTATTTACTTCACTTTGTATCACTTCATCTTCCTTCTCATTCTTTTTCATATTCATCCATCATATCCATTTTTCCCGACTATGTTTAGGTAGTGTAATTTGATTAGCCATTAACACTTGCCTTCATTTTAAGAATCTTTCCCTCAAAATTCTTATTCAGTTTCTTGTTTTACAGAAACTGTCTTCTAGGAAAATGCTGGCCACTCCTGATAGCAAATGAACAAGGTTCTCATGTTGTCTAACAAACTGGAACAGGAGCAGTAAGTATGCTCCTTGCTCCTCAAACTGCATTCCAGTTCTTTCCTCTGCTATCATTCAATAAGCACATGTCCTTTGAGATTCTCTCCATCTTCACATATGGCTCAATCCAGATCCTTGCTGTAGTCTTCTTTCTACTAGCCCCAGGTCACTCTCCCTTATATATTAGGTCACTTATTGCCTAGTTCACTGTTTCCCTCTTTATCCCAACCACTGCTTTCCTACTTGCCAATTTCAACATTTTGTACAAAGTGATGTCCCCTCAAACATCTCTTGTTCAAATTAATCATCATCCTAAATTCTCATTACTCCCTTCTTTAATTCACCCTTTGCACACCTGACAAGGTGGCCATTCTTATACACAAGTTTCAATATGTCATTCTGCTCACAAATCAGTAACGGTTGTTAATTTCCTATAAGGGACAAAAATAACCTCATAAGCTTGGCCTGTAAGACTATAACAACTGACTTACCTTTCTAGGCTTATTTCATATTACTTCCCTTTAAATTCCACCCAAACTAACTTTTTGATTTCTTTTCCAAACTTGTCATTCCTAGCCATATGGATAGTGAAGTGACTAAAGTTTTGGTCTTGGTATCAGAAAGACCTGATTTTAAATCTTGCCTCAATTACTTACGAGTTATATCATCCAGGGAAAGTCATTTAACTACCCTTAACCTCAGTTTTCTCTTCTGGAAAATAGGGATAATAATAACATTTACCCCACAGAGTTATTATGAATGTTGGATTATATAACATATGCAAAATGCTTACCAAACCTTAAAGTGATGCATAAACATTAATTATTATTATTCCAACCTTCCATTCTGTGCCTATTCACAAGCTGTCATTTTATGAATACAATATACTTTCTTGCAAACCTTACCTCTTGGAAATTCTTCAAAGACTTAGTTTAGATTTATAAGAGAGGGGACAGGAGGTAGGAAAGCAGGAAGAAAGGAAAGGAGGACGGAAGGAAGGAAGGAAGATACAGGAAGGGAGGAATAGGGTGGAAGAAAAAAGACAAATCAACATGAAGGAAAGGAAAGAGGAAGTGAGAGGAGGAGAAGGAGAATATTACATAAAATGGAGAGGGAAAGGGAGAGGGAGGAGGGAGAGGAAGAAGGAGAGAGAGGGAGAGGGAGAGGGAGAAGGGGAGAGAGAGAGAGAGAGAAAGAGAGAGAATTTCTTCTTGGATAGTTAGTACCTCATCCAATGTTACCTTGTAGTATAGAATCTGGGTCTTATAGATTACCTAGACATGCAGGGGTACTCAGATCTTATAAATGTATTTCAAAGTTATACAACACAGAGAAAGAAAGGCAGTTAGGACCTAATTTTTTTTCTTTAAAAAAAAAAAGTTGGAAAATATATCTGTTCTAACTCTTCAACCCTCAGTCATCTTAGACCCCTTTTACTTTTCAGTGAAATATAAAGAGTCCATTTTTGTCAGTTTCCATTTTTGTAAATGGTAACATTCTCTTAGAATGGGTAATCTATGTTCCAAGAAGTGGAAGCTGAGGGTGCTGAGTAGTTTTCTAGGGACAATGTAATCGATATCTTGCCAAGTGAAACTGTCATGTCTAATTTATAAATCCTTTTTTCAGTGTTTTCAGGAAAAATAGCATATAATATCAATCAAATTTTAGATGCCTTTGCTCTCTCTTGACATTAATTCATTTGCATTTTACCAAGGAACTCAAGCTTATCCCTACTTTTGTTTTCTTTACTAAATGGTTACATACTTAATAGCTATTCAGTGATTTTTTTTTGTTAAATAAGAACAGAACAATTTCCCAAAGTTATAAGCATGAGTGAATTGGATCTCTCCATGCTATATAGTCTGTCTTCCTGAATTGAAGTAGGACTGTCCACAACCTGTTTACAAGTGTGATCAAATCTGATAGTTGTAAAGGACTTTAAGAATCCTCTAAACCGGGGCAGCTTGATTGTGCAGTGGATAGAGCACATGCCCTGGAGTCAGGAGAACTTAAGTTAAAATCTGGCCCCAGACACTTAACATTTACTAGCTGTGTGACACTGAGCAAATCAATTAACCCCAACTGCCTCACCAAACAAACAAAAAAAAGAATCCTCTAATCCAATGTCCCATGCCAAGCAGAAATCATTTCTAAAGCATCAGTGACAAGTGGGCATCTAGTATCTTCTGAAATATTTTTAGTGAGAGGATGCTCACTATCTTTTTTTTGGCAGGGCAATAAGGGTTAAGTGACTTGCCCAGGGTCACACAGCTGGTAAGTATGAAGTGGCTGAGGCTGGATTTGAACTCAGGTCCTCCTGAATCCAGGGCCAGTGCTTTATTCACTGGGCCACATAGCTGCCCCCAATTCTCACTATCTTGAAACATTTACTAGGTAAATTACTAGGTAGCTCTAACTACTAGAAAGTTTTTCCTTTACTGAGTTGTTATTTTCCTCTCTACAGTAGCACAAAGTAAATCTACTCACTTTTCTAATTGACATGCCTTCAATTAATTGGAAACAGTGCCAATATCTCCATAGTCTTCTCTTTTCCTGAGGTAAATATCAACTTCTTTATATACCAGGGTTTTTTTTCTGTGTTTTGTTTCTTTGTTTTGTTTTGTTTTGTTTTGAGGTGGGGAGAATGGAGCCAGTCAGCTTAAGAGGCTTGCCCAGGGTCACACAACCATTAAGTGTCTGAGATTAGGTTTGAACTAACTCCAGGGCTAGTGCTCTATCCACTGTGCCACCTAGCTGTCCCTATACCAAGGTTTTATGATTCATTTACTGTTTCTATCCTAGTCCATAAAATCTGCCTTGAGGATTTAATATCCCTTTCATTTCCCAATAACTTTAAAAATTCCTAGTAGAACCCATCCTGGAATTGAAAATTAGATAAATCAAGGAAAAGATTTGCTTTTTAAATAAGCATATGTGGAAATTTCTGCTTTGCTCTGTACCAATAATCAACCACTTTTCAGCTAATAGATAGGAACCATATGCTGCTATTAGTCTGCCATAGTTATGATTGGGCACTGTATTGATCAGAGTTGTTACACGTTAAATATATACATAGTTTTTATAAAGAACTTAACAAAATCCAATTAAAATCTGAATTTCCATATATGAAGGAGAACAACAAAAAGATTATATGAGAAACCAGAAATCATGAATTCAGCTTATTTTCCCCTTTAATAAATAATAAAAATGGGGCAGCTAGGTGGCACAGTAGATAGAGTACTGGCCCTGAATTCAGGAGGACCTGAGTTCAAATACAGCCTCAAACACTTGACACTAGCTGTGTGACCCTGGGCAAGTCACTTAAGTCCAATTGCCTTACCCAAAAAAAAAAAAAAGAAAGAAAAAAATATAAATTTCAAAACTTTTTCTGTTTCCTTATGACTGTCTTCCTCTATAGTTTTAAATACTTCAACTACCTTCTTTTCCTTTTCTATTTTTTCTAACCCTTTCTCTAGGTTGATCTTTTACTTGTCCACACTCCTTCCAAAAATTGGGGGAGTGGGATAAAACCTTACATAAAATATAGTCAACTAAAAGAAATTCCCACATTTCCTCTTCAAAAAAATGAATATCATATTCTGAATCTTGAGTCTATCATCTCTTAGTCAGGAAGTATACAGTATTCTTCACTTCTGGCACCCTGGAATTGTGACTGGTTTTTATTTTTTAATTAAAATGCATATGTCTTGCAAAGTTGTTTTTATTTATAATCTGACATGTCACATTGTTTCCCTTTATGTTATGGTAATCACTGTATACATAACAGTGTCAAAAATGTGACCTGCTACACTCATGAAGGTGGCAAAACTAAATTAATATGCAATTGGGAAATATTTAATAAATGTATTATATATACATATAAAATAATGTGGTAAAAGATAGATAATGTTAATATGTGGTTTTCTAAGTTTACATGTGCTATGTAGGATCCTTATGAACAGTTTAGTGCCATCCATTTTTGTTTGAGTTTGACACCACTTGGTATATATTACAATTCTGGTTCTTCTTACTTAACTTTACATAACTCTATAGAAACTTTCTTAACTTTGTTGTATTGTCTAAATCATATGTCTTCTTCATCCTTTATGACAAAATAGCATACCATTAAATCTGTATGCCACAATTTGAAAGTGAAAGAAATTTAGTTAATTTTTTTTTCGTGAGGCAATTGGGGTTAAGTGACTTGCCCAGGGTCACACAGCTAGCAAGTGTCAAGGGTCTGAGGCCAGATTTGAACTCAGGTATTCCTGAATACAGGGCCGGTGCTCTATTTACTATACCACCTATCTGCACCTCTAGTTAATTATTCTAACCTGACACCTTTGTTTACTTATGAGGAAGTTTGGAAAGTAGAACCTATGTCTAACAACTTGTGTTCTTTATACTTCTCTTTTTTGTGTGTGTGTGAGGCAATTGGGGTTAAGTGACTTGCCCAGGGTCACACAGCTAGTAAGTGTTAAGTGTCTGAGGCCAGATTTGAACTCAGGTACTCCTGACTCCAGGGCCAGTGCTCTATCCACTACACTACCTAGCTACCCCAATCTTTATACTTCTCACTGTCCCACTCTCATTGATTACCTTGTACTACACATTCCTAGCCATAAAATTCATATCTCTTGACTCTACATGTAGTTATCAGAGACACATTTTCCTTGATTAGAGAAGATAATCAAAGTGTTAACTAAGGAATCACCATCTTCTAAAAGCATTTATTAACAATTGAAAAAGGACCAATGGGGATGTTAAAAGAAATCATAAAAACATGAGAAGTATATTGCACTTGCCAAGGAAGAGGTGGTATCTAGATAAATGTTCAGAAGCATATTTCACCTGTACTACTTTCTTTAATAATAACTAGCATTTATACATCAATTTAAGGTTTGCAAAAAGCATTGGAGATATTATTTTCCCAACTGCCCTGGAAGAGGGGTAATATCATGCCCAGAGTTGTTGGAGGGGGAGCCAAGATGGCAGAATAAAGGCAGTGACTCACCTGAGCTCCCCCCAAACCCCATCCAAATACCTTTAAGTAATGCCATAACACAATTCCTTGAGCAGCAGGACTCACAAAAGGACAGGGTGAAATAATTTTCCAGTGAAAGACAACTTAGAAATTTAGAAGGACAGCCCTGTTACACCCTGGTAAGAGTGGAGCACATTCTAGTACAGGCCACACTAGTACAGACCTGGCCCCAGAAAACCAGGACCTGGACCTGGGAATCAATTAATCTATAGTTGCCGAAGCAGTTTCCAGAGCTCTCAGACCACAGACAGTAAGGAGGTTGAATAACTGATCAGAAGGAGATTAAAGGAGTCTCTTTGGTAGCACTGGGGGCAGAACTCTATTGCTTTGCCCATACTCTGATCTGGGTCAAAGTCCTGGGTGGCAGTTCCAGAATGAGGAGGAGAGTTAGTACCCTTGAGCTTACCACCAAAGTAGAGCAGGAACCCTTATCACATTTACAGGGCAAAAGAGGGTAGTTGTGATGTCTCACGATCCAGATCACAGTTTAGGAGGGTAGTAAACATAACTCTCATTAGATCATAGCACCTTGGAAAAACTTTAAATTTTAAGGTCTCTATAAATATTTCTGAAAATACCTGAACAAAACCCATAAAGCTTCAGACAGTGCATCCTCTGTCCTGGAGGCAGAGCCCTACTTTAACAAAGTCAAGAAATAAGCTGGGGAAATGAGCAACCAACAAAAACAATTTTCTGATAATAGTAAGTTACTATGATGGCAAGGAAGACAAAACACACACACTCAGAAGAAGCTAACAAAGTCATAGCTCCTATATCCAAAGCATCCAAGAAAAGTAGGAATTGGTCTTAGGCCATGGAAGAACTCAAAAATGACTTTGAAAATAAGGTAAGAGAGATAGAGGAAAAATTGGGAAGAGAAATGAGAGTGATGCAAGGAAACCATGAAAAAGAAATCAAAAGCTTGGTAAAGGTGACACTAAAAATACTGAAGAAAATAGCACCTTAAAAAACAGACTAGGCTGAATGGTAAAGAGTATACAAAAAGCCATTGAGGAGAAGAATATCTTCAAAAACAGAATTGGCCAAAATGAAAAAGTGACAAAAAAATTTGCTGAAAAAAAAAAAACCTCCTTAAAAATAGAATTGGCCAAAATGGAAAAGGAAGTACAAAGGTTCGCTGAAAAAAATAATTCCTTAAAAGTTAGAACTGAGCAAATGGAAGCTAATGACTTTTTGATAAATCAATAAACAATAAAACAAAACTAAAATACTGAAAAAAAAATAGAAAACAATGTGAAATATGTCATTGGAAAGACAACTGACCTGGAAAATACATACAGGAAAGATCATTTAAAATTATTGAACCACCTGAAAGCCCATGATCAAAAAAACAAACAAACAAACAAAAAACCTGAACTTCATTTTCCAAGAAATTATCAAAGAAAACTGCTTTGATATTCTGGAACCTGAAGGTAAGATAGAAATTGAAAGAATGCACCAATCACATCCTTAAAGAGATCACAAAATGAAATCTCCCTGTAATATTATAGCCAAATTCGAGAGCTCCAAGTCAAGGATAAAATATTTCAAACACCCAGAAAGAACAATTCAAATATCATGGAGCCACAGTAAGAACAACACAAGATTTAGCAGCTTCTACATTAAAGGATCAGTGGGCTTGGAACATGATATTCTGGAGGGCAAAAGATCTATAATTGCAACCAAGATTCCTGTATTCAGCAAAACTGCGTACAATCCTTCAGGAGGAAATATTGGGCATTCAATGAAGGAGAGGGCCTTCAAGAATTCTTGTTGAAAAGACCTGAGCTGAATAGAAAATTTAACTTTCAAATATAAAACTCAAGAGAAGCATAAAAAGGTAAACAGGCAAAGGAAAGCCTAAAAGATTTAATAATATTAAACTGTTTATATTCCTCCATTGGAAGATGATACTTGTAACTCCAAAGAACTTTCTCTTTGCTAGGATAGTTGGAAAGAATATATATATATATATATATATATATATATATATATATATATATATATATATATATATATATATATGTATATGTATATGTATATGTATATGTGTATGTGTATGTGTATATATATACACACATATATACATATACACACACACACAGAGTATGTGAGTTGAATATGAAGGGATTTTATCTTAAAATAAAATTAAAGGATGAGAGAGGAATGCACTCTGGGAAATGGAGAGGTGGAATGGAGTAAACTATCTCACATAAAAGAGGGAGAGAAAAAAAGCTTTTAACAGTGGAGGCTAAGGTCAGGGAGGTGAAGGGGAGTGAACGAACCTTAAGGGAATAATATACACATTCAATTAGGTAGATACCTTTCTTACACAGAAGGAAAGTAGAAGGGGAATAGGATAAGAGAAGAAGGAGTGATAAAAGGGAGGGCAGATTGGTGAAGGGAGTAGTCAGGAAGCAAAACATTTTTGAAGAGGGACAGGGTGAAAGGAGAGAAAGAATAGAATGAACAAGGGAGGGGAATAGGATGGAGGGAAATACAGTTAGTAATGGTAACTGTGAAAATAAATGAAGTCAGTTTCTCTGATAAAGGCCTCCTTTCTCAAACATGTAGAGAACTTATTTATATTTATAAAAAATAAGAGCTATTCCCCAATTTATAAATGATAAAAAGATATAAAGAGTTTCGGATGGAGTAATCAACGCTATCTATAGCCATATTTTTTTTAAAAAAAGCTCTAATTCTATTGATTAGAAAGATGCAAATCAAAACAATTCTGGGGTGGTATCTCATACTTACTAGATTGGCTAATAGGATAGAAGAGGAAAATGACAAATATCAAAGGGGATATGGGGAACTGAGACATTAATGTACTTGGTGGGATTTTAAACTATTCAACCCTTCCATAGAGCAATTTGGAACTATACCCAAAATGTTATAAAACTATGCATATTTTTGACCTAGTGATGCCACTACTAGCTCCATATTCAAAAAATAAAAGGACCTATATTTAGAAAAATATTCAGAGCAACTCTTTTCTGGTGGCAAAGAATTAGAAATTGAGAGGATATGCATTAATTGGATAATGACTGAACAAATTGAAGAATGTTATTATGATTGAATACTATTGTGCTACAAAAAAGGAAGAGCAGGATACTCTCAGGAAAGCTTAGAAAGATATATAAGGTAATACAAAGTGAAATGTAATGTGTAAAAAGTACCAACAATATTTTAAGATAATCAGCTGTGAATGACTTAGCTATTCTCAGCAATACAGTGATCTAAGACAACTCTGAAGGATTTGTGATGAAAAAGACTATTCATCCCCAGAGAAAGAACTGATGGTGTCTGAATACAGGTTGAAGCATGGTTTATTTTTAACTTTATTTTTCTTGAGGTTTTTGTCTATGTTTTCTTTCACAACATGACTAATATGGAAATGTTTTTGCATGACTACACATGTATAACCTCTATCCAATTGCTTTCCTTTTCAGTAGGGGTGGGAGGAAGAAGGAAGGGAGAGAATTTCAAACTCAAAGGTTTTTGTTTTTAAACAAATGGTAAAATTATTTTTACATGTAACTTGGGAAAATAAATTACTAAATTAATTAAAAATATTATCACACCAATTTTACAAAGAAGGAAGTTAGGGAGGTGGAGGTGAAGTGACTTGCCTTAGCCACACAGCTAATAAATATTTGAGGTTAGATCTGAATTTAGGTCTTCTTGATTTGAGGTCCATAACCTTATCAACTGAACCAGCTAGCTGCCTCTTTTAATTTCTAGGCCTTTCCTTAGCTTTGAATCCATTATGCTTCCAGCATTCCTTTGAGCTTAATATAGTTTTCCAAGTAGGATTTCTTTTTTTTTTTTCAGGGCAATGAAAGTTAAGTGACTTGCCCAGGGTCACACAGCTAGTAAGTGTCAAGTGTCTGAGGCTGGATTTGAACTCAGGTCATCCTGAATCCAAGGCCAGTGCTTTATCCACTGTGCCACCTAGCTGCCCCCCCCCCAAGTAGGATTTCTGAACAACCAGAACTATTATGGTTCTGCATAATGGTCTTGTTTATAATTTTAAATAGCAGCATGCCTTTTTATACAAATTAATCTTAGATCACTTGTAACAGCGAAAACCAGTTACATCAGTGAACTGGTTCTACTCTCACAAGAGTGCAGAAGAGAACAAATGCTAGAAGCTAGAACCTTTGAGAACTTTCCTAATTATCTCATAAAATAAAGGAATGTTAGAGCTAGTATAGGGAAATAAAAGAATGAATCATAGGAGAAAAAATTTAGAGCTAATGAGATCCCATTCTTTACTAAGCCAAACCTCTCATTTTATAGATGACAAAACTGGTGTAAGGCCCACAGAAGTTAATGGCTTGCTCATGCTCATACAGCTAAAAAACAGGAAATCAGGAATTTGAAGGTATGCTCTCAGACACTAAATTCAATACACTTTCCACTGACCCATTTAAAAAATCAGTCAGTTAATTAATCTTTTGTTATCCCACTCCAGATTTTATAGATAATGACATTGAGGTTCAGAGGGAAGAGATGAGTGAGTCAGGAAGAGCACCCAGTCCAGATTTACCTCAACTCCACTGTGCTGCTGCTCCTTTCCCCCCCACAATTAAAAAAAAAAACCCACCTAAAACCATTACACCTCACCAGGAATCAGGAAGGAAAGGAATTCCACAAGAATACATTTCCTGAGATGATTATGTCTGCCTTTCAGCACATTTTAAAATAGTTTGGAGTCCATTTCATTTTGTAATTTGTAATGTACAAAAGTGAATTATGGTGGTTCAAGAGGGAAAAAAGCAATCCATCATTAATGACTTTTTTTCCAATAGATCCCAGAACCATCTCTAATAGAATCCTGGGACACATAGGGAAGCATATGAAAAACTACTCCAAGATAGAAAAAAATAAGCCTGGTAAAAGTACCAAAAGGTAGCTCTTTTCATCCTGAAAAGTGAAGAACTACATAGCTACATTTTTAAAAAGCATATTAAATTTAAGATTAACCACCAAAATACTACCCTTGTCAGTTTCCCTAAATATTCCTGTTAATATACAATGCTGTTATTTGATTTCATTTTTGTTTTAAAGAGAAACTTCTTTCTACTTTTCATAGGCTTAACAACCAGAATTCAGAGATAATATGTTGAACCCCTCTTCACTTTACAGAGGAAAAAAACTGAGGATTAAATATTTTAAGTAACTTGCTTAAGGGAAACACTCCTATTTAGTAAACTAGGTCTTATAAATACAGATCTGGTGCTAATTCTATACTTTCTCCCTTTTGTTATTTTCATTTTGAGATTCCATAAACATCCTCCTAGAGATTCTAGGCGAATATCTTCATTTCATTGCTAAGACAATTTAGAGAAAAGAACTCAAGTCTCTTGTATCTAGTCCTGGTACATTATTTCTTTCCTTTTTTTTTCTTTTTTTTTTTAATTGCCATACATTTTGGTACACTTTGCCTACATAAACTTTGTGTCTTCTCTATCATTCCTAGACTATCAGATATAGAATATGATTCATAGGATGGCTAGTCCAGGTTCTCCATTGTACAAATAAGACAACTGAGGCACAGAGAGGGAAAATTGATTTGTTCAGGGTCCTACAGCTATATCCTGGCAAAATGAGACCACAAGCCCAGGCTCCTAAATCTCAGTCCTTTGCATTTCCTGCTATAGTTTTTGTCATTTCCCTGTAGTTCCTACATATCCTTAAAATTATACCCCCTTCCACCCCGCATATGACCATACCTAGAAAAAAAGGAAATTTCTTAATGATACTAAGGTGTTCCTTTGTGGATTGTTCTTCTTTGTTCTGGGCTCAGACAGAAATAACAAAAGTGCCTGTTTTTTCTTTTGTTTCTCTTTCTAATTCTCCTTATCTTGTGAACAAGCTTCTTTTCTCAGCATCAATTTCAAATCTCAAGAAACAAAGGGCCCCAAGTGGACACCTGAGAAAAAAGAAGGGAAAAAAAAACTAGTAAGAAATAAAACTCTTCTATTTGGCTTCTCTTCAAAAGCCTGTATCCGAAGGTGAATGGTGTGTCATCCACTGTGTTCACAGGATACTTCATCTAAACATTTTAACTCAGAGAGAGAGAGAGAGAGAGAGAGAGAGAGAGAGAGAGAATGGAATGAGGAGCATGCCCAGTTGCTTCATGATTCATGTCTTTGTGCCACCTGGTGGAAAATGTCTACCACTACATTAAAAACCTCAGCTGCTTATTTAATTAAAATAAAATAAAATATACAGCAGGTAAATTGGGTTTATTTTCCTTTCCCTTTTTTTGTCTTTATTTTTTTCATTTACCAGAAGAGTAATGTTCTTAAAAATTAAGTGTCATTGTTGGAGAGGGGAAAAAAAAAATCTATATTCAGCCACCAATTAGTTGCATAACAGTTACAATGTATTAAGCTTTCTTGACTAGGATTCCTAAATAATAACCTATGAATCACTGTTACTACAACCAGCATTTCCCATCACTTTAAATACCATGTGTTGGAAACTTCACTAATCATGGTTTGATGCTTGAAGTACTATTTCCTGTTTGATTACCATTCTCTCTCAGTATCCTTTGACCAAGAAGAATACATTCATTTTAAGTCTGATTTAAAGAGAGCCTTGGAAGGTTCCCCAGCTCTAAAATACCCTCACCCATCCATAAATAACCTCACTGCACCTCAGAGTATTCATTTATTAAGTAAGAAGGTAAGATAATGCGTGATTCCTAAGACAATTTCTCATCAGACTGAACTCCTCTAGATTTCTCTAGCATGTCCTAGAAAACTCTTAATCCTGGAAGATTACTTCTGCCCTGAATTTCACACTTTGGAAGTATCCTTAGCCCCTGCCCCCTCCCTCTGATTAAATGGCTCCTCCCAGGACCTTCACTTATTGGGACATCTAGGCCAGCCATTTCTTAATTTCCCACCAGGCATCACTCCTCCACACTTTTCTATCAATTCCCTTCACCTACAGGTAACTTCTTAACCCAACCATTTTTCTCCTTTCCTTTATTTTAATTATTTTCTTTTCCTTTACATTATAAGATCCTTAAAGGCAAATATTGTCTTTCTTTTCATTTGTATTTAGATTCCTTTTTCTTTTCTTTTTTTTTCAGGGCAATGAGGGTTAAGTGACTTGCCCAGGGTCACACAGCTAGTAAGTGTCAAATGTCTGAGGCCGGATTTGAACCCAGGTCCTCCTGAATCCAGGGCTGGTGATTTATCCACTGTGCCACCTATCTGCCCCTTGTATTTGTATTCCTAATGCTTAGCACAGTTTCTAACATATAGTAAGGACTTCATAAATGCTGCTGACTAACTTTTGAACTCTGATTCTAAAACTAGTAATAATGGCTGAAATTTAGTCTGTTCTCCATTAAAGATTTTTCAGCCATGTAGAGCCCCCTTGGAATTCAAATGTTCCTAACATTCTGCAATGGTTTAACCAATGATTAGCCAGCACCTTAGGTCATAAAGTCATGGGATTAGAGCTCAAAGGACTTTAGAAATCAAGGATTCCAGACTTATCATATCACAAATGTGGGAAAAGAGGCCAGGATAATGGGAAAACTTACCCAATATGACAAAGGCAATGAAAGTGGCAGGACCATGATTCAAATATGAGTATCCTGACACCAAATTCAGTGCTCTATCCACCAAAGCTTGTGACCTCTTAATCAGTTTGGCTAGCTGAAAGTAAGATTTTTTGAAAATGGAACATGGGAGGAAGAAGTGTCTTGGGAGCAGAACAGGAGACAAATCAGGAAGGAATATGGAATCAGAGCAAATAAAGGGGAACAAGATGCACAATACATAACAATCTTTGTCTAATATATGATTTTTGCCAGGAACATCCCTGACCTTAACACCTCTGAAAGATTGGAGCCAACATCAGTATGTTATATGCTGCAACACAGGAGGAAATCTAGAAAACGCATGGTGGTACTATTTTAAGAAGATATTGGGGGTTGTTTGTTTTTTAGTAAATAGAAAAAAATAGTAGAATAGTTTACTCATTTATTTCTTGGTTCTTTGATTTGCAATGGGTAGAAATTGATACAAGCATTTTGCTTGGAAAGAATATGCTTTGAAGATTTTCTGATTTATAATTCCTTTCTATTCTCCCCACCAAAATTGTGTTCCCAGGCTAATTTCATAATACCCAGATTATTCCAACATTGTTTTAAAGGGTCTTACTATGTCTGTCACCATCCTTCTTACCTAGACCATACTAATTATATGGGGCTCTGCAAAATTCCTATGTTCTTCATGGAACTACCTCTTTTCAATGTGTTGTAGAGCAATGAACACTGCACTTGGAACCAGAAAACCTGGGTACAAGTCCTGCCTTTTTAAAAAATCAGTAGCTATTTTGTTATGTTCCCTAGATTACTTAGCCCTGGAGTCTCAGTTTCCCTTATCTGCAAAATGTGGTTAATATGGACCTATCCTACCTATACCATAAGATTCTTGTGTGGGTCAAGTGAGATAATGTATGTCAAGTACTAACAATCAAATGAGAAAAAAATATCCTTTCAGTTCATGGTAAAAGGTATGTAATTCTTCTGATTTCTTTTATGTTTTAGTTTTGTTTCCACAGTTAGATTGTGGCTTTGTGAAGGTAAAACTAAGTTTTTCATTTGTAACTATCCTCCACAGTTCCTAGTATGGTATAGGAACTTAGTAGACATATAAAAATAATTGTTGGTTTCTCTTTTCCCAAAAGGAGAGGAATATATTATTTGTGGTCAATGATACTGCATCATAGTATTGAACTCTATTATTATGTGAGTTTATGTTCTGATAAAGGCTTAGGCAAGTCAAGAAGGGGACCTTATAATTCCCTAACCATGTCATAATATTGTCATGGGTTTATGGATCAGAGGCACATGGAAGATGGGGAATCATCAAAGGAATAGGACTTTGTGAAGACAGTTTGACATAGACAAATAATCAGATGTTAGGCATTCTCTATAACCTACTTTTTGAGTTATTCTGGAAATGATGCCCTAAACATAATCTGTAAAATCAGTTTCAGTTGGTTTTAGTCTTTTGGATTTTACTTCATTTAGAATTTTAAAATCATTTTGGTCCCATGGCCAATAAAGCTGAACCAGTCTGACTTTTCAGTATAAACTTAGATGCCACATCCTGTACCTCAGGTTGGGAAGACTTTGTATACCTGTGAGTCTGTCTAACCACCCATTTCATGAAAACTAAATCAGGGATAAAAAATTTAATACCTGTTTCATCATTATTTTTCATTCAGTGCTTCTTGTGATGTAGTCATCCAATAATGTAACGGGCCCAAGGGTTTTTCTTTTTTAGAAAAGGTCTTTTTGACATTGAAAGCCCTGCACAATCTTCTTTTGCTTTCCTATTATATTTCCTCATATTCTTTACCAAAGGTGTCAAATATGGGATCAGTGGCAGCATATTGTAATGATTGGAATGACTCCACCTGCTGGAGACTTACTGTAGGAAAGCTCCAACATGAGGAGAGGGCCTCTGAGGGCAGGACCATGCATCTTTTCTTTGGCGTCAGGAAGTGATGTTTGCTTGTGGGAGGAAGAAGGGGGAGGCTGGTGCACTGGCTCACCCTCTTTCCTGAGGACTCTGGTGGAGAAGGGAGCTAGAAATGCACTCTCCCTTTAATAGATAGAAGAATCTAGGCCTTTCTCTCTCTCTTTACCAAATTCTTATTCTCCTTAATAAATGGTTAAAAGTCTAAATTTTGCTAAAGCTTATAATTTATTGGTGACCACTCATTAGATAGTAAAGCTAGAATTTTAACCCTTATAATATGGTCTATAACATTCCCAAGTACAATAAATGATAGACAATATAACATTTTAAAACTAATATGTTGCCAGCAGGGATGCTTTGTATGGATTAGTGGCTCCATTGCTATTTTAGGGTAATATCACCATTGTGTCACCATTTACTGGACATATTTTATGTGCCCTATCCATGGTCTGTAATTTACAGACTCTGTATCTTTCAGAGGCTATCTCCAGACATGCTAATTGAATTGAATTTAAATGAATAGAAAGCTTTTTTTTGGTTCTGTTTCTAGAACTATCCTCAAAATGCCTAACTAAAATACATGCACAAGCAAATCCTTCTTTAGCTGACATGTTTATCATCCCAGGTAGAACTTAAGTAATAAAAATGATAATGATAATGACAACAACAATAATAATGATCATAAAAATAGCAATAATGAGAATGCTCTCTAATAGTATAAAATCTCACCTAATTTAAGCTATGAAGCAATGAGAAGCTTATGCAGCTTAAGAACAGTCTTCATATCTATTGTCTAAGAGATTGAGAATATATTCCAGGAAAATTCAACATGAAATAGCAGAAAGAGACAACTTTGGAGGACGTGTTACATTGACAACCTATAGGAAAGAACCACTGAGATCCTACATGAAGCCTTGAATTTTCTTTTGGGAAAAAAAATTAGTGTGAACTACAAATTGTGGGTATAAGATGAACTATAATTCAGTGTTTTCCAATATAGTGAAACCTGATCCAAACAGAAAAATTGTAGCGAGTGCCTCTTATGTGCTAGGTGCTATGAGGGCTAAAATTAAATTTCAGAGTCCCTTTTTGAGTGTAGCTGGCAGTTAAATTGGGAGAGGAAGCACATATATGTGCATGCATCGTCTCATGCATTGATACTGTAAATAAGAAGTTACTAATCAATCTCCATATAGCAAAAAATGGGTAAAGGACTGTTCCCAAAAACTTTCACAATTCTTTACTTGATGACTGTACTACAAATGTAGCTGGTCTTCTTGCTGGTAAAAGCACTACTGAAGCATTTGCTGCAAGTTCAATTTCCAATAATTTCTTTCTGTAATCTTCTTTGGTAAATTCTCTACTTGGAAACATGGTGGCCAAAGATAAATTGCTATAAGTATTACCAACTATCTGTGCAGCAAATTGTCTTGCTTCTTCTTCTTCTTTTTTTTTTTTTTTGTGGGGCAATGGGGGTTAAGCGACTTGCCCAGGGTCACACAGCTAGTATGTGTCAAGTGTCTGAGGCCAGATTTGAACTCAGGTACTCCTAAATCCAGGGCCGGTGCTTTATTCACTGCGCCACCTAGCTGCCGCCTGTCTTGCTTCTTCTAAAGGAGCATCAGAAGGAAACTGATTTGTAAAGGAAGATCCATCAGGAAGACAGAACTGAATTCTTGCAATAGCACTTCTTTCTACTGAAGACGACTCTTTCTTGGCTTCCATTTTGGCCTGTTTGGCCAATAAAGCAATAGCTTTGGCAGCTTCTACTTCTTCTTTTGACTTTGCAAAATGTGCTGCCCTTTCTGCTTAGTCCAGAGCAATGGGGGAATGTAAAGAATTAATTCCCCCAGCCAATTGGCTGGCTGCTCTGACAGTCATATGATTTCCCTCACTAGGCTTCCAATCACAATGTTGCCAAGCCCATTTAGGAGTGGTGATAAAATGAGGTGCCAGCACCATGGCAACTGCTACAACAGGTGGGTGAAGCACCATGAGGTTTGCAGAGCCCCAGGCCAGTGCTCACTTAGGTTTTCCTTTCAAATTCTAGCCAAAAGATGGGGTCATAAAAACCTCAAATAACAATTAATTCTTTATAATACTAAACACCTAGGTGACCAGTAGAGAGAGTTTTAGACTTGAAGTCAACAAGACCTTGAGTTTTATTCTTGCCTAAGACTCTTACTAGCTCTGTGACCTTTGACTTCTCTTAATTTCAGTTTCCTTATCAGTAAAATGAAGTTAATAATAGTACCTAATTCACAGGGTTGTTATAAGGACTAAATGAGATAAATTACCTAATATATTAAATGATACTATAATTATACATAAAATGTTTTATAAACCTCAAATTGATATGTGAATGCTAGAAATTATTATGTTATGGAAGACATATATACAGATATATGTAGCCATGTAAATATGTATTCATATGTACCAATTTGTCCTTTGATATATAGATTTAGACATAGGCATACACATTATATATATGCACAAATGTATAAAAGCACAAATGAAAATAGTTTAAAATCCTAGATCGTCTATTGATACCAAATGAATAGCCACCTTTTTATGTGTGTCTGAATTCCTGTAATGCTTTTGATGATAAAATCAGAGCCAGCAGAGACTTTAGATAGCATCCAGTCCAATACCCTGATTTTATCAATCAGACTTATTGTTTATATTATTAATAGGTTAAATGAGAGGGTTGGACTAGATGATACCTAAAGTCCAATCAAGATCTAGAACTATGAGCAGAAGCATTGCAATAATTCAGAAGAGGAGACATCAATAGAAATTGGGCTGATTGGTAAAGGTTCCAAAAAGGAAGTGAGACTTAACCTGGTCATTGATGGATCCAAAAGGGCAGAAGAAAGTGCAAAGAGGAATACAATGTTAAATGTTCTGCACCACAGTGAGAATTGGCTACTTTACTCATACCACCTTCTATAATTAGATGTGCAACAGCAAATACCATTTCCATTTAAAGGTGCAATACATAAGGGATTCTTTGATCGACCACATAAAATAAGCCCCTAGCCAGAGTGGTCCAATTTAGGCGCCAGGACAGTTAAAAATATTTTCTCTAGACATCTATTTCAGCTCTAACTCCAGGAACTGACCACAACCCTTCTCAACTCCAATTATTTAGCAGCTGAAAGTTACTTTGGCCTGCAGCCCATATCTAGAATTGGGACCAGAGAAATGGGATCTACAGCAGTAAGTATAATTCAAAAGGAAAAAACAAGCAGTGAAGTTCCAGGATGACATGGGAAGTAACTTCAATCAGAAAATTAGGTGATCATTTCCCACCAGTGGTAAGTCTGTCTACTGTTTTCTCTATTGTATGCTAGGAAATTTTTTTTTCTGTTACAGTAAGTGAAACGGGCATTGCAAAGCTTCCACTAGATTATTCCAGGGATATTTTTTTCTTAGAAAAGCCTTAGATAATTTCCAAAAACAAACAAACATAATCCAATCCAATAAATATTTATTAAGCACCCAAACTCTGTAGGAACAGTAGAGGGATATTTTACATATTTTTAGGGAAAAAAGGGCCGTTTATGATTTAATTGGAAAAAGGAACTCCAAAATTCTGGGGGGTGGGGGGGGTGGAACTTCTTATACCATTGTAGGTCAGCAATATCTATAAAACTAAGAGCTTTAAAAGAGGTGGAGCCAAGATGGCATAAAGAAGCCAGGAAGTTGCCTGAGCTCTCCCAAGTTTCCCTCAAAAACAAAATTAAATCAAGCCACTAAACAGATTATGAAACTTCAGTACCTACAAAAAGACAGAGAGACACAATCTTCCAACTTGAGACAATTTAGAAGGCTTCAGGAAAGGTCAGTCTCACTCAAACAAGGGGGGAGTGCAGTGCAGCTCAAACAGCACAGCATGGATGGGGCCTGGGCAAGTCAGCAGGAAGCCATTGGCCACAGAGGAGCAACTGAGGCCCCTTAATCCTGGCTTTAAAAGCTGGTGGCACAGCGAGCAAGTTGTAAGATCAACCAGCACCAGCAGAGAAAGCCGGCTGCCAACTGGAGGGCCACCCACAGGACAGGCGTGACTAGGCCTGGCCATCCAAGTGCCTGGAGCAAGTAGAGGGTGCAAGGCCAGACCTGAGAGAAATCCACAAGCCATAGAGGCCTCAGAGTAGAAATCCAGTGACAGAGTCCCTATCCCCCAGCATAAGAAGCTTGAAACAGTGACCCTGAGGCCCCAGGAGTAGACCTCAACTTAAAAAAAAAAATCTGCAATATGAATTAGGGGAAAAAAGAGAGCACTTACCATTGAGAGCTTCTGTGTTGACAGGGAAGAGCAAAACAGAAATTCAGATGAGGACAATACTCACAAATTGCCTACATGTGAAGCCTCAAAAAGGAAGATGAATTGGTCTCAAGACCAAAAAGCCTTCTTGGAAGAACTCAAAAAAGATTTTAAAGAGCAATTGAGAGAGATAGAAGAAAAATGGGGAGATAAATAATAGCAACACAAGAAAATTATGAGTAAAGAATCAGCGGCTTGGAAAAGGAAGAAAAAAGATTGATTGAAGAAAACAATTTCTTAAAAAAAATCATTTGGCCAAATAGAAAAGGAGGTACAAAAGCTTACTGAAGAAAACACAGTCTTAAAAATTCGTTTGGACAGATGGAAGCTAATGACTCCAGGAGACCCCAGGAATCAGTCAAACAGAATCAAAAGAATGAAAAAATAGAAGAAAATGCGAAATACCTCATTGGAAAGACAACTGACCTGGAAAATAGATCCAGGAGAGATAATTTGAGAATTATTGGACTGCCTGAAAGCCATGATCAGAAAAAGAGTCTAGACACCATATTCCAGGAAGTTATCAAGGAGAACTGCCCTGATATTACCGAATCAGAGGAAAAAATTATCATTGAAAGAATCTACCAATCACCTCCTAAAAGAGACCCCAAAAGGAAAACTCCAAGGAATATTGTAGTCAAATTCCAGAATTATCAGGTGAAGCAGAAAGTACTCCTCACAGCCAGAGAGAAGCAATTTAAATACAATGGAGTCACAGTTAGGATTGCTCAGGACCTGGCAGCCTCAAAAATAAAGGATCATGAGGTTTGGAATATGATATTATGAAAGGCAAAGGAGCTTGGATTACAGCCAAGAATCTATTACCCAGCAAAATTGCTCACTCTCTTTCAGTGGAAAAGATGGACATTCAATGATATAGGGGACTTTCAAGGTTTCCTGATGAAAACACCAGAACTAAATAGAAAAATTCAGTCTTAACATACAAGACTAAAGAGAAGTTTAAAAAGTTAAACAGGTGAAAAAATAGTTACTCAATAAGGTTAAACCATTCACATTCATGCACGGGAAGATAATACTTATAACTCTTGAGAACTGTATATCTATTTGGGCAGACAGAAGTAATACACAAAGAGGGTATAAATATAAATTGTCTTTGATATGATGATATAAAGAAAATTAAGGGGTGAAAAAAGGACTTTATGGGGAGAAGAGGAAAGGGGAGGTGGAAAGCAGTTATATACATCATATGAAGAGGTGAAAAAAAACCCTTTCACAACAGAGGGAAAGAAGGGAGGGGTGAGCATTGTTTCAACCTTACTCTCAACAGACTTCTTTCCAAGATGGAATATGTTCATTTGGATAAAGAATTTTAGCTTATTCTTTAAGGAAGTAAAAGGGCAAGGGGAAAATGGGTCACTGATAGAAGGGAGGGCAGAAGAAGGGGAGAAAAGGGTAAAGAAAAGGGAGGAGGGCTGATAAAAGGGAGGGCAGATTGGGGGAGGCAGAGGTAAGAAACAAAACATTGGTGAGGAGGAATAGGGGGAAAGAAGGGGGAAAAAGTACAAAGGGGGTAAATAGAATTGAGGCAGACAGTAATAATAACTGTGACTGTGAATGGGATGAACTCTGCCACAAAACAGAAGCAAATAGCAGTGTGGATTAAAAACCAGAATCCTACACTATGCTGTTTACATGAAACACATTTGAAGCAGAGAGACAAGTACAGAGTAAAAGAAAAAGGTTGGAGCAGAATATATTATGCTTCAGCTAAAGTAAAAAAAAGCAGGGGTAGCAATCCTTATCTCAGACAAAGCAAAGATAAAAATAGATCTAATTAAAAGAGATAAGGAAGGAAACTACATCTTGCTAAAAGGAATGATAGTTAATGAAGTATTATAAAAACTAAACATGTATGTAACAAGTGGTATAGTATTTGAATTATTACAGAAGTTAAATGAGTTACAAGAGGAAATAGACAGCAAAACTGTACTAGTGGAGGATCTGAATCTTCCCCTCTCAGAATTAGATAAATCAAGCCACAAAATAAATGAGAAAGAAGTTAAAGAGGTAAATAGAATGTTAGAAAAGTTAGATATAGAGCAGCTAGGTGGCACAGTGGATAGAGCACCAGCCCTGGAGTCAGAAGGACCTGAGTTCAAATCTGACCTCAAACACTTGACACTAGCTGTGTGACCTTGGGCAAGTTACTTAACCCCAATTGCCTCACCAAAAAAAAAAAAAGAAAAGAAAAGAAAAGTTATATATGATAGATGTCTGGAGGAAATTAAATGGGGATAGAAAGGAATATATATTTTTCTCAGAGGTACATGGCACATATTCAAAAATTGACCATATTAGTGCAAAAATACCTCATAGTCAAATGTAGGAAGGCAGAAACAGTAAATGCATCCTTCTCAGACCATGATGCAATAAAAATTACATATAATAAAGGCCATGGAAAGGTAGACTGAAACTTAATTGTAAACTAAATAATTTCTTCCTAAAGAACGAGTGGGTCAAACAACAAATCATAGAAACAATCAATAACTTCTTCCAAGAGAATGACAATAATGAGACAACATACCAAAATCTCTGGGATGAAGCCAAAGCTTCATCCAAAGCTTAAAGGAAATTTTAAGCCAGAGCTTAGGAGAAATTTTATATCTCTAAATGCTTACATGAATAAAAAAAGAGAAAGAGGAGATCAATGAATTGGGCATGTAACTTAAAAAGAAAGAAAAAGAATAAATTAAATATCCCTAACTAAAAACTAAATTAGAAATCCTTAAAACTAAAGGAGACTTTTAAAAAAATTGAAAGCATGAAACCTATAGGGGCAGCTAGATGGCGCAGTGGATAAAGCACCAGCCCTGGATTCAGGAGGACCTGAGTTCAAATCCGGCCTCAGACACTTGACACTTATTAGCTGTGTGACCCCGGGCAAGTCATTTAACCCCCATTGGCCCTCAAAAGACAAAAAAACAGAACTATATAATTAATCAATAAAACTAAGAGCTAGTTTTATGAAAAAACAAACAATAAAATAGATAAGCCTTTGGTTCATTTGATTAAAAAAAGAAAGAACATCAAATTTGCAGTATCAAAAATGAAAGGGGTAATTTCACCACCAATGAAGTGGAAATTAAAGAAATAATTATGAGCTTTATTGCCAGACTGTATGCCAATAAATTTGACAATTTAAATGAGATGGATGAATATTTACAAAAATAAAAACTGCTCAGATTAACTGAAGCGGAAATAAAATCCTTAAATAAGCTCATATTACAAAGAGAAATTGAACAAACCATTATTGAACTCCCTAAGAAAAAATCTCCAGGGACAGATGGTTTCCAAGTGAATTCTACCAAACTTTTAAAGAACAATGAATTCCAATACTACACAAGTTATTTGGAAAAATAGGTAAAAATGGATTTCTACCAAATTCCTTTTATGACACAAATATGGTGTTGATACCAAAACCAGACAGAGCAAAAACAGAGAAAGAAAATTATAGACCAATTTCCCTAATGAATATTGATGCAAAAATCTTAAATAAGATATTAGCAAGGAGATTACAGCAAGTGATCACCAGGATAATACACTATGACCAGGTGGGATTTATACCAGGAAAGCAGGGCTGGTTCAACAATAGAAAAACTATCAACCTAATCAACCATACCAATAAGAAAACTAGCCAAAATCATATGATTACATCAATGGATGCAGAGGAAAGCTTTTGAGAAACTACAGCACCCATTCCTAATAAAATCACTAGAGGGCATAGGAATAGGTGGAGCTTTCTGTAAAATAATAAGTATTATCTACCTAAAACCAACAACAAACATTATATGTAATGAGTATAAGTTAGAGGCATTCCAAATAACATCAGGGGTGAAACAGGGATGTACATTATTACCTCTATTATTTAATATAGTACTAGAAATATTAGTTTTTAGCAATAAGAGAAGAAAACGGAATTAAAGGAATTAGAATAGGCAAGGAAGAAAAAAAACTATTACTCTTTGCAGATGATATGATGGTATACCTAGAGAATCCTAGAGAACCAACTAAAATCTCCTTGAAACAATGAACAACTTTAGCAAAGTGGCAGGATATAAAATAAACCCATATAGATCATCAGCATTTCTATACATGACCAATAAAGTTCAGTAGTAAGAAAGAAAAAAGAAATTCCATTTAAAGTAATGGTAGAAAATATAAAATACTTGGTTGTCTATTTGCCAAGACAAACCCAGGAACTCTATGAACACAATTACAAAACACTTTTCACACAAATCAAATTAGATCTAAATAATTGAAAAAATATCAATTGCTCAAGGATAAGCCAAGCTAATATAAAAAATGACAAATCTGCCTAAATTAATTTACTTATTCAGTGCCATACCAATCAGACTACCTAAAAATTATTTTATAGAGCTAGAAAAAATAATAACAAAATTCATCTGTAAAAACAAAAGGCCAAGAATATCAAGGGAACTAATGAAAAATGAACAGGAAGGTAGGCTAGTTTTACTATCAAGTGGCAGTAATCAAAACTATTTGGTACTGGCTAAGAAATAGAGTGATGGATCAATGGAATAGATTAGGCACAGGAGACACAATAGTAAATTATTTTATTAGAATACTGTTTGATAAGCCCAGACTATAGCTTCTGGGATAGGAACACAGTATTTGACAAAAATGCTGGGAAAACTGGAAGATAGTATGGCAGAAATTAGGCATAGACCAACATCTGACACCTTATACTAAAATAAAGTCAAAATGGGTACATGATTTAAACATAACAGGTTATACCATAGGTAAATTAGGAGAGGAAGAGATAGTGTAGCTCTCAGATTTATGGAAAGGATAACAGTTTATGACCAAACAAGAGATAGAGAATGTTATTAAATGCAAAATGGGTGATTTTGATTACATTAAATTAAAAATGTTTTGTACAAACAGAAGCAATACAGCCAAAATTAAAAGGGAGGTAGAAAACTGCGAAATGATTTTTACAGCCAGCATATCTGATAACGACCTCATTTTTTTTTTGGAGGGGCAATGAGGGTTAAGTGACTTTCCCAGGGTCACTCAGCTAGTAAGTGTCAAGTGTCTGAGGGTGGATTTGAAATCAGGTCTTCAGTGCTTTATCCATTGCACCACCTAGCTGTCCCAAAAGCCTCATTTCTAAAATATATCATGAACTAAATCAAATTTATAAAAATCCAAGTAATTCCCCAATTGAGAAATGGTCAAAGGATATGAACAAGCAGTTTTCAGATAAAGAAGTCAAAGCTTTCTATTGCTATATGAAAAAATGCTGTAAATCACTATTGATTAGGGAAATGCAAATTAAAACAACTCTGAGGTACCACCTCATACCTATCTGACTGGCTATTATGACAGAAAAGGAAAATAAATGTTGGAGAAGCTGTGGAAAAATTGGAACACTAATGCATTGTTGGTGGAGTTGGGACTGATCCAACCATTTTGGAGAGCAATTTGCAACTATGGCCAAAGAACTATAAAGCTGTGCATATCCTTTGACCCAGCAATACCACTATTAGGTCTTTTCCCCAAAGGGATCATGGAAAAGAGAATAGGACCCACATGTACAAAAATATTTATAGCTGGCAAGGGATTGGAAATTGAGGGGATGCCCATCAATTGGGCAATGGCTGAACAAGTTGTAGTATATGATCATAATGGAATACTATTGTGCTGTAAGAAATAATGGGCACGCGGATTTCAGAGGAACCTCAAAGGACTTACATGAACTGAGGCGAAGTGAGATGAGCAGAACCAGGAGAACATTGTATACAGTATAAACAACATTGTGTGCTGATCAGCTGTGATAGACTTGACTCTTCTCAGCAATACAGTTGTGCAAGATAGTTCCAAAGACTCATGATGGATGATGCTCCCCAAATCCAGAAAAAAAGTACTATGGAATCTAGATACATATTGAACTATACTATTTCTATTTTTTTTTCTTTTTTGAGGTTTTTTCTTTTAGCTCTAATTATTCTTTCACAGCATGACTAATGCAGAAATATGTTTAATGTGAATGTACATATATAACCTTTATCAGATTGCTTGCTGTCTTGGGAAGGGGGAGGGAGGGAATGGAGGGAGAAAAGTTTGAAACTAGAAATCTTATAAAAACAAATGTTAAAAACTTTCTACATGTAACTGGAAAAAATGCTTTTATGAAAAAATAAGAGCTTTAAAAATTACCTTGATAAAATAATTCAATCCAGGTAATGCAGCCCCAGTGTGGTCAAGGCAGGATATTGAAAGAAGTTCTGGGTTCTAAGAACAGTTCTTCATCCACTATGGAGGCCATTTTCAAAGTTGATTCAGGATACCTTCATATTTTTTTTTTAGGTGTACTGGGGGTTAAGTGACTTGCCCCGGGTCACACAGCTAGTAAGTGTCAAGTGTCTGAGGTCAGATTTGAACTCAGGTACTCCTGAATGCAGGAACAGTGCTTTATCCACTGCGCCACCTAGCTGCCCTTATATTTTAAAAAATTATTAATGACGATGAAGATCTTTGGTTTATGTGGGTTATATCTATTAATATTTTCCACATGAGAATTTAAAATGATAATTTAAAAATATTTATAAATTTATTGAAAATAATAGTAACAAATCCCTAATATGTGAACAAAATAGCATATTTTATGAACAATAACTATATATTTCCCCAAAAATTACTGGAGTGGTGTTGCTGTACCAAATTTTGTAAATTTCTCTAATACCTGGCTTAATAGAAGAAAAAGAGATTCTCATATATGCTTCTACATTCAGTCTGTTGAGATGTGTTGTTTTGGTTAAAGTATTTGAAGAAAATCAGTTATAATACAGTTCTATAGTTGGCAAAAAGGAGTCATATTTTAATAGGCACATATTATTTTAGCATTGTTATGAGAATAACTTTGGCCTCTTAACTTCCTGAAAGAGTTTTGATGATTTCAAGGGGTCCATTGACTGTATTTTGAGAACCACTGCACTTTATCATGATTCCTCTCAGTCTCTGGGGATACCAAGACAACATTTAAAAAACAAAAACAGACAGAAACAAAACAATACAAAACAAAGCCCTATTTTCTCCCTCAAGGAGTTGACATGATACTGAGAATGGGGTATGTGAGAAAACATTATGTAATCAAATAAAGATATGCATGGCTATTTGAGAAGGGACTGAACATTAGCAAGTAACCTGAACAAGAAGCCCAGGCATTTACTAATAATTGTTCTATGTTTCTCTTAAACAAAGGGATTTAATAAGCCTGCCTAGCTCCCTTCTACATTTCATATAAACATTTCCTTCATTACAAGGACATCTAATTGATTTAATTAAAAGGTTAATAGCAAAGCAATCTAATCCTTCTCTCCATATTCAGCTGATTCATTGTAAGAATGTAGACAACCTTAGGGAGCGGAAAGAGAAAAAAAAAAAAGATCCAAAGTGTGCCAGTTTGATAACTACAATAACTACTTTAGCAAAAAGCACCAAGAAGGTAGAGAGCTTGATACAGTGGAAAGTATACTGAAGTAGTAGTCAGAAAGAGGTGTGTTTGTAAATGTTTAACAACCAGCTCTACAGAAAAAATACACATAACACACATTTAGAGGTTTAATCTGCATTATTAATATTTTCCATCACTTTTTAAAACTAAACAACCACTATCTACAACAAAATAAATCAAGCCATGACTTGTAGAATCTTTTTTTCTCCAGTGTAAATGCTTACAAGGAAAATTTAATAATAGGCTCTCTTCTGTTTAAACTGACTCTAGTAAAATCCTGACAGAATAGCTGATTTTCATTTCTGGATTTGCCACTATGTCATCTTGGGGGGAGGGGGAATTTCCCTTGAGAGTAACTTTTTTTTCCTCTGTATATTACAGAGAGTAGGTTGGAATAGATGATTTAGAAGGTAATTTCTATTTAACATTCTCTGATTCTATGTATTGATGTCACTGCCAAAATTTGTTTTAAGTTGTCAAATTGAAATTCTAATAAGAAGCCAATATTCTTTATTTCTCCTTTAGTCATTTTTCAATGAGTTTTATAATAAAGTTGATCACAAATGTGAATAAGAACCAGCATGACCCAGCAGAGGGGCCTCCTGGCCTTAAAATAAGGAAGACCTGGCTTTAAGGCCTGCTTCTGACACATACTGGCATTGTGATTATGGATAAGTCCCTAAAAATCTCAGAGTTCTAAGAACTTCTTTAAAACTATAAGTTAGAAATAAATTGCTATTCTCATCATTTGAAGAAATTTCCACACAGGGTTTCCCACTGATTAAATCACAAATTAAATCTGTTTACTTTCATTCCTCTTTTCCCTAAACCTTGTCAACCCCCAAATCAAACAAACATGCAAACATACAGGTTGTACTGGAACATTTCAGCCTCAGATCAATCTTTCACAATATTGTGGAGAACCTAAAGGTTATCACTGTAAGCTCTCCTTCCCATTTTAGACACTCCAATGTTAGTGCTCTCCTTATTCTAGCATTTAGCTGGGTGCCCTGAGAATTCACGGTAACCTGGGAGTGTTGCAAACCTTCCTCTCTTCAAGCTTGTCTACCAGGGCCATTCCTTCAGATCTTTGCCTCCATCTCTCTTCCCTATTCACATCTGATTCTCAAACTATCTGTCATGTTGGAAAGTATTGACCTAATTCACACATGAAGCTGAATATGTTTTTAAGATTTCTCATATGTTACTCTTCCCAAGGGTATTTATATTGTAACAGATATAGTCCCTTAACTCAAAAAGAAGGACTTTCACATGATATTAAGATGCAATGGCAGAAGGATAGGTGACACCAGCCATAAGCTGACAGAGGAATGTTTGTGGCATGGGAGGAAATCCCTAGAAAACCTCAAATTTTACCCTATTAAAAACAAACAATATGTGTTAAGTGACTTGCCCAGGGTTACACAGCTAGTGAATGTCAAGTGTCTGAGGCCAGGTTCAAACTCAGTTCCTCCTTAATCCAGGGCCAGTGATTTATCCACTGTGCCACCTAGCTGACCCCACAAACAAACACTTCTAATCCACTCCTAACAGCACTCAGGACTATATCTACCATGCCTTCATGCTATGTACTTTTGTTTTTTCCCTCTCTAACACTTTTAAGCTTTATTTTGTATGTTGCCTTCCCCCATTAAAATATAAGCTCTTTGAAGGCAAGGACTGTATTTGTACTTGAATTTGTATTATCAGTCCTTAGCACAATTCCTGGCACATTGCAAGTTCTTAATAAATGATTCTTGACTAATACCTACACATAGAAGGTGGATGGTAAATTTATATATCCATTAATGGAACTTTATTTTCAAAGACTTTGGTGCTTTTAAAAGATTTACCTACTAGGCTAAAAATTTGCCTGCTTCATACACATAAGGAATGGTTTTGAAAATTTAATCAAAAATCCATTTAGCTCCTTCTGATCTTAGAAACCAAGTTGTTCTTTTCACCAGTTAAGAGTATTACTGAAGTTTTGCATTACAGCCAGATCACTCAAAGAAGCTTTCTTGTGGAACTTAAAACTCGGAAAGAATTAGACCTTATTGAATATTAGCATCTGAGATATTTGGTAGGAGAATGTCATTATAAGTGTAAAAATCCCAGGGAACTGGACTTATAAATAGCTGAATGCACTTTTTTCCCCCTGCCAAGTTGAGTGGACACACTTGATTTAATAGATGTTTACAGCACTAAAACTAACACCTGAGACTTTGCTGTTGAGTACACAGGTATGCAAGTAAACAATAAGCAGTTCATATTACTTGAACGGAACTAATTTAAACCAAAACAATTTGCACCCTAGGAATGTGTATAACTCTTCCTCTCCGACTACTTTGATTCATTCTCTCCTTCATTCATGATTTATTCCCTGAATACTCACAAAGAGGATTTGGGACAGCTTCTGTATTTTAGTTTATTACTTAAGGGAAGGGCAACACACACCACTGAATCCATGTTCTGCTCTAATCAAGCCTCCATGGAAAACACACTGTTCTTTATGAGATTAGACTTATCCTGTCTCTATATAAATGTTTGTCAAATTAAATTGAACACAGTTTTCATCATCATATTTCCTCATATCCAATGCCTTTCTGTTTCTTGCCTATCTCAATTTTTTTTCATATTTCTATTTCAATACCATACATTTATTGAACATTAACTATGTGTGAAGTGCAATAATAGACAAAAGGAGTACAAAGAAACACATGATATAGTCACAACTCATATTGATAATGCACATATAGACAAAAAGTTAAAGGATGTAAATTAGTATAACTGAGCTAAAAGAGTACCCCATCATGTGTAATAAGGGTTAACTGTGTTTTCTAACCTCGCAATTGGATCAACCATAAATCTGCTACTTAGCTTATTCCCATCATCATGAGTTTTAGGGTAATCCAGGAATAAGTCTGGATATTTCCTTATGAATTAATAAAATTTCAACATACTTTTCAGTTAATAATATTAACTCAGATCTCCCCTACACAGTTCATCAGATATTATTTATTTAAGAATCTGAAAAAAAACAACCTCCTTTTCCAAGGGTAGTTACTTACATTTCTATAGCTACATTAAAGTCTTCAGACTCATAGGACTAATACATAACTTAATCACAAGTAAATAAATAATAATTTTTTAAATGAGTAAATATTTACAACACTTTGCCTGTGAGAATATTTACAACTAGAATTGGCTCAATACACTAATGTAATGTTTTTTTTTTGGGGGGGGGGGAGGCAATAAGGATTAAGTGACTTGCCCAGGGTCACACAGCTGGTAAGCGTCAAGTGTCTGAGGCTGGATTTTAACTCAGTTCCTCTTTAATCCAGGGCCAGTGCTTTATCCACTGCACTACCTAGCTGCCCCCCCCCACACAAACACCCATATAAATTTAAGATAATTTCTCCTTACTTTTGGAAATACAATTCTACTTTAGGCTTCCATTCGCATAAGATATCAAATAAAGAAACTTCTCAAGATCTATGTTCATCCTCATCACAAGGTAAAGATAGAATGGAAAGGCCTTTCTATCTTTTTCCTTCCATCTTCTTCAGCTTGCTTTCAACTATGGCAGAAAATAGTTTCTTCATCTTCCCTCAAGTAATCACTTTAAACAATGTCTCTACAGACTAACTCATGATAAAATATTCTTTGTGTTTCTTCATAAAATAATAGGGCACTTTTCCATTAAAGCAATTTTTCCTTCCCCTCCCTCTTTTTCTCTGTTTTATCTTGTAGTTTTTCTATTAATTCTTTCTTCTCAATGCTTCAAAAGCTGACAGACGTTATTAATCTTTATCACATTACAGTAAATCATTTTTGGAAATGAATACTGAGAAGCAGCATTAAGTAGTTACTGAATCTGGAGTGAAGAAAGTATGGGTTGGTCAATGTTCAAATGTCTACAATAATATGGACTGGCCATGTGAACCTGAGCAATTCATTAAAACTATCCAAGTCTCAATTTCCTCAACTGTAAAATGGGACAAGATTAACTATAAATCCTGCTTCTTGCTCTAAATCTAGAGTCCTATGATGTTTGTATCTACCATAGCATAGTACTTTGCCCATAAGTGTACAATTAATATTTCTTTGATGAAACCATAATAATCTGCAAAGTGTTATATTATCTCCTTTGATCATCAAAAAAGCTCAGTGAAGTAATTTCTATTATTATCCCCATTTTACAGATGAGAAAAGTGTGAAGGAGGTTAAATTAACAAGAACAATAGCTGAGGTGCATCTGAGTCGGATGTTAAATCCAGACATTCCTATTTCCAATTTTAAGTGTGTTTTCCCCCTAACTGGGTGAGCATGACCCTCTAAGGAAAATTGTGCAATTTTCAAATTTATTTTAAAAAAACATTAAAATAATGCTTGGTCAACACAAACAAATTTTGAGGAGCACCAAAAATGTCAAACATACAAATTCAAATTACTATTTTTGACAACATATTTAGAAAAAAACCTTTAATTCATGCATTGCCTAATTCTTCTTTGCAATGGCCAGTGTTTATCCATAATAAAGAATAAATGGTGAAAAATAAAAATATTGAAGGAATCTTTTTATCAAAATCTTCCAACCTTTAGACGGCATGAGTTCTGGCAGAGGCTCTGATCTTAAAAATTGCATATAGTCTTTGCTTCTATTAAAATGCCAGTCCAAAATGTCTTCATGTTGTTGAGAAGTCAGTGCAAGTTAATATAGTTCCCATATACTGTCAAGTAATAGGCATTTCCTCCCCCTTCTGCACCCCAGAAATATGTCTCACACCTTTTTTTCCCTTTAACAGATCCCTGAATCTAACAGGTCTGGGTAAAGTAAGGAAAAGGTTTTTGAAGGAACAAAAAAGATAAGGACAATATCTCAAAAACCATTTACCAAAATCACCACTAAAGCTGCTGTGGAAAATTAACATGGAAATGTAGCATTCTAAACATGCTCCTTTTCTCTTTCTCTCTTAAATCACTGCAAAAACATTGAGAATTTTTTTTTTAATTGTCCTTTGGAATGTCCGCTTCACACTAATTCAGTTCTCTTATAGAATTGTCAGAAGGATAAAAAGGCTCTTAAAACTACATTATATCAGGGTTAGCTAGGTGGTGCAGTAGATAGAGCACCGGCCCTGGAGTCAGGAGGACCCGAGTTCAAATCTGGCCTCAGACACTTAACACTTACTAGCTGTGTGACCCTGGGCAAGTCACTTAACCCCAATGGCCTCACAAAAAACAAAACAAAACAAACAAACAAAAAACCAAGAAAAACTACATTATATCATTTAAAATGATATAATGATATCATTATATCTTAAATCTTAATGTACTGATGCACTAGGTCTTCCCTTTGGTATTGTTTTAAAGTGCTCTGACTGCATTTGTTATCAACTATTGAGAGACAAATTCCAAAGCCAAGAGCAGGATCAAGAAGCCTGAAGTTTGAAAGATTTCAAAAATTCCTCTGCATGTGGAAAGATGAGGTTTTGGCAGGGTAATGCTATGTTCTTGATGCTTTATCCCCAATATAAGGAAATTCCAAGTATCTATGAGTAGTAATTGAACAACATTGATGGCAACATGGTCCTGGTATTCCTTCTAAGAATACAATATCATGAAATCACAGAACTATATCTGGAAGGGCTTCAAAAGCCTTCTGGTCCAATCTCTTCAATTTACTGATGAGGAGACCTAGGCCCAGAGAAGGGAAATGACTAAAGTAAGGTCACCCTTGGAGTAAAAAGAAAAGCTAGGGTTTAATTTCAGTCTACTTGATTACAAATCTAGTATTCTTCCTTAGAAGCAGGGTTGTACAAGAAAAAGAGTATTGACTGCAGTCAGAAGACCTGGCTTCAAAACTTACCTGTTGTGTTTGCTACCTGCTTGACCTAGACCAGTTACTTGATGTTCTTATACTTCAGCTTCTTCAAATTATCTCTGAGGTTCCTACTGGTTTTCAATCTGGGATTTCAAACTGTTTTGTTTCACTGCATTTTAGCCTCTCTTTGCTACACATTTAGTTATTCTGAGTTGTTTTTTTTTTTACTTAATTGGCTAGTTGCTGCCTTCATGAACTTACTTAAGGCACAGGCCAGTAAAAGCAAAATCATGGAATTCTAATTTATGATTACTTTCATGTTAGTGTGACTGCAAACTGTCAATTTACTTCCATATCCAGACCCATCACTAAAAGACAATCGCACACACATACACACATACACACACACACACCCATGTCCTCCCCAGCTCCCCCTCCCCCCATCTCAATCCTTTCAAATGGTTAGCTTAGAACTTTCCCAATGTGGGATGTCTCAGACTCTTGTAAATCCCTAAATTTAATCTAAAATGCAAGAGAAGTCTGAGCCTTTATCACTAACCACATAGATGGTAGCAAGGGAATGAACCCAAGCTTGTAGAGAGGAATGTAATTGCATGCAATGATTGCAGCTTTTAATAAGAGCACCCACTAACCTGAAACCCTAAATCAGCACAAAGGTGGAAAAGTTCATCTCTTGTGAATTAAATCAAAGTTCTTAAAGCTTTTAATTTTCTTCTGAGTAGAAACACATTATTAAGAGATGTTATCTTCTTATCTAGTCTCCGTTTTAATCCAATTGGTCTGGACTTACTTTATTTTCTGTTTAATAGCAGAACAAATATCAGCATTGAGCTTTGTGAGGGATGCAAAGATGGCAAACTGCAATAATTAAAATCCCTCATATGAAAAACTTGATCAAGATTAAGTCAGATACATACTTTATTCATACACACCCCTTCCCCAGAATCTAATTGAATCCTATCCAATTCCATAAATCTCAAATTGCATGGTAGTAATTCATAGACCCATGCAGAATCTAGTTCTCATTTCCAGAGAATGAAAAATTGCTAGAAAACCAAGACATGGGTTTTGAAATCCATTAATCAGGTTTTTCTGTCAAACAAGAGAAAAATCAGAAATACTGTTTTATATGGAATTCTAGCTGCACAACAAGCTCATTACCAGCAGCGAACTGAGTGCTCCTATCCATACAGCCCTCCTGAACACATCTTCCACAGATTGAGATGTCTGCTTTATCAACAGGATAAATAATTTGATTACATTTTGCTAATCCAGAGAATTAAAACATCAGGTCTCTATCAAAGGAGAGAGAAAGAAAGAAAAAGAAAGGAAAGAAGAAAAGGAGGAAGGAAGGTAGAATGGAAGGGAGGCAGAGATGGAATGAGAAAGGGAGGAAAGAAAGGAAGAGAAAGAAGGATTGAAGAAAGGAAAGAAGGGAGGGAGGAATGGAGAAAGTTAATGTAGGAAAGGGAGGAAAAGAGGAAGGGATGGAGGGAAGAAAGGTAGAGAGGAAGAGAAGGAAGGATCAGAGATAGAAAGAAAGGGAGGGGAAAAGGAAATAAAAAGTAAATGGGGCAGGATAAGAGGAAGAGAGAAGGAAAGGGAGTAAGGGAAGGATGGGAGAGAGAGAAGGAAAATGATCTTTTTACTTATGAGAATCCCATGGGAGTATTTGTTTAAGATATTAATAGAATTCTAAATTTCACAGACTATAAAACTGATTTTACAATCTCTAATAATTTTGGTAGGAATCATTAATGAATGAGCTAGAACTCCCCACCCCCCCAACCCCATTCAGTACTTTGAATTGTCACCCCTTGAAAACTATTTGTTTTGCATTCATATGCTTTTCTTAAACCTTTAATAAGTATCTCTCCAGCCTGCAACTTCAAGCTTTATTGAAAATTATCTCTTATTGAGGATGAGATACTGCCACTTAGTTTCTGAGACACATTATTAATGCGTCAGAAATAAGTGATTGCCCTCCCTAGACAAATTGCCAGAGAATTGTCAAAGGTTTAAAAACTGTGTTGGCCACATTCTAAGCTAGGATTGGTTTTTCCTTGGTCTATAATTATTATTTGTGAAAAGGGAAGAATAGTGAATGTTACACTCCTTCAACTACTAAATAGAGCTGAAATACAGTGAGGGCTGTGCCCAGTAAAACCAGGGAATAGATTAGATGCCACATTTCAAGGAATACATACACACAGTCCTAGAATCAAAAGGTAAATGGTTGGAGATTACGTTGAGCATTAAAATTTAATCTTTGAAAGAGTTTTAGACAGTAGAAAATTTGAAAATGGACTGAGTTTTATTTAATGACCTTTATCTGGAAGCCCTTCACAGTAATATTCATTGTTCCCCATCATTTAATGAATACTTACTCTTTTAGGAGTATTGGTACCATCACCACCTCCAAATTCCTATTCCTGTCTATCAGCCCAGTTCTCTTTCTGGCAGTCATATTCTTCAAGGCTACACATGATAAGTTTTGCACTATCTACTTCACTATGAACCTATATGGTTGTAACTGAAGGTGATAGTTTGATGTGTCAATATTTTCTAATACAAAAAAATGGCATTTGTCCTAACATGTAAAAAAATAAACATTTTTATTTATAGTTTTGAGTTCTAAATTTTATCTCTCCTTCCCTCAGACCCCTGCCCCACCCAACCAGTAAGCAATCTGATATGGGTTATACATGTGTAATCATGTAAAACTTTATCATATTAGTCATTTTGCATAAGAAAACTTGAATAAATAAAAAAAATGAAAGAATGAAATTAGCATGCTTCGGTCTGTGTTCAATCTTGTTTTCTTTCTTTGGAAGTAGATAATATGCTTCATTATTAGTCCTTTGGGATTGTCTTGGATTATTGTATTGCTGAGAATAGTTTAATCATTCACAGTTCTTCATCAAACAATATTGCTATCTTTGTGTACAGTGTTCTCTTGGTTCTGCTCACTTCACTATATATGATAAATTAATGACTGTGTCTTGGGTAGGCTTTTAAATATGGATTTCCATTTGTGGTTTAAGTGGGGCCCTTTCCTGTTGTGATAAAATAATGGGCTTTGGCAGACACCCGGGGACCCCACCTGAATATTGATTTAGAATTGATTGAATTGGGTAAGACTGAGAAACTGACTGAGAACCTACTTTAGAATGATTAAATCGAGACCACACCTGGCTGGCCCTGAGTAGGATGTTGTTCTAAGAGGCTGTGGACTATGCCATCAACAGGAGACCACTCTCAACCAATCAGCTTGAAGGAACTCCCCTTTTGGGGAAGGAAACAGGAAGTAGAAAGCAGAGGCTGGCTCACTAGATCTTTCTCTTTTTGTCCTTAACTGGCTTGGTGGTGGCAGATGGAGAAAAAGAGAAGGCCTCTTTTCATTCAGGACTTTGGCTTAGTGATAAACAGAGAAAAGGTGGACAGAGAAAAAAAAAGAGGAAAGTAGATAGACTTTTCTGGCATTATGGGATCCCATGTATTGTCTTTACTCTTTAATAAATCCTTAAAACCCTAAACTCTTGCTGAATTTATCAGTAAATCTTAGCCAGTTCCCCCCCAAAAAAAACAGGGGTGGGGGGAGGGGCAGGTTAGGACCCACATTAGATTGTAAACACCACAGTTTGGCGACCATAAAGGGATTAGGGATGGGTTAAGGGTTCTTTCCAGCTCTAGGCTTGCTTTCTTGCAATCGTTCCTCCAGTGTTCTTGGGACAAATGGGCAAAGATGATAGAATATGACAATAATCACTGTTGGAATGGTTGTAGAAAGATAGGCATACCAATGCATTGTTGGTGGAGCTATGAATTGGTACAGCCATTTTAGAAAGCAATGTGGAATTATGCAAATAAAGTGAATAAAATATTCCATCACTATCATATACCACAACTTGTTTAGCCATTCCCCAATTGATGGGCATTCCCTAGATTTCCTATTCTAAGCCACAACAATAAGAGCTCCTATAAATGTTTGTACAAATAGTTGTTTTTTTCTCTTCTTTGGGGATATAAACTGAGCAGTAGTATTGCTGCTGGATCAAAAGGTATACATAATTCTATAGCCTATTGGGCATAGCATCCTAACCTTTTTTTTTTTTGCATCCTAACCTTTTTAAAACAGATTACAATTTAATAAAATTTAACCTATTTATAAATAAAAACATTTATTATGAATACCAATAATTACAGTGTGTAGTACCTCAAAATGATCCCATTTGTGAGGACAAACACTCAATTTTTTAATATCATGTACCAATTTGGTAGCCTGGTGAAGCCTATGGACCCCTTCTTAGAATAATGGTTCTAAAAGCATAAAATAAAATAATAGGGGGCAGCTAGGTGGTGCAGTGGATAAGGCACCAGCCCTGGATTCAGGAGGACCTGAGTTCAAATCCAGCTTCAGACATTTGACACTTACTAGCTGTGTGACCCTGGGCAAGTCACTTAACCCTCATTGCCCCACCAAAAAAAAAAAAAAAAGGTCATTAGCCTCAATAAAAGAATTTGTGGAGCAGAGAATGGATTTGCCCCTAGACTCTATGGACTCCATCAGATATGTATCAGATATGTCTTGAATTATTCTGTGAATTCATTGAATTCATACAATGTTGATATTGACTTTTCTGTCAAATTGTGAGTTATCACATCTTGCTGCCTTTGTAACCTAATAGACTTCTCTGTTAGAGGATGCTAGGTGGGGCAGTAGAGAAAGTATTGGATCTGGAGTTAGGAAGACCTGAGTTCATATTTGTCTTCATACTTTTGCTAACCATCTGATGCTCTGTAAGTCCCTTAACCTCTATCTCCCTCACTCTATATTGGGGATATAAATAATATCTATCTCACGGGTTCATGGGGATTAAATAAGATAATATTTCTAAAGTTCTGGCATAGTGTCTAGTATATATTAGATATTATGTTTATACCTTTCTCTTCTGTTATCATAAAGGGATTCCAGACTTTCTTTTAAATACAAATAACAACAACAACAAAACCAATAGTAATAACAACAGCTGGTATTTATGTAGCACTTTAAAGTTTTTTAAGTTCTTTACATATACCAGAGGTGAATAAATGGTATAACTAGAGATTTTTTAGAAGCAGAAATGACAGGACTTTAAAGCTTATTGGTCATGGGCAGTGGTGAGAGAGAGGAGTCAAGGAAGATACCTGTGTTGTAAGCCTGAGTGACTAGAAAGATTGTGGTGTATTTAATAGTGATGTTAGGAAGGGGGGGATTTTTTTTGAAGATAATGGATTCATTTTGGGACATGTTGAATTTAAGATATTTATAATACATCTATTTCAAAATGTCTAATTGACAGTAAATTACATGGGACTGGGAGTTGGGAGTGTTTAGAATCGGACATTATCAGGGATTAATGTGCATAATGATTAAAATCAATGAGACCAGTAAGAGAAATAATATAGAGGGAGAGGAGAAGAGTTTTGGGGAACTCTCACAGTTTCCTGAGCTGACCTGGAGGAAAATCCAGGAATAGAGAAAGAGGAGTAGTCAGATAGGTAGGAGAAGAACCAGGACAGAGCAATTTCATGAAAACCTAGAAATAAAAGAACACCAATGAAAGAGGGTGATTGATATCCCTGAGTTAAATGGTTTGGATTGTTTTATGGTTTTTATTATCATATTGCTTTTGAGAAAGAGACTTCAAGCTTTCCATGTGACTCTGAGCTGCCTGTGATGAAAGCCCAGAAGTTCTCAACCCTGCCATTTGTTGGCATGGCTCTGTTACTAACTAGATCTGCGATTTTTTCCGTCACTTCAATCTCTGTGTGCCTGAATGACCTCAACTAGAAAATTATGGAATTGGAATAGATCTTTAAGATTCTTTCTAGTCCTAACATTTCTTGATTCATTCTGCATGATAGGCTGAATTTTTGCAGTACTGAAAACAAAAGTTCAAAATACATAATGGAATCATCTTTATATATTATAAATAGTTTTTATTTTTATTTTTAAAGGGGTGTTCACTGCTATTGAGTGGAAAGGAAAGTTTAATATACTTGCCCATTTTTCCTAAACAAAATGTTTCAATATTTCCTTTTTCATCCATTTCCAAGTATCTCAATCCTCATTCCCTCAGGGCAGACAGACAGCTTGTAATTAGAGCAATAAGTAGACTTAAAGGTTGAGAGTTTTGCTATTGGGTTTTTCCCTTTTTTCCCAAGTATGAAGAATTTGGTCAAAATATACAGAATTCTCTTGTTGAAATTGTCTGTTCCATTACACAAATGCTGTTTTCCTTCAACACTTCAAGGACCAAGTAATGACAGAAAAGACATAATATCACCTGCCCTGGAACCTTTCTCTCTAGAAACATGTTGGCTTACACATATTCTCTGCTGATGCTCCCTGGGGATATCATGAAGTCCTATGAATGTGAATAAAGGGAACATCCTCAAGAAACAGGTTTTAAATAAATGTGTAGCAGAGAGTCAGGTAAAAGGAGAAATTAATCAGGATGAGGTTAGGGACTTTACCTGATATAAGTAATTCCCAAATAAAGAAACACCCTCTACCACTGAAGACAAGCAATTTATAATCTTAGACCATTGTGAAAAGAACTGAGAAGTTTTTTGTTTTTTTGTTTTGTTTTTTGCAGGGCAATGAGGGTTAAGTGACTTGCCCAGGGTCACACAGCTAGTAAGTGTCAAGTATCTGAGGCTGAATTTGAACTCAGGTACTCATGAATCCAGGGCCAGTGCTTTACCACTGTGCCATCTAGCTGCCCAGCACTGAGAAGTTAAATGACTTGTCCAGGGATATACTTCAAGAATGAGTCAGATGTGAGACTTGAACCAAGTTCTTCTTGAATCAAACTCAGAGCCCAGATCTAAGTCACTATACTATGTTGCTTCCCAAATGGAAAAAAAAAAGGTGAATATTCTAGTGGAGAAGAAAAGGAATGGAAAACATTTTATGGTAGGAAAGAACATAGGATAGTATTCTTAGTGGTTAAAACAGAGAATGGACAGCAAACGACATGGTGGGGTAGAATATACTTTAAGTTCTATAAGAGTAGGGACCCAAGGTTGGTTTGTTTGTCTTGGAGTAGGGTGAAAAGGGAAAAAGTCAACCTAAACTGTTGTACATTAGCTTGGTCACTGAAATGGTAAAGAATGGCTCTTTACAGAGGCCCAGTTAATATCAGCTGAGAGTTTTAGATTGGTTTTTTATCAGTCCAATTCAAATAGCTATAGTGATTACAGAACCCTAGATTTAGAAATTATTTCAGTGGTCATCAAGCCCATCCCAACAGCAACAAGATGTGTCTTTATAAAATGCCTTATACATCATCATCATCTGTTCTTTGCTTGAAATCTTCTAATAGGACATATTCACTATATCTTGAGACAGTCCATTCCTCTGTGGATAAATGTAATTGGTAGGAAGCTTGTCAGGGCCTTTTTGTTTTGTTTTGTTTTTGTTTTGTTTTGTTTTCTTCAAGTCTAAATCTATGCCTCTATTTCTTCCACATATCGTTCCTAGTTTGTCTTTTCAAGGCGAAGATGAATAGAAAAAACCCTATTTCAAGTGACAGCTCTTCAAATATTTGAAGACAGCTATTATTTCCCTAGTTCATCTGAACTTGAGAGCCTGCACCATTCTGGTTACATTCTTTACTATATAGCCTAGTTTACCCATGTTTTTCCTAGAATATGATGCCCATGTCTGCAGAGCACAGCAAGATGACTATATCCATATTCTCGGACGGTTGCCTCCCTTAACTGATCCTAAGATTGAATTAAACTTTTTGTCTGGTATATCACACTCTAGGCTCACCATGAACTTGCAATCCATTTGAACACAGTCCCTGGTCAATACTCCCCCAACTTGTATACTTGTGAAATTTATATTTTGACAAACATATAATATATTGTGATTAAATTTCATTATAATTGATTTGGCCCACTTTTCTAGACAATCAAGGTCTTAAGGAATACTCACAGTTATCTCATCTGTGGGTACTGTCTCCCTAACCCTCTGCTTTGTACCATCTGCAGTTTTGATAAATATGCTATCTATATGTCATATTTGTGTAAGGTCATGTTGGTACTTGACAGCTGATGCAGGTGATAAATGGGGCACTTTACTAGTCTAAGCAGCTCATTAGGGTTCAGGCCCTTCCTTACGTAGACCTGCAGAAAGACATATAATCACTTTACCAATTGCTATCAAGGGAGAATAATAGATGATGTGTCTTTCCAGTGGAACTATATTTAAGTCACTACCTAAATGGTTTTCATCAGAGTTTATCTGGCCAGTTGTCCTCCTCTCAACAGTTTGTTCATGAGTCTCCCTAAGGGCTGCAGTATCCCTAATGTCAACCAAAGGGTGATTAGCCTGCCTACTCGTAGGCTACTTTTCCATGTTCAGGGGCTCTCCCTGGCACAGTGAGCCATGGTGCTTAATTTCAGTGTTGATATAGGGGTATAAAAGTAGGTTAGTACCACAAATTATTGGAAATATTCAAGAAAATATCTATGGCTCTAATTCTTGTCTTGATTCTTTGAAATCCTATGTCCCTTGTTTACTCTCTATATTGATGAGTCATTGGAAAGCATTTCTGTGACTGCATTGGTTTACAAACAGAGTAAATCAAAAAAGCAAAGAAACTGTATTGTTCCCATCCCACAGAAGGTGTCATTCTTTTATCTCCAAAATTCCTCCTGCTTAATCTCCTACTTCATTGGGGGTATCTCAGAAACAGTATCAACACCTATTTCCAAAGGCTCATAGAAGAAATTAAAGAAGGGGCTCTGTGCCTAGGCCCTCTCTTGGCTCCAGGACTTATAGTATAAGTAATGGAAAAGAGGAATAACACCCAGAAGGGTCCTAGAAGTAAGAATCATCTTCTGGATTTCTCGCCCATTGTGGAGGTATTAAAGAACTGCTCTGGATAGCAATGTCATCTAGATATGACTCTTCACAGACTCCCTATAGGCTGCTCTCCATGCTGGACTAGTTCAACACTCCTTTTGCATGATCCTGGTTTTCACTGAGAGGAATGCAAGTCCCAGAAGATTCTTAGAAGTCTATGAGTTCCTTTTGTGTAAATGTATGCTAGGAAGGCATTCTAGGGATGGGGTACATTACCCAAAATTATGCACACATTAAGCTTGGAGAAACCTCCTAGATTTCTACCCTAAATCCTCATTCTCCTAATTGGCAACTGCCTAAAGGGACCACTCTTTCAGGTTTGGGAACTGGCCATGAGTCATTGCATTCAAGTCTGTACTTTCTGAATTTTTTCTCCTTCTTAACTGCTGTTACTGCTCAGATACCCAACTTGCCCTGTTTTCTGACTCTACTTCAGATGTTGTCATCACCCATTAGAATATTAGCTCCTTGAGTGTAGGGACTACCTTACTTACTTAAATTTCTATTCTCCATACTTAGCTGAGTGCCTGGCACATAATAAATTCTTAACAAATGCTTTAGCTTATCTAATCTAAGCATTTATTCAATTCAAATTGTTAAATTTAAATCATTTATTGCCTTGTGCTATTTATTCTGCTGGCTTCTTATATAAATTATGTCTTTCTTATAATTTTCAGAATTAAATCTTAAATGTCCTAAACTTTAGCTGTAACTATCTCCAACAGCGCCTTGCATAAAGTAAAAATTCAATGTATTTGAATTGTACTGAATAAGCAGATTTAAAAAAAAAATTTCTTGTCATTTTTTTCCAGTTCACAAGTCAACAAAATATAAAGTGCTCCATGCTACTGTTTAAATTTTGTAAAGAGATTTTTGTTTTGTTTTTCCTTTTTCCTATTCACCACACCCCCTGCTGGCTCCAGGATAGCATTCATTCCACCTTATTAAAAATGCCAATAAAAAGCAAATTATAGGTGTTCTGTGTAGTATTTCCCAAACTGATTTAAATACAAAAGGCAACAAAGGGCATCAACACTGGAGATTAAGTCACAAAATGAAATGATCCTTTTACAATCAGATCTCACTTGTCAAATTATTTCCTTACAGAAAAACACAAAGTCGGAAAATGGTTTTAATTCATCAAGTTGCATCCAAAGTGGTGGATATCAAAAATTCCATGCTCAGATTACACCCTGACTTTCTTATAGACCTCTTGTTTGCACCTGGAACAGCACATATTCATCTTACTCTTTAACTCTGTTTAGTAACCTGGATGATAGCATGATGGCTTTGGAAGTAAGATGTAAGCAGGACTGCAAACGATTCTTCTTTCAGGGGTTTGATCATTACCAATTTCACTTAGGTTCCGATCTGATGAAAAATGCAGAGGAAAAAAAGGATCCTCTTTTGAAGAACATGGTTATTAGACAATGCATGCCTTTTGAAGTGCTATAAGCACCTTGATTCTGTAGATTTACCACTTAAATATACATTGTCTTGTATTGTTGCTAATTGTTTCATATGTTTTCAATGGTTTTCTCAACTCAAATGAAAACTTCTTGAAGGTAGAAGTCATTTTTTCAAGCTCTTCCTTCCCCCACCTGCACCTCCACCCCATCATGCTTAACTGCGCACCTGCACTGAATAAATATTTCGTGGTTGATTGTTTACCTATAATCATCAGTACAGATTGCATTCAAGCAGCAGAACATGCACCTTTCCCAGGGGAACCTCCATAACCTTTGTCTTCATTTTGGATTCAGGATAACAAAAACAAATCAAGGGAACATGGACCCAATCCTATGCATACTTGGAGAACTCTAATTTCATTACTTATGCTGGAACATATAGCCTAGGCCAAACAAAGCTGGGCTCTCTTTCCCTCACTCAAACCAGACCTCTTACAGGCCCTGAAATACTTCTTGCAGGGTAAGCCTGCAGTAAATAAAGAATAGTTCCTTTATAGAATTCTGCCATTTGACTCAGTAAGTTTTTACCAAGAATTGGTCTAGATAGGTAAATGCACGCAAATACTTTAGGGATGAGAAAAATATTTAACTCAAATGCCCAAATCATTGCCAAAGAAAGTGATTTTATTAAGAGGGGGAATTAAGGATGATGCAGAAGTTTCCTCAATCCCTGTAGTTGACTGTATAGAACAGATATAGCTAAATTTTCCAGTCAGACAAAACTACATTCTGGGAATAACAAAGTGAATAAGTTTTCTCTTTCTCAGAGTCGTTTATTTCACAAACAGAGGAAAAATGAAACTGTCACTGAACATGTTGATTTGGGAGATGAGCATTTGACCCCGCTTCCCTGCTTTTCTTCAAAATTGATTGAGGATTGGATGGTGATGATATAGAATTTGTTAGTTTTCTATTTTTCTTGCAAAATCTTTGTTTAATCAGGGATATTTGATACAAAGTTTTAGTTCCCCATTTTATCACTTTAGTTCCAGATGAACTTATTTTCTTTGGCAAAAGTCCCCCCCCTACATACATACATTTCACATAATAAAAATTATATGCTTTTTAAAGTATCTCTATGCCTACAATTTATTCGATGCAGTCAAATTCCTGGCTAGATATCTATTTTTTCCAATCTTAATAGTATTTTGTTATTTTCCAGTTACATGTAAAGATAGTTTTCAACATTTGTTTTTAAAGTATTTTGAGTTTCAAATTTTTCTTCTCTCCTTTCCCTCCCCCTTCCCCAACACAGAAAGCAATCTGATATAGGTTATGTATGTACAATCACATTAAACATATTTCGGCCTCAGTCATGTTGTGAAAGGAGAATCTGAATGAAAGGGAAAACCTCAAAAAAGACAAGAAAAGTAGAAATTGTATGGCTCAATCTGCATTCAAACCCTACAGTTCTTTTTTCTGGATATGGAGAACATTTTCCATCATGAATCCTTTGAAATTGTCTTAGATCATTGTATTGTTGAGAAGTGCTAAGTCTATCACAATTGATCATCACACAGTATGACTGTTATTGTGTACAATGTTCTCCTCATTCTGCTCACTTCACTTAGCATCAGTCCACTTAAGTCTTTCCAGGTTTTTTCCTGAAATCTGCCTACTCATCATTTCTTATAACACAATAGTATTCCATTACATTCATATACTCCAACTTGTTCAGCTATTCCCTAACTGATGGGAGTCCCCTAGATTTCCAATTCGTTCAGGTTATATATCGGAAATGGCATCCTAATGACATAATTCAGTAAAATGGCCCTTTCAATACATATGTAAAACATGTAAAAATGGCATAATTCTAGTTATCTTGATGATTTTAAAACATAGACTTGTTTCTGTTTTACTAAAGAAGGCATCTATAAATTCCTAAATCCCGTTCTGTCCCCACCAGGGGGAGGTAGACTTAATTTCATAGGGAAGACAGAATGTTGTGATCTACCAATAACTGTTTGCTTATTAGAAGTAGTGTTTCTGGGTTTTACTTTACTCTTCCTCTATACCAGTGAATCTCAACCTTTTGCACAGTGGTAAAGCTTTTATTTGAAACAAATCTTTGGAAGAAGCTTTGTTGTAAAATGATTTAAAATTGTTTAATATATTAACAAAAAATAAAAATAAAATTAATTTTAAATATTGTGTTTCATGATTTCGTAGCACAGTTTATCATGAAATTAAATTAAAAGAGGACAGACATAAAAGATAAAAAATTAAAAATTATTGATCTTACTAGCACAGTTTGGTGGCACAGTGAATAGAGCCTGAAATCAGGAAGATTTATCTTCATGTATTCAAATCTGGTCTCAGACCTTTACTAACTGTTTGACCCTGGGAAACTTGCTTAAACCTGTTTGCTTTAGTTTCTTGTATGTAAAATGTCTGGAGAAGGAAATAGAAAATCAGTCTTTATCTTTGCCAAGAAAACCCTAAAATGGGGTCATGAAGAATCAGACACAACTGGAAATGATTTAACAGTAACAACAACATTGATCTTACTATTTTATCTTACAGTTGGAAATGGACTTTGGCCTTTTAATTATATTGTAGTATAAACTGCTCTCTCTCTACAAAATCCCTACATCAGTGATGGTATGTATACCACAATATTTTATATTTGGTTTTATATTATGATTTGTTTTTCTCTAATTGCTTATCCTATGCTATTTTTTCTCTAATCAAAACTTCTTTTTCATATAGGAACTAGCAAAATACTGAGCACATATAGTAGGCTTTCAACAATCAATCACCTGTTAGTCGATTATGTTCCATTCAGATTATAGAAATTGTGGTCTTGAATTACTGGATTTAGGAGATAGGTCAAATCAATGGTTTCAAAAACTATCTCAGCACAGCTAGGTGGCGCAGTGAATAAAGCACCCGTCCTGGATTCAGGAGGACCTGAGTTCAAATCCGGTGTCAGACACTTGACACTTACTAGCTGTGTGACCCTGGGCAAGTCACTTAACCCCCATTGCCCCACAAATTAAAATATATATATAATTCATAAGAAAATGAAGTCCTAAAGAGTTGAAATTAATTTACCCTGGGTCATATCCCAGTAAGCATCAGAACTATAGTTTGACATCAGATTGTTTAAAGATAAATCCAGTTTCCAGATTAGCAGCTATAAAATAATTTATTTTTATCAACTGGGAGCAAAGTCTAGATTCAGGCATTCCAGTGACTATTACACTGAATGGCTAAAGAAGCCACCATCCCCTTCACCTTAAAACATTCAAATGTGTATCTAGAAGATCAAGGTAGCAAAAAGTATCAAGCAAATTAAAGCATGAGGATTGCATTTTAAATAAACTGTAACAGATAGTATTCAAAATAGAGTAGTTCATTAATGTCATGTCAGTGACCCATATGGACTCTTGTGACTTTAAATATTTTAGGCACTCATATATAATCATGAATATTCTCTTTTCCTTTAAGTTGCTTGCAGTAGAACATAAGCCCCCTGAGGGCATGAAATCAATTGTATTGTAACATTTTATCCTCAAAGCCTAGCATTGTGATTCTCAATTAGGAGGCCTTTAATTAGAGCTTGTTGAAATAATGAGTCAATGAAGGAGCCTCCTAAGAAAGCATACAAGAAAGGCAAAGAGCATGGCATGGGGGTTCTTAGGTTAAACTTAATCCTTTGGGTTTGGTAATGATATTTTGTGTGTCTTCTTGTCCAGATGAAACATAACATACATCTGTGTCAAATTTCTTTATGTAAAATGGGGAAAATAACTGTTTTCCACCTGCCTTTAAAAAGTGTTGCCAAGATGAATGAGAAGAATTATTCACTGGTTATCCAGGGGCCACAAATCATATTATTATTTAATTAAAAACAACATGGAAACACAGGCAGAAAACAGGGTGAGATTACATAGTTTCAATTGTAATATTCCCAAGGTAGATTTATCAGATCCAGTTAAGAATTTTATGAAAAAATTTCAATAGGAAAATATCAATCTAGCTGAAAAGTTTTAAGAGAGATTTAAATTCTTCTCATAAAAATTATCTGTAAAAAGGCCATGAAAACATGACATTGTTTATGTTGATGGCATTGTCTATGAGAACAGTTGTTTACCCTTCCTTTCATAGCCTCAGTGTTCTTATGGAAATGTTAATAAATTTTGGATAAATATATGTTGTTGATTTTAATATGAAGTTCAATTTCTTTGTTGTATGTGACTTTGTATATGCACATTTATGTATGGTTCTCAAATATTTACTAATTACTTGAAGATCATCTGATTCTGGGACTAAAAACAGATTTCCCTGATTGCCCCTTCACATTTAAGAGGGCTCTTCACTGATAGTGCTAGAATCATTTTAAATCATTCTGCTTGGAAATCAAGTTTATGTTCATTATTTTAAAAAAAATTATTTCAATTGTCATACAGAAAGCTAGTTTCTTTGGTAGAATGCAATGAGACAGAATGGGGAAAGCACTGGGAATTAGCTTCCCATTTTCAACAATTTCCTCATCAGAAAGAGGAAGATTTTGGGTAAGATGATCTCTAAATTTCCTCTAATTCTGACATTCCATGGTTTCTTCTACTTGAGTTTTGCAACACTGATCTTAAAGCATCAGCTTGATTAATGTGTATGTGTTTCCAAAAAGTCCAGTGGTCTGAACAGTGTATTTTATTTTGAAAATCCCAAATCTTGGTAAGGGAGAGGAATTCATTCATAACTAACAGGGACCTACCAATTTTATCTCCCCTCTGTGACTAAAACAGGATCACTAATGGTTTTCTACACTTCCATACAGCACCGTTAGTTTGAGTATGAAACACAGACAAATAACAAAGTTAAACCTCATGAATTCTTCAGTTGAAGATGCTACCTGAAGAATACATCACAGTTTACTAATAGCTACACAGCTGGTATTCATGCAAAACACAACCAGTATATGCATCCTACAGAGTCCACCATGGTAAATTTGACATCATAATATTTTCCCCTGAGGAGAGGTTGAAAAAAATATAACCCCTAATTCTGACTCTAAGCCAGAATGGAAAAGTAAGTATAGTGCTTTACTTTGTTAGGGGTTGGCACAATTTCTTAAAATCAAAATAAGTTCAATTATGACAAAGCCTCAGACATTCCCTGTATAGACTAGAAGACCAAGGCTGGACCACACATTCTAATTTGGAGCTTTTGACATAAATGAAAGGATTTCCCCCTTTTTTGCCTTTGTGGTAAAGCCCACAGATCCTAGCTTGCCAAACTGCATCATTCCTCTCTTCTCCCTTCAACAGACACTGATTTACCCCTGGGAACCAACTAGAGGCAGTAGTCTCTGAACTAGATTGCTAACATACCACCCCTTATCAAGAGGATTAAGAGTGTTCAATTACAAATAATATACTGGACAACAAGAAAAGAGACATAAATGAAGAAAATCATAAGGCACAGGGGGAAAATGGTATTGAGATGGGGAGGGGTGGGGAAGTAGAGGCATAAGTGAGAAAGGGTGGAGGTTAGAAATCAAATGATACATATATATGTGTTTTATATATATATATATATATATACTCACACACATTTTTTAGAAATATATGCAGCCTGACAATATCAGTTTCCTTCCCCACAGAGAAGATTGACAAAATTTAAATTTTGTTGTCCCCCCAAACCCCAATAAACATCTTAAATAAAACCGTTCTCCTTGGAAGTCTTTCCTTAAGAGCTCCATCACTCTCCTCCTCCTTTTCTGCACCTTTTAAAAATCCCTGACTCTGCCAAGCTTTGTTTTAAAAAAATCCTCTACTTCCGTGTGTGTGTGTGTGTGTGTGTGTGTGTGTGTGTGTGAGAGAGAGAGAGAGAGAGAGAATCCCTTTCTCTTTTCTCCCCTGTCTTCCCAGGTAGCTTATGTGCACGGCTGCAACTCCTCTGCTGCTGCGGTGGCGGTGGCGGCTGCTGCTATATTGCTGCTATCTGGGCTGCCTCCACCTTCTCAGCTGCTGCCACTGTCTCAGTCACTGATGTTGCTGTTGCCTCTTGATGCTACCACTGCCTCTACTACTGCCGCTTATCAGGAAAGGCCTGCCTTGTGGGGCAAAGACCCGCCCAGTCAACCTTCTTATAGGCGATCTAGGGGCGGGTCTCCAGGACTAGGAGGCGGTGCAGCGCCACCCCACTTGCCTATAAGGAGCTGTACACCGCCCGAGTGCTGATTCCAGCCCTCCTAGCAAGGAGGTGGATTCCGTTGCCAGTAGATCTCAGCAGCGCTTGTTGCTGCAGTTCGTTTGGGGTTTACACCTTTAAGGAGTGGGGGAAGAGGAAGAAGAGGAAGAAGGAAGAACAGCAGTTGCAGCAGAAGCAGCAGTAGCCCGAGGAGGAGGGCAAGGAGGAGGAGGAGGAGGAGAGGCAAGACCCCCCAGTGACCATTTTGGTCTTCAGTGACTGGGTTCGGGATGGAGTGAACAAGCTAGTGACTGGAAGAGGGGGGGTGGGTCGGGGTGGGTGGGGGGGACACTGTGCAAAGGCTAGAGAAAAATTAAAAAAGGAGGCTCGACTGGTCCCTGCGAAATTCGGGATTAAATTGGGAGAGACCGCTTGAGGGAAATGGATTCTGTACCCTCACTGGCCAGCGTTTTGACTTTACTATTCTCCGTCCTGTGGCATATAGGATCTACAGCTACAAACTGTAAGTAGCCAGGGTCGGGGGAAGGAGCTGGGAGATGGGGAAAAACTGACGTTAGGATAGACAGTTAGCCGCCACCTTCTGTATATATCTTATTTTTGCTTCTCTTACTCGGTTAGGACAGAAGCTGCCAATAGGTGTGAATCTCTTACTCAAATCATTTTAAAAGTTAGCTATGTTTAGATTTCCCCAGCTTTGCTAGGTCCCTTCTCTTTAAATCCTAAAATGCAAAGTTCTGAGCAAACTGAAGGGCTTTGCTCTTATCCTGCAGCTAAGACTACCCTCCCAGTTCCTTCCCTAGCTGGGAACCTTTCCTCTGACCCGGCTTCTCCAGAGAACAACGCTTGGCTCAGATTGTATGACACTTGGGGTTGCTAGCATTAGAAAGATTCTCTGAGCCACCTCTCGCAGTGACGGTGGCTGATTTCTGAATGCAGCTCAGATTTGCAGTATACCCAAAGCACTACAAAATATGGCTTAAAAAAATTCCACCCCACAACCACCACCACCACAGGCAGATTCATTTTGGGGTCTCTAACAGACACAGGGTATCACTCTTTAACAGTGATTTGATTATATCCCTCACAGAAGAGACATAGCAGGATACGTGAGCTGCACAATCAATGGCTAGTCCCATTTTGGAGGTAGAGATTTGAACCCCCCTCCCATATTTGTGACAACACATTCATGATTAACCAACACATGTAAATGCCAGAAATCTAAGGCTAACCTCAATCAATGCAGAATTGGTGTAGTGAGGATGAGGCTTGGACAACCAGAAATCCCGCGCCACCTGCACTGTTTGTTGTGTATTTAAAGAACCCAGTTCGTCAAACTTGAATGAATTGTCAGACCTTTGAGAAGCTGAAGACCAACTACTTAGCTCCCTCTGCCAGGCAGGGGAAGCTGGAGTTCAAATGCTCTTGAATCTCTGAGATGAAACGGAACACAATTAAGCCATTTCTGAGGTTTCAGAAGACGATCTTACAGTATTTTCCAAAGTTTTCACACCCCCTCCTCCAATGTTTGGGCAGGGTTCCTTATAATAGCATGGTTGTAATCATGCATGCTGAAATGGGTGGAGGGGTATTGGTGCCAAAGTAAGCCCTTCTTCCTCTTTCACACTGCCCTTGGTGCAGTAGGGCACCAATTTTATATGTAGTCCTAACAAGACACACATCTAGAAAGAACAAACCAGGGATGTTCTAAATAACTGGGATAACCCCAGACAGCAACATTACTTTTATCACTAGTCAGAAGTTCAAAACGTTAGAAATCCACAAGGCTTATTCACAAGCCCTTATAAAGATTTTATTGAAGTTTGCAAGCTAAGAAGGAATTGATAGAGGTCAGTCTCTCTAATAGGAAGATTCCAAATGCCACTGGCATAAAAATTAGGTCAAAAAATAGGTAGGGGCAGGAAAGCATCTGCTGAAGCTTTGCCTGTGCTTTTGGTTTTAGGGGCATTTTTTTGTTTTTGTTTTTTAAATGAAATTGATCTCATGGTGTCTTAGAAAAAGAATCTCTTCAGACTGAAATTGGTGTGAGGAAGTTAAGTACTGAGGTAGTTTTTTTCTATCTCTTAGAACACTAGAGGTCAGTATTGCCTTAATGATGCAAAGGTGTGGTGTCAAAGTAGCTGAATTTTCCATATTTCATATTTTTGTATATGAATAAACTGATTACTTTGAATGCAGGATCAAAGTGAGAATGAGGGAGGGGAATGTTTTCAAGAATTTTCTCTAATGGTAGCTGTTTTGTATGGGAGAGTTTTAATGAACAGAAAATATGTAAAGAAAGGCATTTTCTTTAAATTATTTGAATTATGAATCACATGTTTTAATAATGTGTATAAATGCTAACTTCCATGGATTTAAGACTGAAGATTGTCATTACTAATGCAACAATAAAGTCAGTTTCAAATATTTAAAAGGAAACTTTGCAGTAAATGAGTTTTACTATTTCATTAATGACAGTTTAATTTCTGTTTCCAATCAACATTCCTATTTAATATACACATACAGCTTCCTAAACATTTTTGAACAAGAATTAAGGCATAATGATTAATCTTCTTATTATAATGTACAATATTTATTTCTTCACAGAGAAATGAGTTACTAGCAATGGATTAATCGTGAACATAGTTGTCAGGGGTTCTTAGCAGTTGTGAGTGATGTAGAGCCTATGAAAATGATGATCAATTGATCCTAATTCCTCTATATTTTGGGGTCCACACACCATATTCTTGAAATGTTAAGAGTAATGGCTTAATATGTATTTATATTCGTTTATCACTAGTGTAGTTGAGTATTTAGAAACACAAGTTGAAAGGTATCCTAGAATGTTAGAATTGGAGTTGGAAAGAAACAAAGGCCAAGAATCTACCTGAAGCATGAATCTTATCTACATGTCTCCAAAAAAGTGGTCACTCATACAGTCTTTGCTTGAACACTTCCAGTTGTGGTGATCTCAATATCTTTCAAGGTAGCCCACTGCAGTTTTTGAGAGCTGGAGTCATTATAAAGGTCTTCCTTTAAAAAGAGTAAATCTGCCAAAATTGATTTTCACCTAGAATGAAATAAGTATAGAAAGCCTACTAAATATTTTGGAAGGCATTTTCCCTCTCATATTTGCTTTTTCTACATGCCAAAATGATATTTCAAATCCCTTGAGAGTTATTTATTATGAATTGTTTCACCAAGAGTCTTCATATATGATAAGACAAAACAGATTTCATTTGGATAAATGATATCTTGTCTTTTATACAGTTCATATGCTTATATATACAAAAACCTCTATTTAAAACTCAAGTCAAAATTCTGTTATATATTCCTTTAAAGTAACTAAGAAGAAAAAATCAAATCAATTATGTTGAACTAGAAAGTCATATAGACAATATCTTTGGAAATACAAAGATCACCAAAAAACTTTCTTAAAACATTTCAAGTTTTCATGATATCAAATATTTATAAAGTATACATTTTAGATTTTCCCTAAAGATATGATTTAATTTCCCAAATGTAGTGATAATTGCCCAATATTAAATGGAAAATCACTTTACCTACAATTCTTAATCTATGACACCATGAAGAAACAATGTGACTATTTAGTAAGCTAAAGCCAAAGAAAATCCAAAGTTTAAACAGCTAGAGTTGTGGTCCTACTTATGCCACAACTGCGCTGTTAGAATATGGTCCTGTTATGCAATAGCTTTGTGCTTCAATCCATTCATTTACAAACCATAATTTCATAAATTATCAAAGAAAAAGAGTAACTAATGACCTTTAATTCTGAAAGAAAACTTTAAATGTTACTTTCTATAGAATACTATCTACTGCCACAATTACATCTAATTAAGCAAATGCAATGAAAGTGAATGGTAACAAGGAGAATGGCATATTTGAAATTATTTTAATAATAAATATCAATAATTGATGCCATTTACCTGATTGTTATCTTAAATTTATCTTAGTCTTCCAAAAACATCAAGATTATTGGCTTATATATATTGAAGAACACTTAATGGCAAAGGCAAATGAGATGCTAAGAAGGTACCAAGCCTTGTCTTTTTGGGAGAAGAAAGGACTCCACTTTAAATATTTTGGAGAAACCAATTTGGAACACAATTTTAAACCGTAAAGTATGGAAATCCACAAGACCTCTGAATAGGAAAACAAAAACAAAATTCCTAGGGAGTAAGGAAATGATCATTTTAGCATCCACTAAGCCCTTCAAGCATCTTTACATGGCATTTAAAGACCAACCTAAATGAAGGAAGCCAGCGAGTAAATGTTTAAATTCATCCAAATAATTTTTCCCATGGTGAGATGGACTTAAAAGGCTATAGTAGTATAAACTTCCACTGGCCAGCCGATAGAAAGAATAATCAAAATGAGAACAGTTATTATGCAGTTGAGACTTATGAGAACATTAATCTCCATGGATATACATTTAAACAATTTCATTTTTCTGTCCTTTTGAAGAATGATCACTAAGCTTATTGTCTTTTATCCATAATTCCATGCCCAACCTTATATGTATATGTATACACACATGGATATATATGCATATACACATCTATATGTATATACAAACAGATATCTATGCATATACCAGCATATATGTATGCTTATACACATATTTAATCACTGTAGTTTTCATTCAACTATGCCCAATATCTGAACTCTTTTCATTAAAACATGACAATCTAACTAAATTGTGTTCTGTTGTGATGTATGTTTGGATCCATATAGATCTTGCCTAAAAAGGTTTATTTATTGGAGGGACCTCATTATAACATAAGCATAACAAGGTCCCAGCAGCAGTTCCTTAAGCCTGGAGTTGGTAGGAGAAACCAGTGTAGATATTTAAAGTGAAGGATGACGTTCCATTATGTATTTTTTAAAAGAAAACAATAACAACCCCTCCCCAAGGGGGAAAAACCATTTCTCTCTTATTCAAGGAGACTGTGTTTTCATTCTCATTCTGTAATTAGCTTTGTGTGGGACCTTGAGCAAGTCATTTTCACTCCACAAAGTCAATTTCTTCTGCCACAAGATGAGGGTCGTGCCCTTGACATATAAGGCTCCTTTCAACTACAGACTAATTTAAATGTAGATTTTGTCCTTTGGATGTCAGTCCTAACAGGTTCCATTTGACAACAGATTCTAAGGAAAAGTGCCTAACCAATTCCAACTCTTTTTATAAGCAAAAGTTCCCAGCTTGTGTAAGAGAGTCTTACTTTATACAAAAAATAGTTATTACTTGTAGTGGCCCCCAAAGTACTGAAAGGTCAGCTATTGATAATACTTTTATGTGTATAAAATAGGAAGTAAATTGATTTGTAGTCAGTAGTTTGAAATGCACCATTTACTAGCCATATGACCCTGGACATCACTCATCCTCAATTTCCCTATATGTAAAATGACCATAAAAATTCTTGCCATACCAGCCTTGTGTGATTATTGTTTAGTGTAAAGGGTATTGTAAATGTTACCTTCTGCTGTTACTTTTTAGCATCACAGTTGCCATATGTGAAATATAAGGGAACAGAAGTACAACTATTTCACCTATACTCATAAAAATTAAGGAATTGCTCATGAAATCTAGGTATGCCCAAATTCTGCTTTCACATCTTTCCTCTTATGAGAGCATGCTTGACTTCTTATTTATGTGTTAAAAGACCATTTGCTACTAAAAGAGAAATCGTTTTCAACCAAGAGATTATAGTGCCAAGTTTGAGCTAATTTTATTAACTTGCTTTATGAAATTTTAATGAGCATTTACTATATAGCCTAGAAAATATAGTGGAACTTTGCTAGAGACATAATTTGTTATGCTACCCTAGTCAGTATGAGGTAGCAATGGTATAAATCCCATCCCATGGGGCTTAGTTAAGAAAGTCCCCAAGAAACTTATTATGAAAAAGTCCTAGGTCATGGACCATGGGATGATATATAGAGCTTCAGCAGATATGACTCAAATGCCAGTACTGTGGGTATACGGATAGCTTTTTTTGGTAATACACAAAGTTTGATGGGGTCTGCCCTTAACATCCACGTTCCTTGAGATAGAAAGAGATACAAACTCCTGAGCTCAGAGAAGACAATACTATGTGTTTTCAAATGTGTCTATGATTGCCTCCATTCATTTTGACAAATGAGGGCTATAGATGTGAGCAAAGATGCTCTGTTTTCTGAAATGAAGTTATTCTCCGGGAAAACCAAACTACTGTATTCTCAGTGCACTATATTTCATATTTGCATGACATTTGTATAGCAAATGCTGTCTAGATCCATCATCCTGATGGATCCTCCAGTCCCTAAATTATGCTGGGTTTTGTTGGCAAAGTGAAAACTAGTTTAAATTAAGGAGTGTGTAATTAAGCCTGAACATCTCCATTCTCATCCCTCTGCTAGAAAGGTAAGTAAGCCAGAACATCATTACCAGGATCAGGGGCATGCTTGGTGGATATAGTAACATAACAAGCTAGGAGTGCCATGTTGATTTTCTATCATTGATAATTGATTTGCTGGCATCAATTTGGTGTCTCTCTATTTCTAACTGCTTTTGTGTACTTTCTTGAGGGTTGATTAATGCCATCTGTTCACTGGATCATCTGAATTGATTGAGTTTTAAGTGATGACAGCAGTAATGCAGAAGCTAGAAAGAAAGTGAAGGGAAATGCCAAAACATTGTTCATGATGTACATTATTTTTAACTACCCACCCTTGGAAGCAGTAAAATCCCTCAGAAGGCACTCCAAGGCAGCAGATACCAGGCTAAGAGAATTTTTCTGATGGACAGATGTTATGTAGGTGTTATTCCTAAGGCATTATTCTCTAAAATATATATGTAATTTCTCTCTTCTCTCTCTCTCTCTCTCTCTCTCTCTCTCTCTCTCTCTCTCTCTCTCTCTCTCTCTCTCTCTCTCTCCCCATCACCACCCACCTGCCCACCCTCTGTGTGTGTCTCTCCCTCCCTCCATCACTCTCTTCTCTCCCTCCCTCTCACTCCCTCCTTTCCTTTTTATCTCTCTTTCTTTCCTCTCTGCCTCTCCTTCTCCCTTTAACTTCCTACTCTCATGAAGTTATTAGGCATTTTGCTTGTATTTGGCAAATGTTTTCTTCTTGAACTAATGATTATATTAAAGATAAGAGAGCAAAAGAGGGGGAGTAAAAAGCCTATTTGATAAAAATGATGAATTGATGTATCCACATGGACAAATGTAATAAAAATTAATTCCTCCAGAACATTGGATTACCAGAGCTACCCTTATGCATGGGTGGAGTGGGCTACCTAATGTGTTTTTTGTATGCCTGAGAAAGCCCACCTGTCCCTCAAAATGTGTCTCCCACCAATTTATCTAATACCAATTACAATGACTTAATGCGATATTCCCTATTCATCAATTAGGATTATAATGGGGATAACTGTAGAGAAGGAAACAGAGAAACTTACCTTTAAACTAATATGTAATGAAATATCAAACAGCTGGATGTTGACTGAGGAAGGACTCCTGGGTTCCTTGGGTTTGTCAAAGATAACATATGCTACATTTTTATGTAGAAATTTAATCTGCCAAAGTATGTTCTTTGTAACAGTTTTTTGAGGTAGATAATGCAGGTATTGTTATGTCCATTTTATGAACGAGAAAATTGAGCCCAGAGAGAATAAATTATGTCCTATCAATTGCATAGCTCATAAGTATTGGAACAGGAATTTAAACCCAGTTTTTCTGACTCTTGAGTCCAGTGATCTTTAAACTACAAATTTCTTTGGATGGAAAGGATTAAGTAGGAGAAAGGTAATGGTGCCAAAGATTGACACTTCCATATTCTCAATTTTGACTGTGTAAGGGATAACATTTTACATGTTTCCAACATGAACAAATGGAATACGAGTCTCCCATTACTAAAGGAATCTGTCTTTCTCAAACCTCTAAAGGATAGAAACCTCCACAACAAACCATTTCCTAGATGGAGTTACTGTCATGACTTCTTCTTTGGAGTTCAATTTTCCATTTCAATGAAAGAGAAAATGGAGCACTATGGCCCCCTCTTTTGTATAGAGAGCTGACTGACTGCCAAGAAAAATGGAGAAGCAAATTCATTTGTCCCATAAGAGAAAGATATAATATTTGATTTCTTCCTTTGGGCACAGACTATAGATGAGTACAACCTCAACACTAAGGTCTGTGCTACATGTAACTGAACAGTAAATCTAGTAATAGTCTGTCTTATAAAGGACAACAAGGATAAGAAAACTTAAGAGAGCACCTTATTCAGAAAACCAACAAATGAAAATATTCAAACTACTACCAAAATGAAGAAGCAAACATAATGTGGTATGGGAGATAGAATGTTTAACCCACCTTCTGTTAGTAATTGAAATGAATCAGAAGAGTTTAAAAATTATTCCAGCTCATGCTTAGAAGACACCAAATCATATTGGGGTAGAGAAAGTAGAGAAGTGATACAAGGTTTTCTCCCCATTCCCTAATCAAGTGGTATCCATTGCTGAGCACATGTTTTTTGTTGTTTTTAAAAGAGATCATAAAATCCTGGCAATGTTGGGAATCTTGGAAATCACTGAATTCTTCAATTTACAAAAGAGGAAATTAAGGTCTAGATGACTCAAGTGAATAATTCAAGGCCATATATGTAATATGTGTCAGCATCAAGGCAAAGAATCCCAATGTCCATATACAGTGGTTCCCTCTGACCCTCCACTACACTAAATTGCCTCTTTCTTTCTCTCACTCTGTCTGTCTCTCTCTGCCTGTTCATATGTCTCTCTCTGTCAGTGTGTGTGTGTGTGTGTGTGTGTGTGTGTGTGTGTGTGTGTGTGTGTGAGGGGGATTAGGGAGAGGAAATTGAGAGTGATGATAACATAGGAAAGCAGATTTAAAGGAGAGAGGTTAAGAACCTGAAGAATTAATTTGATAAGAAAGAACAAAACAAAGGAAACTACAGCATAAATTTTAAAATACATAGACTTATACACATATATGTGTATATGCATACAGTTATCCCTTCCATACCATGGAAGTTAGGGACACAGAGCACCCATGACCTGGAAAATCTACATACTTTTTTTTTGCCTTCTCTTCATACTAGAGAAGAAGTCTGAATTATTATGGTATTAAAAGATAAAAGATGTTGCTATTATACAATTCTATACATATATCTTATGCATTCCTGAGTTTCTAAACTTTTTCTGTGTCTACTGGCCTTTGTGTGTCATCTGTGGCTTCTGCAAACTCCCTAAAAAACCCCATTTAATTTTTTAGTTTGACCCTAAATTGAAACTGAGATGGGTGAAGTTGGAATGTGGAAGGGATAACTGTATACATACATGCCTACATACATATCTACATGCAACCATATATGCATACATACTACACATGTATGTGTGTGTTATGAATGTATATGTATATATAGATGTATATGTCTTTGTATCTATCTTTGTTGCTGTGGTTCAGTCATGTTTGATACTTCATGACTCCTTTTGGGTTTCTTCTTGTTGTTGTTTTGCAAAGATACTAGAGTGTTTTACCATATCCTTCTCCAGCTCATTTTTACAGATGAGAAAACTGAGGCAAGCAAGGTTAAGTAACTTGCTCAGGATCACATAGCTAGTAAGTATCTGAGTCCAGATTTGAATTTAGGTATTTGTAACTTCATGCTTAGCACTCTATGCATTGTGCCACCTAGCCATCATCTACCTATCTATAATCTATTGGTCTTTGTATATCAATCTGAGCTGGTATGTATGCATATATGTATATGTATATATATACACACATATGTACAATATACAACATGTACATACATATATACTTATGCATACATACACACATATAACTGAAAGAAGGAGAGCCTAGTGGACAGACAGAAGGATCACTTCATTTGACCTATCTCATTTGATATGGCTCATTGATATGCTCCTTTTGACAAGGCAAGCCCCAGGGTAAGGACAATTATGAGATTGACGAACATTGTCTTTAGTTCTCCTTATGCATCACTCTCTCTTCTTCCCCTATGAGATAAAAATGTTCTTTCCTATCAAAACACTATCAGGTAAAGATCTTATAAGTCAGTTCCCACTATCTATTTTTCCCACAGAGGTTAGAATTTTAATAACTTAATATTTTATTTTTCCCCATTTAGGTGTAAAACCACTTTAACTTTTTTGTTAATTTTGAGTTTCAAATTTTTTCCTTCACTACCTTTCTTCCACTGAGAAGGCAAGCAATTTGATATAGATTATACATGTTCTGTCATGCAAAACATTTTCATATTAATCATATTGTGAAAGAAAACACAGACCAAAAGAAAGAAAGAAAGAAAGACAGACAGACAGAAAGAAAGAAAGAAAGAAAGAAAGAAAGAAAGAAAGAAAGAAAGAAAGAAAGAGTATGCGTTGATTTGCATTCAGACACCATCAGTTCTTTCTCTGGAGATGGATAACATTTTTCATCACAAGTCCTTCAAAATTGTCTTAAATCGTTGTATTGCTGAGAATAACTAAATCATTCACATTTGGTCATCACACAATATTGCTGTTCTTGTGCACAGTGTTCTCCTGGTTCTGCTCATTTCACTTTGCATCACATCATATAAGTATTTCCATTTTTTTTTTCTGAGACCTTGTCATTTCTTATAATACAGTAGTATTCAATCACAATCATATGCCACAACTTGTTCAGCCATTCACCAAATGGATGGACATCCCATCATTTTCCAATTATTTACCAACAATAAAAAGATCTGCTATCAATATTTTTGTACTTATAGGTCCTTTTACTTTTTTATCTCTTTGGGATACAGATGTAGTAGTGCTATTGCTAGGTCAAAGGGTAATTATCTTGGGTATAATTCCAAATTATTCTACAGATAGGTTGAATCAAGTCACAATTCCACCAATTCATTCATATTTGTTTCCCACATCTCCTCCAACACTTGTAATTTTCCTTTTCTGTCATAATTAGCCAATCTTTTAGGTATGAAGTGGTACCTCAGGGTTATTATAATTTGTATTTTTCTAACCAAGCTAGATTTCTTTTTTTCTTCTGAAAACTGCCTATCCATATCCTTCGACCATTTATCAATTGGGGAATAGCTCATACTTCTTATATATTTGACTCAATTGTTCATATATTTGAGAAATGAGGCCTCTTAAATGGACGCCTTACTTCCAGTGTCCTCTTTCCCCAATCTATCCTCTTCAAAGCTGCCAAAACAATCTTTCTAAAGCCAAAATCTGACCTAGTCACTACCTTGCTTAAGAATCTTCAGTGACAGGGAAGGATTTTGGGAAGTTGGTGGAATAGTTCAGAAAATTCCAGGCGCTCCAAATTTCCTCCATATCAAGACAGAGTTTAACCTCAAAGTAAATGTACAGCATCAAAAATCAATAAAAGTCAGTGTAAAGCAGTTATAATTATTTTGAATTTCCTTCCATCCTATATTCCCCCATTTATCCTTTTCTCATTCTCTTTTCACCTAGTTCATCCTCAAAAGTCTTCCCCAATCTACCCTTTGTCTATCGGCTGCATTCTGCATTCTTATCCACTTCTTCTCCTAATTTCCTGTAGGCTAAGATGGATTTCTATATCCAAGAGAATGTGTATGTCATTCCCTTGATAAGCCAATTCTGCTTAGAGTAAGGTTCAAACATTTTCCTCCCTAATGTCTGCCCCTTTACCCTCTACTGTAAAGGATTTTTTGTACCTCTTTTATGTCAAATAATTTACTCTATTCTACCTCTCTCTTCCCCCTTCTCCCAGTGCATTCCTCTTTCTTACTCCTTAATTTAATTTTAATTTTTTAGATATCATCCCATAATATTCAATTTACCCCCATGTCCACTATCTATGCATTCTCCTTTTAACTGCTCTAATAAGAGAAAACCTTTTAGGAGTTAAAACTATCATATTGTCATATAGGAATGGAAACAGTTTAATCTTATTGATTCCCTTATGATTTATCTTTCCCATTTAATTTTTATGCTTCTTCTGAACCTTGTATTTGAAAGTCAGATTTTTCTATTCAGCTCTGATATTTTCATCAGAAATGCTTAAAAGTCCCCCATTTCTTTGAATGCCCATTTTTCCTCCTGGGAAGATTATAATTTTGTTTTGCTGAATTGGTAATTCTTGGTTGTAAGACTAGCTCTTTTGTTCTACAATATTTCAAATGTCATTTCCTCTGCTCCTTTAACATAGAAGCTGCTAAAACGTGTGTTATCCTGAATGTGGCTTCATGATATTTGAATTGTTTCATTTTGGCTCCTTGCTCTATTTTCTCATTCACCAGGGGACTCGAATCTGGCTATAGTATTTCTTTGAGTTTTCCTTTTAGGATCTCTTTCAGTAAATGAGCATTGGATTCTTTCGATTTCCATTTTCCCTTCTTGTTCTAGAATATTAGGGAAGCTTTCCTTGATGGATTCTTTTTTTTTTCACTTAAAGCTTTTATTGGCCATAGTAATTTCCCCCACAAAACCTTTCAGAATACCTCAAAGTTCTTAGGATGTCAAAGTAGAAAGTTAAGAATAAAAGGAATAAGTTTAAGGGGAAAAAGCAGCAACTTGACAAAGGAGCCTCTGAGCGCCACGCCCCCTTTACACCTCCTTCTTCTCCAGTAAGATTTTATGCAGCTCGTTGGCGTCCTCTGTGGTCTTGAACGGGATGAGCATCATCAGTGGGAGGGTAGCGCTCTTCTCGCTGATGGGAGAGTTGGGGATGCAGACGATGAGCACGTTTTTCTTGCCTGTTCAGGAGCAGGGCATATTGGGAGGAACCAGGACATTCAGGAGTATGGTCCCTAAATTGGTGTCTGCTGGAAAGAGAAGCTGGGTCTTCTGTTTGGCAGCAGATTTCAAGTGCAGGGTTTCCATGCCCTTCTCTTTAAACTCATTATCTTTTTTGTAAAAGAGTTTGCACTTCTTGGAGTAAAAGGCATCCTCTTCCTTGACTTCATTCAAGATTACTTTGGGTGTCTCCTCGCTCTCTTCCACTTGGGCACCTTTGCCTTTGCCAGCAGCTGCATCCGGGAGGCCCTCTGGCATTTTGGGGGAGAAGGAAGAGGCGGGGCTTGCCTGGGTCACCTCTTTGCCAAAGATGCCCGTGTTTCCAGGAGAGATGGAGAAGTTTGCCATGGGGCCAGAGCCCAAGGGGCCCAGGACCGAGCTGTCGACTTTCTGTCCAAAGTGAAAGGAGGCAGTGGGCGAAGCTCCTGTGGCCGGGCCACTTTCTTCTCTGATGGCGCTTCTGTTTGCTTTTCCGCGGCCGTTTAGGCTTTGTCCGCGTGAAACAAAAGGGGAGTGTCTTGGGAGTGCTGCTGAGATGGGCCCGGGGTGGTGGGCCCGGCCAGGGTCCCAAGGAGCTGCCTGCCGGCCCCCATCTCCGAGCCTCTGTCGCTGCTGTTGCTGGGCACCTGCTCAATGCCTGTGAGGTATCTCTTGTAGTCTTTAAAGATGGACGTCAGGTCACAGAGCGGGTTGGTGTCCATGTGCTTGATGATCCAATCGCGCACAGAGCAGTTTAAGGCAGCAAGCTGTCTGTGGTAGGCGCTGGCACCACAGGCCTTCCCCTGTGCGCCCTGGTGGCTGTCCCCGTTGGTCTTAGGGCTGGTGGCCTTCTTGTCCACCCCCCAGGGGGACGTTGGGCCATTGGCGCTGGCACAGCCAAAGGTCACCTTTTCTGCTTAGGGCACCTTGACGGGTGCTTGGGAGGGCACAGAAGGCACGCTGCAGCCGTTGGCCAGGCCTTGCAGAGACTTGATGCTGGCGCCGCCGAAGCCGGTGAGTCTTCCTCCTCCTCCTCCTGGAGGTGTGACCAACCCTTTGAACCTTTTAAAGGCCCCTCCACTTTCAGATTCCAAGGCCACATTCCTACACTTCACCTTCTTGATAGCTCTGTTCTTCAAGACTTCCTCGCTAGCCACCGAAGACGTACCCACCTCTTCCACTGCATCCTCTTGATCCCAGTTCCTATCTGTCAGCTCCTTCTCTGCGTTTCTTTTGGCCATTTTCTCGTACCTGCTAGGCAGCTCCTCCTTGCTCCCCGGGCCTGGCTGCACAGCACCCTCTTTGATGTATTCTTGAAAGGTGATATCTACACTCTGTTGTTTTTATCATGGCTTTCAAGTCGTCCAGTAATTCTTAAATCATCTCTCCTGAATCTATTTTCCAAGTAATTTTTCCCCCAAGGTAGATATTTCAGTATTCTTTCAGTATTTTGATTTTGTTTTATTATTTCTTTATGTCTCATGAAGTCATTAGCTTCTATTTGCCCAATTCTAATTTTTAAGGAATTATTTTCTTCAGTGAGTTTTTTTACTTCCTTTTCCATATGGCCAATTATACTTCCTATGGGGTTCTTCAGTGAATTTTTGTAACTCTTTTCCTTTTTAGACAATTCTGTTTTTTAAGGAGTTCTTATATCTGGTGGATTTTTGTACCCCTTTACAATTTTGCCTATTCTGAGTTGTTTGAGTTTACTTTCTTCTATATTTTTTGCGTCTACTTTAGCAAGCTATTGCCTCTTTGACTCTTTTTAAATGATTTTCTCAACTCAGTCTCATTTCTTTCCACAATTTTTCCTCTGTTTTTTATTTTATTTTATTTTTATTTGTTTTACCTCTTCCAGGAATTCTTATGTGGCCTGAAGCCCATTCACATTTTTTTTTTGTGGGGCAATGAGGGTTAAGTGGCTTGCTCAGGGTCACACAGATAGTGAGTGACAAGTGTCTGAGGCCAGATTTGAACTCTGATCCTTCTGAATCCAGGGTCAGTGATTTATCCACTGTGCCACCTAGCTACCCCCAGATGCACATTTTTCTTTGAGGCTTTGAATATAAGAGTTTGAACTCTGTTGTCTTCTGAGTTTGTTTTTGGATAATTCCTGTCAATCTAGTAACTTCTATAATCAGGTTCTATTTTTATTGATGTTGTTTCCTCATTTTTCCAGTCTAATTATTGACTTTTAACTTGATGTTAAAGTTGGGTTCTCTTTCCATGGTGAAGGACATACTGCCCAAAACTTCAGGCTTTTATGCTGTTGTTTTTAGAAGTACTTCTGGGATTCTGCTAGTTTTCAGTTCTTCCATAATAGTATTTTCTAAGGAGAGGTTTGTTTGCTAGTGTCCCGGCCTGTGCTCTGGTCTGTGAGCTACTACAAGCACTCTTTTCCACCCTGGAACTCTTACCAGGGTCATAGGTCCTCTGCAGTTGCAAGCTCTAGTGTAAACTTACTCCTTTTCACCCTGTAATTGTGACCCAGGACTACTACATGGATCTCTGTATGGGCAGTGCAACAGAGTCTTCCACCCAGTGCCAGCAAATGGACCCCTGTAATATTCTTTTGCCCAGTTGTACAACGCCCGTTACCATCTGTGGATTGAGATCTCCAGAAGCCATCACTGACACAGATGCTGTGGCTGATTCAGTCACCCCCAAAGTCTGCTGTTGGTTTGCTGGGGCATGGCCAGTACTGTTTCAGCTTGCAGCAGAATGCATTCCTCTCTCATTTCCATGAGACAGACCCTTTTCTATACACTTTCTATTGGAAGGCAGAGGCTAAGACTTAATCAAAATAGTCCTGAGGAGTTTTCTTGAAATGATAAAAGCACAGGAGCAGTCATTCAATATTTGACCAATGAAAAGGAAGTAGAGCCCAGAAGGCAGTTAGCATTAAGCATTATATATATTTTTGCCCCTTTCTCTACAATTACATTTATTAAAAATGTTACTAAGAGTAGTAAAAATCTCTCCATTGATATTTTCTCCCTATTTATGTCAAGACATATGACCTTGTTCAATGAAGAACTTTCACCATTTTCTTCATGTGGACAGTAGGAGAGACAGAGAGAGAAAGAGACAGAGAGAGATAGAGACAGAGAAACTGAAAGATAGAGAAAGACAGATAAATAGAAAAAGAAAATAGAGAGACAGAGACTCAGAGAAATAAAGCATAACTTCCCTATAGAAAACTTCCAGGGTCAGCGATTTCAAAGACCCCTAACCAATATATATTGTAAAATATCACTTTCAAAAATGAGCATTTATGCTTTGAAGTAGGCTAGTTGCTGGATACCATACATACCATCCATTGTTGGTCCTCTGCCCAAAGATTTTGCAAATCAATATAGCACCTATATAGTCTTTGAGTTCTATTGGCAATGAATTAAAGAACCCTGGATCTCCTACACATCACAATAAGCAAGTCAAGGGGGGGTGTTAGGAATACCAGATACCCTGAAGATAGACTGTGATATATTTGGGAAATCAACTGTTCTATACTATTGCTTCAAAGTTAATACTACTGATTGAGTTGTACATGTAGCCTTTATATGAAGCTCTTATTCTAGAAAACGTCAAGATTATTATACCTCAAGGTCAATATTGACTAAGGTGTCACTTCAATGAGTATTTACCCCACTGTATAACAAATTGAAATAGACATTCAGATGGAAATTAATATTTATTCATTTACCAAAAGGTAATGTTGTCTGCCAGTGGAATGAATAAATGTTGTCTGGGAGGGAAATAGGAATACTCCTACTGGTTTTCTCTCTCTGCTGTTGAACTGTATTGGCAACAGTACCAGGTGGAAGCCTTATAATCTGACTTAAGTCTGTCCCTTACATTCTACAGCTTGTAAATGCATATCTCTCTCACATTCTTTGTGTAACTTAGTGGACTAAAAGCTAAGCTTCAGCACAGCCCATTTGACATTTCAGTAATATAAAAGCACGTTCATGTATGTGTGCCCACACATATGTGCATGTGCACAGTTTTTGTCTAGTTTGGTGGTGGTACTTGAGCTTATAGATAATAAGTACACTTTGATTAATGAGTACCTTGGTCTGAGAATTTATTTAGGCTAGGATATTGTTACCTCAGATACAGGAAGCAACTTTTGCAGTCATCTAATTAAATGAAAAAAAAAATAAAACTACAAGAGGCTTACAATTATGAGGTGATCCCTTTTAAGAGTATTGATTTGCTGTTTTGAAATAATCCAATATAATATCAATTGTGTCTAGGAGCCCATGGTTGTGTGTGTGTGTGTGTGTGTGTGTGTATTTTAATAACTATGCCCACCAGTTATTTAGTGATAGGCAGAACCACATATTCACAGTTCTTTCATGAATCAAAGCTGGTTTATATTGTTTCTAAAAATGCGATAATGTAATAGAAATCATCCTGTTGATTTTTACCACAGTACTTGTAGTTATTTTGGAAGCAGATAAGTAATTTATACACTGTCAACCATGTGTCACCACTAACAATCATTATGTCACTCACATTATAAAATGTACAGAGAGTTTAAATAAAGACATATCATTTACAAGGTATGCCTTTTGTTATGGAATATTTCTAATAGCAAAAACTTCCTAACACAACATGTTCTTGTATTTCTCCTTTACAGAGAAGATGGATTAGTTTAGTTGTCACCTTGGCAAATCCTTCCAAACCTTTGGGTGTCTGATAAAAGACTTGCACTTAGGACAGGAGACCATAATTAGGCTCAATCTGTGGTATCACATTCAGGGGAAGAAACCCCTGTGAACATTTATTAGTAAAGTTAATCCAGGGAATAGCTAAGCAAGTGAAACAAAATCAATTCAGAAGGAAAATGTATAATTCCATTGATATTTTCATTCTAATCAATATACTGTTAAAGCAAAGGCTTCTATGTTTTCTTCATGAATATTAATTTTGGTTGGTAAATACAATTTGATTTATTGAGTGCTTTTATCTGAGTGCAGTGTGGTTATGTCAAGGAGGTGATGTCACTTCATTTGTGTGGAAGGACAGTTAATCTTCTGGATTGGTACCAGTTTGGAAAATGAAAATCTCACCTCATAGCTACTGTATTCTAATATTTGCCCCAAATTAGAAAGTGAAAAAGCAGAGAATCAAAACCTTACAAAAGTGGGGTACCTAGCAACTGATGATTGCTCTTTTTTCTCATATACCTGGATAGGTTATCTGCCAGAAATAGGTAAGGGCAAGGGCACTGAAAAGCTCCTATCATCATCAATATCATCATTATCATAATCAATCATCAAGTCTATCTCACCAATTGAAGAATTATTTGGAATAAGCATATTTTCTAGAGTTGAAAGATGTGCTAGAGGCCATAAAATTCAAACCCCTCATTTTACATATGAAAAAACTGCAGTACAGATAAACTAAGTGACTTGCCCAGAATTTCACATCTAAGATTCAAACTCAGGTCTTCCTGATACTAAGTCATGTGTTCTGTTCACTTACAAAATGTAAATTCCAATGGTAAAGTTAAACATTGTCACCCCTTAGTGGTAGCTAGAGAGGAAGCAAGCCTGGAGAATATGCTGAATTTAGATTCACCAAGCCTGCTTTCTAATCATAGTTCTAGTACAACTGTGTGTCATTGGTTAAACCACTTAGCTTTTCTGAGATTAAGCCTCCTTGTACATTAAATGAGAACCTCAGTTCAAATCCTGTCTCTGACATTTTGCCACTTTTTTTTTCCCCTTGGGCAACAGCTTAAACACCCTATCACTCAGTTTGTTTATCTGTCACATTAAGATGCTATGCTCAAAGGAAACTGATGTCCTAGCTTTCTCTGAATCTACATTTTTCTGATTTCAGAGACTTTCATTTTAGCATCTGTGCTGGTTCTGCCCCCCAAGGAAGTGCCAGCATTCTATACACTGTAACATGATGATTCTAATTTAATCAAATAATACAATTTTCCCCCAAAAGTTTGTCTAACTCAGAAAATAGCACTGAACATGTAATGAAATATGGTCCCTTGTCTCAAGAATATTAAAATCTAATGTGATGGGCAGCTAGGTGGCGCAGTGGATAAAGCAAAGGCCCTGGATTCAGGAGTTCCTGAGTTCAAATCCGGCCTCAGACATTTGACACTTGCTAGCTGTGTGACCCTGGGCAAAGTCACTTAACCCCCATTGCCCCGCAAAAAATAAATAAATGAATGAATGAATGAATGAATGAATAAATAAATAAATAAAATCTAATGTGACTAATAAGGTGAGGGTGGTGCACAAGGAAGGTAGTAGAGGTGGTTATATATCACTATACTACCATAAAGAGTAGAAAATTGTATGACATGAATAATACACTATGAGAGTCCTGCGGAAACTGAAAACTGAGGGAAGGAAGAAGTGTGGTCTAGTTTAATGAGTCAAAAGACTCAGAAAATCTTGCTCCAATTCCTGAGTCTTCTATTTACTGATTGTGTGAATTGGGAAGTCCTTTCATATCTCTGTACCTCTCTCCTCATATGCAAAATAAGGGGCTTGAATAAAAGGACCTCTCAGGTCCCTGCTACCTCTAACATTCTGTCTATTGATTCTTTTTTCAAAATATCCCTGATAGTGGGAATAGAGAAAAGGAGTTTAGAATCACAGGGTCTTCCTTGGGAGGACAGACTGGAATCATGCTAAAACAAGGGTCTTTGGACAGCCTGAGATTGGAAAGAAGGAGCTCTATAACCATAGAGACAAATTTCAACTCTCTTTGCATTTTCCCCTAGGGTCTTGGTGGCAGAAATTCCCCCTCTACTGTTGACAAGAATCTGGACAGGTCCATTTAGCAATCACTTTAAGGTTGCCAGTGCTCGAACCGAAGCCACAAATAAGCAATGAAATGCAAATACGTGAATACATGAATGAAATTGTCAGGTTTTATATGTAGTTGTCTGATTTTTCTCTTTTGCTGTACCTATAAAACTTCCTCTATGACTACTGAAGGCAAAACACCCTAATTCTATAGGTTTATTCTTATATTGCATCATGTGATATCTCTGCAAATGTCATGAAACTATTTGGATGTCATTTTCTGATTAAAGCACCTCAAAGATTAAAAAGCAAGTAAGGCTCCAAGCTTGGTTGACTATCTCCATTATTTCTTTTTTTCCCTTCTTCCTTTTATAGGAAGTATTAGTTCCTTCTATAGGAAATATAATTATTAATTTGGCCTTTCAGTCAGAACAAGTTTTAGCTTGACTTCTAATAAATGACTGATGATAACACTGTAGGTTTAAAAGAATAATCTTAAACCTTGGAGCTGGAAGGAACCTTAGGGTTTATTTAGGTCAACCTCCTTCAAAGTAGAGAAATCTCTTTTATTATTTTTCTGGAAAATAGTTATCTACTTGTTTTTATTTCAACATCTCCAATGACAGATAACTAAGTACATTATGAGTCAGCCTTCATTTTTGATAAGGTCTAATTTTAAGTTCTTTTTGGATACATTGTAACTCCCACCCACTGATTTTCTCCTCAGCCTTATGAGGCAACACATCAAATTCTCTTCACTCTTCCATATGGTAGCCATTCAAATATTCAGAGATTGTTGTCATATTTCCCTTTTTTTCTTATCAACACCTACTCTTCTCCATACCTTCATAGAACAATATATCTGTAATAGATATTCTTATAGAGCTCACTCATGTCCTGGGAAACTAAGTGGCTTTTCCCAGGCCACACAACAAATATCTTTCAGAGGTGGAACTTGAACCTACATCTTCTTGGCTCCAAGCTAGGTGTCACGATAGATAGAGTGCTATGTCTGGAACTAGGAAGAAATGTGTTCTCAAGTTGAAATCTGTCCTCAGATACTTTTGTAATTGTGTGGCCCTGGGCATATCACATAACCCTGTTTGCTTCAGGTTCTTCATCTGCAAAATGAGCTGGAGAAGAAAATAGCAGACCATTCCATTATCTTTGCCAAGAAAACTCTAAATGGTGAAGAGTCAGACATGATTAAAACAACTGAACAACAACAGGTCCTACTGAATCCAGGGCCAGTGCTCTATCCACTGTGCCACCTAGCTGCCCCAAGGATAGTCTATAATTGCTTTAGTATTTTAGAGGATGTAGAGATTAACAAAAGTGGTAGAGAAAAGCTTCACAGGGCCTGACCTAGGATGTCAAAACTAGTTATCATTTTTTTTGCAGGGCAGTGAGGGTTCAGTGACTTGCCCAGGGTCGCATAGCTAGTAAGTGTCAAGAGTTTGAGGCAGGATTTGAACTCAGGTTCTCCTGAATCCAGGGCCAGTGCTTTATCTACTACGCCACCTAGCTGCCCTGGGTTATCATTTTTAAAAGGATAGAGCCTTGGTCCAGGACCAGGGTAATAACAAAAATTAAGTCAGAAAAGAAGGAAAATGAATACAATGTTAGCTAGGATTAGTGAGGAGAAAAGTGTGATAAGAGCCAAGGTGTGTGCTGGGAAATGCTGTGAGCCAAAGTTTAATGGTTATAATAGGATATGGATAAAGAAAATCTTAAAAAGAATAAGTATCACTAAAGTTTATTTATATGACTTTCAGATTTAAAGTGCAAAATTTACATTTTTGTAATAAGCAAACATTATCTCACATATGTGTAAGCTTCCAAATGTCAGTTTATGGGTCAACTACCATGGTAGTATAAGAAATGGATTGTTATGTTTGCTTCTGGGTACTTCATGCTGAGAGGATTGCTGACAAGACCCAAGAAATCAAAGGTCTAGTCCCTATTCCTGCCCATAAGGAGCACCTCCTGACAAATAGTTTTATAGAGGAAATTGAAGACTGGGTTCCCTCAAGGGTGAAATTCTAAAAACAGAAAGAAACAATTCTGATGAAGATAATAAAATACTGAGAACTTTCAAAAAGGACTAAGGTACACAGAACAAACCAAAAAAATTAGATCCAAAAAGGATATACACAGAAAATAGAAGAAAAGACAAAGTTTTAGAATAAATGTAAAAGAGCCTATAAGTCCTATAAAGATAGGACAGGTTTGCCAAATAAGAATATCCTGAGACTGTCAATGAATATTAAAGACAACACAATCTCTACCTCCAACATGACACTATTTTTAGTTGGTTTGGATGCAAAAGAAAGACAAAAGAGAAAAATAAACAATTGCTCTGAGACACTGATAGAGGAATGAGAGCTGAATTCCTCAACTCTTTTTGTATCAATATTCCCCACCAAATGGATAACATTTAGACGGGGAAAGATAGTATAAAAATAATTAATAGGAAAATTTTATCCAAAATAAATTAAGCAATTTTCATTGGAAAAAAAAAACCTAGATGTATTCAGTGAATTTATATCATGAGGACTGGATAAACTTCATTGCACGATATTACAAGAACCAGCATATGGGATTGCTGAATTATTGTATGTATGTATGTATACACACGTACAAAAATCTAGTAATCCCATATGCTGGTCCATATCCATACTTACAAGCATACATACAATCACACATATACATATATAAAGACTATGCATATGTGTGTGTATATATGTACATATACATATATATCATACACACATATACACACACACACACATATATAGTGTGAGTGTATTCTTGGGAAAGAGAAGTACTGCAATTCCAGATGTAGATAAACATTGTCCCTATTTTTAAAAAGTGAAGTCAATGACATCTTCAATCTTTAGATAACTGGGAAGTCTGGCTTTGATTTCTGGTAAAATTCTGGATGATAGTACTAAAAGGAGAGGATCACTTTGTAACTATTTGAAAAAAAAATACTATAAATTCAAATTCAAATACCATGAAAGCCAAGACTCAGGATGAGTATATCAAGAGCAGGTCACCCTAAAATTTATTTATTTATCTATTTATCTAGCCATCTATCTAGCCATCTAGCTATCATCTATTCATCCATTCATTAATCTGTTTATTTATCTGTTTACTTGTTTGTGTTTTCATTTGTTTATTCATTTAGTTATTTATCTATCTACTTAGTCCTTCATTCATTTGTTTCTTTGCTTCTGTGTTTATTTTTTTTATCATTCAGTTTGGGGATGTATCTTTATTTATTGGACAGAATTTTCAGATATTATCAGAAAATGAATTTTAGCAAAAAAATAATTTATGATGCTATGTTTGTCAAATAAGAAGAAATGTCAACTATATGACAGTAAAATTAGGTGGATACAAAGCTATTTGGATGATCATATGCAAAGTATAATGTATCAATAGCAAGGTCTTAAAACAGTAGATTTTAAAGTGTTGTACCTGAAGTCATAAAAACATGAACTCAAAACCAATCTTAATCACTTACTGGCTTAATCACCCTGGGCAAGTCCCTTAATCAATATTTGTGTCAGTTTCTTCATCTACAAAATGGAGATAATAATAGCATTTATCTCCCAGGGTTATTCTGAGAATCAAGTGAAATAATAATTTTAAAGTGCTTAGCACAGTACCTGAAACAAAGTAAGTACAATATTAATGTTGGCTATTATTAATTATTATTATTATTGTTATATAGTATTATTGTACATTATATTATTAATATTAGGTATTATTGGGCAACTAATTGGTACTGTAGATATTTATCTGGGCTGGTAGTTAAAAAGATTCATCTTCATGAGTTCAGAAATAGCCTCCAATATTTACTAGGCTCATGGTCCTTGGCAAATCACTAAGCCCTGTTTGCCTCAGCTTCCTCATCTATAAAATGAGCTGGAGAAGGAAACACAACCCATTCTAGTACTTTTTTTTTTTTAAGTGAGGCAATTGGGGTTAATTGACTTGCCCAGGGTCACACAGCTAGTAAGTGTTAAGTGTCTGAGGCCAGATTTGAACTCAGGTACTCCTGACTCCAGGGCCAGTGCTCTATCCACTGCACCACCTAGCTGCCCCTCATTCCAGTACTTTACCAAGAAAAACCCAAATGGAGTCATAAAGAGTTCAGTCATATGACTGAACATGACTCATCATCGTCGTCATCATCATCGTTGTCATCATCATCACTACAACTACTGCTACTACTACCACTACCACTACCACCACCACCATCACCACTACTACTACTACTACCTACTAATTTCCCTACTTGTAAAATGAAAAAGTTGGATCAGTTGATCTTTATGGTCCTCAATCTCTCTTAATCTGTGATTCCAGGTTATTGGGGAATCTAGGGAAAGGTCTCTAGCAAACTACAGTGTGCAGTTCAAAATTTGTTATTAATAACTTTAAAAATACTTAACCAGACTTAGAGGTAATACATAGCCAGGCATAATAGCTAATGATTGGAATGATAAAATTGTGATTGAAACATTTTAATAGATTTGGGTAATTTAAATTAATGGAATTCAAATTAATAGCACTACAACGTTAAAAAGGCCTATGCTTGCATAAAAAATAAAATATTTTTTTAAAAGATGGAGAAACACTAAACAGTTTAAAAACAATAATAATATCAACAAGATCTGTGGGTATCTGTAAGCTAACTATAAAATAACAGGTTGATCTAACATTATTTGAAGCAATATTAGTATAGACAGTGTCTAAAAGAATGGAGGTTATAGTGCTGACATACTCTACCCTGATGTGGCCAAATCTGGTGTATTTTGCTGAGTTCTGGGATTCTTAAACCTTTTCCACTTGGAATCCCTTTTTGCCCAAGATATTTTATGTGACCCCAGGCATATAGGTATATAAAAATAGGTATACATAACCTTTTATTGTTGCCAAACTTTTGGTGACCCCCTCATTCAGTTACATGACCTTACATGGGGTGATGACCCATATTTTAAAAAGGTATCCCCTAGTAGTTGGATATTTACCACTTTGGACATATCCAGAATAGCACATGGAGGACAATGAAGTTTAGATCCTCAAAAGACCTTCAATAGCAATGACAACAAAACCATAGACATTCTGGTTTCATCTTTGATCTCCAATGACACACTTTCTTTTGTCATCAGCACTATATTTTTTTTTTCCTGAGTCTCTTGTTTTTTATAGTTTCAGCATTGTTAAGAACTAGTATTTTAAAATTCATATTATAACTGTGTCTGATTGATATATATTGTTTTGCTTTTCTCAATATAGTTCCTCATTTTTTACAATCATACACATCTACTATCCTTATTTTCGAATGAATAACTCATAGTAGCATTCAAGAGGAGAGGGTAATACATTTAGAGAAAACACACTCCATTTCCACACAGTTCCTAATTTCATATGATTTTGAACTGTATGAGATCTTAGAGATTATTCAGTCTTACCCTATCATTTTAAAGATGAGGAAATTGAGACCTAGAAAATTTACCTGATTTACCTACGGTCACATAAATAATATGTATATGTTGAATTAAAACCCAGATATTTAGTCTTCTGACTTCCTAGCCAAGTGTACTATACTATTTTTCTCGATTCAGGGCCTCTCTCTACCGTGTGAAATATTGGATAAAGAGGAACCTTCAAATCAAGAACATGGTCCAAATGCCACCTCTGATAATTTTTAGCTCTGGAGTCACTCTGTGAATAAGAAAATTACTGAGGACTTAGCTATTCAGTCACAGACAGATTGTGGTCAAGATTGGTGAAAAGTGTGCCCATACTAGGATTTTCCATACTAATTCAATCTGAAGTCCTTTTCATACTCTCAACCAATAGAATCAGAACATGGCAGCTTCACTCAGGTTTGTTATAAAACAGATTTTGGGAAAAAGTGTATGTTATTTCACTTATAGCTCTCCAAATAGGTTGTGATCACTGGAAGTCAAAGACCATGGCATATATATTTTATCTCACATAGTACCTTCCTTGTAGCCAATAATATTCTTTCAATAACAGTATGTGAATTTGCTTAATAAAGTGAATTACCCAACAATACAGAGCGATATAGATTGTTAATGTGAAAACATTTTGCATGACTTTATATATCTAGTCAATATCAAATCACTTGCCTTCTCAAAGAGGGGGAACAGATGGAAGAGAGGGAGAAAATTTGGAACTCACAGTTTTAAGAAGTGATTTTTAATTTTTGCATGTTATTAGGAAATATTTAATAAAATGAATACTAATTAAATTAAAAAGGAATGTAGAGTGCATACATGTGCATAAAAAGTGGGCAACCTTGGGATGGAAGGAGTTATTTAGACCTTGGTACATGTCTGTCTTAAAAGTAATATTTGATATGGCTTTTGGCAATTCTACCAGAGGCATTTCATGCAACAGAAACCCTCCAATAAATCTATCTATAAATCATTCATGCAATGTCTATATGTACATGGCTGTTGTTTTTACATACACAGTATAGGGTAAAGAACATCATAAAAGTTTGGTTTTCAGAGTCCCATATATACATATACATATATACACATACACACACACACACACACACACACACACACACACACACATATACTTAAAGAGATGATATACTCTTTTCTGCTCCAGTTGGGTTTTTCCCTTCCAAATTTTTTGCGTGGAAAAGTTCATAAAATTGTATTTCTTGTCCCAAATTTGGTGGTTTCCATAATGGTCACAGCTGATGACTCATTGTAAAGAGGTTTGGGAAATTAGAAAAACAATGTTATCATAAAGCTTTACATGTACATTACATCTTGGAGGTTATAAAACATTCTGTATATATTACCTAAAGGTTTTATCATACAATAAACCTAGTTAACCCTAAATACCATGGTCTCTATTTATGTAGGCCTATGAGAGACCTTTGACTTTTTTCCAGTTGACAATTTCCATACACAAAACTTTTTCCCCCCAGGGCAATGAGGGTTAAGTGTCTTGCCCAGGGTCACACAGCTAATAAGTGTCAAGTGTCTGAGGCCAGATTTGAACTCAGGTCTTCCTGAATCCAAGGCCAGTGCTTTATACACTGTGCCATCTAGATCCCCCCATACATCAAACTTTTAAAGAATCAATGTTACTATACTTTTTAAAAATCTCATTGTGAATGATAATATGGATCCATGCCCTAATATCTCAAAGATAAAAGAGACCTTAATGAGCACCTAGTCTACTACCCTGCCACTAAATATAAAAACAGAGAGACTATAAAGGGGAACTTTGTCCAAGGTCATGCAAAGAGCTGGTGGCTGAGCCAGGGATAATATCCAGACCTTTTGCTTAAGAAGTCCAATGTTCTTTTTGCTGCACTCTAGTATCTGTCTATACTGCAAGGTGTCCATTGTGTCTTTTGACACCTTTCACTAAATTTAACCTTCTACTTGCTATAACAAATTGTTTTATTTTTTTAGTTACCTTCCATTCGTAATTACTACTCTCTCTCCATTGTCATAATAATTAAACAGTCTCATTTCCAGGAATGTTAATGGATAAGTTCACTACTGAACTTGGTCAAGGATTTCTTAAATTTTTAAAGACCTCCAACTTTACCGTAACAGAAAAAAAAAACCTTCCAAATTTAAGATAAATCATTTTACCATTAGAATTTCATGCTCTTAGACTAAGGTTTTGATCCCTGGTAGAATGAAAATCCCCTTGGGAGAAGTCACACTTTAGCCTATTAGCCATTTATGCTTGTATAAATGCCTGTCAGATCCTATCCAGAGAGTAAGTTCTGGTAGGAAGGAAGGGAGAAAAGGGACATGCTAAGCACTTCTCAGGCAGAGAAAGTAGATAAAAATTTCAAAGACTCCAGTATCACCAAGAGTCAACTCTTCACATTACAAATCATCTAGAATTAATTTGTGTGAGATTATTGGCTTCGAAGATTAGTGACCCTTTGTATCAAACTCTTCAAACTAGGCAAGGGTAGAGGGAAGAGGACAACTTAAATATCTTGTTCTTGCTACCCTGGGGACATAACATTTGAAAATCTACACCCTGCTGTCGAACTGCTAAGTATGACTCAATTCTTGTCTATTTCACTTTAGAGAAATGGCTAAAGAGAAAAGTGGCCATCTTCCTTTAAATGTTAGACTTTGACAGTAATTAACTAATCCAGACTAAGTAGTAGTGGGATGGGATATATTGTATTAAAGAAAGGAGGTAATTAGGTATAGGGAAATGTCAAGGGGGAAGTTCAGGATAAGGAGAAGAGAGAGAATTTACCAATGGATATCAGTTATCTATTTGTGCCTTATCATCTGCCAAGTCTTTCCATGGAAAGCAACAGAGGCCACTTTTGGATTGGAAGAAATACTTAGGGTTTGGTTTACTTTTCTCCTTAAGCTAATATTTGACAGAACTTTTGGAACTCCTGATACCAGAACCTTTTATCCAACACAAAGGCCCCAAATTTATCCATGAAAACCTTATCCTTCCCAGGAGCTATCATTTTTCAGAGAATTATAATTCATCCCACTCTTCTTTCATCTGTCATAGACCAACAAATAGAGGTCAGGGATCCTTGATTATGTTTATAATGGAGAATGGCAACCTAACTGAATTTGAGCAACATAAATGGGATAACAAGGGTAATCTGTCTTTCATGTCCTTTATGCCCCACTTTCTACCTGCTTCACCTTTAATAGCTTTTCATTTTCAATTGGATACCTTGTGATAGGGGTATTACCAATAGCAATGAACACATATAGAGCTCGAGGATTGCAAGACACTTTACAAAAGAGATCTCATTGTAGTCGGGAAGTCCAATGAATAGTGTTAGACTTAGAGTCAGGAAGACCAGAATTCAAATCATTTCTCAGAAGTTTACTAGCTGTGACCCCAGAAAATTCACTTAAACTCTCTGTGACTCAGTTTACTCCTCTGTAAAAGGAAGATAAGAATAGTACTTACCTCACTGGGTAATGGGGAAGATCAAATGACATAGTACGCGTCAAGCATTTTGTAAACCTTAATCCTCCAGACAAATACTAGCTATTATCTTTCTGGTGACCCTTTAGAAGAGGTAGTGTTTCCTTTAAAAATATGGGAACTTAGGATAGCTAGGTGGTGAAGTGGATAGAGCACTGGCCCTGGATTCAGGAGGACCTGAGTTCAAATTTGGCCTCAGACACTTAACACTTACTAGCTGTGTGACCCTGAGCAAGTCACTTAACCCCAATTGCCTCACCAAAAAAAAAAAAATGCGGAAACTAAGGAAAATAGTACTTAAATGACCTATCCAATTTCTCAGAGCTAATAAGAAGCACAGCCCAGATGAGAACACAGGTCTGTTGATTGTTAGTCCTGTATTATTTCATACCATACTACTGCCCTCATTACATATGAGAATAATACGGAATGAAATTAAGGTTTGAGTGGTGAAGAAAGAAGGCTGTTCTCTTCATTATTCATCCTACCCTTAGCCTTAGAGGACAAACAACAAAGAGAAAGCAGAGGAAAGAGAGTTAAAGTGGAGAGAATTTTAGGAAGTAAAAAGGAGACAAATGAAGTATTGAAAAATGCTAGAAAAAATTGTAGGGTTGTTAAAATATGAGAAAATTAATTAAAACAGATTGTAACTTTATTTGTCCTTTATTCTTTTCCCTAATCTCTCCTTCAATGATCACCCATTTTAAAATGTGAGTAAATTCATTGTATATACTAATTTACCCAGGGTAGAGTGCATTACCACAGACTTTACACTGCTGGTGGGGCAGCCAGGTGGTGCAGTAGATAAAGCACTGGCCCTGGATTCAGGAGAACCTAAGTTTAAATCTCACCCCAGACACTTACTAGTTGTGTGAACCTGGGCAACTCAACCTTGATTGTTTAAAAACAAACTAACAAACAAACAAAAAACCATCTGGGGCCATCTTTAGTCATCTTGATATATACCTTGCCATCGGACCCAGATGGCTCTGGAGGAGAGAGTGAGGTTTGTGTACTTACACAGCCCTCCCTCACTTAAATCCTATTCAGTGCAAGTCATCACATCACCCCAGTGTCAGGGTCCTCTTCAAGAACAAAGGACCAATGATAGGACTGCTGGTAGAATAGTCTTTCCAAATTGAAAGGAAGCTGTCAGACAATCTCACCCAGGTGTTATTTTTTTTAAAGGCCTTAGGCTAATTTACATACAAGGAACCGTTAACATCTACTTTTTATTCCTAATACTTCAGTACCAAAGGGGTGAGATCCTTATTCCTCAGTTCTAAGCTATTTGCCATCCTGTACCCTTTTTTCTCTTCATGGGTGCCCAGGAAATTTTAATTTGTGCTGATGTTTCCTATATAAGGAATAGAATAGCATAAGCATACTGTAATTTGTCCTGCATTATTTTAGGGATAACACTGGTCCCCCAACAGGAACTTTTAGTTATTCTAAAATATTGCTTTCGATTGTCTCATAGTCTTTTGGTAGGGACAACTACTGAAGCCCTGGGCCTTCTGGATTTTGTATCCTTGTCATTTGCATAAACTTTTGAAACTATAGTAAGATTTTGGTGTACTATTTGTTCATTGGTCTTTGGAAGCTGACAGCATCAGATGTTAAGGAAAGTATATTATTCTGCAGGTACATTACTCCAGGAAAACGATGGAGAGACAGTTTCATATTCAATTTTCAGTAAATATCATTTCACATGATTTCTTTGAAGGTCCTTTTTTGACATAAAGGAGGAGAGGGAAGAGAAGATTGTCCTCACTCACCGAAAGCAGAGTTTTGATGCAAAGCTGAATGTGCCCTCAACATTTGTCTATCTTTACTTTGTCTAAAAAGTGGTTGAATCTAGTCATCACTTGCATTGTAACATTCTCACATGGACATATGAGCACCTACTTTCCATCACAGTTGACTCTCTTACTCCAACTTTTACTTATATTAGGATGTTTATATTCATTCTTCCAAGGTGCCCTCAAGTGGTAGATTTACATTCCCAGAGAAGAACTACAACCATGTTATTATATTCCAATTTTCTAAGTCTCTGGATAAGCCTATGGTGAAGGAATATACTCCTCCAGCTCACTACTCTAGTTCTTAAGCTCCCACTAATGTGTTGCCATTTATAGAAAATCATTCACTTCAAATCATACTTTTAAAATATTATTAATCATAATAATTTATGTAGCAATGAGGAAAAATAATTGCAATACCACAGGTATTTATAGATGAAAACAAAACAGTTATAATAAATACATTGTAATTCATGTGTAACTTTGGGTCAACTTCTCCCACCAATGTACTCGGTATCTGTGAAAAAGGGGAATAACCTTACAGAAACTCAACAATGAGATATATGAAGAAGGATGAACCATGTGCTCAGTAAAAGTTACAAATCTGGAAGTTTAATTAAAGCATGTTTTTTCTATCTCAGGAGTTAACTGTTCATAAAATGATTGATGTCATTTCTGTGTTGAATAGAGTATTCTACTGCTAAGGTGAGTTGTTCCTCTCTATACTGTACTAACATTGCACTGAGTCATGAGATCATATTTTAACTCATTGATCCCCTGGATCACTTCTGATTCTCTGATTCCTCATTATCCCCCTGATAACCTGGATTTATTACTCAATGGCAACTTTTGGTGACTTTTAACTATAACTGTGACCAATGCATTTCTGAAATCAGTCACTTCATCCCTCCTATCTTTTTTGGGGGGAGGGGCAGATGGTTGGTGCAGTGGCTAAAACACTAGCTCTGGATTCAGGAGGACCTGAGTTTAAATCTGGCCTCAGACACTTAACACTTACTAGCTGTGTGACCTTGGGCAAGTCACATAACACCAATTGCCTCACCAAAAAAAAAAAAAACCTATCTCCTATCTTTTTTGGGTTTATACTCTGTCCTCTCTGTGAACAACCTCACCTTCATTTATAGGTGATAACCAAAGTACCATTTTCTGTCTTTACTCAGAGATGGAGCTTTGTAAAGAGGAGCAAGCAGGCCTTTATTGCTTGGTTACTGAGTATGTACAGGGGAGTAAAGTATAAGATGAGTGGAAAGGTTGGCAGGGGCCAGGATTTAAAGAACTTTAAATGCCAAACAGAGGATTTCATATGTAATTCTATAGGTAACAGGAGGCCAAGAGGCAGTTAGATGGTATAGTTGATAGAGCACTAGGCCTGACTCAGAAATACTCAAGTTTAACTCTGGTCCTATATACATCTTAGCAATGTGACCCTGGGCAAGTCATTCACCCCCTATTTGCCTCAGTTTTCTCAAGCATAAAATAAGAATAATAGAATCTATGGTCCTGGGCTATCTCTTTCAGGGTTTGAGGTCAGCTGACTTGTCTTTCACTAGTCCCTGAGAAAACAAAGACCAAAATGAAAGTCCCTTTTTTCAAATAACTTACATACTATTGGGAAAGATGAAATGCATAATTAAGTAAATATATACAAAAATGTATAGAAACAAGAAAATTTGTTAAAGGGAGGCTCTAGCTTCTGATAGGCATCCAGAAGGCCCAGATTTCAAAAGCATAATTTCTTCCCTCAAGGAATTTACAATCTTGTTAGAGTGCCATTAATCCTGAGGGAATTTAGGACACATTAAACAGAAAATATTATAGTAATTAAGTGATAAAATGTATTTTCTCTACTATATTCATCCAGAAGATTGAAAAGAAACAGCCATTGGGACAGTTTAGAAAGCTTTCATCAAGGAAGTGGTATTGGAACTTTCTTGAAGTATGTTTATGATTTAGGTAAATGGAGGAGAGAAAAGAAGACATTGTAGTTGAAAATCATAGCGTGAATAAATGTGTTGAAGCCAGAAGGAAAATCTGTTAAGATGGTTCATTGCCTAGAGCACTGGACTGGGAGTCAGGAAGACCCGAGGCCAAATTCTGCCTCAGACATTAACTAGATGTGTGAGCTTCAGCAAGTCACATACTCTGCCTACCTCAGTTTCCTTATTTGTCAAAAGGGAACAATAATAGCACCTACCACCCAGGATTGTTGTGAGGGTCAACCGAGATATTATTTGTAAAGTGCTTTGCAAACCTTAAAGTGCTATATAAATGCTAGCTATGGATATGGCAGCAAAGAGACTGTTGTGGATAGAGAGGAATATAGCTTAGTGGATAGAGTTTTGACTTGGAGTCAGGATTACCTAGGCTCAAATCCCAATTTTGACATCTCCTTCTGTAAAACTGTGGCTGTCACAAACTCTCTAAGACTCAGTTTCCTAATCTCTACTTGCAGGATTATTATAGGACTCAACCACAATAATGTTGGTAAAGGACACTGTAAACTCTAAATCAATATAAAAGTGTCATGTATTATTGCAAAGGAGATAAGAAATAAAATTGGGTAGTTAGGATAGGGCCAAATCTTTGAGGACATTCTTTGAGACCAAGTTAAAATTATTTAGATTTTATGACATGGAATACAGGAAACCACTAAGGTTTTGCATAGGATGTTTGCAGCCAAATCGTTTTCTTAAAGTTTTTGCAAGGATAACTCAGGTCTGTTCTGATTAAAGCCATCTATGCTTAGCAGTGTCACCTCTGCTCCCATGTAAGGATTATTGAAGGGGAGTGGTATTCTACTGTGTACTAGATAGGCCATTACTCTTCCCAGACTTGCTGGTTTGGAATTGATGACTCAACAGAGCAGAGTTAAATTCAAGGTTGAGAACAGCCCATATCCACTCTTGCTGCTGCCCCAAATTCATCTACTATGAAGACATCTGTCATGCTTATTCAGTCTAAGCAGTTCTGAATGAGGAAAGCATGACTGAGTTTGTTTTTCTGTACAGACCTTTCCCAATCCTATTAATTTGAATGGCAGCTGGAGGTGGGGACTTACCAAGTGGAAAGAGATTGAAAAACAGATGAAATTATTCAGAGGCATGTGGGCAACTCCTACTGTAATCCACAGAAAAGTTCATGCTTACATCTGAGATTTTGGAGCTACAGAAAGAGCTCGAACAAAAAGTTTAAATTCAAGTAGCTGAATACTTCGTGGTCACCATCTTAATAGTTGCTGTCTGTAAGGTGGCTAAGATTCTCTAGCTATAATGTCTAAAAATCTAATGAGTGGTCGCCAATAAATTAGAAGCTTTAGCAAGAGTTTATAGACTTTTAAGCATTTATTAAGGAGCATAAGAATTTGGTGAGGAGAGAGAAAGAGGCCTTTCTATCTATCTCAGGGAGCCAGCATTTCTACCCCACTCCCCATGAGGTCCTGGCAAAAAAGAGAGAGCCTCATCCTTTCTTCATCCTAGAAGCCTCCTGTGAAAACTGGAAAACAGCCATAGCCCATCCACACACACACAGCTCCAAGCTAATTGGATGTTAGCTTTCATCAACAGTACCCACAAGCAAACATCACTTCCTGACGCCAAGGAACTGACCTTTCCAAGCCACATGGCTTGCCCTCAGATGCCTTCTCCTCATGGTGACGCTTTCCTACAGTATCTCTCCAGCAGGGGGCATCACTCCAATTTTCACTTAGCCAAATGGAAGCATTATTTCAATTCTGTGCATGAGTACATCTATGTTACTTGCCTGATGTCATTAATTGATTCTACAAAAGCATAAACGGATTGGACTAAATGGTGTCAGCACAATCTTTTGAGCTCTAAGTCCATTAGGAACAACACAGGAGAAAGATTGTTCCACAGGAATGATGTTCTTTGGGTAGAGATATTACCATACTTTATTCCTCATTTAGGCTATATAAGCAGGAAGTAGATAATGTGATAGGGAATTATATAATATTCATAAATAAAACACAGACTGTCCTATCCCCTAATTTCTGTCCTCAAAACTTTCCATACACAGTAACCCTAGGAGTTTCTTACCAGGAATGAGGGTATGAAAAACCCAATTTCCTGAAGGTCCTCATAAAGGCAAAGGATTTAGGATATTTTAGTTGTTATTCCACTGGCCTCTCATATCCTCAATAGAATGTAAGATCCTTGAGGGCAGGGCCTAGTTTATGTTTGCCATTATATCATCAGTGTATCACCTAATAGATTCTCTTACACTTGGCAATTACTTAATCAATGTTTATTGAATGGAATTGCATACTGCAGATAAATTTCATAATAAGTAAACCCTACTATGAACATTCAGATTTAAACAAACTATAAAATGGAGGGGGATAAATAAACATTTGAAAAAGTGACTCAATCAGAGGATTTAAGTAGTGGATATGTAGCGGTTTGGAGAACCCTGAATCTCATCTTTGAGATTCTTCTTCTTTTGCACAAAGAAGCAGATCAGAGATGAATTTTTTCCCCAGTGGTATTCTGGGCAAAATCAGCAAGAAGAAAGTTGATCCAGCAATTGATGGACAGCCCTCTTGGTAATTCTAGGAGCACAGAAGTGTCTTGGGTGAAGGATTTTAGTATGCTAACTCATTTCTTTTTGATCACATTCAGGAACCAAAGTGGTGAGGCCTGGAAAGATTTCCTTTTCTTCCTTAAAAAAATTTCTGAATTCTTTCCACTCCATGTACTTAGGAAACTCATGCCTTTCAAACACCAGGGAAGCCTGGATTAGTGTAATGTTGGTACGATTCATCCTGAAATCCTTCTTGACAGTGCTGGATTGAACAAAGCTTTATTATTCACTCCATTATTGCATTTTTTTTTCAAGGGATGAAAACTGTTTTCTAAGGCAGAAAAGCTTAAGTATTATGCTTAATCTCCCACATAATATACTTTTTGACCCAAATAAATCATTAAAAATTTGATTTCATCTTTGACTGAAGGGTTGGAAATCCTTTTAGCAGCTATCCAATCTCTGACTACTTTTGTTCATCATTTCACATTCAGTTAGAGGATCTTTGCTGGTTCCATATCCCCAAGAAAGAAAATCAGGTGATGATGTAAGATAAATTACACTTAAGAAATAAATGGTTCACGACCTTATCAAATTAGCAGACGGCTAGCTGTTCTTGATTGGGGGCAGGTCCTGAGCCAAATTATGAAAAGGGACCTTATAATGTTCAATTCAGAGGGGAATTAAGATCCAACAATTTCAAGGAAGAAAATGGAACTTAGTCATAGTATGAGATTTAGCACTAGAAGAGTTCTCAGATGGCACTGAGTCAAATTCCCTCATTTCAGGTGGGGCCTAGAAATGGTGGGCTTGTCAATATTTACACAATCAGTGTCTGAGATAGAATATGAACACAAGTTTTCTTGAGTCCAAATATAAAACATTATCTTATACACCAAACTGCATCTCCAGTGAAACTTCTCTAATTTGCCATTTTGAGGAAATTAAAGCTCATATTTGATTTAAAATCTACATAGTGTATTTTGTTTGCAAGCCACTCTTACATACTTTATTTCATTTGATCCTCATAATAACAATATCAGGTAGGTAGTATACTTAAAATTTTCCTCATTTTGCAGAAGGAAAAAACTGAGGTCCAGAGAAGCAAAGTGATTTGCCCAACATCACACAGTTAGCAAGTGGCTGAGCATATCTTATACCTCCAAGACCAGGTACATCCCACTATACCACCATGGGGGTATCACGCAAACATTCTCTTCCTAGTAAAAACCACTGCCAGTAACACCAAGAACAAAATAACCAAGGATTTTTTAACCAAGATGTTAAATATAGAAAATCTTTTTCCACATCAAGTTTGACCAATTTCCAAAGGATATTTTTCATAATGGATGAAGTTTATCAATTTCTAAATGACTCTTCAAATTACAATATTGTAGTTCTTTTGGTGAACCCAAACTATGTATGATCCAAGCAATACTTCAGGGTAACACAATTATAATTTGATCAATTAAACATAAAGAGATGGTACATGAGCTAAGGCAAAGGATGCTAAAATACATTCACCTAGTGTAAATTTCTCATATCGCCTGGGAGAATTAAAGGGCTCAGAAGAGAAAGAACAGAATAAATTGTATTTTCCCACTCCATCCCTGGTGACAGTTTGCTTGTGACTTTGGACAATTCACTTAAAATCTGTAGGCCTAGGTGGCTCAGTGGATAAAACACCGGCCCTGGATTCATGAGGACCCGAGTTCAAATATGGCCTTAGACACTTGACACTTACTAGCTTTGTGACCCTGGGCAAGTCATTTAACCCTCATTGCCCTGGCCAAAAAAAAAAAAAATCTGTGAGCCTCAATTTCCTCCTCTATAAAATTAGGTAGGTAGATTAGATGGAATCTAAGGTCCCATGTAGCTCTGTATCTATAACTTCACTATCAAGAGGGACTTCTGGTGTGGACATTAGTTTTGCTAAAACAGATTACCCAAATCTTTCTAATTTATGGTCTTAGAGTATTATCGAATCCACTGAAGGCTATAATGACTTGCCCATGTGGTCAATCTGTCTCTCCCCCTTGCCCCTACCTCGCCCTTCCCCTCTTTTCCCCTCCCCTCCCCTCCCCTCTCCTCTCCTCTCTCTCCTCCCCTCTCCTCTCTCTCCTCCCCTCTCCTCTCTCTCCTCCCCTCTCCTCTCCCCCTCCCCTTCTGTCTCCTCTTCTTTCCTCCCCCCTCCCTCCTCTCTTATCTGTCTTCTCTCTCCCTACCCCCTCCCTCCCTTCCCCACTCTCTCTCTCTCTCTCTCTCTCTCTCTCACACACACACACACACACACACACACACTATGTATCAAAATCAGTACTGAATTCAGATCTTCCTGACTTCCCTAGTCTCCAGTCCAAGACATTAGGCTGCCTCTACTCATGAATTTACCATGTAATGTTGTATATTATAGATATTTAATTTATTTAATATATTTAATTTAATAAATATAATATAAATATTATAGATATTTGTAGGTGAGTACAAACTCACCTACAAAACTAAGGAGGCAGGGCTAATACATAACACAATTCTTTGGACATATTTGTTGGTGGGTAAAGGTTTGTTGAATTTAATTGAATTTTAGGCCATTGTTTGTCTGTGTTCATATTCATAAAATCGTTAAGCTATTCTTAAGCATTTTTAGAGCTTTTAAATTTGAAGAATATTAATAACCATAAACAGCATATTAAAACAATATTTAAGAGCTGATAAAGACTGCATACCATGTTTCATTTTCAAAGAGCCTGAACAAATACTGTGCCACATATAATTGTGTAGAATAGCTTTCATGATCTGGAATCAATCTACCTTTTAGTGATATTTCTCCACTTTGAATCTGCTGCTTTGCCTGGTTTCAACTCCACAATCTATCTCTCTCTCCCAGTACCAGCTTGTCACTTGCAAACTCATCACCATGCTGGTACCTCAAGCCTTGATTGACAAAACATCTCTTAGCTTCCTTGCCCCCCTCATTAAAGTGCTAGAGAGCAGAGTACCAAACTCCTCCCAAAATGGAAAAATGGGCTCTCAACTCACTCCATTTTGTATCTGCTGCTCTGCTTGGTTTCTATTCCACAGAACAACGATGTTCCCATGCTGAGTGCCCCCGAAGTGTCCTCCACTTTCATGTCTCCTTTGGTATATTGTGTCTCCCCAATAGATTGTAATTTCCCTGAGGGCAGGGGCTGTCTTTCTTTTTTTATTATTTCCCTAGTGCTTAGCACAGTACCTGGCACAGAGTAGGCATTTAATAAATGTTTATTGGCTTGAATATTTAGAGTGAATTTCACCCATTCTTTCAACTTCAGTTAATATAATTTAAAAGTACACAACTTAATTATTTGCAAATGAATGCATCTCTAAGATGACATATACTTTATTTTATATAACCATCTCCAAAATATCCAGCATGATCCCGGGCTTGTTATGCATGGGTCTTAGCATTACTTTCTCCTTGTACTTTTTAGACCTTTGCATTTTATCACTTGCTCCTTTGCCTGTTTTTCTTAGTTCCTTGAGGTTACTATTAGCTGTCCCTTATTCTCATCTAAGAAAAGAAGAAAATCCAAGGATATCAAGCTCATAGCTCCTTTTAAGGTCTGAGTTTTTTCAATTCTTAGCAATCCATAGGCTCAGAGTTAGTAAGGGACAAGATTATTGTCCTACATATCAAGAATAACTTGAAAGAGATAGGAGCAGAATTAAGATGAGAAATTTGCAAGAAACAATGTAGCCAGGTTCCTACCCACAAATCTATAAAATGTACCAGACCAAATCCTGGTGGAGAAATCCAGAAAATGTCACAGTGAATCCTTTGTCTAACCTAGCATGGCACAGGGAGACAGATTGGGTGTTTTCTGACACTGGAGATGGGATTGGGTCAAGAATATGCTGTCACTTGTCCCAAGGAGATGGGCACCAGGGCAAGAAGATGTCTTATACCCATAGGAGGGTATCACTAGACCCAGACTGGGGAACTGTGACCAGGACAGGTGCCAAATGACAGTACTCTTGCCACAATACAGTTTGGGGCAACAAATTCAGGTCAGGGACCTGTATAGAGGTGTTGTTTTCCTATGGGGAAAGTAATAAAGTTGCTACTAGACAGTAAAACTTTTAAAAAGTCAACATATTTTTTCATGGTATAGTGGGAAAATAGTTGTACCATTTGACAGAAATAAGAATTTACATAATGAAATTCACCTCACCATGTTAGATTTCATTGTTTGACATGGATGGGCTTCAATTCATAAAATAGGTGGCATAATCAAATGGCAAAATCCTATTTAGCTCACAGTATTGAAACTAATGTTAATCTCAGTCTGGAAGGTTTATCAGCTTAAAGTCCATCTGCTTTCAATGCTAAAATGTGAAGCTGTGCTCCATTCTAGTACCTGATTGGGAAATGAGAAAAACATAAAGTTTTGAAGTGAAAAACACAAAGTTTCTAAAGCTATTGATTGAAAATAGATATGCTATCAAGGTAGAATTACAAATATGCCATTGTGATCACTTTGGATCAAGCATTTACTTCAATACTTGGATTCAATAAGAATCTGCTTTAATGACCTCAAGTCTTATATTCACTGAATATTTTCACTACTGGGGGCAGGAAAAAGGATAATTATTTTGGTGAGCATGAACCATCCTGGGAGAGGTCTTGGCTTGAAAGCTAAATAGACTTGGGATTTTGAAAATTCCATCCTCATCCTCCTAAATACTTAGATTTCAACAGTTAATTTCATATATTCGTCTAACAAACACCTATCATGCACTTTCTCAGCATTGTACTATCTTCTAAAGGTGGTATAAAGGATGCAGACACTGTTTTCAAGGAGGTTATACTCTAGTGAGTAAGACACAGCACACGTAAATATAAAGACAGGTAATAACATAATACACTGCATGACTCATCACAAAAAAGGAGGAAGTAGACATTTTCAGGCTTGACATACTCTGGAAAAACATCATGAGATGATGAATCTTGAATGTGGCCTTGAATAACGTAGAAAATTTAGACAGGAAGATGGAGAGAAATGCCCTTTCAGATAGGTAGAAATTGCTTGACTAACATGGGATGCAGATTCTTTCCAATAGGGATTATTTGACTTATCTACTGAAGTAGTTTCCCAACCAACTTGTACAGGCAATTCATATACTTCATATATACCCCACACTATATTAACAAGGTGATTCAAAGATAATTCTGGGGGCAGCTAGGTGGCACAGTGGATAAAGCACCAGCCCTGGATTCAGGAGTACCTGAATTCAAATCCGGCCTCAGACGCTTGACACTTACTAACTGTGTGACCCTGGGCAAGTCACTTAACCCTCATTGCCCCACCAAAAAAAAAAAAGAAAGAAAGAAAAAAACACAAAAAACAAAGTTAATTCTGGTGATTAAACTAACAATTGCCAAGCATTTCTTAAAAACCTGTTATCTACAAATCAAAGTAGTATAGTAGGTGATATGAGAAAAAAATGAATAGTCACTGCCCTCAGGGGTCTTTCCTTCTATGAGAAGAGAGAGGCAACATGTACATATGTATTGTGCTAGTTGCACAAGGCTGTCAGGAAAAGTACCATGTATTAAAGTGGTACTTGAGTTAAGTACAGAATGAAATAGATTCCAAGAGGTATGGGTGACAAAGGAGCGTGTTGAAGGAATGGAGAAGAGCCAATACAGAGATATGAATATGGGAGATGGAATGTCACAGGTGAATAAGAGTAACAAGTCTAGTCTGGCTGCAGTACAGGGTATGAGAATAGGGCAAGGTATTGGGAAGGGAAATTGGGGCCAAGTTGTAAAGTGCTTTAAAAGTCAGTATATTTATATTTGATCATTTTAGAAAAGGAAGGAGAGAACCATTTGAGTTTATTTATTCAACATGAGAATGATTAGATAGGGATTATTATAATTAAGTATAAGATCACATTAGTAAATATGAGCCTATTATTCCTGATAGAATGACTTGGGATTCAGGTGATAGATTCCAGACTGAGCCCCATGGCATAGTCACACCATTCCATGAGTTGCTTCTTTAGCTTCTGCTTGAGTTTCCATCTTAATGTTAAGGGAGAAAGGTCTTTCCAACCCCATCCCTCAAATGATGTTGAATAAAAAGTGCTTATGCATGACAGATGCTTCAGACTGAAAGGAAGCTATTTCATTCTGAATGTCTTATATGTACAAGAGCTTAATTCTAATGAATTTTCAGTTAACTCCTATTAATAACAGCATGAGAGTACAACTTATTCACCCATAATTTAATGATTAAGAATGAGTTTTGTTTATAAATGACCATTTTCTCTGGTTCATTTAACAAGGATATATGATGCTAGGAAAACCACTTATCCTCCTTCTTTGTCAGTTTCCATATCTGAGGATAATTATAACTAGTGCAAACTTCACAGATTTTTGGTTAGAATCAAAAGACATTATGTATGCAAAGAACTTTGAAAACATGAAAACCAGAAGGTGCTCACCAAATATCTCTGTTAATTCAAGGGAAGAATAAAGCTAACAATGACAGAGACACCAAGGCTGCAACATGATATAATAATTATATTATCAACTTTTATACTTGAAGGTTATATAATTGGTTTGGAGTGGGTGCTCCCTGTGATAGAGATCAGAACTTAGTAGAAGAATTTCAACAAATTATGTGGCAGAAAAGTTAATCATCCTGTAAACCACTTAATAATGAGTTAATGGTCATATTTTTCCTTGGTAGTAGGGACTCTCAGGTATTAAACCCCAATTGCAAAGCCTTCAAGGACTCAGAATGAGTTCCAGTGCATGATAAGGCAGTGGAGAAATAACCCTAGCTTCCGTTTATTTTGTGCTTAATGGTTCCTTTTTCATACCCATTATGTCTCTTGATCTTCTTAACAATCCTGAGAGGCAGGTAAGAAAGACATTATGATTCACTAGCTACAAATGGAGAAATAGAGGCTAATAAAGGTCAAGTGACTTACTCAAGTCTCAAGGTTACTAAATGACAAAAGTGATACTGGAGCTTAATTTCATGATTCTGTCCACAATAATATGTCACCTTGACCATCACAGTTTCTGGAGTCTGAGGGTAATGTGGGGAGAAGGTGATGAGGAAAGTTACCTTTTTTACAAGCAAGAGGATAAGACTAAAGAGTGGGGAAGCCAATCTGGACAGAAATACTAGATACAGGATAGAAATCTAATTATAGTTTCAAAGAAGTTTCCAGTGAAATTGTGAATTTTCTAAATACCCTCTCACACATACTCTTTTAAATTGATTCATATGCATTAAAAATTTAAAGGACCCTTTACATAGGGCATAGGATTCTACCCATGTTCTTCCCCAAGTGTTCATTAAAAGTGCCTACAGTAGGTCCCAATTAGTGATAATAATGAATCCCTGAAGTGGTCACATACATTTGAATTAGCATTATTCTTAGTTATAATTATGTAAAACATGGTAATTGGCTCCAGCCCAATGGAAGAATGCAGTGTAAATTTGAATAATATACCACTTCAATAAAGTCATTATTTGTAGTAATCTCGACCTAGCCAGCATTCTTAGTTGATATTTTAACAGCTATCACTTTCTGGGCTGAGTTCTATGTTGATGTCACAAAATTATTTTGAAACATAAGACTACTGCTTAGTGAAGGATATATATTTTCAAAGGTCAACCAAGCTATCAACAAGTATTTATTAAGCTTTATATGTCAGCCACAATATTATGTATTGGACATACAAAAAAAAGCCAAAAATGAATGAAGCCATGCCCTCAAGTAGGTTGCATACTATTGGGGCAGACAAGTTGTACATATATAAGTAAACAAAAGAAAGTATAAACAAAATATATACAAAATAAAAAATGAGATGATTCTTTAGGAGGACAGCGAGGTAGTGCAATGGTTAGAGTACTGAGCTTGGAGTCAGGCAGATTCATCTTTCTGAGTTCAAATCTGGCCTCAGACACTTACTAGATGTGTGACCTATGGGCAAGTAAATTAACCCTGTTTGCTTCAGGTTCCTCATCTATAAAATGAACTGGAGAAGAAAATGGCAAACTAGTCTAGTATCTTTTCCAAGAAAATCCCAAATAGGATCACAAAGAGACAGATAGAACTGAAACAACTTAACAACTCTATAGGGGATGCACTAACAGCAGGCACTTCCTGCACCAAAAGAAAGAACCATGAGAAAGGTCTCATGTAGGAGGCTGGATGCTGCACTTGAGTTGAGGTTTAAGAGAAACAAGTTAGATCACATTCTAGGCCCAGGGGCTTAGAGATTCAAGATGAAATATCCTTTGTGTGGAACAACAAGATTACATTGGCTGGACTGAAGAAAGCATGTAATGAGTAAGTTATAAAAAGATTAGAAAAACAGACTGAAGCCAGGCTATGAAGGAAATTAAATGTAAAACAGAGAAGATTTTATTTGATTCTTTTTTTTTTCTTTGTGAGGCAACTGGGGTTAAATGACTTGCCCGGGGTCACACAGCTAATAAGGTAAGTGTTAAGTGTCTGAGGCCGGATTTGAACTCAGGTACTCCTGACTCCAGGGCCGATGCTCTATCCACTGTGCCACCTAGCTGCCCCGATTTTATTTGATTCTTGATGTGACAATGAACCACTAGAGTTTGCTGAGTAATGAAGAGACTTGTATTTTAGGAAAAGTCATTTTACTAGCTACATAGAACATAGTTTGGAGACAGGAGAGATTTGAGGTAGAAAGACTGAATAGGAAGATTTTTCAGTAAGCCAGGTGAGAAGTAATAAAGGACTGAATTAGACTGGTGGTCATGTGAGATGGGGTAGCTAGGTGGTTCAATGGATTTAGCACCAGTCCTGTAGTTAGGACTGATTTATGAATTCAAATCTGGCTTCAGACACTCACTAGCTGTATGACCCTGAGCAAGTCACTTAATTCTGTTTTCCTCAGTTTCTTCATCTGTTCTGGAGAAAGAGATGGTGAATTATTCCAGTATTTTTGCCAAAAAAACCCAAAATAAGGTCACAGAAAGTTAAACATGACTGAAATGACTGAATAACATGCCAGTAGAGATAATGGAGCAGATAAAAGGATCATAGATTTAAAACAAGAAGAGATTTCTGAGTTTATGTAGTTCAATATATATCCTTTTTTTTTTTACAAATATGAGATTCTAGAAAAGAAATATCTTATAGTTAGTAAGCATAAGATCCACTGATGCCAGAGCCAGTGTTCTTAGATTTGAGAGATGATATAAAAGTAGAATACAGACACCGTGTCTATTGGTGCCTATATTGTATATATACATATTTTGGAGACATGGAATAAGGGATAGTGAGAAGATGAGGGTGATGTTGAGATTACCAACCTGGGTGTTTAGAAAGATATTATAATCTTGAATAGAGGAAAGATAAACCAATAGATTTATTTATCCATTTTTGTGTGGGGAGAAATGATGCTTTCTAGCTATAAAAATCAGTCATTTAGTCAATAGACATCTAATAAAGTGCTTGTCCTATGGCAGGCACTGTGCTAAGTGCCAGGGATACAAAGAAAGTCAACGGACAGTCCCAGCTCTCAAAGAACTCAACAATTTAATGGAGAAGACAATGTAAAAATAACTATGCATAAACAAGCTTCACAATTTGAAATTACCAATAGAGGCAAAGCATTAGAATTAATGAGAATCAAGAAGGTTTCTTATAGAAAATGCCATTTTAGCTGGAACTTGGAGAAAGCCAGGGAAGCAGAAAGTAGACATGAAGAAGGAAAGTATTCCATACATAGGGAACAGCCAATAAAATGTCTAGAATCTAGATATAGAGTATCTTCTTCAAGGAACAAGCAAAGTTCTTAGTCAATATCAACATATCTCACAGAACATAGAGGTGGAGGGAGAGAAGTAAGGTAAAAGAAGACTGGAAATAGGGGAGTAGCTAGGTGGCACAGTACATAAAGCACCCTGGATTCAGGAGGATCTGAATTCAAATCTGGCCTCAGACACTTGACACTTACTAGCTGTGTGACCTTGGGGAAGTCATGTAACCCTCATTGCCCTGCTCCCCCCACCCCCAAAAATGACTTTAAATGTAGGAAGGGCTAGGTTGTAGAGGACTTTGAATTCCAAACAGAAGATTTTATGCTTACAAAAGGGAAGAGAGAGATATGGAATGAAAATTAGCAGGGATAATAGGGGCAAACCTAGGCATGTTTGTAGGCCATAGCGAATCAGAAAATAGGCAAAGGGAGATTGAAAATAAGTGGGAGAATAATGTGTGGATAATGGAATTTCGGTAGAGATGAAGGAATAGAGTGGGATCACTTGTGCATGTAGAGAGGTTGGCTTGGTAAGGAGGTCAACCTCTTCATATGAGATAGTGATGAACATATCCCCATTATTACTTTTCAAAATGTTTTCATGTCACTTTATCCTCATTTGAAAAAGGAGAAAACAATAACCAAAGAGAATTTATGTGATTTGTCCAAAGTAATAATGCTTTTCAGAAACAGATCTAAGACTAGATATTGAACCTCATACTAAATTTGTTTTTCTACATACTACACACAGCCTTTCTCTAGGAAGGTAAAGATAGCAGAATATATGTTTATTGCTTCCATTTGAGGAGGGTTCTGAAGATATTACCATATTCTGGATTTTGCAAGGATTATATATCAATTAAAAGTATACTTATGTGATCTGATAAATTCTATTAACATGTATTAAGCAATATTTTAGCTTCCAGGAAAAAGACATGGTTTAGATAAGACTGGAATTCCTGCCTTTTAAGAGTTTACAGCTTAATGGAGAGATATAAACACAAATGACGACAATAAAAATACCAAAATATGGAGAAATACAAAACAAAGTGTTGTATTCTCTTTTTTGAGTGCTTAGAGGGGTAAATGTTTATTGCTATTGGGGGTAGGCTAGATGAGGAGGGTCTTATAGATGGAGTGATATTTTGGTTGGGTTTTAAAGGTTGGTTAATATTTTACCAGAAGGTAAACCAAAGGAGGAAGGACCTTTCTAGCATAGAGACCAGTGTGTAGGACAGGCAAAGAAATGGGAAAAGAAAGGAAATGTAGAAGTAGTATAGTTAGACTTATCTATAAAGTATATGGAGGGAAGTCATATGCAATAGGCCTAGAAAAGTAGGAGAATACCAAACTGTGGACAAGACCCTAAAATCTAAGATTAATCAAATGCCAGAGATGGGAAGTGATGCTGATGAAAATCTGTTTTTTATTGCTGAGAAGGTATTTCCTGGCCTGGTGTGCTCTATAAATAATAGCTAGTCATTCATAGGTATAAACAATTGTTTGATGTGGGTGTCTTCTTTTCCTGCCATATGTCCTGAAATACACAAAACAAAGACTCTGATGAGTAATAACAAGAAACAGATTTCCCACATTAACTTGTAAGAAATATCTCATTACTTTTTGTTCTTTTCAACTGGAATCCAAAACAGAATACTTCCACCATTATTTCCAAGTTTTCAAAAATTTGAAAAATTTTGTGCCCAAACTATATAGTTAACCAAGCATTGGTGCTGGGTGAAATTGAGACATATAAAATATAAATTTTGCCTTCAAGCACGTTAGCTCGCCATTAAGAGACTTCTAGTTGTTAGTCTTCATTCCTATCATTGTTCATATGTACACACATGTTTGTATTCATACATATTTACATATACATTCCTTCTAGATAGATCTAGATGCTCTAAGCATATCCAAAAATATGGATAACTATATCCATGTGAAATATAGATACACATATAAAATATAGGTATATGTATGTTATCCTGTATTCTTTTAGTTATAAAGATATTGTTTTACCCTGGTAGAATGTAAGCACCTTGAGATTTTGTATATTAATCTCCAATACCCAGCACATGGAATACACTAAATACATGCTTCTTTGGCTGATAGATGGGCCAGAAGACATGCACACTCATATATGCACACTCATACATGAATATATGTATATATGTGTGCATGAACATACACATGTGTGTATATGTGTATGCATGTATATGGATGGTATGTGTATATATGTGAGTATACACATCCATACACACATATATTCCTACATATATACTTATACATATGTGTGGGTATATTTTACAAGAGTACAGGTGTTTAAGAAGAAGCTATAACCCAGCAAGCCCCAATGAGAAGGTGGGAGTTGAACTAGACCTTGAAATCTAGTTAGGATTTATATGATTTAGACAGAAGAATAGACGTTGGCTATTTTCTAGTGGAACAAGAATAATATAACAGAAGTGAGTAGGATTCAGAGGTATATATGTGACTAAAGAAATACTAGGTTAAATAGGTGATGAAACTATAAAAAGTCTTGATAATTATAAAGAGAGGTTTAAAATTGATATAATGGTAAATAAAGAGGCATCACAGTTTTTTTAGCATTAATATAATTTTTTCCATAGCCCCTTTCACATTTGTTATTTATCTTTTTTGTGGCATCTCTAATCTCAGCACAGTGAGGTGATTCTTCAGAGTTGTTTTAATTTATATTACTTTATTTTTATTGATTTCGAGTTTATAACATTTTTTCATATGGCTATTGATACCTTGAATTTCATCATTTGACAATGGCCTTTGCACATCCTTTGACTTTAGAGTGGAATGGGAATAGAATTAATGATATAAATAGTGAATTTTGTAGTAATATAGTTGTGACTAGGACAATAGTGAGAGTAGAGAGGATTAGATAGATGAGAAAGGTAATGATTAATAACTGGGTAAGAAAGAAAAACAGAGGTTTCTTTTGTTTTATCCATTTATTTTGCTGTTAACATTATAGTTATTTTTGGTTAAATTCTCTTCCTCTGCCTTTGTAAAAAGGAGATGTAGTTAAGCAAAATCAATTGCCAATGACCATGCATGATAGTCTATGAAACATTTCCCATATGTTGACCTCACCTTTCTATGGAAAGAAGAGAGATATCTTTTATCATCAGTTCACAAAGAGTGGTTACTAGAAATAGCTCAGCCTACAGGACTGTGAAGCATGGTCACACTTGAAGTTGAAAGAGAAAAAATTTATTAGAGTGAGAAGAGTTGTATGACTTAAAGCAAGTCGGCCCCCCTCATTATTTCTCATTTATGTATAAAATAGAATGAATGAATGAATAAAAAATTACTAAGTACATTCAATGTGTGAAGTACTGTGTCATATGATGAAAATAAAAATACAAAGGCAAACACATTCTCTGACCTCTATGGGCTTAGAATATAATGGGAAAAGGGAAAAAATAGCACATTTGGAGGAGTGGTAACCAAGGAGGGACACTTTCCTCTGCAAAGTTACAGTGGTGACAAGTGGAATCACATGACAGTAGATTGACACACATCATGTAGAATCAGTGTCAGATAAGATTTTTTTTTCAGTTTCAGGTTCAGGAACAGAAGGAAGAAAGAGGGGTAGAAAGTATAGTACTGATGGCAAGGTGATTGGCCAGGGCTTGAACTAGAAGATTTTCAAAAGTAAAATTTTATTGATATATTCATACATATAAATACACACACACTCATATATACATATATATATGCATACACAACTGTGTGTATGTATATGTGTGTATATGTGTGTGTGTGTGTATATATATATATATATATATATTTTAAATGACCTACATTTCCTAATATATCTTCCACTTCTCTCAAGCCAAATAAGAAATAATAATAAAAAGGAAGTTCAGCAAATTTAGTCAACATTTTTAAAAGCTGACAGAGGCAGTCGTCCATACATAGTCTCCCTGCCTCTGCAAAAAGGGTGCATTTTCTTCTCTCAACCAGGCTTCATCATTATAATTTAGTATCATTGAGTTTCATTTGTTTTGTGGTTGTTGATCTTTTCCTTTATGTTGCTGTAGTCATTGTATATTTTGTCTTCCTCGTTCTGTTTATTTCATTTTGCATTCGTTTATGTAAATCTCTCTAGGTTTCTCTGTAGTTATTAATTTATATGTATATATCATGCACAAACACATACATGCATACATGCACAGATATATGAAGAAACTTTATAGCTATGTGACCATGGGCAAATCACTGAACCTCTCTTTGTCTCAACTTCCTCAACTATTATATGGAAATAATAATAATAATACTTCCCAGCGTTTTTGAAAGGAACAAATGATATGATGTTTGCAATGTATTGAGAACAGTGCCTAGCTTATAATAAATGTTGTTTCCTTCTTTTACTTGTGGCAGATGCCTTGCCTGTATCCCTACCTTCGAGCTAGTGGCCTTGCATATCTCCAACCTTTGTACACATTATATTACCATCATTACTCCTAATACTACTTTATATACAGGTGCTTTAAAAATACTTTAATAGTCACATTTTCTGATGTACAACATTCACACTATGCAGATACACTAGGGAATTATTGATATCCCCTATTTAAACAAGAGGAAACTGAAAAAAAAAACAGATTCAATAAATGATTTGCTTTGGTCCCTTTGTTTACTAGTGCCAGAGATAGGATAAGAAAACCAACCTTCTAACTCTCAATTTTATCTCTTTTCTCTTACTATAGATTTAGAGCATTTAATGACAAACATACTCTATAACCTATTGGCTATTAGGACAGGATGCTTCTGACTTGTTAAAAGCCTTAAGTAGACTATGTTAGAGATCAATTTGAAATTAGCCCCAGTCATCATCAACCCCATGCTATCCTCCCCATCCTGGGCCTTCCATGGAGTTTCCTAGAAGTGAGAACAACTATTATTTCCCCTGTTGACAGGTAGACATGGTTTCATTCAGTACCATCATAGAAAATTCCCAGTGTCAAGGCCAAGACACAATTCTGTACTGCTGACCTCTCCACTACCCGTGGCCTTACAATCACTTCTCCCCGCATAAGAAGCAAAAGCACATGATTCATCCCATTCTGTATTCTCATTTACATGGTTTGACATTGTGTAGACAGAAATGTTGGTAAGGGTAACAAGGGTGAAGCCTATGACACCTAGATACCTGGCACAATGTTTCTGTAATCTAAACCACACCTTCCATACACTCACTTCACTTTTGGTCCCTCTGGAGTTTCAGAAAACAGAATTGCAGACGAGAAATACGTCACAATAGATAGTCATAGTGTCATAGAGCAAGTAGCCTTAGTATGTGGAATAACCAGGTTCAAATTACATTTCTGCTGCAAAATAACTAAAATCATTGGTAAATAATTTAACATCTCCATAGCTCAATGGTCTCTCTAAGACATTCAGTTTTGAAGAACATGCCTTTTTGTATTAACAGAAGTTTCTCATGAGGAGCTGCCTACACCCATGATATCATAGTTCTGGTTAAAAGAATAAACAGAACACTGGGAAAGGCTATGTGAGTCCTATAGTAAAATTATTCCTATATGCAGAATTTGCCTCCAACTTTTAGGTTTCTCCCTGTATTTGTCCAGAGTAGGTTTTAGTTTCCAGAACATAAGTACTTTTGGACCAGTAATTCTTTCATTCCTGTCTTTGTATTCCTGTCACTTAGCACAAAGCCTAATAGCTTTTTTTTTTTTTAGTGAGGCAATTGGGGTTAAGTGACTTGCCCAGGGTCACACAGCTAGTACGTGTTAAGTGTCTGAGGTCGGATTTGAATTCAGGTACTCCTGAATCCAGGGCTGGTGCTTTATCCACTGTGCCACCTAGGTGCCCCGCCTAATAGCTTTTTAATAAATGCTCATGCAATGATCAATCAGTTGATAATAATGCAAACATTCCACCTTTATGGATCTTTTCAACAACAATTTGTTCATTTCCCACTTGGCTAATTATCATATTTTAATTATTATTCTTTCATCTTGGAACAAACTGGTTCTGAACACAGAAGACTTGGGTTCAGATCTCAGCTCTTTTTATTATCTGGCTAAAATTACTTATCCCACTGGACCCTAGTTTTTTTTTTTTCCTTTATAAAGTAAAGTTAGATTGAACAGCCTCTGAGGTCCCTTGCAACTCTAAATTTATGATCCTCAGCCTTCACATTTGTCAGCACTAATACCCAGGGTCTCAACTGGATTATTCTAATAACATTTTAGTTGGTTGTCTTAACTAGTCTGTCCTTCTTTCCAATTTATTCTGTCTATGGTTGCCTGATCAAAATTTCTTAACCATACTTTTCTTTTCTTTTCTTTTTTTTTTTTTGATGAGGCAATTGGGGTTAAGTGACTTGCCTAGCGTCACACAGCTAGTAAATGTCAAGTATCTGAGGTGGGATTTGAACTCAGGTCCTCCTGATTCCAGGGCCGGTGCTCTTTCGATTGCAACACCTAACTGACCCTAACCATACTTTTCTATGTCACTCTCCTGTTCAAATTTTTCAACAATAATAGTGTATCATTATGTATTTTGCAAAATTTTATTGTTTCCAAGTGATGGCCCTGACTTTTATGTCCTGGCCATGTAGTGAGCAAGACAAGGTTCTATACAAAGTAAATATTCAATATTCTTATTTATAAAGAGGATCAAAAATGGTCATGGCATAGTGCCCCCCAGAGAAAAAGAGATGGATTGTATGATATGAGACCTTTTCACATGGAAAACAGTTAACTTTTGTAAGGCCAATCCTGGGCAAAATAAGGAAATGTATAAAGTAAGGTTACATTGTTTCAGCTTTCTCCTTCTGTGCCCCATATTTTAGTCAAGTGCTAGCCTTTTGGCCCTTTTCCAAAACTATTGTGCTTGCTGTCATTCACTTCTGTCTCATTATGAATTTTAGTCATTATGGTGGCAGAAATCAGGAGCCTCAGGAGTATGTACCTTCCAAGTCTTATCTAAATTCCAAAAATAAAAGGCTTTGGTCTTTGTCAAAATAATTTTAGGAATCAGTGGGAAGATGAGAGAAGCCATTAACACACTATGTGACCTTCCTCAAGATACTTTATCTTTCTTGGGCTCAGTTTTCTCATCTGTGAAAGGAAAGGATTGGTCCTCCCTAGTTCTAAGAGTCTAGGATTTTATAAGTCTCACAATTTTGTGCAGGCACACTGCTTTCCTAAAACCCATGAAATCATATTACTAGGTGACAATTTTTTCCATCTCCTTATAAAACCAAAAGTGATTAAGTTTAATGGTTCAAGTCTTGGTATTAGGCTTCACAATTTCTATTTGAAGGCCATCAGTATTGGAGTTTTTAGAGACATGCCACAAGCCCTAGCTTAGGAGAAAAAAATTGAAATAAAAAAATAAAATAGGCACATTGTTTCATTCATAAACATTTATTAAATAGTTTATGGGATTCCTAGTCTAGGTATTAGAGAAAATACAAAATGACATAAAGCACTACTCTTTATCTCCTGAACTATACAAAAAAAAAGTCAGGGGAATAGTACAACTAATAATTATAAAATAGAGTAAGTGCGCATTTATGAGTCTCCTTAAATCCTTAAGTAATAGGTAAATATCTATTACTTATGATGACATGGATTAAGTGACTACAATAAGGTAAATGGGAACAATATAAGAATTGAAAATGAGTGTTGTGAAATTATAAAGAATGAGCTTAACGCACCTTCCCCCATCTTTTGCAGAGGTAAAAGTTTAAGAGGTATAGGTCATTGCATAAGGTATCAACATTTTAAAATATTTTTCAGTTTTGCTGGATTTTTAAAATGTTTCTTTTTCTTTAAAAAATCTGGTATAGGACACCTAGGTAGTCCAGTGGATAAAGCACTGGCCCTGGATTCAGGAGTACCTGAGTTGAAATTCGGCCTCAGACACTTGATACTTACTCGCTGTGTGAGCCTGCGCAAGTCACTTAACCCTCATTACCCCGCAAAAATTAAAAAAAGAAAAAAACATCTGGTATAAAAGGTAGCTTTCTGGGAGGGGGAGGGGGAGAGGGAGAATGAAGGATATAATGGGGAAATCTAAAGGATATAAAAAAAGATATAAATAAATCTAATCAAAATGTTATAATGAACTAAGGAGAGTAGAGGTACCTTTTTTTTTTTACTTTTTTAATTTTGAAGATTATTTACTTTTAATTGAATCCTACCTAAATGTAAGGAACATACAACATTTTAGTGGCTTCTGTTGAAATGGAACCAGGTCTGGGGCAGCTAGGTGGCGCAGTGCATAAAGCACCGGCCCTGGATTCAGGAGGACCTGAGTTCAAATTTGGCCTCAGACACTTGACACTTACTAGCTGTGTGACCCTGGGCAAGTCACTTAACCCCAATTGCCTCACCAAAAACCAAAAACAAAAAACAAAAAAACAAAAACAAAACAAAACAAAAAGAAATGGAACCTGGTCACTTAAGAGAATTCATACTACAGGTCTCTAGTATGGATTTGTTATATCATCACACTATTTCCAAACTCAGTAATCAGACAGAAAATAGTGGAAAATATCTTATGTAATAGAACTCCAATAATAATAGCATCACATTTGCATGTCAGCTTGATGGGGATGAAAATAAAGATACTTATTTTGACTCACATTATCCTGCCTGATTTGTATAACTGATATAAATGCCTTTACTGTTCAAAGCCAGACTTGGAAATGTGCAGATGTGGATATGCTGTGGGGAACAACAAATAATGAGGCACAATGTGGACTGATAGAGGAAAAATTGTTTCATTTGACAACCTAAGACTAATAGATAGTTAGTGGATGGCAAATATATTTTGGCACAGATAAATGTTGAATAATTAGTTTTGAACCACAAAGTAAAAAAGAAGGAAATACTTGATGAATGGAATCGGCTTTAGCACAATGAGTCAGACAGGCTTGGCAAGTTATTAAAGGAGAATCTCTAAACCTAGAACCTCCAATTGGTTATCCCCTGGAGAAAGCAGCAACAAGAAACAGATGAGACGATATATGATCAATTCTTAGTCATAAGCCTTATGTAATAATATCATGATTAAAAATTAACTCTTGGGGAGGCTAGGTGGTGCAGTGGATAAAGCACCGGCCCTGGATTCAGGAGTACCTGAGTTCAAATCCGGCCTCAGACACTTGACACTTACTAGCTGTGTGACCCTGGGCAAGTCACTTAACCCCAATTGCCTCACCAAAAACCAAAAACCAAAAACAAAAAAACAAAAACAAAACAAAACAAAAAGAAATGGAACCTGGTCACTTAAGAGAATTCATACTACAGGTCTCTAGTATGGATTTGTTATATCATCACACTATTTCCAAACTCAGTAATCAGACAGAAAATAGTGGAAAATATCTTATGTAATAGAACTCCAATAATAATAGCATCACATTTGCATGTCAGCTTGATGGGGATGAAAATAAAGATACTTATTTTGACTCACATTATCCTGCCTGATTTGTATAACTGATATAAATGCCTTTACTGTTCAAAGCCAGACTTGGAAATGTGCAGATGTGGATATGCTGTGGGGAACAACAAATAATGAGGCACAATGTGGACTGATAGAGGAAAAATTGTTTCATTTGACAACCTAAGACTAATAGATAGTTAGTGGATGGCAAATATATTTTGGCACAGATAAATGTTGAATAATGAGTTTTGAACCACAAAGTAAAAAAGAAGGAAATACTTGATGAATGGAATCGGCTTTAGCACAATGAGTCAGACAGGCTTGGCAAGTTATTAAAGGAGAATCTCTAAACCTAGAACCTCCAATTGGTTATCCCCTGGAGAAAGCAGCAACAAGAAACAGATGAGACGATATATGATCAATTCTTAGTCGTAAGCCTTATGTAATAATATCATGATTAAAAATTAACTCTTGGGGAGGCTAGGTGGTGCAGTGGATAAAGCACCGGCCCTGGATTCAGGAGTACCTGAGTTCAAATCCGGCCTCAGACACTTGACACTTACTAGCTGTGTGACCCTGGGCAAGTCACTTAACCCCAATTGCCTCACCAAAAACCAAAAACAAAAAACAAAAAAACAAAAACAAAACAAAACAAAAAGAAATGGAACCTGGTCACTTAAGAGAATTCATACTACAGGTCTCTAGTATGGATTTGTTATATCATCACACTATTTCCAAACTCAGTAATCAGACAGAAAATAGTGGAAAATATCTTATGTAATAGAACTCCAATAATAATAGCATCACATTTGCATGTCAGCTTGATGGGGATGAAAATAAAGATACTTATTTTGACTCACATTATCCTGCCTGATTTGTATAACTGATATAAATGCCTTTACTGTTCAAAGCCAGACTTGGAAATGTGCAGATGTGGATATGCTGTGGGGAACAACAAATAATGAGGCACAATGTGGACTGATAGAGGAAAAATTGTTTCATTTGACAACCTAAGACTAATAGATAGTTAGTGGATGGCAAATATATTTTGGCACAGATAAATGTTGAATAATGAGTTTTGAACCACAAAGTAAAAAAGAAGGAAATACTTGATGAATGGAATCGGCTTTAGCACAATGAGTCAGACAGGCTTGGCAAGTTATTAAAGGAGAATCTCTAAACCTAGAACCTCCAATTGGTTATCCCCTGGAGAAAGCAGCAACAAGAAACAGATGAGACGATATATGATCAATTCTTAGTCGTAAGCCTTATGTAATAATATCATGATTAAAAATTAACTCTTGGGGAGGCTAGGTGGTGCAGTGGATAAAGCACCGGCCCTGGATTCAGGAGTACCTGAGTTCAAATCCGGCCTCAGACACTTGACACTTCCCAGCTGTGTGACCCTGGGCAAGTCACTTAACCCCCATTGCCCCACAAAAAAACAAACAAAAAAAAATAACTCTTTTCCCTTGTTAATGTACAGTGCATTTAATCTATATGTAGGTTTAAGATATTTGCTAATTTCATTTATGTGGACAGAAGATGTAACCTTTTTCATAAATGTAGCCAACATATTTTTATACTTTGATAGAGTGACATCTCAACACTAGTAGTGAGAAGGCACTTGGCAATTGTTTTTTGTCTGGAGGATATTGTTGCCCCATCATCAATAAAAGTTGTCCATTTCATTGTTTTCCTCATAGCTACAGAAGTGCTGAAGTTCAAAAGAGCCAGGATTACTTTTTCAAGTATCCTCTTGGTACAAGAAGGATAGCTATAGTTAGGCCCCAAGATTGTAGCTGTGGATCAAGCCAAAATTAGACAATCTGTTGGAGAGTCTCACACAAAATTCATAACAGTTTAATCAATATTCAGCTTGAATTTTCACCATTGACCCCTAGGACAGCATACCTTTCCACATTTAATTGTAGAACTATGTACCAAGCAAGGCTTTTATTCTCCCTTTTCTTCCTCCCTCATTCTGATCATGAGCAGCAAAGACCAAGAGTAGTTAAATACTTTATCTAAGGCTAAACAGCTAGATAAAGGGTAGAGGTAACACCAGAACCCAGTCCACTTCACCCAAAGTCCAGCATATTTCCTTACCATGTATAGTTCCTAATGCATATTCTTCCTATTTGGTCATAGCAGTTTGGCTCCCATTACATCAACAGTAAGTAAGGCTATTCATAGCTCCTCTTTCACTCTAGTTAAGGCATTACACATTTTGAATGGTATCCATAAGATGCTCTATTAATCTCAAGGTTACCCACTAGCAGGTCATGACATCACCCCTTATCCTACTCTACCCTCCTCATCTTTTTTTTTTCTTAATTTCTTTTTTCATGTTTCAAACTTTTGACTATTGCTGTTCTAATTACCTTAATTTATTCTTTATGAAGTTATACTTATTACTTACCTTAACTATCTTACTGTTTAATCATTATGCTAGCACATTAAAACCATTTAACATGGTTCTTTACCCATTTCATTGTCTTTGGAACACATTCATTTGTTAGTGATTATCCTATACTCTCAGACTTTTCAAATAACTATCCTTCAATGTTCTTGATTTATGAAAGTGAGGCCCTTTGTCTAGAGCAGTATGTCTTATACCTCTAAATCCATCTTGAATATGGCAGAAGTTTATCAGGAAGACATATCTAGGTTTTTTAGCATCATGCGTAAGAGACAATTAGATTTTTGGTCACTTTCCTACTCCAAAACCCTTAATGACTCCCCATTATTTATTGAATAAATTTCAAGCTCTTTAGCCTGCCATTCAAGTCCTCTACCATTTGGCCATAATCTACTTTAACTTTTCCTGCTTCCTCATAAGAACTCCCAAAGAGAAAATTATTTTGGGAACGACATCTATTAGGAAGGCTTTGATCTTCCACATATCCATACCATGGAAACCTATAGACCAGAGACTTAGAACCCAGTTCTCTCAATCAAGGCTCCAAAGAATGACTGAAGGAAAATATCTCAGACAGGTGTGTAGCTCAAAACAGTAACCTTTCAAATTCTGTCTTGAATACTGGGGCAATAAAAATCAGCAAATCCTTTCTCAGTTAGGTTCTGCAAGTATGAAGGGGTTCTTAATCTCAGTATTCATTTTTCACAGATTTTTGAAAAATCTACATGTCACTCCCTATTCCAATTCTCCCTAGTTTGTTCCAGGAACATTCTAATACAGCTCATCCATTGCCCAATCCATTTTATTGTTCTTTAGATCCCTTGCTCTATTATTATGAAATATTCTGTATCTTTTAGCCTTAAAATTTTCTTCCACATCCAAATTATTAGCACCTCTTCCAGGAAATACTGCATATAATGAAGTGTAACCCACTTAATTAATGGCTGCTCCTTTCATTCTCTCTGACTCAAAGGACCTGTAATAGAGATGAAAATATTTCTTGGTCTCCATTGCTGCCTACCTACCATTTCTCTATCCCACTGTACTCAAAGGTTTTTTTTACCATGACTTCATGTAATCTGAGTGTGCCACTCTTCCCATCAATGTAGATATATATTATCTACCCTCCCTCTGTGACCCAAGACAAGAAATTTAACTTATTTTTGACAAATTTCAGTAGGAGAATCATAGTCTTTCTTTCCACACCATTCTCTGCTATCATACTCAGTGACTTAAATATCCATGCTAGTAACCCCTTCCACAACCTGACCACATTATTCCGTACCCTCCTTAACCATCAAAACTTAGTACAACTCTTTATTATATTGTATTATGCTGTAATCAATTAATTGATCAAGACGTATTTATTAAGTGTAAAGTACTGTGGTAAGCACTGGTGATACAAAGAAAGGCAAAAATATGGTACATGCTCTCAAGGAGCTCATAGTCCAATCAGAGATACCATGTAGGAGGAATAAGTAGGTGGTGTTTGATTAGAGCTTGAAAGAAACTAGGAGGGAGTATATTCTTTGTATAGGAATCAGTCTGTGGTAGTCTGGCTGTGAAAACTAGTTGTGTATAAGGACAAAGTAGTAATGTACAATAAGGCTGGAAAGGTAACTTGGAAGGTCTTATGAAGGGTTTTAAATGCAAACACAGGAATTTGTCTTTGATGCTAGAGGTAGTAGGGAGCCACTGGAGTTTGTGCACAGAAGAATGAACCATGCTTTGGAAAATCATTTGGCAATTAACCTCTCTAAACTTCAGTTTGATCTTACATAAATTGAGATTAATATAATTTGTTCCCTACTTCTCTGAGGGGTTGTAAGGAAAACACTTGGTAAGCCTTAAACTGCTTTATAAATGTGAGCTTTCATTTTGGAAATCCTGTTATATAATTAGTTCTTTCTTTAATAATAATAACAACTGGGGCAGCTAGATGGCGCAGTGGATAGAGCAGCGGCCCTGGAGTCAGGAGTACCTGAGTTCAAATCCGGCCTCAGACACTTAACACTTACTAGCTATATGACCCTGGCCAAGTCACTTAACCCCAATTGCCTCACTAAAAATAATAATAATAATAATAATAATAATAACAACAACAAAAAAAAAACTCACATTTCTACAAGGCTTTATTTTTTGCCAAGTTGTATTTTTTCCTCCCACTAATTCTCTAAGGTTCAGAGACTTTGTAAGTTGATTAATATCATAATATATACAGGCACATATCAGGTGTAGGACTCAAATCCAAGTCTCCAGTTTTAGATGCTCTTTGTAGCTTTTACCATTTCCTCATCTGAAATAGTCACCTCCTCATACTCTCCTCTCTAGGTATCCAAATCTTAGTCTTCCTTCAGGGTATACAGGATTTGGCATTCATACTTAGCATTATTTTAATCACATCTGGGAAAAAACAGTCCATACACTCATCCTATAAAATCCTGGATTATGTCAACCCATAATGAATTTTTATAGTGAAGTGAAGTGAATAAAAACAAAAATTAATCACTATATTTTAAACACTATGTTAATAGCTAAATATTAAAAATGCAAAATCTTTGATATTCCCTGCCCTATATTCTAATGGGAACCACAAAACTTCTAAAAGAATGTTGACTAATGAGGAATATTTTGGTTTGAAAGTTAATGTCATGGTGAGTGGACATAGTGGAGTAGGTTGACACACTTTTTCCAGGATCAATGATGAGATTTTATTTAATTATATTTTCAGACCTGGGAAAGGAAGAAACAGCTAAAACGTGGGTTTATAGAGAACACTAAGTGCAGTGGCATAGGGCCTAGTGGGGTAGAAAAAAAGGAGAGGAGAGGAATAACCATTCATATAGTGACTACTATATGCCAGACACTGTTTTAAATGCTCTTCAGATATTATCTCATTTGATCTGAGTAACTTGTAGATTCCTAGGTAATTTTGCTAAAATCTGTCAGTAACAAAACTAAATACAATTTGGTACAACCTCATAAATTCCATGAAAATCATTTCAAGCCTTATGTTTCTTGTTTTATTAAAATCAGAGTTCCAGGAACATCAAATTAGGAATCCATAGTTCACCAGCTACTTCAGAGAATTTAATCCTAAACCCTGAACTTGATATGGACAATGCTATCAACAGGTTGAAGGAAGAATCTACCAAAAAAAAAAAAATTACATTAGGGCCTCACTTTAGAAAGGAGCCCTTCTGTCTCTTAAAACAGATTCATCAAAATTGGAAAATTATTTCATTTTCTTTACAATTATCAATGAAATTTTGTACGTAAAATTTTCAATCCGATTTGGGAACTTATTAGTAAAACATACACAAAATCCAAATGTTCCAGTAGAAATATTTGGAAGCTGAGTTAAAATAATGGAATTTGGTAGATGCCCAGGGGTCCAAATTGATTGACTTCCTAGTGTTTGAATTGGGTGTGACATCAATAGGTGACTGCTCTCAGCCAATCAATTTGAAGAACCTCCCATTTATGGGAGGAGGACAGGAAGTAGAAAGCGAGGGCTGGCAGATGGGATCTCTCTCTTTTGATTCAAGACATTGGCGTGGTGGCAGAATTTCACGTGAGCTGTTAGGAAAGGAAAGATTTCTGTCTCTCTGGCTATACCCAAATAGATCCAAGCATTAATAAATCCTTAAAAGCCTAAACTCTTGGTGGAACTTATCAGTGATTTTAGCCAGTTTCCCCCAAAACTGGGGGGACAGATTAGAGCCCACATTTAGATTTGAAACAACACAAATCCAAGCATATACATACATGTGTGCATGCATACATACATGCAGATATACATATACACATACACATACACACATGTATACATATATCCTAGTACTTAAAGAAAACAATCTAATCCTGTTGGTTTCTCAAAATTTAATATTCCATTATGTTAAAAAACATTTATATTACACAGTTGTCTTATTACCTTTTTTTAAATTCTCCCTTAGGTGGTCATTATCCCTATATAATAATTTGGACTTAAATATTATAGTATTAATTTATTTAATCAATAGTTTCAGCACCTTCACAATAAAGATGTCTACATATTACTATACTAAATCTATAAATCAAACAAAATTCTACTGTTCACTGCTCAATTTTAGAAATCTGTGAAGGAAAAAGAGGGACATGACTATGAAAGTATCAAGACTTGTCCCCTCAAGGGCACAGACTGACTTGATAAAAGCCATAACAAGGAGAAAACTCTCTTAGGTCTGTTTAATTCCTGGCACAAGTCATATCAGATGTGTAGTAACATTTTACATTATTCATAAGGTATAAAAAGCCAGGCTCAGGATAAACCATATGGGAAATTTTCCATTAAAAAAGGAAATTAGACTATAGGGAAGCTGAGGCAAAATGTTCCTACCTTAGAACATGCCAAGGTCATCCCTCAACTTTTTGAAAGTCAAACTTTAATCTGTAGTAGATCTCAGATTCAGCACATGTCATTTTCTCCTTGAATGGTAGTACAAAATGACATAATGGGAATTTCAGACAACCCTATCTGAAAACACTCACTATAATTTTAAATTACAGTCCCAAGGGATTTTACCTAAAATAGCAGAATGTCACTAATCACAGCTTATGGCTACATTGTAATTTTTCTTATGTTTAAGTAATAATTCACAAGAAACAAGCACATAATCTCTCTCTCTCTCTCTCTCTCTCTCTCTCTCTCTCTCTCTCTCTCTCTCTGGACATTTCATTCATCCTTTACTTACAAATTAAGAATAATCACATCCTTGGGTTCCATGTTTATAGGAAATATAGTAGTATAGTTGACTCAAAATTCCCCTGAACAGTGGTGGCCACTATAAAACTGCAAACTGTATTGCCCATTCAAACCTAAGGCAAGAATGAAATCTTTGAATCTGTGTTTTATTGTTTTAGGGTGCTTCAAAGATTAAAATTCAATGCCTACTATTTATTATTGTTTGAAGTTACTTCTTTAAACCATGCTAGACATTTTCATAGTTTTTATAAGTGATAACCAAATATATCCAGTTGAAAACTCATTCATTATTACACTGAACTTGTCAATTTTCCCATTTGGACAAAGACTGAGAGAACTTTTTTTTTTTTTCCCCAGTCCTAGTTTCTCAAAATTTAGAACTTTTTAATATGTATTAAGCAGGGGAGATATGATCTTATTATCCTTCCTGAATACAAAATCTCAAGGAGACTTCACAGTTAATGATATCTTAAAATATATTTGCAACTATTTTTCCCTTGAAATAGTAAGTTTTTTTTGTTGTTATCTATTTTTAAACAAAATGTATTCCAATTAAATATTGAAGATTTCAAATATTTTTATCACATTCCTCTTTTTCGTTAAAGTCCCATTTTTTCCTCTGAAAGAATATACTCAGTTTTGCTGGGTAGGTAATTCTTGGTTGTGATCCCAATTCCTTTGCCCTCTGGAATATCTTATTCCATGCCCTCTGATTCTTTAATTTAGAAGTTGCTAGATCTTGTGCTATCCTGACTGTGGTTCCACAGTACTTGAATTCTTTCTTTTGGGCAGCTTGCAATATTTTCTCCTTCCCTGGGATCTCTGGAATTTGGCTATAATATTCCTGAGAGTTTTCCTTTTGGGATCTCTTTCATGAGATGATCAGTGGATTCTTTCAATTTCTATTTTACCTTCTGCTTCTAGAATATCAGGGCAATTTTCCTTGACAATTTCTTGGAAGTTGATGTCTAAGCTCTTTCCTTGATCATGGTTTTCAGGTAGACCAATAATTTTCAAATTATCTCTCCTGTATATATTTTTCAGGTCAGCAGTTTTTCCAAGAAGATATTTCATATTGCCCTCTATTTTTATTCATTATCCCCCTGCATTGAAGCTCTGGAGCTTCCAAAAGATTTATTTACACAATTTAATGGTTTTTCAGGGACAGAATACTATATTTCCCAATAATATCCCAGAGTATCCAAAGAACAAATATCCCCTACCCTGAATTTAACCTTTATAATTTTTAAAAATATTAACCTCAAATACAAATTTTGCAAAAACCTTATACATTATATGAAAACAATAAACAGGAAATGCTATTAGGTAATCTGACTTCTTATTGGAGAAAAAAGAGAGATTTTCAGATTTGAAGAAGGGAGAGAAAGTTTTCAGACTTTCACAGATGTGAAACAGGAAGTTGCTCAATTCCCACAGTTGGGAGGGGGAGAGTGGGAAATCAAACCTAAGACAAAAAATGGAATTAATTTTATAAAATGGAGACAATTTGATTTATTTGATTCCCACAATTCCAATGAATAAACCTCACCTTTTAATAATGCAGTTGAAAAACAAAAAGGATGTAATTAATAATAATGCTTGTAAGTCAAATTAGCTATTAAAATATCTATACAGTTAAGTCAAGCCATTTATAATTGTGAGGCCATCCCTTACATCAGATGTGTTTATAATTTATTACTATTTTGAACTAGGCTTTTTTTTCTAAATACTCATTAGATGATAAGCATTAAATTAGAAATAAAAATAAATGGAGGTAGAGGGAGAATGGCTATTAGAGGTAGAAACACTGACATTTTTAAGAAATTACAATTAACAAAAAAAAATATGGAGGGAGAAAAACTATGCAAAGAAAATGTGAGAACTCAAGAAGAATATAAACATTTCATGCCATTGGATCTAGTACAATCAGCCCTACACACCTTAATAACCATTGCCACCACTGTATTATAATATACTTGGAGAATTGGAGATCAGAATGATTCATTTATTCATTCAAGAAATGTGTTAAATGTCTACTATATGCATAGTAGACCTGGTAAATGGAGTGTTGGTGGTGATGATGATGATGATGATAGCCAATATTTATATAGCACATTAAGGTTTACAAAAAGCTTTGAAAGTGTCTCTTTTTATCCTCATAACAACCCTGGAATGTAAGTACTATTAAAACCCCTATTTCTTATCTCCATTATTTTCCCTATTTTTTTTTTACAGATGAGGAAACAGATATAAAGGGCTTAAATGATTTGCCTTCTAACATGACATGTTGTCTAAGAGTCTGATTCAGATTTGAACTCAGATCTTCCTGAGACCAGTTCCAGCACTCCCTGAACTGCATCATTTTAATGCACAGTTAGCCCTGTATTTATTTATTTGCTTCAGCCACTGTAATCATTTTAATGAAGAGAGTCAGAATTAGTCATAAAGAACTGCATTTAAATCTAATTTCTAAAACTACTGGTTTTGTTACCCTCAGAAAGTCACAAATTCTTAATGACCCAAATCCTAAAGACAGCAGTCTCCAAACTTACTTGATTTTACTATGGTTAGTAAACAATTTTGTAGCTCCATCCCCAATATGTGTAAATTTACTTATAACTTATATGTGGTAATGTACTAATAATAAAATACATGATCAAACATATACAATAATTGACATTTTAAAAAAGATAAATATGAAATAATAAACTATTATAAAATAAAAGACAACGAGATGCCACTAGGGTTTATTAAGTAGTACTGTGATACAGTTGAACATGCACTTTAGGAAAATTCCAGGTAGCTATGTGGACTATGTATTAGAGAATGGAGAGATAAGGCAGAGAGAATGATAAATATAGACAATTATAGTAATTTCATTAGTCTAGGCAAGACAAGGTGATCCTGAACTAAGGGGATAGCTGTATGAGTAGAAAGGATTGAAATAAGAGATATTGATGTAGACCCAGGGTTATTGTGAGGCTCAAATGACATAAAGGTTATAAAGCTCTTTGCAAACCTTAACCTTCTATATAAATGCCAATTTATTATCATCATCATTATCAACCTTCAGTCACCAGGGCTCTAATTTGATGATTACTTCTTCATTACTGCATATTGCTTGGTCTCAAACACTGTTTATAGAGCAATACAGAAATGTGCTAGTAAATATTTAACAACCAGGGCTGTGAAGGAAAGGATAATGTATGCAAACATATATTTACCTTTCATTTTCACTATTAATATTTTCTTCAACACTGTCTTAAATCTAGACCACCAAAAAACAACAAGAGGAACAACAAATCAAGCTCTGATTTGTAGATTGCTAATTTCAGAGGTATAAATGCTCATAATGAAAATTAAACAATCCCTCTAGCAGGCTGATTAGAGTACACTGTTGGGTAATATCGAGAAGATTTGCCAACTGATTAGATCTATGTGGTAAGAGAGAGTTGTTATAGTGGAAATAGATATAGATTTGGATTCAAAGGATTTTCATTCAGATGCTAACTCTACTATTTTCTTACTATCTGTGTAACCTTAGATAAGTAACTTCCCCTCTGAGTTTATTTCTTCATATATAAAATTAAAGGTGTAATACTTACTGACCCCATGGGTCCCTTCCAGTTCTAAATCAATCATGCATTTATAAAATGGGATATTTATAAAATGAGATAAAATTTTTATCCCATTTTACACATGACAAAATTGAATCTTAAAGGTGTCATATAGTCAAGGTCACATAGCTAACAAGTGTTAAATCTAGGAGTTAAATTAAACTATTTTTTTGCAGGGCAGTGGGGGTTAAATGACTTGCCCAGGGTCACACAGCTAGAAAGTGTCAAGTGTCTGAGACCAGATTTGAACTCGGGTCCTCCTGAATACAGGGCCAATGCTTTATCCACTGTGCCACATAGCTGCCCCTAAATTAAGCTATTCTAATTACAAATTCAGTGACTACTCTTTTCATAGAGCCACATGTCCCTTCTTTATTTAGGCCTTTATATTTATCTTTTTATTTTTTTTTATAATTTTCCAATACTTTTAATTTTCCAAATTGCTTTCATATTGGCTATTATCTCATCTGATCCTCATAATACCCCTGGAAGTGGACACTATCCCAGTGACTGGTTTCACCAAGGTAGCTAATCACCTATCTTCAGGGGATATAAAATGCCAAGTTCATCATGCATCTACATTTTCAGCTCCCATGATCTCCCATGATCTTTACTTCTCTGGTAAATGAATGAACTGAAAAATGACTGTATAATCAAAGTGCGATTTGTCCAGGGTGGTACTGCATGAATAATTTATGTAGCATAAATACTGCTGGATGGAGCACTTAACTAAACCCTTGATCAGATGCCTGTTATTATTTGCTGGCAGACAATCAAAAATGAAATGTAATTTGGCCAAGCTCTATACACACTTGGGAAAGGCCACAGAGAGCAAAGGAAGAACAAGAAAAACAGAGGCAACTGTGGATGAACTTAGATTGAATTTAGCTCTCTATGCCTGCAAGAGGCCTGTTAGGTAAATAGTCTGGCATGTACATATTGCATCCTTGACTGAAATTAGTTGAAACTTGTGATCACAGTCACATTTAAAGCTATGCTCTGCGTGTGAAATGGCAGCTCACTTGTTGAATACATTCTAAACTATCATGACCTTATTCTGACACTGTTTGATGGCCAAAAGCATCACTTTGATCCTGATAAATATGTGTTAGTTACAGTTCATATTTGAAAATGCATGGCACGTGAAATTTCTGATCTCTCCAAAAGATGAAACTTTTTGTAACCTGGTCTTAAGTTCCATTAGTAATGCGGAAAATTGAAAATGCTGCCTCAGAAGGAACAAGGAGAGGGCTGAAACAATATAGGAAGGGATGCACAAAGAAGAAATATCAAGGACTAAAAACACACAGGGACCTAATGATTGAAGATATTTTTGTACATTTCTTAAGATTCCATGACATGACAATGTTTGCACATATACCTTCCTTATCAGATTACAAAACAAATTAGACTTGCCTTTTACCTCTCAAATAGGCTGTTACTCTTGACTTCCCCATTCTTATCAAAGCACTGTGACTCAGTTTCCCAACCTCAAAACTTCTGAGAGGTTTTGGACTCATCCCTCTTCCTGGCACCTGATAGTCAATCAATCCTGGAAACATATTCTTTCTGGGTATCATCTATGTATCTCTCCTTTTATCTTCATGCTATTGTTATAAGAGCTGAGGATTCTGTAAACTGATGACTCAAATACTGTAATAAACCTCTGTTAACATTGCAAACACAAGAGATCTCTCTTTTTCCTCAACACATTCCCACTAGTTCATATTATCTATATTACTAATTGGGTATTTAGCACACACCACTGTATTTCATCTCTTGAACACTTTGCTTATTTATAAAATGAGAGTATTGGACTTAATTACCCCTAAACTCCCTTCCAACCCTAAATCTATGATCCTCTGAACACTTTTCCTATAATTTAGGAGCTTTTAATTTAGATCTGGAAGAAACTTTACAAATCATCTATCCTAACTCCCTCATTTTTATAATTCAATCAAGAGTCTTTATTAAGGAACTCCTATTTTTCAGCCATGGTAGTTTGGATTGGGGGTAAGGAAAAAAAAAAACACAAAACAAATGTACAGTTGATAAAGTTCTCAACTTAGAAGCAAGAAAACCTGAGGTCAAATATAGCTTTCACACAATTACTAGTGTTGTTACCTTGGACAAGTCACTTAACCTTTGTCTTCTTTAATTTCCACATCTTAACATGGCAAAAATAAGAGTACCTGTGCTCTAAGATTGTTTTTAGCATAAAATGAGCTAATGTTTATAAAGTTCTTTACAAACATTAATGTACTATATAAAAATGTTAGCTGAAAGCTATTATCTGCAATCATGAAGAAACTGAATCTAAGAAAGGTAAAGTTAAGTTACTTACCCAATTTACCCATTCCAGCACTCATGCCAGAGTGTTCTCTCCTCCTTCCTCTCTCCTAGAAGCCCCCTCTCTCACAGGAAAAAGGGCCAACCACACACACAGCCCCAAGCTAAATGGCTGGCAGCCCTGATTGACAGAAATAACAAGCTGCTCTACAAATGCCAGCCTCCCAGCTTCCGGACACCAAAGATCACCTGACTTGTCCTCACTGGGCTTCCCTCATTATAATTTGGCCAGGCCCAGGCAGGCGTGCAGGTGTCTAGTGCAAGCCAGTGCACAGGTGCACTGGGGCCTCCAATCCCAGGCAAAGATGGGGTCACAGAAACCCCAAATCACAACCAATTCCTTACACCATTACAGGAATAATAAATAGCAGCACCAAAATAATACCCATGTCCTCTGATTTCAAATCAAGTTCTCTATTTACTCGAATACTCTACCTCATTTTATTTCTATATGTTTATGTTGGTTCTTCTCTACTAGAGCAACAGCCCTTTATAAAGAGAAAACTTGTATTCTTTTTCATCTCCATAATATGGAGCTATGCACTTCTTCCACTCTCCCTATTTTTATTTTCATTCTCTCTAGTTTTTACCAGTTGCTCCTGCTCAATTAAGTTTTGATGCCCATGGAGGCCAGCAAGCCCCTAAAAGGTACTTCAGTATGGGACTCTTTAGTTTGTTTCTTAACCATTCCAACTCTCTCCCTTGTTTCAAAAAAGGGATCTATAGCTGGGAGAGGATTAAGATTCTTGGGATGTGTTTTTAACAAAGCCCACAATGAATTAATCTACAAAGATAATTTAAGCTATTGCCTTGTTTCTAGGCACGAGTTCACCCCAAAGCACTCAGAAATTTCATGAAAAATCTGGCACTGATAAGGCAAAAAATTTAGACTGCGGATATGTGACCTGTCAGTTGGAGAATGCCTGAACAAGTTGTAGTATATGATCATGATATAATACTACTGTGTTATGAAAAATGAGTTCATTGATTTTTGATATATATATATATATGCTTCAAATCTATTTTTTGTAAAGAACATATTGTAGGATTCTGGTTTTTAAACCACTCCATTATCTGCTTCCATTTTATGGGAGAATTTATCCCATTTCCATTCACAGATATTATTACTAACTGTGTACTTCCCTCCATCCTATTTTCCCCATTGTTTATAGTTTTCTCTCTCCTTTCATCCCACCCTTCCTCATTGGTATTTGTCTTCTGACCACTAATTCCCTCAATTTGCTATTCCTTCTATCACACACAAACACACACACACACACACACACACACACACAGACCTTTTCTTTCCCCTTTCTCCTCCTACTTCCCTATAGGATAAGGTAAATTTCTATACACAAATATATATATATATATATATATATATATATATATATATATATATATATATATATATATATATATATATATATATATATAATTTTTTCTTCAAGCCAAATCTGATGAGGGTAAGGTTCAAACAATGCTCAAACTCTCTCTTGTTTCCCTCTACTGGAATAGATCTTTTGTACCTCTTCATTTGATATTATTTACCAAATTCTATCTCTACTTTCCTCTTTTCCCAGTACAATCCTTTTTTTTCATCCCTTAAGGTTTTTTTTAATATCATCACATCAGAATCAACTTATACCCACACCCTCTATCTAGTATACTTCTATCTGCCCCAATAGAGATATGGTTCTCATGAGTTACAAGTATCATCTTCCTTTGTAGGGATGAAAAATCTTTACTTTATTGAATAACATGTGTTTTTTTCCTGTTTTACTTTTTTATGCTTCTCATGAGTCATGTATTTGAAGATGAAATTTCCTGTTCATTTCTGCTCTTTTCATCATGAAAGTTTTAAAGTCCCCTATTTCATTGAAAGTTCATCTTTTCACCTGAAAGATTGTGCACACTTTAGCTGGATAGTTGATTCTTGTTGGCAATACAAGCTCATTTTTCATCCAGAATAGCATATTCCAAACCCATGATCCATTAATGTTGAAGCTGCCAGGTCCTATGTAATCCTGAAATTGGCTCATTGATATTTATATTGTTTCTTTCTGGTGTTTTCCACTTCATGTTATACTTCTGGAATTTGGCTCCAATATTCTTTGGAGTTTTCATTTTAGGGTCTCTTTCAGGAGGTGATCAGTTGATGCTTTCAATGACCATTTCACCCTCTGGTTCTAGGATATTGGGGCAATTCTCCTTGACAATTTTCTGAAATATGTTGTGGAATTTTTTTTTCATGGCTTTCACATAGCCAAATACTTCTGAAATTGTCCCTTCCAGATTTGTTTTCCAGGTAATTTGTTTTTCCAATGAAATATACTACATTTTCTGCTGCTTCTTCTTCTTCTTCTTCTTCTTCTTCTTCTTCTTCTTCTTCTTCTTCTGCAAGGCAATGTTTTCTCTGGTGGATTTTTCTTTTCCCATTTGGACAAAAGATTTTATAAATTAAATAAGAAAGGTAGAAGAAAAAAATCCCATTAGGATTCCCATTGGGAAAAGTAATGAGAGTTATAAGAGAGAGTCAACAGCTTGGAAAAAGGACAAAAATTGACTGAGGAAAACAATTCCTTAAAAATGCAATTTTGAGTTCTTCCAAGAAGGCTTTTTAGTTTTAACATTAATTCATCTTCCCCTTTGCTGTTTTGCATATAAATTTTTGAAAGTGTTGTCCTCTTCTGGATTTGTGTTTTGGTCATCCCTGTCATCATAATATCTTTCTATGGTGAGGATTCTTTTCTGTTTCTTATTCATATTTTAGCATACTTGTTGACTTTTAAAGTTGATGTTTGTTCCTGGAGCACAGATGGTACTGTTCCAAGCTTCTTTTGCTAGGTTCCAGAGTCCTGATCACTGGATTTCTACTCTGAGGCCTCAGGCGTTCTCCTTGTTCACTGCATTGGTGTGGCTAGGCACCTGTTGTGTAGGGGGATTCCCTACTTGGCAGCTTGCCTTCTGTGTTCAGGCCAGAGGCTTATCAACTAGCCTGCTGTGTCACTAGTCTGCTGAGCCAAAACCTAGGGACCTCACATACTGATCTGTGCTTATAGAGGATCCTGATGTCTTGCTGTGGCTCTTCAAGGCGCTGATCCATGATTGTCCCCGACTGGTGGAGGCCTACTACTACTACTATATACACATATATGCACATATATATATACACACATACATACATACATATTTGGATATCTATATCTATATCTATATAATTATATCTATATCAATATAGATATTCCTAATGCTCTGGGCTAGGCTCTCCTTTTATCAAAGTGAGACAGACCTTTCCTGAAGTCCTTTTAAGTTATCTTAAGGTAGAAAAATGTTTCACTCCATCTTTGTCTAGGTTCTGTAGCTCTAAAATTTGTTCAGAGGCTTGATTTAATGTTGTTTCAGAGGGAAATTTGGGAAAACTCAGTCAACGTCTTGGTTCTTCCAGACTATCTTGACTCTGCCTCCCAAATAGTTTTTAACTGGACTTTATAATTCCCAAGGAAAATGTATTTTTTTTTCTTTCTGGACTTCTGTTTCCTGTCAGAATTCTGAATCCTGATTCCACATATGCCTAACCATAAGCTTGTCCAATACATCTTGAAGTTGTTCTCTTCAACATCTGTACACTGGACCAAAAAGCCAACCTTAATTCTTCATATCCATTCATAGGTTCTTCTGGTTTGACCTTGTCTACCCTCTACAGTGATTAGAAAGTTTTTAGAATGTACATTTTATATTTCTACATTCTCTGCTGAAGTTGACTAATCTTGGGCACTTATGTCATGCTTTTTAGAATAAAATTAAGACAGTAAAACTTGTGGAAAACAAAACAAAACAAAACACAAAATGCTACCTCATTCCCATAATAAAATTCAAAATTTAATAATTGATTTATCCTTGACTCTAAATCTGAACCAATTGCAAAAGTTAATCAATAAAAAGCACAAACTCCATAGATTTGCAAAATAAAATAATGGCATTTGAAATGCAACCAATCTCATTTTAAAAGGAAAATAAAGACTGATCAGATTGTTGTTCTTGTCTTATATTTTCTACAAGGATGGGTTGGTGGCATATTGTCAAGTTGTAATCAGTGAGACAAAAAAATGATTGTGCCTACACTCATCAAGAAATTAGGGATATCTAATGAGCCAGGGAAAATAGCTATCACCGCCCCTCCCAATTCCAAATTTTTCATTGAAAAGTGGAGGGGGGGTGTCTTTTTTTTTTAATATGTTGATCCCTTACAACCAAATTGACAAAAATCTTGGGTAGAAAGAGGTTTAAGATTCAAGGTCAATATCTCTTGTCCACCTTTTTGAAACTTTACTGACATTTACTCAAGGTGGTCTACATTAAAATGAACTCTAGATGACATCAGGGAGAAGAATGCAAAAGATCCCACTGAAAGTACTCAAGGCAAAGTCCATTATCTAAGTGCAGTTTGATCCATCAGCCTTTCCCTTGGGTTTATCCCAGCTGAGGTTCTGCACTTTCTGGAGTGTGTGTGTGTGTGTGTGTGTGTGTGTGTGTGTGTGTGTGTGTGTGTGTGTGTGTGTGTGTGTGTTGGGGGGAGAATATACTGAGAAGCTCATTTCTGGGTCCCCCAAGAAATCCATCATTAATAATTTTTTCTCAAACCTACCATGTTATAACTTTTATGGTCCCTCTTATTCTTTAGGTATGATCAAACCATATGACAAAAGATGAGAATCCTAGACAGGGAAATAGGCTAAACTAAGTATACAGGGAAGAAAATGTGAGTAAAACTTGAAAATTCAAACTTAGCAGGGATTTTAAGGTACTAATGTTCCTGCTTCATCGCTATGCCCTTGGCAATAAAAATTTTAAAAAATAAATAGTAATGTAAGTTTATGTATGTCAACTTCCTTGCTACTTATTTCTTCTTTCTTTTTTCTTTTCTTTTTTTTTTTTAGTGAGGCAGTTGGGGTTAAGTGACTTGCCCAGGGTCACGTAACTAGTAAGTGTTAAGTGTCTGAGGCCGGATTTTAACTCAGGTACTCCTGACTCCAGGGCCGGTGCTCTATCTACTGTGCCACCTAGCTGCCCCTGCTACTTATTTCTAATGTTTCCTTTTTCCCTCACTTGATTATCAGAGACAATGGTATCAACAACTTCCATTTATTAAACCCAAATTCAGTACACATTTTGCCTTCTACTGTTTTTTATCTAGGAATGTGTTAGTCTGATAACTTAAAGTCTCCCTCATTAATTTAATTTTCAAATTTTTTATTTTTAACATTTTAATCCACATGTTTTTCTTATCTGTCATTGAAACTGAGCACTGAGGATTTAACTGAATAGTTGAATTCTGACTGAAACTGAGAGTGAAGCACTTATTGAGATTTGCTATCTGGTATCGTTATTCCAAAAGCAGCACCCTGCTCTTGAGTGGCTTGTGCTCTAGTTGTTGAAAAAAAGCTAAGAAACATTAAAAAATTGGGAAACTATTACCAGCCAGAGAAATGCCTTGCCATTAAGTCTGTTTCCTTTATTTCCTCCCTCCCTTCCTTATTCTCTCCCTCTCTCCCTTCCTGCTTAACTGCCTTCTTTCCTCCATCTCTTTTCTTCTTCCCCTCCCTCCCAGCCTTCCTCTCCTCTTCCTTCCCTTCCTCCTTCCTTCCTTCCTTCCTTCCCTGCCTGCCTGCATAAATACTTGTTATGCAAAGAAAAACCCTAAGTTGGAAGAGACACGAAGGCAGATAATAAATGGTAACTTATCTTAAATAACATAATTCATAGCAATCTTACACCAAACACCTAGGACTAGAGAATTTGGTGAAGTGAAAATTATCAGAACTTTCTTGCTAGTTACCAGTGCATTAGCAATATCTATATTGATATAGATATAATTATATAGATATAGATATCCAAACATGTATGTATGTATGTGTGTATGTATATGTGCATATATGTGTATATAGTAGTAGTAGTAGGCCTCCACCAGTCGGGGACAATCATGGATCAGCGCCTTGAAGAGCCACAGGCCGCAGTGTGGCTGTGCAGTCCAATACAGGAGCCGCAGCTCCCGAGTGACTTATAACCGGTAACTGCCACATCCCGTGTTGTATGTACCCCATGAGGAGGAGCTGGAGTGTCCTCTCCAGGGCTCTGGCCTAGGTGGATCAATATGGAAAACAAGCTGTTGCCCATGCAGCAGGTTTTCCCTCTCCGCGACATTAGTGGATCCAAAGGAGAGGCAGAGCCAATACAGTTTGGCACCAGTGCTGCTCAGGAGTTGCCAGGGGGATGTGATGTGCAACATCCAACTGCCTAAGGGACTCCAACTCCTGATTTTTCCTCGGGGTTAACTCCTGAAGCCTTTCCCATATATGGGTATTGCCACAAGGCAGCAGAGGTTTAAAATCAGTGTTTCCTTCCCCTAGGCAGGTTGCCTGCCAAGGCTAACAAGCCCCACCTGCCCAAAGCACCTGGTTTTAAGGCACCAGTGACTCACCTTCTCCCCTTCTCCTATTAGTGGAAACAGTTCCACCACGAGAAGCCCAGGAGTTGGGCTTCAGTTGTCAGAGGCTATTTGAGACTCACGCTATTGGAGCATTTATAGAGTGGGAGCTTATCCCCACTCCCACCCTGGCATGACATATTTTCCCCTCTCATTCATCCGACATCTGGTAAGTGAACAACTGAAAATAATTTTAACTATTCTTAGTCTTTTTCCTGATCATGCCAGTCAACATTGAAAACTGGGGTATGTAGTGACACATTCAATTCCATTAAGAGAGTATTTATGGACTGCCTTCTATATACAAAGCATTATGTTATATGTAAGAATAATTTTGTAGTTTATAATGCAGTGCTAAATTTAATATAATAGCACTACTTCATATCTATGTAGCACTTAACAATATGCAAAACACTTTCCTAATAACAATAACCTTGTAAACTAGGTAATGCACACATTATTATTCCTTTTTTTTAACCTGTGAATGAACTGAGAAGCTAATTTATTTTGCCAGTTTTATAGCTAGTAATAGCAGAGAGAGGATTCTAAAACCAAGCCTTTTTCTTCCAAGCCCAGTGTTCTTTCCTTTGTATCCCCTGGCCTTTCTATGACTATGTGTACCAAATTTATTGTGCAGAGAATAAATACTGTGGTGGAAGATGAAGATAGGAGATAATTGGTGGATACAATTACATAGAGAATGTTTTTGGAGATGGGAATTGAGCAAGCCCATGAAAACTGAGTAGGATATAAATGAGGTAGAAGAAATCTTATTTGAATCAGGGGAAACAGCATGAAAAAAGACAAAAAAGATCACTGTATGTTCATGACACCATAAGGAAACTGACCTGCATGCAACATATTAACCTTGTAAATGTGGGGGGGCAGTGCAGGGGGTGTGGGGTTATGGTGGAACTTCAAAGATCCTCTTACATATTTGTCTATTCACATGACATTTTCCCCTGGGAAAAAGCAAAGTCTTTGAAGGGAAGAACCGTTCTATTTTTGTGTTGTTAAACACAGCACGTTAAATAATTCTTAGCAAATAGGAGGCACACAACAAATGCCTATTGAATTGAGAGGTAGCATGGTATAAGTAGAAGAAAAATGGATCTAGATTCAAAAGTCACCGGCTGAAATCCTAGGTCTGAACCTGAACACCTGTGTGGCTTTGGGAAAATTATTTCCTGTCTCTGTGAGAGGGAAATTAGAGAGGAATGACAACCCAAATTACACAGATTAATATAAGTACAGCATCTTCATCTTCATATATTTTTCATCACTATATCTAGCAATCATTCCTTCCTTCATCTCACATTGACCTAATCCTTTTTATATCTCATTCTTACAGAAAACACTTAGACCAAATTATTTTATCCATTGCTCACCTGCTCCATGTTACCACCTCTTCTTGATATAGAAGTTTTATCGTTTTGATGGGGCTAATCACATAAACTAAATTTTAAATGTAGCCCATATTGGAAGAATAGCTAGGACCAGGGGAAATAGAAAGAAATGGAGTTTGACAATAATACCCTAAATTAATGTTTTCTGTATCTCTAGCTAACACCTGGATGCTTTATTTTTGAGCAAAAATAAATCATAATATAACAAACATTTATTTTATTTTTTTAAATAATAAACATTTTTATTTAAAGTTTTGAATTCTAAATTTTATCCCTCCTTCCTACCTCCTTTTCCCCTTCCCTGAGGTGGTAAGCAATCAAATATAGGTTATCAAACATTTATTTTTACAGATGTGAGCATTGTATATTACAGTATCTATTACTGGACAGGTACAGGAAGAAAAAGTTGAAAAAAGAAGAGACCTTTCTCTTTAGCTTTTCAGTACTTGAACAACTGATCATTTCAGGTTCATTTGTGTCTCCTAGGTTGCCTGTGGAGGCTCAAGGGCCTTCCTTCACAATTTTCTTTTCTTCTACAGCTCAGCTTTCCTTTCCATCTCACCTTTCAGTTTTGTTGTTTTCTTTTCTTTTGTTTGTTTTTTTTTTCTTCTCTCGACCTTGTGTCGTCAATTCTTTCACCTCAGTTTTTGAAAATGTAGCAAAGGTCAAGGTTGTTTCCTCCCTACTGCTGCTACTGCTGTTCAGTTTTCATAGTCCCTACTCTTTTTTCTCAGTTTGTTGCTTTTTTTAAAAAGAATTCCCAGGAGCATCTCATTTACTTTCAATCTAAAAGGTCATAATATACCCAAATTTTCAGCTTTGAAACATAATACTTCTTCCTCTGAACATCCCAGGATGCCAGAAAGTTCTAAAATTCTTCCTTCATCTTGTTGCAGAACATTTTTTTTTTTCTTTTTCGTGAAAGAAGGAAAAAAGTTTTAAAAAATAATGTAGGGGCACCTAGGAGGCACAGTGTATAAAGCAGCGGCCCTGGATTCAGGAGGACCAGAGTTCAAATCTGGCCTCAGACACTTGACACTTACAAACTGTGTGACCCTGGGCAAGTCACTTAACTCTCATTGCCCTGCAATAATAATAATAATAATAATAATAATAATAATAATAATAATAATAATAATAATGTAAATGCACTGAGACTACTGTGGGATTACTTTGAGGAATGACAATTCACAATAATATCATGATGAATTTGTGTGCTCTGCCTCTGGATCATGGGTCAATCACAGTTTTCAAATATTCATCTAACCTCCTAGTTTTGAAATCAGGGCCTAATCTTTAAAACTTAGAAAGCTGTTGTCTCTTTTCTCATAGTTTTGGCTCTTTCTGGTGCACTGGCCAGCCACAACTTTCACCTTTTCTTTGTATTAAATGAAGCATATGCTTTTTAAAGAACTCCATGTGATTTCTTTGGCTATATGCGTGACTATGCATCAAAAGACCATGGAAGTGTAACAACACCAAAGAAATTGCTGTCAGAAAATAGCATCTGGTTCCTCCTCAACTGATCTCCTGTGCACATTTTTCACTGTTGTGCTTATTATCCTTTCTGAAATATTTCAAAGAAATGTTTCCTTTCACTTATTTTGGTTTCATTGAAGTAAGCACTGCCAAAGCAATCTAGTGGCAGAATGGAAAAGCTGTGTCTGATTTGGACTTCTGCATGAACACAAAGTGTCATTTATGTTTGACTTCCAAGATTTTTAACATTGGCAATGAAAGATGAAAAGTGGGAAAAGCATTACACTGATTCCAAATACCAGATTGGCCTTATGGAGAAGTCCACTAATTAGGCAGACTGTTTTGTCTTCTAAAATGAAATGCAGAGTAGCAGAATACATATAGAACAAAGTAGCCTACTGCTTTCCCTCTATTCATCAACATTTTCCAGCATAATATAGATACCATAGAACTGGAATTAGAATTAGGAAGTTTTAGTTCTGGTTCTGAATCTGCTACATCCTAATGGGGTGACAAGATAAGTCATTTGCAAAGCAGGAATAATAACTCTTATTTACCTGACTTCACAGGACTGCTATAAGAAAGTTGTTATTTTTGTCATCATCCTTCAAGGCCTAACTCAAGCTTACTCTCCATGAAAAATCACCTAACTTTTCATAACTATTCTAATTAACATATATTCCTCCTCTGAATTTCTTTCGTATAGTTAATTTCTACAGTACACTCTTTAACACTTAATTGTTAATTAATTGAATAATTTATTTTTCTAGAAATGTATTATTATCATCATTTCTTGTAAATCTGGGTAAGTCAATTAACCTCTGTGTGCCTCAGGAATGTCTCTGTGACTTGTCTTCTAAGATACAGCTTTAGACTTGTGTGTTGTTGTTGTTTATTATTTAATTTGCTATTGCTACATCACTTTTGTTCAAGCATATTTTAATTTATTAATATTACATACCAGAAAAGACTTGACCACATGTCTCTCTAACTTCTCATGATCTCAAGCCACATGGTAGAGAAAGCAGAGAGAGAGAGCTTCAGCATGACAGTTAGTGAAAGCAAGAGAAAAGCCCCAGAATAACCATGCTGTCTCCAAGAGAGATAGCATGTGGTCTCAAGGAGAACTAAGGGAATTCACAAGACCTACAAAACCTATGCTGTCCTAAAAGAAAGAGCCAAACCAAGAGCTCAGTGCCAAGAGGGCTTCTGGCCTCTTCCCAGGGTTTTTATCCTCTTTAGATAGGGGTGCATCATTATACATTGATCAAAGTTAATTCCTTAGCATCCCTCAATTCCACTGGTTGACATGATTTGAAGGTGGTCCACATTAAAATAAACTTTACAGATGACATCAGGAAACGTTCCTGTTCAGGTTACTTAAGGAAAAGTCCATTAACTAGGTGTGGTTTGATCCTATCAGTCCTTCACTGAGCTAGATAAAAGAGTATTTATCTCCATTTCTTTTGTTCCTTGGATTTGTTCCAAATAAAATATTTTGAAGTTTCTCAAGAACTGGACTTTCTGGAGTAGAGAGAAAGCACTGAGAAACTGATCTCTGGGTCACCCAAGAAATCATTATTAATAATTATTTTCTCACAGACTATTTTGGAATGACCTTATCTGCCTCAGTCAGAGAGTAGATGGACTCTGTATCAGTAAAGGGAGATTATTTACCTGAAGATCAGAAGCAGAGATGTTCCATGGATTCATGTAATGATTCATGTATGCTAATTCTATGCTCATAAATATATTATAAATTCCATGATGCATGATTCCTCAGTATTCTCTCCAGTGGTGAACACGGCACTGATACTAGGTAAGCAGTGTGGTCCAGGGAAAACTTCATTGACTCTGGAGTCTGAGGACCTGCCACTGACATGTACCTATGTGACTATGGGCAACTCACTTAAATTTCTTTTCTTTTTTTTTTTAGTGAGGCAATTGGGGTTAAGTGACTTGCCCAGGGTCACACAGCTAGTAAGTGTTAAGTGTCTGAGGCCAGATTTGAACTCAGGTACTCCTGACCCCAGGGCCGGTGCTCTATCCACTGCACCACCTAGCTGCCCCTCACTTAAATTTCTTGGTCTTATTTTCCTCATTTATAAAATAAAGGTTTTGATCAAGTTTATCTGTGAGGTTCCTTCCATCTCTATATCTAGGATCCTATGATTATTACACATGGGATCTTAAAATTCATTACAGATGCAGTTTTAGGCTGTCTCAGAATAACTTTACTATCTTTTACCAGAAAACTGTCTATTTTCCCCTAGTCATCAGAATGGTACCAAGTGCTATAATCTCAGAAAAATGCATACAGATGGTATGCTCAAAAATATATGTCTCATGCTGCATACTGAATCCATCACTTCTCTGTCAGAAGATGAAAAGTATTCTTCATAATCAGTCTTCTGGAATTGTGGCTTGCCAATGTAATGATCAGAGTTCTTAAATATGCCAAAGATGTGTTTTTTATAGTTCTATTATTATGAAAAATGTTCTGTTCTTGTTCACTTCATTCTGCATCAGTTCATACAAGTCTTCCTGGATTCCCCCTGCCCCCAAAAAAATCCCTTTCAAAATTCCTTTGAGCGTAATTGTATACCATCACATGCCTATACCCTAATTTGTTCATCTGTTTCCCAAAAGAGTTGTTACCTTCTTTTCAATTCTTTTTTCTCATAATATTTCCCATGCTTTTCATAGCCACAGCACTTATTAAATGAGCTGCTACAGAATCCTATTAATAGGCACTGTACTGATGGAAGCACAAGCAAGGTGCTCAAGAAATACTGGTTGAGAAAATGATTATATAACTGTTTTCATGATAGAAAATGTTTTTTTTTTTTAGTAAGGTTGATCTAATAGCTTTGTGGTTAATATTTTCTCTCTCAATTGCCCCAATAATCACTGGAAGGGGAACAATATTGAAACCCCATCTGGCTATTTTTAGGATGCTAGAAAGGAAGCTAACTGCAGCATGATTGATAAGCCAAATCCCTGAGAAATGATATTACTAATTAAATCATGAAACATTAGGCAGGCTGTCAAGCACAGAAATATTTAATGTTGCAACAGCATTTGCTTATTCTTTAAATGTTTGCATATAGAAAAGCTCCTACAAAGTTATTCCTATCAGTCTTTTTAGAAGGCACCTGTCCTCATATTATAAAATCAGGGGATTTGTATCTGATTCGGACCTCAGATGTCATATAGTCCAACCCCATTATTTTACATATCTGGAAGCTGAAACTCATTTGTGCTGCACAAATGCTGATAATAAGACTTAGAGGGATGCAGTGTTCAGTGAGGCAGATTGGCTACATTATCAACTTCATAATCAGAGGTTCAAGTCCAGCTCATGATACATTCTAGCTGTGAAAACACATGCAACAGGGCAGCTAAGTGCTGCAGTTGATGAAGCACTGGCCCTGGATTCAGGAGGACTGGAGTTCAAATCCTATCTCAGACACTTGACACTTACTAGCTGTGTGACCCTAGGCAAGTCACTTAACCGTCATTGTCCTGCAAAACAAAACAAAATAAAACAAAACCACATGCAAGTCACTTAATCTCTCACTTACCTACTCAGCTGCCTATGAAAATAATTTATACCCAAGTTGCCAGACTGTGTTGTGGGTACAGAGCTTCCTTTGCGGATGAGATCATGTGTCTCTTGGAAGGAAAAATCAGGAAATAATGATGATACTAATAATGATATTTAATAGCACCTACTATGTGCTAGGTACATAGTATGCTAAGTGCTTTGCAAATATCTCATTTAACCCTTACAAAAACCTCACAAAAACAAATGTTATCCCATTGGGATGTGTTAGAGTTGAAGAAACTGAAGCAGAGAGAGGGGAAGTTACTTATATTTTGAACTCAATTCTTCCTGACCCCAGGCCCAACACTCTATCTATCCACTCTATCTACTAAGCCACCAAGCTGACTTTCCACTACAGTATGCTATATCTGCTTGACAAATATAATTACCTGGAGTGCAAGTTTTCTTTCTCATGAGAAGGGATATAGGAGAAATATAGTGTAGTGAAAAGTATGCTGGGCTCAAACAGGAGAAAGCCAGCTTCAAAGATTCACAATCACACTTAGCAGCAGTGTGATCTTGGGCATTCAGCCTCTCTGAGCATCTGTTTGATCATCTATACAATAATGATGAGAATACTTGCACCATCTTACCCAGTGGGCTCTTGTAAAGAGCTCGTGTGAAGAAAGCACTTTGTGAATGTTATATTATCATTATTCTCAATCTCTGCTTAATTCTGGTCCTAACAATTCTTCCAATATGGGCTACACTCAACATTTACTTTATGTGATTAGTTCTATCAAAACATTAAAGGGGAGTGGATAAAATATGTTTGTCCAAGTGTTCTCTATGAGAGTGGAATGTAAACAGGTCTCGAAGTGAGATGCAGGAAATCTATTTGGCACCATGCTGTGTGCTTTACAACAACTCTATGAGGTAGGTGCTATTATTCTCATTTTACAGTTGAGGGAACTGAGGCAGACAGAGGGCATTGTTGTTTGTCCCTTATTCTTGAAGAGGACCATGTCATCGAGGTGATATCATTACTTGCAGTGAATTGGATTTAAGCAAGAGTGGACACTGAAAAATCAACATCATTCTATCTCCCAGAGTCATGTAGGTCCAGTGGCAAGATATACATCAGGATGACTGATAGCCCCAAATGTTTAAGGCAACTGGGGTTAATGACTTGCCTAGGATCACACAGCTAGTAAGTATCTGAGGAGATATTTGAACTTAGATCCTCCCTACTTCAGGGCCAGTGCTCTATCTACTGTACCACCCAGCTACTCAGACAGAGGAAGGTTAAGTGCCTTCCTTGGGGTCGCAAAACTAATCAATTTCTGAAGCTAGATTTGTAACTCAGGTCTTCCTGACTCCTGGCCCAGCACTTCATCCACAGTGCCACCTAGCTAGCCCTAGTATATATGTAGACAGATGTATATTTATGTGTACATACACTGATATATAACATCAAACATTAAAAATACTACCACATATGTATATGTACTTGATTAATCATTTCTAAGATGTGATGGAATATAAGCTATTAAAATTAAAACTGCACTGAGAATTTTAGGAAACCTTACAAACTATGTATATACATGGATATGTATGTATATATGCATATAATACATATATATACACATACATATCTACCTATATATAAACACACACACACACACACACACACACACACACACACACACACATATATATATATATATATCAGATACTGGAATAAAATGTGATATAGCAATATACATGAGACTGGTTACAATGAAGTTCTTAAACTTTAATGGGTATAAATCACATCAAAAGAGGATGAATCAGCATAAATGCAGAAAATTATTACTTCAAATTTTTTTATTTTATTGAATGTTGGTGTGAAATTTGTGGCAACTGGCCTGCTATTCTTTCTAAAAACTTTCTGTCACTATTTGAAAGAAGTTAATGGTACAATCAATAGGTACCATAGCCCTACAAGAATCATCATATATTCTACTCATAAAAACATCTGGGACTAACATTTCCATTTCAGATGGACATCAACCATCCCAAATTCAAGGTCATTAAATACTATTTTAATTGTGGTTTGAAAAAACTCACCATTATTTCCTTTCAGTTGGCACTGATTTGCTGCTCAACCCTACCAATTCTATATATGTAGATAGTATCTATATTGTATCTTTTTTCCCCTCCCACTCACTACAAGTGAGTGTCTGTGACTGCAATCTTTGCCTGGGTTTCCTCTGTGAAATTATTGAGCAAAGTATTGGCAAGCATTGTTGGGAAGGGGTCAGGGAAGAAGGTTTTCCTGATTTCAATATTTCCTCTTAACAATCTTTCTTGTATGAAACTGATACCTTAATTGATATTAAGAGATGTCATTAAAGGAGTTTATATCATCTATAGTGCTTACACAATGAAGTCCAAATCCCTCAGTTTGATAATTAAGCATCTTATCTAATCAATAATGCCCAGAGCTTCTCATTGAAACTTGCTATTATAGCTAGACAAATATAGACTTTTATCATTTTTACTGATTTATATTATACTTCCCACCTATACTGATATTAGACCCCTCTAATCCCCATCTATCTACATCTTTCCCAACCTCAAAAGCTCATCTCTAGCATCACAGTTCTATGAAACCTTTACTCACTATCCAGTCCATGCTGATTTCCATACCCCACTCCCTCCTAAAAATATTTCTTGTCTTATTGCTAATATCATTTAACTAAAACCTGTAATATGATTGATATTTTAAATCTGTGTGGTATTATTTTAATGGTGTAAGTTCTTCCAGCAAAATGTCTTTGCTATTTTTTTATCTCTACATGAATAAGTCAAGATATATTGGCCACTCAATGAATTCTTGTTGAATGAATAAATGAATGAGTGATTTAATTCAGAATTAGTACCTGCTCCATTTATTTGTATCATATTCCTTCCTTTTTCCTCATAGATATGTTATAGATTACCTAGGGGTTAAAAAGAAATAATTGTGGTGACATTACTCTAATAGCAATATTGTACCAACATTATTTTAGTCACCATTACCATCTAAAACATATTGTTCTAATAATTAGTATGGTGACATTGCCCTTAAGAATGGATCTTCTAAATGCATAATATGAACATCTAAATATGTTTGTAGATTAAAGAATGAATGAATGATCAATGCATGAAAAAAACATTTATTTATATGACAACCTACAGGGTTCTGGAGAGCATAACAGTGGGGCTGATGGCAAGGCCCATTGAACCTTGGTATTCATTGTTTTTCCATATAAAGTCAATGTCAAGTAGTGGTATACTGAGAAAAAAACAATCTAAGAATTAAGAGAAATGGACTTTAGTACTGGCTTTGCCACAAAATAATTCTGTCAACTAAAGTTATTCATGTAGCCTCTAGTAGTTTATTTCCTCATCCATATACTAGGAGACAGTAATGCTTGCTTTACATGAATTTTGGAGCTATTAACTATAAGATTTATAGGTAAAAGAGAGATTAGAGAACATTTAATTATATCTCCACTAGGTCTCAGTGGAGGGAAATTGGTCACACAACAATTAGACAATAGTGTCAAGGTTCAAACCCAGGTCAGCTGATTCAAAGACCAGCTCTCTTTCCATTACACAATGCTGAAGGAATGAATGGCTTGGAGAATTCTAGGAAGCGTCATAATCATTTGACTAAAATGGTTGAACAAAAATATAAATCTTACAAATATCTGAGGGGAAATATGTTTTGTATATATGGATATTTGTTTATGTGTATAAATACATATATGTGTATGTATTTCTTATTGTCAAGTAATTTATATTTTCTACTGTGAAATCTGTCCAAACAATGCTTTTTTTTCTGTTTTCCAAGGTCATAGAATAAAAATGTATAGGCATCTATCAGATCATCTCATTCAACCCTTCCATTTTACAGATGAAGAAACTAAAGCCCAAAGAATCAGTGTGTCAAAAAGTATTTATTAAGCACCTACTATGTATCAGTCATTGTGCTAATAGCTGAGGATACATAGAGAAGCAAAAGATGGTTCCTGATATTTAGGATCTCAGAGTCTGATGGAGAGACAACGTGTAAGAAACTAAGGATTTACAGATTAAATTGAAAATAACCAGCAGAGGGAACGTGCTGTTCTTGAGTGGGATTAGGAAATATTTCTTATAGAAAGTGGGATTTTAGTTGTGACTTGAAGAGAGCCAAGGAAAACAAGATGTGCCAGATATGTAGATTTGAGAATCAGAGGCAATAATTAAATACACAAGAGCTAAGGAGATTGCCAAAACATAGAAAAGTGAAGAAGTCCAGGATAGATCCTTGGAAGATAAGGGGAAGAAGTACAATTAGCAATCATAATCTAGACAATGATCAAACAAAGGAGACAGTGAAGGAGCAGTCAGATAAGTAGAAGAAAAACAAGGACCGAGTAGTGTCATAGAAATCTCAATTAAAAAAAATATTAAGGAGAAGATGGTTATTGACAGCATCAGGGCTGCAGAGTGGTTAAGAAGGGTGAGGATTAAGAAAAGGCCATCTTCTATCTGTGGGACCCTAGACAAGTCACTTAATCCTCATTGCCCTGCCAGAAGAAGAAGGAGGAAAGAAACTAAGAAAAGTCCATCAATTTGGGCAAATAAGAAATTTTAGTAACTTTTATGACTGTAGTTTTAATTGAATAATGAGGTCTAAAACCAGAATATAGGAGTTAAGAGGACAGTGAGAGGAAAGGAGAGGTGAAATAATTTGTCAAAGATTATTTAGGCATGGGGCAGCTAGGTGGTGCAGTGGATAAAGTACTAGCCCTGGATTCAGGAGGACCTGAGTTCAAATCCAGCATCAGACACTTAACACTTACTAGCTGTGTGACCCTGGACAAGTCACTTAACCCCAATTGCCTCACCTCCCCCCCCAAAAAAGATAAAAGAAGTAAATGGGTGCTTATCCTTTGGGAGGGGAACATAATAATAATAATAATAATAATAATAGCATCTATTATTTGTAATGTTGAGATTTGTATTATATTTGATAAGACTTACTTCAGGTGAGCCTCAAGTATTGCTATTGATTTTGCAGAAGAGACTGAGAGAGATTCAGTAGTTTGTCTATTATCACAGAGTTAATAAATATCAGATGTCATGTTCAGACTCTGATACATTCAGACTTCTGGCTTAGCTCTCTTTTTACTATACCATGCTGCCTGACACTGTGGAGATAGGGGAAAACACAGAGGCTTTAGGATAAATACATTGGCTTTTTCTTCTCTGTATAGGGTACAATAATTTTCCAATAAAATAATATCAAAGTGTTTTGTAAAAGTACAAAACACTGTTATAATTCTTGCATTGGTCTCCATATCACTCCCATCCCAATCTCTTTTTTGGGGGGAGACATGGAGATAATTGGGGTCTCAAAGACTATACCACCATAGCACTAGTCCTGCAAGCCTATAAAATATTGGAAAGGTTTTGAATATAGACCCAGTAACAGTTTGTAGCTGCTGCTCAAGGACCACACTACCTAAGTATGCGGAGGCACTTGACCAGAAGTTTAATCACTAGGTGATGAATCTTTTGCCGGGGTCTGTACATGAAATACATATAATTTATAAAAATGAATCCTAATTGGTCTCCCTGCCTCCAGTCCTATTGCTTTACAAAGCTTTGATAGCCAGAAAGCACGAGTCTGACCGAGATACTCCTATGCTCAAGAAGCTTTATTAGCTCCCAGCTGTTTTCAAAATAGAATACAGGGGGCAGCTGGGTGGCGCAGTGGATAAAGCACTGCTCTGGATTCAGGAGGACCTGAGTTCAAATCTGACATTAGACACTTGACAATTACTAGCTGTGAGACATTTGGCAAGTCACTTAACCCTCATTGCCCCTCAAAAAAAAAGTTTATTAAAAAAAATAAAAACCAAATGTTTTGTTGGCAATTACCATGCCTTTCAAATATGGCTTGTCTTTCCAAACACATTTTGCACTACCCTTTTGAGACATACTGCATTTCCACATTTCCTAAGATCATAAAACTAGATGATATTGGGGATATAGAGTTGGACTTGATATAAGGAATACCCTGATTCCAATCCTGCCTCATTCATGTACTACATGTGTGTCCTTGGACAGCCTAAGTTTTCTTATTAGTTAAGTAGGGAAAATAGTCGGTGCTGACCTCAAAGGGTTACTAGAGGATGAAATTAAATAACAGATATCAAGTGTTTTGCAAACCTTAAAGTGCTACATAAATGCTATTGTTATTGTTATTATCATCCAACTAATTAGTGATTTAATTCCAACTAGCAACAAAGTCTTCTGAATCCTGCTCTTTACTCTGTCTGCTGTCACACTGCTGCATAAAATACCAACATGACTTAATTTCTTTCTAAAGGATTTTATTTTAGGCCTACCTTAAAAGCTTTCAGTTGTACTACCAAAACACATTTCGCCTGTATCTCCAAGTTTTCACCAAGTAAAAGTGAATCATAACATACAGTCGCAATCCACTTCCTCCCACTCATTTATGCATCAGTAAAACATTGGCTTGGCCAAAGGAAATAAACAATCCAAAGTACAGTACCATCCAGTCACTCAGTAATTAAGAGTTCCCACTTTTAGTACTGCCATCAAAACTGTTCATTTCAACTGATCTTATGCCTGCAAAATCCAATTCTAAGAACCTCAAATTTGGGAGCTTCATTTGACCCTCGGCACACTTTCATCATTTAGGACCTAGCCCCTAGGTCCTTTCTCAAATTGGCAGCCTTACATAATTCTTTCTTCAACCAGGAAGTTGATGTAAACTTCTTCCTTTAGGGTCTTTGGGATTTTAGCCTCCCTCTCCTTAGCATTTATTTCTTTCTGATAATGAAATGAAAGGGACTCTTTCTCTTCTTATCTTTTGTAATATAGCAAATAAAGTGAGAGATGAGCATTTGCTCTTTATAAGTTAAGGATAAAGAGAACAAGTATACCAGAGGGGACTCCCATTCTAGAGAACTCACTAAGAAATACCACCTAGGTATCTCTGTTCCTTGGGCAACCAGGTGGTGCAGTGGATAGAGTATTGGGCCTGAAGTCAGGAAGACTCACCTTCCTGATTTCAAATCTGATATCAGATACTTACTAGCTGTGTAACCCTGGGCAAGTCACTTAACCCTGTTTGCCTCAGTATTCTCATTTGTAAAATGACCTGGAGAAGGAAATGGAAAACCTCTCATATATCTTTGCCCAGAAAACCTCAAATGGGGTCATGAAGTGTTGGACACAAGTGAAAACATCAAAAATCTCTTTCATCATAAAGACTGTAAGCTTCATAGGGCAAGGCCTATGTCTAATCAAGATCTATCTTCCCCCCAGTGCCTATCACTGTTCTTTAAAGATAGCAGGGATATAAAAAAATTAAATGAAAGTATGAATTGTAGCATTAATAAATTACATTGAACAGTGGCTCTGTAGTTATTAGAGTGCTCGTGACTATCTTACTTAATGGCCATTGCCCCTCAGCCCCCTTTGGCTTTTCTCAGATATATCATTTAATTGTTCTCTTTTTGGGCCTATCTCCCCAAACATATACACGTACACATGCACGTGCATGCGCGCGCACGCATACACACACACCACGTGTCTATCACTAAGCTATTGCCATCTTCTGCTTGAAATTGCTTTTTCCTATAGCTTGACAGGCAGCTTCTGAAATGTCATCTTCCACAAAGGCTTCCAGGAGTAATCAGAGAAGAAGTGATGGATTCCTCCCAGTCACTCAGGACGGGTTACTCCCACAGTTATTCTCTCTGATTTCCACTCAATTACACTTGCCTCCCACGCCTAAAACATTATATTTCTACGCATCCGTGTTCTGGCTTATAGTTTTTACTCAGCTTTGCAAAGCATCTGCATCCTATCATCTATACATTCCCAGAAGGCCGCAACCATATTGGTTTGATACTCTTACACAGCATTTATAGAGTGTAATCACATGACAGATAAATAATTTTGGATGAAGACTCAAGAGTCCCAGGGGTGGGGGAAGCAGGTGGTAGTTGTTTTATCATTTGTCATCATGAGGAAACATTGCATTTACAAATTTGACTTCAATGACCATCTGTTTAGCACCTACTTTGCACAGACCAGTAAAAGGAAGTACCATGGTCTAATAGAAAGAGTGCTAAATTTGGGAGCCACAGTTATCTGAGTCAAATATGGGCTGCATTTACTACCTTTCTGAACTTGGTTCAAGGATTAAACCTCTCAAGGCCTTTGTTTTCTTATTTTGCAAAACATAGTTGGTTGGACTAAATTTCCAATAAGGTCCTATCTAGACCCAAGTGAATGATTCCATGCACTGGGGGGGAAGGAAGAAAGACCAGGAATAGGGCTTGGGATGGAAGGCCATTTGGGATTTTCTTGTAATTGGAAACCTTTAATGAAGAAACTCACTCTACTAATACAGATGACCACCTGCTATGTGATGTCATCTTAGAGAGTTGCCTGCAGAAGTTGTTACTTGCCCTTGTTCACAATAGAAAAAAGACTTGAACTTTAGCTTTCTTGACTCAATGGTTGGTGTTCTAGCTGGTAGCCATAGCTGCCCCTCATTATCTTAAAACTAAATGATAGATTGTGATTTTAATGTGTAAAGTGTTTTATATACATTGTCTCCTTTAAGTATCACAATAGCCCTGACAGGTATGTACTACAGGTTTTATTTTCTTCATTTTGAAGATGGGGATACTGAAGCTTGGAGAATTTAAATCACGTGTCCATTTTTACACAGCTATTATAAAATGGAAGGCTACAAACTGGAGTCTTCGCGATTCCATGCTGCTTATAGAAACATCAAAACCATTAAATAAGACAAAATCCTTCTACTTTCAAGAGTTTCACAGTCTAGAAAGTAAATAGGTTATATCAACAAATACAAAAGATCCATCTGCCAAACACCTATCAAGGGTCTGTACTCATTGCTTTCCATTTCTCACCCCATAATCACTTTAAAAGCCCTTGCCATCTGGCTTCAGAACCCACTACTTTACTACTGTTCTTCTCTGAAATGTTACTGAGCTTCTTTTAACTGCTAAACTCTGTGGTCTTTTCCTCCATCAGTCCTCATCCTCCTTGACATTTCTGCATTGTCATGTTTGAATAACCTTCCTTCTGAATATACTTTCTTCTCTTGATTTCCACCTTGTTTCTTTCCAGTTCCTCCAAGCTAACTGACCTCTCCAACTCAATCTCCTTTACTAGATCACATCTGTTTCAAGGTACCTATTCATAAATGCCTGCAGTCTGTGTCCTGGTTTTATCTTTCTAAAGGCTTTACCTTGATTTTCTCATTAGCTCTAAATAGATGACTACAAAATAAAAGTATCAAGAATTCAGTTATTGTACAATCTCCACCTGAATACCCTATTGACATCAAATATACAACAAAATTTAAAGGCATTCTAGAAAAAAAAACAAGCATCCAGCCCAAGGAAAGCTATTTTCCCTGAAAGAGTATTCAAGTAATTACAGATAACCTATCTTTTTAGGTGACTGTGATTCAAACAGACTGAAAAGGTCATCTAGTTTATCCTACTGCATTCAGTTAGAACTTTACATTGATATATTTAGACATAAAAGAATCGTGTTTTTTGATGACCTTCAAAGGAGATTCTACAATTCTCTCTGGAATTCTAATATTCACTGTCTGACAATTCTTATATTGTTGATATAAAATAAGCATTGGCCTAGGGGTCAGAAGACTGATCTAGTCTCACATCTGTCTGTGCCTATCTGTGCAATTTCAGGTCAATCTAATTATAGTCCAATATGGAAATTATGTTTTCCATGTTTTCTGAATAAGACTACTTTGACAACTAAATGAAATACTGGAAAAGCAGAAATAATTAATTAATATAGAAATTATATATTACAGTATTATTATTATTATTATTATTATATCGTTTCACCCTTTAGACCCTGTATTTTCATTGGTACAGTGAACACCCATTGTGAAAACTTTCTACCAATACAAATTAGACATTTATCTATAATTTATATCTTAAAATGTTACTTGGGAACTTTGAGATATTTTGACTTGCTCATGGTTACATAGCCAGGTATCACTGGTGACAATAGTTGATCTCAAGATATCTTGACTCCAAGTTCAGACTTATATTAACCAGGCCATATTGTTACCATATACAAAATTTAACTGAAATATTTAATATTCATAATATGTAACTGAAATCCAAAGTACAGTCTAGTAAGATTATAAAGGGTATTTTCCAAAATTTATGAAATGACACTGCAATTTTAGCCATTGAAGAGATTTCTCTATTGGGGGCTGAAGAGAAGTTGAAAGTTATGTTGCCTTGAATCCTGACAAGACAGAATTTTCAATGTATGCAAAATATGCTCAATTTAAAAATGCCCAAAAATCAATTCTCAATAAAAATACAAAACTATGTTGATTATTAAAAATTGGGGGGGGGGCATGGATTAGCTGGTTAAAAACTTTTGAATCACATGGTACTGAGAGCACCTTGCTTTACTTTGTAAAGGAAACAGTAAGCAAATTTTGCTTTATATATGTACATGCATATATATATATATATATATACACACACATACATACATGTATGCATATGTACTTATAAATGCAGATATACATACACATAGGTACACATGTATATATGAGCTGATAACTGAGTTTCTTTCTTGAAACATTATCACTGTAATATACTCCTTCCAACACATTCCCCAATCATATCTTACAAATACATATGAATAATTCATTTGTCAAGGCCAGTGCTAAGATTTCAGGTGTTTCTCACCTCTATGAATCAGTAAGTTTGTTAGGGGGTTCAATCCAAAGGGTCATTGGTTATATAATGTAGGTCTCATGCTTCTCTTGCAATCAGATAGACAATTATGAGGGCAACAAGATTTCGTCCATGTAAGGGAAAAAAGTAAAACACAATTAAGAGATGCTCACTGGCCTAATTTGTTCATCAAAAAAAGATGGTCCAGGGCCTTTCTGCCACTTGCATTAATAAGCATGTGTTCTGGATAGAAATAATGATTGCATTAACAGAAATTACTTCTGAAGCTAAGTAGAGTGTATTCTATAGTGATCTCTATTTTATTTATTTATTTTATATGACTGCTCTTAGTATAAAGTATTTTCATTTAGAGGGATAGAATGATTCTACTTCTATTAATAAACTACCATTTGTCTTCTATCTACAAAATGGCACTAACTTATAAAACTCAATCCTGCATAGTCCTGGGGCCAGAAGATGGTATTCATAATTGAAAGGCACATGCAAGACAAAGCCTTCCTTTTAGCCAATAATTACTGTATCTTTCCCCATGGAACATTTATAGATTATTCTGTAACACAGAGAACATTTGGATGTCTCTAGCTTCCCTACTCCCATGCTTTGGCTCCTCCATTTAGCCTTTTGTTGAGGTATCAATTAAATATGGGGCAGCCAAAAGGCAAGTAATAAAAGTCAGGCAGATACAAAATGAATCAATGCCCCTAAAATGTCAAAAATTGTTTGTATTCCAATATTCTGTCTTCCTTGAAAATTGAGCATTTATAATTAGCAGAAGTACCATCTGTCAGAGAGTAGAGGATTGTTGGATATGTTATCTCTAGTTCTAGGTCTGCCATTAACTGAGAGTCACTTTGGGCAAATGAGTTAACCTCCTTAAGTATTACTTTCCTCAACTTTAAGATGTCATTCTAAGTCTCTTTTAGTTCTAAACATCTATGATGGTATTATTAACATATATGTTGCTAACTCAGCAGTAGTCTGCATAGTGGCTGGACTGACAGACTTGGAGTGAGCAAGACCTAGTTTTAGTCAGTCAGTCAATGAATATTTATTAAATTAAAATTATGTGCCAGGTACTGTGCTAAGTGATTGATAAGGAAAAGTCTTGCGTTTGACTCATATCTTTTCAATAACCCCAGTAAACTCTCATAGATTAAATTAAGGATTATGTGCTCCAGTGAGAAAAATAAAGCAATCAAGTTTAGACAAGGAGAAATAGAAATACTATCACCAGGTATATCCTAAAAATCTTAAAACAGAATAGGCAATGTAGAAGATGAGTGCATTTTCAGCAGAAGAACCAGCTGGTATAGAGTGTTGAGCCTGGGGTAAGAAAGATCTGAGCTCAAATCTAGCCTCAGAAATTTACTCGGTATGTTACCATAGGCAAATCCCTTAACCTATATCTTCCTTAATTTCCTCAACTGTAAAATAAGGATAATTATAGCATCTAATTTAGAGTATTATTTCAAATATCAAATGGGATAATATCTGTAAAGTGCTTAACACAGAGCCTGGAAAAAATTAGGTGCTTAATAAATGTTTATTCTTTTTCAACCCTCTTTCCCTTTTATTATTTGACAGAGGAGCGTAGGAGTGTAGTGTTGCAAATTATGTCTGTTACATTATGAACCTCTGAATTTACTAATTCCTGGTTTTACCAGATGAAGTCTTAAGGTCAGTCTTCCAATTCAATCATGTCTCTTTGCTGGTCTTTATACTTCTTATACTTATTCTTCCTCTGCACCTTTGCTAGATCTATTCTTTGTCATCTGAAATTCTGCCTCCTCTCTCCCAAGACCTTTTTCCTACATCCTCCTAGAAGCAATTCATGTATTTAAAAGCCCCCCCCCCCCCAAAAAAAAGAGCTGGCTGTGGTGCTGAATTTCGGCTAGTGTGGGGAAAACCCTCATTGACTATCTGTAAGAGCAATCCAAAAGAAGAATGAGCCAACATGGGTGATCCTCAAACATAGCCTGGATTCCACTTGGAGTTGTTGTTGAGTGAGTTTTTAGTCTTTGTCTCTGAGGCCCAATTCAGTTTTTGATTCTGTGATTTTTGGGTTATTCAGAATTCCATCAATCTCTTTAAGTATTTAGTACCCATACATTTAACGATGTTGATTTTAGTCATCATGATGACTGACCTGTAGAACTTTAATATGTATAAAGTGCTTTGCATCCATTTTCTCATGAGCCTCTTATAAACTGTGGAAGGCAGATTTGATTCACCTGGTTTTGAAATGAGGAAACTGTGGCCTACAGAGGTTATGCTCATTGATTAAAAATAAACGAAAAAGCATTTATTGAGTACTAAGTACATTCAAGGAAAGTATGTTAAATATTGGGAATACAAAGACAAAGGTGAGCCAGCACTACCCTAGAGGATCATACATTCAAATATGTGGTTAGGGAATAATCCCAGTGTTCTCCTTTCTTTAAGGCCTACTGATGGCACACTCTTCATTTGAGATGATTTTTAATTTTTTTAGTGTTCTTGTGAGAGTGGCAAAGGAGAAGTCTCCTTCTAATTATCTACATCCTTTGGTCTCTCATTAGTAACTGCTGTTGTTAAATAGAGATAGAGCTATTTCAGAGAAAACTGTACCCAATTATTATTAATTACAGGGAGGGATTAGATATTTCAAAGTAATAGGTAATAGGATTCTGAGCTTTGGATTCTACTGTAAGCAGTTCAAATATGTTGTCTGTTGATAGTCACTGTAAATAGTGTGCAGCTGACACATTTTTAATTGCTTATGCATTGAGTTAATAATACCTTATCTTTACACAGTAATTTTACTTTTCAAAAGTACTTTAGTTTGTGTATATATACATATAAATCTCCCCCAAAAAATCAGTTTGCTAGAGAAAGGATCATGAACAACATTAAGAAACAAAGAAGCCAAAACACAGAGAAGGTAATACATTTCTTTCAGGCCAGACAGCAAAACAGTACTAGAACATTAGGTCTCTATATCTCTGGCAATTTGTCAGTCAATTAGTCAATAACTGTTTATTACTGCACATTGCTTAATGCTTAGAAAGCAAAGGAGCTTACGGTAAAACAGAAGAATAGTGTGCCTTGAAGAAGGGCATACACAATCAGAACATTCCTCTCCTGCTTTCGTAATGTGGAGAAATGATTTATCACAGTGTGATATGAAATGTTTTTAATTTCTTTTCTTCGATATGTTTTTTGCTAGTGAATAGAGATTTAAAAAAAAAACTTTCTTGAAACTACTTTTTGTGTCCAGAGCCATTCTTGATATCTGTGGGTTCTCTAACACTTATTTCTAGATAAGAAGATTGTTCCTGTATACGAATGAATGAATCTCTCCAAGAGTTGTAAATATGTCAGGGAGCCATCTTTGTGCATCTTTGTCTTCTAGTGGAATGGAACTTCAACAACCTAGTCACAGAGGTTTATTGGGCAGCTAATACGCATAGCCCTGTATGAGGTGCCCTATTCAGTCATGATAGAAAATATTTGCCAAGGTAAGGTGTTGGGGGAGAGATAACAATAAGTAAAACAGGTTCTGTACTGTAAAAGGCCTTCAATAAAAGGAAGATAGAGCTATGAAACCTGATGAAGAATAAGGGAAGACTTCATAGATCAGGAAGTATTTGAGCTGAATAGAAAAAAATCTGGCCTTCAATAACTTTCAGATTGGGCAAATTATTATGCTATTTCTATTTATAATGACCATACAGTATAATAATAATAATAATAACTCATATCATGCTTTAAGGTTTGTACAACACTTTACAAAGGTTACATTGTTTGGTCCTCAAAATTTCATGTGGAAAGATGAAAGAGAAGGAGGTGACATGTTTTTATCCTACTCCCACCAGTGATACATATCGCCACGAAAGGAATTTAGAAAAGGAATCTTAGAGTGACATGGGTATTAAAATCTATTGTATTTCTCCTGAGAAAGCACAGAAATACATGTTTAATTTTTCCTGTTTTATGGAAGCTTGCTCTTCTGTGCTCGAAATCACAGATAGAATAAAAAAGATGGACTTGATTCTGTATGTGGGTAGAAGGAGAGGATAAAACAACAAAGGCAAGTTGGTCAGAGTCTCCCTGGGTAGTCCTGTTTCAGAAAGCTCTGAAAGATCAGTAATAAGTGTAAAAAGCATGCTTCCCTGCTCAGCTCATGTGTTGCTGGGAAACTTTCCAGCAAACGGAAAAACTTCTTAACTGCCTATTACTAGTCCTGAGAGCCAGCATGAAAGAAAAATGTGAATCCAAGGGAGAAATAACATCAGCCAGGCCTCCAGTGCTTCCTATTCCTCCTTCCCACTGTGCAGACTATAAAAATAAAATTCCTGGAGCTTTTATGGAGCCAGCAAACACTAAATAATGTGCAGCTGCCTAGGCCACCTGTGCATCTTCTGTTGCAGCCAAAACAATCTCTTCCTGATCATGGGCAGCTCACAGCTCACAATATGGCCGGGTCAGGCCCAGAGGGAAAGCCTTTCGCTCATATACCTCTGTTTCCATGGGTTTCTCGGGGTAAGCCAGTGAATCTTCTGTATTTACCCTTACCCTTTTTCTATTGCTTCCCCCAGTGGTTTTATAGGATATGGTGTATCAGCCACTGCTGCCATGTCATTTGTCTTCATGCCAGCAATTTTGAATCAAATCCCCCAAACTCAGACAATAGGATGTGAGTATTATTTGAAGCTTTTACCAGGAGACCCTGGTGAGAGATGTGTTCAGGAATCATCCTTTAACAAATAAATAAATAAAATAAGGGGACAGAAAATAATTAACATTCACAGCATGTGTGATTTTTTGGAATCATCTGACACATACTTTTCATCAAAAAGAAGACAGTATCTACATGTGTTGTTTGCTATTATAGAATCAAACCAGAAACATCTCTTGAGGACTTAATATATAAGGATTCTGTTTTCATTGATGGATAGTTATGGCTGAAAGATTCCTATGACCTCAAAATTGTAAGGGACCGGGGGCAGCTAGGTGGAGCAGTAGATAAATCACTGGCCCTGGATTCAGGAGGACCTGAGTTCAAATATGGCCTCAGACACTTGACACTTAACTAGCTATGTGACCTTGGGTAAGTCACTTAACCCCAATTGCCTCACCAAAAAAAATAAATTATAAGGGACTTCAGAAGTTATCAAGTATGAACTAACTGCATTTAATGGGAATTTCCCCTACAAGATCTGAAAGAAGTGGCTATTCATTTTCTACTTACAGACTTCTCAAAAGGAGCACTTTTTACCATGGCAGTTCATTGTCTAGCTGTCTAGATTGCTAATAGAATTGTTCTAATAAAAAAGAAAGTGGATGAATATCATAATATTTTATATTTGTTGAACTCTTTATACTTGTCAAAAAATTAATCTTTAGCACAGATAACCCTGTTCAATGACTCTCATTATTAATATCAAGAAGCACAAAACAAAGTAATACTCAACAAAGGTATTTGCCATAGTTACAAAGGATATACCTCCTACCCAACACTCCATATCCCATCCCAGAGCATAGCTTGTTGCCTAGGCCTAGAATGCATCTTCTTATAATCCTTTGTTTCCATCAAAATTCAACTAAGGGGCCATTTTCACTTGAAAATGTTTTGTTACCTCAAGATGTCAGATGCTGGTGCATGCTCCCACTTTGCCAAAAGTTGCGTTGTAGGTATTTTTATATATTGAATTTATACATATATATGTACTCATTGTCTACCCCAGTTGAGTGTAAACTCCTTGAGGGCAGAGACTATTTCTTTTTGTATCATGAGTGCCTAGCATAATTCCTGTCCTGTAGTAGGCACTTGATAAATGTTTCCTGATTAATTAGATTCCTTTCAGAGGTACTCCTGTTGATGAATCATAGTTATGATGTTTTGTTGAGACCATCAATTTTGACAAAATTACAAAATCTACCCTATCAAATCTGTGATTATTCTAAAGAGAGCAATCATTTTGAAAAAAAAAATCCACTAAATGATTAAAAATTAAAATTATGACATACAGCTGAGTTGGTGATTAGTATATAATATTAGTACATAGATGAGTACATAAATCTGGGACAGGTACTAGAGATGAATAAGCTGAGCCCAGAGTTAAATAGGCAGGAGAGAGTAGGCTGGGATGCATTTGGGAACCTGCACATTTGTTTCTGACATTCCATGCCTCAGATGACCCAACAAAGTAAAATCAATTACATTTGAGAATATGGAGGGAGTTATATTGAGGAGAAATTAGATTAACAGATTTTTTAATTTAAGGACAGACCTTTTTCACATCATTCCCTCTGAATAAAATGTCCTCCACCTTGTTTCTCATAAGGACTAAAGACCCTTTTAGTCTCAGTTCGTTTCACCTCCTCTGTGATAGTTTCATTATGACTGCCCTACTTTTGATCTCCTTTCAATCCTTGTAGCCCTTTCTGTCTGAACCAATCATTTGACACTAATATAGTGAGGTAACTTGTAGCATTGTCTTTTTACATATGTGTTCATTCTCCTGGTACTAGGAATATGTCATAACTATCTACACTGTACCCAGTAGATGCTTAATACATTGTCACCATTTCTCCTCCCTATGTCTCACAGATTAGAGAAGTCAGTGACTATGCTTGATAATGTGTAATTTAAAATTCTAAATATGAGTTCTAATCTGTCCCACCCAGTTTGGGGGGAAACTGATTAAAATCACTGATAAACAAATTTAGGTTTTGTAAGGGTTTATTGAAAGATAGTAAAAGAAAGAGAAAGATTGAGAACAGAGTTCCTATAACCTGACGATCCTAAACTTCCCTAGCTTCCACTTTTGAAGTCCTCTGCCACCACCATGATCTCTCCAACCAAAAGAGCCTGAGCTCTCTGCACAGCCTCCACTTCCTCCATTCTCTTCCCCTCCCATAAATGGGAGGTTCTTCAAGCTGATTGGTTGACTGGGCCTGAAGGTGGTCAAAGTTCAATGTTGTTAGCTTCTGAGAACAATTACTTTCTTAAGTACCCTTAAGTACCAGCCAGATGTGCTTACACACTAGTAAGAGGTCAACAGTCAGTTGCCTTATCTAATTCAATCAGTTTAAATCTCCAGGTGGGTCCCTGAGTATCTGCTAAATCCATTATCTTAACACAATAAAAATAATTATATTTGTCTTTATTAAAACATGTATAAAGATAAATAGAAAACAAGTGATTTGAGGTAGGAGTAAACTTCACAGGAAGTTTCATAGAGGAGATGGAACATGAGCTAAGCATTGAAGAGAGGAAAGAATGTATCATCATAGACTGAGTTGAGGAAATATGTTTTAAACATGTGGGTAGGCTTACATAAATGCAGAAAGCCACAGAATAGAATATGACTTTGGATATGGGCTAGTAGACCAGTATAATTGAAATGTTCAATACATAAGGGAGTTTTTGTTGTTGTTGTTGTTGTTTGAGGGAGTACATTAGAAGATAGAATGGAAATAGATTTCTCAGGCCCTTGAATATTAGGATTAAGAGTTTCCATTTTACTCTAGAAGCAACAAGAAACCACTAGATGCTTTTGACCTTAGATTGTACACATAAGAGTGAGGTGAGAGATTAGGAACCTGTGATCTGGTTAGACCTGTACCTTAGAAAGATGCTTTTGGCATCTGTGTAGATGATGGATTATAGAGGGAGGAAGAATGGAACCAGGAATACTAGTACAGTAATCAAGGTGAGATGTGATTGATCCAGATAAATGGGACTCTTAGACATCTTAAATAAAGTATCTGCTTCAGAAAGTTTTCTCTATTCCAAATGAAGTGGTTCTAATTTCCTTATTTTTTGCTCAAATCCTGTTTTCTCTCCAAAAGATTTTTTAAGTGGCTCCTAGCATGGTTTTTATAAGAGTAGCTAGAACAGGACAGATTAAAAAAATGTTGTAGGCTAGAAAAGAGATCTAACACTTGGTTGAATATCAGGGTGGAGATGGAATGAAGGAATAAAAAGTTGAGAATGACTCTGAGATCATGAACCTAAGGTATCAGAAGGATGATAGAGACTACAAAGAGAAATAGGGAAGCCTTGAGATAGGGAGGATTTGTGAGTGTGTGTGTGTGTGTGTGTGTGTGTGTGTGTGTGTGTGTGTGAGAATGAGTGGTGAAAAGATTAAGATTTCTGGCTGGACATGCCTGGTCAAAGAAATAGAATTGAAATAAATAAATAAATATGTATTTGTTTGAGGATCCATAAATGAAGATAGTTCTTGACCTCAAGAAAATTGTGGTTGAACAGAGTAGGTAAGACAAATAAAAGCATAGGTGTTGATATCATAAGAGAATAGGTAAAGTTGAATTGTATTTGAGAGATTTGAGGATTTTACTTATAGCTTCTGAAAATTAAGATAATGTTCAACAAGGAGGTAACACCATCTTAAAAGAATCAAGATATTTCATAAGGTGGAGATGTTGGAGAAGACATTTCCATGAAAGAAATAAATATTGATTTGAAAAAGGTCAGGATGATATCAGGAGTCAGTAAATTGTACAGATGTAATGGGCATGAAAGAGAATAAAAGTCAATAAATTCGGGAAGGTAACTTGGAGACCCTCTGGAGGGACTCTAGTGATGGAATAAGGAATTTGCCTCTTACTGACAATAAGGATCTAAAGAAGGTTTTTTCCTTCCTTTTTTTAATTAACTAAGTGATGTAGTCAGGACCCCGTTTGAAGATTAATTTCATTTTGTTATGAAGAAGATAAAGAGGAGAAATTGCAGAGAGGCAAAAAAGACCTATCTATGAAGACAACATGAGGCACAAGTGAGATGTAATCATGGTTTCAGTCAGTGTGGTAAAAGGTTCTATTGTGGTGAGACAGAGGCCTGTACTTGGAGATAGGAAGATTTAAGTTTGAATCTTCCCCATGTACTTGTGAACTATATAATTCATGGCAAATGACCTAATCTCTCAGTGCCTTAGTTGTCTGTGAGATTTAAAATTGGATATTAGATCATAAATCTCCCCTACTTAACCCTTCCCTTAATTCATCTCCCAGACTAGTAAATGGAAGAAGCTTCTGGTTTTCTAGATAGAGCCTTTATTGTATATAAGGTGTTGTTGATTAGAAGGATAGGAAAACAGAAATACAGTACAAATCGTCTTAAATCTAGGCTGTCTATATTCCTTATAAAAACTCACCAAACCGATTTAGGCCACCTTTGGAGTGAGTCAGACCGTCTGTGCCGCGCCGCCCGGAGTCCCGCCAAGCCGGCAAAAAAGGCTACTCCCGTTCTCTCCACCCCGGAAGTCAAAAAAACCCGGCAGGCAGTCTGACATGCGCAGCAGGCGCACTGTACCTGGCAGGCAGTCTGACATGCGCAGCAGGCGGACTGTACCCGGCAGGCAGTCTGACATGCGCAGCAGGCAGACTGTTCATCTCCTCCCCAAAAGGGTGGTCCTTGAAAAACTGGCGTCTTTCACTTATCCTAACCGACTGTTAAAAACTTTCATATTTTACCACATTTCCCCCCTTTGCTTCCTCAAGAAACGGAATGTTTCCTTGATGGAACAGTAAAAAGAATATAATAACTTTTGCTGACTAATAATATGCGAACAACAATACAGAAAAGGAAGAGAGGAAAGTTTTGTCCAGAGGGGCGATTTTTTTTTTTTTCCTCATGAACCGACGCTTTGACATTAGTCTTGCAAAGGGAGAGCCTCTGCAGAGAGTACATGTTACAGATAGTATATAACAGAAAGGAGATAGTAAAAGCTAATAAAGCAAAACAGTTCATATAAAGTCTCTGAGTTCTCTTGTCTTCTTGAAGTGGTAAGATGTCATCAGGAGGAAACTGGATTCTGGTCTGGAAAACTGGATTCTGGACTCTGGTCTGGAAAGCTGGATTATCTTCTTTAACTGTTTGAATTGCTGTATTTTTAAAACCTTAGCATAGCATTGTCAATGATCAAATTAATAAATTCCATTACATTCCCTCCTTTATATGGTTAGACTTGTAATAGAGGGTTGAGGTAGTTATGCAATGTGTAACACTTTTTACCACCATGTGTCTGGATCAAAGCCAAATTTAGTATGTGTTCATGACACCTGAAAATGTTATGGAAAGGTTATCATACCATATCTCATGGTTCTGAGACAGCCAGTGATTGTGCTAGGCCACAGGTGAATTCAACTGAGTGAGATAAAAAGATAAATAAGTTCAGTTAAATTAGGTTAAATTAGGAGGGAGAGAGGATGAATACTGGACTGTGCCTAGTAATTGTGCTCTACATAGTCACCATCATAAGCAAACCATGGACTTACGTATACCTGTCTCTCCTTTTGTTGCACATATATTCTCTCCAGGGCCTGCGTCAGAGTTCACAGCAAGTTAGTCTCTGAAATGATAAGTTTCCATATTTCTGAAATCTCATTAATTTCACCAAAGACAATATGATGGTAAAAATGTGTGCTATGCTGCATAACTGAGAATATATTAGTGATATATACAATAATTCCAAACCATACCCAGAGTATAATGACATATAAATAATAAACGAATGTAAATAGCTGATTATATTAGACATTGTTACATAATCTTCTTTTAGACATTATTACATAATCTTCTTTTAGCAAGTAGACCACATCATCTTATACATGAATTCTCTGGTATAACAGTAGCAGATACTTAAAGTGGTGATTAATTCATCAAAAAGAAATAAGACTTCAATTAGCAAGATTCAATATTCAATGTTTTCAGTGAGGTATCAAGCAATTTCTGGTACTTTTTAGTTAAACAGAACAACATACAAGAGAAAGGAGAAAAATAAATAAATAAAACAAAACTCATTAGAACTCATGGTTCTCTCAAAAAGAAAGAGTAAATAAAAAAAAAGAAGAATTCTGGTAGCTTCTGAGGCCCGATAGCCTCACCCACAGCATATACTTAAAATGTCTTTGAATAATCACTTAGTTTACAAAATTTAGTTTTAAAGAAAAGCAAAAGAAACAAAAGTAAAAAAAAAACCAAAGCAAAACCAAAAATAAAAAATAAAAAGCAAAAGATTCGCTAAGCACCCTTTTGTGCTCTTAAAGAACTTAAAGGTGCAGTCAATTCCAGGTCTTTTCAGTGCCTTTCAAAAGTCAAAACAAAAACAAAAAAACCCAAAAATTAATAAAATAAAAAAAAAAAATAGTTGAGGTAGGCCAGAAAACTAGGCCATGTACTTCAGTGCTTTTGCCTGTAGAAGGAAATGCTTGTTAAATTATAAGGTATTTAAGCTGCTAGAGTTTGGGGTATGCCACATTGTTTTAACTGGTTCCCCAATTCTCTGCATGCCAAAGTGGCAGGGGTTTCTGAATTGTCATTGATCTTTCTAATGCTGTCATAATGTTCTTTATGGTAGAAAATGTGGAGTTCTGTAGCATCAGTTTTGTCTGTGCCACTGATTTTCAATAAAGGCTGATTTAATTGATGAACCACAACATTCAGCTGATGCTGCTTAGCAAATGCTACAATTGTATCATTTCCTCCCCACTTTCCAAATTTCTTTAATTCATCAACATATTCTTCAAAAGGGGAGTCATTTACTATAAAAGACTCAAACTCTTGTCTATGGTTAATCATATAAGAAGCAGCTTCTTGTCTGTGTCTGAGATGATTTCTACAGTGACCTTCTAGCTGGTCTGCTAAAGCCCTAAAAAGGCAATTTCCGTCTCCTGATACTTTACGAAGACTGAGTCCCAAAGCATTTAACTGATCAGTGGGATTCTTAAATGGGAACTTCCTGTTTCCTCTGAACTTTCTTTGCTCTTTAACAGTTGCTATCGTTAGGGTTTTTACCTCTTTAGCGTCTACCTCAGGTCTATCTGAAATCTCTTCACCTATGAATGGTGCAGGCTTTATATGAGAGCAATGAATCCATGAGTCTTTTTCACCAATTTTAATGGCGGTAGGAGTTGTCAATAATACCTGAAAAGGTCCTTCCCAGGCAGGTTGAGTTCCACTGGTTCTCTGAAAATTCTTTACATATATTTTATCTCCTGGGTTGAAGTTATGCAATGAAAAGTCTAATGGTCCTGCCTGGACCACAGCTCCTGCCTCATGGAGTTCACGTAGCCTGGTCTGTAATTCCTGTATATAGGAAGCAACAGAAGTATCACCTCCCACCAGTGATGTATAAACTGGGGAAAAAGTTTTAGCTTGGATAGGAGGGTGACCAAAAAGCATTTCATAAGGAGATATATGAAGTTCTCCTCTTGGTCTACTTCGTAGATAGAATAATGCCAATGGTAGAACATCAGGCCATTTCAAATGGGTTTCAGTACATAATTTGCCAATCATACTCTTAAGCTCTTTATTCATACGTTCGACTTGGCCTGAACTTTGTGGATGGTAGGGCGTGTGGAATTTTGGAGTCACTCCCAAGAAAGAGTAGATTTGGGATAAAATCGAATCAGTGAAATGTGTGCCTTTGTCAGAATCGATGCGGGCTGGTGGGCCAAAACGAGGTACTATCTCTTTAAGAAGAATTTTGGCAACAAAGGCAGCTGTGGCTCGGGGGCTGGGAAAGGCCTCCACCCACCGAGTGAGCTGATCAACTATAACAAGGCAAAATTTATAATGTCCTGCTTTTGGCATAGTAATATAATCAATTTGTAAGTGCTCAAAAGGTGTATATGCTAGAGGACGCCCTCCATAAGCTTTGACCTTAAAAGCATACTGATTATAAGACTGACATGTGGAGCAGCCCGAGCAGATTCGAGATGCTGTATTAGTCACACCTGGTGCTATCCAGGTTCTCTTAATAGAGTCTACAATGCCTTGTGTACCAAAATGGCCTTTTCTGTGAACAGAGAGGCATACCTGGTGGTAGAATTTCCGGGGAAGAAATGGCTTACCTTCCGGAGACACCCAGATGCCATTGATCTGTTTCGCCTTAAATTTCTTTTTCCACTTTTCTACTTCAGAATCGTCATAGGTTAGGTTGGAAGGAATATCCTCAGAAGGTGAAAGGTTAAATACATGTTCAGGAGCTTCTAATGCAGCAAGCTTGGCTGCAGAATCGGCTCGTGCATTTCCCTTTGAAACAGGATCACTATTCCCTGTGTGGGCAGGGCAATGTACAACGGCTAGGGAAGAAGGCAGTTTTAGGGCATCTAAGAGGTCCTTGATAAGGTCCCCATTGGCAATAGCCTTGCCCGAGGATGTTAGAAAGCCTCGTTGACGCCAAATCATACCAATAAAGTGGCATATGCCAAAGCCATATTTCGAGTCAGTAAAAATGGTGGCACTCTTATCTTTAGCTATATTACAGGCCTGTGTAAGAGCCACAAGTTCAGCAGCCTGTGCACTAAAATGGGAAGGCAGAGAAGCTGCCCAGAGGGTGTCATAATCAGAAACTACAGCAGCTCCAGTAAAACGGGTTCCCTCTCTCATAAATGAGGAACCATCTGTATAGAGGACAAGATCAGGATTTTCTAAAGGTGTATCAAAAAGATCATCACGGGGTTTTTCAGCCATATCAACTAAAGAAGCACAGTCATGCAACGGTTCCCCCGAGAATGGTAAGTTAGGGAGTAGTGTTGCTGGATTAAGAACTGTGCAGCGTTTTAAAGTGATATTCTCATTACCTAACAGGGTTATTTCATACTTAGCCAGCCTTTGATCTGAAAAGGCTTGTGTCCTGTGACGTAGTAAGAGAGCCTCCACTTCGTGAGGGCATTGCACAGTTAGAGGGTTACCTAGGACCAAATCAGAGGCTTTTTCTACCAAAAGCGCTGTGGCCGCCACTGCTCTAAGGCAAGGTGGCGCTCCAGCCGCTACAGGGTCCAGCTGAATTGAATAGTAGGCTATAGGACGTTGGTTAGGCCCCAGTGACTGAGTCAGGACTCCAGAAGCCACCCCCCTTTGTTCATGCACAAAGAGAGTGAAAGGCTTACTATAATCTGGCAGTCCTAGGGCAGGTGCTGATAACAAGGCCCGTTTTAATTCTTTTATGGCTGAGAGATGCTGGGGATCCAACTGTAAACTGTCTGGAACAGAACTTTTTGTAAGAGCTATGAGGGGTTTAGTAATTTCACCAAAAGAGGGTATCCATGAGGGTTCGAGTCCCTTCGTGGTCGCCAAACTGTGAGATTTAAAATTGGATATTAGATCATAAATCTCCCCTACTTAACCCTTCCCTTAATTCATCTCCCAGACTAGTAAATGGAAGAAGCTTCTGGTTTTCTAGATAGAGCCTTTATTGTATATAAGGTGTTGTTGATTAGAAGGATAGGAAAACAGAAATACAGTACAAATCGTCTTAAATCTAGGCTGTCTATATTCCTTATAAAAACTCACCAAACCGATTTAGGCCACCTTTGGAGTGAGTCAGACCGTCTGTGCCGCGCCGCCCGGAGTCCCGCCAAGCTGGCAAAAAAGGCTACTCCCGTTCTCTCCACCCCGGAAGTCAAAAAAACCCGGCAGGCAGTCTGACATGCGCAGCAGGCGCACTGTACCTGGCAGGCAGTCTGACATGCGCAGCAGGCGGACTGTACCCGGCAGGCAGTCTGACATGCGCAGCAGGCAGACTGTTCATCTCCTCCCCAAAAGGGTGGTCCTTGAAAAACTGGCGTCTTTCACTTATCCTAACCGACTGTTAAAAACTTTCATATTTTACCACATGTCTCATATGTAAAAATGTAGGTGATACCTACGTCTGAGGATTATTGTGAGGATCAAATGATTCATTACAACATATGTACTTACATACATGCATGTGCATAGATATGAATAAATATATAGTATATATCATGTTTGCAGAAATTAAAGAACTATATAAATGTTGGCTATTATTAGTGGGAATCATATTTCAGAGGTGGAACTAATGGGACATGGACAATTGAGATTATGGTGGCATCAACCTTAATAAGGAAGATAATATAATGACAGCTAGCTTTTAGATAACACTTTTAGTTTTACAAAGTTCTTTACAGATATTATCTCATTTAATCTTCCTGATAGATGGGTGCTATTATTATCATAATTTTATAGCTAAGGAAGGAAGGGAGTAATAAGGAAGAAAAGAAACCAACATTTAGGGGAGCAGTTAGATGGCACAATGGATAAAGCACCAGCCTTGGATTCAGGAGGACCTGAGTTCAAATCTAGCCTCATACACTTGACACATACTAGCTGTGTGACCCTGGGCAAGTCACTTAACCCTCATTGCCCTCCAAAAAAGAAAAAAAAAGAAGCCAGCATTTATCAGATTCCTACTATCTTCCAGGCACTATGTTAAGCACTTTACAAATATATTTATCAATCCTCACAACAACCCTAGGAGGTAGGTACTATTATTATCTCCATTTTACAGTTGAAAAAACTGAATCAGATAGTTGTTGATAATATGACCAGAGGGGGCAGCTAGATGGCGCAGTGGATAAGCACCAGCCCTGGATTCAGGAGTACCTGAGTTCAAATCCGGCCTCAGACACTTACTAGCTGTGTGACCCTGGGCAAGTCACTTAACCCCAATTGCCTCACCAAAAATAAATAAATAAATAAATAAATAAAAATTAAAAAAATAAAAAGATAATATGACCAGAGTCATACAAGTATTAAGTGAACTCAGGTTTTCCTGACTTGGATCCAGAGCCAGTTCTCTATCACCTTCACCACCTAACTGCCTAGGTAAGAGAAAACTTTAGAGGGAATGATAGTAACTTCAATTTTGACTATGTAAAATTTGAATTGTTTAAAAAGGAATATGTTCAACAGTTTCAAATATAGAAATGGAATAGTAAATCCTAAATATACCTACTTTGGAATCATCTAAAGGGACAGGAATGATAATTGAAGTCATGAGAGCATAGTTGCCAAAGGAGAAAATGTCCAGAGGGAAGAGAAAATAACAGCAAAAGGAGGTGACCTAGAAAGAGCAGTCAGGAGAGTGATAAAAGAAATTCCTCTATTGTAATATTTTAAAATATATCCAATATCTCTAGCTAGCTACTCCTTAAGAGCAGGGCTTCTTAAAGTTTTTCACTTATAACCCCTTTTCACCAGATAATTTTTTTTTTACATGACCCCGGGTATATAGGTATATAAAATAGGCATTCATAACCTTTTACTGTTTTCAAATTTTTCAAGACCCCCACATTCAGTTATGTGACCCTATATGAGGTGATACCCACAATTTAATAAACTATGCCTAAGAGTTTCAGTAGGCCTGCTTTATGGAATAGATACCACTTGTAATTTAGCACATAAAGAGTTAAAACAAATAAATGTTTCTAGTCTACTTAAAAACAAACTACTCTCTAAAGTAAAATATGCCCCCTCCCACTTACCCCCAAGAGCTTTTGCATTCATTTGCTTAGTGAATCCTTTCTTTAAAGATGGTGATAAGTAAAATGAATCTACCAAGGGAAAAAAAAAAAGTAAGCCTCACTGAAATTCTGTCAAGCTTATCCTAAATTCAAAATAATTGGGTAAAATTAATGAAGTTTGACCATCAACCTTTTCACATTCACATATCTCTCTGTTCAACCCCAAAACATGGCTTTCTGGTGAGGAAGTTCTTCTTAGAATGGTCTTATAAATAGGAGTAACAATTTAAGCCTGGTATTTTAACTCTGTTTTATAACTTTGCCCTTTCTTGCAATTATCCCATGCATTTCAACTGAATGTTTTAATTTACTACTCTTGATCCTTGAGGCAATTTGTTCAGATGAATACAATTGAAGGTTTTTTTGATTGTTGTTGTTTTGTTATTTTGTTATTTTGGTTTGTTTCTTCTTTGTTTTTTTTGGGAAGAGGGGTAAATTAAAGAAATGTTTTAAGACATGTGCCCTGGAAATAATTTAGAAACTGGATCTTGAAGAGCATTCACTATTTGTGCAGCACAGACAAGGTCTAGATTATTGTCTCACCTTCCTGATAGTATTGTGTATGCTAAGACTTGAATTCAAGTCTTTTTTCTGGCATTGTGACTCTGATCAAACCTATTAACATTTCTCTACTCTAGCAAATTCTAACACTCTAAGTTGCAGAGAAAGAGCCAACCTTCACTGATAGAGTGAATCTCTTCACCTGAGGTTTCCCTCAACCAATGAAATCACAGATCCAGTCACTATTCCACTAGCCTGGTTTGTGAGTCCACTGTAAAATTCCAAATATTTGGGGAAAATCATACAGTGTTATTCTGGACATGTACTAGGTACATATATGTGTAAAATATGCAAATTTACTTCAGTGCATATATATTTGTACTACAAGGATCCATAATTGCATCCATGTTGGTGTTCTCACCATGAATGAAGAGCATAACACTTGCATATTTTAATGGAAGGTTCTCATGACTTGCTCCAACTCTAAAGAAAAATAAACCAATTTGCTGCCAGCATAGACCAACATGGATGGGTTATGTTTAACATTAAGGAAATAGCCACATTAATGAGATCACAGACCCATTGGAGTCACAAATTTTTAGAGGATGATGAAAGGTTAACTTGTGCTTTATAGACACTAACAGTATAATTCAGAGAACTGATCAATGAAGGTTAACGTGGCCAGGGAAGGTTTTGTGAAGAAGGTGACACTTGAACTGTTCTTAGAAGGATGGATGGCAGTAGAGTAGGTAGAGAAGAACAAGGAAGGCTGTTTAAGAAGAGGAATGAACTTGAAGGAAGCCACATAGACTCAAAACATCATACAATATTCATGAGACAAGGAGGATGCCTGCTTGACTCACTCTTCAACCTCACTTAATTCTAGTATCCTAGAGTTGGCAGAGACCTTAAAGGTCCATTTCTTCAACCTCTAAATTAATCAGGAATCACTTCTATATCATCCCAACCATCATCCCATCCCACCCAGAACCTATTTAACATGAAAAAATGCCCACTGCCTATTATGTGATGCCCCAATTACTGAATTTCCCTTTAAGAGAATTATAATTAAATGAAACTCATTCATTCTCTAATGGTTGATTGGTAACTGGTAGAAATGGTAATTATTTTTGGAGGCTCACTGTAGAGTAACAAATCTGAGATCATCTAGTCTACCCCTCAGAAATTATTTATTGTAATTTATTTTTTAAAATGAATTGATCCTCATAAAATAGGGTCCACAGGTTAAGAAACCCTACTCTAGATACATGTAGTCTGACACTTTTGGAAAGTATGGTTAATGAATGTATGTGGTATATGTGTGTATGTCTTTATAAGTGCAAAAATTAGCTTATAACTAAACTACAAATTCACCTATTTTATGAAGAAAATCTTTCTCCAGTTGACTTCTCAAATTCAGATGTTCCTTTTTTTAACCATATTTCTTTATATTTTTTACCAAGTTGATTAATACATCCTCAAATCTGATTTTCCTTGACAGCTCATTGGACATTTTTAAAAATTGATATATGTCTAGGGTTGTTGCTATTTCATTTGCTTTAGATTTCTTTCCCCCCACAAATGATAAACCTATGATGTACAAACTATACTGAGAAAAGAAAAAAAAAATCAGGTTTTGAGGGAGCAAGGTTGAACCACTGCAATATTCTAAGGAAAGTGATTCTTATAACAACACTTGTGACACCCATTAACCTTTGAAAGGAAAGCAGAGGGAGTGCCTTTCATACAGCCGGTCTATCCAAAGTCTTTTTGACACATTTGAGACTGTAATCTTGAAAGATCACCCAGATTAAGACCAAGGGTGTTGATGGTCCTTTCATGTTGCAGCTTCTATTGTTAATTGAAAATAAGTTTTTAAAAATATGGCAGATTTGTACCAAGTTAATTTGAGACCATCATGAAATTACTTAATCAAATAAAAGTCACAAGAAAAATATAATCAGAAACCTCAATCCTAAATAGGGATAAAGGTTTGAGGGATTCAAGTTTAAAGAATTCAGGTCACTAGTCATTTTCTTTAGAAGGTGGTGAGTACTATACAATAGAACGAGCATTAGACTATTTGGTCTAGGGAGTCAGGAGACAGAGTGGAACATTCCTTCTCTACCACATCTTCTCTGCTCCTCAATGTGCTCATCCATAAATTAGGAGACTGGATGAAATCTATGGTTTCTTGTAGCATAACATCTTTGAATATGTGGTACCAATCTTCAACAAAGGCAGCAAAAGTAAACAGCATATGTTGATCATTTAAAGGGTGAATGAAGGTAGACAACTTATATGAATGAATTTCCCTTTTCCCCAGATTTCTGGGGGAAGGATGACAGAAAGAGAAGCATTTTGGTGATCTTCAAGAGAAAGAAATTCCTGACTGCTGGACTTGACTTATAATTACATTTTTCCCCAACTCCAATTTTAACTACCTTTACCCCCATCCACTTGTTGCATAATTATATCAATGATTTTGCTTTTTGATGCTGTTGTTTAAAGATATGAAATTTCACCAAAATCTTGAAACAAATTGAATGTAAAAGAACATAAAATCAAAGTTTTCATTGTTATACATGGAAAGAGCACAATGGAGTTACATGTCGGTGGGGGGGAGCATGAGAAAGAGGGGACAGGGTGTGTTTCTATTCAACTAGAACAGAAAAATAAAAGATACATATTTCAAAAGGAGACATTCTGGAAGTAGTCATATGTGGCAGAGATGTCTCTCTCACTCCTATTTATCTCATGAAGTTGTTTGTTTAAGGATCAAATGATAATATATGTGAAAGTTCTTTCATAAAATCCTGTAGAAATGGGGGCAGCTAGATGGTGCAGTGGAGAGAGCACCAGCACTGGAGTCAGGAGTACCTGAGTTCAAATCCGACTTCAGACACTTAACACTAACTAGCTATGTGACCCTGGGCAAGTCATGTAACCCCAATTGCCTCACTAAAAAAAAAAAAATCCTGTTGAAATGTGAGATGTGCTTGTCATTAGTTTTTTTTAAAAAAAATATTCTTCATAGGTTATTTTTGTTATTTTTCATTTAAGAATAATTGGATTTAGCTAGTTTTTGCAATGTCCAGTATCTCGTCTATGTACCATCATCAGGAAAGGAGATATTCCAAAATAGTGAATTAGGTTCAAAACTGAAGTTTGAATAGCAACATGGTTGTAATAGATGGCTTTGGGGTCCTGGGACCTGGATTTGAATGATTTCTTTAATAGCTCTTTTATTATTCAAAAGTAAGTCTTTTAATCTTCCAATGCCCCCAGGTAATTCCCTAGAACTTTCCATGAGTTACTCTCCATACACCTATAATTAAAGCTGCTGCTCCTTCCTTGAAATAATTTTAGTCTGTTTTTGATCTGATACTTATCTTTTCTCGTGTCTCCTTCCTTATACTTGACTTTACTTTCTGCTTTCTGTGGATCATTTTTATGCTACTCTCCCTTCATAAGGTAGCCAAATCATCTACCTTTCTCCTCTCAGTTTTCTGCTTCTAGTAGAAGATAAAAACAAAAATAGGTTGCAAGGGGAAATGGTGAATTCATGATTGCATGCAAAAATCAAACCCACTCAGTCTACCTGAAAAGAACAGTGCAGGCTTGGGGCTCATGGCTCTTTAATAAGGTAAAATATTTGGGCTGTGTTGGCTAGGGAGGCTCTTGGCTATTACTGACTTGATGGCAGTTCCAGAGAGATGAAGCTGAATTTTTGCAATTCAATTTCTTGAAACCTGATTCCTTAACTGCCTAAAGATGTGGTGTATTAACTGTATTTTGTCTTAAGATCACAGTAGGTTAGAGATTCAGGATTCCTCCTTTGTTAGAATGAACCTGAAATGTCACTTAGCCAATACGGGGTGGGCGAGTTGGAAATATCATATGAGACATATATAGATGCATGTGTGTATACTATCAAATGCATATGGATTTTGTATGAGCAAATATATATGTATATATGTAAGCAACCTTAGTTCTTACATGTAGAATATATATTATCTATATAACTATATATCAAATCATATATAACATGTATGTGTTTTGAGTGCTTGTGTGTGTATGTGTGTATATCAACTATTTGGAGATAATACACTGTATTTACATGTAAGAACTAAGGAAGATGCTGTCTTCCACACCAGATATGATTCTGTAATTAAATCCCACATACTGTTTATTTAAAAGTTAATTCTTGGGGCAGCTAGGTGGCACAGTGGATAAAGCACTGGCCCTGGAGTCAGGAGTACCTGAGTTCAAATCCGGCCTTAGACACTTAACACTTACTAGCTGAATGACCCTGGGCAAGTCACTTAACCCCAATTGCCTCACTAAAAAAAAAAAGATAATTCTTAAAGCAACTACATATACAGTAAAAGAGAAAGAAAGGGAAAAAAGAGAGAGAATCAAAAGTTATGTCACAAAATTATAAAGAAGAAGCATGGAAGCATGGTTGGAAATAAGAGAAATTAGGAGACTTCTATACACCTTTGTAGATGTGAGAGGTCCACAGTTGTTCAACACTTATAGTATTGTACATTATATATAATTTCAACCTTTTTGATATGTTCATCAGTTAAAAACTTATTTTAAAAAAGCCTAATTGATAGAGAGGCAGCTAGGTGGCACAGTGGTTAAAGCACCGGCTCTGGACTCAGGAGGACCTGAATTCAAATCTGGCCTCAGACACTTGACACTTACTAGCTGTGTGACCCTGGGCAAGTCACTTTAATGTCATTGCCCTGCGAATAAATAAATAAACAAACAAACTAATTAATTAAAAAAAAAACTAATTGATGCAATGATCAAGCAGGAATCCAGAGGATCAGTGATGAAGCTCCCAATTCCTGGAAGAGAGATGATGGACCAGAGGTGTAGAATGAAGTTTGAAATACAGCCAATTTACAGAATCATTATGGTTGACTATACTTATTTGATACAAGGGAAGTGTTTTATGTTTGTTTCTGTTTTTGGTGGGTGAAAAATTTAGGGAAGATGGGACTAGTAATATAACACACACCAAAAAAAAAAGGAAACAAGTATTCAATGAAACATTTTAACAATGCGCAGAAGAATACAGATGTAGCGGGACATAAACAATACAGCTTTGAAAGTGTTGAATTTATTACATATAAAAAGCTGTACTGGATAGAGATTAACAACTTTATATGCAAGCTTCTTTTTCTGGTCTTTGCTTATAAAAATATTTATGATTTTTGGATGTATCAAGCTCTGAATAATAAAAAAGAAGAATTAAAAATAAAAATAAGAAAAAGTTAATTCCTTGAAGTTCATCATAAACCTGGAATAACCAGCTAGTTGATTTGAGACATTTATATTTGTTAGTTTAGTTTTGTTTTGTTTTGGTGAGGCAATTGGGGTTAAGTGACTTGCCCAAGGTCACACAGCTAGTAAGTGTCAAGTGTCTGAGTCTGGATTTGAATGCAGGTCTTCCTGTATCCAGGGCCGGTGCTCTATCTACTGCACCACCTAACTATGTCATATTTCTTAGTTTTTAGTCTTGCTTTTTTTTTCCCCTCCAAAGTGCAACAGGGTTTATTTCACATTAATATTGAAACTGTATTTTTGTTCAGATAAATAGAGAATTCTCCTTAAACAAAGATCTCCCACTCTGGCCGGAAAAAGAGGAAATCAAAAGAAGTCAGTACAGCCAGGGCAGTTTCAACAATGATTTATGAAGTTTAAAGGGCAGAGATGAGAAATGAATTGAGACTGATAAGTCACCTATTAACAAAGGACTAGACCAGGGCCCAATGATCAGCAAACACCTGGCCTCAGGTACACAATTTCTGCCTAGCAAGGAACCCTACAGAGGGTAGGATAATAGATTCAATCTTCAGATACTGGCCTGGGCACATGAGTTAAGATACAAGGTTAAAAGTCAAGCAAATCATTTGTATGTTTTCTCCTCGGTCTTCCCTTTTTTCTCCCTCTGCTAGCACTGAGTATGGCAGGTTCATGATCACAAACTAAACAAAGTGGTGGGAATATAAAAGGAAAAATAGGGTGAGTATGAACTGGTGTGGCACCCCAAAAGGTAGAGGAATAGAAATGATGGGACTCGAGGGCATACCACCAACTAATCTTATAATCACGCAGGAAACCTGTCTGGCACCTAGATCTATTATATACATGTTCTTTCTTTCCTTTTCCTTTTCCTAGTTTCTGCCAGAATTAGGTTTAGAGGCTTTGGTGGCCACCTATAGATTTGCTGTCTAAACACAATGGTGCCCTCTGAGGCATATGGCTGATCTTTCCAGCCACCTCCTACTTCTTGCCTTTACTGGTCCTCGATGTTATTTGCACCAAACATAGGCTCATTGATTTCATAGACCTTCATAAGATAAAATAGCACCATGAATGACTGCATGGAGTCTTTTGTCTTGGGCAGAGAAAAAAAAATAGCTTAGTAAGATATTAAATAGAGGCTGCCTTTCTGATTTCCTTTGAAGGCATCTGTCATCTGATCCATACCATTGAAGGAGAGCTCCACATGATCACAGGTCATTTGAGTATTCTCTTTATTGTTGATAACCTCTCTGCCCTCTGAGTGGCCCCTGTTGAATGCCATGGTCAAGCCACATCAACTGCTTTCTAGCCCAGTCTTGCTATTTCAACAATAAATTTCCTCACCACACTAGTATCTATATTATAGTCCCTATGGATCAATGCACTCTCTAGTCAGTGGAAGGAACCTTGCATTTGGCAAAACCCTATGTTTTTGTCTGAGCACCACTATACCAAGGCATTCCTAGCTGATGGCTTACCAAACAGAGCTCTGGCCTTTGAGTCAGAAAGTCTTTAGTTCAAATGTCTCTTCAGATGCTTTACTACATGTGTGGCCCCAAGCAAGTCATTTAACCTCATTTCAGCTTCCTCAGCTATAACATGGGGATAATAATAGCACCTAATTTACATTGTTGTAATGATCAAATGTCATAATATTTTAAAGCACTTAGCATAGTGCCCCAAATATAGTAAACACTATATAAATGCTTATTCTCTTCCATCTTCCCCCTTCTCATCCTAACTCTGTGTCACTAATTTAGCCTATTTGAAACTATTTCTTTATTTAGAAATAAGAATAATAATACCTGCTCTACTTTTGTAGAGCAAGTATAAATCTGTTTGTAAACTCTTTTTGTCCCCCTGAACTTTAATTTATTATATAAATTTAAGCATAATGTATATGATATGAAACTAATTCAGGGTAAAAATGCTAATCACGGTTGTTTTTACTTTTTTTGTATGTTTGTTCCTCTAGTAGAAGAAAAGGTCCTTAGCATCTAAGCAGCATATTGCCCATGGTCTAGAACATAGTAGGTCCTTAATAAATTCTTGTTCATGGATTCTGACAATGTCCCATTCATCAACTTCTTCATGCACTAGAAAAAATAATGGCTCTGGAATCAGAAAACCTGTATTCAAATCACATTTGTGATCACTTTTTCCCTGCATGACTTTAGGCAAATCACTTCATTTTCATGTATTCAGCTGCTTCATTGTTAAAATAAGGAATTGGTCCAGAAGAACTAGAAATCCCCTCTAGATCTATGAACATGTGACCTCATTTTATAAAATCAAAATATTTTTGCTAATATTGATAAATGTTTGATGGTTCAAAATGGATAAGACTCAGGCCTAGCTCTGTCACCAACTAGTATAATCTTAGAAAGTTATACCAATTCTCTGGGTGTCAATTTCCTCATCTGTATAATGAAGGGGTTTAGACCATGGTATCTCTAAGGTAGAGGGCTAGCGATTTCTAGCTCTCAAATTTATGATTAATATAATTCTACTTCATAATGCTACAGTGAAACACAAAGGAACTAGAGAACATAATCCCTGAACTCAAAGTATTTATATGATTTTGGAGACTAAAACATTCATTAATGAAAATGCACATCCATACAACATATTAGCACATGTCAAACAATAACAAAAAACCCCAGCAATGTTGATGTAAAATGAAGAGTCAAGGCATGACCAAACCAATGGCACCATCAAAAAATGACACTCCCTCCTTAATTTTCTTTGTATTTTGATGGCAGCATGGACCAGAAATGGGGAATGGGCTTCTCGACATAAGAAATGGAATGTGTAGAGGAATGGAGATGTTAACTGGATAAATCCTAAGCTTCAAATATGAGCACAGAGGTTAAGTAACATCTCTTTTGTCCTTGCAGCTTATAACTTATTTGAGGGCAGTTAACATATCTTATAAAAGGGGGAAGCTAGATGGCACAGTGGTTAAAGCACTGCCCCTGGATTCAGGAGGATCTGATTTCAAATCTGTCCTCAGACACTTGACATTTACTAGCTGTGTGACCCTGGGCAAGTCACTTAACCCCCATTGCCCTGGAAAAAAGAACAAAAGAAAACAAAACAAAAAACAAAAAACATATCTTATAAAAGTCTAAAACTGATTACTATGGACTTAGCAAGACTGGCATTTAATCCTAGCTCTTATCTAGTAGATATGAACTAGTAGATGTGTGACTTTCCCTCTCTGCTTTATTCTCTGGAAAATAAAATATTAATACATTGTCATATATTTTATAAGTTTATCATGAGGAAAATATTTTAAGCCTTAAATTGGTCAATTGACAAGGATTTATTGTCTTTACAATTTTCCATGCTCTGTTCTAGGAGCTGTAGACACAGAGACAAAAGTACTACATTTCAGGTCCTCACAGAGCTTACATTCTAACAAGGGAGATGATATGTACATAAATGTGAGTTATATATTTGTACTTGTCTTGTATCGACTGTCTCTTCTATTTTTTAAATTGTGAGTTATGCCAGAGGAGAAACAATTATGGAGACTGAACATGCTTGTGTAGAGTTTACTGTTGTAATCAAATACAAGTTACAACAAAGTTAATCTGACACATATTTAATGATCCACAAATCCAAATTTGATGAATGGTAATTAGGCATGAATGGTAAACAGTTCACATAAATTACTGTAATCAGTACTACTTTTACACAGTCAAAACAAATGTTTAGTTTTTCATTTCTTACTTTGTTCACTATTATCTATAAACAGCATCAGTATTGAGTTTCTTTAATCATCATCATCATCGTCATCGTCTGTATATACAAACATTCATACAGGTTGAAAAACAAATATGCTGGTTCAGATTCCCTAAGATCCCTGGACTTTCTTATCATGCTGTAAGGTTAAGGTTTACAGTGTTCTGCCCTTTCAATAACATTTCAACAATTCTCTCCCTTTTCTTGAGCTCCTCAGTACCACATCCCACACACTTGAGGGGCACATAAATAGCATTCCATATAGATAGTCCTTCTCAAGCATTCAATTCAGTTCTAATGACTGTCCTCCTTCCTGAAATTACTGTATATGTGTACATATGTAAGCATATATATGTATATACAAACACACACATACATCTGTGTGTATGTGTATATATATGTATATATGTGTGTATATATATATATGTGTGTGTGTGTATATATATATATACTTGTGAGAAAATAATTATTAATAATTGCTTGGGGGGACTCGGTTCTAGCCTTTCCCTCACCTCCAATTTGGAATACTCACTTCAGCAGACTTTAGGTAAACTCAAATTCTAATCCTATGCAGGGCAGTACAATAGAAATGGAGAATAGGCTCTGACTAGCTCAGAAAACTGAGGGGATAAGGCCATCCCTATCTGGATTTTGACTTTGCCTTTTGGGGGTGGGTCTCTCATTAGACCCTGATGTTATCACAGTAGAGCTCATTTTAATATGGACCACCCTCAGGTCATGTCAACCAATGGAATTGAATGATGCTAGCCAATTAGCTTTGATTAGTGTGTGAGGAGCCACCTCTATCAAAAGGAGGAAAAAGACTCAGACCATGAAGGGATCGCCATTCTTGGCTTGCACGCCAGGCTCAGAAGGCTGTCCATTTGGTGAGCCCTCTTCTCTTAGGCTGGAGTAGGTAATACAGGGTTTCTGAACACTGCTTGGGGCCATGTGCTCTCTTAGAGACAATATGGTGCTGGGGGGTTTTCAGCTTGTGTTAACTGCCATGCAGTCAATACTCTTCTAATATTTAGTATACTTGAATAATAAATGCTTACTGCCTAAATGGGTGCAATAGCCATTAATTTATAAGTAGCAATATTTTTTAATACTCAGCATGGCCCGCCCCAATAATTTAGATGAAATATAATCTAGCAACACCAATAATTAAATAATGCATACTCATGCATACATGCATATATATTTATATATAGTATGTATGCAGAGAGTATTATACATATATGCATACTCACAGATAGAATCATAGGTGTATTGTGTATGTGCATACTGTATGCATAATATATGGATACATAAGCATTATATATGCACAAGATATATAAATGTATATACATATACATGTACATGCATACACATCTATACATACATATATGTTTTGTATATGTATTTTTGTATATCTGGGTACATGTATCTCACCAAGAAAATGTAAGCTCCTTTAGAACATAGATTAACTACTTCATTTTTATTTTTGTATTTCTGTGCCTGGTACAGCATCTAACACAAAGAAGGCACTAAAAACATTAGCTGAATTGCATTCACAATATCAAAGGAAAATGAATTTATTGCTAGAAGAGACTTTACAGGCAATTTAACCCAACCCTCTCATTTGACAGATGAGGAAATTATATCTAAAGTGTTTAAATGAGTCACCTGTGGTTAAATAGGAAGAAGAGCCAGTATCTGAACCCAGATATTTTGACTCCAAAGCCCTACAGTGCTTTTTCTATTGAAGTATCCTATGTCTCCTTTTAAGCAAAAGTATATTTAGCTGGGATTTAAAAGCTATTTTTATATTTGTAAAATAAAATGTTTTAAATATGAGTATGCTGATTTATGTTGTTATATGTTTGGCAGAGTTAAATTGATCTGGAAGGATTTATATTCATTAGGGAAAACACAAAACTAAAAAAAGTAATAGCCTTTCCCATCAAGGTATTTCCTTCTCCTGGCCCTTACCTTTAAATGTCTAGGGTACGAAAGGAGGGACAAAATTCTAGGCCACAAGCTTATGGAATGCCTGCTGCCCTGAAGGCAATGATGTGAAGGGACATGGGGTGAAGTCCAGTGAGATCTGGATTCCTGTCATCTATGTGTCTTGGGAGAGGGATGGGAAGGGAAAAGGAAGAGTGCTGTATGGTAATGTGCACTTTATGAGGAACTCTGCCTTCATCTCCAGAATTTACCACAGTATCCTGCATGTAGTAATCACTTTATAAAAATTGATTGATAGGTTGATTAGCTAAAGATAAGATTCCAAGTGTGTGAGTAGAATTACTCTGTGTATTTCTTTGAGTTCAGAAATTTAAGGACAACAGGAGAGAGAACTGTACCTGAAAAGCAAAACAAATGCCCAAACATGTATTATGGGTGTATAATGGGACATATTAAGGCAATTATAGGTGGAATTCAAATACCAGTGAAGAACAGCACAGGCCCCATCATCCCAAGTTCCTTAGGCTCCTGGATTGAATACATAGCATGAAGGGAATTCTGAGTAAAGTCCTTAAGTCATCCAGAAATCAAACTAGACCTTTTGGGAAAAAAGAGATGATATGGTACACTAATAAAAGCTTATCCTGGCTTGGCACCGGTGAGGCAAGGCAGTGGTGCAGACTGGACCGATGAAATGAGGGTATTATTTGAGTTGCCTAATAGAGAATGAGGAATGAGGGGCAGGAAAAGAGGAAACAACTCTACCACAACAAGCAAGCAGCTATGGCGGTAGAATGTCTAGTTTCTGGGCCAATTAAACTATAGTATGTATTCATCATGGAGGTTGGGTTTGCCAGTCTAAACAGTTTTCATCTGTGCACAGAAATCTTTCTAGTTATAAATAGTCACAAGTTAAAAAGAGAAACACAGAGCAAGAACCTACCTTGTGAATTCATGTGCAAGAAACCTCTTCTAGAATTGTGCATTCATAAATATTCAAATATAGTATTCTTTTATTGGTATTGGGTAATGGTATAGGACTCTATCATTTGCACTTCAAAATGCAATATTAGTAATAGTAATACTAATGTTGTTAGTGACAATAATATATATATATATATATATATATATATATATATATATATATATATATATATATGACACATTAAGGTTTCTAAAATGCTTTAAAAATACCATCCTTTTATCCTCACAACCACCTTGGGAAACAGATGCTATTATTATCCCTATTTAAGGTAGAGATATTAAATGACCTGCCTATGGTAAGTATCTGAGGTGGGATTTGGACTCTGAACCTCCTAATTGCAGGCAAGTGTTCTATTCACTGTACTATGTGGCCAACAATTGAATATGAAAAAAATAGACACTCCTCATCAAGAAGTTAAAAATTAAGAGAAAAAAGCAAAAATAAATAAACATTGTAAAGTTTATTCATTCATTTGGAATTGATGGTAGTCCTCAGGTAAAGCTTCACTGGGGTGATAGCATTTGAGCTAGTCCTTGAAGTGCAGATAGAATAGTGATTTATGAGAATAAGGAGAAGACTTTCCAGGAAAAGATAAGACAAGAGCAAAGATGAGGAGAGAGGAAATAAGAGTTTTTCAAAGAATGGTGAGTAGTCTAGATATTCTAGAACTTAAGAACATTAAGAAAGTAGTGTAAAATAAAACCAAAAAAGTAAGTTGAGATTAGACAATGAAGCATTCTGAATGCTTATTTTCTCTTCAGTCTTCATTCAACTCACTCAACATATTTTTAGAACTCAGAAGTTCTGAATTTGTTTCATCTTTAGCATCAATGTAAATTGGGTTCCCTGATCTGAGCATGCCTTTAATTGTGGAGAAAGAGTAGAGTGATAAAGGTAAAAAATAAAGAATATATGCAAATAGTCCACTTCCTGTCAAAGAGTTTGGTTAACTACTTGTAGATGTGGCAAGGAGGATTCTGAGGCCTCTGGTGCTAGTAGATGAACTCGAAGTAAGGAAAACCTGAGTTCAAATTTTGCTTCTGTCTTATATTACTTATATGCACATAGATAATCACTTAACCGTTCAGTGCCCCCAGGCACCTAAGAAAAAACATGTTGCCTATTTGTATTATTTTAGGAAATTTCTACACTGCGTTAAAATTCCAAAGAAAGCAGGGAACAGAGGCAGAGAGAGGCAGCAAGACACACACACACACACACACACACACACACACGGAGAGAGAGAAAAAAGAGACTAAAAGAGAGATATGCACACACAGAATTGGGTAGGGAGAGAATTCTAAATTTGTCATGGCATCTTAATGAATGCATGGTCAATAATTATGCAAAATATGTGCAAAATGCTTCCAGTACTACCACTCCTATCTACTGCTTTATGTGATGCTGAACCTCATTAAGAATCATCATTCTCAAAGAGAAGTTCACCTGCTTTAAACCAAAGTTTCCCTAAAGTACAGTTTACCTTCAAAGAAGTGAATTGATTAGTCCAAGGTTCAGTTACTGAAGGACATTTTCTATCTGTATTTGTTCTTTTGCTCCTCTTTTGTTCTTTGAAAAGTTAACATTTGATTCAAATATTTTAAGAGGGCAAAGTATATGATGATATGGCACCATTGGTCATAGAAATAGTGGTTATCTAAGGCACATTTGGATCTGATGAATATTCACTTTTTCTAATCAAATTTTACTCATCTGAAAACACCCAGGAAGGAACCAACTTACTTACTTATCTGCTGACAGAAAGTCTTTCATTTACTGCAAATGCCAGCACAGGATTATCATGCTTTAAAGGTGGATGTCATGGAAATCTGAGTCTGATTTACATGAATCTACTCTTAAATAGTGAGAAAAATGTAGACTTGCAAAGCCTTGTCATTCTCCACCAAATCAAACAGGCAAAAATCAGCCTCCCTCCCTGCTTCCTTAAATGTCAATGATAAAAGCATCCAAGCATCCACTTTCTTTGAAACTCACATTTTGAATATCAACATGGGTCATTTCCTCATATCTTTGCCATTGTAAAAACTCCATAGGCATTCAAAGTCAGGGGCAAAGTTTATCCTCTAAGGTAACTGAAAATTCTGCACCTCTGTTTCCTTTCACCTTGATATGTCCTCTCTTCTTTTCAGACTTCTTTCCAACCGACAATAAAACTCAGTTTATTTTCCCCTATTAAACATTCATTTGTCTTTTCCTCCCTAATTTCAAAATATTGTCTTAAGTCAAAGAATCCAACTTTTCTTAGAACTAAGTTTGGAACTTAATAATTTTCATTTTCAACCTGAGACTATATCTTTTCTATCTATTTAACTAAATCTAGTCAAAATATCTCCTTCTCTGTCTTTTCATGTGCAAGATTGTCTTTGGTTCTTATTTCAAATATGAATTTAGAGCCTGTTTTCTCAATGCTTAGATTCTTGCATAGGCTTAAATGAATTGGAATTGCAGGAAAGACCCTATGTCAATTCATGTGAGGTCAAGTGGTTCCAATTGGCTTGGGATTTTAAATGTTGGTCATGTTCTAAGCCTATTACATTCTTATCTCACTTTCTCTATTTTTATATTGTCAACTGAAAATGGAAAAAATCTCAGAAGTAAAAGGAAATAGGAAATGGACTGTGTCCCAATAAAGGGGCAGTGTTGTATAGATAGTATCTGACATCCAACCATTTCAATATTGGAAATATTTCATAAAAGCATTATCAAAATCAACAGAAATAATTACTTTTTCAAAGATTTTCATAGTGGTGTGATATATAGTTGCAAAATAAAAAATATTTAAAACAACCTGTATGTTAAAAGTAAAGAAAGGATTAAATAAATTGAATGAGTATGTGAATAAACAAATGAATTAGTAAATGAGAATTTATTTTTGTAAATAATATTTTATTTTTTCCAATTTTTTTCAACATGTATTTATTTGTTTTTATTTATTGATTATTTATTGATTTATTTTTTTGCGGGCAATGAGGGTTAAGTGACTTGCTCAGAGTCACACAGCTAGTAAGTGTCAAGTGTCTGAGGCTAGATTTGAACTAAGGTCCTCCTGAATCTAAGGCCAGTGCTTTATCCACTGTGCCACCTAGCTGCCCCCTCAACATTTATTTTTATAAGATTTTGAGTTCCAAATTTTCTCCATCCCCCTCTTTCTCCCCTCCTCCTCCTCAAGACATCAAGCAATCTGATACACGTTATACATTTATAATCATGTTAAGCATACTTCCACATTAGTCATGTTGTGAAAGAAAAAATGGAATAAAAGGAAAAAAACACATGAAAAACAAATCAAAGTGAAAATAGTATGCTTTGATTTGCATTCAGACTCCATAGTTCTTTCTGGAGGAGAGGGTAAGTCTGGTCACTTTATACTGATCTTCCTCACTTAATCCAATTCATTGCAAGTCATGACATTACTTCCCTGATGTCATGGTCCCCTTTGAGAACAAAGGCCAAGCAATAACAACAATATATCTCAGGCAGAATGCCTTGTTGTTTCAGGTAAATTGTCTTCCCTTCTTAGTGGGTGGCAATTGGTACAGATATTTGAATCTTTGAATATAAGGTTTGCCCTTCTGCATCAGGGTTTCTTAGCTCCTTTTCAAACAAGAAATTTTTTATGCGACCCTGGGTATATAGGTATATACATTTTTACTGTTGCCAATTTTTGTGACCCCTATATTCAGTTACATGGCCACATAAGTACACTTTAAGAAGCTAGGTTCTGATTCCCATATGAAAAAATGCTCTAAATCTCTAATGATTAGAGAGATGCAAATTAAAACAACTCTGAGGTACCACCTGACACCTATCAGATTGGCTAAAATGACAAAAAAGGAAGATAATAAATGTTGGAGAGGCTGTGGGAAAATTGGAACACTAATGCATTGTTGGTGGAGCTGTGAGCTGATCCAACCATTCTGGAGAGCAATTTGGAATTATGCCCAAACAGCGATAAAGCTATACATACCCTTTGACCCAGCAATCCCACTTTTAGGTCTTTTGCCCAAAGAAATCATGGAAGGGGGAAAGGGACCCACATGTACAAAAATATTTATAGCTGCTCTTTACATGGTAGCAAGGAATTGGAAGTTGAGAGGGTGCCCATCAATTGGGGAATGGCTGGACAAGTTGTGGTATATGAATACAATGGAATACTATTGTGCTGTAAGAAATTATGAGCAGGAAGAGTTCAGAGAAACCTGGAGGGTCTTACGTGAGCTGATGATGAGTGAAATGAGCAGAACCAGAAGAACATTGTACACAGTATCATCAACATTGAGTGTTGACCTACTGTGATGGACTATATTCTTCTCACCAATGCAATGGTACAGAAGAGTTCCAGGGAACTCATGATAGAAAAGGATCTCCAAATCCAAGAAAAAAAAAGAAAGAACTGTGGAGTATAGATGCTGATTGAACCATATTATTTCTTTTGTTTTGGGTGCTGTTGTTTTTTTTTTTCTATTTTGAGGTTTTGCATCACTGCTCTGATTCTTTCTCTTGTAACAGGATTAATGCAGAAATAGGATTAATGTTATTATATGTATATATATATATATATATGTGTGTGTATATATATATCTATATGTATATGTATAGAGATATATAGATATAACCTATATCAGATTACCTGCTGTCTAGGGGAGGGGGGAGGGAGGGGAGGGAGGAAGGGAGAAAAATCTGAAATTGTAAAGCATGTATAAACAAAAGTTGAGAACTATCTTTACATGTAACGGAAAAAATAAAATACCTCATACATTTAAAAAAAAGAAAAAGAAGCTAGGTTCTGGATGATAGTTCTGGGGGCTGGGCTGGAAGCCAGGTCAGTGAACTAGAAATTTATGTTACTCCTGCAAATCTTGGACTTACCTGCACAGGTGTTATTAGTAGTGAGAATGATGGATTCATTTCCAACAGGATTTGTCTTGATAATGTCTAGGTCCCAGGCCGGAAGCAGGTCTAGTAATCTAAAGAATATTACAATTCCCCAGGTTTATAAGGTCATTGTTCTAGGCTATCTCCATTGAGGGCTGAACAAAGGTAGTAACATGGTTTGAATTGCTTGGTACTTGCTGCTTTACCAAGGCTGTCTTGCCAGCTCTGTGGGTAATGGAATGGACAGAATGCTATAAAAGTCAATTAAGACTGCTAATATGAGGGGCAGCTAGGTGGCACAGTGGATAAAGCACTGGCCTTGGATTCAGGAGGACCTGAGTTCAAATCTGGCCACAGACACTTGACACTTTACTAACTGTGTGACCCTGGGCAAGTCACTTAACCCTCATTGCCCTGCAAAAAAAAAAAGAAAGATATAAAGGAAAGACTGATAGTATGAATAATACAAAAAAAAAAGAAAACAAAAACAAGCAAACAAAACATAAAACAAACAGGAATCAAAGAATGGAGTAGCCATTAACAACAACCATATAAAAGAGAAAGTGGGTGAGAATAAATGTCATAGGAGAGAGTGACTGGGAAAAAAAGTTGTACTTTATGCTTTAAAATAAATAAATTTAAATGTAAAATTGCAATGGATATTTAGTTGTTTTTATTGATTCCCAATGCTATTAAAAATAAATAAATTTTAGAAGAGAAAAGAAAAAGCACAAGAGGAGAAGTCAAGAGAAATGGATTCCTGTTCTGCCTTTGTCTCTAGGTATGTGACCTTCAGCAAATCCCTTCCCCTCCTGTAGAAATCACATCCACCTAACCATGGGTATTGCCCAAGGATCTGTCCTAATCTTTTGTCTCTTCTCCCTACATAATCTAATTTAATAATTTAATCAACTCCAGAGGGCTCATTTTTTTATTAATTCTCCAAAGATGATTTCAAACCTAGATGTCTATCCCCATCTTCTGTCCTAAGATCCAGTATCATTTATCACCAAATACCTCTTTAACATCTCAAAGTGTATGTGTCAATGGCATCTTAAACTCAACATGGTCAAAACAAAGTTCCTTTTCATCCCATTTCCCAAGTCTTTCCCCCTTCCCTATTTCCCCATTTTTGTTGAGGTTCCTATCATCCTCTCAGTCACCCAACCCAGACACCTGAGTGTCATCCTTGACTCCTCATTCTCACTCATTTTGTTACCAGTTCTTGTCGTTCCTACCTTCACAATATCTCTTCATTAGCCTTCTCTCCTCACTCATATAGCCACCACTATGGACTACTTCAATAGATTTTTAATTGGCTCTCTATCACTAGTCTCTCCACACTCCAAGCGTCAACCATTTTACTGTCAAAGTAATTTTGCTAAAGTACATTTCTTACCATGTCACCCCCTACTACAAATAAATTCTAGTGACTTCCTATTACTTCAAAGACTAAATATAAAGTTTTCTATTTTCCATTTAAAACCTGTCATGTCCACAACCCTTCCTACCTTTCCAGGCTTCTTTTGTTTCACATTCCCAATGCCCCCACGAAAATATATGGTACAATCCAGCCACACTCGCTTACTTGCTATTTATCACCCAGGTCACTTTATCACCCAAATCCTTACTAGCTGTCCTCCCCCATTCCAGTAATGCTATCCTTCATTGAACTGGTCTCTTAGTTTACAAGACTTCTTTCAAGAAGCCTCTTTTTGGGGGGCAGAGCCAAGATGGTGGAGGAGAGGCTGTGACTCCCATATAATGCCATAAAAAAACCCAGAGCAGCTTAACGTACGTAAGAACAGAGTGAGACTATTTTTCAGTAAAAGAGGGCAATTGAGATCACTTGTTGATTCAGCTGAGCAGCTTAGCACCCAGTCCATACCCAGCCAGGAACAGACAGTGCTTCCAGCATGCCTTGGAGTCTTCAGCACCAGTGGCTTCTTCTGAGGCTCAGCTCCTGGACCGGTCAGGGGGTTCAGTGGTTGGCCAGGGTGAGGTGGCTGTGGTCTCTGCTGGAGTTGGGGCAAAGCTGCCTGGTTCTGAACCAATGGGCTAAATTGAGTGGTGGTTGCCCAGTGGGGGAGAGGCACAGGCATGCCAAGCTTCAGACCATGGAGAATTAGAGTTCAATCAGACTTCTGTTTCCATATCAAAGAGAAAGCAGCCATGGTTACTCACAGGCCAGGCCAGCTGAAAAGAAGCCCAATCACCCCCTGGACCATGGTGTAGCTCAGAACAGTGTGTCCTAGAAGTAGCACTACACTTTAAGAAGGAGTTAAAAGCCAAAAAATAGGTGGCCAGGATAAGCAGGAAGAGAAAGCAACAGACCATTGAAAACTTCTTTGGGGGAAAGGTAGACCAGAATACATCTTCAGAACAAGAAGAAGACAATAATAACAAAGTCAAAGCTCCAACATCCAAAGCTTTCAAGAAAAATATGAACTGGTCTCAGATGACAGAAGCACTCAAAAGGAACTCTGAAGAGAAAGTTGGAGAGATAGAAGGAAGATTTAGAGAGAGGGAAGAAAGAATGGAAAGAGAAATGAGAGCAATGCAGGAAAGTCATGAGAAAAAATTCAACAGTTTGAAAAGGCCAATGAGAAAGGAGAGAGAACAGCTCTCTCAAGAAAATAATTGCCTAAGAATTAGGAGGGAACAAATGGAAGCTAGTGACTATATGAGAAACCAAAACACAGTAAGCAAATCCAAATGAATAAAAAACAGAGGGCTATATGAAATATCTCTTTGGAAAAACAGTTTACCTGGAAAATAGATCCAGGAGAGATAATTTGAAAATCACTGGACTACCTGAAAACAATGACCAAAATAAGAGCTTAGGCATTATCTTCCAAGAGATTGTCAAAGAAAATTGCCATGATATTCTAGAAGCAGAAGGTAAAATAGTAATTGAAAGAATCCACCAACCACTTCCTGAATGAGATCCCAAAAGGAAAACGTCCAGGGATATTATAGCCAAATTCCAGAGCTTCCAGATCAAGGAGAAAATATTGCAAACAGCTAGAAAAAAGGAATTCAAATACTATGGAGCTACAGTAAGGATAAAATAAGATTGAGCAGCATCTACATTAAAAGACCAGAGGGCATGCAATATGCTATTCCAGAGGAAAAAGGAACTGGGACTACAAGCCACGAATTACATACCCAGCAAAAGTGTGTATGATCTTTCAGGGGAAAAATATGACTTCAATGAAAAAGAGGACTTTCAGGCATTCATGATAAAAACACCTGAACTGAATCGAAAAATCTGACTTTCAAACTCAAGCACCTAGGGAAGCATAAAAAGGTAAACAGGAAAAAGATATCACGAGGGATATTAAAATATTAAACTGTTTATATTCCTACATGGGAAGGCAAGACTCCTAACTCATAAGATCTTTCTCAGTATTAGGGCAGCTGAAAGTAATATACTTATAGGGCACAGGTATGAATTGAATATGAAGGGATGATATCTGTAAAGTGTTTATTTTTTGTCTCTCCTTGTTTTTTGTTTTTGTTTTTTGTTTTTTTGGAGCAGGCAGGATGGTGTGGCATGTGTTTGGGGCTGGATATGGGCTCAGGGCCTCCTGGGTCCAGGGCTAGTGCTTTGTCCACTGTGTCACCTAGCTGACCCATGATGACATCTTCAAAATAAAGTTAAAGGGTAAGAGGAATGCACTGGAAGAAAGGGAAAGGAGAGGTGGATTGGGGAAAAGTAGTTCACATAAAAGTAATAAAGAAAAGCTTATGGAGTAGAGGGGAAGATGGGAAAGGAGTGGGGAATTGAGTGAGCCTAACTCTCATCATAACTGGCTCAAAGAGGAAATAATACACACACTCAAGAGGGGATAGTGATGTATCTTGCCCTGTGAGAAAGTGGGAAGGGAAGGGGGTTAAGGGGGAGGGGAAGAGGCAATGGAAGGAAGAACAGATTGTGGAGGTTGCAATAAGAAGGAAAACACTTTCAAAATGGGATAGAGTGAAGGCAGATAGATAAAAGAGTAAATAACAAGGGAAGGGATTCAGATGAAGGGAAATACAATTTATAGTAACTGTGAAATAAATAATGAGCAGGATACTGTCAGAAAGACATATGAAAAATGCAAACCATCAATAGAGGAAGAACTGATGGTATCTGAATACAGACTGAAGTGTAATTTTATTTGTTAGCTCCTCTTTCTAAAGGTATTTTGTCTGTCTCCTGACTAATGAGAAGATGTTTTGCATAACTGCACATGTATGACATACTGAATTTCTGGATTTCATAGGGAGGGATGAGGAGGTAGGAAAGAAGAAAATTTAGAACATGAAGTTTTTTAAAAATCAATGTGAAAAGTAATGATGTGTAGGAGGAGTTCAGGGAAACCTGGAAGGACTTACATGAACTGATGCTGACTGAGAGGAGCAGAACAGGAGAACATTGTATACATTAACAGCAACAACGATGAACAATGGCGATAGACTTGGCTCTTTTTAGAAATGCAGTGGTCCAAAACAGTTTCAAATAACTTCATGATGGAGAATGATCTCAACATCCAGAAAAAAGAACTGTGGTTTAAGAATGCAGATTGAACTATACTGTTTCTACTTTAGGGCTATTTTTTTCCTTCTTTTTTGAGGTTCTTCCCATGTGCTCTGACTCTTCTGTCACAATATGACCAATGCAGAAATATGTTTGATGCGATTACACATATATGCCCTATACTAGATTGCTTTCTGTCTTGGGGAGGAGGGAGGGAAGGTAGGGTGTGAAAAAAATTTGGAACTGAAAATCCTATGAAAACAAATGTTGAAAACTATCCTTATATGTAACCGGAAAATAATAAAATACTGAACAAAAAAGAAGAAGAAGAAGCTCTTTTCACATACCATCTCCCACTTGGTTTTTCCCTCTAGGGTGACCTTCCACTTTTTCTGGATGTATTTTGCATGAAGAGAACTATTTGCATAATGTTTCCTCCATTGGCATATGATTCATTTGAAGGCAATGGTGTGTTCAATTATTTTCAGTTGTGTCCAACTCTTTATGACCCCCATTTGGGGTTTTCTTGGCAAAAAGACTAAAGTTGTTTGTTATTTTCTTCTCCAGGTCATTTTATAGATAGAGAACTGAGGAAATCAGGGTTAAGTGACTTGCCCAGGGTCATATTGATAGTAAGTGTCTGAGGGCAGATTTGAACTCAAGTCCTCTGGACTCCAGTGCCCACACTCTCTCCACTGTGCCACCTAGCTGCCCACTTGAAGGCAGGGACCATGTTTTTCCTTTTTTGTCATCCCAGTGCTTAGCAAGTAGAAAGGATATTGTAAATCCTTAATAAATGTATGATAACTATCCTCAGACTTTCCCCTTTGTAAACTGATGGTGTTAGATTAGATGATCTCTGAGGTCTTTATAGTTTCATGATTGATCTTTGGGGTTGGGACATATTCATATTAATAATTGTAACAAAAGCTATAAGCAGCCAATTGTTTGTACTTGAATTTCTCAGTATGTTGCACTGCCATTCATCTTCCCCACAGCTAGCTTAACAGCTGTGCGTTTGTAAACAGGACATGGATTGAATTACACGGACCGTTGTTTTGTTTAAAACTGATGTGCTATAATCCTGATTAAAGTATCATGTGGGAGATTTCATAATAATGATTATATGCAGTTCTCATTAAATCCAGTAAGAGTCTAAATCCCATTTAATAATCCAATATTTTGGACTACTTGCATATACTTAAATCAGGTTTTAAATAGGGCAAAGCGCATTCATTTTGACAATTAATGTGCCTACTATGAGAAAATAAGTGTTCTCTATACTGGGTATACAAAAACAAAAATAAAACAGTCCCTATTCTCAAGGAACTTTCTAATATTCTCTGGGGCAATGTAAAGGATTCATACGTACATTTTTCTTTGTTTACATAAATGTATTGACATGTTTTTAATATCACCAATATTTCCCTTGGTATCAATCTTCATTTTTCTCTAATAATAAAGAAATCAACAAAAAATGATAAATAAATTGAAAAAGTCTGAAAATATATAGAATGTATCACACCTGTGGACCCCCACACCTTAGAAAAGGAGTGATGTAGGGGTATCTTAGAGTTCTCCTTTGGGGTTGTGGTTCTTCTTTGTAATTTTGCAACTTTGATTGTTTTGGTGTTATTCTTTGTAATTGCATTTTGTAGTCAAGATATAGATGGATAGATAGATAAATAGATAATTTTCTTGGTTTAGCTTAATTTATTCTGAATTAGATTGCATATGTCTTTCCATGCTTCTCTGTAGTCATTACATTTGATATTTTTTATAGCACAGTATTATTGATAATAACCTATTCATGAACTACAATTTGTTTAGTCTTTTCTGCAGTTGCAGAGCATCTGATTTGTTTTCAGTTCTTCACTATTGCAAAGTGTTGCTATAAATATTTTTGTGTATATAGTGATTTTCTTTTTATCAATGATTTACTTGGGGTATACCCCTAGTAGAAGAATCTTTGGTTCAAAGAGTATGGACATTTTAATCATTTAATTCAAATGATTCCAAAATGGTTGTACTAATTCATTGCTCCACCAATAAAGTTGGAGCCAATTTTCCTAACACCCCTCCAACACTGACTATTTTTATCTTTTGTCATCTTTGCCAATTTACTGGGTATGAAATGAAAACTAAGGATAGTTTTGACTTGCATTTCCTTATTATTAGTGATTTGGATCATTCTTCCATATGACTATTAATAGTTTGTAGTTCTTTTACAATTTATGAATGAAGTTCACACACATGCATATATACATGTGTGCATATATATTTGTGTGCACACACATATACATACATATATACTGAAAACCCTTCACTACAATAGAGTGATAAAATCCAATGTTAACATATTATATTATGGGGGCAGCTAGGTGACACAGTGGATAGAGTACTGGCCCTGGAGTCAGGAGTACCTGAGTTCACATCTGGCCTCAGACATTTACTAGCTGTGTGACCCTGGGCAAGTCACTTAACCCCAATTGCCTCACTAATATATATATATATATATATATATATATATATATATATATATATATATATATATATATATATATATATATATATATATATATATATATATATATATATATATATATATACACACACACACACACACACACATATACATACATATGTATACACATACATATATATACATATATATGATATTATATATAATATAAAATGATGGTATATATATATATATATATAAAATGATGAAATTTTATTTGATTGCTATGGTATTATGTGCTACATATATATACATATACATGAGTATTTCATGTAATATAAATATAAAGCATGCACATGTATAACCAAATAACAGTAACGATAATAACAATAATGGTTATATAGTATTTTTAATTTGCAAAACACTTTCCATCTATAAGCTCATATGATCCTCATAAAAATTCTTTTGGGTACATATTGTTATAATTCCCATTACCTAGATCACAAAAGTGAGGCTAGAAGAGAATAAGTAACTTAGTAGGATTCAAACTCAAGTCTTACTAATTTCAAGTTCACAGTTTATATATCTCACTACCTGGCAGGTAAAATGCAGGTGAAACACACACAGGAGAATCAAGAAAGGTCATATGAAAGAGATTGGATCTGAGTTTTATTTTTAATGAAGTTAATGACTCCAAAAGGCAGAGGTCGGGAGAAAATACATTCCAGAGAGGTCAGATGAGATAGTATGTAGAGTAAGGGGAAACAGCCAATTTGAGTAGAATGGAAGCTGTGAAAAGAAGTATTCTGTTAGAGAAAATGTTGACTCTGGTTCTTATCATTTCCCAGTTCCCCAGTGATTAGATTGGAATAGATTAGGATGTCTCCAAGTCTACCCAAATAGCTCTCTGATTCACTAGCTAATACTACACAGCCCTTTCTACCACTCTCCTTACACCCTCCTTTCCTTCAATATCTATCCAGAATTGATGGGTGAGATGAGTATTGCTGACAATGTAGTCATCTAGTCCTAATCCTCTAAAGCAATGCTGTCAAAATCAAATAAAAAGAAAAATATATACTCCACAAATGAATGTTATCTACATTGTATTATATTTTTACAATTCATTTTGTTAAACATTTGCTGATTCTATTTAATCTAGTTTTGCTATATTCCAAAATTGCTGACAGTGTAGGTGTAAAGAACTTCATTGCCATTGGAGTGTGTTCTTACCCAAATGTTATCTCAAGGTTCTTCTCACAAAACTTTGAGGGGCCCTATCTTACATCTTTCCAGGTTGTCAAGATCACTTTCTGTGGAAATTGATTTTAAAATTTAACTCTCCCAAAGTATTTCATACTGTTTTATTGAAATTATTGAGTAACATTTCACACATGAAAGCCTTGGTAGCTTATTCAACTATGTCATCTGTAAAGCAAGTATACATATACACATGCACATTTGTGTATGTATGTGTAAATATGTAAACATGCGTATGCCTAGTTATATATGTATGTATACAAACTTACTGTATATAATATATCATACACTGACATGTGTCACATCATATATAATGTGTAAGCATACACACATGTGCTTGCGCACAATTACATGTACACCCTATATACAAACACACTTGGATATGTATACATACTACACATACATACTTATATACATAAACATGCATATATAATTTGCAATGTACCTGACCACCGCTTGACTTTGTACAGTTCATGAAGTATATTTTTTCTTCCCACATTTTTTTAGAATAAAGACAAGGAACAGTCCTTACATAAAAATTATGTTTTGTTTTGTTTTTCAGTTTTGTTCTATTACAGATGTGGTAAGGGACAGTTTGATGGTCCAGTGGATAAAGCACCAGCCCTTAGATTCAGGAGGACCTGAGTTCAAATGCGGCCTCAGACACTTAGTACTTAATACCTGTGTGACCCTGGACAAGTTGTTTAACCCCCATTGTCCCACAAAAACAAAAACAACAACAACAAAAACCCAAATGTGGTGAAAACAATTATGGGTCAGTGGAAAATAAATCTCTTGCTATTCAGTTGGGAGAAATGATAGTTCTAGTTACCATGATGGCTACAAGGCTTACAAAGAAGTCTGGAAAAGGTTTTTGTTTGTTTTTTTTGTTTTTGTTTTTTAATGAAAGGTTCACTATGTGTTAGGCACTGTGCTAAGCACTTGGAATACAAAGAAAGGTAAAAACAATCCTTACCCTAAAGGATAAATAGAGTGTGTAGAAAGTGGTATTTGAGTATTATCTTAAAGGAATCTAGAATAATTAAGAGGTATAGAAGAAGAGGCAGAGCATTCCAAATAAAGGAGACAATTAATAAAAAGGCATGAGAGAGTGTCCCATATATGGGGAATTAGCACCTAAGGAGCTAAATACTTTATAAATATTGTCTCCTTTAATTCTCAATTATTCCCATTTTTATAGTTAAGGAAATGGAAGAGGACAGATATTAAGTGATTTATCCAGATTCACATTGCCAGTAAGTATCTGAGACCAGGTATGAACTCAGATCTTCATGAGTTCAGATCCAACACTGTATCTATCACTTCACCCACCTGTCAGCAAACAGGCCAGTGTAGCTAGTGAGTACTCAGTAATTTGGTGCAGTGGACAGAGTCAGACCTTGATGGATCGCTTTTCCCAAGCTTGCACAGATTTTGGCCTAACCATTAATCTTAAAAAGACGAAAGTCATGTGTCAGAGTGCTATGTCGCCTCCATTGATACACAATTGGTAGCTACCAGTTGGATGTAGTAAGCCAATTCTCATATCTTGGCTCTTTTGTCAGTGATAATTTGTCACTTGATTCTGAGATCAATCAGAGGATTGGGAAAACTACTTCAACCATGACTAAGCTTGCCAAGCATGTCTGGGCAAACAGTAAACTGACAAGATGAACCAAATTTGCTGTCTATAGAGCATGCGTCCTGAGTACCTTATTGTATGGCAGCGAAACATGGACTACGTATACTAGACAAGAGAAGAAGCTTAACAGCTTTCACATGTGCTGCCTTCGGCGCATCCTTGGCATATCTAGGTCAGATAGGATCACCAACACAGAAGTGCTCCAACACACACAACTTCCGAGCATCTACACACTACTGAAACAAAGACAGCTGCACTGGCTCGGTCATGTGCACCACATGCAAGATGGGCACATTCCTAAAGACCTACTCTATGGTGAGTTAGCCTCAGGCCAAAGACCTGCTGGATGCCACCAGCTTCACTACAGAGATGTATGCAAAGGGCTCTGGGAATAGACATCAGCAGCTGGGAGCAGATGGCCAAGGACTGTGCCCGATGGAGTTCAGTGCTCAGGAGTAGCTTGTGCACAGCTGAGATGGGCCTTCAAGCTCGGGAGGAAGAAAAACAAATGAGACACAGGAACCAACAGGCAACAGAGATTGCAGTTGCCCGATGTCCTCGTTGTGGCAGGAGCTACGGCCCCCGTATCGGACTGCACAGCCACACTGTGACCTGTGGCTCTTCAGGGTGCTTATCCATGGTCATCCTCGACTGGTGGAAGCCTACGGACAGAGTGCTGGCCTGGGGTTAGGAAGACCTGAGTTCACCTTTGGCCTCAGACATTTACTAGCTATGTGACCCCGGGCAAACCACTTAACCCCTTTTGCCTCAGTTTCCTCATCTATAAAATGAGCTCCAGAAGGAAATGGCAACACACTCTAGTATTTTTGCCAAGAAAATTCCAAATGGGGTCATGAAGAGTCAGATGTAACTGAAATTACTTAACAACAATGAAAAGCTAAGGAGTAAAATAAAAAAGATAAGAAGGGGACAGGTAAGAAAGGGCTTTAAATATCACACATAAACATTTACATTTTATTCTGGAGACAATAAGGAAACATTGGAGTTTATCGAGTAAAGGGATAATATGACCAGACCTGTGCTTTAGGAAAAGTAATTTGGGAGCCAAGTGGAAACTAGTTTGGAATGGGGAGAGGCTAGAGGCTGGGAGAACAATCAATAGTGTCAAAAATTGTCTCCTACAAAAAAACAAAGACAAATCAGAGAACATAATTTTTCCTCCCGGAAAACCCGTATCAGAGACTGACAGGAAAAACATATTACCAGTTTATTTGTCCCAAGAAGAAACAAGCATGATATATGCAGAGACCCCTTCCAAAGAAGGAGCTTAAGGACTCCCTCTTTCTGAGGGTATATAAGGTTTTCTTTGCTCACTGGCTACAGGGTGTTATCAATTTCATTAACATGATACAAATCAACCTAAATCAAATGTAAATCAGGTAAACAATACACATCAGTTTAACAGTTCAAGTTAAAGCAAATGGTATGATTAGATTTTATGAAAACAGGAAGGTTTAATCAAAGACAAGGAAGTCTAGATAGTTGTTAGGGAGAACAATAAGATCAATTTACTCTCTTGGGGAAAGAAAATAGTGAATGGGGACTTCAAAGGGGCATTGAAATTTGTTTACTCTCTTGTGGAAATTAGTTAGTAAACAGGGACATATCGTCTAGCTATTTGGGTTTCATTTGAAGTTTTAGTAAAAAGGCATTTTGCTCCTATTAATCCAGGGTCTCATAAAATCTATTAGCAAGGCAAGGCAGCTCCATCAAATCAAGGTGGTCCATACATTAACAATAGTAAAATACTCCAGGTGAGAAGTCTTAAGTATCTAACATCAGTTTATGGCTTTGAGTGATGAGGAGACATAAAGGAGAGATGTGAAGGCACAAATGTTAGGATTTGGCAACAGATGGGATATGTGAGGTGAGCAAGAGTAAGGAGTAAAGAAAAACAGGAAAGTTTTGATCCTAGTGAATAGAAGGATGATAAAAGGAAGGTTTGGAAGAAGGGATGGTTTGTGACTAAATAACATGGGTTTTGTTTTGGACATGTTGAATTTGAGATGACAATGAGATTTTCATATTGAAATTTTTTTCTATACCAAGGAATTTCCACAACCTACTTATTTTGTGAAGTTTTTTTTCTTTTTGTAATAATTCCTTTGAATTCTGGATTTATTAATTGTTTTGTGTAGAACAACGTGCTACCCCTGACAGAGATACTAAGTATAGATGAATCAGAGCCCTTGTCTTCAAAGGGTTTATAATCTAGTAGAGGGATTCAACACATTTACAGATAACAATGATATAAAATTATACAAAATGAGTTTATTAGAGAGGTACAAACAAAAATGCTTTATGGAGGAGCTAAACTTTCTATTCCACAATTAGAGATTATATTTCAAACATATTTGACCCCAGAAGAGGTATGTAGGAACTTGGATTTGTGGTTGCAGCTATATAGATCTTTAGGAAGGTATCTTGGTTTCTTAAAGGACATTTTGGATGCTAAAGCCCTGGGTTCAGATCCTGTGTCTGCTATCTTGGACAGAGCCCTTACTTGATTCATCTGTAAAAATGAAGGATTTGGATTAGATGACTTCTGAGGCCCCTTTCAACTTTTGATCTGGGATCATTGTGCTCTTCATAGATAAAGGGAAAGCCGAAATCAATGAGATCATCGATCCATTTGATTATTAGAGGAAGCTTCCAGATGGCATCTCCATTCTGACCACACTGTAGGTCAAGTCCTTCCCAGCTCAGATCTATCCTGCTTCTAACTCAAGCAACAACCTCCCCATTAATAGCCTGGAGGCTCCCAGGGCCATCTGTCCTGTTGGCTAACTCTCCTCTACCAATTAAATTTGTCCTTAAAAACTGAATTGAGGATACCTTTCCTAATGCTAACTCCAGATTTGTGTGTGTGTGTGTATTTCCCTTCAATGATTTTCCCTATGTAAGGGAATTGATAATTACCACTCTTCTTGGAGGCAGAGAAAGTGAAGTAGAAAATGCCTTCAGTGATATGATTGTAGGGGCCCCAGAAAGAACGCCTGACTGCTCCCAAATTTTGTCCCTGCTTCAACTGTGAGGTCTGAAATCCCTTTTATTCAAATTGATTCAACAAGCATTTATGGAGTATTGACAAAGTAACAGTGTCTCCCTCAATAGGCTTATATTCTACCATGGCTGGAGAGTAGCCACAAGATGAATACAAATAAATTATGTAACCACTCCCCCAGTGCCCACCCTTCTCCTAGCCCAATCACCTTAGTTCACACATATGTGGTATGATCCATGGAGCCTGCTCTATTAGCCTCTAATTTTGATTCATCATGCCTCTACCTAGAACTGATCCAGGAAAAATTCCAAATATAGTCAAAACAATGCTTCTTTCTTATTTTCCAAAATGTGGGCAAACATGTCTCCAGCTCCCACATAAGCCTTCAAAGCAGCCATAAGCATAAGGCAGTCCTTATTTTGCCTCATAGTGCATACAGAAGGCATGAAGGAATCACAGGAGCACAAAACAAAAATCCACAAAACACTCAAATTACAAATAAGCTCTCCGTGAAGGGGACCAAACTTGAGATTTACAGAATGAGTCACTTTTCCTCACTGGGCTATACATAGTCCTTTCCACATTCACCCTGCCATCCCCCTTTCCCCTTCCCACCTGCTCCCATTCATAGCACCATCTATAATTTAGGTTTTTCCTAAAACCAATACACACTTTAGGATGCTGCTAAGTATCTTCTCATTGGAACTGCTCTATTAAAACCACATACTTATGGAATGGGGAGTGTGTGACTGAGGTCAAATTACATCTTCTCATCTGCAATATTTGACTTTAGACCTTCTATCTTTGGGCCCATGTGGCTAAGATCTCCCTTTCCCAAGGCTGAATGCTGCTTGGTAATTAAATTGATATTCCTCTTATTTCTTTAGTAGGTCTAATGTATGAACTCCCGAAGTTAGAATTTTTGAACTTTTGGACTACCTAAATGACAGTTTTGGGATGCTTTTCAAGAAACCTCTCTTCTCTGGCTAGAAAGCTGGGTCCTAGGACCAAGCTTCATGTTTGAGGATAATTGTCCATAAACTTCCCTCTTGGACAAAAGTAATCATATATCTTATTGTTTCTGCAATGTCCTTCTGCAAGAAATCTATGAGAGACCTGGCATCCGCAACCTCTTGGGCTGGGGAGATATTAGTCCCATGTACTGTCTTTTCAGACTAAGTGCAAGCACAGGTCTACCTCTGCCTTGTACTTCTATAGTAAGTTGCCAAGAACTACATCAAAGATACAAAACCTTTCATTTTACAGTGAGAGATATGGCTTAGCATGCCAATTTCTTTGGAAGAAATATTTGAATGACTTAGATTAACACTAAGGAACAAATTATTGACACGAGAAATTTCTACTGGGGGTTCAAGGTAAAAAAGGTAAAAATACAATTGGAATCATGAAGTAAGAAAATGGGGGGGGGGCGGTAAGTACCAAAGAAGTGAGGGGATGATATGGAAAGGAAAAAATAACCATAGTTTGGGTTTAGGATTAAATACAGAGCTTGAAGAGACCATAAAGATCATCTAGTCCCACTTCTTTGTTACACAGATGAGGAAACTGAAGCCCAGACAGGGGAAGTGACTTGAATAAGGTCACATGTAAAATAAATGCCACAGCCATCATTCAGTGTTGATTTCACCAAACCACCATTTAGTGATTTGTTTTGTTTTCTAAAACACTGTACTATATCATTTTATAACTAACTTTAGCATTATTCACAGGCTAAACCACTGAACTTTGTGCTAATAGATGCAGTGACTAAAAGGACACATTAGTGTTGGAGTTAAATGAGAAAACCATTTACAGAAAAAAATGCTAAATGGTGTGTGTGCAAATTGTGACACACTTGATAACATCTATAAAAAATCACCCATATAAAAAATATTTACTGAGTGCCTAGCATGCATGTAGAGTAAACAACAGAAGAAGAATGAAGTGTGTAGAATGGGATCCCTGGCTTCAGAGAATTTACAATCCAGTATACAAGATGAAACATTGACACACAACTATAATCCAAAGTAGAGTGTGTTAAGTTCCTTCGAGGAGTTGGATGGAGGGTCTTGAATGGCAAACTAAGAAGTCAGGAATTTCCTCCTCAGGCCATTGGAGCCATTGAACATTCCTGAGCAGGAGAGTGGCTAAAGGTACTCTTAAAGGTTCCTATGATGACAGATTGCAGAAGGGATTGCGAATAGGAGAGTTGTCATAATATAATAGGTATAATATTAGACTTGAAATTGGGAATACCTGGGTTTATATCTTACTTCTGGCTGTGAGATCCTAGAAAAGTCATATCCTGGTCAATCTTCTATAAAGACTGTCAATCATACACATGTGCACACATATATAATTATATATATACATATATGTGCATATATGTACCTATGTGTGTATGTACAGAGTGAGAAAGCAGGAGAGAGAGAGAGAGAGGAAGAGAGGAAAAGAGAGAAGATTCTTACCCTTGATTTTCAAGAGAAACTGGACAAAATAACATGTTTAGTAAGTGGTGATTAAAAATAGTGTTTTCAGCATGACCCAGAAATCATGCATCAACATTTATACAATGGAAATGTCCAACTGCCTTGAGATGAAAGGAATCATGCATGTCAAAATCACAAGTAGAGCTAATGTTTTGTTTTGTTTTTTTCCCTTTGACAACAATGGCATAATTCGTGCAGAATTCATTCAAAAAAAATCAAAGAGTCTGTCTCAATTATTATGTAGAAATTTTGAAGTATTTGAGAGATTTCAGCATGATGCCATGGAAGTGAATTGTAGCCTCATACTTGACTTCTTCATAATGAAAATATGTGGGCTTATACTTTGTGAACAAGAGAATTGCCCATTTTATCTTCTAACTTTTTCACCATATTGGTCGTAAGTGACTTTTGGCTCAGTGTAAAGTGATGTTCTCCCTTAATCAGCACTTCTGTCCTTAGAATATTCAAAAGGGAGTTTCTAAAATAATTTGAGCAAACATCCTCTGGGAATAAAGATATATTTGGACGTATACTATATCTAATATATGTATGTGTGTATACACATACATATATTATGTATGTATAAGTATAAATATATATATATATACATACATAGAAAGAGAGAGAAGTATCAATTACACAACTTTATCCTCATATCTATTTTATGAAAAGGAGCCTCTAATGAATATCCAAAAGTTGTTTTCTTTTTGCTTGCTTATCATGGCTCCAAACTTTCTAAAGAAATGTTCACTGCATTTATAATTTATCTTATCCACCCCAACTATCCAACTTTAGTTCCCATTTCTCTCCTTGTTTGTAGAAGAGCCTAAAGGCAGGAATACTAATTAGTCAGGTATTTAATAGTTTAATAAAAAAGGATGAAGGCCTGAAGAAGGTTATTTGTCATGTGAATGGAGAAATCCTAGGATAATGGAATCCTAGAATCAAAAATCATAGATTTAAAGTGATTAGAGAATGTAGCAATAATCTAGTTTCACCCCCTCTTTTTACAGGTGAGGCACAGAGAAATGAAGAAATTTGCCCAAGGTCATGCAGGTAATAAGTCATATAGGATTTGAATTCATTGTAAATAGTCTTGAACTTGGATAGATTAAATTTGCAATCAAGGGACCTGAGTTCAAATGTTACTGTATTACTTAATTACCTGTGTGACCTTGGGTAAATTACTTAATCTCTCCTGGCATTAGCTCTGACATCAGTAAAAAGAAGCAGTTGAACTATATGGCTTCTATGAGCCTTTCTAACCATAGATGTGTGAGAGTTAAAATTGGATATATGGAGCATTAATCTCTCCCTGTAAACTTTCCCTTTCATATATACCTCCCAGGCCAATAAGAAAAGGAGCATCTGAGCTTTAATCTGTGAGGGATCAGGTTTTATTGCTTGGGAATTAATTAGACCACAAAGGTGAAACCAATTAGGGAAATAAGGAAGTAGAAATACAGATGAATAGTCTTAGATCTAAGCTTAGTCTGTGCGATCCCAGAGATTAAGCTAGTTTAAAGGAATTTAGGATTTTCCTTTATAAAACTCACTGAATCCCAAACTGCCCACCAGGCTGTGAACCAGCATACCCAAAGACCTAACACCAAACAGGTGCTTCCAAATTCCTCTCACCAGAGTGCCGCCACAGCTAAGTCAACAGCCAGAGAGAGCGAACTTCCGTTCCCACTGTCACTTAAGAACTGGGGTCCTGGAAGTTCCTCACATTTTCCTCCCCAAAAGGGGAGGTCCTTCAAAAGCCGCTTCAGTAGCATGTGCAATCTCTGGGGGTCTCCTCTCAAATGATTCAGCTAAAACTTTCAATATTAATCTTTGCCACCAATAATTTTTTACCACATTCCCCCCTTTGTTTCATTTGAAAAACAAATGAGTTTGCTCAATGAAACAGCCAAAAATAATATCTCATGCTAACTAACAATATGTTAATATCACTATAGATAAGGGAGAGAGAAAATTTTTGTCCAGAGGAGCAGTCCCTCATGAACATGACGCTTTGACGGTCTTGCAGAGGGAGGGCCTCTGCAAATTGTACATGTTACAGATGGTGTGTATAATAGAAGGAGAAAACAAAACTGTTCATATAAAGTCTCTGAGTTCTCTTGTCTTCTTGGAGTGGTAAGATGTCATCAGGAGGAAACTGGACTCTGTTCTGAAAAGCTGGATTCTCTTCTTTAACTGTTTGAATTGCTGGATTTTTTACTAAACCTTAGCATAGTGTTGTCAATGATCAAATTAATACATTCCCTTACAGATGTAAGATCCTATGAACTCATTATCTAATTCTAAATTCATCATTCTTTCTGCTGGACCATGCTCTTCCAAAAGTAGGATCAATGATATCAGGGCAATTGATTGGATATGAAAAGAAAATGAAAGAGCTAAGGAGGGTTTTGACCCTCATTCACTACAAGAATCACAACAGAGATAAGAGAGTTAGGAGGAGGAAAAATATGTTTTGTTGACCACATTGAGTTTGAATTCCTATCTTATATATAGGTAGAGATGTCCAGTAAAGTGTTGGTGATGTAGGAGTGAAGCTCAGGAGAGACACATTGGTTTGACATGCAGATTCTGGAAATAATATACATAAAAATGATACCTGTGACACAATTAATGAAGCATCAACCTTGGAGTCAGGAGGACCTGAGTTCAAATTCAGCCTCAGACACCTTCTAGTTATGTGATGCTGGGCAAATCACTTAATTCTGTTTGGAAAAAAAAAAAGATACTTCAAGCCATGGGAGAAAGTATACTCTCCTAAACCATGCTTATCATGTCATATCATATCACATCATCACAGAACAATGTGTGCAAGTAACTTTCAATCTTCTATATCCCAGATACATCGGAAAGGACAGTGATTTAGTAGTGAACATATCTAGGTTAAAATCTTACTCCAGATACTACTCTCTATGTGATGCTTGGTTAGTCATTTAATCTCCCTGGAGCTCAATTTCTCATCTGTAAAATTTTGGAGTTAGCTCAGGTGACCCTTGAGGGCCTTTCTAGATGAAAATCTATGATTTATAGAATGAATAAAGAGAGAGCCATATAAAGAATTTTCCTTGCCATTATATATAACATGACTTCTGATGTAGTGTTAATGTATGTTCTTAATTTCTGCTACCTCAATAGATAGGCCAATTCCCTCTCAATTTCATACAATTTGTTGCTCCAAAAAACCTTGAACTGAATCTAGCCTTCCCTTTGTGTTACACTTGCTTGGATTCCTATTCAGATTTCATTTGTCTTCTCAAAAAGGATTTTTCTCTCTCATGATTTTCCTTATCAATAACATATATTAAACTATCCTTGAGTAGGATATGACATTTAAAGTCTTCTTATACATTGAAGAATCAGTCCAAGTTCCATGTCCTCTGTGGTGACCTTGGTCTCTCCTTTTTCCAAACTCCAGAATTATTATGGTATAGCTTAGAGCTTAAAGATTCTCTAATCATTTCAATATTTTACCTTGCTTTGTTTTTTTTTCTTTAATTGTAAACTCATGGAGAGCATGAACTATTTCTTAAGACTCTTTTGTATTATAAGAAATTGTTTATCAGTCTTTTGTATTCCCTTGCTGGGTATATACTAAGTAGTAATCAAATAACTGATTCAGCATATGCTATGTTTTTCAACTAAGAAGTATAACCTTTATGGAAAAGCAAATATAAATATAAATATATTTTATCACTATTTCTGTGTTTTTATGGACTAGGTCTATGGGTCAGGAGCAAGGGGGCATATGTATGTCTGTGTATATATATATGTATATATGTATATACATATAGTTTTATCATATATACATATACACACATATGTGTGCTTGTTTGTGTGAAATCCTCCATCCAACTGTATTGATTTGAAAAAATATTGTCACAGATGGAGATTACATACACTATGTTTAAGCATTTACTTCTTATGACTTGGAAATAAAAAGAACCTTTTAGATCACTTATTTCAAATCCATCATGCTATAGATAAGGAATTTAGGGGCCAAAGAGATTATGAAATTTGCTTGACCAAAGCCAAATAAGTATTAGAAATTAGAAGAGATGAATTTTAAAAAAGATCCTCTGACACTGCCTCCATTAATCTTTCTACTCTTTTTTTCACATTTCTTCCTGCTCATCTACTAGTATTTGATCCTTTACAACTACCGGGGGCATTTGTAACATTTTGTTACACTTGCTGGGTTAAGTCACTAAATATTTTGCCTGCATATTGCCTCAGAAACATTTTGTTCACCCGTTTACCAGAGCCTAGATATTTGGCCCACAAAGAAACCAAACCTGCCATCCTGCAGACTTAAAAAAAACAAAAACCTTTTAACCAAAAAACATACACATCAATTAAACAATAGGTAGAGTCATAGGTGCTTAGCAAAGGATTAAAAATGCGACCTGGATGTTCAGCCCTGCTGAAGATTTTTTGACATCTGCAATTAGTGCACTAAGCGGTTACTTCAAGGCAGCTACAGCCTTGAAGATTAATAATTGTCTGTCCCCCTACTGGGGTCCCTTTAGGAATTTTTCCATGGACCTACCTACCTTTCTTGAAAAATGGAAAGGTGGGAAGGAGATGCACAAGCAGGGCTGCTATAAGCAAAGTGCTTTGTGTGAATACAAGTTGTTGTTATTACAATCATTATTTAGTCCAAGCAGTTACAATCAGGGACAAATTTTATACGCTTAGACTTAGCTCTAAGGCAATGAGAAGATGTTTGTGAAACACATTCTGAAATAAGCACCCCTTGAGCAGCAGGAATGTAAGTATACTCAATGAGAAGCATTTTCAAAGAGACTAATTTTGACTTGAGGGAATGAAAGAAATAAAATATTCCCTAACAATTAGAACTAGCCAAATATGGAATGGACTGAACTAGGAGGTGGCTAATTTCCTCTTGGAAGAATTTAGCTAAAATCCTGGTGGCCATTTTTTTTGTAAGAGGGATTTTTTGTCAGATATTTGTTGCCTGAGGTGGTCTCTAAGGTCCATTTTAAATCTTTTTTTTTTTTTTTTTTTATGCAAGGGATCTCAAGTCTAAAGGAATGAAAGAAACTAGGAAGTTGTTGGATATTGTTATTAGCTGGGAATTTTGTGAATATGCAAATTATCCAAGTCTTTCTTGTGAAATGTGGGGAGGTTTTAGTATTCCTTTAGATGACAGGTTGGGGACTAATGGCCTATGAACTTGAAGCCTTGGATATGTGAGCTAAATGAGAAAAAAGAAGTGGTGCAGGAATTTTATAAAAATGGGCAAAAAGGGCTTTTCAGGCCAGGTCATTCTGCTTTTAGTATTAAGAAAGATATGAACCACCTTGTCTACCTAGCATTCAATATGAAAAGAGAAATGGAGAACAGAGTTCTCTTTGCTTTTCTTCTAACAGTTGTTTTCTGTCCCCCAAAGGGTATAATGTTGACTTCTCCTTCAGCTACCAGAATAACCTTTGAATTTCTGTCTCAAAGAGTTACCTTGGGAAAAGCTCGATAAGAATTTTACTCATTTACTTGGCATGATTTAGTACCTGAGTTAGCTTTTCAGAAATCTTGCCAATATTAGTATTGCATACAGACGATTCTCAAATTAACGGTGTCTTGGGATATCAGCAGAGATGGTGCTATTAAATCACACCGCAGTTGTCCTCTGCCACTGAGTGAAAGGCACCGGATGGTTACTTGACATTCTAATGCCCTCTTCAGGGTGAATTATCAAACCATCACCTAGAATAAGGTAGGTACCTCAGTAAATGTTAGTCTCCATCGTCAAAGGACTTACCATTGGGTGGCATCATTTTTTCCATAATTATGGGAAGTCAGTCTTACTAACCTGAATCTCCAACTATGTATTCTACCTCCATTCTTGTTGCCTACTTTCCCTTATGTTGCTCCTCCTCTCTTGGAGAACTCGTAGTCATCTTTCTCACTTTTCCTTCAAGTTTCACTGTACTTATTCTTTAAAGTCTCCTCAATTTGACCTCAAGTCATGCTCATTTTTCTCCCAATTTGAATTCCAAAACCTTTTCTCTGTCTGTACTACTTAGTGCTGTTTTCTGGTTGTATCATATATATATATATATATATATATATATATATATATATATATATATATGTGTGTGTGTGTGTGTGTGTGTGTGTGTGTGTGTGTGTGTGTGTGTGTGTGTATGTATGTATGTATGTATATATATATATTTTTTTCATGTTTAGCCAAATAAACTTGTGATGAAATAGAAAGATTGAATTTTGAACCAGATGACCTACATTTAATGCTCACCTTTGCTTCTTACTAAAGGAATGCCCTTGGGCAAATCATTCTTCATTTATTCCTTCATATATAAGATGAAAGGGTTAGACTACATGCTCTCTAAGGTTCTTTTCAGCTCCAAACCTCAGATCCTTTGATCCTTACATTCCCTTCATCCTATATTTTACTTTCATTGTATCCTGAACACATTGTAGGAACTGCCATGTGTCATAATGACAATAATGTTACTGCCAGTAATATGCCTTAATTCAGTGGTATCTATTTCTGTGTTTGCATTTCTGGGATTTTTGTCTGTTTGTTTTCGGTGGAGGGAAAGGTGAAAGAAACATACTTTGGAAATTTCCTATCACTTTAGATGTCAGTGGCAATGCCTGAAGCCAGTTCTTGCTTATTCCAAAATTGGCTTTCTATCTATTACACTACCCTGCCTTTAATATGGAAGCACCAAAGCAAATCAAACCAAACCATAAATAATTAGAAAGAATGCAGTGTTGTCCTCCTTCAAAGGTGCAAAGAATTTGTTTCAGTCTTCTTTATGTAAAAATTTCACTGAATTCCTTTATTATGGCAGAAAATAAACTATATCCTATATGGATATTTAGCAACCATTTTGTTTCAGGAAGGTAACTTATACCAAAGGCAAAATCAAGGTGTCTCTCGATACATTTGAAAGATTGCTAAATTTAGCATGGTTACACACACACACACACACACACACACACACACACACACACGAACAATGATGAAATTGATAAAAATAAGCATTTTTCTTTATTAATCAGTCATAACCATGACTCAGGCAGTAGCAAGCAAGGGCAACATTTCTCCTACTTTGAACCAATGTCAAGACCACAGGACCTATCAATTTGGAAGTGGGCTATAGTTGTAAACAGGATACACAGTCAGGTGACCATTAATCTAAAGGTGAGAATACAAGTAAAAGAAGCAGATCTAAGAATGGGATTATCTGAGCATAGAGGGAATTTTAAAAGCAAGAACCAAAAAGGAAAAATGGTAAAGGAACTTCAGAGGATTGTCAGACTAGTACTGTGATAGATTCATGATCTCATCAAAGTGTGTACTCCCTGTATCATTAACAAACTGCCAACATTGCTCACTTTCTCATTCCATGTGATTCATTTCTCTGTCCTTCAACAAATAGTGAATAAGAAAATCTATTCAACATGCCATAGTCCTTCCTCCAAATCTCTTACTATTTTATATGTACCAGTTCATCATTCAGACCACCTAGCTTTTATCCCTTGTGCTTGCTACATCACTAGCCTACTGACGTTTCTGACCATACACAGCCTTAATAATTAAAACATATTCCTCTGACATTGGTAAATTCTGGGAGAAAGGAAGATGAAGTCACTCTATCAGTGAGTAATCATGGCTTCCAGCAATACCTGTTCCCTCAGAGTGGATACTCTGAAGTAGGAACAACTGAAACTGTGAATAGCAGATAGCATTTTTATCTACTTACCTCAATTTGGGTTAAACTATATATAGCTCATACTTCTTAAACTGTTTTATAAGTCATCAGAGAATCAGGATTGCTTGCACTTTAGGAAGAGGAACATAATACACATGTGAACACAACATGAATACACATATCTGTAATACATATATAAAAAGTGTATATGTTTATAAATGTCTATATATGTATATATATATGACATATGTATGTATAATATATTTCTTTCTAAATTAGTCTTTAAAACTAGAGAAGTTGGTGATGCAATCTAAAGGGGAATATTAGCATTGCACTATCTTTTTATGAGGCCCTCACTATTACATTCCTTGTTAAATATTAAAATAGTGAATAATCTTTTCTCTTAAACTGTTTCAGAAGTTCTTTAAGGCAAAATTTATTGATCCCATCTCAATTTCTCATTATCCCTATCTGGGAGCCTAAATTCAATTCTATTCAATTAGTATTAACTAACCACCTATTAGGTAATTAGTAGTGAAAATACAAAGATTAAGAAAGGATGCAGTTGGGGGCAGCTAGATGGCTCAGTGGCTAAAGCACTGGCCCTGGATTCAGGAGTTCCTGAGTTCAAATCAGGCCTCAGACACTTGACACTTACTAGCTGTGTAACCCTGGGCAAGTCACTTAACCCTCATTGCCCCGCCCCCCCCCCAAAAAAAAAACACAAAAAAGGATGCAGCCCTTGACCTCAAGGATGTTATATTCTATTTGGTGTGTATAGTATGAGCATGTATAACTATAATACAAAGGAGAACAATGTCAAATGAGTTGCTCTTGGAAAATCAGGAGAAGAGAATATTCTCAGCTAGATCAAACAAACCATGGACTTCACAAGTGTTTGTAGGCTGCAGATGGAATCTCAAATTTGAGGGAAGACCTAGTGGCTGAAATTGTATGGAATGTAGTACCTTTAAATGGGGAGTAGTACAGAATGAGACTAGAAAGGTAGGTTATGATGTGTTTGTGGTAACTATAAATATCCAGCTGAAAAGTTTGTATTTTATCCTATAAGCTATAGTCACTAAAGTTTTTTTGAGCAGGAGAATTATATGATGAAGCCTGTATATTGGAAAGATGATTATACCTACTGTATGAAGGATAACTAGGAGAAGGGAACAAGCCAGTTCTGAGGTCTTTATGATGGTAAGAAGTGACAAGACCCTGAATTGAGGCAGTAGCACTATATGAGTGAGAAGGGGATGGATAAAAGAAATTGTATGGAGATAGACATCTATAGGATTTGACAAATTGATTGGATTAGAAAACATAGATTGGGACAAAAAAGAATAAAATATGCCTTTGGAGGTTTGAACCTTCATGACGGGGAGGTGGATCGTGGTTCTGCAATCAACAGAAATAGGGAGGCACAAAGAGGAGCTGGATTGGCAGTGTGGGAAAGATAAATTCAGATTTGAATTTGGACCAGACTCATATTTTCATTGGTATTGTTGTTCAGTTGTTTTAGTCATGTCTGACTCTTCATGACCCCGTTTGGCGTTTTCTTGGCAAAGATATTAGAGTGATGTGCCATTTCCTTCATCAGCTCATTTTACAGATGAAGAAACATAAGCAAAAAAGGTTAAGTAACTTGTCCAGGATCACATGACTGATGACAGATTTGAAGTTAGGTCTTCCTGACTCCAGGTTCAGTGCTCTGTCCACTTCACCATTTAGCTATCCTTCATTGGCATAAGGAACTCCTAAAGAGAGAATACCCCTTCTACAAATATGTCAGTATTTTTCTGCAACCTATTGTCTTAGAATTGCCTGAGGCACAGATAGGTAAACAAAGCTAGTTTGTTTTGGAAGTAAGATTTGAATTCAGGGCTTTCTGAGGTTAGCTCTCTATTCATTGTGAGATGCCACCTCTGTCCACAGACTGCATCAAAACCTCTCCCTCTCTAAAGCCAGAAGCAGTGAGTTCTCAGAATTTTGTTTGCTTTTAGCCTGGAAAGAACCAGAAGTGTTAAGTCATTTGTCTTACTCACCTTAGGTAGCATTGTATTTCAGCATTTCCAGAACTAAATAACTGCTTTCTCTTAACCCCAAACTCTCCAAAGTCTTTCATAAGACTCCCATTCCAAAAGCTCTTCCTGATTTCTAACTTACATCCTTTTTCTTTACATTTAATGTAATCCCTCTTTGTTTTGCCCACTACAGAAAGCAGAGAGCAGCTACTTACTACTAGAAGGATTAACATCGAGTCAATTCAACTCCTATTTAAGGTGTTTTTAGCTCTATGAAGAATGCCTGGTATGGTCTCTATAGTCAAGTAGCTTATAAAATAGCCTATTACAATTTTGAGGAATATTAGTAAATCCCCTCCCCCCAGTTATCTCTTTTATAGGTCATAACCTCAGTTTCAACATTCATTCATTCAAAAACTTCAACAAAGTGCTTCCAGCTAAAACTGCGTTATACAGTATGCAAAGAAAATTGTCATTCAAATTAATAGACATAAGTACATAAGTGAGGCACATTCTAAATACTCGGTTAGGTCATAGGTGAAGGGAAAGATGGATTGCCTACATTTGTGAGACCAGCAACCTGGTCTCTCTAAACTTTGTATCTCTCCCAGTATTTAGCACAAAGATCTACATACTGTAGCTGTTCAATAAATCTTTGTTGAAAGGATGAATAAATAGAAAGACCAGAGAAAATTTCATAGATAAGCAAACTATGAAGTTGCCTCTAAAGGATGGATAGAATTTCAAAAGACTGCAATAGTGTGGGGTGGTATGTGTATGTGTGTGTGTGTGTGTGTGTGTGTGTGTGTGTGTGTTTTGAGTACTTTGGTGGGAAGGTCATTTAAAGCATAGGGAACAATGTGAGGAAAGACATAGAAGCAAAAAAGCATAGGGCATAGTTGAAGACAGAGTATTACTTGGTTATGTGATTAAAAAGGGAGTTATAGTTTTCAAAAAGTTGGAAAAGCAAATTTTTATCTTTCCTCAGAAGCCCAACATCCTAACCCTTTAATCATGTCAGAAGTAAGGAAAATATTGGAGTCATTCCTGTCTTATCTACCTGTGTAGAGTCAGGAGAAAACTAGCCCAAGATGACCAACTTTTCAAGCAAAGATAAAAATTACTAAAAAAATTTTTAAAAGATTAAAAAAAGAAAAAAAGACATGACATATAACTGGCATAATTAAATTCAAACTTATTTCATCAATTTATTGATATGCAAACTTGTATATGTCTTCATAAGTCATTGGCCAAACAATTAGGTAATAGATCAAAATGGTAAAAAGAATGCAGACACAAACTAACAATTTCATTCAGAAGTTTATCTATAAATATGGATTTACAGCTAGTAGCTTAATATACATTTGATGTAGATTAGTGTTTAGATATAAATTGCCATAAAGAGGAAAATAAGAGTAAAAAAACCCAACACTTTTATCAACAGAGTTCATTGATTTGCCAATCAAATACTATTGTCAGGACTAGCAAGAATAGCTTAAAAGTTGTTTCTAAATCTGATGGACAAGGATGAAAGAGATAATGGATAATATTACTTATAAAGCCAGTGAGAAAGTTTAAAAAAAAGTCATCTTAAAGAAAACTTGGCAACGGGTAAAATCATTCTCATTCATTTGAGGATCAAAGTAGAACAACAAACAAGTAAAACACAAAGAGATCTGCAGGGTTATTGTTGTTTTGTTTTTTAATGAACTTGTCATCTTTAAAGAGAGTAGAGCTAAGTAGTTCTGCTTATTAAGTATTTTTTAAATGGATGAGAAAATGCCAGGAAAAAATAGATAAGGCTTGCATAGAAGAGTTATGTGGCAGTGTTGATGTGTTCTTTGCGAGGACACTAGCAGACTCATGAAGACATGTACAAGATTCACATAGGATGGACAGGCATGGATGAAGGGTAATCTTTGTTATTGGAAGGAACATTCGTTATGAGGTAGTAATAACCATTATTTTCTATTCTCCTCTGCCTAGCCTATATCTTTATTCAGTCGTAGGACACCAAATTGGACAGAGGATTCTAATTGTTTGGCCAATGACAAATAATATGGGGGAAAATGATGTTTTTACATTATTTGCTGTAAGGTACACATTCAAACATTGAATATGGTTTTCTTGCTAATGTATTTTAATGATAAAATTTCTAAGTCTATTTTGCCACTATTACGAATCAGTTCTCTATGTTGTGTTTGGAGAACTTATTTTCTCTTCTAATATTAAAGTAGTTTTATATTTTTAATGTTCTTCACAATGATAAATTCAAGGATCTTCTGTAATCATTCTTTGTCAGGAATAAGGAAAAAAACAGTAGCAATAACAATGACAAAATAATAACTATACTTTATTTAGTCTATTATTTAATTTGATTTTCATAATAACCTTGAGAAGATGCTATTATTTCCATTTTACCTATGAGGAAAGTGAGGAAGAAAGATGAAGTGCCTTAGAAAAAGATACAGAACTAATAAATTTCTGAGGGAAGTTTGGAACTCCTATCTTCTTGACTTCAAGTTTCTATGCACTGTACCAAATTAGCCCACTGGATCAATAGCTATTAATGAAAACAGGTTAAATTGCATCAGGAAATTCTCTGAAATGCTGGTTGAATTTGAGAGCTCTTTGGGGAAAGACCACATCAAGATGAATAACAGTATATCTCATTTTAACTGTCCTTTAATATTTACAAGTCACTTTCTTCAAACAGTCACTTGAGGTTAACTGTTTAAGTATCATAATTACTAATTTATAGATTAGTAACCTGAGACTCAGAGTTGAGATGAGCTTCCAAAGATCACACAACCAGTTAAGTATCAGAGGCAGGGCTAGAACCCACATCCTTTGACTCCTCAATTATAGATTTTTTCCCCATCATACCATTCTCATCTCTTCTTTTATTATTACTTCAATTAGATGCTTTACCTTATAATGCCAAGGGGTCATCTTTTTAATGTCAAGAGCATATAACTTAATGGTGTTTTAATAAGAAAAGCCAATGAAGTTAAAGAGGTTAAGTGAATAGCTACACTACTATGAAGTGCCTTATTTAACAAAATCAGGAATGATCAACATTCCAAATGAAGATGCTATCTTTAATTAAACAAAATGTTTGAGTATAAGTCAAACAAAGCAGAAGGGGGAGTTTCAATCCAGTTTACCCAAAGACAAATACACTTCCAAGTTCCTTCTATTAAAAACCAAACCCTGTGGCTTTTGCAGAATTAATAGGATTTCAATATACCCTGACAGATTTGATTTTTAGATCTCCACAGTTGGCACAGTGCCACAGTCTGACTGTGCTCATCACTGCTCCCCAAAGACAAGTCTATTACAGAATATTCATCTTATATTTTCATCATGACCAGGTAGGGACTGAATGAGAAATAAACTCATATTTGTGGTTCCTTTCCAACACTATTTGGATGAATCCATAATGAATGAAAAAGATCATGAGACATGATTTGGGGAATAGAAAACCTGCAAAATGACAAAGTTTGACTTCACAGGCTCTTATCCAACAATTAATTACATAGATAGAAAAGTGTACTGATAGCTCATAAAAATGCATGAAAATTCACAATGGTATTTGACAGAACTTCAAAGCTCTTGCATGGTTGAGATAATCCACCCCACAAAAAATCAATTTCCAGTACATGTTGGAATAGGAACAGTTTTAGGAGAATAAAATCTGATTCTTGAGACTGTCATTTTCTGCTTGTTTTAGCATAGATAGCCCCCTGTTTAGTTCAACTTTTAAAAATACACTACTTGCAAGAAGTTATCAGATCACAAAACTAAAGATGGAAGGGGCCCCTGGAGGTCATCTTGTCTAAAATTTTCATTTTGCATGTGAAGAAATTGAGTCCCATGACTTGTCCAAGCTTAAAATAGGTAGAAAGTATCAGAGTTAGAGTTCTGGTTTTCTGAACCTTAGTTTTCTGACCAGAGATAATTTCATTGAACCATACACTATTTTTTTTTGTAGGGCAATGAATGTTAAATGACTTGCCCAGGGTCACACAGCTAGTAAGTGTCAAGTGTCTGAGGCCAGATTTGAACTCAGGTCCTCCTGAATCCAGGGCCGGTGCTTTATCCACTGCGCCACCTAGCTGCCCCTGAAACATACACTTTTGAGCCTCTGTTTTAAAGGAATAATTATTGGAACTTTCCTACGTGTAAGAATGGAAACAAAGAAAGACTACTAACAAAGTAAAAATGGTAACAAAAGAAGTGTGAAGTTGAATAATGCTAAGAAATTACCCTTCCTAAAATAGTTTTTTTAACCTTATGGTTTGACATGGACCCCTTTTCCAGACTATGGACCCATTCTCAGAATAACATTTTAATGTATAAAATAAAATACATAGGATTACAAAGGAAATAAATTATATTTAAATTCTTATGATTGAGGATAGTGGCCCATGCCTAAAATCAATTCTACTGAAATTGAGCAAGGACATAGTTGTCTCTACTAAGTCTAACATTAATATGGTGTGTTCCTAAGAGTGGGGTTAGGTTAAGGGGTGAAAGGAACAGCTTAATAAGGAGAAAACTAGCCCAAGATAGAAACAGAGCAGGCCAGAACTCCCATGCCAGTAGTAGTTGCTTAATTTCTAGCGTGAATCAGAAAGGTGAACCAGTCTCAAAAAAAAGTTTCAAAAATTATTTTAAAAAGAAAAACCCAAGTTTATATAAGATTCCTGTCCTAATGCAAACAATAATCAAGCACATTCTTATTTAGTTTGTACTTGTACAGTATGAATAACAATTGTAATAACAGAAATGATAACACAATATCAGCAATGACTAGTTACTGTTGCAACTATTATTAGTTACATTTATAGGATATTGTATGGCTTAGAAAGGCTCCTCATTACAACCATTAGCTAATATGGTGTCCTGGGAAAGAAGAAAAACTCCAAACTGAAAGTCAGGAGCCTTGAATATCTTTTATGGTACTACTAATTAGATGGACTACTTTGTATAAATAAGCCCAGTAAGACTCAATTTCCTTCTAAGACCAAATGAAGGGACTTTGCCTATGATGCTCAAGTTACTGTGCTAGGCAATAAGATACCTTCTGGTTTCCAATATTCAGTTCATTTAATATATGAATAAGTTGAAATTTATCAAAAATGCCATGGAAACAAAACATTTATATTAACATTCTTAATTATGAATAAGCCAAATAACTGAAAAATCTATCAACAGAATTTTCATTATGTTTTATGTTTGGCAACGTATTGAATGAAACTTGTCCTTTCTTAATTTTCAGGATTTTTTAGGTGGGTTTTGGGGGCAGTGTGCTCAACTTGTCAACTGTCTTCCAAGAGGATAGCCCCTCTCTCTTTTCATCTCAAACGACTTTTTTTTTTTTTTCGGGGCAATGAGGGCTAAGTGACTTGCCCAGGGTCATACAGCTAGTAAGTGTCAAGTGTCTGAGGCCAGATTGAACTCAGGTCCTCCTGAATCCAGGGCCGGTGCTTTATCCACTTTGACACCTAGCTGCTCCCAGAAATATAAATTCTGACTGAAAAATCTTAAGTAGTGGTTCTTTAATCATGTTTGTCTTAGATTATGTTACTCCCATTTTGGGGATCTGTGATTTGGTTTCACTTAAAATTCAATTTAAAAAGTCACACATAAATACTCTGTGGTGGTTTTTCTTGTTTTGTTTTTGTTTTGTTTTTGTTTTTAGTGAGGCAATTGGGGTTAAGTGACTTGCCCAGGGTCACACAGCTAGTAAGTGTTTGAGGCCGGATTTGAACTCAGGTACTCCTGACTCCAGGGCCAGTGCTCTATCCACTGCGCCACCTAGTTGCCCCTGTGGTGATTTTTTACCATGAATTTACAGTATTATCCTCATTGATATTAAATTCCTAATGCTTTGTGTCTTTCCATATTCCCTGGATTACATTTTCTCATTTACTGCTAGTCTGTGCCCATACCTGGAACCATTAATAACAATTCTTGAACCTAGAACAAGGAATAGGAAATACTCCTGAAGCAATAAGAACAAAATGTGCCCTCTGACACTGTTTTAGAGCTGTCTACAACAGCAAGGGAACAGCTCATCAATGCTACAGACACCCATCTGGTAGCATTCTGTTGCCTCTAAGCTAGCTGCACTGGACATTACTTTCTCCTATACTCTGCAATAATTCTGAACTGTCTTTATGTGTGTACTTCATACACAGCATTCTATCTTCCATATCCATGCTTTTGCACTCGCTGTTTCCCATATCTGTAATACTCTCCCTCCACCTTGTAGTCCCTTTCTTCCTTTAAGATGCAACCTAAAGTACTATCTTCATCTTTATACCTTTCTTCATTCCCACAATACTATTATTCTCCCATCAAATAGGTGGCACAGTGGATAGAGCATTGGCCCTGAAGTCAGGAGGACCTAAGTTCAAATCTGTCCTCAGACACTTACTAGCTGTGTGACCCTGAGCAAGTCAATTAACCTCAGTTGCCTTAAACATCCAAGGCTATTTCTAGTCAGCCTGATATATAGCTTGCCACTGGACCCAGATGGCTCTAGAGGAGAGAGTGAGGTTGGTGATTTTGCAGATATCTCCCTCACTTAAATCCAATCCACTGCAAGTGAATCACCCCAATATCATGGTCCTCTTTGAGAACAAAGGACAAACAATACATTGTCCTCTAGTGGTGGAACCCAGGCCAAAAAGGTCAGTACTCACCCAGTCTTCTCAGTCAGACTCAGTAATAGTCAGGAGCAGTCTAAGTGAAGCAAAGAATCTTTATTCAGCCAACAAGGCAGACACCAAGATGGAAAGCATCTCCGTCCTCTCCTGAACTTCTAGGCAGAGGGCTTTTTAATACACAATTTTCAGGCAACTTTCTATAGCAGTTGCTCAATACCAACCAGTCCCTGGTTTGGTTATAAGCTAAAGTGGAGTGGTTTAGGGAAGGAGAAGTATAGTACATGTTAGGAAAGAATCGCAAAACAATAAGTTTTTGTAATAGTGTGCTCACAGGGTAAGCAAGCAGTAAAGGGTCCTTGACTCAGTTACTCCATATTATCAGGTCCAGAATACAGTCTTGTTCTACTATCAGGGTCTTACTCTTTAAACCTAAATGTATTTTTCCTGATTTTCTTTCACATGCCCTTCAATATTATCCACATATGTTCATTTATTAACTTTATATTTATATTACAATATACATCCATGAATACATACAAATTATATCTATGCACATATACATATTTTGTGTGTATTATATGTAGTTGTTTCCAACCTTAAAATGCAAGATCAATTGAGGATTGTTTCATTCTTTGTCATTCTATCCCTATTTAAATCATGCCTGGTTCATAGTAAGAACTTAATAAATACTTAATAAAATTTAAATTCATTATTCTTGTTTACTAAGTGCTAAGTAACTTGTTTTTGCTTGTTGAAGGACTATCAAGTGCTGTTAGTGTACTTTATATTTTGACTGCCTAAGGGAGACCCTAAATCTGGTCCACAGATACAACAATTCCTACTCAGAATTGTATTGCCCAGTGACCGGGAGGGACCAGCATTCTCCTGTTTTAGTGGGTGTTTTTGCTTGGTTGTTTTTTTTTTTTTTTCCCGATTTTAAAGGTCACCACTTAAATGTATTTGGGCATGTAGGGTTGTATTGGTATGTGATGGGATTGCATGGTTGTTATAAATACAGAGGAGAGGAATGCCATGTGTAAAGCATACACATGACAAATAATAAACTCATTGCACGTGGATATTGGGATTTTTTCTCCATTCATGGAATACTCAGAAAGTTCCTCTTTGATATAATTTCTGGGGGTTTCCTAGCCTCTGAAGCCTTTCAAGAGATCTAAAACTTAGCTTCCCCAGCATATCTAGTTTATCCTTAGTTTATCTAGCATCTCTCAAAAGAGGCTATCAGCTACTTTGGCTGCAGGGTCCTTGCTCTGAATTTACATGCAGCACTGCATCTTCTGACCTTTTGAAGTTTACAAGGTCATTACTTGACAAATGAGTGATGTGCAGGAGTTTAACATTCTCTCTGACCTCAGTGCAGATGCCCCCTCTACAAATGGGAAACTTTGAAACAATGACAAAGATTAACTTCCTGTATGTGCCCCTGAGCCTGGAATCTACTGAGGCTTAACTGAGTTGGACATGCTCATTACAAATTGCTTGCTTTGTTATACATTTTCCCACAGGGCATGACTGACCCTTTTTAACCAATCACAAAATACCTTCTGTGTGGTGTCATATACTTTTAGCCAACAATAAAATACTTCACTCGTTCCAGGTTAACTTAAGCATGTACTTAGCATTGATTGATTCAGAGGTCATCTGTGTTTAAATGGAGTAGGGTGGACCCCTACAATTATATTAAAATTATGCCTATCTGTTTTCTGCTGATAAAGTTATAAGTGACTTGAAGGATTTCTTCTGGCATTCTCTGTGAAAAGGAGGACTTTACTAAAATATTTGTCTGTTACTTCAGTCTCTGTTGAAGTAGAAATTCTTTAAACATCTGTTCTATGACCTTGTATGAGCCTCAAAAAATTTACTTCAAGTATATGTCTGGGATCAGGGTGTTTGATAAAGATGTTTTCCATTGAAATGCATAGAAATTCTATAGAAAACATTTAATAAAATGTATATAAAGTTCATTGTAAGCCAGTAAAATCAATGCATATTGAATTGTACATCATTAAGACTGTACTCTGTTGAATATTTCTGTTTCATCACATATCACTTAATATATGAATCAATTAAATTAAATAGGAAGTTAACTTGTTTCTGATTGAGCAAATACATGAGAACATTGTTAACATGGCAATTCAATAAGGACTCTCTCGTGTCCTCCATTTGTGTTCCATTGGTAAATTCTGTAATGAATAACAATTACAGAAACTCAGAGTGAGCAAGGACATTAATGGCCACCTCAGATAGCCCATATATGACTGAAAGAATTCCCTTTCATAACACATTCAACAAAAGATCATCTAACTTTTGGTTGAAAAGCTTTTGCCATCAAACCTAAATTTGCTTCTTTGCAATATCTATGCTTGCCCCAATTAATTTTTTTCTAATTAAAAATATTTATTTTTTCTCTCTCTAACTTCTCCCTTCCTTGAATAACAAGAAAATGAACCTCTATGACAAATATGTAGTCAAACGAAACAAAATCCTCTATTGCCTATGTCCAACACTTCTGGGTCAGAAGATGGACAGCGTATTTCATGTTTGGTCCTTTAGAGCTGTGGGTTGTCATTTTTCATTGCCTTGATTAGGTATTTAAAATCCTTCATAGGGGGCAGCTAGGTGGTGCAGTGGATAAGGCATTGGCCTTGGATTCAGGAGGACCTGAGTTTGAATGTGACCTCAGATACTTGATACTTACTGGCTGTGTGACCCTGAGCAAGTCACTTAACCCTCATTGCCTCACTCAAAAAAAAATCCTTCATAGCAGGGTAGAGTGTACTCGAATTAGCTCTTCCTTATTATAGGATACTATCTGTCTGTTAATTCTCATGAGCTTTTTTTTTTTAATTTCCCTCGCTGATGACTATTATTTTTTTATATACTAAAATCCCCAGAACTTTTTCAAATAACTTGCTGTGTAGCTGTACCACTTCATAATGCTTTGCCTTCATCCATTTCCTGATATGTGTGTATTGTCCTGCTATTCAAATGCTGTTCCCTTCCCCCTTCTACTTGATTGATTTCTTTTGACTAAAGTTTATCCTTCCTTTACTCTACCAAGGTCATCACTCCTCTTTCAGCAAATCTTACTGGTCATTATGTCCTTTTAAACTTTCATGTTCATTTTGTTATAACTTTAGTATGCCCTGTTTATTGGTTAGTATAATAGCTGAAGCCACAAGGAAGGACATGGAAACAAGCAATTATTTAGTGCCTACTACGTGTCAGGCACTGTGCTAAGTGCTTTGAAAAAAATCATTTGATCCCTACAACAACTCTAAGATCCAAGTGTTATTATTATTCCCTCCTACAGTTGAGGAAACTGAGGCATACAGAGGTTGAGTGACTTTCCCAGGGTCACACAGCTAATAGGTATCTATGGCTGGAGATCATCTTGACTTTTGTCTTGTCACTGGACTTCAGTGATGTTGGAAGAGAGAGTAAGGCTGATGACTTTGCACAACCCTGCCTCTCAATTGACTCTAAAGTCAAGATGTCAGCCAAAATATCGTTGGCCCTCTTCAATAACAAGGGACAGACAACAACAACAATCTAAGGATAGATCTGAATTCAGAACTTCATAACTTCAGATCCAGTGCTTAATCCACTGTATCACCTCTCTGTCACATACGGTCAATATAAAGAACTCTGGATTTGGAGTCAGAGGACCTGAATTTGAATTTCATCTTTCACTTTCTTTCTAGTATAACTTTAAGCAAGCCACTTCTCTCTGAATTTCAGTTCCATCAACTGTAAGACATGACAGTTGGACTTAACAGGGTTTATGGCCCAGGGGCAGCTAGGTGGTACAATGGATAGAGCACTGACCCTGGATTCAGGAGGACCTGAGTTCCAATCCGGCCTCAGACACTTTACACTTACTAGTTATGTGACCCTGGGCAAGTCACTTAACCCCAATTGCCTAACCAATACACACACACACACACACACAATATATATATATATATATATATATATATATATATATATATATATATATACACACACACACACGCACACAACATACAAACAGACACACACACAAAACAGTATAAATTTATATATAAACAGTGTTTAAGGCCCCTTCCAAACTTTAAGTGATTTTTCTCCACTTCCTTTCCTATTACCTTGTCCTATGAATTACCTGGGCGTTGTATTTCTCTTCCTGAAATTTCTTTTTAAAGTATGTATATGATAGGTCAGAAAGTCACTTGTCAAATGTATCTTTTCCTATTACTTGTGAGATGAGGCATTTGGGCCCTTCCCAGAAAATCTTTACTCTTGATTTCCTCATCTGTAAAATGAAACGGTTGTTCTCAACAATCTCTATGGCCCTTTCTGATACTTTATAAGTTTATGACTCTGACATCTTAAGCTCTAGTCTATAAAGTAAATCCTCTTTGATATAATCTGCATCTAACTTTCATTTCTATGGCCCTCAGCCTTTTCCAAACTACAAGCAGGAATGCAAGAAAAGATGAAAAGATTTCATTTGCCCACAGCTCTTCCTGTTTTCTACCTATGGCTTCAAAGTCAATAGAGGTTTCTTCTAGCAATATCATTTGTTTCCACAGCAGAGGTAGTTATCAGTCAGTAAATCTGATGAGGCTTGGCAGACCCTCCATCACGTCTCAAGTACACACTCTTGGTAGAAAGCGTACCTCCCAATTAGTCATGTCAGGTCTACGTGCAGCTCTCGGTACCACTCAGCGAGGTGTCATCAGCTCCTTGTATATTTTCTCTTTCTGAATTTTATCAGAATGTCTCATATCTGCTAGTGGCTGTAAATATTATTTATTTTTTAGTATTTGGAACATAGGCTCCTGGTGTTCCTTTGGGAGGTCCAGATTCACCCTGCATATGAAAAAAAAAAAATCCCAACACATTAACAAGATAAAATCCTCATATCCGTCATGTAGTTTCAGTAGTTCAGTTGCTTCTTCATCTCACATTCTTCCATTTTGGTTCCTTTCGATATTCTAAGAATGTTTTTTGTCACTTTCCTATTTTATTTTCATTGTGCTTAGAAACCGTTCTTCATCTCCAGTAATTTAGAAAATAGAGCAATATTACCCAAACTCTTTTGCATCCTCCTCAATAAGGAAGACACTTTTTCGGTGGTGTACTGGAGTTGGCTTATAAAAGCTAACAAACTGTTCACTTTTAATGTGAGCATTTACAACTCAGAAATCTGTACTTTCTACAAACCAGGGCTTGATTTATTGTTTTTTTTTAATTGTCCAGATTCAGAAAGTTTAAATAATACAAAATAAACTTGTATATAATTATATATGGTACAATTATCCCTTCCCTACTACAATGTTCATAAATGATGAATACAGCAGACAAAAAGATTAATCTTGCTCACATATTTTCAGTCTCTAGAACAGTTTTCTTAATACCCAAACCTTCTTTTTCTTAATAGGAATTCAAGCCTTTGTGTCTCACCTCAGAAATGTCCCTTGCAAATATTGCTAGGCCTTCCCATTTCTCTCGGAGTTTACTGATTATTTTGGGTATAGTAACTATTATAAATACAGTCTCGGCCCAATTTCCTACTCCCAGATGGCCACCCAATAAAATCTCCTAATAAAAGACTTTAGCCCTTAATTAGTCTCCCCACTGGGATGTCAGCTGATGATCAATAAGTCTGCTTTCAGATCTAACATTCTATATGACTGTAGACCTCTATCAGTCTATTATCTTAAACTACCATCCAACACATTTATTTAGCTGTCTCAAAATAAACAGGGACTATATGCCCTGAGTCTTCCTCCATCCCCTTCTTTTATCTTTTTCCCAGGAGGAAAATTGACAGATAAAGTTCATAATTGACTAAAAATCTATTATATTCAAGTGTCACATATTTAGTTGACCTAGATGGAGAGTATGCTTTAATAGGATTTCAGAGCTTTGATGTTCAAGCAAACCCATTTGTCAGGTCTTACATTTTTCTTCTTTACATTTAATCCTCCACAGTTAACTAGAATTATTTCTGGGATTTTTTTTTTTTTTGCTCAATGGAATTATCTTATTGAGGAGAAATTAACCTGAGAATACTTTATATTTTATGTTTAAGTATTGTCTTTGAAAATCTTCATCAAGTTTCTGAATTTGCTTCTCTGTTTTCCTAAATAGAGTTTAATGACCCAAATTTAACCCTCATTTTATGAGGGATCTTGTCTTGCCCCCACATCATCATTCTGAACATCAGTTCTCACTGTTCGGGCCTGAGGAGAGAAATATAGGCTATAACAAAGGAAAGTAGCTGACTCTAAAGTGAAAAAAGTATATTTCATATTTCACCCTCTTCCAACCCTTTATATCAAGTTTGAATTTGTGTTATAAAAATTTTAGTTAAGTGAGGGCTCATTAGAAGAGTTGATTTAAAATTTTAATTGTTCATTCATTTCAGTCATGTCCGACTCTTTGTGAACCAGTTGTACTTTTTTTTTGCAAAGATACTAGAGTAATTTTTCATTGCCTTATCCAGCTCATTTAAATATGAGGAAATTGAAGAAAAAAGGGTTAAGTGAATTGCCCAGAGTCACATAGCCAGTAAGTGTCTGAAGCTGAATTTGAACTTGTACAATGAAGAGTTTGGATGCTACAGCAGTGTGGTATTTCTGTCATCAGCTTAAGCCCCCATTCCATGTGGAGATACCATCTTTATAGACTTATTAGGTCTGTACAGGCTGCACACCTACAATTATATTAGGAAGGACACTAACCATATTATACCACTCTAAATTAGACTATCTCTAGAATATACTTCCTTTCCTTCACCTTCTGCATCCCCCTGAATTTCAACTTAGCCCACACAATAGAATGAATGTAAACCCCACAAGGATAGATACTGCTTTGTTTGAATCACTTCATACCTGGCTTCTTCATTGGATTTTTCTATTGTCTCCAGATGGGCTCTGCAACTGAAACCTGAGCACTCCCTGCCTCTTAGGCCCTTCCTTTTGATTGGAGAGGGTGGAAAGTGGACATGGCGGAGTTTCTCCCAGATCTTTTATTTAAGGAGGAGATCCAGATAGACAACTTATCCTTTTCTACCCAGCTACAAGACTTCACTCTGCATGTGTTGTATCCCTACCCTCTCCCCCACTATGTTTAGAGATTCTTCCATAGGATTGTGAATTCCATAAGAGTAGGAATTCTCTTTTGTCTTTCTTTGTATCTCCAAATGATTTGACGGAAAAGTATATGTAGTAAAGGTGAGAAGTAGGAATTATGATTAGTATCTATGACTCCCATTAAGCCATGATATGTGTTAGTTTCTCTATTACTATTTATTGATACAGTACCAAACTTCACAGTACATTAGAAGTTAAAGTAGGCTTTAGTGGGCCTGGACCTTGCTATTTATAACATTGTTTCTATGAGAAAATGTCCTTCAAGTTCCATATTTTATTTTATTTTATTTTTTTTTTATTTTATTTTTTAGTGATGCAATTGGGGTTAAGTAACTTGCCCAGGGTCACACAGCTAGTAAGTGTCAAGTGCCTGAGGCCAGATTTGAACTCAGGTACTCCTGACTCCAGGGCTGGTGCTCTATCCACTGTGCCAATTAGCTGCCCCCTGTGCCATCTAGCTGCCCCCCAAGTTCCATATTTTATAATAAAATACGTCAAATAAATCATGCTATGATTTCTTATTAATTTTCCAATTTCCAACTGTGTTTTGACCTCCTATGTCTTCAAATCTAGCTGTTTTGGTCCTTCCTTAGTATTTCTAGTTTTAATTTCTTTGTTGAATAGATCTACCCCTAAAGCCAGAAAAAGCTAAATAATTATTGAATCTTAAGTCATTCTCTACACCTAAAGTCTCTGTCCCATTTTGGTTAAAGTATTACTACCTTCATATTAAAAAAAAGAAGTTGAAACTGTCCTTTTGAATAGCAAATTTAAGGCCTGCAATTTTCCTATAGAGACTTTTAGTCTATTCTAGTATATTGTAGTACCACTAATCTAAATAAGAACCAACAACTGATTTAACTATTTGGAATTTGTGATTATTTTAAGGAGCACACAAAAAAATTTGTTGTCCTCTTTTCCATGAAACCTTCAAAAAGCTACACAAACTCAAAAATGTTAAGATCTACAAGGGGCATTAAAAGACCCTCCAATCACATCTCTTGATTTTGTAGATGAAGAAATAGAGGGCAAGAGAGATTAGCTAACTTTGCCAAATTCAGATAGTAATATAGCCAGGAATAGAATCTAAAAATTCAAATATCTTCACCCTCCATCCAGTGCTCTTTCCATTGATATTTTTAATGCCCTTCACCAAAGTCCTGTCCCACACTAACACTAAAAGGGTTAGATTCTACCCAAGGGAATTTGTATGGAGGAGCTACTTACAAATGATATAGTTGTCATTAAAAGTTACTATTTACTGAAACAATTAATTGGGGAAAATTTTTTAAATTATTAGTATAAACAATATAAGTACGTAAAGGATAATTTTATCCATGCTGCAACACAGATGCTATCCCCCTTAGGTATTGTGAGATTCAAAATTGGATATATGAGCATTAAACTCTCCCTTTTAACTTTTCCCATATATATATATATATATATATATATATATATATATATATATATATATATATATATATCCCAGACCACTAAGAAAAAGAAGCTTCTGAGCTTTAATCTGTGAGGGATTGGTTTTTATTGCTTGGGAATTAATTAGACAACAAAAGGTGATACCAATTAGGGAAATAGGCAAGTAGAAACACAAATGAATAATCTTAGATCTCATCTCAGTCTATTTTCCTTTATAAAACTCAATGATGGGGCAGCTAGGTGACGCAGTGGATAGAGCACCAGCCCTGGAGTCAGGAGTACCTGAGTTCAAATCTGGCCTCAGACACTTAACACTTACTAGCTGTGTGACCCTGGGCAAGTCACTTAACCCCAATTGCCTAACTAAAAAACAAACAAACAAACAAACAAAAAAACAACAACAACTCACCAAACCCCAAACTGCCCACCAGGCCAAGAACCAGCACACCCAGAGCTGAATACCAACTGCCTGTGCCCACGTGGCTAAGTTTAATAGCCAGAGAGAGTGAACTTACGTTCCTCCCTCAGTTTTAAGCTGGCATCCTGGAAGTTCGTTGTGGTCTCCTCCCCAAAAGGGAGGTCCTTCAAAAGCCACTTCAGTAGCATGCGCTCAACTCTCAAATGATTCAGCTAAAACTTCAGATATATATAGATAGATAGATAGATCTATATCTATATCTATATCTATATCTATATCTATATCTATATCTATATCTATATCTATATCTTTACCACAAATAATTTACCACAGTATCAAATTCTTTTGTTTTTGAAGTTCAATCATTTCAATCATGTCCAACTCTTCATGACTCTATTTGGGGTATTCTTGGCAAAGATATTGGAGTAATTTGTCGATTCCTTCTCCAGGCCATTTTATACATAAGGAACTGAAGCAAATAGGGTTAAGTAACTTGCCCAGAGTAAGACAACTAGTAAGTATCTGAGGCAGGCCAGTTTTGAACTCAGAAAGATGAGTCTTCCTGACTTGAGGTTCAGCAGTCTATCCACTGTGCTACTCAGCTGTCCCATCATGTTCTTTAATGTGCTTTAAAGCAGGACTTAATAGCAATTGAGATACTAGGAGCATAGGCCTTTTGTGGAATTGAGAGAATTAGGAATACCATTCCTGATATTAAGGTCCTATTTTAGAAAATCCTAATGAATATCTAGGTTATATTTCCAAGTTAAAATTTCTAATAAAACTAGAATAAAAATAATAAAAATGAATTTCACTGGGGTTGTAAAGGCTAAATTTGTGGTACTGTTTTTCCTTAATCCCAATGCTAAGCTATTTACAAAATTTTATTAATGACAGAACTAGTGAGCATCCTTAAATTGAATACTACCATCTTACATCATCTATCCCGAGTCCATGTCATACATGATATTATCAGGTCCATAGTAATAATGGCTAACAGACTACATTAAGATTAATATATTTAATTAGTTATAAATTAACATAAAAATTATTCCATTTTTGAACTCTGAAACAATGTGGTTTTTCAAGGGGACACATTTCCCCATCTATAGATGACGAGTCCAAGCCAATACAACCCACATATGAATTACTGTTGATCTATTGGTGCCTGCATAAGCTTTTTATTTCTAGGCATAACTGCATGCACATAATCATTTCACTGTATAAGGACGTGAACTTTCTAATGGTAACATTGATATAAAATATTATTATTACCATCTCAATTATGATCAAATGCTAATTTTCCATGAGGATCAAAAGAAAAGTAAAATGCTATAACATGAGTATCTTAGAATTGGGCTGGGGTGAGCTTTTAGAGTAATTGAATTAATTTTGTGGGGAACAAAAAAAAGATGACAATTGCTTTTGTTTGTAAACATAGCATAGTCTACAGAGGGTGGTGAGCTCTGATTTTACTGAAAAATTGGAAATAACTATGACTGAATAAGGAAGCACAATTGGTTAATGATAAAGAACACATAATTTTCCTCCTATTCTTTGGAAATGGGAGAGATATAATAATAACAACAAGGTACATTTCTATGTGGATTTATGATTTCAGAATCACCTTTTCCACAACAATCATACTAGATAAAACATTCATATTCAAATCTCCATTCATATTCTGATCTTCTAGGAATCAGACTAGGGAACCTAAGACTTCTATAGGTCTTCTGAGTTGCATGAGCACCCTGAGAACAGGGATCAACAAACTTGGCATAGAGTGGGTGCTTAATACATGTTCACCAGCTGCCCGATATGATTGTTATGAAAACTTCATCAATGCAAGGGAATGTGTTTCTAGAAATGGAACTGAGTTATTATAGAGAGCTTTAATTGTGGCATAAGGGTGACTTCGAAGCTCTGAATCGACAGGACCCTGTTTTAAAAACTAAGCTCATTGTTGAGGCCTAAAAAGATAAGAATACTGCTAACCTTTTAATCAAAGAGCAATCTCTAAATGGAAGTTGGTGGGCTTTGCATTTTATCCTAATGATTTCCCTCCTTATTCTGCAGTCTGCTCATGATTCTTTTTTTAAAGTTTATTTTTAAACTAATCCCAATTAAATCTTCCAAATTTCAGAGCTGAGGCTCTGGCTCTTTAGCAGATGGTTGATATGCACAGTGGGGAAGACAGGGATAGGAGTGGGGGTAGAGAAAGAAGTGAGGGCTGCCAAACCAGAGCCCTTAACAGACTTCAGCAAATAAACAGAAGTAAGACACAGCAGGAAGGTTTTTGGAATTGGCTTTATTATTGTCCAGCCGCTTTGGGTCATGAGTGACCTAATCAACCTTAGCCTCACACTTCTCCCTCAATTAACTTGAGCTTATTCCATTGTCCATGGACCCACCTCCACCTCAACCCTGTCCTTTCATGACAAGCCCATATCCCTTTACAGTCTCCAGGACACAGCTGTTGCAATGATTCCTCATCTCATTTTGCTTTCTAATTTTTTCCCCTTTATTCTCTCCTCTGGGCTACTAAGCCATTCCAACTCTAGGTACACTGGTAATCTCCATGCTTTGACTTACTATCCAGTTTGCCTCTGAATGGCTGGACTTTATTTTACAGCAGGGAAAGAATCCTGAAGAAATTTATGTAGGAGTAACAAATGACTCCATTTTTGTAAAACCAGAATTGCACACACTTAGAATAAAAACTTGGGTCTGTCTGATACAGGACATCTTTCCACTACAGCCTATAAGATAGATTGATGTTGACAAATCACATTAATTAAGATTTGTCTAACTTGTAATTTGTCACAATTTACTAGGGATAGAATTTAGTTTGACTTAGTGAACCTATTTTTTTGTAGCTTTGCAATTAACGGTATAAACAATATTGGAGGGGGTGAGAGAATGTTCAAAGTGTTAAAAGCAATAAGCAGTTTTCACGCATGTTAAAAGCATTCTTTATAAAAATGTTGTACTAATTATAAATCACCCTTATTTTTTATAATGGTTGCTATTGTGACAGAAAAGGAAACATAGCACTATAATTTTTTTTTGGTGGGACAATGAGGGTTAAGTGACTTGCCCAGGGTCACACAGATAGTCAGTGTCAAATATTTGAGATCAGTTTTGAACTCAAGTCCTCCTGAATCCAGGGCCGGTGCTTTATAAACTGAGCCACCTAGCTTGCCCCACATGGTACTTTGTACTGTAATTAAAGGAGATACACATTCTACCCCACCCAAAACCCTACCCAACCCCTCTATTTGGCAGAATTTTTTAGGCTGGCTTGAGTTATTTCTACATGTAGTTAAAGTGTTTTCCTTCAAAATTATCCCAAACCTAAAAGATTCCTTAATTCAGACTAGGCTACTCACCTAATTCTTAAAGAGTATGTGTATGTGTGTGTGTGTGTGTGTGTGTGTGTGTATACACACACACACATACACATTTATACACATATGTATATATAAACCCATACTCTCTACATATGTATATAAATATGTCTATATATGCAGATACATTCAAATACATATACATACATTGTATATATGTGTACATATACATATGCAGGCACACATACACACTATACATACACATATATATGTGTGTGTATATATATATATATAATTATCTTGTACATTAAAAAAAACCTTATCCAGCCAATAGATTAAAAAATTATTATCCATACTACACAAGAATTTTTCACTTTACAAGAGAAGTAACTACATGGTTCTTTTAGGCAGATTAATTTTGTGGTTTAACAAAACCTAAATTTATACTTACAATTTTTCAGCAAAAGTGCTATTGGGTGGAGTATAGCTCATCTTCTTCTTAGAAGTTAACATGACATTGTACCCACTGTTTGATGGTGTGACTGATTGTTTCTGAAGAATGTGGTACTTGTTAAAAGTCATTTGGCTGTCATCTTTCTTTTAGAAAAAAAAAAATGAACCATCAGTTAAAATTAGGATCATTTCCTCCTGACCAGGGAATAATGATATGACAAATGCTTAAGCAAGAACTACCAAACTACATGTACAGTTACTTATATTATTTGGGATCTCAGCTCAAGGAATCTTTCCTTTGCACACAGAAGGAAAAAGAATTTTAACATGGAGAATAGTCTCCTCTGGAAAGGGAAAAGCAAGTCCCAATTCAGGTACAAAAGGGACAGGGCAAGTGTGACCAAGGAAACCTTTACCATGGTTTTAAGTAGCTATACTCAACTACTGATTCTCATATTTGTAGACAAATGGAAAACACTCAGATTCCTACAAGAAATGAAGGTGTAAGGAAAAAGGAAAGGGAAGAAGGCATATTAATTTCTTTTCAGGACAGTGGGGTAAATTCTTTTAGGCCATGTGCATGTGGACCAATTCCAATTTCCATAGTTGTATTATAGTTCCTGTTTCAACATGGTTATTAGTACAGAAAATAGCCATTGCTATCTAATGAAGAGTAAGCTTCCTATCATGAAGGGAAACATTCTTTGACACTCTCTCCCTCACTCAAAGGTCAAGATAAAAGAGTAATATGTGATAAATTGCTTCAGGTTTGGCAGGAAAGCTTAGGTGGAAAGCTAGAGTGTATTTTATTGACACTAGTTACCTTTTTTTCTCCTCCCTTCTTTATGCCCTATATAAGAATCCTCTACTTGAATCTTCTTTTGATATATCTTAGTCAAACAGTTTACATTTATAAAACAGTGATTATGTGCCAGGCACTATAATAAATATATAAATACAAGTAGAAAGAAACGGGCTCTAACACCACAAGTCTACATCTTGATGGCAAAAGACAACACATAAAAAGAAGCACACAAGAGGTGTGAAGGGGGAGGACACAAACTTACTGGGCTTGAGGGCATTATGGAGAATGTTAGGAGTAGGGTCTAGAGAAAAATGAGAGAAATGTTTCTCCCATATTTCTCTTCATTCCTATCCCCACTGTCAATCTCCTAATCTATTACTTTTCATATCAAGCTTTAATTATTGCAATCAGCTCTAAACTGGTCTACATGCCATCATCTTCTCCTATCATCAAATTATCTGATGTATTGATGCTCAATTGATCTTTCTGAAATATCAAGTTCATCATTTAATATCTCTGCTCTCAATCCTTCCAAGAGTGAAAACTTGTCTAGGGGTTTATACCCGAACATCTCAGCCTGATGTTCAATATACATAAATTTATAATATGGTCCTACTCTAGCCAACCAATTTATCTCACTGTAGTTCCCAAAACAGAATCTCAGATTTAGCCACATTTCCTCACTACTTCTCACTCTACCCTAGAATATCCTTTTTCTTCTCCACCTTTCAATACTCAACCATTCTTCACCTCAATTTCATTTGAAGTCTCACTTTTCTTTAGACCTTCCTCTACAGAATCTATATTAATCTGTCCCTCAAAGGCTATTTCACTTGCTATTAATATCCCTTTGGAAGTTGATGATATGCTGTCCGTTGTTACTTACCTCTCTTGGGTTTCTCCCTAGCTAAATTATAACCATAATAATTATAGCTCACAGTTATATAGTGTTTTTCTGAACTATTTTTATAGATATTTGATTGTATGACTCTGTGGCTTATAAATCTATAGTCTAAGAAGAAATTAAAATGAGTAATATGTAGACAACAATGGAAAAATATACAATGGGTTTAAGCTGCCACATATCATAAAGAGGAAACGGCAAAAATAAAAGAGAAGGAGGAAATGAAAGGATGCCATCAAAGGAATGCATGAGGAAACAAGATGAACTGGTTATGTGCTGAAAGCAAAAGACAACAAGAGCCATGGATGGGGATTGTCCCTTAGTGGGAAGAGAGTTGGGAATATTGTGATCACCAATTCATTTGAGTGTTAAATATTTTAGGTTTCCAAGCATTTTCCTTCCAACAACTCTCAGAGGTAGTGTAAGTATTATCTTCCCCCCTCATTTTAAAGATGATAAAATAGAGATGTTGAAAGCTAAGAAGTGATTTTTCCAAGGATTGCACAGTTAAATAGCAGAAATCAAAACTGGGTACCCCAACTACAATATCAACCCTTTTACAAGTATTATAGGTCCTAGCGTGAAGGAATTATGTTTTACATTGTTTTTGTGCTTCTCCCCCCCAATCAGTGGATGCCCACATAACTACATAGAAAAAAATTATTTAATGAATGAATTAAAATTGTACAATTGTATCCCTGACCAAAAGGAAATATGATAAAGATGTCTAAGTATCTGTGGGAAATATTCCTTGTATTATCCATCTCTAAAATTAAGAGCTAAGAATAAGTGATCATCAAAGTTCATTTTAAGCTCTGTGATTTGGTGAACTTAAATCCATAATGGAAAATGCATATCAATTCTGTCTCAGTTTCTGATATTTATGAGATGATTCATATGTTAATTGAATAAAAGAGCATTCACTGAATGCTGTGCAATAAATTTATTGAGGCAGCTAGGTCATGAAGTGCTTAGAGTTCCAGGCTTGTTTTCATTAAAACCTGAATTTAAATCTGTCCTCACACACAGAAGACCCTGTGTGACCTTGAGTCAATCATTTAACCCCCCCATTTGCCTTAGTTTCCCTACATGTAAAATGGGTATACCTATGTCCCTATTGTGAGAATCAAATGAGATAATAATTATAAAGTATTTAGCACAGTGCCTGACATATAGTAAGTGCTATATAAATGCTGCTGCGAGGTGTTGTTGCTGTTATTATTATTATTAAGCACTTTGTCTAAAAAATTTTACTAGGTATTAGGGACAAAGCAAAGACCAGTAAATAGTGTCCTCCTGTTCTCAAGGATCTTACAGGTCAGTAGAGGAAACTGTATATGCAGATAGACCACTAGGGTACCCTGTGGTGTGGATTAAATACATAAAATAATTTTATTTGGTAAAAACAAAAATGAAGAGAACCCAAGATCTATATCATTGGGAAAATCCTCACTAAAAAAAAGTGCACATTTCAAAACTTCTGTTTTTCAAAAAGAGTGAGAAAAGGGAAAGGGTGGAGCTTACAGGTCATAGCAAGAATCTAACATGGAACTAATGGATTTACCAAAAAGACTCGAGAGTATAAGCCTGACAGAAAGACTGATTAATCAATTAATCCACATGCTTCCATTCCGTATCTATTGAATGCTATGTAATGTGCTAAGTATAAAGAATACATAGACCAAAGTGAAACAAGAAGCTTACTTCATCCTGGGAAGGAATAGAGGAGAGGGAGGCGTGAGATGTACACAGAAAAGTAATATTTTTCATTGTTTTTTGTTAAGTAGTTTTTCAGTTTTGTCCAAGTCCTCGTTGATTGCATTTGGGGTTTTCTTGGCAGAGATACTGAAGTGGTTTTCCATTTCTTTCTCCTGCTCATTTTACATGAGAAGAACTGAGGCAAATAGAGTTAAGAGACTTGCCTAGGATCAAACAGTTAGTAGGTATCTGAGACCAGATTTGAAAACATGAATCCAGGCCCAGTGTTCTATCCACTGTATCAGCTATCTGCCCAAACTGAATATAGTTTACATGGATTAATTAAAAAGTAATTAGGTGAGGGGCAGCTAGGTAGTACAGTGGAGAAAGCACTGGCCTTGGATTCAGGAGGACCTGAGTTCAAATCTGACCTCAGACACTTGACACTTACTAGCTCTGTAGCCCTGGGCAATTCATTTAACCCCAATTGCCTCACACACTCAAAAAAAGTAATTAGGTGAGACATGGGGAGTTCATCACATACTCAAATGGAACATTCAATGTTGATGTCAAGTAGGGGTTTGAAGAGATATAGAAGGGACAAAAAACAATAGTCATCAATTGGAAATAGGAATCAATAGGAAACCCATATTTTAGTCGCATTTTTATCATTAACTCACTAGGTTGCTGAATTATTTCACAACATTTAGATTTGGATTTCCTTATCTGAAAAATGTGGGCATTGATCTGGATGAGGGATTCTTATCCTGGTATCTGGGAATTTGTTCTTTGAAAATATTAGGAAACCTATATTTCTACATAATTGGTTTAAATTATAATCCAATATATTTCATTTTATGCACTTAATATCATTCTTCTGAGAAGGGGTTCATAGGATTCACCAGGCTGCCAATGGAGTCCAGAATAAGGGAAAATACTTAAGACTCCTGATCACAATGTACCTTCCAGTTCTAATATTGTGTTAAAAAATTATACCCCAGTGAGAGAGGAGTTAAAAGAGTATCCATAATTCTTGCCATTTGTCTATTCTAAGATTTGGTAATTGATTGCTTCTAGTTATACTTAACTTTCATTTTTACAGAAAGGAAATAAAACAAAATTTAGAGAAATGCATCTTGAGCAAGCTGTTTTTCTTTTCCTTCAATTCCTTTGTGGGGTCTAAAAGTAAGAGATTTGGAGTTAAATTTATACTCAACAGAGAAATGTGTGCAACTCACAAAAAACCTACGAGGTTGATTGACTCTTTTCTCCAATAAACACCTCAGTCAAAATCCACTTGATATTTTCTCCCATGTTCTACTTTTTGTTGTGGATCCTTAAACAGAAAATTTTCCTCAATTTCATGTGTTGGCTTCAGCAAAATAGGCCTCTATTTTCTCCATTAGCAATATCCTCTTGGGTTCTTTTGAAATAGAAAAATGAAAGATTCCATTTCTGGGCAAATTGATTTTATCTAAAAGGAAGCAGGTCTTGTTACATGTATCCTTTCCATCCTACCCCAGTTTTGTCTCAGGGACACAAGAAATCTCAAGAGGTTATTAAATTTACTTTATAAATCTTAAAATCACTATATAAATGAGAGTTATTATCATTGTTATGATTGCTTCTAATCCAGTTCTTCTAGGCTGATCCAGGATTCACTGAGCTAGGACCAAGAAAATATATATTTGCTTATTAGAAGGATTGTTGAGCTTGTATTCATAAGATCATAAATCTGAAGATGAAAAAGATCTCAGTTCCAACCTAGCATCATCTTTTCATTTTATAGATAAGAAAACAGACTCAAAGTGGTTATGTGAAATTTAAGGTCAAAGGGGTAGTATACATCAGATCAAGCAATTGAACTCTACTCATCTGATTCTAAAACCAGGACCAGAGCTCCAACATTGCTGGGCTGCCTCCCTCAAGGTGAAGCTCTGAATTCAAATAACACTTGTTTTTTCAATCAAAGGGTCCGCCTGGCTTTGGGTATTTGCCTATTACTTAATCCTAGTATTTCTCTGACCTGTTTAGACAAGTATTCTCCTTTGACTTCAGTTTTCACATTTATCAAGTGAGGCTATTAGGCAAGATGATCTTTAAGGCAGAGACATGATGATCAATTTCAGATCTTATGGAAAGCTACCAAAAACACCTGGAAAAGCAATAGGATATCTTATCCTCACATCAAGTTCCTTCAACAAATTCAGATGCGTGAGGGGGGTGGAGGGAGGGGTAGTGTGCATGCGGGCATACGGAACAGGGAAATCCTAGAATGCGATACCCATTGGACATGGTCCTTAGGAGACTGACTGAGAAAGTTGATTGGCCTTCCTGGAGTATATAAATCAGGTATGTGTGAGTAAGGGCTATGCCTTCCAGTAGCTTATTTTGCTTAATTATTCTTACTAATTAGGTATTAAGCCTAAGCATGTCTATATTGCTGCTAATCAAAAGAGTCCTTAGCACAGTGTCTGGCACATAGTAGACGCTTAATAAATGTTTATTGATTGATGGTTTGATTACCACCTCTCTGACCTTGTGTAAGGCCTATTAGCTCCCCAAGCTTTACTTTCTTCCCATGTAAAAGGAGGGTGATAGACTAGCTCATCTTTAAGAACCTATTCCAGCTCTAAGTCCTTTGATTCAGTCATTCCATGGTACATTTAGCTGGAGTAAGTGAAGAAAATTTATGAAATGGACATGATATTATACATTTGGTTTTAAGTAAGAATTATAAATATATTTGATTTTAGACATGGAGTTTTTTTTTTAATTTTTTTATTTGTAAGTAATCTGAGGATATCCAGGATTCTGGAGACAGTCACTAAGACTAGATATTGATAAATATCATCCCACCCTCTATTATCTTTTTTACTCCTTAAATGACATCTCAATAGCTAGAATCTGTAACAATTTATGGATAGAAAAAATTGGCTCTTATTTTTTATTAATACAGAGAAATATATAGGCCTCATTTAAGGCCCTAATATTGAGATAACTGAAAGATATTAGCCAGTAGCATTTGACCTATATTTTCCTGTAGGTTCTCTGTGAAGAATATTATCAAGGTCATACTGAGCTATTTCTAAAGTCAAAGCAGAAGGCTGAATTTTGCATTTCAGGTATGTTTCCTAGGATTCCAGAAATGCACTTCTTCTATACCTATTCTGAATAAGGTTCATTTCAGTTATAACTCAGAATTGCTGCTATAGCTAATAGGATAACTGACAAAGAAAGCCAGACTAGAACAACATTTTGGATTTCACAGGTAACTCAATAACAGTGTTGTCTCCTTTTTTCTGCTATAATCGCCACCCCTTCTTCCATTTGGTATCTTTTAGTGAGTTGTGTCGATCTGGATATCAATGATAACCTACCCCTCTGGGGCAGGAAGAACAGCACAATGGGCTGCTGGATCAGGATCCAGGACTTCAAGTCTGTTGGATGAGAGTCCAGGTCTACTACCTGATAATCAATATTGAAACAGGTTCAGAGGTCTGAAACCAGGTGGTTGGGATAAAAGCCTTAGCATTAGAAATTAGCCATTGGTTAAGTGGAAGCTACACATCTGAGAAGTGAGTGATTTAGAGGAGTAAGAAAGAGTAGTAAGGTCTGTAAGATCTGTGAAAGAAATGCTCCAGAAACCAAAAAATTAAAGTAAATCATATGCATATGCAAGTGTAAGCATACACATGTGACTTTGACCATATGAAAGAGATTTTGTCAGCTAGAGCATTTATTTATTATACTTCTGGGTATTGGCAGCCTTGAATCTCTGTTGTATATTCTAGAAGTAATTGGAATTTGGAAAACTGCTTGAAAGAATTCTGGTTGAGTGATGGGTAGAATAAATGAGGTAATAAGAAAATCCTTGCAAATCTGTGCATAAATTCTAAGTACACAGGGAATGAGATCTTAGTTCAAACCTAACAGGTAGTAAGAGGAAATGTAATATCAATTTATAGATATGTATTGAATGTGAGTAATTTTAAAAGTCTGGTTAAATTTTTAGAATGCTCAATAAATCTTGATACAATGCTTATAGCTTTCACTCCTCTGAACTGTGATCCTGATGACCATCCTATGTTAAATGAAGAAACAAAATTCATCACTATAAAATATGAATAAAATAGCTATGGAATTATAGACTTTTCTGAATAAGATCTCCTAAACATCATCAAAAACCTACAGTGCCATGACTATAGAAAGAAAATACGTTTTGTGAGGAATATACACATTTTAATAACATCATGTCAAAACAACTGAATAATTAAAAATTAGCAACAAAAGCCAGCAAACCAATTGTTTAGTGCTGCATAGACAAAAGAATATGTTGATTGATAGGTTTTGTGACTTTCAACCATTACAGGATTATATAGATGAATAAATCTAGGTGATAGAAAACATTAGTTCAGGTGAATGCATCCTACACAAACTTTTCAGAGGCATTAAATTCACCCCTGATGCAGGACTTAGAAACAATTATGGAACTTAGAGGAAGTTTCACAAAAGAATCAGGTCAATAATGCATAAAGCATGATGATGATGATGATGATGATGATGATGATGATGATGATAATGATGGAGCTATGTAACTCATTCAAGGGGAGGCTCAAGGAGTAAAAGAAATCATCAATGGCTAGTATCCTATGGTATAAGAAGCATAAAGGAATTAACAGTTTAAGAGAAAGTATATCACCAGACTTCAGTTACAAAAGTATTGATTCTCTAGCGAGGAGGTCTTCAGCCCATTACAGGAAGATGAAGGGGATCTCTGATGGTCCCTTGGAGAAACTATCCTTGGACTTTTCATGTCCACCTTCTCCAAGCTCCCCAGGCCTCCTCCTAGTTCAATGTATGAAATAGCTAGTTTGTAATCCCTTTTATACCAGAACAACTCACTGAAGCAACCAAAGGTCTTAGGTTTTACAATAAAGGGAGCAGATTCTTATTCCAGTGCATTTGGTTTCCTATTTTTCTCTCTCAAAGCAGAGGGATCTTAGGTACTTGTTAAGGAATCAGTTAGAGAAGAATTGATTTTGGAGCTATGTATTATAGGGATCATAGGTTATGGAAGTTAATAGAAAATGGCAGTGTACGAATTAGAAAGGATCTGAGAGTATGCAGAGCAGAGACAATGTGCCACAAATGAGCCATCTGTGTCCCATGGTCTCCAGGGGTTTTTGTACTATGATAGTGTGTAGGTCCCTAACCCAGATCCCATATCAGACACTTATTCAACTATATAACTTTGAACAAGTCACTTAATCTCTCTGTTTCAATTTCTTTATCAATTAAATGAGGGGATTCGATTTGCTCATCTCTGAGAAGCCTTCTGTCTAAATCCCTGATCCTATGATGTTTCAAATCACAAACATATTTTTAAAAGTTAGAAATGTTTCATAACTGCATTCAGGCATCAAACAATTAGCTCCTATGAGCAAATTTAACAAAATACACTTTTTTTTTCTTTTGGGGACGTTGAGATCAGTGATACACATTATAGGTTTTATTTTCCTCATTCTGTCTTTCCTCTTCCAAGGCTTGACTCATATCCCCACTTGAGAATGCTCTAAAGCTGACAGAGACAGTGAAAATCCTCTGCCTTCTTGCCCTGAGGAAATGCTTTGGCAGGCAGTTTTCATTTTTTACTGTCATCAAAGCCAAGTTAACCTTGTTCAGGAAAAGAACCCTTAACTTTTAAGCCAGATTCTTGCCTGAACCATTCCCATGTAAACCACAATGTTTAAAAAAAATGAAAAGGGAAAAAAATGACAATGAATCAATTTTTGTTTGAGGTTACTGAAACTTGAAATGATTACTTTCTCATGCTTTGAAATGACATTAAATTTAAATGTCTTGGTTCATGGGCACTTACCACTCCCTTCATCTCCATTAATCCTTGCTCACAGTTTTGAAATATACCACTTTCTGTCTTCAGCAATGAAATGAAATTTTCCCTTGGTTATAATTGCTTTTCAGTGTGTCTTTTCTCATGTTATTTGATTGCTAAAGATTTCCTTCAAAATGGAAGATATTTAGTGAACTCACTTCAATGTATTTCCCTGCTATTTTTAATCTGTTCATGCATAATTTGAAGGGTTGGGTGAGGGAAAAAAGGGAAATTAAACTCATCTGACCGTGACAGATTTGCAAACTCCAACACAGCTCAAACTTTATTGATGCTTTTCAATTACAGCCCCGATTACCTGGACATGTCTGTATAATGTTTATGGCATTTGATATCTTCATAGATATAGCCAACGTTTGCTTAAGAATCAGAATTGTAATTTAGGAGGAACAAGAAAATTACCTCACAAGGAAAAGCAGAACATCTGAAACATTTTGTCTGGAACTAGCAGTTATTTTTAGCCTGCCTTCCCCCCCCCCCCAAAATCATTATCTGGAAGTCTGAAATGTCTTAGAAAAATCATTATATTTGAATCTCTGGAAGGACAACTCATAAAGTATTGTATAATCCAGGTTGAGATCAGTCAGATAGATGATATGGCTGTTCTGAAGAACCAATGGGTAAAATTGGTATTGTACCCAAATTCACTAAACCGCCCACCATGCAAGCCTAAATTCTCTAAAGAGTATATTTCTTTAACGGGTGGTATGTGACAAATATATTCATTATATATCACCGGGCCACTGCTGGATCTGGTAAGGATTGGACAAAGTATACAATTATTTTCTCTAAGGGGTTCTTCAACTCTTGATCAATACATTTGACTTTGATTGGGTTCAAAGTTGCTCTAAGCTCCCTTTTCTCACACCCTTTGGCTCATTAAAATCCCAGCCCAGAGCCCAGGGATCAAATAATTTTTTTTAATTAATTAATTAATTAATTAATTTGGCAGGGCCATGAGGGTCAAGTGACTTCCTCAGGGTCACATAGGTAGTAAGTGTCAAGTGTCTGAGGCCGGATTTGAACTCAGGTCTTCCTGAATTCAGGGCTAGTGCTTTATCCACTGCACCACCTAGCTGCCTCAGATCAAATTATTTTAAACATATCTAGATTCATGGTTTCAGACCTAAGACTGTGGCTGATGTTTAATTAACTCAAAAAACAAAAAAGGGAGGGTAAAATATATTCAATATACAATATGAAGCTAATGTGGGACAGGTATTTATTCTTTTTTTTTAACTATGTACAATTTGCTATTTCTTTAAAATATACAACAAAATTATCACATAAATATCTTTTTTCCCCTTTTTTCTTCCCACATCACCCTAAAGAGATGACTACTATAAGACACAAATTATATATTTTTCTGTATGTACTTTTATTTATCAGTTCTTTCTACAGATGCAGATAGTCTTCATATGTCCTTTATAGTTAATTTCAGTATTTATCATAGTCAAAATTACTTATTTGATCAAATTTATTCTTGTACGTGTGTGTGTGTGTGTGTGTGTGTGAGGCAATTCGGGTTAAGTGGCTTGCCTAGTGTCACACAGCTAGTAACTATTAAGTGTCTGAAGCTGGATTTGAACTCAGGTCCTCCTGAATCCAGGGATGGTGCTCTATCCCCTGCGCCATCTAGCTGCCCCTCAAATTTATTATTAAAACAATATTGCTATTACTGTGTACAATGTTCTCTTAGTTCTGCTTATTTTGCTCTTCATTATTTTATTAAAGTCCTCCCATGTTTTTCTAAAATCATTGAGTTTGTCATTTCCAGTAGCACAGTAGTATTCCATCAAAATCATATAGCATGACTTGTTCAGCCATTCCATAATTTATGGGCATCCCTGTAATTGCTATTTCTTTGCCACCACAAAGAGAACTGCTATAAACATTTTAGACCATATAGATTATTTTATTTTTTCCTAATCATCTCTGGAAATAGACCAAGTGGTTGTATTGCTGAGTCAAACGGTATAGGTGAACAGCTAGGTGGCGCAGTGGATAGAGCACCAGCCCTGGAGTCAGGAGTACCTGAGTTCAAATCCGGCCTCAGATACTTAACACTTACTAGCTGTGTGACGCTGGTCAAGTCACTTAACCCCAATTGCCTCACTAAAAAAAAAAAAAAAAGGGTATAGGTAATTTAATAGCTCTTTGGGCATAATTCTAGTTTGCTGTCCAAAATGGTTGGATCAGGTCACAATTCCACCAAAAATGAATTAGTGTCACAATTTTCCCCCATATTTTCAAAAAATACTGTTCACAAATGCCCAAAAGTTTGGATTAAATGATGGTGTTACTATCTTTGGTTGGAATTTTGTACTTAAAACCATTTAAACATGAACCAATTTGTAAGAGTGTGCTTGAGCATTTCACCTTGGTTCTGTACTTTCCAAAATTTTGTTGTCTATGTAAAATGGGTCAGGCCATAGGGCCCATCCATTTATGATCATATTTTGTAAGAAGTCTCATTTAGTTGTCTGGGATTTTACTGCAAACCAAGTCCATGCAAAGAACCAAGTAGATTCACAAGCTTGCCTGCAGATGTGAACATGTCCATCTCATGAAAAATATTCCTCATAAGATCAACAAGCATTAAACATGAGAGAAAGAAAGCACAAAATCATGTCTCAGACTGGACTAGGAAAGTTATGTGCTCATGGCTACAAGGATTCTGTCTTCCCTAAAACCTCATGGGAAGTAGCTCAAAGTACTTCTGACATGATGTGCAGCTATAAAGGAAGAAAGTGTTGTCACTCTCTTTTAAATACCCATCAATTTTTTTCTGTTCATTGGGAAATAAAGGGATATTTTATCATCTCAACATTCAAGAGTCTTTTTGAGTCACCATAGACTTAAGGTGTTGAAGAACTGAGTAAGAGGTAGAGGGAGTCCCTCTCAGCATGTCCAAGTGGTCTATCAGAATTCAAAAAGCCACTTTGTGGTTGCCTTTTTCAATCCCTGATACAATTATATTGTCCTCGTGATTCAATGTGTTTGAATATATAGCTAGGGCTGCGTTTCCAAAACCATATTTTGAAAATGTGAAATTATGGTTTCCATTAACTTCTCTCTAAACTAAAAAGACAGGGTTTTGTGGTGTCTTTGTTTTGGAGAACTATTGAAAGTTATGAGGAACTGAAAAATCTTTGGAGCAGGAAGACAGGATTTTGGCCTTGGGATGCCATGCTTGTTGCCTTCTAATGTGAGAAATTATTTTTTCAAAGGAGATAAACTTTTAAGTAGATTCATCCATCATTGATTAAAACAAGCCAACTAGTATCAGCAGAATTTCTGGATTTATTCATTGACTACTCCAGACCAGATGCCTTTATAATACACAAATACAGAAGAGACTGATAGATAGATTTGGCCAGTAATAAGGAAAATGTATGAGTAAAAGTTCATAGGCTTGTTGTTCACATACTTTCAAGATGTCAACTTGTCTGCTCAAAAGTTATCAGTAACCCACCATTGCTCGTAGGAGAGCTTTAAACATAGCAGGGGCAACTTGTTCAGGAAAGTTGGAAAAAAAAAACAGGCGGGGCAGCAGATGCACAGTGTAGTGAGCCCCAACATCTAGTTTCTGCTCTCTATAAAGGAAGGCTTGTGGAGGATTTTGGTTCTCTCCACTCCAGTCTTCTAATCAGAGGAGAAGGCAATGGCCTAAATTAAGGCTTGAGTTAGCAACTTAGTGATAAAGAGGTGAGGAGTTTAACTTAGGAGGGATACCTTTGTTCTACAGAGTTGAAAAAAGCAGGCAGAGCAGCAGATACAGAGTGGATAATGGAAGGATATTTTATGTATCTGATTGAGTTGTGAGTATACTATATCATCCTGTAGGGCTCTGTGCCTTACAAGATCTGAAAAATCCTTCTTAATCCCCTCATTTATCCATCTATCTATCCATCCACCCATCCATCCATCCATCATTCTTTCCATTTTTTCATGGTTTACTGAAAATCTGATAAATATCTCTGCAAGGCCCCGTGTTTTAAACTAAGGAAGGCAGAAAGCTGTAGGTTCTAAAAAAGATTGCAATAGAATGGAGGAAATAAGATATGTACCCAATTAATAAAATTTAAAGCAAAACTGGGAAAGAATTTTTAAAACAAGTATCACTGATAAAAGCTTCTTTTCTCAAATATGAAGAGAACTGAGTCAAATTTATAAAAATGCAAGTCATTCCCCAATTAATAAATTGTCAAGGGATATGAATGGGCAGTTTTCAGATAAAGAAATTAAAGCTATCCTTTGTTATGAAAAGATGTTCTGAATCACTATTGATCAGAGGAACATAAATTAAAACAACTCTGAGGGACTACCTCACAGCTGTCAGAGTAGCAAATATAACAGAAAAGGAAAATGCTGGATGTTGGAGGGTCTGTGGGAAAACTAAGACACTAATACAATGCTGATGGAGTTGTGAAGTGATCCAACCATTCTGGAAAGCAACTCTGAACTATATCTAAAGGGCTATAAATCTGTGTATTCACTTTGATTCAGTAACACCACTGTTAGTTTATATCCTAAAGACATTCCAAAAAATATAAAAAGACCTATTCATACAAAAATATTTATAGCAGTTCTTTTTGTGGGGGCTAAGAATTGGTAATCAAAGGAATGACCATCAACTGTGGAATAGCTAAAAAACGCTGTGGTACATGATTGTAATGGAATATTAATATGCTATATAAGAAATAACAAGCGGGATAATTTAGGAAAGGCCTGGGAAGACTTATATAAAATGATGTATAGTGAACTGAGCAGAACTAGGAAAACATTTTGCACAGTGACAACAATATCATTTGATGAAGAACAGTGAATGACTTAACCATTCTCAGCAATACAATGATCCAAGAAAACTTTAAATGACTAATGATGAAGCATACTATCCACCTCCAAAGAAAGAACTGATCTTGATTGAACATAGACTGCAGCATTCAATTTTTCTCTTTATTTTTTCATTTTTTCTTTTATTTGAGATTATTATACAAAAATATTAATATGGTAATGTTTTACATAATTTAACATGCATGCATGCATAACCTATATCATAAAGGGGGAAGAGGAAAAGAGAGGGAAAGGATACATTTTAGAACTCAAAACTTACTTTAAATAAAAATGTTTATTATTTTTAATAAAAGTGAAACCACTACTAGAAAGGGTAATGATGGAGAAGGAAATGGCAAAACATTTCAGCATCTTTGCCAAGTAAACCCCAAAGGAGTTATAAATAGTCAGACATGACTGAAATCAACTGATTAACTGAAGAGGGGGTCACTGAAGATTTTTCAGATCAGCTAGGAGTCTCAGTGGGTTTAGAATCAGGCAGACTTATATTCCCATAAGCCCATAGCACTGGGCTTAAAATCAAATCTGGTCTCAGACACTTATTAGCTGTGCAATCCTGGGTAAGTCAGTTAACCATGTTGTCTTCAGTTCCTCATACGTAAAAAGAGATGGATAACAAAATAAAAAAACCATGCAAATATCTTTGTCAAGAAAACCCTATATGGGGCAGCTAGATGGCACAGTGGATAAAGCACTGGCCATGGATTCAGGAGGACCTGAGTTCAAATCCAGCCTCAGACACTTGACACTTACTAGTTGTGTGACCCTGAGCAAGTCACTTAACCCTCATTGACCTCCAAAAAGACAAAAAAAGAGAAAAAGAAAACTCTATATGAGGCTATGAAGCATTCAGACATGACTGAAATGACTCAAGAATAAATTGGCAGTGTTAGTGTTTGGAGAGAAGTTCTGAGAAGAAATGTGAATAAACAAGTCAAGATCCTCCCTCAATAACCATATTTGTGGCAGGTGGTAATGTTCTATACTGTAAGGCCCCAGAAATTATAATATACATCGGGTAGCAGGAGGAAGAAATACATGAACATGGTCAGGAGGCATGCAGGTACTGAATGCAGGTCTGGAAGTCATGGAAGCTGGAAGACTAAACTTGAGAGTTTGGTGGCTGGGTCTCATCTATGGCTGGCCAATTGGGACTTTCATTAAAAAAGGTCCTGGTGGCTGTGGGAGGTAGGAGATGAAGAGAGGGACTTTCTGTGACATCCTGGGCAAGTCACATAACTCTCATTGCCCTGCCAAAAAACAAAACAAAACAAGAAATTATTAAGACAGGGACTTTTGGGGTAGGCTTCCTGGGCCCAGAGTTGGAAAAGTCCCTGAGGCAGTCGCAATAAAGTCTTGAAGGTAGGTATTGTAATTGGTTCTTTAGGTTGGACAGTTAAAGAATGTCCAATGGCAAGATCAAAAGTAGAAGTGGGAGAGTTGTTATTGGAATGATTTGGGGCAAAATATAGAAGAGGAAGGTATGAAGACTATTGAGAGTCTATTGAGAATACCACTTAAGAACAAATGAGAACCTGAACTAAAGTTTTGGCAGTGAAAGTGAAATTAATAGGATAAATATAACAGATAATAGAGAGGCAACTGTATGTAGAATTTGATAACTAATTTTGTGTAGGAAGTGAAGGAAAAGAAAAATTCAAGGATTACTAAAATTTATTTATTATATTTTTTTTTCCTAAAAATTCTGAGCATAGATTAGATTACTGGGACAACAGTGTCACCATCAGGAGAAATAAGGGCATTCAAGATGAGGAGCAATTTGTTATTGTTGTTGTTGTTGTTGTTTTAGGGGATAAGGTAATGTTTCAAGCTTTTTACATAAGCCTGAGGTCCCACTGGTATACTCAGATGGAAGTTTTAAGTAGGCCATTGGTAATGTAGTTTAGAAACTCAGTTTGAGACAGAAGATTGAAATTTTGGAATCATCTTCACATAGGTCATAATTGAAGTTGTGGGAGTAAAGAAGATCACCAAGGGATAATGTACAAAGACAAGAAAATTGTGTTGAAGACAGATTTCTGGAGAGAATGTCTATATTTAGGTATAAGTAGCAAGATAAGATTGAGAAAATACCTGTCAGAAATATCAAAGGAGAACAGAAAAGATCAGGGTAGCAGAAGTCCAGAAACAGAGAATCCCAAGGACAATTGGGTGACTATTGTCAAATGAAGGACTAAAGTTAAAAGACCTTGTAAAATCCTAGAACGCATTATTCAAGCTCAGGTTAGTGAGCAATGAACACTAGGAGCTAACATGTGTGTATGAAAAAAAAAAAGTAATGTCAAACCTGTCTTATTGCCTGTTTTTGACAGAGTTACTAGACCGGTTAGTCAGGGTAATATTATAGACATAAAAAGCACCTGAATTTCAACAAATTGACAAAGTTCAACATGATGCCTTTGTGAACAAGATAGAGATGTGATAGCCATTTAACTAGATACATTTAGAAATAATCAAAGAATGTACCTGTGAAATTTGATTAGTTTACTTGGCCCAAGAGGAAAAGACTGCAAGGAGAACAGAATAGGGAAATGTGGCAGACAATGATTTTTCTCCTGGACTGTGACATAGTAGAAAAATCATCAGATTTGGAATCAGAAAATCTGGGTTCAATGTGACGCTACTGTTTATTATGAATTTGACCTTGGGTTACTCACTTAGCTTCTCAGTTTCCTAATCCTTAAAATAAGGATGGTAATACATACACACACACACACACACACACACACAGGCACACACGCAGGCACAAGCACACACATGCATGCACATGCACACACACACATTCACACATACCTTGTGTTCTTCAAAGAATTGCTGCGAGGAAAATGCTTTGGAAATCTTTGTCAAGAGTAAGGGGGTCAGGAAAGAATCTTTAATTCTTTGAAATTTGTCAGAGATCTCTGAAATCACCTTATCAATCACACCTGTTTGCTGACTGACTGACTGATTGACCTACCATTTATTTTAACTCTATGGGAAATAATTTGTTTACCACTTGAAACCTTATACAGTTTGGTAACTTGAATTTTTTGAGGACAAATAGGAAATTTCTAATTTTCAGGACATTTATTTGTTTTAACTTCTTGGTATTCTCTCCTGCCCCAAACAAAGATGATAGGATTATAGACATAGAGCCAAAAGGGACCTTGTAATTCATCCAATAGAATTCCCTCATTTGATCGATAGCCTGAGGTCCAGAGATAATCACCTCAGTAAATAATTGCATAGTGTATCTTTGGCAGGAAATCATGCTCCATCTGTACAAGGAAAACAACAGCATAGTCAGCCTTCTCACTCTGTTCAACTAATATACAAATCCTGCAGGTGGGGAGTAGCTACAGATTGAGGTTGTGAGGAAGGGTCTTTCTCTAGATCTCCTGACATTTGATTACCCAAGTAGCACTTGGAGTGCCTATTATCCCCCAATCTTGTCCTGCCTCACTTACTTTTGGAGATATGTGTCTTTTAGATCATTTACTTTTATGTGGAATTTTATTCATAATTTATTGTAGGTATAAGCTGTAGCCTATATACACCTATTCTTCCCTTGTCCTTTGGCTGAACTGTGATTTTGCTTCCACAGAGAAAGGCTAGTTTAAAAGAGTTGTTATCAAAACTTAGAAATCTACTTAGAAGGAAGTCATTAGTGGGGTATCTCAAAGTATAATGACTAGGATAAGGGCATAGATGCCATATTTATAAAATTAATTGATGACATAAAGCTAAGAATTATAGCTAACCTACTTAATGACAGAAAAAGGATAAAAAATGATCTTGAAATCCTACAAAACTGGACCATATCAAATATGTTGAAATTTGATGGGAAAAAAATTAAAATTTTACACAAACGGTCAAAAAATCTACTTCACAAGAACAAGGAAAAGCAAGTATAAACAGTATTTTGTCCAAACCAAAAATAAAATTAAAAAAAATAAAATCTAGAGATTTTGATGAACTACCAGCTCAATGTGAGTAGAATGAGATGTGATGGCTAAAACAAATAAACCTAAAATTTTAATATGATAATTAGCTAAAATAAGACAAACTTAGTTACTAGGAAAAAAGAGGTATCAATAATGTTGTCCTCTCTCCTAATCACACAACATATAGGAAATTGTATTCAGTTCTCAACACCACATTTCAGAGGCAGATATCAATCTTTGATAAATAAGAAAGGGCCCAAATAAGGGCCATTTGAAATAATTGGGCCTACTTAATCTGAAGAAGAGAAGACTTACAAGGGAGGTGAAAGTTGTGTTGGAAGGTTGTCATGTGGAAGAAGGATTTGAATTTGTCTGGCTGCCAAGAGTAGAACTAGGAGCAAAAGGTGAAAGTTGAAAAGGAGTTTAAGTTTTAGGTCAGAAAAATCCTCCTAAAAATTAGTTTTCAAGAGTTGAAAGTGTTAAATGAGCAGATTATGGGTTTCCCCTCATTGTAGGACTTCCAGGGGAATTTAGGTGGCATAGTGCATAGAGCACTGGCCCTGGAGTCCAGAATACCTGAGTTCAAACTTCACTTCAGACACTTACTAGCTGTGTGACCACAGGCAAGTTACTTAACTGCCATTGTCTTAAACATCTGAGACCATCTCCAGTTGTCCTGATGTATATCTTGCCACTGGATCCAGATGGCTTTGGCAGAAAGAATGAGATTGATGACCTTTTACAGCCCTTCTTCACTTAAATTCAATTCAGTGTAAGTCATGACATCACACTGATGTCATGGCCCTCTTTGAGAATGAAGGACAAACAACGGGACTTCCAGAAAACAAAGCAAAACAAACAACTAGATGATCATTTGCCAGGTGTGCTTTGGAAAGTCTTTTTCTAGTAATGAGTTGAACTAGATGGCTACTGATATTCTTTACAACTCAGAAAATCTATAAATCTGTACAGAATCCAAGTTTAGTATAATACTACTTGTCTTTGAATTCAGGCAACATGAACTCAGGCAAATCCAAGTGGTATTCTTTACCCCATATATTTAAAATTCCAAGGATGGAAGTGAAGAGGATATCTTTGGGTTCAAGAGAAGTTCTAACTACTAGAAAGACTTAAAGGGAGAAAAATGGGGAGCAGGGGCTAGATGGTGGAGAGATACCAGGAATTTGTCTGAACTCTCCCCAGTTTCCCTTGAAAACATTAAATCAAACTTTAAATGTATGCTGGAGCTACAGAACCTACACAAAGTGAGTGACACAAGCTTCCAGCTTAAGATAACTTAAAAAGACTTCAGGAAAGGTATATCTCATTTGGGAAAATGGGGAGTGCAGCACAGGGCAGAGGTTGTCAGGACAAGTTGGAAGGAGGCTCATAGACACAGCACAGATCAGCAGCTGAGGTCCTTTGGTCTTGGCTCCATGGGCTAGTGGCAGAGCAGGCCAGTTGTGAGGTCTCTAGCTCCAAGGCAAAAGGCAAATGTCAGCTGGAATATCACCTATACAATAGGCATAATTGGACTGGGATACTCCAAAGCAGTGAGTAAGCTGAGAGTCCCTAGGACCTCAGAGCAAAAATCTAGTGATCAGGACCCTACCCCCAGCATGAGAAGCTTGGGACAGTGCCCCCTGTTCCTTAGGAGCAGAATTCTAAAAGTCACAAAATAGGCTAAAATATGAATAAAAAACAGAAAAAACCTCACTATAGAAAGCTACTATGGTGATAGGGAAGACCAAAAGACAAACTCAGAAGAGGACAACAGTCAAAATGCCTACATGTGAAGCTACAAAGAGGAAGATAAATTTGTCTGATTACCAAGAGGTCTCCTTGGAAGATCTCAAAAAATATTTTAAAAATCAAATAAGAAGGGGCGGCTAGGTGGTGCAGTGGATAAAGCACTGGCCCTGGATTCAGGAGTACCTGAGTTCAAATCCGGCCTCAGACACTTGACACTTACTAGCTGTGTGACCCTGGGCAAGTCACTTAACCCCCATTGCCCCGCAAAAAAAAAAAAAATCAAATAAGAGAGGTTGAAGAAAAAATAGGAAATTAAATGAGAGAAATAAGAGTTATCCAAGAGGATTATGAAAAAACAGTCAACATCTTGGAAAAGGAAGCACAAAAATTGACTGAAGAAAAAAATTTCTTAAAAAATGGGAAAGCAGTTATAAAAGCTGACTGAAGAAAATAATTCCTTAAAAATATAGAATTGGGCAGGTGGAAGCTAATAACTCTATAAGACATCAGGAATTAGTAAAATAGAATCAAAAGAATGAAATAATAGAAGAAAATGTAAAATACTTAATTGGAAAAACAACCAACCTGGAAAATAGATACAGGAGAGATAAATTAAGAATTATTGCGGGGGCGACTAGGTGGCACAGTGGATAAAGCACCAGCTCTGGATTCAGGAGTACCTGAGTTCAAATCCAGCCTCAGACACATGACACTTACTAGCTGTGTGACCATGGGCAAGTCACTTTACCCCCATTGCCCTGCAAAAAAAAAAAAAAAAAGAATTATTGGACTACCTGAAAAAGAGCCTGGACAGCATATTTAAGTAAATTGTCAAGGAGAACTGCCCTGATATCCCAGAACCAGAGAGTAAAATTGTCATTGAAAGAATCCACCAATAACTTTGGAAAGAGATCTGAAAACAAAAACTCCAAGGAATATTGCAACCAAATTCCAGAATTATCAGGTGAAGGAGACAATACTGCAGATATCCAAGAAGAAACTATTTAAATATAGATTCACAGTCAGAATTACACAGAACCTGGCAGCTTCAACATTAAAGGATCAAAGGGTTGAAAAATGGTATTCTGAAAGTCGAAGAAGCTTGGATTGCAAGCAGGAATGAACTACGGAGCAAAATTGAGCATTAGCTTTTGGGGGGGAAAGATGGACATTCAATGAAATAGGGGATTTAAACATTTCCTGATTAAAAAAAAAAAGAAGGGAACAGAAAATTTGATATCCAAATTAAAAACTCAAAAAAAAAACCCATAAAAAGGTAAACAGGGAAAAAATGTTACTCCATAAGTTAACCTATTTATATTCCTACATGGGAAGATAATACTTGTAACTCTTGAGAAGGAGTACACATAGACAGAGGGTGTGGGTATAAATTGACGTTCACGTGATAACATAAATAAAAATCAAGAAGTTGAAAAAAAAAAGGATTGTATAGGGAGAAGAGGAAAGGGGAGGCAGAATGGGATATAAATTACATCACATGAAAAGGTGCAAAAGCCGTATTACAGTAGAGGGAAAAAAGTAAGGGTTGAGCATTGTTTGAACCTTAGTCTCATCAGATTTGGCTCCAAGAGAGGATGATATACACACTAATTTAAGTAAGGAATTTGCCTTACCCTGTAAGGAGATAGAAGGAGAAAGGGAAAGAAAAAGAGAGGGCACTGATAAAAAGGAGGGCAGAAGTAGGAGGGGAAGAGGAAAGAAAGGGGAGGGGGAATGATAGAAGGGAGGGCAGATTGAGGGAGGTGGTGGTCAGAAGCAAAACACTAGTGAGGAGGATCAGGGTGAAAAGAGAAAGAAAAGTGTAAATAAGGGGGAAATAGGATGAAGGGAAATACAAAGTTAGTAATCATAACTGAATGTGAATGGGATGAACTCTCCCATAAAATGGAAGAAGATAGCAGACTGGATTAAAAACCTGAATCCTGTAATATGTTGTTTACAAGAAACACATTTGAAACAGAGATACACACAAAGTAAAGGTAAAAGACCATATATTATATATTATATATAAAAGAATATATTATGCTTCAGCTGAAGTAAAAAAAAAAAGCAGGGGTAGCAATCGTTATTTCAGGCAAAGCAAAAGCAAAAATAGATCTAATTAAAAGAGAAGATGAAGGAAACATTTAGTTTCTTGTCATTTGATCACAAAGAAGATCAGGACATCAGGGTGATGTCAGGACTTGCACTGAATTGGATTTAAGTAAGGCAGAACTATGCAAAGTCACCAACCTCACTTTCTCCTCCAGAATCATCTGGGTCCAGTGACAAGATATTAGAATGACTGGAGATGTCCTCAGATGTTTAAGGAAATTGGGGTTAAGTGACTTGCCCAAGGTCACACAACTAGTAAGTGTCTGAGGGAAGATTTGAACTCAGTGCCTCCCAATTTTAGGGCCAAGGCTCCATCCACTTTGCCACCTAGCTGCCCACAAGAAAGAAAACTACATCTTTTTTTAAAGGTACCATAGAAAATGAAGTAATATCATTACTAAACCAAGTGGTATAGCATACAGAATTTTAGAGGAGATATTAAGTGGGTTCCAGGAAGAAATAGATAGCAAAACTATACTAACTGGGGACCCCAACATCTCAGAACTAAATATAATCACAAAATAAATAAGAAAGAAGTTAAGGAGTTGAATAGAATTTTAGAGAAGTTAGGATAGAGCTCTGGAGAAGATTGATTGGGGATAGAAAGGAATATATTTTTTCTAAGCAGTACATGGCACCTACAAAAAAATTGACCATGCATTAGGACATAAAAACCTCACAGTCAAATGCCGAAAAGCAGAAATAGTAAATACATCCTTTTCAGATGCTGATGCAATAAAAATTACATTTAAGGAATGAGTGGACAGGGCAGCTAGGTGGCACAGTGAATAAAGCACCGGCCCTGAATTCAGTAGGACCAGAATTCAAATCTGATCTTAGACACTTGGCACTTACTAGCTGGGTGACCCTGGGCAAGTCACTTAACCCTCATTGCCCCCCAAAATTAAAAAAAATAGAAATGCATCTTTCATAGCTTGCTTTTCTTGTAAGTATAGTAAGGATATAGTTAATAAGGATATAGTTAGTTTTACTGTAAGTATACAGTTAGTTCAACCTATAGCTTATCTGTGCTTCTTTCTAGATGATCTTCTGCATTCACATTGAAACTTGGTACTAAGACTTGCCTCTAGTTCCCCTGGTTACCAATCTAATTCTTTCCTGCTTTCTAAGCCTCTTATACATTTTCCCTCAGCCTAAAAAAACATGTGAGCTTATACCTTGGTTAAGAGGGCAAAATTAGAGCCATATTTTGGGTAAAGTAAGCCCATATTGATTGTAACAATAACATTCATAGCCAATGTAGCTGTAATCCTTTGCACCATAGATTTGCATTTTCTAAACAAAATATACAATGCCATAGTTCTCTATAAATAACAAATAGTTCTCCCTTCTGTCCCTTTCTTTTTTACAAAGTTATTCCTATTTCTTTCTCACCATCAACTACTTTATTTACCATACATATTGACTCCACTTTCAGTTTCTTTGAATCAGATTAAGGAAACAAAGTTATATAGTGCTAGTACCTGGTCATCTACCATACCTCTTTTTTGGTGCAGGTTTTCTTTTTCCATTTACAGAAACTTAGAGAAATACTAAATTTTACCAAATTAGATGGAAGTATTTATTTCTATTAATGAATGATTGACCATCAGTCTTAAATTCAAGAATATATTCTTAATCAGTCATTTTCCTCTGCTCCAATGGGTTTTGCTGATTACACATCAAGAATTTGCTATTTCCATTAAGAAAATGATGGCTTAGAGCACATGATATGAAATATGCTCTTACAACACTTATTGATTGAGTTGTACTTCAGGATTTTGGTTTCCAGAGTAACCAGGACTGTCTGTATAATTTAGAAACACTCCATGAAAGTTCATGATTAGCTATTGGAAGTCTAGTTCCATTGTATTAAGAAAAGAATAGTTATGTGATAAGAGAAATGGCCATGGAGAAAAAAATCTGAGATGGGTATAGAATTTACATAATAGCCTCATAGTACCCACTTTGCTTATTTTAATATTATTTATATAGATGTTTTTGGACAATTTAAGAAGTGATATGTACTTTTTTAAAAGGACATGCATTTTAAAGATAAAAATCATTTATTTTTTCTCCTTATTGTTTTATATTAATCTCTTTATCCTCACAGATCCTGTCATTATTTATTATTATTAATTTGCTCAGGTAACCACCACAGGATATTTAGCATGTGCACAAGCAGAGGGTGCTTTGGGCATAATTCTGAAGTAGGAAAATTTTGAACTCCAAATTCAGATCTCTATGCTGAGGAAAGCATAAGATTATAAAATGCCCAGAGGCAAGAAAAATTGTACCATGTAAAGGAGATAGTCAATGAGCCTGGTATGACCAGAATGGAGGGTATATTTGGGAAAGTTATGGAATAAGGCTTGAAAAATAAATTTGACACAATAGGCAACAAACAGCTATTATAGGTTATTGAGCAGAATAATGATTGAGGGTATAAATTAAAGTGTTTGGTAGAAATCAAACAACTAGTGTTTATCAGGACCTTCTACATTCCAGGTACTTTATTGGCTATTAGAAATATAAAAGGAAGGGTGAATCTGTAGAAAAATGTAAAAGAAGAAATAATTGGACTGAATAGTACATTGGATACCAAGGATGAAAGGGAAGAAAAAATTAAAGAAGGTCATGGAGTAAATTATTTCATTTTGGGGGAATTTGAATTCTTATTGACAGATATAATTAAGTACAGATAATTTCAAGGTATTTAGAAATAAGAGGCTATAGCTTAGCTAGAAACCCCAAATCATATTAACTAAACAATGGAATAGAAGACTATAGGCCTGTTCCTATGTACATGGTCATTTGATAAATGTATATCAGGGAATCTTGATAATTTTTGCTAGTTCAAGGTCTTTGGAAAGAAAGTTTAATGTAGTTTTGTGCCAGGTTGTGACTAAACACTTCCAAATGAATGTTTGATCCTCAAATTGAATTTTCCCCATGATCCTTAATTAGAATCATAAAATATTAATGATCCTTAGTGATCATCTAGTCCAACCCTTCATATTATAGATGAGGAAATTCAATCCCAAAGAGGTAAAGAATTGCTTGAGCTGAATTCAATTCAACAAATATCTATTGAACATCTATTTTAATCATAATATTGTGTTCATTGCAAAGGATACAAATTTGAAATTAAACATTCTCTGTAAATTTTAGATACTTATATGTTAGTATCAATTAAAATAAAAATACTTATATATAAGAACTTCATTCAAAATTTTATGAGAAATATAGAGAGGGAAAAATTACTTAAGTGTGGGAGAGCAGAAGAATTCATGTGGGAATTAAAATCTTACTTGTATCTTAAAGAAAAGAAATGACTTCCAGAGAAAGTGATAGAGATTGTGAGGGATTAAAATGGAAGGTCGGGGCAGCTAGGTGGCGCAGTGGATAGAGCACCGGCCCTGGAGTCAGGAGGACCTGAGTTCAAATCCGGCCTCAGACACTTGACACTTACTAGCTGTGTGACCCTGGGCAAGTCACTTAACCCCAATTGCCTCACTTAAAAAAAAAAACAAAACATTAAAATGACTCTTTTGGGCAGCTAGATGGCACAGTGGATAGAGCACCGGCCCTGGAGTCGGGAGTACCTGAGTTCAAATCCGGCCTCAGACACTTGACACTAGCTGTGTGACCCTAGGCAAGTCACTTAACCCCAATTGCCTCACTAAAAAAAAAAAAAAATGGAAGGTCACTCCAGGCATTCTCAATAGTGTGCAAAGGCATGGAAAAATGAGAAATAAAATAAGAAAGGAGGACTAATAATTAGGCCACTTTGACTAGCCCATGTTTTACTTGAAGAGAAATAGAATAGAAAAGTTTAGAAAAGGTTTGGGTAGAGCCATTTTGGATCAGTTTAAGGAGACAATTGGAAAATTGAATGTCAGTATAAAGAATTTACATGTTACTCAATGGGCAATGGGAAATTATTTGATCAGTGTTGTACTTAATGATTAGGAAAGTGATATGAAAGGTGAATTGAAGTCTTTCTTAAAGAAGGGAAAAACTAGAGGAAGGAAGAACAATTCAAAAGCTTTTAGTCCTCAAGGGGAAAGATGATTTAGGGCCTAATCTAGTTTGTTTTCAGTAGGAAGGGAGGATTATGGGAGAAATCTAATTTGATTATATTTAATTAAGGTAAACAAACATATGTTATGAAGATATGAACATAAAATATGATATTGAAACCATAATATCAATAAAAATATCTTCAGAACCAAATAGACCATGGCAACTGATTAGACAAAATTATGTTAGAAGCTATACCCAATTGAAACTTCAGCATAGGTAAAAGTCAGAAGGGAGAAAATTAGATATAATACTAACGTGTAAAATGAAATCGTTTACATTGCAAATGAAGCATTTTACACCTTGGAAAAATATCTAAGACTTGACTAGCTCAACCACATTTGAAAAAGTATTCTATACAATGATTCTGTCCCAGGGCAGAAACTGCTTAAGTATATTTTTTTTGCTTACCTACTCATTTGCATAAGACCCCAAAGAAATCTGGAAAGTGTACTGGAGCAGTCACCGTAAATAAGGCAGAGTCAACCATGGATAAAAATTCATCTACAAACCAGAAATATTTTCAAACAAAATAAATTAAGAGGTTGGACTTCTTTCAACTCCTGCATGACTGTGATAAGGCTTTTATTTTTATTCATTTACTTACCTATTTTTGGTTCATAATGGTTGCTTTGTTGAACAAATATTTAAGTACCTAATATATGCAGGGTATAGGATAGAGTTCAGTGAGGAGAGGAATGAACTACATGTCAGTAAGACCTAGATTCAAGTTCTATGACGCTTGTATACTGGGAGACCATGGGCAAGTCACTTGACTTCTCAGAGACTTCAGAAAATTCTCTGGAACCATAAACTGAAAAAGAGTTGTTAACATGTCCTTGTGGAGACTGCACTGAATAATGTTTCTATCCCAGTAAAATTATGTCTGAAATTCTCTCTCTCTCTCTCTCTCTCTCTCTCTCTCTGTCCCCTCTCCCTATCATTTTTTCTCTGTCTCTCAGTGTTTTTTTCTCTCTTTGTTTCTCAGTCTCTGTCCATTTCTTCTTTGCTTCTTTGTCTCTATCCTTCTCTGTCTCTGTTTTTGTCTGTCTGTTTTTCTCTTTTTCTCTCAGTTTTTCTCTGTCTCATGATCTTTGGATTATATTATCTTTTGAATTATAGATTTATAGGTGGAAGGGACTTAAGAGCATATCTAGTTCAACCATCTTATTTTCCCAATGAAGAGGATGAAGCCCATAAAAGTTAAAAGTTTTGCCTAAGGTCAAACATATAGTAAGTGAATGAGGTAGAATTTGACCACAGCTTTCCCAATTCCAAGTCTCTCTCCACTCTCTCCACTATATTATGCTTCCTTTCACAGTACTTCCATTGGGATAAGTCTTTTAGTGAAAGGTCCAATGGAATCAGAAAGGAGAGGCTTCTTCCAATTTTATGCTGTGTTATTGCTTTTGGAATAAGACTGTAGCTGCCTTCTGAAGAGTATACCCTGGAATTCCAATGGAACAAACTTCTAGCAGAGACTTCATGTCCTAATAAGGGATTATCTATGAGAACTATGCCCAATAAGAAGCGAGCATCTCAACCAGGTGATAGGCTTGACCCAACCTAATAGCCAGGAGAAAACCTACCCAAGCATTAGAGAAACTCATCTATCGGAGTTGCAATATCACACAAGGAACTTAGTGAAGACCTTCTGAGAAAGAAAGGACGTTGATGTTTTGTTATTCTGGAATTATGAGTTGCCATTGTCAAATGTGTGTCTGCCATTTACTTCATTACCTTAAGTTTGTGCCTACTCTTTTCCTTATAGTCTCTCTCTATTTGTAAGTATGTGAATTCCATAGTTTTTTTTTTTTTGTGGGGGTGGCTTTAGGTTTTGTAACTACTATTTTTGCTATATCATTTGAGTGAATTATTTTGCTAAAGAAAAAAAAAAGTTCCCCTGAATTGTTGTTAAGAGAACAAACCCATGTGGGGACTCATGAGATATAGGATTAGGAGGCAAGTCACCCATAAACTTGCATTTAGGACTCTGAGAATATTAGCTGGCATCCTTCTGGGGAGTCAACTTGCCATGGCCAGTAAGAGTTGAAGGAATGATCCCAAAAGTGGTGCTACAAGTATGTTGTGGTAGAAAGGGTAGAGGGAAATTACAGGGAGGTAATGAGAGGGGGGAGGCAAGAGTAAAAGATGACACAAACCTTCTAAATCTCAGTGATTAGGAATATTGTAATATTGTTAATAAATCATTAATGTCAAAGTTAGGCCCCTTACTCAGGCATTCCACATCTCAGTACAGTGCTCTTTCTCCCTCCAAATTGAAATAAATACGTGTGTGGGGATCAGGAAATTGACTCCATCTCCCCAACTAGACTTCATACTTCTTAACAGGAGAGAGAATGTGACCCATTTCTTTTATTTCTCAAGGAGGGCTCAAAAAAAACTATTTGTTAGACTGAATTAAATGGGAGGCTCCATATGGCATAGTGGAAAGAGTCCTGGATCTGGAGTCAAATAACCTGGATTAAAATTCTAATCTTTTATGCTTATTGCCTATATGAACCTAAGCAAGCCATATTCTCCCTTTGGACCTTAGGCTCCTTATCTTCTTGAAGTGGGTGAACTAGATGGTCTTTGTTGTTCCTTTCAGCTCTAAATCTAACAATATCTGAGTTTACAGATGGCTAGAGGAGAAGGTTTGGAGTTCTCCTGGCTTATCCTTATAGAAGATGCCTCTTTAGTTTGTACATTATTAAAGCAGCTTTTCTTTCAGTTTTTAGCAGAGGAAAAAATGTGCATGGGGGTCAATATCAAGAATAATATTATAATATTTGTTTTGTTTTCAATATGGAATTATGAGTATCAAGGGAAAAAAAAACACAAATGAAGTTAAAACCATGAGTTGTCACTTTTAAGCACTATTTTAGACACTACACAAATTGAATGCTTTATGTCTTTTAAACAAAGTAGGCCATTAAGTGTGCAATGCTGAGGAATTTTTATCTCACCTATAAATATAAGTGAATCTTTTAAACTTCAAATCCCTAAACACAGACAATTCACTGCGGCAATCAAGGCTGCTGCACAAAATTTAACTTCAGCACCATCTGTAACTGTATTTGTATTTTAATAATAACAAATAGAAATCTATATCGACAACAAACATGCTACTTGAAGTAAAAACATTTTTAAAAGCCAATGCTAACTTCTAGGAGCTTTTGCACAGAATCTAATTTACTCAAAAATCTATCTTTTTTTACATTTCCATCTTTTAATTAACATGAAAGAAGACCTCTAATCTTTACCTTAAAGCAAATATTGAAAAGAAAAAAAATATTTTCCCTCATCCACCAGATTGAATACATCAAATAAAAATGCTTGACTGTAGATCAATAGAAATATTAATAAGTAATCCTGGCAATGAATGTGTTTGGTTTTTTGTTTGTTAGTTTTCTTGGGAATTGGTAGTGATGGTTATGGAGCAGGAGGGATTCAAATTTTTCTATATTTAGAGACTATTCTCCTCTGAATATTTTTTAAGTATTCCTTTTTTCCCTCAGAAGGAATAGTCCTTTTGTTAAAAATATATATTCTATAAACAAATTCTTAGTGCTCAAGGCAATTGTCTAAAAATATATGCTTTAGCAGAGGTGCCAAACTGCATTATTGAGGGAATTTTCACACTGGAAATTCCTAAACTGATGAAATCACAGACCACCAACATTTTTTTTAAAAGGTTAAGAGACCTGGGGATCTCTCACGATACAATACAACTATAGATTATTATAGAAGAAACGATTAACCTGTGCCTAGTGAACACAAATCAGGCTTTTAGGAGCCCTGGGTTTTTTCTTCTTCAATAACTGCCACTTCCCCAGTGTGTGAATACGAGCGAGCCTCTTCATCTTCCTAAGCCTGCCCGAGTTTCTTATCTGTAAAATAATGAAGCTGGACCATATGATTTTTATTTGAAAGAAGTAGTGTTGTACTAGACAGAGCACTGGACTTAGAAGTTAGGAAAATCTGAGTTTAAATCTAAGCCTCAGTTTCCTCATTTGTAAAATAAATGTATTGGATTTGATGACCTGTCAGGTGCATTTCACATTCCTAAATCTTAAGATTCTGTGATCTCTGAGAGTCATTCCAGCTCCCCCATTCTAGGACTCGGTAGCTTAGAAGTTTCAGAGCTAGGAATCAAAATAATAGGCTCTGATAGCAGATGCTCTGATAACAGACAATTATTTTATGGATATTTGTCAAAAAAATTTTTAAATGTTCAGGCTCACATGCAGAGATCATTTTTATTCATGAACTCACTTTGTTTCAAATAGATAGATAGTACTACTGTTAGAGGTACTTATGTACAAAAAATGTATATTAATATGGCATTTTATGCTTTTTTGAAATAGCCTTCATTTAGGTTTTCCTCTTCTGGGAAGTAATTAAGGCCCATATTATTATCACTGTTTTACTGAAAGGTACTAGAAAGGACTAAAATGTACCACATAAAGTAGAGGTATGTTGGTAAATATTTAACAACCAGATCCCTGGGAGGGAGATTTATAAATGACACACTTTTAAGTTTTAATTTGCATTATTGACATTTTCTCCATCACTTTCATAGGTCTTAAGAAATCAACAAAACAAAAAAAAATCAAACCTTGATTTGTTATATTTATTGATTTCCCACGTGTAAGTGATCATACTGAAAATGTAGCATATCAGGTCTTTTGATTCAGTTTAAGATGACACTAGCATATCCTTGATAGGTGAATTGATTCGAATTATAGGAACCGTTATTGGCAGAGTCTGAATTAGCACTCAGTTCTGATTCTTTTGATTTTTCCACAAATCATCTCTAACATGTTGTTTCTGGGGAGCAGCTGAATCATCTACCAAATCACTTCCAGACAAAAGAAACTCCAAGAAATAAAAGTTCTGTGACATTTGTGGGTTGTGGGGGGGGGGGTCTAAGGTGAGATTTGTTAGTCATTTTAATGACACAGAGCTTTCCTCATATCAGAGGAAGTTAGTGGCATTTGAGAGAATGATGTGTCAAAGAAAACAGTACTTAATTTTTGAGATAATACCTACTTAATTAGAGTCAGCATTGTCTAGTAGAAGCAGGTCTTGGAATTAGTTGGACCTAGGTTTAAGTTCAGCCTCTGACACATAGAAACTAGTGATCTTATGTCTCAGGGCTGCAGACAATTTTTTAAGACTATAAATTGTTAACTGTTTCAAACCTCTATATCTCTCCCTTCTATCCCTTTCTCTTTATCATAGGTCATCAGCCCCTCTTTCTCTCCACTCTATTTTCTCCCCTTTTACTATGAAATTTCAATATGCATACAACTTTTATATTAATTAATACTCAAGCAATCTAAATTCCTGGGTCCTCAGTCTACTAAATTCTTAAAACTATTCCAAACTCAACCTCAACTAGAGACAGAGATGTTCACACCCTTAATTTTGTCATAACCCAAAAGTGTTCTACTTCCATGTTCATGAGCTACCAAATTTCTTTATCTGATCACAGTTTTTAATCATCCAATCTATTCCTCTTCCTTATAACCCCTTACTCTTCTTCAGCCTCACCATGAACTCAAATACTTCTACCCCTCAGTTCCTACCAAGGCCATCACCCCATATAATGCCTACTCTCTCCTTCCTTCTCTATATCTACCCCCTTGGTGAACCAGTTGAACTCTCCATTCAAGTCACTGGTCCCTTTACTTATCACCAATTATGCCTTGCTCAGATCCAACCTTGAATTTATTCCTACTATTAAATTGTTTGCTCCTATTCAAATGTTGCTAAAGAGAGAGAGAGAAATTTATAAAAACCATTTTGGGTGGTTCCACTACCAAGTTATGGAATCTCAAATTGAATCTTCTGAAGTAAAACAATATTTTTACATCTTCCTTTTAGATTCCCTATCCTACTTACCATAAAGTCTGTTAAAAATTTTTGTCCCTCCTTAAGCCTCCTGGGACACCTAATAGGACACCAACTTTTTCAGCTGAAGGTCTGATATTGTTCTTCACTAAAAAGCTTGAGACCATTTGACAAAAGCTCCCTCTTCTCCCCTCCTCTATATCTCATTTTACTCAGAAGTCTTCCGTGACTATTGCCTCCCTTCACCCTTGTCTTACTTGAAATGATGCTCCAAAAGTTACACGGAATTTCATTTAAAAAAATCTCTAGAGTACCAAAATCCACTTTCTACTCTCCCTGAAAATCCATTTACTGTTCCCACTGAATTTTGGCAGAACTGGTTGGTTGTTTTGAACTGTAAGGACACAGTATCAGCAGATTGGTACTAATTTGAGAAGATCTGAAAATGAAGTAATAAGTTTGATTGAGGTTAGAGTCCCCACAGCAAATAGATCAAATTGTGTTTTTGTGTATCTGTGTGTGTGTTTCCCTTTCCAATCAAGTATTTATTGTTATGGAGTTATAGCTTCCCTGTACCTTTTAAGTACTCTTTAGTACTATTTGGTTCTGGCCAAAACTTCCAATTCTTTCACCCCCGCCTTTCTCTTTCCCTTCTCTCCTCAAGCTCTCCATATCCACTGTGATGCTCCTGGTTTTTAAAAGACCCATACTTTCACTGGTATAAATCCTTCCACACAAGTAGATGATCTTTTATGAAATTTTACCTTTTTTCCATCCTACTGAGGAAAAAAAAAAAAAGGCCATGTGTTATCAATTTTCTAGAGATAAGCCCATGTCATCATAGGCTGGTTCTCAAACAATTGTCACAAGGTCTATAATGTTCTGTACCTGAAGCCCTTATAGTTTAGTAGTTCATGACATAGCTTGGGATATGCTAGCATTATACTTGAAAATCTAGGGTCACCTCTGCCCAACTATGAAGTATCAATGGAGGAGTGCTTATAAATCTCAGAAGAAGCCAAACTATAAGAAATGATAAGTTTTTGTTACTGTTTTAATGAGGGAGAAATGATTTTAAAAAATAAAATTACTAATCCTGTTTCCCTTAGAAATCTCCAGGAAAGGTAACTTCAAAACTTTATCTATTTCTTTTTTTAAAAAATTAATTTAGGGGTGGCTAAGTGGTTCAGTGGATAAAGCACTGACCCTGGACCTGAGTTCAAATCCAGCCTCAGACACTTGACACTTCCTAGTTGTGTGACCCTAGGCAAGTCACATAACCCCAATTGCCTCACCCCCCAAAAAATAATAATTTATAGTTTCCAATGAACTTTCAATTTTTTTTCTCATTTTATGCTGAGTAAACTCATGGTGAATGTAGTATAGGCTATATTCCTATTTTGAAGGCAAGGGAACTGAAACTCAGGGAGACTAAGTAATTTGTCCAAAGTCATATAGCAAATCAGTGGCAGAGTTTAAGCATTCTGGCTTCTAGATCACTGTGATTTCTACTAAACTTTTGTTTAAAGTTAAAATTACAAAAGAGAACATAAACTTGTTGATTAATAACACATATATACAGTGATACATGTCAGGTAGTTACTAAACATTTAAATATCTACTATATGCCAGGTATTGTGCTAAGGTCTGGGATATAAATACAAAAATAAAATAAGGTCGCTGTCCTCAAGTAGCTGATAACTAAGTGGGGGGAAACAACACACAAAAGGGGAATGGGGGAAAAGTCAGAGAAATCTCAAAGAAGTGTAGCTAGGTGAGAAATGAGAAGCTCTGACCTGAGTTCCCTCCTTAAATGGAGCTTTGTGGAGTCCAAAGCTTTTATCTCTAACAGATAACTTTTTTCTGTATCACCCTACAGAGTAGGGTGAAGATGTGAATACAAAGGCTGGAGGGATCTTGTAGGATGATGACATTTTCCCAATAATGAGCTTCCTGGGGCATTCATCTATATTAATGCTCAATGAAATTTTACCTCTTCATTTCAATTAATAGAAGATGTTTCTATAACCTTTTTTTAATGAGTCGATGCATAGATCTGTTCTCAATTTCTATTATCTAGGTGCTAACAAATTATATGATCTAACTCAAATAGAGATGAGTAGTTAGCCACTTGACTGTTGGGATGTGAAAGGCATCAAAATAGCCATCTGCCTCCAAACATCCTTTCTCACTGATTAGCTATGGTTGTACTCTTTTTTTCTTCCATAGCTTGAAAATTCCCACCTTATTATTAGGTCTTTGGGATAGATAAACAGGATGTGGTTACTATCTCCAGCAGATTGATCTTGTTAAAATACATATATGCTGCTTAGCAGAGGAGAGAGAAAAAGAGAGAGACAGAGACAGAGAGAGATTTATTACATTAATTAGTAGTAGTGATGATAATAATAATTATTTTATTATTATCATCACCTATTAGGTAGCTATTATCTAAGAAGGTACATCTTCAAGACTGTCCCAAGGTCATTAAACTTTGAACAGGAATATTTCAGTGATGGCAGAGAAATGAGAATTAGAAATATGGCAATCAGAAACCCTAGACAACAGCCTGGCATCATTAAGGACATTGAACCATGGAAACCATCCCAATATATGGCACCAATGCCTGGGAGAATGATCAGGAAAGGAGGATGGTCATGAAAAATTTTACTTATTTTACAACTTTGTCTAGACACCCCCCCTTTCTGAATAATACATTTAAAATATTTTTAAAGCATCTTGGAAGAAATGGGACCTGGGCTGAGCTTTAAATCACTTTTTATATAATTAGTTGTGATCCTATCTTCAACACATCAGAAGACATAGCCTGGGGCAAAATACCACCACCACCACCACCACCAACACCACCAACAACAACAACAAAAACAAAACCCCATTATTTGTTCCTGTTTACTTCTCAATGACCTCTGTTTTTGTGGTCTTTTCAGCATTCATTTGCAGTTTCTGCCTCATTAGCTAGGACCTGCCTGTGTTTTATGTTTGTAGAATGCCTTGTAATATTTTTCAAACATTTGTGTTTTGTAAAAACCCAAAATATACTTTGCCAAGCTGATTTTTAGCACATTTCAACTAACAAGAATTTAATCCTTATGTTTCTCATTAATGTTCCTTCAAATAGTCCAAATGTTTCTTTTCAAGAGTTACCAGATAAAGAAAAAAAACACTATAATCATATTTTGTCTTTTTAAAACTGTCCACTTTTTCCACAAAATTTAATGAATCTAATCTTTACTGCTTAATGCAGGCTTGAAGGTGGTATTGAAATAGGTTAAAATGCCTCAGGCTTTCCTAGCTGCTGTACAGAATCATAGATTCTTAAAGATGGCATGTATAATAGAGATAGGGAAATAGAGGCCCAGAGAGGGGAAGTGACTTGTCCAATGCCACATAATTAGCGGGAAATCAAGAACTAAATTTGGAGATTTATGACTTCCAGCTCTAGGTTTTTTGCTACTACAATGTACTGGTCATTAACTTCATAAAAAACAAATTTTGCAATGTATTCTTTTAGTCATGAAAAGAAAATGTCACTGTCCAGGACATAATGAGAAATTCAATATATACTAAAAGTAGAATTAACCCAAATTCTAGAATCTCTATAGAATAGATTTTATGTATTTATGTTATTTTTTGCCCTCACAAAGGGGCAAGTAATAAGAAAACTATTCAAAAGGAAAGAGTAAGTGTGACTTAGTATAGAATGTCAGCTTCTTGAGGGTAAGCATTATCTCATTTTTTGTATTTGTAGTTTCAGTACTTACCACATTCCTGTCACATATATTGGAGCACAAATTATCCTTGTTGAATTATTTCGAGTGGGACCAGAGAGTAGTATTGTGCAATACACATTCAGACCAATCTCTGAATCTCAATTTTCTCAAATAAGTAGGTTCAACTTAAGATATAAAATAATGTAGTTTGTATTTAAAAGATCATTAAATTCTCCAACAAGTCTAATTAAAATTATACTCCCCCCCCCATCTCCAGTCCTGGAAAGTGACCAGTGATATTTATTATATTGATCTTTTGCTGAGAAGCCCCAAGCCACCAATCAGGACTCAGATTGGTTCAGTACTCTCTTCTTAGAAGGACTAGAAAATAAACTTAGATAATTGAAAACTTTTCAAAAAAGGTTGAAACAGAGCTGTGCTCAACAAAAAATGTACTGGACTATCAATTAAACATAATTCAGTTTTATTTAGTTATTTACTTTTAAAAAATTTTCTTCAACTTAGCCTACTCCATGATTTCTACACATATCCATATCTGAACTGCCATGGAATTAAAGTGGTTTGTTTTAGTAATCAATAGTGGTTTTGTTCTCAGGCAACTTCCCATAATGGTAGGTCATTTATATATGCCATTTCTTTTCCCCATCTTCAAAATTACTCCCAGAATCCCTGAGGTTTGGCCACCTAAAATATTTATCTAACATAATTAATACCCCTTTTTTAACAGAGGTTCTGGAATAAAATTATTTTGAATTCTTCTGACATGGGGTCAAAAGACTTAGGTTCAAATCCTGAATCTCACTAGCCAAAAAACCATGCTATTTAATCTCTCTAGAACTTGATTTCCTCATGTTAAAAACAAAGAATCTATTTCCTACACATTCTCCCTCACAAAATTATTGTTAAGAAAGTGCTTTACAAATCTTAGTGGCTAAATAAATGTGAGTTATTATTAATAATGTCTGAGAATATTTCCATTTGTTTATTCTAAGAGTAGAATGTTTTGATGGACTTTCTGTATGTCTCTTCTCTTGGCTTTAGATAACTGTGATAACCCATTATCAGCCCTGCTGCCTCCAACAGCCTTTTCCAGTTCATCAGAACTAATTGGCACTCCCAGTCCAGCCCAACTCAACAGAAGAATTGGTAAGTGAGGTGACTGAAGCAAGGATAAGTCTATAAAGAAAAGTGCTAATGAATAATGGATGAGGCTGCATGTTGGAAGAGAATTCACATTTTATTCCACTAGAATCATTCTTTCATGTACCAAACATAGTGTTCAGACAGTTTGGTTCTTTACTGATTATTATAAGAGACTTTGATGAAAATGAAAAAGTTTACCTTATATTTTGCTTTTGCATTATAATATAACCCCCAAATATGTGTTTGAATTCATTGTCATATGCTGAATAAATACACTAGAAAACATATTTACTTTAGCAATGAATGAGGAGCAACAAGTGAGGGAAATTTTTCCAGTTTTTTCTTTTCTCTGGTTAAACAGGCAATAGGTTGATAGAAAATGAGAGATAGGAGAAAGAACACTGAATTGAATTATCACCCCATTTCTCCTACTAACTACTTTGGAAACCATGGACAAGTCATTTGCCTTCTCTGGGCTTCAATGTTCCAACCTCAAAGTCATCTTTCAGTACAGAAAGGCATTGCTATGGCTGGTATCCTTAATAGAGCCCTGGAAGATATCTTCATTTTTTTCAGTAAAATTAAATAATCACAAGGGGGCCTATTTCTTATTGAAGACATCCATGTGAATCCTCAAACTACATACATATTTCCAAAGGAACTTAAGAGATATGAAGTGTTATCAAATAATGGACATAAATCTGCTAAAACCATTGGTGACATAATAAGGCAAAATGGGGGGAGGGAGATAGATTGATGGAGGAAACTACTAAAAAATAAATGAGCAAATATTTATTGAGGCTACTAGCATCCCTCCAAGTTCTAGATGAGACTAACAAAAGTAGAGTGGGGAAGTCTTTGTGCTCAAGGATGTTACATTTTACCAGGGAAGGCATGTCCTAAGCATACCAAAAAAGAGTAAAGAGGAAAAAAGATTTAATAGATATTATGCCAGATAACTATTCAAAAGATAGAGGACAGAAGGCCCCACCAAGTTAATTGTCAGATCCAATTCAATTCAACAAACACTTATTCAGTGGCTCTTTTGTGCAAGGCTCTGGGCTAGGTTCTGGGGATGCAAGGACAAAAGTGAAGCTGTATCTTCCCTTCAAGACTTTATCTTCTCCTGTAGGATTATCATGAGGACAAGTCAATCATTGCTAAGTTTATACAAAGTGATTTCAAATAGGAGAAAATCCTAACAAATAAGGAGCTCAGGAAAGATCTTTTATAGGAGGTGGCATCTGATTGTCTTTTTGATGGATGGTAGGGATTCTGCAAGGCGGAGGTGAGAATGGAATGTGTTCCAAACATAGCTGACTACCTGTACAAAGATCGGGCAAAGGAAATGTAACATTTGTAAAACACCAAGATGACCTGTTTAGTTGGAATAGAGAGGATATGAAGGTAGAGAAAAATAGAACAAGAACAAAAACTAAGAAATAAATCTGGAAGGAGAGGTAAAAGCTAGATTGTGAAAGACGTTAAGTAATCATCTAGAAATTTTGTATTTTACCCTAGAGGCAATATAAAACTATTTTAATAGTTGAATGATAGGGGAAGGGGAGAGGAATAAGCATTTACAACAGGCCTACTATGTTCCAGGCACTGTGCTAAGTGTTTTACAATTATGATCTTATTTGATCCTCACAACAATCTTGGAGGGGTAGGTGCTACAGTTTTTACAGTTGAGGAAACCAAGGCAGGTAGAAGTTAGGTCACTTGCCCAATGTCACACGTTAAGTGTCTGAGGCCTGATATGAACTCATGTCGTTCAGACTCCAAGTCCATCATTCTTATGTACCACCTAATTATTGTGTTTTATGAATATCAATTTGATATATTTATGGAGGATGAATTGGACGAGGGAGAAACTGAAAGCATGAAGACAATTAAAAGGTTATTGGAATATCTAAGTGAGAGGTGATAATGGCCTAAATTAAACTGTATATTTTGTGAGAAAAAAAGTAGATGAATAAAAGAAGTGTTGATGAAAAAGACTTAGGACATAGCCAAATATGGAAGGTGAGGGAGAGGAAATTCAAAGATGACTCTTAGATTCCAAATTAGATGAATTGAGAGTATGGAGATTCTGCCAACAAAAGTAGGGAAATTTGGAGTAGCAAAAATAGAATGAGTTCTATTTTGGACACATTGACTATGAATTGTTGTATAGGTGTCTAGAGGAAGAAGAAATCATTTCATCCTGGAATAGTCAGGAATATTTATATTGTAATTAGTAGAAGGAATAACTTCCCATTTTCATTTTTTCCCACAAGAATTGTCAATATAGTACATTTATGAAATTGGAGAATAACTCTGAAGTCTTTGTTGTTGTTCAGTTGTTTTCAGTCATGGCCAACTCTTTGTGACCCTATGTACTGTTTTATTGGCAAAGATAATGGAGTGGTTTGCCATTTCCCTCTCCAATTCTTTTTACAGATGAAGAAACTGAAGTAAATAGTTTTAAGTGACTTGCTCAGGGTCACACAGCTAGTAAGGGTCTGAGGCCAGATTTGAACTCAGGAAGATGTCTTTCTAACTGTAATCCCAACACTCTATCTAATGAACCACCAAGCTGTCCCTCTTAAGTTTTACCAGGATTCTAACAGGTTGAACTATATGACCTCTAGGGGTTCTTGATATTCTGATTACAAATCTAACTTTTGTTTCACTACTCCTGCCTATTATCATAATCCCTTACTTTAAGGATTTATAGTTAAATATGGGAGACACAAACAAGGCATTGGAAGTATACTTAAGAACACACAGCAAAGCTTGGTTAATAATAAGTATATAGTTATTACTATTCAGTGTTACATGAGGGTTGGTTATAAACCAACGACACTAATTTCTACAACACTGACCAGAGCTTGTACATGCTAATGAGTCTCCTATTTGATATCCTCACCTAGAGAATAAACGAACATTACAGCGAGGATGCACTTGATCACAACAGTTTTAGAAGTCCTTATTTGGAATGCTGATCAGAACCAGTGTCATATTCTCTTGGACAACTATATTAGGGAAGAAACCTCACCATTTTAGGTTGATTTTGATTTTTGTAAGGAGTCAATGTTTATCCATAGTCACATCTGTTATAAAAAGTGGGTGGCCAACTTAGGGAATAATGTTTTTGTTTTAAAATAAAATATGAAAATAAAATAATAAGACTGGCTTTTCTGGGTGGTAAAAAGTCTTGTCCCAGGTCAAAACATAAAAAGAACCAAGAATGCATTGAGCAATGTTAACTTTGATGGAATAGGAGTCCAGTCTCTCAAGGTGACTACTTTAAAGAAGGAAACATTCATTTAAATGCATATACTTGTCTATGTGTTTAGAACACATACACATACACATACACACACACAGTTTCACTGGTTTAGCCATATCTCACATATAGTGGGATGGGGGCAGAGGTACAACAGGGAATGCATATTATGAAATCATTAGAATGAACAAATGTTGGTTTCAGTTAATTTGGGAAAATTCATGAATGGAGTAACTTTTTTCTTTTAAAAAAATAATAAACATTTTTTTTAGAGTTCCAAATTTTATCTCTCCCTCCTTCCCCTACTCCTTCCTGAAGTGGTAATCAATCAAATATAGGTTATATTTTTGCAATTATATAAAACATTACCAAATTAGTAATTTTGTATAAGAAAACTAATAAAAATAAAAGTGAAAAATATCATGCTTCAGTCTGTGTTCAATCAGTATCAGTTCTTTCGTTGGAGGTAAACAGTATTCTAGAACATTATTCCTTTAGGATTATCTTGGATTATTGTATTGCTGAGAACAGTTAAATCATTCACAGGTCATCAGACAATATTGCTATCATTGTGCACAATGTTCTCCTGGTTCTGCTCACTTCATTATACATCAGTTCATATAATTCTTTGTAGGACTTTCTGAAATCATCCTCCTTGTCATTTCTTATAGCACAAGAATATTCCATCACAATCATATACCACAGCTTGTTTAACCATCTCTTAATTTAGGGGCATTCCTTTGATTTCCAATGATTAGCCATTATGAAAAGACAAATACGTCTTTTTTCTCTTTTCAGGGTATCTTTGGGATATAAATCTAGCAGTGGTATTGCTGGATAAACGGGTATGCAGTTTTATAGCACTTTGGGCATAATTCCAAATTGTTCCCCATAATGGTTGGATCTGTTCACAATTCCAATAACAGTGGATTAGCATGCCAGTTTTCCCACATCTCCTCCAACATCCAATATTTTACTTGTTTGTTATATTCGCCACTCTGATAGGTGTGAGGTGATACTTCACAGTTGTTTTAATTTGCAGTTCTCCAATCAATAGTAATGTAGAGCATTTTTTCATATGACTATATCGAGCTTTGATTCCTTAGTCTGAAAACTGCCTGATCATATCATTTGACCATTTCTCAATTGGGGAATAACTTGTATTTTTATAAATTTCACTCAGTTCTCTATATGTTTGAGAAATGAGGCCTTTATCATAGATATTTGTTTCAAAAATTCTTTCCCAGTTGTCTGCTTTCCTTGTAATCTTGGTTACATTAGTTTTGTTTGTGCAAAAGCCAAATTATCTATTTTACATTTTGTATTTCTCCTTATATCTTCTTTGGTCCTAAATTCTTCCTCTCTCTGTAAACAGATAAACTACTCCATGCTTTCTTAAATTGCTTATGGTATCACCCTTCATATGTAAATAATGTACCCATTTTGACCTAATTTTCATATGTGGTATGAGATGTTGGTGTATACCCAGTTTCTGCCAAACTGTTTTTCAGTTTTCCCAGCAGTTTTTTCAAATAATGAGGTTTTTTTTGTTTTTTGTTTTTGTTGTTGTTGTTGTTGTTGTTGTTGTTGTTGTTGTTTTTGGCAGGGCAATGAGGGTTAAGTGACTTGCCCAGGGTCACACAGCTAGTAAGTGTCAAGTATCTGAGGTCACATTTGAACTCAGGTCCTTCTTAATCCAGGACCGGTACTTTATCCACTGTGCCACCTAGCCATCCCCCAAATAATGAGGTTTTTTTTCCAAAAGCTTGGATCTTTGGGTTTATCATATACTAGATTACTATAGTAATTTACTTTAGTGTAATTTTTAGTACCTATTCTATTCCACTGATCTGTCTCTCTATTTCTTAGCCAATTCCAGATTGTTTGGGTAATTACTGCTTTATAACACATTTTGAGATCTGGTACTGTTGGACCACCTTCTTTTTTTTCATTGATTCCCTTGATATCCTTGAGTTTTTGTTCTTCCAGGTGAATTTTATTGTTATCTGAGCATTATTTTCAAAGCATGAAAAGAATATGTTTTCATGTCCTCATAAACAAATCTGATTATATCATCCTTTTATTCTAAGACCTTCAATGGCTCCCTATTTCCTGACAAAGTATAAACTCCTCTTCCTGGCTTTCAAGTCCATTCACCATCTGCCTTGAAATTACTTTTATTTTTATTTTTATAAATACATTTATTTTTATAAATAAATATATTTATATATAAATAAAAATAATTTTATTTTTATAAATAATACTCATATATACACACACACACACACACACACACACTCTAAATTCTGACTAAATGGAACTATTCCTTTCATTTCCTTTGCTGTCTCTGTTCATGTTGTCCCTCATGCTTAGAGTTAGCTTCCCCATATCAATGTGACCTCTTAAAGTCCTTCCCTTTCTTTGTGTCTCAGTTTAAGTGCTAAGTCCTCTGGGCAGCCCTTTCTGTGGTTTCTTCATTGAAAATGATTCCTCCCTCTTGCTCAGATATTTCATGGCAAAGTTTTTGGCTGTATTTTTCCTTTTCCTTTATCACATTGAAACTTATAAAATAGTTACAAATCTATGTACTTTTCCCCTCATTAGCCTGTAAGCTACTTGAGAACGAGATCTGTGTTCTAGTTATCTCTGCATCTCTGGTACCATTCCACAGTGCCTTGCAGTATTGAAACAGTTATTTAATAAATGTTTGCTGAATTAAATCTAAAGAAATGAGGGCAATATTTTAAGGTAGAGGAATGTCTAGTTCTGAAGCTTCAGAGGAAACAAGCACAGCAGTTTCCTAGTATGATATCCTTAATTAAGAAAAAAAAAATCCTTGGGGCTGAGAGTAAGAGAACAGTGTAGAAAACCAACCTTATAGCAAAATCTCAATCAGTAGCCTATCAGATCCAGATTATCAGTTTATGTCCAGTACAAGGCAGTAGTGACAGAAAGTCATTATTGCCTGATGATACTCAAGCAGTATCCGGGGAAGTAACATGTATGATTTTAGTCCAGTTTTTTCCCTAATGGACAGATGTCGACACATCGCAGATGGCAGTGCCCCAATTTGTTCTAATTGCCAGGCATATTTGGCAGCCTCAGAGACATAAAAAACTAGAGCAAATATGGAAAGCGTATTGTCCTAGCTTCATGGCTCATAGTTCATGGATTTAGAGCTAGAAGGTCTTAAGTCATTTGGTCCAATCTCTCTAATTTATAAATGAGGAAATAGACACTCAGTTATGTTAAGAGACTTGCTTAAAGTTGGATGTGTAGGAAGTAGCAGAGCCAAGATTAAAACCCAGGTCTCCCAACTATACATCCAACATCCTCTCAACATGCTTATTCTCCCTTATTTGACCCCTTTAGGAAGTTATGGCACAGAGGGTATGAAAGAGGCAAAAGAAAAGGAGTTAGAAATTTGACTTGGTTCCTATTTACTTTCTCACCCCCATGTTCTCTTCAGGTTAGCTTTTTACTTTTCTATCTTTAATCTTTCCCACTGCATTTGGGCTGGAAATATAATTAATTTCATGAAGGTTTTAGAGAAAGTAGAAAGTATATAATAAAGTATCAAGTATAATACACAAACATTGGAAAGGGTTTAGGGTACACACTTAACATTTAAGGTTGATGTCAATTTAAGGGTGTGTGCTGGACCTAGCTTGCACTGAATCATGAAAGGTAATTGTTAAATTTTTAATATGAGGATTTAGATCTCAAAAATGGGCAAATCAGGACTTGACTCATTGTTTTGTTGATTGACGAGACTTAAGAATGTGATCAAAAATGATAATAATACAAATTAAACTTCAAAGTGTGTCACACATACATTCCCCACTCTCCCACCAAAGAGGGTTGTTAAGCATTAACCAGATCGTCCCTATGTTAATCCATGAAAGCAAGGATGGAGTCATACAAAAACATATCTTCCCCAGTAGCTAACATAGTACTCTCATTGGAATAATCACTGTATTTGTTGAATGGAAGAATGAATGAATGAATGAACAAATGAATGTATAAGTGATCATTATGAAGGGCAACTGTGCCCTCCCATAAATTGTTCCAGATTTAGGATGTTCAGCTGGAGGGATCATGGCTCTGATCCAGCATGGAATTTATCATTTTTATGTACCCATAAGGTATTTCCTTTCACTCTCCCTACCACCTTTACCCACTTTTCTGTTTTCTATTATTTTTCAATCCACTTTCCTTTTTGATAAATCTTTACTTCAAGAAGGGTTAGAGATTTTGAAGTAGGAAAAAAAATCTCAGAGATTTTCTCAGTGCCTTTATTTTGGAGATGTGGCCCAAAGTGGTTAAAGGACTCACCCAAGGTTATGAGAGAGAGAGAGTGACAGAACCAGGATTTAATCCAAGGTCTTATGACTTGAAATCCAATTCTTTTCCCATGTATACACATGCTTCTCCAAAAATAGAAAAAAAGATTCAATGTATTTTGTGAGAAACCCGTTGAACATCTGTGTTGCTTTTAGACTTGGCAGAATAAATGTCCAACAGCAGAGATAATTTTTTTGTCTTATGTTTAATTCTTACACCATGATGATAATACTATGTTCAGGTAGAAGCATAATACTTATCATAGTCATTACCATTATCTGAAAATTTTCTCTTTATAGCACTCTAAACATTACTGAATTGATGCAGTTATACATACATGGGCCCTTTCCTCTACAAGCTTTTCCTCTAATACAGACAGGATAAACTGTAGGGTACAGTAGTTGAGAATTGTTGTTCTGGCTTCTACACTGGGCAATCAGGTAACTTATGGTTTGCTGGTGTTCAAAAAGAATTGGAATTCAGATATCTTTAATCAATGCATGCTTTTTGCCCCCACATCCACATTCCCCCTTCTTCCAACCAGTGTGTACTTTCCCCCAGTCTTGAAGCTATTTTTGTTGTTCATTTTAACATGATTAAGCTGTTATGAACATGTTAAAGAAGAGGGCATATCAAGAAATAGAACTCAAATAAGGTTCAGCAGATTCAGTCCAACCAAGGGTTTTCTTTTTTCTCCCTCATTTCATGTCTCCTCTCTCTGTCTCAGTCTCTGTCTCTCTTTCCCCCCCAGTCACACCATCTCCCCTTCTTGCTGTCTTGCTCTCCCCTTTCCCTCCAAGCACTCTCCCTTTCTTCCTGTTCCCTTATATACTCCATCTATCTTCTCTCCTACCACATCATTGTTCAGATAGATTTTCTTGTAGCAACAACTGACACCAGTCTTTACCCTCTAACCAGAATAGAACTATTGTGTAAAATTTTCATGGACATTTCTTCTGAGTTCTCTCTAGTGAAAAGCCTTTTCAAAAGTTTTTGTTGGGGGGCAGCTAGGTGGCACAGTGGATAAAGCACTGGCCCTGGATTCAGGAGTACCTGAGTTCAAATCCGGCCTCAGACATTTGACACTTACTAGCTTTGTGACCCTGGGCAAGTCACTTAACCCCCATTGCCCTGCAAAAAAAAAAAAAAAGTTTTTGTTAACTCATTTCAATGAATCAATCAACAAGTATCTATCACACGTACTGTATGCTAAGTTTGCACTCAGCTCAGGCAATAAACTAATACAGAAAAGAAAAAGAAAAAAAATGCAATCCTTACTCTTAGGGAGCATGTGCATATATAAGTACTTACACAGTGATTAGAGAATAAAGGAAAGGTAGTTGACTATATTTTAGTTAGAGAAGAGGAAAGTAGCCCAAAAGGGAAATGGTAAAATAAAGGAAATGTGCAGAGTACAGAATTGTCTATGGGAATTAAAGTTGAAAATACTCCTAGCCATAGAAAGACACAAGCTTCTTAGGCTTGCTAGCATCCCTCTTTTCTTTTTCTCCCATTTAGCCCTGGCTCCATCATGTGTCTAGCTTAATGCCATCTCTAGAGTCTATGTCACTATTTGAATGCTTTCTAGCCTTGTTTCAAGTCTATAAACCTGGATTTGGAGTAAGAGGACTTGGTGTTTACTGGCTTTCCTATTTATTATTTTACTCTAAGCTCATAATTCAATCTCTCTGAACCTCAATTTCCTCATTTTTGAAATGGGAAGGGGAGAATTGTTGGCAATGTATCATGATATATGGAGAAAAAGCTGGCCTCAGTCAGGGACATGTGCAACTAAGTACTGCCCCTGACAAAAACTGACTATTTTACTTTGGATAAGTCCTTTTATCTCCCAGGGCCTCAGGTAATTCTGTAAGAACAAATTTCAGGAGCAAAAGCTGATCTGAAGAGTAGAAAATATTCGTACAAAACCAACTAAAAGCACAGCTCTGATGAAATAAATAAATAAATAAAATGGTATAGTTGAATTAGATGAACTTCATGGTTCCTTCCATGATTTCCATAAGCTTTTATTCTAGTCCATAGTCCTATGAAATTGCTTTTCCTCTTCTAGTTCAGAGATGACACACTGTCTAGTTCCTCTATCAACTTCTAGAATCATCCATCCAGATACATTATCTGATCAAACTTGTGAGATCCCACTCACCTTCTCAATCTTGCTCCATTAGCTCACCCATTGCATGAGTATCAGAGGATTCAGTGCCCAAGATCAATCTACATTATAATATATCATGTTCATTATTATACATACATAAATAACCAAAATCATCCTAAATTTTAATCAAATCAAGGACATATTTTTTTGTTGTTGTTCTGTTTGACTTTTATAAGGGGACATTTGAATTAGCCCAATCTCTCTTTAGGAATGATGTTGATACATAATGGTGCCATGAATAGATATAAAAAGGTGAATCAATATTTAAAATAGTATCATTATCTAAGAGTAATTAGCAGAAAAAATGTAGTAATAGGTAGACAGTAGGTATTTAACAAGTGTACATTAGCTGCTTCATTGCTTTATGAACAAATGAGGAATAGCTCAGTTATAGGAATCCAGACAGTGGAATAAAAGGAAAATTATACACTCATTATATTCTAATTTGTCACGGAAGTTTTTATGGAGATGGTAGAATTTTAGGAACTTCTTGAAAAAGAAAAAAAATGAGTTAGTATTCATACATGCTAGACTGGTAATTATCCAAGAATGAATTCCCTCCCCTGCTTTCAATATTTAGTACAATTCTAAACCCTTAGTAGGTACTTGATAGGTACCTGGTAAATGATTGCTGGACACATCACAAATAGTAAAAAGGAAGTATAAAGCATGCGCCTTCCATAAAATGAAGTGTTCTTTATTAATGTAGGATGGATACACTGAGATTCCTGCAACCCACCATTGTTCTCCTTTGTCAGGTACATGCACTCCAGTACCAGCCTTCTAGCACAATCTTCAGTGACTACGTCCCTTAGCAACAGGATAAATTCAATTCCACATTAATCAAATACGTCCTATTTGTGAGGTACTATGCCCAGCACATTAGGAATAAAATGACACAAATCAAAACTGTCCTTCCACTAGAAGTGTATGCAACATATACAGAAAACAACATATTACAGGACAATTGGAGAAAAAGGAGTGCATAAACTGAGCAATCACAGAGAGCTGCACAAAAGAGGTTGCACATGAGCCAAGTCTTTAAGGAAGACAAGGATTTTGAATTGTGAAACTCAAACACTGGACAATATTTGCATAAATGCATGGAAATGAGAGAGTGACAAATATGGGGACAGTTTGGTTTGAATTGAAAAGTTGTAAGGAAGAGGATACTAAAAAACAATGCTAGAAAAAAGTAAGTGGTAGCAGAATTATAAAAAAACTTTAATGAACTGATGAAGAGAGTTGGAGTTAATTAAAAAAAAAGAGAGAAACAGGGGCAGCTAGGTGGCACAGCGGATAAAGTACTGGCCCTGGATTCAATAGGACCTGAGTTCAAATCCGGCCTCAGACACTTGACACTTACTAGCTGTGTGACCCAGGGCAAGTCACTTAACCTTCATTGCCCAGCCCCTCCCCCCCCAAAAAAATAAAATAGAAACAGTTAGGAGCTTCTGAAAGTTGTTTGTTTTGCTATTGTTATTTGTTTGTTTTGGGTGGGATAGCAGAAAAGCAATGGGTGTTTTGGGTACAGTTCGTCCTGCAACTGTGGGAAATGTGTTTTGGCAGCTGTATGGAGAGGAAAGAGAATGGCATTAGGCATATCCATAAAGAAGCCATTGCAACCTTCCAGGCAAGAGGTAACGATGGCTTGTTCTAAGGTGTTGTTGCTGGTCCTTTGTTCAGGAAGAGGTCCATGACTTTGGGAAATGATGTCATGACTTGCAGTGAATTGGATTTAAGTGAGGGAGGATTGGGCAAAGTCACCAGCCTCACTTTCTCCTCCAGAGCCATCTGAGTCCAGTGGCAAGATATATATCAGGACGACTGGAGATGATCCCAGCTGTTTAAGGCAATTGCAGATAAGTGACTTGTCCAGGGTGACACAGTGTCTGAGATGAAATTGGGGCACCTAGGTATCACAGCAGATAGATCATTGGCTCTGAAGTTGAGAGAACTTGTTCTAAGGTGGAGGCTTCTTGAGAAGAGAGAAAGGAGTCCTGTGATGATAGAAATTTACATTGGCAGAATACTTCCTTTAAAGTCTTTGTGGGGAGCAGCTAGGTGGTGCAGTGGATAAAGCACTGGCCCTGGATTCAGGAGGACCTGAGTTCAAATCTGGCCTCAGACACTTGACACTTACTAGCTGTGTGACCCTGGGCAAGTCACTTAACCCTCATTGCCCTACCAAAAAACAAATTAATAAATAAATTCTTTGGGGAAATGAGGGTCATGGTGATGGGGAGTTCTGGCCAGAGGTCTATGATGTTCCCAGGGAATAGAATGAATTCACATGTGGTACCACATCATTAGCTATATCCCAACATGGCAGAGGATGAGCTATCTCTAGAAGATATTGCACACATGGAGCATGCAAAGTCTGGCTTCTGAGAATCTGGTCTTTCTGGAATTGTCTGAAGTGCTAGTCAGGGTTTAATGTTGTTTTGCCTATTTCCCAAACTTTTTGGCTCCAAGTATGCTATCTGATGTCTGACTCCACATATCTTTTTCCATGGGTAAATATCACGTCATACTCTGATTGGTCTCAATACTCAAACAATGTTATTCCTTTATAATTCTGTACAGGATATAATAGCATCACTGCTTCTGCCTAACACATTCATAGGAACATTTTCATTTTTGTAGTTGGGAGGGAGTGGGGGGAAAGTGGTTTTAGATGAACATCCTTTGACCCAGAGCTCTATAGTGGAAGAGAGTGAGTCACTGACTTCAGAAATCATGCTAGCAACAAATTAATGTCATCTGAGAAAAGACATGCCCTTGAACTCAGCTGTTGATCCAGTACTTAGCTGGGGCATCCACCAGCAGTGTGCAGTGTAGCATGGAGGGAGTGTGATAATGTGATTGACCCTCGACAGCAGGAATCCTCATGGCCAAAAGGGATTTATGAGATGGAATTTCTTCATTTCTACCCCTATTCTTATACACATAAAAAAAAGCAAACCATATACACATATACTCAGAGAGAAAAAGCAACAGAAGTACTTACTTTTTAAAAAGTAAAATACAGAAATACAGGGATTGTGGAAGTTCAGACTGTTATAACTGGCTACCAAATATATGTGAGCTAACGTGTGTATATAAATATATACACATATACATGTATGCACATATATGTATATATACATACGCAAATGTGCATATGTCTAAATATACATAGATGAGTAAAACTGATGCTTTGTTTAATGATGGCTTTATTTATTTCCAAATATACCTTAAAAAATTGATCTAGGGAGCAGCTAGGTGGCGCAGTGGATAAAGCACCAGCCCTGGATTCGGGAGGACCTGAGTTCAAATCTGGCCTCAGACACTTGGCACTTACTAGCTGTGTGACCCTGGGCAAACAAGTCACTTAACCCTCACTGCCCCGCCAAAAAAAAAAAAAAAAAGATCTAAATATCAGGTGAGCCGTGGAGTAGGAAAGATTTCACTGTCCACAGGAGGAGCCTGGGTTTGGTACATGGGATGTTACTGAGCTGTGTACACCACCAGCTTAAAAGTAAGGGGAAGGGGCAGGTAAGTGGTGCAGTGGATAAAGCACAAGCCCTGGATTCAGGAGGACCTGAGTCCAAAACCAACCTCAGACACTTGTCACTTACTAGCTGTGTGACCCTGGGCTAGTCACTTAACCGTCATCACCCCACAAAAAAAGGAGGGAAGGCTTTAAGTTCCTTTCTAAGATTAAAAAGCATTAAACGAATCTCTGCCTTTTTTCCCATGAAAGAAGAGGGTTATGCAGGTTTGTGGTTCCCTAAATTCAGCTTGGCAAGCAATTACTTTAACCAAGTTCCTTGAAATCATAGTCTTCCTTCCCCACCCAACATATTTTTGAAATGCTTGCCTGGGTGTTTTGAGACTGTGCGCATCAAGCATGACAATTTTGTTGCCATGGAGAGTTTGATTTCTTATGTCATGCATTTTTCAGCTTGCTAAGTTTCAGAGACAAATTAAGGTTTTAAATCCAAGTATCTCTTTTGTCCTAATCACAGACAATGATTGTTCTTCCCAGGAATGAGATCTCCTACAAGAAATCCAGGAAATATAATAGTCCTTTGAAAGTTTGATTTCAGAGTATTACAGTGGAAAGGGAATTGGATTTGGAGACAGATGACCTGAATTCAAATCCCTGATGTGCCATTCATTAACTGTGTGGCTTTAGGCAAGTCATTTAACTTTTGCCTCACATATTGTAAGCTCTTAATACATATTTGTCAACTGATTATTTAGCCTCTCAATTTTAGATTTTGTCATTTTTAAAGTTAACAGATGAGATTGGATGACTACTAAGGTTCCTTCTACCTTTAGAGGTATGATCACATGAGCCTATTTTGATCATTACTCTTCTGGGCACTGCAGAATAAAGTTTGGCATGACCAGAGTGAAATTTGATGCTTTGGAGAGTTAGCATACTACAGTGGAAATAGCAATAGAATTACAATTAGGGTTCAAATTTCAGCTCATCTGGAAGACAAGCCTTGAAGGTCCCTTATAGCTTGCAATCTATATAATACTTTGATTTCATAATTAATACTTTGTTCATTGTGAATTCTGGGGACCAGATTTCTTAGAATATTTTCCAGAATGTGTGCTCATTGACATACAATATTACATTTATCTGGATTAACCTAGGCTAGACATAATAAAGCTATACAGAAAATGAAAACTGCAAAACCATGGAGTAGGCAAAATATTCTTCCTCTTAATAATCTTTTCCTCTTTTCTTCCCACCATTATATAGGTTCATGCCTCCCCCCTATAATAGTCTCTCTACCCCAACATTACCTTTAATTTTTTTTAAATTTATGATATAAAACAAGAATTTCCATGTCATAGTATAATAAAAAGACCATTTCACATAAAACTGCAAATCTATTATGTATAACTTGCTATTCCTTTAAATATATAATAATGTTATCATGTATTGTTTTCTTTTTTCTTCCTTCTCCCTCACCCCACCCTAGAGATGGATGCGATTAGACATAAATAGGTATATGTGTGTGTATATATAATTATTCTATACATACTTCTATTTATCAGTTCTTTCTCTGGCTCCAGATAGTGTCTTTCTTCATATGTCCTTTAAAGTTAATTTATAGGGGTACTCATCAATTGAAGAATGGCTGAATAAGTTGTGGTACATGATTGTGATGGAATATTACTCTGCAATAAGAATTTATGAGCTCAATGATTTTTAGAAAAAAACAACACCTGAAAATCTTTGTATGAAATAATGAAGAGCAAAATGAGCAGAACCAAGAGACTATTGTATATAGGATCAGCAATATCGTTTTAATGATGACTTTGAGCAGCTAAGTCATTTTGACTCTAATCAACACCCCCACCTTCCTAACAAATCCATGTTTCAGATCTTACTCCAGCTATCTCCCTTACTAATGACATCACAACTATAGTTTCTGGGCATAGACATTTAAAATTAAGAGTCCTAGGGTGCAAGGAGTTTACATTCTAATGGGAAGAAATAATTTGAACATACATAGGAATAGAGCCCAGACTTGTGATTTCAGTAGTATAAGAAACTCTGAGATGAGGTCTTCTTGGCTTCAAGGTTGGGATCTCTATGCAGTATGTCATTTTGCCTCTCTGAACATATTTACAGACAAAGTAAATACTAAGTCACATGGATATGAGTGGGTCCTGTTATCAACTCAGAGGATTAGCAAAGGCCTCCCATAAGAGTTGCCACTTGAGCTGAACTTTGATAGAATATGTCACCATAAGACCACTTCTTCCAAATTCATCATAACCTTGGCAATAGCAATGTGTCACACTTACACTTGGTATCACATCAGAAGTGAGGTTTTGCAAATGATTGTGACTTAAGAAACTTATGTCATTTCCTTTTTCTTTACCCAAGAAATGGAACATCATGGCTCTTTCTTCTTTATCCCTATAGAATTCAGCACAATGCCTTGCACATAGTAGGTTCTCAAATAAATAATTACTAACTAGTTAAAATGAGGTCAACCACCTAGAGCATTCAAGAGCTTACATGAGGCTTGCTTCTAAAATAGCTTAGGCATATTCTTTTGGACTTGATCTTTTCATAGAAATAAGTTGCCCATTAGAATGTGTCCTGAATAAGATTGCAATTATTGTTATTGCTATTAATAATTGTGTATGCCTTTAAAATATTCATGGACTGTCTTTTCTCTTTTGTATACATAACTGATACTAGGCAGAATCTTCCCTTCAGATTCCAAGGCCTTTAGTATTATTGTACCCACACAATTAATAATTGAAGATGCTGATGATAATATAAGCAAACAATCTAATAAATGGTTGCTGAAGTGCCTGTGGCTTTATAGGGTCTGGAGTTGGTACTACTGAAGAATATGTTCAGGAAACTTGTTCCCCTTAGTTCTTATTTTAGCATTTTGGAAAGTGTTCAGACCAGAGGCTTAGCACAACGTAGTTATTGAGAGTATTGGGATTTTATTTCTGGGCATTTTTTTTTCCTTTTGGTATCAGTTGGTCTTGTTCTAACACTAGTACTTTTTATTTTTTTTAGAATAAAATAATAGTTTATTTAGGGGCTAGGGAAAGGAAACCAAGAGAGAAATCCTTGGACTTCTCTTGGGGAGAAGGCATAGCACAGAGGTGTGGCTCTGAGATACCTATCTTCTTGAGCAGGAGAAAGGCAGATACTTTTATAGAGGACTGATAGGGGTGATCATCTGACTGTAGAGAGTTCCCTTATTGGGGGAGGACCATCTCCCACTGGTGGTGGCTGGGGGAGTTGGGTGAGGGGTGGCTGCAGATCTCTCAAGCCATATCTGTCCTCCTCAAGCCACAAAGGCAGCAGCCACACCTAATCATATCTCCCCAGGGGTGGGGCAGACTGAAATAAAGGGTAGTGGTCCTGGAGCTAGCTCAGTCCTGATCTGGTGCTGTTTATCTCTTGCTTATCTCTTTAGGTGTGTCTGTCCTTTGGTTTAGTTTCTCTAGGAGAATGTTCCTTGATATACCCCAGAAAACTTCTGGGGTTCTAGACCCCTAACATTTCCCTACTTCTCTATATATAAGGAAAAGGGGTGAAGATTCTTCTTCTGTAACTGCTTCATACTGAGTGGGGTAGAAGAAATCATATGGAGGGGGGACGGGTTGAGTGGGGAAAACTAGAGAAGGCCTGGTCTGGAGTATGAGGAGATGTGAGGTCCAGAGGGTGGGAGGAGACACATAGGCACAGTGGGTAGCTGCCATGAGGTTGAATCTTTGAGCCTCGATGGAACAGAGTTAAACAAAAAATTTTTAAAAGTCCCTGGCAAAAAAAAAAAAATCAAAAAGGACTTAAGGTGACAAGAGTACATGTCAAATAAGGTGTTCTTACAGTATTTCTTATTCAGTTTAAAATGTAATACCTTAAAACAATATTAAGATTTTTTTAACTTGAAACTGTAACGATTGGAATAACGCCACCTGCTGGATACTTACTGTAGAGGAGTTCTGCCCATGAAGCGAAGGTCTTTGAGGGCAAGACCAGGCATCAGGAAGTGACGCGGACGAGTGGGAGGAGGAAGGAAGAGACTGGCGCTCGGTCTCACTCTCTTTCCTGAGGACGCTGGCGGAGAAGGGAGCTAGAAATGTGCTCTCCCTTTAATAGATAGGAATCTAGGCCTTTCTCTCTCTCTTTACCAAACTCTTATTCTCCGTAATAAATGCTTAAAAGTCTAACTCTTGCTAAAGCTTATAATTTATTGGCGACCACTCATTAGATATTTTAGACAGACTAGCTAGAATTTTAGCCCTTAACAGATGGCAACCACGAAGGGATAAAATCGAATCAGTGAAATGTGTGCCTTTGTCAGAATCGATGCGGGCTGGTGGGCCAAAACGAGGTACTATCTCTTTAAGAAGAATTTTGGCAACAAAGGCAGCTGTGGCTCGGGGGCTGGGAAAGGCCTCCACCCACCGAGTGAGCTGATCAACTATAACAAGGCAAAATTTATAATGTCCTGCTTTTGGCATAGTAATATAATCAATTTGTAAGTGCTCAAAAGGTGTATATGCTAGAGGACGCCCTCCATAAGCTTTGGCCTTAAAAGCATACTGATTATAAGACTGACATGTGGAGCAGCCCGAGCAGATTCGAGATGCTGTATTAGTCACACCTGGTGCTATCCAGGTTCTCTTAATAGAGTCTACAATGCCTTGTGTACCAAAATGGCCTTTTCTGTGAACAGAGAGGCATACCTGGTGGTAGAATTTCCGGGGAAGAAATGGCTTACCTTCCGGAGACACCCAGATGCCATTGATCTGTTTCGCCTTAAATTTCTTTTTCCACTTTTCTACTTCAGAATCGTCATAGGTTAGGTTGGAAGGAATATCCTCAGAAGGTGAAAGGTTAAATACATGTTCAGGAGCTTCTAATGCAGCTAGCTTGGCTGCAGAATCGGCTCGTGCATTTCCCTTTGAAACAGGATCACTATTCCCTGTGTGGGCAGGGCAATGTACAACGGCTAGGGAAGAAGGCAGTTTTAGGGCATCTAAGAGGTCCTTGATAAGGTCCCCATTGGCAATAGCCTTGCCCGAGGATGTTAGAAAGCCTCGTTGACGCCAAATCATACCAATAAAGTGGCATATGCCAAAGCCATATTTCGAGTCAGTAAAAATGGTGGCACTCTTATCTTTAGCTATATTACAGGCCTGTGTAAGAGCCACAAGTTCAGCAGCCTGTGCACTAAAATGGGAAGGCAGAGAAGCTGCCCAGAGGGTGTCATAATCAGAAACTACAGCAGCTCCAGTAAAACGGGTTCCCTCTCTCATAAATGAGGAACCATCTGTATAGAGGACAAGATCAGGATTTTCTAAAGGTGTATCAAAAAGATCGTCACGGGGTTTTTCAGCCATATCAACTAAAGAAGCACAGTCATGCAACGGTTCCCCCGAGAATGGTAAGTTAGGGAGTAGTGTTGCTGGATTAAGAACTGTGCAGCGTTTTAAAGTGATATTCTCATTACCTAACAGGGTTATTTCATACTTAGCCAGCCTTTGATCTGAAAAGGCTTGTGTCCTGTGACGTAGTAAGAGAGCCTCCACTTCGTGAGGGCATTGCACAGTTAGAGGGTTACCTAGGACCAAATCAGAGGCTTTTTCTACCAAAAGCGCTGTGGCCGCCACTGCTCTAAGGCAAGGTGGCGCTCCAGCCGCTACAGGGTCCAGATGAATTGAATAGTAGGCTATAGGACGTTGGTTAGGCCCCAGTGACTGAGTCAGGACTCCAGAAGCCACCCCCCTTTGTTCATGCACAAAGAGAGTGAAAGGCTTACTATAATCTGGCAGTCCTAGGGCAGGTGCTGATAACAAGGCCCGTTTTAATTCTTTTATGGCTGAGAGATGCTGGGGATCCAACTGTAAACTGTCTGGAACAGAACTTTTTGTAAGAGCTATGAGGGGTTTAGTAATTTCACCAAAAGAGGGTATCCATTGTCTACAGTACCCAGCTGCTCCCAGAATGGCTCTCAACTGCCTCTTAGTAGTGGGGGCAGAGAGTTGTTGAATGGCCTGGACTCTCTTAGAAGAGACAGAGCGAGTTCCAGCAGCCAAAATAAATCCTAAATATTCTACCTGGGGCAAACACCATTGTACCTTTGTCTTGGAAACCTTGTGTCCTCTCTTGTGCAGCTCCAGCAGTAAGTGACGGCTATCTTCCTGACAAATTTCAGCATTAGGAGAGGCCAAAAGTAAGTCATCAACATATTGTACTAGTATGGAGCCCTTAAAGGTAATAGAGGCCAGATCCTGCTGTAAAATTTGGGAAAATAATGTGGGACTGTCTACAAATCCCTGTGGGAGTCTAGTCCAGGTCCACTGTCTATTTTTCCAGGTAAAAGCAAATAAATATTGGAAGTCCTCATGTACTGGTATGGAGAAAAAGGCAGAGCAAAGGTCTACCACTGTGAAACATGTAGATTCATAGGGAATCGATGAAATTATCGTAGCCGGGTTTGGAACTATGGAATGTCTAGGAATAACATAATTATTAATCGCTCTAAGATCTTGCACAAAACGATAAACAGGTTTACCATCTGGCCCAGGCTTGGGTTTTTTAACTGGCAAAATGGGAGTATTGCATGGAGAGTGATGACATGGAATAATAATACCCTGGCTTTTCAAAGCCTCAATTATAGGGGTGATCCCTTCTATTGCTTCCCTAGACAATGGATACTGTGGAATGGAGGGGGGTGGTCCCCCCTTAACTTTAAAGGTAACAGGCATGGCAGACTTAAGGAGCCCCACCTCATTAGGGGATGAGGCCCATAAAGACTCAGGAATGTCAGAGGGGATTTTGGATACCTCCCCTGCTGTTCCTTGAGCTTCTGTAAGTAAAATTGGTAATAAATGAACAGTATCCTCTGGCAATTGTAAGGAGACAGCCCCATCTGGAGCACAAGATATGGTTGCTCTAAGCTTGCAAAGGAGATCACGACCTAATAAATTTACAGGGGCATCAGGCATGAGTAAAAATGAATGTTCCACTGTTAAGGGCCCCATAGATACCATGAGAGGATTCAATTTTGCCACTCTCTGGCTCTTTCCTGAGACTCCCACTACATTCAAAAATCCTACAGGTCTACACCCAGCATCTGGTTTGCTTACTAATACTGATTTAGAGGCTCCTGTGTCTAGCAGACAATCATAATAAGTCTCCCCCACTTTTAAGGTGACATGTGGTTCATTACTCTGGGGAGGTGAATGGACTGGCACAAGTACATTCAAAAAATCCGGATCTGGGAATATATGGCTTTCATTATCTATGTTCCATTCCTCCCCAAGACACCATCATTCCTGTGTCCTCTTCTGAGGGGGGTCTTGGTTACCATTATTCTGGTACTGCCTTTCTGTATTCCTCCAAAAAGATCTATTTCTATTTTGATTTCGCCTGTAATTAGAATTAGAATTTCTTCTCCAAGTCCTACATTCTCTCAATTCATGCCCCTCCTTACGACAGTAACAACACACCTTAGTGTCCTTGTTCCGGTGTCCACATGGCTGACTAGGAATCGCTGGTGCCAGAATGCTCTGTTTAGGGTGATCTGGATCTTCCTCACGTGAGTCAAAGACATAATTTGCAAGTTCCTTAATTCTATCTACTGAGAGATTTCTCCAGTCTGGACATTGTTTCAGAAAGTATCTGCGTATTTCTGGCAGTGAATTATAAACAAATGTGTTGAGAATGATACAGGAATCTCTTAAATCTACTGGATCCAATCTGGTGTACTGTCTAGCGGCCTCACAAAGTCTATCATAAAATCTGTTTGGTCTTTCATTAGCCTCCTGAGGTAGGCTTAAAAATTTCTGCCAGTTTTCCGGTTTTCTAGAGCAAGATTCCATTCCCTTCAGAAGTGTTTCTCTAGCATCTTTTAATCTTTGGAAATCCCTATCATCATTATAATTCCACTCTGGATCCTTTAGAGGCCATTCCACATCGGCCTTACCTTTCGCAACAAGGGCATTTCCTGCTGAGATAATATCTGTAATCTCAGTTGGGGACAGTAAAGTTTCCAAAAGGCAAGTAACATCAGCCCAACTGGGTTGATATGCATTAAATATAGTCCTTAACTGTGAAATTACAGTGTTTGGATTTTTCTCAAAACTAGGGATGATTGATTTCCATGCGCTCAAGTCACTTGGTCTAAAGGGGCTATATTTTCTGACTTGAATTGGCACTCCCTTCTTACTATGTTCTATAGCTTCCTGCAGAGGGAGTAGTTTCTGCTGATCTGATTCTGAACTTGGATCATCTCTAGTAGAAACAGCCATTTTGAGGTCTCTCTCCATATGTGAGAGTTTCCGTCAAGGAAACATTTTGTTTCTTGAGGAACAACAGGGGGGACTGTAACGATTGGAATAACGCCACCTGCTGGATACTTACTGTAGAGGAGTTCTGCCCATGAAGCGAAGGTCTTTGAGGGCAAGACCAGGCATCAGGAAGTGACGCGGACGAGTGGGAGGAGGAAGGAAGAGACTGGCGCTCGGTCTCACTCTCTTTCCTGAGGATGCTGGCAGAGAAGGGAGCTAGAAATGTGCTCTCCCTTTAATAGATAGGAATCTAGGCCTTTCTCTCTCTCTTTACCAAACTCTTATTCTCCTTAATAAATGCTTAAAAGTCTAACTCTTGCTAAAGCTTATAATTTATTGGCGACCACTCATTAGATATTTTAGACAGACTAGCTAGAATTTTAGCCCTTAACAAAACAAAATCAATTATCAATCAGGTGTTCCCAATTAAACTCTCCACCCATACTTCACAAACTTATCAGATAAGGAGTAAAGTTCCAGCAGAAGCCTGAGGATGAGTGCAAGACAGGGCGTGGCCTGCCTTACAAGTAAGTAATCAGATCAAAGCATAATTCTGTGCAGTTCAATGGTCAGACTAAAAAAAATATTTTTCTTTGCAACTTTTACACATTACAAATAATTCCCAATTTTAAACTATTCTACCACAAAAGATTTTTAGAGTAGCAGTAAACAGATCAACAATGGTGAGATAGCTACAGGTTATTTCTTCTGGTCTATGCAGTGAACTAAGAGCCAATAAGCTAGGAACTTCTCATTGAGCTCACTTTTTCTTGACATCACCCCCTAATAAGGGCCAAGGTGAAGATGGTAAAACCAGGAAGGTAAGAAGGAATTTGTGATCCTCATGCATACACATTAAAGGCAGTGTCGGCCTAAGTTTAAGGGGTGTTCCCCCACTCCCCACAACCTGCAGCTTTGACGGAATAGTAGGACCTGAATGAGAGAGTAAGACATGGGTCGCACCTGTGTCATCCCTATGATGTAGGAGGCAAAAAAGGGTTAATAGAAAAATATAAGACCTGAGCTTTAATTCAGATATTAGCTCTAAAAGGGAGTCAGATCCCAGTTAATGGATAACTTATGTTAGGTTCTCATACCCATAGTGATCAACATCCATAACGGACCAGAACAGGTCAGGTCAAAATAACAATAAAGGAAAAAGACAACCTATAGAAATTCTAATGAAAAATGATTATATTTTGAAACTAGCCATGGGAATCAGAAAGAGACATGCGCAGAAAAGGCCAAATTTGTCCCCACATTCACTTTATGATGTGTAAACCCCCAAAACACACCTCCACTGAAAAAGGTACCCTCCTCAGTGGTTGGCTTAGGACCCCCAGGAACTCCAAATTAGGATAAGCCCTCCCTTGTAACATCCCTAGGTGGAGAATATTATAATGAGTAGGACAGGCCCTCCCTTGTACCTCCCCAAGGTGGAGATTATTATAATGAGACTGACAATCAAATTATCCATACTATAAATATAACGTCTTTCCTTTCCTTATTTGAGAGATACCTTTCCAATATTCTGGTTCTTTCCCTGTGGTCACCCACAGTATTGCAATAAAACTTGGGAAACTGAGTCACTGAGTCTTGTAATTCTTTTGGGATGACTCACTATTAATTTAACCCTAAATTCCAGCCTACATCACATAGACTTACCTCTTACCCCCAGTTTGACATAGAGATGTCAGTAACAAGGGGCTGGCCAGGAGACCAGACTGCAGGGAACTGGGTTTTCACTCGGCCAACCTCTTGGAGGCTGCACTGGGGACAAGGAGTTAGGGGAGGTGGCCTCACCTTTGAGGAGCATCCCCTACTCCAGTGTCCCAGTTTACTGCAGCTGCCAGAACCCCAACCACCAGGAGATCAGCTGTTAACAGACATGATGGCTGCTGCTATTAGTGAGGTTTGTTTTATGGAGCGGGCACAAGCCTTCTTTTCTCTCTCTTTGGCTACTGCAAGGGCCCTGTTATAAAAAATCTGAAAAGCAATATCAAGGAGTTGTCAGGGTGGGGTTTGGGGACTCCAGTCTAATCTCTGGAGTTTTCTCCTATTGTCAGGAGCAGATTGGCTAATAAAATGTATATTGAGGACTGTTATTCCTATATCCTTATCTGGATCTAAATTAGTATATTTTTTCAGAGTCCAGGAGGTGACTCATGAAAAGAGCTGATTTCCTAACACTAGTACTTTTAAAATATATTTTTTTAATTTATGAAATAACACATATTTCCATAATGTAATACAATGAAAATATGATTGCATATGAAACTATAAATCTACCATGCACAACTTATTATTCCTTTCAAATATGCAGCAAATTATTATGTAAATTTCTTTTTTTCTTCCCTCCCTCTATCCCACTTTAGAGATAGCTACCATTAGACACAAATAGGTTTAAATATAGATAGATGAATAGATAGGCACATATACATACACATATAAGCATGTACAAATATAGGTATATGTACATGTACACATGCATGTAGATGTAGATGTGTATGTATACACACACACATATATATCTCATATATAATTATTCTACATATATACTTCTATTCATCAGTTCTTTTTCTGGATGAAGATAGTGGCTTTCTTCACATGTCCTTTATAGTTAATTTGGGTATTTATAATAGTCAAAATAACTTATTTGCTCAAAGCCCTTCCTAAAAAAAATATTGCAGTTACTCTATACAATATTCTCTCAGTTCTGCTCATTTTGCTTTTCATTATTTCATGCCAGACTCCATGTTTTTTAAAAAATCATTGAGTTCATAATTTTTTTTTCAAATTCAATAAACATTTATTGAGCATCTACTAGGTATAAGTCAGTCAACAGTCAATAAGCACTTATGAAGCACCTGTGGGCCAGGCACTGTGCTTAGGCACTGAAGATTTGTTTTAAAGGGCAAAAACCAATCCCCTACCATAAAGAGCTCACAATCTAATGGGTAGACAACAAGCAAACAAATGTGTATGAACAAGATAGAGACAGGATTAAGTTGGGGAGGATCAACAGAGAGGCAGGTACTAGCATTAAGGAAGATTTGTAAAGGCTACTGGGGGAATGGTAGGGCTTTAGCTAGGTGTTGAAAGAAGCCAGGAAGCAGAGATGAGGAGGGAGAGAATTCCAGACATGCGGGACAGCCAGATAAAATGCCTGGAGCTTGGAGATGGAGTGTTTTATACTAGGAACAGCTGGGAAGCCAATGTCACTGAATCCTGGATTTCTTGGCAGGGCCTAAGGTATAAGAAGACTGGAAAGGTAGGAGGGGACTAGGTTATGAAGTGCTTTGAATGCCAAGCAGAGGAGATTTTATATATGTGTATATATATATATATATATATATATATATATATATATATATATATATATATATATATATATATATATATATATATATGTATATGTATGTATGTATGTATATATGTATGTATGTATGTGTATATATATATATACCCTCGTTGCCCCTCCCCCCATACACACACACATATATAGAGATAGAGATAGAGATATATATGGGGGGGTGGGGCAATGAGGGTCAAGTGACTTGCCCAGGGCCACACAGCCAGCAAATGTCAAGTGTCTGAGGCTGGTTCTGAACTCAGGTCCTCCTGAATCCAGGGCCAGTGCTCCATCCACTGCGCCACCTAGCTGCCCCAAGCATTTTATATTTGATCCTGGAAGTGATAGAGAGCCTCTAGTATTTATGAAGTAGGGAGCTGGCATGATCAGACCTGCTCAGGGAGTTCAACTTGATAGCTGAATGGAAGATGTACTAGAGTGGGGAGAGGCTTGAGGCAGGGAGACCAAACAACAGCCTATTGCCATAACCCAGGTGAGAGGTGGTGAAGGCCTGCACCTGGTGGGTGGCTGGGGCATATATGATATCATAAAGGGATGGAGCCCATCATTTCTTATAGTACAATAGTATTCCATCCCAATAATACACTGCGACTTGTTTAGCCATTCCCCGGTTGGTGGGCATCCCTGCAATTTCCAGTTCCTTGAGATCACAAAGAGCTAGTATAAACACTTTAGATCATATAGGTTCTTTCCCCTTTCCCCTAATTATTTTCAGAAACTAGTATCTTTTTAAAGAGAAAGTTTAAAAAGAAAGTTATAAAATCCTTTCCCTTTCTTCTGTTTTTTTTTTTGTTTATTTGTTTGTTTGTTTATTTGGAGAGTCAATGGGGATTATGTGATGTGTCCAGGGTCATACAGCTAGTGAGTGTCAAGTGTCTGAGGTTAGATTTGAACTCAGGTCCTCCTGAATTCAGGGTCAGTGCTTTATCCACTGTGCCACCTAGCTGCCTCTCTTTCTTCTGTTTTTAATCTATTTTTTTTTTGTCTTTTCATTATACTATGTATTCAAACCTCATTTTCTAGAGTTTGGGTAACTCTTACATTCCTTAACATTAACCCATTATGAAGTCAGGTTAGAGTAGGTACCAAAAATAGAATTCCAATAGAAATTAATATTCCTGACTCAAGTATGCCGACCTGAGAAACTGGTATTAGACATATAGAAATACTTGACTCTGCTTAAGAGTATATTTCCAAAGCAAGATTCATGGGACCAAGAAGAATTCTATAAAAATTATGGCTGAAGAAATAAGTTTACATCCAAATGCTTTGCTCATCAACCAGATGTGATTTTAGAGATTGTAGGGAGAACCCAGTGTCTTCTCAAAGACTTCCTTACCTTATGAATATTGTGGTAAAACTTTAAGAGACAGACACATAAAATAACAGAATCTGAATGGAAAGGGATATTAGGACTAATATAATCTGTACATGAATAAAAATGAAAATAGTTATTATCTAGCATTCATGTAGTAATTTAAGGCTTGCAAAGCATTTTATATTTTTTACATGCTATCCTTCCATAGTCATTTTTGTAACAGGCATATTTCACTGGAAAAGAAGAAAAAGGGGGAAAATCAGCAAAATTTATTAATACCTTGAAACAAATCTACCATGATAGTCAATATTACGCACCCATGGTCAATCCATTCCATTATTGACGGAATCCAATTGCTAGAAGTTTTTCATAATTTCACATATAAATATGCCTCTCTGAACTTCACCCGCCCCCCATTTCTACTACTTTTTCTCTTTGGTGAAAAGCAAAAAGAGCCTAATCCCTCTTTCATGAAAGAGCCCTTCAAATACCAAGACAGCTAACAAATTCCCTTTTAGTTATTTATTCTATAGTCTAAATATATCCATTTCTTTCAACCAATATTTATATTGCTTGATTACAAGAACCTTTACCATCTTTATTATTATTATTATTATTATTATTTTTGGTTTTGGTTTTTGGTTTTTGATTTTTGCGGGGCAGTGAGGGTTAAGTGACTTGCCCAGGGTCACACAGCTAATAAGTGTCAAGTGTCTGAGGCCAGATTTGAATTCAAATCCTCCTAAATGCAGAGTTGGTGCTTTATCCACTGTGCCACCTAGTTGCCCTACCAACCTTTACCATCTTTATCAGTCTCTTCTGAACTCTCCCCAGTCTGTCAATGGCCTTCTTATAATGTTGCAGGTATAACTGAATATAATAATGTAGATGATCGAGACAGAATACAGAAAGGCTATCATCTCCTTAGCCATAGGTACCATACCTCTCCCAGTAAAACTAAAGTACCATTATTTTGGTTTTATTATTATTGTTGTTCTTATTGTTACCAAAGCATATTTAGTTGGATTGTCAGTCGGTTACCATTTATTAAGTACCTACTATTTGCCAGGCACTATGCTGAGCTCTAGAGATACAAAGAGAAGTAAAAGACAGTTCCTAATCTCCATTAATTCTTGGTGTAATTGGGGAGACAACATGCCAACAACTATGTACAAACAAGATACAGAATAAAATAGAAATACTCAATAGAGCAAAGATATGAGAATTAAGGGGGATTGGGAAAAGCTTCCTTTTGATGTCAGAATTTTAACTAGGATTAGGAAAATTCTGGGGAAGCTGGAAGGCAGAGATGAGTAAAGACATAATTGCATGCATATTGAACAGGCAGATAAACTGTCCATAGCCAGTAGACCATATTGTGTGAATAAAAGCAAGGAGACTGGTGTCACTAGACAAGAAAGTACATATAACAGTGTAAGGCAAAAATAGACTAGAAAGGAAAGGGAGAGAGGAATTATAAAGGGTATTTAATGTCAAAGAGAAGATTTTATTTTTGATCCTAAATGTGATAGGGAGCCACTGCAGTTTGAGGAATATCAGACTTGTACTGTACTAAATCCTCAGATCTTTCTTAGATGATCTGCTATCTATCAATGCTAACATCAGCTTTGGCACACCAAACTGTGAAGTTATTTTTTTTAACTGACGGTAAGCTTCCTATGTTAAATTGGCATTTATATTTAAGCTCTTTGTGCCTCTAGTTCTTAGATACTAACATATAGTTAATGAAGTTATTGGGCTATCTTAGCTCTAATATCTCTTCTTTCTCTACATCTATGATACTATGAATGTCTCCTTTTATACTATTCTTTCATCTTATGAGATGAACCCCATGGACTAGCCTATATCAATCTTCGCCCCCCCCATTAAATCTGTCAATCAATTTATCTGCTATTCTTCCTAAATTGGCAAATGGAATTTTTCTAAACTTCCCATCTATTAATTTATCCAAGTTCTTTATACAAATATTAAATAATGGTGGATCAATGAAATAGTTTAGGCACATAAGATAAAGTAGTAAATGACTATGATAAACCCAAAGACTCCAGTTTCTAGGAAAAGAACTCAATATTTGACAAAAAGTGCTGGGAAAACTAGAAAAAAATATGGCAGAAACTAGGTATAGACCAACATCTTACACCATATACCAAAATAAGGTCAAATTGGGTACATGATTTAGACATAAAGGACTAATACCCTAGGCAAATTAGAAGAAGAAGGAATAATTTACCTGTTGGATCAATTAAAGAGGAAAAATTTATGACCAAACAAGAGATAGAGGATGTTATGAAATGCAAAATGGATCACTTTGATTTCATTAAAATATAAAGGTTTTGCAGAAACAAAATCAATGCAACCAAGATTAGAAGGAAAGCAGAAACTGGCAAACATTTTTTTTGGTCAGTATTTCTGATAAAGGCCTCATTTCTCAAATATACAGAGAACCAAATCAAATGTTTAAGAATACAAATCATTTCTAAATTGAGAAATAGTCGAAGGATATGATAAGGCAGTTTTCAGATGAAGAAATTAAAGTTATCTATAGTCATATAAAAATGTTCTAAATCACTATTCATTACAGAAATGGAAATTAAAACAACTCTGAGGTACCACCTTGCACCTATCAGTTTTACTAATATGACAAAAAAAAGGAAAATTATAAATATTGGAGAAGATATGGAAAAATTATAACATTAATGTATTGTTAGTAGAGTTATAAGTTGATCCAACCATTCTGGAGAGCAATGTGGAATTGTATGCAAAAGTCTATAAAACTCTGCATACCCTTTGACCCAGCAATACCATTACTGTCTGTAATCCAGAGCGATAATAAAAAAGGGGAAAGGATTCGCATGTACAAAAACTATAGCAGCTTTTTGTGATGGCAAAGAATTGGAAATTGGGGGGATGCCCATCAATTGGGAAATGGCTGAACAACTTGTTTTGGACATTGTAGTCACTTTATTTTCATAATTCCAAATTAATTTTCAAATTATTTCTTACCAATTCATAACTTCATCAATAATTTGTCAGTTTTCCTGCCTTTCTACAACTTCTCCAACATTTAACAATCCCACTTTTTGTCACCTTTGCCAATTGGTAGAGTGTGATATAAAACTTCAGGGCTGTTTCAATTTCCATTTATTATTTTATTAGTAATTTGGAACATTATTTCATATGGTTGTAGTAGTTTTTAGTTGCTCTTTAGAAAAGGGAATTCAGACACCATGTACTCCAACCTCATTTTTCACATTAAAAAACAAAGTACTGGGTGAGGGCAGCTATGGGGTGCAGTGGATTAAGCACTAGCCCTGGATTCAGGAGGACCTGAGTTCAAACCTGGACTCAGACACTTGATACTTACTAGCTGTGTGACCCTGGGCAAATCACTTAACCCTCATTGCTCCCCCCCTCCCCTGCAAATGTACTAGGGAGGCTAAGTAATTTGTCCAATATCACAAAGGTAACAATTGGTTGACCCAGGGTTCAAATTCAGATCCTATAACCCTGGGTATCCCCTCCTTCAGTTCCCTTTCTTGCAAGGTCATGTAACCATTTACTAAATTCAAGAGTAAATACTTTGGTTTTGTGATGTTGAACATTATTTTGTTTATTCCCTAGCATGGTAGATGGTGGGGGAAGCACTAAATAGGAAATTATTACTAGAGTGGATCAAGAAACCTGAAATCTAGCATTGGTCATTTCATTAGCTTTCCTCCTGTTGAGTATAGTAGAAAAACCCCTGGATTTCTAATCAGAGGATATATTTGCAAATCTTAGCTCTAGTGCTTATTAGCTACATGACCTTGGCAAATTGTTTCACTTCACAGATCATGGTCACCTTATCAATGGATAGAAATAGAGAAAGTATGTAAGTATAGAAAATATTGTTTTACAACTATAAGATGGAATTTGTATTTTATTTTTTTTTCATTTAATTCATTTGTTCCTTACAAATTAAGAGAGGCAATATAGGATAGGAATAAGTTTTTGGAATATGGTCTCAGAAGATCTGGAATTGATTACTAGTTCAGCTATATTCTAATTATGTGACCATGGACAAATCTTTCCCCATTCATATCTCTGGGTCTCACTTTCTTTATTTGTAAAATGGGGGTGTTTTCTGAGCTGATTTCTAAAATCAGTTCTGTTTATAATCTTATGGAGTTTCTCAAAATGTTTTTAATGTTCCTTTTTGATGTGAGAGAATATTTTTTTTTTTTGGTGAGGCAATTGGGGTTAAGTGACTTGCCCAGGGTCACACAGCTAGTTAAGTGTCAAGTGTCTGAGGCCGGATTTGAACTCAGGCACTCCTGAATCCAGGGCCGGTGCTTTATCCACTGCGCCACCTAGCTGCCCCTGAGAGAATATTTTTGATAGCACAATCGCAGTTAAAATGTTAGCTGTACATCACACTTATTTATGACATGAACACTCTTTTTAAGTATAATGAGGAAACAGGAGGTATATATCTGTAGAGCAGCTGTCAAACCATTTTATGACCATTCTCATAATTTGTGAAAACAGGTTTATTGTTTGGTTGAAGTAACAAAATGCTTGCCATGGCAACCAAAGACAGCTAGGGTAACCTATTAATTGTAAAGCAGGGAAGGGACTTTGTCCTCTCTGGTGGGGCAAGGCTCCCAGGCAATTATCATTCATATTGTTATTCCTATCTTTGAGGACTGTAGGTTGATGTTCTTGAGCTTGGGAAATTTTTAATATGATGTGCTAATAGCTTCTATGTGACTGCAAGCAGTAGTCATTACATTTGGGCGAATTTTAAGTCATTAATAAAAGGCTTTGTTTTGACTGTTGACACAAGGTAGGAATAATTTCTTTCCATATTGATGCAATATTTTTAGCATCAACTCATTTGACCTTTGTTGGTCTTTGGGGTGCATTTGATGCAAATTGTATGGTCACCTTGTCTTTTTCATTCACATTCTCCCTACTCAAATATTGAATGGCTTTTATCATATCCGAAAGAATGAATTTGGGAGGAAAAGCTGATGAATTTTCTCAAGAATTGCTTCTAGCTATTTCTATGACTTATTGGAGATAATAGAAAGTTAGTAGGTCCCTGATAATTTTTATTTCTAAAATACTATGTTTACATAGTATTATCTTTTCATCTACCAAAAGTTCTTTTACTGAATACTTGTCCAACAAGTAACATAAAATTTTATTATTAAAAAATGGACAAAACAAAATCTAATTTTTTTCAATGGAAGAAAATGGATTAAACTGAAAATGACTTTTAATCGAGACCCTGTTTCTGATTCATTGTTAATAATATAGTTTCTACTCTCCCTCCCTTCTCATCTCAGAGCCATGAGGAAATTAAATTTATTCAATATTATTTAATAATTGATTGTATTCTGTAATTGACCCTATTCTTTAATAGTGCCCCATTTTGTAGAATTACTCTAGTCACATTTCTCTTTCTCTGTGTTAAGCTCTTGAATATAGTTTTTCTTCTGAGTTAGTTTGAAGTTACACACTAACTTGCAATCATCTCAAATGGTATATAGTTCATCATTTCCTGGCCTTATACAATTAAGAGAGGGTTTTATCTCCTTAACAAACCCTTCTAAGTGCCAGGGAGTCTGCTAACAAGGTCTACAAGATGCTGATGGGTCTCACAAAAGAATTATCATTTTTCAGTTGTCAGAAAGGGGTGTTCACAAACCCCATATGGATGTGCTAAATCACTTTCTTTAAAATAACCAATTATGTTATCACCACCCGCATACTGATGTCTACTGTATAACCAATCATAGTGTCTCACCCACCTACCCAACTCTGGAATCTATATAACTCTTAGAGCTATTGAACCCTATTTCTGGGTTTTTGGTCATTGAGACATGCCATTGACCCAATTTATTGGTAACTGCTAGCCTAACAAAACGGTCATGCTCAGATCACTATCTCTCAATTTCTTTAATTTTCAAATGTAACAGCTAGATTTTAGGAGTATACATTCTGAATAAGCCCTCTAATCAATCAGTATTATTTGTAATTGAAAAATACAAGTATATACAAACTGCTAAGTATCTATGAATTGTAAGAAAATAATGAGATTTGACAGATACTCAAAGGCTCACCTGGAGATTAATCTAAACTGATTGAATTAAGTGAGAGTGATTCACTTTGCTGATTAGCCTACTTCAATTAAATTGGGACCACACCTGGACAGCCCAGAGTAGGGTGTTGTTCTCAGAAGCTGAAACTAGTTAAGGTTGATTAAATTGAAACCGCGTGGCCAACCCTGAGTAGAGTGTGTTCTCAGAAACTGTGGACTGCAACATCACCAGGAGACCACTCTCAACCAATCAACTTGAAGTAGTGTGTAAGGACCGCTTCTGCTCCATACCTATAAAAAGCTTCCACACTCAGTTTGAGGAGTTTGTGATTGAAGCAAATTTGTGGTAAAGGACTTGAGGAAGAACCAGACTAAGCTGGAACTCTAGACTAGATAGTTCTTTTCTTAACCCCACATGTTCTTTTTTTTTTTTTTTCTAATACCTAGTATGATTTAATAAATGCTTAATGCCCAAAGACTGGTGCTAAAGCTTCTAATTTAAGGTGACCACACATTTAGATTTTAAACATCACAGAACATATTATGCCTTTCTAATTTGTAAGAGAGTATGGTATAATGAGAACAGCACTGAATTTTGAGTGAGTATTAATAAATCCACAAGCACTCATTAAACATTTTACTATGGGCTGGGCACTGTGCTAAGCATAAGGGATATCAAGAAAAAGCAAAAGAAAAAAAGTTTCCCTATTCTCAAGGAGCTTACATTCTAATTACAGTAATAGCATATAGAAATTAATGCATTAAGAATATTAGTAAAGAAGAGATTAGATGTATCTTCAGAAGAAATGCCTCCTGGATAGCCCTAGAGCTGAGTCATTTTTCAAAATATTTACTTAACATTTTATTTTTCTCCAATTATATGTAAATGAAATTTTTACCATTTTAAAAAAATTTTTGAGTTCAAATTTTTTCTCTCCTTCCCTTCATTGAGAAGGAAAGCAATTTAATATAGACTATATATTTGTAGTCATATGAAACATATTTCCCTATGTCATGTTGTAAAGGAAAACAGAAGATACCCCACCACCCCCCCAAAAAAAAAAAACAAAACAAGGTGGAAAAATATACTTAGATCTAAATTCAGACTCCATCAGTTCCCTCTCTGGAGATGGATAGCATTTTTCATCATAATTTCTTCAGAACTCTCCTGGATCACTCTATTGTTGATAACTAAGTCATTTAAAATTGATTATCATACAATGTTACTATTTCCTGGTTTTGCTCATTTCACTTTGAATCAATTTATTTAAGTCTTCCCAGGTTTTCCTGAGAATATCCTGCTCACCGTTTTTTAGAGTAGAGTAATATTTCATCACAATCATGCTACATCTTGTTTAATGATTCCCCAATTGATAGGCATCCCCTCAATTTCCAAGTCTTTGCAATCACTAAATGAACTGCTATAAATATTTTTGTACTTATAGGTCTTTTTTCCTTTTTTGATTTTTATCTCTTTGGAATATAGGCCTACTAGTGCATTGCTAGGTCAAAGGGTATGCATAGGCATAGTTCCCAATTGTTCTCCAAAATTGTTGAATCAATTTACAACTCTACTAGCAATGAATTAGTATTTCAATTTTCCCACATCCCCTACTTTTTTTTTTCCCTCTTATATCATATTAGCCAATCTGATAAGTGTGGGGTGCTACCTTAGAGTTGTTTTAATTTGCATTTTTCTAATCATTGTCATTTACAGCATTTTACATGACTGTAAATAGCTTTGATTATTTCATTTGAAAATTGCCTGTTCACATCCTGTTACCATTGTCAATTGGGAAATGGCTCTTATTTTTACAAATTTGACTCAGTTCTTTATACATTTGAAAAACTGAGGCCTTTATCACAGAAACTTGCTATATTTTTTCACAGTTATGATAACTTTATATTTCCCTCTATCCTATTTTCCCATTTATCCTACTTTATCTCTCTCCTTTCACCCTATCCATCCTCATAAGTGTTTTGCTTCTTACCTCTGCCTCCACAAAACTGCTTTCTTATCTTCTATCACCACCTTCTCTTATATTCTTCTCCCCCTACTTTCCTGTAGAGTAAGATAGATTTCTATACCCAACTGAGTTTGTATGTTATTCCCTCTTTGAGACAATTCATTGAAAATAAAGTTTAAACACCCCCCATCTTCCTTCCCTTACTGTAAATGCTCTTTCATGAATGTGTTATATGATATAATTTAACTCCATTATACATCTCCTTTTAATTCATTTTGAGGAATTACTTAAAGTTTTTTGGAGGGAAATTTTAGAGAGCTCAAGCAAGTTCCTGACTTCTCTTTGTCATCTTGTTTCTGGCCTACCTTGAATTGGGTCTTAAAGGAATCTAGAGCTTCTAAAAATCTTAGCTGAAAAAAGGAATAAAATTATAGGCATGCAGTGATAGGGCATGGAGATAGGAGATAGAATGTCATATGTGAGAAACAACAGATAGGAAATATGGCTAGATGTTAGATTGTGTTGTGGGGAATAATTGCTTAAAAGACTGGAAAAGTAAGAAAGGATGAATTCAGGTGTGAAAGAGCTTTAAAAGCCAAACACAAACACTTGAATGTTATTCTAAGGATACTAAATGGGCATTGGCATTATTGGAGTAGGGGAGTAATATGACCAGACCTAGACTTTAGAGAAATCCCTTTGGAACTTGTGTGCATGCTGGATTTGAGAGGGGAGAGATTGAATATTATTACAAAGATAGTAGATATTATGGTAAGTAGCACTCTGTGGGAGAGGAAGGATGAAAGCTTCATGTGAAGAGCTGGCCTTATCATGAAAACTAGATGAATCCTGGATTTTTTTATTACTAACTTAGTAATGTTAGATAAGTTATTGTATCCCTCTAAACCTTAATTTCTGTATCTGTAAAATGAAGCAGCTAATCTAGTCAGAAGCATCTGTAAAACTCCCTATGCCCACCTGATTAAAATATAATTGGGAGGTGTTTAACAAATACATAAAAAACACAAAACAATATAGACAATGTTAATTTGTGGTGTTCTAAATCAATATGAAGCAAGCAGGGATCTTTTTTGGAGTTTGACACCACTGGTTAGGTGACTTCTAAAGTCTCTTAGCTCTATATCCTATTATACTCATTCATTGCCAAAGTGCAAAAGGGTAAATTCCATTCTAGGAAATGAGTTCTGATGCACAAGTTTTGTGTTTTGTGTTTTGGTTTTGGTTTTGGTGTGGTTTGGTTTTTTGGAGGGTTGTTCATTTCTCTATTACTTCTTTACTATGAGTATGTGACTCTTTCTCACTTTTGTCCTTTATCAGGAGCTGGTGGTTGGTCCCCAGTGAATTCTAATACTCAACAATGGCTCCAGATTGATCTAGGAAATAGAGTGGAGATTACTGCAGTGGCTACCCAGGGACGATATGGGAGCTCTGACTGGGTAACAAGCTATATACTGATGTTTAGTGATACAGGACATAATTGGAAGCAAAACAAGCAAGAAGACCACATCTGGGTAGGTCATTATATTACTTATCCTCAGATAAATACAATTTATATCTATGGATGATAGCAATCCTTCATGATGCCATGTTCTTAGTTTGCAGGATTTTATCTATTGTACATCTGCTTATGTATTGCCAAAGGATGAATAAAATGTCCAAAACTTGATTGTATTGGTTTAAACAGTACAAGACAAAAATGAATATTTTGTGCCTTCTCAATTATAGCCAGTACTTGATTAAATATAATAATAAATGGGACTTGTGTGGTATAGATAATCCAAATTAGCAAATAGGTGGTCATACCCATGTGATGCCACATATGTCCTCCTCTTTCAGGAGCTTACTATCCCAAATGGTATCACGAAGAATTGGACATCACTGAAATGATAGTTATCCCAGGATCAAAAATTGCTATTTATATGAGTAACATAAAATTTTTTAAAAAATAGAAAAGTTAAAAATATTTAACAATCAAAAAGATACATATTTATTATTACTTAAACATATACCGATTTGCATTGTAGGGATGTATAGGAAGTGTAAGCATGGGAAACATAGGTAGTAATGCTAGGTAGTAAAAATATTTACTTGGAAAGTAAAATGTGTAAAAAAAATCTGAGAATGGGTAATAGTCCTATAGATATTTATGAATTAAAATTAATTCATTAATTCTTTACTAAATTACCTTTCAAAAAGATTGGATATAATTTTTGCCTTTTAAATCTGTTTCACTTGCATTGAAATGAAAGTTAAGGAATTACCATAAAATTCTCCATCTACTTTTGGATTTAAAACAACACCACCACCAACAACAAAAACAAAAAATAACAACCCCAATATCAATTAAGAGTCTGAACTGCTGTGATCCACAGATGTGTTTTTCAAGTGCTATCATTAATTACTGGGGGGATTTGCTTTCTATTTTGTATTTATTATTATTTGCTAATTATCCATATGTCACAGAAGTATACTCTATGCATGCATTCTGGAAAATAAGTCAATTTTTAAATGGAAAATAGGAAGATTGGATATAGGATTTAATCTCAAATGCAATATGTTTGTGTTGGTTTTTGTTGTTGCTGTTCTGACTCTTATATAAGGTATGGTTGAAATTCTGATCAGGACCCTGAGAGTTTTTGGTTTGTTTTGTTTGGTTAGCTTGGCAGTTGGTCCATGAGAGTGAAAGACAGAAAAGAAGTTTTTAGATTTCCTCATTTTGACATTTAATCTCTACTAATCCCGTTTTTTAAAAAAATTTAAAATGGAAATATGCACTTTCCAGTTTTGAATAACCATATTTAAAGTTATGTTTTGACCAGAGGGACAAAGGAGGTGTTTGTTCATCAATGTTTTTGGTTTTTGGTTTTTTTTTTGTCTCATGTTCCATTAAAATTCATTGTTGTTTAGATTGAATAGTAAATTTGGGTTATGAGGTTTAGATGTTATTGTGCCCTCAAGTGATATTTTTACTTCAAATGTCTGCATCTGGTGAATTTCCTCTTTTCACATATCTTCTAGTGGGTGTTTGTTCTCAGATTTGGCATGAATAAAATAAATAAGATATTCTTTTAAATTTTTTAACATTTTCATTTTTTAAAAAATGAGTTTCAAATTCTCTCGCTCCCTCTCATTCTCCCTACTTTTTGAAAGGCAAGCATTATGATATAAATCTGAAAAATATTTCTACTTTAGCCATATTGCAAAAAAAACCCCAAACAAACCCAACAAACCAAAAAAGAGAAAAAATAGCAAGAAACATAAAGAAAATGGGAAAAAATATATACTTCAATCTACACCCAGAATTTATTAGATCTTTCTTTTTAGGAGGATAGCATTTTTCATCATAAGTCTTTTGGAATTGCCTTGGATCACTGTATTGATCAGAGCATCTTAGTCTTTCACAGTTGATCATCCTTACAATATTACTGTTACTCTCTACAACTTTCTATTTCTGCTCATTACTCTACATCAGTTTCTATGTCTTTTCAGGTTTTTCTGAAATCATCCTGCTTGCTATTTCTTATAACACAATAGTATTCCATCACAATCATATATAATAACTTCTTTAGCCATTCCCCAATTGATGTGCATCCCCTCAATTTCCAGTTTTTTGCCACCATAAAACCAAATGAAATATTCACATATCCTTTAGAGCAGCTTCCAAAACTTCTGAAAGGAGAAGCTATATTTAAATGCCTGAAGCTCAGCCTTGAGATAATTTTTCTCTGTCACTGTCTTTTTCATTGTCTCTGTGCCTCTGTCTCTGTCTACCTCTTTCTCTCTGTGTCTCTGTCTTTCTCAGTCTCTGTATGTTTGTCTCTTATGTTTGTGTAGTAGAAAACTGAGGGAAAAGCTGATATCTTGTTAAGCTTTGTGTAGATATCATAACATCTGTTGCTTCCCACAATATCATCCAACTGGAAATTTCTATAAGCCAGAGGGAGAAAGACATACTGACAGATTTCTGGGATTCACCATTTTGTGTTAAACCAGCCCACAGAGACATCCCCCCATTCTTCTCCATATATGGATAAGGTCCAGCAAGGGTCAGTGTGGAAAAACATATAATATTTCATCTTCAGTAACCAGGATCATATCCAGGTAAAAAATACAGCCTATAGTCAAGTGATACCAGAATGATGAAATTAAATTAGCTTTCAGAATGATAACTCAATGATACTTAAAATCTGTACATTTTAAAGGTATACAATTCATAGATCCAAGTTGAAAACTTCACATTATTATGCCTATTATGTGATATTTATATTATGTACTTTATATATTTTTATTTATTCTATTTATATTAAGTATGCATATATTTTTATATGTACTTGTCTCCCCCATAGGAATGTAGTCTCATGGTGAGTAGGGGTCATTTCATTCTTTGTATTTGTATTCAAAGTATCTGGACCACAATAGTCACAATAATCACTTCCTCATTGATTGATAATCATAATAATGATAAAATATAAATTTAGACAAATTTCATTATTTTGTTTTCTTATTTTTTTAAAAGGAAAATCAGCTTAGACACACCACTTTTCAAATGTTTCCATCAACCATAAATGGGTGAAATTCGTTGAATTTTTGCAGAAATTTATAAACAAGTATCAGGTTTGTTGATGATTTTTGGAAGAGGGCCAACTAAGTTATTAATTTACAACAAAATGATCATATAAGTGGGGAGCTTCCCTCATTCTTCACATTTTATTTCAAAGTCTGAATTCCACAAAAACATATATGTATATATTACTAGTTAAGGCCCTAAAGAACAAGATGAGAGAAACAGATTCCCCCCAAAAGTTTTTGTCTCCTCCAATTACTCTAACATTGACTTTTCAAAATAAATAGTCTCTTCCTAAAAAGCATCAATATTGAATATTGACTTAAATAGGGTAAGTGTTAAAAGGAATAAGAGAAGTTTTACAAAGCAAAATTTTATGTGGTTCCATACAAGTCAAGTGTTCACTTCAGAGATGAAATATTTTATCACTAGATGTATTGACTTTGTAGAGCACATAATGTTTGAAAAGTGACTTGCAAGATCCAGAGGGGGAGAAGTACCCCTTGATTGAATTGTTGGGATTTCAGTTCCCTTCCTTAAAGGGATTTATTTTCTTTTTACAAAATTTACTTCAGAATAAGTCTCCTGAAAGCATGCCTTTCAAATGTATAGAAGCAAATCTCCATTTCCATAGGATCCACTTTGGAGAGCTTCTGATCAGCATTGTCTGGATGTTCAACAATAAGAATGTACCTATCAGAGTTTTAGCTGGGGATCATGAGTGATGAAAAAGTCAGAACCTCCTGATGTACTGAATGATGAGGCATGATGGTATTCCAGGGAAGGCCTTCCAAGAAAACTTTAGAAGCCTCAGTAGGTCCAAACTCTCTTGACTGGAAGAAGGTATTTGAAGTATGGTGAGAGAGAGATATTGCAGAAATGCAAATAACACAAGGATGGGGTTTGATTTCTGTTGCTTCATTGATATAAATAAGTATGCTCATTATGAAGATAGAAATTCTCCTTTAGGTTCAGACATTTAGCTTGTCTAGAAAAGGATTCTGTTGCGAGTAAAGCCTCAAGTAGACATGACCTGGGAAGGCATGGCTTGGCATAGTTGATATGGCATAGGACTAAATGACAGGAAGACCTGTGTTTGAATTCTGCTTCTTATGTTCACTATCCGTGTGGAATCCCCTAAAAAAAAAAATCACCTACCTCAGCCTTATTTTCTCATCTGTGAAATGGGTATATAATAACAGCAACTACTTGATGGGGCTGATATAAAGATCAAAAGAGATAATAGATGAAAAGTGATTTGCCAAATGTAAATTAACATAAATAGTATAGTAATAGTAGTAGTAGTAGTAGTAGAAGAAGAAGAAGAAGTAGAAGTAGAAATGGCAAGATTCAGATTAAAGGATCATAAATGTGAATCTTAAAGGTGCCTTAGAAGCCACCAAGTCCAAATCCCTCATTTTAAAGAAGCAGAAACTGAAGCATTGAGTTAAGTTTTATGTCTAGGCTACATCAACATAGCTATTAAATATCTGATGTGGTACTGGAACCTAGGTCTTCTTGACTTAAGTCCAGTGCCCAGGCCACTATACACATCTGATTTCTCTAATTACTCTTTTTGGCTTTGTCCTTCATAAAGACACTCCATATCTTGACTCCATGAGTTTTCATTAGCTGTCCCTCTTTACCTAGAAGTCTCTCATTCTTTAACTTTTGAATTCCTGGACTTCCTTTAAATCTGAATTAAAAGCCATCCTTTTATAAGAAGCCTTTCTCTCTCTTAATCCTATTATCTTCCCTCTGTTCATTGTCTCCAATTTAACCTGTAGAGATCTTGTTTATACATAGTTAATTACATGTTATTTTCTCCTAAGAAAAGGAGTTATCAATGAGTTGTTGGTAGAGTAGTGAACTGATCTAACCATTTTGGAGAACAATTTGAAACTAGGCCCAGAGGGCTATAAAACTGTTTATTATTAATTTTGACCTAGCAATACCACACTACTAGGTTGATATCCCAAAGAGATCAAATAAAAAGGAAAAGGACTGGTAAGTACAAAAATATTTATGGTAGGTTTGTTTTTGTTTTTATTTTTGTTTCTGTTTTGTGCTGGTAAAAAATTGTAAATCTAAAAATGTTTATCAATTGGGAAAATGAATGAGCAAGTGATTGTGATGGAGTACTATTGTTATGTGGGAAATGATGAGAGATGTCATTTCAGAAAGAAAACATGGCAAGATGTTAACTGATGCAAAGTAAAGTGAAAAGAACTGGGAGATCATTGTAGACAGTAACAAGAATGTTATAATGATGATCAACTGTAAAAGACTTGGCTACTCTGATATATACAATGATCCAAGACAATTCCAAAAGATGAAAAAATGCTATCTATCTTCAGACAGAAGACTGATGAACTCTAAGTGCAAATTGAAGTATAAATTTCTCACTCTAAATTTTTCTTGCTTTTTAAAAAAAATGACTAATATGGAAATACGTTTTGAATGATCTATGATCTCACAGGAATAAATTATATCATATTGCTTGCCTTCTCAGTGGGTGGGAATGGAATGCAAGGGAGGGAGAGAATTTGGAATTCAAAATTTAAAAATAAATGAATGTTAAAAGTAAATTATTAATAATAATAATAAAAAAGAAAAGGAGTTATCTTTCCCTTTCCATTATATTGCCAGTGCTTAACACAGTGACTATCACTAAATAAATGGGTGCTTAATAACTTGGTGTTGACTGACTACTTTTCTTGCCTGGACTACCATTTGGAGTCACAATAGTTACGTTGTTGTTGTTGTTGTTGTTGTTGTTGAGATGCTTAAGTTTTATCTGATTGTTTGTGACCCTATTTGGGGTTTTCTTCACAAAAGTATTGAAGTGGTTTGCCATTTTCTTCTCCAGCTCATTTTACAGATGAGAAACTTGAGACAAACAGGGTTGAATGTCTTGCCCAGGGTCTCACAGCTAGTAAATGTCTCAGGCTGGATTTTAACTCAGGTCTTCTGGATACCAGACCTAGTACTCTATGCATTGAGCTATCTAGATGTCAAAGCTATATTTTACATAAGGATAGAGGAAAAATCTAAACTTTGCCCATTTCCCAACACCTTGCTATTTGCTACTTGCCTGTTGAATTACATTTATGTTCAGAAGAGCACCATCTTTTCCTTGCATACATTGGTAAATTCTTCCAAACCCTCTAACCCCATAAGATTGGGCTTTTCAAAATACTGAGTATGGAGAAGCTACTGAATAAATGTATCATGTGATTCTAATTCTATCCTCTTACTGCCACCACACCTACTTTAAAATAAGATACAACCCATTATCTAAAGTGGATTTGGAGTCAGGGCCAAATTCAAGCCTTTGTTCTTTCCTAGCTGTGGGGCAGCAAATCACTAAATCTTTTGGGACCTTAGTCTTCTTATTTTAAAAATGATGAGTTTGAATGAGTTTTGAATTAGCTCTAAAGTGTATCCTTTCAGCTGTAAATACTAAGATTCTTTGCTTCTTATCAGTAATGTGTTCTACCCCAGGGCTTCTTAAACTTTTCTTTGCCTGAGAACTTTTTTTTTTTTTTTTGGAGAGGCAATTGGGTTTAAGTGACTTGCCTCGGGTCACACAGCTAGTAAGTGTAAAGTGTCTGAGGCCTGATTTGAACTCAGGTCTTCCTGAGTCCAGGACTGGTGTTCTATCACCTGTGCCACCTAGCTGCCCCATGCCTGAGAACTTTTTACACAATCCCGGGGATATAGGTATATAAAATAGGTATAGAAATCATGGAAGGGGGAAAGGGACCCACATGTACAAAAATATTTATAGCTGCTCTTTACGTGGTAGCAAGGAATTGGAAGTTGAGGGGGTGCCCATCAATTGGGGAATGGCTGGACAAGTTGTGGTATATGAATACAATGGAATACTATTGTGCTGTAAGAAATGATGAGCAGGAAGAGTTCAGAGAAACCTGGAGGGTCTTATGTGAGCTGATGATGAGTGAGATGAGCAGAACCAGAAGAACATTGTACACAGTATCATCAACATTGAGTGTTGACCTACTGTGATGGACTATATTCTTCTCACCAATGCAATGGTACAGAAGAGTTCCAGGGAACTCATGATAGAAGAGGATCTCCAAATCCAAGAAAAAAAAAAGAAAGAAAGAACTGTGGAGTATAGATGCTGATTGAACCATATTATTTCTTTTGTTTTGGGTGCTGTTGGTTTTTTTTTCTATTTTGAGGTTTTGCATCACTGCTCTGATTCTTTCTCTTGTAACAGGATTAATGCAGAAATAGGATTAATGTTATTATGTGTATATATATGTGTGTGTGTATATATATATATATATATGTATATGTATAGAGATATATAGATATAACCTATATCAGATTACCTGCTGTCTAGGGGAGGGGGGAGGGAGGGGAGGGAGGGAGAAAAATCTGAAATTGTAAAACATGCATAAACAAAAGTTGAGAACTATCTTTACATGTAACGGAAAAAATAAAATATCTCATAAAAAAAAATAAAATAAAATAGGTATACATAAGCTTTTACTATTGCCAAATTTTTGCAAACCCCACATTCAGTTATGAGACCCCATGAGCCATAATTTAAGAAGCTTTGTTCTACCCTATGGAACAACTTCAATGTCAGCTATTCTATCTTTTTTTTTTTTGGTGGGGCAACGAGGGTTAAGTAGTGACTTGCCCAGGGTCACACAGCTAGTAAGTCTCAACTGTCTGAGGTTGGATTTGAACTCAGGTCCTCCTGAATCTGGGGCCGGTGCTCCATCCACTGTGCCACCTAACTGCCCCCTCAGCTATTCTATTTTAATCTGTTATGAGACCAAGATTTTGTTTGGTGGCTCTTTTCTATATTATAATTTTTTTTTCAGAATTCTACATGTTCACAAGGGGGAAGAAAGAGAGAAGGAGATAGCAACAGAGAGACAGAGATGAGAGAGAGAGAGTCAAAATAAAAAAGACAGAAATATACTCAGATTAGATATTTTATCAATGTCTTTATGTTTTTAAGACTTATTTGTGACTTTTCTATCCACTTATAAATCATTTTAATTTAACAATTGTTGATAATTATAACAGTCATTTAAGTATCCCCTGCTTAATCTATCCCTATCTTTTTGACTTTTCTTTATAAAGAATAAGCAGTGATTTATAGGGTGTAGAGTTATCCAGGATGATCTGGATTCTAGTGCCATCTGTGATGCATATTTACTGAGTGGTAGTATGCTAATAGATGAGTAAGCACAATGAACATTTAAACTTCATCTCCATTACCTTCTTCTCTATCACCCTCTTCTTAAATTAAGAAAATCAATAAAACAATAAATTAAGTCTTAATTCCCAATTTCTGATATAAATGCTCATTAGGGAAATTTAACAATCAGCTCTCATAAGACATTTCAATCTGACTACAACACACTCTTTTGTGTAATCTTGTGTAAATCATTTAACTTACCTAGGTTCTAAGAAATTCTGTGTAGTTGCAAGTTATATAGGGACCCACATTAAGAGGAAGTTTCCTCATGCAGGAATTCTCTCCTTCACTGACATCATCAGTCCTCTCCCCATATCATCTAAGAGAGTTTACTGTCCTCTATAAACTGAATGATGCCACCACATTCAGTCCCTCTTCTAGATTAATTTAAAAAGATTCAAAGTAAAGGCAGTCTACATACTGAACCCTGAGAAACCATACTCTTTATATTTCTCCATCCAAGTAATTGTCTCTTTGTTCTTCCCCTTTGCTTTCTGCCTCTTAGCAAGTTCCCAGTCTATGACAAAATCTGCTTTCCATTCAATGACTTAAAAAAAATAGCATTTGACATGGACCTTTAACAAAGGCTTTGAAAAGTCATAACTGGTGACAATCTACCTTGTTACATTTTTAATACATACCATTCTCTTCAGTTAACATCATTACAGGGAAATCATTCAGTCTCTTAGCTATTTTATTTGAATGTGGTTTTTAAGTAATAATCACTACATGGGTTAAGCAACTGCCAAATAGATATGCCATATTTTTATTACTTTTTATGCTCATGCTTTATCACTATATCACTATACATAGTGTTATAGTTATTCATATGTTAATTCATAAGGTTATATTTCTAGAACCATGTCCTATGGCTAAAATAGAATTTCAGTACAAGAATAGATCACTTTAATGTCCTTGATTAACAGGATTGGCTTAAGAACAGATTGATATGAGATGTAAATGATGATTATGACAATGAATAAGTTATGTTAATAATCATCCCACATATGACTAAAGGGTTAGGTATCTGCTATAGAAAACATTGATTTATCTCAATGTTCTGCCCTAAGTTTCAGTCCTTGAGATAAAAGGAAAGGTAAACTTCTATTTTGTTATTTATCAAGTATAACAGTAACTTATAGTTAATTGATACTTCTATAGAACTTAAGGTTTAAAAAATTATTTCTTCATAATATCTCTGTGAGGTATCTAGTACATGTATCATTTCTATTTTATGGATGAGGAAAATGAGGTTCATTGTTTATGGGGTTGGGACATAAACTGGGGGACTAGACTAACACACCTTGAGAAGTAAGGGAGATAAACCCAAACTTCTGCCTGGTCAGCTCCAGGAGACAGAGATAATTCTAGAAATCAGAACCACCCCTCACCCAACTTTTCCCAACACCCTCCCCCCCCCCCCAGTAAGGGCTCAGGTGATCACCCTATCTAAGATCTATAAATGCTTTTGCCTTTCACCTCTTTGAGGAGATGGGTATCTCAGAGAATGTCTTTCTGAACCATCTCCCCTTTAGATAAGTCTTTGACTTCTTTCTTGGTTGTTTACTATAGCATCTAAATAAAATATTATTTTATTCTAATTGAATTTATATGTGAGAGGGTGTAATTCTTTAAAGAGGAATAACTAAGGACCTCTATCACCCATTTCCACCATGACATTCATAAAGGTACAATGATATACATAGCCAGGAAGTTTTGATGTTTGGATTAAAAAACAGGTGTTTGATTCCTTTCCATTATGCAATCCTTCCTGAAATAGGGTCACTCTCCCCTTTCATAACCTCAGCTTTCTCACCTTATACAAGGAGGGGAGGGAAAGCTATAACTTTTATGTTACATAATTCTGAATTCTCAAAAGGTACCCTTGAATGACAAATCCCACACATCTTATCCTAGACTTCAGAACCAAAGTAGTTTGGGACAACAAGTCTGCCAAGACTCTTGCCAAGTTCAAGGTCTCCATCAGAGTCAACTCCTCCATAAGACTTTCCAAGTCATCTTTCTGACTCTCTGTGCTGCCTTTTCCTAGCTCTTAGTTGACATGTACTCAACTTGAAATTTTTTTTTTTATATCTTGGCTTTTGGTTTTGTCATCCTAAGCATGATCTGGTATTTCATCTTGCTGGCTCTCTGTGTGAATCACATAATTTGTTCTCTTTCCACTTTCTACACTATACATGGATTTATTTCTACTTACTTCCATATAGCAAACAGTTGTCAACCTCTCATGTCCTCATGTCTGGTCCCTGTGGTTGGGAATTGAACTTATGTGGTAGATATGAATCATACAAGAAACTTAAGGAGCCCATTACAAAGACTTGAAATAGTATGATTAATGTAATGAAAATGGCCATTGTCTCTGAGAGTGGTAAATCAACTCCTCATTAATCCTAATGGGTTGAAGCAGAAGGGACATTTGAGTCATTCACCTCTTTTGTAAAGAGAGATGGCCTCTAAGGTCCCTTCCAGCTGTAGTCCCAGTGTTGACTGATAGATATTCTGATTTAAGTACAAAGCAACAAAATACATTTGTGAACTGTGTAATTCCCTTGGTTCCCAATATAGTAAATGCCCCTTGAAGCACTTGGAAGTAATATAAACAATTGTCACCTTCTTGCCTGCACCTCCCATTTGCTTTTAATCTTTTTAATCCTTTTAATCTGAGAATTGACAGATCTACTGCTTAGTTTTCGCCTAGTGGATCTCCCTATGCTGTTGAACCTCTTCAAAGAGCAAGTGCTGATTTGGATGTGCTCATATGTCAATTTACCATGTAGCATAAATAGGAAGGAGGCACAGACTTCAGAATTAATATTCACATGGAAGCTTCCTAGGGAAAAACAGATGTGTTCAATCTACCCAACAAACTGGTCACATTTATGACAGTATAGAGATCGGCACCTGGCACTAACAGGAAGAATACTTTGCCCAAAGCTGATTCTCCCAAATTTATTTGTATTTAAATGATCTTACTGTGAAAACACTTAGTGATGCACAGGAAACTGGGCTTATCATTGTATTTTCAATAAGAATAAATATATCCTGGGTATTAGATGCACCAGTTATTGATTATAAAGCATACAAATTAAACAAAAACATTTTCACCCACAGCCACACTGAAGTGTTTTTAAAAGGTCTTTTAATAATAGCTGCAGTAATAATTACAGTTTTAAGTGCCACATAGGTCTGACTGCTGTGGAGGTTATCTGGTCAATTTGCCCATAAAAGAAAAATGAGAAATTGGGAATAATAAGAAGTTCTACTTCGATTCATTTTGTACCTTGATACTCTTTCATTTCCATTGCTTCACGTATGATTTACATTTGTCTTCTCAATTTTCTTTCCTTCTTTCTCTTAAACTCTTCATCTATCTCAGCTTATCACCCTTTCTCTACCACCTTCACTTATTTGCCTCAACTTTTTCCTCTTCCATCTTGCTCTGTCTCCCTGTAGTCTCTACCCTTTTCCTTTCAATTACCTACTTTCTTCTATCCCTCTCACCTTTCCTCCTCACTTCTGTTCTACTTCCACCCCCCCCATCTTCTCCCTATTTTCTTCTTACCACTCTCAGTCTCCCTTTTGCTTTTCTCTTCTAAATTCAAAGTAGTAAGGAAATAAAGAGGGAGGCAGGGCTTGTTCTGGTCACGTTTTGTCACTACTATTCCAAATTAAAAAACACCCAAACCCTACTACTTTATTTTGATATATTTAACAAAAGCTTGGAAAAGATACTTTTTTGGGGGAGGGATGCGGGGGTGGGGGGTAGCTGTTTCTCTTCAAATCCCTGAAAATGGATTCAGGCTTTAAAAACAACAACAACGAAGACGACAACACCTAAAGATAGATGAGAAGCCAGTTATAAAAGACAATTGTCTCTTTTCAGGATATAGGTAGCTATTCCTGTACCATGGATAAGCAAAAACAACCATAATAAAAACAACATAGGAAGATATATCTAGATAAGTTCTAACCTTCCTGGATGTTGAGGATCATGGAATGGAGTATAGTATACTGATACCAAGCTGATGTCTTGTTCTCTCCATTTAGATCAATATGGGAAAGTAAAAGCCAAAGAAAAACAGCACGATTTAAAACCCTAAAGCCTCAAAGGGGAAAAAGCTAAGATCCCCTTGCAAATACTAGCCAAGAAAGTTAGACAATTAAACTAATTAAAGGGAGTTACCATCTGGGACTAGCACTAGATAAATTGGCTAGAGAATGAACCTGGGGAGTTTCTGACTTGGAAAGTGGTAGATTTCAGGCTAAACTTAAATGTTCTAAGCTCTAAAGGTCTAGTCATCAGAGAAGAATAGTAGAGACATGGCAAGAACTTCTGGGAGGTGAAAGTCTCCTAGACATTCTAAAACAAATTTAAAATATATCTTAGGAGGGCATCAGGCTTGACTGCATTAATTAGTATAAAAGTTAATCAAAAGACAGCAGGAATCACTAGTGGACTGATAGTTGGCTTCATAGTCTAGCAAGAAGATATATAATCCCACCTCTGAGGTGTATTGGCTGTGTGACCTTGAGCAAGTCACTTAACTTCTCTCTTGGTGACCTCCACGTAACTCTCTAAAAATAAAAACTGCAGAACAATTGCCAATTATGGAGGCAGTCCTTCACTGGGAGTTCCCTACACCATGAAATCATAGGTCTTTCAAAAAATCAAAACATTTCATCATAGAAAAGTATTAGTGCCTAGATTTTCCTATTTAAGTCTTACTTTAACTTCTACGTTCTCTTAATGATAAATATCAAAAATAAATTTTTTTTTCAAAAAGTTACATGGTAGCTTTATTATACATTTAAAAGAAATAGCAAGTTATACATAACAGATTTTCAGTTTCATGTACAATTATTTTTCCTATTCTACTGTTAAAGAAGTGCTTGTTTTATTTCTTAAGTTCAGAATAAAATTGTTAAATAATTAATGTTAATCAATTTTAATTAAAATGGAATATTTAAATTTTTGAATAATAAACAAGTAGCAAGATATGATATGTGGTTTAAATCTCTGACCAATTTCATTTTTCCACACCCAGGAAAGAGCACTATCTCCTAGATAATCAACAGTGCCATTGCCTAGCTGTTACCAACTACCTGTATAAAACAGAGTGGGATAGAGTTGTCTATACCTTTCTAATTCATCCCAACTCTAGTTATACAAAATTATCAACAACTTCAATTCTAGGCAAGTTTCTCCATAGGTTGTTGAACTCCACTCCTACCTTAGATGAGAGACAAATTCACAGTGAATAGACATTTACTGAGTGCTTCCTATGAACAAACCGTTTCACTATGTCCTGGGAATATAAAGAAAAGGTTAAGACAGTCCCTGCTCTCAAGTAACTTAATGGAAGATGATCCTGCAGAGCTGTATATAAATGTTGGGCACCTAGAAGGTGCAATGAATAGTCAGGCTTGTTGTCAGGAAGACCTGAGTTCAAATCTAGTCTTACTAGCTGTATGACATTGGGTGTCACTTCACCCTTCTTACCTCAGTTTCCTCATCTGTAAAATGACATGGAGAGAGAAATAGCAAACCACTCCAGTGTTTTTGTCAAGAAAATTCAAAATGAGGTCACAAATTGTCAAATATGACTGAACAACGACATCATTTATTTGGCCTAGGGAAAAAATGAGTCATGAAGCATTTTGGTAAAAATCTCAATTCTTTGGACCAAATGAGGCAAAGGTCAATCTGAATTACCAAGAAGTAAGAACGGGATTTTGTTAGTTTTGTTTTGTTTTGAGTTCTTTTGCTACAATTGCATTGCTTGACAAGTATCTGACAATAAATTGTAGATTGTAAAATTCATCTTGATCAGTGCCTGAAATGTTTTTCTTCCATAGTTTTGCCCCACATCTTGTAATCCTATTTGCTTGTTCCATTTGCTCAGTAAACACTTATTTCATAAAACAAACAGCCCAGATTGCTGTCTCAATTGTCCCAAAAGTCAGTATCTTTATATCTATATATCTGTTTATCAATAGATCTTGTGTGAACAAGATACTTAAAGATACTTTAAAGATACTTACTAGCAGTCCTAATATGATCGAAATGACAAAGTCAGATTTGACCATTGTGTGAAGAATAACTCAGAATTACAAGGCACAGAGTTTTACAAATGCTATTAGCAAAAGAAAAATAAGGATCTTTTGAACCCCTTCCCCACACACTTGTCTTTTCTCTATTGCAAATAATACTGATGATAGCTAATATAGTATGACTTAAAAATAAGAGAATTTAGCAAACTCCAATTTGATATATCTTTTTAATTTTTTTTTAAGTGAGGCAATTGGGGTTAAGTGACTTGCCCATGGTCACACAGCTAGTAAGTGTTCAAGTGTTTGAGGACTGATTTGAACTCAGGTCCTCCTAATTCCAGGGCCAGTGCTCTATCCACTGCACCACCTAGCTGCCCCCTTGATATATCTTTTAAAAAAAAATTATTTAGAATTTCCTCCAAGGTACATTAAAAAAAAATAGAAAAAATTGGTTTTTTACATGTTTTTTTTTTTTTTTTGGTGGGGCTATGAGGGTTTAGTGGCTTGCCCAGGGTCATACAGCTAGTAAGTGTCAAGTGTCTGAGACTGCATTTGAACTCAGATCCTCTTGAATATAGAGCTGGTGCTTTATCCACTGTACCACTTAGCTCCTCCCCCACCCTCGCAATTGACTTTTTAAAACTTTATGTTCTCAATTTTCTTCTTCCCTCTATCCTGAATAGTCTCTATGAAATCAGTCCTACATGTGCAGTCATGCAAAACATCTTCACATTAGTCAGGTTGTGAAAGAAAATAGACAAAATATCTTTAGAAAGAAGAGCTAACAAATAAGATTATACTTCAATCTATATTCAGATACTATCAGTTCTTCCTCTGTTGATGGTTTGCATTTTTTCATACGTCCTTCTGATACCATCCTACTCATCATTTCTTTCACAATTACTATTGCCAGTATTACTCTCCATCCTATTCCTTCCCCTTGATATTTACTCTATTTTCTATCTTCCTTCACCCTATCCCTCCTCAAAATTGTTTTGCTTTTTAGTGCCCCTTACCCCAATCTGCCCTCCCTTCCTTCACCTCTTCCCCCCTTATACCCTTCCCCTCCTATTTTCCCTCAGGGCAAAATATATTACTATACCCACCTGAGTGTGTATGTTATTTCCTCTTTGAGCCAATTCTGATGAGAGTAAGTGTTGCTCACTCCCCCACTCCTTCCCCATATTTCCCTCCACTCCATAAGCTTTTTCTTGTTTCTTTTTGTGAGCTTCTTTTCCCTAGTCCACCTCTCCTTTTCCCTTTCTTCCAGGGCATTCCTCTTACCCCTTAACTTTATTTTAAAGATGTCATAATGGATCAGCTAGGTAACACAGTAGACTGTACTCAGCCCAAATCCAGCCCCAGAATAAGCCATCCCACCTTGCTTGCCCCACAAAAAAGCAAGGATAAACAAAAAATAAATGCTTTACAGATATCATCCCTTCATACTCAATTCCCACCTGTGCCCTCTGTCCAAGTATATTCCTTTCAGCTGCCCTAATACTGAGAAATTTCTTATGAGTTAGAAGTATTATCTTCCCATGTAGGAATGTAAACAGTTTAACCTTTTAATATCCCTCATGATTTCTTTGTCCTGTTTACCTTTTTATGCTTCTCCAGGGTCTTGTATTTGAAAGTCAAATTTTCTACTCAGATCAGGTCTTTTCATCACAAATGCCTAAAAGTCCTCTTTTTCATTGAAGACCCATTTTTCTCCCTGAAAGATTATACACAGTTTTGCTGGGTATGTGATTCTTGGCTGTAGTCCCAGTTCCTTTGCCCTCTGGAATATCATATTCCATGCCCTCTGGTCCTTTGATTTAGATGGTACTAGATCTTGTTTTATCCTTACTGTAGCTCCACAGTATTTGAATTTCTTTTTCTAGCTGCTTACTATATTTTGTCCTTGACATGGGAGCTCTGGAATTTGGCTATAATATTCCTGGATATTTTCCTTTTGGGATCTTTTTCAGGAGGTGATTGGTGGATTCTTTCAATTTCTATTTTACCTTCTGCTTCTAGAATATCAGGGCAATTTTCCCTCACAATCTCTTGGAAAATGCTCTCTAAACTCGTATTTTGGTCATGGTTTTCAGGTAGTCCAATGATTTCCAAATTATCTCTCCTAGATCTATTTTCCAAATTAGCTGTTTTTCCAAGGAGATATTTCATATTGCCCTCTATTTTATTATTCATTTGAATTTGCTTTATTGTGTCTTGGTTTCTCATAAAGTCACCAGCTTCCATTTGTTCAATCCTAATTCTTAGGCAATTATTTTCTTCAGAGAGCTTTTGTATCTCCTTTCCCATTTGTTTTTCTAAGCTGTTGACTTTTTTTTCATGACTCTCCTACATTGCTTTCATTTCTCTTTCCATTCTTTCCTCCATTTCTCTAAATCTTACTTCTATCTCAACTACTTTTTCTTCAAAGTCCCTTTGGAGCACTTCCATAGCCTGAACCCAGTTCATATTTTTCTTGGAAGCTTTGGATGTTGGAGCTTTGACTTTGTTATTATTTTCTTCTGAGGGTGTATTCTGGTCTATTTTTCCTGCAAAGAAGCTCTCTATGGTCTGCTGTTTTCTCTGGTTACTCATCTCGACCTGGAAGCAGATGTCTTATTGAAATCTGATTCTCTATGGTCAGAAGCTTGACATGCCTGTTCCCCTCCCCCACTGGGCCTCTGCCACTCGAGTCAGCCCACTCATTTAGAACATGGGCTTTTCACCGCCACTTCAGCAGAGACTGCAGCCACTTCACTCCCGGCAACTGCTGAACCCCCTCACCAGTCTCTGGGCAAAGCCTCAGTAGAAAGTGCTGGTGCTGAAGACTCCAAGGCCCTGGAAGTGTTCTGTCCCAGACTGAGTCCCCACCAGACTGTGAGGTCTTTTCTCAGCCAAAAGGTAGGTTGTCCCAGTCATCCAATTACGTCATCTTTAGCTAGAAAATAGTCTTGCTCTGTTCTTTTATTGGTTGGGCTGCTCTGGAAGTTGTCTTATGGCATTATATTTGAAAGTGTGTGGACATGTTGTCAGTAGCTTGGGGGAGTTACAGCCTTTCCCCTACCATCTTGGCTCCACCCTCCCCCTCAACTTGATATATCTTGTATCAAAATTGTAATCTCCCATTGACAGGGTTATTATCTTTCATGATACAGGTCATGTAAATGAGTTGAGTAACATCTTCAAAATGTGGGGAGGACAAAGATAAAATTGGTAAGGAATAAAGGATGTGGGGTTTTTTAAGCATGTAAAGCTAAATTTTCAACCCCAGTTTAAATGAAAGAAGGGCAAGCTAGAAAATAAAATAGTAAAAACACCTATACAAATCTTTGAATTAGAAGTTAGAATTCTGCTAGGTTCCATGTTCCCTAATAAAATTTTTACAAGCTCTTCTAACATATTTACAAGCTTAGATTCTTCAGGGTCTGTAAAACTATAAAGATTTTAAAAACACTCTGCTATGTTGATAAAATGAAAGGACTTGTGTTTGATAATTTCTCTGTCCATGACATGCCTAAGGTTTATATTATTTCAAGAACTATTGATCTTCCATTTCATTATCTCAAACATTATGCCTCAACCAATTATAACCAATCTCTGAGGAGAATTATGGGGAAGAAGAGAGGAAAATAGAAGAGAATAACTAAACAGAAATGAAACAGCTTTTCCATATAAAGAGACACATTTCATCTCAGCCCTACTATTTCACCCCCAAAAAGAAGAAAAAAATGGATTTTTTAAAAAGACTTCCTACTTTCAGCTCCTTTTACACAATAACAAGGCCAAACAGCTGAGGGCAGCTCTTAGGGAAAAACGGAAAGGGTTAAGCCATGCTCATGACTCTTATCTGAAAACCAGTTATAAAATTCATGTAGTGTTAATAAACTAGACATCTGTGAGTTCTTCATATTCCCTCAAATAGATAATTAAAATTGGAGATACAAAATAGGGTTCCACTTCTTCAAAAATACACACACACATATATATTCACATTTATATACATATACACATATAGTATATATACATGCATATATGGAAACAGTATGCATGTATATGTGTTTGCATATGTATGTATATTATATATACATTTATACATGCACATATATATCTTTATATGCATATATAGATATATGTATGTATATGCACACATATAAGTGACTTTCAGGTGAGGAATGCCCTCTTCTAATGCAAGTTCAAACATTTTCTGTAACTTCGAGTCTTAGAAAGTTGCCTGGAGTCATTGAGAGTGTTAAGTGTCTTACCCAAATATGTGTCCAAAGTGACACCTGAACCCAGAACATCCTGGACTTAAGACCAGCTTTCTATCAAGTATGTCAACACAGAGAAAAACAAACATGCAAAATAACATATAACAAACATAAAAGATCATATATGTACATGCCTAAAATGCCACACAAGCATTCAGACACACACTAACATGTACATATATAAGCATCACTGTATATTGCTTAATGTGTTGGTAACAAGGTCATTGTTAACATCCTGCAAAACAGCTTTAAGTTTGCTGCCTACCATTCAGATCAGTTTCTCTGTTCTGCATACATAGCAAAGACTACCCCTAGCCAACTCTCTTGAACATATATTCTATAGGCAGCTAGAGGGAACAGTGGATAGAACACTGGTCCTGGAGTCATGTTTGACCTCAGTCAGTTACTATCTGTGTGATATTGAATAAGTCATTTAACCTCTCTCTGCTTCTGTTTCCTTATCTGTAAGATGGGGATAATAGACAACTAAGTCCCCAGGTTTCTTGTGGAGATAAAATGAATTAATGTTTGCAAAACACTTTGGAAACCCCTAAAACACTATAGAAAGTTAAATATTTATTGTTGTTTTTCTTGATGTTATCATCATTTGCCATAAACTGCAAATAAGGATCCAGGAAAGAATGGGGATGAATAAGTATAAAGGCATTATCATTATTGTAAAACTAGTTCAGAACAAATATTCTATTAATGATTTATTGAAAATATCATCTACTAGTTTTCTATGTGAATTACAGACCTAGGACATTTTCTTATATGCTATTGTCATATTGGTTCCTAAATGTTCCACAGCTCTAGGTCATACCTTCTCAATTAAGTTTTAAACACAACAATGCTTTGAGGGCACAGGCTCCTTCATTTCAAAAGTATCTAGGACAGTGCTTGCATATTCCCATTATAATGATAGCTTGTTGTTTTTCAATTTTGTCCAACTCTTCCTGATCCCATTTGGGGTTTTCTTGACAAAGATACTGGAATGGTTTGGCATTTCCCTCTCTAGATGAATTTACAGATGAGGAAATCAAGGCAAACAGAATGAAGTGACTTTCCCAGGGTCACACAGCTAGTAAGTATCTGAAGTAAAATTTGAACTCAGAAAAGATTTTTCCTGACTCTAGTCCTGTCATTCTATCCTCTGTACCTCCTTTGCCCAAATAAATAACATAAAACAACAAAATAAAGTAAATTTTCCGTGCTTTGGGTCAAAATAGACTATACAGTAGAGGTATACAATTGACTAGATTTGGAAAAGGCTGAATTATTACTCTGAATTAAGTGATCTCTTTCTTTTTTCGGAGGACAGGGCAATGAGGGTTAATTGATTTGCCCAGGGTCACACAGATAGTAATGTCAAGTGTCTGAGGCCGGATTTGAACTCAGGTCTTCCTGAATCCAGGGCCAGTGCTTTATCCACTGTACCACCTACCTGCCCTCATTAATTGATCTCTCAGTTAGAGCCATAGTATATAATCTAACTCTATAACAAATATTGTTGCTATTAGCAATATGTGGGATATTCCCACCAGATTGTATTTGGTATTGGAAAGTTATTTGGAATAGGTAATATGATAGAAATTGAATTAAATATGTCATAGTTTTATTTTGGTTCTTCAAAGGTTCAAAACAAAATAAAACTGTTGAAAAGAAAGTTGCTAGAAAAATGCTTTTGTTGACGTTGCATTTCAGATGGCATTGCCTGTATATGTGGAGTTACAAAGGGGCATCTTTGTTATTAAAAATATGGATTGGATCTTTGCCAACAAAATAGACTTTAACAAGATGGCATTTTACCATATATGACTGATTCTCTCTCTCTCTCTCTCTCTCTTTTAACCAATCCCACCACTTTAGTCCAAATCTTGATCATTTCATACCAAGATCTTGAACACAAACTTCTAGATGGCTTCCCTCCATATAAATCCTATCCCATCTAATCTATGTTAAACTTTGCTGAGAGATTAATATCTCCCATATACTGATTTCATCACATGCCCTTTCCTCAATAATTTATTTATTTATTTATTTATGTATTTAGGGAAATGGGGGTTAAGTGACTTGCCCAGGGTCACACAGCTAGTAAATGTCAAGTGTCTGAGGCCGAATTTGATCTCAGGTCCTCCTGAATCCAGGGCTGTTGCTTTATCTACTGCACCACCTAGCTGCTCCCCTCAATAACTTCTCATAGCTCCTTTTTTCCCCCCTTATTGTCCACAGTCTAAACTCTTTAACTCAGTTTCAAGGACCCACCTGTCTAATTTTATTTCCTGATATTCCTCAACATATGTTCTCTTCTCTAATTATGCTAGTGTCTGGAGTAGTTGTCTAAACTGCTATGCTTGTTTTTTTAGATTTATCCTTATTTGATTTATTCTATTAGATTCAGAGCATCAATTTAGTCTTTTGAGATTTTTTTGGATCCTAGTTCTGTCAACCAAACTTTACACTTTCTTACCTTAATTTAATTTGCAAATATATTAATCCAATCCATTAAAAAAAAAGTGCCAGTTCTTAAGACAGGTCTGATTATATACAGGGAGACAGTTACGACCCATCATGACCATATTATGTCCTTGAAATTAAGAATCTGGGCAATTTTGAGAGACTTTCTTTCTCAAGTTTTTATGCACCATTCATTTTGCAATATGATACTAGCCTTCCAAAATCAGTGTGGACCTTGTGTAAAATTCCAAAAGTCTGTAAGAGTAGGGGGGAAAGGTTGTATTGATAACTGAACACTCTACTGAGTCCATTACTGGTGGTGACACTGCCTCAAATTGTTCCCAGGATGGATAAGGGTATCTCTTAGTCTTGCAGGGTGGACATGGGTTATTTAGCAACACAATGGGAAGTGTAAGCATGAATGGAAGCAAGGTAAACAAACAAGAGGGCCAAGAACTTAAAATCAGTAGGTTTTAAGCCTCTGGCATTTTGTGTAGATAAGCACTTGGGGAAATCATTTGAGCTTAGCATCATAACAAAAGCAGAGGTGCTCTGTTAGAGAACAAGATGTACTATATCTTGCATCTTACTGTAGGCAGAGCATATCAAACAGCATTCAAGAAAGTATATCCTTACAAGCTTCTGTTATGCTTATGAGCAATGGATAGTGCTGTTCTGAGCTCTCTTTAGGAAAGAATAAATGGCTAGTCAAAATCATTCAGCCAGAATACTGGATTTTGTCTCAATTACAAATGCCAGAGAAAATTGTGTGACCGCTCCCATACCAATCTGTTGAAATAAATTGACATTAACATTGCCTCGTAAAAAGGGAAGTTATTGTAATGGTATCTCCAATCCAAAAAATATTACAGGCATGTAGGGAAATAAGAGGCCACAGGTTATGAATAGAAGGTGAGAAGTCAGGGGATATTGAGAACAAGGCTGGAGCACAGGACATGAAATAGTTACAGAAGATCAGACATAGAGAAGGGTCCAAAACTAGGAAGTCAAGGCAGAACCAAAAGTCTAGAACTAACTAAATAGTAGAAACTGGGTATATATTTTCATACCAAGAGTTAGAGAAGTGAGACAGAAGTTCAAGGACATGAAAATTTTGAAGAATCAAGCAGGAGTAAATAACAGGAACTGGGAACCATGAGGTAGGGGCTGGGGGGTATCAGAAACCTGGGGTATATCTAAGTCGACACAAACATTGAAATCTTGCTTATACCTAACAATGGATAGCCCTTGCTTACACCTAACAGCAAGGAAAGTACACCCAAAGAATAGATAGCATGTCTATATTTTTGTAATACCAATACCATATCATTCATGGCATCACCCCTTAAGACAAACCCTGCTATATAAAAGTGTGTGTGTGCGCAAAGTTACAATATGATCCTATTAGCAAACATGTTTCAAGATGAGTATAAGGTAAATACCATGTGGTCAGAAACTTTTATTTTTGTCTTTGCATCCCCAATGGCTAGAACATAGTAGGTATTCAATAAATGTTTGTTAAACTGAAATGAATTTTAATTTCTTCTACATACAAATTATTGTGCTAGATCTTATAAGACATTGTATGTATTGTGTTTGCTTACACGTATAAAAATATATATGTATATATGTGTGTATGACCTATAATGTTTTAGAATATATGAATGTATAGTATTTATATTCTTTATGTATTGTGTGATGAAATATGCAATGATTCATATATAATACTAAATATATAAGATGAACTATAAACCATGCTTTGCTAAAAACCCAATAAGACCTCTGGTAAGAAGCTTAAGTGGGTGGGTAGGTAGCACAGTGGATAGAGTCCTCGACCTGGATTCAGGAAGACTCATCTTCTTGTATTCAGATAATTAGTAGCTGTGTGACCCTTGGCAAGTCATTTAACATTCTTTTCCTCAGTTCCTCATATGTAAAATGAACTAAAGGAGGAAATGGCAAACAACTCCAGTATCTTTGCCAAGAAAATCCCAAATGGGGTCATGAAGAGTTGGATACGACTGAAAAGACTGAACAACAAATCAGTTATGTACTATGACATCTATCAAAGATGAAATGACAGCATCAAATGTGTGGTTTCTTCAAATGATTAATGTGGAATGATAGCATAGAGTCTAAATGAGAAGAATCTTTTACAAATTAGTTTGATGTTCTGCATTATCTCCTCAACATATTTCTTTGGCATTTAGATTAGGATAAAAGTTTGCTACATTACTGCCATAATATCAAGGTTCTATGTCCTAAAATTCAGTATCTAGAAAAGCAAAATAATAATAATAATATATATATATTTGCTTTTAAATAGAATTTTATTTTCTAAAATATATGTAAAAACAAATTTTAACATCAATTTTTTAAAAAAAATTGTTTCAACTTTCTTCCTCCTCCATTCCCAACCCCCACCCACTAGAACTCAAGCATTTCAAAATAAGTTATACATGAGTAGTAATGGAAAACATCCCCACATTAGCTAGGTTGTGAGAGAAAACAGTCAAAAAACTCCCAAAACTTCAGACTGAGGAACTGTCAAAGAGAAAAAATTTTTTTTTTTAAATGTGTTTCCAGGGGCAGCTAGGTGGTGCAGTGGACAGAGCACCAGCCCTGGAACCAGGAGCACCCGAGCCCAAATCCGGCCCCAGACACCCAACACCCACCAGCCGCATGACCCCGGTCAAGCCACCCAACCCCAATTGCCTCACCAAAAAAGAAAAAAAAAGAAAAGAAAAAAAAAATGTGTTTCCATCTATTTTCAGATCTATCACTTCTTTCTCTGTAGATGGGTTGCCATTTTCATAAGTCCTTCAGGGTTATATTGGACCATCGCCTTGCTGAAAATAACCACATGCTTCCCAGCAGATCATCTTACACTATTGCTGTCATTTTGTATACAGTGCATTTCACTCTGCTTCAGTTCATGTAGGTCTTTCCAGGTTTTTCTAATAGTATCCTGTTCATCATAACCTAAATAAAGTACCTTAAACTTGACAAATAATTTTCTTCATATTAGCCCAGCAAAGTCATCATAACTATTTCCCTCCATCCTATTCCCTTCCCATGATATTTACTCTATTTTCTATCTTCTTTTAAACTATTCCTCCTCAAAAGTATTTTACTTCTGACTGTCCCCTCCCCTACTCTGCACTCCCTTTTTTTTCACCCTTCCTTCCTTATCCTCTTCCCCTCATACTTTCCTTTAGCGTTAAATAGATTACTCCTCCCAACTGGGTGTGAATGTTATTCCCTCCATGAGCCAACTCTAATGAGTTTAAGGTCTTTGAGCTAATTCTATGTTCCAAATTTTCTTACTCCCTCTCTCCTCAACCCTCCCTATGAAATCAAGCAATTCAATATTTCATACTTGTGCTGTTATGCAGAACATCTTTACCTTCCTTGAAAGCATTTTGCTTTTTACTACTCTCTCCACGAATCTGCCCTTCCCTCCTCCCCCCCCCCATCTCCCTGCCCTCCCTCAGGGCAAAAATATATTACTATACCTACTTGAGTATGTATGTTAGTCCTTCTTTGAGTCAATTCTGATGATATTAAGGTTCACTCACTCCCCAATTCCTTCCCCCTCTTCCCCTCCCCTCCATAAGCTTTTTTCTTGTTTCCTTCATGTGAACAACCTCTCCCCAGACCATCTCTCCCCTTCCCCCTCCCCCAGTCTATTTCTCCTACACCTCAACCCTATTTTAAGGATGTCATTATGGGTTAGTTAGGTGGCATAGTGGACAATGCACCAGCCCTGGACCCAGGAGGCCCCAAGCCCAAATCCGGCCCCAGACATAAGACACCCCACACAGAACAAAACATAACATCCCTTCGTATTCAGTTCAGACTTGTGTCCTCTATTAAATCCTTACTGATATAGTTCTTATGAGTTTGAAGTATTATCTTCCCATGTAGGAATATAAATAGTTTGATCTTTTAATATCCCTCATGAAGTCTTTTTCCTGTTTATCTTTTTATGCTTCTCCAGGGTCTTGTATTTGAAAGTCAAATTTTCTACTCAGATCAGGTCTTTTCATAACAAATGCCTGAAAGTCTTCTTTCTCCTTGAAGTTTCATGTTTGCCTCTGAAAGATGATGCTTAGTTTTGCTGGGTACGTGATTTTTGGCTGTAGTCCCAGTTCCTTTGCCCTCTGGAATATCATATTCCATGCCCTCCGGTCCTTTAATGTAGAAGCTGCTAGATCTTGCTTTATCCTTATTGGAGCTCCACAGTATTTAAATTCCTTTTTTCTAGCTGCTTGCAATATTTTCTCCTTGACCTGGGAATTCTGGAATTTGGCTACAATATTCCTGGAGGTTTTCCTTTTGGGATCTCTTTCAGAAGGTGATCGGTAGATTCTTTCAATTTCTATTTTAGTTTCTGCTTCTAGAATATCAGGGCAATTTTCCCTCACAATCTCTAGGAGGATGGTGTCTAAGCTCTTGTTTTGGTCATGGTTTTCAGGTAGTCCAATGATTTTCAAATTATCTCTCCTAGATTTATTTTCTAAGTCAGCTGTTTTTCCAAGGAGATATTTCACATTGCCCTCTATTTTTTCATTCAGTTGGATTTGCTTTACTATGTCTTGGTTTCTCATAAGGTCACTAGCTTCCATTTGTTCAATCCTAATTCTTAGGCAATTATTTTCGGCAGACAGTTTTTTAATCTCCTTTTCCATTTGGCTTTTCAAACTGTTGACTTTTTTCTCATGACTCTCCTGCATTGCTCTCATTTCTCTTTCCATTCCTTCCTCTCTTTCTCTACATCTTCATTCTATCTCTCCTACTTTCTCTTCAAAGTCCCTTTTGAGAGCTTCCATGGCCTGAGACCAGTTCATATTTTTCTTGGAAGCTTTGGATGTTGGAGCTTTGACCCTATTATTATCTTCTTCTTCTGAGGATATATTGTGGTCTACCTTTCCCCCAAAGAAGTTTTCAATGGTCTTCTGCTTTCTCTGCCTACTCATCCTGGCTTACTGTTTCTTGGCTTTTTACTCCTTAAAGTGTAGCGCTGCTTCCAGGACACACTGTTCATGCTACAGCATGGCCCAGGGGGTGATTGGGCTTCTTCTCAGCCAGCCTGGCTTGTGAGTAATCACAGCCACTTTCTCTTTGACCGAGAAACGGAAGTCTGATTGAGCTCTGATTCTCTATGGTCGGAAGCTTGGCCTGCTTTTACCCCTCCCTCAGTGGGCCACCACCACTCGATTCAGCCCACTGGTTCAGACCCAGGGCACTTTGCCCCAACTCCAGTAGATACTGCCTGCACTTCACCCCAGCCTACTGCCGAACCCCCTCACCAGTCTGTGATTGGAGCCTTAGAAGCTGCTGGTGCGGAAGACTCTGACATGCAGTGGAAGCAGTGTCCTTGACTGAGTCCGGACCGCGTGTTGAGCTGTTCAGCCTGATCAGTAAGTGATCAGAATTGCCCTCTTTTGCGGAGAAACAGTCTCACTCTGTTTTTATGTGCATTAGGCTATTCTGGGTTTTGATTTTTACCGCATTATTTGGGCGTGAATGGACGGGTTTATCTGGAACTTGTGGGAGTCACAGCCTCTCCTCCGCCATCTTGGCTCCGCCCCAAAATAATATATATTTTTAAAAGTTCAAAATGAAAGAAAAAAGATCCCTTTTCCTATAAATATTAAAAACAATCACTTTGTCATGGACTCAATGGGCTCTTTTCCATTTTACCCAGCTCAAGGCATCCTTGTTAGGGATGCCTCCCCTAAACTCTCCAGTCCACACTGATTTCTATGCAGTCTGAATTCCTTCGGTACTGATTCTCTGGTCAGACATAATTTAACATTTAATTGTATAGCTTTTCAATCTTCCCTGCTGTATCATGAATATTAGTCTTGTCTTTCCAAATAGAGCATATCCTCCTGAAGGCAAGGACCATGCCCTGTACTTCTTTGTAAACATTTCACAAGGTACCCAGAACAGAGCCAGATCCATCATAGTAATTTAATGAATAATTTATTATTTTTGGACTAAAAAGATTGTCAGGGAAGGTCACATCATGCTACGGTCAGTGACCTGCTAGTGATAAGAATTCATATATTTTCTAAAATTACTTTTCTACAATAATAAATTTAATTTCAAAGCCAAGCTGTAGATAAATTTCCTAAGGATGATCTTTTATGCACAGCTTGGTAAATCAGTTCTCATACATAACAAATATTCATGGGAGTGGCTTAATGTTAGATGTCTCCAGTGAGTGAATGACCCAATGCAATTGGATGGAAATGAGAAAAAAAAAAACATACAGAGTGATAGAGATTATAATTTTTTTTTTTTTTTGCTGTTACTAGGGAGTAGATGATAGATAAGGGAGCATATGTAGAGGGAGACCAAGATGGATTAATTCATTAATTGGTTCTCAGGAAACAATTTGCATTTACTACATAAAAATGTATGCCTCAGATATGCACCTTGTGAATGATTAAAGCTGATTTGGCCACATTTGATAATCATGTGGAAACATAGACTCTTGGACTAAATAAGGATGTCTGAAATCTGTTTGGGATTGATATCTGATTACCTAGTTTGATGCATTTTTTTGTGTGTGGAGTTGTCTCATTTGGGCAGAAGAACATAAAAATACAAAATATTAATAGATTACTTCCTATCAGTTCTTTTAGACAAATATTTTATCTAAAAGTATACTTATGATTATGAGAATAGGATTAAGACAGGCTCCTCTTAAACTGGGTTGGGGGGGCAGCTGGGTGTCGCAATGGATAAAGCACCAGCCCTGGATTCAAGAGGTCCTGAGTTCAAATCCAGCCTCAGTCACTTGACAGTTACTAGCTGCATGACCCTGGACAAGTCACTTAACCCTCATTGCCCTATCAATAAATAAATAAATAGACGAATAGATGGATGGATGAATGAATGAATGAATGAATGAATGAATGAATGAATAAATAATTGAAATAAACTGGGTTGGGAATTCCTGTCAAGGATGGCCGAGTGTGGAAGCAACCTACTGCAGCTCTTCCAGATTTCCTGTCCAAACCAATATAAAACTGCCTCTGAGTCATTCTAGTGTTATTCACACATTATTAGTTTGCAACAGTTATGGGTGGTCCTTCAAAAACTGGAGTCTTTCAGTTATCCTAACTGACTGTTAAAAAACTTTCATATTTTTTTACCACACTAGGATCAGAGAAACAGCTCACCAGCCCTGCAGGAAAGGTCTGTCTTAACTGGGTGGAGAGAAGAGAAGTCCAGGAGCAGGAACAGCATCAGCAGCTTCTAGGTTTTCTAGAAGAAAACCAGATCACTAGTATGTAAAATGAAAGGGGTGAATTCATCACCAATGAAGAGGAAATTAAGACAATTATTAGGAACTATTTTGCTTAATTGTATGCCAATAAATTTGACAATCTAAATGAAATTGATGAATATCTACAAAAATATAAATTATCCAGATTAGCAGAAGAAATAAAATATTTAAAAAACACAATTTTAGAAAAAGCAATAGAACATGCCATCAATGAACTTCCTAAGAAAAAATTCCCAGGACCAGTTGGATTTACAAATGAATTCTACCAAACATTTAAAGAATAATTAATCTTGATACTATATAAATTATTTGAAATAAAAATAAGTGAAGGAGTCCTACCAAATTCCTTTTAGGAAATAAATATGGTGCTGATACCCAAACCAAGAAGAGCCAAAAGAGAGAAAGAAAATTATGGACAATCGCGCTAATGAATATGGATGCAAAACATTTAAATAAAAAACAAGCAAAAAGATTATAGCAATATATTTCAAGGATCATACACTATGACCAGGTGAAATTTGTAGCAGGAATGCAGGGCTGGTTCAATATTAGGGAAACTATCAGCATAATAGACCATATCAATAAAAAAATAACAACAAAAATCATATGATTATTTCAATAGATGCAAAAAAGGCCATTGACAAAATACAGCACCCATTCCTATTAAAAACACTAGAGAGAATAGGAATAAAAGGAGATAACCTTAAAATGAGAAGTACTATTTATCAAAAACCATCATGAAACATTATTTGTTTTGTTTTGTTTTGTTTTGTTTTGTAGGGCAATAAGGGTTAAGTGACTTGACCAAGGTGTCAGGTGTCTGAGTCCAGATTTGAACTCAGGTCCTCCCGAATCCAGGGCTGGTGCTTTATCCACTGCACCACCTACCTGCCCATGAAGCATTATCTGTAATGGGGATAACCTAAAAGCCTTCCCAATGCAATCAGGTGTGAATCAAAAATGCCCATTATCACCTCTATTATTTAATATGGTATTAGAAATATTAGCTATAGCAATAAGAGAAGAAAAGGAAATTAAAGGAATTAGAATAGGTAATGAGGAAAGAAAACTATCACCATTTGCAGATGATATGATTTTATGCTTAAAAAATCCTAGAGAATCAATTAAAAATTACTTGAAATTATTAACAACTTTAGCAAACTTGTAGGATACAAAATAAGCCCACATAAATCATCAGCATTTCTACATATTACCAATAAAGTCCAGCAACAACAGATAGTAAGAGAAATTCCATTAAAATAACTGTAGCTAATATAAAATACTTGGTAGTCTACCTCCCAAAACAAACACATCAACCATATGATCAGAACTACAAAGCACTTTTCACAGAAATAGTTAGATCTAACAATTGGAAAAAAATACTAATTCCTCATGAGTAGACAGAGCCAATATGAGAAAAATGACAATCCTACCTAAGGTAATTTATTTATTTAGTGTTATAACAATTAAACTATCAAAAATATTTTATAGAGCTAGAAAAAATAACAATATTCATCTGGAAAAAAAAAGTTTAAGGATATCATGGGAATCAATGAAAAAAAAAAATGCGAAAGAAGGAGGTCTAGTAGTACCAGATCTTAAACTGGTTTATAAAGTGGTAATTATCAAAACTCTGATACTGGCTAAGAAATAGAGAGGTAGGCCAGTGGAATAGAATAGATACTATAGTAAATGACTTCAGTAATCTAATATATGATAAACCTGAAGATTCAAGCTTTTGGAACAAAAACTCATTATTTGAAAAAAACTGCTGGGAAACTAGAAAACAATATGGCAGAAACTAGGTATAGACCAACATCTCACACTGTATACTAAACTAAGGTCAACATAATATGATTTACACATAAAGAATGATACCAGGGGGCAGCTAGGTGGCACAGTGGATAGAGCACCGGCCCTGGAGTCAGGAGTACCTGAGTTCAAATCCCGCCTCAGACACTTAACACTTACTAGCTGTGTGACCCTGGGCAAGTCACTTAACCCCAGTTGCCTCGCTAAAAAAAAAAAAAAGAATGATACCATAAGCAAATTAAGGAAGTATAGAATTTTTTTTCTGTCAGATTTATGGGCAAGGGAAGAATTTATGACCAAAGAATATATATAGAGAAATATAAAATGTAAAATAGATAATTTTGATTATATAAAATTAAAATGCTTTTGCACAAACAAAACTAATATAAACAAGATTACAAGGGAAGTAGAAAACTAGGAAAGAATTTAAAAAAAAAAACTCTGATGATGGCTTTATTTCTCAAATATATAGAGAACTGAGTCAAATTTATAAAAATATTTTAGTCATTCCCCAATTGATAAATGGTCAAAGGATATAAACAGGCAGTTTTCAGACAAAGAAATCAATGATATCTATAATCATAGGAAAAAATGCTCTAGATCACTATTGATCAGAGAAATGCAAATTAAAACAACTCTGAAGTATCACCTCACACCTATCAGAGTGACAAATATAACTAAAACAGAAAATATGGGATGTTGGAGTGGTTGTGGGAAAGCTGGTATGCTTATCCACTATTGGTGGAGTTGTAAAAAGATCCAACCATTCTGGAGAGTAAGTTGGAACTATGCCCAAAGGCTTATAGAACTGTGTATACCCTTTGATCCAACAATACCACTGCTAGGTTTATATACCTAAGACAATCCCCAAATGAGAAAAAGACCCATTTGTACAAAAATATTTATAGCAGTGCTTTTTGTGGTGGCTAAGTATTGGAAACCAAAGGAATGCCCATCAATTGGGGAACGGCTAAACAAACTATGGTTTATGATGACAATGGAATATTATTGTGCTATAAGAAATGACAAGCAGGATGACTTCAGAAAGGCCTGGAAAGACTTGTATGATCTGATCTATAGTGAAGTAAGCAGAACCAAGAGAACATTGTGCACAGAGACAGCAATATTGTTTGATGAAGAACTGAGAATGACTTGACTATTCTAAACAATACAATGACTCAAGACAATCCCAAAGGACTATTGATGAAACATGCTATCCACCTCCAAAGAAAGACCTAATATTGATAGAATAGACTGAAGCATTCTATTTTTCACTTTATTTCATTTTTTTCTTTTAATCAAGTTTTTTTTGGTTCAAAATGATATGGTAATATTTTACATAATTGTATATGTATAAACCCACATTTGATTGTTTGCTGCCTTGGGAAGGGGAAGGGGAGGGAGGAAAAGAGGGATAAAAATTTGAACGCATAACTATAAATAAAAATGTTTATTACTAAAAAACAATTAAGTGCTGGGTCAAATTTGGGGCAGCTATATACTGTATCAGAGTATAAATAATGTGGAGCAGATTCAGTTATGCCCCAGATTAGGAAAGGAGTAAGGAAAAGAAACAAGCATTTATTGAGCAAATACTATATGCCAGGCACTGTACTAAGAACTTTACAAATATTATATCATTCGATCTGCCAGATTGAAAGGGTAGGAACAGAACTTGGCATTCTTCTGTAGATTAAAAACAAAAGAGATTAATAGCAAAGTAGCAAGTTTAGTTACTTAAGTTAGGAAACCATTAGATGACAGACTATAGAGATCTCCTTTCCTTCATTTCTGTTATACCCCTTACCTCAATTAAAAGTATACTTTTGGGGGGCAGCTAGATGGTGCAGTGGTTAAAGCACCGGCCCTGAATTCAGGAGTACCTGAGTTCAAATCCAGCCTCAGACACTTGACATTTACTAGCTATGTGACCGTGGGCAAGTCACTTTAACCGCCATTGCCTAAAAACAAACAAAACAAAACAAAACAAAAAGTATACTTTCTGTTGCTTGGCCCAAACACCAAATCCTAGAGGCAGTTTCACTGTATATTTCTATATGGCACCTACATTGTACAGTGGAGTGAGCAGTAGGGCCAGAATCAGAAGATCTGCTTCAATTCCTATCTCTACAACTTAATGCCTATCTGTGTGACCTTTGCTAAATCACTTAAACTTTCTGAGAGAGTTGGAAGAGATGAACTCTGCTATTTCTTCCAGCTCTAAATCTTTGATCTTACCTGCTTTCTTGAATACACATTGTACCTGTGACTGATTTAAAAGGGAAACCACTATATAGAAAGCCATTCTTAAAAGGGAAAAAAAAATCAACTTTTGCAATTATTCTTTTAATAGCACCTGATACCTGTATCATGTAACAAAAATTAATCAGATTTCACTTTAAATATATTCCAAAATACAAAAATAGATAAATGAATAAAAACATGGATAGCTGCTAACTCTTCTAAAAAAACTTTATTACATAAGAAAAATTCTCTAGATGAAATGGTTAATTTGGGACAAACAAGACATGATCAAAGTACATTTATTTGGGGTTAGAAAAAAGAAATGTAGATAAAGAGCTAAAGGTCAGATTAATGTATTGAGGAAAGCAATATATTTGAAGTTTTGAATCCTGGTTTGCCAAATGTTGTGACCATGGAAAAAATCATTTAACCATTATGGGCCTGTTTCTTTATCTGAGAATTTAGGAGCCTGGACTAGATAATTGTTAAGCTCCTTTCCAATTACAGATCTTATGGCATATCAAGTGAGTTTCTTTGATCCTTAATCCAACACATGAAACACAAGTCATTTGATATGCCATGATGATGTTAAGAAGGACTTCTATGGTATCTTCCAACTTTTTTGGCAGGAAGGCATTAAGCATTTATTATGGTATATTAAATATTAGTAAAAAGAGCACACATGGCTCTGAAAGATAGGAAACCCTAGCTAGGAAATAGAAGAGAGATAAGAGAGAAAATGGGAAATTCTAATGGGCTGCGTCTGCTCTCACCTACTTCCCATGCCAGAGAGAGTGAGTGTCTGTGCCAGCTTGCTGCGAGCATGAGCAGAGCCTGACCATACACATTGTTCAAAACTAATTGGGAAGCATCACTCAAATCTATTGGTTCACTACATTTGAGGGTGGTCCATGAGTAGAATGTGCTGAGGTCAGAGTTCAGAGAACACAACCTCTGGTGGGAACAAGGCTTTCAAGTAGGTATGGTTTTGAGTGAGATAACTTCCTGAATTTGAGGTGACCTTAAGAAAGGTCAGGCCAGGCTCAGCAGGGTCTCTAGGGAGCTAAAACACAGTTTTAAAAGAAAAACAAACCCCATGATAATAAAAAACCCATTTGATTAATTCCAAATGTGGATGTAATATCCTAAAAGAAGCTTTATGGCAACAATTGCCGTTGGCCATTCAAAGCCAGGTTCGCTTGGTAGCATTCTTCCTCTGAGGGAATCTTTCTAGATTTGGTGCTTTAGTTTGTCAGGAACCTTGGGTCTGCCGTGTTGGATAGCTCTCTGGTCATAGCTGCCAGTTTTTCTCTAGCAAGGTTGGAGCGGTTCAGCAGTCCAGGAAGAGCCTGCAGGGCTTTTCTCCTGGGGCATGAGTGAGGGGTTGGGCGGAGAGGGGGTGGTGCGGTTTGGGAGGCCATTGTTTTTCTGGTTAGTCCTTCAGAAGTCATTGGGCCATGGAGCTGGTGCCAGTTCTAAGACATGCGTTGAGTGAAGGAATGCAGCATGTCTGGGTCAGCTCCATGCTCTCCATGTAGCTAGTGAGCAAACCACTTGTATTTCTTCCTCTTGTCTCAAAACCAGTTTTGGACCTGACTAGGAGACAGGTGCTGCTGAGATGTCAGGGTTTCCATACCATCGGCTATGAGGTGTCTATTGGCCTTGAAATGATCTGTGAAGGCTTGGCGTTGGTAAGGTGAGAAGGAGACAGGCAGATAAAAACAGGCTCTTGACAAAAAGCTTCATGGGGTTCTGGGATTTCTCTCTTCATTGTAAAAATTGGAACGTTGATCAGATGGCTTGCCAGCTTGAAAATTCTTCCACATTGAGTTCATGATCAAAGTCTGGGAAGGAGTTGTGGAGAGACAAATACATATCTCTGGACTCCAGGTCAAGGGAAAAAAAATGAACAAAAGACTTGGGTCTTCATTGCTTCCTTCAAGAGCTGTTCAATTCTAAGAGAACTTGAACTGACTTCTCTTCAGTCATGTCTGACTCTTCATAACCTTATGGACCAAAGCTTCTTCTGTTGTCATATCTTTCAGCATTTTTATACTGCACATGGAACTTTCTTGGCAAAGATGGAATGGTTTGCCATTTCCTTCTCCAGTGGATCACCTCTTGTTAGGAGTTCTCTACTGGGGCCTGTCAGTCTTGGGCAACCCTACAGGAGATAACTCATAGTTTCACTGAGCTACTTAAGCCCCTCAACCACAAAAAGGCAGTGATCCAGGAGGCTCTTCCAACTTTCAATCTCTGATCCTGCAATGCAGTTTACACACAAAAAAGCCTCTAGAAAAAATAAGTAAGCCCTGGTAAGAGCAGCTAGGTGATACAGAGAATAGAGTGCTAGGCCTAGAGTCAGGAAGACTTGTCTTCCTCAGTTCAAATGTGGCCTCAAACACTTACTACCTCTGTGACCATGGAAAGTCACTTAACCGTGTTTGCTTCATTTTTTCATCTGTAAAATGAACTGGTGAAGGAAATGACAAATCACTCCAGTATTTTTGCCAAAAATCCCAACCAAATGGGGTCACAAAGAATCAGAAATGGCTGAAACGACAGAATAACAAAGCATTGGTTTAAAAAAATTGTAGAAGCTATGGCATGATATTCTTAGGAGATCCCTCTAAAATAAGTATCCATTTATCTGGAAGCAATTTGCATTTAATTTTCAGATCAATTTGTGTTTACATATATACATATCGAAGAGACCTTTATCTACATTCTGATTCTTGAATGACCATTCAGCATTCATTTAAACTTTATTTTGTAAGGACTCTGTTTCAAACTGAACTGTTGAAGGGAGGAAAGAGAAAGGCCTATTAAAAACCACCCTGCCTCTTAGTAATGCCCTCCAAGCTGTGTTTCTGACTCTCTTGAGCTTTATCACCATTTGAATCTTCCTTTTATGCAGTCTTATCCACTCTTCCATTAGATTGTCTTGGAGGGCAGAAACTGTCTTACTTTTTCCCTTTATTTGTATCCCAAGTGCTTAGCACCATGCCCAGCCCATATTAAATGCTTAATGAATGCTTCTTACCTTGCCTTTTAGACATTTTGTGCTGTAGCTGCAGAGATCAAATATGACCCAGCCTTCACATTTAAAGTGCCTATAACATAGTAAGCTTGTGAAAATTAGATAAATACAGAAAATAACTATATTGGAGAATAAAATGTAAGTTGATAAGAGAGATCCCCACAGAAAAAAGAGAGAAAAACAAATAAATAAGCAAATAAACAAACATGTGAATGAATAGATGAAAAAATAAATGAATGAACAAATAATTGAATACATAAATAAGTGGATGAATGAATATGTGCTATATAAGATTCCAAAAGGGAAAGCTCATTTCTGGCTAGTACCTTGAGGGAAGGTTTCATTGACATGGGCCTTGAAACACCCCATCATTCAGTTCAAAAAGATTTTCTTTCCTTTTACTTCATCCAGATACATAAAAGGTCACTAATGGGCTTGCTAAAGACACCTCATCTGAATTCTCTCTAAATGAAAAATGCATATTTCTGGAGGACAAGATAACATTGCTCAATTAGTCCAGTTTTTCTCAATACCAACAAGTTCTTTGATCTTCCATGTCCATTTAGTTCTGAATGGACTAGAGGGCACCTCAAAACACTTGGTTTCCACTGGTAGCTATCTTTCTCTGATAATAGGTTCAGTATTCCTATTTGTTATTTATGACATACAGACTGCCACTTTACCATCCATTGCTTCTATACTAATCAATCACTGCTTTTTGTAATCTCAAATCTTAAAGCTAAAGAAGTTCCATTAAAATGGAGAAGGTCTTATGTCCCTATATCATTCAGACCCTTCAGAGAAAAGAAAGAATGTGATATTCACATACATGAGAGAAATCAAGCCAAAATGTGCAGTATAATGGCCCTAAGACAGATCTGAAAATATAGAAAATGAATGAAACTAATTTGAATATAAAACATTCTGATGAGAAATTGGAGTTGGCATTGCTGATATGTATAACATAGGTTATCTGGAGGGAAGGGTCAGTCTGGGCATTTAGGATTTGTCTTTTGAGTCAGAAGACAAATCCTATGCACCTGCACTTTCCAAATTTTAGAAGAATAATTTTTTTACAGTAGTATACAGAATTTGCTCACCTGATTGAGTCATGTGTCCTCATGGGAATTAAGTAATTAACAGGTGTCATATTCTTGGCAAATATAAGGCACCACCCAAATACTGAGTTTCATTGTGTTTTGTTTTGTGTTGTTTTGGGGGTTGTTTGTTTTGGATTATTTTAGTTTCTACAAGATATATTTAAAAAATCTAATGGTATGTATTACTATCTGTGATGAGACTATAACACATTCTCAAAATGGTGATTTATTGTTCATGAAGTCCAAAATTATTAATGCTAAGATGATTTACTGAGTAACCTATTTCCAGATTCAAGTTCATAGGACTGTTTCTGAACATGCAAGGCCCCTGTAGGCACTTGAAAAGATGTAGAAGTGACTCTTTCACTGTCTTTAAAGAGCTTATAGATGACCACACAGTCATAATTGAATTTCCTAATTTCAAAGACTTGGTGTTTTCAAATAAATCTTAGCCCCAAAGGAGTTAATTTGCTTTTATTTAAGTACATTTGGACACAGACATATTTTATTCACCTGCAGCTTTATCACAGCTTTCTAGAAGGTAAAAAGAAATAATTGTAACATGACCTCATCTGTGTTATCTTTTTTTTCTTCTGTGTTATCTTACCAGAGTGTTTTAGAATTAACCCAACCATATCTGACATCTGGGTAAATGCTTGATTAGTGAAATTTCATCTTCATTTTTTCTTAAACTTTTTTTTGGGGGGCAGGGCAAGGAGGGTTAAGTGACTTGCCCAGGGTCACACAGCTAGCAAGCGTCAAGTTTCTGAGGCCAGACCTGATTTCAGATCCTCCTAAATCCAGGGCCAGTGCATTATGCACTGCGCTATCTAGCTGTCTCATCATCTTCATTTTTTCAACAATGACTTTTAACTCTTTTTTTTCTTGTGACTTTTATTCTGAATGAAAGACTTGATGACTCCAAGTAAAATTCCTATGTGGCACAAACTTTTCCATGAATTGTGGGAATGATGGTCTAGAATTTTTACTATGAACCACATCTCCACAATATCACCCCAACATGGAATAAGTCTTTTAACCTTCCTGGGCCTCAGTTTCCCTATTGGTAAAATAAAGAGGTTATGCTAAATGACCTCTGGTGTCTTCTCCAAATATAAATCTAAGAATTTATGAACTCTTTGACAAGTCCTGAAAGCAGATGAACAACCACTGCCTTTTTAGCTCCATCTGGCCAAATTATAATATTGAAAACTTAAAAAAAATAAAATTGACAAGTTGATAGAATTTAATGAGTAAACCAAACAGTTGTCGCAGGATAGATATATTATTCATCTTCTTGCAGGGTTAGGAAACCATGTTGGTTCTGGTTTGTATTTTGAAGAGAGTTAGATTTGTGGAGAAAAAAAATTAGGCAGCTCTCAGGATGATTTATGAATAGGTCTCTGATGCATAAAATCTCATTTTCTTTAGTGCATTTGTCAAAAGATTACTCACAGTGTTTCTTGTGCGCTACTTGGCTTGTATCATACACCAAGCCTCCTGTGAGGGCAGGGGAGTTTTACAAAAATTTCTGACAGGTCTTGGGATAAGGGTATTTGACTGATGCATTTGTTGTACTTCTCTTAACTCCTGCACTATGAACTTTACAACATGGTTTCTTTCTCTGCATAGTAATGCCCAGGTCTTCATGTGCAGATGAAGTGAAGTTATAAAACTCAGCAAGTCATTCAATTAGGATTCATCTGACAAGCGATACTTTGTCTTTTTTGTGCTAACCCAGGAACAGTGAAGAGACAGCATCTTGTTTGCCATTCCAAAAATATGCCCTCATAGAATAAAAATTACATAGACTTTTTGCTGGGTTCAGCATAATATGAATTTAGTATGCAGAAGATAGATGAGAGTTTTTTTTTTCTAAGAGGGCTGAAAAAGCTTTAAAATTATTTACTGTCTTCATTATCATTAGGAAGCAAACATCATCTGAACTATCTCTTTGCCTTTTTATGGCTAAAAGTTTATTTTAAGATTCATAATTTTTAAACATCACTTGTTCTTGCTTAGAATATGCATGGTATATGAAGAGAGAAATTTCCAATAGTCTATTGCTTTAGCAAACAATTGCTAAGAGGAATTGAGAACATACTCCCCCATCCCCTTAACAGAATGCTTATATTGGCATCTTGGGTACAGTATTTGAAATCCATTCATTATTCATAAGGATTATGAATTTATATGGATTGGTGTGGATTTATTAATTTATATGGATTTATGTAGCATGAACATTTAAGCTAAAAATCCAATTGCTTACTTTTAGGGTAATTGTTATAATTTATTTTAATTCTAAATTTAATATTCTTGTTGGTAAGATATCATGTAAATATTTCCTGGCGACCAACATTTTTGAGGTTGGCAGCTTTAATAAGTCTCTCAAGAATGTTACATGTTCCCCTACGTGTTGCTTAATTGTACAGTTTGAATATTCATCTGACATCTTAGGAAGAATAAATGCATTAATCTTACAGGCTTCATCTCCTGCTTCTTGAACTCATTTTTCAGTTTTGAGCAAATTAGGAGAAAAACATTTTCTTGTATAAATATGCATTTATAGAGTACTCTTGGAATAATGTCTTGCATTGTTTCTATCATATAAGTATCTGGGGGAAATAGATATATTTCTAATATATAGCTTTGGATATTATAAAATGTTCTGTATATAAGATTATATTCACAACTTGTGAGAGGTTGGGGAAAACTTGCCTGGAATGTAAGCTGTTTTAAAGAAGAAAAACTGGAGGAACTCATGAGCCAGGGGAAAAAATAATGCAACTTAGTTTATTCTCACTTTAAAATATACAGCTTCCAACTGATTGCAAATCCTAGAGAGACCTCCTTCAAAGAATCTTTTCACCTGACACCCCAGAGAGTCAATTTTGATACAAGGAAGTCAATAGAAAGAGAAAGTTTGAAAGTATATGTAAATCTCAACATTCAATTCATTTCTTCAAAGTAACAGTTTTATTATGAAAGGAGCTTATTTGCAAATTTCTAAAATATTTGTTATGGCTAATGGCTAAATATGGGTCATCCCACACAAAGGGGTCAACACTTTTGCCTTAGTAAACTTGAACAGCAGATATTGGGATCAAAGATCTAATGCAGAAAGGGATCTTATACACCATCTAAGTAAACTTGTTGTTTTACACATAAGAATAGTGAGCCCCATGGAGTTCATGACTTCCCAAAGGTCATATAGATAGTCACCATGAGAGGCAGAATTTGAACCCAGGTCATTGATTCCAGAGCAGGAGCTTTTTCCCAGTATATTATGCTTCCTCCTTACTGATAAAAGCAGCAGTTAATGATTTTACCATTGATTAAAATACCAATATTAAAAAGTAATAAATGTTTGTATTGTTTGGAATTGTGATTAGCCTTTAAGGCACTTCAGAACCTCCATCCAAACTATCAAAGGAGTTAATAAATGCAAAGTGCTTTGCAAATCTTAAAAATAAAATAAAACTTCATAAATGCTAGTTGTTGTTGTGGATCATTATAGCCTCATTGGACATTAGTTACACACTGAGATCAAGGAAAATTAATCTTCTTTCTATTCTTCAAACAGGGAACTTATTCGATTTCCAAATTCTTGCTCTGGTTATCACAAGTGCAAAGAACCCACTCCTTTTTACATCTCTTCCTCCTGGAGGTCCTCTCTTCCTTCATTATGAAGCTAACATTCTAAGTGGGATCTTTCCTGATTCTCTTAATTACCAGTGCCTTTCCTCTCAAATTACCTTGAATTTAATTATTTATTTTTATTATTCTCTTTATATTAGTTCCTTATACACATATGTGTTGCTATCTTCCAAGTTAGAGTACAAGCTTTGTGAGAATAAGGCTTATTTCATTCTTTGTATTTTCATCCCAAGGACCTAGCATAGTTCCTAGAACATGGCAGATTGCTGAATGATTGTTGTTGTTGTTGTTTTTCTTCATTTATGTATTGTGGTATGTCAGGGATATGTGTAGATGGTATACCTTAATATAAATTACTTCCTATTATCAGGAAATCATAAGTCTTTGGATGCCTGGGGATTACACAACTCCTTTTTCTTATATGGAAGTATTTACTGGAATTGGTGCTTCCTAAAATCACTGGCAAGTTATTTTATCTCCCTGAGCCTCAGTTTCTTCATCTCTAAAATGAAGTTTATTGAACTGGATGATGTTAAGGATATCTTTTAGTTCTAATTAATCTAATTCTATTTCTTAGTGCTTTAGGGGTCATTGATGAACCACAATAAGGCACCTTTTCCATTTTAGTCAGAGAGTCCTAGTTAGTTAATCCCTAAATTTGAGTTGTTTCTTTATTTTGGGGTTTGAGAGATTTGTCTTTGATATATTACAATAGAATCTATCTATAAGAATGAGAGAGAGAAAAAGAGATAGAGAGAAAGACAGAGACAGAGAAACAGAGAGAGGTACAGAGAGAGACAGAGGCAGAGAGAGAGAGACAGAGACAGAAAGAGACAGAGAGAGAGAAAGACAGAGACAGAGAGAAACAGAAACAGAGACATGCAGAAACCCAGAGATAGACAGAGAAAGAGAAAGAGAGAAAAACACAGAAAGAGCAATAATTTCTCACTTTTTGCTTCTAGCCAGTCCAAAAAGGGGGGGGGTGTAGATTAAAAAAAAAAAACGAGGATAAGAGCTTAGCCACTGTTTTTCTTTTTTTGCTTGTTGTTGTTTGTTTGTTTGTTTACTGCCAATCCAAAGACCAAAATAGACAAGAAATCATGGAGTTTGCTAACTTACCCAAAAAAATCCAAATAAAAAGCAACATTGAATAAAATGATAAATTATTTTTAAAAAGATAGCTACCTGTGGAATATCTCTCAATCGACAGGAATCACAATCAGCATCACACAAAAAATTAGATTCCCACCTCCCTCCATCTACTACAAAAAGTCACATGGGACCAGTGGAAACAAACCCATCCATTTTTTTTAAGGTCATACCTTAAATAACTTAGAATTTAATTCAATTCAACCAACCCTAACTAAACACCTACTGTGCATATCACTGAAAAAAATGGTAAACTGCAATCTTTTTTCTCAAAAGTTTGCATTCTACCAATGGAAGAAAATGACAGATTCATAGATTTTAAAATATTTATAAAATAATAGATGGAGAGTGAAACAAAGGGGAGATCCAGACAGATTTTTCTAGGAAAGTTGAAAGACTAGAGAGATGAATTTCAGGTGGAGGGAGAGAGGAAGGTTTTAAAGAGGAGTTGGCACCTGAGTTGAGCATTTAATGAAGATTTTTAGAGATAGATTTGAGGAGGGAGCAATGTGGAATGATTTGCCCAAAGGAATGAAGGTAGGAGATGGTTGTGAAATTCAATGAATATCTTGTTAAGTTAGTGAGCTGGGAAGGGGAATAATGAAAAAATATATATATATGTAAATTATATATCATATGTATTATAAATATATATAAAACAAACATATATGTGTGTGTGTATATGTATATGTGTGTATATATATATATTGAGAGAGAGAGAAAGAGAGAGAGAGAGAGAGAGAGAGAGAGAGAGAGAGAGAGAGAGAGAGAGAGAGAGAATTTGTTTGGAACCAGACTGTGAAGAGCACTAAATGCCAGACAAGTGTATCTTAAAAACAAAATGAATAGGGGGCCATTGAAAATACTTAGGAAGAATATATTTTAGTTGTGTGAAGGATGGGGAGTAGGGAGAAGAAAACACAGTCACAGTTCAAGCAAGTCACTAAGGACCCTAATTTATTTTATTCAAGTCAAAAAATATTGAGTACCGCTATGTGCTCAGCATTTTGTTTCGTTGCTAGTTGTAATGAGAAATCCAAGGGAAGTGTAATGTTCTTCCCTTAAGGATTCACAAGAGAGATGGGGAAATGAAATACAAATGCATAAAATAACTAGAGAGCAAGATAAAGCAAGCAAAGTCAGTACTGAAAGAAATCAAAGGGGGAGAACAATTTAGGATGAAGTCATCAGGGAAGGATCCATAGAGTTTGTAGGATTGCAAGTTAAATCTTAGGGAAGTGAGGGGTCAGTCAGAGAAAAGATGGGGCAGAATCTTAGAAAAGAAAATTAGTATAAACATGCTAATGTGCAGAGTATTTGATGGAATGATTATGGATATTGACCTAGGATGATCACAGTGTATAATATTGAATATTTTTTAGGTCATGATTTTAGTTAGTTAAGGTGAGGGCCTTTATAAAGCTTCTTGAATTACAGAAGAGAGTAAGTTTATTGAATATTGGTAATAAGGGACAATTGAAGGTTCAGGAGATGAAGAGTGACAGAATGAAAGTGGGTAACATTACAAAGAAGAGAATGGAAGACTAAAGGATTAGTGGCCAAGAGACCATATAGGAGGTTTGACATTAATCATCATTTTAAATGTTCATTTTAGCTCTTTGGAAAGAATGCTGTATTTATGGTTTCATAAATTGAGTTTCAAACCTAGCTCTGCCACTTAGGACTACCAAGATGATTTCAAACAAATTATTTAACCTTTCTAGGCCTCATTTTTTTGTTATATAAAATAAAGTGGCTGTACTTCAAAGAACCCATCTAGTTCCAAATCTGAGATCCTGTGGTTGAAACCTTTGATATAACCTAGATAAAGCCAATTTATTCATTTTATTCAAATAACCAATCTAAACCTCCGTTTTCTCTTCTTGAAAATGGGGATATTGAAATAGATGATATCCAAGGTTCTTTGCAACTCTTCATTTTTACTATTTTTATTTTGGTCTGTGTTTTGTTTCTGTTTTTGTCTTTGTTCTAATAAGAAATTTGTTTTCTGATTTGAGATATGTCTTTGTATCTACAGTGGCTTTAAATCTTGTTTGACTAACATTAAAATATTTTCGTCCACATTTGATACTCTACTATCTATAGCTGTCATTAAACATTAAACAGAAAAAGTACTTATTTGTTTGATATTTTTACTATTCCCAATGGACACACTAGGTTTCTATATTATTCATTCTGTTTGTTCTGAAGTAGGAGAAATAAGTTTGGCTTGTGTAATGGCTTCCTTTTTCTAATTCAAATATACATGTTCAAATAGTTTAAAGTAGTGTGGTGTGTATAGATAGATGGATACATAGATATCTCATCATCTGTCTATATTATATATATATTTATAGAGAGAGACATATACACGTATGTGTATGTCTATTTATGTATGTATATTTACACACACTGTGTATATAAATGTACACTTACATACTTTCTATTTTGAGGCACCATGGTAGAGTGGATTGAAGCCTGGTTTGGAATCAGAAGACTTTTGTTCAAATCTTGACTTTGACATATCCTGATTGTGTGATCCTGGGCAATTCACAATCTCACAGTGCCTGAGGCAACTCTCTAAAGATATAAACAGCACTACAGGTGCCAAGCTACATTTAGCAGAGGTAGTTCTATGAAATTATTGTTCTTACATGAAAAGACATGTATAGAGATTTTACATATTAATACATGCATGTGTACACACATGTATAGCTACATCTGTTATTATACCAATATGATGTTATTAATAAATGACTGTAAGAATCATGCCCATAGGTAAAATGGATACGAAGGCATCTTCAGCAAAATCATGTCCTCCAGAAAACATCTTGACCCAATTCCTTGTCGTCAGGACAAGGAACAGAGAAAAAGAAAGGGCTTTGAAAGAATCATTCTTTAAGGAACCAGTGTAGCTATAATTTAATGTAATCCCTTAATTTTACAAATGAAGAAACTGTGGCACATATGTGAATGCCTTCCCATAGTCAGGTTTTTGCACAAGTAAAACTAGTACTTTCACCTTGTTTGTTCTTTTTGATTGTACTATATACATTGTGTCTTAGAATTGAAGACACAATGAAGACACACCTATTGAATTTACATGGATTTGAATGACTACTTATCTTAACCATGCTTGAGGGTCCAATGATATCTAAAGTTCTAGAGCATAAGTATCCTAAAGAACATATGATTTTGTATTCATTTTTTAAATAATATTTTCTATTCAAAATCTTATGTAAAGATTCCTTTAAGACTCTAGAAAAAATTCCTCTTCTGAGACACTCCCTGAGACTGAAAAAAGTCATGTTATCCTAACCTATTTCCTATGTAGAATTATAGAATTATAAGTTTTTAAAGCCAGACAGGACCTAGAATGCAATAGAATACTTGCTGGCATATTTTTAGCATTTTAAGGTTTGCAAAGTACTTTACAATTGTTCTCATTTGAGCATCACAACAACCCTGGAAAGGTAGCTGTTGTTTTTGTCCCCAGTTTATAGTTGAGGAAATTGAGGCAGACAGTGATTAAGTGCTTTGTTCAGGGTCACAGAGCTCATATTATCTGAGGCTGAATTTGAATTCAGTTCTTCCTGACCCTGGGTCCCCTGAGTTACCTAGCTGCCTCAAGTTAATCTGTTTACTAGATTGCATGCTTCTCTTAATAATATACTGTTTTATTTATCTTTGCATCTCCCTCATTCTCTAGGACATTGCATTACCTAGATAGTAAGTACTTAATAAATATTTTTGAGTAAATTAATAAATGAATCTTGTCCTTTATTTTATGGATGGGGAAATTTAGGCCTATTGATGTCAAGGACATTTCTCAAGATCATACAAGTCGTGGATACCAGAAATAGGATCAGAACCTAGTTTTCTGTAGTTTATGACTTTGGGTGAGGTATTTTTCAGGAAACTAGTAGCTCTCTAGCCTTCAGAGGGAACTAGGTGATTCAGTTGATAGAATGCTGGCCTCAGAGTTAAGACCCAAGTTTAAATTGAGCCTCACAACTACCTTGGCAAACTTCACCTCTCTCTGCCTGCCTCAGTTTCCTCTACTGTAAAGGGTATATAATAATAGTACCTACCTCACAGGGTTATTATGAGGATAAAATAAGATAATATTTGTAAAGTGCTCAGCACAGTGCCTGGCATATATTAGAAACTATATAAATGCTTAAAGAAATAGTACATGAGCTATTTTCGTTCATTCATCCAACTTTTTTCCTTATCCTGCTGAAGTTTTAGGAGAATACACAAAAAGCAAAAGAAAGTAGCCTGTGGGGAGGAAAATATGCATATTTATGTACATATGCACATACAAGACATATATAAAGTATGGATGTGGGAGGTAGCTAGGTGGCTCAGTGGATAAAGCACCACCCCATTCCTGGGTTCAGGAGGACCTGAGTTCAAATCCAGCCTCAGACACTTGACATTTACTGAGTGACCCTGGAAAAGTCACTTAACCCTTATTGTCCTGCAAAAAAACCACCCTCCCCCCCAAAAAATAAAGTAAGGATGTGCCTCTTTCTGTCCAGCTTGTGAAAACTTCTTTATTTTTACCTGCAAATTAGAAAAAGAAAGGATAACTTCAAGGCAAAACGTAATGATATTTGAGAGAGTATTTGATGATAGCTAGGGGCTAAGGAAAAGAAGAGAAAAAGGAAAGGCCAATATCCCAATAGGGTGGGACTGTTCTCTCACAATTATATTCAAGAAGTATTTTTTGAGTACCAACTATGTGTCAAGTCAAATATGAAATATGGTATCATATGTGTTCCCTGCCCCACCCTACAACCCATAAATTTATAACCTTGGTAATGATATAAAGATCATAGAATCATTGATTTATAACTGGAGATGACCTTAAGGGGTATCAAGTCCAATTCTTTCATTTTATTTATTAGGAAGCTGGGGCCAAGAAAAACTGACTTACCTAGGATCACATGGACAAGAAAAGCATGAGGCAGGATTTGAATCCAGGTGTTTTTGACTCCTAGCCTAGAACTCAGTTTACTTCATCATATTGCCTCTTTAATATGTATCCAGTAAGGAATTTCAGAATAGTACAGGGATAATATTTGAGAAAATGATAAACTCTAAATTAGTACTGATATATTACATAAAGTGGTCAGGAAGGGAGAGAGATTATCATTGGCTGATGTTAACAGGGAAACCTTGAGGAAGAAGGTGAAACTTGAGTCCTTTCTGGAGGAATGTGAGTAGCCTCTAGGCACACAGAAAAGTGCATGGGACATTCCAATTAGAGGATACACTACAGCAGGAGGATGACAATGAGCTTGGCAAGGTTAGGAGACATACTAACTTTGTATATAATACAGCCTGATTTTACATATGGGATAAAGAGACATTGTTTACTGAAATATACAATCTGAAAATGCATTTTATCCTTTGGCTTTGTCATTTTTTAAACTATAGATTATGAGCTAAAGTAGTAAAACAAACAATAAATCTTCCCCCAAAAGTAGTTTTCCCTTTGACCTCCAATCAAGTTCTGAACAGTAGTAAGAATCTGTATGGATATTGGGATATTGGTCCTTTTCCTCATAGATATTGGCTTGGATTGATGTGTGTCATGATCATTATTTACATGGAAAATATAAGTGTTAGAGAAAAACTGGCTTTACCCTAAGTTACAATATAAATTGACCTAATGCTCTGGCTTATCACTCAATACGTCTGCCTTCTACCTTCATATTCTATAGAAGCAATGTAACTTAGAAAGAACTTTCAGAAGACCAGGAGTCTTGGTTCTCATACTTATTTCCTGTGTGACCTTAGTCAAGAAACAACCTTTCTGAGACTATTTCTTTATCTTTAATATGAAGCTTATTGTTTCCCAGCCTATTGTGCTAGAAAAGGAGGGAGGTATGAAAATTTTGGAAACTTCAAATTACCACATATCTTTAATGGATTATTATTCAATTTGTGAATAATCATACATGCATATATGGCTAGTCTGAATTTCTGTTTTCACTGTGATACTTTTGCGTGTTATATTAATGATATTTTCTGATTAACTAAAGCATCGTATAGCCCTTCTCTTTAACACCCCGTCCAAAAAAAAAAAATGACAAACACAGGAAAGTTTAGCAGTAAACAAAATGGAGGATATAGGTCTGGCCATGCATTAAGTGCACACACACACTCAAATTTTCTGTTAGTGTGAGTTATTCTAAACCCTGAAAAAGACTACCAAGAGTCATCAAAATTGATGTGCTAATTATTAAGTTTTTATCAAGTGCTGCTGACCGTGTTCTCACCCCTCTGGATCTATAGGGGTTTCCAAAATGAATGGATGGATGGATGGATGAATGAATGAGTAAATGACACATTCTCTGCCTCAAGTAATATATGTTCTACCTGGAGAATTGTGACGAATATATGTAAAACAGAATTAGAAATGCTAATCAGTATATAATTAAGTGCAAAATTGTGTAAGTGCTATAGAAATTCAGAGAAAACCACTATTGTGTGTTAGAGTAGAAGAGTCAGGCTTCTTAAAAGAGATGAACCTCCATGGAACCAAGTCAAATCAACAAGAATACATTAAGCACTATCTACTGGAATGATAAATAGAAAGAAAGGCTGTTTGCCTTTCCCTGTTCTCAAGGAGCTCACAATACATTGGGGAAGAAACATATGAATAACTATGAACAAATGAGATACATACAGGAGAATTTGAAGTGTGATAGTGTCAGAGGGAAGACATTAAGGTTTAGGAAGGCTGTGAAATGCTTATTGCCTAAGGTGTGACATTAACTGAGACTTGAAGGAAGTCAGAGAATCTTAGAGGCACAGATGATGAAGAAGAGCCCCTGGAAATGCTCAAAATTGGGAGATGGAGTGTTGGTTATAAGGCCAATGTATCTGGATCACAGACTATATGGAGTAAAATGCAATAACACTGAAAGGCACTGGTATAACCTTCCTTTTGATTCTATTTAAAGAAAAAAATAATTAAAGATAAAAATTGAGAATTGGATATTATACTATTTCATCAAAACCCTTAGTTTAGGGGCAGCTAGGTGGCGCAGTGGATAAGCACCGGCCCTGGAGTCAGGAGGACCTGAGTTCAAATCCGGCCTCAGACACTTAACACTTACTAGCTGTGTGACCCTGGGCAAGTCACTTAACCCCAATTGCCTGACCTAAAAAAAAAAACAAAACAAAACAAAACAAAACAAAAAAAAACCCTTAGTTTAAAAAACACAAAGTCATCATATGTCATAGATATGCTCTTTCCTATCAGTTAGTTTTTAAACTTTGCTGCCTGTTGCTCTTTGGTTTCTCCTCTTGTTTTTTATCAGAATTCTAAAGTTTGCATACTTTCTAATAATGCCTAAACCTAGAGTATACCATAACCCAGCCCATAAAACCTGGGGAAGATTTTGAGTCACTCTACCTGGAAGGTATCCCTTCAATCATACATAAAAAACAAGCACAATAACAATGTAACGAAGATATTGAAAAGAACGATTATAGTTTAAAAAGAAAGAAAGAAGGAAAGAAAAAACTGGTGGCCCATAGAGCCCTCTAAAGGAAATATTATTTCACAGAGTGGGGGAAAAAGCTGCCCAGATTATGGCCACTGGGATTTATGAATTGTGTCTGAACATCTCTGATGGTCAGTTATCACATTTCTCCTTGATGTGGGTTAGCTGCATGTTTGCGGAGTAGGTTAAGATGTAATCCATTATTTGTGAGGATTGTTAATAGTAGTATTAAAACTTATGAAAGAGTACTGGATTTGGGGTCAGAGGACTTGGATATCAAGCCTAGATTTGCTATTTATTGCTTATGTGTATTTAGGCAATTGATTTTATTTTTCTGTATCATAATTTCATTATAAAGTGGGGGAGATTGGCCGACATTGTCTCAGATTCAGAGGTGATGGAACCAGCTTTTAACAGAGCTGATTATTAAATTTTCAGGGTAAGCATTCACACTTCAGAAATCAGTAAACACTACAAATTAGGACCTTATATATATTGTTTTGGTGATTGTCTCAACTTAATAAAGTGATGGAAAAATTTTAATGCAGTCTAAACTTTAAAATCTACTATAAAAACATCTCCCCCTTCCACCTCCCCCCAAAAGCTGTTTGTTAATTATCCAAAATACTCATGCTTAGATCCATTCTAGCTCTAGAGCTATGATCCTATTAATTGGCTCACTTGAATGGATTAGAAGGACAGGTAGGTGGCACAGTAGATAGAATGCCAGATCTGAAGTCAAAAAGACTCATGTTCAAATCCAGCCTTAGACACTTACTAGCTTTGTGACCCTTGGAAAGTCACATTATCCTGTTTGCCTCAGTTTCTTCATGTGTAAAATGCACTAGAAGGAAATGGCAAACCACTCCAGTATCTCTGCCAAGAAATCCCCCAAATCCAACTGAAAGGACTAAATAACAACAATCAATTAGTAGAGTTTATGGAGGGCAAAGGAGAAAAGAGAACATTTTGAGGAAGGGGAGGCAGAACATAATAAAAAGAAAAATAATTGTGATATGTTTTCTGAACAGTAAGATGAGTTTGAGTGTAAGATTCATAGAATTACAGAATCTGAGGGTAAGAAAGAGACTCAGAGATCAATTGGTTCTGAAAAGAAATCTCTTCTATACTAACCTTAAGGAGTATCCCCTCAAAGACTTCTTTTATGAGAAATCCATTAATTTCCAAGTCAAACCATTCTTCTTTTATATAGCTGTACCTGTTAGGAACTTCTCCAAGTTATTTTCATTATTGTACAAAGGAAAGAAAAAAACACAACATAATTGTGAATGAGAGATTAAAAAAAACACAATTTGGTTTCTGAAGTTAGATTGTACATAGAATAAATTAATGGATACTACAAAAAATACTATATGTATTATTCCAGATTTTTTAAAATATTGTCATCATAGAAATTAAAGTCCCTCAATTGTTGGAATATTTTTCTTTGACTATCATATTTTTTCAAGTTTGCTATGTTTAGTTTGAAGAGCATGTTACAGATATCTCCATCCATCATCAAACATTTATTAAGTACCTGTGTGAAGTACTGGAATACAGAAACAAAAGCAAACCTGCCCTCAAGGAACTTACATTCAGAAGGGAGAGACATTATTCACATATATCCTGAAAGAATATTCAGAATCTCTACAAAATAAATCCAAATTATTTTTTGGTGGGGAGGACAAGAACTGCTGAAGGGACAGGAAGGAGCATTGTGTGTGTCAATGAGCATCAAGCAGTCAGGGTTACACTGTAGACTGCATGGGAGTAATGTGTAAGGAAATTAAAAAGATAGGAAGGATCCAGATCAGGAAGAGCTGTCAATGCCAAACAGAGGAGTTTATATGTGATCCTAGAAGTATTAGACAGATGTTTGAGTGCTAGAGTGCAGTGAGTAGGAAGTAGCATAGTCAGTTCTTCTTTTAAAAATCAGGAAAAAGTTTTCATTCACCTCTCTTTACTGTATGGTATAGATGAAATTAATTAAGTGTAAGGTAAAGAGCACTGCCTGAAAGGAGTCCAGATTCTAGTCTAGAGTTAGCTCTGCCACTAATTAGTTGTATGTCCTTCAACAGATCACTGTCCTTTCTAAGGCTATTTCTAAATCTCCAAAATTAAGGAGCAGAATGATCTCTGATATTCCTTCCAAATTTAATAATTCTATCATTCTTTGGAGAAAGGAGGATGTCAGTATGAACAGATATCCACAATTAAACATTGTCTTGATTAATGAAGGAAAGACCTATCAACAAGGCCTTGACTCCTTGGTCAATAAATGAGATGAATATGCTTCCAGATATTCATATACCTGAGAGAACTCCAGTTTTTAACTCCCTCAATTAATCTGTCAGTGGCCATACATCAGATTTATATGGCTTTTTGAAGCTGCTATGATTGTTTTCTTATTTACACTACTGAAATTCTGGATCACAGAAATGCCATGATTTCTCTTTCCCCAATGGGTATGATAACCACAAACTGTTTCTTGGTTTCTTCTCACAACTCCCTACAGTAACTAATTGTTAGTGACTTTGAGCATTTCTTGTACTTTGAATCTTTGCAGCTCTAAGACAGATAATGAAGGAAATTTAACATCAACTGCTCTTGGTTCAGAAGTAAGAAGTAACATTATTATCTGATTTCCCTACAAAAACTAGATTGTACTTACCATGAGGGCAGGGACCTTCTGTCAAAGCTAAGCTTTACAATTATGCACATGTATATTGCATGTACATAGTTATTTAACATGTAGTGTTCTCCATTGAAATGTGAACCCATTGAAGGCTAAGACATGTAGCACAATTCCCGGCACATAAGGCTTAATAAATATGGTTGACTGACTGCCCTGGGCCTTAGAGGTACTTAATTTAAAAGTATTTGTATTTGAATTTACATATAGCTAGCTCCCCCTGTTTCCTGTAGGCTATATGCCTTTCTTTTCATGCATAGAGAATGCGTGTATATTCATTTTGAAAATTTAATTTCCTTAATATAATCCTCTTTTTTCCCCTCCCAATCATTTTTTTTTGTTGTATTTGTCTTTAAAGTACCTTTCCTTCCCTCTTCTTTTCAAACTGGATGCAATTACTTACCTGTTATAATCTGTAGACTATGAACTCCTACACATTGCTTTTAGTTCCTTCTATAACAAGATTGCTTTAGTAGGAAGGATAATGAATTTAGAGTCAAGAAATATGGTTTATATTTTGGCTCTGCTATTTAATATATGAGTGACTGAGAAAATCAAGCTTCTTCTTTGCAATTTAATTTCCTCATCAATAAAATGACAAGTGGTAGGGGAATGAGAGTGTCAGAGAGAGGGAATGGGCAGTGAATTAGATGATTTTTAAAATGTCCTTATACTTATAAACCCTATCATCTGTCTGTCTATCTACCTATCTAACCACATCTATTTACCATCTATGTCCATATGTATGCATAGATACATGCATATGAATATACATATAAACCTTTATATAAAGGGACCCCATATTTAAACATTTTGGATGGACAAGAACCTTTCATTAATATTATACTATTGATTTCTCCTTGGTGATTCCTTGTATTAACATTTGTGCATATTTGTCTATACTCTTCACCCGCAACTTTGGTTTATCCCCTTGAAGCTATAAGGTCTTTAAGTATTCTCTCATTTGCTTGGATCATTTATGACCAATTTGGCATAGCCCCCCTCCTCAGATGATTTCTTCTAGCTAGGAGCATCTTGACTTCTTACCCCACATACTCATCTATGGGCTCCTCATTTATCTTGACCTCTGTCATCAGTGTGTTGTATAATCCTTACCTTCTCCCCAGGCCATTGGCTTTATTGTTCCCAACAATCCACCATATGTGGATGCTTTGGGTAACTCATAGCCCTTCTCTCCTCGGTTTCTATCTTCTTCAGATCTATATCTGCTCTTTGGAGTTCATGAAGATTCTTTAATGACTGTAACAGGCAAAATAAGTTTCTTAATTAGAAAGCACTGTGAACAAGCTCCTCAGAAATAAGTTCAGCCTTAGAACAAGTTTCACACTTAGGAATAACTATATAAGGAAAGGATCTGAAAAATGGAAAATTTCAGGGTTGTATGGTATTCTCATTATAGACAGTTCCTGAATATAGTCCATAACCTTAAAATGAAATCTTTTTGAAAGGAAAAAAAGACTTAAAAAAAGTTATACATTTAATATATTGAATAGTTTGATAGTAATTTAAAAATTAATTTCATAAAAATATATTTTACTCATTTATATTGTTATGGTTCTCCTTAACCTAGTCAATTTACTAAATTCCCATTTTCTGTTAAAAGTTATCCAATAGCTGGGGCAGCTAGGTGGAGCAGTGGATAGAGCACCGGCCTGGGATTCAGGAGGACCTGAGTTCAAATCCTACCTCAGACCCTTGACACTTACTAGCTGTGTGACCCTGGGCAAGTCACTTAACCCCAATTGCCTCACCAAAAAAAAATAGCTAAAAAAAAAAGTTATCCAATAGCATGAGGAAAATGACTATGGACTTCCCATCTTGGCTTTGTAACAATTAAATTTGGGCAAATATTCATTCCAATGTGTACTCTTTTTAATATGGGAAAAATAAATGGAAGGGCTCCATTAATTCATCCTCAGATTATGACAGCCTCAAGTAGGGAGGAATTTGAGAATGAAAGAAAATTAATGCCCTTAATTCTTTCAGTGCCTTAGGCAATGTCAAGTCTGTTTCTGGGTAAGTGTGGAAAACTTGATCAGTAAAAAAGCAATCCCCAAAGGGTATGAACTTATCTGAGATTTTGACAGTGGTTTCAGAAAGCCATTCAAAATAGGATCCAGAAAATAAGTCTATCAAGTGATTTCTCTTACTAATACACACATGCAATTAAGAGACATGCTTTGGGTTAAATAGATCTTTTCTGAGTATTTACTAACTTCAGGCTTTTAAGAAATTGTGAATGAATGGAAAGTCTTCATTAGAAATAAAGATAAAAAACTTTAACCTAGAGCTTATTTTTCCATAAATAAAAGATAATAAATATCATACTGCAAAATTCAGGTTGCACCTTGGTGCCTTCTTCTATCCCCACTGTCTTATCTTTCAAGAGTGGAGAAACTGGGCCTTCTTCTGCCTCAGGCTAACCAACCTTATTGATTGCACTTGTCAAATATAATCTCAAGCTAAAGGAGAGAAACCCATAGGCGTCCTATAAAACAAATGTGGCCTGGTCTTGCATTCACCACATTTTTGAAATGGATTCAACATGAAGAAACTGTACAAAGTCATAAACAGCTGGTATCTATCTACTGATCTAACCACATCTATTTGCCATGTCCATATATATGTATGTATAGATACATGCATATGAATATACATATAAACCTTTCTACACATAAAGAGACACACATACTCATATTTAAACATTTTGCATAGGCAAGAACCTTTCATTAATATTATACCATTGACTCCTCCTTGGTGATTCCTTGTATTAACATTTGTGCATATTTATACTCTTGACCCTTTATACAAAATAATTTATTAGGGGTGGGGTTGCAAGAAGGAAAGCACGAACAAATGGATTGGTGGTGGTGGTGATGGAGGGGAATCAGGTCCAATTCATAAAAGCTTCCCCTGACCACACACCCCACAGTGACCAGTGCTTAGCACAGTGTCTGCCAGGAATTGTGCTAAATAAATGTTTATTACTGATTGATTTCTCCCTCCTCTAAAATCTTATGTCACCTCCTTTCTCTATCCTTCATTTGATGATTAACCTAGAATTTCTGTGTGAACATTCTTGCATTGTAGTCTTATTTTTAACTGGTTCAAAAATAACAATAATAATTATTAATATTAATAGGTATTAATAACAACAATAATAATTTTGGACTTGCTCTGTGGTCTCAGGGGTACAGTAATTTCCCAATGAAAAAACTTTCTTGCCTATGGAAATTAGCAATTTAAAGTCTTAGAGCAGGAATCCTTAACTTTTGTGTGTGTGTCATGGAATCTGGTATTGTGGTGAAACATACACAGACTTTTCAAGAATAATGTTTTCAAATTAATTAAATAAAATATATAGGATTGAAAATGAAAACAATTCTATTGAAATATACTAAAATTAAAAAAAAAAAAAAAGAAGTTCGTAAACTTCAGGTTAAGAACCGTTGCTTCACAATGCATCCAAAATTGGAAGGGAGGCAGAAAGCTGGGAAACAATTTTTGAGGCCAGTGCTTCTGATAAAGGCCTCATCTCTAAAATATATAGGGAATTAAATCAAATTTATAAGAATCCAAGTCATTCCCCAATTGAGAAATGGTCAAAGGATATGAACAGGCAGTGTTCTGATGAAGAAACCAAAGCTATCTATTCCCATATGAAAAAATGCTCTAAATCTCTAATGATTAGAGAGATGCAAATTAAAACAACTCTGAGGTACCACCTGACACCTATCAGATTGGCTAAAATGACAAAAAAGGAAGATAATAAATGTTGGAGAGGCTGTGGGAAAATTGGAACACTAATGCATTGTTGGTGGAGCTGTGAGCTGATCCAACCATTCTGGAGAGCAATTTGGAATTATGCCCAAAGGGCGATAAAGCTGTGCATACCCTTTGACCCAGCAATCCCACTTTTAGGTCTTTTGCCCAAAGAAATCATGGAAGGGGGAAAGGGACCCACATGTACAAAAATATTTATAGCTGCTCTTTACGTGGTAGCAAGGAATTGGAAGTTGAGGGGGTGCCCATCAATTGGGGAATGGCTGGACAAGTTGTGTTATATGAATACAATGGAATACTATTGTGCTGTAAGAAATGATGAGCAGGAAGAGTTCAGAGAAACCTGGAGGGTCTTATGTGAGCTGATGATGAGTGAGATGAGCAGAACCAGAAGAACATTGTACACAGTATCATCAACATTGAGTGTTGACCTACTGTGATGGACTATATTCTTCTCACCAATGCAATGGTACAGAAGAGTTCCAGGGAACTCATGATAGAAGAGGATCTCCAAATCCAAGGAAAAAAAAGAAAGAAAGAACTGTGGTGTATAGATGCTGATTGAACCATATTATTTCTTTTGTTTTGGGTGCTGTTGTTTTTTTTTTTTCTATTTTGAGGTTTTGCATCACTGCTCTGATTCTTTCTCTTGTAACAAGATTAATGCAGAAATAGGATTAATGTTATTATGTGTATATATATATGTGTGTGTATATATATATATATATCTATATGTATATGTATAGAGATATATAGATATAACCTATATCAGATTACCTGCTGTCTAGGGGAGGGGGGAGGGAGGGGAGGGAGGGAGAAAAATCTGAAATTGTAAAGCATGTATAAACAAAAGTTGAGAACTATCTTTACATGTAACGGAAAAATAAAATACTTCATACATTAAAAAAAAAAAAAGGACAGAAAAAAAAATGAAATAAAAGAACCGTTGCTTCAGAGAGTTCTGTGGAGCACTGGAAAGTTAATTAATTTACTCAAGGTTATCCATTCATTGTGTCAGAAATTTGAACACAGGTCTTGCTGACTTTGAAGGTAGTTCCCTATCTGTTGCCTTATTAAACTTACACTATTTAAATCAGTGAACCTTTTCAAGTGACCTAATATGTGTATAAATCACTACTCGATTTCATGCCTGTTTGTCTTCCATAACTAGACAATGTTAAGGCTAAAATTCTAGCTAAACTGTCTAAAATATCTAATGAGTGGTCGCCAATAAATTATAAGCTTTAGCAAGAGTTAGACTTTTTAGCATTTATTAAGGAGAATAAGAATTTGGTAAAGAGAGAGAGAAAGGCCTAGATTCCTATCTATTAAAGGGAGAGCACATTTCTAGCTCCCCTCTCCACTAGCATCCTCTGGAAAGAGCGTGAGACCGAGCGCCAGTCTCTTCCTTCCTCCTCCCACTAGTCCGCGTCACTTCCTGATGCCAAAGAAAAGACTCCTGGTCTTGCCCTCAAAGACCTTCGCTTCATGGGCAGAACTCTTCTACAGTAAGTCTCCAGCAGGTGGCGTTATTCCAATCGTTACAGTGTCCCCCCTGTTGTTCCTCAAGAAACAAAATGTTTCCTTGACGGAACAGTAAAAAGAATATAATAACTATTGCTAACTAATAATATGTGAACAACAATATAGAAAAGGAAGAGAGGAAAGTTTTGTCCAGAGGGGCAATTTTTTGTCCTCATGAACCGATGCTTTGACATTGGTCTTGCAAAGGGAGGGCCTCTGCAGAGAATACATATTACAGATGGGGTATATTATAACAGAAAAAGAAAAGAGAAAAAAACAAAACAAAACTGTTCATTTAAAGTCTCTGAAAGTCTTTTCTCAGATGTCCTCTAGGTGTAGTCGTGGAATGGAAGTCTTTTCAGGGGTTGATGTGTGGATACTGGTAATCAGCCAGAAAATTTCCTACAAAATTGAGCTTAATACAACTTTAAAATAGCTTTGTCAATAATCAAATCAAACAATGAAAGTTCTCAAAAACATGTCTAAGGGAATACAGAATCTTAGTTGTTAACACGTGAAACATACAATAAAACAAAAATTGAACCATTCTTTAAAATTATATTATTATTATAGTCCCCCCTTATGGAGAGTAATTGAGAAGACAATTGCTGCGATATTAATTTTTAAAAATAATTTTTATCTTTGTTTCATCACTTTTTGCATCATCTGCCTAATTATCCTCATGCCATTATGAGAAATTAGAAAATCTAATATAATTGGTAACAGGTGTCAAGGCCAAATTCAACACTGTTATTTATCATGACACCTGAGATAATTATGGGGGTTACCATAAAAGAACAGAGAAATGATGGGATATGAGCATTCCCACACTTGAGCAATATGTACTGTCCATGCAGTATGCCAGGCTTAAAATAGGTGGATGGAATATATGTCCATGCCACCGAACATATTGGAGGAAACTGAGTCAGACTTAATCAGATGCATGGGATTGAGATGTCCATGGCATCAGGCATATAGGAGGGAGCATAGAAGCCAGGTGTAGAAGTGAGATGGGTGGGATGAATACTTCCAGCCATCTGTACAATATTGTGGGGAAAAATAAGATAAAATATTAAACCAAGAGAATCCAACCTCAACATTAGTCAAAAGCCGTTCCCTCGGCCATACCTTGACTTCATGCATGTCTCCCCTCATGTGACAGTTCAGTGTCTGCTCTTGCATGTATTCCTCTTGTGATTGGATGGCATCTTGGCCAACTGGCATCTGATAACTCAGAATAAAGGCAATTAGTGTCTTAAATGATAAGTTCCCATAATCCAAGTCTCATATGGATTTAAAAATTGAGGATAATAAATGATTGCAAAAAATGTGAATACATCTTGACTTGACACATCTTGACTTGACTTGACACAATATATATTTATGCAACAATTTCAAATAATACCCCTTTTTTTTTACTTAGTATACAATCACTTTTGTGAAAAATCAGAACATATTTAAATATAAGTTAAAGCACAACAGAATCTCAAAGAAAACTTTTTTTTTGAAAAAAGAAAACTTTTACAAATGTTCCCCTCTTTTTTTTTTTTTTGGAATATGCTTATCAAAAATAATACTTCTAGAATCAATTTACACTTGCCATGGCAACCAATTTGCCAGGGAAATGCTTTAAAGAGTTTGATCAAATAATCAGTTGAGAAAAAATAACAAAAACAAACAACTCAGAATATGGGAGCACAATACTCCTAGAATTAACATTGTATTATGAAATCAAAACCATCTCTCAATTTTTTAAAATTAGATAAATGAATAGAGGAAAATACACATGGAACAATAAAAAATAGTGAAATTCAAACTAAGGAAATCTAAATGAGCATGAATTTAATATTAATAAGAGTATTATAAAATATAAACTTGATCACATGACTATAAAAAACTTTTACAAATATTCTCCTTGTTTTAAAAACTAAGTATGACACAATCTCAAAAGCATGAAAATCTCTATGAAAATAAACCCATACCATTAATTTCAAAATGTATATGTAATAGCATAGAAATCCTATGTAACCTCTGAACTGATACTATTACTCTGAGTGAATTCAGAACACTTTTGATTCCGGTATCTAAAATCCCCAATACTCATATCAATACCTTGCTGCTTACTTCTACATTTCTGTAAAATATATACCCTTCCATGGCAAAAGAATCGGAGTCTTGACCTATGTTGATGATTGTCATTCTTATTCGGCTTAAGTTTTTCTTCTTTAACCCCTCTATATTGTCTGTCAGTCTTTTCACCACACAAATGCTTTATAAAATTACTAATTAAAGACAAAAGTAGGTTAGCAAAATTATGAACAAAACGGGCATATGTGGAATTTAAAGGGCTTTTTAAGGTTGTCTCAGAAGCACAGCCAGGCTGGGGAAGGGCTGAGCCTGAAGCTGCAAATGTAGTTAGAGAAAGTTGAGCATGCACATCAGTTCTCTGGACTTCCCAGGCAGGGGAAGCAATGGGCTTGGCCATGGGAGGAGTAGAGGGTGGGGTCTGGAGAGGAGGGGAGGGACCAGTGCAATTTGAATCAGACTTGATTTTGAACTCAGGCCTGGATTCCTCTTCCCCCACTTTGCCTCCAGGTGCTAGGGGATTAAAAACTTCTAGAGGGTGGGTCATTGCCTCCAGGCATGCCAAATTAGAGCAACAATTAGTGTTAGAACTGGGAAAAGCTGTGGGAATCTCTTCAGGTTTCTCTGAAAAAGCATGGTTGGGAGAGGGGGAGATATTTCCTTGTATTATGTTGCTGGCTCTTCTAACAAAAATAAAAAGAAAAATAGAAAATCCACAAAAACAAAGCATTAACATGATCTTATCTCCCATTTGTCTGGTTAAACAGACTAAAATCAAAAATAGGATAATTAGGGAGTTTAAAAGGTCCATTCGAAAAAATTTAAAGGAAAACACAGCCAGTACGCCAGTACTTAGCAGTTAAAGGGAGAGGGAGGGGAAATTTCTTACCCAACCAGAAGATCAGAAGAAGACTGAGGTTTAGCTTTCCTCTTCGTGGTCAGCCATCTGTTAAGGGCTAAAATTCTAGCTAAACTGTCTAAAATATCTAATGAGTGGTCGCCAATAAATTATAAGCTTTAGCAAGAGTTAGACTTTTTAGCATTTATTAAGGAGAATAAGAATTTGGTAAAGAGAGAGAGAAAGGCCTAGATTCCTATCTATTAAAGGGAGAGCACATTTCTAGCTCCCCTCTCCACTAGCGTCCTCCGGAAACAGCGTGAGACCGAGCGCCAGTCTCTTCCTTCCTCCTCCCACTAGTCCGCGTCACTTCTTGATGCCAAAGAAAAGACTCCTGGTCTTGCCCTCAAAGACCTTCACTTCATGGGCAGAACTCTTCTACAGTAAGTCTCCAGCAGGTGGCGTTATTCCAATCGGTACAACAATAAATTCTAAGCCTCTTCAGGGCAGGATGCTTCATACCATCCCCAGAGCACCTAGAAGAGTACTCTTTACCTGAAGAGTCTCATCTGAAGAGTAAATATTTGACTAAAATTTCTGCCTAAACTGGAAAAGAAGGTCTTTCCAAAAAGATCACTCATGACAAGCAGGTTGTCTCGTACTGGACTCTGCCAGTGCAAAGCATATCTTTGCTCAGAGCAGATGTTGGCCCATACCCAAGGGACTCTTTCTCATTTACTCTGAGCTTGTTAATGATACCAGTTCAGCCCCTAATGGATTTCAACAATAGTTTAAATGAGAACATTGGCAACAAGGGCTGCAGTTAGAAACAGGAGAGCTAAAAGGGTTTTTAGGCCTGAGGTGGCATATTTTACAAATATAGATGAAGTAACTCTCTGGAGTGACACCGTATAGTTAATTGTTATTTCTGATTAGGAATGTTAGGCCTATAAAAAATAGAACTAAGAGATTTTCTCCAATCCATACCTTCTGGGTCATCAGATTTTAGTTGTAGTGGTGCTGGTTGTTGTTTTAAATAATTCGGGCTTTCTTCACACCCTACTATATCTTAGGATTGATTTGTTTTATGGAGACCCTGATATATGGACATTAACACTTCATTCTAGATATAAACTCTGTATAAACAGTTTCTTCCTTGGAAAAGGCTGACTGGGTTTAACTAACTTGACTAGTGTGGCTCCCAGAAACTTTTTGGTAACATAAAAATCACATCAGAAGCTCTTCATTGCTGTCTCCAAAGAAACATCATTGAGGAGTGAGGCACCTGGCTGAATAATTAGAACTGAGTTGGGCAGATGCTTGATCAGGAAAATGTCAGGAGATCCAGACTAAGGTCAGAATGAGGATGAGTCTGGGTCCAGTATGGAATAGAAACAAGCAACTGATTTCCTATTGGATCAGACAAGCCAAATGCAGCTAGGTGGTAAGGAGAAAAGACTACTGTGTGTTCAGTAGGTAAAGTCAAAATTGGAGAAGCAGAGTAGGTGATAAAGTGGGGTCCTATTAGAAGTGACTGGTAACTTTTTCCAGGAGGGTAAAGACTGACTGACAAAAACTCTCATTGGAGGACAATATTTCAACAGGACACTTGGGACTTACTAGACAGTTCTTTTCTGGTGGGGATAGTTTGTCTCAACTTTAAAGAGGCCCAATCATTTAAAGAAGTGGCCTATATTGGCAGAATTTATGTTTTCATTTTCTACTCCCTATGGCTTTGCCTTAGATGCTAGAGGTGATATTATGACGTCAAGGTGGAAGGGGGAGCTATCAAAGGATACAGAGAAATGACCTCTCTTGAGTCCTCAGTTCCCATTTTTTGATTTCTCATCCTGAGGTAGGCCCAAAGCAGATATTAATTCAAATCTTTGATGCTTTAAAAAATTGATACTTCTTTTTGGTTGGTTGTTTCCATAATTCCTATTCCACCATTGCCAACCTTCTTTAATAGCTTAACACCTCACCCCCAATTCAGGAGTGATTTTCTTTATGTTATCCAGATCTCCTCATCCCAGTTCTTTCATAAGACCAATTCTAGTTTCTACTCTTTTCCATACTGCCATCTTTCAATTTACTAGTTGGCAGTTCCATTCCGTAATAAGCAAATGAAAAGCTTGAAAAACTAATTAAAGAAAACATCAGTTGCAAGTATCAGTTTAATATAATTGTATTTTTGTAAGTTTTTTTTTAGGCCTTACCCAAAAAATGTGAGTAATAGGGAAGCTTTGAGCAACATGTCAATGGTATTGGAAAATATATTTGTATCATGAAGGAAGGTCTTGTTGATGATCTTTCAAATGATACCAAGAATATTCAGAAAGGTATGTATTTAACAATCTCCACTGGTAAAACATACTTGTCCTTTTCCCTCTAAATTTCAGAAAATCATATTTATTTCTGATTTAATGACACTGATTTTTCTTATGAGAAAAAAAGATAAAATAGATATTATAGAGGCATAGGAGGATGAGGTTAGAAAGAATCTTATAAGACATTTCTGACAAAGATAGAATCATTGTGTTTCAATGTAGCCTATTTCCTTATTGGTTAGGGGACATTTGTTCAATATTTCTTTCATACATTGAGTTAAAATATATCTGTCTCTAACTTCTACCCACTCTCCTTATTTCTGGACTTCAGAACAATATAGAACAGGCCTTCTCCATCTTATTGTCCATTACTCTAGAATGGTAGATTAGTATCTTCTATTAAGCATCAAAGAAAGAAATGTGTCAAGTTTCACTGTCTCCTTGGACAAGTGTCCCAGAAAGAATGAAAACCATGAGGTAGACCTACAGTCTAAAGATTTAATGAGGAAAGATTCTCTGAACATAAGTATTGAACCAGGCAAGGTAGCACATACATCTATTCCCTGCTATGGGAAAAGAGGAGAGTGTGAGGCTGAGGCACCTTCCCTCTTTTGATTATATATAATTTATCCTGTATTTAGCTTGTTCATAGCAGCATGTTAGTTAAGAAAACCCAAAATGGGGTCAAGAAGAGTTGGATATGACTAAAAATGATTGAACAAACATAATTGTTTTCATACCGCCTCCCCATTAAAAACCAGGAACTCCTTGAGAACAGAGACTATTATTTTTTTATGGAGAGACTATTATTTTTACCTTTCTTTGTAGCCGCAGTACTTAGCATAGTTCCTGGCCCATAATAGAAAATCAATAAATATTTATTTATTGACCAATTGCATGAGTTTCTTGAATTTGGAAGTCGTGAGAATTAGTTTGGCTAAAGTTGATTGGGTGTCTACACTAAATGAGAAAGGGATGCTGTTATGGTGACACCTCCAGGAACATAATGCCACCATGCTGCCTAAGGATGAATGAGCCAGTCCAGGTTGGAAATAGGGCAGGTCAATAGTGTGGCTAATCAGTAGTGTGATGATGCTTATGAGAGGTCATTGGATTTCTAGCCTGGGAGAGATAGAAAAATATGAAAACAAAACCACAAAAGGCGGGGGGGTGGGGGGGGAGAGGAGGTTTTGAACAATAAGACCTTGAAAGGACAATTTGGTGAGGGTTAATAAACAAACTTCATAATTTACAAAAGGCCAGCCATAAAAAAAATAATTGTTAGTATCATATGTGCTATTAGGATCTTACTATTTTCTCAGTATTTCTAAAGACTGTGATTAGTGAATAGTCCCTTCACTGATTCAGACCAAAATATCTCCATACTTAAGTAGCTGATTTCATGAGTTGCTTATAACCAAATAACCATTCATCATTCAACCTTCTGGTTATGTACCTCAATGAAATTAACTAACCCAGCCTCTAGACAGTTGCTCACTGCCACATTGTCCTTCTAAATGATAGGAGCTACTAGGACTTGTGGCAACTGGTTGGCATAGTGAATAGAGTGCTAGGCCTGAAGTCAGGCCTTAAGTTCAAATCGGGACTTAGATACTTGCTAGCTGTGTGACCCTGGGTTAGTCACTTAATCCTGTTTGCCTTACTTTGCTCATCTGTAAAATGAGCTTAAGAAAGAAATGGTAAATTATGTTAGTACCCAAAAATAGGGTCACAAAGAGTCAGATAAAACTGAAATAAAATGACTGAACACACTAGATCTTATACTTTTACATGGTTTTTAGTCTTTATCACTTCCATGCTACAATGAAGCATAGGAAAAAAATGTTAGCAGTGAAGCAATGAATTTTAATTGACTAAAGGTGTGCTTTAAATTTTAACTTTCTTTTCATATTGCAGATTCCCAGAGGGCAGGAATCTTGCTTCATGTAAGAAAATGAGCATAGAAATTCCCTAGGGAAAATGAAATAATTGAGCATCCTCAATACTATAATGACTTGAACTCGCACTACCATAGCTCTTTATGGTATACAAATAAATTTCCTTAAAGCAATTTTGTGAGATGAGTAGTTTATTGTTATGCCTATTTTATAAATAAAAAAAAAAAAACTGAGGCTAAGAGAGGGGCTTATTCTAAAGTCCCTTAGGGACTAAGTTTGAAAATCCCTTTTGAAACTTTCTCCTGACTCCAAAAACTTGCTCCTTTTATGAGGGAAAGATATAGGAGAAAACATCAGAAATGTTCTGCTCATTAAGTTATAGCATTATCTAGAAAGTCAATTCTCAATCTTTCTGGCTCTGGAAAGATTTTGTGACATCTTCAAGTATTTCCACCTGTTCTGCTCAAATTTCTGAAATCACATTCTCTAACTCTCTTGTGCATACATATAATATCTTACTAAAATGATAGAATATTTCATTTACCAATGCATAAAAATTGATTGGTTTTCTACTATGAACTAAGTCAGTTCAGTTTATGATATGGTTACTCAAGGAGCTTGAATGTAGTTGTAGTGAGATGATAAATGTGAAATTATTAGAAGACATTTAAGAAAGGAATGCCATTAGATGGGACTTACAAAGAAAACTGATTTATTTTTAAGATGAGATATCCATTTGAAAGAGAAAGGGAAAGAACTAGTGGACCAGGAGTTGTTTTTTTTTTAAATAAAATGATTTAAAATTTTATTCCATCTTGAGGGGGGATTTTTTAACATCTCTCATAACTACAAACCCTCACATTTTACAAAAACCAGGGCTGAAAACAGTTGATTTGTTACAGTATTTTAGTTATGTAAATAGACTTTTTAAAAATAGAAAATACTGAAAATGTTTGGGTTTTTGTTAATTACAGGACACCTTACAACAAAGATGTGATTGAGGAAAAAAATGTCAGTTCACCCCATAATAGCGAGAAATTTGAGGCTAAGGAAAGGACATTTTCTTGCTAAAGGTATATCTCATATGGAAAGCAAACCACTATGGAAAAGGCAACTAAGTGTACAAAAATTAATCATTAACTATAACTATACTGGAAAAATTATATAATTTGACTTATGAAAAATTATGATTATATGAAAAATGATAAATTTAGAGAAATTATAATTGGGCCGTAAGTCCCTTCATGGTTGCCATTAAAATGTGAAATATTTTTGAAGACTAGCCTAATTTGGGGGCTAAAGCTCACTGGAGGACTAATCTGGGGACTGTTGACTAACTGGCTATCTGACTTGGTTAATTTAATATGGGCCTTTTGTAAAGTTCTACCACATTGCTCCACTCCCAAATTGATAAGCAAAATATTAAGAAGCCTCTTAACCAAATGATCAAAGCAGAGTTTATTTATGAGCTACTATTTAAAATTAAGAATACAGGGAAATAAAATGTACAACCTGACTGCATTGCGGGTGCGTCTCTTTCTACTGCATCTCTTTCCCATCTGCTGTGCCTCGAACTTTTTTAATACAATAAGGGCCTTAGCCGCCTCCTGCCTCAGGGCACTTTGCTCAGCTACTTTCTTCTAATTCCTCTTAATCTTTACTTTCTCCAACCTTTACCCTGTGCTGACTACTTCTGTGCTCTCGGCTGCCTCCTGGTCAGTCTGCCCTCTGCCGCCTTTGCCGCCCCTCTAATCTTGTCTGTCGGCCTTTCCTCCTTGCTCCTTGTCCTGTGTTACTGTTCATCTCGTCCCCTGTCTCCTTGTCCAAACCTTTTCTCAGCCTCTCTTGCTTGTCTTTGTCCCACCGAACCGTTCAAACCCCCTGCTGTCCAACTCCCAGGTCTATATATACCTTTCTTATCTCCACTCAAATCTCAGGGCTTTTTGTGCCCCACAGACCAAGCTAATCCACCAGCCAGAGCTGTGGCTGGGTGGGGGGGGGTACGGTGTCTCAGCTTCACATGTCTCAGCACAGGCTATCCAGGATCTTTCAGATAGCTCTGCTCAGATCAGAGGGAGCTAGGGGCTTTTTTTTTCCCCCAGCTGTCTGACCTGGCTTCTTGTATAGCCCATGGAGCATTTTGACTTAGCTGAAGCAGAGGGGGAGGGGAAGAGAACCTGAGGGCCTAAGGCTTTCTAATCTCAGCCTAAAGGTAGGGTCCCCAAATCAAAATAAATTTCCACATAACAAAGGAAAAAAGACAAAAATGAACCCTCCTGTCATCCATTAGCTACAAAAAGGAAGAGTTGGGGTTATGTCCCTCTCAATTGTAAGTAAGCATACCTGTTTCAGGACCACTACTGACACAGAGTATGGAAGACTCTCAAGACCCTTTGGATAAACAAGTCAAGGACATTTTTACTGTTTTATTACATGTGGCACAAGGTAAATTAGTGGCTAGCCTATAAAAGCATCTCATCTTATCAATATGGTTGCTCTGTTTCCACAGTGGGCTTTTAGGCTAGTGGGATGATGCATGTACAATCAGTGACACTCTGACTCATTACTCTGAGTAGACGAGTTCATCTATGTCTCCTCCCACCATAAAATATTATTGTGCCACCACCCTCTCTATCTGAAAGTCAAGGCATCATAGATTAGCATTACTGTACAGGCCAGATAAGACAGTTTTTGACCAAAGGAATGAATATGGCTAGAATCATTTGCTAGTAAGCAGTGCTTGGGTTAGGGTAGAGAACACTGGACAACTTCCCTCAACCATGACTTGTTTTCGTACATTGGCTGATTGTTTTTGATATTCTGGATTCTTGTCTCGCTTTTGTCTCCTTTTTGTGGCTTCAAACTGGTTATCAAATACTTGAAGACAGCTGTTGGTGATGGACTTAGAGAGAAAAGAGCCTAAATTCTTAGACTAAGTCAAAATGTGTCCATCCATTGTCTGCTTCAAAGCTTACAATGATAGGAAACTATTACAATACAAGACATTCCATCTCACCAGTCATTTGATTTTGAACCTTTACTCCCTCTGTAAAATGGGGGGAAACTCTTGAGATACTTGCTCCCCAGGTTTAGTATGAGGAAAACACTTTGCAAACCTTAAATTAATATATAAATGTAAGCCGTTTACTTTGCAAATGAAGAAACTGATCCCCAGAGGTTATCTAATTTGTCCAGCATCACACAGCTAGTAAGGAGGTGTGCTAGTTTTAAAACACAGACCTCTGGATCAGTTCTGTGGTGTTTTGAGCACATCAGGTTCCCTATTGTGAAAGCCTAGCTCACATGGATTTAAAATTCAAGCTTATTAGATTTCCTCCCTGCTGTCTGCTGACTTTTTGGTTGGCCCTGAGCATGAGGTGATTTGTGTGGCTACAAAACCCACCAAGGGTAGGTTATGTGATGTATGCTCGGATTTTGCTTTTCCAGTGCTCGTCTTCCTAGAGTTTTGTGTCTTGCTGGACTAGGGCAAGGGGTACTTTAGTTGCCATCTAATTCACTTGATCTTGTTTTCTATTGGAATGAGCCCTTTCACTAAATGTTTCTGTCACTGAGCCATATCTTTTTTTTTCTTTATCTCTTTTTTTTATATGTGGAAATATAGCTCATAAGCCATCACACCGAGGTTGCATGAGGGTGTTGATTGTCAAGAGGTTAAGTAAAACAGGCTGCAAACACTGCCATCTCAGAGAAAAGAGAGGTGAACTATCTGACTGTGATGACTACCCAGGCTTCTCTCTGTTTTCCATGACTGGAAAAATTTTGGCTGCTGTTCCTTTGGATGTTGGTTGCTCAGCATTCTGAATCATGTGCTCTTGGAAGCACAGCAGGGATTCAGCCCCCAGTCAGGTACAGTGAGTATAATTTTTGTAGTCTGCCAAATGAGAGAAATTCAGAAAAGTGTGCTTAAGCTCTTCTGCTGTCTTTAAAACATCTGGAGAAGCACAATAGTATAGTGGAAAAAGCAGTGATTTTGAGACAGAGGAGTGGGCTTTAATTCTGATTTCTACTATTGACTCTGTAAATCCCTAAGTTTCTCTTGGTAAATGCAACTTTTTTGGGACTGTTTCCTCATCTATAAAAGCAACAGGATGGACTAGCTGACCTCCAAGGTCACTTTCTGCTCTAAATTCCATGATACATATATAACTCACTGTTTTATACTGGGATGGGGTGAATGTTGGGATTTGGTCATGATAATGGGAACTGTTTTCTCCTGGTACTTTGACTAGTTTTAATAATAATAATAACAATAATAATAATAACAACAATAACATGTATATAGTATTTCATGGTTTATAAAATGCTTGACATATATTATCTCATTTGATCTTCAGAATGACTCTGTAAGTTAGGTGCTATTTTGCCCATTTTAAGGATGAAGAAACTGAAACTGAAAAAAACAAGTGACTTGCATAGGGTTACATGTCTAAGTCTCTGAACCAAGATTCGAATTCAAGTCTTTCTAATTTCAAGGGCATAACTTTATTGTACTACCTTGTTACCTCATAAGAAGAAGGTAACCTCCTATTTTGTTATAATTATATTACCATAAGAACATAGGAAGATAGATTTAGAGCTATATAGGTCCTCAGAGGTCATCACAACACTAATAGCACTTTTTTTTTTTTAGTGAGGCAATTGGGGTTAAGTGACTTGCCCAGGGTCACACAGCTAGTAAGTGTTAAGTGTCTGAGGCCAGATTTGAACTCAGGTCCTTCTGAATCCAGGACCGGTGCTCTATCCACTGCGCCACCTAGCTGCCCCCTAATAGCACTTTTAAGAGAGCTATGTATAAAGAGAGAAAACCAGTATCTAACACTGAGCTTAGCAATTAGTTCTTCATGAAATCAAGGTCATAAATGTGAAGGTCAGTTTGTCCCACCAACTTCTGGCCAGTCATCTCACATGAATCACTGATCTCATGGAAACATGACTTAGAAGAAATATGGTTAATCTCAATACCAAAACTAGAAAGGATCCAAATCCATACATATGCCTTGCTGATGTTAATTCATCTCTAGATTTCTGTGTATGAAAGTCATTTAATTAATTCCTCACTGAATGCATATCAATGATATGCACAAGTTCTGTTTTGATAAATGATACTTAAATCCAAGGAATTACTAAAATCATAGGATAGTTTTGCTTTTTAGAATTGAACTATCTTACATTTAATAAGGATTTGTATTATCTTTCTATCAAGCATAAATACCAAACATTCAAGAACATGCAATGATTGCCCAGTTATTTGCCAGAAAATATTGAATCAGAGAAAACACTGATAGGGACATGGTCAGGTAAAAGTTGTACATAACACTTACAATGCCCCCAAAATATATTTAAAAAGAAACAAGGGATATACTGAGAACAGATATCTTGTGCTTAAATTGAAGTACCTGGCTAAAGCAAAATGTGGAAACAAATTATTTTCATTCAGTCAAATTGCATTTTTTGAAGAAGGTTCAGTGGTGTACAGGTGAGGTTAAAGTGATGTTTTTCTAATTCTTTTAACTCATACAGGCCAAATTTCTTTGCTGGGTTTTTATTGTTGTTATTTGTTTGTTTGTTTGTTTGTTTGTTTGTTTGTGTTTTCTTTCCCCTTTTTGACTTTTGTCTTTTTTGCTTTGCCTTGGATCTGTCCAAATTGGATCCATCCATGTTGATTGAAAAGATGCTTTTTTATTTCTCTTGCTATCCACCTCTATTTTTGTGTCATCCTCTTTTCATCACATGGTCCCTGAATTTTATGAATACTACCACAGTTTATATGACTTCAACCTTTTCCATCAAAATATTACCCTTTATTTGGAGCCTACTTGTTAGATAGCCATTCCTTTGGTTCATTCTTCTTTCATTTTTATGTACATATCTTGCTGTTCTACTTATTCCTTAAGTTTTTTTTTTATTTTTTTTTTGTTTTTTGCTGTTTTTACTGCTCATAGTCACAACAGTCAGTCAGTTATACAGAAGAAATGGAACAAAAGACCCTGGTAACACTTCTTGGTGAACCACACATACTATATTCCCAGAACTTCTAAAAAAAATGACATTTGGCTGATAACTTGCCCTCTTAAAAACAATATGAATCAAACCTACATGATATTCAAAATTTTAATCAGTCATAAAGATATAGCACCAAAAACATTCCCAGGTTTAAGTTATAGCCACAATTTCAATTTAAACTTGCATTGATTAATTAGGAAAGGGAAAAATATTTATATAATACTATGTGCCAGGCACTGGGTTGTCCAATATTATTTCATTTTAATTTCCTGCAAATTGCAAGATACCAGGATACATACAGGGGATGTATACAATGACCAAAATAGAATAATCTGTCCATTCAGGGAAATACAATTTAATGGGAAGTGGTATGCTTACAAAATCTATACAGGTAAATAAATAGAAACTTCAAGAAGGAGGGTATAGTAACACCTAAGGACTTCAGGAAAGACCTCCTATACAGGCTAGCTATACTATGAATAACGCTGATGTATCTACAGTATACAGATGTCTAGGCTGTTGTGGTTGTTTATACTTTCTTCTAGAAGAGTACCATGACATCAGAAAGGTGATCATGATTTTCAGAGAATTGGATTTATGAGGGAAGGCTGTGCAAAGCCATCAGCCTCACTCTCTCCTCCAGAGCCATCTGGGTCCAGTGGAAAGATATACATTGGCATGATTAGAAATGGCCAGAGATGCAGTGGGAGACCGGCTTTTTTAAGCTAAGGTTTTTCCCTGGTCTCAGTTTGCCTGAGGCTATGCCCATTCAATTATTAAGGATAAGTAAGAAGAGAGGCACGGAATGACCTCCTTTACCTAATGAAAGTAAATAAATAAATGGAAAGAAGGTGGACAGGCTGGCAGGTAGGCAATGACCCTCAGAGTTTCTGTCCAAAACAGAAGCAATTGATATTTACCCTCATTCTGAGGCATTAAGAGGCCAAACAATGGCTAATGAGGCTTGAACTGGGACATATTGTTGGCCAATCTATGAGAGTCATAATGATTTGGGGTTGACATAAGCCTTCCAAAATCTAGGTCCTAAACCCCCCAATATCTTGTGAGGTCTAAGCAATCAAAACTGTATTCCTTTGGGCAGATTACCTGCAGGAATATATAAGATATACTGGTTCTACCTTCCAGAAATGTGTATAAAGCTACAGAAGAGGGAGATGGAATGTCATGTAAGTGAAATAGCAAGTGGGTCCATTTAACTAGACCATAAAGAGCATGAAAGCAAACCGTGATATAAGACTAGCCTGTTTGCTTTTGCAAAAAAAAAAAACAAAAACAAATAAACAAAATATGATTACAAATTTTTCACCTTAGTATGATCTATCATACTTTTTAATCATTTAAGAAGGTATTACTTCTAAACACTTGCTGAATTCTTAGGAAACTTATAGCTTTACCATAGAGGATCATAATATCCACACTTAACTAATGAATTCTGTTGTATTATAGAAGTCAAATTATATAGTCTGTGGTCCTAAAATTAGATTAAAAAAAGAAAATATGTTTATATGTTTATGTCTATAGCTATATCCATCTCTATATCTATTCATAAATCCATCCATCAATATCACTGTTTCTCTCTATATGTATGCATGTATATATAGGCATATGCACATATATGTAGATATATATGTATGCATATAAATATATGTGTGTGCATATATATTTATATATACATACACACACGCATACATATACTTGTGAGAAACAGTGATGGTTTGATACATGATGGAATCTTCTCAGAATAGCTTGATACATGAGGGGAATCTTCTCAAGGGAAGCATGCCCATATAGGGAACAGCAGGACACTATTATCTAGTGAATTATGTCAACTCAAGGAAGAGAAAAGTAAGTTTTTCAGGGCCAGAGATAGAAACCAGTTTGAGCTTGCTCTCACTGGTGTCTTATAGAAATTAGGTAAAAGGTTAACTCTAATCTCTAGTCTACTGCGCTTGCTTAATAGACTTATTATTAATATTAACTTCTCCTTCCCTGTCTAAAATCTCGACCCCATTTTCGATCATGGGTTGCATGAAGGTGTATGTGTATGGGAGTGGAAACATCAGCTAGAACTCTTCCAGGAACATTGTGAACCTGTGCCTAGCAACCTCTGGTGGCTGAGGGAAGGGACTGATTGTGGCAGGGTGTAGGATAAATACGATATGCTTGTTTTCAGCATTGCCACTCACTGATTGGCTTTACTGTGGGTGCCCCATTCTCATGAGAATGCAATAAAAGCTTTTGTCATACCAAAGCTGCCTCTGAAAGAACTTATTCTGAGGAGGTGGTCTGCACCTCTTTCTCACATACATATACATGTATATATGTGTAGATATATGTATATACAAAAAATGTGTATATATGTATATATAGGTGCAGAATAAGAAAATGAATTATAGACTGCATTCAGATTTTATACGAATCAAATTTAGAAAAAATATATTTAAGTCTATATTGATTATGTGGCATTTCAGTGCTTATAGACATGCATATTTGGGAACTGAAGCTTTTTAGTGTTATACTTTTAATCTTCTGAGGTCAGTGGAATGGAGGAGAATCATGTCTCCTACAAAACATCTCTTGGTGTGACTATTGGGGACAGAATATTCCAGATGGGCCATTTGATTGACCCAGTGTGTCATTTCTTATATTCTTAAAATGAACAAGTATACCAGTCAAATCTAATGTTATCTCCACTTTTGTGGCAGTCCCTGAAATTCAATAGCTAATAAAATGCCATATTTAAATGGCATTGAGCTATTTAATGTGTTTTTCCCCCAGTGCCTGGAGTTTGAAAATCACTACATAAGTTATTGCTACAATTACTTTCCCCCTCCATCTGCCAAAAAGAAGGGAAATCAATTCAATCCACATTTTGACTGCAAGGCTATTCTGAAAGATCTATTGTCCTCACCAACCTTACACATAGAACTTTCAAATTGGAGTCAGTGATGCGACATAATCTTTTTAAAAGTGATCTTCTGGAACCAGTTAGGAACTCTGAGTGTTCCAAGCATGGTATGGGAGATGTCAATCTCAATTGTCAGTGGCTGTGACTACTAAACCTGTTTGGTCAGGCATAATGAAAGGAACACTAGGTTCTGGGCCTGATTTAGCTACTAGTCAAATAAATGAAGGCAAAACAACTCACCTTTCACATAAAGTGAATTGGGTATTACTATTGAAATTCTAGATGCAAATTTTAAAGGGGGTGGAAAATTAAACTATATCTTATATAGTTTCTGGAAAAGCTAATATGAGCATAAGGAGAAATAAAATCTCTTGATGATGTTTCCAGAAATACTTTTTAGAATAATTTATTTCTGCCATTCTGAGAAAGAGTCCAAAGTTTTATAAATAATATTATAGTGATTATGGCCTCTATTCTTGTCATTATCTTGCATTTGTATGTGGATTGGTGACTTAAAAAAGAACCAGTCTTTTAAATCTTCTTTGCTTCTATAATTAAGATAAAATAAAACACATTGACCAATATTGATAGGCTTTTGTAAAGAAAATCTTGTTTCCACTTGGCAGAGAATGACACTTTCTACAATAATATTTATTAAACTAGAGCATTCTCTTGTATGAACAGGACTAGAAGAATCAGTGGTGGTTTAACGGGCTCATGATACTAGGAATTCACAAATGATAGTATAGAATGTTTTTGGTTAATCTGTTAATGAAAAAGAAAGTTGATCACTCCACCCAAGAGCTCCACTATCAAGGACCAGGGGAGATGCTTTTACAAAGCAGTAGAGATTTAAGGTATATGATATAAGAGGTCCAAGAAAGACCTTAGACCCTAAATGTCTTCTCAACCAGACTATCACTGACACCAGAAAGATCAACAGGAAGGATTCAGTTCTTTAGGTGCCTAAGGAATTGTTTTCAGTTAGTAGCAAATAACCGTGGGAAAAGCAACAGGTGAAGTAGTATTAATCTACAGATTTAGAACTAGAAGAAACCTCAGATGGTATCTTGTCCAGTTCCCCTCATTTTACATATAAAGAAACTGATATCCCAGGAGGCTAAGCCACTTTTCCAAAGTCACGCAATAAGTATCAAAGACAGTATTTGGACCCAAACTCTAGATCCAGTGTCTTTACTAGCACCTTGGGAGAATGAATTAATTGTGGCTCTGAGGTGAAAAAGGTTAAATATGACCTACCTTCTAAAGAATGATCAGTATAATAGCCAAAATGGGAAGAGAGAAAGAGACCTAAAAGCAAGTCCTCTCTAGAACAAGGGAAAGCCTAAAGTTGACTGTTAATCCTGAAGTCAGAGGATCTGGACAATCAAAGTTCCTAGATGCCACATGAGCGCAATACCTCAAGTTAAGGGGAGGGAAATTAGTGGATTAAAATGGTTGTTTCCTCTTAAATATAAAATATGTGCGGAGGGAGGGCAGAGATAGTATTGACAAGATAGTCCCTAAAATCACTCCCACCTAGTTTAACTATCTGATCTCAAAGGTCCCTTACAGCTCCTGGTCTATCTATTCCATGGTCTATGATCAAAAGACTTTGAACGGGGGAGATAGGGAGGATAGAGTAAGGCAATAAGCATAAACTCTCTTGTACATTGATTGAGCAGATGCAAGCCTTTACCTTCCCTTCTATAAGAAATCGTTTTTCTCAGTTGCACAGAACTCAATAACAAGCCTTTTCCTTTTAGCAACAAAGATATCAAGGGCTTTTCTGAATAGCATCACAGAAACAGGTTGGACTACCAGATATGTCTTTCACATGTTACTCATCCTTATAACAGGGGTTCTTCTCACAAGTTTCACAAATTTTGCATGATTCTCATAATCTCTATGTCACATGTGAACTGCAAATTTCCTCCTAGTATGTTGCCTGAATTATCTCTCTGGTATACATATTTGCATGAATTTCTTTGCCTATTTATTAGGCTAGCTCCTTGAGAACAGGATCGATACTCTATTTCTCTTTATATGTCCAATGCTTTAATGCTTTGCTCTTTCTCTGTGTGTGTGTGAGTGTGTGTGTGTGTGTGTGCGCATGCACGTGTGCAAGTGTGTGTGTGTGTGTTTATTTGGAAGGGAAATCTCCCGGTGGTGTATTGTGTGGGAAAATCCCAAAATGGAAACTTTTTCCTCCTATTAAGGATTTCATTTGTAACTTTTAGCCTTAGAAGACTGTCTGGAAAAGGAAAATATTCAATGGTTGTTTTATGTCCATGGTCACAATAGTATTATCAGAGACAGGATTCCTGCCTCCAACACTTTCCCTCTACCTACTAAGCCATCCTGCCTCTCATTTTGCACACGGTAGGTGCTAGCTTAGTAATAAATATTAAATTTATTGGATAATTGGATTAATTTCCATTAGTCTCCTGAGGATTTGGGGGAGGAAATCTTGCTATAATAAAGGCTTTTAAGCAAATGCACCCTAACTTTTCTGTCAGAGGGAGGAGTTTAGATCATTTTAATCAAATTTCTGATAGAGTCAGTAACAGTAAATGAAAATTTGCTATTCTTCAATGTAAATGTATTATCCAAAGTTTGCCAAGGTAAGCAATGAGGTAAGGGGAAGACAGTCAAGGCACCAGGGTAGTTGCAACAGGTTGTGGGCAGCTTTTGGATAAAATAGACAAGTTAGGCCTAGAACATAATGGTGAGTTGCACTCGAGGATGAGGATGGCTAAAAGTGTATGCCTTTAAAGATCATTGCCAAGGAAGCCAATTCATAGAGAAAGTGAGAGTAGGGAATGTACTTATGGTTAGTGTTGAAGGGAAACATATGATGAGGTCAGATGTGAAGGTGGTAGATCAAAGTTGAAGATTTAGGGAACATTTGAAATTTGAATAGAATGACCTTCTCAGATGCTAAAAATGAGATCCACATTAGAGAAAATGAACAGGAGCAGAGAACACACTAAGGGCTGGGGTATGGGTTCCTGGTTGGACATGGGTAGAGTTGAGAATTGAAATGGCATCTGAGATTCTAAACAGGACAAGCAGACTCATGTAATAGTAAAATAAGACTGTTTGACCACTTTTCCAGCAGCTTTCGCATTTAGCAAAAACATGTTGTTTCTCTTGAGAGAAGTTAGGTCCTGCTCCTCTGGGTCTTGCTGACAAGAGATAGGTCTTTTAGGCATCCCTCAGAGTGTAAATACTGGGTCAGAAATATAGACATGGTATTTGAAATGTTATTAGAACCTAGAGAAAACAAATAATACAGTGGAAATGGGCACAAGAAGGCTGAATCAGGATGGGCAATGGAAACACAATGCTTAAAGTTCAGAGTCTGGGGAACAGGCATCAGGAGGCTTCACTGTTATTGATATTGTTATCCTTCATTTTTCAAGAGGGCCATGATATTAGGCTTATGTCATGATTTGCAGTGAATTGGATTTAAGTGAGGGAGAACTGTGCAAGGTTACCAACCTCACTCCTCCATCTGGGTCCGGTGAAAAGATATATATCAGGGTGACTGGAGATGGCCCTGGATATTTAAGGCAATTGGGGTTAAATGATTTGCCTAGCTAGTCACACAGCTAATAAGTATCTGAGACGAGATTTGAACTCAGCTCCTCCTGACTTCAGGGCCAGTGCTCTATCCACTGTGGCACCTAACTGCCCCAAGGAGGCTTTGTAACAACAGAAAGTAGCATCTGAGAATTTCATATGATTTAATTCACCAGAAGGTGTGACCTAATACAACTGGCTTACAAATTAGCTTTTCTCTTGGGTATCTATTGCTCCAAGGGAACAAACTACTACTTATTTCTGGGGTTGTTTATTTTCAGAGTTCTTAGTGTTAGAGCTGGCTAGGGCCTTAGAGGTCACAAAGTCCAAACACTTCCTTTTATAGAGGAATAGTCAGAAAGATTAAATGACTTTCAAAATCATACAACTAGTGAGTGTGTGAGATAGAATGTGAGCCCAGGGCCTTTTTGGCTCCAATTTCATGGTGGGCCCCTTCCCACTTTATCAAGATTGACTGCTTTTCCTACACCTTTAACATTGAGGCACTTTGACTACTGTACCAGGAAAGCACAAGAGTTAAAGGGTCTCAGTTGCATATACAAGAATCACTTCTTTACAAAATTTTTGTTGTAGCTGTTGTTAAGTTGTTTCAGTCACTTCTGATGCTGGAATGGTTTACCATTTTCTTCTCCAGTTCATTTACAAAAGAGCAACTGAGGAAAACAGGGGTCACACAGATAATAAGTGTCTAAGGCTACATGTGAACTCAGTAAGAGAATCCTCTTGATTCCAAGCCAAGTGCTATCTCCACTAACTGCCAGTTAGCAGCTAGTGATGAGAGAGGAGTGAGGAGCATGTTTTTGCTCAGTTGTTTCAGTTTTATTCAAATTTTCATGATTCCATTTGGGTTTTATTGTTTTTTTGTTTGATTTTGTTTTTTATTTTTGTTTGTTTTTGGCAAAGATATTGGAGTGGTTTGCCATTTCCTTCTTCAGTTCATTTTACATATGAGGAAACTGAGGCAAACAGGGTTAAGTAACTTGACCAGGGTCACATAGCTTGTTAGGTGTCTGTGGCTGGATTTGAACTCCTGGTCTTCCTGAAGTCAGGCCTGACGCTCTGTCTACTGCACTGCCAGGCTGGAAATAAGCCCAACTAATTCATGTGGATGATAAAGTAGTGTGTTCATAAAAATAAATAGTAAGTCTTTCCTTTGCATTAGTCTTTAACTTTTTAGAAGCATTTTACATCCATTAAATTGAGGTGAGAAAGGCAGCTGGTATTACTTGATTTTAAAAGATGGGCTTTAAACTAAGATGGGCTCACCACTTTAAGGATGTATGGATGTGATGAGGTGTAGGCAGATCCACTAGCAAGGGGAAGTCAGAGGTTTGGCTTTGCAAATATTACAGGAGTTTTTCCAAGTCTAAGAATCTGATACTGATTCTGTCTTATTAATCGTATCTTTCAGTTTCAGTGATTAAAAGATACCCAATTGCTTTGGTTGTGTGCCTTAAGTCAAAACAGACCAAAAGCATTTCCTTTCAGATTAAACTTACATTGTTAAAGAGAACACATTTGTAAATATAGCTAGTATGCACCCCCAGTCTCACAAAACTATTTGTCTATAATTACTAGAACTTTTCCTTCTGAATCTTAAGGAAATAAATTTGCATAGGATAGTGGAAAGCAGGCCTTAGACTCAGAAGACCCTAGTTTCTTTCTGTATGACTGTGGCTTAGTCATTTCTTCTCTGTATCTTCTCACTCTCCTTATCTGCAAAGTGTAGATAGTTATAGGTGCTCAATTGACCTCAATAAGTTGGTGTAAGGAATGTGCTTCATAAACCATAATGCAGTATAGAAATTTATACTTCTGAGACTTCTCTTGGGGACTGTTATCTCATGTAAATCTGGACCATGCCAATAAACAAATAAAGTGGTATCATTACTTAACATCTATAATCACAGGATAATCGATTTTGAATGTGAAAGAGGCTAGAAAGTTAGCTAGTCCAACCTTCTCATTTTACAGATAAGGAACTGAGGCCCAGAGAAGTCAAGTGACTTGCCTAATGTATGTAGGAAGTAAATTGCAGAACTGGGATTTAAACTGGTCTCCTCCCAATTCAAATCCACCATTATCCCCACTGTACAATGTTGGCTCTAAATGTTTTTACATCCTTTAAAATTATTATTCCTCTTACATTTATGGGGTTTTTCCAAACCAGTACATAACCTGAAGTGGTGGCACACCCATGTAATTCTTGCTGCTGGGGAGACCAAAGCAGGTAGATTGCTTGAATCTGGCATTCTGACCTGCAATTGAGCTAAAGTCAAATGTAGGTGTCTATACTGTCAGGCCCAATATGATGAGGCCCCAGCAGCAGGAAGTGGGGAAGTATCAGGATTCCTAAGGGAATGAACTGGCCCAGTTGTGAAACACATTAACACTTCCCTCCTGATCAGTAGTGGAATCAGTCACCTAAGGGATAGCTGCATTTCCAGTGTGGGAGATAGAGAGAGACCTGGTGTCAACATACACACATGCAGACACATACACACATACCATAAAACACCCACTACTCATTTTAATGGTGAGTGGCTACTTTTTACTTGCTGACTCAAATTCCCTTTGCTCATTTAGTACTAATTCTTACAGTCCCAATTAACTGGCTTACAATTTGCATTTATTGTGAATATGATCTTTTTTTCAACATGAACTTTATTTTCAGTATTCAAAATTTCAATACATAATTATCTGCACCAATGCTTAATCTGTACTCATCAATGGATATTGTGGTACAAATTATTACACAAAAAATCATTCATTCATTCAGCAAATATTTATTTCCAATATCTTATGTGGGAAGCATTTCTAGGAGCTAAAGGAAGGAAGGAAAAGAATAAAGCATTTTCCCTTATTATCTATTTATATATAAATTTCCTTTGTATACTATTTTATAGCTTTCTCAATACTTTTACCCATTACTTCATTTGACCCTTATAACCAATAGCTTGAGGTCGGCTGAGCAGATATTCTTATTTTATAAGAGAGCAAGCGGGGAGGGACAGTGTAATATAGTAGAAAGATCACTGGATTAGGAATCAGAGTACCTGGGATCAAATCCTGGATCTGCCCTTCACTTCATTTGTATGATTTGAGGCCTCAATATTCTCTTCTATAAAATAGAGAGCTGGCCTTGGAGTCAGACCTAGGATCAAGGGTTGTCTATGATATATACTGACTGTATGACTCTGGACAAGTCATTTAACTCCTCAGTTTTCCCCACTGCCCCTAGTCTCATGCAACTCTCTGACACCACAAATTGTAGAATAAAGAACTAATGTGGGGACTTCTAGGTGGCACAGTGGGTAAAGCACTGGCCCTGAATTCAGGAGGACTTGAGTTCAAATCAGGCCTCGGACACTTGACACTTACTATCTGTGTGACCCTGGGCAAGTCACTTAACCCTCATTGCCCTGCAAAAAAATTTTAAAAAAGAACTAATGTGAATTGATTGAGAAGTTCCCTCCAATGAAGAAATCACATGACCCATATAAAAAAAATGAGAAGGTTGGATACTAGATAATGTCTAAGGGTCCTTTCCACTCCTGAAGTTCCTATAATTTATCCCAGGCCACATAGATAGTAAAAAGTGGGCCTAGAACCAGAACATGAGTATTCTAATACCCATTCTAGTGAATTGGGGGAAGGACAGTATAATGGGAAGGGCTCTGGATCTGAAGGCAGAGACTCTGAGTTCAAATCCTATCTTTGACACTTACTACCTGTATGACCTTGGACAGGTTACTTCCTTTTCCTTCAAAATCTCTCACTCAATACTACCATCCCTGCTAACTATCATGAAGATCTCTGCTCTCCTTTGAGACTAAATTCTTTTAGAAAGCCATGTACAACCAGTGTCAACACTTCATCTGCTTCCTTTCCTTTCACCCTTATTCTGGCTATTCACCACTCAACTGAAAAGCTTTCTCTGAAGTGATCATTGATCTCTTAATGGCCAGATCAAAAGGCCTTTCTCTAATACCCTTATTGACTTCTCCACTATTTTCTACTGTTGATCTCCTCCTTAGATTATCCTAACACTGCTCTCTACTGGTTTTCCTTCTATATGACTGACTTGTACTTAGTATCCTTTGCTGATTCTTGACCCATGTGTCCTAAGGCTCTTTCATGAGCCCTTCTTTCTCTTCATTTTATAAGAGAGGTTCTTAACTTGGGATCAATAAACTTATATGATTTAATATTTTCATTAAACTATAATTGGTTTCCTTTGTAATCCTATGCATCTTATTTTATGCACTTAAAATGCAATATTATGAGAAATGCAGAGACTTCATTAGACTGCCAAAGATATCCAGTCCACAGAGTTATTGTCTCTATTTTGATGGCTTCTAGATTTATACATACAGTCCTATTTTCTTTCATATGATATAGCCACACATCACTAGCTTCCTTGTGGATATTTCAAACTAGATATCCCATAGGCATCTCAAACTCAAATTTCCAAAACAGAACTTATTATTTTTCAGTCTGAAGCCCTCCCCTCTTCAGAACTTTTCTATTGATATAGAGAGTACCTAGGCTCACAACAGGTGTCATCCTCAACTCCTTATTATTACCCTACATCTAATCAGTTGCCAAATCTTGTTATTTCTACCCATGCAACACCTCTCCCTTAAGTCTCTACCTTTCTACTCACACAGCAACAATTTTACCAGAAATTCATCACCTCTCACCTCTATTTTTGCAGTCACCTTCTAATTGGTCTCCCTTCAATTTTCTTCCCACCCCAATATATCATTCATGCAGCTGCCAAGGTAATTTTTTCTAAAGTGTAGCTCTTGCCATTACACTTTCCCTTTTCTTTGAGCTTCACTGGCTCTTTATTAACTCCAGGATCAAGTATAAAATATTCTGTTTGACATTCAATACTTCGTGTAACTTGGTCCTTCCTACTTTTCTAGTCTTTTAAAACTTTATTCCTTTCTATGCATTCTATAATCCAGCTATACTAGCCTACTTGCAATTCCTGAAGTTCTTCAATTTCAGTCTCACTCTCACTCTTGCTTTAGCCACAGTTTCCTTGAAGTCCTTCAAGACTCACCTCGAATTTTACTTTCAGAAATGGATCTTTCTTGGTCCTCACAGCTACCAGTGCCCCCCCCCATATTATCTTCTATTCATTTTCTATAAATCTCTCAGGTACCTACTTACTTATGTGTTGTCTCCCCATATTAGATTCTAAACTTCCTGAGGGCAGAGATTGAGTCTTATCTTTCTGTGTATCCTTAGTGCTTAGCACATGGTCTATAACATTAAAAAATGTTCAGTCAATCCTCCTTGACTAACTGATAATTGCTCTGATAGTCAGGTCTTCCTATATTAAGAAAAACAAAGATTAGACCATATGACTTATAAGGTCCCTTCCAACTTTAGAGTCTCTGATTCTATGATTTTTCTACTCCTATGAGTTATTTTTTCTTAATTTTTTAGGCTATCCTGACTCTTCTATGAAAAATGTACTAACAATGCAGGGTAGTAAATGATAAAGTAACAAGTGAGATAATTCTACAGATAGTGTTATTACAGCTCAGAGGAGGGAGAGAGATCATTATAGGACAGGTGCTCAGGGAAGTTATCATGGAGCAATTAGAATATGAATGGGACTTTTAAACATGAGTAAGATTCATATGGGCAGAAGAGGGGGGAATGACCATTTCAGGAATGGAGGAAAACATAATGATAAAGGTGTGAATATACCAGTTGTGTCATTTTTCATTTGCTTTATACCTAATGAAAGGTTACCGTCCCCTCATTTTAACTGTGTATTAGAAATGTGGAAGGTTTATTTTTTTTCTCCCACATTGATTTAGATGATTTGGGGAGTTTCCCAACCAGAAACATTCATTTGCAATGCAAATCTTTACCTGGTCTATAACTAATATTGTGAGACGATTGCCTCTGAGCAGATGGAAATTAAATGACTTATTGTCTTAGAGTTACCTTGGGAACTCAGAAGTTAAATGACTTGCCCCTGGTCATCGAGTCAGTATGTGCTGAGGATGGTCTTAAACCTAGGCATTCTTGATTTTGAAGCTGAGTCTCCATCCATCATGTTATGTTGACTCTCATAAATGTGAATTATAATGGAACAATTTTGTAGAGGCCCAAATGATGTAGTCTGTACTAGCATACTACTGTTCTTCATACAAACTAGAACAGGGGTTAAGCTTTTTCCACTAATGACCCCTTTTCACCTGGGACATTTTTACATGATCCCAGGTATATGCATATATAAAATAGGTATACATAACCTTTTACTGTTGTCAATTTTTTTGCAACCCCCACATTCAGTTACATATGGGGTCTCACAGCTTAAGAAGCTAGGGACTAGAAAGTCTATGAGTTTGGCAATACAAAGTAAGAGGAAATAAATTGTCATTCTGAAAGCAGTGATATATTTCTGTATTTCTTCTACCTGTCTGTTATCTGCTTATTTATCTACCTATCTATCATCTATCTATCCTTTTATTTTTTCTATTTCTTTCCATAAGTTATCATATGCCCATGAAGCACCAGATTTCTTGGAAATTTCTTAAAGTAGGATTACAAGGACACTGTCTGAGATAGATCAGCTGTATTGAAAAATAATTGAATGCCCCCAAAATTAAAGGTGCTGTGGGAGAAACTGGAATATTAAGTCAGAGTTCATGCTCTAGATGAGTTCAAGATCCATTCGTTTGAAATGATAAACATATGTGAAAACAAAGGTAACCAAATGAGATAGTATGTGTGCTAAGTATCAAATAAGAATCACAGAAATTGAGTTTATAGGACAGGATTTCCAGTCTTGTGTGGGAAAATTATGGATTTGAGTCAGATTAAACTCTGAGGATGGAGTCTGAAAGATACCTAGCCCCCCTCCCCAGAATAGCTAGCCTCTTGCTTTGCCTAAAAGTTAATTGCTTGTCAAATTCTCACTGTCTCCTTTAAGTTTTATTGTTGAGATAATGGACTTAGGACAGTTCTGTAAACTTTGGGGATGGGGTCTGGGAGATATCCAGTCCCCCAGTAAGTTTTATTACTTGTCACAGTTCTACCAATTAGCACTATTTAATTTACTTTTTCTTAGTTCCCACATACCAGCTATACCTTAGTTTATGGCCTGTAATAAAAAACTCCCCTCTCACATGTCAGAATCCCAGTCCCTGTCATGATAAATTGCAGTCTGATAAGGGAGTGATTTCTGCCTCCCTCTTTCTTTGACATTCCTCAGACTTGTACCTCTTCCCCTTCTCCCCTTTGTTCTTGAACATGTCTCCATACATGGATCACGAGCTGGGTACGCATTTTGGGTGAGACAGGATTGGATGTTAGATTGTGAGCTCATCCACCCTAGGTGTACGTGGGGACAGTCCTTTTCAAGATTACTATAAAAACCTAGAGGATTGGGCATATCTTTGCAAGACTTCAATGTGTAATTGGGTTTTGCCCATCCTCATGAGGATGTAATAAATCTGTCTCTGCTTGACTTAGTGGTCTCGAGTTATTTGGATAAACTGAGGCAGTTTGTCCCAAATGGTCTCAAGCTCAAGAGCTCCCTGAAGTTTAATATGACTTGAAGGTTCATTGGAAAAAATGATGAATTTGGGTTTTAAAATGCTGGGTATGAATTCCATATCTTGTGTGTGACCTTGGGCAAGTCACTTTCTGCTTATGCCTCAGTTCGTCATCTATAAAATGATAGTCTTAAACTGATTGGAATACAGGTTTCCTTCAAGCTCTGATTTTAGGATCCTCAGTGTGTGTGTGTGTGTGTGTGTGTGTGTGTGTGTGTGTGTGTTGAGGTAGAGAGTAACAGAAGTAGATATTTTGTTAATATGTATTGCTTATTTAATAATATGTTCTCATTGTGTGATGGGAAAATATCTTTTTATTTTCATTAACATCTAACTGCAATTTAGCATTTTTTGTTATTTTTTTAAACCTAGCATTTCTATAGAGCTTTAAAGATTTGTATTTTAGCATATCTTAATTGCTTTTTTCACCAACCCCAGGAGGTAAAGTGCTATTATTAGACCCATTATATAGTCAAAGAAGCTAATTCTAAGAGAGGTTAAGTGACTTGCCCTTGGTTACTTATAAGTGTCTGAAGCAGGATCTGAAATCATGTATTGTTGCCTTGCAATTCAGCTTTCCAGCTGTTGAACCACTTGGCTGCTTCAATGAACATTTCAAATTTTAATTTAAAAATATTTATTCAAAGGAAGTGTCTATAGATTTCTGTTGACTGCCAAAGAGGTCTATAACAAAAACAAACAAAAAAAACACAGGTAAAAATTCTGAATTTAGACAAATATCCACCTCAGAAATTTATATTCATACTTTGCATTGTTAGAATTTCTATATTGGAATATTTCCAAGAAACACAAATAGATGCAGGTGAATGGTACTTTCTAAATGAATGAATTACCTGGGGGTTAATAACAGATTACTAAAGAAGTCCTGTTTACAGATTTGGTCTACTTTATTCATGGAAATGTCTTCATTCTTTCCTCCCTGAAGAGTGACATTAACATATAATATGGCTGAAAGCAAAGGTGCTTACATGTATCTCTGCTTTTCTGTTTGTTTCTTTTTGTTTTTGTTTCTTTTTTCAGGGCAGTGAGGGTTAAGTGACTTGCCCAAGGTCACATGGCTAGTAAGTGTCAAGTGTCTGAGGTCAGATTTGAACGCAGGTCCTCCTGAATCCAAGGCCAGTTCTTTATACACTGTGCCACCTAGCTGCCCTATATCTCTGTCTTTTAAGGAATTTGGATTTAAGAAGGGAAGCAATAGGAAAAGGGATAAGTATTTTACAGCACTTACTATGTGCTAAGCGCTTGAGTGCTTTTACAAATATTATCTCATTTATTTTTCACAAAAACCTTGTGAAGTAGGTGCTATTGTTGTCCTCATTTTATAGTTGAGGAAACAGGTAAACAGGGTTAAGTGATTTGCTTAGGGTCACATAACTAGTAAGTACCTGAGGCTGGATTTTAGCTAAGGTCTTGACTCCAGGCCCACTTCAACAAACAATAATGAAGTGCCATGGACACCAAGTAAGTTCACTTACTTCCTATTCTCAGGACATACTATTCCATCTCTCTGCCATCTCTGCTTTTTCCCAGGCTGTCTGTCCTCCACAACAGAAAGACACTCTCTCCTCAACTCTTACCTATTGAGATCTGTCATACTTCAGATCAAAGGTAACACCACTTCCTGTTGTGGGCCAGTCTCTAAGTGATTTACCCTCTCTCCACTCTTCTTCCTAATTAGCTTGTATCTAATTTTTATAATAATTGTATTTGCTTATATAGTTAACTATGATATCCACTCAGCTGCACTGAAAGTAAGTTTCTTGACGACAGGGACTATCTTTTGCTTCTTTTATTCTTTTTTATTCCTATAGTTTAGCATTGTCCCTGCCACATAGTATTTGGTCTTAATATTTATTTGATTGATTGATTCTTATCCTAAATAGGAAACAAGGGGCTTTCATTTAATGGGTAAATATAGTTAGAATAGAATTGAATTGAGGTATTGTCTTTGAAGAATGGCTTAAGGTTTATTTATTTTCGATCAGTTGAGAGCAACTTAAACTTTCTCAAACCTTAAAAGGTAATATACTATATAGTTTATATATTTTTGTTGTTTACTATTTTAGTTTTATATTTATATTATTACAACTAATAAATTTCGGATTTATGAGAAGACAACAAAAAGTCATCTTTAAAAGCGAAAAAAAAGAAATCTTTAGGCAAAGGATATCTGGAGTCTCTGATCCTTATTTCCTACTGTATCAAGGTCAAGTGTTTTCTATAACTTAGGACCACTTTACCAATCCAATCTCACTCTTTTTTTGTTATTCAATGAAAGGCTGTCTTCTAATCAATTTAATTTTTTTTTCTTTCTGCGCCATTGCAGCACCTTATCAACAAAGAGTCTAATGGGAACTCTGTGTTCCCTCTTCAAACTACACACCCCTCTTACCAACCTCTCCAATGCCCCCAAACAAACAAACAAACAAACAAAAAGAAAAACTAGAATTTAAGGAAAGTGGGAGAGACAGGAATTTTAGAATTCTTATATCTGTGCCTCACCTTCTGATTGGTTGTATGCAATTAAGGTATATTGCATACACAGGGAGCACCCCATATTCAAAATCAATACTTAGGTGATTTGTTTCCCAAGAGATGTTCCATATTTCTGACCCTGCCTCCTAAAATTCTCCCTTGGCTCTTGACAGATTGCCATATTCCACTCTTATTGAAATTGACATTATTTCTTCAGCTTCTATTTTCTTTGGAACTAGGTAGAAATGATTCATGATATTGATATCTGAATTGGAGCCCCTAGAATACCACTTTATAAAATAAGCCAAATCAGTTATGTCTCATATCTGGTTTAGTGGACAATGGTATGGAAAAATAAGATTTAAGCCAGAGACAATTTATACTGGTTTAAAGTAATGACGAAAGGAGATTGAAGGATTTTTCATTGTGTCTTTGAATGGCAGAAAAATAAAACTGAATTGGAGGGGGCAGGGGAAAGGTGAGGTCTCTCCAAGGAATTTTCAGTGGCTTTAGTGTTCCAGAAACCCAAGGTACATCAAATAATGCCTATTACTGAATACATCAAGTACTGTGCAGAAAATGATGTAGATTTCCCAAGGATCTAGTATTTTTTTATGTTGGAGATATTTGTTGGGGTAATTTAACTTTTTCAGTGGATTTTAAGATCTATGTCATTATTTCATTTGAGCCTCATAACATTCCTTTGGGGCAGCTAGGTGATACAATGGATAGAGTGCCAGACCTGGAGTCAGGAAGACCCATCTCCCTGAATTCAAATCCAGCCTTAGACACTTACTAGCTGTGTGACCCTGGGCAAGTCACTTAAACCTGTTTGTCTCAGTTTCTTCATCTATAAAATGAGCTGGAGAAGGAAATGACAAACAATTCCAGTATCTTTGCCCGCAAAAACCCAATGTTGTCCAAAAGAGCAGCAGGACATGACTGAAAAAAAGACTGGGCAACAAAAATTAGTTGACAGATGAGAAAATGAAGATGGGGAAAGACTGGTTATAGTCACACAACAGGTATGCCAATAGTAGAGCTAAGGTTACAACTGTCTTCTAACTCTCAAATCTAGATATTTTGTAGTTCTGTTAGTAGAAATGTAGGGGGCTATAGCAGAAAAACCCCAGGCCATAGACTCAAAAATATCTCTATCATACACCTTACTCTTCCCTTATATTCTTTCATCCAGGAACAAGACTCTCCATTTATATTCCCTCCAGACATTTTCTCTGGCTGTCCTCTATGCCTCCCTCCTCTGCTCTGAATATTGACCTTTCTGGCTTTCTTTAATTCCCAAATAAAATCAATCCCTCCTTTTACTGGAAGCGTTTCCCAATCCCCTTTAGTTTTACTACTTTCCCTCTATTATTTACTATCCATTCATACTGTATATAGCTTGCTTTGTATATATTTGTATCCATATTGTCTCCCTCATTAAGTTCCTTAAGCAAAGAGATCATCCTTTGCCTCTTTTTGCATCCCTAGCATTTAGCACAGTGCCTGAAGCATAGAAGGCACTTAAATAAATAAATATTGATTGATTGTCATATCCAGGACTCAGTAGCTACTGTCCCTGCCTAATTAAAGTTTCTGTTATGGGAGGATCAAATGTTAAATAATAAACAGATGACTTTAACTAAAAACTAGAATGTTGACATCTTAGAGTACTTTAATTCAATGATGTGAATTTCATGAGCATTAAATGCGTCCCATTTCCAGGAGGATTGGAGAGAAACAAAAGAGAGAGCTTCTTGCCTAGTGATTTTGCAAGCTTTTACAACTCTATTAATAATAACCTTTATCTTTACCTCCCAGAAAAGAAAGGTCAAGATTGGCAAGAATCATAACTTCACATTATAGAATTAATTCTCCCTCTCTACTCCCCCCAACCTCTCATAATGAGCCCTCAGAGATAGTGAGGAAAGAAAACAGGCTTCATCAATTTCTCTAATGACTCCTTTCGAAGATTTCTTTTTTAAGTCCTTATTTTTAGATCTTTTGAGCAACTTCCCTATTATTGGAGTGTCAAAAGCCTCATGCATGGGATTTATGAGACATTATATAAAGAAAAATTAGCTGTGATTTCAAGGACAGTGTCTCATGTCATACATTACAGAATTGTTTCTCCCCCACCCGTGGATAAATGGAAGAGATCTCCATGTCTCCATGGTTATAGGGTGTGTGTGTGTGTGTGTGTGTGTGTGTGTGTGTGTGTGTGTGTGTGTGTGTGTGTGTGTGTAGTGAATTAAATAGTTTAATTAACTCAGCTTGCATATTTGAAGTTGGATCCACCCGACCCCCATATGCCTCTGTCTCCATCCTACCAATCATCATTTATTTCTCTCTCAAGTTTCTATTGAATAATGAGGCACAGAGATTCTTGTTGGGCTTTCCTTCAAAAGAATAGGCAATACATGGGCATTTGAATGCATTCTTCTTCCCAATATAATATATTCAGTTCCTTTTGAGAAATTAGCTTCTATGTAAGTGATCATAGATTCCTAAAGGCAGAAATGGACTTTTACAAGAAAAGTGATTGCCCATAGATTGGTGAATGGATGAACTAATTGTAGTACAGGATCATAAAGCAATATCATCACACTTTAAGAGACTATAAATATGAAGAAATTAGAGAAATCTGGGAAGATTTGTATGACATTGCAAAGCAAGTTGAACCAAAGTTCAATAATCTACAGTAACTACAATAATGCAGAGAATAGAAGATTGAAAAATATTAGACTTCTGATGAATTCAGTGACTGACTGTGGACAGGTCAGGGAGGTGGGAAACTATAATTACTTTTAAGGATGGGGGTTATAATGATACTTTAAAATTTGGATATATTGAATCTAAAATATCAATGAAACATCCAGGTGAAGCTATCCATCAAAAAATATAGATAAGACACTGAAATTCAAGAGATCCATTATGACTGGCTATATGGATTTCTGAGTCATCTGCATCAAGGTAATTGAACGTATGAGATCAGATGATATTTTCTGTGAATGAGATATAAAGAAAAATGATAAAATACTAGTGGTAAAAGAAAACTTGGATTTACAGAGAATGTCTATTTCTTCTTCTCCATGATAAATTTTCACATATTTGAAGACAGAAATGTCTTCCTGACATTACATGCTTTAGTTTCTCAGAATCACTAAAGATTCCAAAATTAACACAGTGTACCCATTTTGATGTTGCTCTTTTCAAACAAATGGCTGATTTAGTGGGTAATAGTGGATCTCATAGTGTTGTCTAGAGACACATGGGGGTCCCAAAGTCTTTTTTCAACAATCAGTGAAGTTATTTTTTAATGATAATACCAAGAATTAAAAATGTATAATATAGTAAATATTAACAGATATAACCCACATAAACAAAAGCTCTCTGTGGATAGGAGTTGTGAATAATTTGTAAGAGTGTAAAGAGATTGTAAGACCAAAAAGTTTAAGAATCACCATTCCAAGATTATCATATCACACTTATATGCAAAGCCTTTTGAGAACACATTTCCCTGTAATAACCAGTTTTAACATGAGTTAAATCTTTTGCTTTTTTGTTTTTCTTTGATTTGAGAAGTCCTAGTTTCTGCTTCTCTCCTAATCAATAGCTGAGCTGGGTGTTGTATTCAATTATTTTTGAAGTGATTATCTCATATACAGAGTGCCTGCTTTGAAAGTTATCTTAACCCCTTTCTAATAACAACTGTGTAAATATTTTTTGCTGTTCCTATAAGGGACTTTCAAGGATAATGTTGGATATACATTTCCTGCCTAAAGTACTATAAACTTCTAATTAATATCCATGCCTATAGTATTTCCCCCATCAACTTTATTATATCACAAAAGGTTCTTTCTATTAAATTAATGTGCCATTCTTACCACCTCCCCCTCTATAATTCTTTCCAAAACTACCCTAAATTCATATATTTTGAATATATTTATATTCTTCACTCTATATTATATGCATATATATGCATATGTGTGTACATGTCTACATTTGTATATAATTTTACTTATTACCTTATTACCATATTAGAATTTAAATTTCTTATAAGAAAGGATTGCTTCATTACTTGTTTCCTCAATTCCAAAAATACTGCTTGGCACATAATAAGCACTTAATAAATAGTTGTTCCTTTCTTCTACCCCACCTTCCTTAAATAATTGTTGATTGAATGATGAATCACTTTATGCACCAGTTATATAAATTTGTGAGTAACCACTAGTAAAAGTACAAGGCTCCTTATCTTGGCATCCTACTTTCTGGTTCCCACTTGCCTTACCAGACTTATTTCACAGAATTCCCTTTCATTTATTTTCTGTTTCATCTAAATTAGACTCTTCACTTTTGCCTATTTGCTTTTTTTCTTCTCTGATCTAGATGACTTCATTCACATGTATTTAGTTTCAGCATTTCTGTAATATTCAAGAAAAAGTAAAATGGGAGACACTTATCTTTGGGCAACTTATATAATATTTCCAAGCTTCAGTTTCGGCATCTTTAAAATGTGGCTAAAAGACCTGTAGTACCCCACCCCCGCCTCACAGAATTATATAATGTTAGCGGATATTGTAATTATCATCTCCTGTGCCTAAGAAGGCTCTCATCATCATGCCTTCCTGTGAGAATCCTTTCTTTCTTCAAGGCCCAATTCATCTATAAGCCATCTCTGATTTCTTTTTTTGGAAATCATCTCTCTTTCCTCCATTTGCTTATCATTTTGAGGGGAGACAGTTATGTGACTTGCCCAGGATCACATGGCTAGTCAGAGTCTGAGGCTGGATCTGACCTCAGGTCCTCCTGATTTTAGGGCTGGTGCTCTATATCCTACAGTTTTTGCTACCTCTCCATTTGCTTATAATACTTTTAAAACTAAAGTTTCATTTGTACTTACTTCCTATTCTGCATTATAGTTACCTATCTAATTTCCTTTATATTAAAGCAACTTAGCATAGTGAATGCTACCGTTGGAATCTGCAAAACTAGCATTCACATTCTAGTTAAGATATTTACTACTTGTGCAACCATGAGAAAAGTATTTAATCTCTTTGAATCTTGATTTCTTCATCTCTAAAATGGTAATAACCTCTAAAACTATTTGTCAGGAGGTTGTTCTGAGCATCAAATGAAATGCTGTATGTAAAATTCTTTGCAAAACCATGGAGGGGAAGAGAATATGCATATATTCAGTGCCTATTATGGGAAAGGCCCTGTGGAAGGCATTTTATTTGAATAAATAGTATCTTGTTTGATCCTCACAACTGCTCTGTGAGGTAGGTGCTATTATCATCTCCATTACACAGCTGTGGAAATTCAGGCAAACAGATTGTGACTTGCCCAGGGTCATACAGCCATTAAGTGCTTGAGTCATTATACAATTTTCTTTATTTAATAATAACAATCAATATCACTATCACAATTATCATTTTCTTAATAAAATTATCTCTCTTCCTCCCACTCATTTCACTGCTGTGGAGCCTACCAGTGTAGATATATAGCTGTTCTGCAACTTTAAGATTTAGAGAGTTGGCTAGGATATTGAAAGATTAAATAATTTCACCAGATTCAGGAACAGGAGCTATTCCTTTGTTTTACTTACCTTGAGCTTGGCTTGCTATCTATTCAATTAAGCTGTCTTTCAACATCTTCTCTGCTAGAGTGATCCCTATGAATGTAGGGATTTTGAAAATTTCCATCATGGTATACCAGTCTTAAATACAGTTTCCTTCACATAAATCCATATTTATTAAGTATATATAATGAACATAATTTCTCAACATAAAAATGTAAATGATTTATTAATTATTTTTGGTAGGATCATAAAAAAGTAAATTTGAGAATATTACCTTTGGGCAAATTTATGTTATAAACAAACTCTTGAGATGGTATCTGCCCAAAAGAGAAGTCACATTTATTTAAGGAAATGTGCTTTGAAGACAGACTAGGACCACAGCAAAATATATTTGTTTGATGATAATAGTATAAGTAAGCAGTGGTTTAAATCAACAAATATTTAGTATATACTTAATACTCTTAAAAGACTATGCTAAGTCCCAATAGGATGTGGGAGACAGATGGGGGAGTTATATTGTAAACTCACTATAAATATGGAATGAGTATGTCATATAGCATAGATACAGCATGCAGTCTTGTGATTAGGAAATAATGAACTAATTAATTACATTCTTTTATTCTCCACAGTCAGGTTTTCATATTTTGAAGAATACAGAGGATTTTATTAGTTTTAATTATTGAAGCTATTAATAAACCAAAGGAAAAATTTTTAAATCTCATGTCCTATTTTTTCTTTAATGTTTCAGGTCCTGGCAGATATTAGAAAGAAATCCTTGAATTCCTTATTTTGTAATAGATAAATCTAATGCAGTGTTTTTAAAAAGTACTTTTGAGATACATATTGAATATTTCCTTACTGATAAATTTCATCCTTTTTTCCCTATGCTTGGCAATTGATATTAGTTATTACACTTAATAATGCATGAAGTCAGAGCCAATAATGACTCTGTATACCCTTAAGAACTGTTTTTTTGTATGTCAAATGAAAATTTATATATATATACATGTATGCATGTATATATATACAAAGTACTATGTGCACATACACACATGATATATGTGTGTATATACATACATATACATATATATACACACATATATATATATACATATACATACATACATACATACATATATATATATATATATATGTCTATGTCTACTTTTTTAGCTAGGTATACATGCCTGAGGGGCAGCACACAGTAAGTAAAAGTGGTACATTTTCCTACATATTAAAAAATAAAATGTGAACTCGTGTAGGAGTTAGGATACCTGGATTCTAATTTAGGGTCTACCTCTAACTAGCTTCTGCAGTCTTGGACAAGTTGCTTCTCCTCACTAAATTTTCAAAATTGAGGGAGATTTGATTTCTTTTTTTTTTTTTTTTGAGGGGCAATGAGGGTTAAGTGACTTGCCCAGGATCACACAGTAACTGTCAAGTGTCTGAGGCTGAATTTGAACTCAGGTACTCCTGAATCCAAGGCCAGTGCTTTATCCACTGCACCACCTAGCTGTCCCCTGAGATTTGATTTCTTAATCTCTTAAAATTCCTTCCAGCACCATCATTCTTTGTTTTAAAGAACCATATTCTATCATTTCCTGTTCTAAAGCCTCTTTCTGCTCTTCTGTTTTGTATACTAAGGCCCCTTCTATTTCTAAATATTTATATTATAAAATGTTCCATTTTGTGTCAGAGCCAATCTCAAGAGTTAACTCTCTAGGTAAACAGGATTAAGATTCTATCCTGTGATAGACTTAAGAAAAGATGTTTCCAACTATAGTATTTAAAAAAAGGGCATGAAAATAGTAGATAGTGTGCTAGCTATGTCAAGAAGATATGGGTTCAAATTCTGACTGACTAAATAGTAATAATAATGAGAAGTGAAATTTTAATTAGTTCAAATTATTTAAAGTCTGACTCTGAATACTAATAACCGTAATGATTACTATTATCAGTCTAGATTTGAATAATTTGAATTATATTATTATTCTAACATATTTATATAATACATGTTATATATTCTATCACCTTCACAAGGTTGTTATGAGGTTTGATTGAGATAATTATGTAAAATGATTTGCAAGCCTTAAGTAAATATGCAAATGTAAATTATTATTAAGATAGTTAGTATTGATGTTTGGAGTCTTTCTGCTTCATCTTTAATGCTTCTGACTCTTCTAGTTTAGCAATTTCTTTGTTCTTGAACCAAGCTTGGTAATTTGGCCTTCATTACTTCATTGCTTGTTTTGATTGGTTAAAGCAATAGTATCTAAACTTGTTTGATTTTGTATAACTAATAATTGTTAAAAAAAAAAAAAGATTATGTAGCAACATGTGTATGCTTACTTAAGTATAAACATAAACAGTTTATACTGATTGTGTGTTATAGTGAAAATTGAAATGTTAAGATGATGAACTAAAGACAAAATAATATTTGATCTTAGAGTCAATAGTCACTGTATTTCGAGTATTGAAGTAACACTGCTTAATCTCTGCCAAATCCCTTTACAGTCATGTGAAGGATGTACTGGAATGAAAAGATAACTGAGGCTAAGATACCCATTAGGAGGCTATTGTAATAATCCCTAAATGATGATGAAATCCTAAACTAGAGGGATGGCTCTGTGTGTGTTTGTGTATGTGAGTGAGTGAGTGTGTGCGTGTGTGCGTGTGTGTGTTTAGAGAGAAGGGGAAGGATTCAGAAGATGTTATGGAGAGAAAACTGACAAGATTTGACAATTGATTGAATATGTAGAGTGAAGGAGAATTTGGAGTCAAAGAAGATGCCAAAGTTTTGAACCTGGGTTACTGGCAGGACTGTATTGCTCTCCATCAGAGTCATCAAATGCACAGCCAGCAGGCCCATGCTACCTGCAACACTCCCAACTGCAGAGAAACTAGGTAATTGTAATTGAGAAATATTAACAAAATAATTAAAACACAATAGAACAAAGATAATATTAATATGTGGTTTGCTAAGTCAATATTCAGCTCATAGGGATCCTTATGTATGGTTTAGTGATGTCTATTTCTATACAAGTTTTTCAACCCTTCCCGAGATAATAATGGCAGAGTGAATGAAGGTGAATTTTGGAGCAAAAATAACACAAAGAGGTCTGTAGCACAATCACAACTTATCCATACCTGCTCTCCAATGAGTTTTTTCCCATCTAAAACAAACAAAAAATGCAATAAAAGATTATTAATTGTAGGGAACTATTACTTGTCTGTGACTACCCAAAGATGGAAAAGGTCAATACCCTTAGATTTGCATTAGACAGGAGGTAATCTCTAGGACAGTGAGTGGGTATTGGGGTGGGGGAGAAGAGGGGAAGGGGTCACTTGAACATTTGCTATTGTAGGTACCTGAATGATAAGGCATAATTGACCTGAGGGATCAGAATGGAGAGGTGAGAGCTCACATTGCAGAATGAGTGGAAAGTAAGAGAGTGTTATAGAATCAAGGTTAGTTGTAACTTTATTGGAGACAAGTCTAACTATTGGCAATCTCAGGATAGGCAGGATAGAAGGCACCTTCCCAACCCCTGAGTAATTAAACACATCTGTCGTGGTCTCATGTGACAGATTTCCAAGAGACCATAATGTCAGATTTAGAGACAACTGAGTTGAAAAAGCAGCAAACTATAATGGAAAGAGTTATAGATTTGGAGATATAGAACCTGGTTAAACTTATACCTTGGCTATTTATCTATGTGGCATTGAGCAAATTACTTAACCATTTGGCCTCAGTTTCCTTATTTGTAAAAGTATAAATTATATGGTGCCTGAGGAGTCTACCTCCTCTAAACCTGTAATTCTACGTCACTTTGACTTTTTTTTTTTTTTGCAGGGCAATTGGGGTTAAATGACTTGCCCAGGGTCACACGGCCAGTAAGTGTTAAGTGTTTGAGACTGGATTTGAACTCAGGTCCTCCCGAATCCAGGGCCGGTGCTCTATCCACTGCGCCACCTAGCTGCCCCTAACTTTGACTTTTATTAACTCAAAATTCTGTTGCTTGGAGAGAAAGGCCAGAGGTCTTCTTCTGATATCTGGTCATTGTTGGATTTTCCCTGGTTAACTTTGTATTTTTTCCCCTTATCGCTAAGTAGAGGTCTGGGATTACTGGCATACCCTTATCTTCTTTAAGTATGAAATTTCTATTATTGGGTTTAGCCATTGGGTGTTTATTATCTTTGGACCTCTCCCCACTCACTCAACCAAAAACCTGGAGATAGTCCTTTACCCCTATTCTTTTCATGCTTCCCTAAAAGCTTAGTATGCTCTTGGTAACCTACTCTCTCAAATCACCTATTAAATATTTTAGAGTAACATTCAAGGTCCAAGAAATGCCCAAAGTACTGTCCCATTTTAATCATTCAGTATATAAAGATTTATTTTATGACTACTATGTATCAGGCATTGTGCTAAATGTTGGGAATACAAAAAGAGGCAAACATTTGCTCCTGCCCTTAAGGCACTTGCAATCTTTTTTTTTCCCCCTCAGGGCAATGAGGGTTAAGTGACTTGCCCAGGGTCACACAGCTAATAAGTATCAAGTGTATGAGGGCAGATTTGAACTCAGGTCCTCCTGAATCCAGGGCCAGTGCTTTATCCACTGTCCCACCTAGCTGCCCCTAGGCACTTGCAATCTAACAGAGGAGATGATATGCGAGCAAACATATACAATATATTCAAAATAAGCTATATACAAAATAAATAGAAAATAAATAAGAGAAGGAAGGCACTGAAGTTAAGGGGTATTTGGAAAGGCATCTTGTAGAAGGTGGGATTTTATTTGGGACTTAAAGGAAGCCAGAGAAGGAAGTAGGCAGAGCTGAGAAGAGCATTCCATGCATGGGGGACAGCCAGAGAAAATGGATGGAGCTGTGAAATGGAATGTCTCCTTTGAGGAACAGCAAGGAAGAGAGTATCATTGAATCAAAGAGCACATGGTAAGGAAAAAAGTGTAAGAAGAATGGAATGGTAGGAGGGAGTTAGGTTATAAAGGGCATTGCATGTCAAACAAAGGATTTTCTATTTGATCTTAGAGGTGAATGGAAACCACTGGAGTTTTTTGAGTTGGGGCAGGGGGTGACATTGTTTGAACTTTGCTTTAGGAAAATCATTTTGGTAGCTGAATGGAGAATGTTTTGGATTGGGGAAAGACTATCAACAGGCAAACCCACCAGCAGGCTATAGTATGGGCTTAGCAAAGTGGGGACAGTGTCAGAAAAGAGAAGGTGAATTTGAGAGATGGTACAAAGGTGAAATCAGCAAGCCTTGGGAATAGATTGGATATGGGAGGTGAGAGACATTGAGGAAGATAACTTCCAGGTTGTGAGTCTGAGGAACTGGAAGGACGAAGTTGTCTTCGATAGAAATAGGAAAGGTAGGACAGTATAGGGGTAGGGTTTAGGAGGGAAGGTAATACATTCAGTTATTGATATGTTGAGTTGAAGATATTTAATGGACATCCAGTCTGAGATGTCTTAAAGGCAGTTGGAGATGCAAGATTGAGGGTTAATATAGAGGCTGTGGCATGACACATAGATTTGAGAATTATAACCATTGATTCTTGATTCCTTCTTCAGTCATATTCCTAAGTCTCCATGTTCTAACCCAGAGGCTCTCAAAGTATGGTCTAGAACCCATGAAAGTCCTTGATGCCCATTCAGGGTGTCTCTAAGGTCAAACCTATTTTCATAATCATCCTAAGACATTTTATTTTCTAACATGGTTAATATCAATTGATATAACCCACATAAATAGTAACTCTTTTTAGAGGTCCCTAATAATTTTTTAATATAAAGGGATCCTGCTGAGACCACAATTTTTTTTTTTTGTGGGGCAATGGGGGTTAAGTGACTTGCCCAGGGTCACACAGCTAGTAAGTGTCAAGTGTCTGGGGCCAGATTTGAACTCAGATACTCCTGAATCCAGGGCTGGTGCTCTATCCACTGCTCCACCTAGCTGCCCCTGAGACCACAATTTTTGAGAACTGATACTACAAACCATAATAGTTCTCTGCATTCTCAGTCTCTTTGGAATGGTTGATGATGATCAGTTCTTCCCTGTATGTTTTTGTATCTCTTCTGCCTTTATCATGAAGCTTATAACTCTAAGTTTAGATCACCATATCTTTACTCATTTGCTACTCCTCTAGTACTCACTTGATTAGTAATTCTGAACCTGTATTCCTGCGTGAGTATAAATGCCCATGAGATATGATACATATAATCTTTAGTGTATTCTTTCTTTCTGCCTTTCCAGTCTTCTTATACTTTTTTTCCATTTTATTCATTCTGTGATCCAGTGACACTGGCCTTTTCCTTATAACTTTATCTCTTGCCATTTTCCTTGGCTTCCCCCCATGACTGAAAAGCCCTCCTTCTTCAGTTCTACATCATGGATACCCTGGATTCCTTTAGGATGTGGCTTAGATTCCACTTTTAGTAAGAGGCCTTTCCTCATCTCCCCACTGCTAGTGCCTTTCCTCTGGGATGATGCCCCATTTATACTGTATATGTATATAATTGTTTTCATGCGTCTCCATCATTAAAATATGAACTTCTTGAGAACTAGGACTGTGTGTTTGTGTGGGGGCGCTTTCAAGATTTATTTTTATCCTTAGTATTTAGTACAATTCCTGGCATATAATAAGGGTACAATAAAATGTTTGTGTATTGATTAATTGAAAGAGGAAATACATACTTTTCCCTCCTCTTTGTTAGCTAAGGTCATAAACAAATGTTTCCATTGGAACCTCTCACATTTGTATCCTCTCTAGACATCCCAAACATAAAATGTGGTTATGATATTCACAACACACACACACACACACAGACAGCATTTTGGGGGCAGGGCAATGAGGGTTAAGTGACTTGCCCAGGATCACACAGCTAGTATGTGTCAGGTGTGAGGAGGCCGGATTTGAACTCAGGTCCTCCTGAATTTAGGGCCAGTGCTTTATCTACTGTGCCACCTAGCTGCCCCCAAACAGAGCATTTTCAACACTTTCTCCATCACCACTACCATCCCTCTAAAATCCTCATTAAGTAGGAAGGGTCATTTCATTTTTCCCAATATGACCATTCTTCTATGTATATTTGTATAAATGTATAATCAAGAGATGATTACTCTGTTGCTTTTATTTTTCTCCTTGTGGTAGCACAAGAAAATCTATCTAAACATTGACATTTGTGTTTTTCCCCTTCTCTTTCCAGATTCTTTTTCTGCTTTCGTTCTTTCTAGTTACAGGACTAGGCAGAAAAAAAGGAATCTATCTCTTGAGTCTCTGAAATGTTACCGTCTTTTAGAAAAGGCCATTTATACAAAGAGAAAAAATCTGTACCTTAGGCTTTTGTGTTCTATTTCTAGCAGACCATGTGTACTTAACTCTTCAATCAGGACATCAATTTCAGGAATAACACAAATAGAAACAACCACCCAAGCTTGCCTTGGAAAAGATGACACTCATTTTCACATTTTGAAAAAGATGAATTATTATTGGAGAAAGCTGTTCTTTAAGAATTAAGAAACTTGTCCTTAAGTCTTTGTTGTGCACTGACTAGCTGTTTGCTCTGTGTTGATTTTGTGGGTACTATTGATATGATCAGACATGGTTGGACACACTGTACTTTGACCACAACATAGTGATGTCATTTTGATCTCTTTTGAGAATGGACAGCAACCAACCAAACAACTCATTTATGCATGAGCTTTTTCCCCAAAAGACTATAAGATCCTTGAAGACAGGGATTTTGTTTTTTTTTTCTTTGTATCCCCAGCACTTAGGACAGTACTTGGCACATAATACTTAATCAATGCTTATTGCTTAATTCATGATTTTAGACAAAACACTCTAGACCTTCAGTTCCCTCATCTGTAACATGAGGGGAACTGGCTAGACAGTTACCAAGTTTCATTTTGTTGATAAATGTATATGAGATAGTGCCTGGATATGTGATTTAATTGGTGCAAGGAAAGCCTACTGTGGAATTTCTTCAGTCAGTACAGACTGGCACTTTCCCTGCCATTGATAGTCTTGGATAGTTGCCTGGACCACTGAGAGGTCATGCCTATACTTATATAGCTAATATATATGTTCCTCATTTAGGCCTTGAACCCAGATCTTCTTACCTCCAAGGTTGTCAGCCCTCTGTCCATTGTTCCATTACGTCTCTGAAAATTAAATGTTAATGAATAATAATTCCTTGTAATGAGCCACACTGATAGCAATAGACTGAATAGGAGTATGATTTTAGTGCAAGTGTGAGGCAGACAAAGCCTTTAATTATTCAATGTGCTTCAATGATAATTGCAGCCATTTGATTTGAAGTTCATGAACTAATTGACAAATGTATGGGGGGGGATTTATTATATTTAATACCACCTTAAAAACAAGAAGTTTCCAACTTAAGTTTAAAAATTGTAACAGCTCTTCTTTCTAAGGAATAGACATACCGAAAAAGAAATTAAATCAACCTTCTTGACCCAGCATAGCCTAATACTTATCCTGTGTTACAAGGATATGAGAACTATGTTATGAAAATGATTGTCTCTATGACCTGAATAATATTCTGGATAAGAAGGCTTGAATTTCTTTTGCTAGAAAGCCCCAACTCCTCTGTCTTGATGTGGTCAGGGATTAAAGAAAGATTCCAATATTTTACTAGGCATCCTTCAGAGGAGAAAAAAATACCCACACATATGTATATGTATATAGAATAATCATCTCATTTTCTCAGTGTTTCTCTCACATTTTATGTTATTCTGTGCATGTGTGTATGTTTTTCCAAATAGAAGGTTGGTGATATTATGCAGTCATGGGACATGCATTTCTTATGCCACATTAAGAATTAGCAGTGGGGGCAGCTAGATGGCGCAGTGGATAAAGCACCAGCCCTGGATTCAGGAGGCCTGAGTTCAAATCCAGTCTCAGACAATTGACACTTTCTAGCTGTATGACCCTGGGCAAGTCACTTAACCCTCATTGCCCTGCAAAAAACAAACAAACAAACAAACAAATTAGAATTAGTTTAATTAATAGTTGTCAGATTTAGCTCAAGGCAACAATGCCATATCCCTGCTATTAAATATGTTATATCCAGTAACCAAAAAGAAGGTGCATTTTTGGAGCCCTTAACTACCATAATACATTTCTATAGAGGATAAAGTAAGAGGAAATGGACTTAAATTGGAACAAGAAGAGTTAAGGTGAGAATTTAACCCTCATACAAAGAAATGTTATGGAGTCACACTCATCCAATCCTACCAGTCTCCATATAAGTATTGTCACTGTTCTACTAGCCATGAAAAATACTAATCAAAGCCCTTTCATATTCACTCTAATTTTTGATCCTCACCAAAATTATGTGAAAGCAAGATGGTAGGAAGGTAGGATTATCACTTCACAGATGAGGAAACTGAGGCATAGATAGGTAAGAAAACTTGCCTAAAATCATACAGCTATTTAGTGGGACAATAGATTTCCTGATTCTTAGTCAAAAAACTAAATAACCTGGTAAACCAATAGATTACATAAGTAAACAAAACAAAACAAAACATAAAAGGGTTTGGGACTGCATCAAGTTTGAATCTGGTTTTGATCAAGTTATTTAATAATAGGTAGCATTTACCTAAAATTTAAGATTTTCAAAATGCTTTACCTGTGCTAATTAATATGATATAATTTAGGCTGTTTGCCCCATGATTGGCAGTGGAAGACATACTGATTAGTACACAGGATTTGAGGTGGATAAAATTCAGTTTCCAATCCTGATGGAGACATTTGGTAGCTATGTGACCCTAGGGGAGTCACCCAACTTTTCTGAACCTCACTTTCTTTATCTGTAAAATGTGAATAAGAGCATCTAAGTCACAAGGGTGTTCTGTGAAGCAAGTAATATACTGTATTGCAAAGTATATTTTAGACTTTAAAAGCACAATCTAACTGCTAGTTGCTATTTTTGTTATACAAACTCCTTCTAATTCACTTTTTTAGTTAAGAATATGGCCGTATTTGGGAGATGCATCCATTTTCTCCTTCATAGAAGTTTACACTGGTACAATAGAAAATGAAGAGCACTATTAGATAACAGAGTAATGGGAAAGATGTCTTGCCCATGTCCATTTGCTCTATCTTCTGTAACTACTGTATTAAGAAATCTTTGTGAAGATGTTAAAGGTTTTTCTGGTAAATCTACAGACCTAGGGGCAGCTAGGTGGCACAGTGGATAAAGTAACAGCCCTGGATTCAGAAGGACCTGAGTTCAAATCCGGCCTCAGACACAGTACTTACTTAGCTGTGTGACCTTGGGAAAGTCACTTAACCCTCATTACCCCCCCAAAAAAATATGTAGAGACTTAGTTACATTATATTTCTGTCCTCTGTTTGCTTGTATTTCCATATGGGAGAAGAAGACTTCTAAAAGTGGTGGCTCATCCCTTGCTTTTCTAGGCTTCTCTCCTGCATTCAACCCCACAGCTCTGAACTCATGTTCAGTGATTCTGGAAAGATGTGGAAGCAGATTTGTTAAAGTTCTGGCCTTGTTTGTAATTACCAGTAAATCAGTAGATTATAAAGTATTGTTTACTCTATGGATCATGGTATTGGCAGAAGATCTTTTGCTTCAGCTGAATCATTGAAAGAGGTCAAGGTAAACCAATGGGACTATAATCTTGTTTCCATTTCTTTCCAGAACATACATGGGGAGATGTACCTTACCACAGTTTGAATCTGAGTCTGCAGACAGCTCTCAGATAAAGACTAAGTCATCCAGCAAATGGCACACTCATCCCCCATGAATCTCTGCTAAATTATGCCTGCCTTCTTCCTTTCTTCTGGGGGTACTTTTAGGATTAATGAAACAATGATTGCCATGGGCTTTGATATCTTTGGAAGGAAACCATTAAGTCATGCTTCCTGCTGGCTCATCATCTCTCTACCTTTCATAATTCAACTGAAGTTTGGAAGAGAAGGAGGATAAGGAATGGATAATTATTTCCCTTCTCATGGTGCATCTATAGAAAATAGAGAAAGGAAGAGGAGTAAAATTTGAGAAACTATAACAGAGGTCCTTAACCTGGACATTCAAGGGTTCTGTGAATATTGTTTTTAAAAATACTGTGACATGTATTTCAATATAATTTATTTTCTTAGTAATTTTATGCATTTTATTTTATGCCCATACAAAACATAATTCTGAAAAGATGTCTAGAAGCTTTATCCCAGAGTGCCAAATTGTCCTTGACACAAAAGGTTGAGAACACTTGGTCTATGGGATCATAGTAAAAATATAATGTAGCAGATTCAGAGCTGAATTAAGGGGCTTCAGAGGTCTTCTAGTCAAATCCCCTCATTTTGTAAAGGGAGAAACTGAAGTCTGGGCAGGTTAAAACATTCACCAACATCACACAGATTACTACATACAAGGGTGATATTTGGACTGAGGTCTTCTAATACTAGAATCAGTGAAAAGTTGGGTAAAGTCAATGAAGGTTTGAGGAGACCACGGATGGAGCTAGAGTTGAGACTAATTAGAAGAGGTATCAAAATAGGCACAATTTTTTCATGGAAACTAGAATTGGCATAATTTAGGACTAGGATTTAATCAGTACATATGACTCATGAACAAAAGAAGGGAAAAAGTGGGGGAGAAATTTTTTGATAACATCCTGCGGCTCAAATAAAGAATACTAATTCTGAATTGGGTAGAATACAGTATAAAGAGTGGAAAGGCAAGATACCCAACAGCTCTTCAGGAAATTCCTACAGGTTATAAAATCTGGATGGACTACTGAATTATAGCTGAAGACCTGGGTTTAGTATCACTCCCCAGCATAATCTTAGAGAATTAAGGTCTGGAAATAATAATAATTAATAGGTAAAACCTGCCTTCAATTTCTTATAATCCTGTCCAAAGTAGAATAGCAGGTGCCAGTTTCCTAGGGTTGAGAGCAGATATAACTCAATAAAAGCACTTACAACTCATTGAAAAATCTAGTAAACCCTTTGGGCACCATTTTAAATATTAAGAATTGAAGATCAAGGTTTAAATGGATGAAGATAGAAAAACTGTATAATACTGAAGTAAATTAGCCCTGACTTCAGGATATAGGGAGATGTACCTCACCACAGTTTACATCGGAGTCTGTAGACACTGAAAATCTATTTATTTATTTTTTTTACTAAATCACTTATGCAACCTTGCTTTTTAATGTGTTTTCCATTTATTCTAATCATGAAGATTGAATGAACTCAGTTCATTTATCTATTGTCAATCATGACAATACTCTATTAAAATCTTGCAATATTTTATAAAGCTTAATTGTATATGACACCACACACATACACACACACACACACACGCACACACACACACAAGATCAACATAGAAATCTAAAGCTAAGTCAAACTTGGATACTATGGATTTTGAATGAATAGTGGAAGGAATGTATACATCAGATAGGGACATAGGATCCAGAATAACAGAGATACAAAGAAAATACACAATTACTAAAGTGACAAATAAATATAACCAAGAATACTGCACAGGTCTAAATGCATGCCACAATTGTTTCCTAAATCTGATTTGTATACAATTTGAGTGTGACCTAAAAAAATTATGGGTGCTACTTTTCAATGTATACATATTTATCTAAAACATATACAGGATATCCAAAAATATTCTGCTTAAAACTACGCTAAAATTTTACAGATATACTGTTTTATACACATTAACACATGCACACACATGCATATTTACATACACATGTGTGTACACTCATGCATATGTGTGTAAACACATATACATGGATATATACATAGATACAGGATATTCCAAAGGTCTTAGAACAATTTTAAGCTATTAAAACTTTGGGGACTATATATACACATACACATATACATACACATTTACATACATTCATATGCATGCATATATATGCATACAAACACATTCACATTTGTAGATTTTGGTCTAAATTTCTAATAGTTCTGGGTCAGTTAGCAAAAATATTTCCTAAGTGTTCAAGGTTGAAATGTAGTCAGGAGAAAGAGTGAAGAGAGTTTTGACTATAATGGAGTGGAAAGTATTATGCTTCTTTGTTGATAGTTTATCATGAAGCCTTTGTCCCTAAGGTATCTTTTCATGGCATTTAGAGCTCTCTTAGATTTGTTGTGTGTATATGTACTTAAAATAGCAAACTAGAAATTCCATTCTCCAAATTCACTTTTTCAAAGTAAAGTTGCAGTTTTAAAGTTATCAAAAATATATTTTTAAGCTATTATATTTACTTGGTTAAAGATTGCCCATGGGTAGCTGGGGTTTAAAAGGACTTTACAAGTATAAAGTCAAATTGATGTTAGGCACTCCTAGATAGATCAGGCAAAACACCAAAATTTCTATCAGAGCAAAGAAGTGTGATTCTATATCAATGGTTATAATGTAATAAATAAAATTATTTTGTTTTCCCCCAATTATGAAGGAATCAGAAAGTGTGTGCATCTTTTCTCAATTTCACTGAATTTAATTTGTTCAGTGTTCTAGGTTGGATATGGAAAAGTTACTTATAATTACTCTTATAACTGCAAGCCCATATATGCAACTCATCTCATTCTCTCTGTGGAAAGCCAGAGAAAGATTTAGAATATTTCTCTTGTGAGCATAAAAAGTCCTTGGAGCAAGAATAGCTTTTTTGAATATTACTCAAGCTGAAGATACTTAGTAAACAAAAATTAGAGACAAGGTTGGATGGTCTTAGAATTATTCTTTTTATAATTCTAAACTTATACATATGGCAAATAATTTCAACCCCACTATTCTCCAATCCACACACATGAGATAGTGAACAATACAGACCGTCTTGTTTATAATTACATGTATTATAATTACATTCCTGTCATATGAGATTGGTTGATGGAACAGAGAACTTTGTGGGTATTGAACCTAGAGCATACTGAAAGTGATTATATTTGGTTTATTTTATCACAGAGGGCAGAACAGGAAGCAATGGCAAGAACTTTCAAAGAGCAAATTGAACTTGAAATAAAGTAAAACTTCTTTAATAATAGGAACTATACCAAAGTAGAATGGGCTTCCTAGGGAGTATCTCTTTCAATGAGAGTCTTCATGAAAAAGGGTGGCTTATGACTTGTGAAATATGTTGTAAAGCAGTCTCCTTTTAGGTATAGTTTAATTTGGACAGTGAGGTAACATAAAGGACAGAATGTTGATACTATTATCAGAAAGACCTGAGTTCAAATCTAGCCTCAGACACTTACAAGATGTATGACCCTTGCCCAAAGGCAAGTGACTTAATCTTGGTTGCCTTAGTTATTTTTTTTTTATCTGTAATATGAGCTGGTATTACCTTTGCCATGAAAACCCCAAGCAAGGTCACAAAGAATCAGACATGACTGAGCAACAACAACAACAGCATGGTTCCCAGTAGATAGACTCTGAAATCCCTTTTACTTCTGAAATTCTATGATTTTGATACAGAACATCTAGGCTGGACTTCATAGCTTCTTAAAGTCTAAGGATTGTGTGATATTATTTATTAGATGTTTGTCCTAAAAACTTCTTCTGTCCTGGGGGCAGCTATGTGGTGCAGTGGATAAAGCGCTGGTCCTGGATTCAGGAGAACCTGAGTTCAAATCCAGCCTCAGACACTTGACACTAGCTGTGTGACCCTGGGCAAGTCACTTAACCCTCATTGTCCTGCAAAAAATAAATAAATAGATAGATAGATAAATTTCGTCACTCCTAAAGTTTCCTTCCCATAACCCATTGGCCAATTCTTCTCTGTGACCCAAACTCTAGAAAATATTAGCTCTTCCCTGATTTGTCATATGATTATACTTCATACCTCAATCAAATTACCTTTATAGATTTCAGAACTTTTTGTGCTTTTAAAACTTATCATCCACTTGAGAATAGCTGGATTCAAAACAAACTGTTTCTCATTGGCTCTAGGCCATGGAGTAATTGTTGTTTGTTGTTGTTGTGTTTTTAAAAATGCTTATCTCCTGCAAAAATATTTTCCCTGTCAGAAGTACATTATTGTTATCACATGCACAGTGAGACTGGCAGTAAGGCAAAACTCCTGAGAAACAACTGCCTCTTCCTATCTTTCATTTTCTCATTTTCCTTTATTATTGTGACCCAGATAAAAACTGAGTAGAAGCTACAGCAATATACTTGCATGTTCATTCCCAATTGCTCTGCAGTAGAAAGACTTTCCATCATTAGTATAGGGAAGCATAGATGCTGATTTTTCCTTCCTCTGTTTAATTTTTACCAATTTTTATAGTGTGAGATAAAATCTTAGGGTTGTTTTGATTTGCATTGCTTTGTGATTTGAGAAATATTTTCAGGTTGTTATTTTAAATTGGCAAATCATCCTTTGGAAATTATTTATATCTTTACTTATCTATAGAAGAATGGCATGTGTGTGTATGTATCATAGCCACTAAGAAGTATCCTATTGTCCCTTAGTCAGTTGGCAGCAGTGGTAATAAAACATGAGCTAAAATTTTATCTCAAATCTTTTTGTAGTGACCTCACATTTGAACAGTAGATGACTACTCTTAGACTGAAGGGAGATTTTTAGTGTTTGACTTTAATAGCACCATTTCTCCAGAACACATTGCTTGTTTTCCAGCTAACATCTCATTCTTCAGCCTTAAGGGGCATGGCACTAGAAGGGGAAAGTGGTATGTCTTATTATGAATTGATAAAAAATTATAACAAAAATTCAAGAATAGAAAAATAACATTGAACACTTTTACCCCATGTGCATTCCATGACATTTGGAACATGGGCCTTGAACATAAAAGGGAAAAAATGTTGGAACAGTAAATGTCCAGGGAAGACAAGAGCAATTATTTTCTACTGATCATGAAGATTATGAGTTTTCTCCTCAACTTTTTTCTGGGTTTTGAGAGGACAGATAAATAAGTGCTATTCATAGTCATGACACAGTTAAACAAATTTCACTCTGTCTAGGCCCTGGCAACAGGATAAATATTTTACAGGCAAAAGAAATATAGTAGATTGTTCCATGCACTGCAAAGATATTTTTGCTCTGTTTGCATACACACACACATACTACAAACATAACAATTTATTTAAGTGATGCAAAAATAAAGTCTTTATCTTCTATTAAAATATGTACAAACTTAACAGTTTTACCAGTTTATGTGAAATGTGCTTTGACAGAATTTGATATATATATATATAATTATTAACAACTTAAAGATAATTAAGAAAGAATTGAGTTATATTGTAAGAGATGAGCCCCATGTGTCTATAAACCACTGTTAGTATTCAAGCTTTTAACTTGGTGTTTAATGTATTATCATAAAATTTTCAAACATCTTTGTTCATTTTTTTTCTATCATTTATTACCATTCCTACAAATAGGTAGTTCTACACTGTAAGTTTTCAACCACTGGCTATCTCTGTGGCTTTGAAGGAATGCCTTTGTTTTTTGTTTATTTCCCATAGATTGTGCATCAATGACATAGAATGGAGACAAAGGATTGCCTTCCACCAGGCTGTGTTTGAAACAAGTGAACAGCACTGACTGGATTGTTTTCCCCCTTCTTGTCACAAATGTAATTTTACCCAGTCCTTCAGGACCTTGGCCAGGCCCTGTGTCTTCAATAGACATTCCTATTTCTAGTTAGGCTACTCAAATCTTTTCTTTCTTTGAATTACAGTGGCACTTATACTTCATATCATAGAACTTAATACTTTTCATAGAGTAGAAAGACCATTGGCATAGTAGTCAGATGAACTAGTTTGAAATCTTGCCTCTGATATTCACTATCCATATGATCTTGGGCAAGTCACTGTACCTCCTTGGGTCTTAGTTTCATTATTTGTAAAATGAGAAGCTTCAACTAGATGGACTCTACACTCTCTTTAAGCTGTAGATCTATGGGCTTATATACTTCCTCATATTAGTCTACATATTAGTCTTGTCTTCCAACTTAATGGATATTTTAAGTTCCTTGAGCCCAGGGAACATGTGAAACATCTATTACACCTTCCGTGACAATTGGTATAGACCAAAGCACATATGAAATATACAGTAAACATAGGCTGACTTAAAGATCTCTCATTAATTATATCTAATCAATAAGTATAGTTAGGAGGCTTGGATTCAAGACAGTAACATTTACATGGGGGGCAGCTAGGTGGCACAGTGGATAAAACACCGGCCCTGGATTCAGGAGGACCTGAGTTCAAATCTGGCCTCAGACACTTGACACTTACTAGCTGTGTGACCATGGGCAAGCCACTTAACCCTCATTGTCCCGTATAAAAACCCCCAAAAGCCCCCAAAACAAAAACAAGAAAAAAAAAACAAAAACATTTACATTATTCCATTGGTTTAACTGGATATCCTAGTTGGGCTAAATATAAAACTATTCATTTGTCCTAACATATATGTTCATTGAAATGAAATAGGTAAAACCAATTTCTATTAGGTACTAATTGGCATTTTACTCAAATTTCTTTTCTGAACTGGAAAAGGAACAAACTTTGCCTCTGTATCCATTAATGATTTGTTTTCTTGATATGGAAACAGGCACTTTTTCAAATCTATAGGAAAATCCTTTCCTAACCCTCTTTCTGAAGTTTGTAGAATTGACCCTCATAAGATTAGGAGGAGACAATAAAGATCGTGGGTCATTGTGATGGCATTATGTCTGACCCTGCCTAGTGTCTGCTTTCTGACTCAAGCCTACATCCCAATTCCTGATCTTGTCTCATGCTTGCAGTATGTTCCTTGGGATTTCTAGTTACCAATATTAACAACCAATTATATCAAGTCATGCCCCTTAGTTTCCTTAGGAAGAAACCTTTTAGACTTTCAGGAAATAGAGGTAGTAATCCACAGTTCAGAATGGAACAACTGGTAAGGACAGAATTAGAAACAAATAAGCTCACTGAATCAGATTTAGGATGAATAACACGGAAGAACTTGCAAATATTTGAGTTATAGGGTCTACATCTGATCTTTTGTTGTTTTTTCTTTCATTTTTGAAGATTACCCATGACATCATGGGATGATGTTTTAATTTGCACATGAATTGGATTTATTTTTTTTATTTTTTTTATTTTTTATTTTTTTTTATTTTTTTTTAGTGAGGCAATTGGGGTTACGTGACTTGCCCAGGGTCACACAGCTAGTAAGTGTTAAGTGTCTGAGGTCGGATTTGAACTCAGGTACTCCTGAATCCAGGGCCGGTGCTCTATCCACTGCGCCACCTAGCTGCCCCACATGAATTGGATTTAAATGAGGCAGAGTTGCACAAAGTTGTCAGCTTTACTTTCTCTTCCAAAGTCATTGTAGTCTAGTAGCAAGACAAAAGTCAATATTTCTGGCAATGGTCTGGGATGCAGTGGCATTTTCTAAGTGTTCCACAGCACCTGGTTCAATCACCTTCATGGCCACTGAAACAAATTGTTCTCATTTGCCCATTCCATTGGGAGAAGTCTCCACATGCTTGGGAGAGACACTGTCCTAACTCACTGGTGAGTTTAAGGTCAATTGGTTACCCTCAACCTGGATTAGTCTTCTCCTGAGACTGTTTACCAGGGTGTGGCCCCTGTTCATGAAATAGCTTCTTGGAGTTGCAGGTGAGAATTGAGTGTCTGGTAAATGCCGAAGGTGGACAAGCAGCCCTGAAAAGGGCTTGGCAAGCCCTCACACCACAGTCCTCCTTGAACACCCCATAAATAACTCATGGATATCTATATCTATGTCCTGAGAAATTAAAAAAAAATCCCTGAAAGGCTATTGACTTCTAGTATAGGATAAGAACAAGTATTTGGGTAAATTCTATGATTGCCTAAGAAAATTAAGAAAGATAAGAGAATTTACTTAGATATAGCATGTATGAATTGGATTGATGCAAGATAAATTATTAGGATCCTTCATCTGTAATTGGGCTTTTTCTCTGTTAAATTTAAACACACTTCCCTTCACCTTGCAAATTAATTTCTTTTTTTAGGAATGAAAATAGGAACATAATACTTCATAGGTCTCAACACCTATAGTACTTTGCTCATTTGGAGCTAGTGAAAAGTTGTCAAACAGAACTATGCTACCTAACAAGTTGAGCTTTAGTCACTCCTCATGATGAATGAATATGGCTATGCATTGAACAGTCCTATTCTCTTACTGAAGTGTAAGAAAAGATGGATGGGTATGTCAGGAACTGCAGAATGAGAGACATGCTTGCTGAGTTCAAATATATCAAGAAATGTCACATGGAAGAGGGATTAAACTTTTTATATCAGTCCTCCAAAGGACAGCAGATCAAGGGACAATGGATACAAATTTCAGAGAGGCATATTTAAGTTTGAGATGGGGGGGAAATAAAACACATTCTGAACAACTAGAACCATATTAAAGTGGAATGGGCTGAGGGGAAACAAACATTGAAAGCTGGCCTCAATGTCAAGAAGTTATACAGTTCTGGGGAAGTCCAAGTATGTTACTTGATCTCTACAAGCATCACTATAACACTGGAGGTTAAGGTGCCGTTATGTTCTGCATTAGTGGAAGGATTTCACTCCTAAGAAGATGACTATATCTTGAATCAGAAGTCTGGACCAAACTAAAATTAAATTCAAAATGAAATATGTTGCCTCGGATGGTGATGGTTTTCCCCTCAGTCAAAGGCTTCAAGTGGAGGATATAACCATTTGTAGCTATGGTGTAACTAAATTTCAGGCACACATATTACAAATGATTATTGACGTCCTTTATAAATCTAAGATTAAATAACTATGAGTAGGAACAGTAGTTTAATTTAATTACCTAGCCTAGTCTTTGGAACAGAATACTCCATGTAGTAAGTACTTAATAAATTCTTAGAAAAATTAATGCAGAGGTCATGAGAAAGTTAAACATAGAAATGAAATCTTATAATTAAAACAGAACAATAAATTTATCTTAGGTTTCAGTTTTTGAGGATTCTGGATATTGATAACTATATTTCTAGGTTTATGTGCTGACTTTTGATCAAATACACAACACAAAGGATCTAGGTTACCTTTGGGACCATTGGCTAAGCTCCTAACTTCCCTGAGCCTTGGAGTTTAATCTGTAAAGTGCAGAATTAGGATTAGATGATCTCTAAAGTCCATTCCACCTCAAAATCTAGGAACTTACTATTATACAACACAGAATGGGAAAACTGTCACCGATAGCAGGTGAAAGATACAATGATGGAGGAATCAAAGGTTCAATCTTCTGAAAATATTGATTTATTAAGTAATGCAAGCCAATTGCTCAACGAACTCGGGCCAGATCTCCTCCATTTAGGCCTGGATGCTGGAAACAGGAGTATATAGACTTTTTATTTTTGGTGAGGCAATTGGAGTAATTGTTAAGTGTCTGAGGTCGGATTTGAACTCAGTTTTTCCGCTATCCAGGCCTAGCTTCAAACAATACAAAAAGGTTTTCTCACAATTAAAGAGTTTATTTTTTAAAATATAGATTCCTAGAGCTTCTCATAAATGCCTATTTAAAACATAATGTAATTGGTTTCAGTGTACAGCAGATCACATTTTTATAGACACAAAATTGACTGAAAGATTCAAAGAATAGAAGATCCAACCATTTCTTTTTTTTTTTTTTTTTAGTGAGGCAACTGGGGCCAAGTGACTTGCCCAGGGTCACACAGCCAGTAAATGTCAAGTGTCTGAGGCCGGATCTGAACTCAGGTACCCCTGACTCCAGGGCCGGTGCTCCATCCACTGCGCCATCTAGCTGCCCCAAACCATTTCTTTTTTATCCAATATAAAAAATCATATGGTTCAATCAAGCAAAATGTTTCCTTAAGGACTGTCTCCCAACAAGTAATCTTGCATACATATGACACAATCATATAAGATTTTTTCATATTTTATTCCCTTTATTTGCATAATTCTAAATTGTTTTTCAAAATGGTTTACTGATTGACAACTCTATCAATAATTAGCTGATTTCCTTGTCTTCCCACAAAATCTTTTACATTGACTAGTTCCCTTTTTTCTTGGCAAGGTAGAACATATAACCACCAAGGATAGGCATTAAAATTCCCAGGCCCAGGTTTTGTTGTTGTTTTTTTAATAATAAAGTTTTTTTTACTTATAGTTTTGGGTTCCAATTTGTATCCCTCTTTCCCTTCCTCCCCCCTCCCCAAGGATGTATGATTATGTAAAACATTACCATATTCGTCATTTTGTTCAAGCAAACTTGATTAAAAGAAAAAATGGAAGAAAGTGAAAAGTAGCATGCTTCATTCTATTTCATCAATATCAGTTTTTTCTTTGGAGGTGGATAATATGTTTCATCAATAGTCTTTTGGGATTGTCTTGAATCATTGTATTGTTGAGAATAGTCAAGTCATTCATAGTTCTTCATCAAACAATATTGCTCATATAAGATTTTTAAGAGATTTAATGACAAAGGAATATTTGATGACACTGTAATTATTAAGTGTAGAATAAAACAGGTAGATATATGCTCCCTGTAGTCATGATGATGACTAGTGATGGAAGATTTTCAATGTAGAATTCAAATGAAAGATCCATTCCCCAAAGAGGGTGAGAACCTAGTGGGGCAGAGCCAAGATGGCAGAATAAAGAAAATGCTCTGCTGAGCTCTTTCAATACTCCCATACAAAGAACTTTGGGGAAGGTAGGTAGTATAGTGGATAGAGCATTGGCCCGAAAGTCATGAGGACCTATTTTCAAATCTAGCCTCAGATACTTACTAACAGTGAGACCCTGAGAAAGTCATTTAACCCCAATTTCCTAAAACATCTGGGCTGTCTCCACTCATCCTGGTGTATATTTTGTATCTGGAAGAAGATGGCTCTGGAGGAGAGAGTGAGGCTATTGATTTGCAAAGTGCTGCCTCACTTAAATCCAGTTGTAAGTCATGACATCACTTCCCAAAGTCATAGTCCTCTTTGAGAATGAAGGACCAAAAACAACCACAATGAACCTTAATATTTCAAATTTAATTTTGGAATGGCAGAGTCAACAAAGGTAAGAGTAAGATATTCTTGCCACACAAAACAAGATAAGAGGTCAGAGAGATATGTTACACAGTGGGAGGATACTGGCCTAGAGCCCACATAGATGAAACACCAGTGGAGCGAGTAGGTGGTAGTTGTAGAAGTGACAGCAGCTTCAAAAGTTCTCAAGCCAGAGATGGTAAGAGGACCTGGCAACATGTCAAAAAGTAATTACAGGTCACCCCTGTGGACTGATGGTATTTGACAACTCCATTGCCTGTATGTACTTTGGGATCACAATTCAAGGAAAGGGATGAGAACTTTTTCTCAAGAGTGAATGGGGGGCAGCTAGATGGCACAGTGGATAGAGCACTGGCCCTGGAGTCAGGAGTACCTGAGTTCAAATCTGGCCTCAGACAATTAACACTTACTAGCTGTGTGACCCTGAGCAAGTCACTTAACCCCAATTGCCTCACTTTAAAAAAAAAAAAGAGTGAATGGAAGCCCTGAGGAACAGTGACTTCCAGTTCCAATGGATCAGGAACTCTGAGGAACAGCATTGTTTCAAGTCCAAGGGAACAGAACCCATAAGAAGCAGTATTCATTGCAATCCTAAGCATCAGGAACCTTGGTAAAGACCCAAGTGTAGACCAGCAGAGTTGTGCTCAAACCTCTCCCCAGACTGTGCCACCTGGGAAGCAATGAATCTTCCAACCTAGCTCTGAAAAGAGCAGTGTGGAAAAAGCCTGAAGTTTAAGGCAGTGCCTACCCTCCCCCTATACAGAGAACAAAGGTATACATTAACATAAAGTTCCAAATGAAGAAATATGGTGGAAAATGATCAAACAACAAAAAAATAAATGGACCATAATAAGCTATTATGATTGCTGAGAAGACACTAACTTGGAAGAAAAAAATGAATGTAAAATAGCTATAAGTCCTTACTTATAAGCATCAGGAACCTTGGTTTTTCCTCAAGGAAAAAGAAATATGTATATTGGTTGTAAACAAGCCCAATGAGAATTACTAAAAGAGATAAAAATTATTTTCAAACAAAAATAAGAGTGATAGAGGAAAACTAGATAAAAAAGGGAAAAACAAAGGAAGAACAAGTATGAGAAAAATTAACATCTTAGTAAAAGAGACATAAAAAATACTGTAGAAAATAATACCTTAAAAAACAGAATTGGACAAATGGAAAAAGAGGTAAAAATTTTTACTTATAAAAATAACTTCTTAAAAATCAGTAATGGTCAAATGGGGGGAAATAGCAACAAAATCTCACTGAACAAAATAATTATTTAAAAATTAAAATTGGGGGGAAGATAGGTGGCACAGTGGATAGAGCACCGGCCCTGGAGTCAGGAGTACCTGAGTTCAAATCCAGCCTCAGACACTTATCACTTACTAGCTGTGTGACCCTGGGCAAGTCACTTAACCCCAATTGCCTCACTAAAAAAAAAAAAAAAAAAAACAACACACACACACACACACACAAATTAGAATTGGGAAAGTGGAAGCTAATGACTTCATGAGACATCAGGAAACATAGAAAAATGTCAAAAGAATGTGTAGAAATTAAGAAAATGTAAAATATCTCTTTGGGGGAAAAACTGACCTGGAAATTAGTTTAAGCAGAGATAATTTAAGAATTATTGGATTACCTGAAAAGCATTATTAAAGAAATAAGTAACCTAGATTATTTCAAGAAATTTTCAAGGAAAATTGTTTCAATATATACAAATAAGAGGTTAAAACAGAAATTGAAAGAATCCCCTTGATCACCATCAGAAGGACATGAAAAATGCAAACTCCCAGGAATATTATAATATTTAAATTCCAGAGCACCCAGGTTAAAGAAAAAATATTTTAAGTAGCCAGAAAGAAACTATTCAAATATTATGGAGCCACCGTAAGGATCATATGAGATTAAGCAGGTACCACATAAAGGGTACAGAAGGCTTGGTATATAATAATCTGGAATGCAAAAGAGCTAGAATTAAAAGAAAGAATAGCCTACCCACCAAAACTGAATAAAATCCTTCAAGGGAAAAAATACATAATCAGTGAAATAGAGGACTTTCAAATTATTAAAATGCCAGAGGTGAATAGAAAAGTTTACTTTCAAATACCAAACAGAAGAGAAGCATAAACAGGTAAACATGAAAGGGAAATCCTATGGGTCTTAATAAAATTAAACTGTTTTTTTTCTTTCTATATGGGCAGATGAGACATATGTCTTCTAAAAACTATACCATTATTAGGGAATTTTGAAAGATTCTACATAGAAAAAGGGTGAAAGAAGTAGTTGATTATATTAAAATGAGGTTTAAAAATGGATAATGAGAAAGAAGAATGCCCTGGGAGAAGGGGGAAGTGAGAAAGAGAATCAGAAAAGTGATCTCATGAAAGAAGTACTCAAAATAAAGCTTTTATAGTGGAGAGGAAAATGGTAATGGCAAGGGTGGACAATGGTTAAACCTCACTCATATTTAAATTGGCTTAAAGATGGAATGTGTGTGTCTTTCTGAGTGTACACATATACATATTCAATTGATAATAGAAATCTATTTTACCCAACAAGAAATTAGGAAGGGAAGGAGAGAAGACAAAGGTGGTAAAGTTGTGGTAAAGGGAGGGATGATAAAAGAAGGCAGTGGTCAGAAGCAAAACAGATGAGAGGAAGGGCAGGGTAAAAAGGGAAAGAGAAGGATAAACAGAAGAAAGAAAAGTTGGAGGGAAATGCACAGTTAGTAATCATAACTTTGAATGTGAATGGGATCAACTCCCCCGGAAAATGAAAGCATATAGCAAAATGGAATAGAAACCAGAAACCAACAATATGTTGTTTACAAGAAACACATTTGAAACAGAGTGACATATACAGAATTCAAATAAGCGGCTGGAGCAAAATCAAATGAAGTAAAAAAAAAAAAAGGCAGGGTTAGTATTCATGATATCAGACAAAGCAAAAGCAAAAATAGAACCAATTAAAAGGGACAAGCAAGGAAATTACATTTTGTTAAAAGGAACCATAGACAATGAAGTAATATCAATACTAAACATTTATACACCAAGTGGTATAGCATACAAATTCTTTTTTAAAAAAATGTTAAAAGGGGGAAAAGGATCCACATGTACAAAAATATTTATAGCTGTTCTTTTTGTGGTGGCAAGGAATTGGAAATTGAGGGGCTGTCCATCAGTTGGGGAATGAATGGCTGAATAAGTTGTGGTATAGGAATATAATTGAATTCTTTTGGGCTGTAAGAAACAATGAGCATGCAGATTTCAGAGAAACCTGGAAGGGCTTGCATGAACTGATGTTGAATGAGATGAGCAGCACCAGGTGAGCATTGTACACAGTATCATCAACATTATGTGTTGAAGAACTGTGATAGACTTGATTCTTCTCAGCGGTAAAGCTGTCCAGGATAGTTCCAAAGGACTTGTAATGGAAAAGGCTCTCCAAATCCAGAAAAAAAGAACAGTGGAATATGGATACAGATTGAGCCATACTATTTCTTTTGTTTTTTGCTGCTGTTGTTTTTCTTTTTTGAAGTTTTTCCTTTTTTGCTCTGATTCTTCTCTTATAACATGACTAATGCAGAAATATGTTTAATGTTATTGTATATATATATATATATATATATATATATATATATAACCATATCAGATTACTTGCTGTTGGGGGGAGGAGGGAGGAAGAAAAAATTGAAAATAGAAATCTTATAAAAACAAATATTGAAAACTATCACTACATGTAACTAGAAAATAATAAAATACTTTTATAATTAAAATGTTAAATGAACTACAGAATCATTTAGACAGTAAAATTATAGTAGTTGGGACCCTCAACCTTCCCCTATCAGATGTAGATAAATCTTACCACAAAATAAATAAGAAAAAAGTCAAGGAGATTAATAAAATCTTATAAAATTTAGATATTATAGACCTCTGGATAAAACTAAATGGGATAGAAAGGAATATATCTTTTCTCAGCTATATGTGGCACCTTTCCAAAAAGTGACCAGGTATTAGAGCATAAAAACTTTACAATCCAATGCATAAAAACAGAAATATTAAATGCACCTATTTCAGATAACAATGCCATTAAAATTTAATTTAGTAGGGGCAGCTAGATGGCGCAGTGGATAAAGCACTGGCCCTGGATTCAGGAGTACCTGAGTTCAAATCCAGCCTCAGACACTTAACACTTACTAGCTGTGTGACCCTGGGGAAGTCACTTAACCCCAATTGCCTTACTAAAATAAAAAAACAAAAAAACAAAAAAATTTAATTTAGTAGTGGGCCATGGAAGCATAGAAAAGTTAATTGGAAACTAAACAATACAGTCCTAAAGAAGGAATAGGTCAAATTAAAAAGAATAGAAACAATCAATCATTTCCTTAAAGAGAATGATAACCATGAGATAACATTCCAAAATTTGTGAAATGCAGCTAAAGAAGTACTTAGAGGTGAAATGTATATCTTTAAATGAATACAGCAATAAAAGAAAGAATAGAGCAGTGAATTGGACATGCAACAATAACATCAACAACAAAATCTAGAGAAAGAACAAATTAAAAATCCCTTATTAAACACCAAAATGGAAGTCCTAAAAAGTAAACAAAAGATTAATAAAATTGAAAGAGATGGAGGCCCTCTAGAAGTTATTTATAATCACTGAAAAGTTTAGTATTACATTCCATACTGGAAAAAAAGTGGAGTTAAAAATACGTATTATCTAGACACACATAAACAAACATACAGACTCATTCATAAATAGCCTTCAACTCTGCACTTCATAGTCTAAGATTCAGTGAAAATTTGTTTCTAAGACTTTCTGGCTTGTCCAGAGATATTTTCATGAAAAACTGAAAGTCAGATTGTCATGTAACAGGATTAATTGGATGATTAAGGAAAGAACAGAGACATGTGGAGATTCTAAATGGGATTTTTCTGGGCATTTTAGGTATTGTTAAGATACATAAAACTGAAATTTATTTTTAGTGACTAACTCAACTTCAAAACATTTACCTTTCTCTTAATACAATCACATTAGCAGACTGACTCTTTTACTTATAATCAATGATTAATGTTTTTGGGTCTCAGCTTCTCTGGTTCCCTTAAAATTTACAAGTGTCATAACCTCTGAGTCTAATTCTTGTGGGAGAATAATGGACAATCCATAAAGTGCTATCAAAGACTCAGTGGTTGCTGACCACTTGGTGACATAGTCACCATGGTCTGTGACCTCATTCATCCTATAGCACAGCCTAATGCACAACACTTTGACAGGGAAATATTTTATGCAGAGTAACACAAAACAAAGAGGGGAAAAAAATGAAGAAATAACAAGATTCCCTGGGGGCAGCTAGGTGGTGCAGTGGATAAAGCACAGGCCCTGGATTCAGGAGTACCTGAGATCAAATCTGGCCTCAGAAACTTGACACTTACTAGCTGTGTGACCCTGGGCAAGTCACTTAACCCCCATAGCCCTGCAAAAAAAAAATGCATGTGTAATCGAGGGAGGGCTACTTTCCTTCTAAGCTGGATGTAAACAAGATTCCCTTTAGTGTCTCCTCCATACAAAGAATTCCCATCATCCTCTCTAGTTCTCCTTCCTTCCAAAAAGAGAACAAAGAAAAAAGCATTTATTAAGGCCTATGGTGTCAGGCACTGTGTTGTGTTTTATAAATATTGCCTCATTAGACAAAAACATAGAGCTTAATCTCCACAGTAAAATGGGGCTGTTGAATAGGGTAAAATTTCAAAATCTATGTCATCATCCCCTTGGCCAAAAAATATAGGCAGAGTAAAATAGGGGTAACTATATTAACATGATGGGTTAACAGTTTCTTCACTTTCCTTGTTAAACTATAATAAGATAGAGAGAACAAATGGGGAGAACAGGACAGTTGGTAGTACAGTGGATAGAGTGTCTGACCTGTGGTGAGGAAGACTCATTTTTATTGAGTTCAAATCTGGTTTCAGACACTTATTAGCTGTATGACCCTGGGGCAAGTCACTTAACCCTGTTTGCCTCAGATTCTTCATCTATAAAATGAGTTAGAAAAATGATAAACTACTCCCAGTGTTTTTGCCAAGAAAAACCTGAATAGGGTCACAAAGAGTCAGACACAGGTGAAAAATGACTGAACAAAAATGGGGAGAAAGTAGAGGAAGAACGCATTTCCTAATGCAAATGAACCAGAATTGGAAAAGAGAAAAAAAAAGAGGAACAGGGCTAAAGATAATATATTTGAATGTGTTATAAAAAGATCGTCTGAGGTCAAATTTATTGAAATCTTGATGGATGGCAAATTTACAGAGAACAATGTGGCTAGTATGCCATTTTTTCTTCTTTTTTTCTTAAAGCTTTCTTTTTTTATGAACTTGACAAACATCAAAAACCTGCACCATTTTTCTTAAAGGGCTTGCGTGTAGTGGAAAGTTTACTAGATTTAGAATTAAAACACCTGGGTTCTAGTTCTGCTAACTGGTGACCTTCGGCAAATCACTTAGCCTTTCTGTATCTTAGTTTCCTCATCTGTACAACATATGTAGGACTGTAGGTTCCCATCTACCTTGAGACAAATGAGACTATTAATTGGTGATGGAATCAGACTTTTCCTTGTACAACAGCATCAGCCTGGAAGAATCTTTTTTTTTTTTTTTTTTGGTGAGGCAAATGGGGTTAAGTGACTTGCCCGGGGTCACACAGCTAGTAAGTGTCAGGTGTCTGAGGCCGGATTTGAACTCAGGTGCTCCTAAATCCAGTGCTGGTGCTCAATCCACTGTGCCACCTAGCTGCCTCTAGCCTGGAAGAATCTTGAGAAAGAGAGGAAAAATTGGGCATGGAGAAGCAGACTACAACTATCTCTTTTGTATTTAGAAGTCTATTTCTTGGACTCCCTTCATACATGCATGTAAAAGTAGAGCAGTTTGATAGGGCTAATATATACTTTGCTGGATGTGCTATAAGGAAGACTTGGATTTTAGTCTATTTTCTGACACTTATTGACTCTGTGCCACTTGGTAAGTCACTTAACCCGTCTAAGGCTTAAACAACTCCCTGAAGCTCATTGACTAACTTAGAGACTGGCTATGAACTGTCTCAGTGGAAGGAGTTACTAAATCAGGACTCCTTAAGCTGACAAAATCACAAATCCTACCTGTATCCATGTTTGTTTCTATAGATTATGAAAAGGTCAATGGATGATACACAGATTTCAAATCTCTCTCTGATAGATCTGAGAAAATACATACCCTCTTTTTCCCATTACTATCTAATGCAAAAGAATGGGGTTAAGTGACTTGCCCAGGGTCACACAGCTAGTAAGTGTCAGGTGTCTGAGGCCGGATTTGAATTCAGGTGCTCCTTAATCCAGGGCTAGTGCTCTGGTTATCTGGTTATCTGCAGATAGAAGGGGCCTTAGATGTCATTATCTAGTGTAGCCCCCTCATTTTACAGATCAACAAATTGAGGCCCAGAAAAATGCTAAGTGACTTCCCCAAGGTTACACAGATAAGTGCCGAAGCTGAGACAGAATGTCATCTACAGGGGATAGTAAATAAGCCAGTCTAAGGGGTACATAAAATGTATAATAATCATGGTGGACACCTAGGCTAAAGTCTTATGATGAAAGGGTTCAATAGTCAAACAGAGGAGTTTGTATTTTATTCTAGAGACAACAGGGAGCTTTAGTAGAGGAGTGAAATGGCCAGACCTGGGCCCTAAGAATGGCAATTTAGAAGCTATGTTAGAGGATGGATCTTATAAAAAGAATAGCTCCCCTCTCTACTTCAGAGAGTTCTTATGAAGATCAATGACATAATAATGGATATGAATTACTTCAGAAAACTTAAATGATATACAAATATGAAATATTATTCATTTATTTATAATTCATTTTTATGCCTTTACTACTATGAAGCAGTGATTATGTGTACATTGGAACATAGAACTGTGCTCATAAGCAAGATGCTCCCAGACTGTTAGAGAGAGAATATATCCCTAACAACATATAAACTAAAAACTAAACTAACCTCCTCCCCGCAAAAATGAGAAACTGTCACTTCTGTGGAAATCACTCATTTCTCCTACTTTACACAAGATAATGGTTCTGTTGTAGGCTTCCTTGATGGGTCTGGATGGCCTGACATTTTTCTCACCTAAGCTTAAAATGTAATGAGAAATGAATTAGAGTTCAATGAAGGAAACTTCTTGCCTCCAGAGAAGTGTTAGGTAAAGAATTATTGATTTATTTTCTTTAGTTCATTTCTTGTATTTAAATGGAAATATTGATAAATGGGGAACAGGTGTCTCTTGAGGCTCTAAGGGATGTGAGTATAGGCCTATTTTTTTCTTTGTCTCTGACTTTGACTTTTGGGGACCAAAGCAAGGAGCCATGAGAGATTAAAAATAAAAGTTCCTAGGATAGAAGCCGTTTGAGACATATTTTTGCTAATAACTTCAAAGTATTCTCATAGCAGTGGCTACTTTAAAATGTAATGTGATTTGGGAAAATAAAATATTCAAAGCATTCAAATGGGGGTTATTTACATTACAAAAGCATTCTTTTAAAATAATTCTTTGTTTTTTTAAAAAAAGGTTTCTCCTAGGGTTCCTTCAAATATATTTTTCTAGCATATTTAAGGTTTTGTATATAAATCAGTACAAATGTGGTAGGGTCCAGTACAAATTTAAGCTCAATTGGCAAAGAAGATAATTCATCTATAGAAAAACAATATAAATTATTTGGAGGATAGGATTTGATTTGGCTATTTTTGATGTTAGTTGGAACTGTAATACTTGAAAGGTTTATTTGGAATAACTTTGACAATCTTTAAAAATGATTATAGGGGCAGCTAGGTGGTACAGTGGATAGAGCACCAGCCCTGGAGTCAGGAGTACCTGAGTTCAAATCTGGCCTCAGACACTTAACACATACTAGCTGTGTGACCCTGGGCAAGTCACTTATCCCCAATTGCCTCACTTAAAAATAAAAAATGATTATAAATTCCTTGAGGGCAAAGAATGAATCTTATCTTTTTATTTTTCTCTCCTCTCCATCTTTCTGTCCCTTGAAAGGAATAAATATTTGTTGACTGAATGAACAAAATTTTAGGAAACCTAGAATTTTCTGAGCAGAGTAAGTGAATAGAGAAAAAATTAATCACAGACACGAATGTATTTTTGTATAAATCCTTATCACAAATTGACTTCTCTAAATCTTGTCCTGGATAGATCATTGGACTTAATTCCAGGAAGAACTCAGTTCAAATCTTGAACACTTAATCCATGTGACTCTGGCTAAAGCACCTAACCTCCCGAACCTCTGGTTTCTTCTGTAAAAAGTCACTTGGATTAAATACCCTCTAAGGTTCCTTAAAGTTCTAAATCTGTGATTAAATATCTTCAAGGAAGGGCTACCTAACCATATGATGTGCCAGGTCTGTTTTAGTAGAAATTATGGTGTGGATTTGATGACTACTGAGTTTGTTGAATACCATTACAGAATTTCAGATTTGGAAGAGACCCCAGTGGCAATTTTGGAGGAGGAGAGTGAACCTGAGCATTGTGAGTTTGGGAAAAATATCTTCTCCATAGATAAAGAAAACTCAAGCCAAAGAAATGGATTCTTTGTCACTAGAAAGCCTCAGATTGCATTTTATTGCTCTGCTTACTTTTCAACAACACAATGAGCCAGATTAATTCTATATTTAAAGGGGCCTCCCTTTAGAGGTCCCTAACATAACTGCAAAATGTTTTTCCTCCTGAACAACCCTTTGACTGATACTTTTGTCTTCCTGGTTCCCCATTTCCTTTATACCCCAAAATGCAACTGATTGGTGCATTATGGTATTTGGACCTTAAAAAGCTCTAAAAGCCCAAATCTGTACCCTACTAAACTAAACTGGCTAACAGAGATCAATCAGCCTTAGGGAACTGATACTATTAATTTTCTTTTCAGTTTGGCTACTCACTTTTTTTACTCGCAGTTTTACGGACCAAGTAGAAGGTATGATTCCCCTAGGGCTCTCAAGGAAGCCAGGTAGGGAAGCTCTTACCATACTATCCATTTGAAACTATGTGAAAAAAAAATCCCCTTGAAATATACCCAACTCTGTTCTAACTTTGAAATTCTGTGATTCCACCCAGATCTTAAATTTTACTAAACATCAGAGTATACTAAAGAGAGATCTTATGAATGGAATGAAAGTGGCAAGGCCTTCAACTAGAAGTTTTCTTTTTTGAATATCAGAAATTCCTTTGGAGATGAAAGCAAATGAGATCAATAGTTAGCTTACCTAATCCAAAATTAGAAAATTCATACATCAGAATATTCACACTGGAAAGAAACCTATAAAATGAAGTGAATGTGGCAAAGGTTGCCAATGGTCAGAATTAAGTATCAAAGCATATGTGTGTGTGTGTTTGTGTGTATTTGTGTGTGTATATATATATATATATATATATATATATATATATATATATATGTGTATATATATATATATTTCAACCAATAATACAATATCCAAAACTTCTTTTTTCCCATCCCCCCTCCCCTCTACCTCTCCTTTGTTTTTTTCCTTCAGATATAGAAATTAATGGAATTTTAGTCCATATGCCATCAAATTGAAAACTCACATTCAATAATCAATTTTAAAAGACAATATGAGCCCTTTGTCACTAAGCTCCTTGTCCCTTTATCATGAGCATGTAAGAATCGTGTGAACTGGGTATTTTAAGGAGGAAACAAGCACAAAAATTTGTCTATAATGCGATTGGCTGCCATGTCAGAGCTTTGTAGAAATTTTAGTTGCCTCTTGGAAAGTGACAGAGCCAGATTAGAAGGGAGACCTATGAAGGTCTACATTGTTTCAAGATTGCTTGGAAATTTCTCTGACATAAGCATGATACTGTAGATTCCTCCATGATACTAAGCTCTGAGAAAGCATCCAAGAAAGACAGTTGTCTTCTAGAATTAAGAAAATCTGTGATAACACCTTTTTGAGATGACTGCATTTCTGTCATGGAAACTTCTGACATGTGGCTCCATTTCACTGAACTCTAGAAATGTTTGGGAACAACAGAAAATGAGGAAAAACAGCTCTTATTTAAAGATTTGTATGGGGGATTTGTGCTTTGGTTGATCTTCCTATTATACTGTCTCTTGGAACTTTCACAAATGCTATGCCTGTAGGAGGTTTTTGGTAAGGCATTGTACAAACTTGAGATTGTTTTGTAGTAAGTGTTGTTAATGTAAATTAAATTCTGTACATAAAATCCTGATATGTGTGTGTGTGTGTGTGTGTGTGTGTATGTGTGTGTATGGGTGTGGGTGTGTATAGATCTGTATATGAAGCTTCTATTCCTTTTGTCATTCAGTTCTTAGAATCAGAAATCGAGGGAATCCCCACCAATTGGGGAATGGTTTAAAAAGTCATGGTATATGATGGAATACTATTGTGCTATAAGAAATGATGAGCAGGGGCAGCTAGGTGGCGCAGTGGATAGAGCACCAGCCCTGGATTCAGGAGGACCTGAGTTCAAATCTGGCCTCAGACACTTATCACTTACTAGCTGTGTGACCCTAGGCAAGTCACTTAACCCCAATTGCCTCACCAAAAAAAAAAAAAAAGAAAGAAAGAAAAGAAAAAAAAAGAAATGATGAACAGGCAGATTTCAGAAAAACCTGGAAAGACTTAAGTGAACTGATGCTGAGTAAAAGGAGCAGAACCAAGAGAACATTGTACACAGTAACAGCAATATCATGTGATGATCAGCTCTGATAGTCTTAGCTATTCTCAGCAATACAATGATACAAGACAATTCCAAATGACTCATGATGGGAAATGCTCTCCACATCCAGAAAAAGAACTGTGGAATCTGAATGAAGATTGAACCATATGATTTTTGCTTTTTGTTTGTTTTTCTTTCTTGAGGTTTTTCCTTTTTGTTCTTATTCTTTCACAGCATGACTGATGTGAAAATATATTTATTATAAATGTATATATATATATACATATATATACATACACACACATACACACACACACACACACACACACATATAACCAATATCAGATTGCTTGCTGTCTTGGGTGGGGAAGGAAGGGAAGGAGAAAAATTTGGAACTCAAGTAAAAATAATGTTGAAAATATCTTTATATTGAACTGGAAAAATAAAATGCTATTTAGATTAAAAAAAGAAGAAAAAAGAAAGAAATGACAAACAAATCCTTGAAAAGATTTCTATGAACTGATGCATAGTGAAGTGAGCAGAAGTAGGAGAATGTTGTGCACAGAGACAGCAATAATGTTTGATAAAGAATCGTAAATGACTTAACTCTTCTCAGCAATACAATGATCCAAAATAATCCCAAAGGATTAAGGATAAAACATCCACCTCCAAAGAAAGAACTGATATTGATTGAACACAGACGGAAGCATGGTATTATTTTTCACTTTCTTTCATTTTTTTTTGTTTTCTTGTACAAAATGACTAATACATTAATGTTTTACATAATTGCACATGTATAACCTCTGATTACATACTGCCTCAGGGATTGAGTAAGAGAAGGAAGGGAAGAAGGGATAGAATTTGCAACTCAAAACTTTAAATAAAAATGTTTATTATTATTAGCATTATTGTTAAAAAGTCACCTGTTTTGGCATATTTCCAGCTTTTATTTCTCTGGTAATAGTATTAATACCTAATATCTAATAGTTATTTGAATAGCCAGTTGGTAAAAGAGGTCAGTGTTTCCACACCTAACTTCTGGAAGAAATGTTTCCTAATGGGTCATGAAATAAATGGGTGAAGTTAAATTATCCATTGGGTATGAATACTTGAGTCATAAATATATTTTGTGAGGTTCAATTTTTACTTCATACACTCATTACCAGTATGATCTTGGAAAAGTGACTTAATTTCTCTCTGTCTTAGTTTCTTCACACAATTCTTTTTTTTTTTGGGGGGGAGGATAATAAGGGTTAAGTGACTTGCCCAAGGTCACACAGCTAGTAAGTGTCAAGTGTCTGAGGCTGAATTTGAACTCAGGTCCTCCTGACTCCAGGACCATCTACTGCACCGCCTAGCTATCCCATGTACCTTAGTTTCTTCAAGTATAAAGTAGACAAAGGAACAAAACCATCATTAGTGGGTTGTTTTGAGGATAAAATGATATAATGAATCTAATGAACTTTGCCAACATGAATACATTTATGTGGGAATTTTTTTATCTCATTGTCATGATGATGATGATGATGATGATGTGCATATGTGTTAGGCTCATAATAGGCATTAAAAAAGGTCAGTGTTTGATTAAGCCTGGGAAATCCCATCTGATTTCATTCCAGTTACCCAGTCTCAGGAACTGAGCTGATTTTCTTTCTATAGTAATAAAGGTGCATAATAGAGAATTTGTTTTTTCCCCATACTTTTTATATTTTTTCCTTTCCTTTGTTAAAAATTTCCCTTACCTTGCTCAGATTCTGTCAGTTTATTGAAATGAGATTACATTCTGCATTTTGAAATGTCTTAAAATACATCTTGTTCCTGCATACCAGCTGCAGAGACATCCAGATTGTTTTAAAACTTCTCACATATATGCTTCTATTTAAGCTGAAGGTACCCCATCTCTAGTCTCGCACATTAATTTCCATGAAGTCTCCGTAATTACCCCAGGCATCATACTGATGCCATGTATTCCATGTCACCATTCTTTCAAACAGTTTAAATTATTTTACAAACATTATCTCCAGAGTCATAATAATACCATGAATTAAAAAAAAATGTGTCCACCTAGGACCTCAAAGCCTGAATTCACATTGCTTTTTATGCTCCTATAAACCTAAGCAAACAGATTTTTAAAAAAATTTTCACAGACAAACCAAAACCATGAATGTTTAATAACAAATACCTTATTTCAGTAGATGTTTCCTTAAACTATATTGCCTTCTTTCCTACTGCCTATTTAAATTCTTCATTTTTGGCAGTTCAACCAGAATTATTAAGGAACTAAAATGTATCAGGCAGGGAAAGACCATGTGTTGTATTGGAGATAGAACCACCAAAACCTGTGTTAAAGTTCCACCCTCTAGGAAATATTGGCTAGCACTTAAGCTCTTAGTGTTCTAGGCACTTCTTTAACTTCCAGAGTAATTTCAAGAAATGTGAATTGTTAGATGAAATTTCCTATATCGAGGAAATCACAAGTTTGGACCCTGTTAATAAATATTTAGAAAATACCACATAGCAGGCACTATGCTAAGATTGAGGATACAAAAAAAGGGCAAATATATAGTTGTTTTTGCCCTTGAGGACCTTGCATGCTAATGGGGGAGACAAGGAAACAATGAGATAAATATATGAAATGTAGAGAATAGATGGAAAGCAATGTGAGATGTGAAGACATTAGCAGGTGGGTGACCTGAAATAGCCTCCTCCAGATAGTGGGACGTGAGCTGAATTTTGAAGGAAGTCAAGAAAATCTAAAGGTGGAAATGAGCTGGCAAATCTCATGTGTGTGGAAAACTGTGTAAAGGCATGAAGGAAGATGGAGTTTTGTGTTTGAAGAAATGAAGTTAGATTAGTATTTCTGGGCCATAGAATGTGAAGGGAAAAACAAACAAACAAATAAACAACAATGACAACAACAAAAACAAACATGACAAGCTTGAACGAAGGGGTCAGCTTATGAAGTGTTTTAAATGCTAAGCAAAAGTTTACATTTGATCATGGAGTTTATAGAGAACCAGTGGAACTCACTGAGCACTGAAGGTTGGAGTGCCTATGTATGTGTGTACATATGTATGTGTATGAGTGTATTTGTGTGGGTGTATGAGAGAAGGGAAATGAACATACTATCTTTCTCCATCCCAGGGTTGTGAGTCTTACATGCAATTCAATCAGTTAGTAAGCATTTATTACTGTGCTTTGGTCTGGTCATATAAAAACTTCCCTGACCTCAGTGAATATACAGTATGAGATAACATATAAGTACGTGGGAGAGGCAAAGTGGGATGGGGGAAAGCACTTTGACTCTGGACTTAGAGGACCCTTTTCAAAAATGCTACCTCCACTTTTTAGCAGCTCTGACTTTGGGCAAATCTGGGTCTTAGTTTCCTCACATGTAAAACAAGGTTTGATTAAATAGTATCATAGGTCCCTTCTAGGTCGTGTGCACTCACTCTCTCTCTCTCTCTCTCCATATATATACATACATATATACATACATATATACATACATATATATACACACATATATATACATATACACACATAAACCCCACACCATATCTAGATATATTTTCACATGTGTACATGTATGTGCATGTATGCATGTGTGTGTATATAGGCACATACATGTAATAAATACAATGCAATTTGGACATGGTCAGGACATGCTTCCAGTACGATGGCATATGAGCTGAGCCTTTAAGGGAAATTTGGATTCTAAGAGGAAGAGTATATTCTGGGTATGGGAGACCATCCAAAAGTACAGAGACTTGAAACAAAATGTATGAGGAACAGTGAAAAGTCCAGATTGACTAAATCATATGAAATCATATAATGTTCAAGAAACCTAGAAAGGTAGATTGGGGCCAGGTTGAGAAGAGATTGAAATGCTAAAAAACGGAGATATGGAACCACTGGAGTTTAGTGATATAATACTGCACTTAAGGGGAAAAACTATTTTGGCAGCTATGTGGAAGATGGGTTGGAGTGGACAAGAATTGGGGCAATTGGAACAATCAGAAAGCTATTGCCATAGTCCGGACGAGGGATAATGAGGTCATGAACTAGGATTGTAGCCTGTGAGCAGAAACAAGGAAACAGTTATATCTCTTCCAGGATGTCATTAAATATTAGCAAATGAAATCAGCACAGAAGAAAATTGCTGCAATTTCTTAATGAATGGACAAGAAATCTATTAAAATAATTGTTGTTTACTGGAAAAGCTCTTATTTGGATATGCAGAAATTACTTTTTATCCTGATTATCAAGAACATGTTCTCCTTTTTTCTTCCTTTTATGAATCTATCATTTACTACTTGTGTGAAAATGAATATCACCTAATCTCTACAAATATCAGCTTCTTCTTGTAAAATTAGAATAGAGGTGGTAGTGCCAACTTCATGAGGTTTGTGGGAAGCTAAAATTAGATTATGTATGTATGTTAAACACTTTATAAGCATTACAACACATTATATAAATGCAAGTTATTATGTTGTTTGTTGTCATTTAATTTGGAATATATTTTGTATCTAGAATGCTTCCAATTTGAAAACTTTTCTTATTTAAAACAAATTTTATTAATGCATTTTATTTTTTATATCATACCCATTTCTAGATATAGTATATACTTGAAACTGCATTTGTAATAAAGAAAAGCAATTAATATCAGCTGATAAAATGAACAAATCTAACCATGTATATAACTGGCATCTATAGTTTGCTCCTCTACCTCCCCTCCCTTAGCTAAGAGAAGTGAAATCTGTTTAAATATACTTGTCCCAGACCAAGATTTCTCAGGATTATAACTCAGAATTCCACTTCCTTTTAGTGCTTTCATTTACATTTTGAAGGTCATTGTGCAAATTTCTTTCCTGCTTATGCTTACTTCATTTGGTATCAGTTCATGATTCCCCATTGTTTCTATTAATTCTTCATATTTGTCATTTTTCTTACATGAAAATATTAAATTATTCAGTATTCCCACATTCATGGAGGAATTTTACTTCTTTATTGTCTCAACCCTAAAATAATGCTAGAAATGTTTAGGTTTATAAGGCACTTTTATTTCAATCTTTGTTCTCCCAGGAGAAGATTCTACCGGGTAGATTGAAGATAAGAATATTTTAATAATTTTTCTCACACAATTCAATTATTTTGCAAAATGTTAGAACAATTTACAATTCTACCAACAGCATGTAAATATATAAAGAATTATTGAAAATCAGGTGCAAAATATGTTTGTTATAGAACTTTCTCCTGAGTTTAGAAAGAAGAGTTCTTATAATGAAATTATCTCCCTCCATTTTGCCTCCTCTTCCCTTTCCCAGTTTTTTTAAAAGATTTGACTTTTGCATTGGAGCAGCTTTCAAAAATGAGATTTTTACCTATTGAAAATATTATTTATGGAGAATGAACAATTGTGGGTCTTCTTATACAAAGATGACCTTATAGACCCGATATTAACAGTAGAATTTGTGCTTTGAGTTTATTCTTAAAGGATAGAATGAATTGCACTAACTCATCCACATTCTTACTTTCTCTTCCATTAGCTCAATGACAGATGTCCTTGATGGCTTGTATTACTGCCTGCTCCTGAGAAATAGAGACATTTTCTTGTTATGAAGCTCATTATTCTTGGTCAATATGATTTTCAAATTCTGGCACATTTCAGTGTACATATCTCTTTTGTATGTGTGTGTGTTTGTTGGTGGGGCAATGAGGGTTAAATGAATTGTTCAGGGTCACACAGCTAGTGAGTGTCAAGTGTCTAAGGCCAGATTTGAACTCAGGTTCTCCTGAATCCAGGGCTGGTGCTTTATCCAACTGTGCCACCTAGCTGCCCCATATGTATCTCTTAATGACAAGGTAACTTCTCTTTACTCAGGCCTCTAAAATCCTTGTTTCCTTGCTATTCTATCTCTAACCTGAATAATAATTACTGATTTTTAATAACTTTTCAAACTCCATTTTCTTTGATAATGGCTCTGTGATATAGCTACGCATTATTATCACTCCTATTTTATAGATAAAGAAATTGGCTCAGAGAAATTGAAAAACTTGGCCATAGTTACATAGTCAGAAACTGTCAGAGGTGAGGCTTACAGTCTGGTTTTTCCATAGTCGTGGTCCAGTAGGCTTTTTACTACACCATATTGTCTCTCAACTCAGCTAAAGGGCTTTACTCCTGAGGTGTCTTCTTTGAAGGCAGAGGCAACAGAACATAACAAATCCAGAGGTCCTGATTTGTTCTTCCTTGATCCCAAAAGAAATAATACCTTGCCTCAAGATAAATATTACTATAGAAAATACCCACCAAGCTATCCTTTTACAAATCATACCTGTAAAGTGTATGACAATAATACATTCAGTGTTCCATGTTGCCTGAATGAGTTGTGATTTCCAAAGTCATTAGTCATTAGTCAAATGGAAAGGGGGTAAGGGATAATGAAGCTTATCTAATATTTCATGCACTGTAATGGTCTAAGTTCTAACATGGACTTAGGAAATAAAATCAAATGCTTATTGGCTTCACTTTAATTGAGGGGTTTTACAACAACTTTCAGGAGAAAAGCGGTGAGTTTAATATGACTCTTCTTGCTGCTTCCCAGAGAAGAATTTTTTTTTGGATTCCAAGGAGGCTAGTTTCTCTTTAGAAAGATGGTTCCTCAGTATTTTTATTATTTTTTATTTTTCTGTTACTGGATAAGTATCTGATGCCTTCAGTCCTATGTTCTAGCCAAACCATCTCTCTCTCTCTCTCTCTTTTTTTAAAAAACGTCTGCCTTAAACTTTTAATAAGATTTGGTGGTGACTATAAAGCTCTAGAACTCCTCACAGTTGCTTTTCCTTTTCTTTTTACACATGCGCACAAACCTCTCTTGATCTCCAGCTACATTTCCAGAAATACAGAGCCAAAACTCCGCTTCCATTAGAATAAGGAAGGACTTTCAGTCGAGGTTGCCAAGGAAATGTTGATTGATGCTAATCCAGAGGGAGAAGCATTAAATTACCCCACCTCTTCATTGACAAGTAAAGTTTTCATTAAATTGCAGAACTGAAAAACTGAAATCACCCTTTGAGATGTCACTTTCTCCAGAACCTTATGCTATCAGAATCCCTCTCTTTCCTCCATTCTTTCCTTCTTTACCAGTCTTTTTCTCTCCCAGGTTGAAAAAAAAAAAACCTCGATGTTTCATCTTACTTTACACCAAGTCACTCTATAACACTTAGTAGCATGGCTTCTCATCTCATGAATCACTGAATCTAACTATAATAGTACAGGATGAAAGCTAAGGCCTTCTTTGTTAATATAGTCTTGACATTGCCTCAACTAACTGCCTGTCTCTGCTTTTTCTCTCTGCTTTCTGTATCTATCTCTCCTTTTTCTTCTCCTCCTTCTTTGTCTTAATTTCCTTCCTCACTTTCTCAGACTTCTTTGCCTCATCTTTTTCTCCTCATCCTCTTCCATCACTGCTTCATCTTCCTGCTGCTGCTTCTTCTGTGTCTCCTCCTTTTCCATGCTATCTATCTTCTAGAAATAGTATATAGATTATGCGGTGCAAGCAATTGACAAGAGTTCAAATCTTATCCAAGATAAATACTAAATAGATGTTTATCACTGATCTCTTAGATGTTGTCTGGGTGACCTGAAGTAACCCAGAATTCCTCTTTTCTTATCTATAAAATGCAGGTGTCAGTATATGTTTCACAAAGTTGTGGAAAAGTACTTTCCCAACCTTAAAGTGAGATATTAATGTGAGTTATTATATTTTTTCCACAAGACTGTAAGCTTCTTGAGGACAATGACACATTTCTTTTTATCCTCTCTTATCTAGAATACTATAAGTCATATGAGAGAAGCTCAACATATATTTCTTAACTTCTTTTATAATTAAATATATGTGTTCTTCGGAACATTTGAATGCAAGTCAAGAATTGAGATTTCAATTAAAACTTGCAAACTCTCACAAATTTAAAAAATTATGATTGTTGCAAACAGTAAGCAAACTGTTAAAGTAATACTTATACTCAAAACAATGCATTTTTATATTTTCCTTCTTTTCACACTGTGTCAGTTTTTTATGCAAAATATACTTCCATGTTAGTTATGTTGGGAAAAAATGAAAAAGCAAGAAACATAAATAAAATATAAATGTACTGAGAGTTCATCAATTCTCTCTTTGGAGGTAGATAGCATTTTTCATTATGGGTACTTGGAAAATGTCTTGGATAATTGTAATGCTGAGAATAAGTAAATCATTCACTGTTGATCATAAATTATTGCTGTTACTATGCACAATGTTCTCCTAGTTCTTATCATTTCAATTTGTATCAGATCATGTAAGTCTTTCCAGGTTTTTCTGAAAGCATGCTGCTTGTCATTTCTTATAGCACAATAGTATTCTACCACAATCACACACCACAATGTATTCATCCATTTACCAGTTGACAAGCATCCCCTCAATTTCCAATTATTTGCTAGCACAAAAAGTGCTACCATAGATATTTTTGTATGTATAGGTCCTTTTCCCTTTTCTTTGATCTCTTTAGGATTCAGACCTAGAAGATGTATTGCTGGGCCAAAGGGTATGCACAGTTGTATACTCCTTTGGGCATAGTTTCAAATTGCTCTCCAGAATGGATGAACCAGTTCACAACTCCACCAACAGGGCATTAGTGAACCTTTTTTCCACATCCCTTCCAATCCTTATTATTTTCCTTTTCTGACATGTTAGCCCCTCTAATGAGAGTGAGATGGTACCTCAGAGATGTTAATTTACTTTTCTTTAATAAATAGTGGTTTATAGCATTTTATGTAACTATTGATATAAAAATGTCACAATATAAATTCATTCTCTATTTCACTGCCATTCTGGGCCCCAACTTTGACTTGTTTAAGGGAAGTTGATCCATATGTATATATGTGTATCTGAATCATAAGCAGTCAGCTCTCTCCAGGCAACTCATTAGTTCCAGGTTTCCTACAGATATTGGCAATGGTATTTTGCACTGAGGTAGACAAAGATAGTTGGATGCTCAAATATAGGGTAAAAATACCCAAGTTGCTTTGGAATGCTAAAGTCATCAGTGGGTAAGGTAATCTCAGAAACAATTAGTAAATAGATTTACTTAAAATAAGGATCTCCATTTATGGATCTCCACCAGTCACTCTATTTGTATTTCTATGCATCTGGTTTCTCTTCAGTGAGATGAAGGGGCTGAACTAATTCACCTTCAATAGAGTGGTGCCATAGGGCAATTTGCATGTGAGATCTTGTTTACACATGATGACCTTATTCCCTTTGCCAAATCATTACCTCCATCTGGGGTATAAAAGAGTAGAAAGAGATGGTTTGCATAAGCTTACCATATCAACTCCTTTTCACATCTCCTTCTTTTTGTGTGTGGAGGGTTTCTCTGATTCAGTAACATCCTTGTTTATATCTCTCCTCTTTTACCATTTCCTTCAAAGCTTCATTCGTTCCCCAAATATTCTTGGTTCATAGTTTTTCTTTTTTTGCTCCAGTCTCAATTAAAAAACATGTCAGTCAAGCAGTAAGGATTTTTGAGGATAATAATTTACTCTTCCCTGCTAAGCACTATGGCAGAAGCTAAGTAGTATAAAATGCATTTCCCATCCTCAAAGAACATTCAATCCAATAATTTATCTTGGATTAACTACAGTATCACATTTATGCTTTCTACATGTTACTGGTAATACTTTCCTCTGCCACATTTCTTCCAAGATGATGCTAACTATTCTCTAGGAATATACTACTACTTACACCAAGAATTTTTGTTTAACAACTTTTCTATTTTATACCATCTGCCATCTAGTAAAAATGTGTGTGGAAGGGTTAGCACTTCCCTGCATATAATCTACTCTAAATATTGGCATTAGGAATGTAATAATTGTCAAATTGCTACTCAAAATATATCTCAAAGTCCCTTATTCCCACTCTCTCCCAGATCTCTTTGTTTTACTTGAAAAGTTTGTTGCTAACCACATAGGTATAACTAAATGAATATGATTAGCATGCTATCAACAGTGCTGACATCTAGTATGGAGTTTCACAATTCTATCCCTATCCAAGGAGTTTCATAATTCAATTCAATTCCAGAACCATTTATTATTGGCATGCTATGACAAGGCAAACAGTGAGGCTATTTCCTTATTATTTGTTTGGGGAATAGAACATGAGAAAAATGGCATTAAAATTGTGATGGGAGAGAGTGAGGCTTGATTCATGGAAGAACTTCTTGAGTGACCTCATAGAAATCACATAATTTCTTTGGGTCTCAGTTTCTTCATTTTAAAAATATGGATGAGAAATGCTTGCTTATTCAACAGTGTAATGAAGCAAAGCATGAGATTTCGTCCTCTAAAAATGTTATACACGTATTTTAAGAGGATTTTTTCCTCTCATTTCTTCCTTAAGAACTTGGAGCAGCTTACAGATTGAAACACTGCAAAATAAGACATTTAGAGGAGAAAACTGAACAGATCCCATCTACAGGAAACATCAGTAGTAGTTGCTTTGAGGCACTTGAGTTAAGTAGATTACAACATTTGAGCAATAAATTTGAGGTTGAGTTTTCTGGCAGCTAAGGCAAAAAAAAAAAAGAAAAGAAAAGAAAAGAAAACATATTGGGCTACATAGTTTTTCGTTTCTGCCAATAGAAAATAATTCATCTCTCTAGAGAAAAAAATTCCTGGAATAAGTTCCTGAACTGAAGCAGGAATTAACTTCCTGGATTCAAATATAAAGTAGTGGAATGGGAGCTAGTATCTCCCATCTGGGCAGTTAGGTGGCACAATGAAAAATGTTCCATGCCTGAAGTTAGGAAGACTCATCTTCCTGAGTTCAAGTCTGACCTCAGACTCTCACAGGACAAGTCAATTAATGCTGTATTCCTAATTTTCCTCATTTGCAAAATGAGCTAGAGGAGGAAATGGCAAATTACTGCAGTTTTTTTGTTGTTTTTTAAAAAAAAACAATGCAAATGGGGTTCACCAAGGGTCAGACATGACTGAAAAATTACTGAACATTTCCTATTGTATGGGGCAAACTGCCTCAGTTTACCCAAATAACTCGAGGAGACCACCAAGTCAAGCAGAGACAGATTTATTACATTCCCATGGGAATGGGCAAACTCAATGCCTGAGCTGTGCTAGCTAATACATGCCTTGACCTTTTATAGGGGAAGTCCCCACACACACTAGGTTGAGCTCACAATCTAACATCCAATCCTGCCTCACCCAGGGTGCGTGTTTAGCTCGTGATCAATGTATGGAGACATGCATACGTGTTCCAGGAACAAGGGGGAAAAGGGGAGGGGGAACAAGGTCAAACCAAAGGAAGAGGAAACAGGAGAGTGACAGTCAGATGTTTCAGATCTCACAGTTCCCACTGACTCCCCTCTCCCGGCCCCTGTCTCTAAAGATATTCAACCTGAATAACAGGAAGAGTCACTCGGGTGCTTCAGCATTGTTCTTTAGTTGTGTTAATTCTAGAAGGATGACAGGGATAAAATTTATCTTTGGCTATGTTGGGAAGAAAAGAATAATCCATTGTTGGGACCCCAGGGCCAAGGGGATTCTGCTCTGAGAAAAAGAGACATGTCACTTAACATCTGCTCTCAACTTAATTGTTGCATCCTGTGCCGAGCCCTGTCCTTTCTTCTTGAGTCCTGAGTATTGAATTGGTGGGCAAACTCCCTGACCCACTCAACAGGTACTGGGGTTCTGACACATGATGGATTGCAGACAAAACTAATACGTAGCTGACAAGTGGGGAGACTGAGCAGAAGTAAAAATACTGTTAATTGGCAATAAAACTTAAAGGAGACAGTGAGAATTTGACAAGCAATAAACTTCTAAACGAACTATACTGGGTCAGGGCTGGGTACCTTCCAGACCCCATCCTCAGAGTTTAATCTGACTCAAATCCATAATCATCTCATACAGTATCATGACTTTACAAAAAATCCTGGAGCAAATAGGAATATATATTCAAATAAACTTCCAATGGTAGAAACCTAGTATACTATGCTATGATAGGGCAAGGGATTGGAGCTAGAGACTCCTGAAATGACTCAAGTTTGCTACTAGGGAAGCTACAGCTAGTGTGCATGGGGAAGAATAAGGCTACCTGTTAGGTAATAATTACTACTAACTTGGTGTAAGCCCAGTTGTTTTCAGCTACTGAATGACTGACATATGTTGTCATCTCTTTCTAATGCACCCCTTGACACAAAGGTCTAATTACCAAAATGCTGTTTTGGCTCTGACTGAGTTGTTCTTAACTTGAACATCTATAAAATCAGAAGGTTTAATATTAAATTATAAAATTAAGAAGGGTGATGTATGTATTTATGATATTTCTGAATTGATATAGGGGAATTTAGAGACAATTCTGGTTTGTCTATTATTATTATTTTTTTTTTTTTTAGTGAGGCAATTGGGGTTAAGTGACTTGCCCAGGGTCACACAGCTAGTAAGTGTTAAGTGTCTGAGGCCGGATTTGAACTCAGGTACTCCTGACTCCAGGGCCGGTGCTCTATCCACTGCGCCATCTAGCTGCCCCCTGGTTTGTCTATTATTAATGGAAGTGGTCACTGCTTTCAGAATACATCTTTCCCTGAAACTATATTATTGGTTCTAATAGTCATTCTGAAAAAAAACAAACAGACAAACAAAGCAGCAAACATGGATTGATCATTGACATGATGTGCAAAGCAAATCAAAGATATTAAATTTGACGTCCCTTTTCCCAATTCCTTTTTTTAATCTCACAGTTCTTCCTCTACATCTCATTACCCCTTGAAATGCCAGAAATCATCCACAACTTATTTCCTCCTTTATGAGAATCTTGTATTAATGTATCCTTGATCTTATCCTGCTCATATTTGACAGTAGATTTTCCTAAGCTAAATGGTATAGTAGATAGAACACTGAGCATTGTGTCTAGAAGATCTGAGTTCATATCAAACCTTAGATACTTAGTCATATGACCCTGGGAAGGTCACTTAATCTTTATTTACCTCAGTTTCCTCAACTAAAAATGGGAAAGATAATAATAGTATCTACTCCACTTCACAGGATTGTTATTAGGACCAAATGAATGGAAGCAATTAGCATGGTGTCTGGCGCATAGAAATTGCTTTATTTCCCTTTTTTTCCTCCTCCCTATATCATACCCTCTCTTTAACCTTTAATTTCTCCCTACCTACCTGTTATACAGCATGACTATGTCTTTGTCATCCTTAAAAAAACACTCCCTATTTTCTATTTTATCTTCTGGCTAACATTTTATACCTCCTCTCTCCCCTTTGCAGCCAAACTTTTTGAAAAAGCAGGCTATCCTTGATGCCTCCACTTCCTTTCTTCTCACTCTCATGTAGACTTTCTACATTCTAGCTCCTGAAACTGTTCCTCAACTTTTCCTCCAAATTTAGCCATGATTTCTTAATCCACAACTTTATTTTTTTAATTTGTTTTACTTTGTTTTCATCCTTCCGAACTTATCTTTCTAGAGACTCTATTACCTTTTGTCCCTACTCCAATCCATTCTACCACTCCTCAGTTTCTTTTTTTTGGATCATTGTCCATACTAACTGTAGGTATGCCTTAAGGTCCTTTGTTCTCTTCTATGCCCTATCGTTGGGAACTCATCAGATTGAATGGATTAAATTATCATCATTAAGCTAATGACTCTCAGATTTATATATCTAGGCCTAGTGTCTCACTTTGCTGAATTTCAGTCCTGTTTCACTAAATTCTTATTGTACATTTAGAACTCAATGCCTTATAGATGGATATATATAGATAGATAAAGATATAGATATCTATGTGTATATATCTTTATTGCTATCTCTCTCTATGAACATATATATATTCAAACAGATACTCAATTTTCAGATTCTCATCCTCATTCAGATACTCAACAGATACTTATATTCAAACAGAAATCATATTTCTATCCAAATTCATGGACTCTTCCTCTCAACTTTGTTATTATTATCAAGGTAATTAGTATCTTTCTAATCACCCAGATTCACAATTTCAGTAATCTCCTCTCCTCATCTCTCATGCTCATTACATAAATCCTATCAGCTGTTAAATCTTTCCATTTCTATCCCCACAATATCTCCTATAAATCTCTTCTCCCCTTATAAAACCATCACCCTAATTATTAATCTTATCACATCTAAACTATTATAATAGCTTCCTTTTTGGTTTTCCTAATTCAAGTCTTTCTGTAAACTATTCCATCCTCCACATAACCAGCAAAGTGATTTTTTCTAAAATATAGGTTTGGCAATGTTATCTCCTCTCTCATTAAAATCCAGTATCTAGAAATTTTGATTCTTCCTCAGAATCAATTATAAACTTCTCTTTGCCATTTAAAGTTCATCAAAATCTATCTCCTTCTTAACTTTCTAGGTTACTCATATCTTACTCCATTCTACATACTGTTCAGTCTAATGACACTGGCCTCTTTGTTCTTCCTCAAAGAAGAAACTCTATTATCGTCTCTCTGTGTATTTTTATAGGTTTTCCCCCATCCCCCACCCTCCCAACCCCCCAACCCCCCCACCCCAACAAATTAGAATACTGTCCCTCTGTCCCTCACTTTCACCTCTTGAATCCCTGGTTACCTTCAAGACATGTCGCAAATGCCACCCCCAAGCTACTAAATGCCTTCCCTCTCAAATTATAATTTTCTATTTTTTTCTCTCTCACTCCGTATATATATATATATATATATATATATATATATATATGTATGTATGTATGTATGCATCTATCTGTCTATCTAGATATGTGTGTATGTATGTGCAGCTTTCCCTGTCAGAATTGAAGTGCCTTGTGAGGAAAAAAATCTTTAACACTTGACAGAGTGTTTCTTAATAATTTATTGTTGCTTTGTTATGTGATTTCCTCTTGTACTTTTAAAGTAAAATAATTAAAACATTTAAAGAAGTAGAACAAAAACAAACAAAGACAGCAGCTATACTAAAATAAGTTTTGTAAAGTCAAAACATTAAATTGCTCATATCAGTTTTCATCAGATGAGATTCTGGCAGTAAGAAAAAGAATACTGGCCTCCTTCAGTCCTTTTCCTGAGCAAGTTCTTTTTTGTAGTTGGAAAATGGATATTGAAAGTTCACTTGTCGTTTTCTTTTCAGTCTCTATGATCTTGCAAATCTAAGACCCAAATGGGACATGTGACAGTCTTACTGTTGTAGTAAATTAATCAGGTATCGTTTGCTTATCAAAAAGATTAAGGTAAGACTGGGTTGTACCAGGCATAACAGATGAAGAAATAGAGAGTTGGTAATGATGCTTGGAGATGGTGTGTGAAATAGCAAGAAGGATATGGGGGCAAAAGGGCTTCTCCTTTCTCTACTTTGTGTCCAGCAAATTTAAATTGAGAAACAAAGATGTTTATCATGAGAACCTTTTAAAGGGCCAATTAGCATTTACTATTCACCAAGATTTTTTACTATGAAGAAATGTTAGGAGATATGAGCAACCATAAACCTGACAAGGGAAAGGGCAAATAATCTAAACACAATAAAAAGGTATATATTCAACAATTACATTGATGCCTGAAAGAAATGTCTTTGATTGCTTTTAAAAGGAACATAGCTAAAAGAATACTGATCTTTTGTTTTTTTGTTTTTGTTTTTGTTTTTGTGGGGCAATGGGGGGTTAAGTGACTTGCCCAGGGTCACACAGTTAGTAAGTGTCAAGTGTCTGAGGCCGGATTTGAACTCAGGTACTTTTTAATTCAGGGTCGGTGCTTTATCCACTGTGCCATTTAGCTGCCCCAGAATACTACTCTTTTGATACACTTGTCTTCATAATTCTCCAGAAAAAAAATGATAGATTGGTCATATCATGAAGAATCACAGGTAGATATCACAAGTGCTTCATTTGTATCCCCCCAATGTTGAGAGGAAATGAGAAAGCCCTGTAAACATTTTTTTCATATTTCCAGTCTCCAAATTATGGACAGACATGGACTACAGTTGTGCATTGTAGGCAGTAACAACTGGAGTGAGATAAGCATTGGTAAAAGGGAATATACAAATCCTTGAGATCCCAGATCTAATTGAGCATGTACATTTATCAGCAATACTGTGAGATAGACTCAAGTAATTATTATTGGCAGCACTTTTCAGATGAGCAAAGTAAATATCAGAAAGATTATGTGACTTTTGAAAGGTCCCCGCCTAGGAAATTTAGAGGTGTAAAAGAGAGAAGATGTAGGAGAGTGGAAGGAGAAATGGACATGGGTATAGGTGTAAATAAATATAATTATGATTCATTTTTTTTTGTTGAAATAGTAACCATTAGATTAGGAACAGGTATTATTGTCTACCTCAGTCTCATTTTAAAGAAGACCTATTTTGAATTTTGTTATTTGAAGATAAGCAACTGGGGACATTAATAAATTCTAGAGGATCACGCAGATATTAGGACCTAAGTTCTGTTGTATATTCCATGTTTCATGATCGATTTTAGTTTTCATGTTGTAAATTTGTCCTGATTATGCAAAATTGCTTTTTTCATCTGTTGGATGTTACTTTAGGGTGATACTATATTTCAGTTTATATCTCCCTTTGAAAACTAGATTGTTTTGTTCCCCTATTTTCTAAAAAAAAAAAAGGCAACCCCCCCAACTCTTTAGGACTATTTTCTATTTGAGCCTCATTTCTGAGCTCTCTCCCAAAAGCAGTTCAAATATTCACTCATAATAAGAGCTAGCATTTTTATGGCACTTTAAAGTTTGCAAAGAGCTTTACAAATATTTTTTTTATCCTCACAACAACCCTGGGAGGTAGGTATTATTATCCTCATTTTACAGATGAAGAAAATGAGACAAACCAAGGTTAAGTGATTTGCACAGGTTCATCACACAGCTGAGTAGCTTAAGGCAGAATTTGAACTCAGAGCAACAGGACTCCAAGTGTTACAGTCTAGCCACCTAGCAAACTTTCAAATTTTTGTGGTAATAGAGTATCCCTTAGATTGATTGCATGGGAAATTTTGCATTTCAGAAGGAAAGATTAAAGCATGTAAGCTTTGTTTTTTTTTTTTTTTTTTGAGGATAGGCACAGTTCTATTTTTTTTTTTAATTTCTACTGCCTAGGATAGTGCCTGTCATAATTAGATACTTATTAAATGTTAATTCAAATGAATGTAAAGCTCAGTGATTAGAGATCCTAGACCAAATAGTTTCCATATTCTTCCCCATATATAAGTCATATGAGGGAGTCATATTTTTGGTTTTAAATTCAGGTTTTTTGATCCCAAATTTAGTGCTTTCTATACATAGAAGAACTTGGGCTGAATAATCTTTGAGAGAAGACTGGACTGAGATATTTGTAAAACACATAATATAGTGCCTAACAGATGCCTAATAAATACTTATTCCCTTTTCTTCATTTCCTTACTTCTCTTTTGCCTGAATCCATCCTTACCCACAGGATTATGCCTAGTAATATTTGTAATTGTTGTTATTGTTGTTTTTAAAAATCCCTTTATTTATTTATTTTTTTGCAAGGCAATGGGGGTTAAGTGACTTGCCCAGGGTCACACAGCTAGCAAGTGTTAAGTGTCTGAGGCCGGATCCGAAGTCAGGCACTCCTGAATCCAGGGCCGGTGCTTTAACCACTGCGCCATCTAGCTGCCCCAAAAATCCCTTTATTTCTGCTTGTTTGTGTATAGGCTTCCACTTTCTCCTAAAATTTACAATGGAAAATTGGGTAAATCTGAATACACCAATGTTCTTTTTAGTTGGATGCTCATTAATTAGGTTTCATTGTAGTATTTTTGTGATAAACAATTGTGAATACACTGAATAACAAATCAGTAACATATTTGGCATTGTCAAAAAATTCCTTTTGGCCCATTCTTTTCAATTATTTCATTCAAGCATTTACAAACTATTGTCTCATCTTTCATGTGTTTTTGTTACTGGCTGTAAAGGAGGAAGAAAAAAAACAACCTCTAGGAAAACAGAGGCATATAAAACTCTTGTAAGTGGTCCAGAATCAAACAATCCCTGACAGAGCTCTGATTAGAAGCCTCTAAGGTCCCTTCAGTAGTTTTGTTATATCCTCTTAAATGCCTTAAGGCGTCTTCAAAGTTAGATTCTGATGGAAATATTGTCAAGCTCAAAACCCTGACCAAATGCACTATATTAATGATGTCAGATCATCACATGAAGTTGGCCCTGAATAAAACCACTGAGACATCTACGATGACTTGCTAGTTATTCTAGTAAATTGTCAAAAAGGGAACCATGTCAAGTTTAGAGCAATTCAGCCAGAGGGAATCACAAGATTTCAGGGCTAGGAATGAGCTTAGAGATATTCTGGTTACAACCTCCTTATTTTCCACATGAGGAAACCAAGGATTAGAGAAAGTGAGGTGTAGCAGAAAGAGCACTCGATTTGAATCCTCAACATCTGATTTAAAGTCCTGACTGATTTTGTTGTTCATTCATTTCAGTCATGTTTGACTTTTCACAACCACATTTGGGGTTTCTTTGGCAAAGATACTGGAGTGGTTTGCCATTTCCTTCTCCAGCTCATTTTACAAATGAGGAAATTTAGGCAAACAAGGTTAAGTGACTTGCCCAGTGTCATACAGACAGCAAGTGTCTCAGGCCAGATTTGAACTCCAGTCTCCCTGACTCCAGGACCAACACTCTATCCACAACACCAGTTAGCTGCCCAGGTCCTGACTAATGCTCCTTGGTCATAGGGCACTTGAACAATACCTGTCTCCATTTTTCCTCTTTCTCTGTCTCTGTCTCTCTCTGTCTCTCTGTCTCTGTCTCTCTCTCTCTCTCTCTCTCTCTCTCTCTCTCTCTCTCTCTCTTTGCCTCTGACTCTATCTGTCCCTCACTCTCACTTGCATATTTGTATATATAGGTACATGTATGGAAGGCTTTGAGACACAAAAAGTCAGTCTCACAGTTAGTAATAACCGTGTTAAACACCCACCTTAGTAACATACTAGCTATCTCACTATGAGTGGCTCATTCAATCATGTAGGCAATTCTCTAAGACAGTTAAAGGCAAGTTCTTGATCTCCATCATGTGGAAGGAGATCTCTTTATATTATTTTCATCATCATCATTGCCATCTTCCCCAATATCACAGATTGAGTTAATGCTGGATTGTGAACTCAGGTAACCTACTACCTTTGTAGTGTTTTACTACGTCAAACCACTGTATAAACGCTTTGAAACGAAGCTAAGTCTGAAAAAGGCTTGAGTTCTTCTATACACAGCTAGGTATAAACACATTCATTATATCATTATTGCTTTGTATTCAATAGAAGGCATGCAGACCTCCATGATATTTATGCACATGAGCAGCTGGAAGTATGATTAATGTTAGCTGTGGAAGCCATTGTTGCAAACTATTGGACAAGGATTAATCAATTTATAGTTTCAGGGGATTTTTTTGGATAAGAAAAAGCTTTAATAAATATATTTTTAAAGAGCTGAGCTAGAATGCAGACTAGCAACAATGACTTTTTTCTCTTTTTTAAAAACAATTTGCTTTTCCAGAAGCAATTCACTGTTTTAAAGAATAAGAATCTCATTATTGTTTTCAATTTAATATTTACCTTAATGAATTGCTATGGAAGATATATGCAGTCAGTTGTGGAATGCCATGAAAATGAACTACATATCAAGGAACATCCCTACTAGGTAAAATCTGCTTGGAATATATAATTTCTTTCTATCTTGATAAAGTGTAGGAATCTTTAATTAAGCATTCCAGAGAATTGTATGAACCAGGCATCATTTTTGATGTATTTTTCAAATGAATAATAAATAACTGTATAACATAAGAAGGTAATAATAATAATAATAATAATATTTATGTAGTTTTTCAAAGTCTACAAAATACTTTACAAATATTATCACATTTGGATTTGGATACAAGGTGATCTGGGCTAGAATTTCATGTGATCCCGGTGCAAGTTATGCTACTTCACTTTGTTTTGGTTCCCTCAGCTATGTCAAGAAGGTAAAAATGTTTGGAAATATCTTTATCACAGATTTGTAATGAGGGAGTGTTTTGTTAAACTTAAAGATCTATAAATATGAATTAATATTATTACTGTTGTAAGGATTGAAGTAATTTTAAATGTTGAGCTGCATATTAAAATGTTTGAATTTGTTGATCACAATGAAATTTACAATAAAATTAAAATAAAAATTGAAAGCAAAATACCTTGTATCCAAATCCAAATATTCATTTAATTAAGTCATGCTACCTCTTTCAGCTAAAGACAAATCTGTTATCTCAGACAATACTTGGAACACAATATCTGAATGCAGGTAGGGAGCATAATAGATCTGTAGTAAGGAACACAAATTCAAATTAAGCCTTAGATACTTCCAGCTGTAAGATTCTGGGAAAGTCACTTAAACCTCTGTCTCTTACAGTTTTCCTCACTCATAAAGTGGGGATAATAACAGCAGCTACCTTTCAGGTTTGTTGGGGGGATAAAATTAGATAATATTTGTATTTTGTAGACTTTGACAAAGTACATAGATAACATTATTATCACAATTTTTATCATTATTATTGTTATTATAATTTACCTTGTACCCTGATCAAGCAAGTGGAGACAGTATGGTAGAAATGACACCAGACTAGGGAGAAGAGATGACACTACATGACCTAATATCTAGAATTCTAGAATTTTAATATTTGGGATTGTATCAAAAACACAAGTTAAAAATTTCTTCTAGTTTCCTTCCTCATTTTTATTTTTAAAGCAAGCCAACATGTATTCTGTAGAAATATGTTCTTTGAAAGGGAGATGCTGATATTATATCTTTTTGTGCTTTTATAAAGTATGAAAATTTTAGTTTGCAAAATGTGCATTTCAGTCTTTGTCAATTGTACACCATATGGTCTAACTGCCATCCAGTGTCCGTGTTTCAGTTCTCAGCTAAAAGAAGGAAACATACAAATATGACACTGATGCTAACAGTTCCTTTTATTCGTCATATTTAAAACAGTAATAGCAACAGAAATCACAAGGAAATGAGAAGTTAAAAATGAATAAGATATCTTCAGTAAATTAACTTCAGTGGCATATGTGTCCATTTAAACCTTGAGCTATCTTTGCAGATTGAGAATAATCATCACATGGATAATCCAAAAGATTAAATAATAAAAAGGCATATGTTCTTGGCTTCAGGATATATCATGTGATCTCCATAATGTAGAAGATTTAATTGTCTAGTAAAAGGGATTTTGCATGGTCCAAGTTCAAAACCACCTGTCTGTAGAATTATCTAGGCAAAGCCAGAGAATCAGTATTCAATTATGATAGTTCCTAAAACATTATCATCTCATTTTCCCTCAAATATAGTTAATTGTTCATTTCAATGGATAGACTTTCCTTTGACCTACAAATGATTTCCAAATTTATCTTAGATATTATTTCCAATCTAAATATTTCTGATATGATGAATAGTAAGATACTTATATTACGATTTGATATCCGGTACCCTGATCCAAAAATATCTACCTAGTTTTTCTGTTAGGGTTCCTACTGAACTCATTAGAGGGTGGGATTGGAGTAGGATGTCTACCACATCTCTCTTAAAATAAAATTACTTTGGAGAACTACCATGAAGGTTGTGTACGTAGAAGCAGTACAGACAATCTCCCTGTATAACTACTCCAACATTATTCAAAGAAGAATGTTGGAGTGAGCAGTAGATGAACAATCAGAAAAAAAAATCATTCAAATGACCAGGCAGGAAATGTGGAGCAGACATGAGCTGGGATCATGGACTCAATGTGAGAATTCAAAGAGAGGCCAGCAATGCAGGAAATCCAAAAGCTAATCCAGATATCTCATCAATAAGGTCAGTACTTTAGGCCAGGAGCAGGGTCTTATCCAGCACTCAGGACTCAGAGCCTGCACCTTAGGGTTGCCCCGCATTGATGTTGCATCTAGTTCATCATCCAGGAAAGCGATTCAGTGGGTTGTCAAAGAGGGAGCAGGATCATAGACTCAGCCTCAAAAAAATCCCAGCTAGGACAGTAATGACGGGTTGCCCTGACCATATTTCTTAAATAATGACTTTAAATACTAATGTAAAGGGGCAGCTAGATGGCGCAGTGGTTAAAGCACCGGCCCTGGATTCAGGAGTACCTGAGTTCAAATCCAGCCTCAGACACTTGACACTTACTAGCTGTGTGACCCTGGGCAAGTCACTTAACCCCCATTGCCTGAAAAAAAAAAAAAGAAAGAAAAAAAATACTAATGTAAAGAGCTATGAGGCCAGGCATGTCTTAGACACATATATAGAAGAGGGCAATAACACTAAAACACAAGAAAAGTCTCAAAGAAAAACACAGCTTGAACAGAAAATCAATTAGAATTTCTAGAAGGAAATATGGCAAAGAGTTTTTATGAGCTAAAATTTGTATTTTTAATTAAATAAGGAAATAGAAGAAAGAACTGAAAAGGAAGCTAGAGCTCTGGAAAAGAGACTTAGAAAGAAAATTGACAGCTAGTCACAAAAGGTCCAAAACTTTACCCAAGTAAGAGACTTTCTGAACATTAGATAAAGCAAACATCAGATATCCCACTAAGTAACAAGAAATATTAAAACAAAGTGAAAGATTGAAAATATAGAAGAAAATATGATATTAGGAAAAAATTGACCAGGAAAAGAGATTAGGAAAGCTAACAAAAAACAAACACAGAAAAAACAAAACAGCAATAGTGGACTACCTGGATTCCATTACCAAAAATAAATTTAAAAAAATATGTAAATATAAGTGAGCAATCAGAAAAGATTTTATAATGGTCATGTGTCTACATTCTACTAAGAAAAGGATAATGCAACTATTACCTAAAATAATTTGTAATGCCAGCAAGGGTCATAGATGGAGTCAATTAAAATATAAGACTTATGTTTTAATAATCTCAAACAAATAAAAAGGCAGGAAAAAAGATACACTAAGAATGAGAATTGAAGATTTGGAGAGATTTATTATCTCACATAATTGGGGGCAAATAAAAATTTTTATTAAAAAGTAAAAGGGTGGGGTTTGTGGGTATCACTTGAATCTCACTTTGTAATGATGCAAAATGAAAGAAGTAGAACCAGAGCAATTTACACTATAACAACAGCAACAACAATAACAACAAAAAGGGTAGTTTTGAAAGACCTAAAAATGCTGATTTATGTAGTGATCAACTATGCTTCTAGAGAAGCTATATATATGTATATATTATAATGTGGTACACCACCTGATGGAAGTGATAGACCAGCACTAGATATATAGAGTGAGATGGACATTGTTGGAGATAGCCAATCTAGGGATGTATTTTGCTTGAGTATATTTTTTCATCGAAGTGTTTTCTTTTTGTTTTTCCAATTGAGTGGCAGAGGGAGAATGAGAGGGAGGTAGAACAGATGGTTGTTCATTGAAAAATTTCTTTGATCAATCTGTGTAAATTTTGATGTTGATACTTTATCTGATGATGAAGACTGTACTCATCTATACTATCTCAACATATGTAATTCTTGACCATGTCCATCCATGAATCATACAAAGAGATTGCATTTAACACACTTGTGTATTTTCCTCTACTTTTCTGAGTATTGTATATAGGACAATGGGGCTTGCTAGTTCTTTGTGGTTTCTCCCTACTTCTGCACCAAAACTGTGATTCACTTTATTTTCTTATCAGACATCTCTCTTTTGAGATTGTACATGTTGCTTTTCTTGTGCAGAATAGGTTGGCATGGCTGTAATTTTAATTCTTTAAATACTGGCTTTTTATGATTGATCACTTTGCAGCCTTGCCAGAATATTATTATTGTGGATAGAAGTGTTTTTCTTTCAGGGAGAATCTTGGAATCTTTAAAAACATTATACAATTTCCATATGTTAAATTAGCACATTCTTCTTTTCTAATTCTGGTCTCAATCGATTGTCCAGTGAAAAATTTTGTCCAAATATTAGATAAGTAGGTAGATAGATAGATAGAATGGTAGATAGAATGATAAGATTTATGGATCTTCTGCTGCCTGTTCAACATTCATCTAGCTCAATTTCTATATTTAATTTCTGTCAAATGTATGTACACAGATGGGCTGATTTTATGGATCTGTAATGTTTAACTCAGATGCTTCTTCTTGACCTAGAATTATCTCTCTGAATTCTTAAAGTTTATGACAGTGGAGCAAAAGTTTGGGTAGGTTTTGCCATAATAGATATATTTTTAATAAGTCTCTAACAACAACAAACAAAATGTGAGAAATAGCACTCCCCAAACTTCTGGAACTCAGTGTTGGTGGTATGTCAAAAAGCTTCTTTATTTTCATTCTCGAGAGAATGGCCATCCTCTAGTGGAATGAAGGCTCCCAAGTCTTTTTATCTCTTAACACAACTGGTCCCTCTCCTTCTTCCCCAATTACTCAAGGATTACAATCCACCAGCCAAAAACTGGCACCAAAAACTAGCTAATCAGAACGCATCTTAGACAATGGGGAAGGTGACACAGGAAAAACCCTACAACTCCTCCCCCACATGACCAGCCTATGGTTTCTCGGAATCATGTGATTTTGTTTGCTAAGTGGGGGGAAGGGGGAAGGAGAGGCAGACCTTTAGCAACTGAGAGGAGCCCAACCCCATTTCCTCACAGTCCCTCCTCTTTATTTTTGATTACCTGGCTCCTCTCATTGGCTGCCCAACATGACACACACACACACACACACACACACTCCCTCTTTCTCTGTTAACATCATCTTTGTGATTTCAGTAATACATCACCTCCCCAGTGTCTATTCAATTAGCAATTTCATCATGGATCTCAGATGTCCCATGTAGCTGTCAGGTCTCTGGAACCACTTTCCTTGGGGCAGTCTGAAGATGTCTTGTCTCCAGGGCACTTCTCCAATAGATCCACTTCTTTTAATTTCTATTAAAATCTCAATAAAATTCTAAAATGAGTGCCCCTCCCATATTGTTTACAGCTTTATACAATTCTATAACAAACATTATTAACAGGCCCAAGGATTATGTTACCTTGATACCTGCAGGCTATAACTTAAAATGTTTCAAAATACCACAGAAAGCAGAACTCTTAAATGTTATCAAATTACATATATATATATCAATTTGACCAAAAATTCTTCAAAAATTCTTACTCAATTTTTTAAGATATAATCCTCACATAAAACTTAGGTTACAAAATACCTCTATAAGAAAATGATCACAAATGAATTTACAGAAAAGTTAGTACGCATAAACAGTTAATTTCAAAACGGTGCATGCCAAATAAGTAAACTAGGTTTGTATGCTCTACAGACAGATGGTATCTTCACACTACATAATAAAACTTAAACAGAACTGACTTTTCATCAGGTGTAACAAAAGATTCTGTAAGTTACCCTCCTCTACTTTTCTTGAAACAAACTTGAGATGTTTCTGAGAAAAACTTTCCCAAGCCACACGCAAAGGAGTCCATAAGTTATACTATTATACCCTTCTTAATACAAGGCAATTAAGAAAAGAATTTTCATCTTTGTTTCATCAATTTTGCATCATCTGCCCAATTATCCTCATGCCATTATGAGAAATTAAAGAATCTTGCCAATGGCCGTTCCCAAAGCAGCATAGTACCTGGACTTTGTGTGTCTCCCCCCTTCTGTGACAGTTCAATGCCTGCTCTTGTATGTCCTCTCATAGATAGTTGGCTATGGCCAAATTCAACATCATGTTTATCATGACACCTGGGGTAATTATGGGGGTTACCATAAGAGAACAAAAGTTGCCAAGCCTCATAGAAGCCAGTGCAATATGTGGAGGGGAAACTGAGTCAGGCTTAATCAGATGCATGGGATTGAGATGTCCATGGTATCACGTATATAGGAGGGGGGGTATCTAATACAACTGGTAACAGATGCTATGGATCACAGTCAAGGTAGGAGATGGCATAGCCAGGCCAGGGCTGTGTGTGTGTGTGTGTGTGTGTGTGTGTGTGTGTGTGTGTGTGTGTGTGTGGTGGGAGGGATTAAACCAAGAGAATCTTGCCAATAGCCATTCTCTCAGCCTTTCCCAAAGCAGTGTAGTACCTGGACTTCGTGCTTCTCCCCCCTTCTGTGACAGTTCAATGCTTGCTCTTGCATGTTCTCTTATGGATAGCTGGCACCTTGGCTGCTCAGATCTGATAACTTAGAATAAAGGCAATTAATGTCTCAAATGGTAAATTCCCCTAATCTATGTCCTTGAGAGTTACCAAACAGGAGCAGATTATGTGTCAACAAAAAATAACTCTATACCCTCTTGAAAATAAGTGAAAATAAATCACTACAGCTAAATCCAAGTAAACTATTGATACATCCATGACATTTGCTAAGAGTACAACCAAATAATAGCTTAAGAGAGACAGAGAAATAGTTCACATTCATTACAAAAATAACATAATGAAAAAGGAGAAATTCAAATCCTATTCTTGTGAATATTTGTGTTATAAGCAAATTAGAATATAAACAACTCCAACATTAAAACAAAGTAAATCTACCAGAAAGAGCAGGAAATTTAAAACAACTCTAAAAGGTACATTAAGTTCATATCCAATAAAATAGAGACAAATTCAAAAAGATTGGAGACCACTCCAAGAAGTAAAAGGAACAGGTTTATTTGTGAATAATGAATCTGTAATGGGGGAAATGGGGTATGGGTTGGGTAGGGGATGGGGTTCTTAGGAATTCCTCTTTAAAGAATTACACCTTCTTGCACACAAAAGTTAGTTAGAATAAGGTGATAGTTTATTTTGGACCAAGGGAAGGGAAGGGTGGGGGGAGGGAAACCATGAAAGAAATCCTTGGACTTTCATGGGGAGATAGGCACAAAGCACATGGCTCAGAGGTACCAAATCTCCTCGAAGAGGAGACTGGAAAGTACTTTTATAGAGGCCTGATGAGGGTGGACCATCTGCCTGTGGAAAGTTCCTTTAGTGAGGGTAGACCATCCCCCACTGGTGGTAGCTGGGGGAATTGGGTGAGGGGTGACTACAGATCCCTCTTCAGAACACAAAGGCCACAGCCACATCCAAATTTATCTCCCCAGGGTAAGGGAGACCAGAATGAAGGGTAGGAATACCAAGCTAGCTCAGTCCGATTTGGTTCAGCTTATCTCTCCAGGCGTTATCTGTCCTCTGGTTTAGTTTCTCAAGGAGAAGTTTCCTTGATGTGCCCCAGAGAACTTCTGGGGTGCTCTGCACCCCATGACAAATCCATGAATCTTTCTATTGCACTAGAACTTAAAAATTTCTCATGTATACCAAATCACCAAATCAAAACTCATGGAATTTCCTAAATTTACTTAGACTCTAGAAAGTACTGTATCAGTAAAATAAGAACTTTTATCTGAATCAATTCTAGCAGGAAAGCCATATATTAAACTTGTAAGCATAATTCCTTTAAATAATGGGAACATCTTAACTAGCCTGCATGTGTTTCTACACATGTCCTAATTTCAGCTAAGAATAACAAGTAGGTAGACTCCTATTTCCTATAAGACAATTCATAAATTACCAAGGATACCAATAACTTCAGATTAAAACAGCAAGTTCCCTTTCACAGCCCAGTGCAGCAATTTAGATGCTCTAGTAACAAACTTCCACTTTCCCTACTCTGATATTACAAGAATTACAAGGACACATCAAGTCCAAGAATGAAACTCAAATATTCAGATATTCAGAAAAGCTTTTTCCACCTCACAATAGCATAATTGTTATCTATTGTTATCAATATCAAATTGTCTTTGCAACAAATTAACTCTCAAATAAAATGGGCCTCCTAAGCATCACAAGTGCACACATTATATCCTGGGGGGGGAGAAATATATGTGTGTGTGTGTGTGTGTGTGTGTGTGTGTGTGTGTGTTTTGCTTTGCTCTTTTTCCCTTTTCTTTTTTCTAAGAAACAGCACTGATCTCCACTCCCCTTTCCCAGGCAAATGAATTGCCTGGGCTCAACCAATCTTTGTCAATCCCAGACTCTGGACTGACAGACCCATGGACCTCTGGCCACCTTCCCAGATAGGCTATCCATTGTTCTCCACTTGATTATGTAAAAGGGTCCGCCCACACCAAGTAGTTTCTATTTAGGGTTAAGTAGCATATGTACTCAACTCATAAAGCATTTGGAATCTTGAAAACTTGAAACAAAAACCCCTCAATTCTGAGCCATCCCCTCAGGGAGACAAGACCAGGTGTGGCCACACCCCCATAGTGCCAGGAGGATATCTTGAGCTGTCCCTCACCCAACCCCCATCACAAAGCTGGGGCATCCTCCATTATCTATCAATCTCCCACTCAGGGAGAAAGGCATCTCAGAGGGCCAAGCCCCATGCTCTCTCCCCTAGCTTTCCGTCCCTGCCAAATAAACTATCATTTTCCCATAATATTTTGGTCCACACACAGAAAAGCATTTATATAAATACTCTCCCCATGCTAAGCACCTTACAATCATGTGATCCTCACAACCCTGGGAAATAAAGTTCATCACAGAAAAGTAAAATGGCTAGTAAATTTCTTTTAGGGTAGACTTTAGTTTCACCGCAAACCCCTGCAAAACCAAATTTTTCTCTTCCTTTATCTAAGGACCTCCACAGCTACACTAAAGTTAAAACGTGTTGATTTTCACAAAGCTTGTCTATTTTCTCCCCTTTTCCTCCAACATCCACACAACCTGCCTTAGCCACCCTATCTGTCATTCCCTTTCTCACTTACTCCCTTTTCTTCTCTGGCCGTCCTCTCCAGCACTACCTTCTTCCTTCACTTGTTTGTTAATCTTCCCACATTCAGGCCTTTCACATTGCCTCCCTTTCTTTTTCCTTTCACTCAAGCTTTCTCATCCATTCTACCTCTCTTCATACCTGCAACTCTCAGGATTCTAAATTTCTCACTTTCTCTCCAGGCACCTCAATTCACCTCTTCCTTACAGCATCATTCTACTTCTCCACAGATTTTGTAGCCAGCCCTTTTCTAACAGGCTCTCTGAGAATCCATTCCAAACCCCACTCTCGCCAGCATGCATTTCCTTGCTCAGTGACCACTGCCCCAGCTGTGTTTCAATCCCTATAGCAAATGCACTCTGTCTTTCCACATCTCTCCCACTAAGCACTTGTTCTCAATTTAGCCATTCTATCCACTTTCTAGAAAACAGCACCTCTGCTTACACCTCCCACTGCAACATTCTTGTCCATTCATACATCTCTGACTCCATGCCCTGTCTCTCTTCCTGGCACTCTGCTCCAACTCTTCTTCCACTAATGGCACCAAATGGCAAACAGCTGGATTTTCCCTTTCAGCTTCTCAGCAGACTCCAGTTACCTATCCACACTCTCTCTTTCATCATTCCTGCTTTTTTTCTTCAACTGTCTTCCTCGAGGACTCCCAGCCCATGGTCCCATTCTGTCATGACATTGTCGCAGACCTTACCTTTCTATACCCACCTCAGGCTAACTCTAAATTGCTTTTGTACTACACCTGATTTTGCCATGCTACTCTCCAAATTCACTTCTCCTTTCCTATGAGCTGCAGATTTAAACTTGACTGCTTAAAGTTTGTGTGGAGGAGGAGGAACAGGAACAGGAGGAGGAGTAGGACACACACAGATGCAGAGAGAGTGAGAGAGACAGACAGACACAGACAGACACAGACAGAGGCAGAGACATAGAGAGGCAGAGAAAGAGAGTTCAGAAATATAACTGTTATGGGGGAAAATGGGGTTTGATATAGGGGTTTGGGGTAGGGGTTGGGGTTCTTAGGAGTTCCTCTTTAAAGAATTACACCCTCTTGCACACAAAAGCAGTTAGAATAAGATGGTAGTTTATTTAGGGGCAAGGGAAGGGAGGGGAAGGGAAGCCATGAAAGAAATCCTTGGACTTCTCATGGGGAGAGAGGTATGGCACAAAGCACGTGGCTCTGAGGTACCAATCTCCTCGAGCAGGAGACTGGCAGGTACTTTTATAGAGGTCTGATGGGGGGCGGTGACCATTTTGACTGTGGAAAGTTCCTTTAGTGAGGGAGGACCATCCCCCACTGGTAGTGACAGGAGGAATTGGGAGAGGGGTGGCTACAGATCTCTCAAGCCATCTCTCTTTTCAGGACACAAAGGCAGTACCCACACGCAAACTTATCTCCCCAGGGGATAAGGGAGACCAGAATGAAGGGTGGAGATCCAGGAGCTAGCTCAGTTTGATCTTGTTCCGATTATCTCTCTAGGCTTATCTGTCCTCTGGTTTAGTTTCTCAAGGAGAAGATTCCTTGATGTGCCCCAGAGAACTTCTGGGGTACTCTGGGTCCCATGACATAATTATTGGGATTTGACAAGAAATGTAATGTGTGAGGTGAGGGAAAGTTAAACATGATACTAAGATTACCAATTTATCACCAATTAGTACCAGTGAAAAATAGCAAGAGGTAGTGAAATAGTAGAAATTACTACACTGAATTTAGAGTTGTTCGGTAGTTCAGTTATGTCCAACTTTTCATGACCCTGTATACGGTTTTCTTGGCAAAGATAGTGGAATGTTTTGTCATTTCCTTCTCCAGTAGATTAAGGCTAACAGAGGTTAAGCAACTTGCCCAGGGTCACACAACTAGTAAGTCTCTGAGGTCTCATTTGAACTCAGATATTCCTGACTCCAGGCCCAGTGCTATATCCCCTGAGCCACTTAGCTGCTGCCTCCAAGCAGTAAATAGAGTAAGATGATCTAATGTCTTGTCCTGTTGCAGCTATTTAGTAACTGTACAACATTAAATATAAGTTATATATCTCTAAAAACATGAATATTTTCATCTAGATGAATTTCAATCTCACTGAACTTCACATCAGAGGTTTTACAAATACACTTAACCAAACTGTAACATACTATACCTAGATAGGAACAGATACTGGTTCTATAGAAACTCTTCATTAAGAAAACTGTTTACCAATATAGACCAGCACTTTTTATGCAACATAAAGTCTTAGAAAGTTTCATAGAGCATTGAGAATATGCATACTTTTTCTAGGATCATGTAGCTAGTATGTATTAGAGGTCAGACTAAAATCCAGTTCTTCCTGACTCCAAGGCCAAGTCTCAATCCATTATACTGCACTACCTATCCATTTCCATATCCATATATATACACATATATAGAATCATAGTGCATGTGTATGTATATACTCATATGCATATGTGTGACCTTTCAGAGCCTGGCCTGGCTGAAATCTAATTCACTTGCAAATCATGAGATCACATTTCTGATGAAGGATAAACAATAACCTGAGAGTAGTAAGTAGCTGTTCCACTGGGGACCTAACCTGGCCAGTTCCACTTGGGTTCCTTCCTTCCTTCCTTCCTTCCTTCCTTCCTTCCTTCCTGCCTTCCTGCCTTCCTGCCTTCCTGCCTTCCTGCCTTCCTGCCTTCCTGCCTTCCTGCCTTCCTGCCTTCCTGCCTTCCTGCCTTCCTGCCTTCCTGCCTTCCTGCCTTCCCGCCTTCCCGCCTTCCCGCCTTCCCGCCTTCCCGCCTTCCCGCCTTCCCGCCTTCCCGCCTTCCCGCCTTCCCGCCTTCCCGCCTTCCCGCCTTCCCGCCTTCCCGCCTTCCCGCCTTCCCGCCTTCCCGCCTTCCCGCCTTCCCGCCTTCCCGCCTTCCCGCCTTCCCGCCTTCCGCCTTCCCGCCTTCCCGCCTTCCCGCCTTCCCGCCTTCCCGCCTTCCCGCCTTCCCGCCTTCCCGCCTTCCCGCCTTCCCTCCTTCCCTCCTTCCCTCCTTCCCTCCTTCCCTCCTTCCCTCCTTCCCTCCTTCCCTCCTTCCCTCCCTCCCTCCCTCCCTCCCTCCTTCCTTCCTTCCTTCCTTCCATCATATCCTTAACTGTAGGTAGTCTGCTCAATGGAATATAAATTTTGATTGTGGAAACCTCATAAAATATCCTTGGGTTTTTAAGGCTAGATTTCTTTTCTAAGGACCATGCATTAAAGTCAAATCATTCTGCCTCTCACTGACTACAGGTCCCAGTCCAATCCTTACTTGGTCATTGTTTGGGCTTGGTGGCTCCCAATAAGTGTAAATATCAATTGTTGTTGTTTTCAAATAGCAATTGTTTCTGATCAGACACCTTGAGGGCCTATCCCTCTCAGATTGAGTTTTTTGAGTAGGTAAAAGAGGGCATTTTTTTTTGTCTCATTTCATACCTAACCTTAATGTGCATTGCCTTAGACAAACAGACCTGGGAAAGACCTTGGTTTGCATCGAGGGCCATTTCCAGTCATTCTGATCTATATCTTGCCATTAGTCCCAGATGATTCTGGAAGAGTGAGGCTAGGGACTTGGCACAGACCTTCTTAGCTTAAATCCAATTCACTGGAAGTCATTACATCCCCTTCCTGATGTCTTTGGTCCTCTATGAGAATGAAGGAAAAACAACAACTTCAGGGAACTGGAAATCACTTTAAATGATCTTCCTTGTCAATTGGAAAAGTCAGAAGACCTGAATATTAATACAGCCTCTTCTTTTCTTAAATTAAGGGGTGTGTGTTTTTTGTCGGGGAAATAGGTGGTGGAGGTCCTTGGGTATTCCTCTTTAAAGAATTACACCCTCTTGCACACAATCCAATTAGAATAAAATAGTCTTTTATTTAGGTGCTTAGAGAAAGTGACCAAGAAGGAAGTTTAAACTTCTCTCATGGGCAAGAGATATCGTAAAGACATCTTGTTCCTCCAAGAAAAGGCCAAAGCTTTTATAGAGGATGGATGGGGGGGGATGGGGTGACCACCTCACTATGGAATGTTCCCTTTGGGGGTGGGGTAAGTTTAAATGAGGTGGTGGTCCTGACTTCTGGGATTATCTATGTCCATTTGCACCAATTAGGCAGCAGCTTAGCTCCCTTACTTTGTAGGTGTGTCCATCCTGATAGCTAGTTGGCCAGTTTGAACTTTAATAGTCCCAACCCCTTTGTCATTTTGTGTATGTGTATGTGTGTATGGTTGTTTCTTTTTTACAATGAAATCTTTTTCAGTGAGCAGCTAGGTGGCTCAGTGCATGGAGTGCCAGACCTCGAGTCAAGAAGATTCATCTTCATTGAGTTTAAATCATACCTGAAACATTTGGCTAGCTGTATAACCTTGGACAACTCACTTAACCTTGATTGCCTCAATTTTCTAACCTGTTAAATTAGCTAGAGAAGGAAGTGGCAAACCATTTAAATATCTTTGCCAAGAAATCCTCAAATGGGTATACCTTGTATTTAAGAACTTCATTTGGAAGACAGATCAAGTGAGACATGGACAGAAAGCACCTTGTTATAAGTTGTTGCAAGGAACAGTAGTGGTGGCATTATTGTTTTGTATCCATCCTGCTTTCTACCCAAACTGTAAGCCCCTTTTAGAGGTAGCTCAGTGTTCTGCATACTGTAAGCACTTGATACATATTGATGAAAATTGAAAGCTGTAAGCATATTTTAAATTCAATTTCCTTCCTCTTTAAAGTCTATGAGATTTTTTTCAGTGGGACCTCAACTATCATTGATATGCACATATCTATACAGAAAAGTTCAGAAATATATTTCCAAACCCGACTTTTCTCCAAAGCTAGAGATCTGCTTATTAATGCCTGAAGAACCTCTTCACATAGATGTCCTCACATCTCAATGCCACTAAACCCAAAGATTATATTATGTTTCTCTCAAAATGTGGTATTTTTCCTTTTGGCTTCACTGTTTGCATTCTTTGTACCACTGTTGCCCACTTTAGTTCAGAATCTCAGTTTTATATTTTAATCTTTTATCTTTTAATTACCTCACATCCAATTAGTTAGCAGTTTAATAGATTCCATCTCCACAATAACTCTAGCATCCATGCCCTTCTGTTTATCTCCACTTCTTTCAATCTAGGACAGGCACCCATTACCAGCTAGCTATTCTACTGCTAAAGCCTTTAATGGATCTTCTTGACTTCATTCTTTCTCTCTCACTCAGTTCATACTGCTGCCAAACTTATTTACATTTGGGTAAGGGGACTTCAAAGATCATCCAGTCCAACTTCAATTATTTTATAGAAGTAATTGAGCCCCAAAGAGATTAAATGACTTTCCCAAGGTTACATAGGCAATAATGTGGTAAAAAAAAATTGGGACTCTCTTCAGAATAATGTTTTTAAATGTATAAGGATTACAAAGGAAACACTTTGTATTAAAGGACAGTTATAAAAATATATATTTTTTTAATTCATAGACAAGAAGTCAAGAACTCCTGATCTAGCCTAACTGAACTAGAGTTCTACTCTCATACATATTCTGTGATGTACTTTCTCTGCTGCTTTGCTCATACCACTCCGTATGTTCAGAATTCTACTGTCTTAGCACCACCAACCCAAATGGTTAAATTCATACTCATCCTTTACAAGCCCAAACCTCTTTTTAATTATTTTGTCAGTGTTCCCTGTTCTTCCTTACAAGTTTCCCTCCAGTTGGTAATGATCCTCTATCATTGCCATTCTGGCATTTTCCATGAATGCCATGTTGCACTTACATATTTTGTACTATAATAATTTGAGTATTTGTCATAGCTTTTAAAATACTGCATTCTTTAAGCTCTAGGAGAAAAGGTTTAATATTTTATTTAAACTCTATATGTGTACATGCATTCTGTTGGTAGCCTTCATATTCCATTATATGATCATAGGATTTTTATACTGTAGGGAACTTAGACTCTTTCAATAACAGCCTCATCATTTTGCAGGTAAGGAATAAGATCCAGAGAAGCTAAGGTATTTTCTTGTAATTGCAGAGATATTAAGAATCTGAGGTAGAATCTAAAACCAAATGTTCCTTATCACATGTCATATTTTCTATCCTTTGAGACAGACCCTCACACTTGGGTCACAGAGGTTGATCAAGAGAGCTCTTGATCAATTTTATGAGTTCTCCTAACCAACTTGTTAAAATTATAACATATTAAGTGCTTAAGATGTACTTACTGACTGATTACAGGTTGATAGATCTTTGTTGAAAGGGCATACTTCCTAGAACTATCCATTCACCAGAGTGTCCCAAATCAAAGGCTCACAAGGGCTGACCTTGCTCCTAGGGTCATGATCCCAAAATGCTGATGTTCTCTTTTTGACTTCCATCTAACCCTAAGAAAAGTTTAGGTAAGTCATGGAACCAGATCTTAGGTATTTCTTCTTGATCGATCTCTCCAAATGTGTGTAGTATGTCAACTCCTGCAAAGGTACTCAATGTATAACATGAGTGTCAATTTTCTGTGTTCCTTGTTGGGTAAAATGGCTGGATATATGCCAGAAGTGCAGTGGAGACTTGGAACCAACAATATAAGGATAATTGATGTCCAGGGTTGCTGGAGGAGAAGAGTTCATCCTCAGGTAGGAAGAGATCTGAGATGAAGGTTATAGTGGAGTCAAGTGCAGATGGCAAGGTTTAAAAGGTCTTGGAAATCTGCAATCTCATAAAGTTGATTAAAGCATCCATCACAGTGACAGGGACTCTCCTGATTAAATTCTGCTACTCTTGCCTTTCCTTTTTTTTCTTTACATCTAGCTATAATTAGGTAAATAGGAAACATTTCCACATGGGGAAAGGAACTGGAAGTTTTTATTGTCTTACTCATTTGGGTTTCTCAATGTTATTGTGTTGCCACACCATATTATTTATTAATGACTGATATAAGTCCTGAAAATATACAAAGGACTTTCTTTACACAGGTTTGGTCATTTCAGCCTCACAATGACCCAACGAGGCAACTACTGCAGTATCCCCAATTTTATAGGTGAGGAAACAATATCAGAGAAGTTAAAGGACCTTCCTATGTTCCTACAGACAGAGGCAAGATTTGAACTTTGTTCTTCTTAACTCTAAGTTTACTATTTTATCCATTATACCAAGCTATCTGTGAGCCCTTATTATTACTGTTGTTTACAGGACTAATAATTTTACTGTCTTATTCAATATATTTAACATTGGCTTATGCTCTCCATTTATAAGTAGTGATGCAAGCACCCTTTATATTTAGAGTTCATATCTACCCTATTACCTGCCTGTTAAAATGGGAAGCAAGATACGCAATAGTTCCATTATGATCTCTGGTTCTTTCACTCAGGAAACAAGATGCTATTTATTGTCATAGAAGAATGGCATAAGGTAAAGAAGCTTAGTGCTGACTGATGCTCCCTTTCTATTTGTTGCCTAACCTCCCTTCTACCCACAAATTCCCTAGATGAGTTCCAGTTGCTTTTCTTCATCCAGGTACAAGTTTATTTCTGCACTACTAAGTCAATCTAGAATGGGGGAAATGAATTCTGTTGAAATCCAGGAGGTTTCTAAGGTCTAGCCCCAGTACTGATCTGAATAGCTGTGTGGCCTGGGGAAGGTATTGAACCTTCTAAGTCTTCTGGTTTCATATCTACAGAAAGAAGAATAAATAACACCTCACTCTACCTCCCTCTCTACTGATACCATGAGGATAAAACTTATGTTTATAATTATGGCTTAAAGTTATTTTTTCCAAAGTATTAGTTCTATTAGCAAGTATTTCATTCACCAGAATGGGAGAGAGAAGACTCAAAATTTAGTCCATGTTCAGACAAAAATGTATTACCTGATTTGGGGCATGTTATTTTTCTTCATTATTCCTCATCTGTACAATAAGATGGTTAGATAATCTCTAAGGTCCCTTTCAGCTGTTAGTAGTAGACAAAGTTTCTAAAGTCTCTTAAGATATGAAAATAACTTTTCTCAGACCAAAATTTTGAGGTAGATGATACCAGTTTTATTATCCTGATTTTATAGGTAAGGAAATTGAAACAAAGTGATTTACCCATCATCCTATATCTACTGGATGCAGAGCCAGAATTTGAAACCAGGTCAATAAACAAGGCTTTATCAAATGCCTATTATGTGTTTGGCAATCTGTTAGGTTGTGGGGACACAAAGCCAATCATGAAAATATCTTCTTCCCTCATGAATCTAAGGGTAGATAAAATGTACATATTTGGGTATATATGAAATACAAACAAAACAATACAAATTAATTTGCAGAGGAAGGGAATTAGTACTTATAGGGGGTTAAAACTGGTTTCATATATAACAAATGTTCTTAACCTAGCCTCTTAGTCTCTGAGGGGGTCCACAGATAGATCAGATCAATTCATCTGTGAAGTTGGATGGGAAAAGATGTCTTATTTTCCACTAAATCCTACCTGTAACTATACAATTTCTTCCAATTTCTTCTGATAAGGGATTCATGGATTTCACTGAACTGCCAAAATATCCCAGCCAAAAATCAAACAAAAAACCAAACCAAACCAAACAAATAAGAAATCCTGGTGTAGCAAGTATCACCTGAATTGAGGCTGGAAGTCTCCTGATTCTTTTCCATTTTTCTGATAGTGCCATGTTCTGATTTTAATGCGCTAGAATATATAACAATACCTACATTTAACTTGGAAGCCCTTAAAATAAAACATTTGGGTTACCTGGATTCATTCACAAGTAGCATTTCCAATTTTCTGTATATTTATGGCATTCCCCTTGTCAATGTATGTATGGGGAGTTCTTTTCTCTGATAATCAGTGATTGTGAAAAAGTATTTTCAACTCTGCCCTCACTTCCCTGTTCTCTGTTTTCTCTAACTTAATTTCACCTGGACTTATCCAAACATCTAGTCACCTTCTGTTGTTTCCCTTGCCACACTATGGATGGATCTGGAAAAAGAGAGCTGGAAGGGACCTTAGAAATAATTTAGCCAAATCTCCTCATTTTGTGGTTGAGGAAACTAAAGCTCTGAAAAGACAAATGATTTCACCACCATTCTATAGAAAGTAAGCAGGAGAACCAAAATTCCAAACAAAGTCCTCTAGTGTTAAATCTATGGGAGGGTTTTTTGTTTGTTTTAATGTATAGTCATTAGATACAAAATATAACTTACCACTAAAGCTTCAATTAACTCCCTTTTCCAAAATTCTTTGAATATGAGCAGAGGACAAAAATTTAAGCTAAATGCATGTCAGTGTAATGGTGTAATTTCAGACAATGGCAAGTGGATGACTGAAATATGTAATGAGATATAATTGGATTTTACTCCTGCCTATAAAAATCATGTCACACAGGTGGCTGTTTGCTCTACCCATGGGAAAGAATGTCTCTGATGGACATAAATACTTTAATGGCACTAAAAGCATCTTTCCTACTAGAACAAAAGTCACTTAATTTCCTCCTCTCCTCAATTTGGTATCTAAGCTAAGAGCTAGAAGACCCTAAGAGTTAGGATTTTCTATTAGTCAAGGATACAAGTAACTGAGAATCCATAGCCTAATCTTTAATGCTAGGAACAGTGGTGTATAGTCTTGTGAAGACATTTTATCTAACGTTGGCTTCTAGTCCCTTCTAGTTTCAAGTTCTGTAGTTTGAAACTATGGTAGCTATTCAAGGTGCTGTAAGTAAAGTTGTAGATTCTAGAGAAATGGGAGAATAGGTCAACATTGAAAGGATTAATATTTGTAATCATTTTCCTTAAGTTTTCCTTAAGTTACTCGCCCAGGGTCACACAGCTCATAAAGTGTCAAGTGTTGGAAGCCAGATTTGAACTCAGGTCCTCCTGAATCTACTGCACCACCTAGCTGCCCCCCATTTTTGTTTGACTTTTAAAGCATTTTACAACCTACTTCTACCTACATTTCCTCTTTCTCTCTCCCTCTCCCTCTCCCTCTCTCTCTCCCTCTCCCTCCCCCACATATGTGTATGTATATTTATAAGTGTATGGGTATATGTATATGCACATACATGTACACATATGTGTGCATATACAAAAATAGATATGTCTGTATACATATATATACACATATATCATTTCATGCATATGTAAGTGTATATATAGATATAACTATCTATATAGATTTATACATGTCTCCTTTCCACTCTCTTGATAAACTATGTAATTTTTTGTTTGTTACTTATGCTGTACCCCATCTCCTATCTCCATTCCTTCATGCTGGCTGTCACTTTGAGAGCACTGGAATTTACTCTCTTTTCAATACCTAAAAAAATGCCATTAGTTTGGTGTGGAATGTAGTGAAGGGAAAGGACTCAGAAAGCAGAAGGAGGGAGAGGAAGAGGGAGGGAGGGAGGGAGAGAGAGAGAGAGAGAGAGAGAGAGAGAGAGAGAGAGAGAGAGAGAGAGAGAGAGAGAGAATTGGAGTAAAAGAGAGAGGGAGAAAAGTAGACTCTTACTGCCTTCTTTACTTAGTCTTTCCTCATTTCCCTAACTACTAGTGTCTTCCCTCCACAAATTATCCTAATATTCAGTTATTTCATATTTATTCTGTATAAAAACACATATTGTATTAATATATGTGAATATGCATATGCGTATACACATATTTTTATATACATATACATATGTGATTATATATGCATATAAATATATGCATACCCACAATGTGTGTGTTGTCTTTCATCAAAGAAAAAAATTCCATAAGATCAGAGACTATTTCATTTTTAAATTTTTAATCTTAATTGTCTGACGCATAGTAATAGATACTTAATGTGTGCTTGCTGATTAATTTATAACACACTTACATTTCTTACTCCCTATTTCTGTTCTGTTGGTTCTCTCTAGGCTCTAAAGCAGTCCCACTCCTACCCCCAGTAAGACTGGGGGGTGTTAGGAGGGAATCTTTGTTGCTAGGAGGGAATCTTAAGATCATGGATTTAGATTTGGAAAGTATCTTAGAGAGGGACCATTGACTCCAACTTCATTACTTAACAAATGAGGAAACTAAGGCACATAGAGACAATTAACTTTACTAGGGTCATCTAGCTAATATATGTCAGAGACAGGGTTTAGGTCTTCTTGACTCCAGATCTGATACCTTTTTCAATAGTCCATGCTATCTCTTGAGACACAGAGTTGGTGCTTTTTTCTAACGTGCTTATGTGACCTAACATTTTATTCAATTATAAGTTCAATTGTGCCTGTACCCAACCATATCTCATATAAAATGTGAATCTCCCCCTGTGCCTAGTGCAGTGCCGTGAATTCAGAAAATGGGTTCTTTAAAACAAAACAAAACAAAACACAAACCTTTCATAAAGAAATAAAAGAGGGGGGGAAACTATCACAAACACATAGAATAAACATACAGATTGAAGCTAGAATTAAATGAATTTTTTCAGAAAATATTTTTTTTGTTCAGTATGCTTAGCCTTGTTTCTGTCCCTAAGCCAAAACCTGCCTGCGTTTGATACAAAACAAAGATTTTCCACATTTCTGTCTGAAGTAGAATTGGATCTATACTGCTTCCAGATCTAGTCATCCTTTATTGCTCCCAGAACATGCATCCTGTATTTTCAATCTGATTCTATAGGTTATCCCTCCTATATTTAAGTTAGGTTGTACTTCTATTTGGCAACTGTCCTGTTCTTCTAAAATCCTATATTGGTTTCTGGTCTTCTTCATGAAGAAGGCATTTACTCACTGGGCTTCCAAAATTCTTCTTCTGCCCAAAGGAGAGATTATATCTGCCTTGCAATTACATCCTTTTCCCCTCTCTTTAAGATCTTTCTACTACTATCTCTCCATAAATCCTATCTAATTTTTGTCCTCTCTATAAATTTCTCTGTAAATCTGATTTGTTTGTCCTCTTCTAATATTCAAGGGGCCTTGGAAGGAGGAGTCATATGAAGCTTTGTTAGTCAGTTATGCTTTGGGCCAAATATCTTTGCAGTAAAGAGCATTGTTGTTTGTCCTTAGATCTTAAGGAGGAGGAGCATGATAATAGGGAGGTGATGACATAACTTGCAGTGAATTAGTTTAAATGAGGGAGGGCTGTTCAAAGTCACCTGCCTCATTCACTCCCGTAGAGCCATCTGTGGTGCAGTGGCAAGATATACATCAGGACTACTGGATATGGTCCTGGATGTTTGAGGCAATCAGGGTTAAATGACTTGCGCAAGGTCACATAGCTGGTCAGTTTTTGAGATTAAATTTGAACTCAGGTACTCCTGAATTCAGGGCCAGTGCTTTATCCATTGATCCACCTAGCTGCCCTACAAAGAACATTGGATTTAGGATTGGAAAACTTGGGATAGAATCATTCTACCACTTAATTTCTATGAGAAATTGGGTTGTTCCAAGTTAATTAGCCATTAGCTCCGGGCGGCTAGGTGGCGCAGTGGATAGAGTACCGGCCCTGGAATCCGGAGTACCTGAATTCAAATTCAGCCTCAGACACTTAACACTTACTAGCTGTGTGACCCTGGGCAAGTCACTTAACCCAAATTGCCTCACTAAAAAAAAAAAATATTAGCCATTAGCTCATAGAGAGGCATTGCTTTGTTCACTATGTCTATGAACTTCTAGATATTCAGGTCAAATTACCTCATGTTATGCGATTGTTACATTGGTAGTTGACATTTCTCAATATTGCAGAATGTCTACTTAATAATTAAATTTTTTCTTAAAAAGGAATGCCAAGGGGGCAGCTAGGTGGCACAGTGGATAGAGCACTAGCCCTGGAGTCAAGAGGACCTGAGTTCAAATCCAGCCTCAGACACTTAACACTTACTAGCTGTGTGACCCTGGGCAAGTCACTTAACCCCAATTGTCTCACTAAAAAAAAAAAGAAAAGGAATTCTAAATTGATATTTTCCACAAATACTGCACAGAGTGTCTTTAGGTAAGGCATTCTACAAGATAGTTACAGGAACTGAACCTGTGATTTCATTAGTATAGGGAAATCTCAGGTGAGGAAACTGCTACAAATAGAGGTTGGTAATGAGTTTCCAGCTTATGGTCTTAGAGATTTGCCTAGACTACTGAGAAATTAAGTAACTTGCTAAGGGGTCCCATAGCCAGGATGTTTTGGAGGTAGGATTTGACCCTTTGATTTCCCTGTTTTTAAAACTGGCTCCCTTATTTCCTTCCATACTGACAAACTTTGAAGATTAAATTACATTATTAAGAAAGTATTATATGAGTAATACTAGTCATTATATCTGTTATAAACTCTACTTCCTCCTTCTTGAATCTAGCTGTCCTTTTGCCAGTAGCAACGATTGTCTAATTTCAGGGTTATTACCTAGCACATTTTTAGTGGCACAAATTTCATAATTTGTGAGTTGTTACCTAGAGGAAAAAGATGTTGAATGGAAGCTGTTGAAGTTAGAGAGAAGCAGTAGTCTTTTTAAAGTGGAAGAGCATTGGCCTTGAATCCTCACTCTACCAATTATGAACTTTGTTTTCTTGATCAAGTCAATCAATAACTGAGTTGCAGTCTCCTTATTTGTAAAGTGAGGACATTGATACTCATACTACCAAATGCTTGGTTGTTTGTCAGTGAATCAAATCAACTGATGCATGTAAAAGCACTTTGCAAGCAGAAAGCTCTTTGTAATTTCAAAATCTTCTGGAGTTTGAATGGCTTCATGCAGTTTTCTCAAACTACATTGGTTTCTCTAAGATGGCATTCTCTTGTCCATTCTGGGAGCATACTAACATGCCTTTAGTGGGAAGGTCTTGATTGCTCATTAGTGCACAAATGTTGCATATGAGGTGAAAAAAAATAGCCTAGAAGGAAGGAAAGTTGTGAATAAAATATGAAGCAAAAGAATTAGTCTACCGGTTGATGACTCTCCTTGAAGATGAGGTTTTTCCTTTTGAATTCATTTGTAAATGATGATTTCTTCCCCAGAAATAATTCAATTCAGGTGGTGTCTAGGCCTAAAATTCTCAGTGGGCCAAATAGCAGAATATATTTGCTACCTGATGTTTTCCTTTGTACAAATGTGCACAACTTATTTCACCTTTAGAAGCACCATGAAAATTTGTTTAATTTTTTTTTGGCCTTCATTTGTGATATTGAAAAAATCATATAAATTTATCATCTGGTGAATTGGGGTGAATTTTTCATCCACCCCTAAACTTTTACCTTGTGTATCTGGATAATTGTCCTCATTTTTCAGATAAGATGCTTCCAGGTAACTTTGTGGCACAGTGGATAGAGAACTATGCTTGGAATCAGAAGGATCTGAGTCCAAATATAGCCTCAGACACTTACAAGCTGTGTAACATTGGGCACACAACATTAGCCATCTAGGGCATTCCACTTACCCTCCATTGCCTAAGTTCCCTTAATTGTAAAGAGGGTATCTGAATAGCACCTACCTCACAGGGGTGTTGTGACAATCACCTGAGATAATATTTGTCATTCATTTAACAGTACCTTAGGCATATAGTAGGTGCTTAATAAATGCTTGTTCTCCTCACTTCAGATAACACATGCCACACCCGTGTGTTATGGCATAATGGTTTCTGTGACTGTCATATTTTGATAAGAATTATGGCACCGTTATGGGAATATGATGGATTTTATTACTTAGTTGGCTTTCATTTGTAAATCTAATTCTTTATGTGACATATGTTTCCCTGCTCACAGTTAAGATTGCTTTATTTACTGAATGCTTTTTCTGCCATTATTCATCAGATAATACAAAAAGCATTAATCCAGAAAGCTCAACCCACAGAATAGTGTGCTCTTATTTCCCCTGACTCCATAAACAGTAATCAGAATGCCTTAACTGAATCTGAAATGTCTGAGGAATTCTATGCTGTGTGCGCCTTAATTGAGTTGCATGACTAGAGTGAAGTTCTCTGTGTATTTCTATATTTGGAATTATCCCTTTTTTCTGTTGACTTGCACACATTTTCTTGAAGAGTATATTTTTGATGCAATTTTTCTCTATTTTTAATGTAAAATAGGTAAGAACTAACTTTTAATGACGTCAAAAACAGACTTAGAGTCCCAGTAAAATCTTACTCATGAGGATTAATTGGAACATGTTTAAGAATACGGGTGGCTTGGGAGCAACCAGGTAGCACAGTGGATAAAGCACCGGCCCTGGATTCAGGAGGACCTGAGTTCAAATCTGGCCTCAGACACTTGACACTTACTAGCTATGTGACCCTGGGCAAGTAACTTAACCTTCATTGCCCTCCCCTTCCCCCCCCCAAAAAAAAATAAGGGTGGCATGAAGTCTGTTAAAATTATAGGCATATTTTATTATATACTTTTCAACTTGAATAGTCTCTTTATTCCTCTTATGTCCATCTAAATCCTATCCAGCTTTTAAAACTCAAAGATCCACTCACTTCATATTTTACAGATAAAGAAACTGAGAGAAATAGGATTAAATGGCTTACCCAGGGTCACATAGCTAATAAATATCTAAGGCCAAATTTGAACTCTGTAATATGCAGGTAGGTGGCTCAGCAGATAGAATAATAGACTTGGAATTAGTAAACCCCAAATGGAGTCAGGAAGAGTTGAACACAACAAGAAGAACAAGGAGTCTTCAAGATTCCAGGCCAGTTAATCTATCCACTGTATTCCCTGGATGCCCTTCATTCTAGTTCTAGTTTCATTACACATTTTAAAAAAGGCAATACATACATACCTTGTGCCAACTTGCAACAGAGTAGAATTTGTTTTTCCCCTCCAGCTGGTCTGTTAGCTGCCTAAGAACATGGACCATTTCTCATAAGATTACATTATTCTTCCAACTTCCTTAGGCCCAGGGCTTAGCCTGGGGCTCAGGTCTTAATAGGTATATTAAATGCTTAATGAATTCAATTAAACTGAATATTGTTTCTATACCCCTTTTTCTAAACAAACTGGTAAAAATCCAAATACTCAGTCTTCATTTTAGAACAGTGCAAACTCCTTTAGAATTAATGCTGTTTCCCCTCTGTCTTTGGATATTCAGATATTCAATATGTGTTTGTTGAATGAAATACTTTATGTTCAACAAATGTTTGTTTAATCCCTATGTAAGCTATTAACTATTTAATGGAAGAAAAAAGAAGGAAAGGGGAATCAAATTTACATGGATTGAATAAGGAGAATGACTTCCCTTTTGGGCATTTCTCAACCTGTAACTAGGAGCAAGATATTACTAAGCTAATTGGGCCTTTTTTTCCCTTGTAGACTTTTTCAGGAAACACCAATGCTGACAGTATTGTGCACCACAAATTCTTACATTCAGTGAAAGCCCGATTCATCCGATTTGTACCAATGGAATGGAATCCAAATGGAAAAATAGGCATGAGGGTGGAGGCCTATGGATGCTCATATAGTAAGTATCTATTGATAACATATTTTGACATACATACAAATAAGAGATAAGTAGTCTTTCTACAAGTTAGTCATAGCTAGTCCCTGAAATTCCCCATGTTCAATGAAGTTACCACCATCATTTTAGTCAATCAGTCCTGCAGTCTTATTTCCTTCTTATATGCAATCAGCTGTCAAGTTCTGTTGATTCTATACATACAGCATCTCTCACCTGTATCCTATTCTTTCAACTCACAGAAATATCTACCCAGTTCAAGCTCTTATTATCTCTGAACTAAACTATTATAGTAGCTTTTTAGATATATTCCCTGCATCTAGTATATGTCTAACATCATAACACTTTATAATTTCGAAAACATATTCAGTGTTTGCTGAAATGAACGGATTCTGCATATTCTCTGTCTGTCTCTTTCTTCCTCTTTCTCTCTCCCTCTCCTCTCTCCTTTCCTCTCACTCTCCCTCTTTTAAGTCAAGATATTCTTGAATTGCCTCAATACTAATTTCATGCTTGAAAAGCTGGACAAAACAACCTGTGGAATTTTGACCAATAAGAAGTAAATAGAAACTAGAGGAACCCTCAAATTTATTATAGAAAACGAAAACCTAGTGTAGTTAATATGCAATATAGATTCAAAATAAGGCAATTTCAGAAGGTTGAGAAAAGATATACAGAACACTATGGTCTAAAAAAATAGGAAGTTCTCAAATGGAATTCTGAAGATGCAGAAAAAAATATTTTCAATGAGTTTGAAAGTGAGAGAGTCTAAATAAACCAGTAAAAACACAACAAAGTCAGCAACAAACTTAGTTGTTTAAAGGACCCATAGAATATGGAAGCAATGGCAGAAAATAGAAAAGGAATAAAAGAGCATGATGGAGGGGCAGCTAGGTGGCACAGTAGATAAAGCACTGACCCTGGATTCAGGAAGACCTGAGTTCAAATCCTACCTCAGACACTTGACACTTACTAGCTGTGTGACCCTGGGCAAGTCACTTAACCCTCATTGCCCCATAAAGAAAAAAAAAAAAAGAGCATGATGGCCCCCTGTGAGAATTGTGCCAGTAGAAATCCTGCTCGAAAAAGGCTGGAGTTGATAAACAGTGCTAAGGACAAAAATTAAATTAAATTAAAAATAAATGGTGTTTGTGGCACTTTCAAGCTATAATGAAGGAAAGAGAAGATTGAAAATAATATAGGCAGTCAAAAAAGGTGGATAAGAGGTAAACAGATGATAGAGACAAGGCAGAACCTTATTTTTCCTGTTTTCTTTGCTAATGAGAATGATCTTTGACTAGAGAGGACACTAAAAATGCCTGGGATTTTAGATTTATGATGATTAGGGGAATAATTGGACAGCACCTCAATAATTCCAAGTCACATGACAATGACATGCTTTATGCCAGTACTGAAAGATGTGGCAGTGTAGTAGAAATTGCTGAGCTAATATAAATGAGATCTTAGAAAATAGGTCACAGGAGAGGAAATATAGCCTTTCCTTGATTTTTGTTTTAATAACAAAAGAAAAGAATCTTTAGATTATATGTTAATTGGCTTGAATATAATTAATAACAAAACTAGGATATTTGTGAATATCTGGAAACTGAGTCCATGATCATAGAGAGTAAGCATGATTTCATTAAGACCATGTCATGCCAGATTAACTCAGTCTCCTTTTGTTACATGATTACTAGCCTGATCTATCAGGGGAATGTGTAACTATAGTTTATCTAGATTTCAAGACAGCATATGACAAAACTATTCTAACCTTGAGGAGAGGAGAAAGTGAAGTGGGGTTAGACAATAATTAAGTAGGTAGATTCAAAACTAATTGAATGATCAGATAGTGAATTAGTATCAAATGGTGGTTGTGGAGAATCTTAAATAGAATCCCTCAGGGACCTCTCCTATTCATTTGCTGTTTAAAATCTTTATCAGTGACTTGGGTGAAGGTACATTTGGCAAGTTTGTTGTGTTTGTAGAACTAGGAATTGCTCATCTATTTCATTCTGTGATGTCAGTGCTTCTAAATTGTGTTGCCTCCAGCACAACTCCATGTGGAATTGGTCTTGTCTTTCCATGATTCCCAAATACATGGCACTATGTTCAATTTTCACTTTTTCATATAGCATATAATGTACTAAGCTATTTGAGTCATTTTTTTGTTTCCATTGTTACTGATGGTGAGAACAGATTGTTGGAATGCTTGAATATCTGTTCCATTTTATTAGTCTATTTGTTCTCTTTCCAGTTTCATCATAAATTCTCTTACAGTGACTAGATTAATTTAATCTTACAGCAAACTTTCTGCAGTATCATTTTCCCGTTTACTACATTTTCTTCTATTTTGTGAGTTAATATTGCTCATAATATTTTCCCATTTTATATATCTATACTGTTCATAATGATGCTTCACTATCATCTTTTATTGTTTTTAATGCAAATATACTTTTATACTTAGCTACCATGTCATGCCATTTGTTAAGAACTTTAGTCAACTGTTTATTGGAAAACAGAGTGTCTTGACCCTTTGTGGCTATGGCCTTTTTCTTTACATTGGTTAAACTTCTGTAGGAAAATGAAGCATTTTCTATGTCTTTTCCATATTGATTTTCATAATAATTATTAGCCATATCTAACATTTATAGACCATTTTGTGCCAGACACTGTGGTAAACACTTTACAATTATGATCTCATTTCATTTTCACAATAATCCCTGGCAGTGGGGGTTATTATTCCCATTTATAGATGAGAAAACTGTGGCGAACAGATATTAAGTGACTTGCTTAGGGTCACACAGCTAAGTATCTGAAGCTGGATTTGAACTCAGGTCTTCCTAACTTTAGGCCCAGCATTATATCTACTGTGACAACTAGGTACACCTAGCAGATTATTTGTCTTGGTAGCATTTTTTTTTCTGGTTGGTGTTAATTTTGGCCTTTACTCTAAATATTCAGTGATCAGAGTAAAGAGTTTATTCAGAAATTATTCTCATGTCAGAAATCATTTATTTCACATCCTTTTTTCATGCATGTATATTATATATGTAATATAAGTTCATTTTGGTATTGTTGAATGCTCACCATTCACTGTATTCTTGAAGAAATTTTTCATGTAATATGAGTATCATCAGAAAGTCTTTGACATCTATAGATTGTTAAATTAAAGTCATCTTTTCTAATGTAGTTCTCATCATAATTATCTATTTTCCTACCACCCTGAGTCTTCATGTTGTAATCACAGAAGCTTAGAGGAGTTAGGTGATTTGCTTAAGGTGATACAAAGTAGCAAATGGAAAAACTGAGATTTGAACCCAGGTCCTCTCATTCTAATCCCAGATCCTTTTCCTTTTATTTTTTAATTAAATGGGGACTTAAATCCTAGCCTTGATTTTGCTACCTGTGTAACCTCGTACAAATCATAAAAACTCTGTACCTCAGTTTCTTCATGTGCAAATTGAAGAGGTTGTACCAGATAATCTCTAATGTCTTTTTTTCAGTTCTAAATCTTCTGATCCCTAGAATCCCATGTAGGATTCCTTCATTTGAATTTCCTTATACTTGAAGAGCTAATTAATTTTAAAAAGCATTATAAATTCTGATATGCTATAATGATCTGTCATGCTTCCCAATCTCATTAAGAGTTACAGGCTTCATTTTATACCTCAGGTTACCTCTTCCCACACAAGCCTGGAACTCCTATATGGTTAATTATTAACAAGTGGTGTCACTTGGAATTCATCAGCAGTGTTGTTAAAATCTCGTTCTGGTCTTCCAAATAAATCTCCTGTCATTCCATGCTTCTACTGTCCCTCTTTGTTGTTGTTCTCTTCATCTAGGGTCATTTGTCAAACATCATTGAGGCCATAGCATCATAAATTTCATCCTTAGCATGCTGAGGGCCATCTGGTCCTGTCATAGAAAAACCAAGAGAGTAGTTTATAGATATGCAAAAACTTGGAGAACTGAGAAACCATGTTGGGCATTATAAAGGATTGTTATTGGGCATTATAAAGGATGTGAAGACTTCTGCAAAGGACTTGACCTTAAAAAATCATGCTGTGGAGTCTAAAAGAAATTAGGAGTTGATATCATTTATATATATACATATATATATATTAAATGGCACAAACTATGATTTAATGGCAAAATAGGAGTTAAAATGCAAGTATCCATACTGGTTAAATTAATAAATAAGCATAGTGGTTTTTTTTACAATGCCCTGATATGAATGTGGTAAAATAATTCCCTAGTTTCCTTCAACATAGAAGCAAAGACATATACACATTCCTATTATCTGCAATTTTCTTTTGGTTTAGTGAAATCTTTAGCTCCTTTTCATCTCATCAGCTGATGTTCTGAAGAACCTAATTCTAGGGAACCATATTAGATTGTAGTACTAGGTAGAAATGAAGAAAGTCCACTATTAACTATTATATTTCATGAGTTGTTCCGCTATCACTACCTGACCTTTCATTTCCCCAGAATCATGTCCCTAAGCATGCAAATAAAATAATGACATCACTACTTTTTTTTTTTACAACCATGCAAGCAAACTTGAGTGATTTTTAAAATAACAGCAGAAACTAATTTTATAACTGGGAAAAAAGACATGTTGAATCTAAACACCTCATGTAGCAATGGCATTCTAAATAGGTATCATAGTATCATAGAACTAGAAGGGGAAGGGATTTCAAAACCTATCTAGCCCAAAGCCCTCATTTTTTTTCAAAAGTTGAATCTAAACATAGAAGTGTTCAGTGACTTGCCTCAGGGAACACCAGGAGTAAGTAGCAGAAGAAGGATAAAAACTCATATTGTGTGTTTCCAAGTTCAGTATTCTTTCCACTGCCTTCCCTGTGTGTTAGCACCTCCATTTTATTTTGAATCCATTACTTTTAAAAATTTCACTGGAGTTATTTATTGTTCTTTCTCTACCACCATCCAGAATAAAGGTCCAAAGTAGAAATAGTAACAAAAATGCAGGATTTCTCCCAAATTAATCTGGTTTTATACATGGGTAGATTTTTATTAATTGTATTTGTCTGAAAGTTGAATACTAATTTAGGGAAAATGGCAACTACCAGGTTAACTTGACAGAAATGGTGAAAGGATGGATCTGAGGTGGACTTAACGAGTAAGTCTTAAGTTTTAAGGAGACTAAGGAAATGGGAAGTTACAGAATGAGAGAGCATCAATATGAATATTGGATGGCCTTAAGATAATGCTAGGATAGAAACAGAAAATGGTGACCCAGGTGTTGAATTCTCTAGAGAAATGAGGAAGAATGAACTAGATGACAGTACACAATAGGAAACATGATTTGTATTGGATGAAAGATTAGAACTGAGTGAACTTCAAAAGAAGATATTGCAGAGTAATGGCACCAAACAGAGATTCTGAACATGGTGGTCAGGAGTGACGAGTATTCAGATTTCCCTTCAGAGTCAGTATCTTAGGGGATGTGATTGAAGGTCTCAGTGAGGGCAAGTGGAGAGGAGTGTGGTAGCAATAATTCTAAACCAATGCCCTCTTTAAGGTAAAAATTAATTTCAGAGGTAAATCAACAAGCTCATGTCTGAAGAAGGAAAAAGTAATGAACAAATTCAGCTTTTATTCTTAGTTTTATAGATCTATTTTTGGGGGGCAGGGAAGTGAGGGTTAAGTGACTTGCCCAGGGTCACATAGCTAGTGTCAAGTGTCTGAGTCTGGATTTGAACTCAGGTCGTCCTGAATCCAAGGCCACTGCTTTATCCACCGTGCCACCTAGCTGCCCCTATAGATCTATTTTTAAGGTGAATAGCTGGTTATTTAAGAAAAGTCTTTGACTTTTGTAATCATTGCCTGTGTAATTGAAAGTATTGACTCCCTGATGAACTATGCAATATAAATTGTTTGACTTACTTGTAGAAATGCAAAAAAAACCCAAAACTTCTATTAATCATCAGAGGAAAGCTGTGACTTATCAAAATTAAAAAGCATAAAAACAAAAAAAAATCTCATCAGGCAATCTGGAATTAGAACTTATATTTTTTTCCTTTTTATTTCTATGTTATTTTCTCTCCTTTCTCACCACCACCTACAGTCCTTTTCTTCTGGTTTTCATCCAATGTTAGAAATAAAAGCTAAGAAAATTTTTAGAAAAATGACTGTTCTTAAGGGATTTCCAGAATATCTTTAAATATATATATATGGTTTGTATACTTCATATACAGTCAGAATTAGTTTATGATCAATTATGGATATGTGGCCGAAGTTGTTGGAGGCTATCCATACCTAAGCTGTAATTGAAAACCTTTGAGGTTTAGAGATTGCTGATTAAAAACCAGGATTCTTCTCTGAAAATTTATGGTGTGAATAATAATTGTATTTCTTCTACAATAAGACATTTTCAATAAAAAATCTTATTGAAAAATCATGTTTCCTATGAATGGGCAGACTGTTCAAGTGGGACTAATTGTCTCAGGGCAAGTCAATCCCTTCTCCTGTCAACTCTGAGCACTGGATGACTAGCCTGTAAGAAAACAGACTTGGTGTCATCTGGTGCCCAAACATGAGATTTTCTCAGTTCACTTGGGGATTTCAGCTTTGCATCTTTTATTCAGTAAGGCCCTTTTTAGCTGGCTTGTTGACAAGCTACCAACATCCATCAAACTTGCCTGACTGTGCCTCCAGAACTCTGTCTTGTTCAAAAAACAAGCAGTGACAGCCAGGTCAGCAATTATAGGGCCCAATGGGAAACAGACCATTTCTAGCAATTTTTATTCCCTCTCAAATGGAATGAAAATGGCTTCCTTGCTCCTGCTATTCCAGTAGGAGAAGCTGTTGTTAATACCTCTATGGGTGATGTTGTCTGGAACTAGTCAGTAGAGAACTAGGCAAGGAATCAGTAGCACTGTCTCACCTTTTTTCTAGCACAAATATCCAGAAATATCATATATTTACAAACTGCCCTACTAATAAAATCCCCAGAATCAATTTAGAGGAAAGGAGAAAAAGAAAGCAAAAGAAAAGAGACAGGAGAGACAGGTGGGAAGAAAGGAAAGGAAAGGAGAGAGAGAGACAGAGAGGAAGAGAGACACAGAGAGAGAGAGAGAGAGAGAGAGAGAGAGAGAGAGAGAGAGAGAGATTCTACCACTTAATGCATGATCTCCAGCAAATAATTTCACTTCTTTAGTTAGATTCAATCCAGTGATAAGCCTCTATATTTAATCAGGAAGACTATGCTTCAAATACCACTTTAAATGCTGACTGCTTATATAGTCAGCACTTCAGTCTTAGCCTTGACTTTGTCTTCTGTAAAATGGGGATGATAATAAAATCTACTTCACAGAATTGTTGTGAGGATTAGATAAGAAAAATGAAAGCACTTCACAAACTTTATTGTTGTTGTTTTGTGGTTCCTTCTCAAAGATGTCAGGAGCTGATGCCATGACTTACAGTGAATTAAATTCAAGTGAGTGAGGGATGTGCAAAGTCACCAGACTTACTCTCTCCTCCAGAGCCATCTAGATCCAGTGGCAAGAAATATATCAGGATGACTGCAGATGGGTACTGGATGCAGTGGGAGACCTTGTCCTTTTTAAGCTAAGGTCTTTCCCAGTTCTCAGTGTTGTAAACTTTACAGTATTATATAAATGATTTATTGTAATTAACATATTTTTCTTCTCTGTAAAATGATTGATTTGGCTTAGATGACTTCTAAGGGTGCTTCCTACTTTAAATCTATGATCTTATGATCCTATAAGTTGTCGGTTCCAAGAAGCAGATATTCATTATCTGTGCTCTGGATAATTAATGTGATATATGGAATGAGTAGCCTTTATAAATTGGTTTAGGCGACCTGCAAAGTAGGACCAAGATTGAGGCAAATAAGTCAAATAGACAAGGAGGTGAGTTTAGGGAATTCTTCTAACACTGGGAAAGTTGAGCACATGTTTAAGTCTATACAGGAAGGATTCTGGTCCTAGATGTCAAGAAGTATGATGAGATAATGACATTTATAAACATCTGACACTAAAATTGAGCATTGATGAGATATTGTTTGCTCTTTGATTTCCCCCTTTTAATACTGTATATGAAATGTATATGTCACCTGGTTCACAGAGTATAAGGAAAGAAACCTGCAAATAAAACTTGTTTCTTATTAAAAGGGACACAAATCCTGAAATTTTTGAGAAGTCCTTATTAATTTCAATGAAATTATTATATTGCCCAATTAACACCTTCCCTCTTGTGCTTTCATGAAATCTGTTTCTCCAAAATTCTTCTCTATAACCCCATAACTACCTTTTCTTTCCCCAAATATAGAGATATTTCTTTATTATTTTTATCATATGATGCTGAGCAGAATTCAAGAGAACAGAAGCATGGCCTTTGGTTACAATTGGGAATACTGTTTAAATGTTTATATAGCTCCCAATGAGATTTCAACCTTGAGGCTTTAAGGTACATCATACACACACACACACACACACACACACACACACACACACACACACACACACATACATATGCATGTGTATAGACACAAACACATAAAAACATACATGCACATGCGTATACATGCATGTATACACACATATACAAATGAGTATAAATTCTTTTTTTATTAGTATTATTTTTGTGGGGCAATGAGGATTAAGTGACTTGCCCAGGGTCACACAGCTAGTAAGTGTCAAGTGTCTGAGACCAGATTTGAACTCAGGTCCTCCTGAATCCAGGGCTAGTGCTTTATCTACTGTGCCATTTAGCTACCCCCAATGGGTATAAATTCTAGTGAAAACTTTCTTAGCATATGGCCAGTCTTATTTTCTCTGTCCTTTGCTTTCCTATGCAAATTATTGTTAAGAGAAGCTCCCATCTGAAATGCTACCATAATATCTGCAAAACATAAAGGGGGGAGAGGTGCAGCTAGGTGGTGCAGTGGATAGAGCACCGGCCCTGGAGTCAGGAGTACCTGAGTTCAAATCTGGCCTCAGACACTTAACACTTACTAGCTGTGTGACCCTGGGCAAGTCACTTAACCCCAATTGCCTCACTAAAAAAAACAAAACAAAACAAAAAAAACCCATAAAGGGAGGTTGAGTTTGGTTTCTCCAACTGTTTTTTTTTTTAATAAATTCCCTTCATGAATTAAAAGCAAAACATAATGTCAAGTATAACAAAACAGTTACCATCATAGCAAATGCAAAAAAAAAAGTTTTTTTTCTTTTTCTTTTCAGAGCAGGGGCATTTAAAAATATTGTCCATTGTTTTTATCGGGTGGTATGGATTTGGCATTTATTTTAATTTAGGGGATGTCTTTAAATATTTCCCTTATAATCAATTCTGTTGCCAGTTAGAGTAAAACTTAATTTCTTTATCTCAGTCTTTCTGTGTGCCTTTTTCTCCTCTGTCTCTGACTGTCTCTCTTGTCTCTGTTTCTTTGTCTATGTATTTCTCTCCCTCTCTCTCCCTCCATTCCATTCCCCCCCAATCTTCTTTTCTCTAACTCTTTGCCTCCCTCAATCTATTCTTTTGTTTCTCCATCTGTGAATTGGCTAATGAATTCCTTGTGTGACTTAATTAATGTTATAATGGCCCTATGATGCTTGGCTGAACTCTCCTTATCAGCAAAGTGTTACCATCATTGTATCTTGGTAGTATTCAAGGGACTACATTAATTTCTTCTGCAGGTTAATTTAGTACTCATCAAAGGGGATATGTTAATCTCTGCATTAATGAGCATATATAGATAATATAAGAATTAAATCTCAAAGTGGAGTGCAAGACTTCACTAGGAATCTAATCTCTTCCTGAAAATGTTTTTTTTTTTTTAATTCTCTCTAAGGTTAGATGACCAGTTCAGCTTCTTTCCACCCTACAATGGAATTTCAAAGCTCCATTAAAGTCCTATTAGTAAATCCTCATTATGGCATGAAAATGGCTCCTGGTTTTCAAAGTCTTTGACAGCTGGTGGTACATCTAGCAGACCCTACTAAGCTGGGAAGTCTTTGAGCATGTGCTTGAGAATGTTCCTGTGTCTTTTCCTCTAAGCTTGCCATCTATCTATTCTGTAAATACCATGAATCTACCTAGTTATGTGCCCACTGTCTCCCCAGTAGAATACAAACTCCTGGAATGCAGAGTATTTTTTTTTCTTTTGATTTATATCACCAGCATTTATTCTAGTACCTGACACTTAGTGAAGTACTTAATAAGGGTTTATTGGATGACCAACTGTTTTCTTCCAACAGGCTGAGTTTTATTTTAACAGTTTTATCCTCAAAAGCTTGACCAACAGATGGTGATTTAAAAAAACAAAACACCACAGGTCATGGAACTATTATGGCTAGGATTCTTAACCTATATAATATGTGTTATTAATCCTCTTTTATAGTTTGGTAAAGCCTATGGACCAGAATTATGTTCTGAATTCCTTTTTGCCCATAATGCTAAATTTATTTTTAATAAATATTTTATTTAAAGTTTTACATTGTAAATTCTATTTTTTCCTTCCCTCCCCCTTCTCTGAAGTGGTAATCAATCAGATATATGTGCACTTACATAAAACATTACCATATTAGTAATTTTGTATAAGAAAACTTGAAGAAAATTTTAAAATAAAAAAATAAAGTAAAATATAGCATACTTCAATCCGTCTTCAATCAATATGAGTTCTTTCTTTGGAGGTGGATAGTATGCTTCATCATTAGTCCTTTGGGATTGTTTTGGATTATTGTATTGCTGAGAATAGTTAAATCATTCACAATTTGTTATCAAACAATACTGCTGTCAATGTGCACAACATTCTCTTGGTTCTGCTCAATTCACTTTATGTCAGTTCATATAAGTCTTTCCAGGCCTTCATGAAATCTTCCGGCTTGTCATTTTTTATAAGACAATAATATTTCATTGCAATCATATAACACAGCTTGTTTAGTCATTCCCTAATTGATGGGAATTCCTTTGATTTCCAACTTTTATCCACCACAAAAAGAGCTGCTATAATTTATTTTTGTACAAATAGGTCTTTTTCTGTTCTTTGTTGAGGACTTTGGGATATGAACCTAGTAATAGTATTGCTGGATCAAAGGGTATGCACAGATTTATAGCCCTTTTGGGCATAGTTCCAAATTGCTCTCCAATTCACAACTCCACCAACAGTGGATTAGTGTCCCAGTTTTCCTACATCTTCTCTAACATCTAACATTTTCGGTTTTTGTTATATTTGCCTTTCTGATAGGTGTGAAGTAGTACCTCAGAGTTGTTTTAATTTGCATTTCTCTGATTACTAGTGATTTAGAGCGTGGTTTCATGCAACAATGGATAGCTTGGATTTTTTTTGTCTGAAAACTGCCTGCTCATAGCCTTTGACATTTTATCATTTGGGGAATGACTTGTATTTTTATAAATGTGACTCAGTTCTGTATGTATTTGAGAAATGTAGTCTTCATCAGAGATACTTGTAAAAATTCTTTCCTAGTTTTCTGCTTTCCTTATAATTTTCATTGCATTGGTTTTGTTTGTACAAAAGCTATTTAGTTTTATAGAATCAGAATGATCTGTTTTACAGTAATGCTCTCTATATCTTCTTTGGTCCTAAATTCTTCCACAGAGCATGAATCTCACAGATAAACTATTCCATGTTCTATTAATTTTCTTATGGTATCACCCTTTATGTGTAAATCATGTACCCATTTTGACCTTATTTTAGTATTATGTTCTGAATTCTAAAATAACATATATGGGATTGTAAAAGGAACCAATTATTTTGAAATATACCAATAAAAATACTTCTTAGAAAAATAAAAAATGTCAAGGAGCCCTATATTGTCAGGTAGGATTTGCAATCTGCATCTGGCAAAAGATGTAACTGTTGAATTAAGGAATTTTGTTGTTGTTGTTGTTGTTGTTGTTGTTTGTTTGTTTTGTTTTTTAGTGAGGCAATTGGGGTTAAGTGACTTGCCCAGGGTCACATAGCTAGTAAGTGTTAAGTGTCTGAGGCCGGATTTGAACTCAGGTACTCCTGACTCCAGGGCGGGTGCTCTATCCACTGTGCTACCTAGCTGCCCCCAAATTAAGGAATTTTAAAGCAAACTGTTCTAGATTGCAATGTATCAGTAGTACTTGGGGTTTACATTGGTGGTCATTACATATTCGCTATATTAACATGAACAGTTTTCTTATCTACTGATTCTTAATACCAACAAAATATAAATCCAGGTCCAATTTCTACAATGAACACAACTAAGTATAAGTACAGAATATGATATGAAGTTGTGGTATCATACATATAAGGAACTTCTGGATGAAGAAATGTTTTCTACTATTGCCAGTATATACCCTTTTTACAACTTATAGTCTTATTCAAGTTGTATAGAACACCAAGAAATTAAACAATTTATTTAGGATCATAGAACTTGGATGTGTCATAGGTTGGGCTTAAACTCAGGCCCTCCCTAACAGCTCTTGATAAACTATGCCATGATGTCTCTCATATAAGCAGAAGAGAAAAATTGTAACAAGGGACCCTAAAATGTCTCTGTCTTATATACTTCCTTCAGTATCTTGTGATAGAAGTTCAAAGTCTTCCCATTCAAGTTCTTCCTTTGCAATGACTTTCACTGAAGGCTCTTATTAAGATGCCAATATGTGATCTGGGTAGTGGAATACCAAGTTATTATTACATACAAGTTAATAAATTGGCCAGCTCTTTACTTACAGGTTACTAAAGAAGGAGCTCCATCAAATCAGTTTTGATAGTTAAGAGTTAGGAAAGACCTGTAAAATTGTTCTCTGCAATGGAGAGCAGACCTTACTTGTCCTCTGGGTGACATTTAAAGCCTTTCACAGCCTGGATTCAACTTATATTTCCAGTTTCTTTCTATATTTTTAATAGGATCATAGATTTATATTGTGAAGAAACCATGGAAGACATTGAAATATATCTCCTCATTTTGTAGATAAAGAATCAGAGTAAGTGTCTGAGACGAGATTAGAAAACTTGTCTTTTTATCTCTAATTTAGCACTTCACTCAGAATAACTTTATGTTTCAGCAATAGAATAATCCAAGCTAATTCTGAAGAACTAATAATGAAAAACCCAAGGACTCTTATACTAGTTTCAGTGTGGTTTCATTGGCTTCTTCAAGAACAAAGAAGGAACAACAACAAAATACCTCCATTAATTTATATTCTGGGGGCAGCTAGGTGGTACAGTCTATAAAGTACCAGCCCTGGATTCAGTAGGACCTGAGTTAAAATCCTGTGCCAGACACTTGACACTAGCTGTGTGACCCTGGGCAAGTCACTTAACCCTCATTGCCCTGCAAATAACAACAACAAACCCAAAACAAAAATCTTATATTCTACTGGGTATGTGGGTTTCAATCTTGCCTTTGCAGTTCAATAATTGTGAGAACCTGGCCAAGTCAGTTAACCTCTATGTGCCTCCAACAATTTCTAGTAACTAACCAACTACATCATAGATAGGTTGCAGTCATAATTGGTGGAGAGTGTTCCCATACTGGGAATTTCTCCAAGCTGTCTGAAATCAGAATAACTTTATGTTTCAGCAATAGAATGACCCGAGCTAATTCTGAAGGACTTACGATAAAAAATCTTATCTACCACCAGAGAAATAATTGATGGAATCTGAATGCAGATCAAAGAAAACTTTTTTATTTCATTTTTCATTTTTTTCTGTTTTTCTTTTCATAATATGACTAGTATGTAGACATGTTTTGCATGACTACACATATATCCTATATAAAATAAATTACTTTCTCAGTGGGGAGGGGTACAGGGGGAAGGAATGGAAAGAATTTAGAACTCATATTTTTAAATGCATGTTAAAATTGATTTTACATATAAGTAGAAAAAATACTTTTTAAAAAATCCTGATTTCATAAAGACTAGTTTACAATCTGTGTATACTTAATTTATAATAGTGTGTACACAGAGCAAGGATTTTAAATTCCCTTGTTAATAGACAGATGTAGAACTGAATTTTCTGGTATTTCTGCCAACAGATAGTTCCCCTTAAAATGATGATACACAAGACATATTTATTTAAAGCCAAATTTGAAGAAATGAAGCTCTTTCAAGTTCCACATCTCTCCTCCTATGATCTTATAATCTTAAAAGACTATAGGGGCAGCTAGGTGGTGCAGTGGGTAGAACACCAGCCCTGGAGTCAGGAGTACCTGAGTTCAAATCCGGCCTCAGATACTTAACACTTACTAGCTGTGTGACCCTGGGCAAGTCACTTAACCCCAATTGCCTCACTTAAAAAAAAAAAAAGACTATAGAAGGTGGGAGTAGCTAGGTGGCACAGTGGATAAAGCACTGTCCCTAGATTCAGAAGGACCTGAGTTCAAATCCGGCCTCAGACCCTTGACACTTACTAGCTGTGTGACCCTGTTCAAGTCACTTAACCCCCATTACCCCGCCAAAAAAAAAAAGACTATAGAAGGTGATACTACCTTTTGCTAATTAATGAATCACCTCCACCCCATAGTTTGGTAGATACCATTGCCATAAACCAAGGCCTACAGGGTATGCTTGAGGACCTATACAAATACTGTCAATTGAGACTTGAATAAGTAAAGAATCACTTATTACATTCTTCCTATTTGCCCAATGCTATTCTAAGAAATGAGGATTATAAATACAAAAAGCAAGATAGTTTGTGCCCTCAAGAAATTTACCTTCTATTAGGAAATAATGGATTTTCTAGGGCCTAGCTTCTTAAACTGTGGGTTACAACCTCATATGGCGTTGTGTAAATTAATGTGGGGGTGAAAAAAAATTGTCAAAAAAGATTATGTATATCTATTTCATATACCTATATACTCCGGGTCGCATAAAAATTTCTTGGATGAAGGCAGTAACCTCTCCAAGTTCCCCATACAATCAAGATGTCTGCTAGAGGGCAATGATGAGTAGGGTGAGGTGTTTTGAGATTTCTAGACAGTGCCTTTGAATTCATGGTCAATTAAAAGAAAGAACTGCTTTTTTTGATTTCCCTTTTTTTCTCTAACTCCTCCCTCAGAATCAGATGTTGCTGACTTTGATGGCAGAAGCTCCCTCCTATACAGATTCAATCAGAAGCTGATGAGCACTTTTAAAGATGTGATTTCTCTGAAGTTCAAGAGCATGCAAGGAGATGGGGTCTTGTTCCATGGAGAGGGGCAGCATGGCGATTACATTACACTGGAGCTCCAGAAGGGGAGACTCTCCTTACATATCAACCTGGGTAGGATCTTTCATTTCTGTCCTCCTTCAAATGGGATGATAGTAAAAACTAGTATATTCAACTTTGACCTTACAATGTTTCTTTGATGGAAGCAATTGGAGCATAGCATAAAATAATCTACCTTTCATCACACAAACAAGTAAGGCTGTGACATTTTGGGAAATTTGAATCGATTTGGTGTGGGAATTTGAAGTTGAATATGGAGAAATATGGAAATTGACAGAACACTTGAAATGTATATAACATTCCTCCCCCTGTTGTCTATATTTCCCTTGATATCTCAAAGTCACATTAGGAATATGAAAATATATCAGCTGTGTCTGGACTTAAATAAAATATCATGTTGTGTGTATTTGGAGGTGAATGCTTTAAAAATTTGGGAAGGGTTGTAGTGAAGATGATTTATTTTCTTCAATTTAAAAAAAATTAAATAGTATGGGGGGGCTCAGGTCTGATGTTTATTTAGGTGTATGTTCATCTGTATAATGGCTATTTACTTTTTCTTCACCTTCCATTTTTTCAAGTTTTTCAATAATTAGGAGATCTCTGTGTATATATGTGTTTACTAAAGATAATTTTGTATATGTATATATGTATGTGTGAGAGGTGAAATGGTGCCCCCTGCTGGGAGGAACATTGTGGGCTCTGGCCTGAGAAAAGGCCATGTGGCTTGAGTGTCCTGGAACTGTCCTTTTCTGGGATTTCAAAGGTCAGCCCGGTGTCCGGAAGTTACTTCTGTAGAGCCACCTGTTAGACTTGTCAATCAGAACTACCAGACAATTAGCTTGGAGGTGTGTGTGTGGACAGCCCTGCTTCCTGTTTCAAAGGAGGCTTCTGGGAGGAAGAAGGGGTGAGGGGTGCTCTCTTTCTCCAGGACCTCATTTGGAGTAGAGTAGAGACACTGGCTCCCTTAGATAGATGGATGAAGACATCTTGGCCTCTTTTTCTCTCCTCGCCAAGCTCCTTAATAAATGCTTAAAAGTCTAAATAAACTCTTGCTAAGCTTCTAATTTATTGGCAACCACTCATTAGATTTTTAGATAGTCTAGCTAGATTTTAGCCACCTCAAAGATAGCAACTATTGAGGGGCAGTTAGGTGGCGCAGTGGATAGAGCACCGACCCTGGAGTCAGGAGTACCTGAGTTCAAATCCAGCCTCAGACACTTAACAATTACTAGCTGTGTGACCCTGGGCAAGTCACTTAACCCCAATTGCCTCACATAAAAAAAAAAGATAGCAACTATTCATATGTTTGCATGTAGTCATGGTTGTTCAAAAGGTATCTTAAGTGGGCTGAAGCAAGAATATCTATCATTACCAATATTAAGTATGTTTGCTTGGAATTCAGCTCACCAAAGCTAGCACTGTTCTCCCACAGTCCCTCTGCATTCACTGTGTGTCTTCAGTTGTCTCTAATTGACCCCCCCCCCCCCGACCAAGTTGGGTGGCTCATGGCTCAGCCCCCTCCATGGGATCAAAGATCCTGTTGAAGGAAAGGAAAATCAAATGTATCTCTTTGTAGCACATAGAGAGCAGAGTTCACAGGAACAGAGAAAATAGCTCATCTGTGGAGGAAGAAACCTGAAAAGTAGCCAAATTGTAGAGGAAAAATAAGCCACATTTTGTCATGAATATGATCCCCCCTTCCATTTAGTATTTTATTATAAATAAGTAAGATGGGGGGCAGCTAGGTGGCACAGTGGATAGAGCACCAGCCCTGGATTCAGGAGTACCTGAGTTCAAATCCGGCCTGAGACACTTGACACTTACTAGCTGTGTGACCCTGGGCAAGTCACTTAGCCCCAAATGCCTCACTAAAAACAAACAAACAAACAAAAAACAAAAAATAAATAAGTAAGATGGAAATTTGACTTTAAAAATAGATATTGTGAAGATGGTGAAATAAAAAAAATAAGAAAGAGAAAAGTTTCATTTTCTGGCAAACAGTATATGAAAACAACGTAGGGAAATATATTGTCCCCAACAAGGAAGACATTAGTGTATGACTTAATACCAATAGGCTCTAATGTCAGACAAAATCAATCTAACTTGAATTTTGTGAACCAAAATAAGGCATGACAATTAAGGAAGTGCTAGAATTTTGAGGGTACTATCATGCTCTTTCAGTAGGTTGAAACAAGTGATCAGATAATCAAGTTGGTAAGATTAAATATTTCAAAAATTAACAACCTGGTGGCTTATTTCTTCCCCACTTCCATACAAATGGCATACTCCCAAGTACTGAACCTGTTAATCAATAAAGATTCATTAAGGACTGACTCTGTGTCAGGTGCTGGATATTCAAAGGCAAAAGTGACAATAGCTCCTGTCCTCAAGGAACTTATAGTCTAATCAGGAAAATTATTTAAAAATTGATGGAAAACAAATATAGAGTAATTTTGTGGGGAAGACAATATCCTCTATGGAAATCTATTAAAGGCCTCATTTAGAAGGTGACTGCTTGAACCAGGCTTTGAAGGACACTGCAAAGGCACAAAGACACTGCAAAGGCACAAAGGGGAGAGGAATGTCATGTCATCATGGTAATATTTGTCTTCTTCTAGCTTTGTGTCTCTCTCTTTCTCTTTCTTCACCTCCCATCTGAGGTCTTGTGTTGGACAATGTAATGGGTTTCCTGAGGTCTTTCTGCTCCCCACTCCTGACTCTGTCTTTAACCTTCGTGTCTTCCCTATGAGACTACCCGAATTATCCTGTATATAGTTTGTTTTTATATAGTTGTTTACATGGTGTCTCCCTCATTAGAGTGTGATCTTCTTGAGAACAGGAACATATTTTTCCCTTTCCTTATATCTTGAGCATTTGTACATTGCTTGAGACATGGTAGGGGCTTAATAAATGCTAGTTCACCCACTACCTGGCTTAAAGGTCATCACTGGAAGATACCATTTTATGCTGCTTATCTTGGGTCACATTTTGTGGTGCTTTTCCTTCATGCCACAATTGCTAGTTACAACTCTGACTCTTTCTAAGATAGCCTCATGGCAATTATTGTTCCTGATTGATTCAGATTACTTAATCTTAATTAATTAATCTTATCTCCTCAGCTAGCCTGAAGACACTTGGAGGGCAATGGATTCCTTTTCCTTTTCTTGTGTCCACCAGGTGCCTATCGCACACTGTGGAAGTATATACCACTCTATCAATGAAGACTTACTGATTCACTAAGTAATCAACATTGCTCACACTGGCAAACCAGGCACATGACTTAGTGAATGACAAGGAAGTCCAGAGTGGTATATTTCTATATTTTTCTTGTGCAATGAAGAAAATCAATTTATTTCTTTTACCTATCTAAACTTAAACCATTTGTCTGAATTTTTCAGAACAGTGGTAGGAAGAAGAGTAGGGCAACTGGTTTCAAATAATGATTATGATATTTATTACGTATGTGATCTTTAGCAAGTTACTTAACAGCACTAGATGTACCTGCAAAGTGGAGTGGGATTTCCTAGATGAACATTGAGGCCCTTTCCTATTTCAATTTTGTCATTCTATGGATATTATGATGTCATGAAAAGAAAGGAAACTTCTAAAGAGATTTTATGAAAGGAAAACCCCTTGTAAGACTATGTATAATAATGTGTAGCTTAGAAAATATAAGGATAACTGCAGCTCTGGTGCAAGAGTAGCTTGAGAACTCTTTTTTTTGGGGGGGGGGGGTAGGCAGGGCAATGAGGGTTAAATGACTTGGCCAGGGTCACAGAGCTAGTAAGTGTCAAGTGGCTGAGGCTGGATTTGAACTCAGGTCCTCCTGAATCCAGGACCAGGTCTCTTTCTACTGCACCATCTAGATGCCACTTGAGCACTCTTAGTGATTCAAATCAGTGACTAAAAATGCATCCTATTCTGTTTCCTCCAGTTTAGATGGAATATAACAGAAATGTACAAGTTGTATGGAGATGGAAATGCTTTGAAACAATAGTGGCATAACCACAAAAAACAGAGATTAGTAGTGTATGTTTCATTTTCCAATTTTCCTTATCCATAAACCATTGAAGTTCTTACCTATTTGAAAATGTAGAATGAAAGGGAGTAGTATCAATATAAGTGTGATGTCTATATCTACTTTGGGGCTATTAAGACATTACTGAGCAAAATAGATTAAAGAAAATATATAGTTTTGTATGGTAATACTAGACAAAATTTCTGTGAGAATAATTTACATTTTTAATAACAGTTCAAGAAATCACAGAATTTTAGATTTGGAAAAGACCTCAGAAACCTATACAAAATAATGAAGTATAATTAAAATAGATGACAAATATTCAGACAGCCTGAGTGAAAACCTTCAGTGGGGAAGAAACTCCCATGACCTGAGCCCTGTCAATCTTGGAAAATAGCTATCATTTTTTTTGGCTGGGCAGTGGGGCTTAAATGACTTGCCCAAGGTCACACAGCTAGTAAGTGTCAAGTGTCTGAGGCCAGATTTGAACTCAGGAACTCCTGAATCCAGGGCCAGTGCTTTATCCACAGCGCCACCTAGCCACCCCTATCATTTTCTTTTGATTCTTTCTTTCTAAACTAAACCTTCCCAATATCTTCAACTGTTTGTCTTATGACATGGTTTTAAGGCCATTCCCAATCCTCATTGCCTTCCTCTCAATTTTCTATAGATTATCCATGTTCTTTTTATGCTGTGGTTTACAGAACAGAACACAATTTCCCAGAGATGATCTGAGAAGTAGATAGGAATATAAATTCTTTATTTGTGGAATCCCAGCCACTCAATGCTGCCTAAGATTACATTACATATTTTTGGCTGCCACACTATACTACTGACTCATGATGAATTAGTAGTCCATCAAAATGCTTAGATCCTTTTTCAGACACATTTCCATTTAACCATAATTAGCTCAACCTATAGTGATGAAGTTGATTCTTTGAATACAAGTATGAGATTTTAAATTATATGTGTGGTGGGGGCAGCTAGGTGGCACAGTAGATAAAGCACCGGCCCTATATTCAGGAGTACCTGAGTTCAAATTCGGCCTCAGACACTTGACACTTGCTAGCTGTGTGACCCAGGGCAAGTCACTTAACCCCCATTGCCCCGCAAAAACAAAACAAAACAAAAAAAACAAATTATACGTGTGGTGGTTAGAACACTAGCGGTTAGAGCACTAGGCTGGTAACCAGGAAGACTCATCTTCCTGAGTTCACATCCAGCCTCAGACACTTACTAGCTGTGTGACCCTGGGTCTCAGTTCCTAATCTGTAAAATGAGTTAGAGAAAGAAATGGTGAACCACTCCAGTATCTTCACCAAGAAACCCCCACAATGGGGTCATGGAGAGTTGGATTTTAAAAAGACAAAAAAAAAAATCTCTAGCTCGTCAAAAACTTTTTGGATTTTAATTTAATTATATAGTGTTATATCTTTCCATTTCTCTTTTTATCCAACTCAATGATAAAAATATCACACACATATATACACAGAATAGATTCCAAAGACATTATACTGACTACCTCCTACCAACTTAATATTGAACCATTAAAAATCTACTCTTTGAGTTTTGCCATTCCTTCAGTTCTGAATCTCTATATTATTTTCTAGTCCACCTTTCCTCATAATTTCAGCCAGTAAAGCATGAGATGTTCTTTCAAATGGTTTGCACAATTTCTGTATAATCCATTTACCATGTCCCTTCTTCTTCCAGACTATTTCCTTTTAAAACAGAAAATATATTTATTCTGTGATTACCTATTCTTGATGATGTTATGTTATCTTCTTGGGAAGCATCACTTCCTTTTCTAGCCATTGAAAGTCATGCTCAGTGGCTTAGAAAGAAAGGGAGTTGGTGCCAATATAAATGTGATATCTACATCTACCTATGGACTATTAAGACATTACTGACATTGCTATTCACTTCAGTTGTCTTCTTTTATTTTAAAATCAGAACAACGCTTTAAACATATTTCCTTATTGAATCCTCACAATATTTCAATTGGAACTAAAGAAACTGTGGTTCAGAGTGGTTAGGTGACTTGCTCCAGGTGGTATCATTAGCATGGGAATAAAGTAAGAAATAATCATGATATTCAGACTTAAAATTATCAGTGTTATTTCTCTCATAGCTCTCATATCACATCATATATTAGGAATACACATATGCATACACATGCACACACATAATGTATGTGTACTATGTACGTCTATGCATATATATATATGGTATATATATATATATATATATATATATATATATATATATATATACACACACACACATATACCTATAATATAAAAGTGAGTTTAGTATGTTTATCTGTAAGAACCCAACAAGAAGACATTGAAAAGATTATCTTAAAACAGGTTTTTAGAATATTTTAAGTGATTTTCTGTTTCTTATAAGATATTTCATGGCTCTGGTTGCAATGCATATTCCTTATAGCATTATGCCATTTTAGATTTTAAATGTACTATATTTTAAGAAAAAATGTGTTTGATAGTGTTTTTTTTTAAAGTAAAAAAGTCAAGTAACAGGTTCTAAATGTATGTGTATATGTATAATTCCCTCTTTCTTCTTTCCCCAGTAGTAAATAGGTTGAATTTTTTGTTGTGGTTTTCTTGTTTTTCTTGTTTTTTCTTTCTTTGTTGTTGCTTTGCCCTGAAAAGTATAACTAGTTCCTCAACTTCAGTGAGTGGTATTGAGTAAGACAAAATGTGAACTTAATATTCCATTTTTTCTAGCTGTAGATTTATAAACAATTTGGTCTGATATTCTCTTTAGGACTAAGTAGTCTGTTTAATTTATGAAAATCAGGATTTCAATGTGATATGGGACATCTTTTAAAAAAGATTTCTTTTTTCCATTCTGTAACAGATGTGAGAGAAGCACACTAAATATCCAATCTGAAGAGAAACTAAAATTCCCACTCTACCAAATTATCTTACCAACTTAAACTTCCCTAAGACTTGTTAAAAACAAGACTTCCTACAGAGGTGTTGAAATTCTTTGACAAATGGAAAGAAACTGTTGATGATTATTGTTCTGGCAGCTAAAATAGAATAGCAAATTAAATAAAACCTCCTTAATTTTGACTATTAATTTACCCCTTTTGATAATTTTATATTCATGATAATTTATGTTCATTTAAATTCATAAATGATGATTATGGTCACTTATCCTTAATGATGCAGTGGACACATATAAAATTTAATTGATGTGGGTATGACAATATTGTGGAATAGAAACTACCTATGCCCTGGACTTTTGAAGCCCCTTTTTTTTTCTTATGCTTTCCATATAGACAATAGACCTAAGAATGAAATTCATCTTAAAGTATGTGATCTATTGTTAAAGTGTCAACTTCCCATAAATAATCCATCGTGATTTATTTGAATCAGTGGAGGGCTTCTGCTAGGCTCTTTGACATTCCAAGAGTTATAGTGCAACACTCAGGCTGTCCTCTTATCTTTGCTTCTATTGTGTGACTAGCCACCTCTCTTTCCATGCACACATTTCTTGGATGACATTCCTTGAAACAGTGAAAGCCATAAGTGAGAATAAGCCACAGGCTACTTATACCCACTCTGTGTCTCACATTTCCTTTTCAGTTCTTGCAATTTTAATTGAGAAGATGCTTAATAACTCCTGGAAAATGGATTGATTTTTCAGAGATTGTAGTGGTGCATGATTCAAAGCCATATAATATATTTAGTCTAAAAAAGTTAGATTTTTAAGTCAGGAACAAACGTGTCATCATTGAAACTACAGAAATTCTCAAATGTGATCCAACCAGGTGATTTATTTATTTATTTGATTTCTCTCCCCATTTAGAATAGGAGCTCCTTGAGTACAGGAACTGCTTTGGACTTTGTATCCCCATCATTTAGAACATTGTCACATGATTATCACTTAGTAAATGCCTTTTAATTGATTGATTGCTTTATTGATTGTAATAAAATATTGATATGCTCCCATAGCAAAGAAATTCCTTCTTTGAGAAATTGTGAATTTTTAAGAATTTTTTTTCAATTTGCAGACAATCTCTCTTTCCTATGTTCTTCCTATTGAAATTTTTAAAAAACCAACACACTTTTTTTGTTTTGTTTTGTTTTGTTTTGTTTTTAGTGAGGCAGTTGGGGTTAAGTGACTTGCCCAGGGTCACACAGCTAGTAAGTGTTAAGTGTCTGAGGCCGGATTTGAACTCAGGTACTCCTGACTCCAGGGCCGGTGCTCTATCCACTGTGCCACCTAGCTGCCCCCCAACACACTTTTAATAAAATATACATAGTCACAGATAATAAATTCCTACATTAGCCGTGTCTGAAAAACATTTGTCATAATCTTTACCCTAAGTCACTCACCTCTCTATCATGAGGTGGTAGCATGTTTCATCATGAGTCTTCTGTGTTGATTAGAGTTCTGAAGCCTTAATAGATATTTTTTTCTAACACTAGAGCCCTTCCTTTCCTCAAGAAAGAAAAGTTTACTGCTGGGATACAAAGAAGTGAAACCAAGGATTGTCCTCTGAAATGGGGGATAATCAGAGAGTCGTGATCCATGAACCTATAGGCATAGCCTTGGCTTCCATTCTGATTGTTGATTTGGTCATGATGTTCCCACTGTAATCCCTTTCTGGAAAGCTCATTCCCTTCTTACTAATAAAAATTTTATCTAATTTTCAAGGGGCATCACAAATTTCACTTTTACTATAGATAATTTTAGATCATAGACTATTCCAGACAAGTCAATAAGCAAACACTTATTAAGCACCTGCAATATTCTTAGCATTATACCCCACTGAACTCTTCTTCCTATCAGCAATGAAAGTGGTTTACACTATTCATTTGACATTTGTCAAATATTGCCTCACATTATTTATTGCATGTATATATGTTTCATCCATTAAATGGTAAGGGTTAGAATGCATGGGGAGTATCTAGTACTTTTTTATTCATCTCAGTGCCTAGCATAATACTATTCTCATAACAGGCACCTGATAAATATTTATTGAGTGACTATATCTTTGCTTGTCTGAACTCCCTGGTATTTTAGTGTTATACTAGGTCCAGTTACAATTACGCTTTATTTTTTCTTTTATTTTTTGCCTGTGGCAGGTGACAGCAAACTTCGTTTCAGTAACAGTCAGCCTTCAGTTATTCTAGGCAGTCTCCTGGATGACCAGCACTGGCACTCAGTCCTCATTGAGCGGTTCAATAAACAAGTGAACTTCACAGTGGACAAGCACACTCAACATTTTCGGGCTAAAGGAGACGGTGACTATTTGGATATTGATTATGAGGTGAGAAGGGTTTCAGCTATCATTTACTTTGAGTCTGCATGAAGTTAGATGAACTTGGCCTCAACACACTCATAAAGTCACTAGCCAACACGGACATATGTGGTATGAAAGTGAAAAAACTCATACTTAATGGTATGCATCACCTTGTATTCATAGAAGAGGAGACTGGGGAAGCATGGAGGGAAAGAGGGAAGTGAGAGAGAGACAGAAAGAGAGACAGAGAAAGAGTGAGAAAGAGACAGAGAGAGAGAGAATGAGAAAGAAAAAGAGAAAGGGAGACAGAGATTTCTGAGAATTAAAAGTGGGGAAGGAGAGGGTAAAAGTGTCTCTCACCTGCTTTGCCTTAAGGATTTGGTCATTGGACCTTTGTTTTCTCATGAATAAAATTAAGGTATTGAACTAGATGTACTCCAAGGTTCCTTTTCATTCTGGTATTCTGTGATTATGGAATACAGATATACTATATATATGCCTATATTTACTTGTATTTAATGAGGAGCTGGGAGAATGGAGACAAAAGTCTTCACAATCTAAAGTGTTTGAGACATTAGAGTCATTCTTTATGTATTTTCTCTACTCATAAATATTTACATAATATATATCTGTACATCATGCATCATCATAAATGAATGTATATATGTTCATGGAGGGGGTGTTGTGTGTCTATATGTGTGATTATGGTAAAACTGTTAGGAATCCACTAGGAAACTTAGGGCAAAAACGTATAAGAATAATCTATTAATTTATCTGTAAATACATATTCACACTCACATATATGTGTAAATACATATCGGGACCCCAGATTAATGAAACTCTCCAAACTAATAAAATTTATAAATTTGAATTTTTTACTCTTAACTTTTCTTTCATTTACCTCTTAGATAAGGGTGCTAATAAGAAGTAAAGATAAAAATATATGGGCCTGCAAATTTGACAAGCTTGCCAGTCTACCTCTGAATAATTGAAAGTTGATTTTAGTTTACAATAGACAATTTTTTCCATCACTGTGAAGAAAATCAAGTTTCAGGCTTTCTATCTTAAGTCTAGTTTAACAGACTATTGACAAGACATGCTATTTGCCTCTCTCATGAGGGACCTTGCCAATCTTTGACTGAAAGAATTCAGAACACAGATGGAATTGCTTGTGTTGTGAGTAATTGGAAGTTTAAAGAAATTGATTACTCTCTAGTGGATGTACTTGAATAGTGAAAAAAAGGTATACATAGTATTGTGATTATGGCAAAACTGAGAAATCTACTAGAACAACAGAGTATAAGGAATTCTCTGTTAAGTGCACCCATTAATTCAAGTTTTGTTCCCCAAATTCACTGGAAAAATTCCCTAGGTTACTTCACTTAATGTATGCAAACTTACGTTCTCATGTTTTTAGGAGTTCTGCTGATTTACCATCTAGTAAATTTCAATGCTCAGGAAAATGAAGAAACGTGATGCCATCCAATTGGATAAATCTGAACACACTCTTTAGTATAAGACTACCACAAAACTCAGTCAGCATGCCTGAATTGCCTGGCATCTTAAAAACAGGTTGCCTAGGCAAAGAAAAGATATATCTGGCAAATGCCATAAATCAGTTTCTTTTTTGTGTAGTGGAGTCCCTTGGTAGTCTAAAAAAAAACCCTCTTTACTCCTTCACAATGATTTTAAATGCATAAAACAAACTAGAAGATTTTATTTAAAAGACTAATTGTATTTAAATGCAATTATCAAAATATTTTTAAAACAATTTAATGGGCCCTGATAAGAGTCTTCACCATAAATAATGGATCTCTCTGATTTAAAGAGTAACCTTTCATCTAGGATTCCTCAGGTAGTTTCAATCATCACAGAAGGAAAATGGATTAGACGGAATATAATAGAATAGGTAGTGTTAGAAAAGCAGAATTATATTCATTGTAAAGGACGTAGTATCAAATTCAACATAGCATTGGATCTCTATGGTTATTGGAGGGACAATTCTTTTTCATGTCATGGGAATTTTTTAAATAATAAACACTTTTATTGATAGTTTGGGGTTCCAATTTTTATCCCTCTTTCCCTCCCTCCTCTCCCCCCTCCCTGAGGTGGCAAACAATCAGATATAGGTTATACACGCATGATTATGTAAAACATTACCATATTTGTCATTTTGTACAAGAAAATTTAATTAAAGGAAAAAAAGAAAGAAAGTGAAAAATAGCATGCTTCAGTTTGTACAATCAATATTAGTTCTTTCTTTGGGGGTGGTTAGTAAGTTTCTTCAATAGTCCTTTGGGGTTGTCTTAAATCATAGTATTGTTGATCAAAGTCAAGTCATTCACATTTTTTTCATCAAAAAATATTGCTGTCTCTGTGTACAATGTTTTTTGGTTTTGCACACTTCACAATACATCATTTCATAATTTCTTTTCAGGCCTTTCTGAAGTCATCCTGCTTGTCATTTCTTATAGCACAATAATATTCCATCACCATCATAAACTAGAGTATGTTTAGCCATTCCCCAGTTGATGGGCATTCATTTGATTTCCAATTCTTAGCCACCACAAAAATAGCTGCTAGAAATATTTATGTACAAGTAGGTCTTTTTCTCTTTTTGGGGATGTCTTTGGGATATAAACCTAGTAGTGTTATTGCTGGATCAAAAAGAATGCATGGTTCTATAGTCCTTTGGGCATAGTTCCAAATTGCTTTTGGAGGGACAATCCTTAAGGAAGTATGTTGTGAAGTGGAAAGATGATAACTTAATTAGTTATTTAATAAGTTAATTACAGAATAACAGACTTTGAGAGTTAAATGGGACCTCATTGTCATCTAGTCAAACTCATATACAAAAATAAAATAAAATTCCCATCATAACATACCTTACAAATGATTTTCCAAACTTTGCTAAGAGACCTATTGGGAAAGGGTATATACCACCTAAAGAGGTAGTACTTTCCACTGTGAATAGCTCTCATTGTTTGGAAATTTCCCTAAAGGTGATCCTAAATTGACCTCTTTGCCTCAACACATTATTACGTTCTGGCCTTAGAGACCAAACATAATGGGTATACTTCCTCTTCCATTTAGAAGCCCTTCAACTTACCTATAGACAACTATCATGCTAAGACTTCTCTAGGCTAGGGCTTCTTATGCCAAATTTTTCGTGAACCCCACATTCAGTTATATGACACCGTATGTGGTCATGACCCACAGTTTAAGAAGTTTTGCTCTAGGCTAAACACTCCCATTTCTTCCAAGTGAAAATTCTAGCAAGGCAGTGTAGTATAAGCATAAGAACACTGACTGGAGTTCAGAGGACCTGGATTTAAATCTTTGCTCTGGCCGCTATCTATGTGGTCTATGGAAAATGCCCAACCTCCTTAAGTCTGAATTTTCTTATCTGCAAAATGAAGTGGTTGGAATAAATGGCCTCTGTAGTCCCTTCCCGCTTTAGATCTAAGATCCTACATTCCTAGTGCGTATTCCAATATTAACTAGCTTTGTGACATTGGTGGGGGGGGGGGGTCACAACTGCTTTGAAAACTCACTAGATTGCCTAAAACTATTTTAATATTTTAAATCTATGATTTCATTTCTGGGATTAATCCACCCCACCCTACCCCCCAAGAAATAGCTCCACCTCTTCAAGTCCTCGTGCAGTCTTTATAAGTTCCTGAGGTCAAAAAAATTGTGGCTTGGTTAGCTTATCTATACTTTGTGTTCCAACTTGGAACACAAAGTTTTAAAAAAATGATGTTAAGGGGCAGCTAGGTGGTGCAGTGGATAGAGCACTGGCCCTGGATTCAGGAGGACCTGAGTTCAAATCCAGACTCAGACACTTGACAGTTACTAGGTGTGACCCTGGGAAAGTCACTTAACCCCAATTGCCTCACCAAAAAAAAAAACAAAGAAAAAAAATGATGTTAAAAAATTTTTACATATATTTTGGAAAATAAAATTCTATTAAAAAAACCTCATCTATACTGATCATCAGAAGACAGACAGATGTTTTCAGATTGATTAAACCTGCCAGGACTTATGGATATATTTACAAAAATTTTGAAAATGTTGGGTCACCTACAGGTTATAATGAGATAATGGAGTAGTCTTTTAGTATTGAAAGGGCATAATGATGGATTATCCTAGTGAAGATAGACATTTGGATTAGATTAGCACATAAGGTCCTTTCTAGCACTAACATCTATGATACTAAGATTCCTTCTATGAATCAATAAGTATCACTATTAATAAAAGCATTTCTATTCTAGCTATGGACCAGATGAGTAATCCCTCCTTGATGCTGATAAGAATGTTCATCACAGATAGAATACAATCCCAATGATTGCAGGCTGCTGAATTCAGGTCACAGATGTTCTAGTGGCACACTTTCTGAATGGGTCCTAATCATATTTTTATAAAGATTAATTGAATTCTGATGACCTACATTCTTTATTAAATTCCAGCTGCCTCTAAAAATTATGAAGAAAAATGAAGGCTTTCTTTCCCCTATATCAAAGTGCTTTATATTGTAAGATGGGAAAACATTGGACAAAGAATGAAAAGACCTGATTGGGTTCAAATTCTAGCTAAACCACTTAATACCATATGTTACTTAACTTCAATGAGCTACAGTTCCCATATCAATAAAATAATGGGAAGAGACCAATGGATGTCAGGTGTCCATTGTATCATGAACATTTTATGATTCCACGTGGAAATGAGCAGGATATGTTGTAAAGTTGCCAACAGACCAGTTGCTGAATTTATAATCTCTTTAAAAATGAAGAAAAAGAGAAAGAAAAAAATACAGTCCCCCCCATATTTATTGTATCTGATGATGACATCACTATCCTCCATGGTCACCAAGACACAAAACCCCAGGCATTTTTTTCCTTTTCTTTTTCCCTTACTCCTCTCATTTTTAATTAATTGACAACTCTATGGCAGCAGTATTTCTGGCATCTCCTTTCTTTTTTCCACCAAGACGGTCACCACTCTAGTTCAGACCTCTTACCTAGCTAGATATAATGCCCTCCTAAATGTTTTTCTTGTTTCCTGTCTCTTATTTCTGATGCATCCTTACAAAAGGACCCAAATTGTCTTCCTAAACACAGGTATGGTCATGCCACTTCCATGACTTCCTTTGTTCCGTAGCACAAAAACCAAACTCTGTCACCTGACAATTAAAACTTTCTGTAAACTGGCTTCCGCCCATTTCTCTAGTTTTATGTCACTCTATTCCTTTCATGCACTCTTTCTTTTTTTTCCTTTTTTTTGGGGGTTGGGCAATGAGGGTTAAGTGACTTACCCAGGGTCACAGAGCTAGTAAGCAAGTGTCTGAGGCCATATTTGAACTCAGGTCCTCCTGACTCCAGGGCCAGTGCTCTATCCACTGAACCACCTAGCTGCCCCCTCATGCACTCTTTCTTCACAGATAAATAAGGTTATTGTTAACAATAATATCCCGCCATCTCTTCTTTTTGTGTATTTGCACAAATCTGAAATACATTTGATCTACAGTTCCATCCATTGAAATACCTCCCATCCAGTACCAGTTCAAATACTATCTCCTTTATGAATCTTTATCTGATACCTTTCCCTATCTAAAAGTAAATTCTGAGTTTTTAATATTCTTTTTAAATGGAGATAGCATGATAAAGTAGAAAAAACCAACAACTCTAGTCAGGGGACATAGGTTCAAATCCTGCCTCTGATATTTACTATCTATGTTGTCTCAAATAAGTCACTTAATTTCTCTGAGCTTTAGTTTCCTCATCTGTAAAATGAAGAGATTGGAGTAGATAGCTTCTGATAGCCATGCTAGCTTCAGTACTGTGTTCTTATGAATCTTCTCTAATAGAATTTAGGCCTTGAGGGATTGGGACATCTAATTCAATTACTTTAATAGAACTGTGTCTGGACATTTCTTTTGCCTTCATCACATTATGCCTTGTGTCATACTTTCTTGTGTACCTGTCATAACTCTTCTTTTAGCTTGCAGTTCTAATGAATGATAGGAACAGTATTATTTTTCATCTTGGATCCTTATTGGTATCCATATAATGCCAGTGGTCTTGTTCAGAAGTTCTTAATCTGGAGTTCATAGACATTGAAGGGATACATTGATATATTTCAAGGGTGTCTATTGGAATAAAAAAAAAGATTTTTATTTTCATCAGCCTCTAGCTGAAAATTTTCTTTTCCTTGAATAAATACATATATATGTATAGATAAATATGTGTTTATACATATATACATACAGACATGTATCATTTATATGCATCATACATACATAAAATATACATATCTACATAAATACACATACACATGCATAACTGCATATATAAACACATTATTCTAGGAGGAATCCATAGACTTCACCAGACTGCCAAAAGGTTATATGGAAAAAAAAAGATTAAGAACCTTTTCTTCAGAGAAAATCCCTAGAATTGTTGATGGAACCTCATATGATAGATTCAGAAGTAGACACGGTGATAAGAGAAGCACAAGATGGGCAGACATGATTGGATAATCATCTGAATCCTTGGAAGGAGTTCACACATTGATGAGATCATAGATCCATTTAACTGTCAACATATACACCTATCTTTCAAGCCTAATGCAAGACCTCCCACATACTAGATGCTTAATAAATGTTAAATTGAATATGGTGAATTCATATTGGACATACTCAAAGACCCTGTTTGGTAAGGCTATAATTCAAGTGAAATTGCTTATAGACATACTACTTTGAGATAACAAGAGGAAGACATGAACTTCCTTATTCTGGATTTTATGAATCTAAATAAGACTCTCATGAACTGTTGCCCCTCATCTATTATCTACATTTAAAATCCATGCCACTCCAATAAGACTTTTACCTGATGTGCTTTAAGGAATTCTCATAGCATCCTCAAGGGATTTTAAAAATAGGCATAATAAAAACCATTCATTTGCTTATTAAAATAACTACAAATTGCCAAGGAAAGTGTTTTCTAGACAATGCAGTAGAATAATTTATATTGATTCTCCATTCTTTAGACATTCAACTGTAAAGTTCTAAGTAGAACTACTTGAGGATAATACTAAAAAAATGAGGGAAAAGGTAATATTAGGAGCCCCTCTTCTAAAGGAATTCTAGTCAGTGATAATACTATGAGCCCATGTCAGAATCCTAGATCTCATTCCTGTGTCTGTTACTGATATTTGCTTAAATTTATATAACTACATAGAAGGTTATATTTCCCAGTAATCTTAAGGTCACATTTTTTTCTTGAAGTGAAAGTGCAAAGAGCACTGACAAAAAATTAGAATGTCAGAGTCTGAATTCAAATCTTGACTCTGTAATGATTGGAATAGTGCTACCTGCTGGAGACTTAATATAGGAAAGCTCCACCATGAGGAGAATGCCTCTGAGGGCAAGGCCATGCAGCTTTTCCTTGGTGTCAGGAAGTGACATTTGCTCATGGGTACTGTCTATCAAGGCTACCAGCCAATCAACTTGAGGTGCCTCCCATTTCTGGGAGGGACACACAAAGTAGGAAGCAGACGCTGGGGGAGGAGTTCTCTCTCTTTTTGATTCCTGACTTGGTGACAACAGAGAACTACACAGAGGAATTGAGGAGAGGACTACACAGAAGAGTTGAGGAAAGGACTGCACAGGAAAATTGAGGAAAGATAGGCTGTACGAATTCTGTTCTCAATCTTTCTCTTCCTATCTTTCAATAAACCCTTAAATATCTAAACTCATTTTATCAGTGGTTTTTGTCAGTTTCCCCCAAAACTGGGGGAACAGATTAGAACCCACATTTAGAATTTTAAATTACACAACTCTTCTACATACTATGATCTGCACTTTGTTTTCCTCATATGTAAAATTGGAGGATTGGATGAGATTTTATACAAAGTACTATCTACCTCTAAATCTGATACTATGATCTAGTACAGTTTCTCTCTCTCTTTCTCTCTGATATAGAGGAAAATAAAACACTAAGAAAGCAAATAATTTGTCCAAGGTAACAAATTGGTGGATTATAAGCCCCTATTTTGACTCAAAATCTGACCCTTTACTACAATAGGGAATTGAAATCTTGTATGGTCTAAATTTCACTTTTTAAAAATGAAGAAATTGGGGACAGCTAGGTGGCTCAGTGGATAGAGCATTGGCCCTGGAGTCAGGAATACCTGAGTTCAAATCCGGCCTCAGACACTTAACACTTACTAGCTGTGTAACCCTGGGCAAGTCACTTAACCCCAATTGCCTCACTAAAAAAACAAACAAAAAAACAAAAAATGAAGAAATTGCAGTCCTATCGGGTGACATGAGTGTCGCAAAGTGGTCAAATTTACAAAGTTAATTAGTGGCTTAATATTTGTACCATGAAATGTGGAACAGAAAATCTTTTGTTACTTATGTAGCACAAGTACCTATGTACAGGAAAGGTCTGTGCTTTCTTAAAAAAATTCCCCTCGTGAAAATTAAATAACTTGCCTAGCATAACAAAGCTAGTAAATATTTGAAGCAGGATTTGAAAGCAGGTCCTCTGACTCCAATCCCAGTAGTCTTTTATGTCATGTTGTAATGTAAGGAAACACATAAATGTTGGAAAATGGCAATACTCTCTAAATTATTATACTTATTCAATATCATAATAATCAAACTACTGAAGGATTATAATATAGAACTAAGCAGCTTATATGGAGGGGAACACAAGGTTAAAAATCTAAAAAGAAATAATAAAAATAAATGGAAAGAATGGAGGTTCAATGGTGCCTGTTCTCAACCTGTACTATGAAGTAGTTTTTATTAAAACAATTTGATATTAATAAAGAAATTGATTAATCAGTGGAATAGATTATATACATAACATACAGAAGAAAATAAATAAAATATGCTAGTATTTGGTAAACGAAAAGACACCAAGTAGTGGGATAAGGACTCATAATTTGGCAGAAACTAGTGGGAAAATTGGATAGCAGCATGGAAAAAATCATATTTAGAACACCACCTCACATCTTATATAAAGAAAAGCTCAAAATGGACACGTGATGTACACATAAAAAGTCACATCATGAGCAAATTGGAAAAAAACATGGAAAAAATACCCATCAGAACTATGGGTTACAGAAAAGGTCATGAACACATAAGGCCTAGAGAGAATTATAAAGAATAAAATGGATAATTTTAATGTTCTAAAAAGATTGGACCTTGTATTCAACTGCTCTGGTGATAAACCTGTATACATTTTAAAAATCTGTCTATATTTAAAGAAATTGGCCCTTATATTACTGATTTTCAATCTATTACCAGGCTCATATTCAAAAATCTTTCATCTACCTCTGGGTGAAGGACCCATGTTACAGTGTTACATTATAGCTACCAGTGTAACAGATGACTAGAAGGGAATTTTGTTCATATTAAAAGTTATGAAAGAAGAAGTTTATCATATAGGAAGATCTTGGAGAATTATGTTACTTGATGTATATATATGTATGTATATGCATACATATACTATGGCACTTGTACAAACCCATAGAATATATGTGTATACATGTATCTTATTTGCATATGTATATTTGTACATATATATAATAGCTAAAGAAAAAAAATGCCTAGAGATAAAAGCCAGAAAAAATTAAAGATTCAAGGAATTCATTATAGTCAATTAATTTAAAAAATATATGGGAGGAATTAGAAAAAAGAAAATGGCCATTCCTTGATAACACTAATAAATTATCAAGTACCTTCATTGAATTAACAAATATTTAATAACTAGCATTCATATAGTACTTTAAAATTCGCAAAGTGCTTTATAAATACTATCTCATTTTATCCTCACACCACCTTGGGAAACAGGTACTATATTTTCTTGACATTTTATAAATGAGAAAACTGAGTTAAGTGAAAGTTAAGTGACTTGCTCAAGGTCACATAGCTAGCAAGTGTCCAAAGCTGAAATTGAAGTCAGTTCTTTCTGATTTCCAATCCAGCATTGTATCCACATACCACCTAGTTCACATATAAATGTATGGCATTGTGCTAGATACTATGGTTGCTTGGGTTATGGGGAAAGAATTCAAAAGAAGCATAGAGCTATAATCTAACTTATAAGGACCCTACAATCTAGCTAAGGATGTGATGAGACTACTACAGTACTTCAGTGGACCTGTGATCTCATTGATGTGAGTACTACAATGAAACTATCATCCTTTTTGACTGTTACTGATGACCTCTGGTAAATCCTTAACATTGGTTCCACCAGTGGGATAAAGGATTTGTTCTATATCTGAACGATAAAAAAAGACCTTGGATGATCCATTGGCTACCTTTTATTCTCACTCCATGACAGATCCATGTCCTTTTCTCAACATGTTTCTTTAATGACATCCTTTTTGCTACTTCTTGGTCCTAGTATATCATTGGTAATGTGTCATAGGATACAAATGCCCATGGTGTGCCTTTGGGCTATCCCAAACATTAATTATTTGAAAATGTGTAGCATCAATTGATGAACATTTTAAAAGAAGACTAACGTATCTTAAAAATCTAATGGATGAAGCTGAAAATAAGGAGATGTCAACTAAATGGTATATTGAACACATTCAAAAGTCAGAAAAGGGAATGAGCATGAATGGTTAAGAAATGCTTCATATAGGTTGTGCTGAGTTCTGAAAGATGAGCACGATATGTGTAGATGAGTAGAGGGGAGAACTTTATAGGTAAAGAGGGAATATAATGATGAGGAACATTCCATTCTCCTTGTGGATGATAAAGGTTATTTGTCTGGCAGCCATATTACCAACTGACCTGCCTCTTTGATTGGTAGCTGGTAGAGATAGTGTTTTGGTTGTTCTTTAGCTATGCAATGAATGGCCCTATTGCTGGAGATTCTTGCATGTGAAATAAGTGTAAGGTCTTTGATTTCCTTTTATTTTTTTTCCTCTTTTCTTGGAAATTATTGTTTTATTTAGTTTTAACGGGTTTAGAAAGGATAAGAAAAAAAAAGGTTTTGTAAAATAGGCCCCTAAAAAACCAGCAATTATAGTTATTTTTAAGTGTTCTAATCTGTATCTTTTTCAATGTGTAATCAAGTGGCAGTCTATAATTATTTGAGCCACTTGGCTCACATATACAATTGGATAAAGCAAAATACACTTTTTTTTTCATTTCGTTTCCTGCTCCTTTGCAGTTTATAACTGAGGGTTGAATTTGTTTTTCCCCAAAGCTCAGTTTTGGAGGGATTCCAGTCCCAGGCAAACCAGGAACATTCCTGAAGAAAAACTTTCATGGATGCATTGAAAACCTTTATTACAATGGAGTCAACATAATTGACTTGGCCAAAAGACGCAAGCATCAGATCTATACTGTGGTAAGTCAAAAAACGTATCTTTGCACCTGTTTCTTTCTAGCTACTTTCTGGTAAGCTTGCCTGCCTGATTTTTCCTACTAGACAGTCTGCCAACTCAAATGATTCTACTCTCAGTCAATAGCCATTCACAAGTATAATTGGGTCATTGGAAGAATGTGGAGACTTTTACCATCAATAGAGCTATCAAGGGAAACAAACACATTAGCAGGAATTCAAAGATTTCCATTTCCCTAGTGGAATTGAATCAGCTGTAGTTAGAATTTGTTAACCTGATTTTTTTTTGCTATTGCCAGCAAGGCAATCAATGGAATCACTTGTGTGTGTGTGTGTGTGTGTGTGTGTGTGTGTGTGTGTGTGTGTATAAAACTATGGACATGTAGATTTCTGATCCCTGAACTTAATTTATAATGTAATCAAGTCTATCTTAAAAGGGTCAAATTTATTATCTAGTGATTTTAAGAAAACTTATGACTTATCTCAAGATAATTATGGGAAATAATAGCCATTTTCTTAGTGAAAGAGTTGTCAATTTTTTGAATGAGGAGAGGCCCTCCTCTGGAGGTAGATGTTAAAACTATTCCAAGACATTGAAAGACTACTTGGTCATGTTATTTTCTATATTTTTTCCTTATCTGAAAAAATGTTAAAATCCATCTTAATATGAAAATGATTTAACTTTTGTCTTGACTATAGTTTGCAATGTATTCATAAAGTTATTTGTTGGTTAGTTGGTTGGTTGGTTAGTTGAATAAGAAATGTCACAGTGCATCTGATTTCTGACAGTGGTATCAAGGGACAACTTCTACTGTATCATAACATCAACCTCAGAATGTTAGGGATGTATTATCTATTATCCCTACTGCTCCTCTTTTCAGTTTGACTTCAAATTACCTGTCACTTTTTATCTCCCACATCGACACTTTGCACAGCTGCCATGTCAGCACTGTTAGTCAGCTTATAGTTGAGCAAACACACTTCTAGTCCATACCATTCCTACTGTCTGGAGTGTTCTTTTTTAAAATAATCTAACACTAATCAATTGAATAAAGCCAATCTACAATGAAATATCCCAGACCACTCTAGCTCACAGTAATATCTCTTCTTATTTCTTAGTACCTACTGTCTATGCCATTTCAGTTTATTCAATCACACTCTAGCTTGTGATTTTATTTTATACTGTAATCCTGTATTTCTATTTAGCTCAACTTCTTTTACTTTTCATGTATTTATTCCCAGTGTCCTCAACCATATTGTAATCAGGGACAGAAATGGGATTATATACACACATAGTATTATGGTATGTTATATTATTATATATATGTACATATCTTATAGTATATCAATAGCACCACTATCTATCCATCCATCCATCAGTCTATCTATCATCTATCTATCTATCTATCTATCTATCTATCTATCTATCTATCTATCTATCTATCTATCTATCATCTATCATCACCAGTGGCATCTAGAACTGTACTGTTCACCTACTGTTAGGCACTAAATTTTTATTAGATTTTTATTTCAATGAATCATATTTCCAAATATATATCTTCCTGAGTCCATATACAATTTCAATAGATGGAATATTTACAAGAGTTCCATAATTTAAATATGCTATATGCTAAATGGTACTTCTATTTGTCCATCCTAGAATAAACTCTGACAAACTTAAAAGAGGTTGAAAAGAATTCTGGTATTTTTAAATTTAACAAATATTTTCCCACTCCTGTTATCAATAATTGTTAGTATTTTATAGACACTAACTTATTCTAATCTCTTTTTTTTTTTTTGCGGGGCAATGGGGGTTAAGTGACTTGCCCAGGGTCACACAGCTAATAAGTGTCAAGTGTCTGAGGCCGGATTTGAACTCAGGTACTCCTGAATCTAGGGCCGGTGCTTTTTCCACTGTGCCACCTAGCTGCCCCTCTAATCTCTTTTATTCCCTACCAAAACAATTATTTTATTTTTATAGGCATTTTCATAGTTACCTTCTTTTTCTCATGCCTAAAGTGTTCAGATGTTTTACTTTACTTGACCTATTGAGTGTGACATGCCCTTCAAATCTCAATATATCCAGTCTCTTTTTCAGGCATTACTGCATTTGTAGTGCCTGAAAGAGATGTCATTTTTCTTATTTCTATCCTGAAATATCACTCATGAAGGTGACTCCTTAAAGGTCACATTTTTTTACTCTTTTGTGCCCTGTACATTTTGATTGCTCAATTAATGAGGTTGTCTTATTGATTAAGCAATAACTCTTAGAATGACTGAAAAATTAATTATTTTGTGCTTCTGTAAGGAAAGAGGCTTTATCAATGCTTTTGAAAGGAAAAACAAGTGGGGGAAGAGAATATCAAAATAAAAGTTTATAGTAGGTCATGATTCATATAAATATATGTGTGTATATATGGTATGTGTTTTATGTATGTATATATGTATATATGTGTGTATCTGTGTCTATAGTTAGCTGACTACGCTTTCCTTTTAGTTTTTTGAACATAGAAATTAGACCCCAGTGCATTTAAAATACTGGTTCTTTATCTTTATAGGAAGAGGGTTAATCTTTTCATTTTTATAAATGGATTCTGCATACCACTCTTATATATATATCACAACTCTCAATTATTCTCAACTCTTCTCTTTCCCTATCAGATCAGTTGCGTAGTATTGCCAATTCTATTTCCATAATACATTTCAAATTTCTCAAATTATTGCCACTCACAGAATCATCAGACTTATTAAGGCCTTTGCCATTTTTTACCTATACTTTTATAATAATTTTATTTCCCAGGCTCCAGTCTCTTCTCTTTCTATTCCATCCTCCACACAGCTGTTAAATTGATATTTGTAAAGTACAGGTTTGAAAATTATACCCTCTGCTGAAGAAATTCCAATGTCTTTCTATTTTTTATAGGATAAAATAGAAATGTATCTTTTTGACTTTTATAGACTTTCACAATTTGGTCTGAGCCCTCCTTTCCAGGATTATGGTACATTATTCTCTTTCATGAAATTTATACTTAGGTCAAACTGGGCAGACTGTACATCATATTCAATCTCCCATCTCTGTGCTTTTGTACAAGATCTCACCTGTACCTAGAATGTACTCCCAATTCACCTTTGCCCACTGGAATCCCTAAAATTCTATATAAAATTTAGCTCATTTGTCACTTCCTGCAAGAAGTCTCTCTTGATATCCTCAGGTACCAGTGTCCTTCCCTCCTTAAATTACTTTGTCCATCAACAAATATTTACTAAGAACTTGTGCTAAGTACTGGGATTCCAGAAAGGAAGGAAGGAAGGAAGGAAGGAAGGAAGGAAGGAAGGAAGGAAGGAAGGAAGAGAAGAGAAGAGAAGAGAAGAGAAGAGAAGAGAAGAGAAGAGAAGAGAAGAGAAGAGAAGAGAAGAGAAGAGAAGAGAAGAGAAGAGAAGAGAAGAGAAGAGAAGAGAAGAGAAAAGAAAAGAAAAGAAAAGAAGAAAAGAAAAGAGAAGAAAAAGAAAAAACCCAACATTCTGATGGGAGACAAAACATGCAACTCTCTCTCCCTCACTCTCTCTCTCTTTCTCTGTCTCTGTCTGTCTCTGTCTCTGTCTGTCTCTGTCTCTGTCTGTCTCTGTCTCTCTCTCTCTGTCTCTCTGTCTCTGTCTCTGTCTCTTTCTCTGTCTCTCTCTCTCTCTCTCTCTCTCTCTCTCTCTCTCTCTCTCTCTCTCTCTATATATATATATATATATATATATATATATATATATATATATATATATATATATATATATATATATGAGTGTGTGTGTACAGAAGAACACAGAAACACACATACAGACACAAACACTACCTATACAGTATAAAAAGGAGATAATCTCAGAAGAGAATCACTAGCATTGGGGGAGGGGAGGGGATGAGAAGGGACTCATGCAAAAAGTGAGATTTCAGCTGAGTCTTGAGAAAGAAGCAAGAGATAGATGTAAGAAGGGAAATCATTTCAGGCATTGGGGAAAGCTAATGAAAAGACACAAGGTTGGGAGATGAAGTATTATGTACAAGGAATGCCAAGTATTCCATGATACATTTTCAATCTACTTTTCCAAATACATATTTTTATTCCCTCTCTCCACATATCCCAATAAAATATAATTTTTAAGGCTAGGGACAGATATTTTTAAATTGCATCCACAAAGCCTAGAACATAGCAGCTACTTTACAAAAGCTTATAAAATGAATAATACTATGTAAATTTCATTTCCATTACATTTTCAGCCACTTACTTGTTTATGTATCATTTTATTGTAACTATCAGTTATATGTTGAGTACGTTTTATGGTGATGTAAATGAGGACTCTTAACCTGTGATCCAAAGGGTCCCCAAGGTCCCCATGGTCCATGAACTTTGATGGGGAAAAATATTTATTTTCACTAACCTTTGATTGCCTTTATAATTCCAAGTATTCTATTTTATACATATGAAATATTTTTTTCTAAGAAGAGGGCTAGAGGCTTCACCAGACTTCCAAAGAGTTCCATGATAGAGAAAAGTCTGTTATAATTATTTTATAGTTATTATGTTATTGTTCAGATATTTCAGTTGTGTCTGACTCTTCTTGACTTCATTTGGGGTTTTCTATAGCAAAGACACCAACATGGTTTGCCATTTCCTTCTCCAGCTCATTTTATAGATGAGGAAACTGAGGCAAATGGGGTTATATGATTTGTCCATGGTCACACAATTATTAAATGTCTGTGGCTGGATTTGAACTCAGGTCTTTCTTATTCTAGGCCAAGTGCTGTATCCACTAAGCTACCTAGTTCTCCATTAATAAATAAGGGCTGCTATAATTGGTAATGATGATGGTGTGTGTTCATGAGCTTTAATATCATAAACTACAATAACAATTATTTAGGTTACTATTGAGGATGCTTACCAACACCTTTTATTTATAAAAAGTCATGGACGGGGGCGGCTAGGTGGCGCAGTGGATAAAGCACCGGCCCTGGATTCAGGAGTACCTGAGTTCAAATCCGGCCTGAGACACTTGACACTTACTAGCTGTGTGACCCTGGGCAAGTCACTTAACCCCCATTGCCCCGCAAAAAAACAAAAAAACAAAAAAAAAGTCATGGACAAGGTAACAGTGGATGGTTAGGCATGGATGAATCTATCTATGTATCTATGTATCTCTATCTCTATCTATTTATCTATCTATAATTGAAGAGAATCAGTGAGATCACAAATACATTGAAATATGTGAGAATTATTACTCATTATTCAAATGCCTTTGAAGTCTAGAAGACTATAATACATGTAGGGTATTATGCAAATGTCTTATCGAATATAAATATATTATTATTAATATTGATATTGATATTATCTATAATACTTTTAGTAATATCTACCTATTAAAGATTATACCACAGTTTACAACTATGTCCAATTCTGTTGTTTTATTTGGTTCTTACAGCTTATGAGGTTTCAGGGTAAATGTTATCAACATTTCACAGATGTGAAGAATGTTACTTAAGCAGGCAGGGAAGAAATATTTATTACATGCTTATTATGTGCCTGGCAAGGTTCTAAGCACTGGGGATATGCATATAAACAAAAAGAAAAACAGTCCTGCCCTCCAGGAGATTAAATTCTTATGAGGGGAAAACAACACATAAAAAAGTCACTGAAAAGAGAAAGGAGTGAGGAATACTCACTGGAAAACAGTGGGCAAAAGACAGGCTCAGAAATGCAAATAGATGCAAGTAGTCACTAGGAATGGGAGACCAGCATAGTAGAGGGATATTCTAGAATGAAAAGGCTCCAGGCAAAATTACAGAGAGAAATGACAGCTAAGCAATGGTTGTTCAGTCTATAGGGTCAGAAGCTGTAAGGGGAACATTGTCAAGGAAAAGTAAGTAGAGTGTGGTATTTGTATTTGGTCTCTTAAAGCCACTGAATATATTCCACCTTTAATTTCCACTGTATATTTTGCTTATTAATGTCCATTTTAGGATTTTTCTCAACTCTGTGTCCAGGAGATTTGAACTCTAGCATGTAGTACTGGAAAGATAGGCAGCTTATATGATTCATTAAGGTGATCATTAAAATTATTCCCCCCAAAATATCACGTTTTCAGTGCCATTTAGCTAAAGCTAGTGATGTGGTGATTTTGTGTATGTGTGTGTGTGGGGGGGGGGGGTAATGAGGGTTAAGTGACTTGCCCAGGGTCACACAGCTAGTAAGTGTCAAGTGTCTCAGGCCGAATTTGAACTCAGGTCCTTCTGAATCCAGGGCCAGCTATGTAGTGATTCTTACAGTGGGAATATTACCTATGGAATCCATAGTTTAACATTCTTTAATATGATCAGAATATAACATTTTAAGCACAGTCCTTTGCCTAATGTTTTTCTAATAGTTGGCAAAGAATTTAGGATATAGAAAGGTTGGGAAAATGCATTTCAGTTATGCTATGTAAACTCTTGAAATCTGTGTGTGTGTGTGTGTATGTGAGTGAACTATAAATATCTAAGATTCCTATGGCAACATTCATACTGCAAGGCACCACATTTGGATATTATGAAAGATATTTAACAACAAGGTATATTAAATATGTACAATGAAGTAGAAGAGAAGAAAGAAACAAATACAGAAATATAAAACAGGAGAGTGAATATTGGCAACTTCATTTGCCATTTTTTCCCAAAGACACCTAGATTAATACTTGAAACCATATTTTAGTTTTTTCCAAGTCCTGAAGTACTAATCATTTTGTTTATAGATCCTTTGGAATATTTTATCCTTCAGGTCTTAATAAACCATAGTCAATATGAGGCATACTGAATCCATTTAATGTTAATGTACCTAAAAAAAATCTATGAAGATAGCTTTACTATGATAGTAAAAAGACTTTACATCTTCACTTTTATAACTCAAAATGTTATTATTCTTTTCCCAAATAGCTGTCACAATTTTACTTAAGAAAAGACACAAATCATTAACAATTTTGTCATATTCTTTTGGAATTCTATGTCTAAAGAAATTGTTTTCATTGTTAATTGTTAAAACACAAACCATTTCTTGTTTCCTCTTTCCCAAATAAGCTTAGTTTTCTCCAAAAGTGCGATGTCAGCTTCAAACACAGCTTTGCTTGAAAACAGCTATGTGAAAACTAAGCTCACTGAAAGGAAATGGTGGTTCTGTCATTTGCCAATGTTTTATATGTGCACCAAAGTTATCATGTGCTCAATAGGTCTAGGTAGTTTTAGTGGATTTTAGTAATTATCTATTCAGTCACCATGTGCATCAAGTGCTCACAATTTATGAAAAGCTATGTAAGTCTCAAAAGAGATTATGTAATCAAATATAGGTGTCTTTTTGCATCCTGAGATCAATAGGCATCCCCATCGTTATATGTCATTCTTTTCTTGTGGGATCTGCACATCTTCTTTGAGACTTAACAGCTGTTCCATTGGGATAATTCAATTTAGTCTTTATGGCTCTATTTGACTTTAAGACGATCCTCCACATCCTTAAATGTAGTAAAGCTAACAGCTTAAAACAGACATTAAAAAACATCTCACTATTTCTTTTCAAATACTCTACCCTGTGCCAATATATCTTTGTATAATAAACAATTGGAAAACAAATGACCCATTTGAGAGTGTGTACAGTACTTGGAGCATGCATTATTATATCGTTAATTTAAAATGTTTATTGCTCACTTTTGTTTCCCAAAATGATTGATTTCAAACATTCAAAAGGACTCCTATACAAATTGATAGATTCCATTAAACTCTTGATGGATTTCCTCCCCCACCACCCAATTTTGTAAATCTGTTCCCAGGTTAAGGTACAGAAGAACATAAACATCCGGATGTTGGTTAGTGCTGCAAAGCAATATAGGTTTTCTGACAAAGAGATTTAGAGAAATAATAACTAGATTGAAAGTAAAGATGGAGATAAACATATTAAGATTTTTCTATATCTATAGATATATGAAGTTTATAGATAGATTTTATATATTTCTCTATGGGTATATATATTTATGAATATTTAGTTAGATGTCTACATCAATAACCTATTACACACAATTGTATAGGCATATATATGTATATATGTGCATATGTATATATGTATATGTACACATATTACCCATAATGTGTATTTCCATTTAAAAAATTAAAAATGGATCATGTAGTATCCTTTTTCTTATGGCTTTCATTTTTGAAAAAAAAGAAACATTATTTGGACTGACAGGAGTTCAGTATTAGTTCCACCTCTTTCAATGACACAGAAAGGTTTTTCATTGTTAATTGTGTGTCTGTTTTTCTTCTCTAGGTTTTACTTGTCTCATTTATAAAATAATATCTTGGTTAACATTTATAAAACAAAGTCCATGATTCTAACAATCAAGCACTTTTAACAATAGCTTGGTGGTGTCTTGAGACCTTAGTCTGAATTGCAAAAATGGCTAATTCTAGTTGATTGAAAGAAAAGGTGTCCTTAATCAATATAGAAATTTCAGTGAAGTTACCCATCTTCATTTCTGTCAAGGGCAACTATGGCAACTGGCTCCACTTAGATTCTATAAGGGGATGATTGACTTGTAAAATAAGGTATTTTGAAATGAAAGCTCTTTGAGAGTAAAGAATGCATGATTTTTCCCCCCTCACCATACACATTACCAAACATTGTATCTCATATATAGGGGTTCCTAAAACCGCCTGTTGAATTGATTATAAATGATTCTTAAATAGAGAATATATAAGATCATTATTACATCTTTGAATAAATTTAATTGAACTAACATGATGGTGGTGGTGGTAGTGGTGATGGTGATGAAGAAGAAGGAGAAGGAGAAATAGAAGGAGAAGGAGGAGGTGGAGGAGAAGGAAAAGGAGGAGAAGGAGGAGAAAGAGAAGGAGGAGGAGGAGAAGGAGGATAGTAGTAGATCTCATCTTCTGTTCATAGCCTTTTTCTATAGGACCAGAATTTAAACTGCCATCGTCTATTCACCATAGTCTAAAGCCTGGAAAATATATACCCACATGTACAAGTATCACCTTTGTCATGTCTTGGCCAATGGCCTAGGGATTCATCTGGATTTGTTACAGAAAACCTTTCATTTTATAGTGAGGCGCTAAATCTCTTGAGCTCATGTCAGGGATCATATTTTATCCTAGTGAGTATTCTCTTTGATAAATGTTTTTTTGTTTTTTGCCTTTGTAGAAATACTTTAAAGAACAAAATAACACAGCATTGTCCTCCCTCTCTCCGGTGCTTATTCCCTGCAAATTCTATCTGACTAATCTTGTCCATTTTATTCAAATTCAGCCTGTGCCATATCCCCACCCCCCAAAAAATTTGTTTCTAAATCATGTACTTTATTCCAGTATCTTCCTTACTCAAGTTACACCAAATAAATGTCATATAAGGAATTTTATATATGAGATGCAGTGTTTCATAAACATTTTAGAAAACCTTAACTTTCTAACTCTTTCTTGTCCAAGATGAAAACACATAAACTTTCAGTTATCATAACAAATTTCTAAAGTACCTAGATTTTGAGTAGTTTTTTGAAGCCATTGCGGGGGGAAATGGATTTTTCATTGTTTTAAATGAAAAGAAGGAACAATATCCAGGAAAAAACACAAATTAACTTTGTGGTTTTACTCCTATGCAAAAAGTCTAAGTAATAAGTCTCTCTCTCTCTCTCTCTCTCTCTCTCTCTCTCTCTCTCTCTCTCTCTCTCTCTCTCTCCCTCTCTCACAATAAATATTAGCTTTGATAGATGCCCTGCTTCGGTACAGAATATATTTTCCAAGAAACAGTCAGATACACTATTCTACAAATCATTGTGTTAATGTTATGGAGGCCAGTAAGTGGAGGCATGGTATATGGAGTAATATTCTTCTTATTAGCTGATCCATCCCTGAAACATTTGTGTGAGACAGACAGTAGGCAGACACTATAAGCCTCACTTTATTTTGAGGGACACTGAGGGCCAGGGAAATAAAATGATGTATAGGCAACCATTACATTTACAATAATGCTTCCACATCCTCACCTTTTCCCAAATAAAACACCCCACTGAGATTTTTCTAAAGTTCTGAATGACTTTCATGTGAAATTGCAAAGACATTGATTGAAGCATATCCCTGAGAAGCAAAGGTATATCTCAAAACAAATGGTCCCAAATCAACATTTCAGAAAGAGGCTTCATGTTATATGTTAATTGCAAAATAAGAGGATGCCCAGCTTTCACTACAACTTTTCTCTGTTTAATATCTATGTTAATGGGAAGAAAAAATAAAGTCAATTAGTAGGAATTGAGTCTCGACTCCAGTTCCCCATTGAGTATCCATTCCAAGTCCTCATTGAGTCATGCCTGAATTAGGATCATCTGACACCTTCCATCTTATCCTTCCTACCTTCAGAGTCTTTCCTTTCAAGATACATACTGCTTACTACTGCTAGTTTTCTTAAATATGACTTTCATCTTCTCCAGCTAGTCCTGAGAAACCTTTAGTTTCCCATAATATCAATTTTAAGACAATGCTAAAGACCTGTGAGCCCTACTCTGCCACGTTCAAGTTCCTTCACACTAGGCATGTGAATTAAGTTCAATGATCCTTGGTTTCCTCTTACTTATTTACAGAGTTTTGATGAAGAAAGTGTTTTATAAACTTTAAAGAACTACATCAATGTGAACTTCTCTGCTCTGTTTTTAAGGCCCTCATAATTCAGCCCCTCCTTATTCAATGATAGTAATAAAAACAATAGCTAATTTGTATATAATGTTTGATGTTTTGCAGAACATTTAATTACTTTGTCATGTAATCCTCACAACGTTTTTGAGAAGTTGGTGCTGCTATTATCTCTAGAAGGAAATGAGTCTATGAGATTCTTACTTGGTCAGGATCACAGGACTGTTAAGTGCCAGAGATAAGTTACAAGTTCACTTATTTCCTGATTCTGAGTTCAGTATTTTAGGCCTATCAATCAATCAACATTTTGAAGCACCTACTATGTCCCAGGCACTGTGCTAAGTGCTGTGGATATTAAAAAGAGGCAAAAGACAATCCCTGCCTCTAAGGAGTTTATCATTTCATGAGGGAGACAACATGCAAAAAATTATATACAACATAAGCTATATACAGGATAAATAGGAAATAATTAACAGAGCTAAATGAAAATTTACATTAACTTTTTGGTTCAAAAAGAACAGAAATAACATCTTTGACACAGGTAACAAAATGAGTAATCCAACTTCATCTTGTAACCTGTAATAGGCACATGAATTTCACTACATAAAAGTGATGTCTTAAAATGAACATATCAAGGAGGCAGCTAGGTGGCACAGTGGATAGAGCACTGGCCCTGGATTCTGGAGGACCTGAGTTCAAATAGGGCCTCAAGACACTTAAAACTTACTAACTGTCTAGCTGTGTGACCCTGGGCAAGTCACTTAACCCCAATTGCCTCACCAAAGAAAGAAAGAAAGAAAGAAAGAAAGAAAGAAAGAAAGAAAGAAAGAAAGAAAGAAAGAAAGGAAGAAAGAAAGAAAAGAAAAGAACATATTCAGGATCCTATCCCTGTAGCATTTTTTTCAAAAATTCAGATTAGTCACTATACCAAATAGATGTTATTATTTCTTCCTAATCAAATTAGAAAAAAATGATTTCCCCAAAGTCATGTAACTTGTAAGTGTCAGAGTCAGGACTACAATCCAGATTTTCGTCTCATGTGACTTCTTTCCATCATGCTTTTTTGTGTCTGGATAGGGATAAACACTTGAATTTCCATGTGCCATGAGGGATTCACTGCTTCTGTTTCTTGTTAATGGATTTGATCAGGGTTAGGAGTACAACTATAATGATCATTGCTTCTGTGATCTTATTATCATCTGGGTCAATCAGCTAGCAAGAATTTGTTAGGCTGTTATTGTAAAAAGACCCATGCCCTTCAGGCAGTTCAGTAACTGAAACACTTGCAAAAGGCATCTTAGGACAACTCTTGTGGAAGGTTCTTGTCACCCTGAAGACATAGATGAGAAACGGGGCTCCCACTCCTAAGGTCAGTCTACTAAGCTATCTATTTTTTCAAACAGAAGTCTGATAATTGCTTCACTTTTCTGCATTCCCAGAACATTAATGGTTCTTTAACTACAAATAAAATTAGCTAACAAGAAAAGCATCCTTCAAAAGAGGAAGAGGACAGAGTCTTGAAAGGACATATTATATTCCTAGGTGCCATTGTATCTGATAACAACCCGGCCCCCCCAAAAAAAAACAACCAAAAAAACCCAATGTCTCCTAATAAGAAAACTTTAGTGGATATCAAAATATTTATCTTCAGTTTTACTAAGATTTGATGGCTGATTGGCTGATGGTACTCTCATATGATAGTCTGGTCGCAAGAGAAGCTAGACTCTTCCGTGTCTGAGACTGTGTTTTTTGACGTGAAATTACTATTGCTATTTTCTATATACATGCAAGTTTGGGGTAAGTACATGTTAATTTATTAATATAATACAAGTAAAGGATTAACCATATGTCTCCCTAACTTCTTATGGTCTCAGGCTGAGTAGTAGAGAAAGCAGGGAGAGACCTTCAGCATGGCAATTAGTAAGAGCAAGAGAAAAGCCTCAGAAGACAGGGAAAACCTACATAACCCAGAGTTCTCAACCAGACCCATGCTGTCCGAAAAGACCTTTGGTAGGTCTTCCAAGGGCAAAGTCCATTATCTAGGTGTGGTTTAATCCCATCAGTCCTTCACTGATCTTGACAAAAGAATCTATCTTCATTCCTTTTGTTCACTTGGTTTTATTCCAGATGAGATTTGATGAAGTTTCTGTAGGATAATTTAACTTTCTGGAGTGGGGGGGGGGGGGAGGGAAGGACTGTGAAAGTGATCTCTGGGTCCCCCAAGAAATCCATTATTAATAATTAATTTCTCACATACCTCAATTGAAGATTGCATGTGAAAGCTCCAGGTTGAACATTAAAAAAAAATCTTATTCTCAATCCACAAATGGAAAGTTTATCTAGTAATTAATTTAAAGTGGTTTCTCAAGGTAAAGTGGAAATGTGGCAGCTTTGAAAGATTCCCCTCCTTTTTTAAATGAACCTTGCAGAGTGTCCTTTAGTTACTATATTTATATGATTATAAACTTCATGTCTACATTAGAACCAATTTCCTCTTCCAAGTAATCTTGACAGATTAGAAGCTGAATGAATTTTATCACTTTATTAATTCCCATTGCTAACAGAATACAGCATAACACAATAAGGATTTCATGTCTATTTCTCCCCCTCCTCCTACCAAAGCTTGAATGTATAAGGGAACTACATTCCCCCACTAGATTGTAAGTTATTGGAAGACAAGGAATGTTTCAGTTCTTATCTTTATACACTGGGACCTACTTTAGTGCTGTATGGGGCAAACTGCCTCAGTTTACCCAAATAACTCGAGGAGACCACCAAGTCAAGCAGAGACAGATTTATTACATTCCTGCAGGAATGGGCAAACTCAATGCCTGAGCCGCAATAGCTAATACATGCCTTGACTTTTTATAGGAATGTTGGTCAGAGGGGAAGTCCCCACACACACTAGGGCGAGCTCACAATCTAACATCCAATCCTGTCTCACCCAGGGTGCATGTTTAGCTCATGATCAATGTATGGAGACATGCATACGTGTTCCAGGAACAAGGGGGAAAAGGGGAGGGGGAACAAGGTCAAACTGAAGGAAAAGGGAACAGGGGAGTGACAGTCAGACGTTTCAAATCTCACAGTTACCACTGACTCCCCTCTCCCGGCCCCCATCTCTAAAGATATTCAACTTGAATAACAGGAAGAGTCACTCAGGTGTTTCAGCATTGTTTTGTAGTTGTGTTAATTTTAGAAGGATGACAGGGTTAAAATTTATCTTCCGCTATGTTGGGAAATCAAAGAAATAGAATAAAGATAAAAGAATAACCCATTGTTGGGACCCTAGCGTCAAGGGGATTCTGCTCTGAGAAAAAGAGACATGTCACTTAACATCTGGTCTCAACTCAATTGCTGCATCCTGTGCTGAGCCCTGTCCTTTCTTCTTGAGTCCCGAGTATTGAATTGGTGGGCAAACTCCCCAACCCACTCAACAGGGACTGGGGTTCTGACACATGATGGATTGCAGACGAAACTAAGATGTAGCTGACAAGTGGGGAGACTGAGCAGAAGTAAAAATACTGTTAATTGGCAATAAAACTTAAAGGAGAAAGTGAGAATTTGACAAGCAATAAACTTTTAAACTAACTATACTGGGGTGGGACTGGGTACCTTCCAGACCCCATCCTCAGAGTTTAATCTGACTCAAATCCATAATCATCTCATACAGTGCCCTACATATATTAGACATTCCATAAATTTTTGTTGAAGTAAAGTGAATTATGACATAATGAAACCTAACTTGATCAGCTTCTTTATTTGCCTCTCTAAGGAATACCTTTGAGCCATTCTTCCATTTAACTTCAGATTCCTTATATCTTTTGATTTCATTTAAAGCAAGAAGGTCAAAATTAATATTATTAAATTCTTTAGCAGGACATCAATATTTTAGTCCTTAGATAAGGATTTCACAAAAGGGAGTTATCATAGCTGATTTGATAGTGTGCCCAAAGGCAATGTGAATAATTCATTTCATGGACAATTGGTCATATCTCCTTGGCCAAGCTCTTGGTGGTCATAAGCAAAAAATAATAATAATAACTGTCAATGCACCTATGTCCTTATCTTATGTTGTAGAAGATGAATAAATAGGACACTATTTGAAGAACTTGCTGAGGTTCTTTAAATCAAGTTAACATGTAGAGTGATCCTAGGTGAATTCAAAAATCTCTTTCTGACAGAGACTCTCCCCCATCTGACTGTCAACTAAGTTGTTAATTGATAATTAAGGTGTTAGTTTATCACTTTAACACATTCCAGGATAATTCACTTTTTAATTGGTTTCAGGCTGAGGAAAGTGTAAGACCCAAAGGAATAACATCTTAATTTTGAAATTTAAAATGGTTGATATTTCAGAGAAAAGAAAACTTGCCTAATGTCCCTTAAGATCATGATGCTTTCTATTCTATAATAATAACTCATATTTATGTAGGGTTTTAAGAATTACAATGGTCTTTCTTCACAAAATCCCCTTGGTTTATCATTCTTACACTTAATTAAACTGGCACACTATTAGGATATAACTTGTCCTTGGTCACATGGCTAGTAAGGGTAAGAGAGAGAATGCAAATTCAAATCTTGAATCTAAATTGAGTTTTCTTTCCAAAATGCCAGAGCACCATTCTTTCCATCTGCTTGTGAGATTGACCTGGGGAATGAAAATTCACTTGACAAAGGGAATAATGTGACACTATAGGCTTTTACAATAATTGAGTAGGTAAGAGGAAATTTCTATGTTTTCTATTTCCAATGAAAGCTCTAGATCAAAAGGAAATAGCTCCAATGGGATAATGAGCTAAGTCATGTCAACATAGTAGACTATAACATACTTGAAGATAAGACAGCATCTAATTCTATCTTTGTACCCTTTTCTAGGACTAGAGCAATATTTGAAAATAGAAGCTACTAAGTTAATCATATGCTACTATGGATATTTTGTGTAGATATCTTGTTTCCCTAAGTAGAGTTCAGGCTTTAAGAATTAGAACAGAAACAGAATCTCTGTATTCCCACCCTGTAGTGCCACAGTTTAGAGACAGTAGTCATTCTAAATGGTATTCAAGTTGATTATGAAAATGATGATTTTTTTTAAAGTGGAGACAAAGACTTCATATAATTACTTTGACACAAAGAAGACTTCTTACCAAACTTTGGAACAGGTTGCTCAGTGAGATTGAGCAATATTCATAAATAGTTTTACCCTTTTAAGTAAGATAATATTTATAAAACATTTACCATAATTCCTGGCATATAGTAGGTTCTATATAAATGCTTATTCCCTTCCCTTCCCTGCTTTTGCTTACCTTAATACAATCTCGCTTATATAGGAACTTTTAGACCCTAGGACTTCCTGTTCATCATGACCCACCAGGGTCATAGAGCAAAAGCTGAAATTGGATAAGTACAAATTTAAACTAACACTTTTTTTTGTTTAAACTATTTATAAGTCTGACCCAGCTCACATGACATGACAAACTTGATCTAGTTAAATGTAATAAACACATGGCTTAGAATTGCAAAAATGAACACATCCAGGATACCATTCTCGAAACAATAGTCTTTATGTTATGAGGCAAAGTCAGTCTATAAGCACCAACTACGAACCAGGCAATGTGTGAATCACTGAAAATTTTAAAAAATAATAATAAAAATAAAGAAAGTAGCAGATTATCTGGGCTCTCAAAGAGCTTACCGTTTAATTGTGGAAATAAATTTTGCAAACAATTTTGAGCAAATTGTGGGTATGTGTGTGTGTTTGAGTAAAGATGTTGTTCAGTAGTTTCAGTCTCATGCCCAACTCTTGTGCCCAGGTTTCCTTAGCAATAGAGCTATTTATACTTCCTTCTCTGACTCCTTTTACAAATGAGGAACTGAGGCATATAAGCTTTAATGACTTGCCCAGGGTCACGCAATGAGTATTAGAGACTGGATTTGAACTCATGAAGATGAATCATTCTGATTCTAAGCCCAGTGCTCTATCTACTGTGCTACCTACCTCTGTATATGTGTGTATACAAAAGTGGAGATAATCAACACAGAGAACTATTACTTCTTTTTTCTTATCAACCATTTTAAAACCAATAGTAATTATTATGATGCATCATCATGAAATGGAAAGAGCATTGGAGCAACACATTTTTTTTCCCATAAATTAACCCATTTATTGTTGGACTATGGGCTACAGATATTTGATGGGGAGAAGATTTTACTGGTCTTTCAATTCCTTCAGTCCTCGGATGGCGGATTTGACTGTAACTGCAGAGGTGGTATTGTAGATCCATGCACCACCAGCTACTGTTTTCATACAGGATACACAATGCCAGATACCCACAGCCCATCTCTTCATTTTGGTCTTGTCACACAAAGAGCAGGTATACTTGGCATGCTGGCTAATTTCAATTTTCTTCACCATTTTTCTGAGGGATGCACCATAACGTGTTCCATATTTACCAACAATTCCAACCTTCTTGGTGCATTTAGCCATATTGCCAGTCGCAGGCCCGGAACTTGAAGAGGCAGAGCAACATTTTTAATACTCAAGTTCAAATCTTCCTTCTGCCACTTGTTGGGTTGTGGAAAGAATTCTGGATCTTAGATCAAGAAGACCTGGTTTTAAATACTGTCTCAGATACTTATAAACTGTATGACTCTAGACAAGTCACTTATCCCTTTGATACTTTAGATTTCTAGATTGTAAAATGGTGATAATAATAGTAACAAGCTCACAGGGTTTTGGTGAAGATAAAATGAAATAACATACATAAAATGTTCAGTGTAGTTTTTGGCACATACCAGGCACTTGATAAATGTTCTCTTGCCCTTGCTCTTTCACTCCTTCCCCTAGAAGCCCCTTTCTGCTAAGTCTCCCATTAAAAAACATGAAATCATCCTCTACCTTTCAGGCACATACATGGAATGAGCTAATATGCTATCCCAATTCCTTGCTTGCAAAGTTACTGTCACAGATACTGATATACCTTATCCTGAGGAAATGTTTCAGCAAGTCACCCATCCCTCTATCAAAGAAAACAGTACCCATAGCTTTGCTTTTATCAATTCTGTCCCTTGTGAACTGTGTTGAAAATCACATTCACATCTTAGGGCTGTTGTGCCAGAACTGTTGCTAACAGCATGACAATGTTGTTAGTCTTCATGTGAATCACATTAGGGAGGGTTGTACTCATTTGGATGAATCAAGTAGAGACTCTGAAATCTTTCCTTGTGAATTAGTTTGAAACAAGATTATCTCATATTCCCAATTCTAGTTTATCAAGGCTTGATTGGCATTGTTTGATGCCTCACAGTTGAAATGCAGCCTTTTACTTCTGGCTTTATTTTTCTGCTCCAGGATGTTATTTTGTTTGGATGATTAAAATCAAAATGAACACCAAACTGGGGTATGTTTTGTATGTAACAAGGAAGCAAAATGGCAGGACTCTAATTTGAGAGATAATAAAGTATCTAAGGAAAAGGAGGACTTCAACATCCCATAGAGCCAATTCTCCAGTTTCTATAAACTGCATCTTTTGGACTAGCCTTTCTCCATATAACCATTCTTCCACAGGAACTTGTTTCTTCTTGACAGGAGGCTTCCCAGTCTGTGACTACATATTCTGGGCCCTTTTGGAGAGCTGGCCCTCAAACATAGGTCAATATTGCATTTTTTCCCAAAATGAGGCAACTAGATGGCTCAGTGGCTAGAATTCTGGGACTGGAGTCAGAAAGACCTGAGTTCAAATTTGGCCTCAGACATTACTAGCTATCTGACCTTGGGCAAATCACTTAACATTTGTTTGCCAGGAGGCAGCTGGGTGACTCAGTGTATATACTGCTGTGTCTGGAGACAAGAAGAACTGAGTTCAAATCCTGCTTCAAACAAAGATTTGGATACAACTGAATGTTTGAAAAATGGCAACATTTTCCAAAATAAATCTCTCAAAAATATGTTAATGATGTAACTCTGGAATTTGTCAGAAGAGTATGATGCACTACAACTAAGAAAAGTCAAGACTCCTCATGGCTATAGTAATTAAACTTTTAAAATGTACCAGGATTCCAGTAGAAACCTAAATGTAGACAAAACAATTAGGTGGAAAGCTCCAGGTCAAACAATCCTGAGGTAATAGGAAAGTCATATCTAACTGCATTCAGTCATAACCAAAGTCTAGTAATTTTCAGAATTTGTGTGTATGTAGGGGAGGGTGTGTTGACACCAAAAACAGCAAGAAGAAAAGGACCTAGTAATGTGACTCTTAGAGAATGAAAGGCCAGTGGCAAGAGCCCTGGGTGTGGTGGTGGTGGGTGGTCACCTTCTGCTCAGAAGCAAAATTAAAGTGCAGATGGAGAAGCATAATGTAGGGAGAGAGGCACTAGAAAAGGGACAAGAGAGAAATCATTAGTAGAGTCCAGAGCTGAAGCAGCTCCAGAGCTCCTTGAAAACAGAGCCAGATTGTGTACCAGAGCCAATTGAAACCTGCCTGGAAGAACTTATTATTAAATTTTTGTTGGGATTTACTCCCTAATGTACCCCTCAACCTTCCCTACTCTAATTTCTTATCTCCTTCAGATTGAGCAGAGTGTTTTTTTTTTTAATTATTTCCATACTGTGGTGGCAGATAAATTTTATGGGACCTTTTCCTTCTACCTTCCTTTTTTCACTTTCCCTTCATTTCTTTATTCTTCTATTAATTTCTCTTGGATAAATGAATATTTAATAGAATTATGTCCATCACCATTTCCCCCCTCCACGTATCTATAAAGATTTTGATATAGAAACACATTAAACTGAAAAAGGGAATTGGATGGAATAGCAAACATGCAGGGGGAAAGAGGGGTTAAAAAGGAAAGAGGGATATGTAAAGAAGTAGTCAAAAGCAAAACAAACCTGAATAATGGAGAAATTAATAGAAAGAGGGATGTAAGAAGGAAGAAAGAATTGAAATCTGGGGTTAGGGGTGAGGAAATTGAAAGAAAAAATCTTGAACAGAGAAAATTTAAAAAACAAAAACATTTCAGCATAGGTCCCAAGATCAGGTATATTCTTTTTCTACGAACACCTCATTTACAAATGTAAGGAGAGTGGGGTACAAAGAGAGAAAACAGTATCAAAGAACAAGATGAAAGGAAATACATAATTATCAAAGAGAACTATGAATGTGAAGAGTATGAATTTACCCATGAAATGGAAGAAGATAGCAGAAAGGATGTGTGCTTATGTGGGGGGGATTAAACATAAATTTTGCATAGTTTAAATTATAATCAGAATCACATAAAATTTATCAGCTACCACAGTATGGATATAATTAATAAAAAGAAAGAAAAAAAACACTCTCTTCTAAATCTGAAGGAAACAATAAAGTAGAGTGGGGAAGACTGAGGGGGACATTAGGGAGTACCCAGTGTAGGAGCATCTTATTATATGGAGTAGAAACCAAGCAGAATACCAGATGAAAACTGGTGGGAGCTGAAACCTCAGATTCTGTCCCCTATAAAAAAAGTCATTGGGAGGTGTTTAGTATTCTACCCTTCAGTACTCCAATCAGAAGTGAAAAGAGGCTAAAAGAAATAGTTTCAGCCAAGGCTTGGGCTGACAGCACCGTGGTGAGTTTAGAAATGATGAGCTTATCCTAAAAGAGGCATCTTATTTTATGGTATTGAAACCAGCAGAGCAGCAGATAAAAAATGGAGGAAGTACCACTACCATTTAAAACAGTCCTCAGAAAGCTACTTGTAGCAATAAGACAAGAAAGAAAAGTCAAAAGATATAAGTATAGGCAAAGAATTAACAAAATTATAACATTTAAGAAATTATATGACTTGTAGTCAAGAAAAAATATTGGAATAATAAATTCTGCAAATTTATATGCTATAAAATCCATATAAACAATCAGTATTCCTTAATGTTAAGAACAAAATTTAGCAGGAAAAGTTAGAAAGAAAAATTCCACTCATAAGATGACAAAATATGTAAAGGATTAGAGAAGAAAATGCCTTTAAGCTCCTTCAATAGGGGAATGGTTATGACTAAACAAGTGATTAAAATTACCAAAGATATATTAGATACTTTTAATTATATAAAACAAAGATTTTTTTTGGTATAAATAAATCAAATGCAGTTAAAATTGAAAGGGGAAGAGGTTAAAGAGAAAACAATATTCTAATTACCTTTATCAGAAGTCATCATTATGCATCCTACCTACATATTAGTTATTAATAATAGTTCATTAGAATTAAGTGGTCACTGAAAGCTATCTTCTTTAATAAGTAGCTTTACCTTGTAGGAAAGAGCATCTAGTGGTGCAGTGGATAGACCCCTGGGACTGGAGTCCGGAAGACCTTAATTCAAATCCAACTTCAGACACTAGTTGTGTGACACTGGACAAGTCATTTAACTATGATTGCCTCAGTTTCCTCATCTTTTAAATGAACTGGGGGCAGCTAGGTGGTGCAGTGGATAAAGCACCGGCCCTGGATTCAGGCGTAGACAAAACAATTAGTTCAAATCCGGCCTCAGACACTTGACACTTACTAGCTGTGTGACCCTGGGCAAGTCAGTTAACCCCCATTGCCCTAAAAAAAAAAAAAAAAAAGAACTGCAGAAGAAAATGTCAAACCAGTCCAGTATCTGTGCCAAGAAAACCCTAAACTATTCCACAAAGAATAGGATATGACTGAAATAACTAAACAATAATGTTCCAGGCACTGTGCTAAGCACTTTTGGACTGCTAGGTGGCACAGTAGATAAAGTGCCAGACTTGGAGTTAAGAAGACCTGACTTCAAATCCAACCTCAAGACAATTACTTGCTCTGTGACCCTGGGCAAGTCATTTAACCCTGTTTGCCTCAGTTTCATCATCTGTAAAATGAGCTGAAGAAGGAAATGGCAAACCACTCCAGGGTCTTTGCCAAGAAAATCCTCAATGGGTCATGAAGAATTGGACACAACTCAAAAACAAAAATTCCACCTTCTACAGGAAAACTTTTTAATCCCTCCCTTAATGCTAGTGCCTTCCTTCTGTTATCTTCATTTTAGTACATTTATATCTTTTTTTATACCTAGCTGTTTCCCTTTTCTCTCCTCATTTATACTGTGAGCTCCTTAAGAACAGGGGCCATTGTGTGTATGTGTATGTATGTGTGTGTGTGTGGTGGTGGTGGTGGTGGGGAACGTTCTTTTTAGGTCATTGGGGTTTTTTGCCTTTTTTTTCCATCACCTACGTTTGGATATTTAATACATTCTTTTTGACTAACTGACCTATTGGTGTTTGATGTAAGGTGCCTTTTCAGTAGTATAGGTGACTTTCACTGATATAACTTTAGTTTCCTGCATAGTGGCTGCTTAATTAGGGATACTTCTTTTAAGCCAATTTCCATATAGGGTGTAGTTTCCAGTCAGTGATGTAGCTGATTAGCTTACATGAAGATTCAGATGAAGATTTTGGCCCCATTAACCCTTTTCTCTAAAAAACTAAAATTTAACAAACCCTGAATTTTTTTTTTTTGTTGTTGTTAATATTGGAATTGTGAATTCATTGGTATAAGGAACTCTCAATAAGGAAACTCCCTCTCCTGAAGTAGATCTGCAAGTAAGTGCCTCTGTGGCCTGAGACCAATTCATATTTTTCTTGGAAGCTTTTGATGTAGGGACCCTGATGTTGCAACCTCTTCTGAGGGTGCACCATGATCTTCCTTGTCACTAAAGAAACTTTCTATGGTCCTCAACTTTTTCTGTCTGCTCATCTTAACAGTCTTTTACTTGACTTTTAACTCCTTAAAGTGGGGCACTGTTTCCAGGTTGCACTGTCCCAAGCTTCAGGGGGTCCCAGGTGATATGATTTAAGGAGGAGCAGGTTTTTTACTCACCTGGCCTGTTCCCTGGTCCATAGATAACCCCAGGCCGACTTGCTAATTAACCAGCTCTGAGGAGCCTGCACCTTTCCCTGACCTGGGCCACTGCCATTCAAGCCTACTTCCTGGCTCACAGCAGGGGTGAAACAACCAAGTTCCACCTCAGCACCAGCAGAGACCCCTGTATCTACCCCCTGGCACCTGCTCAGCCCTCTCACCAGACTGTGAGCTTAGTTCCAGAAGACACTGGTACTGCAGCTGATTCAAAGGATCTGGAGGTCTCTTTCCCTGGCATAGCCTTCCTGGGACTGGATCTGTGTCAGGGTAACTATGGGATTGGGCTACACTTCTGCCTTGGCACAGCAGCCCCCTCCTTCTGAGCTTCTAAGCCATCTTTGGCTAGAAAATGATCTCAGCCCATTCTTTTGTGGGGTTTGCTGCTCCAGGAACTGCCCTATGGCATTATTTGGGGTTTTTTTGGAGTGATCATGTCATGAGTTCTGAAAGCTTACTGCTTTTCCTCTACCATCTTGGCTCTATCCTGGAAATCCCTTCAGTCCTATTTTCCAAGGGATGGTTTCACAAAGGAGATTGAAAAAAAAAAGGATGTTAATTAATGAGAAAGAATTAAATAGGTAGAGTGAGGGCCTAGGAAGGAAATTCTGGAACAGAGTAGAAGGCAAGAATCATTTCAGCAAAGATTTGGAGTCAGCAAACCACAAGATATCTTTTGAACATATTCCTATGGAAACAATAAAAGGGGGGGGAACAACAAATGAAACCCAGCATATTTTGTCTGTGTTAAGATAATTCAATTTCCTAACATTTCTGGTTACTAGATAGCCAGTCTGGAAGTTATAAGAAAACCTGTGTATCAATTGAAATTATCCATAACTGAAATTATTGTCTCAAGAAATGGTGTGTTCATAGTCCCTGTAGGTATGGAAGCAGAGATTAATGACTATTTTCAGGGAATGTTGTAGAGGTATTCTATATGGATATGGATATATGGATATGCACATATATACATATAGTATATGGAGGTTCAGGTTTGTATGTCCAGTGGTAGTGTGTTAGATAAGAAGATGTCTTTAGTTTGATTGAACGTCTAAGTTTAAAAATGATATGAATGGAAATTTTCTTTTTCTTCCCACTTTTTTTTCTTTTCATTTCCATCATTTCACATACCCCCAGCATTACATACACATACTACATCTTTCTGTACAAACTCAAAATTTATTCATATCTACTTATGTTCTTCCTAATATAAAGGTAGATGAGGCATTTTCCTTTCCAAGAAATAAAGAATTACGTTATGTTCTGCAATTAAATTTCACTGGTGTCATTGTTTCTGTTGAAAGGCATCCTATTAGTCACTGGACTTCTGTCTCAAAAAATTCTTAGTTTTCTTTAGAACATACTAAGGTAGTGTCATGGGTAAGAGGTGGTGGTCCTTAAGTATTATTCAATAAAAATTACACTCTCACACAGCCCAATTAGAATTAAAGTGGGCTTTTATTTGGTGCTAGGGAAAGTGAACAAATGGGAAGTTAAAGACTTCACCCCTAGGGCAGGAGTCATTAAAAATATTCTCCTATAACAGAGAAAAGGTAAAAACTTTTATAGAAGATAGATAGAGTGTCCATTTGAAAACTGTAAAGTTCCTTTTTGGGGTGGGGTGAGGGAATCTTGGATGCTTATCATATTCATGAGAGTGGAGGGAGATTTTTTTAAAATGATGGTCCTGACCTTTGAGGTTATTTCTGTTTCCTAGCTCTGGTCAAGTAGTAGCCTGACTTAATTGACCTTCCTGCTGTAGAATTTTATCTCCCCTTATTCCTTCAGTATGTCTGCCCTGATATCTAGTTGGTCAATTGAAATTTTATTAGTCCCTTGATTCCTCAATATGTCTGTCCTGTTATCTGGTTATCTTTGGTTTTGCTTCTCACAGGAGTAAGTTCTTCTCATTTATTCCAAGCCTATGTCAGGTAAGTAAGAATGTTTCAAAACAAGAAAAAAGTGAAATGTGAAAAAAATGAGGAAATGCACCCAAATCCCCATTTGTGTCATTTATAAAGAGCAACTGAGCAAAGTAGATAGCCATCCTCAGCATTGGGAAGACCTTTTTTACATACAGACTATGGGGACAGAGGCTTACTCATCTATTTTTATAGATGCCCTCGGAAGTTCCCTACACTGATGAAATCACAGGTGTGTATCTTAAAAAAAAAAAGAAGTATTATGCAAAGTTTTCAATGTTGATGGCAGCTCTTTTATTTCTCTTCCTCCATGTCATCCTTTTTTTTCATTTCCAGTCTTTACCTTTTCTCTCACTTTTCTATTTTCTTATTTCTTTCCATTTCTCCCCCTTTCTCTCATTCTTTAGCAGGGCAATTTGCACAGGTCCAAATGTTAAACAAAACTTTGGTTCATTTCATTCAGAGCAAATTATTGTTTTTTATGGCCTAATGAGGTACTGGTTAGTAAAACTCAGTAGGGAGTGGGGAATAATTCAAAGATCAAGACATACTTTCTTCTCTTGGAGAACTTATAATCGTATAAGGATCTTAAACTTGAAGAAACACAGAATTGAGTGTTAAATTTTTCATCTCTAATGTTTTCATCTTTGGGTTAAATTTTACTCAGAATTTATCTTAAGTGATAAATTTGCTTGAGAAAGTTGCTTTAGATGCTTAAAAAATCCTGGAGACAAAAGCTGCTATATATGGTGATAAGAACAGCAGAAGGTAGATACAGTTTTGTGTTCAGGAACCTAAGGAGCTGGAATTTGTTAATATGTAGTAGAAGCAATGCACATTTTTTCCAAGATAAAAGTTTTATTGACTGGAGCTGTAAAGCTGATTTAGATAGATGAAAAGAAAAAAAAAGTTCTAACCTTTTTGAATTATGAGTGTTCTACTAACCTCTTACTCTACAATTCAGTCTGTCCTTTGGGGAAAATTTAATTTTGGAGAAATTCATTTCCCTTATCTGCCATTTCAGGCCTAGGAGCTTTTACATTGTGGATTACCTTGTTTTCCTTTGCATAACCACTATTTGTTTCTGGGACTGCTTTGGGATATCTGTACCACTATTCTCCCAAGGGCTATCTTTCTGTATTGGCTAAAAGAGAGATACCTTTTATTGCCTGAGGGATACCTTTGTGGATCTTTCAGAAAGAAGAATGTGACAAATTTACTTGAATAAATACACAGCATTGTTGTGGTGATTAGCATTTAATACCAAATGGAAATTGAAAATAGGGTCTGTGAGTAGCTGTGGCATTTATTTGAAGTTGGCATATTTGCATATTCGAATGCATTGCTTTCATAAAACAATGAAATTTTTGCATAATACTTCCTTTTTTTGTTTGTTTGTTTTCTGGTGAGGCAATTGGGGTTAAGTGACTTGCCCAGGGTCACCCAGCTAGTAAGTATTAAGTGTCTGAGGCCCTATTTGAACTCAGGTCCTCCTGACTCCAGGGCCAGTGCTCTATCCTCTGCGCCACCTAGCTGCCCTATAATACTTCCTTTTACCAAATTACATAAGATTTTCCTATAGATAATCCTTTAGGAATAGACTAATTATGATACCTTTTCTTAATTGAGGACTTTTCATATAATTACATTTAATTCCCCTAAGGTTCACAGGATAAGATTTAGAACTGGAACCAATATTAGAAATCGTTGATTCCAATGATTTTATCTTACATATGAGGAAACTAAGGCAGGAAAAAATAAATATGGGTTCACACAGCAAGTTGATTATTTTTTTAAATCATAAAAGTACTTTATTATTTTTCAGTTATATGTAGAGAGAGTTTTATACATTTATTTTTTATAAGATTTTCTAGTTCCAAATATTTCTCCCTCGCTCCCTTCCCTTCCCCCTTCCCCAAGACAGCAAACAATCTGATATAGGTTATAAATGTAGAATAACATTAAACATATTTCTGCATTAGTCATGCTGTGAAAGAAGAATCAGAACAAAAGGGGAAAACTTGAAAAAAAGGGGGGAAAAAAGTAGTTCTGCTCTGAGGCATCTGTGGCTTGTGGATTCCTTACCACCCTGGGCTTGCTAACTGTACTGGGATTGCATGGCCTAGTAGTACCTGTCCTGTGAATGGTTCTCTAGCTGGCAGTTTGCTCTCTCAGCTGGTGCTGGCATGTCTCACAACTGGCCTGCTGGCCTGTCTCACAACAGGATCAAGAGGACTCAGCTGTTGGTCTGTATTGTATCCTAAAGCCTCCTACTGACTTGCCCAGACTCCACAACTGATCTGAGCTGAGCTGTGTTCTGCTCCCCTTTTCCCAAGTGATACATACCTTTCCTGAAGTCTTCTAAATTATCTCAAGTTGGAAGATTATGTCTTTCTGTCTTTTTGTAGATTCTGTAGTTCCAGAATCTATTTAGAGGCTTGATTTAATGTTGTTTTTGAAGGAAACTCAGAAGAACTCAGGCAAGTTTCTGGCTTCTCTCCACCATCTTGGCTCTGCCTCTAGCAAGTTGGTTTCTGAACATGGACTTCAACTCAGATTTCCTAACTTAAGATCTACCTTTCTGTCCAATAGGCCACATAGCTGCTTCTGCTCATTATATGTGTTCAAGCCCATACTATTTGCTTTATGTTTTCAGGCCTCAGAGGGCTAAGACTGAGGCTGTTGATTCTGTACAACTCTTATAGAAGTAAAAGTCCCAGGAACTTCATAAATGTATAAAATGGTCAACTACTTGAGGACATGATTTGTTTTTTCTTCAAGCTTATAATATTCAAGCACATAATATTCACAATAATAATTGATATTTATAATATGCTTTACTGTTTTCAAAGTACTTTGTAGGAGTTGTTTAATTGGAGATTCACAACAATTCTGAAGAAAGTAATTTCTAAATTATTATATAATTATTATTTTTTTATAAGAAAATTAAGGCTCATAGAATTTGCGACTTGTTCATTATTTATAAAATAATGTGTCAGACGTAGGATTTGAAATCAGTTCTTCTTGACTTTAAGATCTGCACTTCATCCACTAAAAACACCAATGTTTTTAGGTTTGATTCTCTTTGGTGTTTGTGAAAGTGATTTTAAAAATGGTTAGGCTGATGATGTTTCAGAAGAAATTTTGATCCTGGGTCTAGCACTACTCCTCTGACTTTAGATTAGTTAATTCCTTCTGTTATGTCATAATGGTGATATTCTGACTAATCTCAAGATAACTGTATACCTGAAAAGTAGAATGTGTAATTATCCTACTAGTTTTTCTGTCTATATCACACTGAATAACTAAGAAGCTACTTTTAGAATTAAAGGACCTGCATTCATATTATATGCCTGTAACAATTTGTATAATCTTAATCAAGATACTCAACCTTTCAACCTATCTGGTACTCAGATTCTTCACTTAAAAGTGTGTGTGTGTGTGTGTGTGTGTGTGTGTTTTGAATTAAATGGTTTATAAATCTCTTTAGCTCTAAATTTGTGATCTGTGAACAAATTCCAAATTGAATGAACTCCTTTGAACTTCTTCATCATACTTCCAAAAACCTCATCATCTTGCATTGTCACATCAGCATTGATACTCACCCCTCAACAGTACTGTCTGATCTTGGGACCTCTCTGATTGGAGAGTGAAGTGGAGATAGCTCATCTCAGAAGTTCCATTTAAAAAGGGTGCCTAGATCAGCTCTCTCTCTTTCTTTTTGTTTCTTTTTTTTCTTTTCTTTCTTTTTTGTTTGGTTTGCAGGGTAATGAGGGTTACTGACTTGCCCAGGGTCACACAGCTAGTAAGTGTCAAGTGCCTGAGGCCAGATTTGAACTCAAGTCCTCCTGAATCAAGGGTGGGTGCTTTATCCCCTGCACCACCTAGCTGCCCCACATCTCCTTATTTTCCATCCAGATGCACACCTCTTCCCTTCTCTGTCATCTATCCTTGCCGGATACCTTTCTTCTTTTCCCCTTTTTTCTTCATTTTTTTGTGTTGTCTTTCCCAATTAGATTATAAGCTCCTTAAGAGTAGGGGCTGTTTATTTATTTCTATTCACAATATTTATCACTGTGCCTGATATATAGTGGTAGTTTGATAAATGTTTATTGATTGATTATCAGTTGATTACAATTTGGAATCAGATGCACATGAATGGATATACTATATATGTACACAAATGCATGAATAGTATGAATAATATATGTATTTAAGAACATTGATGTGTTGTTTAATCATTATCTAGGCACACTATTCTCTTTCTGCAAATCATCTGCTGGTTTCTCTTTGGACCATTTTTGCCAGCAAAATATCTTCTTTCTTCAGTTCCTTAGAAAATATTTTAAAGCTCTCTCAAGCTCCCCAGTTGAGCTGTCCCAGGATGTCAGATGACATAGTGACCCTTGAAACAGGAACCTACAACCACCTTGCTTGTGTCCATGAGCCCAGTTGACATATTTTCTTTTAATAACTCATAGCTGAATGTTGAGTGATCCTGAAATTAAGGTCAGCTTCTGGTGGTTGTTTATATCAGTTGTCAGATTGTAGAATAAAAAATGGCTTTTATGGGTTTGCTTTTTTATTGTTTTCCAGGGCAATGTCACTTTTTCCTGCTCAGAACCACAAATTGTTCCCATCACGTTTGTCAACTCCACTAGCAGTTATTTGTTACTGCCCGGCACCCCCCAAATTGATGGGCTCTCGGTGAGTTTCCAGTTTCGAACTTGGAACAGAGATGGTCTGCTCCTGTCAACAGCGCTGTCAGAGGATTCTGGAATCCTGCTGCTCTACCTAGAAGATGGGATGCTGAGACTTGTTATCCAGAAAATGACAGAACGCTCCATGGAGATCCCCACAGGTATCTGATCCTTTTCATGCCCTAGTCAAATTTGTTTGTTAGTCATCAAAGTAACCTCAGGTTATTTGGCAAAGAGTTCTGATGCCAATTTAAGGGGAGAGCTGCCCATCACAGAGACAAGTGATCACTCCAATGTTCCTTCTTCAGGATTCTTTTCATCTGAATTTTAGCCTTTAGGAATGGCAGCCAATCCATCAATGTACAAGTGTACATTGTTAAGACCCTTTACTGCTGTATTTTAACATTATTTTAGTTATTAATTGTGTGCCAATATGTCCAATGTCATACTGTGTGACATGGTAGTGTACCATGGTAAAGAAAAATGAAAGGAAGGAAGGAAATTTCAGGTTTAAAGCTGAAGCAGATGATGATAATGATGATGAAGAAGCCATTTCAAGTCATACATTTCAATCAATAGCGTGAGATTTCATTGTGACCTGCTGTCAGAGTATTGTTCATGGTTCATAAGCATACTCTTTTAAAATATTATTTCTATTTTTATGACAGCCTTTTATTTCCCCCTTTAAACAAATGTTATTTTGTTTTAAAAAATAACTATTTTTTCAATTAGCATTTATTTTTCTTCCTCTCATCTCCCTCTGTCTGGGTTAGAGAGAAAAAAGATATCTTTCTAACTTATAAGCATTTTTGCTTTATATATTCATACCCATTTTATGGATTATTTATTAGAAGAGATGTATAATGTTCTGCTGAAGATGACAACAGAAATAAGAAATGTGGCCATAACCGTAGCTTTGCATTTTCTACTTCAATTTTTATTAGCTTCATTTGAGTCTACTACTTGTTTAATCTTTTCTCCATGTAAATTAGTGTTGGCACAGGGTTTACTGACATAGTTGGTGAGGACTCAGGGTGGAGGGAGGGCTTCCTCTTTTCTGATGTATGGGTATCTCCTTGAATTGTACTTCCTTCAAATGGCATTTATAGTGTTCTCTTAAATTATGGAGAAAAAATTTAAAGACCCTGAAAATGGTGTCATCTTTCTACACACTGAACACTGAGTAAAGTGACCTATTTTTCTTTTAATTTAAGCTTCATCTCTGATCATGTGACCTTGGTTAATTTATTTCAATTTTTTATGCCTTACCATTCAAATAATAGCTGCTTTTATTTATCCAGCAAGAAATGAATTGAGAAACACCATTAATACTTCTCTGAGCTAACTAATCAAATGTTAACACAGTGGGTTCTTTTTTATTCAACATTTTTAATTGAATGATTAAAGTCCACTAAAGATCTATTTTGATACCTTGCTATTATGTAAAGTTGATATGGGATCCTTAAAGTCTATGCTAATGGAGTGGTCTGGCAGGTCCTACCAAGCTGGAAAGGTTTTGAATATTTGCCAGCTGATGGAGTATAAATCTATTTTTTGGGGACAAGCTTAATGAAAGGAGTCATTTCACTGACGTGGCGATAGGGTCATAAAGATTTTAGCCAAAATAATACTTGAAGATAATCTACTAAACTTATAGGTTGGCAAGTGCATTGATGGAATAAATACCAACAAGGATGAAACCACAGATCCCTAAAAGTATTACATTATTGACATAAGTGTTATGTACATAACCCTGTGGTAGGTTCTGAGAGAGATTTAAAAAAAAAAAGAAATGTTAAGTTTTGGTTCCATCCTTCCAGAAGTTTCTACTTCTAGATTGTCTCCCATGTAGAAAATGGGTAAAAATGAAGTTCAGAGGAATGAAAAATCACGGTGGTAATGGCTTAGGGTAGCCACATGGAGGAGAATGGATCTTGAATAAAGAATAAGATATAGATTTGTGGAGAAGGAAGTAAGGCCTTCTGTGTCAGGGAAAAAAAGCATGGCAAAAGCTTGAAAAGAGGAAAAAATATGGTGGGTTTGGAGGAATAATGGAAGGATAGCCTCATTGGAGAAAAAAAGTTGAACAGTGAAAGACCAGATATATTATACATTTAGATGTAACAGATAGACTTGGGCTGGAATATGGAGGTACTGTGACCTCTCTTTAAAAATCATGAACTTGAGTTGTTAGACATAAGAAGAATTTCCTCTACCCAGAAGGATTTATTTTTTAAATAACTTTGTCCCATTTTAATTGGATGAAGGTTCCCCCAATAAACTAATCAAACATTTATTAAGTTTCTCCTATAAACATGACACATAAATCTGGGTATTGGGGCTACAGTGCCAAACACAAAACTGTATTTGCCGGGAAGGTGATCTCAGTATAGCAGGGAAGACAATATAAAAATAAATATTTGTCTAAAAATGCAAACAAAGCAGATTTAAGTCTCTGGGGCTGGGGAGGAATGAAGGCCTCAGGCAAAAGGTGGTACTTCAGAGGTCCTTAAAGTATCTTTTTCAAGAGGTAGAGGAAAGAAGAGAAAATGTTGCAGCCAATGAAAAGGCAAGAAACCAATTTCAGGGTTTTTATAAGTCTCAGGTCAAACTTCCTGAATAAACAAAGAAAAGTTAAAAAGTTGACTCCAGATTGTCTGTTCCTAATTGGGGAGATTCTCAAACATGGAGTCTTGTAGGCCCCAGGTAAAAAATGCAATTTTAATATCATATGGGCCCTTGTGGTACTTTTCTCCAAAACATCCAGGTGCTAGTTGTATTATTAAATGCACCTGAGTCCATTAAAGCAATTTTATGACTGGAAGAAAAACTTGTTAAGGCTGTCACACTCCCCCAGTGCCTGACAAAAAGGAAAAAGAAAGCCATCCACCCCCTCTTATCTACCTTATGAAAATTACTCAAGTAAAAAAGATTTTTTTCTTAATTAGCAATATAGTTCTGCTAACATCTGGCAAGGAATCTAACTGTATACTACTTGCATTGTGCATTTTCTCCGTTTGGGAAATGGTGAACTTCCTGGTCATTTCTTCTAAATAGCTAAAGGCTTTTTCTTTGCTTCCCAAAGCCTAGATTGCTGCCATAGGGACTTATTTACTTTTTAGGAGGAACACATTTTTTTTGTCTAGATTTAAAAACCCAGGATATCATCACTATCTAGAGATAGTCTGAATATAGACAACTTGGTAGGCTCCATTTCCTTAATTGTCAAATGGGAATAATAATATCTACCTCTCAGGGTTGTTATGAGAATAAAGGGAGAGATAATATTTGTAAAGCACTTAACGTAGTGCCTGGCACATAGTAGGGGCTTATCAAATGCTTATTTCCTCCCTCCCTCCTTTTCTTCCTTCCCTCCTTCCGTCCTTCCTTCTTTCCTTTGAGTACTTGAGGAATTATTTGGGCAACAATTTTGTATAACATGTAAGTCAAGTAAATGGCCTCCATTATTTGCAAAATACAAGAGAATTTTTCCTTTTGTTTCAATAGGTAAAGTTTTAAGTAATTTTAGTTGTGCCACTGATGTTGCTGTCTCATAATAAGTGGAAATAATCAGCAAAATATTAGTGTGGATAGACTAGGAATCAAGATGCCCAAGACATCAAAGACTTGCCCAGATTTTCTATAGCCCATGAAAGAGAGAGAGAGAGAGAGATGGAGAGACATAGAGACAGAGATAGACATAGAGACAGAGATAGACACAGAGAGAGAGACAGAGAGAAACAGGCAGAGAGACAGAGATAGACAGACACAGACATAGACCCAGACAGAGACAAACAGAGAAAGGAAGAGACAGAGAGACAGAGATAGAGAGACAGAGGACAGAGCGACACAAAGAGTGAGACAGAAACACAGAGACAGACACACAAAGACAGTGTAATGAGGGAGGGAGAGAAGGAGGGGGAGTTGGAGGGAAGGAAGGAAGGAGTGAGCCTAAGTTATGCTATAGGGAAAAAAAAAAACTGCAGTGGAATAGTTCTGAAACTTTGATTCTTATTTCCAGTCTTTCAAATGGTGTACATGACTTAATGTTATTTTGGGATCTTTCCATTGGAAATAAAAAACAAATAAAGAAGCAAAAACTAAATTCATTCTCATAATAGTAGTTACCTTAATTTAGTTATTAAAGTGGATGAAGTAACAAGAAGTTAAATCATATAATGAAAGCCGTCTTCTAATTTTTTTTTGTTCTATTGTTTTGTTAAAAATTGAATTCAGGGGCAGCTAGGTGGCACAGTGGATAAAGCACCGGCCCTCGATTCAGGAGTACCTGAGTTCAAATCCGGCCTCAGACACTTGACACTTACTAGCTGTGTGACCCTGGGCAAATCACTTAACCCCCATTGCCTTGCAAAAAAAAAAAAAAAAGAAAAAAAATTGAACTCAGTTTTTCCCCCCTCTTCTAACCGTTATGTGACCATTAATAGCATATATTTCTGGAACCTCATCTGTTGTCATTTTTTAAACTTCCTATCTGAGAAAAATCTGTCTTATGTCTTTATCTAAATGATTCTTTTGACTTATAATAGGATCATAACATCATAGGCTTAGAGTAAGACGGTACCTTAGAGACCATGTGGTCATTCAAGCTTCCTCATTTTACAAATAAAACAATGAGACAGAGATGTTTTATAAGATCAATTGGGTAAAAAGTTACAGTACTGGAACCCCAATAGGTTAAGGAAAACTAAAATGTTTAAAGATGGGTTTAATATTTGAAGTTTACATAAAACTATGGGAAGTATGTCACCCTGAGTCCATACCTTGGTACCACTATTAGTGACAGAATGAACTTCCTTGAGATATAATGGGCTCACTCATTCTAGAGGTATGAAGTAAAGTTTAAATAAGTATTACTCACATGTAATATCTATTATAAACAAAACTCCTAAAAGACTTATTAAATAGGGTTGCTAATAATAAATTAATTGATGGTCAGTGGTTTCTCTTGGTAACCAAAGACAACAAGGGAGACTCTGAAACACCCCAAATCAGGTGTGTACCTTCTGACACGGAATTCTTCTGATAAGTGGAACTCAACTCTGATTGTTGGACATTTAATGAAGAGGTGGGCTAAATCTTCAGCTCCTACTGCAAATGTGATTTAATCCTGAGGCTCTACAGCTTCAAGGCATCTAAGCAGGGGAAGCCATTTCCATTCAGACCCTTCTGGCTAGTTTTCTCCTTCATAAACTGGATTACACTATTATTTAATTAGGATTAAAGGGATGAAGTACAAGGAGACCTGTCCCAAGGATGAGACTCACTTTTTCTTTAGGGTCCCTGCCTTATTTTTGTTTATTCAATAAACAAAAGAATTCCTACCCAGGTTTGACTTGGTTCTGGGAGAAGATTACCTTACTCAGTTATAGCTAGCAGAGACTAAAGGGTCTTTTTAGGAGTGGGGTGTTAACAAAAATAGGAGGAAAAAGGAGGCATCAAAAATTAATAGTTAGTTATTAATATAATAACATATTAATTTCTCATAACAGAAGAATTCCTGTAGTGGAGAGGAAATTGAACAAAACTTAAAATTCTAAGATTCTGCCATACTATGAAATCAGGAACAAAACCTAGTACACCTAAATGAAAACATAAATGAGAGATGGGAAAGTTTCAAGAAAGAATAACTACAACAAAGTTGACATGTTTAGATTTTATATTGTAAATAATGGTCCACTAATCCTTGTCAAAAGAGGAGTCATATTCTGTTCTGTCACATGACAAAAGGGGCAAACCAGTTATATGATTTACATATAAAATCATATAAGATCAGATGATTTAGAACTAGAAGGGAATTAAGTGATCATCTATTCCAAGCTTCCCCTCCTTTTGCTGATGAGTAAATCAAGGCTCAAAGAACTAAATAATTTCCTCAACATCAAGCAAATCAGAAATAACATAACCCAGGTGTGATAACTCCAAAATTTGACATGTTTCCTCTACTAATATCGTTTGACTTTGTAGTGGGTACAGAGAATTAACAAAATCTGTTATACATCCAAATGTCTATAAAACTGTGTATACCCTTTGATCCATCGGTATCCCAAAGAAATTTTTTTTAAAAAGGAAAAGGATCTATATGTACAAAAATGTTTATAAACACTCTGTTTGTGGTGGCAGAGAACTAAAAATTGAGGACATGCCTATCAAGTGGAAGGGACACTCTTTCAAACTTTAGGTTTTTAATGCTGTGGTTTTTTTCAGAGCTAGTTTTGGGAATTGTAAGTTTTTATGCTTCCAAGTTAAGCTTACATAAGGAGAGATGTCGTCATTTCTTTCCTGGTGTGTGCTCTGGTCTTTACAGAGGAAGGAACCTTGTTCTCCTGCAGCCATAAGTGCTATCACTCCTATTAGCTCTAGTACTGAGACTTGGGCTCCCATGCTCCCCCGTGACCAAAAGAGTGTTTTTTTCTTCCTTGGAATTGAGACCTGGGCCCCTTGGTCCTTGTGAATGACCACAAGCAATCTTCTCCACTCTGCAACTGTGACTAGGCTACTACTCCTCTGAAGCCACATGTATTAATGCTTCTCTTTGCTCTGGAATTACAACCCAGAACTGCTTTATAGGCAAAGCAATGTGGTCCTGAAAGCTTCTGAAGCTGCTGTTGCAGCTGCTGCAGCTGCCTTCCCAACCTGCTGCTGGCATTGCTAGGATGTGGTCTGGGCTCTTCCTTGGGATCTACCACTTCCCTGATGTGACAGACCTTTTTTGCTCACCTCCTAAGTTTTCTTGGTCTGAAAATTTGTTTCACCCTGACTTTTTGTTGGCTCTGCGACCCCAGAATTCAATTTGAGGTGCTATTTTAAAGTTATTTGGAGGGGAATTTTTGGGAGTATGTGGGAGTTTCTACTCCACCATCTTGGCTCCCTAAATATATACTTTCAACCACTATCACTTTTATATTCTTTGGGTAGATAGGTTGGTTTATAAGGAGGCACTATTCCAACTTCGCCACCACCTTTTCATCTTCTTCTTTACCCTCATGAACCTCAACTTAATTCTTCTTCTTCTTCTTCTTCTTCTTCTTCTACTACTACTACTACTACTTCTACTACAGCTGCTAACACTACTACCACCACCACTGCTGCTGCCATCCCTACTACTACTACTACTACTACTACTTCTAATTCTATTTCTACTACTTTGATGATAACTGGCAATGATGATAAAATAGCTAGCATATTTGACAGAACTTTAAATTTTTCAAAGTACTTTACAAATTCTATCTCATTTGATCTTCACAAAACCCTGAGTGTTAGGTGCAATTTTTATCCCCATTTTACAGATGGGAAAATGAAGACAAACAGGTTAAGAGACAAGGTCGATGTCACACAGCTACTATAGAAGTTGAAATTTGAACTTAGGTTTTCCTGACTATAGAATCAGAGCTCTATCCACTGTACAATCTGGCTTTGATTCAGAAAAGCTCCCTCTATCTCTTGGCATTCACAGAATTCTGGCAGGAGACCTGAGAAAAAGAAATCCTTGTAAGGAAAGAGTTCAGAAATTATTCAATCAAAGGAAGAGTTTATTGTGTTTTTGTGATGAACACAAATTATACCTTCCTTGACCCACTAGACCAAGATTTTTTAACTTTTTGGGGATTATGAGTACCATCTAAGAATAATATTTTAAAATATATAAAATAAAATACAGAGGATGACAAAGTAAACTAATTATATTGAGATAAAAAGGCATTTTTCCCCCATCTAATTTCATGGGCCTCCAGAAATCTGTTTAAAGAATTCTCAAGTGAATATAGACTCCCATTATGAAGCCCTCCCCACTCCCACAGACCTAGAATATTTCCCCCTTTATATTATGTTTCCATTCTTGTCTATTCAACTAGAATGTAAGTCACTGGTAGGAACTTATGCTCTTCTAAGGCATTTTGTTTTGCAAAGTAGAGAGAAAATATCTTATAATCCCTAAATACATTTGGATTGACTGAAAATCAGATTAACTAACTCAGGAAAGTTTAGATACTAAAGCTAAAGCAAGACTGAACTTTCTCTATTGCAATCTCAAATTTTGAGATTGTTTTAATGCAGTTTTTGATTAGACAATAATATCAGATATTTAGTTGCAACAAACACCAATATTTTCTATATTTAAGTCAAATACTTCTTTTTTTCTTTTCTTTCTGTCTTCCTTCCTTCCTCCTTTCCTTTCCTTTCCTTTCCTTTCCTTTCCTTTCCTTTCCTTTCCTTTCCTTTCCTTTCCTTTCCTTTCCTTTCCTTTCCTTTCCTTTCCTTTCCTTTCCTTTCCTTTCCTTTCCTTTCCTTTCCTTTCCTTTCCTTTCCTTTCCTTTCCTTTCCTTTCCTTTCCTTTCCTTTCCTTTCCTTTCCTTTCCTTTCCTTTCCTTTCCTTTCCTTTCCTTTCCTTTCCTTTCCTTTCCTTTCCTTTCCTTTCCTTTCCTTTCCTTTCCTTTCCTTTCCTTTCCTTTCCTTTCCTTTCCTTTCCTTTCCTTTCCTTTCCTTTCCTTTCCTTTCCTTTCCTTTCCTTTCCTTTCCTTTCCTTTCCTTTCCTTTCCTTTCCTTTCCTTTCCTTTCCTTTCCTTTCCTTTCCTTTCCTTTCCTTTCCTTTCCTTTCCTTTCCTTTCCTTTCCTTTCCTTTCCTTTCCTTTCCTTTCCTTTCCTTTCCTTTCCTTTCCTTTCCTTTCCTTTCCTTTCCTTTCCTTTCCTTTCCTTTCCTTTCCTTTCCTTTCCTTTCCTTTCCTTCCCTCCTCCCTCCCTCCCTCCCTCCCTCCCTCCCTCTCTCTCTCTCTCTCTCTCTCTCTCTCTCTCTCTCTCTCTCTCTCTCTTCCTTCCTTTCTTTCTTTCTTTCTTCCTTTCTTCCTTTCTCTCTTTCTTTCTCTCTTTCTCTCTTTCTCTCTCTCTCTCTTTCTTTCTTTCTGCTTCAATTAAAAGCAGCTAAGAGGATAATGGAAAGCCACCTTGGAAAAATTCTAAGGGATAGAAATTATTTTGTGAAAGAAGGGTTGGTGCTGATTTTTCACAAATAATTATTAAACACCAATGGTTTGCTAGGATTTGTGCCAGGGCACAGAATGAACCATGCTTGAGAGAGCAAGCACTAATTAGAGAAAGGCCAGCAGAGATCCCAGTGGTAGTATATATGGTTGTATAAGGCACATCTCACTATGATGGAAGTATTCACCCTGATTAATACTGGCAGCCAGATGGTTACAGGCTACAACTCAGTAATTAACATAGCTGCTCCCAAAATGTTACCCTTTTTCATACAAGCCATTTGTATATAGCTACCATCTGTACATCAAGTAAACATGACTAGTCTATGAACTCTCTCCTCTCCTACAATTGTCACTAACTAAATGCCTTCTTGTTTTAGCTAAGATAACATTGATGAGACAATCCCATTAGTGAGGGTAAATAGAGAGGTTCAGCACTATAACTGTCACAACAGACTGTATGATTATATTCAAAGTTGAAAGTCCCAACCTGGATTCTCTGATTAAAAACCTCAAGTGATGCTTCTTCCAACCCTCACTCACAGGCAAATTCAGCAAACTCCTCAAACTGCAAAGCTGTCTTAAATTATAAACAAATCTAAAATTTTTTGACTATGTAAAAGAAAACAATTGCAATATGATTAATATTTCATTCATTGAACATTTGTTATTTGTTTTCTGGTAAAGAGCACTATGCTAGGCACTATGAAAAATTAAAATTTTAGATGAGCTCTGTCTCTGTCTTCATGGATTTTAAAGTCTAGTAGAGGGTTAAGACAACTATAGAAAACCAAGAATGATACACAATAGGGATAGTGACAGGATTGGTGATTTCAGTGATATGGAGAATGCACAGATAAGGAAATTCCTTCTAATAATGCAAACTGGCACTTTCTATGCTACTTATATTGTGACAGACTGCTTTGAGTTCAGAGAAGTTAAGTGACTAGCTCAAGGTCAAACAGTCAGGATATCATTACAAGGGTTTTCTCCCTTTTCTTCCTGGTTCCTCATCTGGCTCTCTATCCATTATAGCAGGTTGTATTTTAAATTCATAATTAATGAATTTAAGAGAAGAGATGCCAGGTGAAGAAGTTCTATGTGAAGTCCAAGGGGAAAAGATTTATTGACCACAAAAATTAGTGAAGACTTCTTGGGAGTGTATTTGAGTTGACCCTTAAAGGATGAATAGGTGAAGAAAGGACTGGAGGACATTCCAACAATAGCATCATTAAAGGAAAGGATATGAGAAAGCACAGATTGTATCCAGTGACAGCGTACTATTATTTGGAACATAAGAAGAATAAAGGAGAAATAACATTTTTAAAAAGCTGGAAAAATAAATGGTGTCTTGAATGTCAGGAAAATAAATTTAAACTTTATTCAAAGGGAACCGCTGATTCATTGATTGACTAATAGATTGTGTGATTATTATTTTTTTCATTAAGAACTCAGCTAAGAGTACAATTTCAAATGGGTCTATTCAGTAATTATGCAAAACTTTTGCTACTCTCCCAAATTTTCTACTTTGCAACTGATTTTTACATTTTTATGTCACATTCTGTCTTTGGTACAATCTTTAATTTTTGCTTTGCTGGTATTCTATATTCACATTAGGAAAACAAAAAAGTGTCAGTAATCTCCCATTCTAGCCAAAAACAGTACCTTGATATTTGAGCCTGTTTGGTAGCAGTGTTTTTATCTGTCTAGTTCAGAAAGTTCTCTTAAATAGGTCATCTTCTGACTAGTGAAATTTAATGAATACAAGCACAATAAATGATCTATATGATTGACTGTCATATGATTACTTTCATTATTAAGAAAGAAAGTTATCTTTTAATGTATTGATTCTGTCATCTTCTTCGGGAAGAAGATCCAGGATGTTTATAGATGATATCCCAAAAGTCACCGTACAGTTTTAGACTATTTTAAATTAAGAATTTGGGGATCCCTGCATAGTTAAACCAATCAAAAAGCATTTAATGACTTCCAATAATAAGCAAAATCACTATGTTAGGTACAGGGGGAATACAGTATCTGAGTTTTAAGAACTTTTGTAGGGAGGCAACAATCTGTGTGTATGTGTGTGATTTTGTATGTAGTGGTTTTGTGAATACATTGAGGTATACTAATCACATTGGTAGTGTGGGGATATGTGGAGAATTGTAGCCCTTTCTTATATGGCTTGAAAAATCCCTGGTTGTTTTGGTATTTTGTTTTTATAATTTTTTGGCTATGATTTCATATGTTTCTTTATGGTATGACTTAGCAGAACTATATTGGTGAATCAGAGAAGCTATTGAGTATCATTTGTGAGAAACTCCTTAGAAGTATCCCTGATCAGTGTAAAATGAAAAGAGGTATTTGTGACCAAAAGTTTTAGTATATGTATACATACACACATACATACATACATACATACATACATACATACATACATACATACACACTCACATATGTATATATTTATGTATATACATATATACATAATAAACATGATATATACATGTATATACATATAGAAACAGAAAAGTATATAGACATTTATACCATATACTTACATGTTTATATTTTGGGGTACCCTCTATATAGCTTTTCAATTCAAATAAATTCAATAAACACTTAATAAGCACCTGTTATGTATATAATTAAATAAACTTGTCTATCTATATATATAGATGTTTCTTTTTAAAAATTCAACATAAAATTATCTTGTGCTATCCCTCATTCTAGTTGATTTTTGAAATTTGCATAAATTTTCATCAAGGGATGCTCACTGACTGCAAGGACTACACTTGGATTTCTAGTCTTATGATCACTCAGAGAATTAGATATTGATGAATTAATGAAAATTTTAATGTGATCCCAAAATAAATACTTTATTGGAGATACAGGTGACTGAGGTGGTTAGATAAGCAAGAGGACTTCCTTTATTGATCACTTTCTCCAGCTTTTAAATAGGGATAATGATAGTACTTATGTCATGGAATTGTTGTGCAGAATAAATAAGATAACATATGTACAGCACCTAGTCCAGTGCCTGAAATATAGTAGATGCTTAATAAGTGTGCCCCTCCTTCCCCCCTTCTGAGAATATGTCATCTAGAAGCTATTGCAAGTGCAATGCATAATGACAGGATGATCCATCTTGCTAAAATTAAACATTTAACAATTCAAACTTTACATAACTAAATGTATAAGAAATATAAAGAATTAAGTTTTATAATTTTTTCAAAAATTTGTAGTTTTATACTTTTGAAGTCTCAAAAAATAAAACTGCAGCAAGACTTTTAGGGCACTCTCTACATATGTTTTCAATTCAATAAATTCAATAAACATTTATTAAGCACCCAAAATGTGACAGGCTGAGCCATTACTAGTCATTTTAACTTATTTCTTGCCAATGGAATCTGATGACTCTGGAGGAAAGAGTGGGACTGATGACTTTGCATGGATGGCTAAGTCCCCTAAACCAATTCATTTGCAAGTCAAAACATCACCTTCCTGATATCACTGGTCCTCTTCTAGAACTGATGGACAAACAACAATGTTACAGGCACTATGCTAACCACTGGGGACTCAGAAAGAGATAAAATATCGTTTTTGTCCTCAAGGAGGTTAAGAATCTAATTTGAAAAACAACATGTATGTATGTATGTATGTAGTTTGAGACATGAATATGCAGATATGTATTTGTATACACATTAAAGACACATGTGTGTGTAGAGATATATCAAGCTATATACATCATAAGTAGGAAATAATTAATATATTTAAGGCACTGCAATTAAGAGGGGTTGGGCAAAGCTTCTTGTTGAAGGTAGGAATATAATTGGGACTTAAAGGAAGCCAGGGTCAATGTTCATAGCAGAGGAGTGAGAGTGTTCAAGGCATGGATGATAGCCAGAAAAAAATCCTAGAGCTAAAAAATCGAGTGTCTTGTTCATGGAACAATTAGAAGGCCAGGGTCAGTAGGTGGAAGAATACATGTTAGGGAATAAATTGTAAGACTGGAAAGATAGGAAGGACTTAGGTGATGAAGGGCTGTATCAATCTGTGTCTATATTTCTATCTGTATCTATCTATCAACTGATACAAAAGACATTTCTTGAGCTTAAAGACCTCACGATGTAATGGGGAAAAATAACAAACACACTCACACACACACATATAAAGCTATAAACAGGACAAATAGGAAATAATTGAGAGGGAAGGCACTAGAACTAAGGAAAGTTTAAAAATGGTTCCTATAAAAGATGAGATTTTATTTGAAACACTTGAAGGAAGCCAGAGAACCTGAGGGGAAGATGTGAAGAGGTAAAGTACAGCCAGCTTGGGGGTGAGTCCAAGAAAATGCCTGGAGCCATCAGTATTATGTCACAGAAGCTGCAAAACAATGTCACTTTTGGACTTCATTAAAGAAGACAGACTAAGTAGAAGCATGATAGTGATAGTGACTTCCAATTTTTGCTTGGTCAAACCACATTTTGAGGCTTTTCTTTAGCCCTGACCGTTACATTTTAGTTAGGCTACTAACCAACTGTTCCATGTCTATGGAAGACCAGCATTTCATATAATACCACCCTTAATTGAAGAGACTACAACTACTTTGCCTGAAGTTTTGAAGACTTAGGGGGTACTTCTTTACTGATCCCATTGTCTTCAAGTGTTGCTCTGAATGACATCCCCTAGACATTCCACCCCACCCCCACCCACCGCATGCCCCTTAAAAGCTCAGACCACTGACTGGACGTTTCAAAGAGAAATATATCTGCTTAATGTAAAGGGGGAAAACATACCTAGAAATTAGAATTGTCCCAAAGTATAAGATGCTGTCTTTGAAGGTTGGGAGATCCTCTCCTTTGAAATTCTGAAACATAACCTGTGGCAACACTTATCAACAGTTTGGGGGTGGGGACAATATTATGCATTCTAAGATAAGAATGAGATGGCCTCTGAGCACTATCCCCTCTTTGAGATTCTATAATTATTATTATTAAAACAAAGGCATGGTTCCTTGGAATGGAATGGGAAAGGAATGGGGCGTATAATTGTCCCTTACATTTATCTGGAAGGTAATAAGATCTGAGTTCAAATATGGTCTCAGACACTTAACCCTCATCACCTCTTTTTTTGAAATATAAATTCCCTTGCCAGCATCCTTAACAATGAGGCATCTAGTCTTCATGAAACTCTAGTCAGGGTATTCACTTCTTGATGAGACAATATAGGCATTTTTAATTGTTAGGAAGTTTTTGTTTTTTTCTTTTCAATTACATAACAGAATCTTCAGCCTTTCAATTTCTATACCTTGGTGCAAGAATAAAACTTGGTCCCTTCTCCTTAGGGACCAACTGAAAAAAGTCACAGCCCTATTCCATGGGAAAAGCCTTCATATAATTGAGGATAATGATCCTAGTCTCCTAAACCAGCTCCTTTCCAGGCTATATATTCCCAGTCACTTTTGACAATGTTAATATAATATCATTTCTTAGTCACTTCCCTTTGCACTTTTTTTTTTTAGTGAGGTAATTGGGGTTAAGTGACTTGCCCAGGGTCACACAGGTAGTAAGTGTTAAGTGTCTGAGGCCGGATTTGAACTCAGGTTCTCCTGAATCCAGGGCCAGTGCTCTATCCACTGCGCCATCTAGCTGCCCCCCTTTGCATTTTCTTAGTCATTTCCCTTTGCACTTGCTTCTAAGTTATCATTGGCCTTCCCAAAATGTGTTATCCAGTGTGAAAAACAATGTTGCAAAAATGTTCTTATCTGATGATGTCACCTTTTTTCTTCCACATATGACATACAGAGTGACCAAAGTTGGCATTGGTCTGGGATGACATAGGAGACCAATAAAAACACCAAGAATTTGTTGCGACATTCTTGTTGTGAGTAGAGAATCAGAATCTGGTAGCTGGCATGTCCCTTAATGATTTCCTAAGTTATGATTTGACTGCCAAATTTGACAATTTCATTTATCTCCATGAGGTTGGATCAATAGTTGGAAAATTATGGTTTTTTATATCACTTTGTATAATGTTTCATCTACTGGAATGCTAACCAAAAGCTTCCCGAGTGATTTTTCACATGAGGTACCTCTAGTAGCATCACTTTTCTTTGGGATTTTTTGCCCTAAAGGAAAAAAAAACAACACACCTCAATAACAGACCAGATCAAGAGAGGAAAAGTAGGCTTTTTCTGCTACATTTAGCTTGAGATTGGTAAAAAGGGGAAAATATATCTTGTTATTTTTAAATGTTTTAATAATTTCATAGGCTTGGATTTATGAATAGTGCTGAAAGAGCTATTTTTTTTTCCCCTTGCCAACTTGTGTGCTATCAGGGTTGGATTATCCCATATGGTGTGTTGCAGTGCTTTGATTAAAGTCTTTTGGTTTACACAACTAGGTTTTCTTTAGGTGTGAATACCTGAAAGAAGAGCTTGATTTCCCTATCAATTATTTTTGAATCAACAAATGCAGTATTCTTCAATCCAAACAATTAAACACATTGGCTTACAAATTAAGCCTGTATTCAGTTTAATTTATCAGACAATTGTCCTTGCTGTGTGCAATGCAATGTCCTAAGAGCTAGAGATAAAATGATGAGAAAGAATTACATAAATACAATCTCATAAATTATTATAACTTGCAAGAAGGATGTGACTGAAGTACCAAGATTGGACCATAGGAAGCTTTAAACTCCTCTCTGGATTTCCCTTTCATGGCTTAAAATCAAATGAACAAATATGAAAATAAGTGACTCTGGTCAGGTTCTAGTAAATTATCTTTAAATCTGGACAGGGTAACCACACAGAGATTGATAGTTGAACAAGCCTGACCTTTCCTAATTCATGTGCAACAGAAGTGCCCAGGATTTTGTAAACAGAATGATTGGAATGGATTTCTTCTGTCGATTGCTATAAAAAGCTATAGAGAGCTTTTAATCCACTGTTATTTTTGTTGTTGCTCAGTCATTTCAGTTGTATCTGACTCTTTATGACTCTGTTTGAGGTTTTCTTGGCAAAGATCCTGGAGTAGTTTGCTGTTTCCTTCTCTAGCTCATTTAACAGATAAGGAAACTGAAGCAAAGAGGGGTAAGCGACTTGCCCAGGGTCACACAGTCTGTGAGTATCTTAAATTGGATTTGAACTCATGAAGATGAGTCTTCCTGATTCCAAGCCCAGGGCTTTTTCTAATGCACCACCTAGTTTCCTCTTTAATTCACACAGGTGTCTTAAAAACTTCTCAGACAGTACCTCTGCTTCTTATCTCCATGTCATCTTTTGCTTCAAGGTTTGTTCTGTGGTTTTCTGCCCTTCATCCTCAAACCATTTATTTGTGCTTAATCTCTTATAACCCCAAATCATTAAATTTAGCTTATTGATTTAGACAGTAGATTAGATTTGTATATTTTCTAACACTGAATACAAGACTCACTATGAGGAAGTGAATGGTTGAAAGACCTGCTTCTACTTTCCATTTTGGTTTCATTGCTAGGAAGACTTGATACTATGTAATATTCTGAAGGCAAGTTTGCTCAATCATAAAATTCTGTGTTTCCTTACTCATCTTTGTGTTTTTTTTTCCTTTTAATTAGCAGAGGGGAGCTATTCACTTTGGTTAAAAAGGGGACAGCATATTTAGGGGTCTGTGTGTGTGTGTGTATTACATTTAAAATGGTTTAGGAATATTCTACAAATAAAACTTTATGATAACTTATGTTTACATAGCAGAGCGACCCCCTCTACAAATACTTATAATGCATCTATCATATATACAGAGTGTTTCATACCATTTGGGTACTAATCTCTTATGTAGATCTATTTAAATTGTTATGCCTTTAAGAGTTAGGAGTGACAACTTGTAGTTGATTGAATATCAGAAATACCTGTAACTCATTGTGTTCCTGCCTCATCATCTGCATCCCTATGATAAGGGCACAGACCCAATCCTTGATTAATGATAAAAAAATTATGTCTTTTGGGGAGCAGCTAGATGGCACAGTGGGTAAAGTGCACCGGCCCTGAGTTCAGGAATACCTGAGTTCAAATCTGGCCTCAGACACTTGACACTTACTAGCTGTGTGACCCTGGGCAAGTCACTTAACCCCCATTGCCTGCAAAAAAAAAAAAATTTGTCTTTTTATGAGGTACCTTACATGGTATATTTCTAGATGAGGAAACAATATCAGAATGTTTCAATAGCATATCCAAGACCATCCAACTAATAAGTAGAAGAGGTCAGATTTAGTCCTGGACTTCTGATTCCATTTTCTGGGCTCTTTCCAGGAAAAGGGAGAAATTACAGGCAGTTCTGTCACAGAGTGGGGGAAATGATGTGATTTTCTACTTCACCCCTCCCAATATCAATCACAACCTCTTTTCCTCCTGTCTTATATCTTTTCCAGGAAACAACCTGAATGATGGCTTGTGGCATTCAGTTAGCATCAATGCCAGAAGGAACCGCATGACTTTGACACTGGATAATGATGCAGCATCGGCTGCACATGAAACTACTCGGCTGCAGATTTACTCTGGGAACAGCTACTATTTTGGAGGTATGTTACCCAGCTTTTCAGAAAGAAACCAATGGGGGAGGCAAGCATTTGGGTTTTATTTCATTATTAGAACCTTTATTTCCATATTTTTATTTGCCCTGCTTTTCCCCTAAATATTAGCAAACCATTTTTCACTAGAGAAAATAAGGATCATCTGAGACCAGAGCAGGGTACAAAGTAGATTTAGCAATAAATAGCTGCTGTTGTTACCTGAGGCTAATTAATAATGGTTAAAATTTAAAGTGTTTTAAATTTTGAAAAACACTGTATATATTATCTCATTTGATTCTTACAAGTGGGAGATAATTGCTATTATTTTCACATTTTACAGATGATGAAATTGATACTAAGAGAGGTTAAGGGCCCATACTAGAGTCCCAAAGCTAATAAATATCTAAGACAGAATTTGAGTTCCTATCTTCTTCATTCGCAGTCTAATATGCTATCTACTCTACTCCTTAGCTGGGACAGTCTCAGCAAATATTCAGAAGAAGAAACTCAGCTAAAAATTTGACCACAACTCAGGAGGTCATAGTATTGATTGTGCCATATGCAACACAGTCCCCTTTTAAGGTCATTAACAATTTTACTAATCCACTGTTGTGTGAGGTTATAACTGATAATTGGCATCCTAAAGGTATCCTTCAGATGAGCTATAAAAACCAGAAAAATTAATAGAGAGAGATTCTCCCAAACCCTCCTACCACATACCTCATTTTGGCAGCATTTTTAGTAATTTCTTTTCTTTTTTTTTTTTTTTTTACAGACATCTACATAGGGTTTTCACAAGTATAATTTTTTTTCTATCATAAATATAACATGGAAGTGAGTTTCATATACCAATTAAGTAACAAGTTTGGACCAAACAAAATAAAACAAAATCCATAGCGTACTTGTGAAAGATATTTAAGGACAACACTCATTTTAATCCCATGGCTAATATGGGATCCCATTGTATTTGTCACTGTACAGAGTTTACCTACTGATCTGCTGAAGCCATTTGTTGTTGTTGTTGTTGTTTACTTGTTTGTTTTCTTTTTTTAATGTAATAAACATTTTTATTTATACCTTTGAGTTCCATTTTTTTTTAAGGGGAATGGGGGCTAAGTGACTAGCCCACAGTCACACAGCTAGTAAGTGTCAAGTGTCTGAGGCCGGATTTGAACTCAGGTCCTCCTGAATCCAAGTCTGGTGCTCTATCCACTGCACCACCTAGCTGCCCCGAGTTCCAATTTTTATCCCTCCTTCTCTCCCTGAGGTGACAGGCAATCCTATATGGGTTATACATGTATGATTATGTAAAACATTACCATGTTTGTCATTTTGTACAAGAAATCCTGATTAAAAGAAAAATGAAGATGAAAGAAAGTGAAAAATAGAATGTTTCAGTGTGTTCCATCAATATCAGTTCTTTCTTTGGAGGTAGATAGTATATTTCATCAATAATTCTTTGGAATTGTCTTGGATCATTTTATTATTGTTAATAGTCGCGTCATTCACAGCTCTTCATCAAACAATATTGCTGTCTCTGTGTACAGTGTTCTCTTGGTTCTGATCACTTCACTAAATATCATTTCATACATGTCTTTCCAGGCCTGTTTTTGGTTTCTTACTATACCCAAAGTAAACCATTATTGTGTACATTGTTGAACCAAAATTTCAGAGACTGGTGGGGAAGAGAGAATTAAAACATTTAAGTATCATCAAGGGCAGCTAGGTGGCACAGTGGATAAAGCACTGGCCCTGGATTCAGGAGTACCTGAGTTCAAATCCGGCCTCAGACATTTCACACTTACTAGCTGTGTAACCCTGTGCAAGTCACTTAACCCCCATTGCCCCGCAAAAAAACAAAACAAAAACATTTAAGTATCATCTATACATTTTTCTTCTGTCTAAATCTATGTCATTTGTGTTAAAGTTCATTCCAGGTTTAAAGAAGGCATAATCTTACACATAGACAAAACAGGCAAACTGAACTCATGTTGCAATTCAAGGGGGTATATATATATACATATATACACACACACACACACATACATATACATACACACATATACATATATATATATATATACACATATATACATATATTATTTTTTTTTTTGGTGAGGCAATTGGGGTTAAATGACTTGCCCAGGGTCATACAGCTAGTGAGTGTCAAGTGTCTGAGGCTGAATTTGAACTCAGGTCCTCCTGAATCCAGGGCCAGTGCTCTATCCACTGCACCACCTAGTGGCCCCAAACCTTAATATTCTTATCCCAGAATGGTTTATAATCCATGGTAAGGTTGACTGAATGTGGAGCTTATACTGACAGTGGAGTGGGGATGGGTAGAAAGGCAGAAAATAATAGGTACCCAAAAGGAATGAAGAGAGAATCTGGAATCCCCCAAAACACTTCCACAATTTTACCCTACACAAACAGATGGAACAAGGTGTCTTAGAACATATTTTTTGAGGGCCCTGGATTGTATCTAATTAATTTACATTGTAAAATAACTAATAGGCATCTGCAAAGCCTTGCGGGCAAAACACTTACCCTCCCCCTAGTTTGAATAGGTGCTATTTTTGGTAGGTCTTAATGGCAATGGACGTGCACAGTCTCAGATTCATTTCAGAATTGCAGAGTTTGGGAAATTATTCCTCATGTAGTCTGCAACTGTAAGAAAGGTGAAAAATGAGCCAAGGTACTAATAGTCGACTTACATAAATTCTTTCTGCAGCTGCAATTAGAAACTGTAGCATCCTCCTCCATTTTATAGTATGGCTATGAGCTATTAACCAGCTGTTGGGTTTCAGGAAAGCAGAGCCTATCTATTAGGGGTGGTTGAAATAATTCCCCATTATTTATGGTTTGTTGCTGCCATTTTCAAGACTGCTGTTCCATATGCTCTGAACCTATTAAAATGATGGAGACTAGGGTCTATGATTAACACGTGCACATGAATACCTATGCTATTGTTTACCTGAAACTAAGCAGGAAAGTCAGTAGCCAGCCTTGCCATGTGAATGAAATGTAAGCATAGGTGATTGGGTTTAGGAGAGAGTTGGTAGAGAGGGATGAAAGTGGGTAAAACAACTTTAAAAGGCACATTCAACTGTCTTGATGGGCTATAATAACTCTATAATGACATTCATTTATAGTCCTAGTTCTTTAGTAAGTTGTCTTGCATTTTAATGCCACTTCATAATTTCAGTTAAATCTAAATGCATACCTTTCTTTAAGAACCAAGACTGCTAATGTTTACAGTTACTCCTTACCAAAATTACAATTTCCATGGAAAGTGTAATTCAGAATTAAAGCCAACATTTAGACTTCATTTTCAAGGCAGAATGCATATATATCTATGTATATTTAATGTATAACTCTCTTTGGAACAAGTACACCATGCATTTGAATTATAAAGTTTACCAAACAAAAAATGAAAGAGAGCAATTTGTGGCAGTGCTGTGAGATTCTTTAACACTTTTTTTTCTACATCATGATTGAGTGTGCCCCACTTTGTAGTGTTTCTGTCCCTTTCCTTGAAATGCTAGGATTTACAACAAAAGCATGTGTACTGCTGTGAATGAAAAATACCATAGATAATTAGACCTCAAGGTCTTCTTTCAATAGGTCACCAAAGAAATGACTGATCATTTCAGTATTCTTCTTAATCTTTTTCTCTCTCCCACAGGGTGCCCAGACAATTTCACCGATTCCCAATGTTTAAATCCCATTAAGGCTTTCCAAGGCTGCATGAGGCTCATCTTTATTGATAACCAGCCCAAGGACCTCATTTCAGTTCAGCAAGGTTCCCTGGGGAATTTTAGTGATTTACACATTGATCTGTGTAGCATCAAAGACAGGTAATTATTGTCTCTTCTCCTCCTCCCCCTTCCCATTATCACTGTTCAAAGTCTGGGTTTCTTTAAGCACAATTCTAATCTGCCAGTATTATCTACATAAGACATAATCAAGTCTCCAAATGGAAAATATTTCTGAAAGAATTCCGGGCCTGAAGAAAAATTGTTTAAATTAGTTGAGTCTTTCTTCATGATGACTTGAAATACATATGATAGGCAAAATGAATCAAAATACAAACTTATGAAAGGATTAAAATTTTATGCATAAGCAACATTTGATTATATTGAAGTTAAGAGCAGAGGAGAAGGGAGGGAGAAATTGCTTCTTCCACCAAAACATTTCATTTCTTCATGAAAGGTGAGTTTTTGTTAATGGAGTATGGCAAATATCATGTGTTACACGATATGCCTTTCTGACAGCAACTTTCCCTTGGTAAAGCATAAGTGAAAAGAATGCCTCCGCATGTATCAACTCTAGTTGGCATCTGTTGAATTTCAGTTACTTTAGGCTAGACAAGAAAGGGCCCTGGGTAAAGAGTCATGATTATTATTATTATTAATTTTGTCACCCAGAATTTAGAAAGATCAAAAATCAAGAGACACTAAGAAGGATGGTTTCGTTCATCTGAGTTGACTCCTTTTTTTCAATCAAGATCTGCCTACTCTTGGAGGGAGGAAAAAACACCACTCTAAATGCAAAGGAGGGGAAGAATAGGGATAAATGAATTCTTTATTCTCACAGAAGCTCCACCGTTTACTCTTTTTCTCAAGTGGGAATCCCCAACTCCTCTCCATGTGCCCAGGAAATAACACATATTATGCCAGCTTATTATGTCTGAAATGCAGTCTGTTTAGTCAGGAGAATTTGGAGTCTCACTGATATGACTTAGAAGAATTTACCTTGCATGTTTCCTTTCAAATGCCATTTGATGTATTATCCCAAGCAAATCATTCCTTCTTCTTCATTTTCGTAATCCATCCCTTCCTTCTTCTGAAAATCTGAAGATGAAGGTAATAGATGTGTGAATGTGTGTGTGTGTGTGTGTGTGTGTGTGTGTTTCATTAGGATTCATTAATTTATAAACCTTGGGATAAGAAAAAAAAAGTGTTGAAATAAATTATTACTTCCCAACAGTCCTTGTTAATGGTAAGAATGTAGAGGTACATTTCATTAACTACTCCATTTGTCAAGTAAAATTGCTAGGTAATATTTATCAATGGGGGTCCTTTCTGATACCTTCATAACTCCATAGGATATGCACATTACTTTTGATTACATGAAAGTCACTGTCAAGCCCACTATATTTCTGTATAATTGTGTTGTCCATAATTGTATTATATTTAATTATATTTGTTAATTGTCTAAAAAGGGTTACATCTATGTGAGAAAAGTAATATTTTCTTAATTTAGCAGAAAATGCATTTTGCAGAAAAAAGTTGGCTGTGTATGGAAGAACTTTTTATGTTAAGTTAATATGAGTGAGGTTATTTATATTTTGTCACTTTGATTCAGTCTAGGTTTGTGGGGAGAGTCCATTATATAGTATGTACTTTAATAAGCCAACATTATCATAAGTTGTTTATCTATGTCAATATCAGTAAAGCATGTGATCTGTTTTATTAATTTAATTAAACAAATGATTCTTGAGCACCTACTATAGCATGTGCGTGTGCGCACACATAGAGAAAAAAAACATCCTTATTCAATAGAAATAGTGCTAACTCCAAAGTTAAATAGTCTGGGTTCCAATCGTGTCTCTGAAGCTTACTTATTGTTTGATCCTGCGAAATTCACTGAACATCCATGGACCACAATTTACTAATTTATCTAATGAGGGGTTTTAGACGATGTGACCATGGAAATCCCTTTTCAGTCTAAATCTATGACTCTATGAAGCTTTGATTATGCTAGATACCATGGGGGAAGAGGAGAAACATTTGATATCTTCTCTGTCCCCCATCAACAGTTTTAAATAAAGAAATTTCAATCTAGTTAGAGAGGACAATCATGTTTTGAGTTCTGAGTTGAACCTGTTTTTGTTTAGATGGATAGATAGATTGATTGATAGCTAGATAGATGGATTGATATATGGATGGATGGGTAGATAGATAGATAGATAGATAGATAGATAGATAGATAGATAGATAGATAGATAGATAGATAGATAGATAGATGGATGGATAGATAGACAGATAGATAGGGAGAGAGGGAGGTAGATATGAAGTGTATTCAGATATGTTTGTATTCATAACTGTCAAGTCAATTTCATCTAACAAACACCATGTTCCAGGAAATCTATTTAGTGGGTGGGAAGATAAGAGTCCAAAATGAAAAAAAGTCCTTGTCCTCAATGAGCTTATATTCAAATGGAGAGTAGGGGACAGAATGTGATGCACACAAATTAATTCATGCAAAATATGTATAAGGAAAATACAGAATTGTTTTGAGGGAACATGAAAATAAGGAAGGAACTTATAAGAAATAATACTTGATTTGAACCTTCAAGGAAAGTATTAATTGTAAGAGACAGACATAAGCAAAGAGTTTATTCTAATCATGGGGATCAACTTGTGCAAAGGTAGTACACAGAGGTAGCAGATGGAATTTTAACAGGGAAAAGTAAGGCCACCTTTTTTGGAATATAAAGTAGGTGAGGAAAAATAACAAGTAATAAGCCTTGAAAAATAAGTAGTAGAGTAGGTATATTATGAAGGACTTTAAAAGGCAAAAAGAAATTCTTATATTGCATCTCAAGGGCCATAGGGAAAAACTAGAGCTTATTAAGCATGTTGGTACAATGGGAAAGTTATTCTTAACATAATGAATTTGATAGTGATTGTTACTCTATAACATTATCAGTATATGTATCTTTTTTCATTAATTTCACAAATATTCTTGAGCACCTACTTGGTACTTGGTTTTGGATTAGATGCCATGGAGAATAGACAAAATGGAAGTCATGGCCATCATTCTCCAGAGATTTTTAACAAGAAAAGAATTAAGAATTTGGTCAACTAGATTAATCTTGCACTGAATCCATACATGAATTTGCTTGTATCCAGATATTTTATTCACGTAATTATACTTTTACATCCAGAACTGTCATATCCAGGATATGACAGAGAATTTTGCTTTGGTCCTTGAGCTTTGAGAATGTAAGTCACTGTATATTGTTGAGAGGCACATTCTTTGATTGGAAATAGACAACCAGAATTGCTTTTGATTTAATCTGAGGAGATGGGAGGGGAAATAAGATTTCCCTTATTTATTAAAATGAAATAGTGTGGACACTAATATTATCATCTCTGAAATTGATGTTCTTTTTAACCATAGTTCACCTAAAAAAAATGATGTAAAGCAGCCCCCCTACAAAAGTTGATTTTTCTCAATCATGTATTCTCTTAGAAATGGACTTGTATATAATTTGCTTTTCATAATATTATCTTTGCTCTCCTAGGTACCATATCAATAATATAGTATATTTATTAAACTAGACTACTTTCTTATCTGCTGGTTTCTTAAGAAACTAGCCCAGTCTTCTTATCATGCCCCATCTTTTTAGTATCCATACACTTTCTTTCCCTAGTCCTATACTTAAGTTTGAACCCATAAATTTTCCTCTCATAGATGCCATGGAAATGCCACCATTCTTGGTAGATACACAAATTCTGACTAAAGGCATTGATTACAAATAACCTCAAGTTTGTAGTCATTAGTGGCTGACAAAATTCTCCATTGTTCTCCTTACATAGTTACCTTCCTTTTAGCCCCCAAATATATAACTTTTCATTTATCTAATTTTATACTTATGTTTTATTCCTTAGGGAGGAGCATATAAACAGGAGACTATTCAGTTGTATTTTAAAAGCAGCCAATGTGGAATGTAGATACTTGGAATGTGATCCAGTAGACACATCTTAAGTTTTATTTCCACTAGAGAGAGCCTCCTTATTACTCTCTCAGTAGCACAGTGCTACCCATTAATTAAATCCAATGCAAATCCCAAATTCTTTTTTTTTTTCTTTTTGGTGGGACAATGGGGGTTAAGTGACTTGCCCAGGGTTACACAGCTAGTGAATGTTAAGTGTCAGAAGCTGGATTTGAACTCAGGTTCTCCTGAATCCAGGGCTGGTACTTTATCCACTGTGCCACCAAGCTGCCCCCATTTTTTTTTTTGGTGAAAAGTCCTTTCTTTCTTTTCTTTTCTTTCTTTCTTTTCTTTCTTTCTTTCTTTCTTTCTTTCTTTCTTTCTTTCTTTCTTTCTTTCTTTCTTTCTTTCTTTCTTTCTTTCTTTCTTTCTTTCGGTCAGGCAATAAGGGTTAAGTGACCTACCCACCATCACACAGCTAGTAAGTGTCAAGTGTCTGAGGCTGTATTTGAACTCAGGTCCTACTGAATCCAGGGCTGGTGTTTTATTCACTATGCCACCTAGTCCTCCCCCACCCCCCCCAAATTCTTAATGAAAATATCCCTCAGGCAATTCACTTAACCCCCATTGCCTCACTAAAAAAATTAATAATAATAATAATATCCCTCATTTCCCCAAATGGAAGTTTTCTCTCTATACTTTGATTTCCTATGCCACTTATTATCTATGCTGTGGAATAGTAAATTACATTATTAAAGACATAGCTTATACTGGCTTTTCTTATTGTTTTCTTTTTCATGTGTGTATGTCTCTTCTATACAAATAAACTACAAATTCAGAAATCAGGGATTTCACTGTATACCATTTAATATACTCCTTAGAAATTAGCACAGTGCCTTAGGTGCCTAATAAATGTGGAAATAATTGATCATTGTTTTTGATGATTCCATACAGTAATGCAAAATAGTCTTTGTGGGTAGTAATACATTGAGTGCTGTATACTATGAAAAATCCATCATCAACATCAAAAAGCAATTAAGACCAGGGCTTAAGTATGCATTGGAGGGCAGTTAGGTGGCGCTGTGGATAGAGCACCGGCCCTGGATTCAGGAGGACCTGAGTTCAAATCCGGCCTCAGACACTTAACACTTACTAGCTGTGTGACCCTAGGCAAGTCACTTAACCCAAATTGCCTCACCAAAAAAAAAAAAAAAAGTATGCATTAGGAAAGTGGTCTAGAAAACATCTACTAGATCATTAATGTGTCACATACCTGCTATGACCTTATAGAATAATAGACTCTTAAGTCAAAAAGGCCTAGAAACATTTAATTCAATACCCACTTTGAAGATATTAGAACACTAAGGCCTAAAGTGGAGGAATGACTTAATAGTTCACTAAGTCTTACTTCCTCATTTTGTCGATGGGCAAACTGAGCCCTAGAGAGGAAGAAGAATTTGTCTCAGCTCATCTGGTATCTCATTTTTTTGTATTGGAGTCTGGACTTGAATTTTTGTTTCTGAAATCCAGTATTCTTTCTACTATCCAACACATTAGACCATTCTTAGAAACACAACTAACTAGGATCCAGGATAGTGTTCTTTTCATTATGCCTTTTTGTGGGGGGGAGGGGAGTAATGAGGGTTAAGTGACTTGCCCAGGGTCACACAGGTAGTACATGCCAAGTGTCTGAGGCTGAATTTGAACTCAGGTCCTCCTGAATCCAGGACTGGTGCTTTACCTCCATTATGCCTTTTAAAGACTAATTCCATTAAAAAATTAACTAAATCAACTGTATAATTACCTGGGTATAATACTGAGCAATTTCATTTACTTTGCGGAAACCAAAGAAGTTAAAAAATGGAGTTTCTCCCTAACCACTTTCTTCCATTTTCTTATACATTGTTTTATAAGAAAGCATTTGGTAAGCACTCTTTGGTCAAGCTTCCTCCTTTGTTCAGAGTACTAAGTGTTTTAAGTACTGTTTGTGTGTGGTAGTGGTGCTGGTGCTGGTGCTGGTGGGAGGTGAATATCATGTTGGATAGCCTCCTGTTAAGGCACTTTGGCTAAAATCCACATTGGGTGTAGGAGTATGTTCTCAATAGAGAACATAATTTAAAAGGTTATAGCACTAATCCATATGTCTCCTTCAAGCTTGTCCAAAGTTGGAGCTATCTATTGTGTGGTAAAAGAAAGATTTCTTCATGGGCAGATTTTTTTCTTAATTATAGAACTTTTCCCAAAAGTTGAAAAAGACCATCTGTTATAACAGTCATCCATTTTGTATAAGAATAGTTTCAGAACTGTAAGAGACCTCAAAGGTCATTAAATTCAAACCCCTCATTTTAAAAATGAGGAAACTGGGGCCCAGAGAGTTTAAGTGACTTTTTCAAATTCATATGGGTAACAAGTAGGAAAAATGAAATTTGACCTCAGGTCTTCTTATTGCAGATTCAGTACTATTTCCACACTGGTATCAATTCCTTTTTGTCATTCTTTGTTATATCCAGTCTTTAGAAGTATTAGAGACTAACTTGAAGTACATCTAAACTGTATTTGGAAAACAGAAACCAAAAAATAGAGTAAGTGCTAATATATCTATGGTTTTCTATTATTGACCCTTAGATCTAACAAGGGAGAACTTCCCTCAGGTTAAAACTTGGTCATACATCACAAAGTCCTTTCAATGAATTAAAGAGCATTTATTAAGCATCTGCTATATAGATCACATTAACTCATGTTTTGTAACTTACAAAGTGCTTTGTATGCTATATTCAATTTGTGCCTAGCCTGTGATAGATGCTATTTTGTGAAATGAAAAGGATATGCTAGCATCCTTGTTTTCTGGGAGCTTGAAATCTAGTTGGAAAGACAAGAAAAACAAAAGTGAAAAATTAACTAATATCTTGGTAATCTATGAGCAAAATGGTCATTATAAACATTAAGTGATATGAAGTTTCAGAAGAGACAGGAATGAGGTTGGACTAGGATAGCTATTAAAAATCAAGAAATATTTCATGGAAGAAACTGGATAGTTCCACAGAAGGAATTCTAGCTAAAATTAGACTAAGAGAATTTTATACTAGTAGCAACCGTTCATTTCTAACCTCAGCAACTCTGATTAGGTGAATGGCTTTTGTTGAATACAACTCTAGAAATTATTTGAACGTCTGACCTTCAGAGAAGTATATATGTGATAAAGTAACAAACTAACTTTGCCCAATGGCCTGCTTTTACAAGAAAGGATGATCATTATCTTGACACAATAGTATTCTTTACCCTTGCATGGAGAAGGGCAAGAGAAAACACAAAGTCTAGACAAATTAAAGTGCTATGGTTCTGCAATTTCAGAAGATCAGGGGATTCCTCTCCTGTACAGTTGCTCACCCACCCAATTTAAAGTCTGATATATTGAAGATGGATAGGATGCCAAGATAATGATACAGGATAGACTAGCAAAACAAACAAACAAACAAAACCAGCAAACATCAGCAGAGTCTTAAAATTCCCTTTAAGAGAGATATTCATGATGTTGGCCTTAGAAGTGCAGATAGCATACATTGTATAGGGGAAAATTGATCAACATCAGACAGGACTCAAATCATATTTTTCTTGTACCATTTGATGGAAATGCCCTTGAGATTCCTGGCTAAATTATAAAAGCATCTGCTCTTAGGATGTGTAGGCTTTTATGAGGCATTACTATGTTGTCAAAGTTGGCAGTTTTTTTTCTGCCTTGCTATGATTATACATTGTTAGACACTTGAAATCACAGGGCCAATAACTCCAATAGCAAATAATTATTAAGTGCCTTCTCGGTGAAAGAAGAAAAAGTTGTGTTGGTAAAAGATGCTGGGTATGTAAGAGTAGAATATGGAGAAAGATTAGGGCTGGATGTATAGATTAAGATTAATGGATACAGAAAAAAGGCTTTAGAGACAGCCTGTTATAATGAAAGAACACTGGATTTAAAGTCAGAGAACCAATGTTTTAGTCTATGATCTCATTATGTTGTACTTGCAACCCTGAACTTCTTTGTTAACCACAATGGACCTCAGTTTCCTCATCAGTGAGCTAAATTATATCTAAAACCCAATCAAAGTCCTGAATAGGATTTAAGGTATTATAAAATGCAGCTTTCTTCTTCAAAGAGCTTACAAATTACTAGAGAGGAGAGGTGAGAGTAAGAATAGGTGGAATATAAGTATAAAGATTTAAATAGAAAGAGAAAAGCTAAATATCAGTGCTAGACAATGATATTTTTTGGCCAGAAGATGCCGTAGATATCATTTACTTCAATAGTCTTCTTTTTTTTTTTTTGAGGGGCCATGGGGGTTAAGTGACTTGCCCAGGGTCACACAGCTAGTAAGTGTCAAGTGTCTGAGGCCGGATTTGAACCCAGGTACTCCTGAATCCAGGGCTGGTGCTTTATCCACTGTTCCACATAGCTGCCCCTACTTCAGTAGTCTTATTAACATTACATAATGCCATTCACGATCTGGTTCTTAATGGGTATTATAAACAGTAATGTAATATTATGAGTTCACAGGCCAGACTGACAAGTAGAGGCTGTGCTCTAGTAGGACTTCATAGAGAGTGTGAGACTTTACCTGGTCCTTGAAGAATAGATATGATGTAGATAAATAGAATGGAGGAATCATTACAGTCAAACTGGAAGAAGCAGCATGTGGGAAGTTATTCAGATAACATTTGGGAGAATGCAGAAGTGGAAATCAGGTGTAATAGAAAATAATGCTATGCTTAGGTAGAGTGGAAATAGTTGGGATGTCTTGAATAACAGGTAATAAATTCAAGATTTTGTGCTAACAGAATATGTGTAACCATTATTTTTTAGAGGAAGTGATGTAATAATAGCTTGCCTATCTGGCTTTTTAACATCTTGAAATACTTTGTATACATTTGTTGGATTGATATTCACAATAATATTATGAGGTAAGTGCTATGGGTACTATATTCTTCATTTTATATTTGAGGAAACTGAATCTCAGTGATACTAAGGGATTTATTCCTGGTCAAACAGCTGATAAATGTCATAGGTAAGATTTGAATAAAGGTCTTTCCTAATTATAAATTTAGTGCTCTTTGAACAATTCCACATTAACATCTATTAGAAATATTTTAGAACTGCAAGCCATTTCTTTGTGAATAAAATATATTTAGCTGTCACCAACTTAAAAAAAAATCCTACATGGTCAATATCGTCCCAAACCCAAATTAGCCATAAATCAATGTTAATTTTTTCCTCTGATAATTCAATTACTTAGTCCTTATTCATGGACTGACCCTTGTATCATCTTAGTTCTTCCCCCCTTTTCCTCTTGTTATATATTTTCCGTTGTTCCTAATGCAAAGAGCCTAAAATACTTCAAAGTTCTTTTCCCCTTGCAGCTAAAACTGAGCCTAAGGTAAGTGTTGACATCTCTATGCATTCCTGTATATAAATGAATCTTCCCTCTTATCTCTCTCTCCTTTCTTGAGTCTTCTGCTTCTTTAGACATTTCTCTTCCATCCATCCTTCCTTTTGTTTACAATGCCTTTATCATAGTTCCATAGGCAAGGTAACACTGTTTATACTTGGGAATAAATATACTTCTTTACTTAGTAATATCTTTTTAAACTGTAAGCCCAAGGAAAACAGGTCAAGACCTCCCTATTCTGTGATTCCCCTCATGAAACTTGCTATAGTCTTAAAAGTAATTTTTTTTTTCTTGCAACAAAGATTTATTTTATTTTTTCCAGTTACATGTAAGGGTAGTTTTCAACATTCATTTTCACAAGATTAAGAGTTCCAAATTTTTCTCCTTCCCTACCTCCCTTTCCTCCCCCCTCCACAAGACAGGCTATATATGTACAATCCACAATTGCTCTTTTTATCAATTCTTTCTATTGGGGTGGATAGTAAGCTTCATCATTAGTACCCTGGGATTGTCTTGGATCATTGCATTGCTGAGAGTAGTTAAATCATTCACAATTGCTCATTGAACAATACTGCTGTCACTGTGCACAATGTCCTCCCAGCTTTGCTCACTTCACTATACATCAGTTGATGAGTCTTTCCAGGTTTTTCTGGGATCAACCCGTTTGTAATTTCTTATAGCATAGTACCATTCCACCACAATCATATACCACAACTTCGTCTGTCATTCCTCAATTGATGGACATTCCCTTGATTTTCATTTCTGAGCAACTACAAAGAGTTGCTATAAATTTTTTTGTACAATTTTCCCCCCTTTTCTCTTTTTCATGATTACTATTGTTAACTGTTTCACTTCCATCCTATTCCCTTCACATGGGTATTTATTCTATTATCCATCTTCTTTCATCCTATACCTCTTCAAAAGGGATTTGCTTCTGTCTGTACCCTCCCCCAATCTGCCCTCCCTTCTTTTGCCCCTCTCTCTTTATCCCCTTCCCTTCCTATTTTCCTGCAGGTTTAGAGAGATTACTCCACCCATTTGAGTGTATATTCCCTCCTTGAGCCAGTTCTGATGAGTGTTAGGCTAATTTACTGCACAGCTTAAATAGATTACTCCACCTAGTTGGGTGTGTGTTAATCCCTCCTTGAGGCAACTCTGATGAGTTTAAGGTCTTTGAGCCTTTTCTGATGAGTGTAAAATTCATTTAGTGCTCTTCTCCTTTGGCATCTCTTCCCCCACTCCATAAACCTTTTCCTGTTTCTTTCATGGAGGATTTCACATCTGCCCTTCCCCCTTCCCCAGTGCATTCCCCTCACCACTCAATTTAACCCTAAAGACATCATCATGGGACAGCTGGGTGACACAGTGGACAGAGTATCCACCCTGGATCCAGGGGGATCCTAGCCAAAACCCGGCCTTAGACACAAGACAGTCACCCACTGCCCAACCCCAGGTATGTCCCCCAATTCCAATTTTTTATGATTCTCTAGGGTCTTGTATTTGAAAATTACATTTGCCATTCAGTTCAGGTCTTTTCATCATGAACACCTGAAAGTCCTCTTTTTCGTTAAAATCCCATTTTTTTTCCTCTGAAAGATTATGCTTAGTTTTGCTGGGTAGGTGATTCTTGGTTGTAATCCCAGTTCCTCTGCCTTCTGGAATATCATATTCCATGTCCTCTGGTCCTTTAATGTAGAAGCTGATAAATCTTGTGCTATTCTCACTGGGGCTCCACAGTACTTGAATTCTTTTTTTTTTTTCACACTTTACAATGTTTTCTCCTTGACCTGATAGCTCTGGAATTTGGCTATAATATTCTTAGGAGTTTTCCTTTTGGGATCTCTTTCTGGAGGTGATCGGTGGATTCTTTCAATTTCTATTTTATCTTCTGCTTCCAGAATATCAGAGCAATGTTCCCACATAATTTCTTGGAAGATGATGTCTAAGCTCTTTCCTTGATCATGGTTTTCAAGTAGATCAATAATTTTCAGATTATTTCTCCTGGACCTATTTTCTAGGTCAACTCTTTTTCTCAGAAGATAGTTCACATTGTCCTCTATTTTTTTATTCATTTTGATTTGCTTTATTGTGTCTTGGTTTCTCATAAAGTCACTAGCTTCCATTTGTTCAATCCTAATTCTTAGGCAATTATTTTCATCAGAGAGCTTTTCTACCTCCTTTTCCATTTGGCCAATTTGACTTTTCAAACTGTTGACTTTTTTCTCATGTCTTTCCTGTATCACCCTCATTTCTCTTTCCATTTTTTTCCTCTACCTCTCTAACTTTATCTTCACAGTCCTTTTTGAGTGCCTCTATGGCCTGAGACCAATTCATATTTTTCTTGGAAGCTTTAGATATAGGGTCCCTGACATTGACATCTTCCTCTGAGGTTACACCTTACTCTTCTTTGTCACTGAAATAACTTTCTATGGTCCTGGCCTTTCTCTGTCTGCTCATCTTGCCTTTCTTTTACTTGACTTTTAGCTCCTTAAAGTGGGGCACTGTTTCCAGGCTGCAATATCCCCAGCTTTAGAAGTCCCATGTGGTATGATTTAAGGAGGATCAGGTTCTTTACTTGCCTGGCCTGTTCCCTGGTCTGTAGATGACCCTAGACTTGCTAATCAACCAGGTTTCTGTGCTGTCATTGTCAGCTCCAACAAGTCTGGGCCCCACTCCCACCTGGGCCACTGCTACTCAAGCTTACCTCCTAGTTCCCAGCAGGGGTAAAAAAAACCCAAGTTCTGCCTCAGCACCAGCATAGACCCCTGTAGTCTCCCCCCTGCCAAGGGCTCAGCCCTCTCACCAGACTGTGAGCTTAGTTCCAGATGACACTGTCACTTCAGCTGATTCAGAGGCTCTGGTGGTCTGCTTCTCTGATGAGGCCTTCCTGGGACTGGATCTGCGTCAGGGTGATGGTGGGATTGGGCTTGACTCCTGTCTCAGCACAGCAGCTCCCTCCTTCTGACTTTCCAAGCTGTTCTTATTTAGAAGATGATTTCAGCACATTCTTCTGTGAGTTTTTCTGCTCCAGGCATTGTCCTTTGGCATTATTTTGATGTTTTTTGGAGTGATTGTCAAAGTAAAATACTTTTTTAAAAAGTTCTTACTTCATGCCATGAGGCTAGGCTAGGGGTATGGTAAACTATAGGGTTTATAGAGGTAAGTAACTAAGTCATAAAGGACCATGACAGAGAATTTGGTTGCATCAAATTTGACAAGAGAGTACATTATGGCTAGTGGAGTACAAAATTGGAGTGATACCAGTATCAAAGTCAATTTGATTCCAAGTCATCAAAGTTAGGGACATACAAATCTATATATCTTGCTAGACATGAAGAGTAACAGAAAGAGCATGAATATGAAGTGAGAAAACCCAAATTTGAATATTGTTTCTGCTAATTTTCTACCTCTCTGACCTTTTTTTTTTTTTTAAATTTAATTTTTTTTTTGTGAGGCAATTGGGGTTAAGTGACTTGCTCAGGGTCACACAGCTAGTAAGTGTTAAGTGTCTGAGGCTGGATTTGAACTCAGGTACTCCTGATTCCAGGGCCAGTGCTCTATCCACTGCGCCATCTAGCTGCCCCTCTTTGACCTTTTTTTACAAGAAGTCCTTTCACTTCTCTATGTCACAGTTTTCCCATCTGTGAAATTATGTTGTTGAGCTAACTGATCTCTTAGTCCCCTTTCAGTTCCAAACCTGATTATGTAACATTGTACAATTATTCAGGAGATGTAAAGCCTATTCTTGCCTCTGAGATTAGTAGGCTATGTGACCTAGGCATATATTATTCCACATTTTCTGTCCTCAATTCCTTCATAGATAAGAGGGTTGAGATAGTTAATTTTTAATGTCTCTTTCAGAGAGAAAATATTATTATTGTATGATTTACTATATCTTATAAAAGTTCTAATCCAATGTGAGTTTAAAGGAATTTCAAGAGAAAGGAAGGGCAAAACTGTTTATAAACCAAGGCACTTTAAACAAAAATGGGGCAGTTGGGTGGTACAGTAGATAAAGCATTGGCCCTGGATTCAGGAGGACCTGAGTTCAAATCTGACTTCAGACACTTGACACTAGCTGTGTGACCCTGGGCAAGTCACTTAACCCTCATTGCCCCACCAAAAAAAAATCAAGGCAGTTTAAACAAATATATCATGTTTAATGTGGCACAGTGACTAGTGTATTGGCCCTGGAATCATGAAGACCTAAGTTCAGGTCATCACTCTTACCGTAGGTGTATTATCTTAAACCAATAATCTCTTATTGCCCATAGGAAACTTTCTAATACTCTATGTGACAAAGGATTGCTGTGTATAAGAGGAAGGAATTTCCATATAGAAGCTCACTGATATACCCATAGGTTTAGTAAAAAAAAAAAATGTAATCTGAAATTTATTTAAATTTATTGAAGGTCTTTATGGTCTAGTGGAAGGAATACAGAAGAGGATTTTAATGCTATGGGTTCTAGGTCTATGATTTCTACTAACTAGGTAACATATAGAAATTAATTTAATGTCTCTGAGCTTCAATTTTCTTTACAATTAAGTGAGCATGAATACTCATCTCATAGAGATGTAAGAATGGGCAAAAAGACATTTGAAGGTTCTTTGGGAAAGTGGAATGCTATTAAATATGCTGTTATGCATATCAAGGCAACCAATAAAAAACGTAGTTTCAGAAAATATGAATGATAAGTCACATTAAAGCCATCTTATAAAATCTAATCAATTGTTTGTTGGAAAAGTTATTCACATTTTCTCTGAATCTCAATCACATATGTGACATTTAATAGTTATTTTGCCTGAAGCTGAAAGTGTGCATTTAGATGTTCTTTTACATGCTAACTCCATAGACCTTGATTTGAAAATAATAGGATATGCCTACAATAGAATATTGCATAATACATGCATATTAAAATGCATAATGTATGCCTTTTAAGCTGCCTAATAATAGGTAGCCTACATATGATAGATTGAAGGCAGTATGATACAATTGAAAAACCACTGAACTTGAAGATATAGGCCCTAGATTGGAATTATGTCTCTATGCCTAAACTGTTCATGCAACTTTTAGAATGTCACTTTACCATTCTAGGCTTCAGCTTATCAGTGAATTAGTCCACTGGCATTTATTGAAAATGAGGGGAGTAGGCTAGCTGACCTCTAAGGTTACTTTCAACTCTAGTTCTATGGCACTATGTTTCTTGAACTGGTCAATAAATGAAAATAAACAAAAAAGTTTGGGTTGATCCAGTCCCATGAATTATAAAAACTGCCTCATCTTACCAAATTTAAGCAAGCTACATTTTGTGTTAATCTTCACATAGAATATATAGAATAATTATATGTAAACTTCCTCACTTTGTTAAATAAACATAGCACCAAAGGTTAAGAATTACATTGGGGATGACAATGCAGGAAAGCAAGAGTCTGGAGGTGACAAGGAAAATGTGCATTTTAAAGGTCAGCCCTATTATTAAGGGAAGTAGGATGTTAAGCTGTTTCTCTGCTGCTTATTTGGGAAAATCTGCACTCTGGTGAAAAATGAGAGAACATATGACTGACAGGAACATGAGCACATGGTAAAGAGAGTAATACAAATTAAGTCATTTTCAATTACTGTACAAGGAAACTTTGACAATGAAGGAGCAGCAGAAATCTAAGAGCTGATTCAGATTAGTGCTTTTATCAACCTATGTGCATGTTTTTGCATTTACTTGGCCATTTCATGCTGCAGCTAGCATACCATGAAGACATGCATGCAATTGGCTTTTTGGAAGTGCTAACATCTTGCTTAAAGAACCAAGTTTACTTATCAACTTAAGATCTCTTTGTGGTAGATATTGCAGTAGATTTGGGGGCGGGGGTTGGGCAGGGCAATGAGGGTTAAGTGACTTACCTAGAGTCACACAACTAATAAGTGTCAAGTGTCTGAGCAGTAGATTCTAAGTAGTGCCTTCTTCACACATAGTTGCTCTAAGGGGAAAATCAAAACAAAACAAAAGAAAAAAACCCAAACCTCCTTTTAGATATTGATAGTGAGGCTGTACTTATCCCTTAATGGTAATCTGTCCCCTCAATTTAGATCACTAAACTTTTACCTATCTTTTTCTTTTAAATCCCACCAGTATAATTCTGTGTCCCCTTATTTGTGTTGCTCTCTAAGGTACTGATCTAAATTCAAATTTGCCCTTTAAACCTTCCCACTTCATGGACTCTTAAGTCCCAATTTTCTTTTCAGACATAACATACCACATCTCAGTATGCCTACTTTACACAGGGTAAACTGAGCATGTCATTCTTAGTCTTACCTAAAAGCTATTCTTTTTTCCTGAGAATGTTCTCCTTTCCTCTCTGTATCCAAATCCTTACCATTTTAAAGGGTCAGCTCAAGTTCTGCATCTGCCTTGAAGATTCTCTGACTTCTTCAGTCGACACAATTTTTTCTCTTCTCTGATTTCCTCTGGCACCTCTTGCCAGTATCACTTATTTTAGTACTTATTGCCTTATTTTTACTTAAGTATTTTATCTCTCTGTGTGTTACCATCCCAAAGATAATATAAGCTCATCTAAAAAATGAGACTAAGGCTAGACAAGGTAAGCAATAGTTTGAGGGCATGACAGACTGGAGAATTTAAGGTATACTTCATAAGATTGCTTTTTATAAAAGAACACATTTTTAGTGCCAGAAAATTTTGTTTTCTACTACACATAGGTATTTATTTTGTGCTGTTAACTCATGGAAGGCTCAAAACTTGTGGCACACCATAACACAAGGAGAAAATTTTTAAATTTTGCCTGAAGCACCCAATTTCTTTGTCTATGATCTGGCACATACACATACATGAACATGTCTACACAAAATACACACATATATGTATATGTGTGTATATATATATATAATGTATATGTAATATACTATAAAAATTCAGTATAGATATATTTCCCTTTACCTGCGCTTTAGGATTCTAGTTCAATATATAATAATAGATGAGGAATGGAGTAATGGGTGAATGAATGGATGAGGTCACAACATTGTAGAGATCTAACAATGCTGGCTAATCATTTTGTGAGTAACAAAAGAGGTAATTTTTATAAAATACTTTGCAAAGAATTAGATAAATGTCAGTTATTATGGATCAAATTTTTGCTAAACTCCCTTTGAGAGTGTCTACATTCAGGAAGATCTACTAAATAACGCATAGGTCTTCCTTCTAGCCCTTGGATCATTAAGATTTCTGATACTGATTTCAGGTTAAGGCATCAAATTGAAAAAAGTATTATGATATGTGTGCTTCTTTGTCTGTTTATGGAAAACTTCTTAAAAATGGATTGTGCCAAATATCATACATTTTGAATAACAATTGTACCTAATAATAGAAGTCCTGTACCAGCTGTCAGAGTGTTTTTGGTGAAGTTTTCCTTATGGAGAAAATAATAAATAAGAAGCCAAAGTATTTTTATTCGTTTAGCAAGACCATTATAAAATTGAGAGGCAATGGAATAATATATAGATGGACATGAAGCCAGAAAAACCTGGGTTCAAATCTGAATTCTAACAAAGAGTGAGTGTGTGTGTGATCTTGAGCAAGTCACATAATCTCTCCATTCTCTAGGGAATTCTCTAAGTTGTAGAGAAGGCAATAAACATACATTAGGAGAGGGAATTTCCTCTCTTAAGTGTTCCAAACACTAGTGAAATCAGAAGCTCATTCCTTGTCTCCTATTATAAAATTGGTCAAGCAGATGAAATGAGGACTTTAAACTGAAGACTATAATATTGTGGAAGGAAGAATGGGATGAATACTGTTCTTATAATTCAGTGCTTTCAAAGGGGAAGGGGATACTCCTGCCGCAGTAGAAAGGAATTCTAATAGAGCATTTTGCCCTAGAGAAACTTATAAATTGATGGTAGTGTTGGTTGCAGGATGTCAGCAGTGTCTTGGTAATAAGATCTGGGTAACAAATGCTCCACTCTGGTTTCAGGTATTGTCTACAGAGCTCCAGGAAGGTTCAGTTGGAAAAGCTTATGAAGTTGATATTTACTTGTTTGTAGCAGGACAAGACAGCACAGGCTGCTGAAGGCTGCTAGTGTGTCTATAATCATTTTAGCTGTTCATCTTAAGAAAGAGATACTGAATAAAATATATTTCATGAGCATGAGAAACAGGCATTAGTATTGTATATAACACACACTGCATTACTGTCTTGTTTTATTTTTCCCTTTCTCTCATTTTGGTTAAACTGTGGCTTGCAGGGATTTACATGGTATTTTTCATATCAAACTGATTCTGTGGAGTTCTCTGAAGCCTGCTTTAGTTCAGGACTTTCCCGCTTTTGCTTTATACCATTATTAGCTTCCTGGTGCAGGAAGGCATTAGAGTCAATATTTTGGTCTCTTTTTAATTTCAAATAATTTCCTACTAGATTGAGAATAGCACAAACAGTGTTAAGGAACACTGACTCCAGAGTCTAAGGACTTGAGTAAAAATCCCTCTTCTGATGCTTAATACCTGTGACCTTTGGCAGGTCATATTATCTCTATGGGCCTCAGTTTCCTCATCCACAAAATGACAAAGTTGGACTAGATATCTTCTGAGTTTTCTTCTATTGTTTAATCTTCGATCTGATCATGATGAAACTTCCTGGTGTTCAGGATTTAATTCAATCTAACACATTTTTATAAAGAATCTTCTAAGCTAGGCAACCAGCAGTTATGCTTTGTTTCTAAGGACTTAAGTTATTAAGCCCTGAAGTTGGTATGTTTTACCAGTTTGGAGCAAAACAAGATAGCACAGGCTGCTGGAGGCTTCCGGTGTTTCTATAATAATTTCAGCTGTTTATCATAAGAAAAAGATACTGAATAAAGTATATTTCATTCACTTGAGAGACAGACATTAGTATCATAGATAACACAGACTCTTACTGTCTTGTTTTATTCTTTCTCTTTCCCTTATTCTGGGTGAACCATGATTAAAATAAAATTTTAAAAAACACTCCAGGCTTTCAGTGAGCTTATATTTTATTGAAGGAAAATAACATAAATACATAGATATTCAAATTAAAATGTATACAAAGCAAACACAAATTGATTATGGAGAAATTGCTAACAATGGTCAGTGGAATATGTATATTTTTAACAATTGTGTATCTGTATCACATCCAGGCTTGAAGGCCAGCCACCACTAAGTGACCTGATCCCATTGCTGACCAGTTTTGCCCCATTTATTTCATGGGCAGGTACCCCTTCTTAGGTTTCCTGGTCCTCCCTCCTGGATTCCCACCATATTGATGTTGAGCTTTTTGAGGAGTGAGGACATCCATCAGCTTTAGCTCTATTGAAAGCCCAAAGTGACAGCATTTTTGAATCCTATTGAAGTTTTTAAGTATAATTTTTGTGGTAGTTACAACATAATTATAAGAGAGGACTTTTGCTTTTTGCGGGTTTAGATATGAAAGTTGTGTTTGCTCTAATCATAGGTTATATATCACACTTAGTGTTTTCCCTAGAGTACAGGGTGTAGGAGTTGTTGCCTAGCACTTCACACTGCCAGTTGCTGAGAAATAATTCCAGAGGCACTTCTGGGGTGCAAGAAAGACCACTCACTGGCCTCAGGGTCAGATAAATTTGGTTGAATTCCCAACTCCATTACTTGCTACCTGTATGGCCTTGGACAAGTTACTTTGCTGACTCTCAGTTTCCTTCATATGGATGGGAATAGGGGAAGAGGATTAGAAAACCTCTCAGATTTTTTTCAGCTTTCTGATTTAAATGTCTAATTATGTGAAGGAGCCAGAAGAAAGAGAGGCATTTTTCCAGAGGGCCCTAATAAAGATCGGAGACTCATATACAGTCTATATATAGTTCATTGCACTAGTTCTATTCTACTCAGTCCAACCATGGTTTTGTAGGTAAGTAAAAATTGAATAAGATATAGCACATTCCAGGTGAATGGAATAGCAAAAACAAAAATATGGATGTAGGAATGATGATGAGGAAGAAAATACCTCCTTGATGGAAGGCAGTGGCATGTTGGAAAATGAATAAAATTGGATACATAGTGTGAAGAAGATAATGTGGAGACTTGAAAAATAAGCAACTGAATTTGATTTTTAGATCTAAATAATCTGATAACACAGGGCAAACAGGTGCTTTGTAATATGTGTTCTCAGTCATGCCTCTGTCTTGCCCATATCATATTCTTCATGGTACATTCTTCTGTCACAAAAAGTTCTAAGTCTGATGAAGGAAAAGAAACAGTGAAGTCTTCAAGCAATAGAAAATAGGTTTATTGAGAGAGGGACACTGTCTCACAATAAAGCTAGTTAGGGATAAAGCCTGAAAGACCCTGAGCAGTACAGGTCTCAGACTTTTAGACCCCTATGAGGCTTAAATGCTTATATACCTTACTCTTTTAAGACGTAACTCCTCCTATTTCATTTACATGACAAAGTCAAATGGTACAGTTCATGAATTCAATAGATGTTCTGAGACTCTTACAGATGTTCCTTTCACTGTTAATGGATAGGGAGGGCATTCTCTCTAGATACAAAAATTATGTCCTTTCAGCTGATTGGTTGACTATCGAGGACATCAGCTTGAGGAGTAAGTGTCCAAATACATGACAAGGTGTCCTGGTCGGTCATGATTGCCAATGCTGATTGGTCCCTTCAGCTTTTAAGAGACTATCTTTAGGGCCTTGGTTAACCACAATGTACCACAATGAACACAATAAAAGGTACTTAGTTATTCAGAACAAGAGCAAGTTCACAATTCATTGATACCTGAAAACACATTACTACATTGGCTTAAACTACTAAGAAATTAGAAATTAGAGTATATAAAGAATAATTACATAATATCTATGCTCTATGCTATAGTATTAACTTAAGAAGTCAAAGAACACCTAATCTAGAGTAAATCACCATTTGTAGTCTATTACACTCATTATTGTCACAATTAAATCTCTTATATTTAAGGGGTGGGGAAAATCTCACTCACACTTCCCATACTACTGAGTCAATCCAATTCAACAAGACAATAGACATTTGTTAAGCACCTACTGTATGACAGGCACTGTTGTAAGTACTGAGCATACAAGTAATAAAGACAGGCTCTCCCTTCAAAAAATTTACAATCTACAGATCTAAAAAACATGAAAATTATGAAGTTAAAAGTTGGTCGGGTCAGTGTGGGATATTTATGTTCCACATTTATTATATCTGGGTAGTCAAAATATTTCTATTTTACTTTTTCAGTAGGGAGAGATGATGATATATGTGGTTAAATTTTACACTATAGTTAGTATCTAACCAGACAGAGAACAAGTAAAGCAATTAAGCTGTGGTTGAAATTATCAGTAACAATCTACAGCTATCAATAGTTGTGACATTTAGAACAGAGCTATATGATTTTTGGTCTCTGCTGTTATCCTGTGAAAGTGTTTTTATAGAGTATTTTTAAGAAAAATAGAGAGGCTATAATCATATGCAAGGATTTCCTCACTTATCTATACTTAAATGATCATTTTTCTAATGCGCATATGACATTAATGAAAGTGACCAAAATAAAGATAATATTTACTTTTTCTGAATACTTCCCTGGCAAAGGTAGAATCAGCTCCTTTGGACAGCTCCTGGAAAGATAAGAAATATCATACCTCAAAAGAAGAACTGACTCCCAAACTAACCATCAAAAATAAGCATTACAAATAGGCACTATCATGAAAATAGAAAAGAATTCATCATTTAATTGAGCTATATAAGTTCTTGTAGAATGACTTCCTATAAATATGGGGAAGTTAGAATGCTAAAAGCAGTGCATTCTGGGTCTCTTTTAACAAATGTGCTAAAATACTGATGGATTTGTGATTTTATAATGTCCATGTATAATTGTGTATTTGATATTTGTGGTGTCAGTACTAATGAGCTAAGGCAAGTAACCTTTTCAAGTGAGAAGTGTTATATAAAGATCTCTTATTTGTGTGTGTATGTATGTGTTCATATACACACACACACATATATATATATGCAAATATATACACAAATGTATACACACATATGAAATTAATAATATATATTGTGTGTATATCTATATCTCTGTATTTGTGTGTGTAAATATGCATGTATGTATGCACAAAATTTGTTGTTAGTTGCTTCATTCATGTCTCACTCTTCATGAACCCATTTGGGGTTTGTTTTGGCAAAGATACTGGAGTGATTTTCCCATTTCCTTTCTCTAGCTCATGTTATACATTAGAAACTGAGGCAAAAAGGGTTAAGTGACTTGCCCAGAGTCACACAGCTAGTGTTGGGGGCCAGATTTGAATTCAGGAAGTGAGTCTTCCTGACTTCAGGGCCTGGCACTCTATCCATATCCCACCTACCTGCTTGTATATTAAAACAACTGACCTTTATATACCACTTCTCATTTGTTGGAGTGTATTATATATATTAAGTCACTTAGTCCTCATATATTTCAGACATATAAAATGCAACTTTTTTCACTTTGAAGTATGTACTACTATTATGAATTTGATTAATAAAGGAAAATGGAAGTGCATAGTAATAGAGCTACTAAGTGACAGAACAAGGATTTGAACCTAGGTTTATTGACTGTCAATTCAGAGTTATTTCCATTATCCCCTACTTTCTTCTACAAATATATACATACAGGGGCAGCTAGGTGGCGTAGTGGATAGAGCACTGACCCTGAAGTCCGGAGGACCTGAGTTCAGACCCTTAACACTTACTAGTTCTGTGACCCTGGGCAAGTCACTTAACCCCAATTGCCTCACCAAAAAAAAAAAAAAACCCAAAACAAATATATACATACATCTCTCAGCCTCAACTCCAACAAAACTACCCTAATAGTCATAAGAGATATTTGTTCTAGTCTAGTCTTTATTCCTATCAAATTTAAAAGTTCTGAGCAAGTTAAATACTGGGATATCTAATACAAGAAAAATGCTTTTTGTTAATCTTGTAGTACTAAAAGCCAAAATTATATTAGTAGATATTAGTAGATATATTCGTTGTTATTATAAACCTGATTCCCTGATCCTTAATTCATTCCTTATTTTTAAAAACTTTATCTGCATGTTGTGAACTCTATCTAGGAACAGGTATCCACTGAGATGAAAACAAAAGGATTTTAGGAAATATTAGACTGTTTGAAAGCCCTATAGTTCATCTAGCTTCCAATGCTTATAATATCCTAAATATGGCAGATATGCAAATAGATATTGAATGGCAGTTGTTTTGTGTAATATTGGCCTTAAAGAGTAAGAATTTCCCTCCTGAAAAAAGTTCCTTGACAGCCTATTTTTGATCCTGAAGTAATATAATTTCCACCTTTATAAAGTTATCTTGATAGGCATTATATAACAGAATCTCCAATTTCATTTATATTCAAGTAGCATTGGGCCTCTACTATTTGTGAAGCATTGTTCTAACTGCTGGGACAAAAAGACAAAGGAAGAAAGAAGTCCCTTCCCTTATGGAGTACATATTATACTGAATCATGCTATTAATCTAAGACTTGGATCTTTGGTCTAAACACCCAAGAACAGAATGCTACAAAATTCTTGTGTTTTCCTATGGATAATAATTGATAATTGATATTTCTAGAAGGCTTTACATTTTAGATTTTTTTTTGTAGAAACATTACCTTATTTGATCCTCACATACCAAAGAAGTAACTACAAAGGGCAGCTAGATGGCGCAGTGGATAGAGCACCGGCCCTGGAGTCAGGAGTACCTGAGTTCAAATCCGGCCTCAGACACTTAACACTTACTAGCTGTGTGACCCTGGGCAAGTCACTTAACCCCAATTGCCTCACTAAAAAAAAAAAAAAAAAAAAAAAAAAAAAAGAAGTAACTACAAGACATCTTGTGATATCTATTTTAGAGATGAAACAACAACAAAATTCAGGGAGACAGTGACTTTCTGAGTGTCACACAGGCTAATACTACGTTGAAAACTATCTACTATTCCACAATCTATGTAAATTCTGATAAAACCTAATAGAGTAGGCTTTATATATAAACAAGACAACATTTGGGAAAGAGACAAAAACAAAAACAAAAACAAAGCCAGATAGATGTTTAGTTGCCATGGAGAAGTATTACTGCCAAACCAAGGCCACCATTTGATTTCATTCAAATCAATGTCCATCAGCAAAATATGTGGTTTCCTTTTACTTGGATCATCATTCATTGCTGAACCATGAAGACAACTAAATTGAGTAGACATGTTTTCTTTTATACCTCCCTTAAATTGATTCAACATGCTGTTTAAAACCAGGTATAGGGATAAATGATTTTTCCTTTGACTCTCCTTATCTTCCTATATGTTTGAGTATTTCAGTGAAATATCTTCTAAGAATACATATGATCTTAGTTCTAGGAACATGGTCAACCCCAAGCTTGACAGCTAGTGGGATAAGAATAAAGTTGAATCAGTTCTGCTATTGAGCCTTCAGGACCTGAGGTCATTTGCCTAATAACATTTTAGGAAGAGGCTTACTTTAAACAATGGGGAACAGGTGATCATTTACATCATGCAGAAAGTTCAATTGGCCACTTTCCTATATCCTTATAAAATCCATGAACTTGTTGTGATATAGACACAAGGAATATTTCTTCAAAACAAATTCAAAATTGTTATCCCATTGTGCATTTCTTCTAGGAAAATTTAGGGAACTGACTTTTAGTGCTCTTCTCTTGAACATTTTAATTCCTTAATGTCTGCCACTAACATAATTACAACAAATTGAAAATATAATTAACAGACACCTATAAGGTGGGATTATGATAATTGTTAAAATGATGATGCATAGAAACAGATTTCAAAAGTTTTTAGAACAGTTATCTCACTAAAATAAGATAAGTACAGCGGTCTCCTAATTAAAGTACAAATTATGGATTGTGGACAAAACGAACAAAATCTAGATGATTTTGAAAGTTTGGGCATAATTAAATGAAAGATTAGTAACTTTGTATTTTGGAAATGATTGAAATGTTTTGTTCTTTCACCTATAATGACAACATACATTAATGACAATGTGTGTGTGTGTGTGTGTGGGGGAGGGAGTGGTATCATTCAATGTAAATTTATTCAAATTCATTTATCTAAAACACTATCTGAATAGTAAGGTATTTTTATATCCAGATTATAAGAATGTTCTCCATTTCAGTGTGTTGGGAAAATAGATGAAGAAGTTTAACAATGAATAAAGATATTCACAATGTTTAATATTACATGTAAGAGTTTTTCTAGAAGAAATGCCTATGATTGTTGACAACATTTTTTACAGTTGACTTTATACATTAACACAGATTTTTAAAAAACAACAAACTTTTCTATTTATTCATATGTCTGAACATTACATTAAAAATAGAGGTATATAGGCATAGGCAGTTTTATTTGTTTTTTTGTTTTTTTGTTTGTTTTTTAGTGAGGCAATTGGGTTTAAGTGACTTGCTCAGGGTCACACAGCTAGTAAGTGTTAAGTGTCTGAGGCCGAATTTGAACTCAGGTCCTCCTGACTCCAGGGCCGGTGCTCTATCCACCATAGGCAGTTTTAAATGTCATAGACAAAGGATATATTTAATTTAATGTTTTACAAGTGACATTTATATTTATTGTATCAATAGAAGGTCATAATGAAAGACTGCTTTTATTGGTATTATCAAGTGTATTTATTCATAAGAAGTGGCCAAACTTACTTATTCAGCCTTACTTAAGTGTTTAAGATATATTTGGTTAAAAAGTAAGTAATTTTTCCTTTTCTACTAAGTTTTGAATTTAACAATCAGCAACAGATATCTCACTATAATAGAAAAAGAAGCTTGTATATTGAACTATGAAATTTTTCTGTAGTTTGGGGTTTTTTAGGCATACATCGAATTTGACTATGTATTAATAGAATCTACATTTTTCCTTGCTGATCTTTTTTTAATTCACTTGTTTTCCTCTTTTTAATATTTAATAATTTTTCTTCCTTCTTTGATTCCTTCTTTCCTTCCTTCCTTCTTTTCTTCCTTCCTCTCTCTGTCATCGCTTCCTGGGACCTTTCTATCTATAACTCCTTTAGCATATATACATAGTAATGGTATTACATTTCAAAGAGTATGTACAATTAATTTATTGACTTTTATGTATAATTCTAAATTATTAAGTTCTATGATTTGGAGATGCATCATGGTATTATGCAAAAAACACTACTCTTTGGGATCATTAATGGATTGTTAAATTTATGTTTCAGAGATAGGATCACTACAATTCTCTATTTCTTATTCTACTAATCTTGGTAATTTATTTTTGGTAAATTGTTTATGTGTCTTGATTCCATTTTAATCTTCAATTTTAATTGCATATATTTAGGGAAATAATTCCTTAACAATTTCCTGAATTTCTTCTTCATATGGTGTGAATTTTCCTTTTTTGATTCTTAAATAGGATAGCCTCTGTTTTTTAGATCAAATTTCTAATGCTTTGGTTATTTTGTTTGTCTTTTCTGCAAACTGTTTCCTAGATTTAATAACAATGTTCAAAAATTGTTTATCTCTTCTTTGATTTCTAAAATATCTGTTTTGGGGGTTTTTAAATATTGCTTTTCTAACTGTCTTTTTTAAAAGTTGCATTATTAATCTATAAAATTACAACATCATAAAATCATAGATTTAGATCTTTTTTGGGGTAGGGGTAGGGGTACTGGCTTTGTCCAGAATCTCTCAGGTAGATATATTTCCTGCAAGTTATAGCATCTATTCCAACCTAATATCCCATGATTCATATATAATGATCTTCCACAACAGCAAAGGAGTCTTCTCACTTTGTTTCTAGATCATATATTAATGCTTTCCTGATACTTTGTGGGTTATTGTTCTAATTCTTACATTCCCCACCATATTTGAATGTCCATTTTTCATCTTTTTTTTCTTTTTAACATGTCTTTTGAGACCTAACTAAAGTCTTACCTTTCAATGAAGCCTTCCCTAATTAGCATAGGGCCAAGTAGATCTCTTGGTTTCCTTACCTTGTATAGCACTCACTCCCCTATACCACACCTTCATCACTAATTCATTGTCCTTATTTTCTAAACTAATCAATAACTTTCTTGACTAAGGACTTATTGCTTTGATTTCTTCCTACTTATCCCTATCACTAGCCTAATCATTCATGCTGTAAAAGAAGGATGTAGGGTATGTTCAGTGAAGATTAGTACCTCTGTTAAGAGGGCTGGCAAGCCCTTTTAAGGTCTGCTTTCCACCTTTAGTGTCTACCTGATTTGATTCATCTAACTCTTACCTTTGTTTCCAAGAAGCTCTAGCATGTGCAGCAGCCAAACCCCAGTAAACCATTTCAGCAGACAGGCTAAACCAGGTTGAGGGGAACCAAATGGTGTTAAACCCACTAGTAAGTTGGGGAGGGGGGTGTCTACCCCAAGCATGTGAAAACTTCCCCTGGTACACTGGGCAGATGAGAAAAATTTGTTCCAACAGCCATGAAGACAGGTGAAATAGGTGCTGTGGAGTGCTTAGAGCTTGGTTGGATGTTGAAGATGCCAAGGTCATCCACTGCATCTTGAACTATCATCAGTCATATTGAATCTATCCTGCCACTGGACTGTGACTGAAAGAGAGTCATGTAACTTCATGCAAATTTGCCTCACCTAAATCCAATTTATGCATGAGTCAAAAGACATCAACCCTACTATTTTACCATTTTTCCCTATTTCAAAATCCTGTGGCAAAAGGCAAGTGATGAAGCAGCAGGTGTGGATACACTAGGAGCTGTAGTCATAACCCTGCAGACAAGTGGCCCAGGCCATAGGGTTGTCTTCTTACTGGAAGTAGCAGTAAGATTTGGCAGCCCCCTGAGTGTCTGACCTCACTGCTTACCTCCTAGTGCCCTAAAATTGTCTGCTTACCCAACCCTGGCCTGACTACCTTGGCAGGTGGGAATCCCACTATGTGGTCAAAACACACACACACACACACACACACACACACACAGAAACATGTACAAAATCTTCTGCAAGGAACATTGTATTGACTCCATCAATATATGGAATGTCCACAGACTTGTAGACAATACAAACTCCAGCAGACCTGAAAGAAAAACAGCTTTTGTTGTGAGAGAACTCAGCAGGTATTGCATGCAAATAGCAGCCCTGAGTGAAACAAGGGTGGCAAATGATGGCCAGCTTACTGACGTCAGGGTTGGATACACATTTTTCAGGATTGCATGCAGTGAAGGGGAGCGCCATGAATCTGGTATAGGTTTTGGAATCAAAATTAATCTAGTCAACAAGCATGAATCCCTACAAAAAGGAGTGAAGAGGAGGCTTAGCATTGTGGTTGCCACTTGCAAAAAAATGCCATGGCACCAACATCAGTACTTATGCTCCCACCATGATGAACTCTGATGAGGCCAAAGAAAAATTTTATGAAGATGTTGAAACCTTTATCATCAGTGTGCCAAAAGAGCACAAGCATGTAATTCTAAGTGACTTTGATCCTAGAAAATCTCAGATTACCAGACATGGCAGAGAATCCTTGGGAGGAATAGAGTTGGAAACAGCAACAGCAATGGTCACTTACTACTGAGGACTTGTGCATCTCATGACTTTCTCATCACCAACATTGTATTCCATTTACTTAAATGCATTAAAATTTCATGAATTTACCCTCCCAGGAAATATTGACATTGAATAGAGTATGTTATTATAAGGAGAAGAGATAGGATGTGAGAGTGACAAAAGATAATGCATGGAGAATGCTGGTCTGATCATAGACATCCTCTCCAAGCTAAATATTCACATAAAAAAAAACAGCAGCACCAAGGCAAAATGACTACCTGAAGATAATGTCAACAAATTGGAACACTTCTCTGGGCAGGAACACTTTATTCCTAACTTGGAGGGAAAGCTGAATGAACACACAATTGTCAACAGTGGAGCAGAAATGGAGTATACAACTCTCAGAGATTTGGAGTACAGCATTTCATTTGCTCATCTAGATCAAAATGCTTGCAAATATCAAGACTGGTTTGATAAAAAATAATGGGGAAATTCAGAAGCTACTAAATGAAAAACAAGAAATCCACAGGGTTTACCAGCTGGATAGTTCATCCATCACTAAGAAGGCAGCATTTACTTCCATCAAAAGTAAAGTACACGTGAAGCTGAGAGAAATGCAGGATTCTTGACTCAGTAAGAAGGCAGCTAAAATTCAGTTTTATCCTGATACTAACAATCCAAAGCATATTTATGATGCCCTGAAAGTTATTTATGGGCCAAATGCATATATGGTGCATCTCAACTACTCAGTGCTGTTGGAGCGCTGATTAGTGATAAGGATATGATCTTGGAGAGATGGGTTAAACACTTTATTCTCATCAAATAATGCTGAAGTCATTGACCATTTACCTCAGATTGAAGAAAACCTCTCTAGACAAATTTCCAACTGAAGAAGAGGTTTTGAATTCCATTAGGCTCCTCTCCTGTAGCAGAGGAACTGTTTTTGATTCTATTCTAGCTGAAATTTACAAGGTCAGGGGCCATTGCTGAGATGCAACAAAGTATGGTTTGATTCTCTCTTGCTTATGCTAATTTTGGACTAACAACACCAAAAAAACACATGTGCTCCATCACCCAGCACTATACCATCTCTATATGGAACCACATAAGTAACAGCAAATGTAGAAATTTTGAATACTGTGGAAAAGTTCACTTTATACTTTCCAGGGATGTATACATTGATAATGAGGTTCAATCACACATTGCCAGAGCTGGCTCAGTATTTGGGAGGCTCCAAAGGAAAGTGTGGTAGAGAAGACCTGTTAGACTGTCTACCAGACAGAAGATCTATAGAGCTATTGTGCTGACCTCATTGATGTATGCCTATGAAACCTGGACAGTATACCAGTGCCATGCCAGGAAATTGAATTACTTCCATTTGAATTGTCTTAGGAAGATTCTGAAGATCGTTTGGCAGTATAAGGCACCAGACACTGAGGTACTTTCAAGTTAAGCTGCCAAGCACTTAAACTCTACTACAGAGAGCACAACTCTGATGGCTGGCCACAGTGTTCAAATGCCAAACTTATGCTTACCTAAAAGACTATTTTATGGAGAATTCACAGAAGGCAAGAACTCACATGGTGGTCAGAAAAAGTGATATAAAGACATTCTCACGGTCTCTTTTGAGAACTTTAGAATTGATTGCATGACATGCAAGACACTGGCACAGGACCACCAAGCATGGTGTGCCCTCATCAGAGAAGGTGATGTGTTCTATGAGAAAAGTAGAATTGAAATAGCTCAAAACAAACATGAGATGCATCAATTCAGAGAAGCCAACCCAAATATTCACATGATTTATTTGTGCCCAACCTGTGGTAGATCATTCTCGTCTGATCAGCCACAGTCAGTCAGAAACTGTAATTTGACTCTAACATAATGATGTCATTTTCATCCTCTTTGAAAATGGACAGCAACCAACTGTAAGAGAACTCAGTTAAAATTTATTACGTTCTATTATTTGAAGTTGTGACATGGTATTGTGCAAAAACAGTGATGTTTGAGTTAGAAGACTTTTTTCTTTTTCTTTTTTTTTTGAGTCCTGATTGTGATTCTTCCCAGCTGTGTGAAATGGGCATATTTATGAGAAAAGGGGATTTAATTCAATTAGAGAAGCACTTAGTAATTGCTTACTTTGTGTTAGGTACTATACTGGGTACTGAATACACAGTGGCAATATGGACAGTTCCTGACCTCAAAAAGCATACATTATACTTTGGGGGAGGGGATAGCACAGAGATACAAAATGTATATGGTTAGTTAAATACAAAGAGAGTAAATATAAGAGATAATAATATTTGTACCATTTATTATATATTAGGGAGGTTATTGTGAGCAAAATGTTTAATAAAATACTACATTAAATGTTAAGTATTATCTAAATACCACCAGCATCATCATTATCATGCAATATTGCTGTTATTGAGACAGAAACATTTCAGGTGATATCTTCTGAACTTCAATATTGGGGCAAGGCCTGCCATTTAATATTCTACATAAAACAGACTCAGCAGGACCTAATGATATAGAACCCCATGTAAGTTAGTTTAGGCAATGAAGGCAGCTGGTGATAGAAAAGAGAGTTAGACCTTGAATCAGAATGATTCAAATTCAAATCAAGATTTAGCTACTTGCTAGCTATGTGACCCTGGTCAAGTAATTTAATCTCCTCAATTTTAAAATGGGGTATAATAACACCAATCTCACAGTGTTGTTGTGAGGATCAAATGAGATAATAATTTTAAAACCATTTTGCCCAATGCCTGGCACATAATAGGTACTATATAAATGGTTAATCCCTTCCCCCCTTTCTCCCCTCAATGGATAATTATCAAATATGAAGTTATAAGATCACATTGCTGTCATGGATTAATAATTTTTACTGTGAGAGTGAGGAAACAGAGGTTCAAGATTTTTTTTTTTGAGACAGTGAGGGTTAAGTTATTTTCCCAGGGTCACACAGCTGGTAAGTATCAAGTGTCTGAAACCGTATTTGAACTCAGGTCCTCCTGAATCCAGGACCAGTGGTTTATCCACTGTTCCACCTAGCTGCCTCCTCAAGATTCTTTTCCCCCCTCTTATATCCCCTTGCCTCCTCTCCTATTATCCTCCTTTCCTTTCCTTTAGCAACCGGCATTAAATACAGAAGCAATAGGAATTACCAAACTTTATATCTATGATTATGACTGACTGTTGTCTTGGGGTTTTAATTTCTTGGGCCTCCTCATCATGTACTGATGGTTGGAGAAGACCCTATAAGGGATTCTTAAATATTATGGTGATAATTGAAACAGTCATGTGGAAAGAAATTCAATTGAATTGAGAATACTTTCTTTCTTCAATTTTTGTTACAAGATTTTTGTATTATTATTATTGTTGTTGTTTTTGTTATAGGTCCTTTGTTTTTGCTGTGCAGGTAACAGTTTGGATTTAAGAAGACATGCATAGAATGATATTATTTGCTAACCACTGTCTGTAAACAGGACTAGTCTCCATGCTGTAAAAGTTTTGTATACCGTAAAGGGGTCATATTTTCCCCCTTTCTGGTCTGCAAAACTTTGACAACCAAAGAGCTTACTTCTTCAAACAAACAAAACTTGGTTCCTCTTCCTGGTGTTTTCTTTTTTATTATCCCAAGCTACTTCTTTTCCTCAATTCCAGAATCTGACACAATTCTTTGTATATAGTAGCACTTAGGAAATTAATCTGTAATGCATGATTACATTGCATTGCATCCTGACCTCATTCTCTAAAATTCCAAGAGCTAATGCTTTGAGGTTTCAAAAGATGAAATCATATGCAAGAAAGAATCCAGTTGTTTTACCAACCTACAGTATAGTTTCATTGTAAAACACTGTTCTAGATTTTGCAAATTAAGGGCATTATACCTTAAATAGATATCTCCTCTCACTCAACTAATTATTTTTAATTCAAGTAGCTATGTACTCTCTTCTTTTTCTCTCTTCATGCTGGTTCACAGTCTTTAGCCATGCCAGTGGGGTGGGGGAGGGGGGAGAGTACCAGTTAAAATGGACTGAGTAAAGAATATGAAATTAATAATTGTAAAATTAGGTTCTTTGAGCAAACAAATTAGGGTTATGAATTTTTTATTTTGGGTGACTTCAGCACAGATGAATTTTAGTAATAACAATATACTCTGAACCAAAATGAACTAAGCATTTAGGGCAGAGGCCTACAAGTTGGATATATTAGAAGTTCTTCTTTCCAAATGCTATTTTGAAAAAGCAATAATGACTAAAACATTGATTTTTTTCACAACAGAGACAAAGAAATGATCCTGCTTCTATTTCTAGTGTTGATGTTAGTATATTAAGACCTGAATCAAAGGCCTTATTTAGATTGATGGATTTTTTTTTCTGTGTGATTTATGCTGTTTCAGTATTTCTTTACCATCAATATTGCTCAAAAGTGATTTAGATATCCTTCTAATTTTACATATATGGGTATATATTTTGGTTAAATAAGGCAGCTTTATGAGGCCAGAGAGTCAGAAAGACCTGTGTTCAAATCTTGCTTTGGAAATATCCTGACTTGAGGACCCTGATCATGTACTTACCTGGTGGAGACTCCTTTATAACTTTGTATGATGATAAGCTGTGGAACACGCGTTGACAGGCATTTTCTTTTCATGTTGCTTCAAGCACAGATGATATCTCAGATCTACTAAAATGTTTTTAAAAGTTTTAATTGCAACTAAGAAGCATACATTTAGCTTCTGTTTAGTTTTCTTTATGGTATTTATGGTTTAAGCTCTCTGTGTGCTAGTAGGTAGGGACTCCATTAGTGATAGAGACTTTTTTATCCTTTCTGCCAATGCATATCATTCAATTGTTAAGCTCTTTTAGATTTTTTTTTTCATTTTTCTTAGAACAGTGTCTTCAACATTTTTTGGGGGGGTGGGGAGATGGGGTGGGCCTAGGGCCTGAGATTTGTTAGCATGTTGAACTCCTTCCTTCAATGAAGATCTGCAACTCACCTGTAATCCATAGTCTTTGAGTCCTTCCTGGAAAATTAGTTCCGTGGGGGAAGCAAGTGGTTTAAGGGTCTTACCAGGACCTCAAGTTCAGTGTGTCATAAGCAAGTTCTAAACTTTTATCTTCCTACTATTGCCTAGCAGATGTCCCTTTGGAGGTCAGTTTTCCTGATTAGCCCTGGGTAAAAATGATTCTTTCTGTCACCAGATGCTATTCTCAGGGGCTCTTTCAGGACATGATCTCTTGAGTTCCAGGTTCTCCGTCTTCCCCTCCCCTTTCTCCACCCATCCCCTTTCAGGAATGACAAAACCTCCAAACCCTGTGATACTAAGCAACCTTTCTGTTTGAAGGAATGATTTTAACTAGTTTCAAGTGACTTCCTTTCTCCACCAAGTCAGAAATCTCAAAATATGGATTATTCATAATAGTAATAGAATCATCTCCATTCTGATGCAATTTGTTGTTTGCTAGTTGAACAGGATGATAGGGAGGGGCATCTCTGATCCAGGGTCTCCAGTTCCTGCTGGGACAGGGGCCAAGAGACTAGAGGAGGTGAGTAGACAAGGAAGAGGTTAGGGAATTCTCACTGGTAGTTAGAAGGCCCCAGGCTTATCCGATTACTGCTCTTCACCAGTCTCTGACTTCCTGCCCAGAGGGAACAAACTGTGGGAGGAGGCTCCCTTCCTAAGAGAAGTGGTTCTTGTTATTCAGTTTTTTTCAATCCTGACTCTTTGTGACCCCATTTAAGGTTTTCTTGGCAGAGATCCTCTGGTAGTTTGCCTTTTCCTCCTCCCGCTCATTTTATAGATGAGGAAACTGAAGCAAACAAGGTTAAGTGACTTGCCCAGGGTCAAACAACTATTAAATGTCTGAAGCCAGATCTGAACTCAGGAAAATGAGTCTTCCTGATTCTAGGCCCTGTGCTCAATCCACTGTGCCCCCTAGCTGCCCTCTGTAAGTTCCATAGAGTGGTGGCTGCAGGAATTGAAACAGAAACCTTGAGGAATTGCTGAAGCAATTGCTCCTGAGAATGTGGTTTGATGGAGTCAGGTTGAAAAGCTCTTGGCTTTAGACTTCCATGGCTTGGAGGAACTTTCTGAGTTCCTCCTTTTATAAAGCCAACTAAAAATGTTCAAAGCCCCAGAAGGCATATGCTCTTTGTTCCATTTTGGATGGTTGAGATGGATATTTATTTGCACTTGATCTTGTAAAGTTAAATTCCCCTAGGAGATAGTTTCCACAAGAGATTCTGGAAGGGAGGAGGTGAAGTTCCTAAAAGAAATGGATTTGATAGATTGGATTTATTCATACATATACCTCCCCTGCCCTGCCATATTATAAATTCAGAATGTCCCTAGGTCAATTAGATCCCACCTTCTGGGTGGATCACCACCAGATTGTCTTCTGAATTTAGCTATGAGCTTCCTCCACCATGAAATAATAAAAGTGTTGACTGATCAATTTGTGAAATTGAACATGATATTGAAACAATATTGGTTTGGGCAAATACTGTTCTCAGTGCAGGTTGTCACCCTGGGAACAGGAAAAGTCACAGAACCCACCACTGCCCTGTTAGGTGGGCAGAGAGGAATGACACTATACTGTGGAAATTTATTTTGATTTGGGGACCCTACCTTTAGGCTGAGATTAGAAAGCCTTAGGCCCTTAGGGTCTCTCCCCCTCCTCCTCAGCTTCAGCTGAGCAAAAAAGCCCCGTGGGCTATACAAGATGACAGGTCAGACAGCTGGGGGAAAAAAGCCCCCAGCTCCCTCTGACCTGAGCCGAGCTATCTGAAGGATCCCGGATGGCCTGTGCTGAGGCATGAGGCTCGAGAGCACACACCTTCCCCCCACCCCACAGCTGCAGCTCTGGCTGGCGGATTAGCTTGGTCTGTAGGGGCGAAGGAAGCCCCGAGATTTGAGTGGAGAGAAGGAAGAAAAGGTATATATAGACCTGGGAGTGAGACAGGAGGGGGGAGATGGACTAGAAAAAGAAGGAGCGAGGACGGACTAGATAGAGAGACAAGATTGAGGAGGGGCTGACTAGAGGGCAGCACGGACAAGGACGGAGGAGAGTTCGGTTCAGAAAAGGAGAGACTGGGCTGACAAGGTTACGGTTGTTAATACAAACCAGGGAAAGTGTAACGTGCCCTGAGGCCGGAGGCGGCTAAGGCCCTTATTGTATTCAAGAAGTTAGAGGGCAGCAGGTGGGAAAGAGACACAGTGAAAAGGGACCGCAGGAAAGCAGTCAGGTTGTACATTTTATTTCCCTGTATTCTTTTTTTTTTTTTTTTATTACGGGGCAATGGGGTTAAGTGACTTGCCCAGGGTCACACAGCCAGTAAGTGTCAAGTGTCTGAGGCCGAATTTGAACTCAGGAACTCCTGAATCCAGGGCCGGTGCTTTATCCACTGTGCCACCTAGCCGCCCCATATTTCCCTGTATTCTTAATTTTCAACAGTATCTCATAAATAAACTCTGCTTGGATTATTTAGTTAAGAGGCTTCTTAATCCTGTGCTTATCAATTTGGGAGTGGAGCAGTGTGGTGGAACTTTATAAACAGCCCACATTAAATTAAGGAAGTCAGATAGCCAGCAAGTCAAAAGTCCCAAGATTAGTCATCCACAGATTAGGCCCCCCCCAAAATTAGGCTAATCAATTCAAAAATATTTCACAATACCAAGGAGGGACCTTTGGGTGTAGCTCCTGAAACTTGGGGTTGATAAGAAAGTAACTGATAGCCAATCTACAGGGATGCTTATAAAACTGAATGTAGAAATTAAGCACCAGGGCATAAGAGCCCCTCAGTCCCACCCAAGCCGGAAGTACCCTTTAAAGCCCATGCTTCATTTGGATTATTCAGAGGTTGCTGTGGAAGGTAGTCCATGGAAGGAAGGAGTGCTATATGCTCAGTATTGATGTGTGTATACTTTTAGCAGCCTCTAGACATGTTACTGCCACTATACAATAATAGGTCTCTTCAGGGGTGGGTTGTAAAAAGATATTTTTTTTCTTTCATGATGGAGAAAGGAAGCTGGAGTACTTTCTTATGCCAGATCCTCTTGCAACAGCCTTGTGTTACCTGTGAGAAAGGCAGATGGTACCTGACATTTTACAGTTACTAAAGGGAGCTGAAAAAAAAGTCATGTCTATTACTACAGAAATTCCTGATCCTGTCAATATTGTAGAACCAGTGGCCAAGGCCCAGGGTGAGTGGTATGGGGCTATCAATTTTGTTAATGCATTTTTTCCCCTTTATTTATATGGCTGAAAGTCATCAGTAATAGTTTGCTTTCACCTAGAGAAGCATTCAATACACTCACCATCCTTCCTTAGGACTACCTCAATTCTCCTTTATACTCCTACATTTTGGTGGGTGGAGACCTGAAAAAGTCCTCCCTTCTTGAGGGCATTGGTATACACACCTATACTGATGTACTAATGTTGACTGGACCAGATGAGGCCATAGCAGCAGAGGCCCTAGATAAGATGGTGACATATATGAGAATAAGAAGTGGGAAATCAATTCTATGAAAATTGCAGGTCAGGAACAATTGGTCAAGTTTTGGGAAATAGAGTGAGAAAGGAAAGCCCAGAGGATTCCAGGTACAGTTCAGAATAAGCTACTGACATTTGATTTCCCACAATCTAAGAAGGAAGCCCAGAAACTTACAGGATGCTTTAGAAAACCCACAATGCCTACCTGGATATTCTGATGGCCCCCATTTACTGAGTTACTGACAAGGCTTTGTCTTTCAGGTGGGGCTCAGAATAGGCTATAGCCTTCAAAGATATAAAATGGATTGTCCCACTGTGTCTCCCCTTGGGCTCTTTCAGCAATGTAAAGTTTATGTTTCTGGATATCTCAGTCCATAAAGATAAGGCTGGATGAAGTCTTTGGCTGGCACCAAGGGTGGTCAGAAAAAGCCTTTGTTTTAGATCTCTGGGTTCCCCAGAACATATAGTTATTATAATACTTTTAAAAAGTAGTTGCTCACCTCTTACTGAACCCAAGTTGCTACTGAACAGATGGCAATGCATAATATAATCATCATTTGTTCAGAATTCACTATTATTGGCTGGACAAGGCAAGATAGTCCCTCTAGCAGAACATGGAGATCAGAGGAGGCTTTGATTGATAAATGTAAATTGTAAATTAGAAACCATGTTTTCTTGGGTTCCTCTGGTATTTGTGCTTCATAAGCAGATGGTGACTATGCCAGAGACTGAGACCTCCAGTTTAGACTCTGGTATACTGCCTCTTCCACTGGCTTAGAGGACTCCAACATATAATAAGGACCTGGATCCTGAAGAATGCCATTCATCCTAGTTATCTAATGCTTCCATCTACTACAAGGAGGCATGTGAAATGGACTTTGATAGCCACTCATTTGACAACAGGAGAGACCCTTGGAAATAGGGATATTGGCAATTCCTTCTAGCTGGTTGAGTCCAGGCTGCAAAACTGATATGTAAAAGAGCCTTGAGGAATGGTTTGAAGAGATCTTCATCTATATTAGTCCAGAGAATGGGGCCATTGATCTCACCAAGAGGTCTGGAACCTGGAGAACACAGAAGTGGACAATCAAAGGTTTGTCCCTTTGGGGTTAAGCCCGATGGAGGAATTTTTGCTGATGCTTCCCACTGCATGTAGTTGTTTGTGGGATGCCCATCAGAGGCATATGCTAAAAAACAAATGAACCAAAAAAGCAGATTGAAGCTATTAAAAGAGAAGCAGGGGTTGAAGAGTGTGTCCAGTGTCAATTTGAAAATTCCAGTGGTAATACCATGCTGCGCTGGGCAAGAGACCACATGAGCACTCTCATAAAATAAGAAATCATATGATCTTTCCTCCCCTCAGAAAATCTTTTGGACTATGACCAATAAAAAACCAACCCCAAAACAATAACAACAGCAACAAACCACCAATCCATGTGGGCTCTGCTAATATTATGTCCTTGTTGCAAATCCTTTCTGTATGTGAGAAAGAAAACCTCCTCCTTTCTTAAATATTCAATGACTCATGAATGCCTCATTTTATTCCAACATCAAATCTGAACTAGAGAGAGTGCTGACTTTAGAGTCATACCTACAACAACTGCCTTCCTCTCCTCCCATCTGAATTTCCCCAACTCCTTGCATCTCTCCAGAGAAATTTTATACAGTAGAAAGTTCCATCCTCCAGAACAAATCCCACAATACCTTTAGCTCTTTTCAAGCTAGGGAGAAATACAGTTCTCAAGGTCTTAAAAACTAAGCCCTCTTTACAAGTAAACTAGTCCAGGTCTTGCCCAAATAACTATTACACTATCTCAAAACCTGGTCCATTTTACATTATGTCAAGTTGCCTCATCTTGCACATAGTATGTACCTAATAAATCATTGTTTGTTAGAGAATTGTACTGAGACTATAGTTGTCTCCTCCAAAGATGTCTTTCTTGCTTAAACATACTCATTGACTTTTTATCCCTTTTTATGCCCAAAGGCACTTATATGTAATATTCACTCTTCTGTCTTTAACATACCCTGAAATTCACATTTATCTACTCTTCTTTAACATGTTTTAAGTTCCCTAGGGTCAGGGACTATTATTGCTACATTTTAAAAATACTTGCTTCATTACCTCTGAAAAACTCCAAGTACACAGTAAAATGCTTAGCAAGTATCAACTAAAAACAAAAACAAAAATTAAAAACAACAACAACCAAAGTCAATCGGGCATAGCATAAAGTATGTTGAATTTGAAGTCAGATACCTGGGTTCTCTGTCAATAATTGCTCATCCTATTTTGAGCAAAGTATTTTTCCTTTCTGGGTTTCACTCTTATCATCTACATATAAGAAATAAGGATTTTGGAACAGATGGTCTTTGAGAACATCTCTGTCTCTAACCCTATGATGCTAAGATAGCAAAGAAGTAATAAAGGGACTGCAGGAAGGAAACATCTCTAGGAATTGGAAGTCATAGTTTCACTATGTATTCATAGACTTGACTTTGATTCTCTATCTGTAAAATGTGGATAACAGCACTGACAATAGGGTATTAATGCAATCTGCCTATTGAAATTGTTTTATGCTATTTTACATTCACATATCTTTTGTACTTATTTATCCATAGAAAGGTTTCATTTATTTCCCTCCTCCAGTAAAATTGTAATATCCTTGAGGGAAGGCCTTTTTTGTTGTTGCTGTTGTTTTCTTTGTATTTCTAAAAGCTAAGACACCATCTTACATAGAGTAAGTAGTAGTATTTTTTACATTTGTTTTATTTATTTTATTTATTTATTTATTTTTTTGCGGGGCAGTGGGGGTTAAGTGACTTGCCCAGGGTCACATACCTAATAAGTGTCAAGTGTCGGGGCCAGATTTGAACTCAGGTGCTCCTGAATCCAGAACTGGTGCTTTATCCACTGAGCCATCTAGCTGCCCCCAGTAGTATTTTTTTTACTTGAATTATTTGTAAAATAAAAGTCCTCCATAGATAAGATGCACAATTACTAATTAAATTTCTCAATACTACCTGTTAGAGAAGGCAGAGCCAAGATGGTAGAATACAGGAGCAACCCAGCTAAATTCTACCAACATTCCCCTCCAAACAACTTTAAAATAGCACCTCAAATCAAATTTTGGAGGTGGGAGCGAACAAACAACTCTGGGGTACCATTTCTTACCTATTAGAAATGACAAATTCTGGAGGGAATGAGGGAAAATAGAGTTTTAAACTAATCCAATAATTCTGGAGAACAATTTGGAACTATGTCCAGGACTATAAAAATGTGTGTACCCTTTGACCCAGCAATACCATTTCTAGGTCTGTATCCCAAAGAGAGCAAAGAAAAAAGAAAAGGACCTATATGTACAAAAATATTTATGGCATCTCTTTTTGTGGTCATAAATAATTGGAAATTGAAGGATTAATCATCAATTTAGGAATAACTGAAAAATTTGTGACATGATTTCGATGGAGTACTATTATGCTATAGGAAATGACAAAGGAGGAGAAAGTGATTTGCTAAAAAACTAAATTAAACTAAACTAGAAAAACTTAGAAGAATTCTACACGATGTAAACTGAAATGAGAAAAACTGTGAGATCAGTATGCACAGTAACAGCAATATCATAATGATGATCAACTGTGAAAGAGTGGGCTACTCTGATCAATACAACGATCCAAGACAATTCCAAAAGACTCATGATGAAAAAACAAAAAAACAAATGCTTTCTCCTTCCAGAGACAGAACTGATGAACTTGAGTACAAATTGAAGCGAAACTTCCTCGCTGTAATTTTACTTTGCTTTTAAAATTTGCAATATAATAATATGAAAATATGTTTGTAATTATTTTGTATGTTTAATTTATAATATAGTCCTTACCTTCTCAATGGGTGGGGAAAGATTTTGAACTTAAAATTTACAAAGTAAAGAATGTTAAAAATAAATAAATACATATTTCAAAAATGATCAACAGTTTAGAAAAGATACTTTAAGCAGCCACATTATTTTGATTTACACTCATTAAGACTGCAATATGCCAAATTATTATATTATAAACCATGTTGTCTATCCTTTGTTTTTATTCTCCTTTGGAAAAAAGGAGAAAAGCAAATTGAATCAGTATTTTCATTGGATTTCAATACATCAGAATAGATTTTAATTCATATATTAAAAAAATGTTGAATATATCTTAAACTTGATGAACTGGTATGACAGCAACTTCAGGGATCTGGGGCCCGTAACTGAATCCAGGTAGAAACCCCCAAATACCCTAAACAACATGAAACAGGAAATAAAATTTAAAAAAAGAATATTGGACAGGAGAGGCTGAAGAAGGGACTGGTTGAATTGATTAAATTGTCTTAGTAGGCAAGCATAAATGCCCTCAATGGAAACAAGTTACTGAACTTTGTTCTACTAACATGATTGGAGATACATAGACAAAGAGACAGAGTTAGAGATATAAAGAGAATATTGGTATAGCTGTGATTGTACAATAGAGAATCATCCTGGTACAATGTGAATAACAATGCATTTGAAGTCAGAGGATCTGGGTTAACATCCTTGCCCAGCTAATTACTACCTGTGTAATTCCGGGCAAGTGACTTAACCTTTCTAACATTCATCTTTTTCTTCTGTAATATGAGGGGATTTTATTATATATCCACTGGGGTCCCATCCCACTCTAAACCACATCCTATCCTATAGACTTAGTCAACTTTTATTTCTATTCTGGACATTTATTTGGCATCACGTAGCTGGGGATATATTCATTACAGAACAATAGCTCGCTCAGCACAAATACATGTTTGCTGTGCTGAGCAGAAACTTTCTAATAATACATCTGAACACATGCTGGGATATTAGTTTCTGTTTTTAAAATAATCATTGCTGAAAAATTTCATTCATCAATACACAGGACTTGTAGGGGATAAATCCTGTTGTTAATTCCACTTGCCATACAAACGACTAAGATCACAGTGCACCCTTTAGCTCTCCCCTACTGTTGCTCACCCTTTGATATCTGGCTAAGGAGATTTTGTGACTTTTCCAAAATTTTCATGATACTAATGAGTTAAATGAATTCCAATCTTGTCAGTTTTAAATTGTTTATTTTTGTTTACTTTTATTCTTCTTCCGTGTTCATTTAAACTGAGCTTTTGGATATACCTCAAAAATGGAGGTGGGAGTGGTAGTAGATATTAACTGAGTCATCTGTTATTTCCCTGTGGCCCTCCAGAAGTACCAAAAATTTATTCAAATTCTACAGAGTATCTTCAGCTGTGAACACTCACACCTGCATCCTCCTTACCACCTCCTATTAAATTTGATTGCATTGTTCAACTCATCTTTTAACAAAATCAGGCATGAGAATCAACAGTAGCTCCACATGAAGTCTACCCACTGTTTGTGTGGGGTGCCATGATACTGAACTAACTTAGCCTTTCTCTTGGGTTTATTGAGTGACAGACAAGCTTATGTGGGCAAGCTATTCTGTGAAGATTTATTTTTCCCTTGACAGGTATTGCATATCAACTCATATCCTGTAAAATTAACTGGTCTGTTTTGTATGTTTGTATTTTATGTTTGATCAGATGTTTGCCAAACTACTGTGAACATGGAGGAACATGTACTCAGTCCTGGGCCACCTTTTACTGTAACTGCAGTGACACTGGTTATACTGGAGCCACATGTCATAACTGTAAGTAGGCCTGAAAGATATTCAGAAGAGGTTGTTGTGAATTTGATTAGCAGAGCACGATGGGAGAAACCTGTAATGACATTTATTAATATTATTCAGTCTGTCATGGTTTCAACCACAGTGTGCATCAAGTGATTACTACATGCCCAGCACTACTATCCTAGCAACTTTGTTGAGGAATAAATGTTATATATATATATATATATATATATATATATATATATATATATATATATATATATATATATATATATATATATATATATATATATATATATATATATATATATATATATGCGTGTATATATACATATAAATATGTGTGTACATATATATATATACATACACATATATTTTTTTCCAGTAAAACAACACAGTCTTTGTCCTCTAAGAACCTACACTATCATGGGGGAGACAAAATTATTGTGTACAAACAACTAAGAGTTTAATTAAGTGCTCAATTATATGGTATTATATTAACTGTCAGGGTAATGGAAGTTTAAAGAAGAGAATAGTCAGAACAAATGAATCAGCATTCATTAATTAAGCACCTGCTATCTGTCAGGCACTGTATTAGGTGAAAATTATAGATATAAATACCAAGAGTTGAGATTTGTGTTGTGTGCTAAAGGCTATGCATAATTTGTACAGTTGTAGAAGAGAAAAAGATATAGAAGTGAGGTGGTATGGTGAAACTGCCTTTTTTGTGTCCTCTACCACCTACATTCTTTGAATAACTTTCAGGGTGTTAGGTGCCATGAAATGGAAAGAGAATAGGAGGTCTCTCTGCTTTAGTTGGCAGCTAGGCATAATAAGGAAAAAAAATAATTTCTTTTCCTTTGGGGAACAGTATAAAAATACTATTACTTAAAGGATTTGAATTATTTTCAGTATGGCATTGCCTATAACTAATTGCAAAGCATGGGTGATGAAAAGTGACCTAATAGTCAATATGAGATACATTCAACAATATCTCATTAGTATAAGGAGCCATCACTTTGTCAGCTAAATCTTATGGAATCATAGAATACCAGCTCACGAAGGGACCTTGGTGTCCATCCCCTTCATTTGATGGAAACCCCTTGTCACTTATTTTTTTGTCTATATTTACTTCCTTTCTCACATCCTTAGAAGTATATCTGTAGGGCATATAGACATATGTTTTCTTATTTTGAACCTGGTTATTTCTGTAGCATGTAGTGTCAGAGAGGTGTTTTCTTCTTAGTACTTGTGTCATGCTTCATAACAATGGAGAAAAAAGATGTTAACTTAAAAAAATTAGTTCCTTTACAAGACATTCTTTTACTTGGTAGTGTAGTGAATAAAACTTTTTACTAGAAATTAGTATACCTAGGTCATTGTCTAAGCTCTGTCTATAACTTACTTTGTAACCCTGGACAACTCACTTTCCTTCTTGAGTTCAGAACTTCCTCCTTTACAAAATTAAGGAGCTGAACTACATGCTCTCTAAAGTATTTCCTGCTCTAACATTTCAGAGTTATTTTTTAGGCCCAGAGAGAGCCTGATCTAAAAAACCAGGCAGAGTCTCAGAAATGGTAGCTAAAAATGATCAAAACTAAGGTGATTTTATTCAGAACGGTTCCAGGGAATTGATTAGTATACATCCCCAAGGTGCTTTGCTTTTTAGCAAACACTACTTTTCCTTTTACAATGGGGAAGGGGAATCTTGTATACAGAAGATAACCAAGTGCTTAAAGCTCATGATTTACTACATCTTAAAAATCCTTGTCCCTTTAAATATGTTACATTTACTTTCCTGGAAATATTCCAGATCTTTTATCCAGAGTCTTATGTCTAATAATGCTTGATTGCTTGCATTTTAATCCACTTATTGGGCCAAAAATGCTGGATGTTTTTTATAGAATTGTAGGAACAATCTTCCCCCTCCCAAAGTTGTAAATATGAGAAATAAGTCATGTGAGCTGCTGATTTTTAATAGTACAATAGTAAAGTTGATGAGATGAAAAAGTAAATATGGTACAAAACCAACAAACAAAACCATTCTTTGAAAAAAATAACTCTCATGATTCTGGGAAATCTATCAGTTACTAAAAATGTGGGCTGCAACAGCATAGAAATTCCAAGAATTCACCTGAGCAGACAACTAGAGACAAAGCCAAGGTATCGTGTTACTTTTGACTTTTGCATATATATCAAGGGCTCTCTTGCAAATCATAGATATTCTCTACTTTCTTTTTTCAGCTCTATTCATCGCATTTCTCTTGTCATTGTTTTAAGGTGCCATGTAAAGTATCTTATTAGAGGTGGCATTTTGGCATATTCTCTTAGGCTTGATCAATTAATTAATATGTGTGTTGGGTCTCTCCAGTGTATTCTGTGTTGAGTACTACATGGCTTATAGAAGTCAGGTGTAAGACATGGTCTCCGGCCTTCAGAGTAGTTAGGAAAGTTTCAGGGAAGAGTTTAAACTCAAGGTTAGACATCGAAGATAGGTAGGATTTAGATAGAGAAAAAGAAACAAGGGCCTTTATTCCATGGTAAGAGCTGAATCAGTCTTCTGAATTGTATATCATACCTAGAAGGGAATTCAGGAATCCTCTAGCTTAAGCATCTCATTTAACAGATCAGGAAACTGAGTCTCAGAGTTCAGTGATTTGCTTGGTCCAAGTAGCAGATCTAAGGTTTGAAACCAGGTCCTCTGTGGAAGTGTGATACAGTGGAATAGATGTTGTTGTTTTTTTTTTCACTTCCCTTGGCCTCAGTTTCCTCAAATCCAAAATGTGGGCATTGAATTAGATGGCCTCAGAGGTCTGCTCTTACACTATATCTGTGATACCTTGATCAAATTCTGCTCTTTCCCCCTTACTCTATGATACAGCTGTTAATGAAGGTGATATTCACACAAACTCAGCAAGCCTTCATGCCAGGTGTGTGGCATTAAGTTTGTTTTTCTGGCCTTATACAGAACCAACAATGATGTGAGGCAGCCTAAGGAGTGTGGTGAAAAGTTATTTTAGAAGCTTTGCAATTTGGGCTGCTGCCCAAGATCTTTAGGAAACAGTTTTGATTATGGCCTATTCATTGTGACCTTCAAAATCTTTTTCAGATGAAGAAAATAAAAGTTAATTAGATCTTATACTCCAGGAGAATAACTCTTCCTTCTGGATATTTTCTATCAGTCAATAGCTATTTATGGTGAATCTGCTCTTAGCACTATACGGGACACTGAGTATTTGACAAATGTTTAGGCATCAAACTGACCCAATTTGTCAGAGTAAATGTGTGCTAATGAATGATTCATTATCATTTTCTATTTTCCTAAATATGTGAAGTTCCTCAATCTCAATTTCATTTTCTTTTAGGATGATCAAGTTGCCCCTTCTCCAAATGTCTTCACCTTGTTGTATGCCCTTAATCTTCTTTCATAGTCTAGCTCTTCTGACATGTTAACTGCCTCTTAAGCTCACTTTTCAGTAGGAAAAGAGGATGTCAGCTTTCATCCTCTCCTTCCATCATACACAGCCAAATATAGAGCTCCTCCTGTCAAGCAGTCAATAGCTGCCTATTGATTGGAAGCCCTATCAGTTGTCTGGCTATGAAACACTGTAGTAGTCTGTCATACTCGAACAATCACAATGTTGTAACAATACATGCGTGCTGTCAAAATGGTGCTGCCTTTGGTGTAGGCAGGAATACTTTCACCTGGAAAGAGGACTAGTAGCTAATGAGATGTTAAAGAAGACTAGGGGGCATCTGGTAGCAATTAGACTTTTTGAAAGCATTGCTCATGCTCTTTAGCTCAGATAAATTCTTACCATGATGTTACAAGAGTTTTACACTTGTGGATACCACGGCTTCTTTTCCTTTTCAACTGAAGGGAGCTAAGCAATCCCTTTGGTCCCACCTTCTATTAGCAGAGCTGCTCAATTTGCTCAGCATCCACTGGCTAATGTAAGGTATCAACAAGAAGAGAGTAAGAGAAAAGTCAAAAGAGAATATGAGTGAAAAAAATTGATGAGAAAGAAAAGGCAAAATGATGAAAGAGAGGGGTTAAATAAAATATTCTAAATTGGTAGGATATAATATAGAATGAAAATTATATTAATTGCAGATACCTATATCTATGGTGTGCCTAATTCCATTCTCTCTAGTCCATCTCCCATATACTTGCCTGAATAATCTTCCTTAAACAAGGTTTGACCATATCTATTCTGTGCTTCAGAAGATATAATGCCTTCTGTAGTATTAGGACAATTTGCAAAATCCTTTATTATTTCAACTCCTATACAACATGGTTCCGGTTTGCTTTTCTAAACGTATCAAAGTATTCTTCCCACATTTAATCTGCATTCTATATGAACTGGTTACCTCCTCCTTCATGTGTGACATTCTAATTCCAGCCTACATATTTTGGCTTAGGCTATCCCCTATTCCTTTAGTAGTTGTCTACCTTGCTTTAGCCTCTTAAAATGACAGATTCGGGCAGTGCTTTATCTTTCTATTACAAAATTACTTTGTATTTGTTTTGCACACCATTTTGTGCATATCACTCTGTGCATATGTAGCATTCCCAGAATAGAATACAGGTTTCTTAAGGACTGGGACCATTTCATTCCTGTTTTTTGATTTCCTCAGGCCTAGTTCAGTGCTTCATGCATGAATGTCCTTAATACATTTTTTTAAATTGAATTGGACTGAGTTGAATGATTACTATTAAGCACACTAGATTTTTGAAGTCAGTCAACAAGTATTTATTGCAGATCACACTCAGAACTATATGAGGTGTTATGATAGTTGAAAAAAGCTTTTTACCCTTGAGGAGGTCATAATTTGATTCAAGGGAAAACAGTATAAGCCAACATTTACTCAGTTACTGACCTGTGTGATGCAGAGTATAAATGGTTTTGTCACTACGGGAAGGAAGTAAATCATGTGGGTTAGACAAGTCAAGCAAGCCCTCATGAAAAAAGTGAGCTAGGAGCTTGGCCTTGAAAGATGGTTAAGATTTCACTAAGATGTAATTGGCAGGGGGAGGACATTTAACAAGTAAGACAAAACAAAGGAATAAATGCAGTAAGGGAAATGTATGAGGGAGAAATTAGAGACAAGCATTATAAGAATAAAGAGATTATATAAGGGAGTAGAAAAAATGGGGCCATCCACTCACCTTGGATCTACATCTTTTCATTGAAGACGTTTGGGGGATTTTGAATTACCCACTGTAACATACTTAACTTTTTTTTTTATGAACCAAGTTTTCAGTAAATTAAATTTAAAATGTTTATATAGGGTTGGCAGTCTATATGAAATGAAATGATAAATTTTGGCTTTGTTTCATGTATCCTAGAAATAAGAGTAGTTCCCAAATCATGAGATAATAATTAACTGAACATATTTTAATTCTTGGTATTGACTTGCTTTGGAAGCCTAGTGACATTTGCCTTGAATCATGAGGAGAAACAACAAATATTTCTCATGTACCTCAATCAACAGTAGGCTAATTGACAGCAAATACAATACCCCAGTATCTCTGAATGTCACATTGATAAAAAGTGTTCTGTAAACTACAGAAGAAAAAGATTTAATATATGAAGACATATTTCCCACCCTTGAAAGCTAAGGCATGACTTGCATTAAAAATAATTGATCATTTCATATGGAAGTTTAGAATTCATAGTAGGCTTTTCTTACAACAACCCTGTGAAATGGAAGAGGGCAAGAGAATAAATATTTATTAAGCACCAGGCACTGTGCTAAGTGCCTTAAAATACCTTGTTTGATCCTCACAATAACTCTGATTTAGATGGTAATATTACCACCATTTTTTGGATGAAGAAACTAAGCCAGATAAAAACTTACATCATTTTCCCATGGTGACACACCTTGTAATTTTCTGAAAGTAGACTTGAATTTAGGTTCTTGACTCTGTCCACTATGCCACCTAGCTACTTCTTCAGGAAGGATAGCATTGTTAACTATTAAACTTATACTGCTTGATCCAAGAGTACAGAGGAAGATAAATGTGTTAGGAAGCATATGTGGGTGGACTAGACTACCTTGGGAAATATAGTAAGTTCTTCATTTTTAGAGATATTCAAACATATAGTAGATTACCTCTTGTAAAGAAATTTTTTGAAGGCTTTTTTACTTTTTTCCTCAGAAAAAACATTGGATTAGGTTACATGTAATAAGGTCCTTTCTAACTTCTCAGTTTCTGTGTTTATGTACTTTATTGAATCTGTGGTCTTCTCTCTGTTCAAGTACATACTGGAATTCATCTTCATTAGCTTTCCTGGTCTACTGTACTAGCCACAAGTCTCTTCAAATATAAAAAAAAATCAGATATACTTTGACACACCCTGAGATCCTAAGTACATTAAGTGTAGTAAAATAAATGACACTATTCTTTAAGTCAATGATAACATTAATATCATTATTAATTATGATTTTGCGAATGCATCTTCTTATGACATTCAGGTTTAAAGAGAAATGACTACTGAAAGGCTCCATCTCATTTCTGATTGGCACAGAAGTTTTGCTTGTTTTGTTTCAGACCTGTGCCAGGCTGTCTTTCCTAACCCACTCTCCTCTTCCCCTTTGGGATGTACTATTTTGGTGCAAGATTTAATGAATATACTTGGATTGGCTTTAACTCAACTGAAGCGCATCTAAAACAATACTCTAGCCTCCTCAGAAATAGGAATTATATGTATGTGCCACCACAGTCCTTACAGCACAATTACTATTTTTAATCATGGGAGCCAGTGTGGTATATTTAGAAGCAACTAGGTAGATTAATGGATAGAATGCTGGTGCTGGGTTCAGAAGAACCTGAGTTCAAATTTGGCTTTAGATACTTACCACCTGTGTGACCCTGGACAAGTTATTCAATCTTGCTTGCTTCAGTTTTCTCAACTATAAAATGAGCAGAAATAAGTAAATGGTATATCACTCCAGTATATTTGCCAGGAAAACACCAAATGGGGTCATGAAGAGTAGGATACAACTGAATGAATAAACAAGTGACATATTTGAAAGAATAGTGGGCCAGGAACCATCTCTTGTTTTTAGTTCTGGTCTTGAAACTAGCTGCTTCTGTGACCTTGGGCAAAGAATTTAACTTTCCTCTGTATCAGTTTCCTCATCTTTAGAAATTAGTAGATGAGTTATATGATCTCTTAGGTCCTTTCCAGGTGTATGTGTATGCATTGGTATCCGAAGGGATGACTCGTAGGAAATTGCTATGAAAAGTCTTAGCCTATTTATTCTTCAGTTTATCTCATAGACCACCACTCAAAGCAGGATTATCCAGAACTCAAGATTTTCATGTGCCACATGTCATCTATTTAGATAACCTTAGAAGGGAGGTAAAATGTTAAAATATGACCTGAGTATTGTGGTTGCAGGTAATTAAAGCCCAGGAGGCCTCTCCTTGAGACCCTTTTTGTATTTTACTTAGAATCATGAAGGTGAGACTCCTTAAAACACATTGGTGTTTTCATTCAGAGCATAAAAATAGGTCAGGGGCCCTTTGGAGTTCATCATTAAAGCAATGTGCAGTTGTCTTAGTGCTACCCTGTCTGCTGTCTTTATTTTAAGCACAGTTCTGAATGAGGACACCAGGGTATATGATGTTATCTTAGCAGGTCATAAGGAAAAAAATTCATTACCATTCTTGACTTTCTCAGTTTGCATTCTTTCAAGGTCAGGAATTTTGATTCTGTGATTGAAAGTGATGGAAACCAACACTCCTGAATTATTTCTTGCATATAATCATTCCTATTTCATTGGAAAGACTGTGTTGACTCTTCTTATCAGCTTCTTCTCAGGCTAACTGAGGACTTATCCCTATCCTCAAAAACAGCTGAAATGAAGGATGATGACCATTTTTTTCTCCAGGTAGAGAACAAATCACCCCTCCCATCAAGGTAATATGATACCCTTAAGGAGACTGGGAGGAGGAGTATTTGGGCTCTCTACAAGTGGCTCCAGCTCCACTGATGCTCTTCCCTCAAGTGTATGGCATTGTTCCCTTCACCTAGTTTGATTTATCCATTCACAATCAGATTACATTTTACAAAGAAATATTTACTTCCCCCAATACATAGGAGGCATTATCATCCCCCTCCCCCCCCCCACCCATCATCTCAGCCTCTGCAGACTGGAAAGGTATTAGGGTCAGAACTTAGTTCAGTTCCTATAGAGCATACAGACAGCTAGGTGGTACAGTGGATAGAGCATTGACCTTAGAGTAAGGAGGACCCAAATTCAAATCTGGCCTTAGACACTTGACACTGCTACCTGTGGGATCCTAGGCAATTCATTTAACCCTGATTGCCTCAAACATCTGGGGCCATCTCGAGTCATCCTGATGTATATCTTGCTACTGGACCCTGATGGCTATGGATAAGAGAGTGAGGCTGGTGACTTTGTAAAGCCCTGCCTCACTTAAATCCAATTCACTGCAAGTGCTGACATCATCTCCCAATGTCATGGTCCTCTGAAAACAAAAGACAAATGACAATAGCAATAGAGCACACAGTCCCAATATCCAAGTCTAACTCCCCCGCCCTGCCTGCCCCTTAATCTTGAGTTCCAGGCATGGTGGTTTCTTAGGACTTTCTTGCTAGACTGGCTTGCTGAAACATCTCTGCTGACACTTAAAACCAAGAAGGACAAATGATACCGAACAGAAACAAACATCCCAAGGTTTATTTATCATACCCAGAGTAAAGGAGGAAAAATAGGAGAAGTAAATCCTTCCCCTTTCACCTATTAAGTTCATTGCACCTGCTCCACCTCAGCATGCAACAGGAAAGAAGGATTTCCAGAAAAAGCAACATAAAGAGAGCAACCCTCTCAGTCTCACCAGTTTTAAAGATGACACCTGTTCCATTTCTGAGGTGAATCAAATGAGGCTACACCTACTCACATGGTAGGGAACCAAGAGCGCCTACATCTTAGGAGATCTGGGCTTGCCAAGGCAAAGCCCCTTAGGGATGCTTCCTTGTAGAGTGAGTTGGGAATGCTCCAAAGCCCTCATGATATGTATGTTATCAAATTGTAAGAACAGGTCTATGTATATACTCTTCATAGGTTATATTTGAGGGATAAATTCTAGAAAGATAGATTTAATAAATTAGAAATTGTAGTGACATAATACTCAGGAGCCTAGATTCTAATCCTGATCCTGCCAAGAACTTTCTGAATGTCCTTGGACAAATACTTTGCTTTTTTGGGCCTCATTTTCCTTATATATCCATTGGGAATAATAATATATACTCTACCTATCTCATAGTGTTTTTGAGAGTACAACATGAAGCAGTGCACACAAAAGCACTGGAAAAGTAGAAAGAAGTAAACAAGAATAGAGAAATACTAATGTTATTGTATTAGGCTTATCAATATTAGTTAAAATATTAGTTAAAATATAATAAATATATAAATATAAATAATAATATAAAAATAAAATATTAGTTAAAATATAAAATAATGATGAATATCATTAATTATAATATTAGTTATGTTTTATCAAGCTTTATATTTGATTAATTGTACTTGAATAGTATGGAAATTGACTGGATCCCATGAGCATAAGGCTTTCATTTCTGGGCATGTTTTTTCACTGTTCAGTTGTCCATGACAAAAAGTAACTTCAAATTCTCAATTCACTGGAATAAGAGAAGATCTTAATATGCTGATCATTACATCCCTCTACTCAAAAACCTTTCCTTACTTCACACTCTATTGGAATAATGTCCAATGTGAAATTCAAGACACTTCCTGTTCTGACCCCAAGAAACCTTTCAGACTTTCCTTCTCATATCTCCCTTCAAACTTCCCTCCTACCTTGTTGGCTAGGAACATATGCTCTAGCCAAACTTCATTACTCACTCTCAATGAGCATGCAATGTTGCCTTTGTTCATGATATTCCATCTGTCTAAAATCCCCTATCTTCAAACATCCAAATCCTTCACATTTTCCAAGGCCCAGATGAAATGCTGTCTTTTCTATGAAGATTTCTCCTTCCCACCACCACATTGAGTCCTCTTATTTTTGTAACACTTTATTAATACCTGTCTGATGCCCCTTTACTTTTGTATTATGGTTCCCTTTGTGAGTATTTTCTGTAACAACAGAAACAGCATTTAACATTTATGTAGCACTTCAAGTTTACAAAGTATGTAATATATAATCCTGCCTGATTCTTACAACAAGCCTGTGAGTTAGCTGCTCTTATCCTAATAGAATGTAAGTCCCTTAAGGGCAAGGTCCATGTCTTCATCTTCCATCTAACTCTGTTTTCTTTCCTTCAGCAGTACTTTGCTTCGAGTCGAGATAATATTATTGATGTCTTTTGAATTTATAACACATTCATTTCTGAATGTATTCCTTCCACTCTTCAATGCAGAAAGCTTCTCTTATTACTAAGGTTAAAACAACAACAACAACAACAATTGAGCAAACCCAATCAACACATCACTTGTCTGAGAGTATATGCAATATTCCATACCCAGAGGACCTTATTTCTACAATCATGGGTGGGAGGCACTTTTTCTCTGCAGTTAAACTTTGTCATTGTAATTAAGTGACAATAAGTTCTGCAATATTGGTCTTTTTTTTCAATCTGTATGATATCCACTATGCATATTGTTTTTAAGCTCTGCTTACTTCATTCTCTATCGGTTAATTAAGGTCTTCTTGTATTTTTCTGAATTCTCCACATTAATCATTTCTTATAGGGCAGTAATATTCTATTACATTTGTGTACCACAATTGGTGTGGTTATTCCCTAAGCCATGGGCATCTATTTTGTTTCTAAGCTCTTTGCTATAATAACTGTTACTATAAATATTTTGATAAATATTAGACCTTTCTTTCTGCCTTTGATCTCCTTGGTGTATATGACTAGCAGTGGAATATATGAGTTAAAAGGAATGGGCATTTGAATTATTTTTAAGCACTTTTTCACCCCCAAATTGCTTTCAAGAATTATGGGACTAATTCAAAGTTCCACTGACAATGTATTAGTGTAAAGATCTTCCTATAATCTTGAATATTTCAATTGTTTATCATTTTTGACAATTTGCTGGATATGAGGTAAAAACGCAGAGTCATTTAAGAAATAATTTTTCATATTGTTGTTAATAGTTTGTGATTTTTATTCTGAAAACTCTTTCAAAAAAAGTTTTTCAAAACTGTTCAAATCCTCTGAACACTTATCAATTGAGAAATAGCTTTAGGGATCATTATCCATTCTGGAACAATTGACAGTGTTAAATCACAAACTCCTTGATATCTTTTCTTCCCTGACTTCAGTATAATACAACTGTCATGGTTTTTCTTCTAACCTCTGACTCCTCTGTCTCCATTTCTGTCTCCTTCTCTTCCTCTTGACATTTAAATGTGAGTGTCATCTAATGTTCCATAGTTATGCCACAGGGAATAATACTCTTACCTGTGGTTTGCCTAAAGAAATATAAACTTTGATTGCTGGAACTTCAAAAGATATCTTGAGGTTTATGGTTAGATTTCTTTTAAGACTCATGCCTTAAACTCAAATGACTCTGACTCTCATTGATTGACCAACCATAGGTCCCAGACCAAGCCTTATTTGTTTATTGTTTGGGCTCTTGATGGCTCAGAGTGAGGATAAATAGCAATTGTTACTGATTTGGCCAGAATTCCTAAGTGTCTTCCCCTCCCAGATTGATTTTTTGACTATGTAAAAGAGGCCATTCTTTGTGTCATTTGTTACCTAGCTTTAATCACTGAATGGGCATTGCATCAGACACACTGAGACCTGGGAAAGACCTTGTAGTTTAAAAAGGTCTCCCATTGTGTTGGGGCCATCTCCAGTCTTCTGGATCTATATCTTGCCACTAGACCCAGATGGCTCTGGAGGAAAGAGTGAGGCTGGTGACTTTGCACAGCTCTGCCTAACTTAAATGCAACTTTCTCAAGTCATGATATCACCTCGTGGTGGTATCATGGTTCTCTTAAAGAAAGAAGGACAAACAACAACAGCTTCTAATTGACACATTGTTCAGTGAATAAACAGGTGGGTAAATGGACACATGAATGAATAATTTACATCTAAGGATAATTCTTATTCTTTTATGCAACTACCCATTCAGAGAATATTTATATATTGTATAGTTTTAATGTAACATAAACAGTACTTCATATAAGTACATTTATATATGTATACACTTATATAGCATGAAATACATAGCACCCAAATATATAGCACAGAAAAGAAATAAACCTATCTGTCATCAAAGCAGTCCACAGAACTGAGTTTATTAGTCTGTCAGCAGAAGAGTTGTCAAAGTCCATTTTAAGTAGCAAAGATATTATGCTGACAGTTAATGTGATGATAGTAGACCCTGGCAATCATTCCTGCTGTTCACTGTCTCTCATAATCTTGATGTGTTGCCAGACTAAAGGCAGTGATCATTTTGATCTCCTAACACTTGATTTTTATTGTTGCTGTTGTTTAAATAGATGTTTGATGAAACAACCCGCATTTACATATGTAGAAAAGAGTTTCCTGTTACTCTCTGTCACTCAGCAGTGTAAACTTGACTCTTGGATTATGATAGCTTTAGAACCTATAATAACAAATTTATTTATAAGGAGATATTATCCCAAGGCTGGAAATAAGATGCCCCCATGACCAATAGTCTTATAAAAATAACCTGGGTAAAAATATGCAAATAGACCAAAAATAGTAACCAAGAAATTTATATTCAGAAGTTAAATTGGAGGTCATGCAAGACAATTTCCTATACAATGGAAGATTCCTTTCTTGAGGAATTCAGCTACCTGGACCTTTCATTGCACGTTTTTTATAAGTAATACCTTTCCATTGTTGGCCAGCTCCACTTGTTAGGATTTTTGTTCTTTTAATGAGCTGATAGTTCTTTCTTGGTAATATCCTTCTATAATACTTATACCTGTCTATGAGATATCTGACTACCATGTAATAATTCCAAACTAACTAACCCATCTTGCAAAAGACTCTCATTTTCTGTCGTGAGGCTTGGTAAGGGATGAGTGGGTGTTTCAGCTTTGGTAAAATGGTTCTAGAAGCTCCATATAAAGTAATTTTAGGCCACTGCAGCACATTATCTCAATTCATTAATGTCATGAGCATGACTAATAGCAGTGAGCATGTTTCAGTACATATATTATTGTTTTTGCTAAGATTTACACTTTTGTTCATTTTAAATTATTTTAAATTCTACTCAAACCTTCCTCTAAGTTAAGGTCCCCCAAGTATTTATGGAGCATCTTCTTTGTGTCAATCTCTGTTCCCACTATAATGGGGAAATGGAAGAGAAAGCCTGGAGTCTAATTTTGGGACAGGTCTAATACACATGTTAGGTATTAAGGAAATAAGTAGATAAGAATATTAACTAGTCTATAATAAGTTAAATAAAATATATAGAGACAGTAATGCAGACTGTAAAGAAATGGAAAACATTTTGGGATATGGTAGTCAAATGACAATCTAGTAAAAATGAACATTATGTTGCATAATTATGATTTTGTATTTTTCCCCTCTGGATTGGGTATATTTGGGTGGGAGCAAGGGGAAGCAGGTCATTTTCATATGGGAAGTAGCATAAGCAAAGGACTAGATGAAGGCAGAAAGTGCTGTGTCTAAAGGATAATTAGAAAATGATTAGACCAAAGAGCATATTCAGAGGAACAGTTTATCAAGTATAGTGTGTCAGCTACCACCCAAATGTTTTCCAAGACTAGTATGAACCCTAGCTAGAACCCAAGGATTCAAAGATTCTGTGAATAGCTAATAGTAAGCATTGTTGTTATTATTGAGTCATTTTCAATCGTGTCTGACTCTTTATGATCCAATTTGGGGTTTTCTTGGCAAAGATATTAAAATGGTTTGCCATAACCTTCTCCAACTCATTTTACAGATGAGAAAACTGAGGGAAATGGGATTAAGTGACTTGACCAGGATCACACAGCTAGTGAATGTATGAAATCATATATGACCTCAGAAAAATGAGTCTTTCTGACTCCAGGCCCAATACTCTATCTGCTATGGCACGTAGCTGCCCCTGATTATAAACATCATTCCATTTTTAATAATTATAGAGTTTTATTGAGTATTTTAAAGTATTATCTCTTAATCCTCACAACAACCCTGTAAATATTATTGTTCTTTTCCAAATGAAAAGACTTAATGAAAGACATCCCTAGAGTGGAATAATATTTTAGTTACAAAAGTAGGATTCAAACTAAAGTACATGTGACTTAAGCATTTTAAATTTGACTAAGATTTTTTTTTTTTTGTGAGGCAATTGGGGTTAGGTAACTTGCCCAGGGTCACACAGCTAGTAAGTGTAAAGTGTCTGAGGCTGGATTTGAACTCAGGTCCTCTTGAATGGAGGGCCAGTGCTCTATCCACTGCACCACCTAGCTTCCCTTTGACTAAGATTTTTAAAGTGATTTTTAATTGTTGGTAAAAGAGATAGAACTCTTTCAGTTAGTTTAGATGTGTTTTTTTAATATTTTTGTGTGTATATAATATTGGAAAAGTCTGTGAAGTAGAACTAAAGTCTCTACAATCCTTCAACCATAGAGTTGACTAGGATAATGCAAGTTTAAGTGATTAGCTAATATATGGCAGGATGTAATCCAAGACAGCACTTAATTCCAGCTTTTCCTGTATCATAGGCCATCTTTCTATCCATTATGTCAAATTGTCTATCTGTGTGTCAGTATACAAGGGGGAATGTGTATACACATAAGTATACAAATATACATACATGCATATCTATATCTATCTATCTATATGATAAGGAATAGACCTGTGTTTTCATTGATATAATGTGGAATATATAATCTGGAAATTCCAGATTGAGGAAATTCCCTCTACTAATGTGCATCTCCATCTTTTCTTTAATTTAGAGGTTATTGAAAACATTGAGAGGGTAGGTCACGGTTAACGGAATCAAATAATTCAGTATGTGTCAACAGCCTACCTTGATTCAGGCCTTTACTGTGAGGTCAGGTTCCAATATACTATATTATAATGCCTTTTATGTATATACAGGAATGCCTACAAACATACCATACAATTTGAAGTTTTATATATATAGCAAAGTTACCTGCTGTCTAGGGGAGGGGGGGAGGGAGGGGAGGGAGGGAGAAAAATCTGAAATTGGAAAGCTTGTATAAACAAAAGTTGAGAACTATCTTTACATGTAATGGGAGAAAAATAAATAAAATACTTTATTTAGAAAAACATATATATATATATATATATATATATATATATATATATATATATAGCAAAGGCAATACACAATCCTGGATCTAAAATATATTTTTTCTCATAATATGAGTTTTAATAATAGGTAACATATATATCATAGATTAATTTTTCAGACATTTAGTTATATTTTCTCATTTGATCCTTGAAATATTCCTGTGACATAGATATTATTACTGTCCCCATTTTACAAATGAAGAAACTGAGGATAAGAGAAATTGGGAGTCTTACTCAAAATGTACACCTAAAGGGAATTTCAACCTAGGTTTTACCTGACTTCTGTTTAGCTTCTTGTTCCACTCTTCATAATGCCTTCCATTTAAGCTAATAGATGATAAGAAATACCTTAAATTTCTCCCAAAACCTTGTTCAGTTGTCCAAGAAGACAGTTACTAAACAATTGACTAAAATTTTCTTCTTTTTATTGAGCTTAATTTCTAACATTATTTTTATTAGAAGAAAAGAACTCTATTAAAACTGTAACAAAATGATCTCCGCTTAAGATTATGATCTAATAGCATAAATCTTTTGCTCTTGCTTTTTTGCTATGTAGGGTATAAGGATTCTGATTATTTCCTCACATTACACATTTACCTAAGGGTGAAACTGAGACTTGAGAACAGGTCTCTTGACTCCTAGCTCACAATTCATTTTACTGTATGATGTAGCCTCTGGAGCAAATCTAGGACCTGTTGCTGGGAGAATAAGTTAGGCCAGGTGACTACAGCTGAATGTTTTGAAGTCCTTAGTGGATAAGAGTAGAACAATTAAGTTCAAACAATATTGTGGTGCATATTTATTAAGGGTTATGCTCAGGAATTTGGATTTTATTCTCATCCTACATCTTACTTTCTTTCAAGTCTCCCATGCTGACAAGATAGCATAAACCATTTTTTCCCTTTTGTTAATAGTGACCATTCTGTAGTATCTTAACTGCAAATTAAAATCATGTAAGGTGGAAAGAAATGTGGGTGGAAGAACAAAATGAAAGTTGAAATAATGTCTTTTTGACATTCTTCTGTAATCTCATTTCTTGCTTTTTGGAAGGGGGCAAGGAGAAAGGAAAAAGGAAAGACATAAAGCAATCTCATTAAGAATTCAGTGAATATTGGTAAAAGGTCAGACATAATTGAAGCAACAGCAACTATGTGAGGAGTTTGAAAGTTCGTGGGAAAACTGGACAGCTTTAGCTTTAACCATTCAGGAATCTAGAAGTAAGCAAAAGTTGAAAGGTATTGATCAGCCAGGAAACTTTTGCCCAAATCAAGGGGGGAATTAGCTGCAATGATTTGAACTTATACCGTGAAGACTAAGCTTAACAGGAGAACTATGATATAGTTATATGGTAGCACTCAAGTCATCACAAAACAACAAAAAATAGTTCCTACTATACACACAAACACACACACACACACACACACATACACATGAATATAATGGATGTTAGAAAAGACAATAAAGTGATTACATATCACCTAAATTCCTTTTCCCTATAGATACAAGTCAGGTATGATATTCAGGAAAAGAATAATGGTTTTAATTAGTGACTCAGTCTGAGGTTTGGAGTTTGAATAGGATTTTAAAAGGCTGGTTAAAGTGAAGACTGAACTGTGCCTGAAAAGACATTTTTATCTGTCTTTAACAGGAATTTAGAATGATTGAGGTTCCAAGAGTTATTTTTGGGCTTGTAACCATTTGCTATTACTCTTTGGGATAGGAGTGACTTTTTTTTAACCTCACTATCTTTCTCTGAAAAGATCATCTTTTATACCAAAGTAGCTATCTATGGTCAGGTTCTTTTTCCTTTGCTTACTCATTTTTATTTTTAATGTGCCTTTTAATTTTAGCAACTTAATATTTCCATTATGAACTTTTAATTCCTAGTTGTGGGTAATGTTGCCCTGGACCTCAGGTCCTCCTTACTGTTGTTTTCTGAATTTTGTCTAGGGGCTCAACTGAGACTCCTCTCCTAACAGGGCCCCCAGCTATACTGTCCCAAAAATGTTTTTGCTCCCTGTGGCATTGCACTTGCCAGACTTGTACTTGTTTCTCCACACTCACAGCCACTGCCTGTGATCATGCCTGGTCAGTAGTACTAGGCTTGGCTTCTAGAAACAGCAGTGGATCCTTCAGTCTTCCTTCACTCAGCTTTCTGCTGTTCCTTAGATGAAAATTTAAGAGGAAAAAAATTCGTGAGATGAAATTTCTTGAGATCTAATCCGCTTCCTGATTAGGCTATTCTTCACTCAGACCAAATCTCAACCCCTAGAGGTCCTCTCAAGTTGTCTTAGGAGGACAACTGCTTTGCCTCTTTGTTTTTGCTCCTCTATGTTCATTTTATGGTGATTTTATATCTGTTGATGGAGGATATATGGAGAGCCTAGAAATTTCTGAACTACTTTGCCATCTTCCCACAATGCCTATAAATATATAAAGGAATTCAAAAATCAAATAAGAGAAATTGAGAAAAATTAGGTAAAAAAAAGTGATCCAAGAAAATTATGTCAAGAAAATTAACCAATTGGAAAAAGAGATAAAAATCCTAAGGAAGAAAATATCTCCTTGAAAAATAGAATTATTAGGTAGTTTTTAGGCTTCAACAGTATATGGAAGAACAAGGCATTAAAACCATTTCCTTCATCCAATCATGTTAAATGTTGTAATCTTTTGTTGTGTTTCTGGTGGCCCTAAAAGCTTAAACATCTGTTTTCTTTCCTTGCATTTATGTGCAAGTCTGAAAGCTCTGATCCTTCTATGTACCTATGTACACAATCTTATACTCAATCTGTGATTAAAAAAAATATCTTGGAATTTGGGTTCATGGGGATGCAGTAGTTAATTTGTCTTCTCTTTCACCATCCTAGCCTAAAAGTTTATATGCCTATATATGTTTTCCTTTTTAGAATGGCCCTCTGTTTAGATAGAAAACAAAACAAAACAAAACATGTATTCACAGTTGAAAAGTAACCGAGGTAGGAAGACTCTCATTCTAATTCAGCCCCTGACACTAATTGTAGCATCTTGAGCAAATTACTTAACTTTAATTAACCCTGGTTTTCCCATTTGTAAAACAGAGATACTAGTAACAGTTGTGCCTATTTCAAAGAACTGAAATGAGTCTCAGAAGACTTAATTTATGTGAGGCAGTTTGCAGAACTTAAAATGATACATAATTATCAGTTTTTTAATTTATTTTTTATTGGATTAATATTATTGCAGCAACTACTTTGGTATTCAAATATTCCATCAATGTGAGTAGTCTCCCCACATATGCCAATTTTAGCTATTCTTTGTCTTAATATATCATTTTCATGATTTTTGTTGTTATTGAATAAAATACCATTTTCCAGTGTCCAGTGCCCTAGTAATGAACTTTACCAAAATTAGGCTAGTTCCTAAATGTCAGACAACACAGATCATTGCTGGGTTCATACTCAAAACCTTTTGTTTCAAACATCAGTTGTAAATTTGTATTTTCTCCAATGGCAAACAACAGTGCACTGGAATGGAGTCACAGATCATAAAATAAATATTTTGGGGGTGGGGTAATATTATAGTGGAAAAATCAAGAAATTTTGGACAAGAGAAGTTTATATGCATTCCACTGATTGGTTTTATTTTTTTTCTTGTCTCTCAATACTACTTGTCTGAGCTATGGCAGATGTAACCCTGTTATTCTAGACTTATCTCATATTACTCCCCTCCATGCATTTTATTTTTAAGCCAAATTGGATTCATCTTTAACCTCTGAGTCTCCTGCATGTTTCCTCCTCTTTGCCTTGACCTTGCCATTCCCTATTTCTAAAATATCTTTGGTGCCATCTTCATTTTTAAAATCCTGACCAATCCTTTTGATAGTTGGAGGGAGTATGGATGAGCTGACAGAATACTAGATTCAAATTCTCCTTGCTTTCCTGTTTACTAGATGTGTGACCTTGAAGAAATCACTTAATATTTCCAGGCTTCAGTTTGCTCTTCATTGAAACAGTCAATTTGAATAGACTCATAGGATCCTTCTAACTTTAAAGCCATTATCTCATTTTAATACTTTGAAACAAAATGCAAACGATATCTCCTCTATGAAGGCTTTTGTCACTGACCCTGACCCACCAATCAGGAAAGAATTTCTGCCCCAGATCTCAGACACCATTGTGTTTTACATTTCCTTTATAAAGAACTGCTATATCTTATAAGTGATCTGTTTATGTATCCTACCCTCCTTTTAGACTGCCTTCTTTTTGCTCTACATAAAGGAAGGGATACTATTATCCTATTCAATAGAATTCACATTTCTTAAGTATCTACTATATGCCAGACTCTGTAGTAAAAACTGGGGACAAATAAGAAAATTAAAAAAAAAAAACAGTCCTTGCCCTCAAGGAATTTACAATCTAATAGTTCAGTCATTTTTCAATCATGTCTGACTCTTTGTGACCCCATGTGATGTTTTCTTGGAAAAGATACTGGAGTGGTTTGCCATTTCCTTCTCAAGCTCATTTTATAGGTGGGGAAATTTGCATAAACAGGGTTAAGTGATTTGTACAGGGTCACACAGCTAGTAAGTGTTTCACGTCTTCCTGAGTCCAGGCCTGGCATTCTACTCACTGTGCCCCCTGGAGTCCCTCACAATATAATGGGGAAAGAGAATACATAAAAGGAAGCTAAAAAGGCGTGGGGTACCATGCAGTACCTGGCATAGAATTCAAGATGTTTTGTAGAGTCTAAAATAAGTGGAAATGATGAAGGAAAGTAGAGAGTTATCAGAAAAAATTCTGAAAGTTCTGAGCCCTTTAAAAAAATTTTGAGAAGAGTATAATGCTTCATCCTTTAGCCTTCCAGTCAGAGGGGAGAAGAAACTAAGAAGCTAAGAATCAAAAACTGAGTCAATCAGGATGACGATGAGATTTCAGGTGATGAGCTTATCTTGGGTGGTCCACGATAGAGTCCAAGTCAAGCAGAATTGCTGATGGAAAGGGCACAGTCATAAAAAATTATATCTTTTCTTGTCTCTAACTTGATGCTCTGTACACAGTAGGAACTTAAAAAAAATGTTTGTTTAAATAAATTGTATAATCTGAATAAGATAGTTCAGTCATCTAGTAATTCCCCCCACCTCCCAATCAGTACCCTAAGCCTTTTGATTGAAACTTTCTTTTACTAGATAAATTTTCTCATTAACGCTGTGACATTATCTAGGAAGGCCCCTTGAGCTTGCTGGATTTTTGTGAACCTAAAGTGATATTAGAATTACAGCAACAAATACATTTATAGCCTTAATATTATTACTGCAGTAAAATAAATTTTAAATGTTTTCTCCTGTGTACACTGAAGTCTTCCTTTGGCTATTCTATTATTGTTGTATGATTAATCCCTTTCAACTGCAGGAAATCTAGGTATTTGTAGTCTTTGATTTGCTCCAAATTTTCAAAGGTTATAATTATTGAAATTATTATAGATGATGAAATTATTCAGCATGACTGTTCCCTGCCTGGTTGGGAAGGAACATTTTCCAGTTCTGTGGCAGAAAGCCCTTCCTCCAATCAAGTCCCATAATCTGTTCTCAACTCCTGCTTGTTCCTTTTGTCACTTGTCTTACTACAAGAGATTCACTCATATTGCCCATAGACACATCCATGACAAAGTGGCAATATTGTGGGACAATTCCTATGACCACATCAATTCAAGTCCCCAAAATGCCAATATCCTGAAAAGCTATGGATACCTACTCTATTGCATCTGGGGAAAAAGAATAAGACTGATAAAACTGTCCAACCATTTCAAAAATTTACAGAAATTTCTATTGTTAACCTGGTTTAAAATCCCAGCTCTGACACAAGCTGGGTTAGCATGGACAAGTTATTTGCCTCATCTTAAATTTGGTTGCCTCATCTATGAAATAGGTATAATAATACATATAATAGTATCTGATCTTACAGGATTTTTTTTGAAGGTCAAATGACATAATGTCTGAAACTTTTTTGGAATTAAAAAAACATTTTTATTTTTTTGGTTCCTATTTTTATCTCTCTTTCCCTCCCTTCCCTATATAACTGCTAGCTCATGTTACTATTCACTGGGCAAAGGGAAAAGAAGATACATCAAAGAGTTGCCTATGATAATAACTGTAGATCACATTTGCATATTGCTTTATAGTCATCAAGTTTGTTGAATACATTATTTCTCTTACTACTAGATACATGTGAGGAAGCAAATGTTATTTTCCTGATTTTACAAATAAGAGAAGTATGGTTGAGAGAGGTTAAGTAAATTATACAAAGCCACAAAGCTATCAAATGGCAGAGTCAGTCATCAAACCAAAATATTAAAATTATTATATTAAACAATTCAATTTCAACAAATGTTTATTAAACACTGTTTGCAGGTCATTATACTCTATTTTCCAAAGACTGAAAACACACACAGTCTCTTTTAAGAAAATTATAAGCTAACAGTAGGAATAAGAGAGGAAACAAGGTATAAAGCTATAAGGTTAATGGAGAAAGTATAGAGATCATACTATGAAAATTTTGAGATGGAGGTGATGATTTTTCTTTGAGGCATTCATATACAGAAGGAGAGTCACCAAGAAATGATTTTTTGGTAAAATCAGCCTACAAATAGTCTCCACTAAGGCCTTGAGGGGTTAACGTCTGTTTTGCTTGAGGCTGTACTCATAATAAGGAAACTAAAATTTCTTGGAATATTAGAGAATGAAAGGTTCCAGGCTTGCTATGATATGTTCTTTTTTACTGCCTGAGGTATAAGAGGTATTGCCTTCCATGTACAAACCTGACATAAATAGATGGAGTATCCATATCATTGAAATCCAATAGATAATGTGGATATATAACACATACGTATTGGATCTAGCCTCTAGGGGTTTCTATACATTTTTATAAGACTGTATGTCATATATTATTTAGAAATCTTTGAAAAATTATAGAAGTATGTTATATTAATATGAAATTTGAGTAGCATATTCTTATTTCCTATTCGTCATTATCTATATATGAATTAGATCTAATTGCTGAGCCAGCAAAGCTATAGAAATTGCCCTATACCCTCAGTCCCTTTTCTTTATGATAGAAATGTCACAGAAGCTATTTCTATTTTGAGAATTGCCTGGGACACCAAGAGATGTCTCACCCTGGCACACTTTCCAAACTAATTTCAGCAAAAGCCCCTTTTCTTTAACCCATCTCCTTTTTTACATTCATCAAACTAAATGAATGCAACTTGCTATACATGTACCTCACAAGGGGGTTGTTAAGCTTAATTAAATAACTATCTATAAAAGCAAAATTCTTCCAAAGTGTTTCACAAGCATTTATTTAATTAATGGAATTAATTTAGTCTAATTTATGTCTAGGACTACACACACACACACACACACACACACAGGCAGAGAAAGAGAGACAGAGACAGAGATAGAGAGACAAACAAGAGAGAGACAGAGAGAGATAGAGAGACAGAGAGGCAAACAGAGACAGAGAGACAGATAGACACAGAGAGTGGTGCTATGACCATATATTTAGTTCATATAGTGAAATATTATTTTCTTTTGACCCAGTTATTGGGGAACTTGTGGGCCAATGTGGGAAAGAGGGTGGGAACAGTTTCACTCAGTAATATTTGTATATGTTTGTGTAGCTTGTAAGAGTACAAATGAATGGGGAGGAGAAATAAACAAAATAAAAGCAAAACAAAACAAAAAATCTTCAAATCTGACCTTGGCACTTTATTATTTTTTGCATTTTTAAATTTTTTCTAATAATAAGCATTTTTATTTATAGTTTTGAGCTCCAAATTTTATCCTTCCTTTCCTCCCTCCCGTACTCCCTCTCTGAGGTGGTAAGCAATCAGATATGGGTTATACATGTACAGTTATGTAAAACATTACCATATTAGTCATTTTATATAAGAAAACTTGAATAAAAGAGAGTAAAGAACAGCATGCTTCAGTCTGTGTTCCAACAATATCAGTTCTTTCTTTGAAGATGGATAATTTGTTTCATCTTTGGTCTTTGGGATTGTCTTCGATTGTTGTATTGCTGAGGCTAGTTGTCATTCACAGTTTGTCATCAAAAAATATTGCTATCTTTGTGCACAACATTCTCTTGGTTCTGCTCAATTCACTATACATCAGTTCATACAAGTCTTTCCAGGCCCTTCTGAAATCATCCTGGTTGTCATTTCTTATAGCACAATAATATTCCATCAAAATCATATACCACAGCTTATTTAGCCATTCACCATTTGATGAGCATGCCTTTGATTTCCAATTCTTAGCCACCACAAAAAGAGCTACTATAAATATTTTTTGTACAAATAGGTCTTTTTCTCTTTTTGGGGATATCTTTATGATATAAGCCTAGCAGTAGTATATTGATGGATCAAAGGGTATGTACAGTTCTGTAGCCCTTTGGGAATAGTTCCAAATTGCTCTCCAGAATGTGTGGATCTTTGCACAACTCTAACAACAGTGGATTAGTGCCTGAACTTGTCACTTTAAAAGATGAGGTCTACATACTACTGTATTCTGTCTGTATGCTATAATTATCCCTAATGAAAGTAGACATTGCAAAGGACATTTCAAATTGTACTTTAGGCAATGGATTGGCAGGTAGATTCAGAACTAGACTGCTTTATTCAAATATGAAAGCACTGGTTCATCTGCTCTTTTCAGCCAAGTTATATAGCTGTTTCTATAAAGATAAAATTCCACTCTAAGTATTTTTTTTGGGCGGGGCAGCTAGGTGGCACAGCAGATAGTGTGTTGGTCCTGGAGTCAGGAAAATATGAGTTCAAGTCCCACCTCAGACACTTACTAGCTGTGTGACCCTGGGAAAATCGGAAAACCTATTTGTCTTAGCTTCCTCATCTGTAAAATGGGCTAAAGAAGAAAATGGAAGACCTCTCCAATGTCTTTGCTAAAAAAACAAAAACAAAAACAAAACAAAACAAAAATCAAAATGGGGTCATAAGGAGTCAGATGTGACTAAAAACAACATGGCATATGTAACCGCCATTGTTCTTTTCATAGTAAACCTTGAATGTTACATGTGTCTCTGTACATGTAGAGACATGTATATGACTTTAAAAAATATGTTTAAATTCCAAATCAGAAGGTTTTATGAAAGTACCATTCTTTTTACTTCTGTATCATCTAGTGTGAAAGGCTAAACTCTGAAATCAGAAACTTTGTCATTTTTTATTGACTTGACCAATAACTAGTACTATTTCAATTCTGATCACCTAGATTAACACTAAAATTATTAAAGATGTTAATAGAGATAAGCCTATAATGAATAATGATGTTATAGCTTGGGAAAAGAATTTCATCTCTTTATCTCATTTTCGCATTTTCAAAATGAATAAGAACAGAACATTTTTATGATACATTAAGTTTTGCAATACAGTTTAACCATGTAATCTCCTTTGAACCTCAAGACAATCTTATGGCATAGCTGCTAATATTACAAATTTTACAGATAAGGAAACAGACTGAGAGAAGTTATGTGACTTGCCTAGAGCTAAATAGCTAGTAAGACTCTGAGGAAAGGTTTGAATTCAGGTTTTCCTGATGTAATGTTGAACACTTTACCCACAGACCCCACACATTGGCCCCAGTGTCTATTGAATTGGATGACTTTCACATTCCTTATGTTTCTAGCATTCTATTTCCATTACTCTTTTTGTTCTTTTTCTTCATCTGATCTTCCCTTCCTGTGACTCAGAGGTGTATTTATTATCTCAAAAGCCCAATAAAAAAAATCTTGAATTCTATTTCATGTATGCCTAGCCATTAAGCATTTTAATAGCATAATAGCTCCAGAGCTAGAAGATATGTTAAAAGGTATCTAGTCCAGGCCCCCACAGATGAAGAAACTTAGGCCATGAGACTTAAAGTGACTACTGTCACATAGGTAGAAAGTGTAAGAGCCAGAATTCAAACTCATTTCCCAAGATTCCAATTCACTGTTTTTCCTACTAAACTTTGTTGCATGCTTGAGTTAATAAATATCCCTTGAATATATTACTGTTGAAAGCATTGTAGGGAAATATAAATAATGGCAGATGCAATGTCTCTCATTGATGTTTGTTAACTCAATTTATTGCTGTCCCAAGTATTGTGATAGGTATGAGACAGCCAAATTATATTATGGATGGATTGTCAGGGAGACCTGAGTTCAAATCCTGCCTAAGATACTTATAGCAGTGTGACCCTGGGGAAGTCACTTAATCTCTCCCATATTCAGTTTGTTCTTCTTTAAAAATATAAAACTAATAATAATAAGTACCTCAAATATTTATTGTTAGGGTAAAATGATATTCTATAAATAAAAGTGTTTGCAAAATTTTATATACTATATATGTTAGCTATTACTATTTCCATTATTATCACTAATATTATGGAGGGCAAAATTACTCAGACTTGATAGGATCCCATTGTTCATGTTCTTCACAGTCTATACAAAAGGCAGATACCCAAATAGATATAATGGACAGTTTTACATGATAAATTCAGTAGTGAGATAGAAAACAACAATAATAATAAAAAGTAGGCCAGTGAGAAGATCATCCCTAGCAAAAGGAGAGGTGACATTTGGTTTGGGCTTTAAAGTACACATTGGAATCTAGTAGATAAAAGGAGAAAGAAAAGATACTCTAGGCATAGGAAATAGTGTGAAGAATCTCATACAGATGGAAAAGAGCTATGTCATATGAATTTCCTTATACTAAGACAATATTTGTTTGAAGTACACTTCATACATATCACATATTTATAAGTATTTCTCTTTATTTGAAGCTATTAACTCAATTTTGCTGGTGCATCAAGGTCCACTTCTAATCTCATCTCACATGTGAAACTTCCCCTAGCTACTCTAGCTCATTCTAAACTCTATATTTCTTTTTTGTTTTTTTAATTTTTAATTTTTTTTTTAGTGAGGCAATTAGGGTTAAGTGACTTGCCCAGGGTCACACAGCTAGTAAGTGTTAAGTGTCTGAGGCCGGATTTGAACTCAGGTACTCTTGACTCCAGGGCAGGTACTCTATCCACTGCACCACCTAGCTTCCCTCTATATTTCTTTAACAACAATAGCAGCTATACTTCTGATGGGTTAGTTTTATCTTTCCAACTATAGATACAAATGAGGTTACTCGGTGGATCATTTTTATACTTCTTTCTTGTGTTTGTCATTGACTAGCATAGTCATGGAGTTTGTGCTCAGGACATTTTATTAATTAATTTAAAGAGGCTAAGGTCATGAGTTCACTTGCCTGTGGACTATTTATTTTTACAAGTATCATTAAGGTTACCCTTTGATTATTTTAAACTTAGTCTTTGTGGTCTCCTGGTGATTATGGGTGGTTTCCTATTTGCCATGTAGCCATTAACTGTTTATTGTCATCTTATTGATACAGGAGGTTCAACTACAATTTTTTATCAGTGCTAAAAAGTTATTTTGCATAAGAGCAGACATCCTTCATATAAGCTGTCATTTTCCTACATTATTTAAACAGGGGTTATTAATAGTTATAGCCCACCAGCTAGGCTGGGTTTAGGACTGATAGAATAAGATTATTTTGTTAAATAGATGAAGATTAAGTGCAAATAAGGTTATTAGTGTCATAGGTATCTACGATTAGTGTGCACTACAAAAAAAAAGTTACTGATCTCTCCCACTTTCTGTGTTTCTCTTTTAGCTATCTATGAGCAATCATGTGAAACCTATCGACACAAGGGAAACACATCTGGCTTCTTCCATATTGATTTAGATGGCAGTGGGCCCCTTGAGCCTCTCTATGTTTACTGCAATATAACAGGTAAGGTTTCACTATTTTCATTCATATTTGACAGATTCTCTAAATAATTTACAGTAGAAAGTATTACATTTTGAAATAGAAATTTTGAAAAAATAAAAAAGATTGAAAAAATGAGTATGAGAATTTGTAACTTCAGAAATGAGTATTTCTAGAGTCAATATATAAACAAAAGGTAGGTTATGATAATGGAGGAAATAAAAAATGTGAAAATCTTGATTTATTCTTAAAAAGGGTGATTGCTAATTGCCTAGAACTATTCCTAAAACTTTTTGCCTTTGCTCTTTATGTTTTTACCCTAGATTAAAAAAAATCCATCATGTCAATGATTAAAATCAGTATTTTTTATCTTTAGGGTGTAGAGCATCATTATATCACAGTGTATTATCAAATGGAATTGCACACTTATCCAGTCTTGTTGATAATGATATAAATTTACCATTTTCATCATTCTAGCATCTTTTATCTTTATTATGAACATATCATAGTGAAGCAAAAAGAATATTAGACTCGGTCAGGAAATCTAATTTTACCACAGATCACTTATATGATCACACAGTCATAGGAATTTTCACTTTCTACCGTCCATATTTGACTTTTCCATTTGACATACCCATAACACCTGAACAAGGGTTGCATCATAGACACACACACACACACTCACACACACAATCACCAACACCTACTACTGGTGGTAAAAAGTGTTACAGATTGCATAACTACCTCAACCCTCTATTAGAAGTCTAAGGATATAAATGCTATGCTAAGGTTTAGTAAAAATACAGCAATTCAAACAGTTAAAGAAGAGAATCCAGCTTTCCAGACCAGAGTCTAGAATCCAGTTTTTCCAGACCAGAATCCAGACTAGAGTCCAGAATCCAGTTTTCCAGACCAGAATCCAGTTTCCTCCCGATGACATCTTACCACTTCAAGAAGACAAGAGAACTCAGAGGCTTTATATGTTTTGTTAGTTTTTACTATCTCCTTTCTGTTATAATATACACTATCTGTAACATGTACTCTCTGCAGAGGCTCTCCCTTTGCAAGACTAATGTCAAAGCGTCAGTTCATGAGGACAAAAAAAAAAAATCTCCCCTCTGGACAAAACTTTCCTCTCTTCCTTTTCTATATTGTTGTTCACATATTATTAGTTAGCAATTGTTATTATATTATTTTTACTGTTCCGTCAAGGAAATATTTTGTTTCTTGAGGAACAAAAGGGGGTAATGTGGTAAAAAGTTTTAACAGTCGGTTAGATAATGGAGAGATGCCAGTGGGCCTCTTTTTCCTGCTCTGCTGGTCTCCTGGCTGCACGGCACGGACAGACGCAGACTGGAGTTTGACTCGGCCCGGCTCTCGGTTAACAGCACGCGCTTGACTCAGTCTCTCTCCCCAAAGGTGACCTTGGGTTTTGGTGAGTTTTATACGGAATATAGACTAAGCCTAGACTTAAGACGATTTGTATTGTATTTCTACTTTCCTATCCTTCTAATCAACATCACCTTGTGACTACCATACAATAAAAGCTCTAACTAGAAAACCAGAAGCTTCTTCCATTTACTAGTCTGGGAGATAAATTAAGGGAAAGGTTAAAGAGGGGAGATTTATGATCTAATATCCAATTTTAAATCTCACATACTACTACTACTACTACCACCACCACCACTACCACCACTACCATCACTACCACCACCACTACTATAAAATAAAGAGAATGCTAGAAGTCTTTTTTTTTTAAATTAATAACCATAGGGGGTATGATAGGGTCAATAGAATGCTAGATTTGAAAAGAAGATTTGAGTTCAAATTCTAACTTTGAAACTATCTGACCATGTAAACGTGACCAAGTCTTTTAACTCTTTATGTAATTCAAACAACTCTCTACAGTTTCTTAACTAATCAATCAAAGAAGCATGAATTAAGCATCTTCTGTGTGCTTAGGGATAGACTGGTAGAGGTGACCCCCATTATAGTAAAATCATAAATGCCTCCTCAATAGTGGACTTCTTCAATTCTAGAACAACTTAATTAATGTAAAATAAAAGATCAAAATAATTTAGCTTCTCTGTAATGAAACATCTATTGTGTTAAAAATAAATTTTAAAGTAATATGAAAAAACCCAGCAAAGTTTTAAAAAAGAAATAATAAGAAAGACTTTAGTTTCATGTTTTATTATATATATATATATATATATATATATATATATATATATATATATATATGTGTGTGTGTGTGTGTGTGTGTGTGTGTGTGTGTGTGTGTGTGTGTGTGTGTGAAAAGTTATTTAGTAAGATGGATAGATGACTGCTTGTGGTGTCAAAAAAATCTGAGTTTGAGATCCAGTTCTAATAAAACTTAGTAGAAGCATAATAGTGTGCCAGTCCTTTCATTTTTCATAGACTGTAGTTAGCTCATATCTAAGAGAAGGATAATATTATACCCCTTACTTCTTAATGTTTGTTCTCAGAAAACTGTTTTGTAAACAAATAGCTGTGGGGAAAAAAAGATGTCATAGTTTTCATCATCATCATAATCATCATCTGTAGTAGTATTAAGTAGTATATATGTAGTAATAAAAAACAGTAGTGGTTTTAGTGGTGGTGGTGGTGGTAGTGGTGTCAGTAATAGTAATAGCAGCAGCAACAATTATGTAGTAGTAATGTGAGATGATAAGGGAAAGAGTTGAAGAAGGGGAAAGAAAGAAAGAGGGAAGGAAAGCAATAAAAAGGTAAAATAAATTCAGATTACTAGACAGGCAGAAAATTGGAAAATAGAGTTAAGAAAGCAAGAGAAAGAGGAGAAAGGATTCAAGTCTCAGAAATGTTAGTAAGATATCCTTGTCATACATGATATTCTCTTTGGATGGGAATTTTATAGAGTTATCTTTATTATCTTTTCCATATAAAATGACTATTATTCATTTTCTTAACTCTCCCATGGCACTACATATTTAAACCTCGAGAAACTACATTTGAATATTCTCTATGGATAAATGAGATAATAAGAGAAATTATTTTTGATCATATGGTACCTTTTGCTTGGATGAAATAAGATGGATTAAATTTATGAAATGGATAGAGGTTCTTTAACCCCTAAGTGTGGTATAAACATTCTGGTGTTTTCACAAGTATAACATTTTTTAATTCCAAAGTTCTTATCCACATTCATAAAAATTTATTTTATTCTCCACAATGCACAAGCCCAAGGTATGCCCCTCTTGGAAACCTTAAATCACTATTTTTTTCTTATTATTATCATCTTTATTGCTGTTGTTACTGTCCACTGTCACTTTCATGTCATAGAATTTAGTAAGTTCATACAAAACATAAATTCATTAAATAAAATATTCAATACCTAGGACAGGGTTTTGTCTGCAGCAAATTCTTGTTGACCTGAAGTATGGTACTTTCCCTTTGCATTTCCATATCATTTCATTATTTTAAAATGCATTAGTGTCAATTAATCCTTATACCATCCGCACCACATAAGTGGAAGATATTTTATTATCTTCACCTTACTGATCCACAGATTATTTAAACAAATTGCCCAAGGGCAGTGAGAGCAACCTCAATGGTGCTGGAGATAGGAAAAAAGTTGTTTCCCCGGGAAACAACTACTAATGAATGACAAGTGGATTAACAACAAATATAAGACAGAGAAATTATTGACTGGGGATAACTGAACAGGTTTGCCTTGGTGAACTTGTCTTACTGGAGTTCATGAAACTCAGATACAAAGGGGATAAATGCCAGGAGAAATGTCCAAATGTATTACTGTGAGGGATATTTTATATTTTAGATAGTAAAGTAGTAGCATGAAAAAAAAAATAGTCCCCTACATTTAGCCAGTAGACCCCTTTCAGCTCCACAGTTAGCACTTATACTGAGCAAGTCAGATGGGATCAGTCAAGGGTAGCCATTTAGTCACCTAGAATTAAGTGGACATGTGTCAGAAATCATGATAGACAAAATTCTGAATCTGGAAAAGTATGCACACTTGGGCTAGTGAACAGACAACACCAAAGTTTAATTGTTATCCTAGGAGAGACCGTATGCATTGTACCCTATTTTGTAAAGCCCTGGGATTATAGATGATAAACATAGAAACAGGAAAGCTTGACACATAGAGGTAAATCTCTTCCCTTATTGAAATAAGGGCAAGGAGATCACTAAAAGTCTATAGTAGTCTTACAGTATGTTTTGATATATAAATTCATTATAGAGGATTCAGACTATTTTCTGACTATGTTCTTTCCTTTTTGTGGTCTAACCATGGAAAAGATAGCTAGTTATAAGTTTTAAAATATAATTGATATAATAATGAATAATATATAACAATGATTTATTTTTAGAAATATTTATATTTGATAAAGTCTACAAAATGATGCTATTGGAAGTATACATAAAGATCCCAGATTATTCTAGGTCAAGATGATTTTTGACATCTTCAATCCTATGATTTTATAAATGAAGAAAATGAATTCCAACTAAGAAAAAGTCAGCCTGGCATAGTGCTAAAGCACTATGCTAAAATCAGATTACCTGGGTTCAAATAACCTTGGTCAAATAAATTATCTTTTCTGGTGTTCAATTTCCTCACCTATAAATAGAGGGGGCAGCTAGGTAGTGCAGTGGAGAGAGTGCTGGGCCTGGAGTCAGCAAGACTCATCTTTATTAGCTGTGAGACCCTGGCAAGTCACTTAACCCTGTTTGTCTCAGTTGCTCATCTGTAAAATGAGTTGGAGAAGGAAAGCAAACCACTTCAGTATCTCTACCAAGAAAGCCTCAACTGGAGTCATGGACAGTTAGACATGACTGAAAATGACTCAAAAACAACAAAAATAGAGGGTTGTAATAGATAATCATTATGGTTTGTCATAACTCTAAATCTTAGGAGTCTATTTTATGGTTTAAAGTCTTATTTCTACTATTCACTAGACTATGACTTTTAACATAACATATGCTTCAGTTTTCCCATATGTAAAATCTGAAAAAATAATTATTTATTTTGGATTTTGGGGGGAACCCAGGGACACCACTTAGAAACTTTAACTAATCCCTTTTAGATATATGGGCTAACCAGGAGCCCATGGGTGCATCAACAGACATAGATATTGACTAGATGAGATTAGCCACACCTGGACATCATCTGCCTTGTCCTTCAGATATGATCTTTTTTCACACTTCCTCATTAAGTCATTACATCATTAGGTCATAAGTAAAGCTCATTTTAATATGGACCACCCTTAAGTCACATCAACCAATGGAATTGAAGGATTCTAGCCAATTAGCTTTGAGGATTATGTAAGAGACACCTCCTACGAAAGAGGAAAAGAACAGACCATGAGGCAAAAGCCATTCTGGGTGACAGGCTAGGTGAGGAAAGCAGTACAGTAGTGCTCTCTCTCTGTCTCTTAGTAATAGAGGACATCTGAACTCTGCTTGGAACCATGTGCTTGCTCTCTTAGACAATATGGTGCTGGTAGGGAGGGGGGTTTCAGCTTGTGCTAAATTCAGTCAATGCTCTCTCTCTTGCTCTTGAGACACTCTTGACCTAGCAACACACCCTCTCCTCTTTGTCCCATGACTCCATTCTGGGTATGTAATTACTTAGGCCTTAGGGATTACTTAGGGACATCAGTGAGACACATGGTCAATACTTTAGTAATATGTGATGTTAATTAATAATAAATACTTAATGCCCAAACTGGTGCAATAGCCATTAATTTATCAGTAGCAATATATTAGAAAAAAACCAGCCAAGTGCCATAATAATTTAGAACAGAAACAGGCTAGCCCTGCCAATATTTTAAATGACACAAAATATTAAGCAAAACTATGTGTTAGGCTCTGTGCTAAGGACAAAAGTGAAAATCCTATGACTTCATGGAACTTACAATCTAGCCAGGCAAAATAAGTACATATACACATAAGTACATATGTATGTACATGCATGCAAACACACATACATATATGCATGCATGCAAAGTAGGTAAATGTTATTTTTTGGGGGGGAGCACTAACAGCTATGAGGTTCTGGGAAGGTTTAAAGGAGAAAGTGACATTAAAAAGCCAAGTTTTTTTAAGGGGATTCTAATGGGGAAATTTTATTTACAGGCCTTGGGGAGAATCAGTACAAAAACACAGAAATTTGCAATGTATGAGCAAAATTAAAAAGATCAGTTTTCATTAATTGTATCATGCACAACAGTCAGTAATATATAATAATGCTAGAAAGGTAGATTCTTGCCAGGTTGTAAAAGTCTTTAAGTAGCAGAGAAGTTTATGTAGGAGGCCACTGGAATTTATTGAGTTGGGGAGTGATATGATCAGATTTGTGCTTCAGAAAAAAAAATCACTGTGAAGAAGATAAATTGGAATAGAAACTTGGAGCTGGGAGACCAATTAGGAAGCTATTTCAGTATTGTCCAGCCAAGAGGTAATGAGGTCTGACCTAGGGTGGTGGCTGTGTGAATAAAAATAGAGACATTTTATGAAGTAGAAGGTAGAAATTTCTATGAAGTAGAAAGAGAAAACTTATGATGAAGGAGACTGAAGAGGTCGGTGGGAGTTCAGATGTTCAGGGATTTGAAGTCAGACCAAGAAATGTTATCCTAGAAGAATCAGGGCATTACTGAAGATTTTTTAGCAGGTGGATGACATTGGCAACAGCAGTTGGCAGATGAATTTGAAAGGAGGAGAGGCTACAAAGAAAGAGTGTAGTATGTAACATATTTTAACGATCAAGGAGTGAGGTGATGAGAGTTTCATCTAGGATAAAGCTGTGTACACATACATTTTTGCAAACTACTTTCCACAGAGAAGGAGAGAAGCTATGGAAGGAGAATGTACATGATCTAACAACTAATTGAATTTAAGGAATGAGAGGCAAGAGGCAAGGATGACTCCAAGGTTAAGGAATTGAGTGAATTGAAGGATAATGTCTAATGGAAATAAGACAGTCAGTATGAAGAGTAAATTTAGGGAAGAAGATGATGAGTTCCATTTTAAAACATTCTTTGGGTTTTAGTGATTTTTAATTATTTTAGAGCTTTAAAATAATAACTTTATCTTTACTCAGGTGACAATTCTAAAGGAATTATACATTGAAATTTTCTCATGCAATTTACTCATGCAATATACATCTAATTATGGTTGCTGGGGCATTTATTTCTTGCTTTTAATGCGTGTGTTTGTGTGTGATGAATAAATATATATTGAATAATATTGGTTCCTGCAAATATTTAGAGTGAGGAAAAGTACATTTGAAACCTGAGTCCAATGAACTTCACTGATATATGGTTTATTAATAAACATAATATTTATTTTATAAAGAGCTATATGCATGATAGGTATTATTAATATTGTTATTATGCTTAATGATAAACTTTAATATAGAGCTCCATACCTACATATGCAGTTTAAAAATATTGAAGATATTTAAATTGTTAATGAGTTGGTGAAACTATTAACAATATGTGCATTTAAAGATAGAACATTCTGCTGCTGTCTTTGCCTGAGGAATTTCTCCCCCCTCCCTAATTACTTTTATTATGTGTAAATCTAAAAATATATATCACAGTTGCTGGCATAAAAGCAGCTCATGCTTTAATTAGAACTATGAACCAGAGAAATTAAAAAGTGTCTGTGTTGGGTGAGGAAGGTATATTCAGGGAGACAAAGAAATGATAACATACTCACGTAAAGAAATTGAAGAAACTAACTTTGACCTGGGTGACAATGTGACCTATACTCTATGGCTTGTCTCCTATACTTGTGCCATGTGTTTAGAGTAAGTGCAATGGAATTTACCACTGGCTGTGCTGTTTTGTATTCATCTTTTAAGAGAACTTTAAACAAGTCAGCTTATACCATGAAAAGACAGAGGATTCACAGAATCGCATGAAGTTTTCAAACTGGAATGAACATTAGCTGGCTCATTCCCCTCATTTGACAGCCAAATTGAATTATTGTCTAGAAATGGACAAGAACTTATTTAAGTTCACTTTAGAAGCTATGGCATAGTGGATAAAGTGATGAACTCAGGAAGACCTGAGTTTGAATGCTGCCTCAGCTACTCATCTCTGTGACTTTGGGGAAGTCACATAGACTCTGTCTGCCTCACTTTTGTCCTTTGTAAAATCAGGGTATTAATAGTTCCTATATCTGAGGGATATAAAGATACAATGGTATAATATTTTAAAGTGATTTGTAAACCAATATAAATGTTTAAGTGCTATAAAAATCTTTAAATAGTAGTTACCTTGTATGTATCTAGTAAGTAGAATAGTTCAGATTAGAACCCAAGGCCCCAGGATCTTAATCCAGAGCTCTTTGTCAGTCTCATGTTGCTTTTCTCTGTGAATCTAAGATCATAAAAGAACCACAGACACCATCTAGATTAACTTTCTTATTCTATAGGCCAAGGAAAATTAAGTAACTTGCCCAATATCATGCAAGTTTTAATCTTCATATTTGTACTTCAGTTTTTTTTCAGTCATGTCTGATACTTTGAGACCCTATTTAGGGTTTTATTTGCACATACTGAAGTGGTTTGCTATTTCCTTCTCTAGCTCATTTTACAGATGAGGAAACTGAGACAAATAGGGTTAAGTGACCTCCCCAGGATCACATAGCTATTAAGTGTCTGAGGCTGGATTTGAACTCTGATCTTCCTGACTCTAGTGCACTACACCATATAGCTGCCCTTTAATCTTCAGAAGGATTTAAATGCAAGTCCTCTGATTCTAGATCAGTGGTGTGTATGTGTGTATGTATACATATGTGTGTATGTATGTACACATACATACACACATACAAACTTTGTAATATATATATATATATGTATATATTTATATTACATTGGTTGTCAAAGCCACTCCACCTATCTTATTATATACTTCTGATAATTTTGATTTTTCTCAGTATTCATGGTATTTGATAATAACCACACAGTCAACAATTATGTTGAGTTTGGGTTCTTCCTACTATTTTCTGGAACTATGATGAACCCCTGGAAACTAGATTTGATAAGTGTTTAAACATGTGGCAAGATATGAAAGTCAACTTGTTATTCTGGAAAATTTATTAGAAAAAATTGTCAAGAGCCCTGATTCTAGTCCCAACTATGTTACTAAATAATGTTTGACCTTGGACAAATCAATGGAATTATATGCACTTCATTTTTTTCTTTATAAAATAAGCTAGATGGTCTCTAAGGTCTCTCCAACCCTATGATTTATGCAAGGATAGTTTTAAATACAGAAACTGAGGTAGGAAGACTTGAACAATTTTCTGAAGTGTTGAAGAATCAGTTATAAATGTGATTCACTTTCATAAAAAGGGCACCTGAAGGCACACAGGTTGTTAGATCTGTGAGTTTTGATTCCATATCTTGGGAAAGAGAAAAAATAGATTTTTAAGGAATCACTGGATACTTAAAATGAGGGGAAAAAAGAGAAAACAACTGTGTACCTGGCAACATAGTTTTGGAAGGGGAAAATTTAAATGATGTGTTCAAGTTCCTTGAGAAGAGTAAATAGACATGAGTATGTAGATGAAATGTAAGTTTTGTAAAAATCCTTGGCAGTATCATGTAAGGATATATTAATTTTTGAAGGGGTGGGGGGAGTTGGTGAGACAGTTTAATTTTGATCTGGATTACAGACAAGAAATAAAGGGTTGAGATAAATAGGCAGATAGTTATGGAATTACAAAATAGAAAGACAAGAATTTTCTAGGAATCACAAATACTAGTACCTTTTTATTTAATAAATGGAGGAAGATGTGCATAGTGCAATCTCTAAGCTTGTTGATGACCCTAATTTTGATAGGTAGTGGTGTGGGGAAATGTTGGGAAACACAATTTTAAGTAAAAAATCCAATTGTGTGTATAGAATAAATGATCCTGAGAGAGTGACAAGAACTCTGGGAAAACACTGATCAAAGGAAACTTAGATTGACAGATAGAAATGATCTGAAAAGTCATTTAGTCTAATTCTCTTATTTACAGCTAAAGAAGGCCTGGATATTATATTACTTCCCCAAGATCATACAGATAGTAAGGTAGAATTTGAGCCCAGGCACTTTGACTCCCAATCCAATACCATTCTAAGAATAAATGTAGCTTCTTCCTAAATGATAGCAACTGTGGGAGGTGGCGGGGAGGAATGCTGCACCACTAAAAAAGCTGAGAAAATATTAATGTTCCTAAAGAAGGAACTTTTATAAGAATTGTGTCTTAAGAATATATTCATATAAAAATGTGTCTGCACTGTGGTTTAGATATATATGTGGATGAAAATATTGTTCTGTCTAGGGACAAAGATGGGGATAGGGAAAGGGATAGGAGCAGAGATAGAGATAAGATTTGTGATTTCACTAGTGTCTAGAACTCTCAGATGAAAAGATCCCCACTTCTTTTCCCCCCACCTCTACCAATGCACGTTGGTACCTTTGCTGAAACTTATAATCTTAGGGAGTTGTCTAGCAAGAACTTATTATATGTTAGGCACAGAAGCCCAGGAAATTAAAAAAAAAAAGGGAAAAGTATATGCTCTCAAGGAGCTCACATTCTAAAGGGTTAGATGCCTTATTCATTGTCACACAATGAATGTCAGTTAGTATGTCAAAAGATGTATACTGTGTTCTTCATAATGCTGCAACCTGAGAAAGATATAATGAAATTCAGTGTCTTCTCAAGCTTTGGCAGACCTTACCAATTAAATAGCCTTTATGTATAAATACATATATCTGTCACTCAAGTTGCAGCTTAGGTAGGTTCGGAGACTCTTATCCCTAGTTTGGCTACACAGTGTGGTTTTTGTTTTTTTTTGTTTGTTTGTTTGTTTTTTCTGTTCACAATTCATTGTTGTTGATGTTCAGTCATTTTACTTCTGTCCAACTCTTGATGACTTCCAGTAGGGCTTTTCTTGGCAGAGAAACTGGAGTAATTTGCCATTTCCTTTTCCAGCTCATTTTACAGATGAGGAAACTAAGACAAACAGGGTTAATGACTTGCTTAGGGTCACACAGCTGGTATAAGTATCTGAGGCCAGAAATGAACTCAGGTTCTTGACTCCTCCAGCTGTGTGATTCTGTATACAACTTCAGTATCTTTACAAAGAAGACCCCAATTGGGGTCACAAAGAGCCAGATGTGACTGAAAATGACTGAACAACAGCAACTTCTTGATTTCACACCCAACATTCTATCCATGTAGCCACCTAGCTGCCATTCTAGTAAGATGCAAAGGGTTAGAATGCAAACTATTCTGTTGAGCATTGGAAACACCTTCTTGGTCTAATTCCATTCTATCTTTCCAAGGTGATTATAATGTTTTTGCTTATATATTTTGCTACAGGCAAACTGGTCTACTTGGTGTTCTCCATATGCAAGATTCCATTTCACTCAACCTTGCCTTTTCCAGGCCAGACTTCTCAAACTTACAGTACTCTCCCTATTTGTGCCTAACTTTTAGAACCCATTCAATTGTTGTTAGTTCCTTGCCCACTGAAAATACTTTGTGTTTATTTTGATATTTCTTATCCAGAGGATGAATTGGAGTCTCTACCTTTTACTTCATTGGTGTAAGAAATTCCCATTCAGGAAATTCCTTCTACCAAAGTAGCTCAGCAACTATTCTGCAGTTTATAGTTTCAGAGTTGGTTGTTGTTATTGTTATTTTTAGTGGAAGGAGGAAACGTTGAGATGTTGTAACATATTCAGGGACATGTAGCCTGAATGTGTTACAGATGGGACTTAAATACAGTTTCAAATATTGTAATATGTATCTTTATATTTCTCTGTATAGAGATATGCATGTATGTATATATTTACATATGTGTATATTTCTATCTGTCTGACTATGTCTCTTATTTGCTTATCTGTTTATATATTATTTCCCTTGAGAAAGGTATCAATTTCATTGTTTGTCTCTGTAACTCATTGCCTAGTATAGTACGTGGCAAAGAGGTATTTAACAAAAGTTTACCAAATACAATTTCATTGAATTAAAATATTTGGTTGCAAGAAGTTGGCATGTCATTAAAAATCACAGAACTTTTAAATTACTGAGATACTGGAATTAAAAAAAAAGATGCAGAGATCTAAACTAAATTGATAAAAACAAACATGGAATACTATATTATCACTACAGACTTAAAAACACAAAGCAACAAATGATTTTTTTTTGTCCTGAAATGATCGAAATCTATAAAAGAATATGTGAGGTAAAAGAGAATTGTTCACAAAGTATCAATATACTAACATAAGGGAGATTTTTTTTTAAGTTAACTAAAGTAGGTTTAGGACTAAGAGAAAGAACACTACAAAATTGGCTATCCAGCTTTTGATACTTATTATTCCAATTGCCAAGTAATACATGTTGACTAAAAATAAGGTCAGCTAATTGATAAGTGACAGAACTCTATATGATTACTTAGTAGAACTAGGTTATGCTTAACATTTAAATTTTTATTATAGAACTAAATGGGTGAATGGACTAATGAATTAGTGGTCCATGAATTAAATCTTGTCTAGGAATTCAGCCTTATCATATGAGAAACAAAAAGCTAATGTGCCCTGAGGCTGCATTAAGGAAGACATAACTTCTAGGAATAAAGATGTGATAGCCCCATTCTATTATGTTTCTTTCTTTCTTTTTTATTTTTCAGGGCAGTGAGGGTTAAGTGACTTGCCCAAGGTCACACAGCTAGTAAGTGTCAAGTATCTGAGGCTGGATTTGAACGCAGGTCCTCCTGAATCCAAAGCTGGTGCTTTATCCACTGTGCCATCTAGCTGCCTCCATCCCATTCTATTATGACCTAGTTAAATTACATTGGTATGTTGTACTCAGTTCTGGGTATTACATTTTAGGAAGAACTTTGATAAACTAGCAAGCATCCATGGATGGGCATCTTGGTTGGTGAATTGAATTCATGCCATATGAGAAGTGCTTAGGGAATTGAGAAGAAAAAAGCAACTGACTGGGAGAAATAAGATTTAGGGGAGACATAGAAACCTTGAGAAAGATGAAGCACTATCAAAAGCAGAGGGATTAGACTTGTCCTGACTAGCCCACAGAGGATAGCATTAGTTATGGTGGATGGACATTTGAAAGAGGCAATTTTATTTTATTTTATTTTATTTATTTTATTTTTGCTGTTACATGTAAAGATAGTTCTCAACTTTTGTTTATACAAGATTTACAATTTCAGATTTTTCTTCCTCCCTCCCCTCCCTCCCCCTTCCCCTAGACAGCAGGTAATCTGATATAGGTTATATCTATATATCTACATATCGATATAGATATAGATATAGATAAACACACATATACATATATACACATAATAACATTTCTGCATTAGTCCTGTTATAAGAGAAAAAAATCAGAGCAATGATGAAAAACCTCAAAATAGAAAAAAAAAACACCAGCACCAAAACCAAAAGAAATAGTATGGTTCATTCAGCTTCTATACTCCACAGTTCTTTTTTTTCTTGGATTTGGAGATCTTTTTCTATCATGAGTTCCCTGGAACTCTTCTGTACCATTGCATTGGTGAGAAGAATTTAGTCCATCACAGTAGATCAACACTCAATATTGATGATACTGTGTACAATGTTCTTCTGGTTCTGCTCATCTCACTCATCATCAGCTCACATAAGACCCTCCAGGTTTCTCTGAACTCCTCCTGCTCATCATTTCTTACAGCACAATAGTATTCCATTGTATTCATGTACCACAATTTGTCCAGCCATTCCCCAATTGATGGGCACCCCCTCAACTTCCAATTCCTTGCTACCACGTAAAGAGCAGCTATAAATATTTTTGTACATGTGGGTCCCTTTCCCCTTTCCATGATTTCTTTGAGAAAAGGACCGAAAAGTGGTATTGCTGGGTCAAAGGGTATGCACAGCTTTATCGCCCTTTGGGCATAATTCCAAATTGCTCTCCAGAATGGTTGGATCAGTTCACAGCTCCACCAACAATGCATGTGTTCCAATTTTCCCACAGCTTCTCCAACATTTATTATTTTCCTTTTTTATCATTTTAGCCAATCTGATAGGTGTCAGGTGGTACCTCAGAGTTGTTTTAATTTGCATCTCTCTAATCATTAGAGATTTAGCGCATTTTTTCATACGGGAATAGATAGCTTTGGCTTCTTCATCAGAAAACTCCCTGTTCATATCCTTTGATCATTTCTCAATTGGGGAATGACTTGGATTCTTATAAATTTGATTTAGTTCCCTATATATTTTAGAAATGAGGCCTTTATCAGAAGTACTGGCCTCAAAAATTGTTTCCCAGATTTCTGCCTCCCTTCTAATTTTGGATGCATTGCTTTTGTTTGTACAAAATTTTTTTAATTTAATATCATCAAAATCATCCATTTTGCGTTTTATAATATACTCTATCTCTTGTTTGGTCATAAACTATTTTCCTTTCCAAAGATCTGATAGGTAGACTATTCCTTTCTCTCCTAATTTACCTATGGTATCACTTCTTATGTCTAAATCATGTATCCATTTTGACCTTATTTTAGTATAAGGGGTAAGATGTTGGTCTATGCCTAATTTCTGCCATACTATCTTCCAGTTTTCCCAGCAGTTTTTGTCAAATACTGAGTTCCTATCCCAGAAGCTGGAGTCTTTGGGTTTATCAAACACTACATTACTAGTGTCATTTACTACTGCATTTCCTGAGCCTAGCCTATTCCATTGATCTACCACTCTATTTTTTAGCCAGTACCTGATAGTTTTGATGACTGCCGCTTTATAGTAAAGCTCCAGGTTTGGTACCGCTAACCCACCTTCCTGTGAATTTTTTTCATTATTTCCCTGGATATTCTTGATTTTTTGTTTTTCCAGATGAATTTTGTTATTATTTTTTCTAGTTCTATAAAATAATTTTTAGGTAGCCTGATTGGTAAGACACTGAATAAGTAAATTAATTTAGGCAGTATTGTCATTTTTACTATATTAGCTCTGCCTATCCATGAGCAATTGATATCTTTCTAATTATTTAGATCTGATTTGATTTGTGTGAAGAGTGTTTGGTAGTTGTGTTCATAGAGTTCCTGGGTTTGTCTTGGCAAGTAGACTCCCAAGTATTTTATATTATCTCTCGTTACTTTAAATGGAATTTCTCTTTCTATCTCTTGCTGCTGGACTTTGTTGGTCATGTATAGAAATGCTGATGATTTCTGTGGATTTATTTTATATCCTGCTACTTTGTTAAAGTTGTTAATTGTTTCAAGTCATTTTTGAGTTGATTCTCTAAGATTCTCCAAGTATACCATCATATCATCTGCAAAGAGTGATAGTTTTGTTTCCTCCTTGCCTATTCTAATTACTTTAATTGCTTTCTCTTCTCTGATTGCTAAAGCTAACATTTCTAGGACAATATTAAATAATAGGGGTGATAATGGACATCCCTGTTTCACACCTGATCTCATTGGGAAGGCCTCTAATTTATCTCCATTGCATATAATACTTGCTGATGGCTTTAGGTAGATAATGTTTATTATTCTAAGGAAAGCTCCACCTATTCCTAAACTCTCTAGTGTTTTTATTAGGAATGGGTGTTGTACTTTGTCAAAAGTTTTCTCTCCATCTATTGAGATAATCATATGATTTTGGTTGGTTTTCTTATTGATGTGGTTGATTATGTTAATAGTTTTCCTAATGTTGAACCAGCCCTGCATTCCTGGTATAAATCCCACCTGGTCATAGTGTATTATCCTGGTGATCACTTGCTGTAATATCCTTGCTAATATCTTATTTAAGATTTTAGCATCAATATTCATTAGGCAAATTGGTCTATAATTTCCTTTCTCTGTTTTTGCTTTGCCTGGTTTTGGTATCACCACCATATTTGTGTCATAAAACAAATTTGGTAGAACTCCTTCTTCACTTATTTTCCAAATAATTTGTATAGTATTGGAATTAATTGTTCTTTAAATGTTTGGTAAAATTCCCCCATAAACCCATCTGGCCCTATGGATTTTTTCTTAGGGACTTCATTAATGGCTTGTTCAATTTATTTTTTCTAATATGGGTTTATTTAAGGATTTTATTTCTTCTTCAGTTAACCTGGGCAGTTTGTATTTTTGTAAATCTTCATCCATTTCATTTAGATTGTCAAATTTATTGGCATACAGTTGGGCAAAATATTTCCTAATTATTGATTTAATTTCTACTTCATTGGTGGTAACATCATCCTTTTCACTTTAGATACTGGTAATTTGGTTTTCTTCTTTCTTTTTTTAAATCAAATTAACCAATATTTTATCTATTTTATTGGTTTTTTCATAAAATTAGCTCTTAGTTTTATTGATTAATTCTATAGTTTTTTTTTTTTTTTACTTTCAATCTTATTAATTTCTCCTTTAATTTTCAGGATCTCTCATTTAGTGTCTAATTGGGGATTTCTAATTTGTTCTTTTTCTAGCTTTTTAGGTTGCATGCCCAATTCATTAATCTCCTCTTTCTCTTTTTTATTCATGTAAGCATTTAGAGCTATAAATTTTCCCCTAAGCACTTCTTTGGCTGCATCCCATAGATTTTGGTATGTTGTCTCATTATTGTCATTCCTTTGGATATAGTTATTGTTTCTATGATTTCTTGTTTGGCCCATTCATTCTTTTTTTTTTTGCTGGACAATGGGGGTTAAGTGACTTGCCCACGGTCACACAGCTAGTAAGTCAAGTGTCTGAGGCCGGATCTGAACTCAGGTACTCCTGAATCCAAGGCTGGTGCTCTATCCAATGCGTCTCCTAGCCGCCCCCCATTCATTCTTTAGAATGAAATTATTTAGTTTCCAATTGATTTTCATTCTACTTTTCCCCGGCTCTTTCTTACATGTAATTTTTATTGCATCATGATCTGAAAAGGATGCATTTACTATTTCTGCCTTTTTACATTTGACTATGATGTTTTTGTGCCCTAATACATGGTCAATTTTTGAAAATGTGCCATGTACTGCTGAGAAAAAGGTATATTCTTTTCTATCCCCATTCAATTTTCTCCAGACATCTATCATGTCTAACTTTTCTAGTAATCTATTCACTTTGTTCACTTCTTTCTTATTTATTTTTCAGCTAGATTTATCTAATTCTGAGAGGGGGAGATTCAGATCCCCCACTAGTATAGTATTACTGTCTAATTCCTCTTGTAACTCATTTAACGTCTCCTCTAAGAACTTGGATGCTATAACACTTGGTGCATACATATTTAATATTGATATTACTTCATTATCTACAGTACCTTTTAGCAAGATGTAATTTCCTTCCTTATCTCTTTTAATGAGATCTATTTTTGCCTGCACTTTGAGATAAGGATTGCTACCCCTGCTTTTTTTACTTTAGCTGAGGCATAATATATTCTGCTCCAGCCTTTTACCTTTACTCTGTGTGTATCTCTCTGCTTCAAATGTGTTTCTTGTAAACAGCATATTGTAGGATTCTGGTTTTTAATCCACTCTGAAATTCGCTTCCATTTTATAGCAGAGTTCATCTCATTCACATTCACAGTTATTATTACTGACTGTCTATTCCCCTCCATTCTATTTACCCTTTTGTACTTTTCCCCCTTCTTTCACCCTATTCCTCCTCACCAATGTTTTACTTCTTACCCCTGCCTCCCCCAATCTGCCCTCCATTTTTATCACCCCCCTCTCTTTTCTTTACCCTTTTCTCCCTTGCTTTTGTCCTCCCTTCTATCAGTCACCTCCTTTCCCTTCCCCTTTTGCTTCCCTAAAGAATGAGTTAAGTTTCTTTATCACAATGAACGTATATTTTATTCCCTCTTTGAATCAAATCTAATGAGAATAGGGTTGAAACAATGTTCCCCCCTCCTTTCTTTCCTTCTATTGTAATAGGGTTTTTTTTTTACCTCTTCATATGATATAATTCATCCCATTCCACCTCCCCTTTCCTCTCCTCCCCATAGACTCCCTTTTTAACCCCTTAATTCTTTTTTGTATCATCACATCAAAGACAATTTATATTTATACCCTCTATGTAAAGTCCTTCTCTCTGCCCAAATACATTTACAGTTCTTAAGAGTTATGAGTATTATCTTCCTGTGTAGGGATATAAACAGTTTAACCTAATAGGGTAACCCTTTTTTTTTTCTCCCTCTGTTTACCTTTTTAAATTTCTCTTGAGTCTTGTATGTTGAGATCAAATTTTCTGTTCAGTTCTGGTCTTTTCACCAGGAAAGATTGAAAGTCCCCAATGTCATTAAATGTCCACCATTTTCTCTGAAAGAAAATGCACATTTTTGCTGGGTAATAGATTCTTGGCTGCAATCCAAGCTCCTTTGCCTTCCGGAATATCGTATTCCTTGCCTTGCGGTCCTTTAATGTTGAAGCTGCCAGGTCCTGAGCAATCCTGACAGTGGCTCCAAGATATTTAAATTGCTTCTTTCTGGCTGCTTGGAGTATTTTCTCCTTCACCTGATAATTCTGGAATTTGCCTACAATATTCCTTGAAGTTTTCCTTTTGGGGTCTCTTTCAGGAGGTGATCGGTGGATTCTTTCAATGATGATTTTATCCTATGATTCTATGATATCAGGGCAGTTCTCCTTAATAATTTCCTGGAATATGGTGTCTAGATTCTTTTTCTGGTCATGGCTTTCAGGCAGTCTAATGATTCTCAAATTGTCTCTCCTTGATCTGTTTTCCAGATCAGCTGTCTTTCCAATTAGGTATTTCAGATTTTCTTCTATTTTTTCATTTTTTTGATTCTGCTTTACTGATTCCCGGTGGATTCCTTATCTTCCAACTGTCCCATTTTAATTTTTAAGGCATTGTTTTCTTCAGTGAGATTATGTACCTTCTTTTCCATTTGGCCAAGTTAATTTTTTAAGGTATTATTTTCTTCAGTGAGATTATGCACCTTTTTTTCCATTTGGCCAAATGAATTTTTTAAGGCTTTGTTTTTTTCAGTGAAATTATGTGCTTCCTTTTCCGAGCTGCTGATTCTTTTTTCATTGTTTTCTTGTTTTGCTTTCATTTGTCTCCCCATTTTTAATTCTACCTCTCTCAATTGATTTTTAAAATCCTTTTTGAGCTCTTCCAGGAAGGCTTTTTGTTCTTGAGACCAATTCACCTTCCCTCATGAGGCTTCAGATTTAGGCAATTTGAGGCTATTGTCCTCATCTGAGTTTGTGTTGGCTTCTTCCCTCTTTATACAGAAGCTCTCAATGGAGAGGGCACTTTTTTGCTTCTTACTCATTATTGCAGCTTATTTATTTATTTTTTAAGTTGAGGTCTGCTCTGGGGGCACCAGGGTCCCTGTTTTAGGGTTCTTGTGCAGGGGTATAGGTGCTATGTGACCGGCTTTTTACTCTGAGGACTTTATGGTGTGTGGAGATCCCCCCACCCTACACTTCCTGTCTGATTGCTATCCGCCAGCCAGGTGCCCGACGCGGGCGCCCGATTCCACCTGACCTGTTCGTGGCCCTCTCGGCTGGTGCTGGTAGGTTTTTCCACTGTCCTTCTTGGCCACCATATTTTTGAACCAGGTTCCAGGGGCCTCAGTTGTTTGGCTATGGCCCACAGCTCCTGCTGACTTGCCCCGACCCCCTCGGTGCTGGGTTGCTGCCCTTTGCTGGGCCTCCCTTTTGCCTGAGTCAGACCGACCTTTTCCTGAAGTCTTCTAAATTATCTCTGGTTGGAGTACTGTGTCTCTCTGTCTCTTTGCAGGTTCTGTAGTTTCAGAATCTGTCCAGAGGCTTGATTTAATGTTCTTTTTGAGGGAACAGAAGGAGAGCTCGGGCGGCTTGCTGCTTCCTCTCCGCCATCTTGAGTCGTTGCCGAAAGAGGCAATTTTAAGGATAATGTTAAGGAAAGTCTCCCCGTATAATTAAAGCCATCAAAATGTGGAATGAGCTCTCTCAGAATGCCAAGGGTTTCCCCTTAAACAAAAGTTTTCAAGCAGAATTTAGGTGACAATTTATCAGATTTGTTTCAGAATTCATCTCCTTCTATTATCCCCCATCTCTTCCAACTTGTAACTTTGTGATGTTGTAACAACATACTTCTACTATTCTTCTCTTGGGATCTTTGCAGTTATGAGTAACAGCAGCATATATATTTCATTTCACTCATCCTTGTGTTTTCCAGGGTAGCCCCTCACATTTAGAATCTTTTCCCTATTCATGCCTACCTTTGGGAACTCATGGTTCCATCCAAGTATCAGATAAAGGGGAAACTTCTTTACTAATCTCCCTCCAAAATATTTTGTGTCTTAAGTTTCACAAAGCACATTCTATAAACTGTCTCAATTGAGCCTATCACAGTGCTGTGCAGAAGATAGTGAAAATATTGTCATTCCCTTTTTTAAAAATAAGGAAACTGAAGTCTTCGTAGTTATGTCAACGCATGTTAGTCAACGTTCTGTGACTAATAATGAGGGCAGAGTTAAGATTTGAACCCAGTTCTTTAGAGTCAAAGTCAACTACTACTATCCTGCTTTGGGACTAACATCACATTTCTTCTGTCCCTCTGGTTGAATTGGGGTTTCTGTATAAATTATTAACCCTGGCTAGGTCTCTTATATTATGGATTTTTTGTTGTTGTTAAGTCATTTCACTCATTTCCAACTCTTCATGACACATTTGAGTTTATTTGGTAAAGATTCTGGAGTAGTTTACTATTTCCTCTATACATTAGGGATAAGGAGAATAAAAAATTTAAAAAAGAGTTGGTTTTAAAAAAGGTAGCATAATGTAATAGATTGAGAACTGGCATACATACATGTTGGAGAAACCTGGGTTCTGTTAAGGGCTAAAATTCTAGCTAAACTGTCTAAAATATCTAATGAGTGGTTACCAATAAATTATAAGCTTTAGCAAGAGTTAGACTTTTAAGCATTTATTAAGGAGAATAAGAATTTGGTAAAGAGAGAGAGAAAAGGCCTAGATTCCTATCTATTAAAGGGAGAGCGCATTTCTAGCTCCCCTCTCCACCAGCATCCTCAGGAAAGAGAGTGAGACCGAGCGCCAGTCTCTTCCTTCTTCCTCCCACTACCCATGTCACTTCCTGATGCCAAAGAAAAGAAAAGGTCTTGCCCTCAAAGACCTTCGCTTCATGGGCGGATCTCTTCTGCAGTAAGTCTCCAGCAGATGGCGTCATTCCAATCGTTACAGTTCAAATACTGCTTATGCCACATGTTGGATGTTTGACCTTGGGCAAGTTATTTAAACTCTCAGTGTTGTTAACCAGAGGCATCAAGCTCAAATAGCAAAGGTGGAGGGGGGCAGCTAGGTGGAGCAGTGGATAAAGCACTGGCCTTGGATTCAGGAGAACTTGAGTTCAAATCCAGCCTCAGACACTTGACACTTAACTAGCTATGTGACCCTGGGCAAGTCATTTAACCCTCATTGCCCTGAAAAAAAAAAAAAAAAGGTGGAGGGGCAGAGTCATTAAAACCAAACATCACTATGGGCCACATATTGATTTAGAAAGTCACATATTAACATTATCTAGGTTTTATTGTATTGTATCTTTATTATGCTAAATATTTCCCAATTACATTTTAATCTGGTTCCCATGGCACTCAGGAGTGTTCTGGGCCACATTCTTTCCTAGGACCTTATGTGTGACACCTCTGATTTAGACAATTTCTCCTCACCAGGGGCTCTCTGAACAAAAATAAACCAACAAAAAGGAGATGCGTTAACATGGAAAAAAATGAAGAGATTAAAAATCCATTGTACCAGGATAAACCTTGCAAATGATTTGGGATTTTTTTAAAACAAGCTCTTTCTTCCAATATTTCCTATCCTTTATTTCTCCCCAGCATCTCTCATATTTAATATGTTCTGAACATAGTAGAGTTTCCATCGTTGCCAGAGTGTTGCATGCTAACAGTACCTGGCCACCTATGATTCTGTACTTGTTTCTTCTGTTGTTAATAGTGTGTGTGTGTGTGTGTGTGTGTGTGTGTGTGTGTGTGTGTGTGTATGTATGTTTGGGAGATTACCTTACATGAAGGCAACCTCAAATTGAAGTCTGAAAGATCCTTTTACAAAATAGCCACATTGTCATAGCTCTTTCTTTCCTTCTCCTTCAACAATAATGTATTTTCCTTGCACCTAGGCCCTGTTCCATCAAATCAATAACACTTAGAAGTTTGTGTTACAAGATCAATGTTTAATTTTCACCGACTTTTGGATTTGTCCATCATTTATGATTTTTTTTTTTTGGATCAGGACTCAAGGACTGTTTGTCTTCCATTGCCTCTGTGATTACTTGTTCCACCCCTTTTCCTTATTCTGGGTCAAATTTCCCTCTTTCCAATATCAAATTTTCTATTCATTAATTATGAGTTCATTACTGCTCCTGCAGCAACTCCTGAGGGGGTTAGGTCCCAGAGAAGAAGGAAAGAAGGTGGAAAAGGGCGAGGTCCTTTGCCTTGTTTTATTTTAGATATTGACATTTAAGCCTCCACTTCTCTGACTATGCCTGACCTTTGTAATGCTAAGAAAAGAGACTGTCAATTTAGGGAAGAAATCCTTCAGAGTCAGGCAGTGTTTCTCTTCCCAAACATTACAATTGGATATTGAAATGCAAATATTGTTTGTCTAGAGCCACTGACAAAAAATAAACATATTTTATGTTTTCAAACACAACACAAATTTGCCTGTGTATATGCATGCAGTTATCACCCATTCAGAGAGAAGCTGCAGTGAGTGGTTTTGTCAAACATCTAAACTGAAGCTTGTTATCCATGTGAAAATAGCCCATAATCCATTTCTAAAACCCCTTACAATTTTCTTTCTCTTATCACCCTCAGTATTATGCCACTTTCTCTCTCTCTTTTGGCAGTATGCTCTGGTTTCATTAAAACACATCAAAGCATACATAATGGAGTAGGTAGGGAAGCTGAAATTGAGGTCTTTCCAATATTGCAGTCAGAAGATTCCTAATGTATAATTGTTGGGTATGATTGAAGTTAATAGATTATCTTCTAACTATGAAACTGATTTTACACTGAAGCTATTATGAGTTGCCAAAGAAATATGTCTATCTAGTTAGCTTTAAAACCTGCTGTCTGGTACCTGAATGCTGAAATAATGTTGATGACACCACATAGTGCCTATCAGAGTTTTGGCCCAAGGAGGGAAAGTACAAAGGTGATGGCATTAAGTGTTTGGGAAGCCCTACGAACATAATAGTTCATTTTGACCTGCTAGATAACCACCAAGTAAATCAACACTTTGCTCCATGCCTAAAAAAGAACTTTAGAGCTATATGTGTTACCCACTAAATTGACTTTATAAAAATGTAATAGAAATGTCAGGAAATCAAATTATTGATTTTTAAAAGTTCCCCTAGAATTTGAATATATGCTCATCAAATATGTTGATTTTCCCAAATTAGGTGAGATAATACTGTGGAAGGCAAGAAGATAAGTACCAATAATTTTGGTAAATTGGAAAAAATGTTCATGCAAAACAAGATAAAATTCATTTGATATAAATACAAAAAAGTAGAGGGGAAATATTCTCTTGTCTTTGGTTCCTCAAATTATATTATCACAGGCTGCCAAGCGGTGAAAGGGGAATTGGGTTTAGTGTATTGGATCAGCTTCCTCACCCCATGTTGCTAAATGAATCAATACAAGCAGGAAGAGGCCTGTGTGGGTATGAGTTCCAAAGAGAAGGAATTTGTCTTCTTTTTGAATCTTAATGTTGAACCAGTCGTTACTAAAAATGCTATTGTGGGTGTGGGGAGAAGCCTTCATGTTATTGGATTACATTAAAAGGGATGGGAAAAGTAAGACTGAAGAAAAAAAAAGTCCTCTCACTGTATTCTAGATTGTTCATATTGTCATGGGGCGCAGAGCACCCCAGAATTTCTCTGGGGCACACTGAGGAATCTTCTCCTTGAGAAACTAAACCAGAGGACAGATAAGGCCTAGAGGAACCAAATCAGACTGAGCTAGCTTGGGATTCCTACCCTTCATTCCTGTCTCCCTTATCCTGGGGAGATAAGTTTGGGTGTGGCTTTGGCCTTTGTGTTCTGAAGAGGGATCCGTAGCCACCCCTCACCCAATTCCTCTAGTCACTACTAGTGGGGGATGGTCCTCCACTCCTCACCCAATTCCCCCAGCTACCCCCAGTGGGGGATGGTCCACCTTCATTAAAGGAACTTTTCACGGGCAGATGGTCCACCCCCATCAGTCCTCTATAAAAGTACCTTCCAGTCTCCTGTTCGAGGAGATTTGGTACCTCTGAGCCATGTGCTTTATGCCAAATCTCCCCATGAAAAGTCTAAGGATTTCTTTCATGGTTTCCCTCCCCCCACCCCACCCTTCCCTTGCTCCTAAATAAACTATCACCTTGTTCTAACTAAGTTTTGTGTGCAAGAGGGTGTAATTCTTTAAAGAGGAATTCCCAAGAACCCCAACTCCCACCAACCCGTATCCCATTTTCCCATTATATCAATATCTTTATTAGAATTGTATGTCCAGTGTTAGTTACTGAATTTTAAGGGGAAAAACATTGTTCCAGAAACATGAGCTGATTAGAAGAAAGATATCTTAAATCTTCCTTCTAGGGAGATGTCTGTTAGCTCCCATTTATATCAAATATATGAATAAAATCATATTGAATTGATATAGTGGGAAAATGGGGTACGGGTTGGGGTTGGGGTTCTTGGGAATTCCTCTTTAAAGAATTACACCCTCTTGCACACAAAACTTAGTTAGAACAAGGTGATAGTTTATTGAGGAGCAAGGGAAGGGAAGGGTGGGGGGAGGGAAACCATGAAAGAAATCCTTAGACTTTTCATGGGGAGATTTGGCATAAAGCACATGGCTCAGAGGTACCAAATCTCCTCGAACAGGAGACTGGAAGGTACTTTTATAGAGGACTGATGGGGGTGGACCATCTGCCCGTGAAAAGTTCCTTTAGTGAGAGAGGACCATCCCCCACTGGTGGTAGCTGGGGGAATTGGGTGAGCAGTGGAGGACCATCCCCCACTGGTAGTGACTAAAGGAATTGGGTGAGGGGTGGCTATGGATCCCTCTTCAGGACACAAAGGCCGAAGCCACACCCAAACTTATCTCCCCAGGATAAGGGAGACAGGAATGAAGGGTAGGAATCCCAAGCTAGCTCAGTCCTATTTGGTTCCTCTAGGCGTTATCTGTCCTCTGGTTTAGTTTCTCAAGGAGAAGATTCCTCAGTGTGCCCCAGAGAAATTCTGGGGTGCTCTGCGCCCCATGACAGAATCAAATCCCAGCTTTGCTATTCATGATGACTGTGATCTTGGATAAGTCAGTTAACTTTTCTAGGACAGTTTCCATATCTGTAAAATGAAAGAATTGGATTAGATGACCTCTAAGCTCCCTTTTAACTCTTGTGGAAATTTATTTTGATTTGGGGACCCTACCTTTAGGCTGAGATTAGAAAGCCTTAGGCCCTCAGGGTCTCCCCCCTCCTCCTCAGCTTCAGCTGAGCGAAAAAGCCCCATGGTCAGACAGCTGGGGGAAAAAAAAAAGCCCCCAGCTCTGACCTGAGTGGAGCTATCTGAAGGATCCCGGATGGCCTGTGCTGAGGCATAAGGCTCGAGAGCACCCCCCCCCCACCAGCTGCAGCTCTGGCTGGCAGATTAGCTTGGTCTGTGGGGGCGAAGGAAGCCCTGAGATTTGAGTGGAGAGAAGAAAAGGTATATATAGAGCTGGGAGACGGACGAGGAGGAGTTCGGCTGACTTAAGGAGGAAGGAGACTAGAGGGAGATGGACTAGAAAAAGAAGGAGCGAGGACAGACTAGATAGAGAGACAAGATTAAGAGGAGTAAGACTGACTAGAGCAAGGGAAGCTGACTAGGAGAGACGGACTAGAGGAAGGAGACTCGAGGAAGGACTAGGAGAGAGGCTGACTAGAGGGGAGCCCGGACAAGGACGGAGGAGAGTTCGGTTCTGAAAAGGAGATACCGGGCTGACAAGGTTATGGGCTTTAATACAAACCAGGGAAAGTGTAACTTGCCCTGAGGCTGGAGGCGGCTAAGGCCCTTATTGTATTCAAGAAGTTCAAAGAGACTCAGTGGAAAGACCGCAGGAAAGCAGTCAGGTTGTACACTTTATTTCCCTGTATTCCTAATTTTAAATAGTATCTCATAAATAAACTCTGCTTTGATTATTTGGTTAAGAGGCTTCTTAATCTTTAGTCTATCAGTTTGGGAGCAGTGTGGTGGAACTTTATAAATGGCCCACATTAAATTAACGAAGTCAGATAGCCAAATAGTCAAAAGTCCCCAGTTTAGTCCTCCAGTCAGATTAGCCCCCCAAATTAGGCTAGTCATTTAAAAATATTTCAACATTTGAATGGCAACCCAGATGGGGCTTACAGCCCAATTATATTTTTTCTAAATTTATAATTTTTCATATAATCATAATTTTTCATAAGTCCAGTTATAATTTTTCCAGGTTAGTTATAGTTATTAATAATTAATTTTTTTTACAATACTCTAAACCCCAAATCCTATGATCTTTTCAACCAAGGGTATTCAAGGAGGACTAACACCTCTGGTGTGAGGGCCTACTGAGCCCTTTTCATTTGTTTGTGTTTGTTTTTGTGAATCAATTGGGATTAAGTGATTTGCCAAGGTCACACAGCTAGTAAGTGTCAAGTGTTTGAGGCTGCATTAGAACTCAGGTCCTCCTGATTCCAGTGCCAATACTCTATCCACTGCACCACCTAGCTCCCTGAATCATTTTTGTTTCTTTGTGTTTGTTATTGCTGAGCCCTTTTCAAGCTTGGTCATCTACCTTTGGTGTCGATCTGTCACCTACCTGTCACTTGTGACTCTAAGAAGCTGTAGCATTTAAGGCAGCCACAGTGATAAAACTTTCTAGGGACAGGGTCTAAACCGGGCAGATGGTAAGAGACAGGACTCAAATCTGTCAGTGAGTTAGGGGAATGTCTACCTTAAGCATGTGAAAACTTTTCTAGGCAGAACGGGCAGATGAGAATAATTTATTCCAACAGTCATGAAGGTGGTTGAAGTAGGAGCTATGGATTACTTAGAGGTTGGTCAGACACTGAAGATGCCAAGGCCACCCACTGCATCCTTGCCCATCACCAGTCATCTTGGCTTTTGTCTTACCTTTAGACTTTGATGACTCTGGAAGCAAGAGTGAGGCTGACTACTGTGCGTGACTCTGCTTCACATAAATGCAATTCACTGGCAAGTTAAGATATCACAACCAAGAAAGATGTCATTGGTTGCCTTCCAAAATAAAGGATGAATAGCAATTCCAACAACAACTACTATGAGTACTACTACTACTACTACTACTACTACTACTAGTACTAGTACTACTACTACTACTTGCTACTAGCTTTCATATCATGTTTACTATGTGCCAGGCACTGTGCTAAGTGCTGTACAATTATTATCTCATTTGATTCTCACAAGTAGGCACTGTTATTATCTTCATTTTAGAGATAAGGGAATGGAGACAGAGTTTAAATGACTTAACTAGGGTAACACATTTAGTAAGTGTCTGAGGACAGAAGAGAACTCAGGAATTCCTGAAACCAATCCAACCATTCTATCCACTCTGTCACCTAAGTGTTTAAATATGATTTCAGTATTAGAAGTAAACATTGGCAAAATGGTTAAAAAGAATTAGCATATTCCTTTGAATATGTATATATTTATGTGCGTATATATACATACATACATATATATGTGTGTGTATATATACACACATGTGTATATATACATACACATATATACACACACATATGTACTTTACATACATACAATAAATATATATGCTTTTAAGAATATGGTTAGGCATGAGACACTAAGAAAACTACATTATCACTTCTGAAAAAAATAATTGCACCATCAAAAATATTATTTCTTTAAAGTAGATGTGTCAAATTCATGTTAACCCACAAAATACCCAAGGGGGACCAGAACTAGATTAAAATGTAATAAGGAAATGTTTAACAAAATAGATAAAATTACAATACAACATAAATAATACTAATTTCTAGTTTTCTAAGTCAATACATGCCTACAGTATCCATTTCTATTTGAGTTTGACAATACTGCTCTAAAATACCTCCCCCCCAACAAAATTTCTTAAATGGAGGTGATTGGTCCACCATACAATGATATTTGACATGATAATATATCTTTATATATACTTTATATATATATATTCCTGTTTCATCTTAAAACACAGATATGCATGTATATATAATATATATGTGTGTGTACATATATATGTATAAATATACAGGGGTTTGTATATGTATATGTAAATATGTGTATAGGTTTATGTATATATACATACTGAATATATGTAAAAATTCTTATAGCATAATATATCTATATCTATAATTTATATCTTTATCATCATCATCTTGTTTTTTGGAGACAATTGGGGTTAAGTGACTTGCCCAGAGTCACACAGCTAGTAAGGGTCAATTATCTGAATCCAGATTTAAACTCAGGGCCGGCACTCTATCCACTGTGCCACCTAGCTGCTCCTATCTTTATCTATATCAAGCATAAAATGGTGCCATACATAGCAAAATATTGACAGCATTGTTTTTTGTATAGTATTCTCTCTAACTAGCTTCTATCATCTTTAACTTGTCTACCAGTCTTCTTGGTTACCTCATATCCTCTCAGCCACCTATAGTGAACTCGACTAGATCCTATGAGAAGGAGATCCTCAAGTCACTCCCCTTCCAAAAAAGGCCAATAAATTGTAAACTCATAAAATTTATTGAGAAACACATCATTTGCTCAGATTCTACCAATAAACACAATACTTACATACATGCACAAATATGGGTACAGGTATGAGTACATATAAGCACATATACCCATGTAACTAAACACACATATATACAATATACAAGTATGTATACATGTCTATATGTCTGTCCCCAAAACTCTTAAAGCATATTATTTATATAACAATTTATATAAAATATATGTAATTTATATATCTTATATATAATATGTATTATATATTTTATAACAATTTATATAAATATGTGTTACTAGTATATATTTATGTCATATAATTTATTACATATTTTACATGCATATAAATTCTGTCCAATGAGGTTTGGGGACAGCCTGTATGCATACATAATGACACACGATATACACTCATGCATATAGTGTACATGTGTGTGTATACTTATAAGTTCTGTGTACACATATGTGTATATGCATGTATGTACGTGCATATACATGTATAATATGCATATATACACACATCTGTGTTATCATATTTATGTATATTTGTGTTTGTCAGTAGAATCTGTGTTCAGTTCCACAGTCAATTTTTTGAAATTATAGTATATTGAACTTTTTTTTGAGTCATTTGTGGCTCTCCTTCCTATAGAATGTACATGAGCTTCCTGGTACCTAGCTGAGAGGATACAAGGTAACCAAGGAAACCAATAGACTGAAGTTCAAAGGGATAGAAGCTTGTTAGAGGAACTACTGAAAAACAAAACAAAACAAAAAAAACTTGCTTTCTTAGTATGTATGGCACCTTTCTATGCTTAATATACATGGGACGTATGCCTAAGAGTTGGATCTATGGTTCAAAGTGTCTTCACATAATCTCAAACTGCTTCCCAGAATAATTTAGTGGTATATTAGTGTGCATATCTTTACATAATCCCTTCAATGTCAGTAGCACATTCTGTAGTTATTTGTTGAAATCTTAGTGTTATTTGATTTGTATTTCTCTTATAACTTAGTGAACAGGAGCAACTTTCATATGATTGTTAATAGGTTGTATACTTGTATTAATTTTATATGATGAATTATGAAATTGATTTGAATATATACAATTCTTGCCTCCTTATCCTGAGCTCTTGCCTCAGACAACAAAATCGTACATTGTATCAATTTTTGGTCTTTATCCTTGGATATTTCATTTTACTACACCAAAACTGTCACTTTTTTATTCCTAGCACCACATAATATCTATCTCTAAAACCTTTGATGACTATCCTTTTCCCCTCTTACAGCCCTAGGTAGCTTCCTTGAGTTTCTTTGAGCAAGTATTTCCTAATTTCTTTATTTCTTTTTCTAGTCAGGCAACCTGGATGGGGTCTAAAGAGGAAAGAAAATATTTTATATGATTGACAAGAATTAAAGCAATATTCCAATGTCAATCATATAAAATATTTTGGGAAGGGGAGAGTGGAAATATGATAAAAGTTGTATTTGTATATTAGTAATTTAGTCAACAAGAACTGATTAAATGCTTACTACTACTTGTTTTGCAATGAACTAAGTGCTAGGGATACAGAAGAAAGGCACATACATGCTTTCTACCCACAAGGAGCTCATATCCTAATGGAGAAGATCACATGTACGTATAGGATTCTCTTGCTCTCCCGCTCGCGCTCTCCCGCTCGCCCTCGCTCGCACTCGCTCTCCCTCTTCTTCGCTCTCTCTCGCTCTCTCTCTCTCTCCCTCTCCCTCTCTCTCTCTCTCTCTCTCCCTCTCCCTCTCTCTCTCTCTCTCTCCCTCTCCCTCCCTCTCCCTCTCCCTCCCTCTCCCTCTTCTTCTCCCTCTCTCCCTCTCCATCTCCCTCTTCGCCTCTCGTTCCTTAATCCCCTTCCCATCCCTCTCCCTCTCTTGTCTCCCTATCCTGCTCCCTCTCTCTATCAAATAGGAGGAAATCTCAGAGAGAAGACATTAACAAATCAACAGTGGGAATGTGATACCTGTGGTACCTGGGAAAGATCTCTTCAAGAGGAAATAAATTGAGCTAAGTCATTAAGGAAGATAGGGAAACCAAGAGACAAATAGTCATCTCTTCATGACAAGAGTGGAACGAACACTAGTTACAAATTCAGGAGACCTGAGGATCTTTTTTTTTTCCAGCTTAAACACTAATTAACTATGTGATCTTGGGCAAATAACTTCTCCTTTGTTCATCTTTCAAAAGTGGGGAGGGGAATAATCTAATCTAACTCTGCTTTGTAACTCCTTAGATTCCTTTTTTTTTTTTTAATTTTTAGTGAGGCAATTGGGGTTAAGTGACTTGCCCAGGGTCACACAGCTAGTAAGTGTTAAGTGTCTGAGGCTGGATTTGAACTCAGGTACTCCTGACTCCAGGGCCGGTGCTCTATCCACTGCACCACCTAGCTGCCCCAACTCCTAAGATTCTTAATTCAGGCCCAAATCTAGAATAAACTGGGAAATATACAAATTTTAGCTATGCCATTCCTCTTATTTCAATCTTTCTCATTGCTCTAGGTCTTTTATTCGTAACCTCACTCTCTCATGACTCTCCTGACAGACCATCTATGTACTTAAAACTCACTCTTCTTTTATATTTAATAGTCTTCAATCATCTTTCCTAAAGGTTAGAATCTCTTTGCCTTCCTAATAAATCAAATGGCAAATCTTATTAAATTTATCAATTGTAATGGAGTCAGAAGAGCCTAGCGAATTTTTTGTTATCCATGTGCATGTAAACAGCCATGGGGTGGAGAGAACAGTCTTTGTTTTGTAATCCAAAAGAATATCTCAAAGTGAAAATTTTAGACAAGGAATTGAGTGAGTAGTATTATGGTAGATCCATGGAATCCTTCCTGGGGAGAGGGGATATTGACATTTGTTCTTTCTGGTACCCTTCAAGTCACCCTGAAAGGAAACTATTTACTTATAGGTTTAGTACATTAAAGTCCAGAGACCATTAACTTTTAGAGTCTAATGAAGTTCATGACCCTTCCATCCAATCAGAGGGGCAGAAGGGAGTGATGATGAGTGATACAGAGGCTTATTCAATTCTATAGGTTGAAGAGGTTTTCAATGATGAGATTCCTTAAACAAGGCAGAGATGTCAGAGAAGCCCCAAAGTAGTGCAAGAAGGGGAGAAATGAGGGATCAAAGTAGATAATCACTGTCATAATAATAAGCAAGACAACTAATACCTATATAGCTTTTACAACACATTATCTCATGCCTCACAACAACCTTCCAAGGCAGGAACTATACATATTTTTTTATCAATATTTTACATAGGAAGAAACTAAGGTTCAAAGAAGTTCGATGAATCATTTAGTATCACATAGCTTGCACATGGCAGAGGCAGAATTTACCCCTTTGTCTTCCTAGTTTTAAATCCATCACTTAAGCACTTCTGTTGTTGTTCATTTGTTTCAGTTGTATCCAACTCTTCATGACCCCATTTGAGGTTTTCATGGCAAAATGCCATTGCCATTTCCTTCACTAACTTTTTGTTTTAGGAGATATAGAACAGAGGGGGCAGCTAGGTGGCGCAGTGAATAAAGCAGTATATAAAGCACTGGCCCTGAATTCAGGAGGATCTTAGTTCAAATCCAGCTTCAGAAATTTGACACTTACTAGCTGTGTTACCCTGGCCAAGTCACTTAATCCTCATTGCCCAGCAAAAAGAGAGGGAAGAGGGAGGGAGATGGAACCAAGACAGAGTTAAGTGATTTGCCCAAGGTCACACAGATCATAAGAGGCTGAAGGCAAATTTGAATGCAGGAAAAGATGAGTCTTCCTGACTTCAGGATAGGCACTCTATCTACTATACCACATATCTGTCCTACTTAAGCACTTTGTCAACTTTAAAGTGTTGTCTGAACCCCTGGCTGTTATTATGTTACTTCCCTTCCTCTGGGTCTCATTGTCCTCTTCTGTAAAGTGAGGTGTTTGGTCTAAATAATATCTTGGTTTTCTTCCAGCTCAAACATTATATAGAATATGCCCTCAGTTATTCTTTAGTAGTAGTAGTAGAAGAAGAAGAGGAAGAAGAAGAAATTAAAAAACACTATGATATGTTTATATAGTGCTTTGCTATTTTATATACTGTCAGGAAAGAGATGTATTAGCAAAAAAGATGGAGTAATCATATTATGAGAGAAAGAATGACTAACGGACAACCCATGTGTTCCAATGTCAGCTCCACAATGTTGAGAGAAAACAAGCCAGGCCCCTAGCACATTAGGTGATAGACTTGTAGTGAACCAATGGGAGCCCATGAGCACAAATCTCAATACATTTTGGAGAGAATGACAATTGATTAGCTTATAGATTAATTTGAGTACTAGATCTTTCATTCAATTCTTGAAATAAACCTATGGGATACAAGGAAGTAAAGGGAAAGGAGATGGGAATAAGCATTTACATAGCACCTACTATGTTATAGTATGTTATAGGCACTATATCAAAGTACTTTTTATAATTTTTGTCTCATGATCCTCACAGAATTCCTATAAGGCAAGTGTTATAATTATTTCCATTTTACAATTGCGGAAACTGAGGCAAAGACTCTCATAGCTAGTAACTGTCTGAAGTCATATTTGAATTATGGTCTTTGTGACTTTAGGCCCAGCACAGTGCATAGGCATTTTTATTTCCATTTCACAGATGAGAAAACTGGAGCCCAGAGAGTTTAACTGACTTTTGAAGCATCACACAGCTGGTTAGTAGAAGATTTGGGAGTAGAACCCACTTTGACACTTAAAAGAATGCCCATTATCTCCAGTATAAATAGCTTAGGCAGGCTTAGGGTAGAAGCATAATCCATTTCCCCTTGGAGCAAATGCATTATGTCCTCACTTGTATCCATTCATGTGTAGCATATATGTTTTGGCTCACTGGCAGTTTAATCAGATGGAATAATACTCTTGTCCTAGGACCAACTGCTTATATTTCAGAGGGCCAATTTGCTTTCCACAGGTGAAGTGTTTTCCTGAGGTGTATTTCAGGCTGAAGAATAAGGAAGAAAATTAGACAGTACAGAACAAGGGGAAAGTTTTCATCGTCTCCCTCCCTGGGCTTAATTTGTTGCACTGTCAAGGGTGGCATGGCCTTCACAAAGGGCTTCCTGAGAAAAGAGGGAGGTATAGGTCAAGCTAGGGAGGGGAATTTGCATTGAGCTGTAGTAAGAAAGTTCTATGGACTTCAGGTCTCTCTGGACTAACTGCAGACAGCATAATCTCCCGCTAAATTGGGCCATTAAATAAAACTACTAAGTCATAAAGCTGTAGCATTGCCCTGAAATTAAAGCATTGTCACCTTTGCATGGTGAAGCAGTTTAAGGGGTACTTAGGGATGTTCTTTTCACATACCAGTGCCCCACTGCCAATTGACTGTAGTTTTGGTGGTACGTTAAGGTGGTGGTGTACCTCTATGAAGTTGCAGTAGTCTTTTGGCTATCCTGGGTGTTTTTATTTATTTTTTTTTTGAGAAGCAACAAAATGCCCATATCATATGCCCCAATTGTGCCTCCCATTTAGGCTATGTAAAGAGCCTACAAATCAGGACAGTAATTGACCATAAGTCAGAAATTCTAGACCTGAGAGACTTAAGACACTCAGTATAGGATCCATGGTATGAAAGTAGTAGGGTAGATAACAAGGTTCAGTGATCTAGATCATTGGAGGGCAGGTGGTAAAAAGATGGTAAGCAATATAATAGATATGATCCTAGTTATAATAATGTCAAAGAGCTAAAACAAGTACATATTAAAAAATGACTCATCTGTCAGAAAAGAAATAAAATGATCTTACAATTAGTCCTTTCCTACCCCTAAAGCAGATGTATGTCGATAACAAACACCAACAATTGATGAACACTATCAAACCTGTACAAAGTCACACATCCCTTGGTGTATTGGTTATTCTAACCTTGAAGCAAACATTAAGTATGAAATGAGAAGCAATGCCTGTCTCAACAAGCTCAGCCATGCTGTCTCCTTTGACCTCATTACAAAATATGTACCTCTTCTTTCCCAATCACCCATTCTGGGCAGCAAATAGGGACATATTGTTCTTTTTTTCAAGTTAAGTCATGTCTTCTTGTATATTTGAAGTTATAACACTCAATAGTATTACTAAAGTATTAATTAACCATTATGATCCATGAAAGATTATATTATATATTCTTCATTTAAAAATAGTATTAATAACTTCAGAGTTTCTAATTTCTCTTCAAAATACTGCTAACCAGATTTTAATGGGAAAGTGATACTAATAGAAATATGTCAATATAGAGTATTCATCATGTGAATTATACAGAAATTGTATTCTGTAGGAGATCAAATAAAAACAAAAGGACTTTTCTCTGTTTGGGAGATCAGGGAAGTATATGACATCCAGAGCACCTAATGATAAAAGATCATATATAACTAACTGTTATATTTTGTAGTTTAAGATCTAGGTGTTCTAGGCTGTGGCTCTAGGATCTAGGATTTCTTTTTAAAATAATTTTTGTAAAACCTATTTTATAGATGAATTTTGTATTATATTACCCTCTTTTTTGCTATATGTCTTTCCACTCTTAAGGATCTCATCTACACAGTGATCCATACCTAGTAACAGGAGAGGGGGAGAGGGAAACATGAGCAGGGGGGGAGGGAAGGAAGGAGAAGAAGAAGAGTAGAAAGGATGGAAGAGAGAAAGAAAGAAAAACAGATTAGTAAAATCAATTTATATGTGACTCCAAGATTTAAGAGAATGAGGTGATCAATGTGGTAATAAAAGGCTTCCTGGAGGAGGTAATACTTGACTGGGCATTGTAGGACAGGTATAATTTGCGTGGCAAGAAAGGTGAATTCATGAATGGAACAACAAAAGAAATATTATAGGGGAATAAAAGTGGATCAGTCTTGTACTGTTTGTGGGTTGGCAAGAAAGCTAAAGACCAGCAAAATAGTTTCCAAAGCCTGAACTTGGTATAGGCATGTACCTAAGAGCAAAAGAGCAGAACCAAGTTTAAATCTTGTCCCACAGAGCAGTTGCATGTTTACAATTGAACTCTTTTCTTGGCCCATGATTCTCTGGAGAGTGGAAGAATGGAAATAAACAGAAATTTCTGAATGGACAAATAATTCATCATTCTCATTTTCTCTGAAGGAGAGGAGAACAGAGAAACCATTTATCTGGTGATCCTTTTCCTCCATTATTATTCTGCTTATTTGTACTCATGTCACAGTAGCACCAATCAACCTGTTCTTCTCTTAGGTCTTTCAATGTTATATTTATGTGTGTTTTTAAATTAAGCTAGAAGATGCTAGGCAGGCAATCATCTGGGATAACTGATTCCAGGCATGCTACAGTTCAGTCAAGGTCCGTGTAGGTTTCAACATTCTTTGTTCAATTGGTTAGAGTTCTGAGCTGTTCCCTAGTCCAGTAGTTTCATTCAATCCTCTCAGGAGCCAACGAGCTTTGCTTATTGTCATGATCATAGCCTACACCCTGGCCACAATCTTGCAAAGGAGTACTTTTGGTGAAAGGGAGCATGGGACAGCAGAGTACAGAATAAATCTGCACAAACCCATCCCTCCTGCAGAAAGAATAACTGAAGGGCACACTAAAAAGGATGATTGACCAGCAATGTCTTTACATATAAGCTTCAGTCTATTAGTGTGTCCCTGGATTCAGCAATATGAGCTGAGTAACTAATAAAGAAGCATTAGTAGTGGATATAGGGGCAGCCTTTCTGTCCAGAAAAACTTTTTTTCCCCCATTTCTGATTAACTCTGACACAAATGACTATGGGTGAGTTACTTAAAGCTCTATGTGACCTAGACATCTTTCTTACACTGTAAATTACACATGAGTTTCCAATCTGCATTGGTGAAGGAAATTTTTACACTAGAAGTTTCTCTTTCTTATTAAATCACAGTTTTGAAACAACAGATAAAATGGTGACCCCAGATTAAGGAAATTATCCACTGACTGATATATCTGTAGTTTGATAGGTGATTGACTATATCTATCTTCATTATAAATAGACACATATAAGATACCTATCTATAGATATATTGGTCTCTATATAGCTATCTAGAAAGATTGATATATCTATAGATATCTAGATAAAGATATGTGTATATATATATATATATATATATATATGTATACATGTATATTTATCTCTGGATCTCTCTCTTCCTTCCCTTGCCTTCCCTTCCTTTGGACTTCTCTATCATACCCCCAGGAACTTGATCATCCTACAGAATTACATCAGCCTTTGTATTGAAGATTCATCAGTACCTTGAGTCCTCTCTACCCCTCTAGTTGGAGGGAGGAACAAAAAAGATCTCCATCATTCCCCTGTCTGGGTATTCTCTTCTCACCCCACTTTTTCAGCTTTGTTTTTTCGGTATTGCCTTCTCCCATTAGAATGTAAACTTCTTAATAGCATGGACTATGTCTTTCTTTTCCATATTTGCAGGTAGTACTTAGCACAGTTCCTAACACATAATAAGGGCTTAATAAACATTTATTGATTGATTATATGCACCACTATATTTCAAAAATCTATAATTTTATTATTGTCAGTAAAGCCTCCATGACACAAATCCCAACTATTCTATGCTTCCCTTCATAGAGTATCTATGCAATTTGCTCTTTTGGAAAAAAAAATTTTACCTGGTAGTCAACAATTTGCTAAATATCCTTTCTAAACTTAGCTATTTTGATCCTTGAGTGATAGATATTTAATCTGTTACTAGATGTGTACTCCAGAACTGATAGTTAGGAATTCCTGTCTGTGGGACTGTTTCAGTTGAGCACAGCAAGATGGAGGAGGGAATCATTTCTCAGAGAATCCAGCAAAGGCTGTGAGCTTAGGAGGAAACAAAATCCCAAAATGAATTCTGTGCTGGGTTGGGAGGAGGTTCCTACAGTTTTCTTTCTTTTCTCCTACCATCTACTATTTCTCTAGTTTGCTCCCTTTTTATTTCCTAAATGCAAATTTTTCTTCAGCCTTGTATATTTATATGTGTTCTTGTATAGTTACAGCAGGAATTGGATCAACTTGTCTCTTTTCTTACCTCCTCTAACCTCTGTCACCAATTACCCCATGCCTTCAACATCTCTAGGGTGTCCTCTTCTTACCCATCTTCCAGGAAGTTGCAAGATGTTAGAGAACTTCTACAGGTGAGATATAGAAATAGCATTTATCATGTCAAAAAGAAAGCCTTCCTTTCTAGGTGTGGCAAAATACAAGGTATACCACTCCAGTTGCAGATTGATCTATATTTGATGCCTGTCTTGGGGTATATTAGTCTGTTTAAAGAGGATTAACACCAACTGTATGAGAGCTTGCTGAGCCCTTTTCAGGCCTGCTCATCCACTTTTGGAGTCTATCTGTTACCCAACTCTCACCTGTGGTTCTAAGAAGTTGTAGCATGTACAGTGGCCACATCACATTAAAACCATTTCAGCAAATGGGCTAGGCTAGGTTAATGGTAACCAATGAGCCTCAAACCCCTTGCTGAGTAAGAAAGATGTCTAACCTAGAGCATGTGGTGTAAAGGGTGGATGAGAACAATTTGTTCCAATAGCCATGAAGGCAGCTTATGCAAGTGCTATGGAACTCTTAAAGTTGGTCAGGCATCAAAGACAGCAATTGTCAGTCATCTTTATTTTTGTCTTGCCACTGGACTTTGATTACTCTAGAAGAAAAAGTGAGGCCGAGGACTTTGTGCAACTCTGCCTCACTTAAATAAAACTCATTTCCCAGACAAGGCATTGCACGTGATGGTCTTTGAAAACAAAGGATGGATAATAGAAATCTAGCTTCCTAACACATTGTAAAACCTAAATTCCACTGACTTATCCTTTAAGTACTGTAGGTCACCTCCACACCATGTAGACTTAAAAATAATGCTTTATTGTACATAGAAAGATACATTCATAGTCGTTTCCTCAGTAATGCGGTTAAGACCTTGTTGGACATTGACCCTCCCATATAAATCTTTGTATCCTAATGTCCTTGTAAACTACCAAATATCTTATAGCTACTCACTATTTTTGTTGTTCAGTCATTTTCAGTTGTATTTGGCTCTTCATAACCCCCTTTATGTTGTTTTATTTTGTTTTGTTTTGGGATTTTTTTGGAGTGGTTTGCCAATTTCTTCTCCATATCATTTTACAAATGAGGAAACTGAGGCAAACTGGGTTAAGTAACTTGCCCAGGATCACAAGCTAGTAAGTGTCTGAGGAAAGATTTGAACTCAGGACAATAATTCTTCCTAACTCCAGGCCCAACATTCTATCCAATATATCACCTTGCTATTCAACATACCTATGGATGTTATCACCATTAAGCAGCATATGTGAAGATTTGGACGGGCATAGGGGAATAAAAATTGAATATAATACATTGCAGTTATCTCATAAGGGCATTAGAGCCTGGTGAAATCGGTCCTCAAGCCACTATGTATCAATCCAGCCTTCTCCAGACAAATCAGGAGGCTTCCCAATTTGTGATTGTGCTGCCTACTTTAAAACAGGAAACAAGAAAAACAAACCCTTTATACCCACACTGAAGGTATATAAAAAATAAAGGCTCAACTGAAGCACAGCAATAAATCACAGTCAAGTATGTTGTCAGGATGTCATAGAGACCAGGCAGGCAGGTGGAAAAGCTGGAATTGATGGGTAAGATGCTTTGTGATAGTTTTTCCCATGTACACATTTGTCCTGTGGTGAGAAAGTATGTGTTTTTCTGTGTGTGTGTGTGTGTGTGTTTTGTAGTTAATGCAGGTAGATGGTAGTCATAGAAGGAACTTTAAACCCTAAGCTCTCTGTCTCAAAGTGCAGAAATAAAGAAATAAAACAAATAGTATAGATAGCAGTTTTGAGCCTCATTTAGACTCTTCAGTGGAAGGTCAAATGAGCCATCATAAGTGAATCTATGGATCAAACAGAAAAGTCCATTTGGTGGCAGAGGATGTTTTTCATTTGTCTCTGGCTTTTGTCATTTCTGCTTAGTCAGTCAATCCGTCAGTCAACAGGAATTTATCAAATGTTTACTTTTTGCCAGGCAACTATACTAAGCATTAAGGATATAAAACACAGCCTCTGCTCTCAAGGACCATGCATTCTAATGGGGGAGAAATGTAAATTTCTAGGTGCATACAAAGATATATACAGAATGTATAAAGGTTATTGGTAAGGGGAAAATAATGGAAACTCAAAGAGCCAGGAAATGCCTCCTAAGACAATAACTTACTCATGATGGGTGCTTGATATCAGCTTGGGAAATTGAGTTTTATTGATGCAGTCGGGAATAGAATAAATTATAGGACCTGCTAATAAAATCTGATAGATGGTTAGGTTAAAAACTCTCCCAATTCCTCTACCTATTCTCCATTCATTCTCCCCTCTTAACAAATTTGTTAAAGCAATTGACTTGCCCCTTTACCTGTCCAGTCTTGAAATCCTATTCTATTATAAACATCCTTATTTTCATTGTTAATCTTTCGTCTTGCATTGTTGTTGTTCAGGTGTTTCACTCGTGTCCAACAATTTGTTACCTGTTTGGGGTTTTCTTTTTTTTTCTTTTCTTATTTCTTTTTCCTTGAATAGAATTTTATTTTCCAAAATATATGTAAAAACAAATTCTGACATCAATTTCTTAAAACTTTGTGTTCCAACTTCTCTTTCTCCCTCCCTTCCCACTCCCCACCCACAAGAACTCAAGCAATTCAAAATAAGTTATACATGAGTAGTCATGGAAAACATTCCCACATTAGCTAGGTTGTGAGAGAAAACAGTCAAAAACCAAAACTTCAGATTAAGGAATTGTCAAAAACAAAAAAGTTAAAAAAATTTGTTTCCATCAGTTTTCAGATACTATCAGATCTTTCTCCATAGATGGATTGCAATTTTCATAAGTCCTTCAGAGTTACATTGGATCACTGCCTTGTTGAAAATAACCACATGCTTCCCAGCAGATCATCATCATACACTATTGCTGTTATTTTGTATATAGTACATTTCACTCTGCTTCAGTTCATGTATGTCTTTCAAGGTGTTTCTGATAGTATCCTGTTCATCATAACCTGTATATGTTACTTTAAACTTGACAAAGAATTTTCTTCACAATAGCCCAGCAAAGTAGATACCATATGTTTTGCCATTATAATCAATCATCATAACTATTTCCCTTCATATTATTCCCTTCCCATGATATTTACTATTTTATATCATCTTTTAACCTATTCCTCCTCAAAAGTGTTTTACATCTGACTGTCCCCTCCCCATCTTTGCACTCCCTTTTTTTACCCTTCTCTCCTTATCCTCTTCCCCTCCTACTTTCCTGTAGGGTTAAATAGATTACTCCTCCCAATTGGTTGTGAATGTTATTGGCTCCTTGAGCCCACTCTCATGAGATTAAGGTTTTTGAGCTAATTCTGTGTTCTAAATTTTTCTTTCTTCCTCCCTCCCTCCTCAACCCTCCCTATGAAATCAAGCAATTCAATATATCACACATGTGCAGTATGCAGAACATCTTCACCTTCCTTGAAAGTGTTTTGTTTTTTACTGCTCTCTCCCCCAATCTGCCCTTCAGTCCTCCCCCTCTTCTCCCCCTACTTATCTCCCTTCCTTCCCTCAGGGCAAAAATATATTGCTATACCTACTTGAGTATGTATGTTATTCCCTCTTTGAGCCAATTCTGATATTAAGCTTCACTCACTCCCCCACTCCTTCCCCTTCTTCCCCTCCCCTCTATAAGCTTTTTTCTTGTTTATTTCATGTGAACTACCTCTCCCCAGAACATCTCTCCCCTTCCTTTTCCCCCAGTCTATTCCTCCTACACCTTAACCCTATTTTAAAGATATCATCATGGATTAGCTAGGTGGCACGGTGGCAACATACCTGGACCCAGGAGGCCCCAAGCCCAAATCTGGTCCCAGACACAAGACACCCCACCCTGTTTGACTCACAAGGAAAAAAAAACATAAATGCTTTACAGATATCATCCCTTCATAGTCAGTTCAGACCTGTGTCTTCTGTGAATTCCTTGCTAAGAGAATTCTTATGAGTTTGAAGTATTATCTTCCCATGTAGGAATGTTAAAAGGTTTGATCTTCTAATATCCCTAATGGAGTCTTTTTCCTGTTTACCTTTTTATGCTCGTCCAAGTTCTTGTATTTGAACATCAAATTTTCGATTCAGTTTAGGTCTTTTCATCACAAATGCCTGAAAGTCCTCTTTTTCATTGAAGTCCCACTCTTTCCTCTGAAAGAGTATACACAGTTTTGCTGGGGACATGATTCTTGGCTGCAGTCCAAGTCTCTTTGCCCTCTGGAATATCATATTCCATGCCCTCCGGTCCTTTAATGTAGATGCTGCTAGATGCTGTTTTAGCCTTATTGGAGTTCCACAGTATTTGAATTCCTTTATTCTAGTTGCTTGAAGTATTTTCTCCTTGACCTGGGGGGTCTGGAATTTGGCTATGATATTCCTGGAGGTTTTCCTTTTGGGATCTCTTTTAGGAGGTGATTGGTAGATTCTTTCAATTTCTATTTTGCCTTCTGCTTCTACTATATCAGGGCAATTTTCCCTGACAATCTCTTGGAGGATAGTTTCTAAGCTCTTATTTTGGTCATTGTTTTCATGTAGTCCAATGATTTTCAAATTATCTCTCCTGAATCTGTTTTCCAGGACAGCTGTTTTTACAAGGAGATATTTCATATTGCCCTCTATTTTTTTTTTCAGTTGGATTTGCTTTACTGTGTCTTGATTTCTTGTAAGGTCACTAGCTTCCATTTGTTCAATCCTAATTCTTATTCAATTATTTTCTTGACAGAGCTTTTCTATTTCATTTCACATTTGGCTTTTCAAACTGTTGACTTTTTTTCTCATGACTTTCCTTCATTGCTCTCATTTCTCTTTCCATTCTTTCCTCCATCTCTCTAAATCTTCCTTCTGTCTCTCTTGCTTTCTCTTCAAAGTCCCTTTAGAGTTCTTCGATGGCCTGAGACGAATTCATATTTTTCTTGGAAGCTTTGAATATTGGAGCTTTGATAACTGTTATCTTCTTCTTCTGAGGGTGTATTGTGGTCTACCTTTCCCTGAAAGAAGTTTTTGATGGTCTGCTGCTTTCACTGCTTACTCATCTTGGCTGGCTATTTCTTGGCTTTTAACTCCTTTTTAAAGTGTAGCTCTGCTTCTAAGACACACTGAGCTACAGCATGTTCCAAGAGGTGATTAGGCTTCTTTGCAGCCTGCCGGGCCTATGTGTAATCACGGCCGCTTTCTCTTTGACGCAGAAACAGAAGTCTCTGTTTGGGGTTTTTTTGGCAAAGATTCTGGAGTGGGTTGCCACTTTCTTCTCTGGCTCATTTGACAGATGAGGAACTGAGGCAAATAGGATCGTGACTTGCCCAGGGTCCCAGAAGCTAGTAAGTGTCAGAGGTCAGATTTGAACACAGGAAAATGAGTCTTCATGACTCCTGGCCCAGCACTCTATCCACTGTGTCACCTAGCTGCCCCTTCTTCTTACATACTTCCTACTTTTGGCTGGAACTAAAATTTGACTTTTCATTGAGAATCTCACAACCAATCAAAACTCTCTGGAGGAGCATCACTCACTTCTAATGATTAAGAGGGCCAGAAAAAGCAGTCAGTATATTTCTTACTCTCCATGATTTATTAAAGATTTTCCCTGTGCTGATTTCACTTGCTAATCTTTTCTCCTTTCACTTAGTTTTTTTTTTTAAACTGCCTTTTAGGTTCCTGCCTTTTTTTATGCAGTTTTCCACACATTTTGACAATGTAATAACCTATGTAATGTTCTTAAACTTTTCTCAGTGATTTTTACCATGTAGCCTATAATAGTCTTTCTTTCAACAGGGTCCCTCACCATGTTCTTCCAAGTCTTTAATACTCATGTTTCTAGTTTTTCTATAGAGGGAGTTTGGATTGTAAATATTTCTAGAATGAGAAGAGGGTTCGAAGTTAGGACAGTCTGGATCAAGTTCCACCTTGGATATAACTAGTCCTCTGTATCTTAGCTTCCAGACCAGACCAATGAATCATGGTTCAAAATCTAGTTAGCTACTCCAAACAGCTTGCCATCTGTCCTCCTGTGTTCTCCTTCCTCATTTCTTGCCCTGGGAACAGTGATTAAATCAGTACTATTATTTTTTTTCTGGGAAAAATGTATTGTGTGAATGTCCTGTGGATCACCTCCTCCTTCCTCTCACTCCCTAAGCTTATACAGGCATATATACACACAAACTCCCACCCACCCCCCTACCCCCACACACACGTGTAAGGTTTTGTTCTCTGAAATGCTTTTTTTTCTCACTACAATCTAAGAATCATAGTGTTGGAAGTGACCTTCAACATAATATATCTCAACCTCCTTATTTCATAGATTATTGAAGCAAGGCCCAGACAGATTGACTAACTTGAAAAAAAGGTCACACAAATAATTGTGAAACTAAAGTAGAACATCCAAGGACTTCCAATCTAGTGATTGTCAACCATATCACATTGTCTTTTCCATTTCCTTTTCCCACAATGTCAGTCCTATAGAGCTATTAGTAACTCTGATACACAAATTTCTTTTTTATTTGTGTATCACCTCTGTTCTGTTCTATTTCTCTCTCTAACTATAATCAACTATTTCAATGATGTACTCAGTAACTCTCTGGAATCTCTCTTTTAGTATTCTATGCTGGCCTAATGAAGTTCATCGAATATAAATTTCCTCGTGGTCATAGTTTACTATTTTTATTCCTCTTTAATCACTTACCTTTCATATCCTTAGGTTATTTAGTTTAGTTTGATTTAGTCTCCCTCCCCCTCCCCCCCATTTTTGGGTAAAGTGTCTCACATAAAAGAAGTAAGGCTTATGGAGAGGAGAGGAGGGGAAGATGGGGGAGGTACAGAGGAGTGAGTGAATCTTACTCTAATCAGAACTGGCTCAAAGAGGGAATAACATACACATACAATTGGGTATAGTAAATATGTTTTACTCTGCAGGAAAGAAGGAGAGGAAAGGGATAATGGGGGTGAAAAAAGGGAGGACAGATTAGGGAAGGGGGCAGTCAGAAGTTTTTTCCTTGAGCACATAGCTTCCTGCTTTCCTAACACTCCATGATAACTTCTCTTATTTTACCAAAATGACGCCATTTGATGTGATTTTTCTTAAACTTCCTTTCTCTAATTCTCAAAACTTGTCTTCATTTTCATCCTTCCTTCTTCCTTTATATTTCAGAAAAAGTGGCATTTCTTAAGAAAATTAACTCATGCTCTGTACCTTTGATCCCATTTTTTACTGTCTCCTCTAAGACTTTACTCCAGTGATCATCCCTTCTCTCATCAATCTTCAATTTCTCCTTATCTATTGGTTCTGTCTGACATAATAATTGAATGCTGGATTTGATGTCAGGAAAGTGATAGTTCAAATCCCAAATGTTATATTCATTTAACTGTGTCACCATGAGCCAATCACTTAGCTTTTTTGAACTCCAGTTTCCTTATATGCAAAATGACTATAATAAAACCTACAGTACCTCCTTATTCACTAAACCATGATGGTTTCACCTGTACGATGTTTCTTCCATCTTTTCCATTATCAAGATCTTCCCTAGTTAAAGCCCTCATCAGCTCTGATGTGCTATAATAATAATAACAATAACAATAATAGCTATCATTAATATAGCATTTAATTTGTGCCAGGCACCATGCTTTCCAAATACTGTATTAATTTATCTTCATAAGAACTCTGGGAGGGGAAGCTAGGTGGCTCAGTGGATAGAGCACTGGCCCTGGATTCAGGAATACCTGAATTCAAATCTGGCCTCAGACACTTAACACTTACTAGCTGTGTGACCCTGGGAAAGTCACTTAACCCCAATTGCCTCACTAAAAAAATTTAAAAAAATTAAAAAAAAGAACTCTGGGAGGTAGATGTTATTATTACACTCATTTTAAAGTTGAAGAAACTAAGGCATACAGAAGTTAAATGACTTGACTAAGGTCACATAGATATTAAGTGTCTAGAGGAGCATTTGAACTTATGCTTTCCTAACTCCAGGCCTGGTGCTATAGTCATTGTACCACCAGGTTACCTCACCTATCTTCTCTACTGCAATGACCTCCATACTAGTCTGCTTACTTTGAATCTTTCCTAAATACCATTGAAAGAGTAATCTTAAGGAAGAGCTTCATTCATTCATTCATTCATTCATTCATTTTTATCATTCTTTGGCTTCAAAATCATTTATTTTTCTTTCAATGTCTGGCTAATCACAGCTTAAACTCTAAGCCTTCCTTGCACTCAAGGTCTTTCACAATCTGGTTCTATCCCACATTTACTTTCTGTTTCTTTCTAGCCAAACTGACTATGTCTCCAGAGTTTATTTTGCCCTTCTCTACTTGGTATTTTCCCATGCCCATACCTTATTTTACCTGAAATGTTAAATATTACAAGAGATAAAATACAGTAAATATAAAAATGGAGTAGATGTTCTAAGGCAGTTTACAATTACTGATCAAATGAGTAGTATAGACAGCCAGTGCTATGACTATAGGGCTTCTGTCACCCCTGGCGTGGAAAATCCACAGTTGTCTGCTTAGGCAACTGGATCTGAAAGTTAACTCTAGGACCTTGATGTAGATTTGTTTTATTACAATAGGAATATAAATGGTTTGACACACTTTTGAAAGGCCTATAAGTGGCTCCCTACCGTGATTTTAGTTCAATTAAACTGGATATTGACAATCTGTAGACTTCCCTTCCATCTAAGCATTGTGATAGAAAAATTGCAGTTTTCAGAACAGGCAAAGAGACAGATACGTGCGGAGAATAGAAGTCTTATTCATCAAGCTTTCTTACTTTTTTTTCCTCTTCTTTTTTTACTTTCTTCTATTTTTCCTCCCAATTACCTATCCCCATGGAAACAGATGGAACAGCTTACAACACTTGTAATTACTATTATTAATAATAATAATCACCACAGTAATAATACCAATCAGACATAACGATGGGAAAAGAAGCAGTAGAGAAAATTAAATCAGGGCTCTTCATATATAAACAATTATATAGTTAGTGAAATTGGAGATAGAAAAACTAGGTAGGTCATCTGGACACCTCAGGCGACTGTTCCTTTAAAAATGTATCTCAAATTATGTATAGTATGGATTTTGGCCATATAATCTACTTAATAGGATTCTCTCCCATTAAAAGATGTTGCTGACTTTTAGCCTAAACTTCTCATTTTGTCATTTGAATCCAAGGCTATTAAATGTGTGTAGTTTGATAATGTGGATATAGATCAATGGCTTTGAAAGTGCTGGCACAGAATCTGACAGAACCCAAGTATTCAGAGTTTATTGACCTGTCTTTAGAATAATAAATTGGGTCCTCACAATCAGTGTCCTTGAAATCCAAGGTCTGGGAGCACCTAATAATTACCTACCTTGCAAGGTTTTTCTGAGGATCAAGTCAGATATTTGTAAAGAGTTTAGCACAGTACCTGGCACATAGTAAATGAGGATTCCCTTCTCCTTCTTCTTTTGAGATTTTCTTATAATTATTTTTTTTAAATGATGGTTATTCTTTTTCTTGTAGCCAGAGTGACAACCCAGATATGATCTGGGTCCCATTTTAGTGTTGTGGCAAATTTCCTTTTTTTTTTTTTTCCTTTACTTTCTAAGTACAGACTTCTAGTTTAATAGACAATAGAATTTGTGAGCTGCTGCAGAATACAGAAGTCATTTTGATTTTAATTATATGAAAACTGTGGATGAGGGAAGTAAAATTAATGGCTGAAGGTCATAGAAGAAATTGATGACAGAGTTGTAATATCAGCATATCTCCTGAATCCCAAACTAGTGCTTCTTCAGCCACATGATTTAAGTTACTTGAATAAATAATTTATCTAGATCCTACTATATCCTAAGAGCTGTGCCAGTATGGTTAATATGATTCATATGACAAAATAGCTAGGAATGGTTTTTAGCAAAATGTAACTTTTCTGTCTCATTTTTCCCTTTTCCACAGATAATCACTTGTATATCCAGGATACCTCCAATGTGTTAGTATACTCTTTTTTTTTTTCTGCTGAGGCAATTGGGGTTCAGTGACTTGCCCAGGTTCACACATCTCGTAAGTGTCAAGTATCTGAGGCCAGATTTGAACTCAGGTCCTCCTGACTCCAGGGCTGGTGCTCTATCCACTGTGCCACCTAGCTACCCCTGTGTTACTATACTCTTATTAAACAGTAGGCCTCGCTCCATTCCCTCAACATTATCTAGAACAAGCTCTCTTAAAAATATATATCTAGCCTATGTCACAATCACTTTCAGTTTAATGTCATATTAAAAATCCCTGTGGTACATAGCTGCTGTGGTAAATATTAGTGTTGTGGGAAATTCTGATGGAGAAACTGAAATGGCACTCAGGGATAAGGAAGAGCAGTTTATTGATGTGCCGGCCCAAAGCAGAGTAGCCTCTGATACTCTGGGCCTGGAACAAATGTCCAAGCTGCATTTTCATATCTCTAAGGCATGAAATGCTTGCAGGTTTTCACAGGTACATTGTGGTGAGCTATTTGGCAGATAGGAAGGCATATTTCAGTAAACAGAGGCATATGTCAGGAAGTTTGTACTAAACCACAGACTTCAGGAGAATAAACAGTATGCCTAGTTTCATTTTGGGGTCTCAGCTCGGGCCTCAGTTTCATCCCCTGTATTTTCCCATATCATTAGGACTAGGTATAAAGGTCATTCTTTGTCTCATATCTTACCAGCCTTAATCACTGAAAAGGCATTGACTTTGGAATACTGAGACCTGGGAAAGACCTTAGCCTAAAAAGGCCAAGTTCTCCCACCACATCTAGGGCCATCTCCAATCATTCTAATCTATATCTTGCCACTGGACACAGATGGCTCTAGAAGAGAGAGTGAGGCTGGTGACTTTGTACAGCCGTGGTCCATTTAAATCCACTTCACTGCAAGTCATGGTATCACCTCCAGATGTCATGTTCCTCTTCAGAAATGAAGGACAAAACAACAACAACAACAACAACAACAACAACAACAACAACAACAACAACAAGAATTCTAAGGAATACTAAACTTAAAACCAAAGGAATGAATCTATCAGATTCCATGTAGTTCTTGGCAAGCCAGTGGATGGAGATTTCTGGTGGAACTGGGGACACAAACCTGTTAAATTATACTCCATGTCAGTTGAATTAATTAATGTATCATTGATATAGTTGCTTTGGCCTATATGTATTTCTTTGGAAGTTTCATAGGATAATGATAGCATGGTAATATTGAGGGAAGATGGCTGTATGTTAATATGTAAAGGAGTCTGGGTTTCCCGCAAACATCCCAATACAGCTTTACATATGCACAAGAAAACACTTATGAAAAAAAAACAATGAGAATAATGTATTCATTAAACAAAAAACATTATATAGCTATTACATGTCAGGCACTGTGCTAAATGCATTAGATAATACCTGCCCCCAAGGAACTCATGGGTGTAAGGGGAAACAACTCATAGAAAGAAGCTGAAAATATATAGGGGAAGGGGAGCAAGGTTAACATGTGAGTAGAAGGTAAAGGGGGCAAGATGAAGTCCTATGGCCACAGTGGGAGGTGAGCTGAGGATTTGAGAGTTTGAAGGACAATTTTATTTTTCAGAACGTTGAATTTTTGGAGACAATGAAGCCCAGGAAAGTAGATGGGTAGGAAATGATAAGGAACAGTCCCCTGGTGCTCTTTTTAAATTATGAAGGATCAGGGAGGAACTCCTAGATGTCCATTCTCAAACTCTCCAAGGAGAGGAAAGGAGGGGACCCAAGTTGATGGGCACTGAAAAGGAGTGAAAATCAGCTTTAAATTCCTTAATCTATTCTAGAACTAGAAAAAAAATAGCCAGAGTCTTATAGAATCCCTGAAAAGAGGTAAGTTAGAATAAATGAAGATACAGTGTAAATTAGCTAGGTACCACAGAAGGATACAGACCCAGCGTCAGGATCTTTTGGCCCCATGACCCAGAGCAATAAATGACAGAAATTCCCAGAGCCCAAAGCCCCAGCAAGAAAAATAAAAGAGAGAACAACACAGTGCCCCTGTCAATGTGATAGTAAGAAATAGGCCAGGAACAACATCCAGGTAGCCCATGCCCAACACAGCATCTAGTCAGTCAAGGCCTAGTCCAGCTTCTTGACCACTGGGGCTTGAACCACAGGAGACAAGAAAAGCTAATTCTTTCGGAAAGTGGTACCTAGCCCTAGCCACTACATTGAGGACCAAGCAAATCCTGCCTATACCACCCAGGTATATGGGAATGGAATTTAACCTTTAATTTAATTTAATTTAATTTAATTTAATTTAATTTAATTTAATTTAATTTAATTTAATGGAATCTAACAAGGTTCTGACCCAGAGAATGAAACTGGGGATATGAGTAAACAGCACATTTTACCAAACACAGAGATGTTCAAGGAGTAATGCCAGAAGATGACAATAAGTATGCAAAAGCTTGTAGAGAAAATATTTTCTAGGCCAAAAGGCACATAAATAGCTGGAATAAATGAACCAAAAGATATAAAATGGAAGAGCTAGGAAGGAAATGCTTGTAAGGAGAAGCAGTACTTCTGAACACTTAGTGGTAAACATTACTCAAGAAAATGAGAATTGAATATACAGAAAATGATTTATCAGTGAGATAACAAGAAATATTAAAGAAAAATCAAAAGATTAGAAAATAGGAGATTAAATAAATTTAATATTTATGACACTGATCCAGAAAACAGGCCCAGAAGGGATAACTTAAATCTCAGTGAACGACCTGAAAAGTAAGATAACAGATATTGGTTATTTTGTTAGGCAGCAATGCCAATGTTGCACTTGGAATCAGAAAGACACAGGTCTACATCCCACCTCTGACACTTTCTAATTATATAATTATGGATAACTATTTCATCTTCGAATTGAGGCTAATCATATCTATAGAAGTATGCTTTTAGAATTGTTGTACAGTCCAGACAAGATTGGGACAGATAGTTGGCACAGTCAATAGAGTCCTGGTCCTGTAGTCAGGAAGACTTGATTTAAAATCTGGCCTCAGACACTTACTAGCTATGTGACCATGGGCATGTTACTTAACCCTGTTTGCCTCAGTTTCCTCATATGTAAAATAAATTAGAGGAGTAAATGGCAAACCACTCAAGTGTCTTTGCCAATAAAACCTCAAATGAAGTCACAAAGAATTGAACACAGCTGAAACTACTGAACAATAAAACAACAAGATAGCATAATATTTAAAGGATTTCACAAACTTTAAAATTATATATATATTATACATATATAAATTATTATTGTTTCATAACTCCTTCTCATCAGAACAGTGGTAATGACTTTTCACCCCTCATTTTTTCTAGGTTCTGCAAAGCTAGGACTGGGGGATTGGTCCCAATATGACCCCATCTTGCAGCCGAATTGTTAAATAAATTTCACCAGTTGCCTACAGAATCATGCCCGTGACATTATGCTGACTTTAACAGCTATTATTAGAACTGCTGAGGGGATATATGGGAAATTCTCCTTTAGGGAAAGTTGCTACATAAATAAAATGAGAAAATCAGAAAAGGCCATAAGAATCATTATTCCATTGGGAATATTGAGATGGCTGGTATATTAACTCATGAAAGTGGTGTCTGGAAAATGGAAAATATTTCTAGGTAAACCAAACATTTTCATCTTCTCACATCTCTGCCACTCACTAGCTATGTGATCTTAGGATCTTAACTTCTCAATTAAATTTTCTTATTTTCAAAATGAGGATACTGTTGCATAATTCTTTACCTACCTCAAATGCTTATTGTGAAGATAAAGTAAAATATTATATGTGAGAATCTATAAATGTAAGATAATTTTATTGATAGAAATCCAAGTAGCTAGATATAAAAAACACCAACAATGTATGTGTATCCATCAGATTTTTTGGGTCTGTCTGTCTATCTGTTCTATCTCAGAAGAATGCTTATTATCACTTGGAGATATTACTCTAGCAATTAACTCTATTCATTTTGTACATTTGTTTCAAGAAATGGACCATTACCATCTGACCTCTGGGCATTGTTGGAACCCCCATCATACTTATTTTACTTGATTGATTTGTAAGTAAAACAGGGGATGAAGTGGATAATACAATTTATCAGCAGTACTGATTCAGATTTCCTGAGTAATAGAATTTATCATAGAAGCTACATGAAGCACGTTTCACTAAGATGTATGTAGGGCTGTATTAGAAAACAAGCAATATAAGACAGATTGAGGTCATCAAATGTTGTTTTCTCTGCTTCCCTATAAGATTCTATCTCCATATCACACTATTTGTGATCTAGCAACAAATTTTGCATCAGAACCTGCTTTTATAAGAAAATAGGGGCATGGAGGCCTGCAAAGCATATATGGTCCAGGGAAATAAAGGGAGTTGGGCTCTGAGACTGAAGTCTCCATTGATAAAAAGGGAATGTGGCTTTTTTCCCCCTGATTTCCCTGACTGAGTTGGATCTGATGTTTTCCTTTGCTAATATAACCACTATTTTGCCCAAGTTGACTCCCATACCACAAGATGATCCAAAATTTCACAGGAGTGAAAGAAAAACTATAAGGCCAGTGTCCAAATAAGAATTTGACTCATTCACCCAACTTTTTTGATTAATAATTGTCTATTCTCCTTCCAAGATTCTAACTACTACAGGGTCAGATTAATGTATCTAGTCCAGTACATAATTGTCACAAAGATATCAAAATATTTTCAGTTCAGGTCAAGAACTGGATGGATCATTTTAGTAACTTAAACCTTGAAAATGGTGTGCCCCACTGGGTCTATGAACAAAAGAATGGTACCTGATCAGCTGTGGAGTGACTCCCAATCTCCCCCCCCCACCACTGCACTGCTTGCTAGCCCTTTCACCTTTCATCCCAACAAAGATACCCTGTGTCTATGAATAGATTAGCTAGTGCTAATCTGGATTTAACATGGATCCTTCAAGTTGAAATATATAGACCCACCTATGTCTGATTCATCAAAGCTCACTCTATCTAGTGAAGATTAAGAACTAGGGGATTCTAGATAATGTGCCACTGGCTTGGGCTTCATTCACAAACATGGAACACCTATTTAGGCAAGTCATAGCTAGCCTGTCCTACAGCCATCTGGGATTGCATAAAAAGCATGGAAAAGGAAGAAGATAATATCCAATTACCTGTTTAGCTTTTTGTCTTTTCTCTGGAAGCTCCCAGGAGAAAAATAACAGAGGACAAGGGGCAATTTTGAAAGAGAAGTCTGTTAGGAACACTTTGATATTCAGTCAGCCTTCTCCTCTTCCATCTATTGCCTGCTGTGTTTGTAACGAGGGTTAGTGATGCCTGTTAAGTGAATTGTAGAGAGCACTTTGGAACATTTAATTGTTCCTTTATATCTTCTTTATGTTGTATATATCAAAAAACTGCCAATATTTGGATTATTTAAGCTCAAATTCATCCTTGGGGCGTACAAGGCAGCACTGGCATACTGTCATTAGCTCTGAAATGAACGATGGTTTCTCAGACAAACCTTCCCTCTCTGTCATGCTAGAAACTGGATATAATTTTGGCATAAAGAACATATGTGTTTGCATGAATGCCAGCAAGAATGAAGTAGTGAACAAATAAATAAATATAATAAAAGTAAAATCTGGACGTTCTAAGGGTAAATACCAATCCTGTCAGTTGAATGTGAGTTTAAGAAGTCATCCTTGACTCGACTCTATTCCTCTCCATTTATATCCAACCAATTGTCAGTTCTTGTCAAAAATACCTCTATAGAATCTTTGTAATCTGACCCCTTCTCTCTACCCAACTCAGCCTCCACTCTAACTCAGGCCATTACCACATCCCTCAGACTACTGAAAATTGCATCTAAATTGATTTCCCTGCATCAGTTCTCTATGTTCTCCAATTCAGATTCCACATATCTGCCAAACTTATAAACCCTGAAACCCAGATATTGTCATGTCATTCTCTGTTCCCTCTTGCTTCTTGAATAAAATTCAAATATGTTTGCCATCTTAAGCACTTCTAAATTTATCCCATTAAGATATATTGGACATTTCTTTCCTTCATAGTTTGTTACAGTGAAAATAATAATGTTTTTGTTGTCAGAGGACTTCAGTTCATATCCAGTCTCTGCTGTGTGACCTTAGTCAAATCACCTAACCTACCTGGGTCCAAGTTTCTTATTCATTATCAAAGAGAGGGTTGAGCTAGATGACCTCTGAAGTCCCTTCTAGCTCCAGATCTGTGATTTCTTTTCTATGACACACTGTATTTTTTTTTTGGTGAGGCAATTGGAGTTAAAGTGACTTGTCCAGGGTCACACAGCTAGTAAGTGTCATGTCTGAGGCAAGATTTGAACTCAGGTCTTCCTGAATCCAGGGCCAGTACTTTATCCACTGTGCCACCTAGCTGCCCCTGAAGCACTGTATTTTACAGAACTCATCTGGGGGCAGCTAGGTGGCACAGTGGATAAAGTACAGGCCCTGGATTCAGGAAGACCTGAGTTCAAATCTTGCCTCAGACATGACACTTACTAGCTGTGTGACCCTGGACAAGTCACTTAACCCTCATTGCCCTAAAATTAAAAAAATTTAAAATAAAAAACTCATCTATTTCTCTGTACACAAAAATATAATCTCCTATCACTGCCTTTACACAGGCTGACCTGCCTTAACAAAAAGTACTCCTTCATCAACTGAGATTCTTAATATCCTTAGATTCCTTCAATTCTTAGCTCAAGGTCACTGCTTATATGCTACCCTTCAGTTCGTTTTGTCTTCTATCTATCCACTTTCAACCATATTACTAGGTATCTATTAGCTATGGATATGTTATCTCCCTAGAATGGTATATAACCTCCTTGAGGGCAGGTACTGCTTCATTATTTTGCCTTTGCATCCTATAATGCATACCACACAGTGGATATTAAAGAATGCTGGGTGAATGATTGATTACATAAATGAATGAATGAAATTTAATCTGAAGGATATCAATGTTGAAGAACTCTGTTCCCCTCAGTACAATATATGGTATAATTGGAAATGTATTTTGCAGTTTTACAGTGGTGAATCACAAAAGTTTAACATTTGGATTTTATTTTGTAAAGTATTACAATTTCTAAAATTGACACACTTTTTCTAAGAAAAGTAGCTAGAAGGCTGGCGGGGGGAGGGGGGTATAGCCTAGCTTAGTGGATAAAGTCCTAGATAAAGACCTACTTCCAAAAATTGCCTCTAACAGTTTCTAATTCTAGGACAAAAGGTAAGTCTCAACCACTCTGAGACTGCTTCCTTACTAGCAAAATGGGGATAGTAATGTCTGTAGTATCTGCCCCATAAGACAGTTCTAAGGCTTCATTGAAATCATGTGAAATTTAAAACACTGTTCAGCATGGGTCCAAAGTTTTACTCCATGTATGTGTGTGTCTGTGTGTGTTTAATATTACATAAATAGACTGGTGCAGTGGTACAAAGGGAAAGGGCACTGTACAGAGAATCAGAGAACCTCTCTGGGCTTCATCTTTCTTATGTATAAAAAGAGTGTGTTGTGGACTATTTTGTTTCTGAGGTCCCTTTCAACTCTAAATCTATGATATTAATTTTGTTTTGAGACTTTTTGAGGAATTTCAGTACTTCCCTTAAAGACTACTGGAAATGTATATTGGGCAAGGTAAGAACTATTGCCTGAGATACTGAATCTAGCAGGTATCTTTGAGCTCAGGAGTTCTGAGTGTCACTGTGTTATGCTGATCAGGTGTTCATAATTAGTTCAACATTTCTATGGTCAGTGCCTGAGAGGGGGCACCACCACATTGTTGAAGGAAGGGTGAACTGACTCAGGTTTGAAGTGGAGCAGGTCAAGATTCCATAGCTGCTCAGTAATGGTTCCTGAATTTTCAACATCGGTAAGATAGGGAGATACAATAGGAAGAAAGGAAGGAAGGAAGGAAGGACGGACGGATGGACAGAAGGACGGAAGGAAGGAAAGATTATTTGAAACATGTTGGACATCTCCAACAACAGTTAGAGTTCATTACTCTATAGTGTTACCACATAACATCAGTCTTTTTTTCTTTTTTATCTTAATACTATTTTATTTTTTCCAGTTAAATGTGAAGGTAGTTTTCACCATTTCGGTTTATACAATTTTGAGTTCCAATTTTTCTCTCTATATCCCTTCTCTCCATACTTGCCAAGACAGAAAGCAATCTGATATAGGTTACATATGTACACTCACATTAAACTTATTTCCACATTAGCCATGTTGTAAAAGAAGAATCAGAACAAAGGGGAAAACCTCAAAAAAGAAAAAAATTAGAAATAATATGGTTAAATCTGCATTCAGATTCCACAGTTTTCTTTTCTTGATGTGGAGTGCATTTCCATCATGAGTTCTTGGGATCATTGTATTCAGAGAAGAACTAAGTCTATCACAGTTGATCATTGTACAATGTTGCTATTACTAGAGACAATGTTCTCCTGGTTCTACTCATTTCATTCAGCATCAGTCCACTTAACTCTTTCCAGGTTTTTCTGAAATCTGCCTCCTCATCATTTCTTATAGTACAATGGTATTCCATTATATTCATACACCACAACTTGTTCAGGCATTCCCCAATTGATTGCTATCCCCTCAGTTTCCAATTCTTTGCCACCACAAAGATAGTTGCTATAAATATTTTTGTACATGTAGGTTCTTTTCCCTTATTTATGATCTCTTTGGTAGTGCTGATGACTTATGTGGATTAATTTTATGTCCTGCAACTTTGGTAAAGTTGTTTATTGTTCCAAGTGGTTTTTTAGTTGATTCTCTAGGATTCTCTAAGTATACCATTATATAATCTGTAAATATATGGTTTTGTTTTCTCCTTACTTATTCTAATTCCTTCAATTCCTTTTTCTTCTCTTATTGCTTAAGCTAATATGTCTAGTAAAATATTAATTAATAGAGGTGATAATGAACATCCCTGTTTCACCCCTGATCTTACTGGGAATGCCTCTAACTTATTCCCATTACATGGAACATTTGCTGAAGATTTTAGGTAGATACTGCTTATCATTTTAAGGAAAACTCCATTTATTCCTATGTTCTCTGGTGTGTTTTTAATAGGAATAAATGCTGTATTTTGTCAAAAGCTTTTTCTGCATCTGTTGAGATAATCATTTGATTTTAGTTAATTTAATAACATCAGTCTTGACATTTGTTTCTCTAAAGTTGGAAGGAGATATCTATTCAACCATAGTTATCAGGTTAAGTTTTGGAGACAAATGTGGATCTAATACTTCTTGACTTCCAGTTGAACATTTTGTCAGCTCTGTTCTATTTTTTATTATTTCCTTTCTTATATAATACTTTAATAATTTTTTTGGCAGGGCAATAAAGGTTAAGTGACTTGCCCAGGGTCACACAGCTAGTAAGTGTCAAGTGTCTGAGGCTGGGTGGGAACTCAGGTCCTCTTGAATCCAGGGCTGTTGCTTTATCCACTGCACCACTTGGCTGCCCCTACTTGTATCATACTTTAGACTTATATCATACTTTAGAAAAAAATGTGTGGTAGATTTAGAAGTCGAAACAGAATATGAAAACTAGCCAAAATGTAAAAATTCTGTGAATCATCACTATTGTAGCTATAGTAAAACTCTAGCAAAGCATAAAAATTCTCACTGCATTGTATTATTTGAAATGTAATATATTTCTTGAACAATGACACTCATCTGTTCTGATTTCATTCATTAACCAATTTCTGAAATCAACCATTCAGTCAACATTGTACAAGTACCTATTATGTGGTAGCCATTGGGTATAGAAAACAAACAAACAAAAAGCTACTTCTGATCTTAAGGAGCTTACATCCTCCTGAAAAGAAATATGTACATGGATACGTAAACATAGAATAAACAAAATAAATGTGTGTATGTATACACACATTTTTATACATTATATATAGGGCATATTATAGGTATGATGCATATTACATATATGTGCATATATGCCATAAATAGTGTGTGAGTTGTATATATGTGGATAGATAATAGATTGATAGAAAAAGGAGGAACTTGAACTAAGAGCATTACTTTGAACTAGGAGAATCAGGTAGGAAAGTTGTTTATTAAGTTGATGATACTTGAGAGGAGACTTGAAAAAAACTAAAGTTTCCAAGAATACAAAGTAAGCAAAATCATTCCAAGCATTTAGGAGTTACTAGAAAAGGTGCAGAAACAGGAGGTAGGATACGGTATAACAGAAACATATCATAAGCCATCTTGCCTAGAATGTAGCATAAATGAGAGGCAGTAATATATAATCAAACTGAAAAGATGAATTTGGGCCAACTTGTGAAAGGGAGATTATATAGTTGATCCTAGAGGAAAAAGGAAACTATTAAAGCTTATTGAGCAAGTAAGTGAACTGGTCAGTCCTGAAAAAAAGGTTTATTTTGTTATTCAGTAATTATGAAAAATAAAGCAACTAGCATTTTAAACTACATACTCTGGTGGCAGGTGCTGTGCTTATTACTATGCATATAAAATCAAAATGGAAAGAATCCTTATCCACAAGCACTTTATATTCTAATGAGAAAGATAATGTGTATGTGTGCATGTGTTAAGGTATGTATGATGCATGTTCATATGTGTACATACATGTGTAACCATATGCATATGAATGAATACACACATGATATAAATACATGCATATATACATGCATAAATTCAAAAGACAAACAGGATAATTTTTAAAAATAACAAATATTTTTATGAGAGAGATGTGATAAGAATGGTACCTATTTTTTGGAAACAGACTACACTAGTTTCTTTCTAAGAGGGTAGGAAGATTATGTTCAGAATCTTCATTGTTTTGGTTTCCTTAATACCCAAATCATAAAAAGCCCAGACTATATAGGATTGGTGCCAGAGATTTTAATAGAACTGAAGCTATCCTGTTGGAATGCCTTTTTGACATAGTAGGGCTAATTGATACAGTGAATTTGTAAGTAGAGGGGTTTGGTGTGTTTTTTATCTGAGTCAGTATCCTTTTTAAAAAGTAATCTTAAGGGTTGTAACATCTTTTAGAAATCGTTCTGATTAATAATTTTGTTGTTGTTGTTGTTGTTGCTGTTGATATTGTTGAATTTTATGGCTCAAAGGCATCTCATTAAATTCTAACTCCAAGCCTGAATCATTGAAATAGTTTTAGTTAGGCCTGGTCCAGAATAGGATTTAGACCCAAATAAAATTCCAGGGAAACTGGAAGGATGTGTCTATATTGTCTGATAGGGAGTTACTTCAGAATGATGATTCCTTGGATTCTTCAATTATGCTGACTCACTGAAAAGCAATTTGGGGAGCAGTATATTGTGTCTTTTTTTTTCCTCTGAGATTCCTATTGTGTCTGGAATTAGCATTTTTCCTGGTAATAAGATATGAGTTTTTGGTTTAACCAAGTCAGTGGTGATGAGGGTGTTAGTCTCAGTCTCTGCCACAGTGTTCTGAGATCCCTCTGTATAACAAGTGGGGAGGGGGGTGGGGCGGCAGCTAGGTGGTGCAGTGGATAAAGCACTGGCCCTGAATTCAGGAGTACCTGAGTTCAAATCCGGCCTCAGACACATGACACTTACTAGCTGTGTGACCATGGGCAAGTCACTTAAACCCCCATTGCCCCCCCCCATAAAAAGTGGGAGGAATAGTTAATGTTAGATGGCAAAATCAAAATTCCAAAAGGTTTTGACAAGACGGAACAATGGGCCAAATATAATATGACTAAATTAAAGATATATAAATATAAAACTCTAAATCTGAAATAAAAGGGGAGAGGAAGTAACAAGCAATTTATAGTGTGATAACCCCCCCAAAATGTCAATGATCTTTGAAAAATCATAGAATACATTTGAGGTATTAAAGCTATAGATACTGGAAACTGGCAAACGTTCCAATTTCTTTAAAAAGGCAAAATAGATGAATTCTTTATAGAAAAATTCATTTAACTTAACCTGGAAAAAATTTTGAACATATAATTTTTAATCTTTTTTTTTTGGTGAGGCAATGGGTGTTAAGTGACTTGCCCAGAGTCACACAGCTAGTAAGTGTCAAGTGTCTGAGGCAGGATTTGAACTCAGGTCCTCCTGAATCCAGGACCAGTGCTTTATCCACTGCACCACATAGCTGCCCCTGAACATAGAATTAAAGGGATGGATTGTAATCATTAAAAATGGTCTTACTATCTTACAACATTATTATCTGCAGGAGAACTTTTTCAGGCTCCTCCCTGGACCCCCTACTCTTAGTTTCAACAGTATTCTTTCTACAGTATATAAATTTTGTATTTATCATTTTAACCAATTTTTCTTAGATTATAATTTAAGTTCCTTGAGGGCAAGAGCTATTTGTCGTTACTGTTTGTTTTTTCTCCTATTATAATTTAAATACCTTGAAGGCAGAGATTAGAACAGTCTCTGGTATCTAGTAAGGGCTTAAGTGTTTATAAACTGACTGATTTCCAGGTTTGAGAAATTGTCTTTATAATTAATATTCCTTCCTTGGTCCTCATTTAGCTCATTTGTAATGTGAAGGTATTAGAATGGGTGATGTCTGTGATAATTTCTGTCTCTAAAGATCTATGAAGAGTAGTAATTATTTACATTACTTGTAGATTTTCCTTTGCTTGGACAGTTGGATGAGAGGGATAATGATGTAAGGATAGCCACATTTTTCTGTATTGGATGTTAGAGATTTCCCTTAGATAACCAAACCCTTCCTTGTTTAATATCTTATTTTGGTGCCCCAACATATCTCAGGGACCAAAGTGTCACAACACATCAATTTTCCTAAAACAAGTAACCAGTCTAAGCTCATATAGTTATTTGTTTGGATTTGATGGTTTTTAGTATTCCTTACAGTTTTAAATCTGTAATACCATGAGCCTATGACTATGCCCGATCAGGGCTTCTTTAACTTTTTCCACTTGTGACCCCTTTTCACCCAAGAAATTTTTACACATCCCTGGGTATATAGGCATATATAAAATAGGTATACATAACATTCCATTACACTACCTTATATGGGATTGTCTCCCATAGTTTAAGGCACTTTACTTTAGACTAGGTCCCTAGTCCATTTAGCTTGCTAACTGGTTCCCCAGTGGAGGTGTCTTTCCCAGTCCCTTTCAGAATATAGAAGAAATGCAGGGATTGGCCATCTGGGAATGGCAGTTAAAAAGACACAATGTCAAATAAACATTTATTAAGTGTTGACTACATGTCAGCCACTCTCCAAAGTGCTGAGGAAACAATGAAAGGTAAAAGACAATCCCCAAGCTTAAAGCACTTACAGTCTAATGGGAGAGACAACATACAAATAATAACATGTACATATGTACAAATAACTGTACAAAAGTGATAGAAAGGATAAAGTAGAAATCATCAAGAAAAAAACAAAAGAATTAAGAGTGATTAGTAAAGAATTCCTGAAGCAGGTAGAACTTTAGCTGGAATTTGAAGGAAGCCAGGGAAACCATGTGTGGATAGAAGTGAAGAGGGAAAACATTCTATGCTTGAGGGATAGTCAGAGAAAGTACCCAGTCAAGAAAGCGAGTGTATTGCTTGAAGAACAGCAAGAACATGAGGCAGGATTGTTGGATCACAGAGCATATGGTCAGTGTAAGATATAAGAAGACTAGAAAGATACACGTGTATGTATGTATGTATGCATGTATATTTTAAAGAGCTTTGACTGACAAAGAGAGGGTTTTCTATTTGACCTTGGAGTTGATAGGAATCTCCTGGAGTTTATTGAGTAAGGGGCTGATATAGTCAGACCTTTGGTTTAGGAAGACCACTTTCACAGCTGAGTGGAGGACGGACTGATGTGGAGAGAAACTTTAGGCCAGGAGACCAACTGGCAGGCTATTGAAATATTCCAGAGTAAGAACTGGATAGAGGCCTATGCCAGGCTGGTGGCAGTCAGAGAAGAGAAGGAGAAATATGTGAGAGATATTAAGAAAGTGAATGTCTTTTCAAGAAACTGGAGAGAAGCATATGATAAAGGGTGAGTTGAGTATGCCACCTATCTTGTGAGCCTGAATGACTGAGAAGATGGTGATACCTTTTATAGTAATAGGGAAGTTAGGAAAAGAGGAGGGCTAAGCTAATAAATTCAGTTTTAGACATCTTGAATTGAAGATGTCTACAGGACATTCAATTGGAAATGTGAGACTGGAGGTTGATAGGGAGCTTAGGACTCAATAAGTAGATTTGAGAATCTTTAGCATAGTCGAATCCATGAACTGATGAGATCAGCAAATGAAATAGTATATAGAGAAAAGAAGAGGGCCCAGAACTCTGGGGGAAACCCACGGTTAGTGGCTATGACCTGGATGAAGGTCTAGTGAAGAATATTGAAGAAAGATCAGATACATAACAAGTAAAACCAGGAGAAAATATACAAGTAGCCTAGTGTGGTTTAAGTACTCTTTTCAAGCTGCCTTATTTCACCTGTATGAATACATATGAAAGTATGGATTTGACCCCCTCCTCCCCTTTCTTATTGGGTATATTATAACCTTACATACATATTTCCTCAAAAACTGAAAGACCCCAGTATTTTAAACAGCAAAACAAGCAGATGTTTTAAATTTAAAATTAAACATTGAAATAATTTCTATAAAACAGGAAGACATATCCATACTAAGAAATATAAGCAGCAAACATGTTCTGAAGGGGAAATCTCATTGGCATTTTGTCTTCTAATTTCTGTAACCTAACAATCCATATGCATTGTTCCATAGTAGATGTTCTATAAATATGTGTTTAATTGTGAAATATTCCTAGTCCGGAAGGGAAATGGAGGTCTCTGTTCCTGATTTCTAGAAAAGCAGTGCTTCCCCCTAGCTGCTACATGTCAGAAGGTGTACTGATAGACAATTAATGCAAAAGAGCAAATTTAGATACTCACATCTGCCAGCTCAAGCTATATTTTGACTTTTAGGATAAGATTGAATATGAGGGGCAGCTAGGTGGCACAGTGGATAGAGCACCGGACCTGGAGTCAGGAGTACATGGGTTCAAATCCGGCCTCAGACACTTAACACTTACTAGCTGTGTGACCCTGGGCAAGTCACTTAACCCCAATTGCCTCACTAAAAAAAAAAAAAAGACTGAATATGAAACATGAGGAATATAGAAGTTGCCACAATCTCTTTGCCCTTGTTACAAAATTTCTTTCTGCCACCTTTTTTGTTCACTAATTTTGTTCAGCAGTGAATCAGCCAAAATAAGCAGTCATTCCCAGTCCAGTAATATGGGGATTCATTTTGTGATATGTATTAGAAATTTAGTTTGGGAAATATTTTGCTCAATTTTGTGTAGCTAAACATGATAAGCTATAAAGTAATACATTTTGCCACTTTATCCTCTGTGGCCTAAGGTTATTTAAGAGAGGTTATTAAAAATCTCTTTCAAAACTTAATTTTTTTCCCATTAGGATATTGCAAAACATGTTTTCAGTGGAGTGGAGTTAGATAGCAACATAGAAACCACTACTTTTGAGAAGCTGAAACTCCATGATACACATATTGGGATTTTAACCATTGTACATTCACTTCACATACACCTTCCCAACTTTAAATAAAAAGAAATTCCAGGGAAATAACAGTACCTTGTGTTATGTGCTTTCCATTCTCTGAATTCTGATGGCATGTAATTTCCGTCCTGAAATGTTGAACTCAATGCTAAATTGTCTAGTATTTCCTGTGTTATGAATAAATCTTGGTGATCTCAGTGTACAAGAAGCCCCTGAATGTGTGTGTGTGTGTGTAGAGGAGTCAGGGGAGCATTGAGGGCATAGGGGAGACATGTCTTCCTCTTCATATATCCCCCACATCCCCTAGCAGAAAGCTGGTGGCAGAGCGAAAGCACAGACAATTCATGAATAAACACTTATTGAATGAATGATTGATTGCTATTGCTTGGGGCTCTGTGCTGTCTTGCTGCTTTGTTTTGTAACATCCCCTTCTGTTGTATTGCATTGAACAGAGGATAAGATCTGGACTGCCGTGCAGCATAACAACACAGAGCTCACTCGAGTGCGAGGGGCACATCCCAAGAGGCCCTATGTCATGTACTTTAACTACAGCAGCAGCATGGAGCAGCTGGAGGCGATGATCAACAGTGCCGAGTACTGTGAGCAGGAGGCCATTTACCATTGCAAGAATCTCGTCTGCTGAACACCCCCAGTAAGTTCCCTGCACCTCAGCTCTTTCTTTGCTTGACCCTTGCTGATTGCCCATTTAGGCCTTTAGGGCCAGAAAGGAGAAGTGTTAATCCCAGGAATTACTTTCCTTGTACCCAAGTCACAGTCAAAAAAGTGAACAGAGGAGAATCTGCCATATTAGGTGTAGGTGCTTGGTGTGAATGGAAGGACCTTGTATTAGGTCAAGAAAACTTCCTGTGTTTTTGACACTGCCAATCACTCTTATAGTAGGTTCTTAGAAGCAACAGGATACAGTGGAAGGAGTAATGACTATGAAGTCAGAGAACCTGGGTCTAAAGGCTAACTCTGATGTTTCCCACCTATATGATCTTGGGCAAACCACTTTTTGCCTTTGGCCCTTGGTTTCTTCTTCTATAAAGTGAGGATGTCAGTCTAGAAAGCCTCTGAAGTTGTTTCCAGCTCTAAATCTATCACCTTCTGACTTTGGGCACATCATTTAACTTGGTTGTTCATGTTCATCATTTGCCAGATGGGAATAATTATGAGTACGTAATGTCCATTCTGGCTCTAAATATTCAAAAGTCTTACTGGATCACATGTGATAAATTCTATCAAATTGCTTTGAAGTTTATAAAGGTTTCCACAAATTCAGGGTAGTATTATTTTTGTCATTGTGGCTACTAAAAAGAGGTAACAAACATCTGCTCAAAACTTAGTGTTTTCCTTTCCAAGTCAATGTAGAATAATTGCACTGGTTTTCAGTTTAGCAGATTGCAGGAATTAACAACTGGGATTCATGAGAATGGGGTGTGGTATATTTACTATACTGTAGAATATGCACTGGAGTCCTGAGTTCTAATGCTTTGATGCTCCTGTTAAAATTAGCCTGTATATCAGTATCTTAAGGAAGGAATGCATTGCTCTGGTCAAATGAAAATCCAGCACTGACTGTCAGCATTCACCACTATGATCTATCCAGTCCACAATTCTGTTGCTTCTGGGTGTATCAAATAATATTTTGGAATCCACTATTATCAATTCTATTGTATTAAAGTCCACAAGTAATTTTTAAGGTACCGCTATATGTAAAGTATTCTGGATTTGCCTCCTGGAAGATATAAAAAGGTTTACATGACATCTCTGTCTTTATGGAGTTTAGAATGCAGATATGAAACAAAGGTAGATAAGTAACTACAGCATCATTATCTACAGTACAAAATCATACTGAAAAAGTTCCTGAACAATGTTGATGAGACTCTTTTAAGTTCAGAAAAGGAGGAAGTTTCATTACTTACTAAGGCAGATTGTTGGGGCAAGGAAGTCTTCCGAAAGAGGTCAGACTTTAAAGCATAGGAAGGAACTCAATAGATGTTGATATGCTATGAAGAGAGAGGTAGAAATAGGAATCAGTGAGAAAAATGGCAGAGAGGTGTGAAAACACAAAGATTGTGTGGCAGGGAATGGACCAGTTTGTTAAGATTATGCGTGAAGGTACACGGGGAAGATAAAGCTCAGAAAACAGGTTGATATGTCCTTGTGGAGGAACTTAAATGGAAGGAAGAAATGAAAGAAAAAAAGTATTAAGTCCCTACTCCTTACTAGGTGCTAGCCATTATGATAAACACTTTTAAAATATTAATGCAGTGGATTCTCACAACAGCCTGGAAAGGTGGGTACTACTATTATCCCCATTTTACAATTGAGGAAACTGAACAGAGGTTAAATGATTATCTCAGAGTCACAAAGCTAGTAAGTATCAGAGGCTGGATTTGTACTGAGGTCTTCCTGATTCTAGGCTCCATCCACTGTGCCACTTATCTTCCAGTTTAAGGAATTTGAAATTTATCCTGAAGATATTGGGGAAACAGTGAAGTTCTCAGTGCAAAGGAGAGAGAAGTTCAGTTCTATGAATAAGGAAGGTTGGTTTGGTTGTGATTGAGAGAGTAAGTTGGAAATGCAAGAGGAAAGAAGGAGAGAGATTAATCAATATGTCACAAACATTTATGAATTGCTTTGTGTACCAGGAATTACAAAGAACAAAGTGGAATTATTTATTTTCCTCAAGCAGATTATATTCTTTTTTAAAATTAATAAAGTATTTTATATTTTTCCCGGTTACATGTAAAAATTGTTCTCAACTTTTGTTTATACAAGCTTTCCAATTTCAGATTTTTCTCCCTCCTTCCCCTCCCTCCCCCCTCCCCTAGACTGCAGGTAATCTGATATAGGTTATATATATCTATATATCTATATCTGTATCTATATCTATATATATATACACACACACACAAAATAACATTAAACATATTTTTGCATTAGTCATGTTATAAGAGAAAAAGCAGAGCAATGACGAAAAACTTCAAAATAGAAAAACATCAGCACCAAAAACAAAAGAAATACTATGGTTCATTCAGCATCTACACCACAGTTCTTTTTTTTTTTTTTCTTTCCTGGATTTGGAGATCCTCTTCTATCATGAGTTCCCTGCAACTCTTCTGTACCATTGCATTGGTGAGAAGAATATAGTCAATCACAGTAGACCAAAACTCAATGTTGATGATACTGTGTACAATGTTGTTCTGGTTCTGCTCATCTCACTCATCATCAGTCCACACAAGACCCTCCAGGTTTCTACGAACTCCTCCTGCTCATCGTTTCTTACAGCACAATAGTATTCCATTGTATTCATATACCACAACTTGTCCAGCCATTCCCCAATTGATTGATATCCCTTCAACGTCCAATTCCTTGCCACCACATAAAGAACAGCTATAAATATTTTTGTACATGTGGATCCATAACCCCTTTCCATGATTTCTTTGGGAAAAAGACCCAAAAGTGGTATTGCTGGGTCAAAGGGTATGCACAGCTTTATCGCCCTTTGGGCATAATTCCAAATTGCTCTCCAGAATGGTTGGATCAGTTCACAGCTCCACCAACAATGAATTAGTGTTCCCATTTTTCCATAGCTTCTCCAACATTTATTATTTCCCTTTTTTGTAATTTTAGCCAATCTGATAGGTGTCAGGTGGTACATCAGAGTTGTTTTAATTTGCATCTCTCTAATCATTAGATATTTAGAGCATTTTTTCATATGGGAATAGATAACTTTGATTTCTTCATCAGAAAACTGCCTGTTCATATCCTTTGACCATTTCTCAATTGGGGAATGACTAGGATTCTTATAAATTTGATTTAGTTCCCTATATATTTTAGAAATGAAGGCTTTATCAGAAGTACTGGCCATAAAAATTATTTCCCAGCTTTCTGCCTCCCTTCTAATTTTGGATGCATTGTTTCTGTATGTACAAAAAAATTTTAATTTAATGTAATCAAAATCATCCATTTTGCATTTTATAATATTCTCTATCTCTTGTTTGGTCAAAAACTGTTTTCCTTTCCAAAGATCTGATAGGTAGACTATTCCTTTCTCTCCTAATTTACCTATGGTATTTACCTCTTATGTCTAAGTCATGTATCCATTTTGACCTTATTTTAGTATAAGGTATCAGATGTTGGTCTATGCATAATTTCTGCCATACTATCTTCCAGTTTTCCCAGCAGTTTTTGTCAAATACTGAGTTCCTATCCCAGAAGTTGGAGTCTTTGGGTTTATCAAACACTACATTACTAGTGTCATTTACTACTGTGTTTCCTGTGCCTAGCCTATTCCATTGATCCTCCACTCTATTTCTTAGCCAGTACCAGATAGTTTTGATGACTGCCACTTTATAGTAAAGCTCCAGGTTTGGTACCGCTAACCCAACTTCCTGTGAATTTTTTTTCATTATTTCCTCAGATATTCTTGATTTTTTGTTTTTCCAGATGAATTTTGTTATTATTTTTCTAGCTCTATAAAATAATTTTTAGGTGGTCTGACTGGTATGGCACTGAATAAGTAAATTAATTTAGGCAGTCTTGTCATTTTTACTGTATTAGCTCTGCCTATCCATGAGCAATTGATATCTTTCCAATTATTTAGAACTGATTTGATTTGTGTGAAGAGAGTTTGGTAGTTGTGTTCATAGAGTTCCTGGGTTTTCTTGGCAAGTAGACTCCCAAGTATTTTATATTATCTACTGTTACTTTAAATGGAATTTCTCTTTCTATCTCTTGCTGCTGGACTTTGTTGGTCATGTATAGAAATGCTGATGATTTATGTGGATTTATTTTATATCCTGCTACTTTGTTAAAGTTGTTAATTGTTTCAAGTCATTTTTGAGTTGATTCTCTAAGATTCTCCAAGTATACCATCATATCATCTGCAAAGAGTGATAGTTTTGTTTCCTCCTTGCCTATTCTAATTACTTTAATTGCTTTCTCTTCTCTAATTGCTCAAGCTAATATTTCTGGTACAATATTAAATGATATGGGTGATAATGGACATCCCTGTTTCACCCCTGATCTCATTGGGAAGGCCTCTAATTTATCTCCATTGCATATAATGCTTTCGGTAGATACTGTTTATTATTTTAAGGAAAGCTCCACCTATTCCTAAACTCTCTAATGTATTTATTAGGAATGGGTGCTGTATTTTGTCAAAAGCTTTCTCTGCATCTATTGAGATAATCATATGATTTTGGTTGGTTTTCTTATTGATGTGGTTGATTATGTTAATAATTTTCCTAATTTTGAACCAGCCCTGCATTCCTTGTATAAATCCCACCTGGTCATAGTGTATTATCCTGGTGATCACTTGCTGTAATCTCCTTGCTAATATCTTATTTAAGATTTTAGCATCAATATTCATTAGGCAAATTGGTCTATAATTTTCTTTCTCTGTTTTTGCTTTGCCTGGTTTTGGTATCACCACCATATTTGTGTCATAAACCGAATTTGGTAGAACTCCTTCTTCACCTATTTTCCCAAATAATTTGTATAGTATTGGAATTAATTGTTCTTTAAATGTTTGGCAAAATTCACCCATAAACCCATCTGGCCCTGGGGATTTTTTCTTAGGGAGTTCATTAATGGCTTGTTCAATTTCTTTTTATAATATGGGTTTATTTAAAGATTGTTTTTCCTCTTCAGTTAATATGGGCAGTTTGTATTTTTGTAAATATTCATTCATTTCATTTAGATTGTCAAATTTATTGTCATACAGTTGGCTAAAATAATTCCTAATTATTGATTTAATTTCCACTTCATTGGTGGTAACATCACCCTTTTCATTTTTGATACTGGTAATTTGGTTTTCTTCTTTCTTTTTTTTTAATCAAATTAACCAATATTTTATCTATTTTATTGTTTTTTTCATAAAACCAGCTCTTAGTTTTATTGTTTAATTCTATAGTTTTTTTTGCTTTCAATCTTATTAATTTCTCCTTTAATTTTCAGGATCTCTAGTTTAGTATCTAATTAGGGATTTCTAATTTGTTCTTTTTCTAGCTTTTTAAGTTGCATGCCCAATTCATTAATCTCCTCTTTCTCTTTTTTATTCATGTAAGCATTTAGAACTATACCTTTTCCCCTAAGTACTGCTTTGGCTGCATCCCATAGATTTTGGTATATTGTCTCATTATTGTCATTCCTTTGGATATAGTTATTGTTTCTATGATTTCTTGTTTGGCCCATTCATTCTTTAGAATGAAATTATTTAGTTTCCAATTGATTTTCATTCTACTTTTCCCTGGCTCTTTCTTACATGTACTTTTTATTGCGTCATGATCTGAGAAGGATGCATTTACTATTTCTGCCTTTCTACATTTGACTATAATTTTTTTGTGCCCTAATACATGGTGAATTTTTCAAAATGTGCCATGTACTGCTGAGAAAAAGGTATATTCCTTTCTATCCCCATTCAATTTTCTCCTGACATCTATCATGTTTAACTTTTCTAGTAATCTATTCACCTCTTTCACTTCTTTCTTATTTATTTTTTGGCTAGGTTTATCTGATTCTGAGAGGGGGAGATTCAGTTCCCCCATTAGTATAGTATTACTGTCTAATTCCTCTTGTAACTCATTTAACTTCTCCTCTAAGAATTTGGATGCTGTACCATTTGGCGCATACATATTTAATATTAATATTACTTCATTTTCTATAGTACCTTTTAGCAAGATGTAATTTCTTTCCTTATTTCTTTTAATGAGATCTATTTTTGCCTGCATTTTGTCTCAGATAAGAATTGCTACCCCTGCTTGTTTTACTTTAGCTGAAGCATAATATTTTCTGCTCCAGCCTTTTACCCTTACTCTGTGTGTATCTCTCTGCTTCAAATGTGTGTCTTGTAAACAGCATATTGTAGGATTCTGGTTTTTAATCCACTCTGCAATTTCCTTCTGTTTTATAGCAGAGTTCATCCCATTCACATTCACAGTTATTATTACTGACCGTCTATTCCCCTCTATTCTATTTACCCCATTTGTACTTTTCCCCGCTTCTTTCACCCTATTCCTCCTCACCAATGTTTTACTTCTTACCACTGCCTCCCCCAATCTGCCCTCCCTTTTTATCACCCCCCTCTCTTTTCTTTACCCTTTTCTCCCTTTCTTTTGTCCTCCCTTCTATCAGTCCCCCCTTTCCCTTCCCCTTTTGCTTCCCTAAAGAATGAGCTAAGTTTCTTTATCCCAATGAACATATATGTTATTCCCTCTTTGAATCAAATCTAATGAGAGTAGGGTTGAAACAATGTTTCCCCCCCCCCTCCTTTCTTTCCCTCTATTGTAATAGGGTTTTTTTTACCTCTTCATATGATATAATTCATCCCATTCCACCTCCCCTTTCCTCTCCTCCCCATAGACTCCCTTTTTAACCCCTTAATTTTTTTTGTATCATCACAACAAAGACAATTTATATTTATACCCTCTGTGTAAAGTCCTTCTCTCTGTCCAATTACATTTACAGTTCTTAAGAGTTATGAGTATTATCTTCCTGTGTAGGGATATAAATAGTTTAACCTAATTGAGTAACCTTTTTTTTCCCTATGTTTACCTTTTTAAACTTCTTTTGAGTCTTGTATGTTAAGATCAAATTTTCTATTCATTTTGGGAAATATTTAAAGTCCCCAATGTCATTAAATGTCCATCTTTTCCCCTGAAAGAAAAAGCACATTTTTGCTTGGTAATAGATTCTTGGCTGCAATCCAAGCTCCTTTGCTTTCCGGAATATTATATTCCAAGCCTTGCGGTCCTTTAATGTTGAAGCTGCCAGGTCCTGAGCAATCCTGACAGTGGCTCCAAGATATTTAAATTGCTTCTTTCTGGCTGCTTGGAGTATTTTCTCCTTCACCTGATAATTCTGGAATTTGGCTACAATATTCCTTGGAGTATTCCTCTTAGGGTCGCTGTCAGGAGGTGATTGGTGGATTCTTTCAATGATGAATTTATCCTCTGATTCTGTGATATCAGGTTTGTTCTCCTTAATAATTTCCTGGAATATGGTTTCTAGATTCTTTTTCTGGTCATGACTTTTAGGCAGTCCAGTGATTCTCAAGTTGTCTCTCCTGGATCTGTTTTCCAGATCAGTTTTCTTTCCAATGAGATATTTCACATTTTCTTCTATTTTTTCATTCTTTTGATTCTAATTGACTGATTCCTCATATCTCATGGATTCCTTATCTTCCACCTATCCAATTTTAATTTTTGTTTCTTTGTTTTTTGGGGTTTTTTTTTTTGCAGGGCAATGAGGGTTAAGTGACTTGCCCCAGGGTCACACAGCTAGTAAGTGTCAAGTGTCTGAGGCCAGATTTGAACTCAGGTCCTCCTGAATCCAGGGCCGGTGCTTTATCCACTGCGCCGCCTAGCTGCCCCCCAATTTTAATTTTTAAGACATTGTTTTCTTCAATGACATTATGTACCTTTTTTTTCCATTTGGCCAAATGAATTTTTTAAGGACTTGTTTTCTTCAGTGAAATTATGCACTTTTTTTCCATTTGGCCAGTCAATCTTTGTGCTTCCTTTTCCAAGCTGCTGATTCTTTTTTCATAGTTTTCTTGTTTTGCTTTCATTTGTCTCCCCATTTTTTCTTCTACCTCTCTCAACTGATTTTTAAAATCCTTTTTGAGCTCTTCCAGGAAGGCTTTTTGTTCTTGAGACCAATTCACCTTCCCTCATGAGGCTTCACAGGTAGGAAATTTGAGGGTATTGTCCTCATCTGAGTTTGTGTTGACTTCTTTCCTATTGATACAGAAACTCTCAATGGAGAGGGCTCTTTTTTGCTTCTTACTCATTATTGCAGGTCTGCTCTGGGGGCACCAGGGTCTCTGTTTTGGGTTTTTTGTGCAGGAGTATAGGTTCTGTGTGACTGGCTTTTTACTCTGAGGGCTTTATAGTGTGTGCAGTTTGCCCCCCTTCACTTCCTGTCTGAACACGCTCGGCCAGGTGCCCGATCCCGCCTGTCTGGTTCGTGGCCCTACAGCTGGCAACCTGCCTTCAAGGCCAGTGCAGGTAGGTTTTTCTACTGTCCTTTTTGGCCACCAGATTTTTGAGCCAGGTTCCAGGAGCTTCAGTTGTTCGGCTGTGGCCCGCAGCTCCTGCTGAATTGCCCTGATCCCCTTGGCGCTGGGCTGCTGCCTTGTGCTGGGCCTCCCTTTTGCCCGAGTCAGACCGACCTTTTCCTGAAATCTTCTAAATTATCTCTGGTTGGAAGACTGTGTCTCTCTGTCTCTTTGCAGGTTCTGTAGTTTCAAAATCCATCCAGAGGCTTGATTTATTGTTCTTTTTGAAGGAACAGAAGGAGAGCTCAGGCAGCTTGCTGATTCCTCTCCACCATCTTCAAGCAGATTATATTCTAATGGGAGATCACATGTATACACATAAGCTTATTTAAAATGTATACAAAGTGAATACAAGGCTGTATCTTTGGAATACAGCTGTAGCAGCTGGGGAAGATCAGGAAAAGATTCCTGTAGAAAGTGGTACTTAAGTGAAATTTTGAAGGGAACCAGCAATTCCAAGAGACAAAGATAGAGAGAGTGAATTTCAAGAATGGGGTATAGTCAGTACAAGGGCACAGAGAGAGTAGATTGAATATTATGGATACAATGGTGAGGAGAATATTGCTGTATCATAAAATATAAAGGGGAAGAGTCAAGTGTAAAAATATTGAAAAGGTAGAAATATACATATATATGTATTTGTGTTTAATGGTAGGCCTTTCTAGGGGGAAGGAAGGGGAAGAAAAAAAGAAATTTGCATGATAATTTTGTTGTATATTTTAAAAGATTAGAAATTGTGCATGGTAGATTTGCAGTTTTATGTTCCATAATCTTTTGTTGTTGTTGTACTATGATATGGATATGCTTGTTGTATTCCATAAATTAAAAATAAAATACAACTGATAAACAAACAAAAACAAGTGGAGGGGTTAGCCTTGGTAAGGAAAAAGGCCATTTCATCATGGTAAGACAAGGGTGAAAGGACATATTGGCAGAAGAAACCTGAGTGATAGGAGAGAAGGAAGAAGGCAAAAGGGGGACTTCACGGTGAATGGATTGAACTTTTCCTTTAAAATATAAGACAAGGTTCTCAGCTGAAAGAGTGGGGGACAGGGGAGCCAAAGAAGGTTTGAGGAGGTAATAAAAGGGTTTGGAAGAACCACAGTAGGGAGTGGGATAGTGACTTGATCAGAAAAGTATAGTAGTAATGCCTAGGAGCAGCAAGGGCCCAATTGATTTTAGGGATGATAAATTTGGAGGGAACACAGCAGAATTGTGTTGATTTTCTCTACCTTCATTCAGTAGCATGTGTGTAGGAGCAAAGTTGATAAATGGTGGCAGTGGTCCAAAACTGAGACTTGGCTGTCATAATTGGCAATATGATGAAGGGGCTAGAGATTTAAGAAAAGACAGTATAGTGTTTCATTGTTTCATCAAAAAAACAAGACAAGAAATGAAAATAGTTAGGTTAGGAGAAACGTCCTGGGAGAGAATTGAGGGGTCATCAAACATGAGAGGGGTAAGGAATGTATTTTTTTCAAAATTTTCTTTTTTAATAGTATTTTATTTTTTTCAATTGCACATAAAGACAAGGTTTTAACATTCATTTTCTATAAAGTTTTGAGTTCCAAATTTTCTTTCTCCTTTCCTTACCCTTAATGGAAATGAGTGTAAGTCATGACTCAGTTTATTTAGACTGGGTTCATTTAGGGAGTTAGTTGTTTTCCTATATATGAACTTCAGTTCATGGACCTTTTACCCCTCAGAAGCCCTTTTTGACCTACATTTTGTCTCCTAGCATCAGACAATTGAAATTCCTGCATAAAGCAATCTCTGAATGTATAAGGAATCCCTTTATGTGCTCTAGGGATGCAGCTGATACATGAGTAATCTTTGAATGGTATGAGGTTAACTAAGCATCTCTGAAGTCCCTCATTACCACAGTTTTTGTATATTCTTCTGTTCACAGGGTTTTAGACTTCTTTAATACTGTACTTTTGCTTAAATCTTACTGTCATTTTGGTGGAAATCAGGATTCTGGGCCAAATAATTCAGTCTGTCAGAGGAATTTAAAATATGCCCTTTTCATATGAAAATACAGATCCAGGTCTTTTATGCCTATGCTTATCTTGGGAAATTCTAGTTTGGCATGCTATGCCTAGTGACCCGAAGTTTAGGAGCTGGTATAATTTTATGAAGTAGAAAGGGCTAGTCATTGATTTTCTTCCTGTACCAAAGGCCCTCTCAAAATCAAGGAATGAAGATAAAAAAAATTAGCATAGAGGAAAAGGCCTGGAAGAGGCATCAGAGGAAATTTGGAAATTAGTTAATTGTTCATTTTTTTTTAACAATTGGCTCTTAGACCTATATAACCTAAATCTGTTGATTCATCTATCCATATCCTAGATCTATATATTCATCCTTGCATTAACAGCTATGTATTGGACATTTCTACATGCCTTCCTTTAAGTATAACAAAATCAATATATCCAAGCAGAATTCAGTATATTTTTTAAAAAATCAAAATTCCTCTGAACTCCTTACTTTGTGAGTACTACTACACTTAAAGTCATTAATGTTTATAACCTTGAAATCATCTTCAACTACCCACTGTCTTTATTCTCCGTTTCCAATCAGTTGCCATGTTTTATTGATTCTATGTCCTATGCATTTATCACATCTATCCCATTCTGTCTACTCACAGTATCACCATCTTAAATCATGCCCCCATCATCTCTTTCCTGGATTATTGCACTAGCCTCCTAATTGGTATTCCTGACTCAATATATATTTCCCTTTTCCAATCTGTCCTCCAAATAGCTGCAAAAGTAATTTTTATAAACAGATTTGACCATGTCAACTCCTCTATTCTCTATACTTTGGTAACTCCTTATGATGTGACTTATAACATCAAATGTATACTCTTATTTGGCATCTAAAGAGATTTGGTTCAAACCTATTTTTCTAGCCTTAGTATTCATTACTCCCTTTTATACACCTGGTAGTCCATTGAATTTCCCTTCTTACTGTTACTCACATGTATTCCATTTCCTGTCTCTTTGCCTTTGTATATATTGACTTCCATGCCTTTGTCTCCTCATTTCCTAAGAATCCTTAATTTCTCAAAAAGTATGGTTTAAATAGAACTTCCTGCATGAAACATTTCCTGACCCCACCAGCTGCTAGTGCCTCCCCATAAAATTAATTTATACATACATATTACATATATCTATATAAAATATATTCCTATGTATATATTTATATATTTTTAATTTGTATAAATACATGTATATGTATTTTTGCACATATATATTGTAACGATTGGAATGATGCCACCTGCTGGAGACTTACTGTAGAAGAGTTCCGCCCATGAAGCGAAGGTCTTTGAGGGCAAGACCAGGAGTGTTTTCTTTGGCATCAGGAAGTGACGCGGGCTAGTGGGAGGAGGAAGGAAGAGACTGGCGCTCGGTCTCGCTCTTTTTCCTGAGGATGCTGGTGGAGAGGGGAGCTAGAAATGCGCTCTCCCTTTAATAGATAGGAATCTAGGCCTTTCTCTCTCTCTTTACCAAATTCTTATTCTCCTTAATAAATGCTTAAAAGCCTAACTCTTGCTAAAGCTTATAATTTATTGGCGACCACTCATTAGATATTTTAGACAGACTAGCTAGAATTTTAGCCCTTAACAGTATATAGATATTTTCACCCCAATAGAATGCAAGTTTCTTGATGGCAGGGAAGACTTCATTTTTATTTTTTATTTCCTATGCTTAGCACAGTGTCTGACACATAGTAGGTGGTTGATAAATGTTTGTTGATCAGTATATTGAACATGATTCTAAATAATGACCCTAATTTTGCTAAAGATTAAAAAATATATCTGAACGAGTTAAAGCCATCTTCTCTTAATAATTCAGTAATCAGCCTTCACTTCATTGGGCTAATTTGTATTAAGCAACAAAATATTGTCTTGGTCTCTGTTTCTAATTTGGTTCTTCACTTGTAAAGTATACCCATGGTGATTCCCTGTAGAGATACCATGTTTAAACCCCAGGTGATGACTCTGCAGGGTTCTCTACTCTGGTTTGTATTCAATTCATTTAGCAGGACTAGATAAGAAAGGAGAGGAAAAATAGACAGGATGAGGTCTTAGATAGTTTCATGCTGTGTGTGTGTGTGTGTGTGTGTGTGTGTGTGTGTGTGTGTGTGTGTGTGTGTGTGTGTGTGAGAATGCTTTATTCAGTTAGGAACTGAGCCATGGCATTGTCATTTTCTGATAGTTTCCTTTGATATTCTACCCAAGAGCCACTAAGTGCCAGTTCAGCAAAATGTGTCTTTTGTCCCTTTGAGGTTTTCTCTGTGAACTTCAAAAAATAAATAGAGCTCAGGACACTTGGGCCCATGGGAAAGGATAGAACTTGTGTCATTCCCTATGCACCCCCTACTACCTATTCTTCTTAATTATATTTGCCACATCTCCAGAGCTCTACTCATAGCCTAAGGCCACAGTCTTCCCTGAAATACTCAATTTACACAAAAAACATGACAGATGAATAATCAAAATAACAGACTTCTACAATACCTTATCACCTGGATAGGGTGAAGAGATGCCAACAGGGAGAAGGCATTCCCTAATTCATACTAGGACATTTGCCTCATATGGCAGCATAGCAATGAGAATTGTGCCTGAGGATATGGTCTGGTCTGGCAGATGACTTCTGGTGAATCCATGAATTGAAATTTAATGCAATTTGTTCCCACACACAGGTTGGTACATAGTTATAGGACAAAAAGAAAAAATCTAAATAGTTACAGGGAGACTGTCATCCAGAAGAAGCCTTAAGCATTTACATGATAATAGGATTTATATTTGAAAGGGAGCTCAGAGATCATCTATTGTAAGTTCCACATTTTATAGCAGAAGAAACTAATGCCCAGATAGTTGTCCAAAGTTGCCAGGGAATTAAGAAGCAAAATCAGGATGCAAAATCATATCTTCTGAGTGCAAATCTACAATTCTTTTCATTGTAGCATAGTTATATTCTTTTCATCAAACTTTAATCTTAGAAGTAGAGAAGCATCAGAGAAATATCAATTTAGCTCTATAAAGATTGCTGCCTACTGAGGGTATTTGAATACCAAAAGACTCACTCCAAAGCATTTCCTGCCTCTGCTTATCACAATATTCAATAAACATTTACTAAACACTTACTATGGCCTAGGCACTATGTTAAATGCCTGGGATTTCTAGCATCTGAGTCTCACTTTTAGGATAAGATATGGGCAACTAGGAGGCACAGTGGATAGAGAGCTGGGGCTGGAATCTGGAAGACCTGAGTTTAAATCTCCTCTTAGACACTTACTACCTGTGTGACCCTGGGCAAATCACTTAATCCAGTTTGCCTCAGTTTCCTTATCTGTAAAATGAGCTAGAGAAATAAAAGACAAACTCCTCCATTATCTTTGCCAATAAAACCCTAAATGGGGTCACAAAGAGTCAGACTTAACTGAAACAACTCAACAACTCAACAACATCAAAATGGAATATAACAAAATGCAAATCTTTTACTCAGCAGAGGAAAAAAAAATCTGTCCATTATCACTCTTTGAAGTAAAAATACAAATTGACTTATTAGAATAACTTAAGTATCCATAATGGAAGGGAATAGGGAAGAACAAGGGTTCTTCAAAATACAAATTGACTTATTAGAATAGGTTAAATATCCATACTGGAAGAACCTTTAAAAGGGGATAGGGGAAGTGATCTAAATGTTGACCTTAGGAAATTAGACTCAGTTAGGGGTCTTACACAGAGAGAGATTAAAATCTGCCAGAGATCAGCATAAGACACTGAGATGGAATAGATAATGGCTAGGGATGTAGGGTGTGTGTGTGAGTGTGTGTGTGAATGCCTATGTGTTTCAGTAACTTTTGTAGCAAGAAAATTCAAAACAAAATAAAACTAAACTAAGAAATGTACCCATGACCAGAAAGCAAGGCATTTAATCTTTGACCTGTTATGAAAAGAGAAAGGGCTGAGGGGTAAGGAACTAGATTTGAGAGTGAATGACATTAAGGAGATTATCAGTCATTTAACTCTGGGGAAGTTATATTGTTTTTAAAATCCTGGTGAAGGAAAGTGTAGCAAAAATGGATAAAGATTACATCTCCATATAGGCAAACATCAGGGCAAAAGTGAGAAATAGCATTAGTATTGGGAATCCTTTTTAATTTTTTAGATATTTTCAATGGCCCTTACTTTAGGAAAGTGGCTTTAAACTTAAAGAAATAGCTCCAAATCATGACTTCTATAGTACCCATGAAGTAGCCAGCATATTGTGTGACGAATGATACAGAACTATATAGTCATATTTCCCTTTCCCTGATAGCTTATGTCATTTTTAAGTGACAAAACCAAAAAGTGCTTCTTTCAGTTTGCCATGGGATTTAAATAAGAATTCTAAAAGAACCCACCACCAAACATGAATCAAGTTAGTGGGTTTTACTGTGCATGAAAGTCACTTTCTCAAATGTCCCAATAACTCACTCTTAGCAGTTCACAGTGGACACAGTCAAAATAAGAAATGGTAGAATAAACTGTGTAGGCACATATATTTATTAAGCTAACAATGCATTTTGGGGCTTATGGGTGTGACAGAGTCCTGTTCAAATTTAGGAGAGGAAACATATTTAATTCCAAATGAATGGCTATTCACTTAATTATTATGAAAATTATGATAAAGGATTGTACAGAAAAAACTCAGTGCCCCCTTAGTATATTAACTTTTCATTTTTATTCCATCAAAAAATGTAGAATCATAATTTCACCTCAAACTATTTAACTATATCCTGAGATTAAGAATTTGAGTTTTGTTAAGGCTAAAATTCTAGCTATACTGTCTAAAATATCTAATGAGTGGTCGCCAATAAATTATAAACTTTAGCAAGAGTTAGACTTTTAAGCATTTATTAAGGAGAATAAGAATTTGGTAAAGAGAAAGAGAAAGGCCTACATTCATCTGTCAAAGGGAGAGCGCATTTCTTGCTTCCTTCTCCACTGCAGCCCTCAGGAAAGAGCGAGAGTCAGAGCGCCAGGCTCCCCCTTCTTCTTCCCACAAGCAAAAGTCACTTCCTGACGCAAAAGAAAAGACACATGGTCTTGTCGTCAGAGACCTTCACCTCATGGCGGAACTTTTCTACAGTAACTCTCCAGCAGATGGCGTCATTCCAATCATTACAGTTTGCATCTTTAGATGGTATTATTTTGAGGACCTTTTTCCTTCCCAAATCAGGGTGAGGAAATGCAGATGATAACAAAGTCCCTCCACATTCAAAATAGCACCATTACTTTCATCTGCTAATGACATCCAGGAACACCTGAGTTGGATCAACATCAATAGAGATTAATGAAATAGGTTAATTTCATGGATCCTTGAAGCAGAAGCAGTGTGATGGTGGTGATGATGGTGGGGGAAGTCCAAGTTTTAGACCCAGTTCTGTCAGTCTCAAATGGGCTATGTAACTTTGGGTAACATACTTAACTTTCATGTGTCTGAGCCTCTTCATCTGTGAAGTAAAGGAGTTGGACTAGATAATCATCTTGACAGGTTTTTTTTTTTTTTTAGCTCTCTCAGTGATTCTAAATTAACAAGTAGAGAACATCCTAAAATAACATTCTACTCCTCTTTTTTGCTCTTCTAGAATGTAAACTACCTATGAGTAGGATCTGTTTATTTGTTGTTTGTCTTTTTACCCCAATGCCTGGCCATAGCAAGTACTTAATGCATATTGACTGATAGATTTTACTAGGATCATAGAGTTTAAAGAGAGAAGAAAGTTAAAAGACTAATCCAAATCCCTAATTTTATAAATGAGAAAATGAAGGACCAGGCAGGATAAGTGAATGCCTGTACTAATATGTAAATCCAAATCAAATTAACTCCTGACACCCCTCCCCACACTGTCCCAGTTACCCTACAATACCCACCTGCCTCTATTTTTGAAACTTGTCTGTAAAGAAAAGTAAAATGATAATGGTATGGATAAAATTATTGAAATAGAGAAGAAAAGACAATGAGTTTATAAGAACAAAGGGCTATGTGTATACAACCATACATATGTAAATACATATGCATATTAACATATCTTGTGTATATATACATATGCATGTATACATACCTGTCTATATACATAGATAATATCAGATATCTATATATGTATCTGTGCAAGTATATATCTGTGTATATGTGTATGTCTCTATACACAGATTTATTGTGGAAAAATGTATATATAGTCATTTGTCATTTTATTGCACTTCATTTTGTTTTACTTTGCAGATTTTTTTTTACAAATTGAAGTTTTGTGGCAACTGTGTGAAGAAAAAATCTATTGATACTATTTTTCTAGTAGCATGTTATGTTCTCACATCATGTCTCTGTGTCACATTTTGGTCATTCTCACATTATTTCAAACTTTTTCATTATTATTATAATATCTGTTATGGTCATCTGGGATCCATGATCCTTGATGTTACTATTGTAATTTGTCAACCAAGTGGCGACCACCTGTGAATGGCTAGAGCTTAACAGAGCAGGCTAAAGAAAGAAGAGTCAGTAATTAAATAGAAGTTTTATTTTCAGAGTGAGCAAGCAAGCAAGGAGGAGCTATAGACACATATTCTGGGGACCTTCCTCTAGAGGGGAGATCTTGATATTTTATACTTGTGGCTAAGCAGTGAGCTGTAGCCCTGACAATGTGGGGGCACAGCAAGAATGTGACAAGTTTGATTCATTGTAGGACTTTCTGAGTTTGTCCAGTGCTTGTCCAGCTCAGAGAACACCTAGTGAATTATGAGATTTTGCCAGAGGGTGAGATTATCCAGAGGGTGGGTGCAAAGGATTTCTGTTTTGCTAATCTCAGGGCACAGCTTGACTCCTGGGCCTTAGCTCTGGAAAATACAGTGCCCCCTAATATTTTTTCATATTGTTTTGGGGCTCCATATGAGCCAGCAAACTTATTCAATAAATGTTTTGTGTATTCAAACTGCTCCAATGACCAGCCATTCCCCTTTCTTGCTCCCTTTTCTCAGGCCTCTCTATTCCACAGGATACAACAATATTGAAATTAGGACAATTAATAACCCTACAATGGCCTCTAAGTGTTCAAGCAAAAGACAGAGTCAATCAATGTGCTAGACTTCATTCTTCTCTTATTTTAAGGAATTGCCACGGCCACCCCAACATTCAGTAACCACCACCCTGATCAGTCAACAGCCATCAACATGGAGGCAAGACTCCCAAACCAGCAAAAAAAGATTGTAACTCACTGAAGGCTTTGATAATGCTTAGCCAAATTCTGAACATTCTCTCCAGGGATTCTGCCCCATATGCAGGAGAAGACTTCCTCTCAGTCTTTAAATTTAAATTTTAAACCTTAAATTTAAATAATTTTATTACTTTAAATTTAATGGTCCTCAATATTTTAAAATATTTTCCTACCCAGTGTCTTATTTGTTTTCCTCACTACAATTTTGAGTATGATGTTTCTGAGGACACACACACACACACACACACACACACACACACACACACACACATATATATACACATATGCATATATATTTATGTATTCTCAGGTATACATATTACTTGAGAAACCAGGAGACATCAATCCCAACTTTCATGATGGCAATAGGATTGATATATTCCATTTACCTCCAAGAATTAGACCATAGTGAGACACTGTGGTATGCTCAGCATGAAAACACCAGCTGACCAGTTCTGATGCAAGTGACATGCGGTTGTCTTTGCTCTCTACTCCTATCTGTCCACATGTATATTTCATTCAGTTGCCCCTTTGGGCACCTCTCTCAGGTCTATATAATACCTGGCATCAAGAAAGCATGAATTATGAGTGGACAGAGAATTATCAATAGTGGCTTTGCTTCTATGATTTTATACTTAAAGGGACTCTGTTTCCAAGGTATTGTCTTCATTACCCCTCTTATCCTCCCAACCAAAGAATTCGACTCTCTGGGAATCAAACATGGTTGACAGGGTGAAAGAGAGGTCACTTCAATACAAACATACAGCCTACCTATATAAATTTTACAGGACACTCTTAAACACATGGTTTTATTGGATGGATCCTTTGTATAGGGAGGCCTTTTACAAAGTATGGGAATGTAAGAAAAAAACAATGTCAAAGTATATTTGCTTTAAAAATGTGCAAGTATTTACTTTTTATTTGAGGTTTCCTATACAGGGATATGCTTCTTATAGCTATATTACATTTATGATCAGAATGCAAAGCTGATTTGAGATTTATGGTGTTTTTGTTATACAATTAGGTTCTGGAGGCTGTAAGTTTTCATAGATAGAATGTTTGCTCCAGAGTGAGGAAGATAAGAGGTAAAAGTCCTATCTCTGATACATACTAGCTATGTGACCCTGGGCAGCTTATTTAATCTCTTAGTGTTCCAGGCAGCTCTCTATGATTATGTTTCACAAATCCCACTAATCTTAATTGGTCAAGGAAGGTTCCCCATCATGAGCTCCTTACACCCATAAAATAATAATGGGTATACATATAAATATACATATACTGTATATACTTATATACACACATGCACACATATATACATACTGCAGGTAGCATGGGAATGAGAAACTGAAGTGCACAGTGCTTATTATGTGCCCAAAGCCATGCAGCAAATGAGTAACAATGGAAGGACTGAAACTTAAATGTTCTCAATTAAGTTCTTTTTCCATTTAACTAGGCCACTGCTTATCAAAAACCCTCCCTTTGAAAGATATGTCTAGTGTAAAGTAGGAAGTTAAGGATGGGTATAGTAGAGACAAAATCAATTTACATGGCCTCTTTCAGAGGCCAAAAGATTATTGGTATAATAACAATTGATAATGATCTCATTATCTCTTCACTCAGTATCTGCATCTTTTACCACTCTGCAGTTTGGAATCTTTTGTAGAAGCACAAACTCTTTGAGGATAGATACTTCATGTTTGCCTCTCTGTCATAATAAGAACTATGGCTTGCACATAGAAGACACTTAATGAATCTTTTTTTTTTTATTTTCCCTAAGAAACTTCCCTTTCTGCCTGTGATGATAATGATAAAAAAATTATATTTAAAAATATGTATGCCTCCTACTATGTTCCAGGCACTGTGCTAAGCAGTATACAAGTATTGCCTCATTTCATCATCACAATGAAACTAGGAGGTAGGTGCCATTATTATCTCCATTTCAATGTTGAGAAAACCAGACAAACAGAAGAAGACTTGCCCAAAGTCAGACAGCTAATGTGTCCTGAAGATGAATTTGAAATCAGGTTTTCCTGACTTTAGGCCCAGCATTCTATGCAATGTGCCACATAGCTTTTATTCTGTCATCATTCATATGTAGAAACAAAACATTAAGCTTAAGGGAAGAGATAATTTCTTTACATTGTGATTTATTTGGGGACAAGGGGATTTGTTTATTTCTCTTTCCCCAAAAAACTCCATCTAATGTTGAGTAGGTGATTTAGAATCTCTAAATATCAGCACTAGGTGTGCTAATAGAGTATATTTGTGGTTTTCTTTTTGTTGTTCTTTGTGTTTTTATTTATTTTAATTTTTTTTATTCTTTGATTGCAGCTGGTGATTTTATTGGTTTAGAGATTTCCCAGGGAGCAAAAGGTCTTTACCAAGGCAGATAGGCAGCTGTTCTGCAAACTTAGTCTTAGAGAGAGCTGCAGGAAGCAGTAAGAGGTTATCACTTCCCCAGGGCCACATAGTTGAAATACTGCAGAAGGCGGCCTTCAATAGAGGGTTTTCTATGTCAGAGGCCAGCTCTGTGTTCACCACACAGTATTGCCTCTGCCTATGTTAATCCATACATATGCCTGGTAGAATGCTCCTAGTGTATAGGTCTTAGACTCTTGGCAAATAACTTGCACTTACTATTAGATGATTCATTTTACCATCACATTGTTATTGATTATGGAGACTGCCTTTGTGCAGCTGTGCAGTTTGGAATCTCAAGGACAGAGACTTCATCTTTGTATCTCTCTCGTTATAAGAATCATGATTTATAGGTAGAAGACAGTTAATGAATCTTTTCCATTTTCTTAATATTATCTAAGAAATTTTCTTTTCTGCATACTATGCCCTTGCAGAGATCAAAATAAGAAATTTTCTGATTTCTACACTCAGTCTAACCAATGATTATATCTAATAAATGATTGAAGGTTGTCTACTACCTTTGGGGCTTCTTTCCATAGACTCAAGTGTAGTCCAGGTTACTAACAATTCTAATTCTACTCCAGTTGGATCTACAACTTCTTTGTCTTCTGGCATGATCTTTAATTAAATGAGCCATGAGTATGTGTAATAAGCATGAAGAAAAGTCCCAATGCACTTGAAAGATGTGAGCATTCCCTGTTTTGTTGCCCACCCCCCAAAAAAAACTTCATGTCTTCCCTTTTAAGAGTGAATCCCTTTGACTTAATTGTGCAAAGTATCATTCTGAAAAATAAAATGTATTTTGGAGCAACACATTCAATTATATTATTGTATGAATTTATTGCAGTTGGAATCTCACTGCAAGAGTTTGTTGGAGCTAGCTTTATCTGGCTTGCCAGAGCAGGTTATTAAATTTTAACTGTGAGAATTTATTCCTCAGATATTGACAAATACTACAAATAAGGGATTGAGTTATTATTTTGTTGATTGTTAATTATGCAGATTAAACTTAAAACTTTCACACATACATCCCCTCACCTTTGGAAAGCTGATTATTCAAAAAAAAAACTTACCAATATGCCACTGACTCTCAGTATTTCTATTATCTTGCTTCTCCCTTCCACATCCACCCTAAGAAAAGCTTTCTTTGTTTGGCAGTTGAAAAATCATGGAATTGATTTGAAATAAAACTTTGATAGAATCTGGCTCAAGCTATTTCTGTCTTTCTTACCTACTTTAAAATAATAAAAACAGTGGCAATAGCTGAATAAGAGATAATAGTAATAATAATTATTATTATTTATAATGATATTTTAATTTTATAATGCTTCAATATTTTCAGTGTACTCTCAAATACATTATCTCATTTGATCCATTAAATATATTCATTGGATAGGTGGCAGATGTTGCCATCCCGTTTTGAGTATTAGTTAACTAATAGTAAAAGGAATGACAGAATTTTCCAAAGGTCTTGTAACAGATGAATGGACTAGAGAATCAAATTCATGTCTTTTCACTGTTTGCCTTCTTATGATGCTTCAAAATATGTCTATTTTTTTGATTGAAGTCAATCAAACAGGAAGACATTGATTCAATTTATAAATGAAATACAATTTATTTAGTCATATATTTGACAATTAGACTATGATGAATTTCAAAGGGAGAGAGAAAAATGAATGAATATATTCTATTAACTCAGAACTATTTCCTAAATAATTAATTTTATTTCTTATTAATGAATTTTATATTTTATTACATTTTATTGGTAGCCTACATTTAGCAATTCTAAGATGGACATGGTTTTGTATTGTATGTGTGATCTATAAAATTTTTGTTTTCCATGTTAATTTTAAGTAGGAAAAATGTATCAAATTAAGAATATTTAATTGTAATTTCTTAATTAAAATTCTTTGTGGTACACATTTATATTCATTTACTCTATTCAACAGTTATTCATTTGAACATAGAATGTAAAGGATTCTGTACATATACATATGCACATAATCACATATGAATATACATACACAATGTCCTAAAATTCTTACTGCTGTTTTAAGTTTTAATAGCTTAAGAATTCACTAAGACTTTTGGGACAATCTGTATATGAATAAATCAAGGTACATGCCTGAAAGCAACATGAAATCTAGTTGGGCAGATAAAATATGTACAGAAACATGAATAAATGCAAGACAGTGAGATTGTGTATAATAAGGTTAAAGAGAAAGGTACCAAAAATAAGTTCTGTGGAAGTTAGCAGGATAATTACTATATAGGCTGATCAGGAAAGGCTTACTGGAAGAATTCAAATTTGTTTAGCCATAGAGGAAAACTGAGATATTGACTTTGAAATATAGAGAAATGATTCTTATTTAGCCAATCCTGTTCTCCCCTGTATCTGGACTGATTTCCTTCTCACATATCTACCTTTAGATCCAGTCTAGGTAACACCTTTCTGAAGTTTCCTCTGATCTTTTCAACTATGTGTGACATCCCATGCTTTAAATTATCATTTCCATTCTATTTACAACTTTTCTATACCTTTATACTATACCACATGTTATTTGTTATCCATGTACTTATCACAGAAAGTGTATGTTTAGATCTTTGAATTCCTGGAAATTAAGGCATAAAGGGAAGGGGATTTATAAAGCACCTATTATGTTTCAGACACAATTTTCCCCCCATTTCATCAGTACAAAAACATTGAGGGCTAGGTGCTGTTATTGTTCTTATTTTTTCAGTTAAAGAAACCGAACACATTAGAAGTTAAGTGACTTTCCCAAGGTCACACAACCAGTAAGTATCAGAGACTGGATTTGAACTCAAATCTTCTTGATTACAGGTATAGTGACATAACAACATGACACCTAGCTACCTATTAAGTACATATTAACTAGCATAATATAATGTAATAATAGATGTTTAATGAATATATGTGAGAGGATTTGACTCAGTAGTGCCTAAAGTTCTTTAAAACTTTTGCACTTGATTATGGTATGATTCTATTACTTTAGAACCTTGGTGATTGGGGAAAATCAGATTTTTTTAAAAAACCTAGTGTAGAGAAGTCAGGAGTTGAAGCTGTGTTTTATATATATGTGTGTGTGTATGTGTGTGTATATGTATATATTTAATTTTTTATAAATATTAATTTTTTAGGAAGAGGAGTAAAAATTAAGGTGAGGTGATGAGTTTTATTTTGGATGGAAGTACTAGTACTTTATGACTGTAAAAATATGATTTATTAAGGCTCAAATAGCTAGAGTCACTGATAGCATAAATGCAGATAGCACCAAAGTATGTAACATACAGCTCTTGATTTGATGTTATATTATATCTACAGGATGCTCATGGATTCTGATGTGTGGTCATTACCTCATTTATGCTTGAGCCAGAGAATGTTATACAAAATGTATATAATAATGGTTTCAAAGGTTGAGGAGCTTACTTCTTGTGAGTGATCTGTGGGAAAACAGAGTGCTTGAGATGCCTTACTATCATTTAATCCAGTGGTCCATAATGAACAAATTTGCCTAACCCTCACGTAACTTGATTCAGTGTAGACAATGTCAGATACTCATTCCAGATCTATCTTAGTAAGCATTTCAATAAATGTCACATTGGAATGAAAATTAATTTGTCCTGTGCAGATGTCACTAAGAGGAAAGAGGGTATAGATAAGGAGAGAACCAGAAATAAAGTAACTGACACCCCTGGGATTTCTCTGTATGCTCAGCAGAATTTCTGGATTAGAAATCAGTAAGAATAGAATATAGGACCAGTTGAAGTAGCAGCAGCAGCTACCTCAGCAAAAAAGAGTAAAAACCCTGGGGGAAACTGTCCCTGCATTAGGCCACTGTGTTCGGCCCTGCATTTGTGGTAAGTGAACTCTGAGGGATTCTACACTTTGATTTATAAATTTAGGCATGTGGTTATGTATAAACTCTCAGAGGGAATTGTTTTACAATATAGAAAGACAAGGATGAGTATTGAAGACTACAGCTTTGCAAATATGCACTGGGAAACAGGCTGAACATTTTTAAGGAAGAGAGCATAAGATAGGGAGAAGAGCCCTGGCCTTGCAGACAGGTAACTGGGTTCTCATTCTGGTACTGCTCAAGGAATCAATTTAGGTATGTGTTTTTTTGCAGCTGATGCCTCAAGGTCTTCATCCCACATATAAGGAGTCTCGATGTCATAAAAAACAAACAAACAAACAAACAAACAAAACCCATAATAGTATGGAGAGATCATTACAAATCAAGAGACCTGGCTTTTAGCCTTGGAGCTGTCACTAATTTGTTATGTGATCTTGGGCAATGATGCAACTTGAATTCCTTTATTTGGTAAATCATGGGGCTGGATTTAATGATAGTGAAGGTCTTATCTAAGGATTAATGTACGTAAAAACATGTTAAAAATAAAATAGACTGTATCTATCAATTTATGGTATTCTATAGTAAATGTATATATTCATGATATGTGCATATGCATATATATGCATATAGCATAGTTATATTCAGGGGAATCAAAAATAAAAATTTATATTATTCATTTTGTGAACATTCCACAAATATGTGTCTATTGTCTGCAAGACACATTGCTAGTTGCTGAAGGAGATAAGAAAAATGAGATGCTCCTTGTCTTCAAGAAGCTTATAATCTATTTGGAAAGTAAGGCATGTATTAAATAATTGTAAAATAGATTTGGCTTTCTGAGATGGAGAGGTGTGAAGTATCAATTTGGAAATGTTGATGTACAAGTAACACTATGAATAAAATAAAATTTTAAAAGTTGTGATACAACTGTAAAGAACACTGAATTTGGAATCATAGGACATGGGTTAAGAATCTGGTTCTTCTAAATTCAGTAACCTTTGGAAAGTCAGTTCCCTCATCTGGGACTCTGTTTTTCCATCTGTAAAGTGAAAGGTTCATCTGAGATGATTGCTAAAGTCTCTGAAATCATATTAGCTCACTGATTATGATCTATGAAATACATGAAATTTTAAGAAAGTTCTTAGGAAGAATTTGTTGCATCTTATGGTCTCAGGAAAAAGATCCTGGAGTAGATTACCTTTGAACTGGGTCTTGAAGGATGGAAGGGATTTCAATAAGAAATTTCACCATTCACCTGCCTATCTGGGTGAATATTATAAATATAAGGCTTAAGTATGAGCAAAGGAACTGACAGTGGAAAAATTAGGATGCATTTATTGAAAGGTAGATAGTTGGCTGAAACATATAATATATACAAGGGAGCAATGTAAGGTGAAACTAGAAAAAGCAGACTGTAACCAAACTATAGGAGACTTTGGACACAAGGTATTCAAATAAAAATTGGAATAAAAGTAGAACCTGATGCAAACCACTTTTTTCCCCACAGTGGTTTTTTCTGTACTCCCATCTTTTCTGTCTTTTTTCATTATTATGACACCAAGTAGGGTAGGCAAGGGTAAGAAAACATTTTAGCCTGGTAGAATTATATGTATTCTTTGAAATTTGTATTATATATATATGTATATATATATATATGTATGTATGTATGTATTTATGAGGACAAATATCCTGAATATTAATTTCTAGATAAAGGATATAGAGAATCAGGAGATATCATGGTGTCATAGATAGGATGAATATTGGGCTTGAAGTCCAGAAAACCTGGTTTCAAATTTTAGTCATAAGATTTACTAGCTTTGTAAGCCAAGGCAATTCATCAAACCACTATGTATACTTTGTGCAACTTATATACTCAGTTATAAGTGGATTACCATCTATGTTGTTGGAGAGACTTCCCATGAAAGGAAATATAAAATTCTAGACACTTTTAGAAATAGACACATGTAAATAAAATGCTATTTACATATGTCTCTGTTCCCTTATTTGTACGTTTACTAATGACAAACATCCAATGTGGCTTTCACTATATCTAGTGGAATTTTTGGTTGGGATCAGACCTATATTGGATTTCAAAGAACTTTATGTGACTAACTGGATAAGTGGAGATTTAAAGAGATATATAATTTTAATGAAAGAGTATTATCTTTCATTTATTATCAGGTCTTGGTCTTATAAGCACTACAGAGGCTGTTTCTTTATAGCATGCTTTCCTGAATATACTCAATGATTTCCCCATCTACCTAGTTTTGCTTCAATTCCCATATGCCCATGTGATCTTTCCGTCTTCATGGCGAAGTTAATTTCATTTCTCATCCTCCTTTTCCTAAGCTGATGGTTTACCCAAAGGTTAAAAATTATGTGCCTAATTAACAGGATGTAGCATTTCCACTACATTAACATTAATAGTGCATGAAAATCACTCCCAGTGGCTCCATTTTTTAAAGCAGTAGCCATTTCTTTGTCCATTTTTCTTCCCTCCCCACCTTTTTTTTTACCCTGTGCCATTTAAAGAAACTATAATGTTAGCAAAGGTACTTAGGTTCATGAAATAGAGGTGATAATTGTCCCTGACCATCCAATCTCTTTCTTAGTTTTCTTTTACCTAGTCCAACAGCTCTGACATATTTGTTTGACTGATGGATTTCATCCCTTGAAAGGTGTGCCCCAAGATGGGGAACCATTAGGAAAAGTCCTGAAGACAGAATGATAAATTTTGTATGTAAAGTGATAAAATATGAACCTTTCCTTCATCCTCAGATTGGAAAGGCATAAAAGAGAGAAGATATGAAAAGGTTAAAAATAAATGACTAATGGTGATGCATAGTGGTATTCCCTGCCCTTAGAAGACCCACATGTATCAGCCACTCAATGCTGCCTTAAATTTATACACTCCTATGGGATCATCAAAGTTTTTTAGTAGCTATGGCTTTTTAGGTATGCATTTCTTCTACGCAATATCTCTGGCCTCCCCAACTTCTGGACTGAATTTAAAGAGTTAGATGACACTGTGCGGAAGAATCTCTCATAAATTTTGACAGAGAAAGCACTTCTGGGGGATTCAGAGTGTCAGAGAGGGCAAGAAGGCATAATGTAAGAGGAGCAGACATTCAATTACCATGGCAGTAGTTGGCATTAATATAGAATTTTAAGTTTTGTAAAACACTTTACAGATATTATCTCATTTTATCCTCTTGACAATCCTGAGAGATAGGTACAAGTATTACTTTCACTTTTTAAATTAGAGAATGAAGGCATACGAAGAGTAAAGGACTTGAGTTGGGTCACATAACTAGTAAGTGTTTGAAGCCAAATTTGACTTTATGTCTTTTTGTACTTTATGTCCTACCCTTGATTAATTCGTCCATCTAATTTCTTTCTTAAACAAATATTTAACAAGTACCTACTATGTAACATAAACTCTGGTAGGCACTGGTAAGAGACAAATAAAAGTGAATATGTTACTATCTTGCCACTGGAGACAACATGCTCACAATGGATTCTGCATCAATACAAGATAACTTTTGTGGGATATGCTACCATCTAAAGAGGGGGATAATGAAGGGTTTTATGGGAAGAGTGGGACTGAAACATGGAGATATCAAGGCCTCTTAAACAAATCCCTATTCCTGAATGTTTGAAAATATAATTTTCATTCCATTCTGATACTTTGCCATACTTCTTGTGGTTCAGTTGTTTTCAATAATGTCCAACTTTTCATGACCCCATTTGGGGTTTTCTGGGGAGAGATACTGGAATGGTTTGCCATTTCCTTCAGCTCATTTTACAGAAGAAGAAACTGGGGCCAGCAGAGTTAAGTGACTTGCTCAGGGTTACATAGCTACTAAGTATATGAGGTTGGATTTGAATTAAGGACTTCCTGACTCCAGGCCCAGTGATTGATCCACTCCACCACCTTGTTGCTCCTTGCCATACTTGCCCTTCTAAAATATGATGAGGCCATCCTTTGGGAGTAGATGCTTTAGTAGGTCCTAAGGAATTCTTGTGCTTTCTGACCGTCTCCATGTCCAAAGCTGAGCCCTAGAGAACTTTCCATCTACACCATAACTTCACTTTACTTCCATTCTTAGAGTGTGATTTCCATAAGCACAAAAATTGTCTTTTTTCTTTCTATTATTACCCCAAGCACTTAGCATAGTCCTTGGCACATAGAAATCACTTAATGAGTTATTTTTCATTTATTCACTCACTCACTTATTCATTCACTCATTGTTACTATCTGTACTATTTTAAGTTTTGACTTTGAAAATTCAGTAAGGCAAATATTCCACATACAGAGAAGATACATTTCATTCGCTGGACAGGCCTTTCTTACCAACACAGTCATACTCAAAGTAGGTAGAGCAAGGAAGTAGGAAGATGCCTAGGCAAACTCAAATTCAATAGAGATGAATCATAGTATATTTATGTTTTTATTTAATATTTTATTTTTCCTAATTACATGTAAAATTTTTAAACATTTTTAAATTTTTTTTCCAAATTTTGAGTTCTACATTCTCTCCCTTTCTCCTCTCTCCACTTTATGGCAAAGGGAAGCAATTTCACATAGGTTATACATGTGGAGTCATATAAAACACATTTCCATGTAAGTCATACTGTAAAAGAAAATACAGACAAAATAAATCCCACCAAAAATAAAGTCAAGAAAAAGTATATTTGTTCTTCATTCAGGCTCTACCAGTTGGTTCTCTGGAGATAGCACTTTTCATCCTAAGATCTACAGAATTGTATTGATCACTGTATAGTTGATAGTAGCTAAGTTATTAATATTAGATCAATATGCAATATAGCTACATACAATATTATCCTGGCTCTGCTCGTTTCATTTTGCTTCAGTTCATGTAAGTCCAGTTTCATTTCTTTTGAGAGTGTTCTGCTCATCATTTCTTAAAGTATAATAGTATTCCATCAGAATCATATACAACAGTTTAATGAGCATTCCACATTTGATGGACAGCCCCTCAATTTTTAATTCTTTGCCACCACTAAAAGAGTTGCTATATTTTTGTACACATAGGTCCTTTTCCTTTTTTTTTTTTTTGGTTATCTCTTTGGGATACAGACCTAATAGTGGTATTGCTTGGTAAATGGAATTGCATGGTTCTATAACCCTTTGGGCATAGTTCCAAATTATTTTACATAATGATTAAATCAATATACGATTTCACCAATAGTACACTAGTATTTTAATTTTCCCATATCCCCTCTCAGATTTATCCTTTTCCTTTTCTGTCATATTGGCCAATCTGATAGGTGTGATGTAGTAGCTCAGAACTGTTTTAATTTGCATTTCTCTAATCAATAGTGATTTAGAGCATTTTGATGTGCCCATAGATATATTTTATTATTTTGTCTGAAACCTACCTGTTCATATCCTCTGCCCTCCCTTCTATCTGCTTCCTCCTTCACCCCACCCTTCTCTTATCCCCTTCCCCCCCTACTTTCCTGTATAGTAAGATAGATTTCTAAATCCAACTGAGTGTAAATATTATTCCCTCTGAGCCAATTATGATGAGAGTAATGTTCATGTGTTCTCCTCTCATTTTGCTCATTTTCTCCTTCAGTATAAAATCTTTTTCAGGCCTCATTTATATCAGATAATTTGTCCCATTCTATCTCTCCCTTTCCTCTTCTCCCAGTGCATTCTTCTTTCTCATCCCTTAATTTTATATTTTTAGATAAGCATACCATCACATTTAATTCATTCCTCTACTTTTTGTCTGTGTATACTTCTTCTACCTGCCCTAATAATGAAAAAGTTTTTGAGGAGTTATAAATATCATTTTCCCATATAGGAACATAAATAATTTAACTTTTTCAAATCCATTATTATTTGTCTTTCTATTTACCTTTTTATGTTTCTTTTGTGTTTTGTATTTGAAAGTCAAATATTCTATTCCAATCTGGTCTTTTCATCAGAAATGCTTAAGAATTCTCATTTTCATTGAATATCCACTTTTCCCCTTGAAGGATTATACTCTGTTTTTCAGGTTAGGTGATTCTTGGTTGTAATCCTAGTGATTTTGCTGTCTGGAATGTTATTTTCTGAACCCTCAGATCCTTTAATGTATAAACTGCTAAATCTCATGTTATCCTGGATATGGCTTCATGGTATTTGAATTGTTTCTTTTTGATTGCTTTCAGCATTTTCTCTTTGACCTGAGAGGTCTGCAATTTGGCTATAATATTCATGTTGTTCTTTAGTTCTACAATATTGGGGCACTTTTTCTTAATAATTTCTAAAAGGATAATACCTAGACTCTTTGTTATCATGATTTTCAGGTAGCACAATAATTCTTACACTATCTCTCCTGGATCTATTTTCTAGTTCAACTGGAAATACCAATGAGGTATTTCACATTTTATTCTGTTTTTTTTTTCATTCATTTGATTTTGATTGCTCCTTGATGTCTCACAAAGTCATTAGCTTCCACTTGCCTGATTCTAACTTCTAAGGAATTATTTTCTTCAGTGAGCTTTTGTACCTCCTTTTCAATTTGGACAATTCTACTTTTTAAGTAGTTCTCTTTTGTGAATTTATGCTTATTTTCTGCCATTTGGCCAATTCTGCTCTTCCACGCAATCTTCTCTTCATTGGATTTTTGTGCTTCTTTTACATTTGTCCTATTCTGTTTTTTAAGGTATTTTTTTCTTCAGTATTTTTGTGCCTCCTTTACCAAGTTGTTGACTCTTTTTTCATGATTTTCTTGCACCACTCTCATTTCTCTTCTCAAGAGAGGTAGCGCTCTTATTTGATTTTGAAAATTCTATTTGAGCTATTTCATAGCCTGAGACCAAATCATATTTTTTTTCTTTGAGACTTTGGAGGCAAGGGTTTTGACTTTGTTGTCTTCTTCTGAGTCTGTGTTTTGATCATCCTTTTCATCATATTAACTTTCTATTTTCAGATGTTTTTTCTCTTTTATTTTCTAATTTTCCAGCGTATTTCTTTACTTTTAGCTCAATGCTACAGTGGGTCTCTTCTTTCTGAGTATGAAGGACACTGTTTCAAGCGTAATATTTTTTGTGCAGCTATTTTCACAGGTACTTCTGGGGACTTGCAAATTTTTTGGTTCTTCCAAGGTGTTATGAACTAAGGAAAGGTGTGTTAAATACTCTCCTGTACTGGTCACTGTTTTGTGAGTGACCACAATCACATTTTTTCCCTATCTTGGTAATGCAAGCAGGGCCCTTGTTCCCCTGAGGTCACAAACTCTGCTGTGCTAGTGCTCTTCCTAACAATGAGACTAAGACTTAGGACTGCAATGCAGATCCAATATGGGCAATTCAACAGAGTTCAGCCCCTGGTGCCAGCAAAGGGGCCCCTGTAAATCTCTTGAGTCATTGTCCAATCCCCTTACCTCCTATGGACTAAGAAGTATGGAAACTACCACTGCTGCCAATGATTCAATCACACCAGGCCTGCTCCTGGTTTGATAAGGCCAAGTCTGCACTGGTGCTGGACTGTACTCCACTCCCACCCTGGTGCAACAGACCTTCCCTGCTGACCTTCTAAGTTGTTTTAGACTGGAACATTATTTCACCCCATATTTTTGTGTACTCTGTTTAAAGTAGTTATTTAAAGGTATTCAGATTGGTTTGGGAGATATCAGATAAGTCTCTGCCTTTATTCTGAATCTTGGCTCTGTCTCCCCAATTATTCTTTACTGAGAAAAATTCATAGAATGCTAAAAGTAGACCACCAGCTGACTAAGGAAGATATTTTTCCCCTGCACATTGGCTTTAATAGCTCTGACTATGTGGAATTCCTACAGGGTTAGTGTTGCAACTCCATTAATCAGCCTACTTTATAATTGTCTTCCTGCCCACATTATATTTAATATTTGTGGCTCATTCTGCATACCCTGGAGGTCATCAGTCCCTTATTCCTGTATAATACAACATGTATGTTAATGCATTTGAAATCATTGATAGGTTGACAGATGAATTATAACTCTTAGCTATTTGTAAAAAAGTTTAAGAATTATGAATAATTTTAGTTTATCATTGTAAACCAAATCATTGACAGGATTTACTAGGCAATACTTTGTTAACATAAGCAGTGGGATATTTTCTTCCTCATAAAACAATAGATTTAGAATTCGAAGGAGCTTTGTAGACAGTCTACTCCAACCCCCTAATTTTACAAATAAGCTTACTTGAGGTCAAAAGAAATTCAGTAACTTGCCCTAGGTCACATAGGCAGTAAATAGAAGACCCAGAATTTGATGCTAGCTCCTCTGATTTCTTTTAAGTCTCAGTTGAATTTTCACAGCCATTCTTTATCCTCCTAAATTCAAATGATTTTCTTCTGTTGATTACTTCCAATTCATCTTGTATATAGTTTGTTTATACATAATTGTTTGCATGTTGTCTACTCAACTAGATTGTGAGCCTATTGAAAACAGGGACTGTTTTTTATTATTTGTTTCTTTTCACCCTTCTTTGGGTCCCCAGAACTTAGCACAGTGCTGGCATGTAGTAAATACATAATAAATATTTATTGACTTATCACATTTAATACAGTATCCCTTCCACTTCACCATGCTACAATAATTCCTTGAAAATGGTATCATTTTTCCTTTGCAATTTGCCACCAATTTTCTGTGATTTCCCCCAAACCATCAAGCCTTCCTTCTTCTTTTTAAACACTGGACCCAGCCCATTGTCCTTCCTTAGGTCTGTCTAAGATGTGCATAGTATATGTATGGTATGGAGAAGTAAATGTTCCCTTTAAATGAATGTTATGTTAAAATCTATGCAATAAATATTATTCATTCAGAAATGCTATCATTCATGTTTTTTCATTAATTCCTAATTGACTTTTCCCAAGTAATCTTTATTCATATGATTTACATTTAAACAAAAAATGTCCAATAAATGAATCTCATTTGTTTCCCCTTCTTACATTCATATTTCCACATAATACACTGGGTGTTCTGAGAGTGCTAATGTAGTTATAAATTTAATAGTTTAAAATATACTAAGATATTTGGGACAGCCTGCATAATTTCCATGTATGTATGTGTATGTATGTGTGTGTGTGTATATATATGTATATATAGATAGATAGATAGATATGCTTCACTTCTAGCTTCCTGGTTGATGACATCATCCACATCTTTCTGGAAGGTTATTTTTGCTTCTTAAACATCAGTGATAAGATAATATTGATATCTCTTGTCTTTTAAGATAGTAGCATAATGGTGATATCTAGATGGCATCCTAAACTCCAGTGCACTATGGTGTCTAACTATAGTATAAAGCAGTATAGCCTACTCTATACCTATAGCAGAGGAGTGAGAGGTACAAAGTATATAATTGTAGTACACAGTAGTAAAGTGTTATCTATTGTTTTAGTAAAGTCATGAGCTTTAATAATGCCTAGTTATATTCTGTTTATCACAAGTGCATTTAAAAGGAAAATAAAAGTTTAGGTTAGATATTACAGTTAATCCTCCAAAATCTTTAAAGTTGACACTTAATAGAAGGTTCTACTGCATCAGTGACAGCCTTATTTTATTAACTGAGAAACCAAGTATGGACTCACGCCTCTGGAAAAAGGGAGTAAAATATGAAATGACACCTTGGACAGTTCATTTTCCATCTCTGCACAAGACACTGGAAATTCTTTACTGATACTGCACTAAAGAATGTCATGTTTTCAAAGGATAAAATTTATCTTCCATGAAACACACCATTTACAAAATTAATAGATAAATTAGCTAAGTGAAACAGCCCATTAGATACACTGTCATATTTTAGAAACCAGGTTGTAGAAGGGAAGCAGAAGTTAATGTGTAAACATAACCGCATTGAAATGACAGGAACTATCAGTCTATGGTGGGCAGTTGTGGTCACTCAAATGAAGCCAGAAAACTGCTGTTAACTTATGGTTCTCCTAGTGTTGCAGCACACATTAAACCAATGGCAAATGTATGAGTGGGAGGGAGGGACTGACGGAAAGAGAGAGAAAAAGAGAGGGGAGCAGAAAAGAGAAGAGAAAGGAAAGGAAGGGCAGGGAGGAGAGTGGTGGGGAGTGGAGAGGAGAGGAGTGGGGAGAAGAGAAGAGAAGAGAAGAGAGAGGAGGGGAGGGGAGGGGAGGGGAGGGGAGGGGAGGAGAGGAGAGAGCAGAGCTTTTATTAGAACTAGTAAATACAACTCCTAGCTAGGAGCTCTGGGTTTTTCACAGACTGCATTCAATTGGGAGGTGAGGGTATTCTCTCTAATGTCTCTGGATAGTGCCCCAATAACACTTTCCCCGGAAACCTCTAAATCTGGCTTGAATATACTTCTTCATAAAGGGTAGTGAAGCCTCAGCTCCCATGCAAACAATTTGATAAACCAAAATTTAATATTGAGCAGATTTTGTTTAACCTGACCAAAACAACAAAGTTATAGATGAAGAATAAACACTCAAGGGGATTCTTCCTTTTCTGTTAAATGTTAGCCTTCATGAAGTAGTAGTATTATAGTGTCATACAGGATATGCATATAAGATACATGCTTGTACTCTGGTTTTGTGCTGTGCTCCCCTTAAAAGGCTAATACACTTGGGTTTACTAGAAAGTAAATAGCCTCCCCATTTGTGTAAACAACATATCCCTTGATGTCTTATATGATCAACAAGTAATACTGTTATGCTAAGGTTTTCCACAAAAGGAGGCACTTTAAGGCACCAGATAGTTGACCTGCTTCTCTGTAGGTGTACAATCTATATATTGCACAATGATGGTTAAAGGCAAAGTATGGGTTTACTTCTCCTTTCTATGTCCCTGTACTTTGTTCTTTATCAGTGCTGTGTTCGACTGGATGTAGAATCACCTCATTTTGGCTGAAGACTTTCTTTACAGAATCCAGGATCTTTCCAATGGGACTAGGAAGCTTTGTATAGGAATTACTTTTCTTGATCTTCTTCATCTGACATATGGATCTGGGGAGAACATGGTTCTCTTGAAGATTACTGTGGCTATGTAGGCTCTTTTCAGCTAGGTGGTGCAGTGGATAGAGAGCTGAAACATCTGGGAACTTCTCCAGTTGTCCTGATATATATCTTGTCACTGGACCCAGATGGTTCTGGAATAGAGAGTGAGGTTGGATCTTGTACAGCCTTCACTCACTTAAATTAAATTCACCAACAATTCTGATATCACCCTGATGTCATGGTCCTCTTTGAGAACTAAGGACAAACAATAGCAACATTGTCTCCAGGGAACTTAGTTCATATTTGTTACACAGGTTTCTTTATATCAAATCTCCTACCAGTCATTCTGTTTCCTCATGTTCTGATCATCATTGTAACGTCTAAGTCCAAGATTCTACCCTGCAACTGGCTTTGTATCAATCAGTCATCCCAAATATAGCATCAATAGCAACCCAGGACAAGCAAGAATTTCATGCCTTAGCAGAATTTCTTTATTTAATGGAAGATCAAAGTCTTCCTCATTTCCTCAGTAATCAACAGGACTTTTTTTTTTACCTTAAGTAAGAAAGAATTAATCATGAAATGAGTTACAGAGGACAAAATTTTAGGACATGAGTCTTATTGGATATATTCTAGATGGATTATACTTCAAAGTAGGTTATAGATTATATAATTTTGGATCATTATTTTCTCAAAAGTAATAATCCCTCCTACCCCCTTCTGGAGTTGACTCACTTGAACAGAATGTAAATTTTTGCCCACTGAGTTGGTGGATAAAGAGTTAGTACATACCTTCCATATGCTTGTTATTTTTTCCCCTCCAATCAATGTATTTGTTTACCTTTCTAGCTGACTTAGAAAATATATTTTTAAAAAGTTTTAATATAGCATTTTAACCTAATCTACTGGCATTTACACCCAAAATATATTAGTTTAGAAATGTGATGCTTTGGGGTGAAAATTATCCTAGATGTTTCATTTAATTCTTACTGAGGAAATAGATTGATCTTTCCCCAATGCTCCCCTACTTCAGCTCACCCATAAATTAAAGAAGATGCATTATTTTTATTTTCCTATCTCAGATCTTACCTTTTCCACTATTTTGGAGGGAGTGCAGAATAAATACTGTAAAATGGCTCATTTCTGCTTACACTCTCTTTCTTACTACCCACATATATCATCTCAATCACCTATAGAAATGTTTGTGTCAAAGGCTAAGGCAGCTGATAAAAATTTTTTCCTTGTAGGTTATGAATGTGAGTATCCCAGCATCTCTGCATTGAAAGAAAAATAGTTACATTTGGTGTTTGTGATTACTGGAAGTAGTAAAAATATTTTTGCTGCCAGCAAAAGCAGTCTTATGGTATTCGGTCCAGAAACTCTAAAATCTGGATGTTTAGTATAGCAAATTACCATGCTTACCACCAAGATTTTTCAAAATGTGTGCAATTTATTATGTAGGCAGTCTTCATTGGCAAGTTTGTCTATATGTTTAATTCTTTAAAATATCAGAGGGAGGCTAAGAACTAGAGTGTTGATTTTTATCCAATGAGAAAGTGAAATGCTTTGTAAACTAAAATATTGAACTCTGAACCTTTAGATAAAGAGTTAAGGGACTAAGTTATGACACCTAGAAAAAATATTCAGTCAAGCAAGATAAAAACAACAACACTATTAGCAACTATAACAATAAAGCCTAAATATGCATTTACACAAAATTCCATCTCTTCTACTCTTTTTTTTGTGTATGTGTGGATTTTTTTGGTGATGTAATTGGAGTTAAGTGATTTGCCCAGGGTCACACAGCTAGTAAGTTGCCAAGGGTCTGAGGCTGGATTTGAATGGCCAGGGCTGTGCTCTATCCACTCGGCCACCTAGCTACTCCATCTCTTCTACTCTTGGCTATGGTGTCAATCCTACATTGTTATTTACCTTTTCAATGTTTTTATTTTGTGTCTTTTTTTTTCTTTTTAATTTGGCTATAATTTCATGAATTTAGGGTATGGAAACCCTCTCCATTAATACTTGTTAGCAACTTTTTTCTAACTTATAGCTCTAACAAGCCTCTTCAAATAGTAAAAGGTTAAGATAGTTACCCATGTTTATACAGTTCGTATACCAGAATGGGACTTGAACCCACATCTTCCTTATTCTGGTCTGTTCCCTCTGCATGTTACTTTCCCTCCCTCATTCCTTCACTCCCCCATCTTTATGACACATTTTTGAGAACAGGGACAAAATTTCCTTTGTATACTGCCACAAAGCCTTAAAGGAATTATATTGCTTTTTCTTTAAGTCACAATGTTTCCAAATTTGGCAGGGGCTCTCCCTTCCTATGAAAACCAGGTCATTCAGATATTCTTCTCAAAAACAGCTATTAACATTTAAATCACATAAATGATATCTACCCCTCACCATTCATTCCCTTCAAATACAGATAGGGGAAAAGGCCTTTAGGGAAAATATACACTTTGATGAGTTTGTTTATGATTTATACCTTAACTAGTTCCAATATTTGTTGCAGCTGGCAGAACTCAGAATGATGTAATTTTGTTGCTAGAAGGGACTTCACTGATTGTTTATTCCAACACCCACATTTCACAGGTCAGGAAATGAATATCTATATGAAATAGCTTTGGTCATTAGGTATATGTCCAATTTAGTACTTGTGAGGTTTTTTAGTATTCTTTAAAGCTATACTTATGGCTACATCTAAATGGTATTATTCTGAAAATTCCATTATTTCCCCCCTATCTTCTTTTGAAATAGATTTGGATTTTCCTTAAATGTCTTTTTAGATTATTATAAAATGTTGTTGTCCAAAAAATAAGGCAACAATGATGGGAAGCTATTTCAAGATTAGAAAAATGATAGTATTTCCTTTATGTGGAAACACCAGTGAAAGCTCTTTAATCGATCGATAAAGATTTATTAACTCATTTCTATGTATGAGGCACCATATGAGGCGTGGTCAGTCAGAAGCGTTCACATGAAGGTCAGTCTGAATTTTAGATTTCTTAAAAGACTTAATTTCTTATGTGACCTTGTGAAATCATTAAGTGCTTGTTTCTCTATTTACACATGAGTAAAATGAGACTCTTAGACTAGATATCATCCAAGAAGCTCTCCAACTTTAAACTATGATTCCATGATGCTATAATTCTACTTTGATTTCTCCTTGTATCACAGGGATGACCCTGTGCTGTAACAGGAAACATTAGTGGGCCCTTAGCTCTGAAAGATCCTACCAGGCTACATTGGCTTAATGTATTGTCTTGACAAAGGATTGTTTTTTTAACTTGGGGAAGATTGATGGATAATTTGGCCACACGATGATGCATTTTTTTGGATAACCACATTCATCAAGACTGTCTCTTAAGATTTAGAGGGATTGTGATCAGTGTTTGTTGAAAGAATACATACTCTGATAAAACTGTATTTGCATGTAAGTACTAAGGCATGAGTTGTACAATTTTAGATGTCTTACCTTAGTTATAAGTTACTTCTTACTTAACTGCTAAAATGATTGGAAACAAACATTTATTACATGTCTACTATGTGCCAGATGCTGTTCTAAGCACTTACAAATATTATCTCATTTGCTCCTCACAATAGCCCTAGGAGGTAGGTGCTATTATTCTCATTTTACAATTGAAGAAGTTGAGGCATACAGAGATTAAATAACTTGCCCAGGCTCACACAATTAATGTCTCTAAGGCTAGATTTGCACTCAAGTCTTCTTGCCTCTTAGTTCAGTGATCTCTATCTGCTATTGATTTAACTTCCTATAGAATATCATCATCAAAGATAAAGCTATTGCTTTCTTTTTAGGCCAATTCTAAGAGCAAAGGGTAGGAGTTAGAATGAGGCAAACAGGTTTGTTGTAAGCATAGATATGTAAGTCTCTCTTTCTCTTTCTGTTTTCAAGAAGCACTTGATTTGTAGAAGCACTGCAGGTAGAGAACTAGGTATGTGGATTGGAAGACACACAGATGGCAATCTCTGTATTAACCACCAGATGGCACAGAGAATTCAAGTTGATCCAGCTCCCTTAAAATTTCACCACCTCTTTCCCAACATCACTACTTTCCTTTCTTCACATGGGAACAGATGAAGACTACTAGATCCACTACTGGATCTTTGTATAAGTTATAGGAACAGCCCTGAGTGAGTAATTTCCTTTATTTTGGCCTACTTTATCTCTGATCTTAATGATTAAAAAATATGCAGATAATCACACTATAATTGGCACACATGTTTATTCCCATCATGGTCCTTATAGTCACTGTTTTTCATTATCCAAGGAGATGCATATTTTCATTATAGATAAGACTATGTTTACTGAAGAGAATTGGAAAAAAAAGATATGGTATGAAAATCCCTGAACACCTGGCAATGTGCAGTTTGGAGCAAGATCTTCACTCCCAACTACTTTTTAACATCTAAATTTTCAAATTTATTGTTTTTTTTCCAAGCGAATTATCTTGCCCAGCTGCTTTTTATAGAGAAAAGTTAAACAAGCATCCCATCTATACTTACATCATAAAAAGGGGAAAGGGGCAAAGTCTCGATAAATAATCATCCCTACTCTAGATTATATTAATATAACTGAGGTTCCCAAGTGCTACACAACCATTTTTCTTTTCTTTTGTTTCAGATAGTCATTATAGCATCAGCACCAATTCACATACCAATCTCTCTGTTCATGCTTTATATGAAACCAGCTTCCCATGTATTTTCATCTGGACTTCGTTGGTATGCTTGACATAAAGCAGTCCATTCTGTTTTAATGCTTCATTAGAACATGGCATTACGATTTTACATGCCTTTTGCTCAGCTTCCTCTATGTTAATGCCCTGAAACCATATAAGTTGGGGGGATAGATTATATATATATATGTATATATATATATGTATATATATATGTATATATATATATGTCTCTGTGTATACATATATGTGTGTATACATCTATGTAGCTATATCCTATCCCTTTGACATTTTCAGGATAGGGAAAATTCAGGAGCATGCTAAATAAAAGGCAAACGTAACAAAGCAATAATGACATAATGAAATAAATTTGCTTTCATTTGGAGCCTTCCCAAAGCAGAATTCATAGCCCTTATGAGAGGTGATTTTCATCTGATTCCTTCATAACCTCTTGCCAGGGATATTGTAGAGGGGATTAATATTAAGGTACAGATTGTACTTGGTGACTTCTGGTGTGCCTTCCAACTCTGATATTCTGTCATCTTGCTGTTTGTTTGTTTTGACACATCATCATCAGTATCTAATCTTTTTGTTGTTGTTTTCTGTGCCAAGGACTTTAGGTAGCTCATAGTACCACCTCGCACATAAGACTTCCTTAGGACAAGATTCCTTAGGTACAGATTTTGCAAATATTATTCATCTTCAATGGATCCTTATTGCCTTTCAAACAGATTTCTAACTTTTTAGCTTGTTTTTTTTCTCCTGTCAGGGGATTACTCTACCCTTTTAGCACTATATTTTGTAATGACCTCTTCCTCAATTTCATGCTCTAATCAAACTATTCCTTGTGAATAATATTCCTATTTCCCCATCTTGTGCTTTTGCCCTGACAGTGAGGGACAGTATGGTCAAATGGAAAGGTCACTGATTCTGAATCAGAGGATATGGATTGAAATCCTGCCTCTGTCACTATTTATGTGACTTTGGATAAGTCACTTGACATCTCTTTGCCTCATTTTCCTCATCTGAAAAACAAGGAGGTTGAAACAAATGACCTTCACAGTTTCTTCCAGTCTAATTCTATGTTTCTATAATTCTATTGTCTATATACTACCAAATAGTATGTCCATAATAAGCCTTTTTAAACTTAATCATCCGGGAAAAGCTCTTGCAAAAATGTCAGTGTAATCAAATGCTCCTGATATTAATTAGTATTCATATAAAGGGATTTTCTGACAATAAAATGTAAGCTCTCTGAGGGGATAGGACATGCTTATAGAATCGTATCTTCTCTAGTATTTAGTGCTATGCCCTCCAGCCCTGGACACAATGGATATTCAATAACTATTTGATTAACTTAATTTAAAAAAGATTCCCATTTTAAGTCCAATCACATAAAATAGAAACTAACTTAAAAAATGAGATCTCTTGGTGTTGGGTTGGCTCATTACTTCAGATGACATGTATTGACTTTGATAAGCAAACATAGTGGTATTTTCAGTTTTATTCATGTCGTATGATACATATTAGGTCAACAAATTCCCAGAAAAATCATAAACCAGTACTCTAAATGTAGCAATAGGTAGACTTGTTAAGTAATAATATATTGGCAACCTAATGAAAAGTCATTACCCTTAAATAACTGGCCACATCAAAGAGTTAATTATCTCAGGGCAAGGCTTTGGGTGCTTCATGCAGATAAGGTCAATTATCTTATGCCAAATATCCCCTTTTAAAATGCATTATGCATAATTCATGAAAAAATTAGCTATAAAACATGTTAAAATAAAAGGTGGTGAAAACATTGAATTCTGAGGTAATGTGTTTAAAATAATATCAAGAGAACAATTATAGATGGATAATGTTCACTCTTAGGTTATGAGAAATTTCAATTTGTATGATAGAATTCATATTAAGGAGTCTTTTTTTAAAAATGATATGCCAGCATTTTGCTACTTCCACACCATGAGGCATTGGGAAGAATATTTTCCCATCAATTTCCACTTCTCATTTTACCACTTAGACACGTTCACTTTTCTCATATCTAAATCCAGTGGACGTTTCATGATTCTTTCAACTGAATTGTCTTAATACGCCTCCTGGAGACTTGTAATGATAGAAATTTACTGTGGTTCAATGAACATATATTTATTTCTTCTATTTTTTCCTGGCTTTCTCCCACATCAGAAAATTTAAAATGACTCATTTCAGGCAGGTATAGCCATACTTTTCAAAGTTTTAAATCCCTCTCCTTTTTCATTTTCCTTCCCCCCCCCCAATTTTTCTGCCTCCAGTTTATGAGATCATGTAACCTCACATATTGTACCAACATGAAATCATTCTTTTTTTTTTAAAGTGAGGCAATTGGGGTTAAGTGACTTGCCCAGGGTAACACAACTAGTAAGTGTTAAGTGTCTGAGGCTGGATTTGAACTCAGGTACTCCTGACTCCAGGACTGGTGCTTTATCCAATGTGCCACCTAGCTGCCCAGAAATCATTCTTAAGTAGAAAATAGAAGAAAAACACATAGGAGCCAAAGCTTTATTGCTAAGAAAATAATAGATTTTGTTTTGTTTTGTTTTGTTTTTGTTTTGTTTTGTTTTTGCAGGGCAATGAGGGTTAAGTGACTTGCCCAGGGTCACACAGCTAGTAAGTGTCAAGTGTCTGAGGCCGGATTTGAACTCAGATACTCCTGAATCCAGGGTCGGTGCTTTATCACTGTGCGATCTAGCTGCCCCAATAATAGATATTTTACAAAGGTCATTATTGCAAATATAAGTTGTTCAATTTTTGAAGGTCAGTTCTTTCTCCATATTCATTTTAAAGGTTTTACTGAAATACACTCATACTTCAAGACAACAAGCTTTGTATCAGCTCTTTCTCTGAATGTTTTCCCAGTGTACTTTGTTTCCACCTAAATCAATGTTTTTGGATCTTTTTTAAAATTTTCATCAAGCAGTAGATATAATCAAAAAGCAATGTTGAAATATTCTTTTGGTTCTGACTTCAGGATTTGTTTTCTGAAATCACCAAATATTCTCTAGCTTTGTCCAGATTATAATACCAAATCACTGTTAACTGAGAGTTGGTCAGAGGGGAAGGGAGGAGAATCATTTAAATTTGTGAAAAAGAAAAAAAAATGATCAAATAGTTTGTGGGGCTTTGTGCAAATAAAGCACATATTCGATCAATGCCATTTCAAGCTGTATCAGGAAATGAATAGAAACTCACCCTCTTGATAGGGAAGTGGAGGACATGGGGTTGGAAAGTCACATATCCCATGAGGTATCAGTTGGCTAGTTTATTCATTTTATTGAACTGTTTTTCTTTGTTAAAAGAGAAAGTTTGGGAGGGAGGGAATTTAATGGAATCTGACTCTGATATAAAGAACAAGAAGAATACATAAAAGTATTTTTTAAAGGATTAGATACAAAACTAGAGTAATAGTCTCCAAAGTTTTCATGTTCTCCATCTGCCTGAGAAGGAAGGCTTTGTGGAGGATGCAAGCTGAGTAGAAAGTTATTTACTCCGTGAAAAATGAACTTTCAGAAACCTGGGGTGTATTTTGATTTTTTTCCTGCTATTTTCAAACCAAACCTCTCTAACAATAAGAAAAAGAAGTAGCCTGAAATTAAAGCATAATAATAAAACTTTTTTGGGGAGCAGTTAGGTGGTGCAATGGATAAAACACCATTCCTTGATTCAGGAGGACCTGAGTTCAAATCGGGCCTCAGACACTTGACACTAGCTGTGTGACCCTGGGTAAGTCACTTAAACCTCATTGCTCCGCAAAACAAACAAACATAAAGTCTTCTCTAACTTATTTCCAGTGGTAGGATTTTGGTTGAAGGTATTATATTCATTCATTATGAAGTAGAATTTAGTAATGAACTGTTCAGACACTATAGCAATGAAAATTCTTGTGCTCTCTGCTGACAAGGAAGGATGATGAATCAGTCTCTTCTGTCTTGAGCTTCTTTAACTCTTCTAAAACCTAAAGGGAGGGATTCCTAGAAGAGAAATTCCTTCATATCTTTGAAAATTAATAGAAGAATTGCCTTTTTAAAATAAAAGCAATTTAAATACTTTACAGTATACTCAAAAAATTCCTATAGATTCATGCATTCTCTTCCCTTGTTTCTTTTTTTTTTTGAAATTTCATAAGTAAAAGAAACTTTTGGTCTAATTTCTTATTTATACCCTGTATTTAGAGATAAATCTGATAATTTCCATGTGAAACTTTTACTACAACATGCCCTGTAGACCACTGATCATATTCCTTGCCACTCCTATCCTTCTCCACTTCATGAAAAGCAACCTTTTTTCCTCTTTGACTCAGAGTTGTCAAGTGGGTTTTTTTTTTCCTTTTCTGCAGAGCATGGTCAAATTTATTCTTTTAACCTCAATTCAGTCTTCCTCTTATCCCAAAAGTTTATTTGGTGTTTGATTTACTCTTAGCTTTTAAACGACATGCTTTTAACTTATTTCCTTTACATGAGTGTGCTAAAAGTCTGCAGATGTATTTAGAATTTCCTATATGGTATGCACAACTTTGTAAATGAGGATGCAAATCATAATCATGTCTAGATTTCATAAACAAAATAAACAAATGGATGTTATTAAAAATTATCAACTGCGAACTTCTTCCCTATTGCTCTAACTTAAAGTAATTCAGTTTTAGGTAAATGACACGATTTGGGTGCTTCTGACTGATAAATAATCTGGAATCTGGAAATAATGAGTCATTCATGGGCCTATTAGCAACCATTCCATTTTCACTCTTGGAAAAGTTATCACAGGTAACAAGGACCTTTAATGTTTCTCCTTACTTCCTGATATACTTTAGTGGCTAAAAGTAATCCCCCAGGGTTACATGGTTTAGGATTTTTTTCTTTCCCCTCCCCTTTTTTTTCTTTTTTTTTGTGGGGCAGTGAGGGTTAAGTGACTTGCCCAGCATCACACAGCTAGTAAGTGTCAAGTGTCTGAGGCCAGATTTGAACTCAGATTCTCCTGTATCTAAGACCGGTGCTTTATCTACTAGACTACCTAGCTGCTCCTCCCTTCCTTTCTTCTTTAATGGCACAGTGGAGAGAGAGTTTTAGATGGAGTCAGGAAGAACTAAAGACAAATCCAGTCTCAAATGCTGTGTCATGCTGGGCAAATCATTTAAGTTTTGTTTGCTTTAGTTTCCCCAACTGTAATATGAGAATTATAATAGTTCTTACCTCCCAGGATTGTTGTGATGTTCAAATGAGATAGTTGCAGTGTGCTTAGCACAATGCCTAATACATAGTAAGCACTATGTAAATGTTAGCTTTCTAATCCAATCAAATAATAAAAAAAAAAGTTAGCTACATACTATGTTCCAAGCATGTGCTGTGTGGTATATACACTAAATAAAAAGAAATATATTTCCTGCTCTCAAGGAACTCACAATCTGTTGTTGTTTTTGTCCATTCTCAAAAAGGAGCACGACATTGAGGTGATGTCATGACGTGTTGTTGTAAATTAGATTTAAGTGAGACAGGGCTGTGAAAGATAACCAAACTCAACCAGGACCAAAAAAAGAGCTTAGACATCATCTTCCAAGAAATTGTTAGGGAAAATTGCCCTGATATTCTAGAAGCAGAAAGCAAAATAGAAATTGGAAGAATCCACTGATCATCTTCTGAAAGAGATCCCGAAAGGAAAACTTCCAGGAATATAATAGCCAAATTCCAGAGATCCCAGGTCAATGAGAAAATATTGCAAGCAGCTAAAAATAAACAATTCAAGTACCATAGAGCTACAGTTAGGATAACCCAAGATCTAATAGCTTCTATATTAAAAGATCAAAGGGCATGGAATATTATATTCCAGAGGGCAAAGGAACTGGGATTACAATCAAGAATCACCTACCCAGAAAAACTGTATAATTTTTCAGGGAAAAAATGGGACTTCAATGAAAAAGAGGACTTTCAGGTATTTGTGATGAAAAGACCTGGACTGAATAAAAAAAATTGACTTCAAATATAAGATGCTAGAGCAGCATAAAATGGTAAACAGGAAGAAGAAATCATGAGTGATGTTAAAGGTTAAATTGTTTACATTCCTACATGGGGAGATGATACTTCTAACTCATAAGAACTTTCTCAGTATTAGGGCAGCTAGAAGGAATATATTTAGATAGAGGGCACAGGTGGGAATTGAATATGAAGGGATGATATCTGTAAAGCATTTTTTGTTTGTTATTTTTTTTTTGCGTGTGGGGGAGGCAGAGAGGGTGGGATGGCTTATGTCTGAGGCCACATTTGGGCTCAGAGTCTCCTCAGTCCAGGGCTGGTGTTTGTCCACTGGATCACTAAGCTGCCCCCTGATTACATCTATAAAATAAAGTTAAGGGGTAAGAGGAATGCACTGGAAGAAAGGGAAAGGGAGACATGGAATGGGATAAAGTAGCTCACATAAAAGAAACAAGAAAAAGTTTATGGAGTGGAGGGAAAGATGGGGAAGGAGTGGAGGAGTGAATGAGCCTTTCTCATCAGAATTGACTCAAAGAAGGGATAACATACACACTCACATGGATATAATAATATATCTTGCCCTGTGGGAAAGTGGGAGGGGAAGGGGATAAGAGGGGAGAGATGAAGGAATGGAGAGCAGATTGAAGGAGAGGGTAATAAAAAGCAAAACACTTTTGAGGGGGGATAAGGTGACAGAAGATAGAGAATAGAGGCAATATCAAGGGAAAGGAATAGGATGGAGGGCAATCAGTTAGCAATAGCAACTATGTAAGAAATGATGAGCAGGATGCTATCAGAAGGACTTATGAAAAATGAAGTCCATCTACAGAGAAAGAACTAATGGTATCTGAATATGGATTGGAGCATTTTTTGTTAGTTCCTCTTTCTAAAGGTATGTTGTCTGTTTTCTTTTAGAACCAGACCAATGTGGAGATATTTTGCATGAGTGCACATGTATAACATATATTGAAGTGCTTGATTTCTTGGGGTGGGGAGACAGGCAGGAAGAAAATTTGGAACGCAAAGTTTTAAAAAATCAATGCAAAAAATTAATGTTTTTACATGTAACTTTGTGAAAATTCTAAATAAATAAATACATCCAGAAAAAAAGAGATCACCAAATTCACTCTCTCCTCCAGAGCTATCTGGGTCCAGTGGTAAGATATTCTTCAGGATGACCGAAGATGGCCCTGGATGCTTGAGGCAATTAGGGTTAAAGTGACTTGCCTAGAGTTACACAGCTAGTAAGTATCTGAGTTGAGATTTGAAATCAGGTCCTCTTTTTGCCAGGGCCAGTGCTCTATCCACTGTGCAATATCAGAATTACAGCTTACAATTGAAAGGGGGAGAATGCACACACACATACAACAAAGAAAACCCAAAACCACAAACAATTAAACAAAAAAATATAGGTAGGAAACTGAAGAGGTGATCAGGGAGCATCTTGTTCCATGAAGTTGAAGGAAGAGCAGCAGATGCAAAACCGTGTGAGCCAAAAGCCTAGTTTCCATTATCTATAAAGGAAGGAGTTTGGCATTCTGCCCTCTGATCAGAGGGAAGAGGAGTCTGATGCAGGCAGTGTCAAAAAAGCCTTGCATAAGCAGCACGGTGGTGAGATTGTAATTGATCAATTTATTTTGGGAGTGGCATCTTTTTCCACGCAATTGAAACCAGTCATTGCAGCAGAAGAAAAGTAGAGTTGTTTATTAGTATTATTGTTGTTGTTGTTAATAGTAGTAATGGTAGTAGTAGTTGTTGTAGCAACAAAAATACTACTTTCTCTCTCTTTTTTTTTTGCCTCTGTAAGTGAGAAATTATTGGCTGCCTTATTTTATGTTTCTTCGTTTACTAGTGCCAATTCCATACCCTTTGAGTTTACCTGCTTTATTTTCTGTAGAGAGAAAGTTCAGCAGAATTTTGAAGGAGCAGGAGAATTGCATGTCAAGAGCTGTCTGCTCTATATCAATTGTGTTACAACAGTGGAGGAAGAGAATTGAAATGAAATTTTCCATTGTGTAAAAGTAGTTTCTTTAACAGATACAACTGAATATCCAATGATTGGCTAAGGATGGCAATGCACAGGTGAAGTGGCTTTATTTTGATGACCTACTTTGATGAACAATTTCCCAGCAAAAGCCCTTTTGCTATTGGCCTTCACCCCAGAGGCTATCAAAGGCGATTATTTTAGGACTAATATGAGTTTGTGAGAGTTACCATCTGATGTGTTTATTTCAACACATCTATGTGAGCAGATGTTTTACATGATAACATTAAATAGGGCAGCTGTTCTTATGTCATGATAAGCATCTATATATTTTGTTTAGAAGGGAAAGTATGCTCTTACAGCATTTTAGTTTAGTAGTTTCAATAAAATATATACAAAATTGTCTGTCCTCCTCATCCACATAATTAGAAGGTAGAGGTACCACTTTTTTGTGCAAGGTCACTAATGAAATGTTTATCAGCTTTGAAGAGGTGAAATCTTTTGGGGGGAAAGTGGCAACCAAAGAATGGTGTATTTTGTCATTCTTTCTGTCACTAGTTCTCAAAACATATTGAGTAATTGAATACCGCATCCTAATTTCATCAGCTATAACATTTCCTGCCAAATAATAGACTTGAGATTTCAAGACAAACTCTATAGAGTTTATTCTCCCCTGCCCAAGTTTAATGCTTTCAATTCATAAAACAAGCCATGGATGAATAATTGGTTAGGATCCCCCCCCACTTAGGACAAGAGGCTTAAGGTAGCCATTTTTTTAAAGTTACTCAAAGTATAAAATGAAGCAAAGGTTAATTTAAGCAGCAATTGATAACAATTCAAATTTAGGAAAAGGTACAAGTCAACAGCTAGATATTTGTATTTCTTTAAACTTTATCCTAAATTTTTTATACTGTCTCATATGTATAAGAAAAAAATTACTTTATTTTTTCCATTTGTGGAAAATAAATAAGGAACCTCATGAAGATGTACAAGTGAATATTTTTCTGATAGTAAATTCTTGAGACAACTACTTAATTTATTCTTTGCATTTTTGCTGATCTTTTGAATCTATGCCCATTTTTGTTTCTGTTTTTTTTTGTTTGTTTTTTGGAGGGGCAATGAGGGTTAGGTGACTTGCCCAGGGTCACACAACTAGTAACTGTCAAGTGTCTGAGGCTGGATTTGAACTCAGGTACTCCTGAATCCAAGGCCAGTGCTTTATCCACTGTGCCACCTAGCTGCCCTTCCCCCTCATCTTTGTTTCTGAAAAAAAAAAAAAAGAAAAATATGTAAGAAAGAAACAATGAGAAGAGGTAAGAAAGGAAGGTATTTGCCTAGGTCTTTAACATTTATAAAGTGTTTTTCTAATAGCCATGCGATAAATCATTTATTCCATTTTATTTTCATATATTAAGAAACTGAGACTGAGAGAGAAAGTTTAAGTAATTTTGTCAAAAAGCTTGTAGGAATGAGGGACAGGAAAAGAACCCAGAAGAGAGAAAGAGAAGGAAAGGGGAATGATAGGAAAAGAAGGAAATGGAGAGGATAAGGGAGAGGAATTAGGGAAAGAATGAAGGGAGGGGGAGGGGAAATGAAAAATGGAGGAAAATAAAGATCATATAACATTGTAAAGCTTTACAAGATGTCATTAACTAATTCCAACTTTTTATGAGTGCTATTACAATACAAATTAATAATTGAATGTAAAGGTATTTTAGAATAATTGCATTTTATTGAATATTAATCATTCAGTTAACACACTCATGGTTATATGTGTATATATAATATATCTGTATACTGTGATAAAATAATGGGACTTGGCAGATGCCCAGGAGCCCCCACCTGAAGTTTGATTTGGAAGTGATTGAATTGGGTGAGATTAAGAGACTGAGAACCTACTTAATGATGATTAAATTGGGACCACACCTGACTGGCCCTTAGTAGGGTGTTGTTCTCAGAAGCTGAACCTAGTTAAGGTTGATTAAATTGAGACCACACTTGGCCAACCCTGAGTGAGGGGTGTTCTCAGAGGCTGTGGACTACAACATCAACAGGAGACTGCTCTCAGCAATCAACTTGAAGAACCTCCCATTTCTGGGAGGAGGACAGGAAGTAAAAAGCTGAGGCTGGTGGACTGGGTCTTCCTCTTTTGGTTTGAGACATCAGCTTGGTGGCAGACCTTCACATGGGCTACTAGGAAAGCTAGGATTCCCATGCTATAAGGAATCTATTCTCAATCTTTCTCACTCTTCACTATCTTATAATATATCTTTAAATAAATCCTTAAAAGCCTAAACTCTTGCTGAATTTATCAGTGATTTTAGCCAGTTTCACCCCAAAACTGGGGGGAGGCAGATTAGAACCTACATTTAGATTTTAAACAATACAATACATACATACATATATGTACATAGCACACATTAACAAATAATGCAATGTTTGCTATCATTCCATAATTCTCAAAACACACTGAGTTGAATGGTAAAATGTAGATGACCTTATAGATTATACTGTATAAAGCAGAAAATCTGAAACTAACTGCTTATTAAGTTGGAAATTAAATTTTAAAAATCATATATAGATTATAGGTACATGGTGATAAGAGCATCCAGACTACCCTATAGGGTGGAGACATAGGTGTATATGGAGGCAGGCCAGATGTGCTATCATTCTCAGAAAATATTGTTATTGATACTCCCCCTTTCTCTCAGGACAAAATCAAAGGGGAAAGTTTACCTATGAAAAAGAACATTAGCGAAGACAATAAGAAAGTGGGTTCCTAGTTCCAGACTTATTTCTGTCTCAGTGTGTACATTGAGCAAGTCTTCTTACATCTCTATACCTTAATCCCCTTAAATGTAAAATGAGGAAATCATGAGAAAATGTTATATATGAGAACACATTGGAAATATGGGACCTCATAGAAGTGCAAGTTCTTTATTCTAATAATAAATAGTTATCCAAATCATAGGTTTACAAAACATAAAATAATCAGTATAAATGAGTATCTCCTAAAATATATGTTGAATACATTTAATATATACTGGGAACATGATTGGATGGGGGTAGGGTCATGGAATTAGGTTGATTAGTATTTTGTTCTTTGTTCCCCCTTAATGTACTGATTTATGGATAGACTTTTATGGCAATTAATGCATATTTATTAAGCTGCATTTTAGAAAATGTTTCCTCATGCTCTAAAATAATATAGAAAGTCGTCTACAGTATCACAGTGGTGGCAATCCATGATTTTTAGGCTCAGAATGATTATTTAGTTAGAGAAATAGGTTCCTAACACTATCATTTAGTGATCATCAAGTGTCATTGTCATGTTCTCTGTGATAGAATTGTTTCACAATCAAAAACATTGTTGTCAGGAATTATAGTTCTGTGAGCACTTTTAAGATCTGTAACAAAATTGATGATATAAAGGCTTGATAAGGAATATTAACTGTTTAACATACTTTCTGTCATAGAAATGATGCCTAATTTTGAATAAACATTCATAGACTTTCCATCTACATCAACCAAGTTATAGTGTTAAATTTTGTTCTCTTCATTGGATCAAATACTACTGAGTGAGGGTCAGGGGTAGCCTTTTACAGGATTATAAAGTCTGTAAGCTCTGTCTTCCTTCACATATCATAACCCTTTCTGCCTTATCTCTACCCTCACCTCCAGGTTCCCAGTACCTGTATATTCTTTGCCTTTTTTAATCAATACCTGCCCTTGGATATATGATTAATTAAAATGTTCAGTGACTGAGAATGCTAAGAAGATTATCTCTTAAAGGAGAGTGTTCATCCTAACAGAATTCAAAATCTTGAATGAATGGCATGAATCTTTACTGGAAGAATTTTAGACATTATTCAGGAGATGGAATGTTACATGAAATAAACATTATAAGAGGACGGTATCATATATTTAGAACTGGGATTGATTAGAAATCTTCTAACCAGGTATTCTTAATTTTTTTATCATGTATCCATATAGCAGACTACTTAATACAGAGTACTGTTCTTTTAATATGTGAAATAAAATACACACAGAAGAAGAAAGAAAACCAATTATTTTGAATTGCAGTCATCATTTTTTAAAAGCTAAGTCCATGAACCCTAGGCTAAAAAGGCCTAAACAATTCTTGCATTAAATTGACCACAATTCACAAAACTAGAAATTATTAGAGCCAGGATATGAACCAATATGGTTATAGAAAAACAGGAAGTCACAATAGATTAGCCCACAGGGACCCTCTCTCTTATTTTAAAAAGAAACTGAGTGTAAGGGGTCAATATTTGATATACAGAGCATTAATTGGGTGACTCACCAGAATTTTGGGGTCCTGGAAATATGAGGGACCTTTTGGTTCACCCTCCCCTCTGAATTGCCCTTTTTAGATATTTCTCCCAGGCCAATAAGAAAGGAGTCTTTAAGCTTTAATTCACAAAAGGATCAGATTTTATTACTTGGGAATTAATTAAATAACAAAGATGAAACTAATAAAAATCAAAGATAAGGAAATAGGAAAAAAAGAAATACAGATAAATAATCTTAACTCTAAACTTAGCCTATGCAATCCCCAGATTGGTTCCAATTAAGCTAATTCAAAGGAATTTATGGTTTTCCATGGTTCACTCACCAACACCTGGAAAATCTACAGTTGCTCATGCCACCAGAAGGGGAGAAGCCAGAGAGAGAGAGAGAGAGAGAGAGAGAGAGAGAGAGAGCGTGAGAGAGCGAGCGAGCTCTGGAAGAACCTCTGCTTCCCATCATGGAGTGTTCAATCTTTTCCTTCCCCAAAAGGGGAGGTCCTTCAAAAACTGCCTATGGAGAGTTCTCCTTCTGACTTCAGTAGCATATGTAACTTCAGGGTGGGCTAGGTGTGGCCCCTCCCCAATGAGTCACCTAAAACTCCAATAATAATTTTTACCACATAAGGCACAGAGAGCATCGCACATCTAGTAAGATTCTCATGTGATCTTCTTTCACAAAATCCAGAGTTATTTCCATATTAAACTTTCCTTGTAACACTCAAAGTCTATTACTGATATGAAGATACTGTAGACCTAACCCATTTTCCCGTACAAATAGGGCATCTAAATGAATTGCTACCAGTCAAAAATACTTTCAACAGAAGTTAATTTCTTAGAACTCTATTGTGATCTTTCTATACTTGGTGAGTTCTCACATAGTACAGAGATATCCCAAGGGCTACTTATGGACCAAAATAAAATATTTGTATCTCTTCCTCCCCTTGTATGCATAGCCCCATATACCCTTTAAATCACTCTATTTCCTTCCTTTAAATCAACCTGCTCTTTTGTTTTTGTTTTTGTTTTTTAGTGAAGCAATTGGGGTTAAGTGATTTGCCCAGGGTCACACAGCTACTAAGTGTTTGAGGCTGGATTTGAACTTAGGTACTCCTGACTCCAGGGCCAGTGCTCTATCCACTATGCCACCAAGCTGCCCCAATCAACCTGCTTTTAATTACTTTTTTAAACATTAAATGTTTGATCATTTGATGTGTCCTTTGAAGTCACAGATGATTCTCATTATTTAAAAAAAAAATTCCTACTTTCTTTTGCCCAAATACAGTGCCATGCTTAATATATACTGTCCATTCGCTTCAGTATGCTATCCGTTTGAGCCCTTTCTGAAGAATGATACACTAATTCTAATGAAAAGGGCATATGGGTACTGTGATGACTAAGGCTTGTGCCATACAGATGTTAGTAAATTGACCCATCATGTCCAGCAGAAGTTGTAGGGACACTGAAATCTCACTAGGTAGACATTTGGTCTTCTTTGATTACATGTAAGTGGAATATTTACAGGGTTGTTTATAGGACCTTAGACTCATAGATTTAGAAGGGATCTGAGAAGCCATTAAGTTGAATTCCTTCATTTTACAGATGAGAAAACTGATGTCCAGAAGAGGTAAGTGACTTCTCCAGGATAATCATGAAAATATTTGAAACAGGCATTAAACTCTAATCTTCCAAGGATGAAGTACAGCACTCCATTCATTTCTCCATGCTGCCTCTTTTTGTGGGTTATCAAATGATTAAACATCTATAAATTATTTTGTAAAACTTACAGATTTTTATATATGCGAGTGAGGATGATGGTGATAATGGTGGCAGTGATGATGATTGATTGATATAAGGCCAGTTTTTGCATAAAGATTATTTCCTGGAATAAAATGAGGTCCTTTTTGTGGGCAGAGAGGTGTTCCATTCATTGCTTCAGGGCATAAGGTATTTGACATTGCCAGTATATCATAAATTATTTTGGGGCCCTAAGTAAATAATTCTTTCTCCCAAAGTAAGTAACTTTATTACAAACAAATATACACAGAAATGTACATAATGAAATATGTGAGATTCACATGATCCTTTATATATGAGAAGGGCTATGTATTCCTTTCTGTTCTTAGAATTTTGGGTTTCAAATCATCCTGAAACATTGCTTTCTAATTCCATCAGGTTTTGAATTATAAGCATTAACCTTTTTAGTAACTCTAGGTTAAACTTTGCAGAAGATAAATCAAAGACTTTCCTGAGGTTCAGAGTTTCTTGGTGAACATTACATTAAGTTCAGATTTCAGCCAGTGTTATTATTTTAAAGGCAGGTGCCTCACATTTCAGGTTGGTATCTCTGGCTCTGCAATATTCGATATTTGCACAAAGCTCCAGTTTCTTCACAATAAACCCATAGTGGCCATTGTTTCCAGGGGGCTAAGTGTAGCTCATTATTTCAGTGTCTCTGGAATATAATTCCAAACTACCACTGGTACAGTGATAACTCACTCTGAGCTCATTTGCTTGGCAACCTCAAGTATTCAAAAGAAAATGTAAAATCAAAAAGGAAGGAAGGAATGGCAACCTGCCAGGAGGTAAAACAGATGCTCCAAAATCCATGCACTAAAATTCATACACATTACTACTAGCTGCAAAGCTTCTCAGCTCCTCACTGAGAGATGCTACGTATGCTATTTCTTTCTTTTTTTTTTAGAATAAAATTTTATTGATATCTTTTGTTTCCTCTTTCCTGCCACTTCCGAGAAAGCTATCTTTTATAGTATTTTCTAGTATTGCCTCTTTGAACCCAAGTTTAATTATTCCAATTTCAAAGCTTCAATTTAATTTCTTTTGTTTTGTGTATTTACATTGTTATATTAATTATATATGTTATTTTCCTGGTTCTGCTTTCATCACTTTGTATTACTTCATGTAAGTCTTCCAATGCATCCTTTTGTTTTTCATTTTCATTGTGTCTTAGAGACCATTCCATCATTTTAATGTGCCCAAATGTATCCATTTCCCTAATTAGCATACATTTAATTATTTTCAATTATTTGCTACTAGAAAGTGCTATTATAAATATCTCCATGTATGTATACACATATACATATGTGAGTGTGTTTGTGTGTGTGTATACACACACATTCTTTTTTATCATTAAATATCTTAAAACTTCTGTCTAGGGGAGGGCTAGGTGGCACAGTGACTAAAGCACTGGCACTGGATTCAGGAGGACTTGAGTGCAAAGTCTGCCTCAGACACTTGACACTTACTAGTTGTGTGACCCTGAGCAAGTCACTCAACCCCCATTGCCCCAGTTCTTTGCAGATTAGTAATACCATGGGCATGAAATATTACATAAAATTTTGTGTTTTTTTGATATATTGCTTAATTTTATGAAGCTTTTTTCTTTTTTATTCTTCTTTATTATAAAGGATGGCTCTTGGGCAGAGGTTGGAGTAAGATATGGTAGGAAATATGGTATAAAATATTTCACTTAAATTATTTTTAAGACAAGCATATAAAAACAAGTATTAGAATATATGGGATAATGTGGCAAGTCACAGAAAATAATCCTTATGCAAATTAAAGCATTTTTTAAACTTCTAATTCATACTCAATGATTTAAAAATGGGAATACTTGATGCTAGAGGAGTCATAGAAGGAAAGGAAAAAAATACTGTTGACAGAGCTGTGAATTGGTCTAATCGCTTATGAAAGTAATTTATTATATCTAAGAAAGCAATTAAAAATGGTCATATCCTTGCACCCAAAGAGGCTACAACTAGACAGAAGTTTGGGGTTTTTTGGGGGGGGGGCAGGGCAATGGGGGTTGAGTGACTTTCCCAGGGTCACACTACTAGTAAGTGTCAAGTGTCTGAGGCAGACTTTGCACTCAACTCCTCCTGAATCCAGTGCCAGTGCTTTATCCACTGTGCCACCTAACTGTCCCCTAGACAGAAGTTTTAAGATATTTAATGATAAAAAAGAATGTGTGTGTATACACACACACACACACACACACATTCACACACATATATGTGCATACATACATGGAGATACTTATAATAGCACTTTCTAGTAGCAAATAATTGAAAATAAGTAAATGTATGCTAATAGATAATCATAAGAATGATTTCTTATATCACAGTAATGTTTCATTATCTTCATTTACCAATATGTGCTTAATTATTCTTCATTAAATGAAATCTAATTTGTTTCCATTTTATTGCTACTACAAAAGATATGCTGCTATAAATATTTTTTACATATAAGGCATTAATTTTTGTTATTGATCTCTTTGGGGATTTATTCTAAGCAATGGAATCTCTAGGTCAAAGGTTATAGACATTTTAGTCACTTTCTTCTCATAATTCCAAATTGTTTTCTAAAGCTACTGTAACCACACCAGGAATTTAGTAGCATGCCCAACCTTTGAAACTCTTTCCCACGTTGAATATTCCAATCTTTTGTCATATTTGTAAATTTACTCAGTATTCTGTGAAACTTCAGGATCAATTTGTTTGCATTTGCTCATTATTTTCAATAAATTTGGAGTGAGGAGGCCTGGATTTATATCTTAATTTAATTACTTTCTTGCTTTGTTATTGTGGGCAAGTCATGTTTCCGCACATATAATACAAAGATGGCAATACATGCCCTATAGTTGGCAAGGTTAGTATGTGGAAAGTGCTTTGTAGGGAAGGAGGAAGGAAATGAGCATTTATTAAGCACTTACTATGTGTCAGGCACTATGCTAAGGCTGGTCTCATTTGATACTTTGTAAACTGTTAAGTATTCTCTACCGGTGAGCTATTGTTCATATTCCTTTCATCCTTTTATACAACTTGTGGATGAGTTTCCCTCTCACTTGGGAAATCATTCTACACTGAAACCATGCTATATTGGCAAAATTTTCCTGGTAGTTGGTGTAAATGTTCCTCTGACTAATTTTGTCCCATTACTCATAATTGCCCTCTGCCTAAATATCCTGCATGTTTATACCCTTAAAAACAATTCTAAATCTCTAGATGATTATCCTCTATACTTCATTTTCATTTGGCCAAGCTCCCACTACATAATTATTTTAATCAGAAATACCATCTCCTTTAACCATGATAGTAAATGATGCCATTTCCAGAGTAGATTGGAAAATTAAAATGATAAGAGTCCAATATTATTTGTTAGAGGAAAATGGTTATTCCATGAGGAGAGTAAGGTTTTTGCAAGGTCCATGTTACAGCTTTGTAAAGTAATAGGTATTAAGTACTTCATTTTGTTAAATTGGTATAATTTCTACCCTGTGTAGTGGTTTCATTTTAAGATTGTATCATTGTATTTGTATCAGCTCTGTGTTCAGAGTGGGATTTAGAAATGTAAAGAAAAGCACTTACTGCATATCTCATAGAAAGAGAGTGAGGCTTCTATGTAAGCAAAGACATGATTATCTTTCTTTCCTAAGACAGATACTTTAGTTTTTAAATCTAAGTACTTTATTAAGATTTATTATATATATGTACATGAATATACACTCTCTACATATACATGCAAAAATGTGTGTACATTGTGAGAAAATTATTAATAATAGGGGTTTGGGGACTTCCAGGGGCCCACCTGCTTAGAGAACCTGGCTGGCCTTTCTTAAGGTCAGCTGAGTCAGGAAGTTACCTCATTCAAAACCACACCTACCTTGAAAGCCTTGTTCCCACCAGAGAATCTGAACTGTGACCTCAGCATGTTCTACTCATAGACAGCCCTCAAATTCAGTTAACCAATGGATTTGGGTGATGCTGGCCAGTTAGCTTGGAGCGGTGTGTAGGGACCACCTCTCTTCCGGACCCACAGGGAGCTTCCGATCTGACAGGTACAGGGACATCCTCTTTTTATCCTGAGATTCAGAGATGATGGCAGTGCCTTGTGCTAGGTTTGTAGGGCTTTGGAACTTTGTGAACTCCATGTGTTCTCTCTTTACTAATATACCCTAAAACTGGTGCTAAAGCTTTTATTTTAAGAATAACAACTATATTAGAAACCCCAGCTAATTTTCCCTACACTTGGGACAGAAATAGGTGACCACATTAAATTTTACACATCACATATCTATATATGGGAAGTAGAACAGTGCACTATATAGTAGAAATACAAGATATACAACTCTGTGAGTATTTATATATGTAGATATTATAGAGAACTGTATAGGAATCAAGAAGTCTAGTCTTCTAGCCCTACCTTTGCTACTTACTAGTTCTGTAATGATAGGGAAGTTACTCACACTTATTATTCTAGTGTCTGTCTAAAAAATAAGTTGGAGAAAAGGAATTTACCTGTATTGATAGAGGGAACTTCGTCTAGAAGGTCCCTATAACAGTGAAATAACAGTCCCATTTCCTATGTCTTAAACAGCATGCAAATATACAAACATACATACACTTCCATTATATGCATGTATAGACATATATAATATATACACATATCTACATATGCATACATATTTATATATGTATATACACAGGTCTCCTAGTAAATGCTTACATACATAACACTCATTTGTATACATTGGCATAAGCAGACCTTCCAAATGATCATAGATTTAGAGTATAAAACATTGAAAAAGCTCATAGAGGACATCTAGTTCAACCCCCTAATTTTAAAATGAATAACCTGAAGTTAGGTTAAGTGACTTTCCCAATGACAGGTATCTTATATATTAAGGGAAAGAGCCAGAATAGTAACTCAGTTTCTCTTATTCCAAGACATCAAGACTAGTGTTCTTTTCATTGTACTATGTGTATCTTTCCTGAAAGCAATTCAGAAGTTGTAAATTAACCCTAATTGTGCTTAGTATACTTTGATTAAAATAGTATTCTGGAACCCAAAGTCAATCCCAGTCAAGTCTTTTCCCTGTAAAATCCTCTCAAGAAGGGTGGTTCTAGGGCACCATTGGATTAGTTCTAGGACAAATGATTATTTGACTAATTTTAATATGATTTAATTTATTTATATTTTATATTTGTATTATAATTATAAATTTTCATTTTATTAGCAAATAATAATAATTGTGATTGTTACTATAAGTGTTTTTTGTGGCCTTATATTTGAAATGGTTAAAGACATTACTAGGAAGTTAATTGCTATGGTGATTGTTTTCTGATCTCCACAACTTATGATGACTGGAGGGAGAACACATCCTTATGAAATCATGGACCTTTCTTATAGTTAGTTCATTCAATGAACATTTATTAAGTACCGTATGTCAGGCATTTGGGTGGTACTAGAGATATGACAAAACAAATCAATTCCTGTTGTCAGGGAGTTCTTATCCTAGTGGGCTGAAACATTATATAGATATAGATATAGATACACACATATACATATATATACATATATATATATATATATATAAACACAGGCATTATATTTTTCTAAATGTACATAGAGATAATTACAAAGGAGACAATTGCCAACTTGGGGGGGGTTCAGAAAAAAAAACACTTTCTTGAAATTGACACTTTAATTAAATTAATTTCAAATTGATAAACATTTATTAAGCGCCTATTATGTGTCAGGAACTATACTCAACACTGGAGATATAAATAAGGGGGTTGAGCCAAGATGGCAGAGAGAAACCAGCAAGTTGCCCGAGCTCTCCTTTGGTTCCCTCAAAAAGAACATTAAATCAAGCCTCTAAACAGTTTCTGAAACTATGGAACCTATAAAAAGACAGAGAGACACACAATCTTCCAACTTGAAATAATTTAGAAGACTTCAGGAAAGGTCAGTCTCACTCGGGCAAAAGGGGAGGATGGCACAGCTCAGCACAGAGTAGTGCAGCATGGAGGGAGTCTGGGCAAGTCAGCAGGAAGCTCTTGGCCACAGCAGAGCAACTAAGGCCCCTTCATCCTGGCTTAGCAAGCTGGTGGCACAGTGGGCCAGGTGTGAGATCTGTCAGCTGAGAGGGCAGGCTGCCAGCTAGAGGGCCACCCACAGGACAGGCACAACTGGGCCTGACCTTAGGAGCAAGCCCAGGGCAGTGAGGAATCCACAAGCCCCAGAAGCCTCAGAGTAGAAAGCCAGTGACACAGCCCCTATACTATAGTACAAGAAGCTTGAAGTAGTGACCCTTGTGCCCCAGGAACAGGCCTCAACTTTAAAAAATAAGTCACAATATGAGTAAGAAACAGAAGAGAGCTCTTACCATTGAGAGCTTCTGTGTCGACAGGGAAGAGCAAAACACAAACTCATATGAGAACAACATTTTCAAATTGCCTACACGTGAAGCCTAAAGAGGGAAGATGAATTCGTCTCAAGCCCCAAAAGCCTTCTTGGAAGAGCTCAAAAAGGATTTAAAAAATCAATTGAGGGCAGCTAGGTGGCACAGTGGCTAGAGCACCAGCCCTGGGGTCAGGAGTACCTGAGTTCAAATCCGGCATCACACACTTAACACTTACTAGCTGTGTGACTCTGGGCAAGTCACTTAACCCTAATTGCCTCACTAAAAAAAAAAAATCAATTGAGAAAGGTAGGAAAAAAATAGGGAGAGAAATTAAAGCAACACAGGAAAATTATGAAAAAAGAATCAACAGCAAGGAAAAGGAAGCAAAAAGATTGACTGAACAAAGCAATTCCTTAAAAAATTCATTTGGCCAAATGGAAAAATATGTGTGAAAGCTTACTGAAGATAACAATGCCTTAAAAATTTGAACTGGACAGAGAGAAGCTAATGACTCCATGAGACAACAGGAATCAGTCAAACAGAAGCAAAAGAATGAACAAATAGAAGAAAATGTGAAATACCTCCTTGGATAGACAACTGACCTGGAAAATAGAACAAGGAGAGATAATTTGAGAATTATTGGACTACCTGAAAGCCATGATCAGAAAAAGAGTCTAGACAACATATCCAGAAAATTATCAAGCACTGCCCTGATATTGTACAGAGGATAAAATCATCATTGAAAGAATCCATTGATCACCTCCTGAAAGAGACCCAAAAAGGAAAACTCTAAGGAATATTGTAGCCAAATTCCAGAAATATCAAGTGAAAGATAGAATACTCCAAGTAGTCAGAAAAAAAGTAATTTAAATATCACGAAGCCACAGTCAGAATTGCACAGGTCCAGGCAGCTTCAACAATAAAGGAATGCAAGGCTTGGAATATGATATTCCAGAAGGCAAAGGAACTTGGATTGCAACCAAGAATCAACTACCCAGCAAAAGTGAACATTCTCTTTCAGGGATAAAGAAGCACATTCAATGAAATTGGGGACTTTCAAAGTTTCCTGATGAAAAGACCAGAACTGAATAGAAAATTTTATCTTAACATACAAGACTCAAAAGAAGTATAAAAAGTTAAACGGGGAAAAAGTTATTCAATAAGATTAAGCTCTTTACATCCCTACACGGGAAGATAATAATTTTAACTCTTGAGAATTGTATGTCTACTTGGGCAGACAGAAGGAGTATGCATAGGAGGTATAAATATAAAGTGTCTAATGTGATGATATAAAGAAAATTAAGGTGTGAAAAAAGGAGCATATGGGGAGACAAGGAAAGGGGAAGTGGAATGGGGTTAATCACATCATAAGAAAAGGCACCAAAAAACTTCTATTACAATAGAGGGAAAGAAGGGAGGGTTGAGCATTGTTTCAACCTTACTCTCATCAATTTTGGTTCAAAGAAGGAATAACATATATGCTCATTTGGATAAAATATTTAGCTTACTCTTTAGGGAACTAAAAGGATAAGGGGGGAAGTGGGGACACTGATAGAAGAGAGGGCAGAAGTGGGGGAGAAAAATGGAGATATAAATAAGAAAAAAAGATAACTCCTCCCCTCAAAGAGTTTACAATGTAATATGCAAAGACAATATATAAAAAGAGGCCAGAAAGTGGAAAGGAGGCAACCACAGTAACACAGGGGCACAATGTCCTGTGGGGTTCAAACCAAGAACTATTGATGTAAAGTGCAGTTGGCTACAAGCTATCTTAATTAATCTGAGCTTTGAAAAAAGATAGGCATTCTATGAATCAGAGATGAGGAAAAATGCATTCTTAGAATGAGGTAAGCTTATTAAAAGGCATAGAAATAGGGGCGGCTAGGTGGCACAGTGGATAAAGCACCAGGCCTGGAGTCAGGAGTACCTGAGTTCAAATCCGGCCTCAGACACTTAACACTTACTAGCTGTGTGACCCTAGGCAAGTTACTAAACCCCAATTGCCTCACTAAAAAAAAAAAGGCATAGAAATGGGAAATATAATGGTATTGAATGAAGGAGTAAATAAGTTTGGCCACATAATATAATATGTGAAGGGAAGAATAGTATCAGATTGTGAAGCATAGCAAGCATTGATTATAAGAGAAATATTAAATTGGTTGAATCAAAGGACTATTTGTATAAGTAGTCCTGCCTTTATGCTCAAATCAATTGATTTATTGAGCAATTCATTAGTTTCATTTCCTTGGGCAGCAGAATAACCAAATTCAACTGTTTTATGGCTTTTCAGAAGGAAACATACAGTTATTCTCAATTTCACAGTCAAGGTCCTTTGAAAGTCCAGGAGAATAATTCCCAATATCAGGTTCATAAGACTACTTACTAAGTAAGTAGTCAAACTGAAAGGAAGGAACATTTACTAGTATACTTAGGAAGACTTCTCAGGCTCATAGAATCTTCAGTTTCTTAGGGTAAAGATTGAGTTTTATGGCTTTTTAGGCTCACGGAGTATACAACATATCAGTGGGCATTCTGTGACAAAAAAAAGAAATGAAGAGAAAATATAAATAACTCCATGTCACAGGATTTAATAAAAATCAGGTTTATGGGGCGGCTAGGTGGTGCAGTGGATAAAGCACCGGCCCTGGAGTCAGGAGTACCTGAATTCAAATCCGGCCTCAGACACTTATCACTTACTAGCTGTGTGACTCTGGGCAAGTCACTTAACCCCAATTGCCTCACTAAAAAAAAAAAAAAAAAAACAATCAGGTTTATTCCTGTTGGGGAGAAGGGGATGTATTTTTTTGCAATGAGCAAGAGAATCAGTTTTTTTTTCCTCCTTATGTTACTAAAAAGAAGAAAAAATAAAATACAGTCTGAGGTTCTCTAGTGATTCTCCTCCAACTCTGGATTCAGAGGTTTTTTGATCTGAGGACAAGTTATTTTCCCCAAAACTCACCGTCCTCATGTTCATCCTCCACATTACAGATAGTCAAGGAGTATAGGGTCTGGAATATTCCAAGAGCACTTTTGCTCTTATCCTGGTTCTGACATTATGGAGCTATATAATCTTGGTCAAGTCACTTTGTCTTTATGAGCCTCAACTTCTTCATCTGTAAATTGGAGGTGTCAATTTTAAAGATTCTTCCTTATTCCAAATTTCCAAGGCCTCAAAGATTATAAAAGTCTGAGGATACTACTAAATATAGAAATACCAACTGTAGAAAAGTAATATTGCTACTATTGTACTTTGATTTATGCAGGGAAGGATAAATGATCCCAGACCAAAAGAATAGTGGTTCCAAGAGCCAGATGGGATTGAGGTTCTGGGATTCCTCCAGCATCCAGAGGACTTTTTGTGCTATACATTATGGAATCTAGTCAATAAACAAATGAAAATTGTGTTGGGTAAGAAGAAGTACATTCCAGTCATGGGGAGACAATTTGTGTTTTGTTCTGTTTTGTTTTGTCTTGTTTTCCCCTAAATCAACAGCTTTTCACATTTTTGAACTTCACCTTATTTATCAGTTCAATGAGTTTATAACTAATACCAAATATCCAAGATTATTGTTAGGGGTGTTCTTGGAAAACCTTCTGCATTGCCTTATATTTTAATGAATAGGAGAGTAGAAGATGAATTCACCACATCCAGTTAAACTGTAATAGAAACCATTAATAGTTGATCATTATTGTAGAAAATTTGATTCATTTTGATAGACCAGTGATGGAAAGAGAAATTTAGAATGAGAAGGAAACTTGGAAACCAACCATTGTAGTAAAGTTGATTTTGAACCAAATATTACTTTTTAAAAAAAATATTCTATTGGAGGGGCAGCTAGATGGCACAGTGCATAGAGTACCAGCCCTGGATTCAGGAGGACCTGAGTTCAAATCCAGCCTCAGATACTTAAAACTTCCTAGCTGTGTGACCCTGGGTAAGTCACTTAAGCCCAATTGCCTCACCAAAAAAAATTCTATTTAGGGCATGAACTGTCATTTTTTCTTATTTATTCCCAGTATCTTACATAGAGATTTGAATATTTGGGGGCTTGAAAAACCTTTGTTTAATTGAAATGAATAGTTCTTTCTAGTCATATACACTGACCTGTAAGTTCCCTAGCGAAAGTTATAGGTGTTTTCAAGATTGGTGATCATCGTTCATTTGACCACAGAAAAAAGAAGGATAACTGACCAATTACAAGGTTAACCTTAATGCCATACCCATTCATTCAGATATTTATTTAGGACCTATTATTTAGCACTGTGTTAGATTAAAATCACCTAAGATTATTGTGTAGAGGTCAAAGGGTCTATGATGATTATCTATTTCAACTATTATTTTATAGATGAGGAAATAGAAATACAGAAGCATTAAATCAGGCAATTAACTTTATTAAGTATTTACTTTCGGCAGCCAGGTGGCACAGTGGAGTGAGTACTGGGCCTGGAGAAAGGAAGATTCATCTTCCTGAGTTCAAATCTGGCCTCAGACACTAGCTGTGTAATCTTGGGCAAGTCACTTAGCCCTGTTTGTCTCAGTTTCCTTAAGTGTAAACTGAGCTGGAGAAGGAAGTGGGAAAATCACTCTAGTATATTTGCAAAGAAAACTGCGAATTGAGTCATAAAGAGTTGGATACAACTGAAATAGAATTGGATAGGAACAACATTTGGCAGGTGTTATGATAAGTTTGGAGGATATAAAGAATGGTCAAAACAAAACAAAACAAAAAGTCCTAGTCCCTGATTTCAAGAATTTCACAGTCTGTTGCAGAAGACAATATGCAAAAACCTCTATCAAAAGAAAATCTATACAGGTTAAAATGGAGTCAGTCTCAGAGGGAAGGCACTAAGCTGGATGTCTAGGAAAGTTTCTTGCAGAAAGTAGGACTTTTCCTGATACTTGAAGGGAGCTAGGGAAGCTAGAAGGCAGAAAGAAGGAGAAAGAATATTCTAGGCATGGGGGTTAGTCAGGGAAAATACTTAGAACTGGGAAATGAAGTATCATATGTGAAGAACAGGAAGAAGGCCAGTGTTACTGGATCCCAGAGCATGTGGAAGAAAATCATGTATTATAAAGGCAAGAAGGGATCAAGTTTATGTAGCGCAAAAAGAAAATTTTATGTCCGATGCTGGGAGCCTCTGGAGTTTATTGAGTAGGAGATAAGGGGAAGGGGAATATATATAGACTTGTACTTTAGGAAAATCACTTTGGCAACTGAATGGAAAATGGAAGGGATTGAGTTAAGATTTGAAGCAGGGGGACCAATTCAAATGCTCTGACCATAATATAATTGAAAGGTGAAAAGGGCTTGTAGAAGGGAGTGGAGAGATGGAAACTATAGGAGAGAAGAGGTGAAGATGAAAATTTGGATATGTGGAATGAGTTCAGTTGAAGAGCTCAGAATGACACAGAGGATATAAGTCTGGTATCTGGGTGAATGGTAGTTTTCTTTTCTTTTCTTTTTAGTTTTCAACATTTGTTTTTATAAGATTTCTAGTTTCAAATCCCCCATCTCCCCCCTCCACAAGACAGCAAGCAATCTGATATAGTTTATATATGTACAATCACATTAACATATTTCTGTATTAGTCATACTGTGAAAGAAGAATCAGAGCAAAAGGGAAAAACCTCAAAAAAGAAAAACAAAAAAATAGAAATAGTATGGCTCAATCTGCACTTAGATTTCACAGTTCTTTTTTTTTTTCTGGATGTGGAGAGCATTTTCCATCATGAGTCCTTGGACCATTGTATTGCTAAAAAGAGTCAAGTCTATCACAGTTGATCAACACACAATGTTGTTTATACTATGTACAATCTTCTCCTGGTTCTGTTCATCTCACTAAGCATCAGTTCATCTAAGTCCTTCCAGGTTTCTCTGAAATCTGCCTGCTCATCGTTTCTTACAGCACAATAGTATTCCATTACATTCATATACTACAACTTGTTCAGTCATTTTCCAATTGATGGACATCTCCTCATTTTGCAATTCCTTGCCACTACAAAAACAGCAGTTATAAATATTTTTGTACATGTGGGTCTTTTTCCCTTTTTTATGATCTCTTTGGGGAAAAAAGACCTAATAGTGGTATTGCTCAGTCAAAGGGAATGCGCAGCTTTATAGCCCTTTGGACATAGTTCCAAATTGCTCTCCAGAATAGTTGGATCAGTTCACAGCTCCACAACAATGCATTAGTGTTCCAATTTTTCCACAGCTTCTCCAACATTTATTTATTTTCCTTTTTTGTCATATTAGCCAATCTGATAGGTGTCAGAGTTGTTTTAATTTCTCTAATCAATAGTGATTTAGAGCATTTTTTCATATGGGAATAGAGAGCTTTGATTTCTTTCTTTTTCTTTTTTTTTTAGTGAGGCAATTGGGGTTAAGTGACTTGCCCAGAGTCACACGGCTAGTAAGTGTTAAGTGTCTGAGACCAGATTTGAACTCAGGTACTCCTGACTCCAGGGCCGGTGCTCTATCCACCGTGCCACATAGCTGCCCTGAGAGCTTTGATTTCTTCATCAGAAAACTGACTGTTCATATCTTTTGACCATTTTGCAATTGGCAAATGACTTGGATTCTTATAAACTTGATTTAGTTCCTGATATATTTTAGAAATGATGACTCTATCAGAAATACTTGCTATAAAAATTGTTTCCCAGCTTTCTGCCTCCCTTCTAATTTTGGATGCATTGCTTCTTCTGTTTGTACAAAACCTTTTTAATTTAATATAATCAAAACCATCCATTTTGCTTTTCATAATATTCTCTATCTCTTGTTTGGTCATAAACTGTTCTCCTTTCCAAAGATCTGAGAGGTAAACTATTCCTTCCTCTCCTAATTTACCTATGGTATCATCTTTTATGTGTAAATCATGCACCCATTTTGACCTAATTTTAGTATAAAATGTAAGATGTTGGTCTATGCCTAGTTTCTTCTATACTATTTTCCTGTTTTCCCAGAAGTTTTTGTCAAATAATGAGTTTCTATCCCAGAAGTTAGAGTGTTTGGTTTTAACAAATAATTCATTACTGGGGCGGCTAGATGGCGCAGTGGATAAAGCACCGGCCCTGGATTCAGGAATTCCTGAGTTCAAATCCGGCCTCAGACACTTGACACTTAACTGGCTGTGTGACCCTGGGCAAGTCACTTAACCCCATTGCCCCATAAAATAAATAAATAAATAAATAAATAAATAATTCATTACTAAAGCCACTTACTACTGTGTCTCCTATGCCTAACCTATTCCATTGATCCACTACTCTATTTCTTAGTAGCAAATAATTTGATGACTGCTGCTTTATAGTAAAGCTTCAGATTTGGTACAGTTAGCCCACCTTCATGTGTATTTTTTTTCATTAGTTCCCTTAATATTCTTGACCTTTTGTTTTTCCAGATGGATTTTCTTATTACTTTTTCTAGCTCTATGAAATAATTTTAGGTTGTCTGATTGGTTTGGCACTGAATAAGTAAGTTAATTTGGGTAAAATTTTTATTTTTATTATATTAGCTTGGCCTATCCATGAGCAATTGATATTTTTCCAATTATTTAGATCACTTTTATTTGTGTGAAAAGTGTTTTGTAATTGTATTCATATAATTCCTGGTTTTGTCTTGGCCAGTAGACTCCCAAGTATTTTATGTTATCTACCATTACTTTAAATGCAATTTATCTTTCTATCTCTTGCTGCTGGACTTTGTTGATCATATACAGAAATGTTGATAATTTATGTGGATTTATTCTATATCCTGCAACTTTGCTTAAGTTCATTATTTCAAATAATTTTTACGATTCTCTATGATTCTCTAAGAGTCCCATCATATCATCTGCAAGGAGTGACAGTTTTTTTTCCTCCTTGCCTATTCTAATTCTTTTAATTCTTTTTTTCTTCTCTTATTGCTAAAGCTAACATTTCTAGTACAATATTATATAATAGAGTTGATAATGGACATACCTACTTTACCCCTGATCTTATTGGAAAGGCTTCTAACTTATCCCCATTACATATAATGTTTGCTGATTGTTTTAGGTAGATACTGCTTATTATTTTAAGGAAAGCTCCACCTTTTCCTATTCTCTCTGTTGTTTTTATTAGGATTGATTGCTGTATTTTGTCAAAAGTTTTCTCTGCATCTATTGAGATAATCATATGTTTTTGGTTAGTTTTCTTATTGATATGGTTGATTATGTTGTTAGTTTTCCTAATGTTGGACCAGCCTTGCATTCCTGGTATTACTACCACCTGGTCATAGTGTATGATCATGGTGATCACGTGCTGTAATCTCCTTGCTAATATCTTATTTAAGATTTTTGCATCAATATTCATTAGAGAAATTGTTCTATAATATTCTTTCTCTGTTTTGGTTCTGCCTGGTTTTGGTATCAACACCATATTTGTGTCATAAAAGAAATTTGGTAGAATTCCTTCTTCACCTATTTTTCCAAATAATTTGTATAGTATTGGAATTAATTGTTCTTTAAATGTTTTGTAGAATTCACTTGTAAACCCATATGGCTCTGGATATTTTTTCTTAGGGAGTTCATTTATGGCTTGTTCAATTTCTTTTTCTATTATGGGCTTATTTAAGGATTTTATTTCCTCTTCAGCTAACCTGGGAAATTTGTATTTTTGTAAATATTTATCCATTTCATTTAGATTGTCAAATTTATTGGCATGCAGTTGGGCAAAATAGTTCCTAATTATTGCTTTAATTTCCACTGCATTGGTGGTGAAATCACTCCTTTTTGATACTGCTAATTTGGTTTTATTCTTCCTTGAATGGTACTGTTTTAAACAAGAATAGCATAGTTCAAAAGAACAGAGAGTTTGACTGAAAAGAGAAGTTTTTTTCCAGTATGAAAACCTTTTTCAACTCTAGTTCTTTACTTTTTAAGCACATTTAGCTAAAACAATCAAACAAAAGCAGTAATAACAGGCTCCTCTTCTTTTATTTGTTTTTATATCTCTTCCCCCTATCCCAGGTCTCCTCACTTCTCTCTGGGTTCCAGTGCCTTCCCAGTCAGTGGCAAGCTCAGAAATGAGTCTTTAGGGTTACAGAATATTTAGGATGACTGTAGAATATTCAGATATTTGGCTAATTTTCAGTTACAAGGCAGTTGTCCAAAAGACTTAGTTAATAAGCCAGAGTATGTTTTTTGTTTTGTTTGTTTTGTTTGTTTTTTGTTTCGTTTATAGGACAATGAGGGTTAAGTGACTTGCCCAGAGTCACACATCTAGTAAGTGTCAAGTGTCTAATGTCAGATTTGAACTCAGGTCCTCCTGAATCCAGGGCTGGTGCTATATCCATTGTGCCACCTAGCTAACCCCTAGAGTACTTTTTTTAGCAGACATTAGGGTGAGATTTGGGAGTCAAATATTAGCTGAAATGAGTCTGTTAGGTTATCTCCTCATTCAGATGATTCATATTGTCCCCATCCTCCACTTCCATAGTGAATCCAAAGTGGACCATATTCTAACACTGATTCTCTCCTACCTCAAACACCTCACTAATCTTGGATTCCAATTGCTTCCACTGTGAGATGGGGTTTATATACTACCTGGTGGGTGTTGTGATGATTAATTTATTAGTTGTTTGTAGTGAGTATTTTTGAAGTTTTTTAACTGTTAAATATTGTTAGTGAAACTGTTAAGAAACCCAGTTGTTTCCTCCTTCCAATATTTTCAGAAAACATGTGTTCCCATTTCCCAAGCTAAGCCTGGACTCACATCTGGCCATTTCTCTTCACACAGCACATTCTGTTCTGATTTTCATAGTTTGTACAATTGGTGAACCCAGAAATAACTCCTCAGCTGATGGTATTTGGGGATGAATCTTTAAAAAGTATGCAGAAAAAACCTACCAAACTGAAAAATGACTCATGAAAAATACTTTTCAGTTCCAGACTATTTCACTAGCTTTTAATTTGTACTTGGAGAGAAAAGAGTGCTTTGGATCCCTTCATCTTTTCTTGGTGGAAGGTCTAAGAACTCCATCCAGAGTTCACCAAAACTGCTAAGTATTTCCCTATAGAAATTTAGAGCTGGCCATTTGCTTGTGCTGACATATTTCTCAAACTGATAAAATGTTTAAATTATATTCTATTTCCCTTTCAGTTAATAATATTAGGATATTAACTATTATCAGTGTATGACTGAGGGTTAACATCTTATCAGGCCATACATACACAGAAAAGGGTCCTAGGTATTCAACCTCTTTTATTTGTTTTTCTTATAATTCTGTGATCAAGCAAGAAACAAGGAAACAAAGGGTTTTTAAAAATTTATTTGTTTGCTTTTTACCACCTAATTGTATATTATGTATAGATAAACATCTCTAGTTATCAGCAAGATTTAATTCTTCTGGAAATATCTGATTTCAGTGTTTAACATTCTTTCTAAGACTTTCCTTGTGTTTTCATGGTTCTTTCTAATACATTTGAAACTGCGATGTACACATGAAAACAGTCAAAGGAAGAGAATATTTTCCAACACAATGCTCTCTTTCCGCCCACTTAACTCTCCATATTTTAAAGAATGCAAAATCTTTTGGAAAGAGAACTGCTGGACAGCCTCCTACTCAGTTTACTCATAAGAATAGAATGTTAGAATGATGGCAAAACAGGAATGAATATATATATGTATATGTATATATATATATATATATATATATATATATATATATATATATATACACACACACACACATACATACATACCCATATATGTGTGTGTGTGACCAAAAACAATGATTTTTGAAAATAAACTACATCTAGCCTGAGAATGTTAAGGAAGTATGTTTTAGAGTTATGATTAGTGGGAGAATTTTGAATGAAACAAATGATAGAAGGGATCATAAAAGACAAAATAGATAACTGATTAGTTAAAATTAAAGAGCTTTTTCATGAATAAATTCAAAACAACTAGAAGAGAAGCTATATAGTAGAAAGAAATCTTTAATATCTATGCCAATGGTCAAGATATATAGGATCTATAAGGCTAAGAGCCATTGTCTAATGGATAGAAAGTTAAGGCACATGAGCAGTTTTCAATCTTTAAACTGAAAAGCATCAACAACTGTATGAATATAATTCTTTAAATCATGAATAATAATAAAATTACAGATTAAAACAAATCTAAGGTTTCAACCCACACCTAGCGAATTGGGAAAAAAATAAAAGAGAAATGGTCTGTATTAGAGGTGATATGAGAAAAGAGAGCTAAACTGATGTGTTGTTGGGGGAGGGGTAATTTACTCAAAGTGCTCTGGAAAACAATATGTAATTTGGAATTATGCACTAAAGTCATTATCTCAATTATTCTACATCTAGGTCAACATCCCTACTAGTTAAAAGAGAGAAAGGCAAAGAAAGGTAATCTATGTCTTTCTTTCTATCTTTGAGCTTCATGGAATATATATCTAATGGTAGAGCACAGCACAGCATAGCACAATGCAATGTCATATCATAATATAATATAATAATATAAACTGGAAAAATGCATGTATCAAATTGTGAAACATTAATATCATGAAATATGATCACATGGGACAACATATGACACAACCATGTAAATAATTCAGAAGAACATGAAATAACTAGTATGAATTCATTTGAGAGGGAAGAGCCTGGAGAAAAAAGTAAGTATAATGACCGTAATAGTATAAATCAAAACAACGCAAAAGGGCATCTGAATTCAGACTAGATGCAGTGTTCATTTATTTTAAGGAATCAGAGAATTATGATGAAACATACCTCCTCACTCTCAGTAGAAATTTTGTGAACTGTGTGACATGTGGCTTACACTTAGTCATCATATCAATTTATTTTGCTAAATACATTTTTCCTTATTATAAAACAGGTAACAGACATGGTGGGGGGATTAGTGTTATCCCTAAAAGGTTAGATTAGGGGTATTTAACCTGGAGTTCCTAAATTTTAAAATTAAAAATTATTTCAATATAATTGATTTTTAAGTAATCATGTATTTTATGCATGTAAAACATTATTCTAGGATGGATTTCATAAGCTTTACCAGACCTTTGGAGTCTAGGACACACAAAAAAGTTAATATCCTTGGATTTGATGAGAGTGGGTCCTTGTGAATCAGCATGTGCCTATGGCTACTTTGTTCTACATAGCACTTTTCACTCTTTGAGTTCCTTGGGTACAGTGCCCAGTAGTGGGATCCCTGAGCCAAAGGGAATGAATGGCTTAGTCACTTTTCATTTTCCTTTAAAAACATTACATATGCTTAAAAACAAAACAGAAGGGGGCAGCTAGGTGACGCAGTGGATAGAGCACCGGCCCTGGAGTCAGGAGTACCTGAGTTCAAATCCGGCCTCAAACACTTAACACTTACTAGCTGTGACCCTGGGCAAGTCACTTAACCCCAATTGCCTCACTTAAAAAAAAAAAAAAACAGAACAAAAAAACTAATCATTTCCTATTACTTCCCCCACTCTGACTGGCCTTGCAGAACTCTCTATTATAACAAAGAAAAATATTTAAGCAAAGGCAACCAACATTGCAACTGAGTCTGTCAATTTATACATTATTCAATATCTGCAATCTCCCCCAGGAGTGGAGATCTTGTGTGGTTGAGAAAATCTATCTATCCATGGCTGTTATAAGAAAATAGAATAAATAAAACATGGCCTGTTATGGATTGGATGGTGGAGTAGCATTTGCATACTGATTAAGAAAGTACCTAATATTTAAAAAAAAGTAAAAACTCCAATCAGTGTACCAAACATCACTTTAGCACTGATCATATCTAGAACAAAGTGCTAGGTGCTGTTTATCAGTTTTATATATGACTGTAGGTTCATAGGATTTAGAAGTGGGAACTATCTTAAATATCATTTGGTCAAACACCTTAATTTCACTGTTGAAAAAAGGGACTCCCAGAGACATAAAGATATTTCCTCAATGTTTTACATATAACCTGTAGCAGAGATGGGATTTAAGAATAGGTCTTTTAACCGCAAATCCAAGTCGTTGCACTACACGTATTTTCTTTATATAAAAACTGTGAAATAGGTTGTGTCAGGATTATTATTCTCATTTAACAGATCAGAAAATCTATTTTCAGAAAGAGTATGTGACTCACTTAAGGTCACATAGGTAACAAGTAGCAAAACCAAAATTTGAATTTAGATCTTCTGGCTCCAAAGTTATTAGTACTTAGGAAAAGAATTCTGACATTATTGCACTGCCACCTATGTGCATCTTTTCCTATAGAGACATACACTCAAATATTAGGGTACAGTGATAGGCACAATCAAGTCATAATTTCTACCTGAAGCTAACCTTCTCAACAGAAGTTTAACTAGGACCTTGATTGATGAATTTCCTAATGTTTCATTCCTGCTACACACAAGTCTCTTTCATCGATATAGGGACAATTAAGACCTCTTTTTTTCCCCTCAGGAAAGAAGCTGATGAAGTGAGTAGCTAGAAGTTTTGCTTCTTCATTCAAGGAACTATTATTCCTAACATATGATAACCATGATGAAATTTTGGGTAACATAGTGTCCTTTATTTTGAGTGACTTGCCATTTAGTAATCACTTCAGAGCTATAAAGTGAGTTTGAATTGTCTTGCAAGATCAAGCTGTTAACACCCAGATATTTTCTAAGTGCTCATTTATCTAATTTGATTCTAGAATTCTGAGACACATCCAACAATACATTAGCTGCCTGTGTCAACTGAAAAGACCTTTAATTGACTTGTTCCTATTGACTGAGATGCTAGAAGGCTGATGCTGTTAATGGTGTCTAATTATGGGAGACAAGCAATATGCTTGCCAGCTCAGGAGTTCAGTGTTGAATACAGTATATCATGTTATATTTGCAGCATCTAGCTTTTATTCTAGGAGAACAACAAAGAATCAGCTTAAAGAATGATGTCACAAGCCACACTGGTTGTAGAAAAAAATACTATGGCTATGAGAAATATGGCTATAAACTTTTGGCAATCATTTAGTCCCCAGATTTTAGGTCATGCTATGTATCTTTGGGAGGAAACTTACGATGGGATGATACTTTTGCTAACAATATTCCACTGACCTAGAATATTCTCATTCCTGAAATAAGCCTCAATAAATTGTCAAAACTTAACCCTATCCATAGATAACTAATGATATTCTACAGTTACACATTTTACCTTACCTTGGGCTATTATTTCAAATTTTATCATTACTTATCTTTTTGTGTTTTAATGTTTTTAATGTCTAATTAGATTAGGAGACCCTTTAGGGCACGAACTTATACCAACACCAAATACAAATGGTCTTTTTATAGCACTTTCAAGTTTCCAATGAGCTTTATTTATTTACATTGTTCATTTCTATTAGGCCTCATTTTGCAAATAAGAAAGCTGAGGATCTGAGGACTTAAGAACCTTGCCTAATGTGACATTAACAGTTATATCTTATAGATGTTTGAATCTTGAACAGTGTATAGCACAAATTACTGATAGGCAATTACCTAATATTTATTGATTTGACTTGACTTTATTTTCTCCTTATGGAACTCCTATTTATACAACTGATGAAGATATTTTTGTAATAATTTTCCTATTTTGAACAATATAATATTTTAATTAAAAATAACTTTATACACCATTTAGTATAACCTCTTATTTAAAAAATTATTTCCTTCCTTTATATCCCATCCCGACCTTGTCACAATACTGTCCTAAACTTCCCAAAATATCACATTTTCAAGGTATACTATGAATTCATTTCCATTAAAGAAAACTACAGCTCATAAACCCCCATCAGTGTTTCTTTTACCATTCCAGTCACAAGATACATTAGTTCAAAGCAGAAGGAAACAGCATATTTAATACCTGAAGCTAACCAATAACCATCCTTCACAACAGAAGTTTAACTAGTTCCTTGCTTGGTGAATTTTGTAATCATTAATTCTTGCTGCATACAAGTCTCTCATTCATAGATAGGGATAATTGAAGATGAAGGGGGCAACTGGAAGTTTTGCCTCCTCATTCAGAGAATTATTTTTCCTCACATATGGTGATCATAGTAAAACTTTGGGGAACATAATGTCCTCTATTTTGAGGTACTTGCTATTTAACTATCACCCCAAAGCTTTAAAGTGAGCTTGAATTATATTTAGAGGAAATATAACCCTCCATTTCCACATTGATCATACTTTTCTACATTTTCTATACCACTGGAGGCTACAGAAACATGTTATAGAACACATATAAATATAACACTCATTGTCTAGGCAAATCATATTAACAAATGTCACAGCTAGAATCTCTCTCTGCTTACTACTATTCTGAAGTGGCTTTGGTGTCTTCTGCTGGTATCATGACAGCTCCATTAGAGCTGTGGGATAATATTCTGTAAGCTTTTATTGGGCCATTCTCTCTGGTGTGCTGCTACTTGCTGCCTCTCCACACACTGCTTATGTCCTTACAAGGATGATCTCTTTAGGTTCTCTGCTTCTCTCTCCTGCTTATACTTACCTTCTTCTCATTTGCAGACTTGCCCCTAAGGAGATAATTTGAGTCTCAGCCCTAGTGGATGTTTTTGGGTAATTTTGTGAATCCTACCCATAGCTACATCCAGATATCCAGTAAAAACCAGAAGAAGCCCTCAGGCTTAGATTGTCTTTTCAACTCACCTGTTTTTGCCATAGGAACCTCAAATTTTGTTTCTCATTTCCGTTTTCAAGAAACTCTCTTTCAACTTTCATTTATGCCCCTGGATACTAAATGATTTCATGTAAATCATTGCAGAGTTTGACTTAGCTTAACAAAAAGATCAAGATGAGGTATTAACATTTTGCATTTCTGAAAGCAGGTAAAATAATTTTTCTTTACATAAGATATTTGATAAGTAAACCAAATTGTATTTGGACATTTCCAGTGATCACCTACTTAATCCCTAACATTAGTAGAATAAAAAGTCTATTTTTAGACTTCTTTACAATCAACTGTCTCAAATCATTAGGCAGGTTTGGCAGGTTCGGCAGGTTCAGCAGGTTAGACAGATACCTCTCCCAGGTTAGACAGATACCTCTGTTACTTACTGTGTGGCCTTGTTCAAGTAATTTAATTCCTCTGGGATTCAGAGCTTTATATATGGAATATATTTAGGCTTGATTCTTTAGTTCCCAGCTGTAAATTTATGATCTGAACAATCTGAACTTAAAAAAATAAGATATTTACGCACACAATTGAAGTTAGAAAAATATATTAGCTCAGAATAATATGGTTTTCTCAAAAAAATAAACAAGTAAAACCAATAATCACAATCTAATTTAAAAAAAAATCATAGAAACTCTTTTAACCAGTATACATTTGATCTTGTCATTTGGAGAGACATGAAAATCAAGAGCAATATAATGTTGAAATATATATTGATTTGTAAAATCTTACAATGGGGTGTGCTGGAACATTATGAGAATTAGCACATTAAAAATAGTGATAAACAGTGGGCAGTAAAGAAAAAAGAAACTCATAGAAAACTTGCCAAGAGCCAAATCATCTCAAGAGCATTTAAGAATGAAACTAGGAGGACAAGAAATAGACTAAAAGTAGAAAAGCTCTGCCAAGATTCCCCAAACAAATTCTCATCTGTCAATGACTAGAGATCCATTATAATTGTACTTTAATATGATAGATTCATGTTAGAATATGCTGCATTCCTCATGTAGCATATTAGGTCCTGTAAGGAATAAATTTGTGATGAAGGTTGTACAATTTTGCAAGCATTTAGGGATAGATTTTCAAGCTAAATGCAAGATTATTATTTATAATGATAACTATCATAATGTTTTGCGACTTACAAGACAAATATCTTGTAAACATTATTCTAGTTAATTCTTCCAAATGCCCTGATAAATAAGAGAAGTGCTATTTCTTTTCACATATATTCAGAAATAAACTGAGACTGAAGGAGTTTAAGTGACTTGCCAAAGATCACACAGTCCAAGGTGGGATTCAAACTCAGATCTTACTGGTTCCAAGAAAAGCATGAACATGTACATCTATCAATCATGTCACCAATTAAAGAAACACTTCATAAATCAGTATAAAATACTTTTCCCTTTTGTAAGTAAATCTATCCTATAATATCTTTTTTTTCTTTGTTTTTGGTGGGACACCAAGGTTTAAGAGACTTGCCCAAGGTCACACAGCTAGTGTCAAGTGTCTGAGGCCAGATTTGAACTCAGGTCCTCCTGAATCCAGGACCGGTGCTTTATCTACTGCACCACCTAGCTGCTCCTGTCCTATAATATCTTAAATGGAAAATGAAATCCATGAATATTGATCTCAACTCTCATTAAGGAGGGATGAGAATTGAGTTAGTAGAAATTGTACTACACTAAGACAACCAGGGCGAATTTTAAGGATCCTGAGGTTTGTATGTAACCAGACCAGACTTTATCTTTTAACTAGGGTGTCAAGAAATTAAAAGTAGAAGCATGTCACGTAATCCTTGCCTTATCTATTTGCTGAAACCTCTGTGACCCCTGAACTTTGAAAGAAATATAATCTCAGGGCAAAATTGAAAATGTATTAAAGCTTACAAGGTAAATCTGAGTATCTTTATTTCCTTTGTCTAAGGTAATTTTAATCAGTAGTCTTTTTTTTCTCTTGACAACTAAAATTCCTTTGATTTATGTATTCTTTCTTATTTTGAAGACCCTTAGAAAAATAAACTAATTCAGATTTGATGGTATAGTAAGCTAACATCCTGTATTCAATGTATTATAAGATCATACACCTTCTTCAACTGAAAACATAATCTGAGGTATAAAAAAATAAATAAAACATTGATTTTCTTATCTATCCACTGGATTTAATTATTATAAGTTTTTCAACAAGCATCTTTCTCTCTCATTTAAAAAATTAGGATACATCCACATGCATATCTTTTTTGTCTCTTTTAGATGCTTACTTTATTTCAAATTGTCTAGTTTGCTTTTTAGAAATTAATTTGTTGATTTTTTTTTGTGGGGCAATGGGGGTTAAGTGACTTGCCCAGGGTCACACAGCTATTAAGTGTCAAGTGTTGGAGGCCAGATTTGAACGCAGTTACTCCTGAATCCAGGGCCGGTGCTTTATCCACTGTGCCACCTAGCTGCCCCCTGTTGATTTTTTATTTGATAATTCATTCATTAATTTTTAATTTATCCATTCATTCATTTACTTATTTTAATTGCACAGATGACTCTTGAATTGCACATTCCTGTGCAAGGAATTATGGTCTTTTATCTCTTTTCTGATTGTTGAATTTCTTTTTGAATCACTGGATTGCTAAAGTAGGATATTTTAGAATGAATGAGTCTCAAACTCAGGAGTCTATATTATTGTTTCTATTGGTATTATGACTAGGGAAACTTGAAGTGTTTTTTGCAGCTGGGCTATATATTTTGACCATAATGTACACCTGCAGGCTGGGATATTTAAAGAGAAGAAATGCCTTTTGCCATTCTTTACAAGCAAAGGAGTTTGCTTATAGATTTAATCTTATTAAGACTGCCTAACTTTGGTGTATTTAAATTAACACAAAGTAAAAGGCATATTGGGGTAATGTTTTGTAATATGAAAAGCCTACATGCACAATAAAAGTTTCTATAGGAAATATTTCACTGATGCTATATTTGAGGTGTGTCTGATATCAACACTTTAATAGTTCAGATGAAATAAAACACAGAAAATTTATTGAACAGGTGACAAAAGGAAGATTATTTTGCATAACAGTAAGGATTTGCAACAGTGGTGCATTGGCATATCGTTTTTATACACAGTAGCTCTTCTGTCCATATGAAAATGTGTTTGGTCATCAAAATGTGTTTGGTCATCAGGGCAGGGCATAATGAATCTCAAAGTTTTCCATCACCTATCAAGTCAGAGGGGCCCCACTTCATGAGGGTGAAGTTTGTATATCCTTAAGTGAACAAGAAACTATATTAAGAGATGCAACAGCAAATCACTTCATGGGTATAACTTTGTCTCCTTTTAGGGAAAATTATCACCATTACACAATAATAAGACATTTATTTTCTAGACATGGCCAATATAGAAAATTGTTTTACTTGACTATGAATGTTTATTACTAGGGCATTGCTTCTCTTTTCTTTTTTATTGTCCCAAGTTTAGGGAATGTTGCTGGTGTTTATCATATATTTGTTAATTAAGAAATTAGAGTCTACTGCGCCAGTTTTGGGCATTAAACATTTATTAAAGCATATTAAATATTAGTAAAGAGACCATGCATGGCTCTGAAAGAAAAGAAAGCCCAGCTAGGAGAGAAGAGAGAGACAAAGCTGGGCCACGTGGCTCCCCTTCAGTGTTCCCAGACCAAGAGACCCAGTCACTCTGTAAGCTTGCTGTTGGCAGGAGGAGAGCCCACCCTTACACATTACTCAAAGCTAGTTGGCTAGCATCATTCAAATCTATTGGTTTACTGGATTTAAAGGTGCTCCAGTTGATGTCAGATTATAGAGCCCTTCAAGGGGAAAAAGCTTTCAGGTAGGTGTCATTTTAATCCCTATTCACAGTCCAAGGTCCAACCACATTTCCTTTGAAATTCTCCTGTCTCAGGGCTGGCCCCAATAAAGGTCTAGCTAGGTTCTCTAGGTCTCATAGCACCCCCAAACATCCTATTATTAACAATTTTCTCACAGGTATGATGGTGGGAGGGGATGAAAATGTATTTTGGTTAAGTGGGTGGAAAGAATTAAGGAAAACAGTAGCAACAATTGAAAATAATAATTATTATAAATGATGATTTTAGCTTAAAATTAAAGCCCTTAACCACCCAACAAAATTGAGAAAAATATTTTTTGTCTTTGGTTTATCTAACCCTGAGAGGTAATGATCACTTGGAGAATAGGAAGAAAGATTAGAGACATGGATATTGACAGACTTTATGAAGTTATTGGGATGAAAAGATATCCCAAATCTATGCATCTGATAGTGAGAAATTGTAGTTCTTTGATATAGGTGGCAATATTAGGCTAATATTTGTGTTTGCTTCAAGTGAGGTGCCTCTAATTGTCTAACTTAGTTGTACTAGTGGATCAAGGCTAAGAACTATAAAAAGAAGCCCTTACTAGGCTAACTGGGGATACTTGAAATTATATATGATGTGATTAGTTGGATAATTCAACCTCCAAAATATAAGCTACACCAGGTTTGTGAGGCCCAGGTGTTTACAATTGTGGTTTTCTTCACCCCTCCACTTTGTGATTTGGACACCAAAAAAGACAATGTAGAGGGACAGATCAGAAATGGAAGCCTTTCAAATGTCAAATGGTAGAACCCCCTTTCCACAGGTGCTAATCTGTGTTTTTTTTTTAATCAATAAAAGTATGCTATTATTTTCCAGTTTTTTCAACATTTGTTTTATAAGATTTTAAGTTCCAAATGTTTCTCCCTTCCTCCCTTTCCTCCTCTCCCTCCCCCCTCCCCAAGACAGAAAGCAATATGATATAGATTATATATGTACACTCACATTAAGCATATTCCTTCATTAGTTGTGTTGTGAAAGAATAATAATAAAAGGAAAAATCCTCCAAAAAGAAAACAAAAACAAAAAAAATTGTAGAAACAGTATGATTCAATATGCATTCAGATTTCACAGTTCTTTTTATCTGGATGTAAAGAGCATTTTCCATTATGAGTACTTTGGAATTGTCTTGGATCATTGTATTGCTGAGAATAGTTAAGTCTATCACAGTTGATTATTACACAATGTTGCTCTTACTGTGTGCAAAGTTCTCCTGGTTCTGCTCCCTTCAGTCAGCATCAGTACACTTAAGCCTTTCCAAGTTTTTTCTGCAATCTGCCTGCTCATCATTTCTTATAGCACAATAATATTCCATTTCATTCATATGCCACAACTTGTTAAGCTATTCCACATATGGGCATATCCCCAATTTCCAATTCTTTGCCACCACAAAGAGAGATACTATAAAGATTTTTGTACGAGTGGGTGCAGATGCCAATCTGAAGAAAATATGTCAGAGTACGTGGCCACACATATATGCAAATCACTAGGAGTTGGAATGGTGTGGCAACAACACTTCCACTTATCTAGTAAGCAAGAGGCTTGTTCAGTGCCTTAATTCTTAGGGTGATCTCTATGGCCACCAGTGCTTAGCACAGAACTTGACAAATAGTAGGTACTATACCCACACGCATTTACTTTATTGATTGAGAGAGATAAATAAAAGGATAGATATAGATGGAGGTAGGGGAAGAGGAAGAGAGGAAATAGATGGGGTAGAATAATTGAGGAATCTGAATGTGTATATAGAAAGAAGACAGTGTGGGTTAAAACAATTCAAGGATTAATTACATAAATACTGTTTCTGAGTTGTTTCTTTACTAAATATACTGATGAAAATTCGTTTATGCTATAAACAAATTCAGTTTCCCTCCCTGCTTTTAAAACACACACAGAGACACACACACACACAACTATTATGAATCAAACAGCAGCCTGTCAGGGCTCAGTACAATGGTTATTCTTGAGTGCTTCACTGGAAAGGTAATTTTTTTTTTGTCTTCTAGAGAATGAGTTTAAGCAGAAAAGGTTTATTCATATCATGGCAAAATTTGAGGAGAAAATTATATCTCGGTTACTCATCTATCTTATTTTTTCCAACTTGCTGCCTCTCCTTAGCAATTCTCTTCTCCCCTTGGAACACAGCACATGTTAAAAAATCAAACAAAACCCAAGACAAAACCCTCCCAAGTGTCCATTATAAGACAATTTTCTATCTATTCTCATCAGAGGAAAAAAATGTACTGAATTGAAAATCTTTGTTTCAAGAGAATGTTTGTCTTGCTACTTGCTGCAATTTTCAGTGAACAGATAACACATAGCAATAGATAGGCACACAGTACATAATATAAATTATCTCATTTTAATTCTCATAACAATTCTTAATGGTAGATTATTATTATTATTATTATTAATGAAAATAATAATATGGGAGAGACAGAAAAGATACTATATGATGGAGCAGACGTTGAAATTACTCAACTAAGACCAGCACAAATGGCATTGAATCCAAATTAAGCATTGTCTGTCATTTACCTTATCAGGTCACAAATTCTCAAATTTTGTAGGTCACTTTTCCCTTACTTGTGTTTGTCAAAGTATTGTAGTAAAATAATGGAATTTGGCAGACGCCCAGGGGTCCGACCTGATTGATTTAGTAGTGTTTGAATTGGGTGTGAATGAAAAACTTCTAAGTACATAACTGCTCCCTAAGCTCTTGTACTGTTTTTATGAACAAACATGTTTCTGCATCTAGTATATGCCTAGAGCAACAATAAATTTTTGGAATACAAATGATGAATAAGGCAGGTAAAATACCTGAAATTTGCCTCAATGGCTTATCTGACTAGTTTCAGCATTGCACTACAGTTTTGATAAATACTAGCATTATCTAATAGATTTCTTTTAAAATTACATAGATTCAACAAAGCATTTGTTCAGTATTTCAGCTAACAATTATTGAATGCCTCTTAATTGTAGAGGTCCATGATAGATACTGAAGAACATAAAAAGATGAATTAATGAGAGTTTATGTCCTGAAGTAGCTTCCTTGTCTTTATTCTTTATTTGTGTTACTTTGGGGTTGTTGGTATTGATCATAATTATGCTGATGCTGTTATAAGTATCCCCATTTTTGACTCAAAGGATTTATAGTTTTTTTAAAGTATTGATATTTGTTTTTATATATTAGATACTTTCCAACTACCTCCCAAATAAACCCTTTTGAACTGTACATTCCCTCAAAAAATAGATGACCAATTATTTGCTTTTTTTTTTTTAGTGAGGCAATTGGGGTTAAGTGACTTGCCTACGGTCACACAGCTAGTAAGTGTTAAGTGTCTGAGGCTGGATTTGAACTCAGGTACTCTTGACTCCAGGGCCAGTGCTCTATCCACTGTGCCACCTAGTTGCCCTGATGACCAATTATTGATATAATGCTAGGATGTATATCCTAAATTTCAGCAGTATGGTAGTGACATTGACCATTATATTTTATGAGTTTTATGATGACTTTAAGTATTGGTATTAACTAATATGGCTTTGAATTAGAGTGTCAAAGGAAAGAAAGATATGTATATGAATCAGCTTTAAGGAAAGGAAGATACACTAGAATTTGGCAATTGATTGGCTGTGGGTTTGTGGAGGGGGTGACAGATTACTGATGTTTCCATATTGGATGATAGAATAACTGAGAAAGTAGTTCTTTGGGGAGATAGTAAGATCATCTTTGGAGATGTTGAATATGAGGTATTTATGTGGCATCTATTTGTAATCGTCAAGAGACATTGACTGTGTGTAATTAGAGCTTGTAGAAATATAAGACAGGTACATGTGTAAATATAATGGGGGGGTGCACTGAATTCAATACAGATAAAATAATTTGTTCAAGTCGCTTCAGTTAGTAAGTGGCAGAGCCAGTCAGCTACAAGACTCAGGGGATAGAGTTCTTGGCCTGCAGTCAGTACAACCTAAGTTCAAATTCAACCTCAGATACTTACGGGCTGGGTGACTCTGGGCAAATCATTGGACTTCTGTTTATCTTAAACTGCTGGAGAAGGAAATGAAAAATCACTCCAATATTTTTGCCAAGAAAATGCCATGAATAAGTATGGTTCTGAAGGGGTCATTAAGTGTCAGAAATGACTGAACAACCTTTGATTACAAAGTATCATTGCTTCTATTATACCACACTGCCTAGTAGAACTTATATTTCGATTAGCATCTTGCTTTGGTAGAGACAAATTGAAAAACAATTTGGCAGTTCCCCTGGAGTGGAGAGCCTCAATGTTGATTGAATCATCAATTAAACAGAAACTCCTTGAGTGAGTAAAGGAAGCATAAGACAAGATTGTTGCTATGTTGTTGTACAGCAACAGTAGTCAGGTAGAATAGTGCATGGTATTGGACTGGGATTCAGTAATGTAGGAGATCAATTCTAGACTCAAACACTTGCTAGCTGTGTTGCCTTGGGCAAGTAAAATAACCTCTGCCTGCTTTAATTTCCTCATCCATAAAATAGTGATCATAATAGCACCTACATCCCAGAGTTGTTGTGCCAATAACAATTAGATAATATTTGCAAATCAATTTGCAAACCTTAAAAACACTATATGAATGCTAACTAATATGAAGATTATTGAACTTTGGGGGATGCCTTGAGAGTTTCCTCCTACTCTATACCAACTCATTCTTTCTTCCTTCCTTCAGTTAATATTCTCAACTTCACCCTGTGCGGGGAGGGGGTTCCTAAATCTGCTATGAAGATTGAAAATTGGAGAGTGAAGTTGACCAAAACCACTGACTTTGAGGGGAGGAATTTGATCCCTCTACTCACTAAACCTCCCTCTATGAGAACACTGTTGCAGCAAGTTGTCCTTGCTGTGTTCTGGATTCTTTAATCTTTTCTGTATTTTGTTTAATTCTATCATCCATCTATCTATGTATCACTCTATGTACCTATCTATCTCTTTGGTTTGTCTTGATGTCGCAAATGGAGAAAATATTTTTAAAAACTAAAAGATAGACACCAATATAATATATGGGTTCTCCAGGTGCATTTATGGAGATTTGAAAAATAATCAAGTAGTATGAGCAATAATGGATGGATTGTGATGTAGACTAGGAGCCAGTTACTTATACCAATGAACTTAAAGATCCCTGTAAGCACTAAAGTATATAAAGTTCCTATTGTATATGTATTATATATACACACACATATCACACATATACATATATACACACGTATGTATATATGTACATGCATACTCATGATATATATGAATATACACATGTATGTGTGTATATATATAAAAATATATATTATATATATGTATAGCAGGATCTAAATTATACTACATTATATTAAGGAATTTGTGTGCTCATCTAATTCTTCAAAACCTGGGTTTGAGAAAGCTTTGTTTTTGTGAGTATTTTAAGGATTGGTGATGTAATTGTTAAAGACATCCACTGAGAATCCAAGAAAATGCTTGCCTTTTTTTTTAAACTACCAAAATTAGAATGGGTGTTAAAAACTAGTCAGATTTAGTCATTGAAGTTTGTATTGCCTTAATATGTTTTGAAAACTCACACCTTTTCAGAAAGGGTATTTGACTCCTTGGGAAGATAAGTGTTTTGAAATTGAATGGAAATGAAATGTACTGCTGTGGTTCTCAAGAGCTTTGATTCTAATATCCAGCTCTATTACTGGTTTCTGTATAACCTTGAAAAAGTCACTTAACCTTGGTATAGGCCTTAATTACCTCTCTTCAGATAAAAGATGCTATCAAAATGCAAAGTGATATTATTATCTTCTCCTACAAAACTTAAACAGTGCAAATAGAATAATGAAAATTAATCATTTCATCCATTGCTTTTCCTAAACACAATTGGTCCCTATGGTACATTTGCAAAGCTTTGCTTAGGGCAGATTTTAGTGACCCCATCAAAACAAATTTTATTATTTGTTTTTAGTGGGGAATTCGTTAATTTTCTCTCCCATCTTGTTTAGAAATAGTTTTAGGAAATAGGCAGGGGGGAAAGAACATTAACAACATTATAAAAATGTTAATTCTTAATGTCACTGAAAAGCTTTTAATCACATTATTAGACATATGCTCTGACTTAATGATCCTAACCATCAAGCAGTAAGTTTGATGTCTGTCTCTCTTTATTTCCTAATAATAATGAGCTTGTTTTCCCCTTTCTAACTGAACAAATTTCCATAAATAATATTATTTAGAAATAAAAATTGGAAAGAAATAATTTGGTCTTCAGAATATTCTTACCCAAATCAGTGTTGATGAGTCACATTTTTAATCTTTAGAGAATTTAGAGAATAGGGAATATGAGATCACATGGTTAATTCAAAAGCTTCTTTCTAAAATACTTATATATTAAATATTTAATGTTTAAATACACTCACTGAAATTATATATTCTATATTAATATTTATCCATGTATGGCTTAATTTTTGTTTGGCCACATAAATATATTTAGGTAGAAATAGAAATGACATGTATACACATGAATTCATATACATATATACATACAAATAAATATATAAATATAAATACAGAGTGAAAGGCAGCATTGTGTTGAGCATAGAGGATAGTCTTTAGAGTCAGGAAGACTAAAATTCAAATCTTATCTTATACATATTGGCTGTGTGACATTGAGTATATCACTGCTCTGTGCATTTGGGACATAATTGATATGCTTTAATGACATTTTCTCACTAGTCATTTTCTTGATCAGTGTATATGATCTATGATCAGTGTATATGATCTATGATCAGTGTACTGATCTAGATAAAGAAAAAAATATTAGAAACAACAGCATTCTATGGAAAATTTTCTGGTTTTGGTTTCATATTTTGACTCCTCTATTTACTACCCTTTGAACTCAGTCAAGTCAAGATTTAACTAAGACTAAGTTTCATTCTCTTTAAAATGAATGGGTTTGATTAGATTACTTTTAAGTCCCTTCCTATTTTAAATCCATGATCCATCCTATATACAGAAATCCATGAATAAGAGAGAAATAGATGATTCAAAACAAAACATTGCATTTCACACTCATTAAATTGAATCCTCTTTTCACATTGACTACTGTCATGAAACTAGGCTTCCTCTGATGTAATGCCCTTTCTTTGATATATCTATCTTTCTGTTGATAAATATGAGATTCAGTCTCTTATGGTTGCATGTGACAGACTAGGCAAACCAACCACTACCAAAACCTTTGAAAACTTTCTCTTCAGGCCCCAGGAGACACATACCAGCACACTGAAACCAAGGGCTTTGGGTTTTTTTTCCCAGCCTAGTGCCCTTAGTTATCATCCTGCAAAGCAGCAATTATGGAAATATAGTCTGGCACCCAAAGCTAATGAAGTGCCATATAAATCCTGGGCACTGTGAAATGGTTCAACATCAGAAACTAATAGGATTTCAATGGTGAAAATGTCATTAAAGAAGAGTCTCTAAAACATATTCTTTGTACCCTGCACTCTAAGGATTACGTAATATTTTCATCTGACTTGCAGATAAAACCTTCCATATGTGTTTTCTTCTCCATTAGAATGTGAGTACCATGAGAATAGGGACTATCTTACTATTTTATATATAGGGACTATATTACTATTTTATCCTCAGCACTTAGCCTAATATTCTGCACATTTTTGTTCTTTAGTTGTTTCAGATTTTTCAACTTTTCATGACATCATTTTAGATTTTCATAGAAAGGCACTGGAGTGGTTTGCTATTTCCTTCTCCAGCTTGTTTTACAAATGATGAAACTAAGGAAAACAGGGTTAACTAATTTTCCCAGGCTCACATAGCTAGTAAATATCTGAGGCTAGATATGAACTAAGGAATATGAGTATTCCTGACTCTAGGCCCAGCACTGTAACTACTGTGCAACACACCTGCCCCACTCCATAATTTTTTCTTGTTTATGTCTGTGGCCTTTACTTTCTTGCCCTACTTCCACCCTCCTATGCAGTGTCGTCCTAGGATGGAAATAAGTGGCATACTACCTATCATTGTCTCTGTCTGATCTAAGGCTTACATAATAGTATCATGAACTTCTTTAGTACTTTCAGAAAGAATGAAAGAATACCTGTGTTTAGAAGTACCTGGCTTGGAGGCAGAAAGGCCTGAGTTAAAATGTGATCTCAAACACTTAGTAGCTCTGTGACCCTGGCCAAGTGAATTAAACTCTGGTTGCTTCGGTTTCCTCATTGGTAAAATAGGGATAATAATAGCAACTACGTCACAATGTTGTTGTGAGGATCAAATGAGATAATAATTATAAAGTGCTTAGCACACTATCTAGCCTGTAGTGAATCTTAAACAAATGTTAATTATTATTGTTCTTTCTTAAATTTCATTTCATGTATTGAATATCAGCCAATAATAACAGCTCACATTTATATATTGCTTTACAATTTTACAAAGTACTCTTACCACAACTACCTCTTGATGAAGATTGTATAATTATTTTTATTTCCATTTTACAAATTAGTAAAATGAGTTTCATAGACATTATGCAACTTGACCCAGTGTCCAGTTGGGAAAAACTGGCTTGAGCATCAGGCCAAAGAGGCAATAAAATGTTCTGAACCTGCAATCTCTGGTCAACTTAAATGGAAGAAAAATGAGGAGAAAATGTATATTACACATCCAAAATTTAAACAACCACACATGTGGCCAGGAAGAGAAAATGAGTAGGAAGTTATAACTTTAAAGTAAAAAGAAATAATATGAAATCAATATTTAATTAGCTAGTTTCCAGTTGAATGTTAGGTTCTTAAAGTTATATCTCTAGTACATAATATAATGGTTTTTACCCCCCATAGTATGCCCTTAACATATTGTGTGAATTGAATTACATGTATTGTTTTAATTAAAAAAATATGTTTAAGAGTCAAAGGAAGTCCTTATACTCATCTACTGGACCATGGGTTCCAGTAAATTTATCTTTTTCCCAGACAAGAACTGGTCATGTGTGTAAGAGAGTATCTTGCATGAGAAGTAGTCCTCTCCACAGAGACTTGAAGAATAGTCATTTATGTACAGTTTTATGTACCCTAATTTTAGAAACATCAGTCATTAATCTCTTTATCTACATTTATACCTACTCCTCCCTCTTCCCATACATTTCAGCAATGTACCTCAAAACAAAACAAACATATATATATATATATATATATATATATATATATATATATAGAGAGAGAGAGAGAGAAAGAGAGAGAGAGAGAGAGAGAGAGTAGATATCAAACTAATTTTCCAATTTATTTTGACACTATAGATAATACTGACAATATGGCAATGTGCTAAGCATACAAAACCAGAGAGTTCCTACTCTCAAGGATTTTGCAATATAATGGAGGAAGACAACACATCAAGGGAAGCTGGAATGTAGAAGGGACATCATGAAGATATAGAAAAGTTACTAATGATGGGGAAAGGGTACTCATGAGCGAGGAGATAATTCTGAAAGAAAAAGTATGTGTAACTGGGAATGAGATATTCTAGGCTAGGGCCCCTTATGGTCTAAGCCTAGAGACTCATCAATTAGAAGCATGGGCATCAGGGTGAAGACATTTTGGAAAATCCATCTTCCTTTTTCTCTAGAGAGCATATTGGGGTTCATTATAATGTTTGTATGATTCCTTCTAAGGCAAAAAAGTCAAACATGTCCAACTAAAACCAGCAACTCTCACAATTGAGGGCTGAACCTGATAAAATTGTAATTGGGTAATATTTAATAATTATAATTGGTTAATATTATATTAAAATCCATTAGAGCATAAATGGTGATAATATCTGATTTACTAAGTCAACACTAGAATAATACATATCATTATTTAAGCTTTTATGGATTCTGTTTCTACTTGAGTTTGACATTTCTGCTCAAGGGATATTTGAATATGTGCAACTTCCAGAAGCTACTTATAGACACTATACCATTGTCCCACTTGTTTCTTTGGTTGCAAATTTACTCTGCGTTGAACTCCTTTTCCAGACAAACACATGGATATGCCTGCGTAATGTTTCTGTAGGAGATCGGGTCCTTGGTCTCAAAACCTGTTTTCATAACACTAGAGTGAATAAATAATATGTAATTACAATGTCCTATCCAAAACAATTCATCTATTTTTTTGAAAGAAAGACTTTGCCATGTACAGAGTTTCTTTCCCCACAAACCAGTCCTTTTCTGTTATGCTCTTGTCTGTCCTCTGGTTAGGGAAAATGCAAAATGAGACAAAAATTAGTCTATTGATTTTTAGCATTGACTAGCCCTGCAATTGCCAACACCAGAATCCAACTGTGCCTATGTATTCATCTTTCATGATATACAAGTCTATAGTATCAAAAGGATAAATGGTGTTAATGAGATATCTCTCCTCCCTCCAGGCTTGGGAAGTTTAAAATATTTGGAAACAGCATAATTTCTCAAAACCAAACTAGCCTGATTTGTTCCTTCTACACAATTTAGTAGCTTCAGTTTACTTAAAGCTAGTAATACTCCTCCCTGCCCTGACCACAGTAATGGGATATTTAAAAGAACTGAAAACACAGAGTAATTTATCCAAAGCAATATGACCTGATTTCCTTTCTACTCAATTTAGTAGTTTGAGTTTACTTTAAACTAGTTTGCCTATATATATTTGAGATGATACCAGTTACATTTTTTTAACATCCTGAATTATTTTCCCATCAGTGGTACCTGTGGGAATTGGTTAAGATCAGTTGGCTATAATTGAAGGAATTATTAGAATTCTGGCACTCTTGCTATTTTCCTGATTGTCAAGATTTTAATTTTAAAAAGTTTAAGGTTAAAGATAGAGACCAAGTTTGAAATCTGCTCAACAGCTCACAGTGATTAAGCTTTAAAATGATGCAATTAACCTGCTTCATGAATTCTCCAAAATGACAGATCTTACCTTGAAAAAATAAAGATAGTTCTTGCAAAGTAGATATCTGATGATCCAGTGGTTAATTCTTCTGTACATTGTAGTGAGAAGCCTCTGCTTTTAAACTGTTCTCTATGTCTGTCATGTAAATATACCACTAAAAAGACCCTAAGGCCAATTCCTTCTGACCACTTCTCTCACTCACACCTCTCTTTGGTTTGACTTTTTTGCATTGTTTCCAACTCTACCATTACTTTTCTTAAAATGTCTCATGCATCTGTCCTCAGTTAATTCACAATTTCTAGGATCCCAGGTGAAATGCGAGTAGAACAAGTGATGGTAGGCCAAGGTTTGCCATTTACAATCCATGGGATCCTGAACAATTCATTTCACTTCTCAACTGAGGCAGTTGGGCTAAATAATCTCTTGGGTGACTTCTATCTTTTTCTAGGATGCTATAGTCCTAATTAAAAACAGCTAACATTAATATAATACCTCCCATGTGCTAAGCACCTGTGCTTTAATATACAGATTTCTTTACAAATATCTCATTTGATCCTCACAACTATCCAGCACAGATGAGAAAATTGAGGCAAACAGGTTAAATAACTTTCCCAGGATCACCCAGTTAGTAAGTATCTGAGAGTAGGTAAAGCATGCATAAGTTGATAAGCAGTTTTAGTTGTAGAAAGAATGATGTGAACCTGCCTATTCCTCCATTCATCTGGAAGTGTTTCCTGAAAAATTTTAAAAATGTATCCTAGTGATTATGATTATCCTAGGTTAGAGAAGATTTATAAATAATCATTTATTGATTGAATAGGGCAATATTCTAGATTCAAAGGGAGGACATCAATATATGTTGTCTAGGTCCTGAAGGGGGAGTTGGAAAAATAGCTGATCAGGAATCCCAGCAAATGAACAGGCATGGATGGGCTATAGTTTGTACAATGAGTAGTTGATTTCTCACAATAGTGATACCACAGGTCCATCCTAGGCCAAGTCCCAGGGATAGTTAAGCCAAAGATGAATTAATCCTTTCCTTCAAGGATATGAACACATTCAAGGTCAGGACATATAATACCCTAATGATCTTAGTAAATTGAAAGCCACATATTTCAGAAATCTTAGTTCACTGGAATCATTAATATATCACTTTGATGCTTTATTATTTGCAATTACCTTTCATACAACTAATCTCATTTGATCGTCAAAACAGCACTAAGGGTTAGATAGAATAGATATCATTGTTCCTATTTAGCATGTCAACAAATTGAAACTTAGAAAGTTTAAGTGAGTTGCTTATGGTCATGCTGCTAATAAGTATTAGGGCAGAGGGGTGAGAGGAGAAATTGAACATAAGTTTCTTCTAACCTACATTTTGGAAAAGCTAGAAAGGTATCATTATCCACCATGGTTATACACATAGTAAGTGGCAAAGCTGGTATTAGCATCCAAGGATTCTGGCACCTATGTAGCCCTATGTCCTTGACACTAGAAACATACTATATCTTTGGTCAGAAGTTATATTATAAAGGAAAAATCAGAAGTCTCCAGGAAAGGTACAGCCTCCTTGGCTTTGTTTCTCATCTACTATACTATTCCCTTCTCTCTGTTTAGACAAAATTCTGATGAGTAATAAATACTGAATAAGAATAGAACATTAGCTGATCTTCAGCAAGTTTAGAGCAGCATGACCATGGAAAGTATACCCTAATAAAAGGAAAAATGGAAAAAAGAGACTGTCAATCTCCTTGGTATATGTTTTAATTATTTTAAGTGCAACTGATTGTAATTTTATGAATTAGGAAGTTAAATATAATATCAGATGAAGTATTAACAAAATTAGAACAACATGGGAATGAGAATTATATAAAATATCAACCTAGGACACAGATTGTTTAAAATGGTCTGTCTTACAAACACCACCATACAATCAAGATTATAAGGAAAGCAAAAAATTTCAAAAGACTTTTTGCAACAAGTATCTCTGATAAAGGCCTCATTTCTCAGGTATATAGAGAACTGAGTCAAATTTATAAAAATACGAGTCATTCCCCAATTGATAAATGGTCAAAGGATATGAAGAGGCAGTTTTCAGACAAAGGAATCAAAGATATCTATAGTTATTTGAAAGAAAAAAGGTCTAAATCACTATTGATCAGAGAAATGCAAATTAAAGCATCTCTGAGGTATCACTTCAAACCTATCAGAGTGGCATATATATATATATATATATGTAATATTGGGTGTTGGAGTGGATGTGGAAAAACTGGGATGCTATTTCACTGTTAATGGAGTTGTGAAAAGATCCAAACATTCTGGAGAACAATTTGGAATAATGCCCAAAGGGCTATAGAACTGTGCACACCCTTTGATCCAGCAATAACATTTCTAGGTTTATATCCCAAAGATATCCCCCCAAAAATATAAAAAAAATCTATTTGTTCAAAAATATTTATAGCAGCTCTTTTTGTGGTGACTAAGAATTGGAAATCAAAGGAATGCCCATTAATTGAGGAATGGCTAAACAAGCTGTGGTATATGATGGTGATAGAATGTTATTGTGCTATAAGAAATGATAAGCATGATGATTTCAGAAAGGCCTGGAAAGACTTGTATGAACTAATGTATAGTGAAGTGAGCAGAAACAAGAATGTTTACACAGAGACAGCAATATTATTTGATGAACTGTGAATGACAACTATTCTCAGCAATACAATGATCCAAGACAATCCCAAAGGACTAATTATGAGGCATACTATCTACCTCCAAAGAAAGAATTGATATTGTTTGAACACAGACTGAAGCATGCTATTTTTCAATTACTTTCATTTTTTTTCTTTTTTTCAAGTTTTCTGGTACAAAATTACTAATATGGTAATATTTTGAATAATTGCACATGTACGAGCCACATCTGATTGCTTTCCATCTCAAGGAGGGGAAAGGGGAGGGAAAGAAGGAGGGATAAAATTTAAAAATCAAAACCATAAAAAATGTTTTTATTAAAAAACAAACACACAAACCAACAAAAAACAACAACAAAGTTATCTCAGGCACTTGTAGGCATCAGAAAAGTCCTCCTATAGCAGGTCATGCTTGTCCTGGGCTTGGAATAAACCTGTAGTTTATAAGAAGGAGTGTGTTACAGGTATGAAGGAGACTCTGTGCAAAGGAATAGATAGGGAAGATAGAATAATACTGTGTATGAGGAATTGATTCATATGAAGAACAGTTGTATATGAGTTCAGTTTATATGATAAGAGTGCATAAAGGGAATTAAAACACTGCTGGTCTGGAAAGGGAAACTGGAATCACATTGTGAATAACTTTAATTTTTAAATAGAAAAAGTTTGTATTTTATCTTAGAACCAATGTGGAAATTCTAGTTTTGAAGGTGAGTACATGGCCCAAAGTGGGCTTTAGGAAGAGAATGAAAGAGTAAGCATGATGTAGAAGAAGCAAAGACCAAAGGAAATCTTACCTCTACTATCAGATCTTGCCTTGTCCACTTACTAGAGAGGAACACACATTTAGAATGTTCACTGGCCTTTCAGATTAGTAAGCAAATGAAGAAATAACTGAATCATAATGAAACAAATATTAAGTTCTTATTATTTGCCATGGACTGTGCTAAGGACTAGGGATATAAGGGCAAAAGCAGAGACAGTCCTTGCCAGCAAGGAATCTACATCTTTGTTCATCTTCATATTAAAGAGTTCTCAAATTTTCAAATTTTTTATTTTACAAGCCTGGCTATAGTTTTCAGAGAAACACTCTAGCTGTAGTGGCTATATGTTAGAGAGATCAGGTACTCATCTTGAAGAACCAGACTGAGCTTCAGATAATTCTTAGTTGTGTGACTCTGGGCAAGTCACTTAACAGCTCTCAATCTCAAGTTTCTCAAGTGTAAAAGAGGGATAGTAATAACACTTACCTCGTAGAGTTGTTGTAAGGTTTAATTAAGATAATGAATGTAAATTGCATTGCAAACCTTTCTTAAGGTGCTATATAAATGTGAACTATTATACTTTTTCTTCCCTGACCTGTGATTTCTGTAGTTTATAGTGTAATTAGCTTTGTCTGTTTTTTTAAAAAAATAATATTCTTTCATATTTTTAAAAGAAACCATTTTCTTTAAAATCAAGAAATATACTTTTGTTATTTTACATCAGGGAGAGTCTGAAGAGAGAAGAAAAATTGTGTGGTATGTTCTAATTAAGGTGGGAAAAATAAAACAAGCTAAGAATCAGGAGAATTGAGTCCTGAACTTCTAGCTGTATGATTTGGAACAAGTCTCTGTTGCTCAGTTTCCTTATCTGTCAGAGAGTTAATAATAATACAGAACAAGTTTTGTGAAAATAATCCAATTAGATTCAACAATTTTTTATTAAATGCCTTCTGGGTATAAAAGATAAAATAGTATTGACATATTAGGGATTGGTATAACATATTTATATTAAAATACATATAAAATATATTAAAATCATTATAATGTGAAAAGAATGAAGCTGCCAATGATGGCGGAGAGGAATCAGCAAGCTGCCTGAGCTCTCCTTCTGTTCCTTCAAAAAAGAATATTAAATCAAGCCTCTGGACAGATTCTGAAACTACAGAACCTGCAAAGAGGCAGAGAGACACAGTCTTCCAACCAGAGATAATTTAGAAGACTTAAGGAAAAGGTCGGTCTGACTCGGGCAAAAGGGACGCCCAGTGCAGGGCAGCAACACAGTGCCGAGGGGGTCAGGGCAAGTCAGCAGGAGCTGTGGGCCACAGCCGAAAAACTGAGGCCCCTGGAACCTGGCTCAAAAATCTGGAGGGCCAGTAGGACAGTGGAAAAACCTGCCTGCACTAGCCGAGAGGTCAAGTTGCCAGCTGTAGGGCCACGAACAGGACAGGCGCGACTTAGGCCCACTGATCTAGTGCACTCAGATAGGAAGTGCAGGGGGGCAAACTGTACACATTATAAAGGTCTCAGAGTAAAAAACTGGTCACACAGCACCTATACCCCTGCACAAGAAGCCCAAAACAGGGACCCTGGTGCCCCCAGAGCAGACCTCAACTTAAAATATAAATAAATAAGCTGCAATAATGAGTAAGAAGCAGAAAAGAGCCCTCTCCATTGAGAGCTTCTGTATCAATAGGGAAGAAGCAAACACAAACTCAGACGAGGATAATACCCTCAAATTGCCTACATGTGAAGCCTCACAAGGGAAAGTGAACTGGTATCAAGAACAAAAAGTCTTCCTGGAAGAGCTCAAAAAGGATTTTAAAAATCAATTGAGAGAGGTAGAAGAAAAAATAGGGAGAGAAATGAAAGCAAAACAAGAAAATTATGAAAAAAGAATCATCAGCTTAGAAAAGGAAGCAGAAAGATTGACTGCAGAAAACAATTCCTTAAAAAATTCATCTGGCCAAATGGAAAAAAAAGGTGGATAGATTCACTGAAGAAAACAATGCCTTAAAAAATTCATTTGGCCAAATGGAAAAAAAGGTGTATAATCTCACTGAAGAAAACAATGCCCTAAAATTTTCATTTGGCCAAATGGAAAAAAATGTGCATAATCTCACTGAAGAAAACAATGCTTTAAAAATTTAAATTGGACAGTTGGAAGATAACGAATCCATGAGACACCAGGAATCAGTCAAGCAGGAACAAAAGAATGAAAAAATAGAAGAAAATGTGAAATACCTCACTGGAAAGACAACTGATCTGGAAAACAGATCCAGGAGAGACAATTTGAGAATCATTGGAATGCCTGAAAGCCATGACCAGAAAAAGAATCTAGACACCATATTCCCGGAAATTATTAAGGAGAACTGCTAGAATCACAGGATAAAATCATCATTGAAAGAATCCGCCAATCATTTCCTGCAAGAGACCCCAAAAGGAAAACTCCAAGGAATATTGTAGCCAAATTCCAAAATTATCAGGTGAAGGAGAAAATACTCCAAGCAGCCAGAAAGAAGCAATTTAAATATCATGGAGCCACAGTCAGGATTACTCAAGACCTGGAAGCTTCAACATTAAAGGTCTGCAAGGCTTGGAATATGATATTGCAGAAGGCAAAGGAGCTTGGATTGCAGCCAAGAATCTATCACCCAGCACTCTCTTTCAGGGGAAAAGATAGACATTCAATGACATTGGGGACTTTAACATTTCCTGATGAAAAGACCCAAACTGAATAGAAAATTTGATCTTAACGTACAAGACTCCAGAGAAGTTTAAAAAGGTAAACAGAGGGGGGAAAAAAAGTTACTCAATTAGATTAAACTGTTTACATCCCTACACAGGAAGATAATACCCATAACTCTCTTTTTTTTTTTTTTTTTTTTTTAGTGAGGCAGTTGGGGTTAAGTGACTTGCCCAGGGTCACACAGCTAGTAAGTGTTAAGTGTCTGAGGCCAGATTTGAACTCAGGTACTCCTGACTCCAGGGCCGGTGCTCTATCCACTGCACCACCTAGCTGCCCTCATACTCATAACTCTTAAGAACTGTAAATGTATTTGGGCAGAGAGAAGGACATTATACTGAGGGTATAAATATAAATAGTCTTTGATGTGATGATACAAAGAAAATTAAGGGGTTAAAAAGGGAGTCTATGGGGAGGAGAGGAAAGGGGAGGTGGAATGGGGTGAATTATATCATATGAAGAGGTGAAAAAAAAAAACCTATTACAATAGAGGGAAAGAAAGGAGGGATGAACATTGTTTCAAGCCTAATCTCATTAGATTTAATTCAAAGAGGGAATAACATATATGTTCATTGTGATAAAGAAACTTAGCTCGTTCTTTAGGGAAGCAAAAGGGAAAGGGAAAAGGGGGAGACTGATAGAAGCGAGGACAAAAGCAAGGGAGAAAAGGATAAAGAAAGAGAGGGGAGTGATAAGAAGGGAGGGCAGATTGGGGGAGGCAGGGGTAAGAAGTAAAACATTGGTGAGGAGGAATAGGGTGAAAGAAGGGGGAAAAGTACAAAAGGGGTAAATAGAATGGACGGGAATAGACAGTAATAATAACTGTGAATGTCAATGGGATGAACTCTGCTATAAAACGGAAGCAAATTGCAGAGTGGATTAAAAAACAGAATCCTACAATATGTTGTTTACAAGAAACACATTTGAAGCAGAGAGATACACACAGAGTAAAGGTAAAAGGCTGGAGCAGAATATATTATGCTTCAGCTAAAGTAAAAAAAGCAGGGGTACCAATTCTTATCTCAGACAAAGCACAGGCAAAAATAGATCTCATTAAAAGAGATAAGGAAGGAAACTTCATCTTGCTAAATGGTACTATATATAATGAAGTAATATCAATATTAAATATGTATGCACCAAGTGGTATAGCCTCCAAATTCTTAGAGGAGAAGTTAAATAAGTTACAAGAGGAATTAGACAGTAATACTACACTAGTGGGGGATCTGAATCTCCCCCTCTCAGAATTAGATAAATCTAGCCAAAAAATAAAGAAGTGAAAGAGGTGAATAGATTACTAGAAAAGTTAGTCATGATAGATGTCTGGAGAAAATTGAATGGGGATAGAAAGAATATACCATTTTCTCAGCAGTACATGGCACATTTTCAAAAATTGACCATGTATTAGGGCACAAAAACATCATAGTCAAATGTAGAAAGGCAGAAATCGTAAATGCATCCTTCTCAGATCATGATGCAATAAAAATTATATGTAAGAAATAGCCATGGAAAAGTAGACTGAAAAACAATGAAAATAAAGAATTTCATTCTAAAGAATGAATGGGCCAAACAACAAATCATAGAAACAATAATATCATCCAAGAGAATGACAATAATGAGACAACATACCAAAATCTATGGGATGCAGCCAAAGCAGTGTTTAGGGGAAAATTTATAGTTCTAAATGCTTACATGAATAAAAAAGAGAAAGAGGAGATTAATGAATTGGGCATGCAACTTAAAAAGCTAGAAAAAGTACAAATTAGAAATCCCCAATTAGATACTAAACTAGAAATCCTGAAAATTAAAGGAGAAATTAATAAGATTGAAAGCAAAAAAGAAACTATAGAATTAATCAATAAAACTAAGAGGTGGTTTTAAGAAAAAACAATAAAATAGATGAAATATTGGTTAATTTGATTTAAAAAAAGAAAGAAGAAAAACAAATTACCAGTATCAAAAATGAAAAGGGTGATGTTACCACCAATGAAGTGGAAATTAGATCAATAATTAGGAATTATTTGGCACAACTGTATGCCAATAAATTTGACAATCTAAATGAAATGGATGAATATTTACCAAAATACAAACTGCCCAGGTTAACTGAAGATGAAATAAAATCCTTAAATAAACCCATATTAGAAAAAGAAATTGAACAAGCCATTAATGAACTCCCTAAGAAAAAATCCATAGGGCCAGATGGATTTATGGGGGAATTTTACCAAACATTTAAAGAACAATTAATTCCAATATTATACAAATTATTTGGAAAAATAGGTGAAGAAGGAGTTCTACCAAATTCGTTTTATGACACAAATATGGTGGTGATACCAAAACCAGGCAAAGCAAAAACAGAGAAAGAAAATTATAGACCAATTTCCCTAATGAATATTGATGCTAAAATTTTAAATAAGATATTAGCAAGGAGATTACAGCAAGTGATCACCAGGATAATACACTATGACCAGGTGGGATTTATACCAGGAATGCAGGGCTGGTTCAACATTAGGAAAACTATTAACATGATCAACCACATCAATAAGGAAACTAACCAAAATCATATGATTATCTCAATAGATGCAGAGAAAGCTTTTGAAAAAATACAACACCCATTCCTAATAAAAACACTAGAGAGTTTAGGAATAGGTGGAGCTTTCCTTAAAATAATAAACAGTATCTACCTAAAGCCATCAGCAAGTATTATATGCAGTGGAGATAAATTAGAGGCCTTACCAATAAGATCAGGGGTGAAACAGGGATGTCCATTATCACCCCTATTATTTAATATTGTCCTAGAAATGTAAGCTTTAGCAATCAGAGAAGAGAAAGGAATTAAAGGAATTAGAATAGGCAAGGAGGAAACAAAACGATCACTCTTTGCAGATGATATGATGATATACTTAAAGAATCCTAGAGAATCAACTCAAAAATTTCTTGAAACAATTAACAACTTTAGCAAAGTACCAGGATATAAAATAAATCCACATAAATCATCAGCATTTTTATACATGACCAACAAAGTCCAGCAGCAAGAGATGGAAAGAGAAATTCCATTTAAAGTAACGGTAGATAATATAAAATACTTGGGAGTCTACTTGCCAAGACAAACCCAGGCACTCTATGAACACAACTACCAAACACTCTTCACACAAATCAAATCAGATCTAAATAATTGGAACGATATCAATTTCTCATGGATAGGCAGAGCTAATATAGTAAAAATGACAATACTGCCTAAATTAATTTACTTATTCAGTGCCATACCAATCAGACTACCTAAAAATTATTTTATAGAGCTAGAAAAAATAATAACAAAATTCATCTGGAAAAACAAAAAATCAAGAATATCCAGGGAAATCATGAACAAAAATGCACAGGAAGGTGGGTTAACGGTACCAAACCTGGAACTTTACTATAAAGCGGCAGTCATCAAAACTATCTGGTACTGGCTAAGAAATAGGGTGGAGGATCAATAGAATAGGCTAGGCACAGGAAACACAGTAGTAAATGACACTAGTAATGTAGTGTTTGACAAACCCAAAGACTCCAGCTTCTGGGATAGGAACTCAGTATTTGACAAAAACTGCTGGGAAAAGTGGAAGATAGTATGGCAGAAATTAGGCATAGACCAACATCTTACACCTTATACTAAAATAAGGTCAAATTGGATACATGATTTAGACATAAGAAGTAAATACCATAGGTAAATTAGGAGAGAAAGGAATAGTCTACCTTTCAGATCTTTGGAAGGAAAAACATTTTATGACCAAACAAGGGATAGAGAATATTATAAAATGCAAAATAGATGATTTTGGTTACATTAAATTAAAAAAAAATTGTACAAACAGAAGAAATGCATCCAAAATTAGAAGGGAGGCAGAAAGCTGGGAAACAATTTTATGGCCAGTACTTCTGATAAAGGCCTCATTTCTAAAATATATAGGGAACTAAATCAAATTTATAAGAATCTAAGTCATTCCCCAATTGAGAAATGGTCAAAGGATATGAACAGGCAGTTTTCTGATGAAGAAACCAAGGCTATCTATTCCCATATGAAAAAATGCTCTAAATCTCTAATGATTAGTGAGATGCAAATTAAAACAACTCTGAGGTACCACCTGACACCTATCAGATTGGCTAAAATGACAAAAAAGGAAAATAATAAATGTTGGAGAAGCTGTGGGAAAATGGGAACACTAATGTATTGTTGGTGGAGCTGTGAACTGATCCAACTATTCTGGAGAGCAATTTGGAATTATGCCCAAAGGGCGATAAAGTTGTGCATACCCTTTGACCCAGCAATACCACCTTTGGGTCTTTTTCCCAAAGAGATCATGGAAAAGGGAGAGGGAGCTACATTTACAAAAATATTTATATGCTCTGTACATGGTGGCAAGGAATTGGAAGTTGAGGGGATGCCCACCAATTGGGGAATGGCTGGACAAGTTGTGGTATATGAATGCAATGGAATACTATTATTCTGTAAGAAATGATGGTCAGGAGGAATTCAGAGAAACCTGGAGGGTCTTGCATGGGCTGATGATGGATGAGATGGGCAGAACCAGAAAAACATTGTACACAGTGTCATCAACATTGTGTATTGATCTACTGTTATGGACTATATTCTTCTCACCAATTCGATGGTACAGAAGAGTACCAGGGAACTCATGATAGAAGAAGATCTCCAAATTCAGGGAAAAAAAAAACTGTGTAGTATAATATATATATATATATATATATATATATATATATATATATATATATATATATATATATATATATATATATATCAGGTTGCCTTTTGTCTAGGGGAGGGGGGAGGGAGGGCAGGATGGGAGAAAAATCTGAAATTGGAAAACTTGTATAAACAAAAGTTGAGAACTATCTTTACATGTAACGGGGAAAAATAATAAAATACTTTTTAAAAAAATAAAAATAAATAAATTCATTGTAATGATGGAAGTGAAAGAGAAAGGATGAAATGGAACTTCAAAATAGATTGCTTTTTCTCTTCTCTCCCTTTCTCTCAGTCACTTTAGAGGACTGAATGTTCTGTTGACAATCAATCTATCGACAGGCATTTAAAACCATTATTAGGTCATTAGAAGAAAAACATTGGACTCTTGTGGGTGTCACAAAGAATGATGGTTTAGAAACAAAATTAAGCCCCAGGCAGTTTTATTTGATTTCTACCTGGTTAAAAGAAGAAATAAAGGTTAGAGAAAGCATGAAAAGAAAGTACTGGCATTCCAGAAATTCATTTATAAATAAGAAGGTTGTTTCAATGGGAAATTTGACCTGATTTCCAATGATTTCAATGGGGGAAAGTTCTCAGATGAGGCTAATCAACGATGGAAGTCCTTCCCAGCCCATTCAAACCTAGACACTACTAGGCCCCAGAAAATAGCATGGGAAAGGGCACTCTCTCTGTCCAGAACCCATAATATTTCTCATTCCTACAAAGGCCTCTTCACTTTTTCTCTTTGGGGGCTGGACTGGACAATACCCCAGCAATCTCTATCTCCATGAAACATCTCAAAGTCTCATATAATCTTTCCTTCCTTTAATCAAGGACATAACCGTTTCCAACCTCTGGTCATGGGGTGGCCTTAACCACTTATATCACTACAATCTTTCTGGGAAGGTAAAAGGAACTGTCATTACTAAGTACCCTGACAATACTTATTCCCTTAAGGACCACTGGAAATTAACATCTATCTTGTTGTATGCAATAGAACCCCTTCCCTTTGTCCTGCTGCAGCCTAAGAATCATTAATTCCTTCCATTCTCCCAGAACCTAAAACCTATCATAGGTGTCATGTGGGGTAGCTAAGTGACCCAGTAGATAGAGTGATGGGCCTGAAATCAGGAAGACTCATTTTCCAAAGTTCAATTCCGGTCCCATATAATTACTAGCTGTGTGACCTTAGGGAAGTCACTTAACCCTGTTTGCCTCATTTTCATCTATAAAATGAGCTGGAGAAGGAAATGGCAAACCACTGCAGTATCTTTCCTGAGAACACCCCAACTGTGGTCTCAAAAAGTCGCACATAACAGAAACAACTGAACAACATCAGAATTATTTATCTCCTTCAAATAGAATGGCTATTCCTTGAAACTAGATGCTGTCTCACTTTTGTATGTTTCCCAAGAGCTTAACAGAGTGCTTGACACAGGGTAAATGCTTTATAAATTCTTTATTTTTAAATTCACTGATTCATTAGTTAATATTCATACTGTGGCTGAAGCCGAGTACTAATCTTGGATTTTGTGCCGTAGGATTTGGATATGCAATAAAGGATAAAGGAGGAAGAAAATTATCTACCTTTTTAACCAAGTTTAAGGCTGGTTCTTATCAGAATTGAGGAAAGAGTCAAGTCTATATTTGTCATGCTCTTCCTTTTATTTTTTAACCCTTCCCACTGCCTAATGCATCTCTTTCAAGACTTTAGTGCCGTCATGTTACCCTAAGACCTTTACCTGCAAAAACAAAATAGTAAATAAATAAGCAAAAACAAATGAACAAATAAAGAAATAAGTGCATGTGTGTATGTATACACATATATGTATCTATATAGAAACATATATGTGTGAATATGTATACCTAAATACCTAAATAATGTAAGATATGTCAACTTTTTTGAACTTCTGTCTCTCTATTTCTAAAGCCTTTAATATGCTAAAAGATTGGCCTTTGTATGTTTGTTTAATTTTATTTTTCTTAAAATGATTCTATACAATCACAGAGAAATGGGTTTACCCTGATAGTCGTGGAAAAATAGGAGCAAGATACACTGTTACTTTTTGATGTATATGTTGTTTTTTTTAAAGTTGCTTGTTTACAAGTCAGTAAATGTCTTCAGGATAAAACTTTGATTAGTCAAGCCAATTGACCATGATAACCAAATTTTATTTTTTTCTATCCCGCTTGAGCAAAAAAATGTGAGGCAAGCGTGTTTTGGGGGGAGGTTGTTTATATTGTTTTCATAATTGCTTTTGTTTTTCCTTTTTTTTTTTTGGTAGGGCAATTGGGGTCAAGTGACTTGCCTAGGGTCACACAGCTAGTAAGTGTCAAGTGTCTGATGCTGGATTTGAACTCAGGTCCTCCTGAATCCAGGGCCGGTGCTTTATCCACTGCACCACCTAGCTGCCCCTTGTTTTTCCTTTTTAAATATTTGTAACAAAAGATGGCTTAATGCATGAGGAAGAAGGTAGGAATACATTCAGAAATTAAAGTGAAAAGACAAGAAAGATATTAAGAAAAATACAATCAAATCAGGCATATAATAAGAAAATATAATGCTGTAAATGATGTATCAAAATAATTTTCTAGAGGAAATCCTATGGGTATTGTGCTTGCTCCCCAGTCTCCTTTTGCTGCTCCTATTATATTCTTCATCTAAAATTCTAGACAGTGGCTAGCAATGCCCAGAATGGTAATACTGAGGTTCTAAAAGAACTTTAACCATAAAGAAAAATTTAAGTGTGTTCATTAAATTGCCTTTAGCAAAAAAAAAAAAAATAAAAAGCATTGAGATAGTTTTGAAAAAGTAAATTGAAAACAATTTAAAAAATAAGAAAAATAATTAAGACCATAATCTTTTCATGCTAACATTGCCTTATCTTGAATTATGAATTATATACTTTCTGATCATTCTAATTTTCAAATTCTTCCCATATATATAATATATATGTACACATATGTACATATGTACTTATATAATATATATATGTGTGTGTGTGTACTTAAATCTAAAACTGAGATTACAAAAATATAGTCACCTATACTCTTTTATCAGATTTAAGAAGTGAGAATTCTTATTTCAGGTTTTTTTGTTTAGTTTTGTGTGCGTGTGTGTGTGTGTGTGTGTGTGATCTATTTGTTCTGCACTCTCTGATCTGTCTTATTTTCTTTGTCTTTCAGATGGCATGCCTTTTACATGGTGGATTGGAAGGGCCAATGAAAGACACCCCTATTGGGGAGGTTCTCTTCCTGGAGTTCAACAATGCGCATGTGGGCTGGAGGAGAGTTGTGTGGACATGAGACACTTCTGTAATTGTGATGCAGATAGAGAAGAATGGTAAGAGGGTTATTTGCTTATATTTCTAATTTTGACAGGAGCCTTGGCTGTGAAACCTAACATAAGATACTGCTAAAATGGGGCAGCTATGTGGTGCAGTGGATAAAGCACCAGCCCTGGATTCAGAAGGAACTGAGTTCAAATCCCTCCTCAGACACTTGATACTTACTAGCTGTGTGACCCTGGGCAAGTCACCAAAAAAAAAAAAAGATACCAAATACTGCGAAAATTTAGATTCTGCATCCTTAGTTTTAAAACTTCTTAAAGAATTGCCAGTTCCTGTGATTGTTCACAATTATTAATGAAGCTTACAACTCAAAGAAAGTACACTGTAAAAATTAAATATTTTTTTCTTGGTATTCTGAAGCTTTCCCATTGTTCAGTATAATATTTGAACATGGTTCTGTTATGAGTATTTGAGAATATTTATCTCTTTGTGGTTTAGATCTGCCTTCTATACCATGTGAAGCATGGATATTGGGTTTTCGTTTGTTTTTAATTTTTAAAGGAATTGCTATGTATTTTTTATATATTTTTCCTTGACCAATGACATTGTGTAATTTAAGATTCTAAATGTGGATTCTAATGTGTTCCCCCAGTTTGGGGGAAACTGACTAAAAATCACTGATAAAACGAGTTTAGGTTTTTAAGGGTTTATTGGAAAATAGAAAGAAAAAGATTGAGAACAGAATTCTAACAGTCTGGCATTCCTATCTTTCCTCAAATCTCCTGTGAAGTCCTCTGCCGCCACCACCATCAAGTCCGGAAGCCAAAAAAGGCCCGCGCTCTCTGCGCAGGCTCCCTTTCCTCCTTCCTGTCTCCTCCCAGACCATAGGAGGCTCCTCCAGTTGATTGGCTGGTAGACTTGATAGACAGCACCCATGAGCAAGCGTCATTTCCTGACGCCAAGGAAAAGCCACAATGCCTCTGAGGCATTTTCCTCATGGTGGAGCTCTCCACAGCAAGTCTCCAGTAGGTGGCGTCATTCCAATCATTACAGTCCCCCCTGTTGTTCCTCAAGAAACAAAATGTTTCCTTGACGGAACAGTAAAAAGAATATAATAACTATTGCTAACTAATAATATGTGAACAATAATATAGAAAAGGAAGAGAGAAAAGTTTTGTCCAGAGGGGCGATTTTTTTTTTTTTTTCCTCATGAACCGACGCTTTGACATTAGTCTTGCAAAGGGAGGGCCTCTGCAGAGGGTACATGTTACAGATGATGTATATTATAACAGAAAGGAGATAGTAAAAACTAACAAAGCAAAACAGTTCATATAAAGTCTTTGAGTTCTCTTGTCTTCTTGAAGTGGTAAGATGTCATCAGGAGGAAACTGGACTCTGGTCTGGAAAGCTGGATTCTCTTCTTTAACTGTTTGAATTGCTGTATTTTTACTAAACCTTAGCATAGCATTGTCAATGATCAAATTAATAAATTCCATTACATTCCTTCCTTTATATGGTTAGACTTGTAATAGAGGGTTGAGGTAGTTATGCAATGTGTAACACTTTTTACCACCATGTGTCTGGATCAAAGCCAAATTTAGTATGTGTTCATGACACCTGAAAATGTTATGGAAAGGTTATCATACCATATCTCATGGTTCCGAGACAGCCAGTGATTGTGCTAGGCCACAGGTGAGTTCAACTGAGTGAGATAAAAAGATAATTAAGTTCAGTTAAATTAGGTTAAATTAGGAGGGAGAGAGGATGAATACTGGACTGTGCCTAGTAATTGTGCTCTACATAGTCACCATCATAAGCAAACCATGGACTTACATATACCTGTCTCTCCTTTTGTTGCACATATATTCTCTACAGGGCCTGCATCAGAGTTCACAGCAAATTAGTCTCTGAAATGATAAGTTTCCATACTTCCAAAATCTCATTAATTTCACCAAAGACAGTATGATGGTAAAAATGCGTGCTATGCTGCATAACTGAGAATATATTAGTGATATATACAATAATTCCAAACCATACCCAGAGTATGATGACATATAAATAATAAATGAATGTAAATAGCTGATTACATTAGACATTATCACATAATCTTCTTTTAGCTAGTAAACCACATCATCTTATACATGAATTCTCTAGTATAACAGTAGCAGATACTTAAAGTGGTGATTAATTTTTCAAAAAGAAATAAGATTTCAATATTCAATGTTTTCAGTGAGGTATCAAGCAATAGGGTTCAATAACCCTTTCTGGTCTTTTTTAGTTAAACAGAACAACATAAAAGAGAAGAAAAAATAAATAAATAAAACAAAACTCATTAGAACTCATGGTTCTCTCAAAAAGAAAGAGTAAAAAAAAAGAATTCTGGTAGCTTCTGAGGCCCGATAGCCTCACCCACAGCATATACTTAAAATGTCTTTGAATAATCACTTAGTTTATAAAATTTAGTTTTAAAGAAAAGCAAAAGAAACAAAAGTCAAGAAACAAAGCAAAACCAAAAATAAAAATAAAAAACAAAAGATTCGCTAAGCACCCTTTTGTGCTTTTAAAGAACTTAAAGGTGTGGTGAATTCCAGGTTTTTTTAGTGCCTTTCAAAAGTCAAAACAAAAGAATTTTTAAAAAATAGTTGAGGTGGGCCAGAAAACTAGGCCATGTGCTTCAGTGCTTTTGCCTGTAGAAGGAAATGCTTGTTAAATTATAAGGTATTTAAGCTGCTAGAGTTTGGGGTATGCCACATTGTTTTAACTGGTTCCCCAATTCTCTGCAAGCCAAAGTGGCAGGGGTTTCTGAATTGTCATTGATCTTTCTAATGCTGTCATAATGTTCTTTATGGTAGAAAATGTGGAGTTCTCTAGCATCAGTTTTGTCTGTGCCACTGATTTTCAATAAAGGCTGATTTAATTGATGAACCACAACATTCAGCTGATGCTGCTTAGCAAATGCTACAATTGTATCATTTCCTCCCCACTTTCCAAATTTCTTTAATTCATCAACATATTCTTCAAAAGGGGAGTCATTTACTATAAAAGACTCAAACTCTTGTCTATGGTTAATCATATAAGAAGCAGCTTCTTGTCTGTGTCTGAGATGATTTCTACAGTGACCTTCTAGCTGGTCTGCTAAAGCCCTAAAAAGGCAATTTCCGTCTCCTAATACTTTACGAAGACTGAGTCCCAAAGCATTTAACTGATCAGTGGGATTATCAAATGGGAACTGCCTATTTCCTCTGAATTCTCTTTGCTCTTTAACAGTTGCTATCGTTAGGGTTTTTAGCTTTTTAGCATCTACCTCAGGTCTATCTGAAATCTCTTCACCTATGAATGGTGCAGGCTTTATATGAGAGCAATGAATCCATGAGTCTTTTTCACCAATTTTAATGGCAGTAGGAGTTGTCAATAATACCTGAAAAGGTCCTTCCCAGGCAGGTTGGGTTCCACTGGTTCTCTGAAAATTCTTTACATATATTTTATCTCCTGGGTTGAAGTTATGCAATGAAAAGTCTAATGGGCCTGCCTGGACCACAGCTCCTGCCTCATGGAGTTCACGTAGCCTGGTCTGTAATTCCTGTATATAGGAGGCAACAGAAGTATCACCTCCCACCAGTGATGTATAAACTGGGGAAAAAGTTTTAGCTTGGATAGGAGGGTGACCAAAAAGCATTTCATAAGGAGATATATGAAGTTCTCCCCTTGGTCTACTTCGTAGATAGAATAATGCCAATGGTAGAACATCAGGCCATTTCAAATGGGTTTCAGTACATAATTTGCCAATCATGCTCTTAAGCTCTTTATTCATACGTTCAACTTGGCCTGAACTTTGTGGATGGTAGGGCGTGTGGAATTTTGGAGTCACTCCCAAGAAAGAGTAGATTTGGGATAAAATCGAATCAGTGAAATGTGTGCCTTTGTCAGAATCGATGCGGGCTGGTGGGCCAAAACGAGGTACTATCTCTTTAAGAAGAATTTTGGCAACAAAGGCAGCTGTGGCTCGGGGGCTGGGAAAGGCCTCCACCCACCGAGTGAGCTGATCAACTATAACAAGGCAAAATTTATAATGTCCTGCTTTTGGCATAGTAATATAATCAATTTGTAAGTGCTCAAAAGGTGTATATGCTAGAGGACGCCCTCCATAAGCTTTGGCCTTAAAAGCATACTGATTATAAGACTGACATGTGGAACAGCCCGAGCAGATTCGAGATGCTGTATTAGTTACACCTGGTGCTATCCAGGTTCTCTTAATAGAGTCTACAATGCCTTGTGTACCAAAATGGCCTTTTCTGTGAACAGAGAGGCATACCTGGTGGTAGAATTTCCGGGGAAGAAATGGCTTACCTTCCGGAGACACCCAGATGCCATTGATCTGTTTCGCCTTAAATTTCTTTTTCCACTTTTCTACTTCAGAATCGTCATAGGTTAGGTTGGAAGGAATATCCTCAGAAGGTGAAAGGTTAAATACATGTTCAGGAGCTTCTAATGCAGCAAGCTTGGCTGCAGAATCGGCTTGTGCATTTCCCTTTGAAACAGGATCACTATTCCCTGTGTGGGCAGGGCAATGTACAACAGCTAGGGAAGAAGGCAGTTTCAGGGCATCTAAGAGGTCCTTGATAAGGTCCCCATTGGCAATAGCCTTGCCCGAGGATGTTAGAAAGCCTCGTTGACGCCAAATCATACCAATAAAGTGGCATATGCCAAAGCCATATTTCGAGTCAGTAAAAATAGTGGCACTCTTACCTTTGGCTATATTACAGGCCTGTGTAAGAGCCACAAGTTCAGCAGCCTGTGCACTAAAATGGCAAGGCAGAGAAGCTGCCCAGAGGGTGTCATAATCAGAAACTACAGCAGCTCCAGTAAAACGGGTTCCCTCTCTCATAAATGAGGAACCATCTGTATAGAGGACAAGATCAGGATTTTCTAAAGGTGTATCAAAAAGATCATCACGGGGTTTTTCAGCCATATCAACTAAAGAAGCACAGTCATGCAACGGTTCCCCCGAGAATGGTAAATTAGGGAGTAGTGTTGCTGGATTAAGAACTGTGCAGCGTTTTAAAGTGATATTCTCATTACCTAACAGGGTTATTTCATACTTAGCCAGCCTTTGATCTGAAAAGGCTTGTGTCCTGTGACGTAGTAAGAGAGCCTCCACTTCATGAGGGCATTGCACAGTTAGAGGGTTACCTAGGACCAAATCAGAGGCTTTTTCTACCAAAAGGGCTGTGGCCGCCACTGCTCTAAGGCAAGGTGGCACTCCAGCCGCTACAGGGTCCAGCTGAATTGAATAGTAGGCTATAGGGCGTTGGTTAGGCCCCAGTGACTGAGTCAGGACTCCAGAAGCCACCCCCCTTTGTTCATGCACAAAGAGAGTGAAAGGCTTACTATAATCTGGTAGTCCCAGGGCAGGTGCTGATAACAAGGCCCGTTTTAATTCTTTTATGGCTGAGAGATGCTGGGGATCCAACTGTAAAATGTCTGGAACAGAACTTTTTGTAAGAGCTATGAGAGGTTTAGTAATTTCACCAAAAGAGGGTATCCATTGTCTACAGTACCCAGCTGCTCCCAGAATGGCTCTTAATTGCTTCTTAGTAGAGGGGGCAGAAAGTTGTTGAATGGCCTGGACTCTCTTAGAAGAGACAGAGCGAGTTCCAGCAGCCAAAATAAATCCTAAATATTCTACCTGGGGCAAACACCATTGTACCTTTGTCTTGGAAACCTTGTGTCCTCTCTTGTGCAGCTCCAGCAGTAAGTGACGGCTATCTTCCTGACAAATTTCAGCATTAGGAGAGGCCAAAAGTAAGTCATCTACATATTGTACTAGTGTGGAGCTTTTAAAGGTAATAGAGGCCAGATCCTGCTGTAAAATTTGGGAAAATAATGTAGGACTGTCTACAAATCCCTGTGGGAGTCTAGTCCAGGTCCACTGTCTATTTTTCCAGGTAAAAGCAAATAAATATTGGAAGTCCTCATGTACTGGTATGGAGAAAAAGGCAGAGCAGAGGTCTACCACTGTGAAACATGTAGATTCATAGGGAATGGAAGAAAGTATGGTAGAAGGGGAAGCCAATATAGCATGTCTAGGGATAACATAATTATTAATTGCTCTAAGATCTTGCACAAAACGATAAACAGGTTTACCATCTGGCCCAGGCTTGGGTTTTTTAACTGGCAAAATGGGAGTATTGCATGGAGAGTGATGACATGGAATAATAATACCCTGGCTTTTCAAAGCCTCAATTATAGGTGTGATCCCTTCTATTGCTTCCCTAGACAATGGATACTGTGGAATGGAGGGGGGTGGTCCCCCCTTAACTTTAAAGGTAACAGGTATGGCAGACTTAAGGAGCCCCACCTCATTAGGGGATGAGGCCCATAAAGACTCAGGAATGTCAGAGGGGATTTTGGATACCTCCCCTGCTGTTCCTTGAGCTTCTGTAAGTAAAATTGGTAATAAATGAACAGTATCCTCTGGCAATTGTAGGGAGACAGCCCCATCTGGAGCACAAGATATGGTTGCTCTAAGCTTACAAAGGAGATCACGACCTAATAAATTTACAGGGGCATCAGGCATGAGTAAAAATGAATGTTCTACTGTTAAGGGCCCCATAGATACCATGCGAGGATTCAATTTTGCCACTCTCTGGCTCTTTCCTGAGACTCCTACTACATTTAAAAATCCTACAGGTCTACACCCAGCATCTGGTTTGCTTATTAATACTGATTTAGAAGCTCCTGTGTCTAGTAAACAGTCATAATACGTGTCCCCTACTTTGAGGGTCACATGAGGTTCATGACTCTGGGGAGGTGAATGAACTGGCACAAGCGCATTCAAAAAATCCAGATCTGGGAATATGTTGCTTTCATTATCTTTGTTCCATTCCTCCCCTTCCTCTTGTCAATCCTGTGCCCCCCTTTGAGGGAGTCCATGGTTACCCTGATTCTGGTTCTGTCCTTCTGTTCCTCCCTGATAGGGTGTACGGTTATCCTGATACTGTCTCTTTGTATCCCCCTGAAAAGATTTATATCCATTTTGATTCTGCCTGTAATAAGGGTTATAATTACTCCGGTTGTTTCCTTTCTGATAAAAGTTTCCAAAATTATTTCGATTTCCCCCAAAGAATTCCTCAAGGCTCTCGGTCATTGTCCTCTTAAGGTCTTGTTTTCTAGTTCTACATTCCCTCAAGAAGTGTCCTTGATTTTTGCAGTACTCACAAAATTTAGGGGGTTGATAACGATTTTCAATTTTCCAGTTTCTCTGCCCTGTTGTTTCCTGTACTGGAGCTAAAATGTCCTGTCTGTTCCTTTCTTCTCTCTCATTTCCTTCGTAAATATATGTTGCTATTTCTTTAAGTCTGTCAGGACTCAAACTATTCCACCCAGGACATTGCTTTTTAAAATATTTCCGAATTTCTGGTAATGACTGGTTTACAAAATGAGAGCAGATAATATGGGCGTCTCTACTGTCTAATGGGTCTAGTCTAGCATATTGCCTGGCATACTTACACAGCCTGTCATAAAATCTATTAGGTCTCTCATCAGGTCCCTGAACTATATCTATAAATTTTTGCCAGTTATCAGTCTTTCTAATACAGGATTCCATTGCCTTCAGCAATGTTTCCCTTGCATCTTTCAACATATCAAAATGCTCAGGGTTATTGGGGTCCCAGTCAGGGTCTTGAATAGGCCACCCAATATCAACCTTTCCCGTGGCTTCCAGGCTGTTTGCTGCAGCTACTATATCTGCTCTTTCTCCTGGGGACAATATTATTTCCATAAGGTCAGTAACATCATTCCAAGTGGGCTGATATGCTCTAAAAATTGCTCTAAACTGCCTGATAACTGCTGTGGGATCTTCATCAAATTTAGGAGTGCTTTGTCCCCATAAAGCCAAATCCTTGGGTGTAAAAGGTGTGTATTGTCTGAGCTTACGTATAGTACCTTTTTGACCATGGGCGAGGATCTCTTGAAGGGGAAAAATTTTTACTTTCTCTGTCTCCTCTACAGGGGAATCATTTCTTTCTTTCTTTATTTGTTTGTTTGGCATGGAGGAAGTAGAGGGTGAGGGAATAAGAGTTGGGTCATTTGGAATTTCAGTCTGAATGGCCTTGGATTTAGTTGTTCTGTTGGGCATTTCGGTTAGGCAGGCCATGTCTGTCTGCCAGTCTATCATTTCAGTTTGGGTGGCAGACTCAGATGTAAACTGGGGCCTGGATTTTCCTCGTTTTATATTTTTAGTATGATAATTTTCACTTGCTCTGGCCCAGATTTTCCAATAACGTAAATGTTCAGGTGGACATCTACTTGGGGTTCTTTGCAAATGCCTCAATGTTTGGGGATCAAATGACCCATATTTGGGCCATTCTTCCTGTAATTCCTCATGCCACATAAAACACAGTCTGATAAGCTCTCCTCTGGTCATGGTTGTATTTAGTCTAAGTTTTCCCTCATTCCAATCCATAAGTAGCTTTCCTAATGGGGAATCCCAGGGAATCATCTTTATTCTAACATTATCTAGGACATGCCAAATTCTCCATACCACACCAAAAAGCCCCACAAAACCACAAAGAGTAATAAAAATATATTCAAGTTCAAGCTGGCCAACATCTTTGATTAGTGAAGGTAAAGCTAGAAAAGGGGTACTTAGGGTGTTTAAAAGATCCATTTGAAATTTAAAATAGCCTATACTTGGTAGTTCTTTCCAATTTAAGGGGACAAGGGAGGGGAAATCTTACCCAATCAGAAGATCAGAAGATGAACGTTCGGTTTTCCTCTTCGTGGTCAGCCAAACTGTGTAATTTAAGATTCTAAATGTGGATTCTAATGTGTTCCCCCAGTTTGGGGGAAACTGACTAAAAATCACTGATAAAACGAGTTTAGGTTTTTAAGGGTTTATTGGAAAATAGAAAGAAAAAGATTGAGAACAGAATTCTAACAGTCTGGCATTCCTATCTTTCCTCAAATCTCCTGTGAAGTCCTCTGCCACCACCACCATCAAGTCCGGAAGCCAAAAAAGGCCCGCGCTCTCTGCGCAGGCTCCCTTTCCTCCTTCCTGTCTCCTCCCAGACCATAGGAGGCTCCTCCAGTTGATTGGCTGGTAGACTTGATAGACAGCACCCATGAGCAAGTGTCATTTCCTGACGCCAAGGAAAAGCCACAATGCCTCTGAGGCATTTTCCTCATGGTGGAGCTCTCCACAGCAAGTCTCCAGTAGGTGGCGTCATTCCAATCATTACAACATACTTATCAGTCACTTCTCCCCAGGATAACTATCCATGCTAACAAGAAGAGTTCCAGCTAGTTTTGTACAATGAGTGGTAGGAATGTTGTGTTTTGATTCAGGAGATTGGGTTTTGGCTCTGAGCTCTCACAATAGTTGTGACACTTTGAGTCAGTTACTTCACTGCTCCAAGCCAAAATGTCCTCATTTGCTAAATGAAGATAGGAGACATAATACCTGTCTCTAAGATTTGCTATGAGGAAAGGACTTTGAAAAGCTTAATGCATTATATTGTATGTGGGTAGTATTACATATACAATAGAGATAATTCTTCGAAATTCAAAAGCAAAGCAATAAATATGGATGTGACTTGAAATACATGGTCAAAATAGATGAAAAATGTGTAACTCATATTTCAGGTGTTATATTTTAATGTTAATAATTGATTAATAATTCATAATTGAATATTTTGTATGTTGTGTCCACATGAACAGTGACAATAGAGTAGAAATAGAGTTGTTCTTCGTATTAAAAACAAATTAAAATATGTATTCAAATTATGCCTCTTCATCATAATGGTTGTGTAGCCCTTGGCAAGTCAACTAAACTCTCATGGTTCTGGGAAAACTTTTATGATAATTACAAAGTATCTCAAATTTTGATTAGTGTGGGGACTTCAAATACTATACATAACTTTACACCTTCACTGATGAAATCACAAAGGTTTTTTTGGTAATTTTTTTTGGCAAGGCAATAAGAGTTAAATGACTTGACCAGGGTCATGCAGCTAGTAAGTCTCAAGTGTCTGAGGTCTGATTTAAACTCAAGTCCTCCTGACTCCAGATTCAGTACTTTATCCACTGTGCCACCTAGCGGCCCTAAAATCACAAGTCTTGATCTGTTCATGTGATCACTCCTCCTCAAACCAAACCAATCATTTGAAGACTGTGAGAAAATAATTATTAATAATGAGTTTCTTAGGGGTATCCAGATGAGTTTCAGCACCTTTTTTCCCCCACTTCAGAAAGTTCAGGTCTTAAACTTTAGCTGGTTTAGGGCCAGCCCAAGGGAACAAAAGAATGCAGATAGACTCTTTTGTCTAGCTCATATACAATAGAGATACACCTATCTGGATTTTGGCTTTGTTCCTCAGGGGTTTTCTCTCATTAGGCCATGATATCATCTGTAGAGACTATTTTAATTTTGACCCCCTCCAATCATGTTAACCAATGGAATTGAATGATGCTAGCCAATTAGCTTTGATCAGTGCATAGTGACCCACCTCTATCAAAACAGGATAAAAGCCTCAAACATGATGGTTGGCACCACCTTGCCTTGATCTTCTTGGCATTCTTGGCTTCCTGGACCTGCTATTATTTGTTGTGTGCTCTTAGTATAGTGTAAGTTGGTAGGCCATGTTCTCTCTGAGAGACAACATGTGACTGGGAATTTTCTGTTTGTGTTAACCACCATACTGTTATTTTTTACTAATATTAAATATTAATTAATAATAAATACTGCCAAAATGTGTGAAATAGCCATTATTATATAGTCATTTATAAATAAGTAATAATAACTTAGAAAACTCAGCCTAGCCACAAATAATTTAGTAAACACAAAGACCCATTAATTTACTTTATGTACTGATTTAATTGTTAGAGGATATTCTTTATTTAAATATTTCCTTTCTCTCTCACCCATTCCTTCCCCCCTGAAAATAATAGGGTTTTGGGAACACCCAAAGCCCCTCCCCACCAGGGGATGGATTGTATTAAGATTGATTGGATTGACTGACTTTGCTGATTAACTCACTTAAAGTTACTTCAATTAAAACCCCACCTGCCTGGCCCTCAAGAGGGTGTATTCTCAGAGGGTGTGAACTCTGCCCTCAACACAGGACCACCCTCAAGTCCAGTAAACCAATAGATTTGCATGATGCTAGTCAATTAACTTGAAGCAGTGTGTAAGGACTGCCTCTCCTCCAGACCCAGGAAAAGCTTCCACACAAAGTTATTCTCAGACTCTCTCTGAGGTGCTATTGGTGGCAGAGGACTTGGAGGAAGAAGCAGGCCAGACTGAACTCTGTTCTCTCCTCTAGGCTTGCTAGGCTTTCCTAACTTCCAGGGCACATGCTTTAATAAATGTTTAATGCCCCCAAACTGGTGCTAAAGCTTCTAATTTATAAGTAGCAATATGTTAGAAACCCCAGCTAATTTTCCCTAAACTTGGGACAGAAATAAGGCAACCACATATAGTTTTACTTGCAACATTCCTAAATCGGCTCTTTGGGCCCAAGCAGAATAATTCTAACCCTTTTTCTCAGTATAATGCTTTAAGGATTTGAAGTCATATTTCTCTTCTGTCTTCTCTTCTATAGTTTAAATGAATACCATTTCTTTAATATTCATATAATGGTTTGGGGTCTTTTTTTTTACTATTCTCTTTACCCTCCATTACTGGTTAGAACTCAATACACTATTCCAGATCTGTTTTGACAAGGAAAATTATATAGTCCATTGTGTCATTGATTCAGAACTGGAAAAGCTCCTAGAGGTCATAAGTGTTCTCAGTCTCATTTCAGAGATAAGAAAATTGAGGCCTAGAGGTATTCAGTGACTTGCCCAAGGTCCCATATGTCCTATGATTCCAAATAGAGTGCTCTTTCCATATGTTATATTTGCTCTCTCCTGAGCTAGATAATATCCTTTTCTCAATAAACCTAAGATCACCTTAAGGTTTGTCCTTGGCTGCCATGATGTTAGGGTATTGGCTCATATTGAAGTTTTTATTTTTTGATTTGTTGTTTTTTCTGGTGGTCTGGATTTATAATTTTATTGGTATATGGATTTGGAAAAGGGGACACTCCATGGGTTAATATATATTGGTATCTACTCTGTAAGTTATAGTCTTTGTTACCTGAGGTATTCAAAGTTGGAATGTCTTGCCCAGAGTCACAAAGTTTATATGTATTAGTTCAGACTAGACCCTATATCTTCTTATCTCTATGCATAGTTATTTATCCATGACTTTACCCTTTCTCTTACATTGAATTTATAGTTAAATAGAAACCTTAGTGAAATGACTAGTTATCTAGCCATTTCAAATATCCCATATTTATGCAATTGATTTTTAAGGGAATCTAAGTCCAGAACTTTATATTTAGCCCTATTAAATTTACAATTATCCCTATTAAATGTCATTGTATTAGGTTCAGATCATAGTCCTGACCTATCAAAATCTGTTTGGATCCTAATTCAATCATCCAAAGTGTTAGAAATCCAGCCCAGCATCGTGTCATCTGCAGAGTTGCTGAGCATGCCATCTCAGCCTTCATTCAAGTCGCTGACAAAAATGTCAAACTGAACAATGCTAGTAGAATAGGTCCTCCTTCATGACTTTGCAGATAATACTCCCAAGTAAAATTCAACATTCCCATCTCCAGCTACCTGAGGAGTCAGTGCCATGTTATCCAAAGTAGTTTGGGACACTCATCTAGGTGCTCAGAAAAGTTACTTTATTTGCAATACACTAGAAAAAATCTCTTATTGTTATCTTTGATGAGGGATAGAGAACATGTCACTGAGTAATTATATTAATGATACTCCCTAAAAACACTTAATTGTAATTTCCCTTCAGATTCCAATATGATTTCTCTCTATGTCTCCATCTTTCTCTCTGTCACTCTTTCTATTTTCCCTCTCTCTTTTTCTCATGGTCTTTCACTATATTTGTCTCTTTTTTGTCTATATGCATACCTATCTATCTACTTCTGAGAAACCAGAAGAAAAGTAATATTCAAATATCATTTACCTTAAAGGGGTGTTATAATTCTTGTATAGAAGGTTAATTACCAGAATAATTGCTCTGATATTTTCCAATACAATAAATATGAAAACAGGAATCCTCCTGCTACTTCTTGATCAGGGGAGAAAAAAACAACTCTGTGTGTGTGTGTGTGTGTGTGTGTGTTTGTGTGTGCATGTGCGTGTATGGGTGTGTGTGAGAAAGACAGAGACAGAGATAAAGTGAGTGACAGTGAATGGGTGTGGGGCAGTGTTTTCTGAGAATGGCTCTCTCCATGGTAGAGAGATCAGTCATGAGAACCTGGATTGACAGAAAGGGAAATTTAGGTGTAACAACAAGAAAAGAAAAAGTAATTATAATAGCTAATAGGTAGCATGTATACAATACTTTAAGGTTCATGAAGTTATTATTTCTATTTTACAAATAACATAACTGAGCCAGACTGAAGTTAAGAGACTTACCCAGGGCTAGATACACCTTAAATGCTTAGGGCTAGATTTGAACACATCTTCCTGACTCTAGGTTCAGCTCTTTATATACTATGCATATAAACTAAGTATCTCTATAGAGAATAATACAATATAGGTGTACTTGTGCAAGAAATAATTGGGCTTGCATATTTCATATTTTATGCAGAAGTCAAGATACCTACTTAGTTGACTTACGAAGGCCAGTTCTTTCACTGTTAAAAAAATAGGTCTAATTATTTAGTATTACCATTGTTCAGAAGAGCTGACATTTTGATATATGTGATGACATATTGATAATTTGTTTACCTGATTAGTCACTAAGATCATCAAAGAAGTCCAGCAAATCCAAGGTGCAGCAAGTGGAGAGTTGCCATTGAATCATTTTGCAGTGGGCTTCTGTTTATTGTGACTTCTTTCTTTCTTTTTTCCCCCATTCATTTAAAGAGGAAAAATATGTAGTCTGCTGATAAATTGGGAAGCTGGGGAAAATTGGAGTAGTTTTATATTGTAGAGGGCCTTGAAAATCTGGGTAAAAATGTTTGAAGTTTATTGTGTATGTAGAAATCTCACGGAATAATTTTGAGCATTTAGGTTTTGTGAAAAATAGAAAAGACAAGAAGAATAGTTAAGAAATACTTGAAATAGTTAAGCAATATTGTAACAAGCTTTAATGCAAAATGGTTGGCAGTATAGACAGTCGCTCCAGATTACATGATACTGGTAGAGAAAAGACTATAACCTAGGGCATGTGACTTGATGTTCTATCATTTATCTTTTTTGTATTTGAAAGTCTAGACATTAACCAAATACCCATGAAACTCAATATCAGTAGCATGAGGTGTATAAATCCTGCATTATATAATTCACTTCCTTCAATAACCCCTATCTGAATTATCATTCAAGAAAGATTCATGTGTTGTCAATATCTCCCTACAATGTCTCTTAGATCTCTGGAATTATGGAAAGGATGCAGTTTTCTTTTGAAGTTATCATTTCCCAAGTTTTTAATCAATTATCTAGCCAGCTAGATAAGGAAAACTTCATTTTCCCCTTTCTTTTCTTGCAGTCCACATAAATTCTCAATTCAGACATATGTCTTCTAGAATAGGGCTAAATCTAGCAGAGTTACTTGTTCTAGGTGAGAAAGGAGGCCAGGGTGTTCTGCTTATCAGCCTCATTAGGAATTTGAGGCTAACCCCCTGCTTTTGCTATTCTTTCTTTTACTTGTCTAAGAGCAAGAAATCATCTTCTGATCTCTGGTTTCAGAGAAGAAAATTCCCAACAGAGGCAGCTTAAATACTACACACAGTGAGATGGAATGAAATGGTATCATCCATTCTATGATTTAAATCCCTGACAACAAGGAAGCAATCAGACTAGGAACCTGTTGGGAAATTAACTAAGTTTGAAATGTTTGTTTGTTTGTTTATTCATCTATCATTCATTCCTTCATTCATTCATCCAGTCCTATTTATTTATTTTGCTGCTTACTTATTCATTCATTCACTTATTAATTTATTTATTCATCCATTCCTTTATTTGCTTATTCACTTATTTATCTATTCTTATTTATCTGTCTGTCTGTGTGTCTATCTGTTTGTTTTGGGGGCAATGACTTGAATGAAATTGGACTTCACTACAACTGTAATATTGACTTGGTATTTTAAGGAATTCTTAAATGTATGCAAACTTGGGAAGTTATCAGATTTTTTTTTCTTTAGTTCCTCTAACAACCTCTTGTCTGATCCAAGCCCTACCCTTAAACAATATACACAGTGCCCTTTTGGTGACCCTTGAAATCTTCAGTTAAAGTCATCCTTTTAGCAAGTGTGAAGACCTTGAAAGATCCTTATCACTCATTCAACATATACATATACCCCCCAGTCAACATTTGCCAATTCTTTAGACCCGGGTCGATTAAGCCTTATTCAGATAAGGCCCTGTTAAGCTATCTCAACTCACTATAACATACTATCTCTAAGCATTTAAAGCCCTTTATAACTCTCTGTACTCCCCTTCACATACAGTATGTTCCAGTCACAGTAGTGTTCTAACACTTCTTCACACACTTAGTTGGCAGTTCAACTTCTGCACAATGATCTGCAATAACCACTGAATGATGAACATAGCAATTTCTTTACCTCCCTGAGGAGGTTCCTCCAGCCACTCCTCCCCTGACTTAATTGTTCTGCATCTCTGAGGAATTTTTCTTTCTGTTCCATACAGAAATTTCTCAAAATATGACTAGATGGGTTCATGTCAAAGGATTCCATGGTATCATATGTGATCCTTTGATCATCTCATGTTCCATATTCACAAAAGGATTTACCCTACCTTTAACCATAATGTAAGCCATGATGCAGCTATGCTAGATGTAATGGCTTAGGGCTATTTTTTTTTGGTGGGGCAATGAGGGTTAAGTGACTTGCCCAGGGTCACACTGATAGTGTCAAGTGTCTGATGCCAGATTTGAACTCAGGTCCTCCTGAATCTAGGGCCTGTGCTTTATCCACTGTGCCACCTAGCTGCCCCCAGAGCTATTTTAAGAGCCAGTTCTCTGTTGCTTAAGGTTTTGTATTAGTATGAAATGGGACACATGCAGGTCTTTAAATAGTTTTAAAAATAATTACTTAACTTCAATGTAGAAAATGTATTAAATTAGAAATTGCAACTCTTGGCTTGTGTATACCTGATTGTATATTCATGGGAAAACTCATTTGGTCAGCAAGTATGATAAGTTGTGAAGTCTTGAGCCATCCAGCTTCAGACTGAGTCCCCTAGGCTTGCTCAGAGTCAAACAGATGGTAAATATCAGTGGCAGGATTTGAAAATAGGTTTTCTTAGCTGTAAATCTAACACCATACTTCCTTTTGATATTTGAAACTCTTTACAACCTGACTGCAGTCTACCTTTCCAGGTTCATTATACAATAAATCCTTTCATATACTTTTTAGAAAAGCCAAACAAGCCTTACTTTTCCTCATACACCCACACACATACCCATGGGTGAGCACACCCATACCTACAAACTATGTCTCCCACCTCAGTGCCTTTGTGTAGTCTACCTTGATGCCATCCACACATCTGCCTCTTTGGAGTCATTATTATCCTTCAAAGCTTGGCATTAAGGTCCCCTTCTACATGAAGCCTTACCTGAACCCTTCCATCTGCAAGTACCTCCCCTTCTCCATGGAAATTACCATTTATTTGTGGTGAGGTTAGGTATGGGTACTTAAATGTGTGCAAATTTCTTCCTTGATAGAATGTGTCCTTAGTAAGGGCAGAGACTATTCCATTTGCTTCTTTGTAACCTCAATGCTTGATACTTAGTAGGAGCTTAATAAATGCTTATTGGTTGAATGATTTCTTAATTGGTGAGGAAACTGAGGCTCAGAGAATTTAAATGACTTGCCCAAGGTCACTACATGGAAAGTGACAAAGTTCTGCCTAGAATTTAGATTTTGTTACTGAAGTGCCAATATCCTGAGAAGTGAGTTTGAGGGAACTGAGGAGAAAAAGAAAAGGAAGAACAGTCCCAATCACATCAGAAACAAAACCACTTCTTCTTGAGCTCAAATGATTATAAGTAATGCCAAACTCAGCACCTGAGCCAGCTGCTAACTCTGATCTCCTATTTAGCAGTCTTCTGAGAGGCTGCTATTCCAGCAGAGGAAAGGCAAACAGCAACACAGTAAAGGCTGTGTTGAGAACTTTGCCTTTTCCTTTTAATGACTCAGACTGTCAGCAGCATTAGTACTGGGTGCTTTTGACACTACTTTCTTAGACTGATAGGCTGTTAAGAGCATAAAAAGAAAGTAGACATTATGACAACTCTGTTCCATATTCACTGAAAATAGCAAATGAGTGAACTGTTTGTGTGGAAGATGGGCTAAACAGTAATCTCCTCACAGGAGAGAGACAGGGGGGTAGAATAGTGAAGCCAGGAAAGAAAATTTAGTGTTAATAGCTAAATTATGCTTCCTTTTGATGCCCCATAGCTTAAATATGATATTCTTAGTGCAATAAATTAGAAGCTCTTCCCCCAGATAAATAACATTATAGCTATTTGGGTGGTGGAAGACATATTAGAGATCCATACTAATTCAACCCTCTCTTTTTATGGATGGGGAAACAAGACCAGAGAAGGGAAGTCGCTTGTCCAAAGTCATGGTTAATAAATGTGGACTATTGAGTTAGTTCTCTCAACACCCATTTCAGTATTCCCCTAAAACCAGAATTCCTCAGTAATTATTTTGCTACAGAAATATGTGTATGCTTATTTTATCTTTAAGAATGGTATTTTTTTTTACTATTTTGGATCCATACATATGCTGTTTTCTTATAAAACTCTACAGTGGGGGCAGCTAGGTGGTGCAGTGGATAAAGTGCCAGTCCTGGATTCAGGAGGACCTGAGTTCAAATATGGCCCCAGACACTTGACACTGTTTTGTGACCCTGGGCAATTCACTTAATCCTCATTGCCTTGCCAAAAAACCCCACAAAAAACCCAAAAAACTATACAGTGTATCTCTCTCTCTCTCTCTCCCCCCCACTCCACCCCCCCGTGTCTCCCACTCTCTGTTTCCCTCCCTCCCTCCTTCCTTCCCTACTTACCTAACTACCTACCTATCTACCTATCTAGGTACACAAATATTATGCATGTACACATATACATGAATGTATCTTATATATAGTATATATGGTATATACTATGTATATGTACACATATGCCGTTTGCATTTACATACATTATATATTGGTATAGATACCATATATATGTGTGTATATATACATGCATATGCGTATCTGTGTATAATCTATATAGCATATGGCATATATCCATATTTGCCAAATGTGTTATATATGGTATATATGTTATGTTGTATACATATATAGACAAACCATATAACCCATATACACACATATTTGCACACACACACTACGTATATAGACACATATGTATATACATGTGTACATGTAATTTCAATGCCTACATAATTATATTAATGTATATATGTATGCATATAGAATAATTATGTGGACACTGAAATTTGTAGCCATTTTTTATAACAAACGGGTCTTTTTCACTTAAAGAATTGAGAAAGTTATAACCATTTAGAACTTAGAAACCATACATTTAAAGAAACTTTTACTAACCTTCATGTGTGACTCTCAAACTTTAGGAAGAACTGTCCAGTTATTGTTGTTTGTTGTCACTGCTTTGATTTTATTGGTGTAGGAAAAATCTCAAGAGCATACTCTCTCCAGCACAGCAGTGCCAAGTACCTTGTTTGGATCATAAAAGGTTCTTGATAGAAGTTTGTTGATTACTTGGATTAAGATCTATACCTTTTCCATAATTTATAGTCTAAAATAGGCATGTTGGTCACTAAATGATTAAATTATTTTTCCAGGGTCATATAATCATTTTGGACCAGAGGTGGAATTTTAATTCAAGTCTTCCTGAATCCCAATCAAACTCTCTGTCTACTATTCCACACAACCTTTCATATCCATATAAATGTTAAAAAAATTATTGTATTCCATAAATTATCTTTTTAATATAACTATGGAAAATAACCTTTCAGAAAAATAATTTTAATTCTTCAAGTAGCAGCCTATATTAGTGTGGCTACATATGGAATCTGGAAGACCTAGGTTTGTATCCCATTTTTAAAAATTATTAATTATGGGGCCAAGAGCAAGTGATGTAATCTCTCAAAACCTCAGTTTATCATCTGTAAACTGTGGGTAATACAGCACCTACCTGAGAGGATTTTTTTTTTATGCTTAAATAAGATCATGTATATAAAACTTAAAAGGCTGAAAAATGTCAACTGTGGTTGGTAGTGAGAACTTTGCAATACTTTGCCCCATACTTAGTATTCACAAGAATAGTGTATTTGAGGGGATGGCTAGGTGGCGCAGTGGATTAAGCACCGGCCGTGGATTCAGGAGTACCTGAGTTCAAATCCGGCGTCAGACACTTGACACTTACTAGCTGTGTGACCCTGGACAAGTCACTTAACCCCCATTGTCCCACAAAAAAAAAAAAAAGAATAGTGTATTAGAGACAATAGATAGAAACACTGTAAGTCCTTGGCAGGAATATATTATATAAATCCTGAGTGCTTGGGGTTTTAGCATTTCCTCACAGATGCCATTTTTAGGCCTGTTAGCCATCTGGTATTCCTTTTCCTCCAAACCCTCTCCAAAGTTCACTACATTTTGCTCAAGCTATGAATTCCCAAATTCTGCATATATTTATGAAAAGAGCTTTATTCAGAACTTGTAAAGCAGTAGAAGGCTAATCACATTTTGTTTGGTGATGCATCCCTCCTTTTTTCCTATCAGTCAACCTCTCAATTGATAATCAACCTTTTTTTTTTATTAATGACTATTTCATGATGATAATATTACCTCAAAGTCCCACACTAAGTCTTCTGGAAGGGAGAGTAGTGAGAAAATATTATTAACCTGACAACTGGCTATTCTACTTGCTGGGTAAGTGCTGAAAGCTCCTTGTGGCTACTTATGGTCTTCCTTCCGGTCCTTCTTTGATGCTAAATAAAGAGAAGTTACAGAACCAAGAAAATTTTGAAAGACTTAATCAAGAATGCAACCTTTACCAAACATTTCTAATGAAAAGAATAAAAGCATAAACATAATAAAAATACTTATAGAATGAAAAAAATCTAAAAATATAAATCAATTGCATAGGAAATACAAGTAGAAAACCCCAGCAAAAATTAAAGATGGAAAAAATACAAGAGTTGCCAAAAGAAATAAAGTATTAAATCATAGCACTTAGAAGGAGGGGAAAATGTCTAGAAGAGAAGTGAAATGTCTCCCTAAATAGTAAGCATACTGGAAAATAGAAAGTAGCTAAGAATAGATAAATTTTAAAAGATAAACAGGAACTACTAAAGAACACAAGAATTTGTCTCATATTGAAAAATATTACCAGGGGGAAAAAAAGAATGAGGAGAGATTTTTAAAAAAATAATAGAGTCTCTGAAAATTAAGACAAGATAACAAATATATCTAACATTTCAATAACTAATGAAAGAGAATATCCCAGAAGTATTAGAATAGCAAGTCAATGTGAGGTAGAAAGTCACTGCCTGAAGAAAATATCTAATTGAGCAAATAGAAGATTTGTAGAAAGAGCTACAAAGTGAAATTAATATAACCAGGAGAACAACTTATAGAATATCAACATTGTAAAAATGGAACAATTTTGAAAGTCTTAAGCACTCTTACCATTGTAATGGCCAATGATGATTCCAGACAACTGAAGATGAAGCATGCTATTCACCTCCTGACAAAGGGTCCAGATCAAGAAATATATTTTTGAGTGTGCAAAATGTGGGGACTCATTTTAGTTAACTAATCCATATTTCTTACAATATTTTGTTTCTTTCTTGTTTCTTTTTCCCCCAGCAGAGGGAAGAGAAAGAAAAAAATTCTTGTTAACTGAACAACAAAATAAAATGAAAGAAAAAAGAAAAAGAAACATAAAAGACAGAAATATGATAACTACAGTTGTTCTAAATCAAAAGAAAAAATTTGCCAGCAGACAGTAATAAAGATTTCTAGAACAAAAGAATCATAATCAAAATCATTCAAGGGTATGAATCAATTTGGAATATGACAATACAAGAGAAAAAAAAAGAAGAAAAGACGTATAACCAAAAGTAACATTTTACAAAACAGAGGAACAGGAACTATTTAGTGTGAAGGAGATATGATTTGGAAAATATTATTTTTGTTGGTTTTCAGTCATTTTAGTCATGTTCAAATCTTTGTAACCTAATTTGGGGTTTTCTTAGCAAAGATAACTGGGGTAGTTTGCCATTTGCTTCTCCTGCTTATTTTACAGATGAGGAAACTGTGTCAAACAGGGGTAAGTGATTTCCCCAGGGTCACACAGCTAGTAATTATCTGACACCAGATTTTAACTCATCTTCCTGATTCCAGAGCAAATACTCTATAAACTGTTCCACCTAGCTTCCTAGATGTCTTCAAGAATTTGAAAACTTTTCCTTTGGCAGATTGCTTAGTTATTCTGTTTGTCCTGAGAAAGCAGAAGAGCAGCAAGTAGAAGTTACACAGAAAAATCTGTATCAGTTTGAGTAAAACTTCCTAAAATTAGAGCTATCTCTAAATGAAATACTTTATAAATGGGGCAGTTTCCCCAGCACTCTAGGTCTTCAGTTGGATTTTCACAAAACATTTGTCAAGGGCTCTGTAGAGAAGATACCTATTCAGATTAGGACAGAATATTTTAGATGATATTTTGAAGTCACTCCTAAACCTTTGATTCTCCAACTTTTAATTTTATCCATGTCTTTCTATATTTTCAACACTGTGCTGGCTACTGTAGGAAATACAAAATAAGTAGAAAGTATTATATTTCTTTTTGGGCACTTAAAGTCTATAGCTTCTGCTTAAACATTTTGCATAGGAGGAAATTCACTTTCCCAAAATAGAGGCCATTCTATTACACAGACACACACAAATAAATGAAAATAAATTTAAAAACAGAAATGTTGTTTATTATTCACTTTTCAATTAAATATTTTTTTCTTTTCCTTCATCCCTATTATTTTAAAAAGGAATGAAGAAAGGAAGGAAGAGAGGGAGGGAGGAAGGGCAGGTGGGTGGGAAAAGAAGGAAGAAAGAGAGTAGGAAAGAAAACCTCATAACATATTTGCATAATGAAGTAAAGCAAGTTCACTCATTGACCATTTCCCAAATGTATTTCCCAGTCTGTACCAATCTGTACCACCATTGTTTTTTAGTAGGTAGGTAGATGTTTCTTCATCAATTTTCCACAATCATGCTCCATCATTTAATTAATCATAGTTCATTCCATTTTAATAGTTCTAGTTATTTTTAGCATTGTTCCTTATCTTTCTTCTTTGGAGTAAACATACTATAGTAATAAAAGAACTAGTCTTGAAGTCAAAAGCTCTTAGTTTTAAGTCCCAGATTCATTACTCACAGGGTATATGACCACTTACTACCAAATTAGCTATTATTTCTTCCATCCTAAAAAAAATGTTCTCTTTTGAGTCATCTATCCCCACTAACTATTATTCAATCTCCCTTTTACATTTTTTTGCAACTAAACTGCTTAAGAGAACAATCTACAATAAGCGATTCAATTTCCTTTTTCTTAACTCATTGAATCTGGATTCTGAATTCATCATTCACCTGAAACTGATTTCTTCAAAGTTATAATCATCTCGGACATGCAAACTCTAATGACTCTTTTTTAATTCTTGAACTCTCTGTAGCCTTTGAAACTATCAATAACCTATTTCTCTTAGGTACCCTCTTTTTTCTAGGTTTCCAGGATACAGGTCTTTCCTGCTTTTCCTTCTATTTACTTACTTACCCTTTATAGTCTCATTTGATATATCTTCATCCTATTCACACCATCAGTCCTGAGTCCTTTTCTCTTCTCCCATATATAGTTTTGCTAGGTGATCTCATCAGCTACTATATAATTAATATCTCTCTGCTGATGATGCTCTAATTTATTCATATAGCCTAAATATAGCCTTTATCAGCTGACTCTCATTCTTACATCTCTGACCACTATACATGTTTAACTGCATTTGTTGTAGACATTTTAAATGAATTCTATTTTAGGCAATTTGAGTTTAAAATGTCTACATTCCTTGTTCAGAATTTCCCTAATAATTTTGAGGTTTCCACCAGCTCCCCAGTAATTTAAGCTCACAATTTAAGGTATACATTTTATTTCTTTACACTCTCTCACTACCATCACTCTCACTACCATCCAATCTGTTCCTAATCAGATTCAGAAGGTTGAAATCAAAGGATATCCTGATGGAAGAGTAAATATGGGATGGAATAATCATTGCTTATACTGACTTGTTGCTGTTGGAAAGAAAAAGTTGAGAAAAATTTTTTAAGCAATGCTTCTACCACATTCTAGTTCTTTTACCCTAGACAAGATGCATAATCTCTCATCGTCATTGCCAATTGTCTAAGATGATCTCCCAATGTAATCACAGTTCAAGAAAAAAACAACAACATATTGTCAATCAGGAAAAAAGGTTCTCTCTCACAATGTGAAATGAGAAACAGAAGCTCTTAATAGAAGTGAGACTGGAGAAATAGTTTGGGATCTTTTTTTGGATTTCTTTAAGATAAAAGATATGGAAATGAACAAAACTTCAGAGAGAAAGAGTACAGAGAGAGAAAAAGAGAGAACAAGGGAAAATATTAAAGAATACTTACATGTAAAAATAATGAAAAGAAAGAAGAGCCTTAGAAAATAATCAAGAATGAGAAAGAATGAGGAATTAGAGAGGTAGAAGAATCTGGATATTGGAAATAGAAAGAAGACAGTCTGTTAGGAGGAAATCTCTTCAACTCGTATACATCCATTGCTCCAATATCAGGAGGAGATAGAGTCCAATCAGATGTCAGACTTGGGGTCAGAGGTGAGAGTACTGATATTCTTGAATAGCTTTGTAATAGTATTGATGTGAGTGACCAAGGGTGCAGATTGTGACTCATCTAGGGCTACTCATTCTCTGACAATCTTACTCATGCCTTCCCCATAACCCTCCTCAAAGGAACACCCAATATACAAGGGTCCTTACTTTAGTTCTCTTGACATTTCAATAGTCCCAATGGAATTTATTCATTCAATAATAAGTTGATGAGATTTCCAGGCCCAGAGCCAGAATGGTGGAATAGAGGAAGCCAACTTCTCCCAATATTCTGCTGCAAACAACTTTAAAAGAAAGCCCCAAATCAAAATCTGGAGTGGCAGAACCAACAAATAATCAAGGTGAGACATTCTTCCAACCCAAGACAACTTAGGAGGTAGGAAGGAAATATTTACAACATATAGATAGAGGCTGGCATGGAGACCATTAAGATGAAATGGTGGTTGTGGGAATAAATGGTCTTTTTTTTTTTATTTTTAGTGAGGCAATTGGGGTTAAGTGACTTTCCCAGGGTCACACAGCTAGTAAGTGTTAAGTGTATGAATCCAGATTTGAACTCAGGTCCTCCTGAATCCAGGGCTGGTGCTCTATCCACTGCACCACCTAGCTGCCCCTGGAATAAATGGTCTCAAGAGAAGTAGCAACAGTTTTTGGAGTTCTCAAGCCAGAAAAGGTAAAGTGACTTGGTAAATAATCAGAAATAGATTATATGGAACCCCTGTGCTATCAGTGGATGCAAGATTGAAACCTGGCAGTTACATTACAAATACCCACTTCTGGCTTAAAAGTTCAAGTGTGTAGAGGAGCACTTTTGGTTGAAATCACTGCTAAGGAGCAGTATTACTTCTGGTCTCAAGGAAGCATGGACCCAGAGGAGTAGTATCAATTACAATCCCAAGAGATCAATGGCCCTTTGTGGGTAATGATCAGAGTGGAGAGCAGAAAAACAATGACCTGTTTGATATCATACCAACTTCAAAATTACCCCAAATTTCCAAACTCTCACAATTAGCTCTGAAAATAACAGTACAAAAATTGAGAAGGTTGGAACAGTAGCCTTAACTGCTACCCCACTTCCCATGGAGGAAAGAGAGCACAACTTTAACATAAATTTGAAGTCAAAGGATAGACTGTAAAGATGAGAAAATGACAAAAATATTACATGACTATAAAAAGCTATTGTGGTGACAGGAAAATATCAAGAACAAAGGCAGAATAAGACAATGAAGTGAAAACAGCTTCAAGCAAAGCCTCAAAGTGTGTGTGGGGAGGGGGGGGGGAGATTGGGCACAATCCCAACAAGAATTCTTGGAAGAGCTAAAAATTATTTTAAAAATCAAATAAGGCCGAACTCATGACATAATTGCTCCAAAAAACATTCAAATAAGGTTATAGGAAAATGCCCAGAGCACCAAAACTCACAGAAGAATGTGCTGAAATCATCTTTTAACCAAGAATGGCTTGGAAGGTAAGAAAGAGGGAGCTGCTGTGCTGATACAGGAGTCAGGCCCAACCCCACAGTCACCCTGACACAGATCCAGTCTCAGGAAGTCCTCACCAGAGAAGGAGACCCCCAGAGCCTCTGAATCAGATGAAGCACCAGAGTCGTCTGGAACTAAGCTCACAGTCTTGGTGAGTGGGCTGAGCCCTGGGCAGGGGAGACTACAGGGGTCTATGCTGGTGCTAAGGCAGAACTTGGATTTTACACCCCTACTGAGTACCAGGTGGTAGGCTCGAGTAGAAGTGGCCCAGGTGGGGGAGGGGCACAGGCTCGTTGGAGCTAACAACCACAACACACAAAGCTGGTTGATTGGCAAGTTGGTCTGGGGTCATCTAGGACCAGGAAACAGGCCAGGTGAGGGAAGAACCTGATTCTACTTAAATCATACCACCTGGGACTTCTTAAGCTTGGGATACTGCGGCCTGGAAACAGGGCCCCACTTTAAGGAGCTAAAAGTCTAGTAAAAGAAAGGCAAGATGACCTGACAGGGAAAGATGAGGACCATAGAAAGTTTCTTCAGTAACAAGGAAGACCAAGGGGCACCCTCAGAGGAAGATGTCAACATCAGGGCCCCTATATCTAAAGCTTCCAAGAAAAATACGAATTGGTCTCAGGCCATAGAGGTGCTCAAAAAGGACTTTGAAGATAAAATTAGAGAGGTAGAGGAAAAAATGGAAAGAGAAATGAGGGTGATTCAGGAAAGATATGAGAAAATAGTCAACAGCTTGAAAAGTCAAATGGAAAAGGAGGTACAAAAGCTCTCTGATGAAAATAATTGCCTAAGAATTAGGGTTGAACAAATGGAAGCCAGTGACTTTATGAGAAACCAAGACACAATAAAGCAAATCCAAATGAATAAAAAAATAGAGGGCAATGTGAAATATCTTCTGGGAAAAACTGCTGACCTGGAAAATAGGTTGAGGAGAGATAATTTGAAAATTATTGGTCTACGTCAAACCCATGATCAAGGAAAGAGCTTAGACACCATCTTCCAAGATATTCTCAGGGAAAATTGCCCTGAAATTCTAGAAGAAGAAGCTAAAATAGAAATTGAAAGAATCCACCGATCACCTCCAGAAAGAGAACTCAAAAAGAAAACTCCTAGGAATATTATAGCCAAATTCCAGAGCTCTCAGGTCAAGGAGAAAATATTGCAAGCTGCCAAAAAGAAAGAATTCAAGTACTGTGGAGCCCCAGTCAGGATAGCACAAGATCTAGCAGCTTCTACATTAAAGGACCAGAGGGCATGGAATATGATATTCCAAAGAGCCAAGGAAATGGGATTACAACCAAGAATCACCTACCAAGCAAAACTTAGCATTATTTTTCAGCGGAAAAAATGGGACTTCAAAAAAAAAAAAAAGACTTTCAGATATTTGTGGTGAAAAGACCTGAAATGAATGGCAAATTTGACTTTCAAATACAAGACCCTGGAGAACCATAAAAAAAACTGGAGCTGGGGGACATACCTGGGGTCATACAGTGGGCAGCTGTCTTGTGTCTGAGGCTGGGTTTTGTCTGGGATCCCCCTGGATCCAGGGGTGATGATTTGTCCAGTGTGTCACTTAGCTAGGTGATGACATCTATAGGGTTAAATTGAGGGGTGAAGGGAATTCACTGGGGGAGGGAGAAGGGCAGAGGTGAAATCCTACATGAAAGAAACAGAAAAAGGCTTATGGAGTGGGGGAAGAGAGTGGAGCAGTGCAGTAAATGAATTTTATACTCATCAGAAAAGGCTCAAAGACCTTAAACTCATCAGAGCTGCCTCAAGGAAGAGCTAACAGACACACCCAACAGGGTGGAGTAATCTATTTAATCTGGGTGGTAAATGAGCCTAACACTCTCAGAATTGGCTCAAAGACTTCAATTTCTTTAGAATTAGCTCAAGGAGAGAATAATGTACACATTCAATTGGATGGAGTAATCTCTCTAACCCTGCAGGAAAATAAGAGGGGAAAGGGATAAAGAGAGAGGGGCAAAAGAAGGAAGGGCAGAGTGGGGGAGGGGACAGACAGAAGCAAATCCCTTTTGAAAAGTGATAGGAGGAAAGAAGATGGATAATAGAATAAATATCATGGGGAAGGGAATAGGATGGAAGGGAAACAGTTAACAATGTTAATCATGAAAAAGAGAAAAGGGGAGGAAATTGTACAAAAAATATTTATAGCAACTCTTGGTGGAGGCTAAGAATTGAGAATCAAGGGAATGTCCATCAATTGAGGAATGATGGAAAAAGCGGTGTTATATGATTGTAGGGGAATGGACTTGTGCTACAGGAAATGACAAACAGGATGATCCCCAAAAAACCTTGAAAAACTAATGAATATTGATGTGTGGTGAAGTGAGCAGAGCTGAGAAGACATTGTGTGTAATGACAGCAGTATTGTTCAGTGAGTAATTGTGAATGACTTAGCTACTCTCAGCAGTACAATGATCCAGGACAATTACAAGGAACTAATGAGGAAGCATACTATGCACTGCTATAGAAAGAACTGATAAAAAGAACACTTGTGGATTGTACATATATAACCGGATTGCAATCTTGTGGAGGGGGGGAGGAAAGGGAGGGGGAGAGGGAGAAAAATTTGGAACTCTAAATCTTATGAAAATGAATGTTGAAAACTACCCAATAAAAAAAAGTGAAAAAAAATCAAATAAGAAGGAGCAGCTAGGTGGCAAAGTAGATAGAACACTGGCCCTGGAGTCAGGAGGACCTGAGTTCAAATCCGGCCTCAGACACTTAACACTTACTAGCTGTGTGACCCTGAGCAAGTCACTTAACCCCAATTTTCTCACCAAAAAAATAAATCAAATAAGAGTGGTAGAGGAAAAAGTTGGCTAAAGACATCAGATTGAAGGAAGACAATTATAAAAAGACAAATAACATTTTGGTAAAAGAGGCACAAAAATTTTGAAGAAAATAAGACCTTAAAAAAACAGAATTTATAAATGGAAAAAAAAGATACAGCACTTCCCTGATGAAAATGACTCTTTATAAAGCAGAATTGGCTATATGTAAAAAAGAGGTACAAGAGCACACTGAAAAAAAATCCTAAAAATTTGAATTGGGCAAGTAAAAACTAATGATTCATGAGACATCAAGAAATAATTAAAGAAAACTTTTTAAAAATGAAAAAGAAAATTTAAAAAATATGAGAAAATAAAAAATACCTAATTAGAAAAAATATAACCTGGAAAAGAGATCCAGGGGAGACAATTACTGGTTTATTGAACGACATGAAAGATACAATCAAAGAAAGAGACTGCATATCATATTTCAAGAAACTGCCAAGGAAAATTTCCCCAAAATCCTAGAACCAGATAGTAAAATAAATATTGAAAGACTCTACCAATCACCATCTGAAAGAGACTCCAAAATGAAAACTCAAAGGAAAGTTATAATCAAATTGCAGTACTTCCAGATTAAAATGAGAGTGCTTCAAGCAGCCAGAAAGAAACCATTCAAATATCATGGAGCCACACTCAGGATAATGCAAGATTTAGTGACTAAACATTAAATGAGAGACGAGCTTAGATTGTGATATTCTGATAAGCAAAAAAACCTAGAAGTACAAGCAACAATAACCTATCCAAGAAAAATGAATATAATTCTTCACTGGGAACAATAATGGAAATTTAATGTTAAACTGCACACATTTCTATATGTGAAGATGATACATCATCTAAGAATGTATGAATGGGAAACTAGGTAGATTCTACATAGAAACTTGAGTGTGAGTATATTATGTTGAGATGATATAAAAAAATGATGGGCAAGAAAAAGGGATGCCCTGCAGAAGGAGAAAGTTAAAGGGGGAATAGGGGAAATTTTCTCACATCAAAGAACACAGGGAAGAACTTTTAAAGTGGAAAGGGAAATTGTTGGGGACATGCAAGCAATGCTTAAATTTCACTTAGGTGTAAATTGTTTTTTGTTTTTGTTTTTGTTTTTTTTTTTGCAGGGCAGTGGGGGTTAAGTGACTTGCCCAGGGTCACACAGCTAGTAAGTGTCAAGTGTCTGAGGCCGGATTTGAACTTAGGTACTCCTGAATCCAGGGCTGGTGCTGTATCCACTGTGCCACCTAGCCGCCCCCTTTGTAAATTGTTTTAACGAGGGAAGTTATATATATATATATATATATATAAACATGGATATACACATGCACACAAATATACATATATTTATTTACACACATATAAATAAATATGTTTTGCATATATATAGATATACATCTATATACATGTGCATATATTCATAGGATATCCATCTATATATACATATATATACATGTGTATATATGTGTGTATGTGTGTGTGTAAACACACATACACATACACAATCATTTGGTTATAGAAATCTGTTTCCCAACTGGGAAGTAGGAGAGTAGAGGGAAAAAAGAAAGGGTAGATGATAAAAGGGAATATGAATAAAGGAATTCAGTGACCAGAAGAAAAACAGACTTTAGAATAGGGACAGGATAAAAAGAATGAAAGAAAAATAAATAGAAAAAAATAGGATGAATGGAAATTCACATTTATAATCATAATTTGGAATGTGAATGGGATGAACTCATTCATAAAATAGAAGTTAATAACAGTATAGATTTGAAACCAGAATCCAACATACTGTTTAGAAGAAAGACACTTTAATATGGAGATATATGCAGAGTTAAAATAAGGGACTGGAGCAGCATCAATTATGTATCAGCTGAACTAAAATTGGAAGGAGTGGCAATCATGGTCTCAGACAAAGCAAGAGTAAAATTAGAGCAAATTCAAAGAGATAACTTGGTAAACTACTTCTTCCTAAAAGGTACCATGTGCAATGAAATTATATTATTATTAAATAGATATGAAATAATGGCATAGCATCCAAATTGCTACAAGAAAAATGAATTTTAGAAGGAAATAGTTAAACTATACTAGTGGTGGACTACTATAAAATTATATTCAATGAGCCTTAGAAGCAGAGATTAAAAATTAATTGGAAATTTAGGAATATAACCATAAAGAATGTGTTTCAAGGAACAAATTATAGAAATAATCAATAGTTTAAATATAATGACAACAATGAGACACATTGAAATTTAGGGGATGTAGTCAAGGCAGTATTTATGGGAAAATTTAAATTTTAAATATGCACATCAATTAAAGGGAGAAGAGCAGATCAATGATTTGGGCATGCAACTAAAAAATCTAGGAAAAGGACAAATTTAAAAACCCCAATTGAGAACCAAAATGTAATTCATGAAAATCAAAGGAGATATTAGTAAAAGTGAAAACAATAAAAAACCCCAATATATAAATTAGGAGCTGGTTTTACAATAAAATAAAATAAAACATTGGTTAATTTAAGAAAATAAAACAAAATTTCCTGTATCAAAAAAAAGAACACACTGCCAAAGAAAATGAAATTAAAGCAATTATTAGGAGATATTTTGTCCAATTACATGTCAGTAAAACTAATAATATAAGTAACAGATATCTATTAATAAAAATATAAACTACCCAGATTAACAGAAGAAGAAGTAGAACACTATCTAAATAATGATATCTTAGAAAAAATAATTGAATGAGTGACAAATCAGCTACTTAAAAAGCTTCCCAGGACCAGATGGGTTTATAACTAAATTTTGCCAAACATTTAAGGAGCAATTAATCCCAAGTGTATATAAAGTATTTGAAAAAGAAGTTCAAGCAGGGATACCAGCAAATTCCTTTAATGCCACAACTATGGTTTTGAAACCAGGGAGAGTAAAAACAGAGAATGAAAACTATTGAATAATTTTCTAAATGAAACTAGTAAGCCAGGAGGTAGAGGTAAAGAATGCAAGGATGTCAGGCATGAAGGTATCAGAAGTGAAAATGCCCGAGTGAGAAGATGGATTGTTTTGACCAAGAAACAACAAGGAGATCAGTGTCACTGGATCAGAGGGTACATGGTTGAGGTGAGGGGGTGGGCTATAAAATGTGAGAAGATTGAGACTCTGGGCAGGGATAGATTAAGAAGGGATTGGTAGGCCAAAAATAGGAAGTTGTTACAATCTATGAGGAATGAAGTAATGAGGGCCTATATTAGGGTAATCGCTTCATCAGATGGGAAAGTTTAAGGGGATATGAGAGAAAATGTAAATTAAAGTTGACAGACAAGGTATTGAATATGGGAAGTGAGAATAAGGAGTCAAGAATGACATTATGTTTCAAGCATAGGTGACTGGGAGGATGATGGTACGCTCAAAAGTAATAAAGAAGTCAAGAAGAGGGGAAGGTTTGGGTGTGAAGATAATTAATCTTAAATATCTATGGGGCATAGAATCATAGTTGTACAGTAGACCTTTTGAGATGATACAATGGAGATCCAATGAGAAGTTAGGGCTGGAGACATAGATTTGAGTCATTAGCATAGAAATGATCACTGAAATTATGTTAGCTGATGAAATCACCAAGTTAAACTTTATAGAATATTTAGAAAGAGGGCCCAGGTCAGATCACTGGGGAATGCCCACAATTAGTACTCTGAACTAAATGAAGATCCAATAAAGGAGACAGAGAAAGAGTGGTGAGACAGGTAGGAGCAGAAGCAGAATAAGAATAGGATAGGATTACAGAAGCCTAGAGAGAAAATAACAAGGGAAAAAAGGTGACCAATGATGCCAAATGCTTCAGAGAGTTCAAGGCAGATTAAGATTGTGTGAAGCCAGGATGGTGGAGGAAAGGCAGTAACCTCTCAGACCTCCCAATGTGATCAAACCAAAAACCTACAAATAATGTCATAAGACAGTTTGTGGAGCAGCAGAACCCAAAAAAGGATGTGGTGAGATTATTTTCTAGCCAGAAATGGCTCAGAAGGTCCGCATTAGGGGTCTGCTGTGCCGGGGCTGGAGGGGAGCCCAGACACAGGCTGTGCCGCACAGATCCAGCCCCAGGCAGGACATGCCAGAGAAATTTACCCCCTCTGAATCAGCTGCAGTGCTGGTGTCTTCTGGAACTAAACTCACGATCCGGTGAGGGGGCTGAGCAGTTGGCCTGAGGGGATATTGCTGGGGTCTCTATTGGTGCTGACCCATGCAGGGAAACAGGAAGCAGTCTTAAGTGGTGGCAGGACTCTGAAGATAAAATTAGAGAGGTAGAGGAAAAACTGGAAAGAAAAATGAGGGTGATGCAGCAAAGTCATGAGGAAATGGTCAACAGCTTGAAAAGCAAAATGGAAAATGAATTACAGGGCAGCTATGTGACACAGTGGATAGAACACCGGCCCTGGATTCAGGAGGACCTGAGTTAAAATCCGGCATCAGACACTTGACACTTACTAGCTGTGTGACCCTGGGCAAGTCACTTAACCCCAACTGCCCTCCAAAAAAAAAAAAACACCATGAAAATGAGTTACAAAAGCTATCTGAAGAAAATAATTGCCTAAGAATTAGGATTGAACAAATGGAAGCAAGTGACTTTATGAGGAATCAAAACACAATAATACAAATCGAAAGTATTAATAGTAATAATAAAGAGGGCAATGTGAAATATCTCCTTTGAAAAACAGCTGACCTGGAAAATTGATCAAAGAGAGATCATTTGAAATGTATTGGAATCTTTGAAAACCATGATTAAGGAAAGAGCCTTGACATCATCTTCTAGGAAATAGTCAGGGAAAATTGCCCTGATATTCTAGAAGCAGAAAGTAATATAGAAATTGAAAGAATCCACTGATCACCTCCTGAAAGAGATCCCAAAATGAAAACTTCCAGGAATATCATAGCCAAATTCCAGCACTCCGGGTCAAGAAGAAAATACTGCAAGTATCCAGAAAGAACAATTCAAGTACTGTGGAGCTACAGTCAGGATAACACAAGATTAGCAGCTCCTACATTAAATGATCAGAGGGGATGAAATATGATATTCTGGAGTGCAAAGGAATCAGGATTTCTAAGATCACCTACCCAGCAAAACTGACTCTAATATTTTTGGGGGAAAAGGGGAGTTCAAAGAAAAAGAGGACTCTCAGGTATTCGTGGTGAAAAGACCTGAACTGAATAGAAAAATTGACTTTTACATACAAGACCCCAGAGAAGAATAAAAAGGCAAACAGGAAAAAGAAATCATGAAGCAGGTTAAAAGGTTAAACTGTTTACATTCCTACATGGGAAGATAATACATCTAACTCATAAGAACTTTATCAGTATTAGGACAGATGATAGGAATACATTTAGACAGAGGGTACAGGTGGGAATTGATTATGAATGAATTATATCTGTAAAATATTTATCTTTTGTTTATTGTTTTTTTGTTTTGAGGGGCAGTCAGAGGTGCATGGCATGCTTAGAGTTGTGCATCTGGTGAGTGTCTTATGTCTGAAGGAAGACTTTGGCTCAGGTTCTCCTGGGTCCTGTGTGGCTGCTTTGAACACTGTGTTACCTAGCTGCCCCATGATGACATCTTTAAAATAAAATTAAGGGGTGAGAGGATTTCACTGGGAGAAAGGGAAAGGGAGAGGTGAAATGGGGTAAAATATCTCACATAAATGAAGCCAAAAAAGCTTATGGAGTGGAAGGAAATTTGGGGGAGGAGCAGAGTACTGAATGAGCCTTACACTCATCAGAATTGGCTCAAAGATGGAATAACATACACTCAAGTGGGTATAGCAATGGATCTTATCCTGAGGGAAAGTGGGAGGGGAAGGGAATGAGCGGGGAGGAGTAAAGGAAGGGAGGGCAGATTGTGGCAGGGGCAATCAGAAACAAAACACTTTTGAGGAAGGATAGGGTAAAAAAAGATGGTAATAGAATAAATATCATGGAGAGTGAATAGAAAGGAGGGAAACACAGCAATAGTAACTGGGGAAAAAATTTGAAGTAGAGGCAAGAACAATGTAAGATGAGGAGGATGCTGATGCTGATGCTGATGGTGATGGTGGTGGTGGTGGTGGTACTTTGCTGGGCTATTTTGAAAAAACCATCCTTTGTCAGGTATAAGGTATATATCTGTTGGCTATTATTATTGCTACAATAATCAACCTCATGGGTGTTTTGTAAGGAAATATCCCTTTTAAGTGCTATATAAATGTAGTCTACTATTAAAAAAAAAAAAAGATGAGCAGGATGCTATCAGAAAAAACCTGGAAAGACACATGAGCTAAAGCAAAGTGAAATGTACTGTATACAAAATAACAGCAATATTATAAGATGATCTGCTTGCAAATAATTTAGTTATTTGAAATGGTGCCCTGATCCAAGACAACTCTGAAGGACTTATGAAAAAAATGCAATTCATCTACCGAGTAAGAACTGATGGTATCTGAATACAGATGGAAATATATTTTGTTGTTGTTGTTTTTTCCTATTCCTAAAGATTTTTTTATCTGATATATTTTGCACAACTGCAGATGTATAGCTTATGTTGTACTGTTTGAGTTCTTCACGGGGTTAGGGAGGGAGGAAGATAATTCGCAACACAAAGTTATAAAAATCAATGATACAATTTGTTTTTACATGTAAGTAATTCCAAATAAATAAATTATTTTTTAAAAAAAGACAGATGACGATTGAGAAAAATCCTTTGGATGTTATAATTAAGACAGTGTTAGAAACTTTGGAGATAACAGTTTTTGTTGAAGAGGTTGAGAACCAGATTGTAGAGTTAAGAAAAGAGTGAGAGGAACGGAAGTGGAAGCATGTGTTATAGATGAGTTTCTCAAACATATTAGCCATGAAAGGGAAGGAAGAGATACAAGATAGCCCTAGGAGATCAATTTATCAAGTGAGGATTTTTTTGTTGTTGTTTGTTGATTTGTTCTTGTTGTTGTTTTGTTTGTTTTAGCACAAGGGAGACATGGGCATATTTGTAGGCAGAAAGAAATGAATGGAGATCAACAAAATTGCCATTTGTGATTATCCATTGAGATTGTTTCATTAGTTTAGTTCTACAAAGAGAGCAATATTGCTTACTTTAGCCAACTAGCAACTCTTTAAACATAGATTGAAAAGAAATGGTTTGTTTGTTCCATTGGTGACAATAGGCCAGATTCAGTACTTTGATATAACTGCATCATCTCTGTCCAATGCCCCGCTATTTTATGTACACAAATTTTATCACCAATTAAAAATTTTTTAATGTCATTGCTACTCTCAAGTTCAATTAAGATCAGTTATTTCTTGATGAGCCACATTGAGACTTTATAAATATTCTTGATAAAAGCATTTTCCTAATAGAGCAGCTTCAGTAAAGTTTTCATTTTCAAATATATGTTGAATTCACATTAATGCATCCCACTTCAAGGAAATTAATTTGAAGCAATTTTTTTTTAGTGAGGCAATTTGGGGTTAAGTGACTTGCCCAAGGTCACACAGCTAGTAAGTGTTAAGTGTCTGAGGCCAGATTTGAACTCAGTTAATCCTGACTCCAGGGCCAGTGCTCTATCCACTGCACCACCTAGCTGCCCCATTTGAAGCAATTTTTACCTGACATTCGGTACTTTTTGATTCTTCAAGCATTTGAAAATCATCAAATATTTTAACCTAAAAACATCAAATTCATGCAGAAAACATGTCAAAATATATGAAAAAGTATTTGCTGGGGATGGACAGACTTTAGATTATTCCATTTTTGTTTTAAGAATAAGGATTGAAGGTAAAAACAAAAACAAAAAGAAAAAACAAACAACAACAACAAAAAAACAAGGACTGGCAATACTTCCAGTTATCCTTCTGATCCTTGGAGTGACATTGATTTTTCATGAGCTTGTTCTCTTGGGGTTTTGCTTGAAAACCTGAGTTTGCATGAATTACCATCAATGGATTCAAACTTATTTTTTAAATCTTATATAAATAAAACATAATATAACAATGGCAGCCATGGTTTGTATTTGGTTTACCTTAAGGTTTACATACATTTAACATGCATCATTATTGTATCTGATTCTCATAATAATACTATCAGGTAGGTGTTATTATTATTATTTGCATTTTACAAATGAGAGGGGAAAAAAGAGCCTGAGAGAAGTTAAATACTTTGCCCAGGGACATAAAGTTATTAGGTAAATGGAGAAGAGACTTTAGCCCATGTGTTCCTGATATTAAGGCCAGTCCCCTATCAACCACCCTGGCTGCCTTTCATATAACTGATATGCATTTTTATATTGTTATTCTTTAGTCATTTTAGTTATGCTTGACTCTTCATGATCCCATTTGGTGTTTCCTTAGCAAAAATACTGGAGTGGTTTGCCATTTCCTTCTCCAGTTCACTTTTTGGATGAGAAAACTGAAGCATATAGTATTAAATGACTGGCCCAGGGTCACACAGATACTAAGTGTTTGAGGCCAAATTTGAACTCAGGAAAATGGGTCTTCCTAAAACCAGGCCCAGTAATGTATCCACTGCACCACCTACCTGGCCATAATTTTTATATACATTATGTATAAATATATATATATTTCTTGGAATTTTGGAGCAGTTGGGGACAAGCGTCTTTAAAATTAGTCTACCACATTGTGAGGTGCAGTGTGAAGTTTGTGTGAAGAGTTGCATGATTGCATGGTTGTTAAAACCTTTGCAGGACACATAATCATCACATTTTCTGTCCCCATTGTCACTCTTTTAAAAACATGTTTTGTGGGGCAAAGGAAGGGAGATTTACTGCAGAAATAAAAAATTGCCTTAGCCATTTTCAAAGCAGCAGCCTTAAAAGCTCATTTTCTACCATCAAATTTTAAGGTACTTTCTATCTAGCTCCCTACTAAAAGAGAGCAATCTACCATCGATACGTGTGCCAGTCTTTGCCCAACTCACTTCACAGCCTCAAATCTGATGGTGAGCTGAAAGCTGACTTTGGTTATGCCCATTCAGGAAGGCATTTAAATGGAAGTGGGAGTAGTCAGTATGCTATAGCTGAAGCAGTGCTGCATTTGGAGTCAGAATAGCTGGGCTCAAATTCCTCCTCTGCCACTGAGACACTGTGTCATCTGTGTGACAGTGGATAAGTCATTTCACATCTTTAGTATTCACAACTACGTCCTCCTAAACCCCAATTCATTATGTACAACCAACTTCTTGAAGGATTTCAGTATAATTATTAAAGGAGTTCAGATGATTTAATCATTAAGGTCTATAACATAAGATTATTGGCATGGGATTCCATTAAATTAGGCTAAGGAGTGGAGGTCAATTACAACCAGTTTAGAGATTAAAATAATCTGGCAAAAAGAGTATTTTTTTTTAAATTTTGTTTTTAATAATGTAGTATTTATTGAGTCAGAGAGTGTAACCATTGCTAGTATCAGTAGCACCTAGAAATATTGTGGGAAACAATTTTTTTTATTAGAGACATATATTTATAGGATAAATAAAAGTAATGGAAGGGTTAAAGTCAAGACTTATGAATCTGAAGTCCTGGGGAAATCAGTATAACCAGAATACATCATTTCATTGAAGCCTCTGCTATTCAGTGACCATTAGCTTGTGCTATAATCTTTCTGTGACTGATTATAACCATATGCCTAATGAGGTAAAGGAATAATTTTCTACAGGGAAAATTTTAAATTGTCAAACATCAAGGCATATTTCAATGAATTAGGTTATGGTTAAGAGATCTAAAAAAAAAAAAGGATTTTGCCCATTCCTTCTGAATTTCTCTAGCTTGATTAATGGAGATCAATGGGTGAGAACTCTGAAGTCAAGCCATTCACATTATTCAGTTAGGACCTGAAACATAAAGAATAATGTCAAAATGGAAAGAGGAAGCATAACTTCAATCAGAAAAGGGATTCAGAATACTAGGCTACATATAAAAGTGTAGATTTCAAGATCAAAGAAGAAATGAAGCCAAAGATAATGTAGTTATGCTGCAAGGTTGTGATTGCAAAGTAGATTGGATTGTCAGCTTTCAGGAGAGATGTAAAGAACCTCAGGACCTGCACTACAACTTTTTTGGCTCCTCTTCAGCTAAGTTTTTGCTTAATTGTTAACTGCAGCATACCTAGGCAAATGGATCCTACTGAAATTTCCCTCATTATGAATAACTAAACTTCTTGAAGGATTTGTATAGTCTTGATAAATGCTAATGCTAACCAATGATCAAATCGAAATTATTTACTTTGGCCAGCAGGAACTTGGATTTCCCTTTTGGTAAAAGGATATGCAACATTGTAGAATATTTCCAAGAACTCTTGAGTTGTGATGAGGAAACTGTGAGCTTGGGTAAATCAGAGTCTCATCAAATTGGAATTGGAAGGAACCTCAGAACCAATCTGGTCCATCTCTGTCATTATACATGTGAAGAGGACCATACTCACCAAGCAGGTTGCTACCAGAGCCTGGAACTACTTAAAAGCTCTTGCCATTCCTAGTGCAATGTGGCTCCTATCAAGCCACATGAAATATTTAACTTCTTCCCCTCAATTTTCTTATTTATACACTGATATAATTGGAGTAGATTTCCTTAGGTAGTCTATCTGACAAAAAATATGCAATTTTGTGAGATCTTGGAATTGCTTAAGTATTTATTGCCTCCATTTCAATTATTGAACTCTATCAGACAGGTAGTATGGCTCAGTACATTGGAAACGACTTTTAGAATTTTTTTTATTAGTTTCAGATATGTTGCTTGATTTCTGCATTTGTAGAGGAAGTAAACCAAATACTTTTTCCTGTTTTTCAAGTCAAATTATGTGATTGTAGTACATGTTGTTCAAGATAGGAATCCCTACATATATACCTCCCTAAACTGATTCACAACCTAAATGGCCATATGTTGAACCTCTCCTGTTTTCCCTTTATTAAAAATGTTTTTCATTCTTAGAGGAAATCCTCATCAAAATTTTAAAATGGACATTGGAAAAACAGATCATAAATTCATAGATTTAGAACTAGAAGGAAGCCATCTAATTGAAACAGAGACCCAAGGATTTTACATGATTTGCCCAAGATTTGCTAGGACAAGTCCCTAAACCACTAGGTTTCCATTTTACCTGAGTAAGTCTAAAGGGTAAGGTGATTATCAGAAACACTGATAATTATCATTGTGTAATAAGCATTTTAAAAATAAATTAACCAAGATTTCTTTAAAGAAAAAGATTAAAAATAGAAAATGAAAACTATACTAACATCTATTTCAGGCAAGAGACAAAAGCAATGATTAGGGTCCAGCAGTTGTCTGAAATGAGCTTTTGGAGCTATTGAAAGTAGTATCTGTACTGCTGGCATTGAGGTACTTACTGAGATAGTAGATCTCTTTACAGGACAGGAGAAATTATTTTTAATCCAGTATTAGTGCCAACTATTTTTTTTTCTTTTCTTTTTCTTTATATTTTTTTTTCCTTAAGGAATTGTCAAAAAATGTGTTTCAGTCTGTTTTCAGATACCATCAGTTCTTTCTCTGTAGGTGGACTGCAATTTTCCTAGGTTCTTCAGAGTTATATTTGATCATTGCCTTGCTGAAAATAACCATGTGCTTCCCAGCAGATCATCTTACATTAATGGTGTTATTTTGTATACAGTGTGTTTCTCTCTGCTTCAGTTCATGTGGGTCTTTCCAAGTTTTTCTGATAGCATCCTGTTCACCATAATTTTTATACAGTACCTGGAACTTGACAGAGAATTTTCTTCAGAATAGCCCAGCAGAATAGGTTCTGTATGTTCTGACATTGTAGTCAATCATCATAACTATTTCCCTTCATCCCATTCCCTTGCAATGATATTTACTCTGTTGTCTATCTTATTTTTCCCTAATCCCCCTCAAAAGTGTTTTGCTACTGACTGTCCCCTCCCTGCTCTACCCTCCCTTCATTCACCCTTCCCTCCTTATCCTCTTCCCCTCCTACTTGCCTGTAGGGTTAAATAGATTACTTTTCCCAATTGGGTGTGTTTGTTATTCCCTCCTTGAGCCCACTCTGATGAGGTTAAGGCCTCTGAGCTAATTCTGTTTTCTAAATTTTTCTTCCTCCTTCCCTCCTCCACTCTCCCTATGAAATCAAGCAATTCAATATATATCATACATGTGGTGCTATGCAGAACATCTTCACCTTCCTTCCCCCAAACTTCCCTTCCCTCCTTCCCCTGTTCTCCCCACCCCATCTCCTTCTCCTCCCACTTTTCCTCAGGGCAAAAAATATCTTACTATACACACTTGAGTATGTTATTCCCTCTTTGAGCCAATTCTGATGATAGTGAGGTTCACTCACTCCCCCTCTCATTCTCCTTCTTCCCCTCCCCTCCATACTCTTGTTTCTTGTTCCGTTCATGTAAGCTACCTCTCCCCATTCCACCTCTCCCCTCTCCCTCCCCCAGTCTATTCCTCCTAACCCTCACCCCTCTTTTAAAGACATCATCATGGGTTAGCTAGGTGACGCAGTGGACAAAGCACCAGCCCTGGGCCCAGGGGGCCCAGAGCCCAAATCTGGCCCTAGACACCAGACAATCCACCCTGTTTGCTCCACAAAGGACAAGGATACACAAAAAATAAGTGCTTACAAATAACATCCATTCATATTCATTCAGTTCAGACCTGTGTCCTCTGTGTATTCCTTACTGAAAAAGTTCTTATGAGTTGGAAGTATTATTTTCTCATGTATGACTGTAAACAGTTTAACCTTTTAATGTCCCTCGTGATACTTTTTCCCTGTTTACTTTTTTGATGGTTCTCCAGGGTCTTGTATTTGAAAGTCAAATTTTCTATTCAGTTCATGTCTTTTCATCACAAATGCCTGAAAGTACTCTTTTTCATTGAAGTCACCTTTTTTCCCCTGAAAGATTATACACAGTTTTGATGGGTACATGACTTTTGACTGTAGTTCCAGTTCCTTTGCCCTCTGGAATATCATATTACATGCCCTCCAGTCCTTCAATGTAGAAACTGCTAGATATTTTTTATCCTTATTGGAGCTCCACAGTATTTGAATTCCTTTTTTCTAGCTGATTGCAATATTTTCTCCTTGACCTGGGAGTTCTGGAATTTGGCTATCCCTTTTGAGATCTCTTTCAGGAGGTGATTGGTGGTTTCTTTCAATTTCTATTTTAGCTTCTGCTTCTTAAATATCAGGGCAATTTCCCCTCACAATCTCTTTGTTTGTTTGTTGTTGTTGTTTTTTGGCAGGGCAATGGGTGTTAAGTGACTTGCCCAGGATCACACAGCTAGTAAGTGTGAAATGTCAGAGGCCAGATTTGAATTCAGGTCCTCCTAAATCCAGGGCCAGTGCTTTATCCACTGCACCACCTAGCTGCCCCCCCACATGACCTAGCTGCCCCTCCCTCACAATCTCTTGAATGATGGTGTCTAAGCTCTTGTTTTGGTCATCGTTTTCAGGTAGTCTAGTGATTTTTAAATTCTCTCTCCTGGATTTATTTTCCAGGTCAACTGTTTTTCCAAGGAGATTTTTCACATTGCCCTCTATTTTTTCATTCAATTGAATTTGCTTTACTGTGTCTTGGTTTCTCATAAGGTCACTAGTTTCCATTTTTTCTATCCTAATTCTTAGGCAATTATTTTCATCAGACAGTTTTTTAATCTCCTTTTCCATTTGGCTTTTCAGGCTGTTGACTTTTTTTCATGACTACTACATCACTCTCATTTCTCTTTCCATTCTTTCCTCCCTATCTCTACATCTTCCTTCTATCTTTCCTACTTTCTCTTCAAAGTCCCTTTTGAGAGCTTCCATGGCCTGAGACCAGTTCAAACTTTTTCTTGGAAGCATTGGATGTAAAAGGCCCTTGGTTGATTTCCTCATCTGATGGTGCCCCTTGATCTTTCTTGTTGCTGAAGAAGCTTTCTATAATTGTGAACTTTCTTTGTTTGCTCATCTTTTACTTGACATTAAAATCTCTGCTGAGGGGCTCTCTTTTTAGGGTCCACTACTATTCCCAGCTTCAGAGGGTCCCAGGTGTTTTGGTTTGAGGGAGGGCAGGTTTTATTCTTGCCTGGCCTGTTCTCTATTCTGAAGATAACCTCAAGCCTACATACTAAACAACCAACCAGCAAAGTTTTCTGTAGTGTGGTTCTTAGCTTCTAGGAGCCTGCTCCCCTCCCCCACCTGGGCCTCCCGCAGCTCAGGATTTCTTCCTGGTTCCCCACTTGGGTGGGACAGCCTAATTCCTACCTATGTCCCTGCTGGTACTCCTGCACTTCCCCCCTAGACAGCCATTCAGCCCTCTCACCCGGCCACATCCTCAGTTCTTGAAGACACTGGTGCTGTAGCTGATTCAGAAGCTCTGGGATAAATTCCTTTGGCTGTGTGTATGGGGTCTCTGTTGGTGTGATCACGGGGTTAGTGGCAACTATTTAAATCAATATCTGTGAGTACAGGTGTTCTTAAGTCTTTTGGATAGTTAGTTGTAATCCCTGAAACTTCTGTCTTTCAGAAAACAGTTACCAAAAATGAAAACCTGCCTGTATTTGGAAACTGTTCATAGATTTTAAGATTTAAGTTCTCAGGCTTTCTCAGATTCTTAGGTTGCTAATGAAATGGGGAAGGGTTGCCCTTCATTTCTGTTTTTTCCCTTTCTCCTTCCTGACTCCCTGCCTTCAGGTTCAGAGAATATATTGGAAAAAACAGGATACTGAAAAGTTTCTACTGTCAGTCCTGAAAAAGGTTAAAAATAAAAGACATGTGTTTCTGTATTTGTTTTGTTTTGTTTTGTTTTTTTAGGGCAAATGACACTGGCCTTCTTTCCTTCAAAGACCACTTGCCTGTCACCCAGATAGTTATCACTGATACCAACAGATCCAACTCAGAAGCCGCCTGGAGAATTGGCCCATTGCGTTGCTATGGCGACCGTGAGTAATAAACCAAAAGACACTTTTGGTTCATGTTATATAAGAGATGTTTCACCACCTTCATATACTCACTCTCTCTTCCCCTTCTAGGCCCTGAATAGCTCTGAAACATTGCTAGTTTTACTTGCCTAGTTTCCTTCAACCACCTTCCATGATAACAAACCGTGGTGAAGGATATTCTAATTCATTCCATGCAAACATAGCTTTCCATACCAATGAAGGATGTTTGTTTTTTCCCTCCAGGCCATTTATGGAATGCAGCCTCATTTAATACAGAAGCCTCTTGCCTTCAGTTCCCCACCTTTCATGCAGAGTTCAGTGCTGATATTTCATTCTTTTTCAAAACCACGGCTTTGTCTGGCATCTTTTTGGAAAATCTGGGCATTAAAGACTTCATTCGACTGGAAATAAGCTGTAAGTGACAATATTTAGTAATTTCACATATATGATATACCTGAATGGGGGATGACATCCAGACTTGACTAACCACCTCTTTGAACTTTAGTTAGACAGCTTAATTCTCTGAGATTTAAACTAAGTCTTCAGAAGAGGAATTTAACTACACTCACTGTAAGATCTCTTCAAACTCTAAAATTCTATGATTCCATAATAAACATAATTAGGGAATCACCTCCCACCTCACAATATCCCACTAGATTATCACATCCAAGCAGATCCTTTAAGAAAGCATTTCAAAGCATAACATTTACTTTCATAGGTTTTGCTCACTTTTTCAAAGTGATGTTATGAAGCGATGCTCCAAGATAGTCCTATCCCTATTCCTATACCTTAATGTAGAATGCAAGTAACTGTGGCAGTCTTGGAGACTGCCACAGAAGAATGACAGCCTTCAACAATGGCAGGTCCTGCTAAGGGAGAAAAAAAAATTATTATATTCCTGACAACTCACTTTCTGTCTCTTGTCTGAGGACCAGGATCAATGACTGCTCAAGGAGTATTTTAAAGCCAAAATTACTTGGAGACTACTGTGAAAAGTCTATGTAGATGGTAAAAACTATTCACTATCAGAAAAATCACAAATATTTTGAATTAGATATAAAGGTTGACTTTACTTTTTTATTCTGATTGTTTAGGTCTTATGGTCTAATATTTGTCTCAAAAAGAGACTATTTTCCAACACCATGGACATATTACTGCAAGGTCAAGTTTGTAACTCATGGTCATCACTCCATTAGCCCTTGCTTGTTTAGTTGCAGCTTTGTTTGCAGGGAGATTTTGCTATTTCACCTTTTTACTCTCTTGTTTGTAAATAGATATTCCTTCTATTTCTAGAACCCAGTTCAATGCCCTTGCACAGTCAGATTTAATTAATTGACTGGATTGCATCAATGACCTAGTTGCGTAAAATACCCTTGACAGTGTAAGTAGTGTTTTAGCAAAATACACTTTGAAATTTGAGAGCCCCCTTCCCACTGTCTTCCCTTCAAAGAGCAGATGGAAGGTTTTGCCTAAGGAGACTACTACTGATGATTCTATAGGGTTCTTGCTAAACACAGAGATGCTAAGTGGTTCTATTGCAGTCCCAACACAATGCATGAAAGGAAAGATATCTCTTTAATTTGTAGCTTAAATTTCCTTTTACTGCAATGATTTCAGGTATTAATGGAAAGAAGAAATTTTGGCTTTGGATGTGAAATAGGACCCTTAATTCTCAACTCTGCTGGCCACTGAAAATGTGGAATTGAGTAACAACCATTTCATAATACGGTTATAATAAACGTAAAATAAAATTAAATAAAATAATGCCCCATAGCCCTTTGATTCATTTACAGTGGTAAATATAATGGTACATTATCACAAAGTAATGAGGTATGATTTAGTGTTAATTACATATCTAAGTAGAATTTTTGTACTTGGTGATACTGTACTTCATTCTTAATATCGTTAAAAAACTGCAGGTTAACATTAAATGTGGCAGAACATTGGAATCCATTGAGATAATTGTTTAGTAGAAATATATTAGCATGTTATAGAACAAGTACTTTTTTAAAAAGTAGATATGTAAATATTGGGAAGTTTTAAGTTTCTTCTGTTTACTAGGCCCCTTCCCCATAATTTTGGATTTCTCTTTAGTATATCATTTTATTACATCTTGTAGCCAGATGGAATTTTCTGAATAAGGGATTCATAGCAAGGAACCTCACCAGACCAGCTGCTTGGAAAGGAAATGGTCTTTTAACAGATGCAGAGACACAGAATAGATTTTTCCCCTATCCCTATAGAGTGTTCCTCCCTTAACAATCTCAGCAACAGCTTCCAAACTAGATACATCCAATTTGTTGGACAGGAAACAACAGGTTTTTATGAATTTTTTAATCCACTGACTTCTGGGTCACTTCCAACTAGCACATTTGGATTTAGAAGTCTTGGGATTATTGAGTATTTTATGAAAAAGGAGACACTTCAGTATGTCCTAAAGCCTTAATGGCTGTTTCTGCACTAGCAAAGAGAATCTAATTATTTGTCAAAAATGTCTTATCTGTTTTGGCGATGTGCTTACTACATTTGTGAATATAAGAAATATTATCTATTTGACAAGTACAAAGAGTTTAGGATTTTTTTATTAAGCTGTAATTCTGCTGTGAAATGTCCTTGAGCTATCAGAGGATAGACATGACTATGAACCTTTCTTTTCTTTCTAAGTTGCTCTTCAGCATACACAGCAACTCTACCTAAATATCTCATAGGATATAAGAATGTTTGTATGGAGAATATAAGCATAAGGGGAAAAAGAACATATATTACATATTATTAGCATGTATATCTATATATGTGCATATACCTAGTCACTCAACAAGCATTTCTTAAATGGCAGGAACTGTCCTAGACATTTGAGAAAGACAAAAAAAGAAGCAATCTCTTCCCATATTCTATCTGTGTTGTTTGTAGAGTGATGTACCATAACATCTAGATATTTCAGAGAAGGTCACTGCTGAATTTGAGGTCAGCCTAGATATAGAATTTCTTTTTTTTAAATTAATAAAGTATTTTATTTTTTCCTGTTACATGTAAAGATAATTCTCAATTTTTGTTTATACAAGCTTTCCAATTTCAGATTTTTCTCCCTCCCTCCCCTACTTCCCCCCTCCACTAGACAGGAGGTAATCTGATATAGGTTTTATATATATATATATATATATATATGTATATATATATATATATATATATATGTATATATATATATATATATATATACACACACATAATAACATGAATCCTATTTCTGCATTAGTCATGTTATAAGAGAAAAATCAGAGCAATGATGAAAAACCTCAAAATAGAAAAAACAACAGCACCAAAAACAAAAGAAATAGTATGGGTCATTCAGCATCTATACTCCACAGTTCCTTTTTTTTCTTGGATTTGGAGATCCTCTTCTATCATGAGTTCCCTGGAACTCTTCTGTACCATTGCATTGGTTAGAAGAATGTAGTCCATCACGCTAGATCAATACTCAATGCTGATGATACTGTGTACAGTGTTCTTCTGGTTCTGCTCATCTCACTCATCATCAGCCCACGCAAGACCCTCCAGTTTTCTCAGAACTCCTCCTGACCATCGTTTCTTACAGCACAATAATATTCCATTGTATTCATATACCACAACTTGTCCAGCCATTCCCCAATTGATGGGCATCCCCTCAAATTCCAATTCCTTGCTACTACATACAGAGCAGCTATAAATATTTTTGTACATGTGGGTCCCTTTCCCCTTTCCATGATTTCTTTGGGCAAAAGCCCCAAAAGTGGTATTGCTGGGTCAAAGGGTATGCACAACTTTATCACCCTTTGGGCAAAATTCCAAATTGCTCTCCAGAATGGTTGGATCAGTTCACAGCACCACCAACAAAGCATTAGTGTTCCCATTTTCCCACAGCTTCTCCAACATTTATTATTTTCCTTTTTTGTCATTTTAGCCAATCTGATAGGTGTCAGGTAGTACCTCAGAGTTGTTTTAATTTGCATCTCTCTAATCATTAGAGATTTAGAGCATTTTTTCATATGGGAATAGATAGCTTTGGTTTCTTCATCAGAAAATTGCCTGTTCATATCCTTTGACCATTTCTCAATTGGGGAATGACTTAGATTCTTATAAATTTGATTTAGTTCCCTATATATTTTAGAGATGAGACCTTTATCAGAAGTACTGGCCACAAAAAATTGTTTCCCAGCTTTCTGCCTCCCTTCTAATTTTGGATGCATTTCTTCTGTTTGTACAATTTTTTTTTAATTTAATGTAATCAAAATCATCCATTTTGCATTTTATAATATACTCTATCTCTTGTTTGGTCATAAACTGTTTTCCTTTCCAAAGATCTGATAGGTAAACTATTCCTTTCTCTCTTAATTTACCTGTGCTATCACCTCTTATGTCTAAATCATGTATCCATTTTGACCTTATTTTAGTATACGGTATAAGATATTGGTCTATGCCTAATTTCTGCCATACTATCTTCCCATTTTCCCAGCAGTTTTTGTCAAATACTGAGTTCCTATCCGAGAAGCTAGAGTTTGGAGTTTGGGTTTATCAAACACTACATTTCTAGTGTCATTTACTACTGTGTTTCCTGTGCCTAGCCTATTCCATTGATCTACTACTCTATTTTTTAGCCAGTACCAGATAGTTTTGATGACTGCTGCTTTATAGTAAAGCTCCAGGTTTGGTACCACTAACCCACCTTCCTGTGAATTTTTTTTCATTATTTCCCTGGATATTCTTGATTTTTTGTTTTTCCAGATGAATTTTGTTATTATGTTTTCTAGATCTATAAAATAATTTTTAGGTAGTCTGATTGGTATGGCACTGAATAAGTAAATTAATTTAGGCAGTCTTGTCATTTTTACTATATTAGCTCTGCCTATCCATGAGCAATTGATATCTTTCCAATTATTTAGATCTGATTTGATTTATGTGATGAGTGTTTGGTAGTTGTGTTCATAGAGTTCCTGGGTTTGTCTTGGCAAGTAGACTCCCAAGTATTTTATGTTATCTACTGTTACTTTAAATGGAATTTCTCTTTCTATCTCTTGCTGCTGGACTTTGTTGGTCATATATAGAAATGCTGATGATTTCTGTGGATTTATTTTATAGCCTGTTACTTTGTTAAAGTTGTTAATTGTTTCAAGTAATTTTTGAGTTGATTCTCTAAGATTCTCCAAGTATACCATCATATCATCTGCAAAGAGTGATAGTTTTGTTTCCTCCTTGCCTATTCTAATTCCTTTAATTCCTTTCTCTGCTCTGATTGCTAAAGCTAACATTTCTAGGACAATATTAAATAATAGGGGTGATAATGGACATCCCTGTTTCACCCCTGATCTTATTGGTAAGGCCTCTAATTTATCTCCACTGCATATAATACTTGCTGATAGCTTTAGGTAGATACTGTTTATTATTCTAAGGAAAGCTCCACCTATTCCTAAACTCTCTAGTGTTTTTATTAGGAATGGGTGTTGTATTTTGTCAAAAGCTTTCTCTGCATCTATTGAGATAATCATATGATTTTGGTTGGTTTTCTTATTGATGTGGTTGATTATGTTAATAGTTTTCCTAATGTTGAACCAGCCCTGCATTCCTGGTATAAATCCCACCTGGTCATAGTGTATTATCCTGGTGATCACTTGCTGTAATCTCCTTGCTAATATCTTATTTAAGATTTTAGCATCAATATTCATTAGGGAAATTGGTCTATAATTTTCTTTCTCTGTTTTTGCTTTGCCTGGTTTTGGTATCACCACCATATTTGTGTCATAAAATGAATTTGGTAGAACTCCTTCACCTATTTTTTCCAAATAATTTGATAATTATTGCATTGATAATATTGGAAATAATTGTTCTTTAAATGTTTGGTAAAATTCACCCATAAACCCATCTGGCCCTGGGGATTTTTTCTTAGGGAGTTCATTAATGGCTTGTTCAATTTCTTTTTCTAATTTGGGTTTATTTAAGGATTTTATTTCCTCTTCAGTTAACCTGGGCAGTTTGTATTTTTGTAAATATTCATCCATTTCATTTAGATTGTCAAATTTATTGGCATACAGTTGGGCAAAATAATTCTTATTATTGATTTAATTTCCACTTCGTTGGTGGTAACATCCCCCTTTTCATTTTTGATACTGGTAAATTGGTTTTCTTCTTTCTTTTTTTTAATTAAATTAACCAATATTTTATCTATTTTATTATTTTTTTCATAAAACCAGTTCTTAGTTTTATTGATTAATTCTATAGTTTTTTGGCTTTCAATATTATTAATTTCTCCTTTAATTTTCAGGATCTCTAGTTTAGTATCTAATTGGGGATTTCTAATTTGTTCTTTTTCTAGCTTTTTAAGTTCCATGTCCAATTCATTAAACTCCTCTTTCTCTTTTTTATTCATGTAAGCATTTAGAGCTATAAATTTTCCCCTAAGCACTGCTTTAGCTTCATCCCATAGATTTTGGTATGTTGTCTCATTATTGTCATTCTTTTGGATATAGTTATTGATTGTTTCTATGATTTGTTGTTTGGCCCATTCCTTCTTTAGAATGATATTATTTAGTTTCCAATTGATTTTCATTCTATTTTTCCCTGGCTCTTTCTTACATGTAATTTTTATTGCATCATGGTCTGAGAAGGATGCATTTACTATTTCTACCTTTCTACATTTGACTATGATGTTTTTGTGCCCTAATACATGGTCAATTTTTGAAAATGTGCCATGTACTGCTGAGAAGAAGGTATATTCCTTTCTATCCCCATTCAGTTTTCTCCAGACATCTATCATGTCTAACTTTTCTAGTAATCTATTCACCTCTTTCACTTCTTTCTTATTTATTTTTTGGCTAGGTTTATCTAATTCTGAGAGGGGGAAATTCAGGTCTCCCACTAGTATATTACTGTCTAACACTTGGTGCATACATATTTAATATTGATATTACTTCATTATCTATAGTACCTTTTAGCAAAAGGAAGTTTCCTTCCTTATCTCTTTTAATGAGATCTATTTTTGCCTGCGCTTTGTCTGAGATAAGGATTGCTACCCCTGCTTTTTTTACTTTAGCTGAAGCATAATATATTCTCTTCCAGTCTTTTACCTTTACTCTTTGTGTATCTCTCTGCTTCAAATGTGTTTCTTGTAAACAGCATATTGTAGGATTCTGGTTTTTAATCCACTCTGCAATTCGCATCCGTTTTACAGCAGAGTTCATCCCATTCACATTCACAGTTATTATTACTGACTGTCTATTCCCCTCCATTCTATTTACCCCCTTTGTACTTTCCCCCCCTTCTTTCACCCCCCTCCTGTGATTCCTCCTCACCGACATTTTACTTCTTACCTCTGCCTCCCCTAATCTGCCCTCCCTTTTTATCACCCCCTCTCTTTTCTTTACCCTTTTCTCCCTTGCTTTTGTCATCCCTTCTATCAGTCCCCCCTTTCCCTTCCCCTTTTTCTTCCCTAAAGAATGAGCCAAGTTTCTTTATCCCAATGAACGTATATTTTATTCCCTCTTTGAATCAAATCTAATGAGAGTAGGGTTGAAACAATGTTCACCCCTCCTTTCTTTCCCTCTATTGTAATAGGTTGTTTTTTTTTTACCTCTTCATATGATAGAATTCATCCCATTCCACCTCCCCTTTCTTCTCCTCTGCATAGACTCCCTTTTTAACCCCTTAAGTTTGTTTTGTATCATCACATCAAAGACAATTTATATTTATACCCTCTGTGTAAACTCCTTCTCTCTGCCCAAATACATTTACAGTTCTTAAGAGTTATGAGTATTATCTTTCCGTGTAGAGATATAAACAGTTTAACCTAATTGGGTAACCTTTTTTTCCCCCTTTGTTTACCTTTTTAAACTTCTCTTCAGTCTTGTATGTTAAGATTGAATTTTCTATTTAGTTCTGGTCTTTTCACCAGGAAAGATTGAAAGTCCCTAATGTCATTAAATGTCCATCATTTCCCCTGAAAGAGAATGAACATTTTTGCTGGGTAATAGATTCTTGGCTGCAATCCAAGCTCCTTTGCCTTCTTCAGTATCATATTCCAAGCCTTGCAGACCTTTAATGTTGAAGCTGCCAGGTCCTGAGCAATCCTGACTGTGGCTCCATGATATTTAAATTGCTTCTTTCTGGCTGCTTGGAGTATTTTCTCCTTCACCTGATAATTCTGAAATTTGGCTACAATATTCCTTGGAGTTTTCCTTTTGGGGTCTCTTGCAGGAAATGATTGGTGGATTCTTTCCATGATGATTTTATCCTTTGATTCTAGGATATCAGGGCAGGTCTCCTTAATAATTTCCTAGCATATGGGGTCTAGATTCTTTTTCTGGTCATGGCTTTCAGGCAGTCCAATGATTCTCAAATTGTCTCTCCTTGATCTGTTTTTCAGTTCAGTTGTCTTTCCAAGGAGGTATTTCACATTTTCTTTTATTTTTTTCATTCTTTTGATTCTGCTTGACTGATTCCTGGTGTCTCATGGATTCCTTATCTTCCAACTGTCCCATTTTAATTTTTAAGGTATTGTTTTCTTCAGTGAGATTATGCACCCTGTTTTCCATTTGGCCAAGTGAATTTTTTAAGGCAGTGTTTTGTTCAATGAGATTATGCACCTTTTTTTTTCCATTTGGCCAAATCAGTTTTTTAAGGCATTGTTTTCTTCAGTGAAATTATGTGCTTCCTTTTCCAAGCTGCTGATTCTTTTTTCATAGTTTTCTTGTTTTGCTTCCATTTCTCTCCCCATTTTTTCTTCTACCTCTCTCAATTGATTTTTAAAATTCTTTTTCAGCTCTTCCAGGAAGGCTTTTTGTTCTTGATACCAATTCACCTTCCCTCAGGAGGCTTCACATGTAGGGAATTTGAGGCTATTGTGTTCATCTGAGTTTGCGTTGGCTTCTTCCCTATTGATACAGAAGCTCTCAATGGAGAGGGCTCTTTTTTGCTTCTTACTCATTATTGCAGCTTATTTATTTATTTTTTTAAGTTGAGGTCTGCTCTGGGGGCACCAGTGTCCCTGTTTTGGGCTTCTTGTGCAGGGGTATAGGTGCTGTGTGACCAGCTTTTTACTCTGAAGCCTTTATAGTATGTGCAGTTCGACCCCCTGCACTTCCTGTCTGGGTGCGCTCAGCCAGGCGCCCGATCCTGCCTGTCCCATTCATGGCCCTACAGCCCACCCTCCCAGCCGGTACAGGTAGATTTTTCCACTGTCCTTCTTGGCCACCAGATTTTTGAGCCAGTTTCCAGGGGCCTCAGTTGTTCGGCTGTGGCCCACAGCTCCTGCTGACTTTCCCCGACACCCTTGGTGCTGGGCTGCTGCCCTTCGCTGGGCCTCCCTTTTGCCCAAGTCAGACCGACCTTTTCCTGAAGTCTTCTAAATTATCTCTGGTTGGAAGACTGTGTCTCTCTGTCTCTTTGCAGGTTCTGTAGTTTCAGAATCTGTCCAGAGGCTTGATTTAATGTTCTTTTTGAGGGAACAGGAGGAGAGCTCAGGCAGCTTGCTGCTTCCTCTCCGCCATCTTGGCTCCACCTCCCCCCTAGAATTTCTTAATAGAGCTATAGAATAATGTTTTAGAAAAAGAAGGAGGTTAGATATTATCTAATTTAATATGTTCATTTTCTAGCTTAAGTACCCAAGTACCATTTGGTTATATGACTTTCCCAATATCACCTAATCAGTTGGTGGTTCAGCTTATAGTAGAATCCAAATTTCCAGCTTACAAGTAAAGAGTTCTCCATATTCTTACCACAGTGTCTCTTTAAATGTGGTAGCTATCAGTTTTTTTTTTATCATATCCAAGATAAATATAAAACAAATTACTCCTATTAATAGATTTAGATAATATTAGACCTTGAAGAGACCTTAGAGGGCAGCAAGTCTAACCCATTTATGGTTTTTTTTGTTTGTTTGTTTTTGCGTGTGTGTGTTTTGGTGAGGCAGTGAGGATTAAGTGACTTGCCCAGGTTCACACAGCTAGTAAGTGTCAAGTGTCTGAGGCTAGATTTGAACTCAGGTCCTACTGAATCCAGGGCTGGTGCTTTATCCACTGTGCCACCTAGCTGCTCCCCCCCCCATTTATGTTACAAATGAAAAAACTATAGTTAATAAATCACAAGACACAGAGGTAGATAGTACTTTAGTGAAATGACTCACCCACAACATATAACTGTATGTAGCTTGAATGGTGATATATCATTCAGTTAATACATATTTATTAACTATGATATTTATCTGTCTAGTGATCTGTCTATCTAGAGAGTATTCTAGATCACATAAATGGGTCGGAGGGTTGTTGAAACATTCAAAAACTATTTACATGATAGTTAATTTATAGATATTAACCTTAACTTCCCCAAATTCCATAAGTTTCTTGAATGCATGAAGATGACTTACACATTTTGGGAGGCATCCTATTTAATTTCAAGTACAGACCAACAAATAATGAAATTGATTTAATATAAAAGGTTTTTATGTTTGAGTATCTTATGTGCTAGTTTCAGAGATAATGAATTCGTTATGAATAAGTTCATGAAAATAAAGTATAAAGTAAATGCATAGGATTTGGTACAGATGGGGGGAAGGGAAAGCAAAAAAAAAAAAGCAAACAAATAAAGCCTTTACAATATCAAATCTACTTTGAAGAGATGTGTTTTTAAAATTCTTGGTTTTTTGTGGGGCAATGAGGGTTAAATGACTTGCCCAGGATCATGCACCTGGTAAGTGTCAAATATCTGAGGCTGGATTTGAACTCAGATCCTCCTGAATATAGGGCCCATGCTCTATCCACTGTGACACCTAGCTGTCCCCTGTTTTGCAATTTCATGACCAGTTATACCAAAATTTTTAACCTTTGATCTCATATAGAAGTAATGTCCTGTGGACATTAATTGCTAGTTGTCTGAAGCTTAAAAGTTCAGCTAAGGTACCAACATCCTGAAGAGCAAATACAATACTAATGCTACAGGTCCCTTTCAGTTTTCATGAAGATCCACACTTGCAAATCATGCATTTTCATTTCTGCAGGCTTAATTTCTTTCATGCTTGTGTATGTGATTACATGATGATATATCTAGGTAAATAAGACCATAAATACAAGTAAATATAGTTCACATTTGGCATAAAATTATGTTATCCAAGGTTTTTGTTTTTGTTTTGAAATCAAATCTTAATACCCTTGAAAAGCAGTTCACTGAGTACTTCTTGCTCCAAAAGTTAGGAGAAGGAGAGAAGACATTGCATCAAAAGTTTTTGCTTTTCTCCTGATTTAGACACAGGAATTAATGTGATTAACCATGCCACAAATTCATCTTTGAATAGTGTTGTATAATGTTGTCTAGACAAAAGCAAGGAAGAAATCCCAAGGAAAGGGGGGAGTATATTGATGGGAAAGGTTTCATAAGGTAATGGATGGTAGAGATGTCAAGTGTATGACCAAACAAACACCATCTCTTCCCTTTTTTAAATCAATTTCCTTTTTCACTTTTCTCTAAAATGAAATTACTTCACTCTTCTCTCTCTCTCTCTCTCTCTCTCTCTCTCTCTCTCTCTCTCTCTCTCTCCATCTGTCTCTCTCTCCATCTGTCTCTTTCTCTCTGTTTCTGTCTCTGTGTGTGTGTCTTTCTTTCTCTTTGTGTTTGTCTCTTTCTGTCTGTTTCTAACTTGCTCTTCTCCCTATCTCAAAGTACAGGGGCCACTCACTAGGTGATTGAACCAAAGATGAGAATGGAAGCTTTTGTCCATTCAGTTTCTGTTTCCAGCCATTTCATCTCTTTTTCGGCAACCTGGTATTCTCCACCACCAACACAACTCCCCCTGCCCCCAGCCCAGCCCTTGGGGCCTCACCATAGAAGTCTTGTACTTACCATGGACATGATTTGTTCTAGACCTGCACAATTCTACAAGTAATCCACCATCTTTAACCCCTCCAATAGCAGGGAAAAGAGGCATGCACTACCTGTGTCCACTCAGTTTAATTAAAAAGGGGAGGCAGGGGGCAGCTAGGTGGCACAGTAGATAAATCACTGGCCCTGGATTCAGGAGGACCTGAGCTCAAATCCGGCCTCAAACACTTGACACTTACTAGCTGTGTAACCCTGGGCAACTCACTTAACCTTCATTTCCCTGCAAAAAAAATTAAAAATTAAAAAAGGGGGAGGCGGCTAGGTGGCGCAGTGGATAAAGCACTGGACATGGATTCTGGAGGACCTGATTTCAAATCTGGCTTCAGACACTTGACACTTAAGAACTGTGTGACCCTGAGCAAGTCACTTAACCCCCAATACCCTGCAAAAAGAAAAAGAAAAAAAAGAAAGGGGGAAGGAATAATCTAACTTGTACAATATTGAAAAAAATTCAGTCAAACACATATACAACCAGTTTTCTCTCATCCCACTGATTTCATATTGCACCTCTTTCTAGAGAAATTATTAATTTTTCAGGTATTGTAGAAAGAACAATCAAATTGGAGACAAAAGACCCACTTTGAATTCTGTTTTACCCACTTTCATTATGTCCTAGGATATGTCCTTTTACCATCTCCAAATTTCAGTGTCCTTATTTCTGCAGTAAAGGTAATGAACCTCTTGATCATCAAGATCTTTTCAAAACTCAAAGGTAGTCAGTTTTGTTGGGGAGGAAATGCTAGAGACCACTGGAGTAGATTCTTCATTATCCAATACCCTTCTTTTATTTTTGTATTTCTCTTCTGTTTTATGCTCAGGAACCTGTTCAATAAAATGTCTTTCTTGGTTGTTGTTTTTTTTTATGTTATACATGAGTAGTCATGCAAAACATCTCCACATTAGCCAGGTTGTGAAAGAAAACAGACAAAAACCCAATTAAGGAATTATCAACAAATTATGCTTCAATCTCTTTTTAGATACCATTGGTTCTTTCTCTGTAGATGGATTACAATTTTCATAAGTCCTTCAGAATTAATGTTGGATCATTGCATTGCTGAAAATAACCAAGTTTTTCACAGCAGATCATCTTACACTATTGCTGTTATTTTGTATACAGTACATTTCATGCTACTACAATTCACTTAGGTCTTTCTAGGTTTTTCTGATAACATACTGTTCATCATATTTTTTTGTTTCCTATGAAATAACTAACGAAAAAGAATTATGTTTCAATCTGAATTAAAATGCCATAAGTTCTCTCTCTGTAGATTAATTGCATTTTTCATAAGACCTTTGGAGTTGTCTTGGAGCACTTTATTGCTGAAAATAAATGAATCATTCATAGCAGAGCATCTCACAATAATACTGTTCTTTTGTATACAGTAGATTTCACTTTGCATCAGCTCATGCAGCTATCTCCAGGTCTTTCTATAGTATCCTCACCATCATTTTTTATACTAAAGTGTAATTATATACTTCTTTAAAGGGAGATGTCCTTAAAATAAACCCATGATGTTGATTATTGCAACAACAGTAATAGATGACTTTTATATAGTACCTTAAACTTGACAAAGAATTTTTTTCACAATAGCCCAGCAAATTAAGTACCATAGGTTTTACCATGATCATCAATCATTTTTCAATCATTGTAACTATTTCCCCTCCATCCTATTCCCTTCCCATGATATTTACTCTATTTTTGATCTTCTTTTACCCTATTCTTCCTCAAAAGTGTTTTGTTTTTGTCTGTATCCTCCCCCAATATGCCCTCCCTTCTTTCACCCTTCCCTCCTTATCCCCTTCCCCTCCTACTTTCCTGCAGAGTTAGATAGATTAATCCATCCAATTGAGTGTGTATGTTATTCCCTCCTTGAGCCAACTCTGACAAGATTAAGGTCTTTGAGCAAATTCTGATGAGTCTAAGGCTCATTCACTGCCCCACTCCTCCCCCATCTCTTGCCCCATTCCATAAGCCTTTCATGCTTCTTTCATGTGAGATATCACTCCATTATTCCCTATCCCTGCTATATGCCCTCCCCAAGTGTATTTCTCTCCCCCCTCAATTTTATCCCAAAGATGTCATCATGGGGCAGCTAGGTGACACGGTGGACAAAGCACCTGCCCTGGAGTCAGGAGGACCCAAGCCCAAATCTAGTCTCAGATGCCAGACACTCATCAACCCTGACCACCCCCCCCAAAAAAAAGAGAAACAAAAATTAAATACTTTATAGATATAATCCCTTCATAATCAATTCCCACCTTTGCCCTTTGTCTAAATTTATTCTTATCATCTGCCCTAATATTCAGAAGGTTCTTATGATTTAGACACATCATCTTCTCATGTAGGAATGTAAAAAGCCTAATCTTTTAACATCAATCATGAATTCTTTTTCCTGTTTATCATTTTATGCTTCTCTAAGGTCTGGCATTTCAGGTATTTTCATCACAAATACCTGAAAGTCCTCTTTTTCATTGAAGTCCCATTTTTCCCCTAGAAAGATTATACACAGTTTTGCTGGGTAGGTGATTCTTGGTTGTAATCCCAGTTCCTTTGCCCTCCAGGAATATCATATTCAGTGCCCTCCAGTCCTTTAATGTAGAAGCTGCTAGAACTTGTGATATCCTTACCATGGATCTACAGTATTTGAATTTCTTCTTTCTAGCTGCTTGCAATATTTTCTCCTTGACCTGGGAACTCTGGTATTTGGCTATAATATGTCTGGATGTTTTCCTTTGGGTATCTCTTTTAGGAGGTAATTGGTGGAGTCTTTCAATTTCTATTTTACCTTCTGCTTCTAGAATATCAGGGCAATTTTCCTTGACAATTTCCTTGGAAATGATGTCTGTGTTCTTATTTTGATCATGGTTTTCAGGTAGACCAATAATTTTCAAATTATCTCTCCTGGATCTCTTTTCAAGGTCATCAGTTTTTCCAAGAAGATATTTCACATTGTCATCTATTTTTTTTTTTATTCCTTTGGATTTGCTTTATTGTGTCTTGGTTTCTCATAAAGTCACTAGCTTCTATTTGTTCAGTCCTAATTCTTATGGAATTATTTTCATCAGAAAGCTTTCGTATCTGCTTTTCTATTTGGCTTTTCAAGCTGTTTATCCTTTTCTCAATACTTTCCTGAATCAGCCTCATTTCTCTTTCCATTTTTTCCTCTAGCTCTCTAACTTTATCTTCAAAATACTTTTTCAATGCCTCTATGGCCTGAGACCAATTCTTATTTTTCTTGGGAGAGTTAGATGGAAGGGCCCTGATGTGGCTATCCACTTCTTAGGATGCACTTAAATCTTCCTTTTCACTAAAGAAGCTTTCTGTGGTTTACAACTTTCTCTGCCTGCTCATCTTGCCTGTCTTACTTGAGTTTTAACTCCTTCTTAGTGTGGGGTCCTACTTCCAGGATACACTGTCCCCAGCTTCAGGGTGTCCCAGATGTTATGATTTAATGAGGGGTAGTTTCTTCTCTTGCCTGGCCTTTTCTCTGGTCTGTATATAACACCAGGCCAACTTGCTAATTAACCAGGCAGCAAAACGGTGTGTGCTGTTGGCTGTTAGCTCTGATGAACCTGCGCCCTTCCCCCACCTGGGCCTCCACAACTCAAGATTTTCCTCAGGTGGGGTAGGACATGCACATCTCCCCTTAGCTTCTTCATATACCCCCATAGACTGCCCCGGCCAGCTGTTCAGCCATCTCACCAGACCATGAGCTTATTTCCAGAAGATGCTGGCACTGCAGCTGATTTTAGAGGCTCGTTGGTAAGGTTCTCTGGTGCTGCCTGCCTGGCTCTTTATCTGTTTGGGCATGATCACTGGACTGGACTCCACTCCGAGCCAAGCTCCCTGTCCTGTTGAACCTCCAAGCTATCTTTGGCTGGAAAATAATCTAAGCCATTTTTTGTGTTTTCTGCTGTTCCAGGAGTTGTTTTCTGTCTGTGTTTGGAATTTTTTGAGTCAGGAAGTCTGAATATTTACTGCCTTTCCTCTAACATCTTGGCTCCACCCCCAAGGAACCCTCAATGAAATGTTAACCTTCTCTGAATGACTTAACTCTTCTTAGCAATACAATGATCCAAGACAATCCCAAAGGACTAATGATGAAACATACTATCCACCTCCAAAGAAAGAACTGATTTTTATTAAACAAAATTTTTATTGAACACATTTTATTTTACTTTCATTTTTTCTTTTATTCAAGTTTTCTTTTTTTGTTTTCTTTTCTTTCTTTTATTTTTCAGGGCAATGAGGGTTAAGTTACTTGCCTAGGGTCACATAGCTAGTAAGTGTCAAGTGTCTGAGGCCAGATTTGAACTCAGGTCCTTCTGAATTCAGGGCCAGTGCTTCATCCACTTCGCCACCTAGCTGCCCCCAAAGAACTATGGAGTCTGTTTTTAGGGGTGTTTGGTTTTTTTTTTTGTTTATTTGTGGTGTAATGGTGCTTAAGTGACTTGTTCAGGGTCACACAGCTAGTAAGTGTCAAATGTCTGAGGTTGAATTTGAACTCAGGTCTTCCTGAATCTGGGTCCAGTGCTTTATTCACTGTGCCACCTAGCTGCACCCTATTCAAGTTTTCTTATGCAAAAATTAATAATATGGTAATTTTTAACATATTTGTACAAGTGTAACCTATACCTCATTGCTTGCCACCTCAAACAAGAGGGAGGGGAGGGAGAGAAAGAGGGATAGAATTTGGAACTCAAAACTATAAATAAAAATGTTATTATTAAAAATAGAAAAAAGAAAAAGAAAAAGTACACAGCAAAGAACAAAAGAAAACAGAAGGAAGCACAGAAAAATGGGTGGCATTGTAAACAATGTGTAGTATTTATTTTATAGATTTTCTTGAAATAGAAATTTGTTATATATGGAATCATCTCTTCCATTCTACTGTGTTCATGGAAATATTTTTGTTTCTTTTCTCATTTGTTATTTAAATTTAAAATGAATTTTTTAAAAAAATTAAAAGAAAAAAGAAAAATACATTTATAAGATTTAATATCATTTATCATAAACATCTGTGGCTGAACATGCAATAAACAAACAAACAAACAAATAAATAAAGCATTTAGCCTCAATATACTTGACTTTACTTTGTTTTCTTTGTCATCATCATCTTCAAGAATAACAGTATAAATAATAATGATGGTAATGGTGGTGGTGATAATAATAATAATAATAATAATAATAATAATAATGACTTAAAAGGAAAGAACACATATAATTAAAAAGGAGTTGAAAGCCAAGAAATAGAAGGTCATAATTACAGTAGCTGACTCAGTTGATGTTCTAGCACCCAAAAGCATAGAATTAATTGGCAAAGATTGGTAATCATCCACTATTAGTAACTTATTTTTTAAAGACTGGAGATATAGGGGGCAGCTAGGTGGTGCAGTGGAGAGAGCACTGGCCCTGGATTCAAGAGGACCCGAGTTCAAAGCCGGCCTCAGACACTTAACACTTACTAGCTGTGTAACCCTGGGCAAGTCACTTAACCCCCATTGACTCTCAAAAAAAAAAATAAAAGACTGAAGATAATAGGACAGGTGTTATAGGACTCCACAAAAGTAAATATCCAAGTGATATTTACTATTTCCATTTTAAATCATATAAAGTTTGGTTGTAATAACTGGGGATATTTATCCTTGGGGCACAAGGAGGAGGGATCAGATTTGCCATATGTGATGCTAGAGTATACAATGAGGAGCAATGGGTAAATTTTTTCAAAAATAGAAAAAAAAATTAAGGGAACATATACTAATAATTAGAACTATGTAATAATGAAATGGAAGTTGTGGTTTACAAATCACTAGAGTTCTTCATGCAAAGGGTAGATAACCACATGTCAGGGACATTGTAAAGTAGATTTTTTTCATCCAGTATGAATATAACTTGATGGCATGTGAATTCCCTTCCAGTTCTGAGATTTTGTTATTAAGCTACACAGAATGTCTTAAAAGAGACATCATAGTTTTCTTCAATTATTTAAAGGACTACCATGTTGAAAGATTAGAAACATTCTGCTTAACCCCAGGGAGCAGATCTAAAAACAGTGGATAGAAACTGCAGCAGCATATTTCAGAACAATGTAAGCGGAAAGAAATTTTTTTGGATAATCAGAGCTGTCCTCCAGTGTTATAGGCTGCTTCCAGAAGTAATGGATTACCCCTATCCATGGAGTCTTCAAGTAGATGCTAGCAGTATGACTTTGGACAAGTCATTGAACTTCTATCAGTCTCAGTTAATTCACCTATAAAGTGGAGATAATAATAGCACCTATCTTCACAAGACTGGTTTAAGTATCAAATGAGATTCCATCTGTTTAGTACTTCACAAAACCTTAAAAGTGCTATGTAAATGCTTGTTATTATTATTTGATTCTGGATGATCACTTATGAGTCACATTGTTGATGGAATTTTTAATCAGGAATGGGCTAGAAAAGTTGACATAGAAGAAACTTCATATTATGAAATGCTGTGATTCTCTGGTACTTTTCTTTTTTTTTCTTTCTTTTTTTTTTTTTTGATAAACTGCTTATTCGTGAGCCTTTTCCTGCACTGATTATTCATGTACACCCATAGCCTTTTCTAATGTTCCCCATTTTCTTTTCTAGCTCCTTCTGAAGTCACTTTTGCCATTGATGTTGGGAATGGCCCCATAGAGCTCACAATTCTGTCTCCAACCCCACTGAATGACAACCAATGGCATTATATCCGGGCTGAAAGAAATCTCAAACAGACTTTGCTCCAGGTGGATGACCTTCCAACAAAGATACTGGAGACACAAGAGGAGGGGCATTTTCGATTGCAGCTAAGCAGTCAGTTATTTGTAGGTAGGGGATTGATTTCCAGAATTCTTAAAATGTCAATATATAAAATGTTCTACTTCCTAAGACTGTAGTTATGAGCACTAAACATTCAAGTCCACATCAACAGAACAATTCACTCATTCTGAGCCTCTTACCATATCCAACCAAACTTCAATACAATTTTTTAAAGTTTGAAAAGATCCAATTCAGCACCCTCATCCATGTGTTGTAGTGCATTATCCAAATCTTACCCAAACCCAGGGATTATTTTACAATACTGTGACATTAATAAAGTTTATGTTTAGAATTCTAAGGGTCTTCTTACATTCTTTCACCCCCAGTATTTTTCCCCAACCGTTCTTTCCTACCTAGACTTGACCACAGGAAAAGACCTATATATTTATTCATTTTCATCTCTATATAAATAAGTTTAAGTGCATGTGTTACTTCTGGCAAAGGTACTATTCTCAATTTTCCCTTCTTTTTAAGTATGGGATGTGGTAGGTGGAATGTGTTGTATGTGCTGTGAAATGGTCCATTAAGGGAACAAAGGTTTGGCTTTTTGCTGTTGAGGTCTAAAATTCAGCTTGTGGGGAGTTGGTAACTGAGTATTTTTGTTTGTTTGTTTCAGAATTCCCACTGCCTTATGGCAATGCATTTCTAATCTAGTGCAGCTGATTATTGTGTTGATTGAGGTGGTGGAGAGGAATATTGTTTTATCTAAGTTATGTTCCTTTTTTTAAATTTTTTTTTTTTTTAGTGAGGCAATTGGGGTTAAGTGACTTGCCCAGGGACACACAGCTAGTAAGTGTTAAGTGTCTGAGGCCGGATTTGAACTCAGGTACTCCTGACTCCAGGGCCAGTGTTCTATCCACTGCGCCACCTGGCTGCCCCATGTTCCTTTTTTAAATTTAGTAATTGTATCCTTTTTAATGTTGTATTACATTTTATGGTCTGCAATTGTATTTCTTATTTCAATTTGATCCTGAACTTCAATCCTTAGACTAACTTGATGAAAGCCTGGACCAGAATATACAGTGAAATGCTTTGCTCCCAATAATCCCTGTTATCTATCGTCCTAAATGCTAAAAGTTAGATTCATTATCTTTCCAATTTAATACTTAAACTCTCTTATTTTAAATTCTCAATGATGGAAACATCATCTTCATAGTCTTCCACACTTATGTCTAATCTTCTAAGTCATCCTCAATTTCTCAGTATCTTTTATTCCCCAAACCCATTCCCGTATTCAATCTGTTGGCAAAGTCTGGAACTTTCACCTTTGCAACATCTCTTAAATCTGTCCCCTTCTCTCCTTTGACACTAATATCATTCTAGATAAGATCCATGTGAGTTCCAACCTATTGCATACCCTCCTGGTAGTTCTGCTTGCCTCAAGACTCTCCCCACTTCACTACAATCAGTTTTCCATTTGGCCAGCCAAGTGATTTCCCTAAAGTATAGGTATGACCATGGCACCACCCCCCTACTCAATAAATTCCAATGGCTCTCAGTTACCTCTAGCATCAAAGACAAAATCCTCCATTCATCATTCAAAGCCCTTTAAAACCGTGTCCCCTCCTAACTATAGTCTTCTTATAACTTATTCCTACCACACATTCTTCCATTCAATGACACATACCTCCTTTCTATTCCACGAATAAGATACCATACATACACAATACATATAAACATATATACCTATTATACACATACATACACACAAACATGTGTATACATACACATACACACATATCTATGTCTATCTATATCTATCATTTGTTTGTGCATATTTGTTTGCTCATTGTTTTGTATATTAGCTTGTAAACTCCTTGAAAGCAGTGTCTGTCTTTTGTATCTTTTTTTCATTCCCATTGCTTAGCACAGTCCCTGACAGAAAGCCTTAATAAATGTTTACTGACTGACTGACAGTCTCGGGAATTTTAGATAATAGTGAGAAAGTGAGAGAACTATTCTTTGAAATAATAGAAAAACAGGCAACCATTGGTTCTATTGCAATGATGTTAGAAGACAGCCTACTGCCTTCTTTAGATTAGGAGTGATGCCATTCTACCAGCCCTGTATTAATCTGTAGAGGTCTTATCTAACTTGTTCTGGCTCTCCATTTTACTGTGCATATTGTTTGATTTTTCCAGTGTTAGTGGTGGTTGTGGGAGTGTGGAAAATAGTCAGCTTTTAAAAGGTTCAGGTTACATATTAGACAATTTTGGCTGGTCAGTTGATATATTTATTCTCACTTTAATTTTTCTCAGATTTGGAGACAGGTTTTCAGGTAAAGAGGTAAAAAAATAAACTAAAAGGAAATCCAGGCAAGGCAAATCATACTTTACCGTGAAGAAAATAATTTGGAAATAGTTTAAGCAGCTTCTTTCCAAGAAGTTTTAATAAAATTTTTAATATGAATGAAAATTTAAGCTTTGGAGATAATGTAAAATTATCACACTCAAGAGACTGACAGACAAAATCTGAATGTCTAAAGCTTAGTAGAGACTTGAAAATAAAGACAAATGTTTACCAGCCCACTCAGATTAAAAAAAAAAAATCCACAAGCTTCTGCCCCTACAGAAAGCTACACTTGTAATAATTAAATGTTATCCCTTGGGAATGGATGTTCTCCTATGCCTTCTGGACCTTTCACTCCTCAAGGCTGGTTCATTGCTACATTTTATATCTAAGTTAAATGGTTTATAAAGAACATACCAGCTGAAAAAAAGGAGTAATAAAATATGAGAATGTCATATTTTCCCTTCATAACTTGAACCATATTTATCTCTTCATCTGTCACATTTTGCATATCTAACATAAGCTAAGATTCAAGTGATTAAAAGGTCTCTATGATTACAAGATATTTGCTTAATTAATAACCCATATAAGTAACAGGACTTGCTGTTAAAAATACATTTAAAAAAATTTATGTGGCTGTTTTATTCTATTTAAACATAGCACTTCATTTCTCTCAAGAAGCTTACTAGTCATCAAGATTTGATATCTTTTTCGGTAGAATCAATTCAAGTATTTTGCAATTTTCATAAATTATATTTCATGCCAAAGCTTAATTTATCTTCAAGCAGTATTTATGGATCCTTCTGGCTGAATGGTAGTATATAAATTCAGTATAACTTTTAAAAAGTATTATTTCATGCAAATTTTGCAGAGGTATGAAATTATCATGTGTCCTGGATATCTGGTAACTTTTTTTGAAGTCATAAAGGGAAAAGGGAAGGCTATGTTTCATGTTAGATGTTCCTCTTCAGAAATTTCAATTGAAATGAAACCTCATATTCAAACAAATTTTAGTGTAGTTGATGGCCTTGGGAGTGATTTCTTTTTGGCACTATAGTCAAGCTCAGATGGGGTGGAAATACCTGCTGCTCTCATGAAGATGTCATGTCAGATGTTTTTCAAGTTGATTGAAATATATAAAGGGCAGAAATCAGTCTAGTATATGCGTAATTTTAATTCGACAGGGGTAATTTTATTCTTTAGTAAATTGAAGGTTGCCCCTGTATAAAATGTAGGAATCTGACAATAGGTCAAATTCCTAAACATTAGTAGGCTAAATTTTATTTAGAGTTCTCAAGATACCTTCTTAGAAAGGAAGATGAAATGAGGGAATTTTTTGCCTTTCCTTTGGAGGCATTATATTAGAGATTTGGAGGCATTAGAAATTTGTCCTCCATACAGAAAGCATTTAATCATTTAGTAATGACCAAATATCTTCATCATTCTATGCTAGAAAATGTGAGAAAGATAAATATTGCATTATAGCAGCCTATAAGTAATGTAGTGCTGGAAATTTATAAGCACATTTGTTGTTATGTTGTAGATAACAGTGATGATGGTGATGGTGATGAAGAAAGTAATTGGGGCAGCTAGGTGGCGCAGTGGATAGAGCACCAGCCCTGGAGTCAGGAGTACCTGAGTTCAAATCCGGCCTCAGACACTTAACACACACTTACTAGCTGTGTGACCCTGGGCAAGTCACTTAACCCCAATTGCCTCACTAAAAAAGAAACCAAATAAATAAAAAATAAAAAAATGAAAAATAAAAAAAAAGAAAGTAATGGTGGTGGTGATGATGATGAGGCTTTTGAAGAAGTGGATGATGATAATTATGATAATGATTCAACATCTTACTCTAAGTCCTATGTTGATAGTAATTAAGCCAAAATGACAGACTTTAAGTTCTCCAAGGCTAATGTTTTCTCCTCTGTTTCTATGACTTTTAAAAAGACTCTCTCTCATGCCTGGCATGCTTTCTGCTTGGAATCTTAAAATTTCCTCAGTGGGAGAAATGGAACAGTAAATATGATACTCCAAGAAACTTTCATGCATAGCTTCTTAGAGTATCAGAATTAGGAATCCTAATGGTAGTTTCTGATTTTAAATACACATACATATACATGTGTGTATATACATAAAGTCTATAGATATACATACATATATGTTTATATGTAGAGGTATATTTATATTTGAGTAACAGAACTGGAAGATGAGGAAGTAGCTGATCTCTGAATTAACACTGGTTCATTAATAAAATTGCAAAGTGTGAAAAAAAAATCACTGTTTAACTCATTTTGCCAATTGAATATGACCCACCATTGTGGGAATGATATTGGCATTCATTCTCATGTCTACAAATAGATAGGTTTCCCTCAAATCATATGTCATCTCCTCTAACATATTTGCATATTTAGAAACCAAATGAGTAGAAAGTTATTTACAAAGGTTCTCAGTGATGTTGTGAATCTTATTTCCCCCAAATTTAATTTCCTTTTTTTCTTCTCTAACTAAATATCTTATTCCTCTCTAGTCCCAGATACATCTTTTTGTTTTTATTCAATTAAATTTTGTTAATAAATAATTTTAATTTTCATAAGACAAGCACAAAATCTAGTATCATTAATTATAAATTTCAGAATGTACACAAAGACATCATTTGGTCTAGTTTCATACCTCAGGAAATGAAGGTATTATGATATGTTATAGATGAGACAACTCATCACAGCTGAAAAAGATTGAAGGTAGCATTAGACAGCATTATCTCCTCTTATTAAAAGACTATTTTTACTATAAGATGATGCTATTGAAACTCCCCAAGTTTCAAAATAAAAGAATAAGTACATAAAAGTACAATCAGTCTGGTTCAGCAACCACCATAGAGATGTACAAATATTTAAAACACTCAGGAACTTTATTATAACCTTAAAGATTTCAAGCATAACATGCTTTTATGACATGTTATAGTAATTTGCTTCCTTTCCCCAATGAAAGAGAAAAATTTTCTCATGTCTGATTTACATCTTTCCTACTTTTATTTAAGTTAATTTCCTCTTTTGTGCCTCCTCCCAAGCCCACAGAGATGGATCACAATGTGTCAACTCATAACAAGATCATAGGAATTATAGATCTAGAAATGGACAAGACCTTACAAGATAGCTACATTGTTCCCATCATCTTACAATTAAGAAAAGAGAGACCTAGAGTGATTAAGCAATTTACCCATAGTAACATAGATAGGAAGTACAGTTTGGATCCAGAGGCAGTGTTTGAACCTGTCTTCTTCCAAAATCAGTTCTCTTTCCATGGTGCCTTAATGTCTTTGAATAGTGGATATTTTTGTCTTTGTCAAAATCTACCTTTAGTCAGCCCACTTTTCAAAATGGACAGTGCAAGATGATGTTATTTTCTTTTGTAGATGAGGTTGAGTGTTCCTGAGAGTTTGTCCTCACACTAATTTTCACATTGCTGTCAGTGCATGTACTTCTTGAATACAGGGTTTCTTTTTTTCTGTTTCATTTTATTTGGGGTATTTCTTTTTATTCCTAGTATGTATTATAGTGTCTGGCACATAGTAAGTGTTTAATAAATATATATCATGATACAATATATCTTCATGTAGCAGAAAATTGAGGAGACCCACATGTTTCAGATGGGTACCATAGGAAGAAGAAAGGCTATGGAAAAAAAAAAAAAACTATGAAGAATCTCTGAGTATTCTAAATCAGAAAATTCATTGAGAAGAACCAAGATGCTATTTTCCTTTCCCAAAACCAAAATGCCATTAAGTTAATTTGATCTTGAGATCCATCACAGGTACTCAACCACCAGAGAAGCCCCAGGCTGGAAAACAGGAAAATGGAGAGAGACCCATTGATTTAGAAGTTTTGCTTACAGCTTAATGGAATTGTTGTGATTTCCCCCAGGCTGCTACTGGGCTTGTATAAGAAGCTGGTGTTTAAACGTGAGGGGTGTGAAAATACTTGAGAACAAAAGTGGATGGGGAAAATGTAATCTGACCTTTCAGCCAAGTGTTCTTGGCAGTTTTTCACAATGTCCTCTTTTTGTTAGCACATTTCCTCCTTGGTGCAGATACTTCATTAGTTGGTGTGATTTAACATAAAGGGTTGTTAGGTTAAGTGATACCCACTTTAAAACTCAGTGGCACCCCATGACCTGGTGCAAAGAGCCAGCTAGTCCCACCTGATATTTTAGTGAGCTCCTAACAGTAATAGCGATTGAATACAAACTACAAACTGCAGGCCATTCACAATAGGAAATTATCTGTACTTAACCTGTCCTGTGGGATTACAGCATGCTTCTTTGCCTGACTAGGATCAAATGTGACATTTAAAAGATGCTATTGATCCATGCACCAATCCCAGGAGGCCAAGAGCCTGAAACACCCATGGCTAATGTTCCCATTTCACAAAGATAAGGGAAAACTCCAGTGGAGTAGTAGCTGCCCCGGAGGAAGGAAGAGGGGATGGAGGGGCCTTTGCCATAGGGCTGGGTACAGTTTTATAACTCTAGACATGACCTTAAAACAAGTGACATTCTAATAATACATCTCCTAATTACTCAATTCTGTGAAATTGCAGCCACTTAACTATTGTTATTTTTCTAACTCAACTAGCCTAAAATGTTCCCTTTATCACCTACACCATGGCGGCTACAGCACTAGAAATGATAAGACAAAATGGGGAGAAAGGCTGAATTTTATTGTTTTATTTTATTGTTCCTTTCATAATATGTGCACAGTTAAACCCTTCTTTCCCAACATAAAAAAATAAAAATAAGCAAAACCAGATAATACAGTGACCTAATCTGACACTGTCCTCTTGCTCCTAAGAGTATGGAAATACTTTATTATCTATTCTCTGGGTCTAAGACTACTTAGGACTGTTTGCATTTACATTATTTTGGGACCTTTTGTTTTTTTCCCCCTTATGATGCTTTTTGTTCTCTATATACACACATAAATACATAGATGTGCATTATGCATCTATAGGTAAATGTATATGTGTGTACACACACACACATACACACATACACATATATATATATATACAAACACAGACAGACAGAACAATACAGCAATGACTGCAATGTGTAGTAAAAGTCTTAGTGAGTTGCTAATGGTAAGTAATTTACATAGAAAAGCTATGTTATTCATTTGCAATTAAAAGAGATACCCAGTTTCAAGAACCAGGATGAAAGTAGCCTGTGGCAATTACTCAGTTAAAAAGAGAGCCTAACTAGGACTGACCTCTTTCTCTTAATGATGGCCTTCTCTGGAATTCTACCAATATGAGCAGCCAAAATGCCACATCATGAGAAAAATGAGCAATCAAGAAACGTAAAAAAGCATTACCAGTTCAATGGTTAGATCTAACCTTCAGCCTTTCATAGAGATTTTATTCAAAATAATGTTTCTTCTCTTTTGCTCTTCCTCTAACTGAAGAATTCTTTCAGGGATACTTTGATTCTTCCAAAACCTATCCCACCACTTTACATTGATGAATGTTGGAAACATTTGTTGATTAATTGACCCAATACATTGCTATTAAGCCCTTATATAGACTTTGTCCCTCACTGTGCCACCTGTGCTCAGACCATAATTATCATCCCACCTCCATTAGAACTTTGAAATCTGCTCCTAAGGTACCAGGGGTCTGATAGTTGAGCTATGACTTATGTTGCCTGGAGCTGGACCTCCATGGCACTTCTCCAATTATCTTCACAACATTCTCATATTTGTATACCAACTCACTTTGTTGTTGTTGTTGTTGCTACTGTTGTTATTCAGTCATTTCAATAATATCTCTTTGTGACCACATTTGGAGTTTTCTTGGCAAGGATAATGGAGTGCTTTGCCATTTCCTTCTCTAGTTCATTTTACAGATGGGGAAATTGAGGCAAGCAGGCTTAAGTGACTTGCCCAGGGTCACAAAGCTGGTAAGTATTTGAGGCCAGGTTTGAACTCATGAAGATGAGTCTTTCTGATTATAGGTTTAGTACTCTATCAACTGTGTCACCTAGCTGCCTTATTAACATTTCTAGCACCCCTTTATGTTGTTTCTTTCTCTTATTAGAAAATAAAAAAAGGAAGAATCCATCTTGTTTCCTCATTTGTATCCGTAGTACTTAGTACAGTGCCTGGCACACATAGAAAATGCTGTACTAAGTACTATGTGTGTGTATGTATGTTTGCTGTATGCCCACCTCCTCAATGTTTTTGAATGGGGAAAAACACAGTTTAAAATTAACATCAAGAGAATCCTTTAAGGGAAGTAAAAGTCACAGAAGAATATAGATAGTAGAAGGAAAATTTGGATGGTGTTGAATTTAATGTCAAAGAACAGAGATGGTATTTCTTTTTTCCCTTAGTTATGGTGGGAAATTTACTGACTAATATGTGTATATCTAAGGCTCTGCGATTTTTGGTATTCCAATTGGCAAAATCATTTTTGGCTAGAACTTTAACTAGGGATGAACTATTGGGACTTTGTATCAGATGAAAGACATTGAAGTCCTTTTTAGGATTGACCCAGGGCATAGTTTCTTCCCTGTCTACTGGGTTCTACTAGCAACACTATTGTTGGGTACCTTTTCTTACTTTAGTCACCTAAAGATCTGATTTCTTAAGGTATGCTTCCTTCTAGTTTTGTTTCCCTTAACCATCAGCTGAAACCATCATTATTGGGCATCTATTTAGCAATACAGAAAACTCATTATATTTCGTTCCCTTAAATACAAGTCAAGAGACACAACTGATCCATAATTTCTTCCTAAAAATTCAGCATACTGCTAACTCTAGGTACAAAATTCTCCAATTTTGACTGTACCTTGAGCTGTCTTTCAGTTTGCAGTCTTTCAGGATTTGGTAAAAGGGATATTTCCCATAATTCTCCAGATCCCACTTATGGCTATTTTTCAATGCTTGGAATCATTTATTTCTTTTGCTTTCATAGTTTCCACTTTTCCTTATCATCTTATGTATTATTCAATATATATTTCACTTGTTTCTGTGTTGTAATTATTTCTTTCTCAGTACTCATAATCACAAATTGTGATATAAAATGAAGTTGTTGAACTAGATTATTTCTAAGATCACTTTCATTTCTAATATCCTAGATGAAATAATATAAGTGAAATTCCTTTGAAAATTATAAACATCACCAAAGAAATAAAAGGTAGCATGGTTCACTTAATTCTACTCTATCACAAATGCCTTGGAAATAAAAAATTCCTGTCTTGAAAGAGTTTTAAAGACTTAGAAATTATAAACAAATAAACAGAACCAGTATTTTCATATTCTAGCCAGATCTTTGACCACCATTATTTTTGAATAAAAACTTCCATATTGTCACTAATCTTATTCTTCTCTGTGTGTGTTTGTGTGTGTGTGTGTTTGTGTGTGTGTTTGTGTTTGTGAGGCAATTGGGGTTAAGTGACTTGCCCTGGGTCACACAGCTAGTAAGTATTAAATGTCTGAGGTTGGATTTGAACTCAGGTTCTCCTCACTCCAGGGCCAGTGATCTATCCATATTCTTCAGTATGATGAAACTCGAGTGACATAGAGTGTAAATGTGGTAATTATGAGCTAATATCTGATAATTCAAAAATATAATTCAGATTCAAGGGTATTAAAAACTGATATACCCCCAGGGATGGAGTAGATAATCTCTAAGGTTCCTTCCAAATCCATGGAGTATCAATTTCCTTCTTTTTTTTTATTTGTTTCTTCGTAGGGGACAGAATAATAAAACTGGAATTTAAGAAAGCCTCAAACAACTAAAATATGTGTATTGACACAATACCTTTATCTCATCACAACACAAAGAAAATAGAGATAGTAGGATGAAAAAATATATTTCAAATCAAAATTATAAGTCCAATTTTGATTATTTTTATTTGAAGTAAATTTCCAGAGGTAGGATAAAGAAAATATGTACAGTATCATAAATGTTTTCTTGACAATTGCCACGTTTATCTTCAAGTGGGCCTTGCTATATTTTATCATTTCTTGTTCTACTTTTTAAAATAATCTAGGCTACTAAGAGGTTAGAATACTACATTTGGGAACTGGAAAGAAATGAGTTCAAATTATAACTCTGATACCAGCTGTGTGGCCATGTACACATCACTTAAGCTGTCTGAGTTTTATCATGTGTGAAATTGGGGCAATGATAACTTACCTCACAGAGTTTCAATGAGGATTAAATGAGTAAAGCACATTGTAAACCTTAAAGTCATATATCAATGTTATATATTCTTATTTTTATTTTTAAGACATTTTCATTGTAATTGGGGAACTTGATATGAGTTCTAGATCCTGGGTTATTCAGAATTCCTGACTCTCCACTTAACATTGTGTTAGGAATACCTAACTAGAGGGGCATTGTATTACCAACACACATGTCCCATTTTTTTCTGATTTGGGTGTTTAAAATAAAATATGAAGCATGATGCTATCCAAAATGTTTTCATCTTAGATATATAGAACCTGGATTTGAATCCTGTTGTTGTTGTTTAATTGTGCCCTACTTATTATCACCCAATTTGGGGTTGTTTTGGCAAAGATACTAAAGTGGTTTGTCATTTCTTTCTCACTTTAAAAATGAGGAAACTGAGGCAAACAGGGTTAAGTGACTTGCCGAGGGACACACAGCTAATGTATGTCTAAAGCCTGATTTGAACTAGGGATTTCCTGACTCCAGGACTGGTGCTCTATTCTCTATCCACTGCACCACCTAGCTGTCCCTTTGAATCCTCTGTCTACCAATTACTATACATGTGACTCTGGGCAGATCATTTGACAACTCTAGTCCTCAAATTCTTTACTTGTATAATATGAAAGGGTTGGACTAGATCATCTCCAGTAATTCTGCACAAAGGCACAAAGAAGACACAAGTTCTGAAGAGGTTGATGTTTTATCATCCCATCACCTATCCCACATTAGTGGCACTGTTTAAAAAAATCACACTGAGTCAGGGCCCCTCCAGTAATGTAGTAGAAAAGGAATTATTGAAAGCTGGTATTTTCTGACTATAATTTTCATGTCATTCCCTTAATCCTTATCTTTCTGTGTTTGTGGTGATAGGTAATTCTCCTGCCAAGTAAACATCTGTTATGTGCAAAGCCATCCCTAGAGTCCAGCTAATCTGGTCTATTGCCCTGGGCCTCGAGCTTTGGGAGGCTCTCACATTGCTAACAGCTGGACAGCAGTTCAGGGAGACAGCTGGTAGGGGAGAAGTAAATGATTCAGCCAGCTGCTTCCAGAAAACACCTGAAAGTCATATTAATTTAGACAGTCCACAAATAGTAAATACCACTGTCTTGCCCTGCCCTGCCCTGCCCTGGACTCTCATTAAGGTACCAGATATTCTCCCCTTTTCTATGCACTCTCCTCAGGCTACTGTTTTGTCACTTCTACCCAAGGGTTCCCTTTTTGATTAATTTTAAAGCAATTTCACTTGTATTTTAAAAAATGGATGGGGTATTGTAGGTTTCTCTAATTTGATGCCTATGGGTTCAGAACTGGCTAGCTAAATCAGAAAGGGTAAACTTAGGTGTAATTATATCCCACAGGATCCATTATAATAAGAAAAGCAAGGAGGGAGATCCAAGAAGGTTCTCTTGGTTTTGTGTGAAAGAAAGTTTGCATATGTGTGTATGTATGTGCATGCATGCTTCTTCATAGGTTATAAATAATAATATTGTATGTTGCCTTGGATAAATCCAACCTCAAACAGGGCAAAATGTTGGAGATCGTCAGCGCTTTGATTAATTGAAGGCTCATGTTTGACCTCTGGCAAAAGCTACATATAGACTGAAAGAGAACCCCTTTGTAAGGAATGAGAATAACAAATATCAATAATTTGTCAGCAAGCTGGGAAAAGACCAAAATGGGCAAACATTTGGAGATACCTCTTTTCATAGAATAATGTTCTAAGTATGATGCAAGTGAATGAATGAGTGAATCATCACAGCAAATTGCTTCTTTAAAAACTGAATACAGAAAACCTCATTTAACTGGAACATTTCCTATTCAGTCTATTGACTAACACAATAAAGCCAGACATGTTAGTTTGACATGATTGACTGATTTTATGCAGCACTTATGTCAACAAGTAAATTATTAAATGAGAGAGCACATCTAATACAAATATTTCTTCCAACCTAGGAAATATATTTCTAAAAAAGAAATATTTTACACACCCTATATATTTTATACCCAACCACAATAATCTAAACCAGGAGCTCTTTCCCCATGAGAGCTCATGACTAAAGCTACTTTGCTATCAAAAATCTGTATTTCTGTTTTGTTATGATCTTTGAGATTAAATATTCTCAAAGAAAGAATCACAGTGCACTTTGTGAATTGTCTATTCAGCAACAGCAAGCACTCCATTCAAAGCCATCTCATCCCAGGGATTAAATAAGATCAGCCACATTCACTGGCATCTCCTCCATTGTAGTACTATAGAAAGTTATGATCTCACAAATAATCCTCTTGTCTTCTTCAGTAATGAAGTTTATAGTCCTACCTTACTTCCCCAAATGACAACTCTGCCAGTTCTGAATATAGTTTTTACCACTGGTAAGTAGATCATAGTTTATAACCAAAGTTATTTGCTGTACATCAATCAAGCCAATAAGTCTGTAGTATTCAGAACCTAACAATTCACTTAATCCTTTTCCTAGTCTACCTTCTAAACCTTTAGGAAAAGGAGACAATGACAATCAAATTGCAAGCTCAATTTAGGGTTTAGAAAAAAAAATGGTCATATGTCTGAATCAGTGTACCTGTTAAATCCTCAATATCTTCTCCATCCATATGGTTCTCTAGAAATAAGTATTATGTTCCGAATGATAATGCTGAGGCTTTCTAATCAAGTTTATAGAATCATATAAACAAAACATTTTAGAGTTGGAATGGATTTACAAGGCCATCTAGTCCAACATTTATCAAATCAAAATAATCTCTATAAGAAAACATAAGATATATATTTATATATATATATACACATACACAACGCACACACCACACATACAATATGCGTATGCATACATGCACACACACACATGTATATATGCATGTGTGTGTGTTCCAGTGAAGAAGAACCCACCATTTCCTGAAAGACACAATATCAATTTCACTATACTCTATTTACTAGACCCAGATCATGGAGAAGAGTGGGTGGGATTTCCTGCTTTATATAAAGAAAAACTGCAAACATTTCAACTTTCAAATACTTGAATGGACCCTATCAGGATATAATTGTTTGTCATTCACTGGCATTCTTTAGGCAGAGGCTACCAGACCACTTGTAAAATATGTTTTATAGAAGATATTTGCTAATGTTTGCATTGGTTAGACCAGTTGGTCTCTGAGGTCATTTCAAAAATGTGAGATACTGTGATTCTAGAATAAAATGTCATAGAAATATTGTCAACATATTAGATTAAAAAGTAATATCTTGAGACTTCTCAGTTCACAGATACAAAATCACTCAGAAGATCCCATTCTCAGAGCCTTCTAGTTGGCTCAGGTTTTGTGTATGGTTGTGTGTGTGTGTGTGTGTGTGTGTGTGTGTGTGTCTGTCTGTCTGTCTGTCTGTCTGCTGTCTCTCTCGCTTCTCTCTCTGACTCTCACTTCTCTGTCTGTCAGTTTCTCTGTCTCTGTCTCTCTCTCTGTCTCTCTTTCTCTCCCTCCCCCCTCTCTCCCTCCTCTTCTCCTCTGTCACTTTCTTTGTCTCTTTCTCATTAACAGTAGCATTGCAATTGTCTCCAACAAATAAATTTTCTAAGACAATTATCTCAATAGTCACAATATAGCTCAATATGACAATCCAGACAATTATTAACAATCAATTATATAGTTAGTTTTTGAATACCTACCCACCCAATACAAAGAAGTATAAACTTCCTTAACAAGCTTGTAAAACAATTGAAGAATTATTATATTCATGAAACAAACAGAAAACAGTGCTCTTGAACAAGTAAACTGAACTTTGTATTCCTTACAATCTGTGTAGCCTTGGGCAAGTCACTTAATCTCTATTTTTATCATACATAAAATGAGGGGTATTGTATTATATAATCCTAGTTTTAAATGTAATGATACCATGGTTCCCTGCACCTATGGTTAAATGTCCCACTGGAGTTCAGTGAAGAGAGAGCTCATTACAAGCTATAATAGTCAAAGAAGGCTTCATAAAGGAAGTGAGATTTTACCTACAGTTTAAAAAATGCTGAATCCTAGGTTTAATGTGAGGATGGAGACTATCCAAATCTAGAAAAATACAGGAACATAAAAATGGAAGTAAGACTGAATATGGTGGGAAAAGAAAGTGAAAATACTATCTTGAGTAGTGGGTTATTTTCAGGGCTTTTACAATATATGAAGCTGAGGAAATTGGTTAGCCCTAAATCATAGATAGGCTTAAATGCCAGGGTAAAGAGTTAGAACTTAATCCAGTAAGTGCTAGATACCTCTTTATGAAGTATATTAACATTATTAGATGAATTTTAAAGACTAATATGGAAAGTTTGAATAGAATAGGTTGAAGAGGAAGAATCTAGATTCTAGTAAACCAATCAGGAGACTATTACAACAATCCTAGCTGGATATACTGATGATGTGAATAGGGTGGTAGCAGTGGAAAGAGAAAAGAAGAGACTTATTTAGGAAATATTGTGGAAGTATAATATATTAGTTTTCCTATTACAAAAGAAAAGTCACCAAATAGCAGTAGGTGGTAGGAAAGAATATATCTTTAATAACTAAGCATTTTCCAGAAATGTGTTTTAATCCTGGACACATGATGGGGATGATCCACAATTTATGATAAGTGAAAGAAATCGTGGCATAAAACTGAGATAATTTATGTAATAGGGGAAAGTAAACCTGGTCCAGACCACACTGTAATTGAATGTACAAAAGGAAAAACCAAAATCAGCGAAATTAATAAGGAAACTCTCATTGTTAGCTAAAGATTCTTAGGTAAAAAACTATGCATAGTGGCATATAGGGTATTTTATGTCTTTTCACTGAATAAAAATAAAAGTACCAAATGACAGTGTACACACACATTTGTGTGTGCATGTGTGTCTATATACACATATGTAGTCAAAAGAATTGGAATAACTACACAGTACATGTCTAATATTTCTCACCAAAGATGGCCCTACCAACCTTCTATCAATAGGACATATGTTTTGAGTATGCCATAATTTAAGTGCTTTTTCAATATTTATCATTCATTTGTGCTGAACTTTCATCGCTTGGCAAAGTGCAGTAAGTACAAGAACACAGTAGATAAAGCACCAGCTCTGGATTCAGGAGGACCTGAATTCTAATCTGGCCTCAAACACTTGCCACTTACTAGCTGTGTGACCCTGGGCAAGTCACTTAACCCTCATTGCCCCCCTACCCCCCCAAAAAAAAGGAACACATGGAGTGGTAGCATCTCCCACACTCCTGGTCATACTTTCAACTCACCCCTCACAGCCATCATCTAGAAAGCAAATCCCATAGAGAAGAGGCCAGTGTTTTCTGCCAGTTGTCAAACAATTGCAACATATTGGACAGGAAAGCCAACCTAGCTAAAGTATCAAGACATTCTGAGGGAGTGGAGTCAGTCTGTGACAGTCAAAGCAAACCACCACCTTGGCCACTATTTTGCCTCAAACACTACTGGACATATCCCCAAACCATTAATCCAAGAGCCTCAGGAATAGAAATGCTTAAAATTCAGTGACTTCATACATCATCCTGAGAAGCAAATTTTCTGGAGATGCAACCTAACAAATGTTCCTGCACATACTGAAGTCACAGATACAGAAGACCAAGACAAGAAAATTCTTGTCACCATAGTCCTTGACATTATCTCATAATTTGAGATTTTAAAAAATAATGAAAATTATGAGTCCACTAATATTTGTTTTATCACTGTACCCTAAAAACCATGGAAACTTTTTATCCGACTTTCAATCAATTCTTCCATATTTTGCCATCTCCAAAAGCATCTGAACCTCTTAAGACCTGGGACTGTCTTACTTTCTATTTTATCCATGATACTTATCACATTATTTTGCATATAAGCACTTAATAAACATGTTAGTCATTCAAACAATTCCTCATCTTGTTTTCAAAAAAACTGATATATTTTATTTTTAACATCGTTTAAATCCTTTCCCATTCCTCCTCTATCTACTCACTGAGAGCTTTCGTATATAACCAAAAAATTGACAAGTACAGTTAAAAGCCTAATCAACAAAATTTATCAGTACATAGAAAAAATTTGAGAATATATTCAATGCTCCACATCATAGACATTCTTTTAGTTCTTCTTTGGAGTCTAAAAATTCCTTGGAGTTCATCCTCTGGTTTAAATTTGTGGCAAGAAAATGGAAGGAGGGCAGGTGGCTCAAATTCTGCCTAAGAATGGGAAATTAACTAAAGGTTGGACATTAATCACAAACTAGGAGATTTAAAGGATTGATTGAAAAGCAATTGTATTTATATAAGGAAAAAGACAGTGGCAGAAAATTTGGTGAAAATTGAGGAGCAAACAGACTTTTACTAGAGGAGTTGTTTGACTCTTAATATTCCTGAGTCAGGGGGCAGCTAGGTGGTGCAGTGGAAAAAGCACCGGCCCTGGATTCAGGAAAACCTGAGTTCAAATCTGGACTCAGACACTTGACACTTACTAGCTGTGTGACCCAGTGCAAGTCACTTAACCCTCATTGCCCTGTAATAAAAATAAATAAATAATAAAAATTCCTGCATCAGGGTCCCTGGAAGATGAGACTCAAACTCTGAGATAGCCCAGGGAAGGAGAGGGAGACCTGAACCTGGCTCTGTAATCTTGTTTCTTCTCCAAGAGTCTATTTCATCAGTAATAACATTTTGTCTACCTCAAGGCACATCTTGTCACTGAGGAGAAAGAGTACAGGAAAACTGTCTATGCCACTGAAATTTAAGAATGATTTGGTTAAAGATCCCACAAGGTTGACTACACAGTATAAAAGGCAGGACTTGAACCAGTGTCTTCTTCGCTGCAAGGCTAGCTCTGGATATACCATAGTGTCTCTCTAGCACCTAGTTACCAGGGGGAAAAAACCTAGGAAGCAAATGAATAGCTCAATTATTCTGAAAGAGTGGTAGGCCTTGCATCCATTAGGAGTGTCAGGACCTTGGGAAATTTATGTACTACCATATGATGGCATCACCTTTTCCACCCCGAAAAGAGTATATCTCTCATGCTTAGTTCATGTGTCAAGATTTGCAAAACTTGCGCCAGGGGAAAAATTCCTTATAAGAGCTCACCATGACCATAGTCCTATTGTGAAAGATATCAAATCATAACTAAGGTAGTTAAGAAATCATTATCATCATATTTTCTTTAGAACTTCCTCTGTATAGTTTTAGATTTATAGTGTTTTACATTTAACAAAGCACTTTACTAAAAATAATCTCCTAAAGTACATAAAATAAGGATTATACCTGCTTGACAGATGAGGAAATAAACTTAGAAAAGATCTGCAACAATCCTGTCATAACAATGATAGGAAATGGTGGAACCTATCTAATTTTAATGGTCTGTAGTGCATATATACTTTCTCTTACACCATCTTATGTGTGTCTCTATGGTCTAATCATTGGCAATTTTACTGACTTTCATAAAGCATATAAAAAGTTCTTTAGATAAACTTGAGCTGAAAAAGGGCAGAAAATAAATTGTAAGTATGTTTTCTTGTAAAGATAATAAAAGAATTCTATTTATAAAAAAAATTACGGGTGATTGCCTACTTTAGAGAATGAGCCTTTCCTGTTTGGATGTGGGTTTGTGTATATACACATGCAATATATGTGTTTGTATGGGTGTATATAACCCATACATGCACATTTATGTGTATATACATATATGTTTATATACATACATTTATATACACATATGTTTATATTATTACAGACTTCACAGTGCTTTATACAAAGTAGATATTTAATAAATATATATTGAATAAATACATGAATGATTCCTTTTAAATTATTGTTCCCCTAGTGCATATATAGTATTATTTAACTTACAGGAAAATCAATTTATGTACAACTTTCTAGGGCTACATTTATTAAATAAAGGTGACTTTATAAAATATATCCACAGCTCTTGCCTTTAAGGACCTTAAAAACTAGATTTAGTTTTAAGAGTCTAATGATTGAAGGATTGTGCATTTCTTCTGGCTTAAGAGAAAGTTTATAAAAGGACACACACACACACACATTGGATAGATAGATAGAAGACAGGGTTTCTATAAAAGAATTTTCTTTAAAATGATGATTCAAAGTAGAAAAATAAAATGTGAGAAAACAATTGCTTTAATTCTTTAAAATCAACAGTTACAAATAAGCTATACTTGAATATGTGAATATGTTCATTAAATAATGGTATTCTAGAAATAAAGAAACCTCTTCAAAGCAGATAGAAATAATTTTAGGAAAAAAGTAAAAGGAAATACTTTCACTTTTATTCATATATATTTTTAACCTCAGCTAGAGTCACACAATTATAAGAAAGGTTCAAATCTTAATGTGTATGTATACCAAATGTTGCCCCTTTAACATGAGGAAATAAAGCTGAGAGTTACAGTAAGTTTCTCACAGTCACAAAGATAATTATTAGCAAATCTGATAAACTAATTAATTACCTTTTCATTTGTCCTGCTTACCTCTGTATCCCTGTCACTTCTTACTTCCTTATTTCCTGCTTAAAGGTTTTCATAATTTTACCTACCTCTATTGAACTCCTTCTGAACTGTTATTACATTTGTTTTCTTTAGCAGATCATTTGACTCAATTATTATTTTTTTTGCTAATATCGCTTTTTTTTTCTTTTTCCCTCCCGGGGCAATGAGGGTTAAGTGACTTGCCCAGGGTCACAAAACTAGTAAGTGTCAAGTGTCTGAGGCCAGGTTTGAACTCAGGTTCTCCTGAATCCAGGGCCAGTGCTTTATCCACTGTGCCACTTAGTTGCCCCCATTGACTCAATTATTTTAAAAATTGTGTCCATTGTTATTTCATATATATTTTCACATTTGCCTGGACCATAAGTTTCTTGAAAGAAGGGAACCTGATTATTGTTTTTTAAAGCTTCAGTATAATGTCTACTTAAAAAACTCTTAGGAACTAATTTGACCTTAAGGATATAGTTGACACTCAACACCATTGCCACTATCTTCATCAAAAAAAATTGTTAATTATATAAATAATTAAAGTTGATTTCTTAGGTCCTGAGGGCAAAAAAAAGACTTGATCTCTGAATTTTTTTAAGCTTTTTTCCCCCTTCATCCTCTTTGTTTTCCAGCCAAACATAACTATTCGCCTATTTTTCTTCTCTTCTTCTTCCCTTGTGCATTCAGGAAGATAATCTTTGAAGCCCCAACTGTACATCCTGTATTTTTAACTATTGAAATCTTTCTCTTCTTTTAAATAGTAGCTTAGGCAACATTTCCTCCCATAAGCTATTTGTCTTTCTTCCTTTTAGTTCAAAGTGTTTCCTTATTACTAAAGTTCTTGCTCTCCACATACATACACACGTGTATTCTATGTGTGTGTGTGTATATATACCATGTCTCATCTACCTTAGTCTATGACATGTACACATACCTATATCTTTCATATACAAAGGTAGATAAGACATAGACTATATATTAAATGAAATTTACATTATATATATGCAATTTGATTCAACATACATGTGTGTATACATATACACATATGAATGTATGTAGAATTAAACTGGATATCTTAGGAACTATTTCTCCAACCAAATTCAGGTGACATCACAGTGAAAAGCTGTATCATTGTAAAAACCATCTTACTGTACCATTACCAAGGCCCAGGTTATTATTTTAGGCCATCATTTTGACCTAGGAGGCATTTACAATGTGAGATTCCAACCCTAATTTTCACATTACCAAACAAATAGGAGAAAATATAAGTTTTGCTATTAAAAAAGGATAAAAAACAATTACTGGAAAACTGTATCATTCAGTTTATGGTGCCACTAACTTTGAAAACTATTTTATCAGCATCTAGGTCATTGAAATGATGTACTTATTTTGGATGCTTTCCACCACTGCTTAGTCTGCCTCAGACCACAGAAAATGTATTTCTGTCAGAGAGACTACCCCACTGACCTTCCTCCCCATTTATAAAAGCTTCAACCAAGTCACATGCAAGTTGATTTGCAATATATCTTTCCTTCTCCATCTCTGCGAGTGATTCAGCCACTAATGACATACACAAAAGGTTATCTGCATTCAAAGTAGGGAGAATTTAAAAATATTAAAATAGCTGTCATGCAGACAAGGGCATACGTTTTTTTAGGGGTGAGGAGAAAAGATGTCATTGATTCCAATCCGCTACCCCCCTGCCCAAACACATCAGGAATGAAACAATAAACCCCACAGTATGCTCTGCTTAGGTTTAGCATTGATTTGTTGTGGCTAAAAATTTCTCTCTCCAAATATTAAGATAGACAGGAGAATATAGCTTAGGTTTGACACTGTGCCCTGTGGAAGCTCCACTTAGTCAAAAGCTACAATAGAGTCTTTTAAAGCACTGCCAAATATTGAATGAAGTTTAGTATTGCTAGACACCCCTACTTCTATTCCTTGGACATGGATGGGTCAGTTATATATTAAAATTATAAATAGGCAGAAATATATATAGTTAAAAGAACACTAGAATTGAAGGATAACCTTTATTGTGTGAAAGTGAACCAGTCACATTAACACTCAGCCTTGATTTCCTCATCTGCAAAAATGAGAATGATAATATTATATACTGCCTAATTCCACAGGTTATGTGGCTTTGTGAGGAAATTGTCTATAAACTAATTTTTGTTTTATTTTGTTTTGTTTTTGTTTTAGATATACTGATGAGTAATTGTGATGTTATAGCAGGGGTCATTGGGTAATTCTTGCTGGGGTGTTTTATCAAAGAACCTCCATAGCATTATGTTCTATAATGGTAGTCACCATGATTGGGACTTGGCCCTAAGGGATATGTGCAAATTCCCAATCTTGCCCATCTGTTATTGTAATCATCATTTCAATGAAGGTGTAACTTAATTACTACTTTGGTACCTACAACAGCTGCTGGAGAGGAGCTCTTCAGAAAATTCTCTAACCCTAGGATATCCATCCTCTGTTTCCCAGGTCACTTCCTGTCTACAATAGGTATCCATCAGCATTTGTGATCTATGCTGTGAGGAAATAACAAATGAGTAAGAACTTCACCTTCTCCTTTTTATTTTGATTAGCACAGGATAAAGTTATTGTCTTCATCATATAACTTATTACACTTTCTTTCCTTCAAACTCATCCCTCTTATAGAGTTCTCTATTATTGAGAGGTTCGCCATCATACTTTCAGTCACTCACTTTCAAAACTTGTGTCATCACCTCCTTACTTTTATCTTGCCCATATATACAATCAGTTGCCAACTCTTTTTTTAAAAAAAATATCTCTATCTTGACATTATCTTTCACATGCATGCTCTTCTTTCTATTCACACATACACCTCTGGTCTTTTCTTTAGAACCTTTATTCTTTGTCACACTTTTTCTTACTTTTGACTTCTATTGATCACCACTGCTGCAATGACTATATAGCTGTGACTTTCATTGTAGATATTCTCAGGAATACTGAGGAAGGTCTATGTGCCCTAAAGCAGAACTTCTCAAAATTTTTTCACTCATGATCCTTTTGTGCCCCCCAAATTTTAACATGACCCCAGTTATATAGGTATATAAAGGAATATATAACACTTTACTTTTGCCAAAATTTTTGCAACCCCCCAAATGCATTTAGAAGACCCATAGTTTAAGAAGTAAGGCCCTAAAATACCTCCTTTCCACCAGCTCCCTTGATGGTGCTTGTAATTCTTCACTTAGAAATTCATTTTTTTGTTCCAATACATGATTTTTAAATTAAAATTTGAACCAAATAAGGGTCATATTTAAGCCATGTCAATCAGACAAATTATGTTCTCAAATTGTATATAGGATATGAAATCATGAAGCTATTGAATTCCTGAAGCAGATAAGATTTGAGAGATAAAAGACAAAAGGAAGTACTACTAAGAATGGAAAATTATGCAGAGAGTATCCAGGGACACTAACAATAAACTGATAACTTCTCAGACCAGTCTAAAGTCAGTCCAGTCTATAACTCTCCCCCATACTTCTCAACCTTCTCTCTCTATAATTTTCTTGTAATGAGAGTCAAAATGGAATAGTGGATTGAGACCGGGCCTTGAAGTCCAGAAGATCAGGTTGATATGTTATCTCTGACACATACTAGATGTTAAAATTGGGGAAGTCACATCTTACCAGTTCTCTAGTCAATGCTATAAGATTATAAATTTCAGAGAAGCTGCTGACCTACATCATTAGAGGACATTTCTTTACTAGGCAATTCTCAATACCAAGAGAACTTGAAATTTTGGTCTCAAGATCCGTTTTTATTCTTTTTAATTTTATTTTTTATGTTTATTTTTACATTCATTTATTTAAGCTCTCTTCTTTCCTTTAGCTCCTCCCTGTCTTACTGAGAAGTCAAGTAATATGATTACTCTTAAATGTGTGGTCATTAAAATAGATTTCCATGTAACCATGTTCTCCCCACAAAAGAAAGAAAAATAAAGTTCAAAACATGTTTAAATCTGGTTTCAGAGTTTGCCAGTTTTCTTGATGGAGGTGGAAAGCATTTTTCATCATCAGTCCTTTGGAATTACCACAGATCATTTTACTGATCAGAGTAACTATCTTCCACAGTTGCTAATCATTGCAATGTTGCTAGTACTATGTACAATTTTCTTCTGGTTATGCTCACTTCATTTTGTATCAGTTCATATGTCTTCCCAAGTATTTTTGCAGCCATCCTGCTCATCATTTCTTCTAAGATAATAGTATTCCATAATCAATGTATATTAAACTTGAACATCCATTCTCTAATTGATGAACTTCATTTCAGTGTCAAATTCTTTGCCACCACAAAAAAAAAAGAACTACTTTAAATATTTTTGTTCATATAAGTCATTTTCCTTAAACAAAACAAAACAAACAAACAGAAAAACCCTTTCACTCTTAAAAATTATTGAGGGGGCAGCTAGATGGCACAGTGGATAAAGCACCAGCCCTAGATTCAGGAGGACCTGAGTTCAAATCTGGCTTCAGACACTTGACACTTACTAGCTGTGTGACCCTGGGCAAGTCACTTAACCCTCATATACCCCCAAAAACCAAATTATTGGGGACCATGCCCAAAGTATACATGTCTATATGAGTTGTATATACCAATACTATATTTGAAATTAAGATTCCTTAGTATTATTATGACATAGTATTAAACTTGAAGTCAGCCCCAGACTCTTGACACTTACTAGCTGTGTGATCTTAACCCCTCATCACCTACAAACATAAATAAACAAACAGACTAAAAATAAATAAATGGATAGACAAATGAACAAGTAAATAAATAAACAAGTAAATATATATAAGTAAATGAATGAATAAATAAGATGATGAATGAAGGAATAAATAGATAGATAATAAATGAATAAACTTGAAGTCAACCTGAAAGGATTTAGGGACCCACACATGTTTAAGGACCATTCTTTAATAACCACTGTCCTTTACCAGTGAAATCACAAGACAAATTCTTATCCCTAATCTTCTACCATGATTACATAAAGATGATTACATCTTTTATAACTCACAGATTTTCTCATGTATGTTAACTTATGATTTCCCAGTCAAAATGCGAGATCTAAAGTTTAAGAGACTCAAGGACAGTAAGGGATCCTTCTAGTTATTTACTATTTCTCTGAGTACCCAAACATAGGTTTTACAAATAACTCCATAAAATTTGTCCATCTGACTTCAGATTTAGTAATAGGTCATGAAAGGGAAGTCCCCTGAGCTAGGCAAGTCAGGCAACCAATATAGGGGATTTCAGAGGCTTAAGATTTAAATAGATTGAGAAGACATATTAAGAAGAAATAAATGAACAAATACAAGAAGTGACAGTGAAAACAAAATATGGGAGGAGCAAAAGGACATGCATGACTAAATGGGGGACCAGTATTTCTGAGTCAGAAGGTCTGTGTCTATGAATTGTGGGGAACAGCATGGCCTTACAGCCAGAAGCTGTGCTCAAAGCATAAAAATAATTTCTTGAAGTAACTGAAATAGGCTAGAAGAGTAAAACCATGGTGAACCTAGTTCCCTACACAATTCCTCTCAGAGTGTCTTTGATTGGTATCTATCTGATTCTTTATTGTTAATGATAAGCCTGTACTTTTTATAAAAACTCATCACAGAAACTCAATTTGATTTCTCCACCAAAATCTCCCTCTCTTTCTTTCTCTCAGGTGGCACAACATCAAGACAGAAAGGATTCCTAGGATGTATTCGTTCTTTACAATTAAATGGACAGAAACTTGATCTTGAAGAAAAAGCCAAAGTTACACCTGGAGTCAAGCCTGGATGCCCTGGACACTGCAGCAGTTATGGCAACCTTTGTCACAATGGAGGGAAGTGTGTAGAGAAGTATAATGGCTACCTTTGTGACTGCACCAACTCACCATATGAAGGACCTTTTTGTAAAAAAGGTAGGCAGCAGTCTTACAGTTAATAGGGAGTCAGCATGCAGCAAAAGAGGACCCATTGGACTCGAATCTATACACAAAAGCTGTACTCCCACCAAACTAATTGTGTGCCTATAAGCAAACCACTTAATGTCCCTATGCCTCAAATTACTCATTTGACACATAATGAGAAATTAATTGAACTAGCTTAACTTAGGTAGAAGGCATTCTATGAGGAACTGGCTAATCAAATACAGGATGTGAGCACCTCGTTGTTTCACATAATTGTTGTCAGGATAAATATTAGAAGATGAGATGAATAAACATGTAAGTAATAAAAAGCATTATGGTTACTACTATTTCTAAGTGTGTTTTTAAAAAATTTCTGAGTGACCCAGAGCATCTCATTTTACAGCCTGCTATTAACACTCACTTATTAAACAGAGAATATGACTTGCAAGACAACAAAATTGAGTCTACCGAAAACTAGCCCCTCATTCCATTTCCATTGTTTTCAAAGTTGTGTTTGTTTGTTTGTTTGTTTGTTTACCATTAATCTCTATGGCCTTAAATATAAAAATGTGATGTTGATCATAGGGAGTCATAGGGTGTTTTTTTTTTGTTTGTTTATTTTGTTTTGTTTTAGAGCTAGATGGGTCATTGCATAACTATTAGCCCAAATTTGGCATTTTATAATTAAGGAATTTACCAAAGCCACACAGTTGAACCAAGAAGAGAAGTCTACTGTGAGGTCTGATGTTTTTTTCAATATACTAAATAATGATGATGATATTGGAGGGGTGAATAGTATAGAAATCTAAGATTAGTCAGGCCATATGAATTCAGGATTTCTCATAACTTGTTGCACAAACGTGGGCTTATAGGTTATCTTTGTATTATCTTTAAGATAGTTGCATTGATTGGGGCAGTTAGGTGGCACAGTGGATAAAGCACCAGCCCAGGATTCAGGAGGACCTGAGTTCAAATTTGTCCTCAGACACCTGATACTACCTGTGTGGCACTGGGCAAGTCACTTAACCCTCATTGTCCCACAAAAAAAAAAAAAGATAGTTGCATTGATTTTTTTAAAAAGGAGCTTTATGGATAAAGGATAAACCAGAATTCAAAAGTATTGATTAAGTGACATAAAATACAACTATTTTAGTCACTTTAAAGTGCCATTAATAATCAAACATTTCATATGTTAATTATGTCTATCCAACAAAGAATCCCAAAGGTTCTCTACTAAACAAACTTTATTAACTTACATCCTGCAACTCTTAGAATTTGAAAGTAACAAACCAGATTTTATTTGACAATCCTTTATAAATTGCTCCACAGCTTAGAAGCAGCCTGAAGAGATTGGGCTAAAGTCTCGTCTCTGATACATACAAACTCTGTGACTCTCAGTAAATTTCTTTTCTTATTCCTTTTTTTTTTTTTTGGTGAGGCATTTGGGTTTAAGTGACTTTGCTAGGGTCACACAGATAGTAATTGTTAAGTGTCTGAAGTTGGATTTGAACTCAGGTCCTCCTGAATCCAGGGCCGGTGCTCTATTCCACTGCACCGCCTAGCTGCCCCTCAGTAAATTTCTTAACTTTTCAGTAATCTAGCCCAATGGTGTCACAGAAATGATAGGAACTAAACTGTATGCAAGGATCCCAGCAGAGTCCACATATCAATTTCCAAAGCTACATATTAAATTTAAATTAAAATTACAATCTGTTATTTTTATTCTGTTAAATATTCCCAAATTACATTTTATTCTGGTTCTGTCTCTCCAAAGATTGCTGCAGACTACATGGCTGTGTGTTTGACAACTCTGTTTTAGGCAACTTTCTAAGATACTGAGTTGTAGAGGAAATGAAGGTCTGCTATTGACAGAGGAAATTTTCTCATCATGGAGTTTGCAATTATCAATGAAATAACCATTTCAGTCCATATGCTATATTTTAGGCTTTGCATTAACTCAAAGTGATTTCTAACTCATTACCTCCTCCTCATATGATTTGACTTTGTGTGGTATGATAATTTTTGAAAGTATGTTGTGCTCTTTAGGTATATTGCAGAAATGTAAACAAAACTAAACAAAACAATGTGTCAGCTATGGCATGGAAATTTGAAAAAAGTCAGGTCTGTCCCTACAGATTTATAATCTGAGCCATGAGAGTACAAACATGAATATCTTTCTACTGGAACTTGCCTGTGAATTACTGTCCCTGAAAAATACAGATTCTGTTCATAGAATACTCTGGTTTCATGGAAGTTTCATAGATTAAAGAAATGCTCTACTAAAGTCTGCCATGCAAGACATATACTAGCAGCATTTCAAATGATAAATGCTCAGTTCCTTTGCCCAAATAAATAGTACTGGAGATCTTTCTGCATTTCTCTAGCTATGTTGTTCAACCATCTCATAGATCTTATTCTTCTAAATTTTGCTTAATTTTTCTTTGGTTCCTTTCTTCCAGAAAACTATTAATTCTTTTCTCTCTGTGAAATCATATCTTTCACAAGCACATGTTGGTATATCCTTTCTACTCTACATTTCTTCCCCTTTCTCTTTTTTTAAGTTAAATAAATGTATGTGTGCTGAGTAATTTTCATAATACCTCATCATTCACCCTTTCTTGATGTTTCATCACTCACAAATAGTATCCTGCCGTTCAGTAATTGATTCATTCAGGAATTGAACTTTTAATCAATGGGATAGGAAAATAGCCTACCTAGAAATATATAATCTTAAACCCAGCTACTCCAAATCTACTACAAGATTCATAAACCCCCATTACTATATTCAGAAGTGGTCATTCAGCCTCCACTTATAAGCCCCATCAGAAAATCCCCTATCTAACATAACAGCACTTCCTATTTTCAGGCAAATTTAATTATTACAGCATTCTTCCTTATATTAAGGCAAAATATACTTCTATGTTTATATATTCCAGCTTCACAATGACCTCCTTAAAATGTGTCTCCCTGAACTGAACATAGTTCTACAAATGTTTTCTGTCCTAACTCCCATGTTGTTCTGTTAAATATATATGAAAACATTTCTTTGTAACAGAGATTAAGCAATGAAGGTACATTCCTAGGATCATACCTCTATAAAGTAGAGAACTCAGCCCCTTTAGGCACAGCATCAGATACTTCTAGAAGCTGGGCTCCTCATCCCAACACATCCATCACTCACCCCCCCCCTTTTTTCCATTTTTTAAATATCATATAGCCTTTGATGCTCTAAGGATTCAAACATCTCCTTCTCTACTCCAGGTACTTTACCTGAATAGCCGTCCTCTATCCTATACTTTTATAGAGATTTGGTTGTTTTATATCTCACCTAAGTGTAAAATTGTATATTTATCCCTATTAAATTCCATATTATTCACTCTGGTCCATGATTCTACCTTATTAATATTTAGAGGAAATTTTCTTTCATCTATTATATTAGCTATCCCTACCAGTTATGGCATCTGAAAATTTTATAAGCTGCCATATATGCCCTCAGTCATTTATATGAATGTTAAATTGAATCAAGTTAAGAACAAAGCTTTGCAACATACCACCAGAGATCTACCTCTGTGTTGAAATCAAGTGATTAACTAACATTATTTGAAAATAGTTCCTCAGTAAGTTGTACACCATCTAATTGTACTATTATTTTCTATTTCAACTATAAAGATATTGCTCAAGATCACCAAGTACATTACTAAAATATACATTATGTCAAAATCATTCCTATAATCTAACTCTGTACCTCCCACAATAATTAGGAAATTAAATAAGTAAAATAACTTAAAAGGCAAAAAGCACATCCTGTATGACATAGAAATAATGTAGTAGAGTTCTTGATTTGAAGTCAGCAAGATTCAAGTTTAAATATTGCTTCATATACTTTTTATTCCTTTAATCCTCGGTTTTTTGTTTGCTTGTTCTTTTTGTTTTTACTTCTCTGGGTCTTCTTCATTTGTAAAATGAGCAACTTTGACTCTAAAGTCCCTTCCAACTGCAAAATGTAGATTTTATGCTATCAAGAGATGATGACTTCCCTTATTAACTAATCAGTCTTACATTGCAGTACAGTGATTTTTACTAGTGAGACCTCTTAAGGCTATATTTTAGGCAACAATTTGTATTGGAATCAGACAATGAAATATCTATTCATCCTCTAAAGACTGCCTTTTAATTGGCCACCCTCCTGTTATCACATAATTATATGTCTAGAAAGTGGTTCTTTTTTAAAATCATGAAAGTATTTTATTATTTTCCAGTTACATATAAAGATAGTTTTCAGCATTTGTTTTTGTAAGATTTTTAGTTCCAGATGCTTTACAGATATCATCCCTTCATATTCAGTTCAGACCTGTGTCCTCTGTCTACATGTGTTCCTTTTAGCTACTGAGAAAGTTCTTATGAGTTCAAAGTATTATCTTCCCATGTAGGAATGTAAACAGTTTAATCTTTTAACATTCCTCATGATTTCTTTTTCCTGTTTCCCTTTTTATGCTTCTCCAGGGTATTTTATTTGAAAGTCAAATTTTCTATTCAGTTCAGGTCTTTTCATCACAAAAAGTCCTCTTTTTCAATGAAGTCCCATTTTTTCCCTGAAAAATTATACAAGTTTTGCTGGGTATGTGATTCTTGGCTGTAGACCCAGTTCTTTTGCCCTCTGGAATATCATATTCCAAGCACTCTGGTCCTTTACTATAGATGCTGCTAAATCTTGTTTTATCCATATTGTAGCTCCAGAGCATATGAATTCCTTTTTTCTAGCAGCCTGAAATATTTTCTCCGTGACCTGGGAGTTCTGGGATTTGGCTGTAATATTCCTGGAGGTTTACCTTTTGGGTAACTTACTAATTTACCAACCAGCAAAGCTTTCTGTGCTGTGGTTCTTAGCTCTGAGAAGCCTGCACCCCTCCCCCACCAGGGCCTCCCATCGCTCAGGATTTATTCCTGGTTCCCTGCTGGGGTGGGACAGCTGAATTCCTCCTTAAGTCCCACAAACACCCCTGTATTTTTAACCCCCTCAACCTGGCCAACTCTTCAGCCCTCTCCCCTGACTGTAAGCTTAGTTCCAGAAGATGCTGGTGCTGCAGCTGATCCAGAGGCTGGGGGTAAATTCCTCTGGTGCAGCATGCCTGGGATCTGTGTCAGCACTATTGTGGGTTTGGACTCTGTTCACAGCCCAGCACAGCCCCCTTTAATCTGTCTTTGGCTGGAAAATAATCTCAGCCTGTCTTTTTGTGACTTTTGCTGCTCCAGGGTTTCTTTTATTTATGTTTTTGGTGTTATTGTGTCAGGAGCGGTGTATGTTTAATGTCTTTCCTGCACCATCCTAGATTTACTTCTTTTGAATGAGAAATAGCCTTCATTGCTGTATTTTATTCATGATTTTTGTTGTACCTGGTATTGGCAATACATAAGAAATAATTATACATTAAATCATTATTTACTTTTTAATACTAATCTATGTATTAGAATATAAAAGCCTGAAACCTTATGTCATTCTTTCCTTTTTCAACTATTTTCTCTTATGAATAAATATATTACTGAATCCTACTGATATTCTATGTACCTGATAAACCTTGACATATACAGGTATAATGTTGTATTTGGACAATTTTCTCTGCCTCACTACTGAAATTTCCATTCTCACTTTAAAGCAAGGCAAATCTCCATCTTCTTCCCAATCCTGAAAAAAATCTTCCATCCCTAATTCTAGGGTCTATCATTCTGCTATCCTAGATAATAATCTTGACTTCACCATCTTCTAATATACATTGTGTTCTGTCAGACTTAGCTGCTGACTTACCATTGTCTTCTTTTCTGTTGTAAAATTTTAATCTTAAATTGAATAAAGACTGTAAATATATGACCTATAGCTTATGGAGCTTTAGTTTCCTTTTTAAGATATCATAATCCATATGTCAGAGGTCCTTAACATTGTTTTGTTTGTTTTTAACACATGTCATTTCTGACTTTTTCCTCTTGTTCCCTTCTTAGAATATATTTTCAATACAAAAATTAAAATATATATGATTATAAAAGAAACTAATTATATTGAAATATAGTTATCAATATGTGTCTATATCTGTATATCTCTATCTAATTAAAAATTCACAGACACTAGATTAAGAAAGCCTTCCCTTTAATTTCTGATACCTCTAGAGCATATGGTTTTGATAAGACAAATTGTGAAGTCCTCAGCTATTATGAGTGAACATTATTGTAACCAAAGGTGATCTTCAATATTATTTTCCAGTGAATTGGAAAACTGTTTGACTCAACAAGATTCAAAAAAATAATTGAGTTTGTATCCAATTTTGCCAAATAGTATAGTGATCCATTCAGATATAAGGCTCTTTTTTTTTTTTTTTTTTTTTTTTTTTAGTGAGGCAATTGGGGTTAAGTGACTTGCCCAGGGTCACACAGCTGGTAAGTGTTAAGTGTCTGAGGCCGGATTTGAACTCAGGTACTCCTGACTCCAGGGCCAGTGCTCTATCCACTGCGCCACCTAGCTGCCCCTATAAGGCTCTTTTTACATAATATCTGTAACATTTTTTTTTTCAGGATATTCCAGTAGTTCCATTATTTTATGTCCCTAAACCTTTCTAGTAGCATATGAAGTTAAATATTTCCTCTGAGGACAGATTTATGTGGGAAGGATCCATCCAGCCCTTTGGTCTCTGACAGTCATGATAAGGGCTGTTCTGGGGCCAGAGAAAATGTCAATTGTCCTCATGATTACCAGATTATAATTTTGTTTCTTTTTGTATTTTTTTTTTCACATGGAATACTTGCATCTGATTGTCAGACTGTTGTCATTATACAAGTCTTTTAACTTAACTGATTTACAAGTATTGCTTGACCATTGTCAAAATGAAATGAATGCTTAGCATTTGTTTAAGCCATAACCTATGGGCAGACATGATCTCCCTTCTCTAATTTCCAATTACCTAAGTACCACTTCATGGTCCAGCCCAAATTATATCCCTTTTTTTTTCTGGGCAATGAGGGTTAAGTGATAAGTATTAAGTGATGTGCCCAGGGTCACACAGCTAGTAAGCATCAAGTGTCTGGGGCCAGATTTGAACTCAGGTCTTCCTGAATCCAGGGCTGGTGTTTTATCTACTGCACCACCTACCTGCCCCTATATCACTTTTTTGTGACCTTTCCTAACTGCTTCAGGCTTCACTCATCTCCTTTCTCAGTATTACTATGAAATGTTTTCTGAGGGCTACCCATGACATATAGTTTTTAAAATTATTTTTCTATTTTATGTACATCCTTTCTCCTTAACTATACTATAAACTATTAGAAGACAGGGCCTATTTTTCTGCCTCTTTTTATCTCTAAGTTTAGTAAATGTTCAAAGTACTTTTGCCAATGAAAATTATTTCATCCTGTAGTAATGCAGACATTGATTATAACAGTCTTGCAGCTAGTATTAGGCCTTTACCAGCCCATATGATTTATTTTTTCTATCTCTTTTATTATTTAGTCTACTATTGGGAATTTGAGTGCTCATTAAACAGTCTTCTTCATCAGGAGGTCTCAAGCTCTTGGCGTATGTAATTCAAGGAATTAATAAGATTCCCTTATAAAAAACAAAGAAGAATCCAGTATGAGATAGACTAGTCAGTTGTAGATTACTAAAACAAAACGATACAACAAAAATGCCCAGAAAATATAAAATTGGAAAATACAACTATCACTCTTGTCTTTCTCCTCAGGCTAAATATACATATACATGCATACATACATACACATATGCATATACAAATGCATATACATGTATGTATGTTTGGGTTATTGACAAACCTAAGTATAACAAAAGATTAAAGAAAACATTTATGACCATGTGGTATCTATGCCTATAGCTAGTGTGCTATTCTTAGTAGATTGCCCTGAAGTAGAATAAGGTTTTAACAAAAGGGAAAAAAAGCATCAAATAAAAAAAAAAAACATTAATCTGTAAACTAGGAGATGGGAGCCTAGGAGGTGGGCAGAAGTTCCCTGAGGAAATCCACTCAGGAAACTTGGAGTCCAGCTGATGATTAACCAAAAACTTCACCTATCACACATCCCTGCTTTGTCTTCATAAGTAGGAGTACTAATACTGTGACACAAATGAGAAATGTGAATCACTTTCCCTGAATCTCAGTAAAAATATAATCTTTAATTTGCTAAAAAATATACATATTCAACTTTATTCTATTTTGTTTTGGTTTTTCCATAGATACTATATATATATATATATATATATATATATATATATATATGTATGTATGTATGTATATATTGTTTGTTTTGTTTTGTTTTGTTTTACAAGAAGGAAAAAATATGCCACCACAGTATGAGGTAACAATCATTGTTAGGCACATTGAGAGGCCAAATAGAGAACTTTAAGAGAGGTATGGAAATAAGTATTTTGTGCATAAAATAAGAAATTAATAAGGCTTAAATGAGAATTATATAAAGGGTAATCTCCAAGTATTTAAGTGGCCTTGGGCAAATATTCCATGATCCTAGCTCTAGAGCTCTTTTGCTTTTGTTCAGTTCTGTCCAACTCCTTATCACCCCAATTTGGAATGTTCTTGTCACAGACACTGCATTTTTTTAAATTTTCTACTCCATCTCATTTTACATATGAGGAAAATAAGGAAAATAGAGTTAAGTGACTTGAGTAGGGTCACGCAGCTATTAAGTGTCTGATGTCATCTTTGATCTCAGAAAGATGAGTCTTCCTGACTCTAGGCCAGGCACTCTTTTCACTCTACTACCAAACTGTATCTTTAGAGCTCTAAAGGAACTCAGTGACTATTTAGTTCAACCCTTTCATTTTAAATAGGAGAAAGCTGAGGCCTGGGGAGGTTTTGACTTGCCCAGTATCACCCAGATTTTTATCATCATAGGAGGGATCTGAACACAAGTCCTCTGATTCTAATGACAGCTCTCTTTCTGCTGAACCCCACATCCCTTTCCTTCCCCAACCTCTTTTTACAAGCAAAATCCTGCTAAAAATGAATATAAAAGTAGCTATGATATAGAGAATTCAGTAACAATATTCAAAATGTAGAATAGATTCACTCATAAGAGGTTTTATTTATGTTTTTTTTCTTTGTTTTTTAGGGAAATGAGGAGGAAAAGGGTCACATTCTAAGGCTATTACCTTTTCATGCTCAGCCCATAGCTGTCACAATCTCATTCTAGAATTTCAGGTGTGGTACCTCCCAAAGTAAAGGTCCAAATGCTCTTATTTCCTTCATTTACTGTACATTAGGCATAGCTCTGAACATGTATATAAGTGATTGTTTATAAATAACTATGTAGTATGTACAGCTACTTTATTAGCATCTTCAACCCCATTTATTGAACTATTTCTTCAAAATTTAGTCCAGATGGTTTGTATTTCATGCATATTCTATTACGTACATAACTATTCTATGCATAGTTAATGTACTATGGAAGTCAATTGTCAGTATCACATACATTCTTTAATATCAACATTCTCCAAGTCCCTTCTCCCCAATTTGCATTAGTCATAGAATTCTTGCATAATAGACTTAAAGCTAGAGGAGACAGACTTTGGCCATCTGATCTGGCCCTCAAGTCCTTAAATGTTATGGTCCTGCCAGTAAGAGGTATTTCTCATTGTCGCATCTAGTTCTTATGCTTCTGGATTTTCCCAGCCCAGTCTGTGAAAATGACATATGACAGAGAATAATAATTTACATTTATAAAGTACCTCAAGGATTATTAAGCTCTTTATTTACACTAAATTTGGGAGCTTGACAATGTAAGTATTATTTTCATTTTATAGGTAAGAAAAGTAAAGTTCATAGCAATTCAAAGATGGTTCATGGTCACACAGATTATGTGTCACAACTAGCTTGTCTTCTGATGAAAAATTCAAATCTCCTTTCATGACACCAGACTACCTCTCAGTACTTTAGTGACCAATTTTAAAGGGTTTGTAATCCTTGATATAGTTAATGTAATGGAACAAACATTTATAAAGCATTGATTCTATGTAAAACAAAGGACTATCTTCACACGTAATGTTCCTCTTTTGTCTTCCAGAGGTTTCTGCAATTTTTGAAGCTGCTACTTCTATTACATATGTTTTTCAAGAGCCTTATCCAGTAACCAAGAATACAAGTCTTTCCTCCTCAGCCATTTATGTGGATGCAATGCCATCATCTAAGGAGAATATTGCATTTAATTTTTTGACGGGCCAAATACCCAGTCTTCTGCTGTATATCGACTCTTACTCTCAGGACTACTTGGCTGTTCTTCTCTGCAAGAATGGTAAGTGATAATATTATTGGGTTGAATGGATACCAACACAGTGCAACAGTGACAGCGGGATTTCTTGTTAATCCTGATTTGGATTTAGTTCCCTTCATGTTGCCTACTTTCAGAAAAAAGCAGTTCACAATTGGTATTCAGACCAACAATTACTTCAGTGCTGAAGTCTCAAGTGCTTCAAGCTTAATTTTTTTCATTGAGGCAATTGGTGTTAAGTGACTTGCCCAAGGTCACACAGCTAGTAAGTGATAAGTGTCTAAGACCGGATTTGAACTCAGGTCCTCCTGAATCCAGGGCCAGTGCTCTATCCACTGTGCTACCTAGCTTTCCCCTTCAATCTTAATTTGACTCAAATGTAGAATAGTAATTCTTTATTATTTATTCCTTGCTGGAGCCCATTACATGTAGAGAAAAGATCATAAGAATATCTGCAATCTTGGAAAAACATTTGGCAACATAAGGGATAATGGTATAATGAATTAAAGATTTAAATTTGCATTTTCTTGTATTCTTTATTGAAATTTCTTCTAATGGAGCTTATGTTTTATTAATTTTTAAGGGAGGAAACTAATGCACATTTAACGCACATTTAAGCTACATTTATATACATGCAGTTCCCATAATGGAAAGTAATAAATACTTGTGTACTGTCAATTGTTCAGCATGATATCTGAAATCTGGGAGCCATATATTAGGAGTCATATATTGGGAGAAACTTTGACAAAATAATGTATCTAGATAAAGTGTAAGGAAGATAGGTAAACTATTCCCTATGGATACTTAATTGATCCCATTTACCCTTTCCCTGAAGACATTTGTAATGAGGATTTACTATTTATAAAATACTTTCCTGAGAACTGTAGAAGATAAACAAAGGAATAGAATTCTGTCTATGAATGTTTCAAGAGCTTGTATGTGGAAGATGATCATTGGATCATGAGATCCTAGATTTATAGTTAGAAGGGAACATAGTCTCTATTTGATTCCAAATGCCTTACTTGACATATAAGGATACTCAATCTGAGAAAGTATAAGTTACCTGGTTTGGTTTCCACATGTACTTAATTTCTAAATCCTGCTTCAGTGTTGGTCTTTCTGAATCCAATTTCAAAATTTATCTGTAGAAGCATATAGCTGCCTCAATGACTTTTTTCTAAATTGTTTTAGAGGACATAATTGTTAGATGCTAAAGAGTGTATTTTAAAAAAAATGTTATAATAATTAAGACTATACAAAAATGCAATTGTTTACCTCAAATGAAGATCCTTCTGGTAAGAAGCCTTTAAGCAAAGACTGGCTAAATATCTTATAGGTATGGTTTAAGAGTTGTGTGTTTCCTGAATTAGATATTGGACTAGATTAATCTTAGGATCCTTTCTAACTCTACAAGTCAATTATTTTGTCATTACATCCATTTAGATTGTTCTGATAGTTTTTCCTTCAAATCCCCAGCACCTAGCATAGTGCCTGACACATAGTAGGCACTTAAGAAATGATGGTTGATTGACTTTTAGCTCTGTATCAGAGCTCATATAAATACATGAGATAATGTTATAAGGAATTAAGGATTTAAATTTGCATCTCAATGGAATTTATCTCATGGCATTAGATTGTCATTTAAAAGCTGGCACTCTTCAAAGTTGCTTTAAAAAGGTTTCTAGACATCATTTCCTTTTGGGTGATAAGGATGCTTGTCAAAGTGTTTTGATATGCCTTTATGAAAACCATTTTAATACTTTAGTGTTCAGTGTTAAGAATTGACTAGAAGATCAGGAATAGTTAAAGTGACTGAAATCTTTTAGGCTGTGGGCGCAAGTTCTTTCTCTTGAAGTTTTTAAAGACAGAGATAAATGTTAATTTTTGTTAAATGGAGTAATTGTAGTCAACTTATATTTAGAAGAATGGACAAGAAGACCTGTGAAAGTATTTCTAACCTTTGGATTATGTATGTCTGTCTCTATGTATATGTTCAGGAAGACTCTCCTCCCTCACGAGCCTATAAAGGAAATATTAACCAACCTGGTATGTTTTCAATAGATAGAGAAATGAGAGGGGGAGAGAGAGATGAGAGAGAGTAAGAGAGAGGAGAAAATATTTATAAAGTATTTGGCAATATGCCTTTCAATATGCTTGTTTGTTACCTTTCTTATGTTTGTAAAAATATGACTTGGGGACCCCTAAGTGGCACAGTGGATAAAGTACTGGCCCTGGATTCAGGAGAACCTGAGTTCATATCTGGCCTCCGGCACTTGACACTTACTAGCTGAGTGACCCTGGGCAAGTCACTTAACTCTCATTGCCCCACAAAAAATAAATAGACAGAGAGACAGAGAGACAGAGAGACAGACAGACAGACAGACAGACAGATAGATAGATAGATAGATAGATAGATAGATAGATAGATAGATAGATAGATAGATAAATAACTTTACATTCATCCACAAAATTCCAGGAAATAGACATATCCTTTAAAATGTAAATAGCTTGATGTTATTGCTTTCTTTGTTATTTCTTGAGGTGAATTAAGCTAAGGGAAGAAATGTGATGAGGGAGGAGGGAAAGAAGGTATTAATTTTAGACCATAATGTATTTAAGTAAAGAATAGCAATAGTAATGATAATAAAAATAATGTGGGGGCAGCTAGGTGGTGCGGTGGATAAAGCACTGGCCCTGGATTCAGGAGGACCTGAGTTCAAATCTAGCCTCAGACACTTGACACTAGCTATGTGACCTTGGGTGAGTCACTTAACCCACATTGCCCCACAAAAAAATTTTTAAAAATAAAAATAGAGACCTCGTTTTAAAAATAATGCATTTATTTAACATCTTATGGCATACACAGTGCTTTTAAAATTTTTAGCACAAACCTATGAGGTAGTACAAGTATTATTATTCCCATTTTGCAGAATACAAAACTGAGGCTCAAATAAGTGAAATGATTTGTCCAACATCACACTATCATTAAAAGTCTAATTCAGGAACTTAACTCTGAGTTTCTGACTCTCAAGCCAGAGTGCAACGTGACTGAGATGCTATACTAAGAGACTTTGATGGCATGTTTTTTTTTTTTTTTTTTAGCCTGGTGAGTAGGATAGAGGTTGTAATAAGAGGAGAGGAGGGGAAAAATGTGGAGTCCATTAAAGACAAACTCCACTTCATAGTTTTGACCCGAGGCATCCTTGTTGTCCTGAAAGTCCCTAGGTACTTGTGAATACAAGTGAAATGTTTTATTGGCTATATGATTTTTGTTGCTATTTGTTTTACATGATCTATGAAAAGACTTTTGCTGAAATCAGTTCTATTTTCTTTTCTTTCATCATCTGTCCCTCTTGTTCTCTTGATGGTGAGGATAAAAGTCGAAATCAGTCCATATGTTCTAAGAACAGTAGTTAACAATATGCCATCTTAGCATAGAAACAGGACTAGAATTTCCATTTGCTTTACTACAGAGATTACTTAGATGTCATCTAACCTTCCACTTTACTTCAGTCTTTTATTTATATCAATAGTATTAACCCATAAATTTAGCTACCCTGTCTACTTTTGCAATCATGAGTATACTATACTGGTGAAAATAATGATGAATGGAGACACTTTCCATTTTTAACACATCTAACACTAAGGGGATAGAGATAATGAGAAATCTAGCATTGGAGTTTCTTCAAATCCACTGCTCAACAGCTGTTTACTAATGCTGGGTCTGACCTAAAAATACCTCAAGCTGTAGCTCTTCAAAATTTAATATATCCTAACTCATACTGTGAAACTGACAGGTGCCCCAGTTATGCAAAGAAGTGGTGCCCCTTCTAAACACTGGAGACAGATTATTCAGGAAACACCTTAGTTCTCCAGAATAATAATTCAAATCACCTCTGCCTCGATGGTGTAAGATTTCTCAAAGAAATATTTTCTTTTATTTGATTTTTTTAAAGCAAGACATTTAGCAATTATTTATTGAACACTTACTCTGTGCCATATACTCTGATAAGTATCGGGGGCACAAAGAAAAACAACACTCAACCTCCTCTCAAGAATATCACAATCCTTTTTTTGTAAATGATATTTTATTTTTAATTACATGTAAAGATAGTTATCAACACTCATTTTTATAAGATTTTGTATTCCAAATTTTTCTCCCTCCCTTCCTTCCACCCTCCCCAAGACAGCAAGCAATTTAGTATATTATCCATGTACAATCATGTTGAATATATTTCCACATCAGTCATCTTGTAAAACAATCAAAACAAAAGGGAAAAGCCATGAAAAAGAAAAAAAAAATAACAAGAAAAAAAAGGTATGTTTCAATCAGCATTAAGATCCCATAATTCTTTCTCTGGATGTGAATAGCATTTTCCATCATGAGTCTTTTGGAATGGTCTTGGATCATTGTATTCCTGAGAATAGCTAAGTCTATCATAGTCATTCTTCATACAATGTTTCTATTACTGTATGCAATGTTCTCATTTCACTCAGCATCAGTTCATGTAAACCCTTCCAAATGTTTCTCAAATCTGTCTGCCCATTTCTTATAGCACAATAGTATTCCATTATATTCATTTACCACAACTTGTTCAGCCATTCCTCAAGTGATGGGAATTCCCTCAATTTTCAATTATTTGCTACCACAGAAAGAGCTTCTATGAATGTATTTGTGCATGTGGATCCTTTTCCCTTTTTATTATCTCTTTGGGATATAGACCTCATAGTGCTATTGCTGCATTAAAGAGTATGAACAGTTTTATAGTCCTTTGGGCATAGTTCCAGATCACATTCTTTTTAAAAATATATTTTCTTATAGTTTTTGTTTTTATATCTCCTACATTTTCACCTGAATCATGCTTCCTGACTCTACCCAACCCTAGTCCTATAAAACTCTCTTACCTCACCTCTAACTCTTAAAATTCTATGCCCTTTTTAGAGTCCAGCTCATATGTCACCCCCTTCAATAGGTCTTTTCTGATTCCTAAAATTCATAAAGACTTTTGGGTTAGGAAAATAGTTGAAGTATTTATAAAAGTCAGTTTTCTCTAATCAAAGAGTGTTATGATCCTCCTTTTAAGGGTCACTTGATTTGCAAACACCTGCAACCTGAAATGCAGAATACATGTATCATTGGGATAACGCTTCAGATTTGATGATCTCTGTGCAGTTTATTGCTTTGGGCAGTTACACAGAGACACTGTGAAATCATTATTAATTTCTTCTTCAAAGTTCTAAATTGATAGTTATCACCCACAATAACCTAGCCTCTTGAAATTCAGAGTTGGAGACTGGGTAATCACATTCATTATCCACAAAAAAATTGAGATGAATGTTTCTAGTGTCTGTTTGGTTAAAAGGGCAAACTGAACAGTGAGAGTAAATTCTTAGTAATCAAATAGAACATAGAATTTTCTGTGTTAATTTTCCGTATACCTAAAATACTTTTCAGCAATCAGAAGACCCTGGAGATAAGTTCTTTAACCCAAAGGTATATCTTTAATACTTGCTAATTTTATAGGTGTGGTTATTCTTTCTACTGCTGAAAACCATATACTTAACAGTTATGGTGAAGATCAATAAGACAATATTTGTAAAACATTTTGTAATCTTTAAAGTATTTCAAAATACTATTATTATTTTATTTATTCATTTATTTATTTATTCAGTCATTCATTCATTCATATATTGAGGAAATCTGGCAGAGCTAAGGCTTCATTTACTTAACCTTTGGGAAAACAAAAATACAATTTTGTCATATACCATAAAAAGGCATAAGAGTAGGAGATTAATGAATGATTAAAAATTGTTCAGGGGCAGCTAGGTGGTGCCGTGGATAAAGCACGCCCCTGGATTCAGGAGTGCCTGAGTTCAAATCGGATCTCAGACACTTGACACTTATTAGCTGTGTGACACTGGACAAGTCACTTAACCCCCATTGCCTCGCAAAAAAAAAAGAAAAGAAAAGAAAAATAGTTCAATAAAATCATTCAGCAAGTTCAGATCCTTCTTGATTTTGTATTGCAACACTCTATACCATTCCAGACTTTTCCTCATTTAGCTTGAAAATCAAGCAAGCTTAGTTCAGTTCCATACTTTGCTACTGCTATGGAGAGTATCCTTAGATCACTTATTTAATCTCTTTAGGCCTTACCTCCCTCAGCTATAAAATAAGGAGTTATCCTAGATACTCTGAATTGATATTTTATTTATAAATAATAATGGTATTTATATTGTAATTTTAGTTTTGGAAAGCTCTTTGCCATTTATTTCATTTGGAATAATGATATTTGTGGAGATCAGGACAGTGCCTATCATCTCCCCTCTTTACTAACCCCACGTGTCTCAAATTCACTCCATCCTGAACTACATGTTATCTCGGGTCCCTTCCAGTTCTGACATTTCTTTTCTCCTAAGCTGGTATAATACTGAGGCACAAGACTTGTGAAGAACAAACAAACAAAAATCCTAAATTTTGAGGCAGAAGACTTTGCAGGCAAACTAGCCTACTTGCTCATAATGTGCTACAACTTACCTACATCACCATGTGCATTTTTGTTGCCTGATAAGTGGAACTTAATTTAAATTTTCAGAGACCCTAACATTCTATGACTATTAATCATACAACACTATTGATATATAAAGGTTGGAGAGGCAGGATATAATGATTACACGATGGTAGGCAAGTCCCTTCCCTTCTCAGTATTCTATATCTCTAAGTGGTAGCAAAGGTGCCTAACTTCCTTAATTGAAGGAGTTTTCTCATCTATGGGTTTCTTATATAAATGAAATCCCAGGTTGAGTCCCTATGCTTGTCCCTATTACTATGCTACATTTTGAAATACTCACCCCCCCAAAAAAAAACTGCATATCATTAGATGACAAGTAATTCCTAATATTTTCAGACATTGTTTCTTGATTTTCTATATATTTTACATTTTTTTAAAGAAACCCTCCTTTCTTATCCTTTAGTGGGGTCTCAGACTAGAGTAATAAGCCTAAAGTAAAAAACAAAAACAAACGAAAATGACACTGGAAATAAAGAGTCCTACAGTAAAAATAAAAGAAACAGTACAAGTAATTCTCCTTTGCATGCCTTGATTTCAAACTAAGGGTAGCAATAACTAAGCAAGCCCCAGTGTCCCTCAACATAGGGCAGTGGCATTTGTCAAGCTTTTCAATAAATTGACAGTGAAAGAACAAATCCATGGAAACTGTGAAATAAATTAGCACACAGCTAAATGTAGTGGGAAAATAAGAATTCCTTTTGTAGCTTAAATATTTTTGATAAAGTAATAATCCACTCTAATCTCCCTCCAGCTTTAAATAACAGCTGGTCTTTGTGCCGGCAGTTTAATTTTGTCGCCTGCCCTTGTCTTACAAATATATTTAGTGGAGTCTGGAATATCATTTTGCACTGAAAGCTGAAGCCTTTGTCATGCTAAAGCCTACAACTGGCAATAAATCAGGGGCAAAGTGAAAATGAATAGAAGTGGCCAATTGGGAAATTTATTTCCCCAGAGCTAGGAAGCATTCTTCTCATGGAAGCAGGTGTATGTATTGCATCAGTCATGTCTTCCTGTTAAGTGACCATGTTGTAATGCAATTGACTTATAGCTATAGAGTACCTTTTGTTGGCACTATTCCAACATATTTAAGTATCTATGAGAAATATGTACTGAAAATACCAACATGAAAATATACAACCCCAGTGTTTTTCCCTTAAAGGGCATTATTCCCAGCAAACTGTCCTGAGAGTCTCACCATGAACTTCTAATCTTTGCCCTATTTGTGACTGGCTCATTGGCAGTAACTTTCTAAAGTTTGAGAAAATATTGGATTTTGGAATGCCCAAAGACCCCAGCTCCAGGGGATTGATTGGATTGAGTTTGCTGATTGACTCACTTGAAGCTGACTTGAATGAAACTACACCTACCTGAGATGCTGGCTCTCTGTGGGTGGGTTCTCTGACCTCAGCACATTCTGCTCATGGAAAGCCCTCAAATCTAGTGAACCAATAGATTTGGGTGTTGGTAGCCAAATAGCCTGAAGCAGTGTGTAAGGACCGCCTCTCCTCCGGATGCAGGAAGAGCTTCTGCTCTCAGTTTGTCTCTCAGATAGGCTTGTGGTGGAGGACTTGAAGGAAGAAGCAGGCCAGGCTGGAACTCTAGGCTAAATAGGCCTTTTCTTAACTTTCTGACCCAGGTATTCTCTTTTTTACTAATACTTGGTATGCTTTAATAAATCCTTAATGCCCCAAAACTGGTGCTAAAGCTTCTAATTTATAAGCAACAGAAATATTAGAACCCCCAGCTAATTTTCCCCAAACTTGGGACAGAAATGAGGTGACCACACATATAGTTTTAATCATCATAAAAGGTTCATGGCAGCTATGACAACAGAGATTAAAGTAAAGGCCAATGAAAATATGAAGAGTTAATTGACCAGGTGGTTGTTCCTGAGATGGGGAGAAACTACTGGGGTTATTATTGAGGGAGAGATTCAATTTTCATCTTTTGGCCTGGATAGTTCTACAAGATACACTCCCGGAAGAGTAGAAGTTCCCTTAATAAATAGGTAAACGAAACAGGCAGTCTCTGTATAGCAGCCTATGTATACAGTTCAATAACTAAATGATAAAAGACAATTAGAAGTCTAATAAAGACTGAAAAGTAAATGGGAGAAGCAAAAAAATAAAAACAAAAAAACCCTATGGCAACAAGAGAAGCAAAGATCCAGAGTAAAAAACAAACAACCCCCCCTCAAAAAAAGCAGCGAACAAAAACAAATAAAAAATTATCTAGTTCTTTTCTTACAAATTTCTCTGTGTGAATCTTGAGATTCACTCCTTAATTTTCCAGATACAATAACCGAGGTGAGAGAGTTGCAGTAAAATGACCATAGTCAACACCTAATAAATATCAGAGCCATGCCTGGAATACCAGTTTTCTGATTCCAATTGCAATTGTTCATCTAGAAGATGAGAAGGTTACATTAGCTGAGCTTTTAGGCTTCTTTTACATCTAAATCTTATGATTCATCATCTCTAGTAACTTTAGAATCCATGTGGTTTAGACTTCACGTAACATTTCCTCTTTCTCTCTAACTCCAATGAGAGTCATTTCTGCTCATTATTCAGATCCGTAGTCCTGAATCATAGTGTCCATCTATCTCCTAAGTATTGAAAGACTCCAAGAGAGATGGATTAAAGAAAACTACTTATAGAATATTGTAATATTTTTAATAGTCTAGAATAGATTTCACATACAGAATTATGAGTTTCTCTGATTATTGTAATAGGAACTATTCAATGTTAAGCCGGGAGAAATTATTCCTTTTACCTCTTTCCACCTTTATTTTGTTACTCTTGCCACTATTTTTTTTTTGCTACTTTAAATCTATTTTAATTTCTAGAAGTCATCTTACATTAATTTTATGTCAAATACAGTAAAATTAAGTTTTCAAACAAAATGAGAATAATATAATAGCATTTCATATTATTTATATTTGTTCTCATTTTTTAACCTACATTCTCTAATATTTTAGGGCACTTGTATTACAGGCATTATTTTTTAATGCTATAATACATTGTTTTATGGATACAATGATGATCTGAAAAATTCAAAATTTAATAGTTGTAAGTTCTTCCACCAATGATATAGTAACTTTGTAGGGGTTTAAATGGCTAAAAAATTTGTCATTTGTAGACAAATCTTTCAAAAGGGGATTGAATGTTAGTTAGCAAGCTGGAAAGTTTTATGGGTGGAAAAGAAATCTCTGGTCTTTTCATCAGACATTTTAGGAAGTCCTTGTTTTCATTAAACATTCTCTCTCTCTTAATATATGTGTGTGTGTGTGTGTGTGTGTGTGTGTGTGTGTGTGCGTGCGTGCGTGCATATGTGTCATATACATATATGTATATGTATAGAGATAGAGATATATAGATACATAAATATAACTCAGCTTTGCTGGAGAAGTTATTTTTGTTTGCATTACAAGCTTTTTTGCCTTCTGGAATATCATATTCCTAGAACTCCATTCCTTTATAATGGCAGCTTCTAAATCTTGTGTGATCCTAAATGTAGCAGCACAATATTTGAATTGTTTCTTTCTGGATGCTTTCAGCATTTTCTCCTTTCCTGGGAGCTATGGAATTTGGCTATGATATTTCTGGAAGTTTTCATCTGGGGATCTCTTTCTTTAACTTCTTTTTCCCCCTTTTATTTTTTCTTTTGCAGGTCAACGAGGGTTAAGTGACTTGCCCAGGGTCACACAGCTAGTAAGTGTCTAGTGTCTGAGGCCTGATTTGGACTCAAGTCCTCCTGAATCCAGGGCCGGTGCTGTATCCACTGTGCCATCTAGCTGCCCCCAATGCGGGGTGGGGAGTGGGGATCTCTTTCAATACATGATAAATGAATTTTTACAATTTTTAATTTACCCTCATTCCCTAAGATATTAGGGCAGTTTTCCTCTATAATTGCTTTAAATATCATATCCAGTATTTTTTTAAATTTTTTTCATGGCTTTTATGGCTTTAAAGCTGTCTAAAAATTCTTAAATTGTCTCTCCTTGAGCTATTTCCAAATCAATTGTTTTTTTATAAGATATTTTAAATTTAATTCTATTTTTAATTTTTTGACTTCATTTTATTGGGTTTTTTTGATGTTTCATGGAATCATTAACTCCTACTTGTCCAATTCTAATTTTTACAGATTTTTTTTTTCACTGAGCTTTTGTGCCTACTTCCATTAGGCTAATTCTACTTTTTAGGGGAGTTATTTTAATGAGTGAAGTTTTGTATCTCTATTATCTTTTAGTCTACTTTAAAAAAATTATTTATTTAGAGTTTTTCCCCACCTTACATGTAAAAACAAATGGTAACATCAATTTTTTTTATGTTTAATAAAGACATTTGTTTTATTTGATAACATTGGTTTTATGCCACAAGGACACAATTTCCAACAACACCCTTAATTTTTTCCTCTGCTCATCTACTGAAGAATTTTGCCTTCACAATGACTAGCTGCTTGGTGAGTTTCCCTTTTCCTAGGACTTTGTAGTACCCTGACCACAAAACATCAATGATACGGGCAAGCCTTTTCTTGTTTTTGGCAGCATTAATTCTGGTCTGCTCACTGACCACTGTCCACAGCTTATCAAGATTGACAGTTGGGCGGTAGCTTTGGTTCTTCTTCAAGTAGTAATTACTCATACTCACTTTCCTGAAGTAACCTAGAGGATATTTGTCGAAGTTGATGTGGTGATGGTGCAACCCTCCTGCATTTCTGGGACCTTCAGCTTGCTTCCTGTACTTGCTGATAGACTTGTAGCCATGGCTGTGGTTAACTTACCTGTGGAGCTTCCTCGTCTTCCTTAGTCAAGAAGGCATATCTCACACTGCTGCAAAACGGAAAGGCATAACATTGATTTTTAAAACTTTGCGTTCCAAATTCTCTTCCTCCCTTCCTACCCCCCATTAAGAACTCAAGCAAATCAATATAAGTTATACACGTGCAGTTGTACAAAACATATCAGACAAAATCTTTAGAAAAAGGAACTAAAAACAACAAAATATATTTCTATCTGTATTCAGATACCATCAGTTCTTTCTCTGTAGATGAATTGCATTTTTCAAAAGTCGTTTAGGGTTGTCTTGGATCATTGCATTGCTGAAAATAACTAAGCCATTTGCAGCAGATCATCTTAAAATATTGATGTTATTTTGCATCAGCTCATGTAAGACTTTCCAGGTTGTTTCTGATAGCATCCTACTCAACTGTATATATATATATATATATATATATATATATATATATATATATATATATATATATATATATGTATGTGTGTGTGTATGTATGTACATGCATATGTATGTATATGTATATATTCATATACATGTATATGTATATATCTGCATATATATATGTATCTATGTAGCATAAAATAAGATGAAACTTGTAAAGTCTTTCACAAGCCCTGAAGAGCTAATATAGATGCTTGTTGTTGATGCTGTCCTCCTCTTCCTCTTCCTCCTCCTTGCTCTTCTTATCTTTTTTGGGTCTCCATTTATGATTTCACTGGTAAAGGGAGCTCCCAGTGAGATAATTCCCTCTACTAATGGATGAGTGCCAACTGTTCTTCAACTAATTATTGTCTATCACAATTCCATTTATTTTTTCTGTCACTTACTATTGTATATTCTTGAGAAGTTTCTTTTTTTTAAAGTATTGTATTATTTTCCAGTTACATATAGGGATAGTTTTCAACATTTGTTCCTCCCACCCTCCCTTCCCTCCCTTCTCCCCAAAATGGAAAGAAGTCTTATTTAGGTTGTATATGTACAAACACATTAAACATATTTCTGCATTAGTCATCTTGCGAAAGAAGAATCAGAGCACAAAGGAAAAACCTCAATAAAAGAAGGTAAAAAAAGTCCAAAAGTAGAAACAGTATGGTTCAATCTGTTTTCATAATTCACAGTTCTTTTTTCTGGATGTTGAGAACATTTTCTATCATGAATTCTTTGAAACTGTTTTGGATCATTGCATTGCTGAGAAGAACCAAGTCTATACTCATTATTTATCCCACAATGTTCCTGTTACTGTGTACAATTTGGCCTAGTTCTGCTCCTCTCATCAGCATCAGTTCATGTAAATCCTTCCAGGTTTCTCTGAACTCCTGCTGCTCATCCTTTCTTACAGTACAGTAGTATTCCATCATATTCATAAACCACAACTTGTTTAGCCATTCCTCTATTGATGGGCATTCTCTCGATTTCCAATTCTTTGCTACCACAAAGAGAGCTGCTATAAATATTTTTGTACAAGTGGGTCCTTTTCCCTTTTCTATGGTCTCTTTGGGATGCAGACCTAACAGTGGTACCACTGGGTCAAAGGGTATGAATAGTCCCATAGCTCTTTGGACATTGTTCCAAATTGCTTTCCAGAATGGTTGGATCACTTCACAGCTCCACCAACAAAGCATTAGTGTTCCAATTTTTCCACAGCTTCTCCAGTATTTACTATTATCCCTTTTTTGTCATATTAGCCAATCTGATAGGTGTCAGGTGGTACCTCAGAGTTGTTTTTATTTGCATTTCTCTGATCAATAGTGATTTAGAGGGGCAGCTAGGTGGCACAGTGGATAAAACATCGGCCCTGGATTCAGGAGGACCTGAGTTCAAATTTGACCTTGGACACTTGACACTTACTAGCTGTGTGACCCTGGGCAATTCACCTAACCCTCTTTGCCCCTCAAAACAAAACAAAAAACAAACAAACAAAAATAGTGATTTAGAGCATTTTTTCACATGGCAATTGATAGCTTTGACTTCTTCATCAGAAAACTGCCTGTTCATATCCTTTGACCATTTCTCAATTGGGGAATGACTTGGATTCTTGTAAATTTGATTTAGTTCCCTATATATTTAAAAATGAGGCCTTTATGAGAAATGCTGGCTGTTAAAATTGTTTCCCAGTTTTCTGACTCCCTTCTAATTTTGGCTGCATTGCTGCTGTTTGTACAAACGCTTTTTAATTTAATGTAATCAAAGTCTTCCATCTCGCATTTCATAATATTCTCTATCTCTTGTTTGGACATAAATTGTTTTCTTCTTCACAGATGTAAGAGGTAAACTATCCCTTCCTCTCCTAATTTATCTAAGGTATCACTCTTTAGGTATAAGTATTGAACCCATTTTGACCTTATTTTTGTATAAGGTGTAAGTTGTTGGTCTATGCCTAGTTTCTGCCATACTATCTTCCATTTTTCCCAGCAGTTTTTGTCAAATACTGAGTTCCTATCCTGGAAGATGGAGTCTTTGGATTTATCACACAGTAGATTACTATAGTCATTTACTACTGTGTCTCCTGTGTCTAATCTATTCCATTGATCCATCACTCTATTTCTTAGCCAGTAGCAAATAGTTTTGGTGACTGCTGCCTTATAGTATAGCTTCAAATTTGGTATGGCTACCCTACCTTCCTGTGCATTTTTTTTATTAGTTCCCTTGATATTCTTGATTTTTTGTTTTTCCAGATTAATTTTGTTATTATTTTTTCTAGCTCTATAAAATAATTTTAGGTAGTCTGATTGGTATGGCACTGAATAAGTAAATTAATTTAGGTAGAATTGTCATTTTTATTATATTAGCTCAGCCTATCCATGAGCAATTGATATTTTTCCAATTACATAGATCTGATTTTATTTATGTGAAAAGTGTTTTGTAATTGTGTTCATAGAGTTCCTGGGTTTGTCTTGGAAGGTAGACTCCCAAGTGTTTTATATTGACTTCTTCTGTTACTTTAAAAGGAATTTATGCTTCTATCTCTTGCTGCTGAGCTTTGTTGGTCATGTATTTCCAGTGCTGATGATTTATATGAGTTTATTTTATAGCCTGCAACTTTCCTAAATTTGTTAATTGTTTCAAGTAATTTTTTAGTTGATTCTCTAGGATTCTCTAAGTATACCATCATATTTGCAAAGAGTGATAGTTTTGTTTCCTCCTTGCCTATTCCAATTCCTTTCATTCCTTTTTTGTCCCTTATTACTGTTATTTTGTATACAGTTCATTTCACTTGCATCAGCTCATGTAAGTCTTTCCAGGATTTTTTCTGATAGCATCCTGCTCATCCTTTTTTTCCTTTTTTTCAATATAGTAAACTACATTCATATAGTACTTTAAAGAGATATTTCCTTACAAAACAACCATGAGGCTGAATATTGCAACAACAATAATAGCTAACTTTTTTATAGTACCTTATACCTGACAAAGACTTTTCTTCACAATAGCCCAGCAAAGTAAATACCATCATCAACATTATCCTCATCCTCATCATCCTCATCTTACTTTGCTTTTCTTTCTGCTTCAAATTTTTCCCAGTTTTATGTTTCCCTCCATCCTATTTGCTCCTCATGTTTACTCTACTTTCTGTCTTCTTTTACCCTATTCCTCCTCAAAGGTGTTTTACTTTTGACTGCCCCTCTCCTCATCTGCCCTCCCTTCCTTCACTCTTCCCCCCTTATGTCCTTCCCCTCCCACTTTCCCACAGGGAAAGATATGTTACTATACCCACTTGAATGTGTATATTATTCCTTCTTTTAGCCAATTCTGATGAGTGCAAGGTTCATTCATTACCCTGCTCCTCCCCCATCTTCCCATCTGCTCCATGAGTTTTTTCTTGCTTCTTTTATGTGAGACATATTACCCCATTTTACCTCTCCCTTTCCCTTTCTCCCAGTGCAATCCTATCACCTATTAATTTTATTTTAAAGATAACTTCATGGGGCAGCCAGGTGAAATAGTGGACAAAGCACCTACCCTGGACCCAGGAAGGACTGAACCCAAATCTGGCCTCAGACACAAGACACTCACCACCTGCATGACCCTGGGCATGCCACCCAACTCTGACCACCCCATAAAAACTGATAAACAAAAATAAATGCTTTACAGATATCATCTCTTCATAATAAATTCTCACCTGTACCCTCTGTCTAAATTTATTCCTATCATCTGCCCTAATTCTGAGAAAGTTCTTATGAATTAGACATATCATATTCCCATGTAGGAATGTAAGCAATTTAAAATTTTAACATCTGTCTGGATTTCTTTTTCCTGTTTACCTTTTTATGCTTTTCTAGGGTCTTGTATTTGAAAGTCAAATTTTCTATTCAGGTCTTTTCATCACCAATACCTGAAAGTCCTTTTTTACACTGAAGTTCCATTTTTTCCCCTGAAGACTATACTCAGTTTTGCTGGGTAGGTGATTTTTGGTTGTAATACCAATTCCTTTTCCCTCTGGAATGTCATATTCCATGCCCTCCAATCCTTTAATGAAGAAGCTGCTAGATCTTGTGCTAGCCTGAGTGTGGCTCTATAGTACTTGAATTATTTATTTCTGGCTGTTTGAAATATTTTCTTCTTGACCTGGGAGCTCTGGAATTTGGCTTTAATATTACTGGAAGTTTTCCTTTTGGGATCTCTTTCAGGAGGTGATTTTTGGAGTCTTTCAATTTCTATTTTATCTTCTGCTTCTAGAATATCAGGGCAATTTTCCCAGACAATTTCTTGGAAAATGAAGTCTAAGCTCTTTTTTAAATCATGGTTTCAGGTAGTCTAGTAATTTTCAAATTATCTCTCCTGGATCTATTTTCCAGGTCAGCTGTTTTTCCAAGAATATATTTCATATTACCCTCTATTTTTTCATTCAATTGGATTTAATTTACTGGGTCTTGATTTCTCATAAAGTCATTAGCTTCCATTTGTTCAATCCTACTTCTTAAGAAATCATTTTCTTCAGAGAGCTTTTGTACCACTTTTTCCATTTGGCCAGTTTGGCTTTTCAAGCTGTTGACTTTTTTTCCATGACATTCCTGCTTCACTTTCATTTCTCTTTCGATTTTTTTCCTCTACCTCTCTTACTTTATCTTCAAAGTCCATTTTGAGCCCTTCTAGGGCCTGAGACCAATTCATGTGTTCTGGTCTGTAAATCACTGCAGACCTACTTGCTCTTTAACCAAAAACAAAAATCTTTTCTCTGTGTTAGCTAACTCCAGGGAAGCCTGTGCCCCTCCCCACCTTGGCTACCACCACTCAAAACTGCTTTCTGATTCTAATGAGCAAAACAACTGTGTTCTGCCTCAGTGCCAACAGAGACCCCTGTAATCTCCCCCAGACAACTGTTCAGCCCTCTCAGCAGACTGTGCTTTGCTTTCACAGTGCTACAACTGACCTTTCCTGCTGAACTTCTAAGCCTTCTTTAGCTGGAAAATGATTTCAACCCATACTATTGTGGGTTCTGTTGCTCCAGGAATTGTTGTATGGCATTATTTGGAGGTTTGGGGCATGATCATGTGGAGAGCTTTGAGAGGTTACTGCCTTTCTTATGCCATATTGGCTCTGCTCAACCTTTTCTGGTCTGTTTTTAAGTGTTTGATCTTTGATATTTATGCCTCTTTTATTAAGCTTTTAATTCTTTTTTATTCTCATTTTTTTCTCATTTTTTGTCTGTAGTCTTATTTTATTTTATACTTTTTTGCTCTTTCTTTAGCTTTTTCAGGCATTCTCGTGACCTTGTGTCCAATTTGTATTTTTTGTAGATTTTAAAGGTTTATATATATTTGGATGTTGTCTTCTGAGTTTGTGTCTTTATCTTCCCATTAATCATAGGTCCTTTTGTTGTTGTTTGTTCATTTTTCCAGCATACTTTTCTAATTTTTGTTTTATGTTAAAGTTGATCTCTGCCTATTCATGTTGGGGCATGGGTTAAATTCCATTCAATCAATGTTGGGTAGAGACAGACCCTTTTTTCTAAATTGTGCACAACTGAGGGTGGTCTGGATATAGAGATGATATCACTCAGCCCCTCATTGTAATTTTCATTCTCTCTTTAATTTTTTTTGTTTTGTTTTCTGTATGTTTAGAATTTAATTTTCCAAATTATATGTAAAAAAAATTTGACATCAATTTTTTAAAACTTTGTGTTCCAACTTTTCTTCCTTCCTCCCTCCCCACCTATCACCCACAAGAACTCAAGCAATTCAATATAAGTTATACATGAGTAGTCATACAAAACATTTCCACATTAGCCAGGTTGTGAAAGAAAACAGAGAAAAACAAAACTTCAGATTAAAGAACTATAAAAAAATTATTCTTCAATCTGCTTTCAGATACCATCTGTTATTTCTCTGTAGATGGATTACAGTTTTCTTAAGTCCTTCATTATTATATTGGATCATTGCATTGCTAAAAATAACCAAGTACATCACAGCAGATCATATTACACTATTGTTGTTATTTTATATACAATACATTTCACTCTGGTTCAGTTCATGTAGGTATTTCCATGTTTTTCTGATAGCATCCTGTTCATCATAACTTTTATATATTACCTTAAACTTGATAAAGAATTTTCTTCACAATAGCCCAGCAGAGTAGGTCACATACATTTTGCCATTATAATCAATCATCATAACTGTTTTCCCCCATTCTATTCCCTTCCCATGATATTTACCCTGTTTTGAATTTTCTTTTACCCTATTCTTTCTCAAAAGTGTTTTGCTTCTGATTGTCCCCTCTCCTCCTTTGCCCTCCTTTCTTTCACCCTTCCCTCCTTATCCCGTTCCCCTCCTGCTTTCCTGCAGGGTTAGAAAAATCACTCCACCCAATTGGGTGTGTTTGCTATTCCCTCCTTGAGCCAACTCTGATGAAATTAAGGTCTTTGAGCTAATTATGATGTCTGTAAAGCTCCTTCACTTCCTCACACCACCCCCATCTCTCCCTCCACTCTATATATCCTTTCATGTTTCATTCATGTGAGATTTCACCACATTTTGTCACCAATCTGCTATAACCTCCCCGAGCATATTCCTCCCCCCTTCAATTTTAAACCAAAGATGGCATCATGTGGCAGCTAGGTGACACAGTGGACAAAGCACCCACCCTGGACTGAGCAGGATGCAAGCCCAAATACAGCCTCAGACACAAGACACTCATCAACCCCAAACGCCTCCCCACAAAAAATAAAAAATAAAAAATAAATGCTTTACAGGTATCATCCCTTCATAATCAACTCCCAACTGTGTCCTCTGTCTAAATTTATTCCTATCATCTGCCCTAATACTCAGAAGGCTCTTATGATTTTGACATATCTTCACATGTAGGAATGTAAATAATTTAACCTTTTAACATTTCGCATGATTACTTTTTTCCTGTTTATCTTTTTATGCTTCTCTAGGGTCTTGCATTTGAAAGTCAAATTTTCTATTCAGTTCAGGTCTTTTCATTAAGGAATACCTGAAAGTTCCCTTTTTCATTGAAGTCCAATTTTTTCCCCTGAAAGATTATACACAGTTTTGCTGGGTAGGTGATTTTTGGTTGTAAACCCAATTCCTTTGCCCTCTGTGAATATCATATTCCATGCCATCTGATACTTTAATGTAGAAGTTGCTAGATCCTGTGCTATCCTTACTGTGGCTCCACAGTCTTTGAATTTCTTCTTTCTGGCTACTTGTATTATTTTCTCCTTGATTTGGAGCTCTGGAATTTGACTATAATAATTCTAGAAGTTTTCCTTTTAGGATCTCTTTGAGGAGGTGATTGGTGGGTTCTTTAAATTTCCACTTTGTCTTCTGCTTCTAGAAGATCAGGGCAATTTTCCCTGATAATTTCTTGGAAGATGGTGTCTAAACTCTTATTTTGGTCATAGTTTTCAGGTAGTCCAATGATTTTCAAATTATTTCTCCTGGATCTATTTTCCAGGTCAGCTATTTATCCAAGAAGATATTTCCCATTACCCTCTATTTTTTTTTTAATTTGGATTTGTTTTATTGTGTCTTGGTTTCTAATAAAGTCACTAGCTTACATTTGTTCAATCCTATTTCTTAGGCATTTTTTTTTCATCAGAGAGCTTTTGTATCTTCTTTTCCATTTGGCTTTTCAAGCAGTTGACTTTTTTTCATGACTTTCTTGCATCACCCTCATTTCTCTTTCCATTTTTCCCTCTACCCCTATAAATTTATCTTCAAAGTCCTTTTTGAGTGCCTCTATGGCCTGAGACAAATTAATATTATTCTTGGAAGCTTTAGATGTGGCTATCTTCTTCTGAAAGTGTACTTCGATCTTCCTCATTACTAAAGAAGCTTTCTATTGTTCACAACATTCTCTGCCTGCTCACCTTTCCCATCTTTCACTTGACTTTTAACTCCTTTTTGTTGTGGGGTCCTGCTTCTAGGATATACTGTCCCAAGCTTCAGGGGGTCCCAGGTGTTATGATTTAATGAGAGGCAGTTTCTTCACTCATCTGGCCCTTTATCTGCTCTGTAGATAACTCCAGGCCAACTTGCCAATCAACCAGGCAGCCAAACTTTGTGTGCTGTGATTGTTAACTCTGACATACTTGCACCCCGCCCCCACCTGTGATGCCACCACTCAAGGTTTCTTCCTGGTTCCCTACTGGAGTAGGACATCCAAATACCCCCTTAACTCTTGCATTCACCCCCATAGACACCCCATGGCCAGTCATTCAGCCCTCTCACCAGATTGTGAGCTTAGTTCCAGAAGATGCTGGCACTGCAGCTGATTCAAAGGCTCAGGGGTAAGTTTCTTTGGTGCAGTCTGCCTGGGGCTGTATCTATTTTGGTGTGATCATAGGGGTGGACTCTACTTGTAGTCCATTCCCCCTCCTGCTGAACTTCCAGTGTGTCTTTGGCTGGAAAGAAATCGCTGCCATCTTTTTGTGGGTTCTGCTGCTCCAGGAGTTGCTTTTTGGCTGTTTGGAGTTTTTTTTGGAGTAATTGTGTCAGGAAGTCTGAGGGTTTATTGACTTTCCTCTCCCATCTTGGCTCTGCTCTCTGTTCATCATTTCTTATAGCACAATACTATTCCATTATAATCATATTCCACAAATTGTGGAAAAACTTATGCTTCAATTCAATCTCTCTCTCTCTCTCTCTCTCTCTCTCTCTCTCTCTCTTGCATTTTCATTATTGGTTCTCTGGTATTTTCTTGAATCATCATTTTTTAAAAAAATAATTAATCTATTACTTTATTAAAGTTTTCAACCTTTGTTTAGATAAGATTTCAAATTTCCCCCCCTCCCTTCACTTTCCCCTTCCGCTAGACAGCAGGTAATCTTCTGATATAGGTTATATATATATATATATATATATATATATATATATATATATATATATATATATATATATATATAATAACATTAAACCTATTTCTGCCTTAGTTATGTTATACAAGAAGAATCAGAGCAAGAAGGAAAAACCTCAAAAAAAGAAAAACAACAGCACCAAAACCAAAAGAAATCATACGATCCAATCAGCGTCCATATTCCACTGTTCCTTTTTTTTTTTTTTTCTGGATTTGGAGAGCCTTTTCCATCATGAGTCCTTTGGAACTTTCTTGTACTGTTGGATTGGTGAGAAGAATCTAGGAATGACTTGGATTCTTATAAATTTGATTTAGTTCCCTATATATTTTAGAAATGAGGCCTTTATCAGAAGTACTTGTGATAAAAATTATATCCCAGCTTTCTGCCTCCCTTCTAATTTTGGATGCATTGCATCTGTTTGTACAAAACCTTTTTAATTTAATGTAATCAAAATCATCCATTTTGCATTTCATAATATTCTCTATCTCTTGTTTGGTCATAAACTGTTCTCCTTTCCAAAGAGATGAAAGGTAGACTATTCCTTCCACTCCTTATTTACCTATGGTATCACCGCTTATGTCTAAATCATGTATCCATTTTGACCTTAATTTAATATAAGGTGTAAGATGTTGGTGTGTGCCCAATTTCTGCCATACTATCTTATAGTTTTCCCAGCAGTTTTTGTCAAATACTGAGTTCCTATCCCAGAAGCTAGAGTCTTTGGGTTTATCAAACAGTACATTACTAAAGTCATTTATTACTGTATCTCCTGTGCCTAGCTTATTCCATTGATCCTCCACTCTATTTCTTAGTCAATACCAGATAGTTTCGATGACTGCCTCTTTATAGTAAAGCTCCAGATTTGGTACTGCTAACCTACCTTCCTGTGCATTATTTTTCATTATTTCCCATGATATCCTTGAATTTTGTTTTTCCAGGTGAATTTTGATATTATTTTTTCTAGCTCTATAAAATAATTTTTAGGCAGTCTCATTGGTATGGCACTGAATAAGTAAATTAATTTAGGTAGAATTGTCATTTTTACCATATTAGCTCTGCCTATCCATGAGCAATTGATATCTTTCCAATTATTTAGATCTCATTTGATTTGTGTAAAAAGTGTTTGGTAATTGTGTTCATAGAGTTCCTGGGTTTGTCTTAGCAGATAGAATCCCAAGTATTTTATACTATCTACCATTAGTTTAAATGGAATTTCTCTTTCTATCTCTTGCTGCTGGACTTTGTTGGTCATGTATAGAAATGCTGATGATTTATGTGGATTTATTTTATATCCTGCTACTTTGCTAAAGTTTCGAGTAATTTTTGAGTTGACTCTCTAGGATTCTCTAAGTATACGATCATATCATCTGCAAAGAGTGATAGTTTTGTTTCCTCCTTGCTTATTCTAATTCCTTTAATTCCTTTTTCTTCTCTGATTGCTAAAGCTAAAATTTCTAGTACAATATTAAATAATAGGGGTGATAATGGACATCCCTCTTTCACCCCTGATCTTACTGGGAAGGCCTCTAACTTATCTCCATTGCATATAATGTTTGCTGATGGTCTTAGGTAGATACTGCTTATTATTTTAAGGAAACCTCCACCTATTCCTAAGTTCTCTAGTGTTTTTATTAGGAATGGGTGCTGTATTTTGTCAAAAGCTTTCTCTGCCTCTATTGAGATAATCATATGATTTTGGTCAGTTTTCTTATTGATGTGGTTGATTATGTTGAAAGTATTCCTCATGTTCAACCAGCCCTGCATTCCTGGTATAAATCCCAACTGGTCAAAGTGTATTATCCTGGTGAACACTTGCTGTAATCTCTTTGCTAATATCTTATTTAAGATATTAGCAGCAATATTCATTAGGGAAATTGGTCTATAATTTTCTTTCTCTGTTTTTGCTCTGCCTGGTTTTGATATCACCACCATATTTGTATCATAAAACAAATTTGGTAGAACTCCTTCTTCAGCTATTTTTCCATATAATTTGTATAGTATTGGAATTAATTGTTCTTTAAATGTTTGGTAAAATTAACCTGTAAACCCATCTGGCCCTGGGGATTTTTTCTTAGGGAGTTCATTAATGGCTAGTTCAATTTCTTTTTCTAATATGGGCTTATTTAAGGATTTTATTTGCTTACACCGTGCAGTTTGCAGAGCCCTAGGCCAGTGCGTGCCGAGGCATAAAAACCTCAAATAACAATTAATTCTTTACATCCCCTGCTTTGTTTCATCAAGAAACATAGGGTGTTTCCTTGATGGAACAATAAATAATAAACAATAAATAAATTTTTAAAAATAACAGAATATTATAACCAATGCTAACAAACAATATACTAATAACAATATAGGAAAAGGAAAATACATATTACAGATGATGTATATAGTAGCAGAAAGAAAAACAAAAATGTCCATTTAAAGTCCTTAAAATGTTTTCTTAGAAGAAGTGTTGAGATGTCATCAGGGGAACTGGACTCTGGTCTGGATTCTGTCTGTCTCTAGATTCTGGTTGTCTCTGGAACTGCTGGATTTTTATTCATCTTTAGCATAGCATTGTCCAAAAATTGTTCAAATTAAACAATGAAAGTTCTTCAAAAAAAAAAAAAATATATATATATATATATATATATACACACACAGAATATTGGAGTCTCCCCTTTGGAGGATACTCATCTCCATACACAATACAAAATTGAGACAGTTATGAGATTACTAACACTTTTTACCACTATTTGTCTGGATCAAGGCCAAATTTAGTTATGTGTACATGATGACACCTGAAAATGTTATGGAAAGGTTACCATATCATATCTCATGGTGCATAGACATTTAATAATTGTGCTAGGGCTCAGGTGGATGGATTCTGACCATGCCACCAGATTGAGTGAAGAAGCCAAGTTAAATTAAGCCAGGTGCATGCATCAGGAGACTTTTGAGTCTAGTGGTTCCAGTCTTTTAAATTGCCTAGCAGCTTCATAAAGTCTATCATAAAATATATTAGGGTGTTCATTAGGTTCCTGGGTGACTTTAAAAAAATTTTGCCAGTTGTCAGATTTCTTAGAACAGGATTTCATTCCTTTCAGTAGTGTTTCCCTAGCATTTTTTAATTCTTGGAACTGCTATGGATCATTGTAATCCCAGTTTGGCTCCTGGAGAGGCCACTCTGTTAACGCTTCCCCAGAGGACACCAAGGAATTTCCTGCTGTGACAATATCTGCAATATCACTTGGGGTTAGTATAATTTCCATAAGACAAGTGACATTGGCCCAAAAGGGGTTGATATGTATTAAATATAGACCTTAACTGTGAAATTATTGACTTCGGATTCTGATCAAACCTAGGTATAAGTTTCTTCCATGCACACAGATCCTTTGGACTGAATGGGCTATATATTTTACGGTGTGCTCCTCTGTGAGCTGTAACATCCTGTAGGAGGAGCAGTTTCTGTTGATGTAATTCTAAAGACTGGTCTAAATCTGTTTCTGAGCTCAGGTAATCATCTCCCATAGAGGGACCTATACTGGTATCCCTCTGAACACGTGGTCTACTATGGTCATATCCTTTCCTCTCTTTACAGCTTTTTTGGAAAAAATACCACATTGCAATAAGGACAATAACAAGAATAAAATTTATAGCCATTTGAGCTATAATTATGGTAGTATAGTAAAGTTCTAATTTAGTTGTAATGCTTCCAGTAATATTGTATATGTGCTCAGTGGGAGGGATAAACTCTCCCATACCATTGTTCCAAAGATTTTTTACTGTGTTTGTGAAGAGGAAACCAGCAATGCCATGAATAAGTATTGAGCAGGCCAACAGTTTAAATCGGGACAATATGCTGTCCCAAAATATGCCAATTAGAATATACAAGGGAGGGGGCAGCTAGGTGGAGCAGTGGATAAAGCACCAGTCTTGGATTCAGGAATACCTGAGTTCAAATCCGGCCTCAGACACTTGACACTTACTAGTTGTGTGACCCTGGGCAAGTCACTTAACCCCAATTGCCTCACCAAAAAACAAACAAACAAACAAACAAACAAAAAAACTACTCACTTTTTGGGGCAGCTAGGTGGCACAGTGGATAGAGCACCGGCCCTGGAGTCAGGAGTACCTGAGTTCGGGTCTTGCTTCAGACACTTAACACTTATTAGCTGTGTGACCCTGGGCAAGTCACTTAACCCCAATTGCCTCACTAAAAAAAAAGAAAAAAAAAAGAATATACAAGGGAGGAGCCAAATATTCAATCATGGTGCAGTTCAAAATGAACCAGCTTTTCTCTGACCAGCAAGATAAATGCTAAGGTTTTTTAAGAGCAAGGGAGATTTCCTAAGGGAACAGTGGGGGAGGGGCAAGAAGGTCCCACAGGTTAGTTGGCTCATGGCCAAATAAGAGGGAGGGGGGTAGGTTAACGAAATTCACTAGGTTAATCAACTCCTGGTTGACTCACCAAAAACCGTGGGGATCAATTATTAATTGGGGAGTGTTAGCTAAGCGCCTTCTTGCAATATTGGGGCAAGGAAGGAGACTGGCAGCCTCCCTCAAAATAGAACAGGATTTATTTTAACAGGAACAAACTTAAAAAAACAAACAAACAAACAAACAGGATCAGTAGGATCAAGGGAAAGGAAATAAAATGGGGAAAGGGAAATTATACAACCTGAAAAGATACCATCACCCAGGAATCAGCTTAGAATACACAGCAGAAATCCTGTTGCCTTCCAGTGTCCAGCTAGAATGCTCAATTCTCCTCCCCCCAATCCCCAAAAAACCCCCACAAAGCCCCAGACAATGAGATGGCCGCTCTGACAGTCACATGACTGCCCTCACTAGGCTTCCAATCATCATAATTTTGCCAGGCCCATGTAGGCATCGGTGAGTGGTGATGATGTGAGGTGCCAGTGCCATGGCAACAGTTACAACCAGTGGGTGGAGCACTGTGCAGTTTATGGAGCCCCAGGCCAGTGAGTGCCAAGGCATAAAAACCTCAAATAACAATTAATTCTTTAAATCAGATCTGAATTGAAAACAATCTGTGCCAACAACAAAATAGGACAACATGGCCACGGATCTTGAGGAACATACAACCAGTTAGAGAAACTAGATTAAGCTTGTGAAATTATTATAAATCAAATCACTCACAAACAATTATAACCCTAATCATTCATGATTCTCTGTTGACTAAAGCATGTCTCCTAAATAAACTTCACTTGACAATACTTTAGTCTTCTTTTTTTTAATGTCCTTGAAAGGCATAATTTGAACACATTGTTTGATTCACACATTCCATTACTGATAGCCTTTTCCACTGTTGGTTCAAATTGAGCATGTTTTATTTGGTATATAGATCAAGGTCTTCAATTAGATATAATTATGTGGAGGAGTAATATATGCAAATATTCTCAGAAAATAATGGAATAGTTGCTCCACCAACTAAAAGGCAGAGGATTAATTATCACATTCATAGACCCCTTGGCAGATAAATGTATCCAGATTGCCTGGAACTGACCATTTATATATACATCCTACATCTGTTCCCATCACATGCCAGAGATATAGGTCACCCTTTTTCTTGTCCCTAATAGAGAAGAGTTTAAATCCAACTCACATAAAAGATTCTGAATAATGCTGATTCATAATGACTTGAAAGATTGCCAATATCTATATATTTTTAATATTATCATGGAATAAGATACTCTTCATAAGTGAAATTTCCAGTTAACTGAATCTAGGCCCTCTAGGTCATTTTAATGTCAACCATTGTTTTAGAGAATTGCTCTAAATGTATTGCATAATTTACTTTCTAGATAAATTGAGTATATCATCAAAGTTGTATGGAGCAGTTTTCTCATATAGTCAGTGATCTCAGACTGATGAGATGATTTCTGAGATGTTACTTTTGCTTTATTAACAGCAATCAGTATATAAGATGCTGATGTTGGTGTGTATTCTCCTTGAACTCAACTCCATGTTCTATTTCAGTACTTCAAACATAGATAATTAATATAATAAGAATTATATTTAAAATAAGAATAACTAGGTTCTGAATAATGATATGAAACACTCTCTTTAAAGTTAAATCACTTTAACTGGCATCTAGAATATTAATCTAATCTTCTCAAAGATTCTTTATTGTTCTATTTTGGCATGTTTCCTATTTCTCAGATGTATTCAAAATATATGAGGTTGGCAGATAAATGGCCTACAACTAAATGATATGTTAATATATACATATAAGCATATATTTGTATAAATAAATGTCTTTCCTTAAAACAAAAGTTCTTTAGATGATAGGTCCAGTTGTTTCACATCACCAGCTATACATTCTCTGAAGAGTGAATTTACTGAGCAAAAATCTCAAGGGAGAAACTGCTAATTAAGGAACAGGCTTCCTAGCCAGCTGTTACAAGCAGAAAGAGGTAGTTCATGTTTAAATATCTGGGCCATAAAGGGGAAAGTATGGCAACACGAGGACTCTGCAAGCTGCCAGAAAATATTTCTTATTGAATGGCACTGGAAATGGGTGTCTGGCACTGTGTGATTAGTAAGTAACAGGACAATGTGTTCACCTAAATCACTGCAGAGTGCTCTCTGTGCAAAATTGTAATAACAGATTTCGAGTGCAGTGTGGCATTAATGGCCTCCCTTATATTCTGTTTGCATTGTTTAATCAACAACTTCTCTTATTCTACTTGATTTTTATGCACTTACTCAATGTGTGTCTGGCATGGCTATTTCAGAACAGTATAAGTCACAGTATTTGTCTAAATTCTTAATATAGCACCATTTTGTTAAATCTGTCTCCGTTCTGAGAAGCCTGTTAAAGAGCCCATCTTTAGTTATACTTAACTAAACTGGTCTGCTGAGTTCAATACATTAGCTGATGTTTGGGACTAATGACACTAAGATTACAGTTTCATTCCCATATGGGCCCATTAGCAGTGATTTTTGCCATAGCCCCTGACTCCATCCCCATCTTTCATCAAACTTTTCATTGATGCACAAAATATAATGTGAATGGCAGAATAATATCCTGTGAGTCTGATGATGTGGGCTCACTTTCCACTTCGAACTGGTGTGAGTACCCTGTATGGTTTTATGCAAGTAACATAGCATCTCTGGGTCTTAAATTCCTCAATTATGGGAATAATCATTACTTCATTAGCCACTTTGCAGGGTTATTGTGAGCGAATCAGTTTGTGAACTCTAATTTTGCACTGAAAGTGAACACTGGTTGAGTGGTGAAAGCTTATTCCTCCAAAAATATTGACTTATTACAATGGGGTAGAAATATCATCTTTATAAATTTAGATAGAATACCTATAGTATGCATCATGGTTCTTTGGATCTTTTCGTATATTGATAAGTCTACTAGAGTATATTTGTATGGCTAAACCCATAATATGAAAGGTAGTAGTTATTGTCATCATAGTAGTAGTGGTGGTGGTGGTGGAGGAGCAGAAAATGATATTAAATAGCAATAATATTTTGACTTTAGGGTTTTTCTTATACTTTAAGTGTTTACAGTTAATCTTAATTTAAAGAAGGTAGATTCAACATTAGTTCATTAATCATTTATTAAATCCAGAAAAATGGGGTGCAAAAATATAAAAATAACAGTCTTTGCTCTCAAAATCCTATTCTCTATTATAAGGTGAGATACAGTTGTTTTTTATTTAATACAAACAACTACACTAAAAGGTAAAATTTATTATCTACAAAAGGTTTCTAGGTAATTTTTAAGAGGAATGGATACCTTTCAGTTACAGAAATGTTTATTCTTCATATACTAGGTTGCACTTCCATTGATACATGAAGGAGAAAGAATTTAACAGACTTAGATGTAGAAGGGAGTACATTCCTTGAATGGGGAATGGCATGGAGGTTGGAGAGATAATATTTAAATGTTTAAAATGGATCTATTAATCCCTTTTAGCTACAACATAGGTTCCATAAAGGGGATAAATAGGATATAAAAATATAAAGGTAAATTGGAGTCAAATTGTGGATGGTAATAACTACAGGCCACTACTACTAAAAGCAGGAGGTAGTCACTTAATATTTTGAGCTGAGGAGTGATATGGCAAGGTCTGTGCATTAGATTATTGTAGCAGCTCTTTGAAGGATTAGATTAGAGAGGAAAGAGACAGGAAAGACAAGGAAACAATTTAAAAGGATATTGACATATTATATAAAAGTGTCACATTTACAATTGTCAAAGAAAAGGTGATGGAGATCTCAACTAGATTTTTTATAGTGTGAAAGACATAATGGGAGCCAGTTTTGTGGAGTTAGAATAGATAAGAAAGTAGCTAAGTGGTACAGTGGATATAACTCTGGGCCTGGAGATGAGGACCTGAGTTCAAATTTAGCCTCAGACACTGATTAGTTGTGTGTCCCTGGGCAAGTCACATAATCCTGTTTAGCTTAGTTTCCTCATCTATAAAATGATCTAGAGAAAAAAATGGCAAACTATTCCATTACTTAGACAGCAATGCTTTCTCTCGCCTCAAATTACGATGTATTTATATATCATACCCCTCCAGTAGAATATAATCCCCTTGAATATAGGGCCTATGGTTTTTATTTTTGGTTGTTTGTTGGTTTGCACAGAAAATGGTATTCCAACACCTACCATAATTCATTGTAAATTGAATAAATGTCTATTGAAATGAAGCATTGACTTATTGAACTGAAAGGGCAAGTTCATTATCTTTATCATGGTATCAGAATTGCATATCGTCAGTGTTAGAGCCTATTTAGACCATGTCATATATATAAAAAATGTTCTACAAAATGCCTGACAAGTGGTAATACAGTTTTTGATTAAAGATGACCAATAAAAAAGGAACTCACTTATCTCCAAAGGGAGCCCACTCCTATTTTGCTACTTCAATTATTCCTAAGCTAAACATCCCCAGTTTCTTTAACTGTCCCTCATATGGAATAAACTCTCTTTTTTCTTTTCTTTTGTTTTCATTTTAGAATTTTATTTTCCCAAATTACATGTAAATACAAATTTTGACATCAAATTTTTTAAGACTTTGTGTTCCAGATTCTCTTCCTCCCCGCGCCCCCCCAAAGAACTCAAGCAATTCAATATAAGCTATCCATGAGCAGTAATGAAAAACATTTCCACATTTGATAGGTTGTGAATGAAAACAGACAAAAACAAATCTTCAGATATAGGAACTAACAAAAAATTATGCATCAATCTGTATTCATACACCATCAGTTCACTCTCTGTTGATGGATTGCATTTTTTATAAGACCATCGGAGTTATCTTAGATCGTTGCATTGCTAAAAATAATAAAGTAATTCACATCAGATCATCTTACAATATTGCTGTTATTTTGTATACAGCACATTTCACGTTGCTTCAGTTCATGTAGGTCTTTTGGGGTTTTTCTGACAGCATCCAGCTCATCATTATTATCATAGTAAACCAGATTTATATGGTCCTTTAAACAGATTTCCTTACAATAAACGCTTGAGGTTGATTCTTGCAATAACAGTAATAGATAACATTTATAAAGTACCTTATATCTGACAAAGAATTTTCTTCACAGTAGCCCAACAAAGTACCATACTTTTTATCATCATCATCATTAATCATCATCAATCAATTCGCATCATCAATCAATCCCCATCTTCATCAATTAATCCTAATCATCATCAATCAATTCTCATCTTCATCTAATCATCATCAATTCATCAATCATCATCATCATACATTGCTCTTGCCTCAGCTTCAAGATTTTTTGCAGTTACTATTGTTAACTGTTTCCCTCTATCCTATTCCCTCCCCCATGATATTTAATCTATTTTATATCTTCTTTCACTCTATCCCTCCTCAAAAGTGTTTTGCTTCTGACTGTCCCCCTCCCCAAATCTTCCCTCCATTCTTTGGCCCCTCCCTCCTTTTACCCTTCCCCTCCTACTTTCCTGCAGGGTTAGATAGGTTATTCTACCCAACTAAGTGTCTATTTTATTCCCTCCTTGAGCCAACTCTGATGAGATTAAGTTCTTTGAGCTAATTCTGATGAGTGTAAAGCCCATTCACTGCCTACTTAGAAAGATTACTCCACCCAATTGAGTGTATATATTATTCCCTCATTGAGTCTACTCTGATGAACCAATTCTGAGTGTAAGGTGCATTCATTGCCATACTCCTCCCCCATTTCTCCCCATCTCTCCCCCCCCCCACTCCATAAATCCTTTCCTGCTTCTTTTATGTGGGATTTCACCCCATTTTACCTCTCCCCTTCCCACTCCTCCTGTGCAATATTCTCATCCTTCAATTTTAGCCTAACAATGTCATCATGGGGCAGCTAGGTGACACAATGGACAAAGCACCCACCCTGGACTCAGGAGGATCTGAGCCCAAATCTAGCCCCAGTCACAAGACACTCACCCACTGCTCGACATGCTGCCCAACCACAACTGCCCTACAAAAAAAAGATAAACTAAAAATAAATGTATCACAGATATCATCCCTTCATATTCAATTCACACCTGTGCCCTCTGTTTAAGTATATTTCTTTCAGGTACCCTAATACTGAGAAAGTTCTTATGAGCTAGAAGTATCATCTTCCCATATAGAAATGTAAACAGTTTAACCTTTTAACATCCCTCCTGATTTCTTTTTCCTGATTACCTTTTTATGTTTCTCTAGGGTCTTCTATTTGAAGGTCAAATTTTCTATTCAGTTCAGGTCTTTTCATGACAAATACCTGAAAGTCCTCTTCTTCATTGAAGTCTCATTTTTTTTCTATGAAAGATTATACTCAGGTTTACTGGGTGTGAGATTCTTGGTTGTAAACTAAATTCTATTAACATCTGGAATTTCACATTCCATGCCCTCTGGTGATAGATATTGTACTCTCCTGATTGTGGTTCCCCTGTATTTGGATTGTTTCTTTCTGGCTGTTTCCAATATTTTCTTCTTGACCTGGGAGCTCTAGAGTTTGGCTATAATATTCCTGGAAATTTTCTTTTGGGGATCAGTTTCAGGAGGTGATTGGTGGATTCTTTCAATTTCCATTTTTCCTTATGCTTCTAGAATATCAGCACAATTTTCCCTGACAATTTCTTGGAAGATGATATTTAAGCTCTTTCCTTGATCATAGTTTTCAGGTAGTCCAATAATTTTCAAATTATCTTGCCTGGATCTATTTTCCAGGTCAACTGTTTTTCTAAGAAGTTATTTCACATTACCCTGCCCCCCCCTTTCTTTATTCACTTGGATTTGTTTTATTGTGTCTTGGTTTCTCATAATATCATTAACTTCCATTTGTTCAATCCTAAGTCTTAGGCAATTATTTTCTTCATAGAGCTTTTCCATTTGCCTTTTCAAGCTGTTAACTATTTTTCTCATGACTTTTCTGCATCACTTTCATTTCTCTTTCCATTTTTTCCTCTACCTCTATTACTTTATCTTCAAAATCTTTTTTGAGTGCCTCTATGACCTGAAACCAATGCATATTTTTCTTGGCAGCTTTGGACATAAGAACCCTCTCATTGCTATTCTCTTCTGAGGGTGTAGTTTTACCTTCCTTGTCACTAATGAAACTTTCTATGGTCCACATCTTTCTCTGTCTGCTCATTTTTCCAGATTATTTCTTGACTTTTAACTCCTACTTAAAGTGGGGCACTGCTTCTCGGCTGCTCTGTCCCAAGCTTCAGACACAGAGCCTGTGCTCTTGTCTATAAATAGCCCCAGGCCTACTTGCTCTTTAACCAGAAAACAAAATTTTTGTTTCACTGGTATGATAGCTCTAGGGAAGCCTGTACCCGTCTCCCACCTGGATCACCACTCAAGGCTGCTTTCTTTTCTCAGAAGGGGTAAAACAACAGACCTCTGCTTTAGCAGTGGCAGAGACCCCTGTAATCTCCCTGGCCAACCAGTCAGCCCTGTTACTAGACCATGAGCTTAGTTCCAGAAGAAGTCAGCACTTCAGTCAATTCAGAGGTTCCAGAGGTCTCTTTCTCTGGCGCAGCCTGCCTGGGGCTGGATCTGTGTTGCTGCAACCTTGGGGTTGGGATCCACTCTTGCCCCAGCACAGCAGACCCCTGCTGCAGAACTTCTAAACTGTCTTTGGCAGGAAAATAATCTCACCTATCCTTTTGCTGGTCCTGCTGCTCTATTATGACATTATTTGAAGGAATTTGGAGGGATTTGGGGGGCAGCTCAGAGGAGTCAATGCCTGTCCTCTGCCATCTTGTTTCCCCATAAACTTTTTCGTTAAAGTCTTTTACTCTCTTAATTTTTTCTCCCTGTAGAATCTCCAGATTATCAAACCCTTCATATAATGTGGTTCCCAGAACTAAACCCAATAGTCCAGATGTAGTCTGACTCAGAAATAGTACAGTGATGCTATAACAATGCTAGTCACAGACAATATACCTCCATTAATGTAGCCTAAGAAAGCCTTAACTTTCTTGACTTATGTTCTGTTAAGGCCAACTACATGTGTGTGTGTGTGTATGTTTGGGGGGATCCCCTACCTGGAGAGATGCAGGGTTCAGTCATCAAACCTCTACTCATGCTTTCTTAGTACCATGTTCCTCCATGCTATGTAAGGCTACTGATGTCCTAGACCTACCCCTGGTTTCAGGTTTATACTCTAAAAAAGGGACATGATTAGGTCAAAGTGAACAAGCTTAGATCTTCAGGTACTTACTGAGAGATATCATACTTGCAGCAAGCGAAACTAAATCTATCAATCATATATTTTTTTTATTTGTTTGATTTGGGCTGGGCAGTGAGGGTTAAGTGACTTGCCCAGGGTCACACAGCTAGTAAGTGTCAAGTGTCTGAGGCCAGATTTGAGCTCAGGTCCTCCTAAATCCAAGGCCAGTGCTTTATCCACTATGCCACCTAGCTGCCCCTATCAATCATATTTTAATAAGCCACAGGTAGTATGGGGCAGATGACATGAGAAATGGTCTTTCATAATGGCAGCCTGGAATGGGGAACACTTGATCTGCAAAGGTCCATAGCAGTTGGAGTAGTTCTCAAAAAAGCAGAGTTTGGGGGCCCCTCTACTTTATAGGGTTCTAGAAGGGGCAATGGACTAAGTATTTTCTGCACAGCCCTACAATTGCCTCATTGGCAAAGGAATACAACCTTAGGGTTTCCTCGTTAACATTAACATTTCCTCCAGTTTCTGAAGCAATGATTATCATCACACCTTTGAAAGAAAGACCATCATCTAACTATATATTTCAAATGATGACCCATGGTGGTATCTGGTACACTATCCCAAATATAAGAAAGTGATTTACCTGTCTTGTTGATGTAAGATGAGAATGGGTTCATAAGGACTTTGAAAAGTATTAGGACTACTCCACAACATTCCTGTGTGACATCATTAATATAGCTTCTGTTGTTATTAATGCATTTGTTATTGCTTAGACAGAACATAATGCATATGCATAGATACTGAAATCATCATTTCATTCTATAAGAGTAACTTAGAGGAGCGGTAATTGACAAAAGTGTTTCCTGTTAGTTGTTCTTTATTCAAGGTAAATCATTTTAGCACCATGCTTAAGCAGCTAGGTGGCAAAGAAGGTAAAGCTCTAGACTTGGTATCAGGAAGACATGAGGTCAAATCCTGTCTCAGACACTCATTGTGTGACCTGAACAACTCATATAATCTTTGACCATTTGAGATTTCCATTCTATAAATTATAGATAATAGTAGAAATGAAATTATTTTACGAAATGCTTTGTAAAGGGTATGTATATATTTATATTTGCGTGTATGTATGCATAAGTACATATGTACATATATACATATACATATTTAAATGACTTGCATAGGTATCCATGTAGATACATATGCCATTATTAAAATGCACAGGACAATTTTGTGGCCTGGGCTTTCTTCACAGAAAGAGAATAATATTGACTGCTTATTTATATCTAGAATTCTTAGGAAGAACCTTGTTCATTTCTCTGGCTCTAATAAACACTGCTTCTCGTGTGTGTCTACATTCAAATGAAGGGTAGACAAAGTGATTCTTTTCCCTGCTCATTGTTATAATGTGCTAGGATCCTCTGGGATGAGGCTGGAATGAAAATATGCCAAGATTATAATAGTTCCCATCCACATTCATGAGATGCCTAACAATGAATCCTGCCTACTATCCAAGGGGAATAAACCTTGGGGTGTTATGAAATTGTTCAACTATCCCATGTGTGTGCCAATGTGTAAATATACACTTATCCCAAGAGACCATAATCCCTACTGAAGAGTTATTAATTATATCAGTATCTTGTATTTATATTCCTTTTATTCCCTTGACATCACCAAGCAAATATGAATTATAAACATTGAATAATGCCTTTGATTTCTAAGGCCTCCATCTCAAAGGACCTAAGTATGTGTCACTTTTATTCTAAGTGGAAAAAATATACGATTTCAAAATAAAATAATCCTCAAATCATATAAACTTCATTGAGTTTTATCATCATTTACATTTTCCAGATAAGGGAGTTGAAAATGTGAGGAAATTGCCATGGAGCTATGTTGAAAAACTACACAAAGATAAAATTAAGTATCTTTGAGGAGGACAATTAGGGAACAACTTTAATTGTACAATGTACAAAAGTTTTGTTACCGAGAAATAAAGGAAAGACTAATAATAATGTTAATGGTTCTTTTTATGTTTTTTAATTATTACTTATCTGTTATATCCTTTTCAAATTTTGAATTTCAAATTCTATCCCCATCTCCCAACATCTTCCCCACCTACTAGGTTGAGCAATATGATATCGATTATATATATGAAATCATGTAAAGCATATTTCCATATTAGCCATAAAGGAAAAAAAAGTAAAGTAAGAAAATTATACTTCAATTTGTACTCAGAGTTCATTAGTTCCCTTTAGAGAGGTGGATAACATTTTTTCATCATAAATATTTGGACTTTTCTCAGATCAGTGTATTGATCAGAGTAGTCAAGTATTTTATAGCCATTCATCATTTCAATATTGCTGTTACACTATACACTGCATTGTCCCAAATCTTCTCAGTTCACATTGTATCAGTTCCTATACGTTGTGCATTTTTTTCTGAAACTATACCTCCTTGCCATTTGTTATAGCACAATAGTTTTGTATCACAACCATATGGTTCATATTGTTCAGCTACCCCCCAATCAATGAACATCCCCTTTGCCAATACAAAAAACAGTATCTATAAATATTTTTGTAAGTGTCATTCCTTTTCATTTCGTCTCTGTGAGTTACAGATCTAGTGCTGGTAATTGCTGGGTGAAAGGCTATGCATGGTTTTATAGTCCTTTGGGTATAGTCCCAAAATTTTCTTCAGAATGGTTGGAGCATTTTAATGTTCTACCAGCAATTCATTAGTGTATCTATTTTTCCATCATCCCCTCCAACCTTTGTCATTTCTGATAGTTATGAGACAGTACCTCAGAGTTCTTTTAATTTGCATTTTTTTCATATGACTATAGATGACTTTGATTTCATCTTCTGAAAACTGCCTCTTTATATCCTATAATCATTTATCAATTGGGGAATAGCTGCTATTTTTTATAAATGTGACTCAGTTCTATACTTAGTATATATATATATATATATATATATATATATATATATATATATATATATATATATATATATATATATATATATATATATATATATATATATATATATATATATATGAGAAATGAGGCTCTTATCAAAGAAACATAAACGAATTTGTTATTTACTTCATTACTTATGGTACCTTTTAGCAAAATTGATTTTCCTTGATAATGTTTTTTAATTATGTGGTGGGTTTTTTTGGTTTTGTTTTGTTTGCTTTTTCTGTCATTATGATGGCTCCTCCTGCCTTCCTTCTGCTGAAATATTATTGACTCTGTTTCAGCTCTTTATTTTAACTTTCTTTATGTCTTTTTGTTTCAAGTGTCTCTTGTTTCCAACATATTGTTGGATTCTGGTTTCTAATCCATTCTGCTATCTGCTTTTGTTTTATGGGTTAGATAATTGCATTCACATTCAGAGTTATGACTACTGTGTGTTTTGCTCCATCCTATTTTCTTCTATTTACACTTCTTTCTATATCGACTTTTATGTTTCCCCTCCTTGAAAGTCTTTGTTTCTGACCACTGCATTCGTAAATTGGGGTAGCTAGGTGGCACAGTGCATTACCCCTGGAAATAGGAGGACTTGAGTTCAAATCTGGCCTCAGATGCTTGATACTAGTTTTGTGACCCTGTATAAGTCACTTAACCCTGATTGCCTCAAACATTAAGGGCTATCTCCAGTCATGCTGATGTATATCTTACTGCTGGACCCAGATGGCTCTGTAGGAGAGAGTGAAGATGGTGAATTTGCCCAGCTCTGCCTCACTTAAATCCAAATCATGGCAGGTCATGACATCAACTCTCAGTGTCATGGTACACTTTGAGAATGAAAGACAAACAACAATTTCCCTTAATCTACTCTCCTTTGCATTATCCTCCACCTTTCTCTTATGCCATGCATTTTTCTTTTATTTCTCTAATAGGTAAGTTACATTTTTATATACAATATAACTCTATCTTTATCTCCATTTCTATCTCTGTCTCTCTATCATCTCTATCTTTCTCTCTATCATCTCTCTCTCATCCCTATCCCTATCCCTATCCTTATCCCTATCCTTATTCCTATCTCTATTTATCTCTATCTGTACACATGCACATATACATATATATGTGTCCAAAGAAGGAAGTATATACATGCATATGTGTACACAAATGTGCGCATACATATATGTATATGCATATGCATTTACATGTGTGTACACACGCAAACATATATACACTTGCTTCTTTGAACCAATTCTGATAAGAAAGAGGGAGGTTCAAGCATTACCAGCCCCCCCCCCAATTTTCCCCTCCATTATAAAAGCTCTTCCTTGTGTGCCATTTTTATGTGAGAAAACTTTCTCCTGTCTGCCTTTCCCTTTCTCTTCTCCTACTACATCCCCCTTCTCATGCCTTCATTTGTTTTCCTTTCTTTTTTGGTGACCATTCCAACATAATCAACCCATGCTTTCTATGTAAACTCCTTTACCTGCCCTAATAATGATAAAATTCATAAGAGTTATAATTATCTTTATAGGAATTTTGCTATAATATTCCTGGGAATTTTTATTTTAGGATTGCTTTCAGAGTGTGATTGATGGATTCTTTCAGTTTCTATTTTATTCTCTGGCTATTGGTGCAGTTTTCCTTTATTATTTCTTGAAATATAATGTCTAGGCTCATTTTTTGATGATGGCTTTCAGGTAGGCCAATAATTTTCAAATTCTCTCTCTTTGAAGTATTTTCTCTCCCTAATGTATTTTCAGTTGTTTTTATGATGAGATATTTCAAACTTTCTTCAATTTTTTTTGTCTTTGTTTCCAATTGGGCCAATTCTTCTTTTTATGAGTTTTTTTTTCTTCAGTGAATTTTGTACTTCCTTTTCCATTTGTATTATTCTGCTTTTTATGGAGGCCTTTTTATTCAATATTTGTGCCTCCTTGGATTTCTGTTTTTTAAGATCTTATTTTCCTCATTATTTTTGTATCGTTTTTACCAAGCGATTAATTCTTTTTTCTCATATTTTTCTTGCATCACTCTCATTTATTTCCCCGATTTTTCCTCTACCATTCTTGTCACTTTTTAAAAACTCTAGCCAAAATCTTTTTTGGCTTGGGTCTAATTAGCACTTTTCTTGGTGGATTTTTTGGCAGCTATTTTCACATTGATGTCTTCATTTGAGTTGATGTCATAGTCTTCCCTACCACTATAGTAGCTTTTTTAATGGTCAAATTATTTTCCACTGCTGTTCTTTGTTCATTGTTCCAGTATCTTTCTTGACTTTTATATTAAACTTGGTCTGTGATCACCTGGCATTTTGGAAGCACTATGCCAAATTTTGAACTTTTTAATGCTATTGTTTTCAGAACTAGCTCTGGGAGTCTATAAGTTTTCCACTCTTCCAAGGTCGTATGATTTGGGGAGAGGTATAGCTCTCCTCTACCCTTGTGTCTTTACCCTGTTCTCCTGTAGCCAGAAGCACTAGCACTCTTTGCTATGGAAGCATGACCAGGGACCCTACTCCTTTGTGACCAACCACCACCATGACTCCCAGCCTTGGAACTGCAACCTAGAACTGTAAATGGAGAATAGAATTGTTAATCAACACCAGCTGTACACACTTCCAGAAAAATGTCCCCTATAATCTCTTTCTGAACCTGTTTTCTCACCCTGTTACTTTCTCTGGGATGCACGTTCTTGAAATTGCTACTACTACTTCAGCCACTGTTGCCCCAGCTATGTGTGGTCTCCAGACAGGCCTTCATTTCCACTTCTGTTATACACTTTTCTTACTAACTTCTCAATTTTTCTTAGACTATAAGAATGTCTTACTCTGCCTTTTAAGTGTCTCTGCCAGTCCAAAATTTGATATGATGTATAATTTTAAAGTTGTTTTGAGGGGAATATTGAGAGAATTCAGCCATATGAAAAAAAGTACTCTAACACTATTGATTGGAGAGATTCAGGTCAAAAGAATTCTGGGGTACTACCTCATACTCTATTGGGTCGGATAACAGGACAGCAAAGGGAAATGACAAACGTTGTAGGGGATATGGGGAAAATGAGACATTAAAGCACTCCTGGTGAAGTTATAAAATGAATCATACATTCTGTAAAGCAATTAGGAACTATGTCCAAAGGGCTATAAAACCATGTATACTCTTTGACATAGTAATACCACTAGGTTAATATCCAAAAAAAAGATGTAAAACAAAAAGTTGAATTCGAAATTGTGGAGATGCCCATCAATTGGGGAATGGCTGAACAAATTGTGGGATGAGATTATGACGAAAGACTATTGTGTTATAAGAAATGATGAGCAGGATGCTATCAGAAAAACCTGGACAGACTTACATGAGCTGATGCAATGTGAAATGTACTGTATACAAAGTAACAGCAAGATTGTAAGATGATCAGCTGTGAATGGCTTAGCTATTTACAGAAATACAATGATCAAAGACAACTCTGAAGGACTTAGGAAAAATGTAATCCATCTTCAGAGAAAGAACTGATGATTTCTGAATATAGATTGAAGCAATTTTCTTTAGTTCTTTTTCTTAATTTGTTTTATTTTGTCTTTTTTCTATCACAACCTGACTAATGTGGAAATGTTTTGCATGACTACACATGTATAACTGAATTGCTTGAATTCTTATGGGGAGGGAGGGAGGGAAGAAGGAAGAGAATTTGGAACACAAAGTTTTAAAAACTGACTTTAAAATTGTTTTTATATGTAATTTGGGGAAAAATAAAATTCTAAAGAAAACAAAGTGAATCAGAAGTGACATTAGGTGTGCAGTTAATGTTCCTAATTGTTAATAGTGCTATCAAAATGGCCATAGTGTCACCCTTTCAAGAGAAATGTATATCAAATAATGTAGGTCATAGATTATATATAGATCATAGGTTTAAAGCTAGAAGGGTTATTATGTGTCCAAATCCAACATTTTCAGTTGAGTAAATAATGGATTACTTGATTTTTCTGAGACTGTGTAGTTAATAAATTATAGAGCTTGGATTTGAAAAATAGATCCTCTGAGTTCAAATCCAGTGCTACAATGATCTTTAACTACTAACTTCCTCTAATGAATTTTCATGGTAGAAGGTACCCACAATTATTCATGGGTTTGTGCCTTTATTTTTTTTTGTTAATTATTTCTGAAAACAGCTTATAAAACCAGTGCTCATTTTCCATCATTTTATTTTTATTTATGGATTTGTATGAAGCTGGAACTAATTCAATCAATATCCACCTCTACCTCTGCATCTATATCTATGTATGTACATATATTGCTGTGTATTCCCTGCACTAGCAAACAAACAAAAAAACAAACAGAAAAAAACCATAGACCTATTATCTATCTATACATTCATTTATTTATTTATTGAAATCATTATTTATTTATCTATTTATTTTTTTTCCGGGGAAATGAGGGTTAAGTGAGTTGCCCAGGGTCACACAGCTAGTAAGTGTCAAATGTCTGAGGCCAGATTTGAATTCAAGTCCTCCTGAATCCAGCCAGTGCTTTATCCACTGCACTACCTAACTGCCCCCAACTTTAACAAAAACGATCATTAAAGGCCCAAGAATTTAGAAAATAGTACTGGTGAAGTTATATTTGATTTTGCCTTTAGTATATTAAGGAATCATTATCTCTTTGGGCATTTTCCTAAAGTCTTTATGATTAAAAAACAAAAGATAGGGGGCGGCTAGGTGGCGCAGTGGATAAAGCACTGGCCCAGGATTCAGGAGTACCTGAGTTCAAATCTGGCTTCAGACACTTGACACTTACCAGCTGTGTGACCCTGGGCAAGTCACTTAACCCCCATTGCCCTGGGCAAAAAAAAAAAGATATTATCAAATATAATAAAACACCAGGCATTGTAAAATGAAGTTGTCATCTTTTCACAACCCGTCCTCCCCTAATTCACATACTGCTGCTGCCAGCATCTCTATTTGCCTAAGCATATAGTCTCAGAATGCAGTGTCATAAGTGACCCTGAACAGCCAAGGTAGACATACTTAATCTGATATGAATAACTGTAGAGAATGTTATCTCTCCAGGGCATTAAGAGGCATTAGGAGACAACTGATTGAGTACACCTTCTGAATTTGTATTCCAGTTCTTAGTACTTGGGTATCATCTTAGCATTTATTTCATCTCTCAGTGCCTCAGTTTTCTCATTGGCAGAGCCAGGAGATTGGACTAGATAATTTCAATGGTTATTTTTTGCTTGAAAACTACAATCCTATGATCTTATTATCAAGGATATCATGGAAACCTACTGATACTATTAGATTCTGATGATCAAATACCCTTTGTTGGTTCATTTGGAGAAAAAGATCCCTCCAAATGGAATTAAAATGGAACTTTAGGGATTTTAAAGAATTTGTAAGAAACTAAAAACCTTTATAGGTATATATGTTATTTTCATCAACATTAATGATTGAAGATGGTGATTCATTAAATAAATTATATACAAAATGAAATATGAAAAATAAATTGGATAACTTAATAAGAACTTAATACATATAAATTTAGGATCCCTATTCAAAGATGGAATCAGTCCCACAGAGGTCAGAGAAATCATTTAAATTATACCAAAAATTTTAGTGCAGTTTCAATAGTCTAATAAATTTTAAGTACTAAAAAGTTTAAAAATTCTCTAAGAGTTTTAGACATCCTGTATTTGTCAAAATATTTGTGAAATTTATCAAGAAGAATTTAAAGTTAATAATGGAGGTAATTAGTAAAGAATGAATTTGTCCTTAAGTTATTTATCAATCATGTCCCACTCTCTGTGACCCCACTTGAGGTTTTCTTGGCAGAGATACTAGAGTGGTTTGCCATTTCTTTCTCCAGTTAATTTTAAAAATGAGAAACTGAGATCAACAGGGTTAAGTGACTTGCCCAGGGTTACCCAGCTAGTAAGTGTCTAAGGCTAGATTTGAACTAAGAAAGATGAGTCTTCCTAACTCTAGGACTAGTGCTCTAGCTACTGTGCCACCTAGCTACCAAAAAAACCCAAACAAACAAACAAACAAAAAAGTGATTTGGGAGAGCTCAGAAAGTTGTAGATGTCCTATCATTCAAAGATCTCTTGGTTAGAATCAAATGCTTATTTAGGGACTAAGTGACCATCTAGGATATTATTTGTCAAATTTTATTTTCCAGCTAAGGGTTGGTATAGACTTCTGAAGTTCATAGCAATTCAAGATTTTATAATTCTATAAATTTAAATATTGTTTTGCCATTTCCTATCTATGTCAGTTTCAGTAACCCATGACCTCTTGAGGCCTAAGTTTTCTTATATACAATGTAATGGGTAAAATAAGATAGGACCAACTAGATCAGTATGGTCAGTTTACATATTGTAATGAAATGAAACTTGGATGTCATTAAAACATTAACAAAAGGCATTTTATTTTGTCATAACAGAAAGAATATTCAACATCATTGCTTGGTTATATGTGGCATCCCTCATCTCCACAGGGAAACAGTTGTGCTTAACAGAACACTATTTGGTGACTTATGTATCCTTGGACTGTCCATCAAATCTGAAGGGCCCCAACTCTACCTTTAGAGGGTATAATTTTTTTTATGCACATAGGTAAACAGACAGACATATAAGGAAGTAATACTAATCTATATTGCTGCGAGTTTGGGGGATGGGACCCCAGTAGATATTGACCTCACCACAAGGGACTTGGTTAAAATAACCAAAATTTCCTTTACATCTCAATATTGTATAAATTATTAACATTTTAACATTGACAAGCAGATAAATGTATGTGCATTTCTAATAAAATGCTGAATGGTATGATTCAAACTCCACAATATATAAGCATTAAAAGTAGGTAGAAGATAAAGACAACCTGAATAAGGTACTTAAATCTAATGGTCAGCATAATAGGTTATTTAGGAAATTCAGGAATTTCTTGAATTGTATAATTGTAATTAATGAATGTAGTTCAGCCCTAGTAATAAAATAAGTAGTGTCTGACCATTTTGGGGGCAAATGAGTAGAATATTTTGTTACTGTTGAATGCTACACATTTTCTATATATGTGTAATGATTTCTTTAAATATCTATTACTAATATAGATTTCACAAACACCATCAACAAACTTCAATACCCAAAGAATATAAAAGATCTTGTATAAAAGGATCCTGTATAAAACCATGAAATTCTATTAAATAAAAATATTAAAGTGTGCATTAAATTTTATGAGGTAGTAACAAAATTGTTTTATTTGTATCCTCTTCTGAAGTTCCATTATTTTGTTGTTGTTTTCTACTGTGTGCTATATGCTTTTCAATTTATTTATATACAAATTGCTCTATTGAATACTTATTGCAAACTTAAGAATGATAAGCTAGGCATAATTGTGGATATTTTGCTTAACGAGGAAACAAAGGCATACAAGAAAATTCATGAAAACTTGTTTATCTGGTTAGTGGAAGAACTAGAATTATAACAGAGGCTTTCTGACTCCTATCCCAATGTTCTTATAACTATTATCTCTCTCCAATTGTTAGTCATATTCCACTCAACCAGCAAATCACATTTCCTGAACAAATACATCTTTGAAGATACTTATCTTTTTATTATCATTACCAATTAAGCATTGGAGCATAATTTCAATAGAAAAAAACACAAAAAAAACCCCACACTTACTTTACTTCCAAAACACTGTTGAGTTTTACAGTGCCATGATCAAAAGCATCAACATTCAAAAGCAATTGGATCATAAAAAATATACATAAAATTTTCCGAGCTAGCTCATCCTGAATACAAACTAATTACTATGTTGAATCACAAAGAAAACTTCTTTCAAGTCTCATAAATTGCATCCAAATTAGCGTAGCGAAGGGGCAGCTAGGTGGCACAGTGGATAAAGCAGCATCCCTGGATTCAGGAAGACCTGAGTTCAGATTTGGCCTTAGACACTTGACACTTACTAGCTGTGCGAACCTAGGCAAGTCACTTAATCCTCATTGCCCTGAAAAACAAACAAACAAAAAAATAGGGTAGAGAATTTGTAAAAAAAGTGAACTCAAATTCAGTCTCTGAAGAAGAGAAAATATGCATGGTACTTAACTGAATGAAACATTAAAACATTAATTTTTCATCAGTTTTTCTTATTGAATATGTATTTGAGTTACTATCACTGTAATAATGTTACGGGATTTTTTACTCCCTAGGGCATGGAATGTGTCTTAATATTCCTTAAAACTCCCTTATAGTCTTTGCTTTTCCTTTTCTTCTTCTTTTTTTTTTTGCAGCAATACAACAAAACTGATATTACCAATAATGTGTATACTACTACTGGGCACTTGCTAAAACTACTGCTTACACAATGGTCAATACACTTGCTTACCATGAGAAATAATTATTAATAATTGATATCATGGGGAGATTCAGATCATGCCTTCTTACAGTTCATCCTTTATTTTTTAAAGTTTTATATATATATATATATATATATATATATATATATATATATATATATATATATATATATATATTTGGTGGGGCAATGAGGGTTAAGTGACTTGTCCAGGGTCACACAGCTAGTAAGTATCAAGTGTCTGAGGCCAGATTTCAACTCGGTTCCTCCTGAATCCAGGGCTGGTGCTTTATTCACTATGGCTCATAGCTGCCTCCTATATATATTTTTAATTATAGGTTTGAGTTCCAATTTTTAGTCTTCCTTCCCTCCCTCTCCTACTCCTCCCTGAGGTGATAGGGTTATACATGTAAGATTCTGTAAAACATTACCATATTTGTCATTTTGTACAAGAAAACTTGAATAAAAGGAAAAAAATTAAAGAAAGTGAAAAATAGTATGCTTCAGTCAGTGTTCAATATCACTTCTTTCTTTGGAGTAGGATAGTATGTTTTATCAATAGTCCTTTGGAATTGTCTTGGGTCATTTAAACACTTTATTTTTAAAATGAATAAGGGCAATGGAGAAATGGCAAAAGCTAGGAAAGACAAAGTTGAAAAGGGAATTGACAGCTTAGAAAAAGCAACAAAAAATTTCACTGAAGAAAAAGAACTCTTTGAACATCAGAATTGTACAAATGGAAGTTAATCACTTCATGAGGCCTCCAGAAATAATAGAACAAAATCCAAAAACTGAAACAGCAGTGGAGAAAGTATCAGGTGTCTCAGAGGAAAAACACCTGCTCTGGAAAACCGATTGGAGCGAGAGGACTTCTCCCCAGGACTTCATTATGAACAAAGAAGAGCCTAGACATCATCTGTTAAGAAACCATAAAAGACAATCATCCAGATACCTTGGAAGCTGAGGGCCCAGAAGCAATTTTGGGAAGATGGCTGAATAAGGCAGGAAATAACCTGGCTCTCCCCATTTTTTCTGCAAACAACCTAAAATAACACTTCCAAAATAATTTTAGAGTGGCAGAAATCATTAGAAGTCAGGGATCAAGCAGTCATCCAGCTTCTCTTGACCATGCCTCTTCTATCCTTCCTCTTTTTATAGAAGATTAGGACTCTTTCCTTGGACCTACATTATTAGAACAAGACTTGACCTTCCTTATACACAGTAAGTGTTCCTTAGGTCTTGTTTTAAAGAAATTATTAGGGGGCTAACTGCTTCTAGCTAAATTATTGTGGGTCCAGACTAGGTTTTCTAAAATACTGCTACTTATAAGTAAGTGGCTATTTATATAAAAAAGGCTATTGCACCTGATTAGGCAGTGTTTATTATTAAAGTATATTAAATAATAGTAAACAAGTTTGCCTCCATGGCAGTTAACACGAATGGAAAATCCTCCAGAACCATATTGTCTATAAGAGAGCACATGGCCCCAAGCAGAGTTCAGAAGCTCTATATTACCATACTCTGGCCTAAGAGGAGAGTGTTCACCAACTGGACAGCCTTCCCAGCCTAGAGTCCCTTATATAGTCTTTTCAATGCAGTGTACATAACCATCATTCTAAGTCTTGGATTACAAATCCCAGAGATAGTATTATATTCAGTAGATCTAAGATGGGCTTCATCAGTGGTATATAAATTAATCTCACTGATAAAGGATAGTTAGATAATGTGGAACTGATCAATCTTTCTTTAATCCAAATCTCTTTTTTTTTCCTCCTGGTTTTGAAAGATGAATTAGAATATTTTTTTAGGTAACCTGCTCAGAATATTTCAGGCTGATTTTGATGGGCCCAGGGACTTGGGAATAATGAAGTTTTATAGTGACACAGAAAAGGATAATGGATCCTTTTACCCATGCATCAATCTATCGAACCATAGGCACTGTTGAATAATACCAACCCTATACAATGAGTAAGGATGACAGGTTAGTAGAATTATTTTAGGATCATCCTAACTCTTCATGACCCTCAATTAGAACTGTAATTAAGGTAGGGCATTTTGGTCTTTTCCAAGGCTTTTTTAGATCAGAGACTGTTATTCATATGCCTAAAAGTATTCTTATTTTCTTTACCTCTAAATGATTTGAGAGGGAAGGAAAGTCCCATTAAATTACAACACTTAGAACCATGGCCTAGTGGAAATTGGGGGAGGTGGTACAGTGTATGGTCCTCTTCCTTATCGTTATATGACTGCAATAACTATTAAATTCTTTCTCAATATTGCTTGTGCTACAAAGCTCCCACCACAACTCCTAACTAAACTGAATTTGCTGCATATATAAAGAGTTATGACTATACCTCCTTTCTTTCTTTCTTTCTTTCTTTTTTTGGTGAGGCAATTGGGGTTAAGTGACTTGCCCAGGGTCACACAGCTAGTAAGTCTTAAGTGTCTGAGGCCGGATTTGAACTCAGGTCCTCCTGACTTCAGGGCTGGTGCTCTATCCACTGTACCACCTAGCTACCCCTATACCCCCTTTCTTAAAAGGGGAGCAGGGTCAGATATCCAGTTTAACAACAAATTCTTCTTGAGTGAATAAAAGAACACTTTCCAAACTAGGTTTGATTTCATTTAGTTATTTTACCTAAAAGTGAAGAAATCTAGACCTCTGCCAATTTTTGTCTCAAAGCATTGCAAATCTGCAAATATTTTGTTAAGTGAAAAAATGGGGGAGGGGAAAGGTAACTAAAAAGTCCCGGAATCAAAAGGTTAGTGGCAGTGTTTTTTTTTTTTTTTCTTTTTCTTCAGCAGAAGGAACCTTTCCTGTATTTAGCTTTTTGAGATAATGATAAGAATAAGACAGGTACTGGAATATTTTGTGCAAACGTAAACAGAAGCACTAGGAGAGAACATAATTGTAGTTTATTAAGGTGCTTAGAATAAGGTTGAACAAAGTAAGCCAGAACCTGCTACTGAATAGACTGAAGTATTTGCTACCTGTTTATTGCTTCCTCTGAGAGTTTTCAAGGTTATTTTTTGAATATGAAATAAATCAAGCCCTGGAAAACCATCATAGCCCAATGGATCTGAAAACACTCAGCACATTTCAGTCACTGACTCATGAGAAAGTTTGAAATAGCTAAGAATATTTTCTTATGAATAGCTGATTCTTTTCAGTTCCAGTCTGGGCTTACGTTGTTTAAGATGGAAAGAATGGAGAAAAACCAATATTTACATGTGGCACTGAACCTGACTTATCATCTTCCCCAAACTTCTATGCACACATTGGGTCTCCCCCCTTAAGAAAAGAGTGAATCATTTCCTCAGTAGTTCAATGATTATAACATTTTGTATTAACTTTAGAGATAATCATAATCTCTTGCTATGGCATGAGAACTAACTTTGAGACCCTAGCCCCAGTTTTTAGATTCTATTACATAGGCTTTCCCCCCTAGACTTCTTATTTTCAGAGAAGTGGGGATTGAGTTAAATTTTATTTATCCATTCATTTATATTAATACATATTATTAATTTCTCTTTATTCCACAGTCATATATATATATACATATATATATATATATATATATATATATATATATATACATATATATATATATATATATATATATATATATTTCTCGATGAGCACTCCAATTTTAAAATGAAATGAATAGGGGGCAGCTGGTGGCTCAGTGGATACAGCACTGGCTCTGGATTCAAGAGTACCTGAGTTCAAATCCAACCTCAGACATTTGACACTTACTAGCTGTGTGACCCTGGGCGAGTCACTTAACCCCTATTGCCCCTCAAAAAAAATGAATAAAAGAAATACAACCAAGAAAATAACCAAGTATGACAATGTATGCTAGATTATATAGCCACAATGCCTTAACTCTTCCTACCTAGAGAAGCAAAGTGCAATTAATTAGCCATTATCAGGGGCCAAAGTCAGACATTAAAATGTCTCAATTTAACCATTTTAGTACTTTTTTTCAGTTAAATTGTCATCATCATGTATATTGTTCTCTGGTTTAACTATTTCTCTCTGCATCAGTTCCTACAATTCTTCTCATGTTTCTCTGCATTGCTTGTTTGTGTTATTTCTTACACCGCAGACAAATATTATATTACATTCCTAAACCACAATTTCTTTAGATATTTACCATTTTATGGATACCCATTGATTCTAGTGTTTTTGCTACCATGGTTACTTAGGTTGTTATTTTGGTACATATAATTTTTTTGTTGGTTTGTTTGTTTTTGACATCATTGAGGTATGGGCCATGTTGGGAGATCCCTGGGTCACATCATAGGAACAACTAATGATCTTTCTCAGATAAGTTCTAAGTATTTTCCAGAATTGTTGTATCAGTACACATATTAAACAATAGTATAATATAATGACTAGCTTTCCATAGTCTCACCAACATAGATCTTTTCCATCTTGATCATCTCTATTAATTAGCTGAGCCTGAGGTGAAACCTCCAAATTGTTTAAACTGTTGTTTCTCTCTAATAGAATTATGAGAAATGCTATTCTTCTTATATAGAATGATGCTTAAGTTTATTTTTCTAGCTGAGACCAAATTATATACATTTAATTCACCAGTATTCAATTGTACAACCATGTATTTCCACATAACCGTGTCCCACTTTGTAGAGACACAAGATAAATATCTTTCTCAATTCACATATTGCCTTCAGCCCCTATTCTTTTTTTTAGCCCCTTTTCTTCATGTCTTCTTCTCTGAGTTTACCTACCATAAACTCTGGATATTTCTTAAATGTACCTCCATTCAAATGTAAGCCTTTTGAGAACAGATATATTTTTGCCTTTTTTATATCGCAAATATTTAGCATAATGTCTCACACACATTAAGGATTTAATAAGTTCTTATGGAATGAATGATTTAGGAGTTTGGGCAAGGGGGAAAGTAATGTGGGATAGGGTAGTCAAGGAAGGCTCCCTGGAGTAGGTAAGGTTTCAATGTATCTTTAAAATATCTGTATGATTTGGATGAAGGGAAAAGAAGAAAAAAGGCATTTCAGGTTTGGGAATAGTGGAGTTGAAAATAAGCATACTGTATTTGAGGTTTAATCCTGTGACTGGCCTTTGGATGTTATTTTTTAGAGAATGGGGAGTTATTATAGGTCATGAGTTAGGGAACACTATCTTTTATAAATTGATGTTTTAGGAGGGTTAGTTTGGTGATACTTTATTATATGGAATAGACAGAGAATGAGGCCAGGGGAATAATTAGTAAATCTGAATTTAAGGTGAAAACTGTGGAATCACCAAAAGATCATAGATTATTGAAAAAACAAAACAAAATCCAACCTTCTAACTGGTCTTGCTAAGGGGAGCTTGGATATACTTTGCTAGGATTCATTGCAACCGTTGAAAATAGATTCTGGAGGAGCTAGGTGGCACAGTGGATAGAGCACTGGCCCTGGAATCAGGCGTACCTGAGTTCAAATCCTGCCTCAGACGCTTGACACTAGCTGTGTGACCATGGGCAAGTTACTTAACGCCAATTGCTTCACAAAAAAAGAAAGAAAATAGATTCCAAAAATTTCCCAATGTGAAAACATTTTCTTCCAAATTGTATTCTATTCACTAATCCTTACTTGTCTTATTTGAGACAGTGCAGGACGGCTAAGCATCAAAATTGAAAGCTCATCAAACAAGACTCTGGTATTTTATCCCTTTAATTAAGCATTTCTGAAACCAAGGAAGAAGTGAATTGTAGGAATTCTCCCCCTTAGAAAATAGTCAATTTCTAATTTCTCCACTAACATTTCAGCCCTAGAGCTTCTGAGGTGTCCTTTGAATTTACCCAAAGTATGGAGCACATACAGTCAGATAGTGCCTATTATAAATGGTCCTTTGAACACCACCAGGAAATGAAAATTTGCAGGAATCGATGTGCTTTGGTTACTGAAGTAATGAATTCTGATACTACACTAGGAATTTTGTGCATATGCTGTTTTCTCAGTTTGTAGAGAATTCTATATTTTGAGGCTTGGATAAAATATGTTAAAGGGATTTTTTCTCCATTGTGGCTGCAGTACCTGCTAATTCCTGAGAGCGAGAATGAGGGAGAGAGAATGAGAAGGAGGGAGAGAGGGAGAGAGTCAGAGCGAGAGTCAGAGCGAGAGTCAGAGCGTGAGACAGAGCGTGAGACAGAGCGTGAGACAGCGTGAGACAGAGCGTGAGACAGAGCGTGAGACAGAGCGTGAGACAGAGCGTGAGACAGAGAGACATAGAGACAGAGAATAAAATAGTGTCATTAAATTAGCTGGTATTTAATTTTCAAAATGATGAAATATATTTTGCCAATAGGCTTAAAATACAATGAGGTTAATGCAAGTTGACTATTATTATATTAATAGCTTTCTTTTTAAAAAAAATTATAGAAAGCCCACTAGTGATGAAAGGTCATTGCATTTGGAACTGTCTTTTTAAAAAGCATCCTTTTTTCCCCAAAAAAGAGATAAATCAGTGGTCAAATTTGAGTACAACACATTGATGATTCTAATTTGTGAACAGTGTAAATGTTATCTTTGTGTATACATACACATGACCTCCTTCACATATCAGTGTTAATGTACACTAACAGGAACATTTAATTCCAAATGGAAGACTAATTTATCATGAAACCATAGAGGAATTGCAATGCATTCCTAGCTATGACAGTCCATTTTTTGGTGTTTTAGATTTATGGCCAGTAACTTTCCTCAGAGTCAATTCACTGTATATGGAATGATAAAATTGCAACATTTACCATTATGGAGCTAAAATCAAGGGAAGTCAGGGAGGGGAAAAGAGGAAAAATGGAATAGTAGGAAGAGTGTATATGGAGGCTTGTGGAATTCTATGAGTTCAAGGTGTTTTCTGTGCTGGGGAAGAGGCAGCATCTGCCAGGAGGAAGCTGACAGTAATCAGCTGAATCAATGAGGTGAAAAACAAATAAGGCAAAAAGTCACTCCCAGGCTCTCCAACTGAGCAGCTGAAGACCATTCAGGAGAAAGTAAAAGTTAATGAGCCCCAAGCCCTTGACCCTTATGAGATTCTTCTTCTTTAACCCCACTATCCAGAAAATACTGTCAGAAATAATCCTTAGGGAGAAGCGGATAAAGCAGTGGATAAAGCACCAGCCTTGGATTCAGGAAGACCTGAGTTCAAATCTGCCCAAAGACACTTTACACTTACTAGCTGTGTGACCTGGGGCAAGTCACTTAACCCTCATTGCCCTTTTCCCCTCCCACGCAAAAAAAGAAATAATTCTTCACAGATGTTCCTAAATATATGACAAAATGTAAAGAGATTAATTTTCCCATGAACTCCCTGCAGGGCACAGGACAACTTGATTGTATTGCAGTGGGGCAGAAGGAGCATATGGGTCTCTGGACCATTGGGATAAGTGATGAGTCAGGTACAGGATGGCCTCTTTTCGGAGTATTTTTTAGGGATGATGAGAAGCAGAAGTTTTTAGAAGGAACTGGAATATTAGACAAACGTCAACAGATATAAAACAGCTATTGCAACTTGCCTTTGTATTTTTAAAGAATTCTTTAATTTTCAACCAATGAACCAACTATTAATGAAGCACCTACCATGTATGTGGGCAGCTCGTTGGCACAGTAGAGCACCAGGCCTGAGCCAGGAACACATCTTCATGAGTTCAAATCCAACCTTAGATACTTGCTATCTCTGTGACCCTGGGCAAGTCACTTAACCCTATTTGCTTCAATTTCTCATCTATAAAATGATCTGGAGAAGGTAATGACAAACCATTCCATATCTTTGCCAGAAAAAAAAAACACAAATAGGGTCATGAAGAGTTGGACAGGACTTAAACAAGTGAGCAGCTAACTATATGTAAAATTTTGCTAGACATTATAATAGATTCAAGAAAGACAGTATATGCAGCCCCTGCCAGGGAGAAGCTTATGTTTAAAGCATACAGGATTTTTAACATTTAAAATGAAATTTTAATGAATTTTAAAATAATTATTTGTTTTGTTTTGGTTTTCATTTATTTTGATTTTTGATCTGGGCCTCCCTATCTCACCAAGACTGGAGGTATAGCAACTATTCACTATTCACAGTCCAATCCCACTGGGATTGATACGGAATTGTTGATGCTATTTCCAACCTGGTACTTTCCTTTGTTAAGGAGTCTGATGGCTGTGGCTTCCAGGGTTTTACCATTTTCATACCTGAATAAGTGTACACAGCTGATCAGTTGTAACCCAACTACAGCTCAGAAATCCTGAGTTTAAGCAATCTAGCAGCCCCAGACTCCTCTGCAATAGGAATTATAGATGTGTACTAGCACTGGCAGTAAATGGCAATAAAATGATTAAAAGATAAGAAAGGAGAGAGAGAGAGACAGAGAGACAGAAACAGAGAGAATCTTTAGACACAGCTACAGATATTTAAAGGTAGAAATAGATTCATAGATTTATAGATCTCCATCTTTGTCTGTCTGTCTCTCTGTTCCTGTCTGTGTCTGTCTCTCTATGTGTGTTTGTCTATCTCTGTCTTTCTGTCTGTCTCTGTCCCTCTGTCTCTCTGTCTCTGCATTGCCCTGCAAAAAAAATTAAAAATTAAATGCGCATAGGAGTATTTTGGAAATAGTTTGGAAGAGTGATTTATCAAATACTTTTAGCAGGAATAACTTAAGTCTGAGATTAGTAGTAAAGTGAGACTCATGACACTATTGGATCATAGAAAAGGAACTCTTAAGAGGTAAGAGAGTAAAGAAAAGAAGGTAGGAATATACAAAATATGAACCTTTCATAATTAAACACTCTATGGCTGACCCTTCACTCACTCACTAAAGGGAGAAAAATGATTTTGTCTTCTTTCTTCCCCTATGCCTGGGATTTGGAATTAGGGTTGCCATGATTTTTTTGCTAGAATCAATCTTTTTTTATGCTAGCCTGGAACCCTAACTCCCACTTATAACAAAGCTAAATAGTACCATGTTCCAAACAACAAAATTACAATCAAATTCTTAAATTTTAACCTTCCACAATCAGATGCCAAATGATATGGGTCACATTGAATGTGAGGAAAAATACTTTCAAATCATTTTTGGATGCCCACAGGGAAATAGACCACTATATTTCCTAAAATTCTCAGGGAGTTTTAAAGGGGCTATGCCATTTTTAGTTTGTTGTTTTCAATAAACTGTTAGTTGTCAAGGCCATTCTTATATTTCTCTTGAGTCATTAATCCTTAACTTTCCTCTTCATTATTAGCAATCTATCATGATGGCAACTTGGATGGAGAAAGATATTGAGAGGTTTCTTATAATCAGATAAACAATAAGCAGACAAATAGTATCTGTTTATATGTTTCTGCATTTTATTTAGATGAAAATCTAAGATATCATGGATAAATTTTCTGGACAAGCAGTAGGCTTTATATTTATGTCTCTGAATTCAAGTGACAGAGAGTTGAAGTGAAAGACCCTCAAATATAGTTAAAATTTCTATAATGCCTCAATGGATACTTGAGTATTTTTGTTTCTAAAGATATTACAGGGTTTCTTCATGACATGTGAATAAATTACATTTAATTTGTACCCATACTAAAATCATTCCTAGAGGTGGGTGTTTTGGGGGTTGTTGTTTTTTGTTTGTTTTTGTTTTCAGGGAGGTGATAAATAGATTTGAAAATGGGCCCCCAGAGGCCAGTAATTGTGGTTTGAAAGACAGTGTAAGTTGTGAAATAGAGTTGTGTTTTCTGTGGGCCACAATTCTAAATGAAAATGTATTCTGATTTTCAGGAAATTTACAGGTTCGATATCAGCTGAGTAAGGAGAAAGTCCATGTGTACACCATTGATGTGGAAAACTTTGCCAACAGACAAATACACCATGTGAAGATTAATAGAGATGGGAAAGAGCTCACTATTCAGGTATCATGTCTACCTTTCAGCCTTTCACAAAGTTGCAAATGCATCTTGATTTTTGAGCCATGTATCTTCCCTATTCTTGTTTTTTGTTTTTGTTTAGGGAGGCAATTGGAGTTAAGTGACTTGCCCAGGGTCACACAGCTAGTAAGTGTTAAGTGTCTGAGGCCAGATTTGAACTCAGGTACTCCTGACTCCAGGGCCAGTGCTCTATCCACTGTGGCACGTAGCTGTCCCGGCCTATTCTTTTTTTTTTTTTTTTTTTTTTAGTGAGGCAATTGGGGTTAAGTGACTTGCCCACGGTCACACAGCTAGTGAGTGTGTAAAGTGACTGAGTCCGGATTTGAACTCAGGTCCTCCTGAATCCAGGGCCGGTGCTCTATCCACTGAGCCACCTAGCTGCCCCTATTCTTGTTTTAATAAAGAGCAAGGAAATAGGTCTCACTTTCATTGAATGAAAATGAAAATATGAATGAATGAGTGAATGAACATAAGTCAGCAGAAAGAATAAAGAAAAAGGAGAAACTAGAACTAGAATGAGAGAAAATTATTTTGTTATTTTCTCTACTTGTATGCAGCTCAGTCCCCAATAATAAAAAATGCCTTTCTATTCACAAACTAGTTTCATATAAGTCATCTTACTTGATACTTACATCAAGTATAAAAAAGAAGATAATATGATATTTATACCACTTTAAACATGAAAAAATGAAGACCCACTGAGTTAAGTTACTTGCTCAAGGTCATATATTAAGATGGAGAAATTTAATTAGACTCTAATGATTGTGATAGCTAGCTTAATATTCTTTTCAATATATAAAACACTGGTCAAATCCCCATGAAATTTTCTTTTGGGAATTAGTTTCTGCATTCTCAAGATATTTATTGGAAGCCTACTAACTATATGTAAGGTACAATGGGACACTAAAAAATAAAATCAAATAATTTTAGAGCTAAAGAGATCTTAGATATTACTTAGTCCAGCTCTCTCATTTTTATGATAGGAAACTGAATCCAAAGATCCTAGGACTTTGGTCATTGATATACAAGTTAATGAAGGTGCTAAGTTTAGGACTCAAGTCTCTCCACCTCTAATCTCATGTGCTTTTTACTACTCCAGGTAGTGCCAAATCCACAGCAATCCCTGTTTATATCTCAGTCAGTTTTTCCACTTTCTTCACTACCAAAACCGTACAGAAAATCCTAACAATATGTTATTTACATGAGTTCTAATTCATCTTATCTATATTACATAGTAAAGCTCTGAGAGAAATATGCTCAGGAGCAAATAAGTAGCCAAAATGTAGAGCAGCATGAGGTATAAGAGGCAAGAATGAAGCATGAGATGAGTCCTTAAATGATCCTAGGATAGGATACTCAGTTTGAGTCAGAAAGGGTATCAAAGGCTTCTCACATCACAGAATCATCAAAGAATCATAGATCTATAGCTGAAAGGGAACTAAGTGATCACCCCTGGGCAATTCTTCATTTTGCAGGTGTGAACACTGAGGCCAGAGAAGCTAAAGGACTTTACCAATGTCACAGAGGTATAAATGGTCATAGAATAGTCTGATGAATCAATAAAAATGCGGCATTAATAGTATTTTTTATTAGTAGATAACAGTCTTTTGGTAGGAGGAGGGAATGATGCTGCTGCCTGAGCAAGGAGACTTCACCTCAATCTCCAGGCTTACTTTTATTGTCCTCATTACTCACCAAGAACTCAGAAGTCTCCACAGCCCCTTCCTCTATATTTGTGCATGTATGTGTATGTGTATGTATATGCACATATCTGTGTTGTGGAATATGTAAATATTAAGCCAGTTATGTAAGAGGACAGAGAAATTAAGTTGGAATAAATAGAGAAGAAAAACTCAAAACTACCAGGAAGCAGGCAATGAAAGAGAAGAAAAAAAAGTTTCAGTGGAAGAAGATTGTCAGAAATTATGGGTCACAAAGAGTAGAAGAATATAACTTGAGTAAGTCATCTAACTATTCTGAGTCTTAGTTTCCATATATGTAAAAGGGAATAATATACCTCCTGCCTATCTCATAGAACTACTGTGAGGATTAAATACATTAATTCAGATAAAAGATCATGTAACCACAAAGTGAAGTAAAAATATGCTTTAGTTGATGAAGTGAAAGATCATTGAACTTGGACTTCAGATATTTGAGTGCTTGTCTGGACTCTGCCACTAATTAGTTGTTTGACCTCAGTGAAAGACTGAGTCTCAGAGATATTAAGTGACTTTGCCACAGCCATAGGGTTATTAGGTATCAATCAGTGATATAAACAAAAATCTCTCTCTATGAGGTCATTGTTCATAGTTCGGTGGAGTGAAATGATTATTGGACTTGAAATCAGAAGGTCTTTGGAGTCCTAATCATGTCTTTGCTAATAGCTAGCTATATGTGATCTGATGGGATAGGGGGAGGGAACTAACTTCTCAAGGCTTATTTTTTTAATCCATAAAATTAAGCAGTTAGGGTAAAGTTGTTATCACTATCATATAATGGAGAGGATCCTGGATTTAAAATCTGAAAACTCTGGTTTGTGACCTTGAGTTTCCATGCAGTGAACTGGCTAGACTATAGTAAATTGGTCTTTATGATTTCTTCTAACATTAAATCTATGCTTTTACGAATCTATGAAATAATCTTTTTAATCACTGAATTTAGGGTTGGTGGGGCAGCTAGGTGGTGCAGTGGATAGAGAACTGGCCCTGGATTCAGGAGGACCTTAGTTCAAATGCCTCAGACACTTAACTCTTACTAGCTGTGTGACCCTAGGCAAGTCACTTAAGCCCATTTGCCCAAAAAAAAAAAAAAGAATTATGAGATCTAATGGATCCAGTCCAAGTCTCCTATTTTTGCAAATGAGGAAATTGAGGCCCAGATCTCTAAAGCAGCTACATAGTTTGTAAACAGCAAAGCTAGAATTTATATTCAGTTTTCTTAACATTTTTGTGTCTAAGTTTATATGGATTAACACAGGACAGGTTCAGTATATTTCACTCACCTTTGAAATCATTAGTATGTCCATGATATAATACTAATCCTGAATTCTATTTAACAAACATTTAATTGTCAACTACATGTAACATAGTAGTGTGTCTTCTGGGACTTTCTTTAAACTCAAAACTTGATGGTTTTAAGAGAGATAACTGAGGTCTGGAAACTATTAATGGGTGAGGGACTAAGATAAATTAAGTTTTGACAGATCCATAGAATTTAAGCAGCTTTAGGGCAAGGGGGAGGGTATGCATTCTGAGAAGAGTATTAACAAAGATACTGAGGGTGAAAAAAAGATCAAGTTTTATTTGGGGTATAATGAATATGCCATTGTAGCTGAGGTGGAGGATTCATATAAGGAAATGATGTATGTAAAGGTAAGAAAAGTAATTTGGAAACTGATTATGGAGAACTTTGCAGGCCAAGCTAAGGGGTTTGTATTTTATCATATAATCAATGGAGCCATGGAAGGATTTTAGATGGAGTCCTGGCAAAATGAAAACAGAGAAAAAATCTTTAAGCCATCTATACTCATCCACATGTCCGAAGTGACATCTTTAATCAATCAATCCACAGACAAGTCTTTATTGAATACTGCTGTAAGCCCAGACCTATGCTTAATGATCTGGTGAATAATAATAGTTCTCTTCTATCCATATTTATGGAGCACTTTATGTTTTACAAAGTAATTTCATCACAATGCTGAGAGATAAGTAGTATAAATATCAGTCTTCCCATTTTCCAGGTGAGGATATTGGGACTCAGGGAGTTTATATTGACTTATTCTAGACACTCAACTATTAAGTGTCAGAGATGGAATTTCTTCCAATAGCTTTTAACCACAAATCTTATTCTTTCAGCACAACCACAATTCAGTTGTGGCCTTTAAAAGGATTATAGTTGAGATATAGCTGGGGAAACAAGAAAGTGATGGAAAAAATTAAAGTGAAGGATAATAATTAATCAGTTAATAATTATTTGATACAATACCTCTATGACCAGTGAGATCAAAGTGATACTTGTGAGAATTTCTCAGAGAAACACCTGGAAATAAGCAGTGAGTTCTGTTGGGACAAACTCTGCTCTAAAAGTCAGAAGATGTGGGATGTAGGTTTTACTCTGCCATTTAACTAGGCAAGTCACTTCATGTTTGTGATTCTTTTCTACTTCATTTGAATAATGAGAAATTAGAACTAAAGATCTCTGGTGACTTAGAATTCAGAACAAATATTTAATAGAACTGAGCATTGAAAGATGAGGAGGATTTGACTAAGATAAGACAAGGAGGGAAATTGGTACAGAAAGGAGTAACAGGCATATATGTGCGGAAATGGGGATGATTTTCTGAATGGAAATAAAACTTTCCTAAGTAGAAGAGAAGGTTCTGAGAAGTCTAGTTTAAAAATAAATAATTTCCATGGCTTTTTAATATAACTAAGGTACCCACAAGCATTAGTAAGAAAGAGTATTATACTTGAAAACAGAAGGTCTGTCCTTTATTAGTTGTGTGACCTTGAGTAAGTCTCCTAACTTTTCCATGCTTTAGTTTTCATCTATAAAATGGGCAAAATAGCACCCATACTGACATTCGTCAAATGCTATTATGAGACTGACATGACTTAATTTATTTGAACTATTTTAAGGACTATATGAAATAAGTATTATTATTTTAATAAGCAGCCCTTGAGTCTTATCTAGTGATGTGCTGCAGCAAGCTCAAAATAGTGTGCAAGAATCATTTATTACATTTTCAAGGTGAGAATTTACACCTTGGAAATCAGCAAAGTTACAAATCAGGGCTTGATGTATTGTGCTTTGATTGTGTAGAATAAAAAAGTGATGGGGAATTTTAACTATACAGATTAAACTTAAAAGCGTATGTCCTCTGTGCATATGTATATGCATGTATGTATGTTATAGTCAGTTGTTAAGCATGCCAACACATCCCTGGCTCTATCACTGCCAAGAAAAGACTAGACCTGTCACTTAATCTCTCAGGACTACAGTTAGCTCTATAAATCTAAGATTCAGAATAGTTACTGATTGAGCCTGGAAATTACTTATACTAATGAAATCAGAAGACAGAGGGTCCTAGATCTAGAACTACAGGAAAACTTAGTGATCACCCAATCCTATTTCCATGACTTTATTGTTAATGAAAATGTGTCTCAGGGAGTTCAAGTGATAAGGTCGAAATCACTCAGGTAATAAACATCAGAAACAGATTTTGAACATAGATACTCTGATCTCATTGTGCCAGGTCAAACAACAACAATGACAACAACATCAGTAACAACACAGATTTGTTTTTGTACTCTAAAATTCAAAAATAAATTTCCATTGTCTGAAACTTTCTAACAGGGGGGTGTTAGCAGAAGTTCACTTAGCAAAAAGGGACTGTGGGTATTTATTCCACTGGGGTGAGTCATGGTCTTTGTGAAAATGCACAGACCCCATAAAAGAAGGCTCCTGTGGTCCCTTAGATGGAGGTAACTCAGCTGTGCTGTGCCTTAATTACAGAGAGAATAGGTCTGTAAAGACAGAGAGGGAGGGAGGGAGAAATGAGAGGCAAGGGAAAATCCTGTTCTGTTTCCTCTTTAATGCTAATCCTGCACAGTGCCTTCCTGGGAAGACTTCATTTATTTGTTTGTTTGTGACATTCATAGCAATAAATGCGGTGAAAAAGTCTCTATGGGGGATAAATACCTGTCAAATGTTTTGCAGAAATTCCCTGGGAAAAAGCCTGCCTGAAAGTACCCTTGTTCTTAAAGAGGAAAGAAAAGGGGAATTTCATCTATACCCAGGCAAAATTAGTCAGACCTTTCTATTCAATTTCCTCAGACAGAGTCTCCCAGAGTTAGCCAGGAGCTCTCTGATTTTTCTAAGACATTTTCCCCCTGGGGTCTTCTGTACCCTTTATCTGTCCCTTTACTAATTAAGTTTTGCTTGCTATACTCTTACAGGTGGACCAACATCCTAAATACAGATATAACTTCTCCTCAGAGGTTGACTTCCGGGCTGTAAAGTCCCTCACATTGGGCAAGGTCGCAGGTAGGTCACTGCCCTGCTTGTCCAATTTTAAACAGCTTTGTTCTATAGACTTTGTGTTACCTTTATAGTTGGTTTGATTTCTGAAACTTTATCTACAGAAATTAGACTATTAAAGCAGAGAATGCCATTTTCAACACATAGATAGAATATGTGGCTGCCTACATGGTATGACTTAAGGAGATCCTAAGGAACTTCCCTTTCCTCACGATTAGGCCCCTTCTAGGTCTCCTGAAATGCTCACACAATTCTCTCCTTTAGGTTAAGCCATTTATGTAAAAAAAAATTGAAGATGCTATACTAGATATCAAGTCATGCTTTTCCAGAATTTTTGGAAAGAATTTCTGCTTTTAATTCTCTTGGTGTCTTGAGGTAACCATATGTAAAGTGGAGCTAATAACAGTGGGGATCCCTAAAACAAAATAAGGAGATACCAATTCCTTCTACAATGAAAATCTCAGTCAACTACCAAAAAGCAGACATAGCTTTAGCAACCTTGGAAAAGTTAACCTCCCTCAGCCTCCCTTTTCTCATCTGTAAACTTAGGTCAGAGCGAGAGAGAGAGCAAGAGAGAGCGAGAGAGCGAGAGAGATGAGAGAGAGGGAGAGAGAGAAAGAAAGAGACAGAGAGAGAAACAAAGTGAGATAGAAAGACACAGATGGAGACACAGAGAGAGAGAGACAGAAACAGAAGAGAGAGGGAGGAGTTTAGACTAATTCTAGTTTACTTGTCAGGAACCCTGAATTAGTGTGTTATTAGCCATTAATAATTTCTGCATAGTTTAGTTTATTATATTGGAAAAGATCAGGATACTAAGAAGACAGGACTTAAAAAATGTAAGTTTTGATTGAGGAGAGTAGGGTTGAAAGAGGAAAAGGGTGAGAATTCATTTGGAACATGGGATGTACCCAGGTAGAATCCTGATATCAGGAACTTTGGATAGCAAAAGAACATAATGTAGGTAATGGGAATGTGAAGAAGGGGACGGCAAGGAGTAGGAGTAAGAAATTAAATAATGAAATAAAAATCTCTGGGTGTTTTTAATACAGCAAATTTGTCATAGTTTCTAAACAAGGAAAATTTTCTCAGGAGGGAAGTGAGAGTAAGACACAAAGGATAGTATCCAAAAATATTACTATCATAGAGGAGAGCCTTTAAAAGCAGACACTTTATGTGATAATTGAATATTTTAAAATCTTTTGAGATTAGGAGGTAAAGAACTATTGCTGTTAGCTAGCTGGATTTTAAATGAGAAATGAAATTTCAGTTGAATAAGGACAATATTGGTAATATTATTTGTTTGCCTAAAAACATTTCTTAATCCCCTTCCTATTGTTCAGTTTGGTGAGCCTAAGATCACACCTGTAGTAAGCATGATTTTTATATTTAATTGGCTATTGGCCCAGACAATAACAGATATTTACTTGGCCAGAAAATTCACAAATGTAATTGGCAGTTTTGGCTCTCAGACTTGCACAAAATCTAATGTCTATGCAGTCTAATTTATGTTTGGCCCTTAAAATAAAATGAAGTGTGCTTACATGTATAAAATAAAGATTCCATACTTTACCTTTTCTAAATGTTTGTACAATATCCTTAGTGCTTTTTTCTTTCCTTACTACTATTTTACCACAATCACACAAGAGATGCCTCTACCATAACAAAAATAAGCAATTAAAGAAATAAAAGAAATGTTTTTTTAAAAAATCACGTAACAAACCATCTCAGTGAGTGCAGCATTCTGTACCTATAGTCTACCAACTTACTCTTTCTTTTTCTTAAATTCTTCATTGTCTTTTGCAACATCATGATCATCAGTAAAGCTTACTATGCTGACTGAATTGCTGTTAAAATAACTTCCTCTTGTCTTAGATCAGGTGTAATTTGACTACTTAAAATCAAATAACACTAGAGCTTGCATTAAAAAAATAGGATTTATGATCCTTAAGGCAGTCACTTTACTGACTAATAGTAGTTTTTAGGATATGACTTCTGTTGAAAACATTCTTAGACCTTGGTTTTGATAATGGTCTTCAGAGACTATATCACATTCATATGAATATCATCAATGCTGAAAAAATCTTCATCCTATAAAGGCAGTTTTATTTTATTTCAAACAGCCAAAATTCATGATGAATGAGAAGTGTGGTCCAGCTGAGAGATTTTCTCTCTGGCTCTGTATCCCTTTCTGTGACTCTCATATACAGGTATATATACTACACTACAAATGCATGATATCATACATAATCAAATATATGTGTCATTGTACCCAACAAAAATAAATTATGAATAAATCAAAGGCTCAGAACTGTATTTTACTTTAGAGATCATGTAGTCTACCCAATGTCTGAATCCCATCTGTAACATAGCCCAAACTATATATCTGTGATGGGGGAGCTATTACCTTCCAAGACAGCCCATTTTACTTTTGGGATAGTGCAATAAAAAAAATGTTTTCCCCTTATATCCAACCAAAATTTCTATTCTGAAGCTTCCATTCATGGCTCTTAGTGCCATCCTCTCCAGCCAAGAAAAATGAATTTACGCCCTCATGCCCCAGCCAGCTCTTCAAAGTAAGGAAACAAATTTGCTTGTGTGATGCCAAACACCTCTCTGAAAGCAAAGTTCCCAAAGGATTTTGAACAGTGGAATATGTCTGAATTATTTGTGCTCTCCCAAGGTATCGACTTTAGAGGACAGCAATCCTGCTTGTTAAAAATATTTTTTTTAAAAAAAGAGTCATATTATATGTTAATGGATAAGATCACAAAACCACAGGCCTCTTCCTCCCCAAATGATTTCTACTACCAGTATATAATTGTCTCATTTTGAATCTGAAAGACTCTTAGTAATCATTTGTTTGTATGAGTAATACATTCTATTTCAAATTCATTAACCACATCTGACCTCCATCATCATGAAACGAATGATAGATTTTGAAATACCTCTAACTAGATGACTTCAATAATATTCCCCATTTCCCAAAGACACACATCTCACAGCTGGTGCTTTGGAACTAACCAGAAAAGAATACCAACTAGATTATATAGTATGTTGTTGTTGTTTCTAATCAATACAATGAACTTTCTTTTTCCACATTGTAAAACTCAATAGTTTTTTTCTCATACAATATAACTTCTGTTATATCCTGATTGATAAAGCAAATTCATTGGTAAAACTAATCACTTTTATGATGGGTACTGATAGTTTCTATACATTATTTGTTACTCATTAAAGTCTACTTTTGTAAGAAAGCTGAAGCACAGTCAACAACAGACCCTTATGAGTTATTCAGGTGGTGAAATGAATAGAATGTCAGGCTTACAGTAAGGAAGACTCATCTTCCTACATTCAAATCTGATGTTTGCTTATTTGCCAAGCCTATTTTTTTTTTACGTTGAACTTTATGTCAAAGTTGGTCTCTGCACATCTAGGGTTTGGGAGGCATCATCCCAAAGCTTCAGGTTCTTTAGTACTACTATTTCCAGAGCTAGTTGTGGGTGGAGTGGGGGATCATCCATGTTTTTTCTGCTTCTGAGGTGGTTTGATCTTAGGAGAGGTGTGGGCAGTGCTCTCCTAGTCTACACTCTGTTCTTTATCGTTGAAGGGCTTCTGGTTCCCTGGACCTGCATGAGGTGGTATTCCTCTTTGCCTTGAAACTGTTACCAAGGTCCCTGTTCTCTTGGGACTGATCGTCAGTGCTCCTTTCTGTCCTTGAACTATGACCCAGAACTGTGTGTGGGCAATAGAATTGCCAAGCAGCAAAAACTGTGCTAAGTTCAAGCAAACGGTCCACTGTAATCATTTTTTGATCAGTTGTCTCACCCCCTTACAGTCTCTGGACTGCGAGTTACTGAAGCTGCCATTGCCATTGTTCTGCCATCCAAATGTGTGGGCTTTGGACAGACCTCCACTATAGTGTCATAGACTTCTTTTGTTGACTTTTATGTTTTCTGAGGCCAGAAAAATGTCTCACCTTGAATGTTTGTTGGCTCTGCAACTCCAAAATTTGATCTGAGGAATCATTTTCAAGTTGTTTGGAGAGGAATGTTGGGAGAGTTCAGCTGGGTGCTCACACCTAATATTCAATCTAAATCTAACCTCTTTGAGGGCAGGGGCTGTTTTGTTTTTGTTTTGTTTTGTTTTTGTTTTGTTTTGTTTTTGTTTTGTTTTGTTTTTGCTTTGGCTTTGGTTCTCCAAATCTTAGAGTTGCTTCTGCAATATAACACATGCTATATTTCCTCATTTATAAAATGCAGATTTTGGAATAAATGGCCTCTAATGTGCCTTCTAGCTTTAAATCTATGATTTTATGATTATAGGTGTATGGGGACTCTGTGTTTTTCATATCTTTTTATTTCCAGAACGTCTTAATATTATTATTTTTTTCCCATGGGACAATGGGGGTAAAGTGACTTGCCCAGGGTCACCCAGTTAGTAAATGTCAAGTATCTGAGGCTGAACTTGAACTCAGGTCCTTCTGAATCCAGGGCCAGTGCTTTATCACTGCATCACCTAGCTGCCCCCCAGAATGTCTTAATATTATTAGTGTACTTGTTTGTTTTCCTCATGATGCCCTAGATTATTTTGGCTGAATCTCCCCTTTTTACCTAACCCCATCAATACTTTGAAAATCATTGTCTCCAGTGTTACTGACAATGTCTTAATTGTCAAATTTGATGGGCTTTTCTCTTTTCTCATCCTACTTGACACATTTTTGTGGGACAATGAGGATTAAGTGACTTGCCCAGGGTCACAGAGCTAGGAAGTGTCAAGTGTCTGAGGCCATATTTGAACTCAGCTCCTCCTGAATCTAGGGCCTGTGCTTTATCCACTGTGCCACCAAGCTGCCACCTACTTGACACTCTGTAGCATTTTCCTCCCTTTAATTCCCTCTTAATGAAACTATGTGATCCCCTTTAATTCCCCCATTAGTATTAGCATTATATTTTTTATATAGCACTTAACCATATGCCAATTACTATGCTAAACACTTTACCATCGTTATCTCTTTTTATCCTCACAATAACCCTAGGAGGTAGGTATTGAGAGAAAAGGCCACATCAGGATTCTTCTCAGAGTCCTAAAGACAAAGAGTAAGCTTAGTTTCAAATTGCTGACCTAAGTTTCATTCCTTTAAAGTTATGTTAATTACAGAGTAGTGTAATGCTGAAATATGATTGGTCAAATTTGGTGCAAACTGATTCGTCATTTTGGTATAATCTGATTGGTTCATAATGTAAGTAAATAGGGGATGGGATACTAAAATGTGATTGGGTAGTGACATATCAGGAAGATTGTAAACTCTGAGTACTCAACCAATGAGGCTCTAGGAGTAAGTATAAATAGTGGAGTCAGACTGCTACTACAGTGCACTCTCTGCCAAATTCAGAATACTCACCTTACTGAAGATGTATTAAAGAAACCTTCAACTACCCAGCTGTACACTTGGATTATTTGTGCTGCAAGACTTATTTGAGATGTACCATTATTTGTTAGCTGCATTTCTAACAGTGCTATTATTACCCCCATTTTAAGGATGAGGATGCTGAGTTAAACAAAGGTTATGTGACTGGCTCAGTCATATATAGAGAGTAAATGTCTAAGGCTAGATTTAAATTTAGGGATTCCCGACTCCAGGCCTACTATTTTCATGAATCCCCTTTACAATTACTTATTTATGAGCTGGTGAAATCTCAAAATCAACATGTTTCAACAAGAATTCTATATCATTTCCTCTAAACCTTCCCCTTCTCTAAATTTCTCTATTTCTGTTGAGAATATCTTCCCATTTTTATTCTTTAGTCTCCTTTATCCCTTGTATCCAGACATTTGCCAAGCCAGGTTGTTGGTTCTACAACCAATATCTTTTGAATGTATCCTGTTCATTAAACCTACAGAGCACTCACTCTTTTTTTAGCCCCCTTTCAACAGAATCTAGTTTCAACTCTCTTCTCTGTCACTCACCATTATGGACAAGACATTTAATTTCTCTTAGCCTTATTTTCCTCCTTCTTAAAATGAAGGAGTTAGATTCGATGATGACCTTTCAAATTCCTTCCAATTCCTGTGCTACAATCATATGATCTGATGATTTCTGTACTGGCTCACCAGGATTGCCTTGTAATCATTCTTCCTCATTTCATACTCTGCCTTCTCACTGCCCTTCCCGCCCACACACACATAAAGATACAAAGGAATCTTTTAAGGTATAGATCTGGCTGTCATTTCCTTTTTCAAAACATATTCATTTGTTCTCCAATGTTTATAGAATAAACTAATACTCTCCACATCTTTCCTACATTATTTCTTAGTCCTCACTTTTATAAGCTCTCCATATCATCCAATTTGCAATAGTAGTTGCTTTCTGAGCTCCCCTTTCCACTTCCCACCTTGATGTAGTTGCACAGGCTATCATCAATGTCTCAAATGTTCTCCCTCTTCATCTCTGCTTTTCATAATTTTTTTTTCTTCAAGGTTCAGATAATGTATTTCCTCATAAAAGCATTCTCTTAAATTCCCAGTATATAGTTCAGTATTCTTCATCAAATGTATTCCTACTGAATTTATTTTGTATATGCTGTATCGCTCAAGTACAGTGTAAGCTTCTGGAGGGTAGCAAATGAATCATTTTCAAAGATAAATCTTTATATCCCTGGCTTTCAAGAGGTAGGATGGGGGTGTTGATAGAGATCTGGTCTCATAATCAGAAAAACCAGGTTCAAGTTGAGTCTCTGATTCATGTTATTTATAGGACACTGGAGAAATAACATAACCCCTCTATTCTACAGGCAACTCTCTAAAACTAGACTATAAGTTACAGATACATTTCTGATTTCCTTACATAGATGAAGAGTTCTGTACATGACACCCTATGTACCCTACGCCATACAGTGGTTTACACCTAATGGACATTTATAAATATGTGTTGAATTGAGGAGACTTAAAATAACAGGCTGAGATTGATGAGATTCTAAACTAGATTGTTAGTGACTGCTTTCTGACTTTGAGTGGATTTTGTTTCGTTGAGGGAAAGGGAAAGCTCTGTTATTGTTTTGCTCTTGGGCTTCCATTCTTAAGGTAATTGATTTGAATAAATCTGCTTTGGTCAGAAACATAGACAGTATCCAATCTTTTTGATTCAAAAAATAATAATCTCTGTCTCTGTGTGTGTGTCTGTTTCTCTCTTCAACTCATTTTTTCCCTATATTTTTTAACCTTTGTCTAAGTTAGGTGGTAAACACATTGTATTACTTAGTCTAAGATCAAACGTGTGATATCCATATGGACCAGAAATTCTTTCTCTGTTCTTTTGTTTTAAACGATATATTGCTTGCCTGACTGGCCTATTATAGATAATTATAAAGTCATAAGGAACATAGAGACCATATAGACTACTGTTTATTAATTTTTTCCCCTCGTGGCACAATACTGTTCTCTACCCTGGCAAATCACAGAACACTACAATAGAGGTCAGTCAAGAGATTCATCCATACAGGTGTTGTTGCAAATATAATTTCCATATAATTTATGGGAATCTCTTCCATTTGAAAGAAAGTCTAATTCTACACAATTCATGGCACACAATCAAATTGTACCAGGGTACAGGCAGAAGATAAGAAACATAGACAATATCTTATAATTTAGAGATTAGAAACGTGAGGATTAGAGAGGTTAGATCACCTATCCAAATTCCTTCAGACAATTTCTATTTCCTTCAACACCTAGAAAAGAATCCTGCCTCTCAGTTTTTAGTTCTTTTTCAGTTATGTCCAACTCTTCATGACCCCATTTGGGGTTCTGTTGGAAAAGATACTGCCGTGGTTTGTGGTTCCTTTTCCAGCTCATTTTATACATAAGGAAACTGAGACAAACGGGTTTAAGTGATTTGCCCAGGGTCACACAGCTAGTAAGTGTGTGAAGCCAAATTGGAACTCAGGAAGATGTCTTTCTGACTTCAGTCCTTCCAATCTATTCACTTCTCTAACTAGCCTCCCTAATACAATATTTGTTTAATTTAATGTATACCTGTTACTATCCATGAAGAATCAAGCTATCATTTACACAGAGGTCTTGAGGTCAAAACAACTGGCTAGTCAGAGCTTCAATAGATATGTGCTGGTTGTCACATAATTCTAATCATTAAATTTCAGATGGATTTATCCACCAATTAATATTTGAATGTCTACTCTGTGCTCAACAGTTTGATATGTACTTTAGTATATACAAAAGTAGGAATAGTCTTTGCTTCCAAGGGACACTCGTCGGGAAAATTTTTAAGTCCAATGGAAGAACAAAAAGAACAAAGTTTCCAGGCTGAAGCAAATAGGTTTATTGAGAGAGGGTTAGTCCCACAACAAAGCCAATAGGTTTATTGAGAGAGTTTTATTCTCCCAATAAAGCCAGTCATCCAGACATTGCACCTGAAAGACCCAGAATTACACAATCTATGGGTTTATATACCCTTCCAAAGTTACACTTGTACAGTATTATATCATTAGTTGTACTTCTAAAATTAAAACATATTCTTAGGAAATATGAGGAACTACCTAAATGACCATAAATGTCAGCATTATGATGACAATAGGGTGGGTCATTGTCAGGCCACTGGTCAGCAGCGTGAACTCTCTATAGGAAAGTATGTCACTCATGATTATTAAAATATAGCATTGCTGACTGCTAGATCTTGTGATATTACCTAATGCTTGACATTGGAAAATTAGGAAATATGAGAAAAGACTTAACCTTTTGACCTTATGAAATCTATATAGAATAAATCACAATTTTTAGTTAATATATTGATTATTATCTTAATCCAATCACTTATAACCGTGGTGAATCTCTTATAACTAAGGGATTGGGAAAATCTCACTCACACACTACAATCTATTTGAGAAGATAAAAGGAAGCTTCAGGGAAAAAAATAACAGTAATTAAATATTAAAATGTGTGACATTGATTTAAACACTGGGAGTTTCAAGATGGAACAGATCACTCCAAATCCATCGTCATTGCAGGATGTATATCAGTTGTTAATGAATGCTTAGGTGTGTGAATTGTTAAATGAAGGCAACAGATTGTCTCTAGTCTCTAGTCTTGGTGTCCTTTTATTTAAAAGTTTCTATGAAAGCAATACATAGAGTGGTGGGTCTGGAGTCTAGAAGACCTGATTTCAAATCTAGCCTCAGACACTTTCTGTGTGACACTGGGCAAATCACTTGTCCCTGTTTGCTTTAGTTTCCTATCTGTAAAATGAGCTAGAGAAGGAAATGGCAAACCACTCCAATATTTTTACCCCAAACCTAAATGGTTCACAAAGAGTCAGAAACAATGGGAAAATTATTCAACAACAACAACACCATGCAAATATGAAGAAATTAGATTCAAATTACATCATCTGATTCCAGTCTCTTAGTAAGAAGTTACTGCTCTTTAGGTATAAACAGATTGACCTTCAACTCCAGGGTCTGATATGACCTCTTGGGAATTCCACATAATACATGTGCATCATATGGAATTGGAAGGACCCTTGGTAATTTCTTTAGGAGGATTCATGCTAAGAAGTTGTGGGGGGGGGATATCCTACAATTCAAAGCTAAACTCAACCGTGGTGCTTAAGATAATTAATGGTTCTATAGCAGAAGATAGAAGGCTCTGAGCATCTCATCCCTGCCCCTTATGCGTGGTTATCCAAACACCTAAGAAAGCCTATAACTATACCTCAAATCTTATACAAAAATATAGCATTCCATTTTGATCAGTATCCTTACCTCCATCATCTTAATTTTACTTCTGCTTATTCGCTGTATACTTTGTTTTCTTCCTTGCCACTTTGTGAGCTCCTCTCCCTCTTTCAAACCCTGTTTTCAACATATCTCCTCCAGCAAGACACCATTGACTGACTACAGTGGATTCTAAGTTCATCTATGTAAAGCCTATAATGTGTATGGCCGAGTAATCTTTTTTACTATCTCTTGACATAACTTTCCTTTCCTCCCACATTGTACCTCAATTTAGATTATTACGTTAGCTCAACAAGCATGTATTAAGAACTGACTATTTGTCATGCAATGTGCTGATCACTCTATATACCCATAAAAAAGTTAAAAAAAAAGTCCCTCCCTTCAAGGAGCTCACAGTCTAATGAGGGAGACAGCATAAAAACAACTATGTGCAAAAAAAGGTTTATACAGGATAAATTGAATATAATTTCTGAGGAAAGTAACTGTTTTTAAGGAGTACTGGGAAAGGCTTCCTGTTTATTTTGTGTTATAATCATATGTGTTTGTGTCTTTTAACCCTGTCAAACTTCTCACCTGCCAAATTCCATGAGGGATGAACATCCATCTTATCCAAGTTTTTTTTTTTTTTTAATTTTCCTGGCACCTAGCACAATTCTTTGCTTATTGTTATTACTTAAGAAATGTTTATTCACTCAATGAATTATTAGTAGATTTAGAGATTTCTGGTTAGTTTTCAGTCTCTTTATTATCTAACAGCAATGGCAAATACTAGTGTTTTTCATTTAGAGAGACCTTAAAAAATATTGCAATCCAAAGGAATCCATATGTTTTCCTTGTTTGTTAGCTTTATTGGAAAAAACATATCCAACTGCAGGGAAATATCCAAATATATTTCCTGACTCTGATTTTGTTTCACTGAAAGATTTAAAAACCATAAAGGATATTCTTCAAAAGGACCCTGTCCTTTCAAAAAATTTCCCCTTCCCTCAATCAGGAATAATATTTATGAGTTCCTATTCACATTGACTCTCTTATAGATGACATGATTGAGGTACTTTGATTTTAATCACTTTTAAGAAGCTGTGTGGACCAATTTTTAATTGGGGAGTGTTAGCTAAGCGGCTCGCTGCAACATTGGGGCAAGGAAGGAGACTGGCAGCCTCCCTCAAAACAGAACAGCATTTATTTTAACAAGAACGAACTTAAAAAAACAAACAAACAAACAAACAAACAGGATCCGTAGGATCAAGGGAAAGGAAATAAAATGGGGAAAGGGAAATTATACAACCTAAAAAGATACTACCGCCCAGGAATCAGCTGAGAATACGCAGCAGACCTCTTGTCCTTCCAATGTCCAGCTAGAATGCCCAATTTTCCTCCCCCAATCCCAGAAAAATACTACATAGCCCCAGCCAATGGGATGGGTGCTCTGACAGTCACATGACTGCCCTCACTAGGCTTCCAATCATTATAATTTTGTCAGGCCCATGTAGGCATTGGCGAGTGGTGACGTGAGGTGCCAGCGCCATGGCAACGGCTACAACCAGTGGGTGGAGCACTGTGTAGTTTGCGGAGCCCCAGGCCAAGGCATAAAAACCTCAAATAACAATTCTTTACAGAAATGAAATTCATCTCATGTTTTATTCTTCTGAATATCAGTATATGGTATTTGTTTGAGCTCAATGTACTGTAAGGCTCACTCTAATATAGATAGAGATATACATATAGACACACACATATACATACACATCCATTCTATATAATTTTGTTCTGATTTATTGGCATATGACAACATTAATGGACAACAGCAACATTCAAATAGAACGTTCATTGTATTGGTGCTATTGTACTTCAAAGGGTATAATATTTCTTGGCTCAAAAGATCATTTCGTAGTAATCAGGATGAATAGAAAAAGTACTAGATCAGGAACATGGAGATCTCATTTTATTCCTAAATGTTTCATTTGATCTTGGACATATCAGTTTATATCCTTAGAACTCAGTTGCTTAATCTATAGAATGAGGGCAATGGACTAAATAATCTCTAAAGTCCTTTTCCATTTTCCTACATTCTATAAATACATGACATAGGGAAATATATTTTATGAAAGTTTCATAAATCTGGTCTTGAAAATACTAACTAGGAAGTATAACATTGGTCATAAACTTAGATATAAAACTATTTTAAAGCCACGGGAAACTGAAAGACAAGTTTTGGTGACCCAAATTAATGAAATGCTGAGTTGCAAACAAACTTACTTTTTGCCTACTGAGAAGGAAATTGAATTAAAAAATGAACCCAGTTTATATATTTTCATGGATTTTGTAATTTAGATGGCTTGCTTATTTAAAGATATTTGACTCCTCAGTCCCTTCTAAATCCCATATCACTCTTCTTTGACTTATGTGAAGCCAGATTTTTTTATTTCCTTTTGTTCTTTTCAGTTTAACCATTTTACATTCCTTATCATGTTCCTTCCCTCTGCCATATTCATATACCCATTATAAATAAATATAAAACTAGATAGATTATAGATAATTCTTATTCTCTCTATATCTCTCTCCCTCCCTCTTTGTTTTGTCTCTCTTCTCCTTTTGTTCCATCCAAATCTTTTCCTGAATGGATCCTGTCTATATATTTCCACTGTTTTTTGAAGGTAGGGAAAAAGATGGGACAAACATCTTCTCCCTAAGGTATTAATGACTTAGTAATTCATCCCTACTAGTATCAGTCAAAAAGAGATATTGGGTAGAGATTAGTTCTTATTTATAGAAAGCAAATTACTTATTTTCAAGCAATAGAAACAACAATGCATGTTAGAAAAATCAATCACTAAACTGGGAACAACAAGTTCTGAAGTCCAGTCTAAACTCTGCAATAAACTCATGATATGACCTTGGATAATTTAGTTCACCACTCGGAGCCTTGACTTTCCAATTTGAAAAATAAAGGGTTTGCATTACTTGAAGTCTATGGTCCTTTTGGTACTGATATTTTATAGATGCAATGGGTGTCTAGAATATCAGTAATGCTATATAAACAGTTTTCATTTTGGAGTAACCCTGTTCCAACTCAAATATAATTCTTTAATCCCACTGCTTTATTTCTTCTTTAATAAAAATCTCTTTAGGGGTCTGTAGGCAATTAATGATTGTTTATGACTGTTCTTCTTACATGTGTCCAGTATATGACTGGAATGACTTGCCTGCCTATCACAACAAACACACACTTAACTTCCATTCATTGCTGAGCAGCTAATCTGACCACTTTTCTCAAGAGAGGCTGCTGTTCTTTCCCAGACCATCTATAGGGATTTATCTGACAAGAAGTGATAGGCTTTGCTCTGTCCCAGACCTGAGGACAAAGGTTTAGCCATAGAAGGAATGTCTATGGCTAAAATGGAAGAAAACTCTCCCGTTATATTTTAGGCCAAAATAAATTTGGCAAAAGGAACACATCACATTTTTGCTTTCTAGCTTTTAAAATCTCCCTCTTGATAGGAAAACCTCAAAAAGTTCCTAAACTAGTTAGCTATCCTTGGATGCACTTAAAAGCCTTACTAAATCCCACATGGACTCTTGAAATTATGCAGTTGGTCTCTAGATCAAAAGCTTCCTTAGATATAAAAAAATGAAGCTAAATGTTAATGGAAATTTGACATAAAAGTCACTGGACTGGTTTTTGGCATCTCTAACCCCAAATTGCAGGTCTAAATGAATACTGTATACTGCAAGATAATTCTCACTCATGACTTTCCATTTTGCAGATGTCCCTAGGCTAGATTTTATTCTCCTCACTTTTTTGTCTTAGAGTAACTTCTCCCTCCAAATGTATAAAACGTATTTCTAGAGCGTTCTCCTAGAAGAGGCAAACAGATCTTTCCTACTGCAATAAAATATTGTGTGTGTATGTGTATATTCTGTACATAAATAGGTATGTATATTATATGAGTATGTATGTGAATGTGTATATACATGTGTGTCTGTGTATTCTCTCTCTCTCTCTCTCTCTCTTTCTCTCTTTTCCTCCTTCCCCCTCCCTACCTCCTTCCTTCCATTCCCCTCTCCCTCCCACTTTCCCCTTCCCCAGTAGAATGTAAGCTCAACTACAGGAATTTCTTTTCTGTCTTTATATTACAAAATTATAGCAGAATATCTGGCACAAAATTGTTGATAGATTCAAAGATGTCATCTTGAGGGACTATGAACTTAATGCAATGTTTTTTTTTCTTTTGCCCAGATCCTTTAATCATAACATTTATGATGTGATTTAAAGTTTGCCTCCAGAAACGTACTTTTTTTTTTCTTTTTGCAACAGCCGTGCAAGTATTATTATCTTCATTTCCAGGTGAGAAGACTGAGACTCTGAGATGGTGAGTTGCCAGTGTTCATATAACTAATAGATATGTGAAACAGGAAGACAACTGAGTCTCATTACTAATCTTGGGTATCAATTCTCTTTAACCATTTTTTTCTGTACTTTCCAAGCAAAACATCTTTCTCCTGAGCAAAAGAGAATAAAAGAAGAATTGAGCAACTCTACCTACCCTTTATCAACCACCTTGAACAATGATTTCATCTTTAGGTTGATCCTTTTTATTTACCCTAAATCATGAAACATATTTAACAAATAGATCTGTACTGATTTTCTTATCTTTCCTCATCAGTCTAAGCATATTTTGAAATTGAGTACCTTTGATGTTTTTCTTATAGTTGCCAGGATTTCCTCATAGAAGTATATCTTTTTTGTTTTTCTTTTTTGTCTTTTTGCAGAGCAATTAGGGTTACATGACTTGCCCAGGGTCACACAGCTAGTAAGTGTCAAGTGTCTGAGGCTGGATTTGAACTCAGTTCCTCCTGAATCCAGAGCCCATGCTTTATCCACTGTGCCACCTAGCTTCCCCCATATAACTATATCTTAAGAGTCTATCCTTTTCCCCACTCTTCTCTCTACTCTCATCCTTTTACTTATAGCATTTTTAATATGGTGTATGATTTCCATCATTTGCATCATCTTACCAAATTTTCTTGATATCTGTGAAGATAAAATTGTCTCCTGGCATTAGGGGCTCTAATTCCTCTAGGTTTTTTCTTTCTTTCTTTTATTGGTGTGGCAATTGAGGTTAAGTGATTTGCCCAGGGTCACACAGCTAGTAAGTGTTAAGTGTCTGAGGCCTGATTTGAACTCAGGTCCTCCTGAATCCAGGGCCAGTGCTTTATTCACTGAGCCACCTAGCTGCCCCTAGTTCCTCTAGTTTTAATCATATTTTGATGACTTGCATATATACAATTGTAGCTATGGCTTTTATCATTAGACTTTTTTTCTTGCCTTTTGCACAGCTTTATATCCCATTGAGCCTAGTTCCAAATTGCTCTACAGAATGGTTGAATCCATTTACAACTCTGTCAAGTATGCATTAGTGCATTACTGTATTAGTGTCTCAATTTCCTCATTAGTCATTTTCTGCCAGTCTGATAGGCGTAAGGCAGATACTTAGTGTTGTCATAATTTGCATTTATCTAATCAATAATAATAATCAATAATTTAGAGCATTTTTAATATGATAGCTTTGATCACTTTTTTCTGAAAATTTCCCATTCATATCCTTTGACTATTTGTCATGTGGAAAATGGCTTTTATTTTTTGTAAATTTGACTCGCTTCTCTACATATTTGAGAAATGAAGCCTTTATCAGAGATACTTGCTATATTTTTTTACTGTAATGATTACCGACTGTGTATTTCCCTTCTTTCTATTTCCCCCTGTTTATCTTACTCTCTCCTTTCATCCTGCTCATTCTCAAATGTGTTTCTCTTTTGACTACTGCCTTCCTCAATCCTCTCCTCTCTCCCTTCTCTCACCCCCTCCCCCATTTCTTATCCTTTTACACTCTTACTTTCCTGTAGGGTAAAATAGATTCCTATATCCAACTGAGTACGTACGTAATTCAATGTTTGAGTAATTTTGATGATCGTTAGGTTCAAGGGCTCTTACTGACATCCTCCATTTCCCCCTTCACTGTAAAAACTTTTTCTTGCATTTTTATGTCAGTTAATTTGCCCCATTTTACTTACCCTTTCCCCTTCTCCTAGTGCATCCCTCTTTCTCATTCCTTAGTTTTGTTTTTAGAGATCATCCCATCATAATCAACTAATACCCATGCCCTCTGTCTACGCATACTCCTTTTATCTTCAGTAATAATGAACTAGTTCTTAGGAGTTACAAGTATCATCTTCCCAAGTAGGAAAGTAAACAGTTTAACCTTATTGAAATCCTTATCATTTCTCATTCCTATTTACATTTTTATTCTTCTTTTGAGAATTATATGTGAAAGTCAGAGTTTCTATACAATTCTGGTCTTTTCATCAGGAATACTTAAAAGACCTCTATTTCACTGAATGTTCCCTTTCCCCTGAAGGATTATACTCCATTTTATTGTGCAGGTATTTCTTGATTGTAAGCATAGCTCCATTGCCCTCTGTTATATCCTGTTCCAAGTACTCCGATCCTTTCATGTAGAAGCTGCTAAATTTTGTATTTTCTTGGGGTGGCTTCATAATATTTGATTTTTTTGTTTCTGGCTGCTTGTCATACTTTTTTCTTGAACTGGAAACTCTGGAATCTCACTATAATATTCCTGGAAGTTTTCATTTTGGAATTTCTTTCAGGAGGTCATCAGTATATTTATTCATTTTTTAGTTTACCTTATGGTTCTAGATTATCAGGAAAGTTTTCCTTGATAATTTCTTAAAAGATGATGTCTAGGATCTCCTTTTTTGGTTGTCATTCTTGGCTTTCAGATGATCCAATAATTCTTCAATTATCTTTTTATCTCGCCTTTATCTGTTTTCTAGTTCAGTTGTTTTTCCAATAAGATATTTAACATTTTCTTGTATTTTTTATTCCTTTGATTTTGTTTGACTGATACTTCATGTCTCATGGAGTCATTAGCTTCTACTTGTCTAATTCTAAGTGATTATTTTCTTCAGTGATCCTTTGTGTCTCTTTTCCCATTGGTTCACTTTTAATTTTTAATGAGTTCTCTTTATTGAATTTTTGTATGTCTTTTTTGGACAATTCTGTTATTTGATGTACACTACTCTTGACTATATTTGGGGGCCTTTTAAAAAACTCTTTGGCCTATTCTGTTTTTTAATGTGTTATTTTCTTTATTATTTTTGTGTATCCTTTATACCAGCTACTGACTATTTTTTTCATAATGTTCTTGCATCACTGTCATTCCTTTTCCCATTTTTTCCCTCTACCTCATGTTTATTTTTAAGGTCATTTTTGAGCTCTTTCAAGAATTCTCTTTAATTTACATTTTTAATTCACATTTTTATTTGAGTTTTTAGATATTAGCAGTTTTGATTTTGATGTCTTCTGAGTTTTATTTTGATCTTCCTTTGATTGTAGTAACTTTGTATCATCAGGACCTTTTTAAAAATTTTTTTGTTGTTCCTGTTTCTGTTCTTGTTGATGTTTGCTCATTTTCCAGACTATTTCTTTACTCTGGGCATCATGTTAAAGTTGGGCTCTGCTTCCAGCACAGAGGTTGCCTTGTCTTAAGCTTCAGGTTTTTTGTGCAGCTGTTTTCATAGCTAATTCTGGTGGTTTGTAAGTTTTCAGTTCTCCCAAGGTAATAGGATCTAGGAAGGGGTGCGTTTATTGTTTTCCTGGCCTGTGCTTTGATCTGTGAGTGACCACAGGGACACTTTTCAGTCCGGGAATTGTGACTAGGGTTCCAGCTCCCCTGTGACCACAAGCTCTGGTGTACTAGTGTTCCTTTTTGCCTTGGGACTGGGACCGAGGACTGAGACAATGATTTGAGTATAGGTAATGCAACAGAGTCCAGCACACAGTACCAGCAAAGAAATCCCTGTAATCTTCTGACCTGTTATCTGACCCTCTTATTCTCCGGGCTTAAGAGTCCTGGAACTAGCTGCTATCACAACTGATTCAATTGTCCCCATGGCCTATTGCTGGTTTGCTGGAGTAAGATCTGTCTATGTACAGTCTGCTGATATGGCCTGCTCTGTAGTGTCCTCCATTCTCATTCCAGTGTGATGGATCTTTTCTGCTGACTTTCTAAGTTATATTGGCCTGGAAAACTGTTTCACACTATCTCTTTGAGCATTCTGTCCCTCCAGATTTTCTTTTGAGGTATTATTTTAAATTGTTTGGAGAAGAATTTGGAAGAACTCAGTCGAGTTCCTACTTTTACTGTACCTAAATAACTTGCATTCTTATAAATTTTACTCACTCCTCTATCTATTTTAAAAATGAGGCCTGTATCAGAAACACTTGTTTTAATCAACTTTCTGCTTTCCTTATAATTTTGGATCCATTGGTTTTGCATGTGCAAAAACTTTTTTTTTAATTTAATGCAATCAGAATTATCCCATTTACTTTCCAAAACAATCTCTACTTCTTGTTTCATTATAAATTCTTCCCTTATCCATAAATCTCAGAAGTAAAATATTCCATGCTGCAATAATTTGTTTATGATATTATCCTGTATGTCTAAATAATGTACTTATTTTGCCCTTATCTCAGTTTATGGTATGAGATATTGGTCTAGGCCTATTTTTCACACAAATTTCTGTCAAACAGTGATTTCTTGTCCCAAAATCTTAGATGTTTGCTTAGCCAAACACAAGACTAGATTACTGTGGACATTTACTACAGTGTCTCATGTACCTGATCCATTCAATTGACTCTATTTCTTAGCCAGTACATGATTGTTTTGGTGATTAACACTTTGTAACAATTTTGAGATGATAGTGTGATAGTGTTAATCCACCTTCCTTCATATGTGCTTTTTCATTGATTTCCTTGATATTCTTGACTTTTTGTTCTTCAAGATGAAATTTGTTTTTTTTTTTTCTAGCCACATAAATATTTCTTTTGGTAATATGATTGGTATGGTGCTGAATAAGTAAATTAATTTAGGTAGAATTACCATTTTTATTACATTGATTTGACCTACCCATGAGCAGTTAATCTAGCCAATTATTTAGATATGACTTTGTGTTCAAAATGTTTTATGTATTCATATAGTTGCTGGGTTTGTCTTGGCAGGCAGACATCCTCTTATTTTATAGTGTCTGCAGCTTTGTAAAAGGAATTACTCTTTCTATTTCTTGCTATTAGAATTTTGTTAACATATAGATATTCTGATGAATTATGTGGGTTTATTTTATATCCTGAAACTTTGCTGAAGTCCTTAATTATTCAACTAGATTTTTTTCATTGCTTTTCTAGGATTCTGTAAGTGTACCATGATATCATCTGCAAAGGGTGATAGTTTTCTTTCCTTATTTCCTATTTTAAGTCTTTAAATTTATTTTTTCTTCTTTAACTGCTGTAATTACCGTATTTTTAAAAAAATATTTAGGATTTTATTTCCCCAATTGCATGTAAGAATTTTTAACATTTTAATTTTAACATTCATCTTAAAAATTTTGAGTTCCAAATTCTCCCCTTTCATTCTGAACCACCCACTTCATTGAGAAGACAAGCAATTTGAAATAGGCTATACATGTGTAATCAAGCAAATATATATTTCCTTATGTCATGTGAAAGAAAACATAGACCAAAAAAACCTGAAGAAAAATAAAGAAATTATTAAAAATATATGCTTCAATATATATATTCAGGCACCATCAGTTCTTTGTCTGGGAATGGATACAATTTATCATCATAAGTCCTACAGGGTTGTCTTGTATCATTGTATTACTGAGAATAGCTGTCATTCACAGCTGATCATCTTACAGTATTGCTGTTGCTTTTTAAACAGTACATTTAACTTTGCATCAAGTCATATCAGTCTTTCCAGGTTGTTCTGAGAGTATCCTGCTCATCATTTCTTCTTTCTTTAAAATTAATTAATTATATTTTAAATTTATTTTAGTTTTCAGCAAGACTTTCAATTTCAAATTTTTCTCCCTCCTTCCCCTCCCCCCTTCCCTAGATAGCAGGTAATCTGATACAGGTTTTATATAAATATATACATATATATATACATAAATATATATAAATATATATATATATATAAAATATTACATATATTTCTGCATTAGTCATGTTATAAGAGAAGAATTATTTTGAGGTTTTTCCTTTTTCCTCTGGTCATCACTTCTTATAGCACAATAGTATTCCATCAGAATCACATAGTACAATTTGTTTAGCTATTCCCCAATTGATGGACATCAATTTCCAATTATTTGTCACCAGAAAGGAGCTGCTATAAATATTTTTGCACATATTGGTCCTTTTCCTTTTTAAAAATATCTATTTTTTTATATAGACATAGTAATAGTCAAAGTGCAAAGTATATACTTGGTTTAAATTTCTTTTATACTTCTAAATTTTTCTACAGAATGGTTGAATCAGTTTACAACTCCACCAATAGAGTGTTACTGTCCCATTTTTCCCACCTTCCCTCTAATACTTGTCATTTTCCTCTTTTGTCCTATTACTCAATCTAATAGTTATTAGGTAGTACCTCAGAATTTCTTTTGATTTGCATCTCTACGATCAATAGTTAGAGCATTTTTTCATATGGTTTTAGACAGTTTTGATTACTTCATCTGAAAACTGTTTTTATCTTTTGATCATTTATTAATTGTGGAATGACTCTTATTTTTATACATTTGACTCAGTTCTCTATATATTGAAGCAATGAGGCCTTTATCAGAGAAAATTGTTTCAAAACTTTTTTTCAGTTGTGATTGCTAAATGTATTTATCGCCATCCTATTTTCCCTCCTGTTTATTCTATTCTCTCCTTACATCCTGTCCTTCCTCAAAAGCGTTTTACTTCTGACTACCCCCTTCCTCAATCTACTCTTCCTTTTATGAACTCCTCCCCACACCCACTTGCCCTCTTCCCCTTCTACTTTCCTTTAGGGAAAGACAGATTTCTGTACCGAATTGAGTATTGTTATTCCTTCTCTGAGCCAATTCTGATGAAAGTATAGTTCACCCACATACTCCAACATGATATGATATAAAGAGAGGTGTGTTTACTTGTCTTCTGGCCTGTGTTCTGGTCATGAGTGACTCAAATACTCTTTTCTGCCCTGGAACTTTGATGAGGGTCCCTGATCCACTTTGGCTACAGGCTCTGGTGTGCTCCTCCTTGCCCTAGGACTCCCAGGATTATGATTCAGATCTAAGTATGGACAGTAAAACAGAGTCCTGCACCCCAAAGTCATCCAAGAGACCCCTATGATCTCTTTCTGATCAGTTGATTGACCCCCCACACACACACACCACCTGTGGGCTGAAAGTTTCAAAAGCAGTCATTGCCACTGCTGATTCAGTGGCTCCCAAGGCCTGCTCCTGGTTTACTGAGGCCAGGTCTGTGGTGATCCACTATCCCCCAACTTCAATAGACCTTTCCTGCTGACCTTGTAAGTTGTCTTTGGCTGAAACTATTATTTCACCCAGTCCTTTTGTGGGTTCTACTGCTCCAGGAATTGTTTTATGGCCTTATTTAAAGGTATTTGTTGGGGTTTGGGGAAGAGCCCAGGCAAGTCACTTTCTTTTCTATGCTATTTTGGCTCTGCCTCTGTATAGCTAGCATTTTTAGAACAATATTGAATAATAGTAGTGACAATGAGCATCCTTGCCTCACCTTTTATCTTATTGGAAAGGCTTCTTGATATTTTCCATTACAGATAATGCTTGCTGATGGTATCAGAAAGATACTACTTATACTTTTAAGAAAAACTTCATTTATTCTTAGGCTTTCTTGTGTTTTCAATAGGATTGAGTTTATTTGTCAAGAAGCTTTTTCTGCATTTATTCAGATAACCATATTATTTTTTTGCTTTTATTATTGATATGATCAATTATGCTGATAACATTACTAATATTCCTGGTATAAAAATTTTTAACAATTAAAAGCCCTATATTCCTGATATAAAATCCAACTGTTCATAATGTATGATTCTTGTGATATATTGCTATAATTACCTTGTGAGTATTTCATTGAAATATTTTGCATCAATATTTATTAGGGAAGTTGGTTTATAGTTTTCTTTCTCTGCTTTTGCTCTTGCTGATTTAAATACCAAAGCTATATTTGTGTCATTAAATGAATTTAGTAGGATTTTTTCTTTGCCTATTGTTCCAAATAGTTTATGTAGTGTTGTAATTCATTATCCTTTAAATGTTTGATAGAATTCACTGGTGAATCCACCTGTTCCTGTTGATTTCTTTTTCCTTAGGGAGCTCTTTATTGACTTGTTCAAGTTATTTTTTATTCTAAGATAAGTTTATATATGTATTCTATTTCCCCTTCTATAAACCTGAGAAATTCATTTTTTTCTTAATATTGATCCATTTCATTTATATGGTTAAATATATTGCCATATAATTGGGCAAAATAGCTTATAATAATTGATTTAATTTCCTCTCCCCTGCTGGTGAAATTGTCTTTTTTATTTTTGATGCTGGTGTTTTGGTTTTCATCTTTTTTTAAAGAAAATCAAAATAATTTATTACTTATTTTATAGGGGTTCCCCCCATAAAAGCAGCTTATAGCTTTATTTATTAGTTCAATGGTTTTCTTACTTTCTGTTTTTTCCCTTTTTTGACACTTAGAAATTCCAATTTGATATTTGAGTATTTTTACTTTGTTCTTTTTTTCTAATTTTGTGTGTTTCATTATTTCATCTATTCTTTAATTTAATTCATGTATTTAGAGATTTAAATTTTCCCTAAGTACTCCTTTAATTACATTCCCATAAGTTTTAGTATATTTTCTGATTGTTGAAATTCCATTTAGTGAAATAATTTATTGTTTTTATGACTTGTTCTTTGAACCACTCAGTGTTTAGGATCAGATTATTTAGTTTCTGTTTAATTGTTAATCTATGTTTCCATGGCCCTTTATCGAATATAATTATTATTATATTATGGTCTGAAAATAATGCATTTAATATTTCTGCTGTTCTGCTTTTGATTGTGAGGTTTTTATGCTCTAATACATATTCCATTTTTGTGAAATTATGTATACCTGAGGAAAAAAAAAAAGCATAGTCTTTTTTATTTCCATTCAATTTTCTCCAGAGATTTTTCATATCTGGCTTTTCAAAAATTCTATTTATCTTCTTATTTCTCTTTTATGATTACATTGATCTTGTACTGAGTACTACTCACTAGTATACTTTTACTATTTGATCCTGCAACTCGTTCAACTTTTCCTTTAAAAAATTGGAGACAGGGGCAGCTAGGTGGTGCAGTAGATAGAGCACCATCCCTGGAGTCAGGAGGACCTAAGTTCAAATCCAGCCTCAGACACTTGACACTTCCTAGCTGTGTGACCCTGGGAAAATCACTTAACCCCAATTGCCTCACCAAAAGAAATGGATACAACATCATTTAATACATATATGGTTAGTATTGTTATTACTTCATGGTCTATGTTGTTGTACAGTTGTTTTATAGTTATTTCTAACTCGTCTTGACACCATTAGGGGTTTTCATGGCAAATATATTGAAGTGGTTTGCCATTTCCTTTTCCAGCTCATTTGAGAAGAGAGGAAACTTAAGAAAACAGTTAAGTGACTTGTTCCTGGTTACATAGCTAGTAAGTGCTTGAAGCCAGATTTGAACTCAGAAAAATTACTCCAGGCCTAGTATTCTAATCATTGTGCCTAATAGCTTCCTATTTTCAATGTTACCTTTCAGAAAATTATTATTTGCCTGCTCATCTCATTTCATTGTGTCTATTTTTGTTTTTCTTTTATCTGAGCTCATGATTTCTTCCTTTTTTAAACCTCATTTGAAGCATAGATTTTGCTCTAGCCCCTTATTTTTATTCTGTGTATGTGTCTGTCTGCTTCAAGTATGATTTTTGTAAACAATGTATTGCTAGATTCCAGTTCTTAATCAATTCTATTATATACTTTTGTTTTATGGACAAGTTCATCCCATTCACATTCAGAGTTACTATTTCTAATTATGTATTTTCATTCATTCTAGGTTCCTCTATTTATCCTTCTCTCTCCCTTTTCACCTTGTCCTTCTTCAAAAGTCTGGTTTGCTTCTGACCAGTAAGTCCTTTAACTCATCCTTTCTTCTCTTATTCCCTTACCCTCCTATTTTCTTGTAGGGTAAGACAGATTTCCATATCCAACTGAGTGTGTATGTTATTCCTGCTTTTTGGCCAATTCTGATAAGGGTAACATTCAAGCCTTGTCCCTGACACCCATTATTTTCCTGTGCTTTGTAAAAGTTCTTCCTTTCACATCTTTTATGTGTCATATTTTCCCCTGTACTTCTTCTTAATATCTCCTTCTCCCAATGCATCCCCTTTTCTCATTTTTTCTTTCTTTCCTAAAAATCATCTTATCATAGGCAACACATATCCATGCTCTCTTTCTATGTAGAATCCTTCAAATTTCCCTAATAATAGTAAAATTCTTTGGAGTTAAAAATATCATCTTTAGGAATGTTAAAATTTTAACTTTATTGATTCCTGTAAAAATTCTTTCATGCTTACTTTTATGCTTCTCTTGAATACTATATTTGAAAGTCAAATTTCCTATTCAACTTAAGTCTTTTCATCAAAAATGAAAGGATGTCTTCCATTTTATTAAATATCTTTTTTTTCTCCCTGAAGGATTTTACATAGGTATAATATGGTTAGGTTATTCATTGTTGTGATCTAGTTCCTTTGCACTTCAGCATATCATATTCCAAACCCTTTGCTCATTTAAGGTGGAAGGTGCTAAATCTTGTGTTATCCTGACTGTGACTCCATGATATTTTACTAGTTTCTTCCTGGCTGCTAGCAACATTTTCTTCTTCATCTGAGAGCTTTGGAATTTGCCTATAATATACTTGGAAGTTTTCAGTTTGAGATCTCTTTCATAAAGTGATTGCTGGATTCTTAAAATTTTTATTTTATTTTCTGGTTTTAAGATGTTAGGGCAGTTTTCTTCAAAAATTTCTTAAAATATGATGTCTAGGCTCTTTTTTGATCATGACTTTAAGCAGTCTATTAATTCTTACATTATCTCTTTTTGATCTCTTATTCAGGTCCATCATTTTTCTAAGGAGACATTTCACATTTTCTTTTTTTTTTTTATCTTTTGACTTTTTCTTTTTGTTTCATGTTATCTCTTAGAGTTTCTTGGTGTCTCAAACTACCACTTGCCCAATCTAACTTTTAAGGAATCATTTTCTTCAGGAAGCTTTTATATCTCTTTTTTTGTTTGTCCAATTCTACTTTTTTCCCCATTTCCTTCCTTTAACCTTACATATTCTTTGAATTTATAAAATCAATGTAAAACTGAGTATAAAAGAAAATATATTTATAAAGACCATTTGCTAAATCTTAATCATTAATGCCAACAAAAGTTACATCACTCTGTTGATTGCTAAATTTTTAATAAATAAGTTTTAATCATTTAATCTTTCTCCTTTAACATTTTCATTAAACTTTCTCTACATCACCAGTGCTTAAAATATTCTTGAGAATCATTAAACAGTTTATTTTAAACAAGAACTTTATTGAAAAAACATGATATTTGACTTGAAGGGAAAACTATGTAGGGTCAACTTCTTCATAGTAACTTATCTATACAGAGAAATAGAGATTGTGCTACATGTAACAGCTTTATACAAAAAAAGTCATAAGAACATTCTTGATTTTACAATAATAAAATAAAAATGTTGAAATTATCCAATGAAATAAGGCAGGCAAATATTTATTGTTGGTTATATTGTTGTGGTTATTGTTGAACAGTGAGAGCAAAATAATTTTCTGGAAAATAAAGTTCAAAGCTGAATGACCATACCACTAATAGTTCTCTAGGCAGTGTACTTAATTACATTAAAATAAAATAAAACAAAAATTTCATTTGAAAATGGAGTGAGAGAAAGGCCCAGATTCATCTATCGATTAAAGGGAGAGCACTTCTTTAGCTCCACTCTCCACCAAAGTCCGCAGGAAAGAGAGCAAGAGCACCAGCCTTGCCCCCTCTTTCTCCCACAAGCAAACGTCATTTCCTGATGCCAAGAAAAGCCACATGTTTACTGTCAGGCACCTTCCCCTCATTTCCTACAGTAAGTCTCCAGCAGGTGGCATTATTCCAATCATTACAGCAAGATAAGTACTACATTATTCCCCTTGAGATACTAAAAGATATTGAGGAAAATTACAGAAGGATTTGGGGGAGGGGAAAGTCCAATAGGCCATAGTCATGCAGAATGAGAAATTATGTAGGGGATGAAATTTTCTCCTGTGGAAGTGATAATCCCATGGCTAAAATCTGTGATTCAACAATGCTTTTTGTTTTTTTCTAAAAAAAAAGTATTTTATTAATCTCTAATTACATGTAAAGATAGTTTTCAACATTTGTTTTCATAAGATTTTTAGTTCCAAATTTTTCTCCCTCCCTCCCTTCCCTCTCCCCTCCCCAAGACAGAAAGCAAACTGATATAGGTTATATATGTACAATCACATTAATCATACTTTTGCATTGACCAAGTTGTAAAAGAAGAATCAGAACACATGGGAAAAAACCTCACAAAAGAAAAAAAAACAGTCAAAAAGTAGAAACAATATTGTTCAGTTTGCATTCGGAATCCACAGTTCTTTTTTCTGAATGTGGAGAACATTTTCCATCAAGAATTCTTTGGAATTGTCTTGGGTCATTCCACTGCAGAGAAGAGCCAAGTCTATCACAGTTGATCATTACACAATGTTGCTGTTACTGTGTACAATGTTCTCCTGGCTATGCTCACCTCACTCAGCATCAGTTCACTTATGTCTTTCCAGGTTTTTCTGAAATCTGCCTGCTCATTATTTCTTACAGCACAATAGTATTCCATTAAATTCATATATGACAATTTGTTCAGCCATTCCCCAATTGTTGGGCATTACCTCAACTTCCAATTCTTTGCTACCACAAAGAGAAGTGCTATAAATATTTTTGTCCATGTGGGTCGTTTCCCCTTTTCTAGGATATCTTTGGGATACAGACCTAGTAGATACACCAAAGTTTTTGAGAGAATCATATAATTAAAAAGGTGAAAGGCATGTCAGGGACTATTATTTGTTCATCTATCCTTTACTTAACGACCTATAATGAAATGACTTGATTTGGAGTATCATGCAGGCATAATCCAAGTGTTTATACATGCTTAAAATTGGGTATATATCACTATACATGTGATCAATGTAATTTTTGTTAAGTGAGCATATGAGTAAAATGATAAACCCTTTATGAATTATTTATAAAATAATTAAGTATTAAAATTAAGCATAGGAGATTGAGAGAAAAGGTTTTCTCATCTGTAATATGAGAAAGTTGGACTAGATGATATTTGAGGTACATTTGAGCTCTAAAAGTCCAAGAATCATTGACTTGGGAATTCAGTGTATTTAAATGTCACTGACACCAAGTAAAAACATGATAGAAATCAGCATACTCATTTAAAGAAGAAGCAACATAAATTCATTCTAAAATTTATCTCTCAGAGAAAAAGAGATTGCTGTGATATCCTCTTCTAATGGGATTTAATAATGCTAATGCTAATGGTTAGCATAGAATGTTGTGAAAGGGCCAAGACTGGTATTGAAGAGACTTCATATGTATATCTTTTTTTTTAAAGAAAAAGTATCAGGATATGTGATTCTTGATTGTAATTCCAATTCCTTTGCCCTCTGGAATATCATATTCCATGCCCTCCAGTCCTTTACTGTAGAAGCCGCTAGATCTTGTGCTATCCTGACTGGGGCTCCACAGTACTTGACTTCTTTACTTTTGGGCAGCTTGCAATACTTTCTCCTTGACCTGGAATCTCTGGAATTTGGCTATAATATTCCTGGGAGTTTTCCTTTTGGGCTCTCTTTCTGGAAGTGATCGGTGGATTCTTTCAATTTCTATTTTAGCTTCTTCTTCTAGAATTTCAGGGCAATTTTCCCTGAGAATATCTTGGAAGATGATGTCTAAGTTCTTTCCTTGATCATGGTTTTCAGGTAGACCAATAATTATGAATTATCTCTCCTGGATCTATTTTCTAGGTCAACAGTTTTTCCAAGAAGATATTTCACATTGCCCTCTATTTTTTATTTATTTAGATCTGCTTTATTTTGTCTTGGTTTCTCATAAAGTCACTAGCATCCATTTGTTCAATCCTAATTCTTAGGCAATTAGAGAGCTTTTCCATTTGTATTTTCAATGTACCGTTATCATTTTCAAATCAAGGATGGCTTGGAAGGTCTTAAGGAGGGAGCTACTCTGCTGAGACAGGAGTGGAGGCCAACCCCACAGTCACGCTGACACAGGTCCAGTCCAGTTCACTTTTTTCTCATGTCTTTCCTGCATCACCCTCATTTCTCTTTCCATTTCCCCTATACCTCTCTAACTTTATCTTCAAAGTTCTATTTGAGTGCCTCTATGGCCTGAGACCAATTCATATTTTTCTTGGAACCTTTAGATATTGGGGCCCTGACACTGACATCTTCCTCTAAGGGTGTACCTCAATCTTACATGTCACTAAAGAAACTTTGTGGTCCTCACCTTTCTCTGTCTGGTCATCTTTCCTTTCTGTTCCTTGAATTTTAGTTCCTTAAAGTGGGGCACGATTTCCAGGATGCACTATCCTAAGCTTCAAGAGGTCCCAGGGGGTATGATATAAGGAGAATCATGTTCTTCACTCACCTGGCCTGTTCCTTGGTCTGTAGATGACCCCAGAACAATTTGCTAATCAACCAGCTTTGTGTTCTGTGGTTGTCAGCTCCCAAGAGCCTCTGCTCCTCCCCCACCTGGGACACTGCTACTCAACCTACCTCCTGGTTCCCAGCAGGGATAAAAAAAAACCCAAGTTCTACCTCAGCACTAACAAAGACCCCTGTAATCTCCCCCCTTCCAAGGGCTCATCCCTCTCACCAGACTGTGAACTTAGTTCCAGACAACACTGGTACTGCAGTTGATTCAGAGGCTCTGGGGTTCTCTTTCTCTGTTGAAGCTCCTTGGGACTGGATCTGTGTCAGCATGACTGTGGGGTTGGTCTCCACTCCTGTCTCAGCACAGCAGCTCCCTCCTTCCAACCTTCCAAGCCATCCTTGGTTGGAAAATTATCTTGGCACATGCTTCTGTGGATTTTGCTGCTCCAGTAATTGCCCTATGGCACCATTTGGATGTTTTTTGGAGAGGTTTTGTAGTGAGTTTGAGAGCTCACTGCCTTTCCTCTGCCCCACAGAAAAAGTACCTTCAATTCAGGCTCTACTAGTTCTTTCTCTGGAGTTGGGCAGCACCTTCCATATCTATTTCTAGCTCTAGCAATGGTTAAGTATTCAAACTTTGATAAACCTTTATACTTGTCTGTGGCTCTTCTTCTGCAAATGGGGATATATATATATATATATGTATATATGTGTGTGTGTGTGTGTGTGTGTATAAAATGGAGATAATAATCCTACTGTAGTATAATAAAAGTAGTTGATACACATACATATATACATATTTATGCAGTATATGATAGAGATAGATAGATCAGGTATCATATGTTTATGTGCATGTGGAATTACACACTTATAAGGTTTACAAAGTGTTTCACATATCTCATTTGTTTTCTGAAGGAGCCCTTTGATGTGGTTGCTCTTATCCTTATTTTATAGAAGAGGAACCTGAAGCTGAGAGAGTTTAATTGCCTTGACTAGAGTCACCCAGCTAGTAAGTTGTTGATAGTGAGCTGTCTTTGGATTCAGGAACACCTAGGAGCAAGCCCTATCTCAGAGGGATAATGGCTGAGTGATTCTAGGTATGTCAAAACTTCTAATGCCCCAAGCATTTCTCTAAATCTATATGTACCTCAGAAGGTAGCAGTCTAAATTGATAGAAAGAGTTCCTGATTAAGAGAGTTCCAACAATGAGATCACAGTTCTAGTTTAAAAAAAATCTCAGCTCTAAGAAATGAGATAATACAGGGTGAAAACACTTTGATAAGTATACGAGTTGCAAAATATGCAAGGTAATCCGGTTAATTATAAAGGAATCTCTCTTAACTATGTCAAAGAGCTAAAGGACTGTTCATACCCTCTGACCAAGTGGTACCACTGCTAGGTTTGTATCCCAAAAAGATCATAGAAGAGGGGAAAGGACCCACATGTACAAAAATATTTATAGCAGCTCTCTTTCTGGTAGTAAAGAGTTGGAAATTGAGGGAATGTCCTTCAACTGAGGAATGGCTAAACAAGTTGTGGTATATGAATGTAATGGAATGCTATTGTGCCGGAAGAAACAATGAGCAGGAGTTCAGAGCAACCTGGAAGGCCTTATATGAACTGATGCTGACTGAGAGGAGGAGAACTAGGAGAACATTGCACAAAGTAACAGCAACATTGTGTGATGAACAATGGTGATAGACTTGGCTCCTCTCAGCAGTGCAACGATCCAAGACAATTCCAAAGAACTCATGATAGAGAGTGTTTTCAATATCTAGAAAGAAACCTGTGGATTATGAATGCAGATGGAAACATACTATTTATACTTTTGGGCTGGTTTATTTTCCTTCTTTTTTGAGCTTTTTCGCTTGTGCTCTGATTATCCTTTCACAAGATGACCAATGCAGAAATATGTTTAATGTGACTACACATATATAATCTATATCAGATTGCTTTCCATCTTGGGGAGGGGGGAGAGAAGGGAGGGTAGGAGAAAAATTTGGAACTAAAAATCCCATGAAAACAAATGTTGAAAACTATCCTTATATGTAACTGGAAATAATAAAATACTTTTACTTATTAAAATAAATAAACAAATAAATAAACAAATAAATAAGTGAATGAATGAATAAATAAATAAGCACACAAACAAACAAACGAATGAATAAATAAAAAAAGAAAGGGGCCTCTCTTTGCATGCACATATGCAAAAAAAAAAAACTGCTTTGTCTTCTTGGGTGCCATTAATGAGGCTGGTGGATGCACTTTCTCTATCATGCACAGTGGAGACCCTTTGGGAGACCCTTGGAAGAGACTGTATTTTTAGGATATTGCTTCCTTTCCTGACTGTCCCTCTCTATCCTGAAGGGAAACCTATGTCATTTCTGCTTGGTATCCATATTCACTGAATGTGTGTCATCTTTTGTGTTTCCACATTTTATTTCTTGTTTACCCAGTAGAATGAGGCTGGACTGCTAGTGTTGTGACACCTCAGGATTCAAATGTCATGAATGGTTTTTGACATATGACAAATGTCATATTACAGCCTAACTAAATGTCTGGTTTTAGTAGCTAGTTGATTTTTTTAAAGAAAGTTAAAAACCTCATGGGTAAAATTATCCCACATTGGCTGAGTCACCCTCTTCATGTCAGGTGCTTGTCAGTGTGTGAAGTGTTCCATATTCTATAGCTAAAACTGGCTGTGTTCCTTCCTTTGGCATCAGAAAAGTCGTTTCATATCATATCATAACTCTACTTTGAAGAAATACTGTTTGTAAATAGATGCAGAAGGTTAATTTGAAGGGAATAGAAAAGTGTGCTGTAGAGAATGAGAGTTTAGAACAGAGTAAAAAAAACCACATCTACATTGTATTATCTATCTCTAATAGCCTCTTTTCACTCTAAAATAATAGGAAAAGGAACATTTATTTATTAATCCCTGTGGGTTTGAATTGGTCTATTTAAAGCAACACACCTCAGTTGGATTCTTTATTTGAAGGTATATGTTGCCTGTATGAAAAGCAAATAACCTAGTTCCAAGCTTAACTCTTTGGATCTTTCTTCTCCCCACAAGCCCTCCTCTGCAAAATCTCCACTAGTAAAAGTTCTTATCACATAGGCAGTAAGTAACACAGAGTTGAAATCATTCCAGCCTTGTTTCCATTCCTATTAAAATGATTGACTTTCATTGGGAGAGTTAGATGTTGAAATAGTGAGAAGGCCTGTTTGGAGGCTCTGTTAAATCATGACTATTTTCCTACTCCAAATTTATGTAAACAACCACCATGAAATTTGGAGCAAGAGATAGGAATAATACTGTTTAGAATATAGAATAAAACTTCAGTCTAAATGCATCTTGGAGAACTCTTCACCTACTGTTTCTCAAACTAATTTGGCCACAGAATACTTTTGAAGTTAACATATTGACAGAACTCATAAATACAAAACTATCTGTTCAAGACTACAGCAAATGGTGATTGAAGGTCCAGTTCTATTTTCCAGGGCCAGTTATTACATACAAAGAAATCTTTGACAATAACAAAATTGGGGCAACTGGTTGGCACAGTGAACTGAGCACTGGGCCTAGAGTTAGGGAGATACGAAGTCAAATATGACCTCAGATTAATTATTACCTGTGCAACACTGGACATGTCATTTATTGATTGCTTCAATTTCGTCAACAGTAAAATGGTGATAATAATAGCACCTTCCTCCCAATGTTCTTGTGATGATCAAATGAAATTGTATTTGTACAGTGCTTAGCCCAGTGACTAATAAATAATAGAAACAATAAATGTTGCTTGCCTGCCTGCCTTCCTTCCTTTCTACCTTCCCTCCTTCCTTCCTTCCTTGTCTCCTTCCTTCTTTCTTTCCTTCCGTCCTTCCTTCTTTTTCCCATGACGATATACTCTCTCCATTCCTTAACATCTTTACATCATTCTTGTATTTGGATGAGTGACCATAAGATCATAGATGAAGATTTCAAAAAGACCTCAGACTTCTTCTAGTATAAGCCTTTTTTTTTTTAATTTTAGTGAGGCAATTGGGGGTAAGTGACTTGCCGAGGGTCACATAGCTAGTAAGTGTCAAGTGTCTGAGGCCGGATCTGAACTCAGGTACTCCTGACTCCAGGACCAGTGCTCTATCCACTGCGCCACCTTGCTGCCCCCTAGTATAAGCCATTACTCTAAACTAAAGCCCAGGAAAATTGACTTGTCCAGTGTCACTTAATAGGTAGTAATCATCAAAGGCAATATATGAAATATATTCCTATGTCAATGGATATCATGTTGTTTGTTTTTCCCAATGTAGGGAAGGAGAAATATCATATATGAAAGAGATGCAGGATATTTATGGGGAAGAAAAAAGAGAGGAAAATGTCTTTTGTCTCAGAATTTGCCTTTCTTGAACCTGGGGTGGGAGTTAGTGTTGAAAGAAACCTGTGGTATCATCTGAATCAAACTTTCTGCTAAGTCAAAAGCAGAGGGAGATGTCTCTTCTAGATGTCTTAGAGAAAAGATTCTTAAACTGTAGATTTTGACCCCATATGGAGTTTCAAAACCGCATGTGAGCATTGCAAAAATTTGTCAGTAAATGGTTGGTTTGTTATACCTGTTTCATAAACCTATATTTCTGAGGTCACATATAAATTTCTTGGGCAAACAAGGGTTGTAAGTCAAAAAAGTTTAAGAAGCTATGTCTTAGAGGATGTAGATATGTCCAAAGTACACTCCGTTTTTCCCATCAGGCAATTTGCCAGGCTCTCATGGGACATTTTGGGAAAATGTTGATCTTTTCCAACCCCAACATTTTACAGGCAAAATTTGTAGTTTCAAAAAGTCATGACCTCTTGCAAGTCACACAATGAGTTGTAGGATTATTGGGCACTAGAATCAATAACTCATGACTTAACTCATTATTATTTATTAATTTTTTCAATCATGCTTTTCTCCAAATTTATATCCTTAGGTGGAAACAAGCTTCACCAGTTTTTCATGATAGTCAAATTATTTGAATATTTTGTACTAGAATTAAACTTTCCCCATTAATTAATGTTAAAAACTAGCTAGCAGAATTATAGCCTTTATTTGTGAGACCAAATTTGCCAAAGGGTCCCCTTGCCCAAACATTGACCCCAGAGGCATCTTAGACAAGAAGCATTATGTTCTTCCTCTCTTGGCTCATATATACAGGGTTTAAAGGTAGATGGTAGTTTAATGCCTGTGTAATTAAAAAAAATATACTAATTCACTAAACAGAATTTCAAGAAAATAAGTACAGCATCAGATAGAGAGATGGCCAACACCTCCTTCAGTCTCTTCTGGATAGGTTTCACTGCAAGCAAAAACAGAATGATAACATTTTCTCCCATTAGATGAGCAGCACCTGTACACCACTATGGCATTTGCAGAATATATATTGAAATAACAACAGGATACATGATGATGAAAAAGACATTATAAACAGGATGTCTTCTTTTGTAGAAGCTTGAAACAATTCAGTTCAAAATAATACTCATTTATATAATACCTGTTTTATAAATGATACTGTTCTTAGCCCTGGAGACAAAGACAAAATATAAAATCATTGTTCCCTCTAGGAGCTTACCTTCAAATAGCTGTAGCAATATAATCAGACAACCTAAAACTTTCTGAAATGTTAACTTTTGGAATGTTGACTATGAGATATGTGATTTTAAAAACCAAGAAAAGTACATAATATTTTAAAAACAGCCTGAAAAAATAAAAGTGATTATTCTAACAGAAACTCATTAGTACATAAATGTACTCATAAATAAAACTTTAAAAATTTAATCTTTTTTGAGTTGAGTCCTAACAAATGGTTATATTTTTCAATGTCTCTCCTGTGAGTCAATTATTCTCATAAGATGATAGGATTTTCCATTGAATAAAATGAAAAGGAAACTTGAGACCATCTCTCCATACCTCCTGATCTTTTAGAAGTGGAAACTGAAGCCCAGAAAGATTAAATAACTTGACTAAAATTACATGGATCATAAGAGGTAGCACTCAAAATCTTACCCATATGCTCTGCCACCAAATGTCTCCTTACTGTGTGATGGTGTTAGACCATGTTGCTAATTCCATTGTTTCTCATTTGTACCTAACTGTCATTAAATCCATGCCTATTTTCATAGATGTAGATCCAGGAATCAGTGGAAAAGACTTTGTAAGATGGTTGACACGTGTGGATTTTAAGACAGAAAGAATACAGTTAAGGTTCTATTCTGCCCTGACTGACCTTCATTTGATTTCAGTAAGAAATTCCACATTCTAACTTCTCATTGGTTCTCTTTTCTCATCTGTAAAATGAGGACAAAGGCATAGTCTTGGTGAATGCTGAGGTCCTTTCTACCTACAATCGTATGATCTATATGTTGTAAATTTTAAACTAAGAGATCTCTAAGTTTCTTCAAATCTAATGGTCTAATATGTTATGACTATATGATCAAAATTCAATTTTCCTGAATAATGGTAGTTTTATCTATTCCCATTATTATTAAGCCGCTACTTTCAATAGTCAGATTGGGTTTAAGAGCACGTCGCAGTATACATCAGACTCATATATAAACTAGGAAAACAAATGAACAAACAAAACAATTATTGGAGATGATCAACAGAGAGCTTTAGGTTTGAGGAGGATATGGAAAGACTACAAAAAAAAACAGGGAAGTTAAAAAATAGAAATGAAGGAGAGAGTTCCAGACTTGGGAGTAGCCTGGGAAAACACTCTCATATGTATGAGAAACATAAAGGAGACCTGTGTTACTGAATTACAGTGTATGTAGATGGAGCAAAGTATAAAAATCCATCTGGAAAAGTAAGAAAGAGCTAGGTTATAAAGCTAAAACTGAAGAGAGCATTTTATGTTTGATCTTGGAGGTAATAAGGGACCACTGGATTTTATTGAATGTGCAGAGGGGTGACAGGGTCAGGCTAATATTTAAGGAGAATCATCTTGACAGCTGAGGTTTTTTTACATACAAGAATGGGCAGATATTTGAGGCAGAGAACCAATCAGCATCTTGTAAAGGTGTGAGGTAAGGAGATACTAAACTGGAGTAGTGTAGTATGAGAAATAATAAAGGGTATGCGCAAGACATTAAACAAAAATATGAATAAGAGGTCTTGACAACTGATTTGATATGTGCTTGATAGGGGCAGCTAGGTGGCACAGTGGATAAAACACTGGCCCTGGATTCAGGAGGACCTGAGCTCAAATCCGATCTCAGACACTTGACACTTACTAGCTGTATGACCCTGGGAAAGTCACTTAACCCTCATTGCCCTGCAAAAAAAAAATAATTAAAAAAAATGATATATGCTTGATACAGGGGCGGGGGGGGGCAGAGTAAGAGAGAGGATGAAACCTAGGCTTTGAGCATGGGTGAAAAGGAAGATACTATTGCCCCTTATGACAAACATAAAAAGTTAGAAGAGGGGAAGATTTATGGGGAAAGATAAATAATTCAGTTTTGAACATATTGAGTTAAAAATGTCAATGGAAAACTTGACTTAAGATGTCTCAGACAATGAAAGTTCTCCTCTGGGATAAACATGTATAGCTCATTATTTTTACCCTAAAGTTCTTACACAATTGATTCTTGGGTAGTAGATTGACATTATGAAGGTTCTTTTTTAAGAAGATTAATCTAGCCATGTCCTTGGAATTTAAAGGTTCAAAGAACATATATGATGATGATCTGAAAGTTGGATAAAATAATGTTTTCAAATAGTCACAGGCTTTACAAAAAGGCCCTGTAATATATTAACAATCATTCACAACAAAATCAGATCACATTGTTAAACTATCAGAGACATTTAAACCAAAGACTACAATGATAGCTAAATAGATATTTGTTGGATTTCCAAGGGGACTCAAAATACTATCTATAGCTCAGTGGTTATTGATTGAGTCCAGACTTATGCTACAGACATAAAATTTGGAAATGCTGAAGTAACAAGAAAAGAAACTCTGGTATGGAGTTCTCCTTAATTGGCTGTTTTTAACCAAAAGCTGAATGATCACTGCTTGGATATATGTAAAAGGGATTATTCACATTCAGGTACATATTGAATTAGATGGTCCTAGAATCAATTTCTATTTCAGACAAACTGGAAACTGTGGACCACTGAATGTAAGAAAAGGTAGAATTTTTTTTGAAAGATATATAGTATGTCTCATGGTGATATACATAAATTGAATAGGAAGTGTTGTCAGCAAATCCTCTAGAGAAGTGAAATAAAAAGACAGTCCTTGGAATTGCTTGATTGGGTTTGCATTCTCACAATGACAAATGCAATTTGAATACCCAGCTTCTTTGTCAAGCATATCAATGACATTCATTCATAAGATTAGTGTGTAGAATAGGACAACAAATGCTCTCTTTCCAAATTCTTATGGATACAATGCATTTGTAACTTTAGAATTTTAATAAAGAAATTAGGAAACCCCTTCTGTCTCAATGAAAGTGGTAACTGAATGAATAATGGGAAGCATTTATATTGAATATTCTTTCAATTCCATAAACTTCTACAAACCCTCTTTTTGGCAGTTGGAGATAAACTGATGCTTGCTATTCTCCAAAGGGATTTTCTTTTGGCCATCATTTTTCTCACTGCCTTTGCTCTCCTTTCAATGTTACAAAAATAAAAACCATGGAAATCTCAGATGGGTTTGTTCTTCTACTATATAAGACTGTGCTCATCTAGGAATTCATTACACAATAGCCTCACACTGGGAGCATTTCCTTAACTCAGGGATTCTCTTGTTTTCTTATTTTCTTTTCAACAACTCCTAGAGGTTTCAATCATCATTATACATCTAGGATAAACATACGTCCTGGGAGATAAGACTCTATTCAAAACATCTCTCTTTTAAAAAATAAAATGTCATTTTTGGCACTTCCCCAATTTATCTGTGTAGCTATGTCTTGTTTGTGAAGTTTGGCTTTGTGACATTTACAATGGTGATGCCCTCTAAAGGCCCAAGAACCATCATAGAGTTCTTTCCAAAAATGGCCTGGGAATAAGCTCTTGTGTTTTGGAGCTATGTCCTTAAGCCACAGATACACTTAAATATCAGATGCTGATACCCTCAAATCCTAAAATTAAAAAAAAATTATCCTATCCCTCCAAAAAATAGTCAAATATTCTTCCCTTTAATGATTTTTTCTTTAGCATCTAAAAATAACAACAACAAACTCTTAAATATGGCATATTTTATGGAATTATTCAATTAAAAAATGAAAAATAGCTTCATCTTTCTAGAAGACTAGAAAAAATATATATGTATGTATGTTTACACAAACTCCCTTTTTAAAAATAAGCCATTTAGTGTTTCACAGACAAGGAATTCCATCACTCATCTCTCACCTCCCAGTTCTGTACCTTGAAGAAACCATCCTCCCCATAACCCTGGAAAATTTAACTTCTTCACTAGCCCACACAGTCCCTACTTTTCTTCCCCACTCAGCTCAAATTCCCTTTCCAGGAGGAAGCCTATCCTGATACCTACCAGTATAGCATAGTGTATATAGTATAGTGACCTTCCCTCACAAATTATACTGTATTTTTATATGTTTAATTCTTTAAAAATATGTATTTTAATGCCAATAGAATATAAGCTACTTTTGGATAGTCATGATTTGATATCTTTCTTTTGTTCCTTACTGCCCAGTTATACTGCATGGGAGTTAGTATGTGCTTAATAAATCCTTGTTGAATAAATTAATGAATTTGTTAAAGCTGTTGTGTTATACTGAACACTTATTAAAACGGTATGTTCTAATTTTCTTAAGATATAGTTCATTGGAATAAAAAAAAATCCTCCCACACTACACATATACAATCCTCATATGCTATTCTCTTTCATTGTTTTTTGTATGTTCAAATGTTCATGCTTATTGATGCTTTCAAATTCATAATAAAAAAGGAAATTTCTAAAAAAAAAAGATATAGTTCATTGGGCTTAGAAAAGAAAAGTATGACATGTTAATAAGTGATGGTAGTGTCCATGCTCCAAAATAAGTAAAAAAGCATTTACTGTTTGCTATATGTGACATTGAAGAGTTTATGTTCTGGTTCAGGTTTTTCCTGAAAATGTCAGATCCAGGGGCAGCTAGGTGGTGCAGTGGATAGAGCACTGCCCCTGGAGTCAGGAGTACCTGAGTTCAAATCCGGCCTCAGACGCTTGACACCAGCTGTGTGACCCTAGACAAGTCACAACCCCAATTGCCTCACCAAAAAAAAATAAAATAAATGTCAGATCCAGTAGGAACTCACCAATGGCAGAATGCATCCTTTTGCTCCACAAAATCCTCCATCAGGACAAAGATGTTGTTTTTTTTCCTTTACCTCTGTACCTGCCTTCTACCATTGGTGAGTTCCTACTGGATCTGACATAATAATAGGAGCAATTATTGTTGTTGTTGTTATTATTATTATTATTTTAAATATGTACTACATAGTGTTCACCTTGATTTTTGCAATTATTTCAACAACCTAGTTAAGTGGTTTCTTCAATTAAAATGAATGTTCTCCTGAAGGAGGCTTATACACTGTAATACTATAAGCAATGGAACAATGGACCTGATGAAAATCCTCAGTGGATTCAACTTTGTCCTAATATTGCCAGGCATCCAAAGATATGCCAACAATTGGTCAACAATAACTAGAGGAACATTGGCTCATCAGCATTCAGTTCCTCAGACAGTGGGAAAGAAATAGAAAAGAAAAATAAATGGAATATAGTATCTAAAGAAGGTTGAGTAGGAGAAATCATTAGAAAGCTTTGAGGGGGAGTTGCTATATAATATACTTACCTGAGCTGTCTAAAAGTCTATATCTCATGTTCTATTTTTCAAATGGATAATAACTTGTTCAAGTACTATAATGTGTATGACAGAATTTTACCTATGACTTCCAGAGATCATAGCTAAGAAAAAAAAAAGATATAAAGAAGTCTAGAATTAGATAGTTATACTAATGTTGATGTCATAGACTGAAAAAAAAATTCTTGAATGAAGTGACAGGAGTTCAAAACATTATCCCTTATAAAGCGGAGAGGCACTAGACAATTTTAGACAAGAAGTGTTGATGCATGGGGATGAATATGGAAGTGTGTTTTCATCAATAAGATGAAATGCACAGTCTTTTCCACTGGATAAGCTAAAATGATTTTGTAATTCAACATTTTGCACAATGATATAGAAGGGGGGGAAATCACTTTCTGATTGTGTGCTTCATGTTGCAGATAGCCTGGGACTAGATGCTGAAGTCTCTAAAGCAAACACCATTGGGTTTGTCGGATGCCTGTCATCTGTCCAATATAACCACATAGCACCACTGAAGGCAGCCCTGCGCCACCCGAGCATTGCGCCTGTCACTGTGAAAGGTGTTTTGGCAGAGGCTAATTGCAGATCTGTAGTGGAAGCAGATGTAAACACAGTGACAACAGTATACTCTTCATCAGGTATGTCTCCATAAGAAAAAAAATAGCTCTGCAATTAGATCCAAGACACATAGGCTTTATTTTTTTCTTGCATGGACTTTAAAAGTTCTATTTACCTCATGAAATAAAATCACAGATTTAAAGCAGAATGAAATGCTAGCAGTAATCTAGCCCAATAACTTCATTTTACATATCAGGAAACCAAATAACAGGGAGGTGTAGTGATTTGTTGGAAGTCACTTAAGTAAGAATCAGCTAAGACAAGATATAAACCAAGGTCCTTTGATTCTAAATCTGAGGCTCTTTCTACTGGAATGCACTATCTCAGTACATTACTGTATAATCATTGATACCCCTGATGATGACACCAAGTCAAGAAAAGATTAAATTTTATTCAATATGTTGTTTCAAGAGGAATTATGGTATAGTATATAGAGATATCAGAGTCAGGAAGACTTGAAGTACAGGTCCCATTTCGGATACATAGCAGTTGTATCATCCTAAGTGAGTCATTTAACCTCACATTTTCAGTTAACTCTCTAAGACTAAATTTGAGCGAAGGGGCCAGAGAGAGTCAATAAGGATTTCTTAGCAGGACCTCCTTATACCAGTGCAATTACAAACATGGTTTTAAAATATTCTATCTCTTTCAAAAGATACAAATGAGCCTAATTCCAAAACCATTAAAAAAACTTTTAGGTTATTAAACAATAAACCTGTTGTCTGGACAGAAAAATAGCCTAAGAAGAATACTTCATTTCCCAAGGTTTTCAAGAAACTAAGAATACTTTGTATCCATGTTAGTATGTATCTAGGTCCCTTTTGTTATAAACCATATAAGCATACTCATAAGTTCTATAGATGCTGATGAAATGAAGTCCAAGACTAAGTATGAATACCAAATGTTATATAGCAAACAGTGGTGGTCATATTCCTATTTTTAATACAATGAAAGTAACAGGGATGGATAAATAAAAATATCTTCCACCATCCATCTACCTTCTGGCATGTCACAGCCCGATTTTGTAAACCTTCACCATTATCAATTCCACATTTTAGTTATATTAGATCCTTCAGAGATAACTGGAAAATTTGAACATTATCTGGGGAAGGATTTGTTTAATTCTAACTCTTCAACTTACAGGGAAACAGCATACTTTATTGGATATAAATTCAGTCTTAAAGTCAAGAATTCCAGGATTCAAGTGCTACCCCTGATACCTGCAAGCCTTATTATAGTAGTCATTTAGTTTCTCAGTTACCTCCAGGCAATTCTCTGAGAATCTGGAGTTTCCAGAGAGTTAATGACCTGAGTTTGTGTATAGGAGTTTCCCTCCATTGATTAAATCCCCTATCTAGAGAAGGGCATGAGGGGAAAATCCATTTAGAATGTTAAGTTAATAGCATTTGGATGTAATAGAACACGCACTGGACTAAAAGTGAAAGTGCAATGTGTATTAAGTATCATCTACTATGTTCCTGACACTATACTAGATCTTTGAGATATGGAGACAAAGAAGTCGTGAATTATAATCTTGGCTCGGTCATTAAAACAATTTGTGACACTGGGCAAGTCATTTCATCTTTCTGGGCCTCAGTTGCCTGATTTGTTAAACTGGGATAATAATACATGCCTTACCTGCATCACAGAAATATTGGAAGAATCATCCTGACCTCTTCTCTCTTCCTCATCATCCCAATATCCAATCAGTTGCCAAATCTTGTTAGTTTCCATCTGCACATCTCATGAATCTATGCATTCACAGAGTAGCATTTTGATTCTTTCTGTTCACTAAAACATGTTGTTTCTTCATTAACTGAATAGTTCAAACAAAAGTAATAACATCTCAGATAGTTTTTCCTTTTTCTCTGAAGAAACTATTATAGCTAAAAATGTGGAGTTCATACATCTGAAAGTTTGCAAAATAGAGCAGATCCACCAGGGTTAGCTGTGACATGCTAGAAGGCAAACAGATAAATGGAGGAAAACATTTCTATGTATCTATAGGGATATTATTTTTTAATCCCTATTATTTCCATTATCTCTTGCTTAGGCTACTATAACAGCCCCTATTTGGTCTCCTTGATTCTATCACCATTCTTTAATTCATCTTTCCCATTGTTAAAATAATCTTTACAAACCAAAGATCTAACCATATCCCTCACTTGCTCAAAAGTATTCATTTCCCATCCTTCACCTCCATTGTCTATAAAAGCATACTCCTTACTCTGCTATTTAGGACCCTCCATAGACTGCCTCATTTGTCTTTCTGGATTCATTTTTACTACCCTCTTTTATTATCTCTACATTCCAGTGTACCAACCATTCCCCAAACTCAATGATGAATCTCCATTCTATATGCATTTCTACAAACTTGTTCCTATGACAAGAACATTGTTATTATCTTATTTTTTTCAGAAATCTTGCTTTCCTTCAAGTCTTAACTCAGGTGCCAGTTTTTCCATTACACCTTGGCTAATCCTCTCTAGTGTTCAGTACTTCTTTGATCCTCAGTTTTCCTAAAAATGTGGTTATTTATTTATATGTTATAACCCCAGAATGTAAACTCCCTAAAGGGAGGAATTATTATGATTTTTTAAAAAAATTATCCACAGGGATGTTCACATAGTAGATATAGATAGAATGCATGTTTACTAAATTTAATTGAAATAAAGAAAAATGTAGTCATTGCTACAAATCTGTTTCTTTTCTAAACAGAAAAAAATAATGGCCTCTTAATAGTATAAACCTGTTGTCTCTAGAATATCAGCTATATTCTATTAATGTGTAGTACATAATGTTAAGCATTTTTTCTTATTCTTAAGCTTCACATAACTATTGTCAGTCAACAAATAATTTTTAGATGCTTTTATGTGCCAGTGACTATAGTACATACTAGCAATATAAATGCACAAGTGGTTTACCTTCTGTTTTGCATGACAAGGGCATATACATATACAGCATTATAATAAAGTGAAACAAATACAAGGTAATCAAAAACAAGATAGTTTCTAAAGGAAAACACTAATAGTTGTGGGATTTAGGCAAGGACTTACACAGAAAATGATTCATTATCTGTATCTTAAAGGAAATGGACTCTATGAAGTAGTGAGGGTCAATGAGCAATCTGCAATTATACTGAGTTTCTGAATCAGTGAGGTAGGAAAAATGGTAGTGACTTCAACACAGCTAAGGAAGCTTTGAAGAAAAAAAGGATTGGTTGCAAAGATAATGCGTTCAATTTTAGGATACTGAGTTTTGAGACATTTCCAGGATATCTAAGGGCTGCTAGGTGGTGTGGTAGTTAGATCACTTGGCCTGGAGTCAGGAAGATCTGAGTTCAAATGTGATATCATACTATTAATAATTATTAGTAGACTCTAGGCAAATCATTTAGCTTCTAGTTGCCTCAGTTTCCTTATTCATTAAATGAAAGGAATAATAGCACTTACATCTCAGGATTGTTGAAATGATTAAATGAGATTACTGTAAAGGCTTTAGAAGAGTACCTGGAAGATAAGGTCTATAATAAAGAAAAGTTATTATTATCTTGTTAGAAATGTCCAATAGGCCTGAAGCTGAAGCTCAGCAGAGAAACTAGGGCTAGATAAATATACACACTTATATATGCATATGTACATATGCATATATAAATATATATTACATTAACTATTATCTCTATGCAAATGGCATATATAAACACAAGTAAAAGATGATGTGAAGAGATCAAGAAATTTGAATAGGGAGTTCATGTTGAAAGGCCTTAAATTTCTTAGTAAAGTAGAAGGCAAGATCCCCACATGAGAGTGGGGGAAGAAGCTTGAGAAAATCAATGGTTTGGAATGGCTTTTGATGGGAGGAATAAAAGAACTACTTTGCTGCAGTTTAGAATTGATAAGGGCAGGTAGATGGTGCAGTGGATAGAGCACCGGCCCTGGAGTCAGGAGGACCTGAGTTAAAATCAGGCCTCAGACACTTGACACTTACTAGCTGTGTGACCCTGGGCAAGTAGCTTAATCCCAATTGCCTCACAAAAAAAAACAAAAAAACAAAAAAACAAAAAAAAACCCCCAAAAAACCAAAAACCCAAACCAAAGCAAAACAAAAAACAGAATTGATAGCATTTGTCCTTAGCATATAAATGATCCCCATAATTAATAAAATATCTTCTGACTATGACTGTTTTCAATCAGGAATAACACAGTTCTCAGATGAAAAAAATGGGAAAGTTCATAGTAGGGTGTCATATTTTAGAGTAGAGTGAAAGTAGTACTTCCCCATGTTTCTGGTGGGGAATCCAATTGTCAAGTGTCATCTGTCCTCCTCCAGCAATATTTCAGTCCCTTGTTTCCTAGATAATTCTTTTGGGAAAAAGCATACACACATCCATACACATCCATAATACATATAAAACACATATACACACAAATATATATATATATGCATGTGTATACACACATACACATATTATATACACAAGATAAATGATATGCATTGCATTTGTGTGCATGTATATGTATATGTGTATGTACATATACACATGCACATATATATATATACACACACATATTTCCCCTATTTTCTCCTACACACATGTGTGTTGTATTGAACAGACTTAAATACCATAAAAATAGCAACACTTTGCTCTCTCTGCCATATTTTCCTTTATATTCAATAACTTTATAAAAAAGAATAAATGAATGAAACACATTTATTAAGGGCTAAATATATTCCAATCACTGTTTTAAGAAGAAAACACATGCTGATGGTTTCTAACCTCTAATAATTTACATTATAATAGAATAGAGCCATTAACCCTGAGATGGAGACATTATGGATATTATTATTACTATAGTGTATAGAGAAAATTACAAATTAATCCATTGGTTTATTGGAGGTCATATATTCATTGGTGGATTAGTCCACAGCACAGTACCTGCCACATAATAAATGTTTGTTGATTGATTGGAGTATTGAACTAAAATATATTAGTAGGCATAATTTGGGGTAAAGTAATCTTACCTTCTCTGGAACTTAAAGTTTAAGCAAGTTGCCTAGAATACCAATAGTCAACCCTTTTAGTAAAGATCATATAACTATTAATTTAAGAGGCAGGGCTTACAACCAAGTCTTCTTGGCTATGAGGGTAGTCACTTTTATTTTATTATGTTATTTCTTGTTATATACTTTAAGTAACAAAATGACCTTACTTGCAAATGAACAAGAAAGGTCTACTTATTTCAAGATAGAGTCAATATAAGAAAGACCTGATACAGCAGAAAAGCATAAGGTTATAATCTATTTTAACCAAATTTAAAGAATATTCTTATTATCTATCTACTGACATGCCTACGTAGATGGAAATATTATATGCATTTGTATATATAATAATTTATCACTTAAAGTTGTAATTTACTAATTAGATAACATCTCTGGATCTTACCTTATGAATGTTTGTTTAGGACATAAAGTCCTAAACGGCAAAGAAGGTACAAAAGCTCACTGAAGGAAATTGTTACCTAAAACTCAGAATTAAGTAAATGGAAGCTAATGACTATATGAGAAATAAAGAAACAATAAAACAAAACTAACCATATCAAAAAAATAGTATACAATGTGAAATATTTTATAAAATATTTCATTGGAAAAATAATAGACCTGGAAACTAGATCCAGGAGAGATAAATTTAAAATTACTGGGCTACAAAAAAGTCATTATTTTTTGTTTTGTTTTGTTTTGTTTTGCGGGGCAATGGGGGTTAAATGACTTGCCCAGGGTCACACAGCTAGTAATTGTCAAGTGACTAAGGCAGGATTTGAACTCAGATATTCCTGAATCCAGGGCCGGTGCTTTATCCACTGTGCCACCTATCCGCCCCCAAAAAAGTTATTATTTTAAAAAATCCTCGATATCATTATCTTTCAAAAAATTATCAAGGAAAACTGCCCTGCTATTTGAGAACCAAAGGGTAAAATAGAAATTGAAAGAATCCACTGATCACCTCCTGAAAGAGATTCTGAAATGAAAACTCCCAGGAATACTGTAGCCAAATTCTTGAGTTCAAGGTAAAGTAGAAAATATTATAAGCAGCCGGAAATAAACAATTCAATTACTGTGGAGTCACAGGCAGTATCATGCAAGATTTAGCAGCTTCTACATTAAAGGATCAGAGAGCTTGGAATAAGATATTCCAAGGAGGGCAAAGGAGCAAGAATCATCTATTCAGCAAAACTGAGTATAACCCTTCAGGGGGAAATGAATATTGAAAGAAATAGAGCACTTTCTTTTTTTGAATCATAAAAGTATTTTATTATTTTCTAGTTACATGTAGAGATAGTTTTCCACATGTTTTTATAAAATTTCTAGTTTCAAATTTTTCTCCCTCCCTCCCTTGTATCCCCCCTCCCCAAGACAGCAAGCAATCTGATATAGGTTATATATGTACAATCACATTAAACATATTTCTGTATTTGTCATGCTGTAAAAGAAGAATGAGAGCAAAAGGATAAAACTTCAAAAAACAAAAAAATAGAAATAGTAAGGTTCAATCAAAATAAAGGACTTTCAAATAAAATACTCAAAAGAAACAGAAAAAAATTAAGCAGGAAAGGGAATTCTTAAGGTATTTAATAAGGGGAAAGTATTTACATTCCTACAAGGGAAGATGATACTTGTGATTCATTAAAACTTTCTTATTATTAGGGCAATTGGAAAGAATATATGTAAACAGAGGGAACAGGTGTGAGCTGAATATGAAGGGATCCTATTTAAAATATATAGGTAAGGGTGAGAGGAATTCCCTGGGAGAAAGGGAGAGGTAGAGGTAGAATGAGTTAAATTATTTCCCATAAAAGAGGCAAGGAAAAGGTTTTATTGTGTAGAGGAATATGGAGGACATAGGGAAGACTGATTGAATCCTACTCTCATTAGACTTGGCTCAATGAAGGAATAACATAAATACCCAATTAGGCATAGATATTTATCTGACCCTACAGGAAACTAGGAGGGTAAGGAGATAAGAGAAGAGGAGTCTGGGAGAAGATAGGGTACATTATACGACATGGTCATCAGAAGCAAAACACTTTTGAGGAGTGATAGCGTAAAAGGAGACAGAGAGAATAGATATTAACAATCATAAGTGTGAAAAGAAATTGAACCAAGTTTCTCTGATAAAGGTCTCAATTCTCAAACATATAGAAAAGTGGATCAGATTTATAAAAATAAGAACCATTTTCCAATTGATAAAATATCAAAAGATATGAAGAGTTTGCAGATGAAGTAACCAAAGCTATCTATAGATATATGGAAAAATGCTCTATTGATTAGAGATATGCAAATCAAAACAACTGTGTGGTATCTCATACCTTTCAGATTGGGTAAAGGATAGAGGAGGGGACATGGGGAAAATGAGACATTAATACACTGTTGGAGCTGTGAACTGATTGAACAATTCTATAGAGTAATTTGGAACTATGCCCAATTCCAACTATACCCTTTGACCAAGCAGTATCACTACTAGGTCTATATCCAAAAAGTAGATAAACACAAAAGAAAAAACAACTATATTTATAAAAAGTATTTATTGTAGCTCTTTCTTGGTGGTAAAGAATTGGAAATTGAGAGGATTCCTATCAATTGGGAAATGGCTGATTAAATTGTGATATGTGATTATAATGGAATACTATTGTGCTATAAGAAAAGATGAGCAGGATGCTCTCAGAAAAACCAGGAAAGACTTATATCAGCTGTTTTAAAGTGAAATATACTCTGTAAAAAACAACAGTGGGGCAGCTAGGTGGTGCAATGGTTAGAATACTGGATCTGGAGTCAGGAGGACCTGCGTTCAAATCTGTACTGAAACACTTGACACTTACTAACTGTGTGACCCTAGGCAAGTCACTTAACCCCAATTGCCTCACCAAAAAAAAAAGAGAAAAAAAAAAGCAACAGCAATATTTTAAGATGATCAGACTTAGTGATTCTCAGTAATAGGATTCAAGACAACTCAGAAGGTCTTATGATGAAAAAATGCTTTCCATCCCCAGAGAAAGGATGATGTTGTCTGAATACATATTTCATTTTTTGAGGGTTTGTTGTTTTAGTCTATGTTTTCTTTCATAACATAACTAATAGGGAAATGTTTTACATAACCATATACTTATAACCTATACTAATGTGCTTGCCTTCTCAATGAGAAAAGGAGAGAATTTGGAACTTAAAGTTTTACAAATGAGTGTTAAAAAGTTTTTTTATTGAATTATTTATTTATTTTTTGTGGGTCAATGAGGGTTAAGTGACTTGCCCAAGGTCACACAGCTAGTAAGTGTCAAGTGTCTGAGGTCGGATTTGAACTCAGGTCCTCCTGAATCCAGGGCTGGTGCTTTATCCACTGTGCCATCTAGCTGCCCCCTGTTAAAAAGTTTTACATATAATTGAGGCAAAATAAAATACTAAATAAATTCCAAAAATAATATATTATCTACAAAAAATAAACAACAAAAAATTGTCATTATTAAATGAAAAAAGAAAAAAAAGAATGGAGGTATTTCATGAAATGCAATTGTTTACTTTAAATAGACACAGGATGTAGGATTTGGCCTCAATGTCATAACTCCTCATTAAACTACAGTCACCACCTAATAACAGCCCTACTTTGAGTTTCTTAATATCATAGAAACTACTGACTTTGCCTTTATTGTTTTCATTAATGTCATACCAAATTAAATTGTATTACTACCTTTACATGAATTAAGGATAAACTCTAAGAGCTAATTTCAGTGACTGTCAGGCTACTGGGAGTAATAATGGTCGGGTAGAAAGAATGTAGTCTCAAGAGTCAGCTGGCCAGAACTCTGATTTAATCTTTACCATTAATCAATTATTTTGTTACATGCAGGACAGTATGGCCTTGGACAAATCACCAGCATATGTAATACTTTAATTTCCTGCCATATTAAATGGAAACAACAACTAATTTCTTACCCCAAAGGCTTGTACAAAATAAAATAAGAATGGAAAGAAAGGAAACATTATATGATCATAAGTTACTAACATTAGGTACTTAACCCTAGGTCTTTTCTTTTTAAAGCAATGGAATTATTGCTTCCTTTGTCTCCCCTGCAGTGTCAATGTTTGAAAAATATGTTAAAGTTATGTATATTGTGGCTGATCTATATTGATGAGATTAGATAATTAGATCCTGTCTAATGATACACATTTCCAACTACTTTGTGGATGCTTAGTTTTCCATGAATTTGTGTCTTCCTTGGCATAAGAATGCTGCCTAAAGGCTACATCTGCCCCATTTTCTCTGCTGGGGGCCTCTGCCAGTTGCTCCATAGCAGGTGCTGGAAACTTTTTTAGTCCAACAACCAGGGACTGGATACCACATTCCTGTTGGCTAAGGAAAAGTTAATCAGTGTCTATTATTAGTCAACAGGAAGCCAGGTTTTTTCATAAAGCAGTATTGCTTTTAACACTAAGACACCATAACAATGCTTCTGTCCTTCTCCAAATTTCACATAGTTCTCTCAAAATGAGAAACCTGGATTGGGACATAAGTAATGTGTTCCTATTTTGGCCTATGCACCAGCTCTGAGCAGAGGATGAGGGAGGACTGAGAGAATTATTGGAAGAAAAGAAACAAATCAGGATCCTTTTTCCTATGAGAAAGTTGAGCAGAACCAGTCTGGGTGTACAAATCTGGACAAGTTGGGGTTTGTAGGTTAGAATCATAGAATTTTAGTGCTGGAAGAAACCATTAAAGAATTCCTGATAGAGTCATAAACAGAAAAATGTCCAGAGCTCTTTCTACTATGATACAATTCTCAATCATTATTTAATTTTCTTCACAGGACATTCATTTAAGCTAAAGCAATTGATTAATAGATTGATTTCTTCATTTGCTTATATACATTCATTCATATATCTATTTATCTATTCGTTCATTTATCTACTTATTTATTTATGTATTTATTTGGTGTGCTTGGAGGATGATGTCGGTGGTAAGAGCTAAGACATGATATAGAAGAAGAAGTGCAAAGGTGTCAGGAGACTTCAATTCTAACTCCTTTCTTTCCTTCACCCAACAAGTCACTGGGTTCCCTTAGGAATATCATTTTACTTCTCTGAGCCTCATAACACAAATATAAAATGTGGCTAGTTATATCTTTTCTTCCTGAAAAGGGATGGTAAATGTTGACTAGTTCTAGATGTTTTCTTGAGTTCTTGTCCATCTCTAAGATCTCAGATTCTTTTATTTTAGATTTATTACATTCCTCTTCAATGAACAGAGAAGAGGACATAATAAAGATCAAGATGTATCTTGGATCAAGTGTTTTTCTTTTTTTGTTAAGTGACCTGCCCAGAGTCACACAGCTAGTCAGTGTCAAGTGTCTGAGGCCGGATTTGAACTCAGTTCCTCCTGAATCCAGGGCCGGTGCTTTATCCACTGTGCCACCTAGCTGCCCCCAAGTGTTTTTCTTAATGGGTTTGTAAAGCTGAATTGGTGTTACTGAAAGAACTAGGGAGGACCCAGGAAAGCAGAATGATAGAAATTACACTATAGTAAATAACTACTGTAATCTAGTATATAATAAAGCCAAAGTTCCAAGCTTTTGGAACAAAAACTCATTATTTGACAGAAAGTGCTGGGAAAACTGGAAAACAATATGGCAAAAACTATATATAGATCAACATCTCACACCATATACTAAAATATGGTCAAGACACTCCCAAAGGACTATTGATGAAACATACTATTCACTTCCAAGGAAACAACTGATATTGATGGAACAGCTATTTTTCACATTTCATTTTTTATTTTAATCATTTTTTGTACAAAATGACAAATATGGTAATCCTTTGCATAATTATACATGTATAACCCATAAATGACTGCTTGCCACCTCAGGGAGAAAGGAAAGGAGGGAGGGAAGGACAGATAAAGATTGGAACACAAAACTATAAATAAAAATGTTTATTACATTTAAAATTTAATTTAAGTTAATTTTAAAAATAAAATGTTTGATGTAAACTTGGGGGCAACATTAAGAAAAATGTCATGTCTATGACTAGATCAGTGATTATCTGACTCTACACTAGTTAGACTAGATATAGATTATTGTGTGCAAGCCTATGAACTATATTTTAGGAATTCTTTAATAAGTTGAAAATTGTAACTTATTTTCATATCTAGAATAGTATAGAGCCAATATTCATGGCATATGGAAATTAGCTGAAGGAGCCAGGGCTGTATCACATGGAACAAAAAGAAGATTTAAATCAAACAAGATAGTTGTTTTCATATATTGGAAGGACTGCCATAGTCCATTTGTTTTGCCTGCCACAATAAGGCAAAACTATAGCAATGGAAAGAAATTAAAGAGAGGCAGAAGTAAAGGTAAAGGATTAATGTAAAATATGTTTAATGTTTAAAAAATGTACCTAAAACTTATAACTATTGGAAAGTAGAATGGAGTGTTAGATATTTAGTAGGTTCCCTGTTCCAAGAGTTGTTCATGCAAAGGTGGAAATGACCATTTCTCAAATAAATTCTATTGACAATTCACTATCAAGTATATTGACTGCATGGCCTCTGATGTTCAAGTCTGAAATTTTGTGATTTAGATTCATATTACAAAATTTCTGCCTTTGGTGTTTCAAGTCTCATTAGATGGAAACTCACAATTTAGGGGTTTTAGATATAGCCTTCAGTGTCCCAGTTTTCTCTTTTTTGTTCGTCATACATTGGACAACTGTTTAAATCCCTATCTTCACTTTTTCATACTAAAATTGAGTGACATTATGAAGAAGAGAGAATATAGTAATTAATGTGATATTTATCTAAACAGACAGCAGTTTCAAACTTACTTGGTTGTCCTGTCCCTTTGCTGAACCAGAGACACATTACAGAATAACAGGACCAAATGCACATGCAAATCATTTCCAGAGTTTGGAGACACTTCAGGTATTTAAAATGAGGAATATAAATTGCTTGTATTTGATGTATTGCAGATTCTTTTGGGAAGACAGATGAACGGGAACCTCTCACCAATGCAGTTAGGAGCGATTCGGCTGTCATTGGAGGTAATCCATTTCTCATCACTGAAAGCAATAACAAGTAAATCAGGCTGATACCAAGGGATATGAGACTCCTGAAAGTTAGGAAGAGGTTGTGTTTAATGTTCTTCTTTTGAATACATCTGACTTTCCACATGCAGAGGTTATAATGTCTTAGACTCTACCTACAGATGCTTATGTGCACTGTGAAGAATGATCAAAGGAAACTATCTCTCATAATATTAACAGATCTACCAAATTTCCCCCATGCTCATCCATCATGCAGATGGGCACAGACACAACAGCTGGAGTGTTTACATTTAGATGGGCATACTGTAACCTGTTCTTCTCATCCAGTTGTCAATTTTCCTAAAGCAAAACAAAGCAAACTCATAAAGCTGCACACAAGGAAGAGCCATGTTGGAGCAGACAGATGGGTGAAACTACATTCTCTCGGGTTTTTCAACAAGTGCTTTTGGTTAAATCTATTGAGCAGGATGAAGCCCACAGGATTTCAATTTCAAATCTAGCAGAACATATGGCTGTAGAACTAAAAATGTACATCTGCTCTATCCAACCATTTGTATTTATGTTTCCCTTTCCTTTAATTTTCTCTTTCATTTTTACTTTCTCTCTTTCCTTCTTTTATGCTCTTATTTTTATTTTTTCCTCTTCCTTGTTTTTTCCTCTGCAATTATGACTCTCACCTTCTCTACTTCTCTTTCTTCTGTTTATCCTATTTTATTTCATCTGTTCCATGAAGTGCCTTGATTTTTCCCTCTAAATCTTGTAATATAAAATGATTTCATTATTTTCTTTCACATAAAATGTTTATAGAAGTACCTTTACATCAGAGAATCATAACCCTGAAAATGGGCTCCTGCCTTTGGCTAGATTAAGGGTCCATGACAGGTGGGTTATTACTCTTATTTTTTAAATCTATCAGAGGCTTGTTCAGATCTCTTTCAGGAGGAATTCTTCTCTTTAGCTGCAATATGATTGATCTCGTTTGATATTTTTCCTGCCCACCAGTGAAAATCCTTGCCCCAGTGGTGGAGTGGGGAAGAACACCCCATCTCTGACTCTGGTGTAAGATTCTCTGCTTGATTCAAGCTGAATAGTAAACCTAGGCCTGGAAGCTAGGAAGCAACTTGTGTGTGATGTAGCTTTTCCCTAACCAGATGCATCTACATGGTATCTTCTCAGGATCACTGATGATGACCACGAAGTGAAAGCTGTTGCTCAAGCCCTTAGGCTACTCTGCAAACACATATATAGATCTCCATATCCCATGAACTGCAGGCAGATGATTAGTGTACAGAAAGCCCATACTTCTCTTCAGCCTTGTTCCCTCATACCCAATCATCTGAAATCTCATTCTCTTTACTCTCTGTTTCCTTCATCCCCTTCCTTTCTCATCATCCACCTTTTCCCTCATAATTCTCTACTGCTTTATTGGAAGAATCTATCCTTCTGATTTAGCAAATTCAAAAATCTCCCTCCTGGAAAGGACATATTTTAGTTGATTTAAGGTGACTGATTTTAAAATATTTTATTTTTACATGTTACTCTAGAAGACTCTTTATGAAATAGGTGTTTGATCATCTAAATTTTTTTTAGTGATGCAATTGGGGTTAAGTGACTTGCCCAGGGTTACACAGATAGTAAGTGTTAAGTGTCTGAGGCCAGATTTGAACTCAGGTACTCCTGACTTCAGGGCCAGTGCTCTATCCACTGTGTCACCTAGCTTCCCCTAAATTATTTTATAAAAATAAAATATTAGTGGATCTAAACATAAGAGCTTTTCAGCTCAGTCATTATCAAGATATAATATTCCAAAAATAATTTTGTTATTGTTATGGAGTTTTCTTATCAGAGTTATGAAACTTAATGAGTTAATTGATCTAACAGTAATTTAGAATAAACACCACTATATATGGACTCACACATTAGCACTGGAAGGCATATCCCCAAATGGTGTCTGACTTCTTATCTCAAGATTCTAGAGTAATCTTTAGGGACTATGGATTCTAAAATTATGGCACTTCCTGAAAGATTTCCAAAAATGAAAACCGTATTTTCCCCCAATTCTGTTTTCATACCAATTAGCTTTTACAAAGGCTATTTCCTGATAAGTTATAGCAAGGACACAAATTACAAAATATATTACATTAACCTTGCACTTTACCCTCTGCATGCATCTGATTCCTTGGGTGAATGGGTTAAATCCTTTTAGTATGAAGTTGGTCAGATACCCAGGTAGATGGGTGTTTTGCTCCTCATGGTTCTTCATTTTGGGCATCCTTTCCTCCTCCATGGAATCATCACTAAATTTGTTTGTGCATGTAGTGCCACTGATGGACTCCCTTCTTAGCTGAGTTAACTTAAAAGAAGATCAAACACCTTGGCAGTTGAATTTGTCGATGACTGGGCTGAGCTAAGCAAGTTGTTTCCTCAGCTTAAGCTCCTTACCAAATTCCATCATACTTCCTACCAGTTCTGGTGATATTTGCTACTGACATCTATTTGTTGAGGGAAACTCTGGTAGTTATTCCAATCTTTAAAAACTAACAGGGATGGTAGCTTCTCTATCACATTTCTAAATACCCATGTTTGCTTAAGTTTACAAATGAATAAATATAAATGGAATAGGTTCCATGAATTTTGGGGCACAAAGCATCTACACGGGATGAGTGTAGTACAGCCTTTTCTACCCTTCCTGTCTAGCAGCTCAGAGTAATCCTCTTCATTTGAAAGCCAAAAGGGGAACAAGTGAGAAATCATTTTCTCTATTTTTTATGCACCATCGGCTCTATTACCTGGGCCAATTCCATCATCATAGCATCAGCCCCTTAACCACTTATAGCTGAAAGTAGAATTATAGGGCCTTTATTTATTGGATTGAAACCTGACAGATAATGGCATCTATATTCAATCTGTCTCACTCACAAGGAAGGGTAAAACTGTGCATGTTCTAAAGTCTGGATCTCATTTATTAGTCTCTCCATTATGCCTCAAATTATATAGATATAGATATAGATATACACACACACACACATAAATGTATACATATATACATAAATGTATACATATATACACATAAATGTATACATATATACACATAAATGTATACATATATATACATAAATGTATACATATATATATTTATGTGTGTGTGTGTATTTACAATAATAACATTATCTCTAATAGAAGAACCCTGTATGTAACATTCTATTCTCTTTGGGAATATTCCTGGACATAACTTCTTTGATTAGCAACAGATTGAATTCTGTTCTAATGCAGGGCTTCTTAAACTTTTTCCACTCATGACCCCTTTCCAACTGAGAAAATTTTTATTTGACCACATGTATATAGGTATATAAAATAAGTTTACATAACCTTTTACTGTTGTTAAATTTTTCATGACCCCAACATTCTGTTATATGACCCCATATGGGATCATGACCCATAGTTTAAGAAGCTTTTTCCTCCCTTGGTCTCTGTTTCCTGAACCCTTTGGATGAAGTTCCATCCAGAATCTCAATATGTCTACTCTCAAGATCCAGGCAAGAGATATCTTCAACTCTCATGGAGTTGATCTTTACTCTACAAAAGGCCTCTTCTGAGCTTCTGTTCCCAGTTGTGTTTTTATTAGCATCCATGAAGCCTTGGAGTTCTGAGTCAATGATAAGACCCGCTACATGGGGAAAAGTTGAGCTCCAAAGTGGTTGAGCCCATTAAGAAAACTATAGCCCCAACCCTGGTTAGCAAGAAACTGAATGTTGTAGAACAGGAGAAGATTGACAACTTGATGGTAGAAATGGACAGCATGGAGAATAAATCTAAATTTGGTTCAAATGCCATCTTGGGAGTGTCTCTGGCTGTTTGTAAGGTGGGAGAAGCTGAGAAAGGTGTCTCACTCTTTCAGCATATTACTGACCTTGCAGGCAATGATGATCTATTACTAGTTCCAGCCTTCAGCTTGATCAATGGGGGCTCCCATATTGGTAACAAGCTAGCCATACAGGAGTTAATGATCCTTCCCATCAGCACAGCAAACTTCAAGGAGGTCATGCACATTGGAACTGAGGTCTACCACAACTTGAAGAATGTGATTAAGCAGAAATATAGACAGGATACCACTAATGTAGAGCATAACTTCCTGGAGAATAAGGAAGCTCTGGAGCTGCTAAACAATGTTATTGGTAAGGCTGGATATACTGATAAGGTTGTAATTGTCATAGATGTGGGTGCCTCAGAATTCTTCTGATCTGGGAAATAGGAATTGGACTTCAAGTCATTTGATGATTCCAGGGGATTCATCTCCCCTGCTGAGCTTGGAGATCTCTATAAGACCTCCATCAAGGACTATCCAGCTGTGTCTATTAAAGATCCATTGGAACAGATTATTTGGGAAATTCGGAAGAATTTCATTGCTACTGCTGGTAGTAGGGGATGATCTCATGATGACCAATCCCAAGCACATTGAAAAGTTTGTGAATGAGAAATTCTGCAACTACCTCCTACTTAAAGTGAACCAAAATGGCTCTGTGTCTAAATCTCTCCAGATGTTCAAGCTGGCCCAATCCAATGGGTAGGGAGTAATGGCTTCCCATCATTCTGGGGAGACTAAAGCTACATTCATTGCACACCTGGTAGTGGGTCTCTGCACTGGGTAGATAAAGATTGGTGTCCCCTGCCTATCTGAGCATCTGTCCAAATATAACCAGCTTCTCAGAATTGAGGAAGAGCTTGGGAGCAAGGCTAAATTTTCTTAAAGGAACATCAGAAACCCCCTGGGCAAAGTAAACTCTGTCCAGGAGGCCTCAGAGACAAGCAGGCAACAGTCACCTCTATAGAAATCATTTCCTGTCTTAAGAATAGGCAGCTGTGAGTACTGGACCAGTTTTGTTTTGGGCACAGGAGCCTCTGATGCTTAACTCCCCCTCTTGCCTCTCCTTTTCTGTGATGTTTTCACTGCTTCATTAGAACTGTCTAATCAGAGACTATACCTTATCATCTGGCACTCTGTGATTCTGTGACTGGCTCCAATGACCTGTTCTCTCCTGTATTGATACTTGTGATGTAGCCCAGAGGAGCCCACAGACCAAATCCTTTTTGGCTATTATATGTAGAATAAAAGTATTCAGTAACTCACTGGGAAAAAAATATCTTTTTTCTAGTGTTTCTGTCTAGGTTTTCAAATTATCTCTTCCCTAAAGAGTTTTTAGCTGAAAGTGTTTTGAGAGTCATTTTCTTAATCATTCGAAGCTATATACTCCTATCCCAAACCACTACCCGTGAATTATTTTGGGTAAGGAATCCAAGGGGCCTGAGAGGTCCAAACACAGTCTTCACTCTACTATCACTCCTGTCTCCCAAAAGGAGAGAAGTATGACATTTAACTCTCAACTAGTGAAAGAACATTCAAAATAGTAGGTACTGATTCAAAGTATAATAGGCTAAAGAGTTTGACCAAATGCCTCATTCATTCATATACATATTTACTCAACATGATACCCATGAAATCTAACCCATCAGTACATCATCAACTGCCTCTTCTTATGGTATTGGTGAAGCAGTGCAAAATCAGTAAGCCTTATCTGAAAAGGAAATTCACCTTCATATTGTCCTTCAAACCACCAGACTTAAAAATTCTTTGGGTCCTCTATCATCTTCACACACTCAGTTCAACCTCAGTACTACCTAAGTCAGATTTTCATTGCTTCTTTTGAATGACCTATTTTTTTGTCTCCTAACTAGTCTTTTCCACTCTTCCCCTTTACTTTCAAGGTATTTTACATTCCCCTGCAAGAGTAATTTTGCAAAAATAGAATTCTGAAAATACTAAGCTCTTTCTCAAGAAATGCAAAGCACTATATAAATGTGAGTTGTCATAATTAAAATTTTCTAGATTTATGTTAATATGTGGTCTTTGTTAACATCTCAATTTCTTTATTTAGTCTCATATTGTTTCCTTTCTAAATTTTGAGTTCCAAATTCTCTCCCTCTCTCCTTCACCATCTCCCATCTATTTGGAAACCAGGTAAAATTATAATAAATATAAGTGTGAAATCATGCATCGTAAAATTCCATGTAAGCCACATTTCCAAAAAAAGCAAGAAAATAAAGTGAGAAAATAATATTTCAATTCGTACTCAGAGTTTATCAGTTCTCTCTGTGGAGGTAGATAGCATTTTTTTTATCATGAGTCTTTTGGGATTGTGTTGGATCATTGTATTAGGCAGAATAGCCAAGTCTTTTATAGTTGATCATTACTACAACAATGCTGTTACTGTGCAAAATGATCTCCCAGTTCTTTTCTCTTTTTTTGATGAGGCAATGGGGGTTAAGTGAGTTGCCCAGGGTCACACAGCTAGAAAGTGTCAAGTGTCTGAGGTCAGATTTGAACTCAGGTCTTCCTGAATCCCGGACTGGTACTCTATCCACTTCGCCACCTAGCTGCCCCTTCTTTTCATGCCACTTTGCATCAGTTCATATATTTTTCTGAAATCAGACTCCATCACAATCATTATACCACCACTTGTTCTGCCATTCCCCTGTTGATGGGATGTTGATTTCATTTTTTCCCATCACAAAAAGCTGCCATAAATATATTTGAACATATACATCCTTTTCCTTTTTATTAAATCCCTTTGAGATACATGTCTAGTACTGGTATTGCATCCCCTTCAACATTTATCATGTGTAATAGTTGCCAGGTGGAACCTCAGAGTTGTAGCTTTGAATTCTTCTGAAAACTGCCTATTTCTATTTTTGACTATTTATCGATAGGGAGTGTCTACTGTTTTTGTAAATTTAACTCAGCTCTATATTCAGTATATACTTGAGAAATGAGGCTTTTATGAGAGAAACTTGTAATTTTAAAAATAATTTCATTTTCTCTGATATTTTTAATATAATATAGTTTCTATGCTTATCTCAATTAGGTTTACTTTTTTGCTTTATCTGAGATCATAATTGCTACTTCTGTGTTGTTTTTTCTTCAGTTAAAGCATATTAGATTCTCTTCCAGTCTTTTCCTTTAACTCTGTGTGTCTTTTTGTTTTAAGTGTGTCCCGTTTAAACAGTGTATTGTCAGATTTTGATTTCTCATCCATTCTGCTATCTGCTTCTATTTTGTGGGTGATCTCATCCCTTTCACATTCACAGCTATGATTGCTAAGAGTGTATTTCCCTCTATCTTATTTTCTTCTATTTATCCCTCTCTCATTCTTTCTATCCTGCCCCTCCTCAAAAGTATATTTTGCTTCTAAATACGGCCTCTAGGAGCCAAAGATGGTAGAGAGAAGCCAAGAAGTTGCCTGAGCTCTCCCAAGTTTCCCTCAAATGCAACATTAAATCAAGCCTCTAAATGGATTATGGAATTACAGAACCTACAAAAAGACAGAGAGATGCAATCTTCTAACTTGACATAATTCAAAAGACTTCAGGAAAGGTCTGTCTCATTTGAGTGAAAGGGGAGGGCAGTGCAGCGCAGCACAGCTCAGAGCTGCATAACTCAGCCATAGATCAACGCAGGGCACCGCAGAGGGGGGTCTGATCAAGTCAGCAGGAGGCTCTTGGCCAAAGCATAAATAAGTTGCTGAGGCCTGTTCGTCCTGACTCAGAAGGCTGATGGCACAACAGGCCATTTGTGAGACACCCCAGACATGGCTGAGAGAACAAACTGCCAGCTAGCAAACCAACCACAGGACAGGAGCAACTTGGCCAAGCTATCCCAGCACAGGGTGCTCCAGGATGCTAAGGGATCCAAGAGCCACAGAGGCCACAGAGCAGAAACCCCAGTGACCAGGACCCTATGCTCCAGAACAAGTAGCTTGGAACAGTGAACCCTGTGCCCCAAGAGCAGAACTTGATTTTATAAGTTTTAAAATAGGTACAATTTGAAAATAAAACAGAAAAGGGCCCTTACCATTGACAGCTTCTATGGTGACAGGGACGACCAAAACACAAACTCAAATGAGGACAGTATTGTCAAAATGCCTACATGTGAAGCTTCAAGTGGGAAGATGATCTGGTCTCAAGACCAAAAAGCCTTCTTGGAAGAGCTCAAAAAGGCTTTTTAAAAACCAAATGATAGGGGGAAGCTAGGTGGCACAATGGATAAAGCACTGGCCCTGGATTCCTGAGGACCTGAGTTCAAATCTGGCCTCAGACACTTGACACTTACTAGCTGTGTGACCTTGGGCAAGTCGCTTAACCCTCATTGCCCTTAAAAAAATCAAATAATAGTGGTAGAAGAAAAATGGGAAAAGAAGTGGGAGAAATGAGAATTACACTGACTAAGCAAAACAATTCCTTAAAAACTAGAATTGGCCAAATGAAAAAGGATGTACAAAAGCATACTGAGGAAAATAATGCCTTAAAAATTAAAATTGCGCAGATGGAAGCTAATGACACCATGAGACACCAATAATCCCTCAAGCAGAATAAAAAGACTGAAAAAACATAAGGAAATGTGAAATAACTCATTGGAAAGACAACTGACCTGGAAAATAGATCCAAGAGGGATAATCTAAGAATTGTTGGACAAAGGGGGCAGCTAGGTGGTGCAGTGGATAAACCACTGGCCCTGGATTCAGGAGGACCTGAGTTCAAATCCGACCTCAGACACTTGACACTTACTAGCTGTGTGACCCTGGGCAAGTCACTTAACCCCCATTGCCCTGCAAAAAAAAAAATAAATAAAAAAAAGAATTGTTGGACTACCTGAAAGCCATGATCAGAAGAAGAAGAGTAAGAGGGAGGAGGAGGAGGAGGAGGAGGAGGAGGAGGAGGAGGAGGAGGAGAAGGAGAAGGGGAAGAATCTAGACACCATATTCCAGGAAATTCAGGAATTATCAAGGAGAACTTCCCTGATATTATAGAATCAGAGGATAAAATCATCATTGAAAGAATCCACTGATCGCCTCCTGAAAGAGATCCCAAAAGAAGAACTCCAAGGAATATTGTAGCCAAATTCCAGAATTATCAAGTTAAGGAGAAAATACTTCAAGGAGCCAGAAAGAAACAATGTAAATATCATGGAGCCACAGACAGGATTACACAGGACCCAGAAGCTTCAACATTAAAGGAATACAAGGCTTGGAATATGATATTCCAGAAGGCAAAGGAGTTTGGATTACAACCAAGAATCAAATACCCAGCAAAACTGATCATTATCTTTCAAGGGAAAAGATGGATATTCAATGAAATAAGGGACTTCCAAGGTTTCCTGAAGAAAAGACAAGAATTGAACAGAAAATTTGATCGTCAAATACAAGGCTCAAGAGAAGTATAAAAAGGTAAATAGGGAGGAAAAGTTATTCAATAAGTTTAAACTGTTTATATCCCTAGGAGGGAAGATAATACTTTTAATTCTTGAGAAGTCTATCTCTATTAGGGTATAGCTTCTACAAAGACTTTGATGTGATGATATAAAGAAACTTAAGGGGCAGAATAAAAGGAGAATTGGGGAGGAGAGGGAAAGGAAGGTGAAATGGGGTTAATTACATTATATGAAATGACACGAAAAAACCTATTACAATAGAGGGAAAGAATGGAGGGGTGAGCATTGTTTCAAACTTACTCTCATGAGATTTGGTTCAAAGAGGGAATAACATATACACCCATTTGGATAAAGAAACTTAGCTTATTCTTTAAGAAAGTAAAAGGGTAAGGGTAAATGGCATTGATAGAAGGGAGGGCAGAAACAGGAGAGAAGGGGGAAAGAAAAGAAAGGCAGATTTCAGAAAAACCTGGGAAGGCTTAAGTGGACTGATGGAGAGTGAAGTAGGCAGAACCAGGAGAACATTGTACACAGTACCAGCAACATTGTGTGATTATCAACTGTGATTGACTTGGCTCTTCTCAGCAATGCAATGATCCAAGACAATAACAAAGAATTCATGATGGAAAATGTTCTCCACATCCAGAAAAAAAGAAGTGTGGATTCTCAATGCAGTTTGAACCATACTGTTTCTACATTTTTCTTTTTTTTTTTTCTTTCTTGAGGTTTTTGCCTTTTGTTCTGATTCTTCTTTCACAAGATGACTATTGCAGAACAATGTTTAATAAGATTGTACATATATAACCTACATCAGATTGCCTTCTGTCTTGGGGAGGGGGAGGGAAGGGAGAAAGAGAGGGAGAAAAATTTGAAACTAAAATCTTATGAAAACAAATGTTGAAAACTATCTTTACATGTAACTGGAAAATAATAAGATTTTTTTAAGTGAGGAAATTGAGGTTAAGTGACTTGCCCATGGTCACACAGCTAGTAATTGTTAAGTGTCTGAGGCCGGATTTGAACTCAGGTACTCCTGTCTCCAGGGCTGGTGCTCTATCCACTGTGCCACCTAGCTGCCCCACAAGATACTTTTATGGTAAAAAAAAAAATACTGACTTCATTAATATGCTCTCACTTTTGTTATTCCTCCACCCTTTTCCCTTGTCCTTTTCCTTTCCTATTCCTTATTCTAATAAGATACACCTCTATATGTAACTGTGTATATATTTTTTCTTCCCCTTTTAAACCAATTCCATTGTGAAGGAGGTTCAAGCATTGCCTGCCACGACCAAGGGGTTTTTGTAAGGATCGTTCCTACGTCCATTGTAAAAGATTTTGCTTGTTTGTCTCTTTTATGAGAAAAAAAAAGTCTCCATTCTAACTCTCTCCCTTCCCCCTTCTTTCAGTGCATCCCTTTTTCTCACGCTTTATTTTTTTTGAAGACCATTCCAACATAATTGACTTATACCCATGTTTGTGTCTATGTAAACTCCTTTTAGCTATTCTAGTAATGAGAAAGTTCTTAGGAGTTACATGTGTCACTTCCACATACAAGAATGGAAACATTTTAACATTATGATTTCTCTTTCAATTTTACCTTTCTATGATTTTCTAGAGTCTTGCATTTGAAAGTCAAATTTTCCATTCTGCTCTGGTCTTTTCATCAGGAATGTTTGAAAATCCTTTATATCATTAAATATCCATTTTTCCCCTAAAGGATCACACTCAGTTTTGCATGGTAGGTTATTCTTGATTGTGTTCCTAGCTTTTTTGCCTTTTAGATTATCATATTATAAGATCTATTTTTTTAACATGGAAGCTGCTAAAACTTGTATGATCCTAACTGAGTTTCCACAATCTGAATTATTTTTATGTAACTGGGTGAAGTATTATTTTTTACTGGGAAGCTCTCAAATTTAATTATGATATATGTAGGAATATTCATTTTGGAATATCTTTCAGGAATTGGTCAGTGGATTCTTTCAATTTCTATTTATCCTCTGATAATAAAATATCTGGTTTTCCTTGATGGTTTCTTGAAATATGATTCTAGGCTCTTTTTTAAAATCAGGAATTCCAGGTATTTAAATAATTCTTAAATTATCACTTCTAGATCTATTTTACAGTACAATTATTTCTTTTAATAATGATAAACATTTTGATTTAAAGTTTTGAGTCCTAAATTCTATCCCTCCTTCCCTTGCTTGTATCTCCCCTCTCTGGAGTGGTAAACAATCAGATAGAGTTTATAAAGTCAGTTATTTTTCCAATGAGATATTTCAGATTACCTTCTATTTTTTTCATTGTTTTGTATTTGTTTAATTTTTCCTTGAGGTCTCATACAGTTATTAAATTTCACCTGCTCAAATCAAATTTTTAAGGATTTATTTTATTCAGTAGGGCATCATACCTCTTTTTCCATGTGTCAAATTCTGCTTTAGAATTCTCCCAAGTGAGTTTTTATGCCTCTTTTACCATTTGGTCAACTGGCTTTGTTGATTTTGTATTTTTGGTAACCATGGTTAAGTGACTTGCCCCAGCTCACACAGTTATTAAGAGTCTGAGACCAGTTTTGAATTCAGATCTTCCTGTCTCCAGGGTCAGTGTTCTATTCACTGTGGCACCTAGTTGCCTTATTAATTCTCTCTTTCAGTCTCTCTCTCTCTCTCTCTCTCTCTCTCTCTCTCTCTCTCTCTCTCTCTCTCTCCCCCTCTCCTCTCCCCTCCCTCCCTCCTTCCTTCCTTCCCACTTTCTCATCACTCATTTCATTCCCCAGTTTTTTCTTCTAGGGCTCTTATCTTTTTCTCTAACTCTTTCAGGTAATCTTGTTGAGTTTTAGTACAATTAGCATTATTCTTTGAGGCTATTTTGGTAGCTGTTTTCACTTCATTGTCTTCTGAGTTTATGTCTTGATCTTCTGTGCCACTGTTGTAGATTTTCAGTCTAATTCTGTTTGCTTGCTATTTTCTCACCTCAGGTTAGCGAAGCACTGTTTAAAGCTTCAGGCTTTTTTGTGCTGCTTTTCCCAGAGCTACTTTTGGGGGCCTGCAGGTTTTTGGTGCTTCCAAGATGGTGTGATCTCAGCAGAAGTGTGGTCACTGTGCTCCTTGTCTGTCCTTTGGTATTTCCCATGGAAGGGATTCTGCTCACCTACAGTGGCAAGTGCTTGTGTTGCTCTTTGCTTTGGTACTGTGACCAGAGACCTGCTGTTTTGCAACTGACCACCAACATGGCTCTGAGCCTTGGAACTATGACTTAGGACTGAGTTACATAATAGGTTTTCCAAGTAGACCCAGCCTTACCCAATACCTGCAAAGTGTGCCCTGTAATCTCTTTCTAACCAGTTGTCTGACCCTCTTCCTGTCTCTGAGGTGAGAGCTCCTAAACCTGCTGCTGCTGCTGCAACTGAGCTCCAGACAAGAATCAATCCCTATGCCACTGAATACTGCCAAACTAAAGGTTTCTTAGGTGAGAAAATAAAATAAAACATGAAATTAAATTTGGAGAAGCAGAGTCAATAACAGGACATAGTGAGACATATTTTTAAGTTGTTTGGATGGGCATTCAGGATGGGCAGAGCCAAGATGGCTGAGGAAAGGCAGTAAGTTCTTGGAGTTCCCCACACAATCACACTAAAAACTTCCAAATAATGCCATAAAACAATTTCTGGAGCAGCAGAACACACAAAAGGACAACTTAGGTCAGCAGGAAAGGTCTGTTCTACCAGGGCAAGAATAAAGCACACCCCCAACCCTGTACACAGATTCAGCCCTAAGCCATACCACAGAATGAGACCTTGAAAGCCTCTGAATTAGCTGCAGCAGCGGGTTGTTCTGGAACTAAGGTCATGGTCTGGTGAGAGGGCTGAGTGCTTGGCCAGGGGAGATTACAGGGTTCTCTGCTGGAGCTGGGGAAGAACTTGGTTGTTTTGCCCATGCTGAGAACCAGGAAGCAGTTTTCATTGGCAGACCCAGGTGGGGGAGAGGCGCAGGATGGCTGGAGCTAGAAACCACAGTGAAACAGATTCTTTGGTTTTGGGTTAAAGAGCAAGTAGGCCTGGGGTTATTTACAGACCAGAGCACAGGCCAGGCAAGTGCAGAATGTGCCTCTCCTTAAGTAGTCATACCATGTAGGAACCCCTGAAGCTTGGGACAGTGTCCCACTTTAAGAATCAGTTAAAAATCAAGAAATAAGCTAGAAAAATGAACAGACAGAAAAACATAAGGGCCATAGAAAGTGGTTTTTTTTTTTGTTTGTTGGTTTTTTGGGGGGTTTTTTTGGTGAAAAGGAAGATCAAAATACACACTCAGAAGTAGAAAACAAAGTCAAAGCACTTACACTCAAAGCTTCCAAGAAATATAAGAACTGATCTCAGGGAAACATACGAAAACCTATAAGATGCAGCCACAGCAATGCTTAGGGGAAATTTTATATCTCTAAATGCTTAACATTAATAAAAAGAGAAAGAGGAGATGAATTAATTGGACACACAACTTAAAAAGCTAGAAAAAGAACAAATAAGAAATGCCAATTAGATACTAAACTAGAAATCCTGAAAATTAAAGAAATTAATAAAATTGAAAGCAAGAAAACTATAGAATTAATCAATAAAATTAAGAGCTGGTTTTGTGAGAAAACCAATAAAATAGATAAACATTTGTTTAATTTTATTAAAAAAATAGAAAGAAGAAAACCAAATGACCACTATGAAAAATAAAAGCAATGAAGTGGAAATTAAAGCAATAATTAGAAGCTATTTCTCCCAACTATATGCCAATAAATTTGACAATCTAAATGAAATGGATGAATATTTACAAAAAATACAAATTGTTCAGGTTAAGTGAAGAGGAAATATAATCCTTAAGTAAACCCATATTAGAAAAAGAAATTGAATAAGCTATTAATGAATTCCCTAAGAAAAAATCTCCAGGTCCAGATGGATTTACAGGTGAATTCTACCAAACATTTAAAGAACAATTAATTCTAATACTATACAAATTGTTTGGGAAAATATGTGAAGGAGTTCTACCAAATTCGTTTTATGACACAACTATGGTGGTGATGCCAAAACCAGGCAGAGAAAAAACAGAGAAAGAAAATTATAGACTGATTTCCCTAATGAATATTTATGCTAAAATCTTAAATAAGTTATTAGAAAGGAGATTACAGCACGTGATCACCATGATAATGCACTATGACCAGGTGGGATTAATATAAGTTATGCAAGGCTGGTACATTAGAAAAATTAACAACATAATCAACTGTATCAATAAGATAACTAACCAAAATCATATGAGTATCTCAAGAGATGCAGAGAAAGCTTTTGACAAAATAAAGCATTCATTCCTAATAAAAATACTAGAGATTATAGGAATAGGTGGAGATTTCCTTAAAATAATAAGCTGTATCTGCCTAAAACCATGAGCAAGCAAAATATATAGTGGAGATAAGTTAGAAGCCTTTCCAATAAGATCAAGGGTGAAACAGGGATGTCCATTATCACCCATATTATTTAATATTGCACTAGAAATGTTATCTTTAGCAATAACAGAAGAAAAAGGAATTAAAGGAATTAGAATAGGCAAGGAAGAAAAAAACTATCACTCTTTACAGATGATATGATGGTATACTTAGAGAATCCTAGAAAATCAACTCAAAAATGGCTTGAAACAATTAACAACTTTAGCAAAGTAGCAGGATACAAAATAAACCCACATAAATCATGAACATTTGAAATACATGACCAACAAAGCTCAGCAGCAAGAGATAGAAAGAGAAATTCCATGTAAAATAATGGTAGACAATATAAAATACTTGGGAGTCTGCTTGCCAAGACAAACCCAGGAACTCTATGAATACAATTACAAAACACTTTTCACACAAATCAGATCACATCTAAATAATTGGAAAAATATAAATTGCTCATGGATAGGCAAAGCTTATATAATAAAAATGATAATTCTACCTAAATTAAATATTCAGTGCCATACCAATAAGACAACCTAAAATTTACTTTATAGTGCTAGAAAAAATAATAAGAAAATTCATTTGAAAAAGCAAAAGGACAAGAATATCAAGAGGACTAATGAAAAAAAATGCAGAGGAAGGTGGGCTGGCCATACCATATCTGGAGCTTTACTATAAAGCGGCAGTCATCAAAACTGGTACTGGCTAAGAAAGAGTGGAGGATCAATGGAATAGGTTCGGCACAGAAAAAATAAATAGTAAATGACTTTAGTAATGTATTGTTTGATAAACCCAAAGACTTCAGCTTCTGGGATAGGAACTCAGTATTTGACAAAAACTGCTGGAAAAACTGGAAGATAGTATGGCAGAAATTAGGCATATACCAACATTTTAAACCTTATACTAAAAGAAGGTCAAAATGGGTACATGATTTAGACATAAAAGGTGATACCATAGGTAAATTAGGAGAGGAAGGAATAGTTTACCTCTCAGATCTTTGGAAAAGAGAACAGTTTTTGACCAAACAAGAGATAGAGAATAGTATGAAATACAAAATGGATGATTTTGATTACATTAAATTAAAAAGTTTTTATACAACCAGAAGCAATGCATCCAAAATTAGAAGGGAGGCAGAAAGCTGGGAAATAATTTTTATAGCCATTATTTCTGTAAAGGCCTCATATCTAAAATATATCAGGAACTAAATCAAATTTATAAGAATCCAAGTCATTCCCCAATTGAGAAATGGTCAAAGGATATGAACAGGAAGTTTTCTTATGAAGAAATCAAAGCTATCTATTCCCATATGAAAAAATCACTATTGATTAGAGAGATGCAAATGAAAACAACTCTGTGGTACCATCTGATACCTCTCAGATTGGCTAATATGACAAAAAAGGAAAATAATAAATGTTGGAGAAGCTGTGGAAAAATTGGAATACTAATGCATTGTTGGTGGGGTTGTGAACTGATCCAACCATTCTGTAGAGCAATTTGGAACTATGTCTAAAGGACTATAAAGCTGTGCATACACTTTGACCCAGTAATACCACTATTAGGTCTTTTTCCCAAAGAGATCATAAAAAAGGGAAAAGGACCCACATGTACAAAAATATTTATAAATGCTCTTTTTGTAGTGGCAAGGAATTAGAAATTGAGGGGATGCCCATCAATTGGGGAATGACTGAACAAGTTGTGGTATATGAATGCAATGCACTTCTATTGTGCTGTAAGGTGATGTTCAGGTGGATTTCAGAGAAACCTGGAAGGACTTACATGGACTGATGCTGAATGAGATGAGCAGAACCATGAGAACATTGTAGACAGTATTGACAACACTGTGCGTTGATCAACTGTGATAGACTTGACTCTTCTCAGCAATACAATGGTCCAAGATAGTTCTAAAGGACTCATGATGGAAAATGCTCTCCAAATCCAGAAAAAAGACCCATGGAATCTACATGCAGATTGAACCATACAATTTCTATTTTGTTTTGTTTTGTTTTGTTTGACATTTTTTCCTTTTTGCACTAATTCTTCTTTCACATAATGAGTAATGCAGAAATATGTTTAATATGATTGTGCATATATAACCTATATCAGATTTCTTGCTGTCTTGGGGAGGGGTGGAGGGAGGGGAGAGAGGGAGAAAAATTTGAAACTAGAAATCTGATAAAAACAAATGTTGATGACTATCTCTATGTGTAACTGAAAATAACATACTTTTATGGAAAAAAAGAATTGATCTCAGGCCATAGAAGTGCTCAAAATGGACTTTGAAGATAAGGTAAGAGAGGTAGAGATAAAAATGGAAAAAGAAATGAGATGTGATACAGGAAAGTCATGACAAAATGTCAACAGTTTGAAAAGACAAATGGAAAATCTCTTTGCAGAAAATAATTGCTTAAGAATTAGGGTTGAACAAATGAAGCTAATTACTTTATGAGAAATCAAGACAAATTGAAGCAAATCCAAATGAATAAAACATAGAGGGCAATTTGACATATACCCTTGGAAAAATAGCTGACCTGGAAAATATGTCCAGGGGAATTAATTTAAAAATTATTGGACTACCTGAAAACTATGACCAAAATAAGAGTTTAGACAGCATTTTCCAAGAGATTGTAAGGGAAAATTGCCCTGATATTCTAGAAGCAGAAGATAAAATAGAAATTGAAAGAATCCACTGATCACCTCCTGAAAGAGATCCTCCCCCCAAAAAAACCCCTACAGGAATATTATAGCCAAATTCCAGAGCTCCCTGGTCAAGGAGAAAATACTGCAAGCAGCCAGAAACAATTCAAGTACTGTGGAACAACAGTCAGGATTAAGACAAGATCTGACTGATTCTACATTAAGGTATCAGAGCACATGGAATTTTATATTCTGGAGGGCAAAGGAATTAGGATTAGTACCAAAAATCACCTATCAAAACTGAGTCTAGTCTTTCAGGGGGGAAAATGGGACTTCAGTGAAAAAGAAAACTTTCATGCATTTGTGATGAAAAGACCTGAACTTAGTAGAAAATATGACTTTCAAATACAAGAACCTAGAGAAGCATAAAAATGTAAACAGGAAAAAGAAATAATGAGGGAGGTTAAAAGGTTAAACTGTTTATAATACTACATGGGAAGATGCTACTTCTAACTCATAAGAACTTTATCAGTATTAGGGCAGCTGAAAGGAATAAATATGGACAAAGGGCACAGGTGAGAATTGATTGTGAAAGGATGATATCTGTAAAGCATTTGTTTTTTTGTTTATCAGCGTTTGGTATTTTTGTTTGTTTTGTTTTGGGTTTTTTTTTTTGTGTGTGTGTGTTTTTCAAGGCAGTCAGGGTTGGGTGGCATGCTCAGGGTCAAGCATCTAGTGAGTGTCTTCTGTCTGAGACAAGATTTGGGCTCAGGTCCTCCTGTGTCCAGGGAGTGTGCTTTGTCCACTTTGTCACCTAGCTGCCCCATAATGACATTTAAAAAAAATAAAATTAAAGGTGTGAGTGGATTGCAATGGGAGAAAGGGAAAGGGAGATTTGGAATGGAGTAAAGTATCTCACATAAAAGAAGCAAGAAAAAGCTTATGGAGTGGAGGGGAAGATAGGGGAGGAGTGGGGGAATGAATGAGCCTTACTCTCATCAGAATTGGCTCAAAGAGGGAATAACATGCACACTCAAGTTGGTATAATAATATATCTTGCCCTATGGGTTAGTGGAAGGAGAAGGGGATAAGGGGAGAGCAGTAAAGAAAGGGAAGACTGTTTGGGGGAGGGGCAGTCAGAAGCAAAACACTTTTGAGGAGGGGAAGGGTAAAAGAAGATAGAAATAATGTAAATATGCGGAGTGAGTAGGATGGAGGGAAACAAAGTTAGCAATAGTAACTGGGAAAACAAATTTGAAACAGAGGCAATAGCAATGTAAGATGACAATGATGATGATGATGATGGTGGTGGTGGTACTTTGCTGGGCTATTGTGAAGAAAATTCTTTGTCAGGTAAAAGGTACTATATAAATGTTAGCTATTATTGTCATTGCAATAATCAATCTCATGGGTGTTCTATAAGAAAATCTCCCTTTAAAGTACTATATAACTATAGTTTAGTATAAATTGAGGAGGATGCTATCAGAAAAACCTACATGAACTGGTGCACAGTGAAATGCACTGTATACAAAATAAAAGCAATGTTGTAAGATGAACTACTGTGAATGACTAAGTTATTTTCAGCAATGCAATGATCCAAGACAACTCTGAAGGACTTATACAAAGTCCATTCCATCTACAGAGAAAGAACTGATGGTATCTGAATACAGATGGAAGGATATTTTCTTGTTTGTGTCAGTTCCTTTTTCTAAAGTTTTGTCTGCTATGTTTTGCATGACTTCACATGTATAACATATTGAATTTCTTGAGTTCTTAAGAGGGGCATAGGGAGGAAAGAAGAGAACACAAAGTTTGGAACACAAAGTTTTTTAAAAAATGATGTTACAAATTGTTTTTACACGTAAGGCAGGGAAAATTCTAAATTAATTAGTTAATTAAAGTTTTTGGACAGGCATGTTGGAAGAGATCATCAGGGTGGCTACCCCTAATCTGCCATCTTACAATGTCTTCTTAATGCCTACTAAATTATGTTAGAATATCAGAGCCTGCTATTCAAGACCTTCTATGTTCCAGGACCAAAATATATTTTTTTCTAGAATTTCTCCCACAACTCCCCTGAACGCAAAAGTAAAGTGGTTTACTATTGATACTCTAAATATACTTTTAAAAAATTTTCTACCTCCTTGCCTTTATTTGACTTTAATTTCTTCTTCCCCCATTCCCATATTCACTGGCTAATGCCCTATGTACACTTTAAACACTAAATCAAATGCTCAGTTCTTCATGAAACTTTCCTTCATCCCTTAGCTGGATCCTCATTGGATGATGAGGAGGAGTTGGGATATGATTGAATCACCTATTTAGAGCTAGAAGTCTCTGAAGAGGGACTCTTAAAGCAACATTAACTTTGACACCTAAACTAAGGCCCAGAGAGGTTAAATGACTGCCCAAGTTCACAAACACAAAATAACAAAGCTTGTACTGGAAACCAAGTCATCTGAATGTATTTTTTTACTGCCCTGTGATCCTTCAAACTCTCTGTTTCATGGATAACGTAATGATTATTTTGTTTTGTTTTTCTCTCCCGATTTTTCTAGGTGTAATAGCAGTTGTGATATTCATCATCTTCTGCATCATTGGTATCATGACTCGATTTCTTTACCAACATAAACACTCACATCGAACTAACCAGATGAAGGAGAAAGAATACCCAGAAAATTTGGACAATTCCTTTAGAAATGACATTGACTTGCAGAACACAGTAAGCGAGTGTAAACGGGAGTATTTCATCTAATGGACGAAATGGTCCCCACACATTCTTTTTTCCCCTTTCGCTTTTCTACTTCTTCCTTATTTCTTTCCCTTTTTCTTTTGAGAAGACTCTACCTTTCCTCTCGCCCCAACCCTAAGAGACTCCCAACCATTATTACACCACCTCCTCAGCACAAGCCTGTCCTGGTGACAACGACCACTCAAAAGACCTGCTGTACTACTTTAGATCGAATAAGAGCCACATGTGTGCATGGTTGCCTATTGAGTTTTTCTATTTCCACCGTTTCTGAAGTACTTTCTTATGTTCCACAGCTAGCTGCTCAGTCTCACAGATCTGCATCTACACTATGTGGTTAATGATGCAGGAATTCATTTAGAAACCTCTTCCTGACCACCACCACCCCCGCCCCATGCTTCCATTTGTGGAATAGAGACATGACAGAAATCCTGGATTCCTGATTTGTTTCAGTGGCACCTTAAAAGGTCCAAGAAAGATTTTTGTTGTTGTTGTTGTTGTTGTTGTTAACGTAACATAGGCAGCTCCTTTCCAAATTCCCTCCCCTTTCTACTGTAACTTTTAGGCTTGAATTTGCAAATATAGGATTACTGATAGTACCAACAGGCACAAAGAAATTAATGTGCACCTCACTCAACACCCTTTTATGGGGTTGATCATTTAGCACAGTATACATAGCATAAATCTAGATGAAGCATGGGGGGAATAGCTTAAAATAAAAGGGAAAAATAAAAGAAAGCAGCAAAAATTAGATTTTCTGTAACTTCACTGATGCCTCTTTTCAATTTTATATGAAATGTTAGCTAGGCCACTGCCTACTGATGTCAGAGGTCCAAGAATTGATATCATAAGAAAATCCAGGTAATTTTTTTAAATACTCAGCATCATGAAGCAGTATATACCCTCATTACATAAAACTTGAAGAGCTGCATGAAAGAAAATAAATAATAAAGACTGGAGTAAAACAAGGGTTAAATTGCATTAACCATTTTGGTTAGATAGATTCAATTGCATTTAAAACTTCCACTTGATCTGACCACTTTCAAAATACCATATATAATTAGATGAGTTGGTTATGTTGGCATCCTTGGGGAAGTACAGATTGGAAATCTTGCTTAGTGCTTTTCATATGAGTACAGATGTATATACCCCTTAAATATATATTGTTTCTTCTTTTGTCACAAAGTCTGAAAGAAAGCCCTGTGTGTAAATCAGATGTTGGAGTCTCCAGAAGAGGCAGTTATTTGTTCTCATATTAGTGACGTTGAAAAAAACACATGTACCATTTTGCCCCTTGACCAACATGGAGAAAAGGAAAGGAGGGAGTGGGGGGGATCTCGCCACAAAATACTAATGGAATAATCCGCAGATGTGGATGGCATTTACTGATTCTGTTTACAAGACAAACTTGATTTTTTCAAATAATTAAAGCTTTGCTGCTTCTAGGTCCTGACAGTTAGCAGAAGCTCCATCTTGTTCTCAGTGTTTATATTACATTTGATTATTTAACACTCTCTTTGCGTGACAGGATTCCCAATGTTGAGCTCATTAGCTCCATTCGTTTGAGAATTCTTTTTGCTTTTGGTGGCTGAAGTCATCAGAAAATCATCTGTCTTAAATTTGTTTTTTTCTGCTTTGGGGCCTTATGCTAAATAATAAGATTGTTCCTCATTTTCCAATGTCTATGAACATCTCTATCCCCTCTGTGTTTTCATTATGTCTTTTTTTAATAGTATATATTTTTAAGTGATTCTAATAAGGATATAAAATTTCTTTATGAACTTATGTGACTTTAATAAACAGAAAGCAATTTTAATTGTATATCTTCCCCATCTACCAACCCCCACGGATTGTCAGTTTTGAAATTCCTAATTCTAAAAATGTAGCATAAATCAGTTTTCTGCTATGCTTCATACTCTTCCTTTCCTGAAATAAAAGACAGAAATAAAGAGTAGGAAGAGTAGCCTGAAGCATCTCCAATAATGAAATGGAAGAAAAGGAAGTGTGTGAGTAATAAAGCTGGATTCCTTCATTATTCAAGCTTCTGAAAGAGGAGGCTCCTTTTTTTTTTTTTTTTTTTTTGCTGACAGCTCAGATGGTAAAAAAAATTAAAGTCCCACAAATGCCAAAGCAGAGCAATTTAATTTTCTCACCTATTTCTGTATGTTTTTAGCAAGCTATAGAGATTGAACACCAACATGATTATATCACTAGCAACATATATACCTGTGCTTGTATACATCACTGTATCTTCAGACATTTAAGATATGTACATCATAAATATCCTGGCTTAAGGAGAGGTTCATGCATGCAACACAATCACTATATCACTCATGTCAGGTGAGACTCAGGGCAAAATTAAGTTTGTTAGTAGAGTACTTGAGAGCTTATTGATGTAATTCTGGAGAACTGTGTGTCTTTCAGTGGATTTAATTGAATAGCAAATAAGTAAACCATGCCCTTTAAAGTCAAATGGGAATTATGGTGGTAAGAGGTGAGCACTGATTCACCCCTGTCCTTTCTCTTTGAAAAGATATATCCCTGGTTTTTCATGAAGTTGTTATAGTTCAAGACTGTTATATCCCTTGGGTAATTAAACACTTTATCTAGAAACATGTACAATCTGTACAATCCCATATAATCCTATATTTATCCCATTCTTCCCTCTTGTCCAATAGATGGGTTTCCTAATTGTGTAATGAGGTTCTATGAGTCACCTCAGCCTTCTGTTTAGACCCTTAGTACATAGAAATCAATTTTTATAAAAATGGGAAATATTGTAATTTTACAGCAAAACCAAAAAAAAAAGACAATTAAAAAACCTTGTATAATTTTCCATTTAACCTCTATCACTGTTCTTATTCCCTCCAAATAAAATGTCCTATTTTCTTAGTCCATAAGAAGTTGGAGTGTACTTGCTTACCATAGGAGTATTTTTAATACTCACTGTACCATACATCATTCACTCAGGTAATACTTCATATACTTACTATGAGAGTCCCATCTAAAATAAAGTAAATGGGCCTTTTTCAAAAGCCTATTGTGAAAATAGATGCCTGTATTCTTTATCACATATATTTTGGACATTTACTTTGGGGGAAACTGCTTCACGAATTATATCCCCATCTATTTTTTAGAGGTAAAAAGAAGGTAACCCAACAACTCCTTCCTTTTTCCAATATCAGATCTACTACTCCATACCCACAATTAGCATCAGGGCAAAAATAAAACAAAATAAACCAGTTAAGTATCATACCTGAGGTCTATTACTACATATACAATTCTTACTGAAGATTTAGGGTGTTGTTTTTTTTCCTTCATTAATACAAGTTGGTCACTTGTTACGCTAGTTAACCCACTTCTCATCTCATAATCATCTATTCTAGGCAATTGATTCTTTATCTATGAATACAACTTCTTGGAGAGATCCACTGACAAACCATATAACAGATCAAATCAGTATGAACAGTTAGTCCGGATGATTCATGCATCAATAGAATGCTTTGCAGTCTGAATTATTCTGTTTTCTCTGCTTTTGCCTGGGCATATAACAAATTGTGGAAGTCATTACATGATGCTCCAAAATGCTCCTGTTATAAGCCTGAACTTATGCAACTGAACATCAAACTGAAGTCTTGGGAACAGTGTTTTGGATACCACGTCCTCCTCTCTGACCTCCTTTCCTCCCACCTGCATAAATTTCCATCGATGCATAATACTTTTCAGAACTTATAACCCCTTTGTTCTCTCTTCAGTATGGAGTTCTCTTTTCTGCTAATGCAGTACAATTTCTATTTTTGTTATTTTCCTGGCCTTTTACAAATGTTGCTGCAATGGCAACAAAGGCCTGAAACATAGATGGAATGAGCTTGATTCATTTCCTAATTTAGTCTTCCACCATCATGCCCTCCACCCCTCAATAGAAGACTAAATTGAGAGAGTCTTTGAGCACAATGTGGATAATACTCTTTAGTAACAGAGGACTAATAAGTGTTCTTAGTAGTAACTGTTTTTTTTTTTTTTCCAAGTGAAGTTTCACAAAATAAGGTAACATCCAGAAAGAGTCCCTTTCCATCCAGCAGTCAACTGGTATCCTGCCTTGGAAGCTGTACATTTTTCAATGAAAGAGAACATGCACGAAAGGCCTGTTTATTATATAGGATGACAGACAAAAGGCTACATGGGTTCATGCTCTGATTTTCCTCACAAAAAGCTTGACAGTTTGACCTCTGTCAATCCTGCTTTTCAATGAATGTCCTTTTATTAAGATAAATCCAAATAATAGCCCTGGCTAACTAAGGAACATTTGGACAATACATTTTTCTGTCACTTTCATTAGATAAAAGTATAGGATTTTATTCCTCTGTCTTTGTTGTCTTCCACAGGTGACTTTTAGATCCTTCCCCCACTGGAAAAAAAGGCTTTAAAAAAGATTATTAAATAATGACGAATAAAAGGAATCATGGGGTATCTGAATATCTGAATAAGCAACTGAGTGCTGGTTCAGGTTTTTCATGCAGTTTGGCGATATTTTCCTTTGAAATGACAAGTAGTATAATTGAATTATTTCCAAAAGCTGTTATTAGTCCCCACCCCATTAGGCAAACACACTTACTTTCACATTCAGGCTTAAAGTTTTTTTTTTCTTTTTTTCTCTGGTTCTCATTTTTGATATTACTAAATTGAATTAGTTGAATGTACTGGGGAGAAGATAAAATCAAAAAAAAGAAGAAAAGAAAAGGCTTGTTAAGTTTTTTTCAAAAAATATAGCACTTTTTTTTTTTTTTTACTTTTTAGTACAGGAAATTTGAGATCACCTTAAACACGCACACACACACACACACACACACACACATATACGTATATGTATATGTATGTATTCCAAATATATAGGACTGGCCCTATATGTGTTAGGCATTTAAATGAAATTACATTGTTTTATTTGTATATACACACAAATTATTCATTCATTCATTTATTTATCTATTTGTTTATTTATTTATTTTTAAGATTTGAAGTGATTCCTATTCCTGGTGACCTAAACTTTGAACAATTTGCCAGGTTTCTTGGTTATCCTGTATGCGAATAAAGTTTGAAAATCCAATTTTTTTAAAATTTTTGTGATTTTCTTTCACTCTTTCTTTCTCTTTCTTCCTTCCTTCCTTTCTGTTTTTCTTTCATTTCTTATCTTTTTCTTCCTTCCCCTCCTTTTTCCCCCATTAAGATACTCTGAGGAGAAACAAAAGCACACTTTTCAGTGAAAATATTGTACTTTGTAATCTAGTTGTTTGTCTTTTGTAATGTTTAGAGTCTACAAATGGCTGAGCAGATCCAAGTAAGGATTAAGGCAACTACTTAGACACATCAGACATATTTCTTGACTACTTGGGCTAGTGTTGGAAGGATCAGACATGAACAGGGCTATCCTTCTATCATGCTAGTGATAGCTATTCTCATTACAAAATGCCCCATGCATTGGGGAGTGTCTGTAGTCCCTTAGAACCATCATATAATATCTTAGTAAACACCAAGGGCTTTGCATGGGGAATTATTTATTCACCTCTGCATGACATTCTTAGAATCCAACCCCAGCCATCCTTCTGCTATATGTCAGCTAAATGCTTTATTTAGTCAAGTTAGCTGCTGTTACATAAGATCCTTGTCATGTAAAGTATCTAAATTGAAGTCCATCTTTACCAAAGTTAACTATAAATGAAATTTTATTGTTTTGTGTTTGCTAAATTGGACATCCTTCACAGTTTATTTCCTGGACTTATTGTACTGAATCTGAAAAATCTTTCCATATTCAGTGTTTTTTCAGGGCCAATTCAGTGTGATAATTTCTCCCTTTCTATGGTGCTGCTATCTCTAGTAGCATAGAGATGATGATATGTTAGTTTTCCTCTTTAAGGATAGTCTTCCCTACTATAATTAAGTAAGGGATGGGTATGAAAGGGATGTTTTTTGTATTTGTTTTTTTAGTAATGGTGATGGATTTGCATTCATCTGTTCAAACTCTATCACCCAGTTCTTTTAGGGAACCAGGGTACACATTGGCCCAATGGCCAAAAAGGATTGTGGTATAGCCTTCATATACCGATTAAAGTGGAAATAAACTATATTATAAGGGAATTGAGCCCATGACCTTGTCCTTCTTATTACAATGCTCTAACAAGGCCTATACTCTAACTTTATAATCAGAGAGGGAGAATTGGGAAGAAAAAGAAAGACATGCAGTATGCAACATAAGCATCACATTATATTTGCTGGCACCTCACATGAATGTGGTCCTTTTTGATATATCTTTAAGGGATACTAAGGCTAATTGAGTTTTCTTTGTCATACATGTTGACAAGAAAAATCTCCTTTGAAAGTTTTAAGTAAAATATTAACACAATCTCTTCCCTCTAAATGACAGCAGAGTCTCAACTTGTATAACCTCATTCTGCCTCAAAACCGCTTTCAGGGAAACAGTAAACCTCACTCAGAGTGACTAAACAAGGGTGCAGGGATGGCTTCCTTATTTACTGAGGTATCATATTGAGGAATATTTTCATTATGGATCTGGGGTCACTATCTCCATATGATTCTTTTGCCTAGTGAACCTGGTTGAATTCTCTAGTTCTCAGTCCCTAGATTAGGTACCCATGTTTTTATCAGGTACAGGTGTTGATAACCTCCAAAGAAACATTGCCTTATCAGATGAGGTGTGAACAAGAAATCCTCACTGTGAAAATGACATTTTTTTTTGTCAGGGAGTTATCTCCAGAATCATGTAGGATCACTTGACTTCTAGGAACTAGAGAAGAAAAGTCACTTTCGATTAGTGAGGAAGAAAGAAGAAAATGAAGATAAAAAGTCTCAGTTACAGTAAAAATGAATAAATATAAATGAATTGATGAATAAATAAATCCATTTCACCTCTCCTTGTACCCTTCCCCAAGTTCTTTGTGAAGGTCTAGATTTTATTTCCACTGTCTGATTTAAAAAAAAAAAGTCCCAAGGGATGTTGCCTCAATCTGAGTCAGTTTTGTAGACCATGTAACATGTCTTAATACACTGTATGGGGAAAAACGTTAGCCTTCGCTTCTTTTGTTTTCTATGGTTATTGTTGTACAGGAGAAAGACTTAAACTGTAAATAATGTATATTTAATAAAGAGAGACTTTTGTATGATTTTGTGTGGAAGACAACTGTGTCCTGCTGTGTTTTCTTAGGTTAATGCACAGCCAAGCTATTAATCCCATGGCTCTCATTTTCATTCCTTTAGACCATTAACTCCCAGACAACATGACCTATTGGGCTGCTGGTAAAACATGAAACTCCCACTCGTTGAGTTTATTGATTTCAAACATGGCTAAAAGTGCTGTCACAAGATTTCTCATCACTTGGCTGATTAATCTTGGTCTGGAGCACCTGCTTCCCAATGTGTCAGTTTGATAAAAAAAAAAAAAGAGTCTGCTTATGCTCTCTTGTGTTGTCCTGATTACATAACTCATCTCATAACTCTAATGCCTTTTCTAAATGACCTTCTGGGCTCATGTGCATATTAGTTTCCTTTCAGACTCTATCTCTCCTGGTCTTTAACACATGACCCTGCTTTCAACCTGACAATATGGATTTAGAGAGAAAATGAGTTCAAATGATTTAAATATTATTCAATTCAACTCCTTTATATTGGATCCCTACTGGGTACCATCCGAGTCTCAGGCACTGTAGAGAATGCAGTGAGAACTTAGTTTCCATTCCCAACTCTGCCACTGACTGTGTTACTTTGGGCTTAATCTCTCTGGGCTTCGATTTCCTTTTTCGTTCTTTTTTGTTTTAAAGAGTTGTGGTATACCAAGGGATCTCTAAGATTCCTTTCCAACCTATGACTACTTGATCCTCTGGTGTAGGAGAAATAACATATGATGTCGAGTATGGTCACATTGATAGTAGTTCCAGTGCTATCACTAACTAGGCATGTGACCTTGAGTGAGTAAAGTAACTTTGCCTCTTCAGGCCTTAGTTTCCTCATATGTAAAGTAGAGTTTAGTTATATGATCTCTAAGGGACTTTTCAACACAATTCATTACATGATGCTGCATAGAAATCTCTACCTCTTCAGGTGCTTAAAATCCTTTGGAGAGACATAAAAAAATACAAGAGTATCCATGACAGGGTATAATTAAATGCTAAGGTGAATATACCCAACTTTACACATAAGTTAACATGTTTCTTTTCCCATCTGTACTTTGTATCAGGTAGGGGGATGTGAGAGGAGACTATTAACTTTGATCTATGCAGATATGTGGCATAAAAAATAGAAACTGGGGCCGTTAGGTGGTGCAGTGGATAGAGCACTGGCCCTGGAGTCAGGAGTACCTGAGTTCAAATCCAGCCTCAGACACTTGACACTTACTAGCTGTGTGACCCTGGGCAAGTCACTTAACCTCAATTGCCTCACTAAAAGAAAAAAAATAGAAACTACTGACACTAGACTTTCTTAATGCATGGGCATGGATTTTAGTGTGTGTGTGTGTGTGTGTGTGTGTGTGTGTGTGTGTGTGTGTGTGCGCGCACTAGCCCAGAGAGAAAGAATGCCAACCTACATGCTTTCATTTGATCCAGTAAGGGATTATTCGACTTCCACAACTCTGTCTTAGACTGGTTGAAAAGAATGTTAAATGAATGAATCAAAGTCATGGATAAGTATAGTTCTGACACCATCCTACTGTGGCTGCTAACTGCCAAGCTAGAGGTCTATGGATGTAAAATCCATCTGTAGCAGACAGAAAGGGAGGGGTTGCAGAGGAGAAAGTTAATGACAGCTCTGACTGGGAGAAACAGCAGCTCAGACTTAGCTGTCTCTCTCTAAGGAGCTGAAAGCCTGTTTTGAAAAGGACTGAGAATTAGGTCTTGTCTTTGAAAATGGCTTTTGCTGGGGTGTGGGAGAATTGCCATCCAGTTACATGAACACTAGGACACTTGCCATGAAAAGAATCAAACAAACGACTCTCCCTTAGCCAGCCTCACTCCTGTCCAATGTTCTACCCCTTGGGAAATAAAGCAACTTTCTCTTTTCTACTAGGGTATCTGGAATTGTGTAAAAGGAATAATGGCATTAATGTTAGCATCCCAAAGGTAATAAACATAGAGAAAACTCATAATTCTGGAATTCAGGATATTTGAGGCTTTCTTTTCCTTGCTTCCTGGTGCCACTACAACTCTGTCTTCTACTACATGAACCAGAGGCAAAGCCTATTTATAAATAGGAGGGGAAAAGTGAGTAAAGGATACTAACACCTTCAGGGTTTCCCTTCCCCAATGCAATAATACCAGGTTTGAGGGAGAGGGAGAGGGAGAGGGAGAGGGGGAGGGGGAGGGGGAGGGAGAGGGAGAGGGAGAGGGAGAGGGAGAGGGAGAGGGAGAGGGAGAGGGAGAGGGAGAGGGAGAGGGAGAGGGAGAGGGAGAGGGAGAGGGAGAGGGAGAGGGAGAGGGAGGAGAGATCTCATTATAAAGTGCTATATAAATATGACTGTGTAAGTCAATTGATATGTGAGTAGCTCAGTGACCCATAGTCATGTGACTTTTGGGTTCTGAGGAATAATATGAGCATGCACTGAACCAACTTCATGCTATGCTAAAAGGGCATCTCCATGGCATGTGTTGCTGCAGATGCTGTTGCTAGATATTCCACTAATGGCCTGGGATTTCACAGTGGCATTCAGATACAAGAGAAGTTCTAGAGGTGATGTTTATATAATATTATGACTCCAATTAAAGTCAATACCTAGACTCATGAATCTGTAGGAAATTGGTACTTGGGAAATCGGTACAAGTAAAAATTGTATTATTATGTAGAGCAATTAACAGATACAAGAAAAACACATACATACACATGGATAAGAAAATGATAAACCATGCCAGTACCTTTGCCAAGAAAATTCCATAGACAGGATGTCCCACGGGGTCACAAAGAGTCTGACACAACTTAATTACTGAACAATGTCAATAAAGCACATGCAGTTTATATGAAAATATAGACAGAGGTTCATCTCCATGGATGTAAGAAACTCACCCAGCAAAAGAGGGAGGAAGTCATGACACACTCAAATTTGGAGTTCATTCAGGGAATTTATATACTCTAAAATGCACTTGATGGAGAACAGGTAATAGATGCCAGATGTGGGAGGGGGCATTCCTAATTAGATACAGATGTTCCATAGTTCTTGGGCTCACTTTTTGATACCAGGCTTGGGGGAGGTTTAGATAGGGGGAGTTTATTTATTGGGACCAGAAACTAAGAAATGGGTTGAGTCAGCTATGGAGCAGCTAGTTGGCCCAGTGGATAGAGTTCCAGGCCTGGAGTCAAGAAAACTTTTTCCTCAGTTCAAATATGGTCTCAGACACTTAGTAGCTCTGTGACCCTGGCCAAGTCACTTAACCATGTTTTCCTTAGTTTCCTCATCTATGAAATGAGCTGGAGATGGAAATGGAAAACCACTATAGTATCTTTCCAAGAAAACATTACATAGGGTCATAAAGAAGACTGTAGTAAAGTTAAGAAGGAGGAAAGGCTTGGGAGAAAGATAATCATTTCAGTTTTCAATAGACATTTAAGATGTCTATGAAAATACAGTTGAATATGTTCAATTGGAAATTGGATATATAACACTAGAAATAAGGAGAGAAGTTATTCTGAGTTCTAAGAATTATGTGCATAAATATTCTAATTGAATCAGAGGGACCTAATGAAATCACCAAGGACAAGAGCATGGATGGAGAAGAGAAAAGGGTCCAAGATAGAGTGTTGAGGGACACTCATGGGAATTAATGGGTAAAGTAGGCATGACATGTATAAAGATCCAGCAAAGGATATGAGTTTGACCTCATGAAAGGATTTATAGGAATAAATAGGAAAGAGTCCTAGATGCACAAGAGTCCTGGATGGAACATTGCATTTATAGTTAGCAAGACCTGCTTTCAAGTCTGTCTCAAATAATTACCAGTTGTATGACCTTGAGGAAGTTGGTTCCCTTCTAGAAGTTCCTAGGATTTATCTATTAAGTCCTAGTTGAAAGCACTTCCCACAATGAGGGTTGTCTATGCCTGGTATATCATAGATACTTCATGCATTCTCATATGGATGAAAGCAACACAGGATGAAACTCGTGTTTTGGAGTAAAATCTGCATCAACGAAGTATTGAAGCCCACTAAATCATTGAAGTGTACATGTACTGAATTAAATACCTAAATGAACATTCTAAAACAAGAATAATGCCAGATGGGAATGAAAATTAAGTAGATTTGGATTAAATTGATTCGGATTTAATTAATAACAAAATCAAAAATTAGGTAAAGTAATTTTAATAATTGAAAGAATGTTGCCAGATAATGAAAAGATAAAGAATGGAATATAATGATAGAATATGAATAAAATATAGATAATTAATAAAATTTAGTACATGAGATCAAAATAGGAAATATAGTAAAGACCAAGAAAAGATCATAGTGGTGGAAGAGTTAGGGAGAAACAAATTTCTCCTAATGTAGTACATACATTAAGGATCACATGGACAAACCAGTTCCTTTGCAAATAAATGTGTAAATGTTCTTAGCAATTGAGATCTTCCCAAATGCAAAGAAAAGCTTAGATGATCATTTCATTAATATTGGTTCATTGTTAAAAAAATGGACATATATAATCTTGTTCTGAGTTCACAATAATTTACCCAAAAACTATGAACAAAATATAATTTATTAACATAATATCTTTTGTATTAAGAAGGAATGCTTTTATCATTATTTGATTGATATTGTTTGGTATACTAGATTATCTTTAAGCTAGTTTCCAGATTGTAGAATCTATGAAGTCATTATATGGGAAGGAAAGCCAAGATGGAAGAGAAAAATCATGAATTCACTTGGGCTCTCACCAAAAATCTTCCAAATAATTTTAAATAATTCCTCAAAACAAGTTTTGGAGGGACAGAACACAAAGAAGATGCATTAAAACAATTGTCCAACTTCAAGACAACTTAGAAGGTCAGCAGGAAAGGTTTTGCAAGAGGGCAAGTGTATAGCACAGTCCAGCACAGGCTTAGGCAATTCAGACCAGGGCCCAAAAAACCAGGATCAGGACTTGGGGGGGACTGAATGAGGGGCTACAGTGAAGGTTTCCAGACATCTCAGTCCACAAAGGGTAAGGGAATCAGACAACTGATAAGCAGAACATTACAAAAGTGCATTTGATCACACTGAAGGCAGGATCCTATTGCTTTCTCCACACTCAAAGTTGGGTTACTGTCCTGGGTCTCACTCCAAAAGGGAGGAGGAGTATTAGCACACCAAAGCTTCTATCTACAAAAGATCTAGGGCCTTGATCACAGATTCAGAGTAGAAAAAGTGTTTGTGGTCACTCATGGACCAGAGCACAAGCCAGGAGATTAGGAAACACATCTCTCCCAAGATCACAGCACATTGGAAGAACCAAAAATTTACAGCTACTAAGAATTATCTCTGAAAGCAGCTGCAAAACCCTCCCCCCAAAAAACTTGGGACCTCATCTCCTTACCTCTGGAAGAAGAGGTGCAATTTAGCATAGAGTTAAAAGTCAATAAATAGGATGGAAAATGAGTAAACAGCAGAAAAAGATCCTGACTATAGCAAGTTACTATGACGACAAGGAAGATCAAAACACAAACCCAGAAAATACCAAAGACTTAGAGAAAAATATGAATTGGCCACAGGTCATAAAACAGTTCAAAAACAATTTTCAAAATCAAATTTAAAAAGTAGAGGGAAAATGTGGAAGAAAAATCAGAGGAAGGCAAGGAAAACATGAAATAGAGTAAACAGCTTTAAAAAGGAGACAAGGAAAAATACTGAAGAAAATAACTCCTGAAAAAAAAGAATAGAGGCAGAGAAAAGATGATGGAGAAAAGCCGATAAGTTGCTTGAGCTCTCTCCAGTTTTCCTTGGAAACAATGTTAAATTGCACCTCTAAATGGATTCTAGAGAGACAGAACATACAAAAAGATTAAACAATGTTTTTCCAGCTTAACTTAATTTAGATGGACTTCAGGAAAAGGATGTTGAAGGTTCTTAGCCATAGTACAGATCATCAACCAAAGCCCTTTGGTCCTGGATCAGTAGGTTAGTGGCACAGCAGGACAGCTATGAGGTCTCCAGCCCCAATGAATAAGGTAAAATGCCAGCCTGGGAACTCCTGCTCCAACAGGTGCCTTCAAGGTAGGTCACCTCAGCATAGTGAGTAAACCTCAAAGCCCTGAGGCTTTTACTCGGAAAGCCAATGATCAGTCCCCTGTACCCTAGGACAAGAAGCTTGGGAGAGTTCCCCCTGTGCCCCAGGAGCAGATCTCAACTTTAAAAGTGATGAAATATGCTAGAAAATGAACCAAAAAAGAGCCCTGACCACAAAAAGCTACTATGGTAACAGGGAAGATCAAAAAGACAGTAATACCAAAATACCCAAAGAGAAATTTGAATTGTTCTAAAGCCCAAAAATAATTCCTGGAAAGATCTAAAAGTTGATTTTAAAAATCAAATATGAGAGGTAGAAGAAAAATTGGCAAAGGAAATGAGTTTTACAAGAAAGAATCAATAGCTTGGAAAATATAGGACAAAAATTGACTCCAAAAAACCACACAATTAGTTAAATTGGAAAGTAAATACAGAAGGAAAAAAAATTCATGAAAAAGTAGAATTTGGCCAAAAGGTAAATGAGGTACAAAATTTAGCTGAGGAAAATAATTCCTCAAAAATTATTATTAGGCAAGTGGAAGGAATGACTGCACATTACATCAAGAATCAGTCAACCAAAATCAAAAGAATGGGAAAAAAAGAAAATGTAAAATATTTAATTGTAAAACCAACTGATCTGATTAGACACTATCTACCTAAAATCATCACCAAACATTATATGTAATGGGGGTATGTTAGAGGCATTTCCACTAAGATTAGGGGTACAACAGGGATGTCCATTATCACCTCTATTATTTAATAATGTACTAGAAATATTAGTTTTAGCAATAAGAGAAGAAAAAAGAAATTAAGGGAATTAGAATAGGCAAGGAGGAAACAAAACTATCACTCTTTGCAGATGACATGATTGTAAATTACCTGAAATAATGAACAACTTTGCTAAAGTTGTAGGAAATAAAAAAAACGCACATAAATTATCAGCATTTCTATATATGACCAACAAAGCTAAGCAGCAAGAGATGGAAAGAGAAATTCCCTTGAAGTAACTTAGACAATATAAAATACTTGGGAGTCTACCTACCAATACAAACCCAGGAACTCTATGAACACAATTATAAAATACTTTTCACACAAATAAAATCATATCTAAATAACTGGAAAAATATCAGTTGCTCATGGATAGACGAAGCTAATATAATAAAAATGACAATCCTACCTAAATTAATTTACTTATTCAGTGCTATACCAATCAGACTACCTAAAATTATTTTATAGAGCTAGAAAAATAATAACAATTCATCAGGAAGAAAAAAAAGTTCAAGAATATCAATGGAACTAATAAAAAAAATGCAACAGGAGGTGGGCTAGCCATACCAAATTTTAAGCTATACTATAAAGCAGCAGTCATCAAAACTATTTGGTACTGGCTATGAAATAGAGTGGTGGATTAATGGAATAATTTAGGCACAGGAGACATAGTAGTAAATGACTATAGTAATCTACCATGTGATAAACTCCAAAACTCCAGCTTCTGGGATAAGAATTTAGTATTTGACAAAAACTGCTGGGAAAACTGGAACATAGTATGGCAGAAACTAGGCATAGACCAACAACTTACACCATATACTAAAATAAGGTTGAAATGAATGCATGATTTAGACATAAAGTGTGATACCATAGGTAAATTAGGAGGGGAAGGAATAGTTTACCTCTCAGATCTATGGAGAGGAGAAGAATTTATGACCTAACAAGAGATAGAGAATAGTATGAAATGCAAAATGGATCATTTTGTTTACACTAAATTAAAAGGGTTTTGGACAAACAGAAGCAATGCAGCCAAAATTAGAACAGAAGGCTTTCTGATAAAGATCTCATTTCTAAACTATATAGGGAACTAAATAAAATTTATAAGAATGCAAGTCATTCCCCAATTGAGAAATGGTCAAGGATGTGAGTAGGCAATTCTCAGATGAAGAAATCAAACCTATCTATTGCCAAATGAAAAAAAATGCTCTAAATCACTATTTATTAGAGAAATGCAAATTCAAACAATTCTGAGGTACCACCTCACACCAATTAGATTGGCTAATATGACAAAAAAGGAACATCATCAATGTTGGAGAAGCTATGGAGAAAATGGAACATTAATAAAATTGTTGGTGGAGTTGTGATCTGATCCAGTCATTTTGGAGAGCAATTTGTAACTATGCCCAAAGGGCTATGGGACTGTGCATACCCTTTGGCCCAGTAATACCACTACTAGATCTATATCCCAAAGAGATCATAAAAAGAGGAAGGGACCCACATGTACAAATCTATTTATATCATCTCTCTTTGTGGTGGCAAAGACTTTGAAATTGAGGGAATGCCCATCAATTGGGGAATGGCTGAACAAGTTGTGGTACATTAATTTAATGGAACATTATTGTGCTATAGGAAATGATGAACAGGCAGATTTCAGAAAAAACCTGGAAAGACTTAAATGGACTGATGAAGTGAGCAGAACTAGGAGAACATTGTACATGGTAACAGAAATATTGTGTGATGATCAACTGTGATAGACTCAGGTCTTCTTAGCAATACAATTATTTTAGACAATTCCAAAGAACTCATCATGATTCCGCATGCAGAAAAAGAATTGTGTAATCTGAATGCAGATTGAACCATATTGTTTCTACTTTTTTGTTTTTGTTTTTTTGAGGTTTTTCCCTTTTGTTATGATTCTTCTTTCACAACATGATTAATATGGAAATTTGTTTAATTTGATCATACATATATGCTATTTCAGATTGTTTTCTGTTTTGGGGAGGGGGAGGGAAGAGATGGAGGGAGAAAAGTTTGGAACTAAAATCTTATAAAAACAAATGCTTAGGGGCAGCTCGGTGGCACAGTGGATAGAGCACTGACCCTGGAGTCAGGAGGACCTGAGTTCAAATCCGGCCTCAGAAACTTGACACTTACTAGCTGTGTGACCCTGGGAAAATCACTTAACCCTCATGACCCCACCCCAAAAATGCTGAAAATTATATTTACATGTAACCAGAAAACAATAAAATACTTTTTGATTAACAAAACAAAAACAATAACAAAATCCATAACTGATCTGTAAGATAGATCCAGGAGAGATAATTTAAGAATTGTTGTACTACCTGAAGGCTACGATCAAAAACAGAGCCTGGACAGAATCTTTCAAAAATTATCAAGGAAAATTGGTATAATATCCTAGAACCAGATGGTAAAACAGTAATTGAAAGAATCTACCAATCACCTCCTAAAAGAGATCTCAAAATGAAAACTCCAAAAATAGTGTAGCCAAATTCTAGAACTATCCGGACAATGAGAAAATATTGCAAGCAACCAGAGAGTAACAATTCAAGTATTATAATTTTGCCTTGGGACCACTACTTTTGTTGAATATGAATATTTAGCTCAGGACGGATAAAGTCTATGCATTCTGTGCTATGCATTGCCTTTATCACTCTCCCATCCTCTCTCTTCTCCTTTTAATCATATAGTCTATTAATTACCGATGTTTGTCCCAAGGATGCATCCACAAAGTTCTACTGTGTTTAGGTTAATGGAAGACAGTTTTGGTGATTCTGGTTATAAGTTGCACAAGTCTTTGGTACTAAGTGACCATTTCTGTTGCTGTTTCCAACTCCATTCTTCCCAGGCCTCCCTGCCATGTCTGGTAGTCTGAGCCTATTCTAGCATTGAAGTCATCCAGAATTATAAGCTTGTACTCTTTTGGCACATTAATGTTAAAGGTCTCTAGATCTTCATAAAATGTTTCTTTGACCTCATCAGTGTTTGTCATGGTGGGAGCATAGGCACTGATTATGGTGGCATGGTGGTTTCCTGTAAGTGCAATTGCATTGTCCTGAGCCTGTCATTCACTCCTTTTCATAGGCATGCCAGTTTGGGAACTAGTTTTGATTGCAATAGCTACACCAGATTCATGGCACTACCCTTCACTGTGTCCACTACAGGAACAAACCAAAACCAAATAAACCAAACACACACAAAAAAACTTGTATCCAGCTCTGACTTCAGTAAATTGGCCTTCATTTTCCAGCCTTGTTTCACTTAGGATTGGTATTTGGATGTGAAACCTACCAAATACTCTCCCAAAAAGAGCTATTCATCTTTCAGAGTTTTTCAATTTTTCAATGTCTATAAGTGTGCACACATTCCCTGTATTGATGGTGAACGGAATCATCTTTGTAGAAGTTTTGTACCGTGTGTGTGTGTGTGTGTGTGTGTGTGTGTGTGTGTGTATTTCAACTCGATGGTGGTATCCCTGCCTGCGATGGTAATCATATTAGGGTTGCATAAACAATTTTTAGGGTACCTGTTCTAGCCCCTTCCTTATACCAGGAGGTGAGTAGTGTGGTGCTTAAAAGGCTGCTCGGGTAACCAGGGGATTGCCAAATCCCACTGTTCCTTCCAGGAAGAAGATAAATCTATGGCCTGGGCTACCCATGTGAAGGGTTGTGACTACAACTCCCTGTGCATCCACACCTGCTGCTTCACAACTTACCTGTTGCCACAGTACTTTGAGATAGGTAGAAATGGTAAAATGGTATGGGTGATGATTTTTGACTTCTGCATAAATTGAATATTAGTGAGGCAGAGTTGCACAAAATCATTAACCTCATACTCTCTTCCAGAGTCATCAGAGTCTAGTGGCAGGACATTGTCAAGATGCCTGGTGATGACTTGAGATGCAGTGGATAACATTGTTACCTTCAATGTCTGATCAGTCTCTAAGCTCTCCATACCACTTGCTTCAGCTGCCTTCATGGCCATTGGAACAAACTGTTCTCTTCCACACATTCCATCAGTGGAAGTCATTACATGTTTGGGTTAAATAGCCCCCTAACTCACTGATGGGTTTAACACCCCTTGGTGACCCACACCTGGTTTAGCCCATCTGCTGAAATGGTTTACCAGGATTTGAGCACTGCTACAGCTTCTTATAGGCATAGGCAAGAGTTATTTGGATGAGGTAGGCACCAAAGGTAGAAAGCAGCATTGAAAAAGGTCTTGTCAGCCTTTACACCATAGGTACTAGTTTTTCCTGAACATACCTGACACCCTGTTATAGGATACTATATGTTAAACCCATATAATCTGTTGTAGTAATAGGTTCTGTCAGTCTGGGTCTACTATATAAGGCACTATCACAAGGGCCAAGAGTAGCAATAGAGTGAGTTACAGCCAACTATTTTCATTACTAGGAAAAGGAAGCTATTTATACTTGAGGAGAAATGCAATGATATTTGGTCATAAAGACTGGCATGTAGCTAGTAAATATAAAGCACAGGAAGAACATTTCCTATTGGTGGCATTTAGTAGACTAACAACTGTCATAGAAACTTTTGGAATATATGTTCATATGAAATTATTTGGGCTTAGTTAAGTCTCCATATCATGAATCACCAGTAAATGGCTGTATTGTTTGGGATGCTTGGTATATAACTCTATGGGCTTCTCTCTCATTTGTTTCTCCTTGTATACTGATTCAAGGAAAAGCAAACAGGGAAATAGTGTATTCTTAGTATTTCTTTTCTTTTCTTTGAGTATCTATGTTCTCTGACTAAATGTGTACTTCCTCACAACTAGATTATCAGTTTCTCAGTATATCTGAAACTCTACTTCTATCAAATTTGGGGACACATTTAAGAATTCAATATATAATAACAATTAGAAATTAATTTTTTTAATTGAGGCAACTGGGGGTAAGTGACTTGCCCAGGGTCACACAGCTAGTAAGTGTTAAGTGTCTGCGGCCAGATTTGAACTCAGGTACTCCTGACTCCAGGGCCGGTGCTCTATCCACTGCACCACCTAGCCGCCCCTTAGAAATTATTTTTGAGGGGCAACATGGCATAGCAGATGGCAAGACAACTTTGAAACCAGGAAGATACAGCTTCAGTTACTGCCTTTGACACATACAGTTTGTGATTATGATAAAGTCACTAAAACTTGTAGTGCCCCAAAAAACTAAGACTATAAGTTGCATGTCATCCATCACTTTGCACTGATGGAGGGAATTTCCACACTGGAATTTCCCTGTAACATTGAAAACATGACAAAAAATAATATTTCATTGCACTAATTTTACAAAAACAAACCAAAAAATGAGTTTTAAGGAGAAGGAAGAATACATGTAATATGCTAGAAGCTGAGATAACCACTTTATAAATATTATCTCATTTGATTATCACAATAACCCTGGAAACTAGGTTTTATTATTTTCCCTATTTTATGTTGAAGAAACTAAGACACCCAACACTTTTTTAAATTTTCATTTTATTTTCTTACAGCCAGATTTGAACTTATATCTTTCTGACCCTAGGTTTAATGCTGTCTTCACTATACTTTTATTGTTGGATAAATAATTTCCTCTTTTCCTTCTCTTTTTTTTTGTGGGGCAATGAGGGTTAAGTGAATTGCCCAGGGTCACACAGCTAGTAAGTGTCAAGTGTCTGAGGCCGGATTTGAACTCAGGTACTCCTGAACTCAAGGCCAGCGATTTATCCACTGCACCACTTAGCTGCCCCTTTTCCTTCTCTTTTGCAGTTTTTATATTTTGGTTCTATTTCTTCCCAGCTTTTGCTGGCAAATTATAGATTCCTCATGCTTTTGAGAGAGAGAGAGAGAGAGAGAGAGAGAGAGAGAGAGAGAGAGAGAGAGAGAGAGAGAACATAATATATGATAGTTGAAAGAGAACCAAGTTTAGAAGTTTACAAGACCTGGGTTCAATTTCTGGCTTTGACATTTAATAACTGTTGGACCTTGGCCAAGCCACTTGGCCTTTCTGAGTTTTAGTTTACTTACTTTGCACCCCTAATTATAATAATCATCACCTTAAATACTTCTCAAGCATTTTTGAGGATCAAATAATATAACAAGCATTAATGTTCTTTTGCTTCTTTATGAATCAGTAAAGGGAGTAAGACCTTGTGCATTATTTAGCCTCAGTAAACTGAGGGTGAACCTGTTGGAGTCTTTGCCATTACTAACAGAGATGGAGATATTTCTGTAGGCAGTTTTAGTCTAGGTCTGATATCTTCTAGCCAGGAAAATATGGAAAAGTCCCTCAGTAGTTGTGAGTCTATGCTTTCTAACTTTAAAATGAAGATAATCCTACTTGCAGTACCTTCGTCATTGGGCAATTTTAATATTAATATGATTTTAATGTGAGATTTTAAGTACTGCATCTATCTATCTATCATCTATCTATCTATCTGTAAAAGTTGATCATTGAATTGAATCCAAAGACAACTAAGCCAAATTTGCAGTAAAATAATGAACAGATTGGAGTAATGATGAAATGAAAAGGCAAAGACCTATCTGAAAACATTGGCAACCTGAAGGGGTCCAGGCATTCACTAAGAAATAATTAAATGACGGCTTAGTTAAATATCTTATTGCTTAATAACTCTGGAAAGCTGAAAAATTGCTCATCTACAAGAAACCTTCTTGTGGATGAGGTGTGTGATGACCTCTTCTATGAGTCACAATGGAGTGTTAGGAGTCTAGAAATGATGAAACTAATTTCAGGAGAGGTTAAATGCTTTGCTCCGGGACAAAAAACATTCTAGGAGAAGAGCCCCGATTAGAATGCATCAAATGCTGATGTTAATGCAGCTTAGGGCTCTATTCTTAAAGGTTTTAAATCTAAAAGAATGGAGTTGTGGGGCAGCTAGATGGCACAGTGGATAGAGCACAGGCCCTGGAGTCACAAGTACCTAAGTTCAAATCCGGCCTCAGACACTTAACACTTACTAGCTCTGTGACCCTGGGCAAGTCAATTAACCCCAATTGCCTCACTAAAAAAAAAAAAAAAAGAATGGAGTTTCATGAGGACCACACAGTAGTCATCTTCTAATAAAAGAGGGTACTCTGTTGGGAATGCTAATTGATTGACTTCATGGAATGATTGGCTGGAGTACTTGCTGAATTTTAGGAAAGTAGATAACATAATTTAACAATGGAATAAATTAAAGGTTTATGCTATTTCTGCATATGGAATGTCCTCTCCTTCATTTCTGCATTTCAGATTCCTAGAATCTAGTAAGAGGTAAACTCCTTGTTTTTGTTTTTGTTTCTATATCACTGGTACCTCACATGGAACTTGATACATAGTAGTTACCCTATCAAAATTTGGTGATTTGAATTAAATGCATTGATGGTCCATTTTCTCCAACCACAAATTAATCTTTCCTTAAATTCCTAATTCAATTTACTGGAACTCCTTTGTACTTATTTTATTTGTCTTTGCATCATAATTATTTATATGTACCTTCCTAACTACTCACACCTCAATATGAGAGTTACTTTCTTGTGTTTGGGATCTGTGCTTTGCTCAATAAATTTAAGATAGTTTGAACCAAACAGAGTTAGACTGAATTGAACTATCGTGTTTTACAAAAGAAAATAAATTCTAGGGAATCAAACTGCCTGCCTATTTCCACAATTTTCTACATTTCCCCTCTTCAATTCTATTTTTAAAATTTTATTTCACCCAGAATACTTCCTTACCCTACCTCATGCTGGTCTCCCCATTCTTCAAATGCCTATAGCACATTCTGATGGCATCCTACACTCTAGCACTTCATTAAAATTGCTTAACATAAAATTTTAAGCTCTTTGAAGTCAACTAGATTACTTCTCTTTTATCCCCACAGTACCTAGAATAATGCTGAATGCAAATATGGGTTCTTAATAAATAACAGTTGATTGATTGAGTATATAATTAAGTGAACAAATAGTGTTATCAACCTTGAGCCAATTTTTCAGACTGCATGATGTCAAACAAGGAGTTTGAAATGTATTCAACTGAACTAATCAATTATGGGTAAAAATCAGCAGTGTTAATGTTAAGATATTATCTAATAAACTGAAGCAATGTGGGAGTTAGTTTGCCAAAGAACAGGAATCTAAGTTCACAAACATATTTTGGTTTCTGTAACATAATTTAAACACAAAATCAAAGGGCATTTGCAACACTGTTCAATGTACTGTAGAAAAGATCAGTATTGTTTGTTTATTCAAGATCAGAGTTTATTTGTTTAAGGTCAGTTTGGCAGTTAACATACCTACCTACGAGGTAATTATTGCAGGTTGTTTTATACATGGCCTATTAACTCTATTTTTGGTTGAAGTTAATTATTATTTTTATCAAATTTTTGTGCTTTTTCACAGACACTTTTACATTAGGAAAAATGTGATGGTGGTGGTGGGAGATATTGTAAAGGTGAAATCAGCAGGCCTTGGCAACAGGTTGTGCTGAGGTGGGGGGGGGGCGGGTGTGGATTGAAAGATAGTGAAAATACATTATAAGGCCTAAGTTATAAGCATGAGGGAATGGGAGGTTGATATTCCCCTCAGTAGTAGTTGCTATAGTAGTAGAATTGAGGATTTAGGATATATCATTGGTTTTTTAAACCATAATGGTTTTAAGATGGATGATGATGATGGCGACGAAGACGACGACAATGACGACGACGATGATGATATATTGCAGTGTGTTATATATTCAGAACCTGTAAGTTTGCTAAGATGGAATCATCCAAGTGAACAAACCTGGGATGCTGCTTCCAGAAGAATCAAGAGGTATCAGGCCTACATGGATATTGTTTGGCTAAGTCCTATTGTCCTTTTTCCATTGGCTACGTAGCCAGACTTGTTATCATATTCAAAAAGGCTCGATTCTGTGAAATGACTCCTTCACAAACAGCTTAGAGAAAACCATAATGTAATAAGAGGGACTGCAGGCTCTTCCCTCTGCTCCCTGCCAAGGCCATATGGTTGCATCTCATAATAGAACCACGTTTTTGGTCTTTTCATTTGTTCCTTTCTGATTGAGGTGCAAAGGGTAGAGTCTCTGATTTGGATCAGGAGTGTATGCCGTTGGGATACAGAAGACCAGGACAGTAGGTAGGGTTTTGTATTCAAATGAGCATCAGTGCTACGAGGAGCATGGCTTTAGGACTCCAGTTCAATAGAAGCCAACAACAATGCTATCTTCAGATAAGAACTTGGTGGGACCAGAGCTATATGGGAACTAGGATAACTTGTGATCCTAGTCCCCAATGCTCATACTCAGAGACTGAAGCAATATAGGGAGGATTATGTTTTTGAGGGGAAAATATTTATATGTTTTTCTTACTATATCTATACAGCAGCAATCCCTTTGCAAAAACCTTTCAATCAATATTAAGTTGTTAAATGGAACTGGGGTGCTAGTCATTGGCCCTTTAAAGTGGAGGCACCACAATCCTAAGAGACTCCAATCTATGACAGAAAAAAAAAAGGAAAGAAAAAAATTTAAGCCCCTCCATATACCATAAAACCCTGAGGAATAAAGTAGAAGACTTGGCCCTGAGGGAGAGGCACCAGATTCAACTTTATATCAAAAACAACTGCAACAATAACATAATTGTATCATATGTACATGTATATATACATATATATATATACACACTTATACATATATACACATGCATAAGTATATACATCAATATATGTATTCATGTATATAGATGTATGAATTTGGTTAATAATTTTAATGTCATTGTCATAGACAAACTCTCATTAAGGAAGTTCTCTGTTCAAATGCATATCAGTCAGTATTCTGGAAGACAAATCCTTGAAAGTTGCCTGTGTACACTGAGAGTTGAAATGACTTGTCTAGGGTCAAACAACAAACAATGGGTATTAGATGTTGAACATGAATTCTGATTCTGAAGCTAGTTCTCTGTCCCTTAAGTTGTAATAATTATAATGACAATAATACAACACTAATCATAGCTACCACAATTAATGTAGAACTTTAAAGTTCACAAACATTATGTGGTGCTCAGCTTTCCCTATAGTCCAGCTCTCAAAGCCATACATTTCTAATGGGGGAAAACAAACAAACAAACAAAAAAGTTGTTTTTCCAATGTGGATCTTTTTTGGCAAGTGATGCTATATAAATTAGGGACCATTGTACTTGAGTAACAATAATGTGAGTACCACAAATGCTACTAAATTCCACTGGGTAACTTCTATCATCACCATCCCTTAATATTCAAACTATTATAACTGCTGCAACTATTAATAAAACTACCACTATCACAATTATTATTTCAGATTACTTCCCTATTTTCAATATCTTAAAGATTTGTGATTTCAATATGGGAACTCTCTCCATCAATTCAATTCAATAAACATTTCTTAAGCAAATATGAAGTAGCAGGAACTGCCCTAAGCACTGGAAATACAAAAAGAGGTAAAAGGTAGTAACAATGATCACAAACACCCCATACATTCTTATTTTTCTTCAAGAGTTACTATGGTTGAAAAATGAATTGCCCTATAGCCAACTTTTTGTTGATGAATCTTGGCAAAATTAGTGACACTGATCTTCAAATATCATGTCTTTCAACATGGTAAGACCCATCAGAGTTGGTGGTCCTCAAGCATAGCTTTTGAAATACTATGGTCACATCCAAGTTCAGAAGCTGACATCAGAGCAGACAGAATGTTAGGAAGGATCACTAAAACAATTACTAATCCTAATACATCTTTGTTATACTTTACACTAGAAGCATATGTTATTGCTTTCATTATGTTATTTGAAAAGAGCATAAGCTACCTGTACTATAGATGGTCTGGAAGTTGATACAAGAGTACAGATTCAAGGAAAAGTTTGTGCAAAAGGAAAAAAAAGTTATAAACTTTTGAAGATCTGTGCTGCCAGTGATGGTTGATGGGATTCAATTCCTGTCAGTTTGTTTTTATCACTGTAAGGCTCTAGGTACAGATGAACAGAATCACTTTGTTTTTGATAATATGATTTCTAAACAACTATCTAATACCATTGGGGAAATAAATAAAAATGACAAAAATAACAACAATCTTACCCTACCCCACAAAAATGTGGTTCCTTGGCACTTTTCACAGATCAGTGGATTAAAAGATTGTTTTTATACACTATCAGCTAAGCTATCTAGTTATTTTCAAGGCCTAACAACAGAGAGTGGCATAAGTAATTTATTCGATTTCTAGTGGTATAGTGATAAATCCTTTGATCAAGGATGAAATCAAAGCTTAATAATCCAATGGCTAAACCCCAATTCATCATACCCATTTTGAGGGACATGGACTGGAAAGTATCAAAGTAAAATAGCAACTTCATTTCATTTCAGAATCCTATTTTTGGAAATATGTGAAAAGTCAAGATATTCTGTCAACTCTTAAGAAAATCTTCCAGATTTTTTGACAAAGATGTCAAATAAAGTTGCTATAATGCATTTTCTAAAGATCAGTGTACAAGGGCAGGAATAAAATGGTGCCTATCCCATAATGACTGGTTCTGAAGGGGACATTATTCCACTATAATTGTTTATCGGTAAATTTTCACAGAATCAAGATAAAAGAGAAACACAGCTCCAAAAGGAGAAAAGAAGTCCCTCTGTGCTATTATTGTTAGAACTAGTTCAGTGTTATATAAGCTGACAGTGTTACATTAATAGACTTTAGGACCAAGGACACCATGAAAAAAAAATGTGGAAAATACCAAATTTTCCAAGAAGAACCATACATTCAGAAAGTGATCATCAAATATAGCAAAGGAGCTTCAGCTTGGATGTTTTGATTTCAATAAATCTTCAACACAAAATAGCTATGTAAAGGAGCTCTGAATCAATTATATTTTTTTGTTTAGAATTTTATTTTCCAAAATATATGTAAAAACAAATTTAGATGTCATTTTTTTTAAACCTTTGTGTTCTAACTTCTCTTCTTCCCTTCCACCCTCCACTGCCAAGAACTCAAGCAATTCAGTAAAAGTTATACATGAGTAGTCATGGAAAACGTCCCTACATTAGCTAGGTTGTGAGAGAAAACAGATTAAAAAAACCTCTTCAGATTAAGTAATTGTAAAAAAAAAAGTATTTCAATCTGTTTTCAGATACCATAAGTTCTTTCTCTGTAGATGGATTACAATTTTCATAAGTCCTTCAGTTATATCAGATCATTATCTTACTGAAAATAACCATGTGCTTCCCAGCAGATCATCTTATACTATTGCTGTTATTTTGTATACAGTACATTTCACTCTGATTCAGTTCATGTAGGTCTTTCCAGGTTTTTCTGATAGTATCCTGTTCATCATAACTTTTATATATTGCCTTAAACTTGACAAAGAATTTTCTTCACAATAGTCCAGTGAAGTAGGTACCATACACATGTTTTGCCATTATAGTCAATCATCATAACTATTTTGATCCATCCTATTCTCTTCCCATGATATTTACTGTTTTCCATCTTATTTTACCCTCTTCCTCCTCAAAAGTGTTTTGCTTCTGACTGTCCCCTCCCCTACTCTGCTCTCCCTTCTTTCACCCTTCCTTCCTTATCCTCTTCCCCTCCTACTTTCCTGTAGAGTTAAATAGATTACTCCTGACAATTGGGTATGAATGTTATTTCCTCCTTGAGCCCACTCTAATGACATTAAGTTCTTTGAGCTAAATGTGTGTTCCAAATTTTCTTCTTCCTTCCTCAACTCTCCCTATGAAATCAAGCAATTCAATATGTCATACTTGTGCAGTTATGAATAACATCTTTACCTTCCTCAAAAGTGTTTTGCTTTTTACTACTCCAATCTTCCCTTCCTTCCTTCCCCTCTTCTCCCTCTCCCCTTTATCTCCTTCTCTTCCAACATTCCCTCAGGGCAAAAATGTATTTCTATACCCAATTGAGTTTGTATGTTATTCCCTCTATCAGCAAATTCTGATAATAGTGTGATTAAATAATGGGCTTTAGCAGACTCCCAGGGGCAACACCTGAAGACTGATTTAGAATTGATTGAATTGGGTGAGACTGAGAAACTGACTAAGAACCTACTTAATAATGATTAAATCAAGACCATATGTGGCCTGACCCTGAGTAGGGTGTTATTCTCAGAGGCTGTGGACTATGCCATCAATAGGACAACACTATCAACCAATCAGCTTGGAGGATCTCCCCTTTTGAGGAGGGAGACAGGAAGTAGGAAGCAGAGGCTGGCTAGCTGGATCTTCCTCTTTTCATTTAGGAACCAGCACGTGGTATGAGACAGAGAAAAAGAGAGGGCCTCTTTTACTTTGGGACTTCAGTATGGTAGGAGACAGAGAAAAGGCAGACAAAGAGAGGGAAGTAGACAGAAAGTAGATAAGACTTTTCTGGTGTTGCAGGATACCATGTGTTGTCTTTACTCTTTAATAAATCCTTAAAAGCCTATATTCTTGCTGAATTTATCAGTAAATCTTAGGACACACATTAGATTTTAAACATCACAATAGTAAGGTTCACTCACCGCCCACTCCTGTTCCCTCCATCCCTCACCTCCATAAGCTTTTTTTCTTATTTCCTTCATGTGAATTACCACTCCCCATGCCACCCCTCCCCTTCCTCCTCCCCCAGTGCATTCCTCCTACCCCTAAACCTTATTTTAAAGATGTAATCATGAATTAGCTGGGTGACACAGTGGACAAAGCACCAGCCCTGGACCAAGGAGGCCCTGAGTCCAAATCTGGCCCCATACATAAGCAATCCCACCATGTTTGCCCCACAGAGAACAAGGATAAACAAAAAATAAATGCTTTACAGGTATCATCCCTTCATATTCAGTTCAGACCTGTGTCCTCTAAGTGTATTACATTCAGCCACCCTAATACTGAGAAAGTTCTCATGATTTTGAAATATTATCTTCCCATGTAAGAATGTAAACAGTTTAATCTTTTAATATCCCTCATGATTTCTTTTTCCTGTTTACCTTTTTATGCTTCTCTAGGGTCTTGTATTTGAAATTCAAATTTTCTCTAAAGTTCAGGTCTTTTCATCACAAATGCCTGAATGTCCTCTTTTTCATTGAAGTGCCATTTTTTCCACTAAAGGATTATACTCAGTTTTGCTGGGTGCGTGATTCTTGCCTGTAGTCCCAGTTCCTTTGCCTTCTGGAATACCATATTCCATGCCCTCAGGTCCTTTAATGTAGATGCTCCAAAATCTTGTTTTATCTCTATTGTAGCTCCACAGTATTTGAATTCCTTTTTTCTAGCTGCTTGCAATATTTTCTCCTTGACCTGGGAGCTCTGGAATTTGGCTATAATACTCCTGGAGGTTTTTCTTTTGGGATCTCTTTCAGGAGGTAATCACTGGATTCTTTCAATTTCTATTTTACCTTCTCCTTCTAGAATATCAGGGCAATTTTCCCGGACAATCTCTTGGAAGGGTCTGTCTAAAGTCTTATTTTGGTCATGGTTTTCAGGTAGTCCAATGATTTTTAAATGATCTTTCCTGGATCTATTTTCCAGGTTAGCTCTTTCCCCAAGAAGATATTTCATATTGCCCTTTTTTTTATTCATTTGGATTTGCTTTATTGTGTCTTGGTTTCTCATAAAGTCACTAGTTTCCATTTGTTCAATCCTAATGCTTTGGCAATAATTTTCATCAGACAGCATTATTATCTCCTTTTCCATTTGGTTTTTCAAGCTGTTGACTTTTCTCATGACTCTCCTGCATCACTCTCATTTCTCTTTCCATTTTTTCTTCCACCTCTCTAAATCTCCATTCTATGTCTCCTACTATCTCTTAAAGTCCATTTTGAGAGCTTCCATGGCCTGTGACCAAATCATATTTTTCTTGGAAGCCTTGAATATACAGAGCCTGAGGTTATTATGCTCTTCTGAGGGTACACCTCGATCTTCCTTGTTGCTAAAGAAACTTTCAATAGTTCTCACCTTTCTTTGATTGCTCATCTTGTAGTTTTTACTTGACTTTTAGCTCCCTCTTAAAGTGGGGCCCTACTTCCAAGCTACACTGCCTCAAGCTTCAGAGTGTCCCAGTTGTTTCTGTTTGAGGGAGGGCAGATTTTTCTCTTGCCTGGCCTGTTCTCTGGCTTGAAGATAACTTCAAGGCCACTTGCTAATTAACAAGCCAGCAGAACTGTGTGTGCTGTGGATCTTGGCTCTGACCACCTATGCCTCTCCTCCACCTAGGCTGGGGGATTTCTTCCTCGTTCCCTGCTGGGGTGGAATACCTGAATTCTTCCTGAGGTCCTGCAGACACCCCTGTATTCCACCCCCTGCTCCAGCCATTGCCCTCTCACCTGAATGTAAGGTTAGTTCCAGAAGACACTGTTTCTGCAGCTGATTTGGAGGCTGGGGGTAAGTTCCCCTTGCACAGCATGTTTAGAATCTGTTTCAACACAATTGCAGGGTTGGATTCTGCTTGCAGCACAGTACGGCCCACTTTAACCTGGAAAATAATCTCAGCAATCTTTTTGTGGGTTTTGCCACTCTAGGGTTTGTTTTATTGCTGTTTGGGGAGTAATTGTGTCAGGGGCTCTGTTTGTTTCATGTCTTTCCTCCACCACTTTGACTCCACCCCCTCTCCAATACACATTTGATAAATTTGTAAACAGATTCAAACATTCTGTAGAGCAATTAGGAACTATGGCCAAAGAGCTATAAAGCCATACATACTTTTTGACCTGGTAATACCAATACTAGGTTGATATTAAAAAAGAGATTTTTGAAAAGTTGAATTTCAAATTGTGGAGATGCCCATCAATTGGGGAATGGATGAAAAAATTGTTTGATGATATTATGATGGAACACTATTGTGTTATAATGCAAAATGGATGATTTTGATTATATTTTAAAATTTTTATACAAACAGAAGCAATGCATACACAATTAGAAGGGAGACACAAAACTGGGAAACATTATTATTTTTTTTTTGTGAGGCAATTGGGGTTAAGTGACTTGCCCAGGTTCACACAGCTAGTAAGTGTTAAGTGTCTAAGGCCGGATTTGAAATCAGGTCAAGAAATATAAAGCAACTTGTTCAAAGTGACACAAACAAATTAACCGAGGAGTCTTTTGAAACCAGATTCTCTGATTACAAGTGCAACAGAGTTTCGCCAGCATCTCATCGATGGTAAGTATAAATTATCCTCAACAAGATTGTATTTGATGGACAAATGAACTATAAGTTGATGTATTCATATTTCTGAAGTAGTTTTTGGTTAATAATATGTTATTTTTAAAAGCTACAGGACCTGAAGAGGAATTCATTCAGATATTCCACCCCAGCAGGGAAACAAGAAGACATTTTGAACCACGGGAAGCCCAGGTCGGGAAGGGGCATAGGCGAGTCAAAGCTAAAACCACCACAACACTCTGCTGGCTAGTTAACTGGCAAGTTAGCTTGAGGTTACACACGGGCCAGAGAACAGGCCAGGCAAGAGAAAAACCTGTTCTACCTCAAACCAAAACACCTGGGACCCTCTGAAGCTTGGGAAAGTTTAGTTTGGAAGGAGGGCCCCACTGTAAGAGGGAGTTAAAAGTTAAGTAAAAACCTGCAAGGAGAGCAAGCAAAGAAAGTTGAGAATATAAAGTTTCTTTACCAACAAGGAAGATAGAGATGCACTCTCAGAAGAGGATAACAACCTCAGGGCCCCTACATCCAAATCTTCCAAACAAAATATGAATTCGTCCCCATGCTCAAAAGGGGGTTTGAAAAGAAAGTAGGAGTGATAGAAGGAAGATTTAGAGAGATGGAGGAAAGAATGGAAAGAAAAATGAGAGCAATGCAGGAGAGCTTTGAGGAAAAAAAGTCAGCTTGAAAAGCCAAATGGAAAAGGAGATAAAAAAGCTCTAAGATGAAAATTATTGCCTAAGAACTAGGACTGACCAAATGGAACCTAGTGATTTTATGAGAAACCAAGACACGGTAAAGCAAATCCCAATGAATAAAAAAAATAGAGGGCAATATGAAATATCTCCTTGGAAAAACAACTGACCTGGAAAATAGATCCAGAAGAGATAATTTGAAAACCACAGGACTACCTGAAAACCAAGACTAAAATTAGACTTTAGACAGCATCTTCCAAGAGATTGTCAAGGAAAATTGCCCTGATAATTCAAGAAGCAGAAGGCAAAATAGAAATTGAAAGAATCCACTGATCACCTCCTGAAACAGATCCAAAAACGAAAACCTCCAGGAATATTGTAGCCAAATTCCAGAGCTCCCAGTTCAAGGATAAAATATTGCAAGCAGCTAGAAAAAAGGAATTCAGAACTTAATATATGCATATATAAACAGAGGTCATTCCCACATGTGTTGCTAAAGTATACTCAAATCAGAGCTGATTTAAGAAGGAACAAGGAGTTTTTGTGATTTCCGCGTGTGTGTGCGCGCGCACGCGTGTGTGTGCTTAATATGGATCTGTGATTTCATTGGCATCTGGACTCTAGGTGAGGAATGTCATATGCCAATGTAGATCTACTTTGCAACTTAAAGCATTTTCTGAGGGGCACTGAATGGATAAATAGCTTACCAATAACCTGGTAGTCAGTATGCATCAGAGGAAGGATTTGAAGCCAGTTCTTTAGGTACACACTTAATAGATTTTATTAATTTTGCCTCTGTATATGTTTGTGGGATTTTTTCCTATTTTATATGAAATAATCTTTAGGTAGTTACCAATGCTAACTATATTCTTACACACATATTATCTTAAACTATTGTTCTATCCTCGCATGTGGATCCAAAGCATGCACAGACTATGGGCGAAGTGGCCTTTGGGGGGCATTACCATTTGATACTATTTCTAAGGGAAAGAAGGACCAATGATCATGACTACCACCATCCTCCTTCAGATGTACCATTGCAGTTTTGTACACCTTTACTCACAATCTGTGCATACCTATGATCTGTGCATAACCTTTCAAGTTGGTTCATGTGGTTTCAATATCATGTACAACAGAAGGAAAAAGATGAGGATGGTTGACAAAATAAATGTTTGTTGAATAAATGAATCTTCTGATCTTGCTACATATGTATCAATACATTTAAATGGTCAAAAGAAGATTGTTGTTGTCCTCTTTTTTATTTTTAACAGTGAGATCTACTGAATTTTCTTTCATCTTTCTAATTGTAGTCAGTTTTAATTCTCAAAACATGTAGAGAACAGAAATGGCTGACAGCTAGGTTTGCTGCTAGATTTAGCATTGTAAAGGACCTTAGAAGTCATATGTTCATCTTTAGAACTATCCTTTTAACTTACAAGTGAGGGAACCATGGCCCAGAGAAGTTTCATGAAATGCTTGGTTACAGAGGATTTAAGTAGCAAATCTGAGCTTAGTTAAAGATCATACCTTTTTTACCTGAATTCCTTTCATATGCCTACATTCTTTCTGATGATACCTCAGCTATCTTGCAATTCTGTCTTTCCTTTTCCTCTTGGTCCCCTTATATTCATTCACAATCTGCTCTCCTGTACCTAGCACTCAGCAGCTCCCATTCCCCAGTAATGGGTTTCCACAAATTTATCAGGGAATTTTACAATAGAAAAATACTTTATACATACATAACCAGGACAGAAAATTTCTTCCCAAAATAAGAGTGCAGCTGTTCTCTCTTATGAAACCAGGGTATTGAATTAGCCATAGGAAGCACCATATATTCAAGCAATTTCACAAGACATGCAATCTGTCAGACTCATTTGGGTTCAAAGACTTGTTTTCCAGTCTAGGAATAAAGTAAACATTACTAGCATTTTAATGAAATTTTTCTGTAAAAGTACATTGAATTCAATTTAACAAAAATATATTAAGTTCCTAATATGTGCAAGGACCCTTTTACCCCCCAAATGCCAAGGATATAAAGGCAAAACCAAAAACAACCTTTGTCAAAGACAAGGGAATGAGTAGTCTGTTCAGCTAGGTATTCCCTTAATATCTCAGAAAATAAGGAAGTAATTAGGAAGGAAGAAACATTATATTTTTAAGGTATCAAATCTCACCTCCTGAAAGAGACACCAAAAGGAAAACTCCAAGAAATACCATAGCCAAATACCAGAATTATCACATAAAGGAGAAAATACTGCAAGCATCCAGAAAGAAACAATTTAAATATCATGGAGCAACAATCAGGATTGTGCAGGACCTGGCAGCTTCAATATTAAGGGATCAGAGGGCTTGGAGTATGATATTCTAGAGGAACAAATAACTTGGATTACAACAAAGAATGTACCACTCTGTAAAATTAACCATAATATTTCAGGAAAAAAAGATGGGTATTCAATGAAATAGGGGAATTAAAAAATTTCCTAATGAAAATCCTAGAACTAAACAGAAAATTCAGTCTATAAATACAAGTCTCCAGAGAAGCATAAAAAGATAAAACATTTTATTCAATAAGGTTAAAATATTTACATACAAGGGAAGAAAACACGTATAACTCCTGAGAACTGTATTTTTATTGGAACAGATAAGAATAGTTAACATAGACAGAAGGTGTGGGTATAAGTTGATTTTGATGAGGTGATATTAAAAAATCACATAAGGGGGCAGAGCCAAGATGGTGGAGACGAAGCAGCAAACTGCCTGAGCTCTCCTTCTGTTCCCTCAAAAAGAACATTAAATCAAGCCTCTGGACAGATTCTGAAACTACTGAACCTGCAAAGGGACAGAGAGACCAACCAGAGATAATTTAGAAGACTTCAGGAAAAGGTCGGTCTGACTCAGGCAAAAGGGAGGCCAGCGCAAGGCAGCAACCCAGCGCCAAGGGGGTCAGGGCAAGTCAGCAGGAGCTGCGGGCCACAGCCGAACAACTGAGGTCCCTGGAACCAGGTTCAAAAATCTGGTGGCCAAGAAGGGCAGTGGAAAAACCTACCTGCACCGGCCGGGAGGGCGACGAATAGGTCAGGCGGGAAGGGATGCCAGGAGCGGGCGCCTGGCTGGCCGAGCACATCCAGACAGGAAGTGCAGGGCGGGGGATCTCCACACACCATAAAGGCCTCAGAATAAAAACCCGGTCACACAGCACCTATACCCCTGCACAAGAAGCCCAAAAAAGGGACTCTGGTGCCCCGAGAGCAGACCTCAACTTAAAAAATAAATAAATAAGCTGCAATAATAATTAAGAAGCAAAAAAGAGCCCTCTCCATTGAGAGCTTCTGTATCAATAGGGAAGAAGCCAATGCAAACTCAGATGAGGACAATAGCCTCAAATTGCCTACATGTAAAGCCTCACGAGGGAAGGTGAATTGGTCTCAGGAACAAAAAGCCTTCCTGGAAGAGCTCAAAAAGGATTTTAAAAATCAATTGAGAGAGGTAGAAGAAAAAACGGGGAGAGAAATGAAAGCAAAACAAGAAAACTATGAAAAAAGAATCAGCAGCTTGGAAAAGGAAGCACAAAGATTGACTGGCCAAATGGAAAAAAAAAAAGGTGCATAATTTCACTGAAGAAAACAATGCCTTAAAAAAATTCAGTTAGCCAAATGGAAAAAAAGGTGCATAATCTCATTGAAGAAAATAGTGCCTTAAAAAATTCACTTGGCCAAATGGAAAAAAAGGTGCATAATCTTACTGAAGAAAACAATGCTTTAAAAATTAAAATTGGACAGTTGGAACATACGGAATCCATGAGACACCAGGAATCGGTCAAGCAGAATCAAAAAAATGAAAAAATAGAAGAAAATGTGAAATACCTCCTTGGAAAGACAATTGATCTGGAAAACAGATCAAGGAGAGACAATTTGAGAATCATTGGATTACCTGAAAGCCATGACCAGAAAAAGAGTCTAGATACCATATTCCAGGAAATTATTAAGGAGAACTGCCCTGATATCATAGAATCAGAGGAAAAAATCATCATTGAAAGAATCCACCGATCACCTCCTGAAAGAGACCCCAAAAGGAAAACTCCAAGGAATATTGTAGCCAAATTCCAGAATTATCTGGTGAAGGAGAAAATACTCCAAGCAGCCAGAAAGAAGCAATTTAAATATCACGGAGCCACAGTCAGGATTGCTCAGGACCTGGCAGCTTCAACATTAAAGAACCGCAAGGCTTGGAATATGATATTCCGGAAGGCAAAGGAGCTTGGATTGCAGCCAAGAATCTATTACCCAGCAAAAATGTGCATTTTCTTTCAGGGGAAAAGATGGACATTTAATGACAGTGGGGACTTTCAATCGTTCCTGGTGAAAAGACCAAAACTGAATAGAAAATTTGATCTCAACATACAAGACTCAAGAGAAGTTTAAAAAGGTAAACAGAGGGGGAGAAAAAAAAAAGGTTACCCTATTAGGTTAAACTGTTTATATCCCTACATGGGAAGATAATACTCATAACTCTCAAGAACTGTAAATATATTTGGGCAGAGAGAAGGACTTTACACAGAGGGTATAAATATAAATTGTCTTTGATGTGATGATACAAAAAAAAAATTTTAAGGGGTTAAAAAGAGAGTCTCTGGGGAGGAGGAAAGGGGAGTTGGAAGGGGATGAATTACATCATATGAAGAGGTGGAAAAAACCTATTATAATAGAGGGAAAGAAAGGAGGGGTGAACATTGTTTCAACCCTATTCTCATTAGATCTGATTCAAAGAGGGAATAACATATACGTTCATTGGGATAAAGAAACTTAACTCATTCTTTAGGGAAGTAAAAGGGGAAGGGAAAGGGGGGGACTGATAGAGGGGAGGACAAAAGCAAGGGAGAAAAGGGTAAAGAAAAGAGGGGGGTAATAAAAAGGGAGGGCAGATTGGGGGAGGCAGGGGTAAGAAGTAAAACATCGGTGAGGAGGAAAAGGGTGAAAGAAGGCGGGGAAAGTACAAAGTGGGTAAATAGAATGGAGGGGAATAGAAAGTTAGTAATAATAACTGTGAATGGGAATGGGATGAACTCTGCTATAAAACGGAAGCGAATTGCAGAGTGGATTAAAAACCAGAATCCTATAATATGCTCTTTACAAGAAACACATTTGAAGCAGAGAGATACACACAGAGTAAAGGTAAAAGGCTGGAGTAGAATATATTATGCTTCAGCTAAAGTAAAAAAAGCAGGGGTAGCAATCCTTATCTCAGACAAAGTGCAGGCAAAAATAGATCTCATTAAAAGAGATAAGGAAGGAAATTACATCTTGCTTAAAGGTACTATAGATAATGAAGTAATATCAATATTGAATATGTATGCGCCAAGTGGTATACCATCCAAGTTCTTAAAGGAGAAGTTAAATGAGTTACAAGAGGAATTAGACAGTAATACTATACTAGTGGGGGATCTGAATCTCCCGCTCTCAGAATTAGATAAATCTAGCCAAAAAGTAAATAAGAAAGAAGTGAATGAGGTGAATAGATTACTAGAAAAGTTAGACATGATAGATGTCTGGAGAAAATTGAATGGGGATAGAAAGGAATATACCTTTTTCTCAGCAGCAAATGGCACATTTTCAAAAATTGACCATGTATTAGGGCACAAAAACATCATAGTTAAATGTAGAAAGGCAGAAATAGTAAATGCATCCTTTTCAAATCATGATGCAATAAAAGTTACATGTAAGAAAGAGCCAGGGAAAAGTAGAATGAAAATCAATTGGAAACTAAATAATTTCATTCTAAAGAATGAATGGGCCAAACAAGAAATCATAGAAATAATCAATAACTATATCCAAGAGAATGACAATAATGAGACAACATACCAAAATCTATGGGATGCAGCCAAAGCAGTGCTTAGGGGAATATTTATAGCTCTAAATGCTTACATGAATAAAAAAGAGAAAGAGGAGATTAATGAATTGGGCATGCAACTTAAAAAGCTAGAAAAAGAACAAATTAGAAATACCCAATTAGATACTAAATTAGAGATCCTGAAAATTAAAGGAGAAATTAATAAGATTGAAAGCAAAAAAACTATAGAATTAATCAATAAAACTAAGAGCTGGTTTTATGAAAAAAACAATAAAATAGATAAAATATTGGTTAATTTGATTAAAAAAAAGAAAGAAGAAAACCAAATTACCAGTATCAAAAACGAAAGAGGGGATGTTACCAACAATGAAGGGGAAATTAAATCAATAATTAGGAATTATTTTGCCCAACTGTATGCCAATAAATTTGACAATCTAAATGAAATGGATGAATATTTACAAAAATACAAATTGCCCAGGTTAACTGAAGAAGAAATAAAATCCTTAAATAAACCCATATTAGAAAAAGAAATTGAACAAGCCATTAATGAACTCCCTAAGAAAAAATCCCCAGGGCCAGATGGGCTTACGGTGAATTTTACCAAACATTTAAAGAACAATTAATTCCAATATTATACAAATTATTTGGAAAAATAGGTGAAGAAGGAGTTCTACCAAATTCATTTTATGACACAAATATGGTGGTGATACCAAAACCAGGCAAAGCAAATACAGAGAAAAAAAATTATAGACCAATTTCCCTACTGAATATTGATGCTAAAATCTTAAATAAGATATTAGCAAGGAGATTACAGCAAGTGATCACCAGGATAATACACTACGACCAGGTGGGATTTATACCAGGAATGCAGGGCTGGTTCAACATTAGGAAAACTATTAACATAATCAACCACATCAATAAGAAAACCAACCAAAATCATATGATTATCTCAATAGATGCAGAGAAAGCTTTTGACAAAATACAATACCCATTCCTAATAAAAACACTGGAGAGTTTAGGAATAGGGGGAGCTTTCCTTAAAGTAATAAACAGTATCTACCTAAAGCCATCAGCAAGTATTATATGCAATGGAGATAAATTAGAGGCCTTCCCAATAAGATCAGGGGTGAAACAGGGATGTCCATTATCACCCCTATTATTTAATATTGTCCTAGAAATGTTAGCTTTAGCAATCAGAGAAGAGAAAGGAATTAAAGGAATTAGAATAGGCAAGGAGGAAACAAAACTATCACTCTTTGCAGATGATATGATGGTATACTTGGAGAATCTTAGAGAATCAACTCAAAAATTACTTGAAACAATTAACAACTTCAGCAAAGTAGCAGGATATAAAATAAATCCACATAAATCATCAGCATTTCTATACATGACCAAGAAAGTCTAGCAGCAAGAGATAGAAAGAGAAATTCCATTTAAAGTAACGAGAGATAATATAAAATACTTGGGAGTCTACTTGCCAAGACAAACCCAGGAACTCTATGAACACAACTACCAAACACACTTCACACAAATCAAATCAGATCTAAATAATTGGAAAGATATCAGTTGCTCATGGATAGGCAGAGCTAATATAGTAAAAATGACAAGACTGCCTAAATTAATTTACTTATTCAGTGCCATACCAATCAGACTACCTAAAAATTATTTTATAGAGCTAGAAAAAAAATAACAAAATTCATCTGGAAAAACAAAAAATCAAAAATATCCAGGGAAATAATGAAAAAAAATTCACAGGAAAGTGGTTTAGCGGTACCAAACCTGGAGCTTTACTATAAAGCGGCAGTCATCAAAACTATCTGGTACTGGCTAAAAAATAGAGTGGTAGATCAATGGAATAGGCTAGGTTCAGGAAATGCAGTAGTAAATGACACTAGTAATGTAGTGTTTGATAAACCCAAAGACTCCAGCTTCTGGGATAGGAACTCAGTATTTGACAAAAACTGCTGGGAAAACTGGAAGATAGTATGGCAGAAATTAGGCATAGATCAACATCATACACCTTATACTAAAATAAGGTCAAAATGGATACATGATTTAGACATAAGAGGTGATACCATAGGTAAATTAGGAAAGGAATAGTGTACCTATCAGATCTTTGGAAAGGAAAACAGTTTTTGACCAAACAAGAGATAGAGTATATTATAAAATGCAAAATGGATGATTTTGATTATATTAAATTAAAAAAATTTTGTACAAACAGAAGCAATGCATCCAAAATTAGAAGGGAGGCAGAAAGCTGGGAAACAATTTTTGAGGCCAGTACTTCTGATAAAGGCCTCATCTCTAATATATAAAGGGAATTAAATGTATAAGAATCCAAGTCATTCCCCTATTGAGAAATGGTCAAAGGATATGAACAGGCAGTTTTCTGATGAAGAAACCAAAGCTATCTATTCCCATAGGAAAAAAGCTCTAAATCTCTAATGATTAGAGAGATGCAAATTAAAACAACTCTGAGGTACCACCTGACACCTATCAGATTGGCTAAAATGACAAAAAAGGAAGATAATAAACGTTGGAGAAGCTGTGGGAAAATTGGAACACTAATGCATTGTTGGTGGAGCTGTGAACTGATCCAATCATTCTGGAGAGCAATTTGGAATTATGCCCAAAGGGTGATAAAGCTGTGCATACCCTTTGACCCAGCAATACCACTTTTGGGTCTTTTTCCCAAAGAAATCATGGAAAAGGGAAAGGGACCCACATGTACAAAAATATTTATAGCTGCTCTTTACCTGGTAGCAAGGAATTGGAAGTTGAGGGGGTACCCATCTATTGGGGAATGGCTGGACAAGTTGTGGTATATGAATACAATGGAATACTATTGTGCTGTAAGAAATGATGAGCAGGAGGAGTTCAGAGAAACCTGGAGGGTCCTACGTGAGCTGATGATGAGTTAGATGAGCAGAACCAGAATAACATTGTACACAGTATCATCAACATTGAGTGTTGACCTACTGTGTTGGACTATATTCTTCTCACCAATGCAATGGTACAGAAGAGTTCCAGGGAACTCATGATAGAAGAGGATCTCCAAATCCAAGAAAAAAAAAAAAAGAACTGTAGAGTATAGATGCTATTTCTTTTGTTTTGGGTGCTGTTGTGTTTTTTTTCTATTTTGAGGTTTTGCATCACTGCTCTGATTTTTTCTCTTGTAACAGGATTAATGCAGAAATAGGAGTAATGTTATTATGTGTATATGTATGTGTGTGTATATATATATATATATGCATATGTATATAGATATATAGATATATAGATATAACCTATATCAGATTACCTGCTATCTAGGGGAGGGGGGAGGGGGGGAAGAAAAACCTGAAATTGTAAAGCTTGTATAAACAAAAGTTGAGAACTATCTTTACATGTAACGGAAAAAATAAAATACCTTGTATGTAAAAAAAAAAAATCACATGGGGGGGGCGGCAGCTAGGTGGCGCAGTGGATAAAGCACTGGCCTTGAATTCAGGAGGACCTGAGTTCAAATCCAGCCTCAGACACTTGACACTGGCTGTGTGACCCTGGGCAAGTCACTTAACCCTCATTGCCCCACAAAACAAAAAAAACAAAACAAAACAAAAAATCACATAAGGGGTGAGGAAGAAAATTATATTGGGAGAAAAGGAAAGGGGACGCAGAATGGGGCAAATCACATCACATGAAGAGGCAGAAAAGCACTATTATAATGGAGGGAAAGACGAGAGGGATGAGCAGTATTTCAAACTTACTCTCATCTGATTTCACACAGAAAGAGAATAACATTTGGGTATAGAATTTATCTTACCATATAGGGAAATAGCAGGGGAAAGGGGAAATAAAAGGGTGGGGTGCTAATAGAAGAGAGGGTAAAACTAGGAGGCAAAAGAATATACAAAAAGGGAGATGGGGCTGATAGAAGGGAGAGTAGTTTGAGGGATTTGGTGGTCAGAAGCAAAACACTGGTTAGAAGGACAGGGGAAAAGGAAAGAGAAATTTACAAACAAGGGGAAAAATAGGATGCAAGGAAATACACAGATGATAATCATAACTGTAAATGTGAATGAGATGAACACTCCCTTAAAACAGAAGAAGACAGAGTGAATTAAAAAACAGAATCCTATAATATGTATTTACAGGAAACTCATTTGAAGCAGAGAGATATACACTGAGTAAAAATAAAATACTGGAGCAGAATAAATTATGTTTCAGCTGACAAAAAAAAAAAAAACAGTGATAGCTATCCTTACCTCAGACAAAGCAAAAGCAAAAGTAGACCTAATTAAAAGAGATAAGGAAGGAAACTACTTCTTGGTAAAATGTACTATAGACAATGAAGTAATAAATATGCTAACCCTATATGCACCAAGAGGTACTGCATTCAAATTCTTAGAGAAGAAGTTAAGTGACTGACAGAAAGAAAGAAATAGATAGCAAAATTATCTAAGTGGGGGAACTCCCACTCCCCCACCCTGAACTAGATAAATCTAACTACAAAATAAATAGGAAGGACATTAAGGAGGTGAATAGAAATTTTTAAAAACATATTATAGGGGGCAGCTAGGTGGTACAGTGTGGATAAAGCACAGGACCTGGATTCAGGAGGCCTGAGTTGAAATCCCCCTCAGACACTTGACACTTACTAGCTGTGTGACCCTGGGCAAGTCACAATCTCAACTGCCTCACCAAAATCAATCAATCAATCAATCAAGAAACTATCAAATAAATAATTGAATGAATGAATAACTAAATAAATAAATGGAATAAAACATATGATATATAAATGGGGAAAACTGAATGGGGATAGAAAGGAAAATACCATTTTTCTTAGTGGTACATGGCACCTACACAAAAATTGACCACATATTAGGGTATAAAAACTTCACAGTCAAATGTAGAAAGGCACAAATAGTAAATGTGTTCTGTTCAGATCATGATGCAATAAAAAATTTGAATAATAAAGGGCCAGGAAAAGATAGAGCAAAAATAAATTATAAACTAAATAATCTCATCCTAAGAATGAGTGGGTCAAACAACAGATCATAGAAACAGTCAATTACTTCATCCAAAAGAATGACAAATATGAGACTACATACCATAACTGCAATTTTGGGATGCAGTCAAAGCATTACTTTGGGAAAATTTTATATCTCTAAATGCCACATGAATAGAATAGAGAAAGAGGAGATGAATTAATTGGGTATATAATTAAAAAGCTATATGCCATTAAATTTGAAAATCTAAATGAAATGGATGAATACTTACAAAAAATATAAACTGCCCTGATTAATTGAAGAGGAATATAAAATCCTTAAATAAGCCCATTTTAGAAAAAGAAATTGAACAAACCATAAAAGAACTCTATAAAAAAAGTCTCCATGGCCAGATGTGTTTACAAGTGAATTCCACCAAACATTTAAAGAACAATTAATTACAATAGTATACAAACTACTTAGCAAAATAGGTGAAGAAATTATCCTACCAAATTCCTGTTTTGAGACAATTATAGTGAAGATATCTAAACCAGTAAGAGCACAGAGAAATAAAATTATAGACCAATCTCCCTAATGAATATTCATGCAAAATTTCTAAATAGAATATAAGCAATGAGATTACAACAATTTGTCACCAGGATAATAGACTATGACCGGGGGGATTTATGCCAGGAATGTAGGGCTGGTTCAATATTAGGAAAACTATGAGCATAATCAACAACATCAATAAAAAGCTAAACAAAATCTTATGATTATCTCAATAGATGCAGAGAAATCATTTGACAAAATGCAACACTCATTCCTATTAAAAACACTAGGAAGCATAGTAATAAATGGAGCTTCCCTTAAGTTGATAAACTGTATCTATCTAAAGTCATCAGCAAGCATTACATATAATGGGGATGAGTTAGAATGTTCCCAATAAGATTCTGGATGAAATAAAGATGTCCATTATCACCATTATTATTTATTCTTTTACTGAAAATTTGAGCCATATCAAGAAGGGGAGAAAAAAATTGAAGGAATTAAAATAGGCAAGGAAGAAACAAAAATATCACTCTTTGTAGATGTTATGATTGTATACTTACAGAATCCTACAGAATCAACAACAACAAAAAAAACTTGAAACAATGAACAACTTTAGCAAACTTGTAGGATATAAAATAAACCCACATAAATCTTTAGCATTTCTTTATATGACCAACCAAGTTCCACAGCAAGAGATAGAGAACTTGCATTTAAAATAACTGTGGACAATATAAAGTAATTGGGAGTCAACCTGCCAAGCAAACCCAGTAACTGTATGAACACAATTACAAAACTTTTTTCATAAAAATAAAATCAGAACTAAAAAATGGAAAAAAAATCAATTGCTCATGGATAGGCTGAGCTAATATAATAAAAATGACAATTCTACCTAACTTAATTAACTTATTCAGTGCCATTCTAATCAAACTACCAAATATTATTTCATAGAGCTGGAAAAATAATAAGAAAATTCATCTGGAAGAACAAAAGATCCAGAATTTGAAGGGAATTAATGAAAAATACAAAGCAAAGTGGACTAGCTGTATCAGAGCTAATACTATATACTATTTGCTACTGGCCTACAAATAAAATAGTGGATCAGTGGAATAATTTAGGTGCACAAAACACAAGAGTAAATGAATATGACAATCTCATGTTTGATAAACAAAAAGACAAGGACTATACTCCAGGACAAGAACTCAATTTTGACAAAAACTCCTGGCAGAAATGGAAAATAGTATGGCAGAAACTAGGCATAGACCAGCATCATAGACAGTCCACCAAATAAAGTCAAAGTGGGTACATGATCTAGACATAAATAATAAAACCATAGACAAATTAGAATAAAATGAATAGTTTACCTCTCAGATCTATGGCGAGGAGAAGAATTTATGGCCAAAGATGAGATAGAGAACATTATGAAATGCAAATGGATCATTTTGATTACCTTTTAAACAAGATTTAAAGGAAAACAGAAAAAAGGGAAATAATCATCACAGCCAATGTTTCTGATAAAGGCCTCATTTCTAAAATATATAGAGAACTGAATCAAATATGTAAGAATACAAGACATTTCCCTACTGAGAAATGGTCAAGTGATATTAACAAGCAGTTCTCCAATGAATATATTAAAGCTATCTACAGCCATGGGGGAAAAAAAGTTCTCAATCATTACTGATTAGAGAAATGCAAATTAAAATTACTCTGAATAATTTTTATACTCATCCAATTAGCTAATATCACAAATAGGAAAATGATAAATGTTGAAGAAGATATGGGAAAATTGGAACACTAATGCACTGTTGGTGGAGTTGTGAACTGATCCATCCATCCATTTTTTTTTTTTGATCCAACCATTCTCTAGACAAATTTGGAACCATGCCCCAAATCCTATAAAACTGTGCATATCCTTTGACCCAGCAATTCCACTACAAGGTCAATATCCCAAAGATATCACAAAAAAGGGAAAAGGACATGCATGTACAAAAATATTTATTGTGGCTCTCTTTTTGGTGGCAAAGAATTGGAAATTGAGGGGATGTCCATCAATTTGGGAATAGCTAAACAAGTTGTGGTATATGAATATAATTGAATACTACTGTGATGTAAGAAATGAGAAGAGGGTAGTTTTCAGAAAAAAAAAAAACTGGAGAGACATGAATTGATACTTAGTGAAGTGAGCAGAACCAAGAGAACATTGTACACAGTATCAACAACATTGTGTGATGATCATCTGTGACAGACTTAGCTCTTTTCAGCAATACAATGATCCAAGACAATGCCAAAAGACTCATGGTGGAAAATGCTCTCCACAGCTAGAAAAAGAACTATGGAGTCTGAATGCATATTGAAGCATAATATTTTTTACTTTTGTTGTTGCTGTTTGTTGTTGTTGTTCCTTCTTTCTTATGTTTTATTTTACCTTTTGTTTTGATTCTTCTCTTACAACCTGACTAATGTGGAAAGTTGTTTAACATGATTGTAATGCATAAGCTTTATCAGATTGCTTGCTGTCTTCAAGACAGGGAAGGGTATAAGAAAAATATGGAATTCAACATTTTGCAAAAGTGAATCTTGGGGGGGCAGCTAGGTGGCACAGTAGATAAAGCACCAGCCCTGAAGTCAGGAGGACCTGAGTTCAAATCCAGCCTCAGACACTTGACACTTACGAGCTGTGTGACCCTGGGCAAGTCACTTAACCCTCATTGCCCCACCCCCCCCAAAAAAGTGAATATTGAAAACTATCTTTACATGTAATTGGAAAAAATAAATATCTGGTAAAGAAAGAAAGTTGATGCACCTTTTTTAGCCTCAATGTCTTTATCTATGAAAGAATATTGGTTGAGAAGAGCTTTAAATTTCCATTCCAATCTGAAATCATTTGAGTAGCAGAGTTCAAGGACAAAGGTAACTGATCTTGAAATTGTTTTAAGAGTATAATGATCTAGTTTCCATTCCCCATTCTTCTAGAATCAGAACAAGTTAAAGAATGGAATTTGTATGCCTGGTATTCACTAAATATTAAGTAAGAACAATATTGTATTATAAGTAATTTTATTATAGGTAATTTATATGCATTGACACTGTTCCAACGGCAGTCAAACCACTTTGAAACTTTTTCCAATGAGTCATGAAAAAGAAAATGCCATGGGCATGAAAGCTCTCTTTAGAAAGGTGGGGCAATCGTTTTATGACCCATGTAGCAATAGAAATCCCTCTATGTACTCAGTGCATGTTAAATGATGGCTATGAGTTTTTAGCCAAAATATCATATGTTGTAGCTGGCTAGGATTTTGAGAGATAAAATGTCTGCATACAATATAGATATTAAAGCACATTCATCATGTGTTAAATATCAGCAAAAAGTCTAAGTGGATCTGAAATTGTATTAAAAAAAAACCTAAATGTCTCCAGGGACAATGATGACCCTTTTCTTCCTTAAACTATAGTGAATTAATTTCTTTATCCATTAATTTCTTCATGCATTCACCATGTGTTTATTGAGTGCCTACTATATATGAAGGATTGTGAGAGAGAAAACACATGAATAACCAAGAGTTGTTTTCTGTCAAAAATAATAACAATGTGCTAAACTTTGGGACACTCTGTAGTGTCTTCAGATTGATGTGATCCAATCAATAATAATGTTGCCTCTAGTATTTAATCTATAAATCAATTCCAAATAGACTTAATACTATCTGCCATTACTACCTATCACAGAATACAGACATATATGTGTGTATGTATGCATTATAAATGCATATAATTTTCCTGATGAAGTAGTCTAGATATAAGATAAAAAAACACAAATTATATTTGTGGATATGCTTTGATCCTACTGAACATTCTGTAATTTTATTGTTGTTATTGAGTCTTTTCAGTTGTGTTTGAACTGTTGTAATCCCATCTGAGGTTATCTTGGCAAAGACAAAGAAGTTATTTGCCATTTCCTTCTCCAGCTTATTTTACATATGAAAGAACTGGGACAAAGTTATGTGATTTGCCCAGGGTCACAAAGTTAGTAAATGTTTGAGGCTGGGTTTGAACTTGTATCCTCCTGACTCCAGGTCTGGCACTCTGCCACTACATCACCTAGCAGATATCTTTAATTATCTGTTTTGGAAGTTTATCCAGTCAATATCAAATACAGTGACTTATGACATTACATTTCTTCCTCTCTTTCCCTTCTGAAAATTCATTGCAAGGCACTTTGCTTTCTCACCATAGTTCTTAAAAATTATCTTATAGGAGTTAAGCAACCACATTAGCAATTAAATCAGGATCTTGGCTCATAATTTTGCCCAGATCATAGCTGTTTATTTTTTAATTGACAAAAATGCATTTATTTAGTAATATTCAGAGTAGTCAAAAGACGACTTACCATTTTCTGTCAGTTGTCCTTCCCAAGCCCCTAAGTGATAGTAAGGAAACTGTGTACTACTGAACCTTATTCAGATGAAATGGTATGTATAATTTATAAAACTTTAAGTGTTATAGCCTCTTCATCATGCAGAAATCTATACCTCTCTTTAATTTTCCTATTGGGCCTCACTGAAGACTCAGAATTTGCCAGTCTTCGATAGGAAACTTTACCTCATCCTATTGTGATGAAATAATGGGATTTAGCAGATACTCAAAGACCCACCTGGAGATGAATCTATACTGATAGAATCAAGTGAGAGTGATTGACTGCTGATTAAGCCTATTTCAAGTTAACTGGATTGTAATCACACCTGGCTATCCCTTAAGAAGGTATATATATAAAGTCCCATTACAGAGATTCTATGTGGTAATATTTCTAAAAGCTCCAGGAAGATGAGAAGACTGAAACTTGTATTAGTTAGAGGGAGTCTACCATAAATCTTTCAAGATCCATCCTGGTATCTACTATTGCAATCAGTTTTGCATGACTTTTCTGTGCTGTGCTGTGTTCACTAACTCACTCTCACTCTTGTTATTCAGAGGTCCTGCATGTCAGCAGTATCAGTAGTTCTTGAAGCAGGGAAAAGTCAGGATAAAAACCATGAGTTGACATTTACCAATCAACCCAGCACCAACTGTAGCCTAGTAGATTCCAGGCAAAACCATTCAGAACTACTCATCAGCAGTATAAAAGGAAAGTAAAAATTGAAAGATGATGAACAAAATATTGCAAAAATTTTCCCATACATCAGAAAAATATATTCCAAAGTTAAGTATATAACTTCCAATAGATAACAATATAATAATAAAAAAGAAATGTTGGTTTTCTAACATCCTCTTCAGAAAATCATAGCAGGCAGATTGTTTAAAAGGTAAACATGAAGATAAAATGAAGAGAAGATATTCTTTACTCTTTGGAGTGTCATCATCTCTCACTTTAGACACTTACAAGATCTATAACCCTTAGCAAATTCACTTAACACCAATTGCCTTAAAACAATGGGGAGGGGGGATGGGAGAGAGAAGCCAAGAAGTCCTGAGCTCTCCAAGTTTCCCTCAGAAACAACACTAAATCAAGCCTTTAAACAGATTCTAGAACTACAGAACTTACAAAAACACAGACACGGCCTTCCAACTTGAGATACTTTAGAAGACTTTAGGAAAGATCTGTCTCATGTGGACAAAAGGGGAGCATAACACAGCTCCGCATATCACAAAGGGTTTCTGGGCAAGTCAGCAGGAGGCTCTTAGAAACAACACAGATCAGCATTTGAGGCCCCCTTTTCCTGGCTCAGCAAGCTAGTGGCACAGAAGGCCAGTAGTGAGACCTCCCAGCCCTGGCTGAGAGGGCAAACTGCCAACTAGAGAACCACCAACAGGACGGGTGTGACTAGACCAATTCATCCCAGGGCAGGGAGCAATCCCAGTACAATGAGGAATCTGGTAGCCACAGAGGCCTCACAGCAGAATGTCAGTGACCACACCCCTATCCCCCAGCACAAGAAGCTTGCAACAGTGTACCCTGTGCCCTAGAAGACCTCAACTTTAAAAGTAAAAAAAAAAAAAAAAAGAAAAGGAAAGAAAAAGAAAAGAAAAGAAAGGCTACAATATGAGTAAGAAACAGAAAAGGACCCTTTACCATTGAGAGCGTCTATGGCTATGGGGAAAACCAAAACACAAATTCAGATGAGGACAATATTGTCGAAATGCCTACATGTGAAGCTTTCAAAAAGGAAGATGAATTGGTCTCAAGACCAAAAAGCCTTCTTGGAAGAGATCAAAAAGGATTTCAGAAATTAGAGAGGTAGAAGAAAAAATGGGAAAAGAAATAAGAGTAATGAGAGTAGAGCAAGAAAAATATTTAAAAAGTCAACAATTTGGAAAAGGAAGCACAATAAGTAACTGAAATAAACAATTCATTTAAAAATACAATTGACCAAATGGGAAAAAATCCACTGAAGAAATCAACTCCTTCAAAACTAAAATTGAACAAATGGAAAAGGAAGTACAAAAACTTATTGAAGAAAATAATGCCTAAAAATTAGAATTGGGAGTAGAATTCTAGCTCCCCAAGATGGATAGATGAATCTAAGTCTTTCTCTCTTTCTTTGCCAAATTCTTGTTCTCCTTAATGGATGTTTGAAGGTCTGAACTCTTGTGAAAGCTTGTAGTTCATTGGTGACCACTCATTAGATTTTGGATGGTATAGCTAGAATTTTAGCCCTTTACAGATGGCTGACCACAAAGAGGAAAGCTGAAACCTCCATCTTCTGATCTTCTGGTTGGGTAAGAAATTTCCCCTACCCTGTCCCTTTAAATGCAAAGTACTGCTAAAGTACTGGCTCTTTTCGATTTAAATTTTCAAATGGAACTTTTAAACTCCCTAAGTACCCTGTTCCTGATTTTAGTCTGTTTAGCCAGACAAATGGGGAATAAGATCATGTTAATGCTTTGTTTTTGTGGATTTTCTATTTTTCTTTTTATTTTTGTAGGGCTAAAATTATAGCTATACTATCTAAAATCTAATGAGTAGTTGCCAATGGATTGTGGGCTTTGGCAAAAGTTTAGACTTTCAGACATTTCTTGAGGAGAATGGGAATTTGGTGAGGGGAGAGAGAAAGACCTGGATTCATCTGTCTATCTTGGGGAGCTACAATTCTGCTCCACTCTCCACACAAGTCCTGGCAAAAGTGACCGAGAAGGCTAGCTTTGCCCCCTCTTCCTCCCACAAGCAAATGTCACTTCCTGACGCCAAAGAGTCAGATGTCTTGCCCTCTGATGACTTCTCCTCATGGCAGAGCTTTGCTACAGTAAGTCTCCAGCAGGTGGCATCATTCCAATCATTACAACGTTAATCAAAGTTCCTGAGTCCCTGATTCCTTACAATAAAATGAGAGTTCAAGCAGAGGCCCTCTACAGGCCCATCCAGTTCTATATCAAAGATCCAATAAAGTCACAATTCTAAAACTGCATGGATCTAAAGCCATATCATCCTTCACTGCTTGATGTGGTGATCTGGTGAATTTCACAAACCTGATTGGCACTTGTATTCTACTTCAGCTCCTTCGACAGATGAATTTGCACCCTAAACTGGAGTATGCTCTTGTTGTACCTTTTGAGAAAAGGCAGAAACTCTTAGCCCTGGCTTGGTGTAAGCCCCCAAAGTTTGCCCCGTCTAACCCTTGGCTCCAAGATTTTTTACTTCCTCTATCTTATGGTAACCATCCAGTACATTTCCCAAATCATCGTCTTTGCAGGATAGAATGTAACCAGGCTTTTTCCATTTATTCATTTAATCATCAAATATCTCTGAGGTTCAGGGTACCCCAGTTTTTTTAAAGTTCTAATGTTTTCCTGTTGTTCTTTATGCTAATTGGAAAAGATTCAAGGCATTTCATGCTCTGAGATTAGGTTAATTGTCTTTGTTGTCCTTTTCATGTGGAAATGTTACCGAAAACCTCAGATCCCCTAAAAGGTGTGGAATAATTGAATCAAACTAGAAAAGCTGTTCCACTTTCATCTCATGGTCTCTATCCTTACCCCTTATGACACACAAATTTGCTGTTTTAAAGGGGGCATACCCTTATATATTCATTTGCAGGAAAAATTAAATTACCATTTGAATAAATATTTTTTAAAAAAACAGAATACCTAATTACAGTTCAAATTTCTTCTTAAATGTCAATGTAGTGAATATAAGTTTGCTGCCTTGACATAAACTCTATTTTGCATTAGTAAAAAAAAATTAGAATTAGTCAGGTGGAAGTTAATGACTCCACGAGACACCAAGAATCAAACAGAATGAAAAGAATAAAAGAGGAAGAAAATATGAAATACATCATAAAAAAGACAACTGACCTGGAAGAATTACTGGACTACCTGAAAGCCATGATCAAAAAAGAATCTGGACACCATATTCCAGGAAATTATTAAGGAGAACTGCCCTGATATCATAGAATCAGAGGATAAAATCATCATTGAAAGAATCCACTGATCACCTCCTGAAAGAGACCCCAAAAGGAAAACTCCAAGGAATATTGTAGCCAAATTCCAGAATTATGAGGTGAAGGAGAAAATACTGTAAGCAGCCAGAAAGAAACACTTTAAATATCATGGAGCCACAGTCAGGATTACACAGTACCTGGCATCTTCAACATTAAAGGATCACAAGGTTTGGAATATATTCTGGAAGACAAAGAAGCTTGGATTGCAACCACAAATCAACTACCCAGCAAAATTGAGCGTTATCTTTCAGGGGAAAAGATGGACATTCAATGAAATAGGTGACTTTCAGGATTGGTGATGAAAAGACCAGAACTGAACAGAAAATATGATCTTTAAATATAAGACTCAAGAGAAGTATAAAAAGGTGAACAAGGAAAAAAAAGTTATTTAATAAGGCTAAACTGTTTACATCCCTACATGGAAAGATCATACCTATAACTCTTGAGAACTGTATCTCTATTTCGGCAGATAGGAGTATAAATAGATTGTACAGGTATAAATTGACTTTGATGTGATGATATAAATAAAATTAAGGTTTGAAAAGAGGAAAGGGGAGGTGGAATGGGGGTCAATGACATCATATGAAGAGGTACAAAAAAAAACTATGAAAATAGAGGGAAAGAATGGAGGGATGAACATTGTTTCATCCATACTCTCAACAGATTTAGTTCAAATAGGGAATAACATATACACTAATTTGTATAAGAAAAATTAGCTCACTCTTTTTTTTTTTTTAAATGAGGCAATTGGGGTTAAGTGACTCACCCAGGGTCACACAGCTAGTACGTGTTAAGTGTCTGAGACCGGATTTGAACTCAGGTACTCCTGACTCCAGGACCAGTGTTCTATCCACTGGGCCACCTAGCTGCCCCTTTAGCTCAATCTTTAAGGACATAAAAGGGTAAGGGAAATAGGGTGGTACTGACAGAAGGGAGGTCAGAAGAAGGTGAAGAAAGGGGAAAGAAAAGGAAGGGATACAGATAAAAGGGAGGGCAGATTGAGGAAGGCAGTGGTCCAAAGCAGGGGAATAAAGGGGAAAGTAAAGGAAGGGCAACTGATAAAAGGGAGGGCAGATTGATGGAGGTAGTGGAGAGAAGGAAAACACTGGTCAGGAGGAATAAGGTGAAAGAAGGGAAAAAAGGGTACAAACAAAGGGGAAAAGAGGATGGAAGGAAATAAACAGTAATCTTAGCTGTGACTATGAATGGGATGAAGTCTCCCTTAAAATAGAAGTGAATAGCAAAGTGGATAAAAAATCAGAATACTACAATATGTTTGTTTGGGGTTTTTTTGTGGGACAATGGGGGTTAAGTGACTTGCCCAGGGTCACACAGCTAGTAAGTGTCAAGTGTCTGAGGCCGGATTTGAACTCAGGTACTCCCGAATCCAGGACTGGTGCTTTATCCACTGTGCCACCTAGCTGCCCCAATATGCTGTTTACAAGAAACACATTTGAAGCAAAAAGATACACACAGAGTAAAGGTAAAAGGTTGGAGCAGAATATATTATGGTTCAGCTGAAGTCAAAAAAGTAGGGGTAGAAATCCTTATCTCAGACAAAGCAAAAGCAAAGATAGCTCCAATAAGGAGAGATAAGGAAGGAAACTTCATCTTGTTAAAAGGTATGATAGATAATGAAATAATATTAATACTACACATATATGCACTAAGTGGTTTAGCATCCAAATTCTCTTTGTGTGTGTGTGGGGGGGGTGGCAATGAGGGTTAAGTGACTTGCCCAGGGTCACACAGCTAGTAAGTGTCAAGAGTCTGAGGCCGAATTGAACTCAGGTCCTCTATGCACTGCATCACCTAGCTGCCCCCTAGCATCTGAATTCTTAGAGAAGAAGTTAAATGAATTAGAATAGGAAATAGCAAAAGTATAGTAGTGGGGGATCTTAACCTTCCCCTCTCAGAACTAGATAAATCTAACCAGAAAATAAATAAGAAAGAATTAAAGAGATGAATAGAATTTTAGAAATGTTAGATATGATAGACATCTATAGAAGACTGAATGGGGATAGAAAAGTATATACTATTTTCTCATCATACATGGCATATACACAAAAATTGATCATGTATTAGTGCATACATTTCTCACAGTTAGATGTAGAAAGGTAGAAATAGTAAATGCATCCTTCTCAGCTCATGATGCAATAAAATTTCATGTAATAAATTTCCATGGAAAGATAGACTGAAAATTAATTGGAAAGTGTAATAATCTCATTGAAAAAATGGATAGGTCAAACAAAAAATCATAGAAACAATCAATAATTTTACCTAAGAAAAAGAAAACACACCAAATGAGACAACATACCAAAAATTATGGATGCAGCCAAAGCAATTCTTAGGGGATAATTTTATCTCTAAATGCTTACAGGAATAAGATAAAGATGGCATAAATGAATTGGGCATGCAACTAAAAAAACTAGAAAAAGAACAAATTAAAAATCAATTAAATGCTAAATTAGAAATGTTGAAAATAAAAGGAGATAGTAACTAAATGGAAAGTAAGTAAACTAGGGGCAGCTAGGTGGTGCAGTGGATAGAGCAGCAGCCCTGGATTCAGAAGAACCTTAAGAAGTCACTTAACCTCAATTGCCTCACCAAAAAAAAAAAAAATGAGAAAACTAAATAATTAATAAATAAAACTAAGAGCTGGTTTTATGAAAAATCAATAAAATAGATAAAACTTGCGTTGATTTGATTTAAAAAAAGAAAGAAGAAAACAAAATCGCCAATATCAAAAAGGAAAAGGGTGAACTAACCACCAATGAAGTGGAAATTAAAGCAATAATTAGAAGCTATTTCGCCCAACTGTATGTCAATAAATTTGACAATCTAAAGGAAATGGATGAATTTTTACAAAAATAGATGGCCCAGATTAACAGAAGAGGAAATAAAAAAATCTGAATAGCCCCATTTTAGAAAAAGAAATTGAACAAACCATCAATGATCTCCCTATGAAAATACCTACGTGGCATGAGACGTTTACAAGTGTATTCTACCAAACATTTTAAGAACAATTAATTACAATACTATATAAATTATTAGGAAAAATGGGTGAAACAATTCTACCAAATTCCTTTTATGACACAAATATGGGTTGATACCTAAACCAAGCAGAGCCAAAACAGAGAAAGAAAAATTATAAACCAATTTCCCTAATAAATATAAATGGAAAATCTTTAAATAAAATATTACCAAGGGAATTACAACATTTTATCACCAGGAAAGTATGCTATGTTCAGGTGGGATTCATACCACATATTCACTGGTTCATTATTAGGAAAATTATCAACATAATAACCACATCAATAACAAACCTAACCAAAATTTTATGATAATCTCAATAGATGCAGAAAAACTTTTGACAAAATACAACACTCATTCCTATTAAAAACACTAGAGAGCATAGAAATAAATGCATTTTTCCTTAGAATGATAAGCAGTCTCTACCTAAGACCACCACCAAGCATTATATGTAATGGGGTCAAGTTAGAAGTATTTCCAATAAGATCAGGATTGAAACAAGGATGCCCATTATCACCTCTATCATTTAATATTATACTATAAATGTTAGCTTTAGCAATAAGAGCAGAAAAGGGGAATTAAAGGAATAGACAAGAGGGAAACAAAACTATCACTCTTTGCAGACAATATGATGGTATACTTAGTGAATCCTAGAGAATCAACTAAAAACCTACTTTAAAAAATCAACAACTTTAGCAAAGTAGCAGAATATAAAATAAATCCACATAAATCATCAACATTTCTATACATGACCAACAAAGCTCAGCAGCAAAAGATAGAAAGAGAAACTCCATTTAAAGTAACAATAGATGATATAAAATATGTGGGAGTCTACTGGCCATGACAAACCCATGAACACTATGGACACAATTACCAAACACTTTTCACACAAATAAAATAATCAAAAAAATATCATTTGCTCATGGAAAGGCTGAGCTAATATAATAAAAGTGACAATTCTACCTAAATTAATTTACCTATCCCGTGCCATCTCAAGCAGACTACCTAAAAATTATTTTGTCAAAATAGAAAAAAATAATAATAAAATTCATCTGGAACAAGAAAAGGTCAATAATATCAAGGGATCTAATGAAAAAAAATGCACAGGAAGGTGGGTTAGCTGTACCAAATCTGAAGCTATACTATAAAGTGGCAGTCATCAAAATTATTTGGGACTGGCTAAGAAATAGAGTAGAGGATCAATGGAATAGGTTAGGCACAGGAGACACAGTAGTAGATGAGTATAGGAATCTACTGTTTGATAAACCCAAAGACTCCAGCTTCTGGGATAACAACTCACTATGTGACAAAAACTATTGGGAAAACTTGAAGATAATGGGTAGAAAATAGGTATAGACCAACATCTAACACTGTATACCAAAAAAAAAAAGTTTAAAATGGGTAAATGATTTAGAAATAGATGGTGATACCTTATGTAAATTAGGAGAGGAAGGAATAGTTTACATCTCAAATCTATGAAGAAGGGAGCAATAGATAGAGAATACTATGAAATTCAAAATGGATATTTTTTATTACACAAACTTAAAAAACTTTTTGAACAAACAGAAGCAACACAGCCAAAATTAGAATGGAAGCAGATATAATTTTTTATAGCCAGTATTTCTGATCAAGGCCTCATTTCTAAACTATATCAGGAACTAAATCAAATTTATAAGAATGCAAGTCATTCCCCAGTTGAGAAATGGTCAAAGGACATGAACAGGCAATTTTCAGATGAAGAAGTCAAAGCTATCAATTTCCATATAAAAAATATTCTAAATCATTATTGATTAGAGAAATGCAAATGAACACAACTCTGAGGTAGCACCTCATACCTATGAGATTGGCTAATATGACAAAAAAGGAAAATAATAAATGTTGGAGAAGCTATGGAAAAATTGAAACACTAATGCATTGTTGGTGGAGTTGTAAACTGATTCAACCATTCTGGAGAGCAAGTTGGAACTATGCCCACAGGACTATGGAGTTGTGCACATCCTTTGATCCAGGAATACCTCTACTAGGTCTGTATCACAAAGAAATCATAACAAAGGGAAAAGGAACCTCATGTACAAACATTTTTATAGCATCTCTCTTTGTGGCGGCAAGCAATTGGAAACTGAGGAGATGTCCATCAATTGTGAATGACTGGACTAGCTGTGGTATTTGAATGTAATGGAATACTATTGGGCTAAAAGAAATGATGAGAAGGCTGATGTCAGAGAAACCTGGAAATACTGAAGTGGATTAACGATGAGTGAAGTGAGCAGAACCAGAAGAACATTGTACACAATAACAGCAACATTATGTGATGATCTACTGTGATAGACTTAACTCTTCTCAGTGATACAGTGATCCAACACAATTCCAAAAGACTCATGATGGAAAATGCTCTCCATATCCAGAAAAAAAAAACAAACAAACCTGTGGATTCCAAATGCAGATTGAACCATACTGTTTCTATTTTTTGTTTTGTTTTGTTTTTGAGGTTTTTTCCTTTTGTTCTGATTCTTCTTTCATGACCCGACTAATGCAGAAATATGTTTCATATGATTATACATATATATACACATGCATATATATATGTATATATATATATATATGACTGCTTTCTCTCTTGGGGAGGGGGAAGGAAAGGAAATGGGGGAGAAAAATGTGAAACTCAAAATCTTGTAAAAATAAATGTTGAAAATTGTACCTGGAAAATAATAAAATATTGTTATGATAAAAAATAGGGTCATCTCCAGTTGTCCTAATAACATATCTTGCCATTGGACCCAGATAGGAGGAGAAGATAAGGCTGGAGACATCGCACTGTCCTTCCCCACTTAAATCCAATTCAATGCAAATCATGACAGCTATCATGGACCTTTTTGAGAAGGGAGGGAAAACAACATCTCTAAATGACAAAGAAAGCAATATCATGGGCACAGGTGTTTTTTTTTTTCTTTTTAATACAAAAATCAATTAAATACTCAAAGGAAAAGGGAAGAGTAGATTCGTTATTTCTTACAATTTATTATCATCACATGAGATTAATTTTGAGAGGTAGGATGACACAAGGGAAGTTAAGATGGACTTTGAGTCATTTGAATTAAGTTTAGATCTTAGCTCTTCTATTTACTAACTGTGCAACCTTAAGCAAGCCAGTGAAACATTCTGGGCCTCAAATTCTTCAATGACAAAAAAAATTATATATAGAGTGGAACTCAGTGCCTCTATGATTCCTTACATCTCTACTTTGTGATTAGACTATTGGGGTGTTTAAGGAAGACTGGCACCTCTGGTGTGAGAGTTTGCTGAGCCTTTAGATGGCTGCTTAATCACCGTTGGTGTTGACCTAACAACCATCTTTCACTTGTGGATCCAAAAAGCTGTATGATCCACGGCAGCTACATCCTAGCAAACCACCTCTGCAGACACGCTAATCAAGGTTGATGGTAACCAATAGGCCTCAAATACATCTATGAGTTAGAGGATATTCACCTCAAGTATCTGGTAGAATGGGTGAAAGACCACAATTTTTTTTATAATGACCATGAAGGCAGGTGACATAGGAGCTGTGAAGCATTTACACCTTGATCAGACATTAAAGACATCAAAGTAATCCACTACATCATTGGACATCTCTAGTTGTCTTGAATCTTTTCATGCCACTTGACTTTGATGACTGGAAGAATGAAAATAGAAGAGCGAGGAAGAGAGGAAAAGTGGGGAGGGGAGTGAATGGGGGTAGGGAGGTGAGAGGAGGTGAGAAAAGAGAAGAGGACAGAAGAGGAGAGGGGAAATTATAATATGCTAACAAGATCAAGGAGGTAGAACTGACACCAGAAAAATATTTTTAAAATGAGTATAGAAAGAAGAAGGAGATTGTCATTACTCTAACAAAGTATAACTAAAGAGAGGTAATAATGGAAAATTAGGGAAAAATTATAGAAAACAGGAATGATTCAAGAAATGGAGATCAAAACAACCATGATATATCATTTTACACCTACCAGATTGGCTAAAAGGATAAAAAGGGAAAGTGACAAATATTGGAGAGGATGTGGAAAAATTGGGATACTGATAGATTATTTGCATAGTTATAAAATAATCCAACCATTTTTGACATAAATCTAAAATTATGGCCAAAGATTTATTAAACTACCTATACCCTTTTACCCAGCAATAGCACTACTTGGTCTATTTTAAAGATGGTTAGGGAAAAAGGGAAAGAGTGCATATGTTCTAAAATGTCCATAACACTTCTCTTTGTACTGGAAATTGCAGGCATGTTCATTGATTGGGGAATGGCTGAATAAATTGCGGCATGTGATTGTGATGGAATAATACTGTGCTATAAAAATGATGAGCTCAATGATTTTAGGGAAAAAAACATGGAAAGAATTGCATGAAATAATGAAGAACAAAATGAGCAGAGCCAAAAGAACATGATCTATAGTAAAAGCAATAATGTTTTAAGAATGACTTTGAGCAAATATATTATTTTGTCTATTATAAATACAAAAATTTGCTCTAAAGGACACATGAACAAAGATACTATCTGCATCCAGAGAAAGAACTAATAAATGGAATTATGTATAGAATAATTTTATACCTATTTGTGCCTAACGGTAGCCATCCCTAATGGGTGGGGAGAAGGAAAGAAAATAAAGGGAAAAAAATTACATGATATTTTTGTTTTATATTTGAAAGGAATGTCAAGATAAACATAGTGTATCTGTAGTTTCATGTAGTATTGTCTTTTTAATTGTAGTATATTGGGGTAATTCTTGCTTTCTTCCATAAATTAAAAACAAAAGAAAAAGAAGTAATATTCTAAAACCTAATTATTTGGGACTGTGATGGAAGAGTAGGGAGATGACACAAAAGTAGGATCAAATTGCCCAAATCCATATAATTGTGGGTATCTAGCATTTATGTCAAACTTTCTTTTTCTCCCCCTTTTATGAGAAAGGGTCAAAAAAGATAGGTTATAAAATGAATAGAAGGAAATGAAAATATATCAATCATAACTATGAATGTGAATGAGATTAACTCACTAACAAATGAGTGAAACTGTATTACAAAGCAAAACCTAACAATTTGTTGAAGCAATTTAAACAAAGATGCATGCAGAATTAAAATGATGGTTTAAAACAGAATTTATTATGCCTTACCTAAATCTAAAATCTCTCAGTACCAATCATAATTTCAGAAAAAGCAAGAGTAAAATACATAGTTTAGAGAAATATTTATTCAACTGAATTCAATTAAATCAAAATTCATTGAATCTGTGTTATGCTTAATGACATCACAGCTAATAAAAGCAAATCAATATCTATCTATAGGTGTCTGTCTCTCTGTCTCCCTGTCTATGCATGTATAGATTTGTGTGTGTTATTAATTGCATAGTTTTGACATAACTAAAGGAAAAACAAACAGGAAGACCTATTCAGTACAACAATAAATACTGGGTACTTCAGCATGTCCCTTTCTGCATCATATATAATTAATAGAAGCATAAATTAGAATTGAAGTATCTGAAGAAAGTACTACAATAATTAGTTACAATACACATTTGGCAATTCTTAAATAAAATCATAATAAATATGGTATTTTTCAGTATAAATGTCACCTTTAAAATGATCGTGTTCTAAAGACAAATAATTCATAAACAGAAAGGCAGAACTATGAAATGCATTTTTCAGAGATCCTAAACAATAAAATTATAACATTTAAAGTAAATATGAATGAAGATCTCAGATTTAAATTGGCAACAAACAATATTATCCTAATGAATGTATCAGAAAAAGAAAAAGAACAAATCATAAAATCAATAAGTATATTAAAGAAAGTAATAATAATGAGACAAAATATTAAAATTTGGGGGATGGGATGACGTAAATCGAGTACTTAAGGAAAATAAATTTGAATATTTATAGTTAAAGAGATAAAATTGTTAAAGTCATCATATTGATGAAAAAACTTTAAACTCAAGTAATAAATATTCCCTTAAGCATATTAAATAGATATTTTGAAAATCAAAGTTAAAAAACATAAAACTCTAGCCCCCCCCCAAATGATTATGCTGACAAACAGCTAGTTTGAATAGAACAATAAAATGGTGAGCCATTAGTTAATTTAAAGCAAGCAAAAGACATCCAGTGACAGAGAGAGAGACAGAGACAAAGAAGTACAGAAGAATCAAAGAGAGTGAGAGAGAAAGAAAATTGGTAATGAAAAAGTACATAAAGAAAATATCAGAAACTACTAGACTTAATAATATGGAAGATAAAAAATGTAAATTAAATAAATGAATATTTACATGTATATGTATACATCTATATATCTATGAATCTATCCATCCATCTATCCCTACATCTATCTATCTAACTCACTTTGCCAAAACAGAATATAGTTGCCCACTCTTCAATATGCCCAAAACAAAAATCTATTTTCAGGTAGACTCCCTACAAAACATCAACTGTTGCAAAACCTAGAATACAGTTTGACACAAAAGAATTTCAATCAGCATCTTATAGGAAGGTCCAAAGGGATGCATGACATTTGAAATATTAGAGAACACTTATCAATGCAGTGACAAACTCCAATTCTAGAGGACCAAAAATGCAGAATTCTTCCCACCTCCTGCCCAAAAGGTGTTGGACATATTTAGACCAAAAAAATGAAGCATATATTTTTGGACATTATCATGAAGGATTTTGTTTTCCTTTAAGGCAGATATTTGTTGTTAAGGTTTTATTTTTCTTTTGGTTCAGTGAGGATGGGAGATCCCTTTTTGAACTTAGGAGACAATCTTTGCACAAGTAATATCATGTATATCTCATATACATGGGTAGAATTTTAGAGAGTTCTCCTGACAGTAATATATTGCAGTTTATATTTATTTATGAAAATAAAAATACACTAGCAGTTTTCTTACCACAAAACAGATGTGTCTGGAAGAAAAAAAAATTCCCACACATACTGTTTTTATTTCTTGTTACTACAATGGTCATAGGAGAATATTTAAACATAGGAGATTAGGGAAGAATTGGGCACCTCCCTACTTTCCCTTTTCTTTGGTGCTTGAATTTGGGAAGGATGAAGATAGTCCTACAGGTACTACATAAAGGTTAAGGAATACCTTGCTTCAGGATGAAATTTCTTCTTTCTCTGGTGCTTCAATAGCTGCTGCCCATGTACTCCCTGGATTTTGTCTGTGCCTGGTTTCTTGCCCCTGTTACCCTAATGCTTTATATAGGCTTAGGTTTATATGTTTGTTTGTTTTTAATCTTGAACCTTCTTGACTCCTTCTTTTTGTATATTCTCATGGAATTATTGACCTAGCTCTTACTCTCACCTTGGACATTGGTCTTAATTTCCTGTACTCTAAATATAATGTTTGACATGACCCTTGCTATTTGTTTATGCCTCAAGTATATAAGGTCTGGACTTTTCCATTTAATAAATGGTATCCTACTTTGAACTTTTGTTTTCTTTAATCTTCATTGTCTTGTCACCACCTATTGTTATGGTGTTTACAATTTTCTTTCAAATTTCCCTACTTGCCATCTTTGTTTTCTTTGTTTGTTTGTTTTTCCTTCTCAATGTCAAAAGTGCTGGACAAAAGAAAGATTACAAGGTCAATCGTGTTTGATATTTCCTGTCCACTCTATCTGTCCAAAACTCAAGACTGGCCTAGAGTTTAAGAAATAGGCTGATTTTTGGGGGGCAGCAAAGAATTAGAAACAACGTAGATGAGTATCAATTGGTGAATGGCTAAACAAATTACAGTATATGAATGTTATGGAATACTACTATATTATAATAATTGATGGATATGATAAATTTAGACAAGTATAGAAACAATATGAAGTGAAGTATAGTGAAGTAAGGAAGATGATATCAATAACAACTATAAAACCATGAATAAAAATTTAAAATACTGTCTAATTATTTGAGCCAAAAAAATTGAGCACCAGAAAAGATTTGTGGCTCATAGGATCATAGCTATAAGCCCAGAAAAGATATTCAAAATCATCTACTTCTGGCTAATTATTTTAAAGATTAGGAAAACAAGGGTCAGATATGTTAAGTGATTTGTCCCAAATCAGAGTCAGTGAATTACAGGATAAAATGGACCTACCTTTCCCTCTTTACCATTCGTAAAAAATAGACATATTGGAATATTGCATATACTGTCAGATATGATTGATTATGTTACTCAGTTTTGCTGAACTGCCTTTTTTCTCTTTTTTAATCTTCACTACAAAGAAAGGCTTGCTGGGTGGAATGTAGGAGTGGGATATACTTGGAAATATTAGGGATGCAAAAACAAAGTATATAAATATTTTTAAAGGCTTATTCTGTATACACAGTCTTCAGACAAATCTCTGACTTTTAATGTTCTGCATCTACCAAATTGTAAGTCTATATCTCCTTTGTGTTTTTGTAAGGTTTTATTCTTGGTTAGGCAAATGTACACGAGGCACTTTTCAGTTGCATAAAAGTCATATGTATCTTCAATTATGGTTTTTAGTTTCAGCCTGAAATCATAGTACTGAAGAGTTCTAAATAAAACCCCCAAAGTATGTGGTGTTCCTTTCCATTAAGTAATTCACAGGCATGTACTTCTCTCCCCCTCACAGGTCACTTAAAACAGAGACTTTTAAAGTCTTTCAGCCCTGTGTGCTTCTCACAGGTCTCTGACATCGAGATTCTCTCCTCCCTCCTCCAAAGCCCCCAAAGAATCCTTTTCAGACACTTCAGACAGTAAGAGACATGAAGCTAAAGCTTTGAAAATAGGAAACCGAAGTCATTCTTATTTTTCATGATTTCAGAAATTCTGGGGAGTTTAACTCTTCAACAGAATGATGCTTTTTTTCTTGGCTTTGAGGAAAAAAATAAAAGAAAACTAAGCAGTTACACACAAGATGGAAAAAATAAGATTCTTCATAGAAAAGAGACAGTTATGCTTTATTCTGTTTTGTTTTCTTAAAAAAAACATTAATTATATCCTCTGGCACCTTTTTAAAATTTGTTTCTTATAGATGCCAATGACTGAAATCTAAATTTTATTTTGGCATCAGTAAATAAATAACTTCTGGGGGAAACAAAACTAAAAACACTACCCCAATCATATTCACTGACTGCCCACTAAAGTACAATCTGTTCTATTTCTTAGAGAAAAACAAAACAAAATACCTAGGCTCCAGCAGGAGATAAAAAGCTTCATTTCCTTTTAGTATAGGGGCTTTAGAAAATTGCATCTTATTGTTTTTAGGGTAGTCCACAGATGCTGAGCACAGCAAGGCAAACCAATTCAGCCTGAGCCTAGGGAGTCTAACAATTCTTTTCTGAGAGGAAGGTAAGGCAAGTATATATTGTCCACCCAATCCCAAGCATACTGAGGGTGAACATTAATGTTTGCATTAGGTTCTGATTAAGGCTGTGTGAGACTGTCTATATTGAACATGATCTGTCGTGAACAAAGCCAGTTTATTCTCAGCTTGCCAGCAGCAGTTTGACTTTCTGTGGAGATAAGGTACTCCTTGCTCTCCTCCTTTTCCTCCCAAATCCCTCCCACCACTTTCATTTACAGGATTTTCACATGTGTATGCCCACATGCCATTTTGGGTTTGCTCCTGGCAAATCTCTTCTGTATTTAGGGAACAGAAATAAACAGGGAATGGAAGGGCATGTGTGACTTCACTGGGGGTACACCCATTCCCTGATTGCAAGACAGGCAATGTCTCCATAAATCAAAAGCAAACAAAAAAAAAACTAAGAAAAGTGAGAATTTGGTTAACTAAATGTTTCTTTGCCATACTCCTCCTTTTCAATTCAGTTGATTACTTTATCTCCTCTCCGGATTATAGATGGCTTCTTCTTCTTCCTCTTTTTCTTCCTCCTCTTCTTCTTTCTTCTTCTTCCTCTTCTTTTCCTTAGCCTGTTGATTGCATGACTGCTCTAGCCCACCTTCTCTACTTTAGATTTCAAAGATGTATAAAGTTCTGTCTGGGGTAGTAAATTGATGAACCAAGTTATTATATGGGATTAGATACATTTGTTACTTGCAAAACTGCTGGTGTAACCCTCATTTTAGGATATTGCCTTCCTAAGTAGAAGGGATATATGTATTAAGTGGAAAGTATTATGTGTTTTTACCTACAAATTACTCACCAAAATAAGAATTAATAAAATTTAGTGAAGTAGTTCATAATCATGTATCTCATCTTAATTAAAGGTTCAATATAGCTTCTCTTCCTTTACACTTTACAATTACTGTAAGATCCTTTATTAGGTTCTGCTCCCTAACAATCACTCCTTCCTACTCCCCAACTGTAAGTTAATGATAATAATATCTTCCATGTTTATTTTTAATAATTCTTAACACATACATTATTCTAGTTACTCAATCTGAGATAAAAACTGCATTTTAAAGTTACTAAATATTTGCCATCCTCAGGTTAATTTTGAGAAACTAACCATCATAGGGCAATAGACCATATATTCAGCCCATCAGTTTCTAAAGCCATGAAGGGTACTGGACATGTGCCAAAGCCAAGATTTCCCTATAACTCCACCCCCACCCAACATACACACAATCATGATTTAAGAAAGAATGTTTGTTAGTTTAGCTACATGTAACCTGGCCAGCGTTCCCAGAACTAGAGAAAATAATTTACCAATAACTGAAATAATAAGTGGGGCTTTTTCTACATTTAATCAAGAATAAATCTATAACTTTAGCACTCTGCCAAAAATTAATTGTTACCTTAGCTTCTCATATTTACTATTTGCAAAAGATATTTAAGTTCTGTAGAAACAACAAATGTAATTCTGTCCCAGTAAACTTTGCCTTCATCTTGTTATTTAGCTTACTGTGCTACGTCTTTCAGTAAACTCAACTTGAATACTGATGTTATCTATTGGTCTCTTCTTTCAAATTTTTGGTATTCATGATAACATTTTGCAATATAAAAATCAATTTAGAGATTATTTTCTAACTGTTGAGGAATGAGCACAAAAGACTGACCACTTTTCTAATCTTTATCCTATGAAATTATTTCCCCACACAATTAACTATCTGCCCCCAAAATGGATTGTGGTAAAAATAACAAAGAAGAAAATTTACTTTAGTCTTCCTGCAATCTCCCACTTCTGTTCCATGGTGGCGCTCTCTCTCCCCATATGAGGTATGATTTCAATCTACTTCCACTCTCCTCCACCTCCATCCAAACATTATAACAATCATTTGCTTATAATTATCTTTTCTCTCAGGCAGGAGATGACATTCAAATTCAATTCTTCATTTATAGAGTAAAATTTTCTCCTATAAAAACAAGTCCAGTTCTAGTACCTCAGATGAATATTGTGGTAAGGCTTGGTTTAGGGCGATGGTGAGAAGAGTGCAAAGTCCCTTTCCAGGTTAATTGCTATTCAACTGATAACACACAGTTGAAAGTTATTCTGCCTATTAATGAAGTCACGATAAACAAAATATTTAAAGATTATTACATGTTATTCTAGAATAAGAAAGTGCCAGGGGACAGCTAGTTGGCACAGTAGATAAAGCACCAGCCCTGGATTCAGGAGGACCTGAGTTCAAATTCAGTCTCAGATAACTAACACTTACTAGCTGTGTGACCCTGGGCAAGTCACTTAACCCTCATTGTCCCACAAAAAAAAAAAGTGCCATATTATATAGAAACCCTGTGATATCAGTAGGGTTTGGGAAAAGTGATCTCTACAATCAACTTGATATTTTCTTTGCATACTGAAATAGTTTGCAATTTCATTTTTGAGATTTTTTTATAGATGAAGAAATTAAGGCAAGTAGGGATAAGTCCCTTGATCGGGGTCACGCAGTTATTAAGTGTTTGAGGCAGGATTTAAAATAAGATCTTCCTGACTCTAGCCTCTATCCACTGCATCACCTAGCTGCCCCAGCAAGTAATAGAAAGATCAAAACCATGTTAAACTTTCCAACTCATACACATATACATTTTCATGAATGAAGGTATATTAGAGATTTCACTGACTTTTACCATGCTTCAAATTTAATGACCTACTACTCTTAATAACAAGTAGCTATTTGCCTGACACCTTACACTTTATAAAGTATATTTACAGATTTTTACCTCATTTGACTGAGGCTCAGAAAAGATAGAGGGTGGCTTTGAGGTCCCAGATATAGTAAGGGTAGCTGGAAAACAAGAGCATAAACCTTGCCTTCTCTTTCTAATCCCAGTATTCTTTCCTTTGCATCAAACTGTTTCAGTACAGAAAAAAAGGACCTGACCACAAAAAATATCAGGTTGTATTGTGAGGATCTACCTTTTGGAGATTATTTATGCCAAATGTATACAGTTGTATTTTTAATATGTTATAGACCTGTCAATACACAATTTGGGGAAAGTTAGTCACTTAGGAGGATCAGGAATCTGAGGGATGAGAAATAAAAGACACATTGAGTATGTTTATGGGATTAAACTGATTCAGGGAAGGTATGAGTATTCATTTAACTACAGAACTATGTATGAAATGTACTGAGAATCAGCAATGGACCTCTGAATTGAAGAGGGAATTTTGGGGTTTGCAATAACAGAGTTATTAATTTGGATTATTAAGTTTCCTCTTCAGCCCACCTAGTACAACTTCCTGATTTTAAAGATAGAAAATCCCAAAGGCTTAGGTGACTTTCCTAAGGCAATGCAGTCAGATAGTAGTAAATCTAGAATTTCAATATCTGTCTCCTGACACTTGATCTGGTTCTCCTTCCTTTTCAACATACTATACTATCTTTAAATGTTACATCAACTTTTTTTTCAATTATGTAAAACATTACCATATTGCTCATGCTGTATAAGAACATTTGAATAAAGGGGAAAAATGAAAGAAAGTGAAAAATAGCAGGTTTCATGAAGTCTGTGTTGCATCAATATCAGTTCTTTCTTTGGAAGTGGATAGTATGCTTCATCAATATTCCTTTGGGATTCTCTTGCATCATTGTATTGCTGAGAATAGTTGTCATTCACAATTCTTCCTCAAACAATATTTTTCCCACTGTGCACAACATTCCCCTGATTCTGCTCACTTTACTATAGATCAATTCATACAAGTCTTTCCAGGCCTTTCTGAAATCATCCTGTTTGTCATTTCTTATAGCACAATAATATTCCATCATCATCATATACCACAGCTTGTCTAGCCATTCCCCAACTGATGGGCATTCCTTTGATTTCCAATTCTTAGCCATTAAAAAAAAAGGCTGATATAAATATTTTTGTTCAAATAGGTCTTTTTCTCTTTTTTGGGATGTCTTTGGGACATTGGTATTGCTGGATAAAAGGTTATACACATTTTGATAGCCCTTTGGACATAGTTCCAAATTGCACCCCAGAATGGTTTGATCCATTCACAATTCCACCAACCATGCATATAAACTTTGCAAAATGGATAGAGCAGAACTCTTTCCTTCCCTCTTTCAACAAATGAAGAGGATGTGAGATTTACCTCGCTTCTAACTAGGGTGGTTATTTGATTAGATATAAGCCCAGACTGTAGTTTAGAAACAAGCTTCAACTGAAAGGGAGAATCAGATTTAACAATTTAATAGAAACTAATGAACTTACTTCAAGCAAACTGGTGAAGAAGAGTGTGTTATCACTGACCTAGAATTTTCAGGAAACTAGATATCTGCAGTGAAAATGATGGTGTCACTTCCATCAGGTCAATTCATGATGGCCTCATTCCATGGGTGAAATCTCTGGGGGTCCAGATAGAGAAATAGTGTAAGAACCAGCTTCTAAAATGTTCTGAAAACACGAACATTCTTGCCAACCAGAATCTACCATTCTTGGGAACTTAATTGAATATCTAATGCAGATGGGACTGAGACTAACTGAATCTAGGTGATAACTTTGAGAAAAAGAGAGACAATAGAGGGAACTAAGGAAGACCAAGGTCTAACTCTAATTCCATTTTTTTTTGTTAAATAATGGGGTTACACATTCCCATAATTAGGTAATCAACTTTCTTTCTTCTTCTGTTTGCTATTTCAAAACACTGTGTATTCCTGTAATTACTAGAAATAGGGATATTTAAACTGTTAGAAAATCTATTTCAGTGCTTTTATTTACAGAGAGCAAGGTAGCAGAAAGCTTGGAAATTTTCATTGTTCCTATAGAAGAATGGGGTAAGCATATCCGAGTGTAAGAGTGAAAGAAGACAGTGTTATCAAAGGGACACAGATAACCAGAGCAGAACCTGTTATACAAGCAGAACCTTAAATTCTAAGTGGAAGGAATTAATGGCTCAGTGAGCCTACCCTATTGCAATTAAGTTGCTTTATAGGTTCCCATACCCATATTTCAGTAAGAATTGTTATCACCTGAGTCAATGCAGAGTGGTAACAACAAAAGTAATGGAAAAAAAAAAACACTTGATTTTAACTTAAAAGCTCGGATCACTGATCTGTCACAAACTCTCTGTGTGACCTTGAGCAATGTATGGTCCATTGCTAGGCCATATTTTACTTATCTAGATTGTTTGTTCTGTTTTGTTGTTTCAATCATATCTGACTCATTTTGACCCTATTTGGACTTTCCTTGGCAAAGGTACTGGAACAATTTGCCATTTCCTTCTCCAGCTCATTTTACAGATGGAGAAACTGAGACAAACAGAGTTAAGTGACTTGGCCAGGGTCATCCACCTAGTTTGTTTCTAAGGATAAATTTGAAATCAAGAAGAGGGAGTCTTTCTGACTCCAGACCTGGCTCTCTATCCACTGTGCCATCAGATTAGATTGCTAATTTTTATTTCAATTCTAAATCTCATGATCCTGCTTATTACACATTCATAGTGTCTTTTGCTTTTTTTTTTAAGAATGGAGGCTTTTGTATTCACCTTTTGTAGTGATTTAAAGACATTTATAGGAAGCTAAAAAGTAGAACTCACAGACTTGATTCCTTTGACATGATTCCCCATTGGTATATTAGTAAAAAACAAACAAACAAACAAACAACTAACCTTTATATAGTGATCACTACACGTCAGGCACTGTGCTAATAAGCACATTACAATTATTGATGTTATTTAATCCTCACAAAATCCTGGCGAGAAAGTGCTATTATTATTATCCTCATTTTATAAATGGGGAAAGTATGGAAAACAGGGATTAAATGACTTGCCCTGAGTCACAATTCTAGTAAATATCCCATGTTAAATTTGAATTCAGCTCTTCCTGATTCTAGGCCCAGAGCTTTATCTCCTGAGACACATCATTAATACCAATACCTTTGAATTTGAAGCAAGTTTGTCTGATAGGTCTCAGTTCTCAAACACATAGAGAAATGAGTCAAATGTGATAAAATGAGGGCCACACCCCAACTGACAGATGATCAAAAGACATGAAATGTTCAGATGAAATAATCAAAGCCACCTATGAAACATAGGTTTCATATGAGACATATGAAAAAAAAATGCTCTAACTCAGTATTGATTGGAGAGATTCAGGTCAAAACAATTCTGGTTACTACCTCATACCTATTGGATTGGATAATAGGACACCAGAGGAAAATGAAAAATGTTGTGGGGGATATGGGGAAAATGAGACATGAATACACTCTTAGTAAAGTTGTAAACTAATTCAAACATTCTGAAGAGTAATTTGGAACTATGACCAAGGGACTATAAAACCATATATACTCTTTGACCTAGCAATACCATTACTAGGTTGGTATCCTAAAAAGAGATTTTTAAAAAGTTGAATTTGAAATTGGGGTGATGCCTATCAATTTAGGAAAGGCTGAACAATTTTTGGGATGAGATTGGGGTGGAACACTATTGTGTTGTAAGAAATGATGAGCAGGATGCTACCAAAGGATGTATGAAAAATTCAATCCATCTACAGAGAAAGAAATTATGGTAGCTAAATACAGCTTGAATTATATTTTTGTTAGTTCCTCTTTCTAAAGTTCTTTTGTCTGTTTTCTTTCACAACCTAATATAGAAATGTTTTGCTTGACTTCACATGTATAACATATTGAAATGCTTGAGTCCTTAAGGTGGGATGGGGAGGGAGGGAGAAAGAGAATTTGGAACACAAAGTTTTAAAAATTGATGTGAAAATTTCTTTATACGTTTAATGAAAATTCTAAATAAATGAAAAAAAAGATTTTAAATGATTTGTAGCTTTTATGTCATTCTGTTCTTCTATTCTATGTGTTTTCCCCATCCCTTCCTTGTCCCCCACCAAACTAGAATATAAGCTCTTTGTAAACAGAGATATTTTTAAATTGCTTTTTGTTTCTTTCCCAAAATTTAGTATAGAACTCTTCACCTAGTCATTACTCCATAAATAAGCACTGACCTATTATTAAGCTAGAGACAAAGCGTGTCCACCAAAATACACATTTGAACTATCAAATTTTCCAGCTACTTGCCACAATGGATAGAGGGCCCTGGGCCTTGAGTTAAAAAGACTTAAGTTCAAATCCAGCCTCCGACACTTCACAGCTATGTGAGGCTGAGCAAGTCACTTAACCTCTATTTACTTCAGTTTGCTCAACTGCAAAAAGCAGGATCAAATGACTTATTTATAAAGTTACAAGCATAGTGCCTGACAAATAACAGGCACTTGTGGGACGTTTTTTCCTCTTTTTTTATATTGTCTTTCATCCCTGGTGAAAGTATAAAGAGTGCAATAAAAAGGACTGCTTTGGGGCAGAGCCAAGATGGCAGAAAGTAGCCAGCAAATCACGTGAGCTCTCCTTATGTTCCCTCAAAAAGAACATCAAATCAAGCCTCTAAACAGATTCTGAAACTACATTCTTCCAACCAGAGAAATTTAGAAGACATCAGGAAAGGTCGATCTCACTCAGGCAAAAGGGAGGCTCAGCTCACTGCAGCACAGCACATGGGAGAGGGTGGGCAAGTCAGCAGGAAGCTGTGGGCCACAGCCGAGAAACTGAGGCCCTTGGATCCTGGCACAACAAGCCGGTGGCACAGCAGAACAGTGGCAAAACCCACCTGCACCAGCTGAGAGGGCAGGTTGCCAGCTGGAAGGATACCCACTGGATAGGCGCCAGAAGGCCTACTAATCCCAGCATGCTCAGACAGGAAGTCCAGGGCCACATCCACTGATCCCAGCATGCTCTGACAGGAAGTCCACAGTGGTGAAAAATCTACAAGCCATAGAGGCCTCAGTGTAGAGAGCCAGTGACACAGACCCTATATCCCAGCAAAAGAAGCTTGAAACAGGGACCCTGGTGCCCCTAGAGGAGACCTCAACTTTAAAAAAATAAAAAATAAAATAAGCTGCACTATGAGTAAAAAACAAAAAAGAACTCTCACCATTGAGAGTTCCTGTGTTGACAGGGAAGAGGCAAACACAAATTCACATGAGGACAATACTCCCAAATTGCCTACATGTGAAGCGTGAAGAGGGAAGATGAATTGGTCTCAAGAACAAAAAGCCTTCTGGGAGGAGCTCAAAAAGGATTTTAAAAATCAGGGGCGGAGCCAAGATGGCGGAGAGGAAGCAGCAAGCTGCCTGAGCTCTCCTTCTATTCCCTCAAAAAGAACATTAAATCAAGCCTCTGGACAGATTCTGAAACTACGGAACCTGTAAAGAGACAGAGAGACACAGTCTTCCAACCAGAGATAATTTAGAAGACTTCAGGAAAAGGTTGGTCTGACTTGGGCAAAAGGGAGGCCCAGCGCAGGGTAGCAGCCCAGCGCCAAGGGGGTCTGGGCAAGTAAGCAGGAGCTGCGGACCACAGCCAAACAACCGAGGCCCCTGGAACCTGGCTCAAAAATCTGGTGGCTAAGAAGGACAGTGGAAAAACCTACCTGCACCGGCCAGGAGGACCACAAAAGGGTCAGGTGGGATCAGGCGCTGGGATTGGGCGCCTGGCAGAGTACTCAGACAGGAAGTGCGGGAGGGTGAACTGCACACACTATAAAGGCCTCAGAGTAAAAAGCGGGTCACAGAGCAACTATACACCTGCACAAGAAGCCCAAAACAGGGACCCTGGTACCCCCAGAGCAGACCTCAAATCAACTTAAAAAATAAATAAATAAGCTGCAATAATGAGTAAGAAGCAAAAAAGAGCCCTCTCCATTGAGAGCTTCTGTATCAATAAGGAAGAAGCCAACGCAAACTCAAATGAGGACAATACCCTCAAATTACCTACATGTGAAGCCTCATGAGGGAAGGTGAATTGGTCTCAGGAACAAAAAGCCTTCCTGGAAGAGCTCAAAAAGGATTTTAAAAATCAATTGAGAGAGGTAGAAGAAAAAACGGGGAGAGAAATGAAAGCAAAACAAGAAAACTATGAAAAAAGAATCAGCAGCTTGGAAAAGGAAGCACAAAAATTGACTGGCCAAATGGAAAAAATGGTGCATAATCTCATTGAAGAAAACAATGCCTTAAAAAATTCAGTTGGCCAAATGGAAAAAAAAGTGCATAATCTCACTGAAGAAAACAATGCCTTAAAAATTAAAATTGGTCAGTTGGAAGACAAGTAATCCATGAGACACCAGGAATCAGTCAAGCAGAATCAAAAGAATGAAAAAATAGAAGAAAATGTGAAATACCTCAGTGGAAAGACAACTGATCTGGAAAACAGATCAAGGAGAGACAATCTGAGAATCATTGGTCTGCCTGAAAGCCATCACCAGAAAAAGAATCTAGACACCATATTCCAGGAAATTATTAAGGAGAACTACCCTGATATCAGAGAATCAGAGGATAAAATCATCATTGAAAGAATCCACTGATCACCTCCTGAAAGAGTCCCCAAAAGGAAAACTCCAAGGAATATTGTAGCCAAATTCCAGAATTATCTGGTGAAGGAGAAAATACCCCAAGCAGCCAGAAAAAAGCAATTTAAATATCATGGAGCCACAGTCAAGATTGCTCAGGACCTGGCAGCTTAAACATTAAAGGACCGCAAAGCTTGGAATATGATATACCAGAAGGCAAAGGAGCGTGGATTGCAGCCAATAATCTATTACCCAGCAAAAATGTTCATTCTCTTTCAGGGGAAAAGATGAACATTTAATGACATTGGAGACTTTCAATCTTTCCTGACGAAAAGACCAGAACTGAATAGAAAATTCAATCTTAACATACAAGACTCAAGAGAAGTTTAAAAAGGTAAACAGAGGGAAAAAAAAAGGTTACTTAATTAGGATAAACTGCTTATATCCCTACACGGGAAGATAATACCCATAACTCTTAAGAATTGTAAATGTATTTGGGCAGAGAGAAGGAATTTACACAGAGGGTATAAATATAAATTGTCTTTGATGTGATGATACAAAAAAAATTAAGGGGTTAAAAAGGGAGTCTGAGGGGAGGAAAGGAAAGGGGAGGTAAAATGGGATGAATTATATCATATGAAGAGGTGAAAAAAAAAAAACCTATTACAATAGAGGGAAAGAAAGGAGGGGTGAACATTGTTTCAACCCTATTCTCATTAGATCTGATTCAAAGAGGGAATAAAATATACATTCATTGGGATAAAGAAACTTAGCGCATTCTTTAGGGAAGCAAAAGGGAAGGGAAAGGGGAGGACAGATAGAAGGGAGGGCAAAAGCAAGGGAGAAAAGGGTAAAGAAAAGAGAGGGGTGATAAAAAGGGAGGGCGAATTGGGGGAGGCAGGGTAAGGAGTAAAACGTCAGTGAGGAGGAATAGGGTGAAAGAAGGGGGGAAAAGTACAAAGTGGGTAAATAGAATGGAGGGGAATAGACAGTCAGTAATAATAACTGTGAATGTGAATGGGATGAACTCTGCTATAAAACGGAAGCGAATTGCAGAGTGGATTAAAAACCAGAATCCTATAATATGCTCTTTACAAGAAACACATTTGAAGCAGAGAGATACACACAAAGTAAAGGTAAAAGGCTGGAGCAGAATATATTATGCTTCAGCTAAAGTAAAAAAAGCAGGGATAGCAACCCTTATCTCAGACAAAGCACAGGCAAAAATAGATCTCATTAAAAGAGATAAGGAAGGAAATAACATCTTACCTAAAGGTACTATAGATAATGAAGTAATATCAATATTGAATATGTATGCGCCAAGTGGTATACCATCCAAGTTCTTAGAGGAGAAGTTAAATGAGTTACAAGAGGAATTAGACAATAATACTATACTAGTGGGGGATCTGCATCTGCCCCTCTCAGAATTAGATAAATCTAGCCAAAAAATAAATAAGAAAGAAGTGAAAGATGTGAATAGATTACTAGAAAAGTTAGACATGATAGATGTCTGGAGAAAATTGAATGGGGATAGAAAGGAATATACCTTTTTCTCAGCAGTACATGGCACATTTTCAAAAATTGACCATGTATTAGGGCACAAAAACATCATAGTCAAATGTAGAAAGGCAGAAGTAGTAAATCCATCCTTCTCAGATCATGATGCAATAAAAATTACATGTAAGAAAGAGCCAGGGAAAAGTAGAATGAAAATCAATTGGAAACTAAATAATTTCATTCTAAAGAATGAATGGGCCAAACAAGAAATCATAGAAACAATCAATAACTATATCCAAGAGAATGACAATAATGAGACAACATACCAAAATCTATGGGATGCAGCCAAAGCAGTGCTTAGGGGAAAATTTATAGCTCTAAATGCTTACATGAATAAAAAAGAGAAAAAGGAGATTAATGAATTGGGCATGCAACTTAAAAAGCTAGAAAAAGAACAAATTAGAAATCCCCAACTAGATACTAAACTAGTGATCTTGAAAATTAAAGGAGAAATTAATAAAATTGAAAGCAAAAAAACTATAGAATTAATCAATAAAACTAAGAGCTGGTTTTATGAAAAAACCAATAAAATAGATAAAATATTGGTTAATTTAATTTAAAAAAAAGAAAGAAGAAAACCAAATCACCAGTATCAAAAATGAAAAGGCTGATGTTACCACCAATGAAGTGGAAATTAAATCAATAATTAGGAATTATTTTGCCCAACTGTATGCCAATAAATTTGACAATCTAAATGAAATGGATGAATATTTATCAAAATACAAACTGCCCAGGTTAACTGAACAGGAAATAAAATCCTTAAATAAACCCATATTAGAAAAAGAAATTGAACAAGCCATTAATGAACTCTCTAAGAAAAAATTCCCAGGGCCAGATGGGCTTATGGTGAATTTTAACAAACATTTAAAGAACAACTAATTCCAATATTATACAAATTATTTGGAAAAATAGGTGAAGGAGTTCTACCAAATTCGTTTTATGACACAAATATGGTGGTGATACCAAAACCAGGCAAAGCAAAAACAGAGAAAGAAAATGATAGACCAATTCCCCTAATGTATATTGATGCTAAAATCTTAAATAAGATATTACCAAGGAGATTACAGCAAGTGATCACCAGGATAATATACTATGATCAGGTGGGATTTATACCAGGAATGCAGGGCTAGTTCAACATTAGGAAAACTATTAACATAATTAACCACATCAATAAGAAAACTAACCAAAATCATATGATTATCTCAATAGATGCAGAGAAATCTTTTGACAAAATACAGCATCCCTTCCTAATAAAAACACTAGAGAGTTTAGGAATAGGTGGAGCTTTCCTTAAAGTAATAAACAGTATCTACCTAAAGCCACCAGCAAGTATTATATGTAATGGAGATAAATTAGAGGCCTTCCCAGTAAGATCAGGGGTGAAACAGGGATGTCCATTATCACCCCTATTATTTAATATTGTACTAGAAATGTTAGCTTTAGCAATCAGAGAAGAAACAGGAATTAAAGGAATTAGAATAGGCAAGGAGGAAACAAAACTATCACTCTTTGCAGATGATATGATGGTATACTTGGAGAATCTAAGAGAATCAACTCAAAAATTACTTGAAACAATTAACAACTTCAGCAAAGTAGCAGGATATAAAATAAATCCACATAAATCATCAGCATTTTTATACATGACCAACAAAGTCTAGCAGCAAGAGATAGAAAGAGAAATTACATTTAAAGTAACAGTAGATAATATAAAATACTTGGGAGTCTACTTGCCAAGACAAACCCAGGAACTCTATGAACACAACTACCAAACACTCTTCACACAAATCAAATCAGATCTAAATAATTGGAAAGATATCAATTGCTCATGGATAGGCAGAGCTAATATAGTAAAAATGACAAGACTGCCTAAATTAATTTACTTATTCAGTGCCATACCAATCAGACTACCTAAAAATTATTTTATAGAGTTAGAAAAAATAATAACAAAATTCATCTGGAAAAACAAAAAATCAAGAATATCCAGGGAAATAATGAAAAAAAATTCACAGGAAAGTGGGTTAGCGGTACCAAACCTGGAGCTTTACTATAAAGCAGCAGTCATCAAAACTATCTGGTACTGGCTAAGAAATAGAGTGGAGGATCAATGGAATAGGCTAGGCACAGGAGACACAGTAGCAAATGACATTAGTAATTCAGTGTTTGAGAAACCCAAAGATTCCAGCTTCTGGGATAGGAACTCAGTATTTGACAAAAACTGCTGGGAAAACTGGAAGATAGGATGGCAGAAATTAGGCATAGACCAACATCTTATACCTTATACTAAAATAAGGTCAAAATGGATACACGATTTAGACATAAGAGGTGATACCATAGGTAAATTAGGAGAGAAAGGAATAGTCTACCTTTCAGATCTTTGGAAAGGAAAACATTTTATGACCAAACAAGAGATAGAGTATATTATAAAACGCAAAATGGATGATTTTGCTTACATTAAATTTAAAAATTTTTGTAGAAACAGAAGCAATGCATCCAAAATTAGAAGGGAGGCAGAAAGCTGGGAAACAATTTTTTTGGCCAGTACTTCTGATAAAGGCCTCATCTCTAAAATATATAGGGAACTAAATAAAATTTATAAGAATCCCAGTCATTCCCCAATTGAGAAATGGTCAAAGGATATGAACACGCAGTTTTCTGATGAAGAAACCAAAGCTATCTATTCCCATATGAAAAAATGCTCTAAATCACTATTGATGAGAGAGATGCAAATTAAAACAACTCTGAGGTACCACCTGACACCTATCAGATTGGATAAAATGATAAAAGAGGAAAATAATAAATGTTGGGGAAGCTGTGGGAAAATTGGAACACTAATGCGTTGTTGGTGGTGCTGTAAACTGATCCAACCATTCTGGAGAGCAATTTGGAATTATGCCCAAAGGGCGATTAAGCTGTGCATACCCTTTGACCCAGCAATACCACTTTTGGCTCTTTTTCCCAAAGAAATCATGGGAAAGGGGAAAGGGACCCACATGTACAAAAATATTTACAGCTGCTCTTTATGTGGTGGCAAAGAATTGGAAGTTGAGGGGATGCCCATCAGTTGGGGAATGGCTGGACAAGTTGTGGTATATGAATACAATGGAATGCTATTGTGCTGTAAGAAACGATGAGCAGGAGGAGTTCAGAGAAACCTGGAGGGTCTTGCATGGGATGATGATGAGTGAGAAGAGCAGAACCAGAAGAACACTGTGCACAGTATCATCAACATTGTGTGTTGATCTACTGTGATGGACTATATTCTTCTCACCAATGCAATGGTACAGAACAGTTACAGGGAACTCATGATGGAAGAGGATCTCCAAATCCAAGGAAAAAAAAAAAAGAACTGTGGAGTAAAGATGCTGAATGAACCATACTATTTCCTTTGTTGTTGGTGCTGTTGTTTTTTCTATTTTGAGGTTTTTCTTCATTGTTCTGATTTTTCTCTTATAACATGACTAATGTAGAAATAGGATTAATGTTATTATGTATGTATATATATACAAAACCTATATCAGATTACCTGCTGTCTAGGGGAGGGGGGAGGGAGGGGAGGGAGGGAGAAAAATCTGAAATTGGAAAGCTTGTATAAATAAAAGTTGAGAACTATCTTTACATGTAACGGAAAAACATAAATAAATAAAGAAAAATGCAAAAAAAATCGATTGAGAGAAATGAAAGCAACACAAGAAAATTATGAAAAAAAATCAGCAGCTTGGAAAAGGAAGCACAACGACTGACTGAAGAAAACAATGCCTTAAAAAAATTCATCTGGCCAAATGGAGGAAAAGGTGCATAATCTCACTGAAGAAAACAATGCCTTAAAAAATTCATTTGGCCAAGTGGAAAAAAGCGTGCATAATCGCATTGAAGAAAACAATGCCTTAAAAATTTAAATTGGACAGTTGGAAAATAAGGAATCCCTGAGACACCAGGAATCAGTCAAGCAGAATCAAAAGAATGAAAAAATAGAAGAAAACGTGAAATACCTCATTGGAAAGACAACTGATCTGGAAAACAGGTCCAGGAGAGAGAATTTGAGAATAATTGGACTGCCTGAAAGCCATTATCAGAAAAAAGAGTCTAGACACCATATTCCAGGAAAATTAAGGAGAACGGCCCTGATATTATAGAATCAGAGGATAAAATTGTCATAGAAAGAATCCACTGAACACCTCCTGAAAGAGACCCCAAAAGGAAAACTCCAAGGAATATTATAGCCAAATTCCAGAATTATCTGGTGAAGCAGAAAATGCTCCAAGCAGCCAGAAAGAAGCAATTTAAATATCATGGAGCCATGGTCAGGATTGCTCAGGATCTAGCAGCTTCAACATTAAAGGTCTACAAGGCTTGTAATATGATACTGCAGAAGGCAAAGGAGCTTGGACTGCAGCCAAGAATCTATTACCCAGCAAAACTGATCGTTCTCTTTCAGGAGAAAAGATGGACATTCAATGATACTGGGGACTTTCAAGATTTACTGAGGAAAAGACCAGAACTGAATAGAATATTCTATCTTAACATACAAGACTCAAGAGAAGTTTAAAAAGGTAAACGGGGAAAAAGTTACTCAATTAGGTTAAACTGTTTACATCCCTACATGGGAAGATAATACGTATAACTCTTGAGAATTGTAAATGTATTTGGGCAGACAGAGGAATTATACACAGAGGGTATAAATATAAATTGTCTTTGATGTGATGACATAATGGTAATTAAGAGGTTAAAAAGAGAGCTTGTAGGGAGAAGAGGAAAGGGGAGGTGGAATGCGGTGAATTACATCATATGAAGAGGTGAAAAAAAAAACCTATTACCATAGAGGGAAATACAGGAGGGGTGAACATTGTTTCAAACCTACTCTCAGTAGATTTGATTCAAAGATGGAATAACATATACGTTCATTTGGATAAAGAAACTTAGATTATTCTTAAGGGAAATAAAAGGGGAAGGGGAAGGGGGGACTGATAGAAGGGAGGGCAAAAGCAAGGGAGGAAAGGGTAAAGAAAAGGGATGGGGTGATAAAAAGGGAGGTCATATTGGGGGAGGCAGGGGTAATAAGCAAAACGTTGGTGAGGAGGAATAGGGTGAAAGAAGGAGGGGAAGTCCAAAGTGGGTAAATAGAATGGAGGGGAATAGACAGTAATAATAACTGTGAAAGTGAATGGGATGAACTCTGCTATAAAACGGAAATGAATTGCAGAGTGGATTAAAAGCCAGAATCCTACAATATGCTGTTTACAAGAAGCACATCTGAAGCAGAGAGATACACAGAGAGTAAAGGAAAAAGGCTGGAGCAGAATATATTATGCTTCAGCTAAAGTAAAAAAAGCAGGAGTAGCAATCCTTATCTCAGACAATGCACAGGCAAAAATAGATCTCATTAAAAAAGATAAGGAAGGAAACTACATTTTGCTAAAAGTCACTATAGATAATGAAACAATATCAATATTGAATATGTATGCGCCAAGTGGTAGTATAACATCCAAATTCTGAGAGGAGAAGTTAAATGAGTTACAAGAGGAATTAGACAGTAATACTATACTAGTGTGGGATCTGAATCTTCCCCTCTAAGAATTAAATAAATCTAGCCCAAAAATAAATAAGAAAGAAGGGAAAGATGTGAATAGAATACTAGAAAAGTAAGACATGATAGATGTCTAGAGAAAACTGAATGGGGATAGAAAGGAATATACCTTCTTCTCAGCAGTATATGGCACATTTTCAAAATCTGACCATGTATTAGGGCACAAAAACATCATAGTCAAATGGAGAAAGGCAGAAATAGTAAATGCATCCTTCTCAGATCATGATGCAATAAAAATTACATGTAAGAAAGAGCCAGGGAAACATAGACTGAAAATCAATTGGAAACTAAATAATTTCATTCTAAAGAATGAATGGGTCAAACAACAAATCATAGAAACAATCACTAAGTAAATCCAAGAGAAGGACAATGAGACAACATACCAAAATCTATAGGATGCAGCCAAAGCAGTGCTTAGGGCAAAATTTACAGCTCTAACTGCTTACATGAATAAAAAAGAGAAAGAGGTGATCAGTGAATTGGGCATGCAACTTAAAAAGCTTGAAAGAGAACAAATTAGAAATCCCCACTCAGATACTAAACTAGAAATCCTGAAAATTAAAGGAGAAATTAATAAAATTGAAAGCAAGAAAACCATAGAATTAATCAATAAAACTAAGAGCTGGTTTTATGAAAAAAAACCAATAAAATAGATAAAATATTATTTAATTTGATTTAAAAAAGAAAGAAGGTAGCAGCTAGGTGGTGTAGTGGATAGAGCAGCAGCCCTAGAGTCAGGAGTACTTCAGTTCAAATCCGGCCTCAGACACTTAACACTTACTAGTTGTGTGACCCTGGGCAAATCACTTAACCCCAATTGCCTCATTAAAAAAAAGAAAAAAGAAAAAAGAAAAAAGAGAGAAGAAAACCGAATTACCAGTATCAAAAATGAAAGGGGTGATGTTACCACCAAAGAAGTGGAAATTAAAGCAATAATTAGGAATTATTTTGCCCAAATGTATGCCAATACATGGGACAATCTAAAGGAAATGGATAAATATTTACAAAAATGCATACTGCCCAGGTTAACTGAAGAAGAAATAAAATCCTTAAATAAGCCCATATTAGAAAAAGAAATTGAACAAGCCATTAATGAACTCCCCAAGAAAATATTCCTAGGGCCAGATGGGTTTACAGGTGAATTCTACCAAACATTTAAAAATAACAAATTCCAATATTATACAAATTATTGGGAAAAATAGGTGAAGAAGGAGTTCTACCAAATTCGTTTTATGACACAAATATGGTGGTGATACCAAAACCAGGCAGAGCAAAAACAGAGAAAGAAAATGATAGACCAATTTCCCTAATGAATATTGATGCTAAAATCTTAAATAAGATATTAGCAAAGAGATTACAGCAAGTGATCACCAGGATAATACACTATGACCAGGTGGGATTTATTCCAGGAAAGCAGGGCTGGTTCAACATTAGGAAAACTAACAGCATAATCAACCATATCAATAAGAAAACTAACCAAATTCATATGATTATCTCAATAGATGCAGAGAAAGCTTTTGAAAAAAATACAGCATCCATTCCTAATTAAAAAAGAGAGCTTAGGAATAGGTGGAGCTTTCCTAAAAGTAGTAAATAGTATCTACCTAAAACCATCCACAAGCATTATATGTAATGGAGATAAGTTAGAAGGCTTCCCAATAGGATCAGGGGTGAAACAGGGATGTCCATTATCACCTCTTTTATTCAATATTGTACTAGAAATGTGAGCTTTAGCAATCAGAGAAGAAACAGGAATTAAAGGAATTAGAATAGGCAAGGAGGAAACAAAACTATCACTCTTTGCAGATGATATGATGGTATACTTAAGGAATCCTCGAGAATCAACTCAAAAATTACTTGAAACAATTAACAACTTTAGCAAAGTAGCAGGATATAAAATAAATCCACATAAATCATCAGCATTTCTATACATGACCAACAAAGTCCAGAAGCAAGAGATAGAAAGAGAAATTCCATTTAAAGTAACGGTAGATAATATAAAATACTTGGGAGTCTACTTGCCAAGACAAACCCAGGAACTCTATGAACACAACTACCAAACACTTTTCACACAAATCAAATCAGATCTAAATAATTGGAAAGATATCAATTGCTCATGGATAGGCAGAGCTAATATAGTAGAAATGACAATTCTACTGAATCTGAATTTGAACTCAGGTCTTCCTGATTCCAGGCTCATTACTTCATGAACTCTTCCACCTAGTTACCTGACCCAAGGCTCATCACCATCCTGGTTACATTTCTAGAGATGCTCTTCAGCTTATCAATGCTCTCCCTAAAGTGTGGCATCCAAAAGTGAACAGAGAGTTCCACATGTAGTCTGACTAATTCTGAATCTGGTGGGACTTTATCTCCTCATTATTGAAAGTTGTGACTTTGTTAAGGCAGATCTAGTTAACATTAGCTTAAAAAAAGCCTGGTAGCACACTGCTAATTAATACTAATTTTGTAGTACTTTAAACTGTCCGGGTCTTTTTCACATAATTTTGTCATGCCTCCCCATCCTTTGAAGTTGATATTTTGAACCCTAGTGTGTCTTAACATGTATCCCTATAGAATTCCAAACTTACCTGGTTCAGATCTTATTGATTCTTGACTCTCTTGTCCAATAACATCACTGCAAGCTTTGTATCACCTTCAGATTTGATAAGAATACCATTGATCAACTGTGATAGACTTGACTCTTCTCAGTAATATAATGGTCCAGGATAGTTGCAAAGGACTCATGATAGAAAATGCTCTCCAAATCCAGAAAAAAAGAACTTTGGAATCTAGATGCAGCTTGAACCATACTATTTCTATTTTTTTTTCTTTTTTTGAGTTTTTTTTTTCCTTTTTGCTTTGATTCTTCTTTCACTGCATTAGTAATGTAGCTGTGTGACACTGGGCAAGTCACTTAACCCTCATTGCGCCCCCCACAAAAAAACAGGATCTTCAGGAGAGAACAGTAGCTATATTATAAAAACACCTTATTGACAGTCCATTTAATATGAGTCTGCCCCTGATATTGGTCCCTAAAGGGATGCACCATGTACTGATGTCACCATTATCAACCAATCTAATTTTATTGGTGGAGATATTATTAAAGAAGACATATTAACATGTGCTTTATTGCTATATGCTAAGGACCTCAGTACCCTTCTATCTGACTTATAGCTGAAACTTTCTATAACTGCTGTCTTCTCCATTAGAATGTGAGCTCCTTAAGACCAGGGGCTATCTTGCTTTTCTATTTGTATTTGGAGTGTTTAGCACAGTTCCTGGCACATTGTAATCTCTTAATAAATTATTAATTCATTGTTTCTTTCATCAACATCACCTATTTATTGAACAATTACCATGTATAATGTACCATATTAAATGCTAGGGAATCACATTAGCTATAAGACAAAGTTGGTGCCTCCCAGGAGTTTTACAAGCAAGTTGAAAATAATTACAACAAATAATTAAGAATATAAAGGAGTGTTGCACTAGCTGACAAATGAGTGATTAATAGCTCACCTTTCTTTAGCATGAGTTTATAAAATATTTTTCTTATTGATTATACTTTCTCTTCTTCAAATATGGCATCTTAGCTCTCATATCCAAGTCATTGCTTTAACTATTTCCCACATCTAACTCATTGAATCCACCGCATACAGACCCTATTTTTTAAGGTGAAACTCAAGTATCATTTTAATTTCCTTCCCAAACTACCTTCTATTTAACTACTTTTATAGATTTGTATTGTTCACTTTATATTTAAGCAGTATGTATATACACATGGATAGAGAGAAGAAGAAGAAGAAGAAGAAGGAGAAGAAGAAGAAGAAGAAGGAGAAGAAGAAGAAGGAGAAGAAGAAGAAGAATGCAATCTACTTATGAGTAGGGATTGTTTTATTCTCTGTACTTAGGTTCCTAGCACAGTATCTGGCACATAATAGGCACTTACTAATTGCTTGACTGATTACAATCATCATTATGCTATTGCACTTAAGGAGAAACTGAGCATTGGAGAGATTTGGTTACTTACTCATGTTCCCAAAGCTAATGACAGATTCAAGATGGGAACCCAGATAATCTAAATCCAAATCTGACATTTCTTCAATTGTACACACTATCTCTCATTGGTAGAGAGAGTTTTTGTTATCGAAATTTTGAGGAAGTAATTCCTTAAGCCTTAATTATAAAGAAAGGTCTGATGGAAGCAAAGAGCTTTAGATATGGTTAGGATATAGATAGGAAGGACTCTACTATGGTCAGTTTGGATTACAGAATCTTTGAATGCTGGAAGTAAATGCAAAGAAATGGGACTGCTAAAGATGTGGTTATGGGAGGGATAGTTAAACACATATAACTTTGTAAAAGATTCATGTAAGAGAGCTAAATACAACAGAGATCAACCAGGAATTTTTGCAGCTGGATCTGAGTACCATAAACCTTGTCTGGTGATAATGTCAGAAAACATGGCCAACGTTAAGGGGAGAGGCTTGGACACCTTTCTGTAGGGAGGAAACAAGATCTTCCTAGATGTCAACATGAGATCCTTGCTGTAGAGGCTGATTCATTGGTAACTGAGAATGCTTGGTGTGACGGGGAGACACACATCAAATACCCATCTGGCACCTTCCAATTTTAATCGATTATTTTTGACAATTAGGTACTGAGTAGGTATCCTAAAGAATACCTGAAGGTGTCAAAATCCTCTAAGTTCATCAGCGGGAGCTACATTATAGACTGTGGGTAACTTTTAGATGGTATACATGAAATCATCACAAAGATAAGGCTATCTCAAATATATCTGACTTTCCTTTAATAATATATCAACTATTTTCATCTATGAATTTATTTAAACCCTCCCTACTTATATTTTAATCTCTAGCTTTACAACTAGGTAAAAAGTCCCATATTTCTACTGTCTCAGTGAAAAGGAAATACTGAGTTTTCCCCTCACAACTGAATTATTCAAGGTAAAAGTCAACATCCTTATTTCTTAGGCATCACCCACCCTCTCTCTTCCACTTTTAATCCCCCCCCCACCATTTTTGCTCAGCTTCTAGTTCAGAAACTTATCCAAAAAGAGATTTACATTTCTTTGGTAGAAGAGTAATCATTTCAGACTAAAAATTTAAGCTGTCCTGGAATAAAGTCCTGGACCACATGACCCTTAACCAAACTTACCATTGTTGGTCAATTTCAAGGGCTATAGGAATATAGAGAAGAATTGAATAAAAAGAATGGTATGACTCCCCAAGAAAAACCAACTTCATGAGATGACCAGGGAACTCAGGGTACCTGAACCCTACAAATGAAATCCAAAGCCTGCCTAGAAAGAGTTAATATACATGGTCATGGGTCATTTTTTTAAATATCGGGCAATAAAACAAAATCTGTTGGGTTTATGTCTTGTAAGACAAAGCCTGAGAAGGTAATAGAAGTAGTCACCTCTTCCCAAACCTTCAAATTAAGAGGTAACCTTTTTTTTTTGGCTACTTGTCTAAGTGAAAATCATACTTTGGAGTAATTCACAATGGTAGACTCAGAAGTTTTCTGCTATTTTTTCTCATTGGCTGAAGTATGCCCCACTTCTGGAATTTACAACAACCAAAATGTGAATGCCTATCATGGCTTTACTGAGTTCCAATTCTTTTTCTTTCTTTGTTTCTTTCTTTTCTTTTTTCTTTCTTTTTTTGTGGGGCAATGAGGGTTAAGTGACTTGCCCAGCATCACACAACTAGGATGCAATTCTTTCTTAAACACTTACCTGATTCAACTGAACCCATAGCCTGAACCCTACAGAGACTGGCAACCCACTCACTTCAATTGGCCTATTTCTTTAAGTCCCAGACTTTGGCTTACTCCCTTGTGCTTCATTGTGTAGTTGTGTTTGGGGATATGTTCCATCAATTAATAGTTCTTAGATGAAGAGCATAGAAAGACATTTCAGGAAAACAAACCAAAACAAAACAAAAATGCCACGTTTAACAATCCTAACACTTGGAGAGATCTAGATACAGAGTGCTTATTTCACTGAACAATAATAGGTATCTAGATGATTAATGACACTGTATGTCATTTCTTCATAATCTGATTGGTAGGTATTGAATTTGTAGTGAGACTGTCTGATATGTCATGTGTATCCCAGGGCATTATAAGAATCTTATATAAAAAGTAAGCCATAGAAATTTGGCATACAGGCAGGGAAAGTTGAGACAATCAGCCAATCAATGAAGAAGCACTTATTAAGTAAATAATATGTAATAGAAATTGTGCTAGATGATGGAGATACAAAGAAAAAAAATTGAAATAATCCCTGCCATCAAGGAGATCATTTTCCATCAGTGGAGACAACATATATGCAGAGAAGTAAATAGAGAATAAATTTAAGGTCGTTTTGGGAGGAAGGCCACTAGTTGGTGGGGGAAGGGTCAGAGACATTTTTTGTGTAGCAGATAATAAGATAATACTTGATTTGAGTCTTGAAGTTAATACTATATTCTGTGGGGAGAGAGAGAGAGATGGAGACAGAGACAGGGAAACAAAGATACAGACTGAGGGGCAGACAGACAAATATTTGAGGGAGAGAGAAAATATGTGAGAGAGGGAGAGAGAGGAAAGGAGGGAAGGAAGGAGAGATATTTGAGGGGAAATCTGAAGAGGACAATAGGGGATGGGATCAATGCAACATATAGAGATGATGGTCTAAGCAAGGAGAAAGGTCACTCATCCGATTACAGGAAAGGAGGAGAGAACAAGAAAGGATGATAGAGGGCTTGAACTGAGGAGAACAGGAGATGAAACACATCACACAGCCTCAATCTGCTCAGTAAAGAGGCAAAGTCCTTAGCTGTGAGAAGGGGGAAGAAGTATGGGAAGCCTGAAGAGAAGAGAGATTTGGAATATCTCCTGTGGAGAGAGGGATGGGGGGGGTGGGAATTAAGGAGTATAAATATTATCTTGATGCAATGAGGCCCCTTTTCAAGTTAGACATTAGAATTATGGTGTACCCAGTGAATTTTGATGCATTAGGTATAGAATGGGTCAGTGACTTGGCATACTTCACATAGAAACATAGTTATGATTAAAACCAGAGCTCCTGATGCTCAGTTCATGACCTTTGTTTGCTTCCACAGTTTTTCAATTGTACAGTCATAGCCTCTGACAATAATGTCTATAGGGACATCTATACATTCAGTACAGGACAATTAACTTCCCAAATAACTAAGGTGCATCCTGTCGAGCAGCAAAGAATTGTTGATTTTTACCCATTTATATAGTTCAAAAAATGATAATCCTTAAAATTATATGCCAGATTTCCTCCTTAAGAAGAGCAACCTGAGCATAATTTGGCTTTTTTTTCTTGATTACTCCTTAGTCTCATTATGAACTTCTTTTACTCCAGTAAGCAGCAATTAAACATCCCAATTCTAGATGCATATTTAAGTTCTTTCCTTTCTCATTATCAAGCTGTGTTTGTATCACTGTGACCTTGGGTAAGTCACTTAGCCTTCTGGCTCTCAATTTCCTCATCTGTATCATGAGTGGGTTTTTCATGATGATCTCTATGATCCCTCCCAAAACTAAGGATGTATTATGATGGATTTTACTGACAGGCTCTAAGGGTATCCTTCCCTCCTGGGTTTCATTCCTCCTCATTTGCTTACTCTAATCCATTGTAGAATAAGAAACTACATAAGCAAGTTTGTTCCAATTAGGCATTAAGTAAATATTCTCTTACTACATCTCTAAGGACTTTAAATACAGAGCAAAATTCAAGGATTCAGTATGTGAACTTTGTAACATCTATTTCAGCCAAGGTCCTTTTGCTTATTTCCAGTATGAGGTCTTTGTTCCGGAGGATTGAGGTTTCCTGAATAATGATCCTTGGATAAGTGGACAGCTAGTGTATAGCATAATTTCAAAGCCTCATTCCTATAGCATGCAAAAGGCCACTCACAAAGTCAACCCTGACTGTTTTCAGAATCACTACTCCCTGTATTTTCTTTGCTAAAGGGGGATACATGGCTCAAGTGGAATCTCTAGGGATCGACTATCTACCTGACCTGTTCATCCCATGTCTCAGGCTGCATCATTAAAGAACTAGACACCCTTATTAGAAGTACTATAGCTTGCAGGGGTCATAGATGACCAAAAGTGAATTGGCAAAGGTGAGAACCCAGCATGCTAGGAGTCGAAAAGAGGAGGAACATATAACTTATCCCCCCTGGGAACAATCAGAGCAGAAACTATAGGTATGAAAGCCATTAGGCGGGAGAGTCAGAAACTCCTGAGATCCATAAACTGCCTGCAATCTAACACCTGTTAAAGATGAATATTAACAATAAATGCTAGATTCTTCCTTTGCTTTCTTGCTGGTTAAAGATGTATATATTTCAGGGGATCTATGTTTTAATTAATGCTTTTATGTTCCATATATTATCATGCCTTTTAATTTCAAATAGAACTTGAAGATTCTTCAGGTAGGAAAGGCACTCCATAAATGTAAGGTTATTATTAATCTTTATTATTAATATTTAATACTCTAATGAATAATTACCCACATTACAAATACACCTCTTTCACAGTTATATTTCTGAAGCTCTTCCCTTTATCACTACACCAACACACATGATGCCACTTTTAGCTCTGATTATTTCTTATCTTGAGTATGAGGATTTTCTGTGCCTCTGGATTCATGTCACCTCTCCTGTCTCATCTCCTTTCTTTTTTATTTACCCCAGCCTGCACAGAAGTGTTTAGAGATTTTTAATCAGGTATTAATGTTATCTTTTCCTTGATATTAGTTTTCCCTTCCCTATACATTCAAAGGAAATATCTGGTAAGGTAAAAAAGAGCACAAGATAGACTCAGGAAGGCTGAGTTGGATTCTCTCTCTACCGCTTAATTGTGTAGCTTGGGGAAGGGATCTCCTCTCTCTGTCTTAGGTTCTTCATCTAGAACCTTATTTCTTTTCCAGTTTTTTTTTTACATATCATTTATCTCCACATCATTTATAGTCAATTCTTCGTCAATTACTTTCTCTCCCTCATTTCATTTCTAGTATTTATGCTTTGGAGTGTTCCCCATCCCTGGAATGCATTCCCTCCTCATCTGCGCCTCTTGGGATTCCTGGATTCCATCAAAACAGCTTAAGCTCAACATTCTACATGAAAGCTTTCCTGATACCCTAATCCTGCCTTAGCTAAAAATCAATCTTTTATTCATTTTTATACATTTTTACATGCGTATATTTGTATGTTATGTCTGTTCATTACAATGTAAGTCTATTAAGGGTAAGAATTCTTGGGAGTGGGAACTACTTTCTCCTAGATGCCCTGGACCAAAACTCCATGGAGGCAATGAACAAATGCCCCCTTTTCCTGGTGTGATTTTTCCTTTAAACTACCCATACTATATCCCACTCCATATTTCACTATCCAACCCAACATTCAACACCTGTTTCTACTTAAGTTGAAAAAATCCTAGTTCCAAAAGTGATAGAAAGCAAACTGCTATACTAACAGAATTAACTATGAAAGGAGCAGAAATATGTCAGATCAGCTTCTATCTACGCATACATATGCCAATTCATCTAGAGAAAAAGTCTACAAATTATTTACAAAAGTGGACTCTGACCTATGATTTGCCAAAAAAAAAAAAAACAAAAAAAACAACCCAAGGTTATCGAATAGTGTTCATGGAATGTGATAATCTGCCCAAACTACACTGCTAGACATCGAAGAATAACAGAAATAAAACAGAAAACATAGATTTATTTCAACAAATGTATGATATATCTGCACCTAAATACTAGAGGAATACATAAGCAATCTAGAGAGGATGCAAATAATGGTGCTTGGAAATACCAAAAGAATGAAGGGCTTCTTTAATCTATCCCCTAGTCAGTAGTCAAGAGAATTTTTAAAAAATAAAATTTAGGTCTAATTATGTCAACCACACCAACATCAACACCAATTGGCCACAATAGCTATTATCTTCTGGAATAAATAGAAATTCCTCTTTTTTGACATTTAAAGACTTTCATAGTCTGGTCCCACCCTACCTTTGCAATCTCCTTACACATGCTCTCTTCTAAACATTTTAGCATCCAGCTAAACTCATATCCTTGTCGTTCTTCCAAAATAATATTCCATCCAACCTTATGACTTTTTACTGACTTCCTCATTTCTGTGATATTTTGCACTCTCATCTACACAACTTAGTTTCCCTGGCCTCCCTCAAGACTCACCTCAAATCTCACCTTCTATAATATCACCTGAGCACCCAGCTGATAATGCCTTCCCCTTTCAGATTGTTTTCATATATTCCGTCTCATTCTGTCTGTCTTTTTCTGTCTCTGATTGTCTCTGTCTCCATCTCTAGATATCAAAACACATCAATTAAACACACATGTATATATATACACATATATTTATATATATATATATAAAATATCAAGACATATATAATGTAAATATCAAGACACATCAAGGTGTATATATATATGTATATATGTGTGTGTGTATATATATATATATATATATATATATATATACTTCTCTATCTCTATACCTCTACCTCTACCTATATCTATCTACACATACACCTGTATGTATAGGTATATAGATATAGATAGCTACATATAAGTAGATAGATGTAGATAGATATATATGCCTTTATGTATCTTTATATTTACATTTTGTATCCCTGATTATAATGTACATTCCCTAATAGTATGGATTGCCCTACCTCTTTCTTTGATATGGCTAAATGGCAGAGTGAGCAGTGTACTCAGTATGGAGTCAGAAATACCTGAGCTCATATGTGGCCTCATACATTTACTAGCTGGGTGTCCCTTGACATTACTTAATTTCTCTAAGCATCCCATATGAAAAAAATATTATAATAATAGTACCTACCTCCAAGGGTTCTGTTAGAATCAATTAAGGTATTTGTAAAGTTCTTTGCCAACCCCAAGATGTTATTATTATTTTGTATTTTATCATCATCGTCGCCAACGATGATGATGGTATAACCCAGGGCTCAAAGGGTCAACTGCTTTGGTAACTCTTCTCATTGGTGGAGACTTATTATTAAGTGCCTCATGTCTATATGAGAAGCAGGAGGAATGGGTTAAACTGGAGAAAGATTGATATCCTGATCTTCTAGCATCTACCTTTGAGAAGTCATATTCCAGACTCCCATCAGCTTCCTGAAGAAAGAAAGACCCTGGGAAGTAGTTTACAGGTAACAGAGGTAGCAATTCGATCACAACTTGATTCCTAACATATTATATTGGAGAATTGGGGAAATTTAACCTTGGACAAGATCTAAGGTAAAGCTGTCTGCCTTTCTGTCTCTCTGCCTCTATGTCTCTATCTCTGTTGATGTCTGTCTGTCTCTCTATATGTCTGTGTCTGTATCTGGGTCTCAGTCTCTACCTTTGTCAATCTCTGTCTCTCCCTGTGTGTCTCTTTCTGCCTGTCTCTATCTGTCTCTGTCTGTCTCTCTTTTGAGCTGAGTTAACTTACTCTCAAAAGGAGAGTTCATTCAAGCAGTGTATATATTTGATATTTGTCTGTATATTTTCCTATGTGTACTTTCTCTGATTTCTGTTTGATATCATTGGAAAAATGGGTTTATTTGCTATATCTATTTGTTTTGGAACTAACATTTGGAGGGAAAGGGGTCAAATTGCGTATTTAGCTTGGGAAAATCTTTCCTCATTAAGGAATAGTCAGCAGATATTTTGCTTGAATATAAAAATATATTTCCCATGCAATAACAATATTTAATAGATCAGATACATATAATTCTAGCCTAATACTCCCTTTTTATGAGCAGAGCAGAGTGGCTATGCTTTTGACCCTAACCTCCTGCTTCCTTTAATGGCTGGGAGGAAGAGCCTCCTAAGATATCTATTCTTGTCTCCCTGTAAACTACAACTAGAAAGACCCATATAGATACATATAGCATGTGTGGCCACAACATCCCCCTAAACTAATGAATAATAGCATAGTAATAAGATAATACTTATTATTTAGTGCTTCACATGAATATGCATTTAATAATTATTGTTTGATAATGTAAATACACTTGAAATTGACAAAATAATGAATCATAGAGTCCTAGAACTTGAAGAGATATTAGGTAAAGAGTATTTAGCTGAATTCTCCCACTTAACAAATGAGGAAATTGTCACAAAGAACTTAAATTACTTATTTCCTATCACACAGCAAGTTAGCTGTCTACTAATTCCTGGTCCTTGGACCTTGGCACACTGTTTTAGTTTGTTTTTTCACTTTGTGAAGGTTGTCAAAAGATGTAATCAGAGCCTATCAATTTGTAATGGGTGAGGAAAAAATGGCCTCATTCACCATTATTTGGAATGCCCCCATAATACTTCAGATTATGCAATTTTACTACAAGTAACAAGGAATTGCATCCCCATGCCTCATTCTTGAATGCTATCCCAGAAGAACACACATCCAAGAAGTTCCTTCCAAGTTAGAAAGGACTTGTGTATATTTCTAATGAAAGACTCTGTGCCTGTTTTTATGCCTCTATATAAACCTAGCTTAATTCATCAGTTGGGCTGCCAACTTTGTTTTATTTTTATTTTATTTGGTTGTTTCTTTTGTTTTCCAGCCAAGGCTACTGGTTTTTTTTAACAGATTGTATATTTGATTATCCCTTTTATTTATGAAATCTTCAACTTCTCTCTACTTAGAATAGTAGAGCATTAAATTATATTTTAAAAAATAAGTAATAGCAGGTAATACTGGGGTCAGAGCCAAGATGGTGGAGGGAAGCTAGGAAGTTGCCTCAGCTTTCCCCAAGTTTTCCTGAGAAACAACATTAAATCAAGCCTCAAAATGGATTCTGTAGCTACAGAACCTACAAAAAGAGAGAGAGACATAATCTTCCACCTTGAGATAATTTAGAAGGTTTCAGGAAATGTCTGTCTCACTTGGGCAAATGGAGAGTGAAGCTCAGCAGGTGTCTCAGGCAAATCAGCAGGAGCCTCTTGGCCACAGCACAGGTCAACAGGCTGGTTCCAGCTCAGCAGGCTGGTGGCCCAAAAGGTGAATTGTGAGATACCCCCAGCCCCAGCTGAGAGGGCAAACTGCCAGTTAGAGAACCACCCACAGGACAGCTGTGACTAGGCCAATCCATCCCAGGGAAGGGAGCAAACTCAGGGCAGTGAAGAATGTGCTAGCCACAGAGGCCTCACGGAAGAAAGCCAGTGACCAGGCCCCTGTCCCCCAGCACAAGAAGCTTGCAACATTGGCCACTGTGCCCCAGGAGCAGACCTTAACTTTAAAAGTAAAAAAGTAGACTACAATATGAGTAAGAAAAAGACCCTTATAGCAGAGAGCTTCTATGTGGACAGAGAAGGCCCAAACACAAACTCAGATGAGGACAACACTGTCAAGAAGGCTACATGTAAAGCCTTGAGGGAGGAGATGAACTGGTCTCGAGACCAAAAAGCCTTTTTAGAAGAACTGTAAAAGGATCTAAAAAAATCAAATGAGAGATAGAAGAAAAATGGGGAAAGAAATGAGAGAAATAAGAGTAGTGCAAGAAAATTATGAAAAAATAGTCAAAAGCTTAGAAAAGGGAGAACAAAAATTTACTAAAGAAAACAATTCCTTAAAAAATAAAATTGGGGGCAGCTAGGTGGTGCAGTGGATAGAGCACTGGCCCTGGATTCAGGAGGACCTGAGGTCAAATCTGCCTCGGTCACTTAACAATTACTAGCTGTGTGACCCTGGGCAAGTCACTTAACCCCAATTGCCTCACCAAAAAAAAAAAAAAAATTAGTCAAATGGAACAAAAAAAATTGACTGAAGAAATCAGCTCCTTCAAAGTAAAATTGGTCAGATAGGAAAGAAGGTACAAAAGCTGACTGAAGAAAATAATGCCTTAAAAATAAAATTGGGTAAGTGGAAGCTAATGACTTCATGAGACACTAGGAACCAGTCCAACAGAATCAAAAGAAAGAAAAACATAGCAAAAAAAGTGAAATAACTTAACAGAAAGACAACTGACTTGGAAAATAGATCTAGGAGAGATAATTTAGGAATTATTGGGCTACCTCAAAGCCACGATCATAAAAAGAGTCTAGACACCATATTCTAGGAAATTATCAAGAACTGCCCTGATATTTTAGAATCAGAGGATAAAACAGTAATTGAAAGAACCCACTGATAAAGTCCTGAAAGAGACTCCAAAAAGGAACACTCCATGGAATATTGTAGACAAATTCCAGAATTTTCAGTTGAAAAAGAAAATACTGCAAACAGCCAGAAAGAAACACTTTTAAATATCATGGAGCCACAGTCAGGATTACACAGGACCTGGCAGCTTCAATATTAAAGGATGAAAGGGCTAGGAATATGATATTCTGGAAGGCAAAGGAACTTGTTTTTCAAATAAAAATAAACTACACAGCAAAACTGAGCATTATCTTTGAGGGGAAAAGATGGACCTTCAATGAAATATAAGGCTTTCAAGCTTTCCTGATGAAAAGTCCAGAACTGGAAAATTTGATTTACAAATATAAGACTCAAGAGAAGTACAAAAAGCTAAAACGAGTCTATATATTTCTTTACATGCGGGTCCTATTCTCTTTTTTATGATCTCTTTGGCATACAAACCTAGTAGTGGTATTATTGGATCAAAGGGTATAGCATCCAAATGCTTAGGGAAGTTAAGTGAGTTACAAGAGGAAATAGATAGTAAAACTATACTAGTGGGGGGTCTTAATCCCACCCTCTCAGAACCAGATGAATCTAACAAAAAATATATAAGAAAGAAGATAAGGAGGTGAATAGAATTTAAGAAAAGTTAGATATAATAGATCTATGGAGAAAACTGAATAGGGATAGAAAGGAATATACCTGTTTCTTGGTGGTACTTGACATTTACAGAAAAATTAACTTTGTAATAGGGCACACAAATCTCATAGTCAAATGTAGAAAGGCAGAAATAGTAAATGCATCCTTTTCAGATAATGATGCAATAAAAATTACATGTAATAACATGCCTTGAAAATAAAGACTGAAAATTAATTAGAAACTAAATAATCTCATTCTAAAGAATGAGTGGGGGCCAGCTAGGTAGCGCAGTGGATAGAGCACCAGCCCTGGATTCAGGAGGACATGAGTTCAAATCCAGTATCAGACACTTAACACTTACTAGCTGTGTGACCCTAGGCAAGTCACTTAACCCCAACTGCCTCACCAAAAAAAAAAAAAAAAAAAAAAAAAAAAAGGTAAATTGAACAAGCCATCAATGAACTCCCTAAGAAAAAGAAATCTCCAGGGCCTGATGAGGTTTACAAGTGAATTCTACCAAACATTTTAAGAACAATTAATTCCAATATGATATAAATTATTTGGAAAAATAGGTGAAAGATTTATATCAAATTCCTTTTATGACACAAATATGGTGTTGATACCTAAACCAGAAGGAACCAAAACAGGGTAAGAAAATTATAGAACAATTCCCCTATTCAATATCAATGAAAAAAATTGCCTCACCAAAAAAAAAAAAAATAGCAAGGAGATTATAGCAATTTATCACCAGGATAATACACTATGACCAGTTGGGATTTATACCAGGAATGCAGGGTTAGTTTAACATTAGAGAAACTATCAACATAATCAATCACATCAATTACAAAACTAACTAAAATCATATGATTATCTCAATAGATGCAGGGAAAAAAACCTTTTGACAAAATACAGCATTCATTCCTATTAAGACTAAAAAACGGGAATAAATGGTGCTTTCTTTAAAATGATAATCAGTATCTACCTAAAACCATAAATAAGCATTATATGTAAAGAGGATAAGGTAGAGGCATTCCCAATAAGATGAGGGATGAAATAGGGATGACAATTATCACCTCTCTTATTCAATATTGTACTAGAAATGTTGTATTTATTAATAACAGGGAAAAAAAGTAATTAAAGGAATAAGAATAGTCAAAGAAGAAACAAAACTATTATCTTTTGCATTTGATATGATGGTATACTTAGAGAATCTTACAGAATCACTTAAAAACTACTTGAAACAATTCACAACTTTAGCAAAGTTGTAGGATATTAAATAAATCCACATAACTAATCAACATTTATATACATGACCAACAAAGGTCAGCAACAAGAGATAGAAAAAAGAAATTCCATTTAAAAAAACTGTAGACATTATAAAATATTTGGGAGTCTACCTGCCAAGTCAAACTCAGGAATGCTATGAATACAATTACAAAACACTTTTCACACAAATAAAATGAGATCACAATTGACAAAATACCAATTGCTCATAGATAGGTCGAGCTAATATAATAAAAATGACAATTCTACCTAAATTAATTTATTTATTCAGTACAATACCAATCAGACTACCTAAAATGATTTTACAGAACTAGAAAAAATTATAACACAAATCATATGGAAGAATAAAAGATCAATAATATCAAGGAAAATAATGCAAAAAAATGTACTATAAAGTGGCAGTCATCTATTTGGTACTGGCTAAGAAACAGAGTGGTGGATTAGTGGAATAGGTTAGGAATAGGAGACACAGAACTAAATGAGTATACTAACCTACTGTTTGGTAAACCCAAAGGCTCCAGCTTCTGGAATAAGAACTCACTATTTTACAAAAACTGCTGGGCAAAGTGGAAGATAGAATGGCAGCAACTAGGTATAGAACAACATCTTACACTGTATACAAAAATAAAGTCAAAATGGGCATATGATTTAAACAAAAAGAATGATACCATAGGCAAATTAGAAGAGGAAACAGTAGTTTTCCTCTTTGATCTATGGAGAAGAGGAGAATTTATGACCAAACAAGAAAGAGAGATTATTAAGAAATGCAAAATGGATAATTTTGATTACTTTAAATTAAAAAAGGTTTTGTACAAACAGAAGCAATGTAGCCAAGATTAGAAGGAAAGCAGAGAGCTGGGAAACAATTTTTACAGCCAGTGTTTCTGATAAATGCCTCATCTATAAAATATACAGGGAACTAAATAAAATTTATATGAATGCAAGTCATTCCCCAATTGAGAAATGGTAAAATGCTATGAATAGGCAGTTTTCAGATGAAGAAATCAAAGGTTTCTATTGCCATCTGGGAAAAAAAATGGTCTAAATCAATATAGATAAGAAAAATGTATATTAAAACAACTCTGAGGTACTACTCCACATCGATCAAATTGGCTATTATGACAAAAAAGGAAAATAATAAATTCTAGAGAAGATGTGAAAAAATTGAGACACTAATGCATTGTTTGTCGAGTTGTGAACTAGCCATTCTGGAGAAAAATTTGGAACTGTGCCCAAAGGGCTATGGGGCTGTGCATACCCTTTGACCCAGCAATACCACTACTAGATCTGTATCCCTAAGAGATCATAAAAAGGGATAAGGACCCACATGTACAAAAATATTTATAGCAGCTCCTTTTGAGTTGGCAAAGAATTGGAAATTGAGGACATGCCCATAAAGGGGGAATGGCTGAACAAGTTGTGGTATATGAATGTAATGGGATACTATTGTGCTATAAGAAATGATGAGCAGGTCAATTTCAGGAAAAAAAAAAAAAAAAGAAAACTTGGAGAGACTTAAGTGGACTGATGCTGAGTGAAGTGAGCAGAACCAGGCAAACACTATACATAGTAACAGCAACATCATGTGATGATCAAGTGTGATAGAATTAGGTCTTCTCAGCAATACAATGATCCAAGACAATCCACATCCAGAAAAAAAAGAACTGTGGAATCTGAATGCATATTGAACCATACTATTTCTACTTTTGGTTTTTTTTTCTTTCTTGAGGTTTTTCCCTTTTGTTCTTATTCTTCTTTCACAACATCACTAATGTATAAATATGTTTAATGTGATTGCTTGTGTATATATAAATATATATACATATGTGTATATATATATATATATATATTTAACATATATCAGATTGCTTTCTGTCTTGGGGAGGGGGAAGTGACTTGTGGGAGGGAGAAAAATTTGGAACTCAAAATCTTATAAAAACAAATGTTGAAAACTATTTTTACATGTAACCAGAAAAAATAGGATACTATTAATTTCTCTCAAAAATGTTTCACTATACTTCACCATTCCCTTGTTATTATCCTATTTCTCTCCTCCCTTTTATAACCCAACTCCTTAAAGAAAATGCCTCCAAATTTTCTTCCCATCTCACTCACTTTTCTACCCTTTACAATCTTCTTGTGATTTCAACTGAAATTACTTCCCAAAGTTACTGATGATCTCTTAGTTTCCAAATCTAAAGGGCTTTTTTCAGCCCTAATCCTTTTTGACCTAGTTACTGCATTTAAAAATGTTTACTTCTTCTGAATCTTCTCTACTCCCTGGAATTTTGTGACACTACCTTCTCCTTGTTTTCTTTTCTGTCTGACTGCTTATCCTTCTCCCTTCCGGGATCATTTTGTATACTGAGCACTCTAACTTTGGATGTAACCAAAGGTTGTGTACTAGATTCTCTTTGGTTGTCCCTCTATCCTCTCTCTTGGTAACCTCATTAGTTTTCATTGGTTTAAATATTGTTTCAATATAGGTGGATCCGAGGTCTATATTTCCAATTCTAGCTTCCCCTGAGCTTCAGTTTTCTATCATCAATTATTTATTGAACTTTTCAAAGTAGATGTTGTCGGAGACCTTTCAAATGTAACATCTGAAACTGAATGCAGTATCTTTGACCCTGGGCCTCCCCTATTTCAAATTTGTTTCTCATGAAGGCATCAACACATATCCCATCTCCCAAGTTGATAACCTTCTTCATTCATCATTCTCCTTCACCCCACTTATTCCATCCATTACCAAATACTGCCATTTTTATTCTCACAACATCTCTAGTATCTGATCCTTTCTATAATCTTATTTCAGACCTTCATCATATCTCAACTGTATTGTGACAATAAACCTTTCTTTTTTCAGGATTTCACTTTCACAGAGTTCTTATAGTTTCCCATGTTTACAATCTTAGTATTATCCTCAGTGCTTTACTTCCCTCATCTCACAAGTCCAATTAATTGTCAAATCTTCTGATTTCTACCTCTTCAAAATCTCACTCATCATTCCTGTCTTTTATTCATAGTTACCCTGCTCATTTAGGCCTTCAGCACTTCTATTTATACAGCATACTTCTAGAAAATACATGTGGAATGACAACTCATACTTTTTATTCTTTAGTATTCCTAGTCTTCTGTGGAGATCATCATACTACTCTCAAGTAGATATACTCCCCAGCTGGCATTGATCCATTGGACATATCTGCTAGTCTTCACCAGTGTTACATCCCTGAAACTATTCAAACGTCTTCTGAGTCACCTAAAACATTGCTCACCATACACTTGGGATTTTGTGATTTAATAATCTTTCTTAGAGGAGAACTCTATGAGACTTCCTGGGCGGAGCCAAGTGACTCCTTGGTGCTCTCCCCCAAATCCCTCTAAAAAATCTTTCTTAAAAAGAGAAGAGCTGGGGGGATACAGAGGCCTAGGGTACGCGTGCCCCCCCCCGCCCCCCCCCCCCCCCCCCCCGCCCCAGTCGTCCGGCCTGCAGAGCAAGAATGTCAGCTACACCAACCGGGCCTTCATCGGCTTCATCTTCTGGCCCTTCTGCCTCAAGCTGCCCTGGGTCGCGCTCGTGGACGCCATCTACCTGCACGGCTTCGGCTGCCGCAAGTCGTGGCTCGTACCCACGCAGTACGTGCTGGGCGTCTTCGTTCTCTACCTGTCCACGCAGGTGGAGAACCTGCTGGGTGTCACCGCCGGGGCCCCGAAGTCAGGACGCTCACGCTGGTCTTCCTCCTCTTTGAGTTCGTGGCCGCCATGCAGGACATGGGCATGGACTACTGGGCGCTGACCATGCCCTCCCGCGAGAACGTGGGCTACGTCTCCACCTGCAACTCGGTGGGCCAGAGGGCCGACTACTTCCTGGGCAACATCCTCTTCCTGGCGCTGGAGTTGGCCGACTTATGCAACAAGTACCTGCACTTCCAGCCACAGGCCCGCGGGATCGTGACCCTCGCAGATTTTCTGTTTTTCTGGGGGACCATATTTTTGATAACAACAACATTAGTTGCCCTTCAAAAAAAACGAAAACAGCTTCAAAAAAAAAGAAAGCAGCTAGGTTGCGCAGTGGATAGAGCACCAGCCCTGGAGTCAGGACTACCTGAGTTCAAATCCGGCCTCAGACACTTAACACTTACTAGCTGTGTGACCCTGGGCAAGTCACTTAACCCCAATTTCCTAAAAAACAAAACAAAACAAAAAAAAAAACCACAAACCAAAAAAAAGAAAACAAAGAAGGGATACCATCAAAAGAAGCAGCAAAGGGGATCTCAGACACTTACAAGATGCTCTTTACAATTTTAAAAATGCCAGCAGTTATGACTTTCTGCCTCATGATTTTAACTTCAAAGATTGGCTTTTCAGCAGCAGATATAGTAACAGGGTTGAAGTTGGTAGAAGAGGGTGTGCCCAAAGAGCACCTGGCCTTGTTGGTCATTCCCATGGTTCCTCTACAGATCATACTGCCTCTGATTATCAGCAAGTATACTGCAGGCCCATAGCCACTAAATGTATTTTATAAAGCTATGCCCTATAGATTGTTACTTGGCTTGGAATGTACTTTGTTGGTTTGGTGGACTCCCAAAGTAGCATATCAAGGAGGATTTTCAATCTATTACTATATTATAGTGCTGCTGAGTTATACCTTACATCAGATCACATTGTACAGCATGTATGTTTATATAATGGCTTTTAATGCCAAAATTAGTGATACACTCATTGGAGGCACATATATAACCCTTTTGAATACTGTGTCCAATCTGGGAGGGAACTGGCCCTCCACAGTGGCTCTTTGGCTGGTGGATCCTCTTACAGTGAAGGAGTGCACGTGAATGTCCAGCCAGAATTGTTGGACTCCTAAAGCCTTGGAACTTTGCAAAAAAACTTGGTGGCTCTTCTGTTACTGCATTGGATGGTTATTATGTGGAATCTATAATCTGTATTATTACTGGATTCGGTTGGTGGTTCTTTCTTGGTCCAAAATTTTAAAAACTCCAGGATGAAGGACCGTTATCTTGGAAATGCAGGAGGAACAACTGATGGAGTCCACTATCGGACATACTGGGAGGGGGGGGAGTTTTAATTTTAACACAGATGTTAACGATAATCAATCCACAAGAGTATTAATACACTTTCAAATAAGAAAATTATTAATATAAAAAATGCCAAATGGTTGAAAAGCTGGAAAAAAAGAGCTACATTTATTTTAGCCCGCTACTTCAGTCTCTTACTATACCTCATCTATAGTCTTTAGCTAAGGCATTATCTTCAGAGAACAGCTACTTAGTTCATCTTTGTAGCAGAAAGGTAAGCTATTTTGCTGTTAATAAGTCTCTCTCAAATAACAAAGAACTATATATTTCATTAGTCATCTCCCTTATCCAATGGCTATATAGTTTTTTATAGAAGTAAAGCTATTCACAGAAAGTAAGAGATGCTCAGCCTAACTGAGCATCACTAACTTCTTTGAACTTTTTTCTGAACTCTTTTCTATTGTCTTTTCTGATTCCTTTAATTCAACATTCATAAAATTCATTGTCAAAAACTCATTTTAGTTCAAAACTCTTATTGTATACACACTTGAGTAGATAAATATCCCAGGACTTTACTTCCTCAAATGGAAAAGTATTTGAGTGATAATCTGTGGAGGAAACATTTTTAAACATATTCCATCGTATTTCTCTATTCTGTGCAAATAAGAAAAGCTGATCTGACTAGTGTAGAATATTAAAATATAGCTTTCGTATCTGCCTGTCTCTTACAAACAGACCAGAGAAATAATGTTTAATCTCTCCAACAAATTAATAAATAGATCAGAGAAATTACATCTTATATTTCCTACAATGTAACAGATCAGAGAACATGATGTGTCTGCCTGTCTCCTACAAACAGATCAGAAAAATAATGTTTAATTTCTCCTACAAATCAGAGACAGACAGAAAAAACATACCTGTCCCTTACGAAAACAGAGACAGACAGAAAAAACATAAATATCAATTTAATATTTTATTTTCCCAAGAAGAAAGTTAACAAAACATGATCATGTGGAGACCCCTCCTAAGAGAGAAGCTCAGGGACCCTTCTTTCTAAGGGGTTTTTTAAGTTACTTGGTTCACAGTTAACAGAATCACTTCATTGGCATGATACAGATTAACCCATTACAAATGTAAATCAGTCAAACAATATAAATCAGTTCAATAGCTCTACTTAAAGTAGATGCTAATGAATAGATAGGTGGAGACCAGAACAGGTATTATCTGAGACCAGGAAGAAGATAGTGAATGGAAATTTCAAAGGGGCATTTGAGTTTGTTTATTCCCTTGGAGAAAGTAAATAGAGACTGTCAGTTCCCTTTGAAATCTGAGCAAAGGGCATCTTGCTCCTATTAATCCAGGATCTCATATAATCCATTTGGATAGTAAGGTACCTCCATCAAATCCAAGCAATCTATATATTCATATTAACACTAGGGAAGGCTTAGGCCTGAAAAACTTTGTATTTTTTCCAGAGCAAAAAATCACAGACTGGTCTCTCTCTTGACTATCTGGACTCTTCTTTACCTTCCTCTCACTGCACTGAGACATACTTTCCTGGTAATCTGGACCCTCACTGGTGAACTTTTACCTTATCTTCTCTAGTTTCAGACCTGACATACCACATCCTAATTATTTCCAAGTCATGACATTACCTGCACCATTTTCCCTCTGCTTTCCAGCTCTTACTCTTTTATATCTTCTGTCTTCTCCTATTAGAATGTAAGCTCCTTGAAAATAGCAACTGGTTAAGGTGATTCTATTTGTATTTCCCAAACTTAGCACAATGACTGGAACAAAGTTCAATATTTAACAATTTTTATTCTATCATTTCTATATATGTTAAATAAAATTTTGGAAAGCTAGGTATTATTTTGACTGACAGAACAAATATTCAAAAAATGTTGATGAACTTGAACAATTACTTACAGTTAATTGAATTAAATTTAATATATGTAAATGTTAAGTTCTAGATTTAAGTGCAAAAAAATGAAGCAACGAGACTTAATGACAATTTTTTGGCTTTTGGGTAAGCTTGCAAAAAATGGAAAACACAAAATTGAACAAGTATTTTCATTATTATTCATACTCTGCATTTTCTAAATTGTCTTTGCTCTACCTGTTCAGCGTCTTCATGTTTCAGGGCTGCAGCTAAATACATGTCTCACTTCAGAATGAAGACTTCCAGCACCAGAAGAGTTATAAGACATATAATCAATTCACAATTATTTTATTAAGTGACTACTATATTCCAGGAATTGTGCAAAGTTACAAATACCAAGAATGAAGCATTCACTACTATAGAGAATTTTACAGTAAGTACTCAATAAATAACATTTTATTGAATCATTACATTTAGAGCCTAGGTATATATCATGGAATAGTCTAGCTGACTTTAGGACTTCAAACACATGATCATGGATACTTTAAGCAGTTCTCTATGTAGATACATCATGGCTAAAGTTAATTAATACCATTAATAACCCCTTTGTCTTCATTTTTTCAGATTCTTTACCCTCTCTCTTTAATCATTTTTTAAAAAAAGAGGGACACATATTTGGATTCACTGCCCTTTTCAGCTAACTTGCATGTTCCCTTTTGCAGAGAAAATTCTTATATACTGTTACTATAAACCTGACTTTCATCTTTCTCTTTGTATCCCTATAGCATGTTTCTGCTAATGCCTTATGGTAACTCCTTTCACTAATGCTATTAGTGACCTCTAAGAGGAAATATATTAGACAAGAACAGACACAGCACTCACACCCAACACCAATCCCACCACCCCCACTGAATTTTCTCTAATGACTTATTAGTCTCACAGCCTAATGATATATGAGTAGTGGCCTCACTGCCCCCCCCACCTTAGTAGTGCCACTGGTTTATGCCTAAATTAGGAGATCTGATTGTTACAATATCTTGAAGAACAGGTTTAAGGATTAAAAACAAAATAAAGCAAAACTTTCTAATATTCCTTGTTTCTTAGTTCTCATCCCTTGTATCTGATGTCTTAACTCTTGCTCCCAAGCAAATTAATATCAATTAGAAACTTATTTAAATTGACTTGATTTCACTAAAAAAAAGTTTATGATACATAAAGTTATGCAAGCTCATATCACTGCCTGATAATCATGTGATTTTTTTTCTTTTAGTTCCTTGTTTCATTCCCCACAAGGATTATTCCAAAACTTTTCTTCTCTCAAGTCCCCATTTGTACTCCATCCAACCCACTTCAAGTATCATATGTCATCTCCTACTTTTTTGAAAAGTCTTAGTACATATGAAGGGAACGTCTTAACACCTCTTCTCCATTGCTCAATTCCTAAGCATCCTTGATAATATTCTCCTCTTTTTCTGCTCTGGTTTTTGCCCACTATAATACATGTATTGTGTCTTTGTCTTTATATTTTCCTGCCCACCATGACTAAAATGCTCTGCCTCATATCATATCATTTGCTTATCTTCTCTGCTTTCCTTCAAGATATAATAAAAATCCCATCTTCTGTAGGAAAGGTTCTCCATTCTTAGTCCTTCCAACCTCAACTCAAATACTCATGACTACTCCTCTGAGAATATCTTCCATCTATTCTATATATATCTTTTAGGTGCCTAATTTTCTATCAATTGTCTATCCCATTAGACTATGAACTCTTTGCAGGCAGGAGTTTTTTACTTTTCTTGGCATCTTCAATACCTAAAACAAAATGAAAGGAACATATTAAAAGCTTATTAAATGTTTGTTAACTGACTGACTCACCATAGAAGAAGGTCTTCCTATCTCAACTTTTTCACCATACTTCTCATATTTCATAGCAGTGTTAGACTAATCTTTCTCATGCCAACTATAGAACTTTTAATGTAACTTATCTGTTAAAAATAAGAGCTCCCGATTTCACCTCCTGTATCAGTTATTTGTTAACATGCCCGACCACTGGTCAAATTCCTTTGGTTGGCATTAAATGTAATTAACAATTTGAGATTACATTTTCTCTTCAGTATCATCTCATTCTTCATTAAATAATGTTACTTCGCTATATTGAAAATTTAGTAAATATAAACTGGACTGTTCTTTATCCTAAACACAGTCTGAACTTTTCAAACTTCGGTCACTTGGTCATTTTGATCTCTATTTCTAGAATTCTCTTTTCCTCCTTCACCTGTTCACTTACACTTATTGAAAAACCAACTAAAATGTCAACTTTTCAATGAGACTGTCTATGATCCACTCCATGTACTCTGCAACAATCTGTAAATGCTTTCTCTCCCTTGTTTATTGATCTCTCAGATAAATTTCTTTACATGTAGCAAATATGCTCACCCTTTATTATATTGTTTCATAATGATATATGTGAATGTCATTTCCTTTTACTATAAGTTCCACAAAAGGCAGGGATGGTGCACTGACTCTACTTTTCATCCCACTCACAAAATGTTCTGATCACAGGAGAGCTACTTATTGTGAGAATTGGAGAGCCACCACCCTGCTGAAAGAGACATTTCAGGGAAGCTCCACCCTGAGGAGAAAGCATAAGGTGACCTTTCTGGGGTTTCATAGGTTGGATTCATTTTTAGGGATTACACTTTGAACAAACTGTCAAAGACTATCTAGGTCTCACACCCACTTTTTTTTATTTCTCTGTTCAAATCTGCCACCATCCACAAGGAGGGTAGAAAGACAAAGACCAACAAATGTTAGATGGTGCAATTACTCCCACACATACTCATACACATCTCTTTTATGCTATTTCTATAGCTTTTATGATGTAGCAGCAATAAGCCTTCTGGATTTGAATCTTTCCTGAAGTGAGGTGAGTTTGGAGAAAGGGTGTTAAACCTTTCTTAGTCTAGACAGTGCATCTTATTCATGTTCCATGGATGAACCCAGATATCAAAGAATAAAACAAAATAAAACACTGCAAATACTTCCAACTCCTGTCGCCAAAATACAAAAGGTCTTTTTTTCAGATGTCTCTGTGCTGTACTTATTTTCTGGTGAAAAGTTTAGAATTGGCATTGAATTTATCTCCTCATTTAAAATATTTATCTTTGAAATCTACTTCTTGACAGCAAGTTTTCATTCTCTACTTGGAATGACAGGGAGTTCCCTCTTCTCCCCACCTGTGGTGAGGCTGCCATTGTCAGATGATGGCTGCATTATTTATTCAATTTAAATGCTCTGTCCTATTTTTCACTCTGGAGATATATACTCCCTCATATTCCCCAGACTACAGCCATGCCTCTGATTTCCCTCATAATAAGCTACTTCTCTCCCACCTTAGCACCTAACTCCAATTGCCCTTGCAATAAAATCAGTCACAATATCTTGTTCTTTTCTGAACACTCCCCTCTCTTCAAAAGATGGGTCCACTAATGGCTGTCTTCATTCAATCCCATGCACCACCTTGATGTGCCTTCTGCCAAGTCCTTCTAGCTTTAGTTCTCCATGTTCATTTCATTGAGATAATTGAGTTTAAATTTTATTCCTTAAAAAGTTCAAATAAAAATTTTATTCCTGTAAAACATCAGCTGATTTTAAGTGATATTCACTCTCCTGGTATGTACTCATCTCTGACAATGGCAAGTCACAGTTTCCACTTCATATGAAGAAGAAAATGTATTGGGATAATTTACATTGATGAAGTAAATTATTTTAGACAATCCAAAAGGAATCCTGCAAGTGGAGAGTGTGAGATGTGGGCATGTGACGCCAAAGGGAGCTTGTACAATTTGTTTTGCTAAGATTGTTTTTTTCAGGATTAAAGATTTAGAGCTGGAAAAAGAAACTAGGAGAATTCAGAGGACATCTATCCCTACTCCCTCATTTTTATAGATTAGTAAATTGATGCCCAGAAAAGTTAACTTAATTACTCAAGTCACAAGGTTACAATTAGAAGAGTCAGGATTTGAACTGAAGTTATATGAATTAAAATCACAATGTTCAACCACTGAATAATAATTAATAACTCAAGCCTTTGTCTAAGCTATTTTCTAGTCTGAAAGGAAAGAGATGGCCATATCCCCTCCATAGAATCAGTCTCACTGATTTCCCAGAGAAATATAACTTCATTAGACAGGAGGCCTCTTACATACTGAACAAAATAACTTTTCCATTCCCAGGCCTAGTACCAGGCATCTACCAAATAGTTTATGAAAACACAAATCATCAGAATCCCCTCTGCTCTACCATTCAATTTGCATGAGCTGCAGGGTCCTTGATGTGTTTTCTAGCTATGTCTCAATATGTTTATTTGCTATCATCATTTTCAGCTCAGTAATATCCTGCTTCTTCATTTTCCCCCATGATCTTGGGCAAAGTTGTGCTGGGGAGATAAATGGCATACAGTGAATAGAGTGCTGGCCCTGAGATTCAGGTGGAGTTTTGCCTCTGATGCTTCCTGGATGAGAGACCATGTGCAAGTAACAGGGTCTCTGAACCTTAATTTTCTCATTAAAAAGATAAGACTAATAATACTTCTAGTACTTAACTCAAAGGGTTTTCCTGAGATTCAAATGAGATAATGAATGTAAAAATGCCCAACCATAGACAGCTGCCATAGAGAGTGTAAAAAACAGGAAAAGGAGAGAACTAGGTATAGGGCTGGGAAGATTCTACTAGCATTCTTCTACAAACTATGAGGAAAATGAAAGTGTTGAATTATAGGCTGACTTTTTGAAGTGTTGGAACATAGTAAAAAGGCCTTGTATTAGAACTACTATTAGGGTTTCTGAACTAAGGTCACTGCCCTTATCTTTGAAGTAAAGTAGCCAGGCAAACACCTTACCCCACCTACTTTTTAACCATCCTTACATATGCAGCAGCATCCTTCCAAGGAAATTCTTATAGATAAACTCCCTTCACTGATGCAAATCAGCATTTCAAGGTAAAGTGACTGACTTACTCAGTCTCAAAGCCAATACAGAGATTGACAGGAATCAAACCCAGATATTTCTGCCTCCAAATATAGTCCTCAATCTACTATGCCGTGTCACATGCCTCTCAAAAATACCCAGGCACACTTTGACTTGCTTTATTTCCTTTCTGGGTTTTCAACCATGTACTTGCATTGTGATCTGAGGGTTCTGAGTTTTAAGGATCCTTAAAAATAACTAGCACAAAACCCTCAAAATGAGTAAAAAGAGGCACAGAATAGTGAAATACCTTGGTAGTTGAGGTAGAATTTAACCCCAGTTCTGTTGACTTCACATCCAGTAAATTTTCACTAAATTATGCTGCTTACTACACTATTAAATCAAACTTCAGCTACTGCTCTATACCCTGTGTTCTGGGAAAAAACATAGCTGAAAAATCAAGTACATATTGCAGCCTGTGATGGCTTGTTGTAAAGGCCCTTGCTATAAATAACAGATGGGGACAATGTCTTCACACCTATAAATAGTTGCTGAATTCAAAGGAAACAACCCCTAACACAAGCTTTTGTTCCACTTGACACTGTCCCATGAGCCGGGACCCATTTCTTTGCCTCCCTTTGAGAGAACATTCATTGGGCTTGGACTATGTGCTAAAAGGCAAGTTTCTTTAGAAGCCCTTTTAATCTAAGGGGCTTTATTCCTCTTTGGTTCTTGTGGAGCAGATGCAGAGATTCTTAATCTGGGGTCTGTGGACATGTGTGTATATATGTATGTGTGTGTGTGTGTATATATTGTGTATATATGCATGCATGTACACATACATAGGTGTATATGTATGTGTGTATGTGTATGGATGTATATATATATAAACTTATAATTACATTTCAATGTATTCTTTGTAATCCTGAATATTTTATTTTATCTATTTAACCCATTATTTCAAGAAAGTCTATAGACTTTAACAGACTGCCAAGGAGTCTATGACATAAAAATGATTAAGAATGCCTGGAGGAGAGGGGAAATACACATACACCAGAACCAGGGCTATTTCCAATGTAGCTCAGTACTAAGAAATTGTGAGGCAATAGTGGATAGGGTGTGGGACCTGGAGTCAGTAAGTGATGGTTTCAAATCATACCTCACTCATTTACAGAATATTTGAGTATGGGCAAGTCATTTAACCAGTCAGTTTTAGAGTGAAGTTCTAATCTGACTTGGTGGGTATAATGCGAATGCAGAAAAAAATTGAAACTTAACATGCCAGTTAATGTGCTATGAAAAAAAAAAATGATCTTCAGAAAAAAAAAAACCCTAAAAGAAATCACATTTGGTATTCAAGTTAAACCTTTGATATAGACAATTTTTTCAGTATTATAAATGAAGAAAATCAAGACTCAGTAAAGTTAATTGGGTTGACCAATGCCAATTAAATAGCTTTTATTTGAAAACAACTTCTGAGTCCTAGTCTAATGTGTTCCCCAGAGTTTTCCATTACAGTATGCTTCCTTAAATAAGGTCTCTGTTGAGGTTATAGGGAATCTTAGTATCTCTCCTCTTCACTGACTCCCCCACACCAATAAGTGCCCCATTGACTTCATGACTCCTGAAATGTAAATTTCTTGTTTCATTAAATGAATGTTTTATCCCTTGTTGTCACTCTCTGAATCCAACATGTTACACTAACATGCACATAGTTTTGGGAAAAGTGATATTTGGATTTAACTTTTTAGTTGTTTAAATTTGATAGTTTTATCATTTCTTTGAAATCAGAATTTAATAGAAAAAAACACTAGGTGCTCAAAAAGATTTTGTTGATAGAAAAACTATTTTTGTACACTAGGTGACAAATAACTTTCAATATTAAATAATATCCTGTGCAAATATTATCATAGAATCATTGTCAATTTATCATTAATTTTAAGAGTGAGGAAATTGAGGTTCAAAAAAGAAAAGTGATTTGCTAAAGGCCACATAGTTAATAAGTGTCTAAGGTGGACTTTTAACCTAAGAATCCTGAGGCAGAGCCAAGATGGTTGAGTAAAGGTGGAACTCACCCAACCTCTCTCAAATCTCCTCTAAACAACTTTAAAGTAATATATCAAAATTAATTCTAGAGTGGCACAGCTAACAAAAGGATCAGGTAAATGGTATTTCAGCTGAAGAAAAGGTAGAAGCTTGGCAGAAAATAATCTGCCTCACTGGAGTTGAGGATAGTTCAGTCCAGGATAGGCTGCTCCTAACAAGTGAGCAGCAATGTTCCAAGATAAGCCAGCAGTGAGCCTCAACACAAGTCAGCACAAGAAAGGCAGCATTGTGTCAAAGCAAGGCTTGGTGACAACTAAATTTGTGGCAGTGACTTCCAGAGGTCTCAGCTAGCAGATAGGAAGAGGGTTGGACGACAGGTCAAAAGGACATTACAGGAGACCCTTACTTAGCCCTAGGTCCCTGACTCTTTTGCATTGCTTATGGGGATCCAGATCACAATCTTAAGGTGAGGAGGAGGATCACTAGTACACTAGAGCTACTGGCCACAGGGGAGTAGAGACTCTGGTCCCAGTTCTAGGGCCAAGATTACTTGTTCCCATTTAAAGTAACTATAGACAATATAAAATATTTGTGAGTCTACCTGCCAAGAAAAAGTCAGGAAGTATATGAAAGCAACTATAAAACACTTCACACAAATAAAGTCAGATCTAAACTACTGGGAAAACATCAATTGTTCATGGGTAGACTGACCCAATATAACAAAAATGGCAACCCTACCTAAATCACTCTATTTATTTAGTGCTATACCAATCAAACTATTAAAAAGTATTTTGTAGATCTAGAAAAAAATAACAAAATTAATCTGGAAGAACAAAAGCTCAAGGATATCAAGGGAGCAAAAACAAAAACACAAAAGAAAGTGGTCTAGCAGTATCATATCTCAAACTTTATAAAGAGATCTTTATCAAAACAGTCTGATACTGGCTGAAATAGAGTAGGAAAAAACAAAACTAGACAAAACAACAAAAAACAAAAAAAAATAGAGTGGTGAATCAGTGGAATCCAATAGGAATGAATTACACTATAGTATATGTCTATAGTAATCTAGCATATGTTATCCCAAAGATCCAAGGTTTTGGAACAAGAACTCATTATTTAACAAAAAATATTGGGAAATTGGAAAACAGTATTCCCTGAAACTAGGTCCAGATCAACATCTCACACTACATATTAAAAAAAGTCAAAATGGGTACATGATTTGCACATAAAGGGTGATACCATGAGCAAATTAAGAGAGCATGGAATGGTTTATCTGTCAAATGTATGGACAGAGGAAGAATTTAGGACCAAAGAAGATTAGAAAGCACTGTAAAATATAAAATATATGATATTGACTATATACATTATATATATATGTGTCTTCTTAAATATATATTTTCAAACATATTTTTCTATATATTTTTGCAACATTCATTTATAACTTTTTGGGTTATTTTATACATTTTGTAGCCTTTGTGTATATTGTTTTCTGGACTCTGCTTATTTTATTCTGCATTAATTCATGTAGATTTTCCCATGTTTCTCTGCATTTATCACTTTTCTATCCAATTCTTAGACCATATTAATATTCTATTACATTTATGTACCAAATTGGTTTAATGTTTCCCCAATCAAAAGGCATTTACTTTGTTCCCAGTTATTTGTTATCACACAAAAAGTGTTGCTATAAATATTTTGGGGGTATAAAGAGACTTTCTTCTCATTAATGGCTTCTTTGTGGCATAAGCCTGGTAATGGATTCTCTGGTTCAAAGGGTATGAACATTTTAGTCATTTTATTTGCATGGTTTCAAATTTTTCTCTGCATATTTGAATGAAAGTGGTTTATTTTTGTCACTTGTGTTTGTTCATTTGTGTTTAGCTTTCTATATTCTGTTCAAATCTTGTATTTGAATTGGATGCTTCTAGACAACTTTGGTCTTTTCATCATAAATATATAGAAATTTTCTCATGCATCAACAACCCTTTTGTCCTTGTAGGATTATCCTCAGTTTTTCTGGCCAAATTATTTGTGGATATAAGCTTACTTTTTTCCAGTCTTCTAGAAGATCACATTCCATTCTTTCTTCTCCTTTATGGTTATAGCTTCTAAATGGTTTGGGATTCCCTTTTTGATTACTCAGTACTTGATTTCTTTCCTATTTGTTGTAGTATTTAAAAAAAAAATTCTCTAAACCACTATTGATTAGAAAATAGCAAATTAAAATAGCTCTGAGGTGTTACCATATATTTACCAGAAATGACAAATACTGGAGGGAACGAGGAAAATATGAACATAAATGAACTGTGGGGAAAGTAATGAACTGGTCCAACCACTCTGGAGAATAATCATTAAATTTGCTCAAAGGTTTATAAAACTGTGAATTGCCTTTTATCCACACATAATATTAATATGTCTCTACCCTAAAAAGATCAAAGGAAAAGGAAACAGACATATGTGTACAAAAATATTTATAGAACTCTCTTTGTGGTGGCAAAGAATTGTAGATTGAAAGGATGCTCATCATCAATGGCTGAATTTGAGACATACAATTGGGTCGGAGTATTATTGTGATGTGAATCACGTGAAAAATGATGATGGGGGCAGTTGTAGCACAACAACAAAGAAACAGCAACCTGGAAATATCTATATGAAGTATTGAAAAGTGAAATGAGAAGAACATGGACATTATTATGCACAGCAGTAGCAATGTTGTCATCATGATCCACTGGTAAAGATTTGGCTCCTCTGACTAATACAGTGTTCCACCTCCAGACAGAGAACTGATGAATTCTGAGTGCAAACTGAAACATAGTTCTCTCTGTCTCTCTGTCTCTGTCTCTCTCTTTCCTTTTTTGTGATATGGCTAATATGGAAATATGCTTGGTTTTACTTCATATGTACAACTGATATCTTATTTACCTTCTCAGTGGGCTCAGTGGGTAGTTAATTGTTTGGAGAGACAAAGAGAATTGAAAACTCTAAATTTTTTAAAAAATGAAGAAAATAAATAAATAAAGTCTGAAAAAGATAAGCATCTACTAATATAGAAATTTGTTAGGATTAAGTTTATATCCATTTATCCCCTGTCTCATTGCAAGTAAATATCAGTATTCCCAGTTCAAGCATTGGTTTCTATGGAGTTTATTTCTGTAAATTCTCTGAAATAATTTATGGGAAGATGCTTTCAAGTGTTTAATTGGAAATATCTTCCCTTCTGCCTTCCTTACATAGAATATAGAGGCATTATTCAGAACCCTTTCAGTGAAAAAAAAAAGATTTCTAAATCAAATTATTTTTTAATGTAGTGATTCTTTCCACATGAATAAATATCTCAATTGAGATATATAAAAACAATTAGGTCCCTATTTATCTCAGCTTTGCAACTCAGTACCAGTTTCTCTCCTTCTTTCAAGGGTTCTTTATGGAAATTTTGTGACAAAAACCAAACAAAACCCCAAAAGACATCTACATTATGCCATAGATGGCTTTGTCTGTATAACATGAATTATCTTGCTGAGATAAAATTTGAGAAACTATCAAACCCATATCCCTAAAACCAGGAAAACCTTCACCTAGACTTTCTAAAAATCGAAGACTCAAAGAAAACAAAATCTCAAAGGAATAATTTCTTATTTCTAATTTATCGTATGCATGGAAGTATCAAGGGAAGGGTGTTCTTAACACCTTTAGTGATTTATGAGTTAACAAACTAAAGACCTGGAGTCAAGTATGATCTTCCAGTTTATAAGACTCATAAACTAAGATTTTAAAAAATAAATTATGTATACACATATATGCACAATATGTACATACATATAAAAAAAATAATTCAAGTATGTGAAAACATTATAAACGTTTTTGTTTTTGTTTCGTTTTGTTTTTTGGTGGGGCAGTGAGAATTAAATAACTTGCCAAAGGTTACACAGCTAGCAAGGATCAAATGTCTGAGGCCGGATTTGAATTCAGGTCCTCCTGAGTCTAAGGCCGGTGCTTTATCCACTGCACCACCTACATGCCCCAACATTAAAAAGACTTTCTTAGCTTTGTTAGCCCTTTGGGAAGTAGGTTGCCGCACCTTGATTTAGATTGTCAAATGTAGTTGAAGATGAAGAATTTCTGAAAATTTCCATAAATAAATGTGGGTAGAAGTACTGAAAAATTCACCTTAAAATTAAATACTGCTTAACTTGTACTTTTCTTTATCTTAAATTAAAGGACTGTAGTATTATGCAAAGTGAGCTGAATTGATAGTCTGGATCAAAGGGTACTAAGTCCTAGATCAGTAACCAACTAATTCCCTGACACTCAGCAAGTTTCCACACCACTTCCAATTAGTTTCCCCAGCTATAAAATAATGTGGCTCTAGAATAGATCTTGTCCAAAAACCCATCCAGTTCTAACATACCATGATACTATTGAAAGAGACTGCAATATGCAAATAAGGTAGCATTGTTTTCCCAGTGAGAGAGCCAGATAACCTAAAGTGATGTCAATCCTGACTGATAAGTATCAGGGTTCTCCCTCCCCCCCAGCAATAAGGCTGCCACATGGCACAAGGGACCACATTCTGCTTGCTTGGGTGCCTGCCCAGAACAATTTACTTCCTTTTAAGAATTCTAGGGATTAGGGTACATTTTAAAATGATCCTTATTTACTTTGAAATTCCTGTGTGTACATGTGAGAAAATGTGTTTGGTTTTCATTAGATCCCAGTTGTAAATAGGCCTTGAGGCTAAGTCATAATGGGTACATCCAGTGAATAATGAATAATAAGGGTAAGATGAAAATGCTGTTGGGGAAAAAATATACTTAAATAACTACAATTGCATTAAATGGAGAAAGAGAGAGAGAGAGAGAGAGAGAGAGAAGAGGAAAGAGAGATACACACATACTTAGATATTTATGTGTGTATGTGTGATTTTATACATACACACATACTTCTTTTTTGCCCACAATAAACATTTGATTGTTAACTTGATTATGGGAGAACAAGGGATTCAGGCCCTTCTTTCAGACAAGGTAGGTTTATAAGGTAATATGTGCATGTGAAACACTCTGTGAACTTTAAGGTACTACATAAAGCTTGTTGACCAATGGCAATCCAAGAAAAAGCAGAGGTCCATGCCAGGCACAAGAATGACAAATTAAACCATATGGAAAAACATTGGCTCATGTATATGTACTGTGGTCAGTCAGTCAACATTTATTAAAAGTATCTACTAGGTGCCAGACACTATGATAGACTCTGGAGATAGAAAAGTAGTGAAAAGATAGTTTTTGTCATTAAGGAGCTTTCAGTCTAATGGAGGAGAGATGGAAGCTGCTATGTCCAAACAAGCTATGTGCCAGATAAATAGGAAATAAACAAGTGAAGGAAGGCACCAGGAGCAAGAGTGGTTGGGAAAAGCTTTCTGTAGAAGAATGAATTGTAGATGAGACTTAAAGGAAGGCAGGGGAGACAGATGGAAATTAGGAGTGAGAGCATTCCAAGCTTAGGGGAAAGCCAGAGAAAATGACAGGAGCTGAAAGATTGACTGTCTTCCTTGGGATGAGAAAGGAGACCAATGTAACTGGATTGAAGAGTATGTAGTAAGGAGTAAGGAGTAAGGAAACTGGAAAGGTAGTAGGGAGTTAGGTTATTAAGATCTCTGAATACCAAGCAGAGGATTTTATAGGAGCCAATGAAATTTATGGCATAAGGAGGTGACAAAGTAGAACTGGTGGTTTAGGAAAATCACTTTGTTGGCTGAAAGGAAACTGATAAGGAGCAGATAGGTAGGTAGCAGAAGAAGATGAAGAGAGTAGGATCCCAAAACCCTAGAAGAAGAAGGCAGTAATGTATAATTTATATAAGATTACTTGCTGACTTTAGTAGGGGAGAGGGAAGGGAAAGAGAAAAAAAAAATTGGAACTAAAATTCTTACAAAAATGAATGTTCTGGGGCGGCTATGATGAAAAAGTGCTGTCCATCTCCAGAGAAAGAACTGATGACATCTAAAGGCAGATTGAAACATCCTTTAATATATATATATATATATATATATATATATATATATATATATATATATGTATGTATGTATATATATGTTTTATTGAGTTTTTTTTCATGGTCTATGTTTTATTTGACAACATGACTGATATGGTAATATGTTTTTCATGTCTACAAATGTATGACCTATATTGAATTGCTTGCCTTCCGAATGAGGGGAATGGCAAGGGAAGAAGGTACAGAATTCGGATCCAATATTTTAAATACATATTAAATTTGTTTTTACATATATTTGGAAAAAATAAAATATTAATGCAAAAATACAATAGATTAAAAAAAGAGAGTATAGCATCAACAAGAAGAACATGATCAGGAATGTCAAGATGTGCAGAGTGATCAAGAAGAATGAGGAGAGAGAAAGGGCTATTGAATTTGGCAATTAAGAGATCAAGGGTGATTAAAAGGGAGAACGACCCACATGTACAAAAATATTTATAGCTGTTCTTTATGTGGTGGCAAGGAATTGGAAATTGAGGGGTTGCCCATCAATTGGGGAATGGCTGGACAAGTTGTAGTATATGAATGTAATGGAATATTATTGTGGTAGAAGAAACGATGAGCAGGAGGAGTTCAGAGAAACCTGGAGGGTCTTGCATGGGATGATGATGGGTGAGAAGAGCAGAACCAGAAGAACATTGTACACAGTATCATCAACATTGTGTGTTGATCTACTGTGATGGACTAGATTCTTCTCACCAATGCAATGGTACAGAAGAGTTCCAGGGGACTCATGATGGAAAAGGATCTCCAAATGCAGGGGGAAAAAAAAAGAACTATGGAGTATAGATGCTGATTGAAACATACTATTTCTTTTGTTGTTGGTGCTGTTGTTTTTTCTATTTTGAAGTTTTTCCTCATTGCTCTGATTTTTCTCTTATAACATGACTAATGCAGAAACATGTTTAATGTTATTATATATATATATATATATATATATATATATATATATATATATATATATATATATATATATATATATATATATATATATATATATAACCTATATCAGATTACTGTCTAGGGGAGGGGGGAGGAAGGGGAGGGAGGGAGAAAAATCTGAAATTGGAAAGCTTGTATAAACAAATGTTGAGAACTATCTTTACATGTAATGGGAAAAAAATACTTTTATCAGAAAAAAAAAGAGATCATGGGTGATTAATTGTGATAGACTTGGCTCTTCTTAGCAGTTCAATGATCCAAGACAATTTCAGAGAACTCATGATGGAAAATATTCTTGACATTCAGAAAAAAAAAAAAGTACTGTGAGTTCTGAATCCAGATTGAACCATACTATTTCTACATTTTGGTTGTTTTTTATTATTTTTTGAGGTTTTTCCCTTGTGTTCAGATTATTCTTTCAGAACATGACTAGCACAGAAATATGCTTAATGTGATTGTACATATATAACCTATATCAGATTGCTTTCTGTCTTGGGGAGGGGGGAGGGAAGGGAGAGAGAGAGAGAAAACTGGAACCAAAAATCTTATGAAAACAAATGTTTAGAACTATCTTTACATGTAACTGGAAAATAACAAAAATACTTTTATGATAAAGAGAGATCATTGGGCTATACTCAAAGGTCTATGGGGCTATATATACCCTTTGACCCAGTAATGCTACTAATAGGTCTGTGTCCCAAAGAGATCATAAAAAAGGGAAAAGAACCTACATATACAAAAATATTTATAGCAGCTATCTTTGTGTTGTCAAAGAATTGTAAATTGAGGGGGTGCCAATCAATTAGGTAATGACTAAACAAGTTTTGGTATATTAACATAATTGAATATTATTATTCTATGAGAACTGATGAGCAGGCAGATTTCAGACAAAAAACTGGGGAGACAAGTGGACTAATGCTTAGTAAAGTAAGCCCAAACAGGAGAAAATTGAACACAGTAGCAGCAACATTGTGCAATGATCAACTGTGAGTTAGACTTAGCTCTTCTCAGCAGTGCAGTGATCTGAGAAAATTCCAAATGATTCATGATGGAAAATGCTCTCCACATCCAGAAAATGCAAATTGAACCCTGCTATTTTTACTTTTTCTTTCTTGATGTTTCCCCTTTTGTTCTGATTTTTCTTTTACACTATGACTAATGTGGAAATATACTTAATGTGACTGTACATATATAACCTATATCAGATTGCGTGCCATCATGGGAAGAGGGAGGGATAAGAGAGGAGAAAAATTTGGAATTCAAAATCTTATAAAAAATAAGCGTTGAAAACTATTTTTACATGTAACTGGAATAAAATACTATTAAGATTGGGGAAAAGAGATCATTGTAACTTAAGAGAGAGAGCAGTTTTGGTAGAATGATGAAATTGGAATCTGGATTTTAAAGATTTAGAGACTGAGAAGAAAGTGTAGGCATGAATTGTAGATATTTTGAAATAGTTTAGCAACAAAGAGTAGAAGTGTTGTAGGATGATAGTAGCAGACATGCAAGGATCAAGTGAGGTGTTTTTTTTTTTTTTTCCAATTTGGGAGAGATTTGGGCATGTTTGTAGGCTGTAGGGAAGAAGTCAATAGTCAGAAAGAGATAAGATAAGAGAGTGGAGATGACAAATTGGGGTAATCTGTTGGAAGAGAGAGGTAGAAGGGATAATATCTCCTCATCATTTGAGACTGGGGTGAAAAAATATACAGTGCCCAAAGGCACCTGAAGGAAATGAGATGAGGATGAAAGGAGATGAGGGAGATCTTAGTGAATGACCAAAATTGTCTTCTGAAAAAATATGAGCCAAATGCTTCACTGAGAAGAAAGTTGGAGGAGAAGCCATGGGAGACTTCAGGATGAAGGAAAAAGTTTGGAACAACCACTGTGGAGATTCGGATTACTTTGTTGTTCTACCTTTGTTCTCTAGAAGGACCAATGATATCAAAAAGGTGATGTATAGACTTGCAAGTGAATTGGATTTAAATGAGGCACGGCCCTAAAAATTCAGCAGCCTCACTGTCTCCTCTAGTGACATATGAATCCAATGGAAAGATATAGACAAGGACAACTGGTTGTTGCCCCAGATGCAGTGGGAGATCTTGGCTTTTTTTCCAGATGAATTTTGTTATTATTTTTTTTCTAGCTCTATAAAGTATTTTTGATAGTTTGATTGGGATAGTACTAAATAAATAAATTAACTTAGGTAGGATTATCATTTTTATTATATTTGCTCAGCCTACCCATGAGCAATTAATATTTTTCTAATTCTTTAGATCTGACTTTATTTGTGTGAATCGTTTTTTATAGTTCTAGTAATAAAGTTCCTGGGTTGGTCTTGACAGGTAGACTCCTAAGTATTTTATATTGTGTTGAGTAAAATTATATGTGGTCGCCTTATTTCTGTCTCAAGTTTGTGGAAAATTAGCTGGGGTTTCTCATATATTGTTACTTATAAATTAAAAGTTTTGGCACCAGTTTTGGGGTATTAAGCATTTATTAAAGCATATTAGGTATTATCAAAGATAGAGCACATTGCCCTGAAAGTTTGGAAAGCCTCACTAAGATGTAGGGAAGAAGAGAGAAAAAGGTGCTTTCACCTATAAGTCTTAGGCCAAAAAAAGGAAGTCACTATGCCTCCCTGGGCAGAAGCTTCCTGCGGGTCCTGATGAGAGGCAGTCCTTACACACTGCTTCAAGCTAATAGGCAAGCATCACCCAAATCCATTGGTTCACTGGACTTGAGGGTGGTCCATGAGCAGGACGTGCAGAGGTCAGAGTTCAGAGACATCACCCCCTCAGGGCCAGGCTATCAGGTAGCTGTGGTTTCAATCAAGTCAACTTTGAGTTAATCAGCAAAGTAAATCCAGTCAATCTCAATACTATCCTCTCAAGGTATGTGTGTGTGTATGTGGAGTTTCTGGGTGTCCCAAAACCCATTATTTTCTCACAAAACCACTGTGCTTTGTTAAGAAACTTGGTTTCTGTAATTGAAGCAATAATATTACAAATATTTGTAATGGGCTCTATGATAACTAACAAGGCAAAGGGGAATGAAGAGAAGAGAATTTGAGCAATGCATTGACTCCCAAGTATTCTATATCGTCCACAGTTATTTTAAATGGAATTTTTCTTTCTATTGCTTACTGCTGGACTTCATTGGTAATATACAGAAATGCTCATGATTTGTGTGGGTTTATTTTGTATCCTGAAACTTTGCTAAAGTTCATAATAATTTCAAGTAGCTTTTAGTTGATTCTCTAGGATTTTCTAAGTATAACATCATATCATTGGTAAAGTGTGATAGCTTTGTTTCCCCATTACTTATTAATTCTTTTAATTTCTTTTTCTTCTCTTATTCCTATCACTAATATTTTTAGTAAAATCCCTAATAATAGAGTTGATAATGTGCATCCTTGTTACACCACTGATTGTATTGGTAAGACTTCTAACTTATCCCCATTAGAGATAATGCTTGGTGGTGGTTTTAGATGAATATTATTTATCATTTTAAGGTAAGCTCCTTTTATTCCTATGCTCTCTAGTGTTCTTCATTTCTTTATTTCATTATTTATTTATTTGCTTGTTCATTCATTCGTTCGTTTGTTTGTTTGTTTGTTTTGGTTGTTTAGGATTTTGCCCAAGTTACATATAAAAAACAAATTTTTTTACATTGATTTTTTTTGGTGGGGCAGTGAGGGATAAGTGACTTGCCCAAGGTCACACAGCAAGAAAGTGTCAAATGTCTGAGGCCGGATTTGAATTCAGGTCTTCCTGAATCCAGGGCCAGTGCTTTATCCACTGTGCCACCTAGCTGCCCCCCACATTGATTTTTTTTTAGTGAGGCAATTGGGGTTAAATGACTTGCCCAGGGTCACACAGCTAGTAAGTGTTAAGTGTCTGAGGCTGGATTTGAACTCAGGTACTCCTGACTCTAGGGCCGGTGCTCTATCCACTGCGCCACTTAGCTGCCCCTCCCCCCCCATTGATTTTTAAAAACCTTGAGTTCCAAATTTTCTTTCTCTCTCCCTCCCCAACCCTCCCTAAGAAACCAAGCAATTCAATATAATCTATAGATGTGCAGTCATGCAAAATATCTTAACATTAGTCAGGTTGGGGAAAAAAAACAGACAAATGAATTTTAGAAAGAGTAACTAACAAAAAGTTATATTTCAATCTGTATACAGATACCATCAGTTCTTTCTCCCTAGATGGACTGCATTTTTCATAAGTCCTTTTGATAGCATCCTTCTCATCATTTCTTTCACAGTTACTATTGGTAACTGTATTACCCTCCATCCAATTCCCTCCCCTTGATATTTACTCTAACACCTTTCACCCTATCCCTCCTCAAAAGTGTTTTGCTTTTTACTGCCCCTTCCCCCAATCTGCCCTCCCTTCCTTCACCTCTGCCCCCTTATCCACTTCTGCTCCCACTTTTTCGCATGGCAAGATATATTACTATACCCACTTGAATGTGTATGTTATTCCCTCTTTGAGCCAATTCTGATGAGAGTAAGGCTCACTCACTCCCCCTCTCCTTCCATATCTTCCCCTCCACTCAATAAGATTTTCTTGTTTCTTTTATATTACCTATTTTACCCCATGCCACCTCTCGCTTTCCCTTTCTCCCAGTCTATTGCTCTTACCCTTACCTTTATTTTAAAGATGTCATCATGGAGGCAGCTAAGTGCCACAGTGGATAAAGCACCTGCCTTGGATTCAGGAGGACCTGAGTTCAAATCTGGCCCCAGACATATGCCACCCCACCCTGCTTTCCCCACAAAAAAAGGATAAACAAAAAATAAAGGCTTTACAGATATCATCCATTCATATTCAATTCCCACCTGTTCCCTCTGTCTAAGTATATTCTTTTCAACAGTCCTAATACTGAGAATGTTGTTATGAGGTAGAAATATCTTCTCATATAGGGATGTAAACAGTTTTACCTTTTAACATTCCTCATGATTTGTTTTCCTATTTACCTTTCTATGCTTATCCAGAGTCTTGTATTTGAAAGTCAAATTTTCTATTCAGTTCAGGTCTTTTCACCACAAATGCCTGAAAGTCCTCTTTTTCATTGAAGTCCCATTTTCCCCCCTGAAAGATTATACTCAGTTTTGTTGGGTAGGTGATTTTTGGTTGTAATGCCAATTCCTATATCCTATAGAATATCATATCCCATGCCCCCTGATCCTTTAATGTAGAAGCTGATAGATCTTGGGTTATTCTGACTGTAGCTCCATAGTACTCACATTGTTTCTCCTTGACCTGGAGCTCTGGAATTTGGCTATAATATTCCTGGAAGTTTTCATTTTGGGACTTCTTTCAGGAGATGATTGGTGGATAATTTCAATTTCTATTTTACCTTCTTCTTCTAGAATATCAGGGCATTTTTTCCCTGACAATATCTTGGAATATGATGTCTAAGCTCTTTTTTCTTTTTTTGATCATGGTTTTTAGGTAGTCTAATAATTTTCAAATTATCTCTCCTGGATCTATTTTCCAGGTCAGCTGTTTTTCCCAGGAGATATTTCACATTACCCTCTATTTTTTTTTATTCATTTGTATTTATTTTATTGTGTCTTGATTTCTTATAAAGTCATTAGCTTCTATTTGCTCTATCCTAACTCCTAAGCAATGATTTTCTTCAGAGAGCTTTTGTACCTCCTTTTCCATTTCGCCAATTTGGGTTTTCAAGCTGTTGACTTTTTTTTTTAAGACCATCCTGCATCACTCTCATTTCTCTTTCTATCTTTTCCTCTACATCTCTTACTTTACCATCAAAGTCCTTTTTCAGCACCTCCATAGCCTGAGACCAATTCATATTTTTCTTGGAAGCTTTGGATGTAGGAGCTTTGACTTTGATAACTTCTTCTAAGGGTGTATTTTGGTCTACCTTGTCACCAAAGAAACTTTCGATTGTCCACTGCTTTTTCTGCCTTCTCATCTTGCCTTCCTATTTCTTGGCTTTTAACTCCTCCTTAAAGTCAAGCACTGCTTCCAGGACACACTGTCCCAAGGTTCATGGGGTCCCAGGTGGTATGATTTAAGGAGAAGCTCATTCCCAGCCTGCCTGGCCTAAAATTAACCATGGGCTTGCTTGCTCTTTAACCTGGAAGCAGACATCTGATTGAAATCTTATTCTCTGTAGTCAGAAGCTTGGTGTGCCTGTGCCCTTCCCCCATTGGGCCACTGCCACTCAAATCCACTTCCTGACCAACACAGTAGCCCTCCACCTCTGCTCCAGCAGAGACCTCTACTATTTCACCCTGTCCAACTGTTAGACCCCCTCACTGGTCAGTGAGCCATTCTCTGAAGTAGCTGCTAATGCTGATGATTCAGAGGCTCTGGAGGTGCAGCTTTCCTGAGGCTGGATCTGAACCTGCTCCTCTCTCACCCTGGTATAGCCAATCTTTCCTAGAACCCTTTTAAGCTGTCTTTGCCTGGAAAACGATTTAACTCTACTTTTGTGGGTTCTGCTGCTCTAAGAATTTTCTTATGGAATTTTTTTGAAGGTATGTGGATGGATAGTATGAGGAGCTTGCAAAGTTACAGCCTTTCCTCTGCCATCTTGCCTCCACCCTCCCCTAGTCTGTTTCATAGGAATGGGTGCAGTATTTTATCAAAGACCTTTTCTGTGTCTTTAGAGATAGTCATATGATTTCTATTGGTTTTGTTATTTATATGGTCAATTTTGCTAATAGTTTTCCTAATATTGATCCAGCCCTGCATTTCTGGTATAAATTTCACCTGGTGATAATGTATGATCCTTGTGATATATTGCTATAATCTTTTTTTGCTAGCATTTCATTTTAATTTTTTTGCATTGATGTTTATTAGTATATATGTATATATATATATATAGTATATAGTATATATAATATACATAGATTAGTCTATAATTTTCTTTCTCTGTTTTGGCTTTTCCTGGTTTGAGTAGCAACCCCATATTTGTCTGATAAAGGGAATTTGGTAGGACTCCTTCTTCACTTATTTTCTCAAGTAAATTTTACAGTGTTGGATTAATTATCAGTTAAATGTTTGGTGGAATTCACTTATGAATCCATTGGGTCCTGAGGATTTTTCTTAGGAAGTTCATTGATGGCTTATTCCCTTTCTTTTTTCTAAATTAGGGTTATTTAAATTTTTTTTCATGTTAATCTGGGTAATTAATATTTTTGTAGATATTCATCCATTTCATTTATATTTTCAAATTTCTAGGCATATAACTGAGTAAATAATGTTCCCAAAAATTGTCTTAATTTTCTCTTCATTAGTGGTGAGTTCACCCCTTTAATTTTTGATATTAGTAATTGTAATTTGTTTTTCTTCTTTCCTTATTTTGTTAAATTTAACCAATTGTTTAGTTTATTTTTTATACAACCAGCTTCTAGTTTTATTTATGAATTCAATGGTTTTCTTTCTTTCAGTTTTATTAATCTCTCCTTTGATTTTCATGATTTCCAATTTGGTGTTTAGTTGGGGATTTTTAATTTGTAATAAATTTTCCCCTAAGTTCCCCTTTGGTTGCATCCCATAAATTTTGGTGTGTTGTCCCATCATTGTCATCTTCTTTAATGAAATCATTGATTGTTTCTAAGATTTGTTCTTTGACCCACTTGTGTTTTAGGATCAGATAATTTAATTTCCAATTGGTTTTTAATCTTTCTTTCAATTGTCCCTTATTGAATATAATTTTTTTGCTTTATGATATGAAAATGATGTATTTACTATTTCTGCATCTGATGGTAAGTTTTTTCTACCCTAATACTTGGTCAATTTTTGTGTAAGTCCCATGTGCTGCTGAGAAGAATGTATATTCCTTTTTATTCCAATTCATTTTTCTCCAGAAATATAGCATATCTAACTTTTCAAGAATTTTATTCATTTCCTTATCTTACTTCTTGTTTATTTTTTGGTTAGATTTCTCCAGTTCTGAGAGGGGAAGTTTAAGGTCCCCCATTAGGATAGTTTTATTATCTATTTCCTCCTGTTACTCATTCAACAACTCCTTCAAAAATTTAGATGCTATACCATTTGATGCATATATGTTAAGTATTGATATGACTCCAGTGGCCATGGTACCTTTCAGCAAGATATAGTTTCCTTCTTCTTTTTCTTTTGCTTTGTCTAAAATCACAATTGCTACCCCTGCTTTCTTTGCTCCATCTGAAGCATAATAGATTCTGTCCCATCCCCTTACATTTACCCTGTATGTATCTCTCTGCTTCAAATGCGACATTGTAAACAGGCTTCTGTTTAATGGGTGAGTTCATCCCATTGACATTTATGGTTATTATGGCTATTTCCCTCCATGCTATTTTTCAACTATTTATCCACCCGCCTCTATTGCCCCCACCCTTTCCCTCCTTACAAGTGTTTTATTTATGATCACCACCTTCCTCATTCCCTTTCTATTATCCCCATCCCTTTTTTTAACTTTCTTATATTGGAAGATATATTTCTATTTCCAACTGAGTGTGTTTGTTACTCACTCTTTGAGCCACCTTTGATAGGAGTAATGTTTAATCTTTATCTGCCACCACCACCAACTCCCAGTCTTCCCCACTAGCATAGCAGGAGAAAGAGCTGATCCTACATTATAGGCAAAGGAACACCACACTCCAAACTGACTTTTTTCTTCCTCCATCAAGGGACATGTGCAGGAAGAGATGAAAGGCCCAAGGTCAAGGAAAAGTTACTCCTTGATATACTGGAAGTTTTCCCACATGAGTAATCTCCTAACCATCTGGTAGGAGATTAGGTTGGAAACAGAAGGTAGGAGTTGTCTTATACTAACCCAGATGGAAGATAATCCAATCAAGATCCTTTCTGCCATTCCTCAGGGGAAATTTGTGCAGGAGATATAAGGTACATAGTTAAAAGAAGGTCTTGCTTCTCTTCTCACTTAGGAAGACCTAGACTGCCTGTACAGAGGGAAGTTACTTTGGAGCATAAGGAAGTTATTGCCACCATCCCTCAGGGAATGTGCAGGAGATGGAGGACAGGCTCATCTTACTTTTCTCAGGTTACTATATCAAGTCACTACGCTAGGGTCAGAAATGGAATCAGGAGCTGAATGGAAAGCAGATGCAGCAAACAGGCAGGTATTGAGATAAGCTCCAGAGAAGAATGAGGTCCATATACTAAGGAACAACACGAACCCTTATCATCATGACAGCTAGTATTTCTATAGCACCTACTATGTGTAAGACACTGTGCTAAACCCTTCACAAATATTATCTCATTTGGTCTTCTCCATTTAAATCAATTGAGAAAATCTGATATTAACTGATTTTTGTAAAATCATACAACTACAGGCATACCTTCGAGGTGTGGATTCTGTTCCAGACCACTACAATAAAGCAAATGTCACAATAAAGTGTGTCACATGAATTTTTTGGTTTCAAAATGCATATAAAAGTCATGGTTTCTATATAGTCTATCAAGTTTTCAATAGTACTGTCTAAAAAGGAATTAAATTAATTTAAAAATACTTTATTGCTACAAAATACTAACCATCATCTAAGCCTTCAGTGAGTCATAATATGTTTTGCTGGTGGAGAGTCTTGCATAAATGTTGACAGCTGCTGGTTGCTTAAGGTGAGGTGTTTGTGGGAATTTCTTAAAATAAGACAACAATGAAGTCTGCTGCATAGATTCACTCTTGCTTTTACTTGAACAGTTAGAGGCCATTGTAGGATTATAAAATAGCCTAATTTCAATATTGCTGTGTCTCCCAGTGTAGGGAGGCCTGGAAGGGGGGTTGGGGAGAGAGAGAGAGACAGAGAAAGAGAGAGAGAGAGAGAGAGAGAGAGAGAGAGAGAGAGAGAGAGAGACAGAGAGAGACAGAGAGAGAGAGAGAGATGGAGTAAGGCCAGTCCATTGAGCAGTCAGAATTCATATAACATCAATTGCTTAAGTACATGGTCTTATATGGGCAAAGTCCAGAGTGCTCAAAAACAATTACAATAGTAACAATAAAGATCATTGATCACAGATCACAATAACAGATATAATAAGAATAAAATGTTTGAAATATTGTGACAATTACAAAAAATGTTACACAGAGACATAATGTGAGCACATGTTGTTGGAAAACAGTGCCAAAAGACTTTCTCAATTCAGTATTGCCACAAAACTTCACTTTGTTAAAAAAAAAAAGAAAGAAAACAAAAGACAATACATGTGAAGTGCAATAAATTGAGGTATGACTGTAGTTAGTGTTTGATACTGGATTTGAAATAGGATCTTCTTGACTGTAGGTCCAACTCTCTTTTCACAGTTTTCAACCTTGGTATTTATTCTAAAAAGAATAAGAAGTCTCACAATCCACATTCATAAGTTGAAATATGGTGAGGGGTGGAAAATAGAGAAAAATCTATGTCTTGGGGAGGATGGAGGGGGAAGGGAGAAAAATTTGCAACTCAAAATCTTATAAAAAAACAAATGTTGAAAACTATCTTTACATATATTTGGAAAAAAATAGTAATAATATCTGAAAAAACAGAGCAAAACAACAACAACAACAACAACAAAGAAAATAGAACCAAAAAAGTACCTGAATCCCTTAAGCATCTGGCTGCAATCCAAGAATTTTTGTTTCTTTACCTGATTCATATGTGCAGGTAAACATCAAAATGTCTAATTTATCTGATTCTGTACATGTCTTGACATTAACTGGTCATGTTTTATCAATTTTAGGTGCTAAAGTGCAATAATGTGTCCCTTTACTATTAGAGGTTTCAAATGACCAGGACCTAGAATACCCAGGTGAAGGCAAGTTAGATGATGTAGAATCAATCAACATCATTTATCTTTATTACAAAGTTTAGTAGAAAGAGATAAAAATAAAAATTTCTTTTAAACCATATAAAATGCTTGGGAGTCTAGCTTTCAAGATAAAAACAGGAATTATATGAACACAATGGCAAAACATTTTTTCATTCAAATAAAATCCTATCTAAACACTTGGGAAAATATAAATTTTTCATGGGGGGACTTCCAGGGTAGAGCCAAGACAGCAGAGGAAAGGCAGTGAGCCCTGGAACTCATGACATGATCGCTCCAAAAAACATCCAAATAAGGCCATAGGAAAATGCCTGGAGCAGCAAAACTCACAGAAGAATGTGCTGAAATCATCTTCTAACCAAGAACAGCCTGGAAGGTCAGAAGAATTGAGCTGCTGTGCTGATACATGAGTTGAGCCCAACCCCACAGTCACCCTGACACAGATCCAGTCCCAGTAAGGTCTCACCAGAGGAGGAGATCCCCAGAGCCTCTGAAACAGCTGAAGCACCAGTGTCATCTGGAACTAACTCACAGTCTGGTGAGAGGGCTGAACCCTGGGCAGGGGGGAGACTACAGGGGTCTATGCTGGTGCTGAGGCAGAACTTGGATTTTTCACCCCTGCTGAGAACCGGGAGATAGGCTTGAGTAGCAGTGGCCCAGGTTGGGGAGGGGCACAGGCTCATTGGCGCTAACAACCACAACACACAAAGCTGCTTGATTAGCAAGTTGGCCTGGGGTCATCTAGGGTCAGGGAAAGTTTCTTCAGTAATGAGAAAGACTGAGGTGCACGCTCAGAGGAAGATGTCAACATCAGGGCCCCTATATATAAAGCTTCCAAGAAAAATATGAATTGGTCTCAGGCCATAGAGGCACTCAAAAAGGACTTTGAAGATAAAGTTAGAGAGGTAGAGGAAAAAATGGAAAGAGAAATGAGGGTGATGCAGGAAAGACATGAGAAAAAAGTCAACAGCTTGAAAAGTCAAATGGGCCAAATGGAAAAGGAGGTACAAAAGCTCTCTGATGAAAATAATTGCCTAAGAATGAGAATTGAACAAATGGAAGCCAATGAATAAAAAATAGAGGGCAATGTGAAATATCTTCTGGGAAAAACTGCTGACCTGGAAAATAGATCCAGGAGAGATAATTTGAAAATTATTGGTCTACCTGAAAACCATGATCAAGGAAAGAGCTTAGACATCATCTTCCAAGATATTCTCAGGGAAAATTGCCCTGAAATTCTAGAAGCAGAAGCTAAAATACAAATTGAAAGAATCCACTGATTACCTCCAGAAAAAAATCCCAAAAGGAAAACTCCTAGGATTATTATAGCAAAATGCCAGAGCTCTCAGGTCAAGGAGAAAATATTGCAAGCTGCCAAAAAGAAAGAATTCAAGTACTGTGGAGCCCCAGTGAGTATAGCACAAGATCTAGCAGCTTCTACATTAAACCAGCAGAGGGCATGGAATATGATATTCCAGAGGGCAAAGGAAATGGGATTACAACCAAGAATAACCTACCCAGCAAAATTCATCATAATTTTTCAGCAGGAAAAATGGGACTTTAATGAAAAAGAAGACTTTCAGATATTTGTGATGAAAAGACCTGAACTGAATGGCAAATTTGACTTTAAAATACAAGACCCTAGAGAACCATAAAAAATTGGAGCGGCAGGACATACTTGGGGTTGTACAGTGGGTGACTGTCTTGTGTCTGAGTATGTGGAGTAATCTATTTAATCTGGGCAGTAACCCCAATTGCCCTGCAAAAAAGGAAAAAAGAAAGTATATATAGACCTATATCTTATACCACATGTCCAGATAAGTCAAAATGAGTACATGATTTAAATATAAAGGAAAATACCATAAGTAAATTAGGAAAGGAAAGAATAATTTGCTAGTCACATCTATGGAGAAGAGGAGAATTTAATAGCAAACAAATGAAAGAGAGCATTATGAAATGTAAAGTGAATAATTCTGATAACATTTTTTTAAGTTTTTGCACAAACAAAACTGATGCAACCAAGATTAGAAGGAAAACAGAAACCTAGGAAACAAATTTTACAGCAAGTGTATCTGACAAAGGCCTCATTTCTCAAATATATAAAGAAATGTTTAAAACTGATAACGATAAAAGTCCTTCATCAATTGATAAATGTCAAACGTTATAAACAGGCAGTTTTCAGATAAAAAATAAAACTTATCCATAGATATAAAATGCTCTAAATCAGTATTGATTAGAAAAATGCAAATTAAAACAACTCAGAAGTACCATCTCACATCTATCAGATTGACTAATATGACAGAAAAGTAAAATAATATATGCTGGAGGGAATGGCAGAACATTGGAACACTAATGCTTTGTTGAAGGAGTTGTGAATTGATTCAGCCATTCTGGAGAGCAATTTGGAACTATGCCCAAAGGTGTAATCAAACTGTGTATGCCTTTTGATTTAGCAACTACTAGGTATATTTCCCAAAGATATAAAAAAGGAAAAGGAAGTATTTTTATAAAAAATATTAATAACAGCTCATTTTGGCAAGAGCAAAATATTGGAAATTGATGGGATTTCCATCAATTAGGGAATAGTTGAACAATATGTGTATATTAAGGTAATGGAATACTACTGTGCAGTAAGGAATGTTGAGCAGAATGATTTCAGAATATAACCTGGAAAGATTTACAGGAACTGATACAAAGTGAAGTGAGCAGGATCAAGAAAATATTGTACACAAGTAACAGCAATTCTGCATAGTGATCAACTGTTAATGACTTACCCACTCTCAGCAATAAAATGATCCAAGACAATACCAAAGGATTTATTATGAAAAATGCTATCCACCTCCAGAGAAAGAACCAATGTAGTCTGAATGCAGATCAAAGCATATTATTTTTCATTCTATTATTTTTGTGTTTTTCATTATATCTGTTTCTTCTTTGACAACATGACTGATATAGTAATATGTTTTGCATGATTGAACATGTATAACTTATATCACCTTGCTTACCATCTCAAGGATGGGGTAGGGAGTGAGGCAGAAAATTTGGAACTCAATTCTTTTTAAATGTTAAAATTATCCTTATATATAATTGTAGAAAATAAAATATTATTTTTAAAAAGCAATGAGAGGTCGAGGGGGAGAAAGAAGGGGGAAGGAGGGATGGAGGGAAGCAGGGAGAGGGTGATTGATACATACATGCAGACATACGAGCCCAAAAAAACTTATGTATAATTTGTATGCAAATACAAGGTAATGAAATTATTGAGGTGATAGAGATGGAGATATAGATTTATATGTCCACATACATAGGTGGATATGTATGCATATATATGGAGATACATATGTGTGTATTGTGTAGATACATGCATAGATAGATTCATATTATTGTATGTACATACAGCATATGTACATAAAATTTAATAGCATACTATTACTCAGACTTTAGAGACAGCATATATACATACACGTGTGAATGTAGCTATTTATATATGTACATAATTAAATTATATGAATATAATGACTATTTGCATTTATATAAAATTTGTGTGTATGATAGAATACATAATTACATAGAAATAAGATTATATATACATATGTGTGTGCCTGTGTATGTATTCATGTAGATTTTTCCTCTAGTTTCAAGTAATAACTAAATTACCACCTCCTTCTTAAATTCTTTCATGATTTTCTTAGCTGTTGGTACCTTCTCCCTTCCAATTGCCTTGTATTACATACAAACTAAATATAAACTAAAAAAAAAATACTCAGAGGGATGTATACACATACACACATGTGTCCTTTTATATGTATAAGTATATATGTATGTGTATATATATATATACACACACATATACATGTGTATACATGTGTGAGTTGTATATAAATTATATCTATGTGTGTTTTATGTGTGCACACATACATATATATGTCTAGGTAAACTATAGGAAAACCCTAGGAAAGTAATGAGGTTAGAAGATTGAGTTTAATTTTTCTTACCAAATTAATCACCAAAGACCCAGGACAAATTATACATGAATATATTGAAAGAAAATTTCAAGCTGAAAGTTGCTACACTGCTGTAAGCAGTCTCCAAGGAAACCTTGCCGGTTGGGGAGTAACTGCTGAAGTGGACACAGACACATTTTGCACCAGTCTTCAAAAGGATTCCGAAGGGTGATAATTGAATCTATTGGTCAGTGAACCTGAAATTGATTCCTAGATAAAAACGAACAAATAAAAAAGAAAAAAAAATACTTTGACTGAATATTGAAGGAAAAAGTTTATGAATATTTAGAAAATCTAACACCAACATAGATTAAGTGCCTTCCTTCTCCTGAGGATGTCCATCTTATTCTCTATATATCTTATCTTTTTCATAATTATTTTTGCAGATTGTCTCCCTCATCAGACTCAGAGATCGTTGAGAGTAGAAACTGTTTTGACCTTTTATTATATCTCCAGTGCTTCTCATGGAGTTTTGCACATAGTAGGCATTTAGTATATATTGATGACTGTTCCTTTAATTGAGGATAAGTCATGCCAGCCTAATTTATTTTTGTTTTTGAAAGGGTTACTACAGTAGTGGATTAAGTAGACTGGGATTTGGATGAAAACATAGATTGGCATGCTTATCAAATCTGCGGATGACAAGCTAGCAGGGATAGTGAATACACTGGCAGACAGAATCCATTTCCAAACAAGATTCTGACAGGCTGGAATGATGAGCAAAATATAATGAATGAGATTGCAGTTAATACCAATAAATATAAAGTTGTCTATTTAGGTTTTTAAAAAAATCAATGGGACAATAACTGAATGAGGAAGATGTGCTTAGAAAATAGTTGGTGTGGGGTAGCTAGGTAACACAGTGGATAGAGCACCGGCCCTTGATTCAGGAAGACAGGAGTTCAAATCCGACCTCAGAGACTTGGCACTTACTAGCTGTGTGACCCTGGACAAGTCACTTAACCCTCATTGCCCTGCAAAAAAAAAAATAGTTGATGTGTGTGTGGGTATCTATGCATGTATCTGTGTTTGTATGTATGTATGAAAAGTTGTGGAATTAGGTAAATGACAACTTCAATGTGAGTCTTCTATGTGACATGTAGGCAAAAAGCTATTGTGGTCTTTGGTTCAATGAATAAAAGCATACTATGCAGAATAAGAAAGTCATGGATTCTGTCATACTCAACCCTTGTCAGACTATATCTAGAGTGCATATTCACTTCTGGACATGACATTTTAAGAGGCCTGTTGACAAAATGTAACAGGTCTAAGGGAGAGTAATCAGCATGTGAGAGGTTTTCAAACCTTGTCTTATAAGGATTTGATTAACAGAACCCAACTTGTTTAGGATGGAAAGACAATGGCTTAGAGTTGACATGCCTGTAGTGGTCAAATATTTTTTTAAAAATTCTTATTTTTTAAAAATTATATTGTTTTCTATTTTCTTTTTAGCCTGACTTTTGAAAATGTGTGTGGTTTTAGGAAGATCATGTAGCATCTTTCAATTTCAGTTTTTTCACTTTGCATAATAGATTTCATCTTACATCTATCTAGGAGAGTTGGATTGTTACTTGTTAAGAATGCTATAGAAGAGATTCTTTGTCAGATATTTGTTGAACTAAGTAACTTTAGAGGTGTGGGGACCAATTTTTAATTGGGGAGTGTTAGTTAAGTGGCTCGCCACAATATTGGGGTAAGGACGGAGACTGGCAGCCTCCCTCAAAACAGAACAGGATTTATTTGAACAAGAACAAACTTAAAACACACACACACACAAACAGAATCAGTAGGATCAAGGAAAAGGAAATAAAATGGGGAAAGGGAAATTATATTGTAACGATTGGAATGATGCCACCTGCTGGATACTTACTGTAGAGGAGTTCTGCCCATGAAGGGAAGGTCTTTGAGGGCAAGACCAGGAGTCAGGAAGTGACGCGAGCTAGTGGGAGGAGGAAGGAAGAGACTGGCGCTCAGTCTCGCTCCTCTTTCCTGAGGACGCTGGTGGAGAGCGGAGCTAGAAATGTGCTCTCCCTTTAATAGATAGAAATCTAGGCCTTTCTCTCTCTCTTTACCAAATTCTTATTCTCCTTAATAAATGCTTAAAAGTCTAACTCTTGCTAAAGCTTATAATTTATTGGCGACCACTCATTAGATATTTTAGACAGTTTAGCTAGAATTTTAACCCTTAACAGATGGCTGACCACGAAGAGGAAAGCTAACCCTCAGTCTTCTTCTGATCTGCTGGTTGGGTAAGAAATTTCCCCTCCCTCTCCCTTTAACTGCTAAGTACTGGTGTACTGGCTGTGTTTTTCCTTTGAATTTTTTCGAATGGACCTTTTAAACTCCCTAATTATCCTATTTTTGATTTTGGTCTGTTTAACCAGACAAATGGGAGATAAGATCATGTTAATGCTTTGTTTTTGTGGATTTTCTATTTTTCTTTTTATTTTTGTTAAAAGAGCCAGCAACTTACTCACACAAGGAAATATCTCTCCCTCTCCCAACCATGCTTTTTCAGAGAAACCTGAAGAGATTCCTGCTGCTTTTCCCAGTTCCAACACTAATTGTTGCTCTAATTTTGCATGCCTGGAGGCAATGACCCACCCTCTAGAAGCTTTTAATCCCCTAGCACCTGGAGGCAAAGTGGGGGAAGAGGAATCCAGGCCTGAGTTCAAAATCAAGTCTGATTCAAATTGCTCTGGTCCCTCCCCTCCTCTCCAGACCCCACCCTCTACTCCTCCTATGGCCAAGCCCATAGCTTCCCCTGCCTGGGAAGTCCAGAGATCTGATGCGCATGCTCAACTTTCTCTAACTACATTTGCAGCTTCAGGCTCAGCCCTTCCCCAGCCTGGCTGTGCTTCTGAGACAACCTTAGAAAGCCCTTTAAATTCCAGATATACTCCTTTTGTTCATAATTTTGCTAACCTGCTTTTGTCTTTAATTAGTAATCTTATAAAGCATTTGTATGGTGAAAAGCCCGACAGACAATATAGAGGGGTTAAAGAAGAAAAACTTAAGCTGAATAAGAATGACAATCATCAACATAGTTCAAGACTCTGCTTTTGCCATGGAAGGGTATATATTTTACAGAAATGTAGAAGTAAGCAGCAAGGTATTGATATGAGTATTGGGGATTTTAGATATCGGAATCAAGAGTGTTCTGAATTCACTCAGATTATTAATGTCAGTTCAGAGGTTACATAGGATTTCTATGCTATTACATATACATTTTGGAATTAATGGTATAGGTTTATTTTCATAGAGATTTTAATGCTTTTGAGATTGTGTCTTATACTTAGTTTCTAAAACAAGGAGAATATTTGTAAAAGCTTTTTATAGTCATGCGATCAAGTTTATATTTTGTAATACTCTTATTAATATTAAGTTCATATTCATTTAGATTTCCCTAGTTTGAATTTCATTGTCTTTTATTATTCCACGTGTATTTTCTTCTATTCATTCATCTATCTAATTTTGAAACATGGTTTTGATTTCATAATACAATGTTAATTCTAGGAGTATTGTGCTCCCATGTTCTGAGTTGTTTGTTTTTGTTATTTTTTCTCAACTGATTATTTGATCAAACTCTTTAAAGCATTTCCCTGGCAAATTGGTTGCCATGGCAAGTGTAAATTGATTCTAGAAGTATTATTTTTGATAAGCATATTCCCAAAAAAAAAAAAAAGAGGGGAACATTTGTAAAAGTTTTCTTTTTTCAAAAAAAAAGTTTTCTTTGAGATTCTGTTGTGCTTTAACTTGTATTTAAATATGTTCTGATTTTTCACAAAGGTAATTGTATACTAAGTACAAAAAAGGGGTATTATTTGAAATTGTTGCATAATTATATATTGTGTTCTGAGTCAAGATGTATTCACATTTTTTGCAATCATTTATTATCCTCAATTTTTAAATCCATATGAGACTTGGATTATGGGAACTTATCATTTAAGACACTAATTACCTTTATTCTGAGTTATCAGATGCCAGTTGGCCAAGGTGCCATCCAATCACAAGAGGAATACATGCAAGAGCAGACACTGAACTGTCACATGAGGGGAGACATGCATGAAGTCAAGGTATGGCCGAGGGAACGGCTTTTGACAAATGTTGAGGTTGGATTCTCTTGGTTTAATATTTTATTTTATTTTTCCCCACAATATTGTACAGATGGCTGGAAGTATTCATCCCACCCATCTCACTTCTACACCTGGCTTCCATGCTCCCTCCTATATGCCTGATGCCATGGACATCTCAGTCCCATGCATCTGATTAAGTCTGACTCAGTTTCTTCCAATATGTTCGGTGGCATGGACATATATTCCATCCACCTATTTTAAGCCTGGCATACTGTATGGGCAGTACATATTGCTCAAGTGTGGGAATGCTCATATCCCATCATTTCTCTGTTCTTTTATGGTAACCCCCATAATTATCTCAGGTGTCATGATAAATACAGTGTTGAATTTGGCCTTGACACCTGTTACCAATTATATTAGATTTTTTAATTTCTCATAATGGCATGAGGATAATTAGGCAGATGATGCAAAAAGTGATGAAACAAAGATAAAAATTATTTTTAAAAATTAATATCGCAGCAATTGTCTTCTCAATTACCCTCCATAAGGGGGGACTATAGTAAGATTATAATTTTAAAGAATGTTTCAATTTTTGTTTTATTATATGTTTCATGTGTAACAACTAAGATTATGAATTCCCTTAGACATGTTTTTGAGAACTTTCATTGTTTGATTTGATTATTGACAAAGCTATTTTAAAGTTGTGTTAAGCTCAATTTTGTAGGAAATTTTCTGGCTGATTACCAGTATCCACACATCAACCCCTGAAAAGACTTCCATTCCACGACTACACCTAGAGGACATCTGAGAAAAGACTTTCAGAGACTTTAAATGAACAGTTTTGATTTGTTGTTTTTGTTGTTTTTTTTCTCTTTCTGTTATAATATACACCATCTGTAACATGTATTCTCTGCAGAGGCCCTCCCTTTGCAAGACTAATGTCAAAGCGTCGGTTCATGAGGACAAAAAAAAAATCGCCCCTCTGGACAAAACTTTCCTCTCTTCCTTTTCTATATTGTTGTTCACATATTATTAGTTAGCAATAGTTATTATATTCTTTTTACTGTTCCGTCAAGGAAACATTTTGTTTCTTGAGGAACAACAGGGGGGACTGTAACGATTGGAATGATGCCACCTGCTGGATACTTACTGTAGAGGAGTTCTGCCCATGAAGGGAAGGTCTTTGAGGGCAAGACCAGGAGTCAGGAAGTGACGCGAGCTAGTGGGAGGAGGAAGGAAGAGACTGGCGCTCAGTCTCGCTCCTCTTTCCTGAGGACGCTGGTGGAGAGCGGAGCTAGAAATGTGCTCTCCCTTTAATAGATAGAAATCTAGGCCTTTCTCTCTCTCTTTACCAAATTCTTATTCTCCTTAATAAATGCTTAAAAGTCTAACTCTTGCTAAAGCTTATAATTTATTGGCGACCACTCATTAGATATTTTAGACAGTTTAGCTAGAATTTTAACCCTTAACAATATAACCTTAAAAGGTACCACTGTCCAGGAATCAGCTGAGAATATACAGCAGACCTCCTGTTGTTCCAACATCCTGCTAGAATGCCCAATTCTTCTCCCCCAATCCCAGAAAAAACCCACACAGCCCCAGTGAATGGGATGGCTGCTCTGACAGTCACATGACTCCCCTCACTAGGCTTCCAATCATTATAATTTTGCCAGGTCCATGTAGGTGACGGGCGAGTGGTGATGGCATGAGGTGCCAGCACCATGGCAACGGCTACAAGCAGTGGGTGGAGCACCATGCAGTTTGCGGAGCCCCAGGCCAGTGCATGCTGAGGCATAAAAACCTCAAATAACAATTAATTCTTTACAGAGGTTATGTGAGCCTATAAAGTCAATTGCTTTAGTCTGGTGATTTATTATGTATTGGAGGAATAACTGTACACCTCTTACAGGAATAAGCACTGACCCATATGGACAATTCATAGAGCAAAATTGGAATACTGATATACAAATAAGATGTCTTTGTCTTTAATTTTCATTGAACACATTCTGTGGGAGGATCTTTTTTTGGCCATTCTGAATTCTTTTCCTGCCCCTCCATAGGCATCTAGAAGGAATCAACACATATGTTTAGTTGTTAATATTTTTTTCCAGGTTGGAGGATATTACATGTGGCCTGGAGTTGGGAAGATCTAGGTTCAAATCTGCCCTCATGCACTTAATAGATTTGTAATTGTGTCATGTCACTGAAATACCATATGATATAGTTTCTTCAATTTTAAAGTGGGGGGGTGGCAGCTAGGTGGCGCAGTGGATAGAGCACTGGCCCTGGAGTCAGGAGTACCTGAGTTCAAATCTGGCCTCAGACACTTAACACTAGCTGTGTGACCCTGGGCAAGTCACTTAACCCCAATTGCCTCACTAAAAAAAACAAAACAAAAAAACCCAACAAAAAAACAATTTTAAAGTGGGGATAATAATGACACCTACCTCTTAGAGCTGTTATGAGGATCAAAAGAAATAATAATTGTCAATTGTTAATAAGTACCTGGCACATAATAGACACTTTCTTCTTGCTCTGCCTTTCTAAAGGCAAGAACTTACCATAGCTATATCAAGTAGCTGATTATCGACTTTAAAAACAACTGCATATTAGCGTATGAGAATATTCTTTACTAGGCAATATGAATAGAAAGACAACAACACTTCCTGCCTGGAGTTTACATTCTATGGCATAAATACATTTACATTGATAAATCAGTGCAAAAGAATTTGAACAAAGAAGCATTAAAAATAAAAATGTCAAAAAAAAAAAGCGCTTAATGTAGATTGTGACACAACATGAAAGGTAGCTAATTGCCCTCTAGAAAGCAGGGGTGAGGTGGACTTGTATTTTAGACATGTGGAGAATTGTATGAAGGCATGGAACTAGGAAAAGTAATGCTAATTTTTGGAAACAATGCAGGAAAGTGTTATATGGTTTATACCTGTGCTTTAGAAGGATCTTTTTTCTTTTTTTATATATAATAATAAATTTATTTAGAATTTTCCCCAAGTTACATGTAAAACAAATTTTCACATTGATTTTTTAAAATTTTGTGTTCCAATTTTTCTTTCTTTGTTCCTTTCCAACCTTTCCTAAGAAACCAAGCAATTCAATATAATCTATAGATGTGTAGTCATGCAAAATATCTTAACATTAGTCAGGTTGGGAAAGAAAACAGACAAAATAACTTTAGAAAGAGGAACAAACAAAAAAAATACTTCAACTTGTATTCAGAAACCATCAGTTCTCTGTAGATGGACTGCATTTTTCATAACTCATTCTGATAGCATCCTTCTCATCATTTCTTTCACAGTTACTCTTGCTAACTGTATTACCCTCCATCCTATTCCCTCCCCTTGATATTTGCACTATGTTCTATCTTCTTTCACCCTATCCCTCCTCAAAAGTGTTTTGCTTTTTACTGCCCCTCCCCCAATCTGCCCTCCCTTTCTTCACCTCTCCCCACCTTAGCCCCTTCCCCTTTTTCTCAGGGCAAGCTATATTACTATAGCCACTGGAATGTGTATGTTATTCCCTCTTTAAGCCAATTCTGATTGGAGTAAGGCTCACTCATTTCTCCACTCCTTCCCCATCTTCCCCTCCATTCCATAAGCTTTTCCTTTTATGTGAGCTACTTTGCCCCATTCCACTTCTCCCTTTCCTTTTCTTCCAGTGCATTCCTTTTACCCCTTAACTTTATTTTTAAAATGTCATCATGGGTCAGCTACATGACACAGTGGACAAAGCACCAGCCCTGGAACCAGGGGGCCCTGAGCCTAAATCCGGCCCCAGACATAAGCCATCCTACCCTGCCTACCCCACAAAAAAAAAAAAGAATATGCAATAAATAATTGCTTTACATATATCATTCCTTCATATTCAATTCCCACCTGTCCCTTCTGTCTAAGTATATTCCTTTCAACTATCCTAATACTGAGAAAGTTTTTGAGTTAGAAGTGTCGTCTTCCCATGTAGAAATGTAAAGTTAACTTTTAACATCACTCATGATTTCTTTTTCCTGTTTACCTTTTTATGCTTTTCTAGGGTCTTGTATTTGAAAGTCAAATTTTCTATTCAGTTAAGATATTTTCATCACAAATGCCTGAAAGTCCTCTTTTTTATTGAAGTATCATTTTCCCCCTGAAAGATTATACTCAGTTTTGTTGGGTAGGTGATATTTGGTTGTAATGCCAGTTCCTATGCCCGGTAGAATATCATATCCCATGCCCTCTGATCCTTTAATGTAGAAGCTGATAGATCTTGGGTTATCCAAAGTGTAGCTCCATAATACTCAAACAACCTGCTTGTTCTTTAACCCAGAAGCAGAAATCTGATTCTCTGTGGTTGCAAGCTTGGCGTGCCTCTTCCCCTCCCACGCTGGGCTTTTGCCACTGTAGTCAGCTTCCTGGGCAATACAATAGCACTGAGCCTCAACCCCAGAAGAGACCCCTGTTATTTTCTTTCAGACAACTGCGGGACCCACTCACATGTCCGTGAGCTGAGTTCCAGAAGTAGCCACTGATACTGATGATTCAGGGGCTCTTTAGGTGTGACCTGCATGGGGCTGGATTTGGGCAGCATGGCTGCACTCCTCTCTGCCTGGTACAGCAGACATTCCCTGCAGTCCTTTTAAGGTGTCTTTGACTAGAAAATGATCTCACTCTTTTCTTTTGTGGGTTCTTCTGCTCCAGGAATCATCTTATGGCATTATTTGGAGGTATGTAGACAGATCATGGAGATCTCTGAAAGTTATATTCTTTCCTCTGCCATCTTGCCTCCACCCCTCGAAGGATTATTTTCATAGCTTCTTAGAGGATGCAGTGGAGATATGAAAGTCTGGCCCAAGAGAGATTGTTTAGGAATTGACATCAGTAATCCACGGTAGAGGTGATGAGGGCCAAAAGTTGGATACTGGTCATTTGAGTCAAGGAAGACAGATGGTGACCGCTGTTACAGAAGTAGCAAAGTCTACAGGAAATCTTTCCTGATTACACCAAGGTATTAGTGATTCCTCTCTTCCAAATTTTCATCTATTTATTTTATATTTATTTACATGTATGCATTTGTGTGCATTCCTCCATAAATAGAAGCTCAGCTACTTGAAGAGACTTCTATTTTGTGTTTATGTTTGTATCCCTGATATATAACAGTTCTTTGCATATAATAGGTACATAATAAATACTTGTTTGCTGCTTCTTTGATTGAATATATATGGAATATGAAACAGAATAATATATCTAAGATGATTATGAGATATAAAAACTTAGTGACTGAAAAGATGGTAGTATTCTTTATAGAAATGTCTAGGTTTAGTAAGGATGGGTTTATTCAGATGAGAGATGGGGGCAGTGGGTAGGTGGGGATATGATGTTTAAATCCAATTAATCTTTGAATGTTCTATAGAGTAGTTCTATGGAGGCTACTTGATGCATTTCCCTTTGTCATCTCAGCCTTTCCTATCCCAGATATGTGTGTCATTTTATAAGGACTTTAATAAAAACAATCTATAATTTCCTTGCTAACCCCTCAGCTTTCTTAAAACTTCTGAAAGCAAGATGTTTTGTTTATGTCTAACTAAATCACTTCTATTACAATTTAAGTTAATTTTTTAAAAATACTGACATCCTAGGAGAGATAATTGTTTGCATTGTTCCTCTTACGTAGAAAGCTGACCATTAAGTCACTAATGAAACTTTCTTTCCTTTCTTTATATAGAACAGTTCTAAAGTCTTTAATTTAAGTAATTTATTCAACTCATTCTATAAAATAATTTCTATAGAACTTGTATCTCAATACACTTGTCCCATTTAGGAAGGAAGAGGAAACTGTGTCCCTTCTTCTCCCGCCCTTTCCCTGACCCCCCACCAAAGATAAAGTTTGGGTCAGTCTCAGAGGTATCTAGCCTGACTGCCCCTCTCTTATATGCGACACTGAACCAAGTCGGTGGATAGCTTTTCTGTAGAGTTTTGTAGTTCTCAAAACATTTTTGAGCTCTCTGATCCACTTGACACTTACAAGAAAACTGATCCAAGAAGAGGAAAGTAAAATCTGAAGTTTATTTACTTCCACAAGATCACCCAAATTAGCAATAGCCATGGATTATACCCTAAATTTCTTCATCCAGGGTCCAGTCAAATGTGAGCACCTTGATGACAAATGGAAATTCTATTTAACAGTAACAAGAAAAAAAGACATGTTGTGTCCCCAATGCTTAATAAAATAGTGTACATTACCAGTGTTCATAAGACCAAAGTGATCATAGATATAATAAGATAGCATAAGATCATAGGCTAGAAGGGACCTCAGAGGCCATCAAGGTCAGGGGCTCTTCAACTTTTGTTGTGTCATGAATTCTTGGCAGTCTGATGAAGACTATGGAACGCTTCTCAGAATAACATATTTAAATATGTAAAATAAAATACATAGCATTACAGAAAAATCAATTATAATGAAATACAGTGTGTATATATGTATAAACATGATTATATACACATAAACACACATATGGGAATACTAAATATATTGAAATACATGATGTATGTATACATATATGTTTATATACATACATATATGTATCTATATACATACACATATAAGAACGCATGCTACAAATACATATGTATATGTACACATGTATGTTTATGTGTGTATACCTACACGGTTTTCATATATTTCATACATATATTGCATGTGTGCATGCATGCATGCATATACACATATACACATACATACATGGAAACAAGTAAAGGAGCAAGAAATAACTCAATTCAACAGATAATCTAGCGACTACATGGGTCTGTAGAAAGAGTATTGATTATAGAATCAGAAGACCTAGGTTCAGATTCTACCTCTCAAACATCCTTAGAACCTATGTGATTTTGGTCTAATTGTTCAACCTATATAGGTCAAGTTAACTTAGGACTATGAACTTTTTCTATCATCTATCTATCTATCTATCTATCTATCTATCTATCTATCTATCTATCTATCTATCTATCTATCTATCTATCTATCTATCTAGGTTTTCCTTCCTTCCTTTTTTTTCCTTTCTTGCTTCCTTTTTCCTTCCTTCCTTCCTTCATTTCTTATGTCATGTAAGGAGATGGTACAAAGAAAAGAAAGTATAGAGATATTTTATGTACATGTATACACACAAGGATACATGAACATATATGTGTTCGTATATGTATTTGTATATGTTTATAATACTATTTTAATATAAATAGTTTCTTTTCCCCCCTTTTATTACAACTAGAGAGAAAGATAGATGCAATAGTTTCAAATTAAGAACCATTGATTGGGGCAGCTAGGTGGTGCAGTGGATAGAGCACTGGCCCTGGATTCAGGAGGACCTGAGTTCAAATCCAACCTCAGACACTTGACACTAACTAGCTGTGTGACCCTAGGCAAGTCACTTAACCCCAATTGCCTCGCCAAAAAAAAAGAGTCATTATTCCAGGTCAGTCCACTCATGTAATATGTGAAGAAGCTGTGAAGCAGCTAGGTCAAATAATTGGTTCAAGGTCACACTGTTAGTAAGCAAGCAGAAGTGGTAGGATTTGACACCAGGTCCTCTGACTCCCAAGCTTTTACTCTTTGTTAGAGGACCATGCACACATTAGCTTTTCTATTCAATTGAGAGACCTCTTATGGTGCTACTTTTTTTTCAAGTCATAACATGCCAGTTCACTGTGCCCAGGGAAATATAGAGATTAGAAGGTGGGAGAAGGAAAAAAAAAAGATGAAGGAATAAAAGGCTTCTTTGAGTTTATTCAATTCTATCTTTGACCTACATGAACAATGATTAGGCTCAAAATATGTTTAGATTGCTGCCCTTAGGAATGCTTCTCTTCATATTTGTCTGATATAGCTACCCAAAATCTATTGTAAAAAATGAATTCCATCCTGACCGGATGACTTCAGTCTCAAATTATATTAGATAAAATTGCTGTTATATTCTAGTCACACATGCTAGTTACTCCTCATTCATCCAGGAATTTTCTTGTTTTTGTAGGGTTTTTTTTTGGTTGTTGTTTGTTTTGTTTTGTGTTTGCCTTTGGGGGTCTTATATTTTTCCTTTTTACTATGGTCCATGAGCTCCATACAGCCTATATTTTTTTACCACTTGGAGCACCTTGAGTCAATTTCTCATTCTACCCTTCAACTTAAAACATGAATATGGGTTCTAAATTAAAGAGCCTAAATTCAAATCCAACTTTGGACCATTAAGACTAATGTGACTTTAAGCAAGTTTCTTAAATTCCCTGCACCTCACTTTCCTCATCAGTAACATAAGGTGTTTAGGCTAGATTCACTCTGAGGTCTCTTCCATCATTAGATTAATGACCTTACATTCTAAAGATAATTTGAGTGCCATAGTAAAGTGTCATTATCCTTTTAGTTAACCCTTTCTCTGAAACATCAGTGACAGTTTCCCTTTGTGTGAGACCACAACTCATAACAAATAAATACTAATCATTATGAATTTACTAGTGTGGTGAGTTGTTTCTTTTTCTTCAGTGCTCTAATTCTTCTAGTGGTAGAGTTAAAGATGCTTTGAAGATGGATGACTAATGATGATACTCTTTTGGGTATAACATTACCCTAATGAGAAAGAGATTATTCTTTACACTGAAATAAATCCTGTTCCATGATTAGAAGAAAAATAAAACATTCCCTTTCCTCAAGGAGCTTACATTGTACCGAGGATATTCACCATTTACCCAAGATAAATAAATAATAAAATATCATTTGAAATGGGGAAAAGAAAACTCTAAAAATGAAAGGAATAAAGATGTATGTCTCCCTGAAGGTGACACTTGAGAAGAGACTTTAAGGAAGCTAAGCATTCTGGAAGGAAAGGTGATTGTGATTTAGGCATGGGGAACAACTGTAATAGGGCATTTAAATGTTGGGCAGTTAAAGGTGCTTAGCAGCACAAGTAACCCACAACTAAGGCATAACTATTTCCTGGGATACTGTGCCAGAAAGCATAGACAGCTATCAGAAGAAAGGAAATGCTTGAAAGAATGTATTTATTCATGTACTCCTTGGACAAATCCATGATCAGTTAAGGATCATATTTGTGATCCTAGGGCAATAATAACTGCCTAAGAGGTCTCACCCAGTCCAAGCTGGCACCCTAAAGACATATAAGACACATAGATATGGTTCATTCTTACCCCAAACTCCCATTTTTCCCCAAGGGATGAAGCACAAAAAGATCTGGTTCCAGTCCTTTAGTCAGAATACATGTTAATCATGTGCAATTGAATTTCTTAGACTGCAGACCTAGACCCAAGTCTCTGTCCATAAATGCCAGAGCATTTCCTTCCACTTTATCTTCCTATGGTACTTCAGGAAAAAGACTCTACATTTCCTAACACTAGTTAATCCTCAGTGGTAGCTTTTAGATTTTTATTTTATTTCCCTGGGAATAGAAATCATTAGCAGCTAATCATAAGGCAATAAAAAATCTTCCTCTCTCTCTCCTTTCCCCACATCATCATTTTTTTCAGAGACTTGGAATCAAGAGAAATATTTGACTTTTGTTAGAGTCAAAAAAGGATACTCAGGAGGAGGGAAATAAATGTAATTATTCAGTTACACCCAGCAGACAATCCAACTAGTTAACATAAAGAAGTGACATAGTGGTTAAATATATCCATTACTACTGTGAAGAAAAAAAATACTTGTGAATTGGTCACATGGTATCACTGAGAAGTGCCCTTGGGTGATTCTAACCCAAACTAGTTTTATGACCTTGTGCAAATCATTCACTCTCCTGGCTTCATTTTATTTATCTGTAAAATGTGGTTGGTGTAAGGGAAGGAGAAGAACTATATGATATCTAAGTTGTTTTGGTTTTGCCCAGCTCCAGCATTCTATGAGTCTATATTCAAATCACCCACATTACTAATGGATACTCAATAGTTTTATCATTTGTCTGAAGGATAGTATGTTTTATGAGTCTGTTTCTGTGATGGCAAATACTACCCGAACCTCACAGGTGGATTCAGTAACTAGTACAGGTCACTTGGGTGCCATTTGGGGCATTACTCTTTGACACATACTAAGGCATTCTAATCTTTGGGGCTTTACATGGCAACTGATTCTCTGCAAATACTTAGCAAATAATTAGAGAACAGATAATTTACAGAACAAAATCTGAACCTAAGACATTTTGTAAAAATTTTGTTTTTTATTTGTTTTCCTTTCTGTTGCTTCATTCATTGTACACCTTGTGGTATTTGTTTTCATTTTCAAATGAAAAATCTGAGGTGGAAAAGGGTTAAGTAACTTGTTGCCACAGCTCATTTTTTTTTTAATTTTCTAGATTATTTTGTTTCCTGCCATGCTATTTTAAGGCTAGAGAGTGTTTTGCTTTCTAGCTGGGTCCACTCAAAAGCTTTAACTTTTGACTTAGAATCAAACAGATGGCTTGTTGTGAAATTGAGCCAATCTAGGAGTATTCTATAGTGTTACCTATTTGCTTGATAACACATATAAGATGATTTCTAACATATCAGACATTGGTTGAGTTAACATTTCTCAGGAGAACAGACATCTAGGAGAGGCAATAAAAGAATTCCATTTTTTTTCATATAGCCCCAGAGCTCTTTATAGATCAAGATATTTTTTTCTTCATTCTCTTAATTTATATGCAAAACATTGCATATTTCATTCTTATCGAGGTATAGTTTGGTGCTTTTAAAATCACTTTGATGAATTCACACCCTTCTTGATCTTCCCTTCCAAAGTCTCCTTTTCAGAAAGCATGAATCAATTCTTCTCTGTAGTACAATTAAAAGAATGAATCCTCAGTTATTCTCAATCATTCTCTCCATCTTTTATTGTCATTCCTCATTTCTCTGGTTTATTTCCCCATACTTATGTTTGAGAAAATGGTAGGAACTCTGTTTATGTCTCTTTGTTGAACCATTGCTGGTAAATGATTCCCTGAATTGTATTCCATTCAATTTTTCTTCCTTAGGTTTAGGTGGGAAAACTATAGTTCTAGAAAAAGTTTTGGAGGAGCCAAAATTTCTCTTTGTGTAACCACTTCTTTTTTCATTGTACCTTGTTCTTTTGCCTGCCACTATTATGGTATACCAGTACAGCAAACATGGATACTGCTATAAGGGTGAGGTTCTATTCCTATTCCAACTAAAGAAATGAAAGAATATGCAGATACCTCAATTAAATCAATTGAGAAGTGGGCATGTTAATTTTTTAATTAATAAAGTATTTTATTTTTTCCGTTACATGTAAAGATATTTCTCAACTTTTGTTTATACAAGCTTTACAATTTCAGATTTTTCTCCCTGCCCCCTCCCCTACACAGCAGGTAATCTGATATAGGTTATATATATATTCACATAATAACATTAATCCTATTTCTGCATTAGTCATGTTATAAGAGGAAAAATCAGAGCAATGATGAAAAACATCAAAATAGAAAAAAACAATAGCACCAAAACCAAAAGAAATAGTATGGTTCATTCAGCATCTATACTCCGCAGTTCTTATTTTTTTTCTTGGATTTCGAGATCCTCTTCTATCATGAGTTCCCTGGAATTCTTCTGTACCATTGCACTGGTGAGAAGAATATAGTCCATCACAGTAGATCAACACACAATGTTGATGATACTGTGTACAATGTTCTTCTGGTTCTGCTCATCTCACTCATCATCAGCCCACGCAAGACCCTCCAGTTTTCTCAGAACTCCTCCTGCTCATCATTTCTTACAGCACAGTAGTATTCCATTGTATTCATATACCACAACTTGTCCAGCCATTCCCCAATTGATGGGCACCCCCTCAACTTCCAATTCCTTGCTACCACGTAAAGAGCAGCTATAAATATTTTTGTACATGTGGGTCCCTTTCCCTTTTCCATGATTTCTTTGGGAAAAAGACCCAAAAGTGGTATTGCTGGGTCAAAGGGTATGCACAGCTTTATCGCCCTTTGGGCATAATTTCAAATTGCTCTCCAGAATGGTTGGATCAGTTTACAGCTCCACCAACAATGAATTAGTGTTCCAACTTTCCCACAGCTTCTCCAACATTTATTATTTTCCTTTTTAGTCATTTTATCCAATCTGATAGGTGTCAGGTGGTACCTCAGAGTTGTTTTAATTTGCATCTCTCTAGTCATTAGAGATTTAGAGCATTTTTTCCTATGGGAATAGATAGCTTTGGTTTCTTAATCAGAAAACTGTGTGTTCATATCCTTTGACCATTTCTCAATTGGGGAATGACTTGGATTCTTATAAATTTGATTTAGTTCCCTAGCATGTTAATTTTTAATAAAAGTTGTTGACCTTTTTTAATAAAATCTTGAAAGAAGTGGTTTTTGCTAAGAGAATAAATAATACCTTTTAGACTGATATCTAAAAATAGCAAGTCAATCAAGCCAATCGAGTTATAGTTAAGGTCAATCTCTGAATGATAGCCGACTAAGAGAAGACAGCTTCATGGAGTATGATCTGTAGTGAAAGAGTGAAGTCCTCCTATGGATGTAGTAAAGGCATGAACGTTCAGAATCCAGCAGAAATTTGTACATAAATGGAACTTCAGGAGTTTTATGAAAGAAAAAATGACTTCTAGTAACTGAGTTGTAATTTGCTCCTCTGCTTTAAGGTTAGGCCCACTTACTCCATAGTTCCTTGATCTATTTGTTTGAAAGTAAGCTCTAGAGGGGCAGCTAGATTGCGCAGTGGATAAGCACCAGTCCTGGATTCAGGAGTACCTGAGTTCAAATCTGGCCTCAGACACTCATCAGCTGTGTGACCCTGGGCAAGTCACTTAACCCCAATCGTCTCACAAAAAATAAATAAATAAATGAATTAAAAAAAAATAAAGAAAGAAAGTAAGCTCTAGACCTTTGGAGGGGATCTTTTTGTAACTACTAGTCTTGCTATGACATCTTGATAAATATATTTGCTAAAAGGCTAATTAAGCTTGCTGATTTTCATTTGGAAGAACATGTGTTGGAACTTGTGAATGATATTACTAGGAATTCAGTCTCTTAGGGTTACCCCCAAGAAACCTGAAGCTATTAGAAGCTTCCCTCTAAAGACCATGCAAACAATATAGTGCTAAACTATTAATTTTGGCATTTCATTTAGTTCTGATTTTTTTTCTTTTCATTCCCTCAGTTGCAGGACAACTTTCCCTGCTCTCCCATTTGCTTTTTGTTTAGATCTCTCCCATTACCACCATTCTTTAAAAGTCATATTTTAATTTAACCAACATTGGTAACAAGAGATAATAAACTTTGTGCTACTTCTTGTATGTGTATTTATGGGTTTGGAGGGATTTGCATTTTTAAAAGGCAGTTTTGAGAGGACAATATAATACAGTTTAATAGTAACTCAACTATTTAGCACAACACTCCAAGATTGTCTTATCTTCATGACCACTTCTAATATGAAAATTATGACCCCATTTTAAATATAACAATAGCTAATATTTAGATAGCATCTTAAAATGGTGAAACACTTTACATATATTCTATAATTTGAATCTCCCAAATCTGACCAGATAAGTACAGCACATATTAGGCAACTTTGGAGATGAGGAAACCATGACTCTGAAATGTTAATTAAGCAATGGTCCTAAGTCAGGCAACTAATGAGTGTTAGTGCTAAGATTTATACTTAGCTTTCCTGGTTCCAAGCCTAATGTTTATCACTCCCTCTCCCCCAACCCCAACCCAGTACATTATCCTTCTTCTCTAAGGAATGAATGTCTTGTAGTCTCATAATCTTAGAGATGGAATGAATATCAATAATCAGAGTTGTATATTCTGAATCTCTCATTTTACAGATGAGGAAAATTAGGGCAACTAAAGAAACTGGACCTTTAATTGATTTGTCTAAGGTTATATAAATTGTGGGGGGAATCAGGATTCAAAACCCAGTCTTCTGACTTCAAATCTAACCTGTTTTTCCCTTCACAACAACGTGCTGCTTCTTATGTTAGAATTTCAATCACAGTTGCTAATAGGTGGGGGAGTCATAGTGCTAAGTTGAGATGTATAAAGAGCACTCTAAATGTCTTCTACACATAAGGTTAGTTTTGAAATGAATTGAAGATCACTACTTATTTAAGCACAGATGTACAAACTGCAATTTTTCATATAGATTGAGCAATTAAGTCATTCTAATATGTTCAATGGCTATCAGCTTTGCCTTCTTCTGGAATAACTTCTCCAGGTTTTGTACAAAGTTGGAAGCCTTCTATCCCTCCTATGTGGAGTTAGATATAACCTTAATAAAGATGCCCTTAGAACTTTTAGTATTACCAAAATGACTATCCAGAATCTTTGAACATTAGAGCACTGGGGACATAAGGTACTCTTTCTTCCACAGCAAGAACAGTTTCTAGAAAGTCTATTTAATCACCTCAAAATGTAGATTGGGTACCCTCATCTCTAACTCCTTGCTATTCAATTTGCAGTCTGAGGGGTTTTGAATAATGATACTTATGCAAATAAAACTTGAATCCACATTGAGAACATTACCTACCAATATACTGGGAAGAAACCATAACTCAGATATTTAAATGAGATTAGGAAAGGTGGGGGTGGAGTGGGGAGGGTAAATCAAGGAACAGAATCTTCAGCTCCTAATCATAAAATATGAACATTCTTTGACCTATTCCCACACTAGATACTTCCACAGAATCAGGAATAGCTCAATGTCTGATGTCAGGAAGGGTTGTGGAAATGCTAGAATCTCTCTCACGATTTTATCTCTTAGATATTGCTTAAATCCTGCAGCTTCTTTACATAATCATAGAGCTTTCCTACTCAATTTGTCATAGGTGTCAACTACTGCTACAGCTTCTCCTGCTATGCTACTACTGTCATCTTCTGGATGCTATGACTTCTTCCTCAGAGGGAGTGTTACTGATATTTCAAGAAGATTCTCCAGGGCAGAGCCAAGATGGCAGAGAGTAGCCAGCAAATTGCGTGAGCTCTCCTTCTGTTCCCTCAAAAAGAACATTTAATCAAGCCTCTAAATGGATTCTGAAACTACAGAACCTGAAAAGAGACAGAGAGACACAGTCTTCAAACCAGAGATAATTTAGAAGACTTCAGGAAAGGTTGGTCTCACTCAGGCAAAGGGGAGGCTCAGCTCACTGCAGCACAGCTTGCAGGAGAGGGTGAGGAAAGTCAGCAGGAAGCTGTGGGACACAGCTGAGCAACTGAGGCTCTTGGATCCTGGCACAACAAGCGGGTGGCACAGCAGAACAGTGGCAAAACCCACCTGCACCAGCCAAGAGATCAGGTTGTCAACTGGAGGGACACTCACAGGACAGGTGCCAGAAGGCCTACTGATCCCAGCGTGCTTGGACAGGAAGCCCAGGGCCATGTCCATTGATCCCAGCAAGGTCTGACAGGAAGTCCAGGGTGGTGACACAGCCCCTATATCCCAGCACAAGAAGCTTTAACCAGAGACCCTGGTGCCCCCAGAGGAGACCTCAACTTTAAAAATAAAATAAAATAAAATAAGTTGCATTATGAGTAAAAAACAAAAAAAGAAATCTCACCATTGAGAGTTTCTATGTTGACAGGGAAGAGGCAAACACAAATTCAGATGAGGACAATATTCCCAAATTGCCTACATGTGAAGCCTCAAAAGGGAAGATGAATTGGTCTCAAGATCAAAAAGCCTTCTGGGAGGAGCTCAAAAAGGATTTTAAAAATCAATTGAGAGAAATGAAAGCAACACAAGAAAATTATAAAAAAAGAATCTGCAGCTTGGAAAAGGAAGCACAAAGATTGACTGAAGAAAACAATGCCTTAAAAAATTCATCTGGCCAAATGGAAAAAAAGGTGCATAATCTCACTGAAGAAAACAATGCCTTAAAAATTAAAATTGGACTGTTGGAAGATAAGGAATCCATGAGACACCAGGAATCAGTCAAGCAGAATCAAAAGAATGAAAAAATAGAAGAAAATGTGAAATATCTCATTGGAAAGACAACTGACCTGGAAAACAGACCCAAGAGAGACAATTTGAGAATCATTGGGCTGCCTGAAAGCCATGATAAGAAAAGGAGTCTGGACACCATATTCCAGGAAATTATTAAGCAGAACTGTCCTGATATTATAGAATCAAAGGATTAAATTATCACTGAAAGAATCCACCAAAAACCTCCTGAAAGTGACAACAAAAGGAAAACTCCAAAGAATATTGTAGCCAAATTTCAGAATTATCAGGTGAAGGAGAAAATACTCCAAACAGCCAGAAAGAAGCAATTTAAATATCATGGAGCCACAGTCAGGATTGCTCAGGACCTAACAGCTTCAACATTTGAGGACCGCAAGGCTTGGAATATGATATTCTGGAAGGCAAAGGAGCTTGGACTGCAGCCAAGAATCTATTACCCAGCAAAACTGAGCATTCTCTTTCAGGGGAAAAGATGGACATTCAATGACACTGAGAACTTTCAAGGTTTACTGAGGAAAAGACCAGAACTGAATAGAATATTCGATTTTAACATACAAGACTCAAGAGAAGTTTAAAAAGGTAAATGGGGGAAAAAAGTTACTCAATTAGGTTAAACTGTTTACATCCCTACATGGGAAGATAATAGTTATAACTCTTGAGATTTGTAAATGTATTTAGGCAGACACAGGGATCATACACAGAGGGTATAAATATAAATTGTCTTTGATGTGATGACATAAAGGAAATTAAGGGGTTAAACAGGGAGCCTAAAGGGAGAAGAGGAAAGGGGAGGTAGAATGGGATGAATTTCATCATATGAAGAGGTGAAAAAAAACCCTATTACAATAGAGGGAAAGAAGGGAGGGGTGAACATTGTTTCAACTCTACTCTCATTAGATTTGATTCAAAGAGGGAATAATACATTCATTTGGATAAAGAAACTTAGCTTGTTCTTTAGGGAAATAAAAGGGGAAGGGGAAGGTGGAGACTGATAGAAGGGAGGGCAAAAGCAAGGGAGAAAAGGGTAAAGAAAAGGGAGGGCAGATTGGGGGAGGCAGGGGTAAGAAGCAAAACGTTGGTGAGGAGGAATAGGGTGAAAGAAGGGGGGAAGTACATAGGGAGTAAATAGAATGGAGGGGGAATAGACAGTAATAATAACTGTGAATGTGAATGGGATGAACTCTGCTGTAAAATGGAAGTGAATTGCAGAGTGGATTCAAAGCCAGAATCCTACAATATGCTTTTTACAAGAAACACATTTGAAGCAGAGAGATACACACAGAGTAAAGGTAAAAGGCTGCAGCAGAATATATTATGCTTCAGCTAAAGTAAAAAAAGCAGGAAAAAAAAAAAAGAACCTGCTTCAGGCCAACATACCTAAGAAGCTATCAGCATACCCTCAACATCTTTGTTAGAAAATCCTTTTGTTTCACAAAAACTTGTAGATAAACCCTTTTATTTTTCTTCTGTAAATTTCTCCTCTTTCTCTAACATTCATTCCAATCTGAGTTACAGATAATGAATTCTTTTCAACTTTCACCAAGTCTCTCTCAGCTAATAACTGGGGTGTACAAATTAATTTGAAGGGGCATTAAGCCTCAAGTAAGTGCTTAGCAACACAAGTGAATACAGGTGAACTGCTGATATTTGCCCTGCATTTTTGAAGTTATGACAAAGGTCCTCCCTTTACATTCTTTCATATGTGTGTGTGTGTGTGTTTGTGTGTGTGTGTGTTTGTGTCTTTAATTTACTCCCTTCAAATCCTACAAGATACATATCTGAAGGAAAATCCCTCCCAGCTTTTGGTGATTTAGGCCTTTTTATTATTCATATGATCTACACTGTCAGGTTAAGAGTTCATATTTATAAAATACTTTATGTTTTTCAGGGTGCTTCCCTCATAGCAACTCTATGAATTTGATATCATTAGTGTTATAGATGAGAAAATGGAAAATCAGAGACATTAAGCAATTTGGGCAAAGTCACACAAGAATATAGCTAGAAACTCATACCAGGTCCCTTGATGCCAAAAAATGAAAAGAAAAGATACATGAATTTCTTCCCTACAATATCTTTGAATTTTGGGGTAAATAAATGTTCTCCAAGAAGATGAGATTTTTATACTGCTTGATTATTGTGGTAAGATAATGGAATTTGGCAGACTGATTGGGATGGGCCACACCTGGGTTGTCCTGAGTGACTTATGCTGCTGATGTCAGCAGGAGAAACCACTTTCCACAGGCAATGTGAAGGAGCTCCCCTTTTGGTCGAGGGAGAGTAAAAGCTCGCTTAGGGGAGCTCAGTCTTCTTTCCAGAGGCACTTTCTTTCTGGTGGTGGGAGCTGCAGGAACAGACAAGAAAGAGGTTCCTTCTTAGCAGTTTTGTCCTGCAGGCCCTGGCTGCAAAGCTGTTTTCCATTGAAGCTATGGACCCCAGGTGGTGAGTTAACATACAAGCCCTGCTCTTTTGAATTAGCTGAACTGGAAGCAAGTTTGGGGATTATATAGATTTAGGTTAGAGTTAGGGGGATTATCCGTATTTCTTTTTCTCTATTCCCTTGTCTTTGATTTTATTAATTTTACCTTTGCTGTTTATTTTATTCCCATTAATAAAACCTGATTTGTTTGTAGAAATGAGGCTATTAGGCTCCTTTCTTATTGGCCTGGGAGAAATATCTAAAAAGGCAGTTTGGAGGGGAGGGAGCTTTGGACCTAGAGGTCCCTCATTATTTCCAGGACCCCAATATTACGGTGAGCCACTAAATTAACTCTCCCTATATTAAATTTGGCCCCCACAGTTTGGAAGAAAAAAAGAAGGCCCTTTTGAAAGATATTTTCTTTTAGGAAAGGGAGATATGTTTATATTGTGCCTATATCAGAAATAAACTGAAACTTCATAGGAAACCTCAACAAAATAAGGAAAGGGTGAACTAAATTTTTGACCCATTGGCAAAAAAAAAAAAAACAAAAAAAAACTTAAAAATATTTTATTGATAACTTTTGCTTTTATATCTTATTTCTTTCTGAATAAATACCTCCTCCCTTACCCAGTGAGACATACCTCATAACAAATATTTTTAAAAAGAAGAAAAAGGATAAATTCATCAAAAACAGTCACATGAATCATTTTTGACAGGAGAGTATATTCCATACCCATAGTATAACATTTTATAAATAATGTGAAGTTTTCCTAATTTTCCTCTAAGCACAATTCCTTTTTTAAATACTACAAACTATATGCTTCATGGGTTATTTAGGTGATACTTAGGCAAGCATTGCCCTCTGAAGAAGGTCTCACAATGCCTCTGTACTCTTTACCGCTCTCCTGGGTACCTCTTTTCATCATTAGTGAATTCTTCCCAGATCACCATTTAAAGAACTCTACGTTTTTGTGCCCTGTCTATCTCTACCTTCTGAGTACTCTACCTCTTTCTCCTTGAATTCTGAATTTAACCTAAGTGGGTACACTTGCTACTCCATTTACCCTTATATGTTTCAGTACATGTATATGTGTCATCATTAGTATATAAAGTTCTTGAGGTTATGGATTGTTGCTTGTATTTATATCTTCTCTAGTATTTAACATAGCACCTGGCACAAAGTAAGCACTTAAATTATCTCTGTGTCTCCCTCTGTTTCTCTCAGTTTCTCGCCTTTTTTCTCTGTTTCTGTCTTTCTTTGACTCTGGCTCACCCTCTCTCCACATCTACTTCTGTTTGCTTTTTTCTCTGTGTCTCTGTCTTTGTCTGTCTCTGTGTGTATGTGCACATGTGTGTATGTGTCTGTGAGTGAATAACTTTTTCTCCCTCCAGGAAAATTCCCATTTCTTTCCAAATCAGCCTCAGACTTAGAATAGTCAGCTCACATTCCATTGAGGGAACTGCCTTTTAATGTTTCTGCTCTAAGAGGGGCCTTCATGCTGCCAGTGAAAGCAAACAAGTTCCAGGGAGTGCCTTGAGACAGGCCTGTAAAATGATGTGAAGGTGACAGTAACCATAGTCTAGCTAAGAGCAGTGGTAGTTCCATGCATTGTATTACACATGAATATTCTTCTATATGATCCTTAAAAAGAAAAACTCACATTTATATCATGTTTTATGGATACAAAGTAGTGCTTCATATATATTACTGCATTTGATCCTCAAACAGTCCTGTAAATTATGAAGGATGAGGTTTTATTATCCTATAGAAAGTCAGAGCTGGAAAGGATTATAGGACTTTTCCAGCCCAGTCTCTCAGTTGGAGAAATAGAATGACTGAGAAGTCATGTGACCCACTAGAAGTCATGCCACTAGTAAGTGGAAGAGCTAAAATTCTAGTTCATCTTCTGACCCTTTTTCTTTTCAGTACATATTTCTTAAGAATCTATTATAGAGGGGCAGCTACGTGGCACAGTAGATAAAGCACCAGCCCTGGATTCAGAAGGACCTGAGTTCAAATCTGGCCTCAGACACGACACTTAGCTGTGTGACCCTGGGCAAGTCGCTTAACACTCATTGCTCCAGGGGAAAAAAAAAAAAAAGAATCTATCAGAGTAGGTAGAGAGGGTTAGTGGAAGCTGAAGAAAAGTTAACCAACTTATTCAGTCACAGAGATGTTTATTGGTACAGATAGAATTATAATACCATTGTGCTTTTTTGTTTGTCTGACTCATTATTCAGTACTCTTTCAGCTACAACTGCACTGTTTTTGCATATAAAACATTATCACTGATTACCTTGAGGTGAATGGAGGAAGATGGATTAGCAATTTCATTCATACTCTTCTATGACACAAAGTCTTAGACTATTAAACAACCTTAGAGATCTCCTCATTTTACAGATGGAGAAACAGCAAGTGACATTCACCAGGTCACACAGAAAGTTAGCAGCAGAATTCTGATTAGTAGCCAAGTCTCCTGAGTCTCAGATACACATATAATGTTCAATGAGGTACAACAGTAGAAAGAATACTGACAAGAGTCAAAGAAATCAAGTTAAAATTCTGCCCCTGACTTTGATCCCTAAGTAACATTGTTCAAGTCACTGAGTTATGATTTCTGAGGTCCACGCCCTGGGCATCAGTTTTCTTGACTTTAAAATGAGAGGGTTTAATTAAATGGTCTCTGAGATACCTTCCAGATCTACAGCTATGTTTCTAGGGTATAATTTTCAGGCTCTCTTAACATCTACTATGCAAATCACAACCCATCCATGCTCTGACTTTCTCCGTAAACTTTGCCCATGGCCCCCTATAAATTCAGCACATCAGGGGCTTTCCTCTGGATCTTTTAACATTTCATGGATACCAACAAAAAATGTGGGCTATCCATTTATTAAGCCTCATTCTGATTATATTACTGACCTGCTTACTTTTCTAGTCAGACAACTCTACTAGCAGTCACTGTGTTTCATGTGTAACTTTTCATTCCTAATTTTTGCAAAGTACTAATTTCTTCCATGTACTTCTACATTGCCCTTTCAATGACCCAGAAAAGGCACCTAATAATCATTTGGAGACAGGTACTCATTGGGATACAATTATATATCAAAAGCCTATTGATGTTGAAAAGATTGAGGAAGCTTGGGGCCATTAAAACACTATGCAGTTTCCCAAAGGCAGTCATCAATCACTAAACATTTAAGTGCCTACTACATAGAAGGCACTGTGCTAAGTACTGAGGATACAAAAACAAACGACCAAAACACAATCCCTTCCCTCAAAGAGCTTATAATCTAATGTGTGAGACAACCTGCAAACAAATATGTACAAACAAGTTACACATAGGATAAATAATAAATAATTAATAGAGAAAAGGCACAAGAATTAAAAGGATTTGGGGTAGACTTTTAGCTAGTACTTAAAAGAAGCCAGAGAGGTTAGTGGGCAGAGCTGAATAAAGAGAGAATTTCAGGAATGGGGGACAGCCAGAGAAAATATCTGGAAACAAGAAATGGAATGTCTTTTTATGGAACGGAAGGCCAGCTCACTCTCATCTTTCTGTTTAATTTTGTTCACGTGTTCTATATAATGTATGAAGATACAGTGACAATTCATAGAGCTACTCAGAACATTCGTTTGTTATATGAACCAAAAGATAAGTCCTATAAATTATTTCTTAAGTACTATTTACACAGAAATAAGCAATAGGAAAAGAAATGTGGTAGTGTCTTTGGACTTAGTAAAACTTATTTTTATACCAATTCATTTATCTATGTGGTGGTAAGAAAGTCATTTAACTTCTCTTCATCTTAGTTCTTCATCTAAGAATGAGAGTGTTCTGCACATTGTAATTGTTCAAGGGAGTTAAATAAATTGATGTCTCCCATTCCCTTCCTGTCTTTTGATCATATTAGAATGAAGACACCTTGAAATTAAGAACTATAACCTTTTTTTTGAAAATGCTGTTCCTCTTAATATCAATTATATATATATTTACATATATGTAGATATGTTTGTGTTGTATATGTATGCATGTATTAGACTCATTGGTATGAGGTTCTCTTCTCACTCCTGGAGCTCAATATTTTCCACCTGAGAAAGGAGCATGGAAGAGTTAGTAGAAGAGAGGAAAGGTACATTGAAGCCTCTTTGAGTCTCTTTAGACTTTCGGCTCTGCAGCTACTTCAGGCACTTCTGACTTCCAGCTTTAAAAGAAAAAAAAATGGAAGATGACAAACTCATTCCAGGTTGCTAAAGGAAAAGACTCTGGGAAGAAACTGAAATGAGAGGAGCTGCCAGGTTCCACTATGATCCTATCCCCAGTGAACATACTAGAGACTTTGGGAACTTCCCTTTGAGTAAGATTCAAGACCTTCTTTTGGGTGAACTGAGTTACCTTACTCCCAATGTAAGATATTAATTATTCTGTATTATTGGGTATATATTCTTCTATGTATACTTTTTCTGATTTTTGTTTGCAATCAACTTTGATAAATGGATTTCTTGGCTACTTACTATGGGTATTCATTATAGAACCAGTATTTGGTGGAAAGGAATTGGATATAATATTTGGGGTAATGCTTCTTCCATAAATGAAACAGCAGTAAGAAGTTAAAATAAACCTAAAAAATCACTTTCCCTAAGTTAATAATATTTAAAAGATTCTAGCCTGGTACTTTCTCTATTACAAGAACAGTGTGGCTATACTTCTGGCCTTAACCTCTTGCTTCCCATGCTGGCAGGAGTTATACTCTCTATTGAAAAACCATACAGGGAGAAGAGTCTTGAGATGCCTCTTCTGCCTACTTTCAAGTCACACAATGACACTCCCATGCTGTATTCAGGAATAGCTCTTGCTACATATATAGAAAAATATATCTCTATATAAATCTATCTATCTATCTATCATCTATCTACTTATTTCAGAATTTAGCTGACCCTACTCACATTAGCTATTGCTTAACTTGCTCCAAATAACCATCATTTCATTTTAATGTATCCCCCTTTGACAATGTCACCTTGTAAAACTAAAATGGGCAGTTGTCTTCTATGCCTTCCCTATGCTTCATCCATTTGCATTCAGTGCTACTCTGCTGAGTACCTGATTTTCATATTCCTAGTGCTATCATTTTCCCTCATTTCCCCAATATCAACAATGGTTTCAAGCAAAACTCTACTATTAGCTATTTATCCATTAGCAAAAATTTGTCAGTAAGTGTCCTTTGTGAGTATGATTTGCCTTCTAACCCTGAACACTAAATTTCCATATTGAAAATCTCTGTCTATTTTCAAGGAATTTAGGTGCTTGGGGAAAAAAAAATAAAAGTGTTGTCAGGGCTTGAGACATAGGTGAGCCTTTCTTGTAATGCCTCAAAATACATAGCTTAGACAAGATCCAACTGTACTATAAATATCACTGGATCTGTTGCATATTAGAAAAATATCTAAAAATCATAAAGATATTAATATTCTTTTTGCAGAAATGGCTGTTCATAGACAATGAATTCAGGTAGACAAACAATAACAACAACATAAAGTCAAAGCATATTGTGCTCACTTGTATTTAGACGCACCACCTGAATTCCAGTGTGGCCCTATTGGATTTTTTTCAGGTCATGGACCCATAGAGAAGGGTATATTTCTAAAGATTCTGTCAAATAGTGTTTGAAGTATTCTTCTCTTCTATCCTTTTTGTTTATGTTTTACTTAAAAGAGGAGAGGGTGTAATCTTGGTAAGACAGGTGAATCTGATCAACAATCAACATCTCAAACAAATGCCAGAAGCAGGTGGACAAGAGTCCCTGTCAAGATCAAAAACAAACACCAAAAAAGCTTTTAACTCCTACCTGTCTTACCTTTCTTGGATTTACTAAGGTTATAAGTCTTCAAAACATTATCTTGAAGTCTTCCTAAAAAGAGGATTCTATGGAACTTGTAGAGGGAGAGGTGTCATGCCACTTCTTGGAATTGTGCAGAGGGAAAGAAATTCCTTAACAGAAATATCCATTCAAACTTTATCTCTTGCAGCCTGCACTTTGAGTAAGCTTGTTTGGAGATGCTGTCAAGTTCAAACTGCCATCCATTGACAGAATGATATATGGACTTTTCCTGTCTGCAGAGGATAGGCAGAAGCTAACACCATCCAATCTCCTCGTATTTACCATGTGCTAGGCATAGACATCTCTTTGCTCTTGCTTGACTTTTCCCTTTACACAGTCTAGATGTGGCTTGTTTTAGATAAGCCTTATATCAATAGGAGGCTCAACACACCTTTGAAAAAAAGATTCTCCAGTCTTATCGAAAATGAAAGAATGAAAGTAAACGTCCAAAGTGCAACTAATTCACTTAAGGAGAAATATACAGTATTTATATTAGGATCAATTGCAGTGTCAATTAAAGTTATCGATGACTATTTTTTTTATCTTTCCCACTAGACTATCATCTACAGGAGGGTAGGAACCCTGTGCTATTGAATTTAATTTTAAAAATTAAAAACTTGTTCCTCAGTTCCTTGCATATAACTGAAGGAATATTTCTTAGAAGTAAATGAAGTATTTAAAATATTTGATAAATGAAATTGTGAGAATTAAAGTTGCTATTGTGAAAGGATTTCATATGGTATAAGTGTATATTTTTGTGTTTGTGTGTTACCTAAACTGAAGAAGTTTCTCAATTAACAAAGACTATATATATATATATATATATATATATATATATATATATATATATATATATATATATATATATCTCAAATAAAAATACATGACAGAAATAGAAGCATAAATTTTTATCTGACCCCTTTAAGGCAGACTTTTGTCACCACCAATAGATAAAAATTACATGGTGATGTTGCAGTCCCTAGGAACTAGAAAATTATTTATTCAAATGAAATTATGGATTTTATCTTTCAAAATATGCCCCCATCCCTTCAAGAAGAGGTATTTTTTTCATGAATTTTTTAAAAAGAATGTGTAGAGTTCCTCAGCTGGGAAGTGTAACATTCAGGCAGATTGGTAGGTAAAAGTTAACTGCTAAGCTCAGTAAATATGCATCCCTAGCAAATGTAAGAAGGACAATATATTCAGGAGCCGCTTCAGATACTGACAAACTAATCACCACCTATTCTGTTTTATGGAATCAGAGCTAAATAACACTCTCCTTATTTATTGCTAACGTGTTCATGACAATTTTGGTGTTGGTATTTAACCCAGTCATGCATATTAGTGAACTCCTCATGCTTCCTTGGCAGGGGAAAAACATTTAACGAAAGGGCACTAGGCAGGGAGATAAAATGAATTTGATTTAGAATTGCCTTGCCTTTATGGCTATTTTTTCAGGGCTACCCTTGGACAAGATTTCAAAGTAGGGTAGGGTAGTACAGTGGAAATAGCACAGGCAGTAAGTCAAAACAACAGAAACACTGCCCCATGTTTTTAACCCTGACTCTGCCAGTAGCTTGTTTTGTGACCTTAGATAAGTGATTTACCTTCTCTGGGCTTCATTTTTTTTCATTGATAAAAAGGACGGTGTAGAACTTGATGTTCTCTAAGGAGCCTCCTGGCTCTGAAATTCAATGATTTTCATTTAAATTTATAGGTCTGTCTGGAGTTTTTCTATCTTTCATGACCAAGACTAGTTCACTTCTCCTGGGGTCCTGTCAGTCTAGTCACTAGATATACTGTGTTCTGCCCTGGTCCACTGGCATACCCTTGCTAGGCCTACCTTCCCAAGCAATGAAAAAATACCAAGTTAAAAATGAAGTGAGAAAACAGTTTGGTCTATCAAAATGTATGGTGTGTGTGTGTGTGTGTGTGTGTGTGTGTGTGTGTGTGTGTGTGTGTGTGTGAGAGAGAGAGAGAGAGAGAGAAGTGGGAAAAGAGATTGAATCAATATAGTAAGACTAGTAAGTAATATTTAATGCATGGTGTCATTTTAGAAAAGCCTTTGATAAACTTGAATTCATCCAAAGAAGATCGGGTGGCATAATGAGGATATGGATTTGGTTAATGCTTATGGATACCATAACATTATGATAGCTTGGAGGCACTGAACATATTTATTGTAGAAAAGAGAAGACATTGGAGACAAGATAAGTATCTTCATTTTTAAAAGAGTTGTCACATATAAGGAGAGTTAAATTGCTTACGTCTCCAGAAAAGCAATGGATAGAAATTGAAGAATCATGGATTTAGGGTCTAGAATTGATGTAAGTAAACATCTCCTAATACTTAAAGCTGTGGGAAAAGTATAATAGATTTTCTCAGACTGGAGAAATCATTAGAAGTTTCCATGGTATGACTGTTCTTCACATAGTATATTGCATTTCTAGATACTCTAAAAGGAATGTAGGAATTCCAAAAAGTGGAGGTAAGAAGGTACTCGAGGAATGGGAGACATCCAGTGCAAATGAGCTTTAAAGGGAAATGGACTGTCATCATAAACAATTTTTCACTCTCACTCCTTCCATCTTCTGGCAATTACCAAAAACTGGTTTCCACCTGATGACAAAGCCCGTCTACTACCCTTTCTACTACTGGTGTATTTTCACTCATTATGTTTGTCTCACTTATTTAAACAGGGAAGGTTCCCACTGCCACGTCCATGCTCTTTTTCTCTTTCTATCACTAAGTAACCTCTCCTCCTTTAATGATCATACAAACCACATTTTCCATGTAATCAAAATCATGGTAGCTATTGACTACAGACCTCAAAGTACATCTCCTTCCATTATCAATTATTTCAGTAACTAATGCAATTAATTCTCTCCATAACTCCTCTCCTCATACTAGGGGGCATCAACATACATACTGACATTCTATTAAGCATGCTAACTACCTTGTTCCACAACATATTTACTTCCCATAACCTACTCTCTTCCACCTTACCTCAGTCAAACAAAAAACATCCTTGATTTTGCCATCATTTGTAAATTCAAGAATTCTGAACTTTGAAATTCCCTTATTTCATCATCATCTATTAACTTTCTGCCTCATCTTCTGTCTTCCTTCACCAAACACTACTCTCCATCTACACTGTGACTTGCAATCGCTTAATGTCTCAATTCTCTCCCAAGCCATCACACTGCCATACCCATTCTGTCATCTTTTCCCCACCTTAACTACTTGATAAACAACTTTGACTCTATACTGTCCTTTTCTTGAGTTTTTTCTCCTTGTATCATATTGTTAATTATACTCTGTGAAGCCTCTGCCTTGGATAACTCCCACTATATTCTGCTTTAATTCTGTATATATGCTACTCAAGAAAAGTGGAGAAATTTATGTACTTACTCTAACTACAAATTTGTGTTACACAATTTCAACTGGTCCCTCACTGCTGTTGGGCATTCCTTATACCTTCCTTATCAACTCACTATTCCACTCTCCATGAAGGTTCAACCAAACCTTGTCATTCCTGCTCAAATTTTCTATGATTGCCTCTCCCCCCCTCCTCTGCTGAAAATCTTGTCTCATATTTTACTGAAAAATAATTGAAGTCATTTAGCAAGTGCTCCTCTTCTCTTTTGCTCTTCTTCTTATACCACTCTCTTCTTAACTCATCCCAATCAGACTTCTGACATGATCATTCTACCAAAATTGTCTCTACAATATTACCAATAATTTCCCACCTCATCTTCACATACAAGCTTCCATAGCTTTTTTACAGTTCCAACTAAAATCCTATCTTCTACAGACCAACCCTTCTTATTTTTAGTGAGTTCGTTCTATAAATAATTTCCTATTTACCCTGTATATAGTTTGTTTGTACATAGTTATTTGCCTATTGTCTGCCTAATTAGGCTGTGAGCTCCTTGAAAGAAGGGATTGTATTTTGCCTTTCTTGTATGTGTCCAGTGTTTAATGCAGTCTCTGGCAATAATTATTGAGTGACTAACCTTGAGTTAGGAAGACTAATAAGGGCAGTTCAATTGAAAAGAAATACAGTGTAATAAGGCTGGGAAGCATGTAAAAGGTTGTAAATACAAAAAGTATAGCTTTCCTTCTAAAAATAATAGAAATTAAAAAAAATTTAAAATACCCTTTTACAATAATAAAGGAATTTAAGACCTAAGTGAAGTGATGGAGAAGGCATTTGGTAAAAATAAGGAGGAAAATATTCCTGCCTGAAAATCTTGAAATTATTTAAGAGTTCAAAAAAGTTGAAGAGATTATTATGACTGTGGACAGTGCAAATCTGATTGAATTATTCCTATTAACTTCCATTTATATTGCACTTTATATCTATAAAACACTTCTCATTTATTCTGTTCAACATTCTTGACAGGTATATAAGTATTATTATACTTGTTTAATTGAGAAGGGAACTGAGTTTCAGAGAAGTTAAATAACTTGGTGATAGAGTTGAACTTGCCAGATCTGTTTGCAAGTTCAGTGTTTTTATACTATGCCACACTGCCCTGTGAATGATTTGGCAGACCTTCAAGATTAAAAATAAAAATCTTCTATTTTCCTACTTATTTTTAGTTGACTTACTAGACTGATTTAGTACTTTGTCCTCCTTTCTATAACTTGTGGCAAGATTCCAAGAATTAATCTCCAAAATTTCCCCAGAGTGACTAGACTAGCAAAGACATGGACAAAGGTGGACACGTCTTCCTTCCAAAGCGCCCCAGGTCTGCGGACTCTCCCAGATGTGTTCATTTTTCTCATTCAATGCCATTCACAATTGGTGTGGCCATGTGGATATTTCTCTAGGCCAGATGGTTGGAAGGAATTAGGAGCATATGGATGAAAAGTCTGAAGTATTTCCAAAATGCTATTGTAACATTTTTTTTTTAAGTGAGATACTGCTTTTCCAAAGATGCTCATCATATCTACACTTTCATAGCCTGAAGAGCTTCAGAGTTTTACAACTTGATTCAAACCTCTGTAGCTCTCTGAATACATCTGTAATGGCCGGCCCCTAAAAGCAAGAAATATGCATCGCTCAAAAAACATCCAAACATAACAAACTTAAAAGCAGGACAAATCTCAGTGTGTTGAAGATACTGAATGGTAGAATCCATTTGTTTAATCAATGTTCCAGCCAACTGGATTACTAGCCCCTGACTCTTTCTGCTTTTTTCTAACTTTCTGTATTTATATAGGCCAGCCCCTGACTCTTTCTGCTTTTTTCTAACTTTCTGTATTTATATAGGCCAGTCAGCACTCATGCCTATAATATACATTCTCTTTATCTATACTTCGTGAAATCTATCTGTTCCTTCAAGACTCATTTCAGGTTTACTTCCTCCATGAAAACTTAACTGACAATTTCAGCTGAATGTGTTTTTTCCCTCTTCAAATTTCTTAGGTCATTTGGTCTAGATTTCTTCTATGGACCTAATATAGTCTGATTTAGATTATGATAATTCATGTTCATTTTGTTTTCAGCCTAATAGACTGTAAGGTCCTTGAGGGCAAATACTGTGTATTTTGTCTTGACATTCACAAGGCCTTTCCTACTGCCTTATGCATATGTAAATACCTGAAGGAAACAGGGAATTCCTCTAAGGGAATTCTCTCTGCCAAGTAGATCTTAAGCCTTTTGTAAGTTAATTTCTAACTCCTAGAATATTTCTGAAGCACTTGGAGGTCACCTATTTTTCCAAGGAGATATTTCATATTGCCCTCTATTTTTTTATTCAGTTGGATTTGCTTTACTGTGTCTTGGTTCCTCATAAAGTCAGTAGCTGCCATTTGTTCAATCCTAATTCTTAGGCAATTATTTTCTTCAGAGAGCTTTTGTATCTCCTTTTCCATTTGGCTTTTCATGCTGTTGACTTCTTTCTCTTGCCTCTCCTGCATCATTCTCATTTCTCTTTCCATTCTTTCCTCCATCTCTCTATATCTTCTTTTTATATTTTCTACTTTCTCCTCAAAGTCCCTTTGAGCATTTCCATAGCCTGAGAAATTTTTCTTGGAAGCTTTGGATGTTGGAATTTTGGCTTTGTTATTATCTGCTTCTGAGGGTGTATTCTGGTCTATCTTTCCCCCAAAGAAGCTTTCTATTGTATTCTGCTTTCTCTCCTTAGTCATCTCAACCCAGAAGCAGGTGTCTGATTGAAATCTGCTTCTCTATGGTCAGAAGCTTGGTGTGCCTGTGCCCCTCCCCAACTGGGCTGCCACCACTCATTTTGGCCCACTGGTTCTGAAGCCGGGTGCTTCAACCCAACTCCAGCAGAGATCATAGCCACTTCATCCTGGCCAGCCACTGAACCCCATCGCAATTCTGTGAGCTGAGCCTCAGAAGAAGCTGCTGGTACAGAAGACTCTAAGCTGCTGTAGGCACAGTCTATTGCTGGTTAGGTCCAGACTGTGCACTGGGTGAGCTCCTCTCTCAGCCCACTCAGCAGGTGATCCCAGTTGCCCTCTTTGGCTGGAAAATAGCCTCACTCTGTTTTTATGTGAGTTAGGCTTCTCTAGGACTTGTTTTATGACATTATTTTGGAGTGATTAGAAGGGTTTATTTGTAGCTTGTGGGAGTCACAGCCTCTCCTCTACTATCTTGACTCCATCCCCTAAATCTGTTCAATTTTTAAATATTTCTATTTCTTAGGAAGGTTTTTCTTACGCAAAATTAGACTCTCAACCTTTAACCCTGGTTCTTCCCTCTAAGAATGAGAAGTAAAATGCCTCTTTTATATGACTGCTCTTCAAGTACTTGAAGAAAACTATCATATCACTCCCTAAACTTTTTCTTCTCTAGGCCACACAAGTCTAGGTCCTTCAACCCAACCTCTTATGGCTGTTCTCAGGAATCCTCATCATTTTGGTCTCCCTCTTGTGGTTATACAACTAGCATGTTAATGTCTTTTCTAACATCTGTTATCCAGAAATGAACATAATACTATAGATGTGTTCTGCCCTAAAATACAGTATACTAACCTTTTATAGTCTCAATATTATGCTGTTCAATGCAGCCAAATATCCCAATCATTATGTTATTCTAGCAATTAGACCTAGAACCAAGAGTGAAAATCGCTACTGCTTCACTAATATAGGGAATAATAAGTAGGTTGCCAAAAATAGAATAGATTCTGTTTCATCTAGTCTCTCTTAGTGAAAATATTTAAGTATAAGTTGGATGGTCATGAATCTACCATATTATGAAACAAATTCTTCCTTTGTATGGTGTTAGACTAGATACCTCTAAGGTCTTTTTCTTCTTGAAGCACCAATAATAAATATTTCTTATTTCATCTTATCCAGAGAAATGGAAGGAAAGTAGATTTTCTTTGGTACTATTCTGTTTAATTACTTGCTATTCTGCTGCTCTGATAATTAGGCTAGATAATTAATAATGGATTCTATGTTCATCTCAAAAAGCTGTCAACTAACAGGTAATTCTGCCTGGAGTCTGGGGAATGGGACTAGGTGAAGGTATGTCATAAGATTAGGGACATTAGAGAGTATGTGGAGTCTTGGACTAATCCATTGTGACTCCCTTTTAATTTTGTTTTCAAATACCTATAATTAGATTAAAATGAACATCAAATAAAGAATTATTAGGGAGAATAATTCACAACTGGGGAAACAGGATTGTATTAGAAGGAAGAATTCAATAATATCCTTTAATCTTGATACTGGTAAGGGAAATTCATGGGCTATGAGTGTATGTGGGTAGACATAAATATGTTCACATACATGTATATACGTGTTTGTGTACATATGCACATATTATATATATACACATTTTATGCACATATAAACGTACATGTGTGTATGGATGGATACACATGTATGTACATGCGTATATTTTATTTGTGTACTCTTTTAGCATTAGTTCCAAGGTTCCACTTCTCTTTCATATTTTGATTCCTTTTGTTCCCTTTTTGTATCTTAATTTCTTAAGCTACAACACCGAAGACCTCTTTAGGTTTCAAGATACAGGGAAATCATCCAAATTAGAAAACTAATGGGACTAGCTATTTCTACTAAGAACCAATGAAACTGTTCAGGAAATATACTAAATAAAAAAGAGAGACTTTTTAATATTTCAGTCCAGAGTACAATCTGGATGCCAATACAGTAACGTGTTACTTGGATTTTACTGGTTGTTATAGCACACTAAAAACAAATATCATTGCTGACCATTAAAACTCAAATCATTTTTGTTTATTCTTCCATCTTTCTCACTTCCCCTAAGTCATGGTGATTCAGTTAATTTTCATATGTATTTTCCTTGTTTCTAGAAGGAATATCACATAGTCATCTTTTGAATTTACTATGTATTTCCAACTTATTTTTGGTCTCACCTTGTACTTGAATTGGCTTGTACTTCTTTCCATTTTATTATTACCAGCATAGTTAATTTATCTGTTGTTTGCTTACTTCACAATATCATTAATAATAATGACAAATTAAAACCAACCTATCTCCCACCCCTAAGGCATCTCATGAAAGATTCTCCCAGCTTGATAGATTACTATTTATCATTTGACTTTTATTTCTATCCCACTGGCCATTCATCAATCAATGAGAAGGCACTCAAAAAAAACATCTAAGCCAGTGTGAATTCACTGCATCCAATTATTTAATATCGTCCATATGAGTTAGTTTTTTCGTCCATTGTTAAGGCAGATGAAAGAACTGAAGAATGAGAGAGTTTGAGCTAGAGCCATTTGCATTTTATTTATCAAAAATATATCATTTTCTTGGAATTAAATAAATTTCCCTCATGCTTTTCAAATTACTTTTCCTAGGAGTCGACATTAAATACTCTAGATCTGATTGTCAGGATTAGTCTCTATTTCTTCAACTTGAAGGTCAGTACCCCATTAGTCTTCTTTTTTCCCATCTTTTCAATATTCTTTTACTTGAAGACATTTCATACGGGGCTATGACTGGCCTGATGAATGCATTAATCATAGACTTTGAAGGCATTCAATCACCCATCTTCAGGGTATGCCAGACAGCCATTACCTGTAATTTATCAATATCTTTATTCACAAAGTCTTAATTATTTATCAACTGTCTACTGCTTGGGTAGAGAGGAAGGTTAGCTATCAAAAGATAATATTTTTAAAGCTATCCAATGAATTGTCTGCTTTAACATTATCATTCATTTTTTCCTCTCTATAAATCAAATTGCTTGTCTACCGCCAAGAATATTTTTTCTCTCCATTGAAGTAAATTTATCCTCTTTCTATCAATTTGTTTGTCTTAATTATCATTCCTTTTGACATTTATTCATCTCTTAGTTTTATGAAAACATAGTTAACTCTTGAGTTGTCTTCTTTGATTCCAGTCTTCTGCTTACAATATCTAATTTAAGAAGGCCATAACTCACAGTCCAATTGCAAAAGACTATATTGCTTGTCAGAGAGAGATGCCCAGAAATGAAAACTGTCTAGCCTTGAGGGATCATCTGTCTGCTCTGTAGTTACACTAAAATGCAAAGAACTAAGAGTATAACATATTCTATTGGTTATTTAACAGTGTGACAAATTATCATCAGAGATTGTGAAATTGCCATTCTTTGAAATTTTTATTTAGAAAATATCAAATTATGTAAGGTAGTTAGGTAAAACTAGTGAAAAGACTGGGAAGTCAATCAGTTACTAAGCCTCTTTTTCCTTCTCCTTTGCTAATTTAACTTCATTCTCTGATTCTGTAATTATTAAAAGAAACTTTAATTATTTAATCACTTTCCTGTTGATTGAAATATGCCTTTTCATAATATTATTGCAAAGAATGTTTCACAGATCATAGAATATCAATGCTGTGAAGGAACCTAGGAACTATCTAGTCTAACCCATGCCTGAAGCAGAATCCCCTATGGTCACTTTACAGAACAAGCTACCCTTGTGTCTTTGCTGAGAGCTTCCAGTGGAGTAGAAGCTACCACTTCCCAAAGGAACTCCATTCCAATTTTAGACAGTTTTAACACTTAGGAAGTTTTTCTTTGCAATAAGTATAACTTTGCCTCTGCAATTTCAATGCATTGCTATCTGTTCCATCCTCTGATGCCAAGCAGAACAGGTATAATTCCTTTGCAAAGTAATATCTTTTCTAGTACTTGAAAACAAACTACAATTGTCCCCAAGCCCAATATCCCCATATGTAACTATATACAAAGTGAAAAAATATTATTTGAACTTTATATATAGAAAAGTAACTCACTAGATGAAAGAAGTAAAATAAAATTTGTTATTCACATCCCTCATTCAATAAATGATTGAATGAATAAATAAATGAATGAAAATAGATATAATATGTGTGCATATACATATACACATGCATATACATATACATATGTATATGTATATATGAGATAGTCAAATTTTCCAGAGCATTGAGGGTTTATCACTTCACTTTAAGTGTCAAAATATTTTATCATCATTCAATCAATTAATAAACATTAAACACCTATTATGTGCCAGGAACTGTGCTATGTGCTAGAAATACAAAAGGAAGCAAAAGACAGTCCCTGCCCTTAAAGACCTTACATTCAAATTAGGTGAAGGGGATGCAAATATTTAGGCAAAAACCTACATACAGGATATATGGTAAATAATTCTCAGGGGGGAGGAACTGGAATTAAGAGGAGTTGGGAAAGTCTTCCTGCAAAAGATTAGATTTTAGTTGAGATCTAAAGGAAGATAGGGAAGTCAGTAGATAGAATTGAGAAAAGAAATCATTCCAGACATGGAGGACAACCAGAGAAAATGCCTCGAGCTGAAAGATGGAATGTTTTGATCTTGGAATAGCTAAAAGGCCAGTGTTACTACATCAAAAAATACATAGTGAGGAGTGAGGTAAATGAAGGTTGGAAAGGTAAAAGTGTGCTTGATTATGAAGGGCTTTGAAAGTTGAAGAAATAATTTTATATTTGATCCTGGAGTTGATAGTGAGGCTCTGAAGTTTGTGGTAAAAATTATTTGTGGTAAAAAATTATTGGAGTTTTAGCTGACTCATTTGGGAGGGGCCACACCTGGCCCACCCTGAAGTTACATATGCTACTGAGGTCAGAAGGAGAACTCTCCATAGGCAGTTTTTGAAGGACCTCCCCTTTTGGGGGAGGAAGATTGAATGTTCCTTGAGGGGAGGTGGAAGCTCTTCCAGAATGTGAGCTCGCTCTCTCTCTCTCTGGCTTCTGTCTTTCCTGTGGTGTGAGCAACTGTAGACTTTCCAGGTTTTGGTGAGTGAAAACAGAAAACCCTAAATTCCTTTGAATTAGATTAATTGGAAACAATCTGGGAATTGCATAGGCTATTTGGAGTTGAGAATTTATCTGTATTTCTTTTTCTTATTTCCTTATCTTTGATTTTTGTTAATTTCACCTTTGTTGTTTAATTAATTCCCAAGTAATAAAATCTGATCCTTTTGTGAATTAAAGCTGTAAGGCTCCTTTCTTATTGGCCTGGGAGAAATATCTAAAAGGGCAGTTCAGAGGGGAGGATGAACCAAAAGGTCCCTCATATTTCCAGGACCCCAATATTTTGACGAGTTGCCCAATTAACCTCTGTACATTAAATTATGGCCCTCACAAGTTTATTGAGTAGGGGTGTGATGTGGTCAGATCTAGGTTTTAGGAGAATCATATTGGTGGCTTAATGAAGGATGGATGAGAGTTGTGAAAGACTTGAAGTAATCAGACCCACCAACAGGCTACTGCAATAATCAAGGTTTACGGTGATAAGGACCTACACTAGAGTGATAAGAAAGTCAGAGAGGAGAGAGCAAATATGAAGTATTGGAGAAGTGAAACTGACAGATTTTGGCAAAAGACTGGATATGGTGAGGGACAATAAGGAGTGGAGGATAATTCCTAGTTCATGATCTTATGAGATGGGGAGGATGGTGTTGCCCTCTATATTAATAAGGAAGGTAGGAGCCACTGAGGGTAAAATTGGAAAGATAATTCATTGTGTTTTAAACATGTTTTGCTTAAGATAACTACTAGACAGTTTGATATGTCTGATCGTTAGAAATGGAAGATTGGAAGTTAGCAGAGAGATTGAGGTAGGATAGGTAGATTAAACTATTTAATTTTCAATGTTTGGTTTTTTTTCCCCCCAAATTTTACATATAATTGTATTGTGTTGAGGGTTCAACTTCCACGTTATAATCATTAGGAAAAATGGTAGGGTTTCTGAAATATTTCCATTTTAAATAGATAGATCATATGGTAGTCACAAATTGCACTATCACTAAGACAGCCCAGTTTCTGCTTTGCCATTTGCCTTTATTTTCTTACTCTTCCCCTGACTCCCTTAACTCATCAACCTCATTCTTTCCTATCCACTTCCCATTTGATCCACAGATCCAAGATTCTATCAACCCTTCTGTGAAATTTTCCTTGTGTTGGTTTCCCCCAAAACTAAACATGTATTGTGCCATGAATCGCAACTTGCATTGGGTCTTTGAACTACCACCACAAAGTCTCTCTTTCTGGAATGCCACATAGCCTACATATTGTAATCAAAATACATGCTAGCTAAATCATTGGTCCAAAGCTATATTTTAAAACTAATTACTATAGACTCTACCAGACACCATATCTGACCCTACAGTCCCTTCCAAAGAACTGTGTTTTACTCGGGTTCATAAATAGTACTTACTGGGTACCCCAGTATTCATCCTGGATTCCTTACTGCATCTCATAGCCTGTTTTCAAGCTATTGCCGATGTCATGAGAATATAGTGGGACCCCAAGGAACCTAAATATCCCAACCTCCAAGGCCAAGGGAAAAGCAGCTCTCTCTCCTAACTCAGGTATTGTGGCACAACACAACTCTAGTATATTGCAAAAGGATATGCAGGAGGAAAGACATTAAACACCCAGAATTCCTGACACAATTACCCACAAAACAGCAATCAAACAATACCTGGAGCAGCAAAACCCCCCAAAAAGATGGAGTGAGATTATTCTCCAGCCAAAGAGAACTTAGAGAGGGCTGTACTGGGCTGCTAGTAGAATCCAAACCAGCAATCATGCCAACACAGACACCAAGCAAGCTGTACCAGAGAAACTTACCCCCCAGCCTCTAAATCAGCTGCAGCACCAGTGTCTTCTGGAAATAAGCTTATGGTTGGGTGAGAGGGCTAAACAGCTGGCCTGGGGGCAAGGAAGGATGGAAAACAGAGGGGTGTCTGCAGGATCTAAGGAGGAATTCAGCTATCCTACTCCAGCTGGGAACCAGGAAGAAATCCTGAGTGGTGGGAGGCCCAGGTCAGGAAGGGGCACAGGCTCATCAAAGCTAAGAACCACAATCAGCACACAAAGTTCTGCTGGCTAGTTAATTGGCTTGAGGTTATCTTTGGACCAGAGAGAACAGGCTAGGTGAGAGAAAAACCTGCACTCTGAAGCTTGGGACAGTGTAGCTTGACAGTAGGGCCCCACTGTAAGAGGAAGTTAAAAGTCAAGTAAAAGATGACAAGATGAGCAAGCAAAGAAAGTTAAGAACTATCAAAAGTTTATTTATTGACAAGGAAGATTGAGTTGCACCCTCAGAAGAGGATAGCAACCTCAGGGCCCCTACATCCAAAGCTTCCAAGAAAAATATGAATTGGTCTCAGGCCATGGAATTGCTCAAAAGAGACTTTGAAGAGAAAGCAGGAAAGATAGAATGAAGATTTAGAGAGGTGGAGAAAAAAATGGAAAGAAAAATGAGAGCTATGTAGGAGAGTCAAGAGAAAGACGTCAACAGCATGAAAAGCCAAATGGAAAAGGAGATATGAAAGCTCTCTAAAGAAAATAATTGTCTAAGAATTAGGATTGAACAAATAGAAGCTAGTGATTTTATGAGAAACCAAGACACAGTAAAGAAAATCCAAATGAATAAAAAAATGGAAGGCAATATGAAATATCTCCTTGGAAAAACAGCTGACCTGGAAAATAGATGCAGGAGAGATCATTTGAAAATCATTGGATTGCCTGAAAACCATGACCAATATAAGAGCCTAGACATCATCTTCCAAGAAATTGTTGGGGAAAATTGTCCTTATATTCTAGAAGCAGAAGGTGAAATAGAAATTGAATGTATGCACTGATCACCTCCTGAAAGAGTTCTCAAAAATAAAACCTTCAGAAATATTATAGCCAGATTCCAGGGCTCCCAGGTAAAGGAGAAAATATTGCAATCTGCTAGAAAAAAGGAATTCATATTCTATGGAGCTACAATAAGGATAAAACAAGATCAGCATTTACATTGAAGGACGAGAGGGCATGGAATATAATATTCCAGAGGGCAAAGAAACTGGAACTACAGCCAAGAATCACTTACCCAGCAAAACTGTGTAGAAACTGTCAGAGGAAAAAATGGAACCTCAATAAAAAAGAGGACTTTTAGGCATTTGTGATGAAAACACCTGAATTGAATAGAGCATTTGACTTTCAAATAAAAGACCCTGGAGAAGCATAAGAAGGTAAACAGGAAAAAGAAATCATGAGGGATATTAAAAGATTTAACTGTTGACATTCCTACATGGGAAGATAATACTTCTAACTCATGAGAACTTTCTCAGTATTACGGCAGCTAAAAGGACTACACTTAGACAGAGGACATGGGTCTGAACTGAATATGAAGGGATGATATCTATAAAGCATTTATTTTTTGTTTATCCTTGTTCTTTGTGGGACAGGCATGGGGGTGAGGTGGCTTATGTCTGGGTCCAGGGCTGGTGCCTTGTCTATTGTGCCACCTAGCTAACCCATGATGACATCTTTAAAATAAAGTTAAGGGGTAAGAGGAATGCACTGGGAAAAAGGGAAAGGGAGAGGCGGACTGGGGGAAAGTAGATCATATAGAAGAAACAAGAAAAAGCTTATGGAGGCAAAGGGAAGAGGGGGAAGGCGTTGGGGCATGAGTGAACCTTAGTATTATCAGAATTGGCTCAAAGAGGGAATAACATACGTACTCAAGTGGGTATAGTAATATATTTTGCCCTAAGGGAAATTGGGAAGGGAAGGAGATAAGGGTGGGGGGAAGGGTAAGAAGGAAGGTCAGATTGGGGAAGAGAGCAACAAAAAGCAAAACACCTTTGGGGAAGGTGAAGATGTTCACATAACTACAAATGTATGACTTATATTGAATTACTTTATTTCATAGGGAGGGTTGAGGAGGAAGGAAGGAATAAAATATAGAACACAGAATTAGCTCAAAAACCTTAATCTCATCAGAGTTTCCTCAAGGACTGAGTAACATACACACCCAATTGGGAGGAGTAATCTATCTAACCCTGTAGGAAAGGGTGAAAGAAGGGAGGGCAGAGCAGGAGAGGGGAAAGTCAGAAGCAAAACACTTTTGAGGAGGAATAGGGTAAAAGAAGATAGAGTAAATATCATGGGAAGGGAATAGGGTGGAGGGAAATAGTTATGATGATTGACTATAATGGCAAAATGTATGGTACCTACTATGCTGGACTATTGCAAAAACAATTATTTGTCCAGTTTAAGGTAGTATATAAAAGTTATGATGAACAGGATGCTATCAGAAAAACCTGGAAAGACCTACATGAACTTAACTAGAGTGAAATGTCCTGTATACAAAATAACAGCAATAGTGTAAGATGATCAGCTGGGAAGTACGTGTGTATTTTCTCCCTTATGCCCTGAACCTTCTCCCTTTGCATGGCCACTGAAGGGAAGGGAGGCTATTCTTCATAGGGCTAAAGCAGTGATGTCTCCTTTCGCACAGCACTACTTCTCCTGACAGATTGAACTCAGAGTTCAGGAAACCATGCAGGACAACAGAAAAAAAAAAAAAGGCTTCTTCCTGTCAGAGGATTTCTTCTGATATCAGGAAGCCTAGTCCTGTGGGACTGGCTGGTATTAAATTCCATCTCACTTCATTCCCTCTTCTCCTCCTCCCAGTGCTCGCTCTCGCTCTCGCTCTCGCTCTCTCGCTCTCTCGCTCTCTCGCTCTCTCGCTCTCTCGCTCTCTCGCTCTCTCGCTCTCTCGCTCTCTCGCTCTCTCGCTCTCTCGCTCTCTCGCTCTCTCGCTCTCTCGCTCTCTCGCTCTCTCGCTCTCTCGCTCTATCACACCCAGGGCTCTAGTAAGGTAGACAGAAAAAAAAATCCTAAACATTGAGGGTGCTATCTCACAGGTGTTTGTGTGTTTAATTGTGTTCTTTGTATATAAAGTGTTGTATTTGTCTGTCTGGAAGGAAAGTTTTTCTTTTTCCTTTAAACTGAAAAAGCTAATTCTAAGATCCTCTTGCCTCCCATGCTCTGGCCAAGCAGGGAAGGTCAGAATCTGACTGCAGGATGGTTTTACATTATGAACTACTCAGAGTTTGAATCTGATATTAGAAAGTGATTTCTTTTCTATGCTGTAAATTAACCCTTCTAATCCTACAAGGTTAATAGCTGCAAAACAACAAGAAGGGTGAGTAATATGATTCTTTAATTTCCAAAACTATTCAGTAAGTAATCAAGGAGTTCCTAGGGAATACCTCAATTTTGTAATAAGAAAATTAATGAAGAGAATTTCCTGGGTCTATCTTAGGGAAAAAATTGGGTTTTAGTATAATTGTGGCTAAACTGCCATTTTGCTAGTTTCTAATAGTTTAAGAATGTTGAGAAAGTATGAGGAAGTTTGATTTTGTTTTAAGTAAGAAGGAGGAATGGATAGGTTAGGAAGCTGTTTGCTGACCAACATGATCTGAAGTACTATGATTAAAGTGGGGGGGGGGCGTGGATCTGATAAGCATCTAGTGCCAAAGATTTTGATCGGTCTTAAAATCTTTTGTAGTAGAATAGTTTAAAATCATGAATTATTTTTAATGTGTAAAAGTTTCAAAAGAAAAAAAATTAAGTCTCTAATCACACTGCCTAAGAACAGTCTTTGGCTTTGAATTATGTAAATCTGGTAAAGCAGGTCATACCCTATCTGCATTAAGACTTGCAGGCCCACAAAAGCCTGGGAGACCTGCTGGGGAAAACAAAAGGAGCTACACTTTAACTAGACTCCTTATCTGATAAGTTTCTAAGGAATGGACAGAAACCTTGGCTCTTTGGAGAAATGGAATAAATTCTGAAAAAAATATATATAGATATAGATATATTTCTAATGTTTTAAGATATTATGTTTCTAAATTTTCTTATAATGTATAAATTGGGGAATGATTGTATCAGCTATGGTGAAAGTTATCATGTGAAACCTCTTATGTGTTTGTCTCCTGGAAAAATTTTATTTCTTATTGCAACTAGAAGATATGCACAGAAGATAATACACAGAATGCAAGTATGTAAGATTTTACTGTTTTCAGTCTAATTGTATGATTACTCAATATGCAAAACAACTAGGTACATTAATGCTCAGGTTTGTCATCTGCCTGCTAATGCTTACATGGTCATCTTATTATTATTTTAACTTCTAGTGATATGTTTTAGAGAAGAAAAAAAAAGAGAGATTTAGCATTTTTAAAGCATTTTATGTCATGAAGTTTTGGTGTATAGTCCTTTTAACATCAGGATTAATTTTAAGTTGTTTCTTAAAAAAATATTTTCAGGATATAATGTGTACATGTTCAATTAACACTTGTATGATTTAGAATTTAGATTTAGCCTGCTATCTTATTTGTAAATTAATTTGTTGTAACGACAATTTGATATTGATAACAATCATGTCCAAAGCTACTGTGATTTTTTGAGACTTTATCAATTGACAGAAAAGGTTTTGTTGGGACCTGAGTATTCTCTTTGTTTCCTTCTTAGATTTGGTGTATCCTGCTTATAACTCTCAGCATATTTCTATTATGAGAGTAGACAAAATGGAAGTTTGTTATTGCAATATTGAATCAATTGGTTATTAAATTAATACACTGAGCATCTAAATTACTGTACTAAGCTGTGAGAAAGATCTTGCTGTTTTGATCTGAATTTACAACATGAGCTTAGTTGGGAGCCAGTTGTGTTTGCTATGTGATTTACGACCAGGTAATGACAATAATCTCAAGTTAGAAATGTGGAATTTTTATTATTCATATATCCAAAGAGTTAACATCATCATTGTCAAACTGCTGTAACTTTTCAGTCTTAAGTCTCTTCCCCCACCCCCTTTTTGCCTCCATAAAACTGTCATCTCCTTTGTTCTGGAAGTTGAAGTTATACTTCTCCTCCCAGCCATACCCTTGTGGCTGTCTGATTCAACCTCCCCAGGAGTTAAAGTTAGGCTTCTTCTCCGGGCTATACCTCTGTGTGCCAAATAATAAAAAAATTTTACTTAAATTAATACTGGATTATGTGGGTGAGTAATTCTTTGTGTAATGATTGGAATAACGCCACCTTCTGGAGACTTACTGTAGAAGAGTTCTGCCCATGAAGCGAAGGTCTTTGAGGGCAAGACCAGGAGTCTTTTCTTTGGCGTCAGGAAGTGACGCAGGCTAGTGGGAGGAGGAAGGAAGAGACTGGCGCTTGCTCTGACGTCCTTTCCTTTGGACTCTGGTGGAGAGCGGAGCTAGAAATGTACTCTCCCTTTAATAGATAGGAATCTAGGCCTTTTCTTCTCTTTACCAAACTCTTATTCTCCTTAATAAATGCTTAAAAGTCTAACTCTTGCTAAAGCTTATAATTTATTGGTGACCACTCATTAGATATTTTAGACAGTTTAGCTAGAATTTTAGCCCTTAACATTTGGAAAAGGAATGTTTTCAAGAGCCAATCTAGCAGTAACATAACATTGCAGACAAAACAGTGTGGACCCTCAGGTGATTGAGAGGAAAGGATTCTATGCCAGTTAAAAAGAAAAACACACAGCTTTTTTTCTCCAGTTCTATTTTTCTTGTAATATTCAGATGGAATCATGAAAATCAGAGACTTCTAGTGAGGAGTGGGGGATTCCTGGTTTTATTTCATCTTGGCATTATTTGGAGATTGCTCACATATAACAGGTTTAGTAAGGGATTCTACAATGCAAGTTGTGCCTAGGCCCATTATTGCTTGTCTTGCTATTCTGTGTCCTTTCCTCAGTGGATGACTGAGCATCAGCCTCAGGATGGACATTACCAGTCTTGGAAACAACTCTGAGTTTGAGATTTCTGAGTTCATTGAGTAAAGATGATTGTTAATAAAGTGATTTGTTTTGCTCATTTGTTTGTTCTTTCATTGGAGAAGGTGAAAAGTGTTGAAAGAAGACAAAACCCCTAACTTGGCTTTCCATAAAATAACTGAGGGATACAACATAGAACCTTTGTGAAATATAAAATGCCTTATCACCAGACCTGCAAACTGCTCTGTGTTTTGATGAGGTATGAATTTTATTCTCTCAGCAGATTTTAATACTAGTTACAAGATAACAAATCTTGTTTTAAGTTGTTCTATCAATTCACTCTGTAAGCCCTTTAGGGGAAGAATTTCTTTTATGTTTGTGACTGAAATACTTGTCCTATATCTGATTCATATTCTACATTGAGGGCATTACTAATTCCCTCTTTAGGGAGAACTAGATATGAACCAAACAGAAATCTTGAAGCATTCTTTCCCTGGAGCATTAGCGTTGGTGTTTAATTAGCTGAAGAATATGAGAAAAGGGGGCACTGTCTCCCCAGCCCCATGTACATCATCATCACTCTCTAATTAAGGTCTGGGTCTCCCAATACTGTACCCAGTCAAATGCATGTTGAGGTCAAGAACAGATGGGCCTTGGAATGAGAGGGAGTACATGCATTGTACTCAGGAATATGTCCATGATAGATCATAGACTTAGAGTTGAAAGGGCTTTAGATATAATCTAGTCAATCCTCTGTCATTTTATATTATTGTTATTTATATTATTGTTAATATATTTTTAATTTTTTAAAAATATTTTTGCAGGGCAATGAGAGTTAAGTGACTTGCCCAGGGTCACACAGCTAGTAAGTGTGTGTCTGAGGCTGAATTTGAACTCAGGTCATCCTGAATCCAGGGCTGGAGCTTTATCCACTGTGCTACCCACCTGCCCCCCATCTCCCCCCGTCCCTCTGTCACTTTTAAAACTGAGACAATAAAGCAGAGAGAAACCAATCATCTATGATCAGAGAGGTAGTAAGTAGCAGAACTGGGTTTCAAACAAGAGTCTCAGAATTCTAGATTCTTTCCACTGCATCTTGCAGCCTCCTTATCAGTTAAGTAAACAACAAGCATACATAAAAATCCCTATTATGTATTGGTGACTTTGTTAAGACCTAGGAGTAAAAACAAACAAACAACAAAGAAATATCTCCTGCCCTAAAGGAGCTTCCTCTTTCCATTGTTCACTTTTTAACCTTTTATTTATCTGTCATTTTCTTCTATCAAGAATATAGGCTTCTTGAGGGCAGGGATTATTCTTTTTATTGCTATTTGCAATTTCAGAAAGTTTGTGTATCTTGGTACTGGAGAACATGTAATGAAACATAGTTTCCATCTAGAAAGAGACTGGATGCTGCAGATACAGAAGGCTAAGGATGAGGTCAATGACATTTTCAGTGACAAATAAGATTCTCAAAACCTGATGATTTTTGCAAATGATATCTAGCACTGGTGGCAAAGAAGGAATATACAACTTTTGGGAAAGGTCTGTCCCAATTTATAAAAAATATAAATTCCCAGATGCTTTTTTTCTTCCTCTTTTGTTCTGATGTGATATGTGTGTGTATTATATATATGTATATATATATATGATACATACAGTGTGTATGTGATGTATATGATACATATGTGAGTGTGTGTGTGTATGTGTATGTTTATAAATGAAGCCTCAGGTATTCTGTAACTAAAACTAAGTACCTAATAGAATAATGTACACAGTTAACTAAGGAAGATTTGAGAGGGTGAAAAAGGAAAGACCTAATCACTGACCAGGATGGATTCACCAATCAATATGGACAAAAGAGGAACCAGTACCTTCATTTTTCTAGCATTTTAATATGCCTTAAAAAGAATAAAGCTGAGTATATAAAATGCCACTCCTTCTAGCTGGAAAAATTAGAAAAAAAAAGACTTATAAATGTTCTTTAGACATCATTATGTACCTTTTAGACTCATTTCTGTTGGTTTACTTTTCTGGTCATGAAAATCAAATAGACACTATACTCGTCTTCATTTCTCTCTTTCCTCTTATATACAGTTGGTAAAAAGCTTGTTAAGTAAGGATCCTGAATTTATTAATTAAAGGAAGTCTGTTAGGACTTAGAATATGCAAGGAAAATAAGGAGGGGAAATACTCATCAATGTTGTAATAAACAATATTTATAACAAAGTATCAAAATATTATAAAAATATTAATAATAATTTTAAATAAAACATCACTAAGTTAATGTTAATTAATGTTGACATTCATACCATACATTAAACTTTTCAAAGTATATTTATGCATAATTTTATTTATTCTGCACAGTCATCCTTTGAGATGTGATAAAATAATGGGACTTGGCTGCCACCCCGGGAGCCCCACCTGACGATTGATTTGGAATTGATTGAATTGGTTGAGACTGAGAGACTGAGAATCTACTTAAGGATGATTAAATTGAGACCACACCTGGCAGGCCCTGAGTAGGGTGTTGTTCTCAGAAGCTGAACCTAGTTAAGGTTGATTAAATTGAGACCATATGTGGCCAACCCTGGGTGGGGTGTGTTTCTCAGAGGCTGTGGACTAAGATAATCAACAGGAGACCACTCTCAATCAAACAACTTGAAGAACCTCCCATTTCAGGGAGGAAGACAGGAAGTAGGAAGCTGAGGCTGTCTGACTGGATCTGCCTCTTTTGGTTCGAGACATCACCTTGGTGGCAGAACTTCATGTGGGCTGCTAGGAAAGCTAGTATTTTCATGCTATAAGGAATCTGTTCTCAATCTTTCTCTCTTTACTATCTTATAATATATCTTTTAATAAATCTTCAAAAGCCTAAACTCTTGCTGAACTTATCAGTGATTTTAGCCAGCTTCCCCCCCCAAGACTGGGGGTGGGGGCAGATTAGGACCCACATTTAGATTTCTAAACAACACAGAGATAAGGATTTTTGTTTAATTTTTTTTCAGACCAATTATTTCACTGTTTTTTTTTCTTTTCAAAAACAAAAACAAAAAACCTGCAAGTGAGTAAATTCCCTCTAATAATTCAGTTGTTCAACTTAAAGTTTGATAGTTTTAACATTGGGGCATTGATTCCACAAATAATTTGCCTAGGTTCATAGACCAAAAATGTTCAGAGGAAAGACTTGAACAAAGGTTTTCTTTCTGAATTAGACCATCTTTGGGCAGGTAATATTTAAATTGCTATCATATTCATTTTCTGAGCAGAAACTAATAAGAGCATTGCCCATGATCACCCAGTGTCAGAGACATGGATGGAAACACTCTCCCCCATACTGCATCCCCATTACTTCATTCTAATTTCTACTACATTATTTGTAGTTCCTAAATTTTCCCATGAGCTAGGTAGCACAGTGATTAGAGGGCTAGACCTGGACTCAAGAACCCCCAAGTTAAAATCTGACATATCATTTAGCCTCTATCTGCCTCAGTTTTCTCATTTGTTAAATGAAGATGAATGCTAGCTATTATTTGTACTAGTTTCATATATGTTTTACCCATCTGTCTCAGTCATGTCAACCATGAGCTGGAGAAATTCATTTTTGCTGATAAGATCTTGCTCATTCCTCATGCCTTCTGTGAAAATTGTCTTCACTCTTCTGTTCTTCTGGTCCCATGGTCAATAATGTTTATTTCACTCAAACCTGACATACTTTGTTTTTAATTAAACTCTGTAATACACTCACTGTATAAAAGTATACAGCCACCATTATAAAGAGCGTGACATATATTCCAAAAGGCAAAGAATCTAGTTATAACCAAGAATAACCTACTTAGCAAAAACTGAGTATAATTCTTCAAGGGAAAATTATTTTAATGAAATAAAAATATTTTAAAGAAATGGTGATTAAAAAAAAGAATTGACTAGAAATAATTGTGAAACAAAAACAGATGACCTGAGAGAAACAGGCAAAGGTAAAGATGAATGAGAAATAATAAAGTAATATACAATGTTAAGTTGTGTACATTTAAATGGGAAAGGGATGAATTCACCCACAAAACAGAGGAGGATAGCAAAATGGTTTTGAACCCAAAATTCAACAATAGGTTCTTAACATGGAACACAAATATACATATGGAGTTAAATTGTGGGACTGAAAGAGAATCTTTTCCTTTAGCTAATTTTTTTAATTAAAAAAAAGATAAAAATAATAAAAAAGCAAAGGTAGCAATCGTGATCTCAGACAAAGAAAAAGCAAAACTCAATCTAATTAAGAGACATTCAGAGAAACTACATTTTGTTAAAAAAAAATTCTCTACACAATGCAGTAATATCAATGTGCCCCCAAATGTATACCATCTAAATTCTTTAAGGAAAAATTAAAGGAGTTACAGGAGTAAATAAAGTATAAAACTACAATAGTAAGGGTTATCCTTCTATCCTTCTCAGACCTATGTAAATCTAACTAGAAAATAAACAAGAAATGTTAAAGATATTAATAGAATTCTAGAAAACTTACATTTGCTAGACCTCTGGAAAATATTGAATGGGAACAGAGCAGAGAATATATGAATTTCCCCTATCCATGACACATTCACAATAAGTGAACCAGGTATTAAGGCATAAAAACTCAGAAACAAATGTTGAAGGGGCAGCGAGGTAGAATCTACCCTAGGTAACTACCTAGGTAGCACCAGCCCTGAAGTCATGAGGACCTGAATTCACAATGGCTTCAGATACTAGCTGTGTGACTCTAACAAGTCACTTAACCTCAATTGCCTTAAAAATGTTGAAAAGTAGAAATATTAAATGAATATTATATTATCAGTATTGATATAAAATTAAAATAAAACTAATTCTAATATTACAAAAACTATTTGAAAAAATAGGTAAAGAAAAGATCCTAAAAATTTCCTTCAATGGCACAAGTATGTTCTTGAAACCTAAACCAGGGAGGCTCAAATAAGGGAAAGCATACCAGAGACCAATTCCTCTAATGAATATTGATTCAAAAATTTTAAATAAAATATCAGAAAATGCTAGCAAGGAGTTCATGGCAAAGTCAGAAATATTATACACTATTTATCCAGCCTGGGTTTATCTCAGCAATTCAAGGTTAGGTCAATATTAGTTAAATCATAAAAATAATTGACCAAATTAAAAAGCAACAAAATATATTTTAATAAATTCAGAAAAGAAACTTTTTGCAAAATAAAACATGTATTGCTATTGAAAACATAGGAAAAAATCTAAAATGAACATCTAGCTGTATTTGTAAAGGGGACATATTAGAACCCTTTCAAAAACATCAGGAGTGAAGTGAGTATGCCCATTACTGTTCAGCATCGTACTTGAAATAACAATAAAATAATCAAAACAAATTAAAGGAATAAAACATTAAAAATATGTTGTAGCACAGAACTTATTTTCAGATATGGTTACTGGCTAATAATACAAAACTGTAACTGAATAACAATACTTCCTATAACTCTGCATGGGTGTATATGGAATGGAACTAATTTATGGTACAGTTTAAAGTAAGATTAGAAGAAAAATTTGGCTGGAAAAGATCTTCAGAATCATATGGTCCAAGAACAATTTTTTCCCAGTGAGGAAACTAAGGACCAAATACGCTAAGTGGCTGTGTTGGAATCTGAATATAAATCTTATAAATCCCTTTTCTCAGTGTTTCACATTGGATGGACTTTGGCAATTTCATGCTATTTCTTTTTGTTCCTTCCATCCCCTTCCCTAGTTTCTGACCCTTCCACTCTGGTATATACCCTTTGTCACATTTAATCCTTTATAAATTTGTTAGATGTTAAGGATATAAGTTGTCAATCTTACCATTGGTATTTTAATGTTTGTTGGATTTGAGAATATTGAAAACCCATCTCAAAACTCAAAGAGTTGAAAAAAAAATCAGGTATTGAAGCAAGTCAGTAGAAGAAATATGAAGGGGAAAGGGCTTTCTGCCCTATGTCCCTTAAACTCCCTTTGGAGGAAGAAAAAAAAACCCTACTTCACCTATGTGTAAGTTGTTACATTAACAAAAAAGAAATCTTAGTTACACTACTATTTCAACCTCTGAATATGAGTCACTTGAACAGACAAAAAAATTGTTTGACAAGAATCTCCCCAACTAAGAATGATTTCAGAGAAAGAACACTGGACTGGGTGTCAGAAAACCTAGTTTCTAGTCCTTGCTCTGTGACTAACTAGCAGTATGACATTAGATAAGTTGGATAGTTTCCTTCAGCCTGTTTTTTTTATTTTGATGTGATAATGCTCAATTAGATATTCATTAATGTTCCTTCTTGTTCCATCATTCTATATTTTCTCCAAATATTTATGGAAATGAATTTATGTTTATAGAGAATTTCAGATAAGATTGGGAAACATGATACTGCTTAGATATAGGTGGAGGATTTCTAGAACATGAGACCATGACTGAGGTTGATGCTAAAACTTCACAATTTTAGACATTTCATTTATAACTTTACCACTGATGTAATTTTCCTATGACCTAATAATATTAAATATTGCTTCATACTTATTACTTTAATCTTTCTTATTACTTTAATCTGTGATCATATCAATGTTGGTACTCCCTCCAAAAGTAGAGATTGTAAACCATCTGCACCTTATCATTTCTTTTTTTTAATAATAATGAACATTTTTATTTATAGTTTGGGGTTCCAATTTTACCCTCTTTCCCTCCCTTCCCCACCCCTGAGGCAGCAAGCAATCAGATATGGGTGTGTAATTTAAAATTCTAAATGTGGGTTCTAATCTGTTCCTCCAGTTTTTGGGGAAACTGACTAAAATCACTGATAAAATGAGTTTAGATTTTTAAGGGTTTATTGAAATATAGAAAGAGAAACATTGAGAACACAATTCTTACACCCTCACAATCCTATTTTTCCTCAGCTCCTCTCTGTCTTTCCCTGCTGTCACCACCAAGTCTGGAACCAAAAAGACACACAGCTTTCCCATGCAGGCCCTCTTTCTTCCTTCCTGTACCCTCCCAGAAAATGGGAGGCTCCTCAAGTTGATTGGCTGGTAGCCTTGATAGACAGTACCCATGTGCAAACGTCACTTCCTGATGCCAAGGAAAATCCACATGGCCTTGCCCTCTGAGGCATTCTCCTCATGGTGGAGCTTTCCTATAGTAAGTCTCCAGTAGGTGGCATCATTCCAATCATTACAGTCCCCCCTTTTGTTTCATTTAAAAAACGAATGAGTTTGTTCAATGAAACAACCAAAAATAATATCATATGCTAACTAATAATATGTAAATAACAATATAGAAAAGTGAGAGAGAAAAGTTTTGTCCAGAGGTGCAGTCCCTCATAGATGCGATGCTTAGACATTGATCTTGCAGAGGGCCTCTGCAAGTATATAATAACAGAAGGAGAAAACAAAATCAACAAAATAAAACTATTCATATAAAATCTCTGAGTTCTCTTGTCTTCTTGGAGTGGTAAGATGTAATCAAGAGGAAACTGGATTCTGGTCTGGAAAACTGGGCTCTGGACTCTGGGCTCTGATCTGGAAAACTGGATTCTGGACTCTGGTCTAGAAAACTGGATTCTCTTCTTTACCTGTTTGAATTGCTGGATTTTTACTAAACCTTAGCATAGTGTTGTCATTGATCAAATTAATACATTCAATTACATGAGGTAGTTATGCAATCTATAACACTTCTTAACACCATATGTCTGGATCAAAGCCAAATTTAGTATGTGTTTATGACACCTGAAAAATGTTATGAAAAGATTATCATACCATATCTCATGGTTTTGAGATAGCCAGTGATTGTGCTAGGCCACAGGTGATTAGATTGAATGAGACAAAAAGAAAACAAGTTCAGTTAAATTAGGTTATTTTAGGAGGGAGAGAGGAAGGAACATGGACTTATTTGTACCCGTCTCTCCTCTTGTTGCACACATATTCTCTCCAGGGCCTACATCAAGCTTACTGTGAGAGTCAGTTATGTCTCTTAAATGATAAGTTTCCATACTTCATAAATCTCATATTAATTTCACCAAAGACAGGATTATGTTAAAAATGTGTATTATGCTGCATAACTGAGGATATACTAGTAATCTATACAATAATTCCAAACCATACCCAGAGTATAATGACATATAAATGATAAATGAATGTAAATAGCTAATTATATTAGACATTATTACATTATCTTCTTTTAGCAAGTAAACCACATCATTTTATACATGAATTCTCTAGTATAACAGTAACAGATACTTTAAGTGGTAATCAATTTATCAAAAAGAAATAAGACTTCAATTAGCAAGATTCAATATTCAATATGTTCATTGATAGATCAAGCAATAGGGTTCATGGGTTATAAATGTGTGATTATTTAAAAATTACCATATTTGTCCTTTTGTACAGGAAAACTTGATTAAAAGAAAAAAATGAAGGAGTGAAAAATAGCATGCCTCAGTCTGTTCTATCAATATCAGTTCTTTCTTTGGAGGTGGATAGTATGTTTCATCATTAGTCCTCTAGGATTGTCTTGGATCATTGTATTGAGAATAATCAAGTCATTCATAGTTCTTCATCAAACAATATTGCTGTCTCTGTGCACAATGTTCTCTTGGTTCTGCTCATTTCACTATATATCAATTCATACAAATCTCTCCAGACCTGTCTGAAGTGATACTGCTTGTCATTTCTTATTGCACAATAAAATTCCATTACCATCATATACCACAGTTTGTTTAGCTATTCCCCAATTGATGGACCTTCCTTTGCTTTCCAGTTCCTAGCCACCACAAAAAGAGCTGCTATAAATATTTTTGTACAAAGAGGTCTTTGTCTCTTTTTCTGGATCAAAGGGTATGCACAGTTCTGTAGCCCCTTATGTCCAGTTCCAAATTGCTCTCCAGAATGGTTGGATCTTTTCACAACTCCACCAACAGTGGATTAGTGTCCCAGCTTTCCCACCTCCCATCCAACATCCAATATTTTCCATTTTTGTGATATTTGCCACTCTGATAGGTTTGAGATGATACCTCAGAGTTGTTTTAATTTGCATTTCTCTGATCAGTAGTGATCTAGAGCATTTTTTCATATGATTATAGTTAGCTTTGATTTCTTTGTCTGAAAACTGCCTGTTTATATCCCTTGACCATTTATCAATTGAGGAATAACTTGTATTTTTATAAATTTGATGCTGTTTTCTATATATTTGAGAAATGAGACCTTTATCATACATATTTGTTTCAAAATTCTTTCTCAGTTTTCTACTTCCCTTGTAATCTTGGTTATGTTAGGTTTTTTTGTGCAAAAGCTTTTTAATTTTATATAATCAAAATTATCTTTTTACATTTTATTTTACTCTCTATATCTTCTTTGTTCCTAAATTCTTCCTTTGCCCATAAATCTGACATATAAATGATTCCATATTCTCTTAATTTGTTTATGGTATCATCCTTTATGTGTCAATCTGGTACTCATTATTCATTTATCTTTAAAAAAGGCATAGGGGGAATCCAGCAAACATTCTGGAGGACCTTATCTAGATATTTGGACATTATGTAGATACCAAAAAGCCTGAAGATTCTCCATCAATTATCCAGTGTTTTCATGACAAGGTCCATTTATTTGCTTCTCCAATAATAAAGACAGATAGCATTACATATAAGTTTCTCATAAAACATACATTTAGGCAATAAACTACAGCTTATTTATATCCATCAAGAGCCTCTTCATTGCTTTTTGGGAAAGCCTCAGTTTTAAATATTCAGAAACCATCACATTGTATGATTTTGAAATCATACAGCATCAGGGGATATATTGGTGTTAAGATGGGGCATTGTTTCTAGGAGAAATTTATGGTCATTACGAATAATTGCACACTTTCACTAAGAAAATCCAGTTTGTTATCCAAGTGTTTAATTCTGGGTTGAGATCAATGTTATACATAAACAGGAGTATCTGAAGGACTTCATCAAAATCTCTGTATATTTGGAACTTATGCTGGAAATCCTCCATGATGCTGGCAGACACCATTAATGCATAAATCTTCCTATTTTATGACAACTTTATATTAATGATCAGAGTCATTGAACGAAGTCTTGTGTGTTGTTGCATCATTCGAAGAATGATGTAACAATAAACATAATATAATAACTTAGTATTTTATACATGTATTATTCACCCTGTTGGATTAAAAGCTTTATTGTCAACAAATGCTACACACAGTAGTATCTTTTTTTTATTTTATGAATATGTATGTCTTTATATTTTGCCATAGAACATAAATTCTCAAAAACTCTGTTCCCTGATCAAAATTTTCATCATTCCTTGCATTTGTGGATTATTTTTATAAGAGTATTGTAGAGATGGGTATGTTAACATGTGTATTGGTAGTTATTGATATTTTCTTAGTCACCATGATTTAATGTCTGTGTGTTTTTCCCAAGTATTTTGATATGCTACCCTTTTTCAGATATCTTGACAATTTATACATTAAAATTTTCAAAATGTCACCTCTATTACACTTCCATTATGTACTTGTTTTGGCTCTGCTGATGTTCTGATATTTAGTGGGCTTAATATTTCTTCATGTAGCACATTAGGGACTGTGATACTGCTATAGAATCAAACTTTGGTGAATTTTTTATAGAAATCTTAACATCTTTTTCTGTTTCATTTATTGATTGCTTTTCCAGTTACATACCCCAGTCCCCTCAGGAAAATTTTTATTGGTAAAGTCTCAGAATAAGTTTTTTTTCTTTGCAAAATTGCTTATTTCTTCCAATATTATTGTGGTTTTATGAGAGAATGATACTTATTTTATTTCAAAAGATGTTAGAAAATACTCTGTATTGTAAACTAATAAATACATCCCTCATCTTTACTATCTCTGAGACCAATTGATTGCTAGCTGAAATGGTTTTAGATTTCCTTTGTCTTCTTGTTACAGTGATTCATTTAAATTATTATGTTTTTTACAAAAAAAATTTCTTAAAATAAATATTTGTTAATGTATTTTCTATGAACTACTTTCCATTTTTCTGTATCAACAGATTATTTAAATAGGTAATATTGTATTCACCTCGATTCTAAACCATTTCTTTTTCATATTTGTGTTGGTTTCTCTCATTCGTTATTAATTACAATTTCTGTGCATTAAAATTAGCATGATTATTGCTTAAGAAATGGCTTTTGTTTTGGTAGCTAGCCATTTTGTATGTATAAAAATATAAATAGATACTACATATATACTTCATATATACTACATATTTACATTCTAAATTGATTATACAAAACGAATTTCCCTTCCTTCCTTCTTTCCTTTACTTTCTGCATTATTTAAAACTAGTCATGGGGCAGCTAGGTGGTGCAGTGGATAGAGCACCGGCCCTGGAGTCAGGAGGACCTGAGTTAAAATCTGGCCTCAGACACTTAACACTTACTAGCTGTGTGACACTGGACAAGTCACTTAACCCCAATTGCCTCACCAAAAACAAAAACAAAAACAAAAACAAAAACAAAAACAAAACTAGTCATGTTCAGGACTTCATGATAATCATTCAATAAACCTATGATCACACCTTTCTGGAAGAAAGAATTCATGATATATAGAAATGAGTTTTCTGTGATTTAAAATCTTTTAGCCTCTCTAATTTGTTAATCCTGTGCAATATTTTCCAAAACATATATGTATAAATATATAGATCTAACTATTCATGTCTGTATGTATATATATATGCACACAAACATATATGCATATCTGTCTAGAGATAGATACAAAAATATCTATATGGAGATTTCTGCCAATATGCCAAAGTTTCTGCTTCATTGTCATAGTCCTCCAGAAACCAGGGTCTCATTAAAGTGATTCACTTTAATAAGGTTTTGAAGAAGTAATACCATCAATATCATCAAAAACAATAGTCACATTTGTAGTACTGATGGAATTATGGCCATGGATATATTTCTGGATTATATATGGTCTAAATCTTTCTATGTCTACTTATCTATATCTCCCTACTTATCTATCTACTGATTAATCTATCTATTGCACTACTTTTTTATCTGTATATGTAAAGGGGAACAGAATAAGCTTTTATATGACACCTACTATGTGCTAGGCATTTTAGTAAGCATTTTTTAAATTAATAATATCTCATTTGATCTTTACAACTTCATGTATGTTATTATTTCCATTTTACAGTTGAGGAAATGAGACAGAGATTAAGTTACTTGCCAAGGGTTACACAACTACTAAGGGTCTTCTGCCAGATTTGAACTTCCATCTTGACTCCTATTATTGTCTCCTCTGTGCCCCCATTTCTACATTGTCTTCCCCCATAACCACATTTGTATTTAAGTATTTAAGTCATGTGTTACTAAAGTATAATTTGACAATTAGAATGGTATTATTTTTCAGAGCTTTTATTTATCTCAAACCTTTTTAACAGGTGAAAGGATAATAAACTGAAATTATTTTCAGGAAAATCATTTTGCAAATGATTATCATGAATATTACAATATGAGGTGAATATCATGTAAAATTGGGTTTTTCTTTTGCCTCTGGATGAGTGATAAAACCAAGTGCAACAATTTCTTGGTTTGGGTCTCCTTGGAGAACATAAAAACCATCCTTCAATTTAACTGCAATTTACCCTTGTTTTCTGGACAATATGTAGTGACAAGGCCTATATTGATATGATTCAGTTCATTCAGCATTATGGCTACTGTTTGGTCACTTGCCCAGGGACTTCATATTTAGAGAACTGAAAATTAAGATAATATTTTTAGAAATTCTAAGAACTGTTTCTTAGCCCCTTCAAGAATCTTTTCTTCCACTTGTCTACCATCACTAATTGAAGTGGAAGAGTATTCAAATTGTATACAATCCAGTTACTGTTTTATTTTGTTACGTAAGTTATAATGAACAATTACTTAATTGGTAACCAATTTACTGTCAGTTAGCCAGAGTTGTCCTCAGAAAGCAGATGTAATCTGTTTTTAGGCCTAAACGTACTGCCTAAGTTTCTTCTTCATTGGTATATTATTCCAGAACCCAGAGTATGCTCAATATCACAATGAAGCACTGAAATAAAAGTTTTAAGATGTAGTATCATCATCAACACCACCACCAACAACAACACCAAGAACAATAACATTTGCAGTACTGATAAAATTATAAACAGATTCCTTCCAGATTTGGAACAAAAAGTCATTCTTGGATCTGGACTGTGGATAGGGCCACAATGCATAAAAAGAGTAAAAGTCAAAATTACATATTAAATGAGCTATGTTCCAGTTGTCATCCTGATCAGTGTTGCTGGGCATAAGGTGCATTCATGATAATGAAACTTTTTCCTAGTGGGATCATTAACCAGTATATGACTGTCATAGTTATAAAGTACAGGTGGTCTCCCTTGTTTATATGCAATATGTTTGGGGACACAGCATCTTAAAGTGAAACTCTGAAAGGTGAAATCCTTACTGTGAATGCACTATTGACTCTGTGTTCACATCATTAGAATCTATTGAATGAGTTGGAAAGGACAGGAGAATGTGAAATTATTGGGTTTTTTTCTTTAAATAATAGGGTAGAGAAAAACAGGACCTGCCTATTCTGGGGAATGATTGTCATTATCCTGGTCCAAGTCCAAAAGTTATAATGTCTTCCCTCCTTCAGCTTCCAATCTGAAAAATTAAATCCCAACACTATGCAAAGTATAAGAAATCAAAAGATTCAAAGACATTCAGTGTCATTGCAGCAAAAAGCAAATGCAGACCCAGGAAAATATTTGATCATAAGCCATAAAGATCTGTTCTAAGCCATGAATTATATTTAGAGGAGAATGGTAAACACACTTTAACTTCAGGTTTTATATCTTTAGCAGGCTCATTTTCTCAGGTGTTAATATGGAGAGATGTAAATAGCCCAGGCACTACTTTTTGAAACACAAATCATAAAATTAATGATCTCTACCAAACACTCCCCCATTCCTCATAGAGATAAACAAATCAGACATAAAAACAGGCAGGTTGTGTTTCCCTTTGCTGGCAGAGGAGGGGGTCAATGGGCAGTCGATAGTAATTTTTGACTCAAAGGAAATTTTTATTAGGAGGTCAAGTTGAGAGTAAAAAAAAAATCAAACAAAAAACCCCCAGTGCCTTAAATTATATTGGTCTAAAAGTGGCAGGTGTTCATTAGTGCACCTGAAAACTAACATCCAAGACAATCAAACTCATGGCTTCTTTGCAAGGCAGCTATATGAAGAGGTTTAATTTGAAAACCATCCCACTGGCAAGATAAAAAGGAAGCCAAGTATACAAAGATATGGGGCTATTGAGCAATCATCTCAGAAATGATAGCTCAGAGAGGCAGATTCCTTTACCTAGATCTGCACATTTTCTTTCTTTAACTAGGCTGACACATACCAGGGGTACTGACTTAAGAACTAAATAAGATATGCCACAGGATTTTCCCTGGAGAGTGAAAGAGAGAATAATCAAGAAGCATAGTACTTTGCAAAGAAGGATGTTTACATTTTTGGAATCATAATTTCCCTTACTCTTCTTTTTCTTTGAAAGCTAACATAAGAAGTTAAGTAGAATAAAGGGAAATATGCTGGACAGACACTTAGAAGACCTGAATTATACTCCTAACTCTGACTTTGGGCAAATCTTATCATTTTTCTACACTTTAGTTTATTAATCAATAAAACAAAGGGAGTAAAACTAGATCATATCTAATGTGACCTTTCATGCTGACAAATCTGTCACACTAAGGAGTTTGACTTCATCCTCCTAGCCATGGGAGATCATTAATTATTTTTGAGCAGTGAAAGTAATATATAGGGAAGAATAATCAGTGATAGTATGGATTGGAGAGGGTTTTAGTGGGAAGCAATAGAATCAGGAATGAGGTGATAAGGGCATGAATTAAGTAAAAGAGCATGGAAAGGAAGGGATATATGGGAAAATATTTATGAGACTCCCAGGTAATGTAATAAGCAATATGGCAGTTATTTTTTTTTCCTTTTTTAGAGAGTCCCTTAACTTTCTAATCTTCAAAAGGGGAGGACGAGTTATGTGCCGGAAGTAGAATAACAGTTTAATCCACAAGGCAAAGAAGCAATGGGGGAAAAAAGCAATGAAAAAAAATCCTTATGGATTAATCCTAAAAAGTACAGTTCTGGGGGCAGCTAGATGGCACAGTGGTTAAAGCACCGGCCCTGGATTCAGGAGTACCTGAGTTCAGATCCGGCCTCAGACACTTGACACTTACTAGCTGTGTGACCCTGGGCAAGTCATTTAACCCCCATTGCCTAAAAAAAAAAAATTAAAAAATTAAAAAATTAAAAAAAAAAGGTACAGTTCTTAAAATGCTCAGGCAGTACATTCTCCAAGTTTCCTCATTATGGACAAAATCTCACTTACAGAACAGAACTCACATATTCAATAGAGTGACCAGATTTACTTCAGACTGCCTGACAACACACCCTATTTCCTAGCTCTCTAGTCTAAAGCAAGTTTCTGGCACTTACTCTGCTCAGACATGTGTGGAGTAGGGATCGAAAGATGTTTGAAAACATACCATCTGAATGAAGTCCATATACAGTGTGGGATTCTCAAGTCTGCAGAAATGCTGTCACAATCTACCTAACCTCTAATTCTGCAAGAGATGGTTGGGTTGGGGACAGACAATAATTCAATCCACCCAAGAGAAGGAAAAGAGGAGAGCATAGCAAAGACCAAGAGTGGGGTGTGTACAGTGTGTGTGATTTACTGAACATGAAGAAAGGAAATTTGAAGCTCAACTGTGGCCATACCATCCCTGGAATAGGTTGACCAGGGTTGAAACCTCAGAAAACTGTGCCTTCACAAACATGTAGAGGTTGAAGGTTTTTTTCTTGTTTACTTTTTTTAGTGCTCAAGCATGAAAATAAACCCACAAGCAAAGAGAAAGAAGTGATCATTTTAATGATTGGGAAAAATTTTTTTTTGGGGGGGAAGGTTTTTAAAAGACTTACATACCAAAGATTTTAAGAGAAAAGTCCTCAATAAATGTGCTGAGGACAGGCAGACAAAAATAGGGTATATTCTCAGACTAGAAAGAAATATGAGAACTAAAATTTCAAGAAAATTATAAAACTCCTATCAAAAATTAGAAGAGAAAAGAAAGTGACTTAGAGTTATTGGAATATAAAATCAAATGTATTCCTAAGAGATTGTGGAATAACAGGAGGCAACTCTAGGAAGGATAAAAAGAGAAGTGAAATCCATAAAAAAATAAATCAGAAGTAAACATAAGCTAGCCAGAACTTTGACCTTTGAATATATAATTAAAAGCTGAACGTGAGTAATACACAAAAGTTGAATAATTGATAGTCTTTCTAAAGGAATTAAATAGATGAAGTGTTCTAGAACATGAATTCCACATGCAAAGCATAATATGAGAAGCATTTCCAATACATCTGAACATTGCCAGACACAGGCCTTACCCCCAATCATAAATATTGTTTATATATACATATATAAATACATCTTTTTCACATTTTAAGTCAAAAATTTGTCACAGGCATTAGTTTTTAACACACACACACACAAGACCTACTTTGATTCCACTCTTTTACCACAGCCTCTCTTTCCTTTCCTATCTTTGGTCTTCTTTGCTGACCCTTTTCTGAATTTGTGAATTTTACTTAAATGATTGATTTCTTCTTTCTTTTTTTGTTTGTTTGGTGGCTTTTTTTGAGGCCTTGCTTTCAGTTTTGACTAGATCTTCTCCCCCTCTACCTTTGCTAAAATGCCTTATAAATTTTGAATGTTTTGGAGCATGTTGGCTCTCCCATAGTTCTGTGTTTTAGCCATATCCTCAAACCAGCTGATGTCAGTATCTGTACCATGAGTCAATGGCAGATGGAGACACTTACCATATTAAAGGGAAACTTTCTACACATTCTCATCCATTTACTACATGTGCTTTCTTAAACTTGAGCCTACTTTTATCTAGATGATATCCTGAACCTCAGACATGCCTCAATCCTTGCTGCTTCTCACCATGGAAAAGCTGTTCACTCCTGTAATGCCCTTCTCTGATTTCTGAATTATTCCTGGAGCTTTTATTTTGCAGAGGTGTTCAGAACACCTATGCTTACCCCTTTATTCTTCTCCTGGTTCCACTATTCACACCCCAAATTTCTCAGTGTTCACCAACATCTTTCTTACATAGGAAGATGCCTGGTATTATGGCTTTCTCACCATGGAACAACCCTCCACCCTTGCAGTCCTCTCTTTCAATTGGTGAATTCCTCCAGAAACCTCTATTTTGAAGAAGTTCTCAGGTTAGCCATGCTTACTCCATTATACCTTTTGGATTCACTTCTTCAGACTTCCCTACCATATACCTATGCAAGCACCTCCTTCCCTACCCATATGATCATAGGCAAAACTGGTTTGTAAGTATTTAATGCATTAACCTTGGGAATACTGATGTAGAATAGATGTACAAATATGTTTGTGTGTGCCTACTTGAGGAACAATATATAACAAATTTACTTTATAACATTTTTGCTTTGTTGTAGACACCATTTTCCAGGAATCTTATTTCGTGGTACATTGTATTTCTCCTGTCCATGTATCAAATTCTAAATTCTTTTATAATATATGACGGTCTATTATCATTTATTGAATTGTAAGCTCCTTGAGATGGGGGGGCAGCTAAGGGGCACAATAGAGAAAGTACCAGATAGACCTGAAGTCAGGAAGACTCATCCTTCTGAATTAAAATCTGACTTTTTACTAGCCATGTGACCCTGGGCAAGTCACTTAGCCCTGTTTGTCTCAGTATCCCATATGTGAAATGATCTGGGGAAGGAAATGACCAACCATTACAGTATGTTTACTAAGAAAGTCACCAATGGGGTCATGAAGAGTTGGACACAAGTGAAATAACTGAATGATACCAACGAAGCTTGTTTGGGCCAGGGACCATGCCTTTAAAATTTTAATCTCTCTTAGAAGTCTAGATAATGTTTTGTAAATGGATCCACAGTTGAAAAATATTGAAAAGCATATTCTAACCACACTGACATGCTCAATAGGAAGTATAGATAGATAGATACATAGATAGATGGAGGATAGATGAATAAACAAATAAATGCATTCACTCACTGTGCTAACATGAAGAAAAAAAACCCCAGAAACAATAACATACTTGCATGGGGGAAAAGTTATCAACTATGTTCCCTAAAACATCAAAATCTTCCAAACCCACAGGTCTAAAAGAGGCTGTAGTAATTTTATATTTATCACCACTGATCCCACACAAGGAAAACAAGTGACAGGTCATCAGGAGACTTTGTATTTTGGTCATTTGTTACTGTGACTGTGTAAGCCACATGTCATAATTGTTTAACAGATCAGAAATATTTTCAGCTCTGCTTGCCACTTATAAAGATCATAAAAAGTTGTCAGAACTATGTTTAGTCCACATATATAGAATAGTTCTAAAGATCATATTCATTCATCCTGGAAAGTATACTGCTAAGGATTCAAATATTTTAATCTTATTAATATTTTTGGCCTAGGAATCAAAATATAGGCCTGACATTAAGAATGCATAATCAGTCTCCTTATCCATTTCCAACCTATTCAATTATATTCTGCCTACCACAAATTTCTATTGTGCTTTCAGTTGGATAAGGCACAGTGTTCAAACAGCTGTTGTCTTTCACTCCAGAGGAGGGAATGTTTAAACTTGGAAATTTTGTACACAGTACACATAATTGATTCAATGTCCTGATGTCTTTCGAGAAAAATAGGCAGTGAAATTTTTACTTAATAATATGATATAATACCATGCCACTGTTTTATTTTCACAGAAATTCATTCTACTTAGACATTGCTGCCCTATGTTTTGAAAGTAAAATATCGTTTTAGTTATGGGAATGAATAAATCTCCATGTACTTATGATTCTATGCATAGACCAGTAGAAGAGTACATAGAAGCCTGGGCTTGGAGTCAGGACACATGGTTTCAAATCCTACCTTATAACATTAATGGCTATGTACTATGGACAAAACATTGACTTTCTCAGACCTGTTCATTTTTTTTTCTGTTTAGAATATTATTTTCCAAAATATATGTAAAAACAAATTTTGACATCAATTTTTTAAAAACTTTGTGTTCTAACTTCTCTTCCTCCCTCCATTCCCACCCCCACCCCCAAGAACTAAATAAATTCAATATAAGTTATCCATGAGTAGTCATGGAAAACATCCTCAAATTGCCTAGGTTGGGAGAGAAAACGGTTAAAAAACAAAACTTCAGATTAAGGAATTGTGAAAGAAAAACATGTGTTTAAATCTGTTTTCAGATACCATCAATTCTTTCTCTGTAGATGAATTGCAATTTTCATAAGTCCTTCAGGGTTATATCAGATCATTGTCTTACTGAAAATAACCATGTGCTTCCCAGCAGATCATCTTACACTATTGCTGTTATTTTGTATACAGGACATTTCATTCTGCTTCAGTTCACATAGGTCTTTCCAGGTTTTTCTGATAGCATCCTGTTCATCATAACTTCTATTTGCTACCTTAAAATTGACAAAGAATTTTCTTCACAATAGCCCAGCAAAGTAGGTACCATACATTTTGCCATTATAGTCAATCATCATAATTATTTCCCTCCATCCTTTTCCATTCCCATGATATTTACTCAATTTTCTATCTTCTTTTACCCTGTTCCTCCTCAAAAGAGTTTTACTTCTGACTGTCGACTCTCCTGCTCTGCCCTCCCTTCTTTCACCCTTACCTTCTTATCCTCTTCCCCTCCTACTTTCCTGTAGGGTTAAATAGATTACTCCTCCCAATTGGGTGTGAATGCTATTCCCTCCTTGAGCCCACTCTGATGAGATTAAGATCTTTGAACTAATTCTGTCTTCTAAATTTTTCTTCCTCCCTCCCTCTTCAACCCTCCTTATGAAATCAAGCAATCCAACATGTCATACTTGTGCAGTTATGCAGAACATTTTCGCCTTCCTTGAAAGTATTTTGCTTTTTACTGCTCTCTCCACCAATCTGCTCTTCCCTCCTTCCGTTCTTCTCCCACCCCCATCTCCCTCCCCTCTTACTTTCCCTCAGAGTAAAAATATATTACTATACCCACTTGAGTATGTATGTTATTCCCTCTTTGAGCCAATTCTGATGATAGTAAGGTTCAGTCACTCCCTCACTCCTTCCCCTCTTCCCCTCCCCCCATAAGCTTTTTCTTGTTCCTTTTATATGATCTACTTTTCCCCAGTCTACCTCTCCCTTTCCTTTTCTTAAAGTGCATTCCTCTTAGCACTTAACATTATTTTGAAGACATCATCATGGGTTAGCTATGTGACACAGTGGAAAAAGCACCAGCTTTGGATCCAGGAGGCCCTGAGCCTAAATCTTGCGCCAGACATAAGACACGCCACCCTGTTTGCCCCACAAAGAACAAGGATAAACAAAAAATAAATGTTTTATAGATACCATCCCTTCATATTCAGTTTGGACCTGTGTGCTCTGTGTATTCCTTACTGGGAAAGTTCTTATGTGTTTGAAGTATTATCTTCCCGTGTAGGAATGTAAACAGTTTAATCTTTTAATATCCCTCATGATTTCTTTTTCCTGTTTACCTTCTTATGCTTCTCCAGGGTCTTGTATTTGGACTGGTCTTTTCATCACAAATGCCTGAAAGTCCTCTTTTACATTGAAATCCCATTTTTCCTCTGAAAGATTATATTCAGTTTTGCTGTGTAAGTGATTCTTGGCTGTAGTCCCAGTTCCTTTGCCCTCTGGAATATCATATTCCATATCCTTTGGTCCTTTAATGAAGATGCTGCTAGATTTTGATTTTTCCTTATTGGAGCACCATAGTATTTGAATTACTTTTTTCTAGCTGCTTCCAATATTTTCTCCTTGACCTGGGAGCTCTGGAATTTGGCTATAATATTCCTGGAGGTTTTTGTTTTTTTTGGGGGGGAATCTCTTTCAGGAGGTGATCAGTGGATTATTTCAATTTCAATTTTGCCTCCTGCTTCTAGAATATCAGGGCAGTTTTCCCTGACAATCTCTTGGAAGATGCTCTCTAAACTCTTATTTTGTTATGGTTTTCAAGTAGACCAATGATTTTCCAATTATCTCTCCTGCATCTATTTTCCAGGTCAGATGTTTTTCCAAGGAGAGATTTCATATTGTCCTCTATATTTTTATTCATTTGGATTTTCTTAACTGTGTCTTCATTTCTCATAATTCCACTAGCTTCCATTTATTCAGTTCTAGTTCTTAGGCAATAATTTTCCCTGGAGAGCTTTTTAATTTCCTTTTCCATTGGGCTTTTGAAGCTGTTGACTTTTTTCTCATGACTCTCTTGCATTGCTCTTATTTCTCTTTCCATTCTTTCCTTTCCTCTCTAAATCTTCCTTCTTTCTCTGCTACTTTCTTTTTTTTTGGGGGGGAGGGCAAAGAAGGTTAATTGACTTGCTCAGGGTCACACAGGTAGTAAGTATCAAGTGTCTCAGGCCAGATTTGAACTCAGGTCCTCCTGAATCCAGGGCCTGTGCTTTATCCACTGTGCCACCTAGATGCCCTCATCCTTTATCTTCAAAGTCCCTTTTGAGTGCTTCCATGGCCTGATACCAATTAATATTTTTTCTTGGAATCTTTGGATGTAGGGGCCCTGAGGTTGACATTCTCTTCTGAGGGTATACCTCGGTCTTCCTTGTTGCTGAAGAATTTTTCTGTTGTTCTCAACTTTCTTTGCTTGCTCATCTTACCATTTTTTGTTGGACTTTTTAAACTCACTCTTACAGTGGGGCCCTACTTCCAAGCTACACTGTCCCAAGCTTCAGATGGTACCAGGTGTTTTGATTTGAGAGAGGGCAGGTTTTTTTCTCATCTGTCCTGTTCTCAGGTATGAAAATAACCTTAAGTCAACTTGCTAATTAACCATCCGGCAGAGTGCTGTGGTGGTTCTTAGCTCTGATGAACCTGTGCCCCTCCCCCACATGGATCTCCCACCACTCAGGATTTCTTCCTGGTTCCCTTCTTTGATGGGATAGCCAAATTTCTCCTTAGGTCCTGCAGATACCCTTTCCCTACCCCACCCATCAGTCGTTCAGTCCTCTCACCTGACCACAAGCTAAGTTCCAGAAGATGCTGGTGCTGTAGCTGATTTGGAGACTTGGGGATAAGTTCCTTTTCACAGCTTGTCTGGGGTCTATGTTGGCATGCTTGCAGGGTATGACTGCTTACAGCCCAGTATAGCTCCCTTTAATCTGGAGCGTAATCTCAACCCATCTTTTTGTGGGGTTTGCTGCTCTAGGGCTTGTTTTATTGCTGTTTTAGGGTAATTTTGTCAGGATCTCTGTGCATTTAATATCTTTCTTCCTCCACTCGGCTCTACCCACCAGAACTGTTCATTTTAATGGAATTAAGTAAAACATTAACTACCTACAATGTACAAAGCATTAGTTTAGGCAATGAATTGAGATACATTGGGTTAAAGTAGTTTTGCAACTCCCACTTATTAGTACTATTTTTACCCAAGGGAGCAAAATAGATCAAATATATTCCTTCTTCCATGAGACAAATATTTGTTTGACACTATCAGGTCTAACCTCATTCTTTTGTTCAGTCTCAACACTCCCTAATTCTTTCAAATACTCCTTAGATGACCCAGTTTCAGCTCATCTGTCATACAAGTCACCCTCCCCAGACTAGCTGTTCAAAATTCCTTTTAAAATATACTTCCCAGCATTTTCAGACATTTTAAAGGTATCAATTAGGTATGTCAATTTATTTCTCTCTTAATAAATACCATTTGTTACATGGGATATCTCTCAGGAAGGCAGAGCAGAAAGTAAACTAGGGACAATCATGATGATGTAAGAAACAGAAGACATCAATAAAAATACTTATTAAAATTAAAATATTCTCAAGAAATGAACATTATATGTAAAATGTTACCTGACAACTTCAAACTAAATGAGATTATTTCTCATTTTATACCTGGATTGGTTAAAATAAATCATATAGCCAAACCTTCATTTTAGAGACAGAGTGAGGCAAAGAAAAAATTACATACTATGCCAATATATTTAATAACAGAGTCAAGAAAACTACTGAATATTATTGATCCTTAGGTCAAGGATCTTTTTATTCTTTGACTTTCACCTCCTTATCCTGTGTATTAATATATACTTCAATTAATGCAGCCAATTATTTAATTAGATAAATCTTTTTTGGCTCATATATACTGTTTGCCAAATGAGACTATTTCCATTAGTTCTACCTTTGAATTGCTAATCAGTCTCTAAATCTCAAATGAAATGTGTTCCCCTCCTAGAAATCTTTCATGATCCCCACTGTTGGGAATGCTCTTGAAATCACAGAATACATTGCATCTCTCTCCTTCATTTTCCATGAGCTATCTTTTCAATGGTAGATATTTGAATTTGTGTCTTTCATAGATAGCATATTTTAAGCACTTTTAAAGTGAAGGACCTTAAGTTATATAAATTTTGTCTCTTCTCTAATATCAAGTATAATGATCTGCATATAATAAGTCATTCACTCCCACATACACTGAAATATTCAGATTTTTCTCCCACAACACCTTATAATATCAAAAATCACAGAGCTAGAGTAGAAAGGATCTTAGAGTCTATTAAGCCAACCCCCTTCTTTTTATAGATTAAAGAACCAATTCTCAGGAAAATTAAAATTAAATAATTTCCCTGGTGTCACACAGAAGCTAAAGCACCAGAAATGGGATGTAAGCCTGACTCGAGTCACTGCTTTTTTTTATTACACAAGTCTACCTCTAAAATAAAAGTGCTCCTCCCATGTGGCCCCTAAGGACTAGTATATATTGTGTATTCAATATTTTCAAAATCTTTTAAAATACTTATGGGCAGAGGTAAGGCTGTCCCTTAATATGAACATAGTAGAGGATCCCTTAGTAATTTATATGTACAGTACCATATCAGACACTAGGAGCATTGAACAATAAAAATGCTGCCAAATATGTCATTTCTCATAACTACAAATACATTGATCAACAGGTTTTTGCTAAGCACATACCCTGAGTTCTGGGCTAGACACTATGGGAGATGAAGTAGAAGAAGAAAACTTGATCCTTGCCCATGAGCACCCAGGGTAAACAGAGAATTTATTCTATATATAACACAATCAAATGTTTTGTTTGGTTTTTATCCCTGAAAGTACAACTTTCTATAACCAGATCAACCAGTACCCAAGCCTCTACTCTTATCCCATTTTACAATTCATATAGTGTAGTTATAAAGCTCAAACTTGCTCATCATTTCAGAATTGAATGTGAAATAAGAGTGAAAACTCTTGTAAAACAAAGCTCTATTAAGTCCAAATGTTTTTAACAGCCAAAATGAGATAGAAAAAAGGTAATTTAGTCAATTGGAGACAACATTTCTACAAAGGAAAATTCTGAAGGGCTTTGGTATTAATATCCACAAACATTTTCTGATAATTTGGGCACATAGATTGTTTCCTAACAAGCTTTGAACAGTAAATGTTGATCAAAACAAACACAAGAGTTACTTGAGCTTTCACCCATGGGACATAAACACAGATGACCTGATTTATGCACAGGCTTCAAATTTATCTTTCCTAACCACTAGAAAGTGGCACAGATTTCAGGGAAAACAACAACAGCAAACTTCTCATGCTCTCAATCATGTATATGCAAACACATAATCACACACACATAGAAAACTGACTTTTCTTACTTTTTCTTTATGCTTTTTTCTTCCTTTCACTTAATCATATACTACCCAATCATTCGTGCTTAAATTATGTTGCCATTTCTTCCTTGAGATCTTCTGTTCTAGTTCCAGCCTCTCTTCACTGCATTCCTATTTTTTTTCTAAAAAATGTCACTGTTGTGCTTTTGTTTGTTTTGAATTGGCAATTTATGTATGGTATTCCCTGCACATATCCATATTAGTAAATCATCTTTAACTTATTGTCTTGCATTATGTGATGTAGGACACCAAGAAATTTAAATATTTTCCCTGGGTACTGTAGATAGTAAGTAGTTAGAAATAGGGACCTGAAACCCAGTCTTCTGAATTATAATATTGACTCTCCAAAGGCTATGACCATGGTGTTTCTGTATGGGCATCACATCTACAATGATAGATTTCAAGGTTCTAGTTTGTACTTATTACTCCATAATTATTTTACGTATTTTACTTTTGTCTCCTTAGAAGAATTGTATAAATTCAATAGCGTAGTTTGATTTTCTCATAACTCCTAATAAAAAGCTGCCTATATGAATTAAATGACTCAATCAGTAAACATTTATTAAATGAATACTACTTACTAAGCAATTGGGGATACAAAAAAAGACTAAAGCTCCTTCAAGGAGCTAATAGAATATAGGAGATAATATGTAAAAAACCCAAACACACACACACACACACACACACACACACACACACACACATATATATATATATGTTTATATATATACACATATATTTGTGTGTGTACACACATATACCCATATCTATCTATGTCTATATCTCTACCTCTATAACCATATCCATATCTCTATCTATACCTATATCTACATCTGGTATCTATATCCATATCCATTTCCATCTATAACTGTATTTATATCTATATCTTTATCTTTATCTCTATCTATCTACATATCAACCTATATGTAGGATAAGTAGGAAATCATTAATGGAGGGAAGGCACTGGAATTAAGAGGGGTTTTGGAAGGCTTCCTGTAGAAGGTAAGATTTTATTTGGGCCTTAAAGAAAGCCAGAAAAGTCAGTACTAGAAATGGAATAGGGAGAAGAATTCCCTAGTTCATAAAAGGTCAAAGGATATAAACAGAAGAAAACAAAGCCACATGAAAAATACTCTATATCATTCTTGATTAGAGAAATGCAAATTAAAATGACTCTGTGGTATAATGACAGAAAAGGAAAAATGAGAAATGCTGGAAGGGATGTAGTCAAATTTGGAAATAAATGCACTATTGGTACAATTGTGAAATAGTTCACCTAATGTGAAGAGCAATCTGGAAGCATAACCAAAGACCCATAAAACTGTGACCCATTGATTGAGAAATACCACAACTGGGTCAGTATCTCAAAGAAATGAAAGAAAAGGGAAAAGGACCTATTTGTACTAAGATATTCATACTGGCTCTTTTAGTGGTGGCCACAAATTCGAAATTGGTGGAATGTCCATTAATTGGGGAATGCCTGAACAAGTTGTGGTATATATGAATGTAATGAAACAATCTTGTGCTTTAAGAGATAATGAGCAGTATGGTTTCAGAAAAACCTGGGAAGACTCTTATGAACTCATGCAATGTGAAGTCAACAAAATGAGAACATTGTATAGAGTAAAATCAATATTGTAAGGATGATCAACTGTGAAAAATTACCAACTCTAATTAAGACAATGACCCAAGGTAATTCCAAAGGACCTGTAATAAAAATGCTATCCACCTCCAGAGAGAGAATTGATGAACTCTGAATAGAGACTGAATCATACTTTTGAAAAATTCTCTTTATTTTCATTGTTTTATTTTGTTGTTTCCTTTTGCCATAAGACTAGTATGAACATACATTGTGCATGACTTCACATCTATAATCAGTATCAAATTATGTGCCTTCTTAGAGAGGCAGGAGGGGTGAGAAGGGTGAGATAATTTGGAATTTTTTTTAAATTATTTGTGGAGGCAGCTAGGTGGTATAATGGATAAAGCACCAACCCTAGATTGAGGAGGACCTGAGTTAAAATTCTGCCTCAGACACTTGACATTACTAGCTGTGTGACCCTGGTCAAGTCACTTAACCCTCATAGCCCGGGAAAAAAAAAGAAAAAAATATGGATCATGTTTTTACATGTAATTTTAAAATATAACACATTTTAACATGAAATAGTCAAATACTTTAATGATACTAAGGTATATCACGTGACTCTGGATGTAACACTATAATGCCATGTTTAAAAAGAAAATGAGAGTTTTCTGGAATGAGCTGATCTTGAAAAAAAAAGAAGCAACATTGGAGCACTATGATGAAAAAATCATTGAGGGCTGAGAGCGGAGTCCAACCCTGTGATCACTCCAGCACAGACCCCAGACACACTGGGAAAGAGGAACTTATCCCTGATCCTTCAAATCAGCTGTAGCAACTAACAAGTTGAATTGAGGTTATCTTCATACCAGAGAACAGGCCAAGTGAGAAAAAAACCTGCCCTCCCTCAAACCCAAAGACCTGGGACCCTTTGAAACTTGGGACAGAGTAGCTTGGAAGTAAGGCTCCACTGTAAGAGGGAGCTAAAAGTCAAGTAAAAAATGGCAAGAAGAGCAAGCAAAGAAAGGTGAGAACAACAGAAAGTTTCTCCAGCAACAAGGAAGATTGGGGTACAACGTCAGAAGAGGATAGCAACCTCAGGGTCCCTACATGCAAAGCTTCCAAGAAAATGTGAATTAGTCTCAGGCCAGGGAAATGCTCAAAAGGGACTTTGAAGAGAAAGTAGGAGAGTAGAAGGAAGATTTAGAGCGGTGGGGAAAAGAATGGAAAGAGAAATGAGAGCAATGCAGGGGAGTCATGAGAAAAAAGTAAACAGTTTGAAAAGGCCAATGGAAAAGGAGATATGAAAACTCTCTGAAGAAAATAATTGCCTAAGAATTAGGATTGAACAAATGGAAGCTAGTGACTTTATGAGAAACCAAGACACAGTAAAGAAAATCCAAATGAATAAAAAAAATAGAGGGCAATATGAAATATCTCCTTGGAATAACAGCTGACCTGGAAAATAGATGCAGGAGAGATAATTTGAAAATTATTGAATTACCTGAAAACCATGACCAATATAAGAGCCTAGACATCATCTTCCAAGAAATTTCGGGGAAAATTGACCTTATATTCTAGAAGCAGAAGGTAAAATAGAAATTGAAAGAATCCACCAATCACCTCCTGAAAGAGATCCCAAAAGCAAAACATCCAGACATATTACAGCCAAATTCCAGAGCTCCCAGGTCAAGGAGAAAATATTGCAAGCTGCTAGAAAGAAACAATTCAAAAACAAGGTCTAGCAGCTTCTACATTGAAGGACGGGAGGGCATGGAATATGATATTCCAAAGGGCAAAGGAACTGGGACTACAGCCAAGAATCATGTATGCAACAAAACTAATGATAATCTTACAGAGGAAAAAATGGGACTTCAATGAAAAAGAGGACTTTCAGGCATTTGGGATGAAAACACCTGAACTGAATGGAAAATTGGACTTTCAAATACAAGACCCTGGAGAAGCATAAAAAGGTGAACAAGAAAAAGAAATCATGAGGGATATTCAAAGATTAAACTGTTTACATTCCTACATGGGAAGATAATACTTCTAACTTCTAAGAACTTTCCTAGTAAGGAATACACAGAGGATACAGGTCTGAACTGAATATGAAGGGATGATATCTGTAAAGCATTATTTTTTCTTTATTCTTGTTCTTTTTGGGGCAAACATGGTGAGGTGGCTTATGTTCGGGGCCCAATTTGGGCTGGGACCTCCTCCGTCCAAAGCTGGTGCTTTTTCCACTGTGCCAACTAGCTAACCCATGATGACATCTTTAAAATAGGATTGAGGGGTAGGAGGAATAGACTGAGGGAGGGGGAATTGGAGAGTTGGACTGGGGAAAGGTAGTTCACATGAAGGAAACAAGAAAAAAGCTTATTGGGGGAGGGGAATAGGGGGAAGGAGTGAAGAAGTGACTGAACCTTACTATCATCAGAATTGGCTCAAAGAGGGAATAACATATATACTCAAGTGGGTATAGTAATATATTTTTACTCTGAGGGAAAGTAAGAGGGGAAGGAGATGGGGGGTCAGAAGAGGGGAAATATCTAAATGTTTAGTGTGTTACTACTTAAAAACCACTATTAAGGTTAGTTTCTTCTCATTTTTGGTTTTTAATTTTTATAATTACAGGATTTTGGACAAAAGTTTGTTATATTGTTTTTAACATAATAAATGCTAAGACACAATATATATGGTACTTTAAATTTCCACACAAAGATGTGCAACTTCAATATTATATACCACTTTTAATGCAGCAGATATTAAATACCGCTAGACTGACAAACAGTAGATTGATGGCTAGATAGATGGATGGATGGATGGATAGACATAGATAAGCATGCAATTCTTCTGCTTATTTTTGAAAGTGCTGCACAGAAAACTGTGCCATAATACTATTCCAATTTATGGTGATAGTGCCATATTGTGACTTAAGTGATTATGTATTTATGAAATCCCTCCTATATATCAGGAACTGTCCTAGGTTTTAGGTTTGCAGAAACAAAAGTGAGGTAATTCCTGTCCTCACAGCACTGATGTTCCTAGGGCAAGGTTGAAATATATAATTCCATGATGCAGTTACTGCTGGAGCTATTTAATGACTCTAGCAAAGTGGTATATTAGTTAATGTTTAACAATTGTCTATCCTAAAAAAAACAAAGCAGACAAGAATGACTTTAAAAAAATAATCTCCATTATTCTCACTTTCTTACGTCTGGTGTGTCAATAAAACAATTCATTCCCTGATTTGTAGCATTCTCTAAGGTGTAAATGTTCCTGATGAAAATTTTACAGTTAACTCTATAGAACTAGCTCTGTCACACCCCTGGCAGAGATCCTTTCCAAGGTTTCAGGTACAGCAATTTATGAGTATGGATTCCAAATTCTTCACTTATAACTTGGAGATAAAATTTTGAGAGCCAAAGACTGTTCTGGGTCCTAATGACATTTAGGATATTTGAGGGAGGAGTAGTGAATGTGATCGAATAAACAATGAAGGTGTAAAGTGTTTGAAAGAAGAAGAAAGAGGAAGAACAGGCCTCAACTGTGTGTCTTAATGTAGGAATGGGGCCTAATGCTCTGGACTACCAAATGGTAGGTGCTCTTGTGACACTTTGACAGACCCTATTGGCTCTGCCCTTTGTTAAGTAGTCTCCTTTAGCTAGAAGGGCAATCAGACTTTTATTTCTCCCAGGTAGAATGGAGAAACAATTCTATGTAGTCTCAACTTACGCTCTGCCCCCGCTCCCAGATTTCTCTAGCACCCATCACACAAATAGCTTCTAATATCACCTCACTTGAATAAACTGTATTAAATAATTTGTGCTTAATTCACTGCCAGTAGAGGCAAATTTGCTGAGAGAATCTTGTTTTTGCTGAGTTTGATTTGAATGATATTTTCCTTGAAAAAGTAGTTGTATTTTTGCAGAAGGTGTACTTGAAAATATATAATTTTGGCCATTGCTTTGTGAGTCTGACAGTTTGGCCTCTGGATGAAAGATTTTAACCTTGATTACATGGGCAATAAAGGGATGTTTAAGGATTGTGAGCAGAATAATGTAGTGACAAGATCTGGACTTTGCAAAGGGAAGATTAATGTCAGCCATGTGAGTATTGGATTGGAGAGGGCAGAACCTAGAGTTAGAAAGGCCAGTTAAGGGATGATTTCTGTAGTACTAGAGAGCCATAAAGAGCTGTATCAAGGCGACATAGCATAGTGGATTGAGAGTTGGAATCAAAGTAAGGGGTATATGGCTTTAAATCTTGCCTCTGAAATATAAATCCTATGTGAGCTTGAGCAAGCAATTTAACTTCTCAGTTTCCTATATTAATGAAATTCAAGTCTTTTTTATTTCTTTTTCTTTCTTTTTTCCTTTTTTCCTCTCTTTCCTTCCTTCCTTCCTTTCTACTTTGGAAAAGACTTATTAATCTGTACAATTTAGTTTTGATAAACAACTGTTACTTGTAACAGTTAATTCAGGATTTTCATTGCAACAGGATTTCCCCACACATCAGAATCCAGAAGCTATATGATGCCTTTTCTCCAGCTGTTATTTTATGCTTTTCTTTCTGATCCCCCAACACATAAATAAGTGTCAAAATAGCTATTAACAGTTAAAGCAATCATATGACTCTTCATAACATTAAATAAATAGCCTTTGAGATTCTTAGAGAAACTGCCATCATTTAAGAAAAAAAAACACAATGTTGGTTTTAAAATGTGCTAGGTCCAATAAGAACAAGTCACAATGAACTCACTAATTTGATATCCCTCTAGAAATAAAGTAGGGGGTGGAAAACAAAACTTGACCACCACTCTCAGACACTGCATAATAAAGCATGCAAAAATCATGCAAAAGTGCCATGATTCTAAAACTTCAGTTAAGCAACTGATTTATTAATTGAATCAAATTAAAAATTACATCACAATTGTGTTATTTCACTGTTAGGTTAGAGGTATCATCAGACAAATTCTGGTGACTATAAACAGGCCTCAGTCACACTGCATCTTGAGATTTTTGTTAAGTACTTTAAAAAGAATCTTTAACATCAGCTTCCTAGAAAAGCTGTAAGAACATGCTGTTAAACCTGCAATGAAATTCATCAGGAATGGATCTATTATAGCTCTCAGGGTTTCTAGGAGTTATACAAAGCAATCAAATAGTCAGACAAAAGCATTTAACCAAAAGGAGACTAAAATGTAGACAGACAGCTTCACAAAAAATATTTGTTGGATGGATTAAAAAATACATGATGAATGTAGCTCATAAAATTGAGTGCACTTAGTAATGCACACCCATTTTATGTTACACAAAAGACTGAAGGGTGCAATTTGTGTATGCTTATGGTAAACATTTTTACTGGGAGAACTTGAGTGTTTTCTTATAAATGTTCATTGCCATGATACAAAACAAATATATTCAACCTGCAAGGCCCCCACAATAGCAGTTAAAATTTATTTAAGAAAGATGACATTATCTGATCAAAAATACAAAAAAAAATAGACCTTCTCAGAGTTTATAACAGAACAATATCTTTCATAAATTCCTCCGTGGCTTTCTTCCCTGTATGATTGCCTTACTCCTTTATTCTGATTCTGTCTCCCATAGCTTAGGGATTTGAATGATCTTTTCAACAAGTTCTTGAAAGGCACATTGTACACCATCACAGTTTTTGTACTATCCTCTATAATTAAAACAGCATGCTTCTGTGCAAATTTCAGCTCTTCATTTCTATCAACCTCATGGTTTTCTTCATCAAATTTGTTTCTAGCTAGCATTTTACTATGTCATTTCTCATGCAGTATGATTTCAATTCATTTAATCAATTATCCAACCTAAAACATTGTCTCTTCTTGTGACACCTTGTGCAAATATGTAATAGCTAGATGTCAGTATTCCAAAGCGCTTCTGAACTGTAGTATTCCATTGCCAGCTTAGTTTTATTTCCATCAACTGATATAGTCTTCACCTTGAAGTCAACAGCAATTGTTGCTGCAAACTCTGGATCAGAAGTATCATCTATAAATCTCAAGAAGGTTGGATTTGCGCACCCCATTCTCCCCAAGGATTAGCATCTTCAGTATGGTTAGCACATCTTCATCCATTCTGGTCCCTGGTTGCAGTTATTTAACCAGCTGACTACTTCACTCCAGTGTTTCCCCTTCTCTCTCAAATCTGGAATAAAAAAAAATAAAAGTTGAAATATAATAGTGGAAATGGATAGAACGAAATACATTATGGATTTAATATGGAAGTAAAATGAAAAGATTTGAGAATTGTTTTGATATAAGATTTGAGGAACAGAAAAGAATGAAAAATTGCATTGAGATTTAGAGTGCATGCATTTCAATGAATAGTATTGCCACTGACACAAATATGTTATTTGTAGTAACAAAAATTTTGAGGATAAAATGAATAGTATAAATAAGAATCATATATATGTATATGTGTGTGTGTGTATTTATGTATGTGTCTATGAAACTAGCAAGGTAATAGTTTCAAATACACTAAATAAAACTCATAAGAAGCATACATTTGCATAGAGGACCTCATTTTTATTTGTTGATTAAAACTTAGGGACTTATATTAGGGAACTTTCTGTTGTATTGTGTCCAGTTACCATATATACTTGAAATTAATAAAAGTGGTTTCTTTAAAAATCATCTATAATTCACGTTTTCCCAGTAATTCAGTTTAGCCTTCTTCTCAATTGCTTGTAATTAATGTGTTTTCATTCTAATGTTGAGAGAGTGAAGAGTAGATATTCTCATGCCTTTCCCATCTTCATTTTTTCAAGTTGTTTTTTTTTTGTTGTTGTTTTTGTTTTTTTGTTTTGTTTTGTTTTTGCTATACTCTAAAATTCTTTTCCAGTTCCAAAACCTGAGAGATCATGATGTCAAAGACTCATATTATCAAGATTGGTTCTAGACATTTAACAAGCATAACAGTGATGCATTGGTAGATTGTGAAGAGTCAATATCTGGTCTTACTGCTGTGTTCATAAGATCATGCATTGAGAGCTATAAGGGACCTCAGAGGCTATCTAATCTAGTGCCATGATTTTATAGATAAGGAAATTAAAACCAAGAGAGAAATAAAACTGGGTTTTATTTCAGTTTAATATCCCTAGCACTAAACACAGTTTCTAAAATGCACCCATTTCCACAAATGGACATAAGCATACAGACTGTTCTTTCTTTATGTAAATACATAGATACATACATAGATACATACACACATACACACATATTCAATTTTATATAAAGGATTCTGAATGAAATCCAGTTTCCAAAAAAAATCAGCTATGTTAACTTCACTCTACACCACTTGGCTTTCTCTCTCTGTTCCTGCTGATTTAGGTGCTCCATATCCTCTTCCTCTCAACTGACCCCCTCCAAAGGAAAAAAAAAAAAAACCTTCTAAGTGAAAGCAGAAGAACTGAGGCATGGAGAGACTTCTAACACTGTGAATTATGGACTTGGCTTGAGACTTCTAGGCCTAAGAGAGAACTCTTTTCCTGCTTCACCTACCCACCTGCATGTCAGGTGCCATGTTTGTCTTCTGCTTTTCTTTGCTTGAGTACCATGTGTCCATATCTGGCTCTGCATGTTGCCCATCCTTTTCTGTCTGTGTCTATATCTGTCCTCCACATGTCTGCCCTGCATGTTCTTTCTCTCCATTCCAGTCAGTGTTAAGGGCTAAAATTCTAGCTAAACTGTCTAAAATATCTAATGAGTGGTCGCCAATAAATTATAAGCTTTAGCAAGAGTTAGACTTTTAAGCATTTATTAAGGAGAATAAGAATTTGGTAAAGAGAGAGAGAAAGGCCCAGATTCCTATCTATTAAAGGGAGAGCACATTTCTAGCTCCCTTCTCCGCCAGCGTCCTCAGGAAAGAGCCCCAGAGTCAGCGCCAGTCTCTTCCTTCCTCCTCCCACTAGTCCGCGTCACTTCCTCCCAAAGAAAAGACTCCTGGTCTTGCCCTCAAAGACCTTCGCTTCATGGGCAGAACTCTTCTACAGTAAGTATCCAGCAGGTGCCGTCATTCCAATCGTTACATCAGGCCCTACTGTGGTTGGCCCTGATCCCTATTTGTTGCTTCTCCTATTCTCCATTCCTTGTCCCCAGACTCCACATGGCCTTGAATATTTTCCTGTCACTCCTTTCATTGGTTCATGGTCCACTTCCTGCCTCCAACCATGCTTCATTTCCCCAAACCCACAGGCAAATTTGCATTATGTAAAAATTGCTTTATGTAGTGATCTGCAAAATAGCCCACTTACATAAAGTGAGAACTAACTTTGTATGGGTGTGTACATACCCACATCCACAGATGCATGCACACATAAATACACACAAATGGAGTGTCCCAACAGTCTTGATACAGCTTTAAGGTTTTGTTTTTGTTTTGTTTTGTTTTTTTTAGTCAAGTGACTTGCCCAGGGTCACACAGCTAGTAAGTGTTAAGTGTCTGAGGCCTGATCTGAACCCAGGTACTCCTGACTCCAGGGCTGGTGCTTTATCCACTGCGCCACCTAGCTGCCCCAGCTTTAAGCTTTAATCTCTAAGACTGATCTGATTATCTTGCAGTTCTAAAAATTGATAGTGCTTGATTGCCAGTGACTATTACTTTTATGATAGCTTTAGAAAAATTAAAAAATACAGAAAATCATGGATTAGTAAGTCAAGGGCCAGTACATGATGTTACTGGTATAATCACAAGAGCAAACAGTTAGAGGTCTAAGGGGTATTTGGTGCAACCTAGTCCAACCCCCGAATTTTATCAATGAGGAAACTAAGGATAAGAGAGGGGATGGAAATGATTTGTTTAACTCACATGGTTAATAAAATGCCTGAAGTGGGTTTTGAATCTAACTCTTTCTATATTACAATGACAAAACATTTTCTGCTACACTATACTGCCTCTCATTCAAAAAATTTCCTTCTCCATCTCTCAATACTCCCCTAACCCCTATTTCTCCCCACCTGGATAAAAGATAATAATCCAAAGAACCTGAAATGTTTTTCCTTTCTTTTTGACTTTCACAAACATTTTCTACACATGCAAACTAGACTCCTTTCACTGTGTAAGTGGTCCCTCAGTATAGAGCATGGTGTTGTCTGTTAAATACAATGTAAATTTCCTGCGTAAGGGAAATGTCCTTTTCTCTTGAAAAAAAAATGAGAAACTTTACTCAAGGGGATCATTGTAAAGTAAATTTAAAATGTTATAATAATCAAAATGGATTAGAAATACTATTAAAAATGGGGATTTGAGTTTATTTCCTTCTACAATGCTATTTTAACACCTTTCTAATTATATTTGCGTATGTGACAGAATAAACCTTACTGCCTGCCTCCGTCCCAAACACATTATACATAAATACATAAATATGTAGTGTATATATATATATACATATACACGCACACATATGCACACATACATGTGTGTATGCATAAGTGTATATTACTCGTACCAAGCACAGTACTTATAATGAACCATATGTACATACATGCATGCATACAAACACAGTGTATGTTTGTATATACTTATTAAAATATATGTATATATATACATATGGGTATATATACTCAAACTATGATTATGTGTGCATATATAATAGTAGTTTTTGTGTTTATATATGTGTAGACCCCAGCAATAAGCACCATATCTAGACTGCCCACACACAGACAAATACATGGTCATATACTCTGTGTTTATAATATATGCAATAATATACGACATAATATGCATATATATGATATATAGATAGAGAGAAAGACGAAGAAGTACAGAGAGACAGAGACAAAGACAGAAAGAGAGATGTGTACTGTGTAAGCACATGCATAACTATAGATATGTGTGTTTTTAAAAAATAGTTCTATAGGGCCCCTGAGAGATTAAATGACTTGTCCAGGAACCTAGTTTAGGTCAGAAGCAGGACTTAAATTCACTTCTTTGGAGCTCAGAAGTCAATTCCCTATCTACTTCTGCATGTTTCTTCTTGTCTCTTAATTGTCTCATCATTGCCTCTGAGTAGAGTGTGGGTCAATAAACTCCAAGCTTCCATTTTAGGAGAGAACCCAGTTCAGACATCTCATTTTTCACCTGGCTTGAACAGGTTAACTCCAAGGAGTTCAATGTTGCCTTCACTTTTCATATCTATAAAGGAAAAAGGAAGAAGTTCTGGGATAATCACAGGAAGCTCTGTTCCTTAGTCATTGCCAGCAAGATTCCTGCCAGAGTCCTGCTTAATAGGATGATACTTCACCTGAAAAATGGTCATCTACACAAGAACCAGTGTGGCTTCAAAAAGGGCCAAGAAATGGCCAACATATTGTTTGACACCTGACAACTTCAGGAGAAATGCCAAGAGCAGAATAGAGCTCTGTACATAATGTTCACTGATTTGACCAAGACCTTTAATACTGTCTGTCATGAAGGCTTGTGGAATATCATGAAAAATTTGGCACCCCAGAGAAGTATGTTAGTATTATAACTATTTTCATGATGGCAAGCTTGAACAGATTCTGGATAATCGATAATGTTCTTATGCTTTCCCAATCACCATTGGAGTGAAGCAAAGCCATGTGCTTGCTCCCATGCTTTTTAGCATGAAGTTTTCAATAATGTTGTCAAATTCCTTTAACAAGGACAAAAAGAGCATCAAAATAAGCTACCACGCTGACTTGAAATAGCTACAAATAAAGACTAATTTGGAGAGGGACTTGGTGGGTGACTTTTTGTTCACAGTTGTTTTTCTACTCAGTCCATCCTTTGAGGCTGAGATGTACCAGAGTTGAATCAATTCTCTGTCACTTGTTCTAATATTGGCCTAACAATCACCACCAAGCAAACAGATCTTTTTTTTTTCAGGACAATGAGGGTTAAGTGACTTGCCCAGGGTCACACAGATAGTTAAGTGTCAAGTGTCTAAGGCTGGATTTGAACTCAGGTCCTCTTGAATCCAAGGCCAATGCTTTATCTACTGTGCCACCTAGCTGCCTCTGAAACAGAGCTTTTTAATTCAACATCATCACACCATCTTATCCATGGAATTCCAATTCTTTGTACAAGTTCACTTACATTTGCAATATACTAACCAGGGATGATTGGTTTGATACATGAATTGCCAGAACTAGCTTAGTGTTTGGGAGGTTCTGAAAGAAAGTGTGGAAGAGAAGTGGTATTAAGCTTTCTAACAAACTAAAGATTTACAGAGAATTGTGTTGATCTCATTGCTGTATGCATATGATACCTAAACCAGTTTACCAGTACCTTACCAAGAAACTGAATCACTTCCATTTAAATTGTCTTAGGAAGATTCTGAAGATCACCTGGCAGGATAGGGTACAGGATGTTGAGTTCCTTTCTCAAGCTGAAGTGCCAAGATTCAGACTCTATTGCAGAGAACTTAACATTGATGGGCTGGCCATATTGTTGCAATCCCAAGCTTTAGTTTACCCTCCAAAATCTATTTTTACAGAAAACTCACACAAGAAAAGAACTTACACAGAGGTCAGAAGAAGCAATACAAAGATACTCTCAAGGTTTCTTTGAAGAACTTTGGAATTAATTGTGATACATGGGAGGCACTGGCACAGGACTACCCAACATGGTGTAGTCACATGAAAGAAGTCTCTGTTTTTTATGAGCAAAGAAAACTTCCAGTAGTTTCAAAGAACTGTGAGATCCACAAATATAGAGAAATCTCCACCCCAAATGTTCATATGGACTATTTATGCCTGACCTGTGGTGGAACCTCCAAAACTCATATTGGTGTGATCAACCACAGTTGTACATGCTATACCTTTCCTCCAACATAGTGATGTCATTTTGGTTCTCTTAAATAAAGATAGAAAACAACTAACTATAAGACTGTACTACTTTGAGACTACTCTGACTGACATTGCCCTAACCTTCCCCACACTTTTCAGCTTCCTTTTATGTTTTGTCTTCCCCCATTAGAATGGCATCCCCCTGGGGTGAGGTGCTATCTTTGAATTTTTTTGTTTTGTTTTGCTTTATCCTTATTTATTTCCCTGGACTTGACATATTGCCTGGAATATAGTACACACTTAATAAAAATGAATGACTATCATTTACTTAGTAATTCATAGTAAATAAATATTGGATATCCTTTGCCTTTCTATTTATACCTCATATCATCAGGACCCAGCTCAGAATTTACCTCTTCCGTGAAAACTTCCCTATAAAATTCTACTCTTATAGTGATCTTCCCCTAATGATAAATTCTAAACATACTCAAAAATTTTCTTTACATATATGTGGCCCTCATTTAAAATGGTATTACCTATTATTTCTTTAGTGTTTTGTGTAAGTAATTTCATTGGAATATTAAAATAATGCTCCGAGTTAGATATGCTTGTAATCCCCATTTTTATGAAGGAAACAGTTTGGGTACTATGGATATAAATTATTATTTAATACTTTGATATAATTCTTCTGTGTATCCATCAAGACAAGGATTGGGCAGGTAGGTGGCACAGTGGATGGAGCACCGGCCCTGGAGTCAGGAGTACCTGGTTGGGTTATTCAAGAACTCTATTAATCTTATTGGTTTGGGCAGTTTTTATTTTTGAGGCTATTACTATAGTTCTTTTGTGTTCTTTTTTTTTTTTTAAGTGAGGCAATTATGGTTAAGTGACTTGCCCAGAGTCACACAGCTAGTAAGTGTTAAGTGTCTGAGGTCACACTTGAACTCAGGTCCTCTTGAATCCAGGGCCAGTGCTCTATCCACTGTGCCACCTAGCTGCCCCGTTCTTTTGTGTTCTAAGTTTTATTTGCAAGTAACTACATCTAATAGGATCTTCTTATTGTTTTTTTTTCTTCTGGTTTTCTTGTAATTTCACCTTGCTCATTTGCTTTATTGTTTATTTGATATTTTGCCATCTTTTTAAGCAGAATGGATAAAATTGTTTTAATTTTATTAGTCTTTTAAAAAAATTGCTTTAAATTTTATTTATCATTTGTAAAGATGGGTTTTTTTGTTTCCAGCTTATTTATCCCCTAATCACCCATATCTCTTCTTTTGTGCTGATTTTAGGTTTGTTTATTCATTGACATTCTAATTTTAAAATGCATAATCAGTTCTTTATTCCTATATTTTTCTATTTTGTTAATGTGTATTTATATGGCTCTGCCTTGTAAAGGTCACATGGTTTATAAATAGCTGAGTACTGATTTGATCTCAGATCTTCCTGACTCTCATTCCCAAACACTATTCATTACCCTCTATCACTAATTGTAGGCTAGTTAAGAATTTTTAAGAGAGTTCATTTATATCCCATTGTATACCTAGATACATAGTATGTTCCTCAAAGTGAATGACTATATATTCTTCTCTCTCTTTAAAATGTTTTTGATGGTACCAATACAGTGAATGTCCTTAATAAGAAATGTTTGTTAAATTATATATATATGTATGTATGTGTGTGTGTATATGTATATATACACATACATAGATACACATATGCATACACATATACATATATGTGTGTATATGTATATGTATATATGTGTATATATATATATATGAATATATTTTATGGGGAAAACATTCTAATAAGGTACATGGGAGACATTAAATTTATAGCTCTCAATAGATGACAGGACTAGATGAAAAGAGGCCTTTGTTCCCATTTCTTCTTGACAGTTACTCCTGTTTGAATGAAAGCACCCAGCTTTGCCCTTTCCATTTTGCTTTCTGGCTCATTATCTCTTCCTTTTCTCTAAGTAAATCCAAAAAGGACACAAGTGGATTTCTAAATTCTATATTCCCTGACTTCTTAGAATTGAAAAAAGTGCACCAAGAAGCCAAGATTTATGCCAAAGAAGAGAAAGGACAAGAAAACAAATGAAAATGAAAAATTAATTTTTAGAAGAACCTTTAGTTTATTGAGTGGATTGTAATTAAGGTATTCTAATCAAAGGCTCACTCACCAATGAGAATAAATAGAAATATTCTGGCTATGCTAAGAGCTTATCATATGGTCATGGCCATAGGTATGTCTTTAATAATCTCTGTGCCTCAGTTTCCTTTTCAGTAGGGTTACAATACTCTCCTTATATGCTTTGCATTCTTGGTGAATAAAATGAAGAATACATTTCAAGCATTTTGAATCAAAAGGAGAGGGTCATATAAAAGTGAGTATTACTACTACTACATAATTTAATTTCAAATATTAAGTAGATCTAGGATATCTGATTAATATAAAATTGATGGGTTTCCTTTTTTTACAATGAATTCAAACTAAACTCAATCACAAAAGACTTTTATATACCTTCAAAAACATTCATTGTATTTAATCATCTACCGTGATTCAATTCCTTTGCATTTGAAAGTCAGTAGATAAAATTCCAGAATATATAGGGAAATAGTATATTACATTCTGGTGCATCTGAGATAGAGGGGAAAATGTTAGGAAACTATGTGCTTTAGTAACAGCAAACAAAATTCATATGAGGGATATCAATCCTTCCCCCCTCCCCGCTTTGATTCCTCTCACCATCCCCACAGCAGCTGTTTCAAAGATTCACCTTTCTCCTAAATTTATTCCTAAATAGATAACTCTCCCCTCCCCAACATAACCAATATATGCACTGGATTTAGAGTAAGAAACCTGAGTTCTAATTGATGCTGCTATCAGTTCTAACCCAAACAGCTAGGGTAGGCTATTTAGCTACTCTAGGTCTTAGTTTCCTCTTCTGTACAAAGAAGAGGCTGTAAAAATAATAAGTGCTAATATTTGTTGCTGTTTTTCAGTTATTTCAGTAATATCCAATTCTTGATGACCCCGTTTGGGATTTTCTTCGCAAAGACATTTAAGTGATTTGCCATTTTCTTCTCCAACTCATTTTTACATATGAGGAAACAGGAGAAAGGCCAAGATGACCAAGGCAAGCCAGGAAGTTGCCTGAGCTCTCCCAAGTTTCTCTCAGAAACAATATTAAATCAAGCCTCTTTTTTTGTTTTTCAGGGCAATGAGGGTTAAGTCACTTGCCCAGGGTCACACAGCTGGTAAGTGTCAAGTGTCTGAGGCCAGATTTGAACTCAGGTCCTCCTGAATCTAGGGCCACTGCTTTATCCACTGTACCATCTAGCTGAAATCAAGCCTCTTAATAGATTCTGGAACTACAGAACCTACAAAAAGACAGAGAGAAACAATCTTCCAGCTTAAGATAATTTAGAAGGACTTCAGGAAAGGTCTGTCTCACATGGGTGAAAGGGGAGCTCAATGCAGTAGCCTGGAGGGTATGCAGGCAAATCAACAACAGACTCTAGGCCACAGGACAGATCAGCAGCAGAGGCCCCTAGCTGCTGGCTCAGCAGATTGGTGGTACAGCAGGCCAGTTGTGAGGATCCGCAGACCCAGTGCAGAGGGCAAAGTGACAGCTGGAGAAGCACCCATATGACAGGAAGGACTTGGCCAGTATAGAGAACAAGACTTTGTTGTTTATCCTTAATTCTTTTTTTTTTTTTTTTTAGTGAGGCAATTGGGGTTAAGTGAGTTGCCCAGGGTCACACAACTAGTAAGTGTTAAGTGTCTGAGGCCAGATTTGAACTCAGGTACTCCTGACTTCAGGGCAAGTGTTCTATCCACTGCACCACCTAGCTGCCCCTATCCTTCATTCTTGAAGAGGACCATGACATTGGGAGGTGATGCCATGACTTGCAATGAATTGTATTTAAGTGAGGAAGTACTGTGCAATGTCACCCACCATACTCTCTCCTCCAGAACCATCTGTGTCCAATGGTAAGATATATATCAGGATGACTGGAGATGATCTGGATGTTTAAGACAAACAGGGTTAAGTGACTTTCCCAGGGTCACACAGCTAGTAAGTATTTGAGGTGAGACTTGAACTCAAGTCCTACCAAATTCAGAGCCTGTAGTCTATCCACTACACTACCTAGCTGCACCTGAGAGAGCAAGTCCAGAACAGTTAGGATACTGCCAGCCCCAAAGGCCTCAGAGAAGAAAGCCAATGTTCAGGCCCTTGGCCCCCAGGACAAGAAGCTTGGGATAGTACCCCTGTGCCTCAGGAGCAAAGCTCAACTTTAAAAGTACCAAAATAGGCTAAAATATAATTAATAAACAGAAAATAACCCTTACCATAGAGAACTACTCTGGTGACAGGGAAGATCAAAATGCAAACTCAGAAAAGGACAATGCTGTCAAAATCTCTACATGTGAAGCCTCAAAGGGGAAGATTAATTGGTCAGAAGATCAAAACAAACTTCTTGGAAGAACTCAAAAATGATTGTAAAAATTAAATAAAAGAGGTAGAAGAAAGATGGGGGAAATTAGAGTTATGCAAAAAAAATTATGGGGGAAAAATTGTCAACACACTGATGATGAGTGAGATGAGCAGAACCAGACGAACATTGTATACAGTATCATCAATGTTATATGTTGATCAACTGTGTTAGAACTGATTCTTCACACCAATACAATGGTACAAGAAAGTTCCAAAGGAATCAGATGGAAAAGGCTCTCCAAATCCAGGGAAAAAAAACTGCGGAATATGGAGGTGGATTAAACCATACTATTTCTTTTGTTTTTGGAGCTGTTGTTCTTTTTTGATGTTTTTCATTTTCGCTCTGATTCTTCTCTTATAACATGGCTAATTCAGAAATATGTTTAATGTTATCGTACATATTTAACCTATATCAGATTAACTGCTGTCTTGGGGAGGGGGAAGGGAGGGAGAAAAATTTGAAATTAGAAATCTTATAAAAAGAAATGTTGAAAACTATCTCTACATGTAACTGGAAAATAATAAAATACTTTTATAATTTAAAAATATAATTGGGAAAAAATTGTCAACAGCTTTGAAAAAGAAGCACAAAAATTGAAGAAAACAATTCCTTAAGAAATACAATTGGACAAATGGGAAAAAAAAATCCGCTGAAGAAAACAACTCTTTTAAGCTTCTAGAAGCAGAAGGTAAAATAGAAGTTGAAAGAATCCACCAATCACCTCCTGAAAGAGATCCCACAAGGAAAACTTCCAGGAATATTATAGCCAAATTTCAGAGATCCCAGGTCAAGGAGAAAATATTACAAGCAGCTAGAATAAAGGAATTCAAATACTGTGGAGCTACAATAAGGATAATGCAAGATCAAGCAGTATCTACATTAAAGAACTGGAAGGAATAGAATATGATATTCTGGAGGGAAAGGAACTGGGACTATAGACAAAAATGACCTACCCAGCAAAACTCTGTATAATCTTTCAGGAGGAAAAATGGGACTTCAATGGAAAAAGAGGACTTTCAGGCATTTGTGATAAAAAGACCTGAACTGAATAGAACATTCGACTTTCAAATACAAAGTCCTAGAGAATCATATAAAGGTAAACAGGAAAAAGAAATCATGAGGGATATTCAAAGATTATACTATTTACATTCCCACATGGGAAGATAATACTTTTAAGTCATAAGATCTTTCTCAGCATTAGGGCAGTTTAAAGAAATATACTTAGAGAGCAAAGGTGTGAGTTGAATATGAATGGATGATATCTTTAAAGCATTTTTTTTTGTTTATCCTTGTTTTTGGGGGGAAGGCAGGGTGGGTGCTGATGCTTTGTCCACTGTGTCTCCTAGCTGACCCATGATGACATCTTTAAAATAGGATTGAGCAGTAGGAGGAATATACTGGGGAAAGGGGAAGGGAAGGGTGGACTGGGGAGAGGTAGGAAACAAGAAAAAAGCCCATGGAGGGGAGGGGAAGAGGGGGAAGGAATAGGGCAGTGAGTGAACCTTACTATCGTGAGAGTTAGCTCAAAGAGGGAATAACATACACACTTAAGTGAGTATAGTAATATATTGTGCCCTGATGGGAAGGGGAAGGAAATGGTAGGGGGAGAGGTGAAGAAAGGAAGGGTAGATTGGGTGAGGGGGCAGTAAAAAGCAAAATACTTTCCAGGAGGGATAGGGTGAAGGAAGATATAAAATAGAGTAAATATCAAGGGAAGGGAATAAGATTGAGGGAAATAGAGTTAGCAATACCAACTGAGAAAGAAATAATGAGGAGGATGATATCAGAAGGACATATGAAAAATGCAAACCATCAACAGAGGAAGACCTGATTGTATCTGAATACTGATTGAAGTATACTTTTGTTTGTGAGCTCCTCTTTCTAAACATATTTTGTCCATTTTCTTTCACAACCTGACTAATGAGAAGATGTTTTCCATAACTGCACATATCTGACTTATATTGAATTGCTGGCTTTCATAGGGAGGGACAAGGGAGGAGGGAGGAAAAAAATTTAGAACAAAAAGTTTTCAAAAATCACTGTAAAAAGTAATGATGAGCGGGCAGCTAGGTGGCACAGTGGATAAAACACTGCCCTGGATTCAGGAGGACCTGAGTTCAAATCCGGCCTCAGACACTTGACACCTACTAGCTGTGTGACCCTGGGCAAGTCACTTAACCCTCATTGCTCCACCAAAAAAAAAAAGAAAGAAAAAAAAGTAATGATGACCAGGAGGAGTTTGGAGAAACCTGGTAGGACTTACATGAACTGATGCTGACTGAGAGGAGCAGAACCAGAAAATTGTACACAGTAACAGCAACATTGTGTAATGAACAGTGGTCACAGACTTGGCTCTTTTTAGCACTACAATGGTCCAAAACAGTTTAAAAGAACTTCATGATTGAAAATGTTCTCAACAGCGGCAGCTAGGTGTTGCATTGGATAAAGCACTGGCCCTGGATTCAGGAGGACCTGAGTTCAAATATGGCCTCAGACACTTGACACTTACTAGCTGTATGACCCTCGGCAGGTCACTTAACCCCAGTTGCCTCATCAAAAAATAAATGTTCCCAACATCTAGAAAAAATAACTGTGGTTTATTAATGCAGATTGAACCATACTGTTTCTACTTTTGTGTTGTTTCTTTTTCTTCTTTTTTGAGGTTTTTCCCTAGTGCTCTGATTCTTCTTTCACAATAGGACATGCAGAAATATGTTTAATGTGATTACACATATATAACCTATATTCCATTGCTCTCTGTCTTGGGGGAGGAGGGAGGGAAGGGAGGATGGGAGAAAAATTTGGAACTAAAAATCCTATGAAAACAATTGTTGAAAACTATCCTTATATGTAACTGGAAATAATAAAATACTGAAAGTGGTTTAAAAAAACCTAGCATCAAAAGAATGAAAAAACCCAACAGCAAAAGAATGAAAAAGTGAATGAAAGAATGAAAAAAATGTGAAATACCTCATCAGGAGGGCAAATGACATAGAAAATCGATCAAGAGAGATAATTTAAGAATTATTGGACTACATATATGGAAACTGAGGCAAATGGATTTAAGTGACTTGCCCAGGATCATTTTTCTAGTTAAGTGTCTGAGGCAGGATTTGAATTTAGGAAGATGAGTCTTTCTGACTCTAGATCCAGAGCTCTATCCACTATGCTACATAGTTGTCCAGGCAACATTATATAGATTTTTTTTTTTTAGTGAGGCAATTGGGTTTAAGTGACTTGCCCAGGGTCACACAGCTAGTAAGTTTTAAGTGTCTGAGACTGGATTTAAACTCAGGTACTCCTGACTCCAGGGCCGGTGTTCTATCCACTGCACCACCTAGCTGCCCCAACATTATATAGATTTATCATATCATACCATTTAGTATCATTTCCTATCATATATTTATTATTTTGCTTTTATATAGTTTTATATATCATCATATCAAATCACATGATATCACATCATATCATATCACATATCACATTCAGTGACAACACTCTTCCTGATGGACAAGTGATGGTAAGAGCAAGGAAAAGAAGAAAGTTAGGTCAATTTGACTGTGAATTGGATATTGGGAAGAGAACTGACATGGCGTGTTACATTAGAGGGTACAGAGGATCTCTCATTCAAAAAGAGAGAGGTACAGAGCAACATATCACCAGTAGGCTTCTTTTATATTGGGTTTGATTATTCCACTTATTCTACTTTAGAAACCACAAGTCAGCTTCATTGAAAAAATACTGGGTATTGCTTACATACACAAAATAGCTGTAGAGCAGAACAGCATAAGCTCTGGAAACTTCTATCTTACAATTTGTATTGGATCCATGCCCATCCTCTTCCCTGAAGTTGATACTTTTCTTGACTCCTAATTGAGTGAGTGCCTTTGGCATGATGGAGTTGAATCTGTACAGAAGCAGACAAACCTGTTTAACTGTATACAGTGTTTTACTCTAGTCATATAATCAATGAAACAATAAACAACACATTATAACAATAAAGCAAGCTTAATAAAATATTGAACACTCAAATATGATCTTAAAACCTCCCACATATAGCTCTGCAGTTCAAGCATATTACATTAAGTGAATCTGAATCCCTGAATTCTAGGAAAAACACTTTTAATTGTTTAATTCCTCTTGATATTCCACCTGTAAGTAGGCAAGGAAATATAGAAATACAACTAAGTTCCCATTGAAAGGTCTTCACTCCTCTAGTTGTGCCAGTCTTTAGAGGAAGATATGGAAATTGTATACTTGTATCTTTTTATAATATGAGACCTATACCTATATAAATTGAAAGACAAAGAATCCCCCAGTTCTCAGTGCTGACTTTCTTGTCACTACAAAGTCTTCCATCATCTTTATGACACCATCACCTCATCATAAGTTGACCTAATAAGAAGATGTTTGCTGATGCCATGTTACTATGATGTTTCTCTTACCTCAATTAATCTATTGCTCTTTCTATTCAACAAATGTGTTAGGGAATGTGCATTTTGATCTGAATTGCTATCCCACAAAACATCATAAACCTTTAAAACAAGGTATTTGCTGCATACAATTTGGATTTTATTTCTACCTTGGATCCTATAATTTATACTTATCAACTCAGCTTTTCCTTCCCTAACTTCTGATGCTATCCTTTTACTGCAATTATGTAATAGAAACATTCAATTGACATTGAAAATTTAGTTCAGAACTTATGGGACTGATGCTCCACTTTTTTGGAATATGACTTTTCACTTACTTTTTATTAATGAGCCCTATCACATGTGCAGTCCCAAGTGATTATTTAAATACACTTCTTGTAGTTCACATAGGTAGGTATAGGTAGATGCAGATAAATCAAGACTTAAAGCCACTATTCCTTTGGTGTAGTGTCCACTGCTATCTTTTTCTCAGAACTCCTTTTAGCTTCCTCATGCCCTTAACTTTTCAATGCCCTGAAACTATGTTACTTAGTGTAATACTTATGCCTTCCATGGGTTGAGACCAACACACCATAGTAAAGGAGCTTACATATTGTTTTATGCATTACTTATCTTTCTGAATCTTTTGTGAAACTTCTGGGGGCATCTAGCCCTAAAGCACCAGCCCTGGATTCAGGAGGATCTGAGTTCAAATGTGACCTCAGTCACTTGACACTTACTAGCTATGTGACCCTGGGCAAATCACTTAACCCCCATTGCCCCACAAAACAAAAAACAAAAAAAAGAGAAACTTCCTTAGGTCCCACTTCTTTAACTGATTAGGCCAGACCATCTGTTTGCAAATAGGCAGTTTATATACAAGAACATTTGCATTTCAGACTATTTAGTAACACAGTATTGTGGCTTGTGTAGAGGAAACAAAAAATGAGACCAGGGATGGTGCTGGATATGGGGGCATTTGGAAGAGTGTTCCTGTTTCATTTACTAGGATTTCCAGGAATATACTTTTCCTAGCATAACATGAATATTAATTTTAGTCTTAATTTAATGTGATTGGTGTATTGCAACAATAGAGCTGTCACTTGTGGAGTATGTTTCATTCTAGTGACTAAATAAATTTTTCTCTACATTTTGTATTTCTATGAAAAATAACTATTGAAGAGAAATGAAGCAGGATAAAAAAGAAACATTGAGCATGCAGGTAAAGAAGGTAATCAAAGGTGACTTCAAAACCTGCTTTGTCCTCTGACCAAAGATAGTAAATAGAGGCATTAAACCTGAGCATGTAATAGGAGCACATCTTATAATAATCAAAGAAGGATACATAACTGGTAGGGATTTTTAAGATCATCTAGTTCTATTTCATTAATAAATAATTCATATGAGACTGTCTAGTTAAATTACTTATACTGGGGCTTATACCACCATCCCTACAATCAGTCTCAATCTGACCACCCGCTCTGAAATGCCTCACAGTTTTACACAAGGAGTATGGATGCCTATTCTCTCTCTCTTTCTCTCTCTCTCTCTTTCTCTGTGTCTCTGTTTCTGTATCTGCATCTGTATCTCTGTCTCTGTCTCTGTCTCTTTCTCTCTCTTTCTCGGCTCACTCCAACCTACCCTTCATTAGCAGATGTAGGTTCCCAGAGAAAACCCATAAATATAAGGCTACATTCAATTTCTATCAAGGTATTAGGGGATCATTCACAAGTGGGATAATAACATTACTCTACTAACTATTTTAGCTCTTGGGTCCTCATCATTCATTTTCATTTGCATGGACAAAATGGCAACAAATGATAACATTTTTAGACCTTAAAATGACCATTTATATAGCAGTAAGGCACAATAAATAATGTTAGAGACACATCTACATGAAATCAAGTGTAGAGATAACAAAATACATAATTTACACATGAACCTGTGTGGCATTTTCCTACTGATGCATTTGGTTTCTGGATGACAGAATAGGGAAAATCTAAAAAACTGGCAGAGATGAACAAGAGGAATGTAAATCCACATGCAAGTGGGTGAATCACAACTCTGAACTGAGGGTTTTGATGTTATTGACTCTTTGAAGAATTTATCTATTATGCAAAGTGCCTTCTCTGCTATTTTCTGTTGGTTCTCACCATCCTTCAGCTCCACTCTATCTTTATTTTTTTCCACAACATTTACAAGCAATTCAACTTACGATCACCCTTGAAAAGGTATTGTAAAATTGTTATGATATTGAATTGTCTAGTAGTTTTCTTTCATCCAGGGAGCTACAAAAACTGATCAGGCTGGCTCTTTGGCTGGATCATAACATACAAGCCCAGAAATCTATTCCTTCATCAAAATTATGTGTTGTCCAATCAGATTATACCAATTACACCTCACCGAAATATGGCTTATATTCATTCTTTAGTCAAGGTAAAACAGTCCAGTCACTTCTTCATTGTCTAATTTGAACTCAACATCTCCCCCTATCCAGTAATGCATATACAAAACTTCCTCTTTTCTGTTTTTCTCTCTTAAACCAGAAAGAGCCGAAAAGAACCTTAAGTATTTTTGAGTACCTTTGCCACTTTTAAAATTCAGGTGTTGCTGAAGGGTAATAGATGAAATTCTAGTTTAATTTAAGCCAATCAGGAACCAGCAGACAATTGATTACCTCAGTGATTGATTGATACTTGATGCTATCCAAACAACTCAGAAAAAGCTTCCTTTCAAGCCGTTGATGAAATCTTTTTTTTTCTAAATTCTTTAGTACCTTTGTCAACATTTCCTCAAACCTCAACTTCTTTTACAAGCCAAAAAAAGTGTCTCCTAGTACTCAATGCACTATAAACTTATGATATATGATATTTTAGAGATAAAAACCCACCAAATTTCTCTTAAGAAATAAATAGTCCTTATTTAACCATTCCTCATGGAATGAGGAATGAGTTATAAAATGTTACATAAAATTTTTCATTTATTTTCAGCTTTAGCTTCAAGTCAAAACAGTGCCAGGCAAGTGAGTTGAAGGACTACAATGCAGGTCCAGCTATTGATGGTGGGTTGTTAGAATACTGCTGTATCACATTATTGCTATTGAAAATTCTCTCTCTCTCTCTCTGTATGTATGTGTGTGTATGTATGTATATATATATATATATATATATATATATGCATGTATACATACACATATGTTTATATAATACAAATATATGTACATGTACATATGCATATATACACACAAATATATGTATAGCCACAGATATATAATATATCATAATATCTTACTATTAAAAACAGTTCATTCTCTTCCCTGTTAAACAGTCAAGTGTCCCTATTAAAATGAGCTTCCCCTTACATACTTTACAAAATTGAGTCTTTATTTGGGTTGCTCCAAAGGTCATAGTGCATTTTTAAGCTATTAATGCTTTAGAATATCTTGTATTTGTGCCACAGTTCATTTCCCCAAAAAAAACTAATCAAACCCCATCTAAAAATTGCATTTTTTTTCAGGGCAATAAGGATTAGTGACTTGCCCAGGGTGACACAGCTAGTAAGTGTCAAGTTTCTAAGGCCGAATTTGAACTCAGGTCCTCCTGAATTCAGGGCCTAGTGCCCTGCCCCCCTCAAACTGCATTTCTTTCCAGACATATTTTAGCAGTGCTTTTTAAAAAATGAAACCAGAATTATTTCCCTACTTTAAAAGGCATCAAAATGTTCTTTTTTATTTTAAAGATAATGTCTCAGTCTTCATTACTTAATTTCTCTTTATGCAAAGGTATTTTTCTACAATTTTCCATATCAAATTTGTTCATATGAAAGGACAATAACTTAAAGGGACAGTTATCACTTAAAGAAGAGTACCATGAAGATATAGAAAATTTGAAAAGAACAAGGTCTTTTTGCTGTTTAAAAAAAACTCAAGGGGCAGTTAGGTGGTGTAGTGGATAGAGCACCGGCCATGGATTCAGGAGTACCTGAGTTCAAATCCAGCCTCAGACACTTAACACTTACTAGCTGTGTGACACTGGGCAAAGTCACTTAACCCCAATTGCCTCACTAAAAAAACAAGCAAACAAAAAACAATTTAAAAAACCCTCAAAAGTTAATGATATACCATAAATTGGAGAATAAAAAAATTGTACCATATGAATAAAATGGAGTGCTATTGTGCCATAAGAAATAATGAAGAAATAATGAAGAAAACTGATTCAAACTAATTCAAATGATATGAAAATTTTTGTATGAACTGATGCAGAGTAAAATAAGCAGAACCAGAGTAATGTGCTATACTTTAATAACATTATAAAAATGAATAATTCTAAGACTTGAAATTCTGTTAAATCAAATGATCCATCATGAGTACAGCTTCCTGTAAAGAATATTCCCTATCTCCTGAGGGGGAAAAAAAAACCCCAAAATGGACGAGTTGTATTTTTAGATGTGAACAAAATAGGGAATTTTTTTTTTTCTGCCTGAATGTTAATGTGAAATAGTGCATTTGTAATTCTTTTTTTCCATCCCACCCACCCCCCACCTTGGTAAGGTTAGGTGACTGGGAGAAAAAAAAAGCCAAATTATCAACACTTTTTGTATTTAATGTGTTTTACAATGTTTTTAGGCAATCAGGGTTAAGCAACTTGCCCATGGTCACATAGCTAATAAGTGACTGAAACTGGATTTGAAAATAGGTCCTCCTGACTCCAGGGGCAGTGCTCTATCCACCACAACAACTAGGTAACAGTTCTACTTTTTTTTTTAAAAATTATTTGTCATGTTACCCCTGTACAAAAGCCACTTGTTTAAGACTCCTTTCACACTGGTGGAGATGAAGGCCCTGCTCTGTCTGAGGGATATGGTAGACTTGGTGAAAGTCGGAGAACTCCAATCTTCTTCAGCATTCTTCTGGACTCTGAACTTCAATTAAATTCAAGAGTTTCTGGCTTTTAGCTTTAAGAAGAAAATAGAAGACGCAAATACCACTTCAGGTTTTTGAAGAAAAAGGATCTGGGAGAGCAATTATCCATCACTGCATTAGATCTAAAACTCTCTTATTTGAGCTTAGTTATCTCTCTCCCAATGAGAGAACTCCTTCACTCCACATTTTCTGGTATTTATTATCCCACATGCATAAGTATATATGTATGTGTATCTATACCTATATGTACATGTATATGTATATTTATATATGTGTATCTATATGTGTATCAATGTGTACATGTATGTATATGTCTATGTAAATTTTTTTTAAAAAGGATCAATAACATTTGATAAAAACAAGTAACTCATCTATCAAATAATATATTTCCAAATTTTATTCTTTCTTTGAAACAAATAGCCAAGATAATATTCACAAGTTGATCAACAAAATATTTCTTATATTGTTTGGGGAACAGGAAGGAGGGGACCTATTATTTAAACCAAATGGATTTTACAATTTCATAAGCTTTTCTGACTTAGAAATTTTCTAAATCTGATGCAGATACTTCTGTTGATATCTTCAAAATTTTTCTGATTAAGTCAGATTTTCTAATTGTGTTAGGTATTACAGAGGATAAGGAAGGTTATTTACATCAGAAATATTTAATTTAATACCAAAAAACATACACATGTTAATTAAATTAGGAAATTATACTAGTTAATATAAATGTATAAAGGGAAACAAAAATTAGTGTCTCATTTGGGGATAAGGTTGCTATTTATAATTGGGAAAAGCAAACAATTTTAAACAAAATTAATTTCCTCCCAACAACTACAACAAACCTTTTAGATTTGACTTTCTGAATTCATCTTTCAAGCACAGCCATCACACATGAGCTTATCTAGTTCCCTGCATGAAATTATAACTGTTTTTTTGGTTGCATTCTGTCAAGCCTATTCCTGAATTGCCTTTCCCTCTGATCCAAACCTCCATGACCTTCTGGGAGGAGGAATTATGATTGTTTCTAGAAAATATAGAAATGCAGAAATATAAGAATCTAAAAATTTAACTCTTTTAAAATCCAGTATTGGCTTATATTTGGGATGCCACTCAGTGATTAATGAATGATAATGTTTTTATTCATTATAAGTGTTTTTTTAATGCACCACTATATGTTCAACACTGTGCAATGTGTTGGGGATAATGGTGTTATAGAAGCTTAAAACATAGTCTCTGCTCCCAGGAGGCCTTTAATATCATTTGAGAAATAAGACAAATTCATAGGAAATGTTAAGGGCTAAAATTCTAGCTAGTCTGTCTAAAATATTTAATGAGTGGTCGCCAATAAATTATAAGCTTTAGCAAGAGTTAGACTTTTAAGCATTTATTAAGGAGAATAAGAATTTTGGTAAAGAGAGAGAAAGGCCTAGATTCCTATCTGTTAAAGGGAGAGCACATTTCTAGCTCCGCTCTCCACCAGAGTCCAAAGGACAGAGCGCGAGACTGAGCGCCAGTCTCTTCCTTCCTCCTCCCACTAGCCCGCGTCACTTCCTGACTCCTGGTCTTGCTCTCAAAGACCTTCCCTTCATGGGCAGAACTCCTCTACAGTAAGTATCCAGCAGGTGGCGTTATTCCAATCGTTACAGTCCCCCCTGTTGTTCCTCAAGAAACAAAATGTTTCCTTGACGGAACAGTAAAAACAATATGATAACTATTGCTAACTAATAATATGTGAACAACAATATAGAAAAGGAAGAGAGGAAAGTTTTGTCCAGAGGGGCAATTTTTTTTTTTGTCCTCATGAACCGACGCTTTGACATTAGTCTTGCAAAGGGAGGGCCTCTGCAGAGAATACATGTTACAGATGGTGTATATTATAACAGAAAGAGAAAAAACCAACAAAAAGAACAAATCAAAACTGTTCATTTAAAGTCTCTGAAAGTCTTTTCTCAGATGTCCTCTAGGTGTAGTCGTGGAATGGAAGTCTTTTCAGGGGTTGATGTGTGGATGCTGGTAATCAGCCAGGAAAATTTCCTACAAAATTGAGCTTAACACAACTTTAAAATAGCTTTGTCAATAATCAAATCAAACAATGAAAGTTCTCAAAAACATGTCTAAGGGAATTCAGAATCTTAGTTGTTACACATGAAACATATAATAAAACAAAAATTGAACCATTCTTTAAAATTATAATATTACTATAGTCCCCCCCTTATGGAGGGTAATTGAGAAGACAATTGCTGCGATATTAATTTTTAAAAATAATTTTTTATCTTTGTTTCATCACTTTTTGCATCATCTGCCTAATTATCCTCATGCCATTATGAGAAATTACAAATCTAATATAATTGGTAACAGATGTCAAGGCCAAATTCAACACTGTTATTTATCATGACATCTGAGATAATTATGGGGGTTACCATAAAAGAACAGAGAAATGATGGGATATGAGCATTCCCACACTTGAGCAATATATACTGTCCATGCAGTATGCCAGGCTTAAAATAGGTGGATGGAATATATGTCCATGCCACCGAACATATTGGAGGAAACTGAGTCAGACTTAATCAGATGCATGGGATTAAGATGTCCATGGCATCAGGCATATAGGAGGGAGCATAGAAGCCAGGTGTAGGAGTGAGATGGGTGGGATGAATACTTCCAGCCATCTGTACAATATTGTGGGGAAAAATAAAATAAAATATTAAACCAAGAGAATCCAACCTCAACATTTGTCAAAAGCCGTTCTCTCGGCCATACCTTGACTTCATGCATGTCTCCCCTCATGTGACAGTTCAGTGTCTGCTCTTGCATGTATTCCTCTTGTGACTGGATGGCATCTTGGCCAACTGGCATCTGATAACTCAGAATAATGGCAATTAATGTCTTAAATGATAAATTCCCATAATCCAAGTCTCATATGGATTTAAAAATTGAGGATAATAAATGATTGCAAAAAATGTGAATACATCTTGACTCAGAACACAATATATAATTATGCAACAATTTCAAATAATACCCCTTTTTTTTACTTAGTATACAATTACTTTTGTGAAAAATCAGAACATATTTGAATACAAGTTAAAGTACAACAGAATATCAAAGAAAACTTTTTTCTGAAAAAAGAAAACTTTTACAAATGTTCCCCTCTTTTTTTTTTTTTGGAATATGCTTATCAAAAATAATACTTCTAGAATCAATTTACACTTGCCATGGCAACCAATTTGCCAAGGAAATGCTTTAAAGAGTTTGATCAAATAATCAGTTGAGAAAAAAATAACAGAAACAAACAACTCAGAATATGGGAGCACAATACTCCTAGAATTAACATTGTGTTATGAAATCAAAACCATCTTGCAATGTTTCAAAATTAGATAGACAAATGAATAGAAGAAAATACACATGGAACAATAAAAGACAGTGAAATTCAAACTAAGGAAGTCTAAATGAATGTGAACTTAATATTAATAAGAGTATTATAAAATATAAACTTGATCACATGACTATAAAAAGCTTTTACAAATATTCTCCTTGTTTTAAAAACTAAATATAAAACACAATCTCAAAAGCATGAAAATCTCTATGAAAATAAACCCATACCATTAATTTCAAAATGTATATGTAATAGCATAGAAATCCTATGTAACCTCTGAACTGATATTAATACTCTGAGTGAATTCAGAACACCTTTGATTCCGATATCTAAAATCCCCAATACTCATATCAATACCTTCCTGCTTACTTCTACATTTCCGTAAAATATATACCCTTCCATGGCAAAAGAGGCAGAGTCTTGAACTATGTTGATTGTCATTCTTATTCAGCTTAAGTTTTTCTTCTTTAACCCCTCTATATTGTCTGTCAGTCTTTTCACCATACAAATGCTTTATAAGATTACTAATTAAAGACAAAAGCAGGTTAGCAAAATTATGAACAAAACGAGCATATCTGGAATTTAAAGAGTTTTCTAAGATTGTCTCAAAAGCACAGCCAGGCCGGGGAAGGGCTGAGCCTGAAGCTGCAAATGCAGGTAGAAAAAGTTGAGCATGCGCATCAGATCTCTGGACTTCCCAGGCAGGGGAAGCAATGGGCTTGGCCATAGGAGGAGTAGAGGGTGGGGTCTGGAGAGGAGGGGAGGGACCAGCACAATTTGAATCAGACTTGATTTTGAACTCAGGCCTGGATTCCTCTTCCCCCACTTTGCCTCCAGGTGCTAGGGGATTAAAAGCTTCTAGAGGGTGGGTCATTGCCTCCAGGCATGCAAAATTAGAGCAACAATTAGTGTTAGAACTGAGAAAAGCTGCGGGAATCTCTTCAGGTTTCTCTGAAAAAGCATGGTTGGGAGAGGGAGAGATATTTCCTTGTGTGAGTAAGTTGCTGGCTCTTTTAACAAAAAGAAAAAGAAAAATAGAAAATCCACAAAAACAAAGCATTAACATGATCTTATCTCCCATTTGTCTGGTTAAACAGACTAAAATCAAAAATAGGGTAATTAGGGAGTTTAAAAGGTCCATTCGAAAAAATTTAAAGGGAAAACACAGCCAGTACGCCAGTAGGCCAGTACTTAGCAGTTTAAAGGGTAGGGGAAATTTCTTACCCAACCAGAAGATCAGAAGTGAGGTTCAGCTTTCCTCTTCGTGGTCAGCCATCTGTTAAGGGCTAAAATTCTAGCTAGTCTGTCTAAAATATTTAATGAGTGGTCGCCAATAAATTATAAGCTTTAGCAAGAGTTAGACTTTTAAGCATTTATTAAGGAGAATAAGAATTTTGGTAAAGAGAGAGAAAGGCCTAGATTCCTATCTGTTAAAGGGAGAGCACATTTCTAGCTCCGCTCTCCACCAGAGTCCAAAGGACAGAGCGCGAGACTGAGCGCCAGTCTCTTCCTTCCTCCTCCCACTAGCCCGCGTCACTTCCTGACTCCTGGTCTTGCCCTCAAAGACCTTCCCTTCATGGGCAGAACTCCTCTACAGTAAGTATCCAGCAGGTGGCGTTATTCCAATCGTTACAGTAACAAGTAACTTACAGGTTGATTTTATATGCATATGTATACATATAGATAGATCAATATTTGTATGTATGTGTATATATTTTATTTCAACTATGTATGGGTAGAAAGATGGATAGATAGATTTATAGAATATACATCTGTACACAAATGTGTGTGTGTATTTACTTTAGGTGGCCATTTAGAATTTTAGTTTCCTCACAAGATTTATAGAGGGAGTGAGGCAGAGACTTGAGTTGGCCAATTAAAGAGTAGAAGAATTTAGGAAATTATAAAAGGGATGGGGAAAGGCTTCCAGATAATATGAATTTGCATAGACATCAAGATAAAAGGGTCTATCAATGTACTCTAATCGTACTCTTTTATTTTATAATTGAGGAAACAGATTAGGGATATTAAGGGACTTTCTCAAGGTCAATTGTGAATGAAAACAAAGAAGCTAAAATGAACACAGATTATTACCAATATGGAGAGGCTACCCTGATCAGTAAATAGGACATATTGGGAAGTAGAGGAAAATAGTGTTAGAGCCAGATTATAGAAGGCCTTGAAAGCCATGCAGATGGATTCAAACATGTGGTATATAAAAAAAGTTTCTGATTTGACCTTTGTTCAATCAATTTTTCAGAATCCTACCTTGAATTCTTTAAGCTTCCCTCCTAAATAATAATAATGTCTCACTTATTTTTTTTCTAGTGTTTTCAAAAAGAAAAGATAAATGTTATTGTTTGGACTTTGTGGGGAAAAAACCCCACATAATTCTATTGGATCATGTCTTTATCTTTGTGGAGAGAACTTTGTATGTCAGGTAAGGGCAAAGTAAGCAATTGCCTTCTTGGAAAATCAGTCAAACTAAGAATCTTTTTTTTTTCCTTTTTATCATTTATTTAGAAATTTATTTTTCCCCAATTACATGTACAAACATTTGTAATGTTCATTTTTAAAACTCTGTGCTCCAAATTCTCTTCCTTCCTCCCTCCTACCCCCCTTAAGAAGGCTAACTGTTCAATATAATTTATACATGTGTACTCATGCAAAACATTTCCATATTAGGTTGTGAAAGAAAACAGACAAAAAACCTCAAGAAAAATAATAGACTAAAAAAAATATATGCTTCAAACTGTATCAGACACCATCAGTTCTTTCTCTGGAGATGGATTAAGTTTTTCACCATAACTCCTTCAGAGTTGTCTTGGATCATTGTATTGCTGAGAATAGCAACAAACTAAGAATCCTAAAGCATATAATTCAAAATAAAATGATAATCATCATTACATGCTCTCCCTTTGTCTTCCCCAGCCAAAGGATGGGTGAGGAATATAACAAAAGTGATTTTTAGTAAAGGTGCTTTGGGGAAAAAATCAACACATGTTTATTTGGGGAAAATATATATTTATTAAGTAAGTGCTTTTTAAATAGCTTAGTAGAATAAGCCACTATTTGGTACTATGAAGAATGTAGAAGATGTGTGAAGAAATAGAAGACATGGCCCCTGCCTTCAATGGGCTTTCTATCTAACTGAGATAGATGTCACATATGCATATAAAAGGAAAAAGATACCTAGTAGTGCAAAGTATACACTAAGTGTCAGAGTGAATCATTCAACATTTATTAAGCATCTTCTATTTGGTAGACTTTGTGATGGGGGATAGAAATTTAAAAAATAATGAAACAGTCCCTGCCCTCTGGGATCTTACAATCCACAGGACAGACAACATGCACTATTATAAAAGTAAATAAATAACAAATAAAAAGTTGTTTGGGGAGTCACTATCATTTTTAGGGAACAGGAAAGTTTTCACTTAGAAGCACAATTTGAGCTGAGCAGTTCAATAAGAAAATAGGGAATTCTATAACAGCAAAGTGTTCATGCATTCCAACCATGAGGTTAAACAATTGCCATTGCAAAGGCATGGAGATGGGAAATTGAATACAATGTATGAATATCAGGAAGATCAAGTCGATTAGACTTTTGTTTACAGGGAGGGTTATAATGTATAAGAAAGCTGGGAAAGTAATTTGGGGAAATAAGTTGTAAAGGGTTTTAAATGGCAAACAGGTGTTTATAATTTATGCTAGTGGCAATAACAATTTTATTGAGTAGAGAAGTGACATGATCAGACCCGTGCTTAAGGAAAATGAAATGGAAAGAAAGTAAAGCAATTAAATTCTGTAGGGGCTTAGCAAAATGATGTATTACTGAGAACCAGAGTAGTTAGTGAATGATTCACAGGGGGTAGGCCTTAAGCTGGGTCTTCAAGGATAGGCAGGAGTAAGAAATAAAGAAAGGGGAGGAGAAGGTCACTTCTGACACAATTGGTTATGGAGAAATAGCATTGAGTGAATTAATAAATGAGCAATAATATTTGCTGTTTTTGTGATCCACCAAGCACTGTGCAAAGCATTGAGGGCATAAATGTAAAATTAAATACATTGCTTTCCCTAAAAATGCCTGTGATCTAATAGAGAGATACATCTGTAGAGGAGTCATGAGCCATAACCATGGAATGATATTTTGATTGGGGAAGTTACAAGTATTGTGAGAGGTGCCATAGGTGAGTAAATTAACACACTTTTGAGAAGCAAGTACACATTTGACTTGATTCTGGTTCTATAGCTAGAAAGATAATGTGTTCAGCAGCATGGCAGGTGGGGAAGAGATGCTTGCAGAATTAAGGAAAGTGAAAAATCACTGGAGCCAGACGTAGATGCAGTGGCCAACTGAGGTAACAAAGAATCATAATAGAAAGATGACTTAGAAGTTTGGCAGGGGTGGGGGTCTGCTGTACCAGGGTGCAAGTGGAACCCAACCCCACAGTTGCACTGACACAGATCCACCCTTGGGACAGTGCATCCTGGAAACAGTGCCCCACTTTAAGAAGGAGTTAAAAGTCAAGAAATAGGCTAGAAAAATTTGCAGACCATAGAAAGTTTCTTTAGTGACAAGGACGATTGAGGTGTATACTCAGAAGAGGATAGCAACATCAGGGCTCCTACATCCAAAGCTTTCAAGAAAAATATGAATTGGTCTCAGGCCATAGAGGCAATCAAAAAGGACTTTTAAAATAAAGGAAGAGAGGTAGAGGAAAAAAGTGAGAGTGATGCAGGATAGTCATGAGAAAAAAGAAAATAATTGCCTAAGAATTTGGATTGAACAAATGGAAGCTAGTGAATTTATGAGAAATCAAGATGCAATAAAGCAAATCCAAATGAATAAAAAAAGAGGGCAATGTGAAATTTCTTGGAAAAACAGCTGACCTGGAAAACAGATCCCGAAGAGATCATTTGAAAATTATTTGACTATCTGAAAATCATGATCAAAAAAGAGCTTAGATATCATCTTCCAAGAGACTGTCAGGGAAAATTGCCTTGATATTCTAGAAAAAGTTAAAATAGAAAATGAAAGAATCTACCAATCACCTCCTGAAAGAGATCCCAAAAGGAAAACTTTGAGGAATATTATAGCCAAATTCCAGAGCTCCCATGTCAAGGAGAAAATATTGCAAATAGCCAGAAAGAAACAATTCAAATACTGTCAAGCCATAGTCAGGATAGTATAAGATCTAGCAGCTTCTACATTTAAGGATCTGAGGGCATGGACTATGATTTTCTGGAGGACAAAGGAATTAGGATTACAACCAAGAATCACTTACCCAGCAAAACTGTGTATAATCTTTCTGGGGAAATATGGTACTTCAATGAAAAAGAGGACTTTCAGGTATTTTGTTTGTTTCTTTTTTTTTTGGTTTTGTTTTCTTTTGTTTTGTTTTTTTGGCGGGACAATGGGGGTTAAGTGATTTGCCCAGGGTCACACAGGTAGTAAGTGTCAAGTGTCTGAGGCTGGATTTGAACTCAGGTACTCCTGACTCCAGGGCCGGTGTTTAATCCACTGCGCCACCTAGCCACCCCCACTTTCAGGTATTTGTGATGAAAAGACTTGAACTGAATAGAAAATTTTACTTTTAAATACAAAACCCTAGAGAAGCATAAAAAGATAAATTGGAAAAAGCAATCATGAGGGATGTTAAAAGGTTAAACTGTTTACATTCCTACATGGGAAGATGATATGACTAACTCATAGGAAATTTCTCACTATTAGGGAAGATGATACGAATAAATTTAGACAGAGGGTACAGGTGGGAATTGATTATGAAAGTATGATATCTGTAAAGCATTTTTTAAAATCTTTTTTTGTGGGGTGGCAAGAGTTGGGTGGCATGACTGAGGTCACAGATGTGGTGAGTGTCTTGTGTCTGAGGCTGTACTTGGTGTTGGGTCTCCCTGGGTCAAGGGTGGGTTCTTTGTCCACTGTGTCACCTAGCTGCCCCATGATGACATCGTTAGGGTAAAATTGAGGGGGAAAAGGATTACACTGGGGGAGGGGAAAGGTGAGATTTAGAATGGTGTGAAATCTCACATGAAAGAAGTAGAAAAAAGCTTATGTAGTGTGTTGGGGGGGAGATATGGGGAAGGAGTAGAGCAGTAAATGAGCCTTAGAATCATGAGGATCAGAATTGGCTCAAAGAGCTTACTCTCATCAGAGTTGGCTCAAGGAAGGAATAACATACACATTCAGTTGGGTGTAGTAATCTATCTAACCCTGCAGGAAAGCAGGAGGAGAAAGGGATAAGAAGGGAGGGGTGAAAGAAGGTAGGGCAGAGTGGGGTAGGGGCCGTCAAAAGCAAAAACACTTTTGATGAGGGATAGGTTAAAAGAAGATAGAAAATAAAGTAGATAATATAGAGATGGAATAGGATGGAGGGAAATAGTTAATAGCAACTGTGAAAAAATCTTGAAGCAGAGACAAGAGTAATGTAAGATGATGATGATGATTGGCTCATGGATTGATAGATTGATGATGATTGGATGAAGATGAGGATTGATTAATGAGGAGGACTGATTGATGATGAGGAGTGATTGAGGAAGATAAGGATTGATTGAAGATCATGATGAGGATTGATGGATGATAATTGATTTATTATAATTGATGATGATGACAAAATATATGGTACTTTGGTGGGCTTTTATGAATAAAATTCTTTGTCAGGTATAAGGTACTATATAAATGTTACCTATTAATGTTGTTGTAATAACCTCATGGGCTTATCATAAGGAAATCTCTCTTTAAAGTACTATATAAATGTAGTTTACTATAAAATGATAAGCAGAATGACATCAGAAAAACCTAGAAAGACATCCATGAGCTTATGCAAAGTGAAATGTACTGTATACAAAATAACAGCAATATTGTGAGACGATCTGCTATGAATGACTTGATTATTTTCAGCAATGCAGTGATCCAAGACAACTCTGAAGGTCTTATGAAAAATGCAATTCATTTACAGAGAGAGAACTGATGGTATTTGAATATAGACTGAAGCATCATTTTTTCGTTAATTCTTCTATCTGAAGTTTTGTTTTTGTCTCTTTTCTTTCACAACCTTATAAATGTGGTAATGTTTTGCATGACTGCTCCTGTATAGCTTATATTGAATTGCTTGAGTTCTTGGGGGTGGCAAGAGTGGGGAGGGAGGGAGGAAGAGAATTAGGAATGCAAAGTTTAAAAAAATTGATATCAAAATTTGTATTTTACATGTAATTTGGGAAAATAATATTCTAAATATTAAAAAATAAAATGAAGGGGCAGCTAGATGGCGCAGTGGATAGAGCACCGGCCCTGGAGTCAGGAGTACCTGAGTTCAAATCCGGCCTCAGACACTTAACACTTATTAGCTGTGTGACCCTGGGCAAGTCACTTAACCCCAACTGCCTCACTAAAAAAAAAAAAAAAATGAAAAAAGTATCATAATACAGGGGCCCCAGGGCAATATTTCTAGTTATAACAATGTTAAGTCCCCAGGAGCATGTTTTCTGGACCATATTGCTGTGAGAACCAGGGTGCCACCCCTTTTTGAGAAATCATGATATGATCTTTCTAAGGTTTCTAAGGTCATCCTGGAGTCCCAGAAGTTCGTGGACTGCCTGTAAGTCATGTCAATCAATAGACTTGAATGCTACCAGTCAATTAGCTTGGAGCTGTGTGTGGGGACTGCCCAGCTTCCTATTCCAATGAGGGCTTCCTGGAGAACTGGCTGGGACTCTGTCTCTTATTTGGAAAGTGTGAGCTGCTAGGAAAAGGCAGGTTTTCTCTCTCTCTCTCCCACCTAGATCTAGGTTAGGGCTTTTCCATTCTTTCAGAGACATGTGTTCTCTCTCTTTCTTTATCAACTTCTAATATACTTTAATAAATGTTTAAAAGCCTAAACTGTTGCTGAATTTATAAGTAAACCTTAGCTAGTTCTCCCCGCACACTGTGGGGGGGGGGGCGGGTAAGGACACCCACATTAGATTTTAGTTATCAAACTGCATAGCAGCTCATGAGAAAATGGACAGGGAAAATTTGAAATAAATAAAAGTCTATGGCCTATTAACAGTTAAAACATAGCTCAATTCAACAAAAGGACAAGTGCGAGATTTTTTTTTTCTAGAATTGTGAGGACTCAACATTTTTACATAAATAATTATAAATTCTCTGAAAAAACAATACTCATCTCTTCTACTGAAAATCTACAATTTAAAATGGGTAGAATTGCCTCCAGATGGCAAAAAATATTTGCCTTTCTTTTTTAAATCCAATGTAAGTATTGCATAAATTAAATAATCACGGTGACAGAGAATTTAATGGAAACTATAAAATAAGAAATGCATTTCTGCCTATGCTATGATGCAATCTTTCATCTGCCCAATGCAGTATAGGCCTGTGTCATATATCCATACTGGCAGAGAAGACAGCTCACACATTTGTAGAGGGTTTACATTTTTTTCTATTATTTATGATTTTAAGAGGCAAAGTAGCTTTATTGAGAATCTCATAATTTGGGGTTTGTAGTCTTTCCACAACTTCCTTCTACACTGCCCAAAGCAGACAAAAATCTATGAGAGTAGTACTCGTGAAATTTTCTAGGTAAGCCTCAGTTTCATCATCTATAAAAAAAAGGGCATTGAAATTAATGACCTCTGAGGGTCATTCCATTTCTAGAGCTATGGTCCTTTGAATTAATTTCATTCAATAAAGATTTTCCAAAGTAAAATGATACACTAGAAAGATCACTGTCTCTAGAGTCAGAGCTGATCTTTTATCTAGAATATATGCTCCCTGGTGGCCTTGGGCAAAGCACTTAACCTCTTGAGGCCTCATATTTCATGTCTGGTAAATGGGAAAGAGGAATTAGATGACCCTTGAGCTCATGTTCAGCTCTAAGTGTATGGCTTTCCATCTCCTGTTTTATAATATGGGTCAACAGGATCCTGGAATCAATAGCCTTTTTTTAATGAAGATTTTTTTTCCCACACAAAGAATGCATTTACATTGTAAATACTTAAGTAGAGGGTCACAGTGAACAAACTACTAAGCTTGGAGTCAAGAAGATTTGAGATCACATCCAGCCTCAGACACTTACTGTGTCACCCTTGGCAAATCACTTAATCTCTGTCTGCCTTAGTTTGTTCATTTGTAAAATAAGACCTATCTCCCAAGGTTGTACATAGGATAAAATGAGATAATATTTGTAAAGTGTGATATATAGATACTAGCTAGTAATAGTAGTAGTAGTTAATCATAATCATAAATGAAGAGGCCTAAGTATTTATGCTTAGTTCTTCAAAGAAGACCTTGGTATTTGTGCTTACTTCCTGAAGGAATCCCTAAAGGAATTCTTAGTACTTCTGTTTATTTAGGTAAATGGAAGTTAAGTGACTTATCCAGGGTCACATAGCTAATAAATGTTGGACTACCTGAAAAATTGATTTTTAGACAAAATAATTTGGATGGAAGATGAAACATGTTGCCCCTTTGTCTATAATTAGCTTTGAAGACTTTTGAAATATAATAGAGTTCTATACATGTGTATTTCTTTGGGCAGTTTTTTATCAAGGAAGATGAGATGGACTGATTGACCCTTCAAGATTTCTTCAGGTCCTGGTAGTTGATAAATCACTGGTCTCACAGGTGCTATTTGCTCACCTTATGATCAGATTGTGGTAAATGACAATCCCATCCTGCAGCTAACTTTCTTTCTTTCAATTTCTGCTATATTTGATGCTTTTTGATTCTCTCAAAAGTGGGGATTTAGTGCTAATCAAACCCTAAATGAACAGTCTATCACTCTGAATATGAACCTATTAGAATTAATGAAGACATATAATGAAGAGAAATGAAAAATTTCATTTTTCCTTTTTCTGAGATTAGAGGGAAGAGGGAAATGAAAGCAAGAAAGATAAAACAGACACCCACACTATAAGGGCTGACAAGTTATAAATGAAGAGGAAACGTGTGGCAGCAAATACCAAAAAATCACATGTTAATTTCCTCTCTTGGTGATTTCACTTTTGACTCTACAAATAGAAATCAATTGCTTTGGGGGTCTCTTTTCTTCCCCCAAATATTCCCAGGGTTTCCATTGTTATATTGAAAATGCACAAAATAATAATAAAATCCCCACAATTCACATAATACTCACACTAGACAATTTCATTTTGAGGATGAACTGAATTGGGAAAAAAAAATCTCATTTTCTTAGGAAAACTTTGTATCTCATAAAGCTTTTATGTGTTGTGGAAGAACAAGAATTTGCCCTAAGGAGTTTTCTTGGCCCTCTGAGGGGAGGTAGGAAAGCTATAAGCTGGAGCAGGGAGCAGGGCTGAGGGCTGAGGGAGTAGTAATGTAAAGGAGAGTAGAAGCTAACTTTGTATAAAGAGCAAAGATCTGTATGTGTTAATTTGACAATCCCCCTAATCCCCTCTCACTCTTGATTTGATATCTTCCTCTGAGCAAATCCACCACCCATGTTACCCATTTGGTTACTACCATCCGTGCTATTTTTTAAAAATCTGCCTTCCTATGTAAATCATAGTCTCTTTTTAATTATATGAGGCCCAGTTTTTTCCCATTTGATGGCATTTGAGTGAAAATAGAAGGTACATTAGAAGGGCTTCAGTGGGATTTCATATGTACTGAAATGACCTTTCAATATGATTTCTTAAAGAAGAAAAAAATAAAGGATTTATATTTTTGCATTCTAAGGCAAGTTTTTCGTTGTTCTAACACACCCCATTTGCAATTTGCAGTGACATTTGACTGGAGTTGTAAAAATGTCATTTTTACTGTTGACAGATTCATTCTTTTCCACTTTATTTTAAGATAAGGATTCCTCTTTAAGTGTCTACATAACATTGCCAGGGTTGTTTGCTTTTTTTAATCAGGTTTTCTTTCTCTTGATTATTAAATATGCAAGATGTTCATTATGCAACTAGAAGCTGAATAATGTAAGATTAGTGGAAAACCTTTGCCAGAGATTTTATTATCATTATTAATATTAATCATGTGTTCTGCACTCATTTTTCTACCTCACAAACCTAAATGTCAATAGAATGGGTAAAACACACTTTTCCCCTAATAGTTGAGGGCACTAAATTCCAGAGAGAGGGAACTTACTTTGTCAAGGATGTGGGAAAGAGATCAGAACTTATCACTGTCTCCCAGCCTAATAAGAACAATGTAGGATCAGATTTTATGGGTAGAGAGAATGTTACTTTTTCAATTCTTTTCCCATTTCCTATAAAGTCTATTCCTCATATAGAAGTCAGGTCATTAAAATATAAGTTCCTTAAAAGCATGTTGTTTTTTTTGTCTTTTATGTCAAGTGTCTGCTTAGTATCTTTCATATAATAGGCACTTAATACAAGGTTTTTAAATGAATGCATAGAAAGTTAGAGAAAGCCTAAAGAATCATTAAGTAGTATCTTCCTATTTTATATATTATTGTTATTGTAGTTACTGGACATATCACAGTAAAAAAAAATGCTTTCCTCAAAAAACATCTGTGAGGGAAATATGACCTAGAAATACTTTTTTATAATATAAATTACTTCAGAATTGAAAACATGGACAACCTAGAATCAAAACCTAGCTTGGAGAGCTGCTAAGATCAAAAAGGTAAATGACTTGTATTGTCACTTAACTCCAAAATTGCATCCCTGTAGCTCATACATCTTATTTCTACTGCAAAAATCAACACAGACTGAATTTATACTCTCCCTTCTTCTAAAGAAAATCCCTTAAAATAGCTATCACAACTGCCTTTGGTTTTCTCATCTCAAAGTTCAAGATTCCTTCTCCTTTGACTGTTCTTTATATATTTTGTTTCTTTATGCTCCTGGAATCCTATTTCATACTTCTGCTTCAAGGCAGCTATTTTCTTGAAGAGTCCTGATAACAATCAGGAGGAATTGTCCACCTGAAGCTCTTAAAAAGAAGTTAGAAAGAATTACAAAACTTGACTTAGACATGACTTTTTGATTTAAAAAACCCAACCTTCCCTCCTGACTTTAAGCCATTTTCAGCTAGAAAAAGATATCACACTATCCTTTCATTGGTTCTGCTGCTCCAGGAATTGTCTTATGGCATTATTTGAAGGTATTTGGAGGGTTTTTGTGGAGAGCTCTGAGAAATTACTGCCTTTCTTCTGCCATCTTGGCTCCACCCCCATATATAATCAGATTTTGAAAAAAACAAACAAAACAAAAACAAAACAAAAAACAAAACCAACATACAGCATACTGGCTTTATACCCTAGAATTTGCATGGGATTTGTTTATATTTCCTAGAACTTTGTTGCATAAAATAAACATCATTGTCTCTCTCTAATAGATTCCCCAAGTTGGTTGTTACTTCAAAGGATTGCATTGTAAATGGTTTGTTTATGGTGTCTCACTCATGCTTTACCATTGTCCCCATGCTCAGTGACATTCTGCTTAAGCAGAATTCAGCTTTCACACAATCATTGAATTCTAGAATTACAATTGACTTCTGAGGTAATCTACTTTAATCTGTACTTAAATGGAACCACTAATAGAATATGCCTGAAAAGTGAACATCTATTCTTTGCCTGAGGACCATCAATGAAGTAACCTGTAACACATTGAAGTACCTGCCTCTCCTTGATAATTGAAATTATTTAGTATTTTATTTCCTACAATTACATGAAAAGAATTTTAACATTCATTTTAAAAAAACTTTGAGTTCCAAATTATCTGCCCTTCTCACACTCCCTACTGCGATTGATAAAGAAAACGATTCAATATAGGTTATATATGTGTAGTTAGGCAAAAATTTTCATTTAATCATATAGTGAAAAAAGACAAAAAATCTCAAGAAAAATAAAGTAAAAAATATGCTTTCACCAGTTCTTTTGCTAGGAATAGATAGCATTTCTCATCATAAATCCTTTAGAGATCTCTTGGATCCCTGAATTGCTCAGAATAGTCAATTAATTCACAGATGATCATCTCAGAATATTTCTGTTACCTTTTACCCAGTACATTTCACTTTACATCAGCTCATGTAAGTCTTTCCAGGCTGTTCTGAGAGCATCCTGTTTATCATATCTTATAGCACAACAGTATTCCATCATAATCACATACCACAATTTGTTCAGCCATTCTCAAACTAATGGGCATCATCTCCATTTCCAATTCTTTGCCACCAGAAAAGAGCAGCTATAAATATTTTTGTACATAGAGGTCCTTTTCCTTTTTTTTTTTTTTTTTTTTGCGAGGCAATGAGGGTTAAGTGACTTGCCCAGGGTTACACAGCTAGTAAGTGTCAAGTGTCTGAGGCCGGATCAGAATTCAGGTCCTCCTGAATCCAGGGCCAGGGCTCTATCCACTGCTTCTTTTGTAACCTCTTTTTGTATGCAAACCTCGTAATGGTATTGCTAGGTCAAAAAGTATGCATGTTTTTATAGCACCTTGGTAATAGTTGCATAAAGGTCTCATTTTCCCCATATCCCCTACAAAATTATCATTTTCCTCTGCTGTCTTATTATCCAATTCATTAGTGATGAGGTAGTACCCCAGAATTGTTTTGATTTGCATTTATCCAATCAATAGTGAGTTAGAACATTTTCTCATAGGTATCTAGATAGCTTTGATCACTTCATCTGAAAACTGTTCCTATTTTTTGATCATTTATCAATTGGGGAATGTCTCTTTTTATCCATAAATTTTACTCAGCTCTTTATATGTTTGAATCATGAGAGTCATCAGAGAAACTTGCTTTAATTTTTTTCACAGCTACTATTACTAAATGTATTTCTCTCCATTTTGTTCCTCCCTTAATCTATTTTTTCTCTCCTTGTACCCTGTCCCTCTTCAAAAATATTTTGCTTTTGAATACCCCCTCCCCCAATGTGCCCTCCCTTCTATCACTCTGCCTTCTCTCATCCTCTTTCCTTCCTACTTTTCTACAGGGTATGATAGATTTTTATGCCTAATTGAGTGTATATGTTATTCATTTTTGAGCCAATTCTGATGAAAGTAAATTACTCTCCCGCCCTCAATTCCCCCCTTCTTCCCCTTCACTGGAAAATCTTTTACTTACATCTTATGTGAGCTAATTTACCCCATTCAGCTTCTCCCTTTCCATTACTGCCATTGTATTCATTTTTCATATCTTAAATTTATATTTTTAGTTAACATCCCTTCATGTTAAACTCATACCTGTGCCCTCTTTCTATATATACTCTTTCCAATTGTCCTAATAAAGAGAATATTCTTATGAGTTACAAGTATCATCTTCCCCTGCAGGAATGCATATGATCTTCCCATGTAGAAATATAAGCAGTTTAACCTTTTAAAATCCCTTATAATTTCCTTTTCCTGTTTACCTTTTTATGTTTCTCTTGAGTCTTGTATTTGAAAGTCAAATTTTCCATTCATCTCTGGTGTTTTCATCAAGAATGTCAGAAAATCCTCTGTTCCACTGAATCACCATTTTCCCCCTGAATGATTATACTGTTTGCTGGATAGATGATTCTTAGTTGTAATTCCAGTTCCTTTGTCCTCTGGATAATTCTAAGCCCTCTGATCCTTTAATGTAGAAGCTACTAAATCTTGCATTATCTTGACTGCAGTTCCACAGTGCTTGAGTAGTTTCTGGCTGCTTGCAATATTTTCTTCTTGAACTAGAGGCTCTTGAATTTCACTATTATATTCCTTGGAATTTTCATTTTGGGATCTCTTTCAGGAGGTGATCAATGGATTCTTTCCATTTTTATTTAACCCTCTAGTTCTAGTATATCTGGGCAGTCTTCCTTAATATTTTCTTGAAAAATAATGTCTAGGCTCTTTTTCCCTAATCATGGCTTTGAGGAAGTCCAATAATTTTCAAATGATCTCTTCTGGATTTGGTTTCTAGGTCAAGTGTTTATTGTTTTTTTAAATACAAGTATTTTATTATTTTGCAGTTACATGTAAGGATAGATTTCAATACTTGTTTTCATAGGATTTTTAGTTCCAAATTTTTCTCCAATACTTCCTTCCATTCCTCCTCCCAAAGACAGAAAGCAATCTGATATAGATTATAAATGTAAAATCAAATTAAACACAGTTTTGCAAAAGACACATTTTGAAAGAAGAATCAGAGAACAAGGGAAAAACCTCAAAAAAGTAGGAAAAAAAAACAGTCCAAAAGTAGAAACAGTATGGTTCAAACTGCATTTGTAATCCACAGTTCTTTTTTTTTTTTTTTTTAGATGTTGAAAACATTTTCTATCATGAATTCTTTGAAATTGTTTTGGATAATTGTAATGCTGAGAAGAGCCAAGTCTATCACAGTTGTTCATCACATAATGTTGCTGTTACTGTGTACACTGTTCTCTTGGTTCTGCTCCACTCAGCATCAGTTCATGTAAGTCTTTCCAGGTTTCTCTGAAATCAGCCTGCTCATCATTTGTTATAACACAATAGTATTCGATTACATTCATATACCACAACTTGTTTAGCCATTTCCCAACTGATGTGCATTCCCTCCATTTCCTATTCTTTGCCACCACAAATAGCTGATATAAATATTTTTGTACTTGTGGATCATTTTCCCTTTTCTATGTTCTCTTTGGGATGCAGAACTAGCACTGGTACCACTGGGTCAAAGGGTATGAACAGTTCCATAGCCCTTTGAACATAGTTCCAAATTGCTTTGCAGAAAGGTTGGATCTGTTCAAAGCTCCACCAACAATGCATTAGTGTTCCAATTTTCCCACAGCTTCTCCAACATTTATTGTTTGCCTTTTTTTGTCATACGTTAGCCAATCTGATAGGTGTGAGGTGGTACTTCAGGGATTTTTGGTGTTTTTTAAGTATTTTATTATTTTCCAGTTACATATGAGGATGGATTTCAACAGTTTTATTCCACTGGATTTTTAGTTCCAAACTTTTTTCTCCCACCCTCTTTTCCCTCCCTCTTCCCCAAGATGGGAAGCACTCTGATATAGGTTATATATTGTAAGGGCCAAATTTAATATGGGAAGAGCTGCCCCAACTGTTCCTCCCAGACTGATAAGAAACAAGATCAAAATGTCTCCTTTCAATAAATGAAAATACAGGGTTTATTGATATGGAACAAAGTTATAAATAAGGACAAAGAAAAGCAGGATATAACCTGTAACACTGGCCACCGGACTCAGCTGCTTCTCTATCCCCCTGGGCATCTCTCACCTGCCAACATGAACTCTCCTCCCTCTTTCTGTCTTCTCATCTCCTCCTCCTGTCTCCTTGGTCACTCGCTCCCCTCTCTCACTCACTCCCCACTTCTCTACCCATGCTCCAGAATAAAAAAACCCTCCTCTCACAGGAAACCCAGACTGAACACCCATACACCCCAAGCTAATTCATTCTCACCCCTAGGAATGATGCCCAAACCCGGCTAGGGCACAGGGTTACCATGTGGGGCAAGCCCGGGGCTTAGGGTTTCCATGCTGGGCATTCCCAGGGCTTAAGTTTTCTTGTGCATGGTGCACCTGAAGCAGAGTAAGCTGTGCAGGGTGTGCCTGAGGCTTTGCAATTTTAGCCAAAGATGGGGTCCCCAAACCAATTCTTACAATATGTACAATCACATTAAACATATTTCTACATTAGTCATCTTATGAAAGAAGAATCAGAGGACAAGGGAAAAACCTCAAAAAAGAAGGAAAAAAAACAGTCCAAAAGTAGAAACCATATAGTTAAATCTGCATCCATAATTCACAGTTCTTTTTTCTAGATGTTGAGAACATTTTCTATCATGAGTTCTTTAAAACTGTTTTGGATTGTTGCACTACTGAGAAGAGCCAAGTCTATCACCATTGTTCATCACACAATATTGTTATTACTATGTACCATGTTCTCTTGGTTCTAGTCCTCTCAGTCAGCATAAGTTCATGTAAGTCCTTCCAGGTTTCTCTGAAATCCTCCTGCTCCTCGTTTCTTATATCACAATAGTATTACATTACATTCACATATCACAACTTGTTTAGCCATTCCCAAATTGATGGGAATTTCCTCAATTTCCAATTCTTTGACACCACAAAGAGAGCTGCTATAAATATTTTTGTATATGTGGGTCCTTTTCACTTTTCTATGGTCTCTTTGGGATAAAGACCTAGCAGTGGTACCACTGGGACAAAGGGTATGAACAGTCCCATAGCCCTTTGGGCACAGTTCCAAATTGCTTTGCAGAATGGTTGGATCAGTTCATAGCTCCACCAACAATGCATTAGTGATCCAATTTTTCAACAGATTTTCCAACATTTATTATTATCCTTTTTTTTCATCATATATTAGCCAATCTGATAGGTGTGAGGTTGTAACTCAGAGTTATTTTAATTTGCATTTCTTTGATCAATAGTGATTTAGAGCATTTTTTCATATGACAATAGATAGCTTTAACTTCTTCATCAGAAAACTGCCTGTTCATATCCTTCCATCATTTCTCAATTGGGGAATGAATTGGATTTTTTATAAATTTGATTTAGTTCCCAATATATTTTAGAAATGAGGCCTTTCTTTATCAGAAATGCTGGCTGTAAAAATTATTTTCCAGTTTTTTGCCTCCCTTCTAATTTTCACTGCATTGCTTCTGTTTGTACAAAGTCTTTTAAAATTTAATGTAATAGGGGGCAGCTAGGTGGCACAGTGGATAGAGCACCGGCCCTGGAGTCAGGAGTACCTGAGTTCAAATCTGGCCTCAGACACTTAACACTTACTAGCTGTGTGATCTTGGGCAAGTCACTTAACCCCAATTGCCTCACTAAAAAAAAAAAATAATGTAATGGAAGTCTTCCATATTGCATTTCATAATGTTCCCTGTCTTTTTGTTTGTACATAAATTGTTTTCCTCTCCATAGATCTGAGAGGTAAACTATTCCTTCCTCTCCTAATTTATCTATGGTATCACCCTTGATGTCTAAATTTTTAACCCATTTTGACCTTAAATTTGTATAAGGTATAAGATGTTGGTCTATTCCTAGTTTCTCCCATACTATCTTACAGTTTTCCCAGCAATTTTTGTCAAATACTGAGTTCCTATCCCAGAAGCTTGAGGCTGGGTTTATCAATCACAACATTACTAATATCATTTACTACTGTGTCTCCTGTGCCTAGCCTATTCCACTGATCCTCCACTCTATTTCTTAGCCAGTACCAGATAGTTTTGATGACTACTGCTTTATAGTATAGCTTCAAATTTGGTATGGCTGGCCCATCTTCCTTTGCACTTTTTTTTCATTAGGACCCTTGATATTCTTTACTTTTTGTTTTTCCAGATGAATTTTATTATTTTTTTCTAACTCTATAAAATAATTTTTAGGTAGTCTGATTGCTATGGCACAGAATAGGTAAATTAATGTAGGTGGAATTGTCATTTTTATTATATTAGTTTGGCCTATCCATGAGCAATTGATATTTTTCCAATTACAAAGATCTGATTTTATTTGTGTGAAGTGTTTTGTAATTTTGTTCAGAGTTCATGGGTTTGTCTTGGCAGGTAGACTCCCAATTATTTTATATTGTCTTCCATTACTTTAAATGGAATTTCTCTTTCTCTTGCTGCTGAGCTTTGATGTTCATGTATAGAAATGCTGATGATTTATGTGGGTTTATTTTATATCCTTCAACTTTGCTAAAGTTGTTAATTGTTTTGAGCAGATTTTTAGTTTTGAGCAGTTTTTTAGGATTCTCTAAGTATACCATCATATAATTTGCAAAGAGTGAAAGTTTTGTTTCCTCCTTGCCTATTCTAATTCCTTTAATTCCTTTTTCTTCTCTTATTGCTAAAGGTAATGTTTCTAATACAATATTAAATAAGAGAGGTGACAATGGACATCCCTGTTTCACCCCTGATCTTATTGGGAATGCCTCTAACTTATCCTCATTAAATATAATGTTTGCTGATGGTTTTAGGTAGATACCACTTATTATTTTAAGGAAAGCTCCACCTATTCTTATGCTCTCTAGTGTTTTAAATAGGATTGGGTGCTGTATTTTGTCAAAAGCTTTCTCTGCATCTATTGAGATAATCATATGATTTTGGTTAGTTTTGTTATTGATGTGGTTGGATTATATTAATAGTTTTCCTAATGTTGAACCAGCTTTGCATTCCTGATATAAATCCCACCTGTTCAGAGTGTATTATCATGGTGATCACTTGCTGTAATCTCCTTGCTAATATTTTATTTAATATTTTTTCATTGATATTCATTAGGGAAATTGGTCTGTAATTTTTTTTTCTGTTGTGAATCTGTCTGGTTTAAGTATCAACACCATATTTGAGTCATAAAAGGAATGTGGTAGCATTCCTTCTTTATCTCTTTTTCCAAGTGGTTTGTATCATATTGGAATTAATTGCTTTTAAATGTTTGGTAAAATTCACTTGTAAACCCATCTGGCCCTGGAGAGTTTTTCATAGGGAGTTCATTAATGACTTATTCAACTTCTTTTTCTAATATGGGCTTATTTAAGAAGTTTATTTCCTCTTTAGATAACCTGGGCAATTTGTAATTTTGTAAATATTTATCCATTTCATTTAGATTTTCAAATTTATTTGCATACAGTTGGACAAAATAGCTCCTAATTATTCCTTCAATTTCTACTTCATTGGTGGTGAAATCACACTTTTCATTTTTGATACTAGTAATTTGGTTTTGTTCCTTTTTTAAAAATCAAATTAACCAAAGTTTTATCTGTTTTATTGATTTTTTCATAAAACCAGCTCTTCATTTCCTTTTGATACCTCCTTTTCCATTTGTCCAATTCTACTTTTTAAAGAGTTTTTTTTTTCAGTGAATGTTTGTGCCTCTTTTTTCCATTGGTTGGTTCTGCTTTTCAAGCCATTCTCCTCATTGGCTCTTTCTACCTATTTTTACCATTTGGACTAATCTGGTTTTTTTTTTTTTTTTTTTTTGCGGGGCAATGGGGGTTAAGTAACTTGCCCAGGGTCACACAGCTAGTAAGTGTCAAGTATCTGAGACTGGATTTGAACTCAGGTCCTCCTGACTCCAGAGCTGGTGCTCTATCCACTGCGCCACCTAGCTGTCCCTAATCTGTTTTTAAGGTGTTTTTTTTCAGTATTTGTGTGTATGTGTGTGTCTCATTTACAAAGCTATTGACATTTTTTCATTATTTTCTTGCATTGCTTACGTTTCTCTTTCTATTTTTTCCTCTACCTCTATTAATTTATTTTTAAAAATTCTTTTTGAACTCTTTCATAGCCTGAAACCAATTCATATTTTTTTCTTGGAGGCTTTGGGTGTAGGAGCTTTGACTTTGTCATCTTCATCTAAGGATTTGGTTTGATCTTCCTTGTCACCACAGAAACTTTCTATAGTTGATTTTTTTTCTGTTGTTTTCTCAGTTCCCCCACCTATTTATTGACTTTTATCTCTCTTTTTTTTTAAAGTAGGGCTCTGCATCCAGATGGGATAGTGCACTGTGCAAAGCTTCATGAGTTTTGTGTAGCAGTTTTCATAGCTATTTCTTGGGACCTGTAAGTTTTCAATACTTGGGAGTCTATTTGCCAAGACAAACCCAGGAACTATATGAACCCAATTAAGAAACACTTTTCACACAAATCAAATCAGATTTAAATAACTGGAAATGTATCAATTGCTCAGGGATAGGCAGAGCTAATATAGTAAAAATGAAAATTCTTCTTAAATTAATTTACTTATTCAGTGCCATACCAATCAGACAAACTAAAAATTATTTTATAGAGCTTGGAAAAATAATAACAAAATTCATCTGGAAAAAAAGTCAAGAATATCAAGGAAAATAATTTTTAAAATATGCACAGGAAGGTGGGTTAGCTGTACCAAATCTGGAGCTTTACTATAAAGCAGCAGTCATCAAAACTATCTGGTAATGACTAAGAAAAAGAGTGGAGGATCAATGGAATAGGCTAGGCACAGGAGATACAGTAGTAAATGACATTAGTAATGTAGTGATTGATAAACCCAAAGACTCAAGCTTCTGTGATAGGAATTCAGTATTTGACAAAAACTGCTGGGAAAAGTGGAAGATAGTATGGGAGAAACTAGGCATAGACCAACATCTTACACTTTATAATAAAATAAGGTCAAAATAGGTACATGATTTAGATATAAGAGGCGATACCATAGGTAAATTAGGAGAGGAAGGAATAGTCTACCTTTCAGATCTTTGGAAAAGAAACAGTTTATGACCAAAAAAGAGATAGAGCATATTATGAAATGCAAAATGGATGATTTTGATTATATTAAATTAAAAAGGTTTTGTACAAACAGAAGCAATTTTATATATATATATATATATATAACACCTATATCAGATTGCCTGCTGTCTAGGGGAGGGGGAAAGGGAGGGAGACAAATTTGATGTTGTAAATCTTATATAAACAAATGCTGAAAACTATCTCTACATGTAACTGGAAAATAATAAAATACTTTTATTAAAAATACATTTCTACATTAGTTTAGTTGTGAAAGTTAAAAGACAAAAACCTTTAGAAAATGGAACTAACAAAAAAAATATGCTTCAATCTGTATTCAGTTGCCATCAATTTTTTCTCTTTAGATAGATTGCATTTTTCATAAGTCTTTCTGACAGCATCCTGCTCATTATTTCTTACACCACAATATTGTTCCTCCTTAATCTTATCCCAAAATTTATTCAACCCTTCCCCAAGTGATGGGCATCACCCAAATTTTGAATTCACATTTTTAAAAGTCTCTTTTAGGATACCAACCTAGTAGTGGTATTGCTACATCAAAGACTATGCCTAGTATTATAACTCCTTGGCCATAGTTCCAAATTGCTCTACAAGATGTTTGGCTCAGTTTACAAATTTATCAAGAGTATATTAATATCTCATTTTCCCCATATCCTCTACATTTGTCAATTTCTTCTGTTTTCCTATTATCCAATCCAAAAATATGATGTATCTGGAATTGTTTTGACCTGAATTTCTCCACTCAAAAGTTAGTTAGAGTATTTTTTCATATGGCTATTTCATCTGAAAACTTCATGTCTTTTGTTCATCTATCAGTTGGGGAATGGCTCTCATTTTAACAAATTTGACTCAGTTCTCTATGTGTTTGTGAACTGAGGTCTATCAAACAAACTTGTTTTAATTTTTTCCACAATTACTATTGTTAACTGCATTACCCTCTATCCTATTCCCTCCCTTTGATATTTAATCTATTATCTATCTTCTTTCACCCTATCCCACTTCAAAAGTGTTTTGCTTCTGACTGTTCCATCTGCCAATTTGTTCTCTCTTCCTTTACCACCTTATCCTTTTCCCATTCCACTTTCCCACAGGGAAAGATATATTACTATACACAATTAAGTGTGTATGTTATTCCCTCTTCGAGTCAATTCTGATGAGAATAATGCTCATTTACTTCCCTGCACCTCCCCAATCTTCCCCTCTATTCCATAACCTTTTTCTTTCTTCTTTTATGTGAAATAATTTACCCCATTCTACTTCTCCCTTTTCCTTTCTCCCAGTGCAATTGTTTTCCCCATTAATTTTATTTTTTTAAAGATATCAACATGGGGCAGTTAGGTGGCACAATGTACAAAGCACCAGCCCCATACCCAGGAGGACCTGAGCCCAATTCTTCCCTCAGATATCTGATACTCACCAGGTACTCATCCCTAGGAAAGCCACCCAACCCCTACCACTCCACAAAAAAACAAAACAAAAAAAGAAATGTTTTAAAGATATCATCTCATCCTATTCCACTCACACCTGTTCCATATGTTTAAGTATACACCACTTAGCTGCACTAATAATAAGAAAGTTCTTAAGAGTTAGAAGTATCATCTTCCCATGTAGGAACGTAAACAGTTCAACCTTTTAATATGCCTCATGATTTCTTTCTCCTGTTTACCTTTTTATGCTTCTCTAAGGTCTTGTATTTGAAAGTCAAATTTTCTATTCAGTTCATGTCTTTTTATCACTAATGCCTGAAAGTCCTGTCTTTCATTGAATTCCCATCTTTCCCCTTGAACGATTATACTCGCTTTTGTTGGGTAGGTGATTCTTAGTTGTAATACCAGTTTCTTTGCCCCTTGGAATATCATATTCCATGCCCACAGATCCTTTAATGTAGAAGCTGCTAGATCTTATGTTATCCTGATATTTGCTCCACAATACTTGTATTATTTCTTTCTGGCTGCTTCCAATATGATCTGCTTGACCTGGAAACTCTGGAATTTGGCTATATCATTCCTGGAAGTTTTCATTTTGTGAGGTGATCAGTGGATTTTATCAGTTTCTATTTTACCTTCTGCTTCTAGAATGTCAGGGCAATTTTCCTTGACAATTTCTTAGAAGATAATGGCTAAACTCTTTCCTTGATCATAGTTTTCAGGTCATCCAATAATTTTCAAATAATCTCTCCTGGATCTATTTTCCAGGTTAGCTCTTTGTCCAAGGAGATATTTCACATTGCCCTCTACTTTTTCATTTATTTGGATTTGCTTTATTGTGTCTTGATTTCTCATGAAGTCATTAGCTTCTATTTTCTCAATCCTAATTTAAAAAAATTATTTTCTCCCTAGTGCTTTTGTATATCCTTTTCCATTTTGCTTTTCCAGCTGTTGACATTTTTTTCCTGACTCTCATGCATCTATCTCATTTCTCTTTTGATTTTTTCCTCTACCGCTCTTAGCTTATCTTCAAAGTCCTTTTTGAGCCCTTCTATGGCATGCTACAAATTCATATTTTTCTTGGAAGCTTTGGATGTAGGAGCTTTGATTTTGTTATCTTCTTCTGAGGGTGTATTTTGATCTTCCTTGTCACCAATGAAACTTTCTAGGGTCAGCATTTTTTTCTGTTTGCTCATTTTGCCAGCCTATTTCTTGACTTTTAACTCCTTCTTAAAATGGGGCACTGATTTCCTGTGCTATGATGACCAAGAGAGTAAGTAAACCACTGAAGTTCTCCCAGATTTCCTCTCCAAACCAACACAAAACTGCCTCTGAAGCATCCAAAGAGCAGGAAAACAGGCTAACAGCCTGGCAGGAAAGGTCTATTTTACTTGGGTTGGAGGGAAGTGAGGTCCAGCACCAGCAGCAGCTTCTGGGCTCCCAATAGGGGGCCTGAAGCAGGGCTCTGAGCCTTATGTAAACTACCAGCTAGGCTCCAACCACCTGCAAACCAGAAGCTCCCTTGGAAGGTGAGCAGTCTGAGCAGCATAGCAGGGACCATTAGCAGGTACCCCAAAGCTAGCACAGACCAGCAAGGAGACTTTGAACCCACTGCTGACCAATAGTGAAGCCCCACCCAAGAAGGTCAATAGCAAGTTCCCACCCCTGTGACCTCCCAGAAGAAAGACTGTTTCTAGGGCAAATCAGCAGACTGGTTACCATGGCAACCCAGCAGCAGGAACCTCCCCCCACACACACTTGGGCAGATTGGAAACAAAATTGGTACTCCAGGGCCTGCTGACAGAGAGGTCCTGATAATAGAGTAACCTAGCAGTAAGGCACCACCCCTGGGGCAGAACAACAACAAGATCACTCCTCCAAGGCCAGCCACCAGAAAGACTTAATTAACTTTAGCAATTCAGCAAAAGCAAGCAGCTAAGCCCTGAAGTTCAGTGAAAACCATAAATAACACCCAAAGCCTCAGCACAAACCTTGGGACAGTTTAGGAAGAGAACCCAAGTCAAATAAAAATATAAAAAAACCAAAATGAGCAAAAAAAGAATGAAAAAAACCCTTGACTATTGATAGTTATTACAATGATAGGGAAAATCAAGCCATAAACATAGAGGAGGACAGTAACAAAATAGCTACAGATGAACCTTCAAAGAAAAGTGCGAACTGGTCTCTGGCCCAAAAATAATTCTTGGAAAAGCTTTAAAAAGGTCTTTAAAAAATCAAATTAGAAAAATAGAAGGAAAATTAGGGAAAGAAATAAAAATAATGGAAGAGAACCATGAAAAAGAAATACAAAAATTTACTTAGGAAAATAACTCCCTAAAAAACAGATTTACCCAAATTGAAAAGGAAGTCCAAAAAAGCAATGAAGAAAATAATTCTCTGAAAATTAAACTTGAAAAAATGAATACTAATGACTCTATGAGATACCAAGATAAAATAAAACAAAAACAAAAAAGTAAAAGAAGAAGAAGAAGAAAATGTAAAATTTCTCATTGGAAAAGCCACTGACCTAAAAAATTGATCCAGGAGAGAGAATATAAAAATTATTGGACTACCTAAAAGCCATTATCAAAAGAAAAAAAAAAGCCTGGAAAAATTCTTTCAAGAAATTATCAACGAAAACTGCCCTGAAATATTAGAACCAGAGTGTAAAATAGAAATTGCAAGAATCCCCAATCACCACCTGAAAGAAATCCCAAAACAAAAACTCCCATGAATATTACAGACAAATTTAAAAGCTCACAGATCAAAGAAAAAGTATTGCAAGCAGCCAAAAAGAAACAATTCCAGTACTGTGGAGCCACAGTGAGAATTACACAGGATTCGGCAGCTTCCACATTCAAGAATTGCAGGGCTTGGAATATAATATACTGGAAGGCAAAGGAGTTAGGTTTACAACCAAGAATTACCTACCCAGAAAAAGTGAATATATTCTTTTAGGGGGGAAATGAATGTTTAACAAAATAGAGTACTTTCAAGCATTTTTTCTTAAAAGGCCAGAGTTGAATAAAAAATACAAAATACTTCCAAAATACAAGACTCAAGAGAAACATAAAAAGATTTTTTAAAAAAGAAAGAAAAATAAGAAGAAATTTAATAAGGTTAAACTGTTTCTAGTTCTATATAAGATAATATTATAACTCTTAATAACTTTATTACAAAAGCAATTATTAGAGCAATTAGGATGTATATATTTTATGGACATAAGTGTTTGCATGTCTTCTGGCCCATTCGAATCTGAACCTCTTGATGACAGTGTATTTTTTTCTTTCTTTGTATTGCTCATGCTTAGCACAATGCCTGGTATGAAGTAAATGCTTAATAAAAGTTAACTTCTATTTCAACACTTTTGTGATATACTTATGATATTACTTCTAAAATTTTAGAAATGCTCAGTGATTGTTAATATCTAAACAAAAGCCTAATTTAGGAAAAAATGAAGATCCAGTAGTATCTGATTAGATGTGATAGTGATTATCATATTGCTAAGTGTAAAGCTTTTGAAACCATTTCATTAAGTTGTCAGATTACATACATATATATTGCATATGTATAAATTATATATAATGCATATAATATATTCAATAAATATATGTACAAGGGGAAGCTAGGTGGCACAGTGGATAGAGCACCGGCCCTGGAGTCAGGAGGACCTGAGTTCAAATCTGGCCTCAGACACATAACACTTACTAGCTGTGTGACCCTGGGCAAGTCACTTAACCCCAATTGCCTCACTAAAAAAAACAAAACAAAACAAAAAATAAATATATGTACATATGCACATGTGTGTGTGTGTACATATACATATTCATTAAGGAGCCAATAAAAATTTTAAAAGGGCCATAAAAAGAATGACTGAAATATTTATATTTTATGTGTTAAAATTCATTATAATCATACCACATTTTATTGCACGTTATTGTGCTTTACAGACATTTCCTTTTTTTTTTAAATTGAAGGTTTGTGGTAATACTGCATTGAGCAAGTTTATTGGCACCATTTTTCCAACCGCATATTTGCATACATGTTTCTGAGCCATATTTTAGTAATTTTCACAATATTTCAAACTTTTTCATTACTATTATAACTGTTATGATGATCTATAATCAAGGAACTTTGATGTTATTATTGTAATTTTTTTGGTGGCATGAATTGTGCCCATATAAGAAAGTGAACTTAATGGATAAATGTTTTTTGTTTCTGATTGCTCCACTGACCAGCAGTTCCTCCATCTCTCTCTCTCTTTCTCTCCTCATGTGTCCCTATTCCCTGAGACAAAAACACTGAAATTAGGCCAAGTAATATTTATACAATGACTTCTAAGTGCTAAGTGCTCAAGTGAAAGGAGTCAAACTGTATTATTGTCTTATTTTAAGAAATTGTCACAGCCACCCCAGCCTTCAGCAAGTATGACCCTAATTAGGCAGCAGTCATCAAAATCAACACAAGATCCTTCTCCAGAAAAGAAAAAAAAAGATTACTACTTGCCAAAGGCTCAGATGGTAGTTAGCATTTTTAGCAAAAAATAAATAAAAAATAAATAAATAAAGGTATGTACATTTTTAGACATAATACTATTATGCATTTAATAGACTGTACTATGGAATAAACATAACATTTATATGCACTAGGAAAGCAAAAAATCATGTGACTTGCTTTATTGTGCTATTCACTTTATTTTAATTATCTGGAACCAAACCTGCAATATCTCTGAGGTATGCTTTTAATTTAAATATAAATGGTCACTTAGTAGTTTTATTTGTATTGATCTTCAATGTTGTTTCTAATAAGAGTTAACAAAAATAAAATGTATTCAATAAATATCTGCAGTGTACTATGTACCAGTTTTTGCTAGGTACAATGTATAATATAACAAAAAGAGGAAAAAATGATTATTGTTCGCCAAATGAGTGTTGTTTGTTTCATTTTTTTGGGGGGAGGAAACAATATTTACAAAAAAATAAATAATTAGGGTATAAAACATTACATAATGAAGTGCTATCAATAAATGACACGCATGATAGGTGTTACAGAAGTTCAGACAAAGGAAAGAACAATGTGGGAAAGAAGACTAGATGAAATGGTACTTGAACTGGACTTTTAAGGATTGATAAATTCATAAGGTAGATGATAAATTGAATAATACAATCAATTTTTGAATGAATTAATGAAGGCAAGAAGGAGAATGATAGTGAATATCATGAAAGAACTTGGACAAAGTTAAAGAGATAAGAATGTCCTGTGGGAGAGCAATGGGAAGACTCCCCTATGGAGCAAAGAATTTTAGTTGAGGAATACAGAACCAAATTTCTAAGGAATATCAATGAGGAAAAACAGGGCAAGCACTCCCTAATTTTGAGGGCTTTCTTTTTTGGTGCTATTGTTATTTTATAAAACTGATAAGGGAACCTAGTTTTCTGACTTTTCAATAAAATAATTAGCTGACAATGAGTGCTAGAAATAATTCCCCTCATTAACAAGTTACTCTTTGAACTCCATAAAAGGTTACATTAATTGGGAGAAAACTAAAGGAAGAAAAAGAGGAACAATGTGACTGGTATGAAGAAGATTTTCTTTCTCCCTCTATGAGTAATCCCCAAGAGAGATCCTATACTGATCAACTGAATTGCCTGAAAGTCGATGGAATGTGTTAATGTCCTATTCCATCTCTGCACTATAATCACAATTCAAGGGGAAAAAATAAATCTTAACTAGATAACTAGATTAAGTAATAAGACAGACCAAAAGATAAATAGGTAAAAGGTAGATAATGTAGAGAATTTACATTTTAAGGATGTAAAAATCATTAAAAGGGAGAGAGAGAGGAAAAAAAGACAGAGAAAAAAAGAAGAGCAGAGATCAAGAAAGAGACAAAGGCAGATAAAAACTGAGATTGACAAACAGGAAGACAGAAACAAAGAAAGAACCAAACAGAAGGACATAAATAAAGGGAGAAAGAGGGAAAGAGACAAGATGAGACAGGCGGAGAGACAGAGATAAGCAGAGAATGAAGGAGAGACAGAAAGAAACAGAGAAAGACAATCAGAGAGAGACAGAGATAGAGAAAGGAGTGAAATCCAGGTTCTAATATTTCATTGGGAAAAGTACTTTATCATATTTTTTCTGAGCTTCAGTTATTGTATATACAAAATCAATAAATTGCATTCAGTGGCTTCTAAAATCACTTCCAAAACTAAATATATGATGCATAAACCTAAATACATATGGTTCTGAGCCAAAATGGCCAAGTGAGGAAATAAGTCACTACAGTTCTCCCAGATTTCCCCTCTAAACTGACATAAAACTGCCTCCAAACTCACTGAGTTCCAGCCTGGCAGGAATCTTACCTGTGTGGGACAGAAGAGAGGTCCAGGAGCAGCATTAACAGAAACAGCTTCTGGGCTCACAGCAGAGGCCTACAACAGACCTCTGAGCCTGCTGAACAGTAGTGAATCCCCACCCAAGCAAGTGAGCAACAGATTCCCACCACTGTGTTCTCCCTGCAGAGAGAATATTTCCAGAGCAAAAGCAGCCCCAGGGATTTAGCAGATTGCAACAAAATTACTATTCAAGGGCCTGTTAACAGTGTAACAGGTTACCCTAACAACCCAGCAGCAGGCTGTCACCACAGGGTCTGAAGATCAAAGGGATCACTCCTCCAGGGCCCTGCTAACACAAAATGAGTAAAAAAACAATGAAAAAAAAAATAATGACAAAAGTTTAACTATTGGCAGTAACTTTAATACAAGGAAAAACCAAGGCACAAATATAGAGGACAGTAACAAAATGACTACAGATGAACCTTCAAAGAGAAGTAAAAATTGGTCTTAAGTTCAATATAAATTCCTGGCAGAGCTTAAAAAGGACTTTGAAAATTGAATTAGAGAGGTTGAGGAAAGATTGGAAGTGATGCAGCAGAACCATGAAAAAGAAATACAAAATAATAATATAAAAACATGAAAAAATACTGAGAAAAATAATCCCATAAGGAACATACTTGGCCAAATGGAAAAAGAAATACAAAAAAGTAAATGAAGAAAATAATTCTTGAAAGATTAAAATTGAACAAATGGAAACTAGCGACTCTATAATACATCAAGACGCAGTAAAACAAAATCAGAAAAAAAAATTTAAAAATGTAAAATTTCTCATTGCAAAAACAACTGACCTACAGAATAGATCCAGGAAAGATAATATACTAATTAATCATCTACCTGAAAGATACAAGCAACATCAATAACAAAAAAAGCTTGGAGAATATTTTTCAAGAAATTATCGAGGAAAATTGCCCTGAAGTATTAGAACCAGAGGGCAAAATAGATATTGAAAGAATCCAACGATCACTTTCTGAAAGAGATCCCAAAATAAAAACTCCCAGAAACATCACAGTCAATTTTCAAAACTCCCAGATCAAAGAAAAGGTATTGCAAGCAACCAAAAAGAAACAATTCATATACTGTGGAGCTATAGTTAGAATTACACAGGATTTGGCAGCTTCCACATTAATGAATTACAGGGCTTAGAATATAATATACTGGAAGGCAAAGGAGTTAGGTTTACAACCAAGAATTTCATACCCACCAAAATTAAATAAAATCTCTCAGGGGGAAAAATGGACATTTAACGAAATAAAGGAATTTAAAGCATTTTGGATTAAAAGGCCAGAGTTGAATGGGAAATTTAACTTCCAAACACAAGATTCAAGTGAAACATAATAGAAGGTTCAATTGAAACAGAAAAAGGTAAAAATTAAACAACAAAGAAAAACTGTAAGAAAATTTAAAGGGTTACACTATTTCTATTTCTGTGTGATAACATAATATTTGTTATTTTCAATAACTTTATTGTAAAAGGAATTTTAATGCAAGTAGGAGTATATGTAAAGAGCTTGTGGTCATAAGGTAATATGTAAAGTATGATAATATTTGTAAGTCTAAACAATTTAATATAAGAATGATTAGAAAGAGTATATATAGACAGAGGGTGTGATAATAAGATGACATTGATGATATAACACCATAGAAAATAAAATAAAGGGCCAAAAAGAAATTGCATGGGAGAAGTAGGAAGGGAGAAATTGAATGGAGTGAACACACACAAATATACATAGAGCCATTAAAACAAAATAGATAAATAAATCTCAATTAAGTAATTAATTAATGGAGGGGAAGATAGGGGGCATGGGAAAGGATTAAACCTTACTCTCATCAAAGTTGGCAAAAAGAGGGAACAGCAAATAAACTCAATTTTATATAGAAAGCTATCTTACCCCTATAGGCAAGTTCAGATAGGGCTGGTGAAAATGTATGGGGAGGGGGAGCTGATATGGGAGAGGGGATATTGGGGAATGCCAGTGATCATAGGTCAGGAAGCTGTGGAAAGGAGAATATGGGGGGGGGGTTACAAAGGGAAGGGTGAGTAAATGAAAAATAGCATGAAGAGATATGGACAGTTACTCATTATAACTATAAATGTGAATGCATTTGAGGCAGATTGATACTCAGGTGAATGAAGAAAGTTGGAGCAGGATCTATTTTGCTTCAGCTGGAGCAAAGAAAGCAGGGGTAGCATTTATGATTTGAGACAGAACAGAGACATAAATATATCTAATTGAGGGAGATGGGGAGGCAAACTATATTTTGCTAAGGGGTCTCATGGATAATGAAGTCATATTAATACTTAACATGTATATGCCAAGTGGTATACCATCTGGGTTTTTGAAGAAGAACTTGAATGAGTTGAAAAATCTCTAGGACCAGATAAATTCACAAGTGTATTTCTATCAAATGTTTAAATAATAATTAAACCCAATGCTATGTAAATTATTTGAAAAATAAGAGCTACAAAAAAGGTTGGAAATCCATGTATGATATGATGTATTAGGAAATGAACAGAATTAAGAGAATACTCTACACAAGAAAGCAATATTGTTGGATGAAGAACTGTGAATCACTTGACTATTATCAGCAATGCAATGATCCAAGCCAATACCAAAGGAATATCTATGAAACATACTATTCACCTCCAGGAAAAGAACTGATATTTATAGAACAGATTGGGGCTGTTTTTCACATTCTATTGACATGCTATTTTTCACATTCTTTCATTAAGTGACAAATATGGTGATGTTTTCCATGATCATATATGTATAACCCATATCAGATTATTTACTGCCTCAGGAAGGGTTTAGGGGAAGGGGTAAGGGAGGGATAGAGATTAGAATAGAAATATATAAATAAAAATGTTTAATTTAGAAAGGTGGTTAAGGGATGTGCTGGGAAGGGTACAGGAGGTATCTATGTATTTATACACACACACATACATATATATGTTGTGAATTTATGTGTTATTTAGGTATTATTTATAGAGTATACTTAAACAAATTTGTCATATAAGTTATTTATATAAATTGATATGTATTTGTTATTTATAAAACAGTTATTTAAGGAACTAAAATACTAGGTTATATGTATTAAAATAAATCTAGGTATATCTAAATGGAATAATGTAGAAAATTTATATTACATATGTCATGTATGTGTCTTTGTGTATATTATATCCATGTTTGATATTTGTATAAAATATAATTATATATCACAAATAAAATAAAAAAGTTAAAAATAAATAGATAAATAAATAAGCAAATACATGAATAAAGTAATAAACAAACAAATAGGCAAACAAATGATTGAATGAATGAATGAATGAATAAACAAATAATTGATGAATGAATAAACAAATAAATGAGCAAATAATTAACTCAATAATAAATGGGTGAATAAAAAATAAATGAGTGAATAAATGAATAAATAAATGGTGCAATGAAAGGAAGCTTGGAGTGAGGGAAGGAAGGGAGAAAAGGAGGGAGGGAGGGAAGCAGGGAGGAAACCAATGTAATGGAATTTATTAATTTGATCATTGACAATGCTATGCTAAGATTTAGTAAAAATCCAGCAATTTGAACAGTTAAAGAAGAGAATCCAGCTTTCCAGACCAGAGTCCAGAATCCAGTTTTCCAGATCAGAGTCCAGAGTCCAGAGCCCAGTTTTCCAGACCAGAATCCAGCTTCCTCCTGATGACATCTTACCACTTCAAGAAGACAAGAGAACTCAAGAGACTTTATATAAACAGTTTTGTTTTGTTTATGTTATCTCCTTCTGTTATTACATACCGTCTATAACATGTATTTTCTGAAGAGGCCCTCCCTCTGCAAGACCAATGTCAAAACGTCGCATTCATGAGGGACTGCCCCTCTGGACAAAACTTTTCTCTCTCCCTTTTCCTATATTGTTATTAACATGTTATTAGTTAACATAGGAAATTATTTTTGGCTGTTTCATTGAGGAAATTAATTCGTTTTTCAAATGAAACAAAGCAGGGAATGTGTTAAAAAATGGAAGTTTTAGCTGATAGTTGAGCACATGCTACTGAAGCGGCTTTTGAAGGACCTCCCTTTTGGGGAGGAGACCATGATGAACTTCCAGGATGCCAGCTTAAAACTGAGGGAGGAACGGAAGTTCGCTCTCTCTGGCTTTTCAACTTAGCTGTGGTGGTGCACAAGGTTTGTGTTCAGCTTTGGGTGTGCTGGTTCTCGGCCTGGAGGGCAGTTTGGGATTCAGTGAGTTTTATAAAGGAAAATAGACTAAGCTTAGATCTAAGATTATTATTCATTTGTATTTCTACTTCCCTATTTCCCTAATTGGTATCACCTTTTGTTGTCTAATTAATTCCCAAGCAATAAAAACTAATCCCTCACAGATTAAAGCTCAGAGGTTTCTTTTTCTTAGTGGTCTGGGAGATATATACTAAGAAAAAGAATATGGGAAAAGTTAAAAGGGGGAGTTGAATGCTCATATATCCAATTTTGAATCTCACACCAGGAAGGAAAGAAGTCAGGAAGGAAGGAAACCAGGAAGTCAGAAAGTCATGAATGAAACCAGTGAGAAGGTAAAGATTTCCTTTCTCTGCTTATATCCCTTTTACCTCTTATTCTGAGAAATGGACCTGAGTGTTTTTGTTTCTTTTATGTAATTTGTCTTCAGTTTCAGGTGCCAGAAATAGTCCTCACTGGACAAGAAGTTTGAGCCGTCTCAACCACAATGTGTGTAGTCATGAGGAAATGCAGAAAAGAGCTCACCCACAAATATGAGAGAAATGAAGAGGAACCACTTGGTCATACCATTTTAATTGTGCAAATAGGCTATCCTTATCAACATGGTAGATGGCACAGTGGGAGTCATTTTGGGCAAACTGGGCACACTCAAAAGGACAGCACAGGTTATATGATCAAAACCAAAACAAAACACTGTTGACATTGTACAAAAACATTTACATAGCTCAAACAATGACTCATAGGCAACTGCAAACTAATTGGAAATTAGAGCTAGCAAAACTAGCATATAGATCAGTTACAGTATTGACAATATTCAGAAATATGATCATTATAACTGATCCCTTGAAATATCTAAATTATTTTAATTCAAATACCATATATATTTGGATTTAGATTGATGCAAGGTTATATAAATTGAGCTATTAAATCTTCCAGGCAGAACAAGATAAGAAAATAAGTTATTTGTTGGTTTTATGTCATCTTATTTTTAGAGATGGATTAAAAGACTCGAGACTAATCATGGGAAGTCTATGGCTACTTGTATGTGATAATCAAATATTTTCATTTCTTTTCTCAATGAAATCATAAGGATCTTTTTGGAGTAGTGTAGACTTCCTACGACTTTCCTTAGAAAGTTAATAAGCCAGTAAGTAACTTTTTCTTGTTTTACATAGCCTATTTTATACTTTAAGCATACCCTTCACAAACATAGATTATAATACTGTATATTCCATCAAGTATGAACATATGATATTTTCTATCTGTCCTCGTTGTTTTGGGGGGAGGGGTTCATTTGTTTTTCCTATATCCAAAGAATCATCCTCTGGTGGCAACCTTCTGATAGACAAATCTTTCTAAATTTATCTAGGTTGGGCCTTTGACTACTGACAAATAGGTTATAAGCAGCCCTATATTTGAAGACTTGCCAACTTTAAGGAATACCAAAGGATATTAAAAAATGGCATAATCTTTAAAACCAAAGGATCCACTGCCTATGTGCTATGGTAGAATACTGGCAAAGGAATTTAATTGAAGTTTGTTTAAAATATTTTGAATTTAAACTCCTACTTAGACTTTCTCATTGGACTTGTTTTCAAAAGATTTTCAAAGTTTTTCACAGGAACAAGTAATATCTGATAGGCCTTACCTAACTGAGATTTCTAGAATACATCTAGTAATGGACTTTAATTGTTATTCAAGGACCAGTCTAAGTGCATAAAGGCAGAAATTTAGCATTTCAATTATGAGGAAATTATTATGGGGGAGGCTGAGATGGCAGTTTATAAAGACCTCCTATATACTCAGATAACAATATGGTTTTCATATGTATTAATATAAATAGAAGTAATACCCATGAAATCAAGGATTTTTTGAAATATTAAAATAAGACAGCACTCAGGTAGAAAATACATTTAGACTCATACTTCACACTATACAACAAGATAAACATCAAAGTGATATATAAAAAATATTAAAGGTCACTTCATAAAGAAATTAGAGGAACAAGGAAAAATGTACCTTTCAAACAAAACTCACAATAGGGAGGATGACACAAGATAAAATGGATAATTTTGACTATAAAATTAAATGGTTTTGCAAAAATATAGTAAAATTTGTAGGGAAATGTGTAACTGGTGAAAATACTTGTAACGTGTTTTTTTTTTTCTGATAAAAGTCTAATATCCAACATGTTGTTTAAATTTATGAGACCAACAGATATTCCTCAATAGACAAATAATTAAAATATATAAATAGGCAGTTTTCCAAGGGATAAATTTTAAGTTATAAACAATCATATGGGAAAAATGGGTTAAATCACTAATAATTAAAGAAATTCAAATTAGGCAGCTTTGAGGTTCTACATTCTGCCCATCAGATCAGTACAGATGATAAAGAAAATTACAAATGGTGGTGGTGCTGTGGTTAAATAGCTACCCTAATGCACTGTTGTTAGACTCTAAATTTTTCCATTCATTCTAGTGAACAATTTGGAACTATCCCAATAAAGTTATGAAATTGTGCCTATCTTTTGATTGTGCCATGCCTATACCCCTACATAATTTTTTAAAATAGGAATAATATATGTTCAAAAATATTAATAGAACTTATTTTCATGGAAGTCAAAAACTGATAACAAAAGTGCTGTCCTGTGAGAGAATATAATTTGGTATATGAACATAATGGCATATTATTGTGACATAAGAAATAATGAAATGGAAAATTCAGAAAGAATTGGGGAGACCTTTATAAACTAATGCAGAGCAAACAGCAAAAATAGAACAATTTATATAATGGTAGCAACACTGTAGAGAAAAACAACTTGAAAAGACTTTAGAACTCAGATCAATGGAATGCCAAACCATGATTCAAAAGATTGAAGATAAAACACTTCACAAATCTCCTAACAGAGAAGTGATAAAATTAACATACAGAAAGTTAACAAACATTTTTGCACAAAACTAATAAGGGATTTTTTTTTTGCTGGACTCTGCAGGTTTATGTTGAAGGCTTTGGTTTTTTTTTTCTTTTTTGTTTTATTTTTGCACAATGGCTGCAGGTAACAAGAGGAACAGATTAATTAAAAAAAAAAACCTTGTAAATAAGGAAAATCTTTTGTTTTTCTCCTTAAAGAAATCAGTAAATAGAATATTAGACATGAAAGGAAACTTAGAAATCATCTATTCTAACTCCTGCACCTTATAGATGATGAATCTGAGGCCCCGTGAGGAAAACCATAAGGAAAAAATTACCAGAATTAAGAATGAAATGTCACACAGCATACAAAGTTATGTAGGTCTGACATCAGCTTGATACGTGTCTTTAATTTTCAAAATATTTTAAATATCTGAAACCATAGTAGTTATTGTGTGACTTTGCTACATTAATACTTCAGCTCATTGTCCCACAACATTTTTCTAGGTCCACCAAATAGTTCACCTAATCTGCCTCATTCTGGTTAATACGTGAACATCCAAGTTCTTAGCATTCCTTTTTATACTGCTTTACTTTTAAGCGTCATCATTTCAAAATGATTCTTTTCAGGTCTCTGTAGAGGAGGCACTATATAAATCTCAAAAACCAACCAAAAACATGGGGAAAGGGAGGAAAAAACATCAGGCCTTGACTCTGCATAAAGAAATTACTCTAAAATCCAAGATTATTGAAATAAAAATGAAATCAATCCTGTTTATAAATATCTGGAGATCTTTGCTCATGTTCCTTGAGTAGAGATAAAATGAGCTGGACAATTCTTCCACCTGCTTTCCCCATGTAATCTGGGCATTTGATGGGAATCTGAGTGGGAAATGATAGAGACAGTGAGATAACAAGAAACCCCATTTATCATTCTGACAGGTGTTTCATTTTATCTGTGTGTAAATTTCCACTGATAGAGTAGGCTGTCTCTCTTTCTTCTTAGACTCATAACCAATGCTTCCACTGAACTAAAGTTCTTGCTTATAGTAATCAAGCATTAGGGTTCCACATTGCTATTTACACATTTCAAATATGTTATGGTGGCTGCTTCATCAATATGATAGTGTTACCATGAGTCAGAGTGAGGAGCCATAGCACCAGAATGGCCTGGTTGACTGCTTTGTTGCCTGTTGGATAATGATATATTTTGCACTTGTTAGACATAAGTCATACTTTAGTGACTCACAATGGTCTTGGTAAATTATTAGTTTCTTAAAGGGTCTCCCAGTGAAACACTAGCTCTAGCAAATCCAACCAACCAGAGAGGATTTGTGTATATGCTTGGTTATAGACCAGATATCTGTTGTCTTTTGACCAGCTTTGCTATATATGGGCCATCTCAGGGTGATAACTTTTTTTCCCATATAAAGCAATTCTAGATAGTTATTTATTAAGTAGTAGAAATTTGTCATCTATACCTTGATATATTGTATTCACTATGATACAATTAAAGGTCTGCAAATTCATATCGTATAAAAATTTCTTAAGTAGTTACTCAGTATGGTAACTGTGATAGGTGCAAAGACAAAAGCAAAATAAAGAAATACAAACAAAAGTCACTGCCATCATAGTTTATATTTACTAGGAGGGTACATAGAGCATGTATATACATACATATATATATGCATATATATACATATATAAATATGTATAATTTGAAGTAGGAGAGAAAACTAACAAGTGGAGACACAGATAATACATAATATGGCAATGTGGGATAGTGGGTAGAGCACCAGAATTCATTTCAGGAAGATGGAAGTTCAAATCAGGCACAGGCACTTATTGTCTGTGTGAAACTGGGTAAATCATCTAACTTCCCTCTGCCACAGTTTCCTTATTAATAAAAGAATGACATATTTTCTCTTATCTTGTGAGGGTCAAAAAAGATTTTCTATTTAAAGCACTTTGCAAAGTTTCAAGCACTAAATAAATGCTAGATATTAATAGTACATAAATGTAAATGAATTGAAATATATTCTACATTTATTTGTATATACATATGTGTATGTGTATATGTAGGCATGTATATGTGCATATATACATGTATGCACACATATATAAAACTCGTATTGTATAGATGTATGAACTTATATAGGCACTAAGTAACACTCATAACAGTTCAACTAATCTTAGTCAGCAAAAGTGACACATCTCTGGAGTATCCTATTTATGTATATGAACTCTACCTTGCAGAACAGTTAAGTAGGTGTGAAGTTGCTATGGTTCTCCAAGAACTCTATTCCTGATTTCTCCATAGAATAATGCTTTCTTCTTTTTTATTTTTGGAGTTGTGAATTTACCGGATCATAACAGCTCTTGAGAATCCATCATACTGACAAGACCTTGTATCCTTCTCAAATGTGCTATATTTTAGTAAACCTTTGTCATATGATCATTGCATAATGGAGTAACCACTTCACATAGCAGACACATATGCTTAGATACCATAGATAAATGTGGTACAAAACTATATAACTGTACAAAATCTAGCATAGGGACAAAAAAACCAAGTCATTACCAAGACATTACCATATGAAAACAATGTTCAGACTTCAGATTGTTCTAAATCTAGGTCAAGGAAATGCAGTTTGATCTTCTTTTGATTCATCAAAGTAATGCAAACATCACAGTGTCCACAGCATATTTTTCTCAAAGTTCTAGGATGGAAAATGTTCAGGTTAAGACCCACAAACCACTTTTATGCTACCACCTTTATGAGGTAGCTAGGTGGTACAGTGGATGGAACACTGCCCCTGAAGTTGGGAGGACCTTAGTTCAAATCTCACCTCGGACACTAGCTGTGTGACAGTGGGCAAGTCACTCAACATCAATCACTTTAAATATCTGAAGCCATCTCTACTTGTCCTGATATGTAACTTTCTACTGGAGGAAACAGTGAGGCAGGTGACTTTGCACAGCCCTCTCTCACTTAAACCCAATTCATTGGAAGTCATGATATCACCCTGATGTTATGGTCCTCTTCAAGAAGGAAGGACAGAAAACAGCAGCAACTATGGAGCTACTACCTTTGTGAAGGCCCTCCTCATTTCATGCTGGACTATTAGAATAGACTTCTAGTTATCCTCCCAGTATCAAGTCTCTCACTACTCCAGTCCTTCCTATACTTTGCAATTAAAGTAATCTTCTAAAATTCAGGTTTGTTCATGTCACTCAAACCCACCCCCATTAAATAAGAAACAGTGGCTCTCTATTAGCTCCAACATCAAAAATAAAATCTGTTTGGCATTTAACATACTTTATAAGCAGAACTCTTTCTACATTTCCATTCTTCCTACACCTTAATTCCAAGCACAAACCTATTCCCTTATACCATATACCGTATTCTAGTAACACTGACCTCTTTGTTCTTCTTCACACAAGACTTTCTAAATACCAGCTCCATGCATTTTCATTGATTGTCCCAAGCCTGGAATTCTCTACCTCCTCAAGTCTTCTATCTGGTTTCCTTCAAATCTCACCTAAAATCCTTCTTTCTGCAAGAATCTGAAAATTTGGGGCAGCTAGGTGGTGCAGTAGATAGAGCACTGGCCCTGGAGTCAGGAGGACCTGAGTTCAAATCAGGCCTCAGATACTTGACACTTACTAGTTCTGTGACCCTGGGCAAGTCACTTAACCCCAGTTGTCCCCCCCTTAAAAGAGTCTGGAATTCTGCAAGAATTTCAGAACCCCCCCCCACCCCCCACAAAATGCTAGTGCCCTTTCTCCATGATTATCTACAGTTTATGTATCTTTTTTTGTACATAACTGTCTGCATGTTATTTCATTTATTTGATTGTAAGCTTCTTTTTATTCTTGTTAAAAAGCTGTTTTTTTTATTGAATTAAGACTTGACAATTGATTGTTCTACTGTATATTTTTCTTTTTTTTAAATTTTTTTGTCAACATTTATTTTATTTTTTTCCAGTTACATGTAAGGGTAGTTTTCAACATTCATTTTCATAAGATTTAGAGTTCCAAATTTTTCTCCCTCCATAAGATCACAACCAGGTTATATATGTACAATCCATAAGTGTTCTTTTTATCAGTTCTTTCTATGGGTGTTCATAGTAAGCTCCTTCATTAGTTCCTTGGGATTCTCTTGGATCATTGCATTGCTGAGAGTAGTAAAGTCATTCACAATTGCTCATTGAACAATACTGCTGTCACTATGCACAATGTCCTCCCACCTCTGCTCACTTCACTATATATCGATGTTCATTAGTCTTACCAGAATTTGGGGGGATCATCCTGTTTGTCATTTCCTGTAGCACAAGACTGTTCCACTACAGTCATATAGCACAGCTTTTTCCATCATTCCTCAATTGATGGACATTCCCTTGATTCTCAATTCGTAGCCTCCACCAAGAGTTGCTATAAATGTTTTTGTACAATTTTCCCCCTTTTCTCTTTTTCATGATTACTATTGTTAACTGTTTCCCTTCCATCCTATTCCTATTGCCATGATATTTATTCTATTAAGTATCTTCTTTCCTCCTATCACTTTTCAAAAGGGATTTGCTTCTGTCTGTCCCCTCCCCCAATCTGCCCTTCCTTCTTTTGACCCTCTCTCTTTATCCCCTTCCCCTCCTATTTTCCTGCAGGGTTAGAGAGATTACTCCACTCAATTGAGTGTGTACATTATTCCCTCCTTATCCAATTCTAATGATATTGAGGTCTTTGAGCCAATTCTGATGAGTGTTAGGCTCCTTTTCTGCCCAGATTAAATAGATTATTTCACCCAGTTGGGTGTGTCTGTTAGTCCTTCCTTGAGGCAGCTCTGATGAGTTTAAGGTCTTTGAGCCTTTTCTCCTCTCCCATCTCTTCCCCCACTCCATAAGCCTTTTCCTGTTTCTTTCATGTAGGATTTCACCTCTGTCCTTCCCTCTCCCCAGTGCATTCCCTTCACCCCTCAATTTAACCCTAAAGATGTCTTCACCTAGCTATGTGGCACAGTGGACAAAGCATCACCCCTGGACCCAGGGGGATCCCAGCCAAAACCCAGCCTCAGACACAAGACAGTCACCCACTGTATGACCCCAGGTATGTCCCCCAGCTCCAATTTTTTATGGTTCTCTAGGGTCTTGTATTTTAAAGTCAAATTTGTCATTCAGTTCAGATCTTTTCATCACAAATATCTGAAAGTCTTCTTTTTCATTCAAGTCCCATTTTTCTGCTGAAAGATTATGCTGAGTTTTGCTTGGTAGGTAATTCTTGGTTATAATCCCATTTCCTTTGCCCTCTGGAATATCATATCCCATGCCCTCCGATGCTTTAATGTAGAAGCTGCTAGATCTTGTGTTATCCTGACTGGGGCTTCATAACACTTAAATTCTTTCTTTTTGGCAGCTTGCAATATTTTCTCCTTGACCTGAGAGCTCTGGAATTTGGCTATAATATTCCTAGGAGTTAACCTTTTGGAATCTCTTTCTGGTGGTGATCAGTAAATTCTTTCGATTTCTATTTTAGCTTCTTCTTCTAGAATTTCAGGGCAATTTTCCCTGAGAATATCTTGGATGATCATGTCTAAGCTCTTTCCTTGATCATGGTTTTCAGGTAGACCAATAATTTTCAAATTCTCTCTCCTGGACCTATTTTCCAGGTCAGCAGTTTTTCCCAGAAGATATTTCACATTGCCCTCTATTTTTTTTTCTTCATTTGGATTTGCTTTACTGTGTTTTCTCATAAAGTCACTGGCTTCCATCTGTTCAATCCTCATTCTTAGGCAATTATTTTCATCAGAGAGCTTTTGTACCTCCTTTTCCATTTGGCCAATTTGACTTTTCAAGCTGTTGACTTTTTTCTCATGTCTTTCCTGCCTCACCCACACTTCTCCTTCCATTTTTGTCTCTACCTCTCTTACTTTATCTTCAAAGTCCTTTTTGAGCACCTCTATGGCCTGAGACCAATTCATATTTTTCTTGGAAGCTTTAGATATAGGGGCCCTGATGTTGACATCTTCCTCTGAGGGTATACCTCAGTCTTCCTTGTTACTGAAGAAACTTTCTATGGTCCATACCTTTCTCTGTCTGCTCATCTTTCCTTTCTTTTACTTGACTTTTAACTCCTTAAAGTGGGGCACGGTTTCCAGGCTGCAGTATCCCAAGCTTAAGAAGTCCCAGGTGGTATGATTTAAGGAGGATCAGGTTCTTCACTCACCTGGCCTGTTCCCTGGTCTATAGATGACCCCAGACCAACTTGCTAATCAAGCAGCTTTGTGTGTTGTGGTTGTTAGCTCCAACAAGCCTGTGCCCCTCCCCCACCTGGGCCACTGCTACTCAAGCCTATCTCCTGTTTCTCAGCAGGGATGAAAAATGCAAATTCTGCCTCAGCATCACCATAGTCCCCTGTAGTCTCCCCCTGCCCAGGGCTCAGCCCACTTACCAGACTCTGAGCTCAGTTCCAGACAACACTGGCACTTCAGCTGATTCAGAGGCTCTGGGGGTCTCCTTCTCTGGTGAGGCCTTCCTGGGATGGGATCTGTGTTAGGGTGACTGTGAGGTTGGGCTCATCTCCTGTATCAGCACAGCAGCTTCCTCCTTCTGACCTTCTAAGCCGTTGTTGGTTAGAAGATGATTTCAGCACATTTTTCAGTGAGTTTTGCTGCTCCGGGCATTTTCATATGCCATTATTTGGATGTTTTTTGGAGTGATTGTGTCATGAGTTTGAGAGCTCACTGCCTTTCCTCTGCCATCTTGGCTCTGCCCCAGAAGTCCTGTACTGTATATCTTTCAATAAAATTGTTCTTAAAACAAGGGAAGAGCTCAGTTGACTGAGCATATATTGATTGCAAGCTTCTTAAGAGTACATACTGAGGGCAGCTAGGTGGCTCAGTGGCCCTGGATTCAGGAGGACCTGGGTTCAAATCCTGTCTCAGACACTTGACACTTACTAGCTATGTGACCCTCAGCAAGTCACTTAACTTTCACTGCTCCGCAAAAAAATAAAAAAAATAAAAATTAAATAAATAAACAAATAAATAAATAAAAATAAAAATAAAGGAAAAAAAGAATACATACTCATTTTGCCCCGATTTTTATCCTCAGTGATTTGCAGATTACCTGGTACATGGTAGGTGTTTAATAAATACTTGTTATGTTGACATTATAGGCCTAAATGTATTTTTCCTTAATATAAAAATACTTACATAATCAAAATCATAAATTATATTAATGGATATAAATTAGAGGCCATGCCAATGAGACCAGAGATAAAGCAAGGATACACATTATCAATAGTCAGGGGAGAATATTAAGGCTAAAATTCTAGCTATATTGTCTAAAATCTCTAATGAGTGGTCACCAATAAACTATAAGCTTTAGCAAAAGTTAGACTTTTAAGCATTTATTAAGGAGAATAAGAATTTGGTAAAGAGAGAAGAAAAGGCCTAGATTACTATCTATTAATGGGAGAAAGCATTCCTAGCTCCACTCTCCGCCAGAGTCCCCAGGAAAGAGAGAGATTCAGAGCACTAGGCTCCCCCTTCCTCCTCCCACAAGCAATGATCACTTCCTTATGCCAAAGAAAAAACGCATGGTCTTGCCCTCAGAGACCTTCACCTCATGGCGGAGCTTTTCTACAGTAAGTCTCCAGCAGGTGGCATCATTCCAATCGTTATAAGAAGAAAAATGTATTTACATGGGAGAATGGTGGAAAAATAAATCTGAAATAACAGGAGTGGAGCCTTTAGAAGAATGAAGAGTTGAACACAACTGTTATGAACATTTCCTTTAAATGGAGGCCTGAAAAAGAACAAAGCAATCACAGGAAAGTAGCACAAATTATGGGAATCTTCCATTGTGACAGAAGTCAGTATGGTTGAAGAGATGTAACTTTGTGAGAAGGTTGCTAGATAATAGAGATTAAAGATTTTCCAAGAGCTGGGAATGGAGATCAGAGAAGAATGAAGGTATAAATGTTAATTATAGTAATAAGATGAGAAAAATAAACTGAAGAAATAAGAAAAGGAATAAAAAAAGGAAAATAGAATTATCAGTTTTTGCAGAAAATAAGATGAGGTAGTGACAGAAACCTAAAGAGACAACAAAAATAATAACTCACAATGGTGGAAAGTTTAAGACAAACACACACACACAAACCATCAGCATTCCTATATATAAACCAAAAAAATCGTAGCAGAAAGAGCTAAAAAGAGACATTCCATTCAAAATAACTATAAAGCCATAAAATTAGGGGAAGGTAATCTACCCTAATTCAATCAGAGACAATGTGAATCTTACTATAAAAGTATCTTTGCCAAAGTAAAGACAGAGCTAAATAGAGAATATCAATTGTTCAAGGGTAAATTAAGCCAATATAATTAAATGACAATATTATCTAAATTAATTTACTTATTCAGTGCTATACTAATCACACTCCCAAAAGAATAATATTTATAGGAAGGGAGGGAAAGTTTATGAACCTCAAGGGCCATAATAAGATAAAGTTTAAAGGTGCGAGATATATTACTAGTAGGCCACAAACTGTGCTATAAAGCAGTGATCATTAAAACAATTTGGCACTGTTACAGAAAGGAGAGAGAGAGGGTAAGGGCAAAGAGAGGGCAAGGGTAAAGAAACTGTGATATATGCATAAAATGGAGTATTATTTAACCATAATTAAAGGAAACAGTTTCAGCAGAAACAGAAAAGGCAACTATGAACTGAGGTAGAGGGAAGTGAGAAATTTGAGAAAACTTTAAAACTGTACAACTAAATGGTTCAGACGAATGAAGTCTTGGGGCTGAAATTAGGAACTCATATTCCTGAGTTCAAATCTGGTCTCAGACACTTACTAGCTATGCAACACCATACAAGTCACTTAACTCTGTTTACCTCAGTTCTTGATTTGTAAAATGAGCTGGAAAAGGAAATGATAAGCCACTCCAGTATTTTTGCCAAGAAAATCTCAAATAGGGTCACAAAGACCTAGGCATGACTGAACTGACTAAACAACAAGGAACTATAGAAAAAAATAATGGGATAGCCTTCTGATTAGTGTGATAAGTCATAAGAGCAAAAGAAGGAAAATGAAGCATTTTCTTCAGCTCTTGACAGAGAAATGATTATCTTAAAATACAAAAAGAATCATTTTGAGCATGACTAATGTGCCAATTCCCCTTTCCCCCCACAAAGAAAAGATATAGCTATGTACTGAGGGCTTTTTGTTTGTTTTTTTTTTCCTTCAATGATGGAGGTAGAAGGAACAGATTAAATTATTTTTTTTAAATTTCTCAAATGCATGTTAATGGGGGGGGGTAAACTTTTCCTCAATGCCAGACCCAGATTTCAAAGATATAGGTCAAAGGTTGGTGCTAACATTTTAAATATCCAAACATTTGCAATGTGTATATGGTTGAAAATTTCAATTTAATTTAATTCATAAAAATGTGTTAAGCATCAGTTGTATATAGAACATTATGAAGATCCTGGGGAGGGTATGAAGTTGAACCAGTGCTCAAACCATAACCTCGTGATGCTTATGGTCTAGGAACTGTACAGCTACAAACATAAAAGCAATATACATAGGTACATATATACATACATATATACATATATACATACATACATACATACATACATACATACACATACACACATACACAAACCTAAAAAACATTCATAGGAGTTTTAATGTGATATAAAATTGTGTCAATTAAAAAGAGACAAGAAAGAAAACCTTTGACCCATTCACAAAGCATCTGTTAAATATCACACGGTCCAGGTCCAACAGGGAACTGAGCTGTAAATTAAATCATTTGATCTTTGAATAGTGTGTACTTTGAGTCTTTGGGCAAAACTATAAATAAAAAGCCACATTCACCAGTCAAGAGATCCTCCAAAATAAAAGACATCAAGAGGCATGAATTTTGTGTTCCAGAAGATCAAAGAGATAAAATTAATATTGGGAAGAGAAGATTTGATTTTCATTTCAGTGTTCAAGAAAGTTAAAAATTAGAAGATTGGATAAATCCAGATAAGAAGGTCATGTTAGAGTTCATATAATCCAATTCTCTTATTGTACAAATAAGTAAATTAAGATTCCTCAAGTTTAAGTCACTTTGTCCAAGATCACACTGAGTTTAAAAAGAGCTGGTAAAAAGAGAACATTGTACACAGTAACAGCAACTTTATGTGATCATCAACTCTGATAGACTTAGCTCTTCTCAGCAATACAATGATCCAAGACAATTCCAAAAGGACTCATGATGGAAAATGCTCTTTCCATCCAGGAAAAACAAACAAACAAACAAAACACTGTGGAATCTGAATGCAGATTGAGACATACTGTTTCCACTTTTTTTGCTTTGTTTTCCTTTTTGAAGTTTTTCCCCTTTTCTGATTCTTCTTTCATAACATGACTAATGCAGACATATGTTTAAAGTGATTGTACATATTTAATGTATATCAGATTGCTTTCTGTCTTGGGGACGGGGAGGGAAAAAAGGAGAGAGAAAAATTTGGAACTCACACTCAAAAACAAATATTGAAAACTATATTTACATGTAACTGGAAAATAATAAAATACTTTTATGATTAAAAAAAGGAGCTAGTATAAGACTCCATATGTTGTGTTAAGCAAATATTTATTGAGGAACTATGACGCACAAGTCATTGTGGAAGATACATACATACAAATATATGTATGTGTGTGTATAAATATACCCTGCCAATCACTTCTGGTTTATAATTATTATTATTACTGTTATTAAAGGGAAAAGTGATATTTTTTTGTAAATTCATCATATATATGTGTATGCATGCATATCCACATATATGCAATAAATCATTATTTTTAAGGCAATGGAACATATTTAGCAATAACATCTCTTCCTATTAAATTTCATCTCTCCCCCTTCATTCCTTACTGACCCCTGTCTTAACAATTAAAAATAATGATTCCCTCCTCAAGCCACCATTAGCACCCTATTTTTATATATTTAGAATTTTATTTTCCCAAATTGCATGTAAAATACAAATTTTCACATCAATTTTTTTTAAACTTTGCATTCCAAATTCTCTTCCTCCATCCCTTCCAGTCCCCTTAAGAACTCAAGCAATTCAATATAAGCTATAAATGAGCAGTCATGCAAAACATTTCCACATTAGCCAGGTTTTGAAAGAAAACAGACAAAAATAAAACTTCAGATAAAGGAACTAACAAAAAAATTATGCTTCAATTTGTATTCAGATCCCATCAGTTCTCTATAGATGGATTGCATTTTTCATAAGACCTTCAGAGTTATATTGGATAATTGCATTGCTGAAAATAACCACATCATTCACAGCAGATCATCTCACAATATTGCTATTATTTTGTATGCAGTACATTTCACTTTGCATCAGCCCATGCAGGTCCTTCAAAGTCTTTCTGATAGCATTCTACTCTTCATTTTTTTATAGTAAATCATATTTATATAGTACTTTAAAGAGAGATTTCCTTACAATAAACCCATGAGGTTGATTATTGCAACAACAGTAACCTAACAAAAAATGTTCTTCACAATAACCCAGCAAAATAAGTACCATACATTTTGTCATCATCATCAAGCAATCACCATCAATTACCATCCATTAATCCTCCTCCTCATCATCAATCAATCAATCCTCATCTTCCTGCAATCTTCATAAATCCACCAATCAATCAATCAATCATCATCATTGACATCATCATCTTGCATTACTCTTACCCCTGATTCAAAATTTTTTCACAGTTACTATTGTTAACTGTTTCCCTCCATCCTATTCCCTCCCCATGATATTTACTCTATTTTCTATCTTCTTTTAACCTATCTCTCCTCAAATGTGTTTTGCTTCTGACTGCCCCCTCCCCCACTCTGCCCTCCTTTCTTTCACCCCTCCCTCCTTATCCTCTTCTCCTTCTACTTTCCTGCAGGGTTAGATAGATTACTCCACCCAAGTGAGTATGTATATTACTCCCTCCTTGAGCCAACTCTGATGAGAGTAAGGTGTTTGACCCAATTCTGATGTGTGTAAGGCTAATTCACTGCCCCACTCCTTCCCCATCTCTCCCCCCACTCCATAAGCCCTTTCCTGCTTCTTTCATGGGAGATTTCACCTGATTTTACGTCTCATTTCCATCCTATTTGAATATTTCCTGTGAATTTGTATTTAAATTTGTTTTATGCTTATTTCCATACAAGTCCTATAACCTCAACTACATTAAACATCTCAAAAGAGAGGATTATAACTTTTTAAAAGTGTCTCCAGGCCTTAAGAATTCACTTAGAGGAGGCATTTCATATATATTTATAAAACAAAATGAATTTTGCAAAGGTCTGTAAATCTTTTCTTTTTCTTTTTTGTTTTGCCTCAGTTCCCAGATTTATAAAATAAAGGAGTTTGGTAAAATTATTCAAAGGTCCAGACCTAAAATCTCATAATTCATGTGCAGTTTGCATATTCTTTTCTTGAAATATGTACATACATATATTTTACTACATCTAAATAACAATACAGATCTCTCTATATATAATGGATATAGATATAAGTGTAGATATGGATACAAATTGAGAGGAAAAGACATACATATGGTTACAGATACAGAAATAGATACAGATACAGGTATATATAGGTGAGTGAGATGAGAGGAAAAGAGAGAGGCACAGTGAGAGACAGAAAGAGACAGACAGAGCTCTGTTCAGCTTCCTGCAAAGTCCTACTGTGCTGCCTCTTTGTGACAATTAAGGTGATTCTGGCTATGCCAATGGAACATAAGTTCTGGAAGGTCCTACCATGCTGGATAGGCTACAAATATAACCCTATCAACAGATTTATTGGCATTTCTAATGGGCAGCCTTTCTTAGTACAGTAAGACTCATCATTTCTTAAGTGCTTACTATGTGTAACCCATTCTATGGTCCATTTTGCAGCATCTTTAGTCCCCCACATGAATCACCAAAAAGAAGGGATTAGTAGATGACTGCCAAACCTCTGCTTTTCACCAACTGTCAGTTATTTTACATGTCTGTCTTTCTCACTATTTTCTCCTTTTAGCAGTGATCTAATTTTAAACACAGACTAAACTCACAGCTGGGAGAAAATGTGGGGTAGTGGAAATTATTCTGGAATCTGGTTCAAATATTGACTCTGCCACCTCTTTCTGAATGTTTGGATCAGTTTACAACTCCACCACCAATGTATTAGTTTCCCAATTTCCCCACATCTCCTCTAACATTTATCATTTTCCTTCTTTATGTTATATCAGCCAATTTGATAAGTGTGAGGTGGTACCTCAGAGTTGCTTTAATTTGCATTTCTCTACTTAATAGTGATTTAAAGCATTTTCCCCATATTGCTGTAGTTACCTTCGATTTCTTCATATTAAAACTGCTTTTCCATATCCTTTGACAAAGTGTTATATGACAAATTGATAGACATCAATTGGGGGTTGAATTATATTCTTATAAATTTTACTCAGGTCCCTATATCTTTTATTGCTCTCTATCTTTTGTTTGGCCATCAATATTGTCCTTATCCATAGATACAGCAGGTAAACTATTCCTTTCTTCCCTAATTAATCTGTGGTATCACCCTTTATGTCTAAATCATGTACCCATTTTGACATTATTGTAGCATGAAATGTTAAGTACCACAGTTTGTTTAATAATGTCCCTATTTTAGGACATTTACGTTGCTCCCCATTTGGTTTTTATTAAATTTCATTTCATTATTGTAAGTATAAATGCTACTGCTATGAAAATCTTTGAGCAAATAGCTTTCTTAATTTATTATTTTGACTTATTTGATGAAGAATTCATTTTTGATGATTTTTACTATACTCTGATAGCTTTCACTTTGCAGAACATATTACAAGTTTACCAATCCACTAGTAATGGATATGCACATTTGTTGAGCATACATTTAATTCAAAAACAAAACAAAACAGTTGGCCAAAGAATGCAAAATAAATAAAAAACATATACCACAGTGTTGTTACAACGTGGTAAGAACTGAGTAATTAATTTTCTTCCCAATGCTGTCCATCCTTAATATTTCCTAGGACCACAGTCTTTTATGGGATATATTTTATTACTTCCTAAATTACTTAAAAAAGACGAATATAAATTCCCTCCATCCCTAATCCTAAATTTGAAGTATCTAAAAAGATAACTTGTATACTCCTAGATGCCTGTGAACCTGACGTGTCAGCTCTAGGCATTTCAAAATTTCCCTCAAGTAACTCTCGTTGATTGAGGCCTATTGTAACAAATCTTTAAAGGATTCTTCTTACTCTTTTTAAAAAATACTCATCTCTTTAGATTGGACTACGAAGTTATCCTGTTGTACACTATTTTGCCTTCTGGACCAGTCCAAAGTTGTTGTTGTTGTTTGGTCATTTTTTGTTGTTGTCTGGTTTTGTTTTGGGGGTTTTTGGGTGGTGATTTAAGTGTACACACTGCCCATTTCTACTACTGATTAGATAGTTTAGTGAGAGAATCAGAACATAGCCCTGGCCGTGTTATATCTAGAGGAAAGCAAAATTAAGCAGGTAGGTGGCACAATAGAACATCAGGCCTGAAATCAAGAAAACCTGAGTTCAAATGTGACCTCAGAACACTTACTAGCTATGTGACTCTGGGAAAACTTAATCCTGTTGGCCTCAATTTCCTTATCTGTAAAATTATCTAGAGAAGGAAATGACAAACCAGTCTAGTGTCTTTACCAAGAAAACACAAATGGGGTCATGAAGAGTTAAATATGACTGAACAACAACAGAATGTTGACTCAAATTTTTTAGTCATGTGAGATACTAGGACCTGGTTACTGGCTCTCTCATATTCTCATTTGTTATTTAACAGGACCTGCAGATAACATTGAATAAAATTGTAAAGTTTATAAGATACCCATGCCTTACAACTCAATAAGGAATTTGCTATACCCCTCTTTGTGGACTTTATCTTTTTCTGAAGAGAACAGCGTCTTAATATATAATTTATTGATTATTATTACAAATCATTCCTCAACACTCTAGACTCTAAGTGTACTGACTTTTTTCTTGTTTCTTACAAACTAGTCTTCATTTTCCATCTTTACTTACTCACTGGTTATCCCCTGTACTTATGCCTACTGGTGACCTTCATTAGTCATTTTCCTTCATTAGTCATCTCAAATACTGCCTTCCTTGTAAGGTCTTTTTTCAACCCCACAGGTATTAGCTTATCACCAACCATCACAGCCCCAGGCTACTTTGTTTATATTTCTTGTATATTAAATAAATAGATAAATGGATGTGACTATATACATATACATATAAACAAATCTGCATATGCATATCTATGTATCTATATATACATATGTGTATATACATATACATTTCTGCTTGTGTATCTTCATTGTTCAGAATGGTGCCTGGTAGATAGCTGACCTTGGATCCAAAACACTGAATCTTATAAGAATCAAAATGACAAGTGACCCATACTATAATAGACTATTAGGGGTATAAGTGGGCCACACGATATTAACAGTGCTGACTTACTTGCCTATGAAAAGTTATCTAAAAGGCACCTTGCATGATTGAAAATGGAAATAGGCTAGTCATGGAGTAAGAATTCAAATTAATATATGAATAGACCAAGTGATACTCTATTATCCTTGAGATACTAAAAGAACTGGAAGAAATCATTTAAGAAATTTGTTGGGTAGATCTTCTATAGCACAGGTATTGGATGTATTAGGTGTTCAAGAAGGACTAGTACCTCTGGTGTGAGGGCTTGCCAAGCTCATTTCACGGCTGCTCATCCACTTTTGGTCTCCATTTTAACTCAACTCCCATCTGTGCTTCCAAGAAGATATAGCATGAACAGTGGTCACACACCCTGGTAAACCATCTCAGCAGATGGGCTATAAACTAGGTAGAGGGTAACTGAAAGGACTCAAACCCATCACTAAGTTAGGGGGATGTCTATCCCAAGCATGTGAAGACATCTCTTGGTGGAATGGGCAGATGAGAACAATTGGTTCCAATGTCAGTAAGGATGGTTGAAGAAGGTTCTATGTAATGCATAGAACTTGGGCAGACATTGAAGATCCCAAGGTCATAGACAACATCCCAATCCATTGACAAACATTTTGAGCTTTGTCATGCCACTGCATTCCAATGGTTTTGGAAAAAAAGAGTCAGGCTGATGACTCTGTGTAACTCTGGCTCACTTAAATTCACATGCAAGTCAAGACATCACCCCGAGAAGTCATTGGAACTCTTCTAAAATAAAGGGTGAACAGAACTAATTGTAGAAGACCTACAATATAACATCTCTCAACTTCTAGGGTGGAAAATTTTAAGGAACTCTTGTTTCAGTATAAAACAAATCAAGAATGATATGTCTAATGTTTCTTTAATACAAAAGGATACAAAATGTTTAAGTGCCTATTAAGTATGGTATACTGCACAGTGTAGATGCTTTGTAAATTTCGTCAAGATATTTAGGTCCTATCCATTTATTCTGTTAAATTTTCAAAATGAACAAGTGAGAAATTAAACATAAAGCAATGAAATATTAAAATAGGCATACTTGGAAACAGTTGGGAAACAATACAACAAATAGGATTAAAACTATTCTACCAGTAGTCCCTAAAAAAGGTGTTATTTTCCATTGGTAAGGAGAAATGAATGGAACTCATTGGTCCTTTTCCAGGCCATTTTTGAAGCCAGAGCTTCATGACACAGCTGCTCTTCCACAGCTGCTGCTCATCATCATACTGATTGGTACCCAGGGCTGGCCCTTAATGAAGTTATAAAAGCGGTCCATTCTGTCATTTTTCTTCTTTAAAAAATACATTTGTCTTCATACAATAGACTACCCCCAAAACACTGAAATAAATTTCCTTACAATGGACATTTTGTGAGAGTGTATGCACAGTAAAAAGAAGTGGAGAATGTGTAACTTAATTTTGACAGTTTGGCACTAACTTTAACCATTGTTAAATGCACACTTTGGTTGTCTCTTCACATTGTAATCATTATGTTTCTTATTCTTTTGATTCCTTTCTTTATTCTTCTTCACTTCAAAGAAGTCTTCCATGTCTCTCTCCATTCTCCATAGTCTTCATTCATTTTTCTCAGTCATTTTCTTCCTATTTACATAGAATACCATCCCCACCTTCAATATCCTCATCTTGTTTGCCTACTTCCTTCTTATTTTCACCCAAAGGGGAAGCTCCTATGAGAGAAAGAGTAGAGAACTAGGATCTAACACACCTGAGTTCTAGGCCCAATTCTACAATTGATTTACTACGTTACTTTAGGGAAATTATTTAACTTGTCTCAACTTCATTCTTTTCATCCATAAAATGAGGAACTGGAAAATATAAACTATGTGATCCCTCTATAATCTAAATTCTATATTAAAGGAATTTTCAGGATTATCAAGTCAATAGAATAAGCATTTTGTTTGACAGCAGAACCAGTGGGAAAATATTTATTTTTCCAGTTCTCTTAAAATTATAGGACTTGAAAAATATCTACTCTGCCTATGCATTAGGCCCATACTGTGGATACTTCCTCTCCAAGTCAAATGGCTACAGAGACAAAAAGAGAATGGCTCTAATGAATTTAAGTGCCTACTTCTAATGAAGTCCTATAGATATATGTGCTTACTGGAACTCAGAGGAGAATTTAAAATGGTTTATACCACTCGTATATTAAGGTTCTAGAAAAAATAAGTCTGACAAATTATCAGGCATAAAGCCTTAAATGTGCATTGCACTTTTTTTTTAAGTGGAGAAGGAATTAAAATAAACTACATAATTAGAAAGCCTAAGGGAGTTTCTAATTCATAAAATCATACACAGTGTATAGATTATTGAACTTAGCATCAGGAAAACTCAAGCCCATAATTTTACTAACTGTATGACCCTGGCTAAATGACTTAACCTCTGTCAGCCTCAGTTTCTTCATCTCTAAAATGATGATCATAATAGCACTGACCTCACAGAGTAGTTATGAGGATCAAATGAGATATTATAAAAGCATTTGTGAACTTTAAAGTGCTATATAAATGTTAGTTGTTATATTAATATGCAATATTATAAATAGGAAGATCACAGGAGGGTACGATTTATTTCCAAAAATGACCTTAGAGTTTATCGAGTATATTCATATTATCATTTCTTAATGGAAGATTTTTGGAAGTGGATTTCTAAAGGCAAAGGAAGTTGGCAAAGACTAGGTTTGGGGGTTTTGGGGAATTGGAAAGAATTTTTCTTCCTATTCTGGACACAACAAAGACTACCCAGAATTAGGAAGTAGGTATGACTGTATGAGGGCAGGTAGAGGGGTAGAGTTCTGCCTTATAGAGAGAATAATAGCATTGGTGGTGGTCCATAATACGAGTAACCTGGATACAAGTGACTGGGAACCCATCTAAATACTGGCATTGGACTGCCACTGATTGCAGAGGGTTGAGGCACATCAGGATGTGTGTGCACTGTGGGAGTTCTGTGAACTGCAGCTGCTCTACTTTCAGTGGCTAGAATGGAACCTGAGAAGGCGCCTGAGCTCCTGATGGTTCTCAACTTTCAAATTGGAGCAAATAGGTATCAGACTGTGAAGTAAAGCCTCCTCTCCCTTCCCCCTCCTCTCTACCTGAGTAGAAGTTGATTCTAAAGCCTATTCTGTAAAGTGATTTTCCTAATTTATGTGTCAGTAGAAGAATTATTTTTGTCAGCTAGTAAAATTCAATTGGTATAAATGCTGTTGATGTCAATATTGCTTATTTGTGAAGAATGGACCTGAAGTGGGGAGGAATAGTCTCTAGTTAGCAGTATACAGAGATACACAAAGACTAGGGTTGGAATGCTGTTACCTGAAACTGCCAGGTTGGTTTTAATCTGATTTAAATTGGGAGAAAATGCTGATTTGGGGTAAATTTCCCACTGCACAACTTAGCACGATCATGGTTTTCTTTCTGATACTTCCTAAAAGGAGATATAACAACATTAGGAACCATTAGGCTAACTCTGGAATGTTAGATGATGTGGCCTTATTCATCCTTTCTCTGTCCCCCAAGAGCAGAGAGAAAACTTTTTTAGGAGTAGAGTTAAAATCAAGGACTAGAAAGTTGGAAAAAACTTATTGTTGGATCAGGCCAGCAAAGTCCACATTCAAAAAGTGGGGAGCAGAGGAGCCAACTAATTATTTCCCTTTGGACTTCTTATCCAATTTCAAGCCTATAGCCAGATGGACATATAAGATCATAATCAAGCTCCTTTCATAAAAACATTCTTCTGGTATTGCATGACATATTCAACTGTTTGAAGACCATTGAATTCTGTAATCTCCTATAATCATATATTCCTTTCCGTACCAGGGAAGAATTTGTTAAAGAAGTCACAACAATCATATAGATGACTTCTTATGTGCCATCATATGTTCACACTTTAGTTTCTCTCCTACTTTATGTACTTATACTTAAAATCACCCCCCCTTACACCTTAAACACACACACACACACACACACACACACACACACTTTATTTTCTTTTCAAATGTAAATATCTCTGGGAACGATAGTACATTAATTATAACACCAGTGAAGAAACTATTTTAACAGGCACCTGAGAGAAGAACAAGGAAAGATAAAAGGATACAGAGAATGTACATATCAAAGAATCATCATAAGGTATATTGCTTAGCATAGGAACATTTTTTAAATGAAATAGTGTACAAGGAGGTTAGTAGAAATTCCCCACTTTCAAGGGAACAACATGAACAAATAAAACTATATTCAAATACATATGTATACACATGTATATGTACATACATAAAAATTAATGCAAAAAAGAATACAAGATAGTTAAGTATAGGGTAATTAGGAAAATAAGGAACTCCATTTGGGGGGATAAGAAGATAAATGGAATGGTAAAAAATGATTTAATGTCTCCTATATCCTTTCCATTATATTTTTTAAAAATATAGTACCTGTCTGAGGCCAAATTTGAATTCAGTTGTCCTGAAGCCAGGCTCAACACGCTATCCACTGTACCGTATTGTTGCAGCTACTAACCATTACATCACACCATATAGTTTTTTTCTTCATATACCCAACACAACACAGTGCCTGGAATAATGTAAATTCTTACTAAATGCTTGTTGTTTGATTGATGGATATATGCTGATGATCCTGTGCTTTGTATCCTAACCTTTTAAAACTTCCTGAAAAATCTAAAATATCTTTTTAAGTATCTTTTTTTTTTGTTTGGTTGGGGTTTTGTGCTTTTTTTATCAGACACTGACAAAAGTCCACCCCTAGTTTTCTGACTCAGTATGGTATCAAAGGGACAAAGAAGAGTACAAGTTATAAGTCCCTACTCCCAGCTGCCATATTGAAAGACTAATAAGACACTAGTTATATGAACAAATGATAAGATAAAACTATAGATTTCCTCTTTGTCTAGCAAAACCTGCATTAAAGAACTGTGAAAGTCACAGTAAATTAAAGAAAACATTAGGATTATAGGAAGGTCAATGACTTTATGCCAGCTTGATGTAAAAACAAATGAAATCATTTAGACAAGATAATATTTTATGCACATTATAGTATCCTCATTGATGTGAGACTGAGGACCAGTAATGTCATTTAATATGTACAATAATATGTAATTTGGGGAGGGCTGCTTATGATCAATATTATCAGCTTGCTGGAAAAGAGATTAAATATCAGTGATGAATAAAAACTTTTTATTTGTGTCTATCTACAGATGCTAATTCCTATCTACTCCACAATCAAGGCAGTAGATTCCAAATGAAAATTTTTCAAAATAGTGAAATGGGAGTTGGGTTAGGATGTTCCAGCCCACCTCATAGGGTTCTTAAGATGCATACATACAATAATAAACAAGAAAAGTGATTTGGAATCTTAACAAATATTTAACCTATGGGTGCCACTAGAATGAAAGCATAGACTGCCTTTTTGAGGTTCATCTCACACCTCATGAATCTAGTGACAATCCAAAACTTCAGGATATTTCTCCATCCCAATGGATAGCCAGAAGAGAGATCATAACTCTTCACTTGCAAGCACACATGCTGCAATATATCAAAGGAAGGTTTCATTGAAAGGGAAGGAAAATGATGTGATTGAACTGTTCCCTGGCCACTATTGCTACTGTACCCTTATGATGGCATTCCTTTCACAGAGCAGCCATCTGTTGCAAAACTGAAGGGACAGACATCTTTTTGGACAGAAATCTTTTGTTTTTTTCCCTAGTTCACCAGTCACCTAAAAAAGTAGCCAAGTTTGTTGTTGTTGTTGTTGTTGTTGTTGTTAAGTGTTATACTTTAATACCTGTCCCTTTAGCTTTTACCCTTAAAGTGAGTATCCCTTATATGGCTGAGCTTGAGGAAAGGAACAGTTGATGGTACTGTCAATTATTATTCTGGTGAGTTACACTGATATTGATGTACATAAAAATAGTTTAGAGTAAGTAGCTAGAGATTGTACCTGGGGAAAATTTACTGGATGTTTATACAATATTGTGGAGTATTATTTGGTAGTGGTGGTAAATGGTTTCATCTCCCTACTACTTTGCCTTCTACTTTGTCCTCTGAAAACTTGTCTCCCTTGCTTAATACCCAGAAATGGTAGCACTCTTGTTCACCTTGGCAAATGGAAACCATAGGTGCTTAAAGGGGCACTTCTGTTTTCTCAGGACATATTATGAGTGACCTTTTTCCTCCTTCTATCTCTTGTCCCTTAATATTTTTATAACATTTATGTTATTGGAGTAGCTAGTTGACACAATGGATAGGGTGCTGGGCCAAAAGTTGAGAAGACCTGAGTTCAAATCTATCCTCAGATACTTACTAGTTATATGACACCAAAAAAGTCATGTAAACCTTTGTTTACCTCAATTTCACCAACATTAAACCAAGGATAATAAAAGCAACTACTTCCCACATCATCCCCACATTAGGTGAATAGTTTTTTTTTTTCTTATTGAATTTCAACTGATATAAATACACATACAGATTTTCTACAGGAAAGAAAATAAAAGTACTAACCTCCAATCTTTGTCTTGCTTACCAAAATAAAAAAAGGTAAGGTCTAAGTGAATTTTAAGTCATTTCTGGAAGAAGTAATAATACTGGTAAGAGCAGTAGTAATTAAAACAGTTGTGATATGAGTGGTAGTATTAGTCACAATAGTAGTCTTGGCAACAATGAAACAATCACTAATAATCTTAGTATTATTCATCATAATATTAATTGTAGCAGAATTCTTAGGAGGAGGGGGACTTATAGTTTTAGTAGACATATTTAGTGTCAGATGTAGTACCAGAGGTAGCAGATCCCTTTTAGTACTGTTCATATATTATTTCTTTTATCAGCAATAAGATCTTCTGAGTGCAAATGATGTATTCTCCACTTGACAGATGAAGAAATAGAAGCACTGAATGGAAAAGTGACATGCTCAGCACCAAATTCTGGTGGGTCAAAGTCTACATTTTAATGTAAAAATATATTCCATTTTTGCAAGAAGCCTTTCCTCTTCCTTACTCAGTGTCTTTCTGCTGAGATTACCCACAGTTTAACCTCTACAATTATTCCTTCCACATCATAGTTTTGGTATATCATGAGTTGACATTAGAATTTAAATAGTAATTTTGGGAGAGTTTTGTGGAAAGCACAGATGCCAAGCAAAGTCTAGCACACAACACAGGAAAAGGTTTAGAAATACAGAAACACTTAAAATATATGTATAATATTTTAAAATATCAACATATTTTATCTTTTAATACCATGATAATTCAGACTCTTACTTTGTTACAAAGGGAGGGTCAAAAAATTCACATTGATTTTCCAGATTGCAGGGGCACTATGCTCCCAACTTCCAAAATGTGGAAGGGATAACTGCACATGTCTTGTTTATACAATCTAATATGTTTTCTCTCTATTAGACTATGAAATTCTCCAAGGCAAGGACTGTTTGTTTCTTTCTTTGTTTCTCCAGGTCTTAGCAAAGTTACTGAGCAAAGACCTTTAATAAATGCTAGTTGACTCACCGAACTGATTGATAAGAAGGTTAATACAAAACTATGTCCATGATAGGCCTTCACTAATTGCAGTTTGGTATATTGGGAAACATGATGGATTTGCAATCAAAAGACTGGTATTAAAACTAAGCTTCTGGGGAGCAGCTAGGTGGTGCAGTGGATAAAGAACTGGCCCTGGATTCAGGAGTACCTGAGTTCAAATCTGACCTCAGACACTTGACACTTACTAGCTGTGTGACTCTGGGCAAGTCACTTAACCCCCATTGCCCCACTAAAAAAACCAAAAACCAAAAAAAAAAAAAAAACCAAAACCAAAAAACCAACCAAAACCCAAAAAAAAACTAAGCTTCTGGTTTTTCTTACATATGTGACTATGGGCAAATCATTTCACCTTTCTTAGTCTCAGCTTTCTTACCTGTAAAACAAAGTGTTTGCATTATTTTTTTCTAAGTCCTTTTCTAGCTCTAAATTTATGATCCTATGTAAGATAGTTCATACAAGTTGTGAGGGGAATTTAAGAAATCCAAAATCCTTTGGGAGAAGAGGAAATGTGCTTACATCCAAAGATTAGGCTTCTCATGCCCCCAGCCAGGAAGTTCTTCCATAGGGGTGTTCTAGAAAATCTTACTTGTTCTAGTCTCTAGAATGAATCCCTGATAAATTCATTTGATAATTTATAAATGAACCCCAAGGTTTGGTGAAGTTTTTTTTTTTTCAGTCTTCACAACACAGTTCTTATGCAAAGTCATTCTAAGTTGGTCTTTTAGCACTTAGTCTAAAGTCAGTTCAGTACTAGCATTTATTCTCACTTATTTAAGGTATCAAGGTTAAAATAAAGTGTGATGATCTTCTGTCTGCTCATGTCCACACCCTCACTTGCCAGCATAACTATTGTGCCCCCCAAAGACTTTCAGATGGCTGGCCTTGGGGTGTCAACCATTTCTGGAACAAATACATACAGAAGACCAAGCCTCTCACCCCAGAGCACACCTTCAACCTGTTTCCACTTACAAATTATACCTTTGGTACAAAAGAGCCTCTTTATGAAAAGGACAGCTCTGTTGCATCTGGGATTCAGCAAAGGAGGAAGGAATTTGACAAGATTGGAATGAGGCAGATTGTAGAGAGTGTTCTGATTATTTGTGAGCACTGGATACCACATGTGTTATTCTTCCAACTGGGCAGAACTTTTTTTAAACTACTTTGTGGTGAAGGTAATCAAGAATATGAAGTAGAAGGACTCAAAATATTTATGACAGAGATACTGACACATTAAGATGGAGTTCTGCAAGATTGAGTCATTGATGAATGCATTGGTAACTGGTGAAGACCAAATTTTGAACCCCTGCAGTACTCAAATATTCGAGCACATATTACAAAGCCTAAAGAGCTCAAAAAATCTTTTTGGTTCAGCTTTGAGAAAAAGCCTTGCTTGCAGTCCCCCAAAATTACGAACTGGTAGCTGTGCCATTGTTTGAATTATATGACAATGCACTAAGATATGGACCTATCATTTCTAGCCTTTCTCAGCTCTTGAGCAGGTTCAGTTTTATTTATAACTGAATTCCTGAGCCATGGAAGAGTAAAAGCAACAGTTTGTGAGCATAGCTCTACAATGTAGAAGAATAAACTGTAGGAAGTTTCTTTTTGCCCCCCCTTCCCCCACCCTTATTTTCCCCTAATTAATTAATACTTTATATTGTTTGCATACTAAAGTGAATCTGAAAAAGTGTCCTAGATAGTGGCGTAAATAAATGTGATAATGTATATTTCAATTTTGATTTTACCCATACTTTATGTACAACATTAAACAAAATGAACCTAAAAAAAAGTGTGATGTTTTCAAACCCTTCCTTATACTAAAATAATTCCAAGTTTCAACAAAGTTTTAAAGGGAACCTAAAAGTAAACATTTATTTTTTTCTCAAAATCATATGCTAAGTTGGATAATCAATTCAAGTCTAATACTAGGTAACAGAAAGAGACAAATGCAAAGGTAGGATTTTCTAGTTTATTCTTCAAATTAGACATGTATTGTTTATTTTGTGACTCCAGAATTAATTTTATAAATCTATAGCAATCCAAAAAGAGTTTATTTAAATAGAATGAAAAGTGAATAATAAAGAAGTATTAGTAGGAAGCAGACATTATCACCACTGTTTTCTGCAAACTACCAACTCCCCCCCTCCAGTCTTTAGAGGATGAGTCTACCAGTTCATAGAATTCACTGATATGAAAAGAAGTTCATAGGGAACAAGTATGACTTTCCCTGTGGAGGAGAATATCCCTGTGGAGGAACTGGCTGGAATATTCAGGTAGAAGAGACCTCAGCTCTGGACTTGGCCAGGTCTCCTTTTGCTGATCCTTCTACCTTATCTCTTGGCTAGAGAACCTTTTCAATTCTGGACCCAGCTCAGTGTCTGACTATACCGTATGCCATTCACACACATATAAATAGATACATATAATATTTGATATTAATTGTTTATATATGTGTATGTGCATATATGTTAATAATAATTTACATTTCCACCACCTTATCATTCTCACTTAGACTCTTGCAATATATTTATATTTATATTCATATACATATGTGTATGTGTTTAGGGATGAAGAAACTGTGGAAAATATAATTTTAGATCCATGTTGACTGTCGAGACTTCCTGGAATGCTTTACAGATCTCTGCCAGAGGGATCAGAAAATGAATTGAGACTTGATGCAATCAACAGTATTATGCACAAATAGGAATATCTGAGGGATCTTAAAACTGCAGGGAATCTTTCCTTGACCCAAGACCACACAGATATGAAATGAAAGAGATTGGAGTTGAATTTAGATTTTCTGAATTCAGAGGCAATATTCTTTTCTCTGTGCCACAATGAGTCCACAAGGTAGCCCCAATTCCAGTAGATGTGGAATGTATCTTTTTCAAATGGATAGAAACTTTACTGAGTACCCAGTGCCTAGTTGTGCATAAAGTACTTTGATTTTGATTCCAGTGTCCCCCTTTCCTGTACATCAGTTATGCCAAAAGTGTAATGCTCTTAAATGTTAGAAAAATATAGAGTTTCACCTTTAAACATGATGAGACCCTGAGCAAAATGAGACATTTCTTCCCTTTGGGCTAACAAGAAAAATGATTTAATTTGTGAGAAAGACATTTAAAAAAAGGAAAAGGAAATTCAGTTTGCCACCAGACCCAACACATACCTAATTAAGGGGGAATCAGGAAGCAAAATCAGACAGTATAACAATACTGACAATTAGGGAGAGAGGGAAAAAAACAGTGTTATCCCTTGATGAGGTGCTGTCAAGAAATGTTAATTAGCAACACTTAGAAAAGGTCTATCTTTTTTTACTATTTCACACCAGGACAAATGATGAAAACTCTAAATGTCAGACCCAAGAGCCTAAGTCCAAATATTAGAGGCTTATGCTATCCTGAGGGTTTTGCTCAGAGCTTAATCAAAGAAGGTTGCCCATTCAGATTCAAGATCAGTGACTTGGTAAGAATATTGATTGTATTTCAGTAAGACAAGGAAGGAACACCCCAGGTATGATTAACCACACATTCCTCTAAATGAAAGATCCTTCATGTTATTCAAAAATTAAAACATCCAAAATATTCCTAGTCATTGACCTCTCTAAATTAAACATCAACTAATGCTGAATACATCAGTCCTTTTTGTTTCTAAACATTGACCACTCAAAATTCAAGGTCATATTATGTAGGAAAAATATGTGTGTATGTGTATATGTATATTTATATATGTTTATGCATGTGTGTAAGAATGTGTGTACATATGTATATATACATAAATACATACACATACATGCACATACATATGTGTGTATGATAAATATATATATATGTATATGTATGTATGTATACATACATACATATCAGGAAATATAGGGGTTGGTCATTCAAAGGAAACTACTCAAAAAGTTAAAGGCAGGGGCAGCTAGGTGGCACAGTGGATAAAGCACCGGCCCTGGATTCAGGAGTTCCTGAGTTCAAATCTGGCCTCAGAAACTTGACACTTACTAGCTGTGTGACCCTGGGCAAGTCACTTAACCCCATTGCCCCATAAAAACAAAACAAAACAAAACAAAAAAGTTAAAGGCAGCAAATAAAAGAATAAGTTGTTTTCTAAAAAAATAAAGTATACTTTTGTTAATCAAACTTTTCTACTAACTTGGGGCATAAAACTGATATTGGATGAATGCTTAGGGATCTACACTGCATTGCAATATTAAAAATGCACTGGGCAAGGAAGAAAAACAATTGAAGATCCCACTTTCCAACATTTCAGACAAAATTTTAATAAGAAGCAATCCATCATAATATCTCTTTCCTTCCATCCAAACCCCTTAACATCATTCCTTATTTTCTTGTCCTCTCTTCCAGTATCTTGTAATAAGGTAGCTCTTTTCATTGACAGTGTTAGCTCCTCCCCATTATTTCTGAGAGATTGCCTTCAGGGCCATTTACTTTATTTAATCTTTACTCTCATTTAATTCACTTTTTGGTCCTTCCTACAAATGAGTCCAGGGTACTTCCTCCTTTAAAACAAATCAAACTAAAAACAACAACTCTTCTCTTCATTTGATTCCACCATTCATTCAAGCTGTTGTCATGTATCATTTCTCCTATACCAAAGCTCTTAGGGAAAAAAAATAGAAAAGAAAACCACAACTTGTAGCTTTTATTTCTTCTCATTCCACTGATTTTTCAACTCCTTGCTCTCAGCCTTCTAACCCCATCAGTAGATTAAAATTGTTCTATCAAGGGTCATAAATGGTCTCTTAATTTCTAAATAAAAATAATGGTTATCAGTCACCATCTTCCTTGAACCTTTTGCATCATTTGTTGGCCACCTCCTCTTCACGAAAAGCTCTCCTCCCTATTTCTGTAATAGTGGTCTCTCCTTGTTCTCCTGTCTTTATTGCTACTTTGTTGTAGTCCCTAGAATTTAATATTTTTGTCCCAATTTTTAACTGTGAATGTACCTTGGGGCTCTGTCTTGGCCCCTTTCCCAAAGAGGAGTCTTTCTATACTCTCTCTAATGGTTTTGATTAGTTCTCAGTTTTCAATGACCACTTCTGTGTAGAGTACTAACATATATGTGTGTATATGTATACATACACACACATCCATATATATACATGCATACACACAAAAATATTCAGCCTTCACATTTCTACTAAATTCTGATCACCAACTCTCTACTGAATATCTTCACTAGGTTATTCCAGAGACATCTCAAAGTAATATAATATCAAATAGAACTAATAATTTCCCCCTAAACCTGTTCCTCTTACTAATTTGCCTGTTTTTCTCAAAGACATCACGTTCTTCTAAATCATCAACTTTGCAGTTTGAATTTTTCCCTCTCCATAGAGTCTCATATCCAGTCTGTATTGATGTTGCTGTCGTTCAGTCATTTCAGTTATGTCCAATTCTTTATTATCCCCTTTTTTGTTTTCTTGGCAAAGATACTGGAATGGTTCGCCATTTCTTTCTCCAATTCATTTTACATATAAAGAAACTGAGTCAAATAAGGTTAAGTGACTTGTCCAGGGTCACACAGCTAGTATCTAAAGCCAGATTTAAACTCAGGAAGATGAGTTTTCTTAATGGCGGTACCAGTACACTATCTAGTACTCTACCTAGCAGCACCTAACTTTTTGATGCCACCAACATTATTTACACTTATTCCATTTTCTCCATTCACATAGTTACTACTCTTATTAAAAAAAAAAAACTTGTCATTTTTACCTAGACTATTGTGATATCTTCCAAAATTATAATTTTCCCTCTACTCTCTCCCCATCTAACCCCATTATCGATATAATCACCAAAAGAATCTTTTTTAAACACAGGTGATCCCATGTTATTCCTTTAATTGATGGTTATTAGTAGCCTCCTGGTGAACAAAATATAAACTCCTTTGGCATTTTAAGTTGATCATAATTAGATTTTAACTTATGTTTTTAGGTCTTTATCCTTGTCACATTACTCAAGTTACTATATTATTGTTAATGAAATTTAATTGTGGACTATTACAAACAATCATATTAATTACAATGCTTATGTTTGTAAAAAATGTAATACAGGATATTACAGAATTATAGAATGATAGATCCTCTTATTTCTTAAACTGAATAGAGGAGATTTTAGTCAAACTTAGCATTTTATAGATTAGGAAAACTACTCACTCTCAAGGTACCAGATGCCTCTAATGCCACATTAGTTAAAATCTCTGGCTTAGTATTCAGATGCCAATGGGGCCCCCATAAAATGATATGACTTTTCCCTATATCCCACCTTATATATATGAAAAGTAGGCATAATTAATTTTTTTCTTGGTAACCACTTATGTCTATACAATAGATCAATCTTTCCAAGTCTTTTAAAGTCTAACGTGTTCTAAGAGTTTATTACTTCCTATATGAAGACTTTCTTTTTATTGATCTAAAACTTGGTCCTTTTGCCCCAATGTGTTGCACAATAATGAAGAAGCATGAAGAAGCTCCTGTGTATCATGTTTATTTTGTTTCTGATCTCAGTTTTTCTCCATGTGCCCTTTCAACCTCTTTTTTTCTTTTTAAGATCAAAGAGTTCTTATCCTCTTAAGTGATCCTTACATAAGAAATTCTACTCTTAATGCCTCTTATTATTTTAGTAGTCTTCCTCCTGATATATTTCTTTCGGTGTCATGACCCAAACTACAGATTGCATATTACATGGTTTTACATAGAATATAATTATATTTTTATTCTTGCTTTTAATACTTCCATCTATGTCCTATATATTGTTTCCTTTTGTGGATTCAAAAAGGGAGAAGAAAGTCACCATACCCAGTACTTCAGTATTTCATGGATTTATGATTTCTTGATGTTGGTATGCCTTCCATCTTAGTAGACTTTTCATGAGTTGCTTTGACTCAAAAATATTATCAACCTGTAGCCAATGTGTTCAAATGAGTATCTCTGAAATTATACAGGCATTTCTTTACATTCCGGACACAAAATTCATCATAAGACCTTTTAGCTTGATAAGACCAATTAGGGTTTTTTCCAAGCTGGGACATTCTTAGAGAATCTAGGATCACCTACAGAACACAAAAAAATGCATAGGGAGAGGTTATTAGTGGAAGTGAGTAAAAAAATAAACATTTGTTAAGCCCTGTGGTAAGTGTTAATGATAAAAAGAAATGCATCGAGGGACTTAGAATCTAATAGAAGATAATACATAAAAGAAAGATGTTAAGAGGGGTGAAGAAGAGGGACAGGGTGCCCAGCTTTGGGTTGAGATGATGTCCAGAGCAGTGAAACTAAGTAGGAAATTAAGAGACAGCTGGACAGGATATCTCTTTGAATGGAATTTCTCAGAGGATCTCTTCATTCTCTTCCACCTTATGCAATCAGAGGTATGGATGGGCCCTAAGGGCAGGGAGTACTGAAGACAAGTGAATGTCAGAGATGGTGTAATGTTGCTTGATGATGAGGTTTCCTGGAACATGAAGTTCATGAGAGTGTCAGAAAATGGAAAGCAACACGGGTAGGAACTCAATAAATATAGTAAATAAATGTCTCATGAATGCTGTAAATAATGGGCTGGATGCTGTCTAGAAAATTCCACATTGAATTGTATGTATCTTATCTGTATATGACTCCTTCCTCCAAATGCATTTACTGATTTGTATGTCCCCTCCAACTGAATGTCAGTCAAAGAGCATTAATTAAGCACCAATTATATGCCACACACTGTACTAAGTTCAGGGGATACAAAAAAAGGGGAAAGTGTCCCGCTCGTGAGGAAGCTCATAATATAAGAAGAGAGAAACTATGCAGACAATTATGTACAAATGATATATACAGGATAAACGAGAGATAACATTAGGAGGCAGTAACAAAGATTAAGAGGAATGGAGGCACCTAGGTGACACAGTAATTAGAAGTGCTAGATGAAGTCAGGAAGATATTAATACAAATCTTACTTCAGACACTTACTAGATATGTGAACCTAGGCAAGTTATTTAAACTCTGAGCCTACATCATCTGTAAGATGGGAGGAATGATAAAACCTACCTCAGAGAGCTTTTTTGTAGAGATCAATGAGATAATAAATGTTTTACACTTTACAAACTTTAAAGAGCTATATAAATGTTATCTGCTATTGTCATTATTTTAAATACCTTGAAGGTAGGGACCATTTGGGGGGGGGGGGCAATGAGGGTTAAGTGATTTGCCCAGGGTCACATAGCTAGTAAGTGTCAAGTGTCTGAGGACAGATTTGAACGCAGGTCCTACTGAATCCAGGGCCAGTGCTTTATCCACTGTGCCACCTAGCTGCCCCAGGGACCATTTTATTTTTGTACTTTTATTTTTGGTCCTCTTCCCTAAAAGAAGCATGTTTATGGCACATAAAGGCAGCTTAATAAATTCTATCAGCTCCTCCTTGAACTTCATACTCCACCCAGGATGAGTTTATTAACTAACAATCTCATAATCATGGAAAATGCTTCAGCTTAGATACTCATCACCTTCTCAATATCCTCAGTTGCCTTCCCCCTGTATTTGGAGGGTGAAAGTACACAGTAAAAAAATGCATCCTAAAGCCTCCCTTTACTGAAGTCTTAGAATTTCCAGCCAACTCCTCATTTCCCATCAGATGCTTTGCTTCAGTTAAACTCCTCAGACATTTTGCCTAAATTCCTAAACCCTTTGACATCTACCTCTTTTCAGCTTCCTTCAGGGTATTTTCTTCCCCATTACATTGTAAATTTCTTAAGGGTGGGGACTATCTTTCTTTTTCTGTATTTGCATCAACAATGCATAGGGGGAGCAGCTAGGTGGAGCAGTGGATAAAGCACCAGCCCTGGATTCAGGAATACCTGAGTTCAAATCTGGCCTCAGACACTTGACACTTACTACCTGTGTGACCCTGGGCAAGTCACTTAACACCCCCATTGCCTTGCCAAAAAAACAAACAAACAAACAAAACAATGCATAGGGCAGTGTCTGGCACATAGTAGGTAGTAAATAAATATTTGTTGATTAAAATCATAAAAAATCTAAAGCTAGAAGGAATCCAAGAAGCACTAGTCCAATTGCTTCATTTTACAGAGAAGGCACTTGAGGCCCAGAGAAAAAGTTTGTCATATAGGTAAATACTCAAGAGGTGGTATTTAAACATCCTTTCTATGGCTCTAGAGTAAAAGTTCTTTACACTGTACCACATTTCTTGTATTGAATTGAATTGAAACGAATTAACTGTTTCAGTATTTTTATCAAAACAAGTCACAAAACAGTTCAAATTAGAACTGCTAGCTACATTATCAAGATGCTCTTGCTTCTCTTCTGGTACATGAATAAAATGACTGGAAGTAATTGAAGATAGGTTAAAGTCATGGATCCTAGCTAAAGCCCTGACTTCATTTGGAATCTTTTTCAAAATTCTGCAGTAAACACTACAACTTTTCTTTGTCTTCTATGAGGTTTGACAACTACAACAAAGGATTAAAGTTTCTTATATTACTAAATTTCAGCTTGTCATATTTCTTTTTTTTTTTTTTTTTTAGTGAGGCAATTGGGGTTAAGTGACTTGCCCAGGGTCACACAGCTAGTAAGTGTTAAGTGTCTGAGGCCAGATTTGAACTCAGGTATCCTGACTCCAGGGCCGGTGCTCTATCAACTGTGCCACCTAGCTGCCCCTGTCATATTTCTTTAGAAGATCTTCTGGAACTCAAGAAACTTGTTTGATTTTTTTCTAACTTGGGTACTCTATTCAGGAACTTTCACAAAGACATAACACTTCCATTCCTATTTTCTAAAAAAAATTTTTGTATTTTTTATATTTATATTTTATATTTATATTTATTTATATTTATATTTATATATTTATATGTAAATATATTATATATATTTATTTTTTATATTTAATTTAATTTAGTATTGTATTTTCTCCAAATACATGCAAAATCCATTTTAATAGGAAGCAGCTAGGTGGCATAGTGGATAGAGCACCTGGCCCTGGATTCAGGAAGACCTAAGTTCAAATTTGGCCTCTGACACGTGACACTCACTAGCTGTGTGACCCTGGGCAAGTCAGTTAACCATCATTGCCCAGCTGAAAAAAGACCCCCAAAACATTTTAATATCCATCTTTTAAACTTTGAATTCCAAATTCTTTCTTTTTCCCTCTCCGACCCCTTTGAGAAGGCAAGCAATTCACTGTAAGTTATACATGTGTAGTCTTGCAAAACATTTCCATATTAGTCATTTCATTCCTATTTCTTACACTGTATATGTATATGTATGCATATTATGATCCTCAAGCCATTACCTAATAAATTCTTAAATACTGACATAGATACCATATCATATTGATATCATAGATATGAATTATAATGACTTTAGAGGAAAAAGGAATGACCTCCTACAATCACCAGGATGATCAAATATAGCTTAATGCAAGAGATGTAAATTGAGTTGCGTAAGGCTTCAGTGACTAGTAGAAATTAGCTAAATGTATGGATCAGGTTTGGATTTGATGAAGCAATTCATGTAGGAGGAATGCTGTGAAAAAATATATTGATCTGGAAAAGAGCTAATTACAAAATATGGGAACATGAGTGGAACAATTCAATGAGTGTAGAGGGCTCATATATTATTTCGAAGTAGGGTAATTAGATTGGAAAGATAATTATGTGATCAGGAAAGTCTTGAATTGATGGTTTTATCCTGAAAGCAATAGGGAAGTTATGAAGTTTTAATACAGGACAGAAAATTGTTCAGAGGATATGAATTAACTGATTGGGAAAGGGGAGGAGTAAAGTTAGGTCACTCTGACTAAATGTAATCTAATTCTAAGTCAGTTGTCCATCAAGCTTAAAGAAAATACTGATCCATTATAAGTCTGTCTAATCATTAGTTATGATGTTCATCGAGGGATGTGAGGATGTAATGTCAGCAAGGGTGACACAAAACACAAAGATGAAGACATATTAGCTCAGATTTAATCCTTGTCATCAGATGTCTGATCATCAATACAATGATATCATTCATATAACTCTTTAAGGCATTCAAAATGCTTTGCAAATATTATCTCATCTGTTCCTCATTAAAAAACTATAAGTTGGGTGCTATTGTTATCCTTATTTTATAGGAAACTGAGTTACAAACAGATTAAATGATTGTCCAGAATTACATACCTAGTAAGTGCTGAAAGTGGGATTTAAACTCTGGACTTCCTGACTCAAAGTATTCTATTCTAAACTACATCATCAAATATATGTGTGTGTGTATGTGTGTGTGTGTGTGTGTGTGTGTGTGTGTGTGTGTGTTTCATCTATCAATTTAATGGATATAAAGAGAAGGCAACAAAATTATTTCTCTGTTTTAAAGAAGCCAGTACTGAAGTAATTTTGGTTTCATTAAACATATCTTAACTATTAGAGAAAATCTTCCAAAATATGCTGAATGACAGTAAAAGAAATACCTAGTTGTTAAAAATATCTTTCAAACAATACATCCTCATGAGATAGGATGACTAGAACCTAGTGAATTTGCTAGAAAATTGATTTTATCTAGTCTAGCTTGACCTGGTCATTGGTGAGTTTACCAATTGTATTCTGGCTTTTACTTGGAGAATAATTTGTGGGGGCAGCTTATGGAGGGGAAGAGAGGGGGCAATTAGAGCAAGAATCTCTAAAGCTACCTGGAAGGCCTCCTGAGTAAAGAGTCAGGCAATGGCAAAAAGGAGATAAAATATGAATCAGTGAACATAATATTGGAAAGAGTCCCATTCCACTGAAATTTGGGACTGGGGTTAAAGGAGTTAGCATAGAAACTCTAAAAATATCCTCCAGGAGGGAGAATTCAGCAATTCAGGTGGGCATCAAATTTTCTAGAGAGCATTAAGAAAAGGGAAATAGGGGCAGCTAGATGGCGCAGTGGATAGAGCACCGGCCCTGGAGTCAGGAGTACCTGAGTTCAAATCTGGCCTCAGACACTTAACACTTACTAGCTGTGTGATCCTGGGCAAGTCACTTAACCCCAATTGCCTCACTAAAAAAAAAAAAAAAACAAGAAAAGGGAAATAGAAGAAATTGGTAGACCCTGTTAGTTATGCTGACAAACAATACTTTTACTTAACTTTTTTCCTTTGGAAATGCCTATTTAATGCCAGAAAGGGGGAAAAGGATTTTCCTTGCACTCTTGTTTCTCATATGCCTAGATATGCTATATTGGTGTTGCTAATGTGTCACATGGACTCAATGGCAAATATACAAATTGATGATCCTAAATTTTCCACTCAAAGAAGAAATCTGCAGAATCAACAACTTTTTAAAACTATATGAGGGGCAGCTAGATGGCGCAGTGGTTAAAGCACTGGCCCTGGACTCAGGAGTACTTGAGTTCAAATCCGGCCTCAGACACTTGACATTTACTAGCTGTGTGACCGTGGGCAAGTCACTTAACCCCTGTTGCCTAAAAAAAAAAAAAAAAAAAGACCAAAAAAAAAAAAACTATATGAAATGTTGTATTATTTGCATCAAGAAGTAGAGATAGTTAAGTGACATGGTGGATAGGGTGTTGACCTTGAAGTCAGGAAGACCTAAATTCAAAATCCATTCCATACATTTGCTACTTATGTTATTCTGGACCAGATTCTTAACCTCTTTTAATTTGTTAAATGGGAATAATAACAATTCCTGCTTCTCAGGGTTGCCCTGTTTACCAAATGAGATAATACATGTAAAATGCATTGCAAGCCTGAAAGTGTTATATAAAATGTTGTCTAGTAGCATCATACAATGAGCTAACAACAGATAAAGGTTTGGAAACCAAATGCAACTGTTCAGTTACATTCAGTTTCATTCTTAGACATGTTGTTGAATTTCTGAGTTAGTTTCCTTATGAGCAAAATTGATCTAATAGTTGTGATCTATCTCGCTGACATATAAGTAGGATAAGCTTATAAGTAATGGTAGAACTTGGCAATTAATAAATGGCATGGACACCTATATGGTAATAATTACCTTGAATTTAAAAATTTAAAATATTCAATCCATTTATATCAGCTTTTGCAAAATGCATCAATGGGATAACTCTGGAATAAATAAACTAAGGCTGTTCTTACACTTGAAAAACTTTTTTCATAAAAAAATCAGTTCATTTCTAAAATCATTACCATTGTTTTTTTACTGTGTACTTAAAACAACTGATTGTTTTTTTTTTGGGGGGGGGGCTGGGCAATGAGGTTTAGTGACTTGTCCAGGGTCACACAGCTAGTAAGTGTCAAGTATCTGAGGCAGGATTTGAACTCAGGTCCTTCTGAATCCAGGGCTGGTGATTTATCCACTGCGCCACCTAGCTGCCCCAAATTGATTGATTGTCTGGCTTTATATTCACAAGTAGTAAATTGAAATTATTATAATTATTATTATCTTTATCACTATCATTAATTTTGATAAATGTGAAAAAGCAATGTAAATATTATATTTAATTTCTTGCTTATTTTACAATTTCTATTAATCATTTCTCATAGTGATATATATATATGTCACCGAATCTTCTATTTTAGCATTTACCTCAAATGGTTTTTTCTATTGTAATGCCTGTTGAGTTGTAGGTTCCTAAGATATATGCTACTAAAATTTTAATTAACAATTTACTTCCATTGCACTAAAAATAAAAAGGGGTTTTATGACAAATAGGAGTTAAACATTAATATGAATCTGCCACTTAGAAATAAGAACAAAGCTTCCACTTTCTCGAGGATTATAATCAAATATTAAAACAAGTTCTAAAATAATCTTAGGAAGGTTATTTTCGAAGAGCAGGGTCCACATATCCTCATAAAATTGTCCACGACTAGGGATAATGGGTGAGATTAATGAAAGGAAAATTTAAGATGAGAAGCAGGAAAAAATGTTAATAAGAATTACTGATTAGTGAAATGGATTTTCTAAGTGAAAGTTAGAAAACTCCACATTTTCCATTGCAATGTCTATGATATAGACATCAAGACAATTAAGTTCTTGTCCCACTAACATATTTATATATGTGACCCTAGGTGAATCCCCTTTACCAAATTCTATCCTCTGATGTTTATAAAATGGTGATAATGCTGTTTGTGCTATCTTTTCTTAGAACTTAAAATTTCTACCCTCTTAGAACTTCATAGTGTATCTAACCTAGTATTCTGTCTTATAAAATGATAGTAAATTGTACCATATACAAGGGTAAATAAATTCTATGGCCTCAACTTTAAAAAATTAAGGATTTGCAACTTATTGAATTTGTCTTAATAAGGGGTTATAAAAATTTTATCCATGATTTTTCTACACTATAAAATATATTTATATACACATATACAGACACATGTATATATATATATATGTATATACATTGTGTAATCAATGGCTAAATTGTATATGTATACATGCATTCATATGCACATGTGTGCATTTATATGGAGATACACATATACTTGAACATATTATGTTGAGGATATACTACCTTTGTTTAACAATTTAAAACAAAGTTTACTTCTCTGTTTGGAATAGGACATTAAAAGATCTATGGTTTCATCAAGTATGTACTTTACAAATGTAAATTAAAATGCTTCCAAATCTTAGTAGGTAGCCAGGTGTTGTTGGGCCAAAAATTTTAAATGACTAGATAGCCAACCTTCTATCAATGAAACTATGAAAATGAAAGTAAGTTGGTCTAGATGGCACTATATGTCAATTTATATTTTACAAAGACTATAATTGAAATCTTTTTTAAGTTTAGCAGGATTTGCTAGAGCTTGGATTCTAGTGAGATAGCCTTTGCATACCATGGGTTATCTTTATACTAATGCATATACATATGTGTATGTATATGTATATGTGTATATATATACATATGTATACATATATATATATAAATATATATACACACATCTATATGTATGTGTATGCATGTATATGTGAATAGATATCAGAATAAGACTTTAATGGAGGTGAAAAGTGATGTTTCTTTTTCTTTCTTGCTAAAATATAGCTTCTAAGTTTTGAAGTGGGTTTATTTATCTCAATTATGTTGGGATTTGATTTACAAAAATGTATTTACCCAGAAATACTATTTAAGTCATTTTATATTTTAATTATACCCTATTTTGGCCTTGGGCATTGATGTTTTGTCTTTTTGTTTTTCTGGCCTCTTGGGAAACTTTATTTTTAATATTTTAGAAACAACTCTTTTACTCCCTTTTGATTCTGATAAATGGAAATACATATGTATGCATTGTTTATAAGCTTATAAGTCATATCTCAGGCCATTCAGAGCAAGCCACCGCCATGGTCTGAAGTTGTGTGTAGTTCAGGATTTTAGTCAAAACTATATAGAATGGTAAAAGTGATTAAACAAAAAAGACTCACTCAGAGGTTCATATGTGTCATTACTTCATTAAAATTTCTCTAGATTTCCCAATCTTCTTGAAGGTCATGCTACATAGGATTACAGGGATTATAACTCAAAAGAACCTTAGAAAAACTCCTTGAATAGATTTGACTCAGGATAGTTCGCAGGTATGATATTTGAATTAAATGAGATATTCATAGGTCATTCAAGAGTTAAAAAAAAATAATTTGTTTAGCAAAAGCTCTTAGCTAAGGAGGATACCTTAACCCCTTGTTTTCATCTGTTCATCAGATAAGAGTATGTGGTGAATCATGTACTTTGGGAATTCCATTAAGGATGTGACCTTTTTCTCTTCCTAGGTGACCCAGAATTGAGGTCAAAATGGCCAAAGGCACCCAGGAAGTTATAGTAAAACAACTTGAAACTTAGCCTTCTGGGCCAATTAAGTTTTGTAGAACAGTTTCCTTGAAGTCTATGGAAAAAATTTGCCTAGTTTATCTCATATGAGGGTTGAGATAACTATTGATCCAATCATAATAATCATCATTTCAATTAATTATGTTTTATAGATTAGAAAACTGAGTCAGTCACAAAGGGGATAGGTGATTAATTCAAGATTACACAGTAGTAATGTGACAAAATTAGAATTACATTTTATCATCTGGTTCCAACTCTAGTGTGTTTTCTGTCATATCTTATTTAGATCATGTCTCACCAAGATTTACAACATCATATTAAAATGTTGGAAGCAAAGACACTGCTGGAAAATTCTTAGCTCCTCTTGGACTCACATTTCCAGAAGAAATAGTATTTATATAAAAAAGTAACTATATTCCACATTAAAAAAATGCTGCCTGGGGGTGGCTAGGTGGTGCAGTGGATAAAGCACCGGCCCTGGATTCAAGAGTACCTGAGTTCAAATCCGGCCTCAGATACTTGACACTTACTAGCTGTGTGACCCTGGGCAAGTCACTTAACCCCCGTTGCCCTGCAAACAAAACAAAACAAAACAAAACAAACAAACAAACAAAAATGCTGCCTACCATCTTCATATAGAGAGTAATAAAAAGTTCTATATCATTTTTTTTGAGAACTCTATAAAATCTGTGTATATTCCTTGCTTTCTCTCTCCCCTACCCCACTTTGTTGATCCTTGTGAGCTCAGTGACAGCTCAGGGATATGATGCATAGGGGGAGAGAGAAATATGAGTCCTTATAATAATGCTTTCTTTTAGGCCTCTGTCTCACTTCTTTCATGTAGACTTATAGGATCATAGATATAGAGCTAGAAGGGAACTCAGAGGAAATCTTGTCCAATCACCTCATTCTACAGATTGAGACTGATAGGGGTTGAATCATTTGCCCAAATTCATACCAGAAGGACACATCAGAAATTAGATTTGAACCCAGGGTCCCTAACTCCAGAGTAAGTGTTCATTCTACTATATCACACTGCCTCTTCATGCTGATTCACCATGTCCACAGTCACCTTGCCCTCTATAAAATTCTGCAGCATCTACTCTCTATCTGTCATAGTATTTATCTGTCATATACAATTTAGCCCTTGATTACACAATGTAATACATCATAGGATACATAGCTAATTTGGGACACTTAGGTAGAACAGTGGATAAAGTGCCCCATCTGAAGTCAAGAAAACTAATCTTCCTGTGTTCAAATCTGGCCTCAGACACTTACTAGCTCTGTGACCTTGAACAGGTCACTTAACCCTGTTTGCTTCAATTCCACATCTTTAAAATGAATTAAATAAACAAATGGCAACCCCCAGTATTTTTGTTAAGAAAATCCCAAATAGGTTTATGAAGAGCCAGATATGACTGATATGACTGAAATGACCACATAAATAGTTTATTATTACCCTTAATAACAAGAAGGCTTATGTTACTATCATCAAACATTTGTAGTAATAATTCTAATAATTCTAAAATAATCCAAATAATACTAATACTAATAATTCTAATAATAATAAAAACAATGAGACTTACTGGAACTCTGAAATCAAAACTAAAAAGGGACCTAAGGAAAAAACATTCATATGGTACTTATTATATGCTAGGTACTGTGCTAAATACTTTTATAAATATTATCTCAATTGATCCTTACAATACTATAAGATGGCAAGTATTATTATCCCCATTTTACAGGTGAGAAAACTAAGGCAAAAAAGGTTAAGTGACTTTGCTATGATCATTTAGCTAGTATGTGAAATATGATTTTATTAGGTATTCCTGACTCCAGGCCCAGAAGTGAAGGACCAGCACTCTATACACTGCATTTGAAGCTGCCTCTAGGCAAGAACCAATTTAAAGCAAATTATACCTAAATAATATCAGAGTCTTGGCAGCTGGTTGATACAATAGATAGAAAGCAGGGTCTGGGATCAGAAAGATCTGAGTTCAAATCTGGCCTCAAACACTTACCAGTAGTGTGATCTTAGGCAAATTGCTTAACTCCTGTTTGTTTCATCATCTATATCTTGAAGACGTCTACGAAATCACCAATATCCATGAATAGAATTAAAAGGCCCCTTGTGGGCAACATCAACCTGAAACCAGTCAACAATATGTCAAGAAAAAAGTAATAAATGAATGGCTAAGTAATGGGATTTAAAAAAATAAAAAGAAATGGAAGTGGTTTTTTCCCAATGCTTGAAGACCAGATCATCACCATCTAGAATTTCAGAAGGATTTTTATTTTTATGGAGCATATACCTAGAGATCAATGTAGATTATTGAAGAAAATTGTACAAAACATGTAATATATCAGTGTTTGCTATAAAATTTTCACATTTATTGAATAAATAGTAATATATAATCTTGTGGCTACAATTATTCCAAAGTAGCTTTCTGTTAAGTGAATACACAATAATTACTCATCATACAAATGAAGACCATTAAATATCTTAAAGAATTGCATGGATAAAGTATACTAGAACTTAAGTACCATTACAGAACTGTTATTCATAAATAATCAGATACATCATTGATAAGATAAAAATATCATTATAAACAATGTTTTAAATTAGCAGTTGGTGATATGCTAAGTGCTCATAATCTACAAACTATATGAAGGAAACTATTTTAAATAGACCTGTCAGAGAACAAAATATAGTGTTCAAAGTCATGTGGGAATAAGGTGGACTTCTGAATATCATCTGTGTTGTTCTTTCTGCTACTAGAATTGTACCAAGAATGCTTTCAGCAATCACATTAAGAATAAGTTTATAGCCAAATGTTTTTACTCTCTTAAGAAAAACCAGGGAGCAGCTACGTAGCACAGTGGATAAAGCACTGGCCCTGGATTCAGGAGTAGTTGAGTTCAAATTGGGCCTCAGACACTTGACACTAGTTGTGTGACACCCTGTGCAAGTCACTTAACCCCCAATGCCCTGCCCCCCCCCCCCAAATAGTACCTATCTCCTAGGATTATAGTGAGGATTAAATGGCCTATTTATTTATTTTGCCTCAGACACTTGATACTTAGTAGCTGTGTGACCCTGGGCAAATCACTTAACCCTCATTGCCCTGCGGGGAAAGAAAGAAAAGAAAAAACAGTTATTTTATCTACCTGCGCCCTACTCAGTAAAATACTAATTTAAAAAGAATAGTGGTAGGATAGTGATTTTTTTTTCTGAACTGTTTTATCTGCACCCCATGAAAAAATGATGAGAACAAGTTGAGTAGCAACAATGATAACAGAATTCTTCTACACTTAAATTATGTCCTTTTATCCTTAAAATAATCCCATGTGGTAATATTACCTCAATTTTTATAAATGAATAATCTGAGGACTTAAAATAAATTGTCTTTGTCAAGGTCAAAAGATTATCAAGTGGAAAAGTGGTAATAGAATCTAGGATAAAGAAATGAAGAATATCAGATTTTAAAGGTACGTTATGAATTTACACGTTCCAACTTTCCCTTTTTTCCATTTTACTTTTTACAGTGAGTACACTGAGATCTAGAGAGGGGAAGACACTTCATTCAAGTTATAGGGCTGATATGTGGCAGAACCAAGTAATTTTGACAGCAAGTCCATTATAGTACACTGTCTCCTTGATTAGAATAGAAGATTATTAAAAACAGAAAAAAAGTATCTTCCAAAAAGCCAACAAAATTTATAAAGCACTTACTATGTGCCAGCTACAATGTTTCTCACTAGTGGTAAGTATATGCCATAATGGATTAGAGCACTAGGCTTGATGTTAGAAAAACCAGAGTTCAAATGTGGACTCAGTATATAATTTTGAACTGGTGAGTGACTCAATGCTTGTTGTCATTAGTTCTTCCTTTTTGATGAGGACCAATGACATCACAAGGGTGATGTCTTGATTTACCCTTGAATTGGATTCAAGTAGCAGAGGTTTACAAAGTTGTCAGCCTCACTCTTTCTTCCAAAATCATTAAAGTCCAATGGCCAGGCAAAAATAAATATTGGTTATGGCCCAGTATTCAGAGGATGACTTTTGTGTCTTTGATGTTTGACCAAGATCTAAATACTCTATAATAACTGCTTCAGCCACCTCCATTGCCATTAGAGGAAAACATGTTCTTATCTTTCCATTTCACTGGGGGGATGTCTTCACATGCCTGGGATAACTATTGCCCTAACTCACTGAAAGGTTTGAGGCCCTTAGTTAGCTTAAACCTGGTTTAGTTCATCTAAAGAAATGGTTTGTTGGGACATGGCTGCTGCCCATGTTACAACTTTACAGGCAAGAATTAGGTGATATGACCCTAATGCAGCCACATATCTGCAAAAAGCCTATAATATCTGGCTAAACAGCAGTGATTATAAATAGTCCATAAGTTCTCAAAATTATTCTTTTTTTTCCTTAAGCAAAGAGGTGTGATGTGTGTGCATTTATAAAGAGTTTTTCCAAAACCTATTAAATATTAGTTTGCAGCATAAAGCCTTAATAGTTTTAAAAAATGAACTAAAATTTTGGGGACACTGTCTATATCTAGATGGATAAATGGACAAACTGACAGACAGGTAGATAGACATAAAGATGGAGATATAGATTTAGATCTTCATGTATGCATACATTACATGCATACATATATGTATAATTTATTGATATAAACCTATATGGTTTGTTTGCAATGTCCATATTTTAGGCATAGCACTTCATAGAAAACTATATTTCATGGAAGGATAATCCAACTCCATCAAAAACTTAGTAAAAAGCTTCTCTCATTGGTAGAAACTAAAATTATATTTTCCATAATCAAATAGAAGTAGTATTCTCTATGATCAAATTTTAATGAAAGAATTCAGGAAGAAACCATCATTTTGCTCCAAATATTATTTTCCGTAAAAATATAATACATTTCTACCTTCAGGCAAAAATCACAGTTTCACCATTTGGTTTCTTATTGCCTCTTGGAATCAGATTTATGAAGCACTTTGTAATGACCCTGGTTGTATTTTCCAGGTCAGTTTGATGGTCATAAAGCATGTATTTAATGCAACTGACAAAAAAATTCAATTGACAAACTTGTATTTATTCAATATCATTTTGAAAAACACCAAGAAAAAAATAGATTCCCCTTTTTTATGTTACCTAGATGGCCTCGGCTGCCTTTTTCTATTTTATCCAGTTTTTTTAAATTTTTGTATTCACTAAAAGAAACACATTATTTACAATAGAAAATGCTGATGAGCATAGTGTTTTATGCATATTCCAAATAAGCTAGATTTTTTCAGCACTTCCAGAAATAATGCACTTTACTCCAACAGTTTACAAATATCTCGGCACTATACTTAAGTCATGTTATTCAATTATTTCTGTAGTTACTTAGCATAACTTTAAAATATACACATATTTGCTTAATAATAATTGTTTATTTAATGTTGACACAGGAACCCCTTTTCTACCCCAAGACTCTGAGATCACAAGACTATGATTAATCTCTCAGGCAGTGTAGGAGAGGAGAATCTGACCACTGAGGGTCACCTCTTTTTATTGAGTTGTACCTACCTACAATAATTCCAGAATATTTCGGTTTTTTTTAATTAATAAAGTATTTTTTTTTCTGTTACATGTAAGGTTAGTTCTCATCTTTTGTTTATACAAGCTTTACAATTTCAGATTTTTCTCCCTCCCTCCCCTCCCTTCCCCCTCCTCTAGACAGCAGGGATTCTGATATAGGATACACACACACACACACACACACACACACACACACACACACACACACACACATATATATATATAATAACATTAATCCTATTTCTGCATTAGTCATGTTATAAGAGAAAAAATCAGAGCACTGATGAAAATCCTCAAAATAGAAAAAAACAACAGCACCAAAAACAAAAGAAATAGTATGGTTCATTCAGCACCTATACTCCGCAGTTCTTTTTTTTCTTTTCTTGGATTTGGAGATCCTCTTCCATCATGAGTTCCCTGGTACTCTTCTGTACCATTGCATTGGTGAGAAGAATACAGTCCATCACAGTAGATCAACATTCAATGTTGTTGATACTGTGTACAATGTTCTTCTGGTTCTGCTCATCTCACTCATCATCAGTTCACACAAGACCCTCCAGGTTTCTCTGAACTCTCCTGCTCATCATTTCTTACAGCAAAATAGTATTCCATTGTATTCATATACCACAACTTGTCCAGCCATTCCCCAATTGATGGGCACCCCCTCAACTTCCAATTCCTTGCCACCACATAAAGAGCAACTATAAATATTTTTGTACATGTGGGTCCCTTTCCCCCTCCCATGATTTCTTTGGGAAAAAGACCCCAAAGTGGTATTGCTTGGGTCAAAGGGTATGCACAGCTTTATCACCCTTTGGGCATAATTCCAAATTGCTCTCCAGAATGGTTGGATCAGTTCATAGCACCACCAACAATGCATTAGTGTTCCCATTTTCCCACAGCTTCTCCAACATTTATTATTTTCCTTTTTTGTCATTTTAGCCAATCTGATAGGTGTCAGGTGGTACCTCAGAGTTTTTTTAATTTGTATCTCTCTAATCATTAGAGATTTAGAGCATTTTTTCATATGGGAATAGATAGCTTTGTTTTCGTCATCAGAAAACTGCCTGTTCATATCCTTTGACCATTTCTCAATTGGGGAATGACTTGGATTCTTATAAATTTGACTTAGTTCCCTATATATTTTAGAGATGAGGCCTTTATCAGAAGTACTGGCCACAAAAATTGTTTCCCAGCTTTCTGCCTCCCTTCTAATTTTGGATGCATTGCTTCTGTTTGTACAAAATTTTTTTAATTTAATGTAATCAAAATCATCCATTTTGCATTTTATAATATACTCTATCTCTTGTTTGGTCATAAACTGTTTTCCTTTCCAAAGGTCTGATAAGTAGACTATTCCTTTCTCTCCTAATTTACCTATGGTATCACCTCTTATGTCTAAATCGTGTATCCATTTTGACCTTATTTTAGTATAAGGTGTAAGATGTTGGTCTACTCCTAATTTCTGCCATACTATCTTCCAGTTTTCCCAGCAGTTTTTGTCAAATACTGAGTTCCTATCCCAGAAGCTGGAGTCTTTGGGTTTATCAAACACTACATTACTACTGCATTTCCTGAGCCTAGCCTATTCCATTGATCTACCACTCTATTTTTTAGCCAGTACCAGATAGTTTTGATGACTGCCGCTTTATAGTAAAGCTCCAGGTTTGGTACTGCTAACCCAACTTCCTGTGAATTTTTTTTCATTATTTCCCTGGATATTCTTGATTTTTTGTTTTTCCAGATGAATTTTGTTATTATTTTTTCTAGCTCTATAAAATAATTTTTAGGTAGTCTGACTGGTATGGCACTGAATAAGTAAATTAATTTAGGCAGTATTGTCATTTTTACTATATTAGCTCTGCCTATCCATGAGCAATTTATATCTTTCCAATTATTTAGATCTGATTTGATTTGTATGAAGAGTTTTGGTAGTTGTGTTTATAGAGTTCCTGGGTTTGTCTTGGCAAGTAGACTCCCAAGTATTTTATATTATCTACTATTACTTGAAATGGAATTTCTCTTTCTATCTCTTGCTGCTGGACTTCGTTGGTCATGTATAGAAACGCTGATGATTTATGTGGATTTATTTTATATCCTGCTACTTTGCTAAAGTTGTTAATTATTTCAAGTAATTTTTGAGTTGATTCTCTAGGCTTCTTTAAGTATATCATCATATCATCTGCAAAGACTGATAGTTTTGTTTCCTCCTTGCCTATTCTAATTCCTTTAATTCATTTCTTTTCTCTGATTGCTAAAACTAACATTTCTAGTACAATATTAAATAATAGGGGTGATAATGGACATCCCTGTTTCACACCGATCTTATTGGGAAGGCCTCTAATTTATCTCCATTACATATAATACTTGCTGATGGCTTTAGGTAGATACTGTTTATTATTTTAAGGAAAGCTCCCCCTATTCCTAAACTCTCCAGTGGTTTTATTAGGAATGGGTGTTGTATTTTGTCAAAAGCTTTCTCTGCATCTATTGAGATAATCATATGATTTTCATTAATTTTCTTATTGATATGGTTGATTCTGTTAATAGTATTCCTAATGTTGAACCAGCCCTGCATTCCTGGTATAAATCCCACCTGGTCATAGTGTATTATGCTGGTGATCACTTGGTGTAATCTCCTTGCTAATATCTTATTTAAGATTTTAGCATCAATATTCATTAGGGAAATTGGTCTATCATTTTCTTTCTCTGTTTTTGCTTTGCCTGGTTTTGATATCACCACCATATTTGTGTCATAAAACAAATTTGGTAGAACTCCTTCTTCACCTATTTTTCCAAATAATTTGTGTAATATTGGAATTAATTATTCTTTAAATGTTTGATAAAATTCACCCGTAAACCCATCTGGCCCTGGGGATTTTTTCTTAGGGAGTTCATTAATGGTTTGTTCAATTTCTTTTTTCTAATATGGGTTTATTTAAGGATTTTATTTCTTCTTCAGTTAGCCTGGGCAGTTTGTATTTTTGTAAATATTCATCCCTTTCATTGAGATTGTCAAATTTATTGGCATACAGTTGGGCAAAATAATTCCTAATGATTGATTTAATTACCACTTCATTGGTGGTAACATCACCCTTTTCATTTTTGATACTGGTAATTAAAACCACTTCTTTTTTTTTATCAAATTAACCAATATTTTATCTATTTTATTATTTTTTTCATAAAACCAGCTCTTATTGATTAATTCTATAGTTTTTTTGCTTTCAATCTTATTAATGATTTTCAGGATCTCTAATTTAGTATCTAATTGGGAATTTCTAATTTGTTCTTTTTCTAGCTTTTTAAGTTGCATGCCCAATTCATTAATCTCCTCTTTCTCTTTTTTATTCATGTAAGCATTTAGAGCTATAAATTTTCCCCTAAGCACTGCTATGGTTGCATCCCATAGATTTTGGTATGTTGTCTCATTATTGTCATTCTCTTGGATATAGTTATTGATTGTTTCTTTGATTTGTTGTTTGGCCCATTCATTCTTTAGAATGAAATTATTTAGTTTCCAATTGATTTTCATTCTACTTTTCCCTGGCTCTTTCTTACATGTAATTTTTATTGCATCATGATCTGAAAAGGAAACATTTACTATTTCTGCCTTTCTACATTTGACTATGATGTTTTTGTGCCCTAATACATTGTCAATTTTTGAAAATGTGCCATGTAGTGATGAAAAAATGTATATTCCTTTCTATCCCCATTCAATTTTCTCCAGACATCTATCATGTCTAACTTTTCTTGTAATCTATTCACCTCTTTCACTTCTTTCTTATTTATTTTTTGGCTAGATTTATCTAAATCTGAGAGGGGGAGATTCAGATCCCCCACTAGTAGAGTATTACTGTCTAATTCCTCTTGTAACTCATTTAACTTCTCCTCTAAGAACGTGGATGCTATACCACTTGGCGCATACATGTTTAATATTGATATTACTTCATTATCTATAGTACCTTTAAGCAAGATGTAATTTCCTTCCTTATCTCTTTTAATGAGATCTATTTTTGCCTGCACTTTGTCTGAGATAAGGATTGCTATCCCTGCTTTTTTTACTTTAGCTGAAGCATAATATATTCTGCTCCAGCCATTTACCTTTACTCTGTGTGTATCTCTCTGCTTCAAATGTGTTTCTTGTAAACAGCATATTGTAGCATTCTCGTTTTTAATCCACTCTGCAATTTGCTTCCTTTTTATAGCAGAGTTCATCCCATTCACATTCACAGTTATTATTACTGACTGTCTATTCCCCTCCATTCTATCTACCCCCTTTGTACTTTTCCCCCCTTCTTTCACCCTTTTCCTCCTCACCGACGTTTTACTTCTTACCCCTGCCTCCCCCAATCTGCCCTCCCTTTTTATCACCCCCTCTCTTTTCTTTACCCTTTTTTCCCTTGCTTTTGTCCTCCCTTCTATCAGTACCCCCCCTTTCCCTTCCCCTTTTTCTTCCCTAAAGAATGAGTTAAGTTTCTTTATCCCAATGAACGTAAATGTTATTCCCTCTTTGAATCAAATATAATGAGAACAGGGTTGAAACAATGTCCACCCCTCCTCTCTTTCCCTCTATTTTAATAGGTTTTTTTTTCACCTCTTCATATGATAGAATTCATCCCCTTCCACCTCCCCTTTCCTCTCCTCCCCATAGATTCCCTTTTTTACCCCTTAATTCTTTTTTTTATCATCACCTCAAAGACAATTTATATTTATACCCTCTGTGTAAAGTCCTTCTCTCTGCCCAAATACATTTACAGTTCTTAAGAGTTATTAGTATTATCTTCCAGTGTAGGGATATAAACAGTTTAACCTAATAGGGTAACCTTTTTTTTTCCCACCTCTGTTTACCTTTTTAAACTTCTCTTGAGTCTTGTATGTTGAGATCGAATTTTCTATTCAGTTCTGGTCTTTTCACCAAGAAAGATTGAAAGTCCCCAGTGTTATTAAATGTCCATCTTTTCCCCTGAAAGAAAATGCACATTTTTGCTGGGTAATAGATTCTTGGCTGCAATCCAAGCTCCTTTGCCTTCCGGAATATCATATTCCAAGCCTTGTGGTCCTTTAATGTTTAAGCTGCCAGGTCCTGAGCAATCCTGACTGTGGCTCCATGATATTTAAATTGCTTCTTTCTGGCTGCTTGGAGTATTTTCTCCTTCACCTGATAATTCTGGAATTTGGCTACAATATTCCTTGGAGTTTTCCTTTTGGTGTCTCTTTCAGGAGGTGATCGGTGGATTCTTTCAATGATGATTTTATCCTCTGATTCTATGATATCAGGGCAGTTCTTAATAATTTCCTGGAGTGTGATGTCTAGATTCTTTTTCTGGTCATGGCTTTCAGGCAGTCCAATGATTCTCAAATTGTCTCTCCTGGATCTGTTTTCCAGATCAGTTGTCTTTCCAATGAGGTATTTCACATTTTCTTCTATTTTTTCATTCTTTTGATTCTGCTTGACTGATTCCTGTTGTCTCATGGATTTCTTATCTTCCAACTGTGCAATTTTAATTTTTAAGGCATTGTTTTCTTCAGTAAGATTATGTACCTTTTTTTCCATTTGGCCAAGTGAATTTTTTAAGGCAGTGTTTTCTTCAATGAGATTATGTACCTTTTTTTCCATTTGGCCAGATGAATTTTTTAAGGCATTGTTTTCTTCAATGAGATTATGCACGCTTTTTTCCATCTGGCCAACTGAATTTTTTAAGGCATTGTTTTCTTCAGTGAAATTATGCACTTTTTTTTTCCATTTGGCCAGTCAATCTTTGTGCTTCCTTTTCCAAGCTGCTGATTCTTTTCTCATAGTTTTCTTGTTTTGCTTTCATTTCTCTCCCCATTTTTTCTTCTACCTCTCTCAATTGATTTTTAAAATCCTTTTTGAGCTCTTCCAGGAAGGCTTTTTGTTCTTGAGACCAATTGACCTTCCCCCGTGAGGCTTCACATGTAGGCAATTTGAGGGTATTGTCCTCATCTGAGTTTGGGTTGGCTTCTTCCCTATTGATACAGAAGCTCTCAATGGAGAGGGCTCTTTTTTGCTTCTTACTCATTATTGCAGCTTATTTATTTATTTTTTAAGTTGAGTTGAGGTCTGCTCTGGGGGCACCAGGGTCCCTGTTTTGGGTTTCTTGTGCAGGGGTATAGGTACTGTGTGACTGGATTTTTACTCTGAGGCCTTTAAAGTGTGTGCAGTTCACCCCCCTGCACTTCCTGTCTGAGTGCGCTCCTCCAGGCGCCTCATCCCGCCTGCCCCATTCATGGCCCTCCCGGCCGGTGAAGATAGGTTTTTCCATTGTCCTTCTTGGCCACCAGATTTTTGAACCAGGTTCCAGGGGCCTCAGTTGTTCGGTTATGGCCCACAGCTCCTGCTGACTTGCCCCAACCCCCTCGGCGCTGGGTTGCTGCCCTGCGCTGGTCCTCCCTTTTGCCCGAGTCAGACCGACCTTTTCCTGAAGTCTTCTAAATGATCTTTGGTTGGAAGTCTGTTTCTCTCTGTCCCTTTGCAGGTTCTGTAGTTTCAGAATCTGTCCAGAGGCTTGATTTAATGTTCTTTTTGAGGAAACAGAAGGAGAGCTCAGGCAGCTTGCTGCTTCCTCTCCGCCATCTTGGTTCTGCCCCAACAGAATATTCCTTTGTGTATACTTCTCCAGGTTTTCCCAAATGTGGGGAATAAAATTCACAGAACCTTATATGGCCTTCAAGATAACAAATGTAAGTCAAATATGGGATGATCTTTATTTCACCTTTACAGAAAATGCATAGTATAAAAAGAACTCATAAGAGCCTAGGAACACATTGGTGAAGCTGTTGAATAAATAGCCACTTTCTACTGAATTCACATTATCTCTGAAACTCACTAAAAGGGGAGGGAGGTCAGAATTCTGTCTGGATTTCCTGGACCAAGATGGCCAAGTTAGGAAGCAAACTCACTGAAACTCTCCCAGATTTCTCCTCTAAACAGACATAAAACTGCCTGTGAAGTGCCGCAGGAACAGGGGAAAAGGCTACTAGCTTGTCAGGAAAGATCTGTCCTACCTGGGAGGCTAGAAGGGAGGTCCAGGAGCAGTAGCAACAGGGCTCACAGCAGGGGGGTGCTGAAGCTAGGCTATGATCCTGGGGCAATCTACCAGTGAGGCTCCACCCACCTGCAAACAAGCAGTTCCCTGATCAGGTAAACAGTCTGGGCAGCATAGCAGGGACCCTCACTACGTACACCAAAGCTAGCAAAGACCACCAGGGTGGCTTTGGCCCCACCACTGACCAGAAGTGAAGCCCTGCCCAAGTCTGGTCAATGGCAAGTTCCTACTCCTCTGACCTCTCAGCAGAGAGACTGTTTCCAGGGCAAACCAGCACCAGGGACTCAGCAGATAGCAACAAAATTATCCTTCCAGGGCCTGCTAGCTGAATAACTTGTTACCATAGCAATCCAGCATCAGGACCACAACACCGACACATACACACACACACACACACACACACATACACACGGACAGATTGGAAACAAAATTATACTTCCAAGGACTGCTAACAAAGAGGGCCTGCTAACAGAGTAACTCATAACACCCCTGGGGTAGACCAACAACAAGATCACTCCTCCGGGGCCAACCACCAGAAAGACTTTGTTCAATTAAGCAACCCAGAAAAGCAGGTGGCTAAGACCTGAAGCCCAGTGAGAACCAACAATAAGACCCATCACCTCAGCACAAACCCTAGGAGAGTTTAGGAAGAGAGCCCAACTTGAATAAAAAAATATCAAGGCACAAAAATGCCAAAAAATTTGACAATCTAAATGAAATGGATTAATATCTAGAAAAATATAAATTACCAAGATTAACAGAAGAAATAAAATATTTAAATCTCCCAATTTTAGAAAAAGAAATTGAACAAGCCATTAATGAACTTCCTAAGATGGATTCACAAGCGAATTCTACCAAACATTTAAAGAGCAATTAATCCCAAGACTATATGAATTATTTGAAAAATAAGTGAAAAAGGAGTCCTACCAAATTCCTTTTATGAGAAAACTATGGTGCTGATACCCAAACCAGGAAGAGCCAAAACAGAGAAAGAAAATTATAGACCAATCTCACTAATGCATATTAATATTTTTAATAAAATACTAGCAAAAAGATTACAGAAATATATCACAAGGATCATACAATATGACCGGGTGGAATTTATACCAGGAAGGCAGGGATGGTTCAATATTAGGAAAACTATCAGCATAATTGTCCATATCTATCAAAAAGCAAGAGAAATCATATGATTATCTTAATAGATGAAGAAAAGCCCTTTGACAAAATACAGCACTCATCCCTATTAAAAACACTAGAGGGGGCGGCTAGGTGGCGCATTGGATAGAGCACTGGCCCTGGAGTCAGGAGTACCTGAGTTCAAATCCAGCCTCAGACACTTAACACTTACTAGCTGTGTGACCCTGGGCAAGTCACTTAACCCCAATTGCCTCACTAAAAAAAAAAAACAAAAAAAAAACACTAGAGAGAATGGGAATAAAAGGAGTTTACCTTAAGATGATAAGTACTATTTTTCTAAAATCATCAGCAAGCATTATCTGTAATGGGGATAACCTAAAAGCCTTCCAAATACAATCAGGGATCAAACAAGGATGCCTATTATCACCTCTATTATTTAATGTTGTATTAGAAATGTTAACTATAGTTTTAAGAGAAGAAAAAGAAATTAAAGGAATTAGAATAGGAAACAAAACTATCACTCTTTGCAGATAATATAATGTTATACTTAGAAAATGCTAGAGAATCAACTAAAACGCTGCTGGAAATTATTAACAACTTTAGCAAAGTTGCAGGATACAAAATAAACCCACATAAATGATCAGCATTTCTATATATTACCAGTAAAGTCCAGCAACAACAGATAGAAAGAGAAATTCCATTTAAAATAACTGGTGGGGCAGCTAGGTGGCACAGTAGATAGAGCACCAGCCCTGGATTCAGGAAGACCTGAGTTCAAATCTGACCTCAGACCCTTGACACTTAATAGCTGTGTGACCCTGGGCAAGTCACTTAACCCCAATTTCCTCACAAAAATAATTAAATAAATAACTGTGGACAATATAAAATGCTTGGGAGTCTACCTCCCAATGTAGATACAACAACTGTATGACCAGAACTACAAAACACTTTTCACAGAAATAAAGTCATATCTAAACAATGGGAAGAATATTAATTGCTCATGGGTAGGCAGAGCCAATATAATAAAAATAACAATCCTACCTAAGTTAATTTATTTATTTAGTGCTGTACCCATCAAATTATCAAAAAATATTTTATAGAGCTAGAAAAATTATTAACAAAATTAATCTGGAAAAACAAGAATTCAAGGATATGATGAGAAGCAATGAAAACATATGAAAGAACTTTGTCTAGCTGTACCAGATCTTAAACTGTAATTATCAAAACAATCTGGTACTGAATAAGAAATAGAGAGGTAGAACAGTGGAATAAAATAGATAGAAATTACACTATAGTAAATGACTATAGTAATCTAGTAAATTATAAACCCAAAGATCCAAGCTTTTGGAACAAAAACTTGTTGACAAAAACTGCTGAGCAAAATGGAAAACAGTATGGCAAAAACTAGTATAGACCAACATCTCACACTGTATACCAAAATAAGGTCAAAATGAGTACATGATTTACACAGAATGGATGATACCATAAGCAAATTAAGGGAGTATGGAATTCTTTATGTCACATTTATGGGCCAGGGAAGAATTTATGACCAGAGAAGATATAGAGAATAAAATTAAATGTAAAATAGTTCATTTTGATTATATAAAATTCAAAAGCTTTTACACAAACAAGATTACAAGGGATAATTTTGTTGCAGATCTGCCTGAGGTTTGTAGCCGCCTGCTGGTTTACTGTGAAAAAAACAGACTCTGCTGGGAGGTCCCAGTGACAGGAACTTGCTGCTGCTCCGCCTTGGTCCGGGTTTCATTAATGCTCAGCAGTGGGGTCAAGGCCTCCCTCCTAGTTTCTGCTGGGTGTAGGGTGCCTGGTGAGGGTCCCTGCTATGCTGCACAAACTGCTCAATTCCCTAGGGGCCTACTGGTTTGCAGGACAACAGGGCCTCACTGTTGGCTTATCCCAGGCTTAGAGCCCTGCTTTGGCTCCTTGCTATGAGGCTGGCAGCTGCTTTTGCTGCTGCTCCTGGACCTCACTTCCCTCACACCCAGGTAAGACACACTTTCCTTGCCAGGCTGATAAGCTGCTTCCCTGCTCCTGGAATGATTCAGAGGCAGTTTTATATAGTTTTTGAGGCGAAATTTGGGAGAGTTACAGAAGGTAAGGACATTTCTTCAGTTTCATATTTCAACTAGCAAGAAAAGAACAGCTAAATTTTTTTGTACATATAGATCCTTTTCCTCTTTGATTCTTTGGAGCATAGGCTGTTATTATCGTATTTTACCCCTGATAACTTACAACTACCTCACTGAGTAAATGGCATTAAAATAACTTAGCCCTTCTCCAACCTGCATTTCCTGGTACAGAAGTGTTTAATAGAATATCCCAGGGCCAAGGTAGGAGCCCCCTATCTCAGACATAGGGTAAGATCTCCTTCAACCAGAGATTTGGACTGTGAATAGACATGTAAATTAGGGGGGGGGGAATAAGGGAATATGCATTTTTTAAGTGACTAATAACAGGCACTATGGTAATTTCTTTATAAAAATTATCTCAATTTATCCTAACCACTACCCTGGGAAATGGGTTCTGTTAATATCTACATCTTACAATTTAGTAAACTGAACTAGGCAGAGATTAAGTGACTCAGGACCACACAGCTAGTAAGTATCTGAGACAAAATTTGAATGAGAAAATCTAGTCATGAAGATTAAGGAGCAGCTGACAAATCAGGAGCATAGCATCCCATCTGATAACAACAGGCCTCATTCTTTTTATATGTGTGGTGCCTTTGATCAAAGTTCTAACCTGTAGCATTGTGATACTTAATGGAAAAGAAGTTAAACTGAGAACCAGAGGCATTGGGATGATGCAACATATCTATTAATTGGGTATCACTTACTCTTTTTAGTAAACCTTCTTTTCTTGATACACATCTCTCTTAAGGCCTTCTTTTTGCTATTTTTCCCATGGAACTTTTTATTGGCAGTATTCTTCCACCTACTTATGCCCACCATTTGCCTTACCAATTTCATTTGCATGACTTATAACTTTAATTTTTCTGAGACTGGCTTTCAAATATATTCAAATAATATCAGAAAGGAAGGAAGGAAATAAGGAAGGAAGGAAGGAAGGAAGGAAGGAAGGAAGGAAGGAAGGAAGGAAGGAAGGAAGGAAGGAAGGAAGGAAGGAAGGAAGGAAGGAAGGAAGGAAGGAAGGAAGGAAGGAAGGAGGGAGAGAGAGAAACACAGAGAGAGAGACAGAGACACAGAGAGAGAAACTGACCTTTGCTTCAGGGAGAAGCTGGGGTGATTAAAATTGCTGTATAATTCTACATAGGCAATTCAGCTGCATCTTCTTTTACTTAATTCTAGGCAATTAGAATACCCACATTTCAAAAAAGAAAGAAAAAAGGAAAAATAGTATACTTTGGAATAGCTGTTAAAAGCTTTATTCCAAAGGATGATGGGTTGGTGTATTTTCATTAATCACACTTATTCAAGTTGACAGAGGAAAGGTGGTTTGGAAAGCCCAGGTAAATGTACAAATCTATAAATGAGCATGATGTTTATGTGAGATAATGAGGAAACCAACTTGACAAGAATAGAGAATACGAATTGAGGTAAAGCAGGCAATCATTCAATGTGAAGGAAAAAACCAGATTTTGGAGGGCCTTGAAAAATTAAGCAGAGATGTTGAGACTTGGTGTAGTCAGAAACAAAAAGCTACTTAATGTCTTTTAGTATGTTAATAGTATGAAAAATAAGTTTTAGAAAAAAAAATAGTAGATTGGAATTGATGGAGGGGACAACCTTAAAGCCAGGGAGGCCAGGTAGGTAAGATTATTGATTCTAGGTGTGAGGTTACCCGGCCAATATCTGAGGCTTGGAAGTGGGAATGAAGAGAAAGGAACAGAGAAAAGGAAATATGAAAATGGATATAATTTGTAACTCTGATATGTGGTGGGAAAAGAAAAGCAAAAGTCGAGGGCGATTTCAAAGTCAGGGTGATCAAGAAAAACATAGAGAAATGGCTGAGAGGGAAAGCAGAAAAAAGAGGCAAGATGATTACTATAGCTTTAGACTGTTTGGACAGGGAAACCTAATAGCTTTGCTACTTACTGATTGTGTAACCTTAGGCAAATCAAGTAACCTTTCTCAACCTCAGTTTACTCATCCATAAAATGAAGCTTTGGACTGGATGATCTCTGAAGTTGCTTTCAGGTCTAAATAATATAATCCAAGCTTAGATGAAAATCAAAGCCTCACAATTTCTAATCACTGCCCTCAGCAGAGTATATAATCTATCCCATTCTCTTTTGAAGAAACACTTTTGCTTTAGTTTGCTCATAAATGAAACACAAACAGGAAACAAAAGGTTCATTTGCATAATACAGTCAAATCTCATCATCTATCCCTTCCCCCTGCAAATCCTTTGAAAATTGCAGTGCTACATGAGAAATCCAAATTGAAAATGCATTTCTACATTAGTTATTGTAATTACTCTGGAAGCATGAGGGAGAAACATAAAATCCATATTCTATGTCTGTCGAATGGCTCCTCTACAAATATCTTTTGAATAGCAATAAAATTTCATTCCAATAACTCCATATGGTAAATATATTTAAGCTCTTACAGAGTTTGTTGGAGACCTTCACTTTCCCTCCAGAAGCCTCTCTTTCTTCTGGCTTTTCTACCTACCAAGAAGGTAACCTATCCAAGTCTGCCTTACTAAGTAGCGCCCTCATGTTTCTTTTAGTTTATTCCATTATTCAGACTAAAACTGATCAGTCCTATATATTATTCACTCAGTACTGGAAAAATTCTCAAGTGAAGCATCTAAACTAATTCTGATTAAAAATAAATGCCTCAGTAGATTGGATTATCCAGAAGGAGGTAAGCCAGAAGTCTTCCATGACTCCAGCTGAGGTCTCACAGGATATAATGAGAAGTTCACAAGGAGATTAACTAGTTGGAAGTAAAAACAGTGCAATAGCTGCCTCTATCATGTTTGCCCTCTGCTTCTTTGTAAGATGAAAGAGTTGAACTAAATGATACCTAATTTATCTTCTTGGCATACATCCCTACATCACAATACACATGTGAATTGTATATATACATATATGTATATATGCATATACATACATATACACACATAATACACATGTGTAAATAATTACAATGTACATAATATATAACATAAATATGTAATTATAGCATTAAATATATTAAATTATGGATGCTATTTATGTAATATGTTGTAACTTGTTATTTTATATAACATATGTATGAGGCAGCATAGAGAAATAGACAGACATGACCTTGTCACCAAGAAGACCTAAGCTCAAGTCCCGCCTCTGACACATACTGGCTAGATGACCCTCAGCAAGTCACATAACCTCTCAATGCTTTGGGAAACACTCTGAGAACATAAATTGCTGAGAAATTGCCGATCTGCATTGATGAAGGAAGTATCCTCATCTGGAAGTTCCCTATACAAATGAAATCACAAACCCAGTCTCTATCTATTGGAAGATTATTTTATTGATATATTTTATTTGTTTGTCTCTTACATTCCCCAATTTATCACTCCTCTCACTTCTTTTCAGAGGTACATCCTTTATTATTTTTTTTTTTGGTGGGATAATGAGGGTTAAGTGACTTGCCCAGGGTCACACAGCTAGTGTCAAGTGTCTGAGGCTAGAATTGAACACACATCCTTCTAAATCGAGGGCCAGGACTTTATCCACTGTGCCACCTAGCTGCCCCCTAAAGGTACATCCTTTTAAGAGGAAGGGGAAAAACAGTTCTGAAAAGTCAAACAACCTATGGAAATAATCTGGTATTATATGTAGTTTTCCTTATCTATCTATCATCTAACTATCTAAAGGAAAGTCTTTACAATGAAGAAGAGATAGTATGTTAATATTTTACAGATTTGGAGAAGGACAAGTGGGAAAGCCATAGAACTGAAGCCCCCAAGATCTCAGAGTAGAGACAAATAAACAGTCTGGGGCCACAGAGACAATCAGCAAAGTCATTAAAAGTATTACACTTTATGAAAATAATTCACCATCATCTATTTTGATCAGAGATCTCAGAAAACCTGCTAGGTTTTAAAGTGAAGTCTGAGGAACTAGTTTATCTACCTAATGACAGTAATGGGTTATCTCTCTAGGAGCCTTTACTTTACCAAAATAAAAGGTATTAGGAATGGGTGAATAAATTTCAGGGGGAGAGGGGACTCCTAAAGATCAAATGCCTCAATTACAAGTAAAAATGAACTATCAACATCCCTTCTATATTATAGATTCTATAGTCAAATAACTGACATTTCTATGTCATTTTCAGGTTTCAAAATAATTTACTTATATTACCTCATTTGAGCTTGAAAGCCACTTTGATAGATAGGCATAACAAGTATTATTGTGGACATTTTACAGATGAAGAAACTGATGCTCAGAGAGCTTCAGTGACTTTTCTCTGGCCACACAACTAGGACAGTTCTGAAATGGGGTTTGAACTTAAACTCACTGCGATTTAAGTTCATAACTGTGTGCACTGTAACACAATTTCTCTATGAGGGAAGGAGGTTGAACTGTGTGCACTGTAACACAATTTCTCTATGAGGGAAGGAGGTTGAAACTAAAATTGATTGAGAACAAATCTGGAATCTTTGAGATTGACATTACAAAAGGACTCCATTTAATAACATGTCTCCTGATGTACCTGTCAAAGACAGAATACAAGGCTAGAAAAGCTTTTGCCAACCCCCCAATAATTTTACATCCTTATGGGGTATGTGATAAGGGTTAGGCATAGCAGAAATCCTTATTTTCCCTCATTTCAAATCCTGTGGATAGATAGAGTAGTTATAAAGGAAATTGTATTGCTAAATTCATTCATCAGGGAAGTGATTGTGGCAAACTTCTCTGTGCCACATACTAGGACAATCAGAGCCAGCATTTGGATTTTCTAACTTTTCACTTGATTTCTACTTCTGTGGAGGATGAGGAAAAAGGGCTTTTTGTAGATTCTGATGAAACTTTACACATTATTTTGCTGGAAATATATTGTAAGATAAGACACTGAGGCAATTAAATAATTTTTTTTTCCACTGAGGTCTCTCCACCCCACCCCAAGTTGTCTGGATTATGTTTTAATTGTGATAAACTGCAGCACAATGAGCACTTTAAGGAGGCTAAAATATTAAAAATGTAGTCAAACAAAAATAATTGGGTTCTTTTTATTATCACTTCTAAATCTGAAAGGAGAAAAACACTTCTGTGGCCAACATTACTATCAAGGTAAGAAGAAAGCAGTTTAAAGGTAACCTTTAAAAAAAAAAAAAAAGAATGGGACTGGGAGTTAGAAACCTGGGCTCTAGATACACATCTGCCAGTAATTGGATATGTGTCCTTGTGCAGGTCACTTCCCTTCCATAGGCTCAAATTTCCTTATCTTTAAAGATAAGGAAATGGTCACTTGAGATGTCTTTTCTAGCTGTTGTGTTCTTTGATTCTATGACTCTAGGGGCATTTTTAGCAATGAAAATACACATGTATATGAAAAATTAATTCTTCTCTGTGGCAGGAATGATGGTGGTTCCTTTGTACTTTTATGTCCTCCACCTTTAAGACAGCTATGAACATTGTGTGATGATCAACCGTGATAGACTTGGCTCTTCTCAAAAATGCAATGATTCAAGACAATGCCAAAGAACTCATGATGGAAAATGTTCTTCACATCCAGAAAAAGGAACTGTGGATTCTGAAAGCAGATTGAAACATACTGTTTCTACTTTGTTTTTTTTTTCTTTTTTTGAGCTTTTTCACTTTTGTTCTGATTCTTCTTTCACAACATGATTAATGCAGAGATATGTTTAATGTGATATATAACTTATATTAGATTACTTGCTGTCTTGGGGAGGGGGAAGGGAAGAGAAGGAGGGAGAAAAATTTGGAACTAAAAATCTTATGAAAATAAATGTTGAGGGGAAGCTAGGTGGTGCAGTGGATAAAGCACCAACCCTGGCTTCAGGAGGACCTGAGTTCAAATCTGACCTCATACACTTGACACTTGCTAGCTGTGTGACCCTGGGCAAGTCACTTAACCCTCATTGCCCTGCAAACTCTCTTTACATGTAACTGGAAAATAATAAAATACTTTTATGATAAAAAGATAGCTGTGAACACTTTTGGTATTCTGTCATTGACAGATGGGAGCAAAATTGTGAAGTAGGACAAGTTTGTGTCCCTTCCCACATATTTTCCCTTTGCCACTGAGACACCTTCTGTTAGGTAACTCCATTAGGACCCATTTTCTGAGACCTTTTCTGACATTCATTTGTCTACCTTCTCTGTCTAATCCTCCACCCCCACCTCCTCTACTGCTCAGTGCTGTTATAGCAGGTCAATTTAAAAAATAAATTTAATCTATCAATAGTTTTCATTGACTTAAAATTATTCCTTTTCATGTTCATTTAGCTTGCAGTTTTTTCTTTTAGATAAAGGTTGCCTTTTCAACACTATAACAAACATTTAGATAGGTAATTTTTGTTGGGAGGTACTTAAGGTATGTTTTGCTTCAGTTAAGAAACGGCCTACTTTCTCTATGCAAAGAACCAATTCTATTGATTGAAATATAGAAGGAAGATGCAGACAATATATCTATAAAGAGCTAGCAATAAAACAAGGTGGGGAGAAAGGTACAATTTTCTGTTCTTTTCTTTTATCTCTAAGAGCTGTTCTCATTGTCCATATGTGTGTTGTAATAGAAATTTACATCTTCACTAGCAATTTCCTCAGCAGGTGAAGCTCTTATCATGAAAAGCTCCATTTGTAAATGCTAATCTTACATCTAGGCCCCAAAAGAGATATCACCTCTGATTTTTCCCATTTGACACTGAAGTCTGAAAGCAGAGAAACTAATTACCCCTACCTACTACAGCTGCCTCCAGGCTGCCTTTAATTAACTCTCCACAAGATGATCCTCAGAGAATGGTCATAAGGCTGGCCCCAGATTGGAGCTGCTGGTGAGGACCAGCATCCACAGCCACAGAGAGAATTCATTTCCAAATAATAGTAAGGACTGTGATCAAGATAAACACTCAATTGCTTTCCTGTTTACAACACATATTTCTTAGGGATCATGCACATTCCCTTTATATGGCTCATTGCAAAGAGTGCTGGATTTGAATCATGAACTGGTGTCCAAATACAGCCTCTACAATTTAACGACTATGTGACTTAAGGCAAATAATTTAATGTCTCGGAGCCTAATTTTCCTCAATAGTAAAATGACAGCATTGGATTTGAAGCATTCTCACTTGCCTTCTGCATTTAAATCTATTTTTTCTTCCCACTCAGAAATATTTGTTAATAATAAGAATTGTCATTTATATAGTACTTCAAAGTGTTAAGGGCTAAAATTCTAGCTAAACTGTCTAAAATATCTAATGAGTGGTCGCCAATAAATTATAAGCTTTAGCAAGAGTTAGACTTTTAAGCATTTATTAAGGAGAATAAGAATTTGATAAAGAGAGAAGAAAGTCCTAGATTCCTATCTATTAAAGGGAGAGCACATTTCTAGCTCCGCTCTCCACCAGAGTCCTCAGGAAAGAGAGCCCGAGACAGAGCGCCAGTCTCTTCCTTCTTCCTCCCACTACCCAACGTCACTTCCTGATGCCAAAGAAAAGACTCCTGGTCTTGCCCTCAAAGACCTTCACTTCATGGGTGGAACTCTTCTACAGTAAGTCTCCAGCAGGTGGTGTCATTCCAATCGTTACAAAAGTTTGGGAAGGATTCTGGTTATACTATGATGTTTAAACCTTAAATAGCTCTTTCAATGTTAGGTATTAGTCACTCAACAAGAATTTATTAATTACTTACTATATGCCAACCATTTATCCCCCTTTTACATAAAATGGATGGAATCAGCTTTAATTAAATACCTTCTAACTGCCAGGCACAGTTCTAAGCTCTTTATAAATATTTGATCTTTACAATAGTAATAGCTAACTATGTATCAGTTGCTATGTACACCTGTGCTAAGAGTTTTACAATTATTATCTCATTTGGTCCTCCCAGGAAAACTGGGAAGTGGGTGATATTATTAGCAAAATAATGGCATTATTTGCTCCATTTTACAGATGAGGAAACTGAGGTAAAGAGAGGGTAAATGATTAGCCCAAGATCATACAGCTTGTAAATAACTGAGGTCACATTGAAAATAGGTCTTTCTGACTTCAGGTCTAGGACTCTATCCACTGTACCATGTGTCTGCCTCTTACGTGAATATATTGGGGCCTGGAGAAGTTAAAAGATATGTAGATGGTAGCAAGGGCTAAATTCAAATCCAGGTCATCCAACATTCTCTCCAATAGATTATATTGCCTGTTTGACTAAAGTTGATAAACATGTAATCAGAATATCAGTCCTTAATTTCCTAGTGAACTAAATAATATAGAGGGCTTTTGAGGCCCTGATGAATATTTATGGAAAATTTCACAGGTGTATTCAATGACAAAATAATTTTACTTAAATATGCTTCACTTTTTATCTTTTTCAGCCAATTAAAAAAATCTAAATAGAAAAAAAAATTGAGAAAATATTTATGTACTCAATTCCCATTGCCATGATATTAGATTCTTTGAGGTGGTATTTAAAACTCTGCTTTGAAACCTATGTCTTTTCATCAGTATAGAATGGAATTATCTTTATAAAAATCCTCTTGGCAATCTGCTGGAGCCTGAATTCTTATGAAAAGAAGGTTCAACAACATTTTTTGAATGAGAAAGCCAATTTAAATTGGGATAGGGAGAAAAAAAAAACTTATTGGAGGTTTCAGAAAAAAGTCTGTACAAATGACAATCAACCCAGATCAATTGAGATAATGAACATAAAGCTCTTTGCAAAACCTAAAAGGTTTTAAAAATGTAAGCTGTAGATGCTATCTTTCCTGCTATTGTTTTTGTTGTTGTTTGTTAGAAAAAGAAAGAACTCAGAGGAAAGGCAATTTTCTGAAATAATTGCTGTTGATTCAATAGTTAGGGCATAAGTTAGCTTATATCAATTCTACCTGGGCTCATTGTTTTGGTCCACAAAGCAAATGGAATCATTGTGGTCAATTCTATTTGTTCATCTGTAATATAGGCCAGTCACTGTATAAAGGCAATCTTGTTTTTCAGGGATTTTAAGATCTAAAGGAAAAATGCAATAGATCAAGGAAGCTAATAATACAAAATATTATTTTATTCACATGGATTACCCATAATCATGAGAGTGATTTATGTATTGTCCTCAGGAGGTACTGTAAGACATAGATAAATACTAGGGTCAGAGTGAATTTTCATCCTCTCTTCAAAGTGTTATGGTGCTGAAAGGACCTCATCTTCCAGGTAGTATCCTTTCCCTCCTACATGTCTGATTAATGTTTTTCAGTTACCTTCTTTTTGTCATCAACCATGTACTAACACCCACACAGTTGTTTTCACTTGTATTAGACTCTTTATGACCTCATCTGAGGTTTTCTTTGAAAGATATTAGAGTGGTTTGCCATTTCCTTCTCCAGCTAATTTTACAAATGAAAAAACTGAGTCAAATAGGGTTAAGTAACTTGCACAGAGTCACACAGCCAGTAAGTGCTGGAGGCTAGATTTGAAATCAAGAAGAGGAGTCTTCCTGACTCCTGGCCCTCTCTTTACTCTATCTCATTTAGTGATCACATCAACTCCTTTGTGTTCAATATCTTTTCTTTCTGGATGAATCCTAAATCTATATACTCACCCCTAATCTCCTAAATTCTCACCTAAAATTACCAATTTATCTGATTATGATTTACTTAATAAATTTCCAATGTTTCCCTGTCAACTTTGTGATCAAGTATAAAATCTTCTTTTTAGCATTCAAAGCCCTTCGTAACCTGCCCCCAACATTTGCAGTCTTCCTATACCTTATATAACTTGCCTCACCACACACTCTAATTCAGTGACATTTGCCTCCTTGTTATTCATCTGAAAAAGACCAAACATTCCATATCCCAAGTACAGGCATTTTAACTAATTTTCCTCCATGTTGAGAATACTTTCCCTTCTCATCTCTGCCTCTTCGATTCCCTGACTTCCTTCACATCTCAATTCAAAAGCCACCTTCTTCAGGGAGCCTTCCTTGATCTCTCTTAATTCTACTGCCTTCTCTCTCTGGATTATTTAAAATTTATCATTTGCATAGTTTATCTGTTGTCTTCTCCATTAGACCATGAGCTCCTCAAGAGCAGGGACTCTCTTTTCCCTTGCTTTGTATCCTCAATGAATAGCAAAGTCTCTAGCTTACTATAGGTACTACATACATATTTATTAACTGATTCCATACAATTGTCAAATTGAAATTTCTAAAACCCATCTGATCACGTTACTCTCCTGCTCAAGAATCTGTCGTACACTCCAATCGCCTCTAGTACAAAATGCAAATTCCTCAGTTTGAGATTTAAAATGTTTTAATCTGTTTCTACCCTGCCTTTCCAGAATTATTTCATATCTCTCCCCTTAAAATGTTCTGTTTTCTAGCCAAACTAGCATAATTACTGTTCTCCAAAGTCAATATTCCTCCTCCTGACCCCTTCTTTGGCAAAATCTCTTCTGCATACCTGGAATTCACTTCCTTCTCAACTGTCCCTTTAAGGTTTATGTCAGTTGACACCTCCATTGAAGAAATTTGCTAATTCCTCTAAGTTCTAGTGCTCTCTCCCTCTCAAAAAGTTTAGAATTTATATATTTAAATACCATATCTTCCCTCGAATACTGTAAATTCATTAAGGACAACAACTATTTCTCACTTTCTCTTTGTATCCCCACTGCCTAGGGCAGTTCCTTGAGCAGAGTAAGCATTTCATAAATGTTGGTTCAATTAAATTGAATGCCCCTTGGGCTGACCCATATTTCTGGGGTATGCCTATATAGATTTAGCTTAGCTGGTTATTAAATGGCGATATAGGGGTAGGCCTATTAAGAGGTTGGTTGAGTGAAATCAATAATTGATTTGAAGAGGGAGAATTAGATTCAAATCTCTTCTATGTTACTTTACTCCAGTACCATAGTTGCCAAATCATTTAATCTCTTATGGGCTTAATCACCTCATTTCTAAAACGAGGTGGTTATACTAAAAAGCATCCAATTCCAAGTCTAGGAGCCATACTCAGAGCTATTTTACAATTTGAGTTGCCACTCATGTTTCACTGGTATTTCCTTCCTTACACTGTTCCTAAGGTCACTTCCATATCAAAACAAAGTACTAGATTAGAATTTAAGTATATGCTGTTGATGTTATTTGACATTCTTTCCTTTGGGTAACTATGAAATATGAAAAAAAAATCTGAGATACTATTTCTATATGTTATACTCTATGTATGCATGCATATTTGGTGAGATATTGAAGAAGACATTACAGTTGTTGCCGAATTCTTTCATTCACATGTTTCCAGAAAAGAGTGATAGTAATAAACACATCAATGCCCTAAGAGAGCCTTCTATTTGATTACAATATGAGAGCTAAACTCACCTTGAACATGAGGGTATATGTGCCCAGCCTCCAGGAACAAAAGGTTCTGGTTGGTGCAATTAGATGTGACTCACTATGCATGGTGATATTTATTTAATGGGACTCTCATAAATATCAGAAAATTGTATCAGAAGGTAAGAATGACTGGCAGCCCTATGGGAACAGATAATGAATAAAAATGTAATGAAGAGTCAATAAATGTAGACATTGGGAGAACTTTGCAGAGGGAAGAGAAACCTTAGGGATTTTCAGACTCCTAAAAGAATTAAGTAGCCCCCATTAAACCATTGAAACAAAGATGACATCTTACACTGTAATAAAGAAGGCATATACAGTCCATCATTACTACAGATTGAGCCAACTTTGAGATGAAAAAGAGCTTATAAATCTTCTTCATTTATATCAAGGGGAAGAGTAAAGATCCTAATATGGTACCTTGGTGGAGTCAGAGCCCCAAACACTCTCTTATTGAGCACAAAACAATCATACAAATGGAAGAGAACTGATCTGCAGATTCCCAGGAGAGAATATTCTCAGGAAAGAGAGTGATAATGTATTCAACTAATATTTATTAAATACTTACAAATGCAAGGCACTGTGGTGGCACATTGAAAATTCAAAGAGAAAAATGAAGTGTGTTCCTGGCATCAAAGAGCTTATAATCCACTGAGGGATAGAGGGACATACAACAAAGACACAGACTCGAGTCAATTCTAAAATAATTTTGTAGGCATCTACTATATAACATATTTGCATCATTTATTATTTTATAATATGCATTTTTATATGTGTATACATATTTATATATTTATTATTATATATTTAATTATTAACTATAGGCAAAAAAAGCACATTTTGCCTATAGTGTCAGATGTCACATTTTCTATAATCTTTTTTTAAAAATTTGCACAAAAGTAAGACTTACATGAACTGATGCAAAATGAAAATAAGCATAATCAGGAAAAATATGCAATGATCACAAACATATAAATCAAGAGGAGAATAACTAATTAATCTCTTTGTAATTATGATGAGCAAGCTCAGCCCCAGAGAAAAATTGAGAAAATGAACCCCTGTTCTCTGGATTGGAGCAGGGGAGGGCTGTGGTGATAGAAAATAGCTATATGCTTCCTGGTTTCCTTGAATTATTTTTTTTCTCTCTTTTTTTTGTTCTTTGCTACAAGGGATGGCTTATATTATGGGAGAGGGACAGAGATTATGGTAACATAAAAATAAAAGGCAGCAACAAAAAATAAGTAGTAAAAGAAAATAACTGCATAAGTCAGTTAATACCTCTCTCCAAAGACCCAGGTTTCAAGTAAATTCAGGAAGCTGGCATAAGGTGATGTTTCTTTAGTCAAGCTGGGGTCTTATATCTAATTTGTCTTCTATAAGAATTCCTGGCTTAATCGTCCATACCTAGTATTTGTGGGAAGAAAATGCCTTCATTTACATAGGTAATCACTTTAAGACACATTTTCCCCAAAATACAGGTTGCAAAAGGAAGGGATTTCATGCCAGAGCTTAGTAACAACTGAAAGAAACTTCCTTGACAGGGAGAACATATTATGTGACTTGGACTGGGGAAATAGTTAAGAATATAACATTATTTGGTGGCTGCCGGGTTTTATTGTTTAAAGCATTCTTTTGTATTCCTGATGTATTATTAATGCCTTGTAAATAAGAGCGCAGAATGTACCAGTCCACATAAATGTTTTACCAGCCTGGCCTGGGGAGCTGCACAGATAATAAAAGGAATGAAATCAGCATCCTTCTCGACTCATTAGGCATAAGTTGTTACTCTGTCTGTAGGCAAGTGACTATTTTGAATTAGAATTGTTCAATTATATTTATTTTATTTTATTCCTTTCCTTAAATATCCTCTTATCCTTTAACCATATGAAAATTTTGGTTTAATGTCAGGTCTCCAGATATTCTGCCTTCTAAGTGACCTTGAGCTACAATGAACCCCCATTTCCTCTTTTATTAGTCTGTCTGGAATTACCCCCATTGCCAAGAAAATTCACATTACTTTGATTGCCTTCAAGTTAGATGCTTGTTTTCAGTCCACTCCAGGTTCTATCTGCTAATTTACCTATTCTGAGTATGTCTTGGGGCTACAACAAAGTCAATGGACTCAATGAGCTTATCAGCAGAAGATATCTGTCTTATCACAGCTCTGTCCAAACACATCTGGTAGGGTATTTTCTAGCACATATTTGGCTCATATTTATTGAAACCAATATTGAGCCCAATATTGTCTTTTCTACTGGTTTAACTTAAAACCAGTAGAAGAGTGAAGAGGATGCCCAGATTCTGAACAGTCCCTGCTGACCTGGCCATTAACTCTTAAATCAGTATTCTTCACTCTTGTTGTTCCATCCCTTCAGTCATGTTTGACTTTACATGACCCCATTTGGAGTTTTCTTGACAAAGATACTGGAATGGTTTGGCATTTCCTTCTCCAGCTCATTTTACAGATGAGAAATTGAGGTAAACAGGATTAAGTGATTTGCCCAGGATCACCTGGTTAGTAAGTGAGGCCAGATTTGAACTCATGAAGGTGTCTTCCCTTTTCCAAGCCCAATGCTATATCCACTGCACCACCTAACTTCGCTATTCTTTACTCCAAACACTTATAATTTTATACCCAATTCAGTCTAATGAATCACTGCTGTTGTCCTATATCTCAAATGCTAATTCTCATTAAACTCTCAAAATGTTTAGCTGATTTTCAGAACCGCTATTGGAGCCCTAACCTAATTTCATCCAACCTGAGTCAAATACTCTCTTAGGTAATATTTTTCTTGTGAAAAACATGCTTTGGGGCAGCTAGGTTGGCGCAGTGGATAGAGTCAGGAGTACCTGAGTTCAAATCCGGCCTCAGACACTTAGCACTTACTAGCTGTGTGACCCTGGGCAAGTCACTTAACCCCAATTGCCTCACTAAAAAAAAAATGCTTCGGAGAGAATAATAATAGCTATATTAGGAGCAAACTTTCTCAGATGTTGGGTAAGAGCAACTGGAGAACTAGGCATCAGTAGTAACTAATAATGAATACCATATTATCATTACTTCTCAACTCATTGAAAAAAATGAAGAAATCAAATGATAAGCCTTGTTGCTTAACATGTGTTTTTTGTTTTGTTTTGTTTTTCAGGGTATTTTTTTAGCAGTGCATATTACCAGAGTCCCATCTGTTGCATTGAACTCTGAGAGCAAAAGCCAAGTTTACAAGTAGGCAAAATAGGCCGTTGCCTCATGGTATAATTGAGAAATATCAAGCATCATCCTCCTTTCCCCTACTGTTCCCACTCTCCCCCCAAAAAAAATCTCTCCACCATCTGTCAGGGTGGCTGAAACTCTATCATTATATCACAATTTTGTCCAATTGCCTCTTTTCAAAGAAATTGATGAAGTAAATGTGTTGTACCTTGTCCAGATTGTACTGAGGGTATGGGGTTATAAGGTGTTCACTGTCCATTTTGTCTCAATTCAATAAAGTACAGTGGTGATGACTATGTGGGTGTAGCACAGCTGGTTTTGTGCAATGACTGACTGCTAACTGTGAACAGACCAATAATGACTGTTTAGACTAGCCATAGCCAGTCATAAACTGAAGCACAGACTAGACTGAGATTATAGCATTAGAGTCATCATTCCATGATAGCCACTTGATAGTCAGGAGCCCTGGGTTCTAGCACTATGTCTACTTGGCATATGTGTCTTTAATTTAATAAGCAAAGGCAGCTCAATCAGACCATCCAGGCCAAAACATTTATTCTGGGAAATACTTGACCTGGTCTTATTAGTGCCAGGCAAGAAGAGCCAGATCTCCTTTTTTCTCTGTATTGTGTTAACCCAGTTTAGAATGCCCTGTTTTTCATATAGAGTAGATTGAATACTGGTTCTCTCTATTTTGCTTGATTAGTTGATGTTAATCAACTTTGACAGCTATCCAAGTTCTAGTTCTCAAAAATGAATGAAGTGTCATGACTTTCCTTATCTCTATTAAACTTTTTTTAATGGAAAAAATAGAAATTATGGAAAGGCAGCTAGGTGGTGCAGTGGATAAAGCACCGGCCTTGGATTCAGGAGGACCTGAGTTCAAATCTGACCTCAGACACTTGACCCTTACTAGCTGGGTGACCCTGGGCAAGTCACTTAACCCTCATAGCCCCCCCAAAAAAAATTATGCAGATAGGGTTTGGATAAAGAAATGAGATCTATGGGATTTTATACTTTAGTTTTCTACTAATTGATTTTTCTCTAGGTTTTTGTTCACAACTTGAATGATAAATTTCTCACTCACCATTAAGGCAGGGACTTTGAATCATTTTTTTCCAGTAATGGGGATGGGGTGAGCTGAGCCAACACCATTATTTCTGACCAAAAACCTGTTTGGATGAGTACTAATCAAGGTTGCTCTAATTTGTGATGATGAAGCTACAGAACTAAACAGATTCTATAGGGATCAATCTTATGGAATTGGGTGTGTTAACAAGTGTAACCTGAAGATACCTTTATTAAATAGGTTTTCCAATTACACTCTACTATTTGGTAACAAAACATTGCTTTTACCATTCTATTTTTTTTTCCTGCTTTCATGGCCAGCATATAGTATCATTATTAGATGCCTCTGGCAAAACAAAACAAAAACAATAGTTCACAGCAACATCTCATAGTGGTGACTCATACCTTCATTCAATTCATGCTGTTTCCATGGCTAACAGCTTGCTTGGTAAATATCTAGTATACTCCTGAATTGGGCTAGCTATATTCTAAATGATTTCTGGTTTATCCAAACAGGAAAGAATAAAAGCAGATCATTAGAATCAGTAGATTGGAAAAGCAAAAAAAAACAAAACAAAACAAAAATAAGGCAAGTCTTTTAGGAGAGAACTCACTGATCTCCTTTCAAGTGAACAGTATTTCAATTGTCTGACTGTACACATGGCCTTTAAGTTCATCAAGGAGTTAAAGGTTTGTGTTCAGATGAACTGTGTTCAGATTCAATTGCTGAACTGCTGACAGAGATTTCTCAAAAATCATGGAGAATGGTTGAGGAGCCATAAGCTTGATGCTCAAAATAGAAAAAAAACTTTAATTATTCAGACTTTAGGATTTTTAGTAATTCTCTGAAGGCAATCCATTATACCCTTTTCTCTAATTTGTTTATGGCCCAATTTATTGGCCATTTTCAAAGTCTATGCAAAATCTATCTCTGAATCTCTGTATTTCTCTTTCTTTGAATGTCTTTCTCTGTCTCTTTGTCTGTTTCTGTCTGCATCTATGTGTCTCTCTCTCTCCCTCCTCCCCGTACCCATTAGTTTCCAGTGTCTCTCTCTGCCATCAGAAGACAAGCTCTATGTCAATCCAATTGTATTGCATAATCTATACAATAGAAATTTTAATCCATCTTTCCCCTCCAAGTTCCTTGAGAAAAAGAACTAACTTCTTAATTCCAATATGCTTTCAGTGTTGCTGTCCGCAAAATGTGGGACATGTTTGTCTCTAAAGAATATCCAAAAAACAATGAAATGAGGCATGATGGATGTGAGTAGACTAAAACATATTACAAACAAATGAAAATTAAAAAGGAAAAGAATAAAGGATTTCATTTAATAAATGTATAAACACAAGAAGAAGGCCTGATCTGTGTGCTATATGATTATGGGAAACTTATAGAAAAATAGGGACAAGAGTAGAGAGGAAGGACAGTCAAATATGGGTTGTGATCTGCAATGATAGGGGGCATAGTAATCAGAATGAGATCACAGTTCCTTTTATTGAACCCAATGGGGGCTCATTCAGGGTAGTGATCATGACTTCAAATCATGGCATAAATCAAGAATGCAAGATTAAAGGTATGGTTTATGAGCATTAACAAAAGGAAGTGATGATCAATAAATTCCCGTATAGTTTCATTAAAACAAGTAATGCCAGATTAATCTAATATCTTTTTCTGTATAATTATTAGAGTTTTAGTTCTGGAATATGACACTCATATTGTACAGCTCGGTTTCATCCAGCATTCAACAAAATATATCATGCAAGCTTTACAGACAAAAGGGATAATTATGGATTTGATGGTTATGTAGTTGTTTGGGGAATTCACTGATTGATTAGCATTAAGGACTAGTCATTAATAGTCAATATCATATTTGAGGGAGGTCTTTAGTGGAGCATTCCACATATCTATCGTTAGTCTTATACTGTTCAAAATTTACGTCACTTTTGGATGAAGAGATATAGTTGGCATGTTTATCTGTTTTTCAGATTGACATACAGTTGGTATTGGTGAGTGGGGGATAGAACTAATTATTAAATGACAGAGACAGGGTAGGAAAACATCTTGATGGGCTAAATGGATGTATATAATTCCCTAAGTTAAACAAAAAATTTAACATATATTATCTCATTTGATCCTTACAACAACCCTGTGTATCAATGCTATTATTATCCCTGTTTTTCCACTGAAGAAGTTGAGGCTGATAAATAGTAGTGAATTGTACAAGGTCACACAGCTAATAACTGAGACATAATTCAGACTTGACTTCAAATGCATTGCTCTACCAACATATTTGCTGCCTAAATGCTATCCTTTGCTAATAAGATGAAATTCAGTCAGATTAAAAGTAAAATCCTGCACTTAGATTAATAAAATTAGTGTGAAGTACTAAATAGGAAGGCATTGCTGGATAATTTGTGTCAATTTATCTAGAACACAGGTTAACTGAGGGCTAGGACTCTCTCTTTTGAATTTGTATGCCTAACTTTTGCATTTGTATGTACAGTTCTTCACACAGAGTAAGTGATTCTATTTGTGTGTTGACTGATATAAAAAATCTGGAGCTTTAGAAGACTGTAAACTCATTATCAATCAATAATATAAGAGAGGCAAAAATTATAATAGCGTTCTCTGAGAAAGATATTGCCCTGTCTGAGGAAGTTGAAATTCTCACTATATACACTGTTGAGTTCACAGCACATCTGAGTATCATATTCAATCCTTGGTGTCACATTTTAATTTCAACATGAAGAAGCTAGAATGTAACCTAGATTGATTGAAAGAAAGATGTTTCCATATAGAAATCAATCCAATTCAACAAAAATGTATTAAGCAAGCATTGGGAGGTAGTCATGACAGTTACAAAGCCAAAAAGGAAAACAGTCTCAACTTACTACCTTATATTGTAAAAGACTCTAAAGGTGAAATATCTTCAGATATTTCATGGTACCAATGAAACACACATACAAATACACACTCATATATGCAAATATGCACACACACACATATATATGCATACACACATAAACACACCCACTCACATATTTGTGTGTACACAAATTGTGTACACACATTTACCCAGCTTTCCTTTTTTTTTTTTTTACATATAAGGTATTTTATTTTTTCCGTTACATGTAAAGATAGTTCTCAACTTTTGTTTATACAAGCTTTACAATTTCAGATTTTTCTCCCTCCCTCCCATCCCTCCCCCCTCCCCTAGACAGCAGGTAATCTGATATAGGTTATATCGATATATCTATATATCTATATCTATATAGATACAGATATAGATATAGATATACACACACATATATATATATATATATATACATATAACATTAATCCTATTTCTGCATTAATCCTGTTATAAGAGAAAAAAGCAGAGCAATGATGAAAAACCTCAAAATATTAAAAAAACAACACCACCAAAAACAAAAGCCATCTTTCCTTTTTAAAGTTGGCAAACTTTGTGCATACATTATTTCAATTTATGCTCTTAAAAATCTGTAAAATAGGTCCTAAAGATCTAATTATCCTCATTTTGCAGATTAAAAAACTAAAGCTTAAAACATTCTTACTGCTAGTAAATACAAAAGGTAGAATTTGAATCTACTTTATTTCTGACTCCAAGTATGGTACTCTACTTTTTTGTTGTTGTTTTTATTCAGTTGTTTCAGTTGAATCCAACTCTTCATAACCCACCCACTACACTGTAATTTGAAATTTTCCTATGGAAATGGGCATACAATTACTTTGTCCCTAAAGGGAAGAACTAAGAGGAATGGGTGGAATTTTCAAGCTCAATGTAAGAAAAATACTTTATAATAATGAAAACTTTACAAAATTGAGTTTTGTTGGGAGGTAATAGCTTTTCCTTAATTGGAGGTGTTAACTCAGAGACGGAATGATCTTTTTCTTAGTGCTTTTGTTAAGAGCATTCTCTTCCAGATTATAGGTTGGACCTCTAAGACCATTTCTCCCTCTGACAATCTATTAATTTATGATCAACAGAAGAATACCCAAAGTGTATGAGAACTATAAACAATATGTCCTTACTTCAAGTCAGTTGCCTAGCCAGAGCAGGAAAACAAACAGGAAGCATAAATTAAGTAAGAGAAAGATACTTTGCCCCTACAAAAATCCAGGCAAACTGGGCTCTTCCACAAAGACCCATGAAGTAAAGGAATTCTGCTTATCTGAAGCATTTAACTTGCTTTACTTTACTCTTCCCCTACCCTCAGCCTTCCCTCCATCTGGTCTGTGTTCCATCAGAAGATTTGGAGGTATGACCATTAGTGGTGACAATAAGAAAAGGAATTATACAATTATAAAGTGAAGAAAACTTTTGCTTTTTTTTTTTTTGGTAGGGCAATGAGGATTGAGTGACTTGTCCAGGGTCACGCAGCTAGTAAGTGTCAAGTGCCTTTGAACTCAGGTCCTCCAGAATCCTGGGCCAGTGCTTTATCCACTGTGCTGCCTAGCTGCCTGTTTGCTTTTTTTTTTTTTTTAATGTCAGGGATCTCTTGTTTGCTCTGGAGAGTAGCAGGCCTCCAGGCATTGGACCATACACTATGGGGAAATCCTGTAATAGAAATAACAACTCACATTTATATAGTGCTTTACCACTTAGAAAGTGCTTTGTCCACAATAACCCTATAAGAGAGGTAGTTCCAGTATTATTGTCTCCATTTCACAGATGAAGAACCACACTGAGAGACATTAAGTGGCTTGCCCTGCCACTAACAGGCAGAGCAATAGTTAGAACATGAGATAGAGTTAGAAGGGATCTTTCAGAGTACTTAATCCAAATTGACATGCCAAAGTAAATACAGCCAGTAACTATGAGATTCAACTGCCTTTCTAACTTTAATGCCAGCTTTCATTCACCACGCACACAATCTCTCCAGCAAGACATGTGGGGTGGTGAGGAATCTTAACTAAACTAGCCCGAACTTTTTTGTTCTTTTAGTACTTCAACCTATGAATGATTACAAATAGTTTAAAAGCCATTTTACTGTTGTTTGCATAGATATCATAGAGACAGCATGTTACAATGGAAAAAGCAGTGAGGAGATGGGCTCAAATTCTATCTCTGTAACTTGCTACCTGTGTGATCTTGGGCAAACAGTTTCCTCATATGTAAATAAGAGCTCAAACCAGATAATCTCTGAGGTCCCTTCCAGCTTCCAATGTCTGATCTCTTGATGATTCAATCCCTATTGATAATAGAGAAATTAAACATGTACATAAAAGCAATGATGCCAGAACTTTACTGAAAGAGAAACATTATATACTGGGCAATGTATCATTTTTCTCTATTATTTTAAGTCAAACAGCAACTTTCATTTTTGTGGAACCTCTAGAAATGGAGGATTAGTCTGATGATATTGATTGGTAAACAGACATTGATAGAGAGACAGGCAAACACACACACATATATTTATACACACACATATATATGTTATATGTATGTATACACACATATGTATATACACATGTACATATAGTACAGATCTTCTTGTCTATGCAAGTTAATTTTATTACTATTGTTTCTTTTCTTTCTTTTTTCTTTTTTTTGTGGGGGTAATGAGGGTTAAATTACTTGCCCAGGGTCACACAGCTAGTAAGTGTCAGGTGTCTGAGGCCATATTTGAACTCATGTCCTTCTGAATCCAGGGCCGGTGCTTTAGCCACTGTGCCACCTAGCTGACCCTACTATAGTTTCTTAAAATACATCCAATAAATCCCAATATACAACCAAGTGATCCCCCTAACAAAAACTACATTTTCTGAAAAGCAGTTCATTTAATGCATATATTTTATTAACCTGAGCAATTATTTAGCATAAAGTAGGAGGAATGTATGTGTGTTTGCCTGACATGTCCTATTTAATATGAACCTGTTTCATGCTGAGCAGTGATAATCACAATAATAAAACATCTATCAAAGTCCACTGCTCTCATTTCAGAAAACATTTCTCAATTTATCTGACATGAAAAAATACATATAACAAAGCTTTTCAAAATATGACACTAGCATCCCACAGATGCTTCAAGAAAACCAGAACTGCACTTCTGATTTCCACTCATACTTTGATCTAGTTTCCTATTAACAATGTATTATTGACTATCCTTTAGTTTATGGTTTCAGATTTTGTGTCATCATTCTTCTGTTTCTCTTATAATCTCCTATAGTTAAAGACATGTAATTAGCATTTATATCATAACTGTGCCAGGCCCTGTGTTAGGTGCTTTATAAATGTTGGATCATTTCATCCTCACAACAATTCTGTGAGGTAGATGCTGTTAGTATTCCCATTTTATAGTTGAGGAAGCTGAAGCAAAGAAAGGTTAAATAATTTGCTCAGCATCAAACAGCTAGTATTTGAGGTTGAATTTGGACCCAAGGCTTTCTGATACCAGGCTCTGTGTTTTATTTATGGTTCCACCTAGATAGCGCTTTCCATTCTGTTGGTGACTGCCATCCAAATTCTTTGGCCTTCAGATTATTTCCCTCTTTCCTTGTGATAAGGGTAGTGGGCAGGGGAGAATTCACCAAGTTTGAGAAGCTCACAAAGTTCTGCTATGATAGATTTACTAGAGCTGTTTGTGTTTATGTGTTTTAGACACACAAGCAGACCAAATGGTGTTGAGAGCCTGAAAAACGGATGGCCAATAAAATCGTATTTCCTCGATAGTCAATAAAATATTATGTGTGGTTTTTTCTGCCTAGAAAACAGATGCTACTGAGATATTTTCATTTGGAGTACCTTTCTGACATCCAGCTGTATGAAACAAAGCTTTTCATTTCCTTATTTTCTTTAAAAGACTCCCTCCATGGCATTGTATGAGGGCTGAAATTCAGCCCAACATAAACGATTCCTTGGGTAAGGGGAGATTGGAAGTATGGAAGGAAGGCAAAGTAGAATAACCCATTTCCCCAACTCAACAAATTAACCCTAAATTTACATATCCTTCAAAATTCAATTAAACTTACACTATATTTTCTCATTTTTGCTTTTTCTTTTATGTCCCCAACTATTTATTGTGTCCTTGGGTTTTTCCTCAACTCATTCCTTGTAACATCTTTTAGCTAGTTCTTATGACTGCCTTTCACATGTCATAACTATCATCTCTCTCTTATAGTGCCTTCTCACTCCCTTTGGCCCTTTATTCTTTCTTACCATAGGAAGGCAAAGTAGGGAGTTGTGAGTGAGGAGAGGGGGAATGGAAGGTGACCTACAGTTGTATAAACCTCTAGTTTATACCCTGGAAATAATTCTTGATTAGCAGGTGGCAATCCTGGGGTTGACAGGGAAATGAGTAGAGGATTGATATGCAAATTATGTTCTGCGCATCCTTGCTTCACTTAATGAAAGGGAGTATTGATTTAATTTGGATAATAAATTTGGGATAAGTAGCATTCTGGATTAAAATAATACAGCTCAAGGGAGAGATGTGTTTTGATCAGTCAAATTTGCAAAGGCTTAAGGCTTTCCCTGACTGGAGTGTCACTCTACAAACCTTAGAGCTAATTCTCTTTGTCAACTTACATCTCAGACATGACAATAATTAGAATTTTTGTGTACACATGATCCAGCAGAAATGTTTCTGTTCCTTTTTAGTTGTGTAATCAGAAGGCACTTATCATGGAATTAATGCATAAAAATCATAGAATATTATAGGTAAAAGGGGCTTTAGAAGTTATTTCCAACTATTATAGAAATTACTTTCTATAATACTACTTGAAGCACTTTGCAATCTCACAATATTGAACAAATGAATGAATGAATATCCCCAAAAGAATGAAACAACATTGGATATTGAGAAGAACACTGAACAAGGAATCAGAAACAGAGTTCTAGTCATTCCTTCTCCAACTTATGACAAGATTGTGAGAAGTTGCAGCAACTATAAATTTCAGTCTCCTCGTCTATGAAAGGCATTACTGTACCAAAGTTCTTGTGGAAATCAATAATAAGACAATGCTTCAATAACTATTCAAATAAGGGTTATGATTCTCAGGATTTTCTGTTTTCTCTTGTAATCAAAATGACTACTTCTTTTCTCCCTGCTCACTTCTGAAATTCTTGAAGCCAGACTTTTCATTCCTATTGCTCATCTGAAACTAATGTCAAATCACTTAGCCTCTTATTAGTGTTCATCCATCTCTCCTTAGCCTATTTCAAACTATAGATTATCTACTTCTTCTAACTCTTTCTTACTTTGATTTTCTTCACATAGGACTTTTGTAAGTTCTTCTTTAATCTTTATACCTCTTCTTTTCAACTGGTTCCTCCAGTCTATTTCCTAACATTAACAGGTGAGGAATATAAAGGGCCTATGAGCAGTGAAAGCAGAGAGGAAAGGACAGATAAGATTTTTTGGAGGTAGAACTATGAAGGAATGAATCTACATGGAAGAGGTGGCATTGAGTTGGATAACAGTATAGCAGGAAAGAGAATAATAGTTGAAAGAACTTGGTAATTAATTGAATAAATGTAGTTTGCCAGTTTATTTCTTTTGTCTATTTTTGCTGATGCTTTGTTTGCAATCAAGATTGCAACCCAGCCTAATTTACTTCATCAAAAGCATGATAGATTTTGCTTCAGCCCCTTTTTTTAACGGTGTGCCTCTTTCTGTTGTTTTTTTTTCCCTTGTAAACCACACTTTGTTAGATTCTGCTGTCTAACCTGTTGTGTTATCTTGTTCTATTTCATGAATAAGTTCATCTCATTTATATTCTTACTTCTGATTGTTGATTGTATATTTCAAACCATCCTATTCTCATGCTTTTTCTTTCTTTGAGTTCCTTACACTTTCTGTAGGTTTTTGTTTTCTTTAAAACTAACCTCTCCCTTCACTTACCCTCTATCATAACCCCTCTCTTCTCTTTTTTTCCAATTCTCTCCTGTTTCACTGTTGAGTGAAATGTATTTCTACAATCAATTATGTGCATGTCTTCTTTCCTCTTTTGACTAGTTGAGATACGTGAGGTTCTTTCCTTTTGTTTTTCTTTTTGCATAGGTTTCTATATGAATGCTTAAGGAATAGAGATGATTTCTCCCATCCTTCCTCTACTTTTGCCATGTTTCAGAAGTCTTATTGTTCCCCTATTTTTATGCACTTCTCTTAAGATGCTCAAAACATAACTGACCTACTTTCAGACCCTCTGTCTATAGACTCACTCTATGAATCCTGATGATAGACGTCTGAGTCTACACAGTTATCATATCCCTAAATTAGAATGTTAAAAAGTTTGACTTTTATTAGTTTCTTACAATTGTTTATTCATGTTTACTTTTTATGATTCTTTTTATTTATACATTTGTATTTCAAAATTTCTACTTATCTCTGGATTGTTCATTGGAAATGCTTAGAAATCCCCTATATCTTAAATGTCTATCCTTCTCCCCGTAAAATTTCCCCATATATTTATATCATCTGTTTGCACCTAAGACAAGAATTTACTTGTCATCTAACTTCTTGTTAGCAATAAAAATACAAAAAGTAATTTCCAAGGATTAACAACATAGCTAGGATATAATCCTTTAAATTACCATTTAAAGTTTAGTTTAAATATCTTTCTTATTACTAAAGGAAGGAGAGGGCAAGGGCAGGAGGAGAAAGGAAGAATGAAAGAAGAAAGAGTTGAAGAAAGAAAGGAGAGAAGGAAATATGACCTATTATTAAATCAAGAAAGTTGTCATGAAACAATTTATCTCTCCAATTGACATAGTAGGATTTATCTTAAGGCTCTATCTACATGGAGCTCTTGTATGGATTGCTTTTACTGCATTTCTAGGTCAATTTGAACTGAATTTCTTGATTCTCTTGCCCACCCACCTGCTTAAATATTTCATTTATTTGAATTAAGTTGGCCAGTTATAGTATCCTGTAGCAGTGATAGGGCTTGAAATTCGGGCCTAGATTATAATGAAGTAAATAATATTTATAGAGATGATGCACTGATTGGTGTCTAAAATAGTTATAAAGTGCATTTACTAACTACAATTTTCTTAAATGTAATGAAGATTTCTCATCAGTGTTTAATTCATAGCATTTTCTATTCTAAGGGTATGGATTCTTCATTAATTATCTAACTTACAGAAATCTGACATCTTTTATAAAATTCCTTTGGGAAGGAAGAAAAATGTATTATTGGGGAGATAAGCATGTAAAAAGGAAAACACATATGTGGGTAAAATACACATTAAACCACAAATAAAGTCATCAATCTCAAACAAAGAGAAGCTGCATGTATTAGAATGAGCACTAGCTTTGGAATCAGAAGTCCTGAGTGTACATTCCACACTGCCACTTACTATATATAAATTTCATTATTCCATTCCATCATTCTGGGCCTCAGTTTCTTTATCTTTAAAATGAAAGGTTAAATTGGAATAAAATATTTTTTTTTGGTGAGGCAATTGGTGTTAAGTGACTTACCCAGGGTCACATAACTAGTAAGTGTTACGTGTCTGAGGCTGAATTTGAACTCAGGTCCTCCTGACTCCAGGGCTGGTGCTCTATCCACTTCGCCACCTAGCTGCCCCCAGAATAAAATAAATTGTAAGGTACCTTTTAGATCTAAATCCAGGATCCTATGACATGGAGCAGTACTATCAACAGGAAAAGGATTGAAAATTACCTATTATAAAAGCCATGTGCTTTACTGTACAGTAAAAGCCACTTTTTACTTTTCCTTTATTAAAATGGGAATTAATCTGTGATTTCACTGTAATAATGCAATTCTAATAAGAAAAACTTGAAAGCTAGGTGGCACAGTGGATAGAATGTTGGGCCTAGAGTCAGGAAGACTCATTTTCCTCATTTCAAATCTGGCCTCACACACTTACTGATTGTATGTCCCTGAAGAAGTCACTTAACCCTGTTTACCTCAGTTTTCTTCTCTATAAAGTAAATTGGAGATGGAAATGGAAAACTTCTCCAGTATTTTTGCCAAATAGGGTCATGAGGAGTCACACAGGACTGAAAATGACTGAAAAATTTTTTAAAAATCTAATAATAAAGATATATTCATTCTCCCAACCTAAAGTCTTAGATAAATATATATTGTATTGAGAAGTTAAATGCCTTACCCAAGGGTACCCAGGTAGTATGTTTTAGAATAAGGACTGGAATCTAGGTGTTACTGACTAATACTGTCTCTATAGCCACTCTCCTAAGCTGCCTTATTTATTTGCTTATTAAAGTAAGTAAATTTGTTGAAAAACTTCTATCAAACATGGATTAGTTGCTAAAAAGTAAGAAGCTTCAAATTATTCAGAAATTAACTAGTTAATGCCCAGCCCTGAGCTATGTGCAGATAAATATGCAATAGCTATTAGTAAAATCTTATTTCCAGATGTCAGGCAAATGAAGTCATACTTCATATGTGAAATACTATGAAATGATTGATGAACAATCACATATAAAGAGAGGTCTCATTTGTGAAATTTGGGAGTAGTCAGTGCTGGATAAGATTCATATCAACTGGATTTCCTTTTTCCAAAGAGAGTTGAGTTGATACTTGTATTAAATAAAGGTCAGAAAGCTATGACAGTATAGAGGGAATATATTTGCATTTATAACTGTGTGCTACATTCTGTGCTTACTAGATTCAATTAAAGATAATTGAAACAAGGGCTGTCATATCACCAGTTGAAATGCTACTTGCCAAGAGTTAGCACAGCAGTGTACCTGAAGACAAATTCAATATTATCCTTAAATGCTATGATAAAAATATAAGTCTAAGAAATTGGTACTTAATAAAGACACTCTGAGATAGGTTACCAGAATATTAAAGATGTATGCTATCTGTTTGTTCTTGGAGTCAAGCAGATGTGGATTCTATACTGCCTTAAGAAGAGGGCTTCTTAAACTTTTTCTACTCATGACCTCTTTTCACCTGAGAAATTTTTATATGACCTGAGGTATATAGGTAGAGAAAATAAATACATAACCTTTTAGTGTTACCAAAATTTGTCTGACTCTCTTGTGGGATCTGCAGGCATAGATGGACAAGTCCCATAATAAGTCAGGGCCTTAGGCAACTCTGATCTTCATTAATGAAAGCAGGTCCCAAAATGGAGTTCTACACATCAAAGAAATCACATGTCTAGACCAAATAAAAAGAGAAAATCTTGACCATATCAAGTAGAATAGTTTAATTGTAGCTGAACTCAATTAGGTAATTTTTATTTTTCCTCCCTTTCAAAGAAATAAAACATTAATGCTTTGCCTTCTTTGTATTCATAGCACTTAGCATAGTGCCTTGTATATAGTGATTGACAAATATTTGCTGAATTATTGAGCTGACCTTAATATTATATACATATACATATATACATATATATCTTTATAGCTTCCAAAGTGCTCTCATGAATGGTAGCTCATTTGAGAAAAAGCAATCCTGTATCAGTAGTAAAAGCTCTGTCATTTCTATTTCATGGAAAGAGAAATGAAGACCTGGGTAGATGTAATTACTAAACCGCAATCTGCACTGATAAGCAAAAGGACCAAAATACAAACCTTTGTTTCCAAATGTCATATGCAACCCCCTTTCCCACTAGGATCACAAAATAATTTGGAGCTAGAAAGGAACTTATAGAACATATAGCACAAACACTAATTTTACATATGAGAAAACTATAAATCAGAGAGTTTAAGTGGCTCACTCTAGGTCATACACTTAGTCAGTAGCAGAGGTGAAAGGAAAGCCTAGATACTCCGATATAAACCCATTGCTCTTTTCTAATGTATCACACTACTGTAGCTATCTTCTATTGGGCCAAACACCTGAGACATTGCAAATGGTACATATACAGTACGCTAAAGCTTAAATCATTAGTAAATTCAAAAAGGAAAAGAAAACGCATGGCTTTGTTTTTCTTATCTTCTATACCAATGTGAACAAATTCTCATAAATATTTCTATCCATCAAGTAAATAATCTTTGTAGTCAGTTATCATATATGAAAGCATTCATTAGGTATATACTATATAGCCAACATCAGTGTGAATTCAGAATGGAGACACTGTTCATTCCTGAATAACTTGTTCTCTTATTTTAATAAATGATCCAAGAACTACAAGTCAAGTCAATGAATTAAAGAAGCAGAAGCAAAATTGTGATTGCAATATGCTAGAATAAAGAACTGGTAACAGACTAACTTATCTACACCATCTACCTCCCAAGATTAAAATAATAATTAGCATTTATATAGCGATTAAAGATTTGCAAAGTACTTTACAAATATAACATTTTAATCTTACAAAACCCCTGAGAAATAAGTACTAATATTATTTCCACTTTACAAATGAGGAAACTGAGCTAGAAAGAGTTGAAGTATCTTGGACAGGATCACACAGCTAATAAGTTTCTGAGGTTGGTTTTGAATTAGGTCTTCCTCATTCCAGAACCAGGTCTCTGTACACTGCCCACCTTTCTCCATCTAGATTGTTATAAGGATCAAATGACATAATCTGTGTGGAAAAAAAAATAGAAAAGTATAAATAAATATATAAATAAGGAAACTTGGCATATTGGGTAGAAAAAGTCATAGCATCTGGAAATCTGGGTCTTAGTCTCCCCTCTGATACATTGGCTATGTGATCCTGAATAACTTGCTTAATATCTTCGTGCTCTATAGGGAAGTTCTCTAAGGCTTTAAGTTACAAAATAGGTGCTGATCTTAATTGCCAGAAGAAATGTTCTCATCTTGGGGTTTCCTATAATAAGGAGATTGAGGAAATATAAAAAAAAAATTAGCTTATCCAATTCTTTAGTTGAGATGATTGATAGAGAGGATATGTGTATATATGTGTGTGTGTGTGTGTGTGTGTGGTATTGTGTTGTAGAGAAAATAAGGCTGCAAGAATTTTATAATTTTTAAATTTTATAATCTGGGATGGCATTTAGTAAAGTGCTGCAGATGACACAGATTACTTGGGTTCATATCCCAGGTCTGTTCCTTATTAAATATGGCAGAATTTGAACAAGTTATGCTATAATATGCTATCAATGTCTTCATATGAAAAATAATGAGTTTCACCTTCATAACTGCCTTTCCTACCAAGCCACACTGTCTATTAAGGAAAGGAGTATGTAGTATTCATTTTTGTATTGTCTGTATAGTAAATTTAATTAAATGATTTTGTATCAAATTGAAATAATTTGCAAGAATACTGTCTTATTTAAAGGGCTTAAATCTGAGAGATACATAGCTTATTTGGACTTCCTTTTACTGATGAGAAAACAGTGGTCCATAGAAGTTAAGGATTTGCCTAGTGTCACTCAGTTTAATAGGTAGAAAATCTGAGATCCTAATCAAGGTCTTCTGACGCCAAATCCAGTGTTCCTTCCCTTGCAATCTACTGTCTCTAATTGCTCAGAGTTGTCTCCAGTTGAACTATATTGGATGATGGTGAGCCAATTTTAAAATTTAAAAAATGGGATTGATAACAAATGGCCTCAATCCTATTCCACAAACCCACTATAAATGAGCATGCCTTTATACTTTTTTGGATAGATGCAAGTGCAGTGTGTGCGTGTGTGTGTGTGTGTGTATGTGTGTGTGTGTGTGTGTGTGTAATGTATTTCTAAAAGTTGGCTACTGTTATACCCTGCATAATGTTTAAAATAACTAAACTTTATATACTTTATAAAGTGTTCACATTCTAATTGTCTTAATAAAGATATGACTCTTTAGTTCTCAGTGTTTCAAGCTATCCTTTATATTCTAGATGAGCTGCCTATTTGCATTGATGGAGAGAATTTCTGCATTTGTGTTTCCTTAGACTAATGAAGTAATAGATACTGAACCAAAATAAAAACTGTGGGTTAGAGATTGTTGCAAAATGATTTCCATCCATTATTTTATACAAGCTTTACAAAAACCACAGAAATTATTGTCTCCATTTTAAAGATGAAAAAACTAGGGGGCAGCTAGGTGTCTCAGCGGATAAAGCACTGGCCATGGGTTCAGGAAGACCTGAGTTCAAATGTGCACTCAGACACTTGACACTTACTAGCTGTGTGACCCTGGGCAAGTCACGTAACCCCTCATTGCCCCACAAAACAAAACCAAACTAAAACAAAGAAGCTGAAAAAACTAAGAATCACAGATGTTAAGTGACTCACCCAATGGACATAAAGTAAGTATGAGAGATGTGATTTGAACCAGATGTTCCAGACTCAGCATTTCATTCACTATCCATGCTGTCTCACTTTAACAAATTTGTTTTACAATGACATCATTAATGCATTAAAATAAAGTCCCACCTTAATGCAATTTCTCCAAGTTACCTATATAAACATTACTCCTGTGGACCTAACTGAATGTGGAACATTATGAAACTTATATCATGCTTTTGTAAAGCCAAATGATTAGCTTGTGTGGTGATCAATTTACATGCCACTCCTCTGACCCTGAAGTGAAGTGCCTTAATGGCAATATATGGGGTTGTCAATTTGAATATTCATACCTAACCACCGGCAAACCTACTTCTTGTTGTTGTTCAGTTATTTCAGTCGTGTCTGACTTTTTTTGACCCCATTTTGAATTTTCTTTGAAAAGATACTGGAATAGTTTGCCATTTCCTTCTCCAGCTCATTTTACAGATAAGGAAACTGAGACAAACAGGGTTAAGTGACTTGCCCAGGGTAACATAGCTAATAATTAACTAATGCCTAGTGCTCTATTCACTGTTCCACCAAGCTGCCCATGAAAACCTATTTGATTCTCAGTTAATGCCCTGTTATAAGAAAGATTACCAAAATGGCCTTTAAAGACAATTGTTTTGGAGGAGTTTTATTTTTTTTGTTTGTTTTGTTGTTGTTGTTGATGATGATGTTTAATCAGGATCCACATGTTCTCAGTTTCTAGGCTATCACAAAGGAAAAACAAATCCAGCATGGGGATATAGACAACTAAAGACCACTCCATAGATAACATGTAACTATTATATGTGTGCCATGTTTTAAGAAACAAGTCACTAATTTTTTTTTTTCTTGGATTAAAGAAACTTACTTACAAAGATGTATTTCCTTGAGGGGATCTGTGAATTAGACTTTACAGTGCCAATCAGTGTATCTGAGAGGCAAACAAGATTTAAGAATTGTCAAATACTGCTCTATTCTTAAGGATGATGGATATTTCTTTTTTCTTTTTTGCATTTTTTTTCTGTTTTGCTCCTCCATCGATATGACCAAGGAGATTTCATTGGAAAGAAGATAAATTCTTTGAGCACTGTGATTATTTATTTTCACTAGACAGGAAGACAGTTCTCTCAGAAACAAACCTGTCGTTAACCTTATACCATATGTTTTGTTGTAGAAAGATGAAACAATTCCAGAGAATGACTTGGAGGAAGCTTCCAGCTACTGTGACACCAAAATGTTTCAGCAGAAAGTCGTTGAAACCTGTTAACATCAGGCAAGCCAAGTGGGCATTGTTAATGTTAAAAAGAGATAAAAAGATAATGTTGTGTATAAATAACAAGGTCTTTAAGAATATTTTCCTTCAGATTTCATCTCTTCCCAACCTTCTTTCTTATTGCTTGGTATGTACTCCTCTTGAGTTTTGAATTAAATATATATGTATATTTCTCTCTCCAAAAAACAAAAAAAACAAATATACTTATCCTTACCTTATACTAGCATCAAGACCAAAAGTGAAAGTATACTGGTTTAGAAAATTTAAAATCTTAAATTCCCGTCTTTTCAAGGAACTTACTGAGGTAGAATTCCTTTATTGTCATATGAAATACCACAGAATTCTACCCCTAAATGTAAGAAGCAGCAAGGTAAAGTAGAAGAACTGGCCTTAAAGCTGGGAACATGTGGGTCAATCACTGTCTCTGATCATTTCGACTATAATCCTGGGGAAATGAATTACTGTTTTAATGACAACCCATGCAACTCTCAAAGTATATGTGGCAGAGAAGATGCTGATCTTCATTGGGAGAAGGAGTTTCCTCACCTATAGTTTCCTGCAGAAAAATAATGTCAAATATGAGGCCAACAGACACTCCCAAGTGTGGCCTAAAGCTAATTAAAATGTCCTTGAGAAATATTAAACAAAATAAATAAAAATATAATAAAACATAGAAGAAATTACATTTTTAAAGCAAGTCAAGATGTGGCCTCCTGGGGAGCCTTATGGACAGATTAGTAGCCCCTATTTCTATTTGAGTTCAACATCACTGCCCTACAGCAATGTAATCATGCATAGATCTGTACTAAATTATAATCACAATAAGTACGTAATTTCATGCAATAGAAACTAATGGATTTCTACATCATTCATACTCCAATATACAAAATACTCCCAAAGAGAACCAGATATACGCTCATCAATGACAAAACAACACATCATCTACAAAAGTTGACACTAACACAACCAGCTTGGTTATAGCCTTACCTGTGATAATGGCAGTAAAACCATCTAACAATCTCCAGGAGATTTCCTGCAGCTCCTATTAAGTTGTTTGGTATATCTTTACATAGGCTCCCCAAAACACACATATATATTTATATGTGTATGTGTGTGTGTGTGTACATTTTTTGCCCTCTGTCTTGAATGAAGTAGAATAGATATACAAATCCTGGAATGAGTTGTGCCTTGGGTTAGCTCTTGGGATAATACTGGCACACTGAAATGCTGAATCATCAGCTTTTATGTTACCAAGTACTAAGCTGCTGATGGTGTCAAGGAGAGGCTCAGAAGGACTGAGGATGATTAATGGACTTTATCATTGGGTTGAACACTTAAAACTGTCCAAATAAGAGGGAATTATTTAGAAATACTTTCAATGACTTATTTTGTTAAATGATATGTCTATACACATTATAGAAATAGGTACACTTAATTTATCCATCTAAGTAATTTGCATTTTTTAATTTATTTTGATCATGGTAGAATGGATAGGGCAATGACACTGGGAATCAGAGTGATCCACGGTTCAAACCCTTCATCAGATTGTTAAGGGCTAAAATTCTAGCTAAACTGTCTAAAATATCTAATGAGTGGTCGCCAATAAATTATAAGCTTTAGCAAGAGTTAGACTTTTAAGCATTTATTAAGGAGAATAAGAATTTGGTGAAGAGAGAGAAAGGCCTAGATTCCTATCTATTAAAGGGAGAGCACATTTCTAGCTCCGCTCTCCACCAGAGTCCCAAGGAAAGAGTTCCAGAGTCAGCGCCAGTCTCTTCCTTCCTCCTCCCACTAGTCCGCGTCACTTCCTGACGCCAAAGAAAAGACTCCTGGTCTTGCCCTCAAAGACCTTCGCTTCATGGGCAGAACTCTTCTACAGTAAGTCTACAGCAGGTGGCGTTATTCCAATCATTACAAGATACTCCCTAGCTTTGTGAGCCAAGGCTAGTCACTTTACTGGTCCTGGCACAGTTTACACATCTGTAAAATGTCGGGCTTGGAATAGATGTTTTCTAAGTTCGCTTCCAGTTTTAAATCTATTATCTTCTTATTCTGAACACCAAGCTTTTTAAAAATTATTTCCTGAGAACATGAAAAGAAAGTGTTCATACTTCTCCTATGTGTGTCTCCCATATCAGAATAGTTTTGTGATTCTAATTAAACAGGATAGAGGTATTGTAGTCATTGTTCACAAGGACTCAATAATTTAGTAAATATTTTTTTCAGAATTTATTTTGTACTAGGCCATGTCTTAGCCACTGAGATATATAGTGTGCCTCAAAATTCTTAGTTTAGTTTTAAGTTCTAATAGTTTAAAAATACACTAAGAATTTAGCACACATTGTATATACAAGACATAGTCCATACCCTCAAGGAGCTTACACTATAGGAGAGATAAGACTAGTAGGCAAACAAGTAAAATACAAAATAGAATATTGTTAATATCTAAGAGAAGTTTGAAAGAAATTTCTAGTAAAGTTCAAGGGGAAAAGACATGACTTCTGACTGGTGGGAGGGTAATCACAAAATATCTCATAGACAAAGATGAATTTGAGCCTTGAAGGGTAAATATTTCCACAGGTGGAGATTTGGGGAATGAATTATAGGTATAGGGAACAGTTTGAGTAAAGGTGTATAGGTCAGAAAGAGAAAACCTTTGGGGAACAGAAAATATTTTACTTTGGCTATTGCTTAGCATATGTGAAAGAGGTAATGTGATGCTGAGTTGGAAAGGAAATTTGGAGTCTGAATGTGCAAGATTCAACCATAACAGCGAAGCTACAAAGTTTAGACTTTGGTAGACAATGAGAGACCAATGGAAGTTATTGAGAAGGATAGTGACATGAACCAAACTTTGCATTAGAAAAAAAAATAATTTGGGTAAAATGTGGAAGATGGAGTGATTAGATGAAGACTGGGCAACTATTTAGGAGTGTGAGGGCCAAAATTGGATATATGGAGCACTAATCTCCCCTTTAAACATTCATTTTTATATATACCTCCCAGGCCAATAAGAAAAGGAGCCTCTGAGCTTTAGTTCATAAAGGATCAGGTTTTATTGCTTGGAAATTAATTAGACCACAAAGGTGAAACCAATTAGGGAAATAAGGAAGTAGAAATACAGATGAATAGTCTGAGCTCTAAGCTTAGTCTATGTGATTGCAGAAATTAAGCTAGTTCAAAGGAATTTAGGATTTTCCTTCATAAAACTCACCAATCCAGAACTGCCTGCTAGGCTGAGAACCATCACATCCAAGACATGCTTCCAAACTGCCTCCACAAGATGAGCGCCACTAGAGACTGCTCTGCAGGCCAAAAGAGCAGGACCTTTTGAATGCCCACCCACCTGAAGTTGCCTCCCTTCTGGTGGAGTTTTCATCCTACAAAAGGGGAGGTCTGGCTTTCCTTCACAACCTGATTAGTAGCATGCACAGTCTCAGGGTGGGCCAGGTGTGGCCCCTCCCAAATGATTCAGCCAAAATTTTGGATATTAATCTTTACCACAAATAATTTTTACCACAGGAGGTAATTATAGTAACTCAGATAAAGGTAAGTTAGGTACTAAACCAAGGAGATGGCAAAGGAATTGGAAAAAAGAGAATTTATATAACTATGTGATAGATTCTATTTTTTAAAAGGGACTGATTGGGTGGATAGATTCAAAACTGACATCAAAGAATAGCTAAGTAGGATGATTGTGATTTAAGATTGATTTACTATAAGAAAACATAAAATATGATGGCTGAAGAGGAGACAAAATGATGTAGAGAGAGATACCATGGAAATGACAGGGAGGCCTATTTCCAGGTAGGATAAGTTGAAAACTCACCCATTAGATTGAGGCATCCTAGGGGCTCGGTCCTAAATTTTTCTGGAGAGAGTAAATGTGAGAGCATCATGACCGAGAAGTGGCAACATAGTGGCAAGATGTCTGAGGATATGCCTGCTAAATGCAAGGGAATATATAGCATACTAAGCGTTGGATATACAAAGACAAGAATGAAACAGTTCATTCTCTCAAGGAGTTTATGATCTAGTGAGAAAAACTATGATTTACATGGAAATGTAAGGACAACATTTAAAGTAATTCTGAATCAGAAAAAATTAACAACTGATGGGATAAGGAAATCTTTTAGATTTCTCTGAGTGGTATCAATTAAATGAACTTCCCTATTCCTTCAACATTCTAGATATCAGGGTATTAAACATAAATAAAATAAAGGAATAACCAAAATGGAAAAAAAAAATGACTTCAGTAAAAAGCAAAATAAAGCAAGTTTCATTGTCACTGTTCTCTGTAATAGAAAGTTCCAAAGTGGAAGAGGAGATGGTGTCTGTGTATCTCTGCCCTGTTGATCATATCATGGAGCTTCCAACAGAATTACATCAAAGCAATCGCTGTCTTCCAGATTTGGAAGCACTACACAGACCAGTAGAAAACTTAGTTGAATGGACAGAACATTATTAAGCTTCAGGAATACACATTCACCAAATCCTTAAAGGAATGACTGCAATATCATCCCAGATAATTGGTTGCTTAGTTTATATGGATACACAAATGTAGAGGACATGAAGTTGATGTCTTAGATATATCCTTTATTTTTTACTTAGATGCAATTGCCCAAATTCTCATTGAAGAAAACACATTCCTAATATTTGCATCTTTTTTTCTGAAACAGTTTAGCTTTTTATTGCCCATTTATAGGAAATGTGCTGTAATATAAATGGCTTTCATAAAAGTTGCCAACTTTCAACAACCTGCTGGGTAATGACAGCAGTAACAACAACTCAGTAGCTGCAAAATAATATTCAATTGCAGTATCTTCTGGTTGATCCACAAATCGCTCTCTTAAGTTATGTGGTTTTCTGAAATAAAAACTTATTTACTAATACTGCAATACTATGTCTCAAATATCCTGAAATAATTTGTTTTGATGAACTTTACACCAAAATAAGGATGGAGGGAAGTACAGAGATCATACTTTCTCTGCTAAAACCTCATTTTCCTACAGTACATTTCAGGGCAATGGGGAGACAGGGCAAGGTATGGAGTTTGCCAATTTCTGAGAAAGTTACAGACAAAATGGAAATATTATCTTTGCAGTTCAGATCATGTCTGTCTGATTTAGCTTCCAGAGCTTCATTTACACATTTGATATTTTGCACAAGCTGAGGAGCCAGGATGAAAGAGAAGCTGGACTCAAAAATCTCTCCAATGCAGCTTAAAGTTAGGAGGAACTACCTGTGAGGGCAAGATACAATGCCTTTGTTTACATATAAGGAGCAATTTATAGGTGGGGGATATGATGAGACAATAAAGGGGGCAGAAGTTTTCCTCAGATATGTGATTGCCAACACCTCCTTATGTGACAACTGCTTACTAAACTTTGAGAACATCAGTTTATAGGTTTATGATGCTTGGATTCCAATACAGTAGAAGCTAGCTATACTGACCATAGAGCAGAATTCAGTTTAAGACAGGGAATCTTGGACCCTATATAAGGGGGTTTGTTTATTTGGCACATTTCCATGAATTCTGGGCAAGACTGTCCACCTGAAAAAAATGGGATCTCAGTGAAGGTTGTTTTGGGCATCCCCAGTCTCACCTTTGTGTGCCCTTCATTTACTTTTGTGGTAATCTCGTCAGTATATCAAGTATTCAATAAATACCTTTATTCTAGCTTGCTACTTCCTTTTATTAAAATGTGATTTCAGGGGAGAAAAGGTTCTGCTATTCATCATTTACACTATAGTGTAAATAAAATTGCAGTTTGAGTTTGTTTCTCAATAGACTTGATTTCACCTAAGACATTTTAGCCATCAGTCAGAAAGAGTGGGTGACATAAAAGTCAAAGCAATGCTTAGCTTTTAAATAAAGCTAGTCTAGACCCTGAGGTCAGCATCCTACTGGGAATGCATCAAATATTGCTATTAGCATATCAAGTAGTCTTTAATGAGTGTATCTTCAGAACTACTCTCTTTTCAAAACTTTCTTTTACTTTTTACCTGATCTGAATTTTAATTTTAAATTTAAAAAATAATTCATTTTCAAGGGAGACACACACACACACACGCATATACATATATATAGTTAACCTGTAAATTAATGAAACAATCAAGATAGGAGAAAATATGGTGTTTAATCATGGCAGAGGAACTATAGCTCTTGGTATCACAAAGCAAGATGCTAGGAATACCCAAAAATTGGAAGGGAAGACAGGGTTTTTATGGGGTAACAGAACAAAGCAAATTAAAAGACTGCTCTTGAGTTGAGTATAAGCTATTTAACTCTCAATAGAAACTACTTAATCTAAATGAACCCTTTTATATAATAACATGAAGTCCAGGGAGTAAGGTGGGGAATCATTGGGAAGGTATAGTTTGCTTGGGGAGAGGTCCATAAGTCAATCAAGAGTCTGGAATTGACAAAGATTGGTAAATCCCAGGCAATTCATTGTCCTGGAAATTATACATATATACAGACACACATGCACATACATACACATTACACTCATATATGTGTGTATGTGTTTGGTAATGTGCCCCAAATAATCTCAAGCATCTTTATAATATAAAAAGGATACAAAACAAAATAAATTTAAACCCACATACTTTTCACTTCCTCCTACACTCCTCACTGGGGTACATCATCCATTCATCTCACCAAAAGCAAAGCATTTACCTCATGCCTTTTGTGGAAGTTGGTGAGATTTGCACATACAATTCTTAACAATAATGCAATAGATAGGGACATAGTGCATCCATTCACCTAGGACAGCACTGAATTACAAATCCTAATGTATCCTAGTGCTCCCTGGCCTTTGTTTACTTAATATCTTTTGATTTGTCCTTAGCTCTAACTCAAGAAAGCTGGGGAAAAGAAGTATAAGAGGGTTAAGGGTGGGGGGCGGGGAGAAACAGTTTGGAGTTTGAAATAGCCCCTGAGGGTTGGAAGAAAAACCACAGTTTTTGCATTTCAAGCTCTAACTTAAGTTTACTTTTAAGGTAGAAGTTAGTTTTGAAATGAGAGGTTACAACCTATTAATACAATGTTGCATATTCAATCTGGTCATATGATCCATTCTGAACCCCTTTTAGGATATCTCTGGCTGTGGGGATTAGCTAAATTGGAGGGAATGAGATACATATATTATGCTTCTTTCACTCTTTCCTTTTCAAATCGAATTTTGCTGCTTGTAAGGATTTGACTGAGAAGTGCCAAGAGGAAATTATTTATCTGTGACTAAGGGGAAGATTATGTCTGAGAGGGAAGAAAGAAAAGAGGATTTAAAAATAGAGACAGGGCTTGTTGTTGGAGTAGCTGCAAGTTCTATCATGATCCTTTGTAATGGGCTATCTGAAGCCAGACATCTCCAGAAATCCCTGTGAGTGGTCGCATCACCAAGACCCCTAAAAGCACTAATTTCATGATTTTCCAGATCACATGCAATACCAAATTCCATAATGTAATGGGGGGAAATGGGGTAGGGGTTTGGGTTAGGGGTTGGGGTTCTTAGGAATTCCTCTTTAAAGAATTACACCCTCTTGCACACAAAAGTAGTTAGAATAAGGTGGTAGTTTATTTAGGGGCAAGGGAAGGGAAGGGAGGGGGGGAAGGGAAACCATGAAAGAAATCCTTGGACTTCTCATGGGGAGATAGGCACAAAGCATGTGGATCAGAGGTACCAATCTCCTTGAGCAGGAGACAGGCAGGTACTTTTACAGAGGACTGATGGGGGTGGACCATTTGCCTGTGGAAAGTTCCTTTAGTGAGGGAGGACCATCCCCCACTGGCAGTGACTGGAGGAATTGGGTGAGGGGTGGCTACGGGGGATTTCTCTTCAGGACACAAAGGCCGAAACCACACCCAAATTTATCTCCCCAGAGATAAGGGAGACTAGAATGGAGGGTGGGAGGTCCCAAAGCTAGCTCAGTCCAAACTGGTTCCGCTTATCTCTCTAGGGTATCTATCCTCTGGTTTAGTTTCTCCAGGAGAAGATTCCTTGATGTGCCCCAGAGAACTTCTGGGGTGCTCTGTACCCCATGACAATAACTTAACCTGAGCCACAATCTTATCTATAAAAATTCCATCTCCATCTATTGATGGGCTCTAAGCATCTGGGTCTAACCTATATCAACTATATGGTTTATGCCCATACCTTGATCTTCTCAAGGAAGGGACTTATACCTTGCCTTTCCTAGAACTTACTGCAGAATGAACTTTTATTGGTGCTTATTGCCAGTTAGTACATATTTGCTTTGTTATAATGCACTCTTTGTTCCTTTTGTCTATTTATGTCTTCATTATTACAAACTCTAATGCCTAGGGTTCACTTAAATATAGCAGACTTGCAAGAAGATGGGGTTGCCAGTGAATGGACTTGTTTCTGATTGGGAAAGTCCATAAATCTATATACCCTTTGACAATTAGTTGGTGTTCCCTGACAATAGTTGGAAAAAATGGAGAGAGAATTGATAAATATTTCAAAACTAGTTTAATATTCAGCAAGTTCATCTCTTTGAGTAGGTACAAACATTCAGGGTGAGGGTGGGACTCCACATGAAAAAAATCCTTTTTTTAAACTTTTTTCTTTTTTTTTTAGTGAGGCAATTGGGGTTAGGTGACTTGCCCAGGGTCACACAGCTAGTAAGTGTTATGTGTCTGAGGCTGGATTTGAACTCAGGTACACCTGACTCCTGGGGCGGTGCTCTATCCACTGTGCTATCTAGCTGCCCCTGAACTTTTTTTTAATAAACATTATATGTAACATGTCTATAATAGTCACTTTTAATAAGAAAATTCAATTAAAAGAAAAAAATGAAAGAAAGAAAGTGAAAAATAGCATGCCTCAATCTGTGGTCAATTAATATCCCTTCCTTCTCTGGAGGTGGATAATATGCTTCATCACTAGTGCTTTGGGATTGTCTTGGATCATTGTATTCCTGAGAATAGCTAAGTCATTCATGGTTCTTCACTTAATAATATTGCTGTTACTGTGTACAACATTCTTTTGCTTCTCTTCACTTCACTATACATCAGTTAATGTAAGTCTTTCCAGGTTTTCCTGAAATCATACTGCTTGTCATTTCTTATAGCACAATATCCCATTACAATCGTATACCATAGCTTGTTTAGCCATTCCCCAATTCATGGACATCCCTTGGATTTCTAATTCTTAGCCATCACAAATAAATTTTTGTATAAATAGGTCATTTTCTCTTTTTTAAATATCTTCCTGATATAAACCTACCAGTTTTATGAATGAACAGTTTTATAACTATTTGGGCATAGTTACAAATTGTTCTCCAGAATGGTTGGATAAGTTCACAATTCCCCAATAGTATATTATTGTCCCAGTTTTCCCACATCCCTTACAACATCTGATATTTTCATTTTTTGTCACATTAGCCACTCTGATAGGTGTGATAGGACCTCTAAGTTATTCAACTTGCATTTCTCTGATCAATAGTGATTTAGATCATTTTCCCATATGACTATAGATAACTTTGATTTCTTTGTTTGAAAACAGTCTGTTCTTTTGACCATTTATCAATTGGGGAATGACTTGTACTCTTATACTTTTGACTTAGTTCTCTATTTATTTAAGAAATAAGGCATTTATCAAAGATACTTTTTGCAAAAATTCTTTCTCTGTTTTCTGCTTTTTTATAATTTTGGTTACATTGCTTATATTTGTGCAAAACCTTTTTAAGTTTATACAATAAAAATATCTATTTATATTGCTCTCTATATCTTTTTTGGTCATATATTCTTCCCCACTCCAAAAATTTAACAGATAAACTTTTCCATGGTCTCTTAATTTGATTATGGTATCACCCCTTATGTCTAAATCATGCATTTTTACCTTATTTTGGTAGATGGTGTGAGATGTTGGTCTACACCTAGTTTCTGCTTTACTGTTTTCCATTTTTCCCAGCAGTTTTTGTGAAATGATGAGTTTTTGTTCCAAAAGCTTGATCTTTGGGTTTATCATATACTAGATTACATTTCATTCATTCATTCATGCTTATTATATTACACTGATCCACCACTCTATTCCTTAGCCAATACCAGATTACTTTTATAAATACCATTTTATAATAGATTTTAAGATCTGGTATGGCCAGACAAATTTCTTTTGTATCTTTTATATCCCTTTTTTGACAAGATTGGTTTAGTGACTATCAATAGCAACAAATGATTAAAAATGATTATATACTCTTCAAAATACATGGAAAATACTAACTTTCAATAAATATTAAGGAGCTTTAAAATATTTGTTTAATTTAGGAAGCATTCATTTATCTCTTTATGTATACCAGGCGCTGTTCTAGGCATTGGGAAAACAAATGAAAAGCTGTTTTTTTTTTTTTGAGCATTACATTTGTGTAGAAAAACAGTGTGCCATGATTAAATGAGGGTTAAAATGAAGAGTTTTAATTAATCATTTTCTGGACCTCAGCTGAGTCCCCGACTTCATTAGGCTACTCTGAGAAGAAAAGTGAAAACTACAATAAACTAGGATGCTAGGGGCAGCTAGGTGGCGCAGTGGATAGAGCACTGGCACTGGATTCAGGAGAACCTGAGTTCAAATCCAGCCTCAGACACTTAACACTCACTAGCTGTGTGACCCTGGGCAAGTCACTTAACCCTCATTGCCCCTCCAAAAAAAAAACACAAAAACAAACAAAAAAATAAACTAGGATGCTGGTAGCACTTTCTTTTTGTTTTAATACTATAGGTATTGATAATGATGTCCTGAGCTCGATACAGATTCAGCCAAATCTCTTTCATCTTCTTAAATTTCATATTTTCTCTGTTAAATCATTATGGATCTTCAGGATAATAACTTTGAGCACATGTAATTTTTCCTATGTTAAAAATTTAATTAAATTTGATAATGAAAAAATGGGTGTTGCAGTGAAAGGGACACCTCCCTTAGTTTCCTTGGATCTTATTTGGAAAGCAAGATGATTGGCCTACTTGACCTCTGATGTCCCCTCCATGTTATGATTCTATCATCCTAAGATTTGAATTTTACAGAAATTTGTTCTGGTTCTGGCTCCCCAGCCATTTCCACCTACCTTTCCCCTAAGCTTCTCACGTGGTTGGTCCCCTCAGGCTTATTAATTTCTGTGTGGTCATTCACAAAAGCATTAAATTTCAGACCTTTGAGAGTTGGAAGGGACCTCACCAACAATTTAGTCCAACTGACACCCCCAAAGCAATCCACACTGCAACGTATGTGACAATGAATAGTTGCTGTCTGTGAGGTGGCTAAAATCCTAGCTATAGTGTTTAAAAATCTAATGAGTGGTTGCTAATGAATTAGAAGCTTTAGCAAGAGTTTGGACTTTCAAACATTTATTAAGGAGCATAAGAATTTGGTGAGGAGAGAGAAAGAGTCCAAGGTGCCTACATTTATCTATCTCAGAGAGCCAGCATTTCTGCTCTACTGCTCACGAGGTCCTGGCGAAAAAGAAAGAAAAGAGAAAGAGCCTCACCCCTTCTTTGTCCCACAAGCCTCCTGGGAAAACCAGAAAACAGCCCATCCACACAAAAACAGCTCCAAGCTAATTGGCTGGTAGCTTTGATCAACAGTACCCATGAGCAAATGTCACTTCCTGATGCCAAGGAACTGACCTTCCAAGCCACATGGCTTGCCGCAGACTCCTTCTCCTCATGGCGGAGCTTTCCTATAGTATCTTTCCAGCAGGGGGGTGACACTCCAATTCTCACAACAAATAGAATTTTTTCACCTCCCATAATTATCTTGAGGATACCATGAGGTAATAATATATAAGCAAAATGCTCTAGAAAGCTTTAAAAAGATATATAAATGTAAGCTATCACTCACTAAACTGGCCTTTTAAAACTGACTGCCAAAATTTTTCTACAAATTTCCAAATATTAAATTTTTTTCTTTTGTGGGTCAAGAAGCAAAATTGAAGCTAATGTGTAAGGCATTTTTATAACAAGAGAAGGAAAAACAAATGTCCATAGTTTGTATTTATTAATAATATACTTTTTTGTAATATAGGTCTACTGACAAGAATGGAATTCTTTTGGGGTTAATTAATTAACCCTAAATCAAAATTGATTGCAGGTGTGCTTCTATTAATTCTCATCTGTACTAATATTTTACATATTTCATTGTGAAAATTGTCCTTTCATGTAGAAAGATATTGCTGATACCAATCTACAAGGACATGATGTAATTAAATATATTATTGGCCTAGAAAGTATTTGTAGAATTCTTGATATTTACCTTTTAGTATGTCATTGAACATTGCAGAATAATTACTCCAAAATAAAGGTTAAGTAGAAGTTCCTCAATTGCATAGTCAAATGAATTTTGAAATATGGACATTTCTTTAGCTCTTGCATTGAGTTTCAAAAAATAACTGCTGGAACTGTAGTTTGAACTCTGAAAATATATTTGCTGAAAATCTGTGTGGGAATGAATATCTCAATCTGTGTTTTAATTTGTGATAGCATAGGAATTATATAAAGCTGCTTGACATTACTTGTGGTTCAAACAATATTAGTTTTTGAATTGATTTTAAGGCACTATGAATTTTGCATGTAAGAGCTGTAAAGAATTAATTGTTATTTGAGGTTTTTATGACCCCATCTTTTGGCTAGAATTAAAAAAAAATATAAAACCTTGGTGCGCACTGGCCTGGGGTTCTGCAAACTGCACGGTGCTCCACCTACTGGTTGTAACTGTTGCCATGGCGCTGGCACCTCACATCATCACCACTCGCTGACGCTTATATGGACCTGGCAAAATTATAATGATTGGAAGCCTAGTGAGGGCACTCATGTGACTGTCAGAGAGGCCAGCCTGACAGCCTGACAGTATGTGGTCAGCCTGGGGTCTTCTGGGAAGAGCAGAGGTTGTCTGGCATTCAGCTTGAAGTTGGAAGGTGAAAGGATGCTGCTGTGTGTTCTCAGCTGATTCCTGGGTGGTGGTGTTGTTCAGGTTGTATAATTTCCCTTTCCCCATTTTATTTCCTTTCCCTTAATTCTACTGATCCTGTTTGTGTTTTTTAAGTTTTTTCTCGTTAAGTAAATCCTGCTCTGCTTTGAGGGAGGCTGTCTGTCTCCTTCCTTGCCCCAATATTGTGGAGAGCTGCTTAGCTAACACTTCCCAGTTAAACATTGGTTCCCACAGAGATATTATTTCATTGGAATTTTAGGCTGAATTAAAGAAAAATTATCAAGTATGCAGGAAAAACTAATTTCCAAAGACATTTAGTGAAAATTTGATAAGTTTTTGAGAGAGGATTTTCTTGTTCAGAAAAAAATAACTTGCCTCAGCAAACAAGAAAATTATAATGTTTTCTCTCTTCTTGTTTTTATGATATATATGCATTAGAACACACACACACAAAGAGTCATGGTGCATCAATACATGTGGCACTCTAAACACTGTCAAATTATAACTGACTTGCTATGATTCATTTTACAACAACCAGCAACGAGAAGTTATGAATGTGCTATATAAGGTTTCTGTCACAATTATTCAACTCTGCCTATTCTGAAAGCAGCTAGAGATATTATGTAAAAGCATCAACATATCCATATTGTAGTATAATGTTTTAAATGTAAAAACCATCATGGACAATAGAAAAATGGAAGACAGGTAATGTTGCTGATTCCTGGTCTAAGCAAATAGGAACTAAATAAATTTATTCTTCAAATGCTCTCTAGCTTATTTTTTATTTAATATTTTATTTTTGTACATGTAGGTCCTTTGTTCCCTTTTTAAAAAAAATCTCTTTGGGATACAAACCCAGTAGTGGCTTGGTCAAAGGGTATGCATGGTTTTATAGCCCTTTGGGCTCAGTTCTGAATTTCTCTACACAATGGCTGAATCATTTCACAACTCCACCAACAGTGCATTGGTGTCTCGATTTTCCTACCTCTCCTCCTTGTTATTTTCCCTTTTTGTCATATTAGCCAGTATGATTTGTGTAAGGGAAGAATTGTTTTAACTTGCATTTCCCTAATCAATAATGATTTAGAGCATTTTTTCATATGACTTTAGATAACTAACTAAAACAATTTTCAAATGTTTTTGGAGAAGTATCAGAACAAAATTAAATAAAACAAAAAGTTGTAGGGGACAGCCATAATTTATCTTGGACATCAAATTAAATAGAATCTTCTATTCCCAGTCAATTCAATCTAAACACATATACAGAGCCAGTGGAGTCAAATTTTCTATGGCTATCTTTTTTTCACCTGCTTTTGTAGAATATTAATGAAAAATACTTTTAGGAATTCATATGTAGGTAAATCAGTGTAGTCAGGGGAATAATCTAGAGCTGGATGTGGACAGTGGCAGAAGTTTCAGAAATTGGAACCCTCTCATGATGAAGAGAAATATTTTCTATTGAGCACAGAAAGGCATGCATCATAGAAAGTCATGTGATATCCTTTCACCACGCAAATATTTGTTTCACATGTGTTTTTCTCTGCTTTAAGTCTGATCCAATTCTGTCCAGAAATGTTAGTTTTGCAAGGGGGTGTATAACCTGATTTGTGGAGACTGTTTTAGACCAATTGTTCTAGCTATATCTTCTCAGTAAATTCGATTTGTAAAAGCTAATGGAGTTCAACGGATTGATAATGGGAAACACATTAGAATAAGTGACAATACTAGAAACTTTAGTTCCTTGGGGTTACCCTGTAGAAACCAGAGAACAGTACTGGTTTGTCTCCTTCTAGGAACCACATCTTTCAGTGTGAGTGGAATTTGGGAAAGTGAAAGTGAATCCATTATCCCTTTATTTATATCCCCACAGCCTAGCAAAGTGCCTGACATAGAAAGTGATTAATAAATGTTTATTGACTGACTGAAAACAACTATGGGAATGCATTTATGTTGACCCACACATATTTACCCCATACACATGACCACTTGAATGTCTTGGAGTCTTCTTCAACACATATACCAACTAGAACTCTTTTTCACCACTAGATCTGACCTTTCTCTATATCATATTGTCTTTTTTTTAGGGTACCACCATCATTTTAGTCAATCAGATCAACATCCTCAGGATTATTTATGATTATTGCTTGTCCTTTCCAACCTCTACCCCCCCCACACACAATGCAATCATTTACCTGGGTTTATTTATTGTATACTTCTATGATATTGTTAGTGTTCATCTCTATCCCCTCCTTTTAAATGCTATAGTCAAGATTCTAACTATAGCCCTCATCTATTTTTTTTTTATTGGAAGGCAATGAGGGGTTAAGTGACTTGCCCAGAGTCACACAGCTAGTAAGTGTCAAGTGTCTGAGGCCAGATTTGAACTCAGGTCCTCCTGAATTCAGGGCTGGTGCTTTATCCACTGTACCACCTAGCTGCCCCTTGCCCTCATCTATTAATTGAGTTTTATTATAACTTCCAAATTATTATTCTACCAGATACTTCTAGGTCCCATGCATCCTCCATACAGCTTTCAAAATAATATTCCTAAAGCTTATCTTTCAACAAGATGGTAGTTTGGGCTAACTAAAAATTATCAGCAACTTACTTTACTGCCCTGTAGGTTAGTGGCTGCTGAAATTATTTTGTCACTGTAACGTCTAATCACCAAGTGCTTTTGCTAATGTGCACCTTCTCCTATCTTTTCTCCTGTCCTCCCCTTAAAAGTAGCATACTTCATCTGTCTTTTAAGACTTTAATAATATTTTTGTCTAAGAAAAAGAAAGATGATTTTATACCTTTTATTATACCTGAAGACCTCTTAAGACATCACAAAAGCTAAGAGGAGACAGAATTCCTGATATGAAGTGTAAATGAGTTAAGCAATCCAGCCCATCAGATAACTGGATAAGGAGTACAATATTGGAAAATCACAGGCTCTTACTCGATCGTGCTTTGGCTGTACATTTCTGACTACCATTAAGGTCAAAAGGAACAGCTAATCTATATAAGTATTTCTTTATTTGTGTTTAAATGTGGCCACCTAGAAATTAATCTTTCCTCTGTCCTTGGCTGAAGTCAGGTCACTGTGCATTCAACTTGAGTGTATGTTGAAAGGTGTGAGAATCCCCCTTAGAGAAAGTTTTTCTTCTTCAGATAGATTTATTCCACTCCCATGGAAAGCATATCAAGAAGGTAAAAACAGAATCAACAACACAGTAGGATATGCCCAGTATACCATCCACAGTCATATGGAATGGAGGATTTCTTTTTTCCAGACTATGCTCAGAGTGCTGACCAGCATTCATGAAGTGATCATCCTTCTAACATCCTTTGAAGACAGCCTTTTGAATATCTTTTGTAGCTTGTGGCTCATGTGCATTAAGCAAACCACCAGGGTTAGATGCTGTATGTGCTGGCTAAAATGTAATTTCTTTCCAGAAGTACACTTGCTCAGGCTACGTGGAAATGGGTGGGATAGGCCTAATATTCTATATAATATATAAATTAATTTAGACAAATACTAATATGTTAGGACATGCTTAATATGTGTTTTTCCTTCCTACCCTCAACCCCTACCTCTCTAGATACGGAACCTTTCTAAGAGAATTGTATTTTTCTATTAATCTAGTCTAGGAACTTGAATCATGTTTTCCTCAAAGTCTGAATAAAAAAATCAAAAGCAAAATAATGGATTCTTATCAAATTAGAGTATGTTTTCACATATGAAGTAATTTGAAAATGACTGCCTAAATGCAGTTTTATAGCCAAGAAACACATGGAAATAGAATAAATAAGCTCCTTACTAGAAATAACCAGTGGTTTGACTGAAGTAAAGCTTAATCCTCTCCAAAAACAATTAACTCAAAACAAAACAAAATTATGACTATTTACATTTTTTCATAAGAATTAATTTTTTAGTTTATTTACTTCTATAAAAGGAGAAAACAAACAAATATTATATTAGCCTATTGTTTCTACATTGCATTAACATGACCCTGATGAGTACTGAGAAAGGACATAAAAATGTGTTTAACAGATTTGGTATAGTTTGAATGAGTACTCTGGGATGACAAGGCTATGGTGAGAAATTGTTGTGGCTTTTCTATATTGATTTTTGTGTTGAAATGCTCTTTCAAATAACTTTTGCTTAGGAGTAGTAGACTAAAGTCAATTTCATATGTCCAGGAGATCTTGGAATTGTAATCTTGATGGGGACACTCAGAACCCTAACACTTCCAATATCTGATTTTGCATTTTGAAAAAAAATCCAATAAATTTCACAGGTACAAAATGTGGTGAGTGGGAGGTGACTAGACAGCAAATTGACTGAAAAAGGATGAATGCTTTGGTGAAATCTAAACTCAATAAATCCACAGTATGTATGGCCACCAAAAAAAAAAAAGTCACCTGATCTGAGGCTTAATTGAGAAAATATTAGACATTTTAAGATCAAATCATTCTCTAAAGTCTCCAGTGCCGGAGTGACTTCAATGAAAAAGAACACTTCTGGCTTTCTATGTGACATCTTAAAAATGTTAAGAAAAATGGAAAAAATATTGCAGCATTACATATTGCATACTTCTGCATTATGAAAAGTAATTTTATTTGATGGAAATTATGGCAAGTTTAAACACAATGCATAACAGTTCTTTTGACCCACCACATGTCAATATCTTTGAGATAATATAAAAAAATATAGAGCCAAGTTTTTGGTGAAACCAAGATCAATCAACATCTATTGAGGAGTCTAGCAAAAGTATATAATTTCCCCAAATTATTTCTGGTATATGGTAAAGATATTTTTCTAGCACTTTCAAAAAAGGACCTCAGAATCATTTTGGCTGAAATCATATCACATAATTTTTTTTTATTTGTTTGCTTATGATTACATTTTGTTTCCAATTAGGATTCTCCAGTACCAAGAAAGTACAAACAAAATGCCTGAGAAAGTTATGTGTTATGCTAATTGGCTCAGGAATACATCACAAAACAAATGTGATTATTCACTAAATACATCACCCAAATCATAGTGCACAAAGATGGTAGAGATTGGAAGAGATATTGTTAGATATTTAAGTGGGTTGCCAATTCCAGCATGGTGACACAAGCAGAAAATACACTATAAAGAGCCAAAGTGGCTAAATTAACTTATACTCCCTCTATATGAGGAAAAATAAAGGATGAGGAGGGAGGCATGAAAATTTGGAAAGAAATGTTTAAATCACAAGTACTATGCATGGTATGTATAAATTAGAATGTCAACCACCAATGAAGAACAAAAGCTGGTAGACATTCATTAATTCCTTCAATAAGCATTTATTAGTTATTGTAAAAAGGTATTAGGGAAATAATGATAAATGAATCAATCCCTGGTTCTCTATGAACTCTTACTTTCAAATGCAACCACATCTAGTCAGCAGGGAAGGATATGACAACTCATGTTGTCTTCAGAAATCCTCCAACTTAAAGGAGTCCAATTTCACATAGTACTTTTTATGTCTTTAGATAACAAAAAAGCTACATCAAAGGAAGCAGGATTCAATTAAGCCCCAGGAACAACATTGTTTCCTTTAAGGGAAAGCTAATACTTATGGTCAAGTTGGCACTGGTCCCACCATGCTGACATAATCACAACGTATTGCTTCGGTGCAAGGTTTTTAAATGTTATGTTAATTGTTTTGTGGGGCAATGAGGGTTAAGTGACTTGCCCAGGGTCACACAGCTAGTAAGTGTCAAGGGTCTGATGGATTTGAACTCAGGTCCTCCTGAATCCAGGGCTGGTGCTTTATCCACTGTGCCACCTAGCTGCCCCCTAAATGTCATATTCTTTAGCACACTCAAATGCCCCAAATCTGTAACTATAAAAAAGTTGAATTAAGGGAGGGTCATTCTTTTTTTTTGGTGAGGCAATTGGGGTAAGTAACTTGCCCAGGATCACACAGCCAGTAAGTGTTAAGTGTTTGAGACTGGATTTGAACTCAGGTCCTCCCGACTCCAGGGCTGGTGCTCTATCCACTGCACCATATAGCTGCCCCAAGGTTGTTCTCTTATAAAATGATTCATCATTTTTCAGGAAGATTCTAGTAATTCCAAACTCTCCTAATGTATTTGAAATAAATTTAGAAAAAAAATAAAATCTGTGTGCAAATTAGTAATAAAATACATTTATATTACTTTATTAAAAAAAAATTAAGAGCTATTTGGGTTTTTCAGCCTAGCTTTCTAGGAGCCCAATCTCATTCTTTTGATGGGTCTACTAGACTTGACATTAAATAGTGTGAGTAGCCAAACTGAAAGGAAAAGAAACTTATTGATGACCTAAGGGACAATGACTCTGGAAGCAGCTCCATCACCCTTCCCACTTACTAGTGTACAGATTCAGTTTATATAGGTTTTCGAACCCACTTTGAGTACATGGCTAATGAACACAATGTGTTATAGTTCTTTTTTTTTTTTTTTTTTTTTTAGTGAGGCAATTGGGGTTAAGTGACTTGCCCAGGGTCACACTGCTAGAAAGTGTTAAGTATTTGAGGCTGAATTTGAACTCAGGTACTCCTGACTCCAGGGCCGGTGCTCTATCCACTGTGCCACCTAGCTGCCCCCTATGGTTCTAACACACAAAGAAAAATTACTATTTAATTTCTTGTAATGGGAGTATGATCAGTTTGTTATATAACCAGCTTGTTTAAACAGACTGCAGTGTGGCTGGAAAATCTTATATGTTTAGTCATACTTTTCTAAAATTGTATGTCTTTTTCTAAAGAGTCAGGAAAACCTGGGTTCATGTTTTGACTCTGACTTATACTCATCTTTGACCTTAGACATATCATTTTATTCCTTCCCACAATTATTCCATACATCTCTTTAAGAGTATTGAGTTCCAAATGAGTTGTTAATTTGCCTTGGAAGAGAAAATTCCTAATTAAAGAAGTCACAGCACTCTGATGATATTACATTTGAGAAAAAGGAAGAAGAAGAAGAAGAAGAAGAAGAAGAAGAAGAAGAAGAAGAAGAAGAAGAAGAAGAAGGAGAAGAAGGAGAAGAAGGAAAAGAACAAGAACAAGAACGTGAAGAACAAGAAGAAGAAGAAGAAGAAAAAGAAGAAGAAGAAGCAGAAGAAGAAGAAGAAGAACAACAACAACAACAACAACAACAACAACAACAACAACAACAAGGAGAAGGAGAAGGAGAAGATGAGGACAAGGAGGATGAGCAGGATGAGGAAGAGGAGAAAAAGGAGAAGACTGGGCAAGTTACTTAACCCTCATTGCCCTACCAAAAAAAAAAAAAAGAGGAGGAGGAATATACATAATTAAAATGGGAGGATCAATTAAAGCATGATTTCTGAAAAAGAGAGAAACCATGACATCATAGTCAGAATGGGTCATTATTACATTGGGAAAAACACTGGACTGGGAATTAGTAGGCCCAAGGATTAGTTCCAATGCTGCCATTAACTACTTCTGCAGTTTTTAAGGGATTATTTGATATCACTAAGCCTTAGTTATTGCATTTATAAGATAAAAAGTTTGGATTAAATTATCAAAATCTAAGCATTCCATTAGTCACACCCAGTTTAATGCCAATAGTATAAAAAAAGAAAATGACAAGTGTAGCAATTATAGAATAGGCACATTAACACCCTATTGATGGAATTATAAATAGGTGCAATCATTATGGAAAGCTTTCTGTAATAATGCACAAAAAATGGGGCTGCTAGGTGGTGCAGTGGATAGAGCCCCAGCCCTGGATTCAGGAGGACCTGAGTTCAAATGTGGCCTCAGACACTTAAGACTTACTAGCTGTGTGACACTGGGCAATTCACTTAACCCCAGTTGCCTAAAAAAAAAGGTTAGGGGGCAGCTAGGTGGCACAGTGGATAGAGCACCGGCCTTGGAGTCAGGAGTACCTGAGTTCAAATCCGGCCTCAGACACTTAACACTTACTAGCCATGTGACTCTGGCCAAGTCACTTAACCCCCATTGCCTCACTAAAAAAAAATAATAATAATAATAATATGCAAAAAAGTTACTAAACAATGCATGCCCTTTGACTCAGCTATGCTAGATATAGTCCTATACAAAAAAAAATTAAAAGAGGGAAAAACTCTATGTTTACAAAAATATTAATAAGCAGCTCTTTTTCTCATGGCAAAAAGCTAAAAACTAAAGGGAGTGGCTGAACAAAATGTGGCATATGAATAAAATGCAAAACTATTATGTGGTAACAAATGAACAGATGATTTCATGGAGATAAGGAAACATTTATATGAACTGATGCATAGTGCAAAAATCCCCCCCAAAAAACATAACCAGAAACTTAGCTCTGTGATGTCAATATTATAAAAATGAATGATTTTGAGAACTTTTATGAACTGATGAAAAATAAAATTGGCAGAAATAATAGAATAATTTATATAACAACAAAAATAATTTAAAGGCAAATAACTTTGAAAGCTATAAGAACTATGATCAATGCATGACTATAACTTCAGAGGATCTATGTTTAAACATGCTATCTACCTTTTGACCAAAAAGTGATGGATTCAGAATACAGAATCACACATACACACACACACACACATTCAAACAGTCACGCATGCAAATGAGGGATTTTGTTTTGCTTGACCATGTATATGCTACAAATATTTTTTTCTTTTTTTTCCAATTAGTCTTTTAATCTAGCTAGTTATAGGAACAGGTCTTCCAGAATTGTGGAATCAATAAATCAGAATTCCAGCACAGGGCACTAAATTACTGTGTTGTCTAGCTTGTCAAATAAAGAAAAGACTCTTCAATAATATTTAGTAAGCAAACAACCAATCAATTAACAAATATTTGCTCAACAGTTACTCTTTCCAAGACACTGTATGATTCTAGGTACTATATAAATGGTAGAAAGCAACACAGAGTTAGAGAGGGACTTAGAATTTAACTAGCCAAATTCCATCCAATACAGGAATTTCCTTTTCAATATCCTTAACCAAAAAAATCATTCAGCCTCTAATTGAATAATTTTACAGAGTAAACTCACTGCCTCAAAAAGCAATCTATTCAATTAATGAAGAGTTCTAATTGTTTTTAACAAGTGTATTTTATTTATTTCTAAGTACATATAAAAACAATTTTAACATTTAAAAAAATTTTGAATTCTAAGTTATCTCACTCCTTCCCACCTCTCCCCCTTCATCGAGAAAGCAATCAATTTGATAGAAATTATTTATGTGTAGTCATGCAAAACATATTTTTATACTGGTAATTTTGTGAAAGGAAAAACAGACCAAAAAGCCCCCCAAAAAAGGTAAAAAAAAAAAAAAAAGTATACTTCAATTTGCATTCTGACTCCAGGTGGACAAAATTTTTTCCCCAGAAGTCCTTTAAAATTATCTTGGATTACTTTATTGCTGAGAAAAGCTAAGTCATTCCACAGTTCTTCATCATTCAATATTGCTGTTACTGTGTACAACATTATCCTAGTTCTGCTCACTTCACTTTGTATCTTTTCATATATACTGCTTGTAATTTCTTATAGCACGATAGTATTGCATTACAATCATATAGCACAACTTGTTCAGCCATTCCCCTGATAACTACAAATTTACTGAGAAGTGATTGCCCACCCAATTCCCCCTTCCCAGGCAAATGAATTGCCTGGGGCTAACCAATCTTTGTCATTTTCAGACTTTTGGTTGACTTATGGATCTCCCCCAAGAAAACTATCCTCTCCCAATAATTCCCCATCTGGACTTTGTTATTATGTAAAGGGATACACCTACATTATGTAGTTTCTATTTAGAGTTAGTAGCATCTATACTTAACTCAGGAGCAGTTCTATTGTTTCTTTTGTTAAAGATTCATTTGCATCAAGTAGTCGTATGTGACTCTGGAGCAATCTTTTGGTTCCCTTCTGTTCTGTTACCCCATAAAAACCATGTCCTCAGTTCCCATCTTTGGGTATTCCTAGATTCTGAGCTTTGCAATACCCCAAGCTATAGTTCCTCTGACTTGATTAAAGACCTTATTTCTCCTATATTGTTTCCTTAATTTACAGGTTAACACTCTAATTGATGGGCATCCCTTCAATTTCCAAGTCTTTGACACTACAATTAAAAAGTTGTTACAATTTTTTTGTACATATAAGTCCTTTTCTTTTATCTTCTTTGGGACTTAGTAGTGGTATTGCTGGGTCTAGGGGTATACACAGATTTATTGTCCAGAAATTGCTCTCCAAAATAGTTGAATCAGTTCACAACTCTACCAGCACTGCATTAGAGTCTCAATCTTTCCACATCTCCTCCTATGTTTATCAATTTCCTTTTCTATGATATTAGCAAATCTGTGTAAGGTGGTATGCCAGTTGTTTTAATTTGCATTTTGCTACTCTATAGTGATTTATAGTATTTTGTATATCACACCTTATGTCTAAGTCACGTATCAATTTTGATTTTATCTTGGTATATGATGTGGGATTTTTGTTTAGGTCTTGTTTCTACCAAACTGCTTTCCAGTTTTCCCAGCAAGAAGTTCTAATTGTTAAAGATTTTGTATACTTAGGCAAAATCTGCCTCCTGGTACTTTGTCATACTAGTCCTAGGTCTGTTTTTTTTATTTTTTAAATTTTTAAATTTTATTTATTTATTTATTCATTGGGGGGGGGGGGGCGAGGCAATTGGGGTTAAGTGACTTGCCCAGAATCACAGAGCTAGTAAGTGTTAAGTGTCTGAGGCCGGATTTTAACTCAGGTCCTCCTAAATTCAGGGCCAGTGCTCTATCCACTGTGCCACCTAGCTGCCCCCAGGTCTATTTTTTTACAATATACTTTTCTAATTTTGCAGAGGTGCCTGTCTCCGCTGGAGGAGGTCAGTTGGCTGAGGCCACGTTACGGCCACGCTGTGGCTGTGCTCTCCCAATGGGCAGAGGCCTGGCTGACCTTCCCGTGATTGGCTCGAAAGAGCTGATTACACCTGCATTCCGGCCCAGCCCCTAACGATTAAATTGGCCGGTCATGCTCAGTGTGCTCGCGCTTGGGCGTTGGAGAGATCTGATGGAGGCCTCCCTGGAGCCCGCCCCGGCCTCCGCCCACCGATGCCTTATCCTCCTGCTCCTGCTCCTCATCTTGCTCTCTGGCTGCTCAGCGGATCCCTGCACTGATCCTGTGATTACTCCTTCCTACTACACCACCTCGGATGCAGTCATTTCCACTGAGACTGTTTTCATCGTTGAGATCTCTTTGATGTGCAAGAATGGGGCACAGAACGTAGCCCTCTATGCTGATGTTAATGGAAAGCGGTTTCCAGTGACACGTGGCCAGGATATCGGACGTTATCAGGTATCCTGGAGCTTGGAACATAAGAATGCCCATTCTGGAACCTATGAAGTCAAATTCTTTGATGAAGAATCCTACAGTCTTCTGAGAAAGGCCCAGAGAAACAATGAAGATATTTCAGCCATTAGACCCTTGTTCACAGTCAGTGTGGATCACCGGGGGTGCCTGGAATGGGCCATGGGTCTCTACTGAGGTACTGGCGGCAATTATCGGCATGGTGATCTATTACATGGCCTTCAGTGCCAAAAGCAACATTCAGGCCTGAGCCATATGAATCGAGTTTCCTTGCACAGACTTTGTCTTCATGCAAAATAAAATGCTTTGTTAATAGAGAAAAAAATACTTTTCTGTGCCCTTTCCCCTCCTTTCTTCTATTTTTGTGAGCCATACAATATGTGTTACCCTATCTACATGACAGTCATGCCAACATTTGAAGATGATTTATATTATATATGTATGTATGTATATGTATACATATGTCTCTCTGTGTGTGTGTGTATATATATATATATATATATATATATATATATATATATATATATATTTATTTTTTTCTATGACAAACTTTTCCAGCTCTTTCAAGCATTCTTTACATGTGCTATTCCCCTACTCAAGCAGCACCTTAAAATCAGATCATCTGTTCACAGAATCCTAGTGCTAGAAGAGAAAACAGAGATTCCAGAAGTTAATCCAATGCCCTCATTTTATGGTTGAGGAAATAAAGGCCTACAAGGGTTGGGGTCAGTACTTGAATTCAGGTTTTCTAAATATTAAAGGAATTCAATGTATTAACGATACTGCCCAAACACTCTAACTTTCCACTTCCTCAATTTACTCATTTCAATCCCCCATTCTTCCACCTGTCTTCAATTTCTTCCTGTCTACTAGCTTCTCCTACAAGCTTTTAACATACCCATGTCTTTTCCATATTAAAAACAAAAACACCTTAGGGGCAGCTAGGTGGTTCAATGGATAGAGCACTGGCCCTGGATTCAGGGGGACTGAGTTCAAATCCAGCCTCAGACACTTAACACTTACTAGCTGTGTGACTCTGGGCAAGTCACTTAACCCCAATTGCCTCACCAAAAAACAAAACAATACAAAAAAAAACCCCACATCAATGATTAAATTGCCAAATCCAATCTCCTTTTCTCAATCCTTATCTTTCTTAATTCTCTACAGCCTTTGATAGTTAATGATTATTCACTATTCTTTAACAGTTTCATCTCTTAGGTTTTCATGACATAACTATCTTGAGTCTCTTCTTACCTGTCTGACCATTCTTCAGTTTCCTTTACTGGAACTTTATCATAGTCATGGCCCACTAACTAAGGGTGTCCCACAGGATTTTGGCTTGAACCTGCTCTGTTCATTCTATTTTGCTTCCATTTAATCCCATGGATTCAATTATTTCTATGCCAAAGAATCTTAGATTTACTTTTCCAACTCTAGACTCTCTACTGACCTCCAGTCACACATTTTAACTGTCTATTGAAATATCAATGTGGATGTCCAAAAGAAATCTCAACCTGGTCAAATTGAATTCATTATATTCTCCCCAAACTTCTTTCCTCTTAGAAACTTACCTAGTAGAGTTGAAGGTACCACAATCCTTCAGAGTTACTCAGTTCCAAAATTGTGGAGTTATCATTCATTTCTCATTTTCTCTTACACCCTTGTTTCAATCCATTTCCAGATTTTCTAGATTTTTAACTTTGCAAAATTTCTTGTATAAACCTCTGACTCTTCTCTAACACTGCCTCCACCCTGGTGCAGGATTTTGTCAATTAATCCGGGAGTATTGTGGTAGCGTCCTGGTTGATCTCTTTGCCCCAAGTTTCTTTCCACTCTAATACATTCTCTATTAAGCAGTCAAATTGATCTTCCTAAAGCATAGGTCTGATCATGTCACCCCTGTACTCCAAAAACTCCAGTGACTTTCTGTTGCCTCCAGAATTAAATAAAATCCTATTTGGCTTTCAAAACTCTTCATACCCTCCTTATCATTCCAGTCTCCTTACAATTTATTCAGTCCAAAAATACTTCACACTAGACACACTGGACTCCACACTGCTCTTCATAGAAAACTATATATTCCCAAATATAGGCATTTACATGGATTACACTCCATTCCTAGAAAGCTATCCTCACTTCATCTCTGCCTCTTTGTTTTCTTTAAGTACCATCTAAGATCTCACCTTCTGGAGGAAGTATTCCCTACCTGCCCCTACATGTTAGAGCCTTCCATTTGATATTATATCGATTGATACTGTATATGCTTTTTTTTCTTTTCAAATAGTTTGTTTATATTTTGTTTTTCCCATTTAGATTGAGCTTGAGAGGAGGGACCAGGCTATTTTGATTTGTTTTTTAACCTTTTCTTCTATACTTAATTATTAACACCAAGCATGGCACATAGTAAGTGCTGATGAATGATTATGTACTAGCTGATTGATTCTAAATTCAGTCTTCCTTGTAGTGTGCCATGTTGTTGTGCCCAGTCTTAGTTGAAACTTTCCTGTCCTAGATCCTCTTTTTCTACCTAACCTCCCAAAATGATATGTATTATAGAATTTTTAGTGTACCTTCTTGAAGGCAAAGCCCTACATCCCCACCACAATTTTTTTTCTTTTTTTTTTTCTTTTTTTTTTGGTGAGGCAATTGGGGTTAAGTGACTTGCCCAGGTTCACACAGCTGTTAAGGGTCAAGTGTCTGAGGCTGAAACTGAACTCAGGTCCTCCTGACTCCAGGGCTGGTGCTTTATCCACTTCACCACCTAGAAACCCTGTTTTTGTTTTGTTGTTTGTTTGTTTGTTTTTCTGTCTCATGTTGCTTGTGAGAACTTCAGCTCCTGGGTGAGGTCAATGAGGGAGATACCTAGAGGAAGGAGGATTTTTAAATAATTCTTGGGTACACTGCACAAACAACTGCCTATTTCATCTAAGGGTAAATCTAGCCATAGTAATCAGTGGTACAATCACCCCCTAGAGGGGCTCAATGAATACTTATTAATGTAAATTGACTACATTTTCATCTCCATCCTCCCTGGAAGTATTTTTTGATATATTTGAAAGTATTTATTAAGCTATAAATGCATGTCATATGTCATGTTCTTTCAATTCCTCATCAAGTATTCTCTCTATAATAGACTGTTGCAGAGGAACAACCATTTTATTGACAATTTAATCTCATGTTCTATTGACCTTTTGCTCATAGCGAAGGGAAAGGGATATCTATTCATATCTAAAATTCTTTTCTGGAGAATGTTTATAACCAAAGAAATCAACATATGTGCTAGATGTAGTTTAGACATTTTTTTCCTCTGGAGGGCCAGAAGTCATTTTTAGACAGTCCCTCCTGGTAGAATCCCCTGCCTGTCATTGTTGAAATAAGCCTGAACTTACTGACCTCACAGACAGTAAACTAAGCCAGCTTTTCTGAAAATATTTAATGGTTTGAATTTTTATATATATCAATGAGAGGTGCTTCTCTGATTTTATACATTTTCTCTAGATTTGTAAGTCTTTGAATCTGTGGCCTGAGGTGATTTCAACAGTGTGCTGTTATAATCATATAAGCAAACCAAAATGATATTGAGAAAATACAATGCAAATGCCTTAGCGAAGATATTATGGTGTGTATGTATGTGTATATATATGTGTGTGTGTGTTTTGTGTGGAGATACATATATATATATATAAATATATATATATATATATAAAATATATATATATATATATATATATATATATATAGAGAGAGAGAGAGAGAGAGAGGAGAGAGAGAGAGAGGAGAGAGAGAGACATAAATACCTACATATAAAATGTGTGTGTAAGGTAGCTGGTAAGATATCTGTTATTTACAATATTGGGGTATCCAGCTGTTTTTAACCAAATTATTGGGGACCAGACTGGGTTTTCTAAAAAATACTTATAAATTAATGGATATTCCACATTTTAGGCAGTCAGCATTTATTATTAAAGTATTTAAATGTTTATTACATAATTGACTGCATGGCATTTAAGACAAGCATAAAAACTCCTATCGCCATATTGTCTCTAAGAGAGTACATGACCTCAAGCAGAGTTCAGAAGCCCTATGTTACCTACTCTGGTCTAAGAGAAGAGTACTCACCAATTGACTGTGGATCAGATCAAAGTGATTTCCAAGAGTGTGGGCTGGCCAGGAGCCTCCTGCATTCGGACATTTATTCTCTTTTGATAGAGGTGTGTTGTTACACACTGATAAAGCTAATCGTTCAACTCATTCAATTCCATTGATTTATGACTTGAGGGTTGGTCCATATTAAAATGAAACTCTGTGATGATGACATCAGGTTCTAAAGGAAGAATGATGCTGAGGAGAAAGGGTGCATTCAGATATGTGTGGTTTTAATCCCCTTAGTTCATTGGTCTAGACACAAAGAGTCTTATCTCCATTCCTTGGAATCACCTTGACCTCTGAAGTTGGTAGAGAGAAACCTGACTAAGACTGGGTCCCTGTATCCCTTCAAGAAATTCATTATTAATAATTATTTTCTCACAGGTAAGTAGTCAGGCAGGTGGTACAGTGGGATAAAATGGTGGTCTTGGATTCAGGAAGCTATGAATTCAGAACCAGTCTCAGATGCTATCTAGCTATGTGACCCTGGGCAATACACTGAACTTCTGTTTGCCCCATTTTTCTCAACTGTAAAATGGGAATGATAAAAGCCCCAGCCTCCTAGGGTTATGTAAGGATCAAATGGAAAAAAATAAAGCACAGAGCATGGCATATAGTAGGTGTTACATAAAATGTTTATATCCCTTCCCCCTACCCAACAAAATATTTTGAGTGGCTTATATGATTCCTAGCATTGTGCAGTGACATCCTAGTCCCCTGAAATTTCCTGCAAAAAAAAAATTCTCTTCTTACTCCTTCCCCTACTCCTTTTTTTTTCCTCAGGGAAATGAGGTTAAATGACTCTATCCCAGCTAGTAAGTGTCAAGTGTCTGAAGCTGCATTTGAATTCAGGTCCTCCTGATCCAAGGCCTGTGCTTTATTCACTGTGCCACCTAGCTGACCCTCCCTACTCCATTTATTATAGGCACGACTTCCTCACCTCTTCCTGTTAGAATTCCTAGCTTCATTCAAGGCTCAGTTGAAGTTTACCCTCCTCTGGGAATCATTTGACTCCTTGCTCCTCCTCTCACACACCCCCAGTTTTAATTCTTTTTCACTCTTAAAACTGTCTCTTTCTTTAGTTGCTTGATATATGTTATATCTCCCAGTGGAAATGTAAGTTCTTAATATATTGATTGATTTGATGTGTATGTGTGTGCATGTGTATGTGTGAATTCCCTAGAGTATAACATGGCTCATTACCCATAGTGCATGCCTTCATAAATTCCTATTTCTGTCATGTTGTGAAATCCTTACCTCCCTGCTCCAATCTGTCCCCTCCACTCAGTCACCAAAGAAATACTTCCAGTGCAGGGGTCTGACCTCATCAGTCTCCTGCTCAAAAAGTTCTAGGTTCTAGTGGCTCCCCATTTACTTTAGGAGAAAACAGACAAGGCTTCTCTTTTGCATTTAAACCTATGCAAAATCTGACTTGACCTACTCTTTTTGGACATTTCACAATGCTTCTTATCACATACACTATGGTCTCTAGCAAACTTGTTTATTTTGATATTGTCTGTGTCTCTGATGTAACTGTTTTCTCTCTTTAATATCCATCTCTTCTCATAGGGTGTTCACATGTTTGAAATATACCCAATCTCACCACTGCCTTTTCAAAACTCCTAACTCTCTTCAGTGTTAAGCTCAAAGTGAAACTTTCTACATTAGGCCTTTCCTGATTCTTCGCCATCACTCCACAACCTAGCTAGTAGTGCCTCTCAAAAGAAAAAGACATATATTTTGCCTGAGATGTATCTTGTATTTCCCCTTTTAGCTATATCTGGGGCAGCAAATTCTTTGAAACAAGGGGTTCAGCCATGTCCATGAAATGCCATACACAAACTAAGTAACCTATTGCAGTGGAAAAAGAAAAAGGACTTTGAGGGAGAGACAGGAGGCAATTTGTGCCAGGCAAGTCAAACATCCCCACCATTTTGGCTAGCATCTTCCCTCAGACCCTGATGGAGACAGGCCAGGCCCTGAGGCCCAAAGAGCCTTGATTATAACAATTCTTCTAGCCCACTACCCTTACCTTAAGAAGCAATGCCCATGAATATGCAGTCTGACAACAGCTCTTGAAGGAGCTATAGCCACAGCATTATAAGACCAAGAAAGGAAGTTTCTTGCCACCAAATTCCTTGACATTGACAAATTGTTCAACATCCTAAAATTATATGATTTTATCAGAGGAAATGACACTAAAGAAGCATTTGACATCTGCTTTACAACTGCACCCTAAGAATCACAGCACTTTTCCATCTAATTTGCAGCTTTACATTTAATTGATAAATAAAATTTTATTTACTTCATTCAGTCAGTAAGTCATTCATTCCCATTCCTTGCCTTTTCCTCTCCCCCTCCCTCCAAGCTGTGTTTGGCACAGTCTCATAGGGATGTTGGGAAACAGTGATCTTAAAGTGAATAGATAATCCATAATACCTTTGGCTTTCCCCACAGGAGATGAATAAAGGATGGGAAATATATGAGACAAAAAACTGTCAACGTCTCCCTTCCTATGTCAAGCTTAGGCAATAGTATGGATTTCATACAGTTCATAGTTCAGGCTCAGATCATCCTTATCACACCTAAATCAGAAAACATGGAATCTTCACATCCACTCATACAAGCTTGACACCTGACAGTTCTCTGCGATTCCTCTTATTCTCTTTTTGCTTGCAATGGCTCCCTGCTTCTTCTCCCCCAAAACTCACTTTAACTCCAGTGGGTCTGGGTCAGTTATAGAACTTGGGAATCTTGGTAACCTTGTCCCAAGTCTCTTTATCTTCTGTGAGCATGACCAAAGATAATTTATATTCACTAGGTGTTAGACCCCAGGCAAGTAACTTGGCCTAGTTGAGCATCATTTTCATCATTTATAGAATAGGAATAAAAATAAAATAGAGGTTATTATGAAGAGCAATTGAAATAATGTATGCAAAGCACTTTGCAAAGATTCAAGTACTTTAGGAGCATTGAAAATGATAACCCTAGAAGATTCTAAAGATTTTTTCCTTGAAAAATGTGCTTATGGATTATTAACTAATACTGTCCATAATGCAGAAATGAGACTATATTTATTACAAATAAGCCTAGAATAACTTCCTATTGCTTTTCCTTTCTTTTTCCTCTAATTTTAGAATGATATCCCTCAGCAAGGCCTTCTGGCCTTAACATATTCAGTATAATCATAACTGAACTTTAATTGAACTATTTCATCAGGCAGGGCAAAATATATGGCATCAGTTAATTAGTGCTAGAAGGATATACAGAGGAGCGAAATTGTTTTATTGCTCACTTCTGAATTACCCCTTAGCTGTTATAGTATATCTACTTCTGAATTTCTTATTCACCTTCCCTCCTGCCAAAATTCTCACATGTTTTAAAACACTAATAGATCCTGGAGTCTGTGCTAGAGCCAGGACCTGAACTTGGCTGGTTAGACTAGTTACAAGACTAGAATCATCTTACAAGGTATGATCTAGTATTTGAAAATAACATAAATTGTCCATAATGGAGTACAAGTAACATATGGGAAAATTGAAAATCTGACATCAAGGATTGTTATTGGTAAGTTCTTCACTCGGCCTGCTCTCTTTCCTTCTCCCTTCTGATGCTTACACTTCCCCCCATAACTACTAGTGACTTCAAGGATGCTTGTTTGCATGGGCTGTCTTCCATCTGGAAATGTGCTCCCTCTTCAATTCTGTATCTCACAATTTCTAGTTCCCTTTAAGTCTAAGCTCAAATGCTACCTTCCACATGAGTTCTTTACTGATCTATTGATCATCCCAACTATTAGCCTGCCCTTTCCCTCCAAATCACTTTTTTAATATTTTCTTTTTTCTTTTCTTTTTTTTGGTGGGGCAATGAGGATTAAATGACTTGCCCAGAGTCACACAGCTAGTAAGTGTCGAGTGTCTGAGGCCAGATTTGAAGTCAGGTACTCCTGAATCCAGGCACCACTTAACTGCCCCCCACATCATTTTTTAAAAAACCTGTTGTGTCCATCCTTTTATCCTGATACATAGATTTTGTCTCCCTGACTGTAAATTCAATGAGGTAAGGAACTGTTTTTACCTTGTACTTTCATAACACTATTACATAAGCACTCAGTTCTGGCACATAGTAGGTTCTAAAAAATATGTATTGATTGTCCCATTATAGCACATGATCCTGACTTCCTACTCCATTCAATATTCCATATGTAAAAGTTGTCTCTCTCCTTCTCACCAAAACTATTTTTCTCAGTACCACTAGGGGAAAATCTCAGCAAATCACCAAGGAGGAAGGTAATATGAGTATCTTCTTCCTATGCATGTTCACTCTAACATCCAGAGATATTTTCATTCCTTTTTTTGAGGATTATTAAAGAAATATGGTTTACGTTAATGTTGCAGGAGATATTTTTGTATAAGCAAGTACTTTTTCCCTCCATACACAAACTATATCAGTATAATTCCTCCACCCTGTACACTAATTTGAATCCTCACTATGATTCATCTCTATATCCAAAATATTTGCCTTGGATACCTTTTGTATAGTATTATATGTTCTTTGTCTCACCCCAATATAGTATTATGTAAATGTGAAAATTATTTGAAACAATAGGTAATAGACAAATCATAGGTATTTAATAAAAACTTGGGCCCCTTTCTATTCTTGGACTTTACCTGGTGTTTTTTCCCCGGACATCCCTCTAATGTGTTTATCGTATATTATTCAACCATACCTCAACTCTTATTTATTAAACCTATCACTACGTGCTAGGACTTATAGGTTCAAGGAATGAAATGATCCCTACTAACAAGACGCTTGCATGATAAAGGGATGACTTTATTCAATCTTATAGAATGAAGTAGCACAATTTATATGGCATAAACTGCTTATGGATACAGTGGGACAGACATTTAAACTCAATATAGTTCTAGAAATTGAATTATATGGTTGTTAAAATATTAGTTTTCTCTAATTGACATTTCTAATTAAAATCTGATGCAAGAGCCAGAAGAGTTCTTACATATTATCCTGTCCAACTCCCTGATTTATTAAAGGAAGAAACTAATGTTTAGAAAGCCAAAGACTCACTTTCCGAAAGCTACACAACCAATGACTGACAGTATACATGAAAATCTCCTGGCTGCATAGTTTTATTCCTAAATGGACTTCAGATCCTTGGAAAGTTTCACCCAGGATTGTAAACTATCCTCAATTTTTAAAAATAAAACACTGTATTTTCCCATTTCCTCTTCAAACTTCTTAGAAGTATTTGCCTGATTTCTATATATTAATGCCTATGAAAGTAGTTCATAAATTCAATGGCTGGGATTGGATTCATAAGAATTAACTAGAGTGCTTACAAAACTCCATCAAAACTCCTATAAGGTTGTCTCTGTGCCTTCACCGCTTAGTGACCTGGGAAACAAAAGAGAACATGCCTCTGAATGTGCACCAAGAGGGAAAAAAGGCAATCTCTAATGTTTTTTTTTTTAAAGTTTGTTTCATCAACCAGCCTTTTGATTTCTATCTTTCGATATGGCCATGCTCCCCCACATTTTCAAAGGTCAAGGACTACTGTTGCATTTGATCTTCAGCCAAGAAGGTAGGAGGTGCCTTTTTAAAGGCGCGGCATCCAGGATGGAAACAAAACAATGAACCTTATCAAAGTACAGATGAGAGTGATTACAAAGTCAGACCTCAAAGGTTAGGTTTACCTTGCTAAAGAGTAGACAGATAATGGTTTGTGAAATGGGAACAAAGAGTCATAAGATGTTGAATGTTATGATTTTTAAGTGCCAAATAATTATCATATTTTTGAGACTTAATAGAAGTCAGCCTGTAAGCGCTCTGATTTATGTGTCTATCGCCTACTGTGATGTTTCTTCTTCATCATGCCAAGAGGTATTTTTCAATTCCTAACTTGGGCTTTTTGTTGTTGTTGTTTCCCCTGGAGGGAAGCAACATCAAGAATATAGTATCCCTTATATTTAGTAAACATTTAAATAATAAAGATTTTAATTATTTGAGATAAAGGAAATATATATCAAGTGATTGTGAATAGAGGACTTTGGATGGTAATTAGGCAGCTTCCAATGCCCTATAAGGAGAATAAGGTATGCTATTGCTCCAGAGCCATTTGTACATTTTCCCCACAGAGTAGAGATGCACAGAAGCAATTAGACAAAGTGGTCAGATGGGAAAAAAAAATTCTTTCAATATAATACAATAAGTTTCTAAGTATGCTGGGATTCTAGAAACCACCAAGGAGTAGACTTTATTTCCCCCCTTCTTTGAGATAAAGTGATTAGTTCTCCACATGTTTTCCAGTGTTTACTCACTTTAAAGTTCAAATCATAAAAGGATGTTTTAAAATGGGTGAAATATAGGAATAAGAAAATAACTTGGAACTCAGACACTATATTGAAGCTAAAAAAAGTTAGGCAGAGGAAAGGAAAGAGGAAAGCAAGGAAGGAGGGAAGGAAGGAAGGGTAGGAGGAAGGAAGGAAGGAACAAATGAAGGAAGGAAAGAAGGATGGAAGGAAGGAAATAAGGATAAGTGAGATGGAGGGAAGGAAGGAAATGAGAGGAGGGAAAGAGGGAGGGAAGGAGGAAGGAAAGAAAAGAGGGAGGGAGAAAGAAGGGAAAATGAGAAGGAGAGAAAAAAGGGAGGGAGGGAAAGAGGGCAGGAGGGAGAGAAAGGGAAGGAGGGAGGAAGAAGAGAGGAAAGGAATGGAGTAACAGTATGAGGGAAATGGAGGAAGGATTTACATTCAATTGTTGATCAAAATTGGACTAAAGCAAAAGGATAAGACAGCACCATTCAAGAAATTGTCATTATTGATTGCTGCCATTCATTATTTACTTGAGTAGGTCCCTGGCTTTCCCTCATGTTTGCATTTATTTTGTGTTTAGTTGATGTGAGTGTACTCTGTATATGTTCTGTATGTGTATACATGCATGTACACATGCAAACATGCATGTAGGTCTTATCTCCCCTGAATAAATTCAAGTTCTGTGAGAGCAGGGGTTGTAATCTAGATCCACATGACCCATCAATCCTTTCTGCTGTATGAAAACCCCAGATAGGTTTATGAGGAATTGGACATGACTAAACAACTCAATAATTGGTCTTCTAAATATTTCCTTAATTATTGCTTTTTGCATGTTACTAAGTTGTTAACAAATATCTTTAGATACTGTCATACTTCATTCTGAATCAATTGGAAATATGTCTGCTGAAGTTTAAATATATGTAATATAACTAAATATCAGTTCTACCACCCCAAAACAACTCATTCGTAACTGCTTATACTTGTGATGATTTACCATTTACTCCATAAATTCACCACAAGATACTCACTCAGATGAACTATTGATTGGCCTCTATTCAGGTTTTTCTTCCAAGGGCCTATTTTGGAACACCAATACTGAAGACTTCTTTGTGCCCAAAGATTTTTAAGGGTGAAAAACTTCTGCTTCTTTACAAGATGTGGAAAGGACAACTAACAACTTTAATTAGCCAAACAAATACCTACTCTGTCTTAATTACCCCATCTTCCAATGGACACTGATATCATAAATCAGCTCTTCTCCAAAGAAACTAACGATCTAATTGATGTCTAAATGTCTCCTAGTTGACCAATCACTGAAACGATCTCTGACATCAAAGATCCTAAAGGACTTATTGAGAGTATTCTCTATTATAGATAGATGATAGATGATAGATAGATAGATAGATAGATAGATAGATAGATAGATAGATAGATAGATAGATAGATAGATAGATAGATAGATACATAGATACATAGATAGATACATAGATAGATAGATACATAGATAGATAGATAGATGATGGGTGGATAACAATAGATAGATATTGCTTTAGCTTTAGCTGTAGTTGTAGCTATAACTATAGATATAGATAGATATGGATATAGACATAGACATAGATATGGATATGAATATGGATATGCATATGCATATGGACTGATATAGATGATATAGATATGGATATAAGAAATAAAGCCATCAAAGTTTTGGGTGGACCTGTTCACACAGTTGAGCTTTGGGTGTTGCCTAATGAGACCTTGTTGTGGAGGGCAGGCAGAGGGCAACATTGTATTTTATGTATTTTGGTTCAGATAGCTGTTTGTGACATTTTCTTTTCACCAACTCCCCAGTTTCTCCTAATTCATTAGAATATTGGCCTTCTTCAATATTATGTATAAATATATTAAATAACTAGATTATTTTTGTGAATATATATGTATATTTTGTCTCATAAAATGAAGTTTTGAAATATTGTGTTAAATGTAATTAGCCGTATAACCAATTTTTATTAGTCTTTGGAGTAGCACCTTTCTTAGTCAATACATGTGACATAAATTAGCCCATTTCCAACATACTTTGCCCTAATGACATTATAGTTATTTCTCCTGTGTAATCCCTTTCTTATTTGTAATGTGCTGTGACTTGTTTACCTGATAGGTCTGCATAAATACATAATAGTCATCCATTCATTTCTTCTAAGAATTCAATTTTCTATCATAGTGGCAAAAATAATAATAAGAGAATACTCTCATCTGCATATAGGAGAGCAAACATACTCGCCTGGGATATAAAACCTTTGTTTCTCAAAGTATTAGAGATTTTTTTCCCCAAGGGATTTGGTAAGGAGCTGTCCAGAGGTTAAGTCTAAAATGCCCCTGGCCCTGTCAGAAACTTAGTTGAAAGTCCAATTTTTACCTCCAAAATTATTGGTGGCCAGGTGCTGCTTAGTGGATTGAATACAATGCATTGTAGAGGTCTCAGTGTCATGGCATGTTACTGGTTTCTACATTGCCCCTGACAACCCCAAGTATTTCACTGCTATTCTACACCTAGATAGGATGGTGGATTTTAGACTATAGCACCACTCCCCAATTCTTTCATTCCCTTATTCCTCTCAAAAAATCCTTTCATCCTTCCTTGCTTTCCAATTTAAGTATGGGGCAGAGGAGAATTAATTTGGACTTGACTGATAATTTTCCCATAACTGCAGGCAAAGAGGAAACAGGCTTAGATGAACATTTCTTCACATTGGCATTGTTAATGTGTTATGAAAAAAGAGACCAAGGAATAGAGGTTTTGTTTCAATGCAGTGGGAAAATCCAAAGCAGTTTCTTATATTAGTGTTTAAAAGGAGGGGTAGAGGGACAGCTAGTGGCGCAGTGAGTAAAGCACCTGGCCCTGGATTCAGGAGGACCTAAGTTCAAATCTGCCTCAGACACCTGACAATTATTAGCTGTGTGACCCCTGGGCAAGTCACTTAACCCTCATTGCCCTGAAAAAAGGAGGGTAGAATAATAACTGGTACCTCTAAGGGAAACACCAATTTTACCCACTTTGCTATACCTCATCTGCACCAAAGATAATTCCACTGGCCTTAGTGTCCCTGGTTTAAAGTATTGCTTGCTTCATTAAATTAAAAACTAATAACCTTGCAACAGAAAACATGTTCTCATTCATCATAACTCTTAAAACAGGGATAATAACTTATACTGGAAAGAGAGATTAATCTTGTCAAAAGAGTGAGTTTGAATTCTGAATCTGATATTTACAACACATGTTATCTTGCACGAGGCAATTACACTTCTCTTACTCATTGTCATTAGTTCTAAAATAATGAGCCGGTGTAGTTTCTCTACCAACTTTCTAGCTCCAAATTCAAGAAACTATGGACATGTTTCTCTGGATTATTCATATGTTACTGTTATAAATTGGTATAGGTGTGGTGGATCCAAATCCTATCTCTGACACTTGCCATGTGATCCTGGACAAGTTATTTAATGTCTGAGTTGTGTAGATAATTCCCCTAAAACAAGTTTCAAAAGAAGTTCAGACATCTGTTAGTAAAGGGAATTTCCTCTCCTGGAATTCCCTAAACCAATAAAATCAAACTCCCAATTTCTACCTCTCATAAATTGCCTTGGATTATACTGTCATATGTATGTAGCTTGTTTTTAATATTAAAAAATAAGTAATTAATTTCATTAAAGTCTAGAAAGGATCAGGGGCAGCTAGGTGGTGCAGTGGATAAAGCACTGGCCCTGGATTCAGGACTACCTGAGTTCAGATCCGGCCTCAGACACTTGACACTTACTAGCTGTGTGACCCTGGGAAACTCATTTTACCCCCATTGCCCTGCAAAAAAAAATAATAAAAAGAAGGGATCCTGTCTTCCACTTTAAGTAGAGAAAGGATTCACCTGAGCTCTCCTAAAACTATCTCCAAAGAACATTAAAATAGGGCCTCATATGAAATTCGGGAATGACAAAGCCAACAAAAGTTCATAGTGAAACATTCTTACAGCCCAAGATAATTTAGGATTTTGAAAAGAGAGATCTGTGATATGTTGGACCCAAAGAGATTTCTGTGATTTGTCTGACACATACCCATGTGTATGGGATCAGGTGGGGATGACAGAAGTAGCAGCAGCTTTTGTAGCTCAAGCCTGAGAAAGTAAGGGGACCTGACAAAGGGACATAAAGAGATTATAGTTGTTCCTAATGGTAGGATTGGATTTAGGACCAGATGCTGTTTAGAAACCTTATTAACTGACTATACCTACTTCTGGGTATAGTTCAAGGACAGAGAAGAGCACTTGGGTTAAGAAGGAACAGAGCCCTGAAGAGTAACTGTTTGGAAATGCTATTGTCTCTACACAGTTCTGGGTCATAGTTTAAGGGTTGAGAGGAACATTTTTGGTTAAGAGTAGGTAGAAGTAATGAGGGGAAGTATTGTTTTTGGTCACAAGGATAAGGGACCCTGAGGAACAGTACAGCTTCTGGTACCATGGGATCAAGGACATAGAAGTACAAGGTCACTTCCAATCCCTAGGGAGCAGAGACCCCGAGGAACAGAATCAATTGTAATCCTAAGAGATCAGAGACCCTTTCCTGAGTAAAGAACAGCATGCTGTCTAGGAGAGCAGTGACCACAACCTATCTCCAGTCCACACCAACTTAGAAGGACCAAAAACTTCCAAACACCCAGAACTAGCTCTGAAAACAGCAGTATGAAAAAGCCTGAAGCTTGAGACAATACCCTTTCACCCTTATGCCAGGAACAGAGAACATTTTTAAAATAAAGTTCAAAATCAAGAAATAAAGTGGGTAAAAGATCAAATGACAACAACAAAAAGAATGTGACCATAAACATCCATTATGGTGACAGGGAAGATCAGAATGCAAACTCAGTTACAAGCAAAGGCTGAAAGAAAAAAATGTGAACTGCACACAAGCCCAACAAGAACTTTTAGAAGAGTTAAAACAAATGATTTTCAAATCCCAATAAGAGTGGTAGGGAGAAAATAGGTTAAAAATGAAAGCAAAGGATGAAAACAATGAAGAGATTATTAAAATCTTGGTAAAAGAGACACAGAAATAGTAAAAAAAATAACACATTTAAAATAGATTTTACCAAATATAAAAAGAGGTACAAAAATTCACTGAGGACAATAACTGTTTAAAAAGCTGAATTAGCAATTTGGGGGGGAAAAGGACAACAAGTTCTGAAGAAAATAATCCCCTTAAAATTAGGATTGGATAAAAACATTTTTACTAAAATATATAGAATTTGAGCTATTCTTAGCAATCAATATTCCAAGACAATTCCAAAGGACTCATGGTGAAAAATCCTATCCATGTCTACAGAAGAGATGACGGAGTTTGAATGATGATCAAAGCATACTATTTTTCATTTTTTGTTTTCTTTCTTTTTACGATAGGAATAATATGGCTTACTGATTTAAGGATGTAGGTGGTGACAAAGGAGTAAGAAAATTTGGATCTCAATTTTTAAAATTAATGTTAAAGTGTTCTCTCTATATAATTGTGGAAATAAAATAAAAATAAAAATAAATTTTAAAATCTGATTTAACAAAAAAAGAAAGACTTCAGCAAGTGAAAAAGTAATAAATCATGAGACATGAAGAAGCAATAAAAGAATGTAAAAAGAATGAAAAAAAAAGTATCTCATCAGAAAAATAACTGACCAGGAAAACAGATTAAGGAGAGATAATTTAAGAATTATTGTACTACCAGAAATCCATGACCAAAGAAAGAGGCTAAACACATAATATTTTAGAAATTTATCAAGGAAAGCTAGTCAATATCCTTGAACCAGAGGTAAAATGGAATCTGCTGATCACCACGTAGAAGAGATCTCAAAAATGAAAACCCACAGGAATACTAAAGACAAATCCTTATCTCCTAGTTCAAAGAAAAACTACTCCAAGCAACAGAAAGAAGACAACTCCAGAAGACATGGAGACAAAGTCAGGATCACAAAAGATTTAGCATCTAGCATTTTAGGGACAGAGTTGTTGCATATGATGTTCTGAAGGCAAAGAACTGGGTTGAAACTGGTGAAAAATGAGTACACTCCTTCAAGGGGGAAAATGCATATTTAATGAAATAGAAGACTTTCATGTATTCCTCATTAAAGGCAGAGCTGAATAGAAAATTTGTTTTCAGAATATAAGACTCAAGATACGAGTTATAATATAAAGAAGATACTAGCAAGGTGATTACAGCAATATATCACAAAGATCATGCATTATGACAGGTGGGATTTATGCCATGATGCCGGGTTGGTACAAAATTAGGAAAACTATCAGCATAATGACCATTCATCAATAACTTTCAAAACAACAAAATCATATTATTCTATCAACAGATGAAGAAAAATCCTTTGACAAAAATACAATGTCCATTCTTTTTAAAATACTAGAAAGCATATAAAAAATGGAACCTTTCTTAAAATTATAAGTAGTCCCATACATAAACCATGAACAACCAGTATTTGTATGGGGATGAACTTGAAGCCTTTCCAGTAAGATGAGAAGTGAAGAAGCATATCCATTATAACAAACTATTTTTCGATACAGTTCTAAAAATGCTAGTCATAGGGACAGTTAGGTGGCACAGTGGATAGAGCACCGGCCCTGGAGTCAGGAGTACCTGGGTTCAAATCTGGCCTCAGACACCTAACACTTACTAGCTGTGTGACCCTGGCAAGTCACTTAACCCCCAATAGCCTCACTAAAAAAAATGCTAGTCATAGAGAAAAGAAAACTAAATGAAAGAATAAAAAAACAGGTCATGAGGAACAAAACTATTTACTCTTTGCAGATGATATGATGGTATACTTAGAGAACCCAAGGGAGTCAGCTAAAAAAAAATAACTAGTTTAAACAATTAATAAATTCAGTAAAGTTACAAGATACAAAATAAACCCACAATAATTCATTATCATTTCTATATAATATGAACAAAACCCAGCAGCAAGAGATAAGGAGAGAAATTCCATTTAAAATAAATGCGCAACAGTATAAATATGTGAGTGGTTTATTTGCCAAGATAAATACAGGGATTATGTGAAGACAATTACAAAGCACTTTTCACACAAAATAAAGACAGATCTAAACAAGAGCAGAAAATATTAATTGTTAAGAGTAGGCCAAGCCAATATAATTAAAAGTGACATTCTACCTAAATTATTTGTTCCCATGTCACATAGAAATACCCATGATGCAAGTCAATTCAAAGGAGTCATGATAAAAAAAAAAATGCTATCGTCACCTCAAGACAGAGCTCTGAAGTGCTCTGAATGTAGTTGAAGTATACTATTTTTAACTTGATTTTTCTTATATTTTTGTCCTGTATTTTCTTTTGCAACATGGATAAATATGGAAATATGTTTTTCATGACTTCAAAGTATAATCAAGTTCAAACTGGTTTGCTCTTCAAGGATGTAGAGGTTGGCAGGGGAACAGACAATTGTAACTCAATTTAAAAATATAAAATGATTTATGTATAATGGGAAATATTCAATGAATTTAATAAATATAATTTAATATGAATATTATTAATAGTGCTAAATCATTGACATGAATGTATTGAACATTTAATACTTTTTGTTAAATAAATGATAAAAATTGGAAGGATCAGTTCTCAGGAGTAGTTTTAGTCAAAAAGATAACTTTTTTTTTCAACCACAATAGTGGGATTATTACATACCTATATCTTTAATCTTTGCCATTACATTGCCAGGTCTTCTGGATGAAACAAATAATAGCATCACCTGAAATTACCATGTCAATCCCTTTACACAGCAACATATACACACACACTCAATAAACTCCAGATCTCCCTATCACTTCTGCATCAAAAACAAAGCATATTTTGTTGCATTTAAACATCTTCATAAGCTAGACCAAACATTATCTTTTCCAATTTTGTTACACATTTGATCTTTTCATATACTCTATGGTCAAACACTAGATGTTCTTACTAATTCCTTATATTACAACATTCCATCTCTTGTTTCCTTGCCTTTGCATTGGCTGTCCATTCCTGGAATATCTTTAACTTCACCTCTTAGAAGTATACATTTCTTTTCAGAGTGAACTTAAATGTCAGCTTTTATATGAAGCCTTTCTTTATACTACTCGCTGCTAATCTCACCCTTCCCTTACATAAAATGATCATTATATTTATTTTAAGTACATTTGTTGTATATTGTGGTAAAAATTGTTTGTGGTAAGATAAATATCAAAATTTTAGAGGAATCATTTGGGAGTGGGCCACACATGGCTCACCCTGACACTGCACATGCTACTAAGCAGCTTTTGAGAAAGCCAGACCTCCCCTTTTAATTAATTCTAATTAATTCCCAAGCAATAAAAACATGATCCTTTATAAACTAAAGCTCAGGGGTTCTTTTCTTATTGGCCTGGGAGGTAGTATATAAAAAGGGAAAGTTTAAAGGGAGGAGATTAATGCTATATATCCAATTTTGACTCTCACAATATATTGCCTCCCCTAATAAAACTTTAAGCTTCTTGGGGCATGGCGCTATTTCAGTTGTGTTTCTATTCTTCTGGATTAGCACAGGGCCTGCACATAACAAGTACTTAATGAATGCTTGTTGACTTATTGATGATAAATTGATATTTTCCCATATCACTTCTTCACCTGCCACTTTCCAAAGAGATAATGAGTTCCCTTAATAACAGAAATTATGCCTCAGTTATTTTCCTATCTTTCACATTACCTGTCAGACGGATCCTTGCATGTAGTAGGTACCTTAGAAAATGCATTGATTAATAACATATTCGAAGTCAAAATCTATTTAAAAATCTTCTCAACTCTACCTCTACAACATAATCCATCTCTCTTATTCCCTTCTATTCACTTGGCCAATAACTTTCTGAAAGCCTCAAGTAACATTAGGAATTTTGGGGTGGGCTAGGTAATGTCTTTATCATTGGAGGGAAAAAACAACTGAAACATGGTTTTCTTGCCTAATCATAGAAGAGAGTTGAATAAAGTGAAAATGTTTCTTAAATACGCTGTAATCTTATTTCTTTCATTTCTCTTTCTGTCTTTCTCCATCTTTTCTTTCTTCATTTTTCTTCCCTGACTTTCATCCTCTCTCTGTTCCTTCCTTCTCTCCATTCCTCTCTCTTTCCCTGCCTTCCTTCCTTCTCTCTCTCACTCCCCTTTCCTCCCCTCTATTCTTTCTCTCCCTTAATCCCTTCCAATCCTTTTCTCCCTGCATCCCTTCTTCTGTCTGTTTCTCGCTGTTTCTGTCTCTGTCTCTGTCTCCTGCCTCTGTCTGTCTCCCCTACTTCTCCTTCATTTTAATTAGGCTTTTCATGTTGTGAAAGAGAATAAACAAAATGGAAAAAGAAAGGAAAAAAAGGGAATACCATGGTTCAATCTTTATTTAGATTCCACAGTTCTTTTTCTGGATGTGTGAGAACATTTTCCATCATGAGTAATTTGGAATGGTCTTAGATCATTGTATTGCTGAGAACAAGTCATGTTTATCACAGCTGATCATCAGGCAATGTTGCCTGTACTATGTACTTTGTTCTGCTTCTGCTCACTTTATTTCAACATAGTTCATGTAAATCTTTTTAGGATTTTCTGAAATTTTTCAGCTTATTTTTTATAGCACAATAGTATTCCATTATATTGATATACCACAACTGTTCAGCAATTACCCAATTCTGGGTACCAATGGGCTATATTTTCAAATCTTTCCCATGACTGAAAAATCTAGATAATATAATTAATATATTATATAAGAATCTATATGAATACTAAATATATATATAAGTATAATTATAAGAATTCCTATTCATCATTATGTTTGGACTCTGAACTGGAAACTTCCATGCCACTGTCATGCTACTTTTGGTAGGAAACAAAGTTTCATTTTCTGACTATTTGACAATAATGATTATACAAATTTATTTGTTTTTTCACCTTTCAATTTTTTTAAGTATTTATTTACTTTTAATTTATGGAATGAAACAACTGCCATAATAAGATTATGAGAAAAGATCATTGCACAAGAACACTGAAATCTAACTATGTATAATTCTCTATTCCTTTTAAATAGTTAATAGTTATCACATATTTTTCCTTCACCAGCCTTCTGAATTAGAGTTGGCTACCATTAGATACAAATTTATAGTGACTGTGAAAGGTAATGTCAAAGAGATTTATGGGAAATAATGTTAAAGTATAAATGACAAGATTTGGCAACAAATCGTATATGCAGTTTTAGTGTGATGGTAGAAGTCAAGATGACAGTGAGATTACAAGCCTAAGTGACTAGGTGGGTGGTGATTCTCTCAACACTAAGAATCATGTTGGAAAATGAAAAGGTTTTTTTTGGAGGGTGGAAATAATGAATTCTGTTTTGGATATGTTGAATTTGAGATGACTCTGCAACATCTAGCATGAGAGATTCAAAATTAGTTGCTAATGTAGGACTAAAGCTTAGTAAAGAGTCTTGGGCCTCTATTTAGATCAGGGAATCTTATGTGGAGAAATGATAGTTGCAAGGGGGTGGAGCCAAGATGGGAAAAAGTAGCCAGCAAATCGCTTAAGCTCTCCTACTGTTTCCTCAAAAAGAACATTAAATCAATCCTCTAGACAGACTCTGAAACTACAAAACCTGCAAAGAGACAGAGAGACACAGTCTTCCAACCAGAGATAATTTAGAAGACTTTAGGAAAGGTCAGTCTCACTGGGGCAAAAGGGAGGCGCAGCCCATAGGGGGTCAGAGCAAGTCATCAGGAAGCTGAGGGCCACAGCAAAGCAACTGAGGCCCCTGGATCCTGGCTCAACAAGCTGGTGGCGCAGCAGGATAGTGGCAAAACCCACCTGCACCAGCTGGGAGGTCAGGTTGCCAGCTGGACAGGCACCCATAGGACAGGCGTGACCAGGCCTACCAATCCCAGCATGCAGCTAGCAGGGCCAGGGCAGGGAGGAATCCACAAGCCATGGAGGCCTCAGTGTAGAAAGCCAGTGATGCAGCCCCTATATTGCACCATAAGAAGCTCGACCGGAGACCCTGGTGCCACCGAGCAGACCTCAAATTAAAAAAAAAAAAGGTGCAGTATGAATAGGAAACAAAAAAGAGGTCTCACCTTTGAGAGCTTCTATATCAACAGGGAAGAGGCAACCACAAACTCAGATGAGGACAATACTCTTAAATTGCATACATGTGAAGCCTCAACAGGGAAGATGAATTGGTCTTAAGAACAAAAAGCATTATTAGAAGAGCTCGAAAAAGATTTTAAAAATCAATTGAGAGAAGTGGAGAGAGAAATGAAAACAACACAAGAAAATTATGAAAAAAGAATCAGCACCTTGGAAAAGGAAGCACAAAGAATCAGCACCTAAGAAAAGGAATCACAAAGATTGACTGAAGAAAACAATGCCTTAAAAAATTCATTTGGGCAAATGGAAAAAATGGTGCATAATAGGGGCAGTTAGGTGGCACAGTGGATAGGGCACCAGTCCTGGAGTCAGGAGTACCTGAATTCAAATCCGTCCTCAGACACTTAACACTTACTAGCTATGTGACCCTGTGCAAGTCACTTAACCCTAATTGCCTCACTAAAAATAAAATGTGCATAATCACACTGAAAAAAACAATGCCTTAAAAAATTCATTTGGGCAAATGGGAAAAACGGTGCATAATCTCATTGAAGAAAGCAGTGCTTTAAAAATTAAAATTGGACAGTTGGAAGGTAATGAATCCATGAGACACCAGGAATCAGTCAAGCAGAATCAAAAAAATGAAAAAAATAGAAGAAAATGTGAAATAACTCATTGGAAAGACAACTGACCTGGGAAACAGATCCAGGAGAGAAAATTTGAGAATCACTGGACTGCCTGAAAGCCATGATCAGAAAAAGAGTCTAGAAACCATATTCCAGGAAATTATTAAGGAGAATTGCACTGATATTATAGAATCAGAGGATAAAATCAACATTGAAAGAATCCACTGATCACCTCATGAGAGAGACCCCAAAAGGAAAACTCCAAGGAATGTTGTAGCCAAATTCCAGAATTAGCAGGTGAAGGAGAAAATACTCCAAGGAGCCAGAAAGAAGCAATTTAAGTATCATGGAGCCACAGTCAGGATTGCTCAGGACCTGACAGTGTCAACATTAAAGGATTGCAAGGCTTGGAATATGATATTCTGGAAGGCAAAGGAGCTTGGATTGCAGCCAAGAATCTATTACTCAGCAAAACTGAACATTCTCTTTCAGGGGAAAAGATGGACTTTCAATGACATTGGGGACTTTCAAGGTTTTCTGATGAAAAGATGAGATCTGAATAGAAAATTCGATCTTAACATACAAGACTGAAAAGAGAAGTTTAAAAAGGTAAACAGGGAGAAAAAAAGGTACTCAATATTGTTAAACTGTTTATATCCCTACACGGGAAGATAATATGTATAACTCTTGAGAACAGTATATGTATTTGGGCAGATGGAAGGATTATACACAGAGGGTATAAATATAAACTGTCTTTGATGTGATGATATCAAGAAAATTAAGGGAATTTATGGGGAGAAGACGAAAGGGGAGGTGTAATGAGGTGAATTGCATCATATGAAGAAGTGAAAAAAACCTATTACAATAGAGGGAAAGAAGGGAGGGTTGAATATTGTTTCTACCCTACCCTCACGAGATTTGATTCAAAGAGGGAATAACATATACGTTCATTGGGATAAAGAAACTTAGTTTATTTTTTAGGGAAGTAAAAGGTTAAGGAGAAAGGGGGGAACTGATAGAAAGGAGGGCAAAAGCAAGGGAGAAAAGGGTGAAGAAAAGGGAGGGAGGTGATAAAAAGGGAGGGCAGATTGAGGGATTCAGTGCTTAGAAGCAAGACATTGGTGAGGAGGAATAGGGTGAAAGAAGGGGGAAAAGTACAAAGGGGGTAAATAGAATGAAGGGGAATAGACAGCTAGCAATAATAACTGTGAATGTGAATGGGATGAACTCTGCCTTAAAAAAAGAAATGGATTGCAGAGTGGTTTAAAAACCAGAATCCTACAATATGCTGTTTACAAGAAACACATTTGAAGCAGAGAGATATACACAGAGTAAAGGTAAAAGGCTGGAGCAGAATATATTATGCTTCAGCTAAAGTAAAAAAATCAGGGGTAGCAATTCTTATCTCAGACAAAGTGCTGGCAAAAATAGATCTCATTAAAAGAGATAAGGAAGGAAACTACATCTTGAAAAAAGGTACTATAGATAATGAAGTAATATCAATATTAAATATGTATGCACCGAGTGGTATAACATCCAAATACTTAGAGGAGAAGTTAAATGAGTTACAAGAGGAAATAGCCAAACTGTACTAGTGGGGGATCTGAATCTTCCCCTCTCAGAATTAGATAAATCTAGCCAAAAAATAAATAAGCAAGAAGTGAAAGAGGTGAATAGAATATTAGAAAAGTTAGACATGATAGATGTCTGGAGAAAACTGAATGGGGATAGAAAGGAATATACATTTTTTCATCACTACATGGCACATTTTCAAAAATTGACCATGTATTAGGGCACAAAAACATCATAGTCAAATGTAGAAAGGAAGAAATAATAAATACTTCCTTCTCTGATCATGATACAATAAAAATTACATGTAATAAGGAGCCAGGGAAAGGTGTGAGATTTAAAATTGGATATAAGAGCATTAAACTCCCCTTTAACCTTTCCCTTATATATCTCCCAGAACAGTAAGAGAAAGAAGCCTCTGAGCTTTGATTAGAGAGGGATTAATTAGCTTTTATTGTTTGGGAATTAATTAGCCAACAAACAGGTGATACTGATTAGGGAAATAGGAAAGTAGAGATACAAATGAACACTCATAGATCTAAGCTTAGTCTATATTCTTTTATAAAACTCACTGAATCCCAAAACTGCCTCTCAGGCTGAGAACCAGAGTCAAGCGCGTGCTGCTACTGAGGACCAGAGTCAATCATCCCAACACGCAGTCAAACCTGAGCCAGAGTGTGCGAGCAGAGAGAGAGCACTTCTGTTCTCTCCTCATTTTTAAGCTGGTGCCCCGGAAGTCTGGCATGCTTGGCCACGCTGTCCTGGGCAGCAGCAGGCACATGGCTGTTGGTCATGGTCTCCTCTCCGAAAGGTCGGTCCTTCAAAAACTGGCAGTCCTTCCTTCAAACACCATTTCAGTAGTATGCGTTCAACTCTTAAATTTTAGTTAAAAACTTTCATTTTTTACCACAAAAGGTAAACTGAAAATCAATTGGAAACTAAATAATTTCATTCTAAAAAATGAGTGGGTCAAACAACAAATCATAGAAACAATCAATAATTTTATTCAAGAGAATGACAATAATGAGACAACATACCAAAATGAATGGGATGCAACCAAAGCAGTGCTTTGGGGAAAATGTATAACTCTAACTGCTTACATGAATAAAAAAGAGAAAGAGGAGATCACTGAATTGGGCATGCAACTTAAAAAGCTAGAAAAAGAACAAATTAGAAATCCCCAATCAGATACTAAACTAGAAAACTGAAAATTAAAGGAGAAATTAATAAAATTGAACACAAGAAAGCTATATAGAATTAATCAATAAAAGCAAGAGCTGGTTTTATGAAAAAAAAACCCAATAAAATAGATAAATGACTGCTATAATTTGATTGAAAAAAAGAAAAAAGAAATCCAAATTACCAGTATCAAAAATGAAAGGGATGATTCTACCACCAATGAAGTAGAAAATAAAGCAATTATTAGGAACTATTTTGCCCAACTGTATGCCAATAAAGTTGACAATCTAAATGAAATGGATAAATATTTACAAAAATACAAACTGCCCAGGTTAACTGAAGAGGAAATAAAATCCTTAAATAAGCCCATATTAGAAAAATAAATTGAACAAGCCATTAGTGAACTCCCTAAGAAAAAAATTCCCAGGGCCAGATTGGGTTACAGGTGAATTCTACCAAACATTTAAAGAACAATTTATTCCAATATTATAAAAATTATTTGGAAATATAGGTTAAGAAGGAATTCTACCAAATTCATTTTACAACACAAATATGGTGGTGATGTCAAAACCAGGCAGAGCAAAAACAGAGAAAGAAAATTATAGAGCAATTTCCCTAATGAATATTGATGCTAAAATCTTAAATAAGATATTAGCAAGGAGATTACAGCAAGTGCCCACCAGGAAAATACATTATGACCTGGTGGGATTTATACAAGGAATGCAGGGCTGGTTCAACATTAGGAAAACTATTAACAGAATCAACCATATCAATAAGAAAATTAATGAAAATCATATGATTATCTGAATAGATACAGAGAAAGCTTTTGACAAAATACAGCACCCATTCCTAATAAAATCACTAGAGAATTTAGGAATAGGTAGAGCTTTTCCTTAAAATAGTAAGCAGTGTCTACCTAACACCATCAGCAATCATTATATGTAATGGAGATTAATTAGAGGCCTTCCCAATAAGATCAGGGGTGGAACAGAGATGTCCATTACCACCTCTATTATTTACTATTGTACTAGAATTGTTATCTTTAGCAATCAGAAGAAAAAAGGAATTAAAGGAATTAGAATAGGCAAGGAGGAAACAAAACTATCACTCTTTGCAGATGATATGATGGTATACTCAGAGATTCCTAGAGAATCAACTCAAAAATTACTTGAAAAAATTAACGACTTTAGCAAAGTAGCAGGATATAAAATAAATCCACATAAATCATCTGCATTTCTATACATGACCAACAAAGTTCAGCCACAAGAGACAGAAAGAGAAATTCCATTTAAAGTAACAGTAGATAATATAAAATACTTGGGAGTCTACTTGCCAAGACAAAAGTAGGAACTCTATGAACACAACTACAAAACACTTTTCACACAAATCATATCAGATCTAAATAATTGGAAAGATATCAATTGCTCATGGATAGACTGAGATAATATAATAAAAATGATAATCCTACCTAAATTAATTTACCTATTCAGTGCCATACCAATCAGACTACCTGAAAATTATTTTATAAAGCTAGAAAAAATAACAAAATTCATTTGGATAAAAGAAGTCAAGAATGTCAACAGAAATAATAACAAAAATGCACAGGAAGGTGTATTAGCTGTACAAAATCTGAAGCTCTACTATAAAGTGGCAGTCATCATAACTATCTGGTACTGGCTAAGAAATAGGGTAGAGGATCAATGGAATAGGCTAGGCACAGGAGACACAGTAGTAAATGACACTAGTAATGTACTGTTGGATAAACCCAAAGACTCCAGCTTCTGGGATAGGATTTCAGTATTTGACAAAAACTGCTGGGAAAACTGAAAGATAGTATGGCAGAAATTAGGCATAGACCAACATCTGACATCTCATACTAAAATAAGATCAAAATGGGTACATGATTTAGACATAAGAGGTGATACCATAGGTAAATTAGGAGAGGAAGGAATAGTCTACCTTTCAGATATTTGGAAAGGGGAGCATTTATGACCAAACAAGAGATAGAGAATAGTATAAAATGCAAAATGGATGATTTTTATTACATTAAATTAAAAATATTTTGTATACACAGAAGCAATGCATCCAAAATTAGATGGCAAGAAGAAAGCTGGCAAACAATCTTTTATGTCCAACACTTCTGAAAAAGGCTTCATTTCTAAATATATCAGGAACTAAATCAAATTCATAAGAATCCAAGTCATTCCCCAATTGAGAATGGTCAAAGGATATGAACAGGCAGTTTTCTGATGAAGAAACCAAAGCTCTCTATTTCTATATGAAAAAAATGCTCTAAAACACTATTGATTAGAGAGATGCAAATTAAAACAACTCTGAGGTACGACCTGACACATATCACATTGACTAATATGACAAAAAGGAAAATAATAAATGTTGGAGAACCTGTGCAAAAATTGGAACACTAATGCATTGTTGGTGGAGCTGTGAACTGATCCAAACATTCTGGAGAACAATTTGGAATTATGCCCAAAGGGTTATAAAGCTGTCCATACCCTTTGACCCAGCAATACCACTTTTGGGTCTTTTCCCCAAAGAGATCATAGAAAAGGGAAAAGGACCCACATGTACAAAAATATTTATAGCTGCTCTTTTTGTGGTATCAATGAATTTGAAATAGAGGGGATGCCCATCAATTGGGGAATGTCTGAACAAGCTGTGGTACATGAATGTAATGGAATACTATTGTGCTGTAAGAAACAATGAGCAGGAGGATTTCAGAGTGTGAAATTTAAAATTGGATATTAGATCATAAATCTCCCCTACTTAACTTTTCCCTTAATTTATCTCCCAGACTAGTAAATGGAAGAAGCTTCTGGTTTTCTAGATAGAGCCTTTATTGTATATAAGGTGTTGTTGATTAGAAGGATAGGAAAGTAGAAATACAGTAGAAATCGTCTTAAATCTAGGCTTAGTCTATATTTCTTATAAAAACTCACCAAACCAAAAAAGGCCACCTTTGGAGTGAGGGAGACCGTCTGTGCTGCGCCGCCAGGAGTCCCGCCAAGCAGGCAAAAAAGGCCTCCTCTGCTTCTCTCCACCCCGGAAGTCAAAAAACCCGGCAGGCAGTCTGACATGCGCAGCAGGCGGACTGTACCCGGCAGGCAGCTGACATGCGCAGCAGGCGGACTGTACCCGGCAGGCAGTCTGACATGCGCAGCAGGCGGACTGTTCATCTCCTCCCCAAAAGGGTGGTCCTTGAAAAACTGGCGTCTTTCAGTTATCCTAACCTACTGTTAAAAACTTTCATATTTTACCACAAGAGAAACATGGAAACTCTTGCATGAACTGATGATGAGTGAGATGAGCAGAACCAGGAGAACATTGTACACAGTATCATCAATATTATGTGTTGATCATCTGAGGTAGACTAGATCCTTCTCACCAATCCAACTGTACAAGAAAGTTCCAAAGGACTCATGATAGAAAAAGCTCTCCTAATCCAAAAAAAAAAAAGTAGGAACTATGGAATATGGATGCTGATTGAACCATATAATTTCTTTTGTTTTTGGTGCTATTGTTTTTCTTTTTTGAGGTTTTTTCTTTTTGCTCTGATTCTTCTCGTATAACATGACTAATGCAGAAATATATTTAATGTTATTATATATATATATATATATGTATATATATATCTGATATAGGTTATATATGTATATGTTTATATATATGTATATATATGTATATACACACACACACACACACACACACACACACACTCACACACATATATATATATAACCTATATCAGATTACCTGCTGTCAAGGGGAGGGGGGCATTCAGGGGAGGGAGGGAGAAAAATTTGAAATTGGAAATCTTATCTAAATAAATGTTGAAAGCTAAAATTAATTAATTACACCCAAGAACATTGTTGACATCATCAACAAAAATAGTAGAGAGAGCAAAGAGTACCAAGGACAAAGGCTTAAGAGAAAACTTATGTATATGTATATGACAGGCAAAATATCACAAGAAGAGGGATGAAAACAACATGGCAGAGGAAAGACAGTGACTTCCTGGACTTCTCCCATGATCAATCCCAAGTACCTTCAAATAGAGGCATAAGACAATTCCTGGAGCAGCAGAATGCACAAAAGGAAAGGGTGAGATCATTTTCTACCCAAAGACAGCTTAGAAGGTTTGCAGGAAATGTCTATTGTACTGGGGTGAGAGTGAAACACAGACCCAGGCTGCAGCATGCAGTCGCAGTCCCAGACCCAGCCCAAGAGAAACAGGACTCTGGAGTCCCAGAATCAGCCACAGAAGTGGCTCCTTCTGGAACTCAGCTCAGCGACTAGTGAGAGGCTTGAGTGATTGGCCAAGGGGTGATAGCTGGGGTCTCTTCTTCTGCTGAGTCAGGACTCTATTGTTTTGCCCATGCTCAGAACCTGAAAATAGTCTTTAGTGGCAGGCCAGGTGGGGGAAGGTCATAGGCATGCTGGAGCTTGCAACCATAGTGAAACAGTATTCTGTTCACATGTTAAAGAGCAGGCAGGCCTGTGTTTACTTACAGAGGATAGCACAGGCCAGGCAAGTGCAGATTGTGCCTCTCCTTAAATCCTATCACCTTGGGCCCCCTGAAGCTAAGGACAGAGCATCCTAGAAGTAGTGCCCCACTTTAATAAGGAGTTAAAAGCCAAGAAATAGGCTAGTAAAATGAGCAGACAGAAAACAATGCTGATGCTAGAATGTTTCTTTGGTGAAAAAATAAGATTAAAATGCACCTTTAGAATGAGATAACAAATTCAAAGCTCCTATATCCAAAGCTTCCAAGATAAATATGAATTGGTCTTAGGCCATAGAAGTACTCAAAAAGGACATTGAAAATAAAGTAAAGAGGAAGAGGAGAAAATAGAAAGAGAAATGATAGAAATGGAGGAATGTAATGAAAAAATTAGATAGCTTGAAAAGCCAAATTGGCCAAATGGAAAATGAGGTACAAAAGCTCTACAAAGAAAATATTTGCTTAAAAATTAGGATTGAGAAAATAGGAACTAATGAATTTAGGAGAAATTGAGACATAATAAAACGAGGCCAAAAGAATGAAAAAATTGAAGGCAATGTGAAATATCTCCTTGGAAAAACAACTGACCTAGAAAATAGATCCAGGAGAGATAATTTGAAAATAATTAGACTACCTGAAAACCTTGATCAAGAAAAGAACTTAGACATCATCGTCCAAGAAATAGTCAAGGAAAATTGCCCTGATATTCTAAAATAAGAAGATAAAATAGAAATTAAAAGATCCACCAATCATTTTCTGAAAGAGATCCCCAAGTGAAAATGTTCAGGAATATTATAGCCAAATTCCAAAGCTTCCAGGTCGAGAAAATATCATAAACAGCCAGAAAGAAACAATTCAAGTGTGGAGCCACAGTAAGGATAACACAGGATATAGCAACTTCTACATTACAGGATCAAAGAGCATGGAATATGATATTCCAGAAGGAAAAGTAACAGGAATTACAAGCAAGAATCACCTACCCTGCAAAACTGATCATAATCTTAGGGGGAAAATTGGGAATTCAATGAAAGAAAGAATTCAGGTATTTGTGATGAAAAGACCTGAACTGAATAGAAAATTTGACTTTCAAATACAAGACCCTAGAGAAGCATAAAAAGATAAGGAGGAAAAATAAATCATGAGAGATATTGAGTTTATATTCCTATATGGGAATTATTAGGGCATTTTTAGGGCAGCTGAATGGAATATACTTAAACAGAAGGCACAGATGTGGGTTGAATATGAAGGGATGATATTCTTCTTTCATATAAATACTTAATTATTTTCCAGTTACATTTAGAGATAGTTTTCAACATTTGTTTTTATAAGATTTCTAGTTTCAAATTTTTCTCCATCCCTCCTCTCTGTGATAAAATAGTGGAATTTCTCAGTTGCCCAGGGGTCCCACCTGAATGATTTCATATTGTTTGAATTGGGGGGAAATCAGAAACTAATTACCTACTTGGGGATGATTAAATTGTAGCCACACCTGGCCGGCCCTGAGTGATCTGTTGGTGTACAACTGATGTCAACAGGGGACCACTCTCAGTCAACTAACTTGAAGGACCTCCCCTTTGTGGGAGCTAGAGGGAAAGTAAGAGAGGGAACGGTGGCTCTGAGAAGTCTCTTTCCCTTTGGTGAGCTTTGAGAGTGGACTGGAGAGGAGTTGCAAAGCTAACTCCCATTGAAACTACAGGCCTCAGATGTTCAGTTATTAGAAGCAAGGCCAGCTCTTTGAGTTAGCTGAGCCAGAAGCAAGTTTGGAGTCTGAGTCAGTCTTTGCTAGAACCAGGGAGTTTATCCATTTTTCTCTTACCCTATTCCCTTGTCTCTTGCTTTATTAAATTTACCTTTGTTGTAAATTTTATTCCCATTAATAAAACCTGATTTGTTTGTGGAAAAGCAGTTGTTAATCTCCTTTCTTGTTAGCCTGAGAGAAATAATTACAAAAGGCAGTTTGGAAGGGAGGAAACTTTGGACCTAGAGGTCTCTCATTGTTTTTTGAACCCCAATATTACAGCGAGCCACCTAATTAACTTTCCCCATAATAAATTTGGCCCATACACCTCCTCCCCTCTCCAAGACAGCAAGTAATCTGATATAGGTTACATATGTACAATCACATTAAATATATTTCTGCATTAGTCATATTATGAGAGAAGAATCAGAGAAAAAAGGCAAAACCTCAAAAAAGAAAAAGAACAACAAAAACAAAAGAAACAGTATGGTTCGATCTGCATCCAGATTCAACAGTTTTTGTTTTTGTTTTTTTCTGGATTTGGAGAGCATTTCCCATCATGAGTCCTTTGGAACTATCTCAGACCATTGTATTGCTAAGAATAATCAAGTCTATGACAGTTGATCAACACACAATGTTGTTGATACTGTGTACAATGTTCTCCTGTTTCTACTCATCTCACTCATCATCAGTTCATGCAAGAGTTTCCAGGTTTCTCTGAAATCCTCCTGCTCATTGTTCCTTACAGCACAATAGTATTCCATTATATTCATATAACACAGATTGTTCAGCCATTCCCCAATTGATGGGCATCCCCTCTATTTCCAATTCCTTGTGTAATGATTGGAATGATGACACCTGCTGGAGACTTACTGTAGAAGAGTTCCACCCATGAAGCGAAGGTCTTTGAGGGCAAGACCAGGAGTCTTTTCTTTGGTGTCAGGAAGTGACGTGGGCGAGTAGGAGGAGGAAGGAAGAGACTGGTGCTCGGTCTTACGCTCTTTCCTGGGGACTCTGGCAGAGAAGGGAGCTAAAAATGTGCTCTCCCTTTAATAGATAGGAATCTAGGCCTTTCTCTCTCTCTTTATCAAATTCTTATTCTCCTTAATAAATGCTTAAAAGTCTAATTCTTGCTAAAGCTTATAATTTATTGGTGACCACTTATTGGATATTTTAGACAGACTAGCTAGAATTTTAGCCCTTAACACTTGCCACCACAAAAAGAGCAACTACAAATATTTTTGTGCTTGTGGGTCCTTTTGCCTTTTCTATAACCTCTTTGGGGAAAAGACCCAAAAGTGGTATTGCTCGGTAAAAGGGTATGCACAGCTTTATAGCCATTTGGGCATAATTCCAAATTGCTCTCTAGAATGGTTGGATCAGTTCATAGCTCCACCAACAATGCATTAGTGTTCCAATTTTCCCACAGGTTCTCCAACATTTATTATTTTCCTTTTTTGTCATATTACTCAATGTGATAGGTGTCAGGTGGTACCTCAGAGTTGTTTTAATTTGCATCTCTCTAATCAATAGTGATTTAGAGCATTTTTTCATATGGGAATAGAGAGCTTTGATTTCTTTGTCAGAAAACTGCCTGTTCATATCCATCAATCATTTCTTAACTGGGGAATGACTTGGATTCTTATAAATTTTTTTGTTGTTGTTGTTCTTTTTTTTTTTGGTGGGGCAGTAAGGGTTAAGTTACTTGCCCAGGGTCACATAGCCAGTGAGTGTCAAGTGTCTGAGGCTGGGTTTGAACTCAGGTCCTCCTGGCCGGTGCTTTATCCACTGAGCCACCTAGCTGCCCCCAGGACTCTTATAAATATGATTTAGTTCCCAATATATTTTAGAAATGAGGCCTTTATCAGAAGTACTGGGTATGAAAATTGTTTCCCAGTGTGAAGGGATCATATATTTAAATGTTTTTTAGCATTTTATTTTATTTGTGGTGGGGACCAGTCAGGGTTAGGTGGCTTTGTCAGGGTTATGTAGCTGGTGAGTTTTGGGTGTTGGAGGCTGGATTTGAGCATGGGTTCTCCTGGGTCTAGGTCTGGTACTTTGTCCACTGTGCCACCTCACTGCCCCAGGATGATATCTTTTAAAAAAAATAAAGGGTAAGTGGAATGCACTGGGAGAAATGGAAAGGGAAAAGTCAAATGTAGTAAAATATCTCATGTAAAAGAAGCAACAAAAATTGTATGGAGTGGAGAGGAAGATGAAGGAGGTGCAGGGGACTGAAGAAGCATTACTCTCATCAGAATTTACTCAAAGAAGGAAAAGCATACACATTCAATTGGGTATAGTATATATCTTACCCTGCAGAAAAGTGGGAAGGGAAGGAGATAAGGGTGGAAGGGTAACAGAAGGCAGGGCAGATTGGGGGAGGGTGTAGTCAGAATCAAAACACTTTTGAGGAGGGATAGGGTGAAAGAAGATAGAAAAGAGAGTAAATATCAAGTGGAGGGAATAGGATGGAGGGTAATATAGTTACCAATAGTAACCATGAAAACTATTTGAAGCAAGTTTGTCTGATAAGCCTAAGTTCTCAAACACATAGAGAACTGAGTCAAATTTGTCAAAAAGGTAGCCATTCCCCAATTGATAGATAATCAAAAGACATGAAGTTTTCATCAAAGCCACCTGAAGCCATCTGAAAAAAAAATTCTCTAATTCACTATTGATTGGAGAGATTCAGATCAAAACAGTTATGCATACTACATCATACCTATTCGATTGAATGAGAGGACAGGAGGAGAAAATGATAAATGTTGTGGGGGATATGGGGAAAACGAGACATTAATAAACTCTTGGTAAAGTTATCAACTAATTCAAACATTCTGTAGTGCAATTTGGAACTTTGGCAAAGGGACTATAAAACCATGCATGCTATTTTACCTAGCAATACCACTACTAAACTGGTATCCTAAAAGAGATTAAAAAATAAGGTGATGCCCATTAATTGAGGAATGACTGAACAAATTGTGGGATGCGATTAGAATGGAACACTATTTTGCTGTAAGAAAAGATAAGCAGGATGCTATCAGGACTTATGAAAAATACGGTCCATCCATTGTTATTTTCAGCAATTCAATGATCCAATATAACTCTGAAGGACTTATAAAAACTGCAATCCATCTACAGAGAAAGAACTGATGTTATCTGAAAACAGATTGAAGCATAATTTTTTGATAGTCCCTTAATCTGGAGTTTTATTTTTGCCTGTTTTGTCTCACAACTTGTCAAATGTGGAGAAGTTTTCCAGGACTACTCATATGTAACATATATTGAATTGCTTGAGTGGCGGGTGTGAAGGGAGGGAAGAAGAGAAATTGGAACACAAAGTTTTAAAAAATTGATGTAAAATGTTTTTACATGTAATTTGGAAAATAAAATTCTAAAGAGGAAAACAAAAACAAAAAATACAGTCCATCTACAGAGAAAGAATTGATGGTATCTGAATACAGATTGAAGCATAATTTTTTGTTAGTTCCACTTTCTAAAGTGTTTTGTCTTTTTTCTTTCACAACCTGACTAATGTGGAAATATTTTACATGGCTGCACATGTATAATTTATATTGAATTGCTTGAGTTCTTAGGGGTGGGTTGTCGAGGGAGGACAGAAAAAAATTGGGACAAAATGTTTTAAATATCGATATGAAAATTTGTTTTTACCTGTAACCTGGGGAAAATTCTAAATAAATGGGAAAAATCTTCCAAGAAGGGAGACTAAGGAAAAAGAGGACAACCAGGAACATGAAAACATAAATAGGAGAACATCCAGGAGAAGGTGGTTTTCAAAAGTATCAAAATCTGCAGAGAATCCAAGGTTGAGAATGGAGAAAAGGTCATCATATTCAGAAATTAAGGGATGATTGGTAACTTTGAATATATCAGTTTCATTTGGATGATGAGGTCAGAAACCAGATTTCAAAAGGTTTAGAAGAAACTGTGAGGATATGAAGTGGTAGCTCTACGCGTGAGGTGGCTTTCTTAAGCTGGTTAGTTGAGAAGCAGAAGAAAAATATCAAACATAATTTAGCAGAAATGGTAAAATTGAGGAAGAGTTTTATGAATAGAAGATACGTGAAATGTTTTTAAGCAGCAGGGAAGGAGCTCAAAGGCATGGAAAGTTTGAATATTAGATGGTAGTTAAAAGAGTAGAATTAATATCCTGATGAATATAGGATGAGATAAGATCAAGGGTACACATGGATGGTAATTTTGTTACTACTAAAATGTGGTCTGTTCTAGAATATCATTTGGGGAAACCTACCATTTCTCTTCATATCTTCACCAAGTATACCCTCAATACATTTCATAAAATTTCAGACAATTGAGAAAAAGTGTACCAAGGTTTTTCTAAACATTTGGCATCCTCTCATCTTTCCATACTTTATTTTTTAAATCGCAAATGTTTTATTATTTTATAGTTATATGAAAAAAAATTTTTCCACATTTGTTTTAATAAGATTTTTAGTTCCAAATTTTGCTCCCACGCTTCTATCCCTCCCCCCTCCCTAGACAAAGCAATCTGATATAGGCTATATATGTACAATCACATTAAGCACATTTCTGCATTAGGCATGTTGTGAAAGAAGAATCAGAACAAAAGGGAAAAACCCCAAAAAAGAGGGAAAAAAACCCAAAAAGTTACAAACATTATGGTTCAATCTGCATTCAGAATCCAATTTTTTTTTTTTTTTTCCGGATGTGGAGAACATTTTCCATCATGAGTTTCTTGGGATTGTCTTGGGTCATTGCACTGCTGAGAAGAGCCAGGTTGGTCACAGTTGATCATGAGACAATGTTGCTGTTGCTGTGTAAAATGTTCTCCTGGTTCTGTTTACTTCATTCAGCATCAGTCCACTTAAGTCTTTTCAGGTTTTTCTGATATCTGCCTGCTCATCATTTCTTACAGCACAATAGTATTCCATTACTTTCATATACCACAGTTTGTTCAGCCATTCCACAATTGATGGCCATTCCCTTGATTTCCAATTCTTTGCCACCACAAAGAGAGCTGCTATAAATATGTTTGTACATGTGGGTCCTTTCCCCTATTCTAAGATCTCATTGTTTCCCATACTTTAGAACTGAGCTCTCAATTCAAAATTGTCTCCACATTATCATTCTCTAGATATATTTGCTTTGCTTTCATTTCTCTCCCTTTCTTTTTTTTAGCCTTAGTGTCATTTCCACTGCAGCACATTGAGGACTTAGTTATGTTAGGATCCCCAATGTGGTGAGGGAGTAAGTTATAGAAATCTTTGAAGGTATTTTCCATTTTTATCCATTTCCTGTCATCAAAATTCTCATTAATTAAAAAAATATTGATTTGTTCATTAATTTATTCATTCATTTACTTATTCACTCATTCATTCATTTATCTATATGTCTATCTGTTTAATTATTTATTTATTTTGTGGGGCAATGAGGGTTAAGTGACTTGCCCAGGGTCACACAGCTAGTAAGCGTCAAGTGTCTTAGGCAGGATTTGAACTCATGTAATCCTGAATCTAGGGCAAGTGCTTTATCCACAGTGCAACCCAGCTGTCCTGGTCATTTATTCTTTTTATTTCCCTTTTCTTTTTTTTTTTTTCTTTTTTACAGTTTAACAGTTTGTTGAAATAGGTAAAGTGGGATTTCCATTGATTGTGTGTCATTATATCCTCATTTTTATTCTTTCTTTTAATTTGTTATTGATTTTGATCTTGGATCCAATGGTGGATGATCTAACTATATACAGAAATCTTATTGGAAGGTTTTTTCCTTTATTTTTCTTCTAATATAATAAATTTCATTTTGTGCTATTATTCAGTGCTGGCTTTGACCCAATGTTTTCTATCTCTCTTTTAAATAAAGTGTGTGTCTGTGCTCGTTTGTGTATACATACATGCATACATACATACATCAATATGTATACACACACATAGATGTACATACATATACACACCAGGCTTTCCTAAAGACTATAAAATGCTTATCTCTCATTTTTGTCATATTTTTCATCTTTTTCAACATTTTCTCTTAAGGTTACCTTAATATCAAGGTCACCAGTGTTTAAAGTATATCTTGATTTAACTTGAATGGCTTTAATGAGGTGTTTTATTTTAGGGGAGTTGGGGGGTTGGGAAAAACTTATCTACTTTTCTGTCAACAACAGATAATTGGAAAGATTTTCTTGATGATTTTTTCCACAAATGCTTGCCATAAGACAATCAAATATGCCATTAGATTATATTTCTTGTTTCATTGAATTCTCAATAAAACCAACTCTGTCAAATCCATTATTTACCCCTCTAAGGAGAACTTGTTGGCCACACTTCCATTTAGTCATAATTGTCATTTCTTTGATGCTTTTGTTTATAGCAAGGAGACCAACATTGATATGAATTTGTTTCTTGAACAGTATAAATCCATTCAGTTACTGAGTCCTTGTTTATGTCTTTGTTTATGTGGTGTCACTATTCACCATCATCAGAGAGCAATGGATTTAAAGGGGGAAGAAACCTTAGAGGCCATTGAGAATTACCCCATTATTTGGCAGATGAGGACCCTAGAGATTATTTGTCCAAAGTTACAAAGACATAAGTGACAGAACCAGAATCTGATACAACATTGCCTATTGGCATATGGACATGCATATTTTTAGTTACCTTTGCAGTTATGGACATTTATTGCACTGACCCATTTCCCAAATGACTAGGGGTTATCATTTATAAGCCAGTCAGGTATAAGGATTTAGCCTAGGTTTATAGAAAATAGTGAATAGACTAGTGAGAAAAATCTCAGTTCATGAGAACAAGGTTGAGTCTCCTGATTTGATATAGTTCAACTTGTATAGTCTTTTTTTTTTTTTTTTTGGTGAGGCAATTGGGGTTAAGTGACTTGCCCAGGGTCACACAGCTAGTAAGTATCAAGTGTCTGAGGCTGGATTTGAACTCAGGTACTCCTGAATCCAGGGCCAGTGCTCTATACACTGTGCCACCTAGCTGCCCCAACTTGTGTACTCTTTAGCCAGGCTGACCCTCCTAACTTTATGGATGGACTGAACACACTTAGAGAAATACTAGTTGTTAAGGTTCTTATGCAATAAACTAAGTCTCCTCCACCTCTGCCCTCTCCCCAGCTCTGACTCATAGGAAAAAAAAGTGAGGTCATTTGAATGAGCCAGTTATTCTGACTTCCTTGATCTAATTCCCTGGGTAACACCTCAACTTTCCTTTCCTCTGTTTAATGAAGGTTGAGTGGATTTATTTATTCCATTCTGTCTGTTCTTTATATGAGTATTTTTTTAACCTTCTATGTTTCATGGACATGCTTCAGAGCAATTAACTAGGGGAAAATAAAACAATATCATTTTTAGAACTTGAAAAGAAAGTCAATGCTTTAGTGATGCAGGCTACAGATGTCACTTTTTTACCCAGAGCTTAAAGTTGATGAGTATTCATTTCTTTGAGATTCTTGGAAGGTTGATAAATGGAAACATACTGCAGGAGATAGAGATTCAACCTTGGAAGCTAGATGCCTGATTTTCATATCCAACTTACCATAAACTTCAACGTGACCTTGGCAGAGTTATTTAATCTTTTGAGATTTAAATTCCCCAAACCTATAATATTCAAATACCGGATTGAACTCAGCATTCTCCAAATCCCAACCAGTTATGATCTTCTTTGTTTCAGTCAGATACTTTTCTGAAGGTGGTTACATTAGAGATCGCCTGCTCTGTGGGACTAGTGGGCCTGAAGGATAACAGTACCCACACATAATGGCTATGAGACTTTGGTCAGTTTGTTTGCTTACATCATATCAATATAGCCTACCCAAATGCCTTATTAATTCAAGATGTGCCATTACTTTAATTCATTTTATATCTTTCCATACTAAGGCCAAATACTTTACTAATAATCTCATATGTTTCACAGACTGAGGCAGGCATATGTTATTATACTTGACAGGTTTCCCATTAATCCAAATATTGTTGCCAAGCATGCACTTTGCTGATGAAATTTTACATTTTATGTACCCCTCTTTGAAATTTGATGATTTTGTTCAATACTGTTAGCAAGACAGTTGCCTTCTTTGGGAATGTGTTGACCATTAAAAGCACCATGCCAGGACTATTGTGTATTGTGATTTAGCAATCAGGCTGATCCTTGTACAGACTTCACTAATCAAGAGGCCTTCTCTGCTGTCAGGGATTGAACCTTCTGTGTGTTGAGACATTGGAAAAAAGCTACGATATGTTTCCAATTGTTTAGACTTTAAGTTAATCCAAAATATACCTAAATGTCCACATGAATAATGATTACCAAGCCTCTCAAACATCCTCTTCTACCCATCACCATTTTTTTTTAAATTTGAAAATAATGTTTGTAGTTTTGACACTTTGAAGAACTGAGCTAAAAATCATGATTCTTAGAAGAAAAAGGTACAAATATAAAGAGAGACAGACTAAAAATCCTCTCAGTATCTCTGCAGCATATAAACACTGTTTTTTTTTTTCTGTGCTTGTGCAGGGATCACAGTTTGATAATTTTGAATAATCAAATATTCACATATACAAATAAAGGGATTTTCTATTTTAATCTGTATTAAACTAGCATGTTTGTTTTAAATTTATAGCATCCCTCCTATCCAATTAAATTTTTAAAAATCATTTAATAATTACTATATATAAAGCTCTGGTGTAACAAAGGAAAAAAAGCTATCCCTGCCCACAGAGAGTTTACATTCTATTGGGGGGAGGTGGAGTATGGGAAAAAGTAAAGAAATAAAAATGAATTTTGATCAAATTAGAGTACTAAATCCTGGGTGTGTGTGAAGGGAGTGCATGTGGACAGTGAAAGGCCTCATGAAGGAAAGGGGCATCTGAGCTGTACTGCAAAGAGAACTAGGGCTTTGATAAGGCAGGAGTCAGAAGTAATGCATTATGGACTTGGGGAAATTCTTTGTCCTTCCTAGTTCTAACAGTTATTCAAGAATTGATTTGTTAATTGGATTTCATGATTATCTGAGGGTTGATTAATGTATGTGAAATTTGGAGGTGGAACTAGATTAAGATACCTTTTTTGGTTAGTTCAGTAAAACAACAGGTATTTCTATGTATTTTGCATTTTTAATTGAAATGATAAATTTTTAGAATGGATCAGTGTAGAAATAGACTTAAACCAAGCATGGATAAGACTCAAAATATATTTGAGGATTGGGTACAAGATAGATGTTCATTGATTAGGAAATGAGGGATGAATATAATAGCATATTATGGTGTTGTGAGAAACAATATGGAGAATAACAAGAGCTATATGAACTGAGTTTAAATAACAGAAGCAGGAAAGCAGTGCATGTAATTACTGCAACACTATAAATGGCAAGAATTTAAAAGCAAAAATAGAATTAAATTCTTTAAGTAGAAAGGTTGTACATCACCCCTAAGACAAGAGAATCCTGACAATTAGGGCCAAATCTTGGTCAAAATTGTAATTTAATGGAAGTTTATCTTTGATGTCTCTAGGCTTCCTTATTTTTCAAATTATTTAAGTTCCCCACTCAGGTGCTTATGTCCCTTAAGTCCTTCCATTGTAGAAGAGGGATAAAGTCTAGTTAAAATAAGATAAGAAATTTAGAACTGAAAGGAAACATAAATGCTATCTACTCTAGCACACTCATTTTAAAAAATGAAGAAATTGAAGCTGAGTGACCTTAACTGAGTTGGTCACACAACAAATATTAAAGGCCACATTTCAAACTGTCTTCCTGAATCCAAGTCAAATAGAAACACACACACACACACACACACACACACACACAATCAATCAACTTTTTTTAATATTAGGACTGCCTAAATTACTGTGTATGGAATTCTTCTTAAAGAACAGAGTTTGTTCTTCTTCTAGTCATCCAGTTCATAATAAGCTGATCTCTACATTATTCTCCACTCTTTTTCACAAGGAGTGCTTCTTTTATGTTTTTATAGTTCCCTCTTAAACAAAAACCACAAAGCTCTTGTTTAAATAGGTAAAGTTGGGAGTTCTATTATGGACTTTTGAACATTGCATGACAGTTTGTTTTTTTGTATCTTATGCCATCCCATATACTCTGTAATCCAGAGACACTGGCTGCTTTGCTGTTCCTTGACTAAGACAATCTATATGTTGAATGATAATTTTTTTCTGGCTGTTCCCCATGGCTTAAATGTTCTCCCTCATCATCTTTGCCTCCTAGGTTCCTTGGATTCCTTAAAATGCCAGATGAAGTTTCACCTTTTAGAAGAAGCCTCTCTTAATCTATGTAAAAGTGAGTGTTTCCTTCTGTATATTATTTCCAATAATTATTGGAAGGTGGCACAGCAGATGGAGCACTGGGCTCAGGAAGACCTGGGTTCAAATCTGGCCTCAGATGATGAGGATGATGATAACATATATGGTATTTTTCTGGGCTATTGTGAAGGAAATTCTTTGTCAGGGGTAAAATACTATATAAATGTTATGTATTATTGTTGCTGTAATAATAAACATCATGGGTTTGTTGTAAGGAAATCTCTCTTTAAAGAACTATATAAATGTAGTTTAGTATAAAAAATGATAAGCAGGATGGTATCAGAAAAACCTGGAAAGACTTGCATAAGTTGATGCAAAGTGAAATGTACTGTATACAAAATAATAGCAATAGTGTAATATATGCTGGGAAGCACGTGGTTATTTTCAGCAATGCAATGATCCAAGACAACTCTGAAAGACTTATGAAAAATGTAGTCCATCTACAGAGAAAGAATAGATGGTATCTGAATACAGATTAAAGCATATTATTTTTAGTTCCTTTTTCTAAAGATTTTTTGTCTATTTTCTTTCACAACTTGACTAATGTGGAAATTTTTTGCATGACTACACATGTATAATGTATATTGAATTGCTTGAGTTCTTAAGGAGGGGAGTGGGGAGGGAGGGAGTAAGAGAAGTTGAAACACAAAGTTTTAAAAATCTATGTTAAAATGTGTTTTTACATGTAATTTGGAAAAAATAAAATTCTAAATAAAATATTTCTGCTAAAAACAACAACAACAAAAAACAAATTAAAAAAATTAATAAAAAAAAACAAATCTGGCCTCAGACACTTACTAGCTGTGTTATCCTGGGCAAATAACTGTTTGCCTCAAATTCCTCTTCTGTAAATAAGCTAAATAATGAAAAATAAAAGGCAAGGCACTCTAGTACCTTTGGCACAAAAAGCAAAAAAGGGTCACAAAGAGTTAGAGGCAACTGAAAATGACTTAACAAGTGATATTCATTATTTATCTAGTATATAGCCTGTTTATATATAGATGTTTGCATATGTAATAGTCTAGGCAAAATAGAACAGAATCTGAATTAAGTTAGTGGCAGTGGAGAAAAACAGATAGAAGTAACAGATTTTGTGGATTTAAGCTCAGTGACATTTAATGAGACTTAGCAAATGATTGGACAATAGCATCTGACTCCAGGGACAACTCTGATTGTCTGATTTAAGCAACTGTCATTGGAATTGAACACTGGTAGCAACCAAACTAGGTAAATCTGACTATATTAAATCCCCTACCTTAATTATCAGGATGAATGTTTCAGCTCAACATTCCATTTAGCCTATGTAGCCAAAAGCAAATCATTTTCTCTCCAAATAGTTTGGAATTGCAAACAATTGCTTTCATGTCATTTTACATGAAAGATTATTTGAACTTCATCCTCAGAATAAATGATTACCTAAATTTAATAATATACTTGAAAGAACTTTGGGGGCTATGAAATGTTTTGCTCTTTGAAGAGATTTCTTCACTCCCTTACACATTTGCACCATTTTATATTATAGTGTTAAGAAGTGGGATAAAATTTCAATCTGTGGGAAATTATAAGAGTATCATAATCATGAATTTGGAGATGAATGGGAATATTTCCAAAATAGTGATGTTATAATAGCAGACATATTGAACTTGACTACCTGGAGAAAAAGTCAAGTGTGGCATTTGCATGATGAGTTCAAGAGGAACATGAAGAGCTTGTTAGTTTCTGGAAGAAGACACTATTACCTAAGGAGAGAACTCCTGGAAGTGGAGAACCAATACAATACTTAATTGTGCCTTTCTTGGAAAGTAAGTATGATGCCAAGAAGTTTTACTAGCTATAAATCAGATGACAAAAGAAGTAATGTTTTTAAGCTCTAGGAATATTCAAAATTTCATGCTGAAACAATAGACATATTCACAATGAAAATAGTTTACCTGATTATTTTAATAACTTTATAGACCTAGAATTTTATTTTTAATCTAAAGCAAAGGGCTTTGTAAATATGTGGTAGGCACATTCAGAAGTTTTCTAGTTACAATGACATGAAATGATAGCTTCATTAGAGTTCAATAGTTCCCTCTGAAGTTTAATACTTGTATGACCTCTGAAGGAGTGGATGAGGTTGCTCCTCAAACAGTAGAGATGGCTGGGAGGCTAGGAAAGCAAAATAAATATCACTAAGTGTTTCAAGGCAGGAGTAAGAAGTTATTCCTTGTATTTACAGTGTCAATTTCAAACATTACCAAACTGCAAAAGGAAGCAGAAAATATTAACCGAAAAAATCTCTACCAGGAATTATTTTTAAATATTATTTTCAAAGTTTTAAGGTGATGGATTGAAGGAAGGCAGGGAGAGGAAGGAAAGAGAAAGGAAGGAAAGAAAGGGGAAAGGAAGGAAGAAAGAAGGGTGGAAGGAAGGATGACTAGAGCCAAGATGGAGGAGAAAAGGGAGTAACTTGCCTGAGCTCTCAAAAAATACCCTGAAAATACCTTTAAATAATGTCATAAGGAATAATGGTGTTTCCTGGAGGAACAAAACCCACAAAAGGACTGGGTGAAATAATTTTCCAGCCTAAGACAACTTAGAAGGTTGGCAGGAAAGGTCTGTCACACCCAAGTAAGAGTGTAGCCCATTCCTGTGCAAGCAGCCCAAGTACAGACCAGGACCTATAAACCAGGAACAGCCTGTGGAGACACTGAATCATCAGTAGCAGTGACTATTTAGGGAACTCTCAGCCCCCAGATCATAAGGGGCTGGAAGAATTGATCAGAAGGACATGACAAGGGTCTCTTTGCTAGCACTGAGGTACGATTCTGTTACTTTGTCCATATTCAATTCCAGGTCACAGCCTGTCAGGGAGTCCCAGGGAGAAGAGGAGCCCTAGCACACTGGAGCTTGCAGGTACAGTAAAGCAGGACCTTCATCACAGTTCTAGGGCAGAAAAGAGTACTTGTAATCTCTCACCGACCAGGAGAATGGTGAACATAACTCTCCTTTGATCCTACCACCTTGGAAGAACTGAAAACTTTTACAGTTCCCTAGAAGTATCTCTGAAAACAGCTGCACAAAACTCCTTTCTGATGCTTGGAACAGTATGCCTTTCATCCTGAAAGCAGTTACCTCTTTAGAAAAAAGTTAAAAGTCAAGATATAGACTAAGAAAATAAGCAAACAACAGGAAAATTCTGACCATAGAAAGTTACTATAGTGACAAGGAAGATCTAAACTCACCCTCAGAAGAATATAACAAAGTCAAAGCTCCTATATACAAAGCCTCCAAGAAAAGTATTAATTGGTATCTGGCTATAAGAAGAGATCAAAAAGGATTTTGAAAATCAAGTAAGATATTTATATGGGAGAAAAAGAAAATCAAGTAAGAGAGGTAAAAATGGGAAAAGAAATGAGAGTGATGCAAGAAAATCATGAAAAAATAGAAGGCAATATGAAATAGCTTATTGGAAAAACAACTGACCTGCAAAATAGATCCATGAGAGATAATTTTTAAATTATTGGAATACCTGAAAGCCATGATCAAAAGTAAAAAAGCCTAGACATCATTTTTCGAGAAATTATCAAGGAAAATAGAAATTTAAAATATGCACTGATCACTTCCTGAATGAGATTCCAAAATGAAAACTCCCAGTAATACTATAGCCAAATTCAAGAGCTCCCCAATCAAGGAAAATATATTTCAAACAGTCAGAAAGAAACAATTCAAGTATTGTGCAGCCACAGTCAGGATAACACAAGCTTTAGCAGTTTCTATATAAAAAAATAAGAGGGCTTGGAAAATCATATTCTGGAGGGCAAAGAAGCTGAGATGACAACCAGAAATCACCTAACAGCAAAACTGAGTATAATTTTGCATGGGGGAAAAGAGCATTAAATGACAGAGAGGATTTTCAAACATTCCCTATGAAAAGACAAGACTTGAATAGAAAATTTGACATTCAAATACAAGACTTAAGAGAAACATAAAAAGATAAACAAAAATGGAAATACTAAGGGACTTTATAAGCTTAAAACCTTTATATTTCTACAGTGGAAAATGATATTCATAACTCATAAGAACTTTTTCATCATTAGGGTAGTTGGAAGGAGTATATAGACAGAGGGCACAGGGTTCAGTTGAAAATGAAGAGATGATATCTTAAAAAAATAAAATCAAGAGCTGAGAGAGGAATGCATTTGGATAGAAGGAAAGGGAGAGGTAGAATGGGGTAAATTATCTCACATAAAAGAAGCAAGAAAAAGCTTATACATTCGAGGGGAAGATGGGTGAGGGTGAGTAATCCTTACTCTCAATAGAATTAACTCTAAGAAGGAATAACATGCAAACCCACTTGGGTAAAGAAATCTTTCTTCCCCTGCAGAAAAGTAGGAGAGGGAGAGGATAAGGGAAAGTGAGGGTGATATAAGGAAGGGGAGATTGGGGTGGGTAGTCAGAAGAAAAGCACTTTTAAAGAGGGCAGGGTGAAAGAAGAGAGAGAATATGAGAGAATGGGGATAGTGGGAAAGGACGAAGGTAAATACAGTTAGCAATAGAAACTGTAGGGGGGGGAATTAAGCAAGTTTTCCTGAATACAAGTCATTCCCTAATTAATAAATTATCAAAAGATATGAACAGTTTTCAGATGAAGGAATCAAACTTATCTACAGCCATATGAAAATGCTCTAATTTGTTGTTGATTGGAAAGATGCAAATCAAAACAATTCTGAGGTAATTCTTCATATCTATTAGATTAGATAATAAGACAGAAGAGGAAAATGATAAATATTGTCGTAGATGTGCAGAAAAGAAGATATTGATGCACTTTTGATGGAGTTTTAAACTCCATTTAACCATTCTGTAGAACAATTTGGAACTATGCTTAAAGGACTATAAAACTATGCATACCCTTTGACCTAGCAATGCCACTACTAGATCTGCATCCAAAAATAGATTTTTTTTAAAAAAGGAAAAGTACCTATATCTACAAAAAACATTTATAGTAGCTCTTTTCTAGTGGCAATGAATTGGAAGTTGAGGGATGCCTATCAATTGGGGAATGGCTGAAGAAATTGTAGTATGTGATTATGATGGAATATTATTGTGCTATAAGAAATTATGAGCAGGATGCTCTCAAAAAAAACCCCAGAAAGACTTATATGAGCTGATGCAAAGTGAAATGTACTGTGTACAAAGCAATGGCAATAAGATGATCAGCTGTGAATGACTTAGCTATTCTCAATGATACAATGATCCAAGAGAACTGAAGGAACTGATGGTGTCTGAATACAGATTTGAAGCATGTAGTTTTTCTTTTTCACTTATTTTATTTTTCTCTAGGTTTTTGTGTACATTATCTTTCATGAAATGACTAATATGGAAATGTTTTGTATGACTACACATGTATAACCTATATCTAATTGCTTGTATTCTCTATGTGGGGGAGAGAGATAATTTGGAACTTAATTTTAAAATTGAATGTTCAAATTGTTTTTACATGTAATTGGAGGGAAATAAAATACTAAATAAAAAGTGCAAGGAATGAAGGAAGAAGGAATCAAGGGAATAATTCCTGCCCTTAAGTAATTTATATACTGTGGTGCTTTAAGTATATTAAGATTTACAAATTCTGAGTTGTCAGCTATCTGGAAGATTCATTCTAGAGAAGAAAAACTAGATCAAGCACATCCAAATGAGAGGCTCTTACAATAATCCAAAGGGTAGCAATGAGACCTGAATTAGAGTGGTAGTTTGTCAATTACAAATAAAGAAAAATATGTGAGAGATTTTATTGAGTTATATCCAAAAAAATTGGCAGCAGATTTTACATTTTTGTTTTCAAGATTAGGAGAATAAGCAAGCCAAATCAACTGTTCCCCTTAGATCCTTTCATGTAATGGTTCTTAGAACATTTTACCTCAACCAAGGATCATATGATAGAGGTTGCCTTACTCACAGGTAAATCATGGGGAGGAAAAGACTGTTATATCCATTCTAGCTCCAATCACAACACTGCAGATGACTTAACACCATGACAAATTGTTACCCATCCATAAGACTGCTACTAACAAAGTTTATCATTTATAAAAGCCTATGAAATTAATTTCTTCCTTTTCCTTTCTTTTAACATTCATCATTCACTTGACTTCCTAGACTTGTCACACCAATTTTGAAAATAGCAAAGCACCAGAAGGTAAATTATTGAGATGCTTTACTAACCTGTAGTGTAGTTTGAATAATTTCTGGGCTGTCAGGAAAAACCTAACACCATCATCCCCAACTCCTCCCTCACACTCAATTATGTTTGAAAGTTTACAATCAAAGTTTTGTAAATTTGGCTGAAAACATTGATCTTTGTTTAGTTCTAGACTCCTCAGAGAAGAGTAACACTTTAAGCTAAGGTCATTAAGAAGGAAGTGTCTCAAAATACTTTTGCCCAGAGGGAAAGGACAGAGAATGAAGGCATTAGACACCTTAATACAAGGTTTGAAAAATCTCAAAGCACTTAATTTACCCGTTCTTTCACCAAAAAACATCAGGATAAGTGATCAACACATATTTATTGTGGGTACTGGGAAATTGAATGAAATAGCCTTTCTCTCCTCCACTACCTAAAAGCCTAGCTCAGAATACAAAACAACATTAAAAAGATAATTAACAATTAAAGATGGTTCATGCTCAGTATCAATTGAAAGGTATGGAAAATAAAAATTGTTCTGGGGTGGTCAAGCAAGAATCATTGATTCAAAGCTTAGAGAGCATCAATTTTAATTCCAGTATTTAAAGATGAAGTAATTGAGAATAATAAAGGGTAAGAGTTATGTCCCAGGTCAGATAGCTAGTGAGTTCACAGGTCCAGTCCCAAACAATAAAACAGACTAGTCTAGTAAGTGGGAGAAGCAAGATAAAAATCCAGGTCTTTTGGCTCCACATTTAGTGCTCTCTATTTCTTTTTAATTGCATCACAAAAGTTCTATTGGATTATGGAATTGGAGCTGACATTTAAAGAATGGATGGAAGGATGAATAAGAAAGAATTGAGTGCATCAGCACAATATCATCAAACTTCCATACTTATGTATCATAGAATTTCATCTGCCAAAATAAAGTGCCCAGTACACATCAATGTCTGTTTTATGTATTAGCATGATAGATCACTGAGGCTCAGAAAGGTACCTTAATAGTAAATGTGTCACCAATCTGCTTATGGATGTTCTCAGCTGAAGTATGACATGATGCAGTCTATCAAAGTTTCAGTGGGTAATGTCTTCTTGGTACAGAGTGACAATGAACCTTTTATGATGTATTATACCTTACAAGGAGCCTTTGGAGACTCCTGAGTGTTTTAGAGGTGATTCTCCTACCTCAAAGTAGAAATCAAAGTGAAAACTATATAGTTTTATTTATCTAGAAAGCTATACTTTTTTAACTACCCTACTCCTCCATTCCCTTTGAACTGGGTATTACCTATATGAGGACTTCTTAAGCATTTTCCACTCATGACCCCTTTTTCCCTAAGAAATTCTTTTGCAAACCCAGGTATATAGGTATGTAAAATAGGTATACGAATTAAACATTTACTGCCAAATTTTTTTCTTGACACCCACAGTTTAAGAAGCTTTGGCCTATATATTAATTTTCCTTTATCTTTCACTTCCAAAATCCAGGACAATCTCCTGTAGATTCATACACTCACGTAAGTACTAATACTATGGTCTTTTAAAACATTAGTATTCCCATACTGGGTAGAGTAGATTGCCAACTTTGAAAACCATAACTAGCAAAGGATTGACAGGAATTTGTCCAAGTTTTCTGAAATCTAAGAGGATATGCTTTGGGGAGGGGGACTGCAAGGACTGACATCACACTTCAAATTACTCTAGGACAACTATTTCAAATTACTACCATTAATATCCCATCAATTTTAAATTTTGCTCTCCTTCTTGGATCCTGGACTACTATTTCTTCTTCTAATTATAGTTATGGTGAAAATGATTTATGTACAACTGCGTGTCCTTCTCATTATAAGTTCTACAAACCTTAATTAAATGTCTACTACATATCAGGCACTGTGCAAAGTCCAAAGAATACAAAGAAAACAAATAAAGCCCCTCTCTTCAAGAAACTCACAATTTAATGGGAAAATAACCTAAAACAATTATGTACAAACAACTATAAGCAGCATAAATTGGAGGTAATCTCAAAGGGAAGGCATTAGCATTAAGCCAAGTAGGGATTCTAGTTGGATTTTCTTTATGTTTAATTAATTTTTGGATTTTATATGGTATTTTATTATATTCTAGTTACATGTAGAGAAAGTTTTTAACATTTGTTTTTGTAAGATTCCTTGTTTCAAATTTTTCTCCCTCCCTTCCATCTCTCCACCCCTTCCCAAGACAGCAATCAATTTGATATTTTATATATGTACAATCACGTTAAATGTATTTCTTTATTAGTTATGCTATAAAAGAAGAATCAAACCAAAAGAGAGAAACCACAAAAAAGGAAAACAAAAAAGTAGAAATAGTATGGTTCAATCTGCATCTCGATTCCACAGTTCATTTTTCTGGATTTGGAGAGCATTTTCTATCATGAGTTCTTTGAAACTATCTTGGACCATTGTGTTGCTGAGAAGAGTCAAGTCTAACACATTTGATCACAATGTTGTTGATACTGTGTACAATGTTCTCCTGGTTCTGCTCATCTCACTCACCATCAGTTCATGCAAGTCCCTCCCAGTTTCTCTGAAATCCTTTATCATCAATACCTCTCCCCCTAACTGATTTACCCTAAGAGCTGTTTTAAGTATTTTAGGGTTCTGTTAATTAATTAAATTTTATGTTTGTTCCTCATGATATCTCTTTGCATTGCTTAGCTATCAAATTTGTATCAGGGTCAAATTATACATCAGAAGTAGGAAAAAATTTTTCTCCCACCCCTACCTCAAAATCAGTATAAAAAGTATAGTTCATAAAACTATAAGAGTAGCTATAAGTTTAAATAATAATTCAGTCCTGGTTATTGTTTATTGATAATCCACTAAGTGTAAGGAACAGTACTAAACACCGTGGGAGTAGTACAAGGATGAGTCTTAAAAAAACCTTTGCTCTTAATGAGCTTAAGTCTAGACAGACACACATACATATAAGTATAATGCTCAGAAGAAAGTGAGAGTGTGACAAAAAAAAAATGGAATGGACTTTGAGAGCTCAGAGGAGGGAGAAACTAGGTTGTTCCTATATTGTTACTTATTGTGTATCTCCAGAACTTTCATAACTAAGAAAGTATGAGAAACCTCATGTCTCCATCTAGTGAAATTATCATTATTATCATCATTAATATTCATTAGCACCTTAATACTTTATGAAGTATTTTTTTTCTTTAACAACTCTGGGGAATAGATCATGATAGTATTGTTTTTCTCATTTTACTGGTAAGGAAATGGGTACAAAAAAAGGATTCAGTTCCCCATGATCAGACAGATTAATGTGCAAATCTTAGACTCTGACTCACATTTTCTTAGGTTAAGTTCAGTGACCTTTTTATCATAATAATCAAACTCCTAAGAGGAGGATCAAACTTTTCATTGTTGTTGTTTCCCCAATTTTCTCTTTTCTCTCACATACGCCCTAGTTTTAAAATTTGAGTTAAGATATATATATATATATATATATATATATATAAAGTCTATTAAAGAGCTAGACATCTGAAATGACATTTCACAACTTCTTCCTAAGAAATAAAGGATATAGTTTATACTGATAAGTGAACTCTATTTGTTTTCCATTGAAAATCATGGAGCAGGCAGGTGGTACAGTGGATAGAGCACCAGCCCTGGATTCAGAAGGACATGAGTTCAAATATGGTCTCAGACACTTGACACTTACTAGCCATATGACCCTGGGCAAGTCACGTAACCCCAATTGCCTCACCAAAAGAAAAAAAAAAGTTTTATTAAGTTCCTACTGTGTACAAAGGACATTGCTTTGGCCTAGAGAAAATCAAAATTGTGAAAGGCTTGGTTTTTGCCTTCTTGGAAAATATAAACATCTGAATATATCATTGTATCCAGAACTTGGTGGTTCCTCTCTATTGTTCATTAATAATCTTTTCTCTTGGAGTTCAATACCTGGATCTTATTCTTCTTGCCCACCAAAACTATGCCCATATACTTGAGGTCATAAATTTTTATTTTGATGTCTCCTCAAATATCCTTGTTTCCTAATTTAACAGTCTCCTGAAGTTGCATGATGTATACCTTCACTCTGTTTCTGACACACACTGGGATAAGTTTGATTTCTTCATCACACATATGTTCCATCTCCAAAATTTATAATACAAGATTCCACAATCTGACCATAACAAGCTCTCCTTCTCCCCTAAAACTTTTCCCTTTTTATTGTGAAAACTCACTCTATTTATCTCTTCTTTCTCATGCATCATTCCTTCTCTGGTTGTACTTTCTTCCCTTCCCCAAATACCAACCTAATATTACTCTGTGCTTCTATTAATGTATCACTGAACATTGGAAGAAAAAAATCACACAGTCATGCCAACTGGATTCACCAGAAAATCATGTTATTTAATCTCAGTAGGGCTCTCACTGTTGCACACATATTTTTACTCATCCTTGTTTACTCTCTATTACACTCTGCATAGTGTCTTTTCCAAAACTTCTCTTGTCTCCTTAAACCAGCTACAACAGCATCCCATTCACCCTGACTCTCAACAAAAATTTACCTTATGATTCTCTGAAAAAAACATTGAAGCCAACTGTCAAAATTTCAGGATCCATGATACTTTTTATTCCATTTTAGGGTCATAATACTGTGGGATTTTTTCTTTTATTTAGAATTTTATTTTCCCCATTTAAATTGAAAAAAATAATTTTAATGTCCATTTTTCAAACTTAGTGTTCCAAATTCTCTTCCTCCCTTCCTCCCCAAACCTACTTACAAATGCAAGCAGTTCAATATGTTACACATGTATAGTCAAAAAAACATTTCCATATTAGTGAGTTTGTGAAAGAAAACAGTCAAAAACATACTTAAAAAAAAGAAACTAAAAAGGATTTTGCCTCAAGCTGTATTCAGACACCATCAGTTCTTTCTTGACAGATGGATCATATATTTCATAAGTCCTTTAGAGTAGTCTTGGATCACTGTATTGCTGTTATGGCTGTTCATACAATATTGCTATTACTTTGTATATAGTGCATTTCACTTTGTACCAGCTCATGTAAATTTTCCAGATTTTTCCCGAGAGCATCCTGCTCATCATTTCTTGTAGAACAATAGTGTTCCATCATAATCTTATGCCACAATTTTGTTCAGCCATTCCCCAAGTGATGGGCATCTCAATTTTCAATTCTTTGGATTAGAAAAGGACTGTCATAAATATGTTTTTTTTTCCGTTTAGAATTTTATTTTCCAAATTACATGCAAAAACAAATTTTAACATCAATTTTTTAAAACTTCTCTTCCTCCCTCCCTGCCTACCACCTACCCCCATGAACTCAAGCAATTCAATATAAGTTATACATGAGTAGCCATGGAAAACATCTCCACATTAGCCTGGTTGTGAGAGAAAATAGCTAAAAAACCAAAAGTTCAGATTAAGGAACTATCAAAAAAATGTGTTTCAATCTGTTTTCAGATACTATTAGTTCTTTCTCTGTAGATGGATTACAATTTTCATAAATCCCTCAGAGTTACATTGGATCATTGCCTTGCTGAAAATAACCACATGCTTGCCAGGAGATCATCTTACACTATTGATTGCTGTTATTTTGTATACAATACATTTCTCTCTGCTTTATTTCATGTGCGTATTTCCAGGTTTTGCTGATAGCATCCTGTTCATCATAACTTTTATATAGTACCTTAAACTTGACAAAGAATTTTCTTCACAATAGCCCATCAGAGTAGGTATCATATGTTTTTCCATTGGAGTCAGTCATCATAACTATTTCCCTCCATCTTATTCCCTTCCCATGATATTTACTCTATTTCCTATCTCCTTTTACCCTTTTCCTCCTCAAAAGTGTTTTGCTTCTGACTGCCCCCTCTTCCACTCTACCCTCCTTTCATTCACCCTTCCCTCTTTATCCTCTTCCCCTCCTACTTTCCTGTAGGGTTAAATAGATTATTCCTCCTAATTGAGTGTGTATATTATTCACTCCTTGAGTCCACTCTGATGAGGTTAAGGTCTTTGAGCTAATTCTGTGTTCTAAAATTTTCTTCCTCCCTCCCTCCTCAACCCTCCCTATGAAGTTAAGCAATTCAATATATGTCATACATGTGCTGTTATGCATAACATCTTCACTTCCTAAAAATTGTTTTGCTTTTTACTGCTCCCTCCCCCAAACTTCCCTTCCCTCCTTCCCTTCTCCCCACCCCCCTTATCTCTTTCTCCTCCCACTTTTCCTCAGGGCAACAATATATTACTATATCCACTTGAGTATGTATGTTATTCCTTCTTTGAACCAATTCTAATGATTGTAAAGTTCACTCCCTCCTGTAGTCCTTCCCTCCTTCCCCTCTCCTCCATAAGCTTTTTTCTTGTTTCCTTCATGTGAGCTAACTCTCCCCAGTCTACCTCTCTCCTTCCGCCTTCCTACCCCTCAACCCTATTTTAAAGATGTCATGATGGTTTAGCTAGGTGGCACAGTGGACAGAGGAGGTCCCAAGCCCAAATCAGTCCCCAGACATTAGACACTCCACTGTGTTTGCTGCACAAAGAACAAGGATAAATAAAAAATAAATGCTTTACATATATTATCCCTTTATATTCAGTTCAGACCTGTGTCTTCTGTCTCAGTGTATTTTTTCCTTTCAGCTACCCTATTTCTTGTATTTGAAAGTCAAATGCTCTATTCAGCTCAGATCTTTTCACCACAAGTGCCTGAAAGTCCTCTTTTTCATTGAAGTCCAATTGTTTCCTCTGAAAGATCATACTCAGTTTTGCTGGGTATGTGATTCTTGGCTGTAGTCCCAGTTCCTTTGCCTTCTGGAATATCATATTCCATGACCTCTCTTCCTTTAATGTAGATGCTGCTAGATTTGTTTTATCCTTACTATCACTCCACAGTATTTGAATTCCTTTTTTCTAGCTGCCTGTAATATTTTATCCTTGACCTGGGATCTCTGGAATTTGGCTATAATATTTCTGGAGGTTTTCCTTTTGGGATCTCTTTCAGGAGGTGATCGGGAGATTCTTTCAATTTCTATTTTACCTTCTGCATCCAGAATATCAGGGCCATTTTCCCCTGACAATCTCTTGGGAGATGCTATCTAAACTCTTATTTTGTTCATGGCTTTCAGGTAGTCAAATGATTTTCAAATTACCTTACCTGCATCTATTTTCCAGGTCAGCTTTTTTTCCAAGGAGATATTTCATGTTGCCCTCAATTTTTTTATTCATTTGGATTTGTTTTACTGTGTCTTGGTTTCTCATAAAGTCACTAGCTTTCATTTGTTCAACCCTAATTCTTAGGTAATAATTTACTTCAGACAGATTTTTTTAATCTCTTTTTCTATTTGGCTTTTCAACCTGTTGACTTTTTCTCATGACTCTCTTGTATTGCTCTGATTTCTCTTTCTGTTCTTTCCCCCACCTTTCTAAATCTTCCTTCTATCTCTCCTACTTTCTCTTCAAAGTCCCTTTTGAGGACTTCCATGGCCTGAGACCAATTCATATTTTTCTTGGAAGCTTTGGATATAGGGGTCTTGAGGTTATATTCCTCTTTTGAGGGTTCACCTAAATCTTCCTTGTCACTAAAGAAACTTTCAATGGTTCTCAACTTTCTTTGTTTACGCATCTTGCTATATTTTACTTGCCTTTTAACTCCTTCTTATGGTGGGACCCTACTTCCAAGCTACACTGCCCCAAGCTTTAGAGGGTCCCAGGTGTTTTGGTTTGAGGGAGGGCAGGTTTTTCTCTTACCTGGCCTGTTCTCTGGTCCAAAGATAAACTCAAGCCAACTTACTAATTAACCAGCCAGGTGTATTCTGTCTGCTGTGGTTTTTAGCTTCCCATGAGCCTGCACCCCTCCCCAATCCTGAGCCTCCCAATGCTCAGGATTACTTCCTGGTTCCCTACTGGGGGTGACAGCCAAATTCCTCCCTAGGTCCTGCTGACATCCCTGCACTTTCCACCTGGCCAGCTGTTCAGTCTTCTCACCTGACCACAAACTCTGTTCCAGAAGATACTGGTGCTGTAGCTGATTCAGAGTTTCAGTGTTAAGTTCCTCTGGTGTGGTGTGCCTTGGGTCTCTGTCTGCATGATCACAGGATTGGATTTTACTCACAGCCCAGCATGGCCCCCTTAAATCTGTCTATGCCCAGAAAATAATCTCAGCCCATTGTTTGTTTTTATTTTCAGGGGGGGGTCTGGTACAGGGGTTCTTTTATTGCTGTTTTGGGGGTAATTGTATCAGGATATCTGTGCATTTAATGTCTGTCATCCACCATCTTGGCTCTGCCCCTAAACAGTTCTCTCGATTTTTGGTTTTAATCTCAATACCTTTGCCCTCCAGAATATTATATTTCCATGCCCTCTGATCCTTTTATGTAGAAGCTGCCAGATCTTGTGTTATCTTGAGTGTGGCTCCACAGCCAGTTTCTTTCTGGCTGCTAGCAATATTTTCTCCTTGACCTTGGGAGCTCTGGAATTTGACTATAATATTCCTGGAAGTTTTCGTTTTGGGATCTCTTTGAGGAGATGATTGGTGGATAATTTCAATCCAAATATCCCAGCTATTCCTAACATACAAAAATTAAAATAAAAAAAAACCCACCAACAACAAAAACATTGTATGGGACTTTCCTGCAGTCCCATAAGATGGCCATCAAAACAACCTGTAGTGAATACCTTTTTATTGCCTACAAGGTGAAAGCCCTAAGGCATTCTATGATGTTCTGTGCAGTTTATGTCAGAATAACATTTGACCTTAACTAATTTAAGTGATTTAGAGTATTGCTATCAATCAATTAAAAATGACAAAGGAGATTATTAATTATATTTTAAGACCAACTATACTCTATTAATATTTTGTGAATATTTCTAAAATGGTATCCTTCTCCATAAAAAGATGTATGGTAAGAGTAAGGGATTAAGACTTTAAAATACTTTATGATACTGTGAGGAATTCTTTGTCCAGTTTGATCCCTTATCTTCATCTGCAAAGTACTTGCACAGTGACAGGATTGCAATATTAATACAGATAACTGTACAGGACTGGGTCTATTTATCTGTTTAATGATTATGTATGAGGAGAAATTGGTGCCTTCCTTCCAAAGCTGATGAGCTCTTCAACTTGTTATTACCAGTATAAATGTGAAAAGTAAAATAAGAATTCTGAATAGGGAGAGTGATTAAAAAACCTTTAGGCTGAATTTTAATTAGGAATGAAAAGGCTATTTGATTGTGGAATGCAAAATGGTCTTGCAATAAAATACCAATATTCTAGAACAACTTTTATAAAGCTTCTTTCAAAAGCAATCCAAATACACACATTGGTGGGCATATAGAACCCAACACCAAATCACCCCTTTGCTCATGACAGGATTTTGGAATCAGGCTCAAGATTTGGAAAAATTGTGAATTAGATTACCCTTGGCTTCACCATTTTCCCACCTCCCCTATTTGGGTCCTCTTCCCCCCAAAGAGGGGCCCCCTTATTTTACAAACTATCACAATCCTTCCCAAGTACTCACATGCAAAATTATCTTTCCCTTTTTCCAAAAAATAAGCCCCATTAGAATATAATTCTCTTGAGGCAAGTACTGTTTCATTATTTTATGTATATTCCTATGCAACTATTGAAATGGTTGACATATAGTAGACGTTTAATACTTTTAAATGACTGAACAATTGATATCATCAAATTTATTTTCCTTGTGAATAGATATGGTCATAGAACTCTTCAACATCTTGAGTGGTCCCCTATTACCAATCAAGTAAAGTCAAACTCTTTTTCTTGATAGTCAAGTCTATCCATACTCTGGAATTAGAAAAAGTCCAGCATTCACATAATAACATTGACTTATAATGAGCTTCCAATTTACCAAGAAATACTTCCTTCAGTTCTTTTTCATAAAAATTGACATCTGACTATCTTTTACATGTGATATTGTTTTCTGTACCCAAAAGCAAGACTTTATATTTTCCCTATTAAATTTCATATTGTTAAATTTGACTCAAATATTTTTTAATAATGAACATTTTTATTTAAAGTTTTGAGTTCCAAATTCTATTCTTAATTGTCTCCCTCCCCTGTCCCCTCCCTGAGGCAGTAAGCAGATATAGGTTATACATGTACATTTATGTAAAACATTACCATATTAGTCATTAGTCAGAAAAGAAAAAAATGAAAGAAAGTGAAAAATAGCATGCTTCAGTCTGTATTCAATCAAGATCAGTTCTTTCTCTGAAGGTAGAAAGTATGCTTCATCATTAGTCCTTTGGGATAGTCTTGGATCATTGTATTGTTGAGAATAGTTGTCATTCACAGTTCTTCCTCAAACAATACTGCTGTCACTGTGCACAATGTTCTCCTGGTTCTGCTCACTACAGGGTATATCACTTCATACAAGTCTTTCCAGGACTTTCTGAAATCATCCTGCTTGTCATTTCCTATAGCACAATAATATTTCATCATCATCATAAACCACGGCTTGTTTAGTAATTTCCCAATTGATGTATATTAATTTGGGCGAAATATTGCATTTGGTGCAGTGCACTATAGATCCTTTTGGATCCTGTAATCCATTGTGATAATTATCCCTCAAAGCTTTTTTGCCATTTGCAAATTTAATGAACATCTCTTTAATAATATCTTCTAAAAATTTCCCAAGCATCAAAATTAAGCTTATTATTCTAAAGTTTGCCCATGTTATTTTGTTCTCTGTATTGGAAAAAATGCCTTTCTCTAATTTTGCAATGTTTTTCCTATTTTCCATGATTTTTCATATAAAAATGAGAATAGTTCTGAAGTCATATCTATCCATTCATTTGACTTCAGGATGTACTTAATCCAGGTGAGGTCACTTGAATTCATGAAGAGAAGCTAGTTTCATTGTATTTATTGATCTTTTCTTTTTCTTTTCTTTTTTTTTTTGGAGTGCAGTGAGGGTTAAGTGACTTGCACTGGGTCACACAGCTAGTAAGTGTCAAGTATCTGAGGCCAGATTTGAACTCAGGTCCTCCTGAATCCAGGGCTGGTGCTCTATCCACTGTGCCACCTAGCTGTACTCTTCTTTATTGATGTTGATTAACAAGTCCCTCTTAGTCATTTTTATTCTGCTATTTCTAATGTGAAGGTCATTACTTCTTGAAAACAAAATAGAGTAGGAGAGGAAAAAAGGAGAAGGAAGAGAAGGAGGGAAAAAAGGAAGAAGAGGAGAGGGAAAAGAACCAGAAGAATAAAATTGAGCAGTGCTACCTTCTTTCTGTGCGTTATCATTATTCAGTCATCTTATTTTTTCATCTTATTTTCACCCCACTGTAATTTTAAGAGCCTTTTTTTTGTTACATAGCATTTTAATCAGTAACTTTTATAAAGGTGTTTATTGGGAGACTTCTGGTGCCAATATGGAAGAGTGAGGAAAGAACCCTCTGAAGCTCTCCCAACCTTTCCCTCCAAATCAATAGAAAACTGCCTCTTAACAGCCTGGCAAGAAATGTCTTTCTTTAACTGGGTGAGAAGAAACTGAGCTCCAAGAGCAGCACCAGCAGCTAGGTTCATAGAAGGCAGCCTGTAGGAGGACCTCTAAGCCTTGGACAGTCCATCAGTAAGGCAACACCCTCTTACAAATCAGTAGCCCCCTAGGGAAATGAGCAGTCTGAGCAGCATAGCAAAGATCCATACCAGCCATCCCAAGCCCAGCATAATCCAACAGGGAGGACTTTAACCACTTCTGACAAGTAGTGAAGACCCAACCTAAGGCTGGCTGCCCCTAGGGCAGGATTAAAAAAAATTAATGGGTAACAAGAAGGATTATACTGGGAGAGGGAAAGAAGGGAGGAGTGAGCATTCTTTTGAATTGACATTCATCTGATTTGGCTCAGAGAGAATAACACACACACACACACACACACACACACACACACACATACACACACACTCAATTTGTATAGAATTTTACCTTACCTTACAGGGAAGTAACAAGGGAAAAGGGAAAGAAAAGAGTGTGATGCTGATAGAAGGAAGAGTGAAACTAGGAGGGGAAAGGGCAAAAAGGAGGTGGGGCTGCTAGAAGGGAGGGTAGACTAAAGGAGGAGGGTGTCAGAAACAAAATACTAGTGAGAAGGGATTAGAGGAAAGGAAAGAGAGAAGTACAAACAAGGAAAAAATAGGATGCAGGGAAATGCAAAGTAATCATAATTGTGAATGTGAATGGGATGAACTCTCCTATAAAATGGAAGCAGATAGCAGAGTAGATTAAAAACCGGAATCCTACAATATGTTGTTTACAAAAAACACATTTGAAGCAAAGAGATACATACAGAGTAAAGGTAAAAGGCTGGAGCAGAGTATATTATGCTTCATCTGAAGAAAAAACAAAACAAAACAAAAGGAAAAACAGGAGTAGCAATCCCTATCTTGGACAAAGCAAAAGCAAAGATTGACCTAATTAAAAGAGATATAGAAGAAAACTACATTTTGATAAAAAGGTAACATAAATGTGGTAAAATAATGGAATTTGGCAGATGCCCAGGGTTCCAACTTTATTGATTTAATAGTATCTGAATTGGGTATGAATGAGAAACTACTAAGTACCCACTTAAGATAATTAGATTTTGAGCCACACCTGCCCTGCCCTGTTTAACCTAGTTTAACTTGGCTAGTCCTGAGAGGCTGTGGACTGAGTCATCAACAGAGGACCAGTCTCAACCATGCAACTTGAAGGACCTCCCCTTTTGGGGGATGGAGAAAAATGTAGAAAAAGGGACCCCAGAAGGAAGTAGCTCTCTCTCAGGCCTTGGAGGAGCTTTCAGAGTAGACTGGACTGGCTGCCATAGAAATTATGGACCCCTGGTGGTGAGTTAATAAAATCCAGTTCTTCAAATTAGCTGAGCTGAAAGTGAGTATGTGTTTTGAGACAGCCTTTGCTAGAGCCAGGGAGATTATCCATTTTCATCTTTCCCTATTCCCTTGTAATTGACTTTGTTGATTTCACCTTTGCTGTGTATTTTATTCCAATCATTAAAACCTGATTTGTTTGTGGAAAAGAGGCTGTTAAGCTCCTTTATTATTGGCCTGGGAGAAATAACTAAAAAGGGCAGTTCAGAAGGGAGGAAGCTTTGGACCTAGAGGTCCCTCATTATTGTCTGAACCTCAATATTATGACAAGCCACCCAATTAAATCTTTCCATATTAAATTTGGCCCCTATACTCCTCATTATTCAAATGCCTATAGCACATTCTGATGGCATCCTACACTCTAACACTTCATTAAAATTGCTTAACATGAAACTGTAAGCTCTTTGAAATCAACTACATTACTTCTCTATTATCCCCATAGTACCTAGACAATTACGTAATATTAATTTCATATCATGATTTAATAAAATTTATATGTAATAAAGAGCCATGGAAAGATAGACCAAAAATTAATTGGAAACTGAGTAATCTCATCCTAAAGCATGAGTGAGTCAAATAGCAAATCATACAATCAATAACTTCATCCAAGAGAATGACAATAAGGAGATAGCATAGCAAAACTCATGGGAAGCAGGCAAAGCAGTTCTTAGGGGGAAATTTATATCTCTAAATACCTTCATGAATAAAATAGAGTAAGAAGAGATCAATGAATTGGCCATGCAAATAAAAAAAAAAGCTAGAAAAAGAACAAATTTAAAATCCCCAATTACACATCAAAATAGAAATACTGAAAAATTAAAGGAGAAATGAATAAAATTGAAATTTAGAAAATTATAGAATGAATAAATAAAACTAAGAGCTGGTCTTATGAAAAAGCCAATAAATAGATAAAGCTTTGGTTAAGTTGTTTTTTAAAAAAGAAGAAAACCAAATTACCAGTATCAAAAATGAAAAGGGTGAACTCAACACAAATGAAGAGGAAATTAAATTGGGTATGAATGGAGCTATTTTGCTCAACTATATGCCAGTAAATTTGACAATCTAAATGAAATGAATGAATATTTACAAAAATATTGAAAGCTCAGATTAACAGAAGGGGAAATAAAATTCTTAAATAAGCCCATGCTCTTTTTCTTTTCTTCTTCTTCTTTTTATTTTGCATGGGGCAAGGAGGGTTAAGTGAGTTGCCCAGGGTCACACAGCTAGTAAGTGTCGAGTGTCTGAGGCCAGATTTGAACATAGGTCCTCCTAAATCCAGGGAAAGTGTTTTATCCACTGTGCCACCTAGCTGCCCCAATAAGCCTATTTTTAGAAAGAGAAATTGAAGAAGACATAAATGAACTCCCTAAGAAAAAAATCTTAGACTAGATGGATGTACAATTAAATTCTACCAAACATTTAAAGAACTGTTAATTCCAATACTATATAAACTATTTGGAAAAATAGGTGAAGATAGAATCCTACCAAATTCATTTATGAGGCAAATCTGACGCTAAAGTAGGAAGAGCAAAAACAGAGAACGAAAATCTCACTAAAGAACATTAATGCAAAAATTCTAAATAGAAAATTAGCAAAGAGATTACAGCAATTTATTACCTGAATAATACACTGTGACTAGGTGGGATTTATATTAGAAATGCAGGGCTGGTTCAATAATAGGAAAACTTTCAACATAATCAACCATATCAATAACAAAACTAACCAAAAGCATATGATTATCTCAATACATGCAGAGAAAGCCTTTGACAAAATACAATACTGATTCCTTTTATAAACACTAGAGAGCATAGGAATAAACAGAGCTTTCCTTCAGATGATAAATAGTATCTATCTTAAACCATCAGCAAGCATTATATGCAATGGGGATAAGAAAGAGGCATTTTCAATAAGATCAGGGGTGAAACAAGAACGTATGTTATAACCACTATTTTTTCAATATTGTACTAGAAATGTTACCCCTAGCAATAAGAGAAGAAAAAGTAATTGAAGGAATTAGAATAGTCAAAGAAGAAACAAAACTATCCCTCTTTACAGATGATATGATGGTATACTTAGAAAATCCTAAAGAATCAACTATAAAAACTCCTTGAAATAATTAAAAACTTAAGAAAATTTGTGGGATATGAAATAAACCCACATAAATTATAGGAAAATTGGAAAATTGAATGGCAGAAACTAGGCATAGACCAACATCTTATACCATACAGCAAAGTAAAGTCAAAATAGGTACAAAGTCTAGACATAAAGGGTAATACCATAGGCAAATTAGAAAAGGAAATAATAGTTTATTGGTCAGATGAGTGGAGAAGGAAAGAATTTAGGACCAAAAGTGACAAAGAGAACATTATGGAATGCAGAGTGGATCATTTTGACTACAATAAATAAAAAACGTTTTTATGCATGAAATGATATGAACAGACATTTTTCAGATGAAGAAATCAAAGCTATCTATTACCATATGAAAAAATGCTCTTAATCACTTTTTATTAGAGAAATGCAAATTGAAACAACTCTGAAGTATCATCTCACACCTATTAAATTGGCTAATATGACAAAAAAGGAAAATAATACATGTTGGAGAAACTATGGAAAAACTGGAAGACAAATGTATTGTTGGTGGAATTGTGAACTGATCCAACCATTCTGCAGAGCAATTTGGAAATATGTCCAAAGGCCTATGGGATTTTGCATACCCTTTGAGCCAGTAATGACACTTCTTGGTCTGTATGCCAAAGAGATCATAAAAAAGGGAAAAGGGCCAACATGTACAAAAATATTTAAAGCAGCTCTCTTTGTGGTGGCAAAGAATTGGAAATCGAGGGAATGCCAATCAATAGAAGAATGGCTAAACTAGCTGTGGTATATGAATTTAATAGAATACTATTGTGCTATAAGAAATGATGAGCAGATAGATTTCAGAAAAACTTAGGAAGACTTAAATGGACTGATGCTGAGTCAAGTGACCAGAACCAGGAGAACATTGTACATAGTAACAGCAACATTGTATGATGGTCAACTGTGATAGACTTAGCTCTTCTCAGACATAAAATCATCCAAGACAATTCCAAAGAGCTCATGATGGAAAATGCTCTCCATATACAGAAACAAGTACTGTGGATTCTGAATGCAAATTGAACCATAATGTTTTTTTGTTTTTTTTTTTGGTTTGTTGTTGTTGTTGTTGTTGTTGTTGTTGTTGTTGTTGTTGTTTTGTGGGGCAATGAGGGTTGAGTGACTTTCCCAAGGTCACACAGCTAGTAAGTGTCAAGTGTCTGAGGCTGGATTTAAACTCAGGTCCTCCTGAACCCAGGGCCAGTGCCTTATCTACTGCGCCACCTAGCTGTCCAAACCATACTGTTTCTACTTTTGTTTTTGTTTTCCTTTTTTGAGGTTCTTCCTCTTTTTTTCTCATTCTTATTTCACAACATGACTAATGCAGAAATATGTTTAATGTGATTGTACATATCTAACCTATATCAGATTTTTTTCTTTCCTGGGGAGGGGAGAGAGAAGGGAGGGTACAAGAAAAATTTGGAACTAAAAATCTTATGAAAACAAATGTGGAAAGCTATATATACATGTAAGTGGAAAATAAAATATTTTTAGGATTAAAAAAAGGTTTTGCACAAACAAAACCAATGCAAACAATATGAGTAGGAAAGCAGAAAACTGGGAAACAATTTTTACACACAGTATTTCTGATAAAGGCCTAACATCTAAAATATACATAAAAGTGAAACAAATTTATTAGAATAAAGGTCATCCCCAAGTGAGAAATGGTCAAAGTACAGGTAGTTTTCAGAGTATGAAATTAAAGGTATCTACAGCCATATGAAAAAATGAACTAGATCCCTATCAATCAGAGTAATGTGAAAAATGGGAACTCAAAAAAAATTATATGTAATTGAGGGGAAAAATCTTAAATTAAATTAAATTTTAAAAAAGACAGAGACTTTTCCCATAGGAAATAAGCAGCAGTAGGCCCCAATCCCAGGTAGATAAAAAAAAAAATGATCCTTCAAGTCTACCTCTGTAAAAGGCCAGAAAGTGAACTCCATGCCTTGAGGATGAGAAACCCGCAATTCCAGTCAGAAAGGAAGCTTACCCTACAGAAAAAGCAAGTAGCTAAGCCCTACAGCCCAGTGAAAGCCACCAGTAAGACCCAGAGCTTCAGAAAAAAAAATTGGAATAAGACAGGAATGGAGCACAACTCTCTCATGAAAACACTAAATTACAAAAAGGGCATAAAAATCAACAAACAAACAAAAAACCTATCTATAGAAAGTTACTATGGTGATAGGGTACATCAAAGCATAAAGTTGGGAGGTCAATAGTGCCAAAATGGCTACAGGTGAAGTTTCAAAGCAAACTAATTTGCTTTCAAGACCAAAAAGAATTACTGTAAGAGTTTATAAATTATGTTAAAAAGCAAATTAGAGAAGTAGAAGAAAATTTGGGAAAAGAAATTCAAGTGATGCAAAAGAATCATGAAAAAAGTCAACAGGAAGGGAAAAGGTGTGTAAAAATTTAATGAGCAAAATAACTCCCTTAAAATCAGATTTAGCAAAGTGGAAAAAGAAGTCCAAAAGGTCAATGAAGAAAATAATTCTTTAAAACGTATTTGAACAAATGGAAACTAATAAATCTATAAGACAACAAGATACAATAAAACAAAATTTTGAAAAAAAAAGAAGGAAAAGAAATGTGAAATATCTCATTGGAAAAATAACTGACTTAGAAAATATATCTATGAGAGATAATATAAGAATTAATGAACAACCTGAAAGCCATGATGAAAAAAAAAAGCTTTGAAAATATATTTCAAGAATTTATCAAAGAAAACTAGCCTGATATATTAAAACCATGAGGAAAAATAGAAATTTAAAGAATCCACCAATCACTATCTCAAAGAGATCCTGAAATGAAAACTCCTAGGAACATCATAGCTGATTTTCAATGCTCACAGATCAAGTAGAAGTTATTGTAAGCAGCCAAAAAGAAACAATTCAATTATCATGGAGCTACAGTCAGAATTACACAGGATTTGGCAGCTTCTGCATTAAAGAACTTTCAGGGCTTGGAATATGATATACTGTAAGGCAAAGGAGTTAGGTTTACAACCAAGAATCAGCTACCAACTGTAAGGTCTAAAATCTAATGAGTGGTTGCCTTGAATTAGAAGCTTTACCAAGAGTTTAGCCTTTTAAGTATTTATTAAAGTGTATTAGAAGTTTGTGATGAAAACAAAAGAGGAAAACAGATTCCTTATAGCAAGGAAAATCCTAGCTTAGATATATTTGGTATAGCCAGAGAGAAAAAAACCTCCATTTCCTAGCAGCCCACCTGAAGTCCCCCACCACACCAAAGCCTGGAACTGAAAAGACCCTTGCTTCTGCCCAGCGTCTCCCAGAAGCTTCCTGTGAAACTGGAAACAGGATCACCCACACATAGCACAGAATCAAGAGATTGAAAAAAATAGAAGAAAATGTGAAATACCTCATTGGAAAAGCAACTGACCTGGAAAATAGATCCAGGAGAGATAATCTAAGAATTATTGGACTCCCTGAAAGCCATGATCAGGAAAAGAATCTAGACACTATATTGTAGAAAATTATCAAGAATTGCCCTTATATTGTAGAATCAGAGGATTAAATTAGTAATTGAAAAAAAATCATTGATCCCCTCCTGAAAGAGAACCCAAAAGGAAAACTCCAAAGAATAGTGTAGCCAAATTCCAGAATTATCAGGTGAAGGAGAAAGTACTCCAAGCAGCCAGAAAGAAACAGTTTAGGGGCAGATAGGTGGCACAGTAGATAAAGCACCAGCCCTGGACTCAGGAGGACCTGAGTTCAAATCTGGCCTCAGACACTTGACACTTACTAGTTGTGTGATCCTGGGCAAGTCACTTAACCCCCATTGCCCTGAAAAAAAAAGAAAAAAAAAACAATTTAAATACCATGGAGCCACAGTCAGGATTGAACAGGACCTTGCAACTTCAACATTAGAGGATCATAGAGCTTGGAATATGATATTCCAGAAGGCAAAGGAGCATGGAGTACAGCCAATAACCAACTACCCATCAAAACTGAGTATATACTCTTTAAGGGGAAATGATGGGCATTCAGTGAAGTAGGAGACTTCCAAGGTCTCCTGAAAAAAAAAAAAGACCAGAACTAAACTGAAAATTTGATTTCCAAATACAAGACTCAAGAGAAATATAAGGAGTAACAAGGGAGGGAGGGGAAGGGAAGGTTGTTCAATAAGGTTAAACTGTTTACATCCCTAAGAGGGAGGATAATACTTGTAACTCTTGGTATCTGGATCTTTATTAAGGAATGGAGGGAATGGATTTGGAAGTCAAAACTTTAAATACATAAATAAATATTAAAAATCAGAATAAAAAAATTGAATGTAACCTGTCTTCCCTTTTCTCTGCCTTGTCTCTATTGAATCGTTGTTGTCATCATATCATCATCATCACCACCACCACCTCCACCACCATCACCACCATCATCACCACCACCGCCATCACCAGAGATAGTTAGTAATGAGGTTCCCTCCAATTCTTGGAAATATCTATGCATTCCCTTATATTAAGATCTCTGATTTCTCTTTGTTGCCTAAATATCAGGCATTTGTATAGACACTTGGTCTCCTTTCTTGGATATTGTCTTCTCTGAATTAATGAATCACAGCTACTTATTCTTTCTTGTTTCTGTATCTAACTTAGGTGTTATATGTAGATAATACCTTCTCTCCAAAGTTTTTTAAAAGTTAAATTTAACAATTTTAAGCCTTTTAGATTAGACTTGCAACCATCTGGCATTACATTCTAGCAAAACTTTTTGGGTATCTTTTTTTTTTCATTTCTCTCCAAAGCTTTATTATATTCTGTAATGTAGGACCCCAAATTCCATCCTCAAATACCACATTCTTAACCAGCTATTTATTTACAAACTATTTTTTTTCTCTTCTTCATCTTTTGCCTTTAGAAATAAAAGTTAGGGAAGCACATCCTGTGAGATGGTTATGTTCTTCATCTTCTTGTCCATGCCTTCCTAATGTGAGAAAATAATGGCATTTGGCAGATACTCAAAGGCCCTGCCTGAAGACTAATCTAAACTGATTGAATTAAGTGAGAGTGATTGACTTTGCTGATAAGCATACTTAAAGTTAATTAGATTGTAACCACACCTGGCTGGCCCTTAAGAAGGTATTTTTCTCAGAAGCTAAAGACTTTGAAATCAACTGGAGATCACCTTCAAGTCTAGTGAACCAATGGTTTTGGATGTGTAAGAATATTTTGTTAACTAGGCCTAATTTGGGGGGACTAATCTATGGAGGACTGATCTGGGGACTGTTGACTGTTTGGCTATCTGCCTGTTATTAATTTAATGTGGGCCGTTCATAAAGTTCCACCACACTGCTCCCAAAGTTATAAGCAAAGGATTAAGAAGCCTCTTAACTAAATAATCAAAGCAGAGTTCATTTATGAGATACTATTTAAAATTAAGAATACAGGGAAGTAAAATGTACAACCTGACTGCTTTCCTGTGGTCTCTTTCCACAGCGTCTCTTTCCCACATGCTGTGCTTGGAACTTTTTTAATACAATAAGGGCCTTAGCCACCTCTCACCTCAGGATATTTTCACTTGCTCAGCTACTTTCACTAACTCCGCCTGTACCCTTTCACTGTGTAAATCCCCCTGCTTCTAACTTTCCTCTCCTTACTGCCACCGCTGAACACCTGTGTTTCTCTCTCACTGACCTTCTGTCTGTCTGTCTGCTCCGTCAGTCTGCCCTTCATCCTCTCTTTTCCCTGCTCCTAGTCCTTGTCTTCTCCTGTGTCCTTGTAGCCCCGTCTCTAGTCTGCCCGGCTCCAACCTTTCTAATCTCACCAGCCACTGCTTGACCTCTTCTCAGCCTCGTCTCGTCCATTGGAACCCTTTGCTGTCTAACTCCCAGGTCTATAGATACCCTTTCTTCTCTCCACTCAAATCTTGGGGCTTCCGGCACCACCACAGACCAAGCTAATCCTCCAGCCAGGGCTGCAGCTGGTGGTAGTGGGATGCGCTCCAGCCTCACATGCCTCAGCACAGGCTATCTGGGATCTTTTGGATAGCTCCACTCAGGTTGGAGGGAGCTGGGGGCTTTTTTTTCCCCCAGCTGTCTGACCTGGCATCTTGTACAGCCCATGGGGCTTTTTGGCTCAGTTGAAGCAGAGGGGGAGGGGCACCAGCTCCTCCCACACAGAAGAGACCCTGAGGGCTTAAGGCTTTCTAATTTCAGCCTAAAGGTAGGGTCCCCAAATCAAAATAAATTTCCACAGATCATACTAACCAAACAGCTTGAAGCAGGGTGAAAGCACTGCCTCTCCTCTGGACCTATCAAAAGCTTCCACACTCAGTTTCCTTGGAGGATTTGTGGTTGAAGCAGGCTCCTGGTGGAGGACTTGAGGAAGAACCAGACCAGGCTGGAATGCTAGGCTAGATAGGTCTTTTCTTAACTTTCTGAACTGTATGTATTTTCCTTTTTACTAATTCCTAGTATTCTTTAATAAATGCTTAATGCCCAAAGACTGGTGCTAGAGCTTCTAATTTAAGGTGACCACAAATTTAGATTTTAAACATCATACTAACTATACACAGAGCTTTATAGGTCCCTTTCAGAAATGACTTTTGTGTCCACATGATTTCACTACAAGTGAGTAGTTGTTCTTCATTTTAATAAGCCTTGTGAGATTGTCTCCTATGACTTGGATACATTCCCTAATAAGATCACAGGCCTATCCTCTGTTGTTCTTAGGACAACAGATAGATACTTCAGTATACCGAAAAAGGGTAGCTCTAACCTATGTGACTCTTTTTCTGATTATAAATTTCCTTGACAATATCTTTTAATTTACTTTTTTTTTAAAACAAGTCTGTTGCAAACAAGTTTCACTTTATGTCCAGTATCCATATCTCTATTACTCTGTGGGTCATTTCCAGATGTGATACATTAAAGATTTCTTGCAGATTCTTTGAAGGAATGGTTCATTATCACTGTCTTTTTTTCTTTATCTTTCCCTGATATATCCACAGTCTGAGCTTGCTGAATTTATTTTGCCAAAGTTAACAAGTGTGGATAAAGTCTGTTTTGCATATCTTCCTTTCTTGAAACAACTATTATATTCAGTTTACATACATTCTAGATTCCCAACTAGACTACTGAAATAATTTGTTTTCTCTATTGTCAGATGAGGCAAAACAAATGTTTTATATTGCTGAATTTGGGGGACCAGCTAAATAATCCAGATTGTTGAAATAATGGATATTAACTTTACCAGCTAGTCACTTAAATAAATACCTAGACAGATTGTTTTAATCTGATGAGAACCAATTCCCTCATGATTTTTCAGCTTCTTCTTAAAGATGGTAAAATATAATAGCAAGGGTGATAGACCCATATTCATGAAGACACCAGTTTAGATCCTGCCTTTGACAATTACTAACTGTGTTACAATGCAGATGTCATTAAATTTCTTTCAGACTCAGTTTCCTCATTAGTAAAGTGAGAATGATAATGTTTCTTGTACCTGCCACAAAATTTGTATGATCATTAAGTTACATAATATATATAAAATAAACCTAAGAAATACACGTAAATTGAGAGTGAATTAACTGTAACCAAAGAAAGGTGCCATCTCAGAATTGACTTCATTGGGAGCAGAGACAAGATGGTAGAGGTAAGGCAGTAACTCCCCTGAGATCTCACACAAACCCCTAGAAATACCTTTAAATTACACCATAAAACAATTCCTAGAGCAGAATAACCCACAAAAGGACAGGATGAAATAATTTTCCAACCAAAAACAACTTATAAATTCTGTAGCAGATGTCTGTCATACCCAGGTGAGAGTAGAGTGCAATCCAGGGCTTTATCATTTTTTCTTTATCACTTTGACTTTTGCCAGGTCAGAACAGACCCAGTCCCAGCAAATCAGGATGAGGTAATGAAAGTCAATGAATCATCATCAGCAGGAACTCTTAGCCCACAGAACATAAGAGGGATGAACAATGGGCCAGACAGAAATTACAGGGGTCTGTTTGCTGGCACTGAGGCAGGACTCTTAGTTTTTCCATACTCAGATGCAGGTCAAAGTATTAAGTGGCAAGTCCAGATATGGGAGGAGCATTAGTACACCAGATCTTGTAGTCATAGTGGAGCATGACCCTCCTTACAGTTCCAGGGAAAAAAGCAGGTTTATGGTCACTTACAGACAAGAGAAAAGGCCTGGGGAATAGTAAACACACCTCTCTTTAGATGATACCACCCCAGAAGAACTTAAAACTTTCAGGTCCCTAGGAATATTGCTGAAAACAGCTGTACGATCCCCCTGAAGTTTGGGACAGTGGGCTGTCCACCCTGGAAGCTGAGCCCTACTTTAAAAAAGAGGTAAAACTCAATAAATATTCTGTGAAAATGAATAAACAACAGAAAAATTCTTATCATAGAAATTTACTAAGGTGACAAGACAAGGGATTTCAAAACACACCCTAAGAAGAAGACTACAAAGTCAAAGCTTCTACATCCAAAACCTCCAAGAAAAATTTGAATTGGTATCATGCCATGCAAGACCTCCAAAAAGACTTTGAAAATAAAGTGAGAGAAGTAGAGGGGAAAAAACTGAAAGAGAAATGAGAATGATGTAAGAAAATAAGGGAAAAAAGTTAACAGCTTGGTAAAGGAGATGCAAAAAACTACTGAAGAAAATAATACCATAAGAACCAGACTAAGCCAAATGGTAAAAGAAGTACAAAAAGTGAATAAGGAAAAGAATATCTTAAAAAGCCAAATTGGCCAAATGGAAAGGAGGTACAAAAGCTGACTGAAGAAAATAAGTCCTTAAAATTAGTCTGGAGGAAATGGAAGATTTTATGAGAAATCAAGTAACAACAAAATAAAACCAAAAGAATGTAAAAAAAAAATAGAAGGCAACTTGAAATAGCTCATTTGAAAAACAAATTACCTGGGAAATAGCTCCAGGAGAGGTAATTTGAAAATTATTGGAATACCTGAAAGCCATGATCACAAAAGGAGCCTAGACATCATATTCCAAGATATTGTCAATGAAAACTGCACTGATATTCTAGAACCAGAGAGTAAAATAGAAATACAAAGAATCCACTGATCACCTCCTTATAAAAAACCCAAAATTAATACTCCTAGGAATATTACAGTCAAATTACAGAACTCCCAGGTCAAGGAGAAAATATTGCAAGCAGCTAGAAACAAACAATTCAAGTATTGTGGAGAGACAATCAGGATAACACAAGATTTAGCAGCTCCTATATTAAAGGTTCAGAGGGCTTGGAATATAATATTCTGGATGGCAAAGGAACTGCGATTACAACAAGAATCACCTACCCAGAAAAACTGAGTATTATCCTTCCAGGGGAAAAAATGGGCATTGAATGAAAAAGAGGACTTTCATGAATTCTTGATAAAAAGACCTGATCTGAATAGAAAATTTGACTTCTCAAATACAAGATTCAAGAGAAACAAAGAAAGGTAAATAAAAAAATGAGAATCATAAGAAAATTTAAAAGTTAAATTGTTTACATTCCCTACATGGAAAGATGATTCTTGTAACATAAGAAATTTCTCTTTAGGGCAGTTGAATCGACAATATGTGGACAGAGGGCCACATATGTGTGTTAAATATGAAGAAATGATATCTTTAAAAAATAAAATTAAGGGGTCAGAGAAGAATTAACTAGGATAAAAATAAAGGGAAATGTGGAATGGGATAAATTATCTCACATAAAAGAAGCAAGAAAAAAGCTTATACAGTATCTGGGAAGAAGAAGGGGGCATTGAGGGGAAGTGAGGGAGCCTTACTCCTCATCAGAAATTTGATCAATGAGGAATAATATACACACTCATTTGGTTATAGAAAAGTATCTTTCCCAGCATGTAAAATTAGGAGGGGGAGAGCCTAAGGGGGGTGTCTGATACGAGGGAGGGAAGATTGGGGGAGGAACTAGTCAGAAGAAAGACATTTTTGAGAAGGGAAAAGGTGAAAGAAGAGAGAGAATACCAAAAACTGGTGTGGGGAGGAAATTGGATACAAAATACAGTTAGCAATAATTACTGTAAAAAGAAAATTAAAGCAAGTTTGATAAAGGCCTCATTTCTCAAACATACAGAGAACTGAGTCAAATTTATTAAAATAAGACGCACTCCTCAATTGATAAATGTTCAAAATATATGAATAGTTTTCAGAGGAAATAATTAAAACTATAACTATTTGAAAAAAATCTTACCATTGATTGGAAAGATGCAAATTAAAACAATTCTGGGTACTACTTCATACATATTGGATTGTATAATAGTACAGCAGAGTAAAATTATAAATATTGTAGGGGATGTGGGGGAAAATGAATATAAATTCACTTTTTGTAGAGTTGTAAACTACTTCAGCCAATCTGTAGAACATTTTGAAACTATGCTCAAAGGGCTATAAAACCATGTGTACTCTTTGACCTAGTGATACCAGTATTGTCTAGATCCAAAAAGATATTTTCAAAAAGAAAAGGAACTATATATGCAAAAAAATATTTATAGCATCTCTTTTCTGGTGACAAAGATTTGGAAATTGAGGGGATGCCCATCAATTGGGAAATGATTGAACAAATTGTGAGATATGATTATGATGTAATACTATTATGATATAAAAAATGATGAGTAGGATGCTCTCAGAAAATCCTGGAAAGACTTACATGAGCTGAAGCAAAGTGAAATGGACTGTGTACAAAGGAAGAACATTATTTATTGTAAGATAATAAGCTGTGAACAACTTAGCTATTCTTAGCAAAACAATGAACCAATACAACTATGAAGGACTTATGAAAAATGCTATCTATCCCCAGAGAAATAAATGATGGTGTCTAAATAGAGATTGAAGCATATTTTATTTTACTTTTTTTTTTTAGTTTTCGTCTCTTTTCTTTCACAATCTAATGTGGAAATGTTTTGCATGCCTACAAATGAATGACATATTGAATTGCTTGCCTTCTCAAAGTGAGGAGGGGTGTTGGAAAGGGAGGAAGGGAGAGAATTTGGATCAAAACATTTTAAAAATGATTTTAAAATTGTTTTTACAGTTGGGGACCTGGGGAAAATGAAATGCTAATGAAAAGAATGTAATAAAAAGAATTTACTTCATTATGGACACCAATATGAGGGGGGGGAAAGAAAGGTATATTTAGTGTATCATATTCCATTACAGGACAGATATTGACAAAGTGAAGAGCATCAAAAGGAGGAAACCAAGGGCCTTGAGTATAATCATAGGAAAATGTGTTGAGGGGCATTGGTATATTTAGCATGTAGAAGACTTGGGGTACAGTGTTCTTATATTTTAAAGCTTATCATCTGAAAGAGTAATTAGACCTTTTGGCTTCAGTCCCATTGGTCAGAACTGGAAAACATGCATAAAAGTTGCAAAGATAGATAGTTCAATATCATATAAGGGAAAAAAATTAAGAATTAGAGTTATCACAAAGTCAAAATGGCTCCTTAAAAAGCTAGTTAAGTTCTTCCTCACTGGAAACCTTGAAGTAAAAGCTGGATGATCTTTTCTCCAGTGTGTGTTTGTAAGAAATCTCATTCAGTTATGAGTTACAATAGATGGGATGAAAGATTCTCTGGAGTCACTTTCAACTCTAAATTCTGTGCTTTTGATAATTTCTAAGTATTTCTCAACTTGAGACAGGTTGGACATCTGACTATTTCACTTCAAAATCATCCTGATTTGCTCAATAAAAGATGCAGAACTCAAGCAAATTCCCTTTCACCCTCATTGTATATGGATTTACCAGAGGTCCAATGGTCCAATCTCTTCCTATGATTGCTTGAAGCAAGCTTCAATTCCTTTGGCTTAGTTTTGATTTGCAAGTGAGTTTATAGGGAATGGGTAGAAAGGGGGAGGCTGGGCACAGATCATCCTTTGTCTAATTCTTTAGGGAATAGAGTTAAAACAATGATCCTAGAACAATTTCTAGTGAAATTCTGAAAACCATGGAAACATATATACAACATCCATCATTTGGTAAGAAATCTGTTTTTCTCTCCATTAACATGAGTAATTGATAGGGCACAGAATTCCCTCCTCACTCCCAACACTTTTTTCATAATATCAGAAAGAGGAATAGAATGGAACTCAGAATAAAAAAAATACACTCCTAGCCCAATGGTACAAGATGAAAAACCTAAGGAACATAGGAAAGGAATAAAGAAATTTTGGTTTTGATTGTTGTGAGTTTGGGGTAGCTCATAAAATTAAGTATTCTTATCAGAAACTGATTTTTTTTTTAAATCAGAAGGTTAAAATGTAAAAAAAGTGCTTCACTTCAATTCAAAGACCATAGAATGTTAGTTCTTTCTAGTCTGATCAAAACAAGTGCTTCCAGGTTTGGAATTTTCTTCTATAAAGTTCCTAATAGGATATAGAATCCTAAATTAATAACATTCATCCTGATTACATTGAGGTGCCAGAACTAATTGGAAAATGTGTTTGATCACAAAAATAACTATCAATTTTTCCCCTATTTTCCAAAATGAATTTAAATGTGCACTTGTTAGAGAATGAGAGTAATAAAGGTGAAGAAAATTATGCATGCCATTTTGTGTGTTACAAGGACAGGTATAATTAACTGCACATTTATTAAGCAATCTTTTATATTCTCTCCTTTCCTTCTGTAGGGCCAATCTGGCTTTGTGTTTGTAAAACAAAATCATTGCTAAAGTTACATACTTGGAAAAGAGCACATGGGTGCTATTTATAGAATATGGGTTTGATTCATTTGGAATTCAAGGTGCATCATGGAACTCAAGGTCAATTAGTTTCAATAATTCTGGGGTGAGGAGATAGAAATGACTAGGATTCTATACTGTTCTTGTTATGCTGCCTTTATCAGTGAGGGAGAACTTAATAATCAGAGCATCTGCCATAGTATTCTAAAAGCCCAAGGCCACATCCCAATAGTTAAGAGAGCCAGATTGAAGCTTTGGTAGAGGTGGTGGTGCCAATTATCATTTTGAACTTGAACTGTTGCTTCAATGACATCTTTCTTGAAATAGATGTTTTTAATCCTTAATAGTCAGCATCATTATTCCAGAAAGCCAGGTTTTCTCTGAGGCAACAGTTATGTGTGCATGTGAACACATATTTAGTCTGGTTATTAATTGTACTCAAAAAGTCAGAAAACCATGGAATCATAAGCTTAGAGATAGAAAACACCATAGAGGTCAATGAGTACAAACTCCTTATTTTACATATGAAAAAATGCAATTCCAAAATTTAAAGTGACTCACTTAGGGTCACTCAGTTTGTTATATAAAATTCAGACCAATGCCTTTGTGACTGTGACTGTAGTGCTCTAAAAAGTATATCTCATTGCCTCCTATCATCTGGATGGTTTTCCTCTATGATATTGAGAAGCTGTTCTAAGTAGATTTTTGACTAAGGTCCCTGAATTGTCAAGATGTTTTGGTATTGCAAAAAGAAAATCAATCAATTCAGAATCACTGAAAATTGTCTGAGGGACTTGTAAAGACAAGACACAGTGCTAGATCTAGTATACTTAAGTTCTTTTTTTAAAGTCTCAACTACCACTTTAACTAAGAAGATAAAAAACAATACAAAGAAACATGAAAAGATAATAATAGTAACAATTATAAGTTCCACAAGAATTTACCACAGTAAAATATTATAAAACTTCAGAGTATGGATGACTCAGGCTAGAAATTGAAAGATAGACTGGATTTTGATAAATGAAGATAAGAAGGCAATAGAAATGGAAATGGGGGTGAAGAGGGGATGAGGAGAGATTTCTGGACATATTTGAGTAATAGCAAGCAGATTAATTAAGGTGGAACAGAGATTTTGTTCATGGAACAGTCAGATATTGACCAGAAAGGCAAGTTAGGGCTACCCTGTGATCATTGATCATCCGTTATTGAATATCAAAATGAGGAAATTCAATTGTCCTTTATAAAAAATAGGAAACTATACAGATTTTTGAGCAAGGGAAGAACTTGAACAAAGAAAACAATATTTTGAGCAGATTTGTCTGGTTGCATTATATAGAGTGTTTTGGAAGAAACCAGAGGCAAACATTATTACAATAGTTGAGGCCAGAGATGATTATGACTTTATTAGTCTGCCAACAGTAGAAATGGAAAAGATGAGGCAAATGAAAGAAACATGCTGAAGGAATATTCAACAGAATTTCTTGGCAGATATGAAGGTGGGAAGGGTGAAGAGTAAGGGAAATCTAAGATGATTCCTAAGGTCAGAACTTGAGTAATACTATTGCTCACAGAAACAATGCAGAGAAACTGGTCATGCGCAGCAGACAAGATCAGTTTTCAATAAATTGTATTCAATATGGGAGTGGGAAATAGGAGATTAAGGTTTGGAAAAGTGATACAGTCGGAATTAGGCCAGAACACTGACATGATTTTTTCCCAATTAAACCCCAGGAATTTCTAATGAGTTAACGTTCCGACTCTACCACAGTGAAACCTAAGTATAATTAATTTCCCAGATAGCCTCTTCTTGCTCTTGACTTTATCATATGACCAACGGATACCCTGATTTTTCAGCTGAAGAATGTGAGTCCAGATAATTCAGGCAAACTATCCCAGCATTTATTGTATGTCAATATCTACTCCAGAAAACCCAAACAGTTGCTATTAAAACTCATCTTACCCTATCTATTTAACCTTTTATGCCATAACTCACTTTTATACATTCCTGGCTCCTATTAGCTTCTTTTGTTCAGCATTTCACATACATAGACCAGATCAATCTTTCTTTGGTTTCCTCTGTATCTAGTACATGGAATGTCTCTTATCTTCTGTTTCTATAGTCTTTAAGGTCACTTTTGGTCACAAATCATAATTCCACTAATCTACACTGAATTCACCCATCGCTCAACTCATATTTATGATCAGTACCAACATTTAGTAATGCATTGTTCTCTCATTTTACATGCCTGTTAATATTGTTTCCTCAATTAGACTATGAGTTCTTTGAAGGCAAGTGATGTCTTATAACTCTTTGTATATACTAAGTTCCATAGTACCTAATGCAGTTTCAAGTAAGCTCAATCAAAGAACTGTGAACAAAATAAATATACCACATTTAATTATTTGAAATTATTTTCTTCAAACTGCTCAAATACACTAACAAAAAATTCTGTTACTTGGTTTTTGACTGCTACTACATCAAAGATATGATGAAGAGACTTTGGATTTTAGGTATCTTGATTTAGACTCAAGATTTCCCAGCTAAAAAAAAAAGTACACTTTTGTTGAGACTTGTTTGTTTTTCTCTAATGATAAAATGAAACTGTAGATAGTTTTAAAAAACAACATATCTTCAATGGGTGAGAATGTGTGTGTGCATTCTTGGGTAAGGTTCTAATGTTGGTGGAATATACTGATCTAGGGATGCCAGGAAAGATAGCTTGACCCTAAATATCTATTAAAAATGGGTGTCAAATATCGGCACTAATTTGTCTACATTTAAAAAATGCAATCACTTCAATAATTTAAATGGAAAGTTTAACATAAACAAAACAGATGAAGCTGAATGCTACGAATATATAATGACCAAAATTGGCCTCAAAGAGGAGATATAAATGACCCTCCACACTATGCTTATAGAAAAATTCTGGCAGAGGTTGGGTGGGTTGGTGGTGATATGTAGAAAACTCTGTATGTAATGTTGGTCTTCACTGATGTGATGGTTAGTTTTAATGATCTATTCCTTTTATACTTTGGTGTAAAAATGACTGAGATAGAGAGACATATTCTAATGTGCAAATTATGTAAGAAAAAAAGTTGGATTTTTTGAAATATAAATATACTTATACCTGAGAGAACCACACTTTAAACTACTATCAGATAATAACTTAGATAGGATCAGTTGAAAGCTAGTGAGAGCAAGACCTTTGAGGGAATGAATCCAGTTTAGGAGCCTGGGGCAATGGAGTTCCTGGTAGTATGATAACAGAGGGGAGAGAAAAGTTTAAATGCAAATAGACAAACTTCATATTTTTCCAAGAATTTTCACTAGGGCAACTTTTTCTCAAGTGCAACTAAAGTTGAATGTTTTTTTTAAAGATGGATGACATAGCAATTCCCAATACTCCCCTCATATTGCTCTTCTCTAAAGACTAGGCTATAATCTTGACTAGTTTTTCTTTTAATTAAAAATAAAAAGAAGAAAGGATTATCATTTAAGACATATAATGATCTACTTTTTTATATTATGTTAATGTGACCTGAGGACTAAGGACATGACATTTTTTTTCTGATCTAATAAGTGAGAACAACTTAAATAACATACCCAAGCTCTATAGAGAATATAACTCAGTTTTCTTAGATAATTATGCCAACCAAATGATGCGGTTTCCATTAGATGGGGTCATATCCATATTTTACAAAGCATCAAATGGCACTCTCTTAAACTGTCTCACTAATTAACAGTTTTCAGAGAAATAAAGAATCACATGTATAGTTCACCAAATTTCTCTTCCAGCTAAAAAACTTAGCAAATTAAGATCCTGGAGGCAGCCATGATGTGGTAGAAAAGAGAACTGGAATGGGAGTCAAAAGACTTGAGTTCTCATCCTGGTTCTGCCAAAAACTTATTATGTGAATATAGCCAAGTCAATTCACCTCTATAGCAGATTCATATGGTAGCATGTTCCAGAATGAATTGGAAGAGACCTGAAGCAAACAAGTAAATCACAATTGCATTAGGGTGGCAATAGTATAGGATGAGGAAAATGAAAGAAATATGGTGAAGGAATACTCATAGAGGGAAGGGGGAGAAAGAAAAGTGGAGGAAGAGAAAAATTACTTCAAATTTTAGATCTCTGGTAATACCAATAAAAATGTTGCCATGATGAGAAATTGGTTATGTAGAGTAGACAAGATCACTTTATATCACTCTCACACTCTAAGTCTCTCTTGAAAACTGCATGAGGACAAATTAGCATTAACTGATCATTGTTTAAATTTTAAATTTCAGTAGTGTGTCATTGGTACCTCATAAGCCTACACTGGGGACATATTTATTTTTGTCCCTGTTGTAGGTCTACTCCCTGAGACCCTCCAAATATATACAGCCCTCTTCTAACTTCCTTTTCAAGTTAAAAGGAAGCTTTCTTTGGGATCAGAGTATCTGTGGTCAAATTTTAGCTGTTTCAAAATACCTGTATGAACATGGACAAATCACTGTACCTCTCTAGGTCTAAATTTCTTCATATATCACATAAAGTGACTGAACGAAATAGCCTCAACAATCCAATGCCCCTAGGGTCCCATGCCTCTCTCCCATCACTGCACAGCTTATTTCAGCATGGACATTGGATCTAGAATCAGAAAGACCTCAGTTTACAATTAGATTCAGATGCTTACAAGCTGCATAACCTTGGGGAAGTCCCTTTTCCATCAGTTTCCTCAATTGTAAAATGGGATTCATAATATCTCTACGTCACATGGTTGGTGGTTGGATCAAATGAGATATTTGTAAAGTACTTAGTACTGTACCAGGCACATAATAAACACTTAACAAGTGTTTGTATTTTTCCTTCATGCTTCTCTTTCCTTCCCTTTCCTCCCTTCTTCCTTCTTCCTTTTTGCATTAATTCCTTCCTTCCATCCATTTTATTAATTTAAGCCACGGAGTTTTCTTTCTCAAGTGGTGTTTAAATTCTAAGCCATATCTCCAACTGGGGAATAAGAACTCTGAACTTTGTGAGGGAAAAAAAGACAATAATAAGGTTGGGGAGGAAAGGTATTGCTTGAGAGCATCATAGAATTCTAGATTTGGAGTGGGATGGCATCCAGTCCAACCTCCTCTTTTATTAAGGGGGAAAAAAACCCTAGAGCAATTAGCTTGCCCAAAGTCAGATAAATAAGTGACAAATCTTGTAATGGACCCCAGCCCTTTTAAATTCAAAAGTGGTGGAAGCATATAATTATGCACCAAAACAATCCTAAATAATATTTCCTTTATCTGACCATGATAATTCTTTGAAACTAATAACTGTTTCTTTTTTGTTTTCTTTTTGTTTTCTTTTTGCAGAGCAATGAGGGTTTGCACAGCTAGTAAGTGTCAAATGTCTGAGGCCAAATTTGAACTCAGGTCCTACTGAATCCAGGGCTGGTCCTTTATCCACTGTGCCACCTAGCTGCCCCCTAATAACTTTCTATTTGGAGTTCTAGACAGGCAATTGATTATCATCACAGGGTCTCTGTGATAGATATTTAATGAGTGACCTGGTAAAGGGTTAGATTTGGGCTTGGGGCCTCCTGGTTCCAGGGTTGGTGCTTTGTCCACTGTGCCATCTAACTAATCCATGATGACATCATTAAAATAGGTTTGAGGTGTAGGAGGAATAAACTGGGGGACAGAGAATGTCTGGGGAGAGGTAGTTCACATGACGGAAACAAGAAAAAAGCTTATGGAGGAGAGTAGAAGAGGGGGAAGGAGTTGGGGAGTGAGTGAACCTTAATATCATCAGAATTGGCTCAAAGAAGGACTAACCTACATACTCAAGTAGGTATAGTAATATATTCTTGCCTGAGGGGGGGAGGGAGAAAAGAGGAGGGGGGAAGAAGGGAAGAAGGAAAGGGCAGATTGGGGGAGAGAGCAGTAAAAAGCACAACACTTTCAAGTAAAATGAAGATGTTCTGCATTACTGCACAAGTATGACATATTGAATTGCTTGATCTCATAGGGAGGGTTGAGGAGGGAGGGAGGAAGAAAAATTTAGAACACAGAATTAGCTCAGGGACCCTGATCTCATGGAGTGGGCTGATGGAGGGAATAGCTTTCATACTCAATTGGGAGGAGTAATCTATTTAACCCTGAAGGAAAGTAGGAGGGGAAGAGGATAAGTAAGGAAGGGTGAAAAAAGTAAGTACAGAGTGAGGGAGAGGATAGTCAGAAGTAAAACACTTTTGAGGAAGAATAGGTAAAAGAACATAGAGTAAATGTTATGGGAAGGGAGTGGGATGGAGGAAATAGTTATGATGATTGATTATAATGGCAAAACACATGGTACCTACTTTGCCAGGCTTTTATGAAGAAATTATCTGTCAAGCTTAGAGACTACATACAGGTTACAATGAACAAGATACTATCAGAAAAACCTGGAAAGACCTGCATGAACCTGAAGCAGACTGAAATGTACTGTATACAAAATAACAGCAATACTGGTGGATGACCTGCCTGGGAAGCATGTGGTTATTTTCAGCAAAGCAATGATCCAAGATAACCCTGAAGGACTTATGAAGATTGCAGCCTATCTGCAGAGAAATAACTGATAGTATCTGAAAACAGATGGAAACACATTAAAAATTTTTTTTTCTTTTCTCTTTGACAAATCTTAATCTGAAGTTTTGGGGTTTTTTACTGTTTTCTCTCACAACTAGCTACTATGGAAATTTTTCCCATGACTACTCATGTATAACTTATTTTAAATTGCTTGAGTTCTTGTTGGATGGGGGTGGAGAATTAGGGGGAAGAGAAGTTGGAATACAAAGTTTTTAAAAAATTGATGTTAAAATTTTGTTTTTACATATATTTGGAAAATAAAATTCTATTCATAGTGAAAAAATATAAAAGAAATACTGGCTAATAAAAATGTTCCCAACTTTCTGCCTCCCTTCTAATTTTGGGCTGCATTTGCTTCTGTTTATAGAAAACCTTTTTTAATTTAATGTAATAAAAATCATCCATTTGAATTTCATAATGTTCTCTATATATTGATTGGTCATAAATTGTTCTCTCTCTATAGATCGAGAGGTAAACTATTTCTTCCCTGTCCTAATTTACCTGTGGTATCACCTTTTATATCTAAATCATGTACCCATTTTGACCTTATTTTATAATAGGTTGTAAAATGTTGGTCTATGCTTAGTTTTCTGCCAATATTATTTTTCAGTTTTACTCAGCATTTTTTCGTCAAATACTGAAGTCTCTGACCCAGAAGCTAGAGTCTTTGGGTTATCAAACAGTAGATTACTATAGTCATTTATTACTGTGTCTCCTTTGTTTAACATTATTCCATTTATCCACCACTCTATTTATTAGCCAGTACTGAACTGTTTTTATGACTGCCACTTCATAGTATTGCTTCAGATTTGGTATAACTAGCCCCAACTTCTGTGCTTTCTTTTCATTATTTCCATAGATATTCTTGAACCATTTTTTCTTCCAGATGAATTTTATTATTGTCTTTTCTAACTCTAAATAATTTAGGTTGTCTGATTGGTATGGCACTGAATAAGTAAATTAATTTAGGCAGAAATATCATTTTTATTATATTAGCATGGCATATCCATGAGCAATTGATATTTTTCCAATTATTTAGATCTTATTTTAATTCTGTGAAAAGTGTTTTGTAATTGTGTTCATAGAGTTCCCTGGGATTTGTCTGAGCAGATAGACTCCCAAGTATTTTATATTCTCTACAATTACTTTATTTGGAATTTCCTTTTTCTATCTCATGCTACTGAACTTTTTTGGTCATGGAAAGAACTGTTGATAATTTATGTGGATTAATTATATATCCTGTAACTTTGCCAAAGTTGTTAATTTTTTCAAATAGTTTTTTGGTTGATTCTATAAGTATACCTTCAAGTCATCTGCAAAGATTGATAGTTTTGTTTGTTCCTTGCCTATTCTAATTCTTTTATTCCTTTTCCTTCTTTTATTGCTAAAGCTAACATTCTAGTACAGTATTAAATAATAGAAGAGATAATGGACATCCTTATTGGGAATACATCTAACTAAGTTTCATTACATTTAATGTTGATAATTCTTTTAGGTAGATACTGCTTATTATTTTAAGAAAAGATGTGCTTATTCCTATGCTTTCTACTGTTTTAAATAGGGAATGAGTTCTATATTTGTCAAAAGCTTTCTCTGAATCTATTGAGATAATCATATGATTTTGGTTAGTTTTGTTATTGATATAGTTGTATTATATTGATAGTTTACCTATTGGTTAACCAGCCCTAAATTCCTGGTATAAAGTCCACCCTGGTCATAATGTATTATTCTGGTGAGGAATTGGTATAATCTTGCTAACATTTTATTTAAGATTTTGGCACCAATATTCATAAAAACATTGCTCTATAATTTTGTTTCTCTGTTTTGGCCTGCCTTGTTTAGCTATCAACACCATACTTGCATCATAAAAGGAATTTGGGAGAACTCTGTCTTCACCGATTTTTTCCAAATATTTGTATAGTATTGGAATTAATGTTCTTTACATGTTTGGTAGAAAATTGATTGTAAACCTATCTAGCCTTGGAGATTTCTTCTTAGGGAATTTGTTGATGCATAATTTAGGATGTTGTTTCCTCTTCTTTTAATTTGAGCAGTTTATATTTTTATAAATATTCATCCATTTCATTTAGATTGTCAAATTTTTTGTCATACATTTGAGTAAAATATCTCCTAATTATTCCTCTAATTTACACTTCATTGGTGGTGAATTCATTCCCTTTCATTTTTGATACTGGTAATTTACTTTCCTCTTTCTTTTTTAAAACCAAATTAACCAAAGCTTATCTATTTTAATATTTTTTTTCATAAAACCAGCTCTTGGTTTTATTTGTTAATTCTATAGTTTTCTTACTTTCCATTTTATTAATCTCTCCTTTGATTTTCAGGATTCCTAAGTTAGTATTTAATTGGGGATTTGTAATTTGTTCTTTTCTAGCTTTTTTAATGGCATGCCCAATTGATTGATGTACTCTTTCTCTATTTTATTCAATGTAAGGATTTAGATATATAAATTTTCCCTAAGCACTGCTCTGGCTGCTTCCTTAGATTATGGCATTTTGTCTCATTATATTCATTCTCTTTGATGAAGTTATTGATTGTTTCTATGATTTGTTCTTTGACCCACTCATTCTTTTTTGTTTTTGATTTTTTTGCAGGGCAATGAAGGTTAGTGACTTGCCCAAGGTCACACAGCCTAGTAAGTGTCAAGTGTCTGAGGCCGGATTTGAACTCAGGTCCTCCTGAATCCAGCTTCAGTGCTCTATCCACTGTGACACCTAGGTACCCCCTGATGCAACTCATTCTTTAGGATGAGCTTACTTAGTTTCCAATTAATTTTTGGTCAAAACTTCACATAGCTCTTTATTACATGTAATTGTTATTGTATCATGATCTGAGAAGGATGCATTTACTCTTTCTGACTTTGTATATTTGACTGAGATTTTTATGCCATAATACATGGTCAATTTTTGTGCATGTGCCTTGTACCACTGAGAAAAAGGTATATTCTTTTCTATCCCCATTCAATTTTCTCCATACATCTATTATATCTAACTTTTCTAAAATTCTGATTCACCTCTTTAAATTCTTTATTATTTATTTTGTGGTTAGATTATCTAGTTCTTATAGGGGAAAGTTAAGATTCCCCACTAGTATAGTTTTGCTATTTCCTCTTGCTACTCATTTAACTTCTCTAATAATTTGTATGCTATACCACTTGGTACTTATATGTTTAGTATGGGACATTACTTCATGTTCTGTGGTATCTTTTAGCAGGATTGTAGTTTCCTTGCTAGTCTCATTTGAAATAAATCTATTTTTCGCTTTTGCTTTGTCTGAGATAAGGATTGCTACCTGTGCTTTTTTTAACTTAAAGCTGAAGCCTCAATATATTCTGTTCCAACTTTTAACTTTACTCTGTGTGTATCTCCATGCTTCACATGTTTCTTGTAACAACATATTGTAGGATTTCTGGTCTTTAATCCATTCTTCTATTCATGTCCATTTTTTGGGAGAGTTCATTCCATTCACATTCACGAGGAATCATTACTAACTTTCTATTTCCCCTCCATCATATTTCCCCCTTTTGTACTTTTTTTCTTCTTTCACCCTATTCTTCCTCATCAGCATTTTGTTTCTGACCCCTGTTTTCCGCAAATCTTTCCTCCCTTTTATCAGTCCCCCCTCCTATTTCATTACCTTTCCTCCCCTGCTTCTACCCTCCCTTCTATCAGTTCCCTGCCTTTTGCCCCTTGACCTTTTACTTCCCTAAAGGGTAAGCTAAATTTCTTTTTTAAAAAAATACTTCTCTCAAATAAATTTTTATTTATTTAGAATTTTCCCCCAATTTACATGTAAAAGCACAGTTTCACTTTGTTTTTTTTAAACTTCCAAATTTTCTTCCTCTCTCCCTCTCTACTCCTTTTAAGAACTCAAGTAATTCAATATCAGTTTTTCTATGTGCAGTTGTGGAAAACATTTCCACATTAGAGCTAACAACAAGAAAAGCTGCCTCAAAAATTTAAGTGTTATATTAAGATACCATCAGTTCTTTCTCTGTAAATGTACTGCATTTTTCATAAGTCCTTCTGATAGCATCCTGCTCATCATTTCTTACAACACAGTAGTGTTCCATCCTAATCTCATCCACAATTTGTTTCACATTTCTTTATTCCATATGAGCATATATTTTATTTCCACTTTGAATCAAATCTGATGACAGTAAGGTTAAACAATGCTCACTCCTCCTTCTTTCCCTCTATTGTAATAGGGTTTTTGCATCTCTTCATATGATATAATTAACCCCAATCCACCTTCCCTTTCCTCTTCTCCCAACAACCTCCCTTTTTATCCCTTAATTTTCTTTATATCATCACATCAAAGACAATTTATACTTATACCCTCTATGTATACTCCTCTGTCCAAATAGTGATACAGTTCTCAAGATTTAGAAGTATTATCTTCCTGGGTAGGGATGTAAAAACTTCAACCTTAGTGAATAACTTTTTCCTGTTTAACCTTTTTATACTTCTCTTGAACTGATATTAGAAGATCAAATTTTCTGTTCAGTTCTGGTCTTTTTTATTTTTTCCAGGAAATCTTAAAAAGGCCCCATATTTCATTGAATGCCCATCTTTTCCCCTGAAAAGAGAATGATCAGTTTTCCTGGGTAGTTGAGTCTTGGTTGACAATCCAAGCTCCTTTGCCCTTCTGGAATATCATATTCCAAGCCTTTCAATCTTGTAATGTTGAAGCGACCTGGTCCTGTGCAATCATGACTGTGGCTCCATGATATTTAAATGTTTCTTCCTGCCTGTTTGGCTCTGCGCAGCATTTTCTCCTTCTCCTTTCTCCTGAATTTGGCTACAACATTCCTTGGAGTTTTCCTTTTTGGGTCTCTTCTCAGTAGGTAATCAGTGGATTCTCTCCATGATGCTTTTATCCTCTGATTCTATAATATCAGAGCAGCTCTCCTTGATAATTTCTGGAAGCATGATGTCTAGACTCTTTTTTCTGATCATGGCTTTCAGGTAGTCCCATAATTCTCACATTATCTCTCCTGGATTTATTTCCAGGTCAGTTGTCCTTTTTTAATGAGATATTTCACATTTTTTTCTATTTTGTTTTCATTCTTTTGATTTTGTTTGAGTGATTTCTGGTGTCTCATGGAGGCATTAGCTTCCATCTGCTCGTTTTTTACTTTTTTAAGGCATTGTTTTTGTCAGTTAAGTTTTTCTCCTCCTTTTCAATTTGACCAAATGTATTTTTTAGGGAATTGTTTTATTCAGTCAATTTGTGCTTCCTTTTCAAGCTATTGATTCTTTTTTTTTCCATAATTTTCTTTTGTAGCTTTTTTTCCCTACCTCATTTATTTTCCCATTTTTTCTTCTACCCCTCACATTTGATTTTTAAAATCCTTTTAGAACTCTTCCAAAAAGGCTTTTTGGTCTGAGACCAATCCATTCTTCCCTCTTGAAGCTTCACATGTAGGTATTTTGAGAGTATTGTTCTCATCTAAGTTTTTGTTTCACTCTTTCCTCTTGACACAGATGCTCTCAATGGTAAGGACCCTTTTCTATTTCTAACTCTTAATTGTAGCTTTTTTTTTTTAAAGTTGAGGTCTGCTCCTGGGGCACTGGGGTCACTTTTTCAAACTTCTTGTATTGGGGGATAGGGGAAGGGTCACTGGATTTCTGCTCAGAAGCCTCTGTGACCTGTGGATTCTTCAGTGCCCTGGGCTTGCTTCCTGTGCTTGCTCCCTGTTCTGGGACGTCTTGGCCTAGTAATGCCTGGCCTGTGGTTGGTTCTCTAGTTAGCAATGTGCCCTCTCAGGCAGTGCTGGTAGATCTTATAACTGACCTGCTGTGCCACCAAGCTGCTGAGCTAGGATTAAGGGGCCTCAGTTGCTGGGTTGTGGCCAAGAGCCTCCTGCTGACTTACCCCCTCTGTACTGCATTACACTGTACTGAGCTGTGCAGTGCTCCCCTTTTGCCCAAGTGAGATTGTCCCTTCCTTAAATCTTCTAAATTATCTCAAGTTGGAAAATTGTGTCTCTCTTTTTTGTAGGTTCTGCAGTTTCAGAATCCATCTAGAGGCTTGATTCAATGTTGTTGTTGTTGTTAGATTTTTTTGTTTTTGTTTTTGCTTTTAAGGGAAACTTGCAAGAGCTCAGGCAACTTCCTGGCTTTTCTCTGCCATCTTGGCTCTGCCCTTAATATTCTTTCATTACCCAAAGATGAGTGTTGTCTAGGACAAGTAACACATTCATTAAGGTCATTTAGAGGCTCTCTTATTTCCCACGTTTCTGTGTATAAGGTTGTCAGAAAATATAGAAGAAAGGAAGATTAAAAAAAATAGTCTGTATCCACAAGAGAAGATACAATGTGTACATAGATAAGAAAGAGATAATGATAGATGATACATTGTTTTTATATATGTTTTTAAAATAGATAGATATGGGGGCAGCTAGATGGTGCAGTGGATAAAGCACTGGCCAGGATTCAGGAGGACCTGAGGTTCAAAATCTGACCTGAGACACTTGACAATTACTAGGTGTGTGACCCTGGGCAAGTCACTTAACTCTCATTGCCCTGCAAAAAAAAAAAGAAAAAATAGATAGATACTTCATATATAGTTATACAGATATAGATATATACATGCATATATGCACAAGCACACATGTGGAATGATGAAAATGAACGTGTGTGTATTTATATCTATCTATCTACATTTGTATGTATATATACATTATACATGTATCTATATGTGTATATATAGAGAGATAAACATTGTATATGTGTACACATTTATATACATATATAATTGTAGGTGCAAGAATAACTATAGATATGTATATATATATATATATACATACTAGATGAAATAGATATAGTAGATATAGATGTAGCTGCAGGTGTAGTATAAGTTTAGAGGTATAGCTATAGAGAGAGATAATATAAAACACTCCCTTTGGATCCACTTCCCAACTACCCACTCCACATTGTTAGGTTGATTCCCAGAAGTTTGCTCCTTACTTCTCTTAGGATTCTAGGTTGCAACCCTTATGAATTCAACCTCTTTCCAATGTGGTTTTCATCATCCACTATACAATGTGATACCCAATTGATTACTAACCAGATTTAAAAAGAAATAATTCCTTTGATGAAAATTCCTGAGAACCAATAGTCTAAAAATTGCTCCTCTCCCTCTCAATCTGTCAGAGTTGAACAAAAAATATTCAATCAGAGGCATTTTCACTCGATAAAATTATCAAAGCAAAGAGCGTCTTATTCTTTACAATTTAATTAGGGTTCTGAGTGTGACAAAACTCCTCTCTAATACACAAAGAAGATACAATAGCACCCTATTTCCTATAGGATAGACCCCTGCATAAAATCATTTTTCTTAAGTACTTTCACCTTCTTACAAAAAACCTCTATTGCTTTTAAGATGAAATAACACATACTGTTTAACTTTTAAAGCCCTTCACAACCTGGCCCTAATGTATCTTTGTAACCTCATTATATATTACCCCCCTCATACTCTGTAATGGCAAAAATGTCTTCCTCTCTGTTACTCACATATAATACCTTTATCTCCCATCTCTGTGTCTTTGCTCTATCTGTACCTCATTCCTTGAATGCACTCCTTCCTTCCCTCTACTTCAAGGAATCTCTTTTCCTTGAAGTTGTAGATCAAGTACCACTATGAACAACCACAAATGAATAGTTCTCTTCCTCCCAAGCTGTTTTACTTAAAATATATTGCATTTATTTCCATTATTTTATTGATATTTGTTTCTGGTACATACTAATATAGCTTTTTTTCCCCTCCCATAAAGATTCTATGTTCGCGGGCAGCTAGATGGCACAGTGGATAGAGCACCGGCCCTGGAGTCAGGAGTACCTGAGTTTCCAAATCGGCCTCAGACACTTAACACTTACTAGCTGTGTGACCCTAGAAAGTCACTTAACCCCAATTGCCTCACTAAAAAAAAAAAAAAGAATCTATGTTCCTTGAGAGCAGAAAGAAACTGCTTCATTCTTTTTCTTTACACCCCCAGTGCAGGTTTGGTACCTGGAACCTAACAAATACTCTTTGATTAATTGATTGACATAATTCAAATAATAACCTTGTTTAGACAGAAATTGTTATTATGGTGAAAGGTGTGGGAAATAGTAGCATTTCTATTTCAGGCAACAAAACTGACTTCTTTGCAGAGATGGTGGACTATAGGTGTGAAGCATTATATATGACCTTAGTTTGTGTTGCTAAGACATGGGAAATAGCATAGTACTATTGAAAAGCAAGTCTTAGAAGTTGGAAGTCTGTGTTTAAATCCTACCTGTGATACCCATTACATAAGTGATGTCCTCTGTTAAATGAGAATGCTAAACCAGAGGACTCTGAGATTGTTTTCTAACTCTATTTTATGGTCTTGTGTGTCAGTTTCCAAAATAAAAAGGTTTTTTATTCTTTTATTAGATTTGGTGTTTTTATATGGGTGAGAGTATTAAATATACTTGGAAATTAATTTGATATAAAAACAAAATATATCATTTAAAAAATAAAATAGTACTTAGTTGGATTGTACCTCTCAATACTTTCCTCCAATTCTAATATTCAGTGATTCTTATATATCTTCAGGTGATATGAGGAGGTGAGTGAGAGTATACTAATGTAATGAGGGATGATCACCTAAGCAATCTATAATACCATTATCAAATAGAATATTATTTTTCCCAAGGCACCAAAAGAACTTTGTTGGTTAAATGCCACACTCTCTCACCAACCATATGCAGGGGACCTCTCAGTGGAGGAGTGTGTCAGTCATCCTGACCTGGACAAAACTACATGGCAGTTCTAAAGAGGAGAATCAATGGATAAATTCCCAATTAAAATTATAAGGGGAGCTTGGCTCTTCACAGAATGTAATTACCTAGTTGGATCAGGGCCAAGATATGAAGGATTAACAATACTGATCTCAAAAAAAAATGTCTTGGGATATTTTTAATAGTTATTAGCCATCAAGATATGAACACTATGCTTGGAACACTATAGTCCCATGGTTACTGTGTACAGGCTGGGAGACATTTATTTAGAAAACAGCTTGATGGGATACCAGAAGAGAGATTATTAAGCAATCTTTATTTCATTGAAATGCTTCAAGGACAACCCAAAGCCTGAATCTAAGCCTCATGACCTCATAGGCAGGAGGTGGGAGGGGGAATAAATTACATATCTGAGAGTTGGAAGAAGAAACTTTACTTTTCTATTGTGGAGAAGCTAGTCTATGGAGATTTGGATATCTGCCAGCGAGATCTGAAGATCAGAATGTGGCATTTATTCAGCACCTCCCTTGGGCTAGTTAGGCAATAGCCAGGCATCAAAACTTTGTAGTACATCTGGGTATATACTCGGTGTTCTTTTCATTTACCATTGTCACCTTATCACTGAGGCCAGAGCTATAGTGCTTAAAAGGTCCCCTGGCAAGGGGACAGGTGTTGTGAGGTGAGGGCAATTTCTCCATGACTGCAAAGAACTGATCAAAGATTATTTTGGACACCACCAGGCAGCACTTAGAGTCATAATTGGTCATCAAGGGGATATAATGTCTTCATGTCAGCTGGGAAATTATACTCTGCATGCCAGAAATTATGTTTGTACAAGGCAATGAATTTCTGGAAAATGACTTCATTTGTATTTAAATACAAAGAGAGAAGAAAAGAAAAATAAATTAAGTTTTCTGTTAGTTTCCTCAGAGGGAGTCTAATGTCTGTATGATTGATCAATTTTCAATTTTCAATCAATGTTCGATTGATCAATTTTCAGAGTGAGTTGTCTCACATTGGAGAATGTAAACTCTATGAATTTGAGCCCTACCTTACCTATTTTTCTGTACCATACCCCATCACAGGTACTTTTTGGCCCTTTACCCTATTCTTCAGCTTTTTGTTAAGTGTTATCTCTCATTAGAATGTACTCCTTCAGATAGGGACTGGCTTTCTTTTTTCCTTGTATTTATATTTCTAGTATATATTAACAGTTCCTAGTATATAGTAAACAATTATTAAATCCTTGCTGTCATCTATCAAGATGCAATCAATTCATGGACTTAGTCTGTTTAGACACAGAAAGTAGAACCAGGAGCAATGGTTGAAGTTTCAAAGAGAAAAATAGGCTTAACATAAAAGGAAAAACTACCTAAAATTTGGAACAGACAAAAAAATACAGTGGGCTGTCTCAAGGCATTGTGGGTTAACCACTCCTGTAAAGTTTGAGCATGAGCCCATTTGAACACTTCTTTATTATTTTAAAATGAGAATCATACTGAGAGAAGACAGATAAAATTGGACCACATGGCTACTAAGTGACCTTTCAACTCTCAAATTCCTTAATAGTGTAATAATAAGAACTAGCAATTTATATAGCACTTGAAGTTTGTAAAGCACATTCTCCTCTAGGTTACACAGGTGGCCACCCACTTCACAACATATATAATTGGTTCTAAAGATAACTGATATCTCTGTTGATATGGGAGGCTTCATAGAAAATCTCCATTGTGAGAATTCCTTTTATTGGCAACATAAATGAGTTATTCAACCTGCAGTTAGCACAATACAGAGTTAAATAGTTGTTTTAAAAATAACACTCATTAACTGTATTATCTTGGGCAAGTAATATAAAATCTCTGGACCTTAAAATTAGGGATTTCAATTCAAAATCCCCAACATGTATATAGGAAGATCTATGGAGTTGGGGAAAATGAGATCATATCTTTAGAAAAGGAAAAGAAGGAAGTCAAAAGTAAGGGAAAATCAATGAAGTGTTTTGCAGGCATAGAAGACAACAACAGCAACAAAGAATCACACAATTAAGGGGGGAATGAATAATATAGCATAAGATTTTGGGGAGACAAAAAGATTTGATTTTACAGGACTATGAGTCTAGAAAAGCTGCCCAAAGCAATCCAGCTCCCCAGGATACCACTCAATTCCAATCAAATATGAGAAAGTAACAGTTCCTTGTACCACCCAAATTTTTCTTGCACTGAAGCCTCCAGACAGCACCTAGACACCTTTCAAGAAAATAAAGACCTGCTAGAGCCCTTGGTTGACAACTTTTTGAAGTGATTAATTATTGCCTATGTGTAGTTATGTACTGGAATTCACCAGGTAAAAATTCTACTTTCAGGGAGTAACTAAAGCCTTGAGGGCTATAAATGTGTGCAATGTAAGTATGAATAACTGTTTGCTACTGTAACATGTGCCATACACTCATCTCAACACAGAACAGTCCCACCAAAATCTTCTACAACCAATGACCCAATGATTTTAATGCCAATGCCCAACCAAATTTGGAAAAAAAAAATATGACCTTGGAATGATAATTGTGAACCCAGCATTATGTTTTTTTATTGTTTGTTTGCTAAGTTGTGAGAGATAAAGATCTGATTAATTTATTAATTCTAATAGTTTTTTTTTTTTTTTTGGCACTTCCTCATTTTATTTTTTATTTTTTTTTGAGATATTTTATTTTTTCCGTTACATGTAAAGATAATTCTCAACTTTTGTTTATACATGCTTTGCAATTTCAGATTTTTCTCCCTCCCTCCCTCCCCCCTCCCCTCCCCCCCCCTCCCCTAGACAGCAGGTAATCTGATATAGGTTATATATATATATATCTATACATATACAATAGATATATATATACACACAAATATATATACACATAATAACATTAATCCTATTTCTGCATTAATCCTGTTACAAGAGAAAGAATCAGAGCAGTGATGCAAAACCTCAAAATAGAAAAAAAAACAACAGCACCCAAAACAAAAGAAATATATGGTTCAATCAGCAATCTATATCCACAGTTCTTTCTTTCTTTTTTTTTTCTTGGATTTGGAGATCCTCTTCTATCATGAGTTCCCTGGAACTCTTCTGTACCATTGCATTGGTGAGAAGAATATATTCCATCACAGTAGGTCAACACTCAATGTTGATGATACTGTGTACAATGTTCTTCTGGTTCTGCTCATTTCACTCATCATCAGCTCACGTAAGACCCTCCAGGTTTCTCTGAACTCTTACTGCTCATCATTTCTTACAGCACAATAGTATTCCATTGTATTTCATATACCACAACTTGTCCAGCATTCCCCAATTGATGGGCACCCCCTCAACTTCCAATTCCTTGCTACCACGTAAAGAGCAGCTATAATATTTTTGTACACGTGGGTCCCTTTCCCCCTTCCATGATTTCTTTGGGCAAAAGACCTAAAAGTGGGATTGATGGGTCAAAGGGTATGCACAGCTTTATCGCCCTTTGGGCATAATTCCAAATTGCTCTCCAGAATGGTGGATCAGCTCACAGCTCCACCAACAATGCATTAGTGTTCCAATTTTTCCCACAGCCTCTCCAACATTTATTATCTTCCTTTTTTGTCATTTTAGCCAATCTGATAGGTGTCAGGTGGTACCTCAGAGTTGTTTTAATTTGCATCTCTCTAATCATTAGAGATTTAGAGCATTTTTTCATATGGGAATAGATAGCTTTGGTTTCTTCATCAGAAAACTGCCTGTTCATATTCTTTGACCATTTCTCAATTGGGGAATGACTTGGATTCTTATAAATTTGATTTAATTCCCTATATATTTTAGAGATGAGGCCTTTATCAGAAGCACTGGCCTCAAAAATTGTTTCCCAGCTTTCTGCCTCCCTTCTAATTTTGGATGCATTGCTTCTGTTTGTACAAAAATTTTTTAATTTAATATAATCAAATCATCCACTTTGCATTTTATAATATACTCTATCTCATGTTGGTCAAAAACTGTTCTCCTTTCCAAAGATCTGATAGGTACACTATTCCTTTCTCTCCTAATTACCTATGGTATCACCTCATGTCTAAATCATGTATCCATTTTTGACCTTATTTTAGTATAAGGTGTAAGATGTTGGTCTAAGCCTAATTTCTGCCATACTATCTTCCAGTTTTCCCAGCAGTTTTTGTCAAAATACTGAGTTCCTATCCCAGAAGCTGGAGTCTTTGGGTTTATCAAACACTACATTTGTAGTGTCATTTACTACTGCATTTCTGAGCCTAGCCTATTCCATTGATCTACCACTCTATTTTTTAGCCAGTACCAGATAGTTTTGATGACTGCCGCTTTATAGTAAAGCTCCAGGTTTGGTACCGCTAACCCCACCTTCCTGTGAATTTTTTTTCATTATTTCCCTGGATATTCTTGATTTTTTGTTTTTCCAGATGAATTTTGTTATTATTTTTTCTAGCTGTATAAAATAATTTTTAGGTAGCCTGATTGGTATGGCACTGAATAAGTTAAATTAATTTAGGCAGTATTGTCATTTTTACTATATTAGCTCTGCCTATCCATGAGCAATTGATATCTTTCCAATTATTTAGATCTGATTTGATTGTGTGAAGAGTGTTTGGTAGTTGTGTTCATAGAGTTCCTGGGTTTGTCTTGGCAAGTAGACTCCCAAGTATTTTATATTACCTACCGTTACTTTAAATGGAATTTCTCTTTCTATCTCTTGCTGCTGGACTTTGTTGGTCATGTATAGAAATGCTGATGATTTATGTGGATTTATTTTATATCCTGTTACTTTGCTAAAGTTGTTAATTGTTTCAAGTAATTTTTGACTTGATTCTCGAGGATTCCTAAGTATACCATCATATCATCTGCAAAGAGTGATAGTTTTGTTTCCTCCTTGCCTATTCTAATTCCTTTAATTCCTTCTCTTCTCTGATTGCTAAAGCTAACATTTCTAGGACAATATTAAATAACAGGGGTGATAATGGACATCCCCTGTTTCACCCCTGATCTTATTGGGAAGGCCTCTAATTTATCTCCATTGCATATAATACTTGCTGATGGCTTTAGGTAGATACTGTTTATTATTCTAAGGAAAGCTCCCCCTATCCTAAACTCTCTAGTGTTTTTATTAGGAATGGGTGCTGTACTTTGTCAAAAGCTTTCTCTGCATCTATTGAGATAATCATATGATTTTGGTTTGGTTTTCTTATTGATGTGGTTGATTATGTTAATAGTTTTCCTAATGTTGAACCAGCCCTGCATTCCTGGTATAAATCCCACCTGGTCATAGTGTATTTATCCTGGTGATCACTTGCTGTAATCTCCTTGCTAATATCTTATTTAAGATTTTAGCATCAATATTCATTAGGGAGATTGGTCTATAATTTTCTTTCTCTGTTTTTGCTTTGCCTGGTTTTGGTATCACCACCATATTTGTGTCATAAAACGAATTTGGTAGAACTCCTTCTTCACCTATTTTTCCAAATAATTTGTATAATATTGGAATTAATTGTTCTTTAAATGTTTGGTAAAATTCACCCGTAAACCCATCTGGCCCTGGGGATTTTTTCTTAGGGAGTTCATTAATAGCTTGTTCAATTTCTTTTTCTAATATGGGTTTATTTAAGGATTTTATTTCCTCTTCAGTTAACCTGGGCAGTTTGTATTTTTGTAAATATTCATCCATTTCATTTAGATTGTCAAATTTATTGGCATACAGTTGGGCAAAATATTTCCTAATTATTGCTTTAATTTCCACTTCATTGGTGGTAACATCACCCTTTTCATTTTTGATACTGGTAATTTGGTTTTCTTCTTTCTTTTTTTTAATCAAATTAACCAGTATTTTATCTATTTTATTGGTTTTTTTCATAAAACCAGCTCTTAGTTTTATTGATTAGTTCTATAGTTTTTTTGCTTTCAATCTTATTGATTTCTCCTTTAATTTTCAGGATCTCTAATTTAGTGTCTAATTGGGGATTTCTAATTTGTTCTTTTTCTAGCTTTTTAAGTTGCATGCCCAATTCATTAATCTCCTCTTTCTCTTTTTATTCATGTAAGCATTTAGAGCTATAAATTTTCCCCTAAGCACTGCTTTGGCTGCATCCCATAGATTTTGGTATGTTGTCTCATTATTGTCATTCTCTTGAATAAAGTTATTGATTGTTTCTATGATTTCTTGTTTGGCCCATTCATTCTTTAGAATGAAATTATTTAGTTTCCAATTGATTTTCATTCTACTTTTCCCTGGCTCTTTCTTACATGTAATTTTTATTGCATCATGATCTGAGAAGGGATGCATTTACTATTTCTGCCTTTCTACATTTGACTATGATGTTTTTGTGCCCTAATACATGGTCAATTTTGAAAATGTGCCATGTACTGCTGAGAAAAAGGTATATTCCTTTCTATCCCCATTCAATTTTCTCCAGACATCTATCATGTCTAACTTTTCTAGTAATCTATTCACCTCTTTCACTTCTTTCTTATTTATTTTTTGGCTAGATTTATCTAATTCTGAGAGGGGGAGATTCAGATCCCCCACTAGTATAGTATTACTATCTAATTCCTCTTGTAACACATTTAACTTCTCCTCTAAGAACTTGGATGCTATACCACTTGGCGCATACATATTCAATATTGATATTACTTCATTATCTATAGTACCTTTAAGTAAGATGTAATTTCCTTCCTTATCTCTTTTAATGAGATCTATTTTTGCCTGCACTTTGTCTGAGATAAGGATTGCTACCCCTGCCTTTTTTACTTTAGCTGAGGCATAACATATTCTGCTCCAGCCTTTTACCTTTACTCTGTGTGTATCTCTCTGCTTCAAATGTGTTTCTTGTAAACAGCATATTGTAGGGTTCTGGTTTTTAATCCACTCTGCAATTCGCTTCCGTTTTATAGCAGAGTTCATCCCATTCACATTCACAGTTATTATTACTGACTGTCCTATTCCCCTCCATTCTATTTACCCCCTTTGTACTTTTCCCCCCTTCTTTCACCCCTATTCCTCCTCACCGACGTTTTACTTCTTACCCCTGCCTCCCCCAATCTGCCCACCCTTTTTATCACCCCCCTCTCTTTTTCTTTACCCTTTTCTCCCTTGCTTTTGTCCACCCTTCTCAGTCCCCCCCTTTCCCTTCCCCTTTTGTTTCCCTAAAGAGTGAGTTAAGTTTCTTTATCCCAATGAACGTATATGTTATTCCCTCTTTGAGTCAAATCTAATGAGAATAGGGTTGAAACCATGTTCCCCCCTCCTTTCTTTCCCTCTGTTATAATAGGTTTTTTCCACCTCTTCATATGATATAATTCATCCCATTCCACCTCCCCTTTCCTCTCCTCCCCATAGACTCCCTTTTTATCTCCTTAATTCTTTTGTATCATCACATCAAAGACAATTTATATTTATACCCTCTATATAAAGTCCTTCTCTCTGCCCAAATATATTTACAGTTCTTAAGAGTTATGAGTATTATCTTCCTGTGTAGGGATATAAATAGTTTAACCTAATAGGGTAACTTTTTTTTTCCCCCTCTGTTTACCTTTTTAAACTTCTCTTGAGTCTTGTATGTTGAGATCAAATTTTCTATTCAGTTCTGGTCTTTTCACCAGGAAAGATTGAAAGTCCCCAATGTCATTAAATGTCCATCTTTTCCCCTGAAAGAAAATGCACATTTTTGCTGGGTAATAGATTCTCGGCTGCAATCCAATCTCCTTTGCCTTCCGGAATATCATATTCCAAGCCTTGCGGTCCTTTAATGTTGAAGCTGCCAGGTCCTGAGCAATCCTGACTGTGGCTCCATGATATTTAAATTGCTTCTTTCTGGCTGCTTGGAGTATTTTCTCCTTCACCTGATAATTCTGGAATTTGGCTACAATATTCCTTGGAGTTTTCCTTTTGGGGTCTCTTTCAGGAGGTGATCGATGGATTCTTTCAATGATGATTTTATCCTCTGATTCTATGATATCAGGGCAGTTCTCCTTAATAATTTCCTGGAATATGGTATCTAGATTCTTTTTCTGGTCATGGCTTTCAGGCAGTCCAATGATTCTCAAATTGTCTCTCCTCGATCTGTTTTCCAGATCAGTTGTCTTTCCAATGAGGTATTTCACATTTTCTTCTATTTTTTCATTTTTTTTATTCTGCTTGACCGATTCTTGGTGTCTCATGGATTCCTTTTCTTCCAACTGTCCCACTTTAATTTTTAAGGCATTGTTTTCTTCAGTGAGATTATGCACCTTTTTTTCCATTTGGCTAAGTGAATTTTTTAAGGTATTGTTTTCTTCAGTGAGATTATGTACCTTTTTTTTCCGTTTGGCTAAGTGAATTTTTTAAGGTATTGTTTTCTTCAGTGAGATTATGCAGCTTTTTTTTCCATTTGGCCAAGTGAATTTTTTAAGGCTTTGTTTTCTTCAGCTTCCTTTTCTAAGCTGCTGATTCTTTTTTCATAGTTTTTTTGTGTTGCTTTCATTTCTCTCCCCATTTTTTCTTCTACCTCTTGCAATTGATTTTTAAAATCCTTTTTGAGCTCTTCCAGGAAGGCTTTTTGTTCTTGCGACCAATTCACCTTCCCTTGTGAGGCTTCAGATGTAGACAATTTGAGGCTATTGTCCTCATCTGAGTTTGTGTTGGCTTCTTCCCTATTGATACAGAAGCTCTCAATGGAGAGGGCTCTTTTTTGCTTCTTACTCATTATTGCAGCTTATTTAATTATTCTTTAAGTTGAGGTCTGCTCTGGGGGCACCAGGGTCCCTGTTTTGGGCTTCTTGTGCAGGTGTATAGGTGCTGTGTGACCGGGCTTTTACTCTGAGGCCTTTATGGTGTGTGGAGATCCCCTGTCCTGCACTTCCTGTCTGATTGTGCTCGGCCAGCCAGGCGCCAGACCCCGGCGTCTGATCCCGCCGTTCGTGGCCCTCTCGGCCGGTGCAGGTAAGTTTTTCCACTGTCCTTCTTGGCCACCAGATTTTTGAACCAGGTTCCGGGAGCCTCAGTTGTTCGGCTGTGACCCGCAGCTCCTGCTGATTTGCCCCGACCCCCTCGGCGCTGGGTTGCTGCCCTGCGCTGGGCCTCCCTTTTGTCCGAGTCAGACCGACCTTTTCCTGAAGTCTTCTAAATTATCTCTGGTTGGAGGACTGTGTCTCTCTGTCTCTTTGCAGGTTCTGTAGTTTCAGAATCCGTCCAGAGGCTTGATTTAATGTTCGTTTTGAGGGAACAGAAGGAGAGCTCAGGCAGCTTGCTGCTTCCTCTCCGCCATCTTGGCTCCGCCCCCTAATAGTTTTTGAAAATATAAATCTTCTTTATTAGAGACATGGGTGAACATTGCCAGACTGTCCCTATAAAATGTTTCTATGCTTACTCCCAAACCAAAAGGTAGATGCATTCAGGTGATTCTCTCACTTTATTTGACAACAAAGGAAAAAGAAACAAAAACAACCCATCCTTATTTTTTAAAAAAAGTGAGGAGTAGCTCAAGTTAATTTACTTAGGAAAGAAACTATAGTTCATATAATATATGAACATGCCATAAATAATATAAAATAATACAATGGAATTTACCTCAATTTTCTAATATTACAATGCTTATTGCAAAATGTATTTATATTTAAAAGGTAGAGGACACAAATTTGCATTTTCATAGCAACCTTGAAAAGTGACTAATCATTGGATTGTTTGGCTTTTAAATGTGTTCTCATTAGAATATTTTATTTGATTGTGCCTGGAATGCTTTAGCATGAAGACTACCTTACTTCCCTGGTTTCCTTCAAGTATCCACTCAAGTTCCACCTTTTACAAGAAGCCTTTCTTTGTCTACCTTAATCTCAGTAGCTTGCATCTAAGACTATCTTTAATTTATATTTATCTTGTCAATATTTTCTTTGTACATAGTGTTTTGAAGGTTGTTCTTCCCCCCTGCCCTCATTAGATAATTAGCTTCTTGAGAGCAGGGGTTGTTTTGCTATCTTTCTTTGAAGCCCCAATGCTCAGCACAAGGCCTAGCACATACTGTTATATTCAGCTCATAATTAATGTTTGGTGACTTCTTGACATGATCTTTCAATTCAACACATAAATTGTAAGGATCTGCTAAATAGACACCATTGAGTACTAGGGGATATATGGAGTTTGAACAACAGAAGAGATTACACAATAATGAAACTTCGAGCCTAGACATCTTAATATCCATCTAGTCTTTTTTAAATTCAGGAATAGGTATCTCCCAGACTCGAGGTCTGCCACTCTACCCACTACAAAGTCAATAGAAATGGGAAAAAGGTTAAACATTTAGTTCTCTTCTTTTCAATATGAGGACCAAATGGGAAGTGATCTGCCCAAGGTCACAGAATTAGTGTGTGACTTCTTACCAGGAGTTTAGTAAGATCTTATCCCTACCTTATCATTGAGGAAGGAATCAAGTTCTTTCTCTTAACACTCACACATATAGGTAAATATAAAGCACATAAAGGGGATTGGAGTGAATTAGGCTTGAAAGGTTAGCTAAATTCAAATTGCAGAGTCTTTAAAATTCTGACTGAGAAGTCAGCATTTTTCTCCTATAGGAAATTGAAACCCACTGAAGATAACAGAGGTGAACCATTTCTCTAGGTTTATCCAAAAACATTTAGATCTGTACCCATGAATTACATAAATAAGCCCTGAGGCTGATAATAGAAGTGACAACATAGACAACCTGCTAATTTGTTGTCATTGACAAACATTAGCTAGTTCATAAACATTGTCCACAAGACAGATGCTCTTTTCTACAAGTTAGAGAGAGGATGAAGTAATTTTATTCATCCGAATTTCACTCAGAGAACTAATACAGAAGAAAGTAAAGTGCATGTAAGGAGGAAGGGAATAGATCTAAATTATCAGCTCGTGATAGATGATAGATATATAGATTAAGAAAAAGACAGAAGTAAAATAAATATAGATATTTCACTTTGCAATTTGCAAAAATAGCATCTGCATGATAATGGTCAAATAAGTGATGCAAAAATATAATTAAAGCATGAGAAAATGAGGCTTAGAGAAGTTCATTTATTTACTTGCCTTCTGTTATTTAAGTGTGTTCTGTGTGCCAGACACTGTGCTAAGCAATGGGAATGCAAACACAAGCAAAAAGAAAAACAGTTCCTTCCCTTGAGCAAATTATCTTCTAAAGGGGGAAGTCCTATCAAAAAAAAAGAGCTGATAAATGTGGGAAAGAGAAAAAATAGGAGTGTCAGGCACAGTGATAAAGTCTAGACAATCAAAAGACTATGTTGGAGGTGAGACAATAAATATTTGTGTCACATAATTATTGTGTGACACCCAAACCCAGATCTAACTCCAAATCCAACACCCTTTCACATAGTCATGCTATTTCTGCAGTAACAATTAAAGAAGGAAGGACATACAGGGGAATGAGGATATTTGAATAGACATATATGAGAAAGAGAAATCGCACAACATTTGTACCTTTTTCTTTTGTCAGTGAAGAGGAATCAAGAATCACTTATATGAAATATACAGCTCTGAATATAGACCAGTACAAAGTCAATTGTTTGGTTGTTTTTCAGTCATGTCTGACTCTTCATGAGCCCATTTGGGGTTTTCTTGGCAAAGATACTAGAGCGGTTTGCCATGCCATTTCCATCTCCAGCTCATTATATACATGAGGAAACTGAAACAAACAAGGTTGAGCAATTTGCCCAGAGTCACATAGCTAGTAAGTATCTGATGCCAGATTTAAACTCAGGAATAGGAGTCTCCCAGACTCTAGGTGTGGCACTCTACTCAGTACAAAGTGAATAGAAATGGGAAAAAGGCTAAAATTTTCCAGTTTGAGTCCTTTGTGGGAAATCAACATAAGATGTATTGCATACATGTAATGATAATCTAATCCAACCTTCTCATTTTAAAGGTTATGATCCCGAACCACAAAGAACCTTAAAAGTTAAGAGGTTAAATGACTTTTCAAAGGTTGCATTGGTAGTAAGCAACAAAATCAGAATTTGAATTCGGATTTATTGTGTCCAAATCAATTGTACTTTATACTATATCCCTCAGACCCTTCCTGGAAGTCCTATGAATTCAGAATGAGTTCTTAGGCACCACAAGGAATAATTAAAAGTCAAGTAAAACAATCAATCTACTAACAATGATTTATAAGTACTTTCTATGTGCCAGGCTCTGTGCTAGGCACTGGAAATACAAACCAAATTTATGACAGTCTCTGCCATTAATGGGCTTACATTTTACAGGGGGAGACAGCATGTATAACTTTAAGTATAGAATATGTAGATATAGATATATGGTGTATATGCATATACACACACACACACACATATATATATATGTATGTTTGTGTGTGTACACACACATATATAAGAAAGGTTTTAAAGAAAATATCTGTTGGTTGTTTTGAGAAGAAAGGAAGCAGTAGCAATTAGGAAGATAAAGGAAATACCTCATGTAGGATGTAGAATATGAGATATGCTGTGAAAGGACATAGAGATTCTATACAGTGGAGACAGGAAAAGAAGCTTAGGTCTAATCATGAGGAGTACTGCTTTTGTAAAGGCACTGAGATGCGAGATAGAATGGCACTTGTGAGAAATAGGTAGCAAGAAGATTAGTTTGACTGAAGTGGAATATGTGAATGGGGGTAATGAATAATATGTCTGAATGATAGGTTGGATCCAGATTTTCAAAGGCTTTAAATGCCAAACAGGGGAGTTTATATTTGATTTCAGACATAATAGGAACTCATTGTTATTTATTGAACAGAAGAATGATGTGGTCAGACCTGTGCTTTAGTAATTTAATTTTAGTAAATGTGTGGAGAATGGATTAAAGTGAAGAGGCAGGGGCAGCGAGATGGTGCAGTGGATAATTCACCAGCCCTGGATTCAGGAGGACCTGATTTAAAATCTGGCTTCAGACACTTGAAACTTAGTAGCTGTGAGACCCTGGGCAAGTCACTTAACCATCATTGCTCTGGAAAAAAAAAAGATTTGTTAAAATGAAGAGGATCAGTTATGAGGCTTTTGCACTAGTCCAATTTACACGGTCCTAACCAAGGACATTGACTCTTTGAGTAGAGAGAAGGGCAAAGATTCATGAGATGTTGTAGAGGTCAAATCAACAGAATTTGGCAACTAATAGAATGGGGTGGAAAATAAGGAATAGCTCCTTGGTTACAAATCCTGATCAGAGGAATGCTGATGGGTGTTCTTGACAGAAGTATGAATGTTTTGAAAAAGGAAGACCTGGACTGGGAGGAGAGAAGATTATGGCTTCTAACTCACCAACTATCCTTTTTTCTTCCTCTCCCGGAAAATAATCCCATATTAAAAAAAAAAGGAAGACCTAGAAAACTTAGTAAAACCAATGCATGTTTGGAACAAAACTAAAAATATAAGTAATATACCACAGAAATGTACTTACTACCTCTAAAATGGAGTAGGTTATGAGTGTCTTCTCATATACATTTTTAAAATCCATGTTTTTTCTTTGTTCTTTGTTCCTTTTATTCTTTTCACAGTATTTTTGGTGATTATTCTTTTTCTCCCATTTACATTGTTATAATTATTTTGTACATTGTTTCCCTGAATATGCAAGGTTTTTTTAATATATCAATAGAAGTAAATATTTCCATGAAAAGGCATTCATCCAGGAGGAACAATGCAGGATTACCCAAAATGAACAGATCATGACAGAAAATTCTTACAAAAGGTAATCCACTGAATAAGGCAATGGGAAACCATTCCAGAATCTTTGCCAACAAAATCCCATGCACAATACAAAAAACGATAAAAAAAATTTGACATTGGAAGATGAGCCCCTAAGGTTAGAAGGTGTCCAACACAATATTGGGGATTAGCAGAGGACAACTACAAGTAGCTCCATTATTAATGAAAGAGCTGGGCCAAAGCTAAAAGGAAGATCATTTGCAGATACATCTAGTGATGAAAGGAAAATCCAATGCTGTAAAAATCAGTATTGAATAAGAACTTGTAATATAAGAACTATGAAGCAAGGTAACTTGTATGTGGTCAAATAGGAAATGTAAAGATTAAACATCAATATTGTGGATGTCAGTGGACTTAAATGTCGGGGAATGGGTGAATTTAATTCAGGTGATCATGCATATACTATTGTGGGCAAGAATCCCTTGGAAGAAATGGAGTAGTCAATAAAAGGGTGAGCAAAATTGAACTGGAACATAATTTCAAAAGTGACAGAATGATATCTATTCAATTGCAAGTCAAGATCATAGAAATAAAAATCTAGGCTCCAAAGAAGCCAAAGTGGTCAGTTCTATGAAGACCTACAACATTTTCAAGGAAGAACCCTCCTAAAATATCACATTCATTATAAGGGATTGAAATGTTAAAGTGGGAAATAAAAAAATAATTAGAATAACAGGCAAGTTTGGCCTTAGAATACAAAATAAAATAGGACAGAGACTAATAGAAGTTTTGTTTGTTGTTGTTGTTGTTGTTTTAGGCTGCATCTTTAGTGGAAGGAATTTATTTACTTTTATTTTATTTTAATTTTTAAAAAAATAATAATAAACACTTAGTTCTGAATTCTATACCTCTTTCCCTCCCCTCCCCATCGTGAGGTAGTAAGCAATAATATATAGGTTATACATGTGAAATTATGTAAAACTAATAGAGTTTTATCTAGAAAATTCACTAGTCATATCAAACACTTTTTTTTTCAACAACACAAAAGGAGACTCTACACATGGACATCACCAGATTGACAATATCAAAATATGCTTTATTATTTTCTTTGCAGTCAAAGGTGGAGAAGCGCCAAACTATTAGTTAAACAAGATCTCAAGCTCACTGTGGGTCCAATCATGAGCTTCCTACTGTAAAATTCAGACTTAAATTGTGAAAGTAAGGAAAACCATCAGAGTATATAGGTATGATCTAAATAACATCCCTTATGAATATGAAGTAAAAGTGGTAAATAGATTTAAATGATTAGACCTGGTAGATAACGTGCCTGAAGAATTATGAACAGAGTTTTGCAATTTTGTACAGGGGGCAGTAATGAAAATTATCCCAAAAGAAAAAAAAAAGAGCAAGAATGCATTCAGATGACGCTTTACAAATGGACTGTGTGCAAAATTCCAGAAAAGGAGATAAGATCTTAAATGAGCAATGCAAAGAAAAAGAAGAAAACAATAGAATGGGAAAGATAAGTGATCTCCTCAAGAAAATTAGAGATTTCAAAAGAATGTTTTATGAAAAAAAATGGTCATGATGAAATACAAACATGGTAGGTTTTTAACAGATGTAGAAGAGATTAAGAAGTGGTGAGAATATACAGAAAAACTATAAAAGAAAGGTCTTAACATCTCTGATAACTATGATGATGTGGTTACTGATTTAGAGCCAGACCTCCTGGAGTGTGAAGTAAAGTAGATTTTAGGAAGCATTGCTAACAAGACTAGTGGAGATGAAAGAATTCTAGCTGAGCTATTAAAAAGATGTTGCTGCTAAAATGCTACACTGAATACACCAGCAAATTTGGAAAACTCAACAGAGGCCAGTGGATTGTAAAAAGATCATTTTATGTCCCAATCACAATGGATAATGCAGAATAATGTTCAAATTACTGAATGGTTGTTTTCATTTGACATGCCAGGAAATTAATGCTTAAGATTCTGCAAGGTTAAGCAATATGTGAACCACAAATTACCAGAAGAGCAGGCTGGTGTTTGAAGAGGCAGAGAAACTAGAAATCAAATTGCCAATGTTCACTGGATTGTGGAGAAAGGAAGGAAGTTCCAGGGGGGAAAATCTATGTCTTCTTCATTGACAGCACTAAAACTGTGTGGATCACAACAAAATGTGGCAAGTCCTCAAAGAGATGGGAATACCATATCATCTTTCTTGTCTCCTGAGAAACCTGTATGTGGGCCAAGAATCAGCAATCAGAACCAAACATAGAACAACTGAATAATTTAAGATTAAGAAAGGAGTGTAAGAAGTCTGTATGTTGTACTCTTATTTATTTATGTGCAGAATGCATCTTGTGAAATGCTAGGCTGGATGAATCAAAAGAAGGGATTAAGGTTGCCAGGAGAAATATCAACAATCTCAAATATGCAGATGACACCATTCTGTTGGCAGAGAGTAAAAATACTCAAAAAGCTTCTTGATAAGGATGAAAAAGGAGAGAATAAAAACTTCATTTAAGATCATGGCAACCAGTCCTATCACTTCTTAGCAATAGAAGAAGAAATCAAAACAGTCTCACATTTTATATTCTTGAATTCAAAAGTCACTGTGGATGATAATGGCAGTCATGAAATTAAAAGATATTTGCTCCTTGAAAGGAAAGTTATGGAAAATTGGGATAGCATTCATTAAAAAAACAAAAACAAAAACAAAACAAAAAAAACGGACATCACTTTGCTGACAGAGGTCCTTACATTCAAAGCTATGGTATTTTCAATAGCAATGTATTGCTCTGAGGTTTGAACTATAAGGAAAGCTGGGCAGCAAAATTGACACTTTTCAATTTTGGTGCGGAAGAAGACTTTCAAGAGTCCCTTCCATAGCAAGGAGATCAAATCAGTAAGTATGTAATGACTTTACTTCAGATTATTCACTGGAAGATCAACTACAGAAGCTGAAGCTTAAAATCTTTGGCCACATAATGAGAAGACAGAACTCGACGGGAAAAACAAAAACCAAAAAAACCAAAAACCTGATGTTAGGAAAGATTGAAAGCAAAGGAAATTGGGACAGCAGAGGTTAAAATGAATAGATTTGTGCTAGGCAAGCAATAAACATGAACTTGGATAGATTTCCAGAGATAGTGAAGGATAGAAGGGCCTGTATCCATTGGGTCACATAGAGTTAGATATGACTGAATGGTTGAACAAAAACAAAAAAATCTTCTCATGCTTCTCTATATTCATTATATTTGTCAATTCTCATAGCAGAATAATATTCCATATATTCATGTACCATAATTTGGTAAGTCATTTCTAAATAGATGGGCATCTACTTTGTTTCTAATTCTTTGCTGTTAGAAAAAGTCATTCTGGTAATATTTGTGTGTGTGTGTGTGTGTGTGTGTGTGTGTGTGCGCACAATTTTTTTTCTTATCAGTGACCTTTTGGTTTCTTAAGCCTTGAAAGAGAATCTATAGATCAAAGAGTATGGACATTTTTTTCTACCATGTTGACAAAAGATTATACATGCCTATTGGTTACCTGTCCTTTCCATAAGCTATATCAAAACCATGACGATATACATGACAATAATATGACTAGAAAAATGTATTCAATATACAATACGGCAGTTAACAGACGAAGGGCAGCTACTTATCTTCTCCACCATGAAAGACATAATAAACAACAAAATATGCATAGGCATGCATTGACAAATACATATATACAAATCAACAATCCATTACAAACCATTCTAGAAGTCCAGAAAAATAGAAAACACATGAGGAATTTAAAAAATTCAAAGAAGTCCATGATCTCTCTCATGCTTATGCCCCTTGTAGGACTACTGAACATATCTTATTTTCACTTTAATCTATATTGTCCAAGTAACAACTCACTCAAGTCTTCTGACTAGCTGGATAAGTATGGCTTATTCCCCTGGTTTGGTTATCTTCCTGTCCATAAGGGATACAGTTGCAGGAAGCACCCTGTGCTGAAAACTCTAGAACCTCTCAGTGATCCCAACCCTAGCAGACACATATGAGCTGACTGGAGGGTCAGGAAACTTCCATCTCAGGTTTGATATTTGGTCACCTGTGCTCATAAAAAGAAACAAAAAACAGAAAAGGAATCTAGGGACTTGAAATATTGTTTCAATTTCAACTAGTTAGATATGTATTCTCACTGCTCTATGTCAGCTGGACAAGTTTCTGATTAATGCAAGAGTGGGGGATAGAGAAGAAGAAAAAGAAGGAGGAGGAGAATGAGAGTAACAGATAGAGAGAGATGTCTTTACCTACCTTGCGAAAAATCTGAAAGAGAACTGGCAGAGTCCTGTCATACTCAAAAAAGAAGGAGAGTGGAAGCTGTTTTTTGTTTGTTTGTTGCTTGGTTGGTTTGTTTTGTTTTGTTTTATTGACTGAGTTCTGACATAAGATGGCAAGCATGCTTCATCATCAGGTCTCTGGAATGGTGATTGGTCATGGCATTTACCGTAATTCTTAAGACTTTAAAGTTTCTGTCTTTACAAAGTTGTTGTCATTGTCAAAATTCTTCTTCTTCTGATCATTGTTCTGAGATCAGTTCATACAAGTATTCCCAGATTTCTCTGGAACCATTGTTACATTATTTCGTAAAGAATAATAAAAATCCATTATATGCAAATATTATTCTTTTTCAGCCAATATTTAATTGATGGACATCCCCTCAGGTCCTAGGTTTTTTTATGCTTCAAAAAGAGCTATTAAAATTATTCTTATATACATGGGTCTTTTTCTTCTTTCTGTGTTCTCTTTGGGGTAGAGGCCTAACAGTATCATTGCTGAGCCAAAGGGTGTATGTCAATGGTCAATTTTCTTGCTATATCAGTCGTACTTACTACAAATGTGGGAAGAGAATTTCTCCAACCTGGGAAGGAATCTCCTTCCATCTGATTTCTTTTGAAACTTTGAAATACTCAGTCTATTCAACAACTTATCTTTCACTGAAAGAGTAATCAAAAGGTTAGTGAAAATCTCTATTTATTGGGAATGTGAATTTAGCATCAAAATTGTAGTAATTACTGACATCGGGAACAGCATATTTGACTCTGTACTTTCAACAATTTACTTATGTGTACTCAATATTTTAATTTCAAAAGAATAAACACACATAAAAACACACAATGGGTCAAGAATATTATATTTGGGGGCAGCTAGGTGGTACAGTGGATAAAGCACCAGACCTGGATTCAGATGGACCTGAGTTCAAATCCATCTTCAGACACTTGACTCATACTAGCTGTGTGGTTGTGTGACCCTGGGCAAGTCACCTAATCCTCAGTCTTATTGCCCTGCCATACACACACACACACACACACACACACACACATATATATGTATATATATATGTATGTGTGTATGTATATATACATTATATATAATATAAAGTTTGGCCATTATTGTACTTTATCTATATTTCTTTTCAAAATTTAAACAAATCAAAGTTTCCATATTGAAAATATATTCAACCAGAAGTAATTTAAATTTTGAAATACAGGCAACAAATTAGAATTACCAGAATTTAACCAGTTACTAAAGCATGAGGGATTTTGCAAGGATTGCTGACCACTTGTAAAGCAAAATTGAGACCCGATTTATATCATTAGTGACAGGGATCCTTTCCGGCCATTCAATAATTATATCAGACCAGAAAAGAACTAAACAGGTAATGTAGCCAAGACAGTTCAGTAATTATAAATGATAGACAACCATAAAAATTCAGAAAACATTAATTTATCTCTACAATTTTTCTAGATAAAACAGAAACTTTACCAATCTGGATGTTTTCCCTGCCCATAAATCTCCTTAGCTAAAATTTACCTTGTATAAACAAGAGGGTTACCTAGCTGGAAAATTCAATCTTACTGACCACTTGCTCCCATCTAGGATGTTGATAATTGTGGTAGAAGTAATGGGGTATACATTGATTAGGTACTGCTGCCAATAACCAAATCAATGACACAGAAATAGTTATCTGCAGATTCTATTTATGCACAGAGCAGAGGTCCATTTGGATAAAAAGTAAGAGATACATATGGATAAAAAATTATCAGCTTCAGTATTCATATAGGTTATGAATACATAAGCAGTATGGATACAGAAAAAAGGAAGGTCAGTTAAGGGCATATATGTCAGAAAGGGGAATATATGAATCAGAAAATTCAGGGTACTAGTTGGTAAAGACTTTCTTGAAGTTTATCACTTGAACTTAACTCTACAGTTGGTGTGAAGAAAGTGGCAGCAAGAATTCTAAGATGGATTTTCTTTCCCATCAGTCTTTCTTTTATTACAATGGAAGCAAGAGACTTGAGCCGGAAATTATCTTGCCACACTAACTTCTAACTTGCTCTGCAAAATAGGTAGAACAATTTACAATTCCAGAAAGTAAACCTGCGCTTGTCTTCCCATAGCCTTTCTAATATTTGTCATTTACCTTCCTTTGTTAAGTATTGCAACATGATTAATTTTAGGTAAACTTCAGAGTTGCTTTAATTTTCATTTCTCTAATTATTGGTGATTTGAGCATTTTTCATATAGCTATTAATAACAAATATCTTCTGTTAAAGTAACCTGTTAATATCCTTTTAGCGTTTACCTGTTGGGGAATGGCTCCTATTCTTATAAATATGAATCAGTGTCTTATATATGTCAGAAGGAGATCTTTATCAGAAAAAAATTGTGTTGCCAAGATTTTTTCCCGTTTTTTTCTTTCAATCATAATTACAATGATTTTAATTGTCAAACATTCACACATATATACATATATCATACATATACATATACATTTACATACATAAATGCAGACATATATATATATATATATATATATATATATTCATCATCATCATCATTGGCATAGACTCCACATGGACTAATTGCCAAGCATGCTTCCTGGAATCCTGCCCTCTTCCCCACCCCATCTTAAAGTATAATTCATTCAGTTCTGAACCAGAATGCGACTTAGTCCATCAACCAGAGGACATAGTACATGGGCTGGCCAATGGTATATTTATAAAATTAGAGGATTAAATTAGATGACCTTTAAAGTCTCTTGCAGTTCCAAATCCAAGATCCTATGATTGTAAATCCCTAAGTATAAGCACAATCTAGATGCTCTGATTTCTTTTTGTCAACTTGGACACTTTAAGAGGCTACCATTTTATTTGTACCTCAGCCAAGACCCTAAATCAGTTTGTAAAATATTCTGTATTAAAAACAACAACAGGGAGGGGCAGCTAAATGGCTCAGTGGATAAAGCACCGGTCCTGGATTCAGGAGTACCTGAGTTCAAATTCGGCCTCAGACACTTGATGCTTACTGGCTATGTGACCTTGGGCAAGTCACTTAACCCCCATTGCCCTACAAAAACAAACAACAACAACAACAACCACCACTTTTATATTTGCAAGTTAGGGAAAAAACCCTTCAGAATCCATAAATGATTCCAACTAATGCCAATGGCCCATTAAAAACTTCATTGGCTAAGATATATCTTCTCCCAAGGGACATTTAAAAAGTAGATGATTTTATTACTCCCCAAAAAAAGATGTGTTAACTAATTAATTATGAATCCTAATTTGATTTCTTAAGAGGTACTTTGTATTAAATAACACCAGCCAGTATCCATGGGGAATTAATTTGTACTCCCTGGCTTCCACAAAGAAAGAAAGATCTGAAATGGATAATGTTTCAGGAGCAAATTAAATGAGCTGTAATAACTTTACATAAATAAAACTATTTCCCTAAGTTTTTCCCTGAATTGTGTGTGTTTTCCCCTCCGGCTTTGCTGCTGTTCTTTGCTCCTGTGGGATTGGAGAGGCAATAGAGCATTGATTACATTTTCAATAAATGCCAGTACTTCATATGCATCTTCCAATATGTTTTACTTTGGTTTGTTAAAATGAAAAACAGCCTAGTAAAGGCAATCATTTAGTACTTCTCTGGCTACAGCAGAGAGGCCAATTCTCAGAAACTTGGACCAATTTTCAGAAACTCAGTCCAAAACCCTTTTCTTCGCTGGAAGTAGAGAAAGCTTTAACCCCTTATCAAAGAGAAGACACCTGGTGAAAAATACAAACCATCTGGTGAAATGACAATCTACTTTTGTTGGGAGAGATTATATGGATGAAGTGGGAAATAAGGATTTGGAGACATAAAGAATTGACCTGGCTATTTTCTGGAGGATGTACAATTTATTTGCTCCTTTTGAGGCTGCTTGAGATTTTCCTGCAATGATGCAGTCCCTGACATGTAGCAGAAGGAATAATATAAGCCAACCATTCATCATGAGATAGGCAAACTCTATCCTCTGGTACCACACCAAAGAGATGTTGAAGATCTAAAAGGGCTTTTTATAGCATTTAGTCCAGTTCTCTTATTTTAGAGGTGAAGAAGATGAAGCTGTAGAAGTATAGTGACTTACAGGCTTTATACATAGGGGAATAATCACCATGTTGGGAGTCCGAGATCCTGGGTTCTGTGACTGGCTATGCCATTACCTGCAAGACCTTGGATAAGTCAATTCCCGTCTTTGTGACTACATTTTCCCCTCTGTAAAATGAGGGAACTTGAGTAGATGGCCCTTATGCTCCCTTTCAGTTTTATGATCCTATCAAACATCAAACAAAGCACAATGAGGATTTGAACTACGTCTTCAAAATCCAAACCCAGTATCGTTGTTGTTTCCCTAAAATTCACCACTAATTTTTTATTTCCCTTGATATGTGTTTTGTTCCTTTCCCTCCTCTTCTGGAATCCATTCTCCCTCCCATTCTTTCTCACAATAGGTTGTCAGAGAAAAACTGCAAATATGTTACCTAATGGTAAAAACTATTATTAGCTGAAAAATGCTCAAAATTAGACCCTTGGGGCATTTGCAATAAGAGACTATTAAAGAAGACAAACAATCCTCAAAAAAAGAAGGAATGAACTAATAATAATGGAATAAAAGTAATAAGGTTTACTTATGTGAGAGGTGAACATAGGGTCAACAAAGGACCCTGCTTGTAGTCCACTCAAATCACTCTACACGAGGAACTACCACAAAGTTTATCTTCTCATCAAGTTGTTTCTGGGAATAGTCACATGTGAGAAATGAGATGATGTACACAGCCTATAGGCATTGGTTGAGTTTCCCAAGAAATGCAAGTAGATTTCCATAACACAGCTTATTTGCTGTGGACAAAGGCATGAATCTGGAAAATAGATTGAATATATTGAAGTATTATTCATCTCTAGTTTAATCCTTCAGTGATAGCCAATGAATTATAAATCAATGGATCACAATTAAACACCAACAATGCATTGTATTTTTTTTTTTAAGTGAGGCAATTGGGGTTAAGTGACTTGCCCAGGGTCACACAACTAGTACGTGTTAAGTGTCTGAGGCCAGATTTGAACTCAGGTACTCCTGACTTCAAGGCCGGTGCTCTATCCACTGCACCACCTAGCTGCCCCAATGCATTGTATTTTGATGGTAAGACTGAAAGAGAGAAAGACTATGGACTAACTGTGGCAGAAGAGCTTTAAATGCAGTCATATGAACTCAGAAGGGAGGAGGAGGGCCTAAAAGCCATTATTTATTTCTGCTGAGTTGATAGTATACTACTAGAAAGCGTATTGATAGATAAAGAAATGAAAACTTGGACCAAGATGGCCAAAGAGCAGGAAATTCAGCAGCTCCTAAATCAGTTTGACAATAAATATGTGGGATGTCAAAAAAAAATCAAAAGACAGTAGCCCAAACTTTATAATGTAGATGAGAATCAATAGTGGAATAGCATATGGAAAACCCCGGCATGTCATAACAATAAAAAAACAATAGCTAACATTTATATTGCAATTACTATGTGCTTTGTTAAGTGCTTTACAGTTATTATCTCATTTCATCCTCACAACAATCCTGTCAGGTAAATGACATTATTATCCCCATTCTACAGATAAGGCAACTGAGGCAAAAATAGACCCTGTGCCCAGGATTACACAGATAGTATCTGAGACTAGATTTGAACTCAGGTTGTCCTGACTCCAGGACTAATATTATATCTACTGCACCACCTTTTTGTTGTTGTTATGTAGTCATGTTTCAGTCATGTTTGACTCTTCAGGAACCCCATTTGGGGTTTTCTTGGAAAAGAAACTGGAATGGTTTGCCAATTCCTTCTCCAGCTCATTGCACAGGGGTGACACAGCTAGTAAATATCTGAGGCTAGATTTGAACTCAGGAAAATGAGTCTTTTTTAACTCCAGGGATGGCATTCTATCCACTATGCTATCCACCTAATCTATTCTATCACCTTACTGCTCCTAATAATAATATATGAGTGTCAGACAGAAATATTATTAAGGTGAAATAAATTATTCAGCTATCTGAGCAAACTTGCCCTTCCAGTCTTACACAGTACCCCCCTTCTTATCACTTTCAGGTCCAACAGGTTTTCTTAATGTTCCTCATATGAGACACTTTCTCTCCCATCTCCAAGCTTTTGCATTGGACATTCCTCATGCCTAGACTATTCCCCCTCCTCACATCTAAGTCTTAGAATTGCTCATTCCTTCAAGGCACTCAGATTCAAACTTTTGCATGAATTATAGCTCCCTCTGCTGGTGACCACTCCTAATCCAAATCAATGTATATTTATTTTGTATATGTCTATTTGCATACACATTATCTCCCCTAAAGGAATAGCTCTTTGAAGAAAAGGATTTACCCTTTCTTTCTTTCTCTTTCTTTCTTTCTTTCTTTCTTTCTTTCTTTCTTTCTTTCTTTCTTTCTTTCTTTCTTTCTTTCTTTCTTTCTTCCTTCCTTCCTTCCTTCCTTCCTTCCTTCCTTCCTTCCTTCCTTTCTTCCTTCTTTTCTTTCTTTCTATTTCTTCCTTCCTTCCTTCCTTCCTTCCTTCCTTCCTTCCTTCCTTCCTTCCTTCCTTCCTTCCTTCCTTCCTTCCTTCCTTCCTTTCTTTCTTTCTTTCTTTCTTTCTTTCTTTCTTTCTTTCTTTCTTATTTTTAATATATCCAAGGCTTAGCACAAGTCACATAAGGTGTATTCAATTAATGCTTATTCATTGATTAATAATAGTGAAGAGAATATTATGGCTCTCTATGAATCATTTGACATGACTAAATCCTTTTCAAGATTAAACCTTTGTTAGTAAATTTAATGGTATTTCTTTAATAAGACATAAAGCAAGATGTGAGCTTCAGGAACGTAAGGAGACAATGGAAGAGAGGCACTAGCATTAAGATTAGAATTCCTGGACAGATAGACTGAGTGGAATAAGAACCTTGAATAATTAGAACATTGATGGGAGATGCAAATCTAGATTTTCTGATTCACTGGAATTGCGAGTTAGTTATAGAGTTGTGCAGGACTTTTGACTTAGGGATGGACTTTTTTTCCTACTTCATTCTTTTTCTCTTTTTACTAATGGTGAGGTTTGATATCTTCTCTTATTGGGAATATATATCCAAAGGTCTATGTAAGTCAATGGGGAGGTGGAACTCCCATAAAGGAAGATTTGCTTGATTCTCCAGTAAATATGAGAGCTTTCTCTAACCAGGTAGGAAGGTCAATTATGATAATGCTCTAAGTTTAGAGGCAATTATATAGGTCCCTGGGAAAGTGGTATTAATGAGAAATGAGTCAATTCTCAGAAATAATGGAACAGTATACACTTAAGTGCCTACTATGGGCCAGGAAATACTTAATAAGTAGCTAAGGAAGGATTCAAACTCAAGTCTTTACTGCAAAAGAGATCATTGGTGGGGCAGCTAGGTGGTACAGTGGATAAAGCACCGGCCCTGGATTCAGGAGTACCTGAGTTCAAATCCAGCCTCAAACACTTAACACTTACTAGCTGTGTGACCCTGGGCAAGTCATTTAACCCCTATTGCCCTGCAAAAACAAACAAACAAAAAAAAGGTTTAAAAAAGTAAATTAGGCTTATAATTTCAACAGTAAAATATCAGCATAAAGAAAAACTCAGGATAAATAGCTGTCTGTGGGGATGAATGGCAAGAAGAGGTTACAGATGGTCAGGAAGTTAGGGTAGTTAAGGGTGCATTTTGACAAATTGGGAAAAGAGAGAAAGGAAAATTAAGGTACAAATTGGGACAAGTCAAATAGTGCTGACCTGGAAAAGAAAACAGGTGGTGTTTTATCGCAATTTTACCGTCTGGCCACAGCAACCCCCTCATTCAGCCCTTGGGTTCCCCTTGATGGAGTATGCATTGTATTTTTCTCCTCTGTTGCCTCAGAAACCTCAGTCTCATTGAGTGGGCCCCCAAGGTCTGAGGTAGGATTTTTCTCATTTGTGGTCTTATCCCAAACTACCTTAAAGGGACAGGGAGAGGAAGCATTCTACATGATCCCTTGGGTGTATCCTTACAAAATTTGGAAAAAAGGAAAAAAATGGACATGGGTGAAAAGGAACAAATGACTTATTTGCAAGGGAAAGATTTAATGTAATAGACCTCCTGATTAGTCCCTACCAGAATGGGTTGGTCAGAAAGAAATAATATTTTATGGCTGTTTGTCTGTATGTGGCCATTAGTCTGCTTTTTGTTGCATGCATTTATGTCTGTCAAATGTTGTAATTGTGTTGTACAAAAATCTGTGGGGAATTTTTGGTTGTACCCCATAGACTTTCGGAGTGGTGGCCAGGCTCTGAAAGCAGGTGGAAGGGAAGTCTCTGACTTCTGGATATCTGTATAGGTGTATGTCTATTTAAGAGTTTGAATTTGGAATTGGGATGTAACTTCTTTGCTAGGCATTCATAGCCTTAGATGAACATTGTAAAAGCTGATTTGAAAATGCTGCTACTAGGGGCAGCTAGGTGGTGCAGTGGATAAAGCACCGGCCCTGGATTCAGGAGTACCTGAGTTCAAATCTGGCCTCAGACACTTGACACTTACTAGCTTTGTGACCCTGGGCAAGTCACTTAACCCCCATTGCCCTGCCAAAAAAAGAAAATGCTGCTACTTTGAAATCTTTTGTAGTGGGTTGTAAATCAGGAACTATTTGAAATGTGTAAAAGTTTTAATGAAAAATTATCAGTAGTCAAGCAAATAGAAAGAAAACCATGTCATTTAGTAATGATTGTTCAAAGAATTTGGAATCTTGAGAAAAAAATAAAAGGAGGCTATGTTTAAGGTGCACTGCCCCTTTAAGTGCTTACCTACAATTTCAAGGTTTATGAATTCCAAAGAGTTTGTGAAAACCAAAGAGTAATTGAGTTTGATTAGAAAACTAAAATGATGTTGGAATACTGCTAAGTTTTAAAGTTACTTTTAAATTGATGTATATGTGTTAAAATTGCGTTAAATTTGTAATTGTGTTAAAATTGGAAAAACAATTAATGGTCTTAACAAAAACAGGTGCAACAGTTGTTTCCTCTAAGACAGAGGAAAGCATTGGAAGCTGGTAAATCACTACCCAGAAAAGGAACTTCTAGACTTCTTTTAATTTGTAAACTTGCCAGAACAGAGCTTGTTACAAGGAATGGTTTTGCTGAGGATTTATAAGATTGCTTATTGTATACAAGTAATTTCTAATGAATGATCTTTACACCAAGATAAAGTTTAAACCTGAGAAGAAGGAAAGAAAACCCAAGCAACGTGTGTGTGTTCTGCTAAATCTTTTTTGCTCATTGCAATTTCATGAGAGTAGAAGTTTGCTATTTAAGATAACATATTTTGGGGCTATAATTCATATTATTTTAAGTTTTGAATTCAGGTATAATTGTATGGATGGTTAAACCAGTAATCCAAGTACTGGAGAGATTGCCACAAATCAATGACACAAGAGGGAATATGCTGCTTACAGGTGGAGGTATCTGGGAAAAAGCTGAGGACGATTTTGGGCTCAATCCAAGGTAGGCTCCTTTTGGCTGAATGAGTTCCTACTGAATAGTAAATGTTTCCCCACCTGGCTATCCCTGAATTTGGCTATTACTGTATGACTGATGGTCACTTGTAACTTTTACCTGAAATCAAACAGAGCTAAGAATGTTTTATCCTGGCCTTATAATCATGTCCCTGATTTTTTTTTTTATAGCAGGTTTCTATAATCAGAGCAAGTAGTCAGTAGAAGAAATGATCACAATGCAAGTATGTAAGATCTTACTGTTTTCAGTTTAAATGTGTGGTCACTTTTTATGTCAAACAACAAGGTATATTACTATTCAGGTTTGTCATCTGCCTGCTAATGTTTACATAGTATTATGATAAGGTTAAATTAACTCAGTATCTTTTTGGTTTAGAAGAAAGTAAAATTCCTCCCCATTCAGATGAGAGGGAGGATGCTAACTAGGAAACATAGTTAATGCATTTTAGGTTTTATCATAAATTTGCCCAGTCAGATCTCTGTTATGTACTGCCAAGGGCACCAAGCTACCAACTACATAGTACGAGGGAATCAGAGGGCAGGCCTTGCTGCTCGATTAGTTGCCAGGTCCATTCACCAGTCAACCCTAGCCCTGGTCCCCTTGCACCCTACTGTGCCCCGAGGTATTTCCCCTTCCTATACCAAGGAGGAGATTATAAGTCTTTAGTGTTAACTACCAACTACTTAAATCCATATGTTATCTTGGGCTATTTGAATTACAGAGTAAGAATGCTATTTCCTCTTCTCACAATAGAGTAAGAAGAGGAACCTGGGATAATTTTCTTTGGTGGGTCTGGAAAACTGCTGCCCTCACTATTCCTTTTGTGGGGTAATTTGAAAATGAAGCTATGCTTACAGATTTAACATTGGTAATAGAATAAATTTCTAATCCTACTGCATTAGGGTTACAAGAATTGGAAGAGTGCTTTAACTCTCTGGCAAATGTGGTCCTGGACTGAGGCAAACTCTGTATGGTTGAGAACACATCCTGAAGTTTGAGCTGCCATACAGAGGTTACCTGGATGACTAAAACTATTCACAACTGTTTGATTCAACTAGTTTTTCATGGAACTCTTAGAACTCTTAGATTTATTCTGTATTAGAGTCCCTGTTGCCCCTTGGTCTGTATGTAAAGCATTTGTATTTTGTGTTGTGGTCCTTGCATTTATAACTCTGGCTCCCAGATTTCCTTCAAATCATAAACCCCCTGTGGGCCCCTACTTTGCCCCCATTCAGCAGGAAGCAGATATCGAAGAAATGATCATCATCCTTTTTCCCAGGGTATATAAAAAGGGGGGAATGTTGTAGGAGGTAAAAAAAAAAAAAGGTTAACAGAAAAACCTAAGACCCAAGCTTTAATTCAGATATTAGCTCCAAAAGGGAGCTAGACCCCAGTTAATGGATAACTTACAAGTCAGGATGCTAGGTTCTCTTACCCACAGAAATCAGTACCCATAATGGAACAGAGGGAGCTAGGCCATGAAGGCCTAAGACTATAATAATAGAGGAATTGACAGGCTATAGAAACATAGACTAGAAATAAATGAAAAATGAAGATATTTTGAAACTAGCCATGGGAATCAGAAAGAGACATGCACAGAAAAGGCCAAATTTGTCCCCAGATTCACCTTATTACATGTAAACCCCCAAAACGCACCTCCACTAAAAAAGGTACCCACCTCAGGGCTTGGCTTAGGACCTAAGGAACTCCAAATTAGGATAAACCCTCCCCTGTACCTCCCCAAGGTAGAGATTATTATAATGAGACTGATAAATTAATTTATCTATACTGTAAATATAACTGTCTTTTCTTTCACTATTAGAGATACCTTTCCACTATTCTGGTTCTCTCCCTGTGGTCACCCACAGTATTGCAATAAAGCTTGGGAAACTGAGTCACTGAGTCTTGTAATTCTTTTGGGATGACTCACGATCAATTTGACCCCAAATTCCATACCATATCAGGATTAATAGGAGCAAAATATCCTTCAACTGAATTCCAAACTGAACTCAGATAGCTAGCAGATAAAAGACCCTATGTAATGACTTCTTTTCCCTCAGGATAGTAAGTCCTTATCTTATGGTAACATCTGGGCATTTTCATCCTTGCCAAACCCTTTTTTGGAATCCTGTAATCTTATAATGATGCTTCTGTATTTCCTCCATAATTGTAACTGAAATTGTTAAACTGCTTTTTGCTTCTGGGTTGATTTCTGTATCTTGCTATTGAAACTGATGATGCACTGTAATCAGTGGACAAAACCCATATATACCCTCAGAAATGGGAAGTCCCCTGAGTTCTCTTCTTGGAAGGGGAGTCTCCATATGATCATGTTTTATATATTTCTTCTTGGAACAAAATATTGAATTATGTAAGAAGGACCACCTATATTAAGTACTTCTGGTAAGAGAGGCAGAAATAGACTTCTCTGATCTGGGTGAACAAATTGTAGTAGATATTTTGATGTCTCTGACCTGTTTATTATCTTGTAGGAGGATTGGTAGGAAAACTATATTTAATATTCAACACTAAGCATAGTGTATTTCTCAGCTTAAATCTCCTCTTTCTGCTTTACTATCCCAAACGCCATGGCTCCTTTGCTTTTCTCTATGCCTGAGACCCAATGTCCCAACTCTGTGACTAGCTGAAAGATACAATCCTCTTTAACCCCTGTTAACATGTGAATTAATTAAACAATTGATATAGGAGAAAATAAGGTCTTTAATCAGGGCAGAGGCTATGGCTTGTGGTATCACAAAGCAAGAAACTAGGAACACCCAAAGATGGGAACCAAGGACAGGGTTTTTATGGGGTAATAGAACAAAGGGAACCAAAAACAAGTCAGGTACAGAAACTACTAACTACTTAATGTCAATGAACCTTTGACAAAAGAAATGATAGAACTGCTCCTGAGTTCTATACTACAATTCTAAATTACACTTAACTCTACTTAACTCTAAATAGAAACTACTCATTGGGAGGGGATAATTTTCTTAAGGGAGTTCCATTAAGTCAATCAAGAGTCTGGAATTGACAAAGAATGGTTATCCCCAGAAAATTCATTGGATTGGGAAGGGGGAGTAGATGGGGATCAGTCAGTGCTCAGTAAATTTGTAGTTATCACCCCAATCCTGAAGGATCAAAATCTTGAAGTCCTTCCTTCCCAAAGACAATGAAATTCACTCCTGAAAGCCTAAGAGAGGAGCTAAAATTGTACAACAGTTGTGTCTTTTTATCTTTTGGGGTTTTTTTGTTTCTTTATATAGGCTTGAGCATGAACTATATTTTCATATTCCCAGCAAAGGACTGGGTAGTAGCAATATGAATTGTAGATTTGGAGATAAGGAGAACCTCAGAAACCTAGTCAGGCCCCTTCTTATTTTACATATGAGAATACTCAGGGTGAGAGAATTGTTGTAACTTGCCCAAGAGCATATAAGAAATTTGTGTATTCAAACCCCAGGCTTTGTTTCCCCAGGAGACAGGTGTGATGCGAGGGGAGAGGTTATGGTTACAAGCAAAACAAAATGATTTATAAAAAGCCACCAAGATTTAACCTGATCCATGTAAACTTTTAACCTTCAGTTCTGGGCCATTGGTTATACAGGTTTTATAGATACATGAATAGTAAACCTTTCAACAGTGTCATCACTGAATGTGAAGAACAATGATATGTTTTATTTACTTGGATTTAATGATGCCTTCAATATATCAAGCCAGGGATTGCAGACTTTTTTATGCTTTTGTCTTGTGAGGTCAAAGACTCATCGACAAAGAAGATCCTTTCAAGAGAGCTTTCACATCAAAATTACAAGATAGATATTCATTAAAAAGTTTTTCCCCCCTATCTCTCTAAGGACATAACTAGGCTTCCCCCTTCTCATCATTTGAATTATGTATATAAACAAGTAAAGCAACCCTGATATATAGATAACATTTTTTTTCTTTTTTGAGTGGTCTAATTTAGGAAGAATATATTTTTATGCCTGTGTTCCTCTCCAAATGATGCTTCACATTCTCCAGCTTTCACCAATCATGTCTCCACTGCATTCTCACTTTGGACCATTATTGTGACCTTAAAGTCACCTTCTTCCATTGCAAAATTTCACCTGGAACCTCCATTATATGGAAGAGCATCTTTTATTGTTGTTTGGCTCTGCTTCTGAATTCCCAGACTTTTTCACCTTAGGCACCAGCTTCCCTATCCCAGCTTGGAAAGAGACTGTCTTTCTTTTTCATTGTGTTCCTATCCTCAGCAATTAGCACAGGACCTGGCACACAGTAAATGCTTAATGAATGTTTGTTGACTAGCAGTCATCTTCATTACTTTTGTATTTCTAGCCAAGTAGAAGTGAATCTACTATCACTAAAATAAAAATTAGGCTTTGAGATTATTTCATTGTTGTACTTTAAAAAAAAAAAGGTGTAAGGGCAGCTAGATGATGCAGTGGATCAAGTACCAGCCCTGTAGTCATGAGGACCTGAGTTAAAATCTGGCCTTAGACACTTGACACTAGCTGTGTGACCATGGACAAGTCACTTAACTCCAAATGCCTCACCAAAAAAAAAAAAAAGTTGTCATCAGTTCATCTGAATGACTAGTCTTTTTGACTCAAAGAACCAGAGCTATCTCTTTTTCTCAAGTTTTTACAAATATCAGACAATCTCATAAACCTGGCCCTAAACCCTCACCTCTTATATGTGCAATGAATGGCTAAGTTTTACCTTGAGTATGCTATGCTTTGCTAATTTACCTTGAAAGTGGTGCCTAGGGGTGGATGTCAAGGAAAATTTGTGTATTTGAATTTCTACTGTATAGCAAACCATTTTTCAGAATTCTAATAGGACTCTGAGCAAAACTGCTCATGACTAAGTGGTAATACTTTATCTTCAATTCTATTTTATGTATTTTTCCTCACTGATTTTTGTTTTGAATTACCTTAATTTTTAAGTGATGTTTTATTCTTATTTTATCTTGGTTTCCAAATTTATCCCTTGCCATATTCCTCAGGAAAGTGAGCTATTATAACAAATAAAAAGGAAAAAAAACAACAATTCAACAATATAAATCAATATTATCAACAGAAGTTGACAGTATATCCCTACCCATAGTACTTCACCTCAATAAAGAAAAAAGGAAGGTGAATTTTCTCCTTTCTCCTGTGGAGACAACCAGATCATTTTTACCTTTATATTCTGTCATTTAATGAGTTTGTTTGTTTCCATAAACCATTTTAAAAATAATTCTAGAACTTCTCAAAACTTGGCTCAGTACACACACAAAAATCTTCAATTTTTTTCTTCTTATTCTTGTTGTTAAAATGCTTTTTAATTCATATTATTTTACATAACCCATAACCCCTTTAGTATTTCTTCCCCCAAGCTCCCAGACAACCATTCCATAAAATAAGAACTTTTTAAAGAAAAGGGAGAGAAAACTATATCAAAAAGTTTAAAAATGTATAGAATTGAAATATTTCTACCTGCTACCTCCAGCAAGGAAAGGCCAGAGGCATTTTCTAAAATCTCTTTAGAGCCATGTTTAGTTGTATTTTTTCAATATTCATGTTTGATTATATTGTGATTGCTCTCCCTTTCCTTTTGATTTATATTGTTGTAATAATTGTGTAGATTTTATTGGTTTTGCTTGCTTCACTCTATCTGTTCATGTAAATCTTTCAATGTTTCTCTGTATCCATAATGTTTATCACTTCCTAAAGCACTTCCTAATGTTCTATTTCATTAAAGAATCTTAATTTGTTTGTCAGTTTCCAAATAGATATGTATCAACTTTGTTTCAATTTATTTTGTTGTCACACAAGGTGTTGTTATATATATTTTGGTATATTTGGCAACTTTCTTCGGGTGTCCAACTGATATGGGACTTCTGGGTCAAAGGCATAGATAATTTAGGAACTTTATTTAAGTCCAATTTTTTTTTAATTCAACATGCCTATAATTCTGTTTTTAATATAGCATTAAGAGAATTTTTTGCATATTTCTTCTTAAGAATGATTTGGGAAGGGTGTAGTCAAGATGGAAGAGGAGTGGCTATGACTCTCTCAAGATCCAGATAAACCTGTCCAATCACTCCAAAATACTGCCTTAAAAAAAGAGAGAGAGAGAGAGAGAGCAGCATAAGAACATAGTGAGATGATTTTCCAGCCAAAGATATCAATTGGGATCATCTGCTTATAGGGCTGAGACAGGAGTTCAGCATGTGGGGTCCATACCCATAGCTGAATCAAGTGTTGATGGCCCAGTGGGCAGGGCACAGGCACACCAAGCTTCTGGCCACCGAGAATCAGATTTCAATCATACATCTGCTTCCAAGCTGAGATGAGTAGTCAAAAAAGACAGCGTACAATAGATAGCTTCTTTGGGGGAGGAGTAGACCAGAATATCTTCAGAAGAATAATTTTTTTTAAAATTAAAAAATAAAGAAGATAATAACAAAATCAAAGGTCCAACATCCAAAGCTTCCAAGAAAAATATAAATTGGTCTCAGGCCATAGAAATGCTCAAAAGGGATTTTGAAGAGAAAGTAAGAGAGATAGAAGATGTAGAGAGATGAAGGAAAGAATGGAAAGAGAAAGGAGAGCCATGCAGGAAAGTCATGAGAAAAAGTCAACAGCCTGAAAAGCCAAGTGCAAAAGGAGATACAAAAGCTTTATGAAGAAAATAATTGCCTAAGAAATAAGATTGAACAAATGGAAGCTTGTGACTTTATGAGAAACCAAGACACAATAAAGCAAATCCAAATGAATAAAAACAAACAAACAATGAAACAAAACAATCCAAAAAGGAAAACGTTCAGGAATATTATAGCCAAATTGCAGAGCTCCCAGTTCAAGAAGAAAATATTGCAAGCAGCTAGAGAAAAAGAATTCAAATACTGTGGAGCTACAATAAGGATAAAACAAGATCTAGCAGTATCTACATTAAAGGAGCAGAGGGCATGAACTATGATATTCCAGAGGGCAAAGGAACTGGGACTACAGCCAAGAATCACCTATCCAGTAAAACTGGGTATAATCTTTTAGGGGGCGGGGGGAATGGGACTTCAATGAAAAAGAGGACTTTCAGTCATTTGTGATGAAAAGACCGGAATTGAATAGAACATTTGACTTTCAAATACAAGATCATAGAGAAGCATAAAAAGATAAACATGATAAAGAAATCATGAGGGATATTAAAAGATTAAACTGTTTGCCTTCCTACATGGGATGATACTACTTCTAACTCATAAGATCTTTCTCAGTATTACAGATGCTAAAAGGAATATACTTAGACAGAGGGGACAGATGTGAATTGAATATGAAGGGATGATATCTGTAAAGCATTTATTTTTTGTTTATCCTTGTTTTTTGTAGGGCAGGCAGGGTGGGGTGGCTTTTGTCTGGGGCTGAAAGTGGGCTCTGGGCCTCCCGGGTCCATGACTGGTACTTTGTCTATTGTGTCACTTAGCTAACTCAGGATGACATCTTCAAAATAAAGTTAAGGGGTAAGAAGAATGCACTGGAAGAAAGGGAAAGGGAGAGGTGTATTGGAAAAAAGTAGTTCACATAAAAGAATCAAGAAAAAGATTATGGAGTAGAGCAGAAGATGGGGAAAGAGTTGGGGAGTGAGAAACCCTTACTTTCATTAGAATTGGCTCAAAGAGGGAATAACATATATACTCAAGAGGGTATAGTAATATATCTTGCCTGGTGGGAAAGTGAGAGGGGAAATGGATAAGGTGTGGGGGGGGGCAATGGAAGGAAGGGCAGATTGGGGATGGGGACAGTAAAAAGCGAAACACTTTTGAGGAGGGATGGGGTAAAGGAAGATATAAAATAGAATAAATATCAAGGAGAGGGAATAAGATGGAGTGTAATACAGTTAACAATAGTAACTGTGAAAGAAATGATGAGCAGGATGCTATCAAAAGGACATATGAAAAATGCAAACCATCAACAGAGATAGGGCTGATGGTATCTGAATACAGACTAAAGTATAATTTTATTTGTTTGCTCTTCTTTCTAAAGGTATTTTGTCTATTTTCTTTCACAACCTGACTAATGAGAAGATGTTTTCCATTATGCACATAAATGACTTATATTGAATTGCTGGATTTTATAGGGAGGGGTGAGGAGGGAGGGAAGAAGAAAATTTAGAACACAAAAGTTTTTTTAAAAAAATGAATGTGAGGAGCAGCTAGGTGGCACAGTAGATAAAGCAGCAACCCTGGATTCAGGAAGACCTGAGTTCAAATCCAGCCTCAGAAACTTGATGCTTACTAGCAGTGTGACTCTGGGCAAGTCACTTAACCCTCATTGCCCTGCAAAAAAAAAAATTAATGTGAAAAGTAAAGATGAGGGGCAGCTAGGTGGTGCAGTGGATTGAGCACCAGCCCTGTAGTCAGGAGTACCTGAGTTCAAATCCAGTCTCAGACACTTAATACTTACTAGCTGTGTGACCTTGGGCAAGTCACTTAACCCTAATTTCCTCACTAAAATTAAAAGAAAAAAAAGAAAAGTAAAAATGAGCAGGAGGAGTTTAGAGAAACTTGAAAGGAATTACATGAACTGATGAAGACTGAGAGGAGCAGAACCAGGAGAACATTGTATACAGTAACAGCATCATTGTGTGATGAACAATGGTGATAGACTTGTCTCTTTTCAGCAATGCAATGGTTCAAAACAATTTCAAAGAAATTCATGATAGAAAATATTCTCAACATCCAGAAAAAAAGAACTGTGGTTTATGAATGCAGATTGAACCATACTGTTTCTACTTTTGGGCTATTTTTTTCTTCTTTTTTGAGTTTTTTCTCTTGTGCTCTGACTCTTCTTTCACAATATGACTAATGCAGAAATATGTTGAATGTGATTGCACATATATAAACTATATTAGATTGCTTTCTGTCTTGGGGAGGAGGGAGGGAAGAGAAGGTGGGAGAAAAAATTGGAACTAAAAATCCTATGAAAACAAATGTTGAAAGCTATCCTTATATATAACCGGAAAATAATAAAATACTGAAAAAAAGAATGATTTGACATACTGTTTAGCAAATGGTAGCAAACTAATATATGATTATTGGTTGTATGAATACATAAATTTAGTTCACTATTTTGACCAATTTGTCCAGTTAGCATGATATAGTGTATTTGAAATTAGAAGATCTGCATTTGAGTCCTGTCTCTATTACTTAAAAGCTGTGTACCCTTAGGCAAAGGATTTTACCTCAGGATATAGTGAAAAGGACATTGAATTTAGGCTTAGAGCATCATAACCTTAGAAGTGAAAGGATCTTGGAGGCCACCCAGTCCCCCTTTTTACCTCTTTCTTTTTTACTTCTAGAGAAACTGAATACTATAGGGGTTAAGTAACTGACCCAAGGTTACATAGATGCTAATGAGAAAAGTTAGAATTTTAACTTGGGTCCTCTGACTCTAAGACTAGACCTATTTCCATTGTAGCACCTTGCTTCCCTGTCTTTAAATATGAAACTATAGTTTGCCATTTGTGAGATATCAGGCAAATCAATCTTTCTGGGCTTCAATTTAATCATCCATAGAATAAAGGACTTAGGTTAGATAGCAGGTTATTTCAAACCTGTAGACAAGTAGCATCATCATTTTAATCTTTCTTTGCTGTTCTCTTTTCTTCATTTCAAAGAGGACCAATGGCATCAGGATAATTTCTTGACTTGCATGTGTAATGTATTTAAATGAGTCAGAGTTGCATGAATTTGTCAGCCTCACTCTTTCTTCCTGTCATTGAAGTCTGGGTGCAATACAAAACTTAAGATGACTAGTGATGGCCTGGGATGCAGTAGATGATTTTGCTTTCTTTAATGTTTGACCAAGTTCTAAGCATTCTGTAGGGCCTGCTTCCAATACCTGCATGGCCTTGAAACAAATTATTCTCATCTGCCCATTCTGCAAGGGGAACTCTTCATATACTTGGGATAGAAATCTATCTAACTTTAGCTAACATAATAATGACTGACATTTATTCAGTATCTTAAGTTTCACAAATCACTTTTATATACATTATATAATTCTCACAATTACATACACAATACATAGATCTACAATGTAGATAATATAGATATCATGTCTATTTTGTAAAAAGGGAAACCATGCTGTGATATATTGTCCACCATACAGTGATGACTGCCTGATTTTTAATTTTATTACTATATAACTAGCCAGTTGAGGTAGGGACTTTTAAATCCATTTCCTACCAGATTGGAAGTTGAGTGCTAATTGATTATCAACATAGTTTTTATGGATATAATATGTATATGTGTGTATATAGACACATATATTTTACATTTGTATTATTACATACATATATATGTGTATATTTGTGTGTATGTATATGTGTGTATATATGTACATATATATGTGTGTGTATATATATATATATACACATTTTACACACATATAATTTGCTTTTCCCCAGTGCATGTTGGTACTGTTTCAATTAATAAAAGATCATTTAAAATACTACTGAATTCATAATAGATTAGTCATCATGTGCTTTCTTTTCTCACTTCATGGATACTAATATTATAGCTGTTATTATGTGAGGGAGTGCAAATTGTTTTACATTTTAAAAGCTCCCACATGATAATTATAACAGACTTCATATAGTGCTTCAAGGTTTAAAATTTAATTTGTATCTTTTATCACATTTTATTATCAAGTCATCCCAGTGCCATTATTATTTTACAGAGAAGGAAACTGAGGTCACTTGTTTTGCCAAGCATTGGACAAGTAACAAGCATCTAAGGCAGGCACTATTTCCAGATTCCAACTTTTGAATTTTAGTTACTATCTCATCCTTGTTATACATGAAAACATCAACATGATTTCTAGAGTCCTTTCCATTTAAAAGCAGGAAGATCTAATGACCTTTGATTTTCAGCTTGCTTATCTACAAAATGGGGATAAAATTTCCATTCTAATATACCTCAAATGGTGATCAAATGAGATAATCTATGTAAAAGCAAGTTGTAAACTGCAAAGTATTAAAATAAAAACATAAAGTATTGTTATCGTTCATTTTTATTTGAAATAGCTTTTACCAGTGATCTGAATATGGGAGCAGATGCAGCCAAGATATAATCTGGGCATCACTACTCTCTTTCTAAGCTTAAGAGAATGTAAAGTGACAAGTGACAGCAATAGCAGGTGTCATCCAATCCCAATGAATGGGATCCAATGATGACATGACAGATCACCCTGATTACATATTGAAGATTTCACATTATGTTTCTTCAAAATGGCTTATGGTGTCGATCAAAGGGCTTCTTGCTGGCTTTTGAGATGCTGAGTGTTAACACTTTTAGAGGAGCCATCAAACACCTAGATGCTTTCAACTGACTAGGAAGTAAATTAACATTTGTCATATGTTTAAAGATAAGTTCTCAGTTAACAAACTGCAAATTGCAAAGATGCGGCCTTGTAGAATGCTAGGAGTGCCAGATGACTAGCAAGGATACATTGGAGAAGAAAACTATGTTGAATTTACTTATTTGAAGGATATAGAAATGTGGAATAAAGGCCTTTAGAGGCTAAGCAAGGAAGCATTTAACAGGTAGATGCTGAATAACTACTACTTAGTTAAGTCTAAACTACTGTCATTCTCCTACCTAGAATGAATTAGCATTGACTCTCAACATATACACATCTCACTTGTTCATCAAATCCCAGCTTAAACTTTGCCCCTTGGGCACAGAAAGTTGTAGCAGTGGATAGAGTCCTGGATCTGCATTCAAGAGATTTGTTTGTAAATATGGTCTCAAACACTTACAAGCTGTGTGACATTGAACGAGTCACTAAACTTCTATCTGCTTGTTTCCTCAGCCTTAGGATGGGAATAAGATACTAGATTCCAGGGTTATGAAGATGAACTGAGATATTTGTGCATGCTTAACACAGTGCCTGGCAGATAATAGAAGCTTAATAAATGTTTCTTTGCTTTCTAGATAGTCTTTCCTGACCTGGAATTCTAACATAATTCTTCAAATGATATACCACCCCCATAACGGTAGGAGATTTGCAATTCATTTTTTACTTGACAACATACAGATTTGGGTGCAGCTAGGTAGCTCAGTGGATAGAGCACTGGTCCTGGATTCAGGAGGACCTGAGTTCAAATCTGGCCTCAGACACTTGACACTGACTAGCTGTGTGACACTGGGCAAGTCACTTAACCCTCATTGTCTAGCCAAAAATTAAAAAAAAACAACCCAAAAACCCAAAAAAACAAAAAAAAATGTACAGATTTGTGAAAATAATTTAAAAATAAATTTCAAACTAAAATATATTAATGTCTTTTATCTTATAACTTACATCATCTATTTGCAGAATCCCTCCCTCCCTCTCCTACAAAGGGTGCCATCCCTTGCAATTTTTAAAAGATTTTACAAAGATAACCAATATATAACATTTCCCTATTATTGTCATGAGCTAAGTTTCAATTTTATTAATAATTTTTACCTTTCTACTGGTTCCTATCTTATTTTCATTGCTGAAATACTGTAGCCTACTTGAAGAAACATAATTCAATTCAGCTCTACAAAATCTTATTAAGGATAGATGCTTAGCATAGCAATTGAAAAAAAAAAAGAATAGCATTTCCCTTCAAGAATTTGTTGCTGATGCTGATGTTGATAGTTATGGTTAATATATGCTTTAAAGTTTGAAGTAAACTTTACAAATATTACCTCATTTGATGCTCATAACAACCCATGGAGGTAGGTGTTATTATTTTCCCCATTTCACAAATAAAGAAACTGAGACTTAACAAAGGTCATACAGCTAAGTGGTATTGAAGGCTGGATTTGAATTCAGGTCATCCTGATTACAGGCTCAATGCACTGATACACCTAGTTGATATTCTGGAAAACAAAGTCCCATAATGAAAAAGACCTCAGATACCATCCAGTTTAATGCTATCCACCCCTGAAAAAGCATCTCCTTTAAAACAACAAATTGTCAATCTGATTTTGCTCAAAGACCTCCAGTGAGGTAGAATCTGCCTCTTTTAAAAGCAACTTATTCTACTTTGGGTTTACTTTAATTTATTATGAAATTTCCCCTTATATCAGATCAAAATGTAATTCCTTTCAACTTTTAATTAAAGTTCCTAGTTGTGTCAGGGGACCAAGCACAATACATACAATCCATCTTGCAGGTAATGGCCATTTAAATATTTGAAGAGGGCTATCATACCTTCCCCTTTTCCCCTTTCCCCCCCTCAGATGTCATATCACACATGTTTTCCATCAAGCCTAATACAGCAGTGTCTTAAAGTCTTTTATTATTCTGGGTGCTTTTCTCTGGATAGAAATAAGGAAATGAATGAATGAAACACTATTAAAGACTTATAAAATGTCATGAATTTATGGGATATAGAAATAAAAAGCAAAGAAAATCCCTATCCTCAAGGATATTGTACATAAAAAGAGAAAACATTCAAAAGAGAGTGCTAGTCAAAGAGGAATGATTTAGGACCCATTGTTGTTGAGATGGTGAGTAGGGGGTGATTAGGTAGAGAGATACACCTTATCCAGGAATTAAGGCAAAGTTGATGTGATCATGTTTCATATTTGAAGACTTGGGGAAACAGGGGAGGGATGGAGGAACTGGAAAAGGGTCCCCAAAGTGTTCAGAAGTTGGGGGATGGCCAGAGGAATTGGAGTAAATGAGGCATATAATCCCAGGAATTTTCCTGAAATTTTGGCCTAGGAGAGGCAGTCATCAATCAGGAGAAAATGACACAGGACAAAAGCTTCTACAGAATGGGAAGTATGAGAATTGGAATGACACCCCCTGCTGGGAGGAACATTGTGAGTTCTGGCCTGAAAAGAAACCATGTGACCTTAGCATCCGGAAGTGACCTTTTCTGGGGTTTCGAAGGTCAGATTGGCATCAGGAAGTGATGTTTGCTGCCCATTGGTCCTATCAATCAGAGCTACCAACCAATTAGCTTGCAGTGGTGTATGTGTGGATGGCCCAGTTTCCTATTTCACAGGAGGCTTCTGGGAGGAGCAAGCCTTTAGTTTTAGGACTTCAGCTTGGCGGGAGGACAGATGCTGGGCTTTCTTAGATAGATGAAGTTTGCGTTTTACCTCTCTCTCTTCAGTAACTTCTGATGCACTTTAATAAATACTTAAAGTCTAAACTCTTGCTAAAGCTTCTAATTTAAGGTTACCACTCATTAAATTTTAGACATCATAGCTAGAATTTTAGGGCCTTATAGATGGCAGTTGAGGAGGATATGGTTGGAGAATTGGAAACAACGCCATTCTTCAGTTTATATTTCCCCATAGGGGTATGTCCCCTATGTTCTTCATAGAGCATAGGTTCTTGTACATTGTAATATTTAGTACATATTTATTATTTTGGTATCCTTTTTTTTTCTAGTTAAACAAGTAGATAACATTGGTACCTATATTTCTTTCTTATGTTTATATGTCTGGATAAGAAAATATAGGCATCAATTTTATTTATATTCAAAGACAGTTATGGTACTGGGACATTGAAATTAATTACTATAGACACAAGTTTTGGGTATTATAAGAATGTTATCAGTTTATTATCAGTAAGGAATTGGCCAAGTGTCTCTTTAATTTCTCGTAGTATCCAGAGCAAGCATGTGGCCCAAAGAGCACTTGTGATCCCTCAGAGAGATAGCATGTGGTCCCAAAGAGACCCAAGAGAAAGAGTAAGAGAATACATGGCTCCCTATCCAAGTTTTTTAATCCCTTTCAATAAGAGGTGGATCATTATACCTCAAACAAATCTAATTGGTTAGCATTAGTTAAATCTAATTGTTTCACATGACTTGAAGGTGGGTTATATTGAAATGAAGTCAAATGATGACAGAGAAAGGAATGCAAGACCCTCACTCAAGCTAAGCAGAGCAGAATCCCTTCATCTAGGTGTGGTTTAATCTCATCAGTAAGTCCTTCAGCTTTCTAGACAAAAGAATCTGTCTTCACCTAAGGCTCCTCTTGTGAGCTAAGAGTCTGGGTTAGTATTTGACACTGATGAGATTTGATGAGATCTCTAGAGGAGAACTTCAGATGGAGGGGGAGAAAGAACTAAGAAAGAGAGCTCTCTGGGTCCCCCAAGATATTGAATATTAATAATTATTTCTCATAGTACATTACAAAAAACATAGGATCACAGCCTTGGAATGGGAAAGAACCTCTGAAGTAATCTGGTACATCCCCACACCAATTACATAGATGAAGAAATTGAGGCTCAGAGAAGTTAAATAAACTTATTCAATTTCACACAAGTAATAATTGTACACCTGTCATTTAAACACAGGTCCTCTGATTTGAAAGCCAGTGATCATTCTAACTGTACCATGCTGAGGAATACCAGGATTTGAATGCTAGCTCAGCTACTTAGCAGTTGAGTGATCTGGGACAAGCCCCATCAGTAATCTGGGCCTTGATTTTCTCATCTGTAAAACTAAAAGAGTGAGATGATATGATCTTTAAGCTTTCTTCCTTATCAAAAAACATGATCCCATGACCTGTGCTCCCAAAGCCCACAAATTCATATGGTAGTCAGAGTTTTCAATTGCATTCTTTGGGCATTAGGAGGCTTCTTTAAGAGGCCCTCTAAAATACTATCGATGACCATAATGGTACTTGGGAAAAGATCTATGGAATGGAAAAATGAATACAAATGATTATAAAGCGCTTTGTAAATATAGAGGGTAATATAAATGCTAAACAATAACAGTAATAATATATTGATATAAAGAGCACTGATGCATAATGCAGTAGTTACAGCTTTATACCTAGCAGCTAGGGAGCTTCATCATTTTGAAAAGAAGGCCATTTTGGCTCCACTCCCTGTTTTATGTGCCATAAATCTTACAAGCTTCTCAGAGCTGAAACAGTCCTATGAAAAGACAGTATAGAATGTGCTTTGTGATTTGAAGGCTGCTAAAAGCCTTCCCTGTTCAGAGGGATGTCTTTGACCTGAAATTCCCAACATTAGGCCTCGTAATATGTCAGAAAATAATTTTGGATGCAATTTCTTCAGGAAGGTATTTTTGAAAAATGCATACTACCAAACATTTTTACCAAATTGAGAGCCTTTCTCAATAGCAATTGTAATAATAACAACTAACATTTACATAGTACTTTAAAATCAACAATGTGCTTTCCTCCCAGGGACCTCATTGAACAGAAATACAAACATTGTTATGTTTTTTTTTTTCAAATGGGGAAAGGGAGACTTAAGGATGTTAAGAACCTTGCCCATCATCCCTGAACTAATAATAATATTATCTAGAATGTGTATAGTGCTTGAAAGTTTCCAAAATACTCAATACATATTGTCTCATTTGATCCTTACAATAACTCTGTTAAATAAGTACTAGTATATTTAATATTACATCCTTTTTACAGATAGGGAATTGAGGCACACAGAGGTTAAGTGATTTGCTCAAGGGTCACATGGTTAGCAAAAATCTGAGGCACATTTTAAACTCTGGACTCCTTATTCTTCCTCCAAGTCTCCCATTATGTCCACTACGCCACCTGGTTGTATCTAGCCAATTCAAAATCTAGGGCTCTTTCTTTGGCATGATACTTCCTCACTGATTAATCATTTTTCATTGTTGTCCATAAGACTATTTGCTCCATATTGGAAAAGACCATGCATATTGATCTTTGTATCTCACTCCAGTACCTAGCATGGGTCTCTGATCAGGGTATATACTTTCTATAGTACAGACAATCAAAGTTTATTCAATTCACTTAAAATTAGTTGATACCTTTGTCCCTGTAGGTATAACATATAGTAATGGACAGTTTTACTAGGGCATGAGAAAGTTGACTGAATACTTGGATGGATAAATGCAGCATGAGAATGTTTTGTAAGGACAGTCAGGTAATAGAACTAGATATCCATCTGAATAAGTTGGACACTGAAAAGCAGGAATGAAGAAAAGGAGACAAAGGAACCTAATACTGTATATTGACTGACTGTTGATAGACCTGAATGATGGGGGAGAGAGCAGTAATATTTATTAAGTTCCTACCATGTACCAGATACTGTGCTAAGTACTTTACAAATATCTCATTTGATTCAGAAGGCAAGCAAGGGTTACGGATTTAGAGTCAACAATATCCAACAAAACTACCAATAGTCCTGTCAGGGTGGGGAAGAATTTGTTTTTAAATAAAATACAGGACTTTCAAACATTCCCAGACTGGTAGAATTGTTTATTGAGCCATTATTAGTGATACTGAAAGATGATAGTGAAAAAAATGTGTGCCTCAACATTGAAGTACAAATGTCCAGAAGCAGCACATACACACATATGTGCATATTAAAAGATCAATGACTTAAGTCCACAAATTATAGGTCATAACTTAATTCTTGACAATATTAAAAATATTTTGTTAAGATAATGTATGGCTAGTGGTGCAGTGCATGGAACATTGGGTTGTTGTAGGATCAAATGAAATATTTGTAAAAAATATTTACTTTGTATACTTTTGTCATATATTGTGACTTATCAATGCATGTTCCCTTTTCCCCTTACTCCTTTTTGATATACATACAATCCATCGTCCCTGCTATACATGAAGTTGTTATATCTCAATTTGAGTGTTTACTTTATTGGCACAAACAAATACTACATAAATGTGAAAAGGGAAGAGATATTAAATTAATCTCTTACAGATCATACTGTAATAAAACTAGTTATCAATGTAAGCAATATACATAGACTTAAATGTAAACTACATATGATATACAATTAGTGAATTAGGAACAAATTATAGAAAAAAATAATAGCTGCATAAAAGAGGAAAAACAACAATTAGTCAATATGCAAAAATTTGAGGAATGTAGCTGAAGCAGTCCTCAGACAGAAGAAAAATATGTCTCAGAGAAGACAAACTGAAATGAACTAACTAATTAAATGAAACATGCTGAAATGAAAAATTATGTCCCTGGAAGTAAAAGTTAAAAAGAAAGGATTGATGCAATAGAATGTACAATTAAAAAGCAATCAAATGTGAAACTCATCACATTATCAACATTCTTGAGAAAGCACAAAATGAAATATGAAAATCAGAAGAACAATAGAAAAAAGTGACTATAGAAATGGCAAAGAAAATTAGGAGACTTTGAAAAGGCAAAGTAAATCAATAAACCATTAACTAAACTGATCAAACAATAGAAAAATAGAACAAATTAGCAAAACTAAGAGAAAATAAACAATTAACAAAATAAAAAGATCATCAAAAATACATTATTATATGCCAGTAAAATTGAGAATTCAAAGGAAATTGATGATTACATTAAAAAATTAAAATGAAAAAGTTAACAAAACATCTAGAGATATAAATGATCTCATCACAGAAAGTGAAATTGATCAAACCATGAGTTTCAAAATGAAAATTCTTATCCAGACAAATTTACAAGTCAATTCTATTAATTTTTCAACAAAGAAAATTATTATATTCATGACAAACTGACCTGGAAAAATCAGCAGTCCATCAAGTAAATAACATACATTAGACAATACAGTCTTCATTCCAAATCTTAGAGTTTTACACTATAGTCGTGAATAAATATTGATAAAAAATATAAATAAAATATTGAAAAAACCTGCTTCAACATTCCCACAAAATATTCACTATTATCAAGTTAGATATAATTACTAAAAACACACATGACTCATATGATTATAGTAATAAAAAGATATGTACTAAAATACAGTCATCATTAATGTTTTCAAAAATACTTAAATGTGAAAGGTCATTTCTTAAATATAAAAATATTCCTACAATTAACCTTGTTCTTTTTTTTGAAAATTTGCTGATTTGGTTTTCCTCTCTTTTTTTAAGCAATTAGCTATTTAAAAAATATTTTATTTTAAAAATTGACATTATCTGTAATGCAAAAGAATAAACCTTTCTAATAGCCTTCTCTTTCCATTACAATTTAAGATAATTCATTTCTTGAACCTGAATAATATAGCGATTAGTTAAGAGTATAAATATTGACAAAGTAGAGGAGGAAACAAAACTCTTTGCAGATGAAATTATAGGTTTACTTAGAATATTCCAGATAATCATCAGATAAATGAATTGAGACAATATTTTTTTCCTGTTACTGACAGGATACAAAATAATTCAACAAAAATCATCAGCAATTCTAAATAGTATTAGGAAAAAAAGTGAAGATATGTTAGAAATTGGAAATTTCTAAGAATTGGAAATCAAAGGAATGCCCATCAATTGGGGGATGGCTAAACAATCTGGGATATATGATTTTGATGGAATATTACTGTGCAGTAAGAAATGACAAACAGAATGACTTTTTAAAAAGCCTGCAAAGACATGTATGAAATGATGTATTGGGAAGTGAGCAGAACCACGAGGACACAGTACACAGAGATAACAATATTGTTCAATGAAGAACTGTGAATGATTTAACTATCCTCAACAAAATAGTAATCCAAAACAATCCCAAAATAATATTGATGAAACATACCAGCCACCTACAAAGAAAGAACTGATATTGATGGAACAGATTGAAGCATACTATTTTTCACATTCTTCCATTAAGTGACAAATATGATGATGTTTTGCATGACTGTATATGTATAACCCCCATTGGATTGTTTGCCACCTCAGAGAGGAGGGCAGTAAGGGAGGTAAGGAGGGATAGAAATAGGAACAGAAAAATATAAATAAAAATGTTTAATCTGGAAAAAAATTTTAAAGGTAGGGGAGGGGTATGCTGGAAGAGTTTAGGAGGTATATATATTTATATACACAAATATATATGTTGTACATATATGAGTTATTTAGGTCTTATTTATATAATAATTACATTTAAACAAATTTGTCATACATATTATTTATCTAAATTGATAGGTATATGTTATTACAAAACAGTTATTTAAAGACTTAAAATACTAAGTTATATGTTTAAGAATTTATCTAGGTATATCTAAATATAATAATGTAGAAAATTTTCATTATATATGTTATATGGATATGTATGTATATATTATATCTATGTTTGATAGATGTATACAAGATAATTATATGTCACAAGTAAAAATTAAATAAAAACAAAAATAAAACAAAAAAGAATTGTTAGAGAAAATGTATTCAAAATAAATATAAAAATCACAAGATAACTTTTACTTAAGGAATTTTATCTGAGTTAAGGTATACAGACATATAAACAAAACCATAAAACACATTTTATAGACATCAAAGAAAGTGAATTATTGTTCACACTTAGATAAATAAAATTAAAAATAAAATAAAAAAATGTTATACCATTTATATTATTTCCATGTGTTTAATAATATGCTTCTCAGATCTCCAAAGATCTCCAAAGATGTTTAACTGGGAGAAAAAACATAAAATAAAAACAAAACAAAACAAAATCTTTTGGAAAATGAAAAGATCTAGATTGTAAGTGGATAAAAGACAAATACAAGGGGGCAGCTAGTTGGCTCAGTGGATAAAGCACCAGCCCTGGATTCAGGAGTACCTGAGTTCAAATCTGGACTCAGACACTTGACACTTACTAGTTGTGTGAACCTGGGCAAGTCACTTAACTCCCATTTCCCTGCAGAAAAAACCCCCAAAACAAACAAACAAACAAACAACCAAACAAGATACATACACAAGCTGTATATACCTTTCACATACCAGACATTTAATTAATACTTATTGACTATTAAATTCTATATCATTTTAAATAGTTTATGGTTGTACCCTATTAAGATCTCTTTGAATCTTGTTTCTATCATGCAGACTTTTAGATATACTTATCTTTATGTCATTTTGAAATTTAATAAGTATGATATTCAATTCATTGATAAAAAGGTTAAAAAAGCATAAGGGCGGGGTGGCTAGGTGGTGCAGTGGATAAAGCACCAGCCCTGGATTCAGGAGTACCTGAGTTCAAATCCGGCCTCAGACACTTGACACTTACTAGCTGTGTGACCCTGGGCAAGTCACTTAACCCCCATTTCCCCGCGGAAAAAAAAAAAAAAGCATAAGGGCTTACCATAGATGCCTGGGGTTCTTAGATCATTATATTACTGGAATAGTTAAGTCATTCACAGTTCTTCATCAAACAATATTGCTGTCACTATGCACAACGTTCTTCTGGTTCTGCCCATTTCACTATACATTAGTTCATGCAAGTTCATTTCTGAAATGATCCTGTTTGTCATTTCTTATAGCACAATAATATTCCATCAAAACCATATACCCCAAGGGGCAGCTAGGTGGCACAGTGGATTGAGCACTGGCCCTGGAGTCAGGGGGACCTGAATTCAAATCCGACTTCAGACACTAAACACGTACTAGCTGTGTGACCTTGGGCAAGTCACTTAACCCCAATTGTTTCACCAAAAAAATAACAAAATTAAAATCATATACCCCAGCTTGTTTAGTCATTCCCCAATTGATGGTCATTCCTTTGATTTCCAATTCTTAGCCAACACAATTTTTGTGGTGCTACTATAAATATTTTTGTACAAATAGGTCTTTTTTCTCTTTTGGGGGATGGCTTTGCAATATCAATCTAGCAGTGATATTGCACAGTTTTATAGCCCTTTGGGCATAATTCCAAATTGTCTGAGAATTTTTAATGGCTGTCCTCTATACCTGGAAATTCTTCAAGTCTCAGCTAAAGTCTCACCTTCTTCACGGAGTCTTTTCTTTAAAAAAAAACAAAAAACTTTTTAGTATTTTTTTAGCAATAGTACTTTTACTCTGAGACTATCCACTATTACTATTTATCCTATGGGCAGATAGGTGGTGTAATCATAGTGCCAGGCCTCTAGTCAGGAAGACCTGAGTTTGAGTCTGGCCTCAGACACTTACTAGCTACATGAATATGGACAAGTCATTTAACCTCTGCTTGCCTAGATTTCCTCAATTATAAAATGGTAATTATAGTGGTGCCAATCTCCCAGGGTTGTTGTGAGGCTCAAATGAGATATTATTGATAAAGTACTTAGGGGCAGCTAAGTGGCGCAGTAGATAAAGGATTGGTCCTGGATTTAGCAGGACCTGAGTTCAAATCCAGCCTCAGACACTTGACACTTACTAGCTGTGTGACCCTGGGCAAGTCACTTAACCCTCATTGCCCCGAAAAAATAAACAAATAAATAGATTTTTTTTTTGCAGGGCAATGAGGATTAAGTGACTTGCCCAGGGTCACACAGCCAGTAAGTAGCAAGTGTATGAGGCCAGATCTGAACTCAGGTCCTCCTGAACCCAGGACCAGCGCTTTATCCACTATACCACCTAGCTGCCCCTTAAAAATCTATAATATAAATATAATATAATATAAATATATTATATATTAAATATATAATATATATAATAAATATAATATAATATAATATAAAAATCTGTTTGTCATTTCTTATAGCACAATAATATTCCATCAAAACCATATACCCCAAGGGGCAGCTAGTTGGCACAGTGGATAGAGCACCGGCCCTGGAGTCAAGAAGACCTTAGTTCAAATCTGGCCTCAGACACTTAACACTTACTAGCTGTGTGACCCTGGGCAAGTCACTTAACCCCAATTGCCTCACAAAAAAAAAAAAATTGAAAAAAATTGATAAAGGACTTAGCAGACTACCTGTCATATAGTGGGCACTATATAAATGTTAGCTATTATTATTATTGTTGTTGTTGTTGTTGTTGTTTTTATTGAGCTTTATTCAGCGTTCAAGAATATGACAGTGTTGTAAAGGACTAGCACTGCTGGTGTTATGGGTTGCTGAGCCCATTTCAGGACTCAATTACCTATGATGTCTTCCTGGCATTCAACTCTCACCTGTTGCTCTAAGAAGCCATAGAATATGTAGTGACCATACCCTACCAAACCATCTTGGCTCACAGGCAACACTAGGTTGAGGTTAACTCAAACTTGTTGTTGGTGAGTTAGGGGAGTTTCTATGCCATGCATGTGAAGACTTCCCCTGAGGAGTGGGTAGATGAGAACAATTAGTTCCAACATCCACGAAAAGGGCTGAAGCAGGTGCTGTGGAGTACTTAGAACTTGGTCAGACATTAAGGACACCAAGGTCATCCACTGTATCCTGGGCTATCAGCAGTCATGTTGACTATTGTCCTGCCATGAGACCTGGATGACTCTAGAAGAGAAAGTAAGGCTGATAATTTTATGTAACTCTGCCTCACTTAAATATCATTCACTCACAATTCAAGATATCGCTCCATAATGTCATTGGTTCTCTTCAAAATGAAGGGAAAAAAACCCTGTCGTCATCATCATCATCATCATGAACATCATCAATAATAATAATTGTTTGTACATAGATTTTTTTTATGTTGCCTCCCCGTTATTCTATGAGCTCCTTGGTAACAGGAACTCCTCATGTGTTTGTTATGTTTCATTTATGGGCTTTTTTTTTGAACCTCAAGCACTTAGCTCTATGCTTAATACACAGTAGAAAATTAATAACTGCTATTTGACTATGATGTGTATCCATTTTGATATCTATCCACTTCCCTCCTGATTTTTGAGCTTCAAATATTCACTTCTACTTACCAAAAAGATAATTCTAGTTTATGGTTACACTATCACTATGAAAATCAACATATCCCAAAATAAACTCAGCTTTCCCTAAAAGCCAGGCCTTCCTTCTAACTTCACTGACAACACTACCCATTTCTACCAGCACGATGCATCTTCAAAATCTTCTGGTTATGTTCCCTCTCCTTTATCTCTCATATCAGCCAGTTGCCAGAATCTGTAATTCTACCTCTACAACATTTCTCAATTTCTCCACTCTCTCAACTCTAAAAAAGCATCTCATTACCACCCACCTGAACTATTGCAATAATATTTGCAATGGTTTTGTAAATCCTAGAAAGTAAAGTTCAAAATTCTTTGGCATACAATACCCTTTATAATTTGGTTTCACTCTTTTTTTTTTTCTGGTTTCATCACATATAGTTATCCTAAATGTACTTTACACTCTAGCCAAATTGGACTACTCTATCTCCTAAACATTCCATCCCTTCTCTTTACTGGCTTTCATGCCTTTGTTTATGATATTATCTGTGACTAGTATGTTTTAACTCCAATTCTTTTCCTGTAGAATTCCCAAACATCCTTTAAAGTTCAACTTGAATGCTACACCTTCCACATAATCTTCCTTGAACCATCCCCAAGTTATTACTGACTTTTCTCTCCTCAGACTTCTTGATATCTTTTCTTCTGACAATTTAGGATTATAGATTTAGAGCTGCAAGTTACCTTAGAAGCTATCAGGTACAACCCTAACATTTTTATTAATGAGCAAACTAAGGAACAAAGAAATTAAATGATTTCCCCTAGGTCACAAAACCAGTGTTAATGGTAAGATTTAAATCCAGATCATCCAGACAGCAAGTCCAACACTCTATTATGCTACATTATATCTCAAAGCTTTTATATAGTATTTTGTATTATTTGGGGGGAAGGCAGTGTTGTGTGTGTGATCCAATTTGTAGGTTGTAAACTCTGGTACAAGGAAGAATTATGTATTATCTCAGCATTAAACCTCCTCTATAGCCTATGTATTAAAATTGTATCTTGTTCTGGTGTCCCCTGACCACCTCTCCCTCTCCCTTCCAGTAAGTAGCCAGTAGAACAAGGTGATAAAAGGAATAAAGGTTGCAAAGGGGAACCTGGAAGCTGACCCAAATTCACATTTTGGTAATATGTACTAGATCAGCAAAAGTAATCTAGGTACTGCTGTCAAGGTCCTGGTCCTGTGATATATAAATTCCTGAAAAATTTCAGATCACCATAGTTCCAGACCAGTAGAACACCAAAAGGTACTGATACTTTGAGATCACATGGATATGTTAAGATTGAAGTGTTTGATAACTTTAAGGTGAATTGGATATATTAATGAATTAACCCCAAGATGACACATATTTCCAGTGACTTTGTTTCTCCCCAAAATCCTACAAAAAAGACCTCAAGTACCTACACTTTGAGTACTCTTCCATCCCCATTGAGTCCATGCTACCTAGTGATCCTTACTCTAATCCATGAATGATACTCTCTGCCTCCCCCTTCCCTCTATATTACCTGCCTTCACTACCCCATCCCATGTGCCTGTGCCACCATCTGCCTACGTATCCCTCTCTACTTTTCATCACTTTTCTCTGTATTTTCTGTGCTGTTTGCCATCACACACTTTGTGGTTGTTAAAGTGTGATTATTTCCCTGTTTCCCACTTCCAATTGTGATCTTTCCCTGTAAGTACTCAAAGAATCAAGCTTGCCTATCACCATTTCATAATTTTGTAAACAAATTTTCAGTTTAGCTTAGCATATTTTGCATTTCTTAAGTGCTTAGGATGTGTGTTTTTTAATTGAATTTAAGAATTCAATGAATTAAAGTAATTCTGTTTGGGGAGATCTGATTTTTCTTGGAGTTTTATACAAGGATAATCTGGTACACAAGACATAGAAAAGAGACAATTTGTTTTACCAGGCCACATAGTACACCTTGTGCTTATAAGGGTGAAAGTAACTTGCCTGTTCTGTCTTTTTGGGTTACCTTTAGAGATTTGATTTGTGAAGACAGGATTCTGTTATAAGTTGCTATGGAAACTTGTGGAGTTTTCCCTACTTTTTCTCCCTTTTGTGCAAAATGTTATGATGGTCAGGTCAGACAAAAATATAATTTTGTAAAATCACAACACCCACAAAATACATATATATGCAAACTTCAGCAAAGATCAAAATGACCCAACTGACTTTTCCCCTGTTATGATCACAAAAAAATGCAAACTGATTATATAAAATTATAAAAATAAAAACTCATTAAGTTTATATATTCCCCAATTATTATCTCTTTTTTGGGTTATTGCTTTCTTTCTCTAGATGTTGTCTAGAAAGTGTTGTCTAGATGTTGTCTATGAAAAAAAACTTAAGAAATTCAGTGTAAGGCAGTGTCTGCTTCTCCACTTTTGACATAGGATCATCAAAAGTCACCTTATCTAACTCCTTATAGAAATGTTGTCTAGACAAGTGACTTGCACAAAGTTACACAGTCAGTAAGTAAAAGACCTGGAGTTTGAACAAAGGTCTTGTGACTCCAAGTCCAATAGTCTTTCCTATATTTTCTCATTTGATCCTCAGAACCACCCTGTGAGATGAGTATTAATACTATCCCATTTTTAATGTTAAAACTAAGAGTGCTTAGGTGAATTAATTGCTTCATGTCGCTGGCTTCTCAGGTGAAATTTAAACCCAAGTCTTCTTGGCTTCTAGGCCAGAGTATTTGTCTGTACACCATGTTGCTTCTATGCCAGTCACTGTAATCACAGAATTACATATTAAGATTTGAAAAGGATTTTAGAGATACTTTAATACAATCACAACCCTCATTTTACACATGAGGAAACTATAGGCTGGAAAGGGGAAATATCCTTTTCGAGGTCACATAGAAAATTAGGTGGCAGAGCCAGGATTCGAACCCTTTATTCTGATTATATATATTTTGTATCTTTTTAAAAAGGAAAGGAAAAGAAAGGAAAGGGAAATTATATGTAACTTTCACAATTTCTATCTGTATAACTTTAATTTAATTTCTCCATCTGGTAGGACCAGATGGAATAAGTTTCTCTTATCTCACCATCTGTGTTAGATTGACTGATATTAACTAGATTAATAATTAGATGAAGATATATGAGGATTTTTTCAGGGGGGTAACAAACTGTGGAGCTGGCTACTGTTTTTTTGTTCTATGACCTAATTAAAAGCAACATAGCATCTCAAAGTATCATATATATGAAAGAAGGTGGGAAAAGAATGTCCACTATAATCATATAAGGAATCTGAAACTACTATTCAGAAATCTCAAAGTCTAGTAGCCATTGAAAATCCATCTAGAAAAAGGATTAGACATCTCTTTATCTTTGAGGGTCCTTAGAGAAGATAGAAATGTTTGTATGGGTTATTAACAAGTATAAGGCATAGGTGGAAACAGCCCATAGGGTACTGCATGGTAGGGATATTTCTTTAGACTCTTGGCTTTTCAGGGTTCTGTATTATTAACACTGGGAAGTAGTTTTAAGAAGGCAAACTGAGAGGGAAAGAAGTTGAATCTTTCAGTTAACGAATAAAAATTATTTCAGGTTTTTGAACATTTTAAAATTAACCTCTAAGCATCCTACCACAGTAACATAATGCCTCATTTATTTTCCAAATCCATTGGATTGTAAGATTTATAGCTGAAATGAATTTACATATTATTTGCTCTAAGACAGTAATTTTAAAGGTGGGGAAATTGAGGCTCAGAATAGTGAAATCACTATTCCAAGGATGCAAAGCTAGTATAAGGAGGGAGACCTTCTGTCTACTGAGCCAAATTTCTTCCATCAGAGCCAGATTAGGGAAAGCTTTAGAAGTTTCTATTAAAACAATCTTCAAATTCATAGAGATGACATCAGAAAGTATAATGGGTCTGTTGTTTTCACTTAAGAAATGAAATACTATCCCCATGCTGCAAATTACCTTGACAGAACTCGTAGACAATTCACTACTTTAGATTCAAAGATATTTCTTCAATCTTCTGTCTCTAATTTCGCTGTTACATTCAATCCTCCAGCCAGCTTCCAAATTCATAATTCTAAAACAGAGATCAAATCATACCATTCCCCTTCTCAACAAAATAAAATAAAACAAAACTAACTAATAAACAAAAATAAATCTTTAGTTGCTTCTTACTGTCTCTGGGATAAAATACAAACTCATTAGTCTGGTCATTTAAACCATTCCACAATAAAAATCCTGCCCCCACTAACCTTATAGTCTACCTTTTGTATCCCTACAATCACCATAAAATTATGCTGTTAGTTATTGCCCCAACCTGACATTCCAACCTCCTATATTTATGCTTTTGAACAAGTTGTTGGTCCTCCATAATCAACAGGTACTCCTTCCTTAACTGACCTAATAGACTCTCTAGCTTTCTGATTTTTTTTTCGTTGTTGTTCGTTTTTGGTTTCATTTTTTTGTTTGTTTTTGTGGGGCAATGATTTGCCCAGGGTCACATAGCTAGTAAATGTCAAGTGTCTGAGGCCAGATTTGAACTCAGGTCCTCCCAAATCCAGGGCTGGTACTTTATCCACTACACCACCTAGCTGTTCCCAAATCTCTAGCTATCTGAAAGTTAGCATTCTTGTGTGACCTACAATATGCAGATTTTCCTACATCCTTTATTGATTAGCATAATCTTCCACTTGAAATTATTTTGTAATCCATTACTTGAGTACATGCCAGAATACCTGCCAGAATCTTTTTGGAGATAGTTTTTATTTTTATTTTTTGTTACCCTACACTAGCTAGAAGCTTAATAAATATTCAATAAATCAAAATTTAATTAACATGTTCTAAACAGTTCCAGGCTGGAATTGCCAGGATATATTCCAGAGTCCTAGTTATAAAAAATCCTCCATTTGTAGGGAAATGGCTCTAGAGAAACCCATGAATATATAATTGCTAAAATATTTACTCCTGACATAAAATACTTCACACTTTCTCAAAAGCTCCCCTGTTTTCCTGTGACTACATCAAAGTAAAAGCATGAATTGAAAATGTTATCTTCAAGAGTACTCTCAACAATCTCTTTTAGATAGGGATGTAATAAGACTGGAGAAATTCTGGGAAGTTTGTATAAGAGAAGTAGCAACCACCACATGAAAATGCTGGAGGATTAATAACAGAAAATGGATGTAGGAAGGAGGAATTTAAAAAATATAATTACAAATCTTGAACCTAGAGATCAGTTTGGAGATTTCAGAGGATTTTGTAGATAGACATAACATGAGAGACTAAATAGTTGGATTCACTTCCCACCCATTTTACAGATAAGAAAATGGATACTTAAAGGATTAAAATGTCCCCACACCACAGGTTCTAGGTTGAATATGACTCATGATAATCCCCTGGTACTTCAGTTAGATATAGAAACAAAATGGGGCATTCATAGTTCTTTCAACAGTTAATGAAAAGATATATTTTGCCAGAGGGGGAGGTTAGTCAAGGATAGCTATTGAGGACCCCTAGATTTGATTCAATAGAGAGAAAATCCTTTGTCTCTTGCCCATCATGTTCCTCCAGCTTCTTGAAGCTGTTTTGTATTCAGGCAATCGGGAAGAGAAGTTTGCTGTCTGAGTCTTTAGTCCCTTGAGCCTAGTAAGGAAAAACTAGGCTAATTCACTTGTGGTCCAAGGGGTTAGGATATTGCTCTCACAACAAGTCAATGCAATGATTTGTCTCTCCTGTGACTAAAACCTAAGCAGCTGTGACAGAATAGTTAGTTAGCATTGTTAGAGGCACACATAAGGAATAAGTGGTTGAGATTGGCTTTAACCTCAGTTCTAACAGTCTCCAGGTCCAGTGCTCTATCCACTGCACTACCTAGCAATAATATACATAGCATAATGGAGTCTGAATGGGTATACAGGGACCATTCCATAGAATATGCTCAGATCTTTTTCTGGTTTCAGTCAACTTTGTGGGCAGGCTTCTAGGCATGTACTGTTAATCATATATTTCTTTGAACTCTGACAAAGACTCCCTTTATTGACTACTGAGGTGGAAGACCTTTTCAATGAGGAGGCAGCTTTCTGCTATGGCCAATACGAAAAGATAGTGGGTACCCTCTTCAAATCTAAAGCTCTATAAACTGCCAACTGGCTCCAACCCAGGACCTCTGGACCATCCAATCATAGAAGTTCCCCTCCAATCCTAGAAACTTCTACCCTAAGATACTTATCTTCAAAGAACAGAAATAAAAGCAGGATGTGGTGGAGGTGGAGAGGATGATAAAGATATCCTGGACTTCTGCTTCAAATTTGACTAGTTATAGCCAGTCCTAATGAGGAGTAGAGGCAGGGTTTCTATGATATCTGAGAGAAGGGAGGGCCATTCCTATCCCTCTGTCAGTGGAATCACATGATCTTACTTGACAATCATGAGTAAAAAGGGCCAGAACCATAGCCATCTCTTTTTTGAAACCCACTAAATTGTCAGTTCAGATAGCTAAGTAACCAATAAAAGGTTATCTCTGTTAAGCAGTGCTCAAAGTTCTTGGTCTCAGAACCCCTTTATACTCTTAAAATTATTGTTGAGGGGGCAGGTAGGTGGCATAGTGGGTAAAGCCCTGGCCCTGGATTCAGGAGTACCTGAGTTCAAATCTGGCCTCAGACACTTGACACTTACTAGCTGTGTGATCCTGGGCAAGTCACTTAACCCTCATTGCCCCACAAATAAATAAATAAATAAATAAATAGATAGATAGATAGATAGATAAATAAATGAATGAATGAATAAATAAACAAACAAATAAATAAATAAATAAATAAATAAATAAACAAACAAATAAATAAATAAAATTGATGACTCCAAAGAGCTTTTGATTATATGAGATGTATGCATGTATACATACAAATATATGGATATACATATTTCTGTATATATGCATGTATAGTGTCTATATACTTAGACACATATACACAGTTATTTATGAAGTTATTTTTTAAAATCTTAGTATTATTATGAAAAACAACTTGACCTTTGACCCCAGGGACCCCATGAAAGGGCCTTAAGGACTCCCAAGAGTCCCTGGACCATACTTTAGAACCACTAGTATAGGGAATTCCTGGTGAGGAAAATCCCTCTACAAGTGAAGATTGCAAATGGTACTTCAATGCATAGTCATAGAGTTAGATGCTCAGAAAATAAAGGACCTGCTTGGGGTTATATAGACAGACTGTATTATAGGATGTATTTGAATCCAGGTCAAAGTCTAGCTCTCAGGCTGTCTCTCAATATACTTTCTGGTCTTCCAAACCCCATTTGCATTGCCTTCCTTTTGAGACTACTTTTTTTTTAAAATATAAGTTGTACGTATGCAATCATTTACATATTATCTCATCTAGTATGGCATATGCTCCTAGAGATCAGGGTTTGTCTTTTTTGCTATTTCCTGCTTTACCATGTCTGGCACTTAGTGAACACTTAAAAAATGTTTGTTAAATGATTGACTGAAAACCTCACCCATTATTAGCCAATTATAGAAAAAAAATCATATTGACATGGGGTTGGGGGGTATTCCTCACTAAATAATTACACTCCCACACACAGTACAATTAGAATTAAAGTAGTTTTTATTTGGTGATAGAGAAAGTGACCAAGAGGAAGGTCAGAGACCTAGCTTCTCCAGGAGGAAGAAGAGTTCAAAGCACTTCCTCCTTAGACAAAGGGAAGGCAAACCTTTAGGATAGAAGGTGGGGGGAGCAGGGTTGACATTGGATACAGAAACAGTTGCTATTACATTTCCCAAGCTCTGCGGTTGAAGGTTACCGGCTTTGGGTTTGGGGCAGGGATAACTCTGTCCTCTGGGATTATCTCTATCTTCTGGCTCCAGCCAGGTAGTAGACATACATGGTTAACAATCGGCTTCCTACTATTCGGTTATCTGGTAGATTAATCATTTTTCACAGGAAGAGCTTGCCAGATGCTCCTGCATCTTTCTCATAGGAAAAACCCCTTCTGATTGATTTTAGGCCCAAGTCAATATCATATCTGATGTGTTAACTAAATTATTTGTGGCTGGACTGTGCTTTATAAAATTATTGCTACTTATAAATTAATGGCTATTGCACCCATTTTGTCAGTAAATAATTAATGTTACATATTATTAAAGTATTGACTGAGTGTCTCCCTGACTTCCCCATTAACCATAGGCTTACAGGCCTAAACAATTACATACCCCTAAGAAACCATTTTCTGAGCCATGAGGGTGAGCAGGGAGAGAGAATGAGCTTGGGGAGTAAAAAAGAGAGCCTGACCCTGGTGTGTCCAGGGGTTTTATCCCTCTTATAGAGAGACAGGTCACCATACATTGATCTAAGCTAATTGGTTATAACATCATTTAGCTCCATTGACTGACATGAATTGAGAGGTGATCTTAAATTTAGGTGCTTCTTTCCCTAGTTAAACAAAAGAATCAATCTGCATTCCTTTTGTTCACCTGAGGGTTTGCCCTTAACAAGATTAAAACTTCTTCCAAAGAATTGAACTTTCTGAAGTGTGGGGGAAAGGGGTCATTGGAGCTCCCTGAAATTCATTACTCGGGGCAGCTAGGTGGCACAGTGGATAGAGCACCGGCCCTGGAATCAGGAGGACCTGAGTTCAAATGTGGCCTCAGACACTTAACACTTACTAGCTGTGTGACCCTGGACAAGTCACTTAACCCCAATTGCCTCACCAAAAAACAAAAAAAAAAAAAGAAAGAAATTCATTACTCATACTTATTTTTTCACACTGGGACTCAATTGACTAAAAGGGAAAACCAGGGAGTTCTGCTAGATTGCCTTTAAGGTTCATTCCAGTTTTAAATCTATGATATCCTTTCCATATCAATAGCTTCTTTATCCAGTTCTACTATGAATTGATTCCAGAAGATCAAAAGAGCAGAAGTACAAATAACGACTCAGCAGGTATGCAAACAATTTCACAGACATCTCATGACAACAATAGCTTTCATTTGCATGGTCCTTTACAAGTTTTTAATGTCCTTCAGAGCTGGAAGGGACTTTAACATCATCAAATACAACTCTCTCATTTTACTAAAAGATAACTAGAGAAGGAAAAAAACTTAACCAAGGTCATATAGGAAATATGTAACATAGCTTATATTTGAATCCATGTCCTTCTGACTCCAAAACGAGAACATTTTCTGACATATGAAGTTCTCTCCTTCATTTGAATGATATTTTGCATGAATTATTTCATATCATGTTCACAAGAACACATAAAGTACCCAGCTTTGTTTTATACTAATTGCCATAAAATATATAATAACCCTACTTATATAATATGTTCAAGTCTGCAAAGCACTTTAAAATATTATGTTATTTGATCTTTCCAACATCCCTTATAGTTTGATGCTATTATTTTCACTCCCATTTTACAGAAGGGAAAAGTGAGTTTAAGAGCATAAGTCATCTGACCAAATGCCCAAGATCACACCACTCACAGGTTCCTGAGAGAGGATCTCAACTTAAGTCTTTCTGATCACAAGTCAAGCAGTCTCACCCACTATGGTACCTAGTTGCCTCATAATACATAAATAAATGTGTTAGTATTGTTATGGGAGGATTATGGGCCCAGGTTACTCCAACAGTTGTCTGGGGAGACCAAGGAACTTTTTCCTTGAAACCTCAGGAGTTTTCCCTTGAAATCAAGTAGGCCTCTCCTTGAGCTCAATCAAGGACATACATACCCAAAAGAGATAAGCAGCACCAGATCGAACTGAGCATGCTCAAGGACCACCACCCTGCATTCTAGTCCTCCTGACTACCTGGATGAGGTAATCATGTTGGGAGAGACTACACCAGGAGACCACCTGGAACCACCCATCAGCAGACTGCTTGGACCCATCACGACAGAGTTAATGCCTATCACCAAATTGCTCACAACAGATCTCTCCTACCCCAGCCCAACTCCACAGAACCCCCAGCCCCTCACACAATAAGGGACATTCTTACCCACACCATCTGAATCCTATAAAAGGGTGCTCCCCGAGCTAGTGGGGGAGGAAAGCATTTTGTTTCTCCAAAACCTTCCTCCCAGGCCAGTTTCTCTTATACCCCAATAAACCCGTTTTATTCCTAATTAGGACTTGCGCAAGAGTGTAATTCTTTACAGAGGAGTCCTAAAGATCCACATGCTTCTTCCCTGTATCAATATGTTATGCTCAAAGTGGACTACCTATTGTTTATCACTTAGACTTTGTTCATGATGTCCTTTATTCTTGATATCATTCTATTTCCCATTTGATTTTCTCCCACCCAGCCTTTTCCTGACACACCTCAATTGATGATATTTTCCCATGAGGATTTATTATAGTTTATTAAATTATATGTCTCCTGTGGACTTATTGACTATTTTTTTGTTATACTGATCAGGTTATGTCCCTGATGCTGATGATTAAGCTCCATGAGGTAAGAAACTCTCTTTCTAAACATAGTATGGCTATTAGTAGAGTGCTAGCTATGGACACAATATTCTAAGGATATATGATATATTTTGTCTGGGTATGCCCTTTAACTGAGAAAGGCACAGAGTTGGCATTTAATATCTATTTTGTGAATCTTATTCAATAAAAGGAAGCTAGCTCAAGTCTTACTATTCCCATTTTACATGTGAGAAACTGAGGTTAAGGGAGAAATGACTTGTACAAGGAAGTCAGAGTCAAGAGAGGTACTAGAAATAGTGTTTTCTCACGTCCATTGTTTTTTGACCTATGCCATATTGATTTTATTTTTTAGTTTGTACCTGTGATTTCATAGGTTTCCTTGATTTCATTCAAAGTATTACAAAGTATCCCTCTATTCATGCAAATTGGCAATTGTTTTTGCAATTCAATGTTTTACAGAGCTTTCTGGAGCATTGAGAGGCTGAGTGACTTGCCACTTCAACACTTCCTGATACTGAGTCCAACTCTCACTCAACTATGATATATTGCTTCTTTATGTCATTTTGCATATAAAGCTTAAATAGTAGAAAATGTTTGACATGTTGATGCAGTTTCTTCTTTAGTTCATGATCAGCACTGATCGCTGTGAACATTGATACTTCTATAGATATAACTAGTCAATGTGGACACCTTTTCTGATTATTCAATTTGAAACCCATTTAGTGTGACATCCGGAAAAATAAAAGTTAAAAATTATTGCTATTTTTACTTTTCTTGCAAAATAGAAGCAACTCATCATGAAATCTTACCTAAATATGTGAATTTCCTTGGATATGCCCTGCAAGTCTGATTCTAAATGAACTATTAACCTACTAACAATAATGGTCTTCAATTCCTAAGCAAATACTTTCAAAGTCACTGTGGTTGCTCTATTGACTTCTTTTGACTCACTGGTTTTGTTCTGATGTCAATGAATTACTTTTTTATTGCTGAAATCCAAAAGAAACTTTGTGTAAGGCCAGTAATTTTTTCAACATATTGTTAAACCTGCAGTAACTGAAATGTCTTATCGTTACCATATGCTTTTGTGGTAAAATATGAAAGTTTTTAACAGTCGGTTAGGATAACTGAAAGACGCCAGTTTTTCAAGGACCACCCTTTTGGGGAGGAGATGAACAGTCCGCCTGCTGCGCATGTCAGACTGCCTGCCGGGTACAGTCCGCCTGCTGCGCATGTCAGACTGCCTGCCAGGTACAGTGCGCCTACTGCGCATGTCAGACTGCCTGCCGGGTTTTTTGGACTTCCGGGGTGGAGAAAAGGAGAGAGGCCTTTTTTGCCTGCTTGGCGGGACTCCTGACGGCGCGGCACGGACTCTCTCTCCAAAGGTGGCCTTGTCGGTTGGTGGCCTTGTCGGTTTGGTGAGTTGTTATAAGGAATATAGACTAAGCTTAGACTTAAGACGATTTGTATTGTGTTTCTACTTTCCTATCCTTCTAACCAACATCACCTTGTGACTATCATAACTATAAATAAAAAGGTCTATCTAGAAAACCAAAACCTGCTTCCATTTACTAGTTTGGGAGATAAATTAAGGGAAAGGTTAAGTAGGGGAGATTTATGATCTAATATCCAATTTTAAATCTCACACTTTCCTTTAAGAACACATTCTATAAACATTGAATATTTAATAGTACATCTGGATTGCCTAAGCAGGCTTCCATTTAAATTTTTTTTTTTAAATCACACAGTTGTCTGAGCCATCTTATTTATATAATCTGTGGTTAATACGGAAGTGACTGCTTCTGTTGTAGTCCAATAACAGGTGCCCCAGTAGTCTCAGTTTAACATTGTCTTCCTGAAGATTACTTGTTTCTGTTTTCACTTTTACATCTGGATATACTTTTAATGTATTTTATAGCAACTGAGAAAAATCCCAGTCCAGTAATCCAGCAAAGGAAAAAAAAATGCCCCAGGAACTACCCTGGCAAGTGCTTAGGTAGAAATCAATTGATTTACTCATATAATCACAACTGGAAAAGTTTCTCGTTCTAAAGCATTACTTTACCTGAGGCAGAAATAAGGTATCCAAATGCAGACAGTTTTGACAGCAAATTACAGTGGCTGAGATTTCCATTCTAAATAGAGATTAATATGATGTAATTGAACAGTAAGATCCTCCCTCCTCACTGCTGCCATTTAGAAAATCCTTATTTTCCTTTAAACCACTATTTAGGTATCATCTCAAAAATAGAAGACATTCTTAATCCCCTATTTATTTATCTGGTTACAGGTTGCATCCTTCCAGTAGAATGTAATCTCTTAGAAGGCAGGGACTATTCCTCATCCTGGCATAAAGTTACACATAGACTCCCTTACCCCCAACCTTCCTCAGGATAGCATATATTGTAGAATCCAAGAGAGGTACATTGTGTTAACAAAACAAAGTTGCTGAGGGCTCAAGTTTACATATGATTTTCAGACAAAAGGTCTACTGAGGTAGCTGCCACATAACTGGTAGGCCAATAGGGTCAAAGAATATATACCAATAACCAAAGGAATTTCCTAAAGATTCACCAGAAAAGTTTATTCTATTTTAACTGCACCATATATATGTCTTTGAGGAGAAAAAAGAACAACAACAACAACAACAACAACAACAAATAACCCTCAGGATGAGGAATATCAATTTATGACTATGCCCCACTAGCAAGCTTGCAGAATACTTTCAAAAGTTCTAATTAGAACTGAATGCAGCCTTAAACTTATCAATAACTTGTAACAGAGCCAAACCTGAGAGAGTGGGACCATAGACCAATCTGACTATGAACCACTGTAATGCTTAATGCATAGAAGATACTTAGTAATTATTTATCTAAGTGAATTGAATTGAATTTCTTTAAGGAGTTAAGATCAAAATTATCTGGTATATAATTGTTGAGGGTGCAGAACACCCCAGAAGTTCTCTGGCGCACATCAAGGAATCTTCTCCTTGAGAAACTAAACCAGAGGACAGATAAGCCTAGAGAGATAAGTGGAACCAGTTTGGGCTGAGCTAGCTTCCAGACCTCCACCCTTCATTCTGGTCTCCCTTACCCTGGGGGGAGATAAGTTTGTGTGTGGCTGCTGCCTTTGTATCCTGGAGAGATGGCTTGAGAGATCTGTAGCCACCCCTTACCCAATTCCCCCAACTACCACCAGTGGGGGATGGTCCTCCCTTACTAAAGGAACTTTCCACAGTCAGATGGTCACCCCCATCAGTCCCCTATAAAAGTACCTACCAGCCTCCTGCTGGAGGAGATTGGTACCTCAGAGCCACATACTTTGTTCCATACCTCTCTCCCCATGTGAAGTCCAAGGATTTCTTTCTTGGTTCCCCCCCCCACACCCTTTCCCTTCCCTTGCCCCTAAATAAACTACCATCTAATTCTAACTGCTTTTGTGTGCAAGAGGGTGTAATTCTTTAAAGAGGAATTCCTAAGAACCCCAAACCCTACCACCTAATCCAGACCCCATTTCCCCCATAACAAGGGGGTGTGGGTAAGAGTGTCCCTTATTGGGTGAGGGGCTGGGGGTCTTCCCGCGTTGTGCCCGGGTAGGAGGGATCCCTCATGAGCAATCTGGTGGTAGGCATTAACTTCGTCCTGATGGATCTAAGCAGTCTGCTGGTGGGCAGTTCCAGGTGGTCTTCTCCTGGCTGTTCTCTCCCAACGGATTACCTCATCCAGGTGTTCAGGAGGACTGGAATGCAGGGTGGTGGTCCTGGAGCATGCTCAGTTCGATCTGGTGCCCCTTATCTCTTTTGGGTATGTATGTCCTTGATTGAGTGCAAGGAGAGGCCTACTTGATTTCAAGGGAAAACCTCTGAGGTTTCAAGGAAAAAGTTCCTTGAACTCCCCAGAGAACTGTTGGGGTAACTGGGGCCTGTAATCCTTACATGACATAATGTTGTGGGGAAACAGGGTAGGGGGTTCTGGATAGGGGTAGGGGTTGGGGTTAGGGTTTGGGGTCCTTAGGAATTCCTCCTTAAAAATGTCACCCAAATCCAATAGAATAAGGTAATAGTTTATTTAGGGACTGGGGAAAGGAAACCCACAGAGAAATCCTTGGACTTCTTATCATTGGGAGAAGGCGTGGCACAGGGAATGACTCTGAGATACCAATCTCTTTGAGCAGGAGACGGGCAGATACTTTTATAGAGGACTGATGGTGGTCCCATGAGGTGATCATCTGACTGTGGAAAGTTCCCCTATTGAGGGAGGACCATCTGTCATTGGTGGTGGCTGGGGGAATTGGATGAGGGGTGGTTGCTGATCTCTCAAGCCATCTCTCTCTCCTCCTCCCACCACAAAGGCAGCAGCCACACCCAATCTTATCTCCCCAGGGGTGAGGGAGACTGGAATGAAGTGTGGTGGTCCTGGAGCTAGCTCAGTCCTGATCTGGTTCCACTTATCTCTTTGGGTGTGTCTATCCTTTGGTTTAGCTTCTCAAGGATGAGGTTCTTTGATGTACCCCAGAGAACTGCTGGAGTGACCTGGGCCCATAACAATAATAAAATTATAATTTTTACGTTCTACACGACACCCTTAATTTCATGTGCATTGGTGTTCCCTCAACCAATATAGATTGCAGCTCTTCTATAATTTAACTGATTGGTTATCATGAATTGCTATGAATAGTTTTATAAAATACCTGTTATTATGAATAATAAAAAAGTTATTATTTTTATCAACCTCCTGGTGATTCTCTACACTCAACTAAAAGGGTCCTTATGGGGTAGACACATATAGTTCTAAACCAAAATTCCAGTTGAATTCGATCTGAATTTATACTGTGCTCTCATAACCTTCAAGAATTCAGAATCACTTCCATAAGTGATTACAAATCAGCTTAGGAAACTAGTGGAAAAAAGTAATCAAAATAAATGAATTATTTTTAAAGGATTTGTTAAATATTTGCTATATACCAAGAATTTAGCCATGGGGATTCAAATAGAAAAAAAGTGAGCAGGAATTTTAGTACATCTACATGAAACTCATTTATTTAAAACAAAACCAAATAAAAACCTCTAATTGCTATCTCCTCTGATTCTTGCTCATCCTCTAGACTATAGGGCAATCTGTGACTTTAACATCACAATACTTTCTTGGATCAGGCAATGTGATGTGTGTGAGAGAGAAGAGGGGGGAGAGAGGGAGGGAGACAGAGAGGGAGAGGGGGGGAAAGGGAGAGAGAAAAGGAGAGGGCAAAGGAAAGGGGGAAGAAGAGGGAGAGACAAAGAGAGGGACAGAGAGACAGAAAGCGAGGGTTAGAGAGATAGAGTCAGAGAAAGATGTGAGTATGTACACACATACATATACACAGACAGAGAGACAAAGAAAGTCCATGGTGTATGTTTGAATTGTTTTAAATGCAACTGTGAGTGATTATATAAATTAGAAAATTAGATAAAATATCAGATGAATTATTAATAAAATTATAATGATAATAGAGGAGTGTGTATTATATAAAATATGAACCAAGCACACAGTTGTTTAAAATGGCCTGTTTTATAACAAAACTGTTATGGGCCCAGAGCACCCCAGAAGTTCTCTGGGGTACATCAAAGAGCCTTCTCCTTGAGAAACTAAACCAAAGGACAGACACATCTAAAGAGATATATGGAACCGGATCACAACAGAGCTAGTTTAGGGACCACCACCCTTCAATTCAGTCTCCCTCACCCCTGGGGAGATAAAATTAGGTGTGGTTGCTGCCTTTGTGGCCTGAGGAGCAGAGAGATGTCTTGAGAGATCAGCAGCCACCCCTCACCCAACTTCTCCAGCCACCACCACTGGAGGATGGTCCTCCTTCAAGAGGGGAACTTTCCACAGTCAGAAGATCACTTTGTCAGACCACAATCAGTCCTCTATAAAAGTATCTGCCTGTCTCCTGCTTGAGGAGATTGGTATCTCACAGCCATGCTCTGTGCCATGCCTTCTCCCCATGAGAAGAAGTCCAAGGATTTCTCTCTTGGTTTCCCTTCCCCAGCCCCTAAATAAACTATTATCTTATTCTATTGGTTTTGTCTGCAAGAGGATATAATTCTTTAAAGAGGAATTCCTAAGGACCCCAAACCCCTAGTACCCCAAACCCCCTACCCTATTTTGACCATGACAAAACCAATGCAACCAAGATTATAAGTGTGAAAAAATGGGGGAGGGCTTGACTCCTCTCACTACTGGCAGGCAACAGCTAGTTTGAGAATATACCTACAGGTGATTACTGTGTATTCAGATTGAGAAATCTTCCTCTCTGGGAAAGTTGATTCAGTTTGAGAATAGAAGCAGATACTCAACTGCTAATATCCACAAATAAGGGTTAATTCAAATAGAGAAGAACTTCCCACAGGAAGTTCCCTAAAGGAAAATCAATGCAGAGGGGTGGGAATGCTGCATTTGATTGATTAGCCAGTTCCTGTGCATAGATTGTAACCCTAGGGGGAGAGCCAATTGCCATTAGGGTTAGGAAGAGATAAAAAGGCCTTTGAGCCTCCATTTTGTTGTTCACCCCACTAGGGGGTGGCCTGTTCTCACAAGAATGACAATAAATGAGCCTTTGACACATCAGCAATGTTGAGTTCCAGAAGTTATTGGAGTGATATTTCTTATAGTAAGGAAAGCAGAAATCTTGGAAAGATTTTCTGAAACAAGTATCTCTAATAAAGACCTCATTTCTCAAATATATAAAGAACTGAGTCAAATTTATAACAATACAAGTCATTCCCCAATTGCTAAATGGTCAAAGAATAGGAAATTAGGTTTCAGACAAAGAAATCAAAACTATCTATAGTAATGTGAAAAAATACTCTAAATCACTACTGATCAGAGAAATGCAAATTAAAACAACTTTGAGGTATCACCTCACACCTATCAGAATGGCAAATATAACAAAAAAGGAAAATGTCAGACAAGTGAGTCTTGGGGAAACAGCCATAGAAAGGAAATAGCCCTTAAGTTTGAGGAAGTTATATGCTACCAGGCTTCAGTAACAGGTATTTGGATAAGCAAATACCAAGTAATTGGTATGGGGAGTACTAACAAAATGGGGGAACAACAGCTATAAAAAAAGCCTCTTTTCTTTTTCTTTTTTTTTTTTTTTGTGTGAGGCAATTGGAGTTAAGTGAGGTCATATTTGAACTCAGGTCCTCCTGAATCCAGGTACTCTATCCACTGTGCCACCTAGCTGCCCCAAAAAGCTTCATAAGCAAAATCTTGAAAAGTGCTATAGACTCTAAAAAGCAGAAAGGAATATGTATTTGTTAAGTTTTTACGGTCTCCCAGGCACTGTTCTAAAAACTTAAAAAAATGACTCATTTGATCCTCACAACAACCCTGGTAGGTAGGTATGATTATGGACCCCCCTCCCATTTTACAGTTAAGGAAACTGAACCAGGCAGGGATTGAATGACTTACCCAGAGTTATACAGAAAATGTCTGAGCCCAGATTTGAACTTATATCTTCCTGATTTCAGCCCTAGGGTTCTTATTCATTGTACCCCTTAGCTGCCTACTATCTATGATCAAACCATAGGGTTTATAGGAAGTATACAGACCAGTATTGAAACTATTATATATGTAGAAAGGATATAGGACATATTCACGGAACATATCATTGCTATCCTGGCTCTTCACTTTGGGCAGGTTAAGGGAAGTGAAGCAATATATGTTAAGAGCTGAATCCCAGGCAAAGAGTTGAAGTAAGGAAATTGATTTTCTTCTGGATGAACCACAACTATTAGAGCATTTTATAATGAGTCAGAATAAGGTGCTGAGTTTTATAGATGATTCTTAGTGAACCCCAGATGTTTTTTGATACTCTAATCACAAACAAGTTGCATAAGCCTAACTGTAGGGGTTAAGAGAATTTCTTTGATCTAAGGGTGCATAATCGTGGCTATCTGTCAATCATTCTAGCTGTTTTGAATTCCTGTTTCTCCTCCTCTTTCTTTTATTCCTTTTTTTCTGGATATAACTAGACTGATTTGGGGAATATTAAACAATAATCATTAATTTTTGTATTTGTGTCTAGTGGAACACAAGGCACAAAGTGGGTGCTTAATAAATGCTTGTTAATTGATTGATTGCCTGATGGGCCAGAGATCTTTCTTATCTTGACTATAAATCAAATGTAAACAGAAACAAAAGTTCTTGTGGGGGTGTGGGGTGGAGGTGTAAAGTTTGAGGGGAGAGAAGATAGGGAAGTTCTCATTGTTCTATATAAGTTTTCCTTTTGCTGCGTTGCTTGATATTTTACCAAGTAGTTAACTATCTAAAAATATATCCATTAATTCATGTGACATAGCTGGGGAATTATCCCCATTTTAGAGAATAAAAAAAAACCCCACACTGAGGCTCTGAGAAGATAAATAACCTTTCTATGTCACACAGCTTGCAAATGACAGAATCTCTACTAGAACTCATTTAATATGACTTCAGATTAAGAGTATTTTTCAGTGTTCTTCATTAGTTATTAATTACTATCTAGTTCAATGAACCTAGTAGTTGCTCAGTAACTACACAATTATTGATTATATGTCCAAAGAATATACACCAATCCAGGGAAGATCAAATTTGAACTTTTTATCAAGTTGTGATTATGTCTATAGGCCCTGTGGCTTCTACCTGGAATGAATACTAAGTTATATTCAGTTTTATGCTTAGGGCTAAATATAACTTCCTTCTTTCTAAGCTATTCATATTGATTGAAAGAGAAGGGTTAAACAAATTTTGCAGTAAATGGTTGTTAATTTATGGAATTCTGTAACTCAAGGAAACCTTTAAAAAAGGCTTTATCATTATGGCATATGTGTTCTTCCTCTCAGGGAATATCTCAGAAGTAATGGAAACAGTATGTTCATTCACTAATAAGAATGAGTTTGAATTAAGCATTTTACCCTAACACAAAAACCTGCAGGTTAGTTGACATAAACATATTGCTTTGGCTTGCTTACTGCATACAATATGACACAAATTTACTTTTCAAATGCCTTTTTTTTTGCAATCACAACAAACATATTTCTGCATTAGTCATATTGTGACAGAATAGTCAGAGCACAAGGGAAAAACATCAAAAAAGAAAAAAAAAACAGCCGAAACGTAGAGACAGTATGGTTCAATCTGCATTCATAAGCCACAGTTCTTTTTTTCTGGAAGTTGAGAACATTTTCCATTATGAAGCTATTTGAAATTGTTTTGGACCACTGCATTGTTAAAAAGAGCCAAGTCTATCACCATTGTTCATCACACAATGTTGCTGTTACTGTATATAACTTTCTTCTGGTTCTGCTCCTCCCAGTCGGCATCAGTTCCTGTAAGTCCATCCAGGCCTCTCTGAACTCCTCCCGCTCATCATTACTTTTCACATTGATTTTTTTAAAAACTTTGTGTTCTAAATTTTCTTCTTCCCTCCTTATGAAATCCAACAATTCAATATAAGTCATCCATGTACACTTATGCAAAACGTCTTCTCATTAGTCAGGTTGTGAAAGAAAACAGACAAAATATCCTTAGAAAGAGGAGCTAAGAAATAAAATTATACTTCAATCTGCATTCAGATACCATCAGTTCTATCTCTGTTGATGGTTTGCATTTTTCATACTTTCTTCTGATAGCATCCTGCTCGTCATTTCTTTCACAGTTACTATTATTAACTGTATTACCCTCCATTTTAATCCCTCCCCTTGATATTTACTCTATTTTCTATCTTCCTTCACCCTATCCCTCCTAGAAAGTGCTTTGCTTTTTACTGCCCCCTCTCCCAATCTGCTGTTCCTTCCATTGCCTCTCCCCCCACCCCCACCCCCCACCCCCGCCCTTATCCCCTTCCTCTCCCACTTTCCCATAGGGCAAGATATATTACTATGCCCTCTTGAGTGTGTATGATATTCCCTCTTTCAGCCAATTCTGATGAGAGTTAGGCTCACTCACTCCCCTGCTCCTTCTTCATCTTCCCCTCTACTGCATAAGCGTTTTCTTATTTCTTTTATGTGAACTCTTTTTCCCCAATTTGCCTCTTCCTTTCCCTTTCTTCCAGTCCATTCCTCTTACCCCTTAACTTTATTTTGAAGATGTCATCATGGGTCAGCTAGGTGACACAGTGGACAAAGCACCAACCCTGTACCCATGAGACCCTGAGCCCAAATCTGGCCCCAGACATGTGCCACCCCACCCTGCCTGCTCCACAAAAAAACAAGGATAAACCAAGAACAAATGCTTACAGATATCTTCCCTTCATATTAAATTCACACCTGTGACCTCTTAGTATATTACTTTCAGCTGCCCTAATACTCATAAATTTCTTATGAGTTAGGAGTATTATCTTTGTAGGAATATAAACAGTTAAATATTTTAATATCCCTCATGATTTATTTTTCCTTCTTACCTTTTTTATGCTTCTCTGGGTCTTGTATTTGAAAGTCAAATTTTCTATTTAGTTCAGGTCTTTTCATCACAAATCCCTGATGGTCCTCTTTTGCCCTCTGGAATATCATATTCCATGCCCTCTGTTCCTTTAATGTATATGCTGCTAGATCTTGTTTTATCCTTACTGTAGCTCCACAGTATTTGAATTCTTTTTTTCTAGCTGCTTGCAATATTTTCTCCTTGACCTGGGATCTCTGGAATTTGGCTATCATATACTTGGAGGTTCCTTTTTTGATCTCTTTCTGGAGGTGATCAGTGTATTCTTTCAATTTCTATTTTACCTTCTGCTTCTAAAATATAAGGGCAATTTTTCCTTACAATTTCTTGGAAGATGATGTCTAGGTTCTTATTTTGGTTATGGTTTTCAGGTAGTCCAATGATTTTCAAATTCTCTCTCCTGGATCTATTTTCCAGGTCAGCTCTTTTTCCAAGGAGATATTTTGCATTGCCCTCTATTTTTTATTCATTTTTATTTGCTTTACTACATCTTGGTTTCTCATAAAGTCACTAGCTTCCATTTTTTCAATCCTTATTCTTAGGCAATTATTTTCTTGAGAGAGCTTTTCTATCTCCTTTCTCATTTGGTTTTTCAAACTGTTGACTTTTTTCTCAGGACTTTCCTGCATTGCTCTCATTTCTCTTTCCATTATTTCCTCCATCTCTCTAAATCTTCCTTTTATCTCTCCTAATTTCTCTTCAAAGTACCTTTTGAGCACTTCCATGGCCCGAGAAAAATTCATATTTTTTTTTTGGAAGCTTTGGATGTTGGAGCTTTGACTTTGTTATCATCTTCTTCCGAGGGTGTATTCTGGTCTACCCTTCCCCTGAAAAGTTTTCGAAAGTTTGCTGCTTTGTCTGCCTGCTCATCTTGGCCACCTATTTCTTAGATTTTTAATCCTTCTTAAAGTGTAGTGCTGCTTCCAGGACATACCGTTCCAAACTACAGTGTAGCACAGGGGGTGATTTTGCTTCTTCTCAGCCTGCCTGGCCTGTGAGTAACCACAACCACTTTCTCTTTGACCCAGGAAACAGAAGTCTGATAGAAATCTGATTTTCTATGGTCAGGAGCTTGGTGTGCCTGTGACCCTCCCCCACTGGGTCCTCACCACTCAATTCAGCCCACTGGTTCAGAACCAGAGTGCTTTTCTCCAATGCCAGCAGAGACTGCTGCCACTTCACCCTGGCCTACCACCAGACCCCTTGTTGGTCTGCAAGCTGATATCTCAGAAGAAGCTGCTTTCACTGAAAACCCTGAGGCACTGGAAGCACTATATGTTCCTGGCTGGGTCTCAGAGCCAATCATTAGGTGATCACAATTGCCATCTTTTGCTGAATAATAGTCTCACTCTATTCTTCTGTACATTAGGCTGCTCTGTTGTTTTTGGTTCTGTTTTATTGGTTTTTTTTAAACGGCATTATTTGGGAGTGAGTGGCTGGGTTTATCTGGAGATTGTGGGAGTCACAGCCTCTCCTCTGCCATCTTGGCTCCACTCAAATGCTCCTTGAGTAAATATATTTCTAGTGGAAAATATTTTATCTAGTGGACTGCTCAAGGAAATACTTTATTTCTAAGGTGGGAAGAACTTCAAGTGACCAAAGAAATAAACCTGTAATAAATATACATACTAGGGAAGCTCTACAAAACAGTAGCATATAGAAGAAAATCAGACCTTATTATATTGTGTTTATAAATAAATAACACAAGGAGAGTATTAATATATTTATGTAATTGAAATTTCAAATTTGCAGGGGAATTTGAAAGAAAGAAAAATTTGACTGAACATCCATCTTTATGTTTGGAAAGGTATAGGTCCTTGAGAGTAAGTAGAACTAAATGGAAAGGGGAGGAAAATGCAGAATATGGGATTAGACCAAATTATCTTTTGCTAGTATAGAAAATTAAATCTAGTTTAATCTTCCTGTCTCCTAAAAATTAATAAACAGATCAGAAAATTAATCTTACAATTTGTTTCCATACCAGTCCTCCTACCAAAACAAAAACAAAAACCAGATCAGAGAGCATGGATAAAAATTACATCAGAGAACATAATGTCTCCTACAGGATAAACCAGATCAGAGACGGACAGAAAAAACTTAATACCAATTTAATTTTGTCCCAAGAAGAAAGAACCATGATCATGTGGAGATCTCCCTCCTAAGAAGGGAGATCAAAGACTCCCTCTTTCTGAGGGTATATAAGATTTGTTTGTTCACTGGTTACAGGGTGTTATCAGTTTCATTAGCATGATACAAATCAACTTATAAGCAAATACTATGACAGGAATAGACATCAGATAAAAATATAAAGCCATAAGAGCAAAGTTTGGATTAGATTTATCTGGAAAAGAGGAATGGAGAGAGTAGAACATATCAGTACATATTCTATGAAAAAACATAAGATTACCCAGTTCCAATCTTCAGACAGCTTAGTTTCTCACACTCCACCAGAAGCAGATTAATTTTAACCAAGTCCTACCCAGCACAGCAGGTTCCAGGTCTGGGCTTCCCAGGTCACTTCAGTGATCACATCTGAAATTCCAATACAATTCAGAGAAAGCCACAGTATTTCCAAAACTATATTACTAGTGTGGCAAAGGAATTGGGAAGTCACTCTAGGGATAAAGTGAAGCAATGGAGGAAATAACAGATGTCATTCCGAATGAATGAGTTCCAATCAGTTTCTGCCTCTGCTCTTCTTTTATAACCCCAAAGGAATATAGCATGTTCCCACTTTCAGTCTACTTATTCTGATGTCTCTGTAATGCTTTTCAACACATAATCTAAGAGTTCCACTAGCAGAGAGGCAATCTGGAGGAAATAATAATGGTAATATGCATGAATGTTATTAATTAATTTTAATTGTCATTGATTCCTCAATAGGAATAAGAATATGTTTGTTTACATTGCATAGTAACAAGCAATGAGAAGTAGAAAAAGACATTGGATAATTGTGGACAAGGCATTAGACTTAAGAATCAGGAAGGCTTGGGTTCAATTCCTTCTTTAGATTCTTTGATAGAGTACTAGACTCCAGTTAAGGAAGATCTGAATTCAAATTCAATTTCAGATACTTATGAGCTTTGTAACTCTGAGAAAATCTTTTAACCTTTGTCTGCTTCAGTTCCCTCATTTCTCAAATGTTGATAATAATGGCACCTATCACCCAATCTTCTTGTATAAAAAAAAAAGAGATAATTTTTATAAAATACTTGGCAAATCTTAAAGGACTATATAAATGCTAGCTATTATTACCAGCATAACTACCATTACTTACTACTTACTACTACTTACCACTACTACTACTTAACTACTTACTACTACCACCACCACCACCACCACCACCATGACTACTATTACGAATACCAGTGTGACCTGGACAAATCACTTAACTCTGTGCTTCAGTTTTGTCATCTGTAAAATGAAGGAATTTGCCTTCATGGCCTTTAACATCACTTATAACTTTAAATTTGTGATCTTTTGAAAGGACATAATAGTCCTCTGTGTCTCAGTGGGTAAAGATAGTAACCTGGAATGGTAAGTAAAGATGTAACCTGAGAAAGACAGAAGAATCAAATATTAGTTTCCCTGACATCACAATTTCACCCTAAGACTAGTCCTAATCATCAGGGTACATGTGTGCATTCCTACATTATAGGGGTAATGTTGGGGGAACTTGTGGCCTGGATCAGGGGGCCAGATTACCCAAAGAATTGGAGGCTCATCGCCAATCTTGTTAAATAAAAAGAGATTTATTAGTTGAGAGGAATAATGGCCAGGAACAAATCACCATGGTGACTGTCCCACTGGAGTGTGAGGGCCAAAATTTGATATACTGAGTGTTATTTGGGGGACTCGCCTTAATATTAGGGTCCTGGAAATATGAGGGACCTTTAATGTTTAACCTTCCTCTCTGAATAGCCCTTTTTATATATTTCTCCTAGGCCAATAAGAAATGAACCTCTAAGCTTTAGTTTACAAAAGGATCAGATTTTATTACTCGGGAATTAATTAAACAACAAAGGTAAAACTAATAAAAATCAAAGATAAGCAAATAAGATTATTTATCTGTATTTCTATTTTCCTAACTCTAAGCTTAACCCAGATGCTTTCCAATTTAGCTAGTTCAAAGGAATTTAGGGTTTTCTGTAAGTAACTCACTGAACCTGAAAGTTTACAGTTGCTGACCAGAGATAGCTATTGTCTCAGACAGAGCATGAACACAAGCCAAGTACCACCACCCCAAAGGCCCAAGCAGAAAGAGCTCGCATGAGTTCGTGTACCAGAAGTAGCCCACCTCCCTTCAAAAACTGCCTTTGCAACCTCCAGGTGGGCCAGGTGTGGCCCCTCCCAAATGAGTTAGCTAAAAATGGGAATATTAATCTTTACCACAAATAATTTTTACCACAGGAGCAAGAGAAGACCTGGTCTTTTCTATCTTTACAAAACAAAGGAAGGGGAAGGAATTACAAAGCAAGAAGAAATGCAAAACCTGGGACCAGATAACTAAGTGGGTATCTTTGAGAATATGAAGCCTCCATCCATATCCTGCATATTATTTTTTGGACCTTAGTATTTCTTATCAGTGGAAACAGAGTTGTTTTTCCCTTTGGCATAGGGGGTTGGAATCTTTTGGATTTCTTGTGTTCCTACTACAGTATTTCTCCAAATCCAGGTAAATAAGACATGTTTTGCAGAATTCCTGCAATTTAATTTAACAATGCTACATTCTCCTTCATGCATGCCCTTATCTTCTATTTAATTGTATTTTTTTTCTCTTAAGCTATGTTTGTCAATATTTATCACTTCTGATAGAAATTAATCACAAAAAGGCTATAGGGGTTCTCTCTCCTTCTAGAAACTTGCTTCACCCCTGAAAGATAGCTTAATGCTCCCTCAATATATTACCATACATGGAATTCACACTTCTAATATCATTTGAAAAAAATAAATAAATACTGTGTCAGGAAAAAAAAATATTTGCTCAGATGGCCAAGTGAGTAAAATATTTATTTCTATGAGGGGAGGAACAGCAGGCAGAAAGAAGACATACAGCAGTAATAAAAGGTGCTTCCAGTGAAAGGCTTCCGTCTAATCAGCATAAATGTCGCCACAAACAGAATAAATTTTGTATAGAAATAAGTACTAGGAGAAATGTGTTAATATATATAACTGAGAATCATGAACCTCAACAACTGTGCTGACTGAAATTCCTGTACATCTGCATATTTTGATTTTCAATGGGAAAACATCTGGTTTCACAGCTGGGAGAGATTCCAGCTAGGAAAGACAGGAAAGGTGTTTTAGAGATGGAGATAAGATACTCCATCTCCTGACTCCTGGCACTTTTACTGACTGTTTCCCCTGCATAGAACTCTCCCTCCTCACCTCTGCCTTCTGGGTTCCTACAAGTCTCAGATAAAGTCCAATTTTCAAGTCCCATTTTCTGTCAGAAGCCTTTTCCAGTCCTCTTTAATCTTAGTGCTTTCCTTCTTTTGATTATTTCAGAGTTAGCCTGTCAGTAGCTCCTTTGTTCATAGTTGTTTGTAAATGTTGTCTCCCCCCATAAAACTCTGAGCTCCTTGATGGTAATGTCATGGGGGAAATGGGGTATGGGGTTTGGGATAGGGGTTAAGAGTTTGGGGTCCTTAGGAATTCCTCTTTAAAGAATTACACCCTCTTGCACACAAAAGCCTTTAGAATAAGATGGTTTATTTTGGGGCTGAGGAAGGGAAAGGGAAGGGAAGGGAAACCATGAAAGAAATGCTTAAACTTTGCATGGGCAGAAAGGCATGGCACAGAGAGAGTGGTTCTGAGATACCAATCTCCTTGAGCAGGAGACAGGCAGGTACTTTTATAGAGGACAGATGGGGATGACCATCTGACTGTGGAAAGTTCCTTTACTGAGGGAGGACCATCCCCCACTGGTGGTGGCTGGAGGAATTGGGTGAGGGGTGGCTGCAAATCTCTCAAGCCATCTCAGGACACAAAGGAAGCAGCCACACCTAATTTTATTGCCCCAGGGTTGAAGGAGACTAGAATGAAGGGTGGGGGTCCTGGAGCTAGCTCAGTCTGATCTGGTTCCACTTATCTCTCTAGGTGAGTCTGTCCTCTGGTTTAGTTTCTCAAAGAGAAGGTTCTTTGATGTGTCCCAGAGAACTTCTGGGGTGCCCTGGGGCTGTAACAGTAAGCATTTTTATTTGTTTATTTGGCTTTTTTTTTTTTTTAATTCTCAGTTCCTAGCACAGTGCCTAGTAGTAGGTAATTAATAAGTACTTGTTGACTGACTTAATAACTGTCTGGAAGGATATTTTCAGGACCTTCAATCCAGGTCAGTGCTTCCAAATAGAAATGGGGAACAGATTTAACCATCAGGCAGTATAATTAGTGCGGTACAAAAAGTTGTAGACCTAGAGTGCCAGGAAATACCTGTATGTTAATTCTCTCTTTCATAACTACTAGCCATGTAATCATAGGCATCTTTGTTTATTTTATCTCTCTGAGCCTCATTTTAAAAGTAAAGTGCTAGGGCAGCTAGATGGTACAGTGGGTAGAGCACCAGCCCTGGATTCAGGAGGACATGAGTTCAAATCCGGCCACAGACACTTAACATTTACTAGCTGTGTGACCCTGGGCAAGTCACTTAACCCCAAATGCCTCACCAAAAATGAAACAAACAAACAAAAGTAAAGGGGAAAAATCTATAGTATTTATACTCATATTTCTTGAAGGGCCATTGTAATTATGAAGGTAGCTCTTACAAACCTTAAACAGGGATACTTATGTCAACTGTTACTATTCAGTGCTTTGGGTAGTGCTGACCAGAAATATGCATACTTCCAACTAGACACCTTAGTTAATCTTATAATTTAGGAAAAATAAAAAGTGGAGTTCAGATAATTACAGCTGGACATAACTTGCCTCATACTAAAATTTCCTGAGTAAAATAACCCTAAAAGGCACTTAATTATATAGTAGTGTCAGGACAATGTAGGCAGTTATTTGGCATCATGCAGATATAGCTTGTATTTGTGTTATTCATAGGTCTCTGAGAGTCAGTACAGTGTCAGAGAGGCCAATTCTCAGGTGCAATGCCCATGTTTTCTAATTAATTTCACACAGAGAGACGCCTCCCATTCTGGCCAGAAATCATATGCCCTGGTCCTACTTAGTAGTGTTTCCAAAACAAAAACAAAAAACAAAAAAATAAACAAAAACAAAAAACATCTTTGGCCAACTAAGTACCTAATTTTTGATGATCTAGGAAATGGAAACTCTACTAATCAAATCCAGTTGTGACTCCACTAGTCAAATCCAATGAATCCAATGAAAGGTAAACTCCACTATTTTACTTCCCCTACTAAGAGAAAAAAAATTATTCCAAGTAAATACTTATTGATGATCTTTAGTTCTTGAGCTCCTCTTCTAACCTATGTTCTTCAGTGAGGAAGAGATAAGAAAAGAAGAACACAAATTAAAAGACAAATAGTTGTTGAAGTTCTACTACATGGAGAAGAAACCAAGCATACTGAAAAAGGTATTAGACTTGGATTTAGAAAAAGTGGATTCAGAAAATAACACCATAGGAAAATGCCGGAGCAGCAAAACTCAGAGAAGAATGTGCTGAAATCATCTTCTAAACAAGAACAGCTTGGAAGGTCAGAAGGAGGGAGATGCTGTGCTAATACAGGAGTTGAGCCCACCCCCACAGTCACCCTGACACAGATCCAGTCCCAGGAAGGCCTCACCAGAGAACGAGACCCCCCAGAGCCTCTGAATCAGCTGAAGTGCCAGTGTTGTCTGGAACTGAGCTCAGAGTCTGGTAAGTGGGCTGAGCCCTGGGCAGGGGGAGACTACAGGGGTCTATACTGGTGCTAAGGCAGAACTTGGATTTTACTCACCCCTGCTGAGAAACAGGAGGTAGGCTTGAGTAGCAGTGGCCCAGGTGGGGGAGGGGCACAGGCACCTCAGAGCTAACAACCATAACACACACAGCTGGTTGATTAGCAAGTTGGTCTGGGGTCATCTAAAGACCAGGGAACAGGCCAGGTGAGTGAAGAACCTGATTCTCCTTAAATCATACCACCTGGGACTTATTAAGCTTGGGATATTGTAGCCTGCAAACAGTGCCCCACTTTAAGGAGCTAATAGTCAAGTAAAATAAATCCAAGATGAGCAGAGAAAGGTGAGGACCATATAAAGTTTCTTCAGTGACAAGGAAGACCAAGGGGCACACCCAGAAGAAGATGTCAACATCAGGGCCCCTATATCTAAAACTTCAAAGAAAACTATGAATTGGTCTCAGTCCATAGAGGTGCTCACAAAGGACTTTGAAGATAAAGTTAGAGAGGTAGAGGAAAAAATGGAAAGAGAAATGAGGGAGATGCAGGAAAGACATGAGAAAAAAGTCAAAAGCTTGAAAAGTTAAATTGGCCAAATGGAAAAGGAGGTACAAAAGCTCTCTGATGAAAATAATTATCTAAGAATGAGGATTGAACAAATGGAAGCCAGTGACTTTATGAGAAAGCAAGACACAATAAAGCAAATCCAAATGAATAAAAAATAGAGGGCAATGTGAAATATTTTCTGGGAAAAACTGGTGACCTGGAAAATAGGTCCAGGAGAGATAATTTGAAAATTATTGGTCTACCTGAAAACCATGATCAAGGAAAGAGCTTAGACATCATCTTCCAAGATATTCTCAGGGAAAATTGCCCTAAAATTCAAGAAGAAGAAGCTAAAATAGAATTTGAAAGAATCCACCGATAACCTCCAGAAAGAGATCCCAAAAGGAAAATTCCTAGGAATATTATAGCCAAATTCCAGAGCTCTCAGGTCAAGGAGAAAATATTGCACACTGCCAAAAAGAAAGAATTCAAGTACTGTGGAACCCCAGTCAGGATAGCTCAAGATCTAGCAGCTTCTACATTAAAGGACGAGAGGGAATGGAATATGAAATTCCAAAGGGCAAACAAAATGGGATTATAACCATAAATTACCTACCCAGCAAAACTCAGCATAATATTTCAGCAGAAAAAATGGGACTTTAATGTAAAAGAAGACTTTCAGATATTTGTGATGAAAAGAACTGAACTGAATGACAAATTTGACTTTAAAATACAAGACCCTAGAGAACCATAAAAAATTGGGGCTGGGGGGCATACCTGGGGTCGTACAGTGGGTGACTGTCTTCTATCTGAGGCTGGGTTTTGGCTGGGATCCCCCTGGTTCCAGGGGTGATGCTTTGTCCACTGTGTCACTTAGCTAGGTGATGACATTTTTAGGGTTAAACTGAGGGGTGAGGGGAATGCACTGGGGGAGAGGGAAGGGCAGAGGTGAAATCCTACATGAAAGAAAAAGGAAAAGGCTTATGGAGTGGGGGAAGAGATGGGAGAGGAGCAGGGTAGTAAATGACCTTTACACTCATCAGAAAAGGCTCAAAGACCTTAAAATAATCAGAGCTGCCTCAAGGAGGGACTAACACACACACCCAACTGGGTGAAGTAATCTATTTAATCTGGGCAGTAAAGGAGCCTAACACTCATCAGAATTGGCTCAAAGACCTCAATATCATTAGAATTGGCTCAAGGAGGGAATAATGTACACACTCAATTGGGTGGAGTAATCTCTCTAACCCTGCAGGAAAATAGGAGGGGAAGGGGATAAAGAGAGAGGGTCAAAAGAAGGAAGGGCAGATTGGGGGAGGGGACAGACAGAAGCAAATCCCTTTTGAAGAGTGATAGGATGAAAGAAGATGGATAATAGAATAAATATCATGGGGAAGGGAATAGAATGGAAGGGCAACAGTTAACAATAGTAATCAGGAAAAAGAGAAAAGGGGGGAAAATTGTACAAAAAATATAGCAATTCTTGGTGGAGGCTAAGAATTGAGAATCAAGGGAATGTCCATCAATTGAGGAATGATGGAAAAAGCTGTGCTATATGATTGTAGTGGAATGGTCTTGTGCTACAGGAAATGACAAACAGGATGATCCCCCAAAAACCTGGAAAGACTAATGAACATCGATGTATAGTGAAGTGAGCAGAGCTGGGAGGACATTGTGAGTAGTGACAGCAGTACTGTTCAATGAGCAATTGTGAATGACTTAACTACTCTCAGCAGTGCAATGATCCAAGACAATCCCAAGGAACTAATGAGGAAGCTTACTATGCACCCCTATAGAAAGAACTGATAAAAAGAACCCCTGTGGATTATATATATATAACCTGGTTGTGATCTTGTGGAGGGGTGAGGAAAGGGAGGGAGGGAGAAAAATTTGGAACTCTAAATCTTATGAAAATGAATGTTAAAAACTACCCTTACATGCACCTGGAAAATAAAATAAATGTTTGTTGCTGAAAAAAAAAAGAAAAAAAAGAAAAAGTGGATTCAAATTAGGACTTTGATATTAATTTGTGACCTTAGGCTCATCACTTAGTTAGCCTATTCTTATCTATGAAATGCAGATAATATAAATAATACTTAACTGGAAGGGGATGGAAGTGAGGGGAATGGGCTGGGAAAAAATTGGACCAGGTCACATTGTAAAATTTTTCACATGATGATTTTTACTTTAGAAATTGACATTCATTAAAATCAGAACTTGATTTTTTCTTGCTTACTTAGACTTAAGAAAGTATTAATGACGCAGATTAAAATAAAATATGTGTATATAACTATACCCCAAAACTTCCCTCCACACCAGTCCAGTTGTTAAACATTTACCAGCACCTCCCAGTATTGTTCTCTATTTGCTGGAGCTCAGTTTTTGCAGTAGAAGACTCAGAGAATGAAATAATCACCATATTGGAGGCCAATTGACTGGAGCTTAACAAGAACAATAATAACCTTCATTTACATAGTGCTAAAGGTTTGTAAAGTACTTTACATCTATTATTAAATTTGATCCTCAAAACATCCCTACTTACAGAATCATTTTGAAAAAAAGTTTTTTTAAATTGAAAATATTATAAAATATGAGTTATTATTACACAAAGGAATTATAAGGATAGGCCTCTGATCTCAAGTAATTTGCAGGTTATCTGTGATTAAATACACACAATTAGAGGATGTGAATCCTCACTTGGAAGCAGGAGAGCTAGATTCAAAACCTCCTATGTCAGTTACTAACCCTGTTACCACAGGCAAATAATTTTGCTGCTCTAAGCCTCAGTTTCCTCAAATAAACATTATAACAAATATATTAAGGGCAAGTGGACAAGGTTCTTTGTAAGCTGAAAATAATTTTATAAGTGGAGGAAAATGGGGTATGGGGTTTGGGTTAGGGGTTAGGTTTCTTAGGAATTCCTTTTTAAAGAATCACACCCTCTTGCACACAAAAGCAATTAGGATAAGATGGTAGCTTATTTATGGGCAAGGGAAGAGAGGGGGGAAGAGGAAACCATGAAAGAAATCCTTGGACTTCTCATGGGGAGAGAGGTATGGAACAAAGCATGTGGCTCCGAGCTACCAATCTCCTCCAGCAGGAGGCTGGTAGGTACTTTTATAGAGGACTAATGGGGGGGGGGTGGAGTGGGGTGGTGGTGACCATTTGACTGTGAAAAGTTCCTTTAGTGAGGGAGGACCATCCCCCACTGTTAGTGACTAGAGGAATTGGGTGAGGGGTGGCTATGGATCTCTCAAGCCATCTCTCTCCTCAGGACACAAAGGCTGCAGCCACACCCAAATTTATCTCCCATGGGGTAAGGGAGATCAGAATGAAGGGTGGAAGTCCCAAAGCTAGCTAAGTCTGATCTGGTTCTGCTTATCTCTCTAGGGGTATTTGTCCTCTGGTTTAGTTTCTCAAGGGGAAGATTCCTTGAAGTGCCTCAGAGAACTTCTGGTGTATTCTGGGCCCCATGACAATTACTATTATGAATATCATATAATTAGTAATATATCAGTATTATTAAGTACTATTCTGAATCAATACTATTATTTGCAATAGGAGTTCAGAAAAGGGAGAGCTCTCTATTAGCCAAGGCATTTTGACTAGAATAGGGAAGTAGAGGAAATAAATTTAACTAGAAATATGAAGTGTAATTACAGAGGGTCTTGAAATATAAGTAAATAAGTTCAGACTTTATATTATAGGAAAAAAGAAAACACTATGGGTTCTTGAGGAGGTCAGAAAAGGTATTTAGGGATATTATTCTGGCAAAGCTATGCAGGACAGATTGGGAAAGAAATAGAATCAAGGTAGAGGTAGGGAAATCAGGAAGGATATCAACAAAGTAATCCAAATAATGAGAACTTTGTTGTTGTTTATCCTTCATTCTTGTTTTTTTTTTGTTTTTTGTTTTTTGTTTTTGTGGGGCAATGGGGGTTAAGTGACTTGCCCAGGGTCACACAGCTAGTAAGTGTCACCTAGCTGCCCCCTATCCTTCATTTTTGAAGAGGATCACAAAGTCATTCAGTCTTCAAATAGCAATTAAGGACTTTGACTAAATTTGTGAGTTTGGCACTGAAGCAAAGAGATGATCTGAAGAAAGAAGCAAATGGTCTTTTTGAGAGAATAAATATTTAATATAAAAGGAAGGGAAGACCCAAAAAGAATTTCAAAATTTCTTGTTTTGGTGATTGGGAGAATGGTGTCAAGACTAATGGAAAAGAGAATAAGTTGAAATGGAAACTGACTTGCAAAGGAAGGTAATGTACTTAGTCTGAAGTATGTTGACATTGTAGTCATCAGTTCCTGTTTATAAGATGCTTATAATCCTTCTGGGAGAAAAATACTTAGATCCATGAAGTAGTTAAAAATACAAGATAACATGATTAAATGCTTGTATGGGTACTGCTGATAATAAATGCCAAAAGATATTATGATTATGCTTCAGGGTCCAACCCAGAGGAACCTTTGGTGCCTTGAAGTATATACAATGTGTATCAATATCAATAGGTCTAAGCACCAGCTGAGAGTATTTGGACAACTGCTACAAGCAAATATGGGATTACCAAAATAGCTAATGGGAAATATATCTTCCTCAAAAGTGACTCCAATTGCAATCACATCTTGAAATAATAATAAAAAATTATAATTAGTTCAATCATTACCCAGGACTCCATGGACTGATTTGTTCTTGTTTGAAAATCTAATAGTGGTAGATGATAGGAAAACAAAAGAATCCTAATTAACTTCTTCATTTGAAATACTCCAGGAACAATTAAAATGTTAATATCACCCCCTAGGCTTCCTTTCCCTATAATCCCTTTGCTAATTTCTGTAGAAGAACGCAAAAGCAAGGGAAGGGAAGGAAGAAAACAAGATCCAAGATGGAAGTTATAACTAATTTCTTTTCTCTGCAAAAAAAATTCTGAAAGAAATCCTTATTAATTTTTCCCCCTTTTATTTATCTTCCTCCTTTTTGTATTACCCTTCTTAATTCTTTCCACTATTGAACTTGCTGGTTAACTTATCATTCCTAAAAATATCCTTTAAGGTCTTTAACAGAGAGCAAGATGCAAATAACAAGACCTGCCACCTCAATCTAAGTATCCATTTTTGTTGTCATTGTCTCTGTCTCTCAGTCTACCTCCATCTGTGTCTGTGTTAATCAGTCAGTAAACATTTAGTTTAAAACATGTAATTTTATCTATTTTTCAGATTTTAAGTGTTTTACTTTAAAAAATTTTAATAAGGCTGTTTGTTTGATTTTAAATAATAATATTTAATTCCTCCCCAATTACATATTAAAAACAATTCTTAACATTTTTTAAAGTTTTAACTTCCAAATTCTATTCCTCCCTTCCTTTCCTTCTTTCTCAGACAGTAAGCAGTATGATAGAGCTTAAACATGTGTAATAATGTAAAATGTTTTCATATTAGTCATTTTGTACAAGAAGTCACAAAGTTAAGGAAAGGAAAGGAAAAAGGAAAAAAGAAGGGAAGGCAAGGAAAGGGAAAGGAAAGGCAAAGAAGGAAAGGGGAGAGGAGAGAAGGGAAGGGTTATGGGGAAAATGTGGTAGGTTGTTGGGGTGTTGAGATTTCTTAGGAATTCCTCTTTAATGAATTACACCCTCTAACACACAAATCCAATAAGAATAAAATAATATTTTATTTGGGAGTGTTAATATAAATATATGGATCATCTGGATTTGATGTAGGTACCTCATTATCCAAAAGGAGTTTTATGAAACCCTGGATTAATAGGATCAATAGGAGCAAAATGTCTTTCAACTGAACTCCAAACTTAATCCAGATACTTAGCAGATAAAAGACCCTACCTAGTGACTTCTTTAGCTTCAAGATAGTAAGTCCCTATCTGATGGTAACATCTTGGTATCCTCATTCATGTCAAACCCTTTTTTGGAATCCTGTAGTCTTATCATGATGTTTCTGTATTTCCTCCATACTTGCTACAACTGAAATTGTTAAACTACTTTTTGCTTCTGGGTTGATTTCTGTATCATACTATTGAAACTGACAATGCCTGGTAATCAGTGGATTAAAAGCATATATACCTTCAGAAATGGGGAGTCCCCTGAGCTTCTCTCTTAGCAGGGAAGTCTCCATATGATCATGTGTTGCATTATGTGTCATGTTACCTTTCTTCATGTTATCTGTCTGAGTAGGAGGACAGGTATGGGTTTTTTTATGTCTGTCTCTGATTTGTAGGAGAAATTAAACATTTCTCTGATCTGGGTCATTGTAGGAGACAGGCAGATATGTCACATTCTCTTTCTAGTTAGTAGGAGATAAAATATTACAATTTCTCTGATCTGTTTATTAATTTGTAGGATAAATTAAACATTATTTCTCTGATCTATTTGTAGGAGGCAGGCAGATACAAAAGCTATATTTTAATATTCAACAAGGGCTAGAGAAAGGAAACCTTGAGAAAAGTCTCAAGGGGAGGTAGATCCAGAAACATGGTTCTCTGAAATATCTATCTCCTCAAGGAAGAGAAAGGCAAATACTTCTATAGAGGACAGATGGTAGAGGGATCTGATGGGGTGATCATCTGTGGAAAGTTCCCTCATGGGGGGGTGATCACCCAAGGATGGGACATCCCCCACTGGTGGTGGCTGGAGGAAGTTGGGTGAGAGGTGGCTCAGATCTCTTGAGCTATCTCTGTCCCCCTGGCCACACCTAATGGTCTTTTCTCCCCAAGGTGGGAGGGAGACAGGAATGAAGGGTGGTAGACCTGGAGTTGACTCATTCCTGATGAATTGGGTGCTGCTTATCTCTTTAGGTGTGTCTGTCCTTTGGTTTAGCTTTTCAAGAAGGTTCCCTGACTTCCCCCAGAAAACTGAGGAACCACAGGCCAATAAGAGGAAGGAAGGCAGGAAGGAGGGAAGGAAGGAAGGAAGGAAGGAAGGAAGGAAGGAAGGAAGGAAGGAAGGAAGGAAAAAGGGAGAGAGGAAGGGAAGAGAGAGAGTGAGAGAGCGAGTGAGAGAGCGAGAGAGAGAGCAAGAGAGAGAGAGAGAGAGAAAATGCTTCAGTGTGAATTCAGGTAATATCATTTGTTTCTCTGGAGGTGGATAGTACGTTTTATGGTGAGCCCTTTGGGATTGTCATGTGCCAGGTACTACAGTGTCTAAGAATTAGGGATACAAAAAACGACAAAAGACAATTTCTACTCTCAAGGAATTTACAGTCTAATAGGAGAGACAGCATACAAACAAATGTATACAAAGAAAGCAATATAACAACCTATATCAGACTGCTTTCTGTCTTGGGGATGAGGGAGTGAGAAAAAAATTTGGAACTAAAAATCCTGTGAAAACAAATGTTGAAAACTATCCTTATTTGTAATTCAAAAATAATAAAATACTTTAAAAAAGAGAATGATTTTAGGGATAGGCTCTATTAAAAATTAGCTTCTACATGAAGACTTTCTGGATTCCCACAACTGATGTTGCCTTCTCTCCCTTAAATTTACCATGAACTATATGTATTTTCTCCTTTAGCATTTAAAATCTTTGAGGGCAGAGGCTATTTGATTTTTTCTTTGTTTCCATAGCAGTTTGCTCAGTATCTGGCACAGAGTAGGTGCTTAATAAATATTTGATTATCATATTAGGGACAATCCTCTGGGGCAAAGTGAACTTCTGGTACTGTGTGTATATATACTGAGGTTTCTGAATCACTAGTATTTTCCTCCCCACTTCAAAAATCAGAAACCTGAATTTCCTTAAATCTTTTTTTTTTTTTGTAGGGCAATGAGGGTTAAGTGACTTTCCCAGGGTTGCACAGCTAGTAAGTGTCAAGTGTCTGAGGCCAGATTTGAACTCAAGTACTCCTGAATCCAAGGCCAGTGCTTTATCCACTGTACCACCTAGCTGCCCCCTTCCATAATTCTCAGTCAGAAACATTTACTAAACATAATAATATAATAATTTATCTACTCTCTTTCCCACTGATGCACACAATGTCTGAGGGAATGATAGGCATATACTTTTAGATTTTTTGGGGGGTAGTGCAATGAGGGTTAAGTGACTTGCCCAAGGTCACACAACTAGTAAGTGCCAAGTGTCTGAGGCCGGATTTGAACTCAGGTCCTCCTGAATTCAGGGCCGGTGCTTTATCCACTGAGCCACCTAGCTGTCTCCATATACTTTTAGATTTAAAAAAGAAAAGAAGATGCATTGGAGAGTACATCGCCCTGTGAAATTCACATTTATGGACTATGGACCAATATCTCCTTTGTTCCCCCTCAGGAACAGCATATGCAACAATTCACTGATAAACAGGGCTGTTTCAACCTTAGCTTCTCTGCTCTAAATTATTCTCTTCTGAGCATTGCTGCTTTTCTGGTGGGTAGTGCCACTTGTCCATTATTGCTTTGATCTGGAAGCTTCTCTTCTGTGCTACTAACATAATATTATACTCATTCATTAAAAGTGCAAATCCAACAACAACAACAAAAAGCTATATAAGGGATAAATAGAAAATAGTTAATAGAAGTGTGGCTTCAGAATTGAGTGATTGGGAAAGCTTTGTGTAGAATGTGAGATTTTGGATGGGACACAAAGAAAAGAGGAGGAAGGGAAAGGTGCATCAGTAATCAGAGTAGAGGAGGGAGCTCATTCCAGGCATGGGAGACAGCAAGAGAAAATACTCAGAGACAAGCATGGAGTAGCTTGTTTTTTGAATGACCAGGGGGCCAGCATCACTGGATCAGAGTATCTGTGGAGGAGTAAGGTCTTAGATAGTACTGGGAAGGTAGGAGGAGTCAGATAGGTTTTGATGACCTTTGAATGTCAAACAAGACATTTTGTATTTGATCCTAAGGACAATAGAAAGCCACTCAAGTTTATTGAGGGCATCCATGTGATGCAGTGAATAGAGTGCCAGACCTGGAGTCAGGAAGACTCCTCTTCACTTACTAGTTGTATGGCTCAAGGAAAATCACTTAACCTTGTTTGTCTCAGTTTCCTCATATGTCAAATGAGCCAAAGAAGGAAATGGTAAGCCATTCCAACATCTTTACCAAGAAAACCCCAACTGAATTCGTGAAGAGTTTTACAGGACTGAAAAATTCCTGCATAACAAGAGAGTTTTTTGAGGTGAGGGAGAGGGTAATACAATTGTACCTACACTTTAGGAATATCACTTTTTTTTGGCAGAATAGAGGATGTATTAGAATAGAGATAAACTTGAGGGAAGTAGACCCATCTGTCAATGACTGTTTCTTTCTCTCTGTGTCAAACAAATATATACAAAGCAAGGTATATGCAGGATGAATATAAAATATTAGTAAAAAGAAGGCACTGGGAAAGACTTCCTGTAGAAGATGAGATTATTGCTCTCAAAATAATTCAGGCATGACATGAGGGACCTGCAATAGAGTAGAGACAGTGTCAGAGGAGAGAAGGAGATCTATTGGAGAAATATTGGGAATATGAAATTAACAGATCTTTTCAACAGTGTGGATATGGGGCAGGGTGAGAGATAGAGAGGAATACAAGAGGAATCCTAGCTTGTGAGCACAAAGGACTGGTAAAATAGTGTAGCCCTCTATACTAATAGAAAATTTAGAACAGGGGAAGATTTATGGGGAAAGAAAATGAGTTCTCTTTTTTTGGACACATTTAGTTTAAGATGTCTACTGGACTTCCTGCTAGAGATGTCTGAAGGATCAATGAAAATGTGAAATTGGAGATCATCAGAGAGTTTTGGGCAGAATAGGTAGATCTGAGAGTCATAAATATAGAAATGACAATTAAATTCATGGGACCTGATAAAATCACCAAGTGAACTAGTATAGAGAAGAGAAGAGGGACCAGGAAAGAACCTTGTGGTTAGAATGGATGATCTGGAAGTATACCCAGCATGGGAGACAGAGAAGGAATGGTCAGATAGGTAGGAGGAAAACCAGGAAACAGTGGTGTTCCAAAAACCTAGAGAGAAGATAATATCAAGGAAGAGAGAGTTTTCATCAGTTTTAAAAACTTCAGAGAGGTCAAGAAAATTGAAGATAGAGAAAAGGCAATTGAATTTGGCAACTAAAAAATCATTAGTAACTTTGGAGAGAATAGTCTCAGTGGAGTAATAAAGTCAGAATACAGATTATAATGAGTTAAGAAGAGTAAGAGGAAAGAACATGGAGGCACCTATTATAGATGACATATTCAAGTTAACCTTACAAAGGGCAGAAGAGAAGTAGAATGACAGCAATGATGAAAGGATCAAGTGAAGATTTTTTTTTCAGTATAGGGGAGACAGGCATATTTGTAGGCAGTAGGAAATGAGTCAATAAGCAGGGAGAGATAGATAAAAGTGAAAGAGTGAGGATAATACAAGGGGCACTCTGTTAGAAGATTTGGGATTCAATGGAACCCTTTGAATGAGAAGAGAGGCTAGCTTTGGTAAGGAGTAAGACTACTTCATTATGTAAGATAGGAACAAAGGAAAAAGAGTTAGAAGGCATCTGAGTGATCAGAGATGAGGGAGTTCAGGGTGAGTGGTTTCAATTTTTTCTCTCAAATATGAGGTAAAGTTCTCATCTGATAGAATAGGGGGAGAGGGAGCTATAGGAAGTTTGAGGAGGGATGAAATGGGAACAGCCACTGTGAAAAGTGAGATAGTGAGTTAATAAGGCATGTATAGTAGGATTGCCTCTCAGGAGTGAGAGCCCAGTTGAGGTTATGTGACGTAAATTTGTAGTGGACACAGTCAGAATGGTTGTGTGATTTTCTTCACCTTCATTCAGTAGCACATGTATAGGAATAAAGAAAATGAATGGGGGAGTGTTCTAAGATTGAAGTTTGGTAGTATATAATTAATGATATGATAGGAGGGCTAGGGATCCAAGAGAGGTATATAGAGTAAAGTTAAATTGGTTCACCAGAGTGTCAAGTTGGGGAAAAGAGGAGAGAGTAACTAATGCAGAGAAGATGGCCTTAGATAGAATTGCAGATGCAATCAACAGATCTTTTCAACAGTGTAGATAAGGGGCAGGGTGATAGTGAGAGAGGAATACAAGAGGAATCCTAGCTTGTGAGCCTAAAGGACTGGGAAAATAGTATAGCCCTCTATACTAATAGGTCAAGGGAGTGAAGGTCATATTGTGGGTGAAGAGTAGGCTTTTATAAAGAAAGCAGAAGGAAAGGTGAAAATCTAATAGATTGTGGATGGATAAGGGGATTTCCAAATTGTTGAACTTAGAGTACATTTTTTTGGGTGATGGCAAGATCAAGGTGTAGGGGCCAAGTTTAATATGAGGAGAAATAATTGGGTGGCTCACCATAATATTGGGGTTCAGAAAATAATGAGGGACCTCTAGGTCCAAAGTTTCCTCCTTTCCAAACTGCATTTTTAAAATTATTTCTCCCAGGCCAATAAGAAAGGAGATTAACAGCCTCTTTTCCACAAACAAATCAGGTTTTATTAATGAGAATAAAATGTACAACAAAGGTGAATTTAATAAAGCTACTGACAAGGGAATAGGGGAAGAGAAAAATGGATAAGCTCCCTGGCTCTAGCAAAGACTGACTCAATCCCCAAACTTGCTTCCAGCTCAGCTAATTTGAAGAGCTAGCCTCATTTCTATTAACTCACCACCTGGGGTCCGTAATTTCTATGGGAGTCAGTCTGTGCAGCCCCTCTCCAGTCAGCTCTCAGAAGCTCACCAACGGGAAAGAGAGCTCCTCTCAGCTAGCCTTCTCTTTTCTACCTTTTCTCTCCCTCCCCCAAAAGGGAGGTCCTTCAAGCTTCAAGGCTGATATTGGTCCCCCTGCTGACATCAGCAGTACACATTACTCTTGGGGCAGGCCAGGTGTGGCCTATATCTAATCATCCCAAGTAGGTACTTAGTCGGTTTCTCAAACAATACTAAATCAGGTGGGACCCCTGGGTGTCTGCCAAATTCCATTATTTTATCACAAAGGGTATGAACACCTTTGCGTGTAGCTAAGGTTGGGTGGTAGAGTAGCTCATGGTAGGTGAGTAGGTTGGAGACCTATGTTGTTAGGGTATCTGAGGGAGAATCAACATGTATGTTGATGTTCCCTAGTATGAGGATAGGAGTTGTGGAGAAAAGAAAAATTATAAGGCAGATATCTTCATAGAGGAAGGAAGAGGAGGACCTAGAGGTTTATAGCCAATAGCCAGCAGGATTTTTATTGAATAGTATATATTAATAGAATGAATCTCAAAAGAATAGAGGATACTGAATAATGGAAGAAGGGGGAGAACCTAGAGGTTGGGTCAGGCAGGATAGGTAGATTTGAGAGTCATCAATATAGAGCAAGGAGTATTCCAACCCCCTTCCACTCAATAAGTGAGCCAAGGAGAATGAGTAAAGACGTGGCTATTATTGGAAAGGCTACCAGGGAGTCTATATTTTCTAGTGTGGTTTAGGAGGTAGGTGGGTGGGGACCAGGTTTGAGAAAGCTATTATATGGAAGGAGTGAGAAAGGACAGGTATTTTTTGTTTGTTTGTTTTGGGTTTTTTTTGTGAGGCAGTGAGGGTTAAGTGACTTGCCCAGGGTCACACAGCTAGTAAATCTCAAGTGTCTAAAGCCAGATTTGAACTCAGGTCTTTCTGAATCCAGGGCCAGTGCTTTTTCCACTGTGCCACCTAGCTGCCCTGAGAAAGGACAAGTTTTAAGACAAAGGGAAGTTTTCTATAAAGTAAGTATGCATCTGTCTGTCCCTTTCTATGTCTCTTTCTCTCTGACCCAGAAAATATGTTAATATCTTTAAATTCCTCCTATATTGCTACTTGTATGATCTTAAACACTTAAGTCACTTAACATCCCATCTTTGTTTCCTGATCTTCAAAATTAATCATACGATTCTATCATACCCTCAAATCCAACCCCCCTTCTCTTTCTCCCCCAGCTGCCTTTCTGAAATCACTTCCACAAGGAGACAGAACATTTTGGGGTGGGGTGGGATGGGAAATGACAGCTTGGTGGTGCAGTAGATAGATCTCTAACACTTGTCAGGAAGACAACTTCAAATTTGGTCTCAGACATATTAGCTGTGTGGTACAGGGCAAGTAATTTCACCTCTTTGCTTCAGTTTACTTATCCATAAAATGTGTATAATAGCAGACAATAATTGTAAAATAATTAACATGGCTTCTGGTACAAAGTAAGCTTTATATAAATATTAGGTATTATTATTTTCTTCCACAATCAGAGATCTTCCATATAAAAAAGTGCAAAAACTTATATCACCACCAAGGGATAAATAATTGGTAATATATTGTATCCTAAAAACAAAATGTGATGAAGTCAGTATGATTAAATCATAGGAACATAGATTTCAAGTTGGAAGGAAACTTAGAAGCTCTGTTGTCTAACCCCTTCATTTCACAGATCAAGAAACTGAAGACCAGAGAAGTGGAAAGAATTACCAGTGGTCACACAAGTAGTATGGAATAGAACTAGGATTTGAAACCAGGCTGTCTTGCTTCAAACAAAGAACTCTTTCCAGTACATCAAGGTGTCTATTTTTTTATGTGAGATAGTCTCTAAGCCCTTCACTATCCCATTCACCCTTTCATGGAACTTCTTTCATTTGGGCTTTTTAACCTGAGGTTTGTGACCTTTTTTCTTTGTTTAGTATTCTGATAACTTTATTCCAATATAATTGGGTTCCATTGTAACCCTATGCATTTTATTTTATTCATTGACAAATGTTATTTTGAGAAAGCGCTCATAGCTTAAGCTGTCAGCAATGAATAGAGAAAAACACAATACACATGTGCGTGCGCGTGCACAAACACACACACACACACACACACTCACACACATAAATAAGAGTCCCTGCTCTAGTTGATCCATTATAAACTTAATGCTATAAGGAGACTAACATCTTCTGGGACCTGAGCCAAGAGAGATTCACATTGTTGCTGTTTTTCTGGATCTCCTATCTCCTCCCATTCACTTTAACTTTGGTTTAACTCTTTCCATGTTCTTTCACTTATGTAAAAATCACTTTGTTCTCCACTCTTTTTGCCTTTAAAAATTAACACAAGATGACATGCTCAGGAACCAGAGGCAGACATTTGGTAACAAGAAAATCCCCCCTCCCTTTTTCACCTTATGGTACTTTCAAAGTCTACAGAAGAACATTCAATTGGATTTGCTGGAAGCCTCCCCCCATTGTCACTGAGGAAGCTGTTCACATTGAGAGGTGATGCCAGGAAGTTTAATTGGGCCATCCAGATATCACATATGTTCTTCAACATAATGAAAAGCCATTGGCCAACTAGTTATAAAGCTGGACTTAAGGTCAAAGAACAGAACCAGAAGACCTTTGACCTCTCTCTCCCCTGGTCAGTGTAAGTAAGTACAAAGATAAGGGAATCAAAGTAAGATACCAAATAGAATGTATTTTACACAGTTGATACACGGGATAACTGGGGCAGTGTTTTACATACCTCTCAATGTGTTCAGTCATGTTTAGGTACTGTGCATTTTTATTTTATTACACTTAATTTAGGAAATCCAATAGCCTGGAGGATAATATTTAAAGCCAGGCATGACAGGAAACTCCCAACAATTTAGCACTCCTGTAGGAGATCTGAAATGAAGCCAACATACAAAGCAGAAGCAGATGGGTGATTTTGCCTGAGTTGTGAGATAAAGTGTCACAGTTTAGAACTAAGTGCATTGCAATTGGTTTATTAATTTTGGTGCAAGGGCTGGGAAGCACTATCAGTTCTCTTACATCCCATCAAGCTGCTGCATGTGCAATGATGTTGTCCTACTCTACCCTTTCAACATATCAGATAAGCCAATGCTGCTCTCTGTAATCCTTTTTCTTTGCCATATCTCAAAATGGAAATGGTTTTTTTCCCCTTCTGTAAACTTCTTTATCTGCATGTGTTTCTGGAAGACCCCATTGAAACTTCCAATATTTGAAAAAGATTCTTAACTTTTCATGTAAGATGTTTAGTTATTTTTCTGCCATGTCTGACTCTTCATGACCACTTTGGGGGATTTCTTGTTAAGGATACTGGAGTATCTCTTCTTGTCATTTTCTCCTCCAGCTCATTTTATAGAAGAGGAAACTGGGGTAAGCCAGGTTAAGTGACTTACCCTGGGTCACATAACAAGTAAGTATTTGAAATTGTATTTAAACCCAGGAAGAAGAGTCTTCCTGACTCTGTGCCTAGAACTGCATTCATTGTACCACCTAGTTGCCCACATTTAAGATAAATTTTATTAATGCATTTTCTTTTTTCAATCACAGTCATTACCAGCTGGCCCTTGCTCCCAAAGACTTGTTCATTCAATAAGCCCTCCATTTTGACAAAATTCACATGAGCAAACCAAACTATATACTACCTACATGTGTTTTCAACTTTCCATATCTATAGGCTCCACCCCTATGGCAGGAGGTAATTCCTTATCTCTTTTTCAGCTGAATATTCATAATTATAGCTATTCAGTATTTGCCTTCATGAAAATAGTCACATTTACATTGCTGTATTCTTATTATATTGCCATACTCATAAGGACAGTTTTCAGTAAGGAATCTGTAAAAGTCATGTTAGAAGTACAATCTATAGAATATGGGCAATTTATAAGAATAAGCTTGAGAAAAAAAAATCTGATGAGAATTTTCAGTCACCTGATAGAAGCAGTAAAAATTTCTTAACATTTGGGATAAATTAAGAGGGTGATCTTTGAAAGTGCAATTTCTGTTTTCTGAAATATGAGGCTGAGATCAAGTCACCGTATTAGTAACACCAGGCAATGAATGATACCTTTTAGTTGTCTGGAGTTTTTAATCAATCTGTCAGCATTTATTTAGTGAGTACCTACTAAAAGCTAGTTACCACAGGAAATAAAAAAGAAAATCAGAACATTTCTGTTAGGGACCTTACTGTCTAGGTTGGGAAACAAGATATTTGTACATGAAAAGGTAATTAAGGGTATAAAGACCACGTGGGGTCCAACTGCATTGAGGGGAAATGGATAATAAATGCTAAAGAAATATGGAAGAGGAAGAAATCACCAATTGAAGGAAGGTTCACCATAATTTACAGCTGTCAGAGAAGCTTTCTTGGAGGAAGCGGAGAATGTAAAATGGTACTAGCTTTTCATGTGTATATAGAATTTTATGGCCACAAAATTAATTTCATATAGTATCTTATTTGAACCTCCCCCCAAAATCCTGTGAAGTAGGTAGGTTATATAAATAGGATTTTCCCTATTTACATATCCTTTGCAAATCTTAAAGTACTCTATAAATAATAACTTTTATTTTTGATATGAGGAAATGGAGGTTCAGAAAACTTAGCTTAAAAACCTAGTAATAAGACTAGGAAACAGATAAAAGTTTTGTTTTCTGTTTTTCAGTTTAATGGTCTTTCTACTATACAGAATTCCTTCTTTGGAATGAGAGGGGCACAATGTTTTATCATGAAAAAGCATGAGAAAACATGCCTGATCTACCACACCTCCATATTTGTATCAACCAATAAGAAAACAATATAACCTTAAAATTTAAGATAAAATTTGAGTGGCACAGACTTAAAGGGAGGTAGGAGCTTGATGAAGTCTTGTCCTCCATATATCTAAAATGTTTTTTCTTGTTTATAAGGGATACATTTATATTTCTTTCCTGTCTGGATGCCCTTCTTTCTTATTCCCCTCTACATATCTAAATCCCACAGATATTTCAAGGCCTAAGTCAACTCCAAGTTGAGTTCCTCTGCAAAGTTTCTTCTGATTCCAATCCTTTTTTTTTAAATCAAAATTCTGATTGATTAGTTCCTATTTTTATTTTCATTGTTTTCTTTGTATGTTTTATAACTTTCCAGTTAGGTTAGATGTTTCCTGTGGATAAGGAATATGGGAAAAACACTTTTCTTGTACTCCTTATGATACATAGTACAGGGTTAGATGGAATTGGGCTCCCATTTCAACAAAGAAAATTATTATGGGTATATTACACATAAGACTTTGTTCTAGATCACACACACACACACACACACACACACACACACACACACACACACACACACACACACACACACACACTAGCCCTTACCCTTAAGAAGCTTGCATTGTACTAGCCCTCCTTCATTTCAGATTATTCCTTAATGCACTCTGTTTTGAACAAATTGAGCTTTAAGCTGTTCCCCAGCCACAAGCTACTGTCTTCCACTTACATTTATTGTCTCAGACTGTTTTTTCACAGGTCATAGTCTCCCTCTTCATCTCTGCCTTCTCTTTCTCCAAGGCTTAATATAGGTCTCTCTCACCTTCCCATTCTATCAGGCTAGTGATATCTTGCTCTTCCCAATTCCCTAGTGCATTTGTCTGGGCTTCACTTTTGTACCATAAAACTCCATCATTTATCACACTCATCAGTGTGTACGTTGTACCCTTACCAGATCAACTGTAATCTTTCTAGGGCAAATACTTGATGTGTTTTTCTTTAATCTTCAGAGCCCAGCATCATATCTTGCCTTTAGTAGGTGCTTAACAAGTATATGTAAATGTAATGGTGCTTAGAAAATACTTAGATAATCAACTGATTGATCAAAACTATAAAGTCCATCTTTGAAAAAATAGATTTTGTACAAATACTTCCTTATTTATGTTTGGGCCCCCAATTAATCAAACTTTTTTTTACTGTTTCTTTTAAAAATTTCCTCCCAATGTTTACTGATTCTCATAGCAACAGGCATTCTTCTGATTCTGTGAATTTGTGAACTGATTGGAACGTTAGGGACCAATAACCAGAGGTCAGCTCCTTCTCTGGAATCTCAGCAGCCACCCTCTCCTCTCTGTCTGCTCCTGATGGCTGTAGGGGGTTCTTGAGAACACAGAGCCTATACAAACTGACACTGAGCAGTCATCGCTGGCTGTCATCTATGCTCTTAGCTTAGTCCTCTGCTGCCACCTGTGTGCTAGCTACATCTAGCACACTCTACTGAAAAAAAAAATGTCCTAGATATGTTTCCTCATACTAGGCTAGAGGGCAAGACAACTCTTGTCTACTGTGGGCCAAGGCACTAAAAAGAAGTAGAGACCTATACCCCAAAAAGCTCAAAGAAAAAGGAAGAAAAAAAGAGTCTCCTGTGCAAGATATTTAGAGAAACTCCTTTCAAAATGACAAAGGATTGTAAATTAAGTGGGGCATATGGTACAATCAGTTGGGGAATGGTTAAACAAAGTATCTTATATGGTTGTAATGGGATACTTTTGTGTTGCAAGAAGTAATGAAAGGGGTATAATATAATAGTGGCAGCAACAACAACAATGTTAAAATAACACTTTAAGGTTTACAAATTTCTTTATAAATATTAATTCATTTTAATCCTCACAACAACCCTGAAAGGTAGGTGCTATGGTAACATTCATTTTAGAGTTGAGGAAACGGAGTCACATAGAAATTACATGAATTGTCCAGGATCAGATTACAGAAATCTGAAGTGATGAAGGAAGCAGAACCAACAGAATAAATTTATATTATGATAGCATTGCTTTAAAATAAGCAAATTTTCAGAGTTCAGAGTTAAGAAATCTCATGATACAATGTTTAGCCATAACTCTAGAGGACCAGCTAAGAAGAATGCTACCAATTCCCTGATGGAGAAGTAAAGAATGAAATATACAGAATGAGCCACATTTTTGAATATGATCAAAATGGAAATTTGATTTACTTGACTAGGAAAATTTATTAAAAAATGTTTTGTTATTCTTTCTTTCTTTTTTAGTGGTAATGGGAATGGGAAGGGATATAATATATTTATTAATTGAAAAAAAAAAAGCAAAAAAACCAAAAACAACAAAGAAGGGAAGGACAACTTACCCTCTTCCAAGAGAAATATGTTTTATAAGAAGCTGAAAATAAAAGAAAAATCTAAAGTAGATTTTTAATCTTGGATCTATTACATGCTGACAGAATGGCTTTGGAAAAGTAATTTCCTTTCTAAGAAATTCACTTTTATTATTTATAAAATCGGAGACATGTGCTAAGATACCTTCTCTAAGATACCTTCAAGCTTTAAAAGCCTTTCAAGTTCTAAATCCTTTGATTGAGATATTTACATCACAGTTTCTCTATTGTTTGTAAAATTTCTCCAGTTGGGAATGTGGTATTGTAAGAAAAATTCCATCTTTAAATGCATTTTTCGACTTTACTGGATGGGGGTCCTGAAATACAAAAAATTACTAAATCATTACCCTGAGACACTTACAAAAGTATAGTTGGCTAATGTAATCCTCCCTCCTTTTGAAGGCAATGCTTATTCTGGCTCCTGGAATTAAGTAGGGAATCACACAAAGGCAAAGTAGATTACCTACTGACCTGCATGATTGCAGGGTTAAAAAAATGTCCTTCAGGGGAAAAATGTGACCAGATAATCCTCTGGTTAGCTTCTGGAATTCCTTTCATAGGTAGCAAATTTTTAATTTAATAGAAAATACAGCTTTCTGGTCTCCATCTTCACTATGGCGGAAGGAGGACTAGCATGTCCAAGTAGCCACCATGAAGTTGTATGTCCATGCGCAGACTCTGCACACCATCGAAGGTGACCAGGCAGGAGACTGTCACCCAGATCAAGGCCCATATGGCATTCCTAGAGGGCATCACCCATGAGGATCAGGTCCTTCTTCTAGGTGGCTCCCTGCTGGAGGATGAAGCCATCTTGGGACAGTGTGTGTTGGAGCTGTTGTCCACTCTGGAAGTGGTTAGCCTAATGCTAGGAGGTAAAGTCCATGACTCTTTGGCCTGAGCTGGAAAAGTGAGTGGTCAGACTCCCATGGTGGCCAAGCAGGAGAAGAAGAAGACTGGGCAGGCCAAGAGGAGGATGCAGTACAACAGACATTTTCTCAACAGAGTGCCCACCTTTGGCAAGAAGAAGGGCTCCAATGCCAACTCCTAAGCCCCTGGTAGTTTCTGTCTGTCCCCAATAAAGCTGCTACAAATCCAAAACAACAACAACAACAACAACAAAAACAAATAACAAATAACAAAAACAAAACAAAAAGAAAATACAAATAACTTCAAAGAGAGCTCATAATTATTTAACACATTCAAACTATGGTCTTGAGGGCTATGTTTCTGTTTTTCCAGTGCAAAGTGAAAGCTAGGCTGTGCAAAATAAAAATTTTCCTCCTTATTAGCCCTTAGTCTTTAGATTTTTAGAAAGAGAAGGAAATACTCCCTGATATAACTGTATAAATACCTAAACCCCAAACCTAAAAAAGCAATAAAATAAAATGAAAAAGTCACAAAGGGAATCATAACTGGTTTCAGGAAAAGTTAGCTGAGTGGAAGAATGTTGAAAAACAGAGAAATCAAGAAGGAAGGACAATTCAGTCTTTTTTGTTGTTATTGATTTGTTTGTTTTAAATACTTTTATTTAGAATTTTATTTTTTCCAAGTTACATGTAAAAAATAATTAACATTGATTTTTAAAACTTTGTATTCCAAATTCTCGTCCTCCCTCCCACACAGCCTTAAGATCTTATGCAATTCAATATGTTATATATGTGTAGTCATGCAAAATATTTCCACAGTAGTCAGGTTGTTAAAAAAAAAAAAACAGAAAAAAAAAACTAAAGAAAAGAACTGGGGGCAGCTAGGTGGTACTGTATACAAAGAACCACCCCTGGATTCATGAGGACCTGAATACAAATGTGGCCTCAGACACTTGACAGTTACTGGCTGTGTGACCCTGGGCAAGTCACTTAACCCTGATTGCCCTACCCTGCAAAAAACAATTATGCTTCAATCTATATTCAGATACCATCAGTTCTTTTTCTAGATGGATCACATTTTTCATAAGTCCTTCAGAGGTGTCCTGGATCTTTGTATTGCTGAAAAGAATGGAGTCATTCAGACCAGATTATCTTGTAATATTACTGTTATTCTGTATACAGTACATTGCATTTTGTATCAGCTCATGTAATTCTTTCCAGGTTTTTCTGATAGCATCCTGCTTATCATTTTTTTTTTATAGCACAATTGTATTCAATCATAATCTCATCCTAAAATTTGTTCAGCCATTCCCAATTGATGGACATCTCCCCAATTTCAAATTTGACTTTTAAAAAAATCTTTTTGGATACCAACCTAATAGTGGTATTACTAGGTCAAAGAGTATTCATGATTTTATAACCTTTGCCCACAGTTCCAAAGTGCTCTACAGTATGCTTGAATGAGTTTACAACTTTACTAAGAGTGAATTAATTTCTCATTTTCCCCAAATCCCCTACAACATTTGTGATTTTCCTCTACTGTCCTATTATCCAATCCAATAGCCATGAGGTAATACCCCAGAATTGTTCTGACCTAAATATCTCCAAACAATAGTAAGTTAGAGCAATTTTTTTTTCATATGGCTATAGGTAGCTTTGATTATTTCATCTGAATACTTCATGTCTTTTAATCATCTGTCACTTATGGAATGGTTCTTCCTTTTAAAAAAATTGACTCAGTTCTTTATGTGTTTGAGAACTGAGGCCTATCAAACAAACTTGTGTCAAATTTTTTTTCACAATTACTATTGCTAACTGTATTTCCCTCTATTCTATTCCCTCCCCATGGCATTTACTCTGTTTCCTATCTTCTTTCTCCCTATCCCTCCTCAAAAGTATTTTGCTTCTGACTACCCCCTCCCCCAATCTGCCCTCTCCCCCCCCAACCCCTTCCCCTCCTACTTTCCTGCAGGATAAGATAGATTATTATACCCAAATGAGTGTTTAAGTTATCCGTCTTTGATGCAATTCTGATGAGAGTGAGTCTCAGTCATTTCCCCCATATCTCCCCCATCTTCCCCTCTAATCCATAAGCTTTTTCTTCCTTCTTTTAGGTGAGATACATTACCTTATTCCACCTCTCCTTTCCCTTTCTCCCAGTGCATTCCTCTCTCACCCTTAATTTTATTTTTTAAAAGATATCATCCCTTCATATTCAACTCACACATGTGCTCTCTGTCTAAATATACTCCATTCAGCTGCCCTAATATTGAGAAAGTTCTTATGAGCTACACATATCATCTTCCCATGTAGGAATGTAAACAGTTTAACATTTTCATATCTCTTATGATTTTTTTTTGCCTGTTTACTTTTTTATGCTTCCCTAGGGTCTTGTATTTGAAAGTCAAATTTTCTATTCAGCTCAGGTCTTTTCATCCTGAATGCCTGAAATTCCTCTCTTTCATTGAATTCCTATTTTTCCCCCTGAAGGTTTATATGCATTTTTGCTATGTAGGTGATTCTTGGTTTCAATTCCATTTCCTTTGAACTCCATATTATCATATTCCAAGGCCTCCAATCTTTTAATCTAGAAATTGTTAGATATTGGGTTATCTTGACTGTGGCTCCACAATACTTGAATTGTTTCTTTCTGGCCATTAGCAAAATTTTTTCCTTGACCTGGGAGTTCTGGAATTTGGGTATAATATTCCTGGAGGTTTTCATTTTAGGATTTCTTTCAGAATGTGATTGGTGGATTCTTTCAATTTCTATTTTACTTTCAGCTTCTAGAATATCTGGGTAATTTTCATTGACAATTTCTTAGAAGATAATATATAGTCTCTTTTTTGATCATGGCTTTCAGGTAGTCCAATAATTTTCAAATTATCTCTCCTGGATCTATTTTCTAGGTCAGTTGTTTTCCAAGGAGATATTTAATATTGCCTTCTATTTTTTCATTCTTTTGTTTTGTTTTATTGTGTCTTGATTTCTCATAAAGTCACTAGCTTGCATATATATGCTCAATCATAATTTTTAAACAATTATTTTCTTAAGAGAGCTTTTGTACATCTTTTTTCATTTGGACAATTCAGCTTTGCAATCTGTTCACTTTTTATTCAGGATTTTTTTCAATTTTCTGTTTATTTTTTATTTATAATTTTTCCCAAGTTACATGTAAAAACCAAAAGTTGCATGTAAAAACACAGTTTTTAAAAATCAATTTAATAGGGGGCAGCTAGGTGATGCAGTGGATAGAGCACCGGCCCTGTATTCAGGAGTTCCTGAGTTCAAATCTGGCCTCAGACACTTGACACTTACTAGCTGTGTGACCCTGGGCAAGTCACTTAACCTCCATTGTCCCGCAAAACAAAAAACAAACAAAAAAACAAACAAAAAAAATCAATTTAATAAAACAAATTTTTTCACATTGATTTTTAAAACTTTTTGTTCTAAATTTTCTCCCTCCCCCCTTCCCCAACCCTCCCTATGGAATCAAGTAATTCATACATGTGCAGTTATGCCAAACATCTTCACATTAGTCAAGGTTGTGAAAGAAAATAGACAGAATAACTTTAGAAAGAGGAAGTAGCAAATAAAATTATACTTCAATCTGTATTCAAAAATCATTGGTCCTTCTTCTGTTGATGGTTCACATTTTTCATATGTCCTTCTGATAGTATCCTGCTCATCACTTCTTTCAGAGTTTCTATTGCTAACTGCATACCCTCCATCCCATTCCCTCCCCTTGATATTTATTTTCAATCATCTTTTACCCCATACCTCCTCAAAAGTGTTTTGCTTTTTACTGCCCCCTCTTCCAATCTGCCTTCTCTTCCTTCACCTCTCCCCTCCTTTTCCCCTTCCCCTGCCACTTTCCTCAGGGCAAAATGTATTACTATACCCAATTGAGTTTCCATGTTATTCCCTTCTTGAGTCAATCCTGATAAAAGTAAGACTCACTCACTCCACTGCTCCTTCCCCATCTTTAATTCCACTGCATAAACTTTTTCTTGTCTCTTTTATATAAACATCTTTACATCCTTCCACTCCCCCTCCCTTTCTCCAATGCATTCTTGTTACCCCTTAAATTTATTTTAAATATGTCAACATGGGTCAGCTAGGTGACATAGTGGACAAAGCACCAGCCCTAGACTCAGGAGGCCCTGAGCCCAAATCCAACCCCAGACATAAGCTACCCCACACTGCCTGCCCCACAACAAAACAAAGATAAATATTTTATAGATATTCACTTCACACCTGTGCCCTCTGTCTAAGTATATTTCTTTCAGCTGTCCTAATACTGAGAAGGTTCTTATGAGCTGCAAGTATCATCTTCCCATGTAGGAATGTAAACAGTTTAACATTTTAATGTCCCTCATGATTTCTTTTTCCTGTTTACCTTTTTATGCTTCTCTGGGGTGTTGTATTTGAAAGACAGATTTTCTATTCAGTTCAGGTCTTTTCATCACAAAGGCCGGAAAGTCCTCATTTTCATCTAAGTCTCTTTTTTCCCCTGAAAGATTATAATCTGTTTTTCTGGGTAGGTGATTTTATGTTGTAGTCCCAGTTCCTTTGCCCTCTAGAATATCATATTATTATTACATGCCCTCTGGTCCTTTAATGTAGAAGCTGCTAGATCTTGTGTTATCCTGACTGTGGCTTCACAGTATTTGAATTCCTTTTTTCTAGCTGCTTGCAATATTTTCTCCTGGTCCTGGGATCTCTGGAATTTGGCTATAATATTCCTGGAAGTTTTGCTTTTGCGATCTCTTTCTGGAGGTGGTCGGTGGATTCTTTCAATTTCGATTTTACCTTCTGCTTCTAGAATATCAGGCCATTTTTCCCTGCCAATTTTGTGGAAGATGATGTCTAAGCTCTTTTTATGGTCATGGTTTTTGTTTCTTTTTTTGTTTTTTTGCAGGGGTGGGGTAATGGGGATTAAGAGACTTGCCCAGGGTCACACAGCTAGTAAGTGTCAAGTGTCCGAGGCTGGATTTGAACTCAGGTACTCCTGAATCCAGGGCTGGTACTTTATCCCCTGTACCATCTAGCTGCCCCTGGTCATGGTTTTCATGTAGTTCAATGATTTTCAAATAATTTCTCCTGGATCTATTTTCCAGGTCAGCTGTTTTTCCAAGGAGATATTTCATATTGCCCTCCATTTTTTTATTCAGTTGGATTTTGTTTTTACTGTGTCTTGGTTTCTCATAAAGTCACTAACTTCCATTTGTTGAATCCTAATTCTAGGCAATTATTTTCTTCAGAGAGATTTTGTATCTCCTTTTCCATTTGGCTTTTCAAGCTGTTGACTTTTTTCTCATGACTTTCCTTTATCGTTCTCATTTCTCTTTACATTTTTTCCCTCTACCTCAGTAAATCTTCCCTCTATGTCTCTTACTTTCTCTTCAAAGTCCTTTTTGAGTGCTTCCATGGCCTGAGACCAATTCATATTTTTTTTGGAAGCTTTGGAAGCAGGAGCTTTAACTTTGTTATTATCTTCTTCTGAGGGTGTATTCTGGTCTACATTTCCCCCAAAGAAGCTTTAGATGTTCTGCTGTTTTCTCTGCTTACTCATCTTGACTGCCTATTTCTTGCCTTTTAATTCCTTTTTAAAGTGTAGTGTTCCTTCTAGGACACACTGTTCTGAGATACAGCATGGTCCAAGGGGCGATTGGGCTTGTTCTCAGCCTGCCTGGCCTGTGAGTATCCATGGCCCACTTTGTCTTTTACTCATAAACAGAAGTTTGATTGAATGCATCTGATTCTCTATGGTCAGAAGCTTGACATGCCTGTGCCCCTCCCCTACTGGGTGGCTACTGCTCAAGTTTCCTTGCTGCTTCAGAATGGGGGCAGAGACCGCAGATATTCCCCCCAACCACTGGAGCCCCTCACCAGTCCATGACCCAGTCTTCAGAAGAAGCAGCTGAAGATTCCAAGGCTTTGGAGGTGCTGCCTGCCTGAGGCTGATCCTAATCTATGTACTGTGCTCTTCTCTTAGCCCAAATAGCAGGTGATCCCAGTCACTGAATTAAGCTGTCTTTAGCTGGAAAAGAGTCTCACTATGTTCTTATGTAGGTTATGCTGCTCCAAGAGTTGTCTTATGGCATTATTTTTGCAGGTGTGTGGATGGATTTGTCAGAAGTGGCGAGAGTCATAACCTTTTGTCCACCATCTTGGCTCTGCCCTCCAGAAATCCTTCATGATTTTCTTGCATCACTCTCATTTCTCTTTCCATTTATTCCTCTACCTCTCTTACTTTATTTTCAGTCCTTTTTGTGTGCTTCTATGACCCTGAAACCAGTACATATTTTTCTTGGAAACTTTGGATGTAGGATCTTTGACTTTATTATCTTCTTCTAAATGTATATTTTGATCTTTCTCCTAACCACAAAAACCTTTTTGGGATGCATTTTTTTTTATGTTTGCTCATTTCACAGCCAATTCCTTGACTTTTATTCCCTTCTTCAAGTGGGGCACTGCTTCCAGGGTGAAAGACATACTCTCCCAAGCTTCAAGGTGTTTAAGCAGCTGTTCTCTGAGATACTTCTAGGAATTTATAAGTCCCTAGTTCCTCCCAGGTGGTACAATTCAAAGAGAGATATGTTCACCACTCCCCTGTCCTGTGCCCTAGTCTGGAAGAAACCATAGGCCTGCTTCTCTGCCTTCCAACTCAGAATAGAATCATGCTGCACTGTGCCTGCAAGCTCCAACATGTCTGCACCCCTCCCATGCTTGGTCTCCACCTAAGATGGTGACCTTCACCCAACTACAGGCAAAACAACAGAGTCCTGCTTCAGCACGAGCAAAGAGACCACTATAATCTCCCCCTAGCCAACCACTCAACCTCCTAACTGTTTGTGGGCTGAGTTCCAGAAGCAGCAGCTGCTGGAGCTTCTTCAGAGTCTCCTGAGGCCTGGTTCTTTGGCACAGAATACCTGGGGCTGGGTCTCTGCTGGCATGGCCTGCACAGGGCTCTGTTCTATTCCTGCCCCCCCCCCCGCCCCAGTACATCAGATCTCTCCTGCCAACATTCTTAGCTCTCTTTTGTTTTAAAATAATTTCACCCTGTGCTTTTGTGGGTTCTACTGCTCCAGGAATTGTCTTATGGAATTATTTGAATGTATTTTCAGGGGACTTGGTGAGAGTTCAGGGATGTCACTGCCTTTCCTCCGCCATCTTGGCTTTTCCCCCTTACCCACCCCCCCATTTTAGTCTTAAAGGATAATAACATTAGAGTTGTAAAGGATCTTAGAAGTCATTGTCAATTTATAGGTGAGATTATCGAGGCACAGAAAGGCTAACTAGTATTCTTAGGCCTACAAAAATGTTGTTATTCATCCTTCATTTTTGAAGAGGACCAATGGCATCACAGGGTAATGTCTTGACTCTTGCATGAATGGGATTTAAGTGAGGTAGCAGTACCCAAAATCATCAACCTCACTCTTTCTTCCAGAGTCATCAAAACCTGGTGGCAAGATAAAAGTAAAAATAATAAGTGATGAACCAAGATTCAGTGGATGACTTTGATGTCTTCAATGTCTGACAAAGGTCTACGTTGTTGACAATGCCTGCTTCAGCTCTTCTCATGGTTGTTGAAAGGAATTGTTCTCATCTCCCCATTCCACAAGGTGAAGTCTTCAAATGCTTGAGGTAGATACCCCCTAACGCACTGACAGGTTTGAGGCCTGTTGCTTACACTCAATCTGGTCTAGACCATCTGCTGAGATATGTTTTCTTTCTTTGTTTCTTTGTTTCTTTCTTTGTTTCTTTGTTTCTTTCTTTGTTTCTTTCTTCCTCTTTCTGACTATATTTTAGAGGCTGTGATGGAGTAGGGAATCATTGAGCATCATCAATCAATTCATAAGCATTTAATAATAATAGTAATTATAATGTATATGGTGTTTAAGTACAACTATTAACTTATTTTATCCTCAAGAACCCTGGGAAACAGGTGCTGTTACCCATATTTTATAGATGAGGAAACTGAGGCAGATATTATGCAACTTTCTTAGGATCACATAACTAGCTAGTAAGTGTTTGAAGCACCTACTAAATTTTGATTTTCCTGACTCTAAGTTAAACACAATCTCTACTATGTGACCTCACTGCTTCTCCTAAACTCCTACTATGTGCTTGTTCTATGTGCTAGGGATAAAAAGACTAAAATGAAACATAGAAGCATTCCCTCCTCTTGAGGAGCTTACATTTTATTGGGGAGATAATGTGTCCATAAATAAGTATGTCAAAATAATAATATGCTCAAGTGAGAAACGCTGTCAGGAGCACTAACCTCAGAATGAGTTGAGGTGGTAATGATTGCTAGGGAAAGAAAAAAATATCTGTTCATGTCTGTATATGTCTGTGTTTCCTATGTTGAATCAAAAATGAAGTTCAAACAAGAACTGATACTCCTAGATGCAACAAAGTAAATAGACCTTACAAAGGATATAAACAGGCAGTTTTCATATGAACAATTAAAGCTGTCCATAATCATATGAAAAAATGCTCTAAATCAGTATTGATTAGAGAAATGCACATTAAAACATCTCTGAGGTACCACATTACACCTGTCAGATTGGCTGATATGATAGAAACAAAAATTCTAATTGTTGGAGAAGATGTGGGAAATTGGAACACTAATTCGTTGTAGGGGGATCCAACCATTCTGGAGAACAATTTGGAACTATGCCCAAAGGACTATAAAACTGTACATACCCTTTGATCCAGAAATCCCACTACTAGGTATGCATCCCAGAGAGATCATAAAGGGAAAAGGATCTATATGTAAAAATATTTATAGTAATTATTTTTGTGGTGGCAAAGAATTAGAAATGGAGGGGATGCCTTTAATTGGGAAATGGAATGCTATTATACAATAAGAAATTATGAACAGGTGGATTTCAGAAAAACCTGGAAAGACTTGCATAAACTGATGCTGAGTGAAGTGAGCAGAACCATGAGAACATTGTATACAGTTACAGCAACACTGTACAAAGATCAACTATGATAGACTTAGCTCTTCTCAGCAAAACAATGATCCATGACAATACCAAAGGACTTATGACAGAAAATGCTAATCCACAGATATTTGCATTCATTTAATCTACTTATAGGTTAATGTAAAGTGACAAGCATGTTTAGGTCAGGATGGAAAAATTAAATAGGAGTTATGACATGGGACAATGCAAAGGACTTAGGAAAACTCTGAAAGCTCATCATCAAAATCAGCAATCCTCTCTCTGAGGAGGCCATGTTGTGATTAATACAAATGATAGACCAGTAGCCCAATACATCTTAAGTGATATAATCTAGGTACCAATAAGTTATCAGGATAAATAAAAGATCTATATTATAGAATATAAAGCATATAAGGGGACTCAAATTTGTCAGTTACACAATAGCAATTCAATTTGAAGCAGAAGAAAGATTTGATTAATGTGGGTAAGTATGAAAGAACAAACTAGAAAGTTAAAAAGGAAATATGCTAGAACTATAGCTTATCTCAGTGCCAAGTGAAGTGAGCAGAGTCAGGAGAATAGTTTGTTCAGTAACGACAATATTGTAAAGACAACATCTCTGACAGACTTAGGAACAACCACAACAACCACAGTTCCAAAGGACTCATGATGAAACATGCTACTATCCTTTTGATAGAAAAGTGCTGGACTCAGCAGATCAAAATATAATTTCGTTTCCTTTTAAAACACTGCTAATGTAGGAACTTGCTTTTAGCAAGTCTATATGTATTTTAATGGACTTTATTTTTCTTGCCTTCTCAATAGGTGAGGGAGGGAAGGGTGAGAATTTGGAACTGGAAATAAAGTGGGAAAAAGCAAGCATTATGTAATAGAGATTGAGATTTTCCCATATGATCCTCTGTTTCTATTCTATTTTCTATATGGAAATATTTTTGGCATTCATTAAATTCAGAAGGCAAAAAATAATCTTAATTTTAAAATGAAGTAATAAAATATTTCATCAAGAAAGAAAGAAAAGTCTTTCTATAACCAAAGAAAGAACTATGGAGTCTGAATTCATATTAAAGCATACTATTTTAACTTTTTTGACTTTTTTTCTTTGTCATGGTTTCAACCTTCTACTATGATTCTTCTTTCACAACATGACTAATGTAGAAATTTGTTTAACATGATTGTACATGTATAACTTATATAATATTGTTTAATGTCTTAGGGAAGGGGTAGGGAGGGAGAGATAAAATTTTGGAACTCAAAATCTTATACAAATGGATATTGAAAATGATCTTCACAAAAAATTGAAAAATACTTTTGACTTAAAAAATCAAACAAAAATAAAATATACCTATTCAAATACTATTTTTCTATTCTTCATTTGAAGTTCACACTATCCAAATTTACCACCCAAGACATCTTGCTGTGATCTTTAGATTCTCAGAACATTCTAACTCTTTACACAAGGAATTCAGTGCCTGATTCACAGTCTCTCTTCCCAATCCTCTTTCCTCTTCCTTTTATCATGTTGATATTCTTTCAAATAACCTATTTTCCCAGTTGCTCAACTTACATAATTTCTATGATCTACTCCTTACACTATACTTAACTACACACAGAGATGTTCAGAGCACTGATCTTGCCATCCCCCCAAAGTGCTTCATTTCTTTTTTCATGAACTCTGAAATTCTTTCATCTAATGATAGGGGTTTTTAAAAATAATTCTATCTTCTCCTGTGCATTATTATCCCAACTCTGTGTTTCATTTTCACCATGAACACTATTCCCTTCACGCTTTTCTTTTCCAGGTAATCCTTCTTGTACTAGCTATACTTTACTCAGCGTCCAAGGTATTTTTTCTACAGTGTCAGTCTGATCATATCCTCCTCCTCCTCATGAACTTCAGTAGCTCCCTATTACTTCTAGAATCAAATATAAATTCCTCTGGTAGTTAAAGATCTTAGAACTTTCCTAACTTTCTGCTTATCTTACAGTACCAACCCTCCATGATATATATGTCAGCTACACTAGATTACTTAGAATTTTTCAAATAGGACATCCCTTTTCCTATCTCCATGATTTTGCACTGTTCCCTATGCCATTTGCCTCCTCACATCCACCACTTAGTTTTCTTTTAATATTCAGAAGTCCCCCTTATTGAAAAAATTGGTTCCAGTTCCCTAGCTCCTAGATTTCCTATTTCCTGACTAATTTCTATATGTTCTGTATATATTGTATTATCTAGTTATTTAGATGTTTTCCTCCCATAGCAATTCAACTCGTTGAATGCAGAATCTTATTGTTGTTTCTTGATTATACACATATTTCATCAATATTATGGTGCTCTCCTCTGACCCCCTCCTAGACTTGCAGGTACAGTGGAGTTTTTTGTTTGTTTTTGTTTGGTTTTAATCTAGGCTTAAAAGATGGATTATAATTTAGAGATCAGAATCCCTGTTATATTTCATCTTATTAGAGCTGAGCCACTAATGTAGCCTGATTAGATATTTTTGGATTCTAATTCTAATATCTCAAAATCTTAAATATTGCCCTTGGTATATTTTTATTTGAAAATCTGATAATTATTTTGTATATGCCTCCATTCAAGTCATTGATATAAAAAATGCTGAATGTCAAAAGGGATAAGATAACAGAATTAAAGGACACAGCAGCGAAAAAAGTGAATGCAATCATAGGCTACACCAATAGATTTAGAATGATTAGAAGAGTAGAAATAACAGTTGATAGTATATTAGAAATTCCAGGGTAAAATTGAGAGTCATTGTACACAGGAATGATGGGACTCAAAGATTTCCCAGTTCATATTAAGGTTTGATACACTAATGATATTACTTGTTGGTATTTTTGTTTTTGTTATTTAATTTTATTTCTAAAGCTATGGCATTATTCATATACCTGATCTAGAAAATAATGTAGTTAAAGAAGATGACCTCTAAGCTCTCTTCCAGTTCTAATATTCTCTGAATCTATTAGATATATATTTATAACAAAACTTCCTTAGTTCTTTCCTCCCTCCTATGCATATTGAGGAGTAAACCTGCAGTTACGAATAAATATCACTTTAGTGATGAATGTTTTCAATTCAGTGCTGTGGTTTCCAAACACTCTATGGCCCCTTGTCAGAGCAACGCCTTATCAAAAGAACTATGTCTCCTTTCTTTCTCTCTACCTGTACTAATAATCAACCATTTTCAGTTACTGCTGACAGAGCTCTAGACAAGGATGACTGGGGATTGGCTGTCACCAATCAATCAATCATTCAATCAATCAACCAGCATTTGTAATGTGCCAACTATATAATAGGCATTAAGGAAAGAAAAAAAATGCAACACTTTCTGCCCTCAAGGAGCCCATGTTCTACTGTGAGTGATGAGATGTACATTAAAAATAATAAAAAATAATAACAATAAACTGGATAACATTCATATAACACCTACTATGTGCCAGTAACTGTGTACTTTACAAATATAATCTGAATATACAAAAAAATTAGGACAAGGTAGGTTGGGAAACAAGGCCATTAGTATTTGGTTAATGGTGGTACATCAGGAAAGGCTTCATGTAGAAGGCAACATCCTGAAAGACACTAGGGTTTCCAAAGCATAGTGATGAGGAAGGTCACATTCCAGTTAGGAGGGGTAGCTCAGGAACAGAGATCAGAGATAGAGTATCATATGATAATAATCACAAGGAGCCCAAGAAAGCTATATGAGGGTGTTGAAAAGAAAAGAAACAATTATGTCTTAAGTACCTATAATGTGCTAATTCTTTTGAAACTAGTATCTCCCTTTATTCTAATAATCCTAGAAGAAAGATGTTTTTCTCATATCATTTTAGAACTGAGGCAAATATTGGTTAAATTACTTTGCCAAAGTCACAGTGCTAGGAAATGTTCTCATTTGAAATTGGATCTTGCTGATTCCAAGCCCAGAGCTTCATCCACAGCACCACGTAAGAACAAGTTGATGAAGAACTTTAAATGTTAAACAAAGAAGTTTATATTTGATCCAAGAGATAATGAGGAACTGCTATAGTTTATTGATCAGAGGGCATGAAATTATCAGATATGCACTTTAGGAAAATCATATTGTTGGCAGAGAAGAGAATGAATAGGAGGGGAGGACAAATTTTACTAGGAGGTAATTGAAATAATCTGAGACTAAAGTAGGAAGTTTCCTTAGTAACCAGATCTTTTCTCTACGGATGATGTCTATGACTGTTCTCATTCCTAACTGACTTCATCTCACCCCTAAGAATATAGAACAACTTGCCTTATTTCTGTTCAGAGTTGGACTGATTTCTTTCTTCCAAATTAATTAAAATGTATTCCTCTCTTTTTATATAAAATGAAGCTTCACATTCAGACAAATGTTTTTAATTTGAACTTGAGAGTAGGAAAAGATATTGAGCCTACAATGAATTGTGTGAAGACAGAATTTCATAAAAATCCCCAAAGTCCCAGATGATATATTTAGTTATTCTGATATTAATTAAACTTCAATGTCAATATTTACAATTTTAGTGTTTCATTTCCTAAGGCATATATGAAAACAGATACCCTCCAATTATGATTTGCAGAGATGAAAGAAAACTAGATAACTTCTATTCTGTAGCCACAGTGACTGCTTGCTTTGAAGAGCCAACTCCAAAATGGCAGTCAGGCTTTGATGTGTTTGGAACTCGATACCTTATCTCCCAAGAGAAAACCTCCTTCTATCCCATCCTTTTCTAAAATGTTAAAACACACACACACACACACACACACACACAGAAACACACAAAAACCACTTCATTAATCATTCTTTAGTCCAGGTATCTATTTTGCCATGAAACATATCCATAAATATTGATTTCTTAAGAAATTACACTTTGATTTTTTTCTTGTATATGACCTACTTTGATATGTGACTGTTTATTTAAGTTTGTCTGTCTCTCTCTCTCTCCCTGGAGGGATTGTTAGAACATCTTGTCTTCTTGAACTTCCAGGTTACCCACCTGGGAAATCCTGGATGAGTACCCCTCAGATATTTAAGCCATAGGAGATTGAGATTCATGCTGCTTTTGTTATGCAACTGATATTTGAAATTCTGTTCAGGAAGCTGTTCAAGGTTTTGGAATCCCTATGATGCTTTCTGGGTCTTGACACTGTACTTATCTTTATCACACAGGCTCATTTTGTTTGTTATGTCTTCCCTTTGATACTCTCCTACTGCCAGTGTTCCTGAAAGGTAAGTCATTTTGTAATGTCTTAGTATTAAGTTTATTTCTAGTAGATAATAGGATGACTTGGACATGTGAAACCTTTGATCAGGGAAAATCAGCTTTTTTATACACACACACACACACACACACACACATATATATATATATATTGATTTTTGGGGTTTTTTTGAGGGGCAATGAGGGTTAAGTGACTTGCCCAGAGTCACATAGCTAGTAAGTGTCAAGTATCTGAAGCAGGATTTGAACTCAGGTCCTCCTGAATCCAGGACAGGTACTTTATCCACTGCACCATGTAACTGCCTCCTGGCTTGTGATATTTCTAATTAGGTTTATGATAACACTGATTGTGAACTCACATGAGAATTCTACCTCACCAAAGACAATGAAGGACCCCTCAGGACATTTCTCAATCACTGCTAGGCATTCTACTTTTTTTCTTTTCTTTTTCTTTTTTTTTGGTACAAGGATAATGAATCATACCATGGTATATACACACATACATATGTATATACCATGCTAATATACATATGTATGAAGTATGCAGTATGTATATGTTTATATATACATATATTTATATGTATCTTGCTCTTTGTATATACACACAAATGTGTCTGTGTGTACACAGGTAATTTTATTTATTTATTTTAACATAGGACAACTGAACTTGAAGGAGAAAAGTGAAATAAATTATTATATCTTTGCTTTTAGACAGTTTTTACAGAGTTTATTCTCTACTTTTCTTAGTAACCTGTATTAGATTTAATCAATCTTCAATTTAAGAATTCTTTCATAAAACTTATTTGTAGTCCACTAATGAGACTTGAACATGATGGCATAGAGGTGACCTCTAGGTAATTAAAAGCCATGACAGCATAGTACAAGACCTTTTGAAGTTCTATTAAACACTAAAAAGTTTCAAGTAGAGGTGTGATGATAAGCTATATTAAAGGACCAGTCTCACTAAATTCATAGAAGTTCATCACAAGAAGTTTAACCACCTTATAATTATGTTGTGATGCCCAAAACATTCATAAAGAAATGTAATCAGTATTAGTAAATAGAACATTCACACAGATGAAATGTAGTTTTAAATATTGAAGAAGTCTTAGAATAAATCAATACTATATTATGGGACTTCATAATCAATAAAAGAAAAGGAAGTCAATTCTTTTTATCATTCATACCAACACATTCCATACTGCACTTACTCATATAATAATTGTGGAATCTCAGTTTCAGAGCAGAAAGGGATATTAGAAATCACTTTGACCAAATTTATCATATGTCATATGATATATCACATATCATATCATATCATATTTATCACATATATAATATTACTGTTGATGAAACTAAAGCCTAGAGAGGTTTGTTAGGTAGCATGGAACAGGTTATTTTAATTTAAATTATCTACATAATTAAGGCAAAGCTTTACATTTCATTTTGCCCATACAGTAATGGAAGCTGTTTATAGCTTAGTTTGATGCTTTATGTGATGCTAATAACTGATCCATGTCTAATCTGTTTACTTTTTCAGAAGGAATATTGCATATATATATATATATATATGAAACACAATATTTGGATTAGAAATTAGAAGACCTTAATTCTTAAACAAAACTCTGACAGTGATCAACTTTTTTTTTTTTTTGGTGAGGCAATTGGGGTTAAGTGACTTGCCCAGGGTCACACAGCTAGTAAGTGTCAAGTGTCTGAGGCCAGATTTGAACTTAGGTCCTCCTGAGTCCAGGGCCAGTGTGCTATCCACTGTGCCACCTAGCTGCCCCAGTGATCAACTTTAATGACCTTTAGCAAGTTATTTGAACTCTCTGAGATTCAATTTACTCATTTGTACATTAAGAAATCCAAAATAGATTAGGGATATTAAATGTAAAAATTGTAGACAGAATGGGTCTTCTCAACCACCATACTACTCTTCAATGGATATTATTCTCTTATTTTAAAAAGATATCTAGTTGACTAGACAGATGCAAATATTCTATCAATAAATACAAATTATTACATTGTAGTAGTACAAAGGGATGAAAGTTATAAACAGAAAACAAGTATGAAATTTGATTTAGAAAGCTTTCTCAAACCATTTCTATCTCTAACATTTTGTTTATCTGTGATTCTCAATCATCCATTGAAGCATCTTGCAGTTTGATTTAATCAAAATAAACCAATTCAATGACCACATAGAATGAATCCAAATGCAGGTGTAATTACCAAACTCAAGCAGCCTCACCTTTCCAATCACAGTGGCTGGGTGGAAGGGGGACATTCTATTCAAGATATTTTTTAACAATCACCATATAAATGTATGATTTAAGTAAGATGACAGTAGAAAAAGAAATTTTGCCTTCCATAGTCAGTAAAGCAGTATACAATACATTACTTCTTATCTGTACAAGGTGATTAAGCAGTACAAATTTGGAAATTAACATGACACCAATTTCATGTTATCTTCACCTGGGCTGATTAGTACAAATCAAATTTTAACCCGATCAGCTTGAGCAAATTTCATCCTATTTGAAAATATCACATTTTCAGTAATAACACTACAGATGCATTGAGGGTATTCATATGACTCACATCTAGCAGTACCTTTCTTCCTCTCTCCTTGCATATTCATTAGACTTTAGTTCTATGAAAATATTAACAGACCAGATTTAAACATTCTGTTATCTTGGCATCACTACAATTACCTGGAACATTCAGAAAAGAAAAAAAAATTTTCATTGAATTTAGGCAAAATCATGAATTTGACCTTGAGTATTTAGGAAATAGAACAAATCTCCACTTTATTTTGTATAGCTTTGACCTTCAGTGGCAAGCTCATTTCCTTCTCTTTTTCTGTCTGTCCAAGGACATAATTATTACAAATAGAGGGTATTCATAAATACACACATATATTCATACAGGAAGCCAATGAAGCGAGCAAAAATAGAGACATTGAAATAGACTGGAAAGGCAATCAATATTAATAACAGATGAAAAGAACTTTGAGTTTACTGAACGAAAGGAGTTCGGTAAATGAAATGTATTATTATCTTAACCTTAGCAACACCGAATTCCAGTATTATATAACGGGCTATTCAGAAATATGACAATTTGTATCCCAACAGTGTCCATAAATAACTATTATTATAAAAGTCATTTGGAAGGCCTTGTCTAACTGTGCTCTACATATAGCAACAGACACACTGTGAGTGCTAAATATCATCATGATTGTCATCATTATTATGATTCTGCATTACTATGTCACTTTTCTTTGAGCAAGTTCCATTACCGTGAGTTTCATTCTTTATTACTAACCAAAGCTCTTGGATGTGGCTTGTTATTGCAATGTCAAAATATTCTGCATAAGAAACAGAGGCAAACGGTCACTAAGAAGTAGAGGGATAGTGCATACAAAACTCTCTGGATAATTGAAGTAAAAATATATAATCACACATACTGTTGTGTATATGAATATATATGTATGTATATATGTGTGTGTATAAGTATATGTATATAGATATATAGGAGTGTATTTGCTGTGTGTCTGTGTGTGTGCCAATTTTCTTTCTCATTTGGTTTGTGTGTGCTCTCTTAAAACAAATTTTGATATAAAACTCCAAGTTTTAGTCTTGGCTTTGCCCTTATCTCCTATGTGGCCCTCGGTCAAGTAATTTAAGCTTCCTGCCCCACAGCTTCCTCATCTATAAAATATGGGGTGTTTGACTAGATGACCTCTAAAGTGCTTTAACATTCCATGATTAAAATACTTTATCTTTCCAGAGGCACTTTCTCTTATCTAGGGGGTTTAATTGGTGGTTTAATTGGCTTGTTGATGATGGGACTAAAAACTACTGGAATTGGGATGGAAAGAGAAGTCACATGCTGGGAATTCCAAGCCTGAGGTCTCTCTCTCTCTCTCTCTGTATGTATGTATGTATGCATGTATGTATATGCACGTGCATGTGTGTGTCTGTCTGTCTGTATGTCTGTATGTATGTATATATATATTCTCACTGAAATTAGAAAAAAATTCAGGAGCCTAAGAATTGGAAGGGAACTCAGATATTATCCAATTCGACTTGTATCTGAAAATGAATTCCCTGGAACTAACACTTGAATTTTTTTTATTTAACTAAACCCTATATTTTCCCAAAATCAAAATATGTTGTTTTGGCCACTGTCTTAAGTTACAAGCTGGTGATTATTATTTTACCTTTATCTCTCTATCAAGAACTGTTTTTCCAAAATCATCAGAGTGAATATTTTTCATTAAAACAATAGGTCTTACTGAAATTTACAATGAAGAAAATATACAATATACTTTTGTTTTGTTGAGATGTTTTGAAGTGGGCATAAATGTTTAATATACAAAACTGAATTAGTTTTCTTGGTGTAGATCTAGAGGTGAAAAGGTAATAACAGTTGGGACATATTGAAAAGTCCAGAGGAGAATAGCCTACTGGGAATACAATATTTTATAAAGGTATATAATGTAGTGAAAAAGTACCATATTTGAAGGAAGATAATCTGAATTTAAAGGTCAGAGATGATATTTAGCAGTTTGGGAACACCAATATTGGAAGAATCTTTGTATTGATAACATGAATCTGAAGGTCTTAAAACAACAGTCCTACCATTGTTCTTATTTTCTAGAGTTGTTCTAAGAATATTTTCTTCTATTTTTTTAGCTCTCGACTTATATGAATAATGGTGACTAATTCTGCCTGTGATAACTAATTTTCATTTTTTTTATTGTTTTAGCAACATTACTTCTTTTCTGAAAGTGCTTTGACTACTACCAAAAACCCCCCAAATCCCCCAAACCTAGAGTTGTTTTTTTAATCATAATGATGATAATAACAATACTTAATGAAGGGTATAGAATTTTTAAGAGAGTCTGACACTTCATCTCATTTATTTATTTATTTACCTACTTATTTATTTATTTGTTTGTTTGTTTATTTCTGGGCAATAGGAGTGAAGTGACTTGTCCAGGGTCACACTGCTAGTAAGTGTCAAGTGTCTGAGGCTGGATTTGAACTCAGGTCCTCCTGAATCTGGGGCCAATACTTTATCCATTGCACCACCTAACTGCCCCTCTGACACTTAATTTTAAATAGAAAGTAGTCCATCTGTGATATATAGATATACACATATACATATATATAGTTTTTACATATAAATATATACATACACATATACATATATACATACAGATGGACTACTATATCTAAACACACACATAAATCTATACATATATACTATATATGTGTGTGTTTGTTTATGTGTGTGTATGCATTGTATTTAGTGTAAAAATAAAATTAATTCAACTGCTATATACTCCTGTATGCCAAATATTGTGGCAGCCCTTTCATACCTACATCTATTCTATGACAATAAGCTGTTCAGCCTTGAAATCTGGGTAATTCACATGGGGGGTGGGGTGCTTTTCCATTAAAAAAATAATTTCTAGGTCAAAGTGATGACTTTCATTTTTCTTGGGATAACTGTAACTTCAGCATTATCTGTGGCAAAAGTACAAGGTTTCATTATAAATGCCAGGTAATATGGTCAGTCAATCAACAAGCATTTAAGTACTTACCATATGGCAGGCAGCTTACTTTGGAGTTTTTAAAAAAATTAACAACAAAAATGTTTTATGTGCTCAATGAACTTATATCTATTGGAGAAGACAACATGTAAGTAACTAGGCATGTATAAAATAGCTACAGAGTAGATAAAAGTAATTCTGAGAGGGTACATAGTAAAAGCTTAGGGGAGTAGGGAAATCCAGCCGAAGGTGGGTTTTGAGTATTGTCTATAGTAAGTCAGGGGAACTAAGAGGTGGACATGAGCAGGCAAAGAATTCCAGGCATGGGCAATGACCAATGCAAAGGCATGGAGACAGTACATAGAGTGTTATATTTGAGGACATATAAGTAACTAAGGCAACTGGATTAAGCAGAATGTGGAGAGAAGTAAAGCACAAAAAGACTATAAAAGTAGGGAGGGGACAGTGAAATTATGAAATGGGGATAGGCATACCTGGTTCTTTTTATCCTTGCTGGGAAAGATCAGGATAACAGTGAGAAGTAAAGCTGTAATGACACTTTAATAAGGTACAGAGGTAAACTGCATAGAAGGTATAGAGAAAAGTGGTGAAACATGTACAGAGGCAAAAGGTGGGTAAATGAGGATGGGATGATAAAGGCAAGCAGGATGAAGAATAGAATAATGAGGGGGAAAAGGCATTTATGTGACCTCTGATCATCATTAGGAGCACTCAAGCATCCTCTTAGGAGAGGGAAGCGTATGGGGGAGGGAAAGGCATCAGGAGTTTAGGACATCATTTTTATAGGGGTTTGGTGGAGCAGAGACTAACTCTTATCCATGACACTATAGGATTAAAACATTAACATATCCAAATCATCTCAAACTTTTCATTAATATTTTAAAATTAACATAGCAACAGTCATCTCAAAATTGTTAGCACCATATGGTATTCTGCTGGTCTTAATGTGGATGTCCACAACTTATCATTTATATGTATGTGTGCATGTATGTGTATATATGTATGCACATATGTATACTATATGACATATGTGACTCAGATCAGTATAGACACACTTATCTGTGTGTTATCTGATATATAGGTGATAGATGATTGAGATAGAGATTTATTTATGTATTCTTTCATTTGCTTGTTTTTGTTTGTTTATTTATTTATTTTTAAAATTTGGTCCTATATCACAGGACCAAAAGGCAGACCTAGATGACTTCCCTTGATTTAGCACATATTTTCAGGATATGATGTTCAGCTGGCATATGATACAGTTTACAAATTATGTTCTTTTGTAATTTGGGGACAGTTTGTATGTTATGTCCACGTTTCCCTGTGCAATCTTACTGCCTACTCTTCTGGATACTTATAAACTGACTATATTGACTAGAAGACAGTGTGTGTGTGTGTGTGTGTGTGTGTGTGTGTGTGTGTGTGTGTGTGTGTGGTGGGTAGAGAGGGTCAGGGGGACCAGACAAGATACAATTATAAGACATCCAGGGTATAAAGATCTTTAAATGACAAAGTGATGAATGTATATTTAATACTGGAGGTTAATAAGGAAAGAGTATTTGAACTACATTTTAGAAAAATTACCTTGGATGCTTAATAGAAGGTGGATTGGTATGAGGAGAGACTTTAGGTTAAGAGATCAATTAGAAAACTGTTGCAATAATCTAGATGTAAAGTGATAAAGACCTGAGCTAAGATCGTGGCCATAATGAGTAGAAAGGATCTATATAATAAATGTCATAAAGTAGTAATGATATGATATGGCCATGTATGGGATAAGTAGTGTGCTTGAAGGTGAGGAGTATATTTTCAAGACATCTAGTTTATGATATCCAAGAGACAGGTGGACATGCATAACTGTAGCTCAGGACAGAGACTATAGATTCCCATATAGATCTGGGTCCCAATTGTATAGAGATGATAATATAATGGATGGGAGGTGATGATTTCAAATGAGAATATAGACAGAGAAAGAGAAAGAAAAAAGAAAGACAGAAAGAAAGAAGGAGAGAGAAAGAAAGAGCTCTAAGATAGAGCCTTGGGAAATGGAGGGAATTGAGTTACTCAAACTCTGTGAGTCTGACATGAATGAAGTATGGACAAAGGATACTGAAGTGTGGTCCTACAGAGAAGAAGAGAGCCATGGGAAGAAAAAGAGATCAACAGTGTCAAAATCCATAGAGAAGTCAAGATTTGTGAAGTAATAAAAGGTCAATAGATTTGGCAAGTCAGAACTCACTATTGTAGTGACATCATTTTCAGCATAATAATGAGGTAGGAAGCCAGATTGCAAGGTCTTAGAAAAAAGTGAGAGAGGAAATGGAGGCCCTGAGCATGAATGACTTTCTCAAACAGTTTAGACAAGAATGAGAGGAGTAACACAGGCTGATAGCTGACAAGGTTTGTAAGATAAAGTGAGGGTTTTTTTCATTGTGGTTTTATTTTGTTTTGTTTTTGTTATTGTTTCTTGTATATTTTAGAATGAGGATGACCTGAACATATTTACAGTGAGAAAAGGAGTCAACAGAAAGAAAAGAGATTAAAGAGACAAATTGGAGGTGATGTGGGATAATTTTGCAATTTGATGGACAAAGCAGAAAAGGAAAGGATCAAGGATTCATCCAAAATTATAATGAAAGGGAAAATACTGGCAGAACAGATGGATGGTAAAAAGGAACCTCTAGGTGACAAATTTATTATTTTTTGGTAAAGCATGAGGTGAGGTCCTCAGTGTAGAGGGTAGTGAAGGGTGTGCTGAAGGAAGCTTTAGGAACGAAAAATAAGGTTTGGAGCAGCTGCTGTGGAAATTGGGATAGTGAGTTGATTAGAGAGGAATAAGATGTTTACTTTGTTTCAGTGAGGGCGCAGGGAAATTTTCCAGTTGTTTTTCAGTCATTTCTGATTCTTTGTGACCCTGTTTAGGGTTTTCTTGATAATGATAATGGAGTAGTTTGCCATTTCCTTCTCCAGTTCATTTCACAGATGAGGAACTGATGCAAGCAGGGTTAAGTGACTTGCCTAGCCTTAGACATCTACCTAGTGTCTGAGACTGGATTTAAACTCAAATATTCCTGACTTCCTCTAGCTTCATTCAGCATCATGGGAATGGAGGCAGATGGCAGATGGAACCCAGTGTCACACTTTGGCAAGGCAAGAATGGCAAAAGAACAAAGAGTAGTGGATTTGAGGGTAGTAGGTAATATAAATATAAAATCAAATGTTACCCCAAGAGGTAAAGATTATGAAGCAAGGAACTGCAATCAGGGTAAGGGTGATAAGCTGGAAAATTTAAGAAGGGTTGAGAAAAATAGAGGTAATGATAAGGATGAAATATAGAATTGGGGTAATAAGGCATAAGAAAAACTATAATGATTAAAATATTAGCATAAAATAATGGAATTTCAGAGTTTGTGAACAACAAAGAAGGATATCTGTGAATCAATTTCTTTTTACTCTACGCCTAGAATGAAGTTCAGGAATTCCATGATGCACTAGTGCAATCACAGGGCTACCAAATCTGGAGAAGTAGATAAAACCTTCCACTATGCTTAATATCTGCACCATCTCCTTCTGTGTTTCCTGTAGTAATATTTTTTTCTTTGTTTTTTTGTTTTTTTCAGAGAATGTCCTATTGGGTCCATTTTAATTGGTATTGAAGGGAAGCCTTCATAAGTGCTGCTGTTATTATCAGAGGTAACAACTTCTGCAGAGGGTAGTAGGTAAGGGAATTTGACTTAGAGAGAAATCATCAGGCCAATGATAATGAGCAATGCCAGTGGATTTATACGTAATCATGCATCATTTTTTAAATGACATGTGAAACTATACCCTTACTTGACTTAGTTCTTAGATGAAGTTAAAGAAGACCTGACTCAGAGAATATACAAAAGAAAGAAAAAATAACAACAAAAATTTACTGCCATTGATGGCCTAATCAAAAAGTGCCATAACAGGTGTTAAACACAGGCTCAGTAGTGAAGGAACACATAGAATCCCAAACTTCCATAGTTGTGCTTAGCTTGCTGTTGAGCTTCTCCTATTGTTATTTTCTTTAATTGAAGGTTTTTTTAAAGTATATTTATTTGTTTGTTTGTTTGTTTATTTATTTGGTGAGGCAATTGGGGTTAAGTGACTTGCCCAGGGTCACACATCTAGTAAATGTCAAGTGTCTGAGGATGGATTTGAACTCTGGTCCTCCTGACTCCGGGGCTGGTGCTCTATCCACTGAGCCACCTAGCTGCCATTTTTTTCTGAGGCAATTGGGGTTAAGTGATTTGCCCAGGGTCACACAGCTAGTAAGTGTTAAATGTCTGTGGCTGGATTTGAACTCTGGTCCTCCTGACTCCAGGGCCGGTGCTCTATACACTGTACCACCTAACTTCCCCAATTGAAGGTTTTTATAAAAGATACAAGATCTAGACTGTATTTTATTAAAGAGAGATAACCCTCATACCTATATCATCAACATCATAATCGTCATCATCAATTTCTGGAACAAAACAAGCATTTTCACATTGGAAAGCAATCTGAGATTATGCCAAAGAGTTACTGAGTTTCCCTTTCCACTTGACACATATGTTGCCTGAGACATCAGAATTATGGACTCCCTTAGTAAAAACACCGTCTCGTTGCTTCTTCATGTCCCTTCTCAGTTATTGGAGGTCCTCTCACCTCCTGTACCTCCATACTGGCTACTTTGACTCCAGGTGAGTACCACTATCCCATTCCACTCCACATTACTGCCTGATCCTCTAGCACAGCTCCATCCTGAAGCCTACTCCATGATTGCTCAGTCCTAGGATGAAACTTCTCTATCATGAAAAGACCACTACTTGTTCTCTAGTACATGCCTTGACCATATCCACACCTGACCCCTGAGGGAGGATGATAACCAACTTGAACTCATCCCTCAATTATTATTACAATTCTACCCCATCATACCCTCCATATTCCAGTGATTTTGAACTAGATGTCATTTTCATTTCTCATTCTCTATCTCCCCCACTGCCTACTCCTTTATTCTCTTCCTCTTCAACCCACCCCTCCCGTGCCCAATATCCCACTCTATGGCTATACACCCTTTACTTTGTGAATTCTAAAAGCCTGCTCAACAGAAAACTAAGTCTCTATCATCTTAAAACATTTTTGTTCCTGAGTCAAATTTATAAAAAATATAAACCATTTCCCAATTGATAAATGGTCAAAGGATATGAACAGGTAGTTTTCAGACAAATAAATCAAAGCTATCTATAATCATATGGAAAAATACTCTAAATCACTATTTATCAGGGAAATGCAAATTATAACAACTCTGAGGTATCACCTCACACCTATCAGTGGGAATTATAACAAAAAAGGAAAATATTGTATGTTGGAGGGGATGTGGGAAAACTGGGATCCTAATCCACTGTTGGTGTTGGTGTGAAAAGATCTAAACATTCTGGAAAGCAATTTGGAACTATGCTCAAAGGGTTACACAATTGTGCATACCTTTTGATCCAGCAATACCACTGCTAGGTTTATATACCAAGGACATCACAAAAAAGAGAAATGGACCTATTTAAAAAAAATATTTATAACAGCTTTTTTTTTTGTGGTGGCTAAGAATTGGAAATCAAAGGAATATTCATAATTTGAGGAATGACTAAACAAGATGTGGTATGTAATGGTGATAGAATATTATTGTGCTATAAGAAATGACAAGCAGGATGATTTCAGAAAGACCTGGAAAGACTTGTAGGAACTGATGTTTAGTAAAGTAAGCTGAACCTAGAGAATGTTGTGTACAGAGACAGCAATATTGTTTGATGAAGAACTGCGAATGACAACTATTTTCAGGAATTCAATGATCCAAGACAATCCCAAAGGACTAATGATGAAGCATATTATCCACCTCCAAGGATAGAATTGATATTGATGGAACACAAACTGAAGCTGCTATTTTTCACTATCCTTCCTTTTTTTTCTTTTATTCAAGTTTTCTTATACAAAATTACTAATATGGTAATGTTTTATATAATTACACATGTATAACCTATATCTGATTGTTTACCACCTAAGGGAGGGGAGAAGGGAGGGAGGTAAGAAGGGATAAAATCTGGAACTCAAAACTATAAAAATAATGTTTATTATTTAAAAAACAAAACATTTTGAAGGCACTTCTTGGGCAGAACCCAGAAGGCAGAAGACAGGCAGTGACTCCTTGAAGCTCTTCCACAAATCCCTCCAAATCCCTTCAAATAATGTGATAATATAATTCCTGGAGGAACAGAACCCACAAAAGTATGGGGTGAGATCATTTTCCAGCCAAAAATGGCTTAGAAGGTTCGGGAGGAAAGGTCTCATTTACTGGGGTGAGAATAGTGTGCATATCTAGGCTTTACCTCACAGACCCAGCTCCAGCCCCACAGAATCAGGCCTCTGAAGCATTGGAATCAGTTAAGGCAGCAGGTACTTTTGAAACTCAGCTCATGGATTGGTGAGGGGGTCGAGTGGTTGGCTGGAAGGAGATTGCAGGGATCTCTGCTGGTGCTGAGGCAGAACTCTGTTGGCTTGCCCAAGTTCAGGAACCAGGAAGCAGTCTTGAGTGGTGGCCCAGGTGGGAGAGGGGCTCAGGCACCACAGAACTTGCAACCACAGTGAAACAAAATTCTGTTCCTGAGTTAAAGATCAAGCTGGCCTGTGTTTACTTACAGACCAGAGCATAGGCCAAGAAAGTATAGAACATGCTTCTCCTTGACTCATGCCACCTGAGACCCCCTGAAGCTTGGTGACAGTATGACCTGGAAGCAGTGACCCACTTTGAGAAGGAGCTAAAAGATAAGAAATAGGCTGCAAAAATGAGCAGACAGTAAAAAAAAAATGTGGACTCTAGAAAGTTTCTTTGGTGACAAGGAAGATAAAAATACACACTCAGAAGAAGATAAGTATTAGACTTTAGCCAATGACTTTATGAGAAATCAAGACAAAATAAAGAAAGCCAAAAGAATGAAAAAATTGGGGACAATGTAAAATATCTCCTTCGAAAAACAGCTGACCTGGAAAGTACATCCAGGAGAGAAAATTTGAAAATTATTGGACTACCTGAAAGCCATGATCAAAATAAAATCCTAGAAATCATCTTTCAAGCAATTATTGGGGAAAATTGCCCTCATATTCTAGAAGCAGAAAGTAAAATAGAAATTGAAAGAATAAACCAATCACCTCTTGAAAGAAATCCCAAAATGAAAACTTCCAAAAATATTATAGCCAAATTCCAGAACTCTGAGGTCAAGGAGAAAATATTGCAAGCAGCCAAAATGAAACAATTCAAATACTGTGGAGCTACAGTCAGGATAACACAAGATCTAGCAGCTTTTACATTAAAGGATCAGAGGGCATGAAATATGATATTCCAGAGGGCAAATGAACTGGGATTACAACCAACAATGGTTGGGTCAAAATGGGACTTCAATGAAAAATAGGACTTTCAGGCATTGGTGATGGAAAGATCTGAACTGAATAGAAAATTTGAATTTCAAATACAAGACCCTAGATAAGCATAAAAAAGTAAACAGGAAAAAGAAATCACAAGGGATATTAAAAGGTTAAACATTTTACATTCCTACATGGGAAGATTATACTTGTAACTCATAAGAACTCTCTCACTATTAGGGCAGCTAGCTGGAGTATATTTAGACAGAAGGCCCAGTTATGAGTTGAATATGAAAGGATGATACCTCCAAAAAGTAAAATAAAAATGTGAGAGAGGAATGCACTGAGAGAAAGGGAAAGGGAGATGTGTTATGGGGTAAAGTATCTCACATAAAAGAAGCAAAACAAAAAGCATACTGAATGGAGGGGAAGATGGGCAAGGAGAGGGGGAGTGAGTGAGCCTTACTGTAATCAGAATTGGCTCAAAGAGGGAATAACATACACACTAAATTGGGTGGAATAATCTAACCCTGCAGGAAAGTAGGAGAGGAAGGGGATAAGATCAGTCAGGGTGAAAGAAGGAAGGGCAGATTGGGGGTGGGGGCAATCAGAAGCAAAACCCTTTTAAGGAGGGATAGAGTGAAAGTATATAGAAAATATAATAGATATCATGGGGAGGGAATGGGATTGGGGGAACACAGTTAGCAATTGTAAGTATAAAACATTATTTTTTGAAGCAGAGGCAAGAGAAATGAATGATGATGATCATGGACTGATGAAGATTAGATGAAGATGAGGATTGATGAGGATTGATTGATAATGATGAGGATTGTTTGATGATGCTTATAAGGATTGATGATAATAGATGATGATGATAGACTGATGATGACAAAACATATTATAATTGCTTTGCTGGCCTTTTGTGGAGAAAATTCTTTGTCAGGTATAAGGTACTATATAAATGTTATATATTACTGTTGCTGCAATAATCAACCTCATGCATTTATTCTAATGAAATTTCTCTTTAAAGTACTATATAAATATAGTTTACTATAAAATAAATGATGAGCAGGATGCTATCAGAAAAATCTGGAAAGATCTTCATGAGCTGATACAAAGTGAAATGTACTGCATACAAAATAACTGCTATATATATATATATATATATATACACACACACACACACACACACACACACACACACACACACACAGACACACACACAGACACACATATATTTTGGTGAGGCAATTGGAGTTAAGTGACTTGCCCAGGGTCAAACAGCTGGTAAGTGTTAAGTGTCTGAGGCCAGATTTGAACTCAGGTCCTCCTGAATCTAGGGCCAGTGCTTTATCCACTGCACCACATAGCTTCCTCATAACTGCAATATTGTAAGATGATCTTCTGTGAATGACTTGGTTATTTTCTTTTTTTTTCTTTTTTTTTTTTTGTGAGGCAATTAGGGTTAAGTGACTTCCTGAGGGTCACATAGCTAGTGTTAACTGTCTGAGGCCAGATTTGACTTCAGGTCCTCCTGACTCCAGGGCTGGTGCTCTATCCACTGCACCTCCTAGCTGCCCCAGCAATTCTTTTTTTCTTTTCTTTTCTTTTCCTTTTTATATTTTTTTATTTTGGCGGGGCAATGAGGGTTAAGTGACTTGCCCAGGTTCACGCAGCTATTAAGTGTCAAGTGTCTGAGGCCGGATTTGAACTCAGGTACTTCTGAATCCAGGGCTAGTGCTTTATCCACTGTGCCACCTAGCTGCCCCCAGACTTGGTTATTTTCAGCAATGCAATGATCCTAGCCAACTCTGAAGGACTTATGAAAAATGCAACCCATCTACAAAGAAAGAACTGATGGTATATGAATACAGATTGAAGCATGATTTTTTTGTCAGTTCCTTTATCTGAAGATCTATTTTGTTTGTTTTCTTCTACAACCTGGCTAATGTAGAAATGTTTTGCATAACTACTCATGTATAAATTATATTGAATTCTTGACTTCTTGGGGAACTGGAGTGGCAGGGAGGAAGAGAATTTGGAACACAAAGTTTTTAAAAATTGATGTCAAAATTTGTTTTTACATGTAATTTAGAAAAATAAAAATTCTAAATAAATAAAAAAACCTTTAGTTTCTTACCACTTCTACCTTATTGCATTCACTGAGGCCCGCCTCCCTCACCATGACATTGGTTTCCTAAGAACCTTTCCAACACTGATTGAACTTTCACTCATTTTTCCTGGCCTCTTCCTTGCTCGCCTCACTGATTATGCTGGGGGAGTTAGTACACTCTTTGCTCTTCTCTTTCTCTTCCAGACACTCCCTGTCCCACTATTTCTCTTTAATATATCATTCTTTGAGGTTTATTTATCACCTCATCAGAATTATTTTACCTATTATCTACTGATCTCTAGGATATTCTTGATCCTTTCTCAACAGGTTCAGTGCCTGGCTCATAGTCTTTCTTTGCTCCCCAACTTCTGCCCTTATACATGATTTCAACATAATATTGATATGTCTTCAAATACTCTAATTTACTAATTCTTCAAATTACTCATTCCCCATGACCTACTCCTCTACCTTACTAAACTACATATAGAAATAAAGAAACCATTCATCCTATCACCATCTTCAACTCTTCTACCTCCATGTCCATGAACGGAATGTTTTTATCTGCTTATAACCTATTGGCATTTTGCTTTTCCCTCTGCCTAGTGAATCATAATTTTTCTTCATCTTCATGATGACCTGCAATCTCTTTAATCCTCAGTTCTATCCCAGGCCATTACAACTGAAATAACTATACACTCCTCCCTTCCTCATCTTAACACATTGCTGAAGCCATTGGACTTTACATTATTTTTACTTATATCCTTTGATCTCTTATGCTAACATTAATCTTCCCACACTAAATTCTAATATAATTTAATTTAATGAACTTTTATTAAGTGCTTACTATGTGTCCAGTGATGATGACTGAAGATACAAATAAGAAAAAGAAAAACAGCCCTTGCCCTCCAGGAACTTACCATCTAACAGGAGAAGACAACACAGAAATGGAAGGTGAGAAGGATAGGAGGTCTTAAATAAAGACCTGTTATGGGAGGAAATTTTTTCCCATGGAGTTCAGATAAAGCAGATCTGCAGATTGAAAGTGAATTAACTGCAAATTCTGAGTTATGCCTTCTATGAAGGGAAATGTTGGGTGGAGCTTAGGTCTCTAACCTTCAGTCCTCCAATCGGAAGTGGATTACTCCCCTGCCTTAGATCCTAGCTTCTTAAAGTATGGGTAACAACCCCATATAGGTGAATGTGGGGTTTGTGAAAAATTTGGCAACAGTAAAATGTTCTGTATACCTGTTTTATATATCTGTATATCCAGGGTTATGTAAATTTTCTCATGCAAAAGAAGGCTGTGAGTGGAAAAAAGTTAAAGAAACCCTGCCTTACCTTACACCCCTTATCTACTGCCTTCACTTCTATTCACATACAGTATAATTAAACCGGAGACAATAATTTACCATTGCTGGCTGAACACATTACAAATTTATGTTACATGACCTCGACTGGGCCTTCTCTGTAAGAAGGCAATCCTTTTTATGTCTCTCTAATCAATTCAGTGTCCCATTAATGAAAATGTATTTTCCAAACCTTTGCATCACTTCTATCACTTTCCCTGAATCCCCTGTGGAGCTGAGAAACTTGCTTCATATTTCACTAAAAAGTTAAAACCATTTGCTTAGAACTGTTCCCCCCACTTCCTTTTCTCTCATCGATCAATGCTTTCTACCAATATCTTCTCCTTCATCTCTGCTTTACAGGAACAGGATGCTTCTATACTATATCTATTACTGATTTCATCTACTCCTATGGTTTTAATTGTCATCTCTATGTGGAAAATTCGCAAATCTACTTATCCCATGTTCACTTCTCTCCTGACCTCCATTTTCCATATTTCCAATACCTATTCAACATCTTAAATTGGATTTCCCTTCATCACCTTAAACTCAAGTTCAAATTTGAAATCATTACCTTTTCCTACAAGCTCTCCCTTCTTCCTAACTCCCTTATTATTATTGAGGATATTGCCATCGTTCTAGTCACACAGGCTAATAATCTAGGAATTGTCTGTGACTCTTCACTCTTATCACTCTACTTCCAAATTCCACGCATTTTCTCTGCTAATCCTCCATGCCTGCCATTTTCTCTCTCTTCACTTCTGCTTCTTAGATTTTATGACTTCGTTTCATTCTCAACTAAATGCCTACTTTCTGTAAGAAGTCTTTTTCAACCCCCTTTACTATATAACTCCAAGTTATCCTTTATATTTCATGTTTTATGTAGTTGTTTGCATGATTTGTTCCCCATTAAAATATGAGCTCCCTGAAAACAATGGTTGTTTCTGCCTTTCTTTGTGTCCCTAGCATTTAGTGCAGTGCTTAGTACATAGTAGGCATTTAAGAAATTCTTGTTGACTTGACTGAACTAGATTTATGCCCTCATTATAATTGAAGAGCATCTCAACATTGTCAACTGTACTTGTTCCCTCTCTCACCTTCATGGAGAGGGCTCAGTTGCCTTCCAGTATGGTATACATTGAAAAATTAAAATGTCCCATTTTAAACAAAGAGAAAACAGCAGACTTATTGAAGAAGATAATGAAGAAATAGAAACTGAGATGAAATATCCATATTCAAATGTGTGCATGCACATAAATGTATTATTGACAAAGTGCTAGCTATAGAACACAATATCTCTAAATCAAAAATCAAGAGCCTAGGCAGCCTCCTTTTACATTTTTTCTAAGTGCAAAATGAATATAGAATTATTGGTTTCCAAGGATGCAACCAGTTATAACTAATCTTGCTAAATCTTCAGAAATAATAAGAAACAAAGAGCCTGTGAAAAAGAGCCTCCAAAGATACATTGGACATCAAATAACTCTTTAAAATAACATTTGAAGAAGTGAAGTGTAAATGAATTTAATTAAATTAAGTTGTACTACTCATGAATGCTACATCCCTCATTGCTTTTAAAATAATTTTAGTTACTTCAGTTTACTAAGTAAAAGAACTCTGAGCCCCTCCCATTTAGTCCAAGCAAGTCCACCCCATCGGATGCTTAAAGATGATTATGAAGTCTTAGGTAGGCAGTGCCTATTAGAAACTATGGTCAATAGTTTTGCTCTTGGCACATGAAATATTAAACTACTTTGTTAAAGCTGTCTTTAATGGGAGCTATACATAAATATATGTCTACCAAAATGATTAAGAGCAGTAAAAGTACGATATTGCAATGGAAATGTGGGTGCCTATGAAGCCAGATATCTAAATTTAAAATCTCTTTTCCCAGAAGTTGAGAAACATCTCTGTAGAAGGGAAGACAATTTTCTGAAGGTCTTGAAAAATAGATCTGAATTTCAAAGAGGAAGTAGGGCATACTGATGCCCCTAGACAACATTGAAAGGCCAGTATTTGTATCCTGGTTCTGCCATTTATCAGCAGTATTATATTAAGCCAATCATTTAACCTCTCTGCATCTCATTTTTTTTTCTTTCTTGAAATGGGGATAATAATATAGACACATACCTATCTCATAGCAGCATTGTTATGAGAATCATTTGAGATAATGGGTATAAAAGCCTTTTGGTTTTTCACCTTATTTTTAGTGATATATTTTCATATCACCTTCATTTCTAAATATATGCCTCCCCTCTCTCCTACTAAACAAACCATCCCTTATAGCCAAGATAAAAAAGAGAGAGAAAGCAGTTCAGCAAAAGTAACCAACATATCATCTATCTGACATTATATGCAATAGTGAAAACATTTGTATCCATAAAGTATTATATAAATGATATCTTTTGGGGATGGCCAAAGTGCAGTTCTGCCAAAGACAAACAGATAGATGGGGCTTAAATGTTTATGTATCTTCAAATGTCCAGATCATCTTAAGTTATCTTCCAAAATTATTATTTGATGAGTCAATTCCACAAATGTTTTTTGATCATCTGCTATGTACAAAACACTATGCTAGATTCTGTGGGAGAATACACAGATGAATAAAATTCTGTCATTAACCTCAAAAAGACTGTGGAGTCTAGCAGGAAAAATGAGGAAAATAAACACATAACTGCAATACAGAAGAGGGAAAGAAGTGCTACATATTATATGTGTTCAGAAGAGAGATTGTATCTGCTTGAAAGATTCAGGAAAGACTTGATGAAGCAGGGGACATTTGAACCAACCTTTGTAAGATATGTATCACCTTGACAGACACAAGGTGGCATTCTATGAGGCAAATGGACTAGCATGAAGAAAACCATAGGGGTCTGGAAGTGCAAGTAATATTTATGGGACAGCTGCTACTCTTCATCTGGAAAAGAGAGAATGCATAGGCAAATATTGGGATATGAAGCTGAAAAGACATGGCATTATATTTTAGAGGAGTGGTGGAAAGCTTAAATAAAAACAGACATTAAACCATCCATAAGGATCCCTGCACCTTAAATTATAACTTATAAAACTACATATTAACATTTATAACCCATGCATTTTCTCTGCCTTTTTCTCATTGCTAGAATTCTCTCCCTCCCACATTCTGCCTACTGATCTCCCTGGCTTCCTTTAAGGCGCTACTAAAATTTCAAATTTTACCAGAATCTTTCCCCAACCCTCCTTAACTGTAATGCCTTACTTTCTTTATTGAGTTCTTATTTATCCTGTAAATACCTTGTTCTGTATATATATTCTTTGCATGTCATCCCCCTCATTAGATTGTAAGTTTCTTGAAGGCAGGGACTATCTTTTGTCTCTTTTTGTATCCCTAGCAGTTTACATAGTGCCTGGCACAAAGTGGGCACTTAAGAAATGTTTATTAATTAACTGATCTATGTTTATTGTGAGAAAACAATGATTAATTATGGGTTTGGGGGGGAACCCATTTTCTACCTCTCCCTACTTCAGAGGTAAATTTTTAGGAGAAAAAGTTCTAATCTCTTTCAGGGCCTAATCCTGTGCAGGGCATACAAAAAATGGAGACAGAAACTACACCTATCTGAAAGCACTTTTGCCTTCAGGGGGTCTGTCTCCCACTAGACCCTGATATCACAGCAGAGCTCATTTTAATAGGGACCACCCTCAAGTCATGTCAATTAATGGAACTGAATGATACTGACCAATTATCTTTGATGACAGTGTGTAAGAGCTCCCTCTCTCTGAAGAGGAAAAAGATTCAGACCACAAGGTGAATGTCATCTTGGCTCTCACTCTAAGCTTGTAAGACTGCCTGATTGGTGAGTGTTCTCTTAGTACAGAATAGGTAATGTAGAGACAAAATGGTGATGGGGGTTTTTTGGCTTGTGCTAACTGCCACATGGTAAATTATTTACCAATTGTTTACTATTATTTAATATACTTTAATAATAAATGCTTACTACCTAAACTGGTGGAATAGCCATTAATTTATAAGTAGCAATATTTTAAAAAAACCTCAGTCTGCCCCCCAATAATTTAGCTAAAAAAAGTTTCCACCCCAATAATTTATATAACTCGCTATATTATTTTTACATTATATTTTGTTAAACATTACAGGATCACATTTTGATCTGATTCTGGACAAATGATTACTGTCCCTTTCATACCCTACCAGCTCGCCCCATGTTCAGCAATAGAGAATGTAGAGTTATTGTCAGATTTTGAGAAGTAGAATGACAAAAGTTGTGGTTCTGTCCGATTAACATGTAGAAATAATTTATCAGGAATTTTAAGGTAACTACTATGTGATTTGTATACAAAGACAATAATTTATCCATTCTGGTCTTCCAGATAGTTGCATTCTAATGGAGAGATAATCTATGTGCACATGTACACTAACACAAAATTTGTACAAAGTAATTTTGGTACAGGGATAACAATAACTGGAGAAATCAGGAAAGACTTCGAATAGGAGGTAGTACTTAAGCTGTGTACTTAAGCAAGATGTGGATTGCAAGATAGCTTATAGAAAGGGTGCAGAAGTAGGAGATGGAATATCATGTAAGTTGAATTGTTTGAAAGCATGTGGATAGGAGGAATGTGAAAACAAACTAAAAACAGAGATTTTATCTAGATTGTGAAGAGTTTTAAATCCCAAAAGAAAGAGTTTGCTGTTGGTCTAAGAAGCAATGACTGGCATAGTAAGACTGATACTTTAGGAATAAGATGAATTGGAAAGAGGAAGAACTAGGCCTATATCTGGGTATGAATGATCCTTGTTTGAATTAAGATCTGTGACAAATAAATGAGAACCCAGGTACAAAGTTTTAAATGTGTGCCGTGGAACTCTGTGGTTAATGGGTAATATTAAGGGAAGGGAATTGTGATATGCCCCTCATGGATACAGAATTCCTCATTGGAACAGTATGAAGAGAGCTAAATGTGGATACAAAGAGTCCAAATTCCAACTTTGCTATTTACTAGCTAAGGGTAAGACTTTCTGTGTCTCAGATTCCTCATCTTTAATATGAACATTTTGGACCATTTGCATTCTGTTTCTTTTCTTCCTTAAATCCAAGATGATCTTATGGTGATAATAACTTCAAATTCTGGAGAAATTCCCCTTAGGGAATGCTAATGAAAGTAGTGAAAGTTTAAGCTAGATTTTAAGGAGATTTAATTATCTAATTAATTAAATAATTAATTTAATTCTAATTCTTAACCTAGGGACCAAGAACTTATTTTCAAAAATACTTTTATGCCTTTATTTCGGTACAATTTGTTTCCTTTTCAATCCTATGTGTTTATTTTATGGAATAAAAATATCATCTGAGAAGAGGGTTCTAGTTCTTCATGTGACTGTTAAAGGGGTCCATGACACAAAGAAATGGTATGAGTCTCTGCTCTACCTGACTCTAAAGAAGAGATATGACAATGTACCTAACTCCAACTCAGTCCTCTGAAAAGTTCAGTTATCACTGAATAGGATATATTATATTTTTATATCTTTTGATGTATTGATCAGTTTTGCTGATTATTTTGTATTTTTCCTATTTTCTGTATTTTTTGTATTTTTCTGCATTTCTTTTATGTGATAACTATGAAAAGTTGAGGAGGAAGTATGCTGGGGAAAATTTTGGTGATACCACAAAAAGGATATTGATAAAAATTATTAAAAAAAGAATTTCAGCTCAAGAGAAATGATTGAACTAATCTATTAATCTATTTTTCATAATATATCTTCTTATATTATATGATTTTTATCTAAGTATTCTCATAACATTTCATGGTTAAGTTATACAATACTAGGACCTCATTCTTCTCTCTTAGAATCTTGGGAATTAACTATGTCCTAGTTATGTACCAACTATGAACTCCATGTCTCATGTCCCAGATTACTGTCCTTGCTTACAGGCCAGCCCTCATAGCCATCATTTAAGGAAAAAAAAAACAAGATACTGTGTACAAAGTGCCAGACATATACATCAGTTGCTTTATAAAAAACATCAGCCAACCTAGCTGAAATGTATAAGATACATTATGTGTCACATAAATCAAACCACTGCTACCACCTTGATCACTATCTTTCCCTCACCCAATGATACACATAGCCTAGTAGTTTGAACCTGAGTCTTGGGAATAGCATTACTTCCAGCCCAGGACCTTCAGTCATAATCTAGGGAAGCAACAATTATGGAGTTGCAGCAAGTTTATAGGAGATACAACCATGGCTACTGAAGATCCAGAAAATATATTTCTTGCCAGAAAAGTACTTAGCACCTTAAAACTGTTCACCATCAGAAACTGGTAGGATTTTTATCAGTGGAAAGAGAATTAAAGAAAAATCATTAACACCTGTTTTGCCACTGTACTCTGTGATAAAATAATGGAATTTGGCAGATGCCCAGGGGCCCCACCTGATTTATTTAGTATTGTTTGAATTGGGTGAGAATGAGAAACTCAGTACCTACTTAAGGCCACCCCTGAGTGACATTTTGGTGTACTACTGACATCAGCAAGAGACCACTCTCAACCAATCAGCTTGAAGGACCTCCCCTTTAGGGGAGGGAAAGAATGAGGAAGTAAAAGCTTGCTAAGAGAAGAACTCTCTTTTTTGTGAGGAAGAGGTGCATGGCAAGGGAAAGAGAGAACAAAAGTCCCCCTTGTCATTCGGCACATTAGTTTGATGGTGAGAGATTTCACATGGGCTACTAAGAAAGGTCAGATTAGGACCCACAATTTAGATTTTCAACAATACAACTCTAAACAACATTAGATATTTCCATGTATCTACTATTTGAAATCAGCCATATCTTTAATCTCTCCTATTAGAATGTGAGCTTCTACAAAGCAGAGAATATCACACTTTTCTATTTGTGAGGGGGTAAAATTTTAGCTATACTGTCTAAAATATCTAATGAGTGGTTGCCAATAAATTATAAGCTTTAGCAAGAGTTAGCATTTTAAGGATTTATTAAGGAGAATAAGAATTTGGTGAAGAGAGAGAGAGAAAGGCCTAGATTCATCTATCTATCTTGGGGAGCTACAGTTCTCCTGCTCCGCTCTCCATGAGAGTCCTGGCAAAAGAGAGTGAGAGAAGCAGCCTCGCCCCCTCTTCCTCCCACAAGCAAATATCACTTCCTGACACCAAAGAAAAGCCACATGGCTTGCCTTTAGATGCCTTCTCCTCATGGAGGAGCTTTCCTACAGTATGTCTCCAGCAGGTGGTATCATTCCAATAATTACAGTCCCCCCTTTGTTTCTTCAAGAACAACAGGTGTTTTCTTGATGAAACAGTCAAAAATAACAGAATATAATACTCTATGCTAACAAACAATATGTTAATAACAATATAGGAAAGGGAGAAAAGGGTAATAGGGCAAAATTTAACAGAATAAATAAAAAGACAATACAATATAATGTGAATTTGTGGTTTTCTAAGTCAATAGGAGTGGCAGGGATCTTTTTCTATTTGAGTCTGAACCTACTGTTCTAAGATATCTGATATCTTTGGATGTAAGCACCTGATTTAACACTACTTCAGAGTTTCTTTATCCATTCATCCAAAGTTACAGCAAACATGTAGGTTTCCTCTAATTGTTGACTGAAGCTCTCTGAATAGGGAACATATTTATTGTTTTTGTCTCCTTTGTAAAACCAGGTAGTGTCTCACTTCTGATGCTTGCTCATCCCAGTACACAGCATACCACATCCTCTCTCCTGCCTCATGGAGTTCACATAGTATAGATTATAATTCCTATATGTAGGAGGCAACAGAAGTATCACCTCCCACCAGTGACTAATGCTGTCATAATGTTCTCTATTTACTCAAACCAAATATGTACAGGTAAATTGGAATGATGCCACCTGCTAGAGACTTACTGTAGAAAAACTCCACCAGGAAGAGCAGGTGTCATTCCAATCATTACATATTTGTAGCCTCAGGACTTAGCACAATGCTTTGCACATAGGAAGTACTTAAAGGCATTATATATTCATTCAACTATAAATTCATTTATTCTTGTTCTCCAATTATGTCTATTAATCTTGCTTATATTTGTTTCCAATCACTTATTCCTGATAATCTAATCTAATTCCATTTCATGTATGGAAGTCATATAGACATGAGTAGTATATACTCTGTGTGCAACAACACACCATGGAGATGTGATCGTATGTGATGGGGAAGAGTCAAAAGTAATTGTCTTCTGCATCATCTCAATATACCCAGAATATATACCCTGCATACCTATGACAGAAATGTTATGAACATTATTGTAAAATTATTTCCCAGCCATCAGCTCTAAGGACCTGGAACATTTGGCAAATAATGTGTTGTGATTTGAATCTCATTAAAAATAAAAATAAGTGGTATTATTATCATTATTATTATTATTAAAGAATTGGGACTAAAGGATTAATTTAATGCAAATTAGCAAGCTCATGGACTTTTGCTTAATTTCTGATACCAATCATGCATATTTATCAAAATGACCTTTTTATCTTGATAACATGATTTAATAGGTTTATAACAGATATAAGATCCTGCCATCCCCATTAGCGATAATCCTATAGCAATCTGGCTTCTAACCTCAGTATTCAATTGAAATTGCTTTCTCCAAAGTTACTAATGATCCTTTAATTGCAAAATCTGATGACCTGCTTGTATGCTCAGCACTTAGCTTAGTGCCTGGCACATAAATGCTTAATATATGTTTGTTTATTGATTGATTCCTACAAAAAAAAGACAGTATACAATTACCAAACAGTGCCTCTCTAAAGGATTCATTTGATTTCCTTGATATGGATCATACCATCAACTGTATTCATGAAAAGTTGTCCTGGGTGGGGCAGGGGGGGGTGAGAATCACATTTATATGGAAATGAAAGAAAATGGGATTTGGCTCTCTAAACTACTGACTGTATTGACAGAAAATGTAGTGAGGGAGAACCAGATGTGACTCTTATTTGGTGTCATGACAATAGAATTTCCAGACATGTACTCTCCAAGAAGAGAGTGAGATAAAATGGAAAACAAAAGTCCTTTGTGCATCTTTCCTATGTCCCCTTGCTTATCTCTTCAGGACATAAGTGAGACTTTCAACAAAATTCCCCTTCTTCCTTTCTGAATTCATGCCGAAGTTTGGAGACAAACTTTGCTTTGTGAAATCTAAACTCTATGACAGATGTGAGGGTGATTGACTTCATTTTTTGATTGCCATGATTTTTAGGGGATTTCTTTATTTTCTCCTTTAACAATGCTCCCCCCCATCTTAATAGTTTCTTTTTCAAATTACATATAGTTTTCATCATTCATTTCTGTAAGATTTTGAGTTCCAAATTTTTCACCCTCCCTCCCTTCCCTTTCCCTCTTAAGGCAGCAAGCAAGCTGATGTTATACACTACAATCATGTTAAACTATTTCCACATTATTCATGTTGTGAAAGAAGAATCAGAACAAAAGGGAAAAAAACACAAGAAAGAGAAAAAAACAAGTTAAAATGGTATGTTTCAATCTGCATTCAGACTCCCTAGTTCTTTCTTTGCATGTGTATAAAATTTTCCATCATGAGTGTTTTGTAATTGTCTTGGATCATTACATTGTTGATAAGAGCTAAGTCCATCATAGTTGTACCACGTTGCTGCTATTGTGAACAATGTTCTCCTGGTTCTGTTCACTTCACTCAGCATCAGTTCATGTAAGTCTTTCCAAGTTTTTTCCCCCTTAAATCTGACCGCTCATTTCTTATAATGAAATACTACTCAATCACATTCCTATGCCACAATTTGTTCAGTTATTCCCCAATTGATGAGCACCTGCTCAATTTCCAATTCTTTGCCACTACAAAAAAAATAACTTCCTTAAATATTTTTGTATATGTGCATCCTTTATCCTTTTTAATGATCTCTTTGAGATACAGAACTAATAGTGAATATTTCTGGATGAAAAGGTATACACAACTTTATAGCCCTTTGGGCATAGTTACAAATTGTTCCCCAGAATGGTTGGATCTGTTCACAATGCCACCAACAATGCATTAGTGTTCCAATTTCCCCACATCTCCAACATTTATAATGTTCTCTCATATTAGCCAATATGATACTGTGAGGTTGTAAATCAGAGTTGTTTTGATTTGCATTTATCTAATCAATAGTGATTTAGAACATTTTTTCATATGACTATTGATAACTTTAATTTCTTCAATAGGAAACTTCATGTTCTTATCCTCTGATAATTTATCAATTGGGGAAAAGGACTTGTATTCTTAGAAATTTCATTCAGTTCTCTATATATTTGGGAAATGAGGCCTTTATCAGAAACACTGGCTGCAAAATTGTTTCTCAGCTTTCTGTTTTCCTTCTAATCTTCTTTTTTGTTTTTTTGCGGGGCAATGGGGATTAAATGACTTGCCCAAGGTCACACAGCTAGTAAGTGTCAAATGTCTGAAGCTGGATTTGAACTCAGGTCCTCCTGAATCCAGGGCAGGTGCTTTATCCACTGTGCCACCTAGTTGCCCCTCTTTCCTTCTAATCTTGATTGCATTGTTTTTGTTTGTGCAAAAACATCCATTCTGACTGTGCATACCCTTTGACCCAGTAATACCACTATTGGGTCTGTATCTCAAAGAGATCACAGAAAAGGGGAAAGGATCCACATGTACAAACATATTTATGGCAGCTCTCTTTATGGGGGGCAAAGAATTGGAAATTGAGGGTACGTCAATCAATTGGGGCAAGGCTGAACAAGTTGTGGTATATGAATGTAATGGAATACTATTGTGCTATAAGAAATGATAAGCAGACAGATTTCAGAGAAACCTGGAAGGACCTATATGAACTGATGCTGAGTGAGATGAACAGCATCACAAGAACATTGAACACAGTATCAACATTGTGTGTTGATCAACTCTTATCAACTTAGCTTTTCTCAGCAGTGCAATGATCCAAGATAAATCCACAGAACTCAGGATTGAAATTGTTCTCCACACCCCGAAAAAAGAACTATGGATTCTGACTGCAGATTGAACCATACTCTTTCTACTTTTGTTTCATTTTTTGTTTTGTTTTTTTTTTTGTTTTTACTTTTTTGAAGATTTTCCATTTTGTTCTGATTATTCACTCCCAACATGACTAATGCAGAAATATGTTTGATGTGATTGTGCATATATAAGCTATATCAGATTGATTTCTGTCTTTGGGAAGGGAGAGGGAAGGGAGGTAGGGAGAAAAATTTGGAACTAAAAATCTTATGAAAACAAATGTTGAAAACTATCTTTCTTTCTTTCTTTCTTTTTTTGGAGAGGCAATTAGGGTTAAGTGACTTGCCTAGGGCCACATAGCTAGTAAGTGTTAAGTGTCTGAGGCCGAATTTGAACTCAGGTACTCCTGAATTCAGGTCCGATGCTATATCCAATGTGCCACCTAGCTGCCCCTGAAAACTCTCTTTATATTTAACTGGAAAATAACAAGCTACTTTTATGATGAAAAAAAGGAAAAAATATCCATTTTGGGTTTCATAATGTTCTTTATCTCTTCTTTGGTCAAAAATACTTTTCTTCTCCATAGATCTGACAGGTATACAATTCATTGCTCTCCTAATTTGCTTATGGCATTATTCTTTAATCAAATAACCATTTTGACCTTATCCTGGTATATACATTGTGAGATGTTGGTGTATGCCTATTTTCTGCCATACTATTTTGCAGTTTTCCCAGCAGTTTTTGTCAAATACTGAGTTATTATGGGATATTTCATCAATCAGATCCTGCCCAGTTATCAGTGGAGCCCTGTCCAAATAAATCCATTTATGCAGAATCTACCTCTATCTGCAATTTCAGGATTTGTTAAAACGTTGGAAATAAAGGTAATAATTCTTTTTTTAATAAATCCTTCACTTTAGTTGGGATGTAAAGATATATTGATATAAAATGGTAATTTTAGGAGTGTAACACCTCTGTAGCACCTATTAGAATGAGAAAGTGAATTTCATTTATTTATTTTTTTTTGTGGCAACTCTTTTTTTTTTTTTTGAGGCAGTTGGGGTTAAGTGACTTGCCCAGGGTCACAGAGCTAGTGCCAAGTGACTAAGGCTGGATTTGAACTTAGGTCCTCCTGAATCCAGGGCCTGTGCTCTATCCACCTGCCCCTTGAGAAAGTGAATTTTAAAGGAAAAGGTACTCATAGACTCAATTTTTTATGGTGTTATCCAGAGAGAAGCTACGGCACTTGGGAGAAAAGGGGGGATTGTGAGGCTTTCCCTTCCAAACTCCCATATGTTGGGTGACCTTCCATTTCCAGAAACTTCATCCCAGGCGTCCTTTGAAGCCATTTCAGAAAACTATCTGTAATACCTCTTTGAAATCTGAATAAGAAAATAAACTTGTATTATGAATGTAACATACATACTATTTAAAAAAAAAACACTACCACCAATACCATAGAAGGTGGTACTAATGCCAATAGAAGTCCAAATCTTCTTACCATTTTTAACAAGGTCATCCTTTGTTCATTAGAAAGGAGAAAAGAAAAACTCAGTTTTCCTCCATAAGGACACTTGAGAGATATATCTTCCTTAATTTTTTTTTCTTTTTGTCTTTCACTCATTGAAATACATGTCCTATAATGGAGTCAAGGCAAAAATAATTTAGTCAAGCTTTCTTTTTGTTGAGAAGTATTTGTTCATATTCTTTGATGATTTATCTATTTTTGGAGTGAGTCAAACTTTAATAATCATTTTTATTCTATATATTGTCTGTCCCAAAATTCTCAGTGAATTTTTAAGTTTATATATATATGTGTGTGTGTGTTTATATGCATGTATACACACATATTCCATATGCATACATATATAAACACACATCACACACATATAGTTTGTGTATGTACATGTATATACACTTACATGTACACATTCTATATGTTCATACATATACACATACATATACATATACATACACACACAATAAAAATGGAGTTTGATGAAAATGTAGAGTTATATATCCATGAAATGCTTAATTTGGAACATGGTATATGATTATACGCTAAACTTCCCTTCACTTTGCCCTCCCCCAATCTGCTTTCTTTTTATTTCTCCAGTGGTTCTTATGCAACAGAGTCTTTCATAAGCCCAAGTTTCTCATACCTGAAATTCTGCCCTTTCTCTTTATTCCTATTGGGATCAAAGAGCTATTTTTATGGATTTACTATTAAAAAGCAAATATTCCTCAGAAAATAAGATATTTTAAAAGTGCATTGTAAATCTCAAAGCACTATATAAATGATAAAGTGTATCATTCATATTTTTATTATATGAAACCATGACCAGCTAACACCATAATAGGGATAAATGGAAAGTCTGCTGAGAGAATGTCTTATAAGTGCTTAGGTCTTGATGGAAGGATAAAGGTATGATATGTAGGCAAAGGGATAGGAAAAATGAAAGTAATTTTGTCAACTTAACCAGGGCCAGTTAAAAGATTTAGGCTTTCATTGTCCATAGGTACTGAATAGGGATTGATATTTTCAGTGTTGAACAAGTTTTAACATCTGTAATTTGGGGTAAGGTTCTTTTTCGACTGAACCACAGAACCTTTTGACAACTTCTCTCAGTGCCCTGTCAGAAAGCAGGAACTCATAGCTGGAAGGAAGACAGTCTTACCTACTCAGACATTAGTCACAATGATTTTTTTTTCTTTCAAAGGAAAAAAAAATCAGATACCACAGCCCTGGGTGCCTTACTAAGAAAGAAAAGAAAAAATGCTGGTGATTTTAACCTAAAAATGTAGTATTTAACATATTTAGCTCTTCTAAGAGCATCCCTTGACAAAACAAAATTTAAAATTTACATATAGGAAATGTTTTAGCAAAATCCAATTACAATGGGATTGTGAAATATAAATTACACTAAAGTACAAAACCACTAATGTTATGAAGAAAAGAGAAAGAATTTTAGCAGTTTTATAAAGTATCTTGTACGGTTCTTGTTTTTTTTAAATAAGCAAATTGATAGTACAGTAAAATGAACTCAAAATGTGTTGAATACCCCTTCCCCCAAATAAAAGAGTTGTCATTAATGGTTTGATTTTACCTTGGAAGGAGATAATCAGTGGAATTTTGCAGAGATGTGCTCTTGTCCCTGTGCTATTAGCATTTGTATCAGCAGCTTGGATAAGAGTAGATGGCAATCATATTAACTTGGAGTATGCAAATTTTAAGAAAAATAGGCAACACATTGGTCAATAATCAGAATAGAAAAAGACCACAATTGGCTAGATCATTTTGCTGAATATGGTTCAATGAAATTTTATAGAAGGAAAAGTGTTATCAATAAATTAAAAATAAAATCACCTTCACAGATGCCAAAAAAAGGCCTAAATAGGGGGAAAAAATTCCTCCTGGCCCAATAAAAGCATGGGGGTTTTAATGGACTCTAATCTCAATATAAGTCAGCCATGTGAATTGTCAACAAAAAGTGATTGTGGGTTGCAATGAAAGGCATAACTTCTACTGGTAAGTAGATGTTGGTCTTGTTGTACTTTGAGTTGGCTGGCCAGGATTCATTTGCTGGTTTTTTTGTTTGTTTGTTTGATTGTTTTTTCCTTTCAGTTCTAAGATTCACAGTATAGGAGGAATATTGATAAGCTGTTCTTGTTTTTCCCTTTATTCTCAAAGAGGACCAAAGCACTGGGGTGATGTCATGATTTGCACTGAATTGCATTTAAGTGAGGGAAGGCTCTGGAAGATCACCAACCTCACTCTCTCCTCCAGAGCCATGTGGGTTCAGTGGCAAGATACATATCATGAGATGGTCTCAAATGTTTAAAGGGATAGAGGTTAAGTGATGAACAAACTCACACAGCTAATGTCTCTGTTTTTGTTTTTACTTTATTTCTTCATTTCTTTTTTTTTTAATTTCTTACCTTTAAATGAATATCCTTATTTTTTTGTTTTCTCCCTTTTTTTGGTCAGTGTGTTCTTTTACAACATATGTTCTATAAAGCTGTACTTATACAATTTCTATCAAATTACTTGCCTTCTCGAGGAGAAGAGACAAGAGGAATAAAGAGAATATGAAATTCAAAATTTAAAAAATGTTAAAATACTTTTTATATTTAATTGGGGAAAATAAAATATTAAATAGAAAAAAAGATATATGTTAAAAGAAGAGCAGAACTCTATGTGACTGGTTGTATCAAATGCTGGAACAGTTTAGAACCTATCAAATTGGATCCATAATTACTCTAAAGAGTTCAGCCCTACATTTCACAGAGAAAAGGTAAGTTGATATAGAATGCCTATTGTTCAGGCTATCCCATGCATTTGGTTGGAAAACCCATATTATGAGTTCATCAATAAACAAATCTTGGCATTCACTGAGAATGGACAATGAACTGAGCCAGTAAACAAATAGGAGAAAGATAATGGACTGGAGCAGCCAAGGTTGCTTCTCATTTTGAAATTACAACTTGCTGTAATTCTGTTATTCCCTTTTAAATCTGCTATCTATGAAGATGTTTTGAGAAGGGTTTCTGTGCATTAATATGAATGACACAAAAATGGTTGACTTCTTAATGATAGAAAGCAAATTATTTTCTTAAATATTATTTTTCACAAATTGATCTGTTAATGTTATTAATTTTAAAATCTATTTTTTCAATACTCTTAATTTTTAACGATTCAAGGTTTAACTTTATCATAACATCATCCATATCAGCACAAATAATATAATTAATGCCATTCAGATTAATGAAAATATGTAACAATCCTTTTAAAAAATTAATAAAAATAAAAATATACTCCTCTAAAAGCCATTATCAACTTTGGAAATAGATGTTGTTTTGGACCACTTGGGTTATTGGTCTTTTTACTAAGGCATGGCTATTTAAGAGTTGATCATATTTACTTTGTACTAAGCACCTTGAATTTGGCTGTCCAGAAATAAGAAATAAAAACTGCAGGTACCTCAAAGTTATGGTTTTAGTGAAGAAATATTTACAGATAAATCAGGTACAGGAAAAGATCCAATGCTTCAGCTAGTGATTCCTCATTAATAAAGAGAATGTCAGCAAATCTGATTTATCAGGAAACCTTTCTTCACCAGAACAGAAATGTGGCCATGTCTGGAGTTTTATTTCTTGTTGAAATACTTGATGGATGTGTTATTCTGCATTACCTGAAAATTAAGGGTTCTTTTTAAAATAAATGGAAAAAATAACACTAGCATTAATGGATAGTAAAACTGATAAGTGGAAAATAAAATGTGAGGAATATAAAAAAATTAAGGTTCTCATAGCTATATGCACCCATCATGTAGTTCTTGTTGACTAAATGATGGAAGCTTTACTAACCTAATATGCAGCCTAAGTAATTTCATATGGGTGAAACAAAGAATAGAACATGCAAAACAATCTCCATATAACCAATAGTAGAATTCTTAAATTAGTAACTATTTGTGAATGCTGATTACAGGTGCTGTTATATTTCCTTTCCCCTATACTCACAATCTTGGCATAATTTTCAGAATATTTTTTCCCTCCCAGTTTTAATTCTTTATTCTTTATGTAGAACATCTCTTAGATTTAAAAAAAATTCTCTTTGCAGAGTTCCTATTATTTTTTTGGATTTCACTTCATGAAATAATAGAAATAGTAATAAATTACCTCAGAGGGCTTCTACTCCAATCCACTCATTTTGCATAGGAGAAAACTAAGTCTTGTACAGGAAAAATTATTTACATAGTAATATCAGAATTGAGATTCAATTTCAGGTCTCTCCTTACTCCAACTCCAACACTCTTTTTATTATACTAAGCTACTTTGAACTTAATTTTTCATCATATCATGCTCCTCTCCATTTCAAGAATTTTTAGAGTTTTTTTTTTTTTAATTAATGGCATCTGAGTAGCACAGTACAAAAAAGTCCTGTACTTGAAGTAAGGAAGACCTGAGTTTAAATCTTGCCTTAAGACACTTTAATTATTTGACACTGAGCATGTAACTTTTCTTTTTTGCACTTCAGATTTTTTTCTGTAAAATGGAAATAATCATAGTATATACCTCTCAGAGTTGTGAGGATCAAATGAGATAATATTTGATAAAAATTTGAGATACTTTGGAAATAATGAAGCATTATATAAATACTATTGTTGTTGTTAATATTTTGATCAAATAAAGAGATCTTAGGCTTCCTTCAAGGCTTTCCATCAAAAGCTACTATGATATTTATGCAAGGCCAAGGATACAAAAATGAATCCATATCTGCCTGCAAAGACAGTATTTTGTTATGCTGTAGTACTATTCATATTCATATTGTCCCTTGTACCTTTGCATTTTCTCCTTATTTGATTTCAATCTCCTTGAATGTAGGAACTATGTGTCTTATTCATCCATGTATCTTCTTCTGTATCTAACATTTTGTTTAACTCAGTAAGTGGTAATTAATGGGATTTTTAAAATTAAACTTAATTGGGCTCTAATCACTTCTTAATTGGCATTCACTATAGCATTCAATTACTCACATTTTTTGCATATTGTATTTTGATATTTATAAGGTTGTCCTTTTGCATGAGTATTCTGACATTCGTACTAGAGACTCTACTCCTCAAAAATGGAAACTCTGTCATACATTTCATTTTTACCCCCCAACAATGCCTTAATACAGGGAATATAGCAATTATTTGATGAATATTAATTAATCTGTTTAGGTATTTTATTATAATGATAATAAATTTTTGAGTTTATAGCATATCTTAAAATTTTCAAAAAACTTTCTTACCAACATCACTGGGAAGTAGGGAGTGTAATAATCATACCCAATTTAAAAATGTGAAAATCATGGCTCAAAACAAGCTAAATAACTTGCCCAAGATCAGGCAGTTAGTTGTAAGGATCAGAGCCATGGATTGAAACTAAATCTTCAATTATTTATCCATCCTTACTTTTATAGGGGAAGCAAATAAAAAAGTGATGACCATTTCCGTTAATTTCACAGAATAGTTAAATTTATATTGGATAATCCTTCAATAACCTCTTTGCTTAGAAAACTTTGAGATTTGAAATAGCTCTGGGATGGCCAACAAAACCCAGCAGCAAGAGATAGAAAGAGAAATTCCATTTAAAATAACTGTAGACAGTATAAAATATTTGGGGTATCTACTTGCTAAGACAAACCCAGAAACTGTATGAATACAACTACAAAACACTTTTTTTTTTTTTGGTGAGGCAATTGGGGTTAAGTGACTTGCCTAGGGTCACACAGCCAGTAAGTGTTAAGTGTCTGAGGCCGGATTTGAACTCAGGTACTCCTGACTCCAGGGCCGGTGCTCTATCCACTGCGCCACCTAGCCACCCCTACAAAACACTTTTCACACAAATAAAATCAGGCCTAAACAAGTGGAAGAAAACATCAGTTGTTCATAAGTAGGTCAAGCTAATATAATAAAAAGGACAATTCTACCTAAATTAATTGATTTACTCAGTGCCATACCAATCAACCTACCAAAAAGTGGAATAGGTCATGCACAAAAGACACAGTAGTAAATAACTAAGTAGTAAGCTACTATTTGATAAAAACAAAGACTCAAGATTCTGGGATAGGAACTCACTATTTGAAAAACTGGAAAAGACTATAGCACATAGTAGACATAGACCAACACATTACACCATTTGCCAAAATAAGGTCAAAACAGTATATGATTTAGACATAAAAGTTGATAAAGGCAAAATAGTAGATTAAGGAATAATTTATCTTTCAGATCTATGGAGAGGGGAAGAATTTATGACTAAACAAGTGATAGATAACATCATGAAATACAAAATGGATCAATTTGATTATGCTAAATTAAAAAGGTTTTGCACAAGCAAAATCAATGCAACCAAGATTAGAAGGAAAGCAGAAAGCTAAAAAACTATTTTACAGTCAGTCTTTCTGATAAAGGACTCATTTCTCAAATATATAGAGAATTGAATCAAATTTGTAAGAATATAAGTCATTCCTTGATTGAAAAATGGTCAAAGGATATAAACATTGTTCAGATGAAGAAATTAAAGCTAACTATAGACATATGGAAAAATACTCTAAATCACTATTGATTTGAGAAATGCAAATAAAAAATGCTGAGGTACCACCTTATACCTATTAGATTGGCTAATATGACCAAAAAAAAAAGGAAAATGATAAATGTTGGAGAAGATATGAGAAAATTGGAACTCTAAGACATTGTTAGTGGAGTTATGAACTGATCCATCCATTCTGAAGAACACTTTGTAACTGTACCCAAAGGGCTATAAAACTATGCCTTCCTTCTGACCCAGCAAAACCACTACTAGGTCTATATCCCAAAGAGATGATAAAAAAGAGAAAAGAACCCACATGCACAAAAATATTTATAGCAACTCCTTTTTCAAGTCAAAGATTTAGAAATTTTGGGGATGTCCATCAATTGGGGAATGACTGAACAAGTTGTAGTATATGAAAGTGATTGAATAGAATTGTGCTATAATAGATGATGAGCAGGCAGATTTCAAAAAAACCTGGAAAGATTTAATGAAATCAGGCTGAGTGAAATGAGCAAAGCTAGAACATCTTATACAATAATAGAAACATTGTGTGATGATCAACTGTGAAAGAATCAGCTTTTCTCAGCAATGCAATGATCCAAGACAATTTCAAAAATTTTATGATGGAAAATGTTCTCCACATCCAGAAAAAAGAGCTATGAAGTCTGAATGCTGATCAAAGTATATTATATTCACTTTATTTGTTGTTGTTATATTTTTTACTTGTGGTTTTCCCCTTTTGTTTAAATTCTTCTTTTACAACATAACTAATATGGATATGTGAATAACATAATTGTATTTATACATATATATGTAAGAATACATGTGTGTATATACACACACACACATATATGTATATATATATATAACATATATAACATGTATCTAATTGCTTGTCATCTTGGGGAAGGGGAAGGAAGGGAGGGAAAAAAAATTTGGAACTTAACACCTTACAAAATGAATGTTGAAAACAATCTTTGCATGTAATTGGAAAACAAAATACTACCAAGAAAGGAAAAGAAAGAAATAACTTCGGGGGAAAAATTAGAAATATAGCCAGTAAACTTTTTAATATAAGGAAGTAAATGAAAGCCACATGCAGATACATGGAGAAAATCAAGCTACTTAAACAAGTCTCTTTTTCAAGGATGGCAGGGGAGTAGGGTGATAAAGTGAACAATATACTTCTGGTATATCTCACTAGAAGGATTATGTTACTTCAACTTTCTATTCTTTAGGTTTTCGTCTGTAAAATGGGGGTATGGATGAGAATTGAGTGGATAATCTTGAATGTTACTTCCCTTCCCATTAGTCAAGATTTTTTGGATTATCAATGGGGTGGGAGGAGAATAAGCATTTATGAACAGCCTGCTCTGTGACAAGCATTAAGCTAAGGCCTTTCCAATTATCTCATTTAATCATTTGATCTCATTTGATTAAATAATTAGGACAGCAAAATTTTTATGAAATCTACTCCACAAGAATCCATCTACTTTAGATATATAATACATGTGATCTGTACATGACATCACCTTTTAAAATATAGGCAGTTGATATAATTATAATCTTCAAATAAGAAATATTTTATTTCATGTTAATAAAATTTCTGTCACATATTTTACCACACACTTGACAGAATTCTGATCAACTATACAGTGTTAGCTATACTTGCCATCACTTTATTTGCCTTTCTGAAGTTTTCATTAATAACTAAATTATAATACCTTTATTATAAAATTAATCCAATTTGGCATGGAGATATCTTCCCTTTTCCTTTAACTATTATATTTTCTTCATAGATTTCAATCAGAAAATCATTTTTTTTCTTACAACTTAGATTTGACTGCACCCTCTACCTCAAAAATGGAGTCACATTTTAACTTGACATATCTCCTAAAGTTGAAGCAGGCTTGTGGTGGAGGACTTGAGGAAGAACCAGACTAGGCTAGAACTCTAGAATAGAAAGGCCTTTTCTTAACTTTCTGAACTCCACGTGTTCTCTTTTTTCTAATACTTAGTATACTTTAATAAATGCTTAATGCTCAAAGACTGGTGCTAAAACTTCTAATTTAAGGTGAACACACATTTAGATTTTAAACATCACATTATACCAATAACCACAGTTCCTACCTAATAAAAATCCACTGATTATTTCTATTAATTATTCAATAAGAATTCACTGAATATGACTGCTTTGTGTTTTCTTTTATGTTCAATGTTGTGGAGATACAACAAAATATAAAGGAGAAAGTCCTTTTTCTCAATGACCTGAAATAGGGAAAAACAAGAATAATCAATTCGTATCTATTAGAAAATAGAACAAAATTAGACACAGTTAAGTCCTAGGCGATGAGGCAGTAGATAGCAATTTCTATAGGAATTTGCAGAAAGATAAAATTAGTGGAGTTCGAGCATAATTACATTTTAAGTATTTTGCTAACCCATACCAGTCTCTAAGTCAAATAGGTTGGATAGTCTGTGCCAGGCTGCAATTGTTAGGTTAGAACATGTATAGTGGGTGAAACAACTGTATTTATTTTAGATTCATTAATGATCTAATAATATAACTCTAGAATAATCATTAATGTTATTGATAATTGGTATTGCCCAAATAAATAGAATAACTTTTATGTGAACATATAATATGCAAAGACTTAAGACCATATATCACAAAGCCATTGATTTTTAGAGGAGAATAAAATGAGATGATAGAATAATAATACCAAAAAGGAAACAGGGTTAAGGAGAGATATAAAATATCTTCCAGCTCAAGTTTTTCTAAAGATTTGTTTGTGACTAGATGAAAATTCATATCATGCTCATCAAGGAATACTTGCTGAATGCTTACAGAGCCAAACAGAACACAGGAAGACATGGTTCTTGCCTTCAAGGAATTCGTATCCTGGCATTCACATTATTTTCATCTTCAAGAAAAATCCCTTTTGTTCACTTCCCCATGTTCATTCAGATGATCCTTTTATTGAAACAAAATTTATCGAGATATAATTTGGTTCCCCAACCTAGTAATATTTTAATATCATTTATATTAAAAACACTGCTACAATAGCAGACTGAAGTTGTGTGTGTATATAATGGAAATTACTCATTAATCAAATGACTCCCTGTGGAACCATTTCAATTTAATGTAGGAAAAAAAATGATGGAAAGAAAAACCAAATGTGTTGGAATTAGACAAAGTATAGAAGTTTATCAACCAAACCAGGGTCTACAGAAAGTAGGTTATATGCTTTACACAAAGCTGTTTTTCCTCCCCTCTATTATTCAGACTATTAATATTAATGGATTCTGGGAGAGACAGTTAGGGACCTAGTCTTCCATCTTGCTGTGCAGAAACTGAATATTGCATGATACAGAATAAATGGAGTGTTACTGATGCCATTTTGTCTCAAATGAAGTTATGTTGGAAAGCAATCCCTTATCCACATCCTCTCTTTCAGCCAGAGACTGGGCAAAAGTAGCTTTAAAAATGCCACATACAAATGTTGATTGACATGTGTGTTAGATTAGTATGAAATGGGAAGGAGATTGTATCTCTCTCCACCCATGAGAAGGGCTGATTGTAGCCAGTTGTGTAATGTGGCAGCCCCATCAAGGGAAATGTGATTCTAACATGATTTAATACCAAAGGGATGTATTTCGGATTTTTCACAGAGGTGTTTGCTTTGGATAGCCAAGGAAAATTAGGCTTGGAATTAAAATGGGCCATCCGGCTTCATTAGCTGTAAATTTTCCATTTTTCATTAAGTGCTGTGAGGCTGAGCGATTCCATAAAAAGGTTTCTATTGCACCAGGAACAGGATATTAAAGATAATAAAGATAGGTAGCTTTACAACACAGGAGGGCACGTTATTCTAAAGGATGCAAATTCATTGGTTTTTATGGCTATGTAGTTTATAGCTGATGAGTTCCACACATTTCCTAGTCATTGGTATTTTCTATTGATGACACATCTCATTTAGAATTTCAAAGGGAACTTGAAATTGATACATTTCATATCAAATTATGGTTCCTGCTGAATTTACATACATATCTCATGTTTCATTGGAATTCTGAAGAAAAAGAATAATTTAAGCATTTATATAAGGAGACTCAAAACTACTTAAGAAACAAAAAGAAAGAAAAGAACTATCCCACCTCCACAGCACTACTGGAGTGCTTCATATCAGATGTAAACTAATCAAGAATATGTGGAGGGAGCTGTGATTATTTTTACAGAATTGATTTAATAGGCATATTTTGTGTGAAACACAATTTGAAAGTAACCTCTTCTGTCTCAACATTGTAAATGCACTATATAGACAGGGTTAGGGAGTGAAGATTTTATGCAGGATATAGAAAACTGGAAATATTTTCCAAACCCCATGAAGAACATTGTCTGTCTTAACCTTCAAAGATAAATATCCACAATGCTAACAACATTTGCAGCAAGCCACTCAGTTTCAAAATTATTTCTTGGTACTAGAAGCACAGTCAGTACCTATAACATGCTTGGTCTGTTAAGACACTGCTGCATAAAACATTTTGAGCACAGATAAACAAAAATGAGTTGGGGAGAGAGAGAGAATCATTTTTACTAGCATAGGCTGGGTTGAAAAAATTTCTGGTTACTCATTTTCACAGTTTATATACAGCTCTCATTCTCTGGTCAGTGGGAACAGAAAGATTATAGAGAAGCAGGAGGGAAAGTTTATATGTAGGCTATATCTAAGTTACATAAATTCTATCACTTATACAGAGCTTTGCCTATAATAGCTCACATTTATGTAATAACTTAAGTTTTTTTACTGTACTTTACTCACAACAGTACTATAAGGTAGATAACACATTTTAAAATGAGGAAACAGACCAAATAAGGTGAAGCGATTAGCCAAAAGTCACAGGTATAAGAGCTGAGCCTAGAACCCAGGTCTCCTTATTCCTATAATAATTGGGCTAATTTTATTTGATAAATTCTCCAGTTTGGGAAAAACTTTTCACACTAAAGCATCTTGGTAGCTCTTGGTATAATGCTGGTAACATTTCCACTGGTGTAATTTGTAATAATCACCTTTCCTAATGGAAGAAAATTTTGGTTGTGGTTGCTCAGGACTTCTGATTTTATTGCCATGGGGAACTCTCTGTGTGGGAATTTCCTCCTCTAATTCTAACCGACAACTTATCTGTAAGTAATAGGACTGAAGATTTAGAGTTATAAGGGACTTCCAAAGTCACACAGTCTTGCACTCTCATTTTCAAGTCAAGAAGCTTAAGCCCAGAGTTGACAAAACTTATCCAGTGTTCTAAAGTAATGATTAGGTCAGGATTCAAACTCTAGTCCTCTAACTTCAAATCCAATATTTTTTCTATAGCACTATGTGTTTTATGGAATAAAGTACAATGAGATAGCTAACCTATCTTAGACCACTAGCAGACAAGAGAGCCATCTAGAAGCAACTAAATCCATACATGGAAACATGGATAAACATATATACAAGAAGAAATAAATAAATAAAGCAAGATAGCCACTGGAAGGAGATTTCAAGGAGTATGACCCTTTATACTGGGAAAAAGTTTCCAGCAATAGGCTTTACAGAAGTACTGAATCTCAGAGCCCCGCAGAGACTTAGAAAGACTTGAAGAAGGTAGAAAAGGATCTACATGATGTCTTGTCCTGGAGCCAGCTCATACTGGCTCTCAAGAGCTGATTGCTAAATTTGTAGTGTGGACATTTGTACGTTGGCAATCCATAAAGAATAGGAATGAAAATTTGTATTGTTTTGTTGACTGTATTGACATAAGAAAATGATGGAGAAAATGTTGATAATTCACATTAACCTTAAACGTTCCATGTGTTTTGGAGAGCTGGTTATTTACCACACACAACTGATATACAGTGACCAGAAATTGTGAATTACCCCTTTGCTTCTTATGTCCTCTACATGCATGCCTTATTGTTGGTGTACTTTAAGCTTGAACCTACTATGCCTAGGGAAGAAAGCAGCTCCAATTTTGTGGGAAATGGACTGTATCAACTGTTCTTACTATACTGATAAAGTAAATATAGTTGGTAAAAAGCTAAGTAGGTCTGGGTTATTGTCCATGGGAAAGACACCAGTAGGAAATGGTGATGGACAGTATTAGAAACTCATTCCTTTAGGTTTTTCCCTAAAACCATGAGAATAATAGTCAACCAGCCCTCTATAGACCTCAATCCATGAGTCAGTTTGGGAGAGTAGTTCCAGAGAGAGGTGCCTTATCTATTCAAATTCCAAATGTGGAGTAAATCAGTGGAATTATGTAAAGATAGTAATCTGGAAGATACAGTGAATGTACCAATAGCTATCATTTAACATTGTGCTATAATATATCACTAGTGAGTATTCTATTTCCTGCTCACTCCCTCTCTTCACAGCAGTCATGAAAATCTTATTAGAAAAAAAAATAGACATGGATGTGACACTAATCAAGAATATGCTGGACCCAGGGCAGCAAACAGCCAATCAGCAGAGATGATTATTAAATTTTCATTATAATCATTCATACCTCAAAACTGGCAAATGATATCACAACTTGGGGCTTTGTTTATTCCTTTATTGAATTTCTAGTCTTAAAAAAGTGATGAAGAAAATGGTAATGTAGATTAAATTTAGCAATATATTTCATGTACTTTTTTTTTCCTGGAGAGCTGAGTGTTACCAGAATATCCCTGACCTAAGGGGAAAAACTAATCTAGGTACTTACTTGGATGATACCCTATTCCAGCAAATCATTTTTAGCAGAATTCTTAGGAATTTTGCATTTTGGCTAATGAAATATTCTTGATTAGTTGGTCAATAAATATTTATTTAAGTAACTACTATATGCCAGGTGCTATGCTAAGTGTGGGGGATATAAAAAGAGTCATAAAACAGTCCCTATCCTAATGAAACTTATATACTAATAGGGGAGAGAACAGGCAACCAAATATGTACAAACAGGCAATATAAATAAATAGGAAACAAATAAAAGAGGGCAGGTGCTGAATTAGCAAGAATTTGGAAAAGCTTCCTGTAGTAGATTGAATTTTAGTAAGGACTTAAAGGAATCCAAGGAAGCCTGTAGGCAGAGACAAGGATAGAGAACACTCCAGGAATGGGGAACCACCAAAGAACATGCCCAGAGCTGAGTGATGGAGTGTCTTGTTGGTCAAACTACAAGGAAACCAGTGTCATTGTATGAAAAGGTATATGGTAGGTAGGAAGGTATAAAAAGACCAGAAAAGTAGGAGGGGGCTATATTATGTAGGGATTTGAATGCCAAATAGAAGCTATTGTATTTGATCCTGGAGGTGATAGGAAGCCATTAGAGTTTATTGAGTTGGGAGGAGGGTTATATACTGGTACCAGCACTTTAGGAAAATCACTTTGATCACTATGTGACACATAAGCTACAATACTTTCATTTTAATTTTCTTCTTAGAAAGTCTTTGTAAAGTATTTCAGTGATTTTTTTTTTTGGTACTTTAGAACATAATGAACATACTGAAATCGGTTTTTGGTAAAAAAATAATATCAAACATTTATTTATTACTTTAAGGTGTACAAAGCATTTTATATGACTATGTCATGTGGGACACTTGAATCATTATTATGGAGGTGAATTATCTTTAGAGAAGTAAAGAGGAAGCATTAGAGATGAGAGAACATAGGAGAAGGGAAAGGAAGAATCAATTATGAAGCTTCTATTATGTGGTTGGCGTTGTATAGTGTTTGATACCCATTTGAGTCTCACAACAACTCTGGGAGACTGGTGCTATTAATATCTTCATTTTACAGTTGAGGAAACTGAAGCAGACAGGACTTAAGTGACTTTATCAGGGTTACATAGCTAGTAAATATATGAATTTGAATTTGAATTCAGGTATTCCTGACTCCTTGCCTTTAACTCCCACCACTCTCACCCCCAGCTGTCCCAGCAGGCTTTGTCATCTGCTTCTTAAGGTTCAGGACTAAAATCTGAACTGCCTCTAGCCATAAAAACAGTGGACATTGTCATCCACTAGGCTAATGTAATCTAAGGACCCTTCAGCCCTAACCACTCTTCCTGAAAATAATGTTTCTTTTTTATGCTGTTGAGTTTACAACATAACAGAAGATCCTCTTTTTTGAAAGAAAAAAAAATGTGTCTGTGTGTGTGTGTGCATTTCTCTGTGTAATTTTCCTCATTCTTCTCCAAAAATGAAGTGCAATTATGCCTAATTGAGACATTGAATGCCTCAACAAGTTTAGCCCTTTCCAAATGAGGGCTAGTGAATTCATTTATCATTTTAAGTACATTCAGTTATAGTATGCCATGAAATAATAAATACACAGAAAGGAGAGCATTAAAGAGTAGAAAGAGTACCAGATACGGAATCAGAAGAATTGAGTTAGAACAGGACCCCGGTGCTAAATTTGTGACCATGGTTAAATCACTTAATCTCTTATGCTCAGTTTCCCTATCTGTAAAATTGTAATAATAATATATTACCTACCTGACAGGGTTGTTGTATTGGAAAAGTGCTTCATAAATCAATCTCTCTCTCTCTCTCTCTCTCTCTCTCTCTCTCTCTCTCTCTCTCTCTCTCTTTTACATTTTTCCCTTTGTTTAGTATTTTATTTTTCCCCAATCATATATAAAAACATTTTTTAACATCCATTGTAAAGATTTTGTTTTCCAAATTCTTTCCCTTTCCCCCAACCCCCACTTTGAGGTCAAGCACTTTGATATATGTTATACATATGTAGTCATGGAAAACATTTCCATATTAGCCATGTTGTAAAGGAAAACATAAAAAAACAAACAAAAATAAAGTAAAAGAAAATTATGCTTTACACTGTATTCATACACTATCAGTTCTTTCTTTGGGATTGGATAACATTTTTCATCATAAGTCATTCAGAGTTGTTTTGGATCATTGTATTGCTCAGAATAGCTCATTCATTCAAAGCTCATAAATCATCTTACAATATTCTGTTACTTTGTACACAATACATTTCACTTTGTATCAGCTCATATAAGTCTGTTTTTTTTTTCATGAGAGCATCCTGCTCCTCATTTTTTATAGCACATTAGGATTCCTTCATGATCTCATACCACAATTTGTTCAGCCATTCTCCAATTGATGGATATCCCCTCAATTTCCAATTCTTTGCCACCATAAATGAGCTGCTATAAATATTTTTCTAATTATAGGTCCTTTTCTTTGTTTATCTCTTTTTGGATATAGATGTAGTAGTATTGCTAGGTCAAAGAGTATGGAAGGCATTATTACCCTTTGGACATAGTTCCAAATTTTCCTAAATGGTTGAATCAGTTCTCAACTGCACAACCAGTGCATTAATGTTTAGTTTTCCACCACATTCCCTACACTAGGTATGAAGTAGTACCCCAGAATTATTTTGATTTGCATTTCTTCAATTGATAGAGAGTGAGAGCATTTTTTAAAATATGGCTATAGATAGCTTTGATTACTTCATCTGAAAACTCATATGGTTTGACCATTTGTCAATTGGGAAGTAGTTTTTATTTTATATATTTGACTCAGTTCTCTATACTTTTGAGAAATGAGGCCTTCATCACAAAAACTTGCTTCATTTTTTTCACACTAATTGTATGTCCCTCCATCTTATTCCATATCATCCAGTTTATTCTATTCTCTCTATCTCTCTCACTTTCCACCCTGTCTCTTGTCAAAAGTGTTTTACTTCTGACTACCCTCTCTGCCAATCTGCCTTCCCTTCTATCACTCACCCCATGCCCTTTTAATCCCTAACCTTCCGACTTTCCTGCAGGGTATGATAGATTTCTATACCCAATTGATTGTGTATGTTATTACCTTTTTGAGCCAATTCTAATGAGAGTAAAGTTCGCTCACTTCTCACCTGCTACATCTTCTCCTTCACTGTATAAACTTTTCCATGCTTCTTTTCTGTTAGATAATTTAGTGCATTCAACATCCCCTTTCTATTTTTTCCAGTGTTTTTCTTTCACCTTTCAATTTTAATTTTTTAAAGATATCCCTTCATATCCCTGTCTCTGTCTCTCTTTCTCTGTATCTTTCTGTATCTCTCTGTCTCTCTGTCTCTTCCTGTCTCTCTATCTCTCTGTGTCTGTCTCTCTGTCTCTCTTTCTCTCCCTGTCTCTCTCTCTCTGGCCTTTTGATCAATAATACCAGAAAGTTCTCTTTTTCATTGAATTCCCATTTTTTCTTATACTCAGTTTTGCTTGATAGGTGATTCTTAGTTGTAATTCTAGTTCCTTTGCCCACCAGTACATCATATTCCAAGCCCTTGATTCTTTAATATAGAAGTTGATAAATCATCTGCTATTCTGACTGTGACCCCATGTTACTTGAATTGTTTCTTTCTGACTGTTTGTATTATTTTCTCCTTTACCTGGGAGCTCTGGAATTTGGCTATAATATTCTTGGGAGTTTTCATTTTAGTATCTCTTTCAAGAGGTGTTTGGTGGATTCTATCAACTTCTATTTTACCCTTTGGTTCTAGAATATCAGGGCTGTTTTCCCTGACAATTTCTTGGAAGATGATGTCTACACTCTTTTTTTATCATGAGTTTTGGGTAGTCTAATAATTTTGAAATTATCTCTCTTGAATCTATTTTCCAAGTCAGTTTTTTTTTTCCAGTGAGACCTTTCACACTGTCTTCTATTTTTTTTTTTAATTTGTTTGGTTTTGCTTTACTCCTTGATTTCTTATAAAGTGATTAGGTTACATTTGCTCAATTCTACTGTTTAAGGAATTATTTTCTTCAATGAGTTTTTTTAATGTTTTCTTCCATTTCGCCATTCTTGCTTTTCAAGGCATTCTTTTCCTCATTGGCTTTTTGTACCTCTTTTACCATTTGGACTAGTTGTTTTTTAAGGAATTATTTTCCTTAGTAATTTTGAGTCTCTTTTTCCAAGTGGTGAACTCATTTTTTCATGATTTTCTTGCAGCACTTATTTCTCTTCCCACTTTTATTTTTACCTCTATTACTTAATTTTCGAAGTCCTTTTTGAGGCCTTCCATGGCCTGAGAATAATTTATATTTTTCTTAGAGGCTTTGGATGTAGGAGCTTTGACTTTCTTATCTTTTTCAAAGGATATGTTTTGATTTTCCTTGTCACAATAGTAACTTTCTATGGTCAGAGTTTTTTGTTGTTGTTATTTCTTCATTTTCAAGCCTATTTCTTGTCTTTTAACTCTTTGTTAAAGTAGGACTATGCTTCCAGGGTGGAGGGAAAATTGTACCACACTTTGGGGGCTTGGTGCAGCTGTTTTCAGAAGTACTTCTTGGGATCTGTAAGTTTTCAGTTCTTCAAAGGTGATATGATCTAAGAACAGGTCTATTTATTACTCTCTGGCCTGTCCTCTGGTCTTTGAGGGACCACAAGTACTCTTTTCTGCCTTGAAGCTGTAAGGAGGCTCCTATTCCATTGTGGCCACAAGCTCTGGTGTGCTAGTGCTTCTACTCCCCCTGGGACTGACACCCAGGGCTGCAACCCAGATTCAGGTATTGGCAAAGCAATGGAGCCCTACCCCTAGCATCAGCAAAGAAACCCCTATATTCTGCTTCTGAACAGTTATTTGACCCCCTTTCTGTCTGTGGGTTGAAAATTCCAGAAATAGCTGCTACCATTGCTGTTGCTGCTGCTGCCATTGATGATACAGCTGCTTCCAGGACCTACTCTTGGCTTGCTTGAGCCTGGTTCAATCCTGATGTGCCCTGTTCTGGACTGTGTTCCACTCTCATCCCAGTAAAACAGACCCTTCCTTCTGACCTTCTAAGCTGTCTTTTGCTGGAATATTATTTCACCATTTTCTTTTGTGTGTTCTGCTGCTCAAGGGAATGTCTTATGACATTATTTAAAGGTATTTAAAAGGTTTTTTGGGGAGAGTTCAGCTGAATTGCTGCCTTTATTCTGACATTTTGGCTCTACCCTCCCCCCCATCATAAATCTTAAACTGGTATATTAATTTGAGATTGTCAATATGAGTCCTGGCTTAAAAACTTAAAGGCTGTCTCAGTTTCCAGATATTTAAAGTGGGGAATAATTATACTTGTACTAAGTCCTTCATTTAATTATTAAAAGGAGTATTGCTAAAAGCTATAAATTGCTATATACTTGTATTTATCATAATAATAATCATCATTACTATTATTATTCTCTAGATCAATATCAGAATTTTAAATCTATAGGGCAGAAAAACAGTAATAATTTTTCAAAATCATGAAAAGTAAATCCACAAATCAGCAATAATGAATAAATAAAAAATCCAGAACTGAAAATATAAATAATTGCAAAACAAATAAATTAATTTTTCTCATTTTTTCACATTATGCTAACCCAATGGAAATTTGAAATGTTAAAGCAAAAAAATTTTTTTTTAAATTTGTATGGTTATTTTAGATGGTCTCCAATGTGGCACTTCAAAGCAAGAAAAGGAAATATTTTTTCATTAGCTCTACTATCATTCCAGTTTTAGACTTTGCCATCACACTTTCCAGAATCACATGGTGAAGTGGAATAAAATGAGGAGGCCAAATGAAATGACTAAAACAACTGGTGAGAGAATCAATTAGCCATGAGGGAGAAGGGACATAGAGATACTTCCAAGACTGCTACAGAATTATGTCATGTTTTGAACTAAATAAGTACCCAGTGATGTTGCTTTATGAAAAAAGGAAAATATAAATATATTCTTTAAAAATTGATTGGGTTATTCTCTTAGTACATTTAATATTTATCAGTTTACCTACCGCCATAAAAAAGACATGCAAAATGAATTTAATGTAGAGTAGAAAAGTTTGGTAATTGAGTGAATCAGAAAAGGTCTGCCACAGAAAGTGGTGTTTGATTTCACTTTTGAAAAATGTGAGGAAATCTATGAAGTGGGGGTGGAGAGAGTATTCCATACTTGAGGAACAAAAAGAAACAACTAGAACTTCTAGCAAATATAGAGACATAACCTAAAATGTCTAAAAAAAATTCCTCACAATGGGACAAACACAGTTGGAGATCTCAGAGACTCATATAGCCCAGTTTAGACATCACTGAAATCTCCTTAGGAAGAACTTCCAACTTGCAATAAAAATTACATTTAATAAAGAGCCATGGAAAGCTAGATTGAAAATTGGAAACTAAATAATTTCATTCTAAAGAATGAGTGGGTCAAACAACAAATCATAGAAACAATCAATAACTTCCTCCAAGAGAATGACAATAATGAGATAACATGCCAAAACCTATGGGATGTAGGCAAGGCAGTGCTTAGGGGAAATTTTATATCTCTAAATGCTTATAGCAATAACAAAGAGGAAGAGGAGAATAATTGGGCATGCAACTTAAAAAGCTAGATAAAGGACCAATTAAAAATCCCCAAATAAATACTAAATTAGAAATCAAGAAAATTAAATGAGAAATTAATAAAATTGAAAGGAAGAAAACTATAGAATAAATCAATAAAACTAAGAGCTGGTTTTATGAAAAAAAATAAAAGAGCTAATGCGTTGGTTAATTTGATTTAAAAAAAACAAAGAAGAAAAAAAAAAGACTCCAGCTTCTGGGATAGGTACTCAGTATTTGACAAAAACTGCTGGGAAAACTGGAAGCTAGTATGGCAGAAATTAGGCATGACCAACATCTTACACCTTATACTAAAATAAGCTCAAAATGGGTACATGATTTATACATAAAAGGTGATACCATAGGTAAATTAGTAGAGGAAGAAATAGTTTATCTCTCAGATATTTGGAAAGGAGAACAGTTTATGACCAAACAAGAGATAGATAATATTGTGAAATGCAAAATGCATGATTTTGATTACATTAAATTAAAAAAGTTTTTGTACAAACAAGAAGCAATGCATCCAAAATTAGAAGGGAGGCAGAAACCTGGGAAAGAATTTTTATAGCCAGCATTTCTGATAAAGGCCTCATTTCTAAAATATATTGTGAACTAAATCAAATTTATAAGAATCCAAGTCATTCCCAAATTGAAAAATGGTAAAAGGATAAGAACAGGCAGTTTTCTGATGAAGAAATCAAAGGTATGTATTGCCATATGAAAAAATGCTCTAAATCACTATTGATTAGAGAAATACAAATTAAAACAACTCTGAGGTACCACCTGACACTTATCAGATTGGCTAATATGACGAAAAAGGAAAATAATAAATGTTGGAGAAGCTGTGGAAAAATTGGTACACTAACGCATTGTTGGTGGAGCTGTGAACTGATCCAACCATTCTGAAGAGCAATTTGAAATTCTGCCCAATGGCTATAAAGCTGTGCATATCCTTTGACCCAGCAATACCACTATTGGTTCTTTTTCACAAAGAAATCATAAAAAAGGGGGAAGGACCTACATGTACAAGAATATTTATGACTGCTCTTTTTGTGGTGGCAAGGAATTAGAAATTGAGGGGTTGCCCATCAGTTGGGGAATGGCTGAACAAGTTGTGGTATATGAATGTAATGGAATTCTATTGTGTTGTAAGAAATGATGAGGAGGCGGATTTCAGAGAAACCTCGAAGGACTTACATGAACTGATGATGAGTGAGATGGGCAGAAGCAGGAGAACAGTGTACACAGTATCATCAACATTATGTGTTGATCAACTGTGATAGACTTGATTCTTTTCAGCAATATAACAGTACAAGGTATTTCCAAAGAACTCAAGATGGAAAAGGCTCTCCAAATGCAGAAAAAAAAATAACTGTGGAATACGGATATAGACTGAACAATATTATTTCTTTTGTTTTTTGGTGCTGTTGTTTTTTCTTTTTTGATGTTTTTCTTTTTGCTCTGGTTCTTCTCTTATAATGTGACTGATGTAGAAATATGTTTAATGTTATTGTACATATCAGATTACTTGCTGTCTTGGGGAGGGAGAAACTAGAAATCTTATAAAAACAAATGTTGAAAGCTATCTCTACATGTAACTGGAAAATAATAAAAATACTTTTATAATTAAAAAAAACCTGATACTGGTGGGTCTAAATGGGTGATCCCACATATCCCAAACAAATTTTGGGAAAGTGAGGATTAAGCCTTATCACCACAAAGAACTATTCAGAAGTCACGAGTCCCCAAGGGAATCCGATGGAACAAATAGCCATTTTACAGATAATTTAAGTAGCCTGATAAGTCCAGAAAGGTCTCATCCAGGTGATAGCCAGCAGACAATAGGTTATTCTTAAATTTGTCAACTGTAGTGCCATTGAATATCAGATGGTCAGAACAAACATAATATTGAATAGTTAGTTATTGGAGGTTGTGCTGTACAGTGGGGCAGTGGCACACAGAAAAGGGGCATCGTTTAGGGACATTAAGGAATTGGGTAGTTTAAATGCTATTCATTACATAACCCAGACCCCAAATGGCATTAATTCCTTCTGTCAACTTAACACAAATTGGGAACATAGGCAAATGAGTCAATACAGGTAGTATGATATTCTAACTCATAAGCTTTAGTGGAATCATTAAATTGTTTAAGTAATCTACTATTTTCTAATTCATCAAAGGGAGTTGTCCAGTTGTTTCTGCTCCCCCCACCCCCTGGGTATGTTATAAAACTTTAGCCAGCATAAAAAGGAAAATAATGGGACCCATGAGTCAAAGAAGGTTTCTGTGCCTGAAACCCTCTCCCTCTCCAATCTGTCCTCTACCACACTAGTCAAGTGGTCCTCTTAAAGATCTAATCTGTTCCTGTCACTCCCCTCTCTGTAAATTTTAGTATCTGCCTGTTACAAATAGATACTCCTGTGTTTGGCTTTTAAAACCCATCCACACCTTCATCCAGAACACCATTCCAAGATTATTGCCCATTTACTCACCTTTAGTTATTAATTTTCTTAGGGTTTTTCATATACAACTTTCCATCTTCTGTTCCAAAGCTTTGCCCAGGCTTGGACTGTACTCACTCTCTACCTTTTCCTTTTAGTATCCTAAATTTCTTTGATAATTTAATACTACCAGTCCTGTAAGATTCTGGCCTCATCCTAGCCTCCCTGTCCCAGCCAAATTCCTTGAAAAGCTGACAACACTCCTTTTCACTTATCCCCTCATTTTTTCTTTAGTTTTTACAATCTGCCTTTTGACCTCATCCCTCAACTAAAATCACTATTTTTTTCAAATTTAGCAATGCTGTCCTAATTACAAAATTGCATATTTTCAGTCCTCATTTTATAATTCTCTTTTGCATTTGATACTTCTCATTCTTTGTTCTCTTCCTACCTATCTCATTGGTCTTTCTCAGTCTTTTTGCTTACTTATCATGCATATCATATCATTTAACAAGGGATTTTCTCCAACCTTTGTCTCAGACACTGGTCTCTATCTAGATTTAATGTCTTGATTAAAGCCCTAAGGTTTGTATATATATATATATATATATATATATATATATATATGCGCCAATGATTCCCAGATATATATGTTGAATTCTAATTTCTCTCAAGAGCTTCAATTCCACTACACTAATTTCTTATAAGAAAATTTCAAAGTAAATTTCTAGAGACAGCTCAAACTCATCTTGTCCAAACCCAAACTCATTTTTTGTCTAAAATGTCCCCCTTTTCCAAACATGTCTATTTCTGTTAAAGGCACAAAATCTTCCCATCTTACACATTCATAGCTTGAGTTGTCCTTACCTCTTCTTTCTTTTTCACCCCATCTATACAATCATTTGGCAAATCTCCCTTTTTCTGCCTCTACAACATATTTTGCATGTGACTCTTCTCTTTATTCATATAGCTACACCTTGGCTTAGGCCTTCATCACAATTATGTTTAAACTATTACAAGTACAATGGCCTCCTAATTGGTCTTTCTTTCACTAGTCATCCCCACTCTAAAAGACCCTTCATACAGTCTACAAAGTGGTTTTCTTTAACTTAAATCTGTCCTTATCACTTTCTCTACTCAAACTCCAAGGGTTTTATAATGCCTCTAGGATAAAATTCCTTTGACATAATAAATCATCTCAAAATCTCACCCTAGTCAGCCACTTTATCTTCAAAATATATCATCTTTCTCATTCAATAAGGTGCAGATAAAATAATCTCTCTGCTCATGATTATCTTCAATTATTCTGTCTCCAATCTCTGTGGCTTTGCATTGTTCACGATCATTGCATGGAGCACACTAATGCCTAATGTCTACTGGTTTTAAGGCGTCAATGACTCGCTTTTACCCCTTCTCCTGTTAGTGAAAACAGTTCCACCATGAGAAGACCAGGAGGTGGGCTTCAGTTGTCAGAGTCTATTTTAGACGTATGTTATTGGAGCATTTTATAGAGAGTGGGAGCTTATCCCCATTCCCACCCCGGCATGACAAACCTTTGGAACCAATATGATATATACACACATGTAAATTCAAATTTTCTCTTCAGATAGTATATAAGCTTTGTGAGAGGGGGGATTTTTTCATTCTTTTCACTTGGAGAGTCAGCACATGGTAGATTTCCTCATACATAGTAGTTGTTTCATAACTGTCAATTTTTAGGTTCAAATCTTTAGATTTTACCTGCTTCATCCATGAAGCCACTTCCTTTGGCCCTCCTTAGGAATAGAGAATGGCCACTACTATTCATAGTACAATCTCTAAGGGAATAATATAGAAAAGTTTCCACCTGGTTTTCATCAGGCTTAATCCCTCCATTGGCAAAACGTATGAATCAGTTTGTAATACCTTTATAGGTCCACAGGAGCTTACCTTTAGAATGGAGCCTAGAGATCCTTTACTTTAGTCCTCTAATTTTACATATGAGGAAACTGAGACCCAGAAATGACATTTAGTCCAACATGCACATAAATGGACATCTACTATATGACATCTCCAACAAGTCACCATTGGGCCTTTGTCTTCACCTCACTTTTTTCAAAAAAATGCTCATTAAGGGCCTGTATGTTTAAGACATTGTGCTTAATGGAGAAGTGGAAATTTAAAAACAAAACAAAACAAACAGAAACACACACACACACACATCTTGTCTTTAAGGACTTTATAGCATACCTAGAGAATAAAACAGGACTCCAAACAAGGGCATATAACATGAAAGGAAGCAGAGAGAATACTAACAAACTGGAGACCCATGGAAGTCTCTTTGGAAATGGAGTAATCCAAACTGTGCCTCAGAGGAAAATTATAATTCAAAGAGGTATAAACAAGAAAAAAATAATGGAAACAGGAGATGAAATATCCAGTTTAAAAAAAAGTTGAACTCTTTAGCTAGAACATGGAGCATGTTAAGAATAGTATTATCTTTCACTCCGATCTTCATATTTCCTCTCGTCCTAGCTAAAAATATCTCATGGTTCAGTAAAAAGTGTGATAAACTTGGAGACAGGACCTGAATTCAAATCCCATCTATGTTACTTCTTGTTTGACCATGAAAAAAAGTACTTTACCCTATATTAATGAACCTTACTTTCCTCATCTACACAATGAGGGTATTAGAACACATTGCTTCTGAGGTACCTTGCTTATTTAAATATATTATCAGGTGATTTTTGTATGCCATAATGTCAGTGTCCTTAAAACTCATCCTCCTCTTCTAGATGTTTGTTAATTTATCAGTGTTTTTTTTCTTTCCTAAAAATTAAGCAAATCATCAGCTTCACAACTCTTCTGGAGATACACCTGAATCAGCAACTTTGAAGGTAAATATGATGTTTAAATTTGATAGCTTAGTATTTTCACCACTGTTTGAAATTTTAAAACAATCTGGTTACTTCTTTGCATTGAATTGAAACTGAATTGGCCCATTCCATAGGTTTTAGCCTCACATATACTCAGCCAGAATTCTGTCATGATTCCCTTTCCTTGGCACCTTAGAAATACCCATATCATTCTCACTTTAAAACGACAGCTTTCCAAGGCTATTGGAGTCTTTAAAATGTAAGCTCTTTAGTTCAGATATTTTATGTATACTTATTTACTGTCTTGTGCTTTATTCACTGCAAAGCACTGCATGCATTCATGTAGCTATAAAAGTAATAACACTTAAAATAATAATAATTTTATATTGAGTTTCCTGACTTATATTGTTTTTCTGGCACCAAAGTGTTTCACTAATGTGGGATGACTGCTATACCCATGGGAACGTCATGAAAATGAGATGTGGTGATGTGTATTTATGAAGCCATCCCATTGAACATATTTTTAAAATAAAATAAATAAATAAGGCACTAATCTTCTTCTAAGGACAGCCTATGTATTACTGACTGACTTAAAAAGGCTGATACTTCAGAGCCAGTACCAGATTGCTGTGTTTTACAGGGAAGATTGCTTGGCAACCCGGGGGATCCATCCTTTAGGAGTCAGATAATGATGGCAAACTCAAGCTCTGCTTTTACCCTTCACTCACTGAATGATCTTGAATGCCTCCACTTATACATTTTCAAAATGAGGATTTAAATATGTTTCAAGTTACTTTATCGTGATATGTAAAGTAATAGAGGCAGAGTGGTCTGGGGGTCATGGGTGATTATTATGGGAAAAGAAGGTATTATAGTTTTATTAGCATATTATACTATGTAGATGACTAACATTTTACTAATTAACTCTTATCTGTCAGGATCTGTGCTAGGAACTGGGGCTACACATGAATAATGAAACAACCTCAAATGCAAAGATTTTATGTTCTAATTGGAAGGATAATAAAGTACATGTAAATATATATGCAGCATATATTCAAAGTTAATAAACGTAAACAAAGTCATTACATAAAGGTAGTTTTGGGGGAAAACACTAGCATTTGGGGGAATTAGTAAAATCCTCATGTACAGGATGCTTGAGATACTTCTTAAAGAGTGATATTCTCAGGAAGATGGAGACCCTATGAGGTGGATATACAATGCAAATGCATTCCAGGCATGTGAGATCCCATATAAAGTAAAAAATAAAAGAGGGGATGTCAGAAATAGAGAGGAGGCCAATTTTGTTGGGTCATGGAGTATGGGAAAGTAAATAATATACAGTGAGACTAGAAACATAGTTTGGAGCTAGATTGTGCAAGGCTTAAAAGCTAAAAAGTAGAGTTTTCATTTTATTTTAAATCAAAGAGGGAGCTATTGGATTTGATTGAGTAAGGGAGTCACATGACCAGATAGGCTTTTTAAGGAAAATACTTTGGCAGCTGTGTGTTAGATGGGCTCTAGTGGAAAGAGACTTAAGTAAAAGATATCTGTTGCAGTAAGCTAGGAGAGAGGAGTTAGGAGGGAGTATGAAGGTTGTTACATATAATCTAAGACGTTATGAAGGCCTGAATTATGGTAGTGATTTTTTGATTAGATGAGAGAATATAATGGTGGAATAGATAAAACTTGAAAACTAAGTGTGCTTGGGTACAGAATAAAAGGGAAGGGTCCATGATGAATATGAGTCTGTGCACCTGGTAACTAGGAAGACAATGACAACCGCAACAGAAATAGCAAAGATTGGAGAAAGGCTAAATGTGTAAATAAAGAGAATGAAATTTTTATGAGTTTTGTTTTGAACATATTAGCTTTGAAATGTTTATAGAATAGTGAGGTGGAGATACCAAGTAGACAGGTAGTGTTAGATAATGTTGAAGACACATAATGACAAGATTTGGGAGTTATATGCTTAGGGATGATTCTTAAATTCATTGAGGTGAATAAAATCATTAAGTCTGGCAATAAGTGGTCATAAAATTCAATAAGTAAAGCAGGAGTCCTCAGACCCTTATTCAGATTCCATTTATTCTTATACACATCTTACACAAATCTGGATTCCACACTTACAGTAGAATGCAAAAGGGGATATCTTTGTTTTCTAAAGAGAGTTTACTTAAAGCAACAAGAAGTGATGGTTGACTAAATGGATGCAAGGGAATAGAGAAGAGTGAAAAAATGAAAGCAGGACTCAAAAAAAAAATAGCACCATATTGGAATGTTTATTGTTGGGTCAAACTAATTGGGGTTCATAATGATCATACTGAATCATCAAAAATACATTAGTTGGAGGTTAACAAGTGTATGTGACATTAATTTAAAACAGTAGTCTGTGTTTAAGATGAAAGTGAACTATATAATCCACTTGAAAAAAAAATTATTCTCCCAATATTTTTTTTTTTTTGCAGGGCTGTGAGGCTTAATTGACTTGCCCATGGTCACACAGCTAGTGTCATGTGTCTGAGGCCGGCTTTAAACTCAGGTCCTCCTGAATCCAGGGTGGGTGCTTTATCCACAGCATCACCTAGCTGCCCCCTCCCAATAATATTTTTAAAAATAATTTTCAAATATTTGGGAGTCTCTCCATGACTTTCTTTCTTTTCTTTTTTTTAGCTATTTTTTTTTTAGTGAGGCAATTGGGGTTAAGTGACTTGCCCAGGGTCACACAGCCAGCAAGTGTCAAGTGTCTGAGGCCAGATTTGAATTCTGGTACTCCTGACTCCAGGGCCACTGCGCCACCTAGCTGCCCCTCTCCATGACTTTCAATGATCACAAATGCACTCTAATTTAAAATTCCATGTTTTCATAAAACTTCTTCAGGTGATATTATATGATTAACAAACATAAAACTCTATGATCCCTGAGGAATTAAAACTGTAGGTCATAAAAAGAATAAGACAGAGAGTCCAGGTAGTTTTATATAGGCTTAATTCTTTTAGCAAGAGCAAAGATAATACATAAAAGTATCATGCATGTAGCTGCTAAAGGAAATGAATATCAAGGAATGAGAGATAACAGTTGGGCAGTTGAGGCATTGCATAGGCATGAGAAATATCTATATTTAATATATGTAATAACTCTCTTGCCATGTGTGTATACATAAATACATATGTGTTTAAACATGTGTATTTCTAATACCAATACAATACCTGTATTGTCTACCTGTTATCCCTCATCCCTCAGCACCCATCTCCTTCAGGAGCAAAATATATGCTGCCATACTTTTATGCATTCTTATGTGTCTTTGTGTCTTTAGACAGAGACAATGACAGACAGTAACCAAGAGGGTACATATATGAAGGCTAGTAGTTTATTGGATAACTTGTCTATCGAAAATTTATGGAAGGAGTTGGCAAGAATCCCATTCAATTAAAAGATATAGATGGTTTATAATCAGCATTAGTAGAAATGGTACCTATATGAATGAGACCATGGATCCATTGAGATATCAAAGTAAGTATAGATCAATGTCTACCTCCCCTATAAATCTTTCCCTGATCCCACTCTCACAAGCCACAAAACTTCCTCCAAACCATAAATCCATGTGGTAGCATTTGATATAAGTGCTTAGTTAGTCATGTTTTATTTATTACATGTTTCCTTGCCTCGTCTTCTTTGTCTTCTCCCCAGGAATTGTCTTGAAATCCAGAACATAATTGGGTTGCTGGATTCCTCATATGGCTTAGATGAATGAAATGGATATGACTAACCTTATTTTTCCTGTGAGATGGAGGACCAACAAGCTTCATGGTCTTTCCTGCAACTGCCTCTAAAGTTCCTCCAGAGATTAACCCTGTAAAGCTTCTCCCACCCTACATAGCCTAAGCATACTAATGCAATCAATACTGAAATATACTAATGTACTTTAACATAATTAAAGGAACCCTAGTCCTTGCTAACCTGCACACTGGAGTGTCCTTAGGACTTTTGAATCTTTGTATCCATTCCATCACTGAAATTTATTTTAAGTGTTATCTTCCCCAAGTGAGGTCCTTCTTAACAGGGACTTATTTTGCTTTTTCTATTTATAGACTCAACACTTAGATGAGTGCTTTATAACTAGTAAGTACTTAATAATAACTGTTTAATTCATTCATTAATTCCTATATAGACTATAGAATTTTATATAATTTTAACTGTTATTATTATCTACCTTCTTTCCTTCTAATCCTGATCAGCCAATTATTTTTGGAGGAAGTTACAAAATACATGTTCACTGAAATTCCTGAGATCTAACTTTAACTGGGGCCTCATAGCTGTAAAGCATTGCTTTCTTCTCTAATTATCTTTTTTTTTTTGCAGGACAATGGGGGTTAAGTGACTTGCCCAGGGTCACACAGCAAGTAAGTGTCAAGTGTCTGAGGCCAGATTTGAACTCAGGTCCTCCAGAATCCAGAGCCAGTACTTTGTCCACTGTACCACTTAGCTGCCCCCTCTAATTAAGTTTTAAAAGAAATATTTTATTTTCCACTAATTACATGTTAAAACAATTCTTAACATTTATTGTTTTTTAAAGATTTGAGTCCCAAATTCTATCCCTGACTTGTTCCTTCCTCTCCCTGATATGTCAAGCAACCTGACCTAGGTTACACATGAGAAATCATGTAAAACATTTCCATTTTAGTCATTTTGTACAAGAAATTTAGAACAACAACAAAAATGAATGAATGAAAGTAAAAAATAGTATGCATCAATCTATATTCATAAAATATTAGTTCTTCCTCTAGAGGAGGATAGCATGTTTCATCATGAGTCCTTTGGGATTGTCTGGGATCATTCTATTTTTGATAATAATAAGTCATTTACAATTCATCATGTAATATTACTGTTATTGCATACAATGTTCTCTTCACATTTCTTTGTATCACTTCATGGAAGTCTTTCCAGGTTTATTTCTACAAACCATCCTGCTTGTCACACTTCTTTTCTTAATAGTAGTTTATCTTTTTCCAGTTACACATATAGTTTTCATCATTCATTTTTGAAAGATTTTGAGTTCTCCAATTTTCTCCCTCCCTCCCTTTCCTCCTCCCTCTCTAGGGCAGCAAACAATTTGATATAGGTTATACATGACAAACATGTTAAACATATCTCCACATTAGTCATGTGAGAGAAGAATCAGAACAAAAGAAAAAAAAACACAAGAAAGAAGAAACAAACAAAAAACTCAACACCAACAAAAGTGAAAGTCATATGCTTCAATATGTGTTCAGACTCTAAAGTTATTTTTCCGAATGTGGAAAACATTTTCCATCTTGAGTCTTTTTGCATTGTCTTGGTTGATTGTATTTCTGAGGAGAGCTAATTCTATCACAGTTGATCATCACACAATGTTGTTGATACTGTGTACAATGTTCTATTGGTACTACTCATTTTAGTCAGAATCAATTCATCTAAATTTTTCCAGGTTTTGAAGTTGTGAAGACCTAAATTAAAATCTCACTTCAGATATTTGTGAGCTATGTGAGTCCTGATAAGTCATTGAACTTCCTTGATCTACAGTGTCTTCATCTGTAAAATGCGATTAAGAATAACATTTAGCTGCCTGAATTGTTGTATCAAATGAGATAGCATATTATAGTGTTTTGCAAACTTTAAAATGCCACATAAATTTTGGTTGTTACTCTGACTCCAACATATCTTGGCATATGTCTTTCCTTATTGCCAAAACTTAAGCTATTTATTCCAAGATCCCTTGTCTCCCTTCCTTCCTTGTCTTAAACTTTATGTCCTCTCTGATCTGATCCAACCCTCCCCTCCAGTCTCAACTGCTGAGATGATATTCCTGCAAACAAAACTAATTCTTTCACATATGTCTCTACTTCCATATAATGTATCACACCTGACATTCTCCTCCTCTTGCCCCTCCTCACTTCTTGAAAGCATGCTCAACTAAAAAAACAACACAAAAAAAAACACCTTTCCTTTGATGCTGCCACTCTGTCAAACTATCATTCTTCTCTTCTCCTAAAAAAGCTAAAGCTCTAGAAAGAACATTCTGTAATTAATTTCCCTCACCCTCTCACTCCTCAACCCTCAATAACCTATATTACATTCATATCACTCTCTTGAAAGGCTCTGATGAAGGTGATCAAGGATTTATTAATTACTAAATATAATGGCCTTTTCTAATCTTCATGTGCCTTGATTTTCATAGGAATTAACACTGATACATTGTTAATGAAATTGAGGATTAAAACTGAAAAATTTTAGTGTAGAATATCCAAGACTCAGGTATTCCCTATTTAATAATAGTGAACATTTATATATGACTTTAAGATTTGCAAATAACTTTACAAATAATATCACATTTCAGCCCCACCACAACACTGAGAAATAGGTGTTATCACTGTCCCATTTCACAGATGAGGAAAAAGAAAGACACAACTTAACCTAGCGTCACGCAAACAGTAAATGACCAAGGCTGAATTTGAAGTCAGGTCACCCTGACCAAAGATTTGGCGCTCTATCCCCAGTGCCACCTAGCTACTTCTATTTGATCCAACTGTGTACATGTTAGAAAACCTGAATGTTATATTTTTTCCTCTTTTAAATAAGAGAAAATTGAAGTTGTAATAGAATGTGACTTACTTAAAGTGATAACTAGCTAGCCAGATAGCTAGACTAGAACTTACATCATTGGGAAGTAAAGGTGATTTTAGGTCCCTCATGGCTTAATTTCTAATCCAGTGTCCTTTCCATATAACACATTGTTTTTCTTTGATGGTAGGGTTCATGTCATATACTTCTTTCTGTCCTTTATAATAACTATCACATGAAAAATTAACATCTTAAAGGGATTTTCTTCTCTATATGTTAGAACACATGAGCAACTTTACTCTTACAAATGCAAGTAAAACGACCTTCTAAATTTCCTTAATTCTACCAATCTTTAACTATCCTTAACTATAATATATGTGCAAAATTAATATTCATCTAAATAAAATACTAGGCCTAAGGTCAGGGATACCTGAATTCAAGTCTGGACTTTGACATGGACTAGCTATATGGCCTTTGAAAAATCATTTAGATATTTTGCCTCACTTTCCTCATCTGTAAAATGGAAATAATAATAGCATCTACCTCCAAGGATTATTTTGAGGATAAAATATTTGTGAAGTGCTTTTCAAATCTTGAAATCATATATAAATGCTAGCTAATGATGTTGCTTGTTCTCATTCCTCAACTGCATTTCAAAGGACTTTGAATAGCTTGATAAAGGCCCTTATTATCATATGATGCAAGGGGCAGTTGAAAGCTAGAAACATCTCTAGCTTGGAGGAGAAAAGACTTGTAACAATAGGGGTGGTGGCAGTTAATGTTTCCAATGAATATCTGAAGAGATGAGGAAGGCATAAACTGGTTCTTTTTTGTCTCAGTAGAATAGAACTATTCCTTTTTTTGTGAGGCAATTGGGGTTAAGTGACTTGCCTAGGGTCACACAGCTAGTAAGTGTTAAGTGCCTGAGGCCAGATTTGAACTCTGGTCCTCCTGACTCAAGGGCCAGTGCTCTATCCACTGTGCCAGCTAGCTGCCCCTAAGAAATTACTTTTTAAGGCAATTACTTAGCAGCTTAGACTTTCTTAGAAGTTAGTATATTCCCTTTAAACTAGTATCTTCACCTTATGATTTTAGGCTGATTGGTTGGCAGTTGTCCTTTTTTGTCCCATAAAAGTATGCTATTATTTTCCAGTTGCATGTTGAAATACTTTTCAACATTTATTTTTATAAGATTTCTAGTTTCAAATTTTTTCCCTCCTTCCCCTCCCTTCCCCATCTCCAAGAGAGCAAGTAATCTGATATAGGTTATATATGTACAATCTCATTAAACATTTCTGCAATAGTCATGCAGTGAAAGAAGAATCACAGCAAAAAGGAAAAAAACCTCAAAAAAGCAAAACAACAACAATAAAAACAATAGAAATAGTATGTTTCAATCTGCATCTAGATTCCACAGGTTTTTTTTCTTCTGGATTTGGAGAGCATTTTCCATCATGAGTCCTTTGGAATTATCTTGGAACATTGTATTGCTGAGAAGAATCATGTCTATCACAGTTGATCAACACATAATGTTGATGATACTGTACAATGTTCTCCTGGGTCTGCTCATTTTACTCAACATGGATGTCCTTCCAGGTTTCTCTGAACTCTGCCTGCTCATCATTTCTTACAGCACAATAGTATTCCATTACATTCATATACCCCAATTTGTTTAGCCAATCCACAATTGATGGCCAATGCCTCAATTTCCAATTCCTTGCCACCACAAAAAGAGTAGCTATGAATATTTTTGTACATGTTGCCCTTTTCCCTTTTTTATGATCTCTTTGAGAAAAAGACCTAATAGAGGTATTTCTGGGTCAAAGGTTATGTACAGCTCTTTGGGCATAATTCCAAATTGCTCTCCAGAATGGTTGGATCAGTCCACAACCCCACCAACAATGCATTAGAATTCCAATTTTTCCACAGCTTCACTAACATTTATTTCTATTTTTTGTCATATTATGCAATCTGATGGGTGTCAGGTGGTACCTCAGAGTTGTTTTAATTTGGATTTCTCTAATCAAGAGTGATTTAGAGCATTTCTTCATATGGTAATAGATAGTTTTGATTTCTTCATTAGAAAACTGCCTGTTCATATCCTTTGACCATTTCTCAATTGGGGAATGATTTGGTTTGTTATCAATTTGATTTATTTCCTGATATATTTTAGAAATGAGGCCTTTATCAGAAATACTGGCTATAAAAATTGTTTCCCAAGTTTCTGTCTCCATTCTAATTTTGGATGCATTGATTCTGTTTGTACAAAGCCTTTTTAATTTAATGCAATCAAAATCATCCATTTTGCATTTCATAATATTCTCTATCTCTTGTTTGGTCATAAACTGTTCTCCTTTCCAAAGATCTGAGAGGTAAACTATTCCTTCTGCTACTAATTTACCTATGGTATCACCTTTTATGCATAAATCATGTGCCCATTTTGACCTTATTTTAGTATAAGGCATAAGATGTTGGTCTATGCCTAATTTCTGCCATACTATCTTCCAGTTTTCCCAGAAGTTTTTGTCAAATACTGAGTTCCTATTCCAGAAGCTGGATTTTTTGGGTTTATCAAACAGTACATTACTAAAATCATTTCCTACTATGTCTCCTGTGCCTAACTTATTCCATTGATCCACCACTCTATTTCTTAACTAGTACCAAATAGTTTTGATTACTGCTGATTTATAGTAGAACTTCAGATTTGGTACAGCTATACCATGTTTCTGGGCATTTTTTTTTCATTAGTTCACTAGATATTCTTGACCCTTTTTTTCCAGACTAATTTTGTTAATATTTTTTCTAGCTCTATGAAATAATTTTAGGTAGACTGATTGGTATGGCACTAAATAATTAAATTAATTTAGGTAGAATAGTAATTTTTTATTATATTAGCTCAGCCTATCCATGAGCAATTGATATTTTTCCAATTATTTAAATCTGATTTAAATTGTGTGAAAAGTGTTTTGTAATTGGTTTCAGAGAGTTCCTGGGTTTGTCTTGCCAAATAGACTCTGAAGTATTTTATATATTCTACCATTACTTAAAATGTAATTTCTCTTTCTACCTCTTGCTCTTGGACTTTTTTGGTCAGGTATAGAAATTCTGATGATTTATGTGGATTTATTTTATATCCTGCTACTTTGATAAAGTTGTTAATTGTTTCAATAAGATTTTTAGTTGATTCTCTAAGTATACCATTATATCATCTGCAAAGAGTGATGCATTTTTTTCTCCTTGCCTATTCTAATTCCTTTAATTCTAGTTTTCTCATATTGCTAAAACTAATATTTCTAGTACAACCTTAAATAATAGAGGGGATAGTGAGCATCCCTGTTTCACCCCTGATCTTATTGGGAAGGCCTCTAACTTATCTCCATTACATATAATACTTGCAGATGGTTTTAGGTAGATACTGCTTATTATTTTAAGGCAAGCTCCACCTTTTCCTATGCTCTCTAATGTTTTTACTAGGAATTGGTGCTGTACTTTGTCAAAAGCTTTCTCTGCTTCTATTGAGATAATCAAATGATTTTGGTTAGTTTTCTTATTGATGTGGTTGATTGAATTGATTGTTTTCCTAATGTTGAACCAGCCCTGCATTCCTGGAATAAATCCCACCTGGTCATAGTGTATTATCCTGGTGATGAAATGCTGTAATCTCCTTGCTAATATATTATTTAAGATTTTTGCATCAATATTCATTAGGGAAATTGGTCTATAATTTTATTTCTCTGTTTTGGCTCTGCCTGGTTTTGGTATTAACACCATATTTGTGTCACAAAAGAAATTTGGTAGAACTCTTTCTTCACCAATTTTCCCAAATAATTTGTATAATATTGGAATTAGTTGTTCTTTATATGTTTGGTAAAATTCACTTGTAAATCCATCTGTTCCAGGAGATTTTTTCATAGGGAGTTCAATAAAGGTTTATTCAATTTCTTTTTCTAATATGGGCTTATTTAAGGATTTTATTTCCTCTTCAGTTAACCTGGGCAGTTTGTGTTTTTGTAAATATCCATTTCATTTAGATTGTCAAGTTTATTGGTATACAGTTGGGCAAAGTTTTCCTAATTATTGCTTTAATTTCCACTTCATTGGTGATAAAATCACCCCTTTCCTTCTTGATACTAGTAATTTGGTTTTCTTCTTTCTTTTTTTTTAATCAAATTAACCAATGACTTATCTATTTTATTGTTATTTTTCATAAAACCAGCTCTTAATTTTATTAATTCTATAGTTTTCTTGCTTTCAATTTTATTAATTTCTCCCTTAATTTTCAAGATTTCTAATTTAGTATTTAATTGGGGATTTTTAATTTGTTCATTTTCTAGCTTTTTAAGTTGCATGTCCAATTCACCAATCTCCTCTTTCTCATTTTTATTGATGTAAGCATTTAGAGCTTTAAAATTTCCTCTAAGCACTGCTTTGGCTGCATCACATTGATTTTGGTATGTTGTTTCATTATTGTCATTCCCTTGCATGAAGTTATTGATTGTTTCTATGATTTGTTGTATGCCCCACTCATTCTTCTCAAATGAAATGATTTAGTTTCCAATTAAGTTTCATTTTACCTTTCCATGGCTCTTTATTACATGTAATTTTTATTGGATCATGATCTGAAAAGGATGGATTTACTATTTCTACCTTTCTACATTTTTCTATGAGGTTTTTGTGCCCTAATACATGGTCAATTTTTGAAAATGTGCCACGTACTGCTGAGAAAAGGTTTACTCTTTTCTATCCCCATTCAATTTTCTCCAGACATCTATCCTGTCTTACTTTTCTAACATTCTATTCAATTCACTTCTTTAACTTCCTTCTTATTTATTTTGTGGCTAGATTTATCTAATTCTGAGAAGCAAAGATTCAGATCCCCCACTAGTATAATTTTGCTGTCTATTTCCTCTTGTAACTCATTTAAGTTCTCTAAGAATTTGAATGGTATACCGCTTGGCACATAGATGTTTAGTATTCCTATTACATCATTATCTATAGTACCTTTTAGCCAGATGTAGTTTCTTTCCTTATCTCTTTTAATTAGGTTTATTTTTGCCTTTTCTTTGTCTGAGATAAAGATTCCTACCCCTTTTTTTTTTTTTACTTTAGCTGAAGAATAATTTATTCTGCTCCAACCTTTTACTTTAACTTTGTGTGCATTTTTCTGCTTCAAATATGTTTGTTGTAAACAGCATATTGTAGGAATCTGGTCTTTAATCTATTCTGCTATTCACTTCTGTTTGATGGTAGAGTTCATCCCATTCACATTCACATTTATTATTACTGTCTATTCCCCTCCATTCTATTTAGTCCCCTTGTATTTCTCCCACTTCTTTCACCTTATTCCTCCTCACAAATGTTTTGCTTCTTACCCCTCCCTTCCCCAATGTTCCCTCCCTTTTATCATGCCCCCCCCTTTTCTTTACCCTTTTCTCCCTTGGTTCTGCCCTCTTTTCTATCAGTCCGCCATTTTCCCCTTACCCTTTTACTTCCCTAAAGAATAAGCTAAGTTTCTTTATCCAAATGAATGTATATGTTATTCGTTCTTTGAATCAAATCTAGTGAGAGTAAGGTTGAAACAATGTTCACCCCTCCATTCTTTCCCTCTATTGTAATAGGTTTTTTGCACCTCTTCATATGATGCAATTTACCCCATTCTACCTCCCCTTTCCTCTTCTCCCTATAAACTTCTTTTTTAACCCCTTAATTTTCTTTATATCATCACATCAAAGACAATTTATATTTATATCCTCTGTGTATAATCCTTCTGTCTGCCCAAATACGTATACATTTCTTGAGTATTATTATGTTATTATAAGTATTATTTTCCCATGTAGGTATGTAAACAGTTTAACCTTATTGAGAAACTTTCTCCCCCTGTGTACCTTTTTAACCTTCTCTTAAGTCTTGTATGTTAAAATTGAGTATTCTATTCAGTTCTGGTCTTTTCATCAGGAAACCTTGAAAGTTCCTAATTTCACTGAATGTCCATGTTTTCCCCTGAAACAGAATGCTCAGTTTTTATGGGTAATAGATTCTTGGCTGCAATCCAAGCTCCTTTGCCTTCCAGAATATCATATTCCAAGGCTTGTGATCCTTTATCGTTGAAGCTGCCATGCCCAGAGAAATCCTGACTGTGGCTCCATGATATTTAAATTGCTTCTTTCTGGCTGCTTGGAGTATTTTTGCCTTCACCTGATAATCCTGGAATTAGGCTACAATATTCCTTGGAGTTTTCCTTTTGGGGTTTCTTTCAGGAGGTGATCAGTGAATTCTTTCAATGATGATTTTATCCTCTGATTCTTTATCAGGGCAGTTCTCCTTGATAATTTCCTGGAATATGGTATCTAGACTCTTTTTCTGTTCATGGCTTTCAGGCAGTCCAGTAATTCTCAAATTATCTCTCCTGGATCTGTTTTCCAGGTCAATTGTATTTCCAATGAGTTATTTCACATTTTCTGCTATTTTTTCATTCTTTTGATTCTGTTTGACTGATTCCTGTTGTCTCATGGAGTCATTATCTTCCAACTATGCAATTTTAATTTTTAAGGCATTGTTTTCTTCAGTGAGATTATGCACTTTTTTTTTCCATTTGTCCAAATGAATTTTTTAAGGAGCTATTTTCTTCAGTCAATCTTTGTGCTTCCTTTTCCAAGCTGCCGATTCTTTTTTCATAATTTTCTTGTGTTGCTTTCATTTCTCTCCCCATTTCTCTCAATTGATTTTTTTTTCTTTTTTTTTTTTTTTTGCAGGGCAATGAGGGTTAAGTGACTTGGCCAGGGTCACATAGCTAGTAAGTGTCAAGTGCCTGAGGCCATATTTGAACTGAGGTGTGGTAAAAAGTTTTAACAGTTGGTTAGTGAATACGGAAAGATGCCAGTTTTTGAAGGACCACCCTTTTGGGGAGGAGACTGACGGCCATGCATGGGCTAGGCACGCCAGTCTGGTTGCTAAGCACTCCACTTCTGGGGTGTGAGCTTAAAAGGCAAGGAGAGAACGGAAGTGGGATGTCTTTCCTGCTCTCCTGATCCAATGACTGCTCTGCACACACAGACACTGACTGGAGTTGGACTCGGCCTGGCTCGTCATTAGCAGCACGTGCTTGACACACTCTCCCCCCAAAGGTGGCTTTGGGTTTTTGGTGACTTTTATACGGAATACAGACTAAGCTTAGACTTAAGACTATTTGTTTTGTATTTCTACTTTCCTATCCCTCTAATCAACATCACCTTGTAACTACCAAACAATAAAACCTCTAACTAGAGACCAGAGGTTTCTTCCATTTACTGGTCTGGGAGATAAATTAAGGGAAAGGTTAAAGAGGGGAGATTAATGCTCTAGTATCCAATTTTAAATCTCACAGTTTGGTGACCCCGGAAGGGACCTTAAGGACCCTCCCACCCTCCCTAGTTTGGCCACAAGCCAGCTAATTCAGTGGATTTTCCAAATACCCCCCCCCCTCCATGGACTTTCCCTTTGCCTAATCTCCCTTAAAGACTTTAAGCCTCTAAAAGCCTTGTTTTAAAGGAAAAAGCCAGTTCAGTTTAAAATATGATTGAACATATCATTTTCCCTTTGTTTTTTTTGTTTTTTTGCATTGGAGCGTGTTGGGGTACCATACTGTCCAAATTTAGACATCTAGTTTACTCAGTATTCCTTCATTGTGCTATCGGTCTCCTCCTCACTCACATAGCAAAATCTTTTTGGTATAATGGTATGAGTGTAACTGTCTCCACTGAAAATGTGTTTAATATTAGTAGGAATTTTATGCCTGCAGTTGAAATAAATCGTAATACCATACTCACAATAGTTAACATGACCATAACTCTTATTATGAGTATTATCATGGTTATGAAGTAGAAGGAACCACGTGGCAAAAGAGAGGCCAAGATGGCTCCCTCTGCTGAAGGTAACTCAGCTTCACCACGTGGCAAGGGAGATGCTAAGATAGCTCCCCCTACTGGAGGTAACCCAGTTACAGAAACAGATATTGGCCAGTCTTTAGAATCAAATCAGCAGAAACTACTTCCCTTGCAGGAAGCTATAGAACATAATAAAAAGGGAGTGCCAAATCAGGTTAGAAAATATAACCCCTTTACACCAATTGACTTGAGCTCATGGAAAGCAATCTTCCCTAGTTTTGAGAAACATCCAAACGTTGTAGTTTCACAGTTAAGGACTATATTTAATATATATCAACCCACTTGGGCTGATGTTACTTGCTTTACGGAAACTTTACTGTCCCCAACTGAGATTACAGATATTATCTCAGCAGGAAATGCCCTTGTTGGGAAGGGTAAGGCCGATGTGGAATGGCCTCTAAAGGATCCAGAGTGGAATTATAATAACAACAGGGAATTCCAAAGATTAAAAAACGCTAGGGAAACACTTCTGAAGGGAATGGAATTACGCTCTAGAAAACCCGAAAACTGGATGAAATTTATGAGCACATTTCAGGAGGCTAATGAAAGACCAAGCAGATTTTATGATAGACTTTGTGAGACTGCCAGGCAATATACCAGATTGGATCCAATTGATTTAAAAGATTCTTATATTATTCTCAACATGTTTATTTGTAATTCACTGCCAGAAGTACGCAAATATTTTCTGACTCAATGTCCAGATTGGAGGAGCTTAACAGCTGATAGAATTAAGGACCTTGCAAATTATGTCTTTGACTCATGTGAGGAAGGTCCAGATCACCCTAAACAGAGTATTCTAGCACCAGCGATTCCTAGTCAGCCATGTGAATACCAGAACAAGGACACTAAGGTGTGTTGTTACTGTCGTAAGGAGGGGCATGAATTGAGGGAATGTAGGACTTGGAGAAGAAGTTCTAATTCTAATTACAGGCGAAATCAAAATAGAAATAGAACTTTTCGGAGGAATACATAAAGGCAGTACTAGAATAATGGTAACCAAGGTCTCTCTCAGAGGAGGGCACAGGAATGATGGGGTCTTGGGGAGGAATGGAACATAGATAGTGAAAGCCATATATTCCCAGATCCTAGTATCCAATTTTAAATCTCACAGAGGTCCTCCTGAATCTAGGGCCAGTGCTTTATCGACTGTGCCACCTAGCTGCCCCTTCAGTTGATTTTTAAAATCCTTTTTGAGCTCTTCCAAGAAGGCTTTTTGTTCTTGAGACCAATTCATCTTCCCTCTTGAGGCTTTACATGTAGGCAACTTGAGAGCATTATCCTCATCTGAGTTTGTGTTTACCTCTTCCCTGTCCACACAGAAGCTCTCAATGGTAAGAGCTGTTTTTTGTTTCTTACATGTATTGCAGCTTTTTTTTTTTTAAGGTGAGGTCTGCTCTGGGGGCACCAGGTTCCCTGTTCCAAGCTTCTTGTGCTAGGCTATAGGGGCTGTATCATTGGCTTTCTACACTGAGTCCTCTATGGCTTGTGGATTTCTCATTGCCCTCGGCTTGCTCAAGGCATGCTGGGATGGCCAGGTCTGGTCATGCCTATTATGCTGGTAGCCCTCTAGCTGGCAGGCTACCCTTGTCTGGTGCTGGTAGGATTCATCACTAGCCTTCTGTGCCACCAGCTTGTTGAGCCAGGATCTAGGGGCCTCAGTTGCTCAGCTTTGGCCTAGAGTTTCCTGCTGACTTGCCCTGACCCTCTGTGAGATTTAAAATTGGATACTAGAGCATTAATCTCCCCTCTTTAACCTTTCCCTTAATTTATCTCCCAGATCAGTAAGGTAAAGAAGCCTCTGTTCTCTAGTTAGAGCTTTTATTGTTTGGTAGTTACAAGGTGATGTTGATTAGAGGGATAGGAAAGTAGAAATACAAAACAAATGGTCTTAAGTCTAAACTTAGTCTATATTCTGTATAAAACTCACCAAAAACCCAAGGCCACCTTTGAGGGGGAGAGGCGAGTCAGGCACGTGCTGCAAATGGTGAGCCGGGCCAAGTCGAACTCTAGTCAGTGACTGTCTGAGCAGCACAGTCATCGGACCAGGAGAGCCAGCAAAAGACCTCACTTCCGTTCTTTCCTTGCCTTTAGCAGCCAGACTGACGTGTGTAGCCCATGCACGGCCGTTGGTCTCCTCCCCGAAAGGGTGGTCCTTCAAAAAACTGGCGTCTCTCCATTATCACTAACCAACTGTTAAAACTTTTTACCACACCCTCTCCATACTGTGGTCCACTGTGGTGCACTGTGCCTCCCTTTTGCCCAAGTGTAACCAACCTTTCCTGAAGTCTTCTAAAATATCTCTGGTTGGAAGACTGTGTGTCTCTGTCTCTTTGCAGGTTCTGTAGTTTCAGAATCAGTCCAGAGGCTTGATTTAATGTTCTTTTTGAGGTAACCAAAGGAGAGCTCAGGCAACTTGCTGACTTCTCTCTGCCATCTTGGCTCTCACCAATATCAGTTTTTAATCACACCATAGGATTAGTGGGGAAAAAATTTATCAGAAACCTGGGGGCATGGTAGTTTAAACACCAAAAAAAAAAAAAAAGAGAGAAAAGATCCTAGCTAGGGGGATGTGGCTATAATCCAGAACCCTCCAAAACAACCTAGAAAAGGGATTAAGTTCTGCTCTCTAATCCTATATATTGAGGTCTTTGCACTGGAATAGGTTGCTATAAACCTCTAACTTAAACTTAACAAATTGACCCAAGCTACTAGTGAGACTTTTATCTCCCTTTAAATTGAGGTAGATTCTTTAGTACAAATGGTCTTACAAAATCATATGGTCTTAGAATGTATTACCACTTTATAAGAAGGGGCCTGTGCTATAATCAATCAGTCTTATTGTTCCTATATTAACTTATATGGGAAGACTGTCATGAGCCTTTAGAAAATTAAAAACATCATAGCAGAAACCAAACTACCCACCCCAGGTGTCCCCATGTAGAATCCTTCTTCTTGGTTGACCTGGCTTCAGGAAATGGCCTAGTAGCTAGTCCCAAATTAATGGGCTCTGATGACAATGATCATATAAAAATCCTTTAGATTATAGACTTGCAGATAATGATTTGTGGGAGGTTTACCCTCCAATGGATCAGACAAGGGGAAATAAGGGAACCAAAGAGACTCCATTTTGTATCATTGTTAGAGTTGTTTGTTTTTTTCTGAGTTAATTTTACTATTTTAACTAGCAAGAATAATTGAAGTAATGCTAAATGTTCTGACATAGTAAGTGTTGGTCTTATGTATAGACAGAAAAGGGGGCAGCTAGATGGCACAGTGGATAGAGTACCGGCCCTGGAGTCAGGAGTACCTGAGTTCAAATCCGGCCTAAGACACTTAACACTTACTAGCTGTGTGACCCTGGGCAAGTCACTTAACCCCAATTGCCTCACTTAAAAAAAAAAGGCAGTAAACTTCCTACAAAGTATGATTTGTGATTGCCATTATTGTTCTGTTGAATAAAATATATTTATATTACATTCATTGATGTCTGAAATTCCATTTAGATATTCATTCCTTTAGCTTAAAACTTTGTTAAATGCAAAACTGTAAATCCCTGGGAATGATAAGGCTCTAAGCCTGGTGCTTTCTACATTTAGTTATCACTGTGAAGTTTGAGTTCCTTTGCTTAGAACAAATTATTTTATGAACGGAAATAAGGGATAAAATGATGCTGATAAAGAAGATTAAAGGCACACAAAATAAAGACAAAGTATGTCAAAGTCAATTTACAAAAATATGGTATTTCCCTGGAAATAAATTTAAATCCTAATAAACCCAAAGGAAAAAAAAATGTATGGGTCTACATCATTCTAAAGAGGAAAGAAAAATCTCAATCCCTCTTCCCTCAACATTAGGTGAAGAGTATTTCACTGTCCCACTAGAAAATAAAAAGTTATATTCCTTATTAAAGATCAGGATTTAGTCAGAGTTGCAAACAATTATCCTGCTTCATTCAGAGAGATAGTCATCCACAGAGGTGATTTTGGAGGTCATGCTAAGCCATGTCCAGTATTGAAAGAATAAATGAGAGATGTATTTACACTCTGGTAGCCTCTCAGAAATAAGGATGCATTTTTATGGTATTAAAAATGCTCCATTCTTCCTATTTGATTAATAAAGACACTGCTACCTCAGCCTTTGTGTGGGGTTTAAGATTTATTCTAGGTCAGAATAAAAGCTGCTGGGGAGAAGATCACATTTGACTCATCTTGGAGATGGAATCCTTACAATATATTAATAATGCCCAGGTCCTATCTAAATGTGCAGGTGTTTAAATAGACAGTGACATTTTTTCCCCACTGTCTGCTCTAGCAGGGCACATTGCATTGATATGCTGACTGTAGTTTTTGGAATTCTCAAATAGCAGTGTACAAAATCCTCAAACACTTTACTGCTGACAAATTAAAAATAGGAGTGTTATTAAAAGAAAGGGAAATAAACAATAATGAGACTCGCAACTGATGTGTCTTTCTCTATGAACTCTTGCTTCTAGTTCCACAAGCTATACTAAACAAACATACCTATGAAAGATCAGTAAAAATCTCCACCATGGAAAGACAGACTGCTGAGTCCTTGGAAACTGTCTTTCCTCAGATTCAAATATCCATTATCCTTGCTTTAATATTTGTGTACGTGGAGGGACTAATTAGAACTAATTAAAGGGAGTATGCAGATACTGAACTTTAATGAGTGTCTATTTTGGAAACATTTTTCTTTTTTTTTGTAAAAAGAATGTGCAAAGCCAGTTGCTTTGATATTCTTTCTTAATACCCTGTCAAGGACAAAGAAAACACAATTCCAAAGTCAAACTTTAGACTTAGACAGTCCAATTTCAGAAGGCCTTCTGGGGAGAGGACATTTGGGGCTACTTTATTCTGAACTCATCAAGCTAATCATTGGTATAGTGAAGACTAAAACTTGGTGAAAATCATGTATGTGTTCATTATTCTGCAATAGAACTTCCCATAAGTCAAAACATCAGAAGACCCTTTCAAATAATTTTTGCCAGTAAGAAAGCAATGTGGTACTGTGGTAAAATATGAAAGTTTTTAACAGTCGGTTAGAATAACTGAAAGACGCCAGTTTTTCAAGGACCACCCTTTTGGGGAGGAGATGAACAGTCTGCCTGCTGCGCATGTCAGACTGCCTGCCGGGTACAGGCCGCCTGCTGCGCATGTCAGACTGCCTGCCGGGTTTTTTGACTTCCGGGGTGGAGAGAACGAGAGGAGGCCTTTTGCCTGCTTGGCGGGACTCCTGACGGCGCGGCACAGACTCTCTCTCCAAAGGTGGCCTTTTTCGGTTTGGTGAGTTTTTATAAGGAATATAGACTAAGCTTAGACTTAAGACGATTTGTATTGTGTTTCTACTTTCCTATCCTTCTAATCAACATCACCTTGTGACTATCATAACTATAAATAAAAAGGTCTATCTAGAAAACCAAAAGCTGCTTCCATTTACTAGTTTGGGAGATAAATTAAGGGAAAGGTTAAGTAGGGGAGATTTATGATCTAATATCCAATTTTAAATCTCACAGTACACTGAAAAGAACTATATATCTGCAGTCCAAGAACCCAGGTTTGAATCTTGACTCTGCAACTTACAATTCATTAAGCTGTATTCTCACCTTTTCCATCATGCCCCAGAAAACTCTTCATCTTACAGGATTACTTCAGTTCTCAGTTTAACACCTCAGGAGTACCTCTGCCCCTAATTCCCCTTTCTTTGGATGGTACAATGAATAGATAAAGTACACGTTTTGGTAACAGAAACATCTAAGTTCCTATCTGGCCTCAGAGACTTCTTTCTATCTATATGAACCAGGGTGAGTCACTTAACCTAAGGTTTTCTCTGATTCTTCAACTATAAAATGGGAAATGGGCAATAATAGAACCTACCTTACAGAATTGTTGAGAGGATGAAATGAGAGATAATATTTATTCTTTTTAAGTACTTATCCTGACGGATGGTAGGCACTGTATAAATACTTACCTTAGGGGCAGCTAGGTGGCGCAGTGGATAGAGCACCGGCCCTGGAGTCAGGAGTACCTGAGTTCACGTCCAGCCTCAGACACTTAACACTTACTAGCTGTGTGACCCTGGGCAATTCACTTAACCCCAATTGCCTCACTAAAAAATATTTAAAAATAGAAAATAAATAAATAAATAAATAAATACTTACCTTCATTTCTCACCCAGTAATAATGTCCCCAGGCTGAGTAATTCCTTCCACCCCTTTCAGTTTCCTTTTATGTGTTGCATTCCTGCATTAGAATATATAATCTAGAGGCCATAAATTTTATTTTATTTTATTTTTTATGGTACTTGTATTAAAATATTTAGCAATACCTTGTACATATAAACACATAAATTCTTATTGACTGTCTACTAGTGATCATAGACAAGTCAATTTACTTTTCTAAGTCTCTGTTTCTTCATCTAAGAAATGAAGGGATTGAATAAGATGACTTCTAAGATTCCTACCAGTTGATATTCTTTGTTTCTAAGACTTGCCTGGGTGGAAAAACTGGGAACAAAATGGGTAACTATTTCTTGTAAAATGACTCAAAATATTGTGATATGTGAATGTACTGGAATATTATTGCACTGTAATTCGTTATATGTATGAACACATCAGACAAGCTTGGGAAAAAGTTTTGAACTGATACAGAGCAAAATAAGCAGAACCTAGAAAATAATATACAAAATTACAAAAAAAAAAATAACATGAGGGAAAATGATAGCTAACAGTTGTCAGGATTCAGAGAAATGCAGTGGTCAATCTTTAATTAAAGACCTCATGATTGAAACATAATTATTTCCTCTCAGGAAGGAGGTAGTAGATTATAAATACAGAATATGGCATATACTGTTAGGTATGGTCAATATATTAGGTTGTTTTGCTTAACTGAACTTTTTGGCCACAAGTTGGGGGAAAGTAAAAGGTGGGGAATCATGCAGAACAAGATAATGGCAAATGATATCACTTAAAAAGAAAAAAAGCTCAGTTGGAGCATTTAAATTATAAAATTTGCTCCAAATATAAGGAAGACAACCCATTAAAAGTCAAATGTTTATAACTACCAGGGTAGAGTTTGAGAGAGAAAATCTAATAAGTCATGTTTTATGTTGTGGAGATGCAGTGAACTGTCATTTGAAAAACACTATGTTTAGTTTCTAGAAGTTTCTGAATTTGAGACATGAGTTCTCCTTTTAAATACGTATTTGATTATCAGTTGTGACAACCACTTTACAGTTTCTTGCTTTGTCAGTTTCCTCCTATGTGGAAGTAGGGGTGAGTACATTTATCACCACCTATTGCTCAGAATAATCGCAAGAAAAGAGTTTAAGGTCGTAGCATCAAGTTTTGAGCCAAAGAAGAAATCAGAGGCATCTAGCCAATTCTTTTATTTTAGAGATGAAGAAACTAAGGCAAAAAAAAAAAGTTAATTGTGAGGGAAAAATTCATCCTCTTCTCAATAATTCTCAGGAACTCAGCAGCGAGGTGACAAAGGCTTTATTTTCTTCTCATGAGAAGGAGGCACCCTAGTGTGCAGCTAGTGGGTGCCCAGAAAGGGGGCTCGCAGGCCCTGTTTTACATCCTAGTCCCTAACGTGAATGGACCTTCCCCTTTTTCATCACTGGTCGGGGTTACAATCTACATGCAAAAACAGGCTAATCAGAACACAGTATTCCCACCCCTCTTCCTTGTATGGGCATAACTCGGGAGTGGACCTTATACTTCCTTATATGGACAGAACTCTGGAGAGGACCTAATTGAGACCAGGGCTTCTTGAACCATGTAACCTTGCTAACCTGAGGGGGAGGAGGGGATCTGAGACCTTTGTCCTACAAACAGGTCAGGGGAGTATGACTGACTGTTATATCCACATTGAGAGGAGAGAATTACCCATTTCTCACATTCAGTGACATACAAAAGGTCACATAGGTAGTAAAAATGAGAGGTAGATTCGAACCCAAGACTTGACAAGTGCAAAGCCAGTACTCTCTAAAGCTTAAAGCAATTCATAATTTGCTTTATAAGCTATTAGTTTGGAAGATCGGGACCATCTGACTTTCAATTCCTAGCATTTCCAAATATCTTATATAGGAATATCTTGTCTCAAATCTAATAAGTGAATTACTAGGAAATGATTCACTTTCAATCTTCTTTATTTAGTTTGAAATGGGGATAAAAGCTGTGCCTAATGGAACGTTTCCACTTAGAAAGAGAAAGTTTTGTTAAGAATGAGGCATCAGGGACTAGTGGGAAGGGCTAGCTAGAATATTAGAGTTTGAAACCTATCTTCCACACTTAACTAGTTTTGTGACTGTGGGAAGATAACTTAGTCTCCTTAAGTCCTAGCTAACTATGGTTACAATGATAATACTCATACTTCCAATTTAACAGAGTTTCAGTGGAGAAAACCCCTTGAAAGTCTTAAAGTTCTATGGAAATACCAATTGTTATTGTTGAATTAGTTCTATCCCCTTGCAATATTTTAAATAAGGTGAAGTTTGCAATGGATAACCCTAGTCTTCCCTTTTTTCATCATTTTTATTAATTCCCTACATGCTATTTCTCCCCACCCCCTTTTCTGGAGCCTCATATGTTTAATATTCCTAGTCATTATTATCACCCTTCTTGCAATTTTTAAAAAAATTTACTTAGTGTGTATTTTCATTGTAACAAAGTAGTTTGTCCTAGGAGAAAGAAAAGGCTGGATTCAATACGTACTGCAAAATATTTACATTTATAGATGTAATTACATAAATAGGAGTTAGCTACAGAAATGAAATTGGAGTTGCATTCCAGACATTTGTGTTCATGAATGTATCAGTGTTCTGAAATGTATTCATCTCTGTGTGTATATATACACATAAATATACACATATACATATATAAACATATATATATCTATATACATGCATATAGTTTCATACACATGTTATAGATAGACAGACGGATACATAGATAGGTGGGTATGTAGTTGCACACTACAAAATGTTCACTCCTCTAAGGCTATGATGGTTGTTTTCATTTTTTTTAATCCCTTTCCCCCACAGAGTATCTTGTACTATGTGAGGCCTTTAATGAATGGTTGGTAAATTGAATTGATTTGAATATATACCATAGTCTGTATGTGTTAAAATATTCCCTTGATAGATGCCCTTATTACAAAATGAAAAGCACTTCAATTAAATAAGGTTAATATGGTATGGGTCATTCTTGTTGTTTGTGAAATTATAGTTATCCCTTCCACATCATGACTTTCCCCTTCATGGTTTCTACATGTAGTGGCTTGGCATAAGAAATTTAATGATAGTTTTTGGAGAGTACTGAGGAAGCTGTGGATGCCACACAAAGGCCAGCAGATGGCACAGGGTATATGACCAAAATTTAACCAAAATTTTACGATGAGGTATAGTAAACATTCCAAGATAGGAAAAAACAAACAAACAAACAAACAAAACAGGCAGCTTCTATGGTAAAAAAAAAAAAAGAGGGCCCCAAAATTTTATGCAGATTTTCCAGATCACAGCACCAAGCCCCTTCCCCTGGGGACGTAGAAGGGATAAATGTTAATTGACCGACAATGATCTAAGACAGCTCTGAAGGACTTTTGAAAAACACAATCCATTACCAGAAAAAGAACTGATGGTATCTGAATACAGATTGAAGCATAATTTTTTTAGTTGCTTTTTCTAAAGGTTTTTTTTTTTGTCTTTTTTTCTTTCACAACCTGCCCAATGTGGAAATGTTTTGTGTAACTGCTAATGTATAGCTTATATTGAATTGATTGAGTTCTTAAGTGGGAGGTTGGAGGAAGGGACGAAGAGAATTTGGAATACAAAGTCTAAAAAATCTATGTTCAAATTTGTTTTTACATGTAATCTGGGAAAAATTCTAAAAAAATGAGAAAAAAAGAAAGGTAAGAAAAAGATTATATTGATCTAAGATCATTTGTCTACCATGGAAATGAGTCCATGTAGGCTACCAAAGTTGATAAGTCATCTTCATTAATAGACCTCTGTTGCAATATTCAGTGGAAACATTTGACTGCACGAAGTATCCTTCGTCTCAGACATATGATGAGACAAATGTAGGGGATACAGAACATGTGGCGTCCTTGGCCCATTGTGAGAACCTACTCAAAACATGAGTGTCTATATGTGAACTCATGCAGTTTAGCTCACCATTCAATAAATTTTTCTCTCTTATTTTGTACCTTTTAAAACATTATTGTGAATAAAATATGTTAAATCTCCATGTTAATTGACTCTCCAACTCCCTTCTACCTTCATTCCTGTACCTATACATAAGGTCAGCTCAGGCAGTAGCCATTGGAATGTTTAATGTCTCATAAGAAACATCTTTGGTTTGGGACTTGGCAACAAACTTCTTGATGGATTGGATATCATTTAACACATAAGGAAATAAAATTTTCAGAACTTCAGCAAAGTAGTTTGGAACACTGTTAAGGAGCACTGGTACAAGGAAAGAAGCACTTATTTAGAAAACAGGCATTTATTAAGCATCTATCATATGCCAGACAGTGTGCTAAATATTTTTCAGATATGATCTCATTTGAACCTCATCATAACCCTGGAAAGTAGGTGCTATTATTAACCTCATTTTACAATTGAGGAAACTGAGGCAGATAGTGGTTAGGTGACTTGCCCAGAGTCACAGAGTTATGAAGTCTCTGAGACTGAATTTTAACTCTTGTCAGATTGGCTAATATGACAAAAAAGGAAAACAATAAATGTTGGAGAAGTTGAGGAAAAAATAGAACACTAAAGCATTATTGGTGGATCTGGAAACTGACCTAAGCATTCTGGAGAGCAATTTTGAACTATGCCCAAAGGGCTATAAAACTGAGCATGCCCTCTGTCTCAGCAATACCACTATTAGGTCTTTATCCCGAAGAGATCATAAAAAAGGGAAAAGGACCCACATGTACAAAAATATTTATAGCTGCTCTTTTTGTGGTGGCAAAGGATTGGAAATTGAGGCAATGCCCATTTATTGGGAATGGCTTAATAAGTTGTGGTATATGAATATAATGGAATACTATTGTCCTATAAGAAATGATGAGCAGGTAGAATTCAGAGAAGCCTGGAAGGAATTATATGAACTGATGCTGAGAGATGAGCAGAACTAGGAGAACATTGTACACAGTAACAGCAACATTCTGTGATGATTAACTTTGATAGACTTAACTTTTCTCAGTAATACAATGGTCCAATACAATTCCAAGGGATTCATGATGAAAAATGCTCTCCAAATGCAGAAAAAAGAACTGTGGAATCTAGGTACAAATTGAACCATACTGTTTATCTTTTTTTGGAGGTTTTTTCCCTTTTGTTCTGATTCTTCTTTCACAACATGACTAATGCACAAAATATGTTTAATTTGATTTCACATATATAACCTATCAGATTGCTTTCTGTCTTCGAGAAGGGGGGAGGAAAGAGAGAGAGGGAGAAAAATTTGGAACTAGAAATCCTATAACAACAAATGTTGCAAACTATCTCTACATGTAACCAGAAAATAAGATACTGTTATGATAAAAAAGGGAAAAAAAAGAGATGAATGGTTTCAAAAATGTTCAGTAGAACACATGCTCATTTTCCTAGCATGACTTCCCTCCACACTTCTGCATTTACCTTCATTCATGATAGCTTCCCTAGTGAATCCCCAGTAACCATCTCCATTGGTTTCTGGCCAACATTTAGTACAGTTTAAAATAGAGAACTTATTTCCAACTCTTTTCAGTTTTCTATATCAATAGCCTTGGGGGAGGAGACTTCTCAGTTATTTATTGTAGTTTATGTGGAAGAATTTGTCTTCAGTATTATTTTTCATGTTGCTATCTTAACTGTACATTTGGGCAATACTCTTATAAGTGGCTTCAACTCCCTTTGCCTACTTCGGTGTAATTCTATGCAGTCCTTAAACCCTTTTAACTCTACTTTTTGTCTTTAGTTTTGAGTTTCCTGGTTTTTGGTAATATTTGTAATTTGTTTTCCCAGAATCAGCCCAAGACTGGTACTCAAGTGTGGTATGGATGCAGAAGTAAGTGTATCCTTGTAACCTTTTGAATAAGTGAATGTTCAACTGGAAGATTATATATCATTAAATGTCTCGGCTAAATTAGAGCTAGAAATAGATCTATTTCTGTTCCTTGAGAGCTAGGACTGAAGTAATATACAGACAACTGTTAACTAAGTTTGGTTTTTGAAAAATGAATTTAGAAATATTTATTTTCTCCCTGTGGTTCCAGTGAAAGGAAAGATTTCCCAGGTATTTTTAAATTACTTAGATGGATGTATGAGTTTGACCTAGGTACATTGAAGATAATGCTTCCACAGACACTGAAGAATCAGTACATATTCAGGTTGGTTTCACTGGCAGGACAGATAGGATTGGTTGGATAGTTAAGGTGAAATCAGATGCTAGTTCAGAGGTTGAACAGAGACAAATGTATAGACTTAGTGCCAATAGAGTAACTATCATCCTATTTCACAGCATGGGCCAAAGGGAGACAGGCAGTCTAAAACTCAAAATAGATGTTGTCATTTGAAATTCCAGCTCTTGGTGAACAGAGTATTGTGTGCTGGTTACGGCAAGCTACCCTTTCAAACTATTTTTTTTTTTCTCAGCCAAACCATGCTTTCCTTTGTTATCTGTTCCACTCATTTCTAGAGGACCCATCGAGGCCCAGCTCACATCACATTGATTTGATTGTATAGTCCAGTGGAGCAGAGAGTTCTATACCCTAGGGCTACAGTCAATGTAAGGGAGAAAGATTTCCTATTGCCACTATGTCTCTCAATCTCTGACTATGTCATTTACCTTGAATCTCTGTATATCCAGTACTATGTCTGCAATACAAAAGAAAAAAGAATCTGATATATTCTAGCAATAAATTAAACAAGAAATTACTCCAGACCTGCAGTCTCTTTGGCAATACTTTACTATTCTAAACAGACATATTCCCTGCATTGTCCCTAAAGCAAATATATATATATATATATATATATATGTATGTATGTATGTATGTATGTATATAAAATCCTTTTACTTTAACACCAGCAGATCTATAAAAAATATATATCTAGACCAGTATAAGCATAATGAATAAGTGATTATCCCAATACTAGAGCATACTATACCTACAGCTACCTAGTGTTTTATCCATGTATAAAGTATAAGAAGCATTCATGAGCACATGCTAAAAGAGGTTTTAGATCATATAAATCATTAGATGATAATAATGTGTATAATATACCATGGATATAAGTTCCATGCAATAAACAAAACAGTTTCAGATATCAGTACTATATGTCATGGGAAAATACATGTTACATGAAGAAATAAACATAAATATAATAATATTCATAATAACAACAACAGTAAAGTATTTAAGGTTTAAAAGTACTTTACATATATCTCATTGAATAGTAATAATGATCCTAGAACCTCCATGCTATTATCATCACACACACCCCCCTATTTTGTTTTAAACAGATGAGGAAGGTAATGAAAAATATTAAGGCATCTGCCCAGGGTCACACTGCAAGTAAGAGTCTGAGAGAGCATTGAAATTTAGCTCTTTCTGGCTCCAAGTCTAGTACTCTATTTACTATGTAAAAACACATATAGGGAAGAACAATATAGCACAATTTGCCTTATCTGCTTATCTGATAGACTATTCATCTTAGTGAAAAGATAATCTCTCTATTGTGGTATTGCTGACTAAGAATGAGGAAGAGACTTTCCCTATGGCTACCATTTTTTATCAAGTCCTATCTCTGTACTCCTCAAATTCTGTGTGCCTGTTTTTGCATCTAATTTTAGTTAACCTCCACTAGTTAATCAGTTCAGACTATCCTATCAAAGATGCCATTCAGACATTTTCCCAGTCATATAATCCCAGTGGAATACTATCTCTAACTAATACGTTCACTAAACATACAACAATCACTATATATAAATTAGGACAAGATGCAAGGGGCCTCACTGGGTTATGTTTAGTATATGACCTCTTTCTGATATACTACTTATTAGCAAAACTTGTGCTTTCCACAAATACTGCCTTTTTGCTCACTAGACACAGGCCTTTGTCTTGGGTCTTAGAATAGTAAGAAATCTCAAGGAAAAACTGCAAATGTTAAAAGAAAATCTAATATTCAGTTACAACAACAAAGCTTAGAGCAACTAATTCACTTTACAAACCATGATTAAGTAAATCAATACCGTCAAATTATAGGTTAAAGGAAAAGAGAACACAACTGAAATACTATACTGTCTTTTCTAATTTGACTTTCAATACATTTATTTACCAACTTTCTTTCTCTCCCACACAGATAATTTTTAAAGAAAGACCACAACTGATTCCAGGTTTCCTTTCTAAACCCTTATTCTTTTGAATAATTTTGAATCAGGAATGCCTCTGGTCAACTGTTTCAGAAAAATCCTTCCCCCTCTACAAGACAAAAAGAAAGAAAAAGAAAGAAAGAAAAAAGAAACCAAAGTAGTCCTCCTGTACATATAAAATCTCTCTCCCACATCAGAAACTCCTTCTGCAGCCCTTCTTGAGAAAGCTTTACTGTGGAATAGACTGTAGAACCACACAGGAGGCAAAGCAAGTCTTTCCCTCTATACCCTTAAATATAAAAATTTTCTAATTAACTCACAGTTTTAGTGGATTCTGCACTTTTTTTTTTTGCAGGGCAATGAGAGTTAAGTGACTTGCCCAGGGTCACACAGCTAGTAAGTGCCAAATGTCTGAGGCAGGATTTGAACTCAGTTCCTCCTGAATTCAGGGCCTGTGCTTTATCCACTATGCCACCTAGCTGCCCCAGATTTTGTGACTTTTTAAGTGGAACTGAAATAGAACATTAAAAAATATAAACTTTTTTAAAAAAGTGTTTCTGGATATAGTGAAAAGAAGGGGTGAATTTAGAATCAGTGGTCCAAGGTTTGAATCCCAATTCAGTCACTTACTCTCTGTATGACCTGGAGCAAATTATTCAAATTTTTTTAACTTTAGCTTACTCATCTTTTAGTCAGAGAGTTGTACCAGATGAGAAACCAAGAACCCTATCAATTATGAAACCCATGACCTGGAAGGTCGTCTTTATTGAATTCTTACCTAGTCTTTAAAATTCTACCCAAAGTCACATCTTCTAGAAACTTTTCCTCCAAACCTGCTCCTACCTTACATATGTACTTAAGGATCTTCATTTATTTTGCACCAGTTTGGTGCACTTATCATGTAATATTTTGAATTATAATTAACTGTATGTATGCTACATCCCTACACTAGGCTCTAAACTCTAGGAGTCTTCCTGAGTTTTCATGAGCATCTTCATCACTAGCATTTAAATAGGATATACTATGTGTTAGGTACAATAACCTGAGGAGGTAAGTGATGTTATTTTCTTTCTTTTACAGTGGAAGAAACTGAGGGAAACAGAAGTTAAATGATTTGTCCAAAATCATGCAGCTAGTAACTTTCTGAGATTGGATTTGCATTCAGATCTTCCTGAGTCGTGGCCCAGAACTCTGGACACTGCATCACCTACATGCTTCTCTTGGCTTCTGTAAACACTTGCATTTGGATCTCCTGACTATCTGACCACACCTTGGCTTCCTTTGCTGGATCAGCATTCATGTCACACTCCCTAACTATGAGTGTACCCAAAGTTGTGCTGGTAAACATTAATAACAAAACAAACTAAAACCAAAACCAATGTACACCATATACTTTTAAATTTAATCTCCATTATTACTATTTCTCCCCCTCCATTTTCTTAAGTCTCTTCAATCAACACAACTCAAGTCCTGATTTTGCCACTTCTCAAATGTAAATGCTCAAACTGAAAATTTGACACAGTGAACATGGTATAAATTAGCTTTTGAATCCCCCCAGGTATACACACAGTTTTATCCTGAACTTTCTGTACTTCACTCTTCAAACTATTTCTCTTGGTTCCCTCATTGACTTACATGGATTTATTGCAATCTCTGTGCTGATGATTCCTAGATCTGATTATCTAGTTCTAATGTATCTTCTGTTCTACAGTCCTCATATCAGCAACTCGAGACTGTGATGGGTAAAACTAAATGTGTGTGGTCACCTGTCCCTAGTGTGGGGAAAGCTAACTAAGACAACAGTTTAACTGTTTAGGTATTAGACATTTATTAAAATATATTAGAGGTTAACAAAGAAAGAACAAGTGTCTCTGAAAGAATAAGAAACCCTAACTACCATCCAGGAGAGAAAGAAAGTTGGTAAATAAATGTATTGAAAGTCAAATTAGAAAAGACAGTATAGTATTTCAGTTCTTTTAATCTATAATTTGATGGCATTTACTTAATCATGCTTTATAAAGTGTAAACTTTTGCCGAATCTCATCATTTCCTTCACCATAGAATCTGGATAGCTTGTCTTCTCTCCAATCAATCATCCACCACTCTGGTTTGATCTCTCATCCCCACTTGCTTGGACTATTGAAATAGCCTCATAATTGATCCTCTTGTCATAATTCTCTTCCCAGTTCTACCCATCCTTCATGAAGCTACTGTTAAGTTTAAAATTCTAGCTATACTGTCTAAAATATCTAATGAGTGGTCACCAATAAATTATAAGCTTTAGCAAGAGTTGGACTTTTAAGCATTTATTAAGGAAAATAAGAAATTGGTAGAGAGAGAAAGGCCTACATTCATTTATCTATTAAAGGGAGAGCACATTTCTAGCTCCCTTCTCCACCAAAGTCCTCAGGAAAGAGCCAGAGTCAGAGCACCAGGCTCCCTCTTCTTTCTCCCACAAGCAAACATCACTTCCTGACACCAAAGAAAAGATGCATGGTTTTGCCCTCAGAGACATTCACCTCATGGTGGAGCTTTTCTACAGTAAGTCTCCAGCAGGTGGCGTCATTCCAATCGTTACACTACCAAACTCATTTTCCTACAGTGCAAATCTGTCCATGTTACTCCTCTACACCGTAAATTTCAGTGTCTCCATATTACTTCCTGAATAAAATATACATTTCATTGTATGAAATTCAAAATATTTTACAACCTGACGCTAAACTAGTTTAGTAGGTTTACTGCACACCACCCTTGTTCATGAATGCTAAAGTCCAGCCAAACTCTGCCCTCCTTGCTCTTTGTCTACACACAATATTGCATCTCCTAACTGCATATATTTATACAATCTCCCATGCCTGAAAAGTACCCTCACACCAATATCTTCATCTTACCCACAAACTGACATAAAAAGGGTACAACCCTTTGCAGCAGTCTCCATAACCATGCAAACGTGCTGCCTGTCAATTTTATCTTTCTAATATGTCATCTAATACCAGATTTTTTTCTCCCTTTTTTTCCAATTTCAGCCCACCTATTGTATTTATTGGATATTCATCTCACTTTATCAACAAAGATTAAAGACTCAAACTTGCCAGCAATTCAATTATCCTACATGATAAAAGTAAATGTATCTTTGGTCAGTGCCTGCAGAACTCAAGGGATTTATCATGGGATGCAATGAAATCCAATTAATTCTGTGCTTTGCTTAGCATTCTTGAGGATCATTAGTTTATTCATTTGAATGCACATGTTTACCACTACTTTGTGAAGAGATTTTCTAGAATTAAAAAAGATTTGATTTGATTTGTCATTGGCAGCTCCCACTCTTCAGGATTAAGATACTGATGTGATTAAAATGGCATTAACTTCTTTAGAAAGATGAAATCTTCATGATTGCTTAAGTGAAGGAGGAGAGTATAAATGGTAAGTATCAAAGACAGATTTTTTTAAGCAGAGCCCTCATTACCAGTAACTCAGTAACAGCATAAGTGACCACTAAGGACATCCATAAGGGAATTTGGATCAATTCACCCAAAACCAATTAGCTGAAGGCCATTTACCTACAAGCAATTAGTGTGAAACAGAATATATTGGTACAGAGATATCAAAATGACTAAAATCAGTAAAAACAGGCTGACACCAGGAGGCAGTAAATTGATTTTTGAGGGATATGGAAAATGGAATTGTCCTTGCTTTCTAGAAGGTTTGGGAATGAGAATGCACCACATTACAAAAAATAGTAAGGATTTTCCTCCTATTCTCAAAGTCTGGGGTAAAATATTCTATTTTGTGGAGCCAGTAGCAGAAGAGCTGGTTTGAAAAGTGAGGAGGTACAACTGTGCTGCCTTGGTGATAGTAAGAAAAAAAGGAAAGGAGAAAGCATTCATTAAGTGCCCATTATATGCCAGTCACTGTACTAAGCACTTTACAAATAGTATCTCACTTAATTGTCACAACTCCCCTGGAAGGTAGATGTTATTGTTATTCCATTTTACCATTGAGGAATCTGAGGCAGAAGAAGATGAGTGACTTGCCCATTGTTATACAGCTAGCAATGTTGGATTTGAACTCACATCTTTCTGACTGCACACCCTATGTTCTCTCCACTATGCTACCTAGCTCCTCATAAGGAAGGTGCCAGTCCCATCTCCAAACCATATGTTACTATATTGTTGTGGTTTCCATTTCCCCCTCTGACTAAGTGGCATCCTGAGTCACAGGACAAGCTTGTGTATGCAAGACATAGATTTCTCTCAATCTGGAAAAACAGATACATCATGGACTTTCCCCCTTGACACCAGAGAGGGGGAGTCAGTAATCAATCAATCTACCAGGTAAACTGAAATTGGCAGACTATGGCACTATTCCTCAAAAGACAATTATGAGCTGGGATTTCTGAAGGGATATTGGCAGGTCCCTCTGTACAAAAATATCAACACAACCACCTGTCATGCTACCTTAATAGTGACATTTCTTCATGTCTGGAAAGCTTTCCCCTGAGTTCTGTCATAAATTGCAAATATACTTAGTTACCCCTTAAGCTTTAAAACTAACCTCTTAATTATAACCTAAAAGCTTACTTTGCAATTAAGACTTTCAGAAGATTTAGCAGGAACTTACAGAAAAAGAACCTGCCACAGTGGCAGGGGGTTTATAGGCCAAAAAGGAGAAAATGGATGCAAATAGTAGAGACAGGAAGTCTCCAAAGAGAAAGGTCACTGCAGGAACAATTTTGCAAAAGCCAAGCCCTATGCACAAAGGAATAGATAGAAACATCCAGGTGCAGTGGAAAGAACATTGCATTAGGAGGTAGAAGATTTTTCTTCTCTCAGTTCAACTAGCAACTAGCTCTGGGTGGTTAAGTAAGTCACTCTTACTACCTAGGCATGAGCTTCCTTATCTTTAAATTGAAAGGCATCTTAGAAGTTCTCAAGGCCCTTTTGGTTCTACCTTTCTATATCCTTAAATAAATGTATATAGCTAAAAATAATTTAAAGATAGGGTTCACTGATTACTCACTTAAAAAGTAAATCAATCAATTAACTTAAAACTCTGTGTGAATAAAACCTGGGCATTTTCTTAAATCAATCAAAGACATTTTAATTAGGTGTGACAAGAAGTCTTTTCCTATTGGATGAGACTTTTTCTTGCCTGGGAGTTGCATAAACCCAAAAACTACTTCAGACCTAAGGTGAGATTTTGAAAACTTGGCAAAAGAGAGGAAGAAGAGGGAATATCAAGAAGGACAATAACAAAGGTTTGTCAGCAAATGGTAGAAAGAGAAAATAGGAATATTGTGGCAGAGAAGAGATTGATAGGAAGAGACATCTCTTCTATATGATTCTTGGAGCACAAGATTCAGGCTGACCCATAAGTTTTTCCCATCTATCCAACCAGTTGTTCTCATCTCCTCAAGAAATGAGATAAACTCTAAGATGGGGCCCGCTATTTTACCAACTCTTCCCCACAGTGTTCATGGATTAATAGATGAAGTAATATAATCCGCTGCTTCTTTCATCAAAATGTTTCCCATAACATGAATTTTGCCTCCACCAAAAAGAAGTCAGGAGTTAGCTAGAGACAAATACAAATACAATGTAAGGCAGAGGGACAAAGTTCTGCCTAAATGTTAGCAAATTTTCAAACTGGAAGGGTCCAGTAATGGATTGTATTCTTAGCTTTTTATTTGATATGAAATCCTTCAAGGAACTGAAGAAGGAACCATGTGGACCTGAGGGGATGTTATATTTCCTTAAAATGAACTAATTTCTAAAAACTGTCTGTTAGAGTAATTATACCATTTTCAAGAGTCAGTCACTAATAACAGGATTTTTTCTCCATAGGATTTAAAGGTTTACAAGCTATTTTCCTCACAACAACTAAGTGAAAAGTACCAGTATCACCTCTCTTTTTTATAAAAAACAGCATAGTAGCATAGTTAAAGAGTTCAGTTCAGAGTCAGAATGCAATGTATCAAGTCTGGTCTCAGTTCCCTATATCAATGAAATCCCAGTACCAATTCTTTACCACTGTACACACAAGAAACCTAAAGACTGAAAAGGGACAATGAATTTCCCACTCATATAGCTATCATGTGAAGTCCAGGAATCAAAGCCAAAACTCTTAGCTCTACTTTCAGCATCCTTTCTAGTACTCTACACTGCTTTTAATAAATGCCAAAATGTTGAAGGGGAATGTGAGAAAACTGGAATGCTAATGCACTGTTGGTGGAGTTGTGAATAGATCCAACCATTCTGGAGAGTAAGGTGGAACTATGCCCAAAGGGCTATCAAACTGTGCATATCCTTTGATCCAGCAATACTACTGATAGGTTTATATCCCAAAGACATCCCCCAAAAGAAAAAAATACCTCTTTGTACAAATATATTTATAGCAGCTCTTTTTATGGTGAATAAGAATTGAAAATCAAATGAATGCCCATAAATTGGGGAATGGCTAAACAAGCTGTGGTATATAATTGCAATGGAATATTATTCTGCTATAGGAAATAACAAGCAGGTCAACTTCAGAAAGGTCTGAAAAGACTTATATGAATTGATGTATAGTGATGCGAGTTGAACCATGAGATTGTTGTGCACAGTGACAACAATTTTATGCAATAAAGAACTGTGAATGCCCTACCTATTCCATGAAATATAATGATCCAACAATCCCAAAGGGTTTCCACATCCAAAGAAGGAACTGATATTGATTGAACCCAGACTGAAGCATGATATTTTCACTTTCTTTTTTTCTTTTATTCAACTTTCTTATACAAAATTACTAATATGGCAATGTTTTATGTAATTGCACATGTATGACCTATATCTGATTGCTTACAGCTTCAGGGAGGAAGAGGGGAAGGAGGGATAGAATGTGGAACTAAAATTTTAAATAAAAAATGTTTATTACAAAAAATAGGTGCCAAGTAAATACTTTATCTGGTTCTATACATACGTCTATTTCAACTGTGTCATATTTATTGTAGTACAATATAGTGGGGCACATTTGTGGTACCTGTTACTGTTAACACTGGGGCTAGTAGAACCCTTGAACCTGGTGAGTTCTGAGACATAGTACATTGAGCTGAAGCAATGTCTATATAAGTTTCAGCATAGCTATGATAAGAGGGACCCACAGAATTGTCTAGGGAAGAATAATTGTGAACCAGCTGTGTGTGTGTGTGTACATACATAGATATACATATACACACAATATATATTATATGTGTGTATGTGTATATGTATACATATATGTGTGTATACAAATGCATGTATATGTATATATAAAATATATGTTTATATAAAATATTTAAACACATTTACATAGACATAGACATATAGTTGTTTAATTCAAACATCTTCATAAGAACTATTACTTTGAAAATAAATAGTTTTTTTAAAAAATAAATCTTAAAAAGTAAGCTAATATAAATTAAAGGACTGACCCCTGAGTTCTGCCTTTGTATATTATGTAAATCACTTAAATTCTTTGACTGCCCCCCCAACTCTTTATAAATTACAAAACCATTACTAATTCTCATTGGATCAGGAAATTACATTATTGGGAGTTCCCTACACCAATGAAGTGAAGGAAAGGGAGAGAGAGAGGGAGAAGGACAAGGAGAGGGAGAAGGAGAGGGGGAGGAAGAGAGAGCACTTTAAATATGCCAATCTCAACAAAACTTAAAGAAAAAGTTTGTATGATTTGAACACTGAATTGTTTCCTGTATAAACTATCTAACAACAGCAAAAGAAGGGAAATTGGCCCTTGCCCATAAGAAGCTTCCAGTCCAATGAGATAGGAGAAACACAAACACATAAACAGAAATGGCAGAAACATATAAATGTAACCATAACAAACTCATGTCTGCATAATTATTTTGCATTTGTTAAGTGACCACAGTTTGCTGGGGTGACTTCTGTAACAGGTTTTCAGTTTTCAACATCACTTTCATGTGCATTTACTTTGAATTAAAATGGCCTTTTTGTATTTTGGTGCAGGAACATAGAGTTTCATTTACACCTGGCATTTTGACAGCAGAGAATGAATCCCTAATTTAAATTAGCACTTTTTATGGCAGCCAGACAAGGAAAAGACAAGACATTTTTTTTTCTCCCAATCATCCTGTAAATTTATCTAAGAAGTCTCTTTAAGAGAACAAACTGTCTTTTGTTTTTTCTTTCTATAATGGAATGGGTTTTCTTATTTCTACTTAAATCTTAATATAAGCTCACTATTCTTATTTTGAAAAACAAGAGGGTGAACTTTTTAAAGGCAACATGTTTTCAGAAATATTACTTAGTTTTGTAAAAATAATGGATGATCAACATGTTTGAAATTAATCCCTTCCTGCTTCTGTTATGCAGTTGAAGAGGTTTTAATTAAGGGCATTGTCATTTCATGAATTTACAATAATTTATTAAACAATCTTAAAAGTTGGAAAATAATTTAATAAATATCCAGGAAGTACCTCATCTATGTATATGTGATATGGATTACATACATGTTGTGTTATTTAAATTATTGGGTCCTGAGCTATTTCTAGCTAAATTATTGGGAGGGTTAGACTGGGTTTTCAAAGATATTGCTACTTATATATTAATTGCTATTTACATAATAATGACTATTACACCAGCATAGGCAATAAGTATTTATTATTAAAGTATATTAAATAATAGGATAGTGTTGACTGCATGGCAATTAACACAAGCCCAGAAACCCCCACCTCCATATTTCTAAAAGAAATAATACATGTCCTAATAGCTTACCCTGTCCTAATAGGGGAGGGCTCACTAACCAACAGGAGGTCCAGATCAAGAATGTGTTCCAAGATGGTGTGGGCCAAGAGCCTAGTGTGTTCCTTCCTTCCTTTTATCTTCTTTAGATAGAGGCATGTCACTACACACTGATCAAAGATAATTTTTTAGTGTCATTCAACTCCATTGGTTGATGTGATTTTAGGGTTGTCCATATTAAAATGAGCTCTACTGTGATGGCATCAGGGTTTAATGGGAGAGAGACCCCCTGAGGGGCAAAAGCAAAGTCCAAATAGGTATGGCTTAATCCCTTAAATTCTCTGAATTAGACACATTGATCTCCATTTCTATTGTACCCTTAGGCTGGTCCCAAAAAAAGATTAGCTACAGTTCCCTAAGCAGAGGCCTGGGGATGGGGGGTGGGAAGGATTCCCCCCACCAAAACCATCATTAATAATAATATTCTCACAATTTCTGTATATACCTGTACTTGTAGATATATTTATACCCATTTATATCATTAATATCCATATCTATAGTAATCTATTAGTCTTATTCTAATTTTATACCTAGAACTATCAACTATATTTGACATGACACCTCTCCTGTGCTCTGTAATATAGACCAAGTATCCTCTACTCTATTCTTCCCATATGACAATCTAACTCCCATTTTCCTACTTGTTTTTCTTTCCCCCTACTTTCCTATTTTTCCTCTTGCTGTCTCCCTGATTAGAATGCACTCTCCCCTCTCCTCTACCTGCCTCATAGAATCCCTCATTTCCTTCAAGACACAGGTCAAGTAATATCTTCTGCATGAAGCTTTTTCTCTTCCTTTCAACTACTAATACTGTACTTCTAAGGGTAAGCTGGAGCCAGCTCCAGCTTCAGGGCTGATTATTAGATATTCACTTTAAGCATTTATATATCTCAGAAATAGGCAAATGCTACAAGTCAGGGCTTAGGTTATTATATTGTGATTGTGTAGACAACAAAGTGACGGGAGAATATTAATAATCCACATCAAATTTTAAAAGTGTGTCATAGGTACATATTTTGAGCCAGTTTACCAGCCCATGCCTTCTTCCTTCCCCAAGCAACTTACATTTAGCTATTTTGCATTTATTTGTATTCCATTGACGCCTATCTCCTATATCTACAAATGGGGCTCAAAGGGACTTCAGAGGCCATCTTCTCGAAATCTTACATTTTATAGATGAAAAGAAAAAACTAAGGGTCAGGGAGGTTACAAGTGACTTCCCCAAGGTTTGGACCAAAGGCACAGTAGGAACCCAGGTTCACTAAATGCAGAGCCAGTGTTCTTTCTACTGTCACACATATATGTTATCTTTCCCTTTAGTACATTAGATCCTTTAGAGAAAGACTTCTTTCATTCTTTGTAATTGTATTCCCAGTCCTAAAGTTAGTGTCTGGTACATTTTGATACTTAATGTATACTTAGGGATTGATTTGTATATAATTCTACTTCTATCTATCTATGGCTGCAACTATGTATAGATCTATAGATCTCTAAATTTATGTCTATAAAGTTATGACTTCTAATTACTTGGCAGGAACAAATATAAATGTAATTCTTTTTTAGAGCTCATATAGGGCAACAAACTGGAGAAATTAAGACTTTTTAGATTTGTTCTAAGTTACCTTTTTATGTTTTATGATTACCTTTTATGTACTCTGTGTCCTAAACAAACGAACTGTTCTCTATACCTCTTGTTCTTTTCTTTCTCTCTTCTTTTGATAAAGGAAGGTAAAAAGGGTTAACAGAGAAACTATGGTTTGTGTTCTTATCAACAGCAACCAGAGGGTTCCAGTCCCTATCAACAAATAATATCAACAGAAGCTTAGAGATGGTAACAAGGGACAATTAACCATTAATAGCCATTAATATTCCTAGATGACAGGAAATAGAAACTGTACCTAGAAACTAGATCTTAAAGTAAAGAGATATCTGACAAGACTTAGCATGTCTTTATAAACCTACACAGAGAGACCAAATATGTCCTTAGGTTCACCTTATAAAATTTTAACCCTGAAAACACATTCCTAGGGAAAAGGTACCCACCTTGCAGGACATCTTAGGACCCCAAGAAGTCCAAATTAGGATATGAACCTCCCCTAAGGAGGAGATTAGGATAATGAAGAGATAACCTACTTTTCCCACTATACATATAAACATTTTTACTATCCCTATTTGAGACACCTTTCTCCTGGGTGATTCTCCCTGTAGCCACCAGTCTTTTAATAAAACTTGGGAAACTGAGTCACTGAGTCTTGTAATTCTTTGGGATGCCTCATGATCAATTTGATTAAATCCGTCCCCCTACATCATTTCCTTCAGGCCTTTGCTCATGTTCTGATGTATGAAATTGACCCCTCCCCCTTTTGCCTTTATTTATATCTTTCTTCCCTCAAATATGACTACACTAGGTGCCTTCCATGAGACCTTCCCTAATTTTCTCTTCCCCCTTCAAAAAGAGAAAGAGAGAGACAACTGAAAGTAATCTTTCTCATTACCCAATTACCCAGGGTACTTTCTCTTAATTTCTAACACCTATACACTCTTCCTTTTAGTGTATATGTATGTATATGAATATTTATATTTGTATATCTACATATATATGCATATATTTATGTATATATATATATATATATAGAGAGAGAGAGAGAGAGAGAGAGAGAGAGAGAGAGAGACACTAAAAGGGAGTTATATAGTTGTAACACACATATATGTGTGTATGTGAGTAAATAATATCACTCCTCCCATCCACTTTGGATTATAAACTATTTAAGGACTTAAGGAAGGCTTGTATCTGCCATTCAATGTCTTATGGCCTACTAGATAAGATGTTAAACTTCACATCCTGAAGATCCAACTCTCAATCCCGTCTCTAATGCTTACTAGCTATGTGACTATGAACTATTCATTTGTTCCCTCTTTCTGGAATTAGAGGCAATACCTGCTGCATCTACCATAAGCTTAGGTGAGATAATCTATGTAAAGTTCTTTGCAAATATTAAAAGTTAGCTATTGGCATTCTATTACAGGTTCTAGCACAGTGCCTTTCATATATTAGGTAGTTAAAAAGATTTGTTAATTAAATATTGTTTAAGTAAAGAAAATCTAATGGTATATATATATATATGTGTGTGTGTGTGTGTATATATATATATATATATATATATATATATATATATATATATAGGTTATATGAAAAATCTTACTAACTCAAGATAGTATTGATTAGGTTTTGAGTAAGATGTTTTGTAATTCTTTACATTATAAAAATTCTCAAGTGTTTACACTCATAATCATATTGTAGATATCTAAAACTATAATAAAAAATATTTCACTTAGATTTTGATCTGAACTATTGGCTTCATGATTTTCTCCATAAAATTTCTATTGCGGAAACTACCTTTTACCAATTCAGTTTAACATCTGCTCTGCAACTTATAGTCATAGACAGTGGAAAGGGGGCAATGAAAAGTGAAATGACTTGCTCAAGATCACATACCTAATAGGTTCCAGTCAGTTCTTGAACCCAGATCATCCTGCTTCTGAGGAGAAATCTTTAACCCTTGCACAATATTTCCATTAAAATAGATGATAGATAGTAACTAGGTGAATAATAAATAAAGTAAGGGATGAAATATAAACAGATGGATATAGTTGGCTAGGTGGGATGGATGATGGATGGGTGATGGATGGATGGATGGTAAATGGATAGATAGCAAACGGATGGAAGATAGATAGAAAGATAATAGATAAATGATAGGTAGATAGATAGGTATGTAGGTAGGTAGATGATGTATGGATAACAGAAATAATAAAGGAAAAACAGATAGGCATACTACAATACAGGCAGATGCAGACAGCCAGACATAAATATCTTAATTTCATTGATATAGGGGAACTCCCAGATAAGGAAATTTTATTTTGCAATTTATAGAGGGAGAGAGAGGGACAAGAGGAAGGCATGTCACAGTGGATTAAAAAAACAAAACAAATACAAAAAAGAAAACAAAATAAAATTAATTTTAGAAGGCAGGACCTGGGTATAAAAACTTCCTCTAACATATATAGTGTCTATGTGAACCTCAGCAAGTCATTTTAGTTTTCAATGTCCTTGTCTATTTTCTAACACTAAAATGCAGAATCATTGTAAACTTGAATTGGTAGAAGAAATTTCTCAGCTGAGAATGCCTTTAAGTCAATGAAATAATAGTACTTTTCTATCTATTTTTCTATCATATGCATGCATGTATTTATGTAAGTATTTATGTATGCATATATGTATGAATAACAATAGGGTTCATGCAGTTAGACTTGTCCTCAGAATCAAAATGGCCAGACTTTAAGAGCTGCCTCTAATACATGTTGGGTATGTGAGCCTTAACATTGCTGAGACTAATCCCATTTCATTCTATCTTCTCCAAGAGATTGCCTCTTCCATTATCCCTACTCACTCACTTATCTGCCATCTAACTGTCTGTTGCTTCTTTACTGTCTACAAACATGACCATATCTCCTCCATCCTCAAAAACTCCTCACCTGATCAATTCATCCCTGCTCTCATCCAATATATCTCCTCTCATTTGTGGCTAACCTCCTTGAGAATGTGGTCTTCAATCAGTATCTTCAAACTTCCTTTCTCTTTCTTCACTCTTCTTAGTTCTCTATTGCCTGGCTTCTGATCTCATAATTCAACCAAAACTGCTCTATCACAAGTTAGTAATGATCCAAATATAATGTGTTTTTCCCCCTCAGTTATTATCCTTCTTGATCTATCTGTGCCTTTAACACTCTTAATCACCTTCTTCTATTTGATTTTTTTTCTCTAGGTTATTGTGGTCCAACTATGCCAAGGTTCTCCTTTTAACTACATGATTACTCCTTGTCAGTCTTTTTTGCTTTATATTCATCCAAGTTATGCCCCATAACTCTGAGTATTCCAAAGAGTCCTGTTCCATGCACTTTTCTCTTTTTACTATTTCACTTGGTGATTTTATTAGCTGCAATGGATTCAATCATTTATCTTTCTATGCTAAGCATTACCAAATGTATTTATCCAGCCCTAATCTCTCTGCTGACTTCTAGTCTTGAATCTCCAACTGTCTATTAGACATCTTAAACTTGATGTATTATAGACACCTTAAACATCCAAATGTGAACTCATTATTGTAAATAAATGCTCCCCATTTCTAAACTTCCTAATCACTGGCAAGAAATCCACTATCCTCTAGTCAGCCAGGTTTACTATGTGGATGTCATTATTGATTCCTCATTTTGTCCTATCCACCATATGCAATATGTTTCCAAGGCCTGTTGATTTTACCTTTTTAACACCTTCATATAAGCACCACCTTCTCACTGCTCTTGCTGCCACTATCCTGGCACACGCACTCATCACCTCATTCCTGGACTATCACAACAACTCCCAGACACAAGGATCTCCCCACTCCATTTAATCCTTTACTCAACCATTGAAGTGATGTTCCTGATTCAGAGGTTTGATGTTGTTATGCTCCTGCTCAATAAACTATAGTGGCTCCCTATCACCTTCAGGATTAAATATAAAATCCTCTGTCATTCAGAATCCTTCATAACTTGACCCCCCCCCCAATACACACCTTTCTAGTCTTCTTGAACCTCATAACATTTACCCTTCTCCCCTTAACCTCCCAATTAAAAAACAACAACAACAACAACAGCAAAAGCTTTTATCTTACCACCTTCTTTCCCACTGCTCTTTTTTTCTCATGACATTTCCTTCCATTTCTCAAATGAGATACTCCATTCCATTTCCCATCCTGGATATTTTTGCTGTTTGTCCTCCATGTGAGAAATGCTCTCTCTCTTCATCTCCACTTTCTTCCTACCCTGGGTTCCTTCAAGTTGCAGAAAAAACCTAAAAAACAGGAAGACTTGTTTAATACTAGTGTCTTCCCTTTGCCGATTATTTCCAATTTACCCTATATATCACTTGTTAGTATCTAGACTGTTGCCCCCCCACTAAATTGTGAATTTCTCCTGTGACAAATAAAATTATATGTGTGGTCACCTTATTCCTGTCCAAAGTGTAAGGAAAGCTACCTAGGGCTTACTTATAAATTAGGAGCTTTAGCACCAGTTTTGGGGCATTAAGCATTTATTAGAAAAAAGAGAACACCTGGGTCAGAAAGTTAAGAAAAGGCCTATCTAGCCTAGCATTCCAGCCTTGCCTGGTTCTTCCTCAATTTCTCCACCACCAGCCTGTTTGAGAGAGAAACTGAGTGAGGAAGCTCCTCCTGTGTCCTGAAGAGAGGCAGTCCTTTTACACTGCTTCAAGCTAATTGACTTGTATCACCCAAATCCATTTGTTCACTGAACTTGAGGGTAGTCCCATGTTGAGGTCTGAGTCTGCACCCTCTGAGGACTAGCATCTCAAGTAGGTGTGGTTTCAATCAAGTCAACTTCAAGAGTGTCAATCAGCAGAGTCAGTTAAACTCAGTCAATCCAATCAATCTGGGGTCTTTGGGAATTCCAAAACCCATTATTTTCTCACATTCCTAATTACAGTCTGGACTGTGTTTTGTATTTATTTGTATCCTCAGCATATTGTGTAGTCCCTGGCACTAAATTTTTGTTGACTGATATATACACAAAATATGTGAATACATACACACATATACACACATAAGCATACACTAATATGGTTTTACAATTAAGCCAGTCTTTTCTACTGTACCATGATGCCTATCAATAATACTTTAGGATATGTTTTGGGCCTTAGGAAGTAGTGTAATAAGCATACACATATATAAATACATATGAATTACTATATAGAAACATTTTCTATGTGACTATAAATATGTGACCTATAACTCAAAAGATTTATATACCTAGTGATGTTTGTATAGGCAGTTTAAATTTATTATTCATTTTGATATACCATATACAAACTAGTAAATGGTAAAGTGACAATGACACAGATATATTAGGTGGCAGCAAGAAATATTCCTAGGATTAATAATTTTCTTCCAATAAGAAAACTTACTCTAACTCAGTTTGGAATTAAAGCAAAATACGAGTATGTTTATGTCCTTCCCATTAAACACACTTCTCATATTTCCCCAATTCTATCACCTTTTGTTTTGGTTTGGGTTTTTTTGTTTGTTTTTGTGGGGCAATGGGGGTTAAATGACTTGCCCTGGGTCAACCAGCTAGCAAGTGTCAAGTGTCTGAGGCCGGATTTGAACTCAGGTCCTCCTGAATCCAGGGCCGGTGCTTTATCCACTGCACCACCTAGCTGCCCCTCTATCACCTTTTTAATTGGATTCCTTTTTTCCCCAAAGCCTAAAGAATATTGACAGGTAAAATATATGCCCACTTGATAGACCTCCTCATTAAATAACTAGCCTCAGCCCATGCATTTTCTACATAAGGTCCAGTTCAGTAAACTTAAAAGGAAATTCATAAAAGCTTACCTGCAAATGAGATCTTCATCAGCATCACTGGGATGTATATTCTTAAGAGTGTTCAAAAGTTAGGAATTAAGATAATGACATTATAGTCCAAAACAAATCCCTAAAAGACAGTATGGTACAAAGAATAATCTTGGTTTGGAGTCAGCGGATTTGAGATTGAATCCTGGATCTACCATTTACAATCTGTGTGATCTTGATTAAGCCACTTAATATCCCTGGGCCTCTGTTTCCTAATCTCTAAAATGAGGGTGTCAGCCTAGATGATTTCTTAGATCTTTTCTGACTCCAAACAAGATATCTTGCTATTGAAAAGAAAAAAAAATCAGAGAGCGAATTGAAACTTCTAACTCAGAATTTTAAAAAATCATATTCTATTATTTAACAACTCTTTTACACCAACCAATCTCTGAAGCAGGTGTTCCATTCACCTTCTCTCATTAGAGGGGCAATGAGTTTTACATCCAAGATATGTGCCTATTTATGAAAGTCACTGGGGAAATCAGTAATGATGGTGACCTTTTATACCTAGAGTTGGCACTTTCTCATGAAAATTATCCATACCCATCCCTGAAAAACATAAACTCTGAACCTCAAAGACTGTAAGCAACCACAATTCTCCAATTGATCTCTGATCCTGAACAAGTCTTTGGCAAGCAGAATTGAAAATTAACTTACCCTTCCCATTTCTCACTCCAACCTCCACCCCTAACACATACTTTCCTTATTTCCCCCCCTCAAAATTGCTGTTGAATTACTGGAGCTTTATGATAACAAACCCCTTAGCTCTAACCGGCACCATTTCTCTGTCTCAATCTATAATTAATAATTCAGATTTAAAAAATAAATTGTGTAATTTAAAATATTGGGGACTAGCTTGTTTCTGTTCTAAATTATTGGGGAACTTGGCTAGGGTTTTCTAAAATATTGCTACTTTTAAATTAAAGGCACCAATTTTGGCATCAAGCATTTATTATTATTTACGATCACATATTACTAAAGTATTGACCAAGTGTCTGAATAATTTCCCTACTAGGTACATGCCCAGTACATTTTTCCATGTGGGAGAGAAGAGAAAGCATGGCTTGTTCTGGTGGGTCCCAAGCACAAGAGTGCAAGTCTCTTGCAATCCAGAAACCTTCCTCTTTCAATAGAAATAGCTCTTACACACTGCTCAAAGCTAATTGGCTAGAATCATTCAATTCCATTGGTTGACCTAAGGGTGGTCCATATTGAAATGAGCTGTACCATGCTAATATCAAGGCCTAGTGCAAAAACAAATGCTCTGAGGGCATAGATGCTTTCTAAAAGTTTCTATCTCTGTTTTACTGAGTTACTCTGATTTCTATTGTCTCTGGACTTGCTTTGAAAGAAATGAGCTAAGGTTCCTGAGCTAAGCCCTTGAGTGTGAGAACCTACCTGGGTTCCCACAAAACCTGATTACTAATAATTATTTTCTCACAAAATATGCCATGATAGCCTTCCTTCTCAAATTTACCATACCAAAATTTTCCACGGTATCATTACTTTTAGAACTTGAGGGATCATTTAGTTAAATTCTCTCATTTAATAGAAAAGGTAACTGAGGATAAAGGAGATTAAGCCGATCATACAGTGTCACAAATGTGGTTTAACTTTTCCAGTTCATATATCTTACCTCACTTTGTATTAATACTAAACCATAAGTTCTGTGAGGGTAGGGAGTATTTTAATTATTTTTTTACTTCTATTGTCAAATCTATGCTCTGTGCATAATAGGCACTGGAGAAAATGTTTCTTGATTTAAATTGAATAGTGGATAGCCAATAAGTGGTTGTTGATTTGATTTGGAGAGTTTAAAAGTATAAACTGTGAAGAAAGAGAGAATAAAGGAGAGAGGGAAAAGGGATGACATGCAAGAAAATGAAAAATGGGTTTTAAAAAGAGGTTAAGTATGATAAGGACAGACATAATACCATTGTTGGTTCGCTTAGGACCCTCTTAGTAATTTCTCCACTATGACACATATGAACTGAAAATGAGACATATTGATAACTATAAGAGATGATAGATATAAAGAAAATATCTCTGGTTTGTTTGTCAGGAAGATTCACTTTATGACTAATCATAGAAATTCAGAACTGATGGGACATCAGAATTCTCCTTTTTCCTTTTGATATCCATTGACAAATTATTATCTATACTCTATTTAATGTAGCTAAGTCTTCTGTGAGGCAGAATGAATTAGTAGATTGAGAACTGGACTTGGGGTCATTGTTGTTGTTTGTCCTTTGATCTTGAAGAGGATAATGACATCTGGGTGATGGAGATTACAGGATTCCAAAAAGGGTTTTAGCAAGAAGGAGGATGCCTATGAGATAGGTAGGGACTTTTATCAGATAGCTACCTGGGTTCAGTTTGGAGTTCAGTTGAAGGACATTTTGCTACTATTAACCCAGGGCTTAATAAAAAAAAATACTTTTGAGGGCCAGCTAGGTGGTACAGTGGATAAAGTACAAGCCTTGGATTCAGGAGGACCTGAGTTCAAATCTGGCCTCAGACACTTCACCTGTACTAGCTGTGTGACCTGGGCAAGTCACTCTACCCTCATTGCCTCGCCAAAAAAATAACTTTTGGATAATAAGGCACCTCCATCAAATCCAAGTGATCTATATATTCATATTAAGAGTATACATCAGGACCACTGGAGATAGGCAATTGGGGTAAAGTTACTTGCTGAGAGTCACACAGCTGGTAAGTGTCTGAGGTCAGTTTTGAATTCAGGTCCCCCTAACTTCAGGGCCAGTGCTTCACCCACTGGGCAATCTAGCAAATATAAGCTTAAGTTCCACTATTGAACCCCATGGGCTTTTTGACTTTGAACAAGTTACTTAAGCTCTTAGTACCCCATAGAAAATATTTGATTTTGACAACACTGGACTACATGATAACAAAGACAAATGGATTTAGCAGTGGCTGAATGACTAGATTCTAAGAGTAGTGATTTGTGAGTCAATTTATCCACCTTGAAAGAACTTTGTCCCTGGGGTTGCTTCAAAATCTCTTTTTGGTCTCCTTTTGTACAAGGTGTTATTATCAATGACCTAGTTCTAGCTACCAAACTGGATGACAGAGTGAGAGGTCATAAAATATTTCAATAGATTACAGCAAGGAGAACTAACAAAATGAAATTAAATTAGCAACTCTGTGAAACTGCAGCCTAAACAGAGAGGGAGGGAGGGATGGAGATACACACACACACACACACACACACACACACACACACACACAGAAGTAAGCCCACGATGAAAATGGCATTATGTTCAGCCCTGTTCAGTTCCAGGTACCATATTGTAAAAAGGACATGGATAAACTGGAGTACAACCAAAGGAAGGTGACCAGGGTATTAAAATGAATAGAGGAAATACTGTGCAAGGATCAATTGATGGAAATGGATGTGTTTAGTTTGGGAAAGAGGAAACTGAAGGGGATCCTGATAGCTATTTTTTAATGTATTTGAATGGGTCTTAGGTAGCACAGGGCTTATACATATTCTGTTTGACACCAGAGGGAAAAACTGGAATGGAAGATATAGACATGCAGACTTCAGCATCCCTCTCTTTGATAGCTACCTACTGAAATTTAGATTTCTTGAAAATTTAGTGGTTTCCCCATTATTCAAATCAATCAACATTTATTTGGCACCGACGGAGTTCAAGTTTTGCTGCAATTCTTTCTACTAAAATCATTCAAGTATTGTAGATTTTGTCTTTAAAAACTTTAGGTTATTAAGGAGAAGCTGAATGACCATTTTTCAGAAATAATGTATAGGGGATTAGAGGTAGTATTTGAACTATGTCTTTTGACTCCAGATCTAGTTATTTTTCTACTATGTCCATCCCAACTCTGACATGTGTAATGTCATGCAGTGGTGAGAAGAAGGAAGGGACTTAAGCGTTGATATATCACCTCCTATGCACCTGGCCCTGTGCTTAGAACTTTACAGATAGCATTTCATTTGATCCTCTCAACAACCCTACTGAGTACCTGCTGCTATTATGCCCATTTTACAATGGAAACTGAAACAAACAGGTTAAGTGACTTTGCCATGGTTACATAGCTAGTAAGTGTTTGAACCTGGATTTGAATTTGTATTTACTGTCCAAAAATGCGAAGAATACAAGGAACATCTGTAAAGGAGAGGAGCAAGAAATCTTTGGGGAAGAGAAGTTTGATACACTAGGATTCCATGTTATGGTTAAGAAGAAAATATGGAAGTTATTTGACAGGTACTCAGTTCGAAAGACGAGTTTAGAAAAACACAGGAAATTCCAATCTTCTGGTGGAGTATAGAGGCCATGGGAACTGTAAGATAGACCCTGACAGAAACAGGATTTAGACCTGGTAAGGGCTTATTGTAACAGAAGAGTTAAGAGAACTCTATGATCCAGGAAATAAATGACTAAGCCATTCAATGAGTTCCTCAGCTTCATTTGTAAGGCTTGTAACCCTTCACCATATGATATTGTGATTTCCTGGAGATTGTGTACTGGGTTTGTGGGAAGGAATCGGGTTTAATTTGAGGAATTCTACCTACATCTCTTCCCTTGACAACTGGCAGTAAGAGGTGAATTTAATTTCTGTCAATATGCTTTGAAATAACTTTGTTGTTTGTTCCAATACTTATTAGTATCATAAGTTGTATGCAGGAGAAATGATTGTTCCCTTAGGGAAGAGCTAGAAACCAAAGAAATGCAGATGTTTTTGATAGTACTTCTAACTGCATGTCAAATACCAGTTATACCATTTATTATTAGAGACAAGTTTCCCATACCTAATCCAAAATGTTTCACAAGGAGAAGGTGTTCTAGAAACATCACTTTATGCATGTGTTATAGTTTATTTTAACAAATAATGATAAGAGAAAACAAAGCATTTACTTCAGAATCTTAGGAAATGCCTTCATTAATTAGGCATGAAGAGTAAGTTACTGAAATAGAGGAATAGAGGTCAGAGAGTTAGGAAGAGAATATGAATAGACTAATATAATACTGACTACCCTGTCTCTAAAAGCCTAAATGCCCTCCTTCAGGGAAATGGGATATGGGATGACTGGGGTGTCTAGGCTCCCAAAAATTATGTCCAGCACCCACCAAAGGTATTCTCTCAATTTTAGGAGGTGGACCCCTGTACCTCAGTTCAGTTTAACAGCTTTTACAAAGTGATATTAATTTCAAAGGTATAATTACAAATATGCAAATGATTTATTCCCATAAGATTTATAGGCTGAGGGGCAGCTAGTTAGCACAGTGGATAGAGTACCAGCCCTGGAGTCAGGAGTACCTGAGTTCAAATCTGGCCTCAGACACTTAACACTTACTAGCTGTGTGACCTTGGGCAAGTCACTTAACCCCAATTGCCTCACTTAAAAAAAAAAAAGATTTATAGGCTGGGTATTGTAAGTAGTATGTGGGATTATGTAAATAAACCAACCCCCTACCTTTCACTTCTACTGATTCACTTCCTATTTAAGTCTTTTTCTGTGTTCACAAGCAGTTGTAGGTAAAGATACCCTTGCAATACAATGGGATAATAGAGGATATATTCACTTGTTATCTAGAGGAAAGCTTCCAGGCCATTTGCGTGGAACCCTTGAGATGGATGAAAGGTACAAAGGATAGGAAAGTATAGTTGAGATATAAAGTGTATCTTTAGAAGAAGCACCCTCATCAATGATAGCTTTCAACATATTATGGAAAGACTTTTCAGCTCAACTGTACAAATACATACACACATATAGTAGTAGTAGTAGGCCTCCAGCAGTTTCGGACGACCATGGATCAGCGCCTTGAAGAGCCACAGGCCACAGTGTGGCTGTGTAGTCTGATACGGGAGCCGCAGCTCCTGCTGCAATGAGGATATCGGAAAACTGCACTCTCTGTTGCTCTGTTGACAGTTCATGCATCTCATTCGTTTTTCTTCCTCCTGAGCTTGAAGGCCCATCTCAGCTTCGTGCAAGCTGCTCCCGAGTACTGAACTCCATCGGGCGCAGTCCTTGGCCATCTCTTCCCAACTGCCAATGCCTATTCCCAGAGCCCTCAAGTCTCGCTTGCATACATCTCTGTAGCAAAGTGTCCAGCAGGTCTTTGGCCTGAGACTAACTTGCCATAGAGTAGGTCTTTAGGAATGCGCCCATCTTACGTGCAGTGCACATGACCAAGCCAGCTCAGTCATCTTTGTTTCAGTAGCGTGTAGATGTTCAAAAGTTGCACGCATTGGAGCACTTCTGTGTTGGTGATCCTATCTGACCAAGATATGCCAAGGATTCACTGAAGGCAGCACATGAGGAAGCTGTTAAGCTTCTTCTCTTGTCTAGTATACTTAGTCCATATTTCGATGCCATACAGTAAGGTACTCAGGACATACACACATGCATACTAATATACACATACATATACATACACACATAAAAATATTCACATAATACAAATGCATATACACATAGCATATGTTTATATCTAAATATGAATTAAATACAAAGACTATCCATGTCAATATTTTATGGCTAATATGTGTATATTTATATAAATAGTTTAATAACTGCAATTTCTCTGGGTGGCAAAGTACAGAGGGGAAATTTTAACTTAATGATCTGGAAACAGTTACTATTGATGCTGCTGATAGTGCTGATACTGATACTAATACCTTATATTTATATAGCACTTTAGGAATTCTAAAGTGCTTTAATTTATTTCATTTTGTTATGGGAATATTATGGGCCCCAGTTACCCCAGAAGTTGTCTGGGGAGGTCAAGGAACTTTTTCCTTGAAATACCAAGAGTTTTCACTAGAGATCAAGGAACCTTCTCCTTGAAACTAAACCAAAGGAGAGACACACCTAGAGAGAGCACTGGATCTGGACTGAGATAACTCCTGGACCACCACCTTTCATTCCAGTCTCCCTCACCTCCTCTATGAGGTAATCCTGTTAGGTGTGGCTGCACCAGGAGGGGACAGAGCAACCACCCACCACCAGACTACTCCCAACCCACTACCCAGTAAGGGACATTTCACCCTTACTTGGTTGGTCACGCCACTTTGGCCATATAAAAGGGCTCTCCCCTGTCTAGTTGTGGAGGAATTTTAAACTTTCCTCCCAGCCAGTTTCTTTTGTATTCAATAAAACTGTTCTTTTATTCCTAACTAGGATGGGCACAAGAGTGTAAACTTTACAGAGGAATCCTAAGGACCCATGTGCTTTCCCCATAAAAATTTGTTCCTTAAGACAGTTTTCTGAAATAGCCACTAAAAGTATTAGATATAAAATGAGGAGATTGGAGTAAATGACCTCTAAGTTGTCTTCCAACTCTTTATCTATCCTCTTATCTTCTCTTTACATATGAAAAAGAAAAAAACTTTCAAAGATATTTAGTGATTAGTTCAGAGTCACATGGCTAACAAGTGTCAAAGGCACATGCAAATTCTGGTCTTCTAAATCCAAATCCAGCAATCTATTCATTATTACATGATTACTCTTCCTTTAAAAAATAATAGTTGGCTCAGGAAATCCTTCTTGTCTTTCTGACTGTCTTAGGTTGTTTAGTTGAGTGTGAAATCTATTGTTAACAAAAAGAAGGCGGTGATTAACATGCAAATCAAAGCAGCAGGGGAGAAACAAGCATCTTGATTGGTTTATTCTTAGGAGAATTATTTAATATTTATAGAACATCCCCATCTGTTAAAGGTTATATGTGAAAATAGACATAAATATGATCCTTGTCCTTGACAACTTGATTAGAAGCAGAGAACACAAATTCTAAGTTATCTTATCTTTCTTTATTTGATCACTATAGAAACCCACTACCCTTCTCACTCCTTCTGTCAATGAAAGGTCACAGAATTTCAAAAGAGAGATGAGAAGAGAGGGAAAGACAAAGACAAAGACTAATGGAGATGGAGAGAGGAAGACAGAGGAGGAGGAGGAGAATAAAAACAAGGAGAAGGAAGGGAGGAGAAGAAGGAAGAGTAGGAGGAGGAAGGGAGAGAGAGAGAGAGAGAGATGCAGAGAGAGGCAGAGAAACAGAGATGGAAAGAAAGAGACAGAGAGACAGGAAAAGAGAATTAGAAGAAAGAACTTGACCAATTTGCTTATTTTAAAGAAGAAAAAAACTGAAGAATACAGTACAGTAGAATACAGTGAATTAATATAACATTAATAAAGTGAATGAATATAAAGCTGAGATTCTTGGTTTCCCGTGATCTGTTCTGGTATTTTCTTCTGATTTTTTTTTTTTGAGAGACCTTGATTGTTCTCATTTCTAGTCCCCATTGCTTACCCTATGTGAAATCAGGTGGGCATTTAGGAAAGTGGGGAGAGAGAAGAGGCTAAACTTCTTTGTCAGGGAGAGAGATGGGAGAGAATGGGAGGGGAGGTTTTTTTGTTTCTTGTTTTTTTGCTTTGAGTTTTATTTTTGTTTTTGTTTTTTCTGAATTAGGCATGAAATGGGGAGAATGTTTCTCAAACAGAAATCCAGACATATAAGAAGATTCTAGACAGTAGATGGCCCAAAGTCACATGGTTTTATTACCATGTCATTAAGAATCAATCAGGAAATGAGTCAGATGGAAGAAGTAACAACACCTCTCGTATTCAGTGTTTCCTAAGATTATTGTCAGCCATTTCCCCGAAAATTCATCTTCTTTCTTAATTGCAACAGAACGCAGAGGAGGTATCAATTCCAATTTGAGAAAAGTATTGTTGGGCACATACAGTCCAGGATCTGAGACATCTTGTTGTAACCTGTACAGATTGTTTTGTTCCTTCTTATATCATTATGATATGGTGGGAAATGGGGTACGGGTTGGGGTTCTTAGGAATTCCTCTTTAAAGAATTATACCCTCTTGCACACAAAATGTAGTTACAATAAGGTGATAGTTTATTTAGGAGCAAGAGAAGGGAAGGGTGGGGGGAGGGAAACCATGAAAGAAATCCTTGGACTTTTCATGGGGAGATTTGGCATAAAGCACATGGCTCAGAGGTACCAAATCTCCTTGAACAGGAGACTGGAAGGTACTTTTATAGAGGACTGATGGGGGTGGACCATCTTCCTGTGGAAAGTTCCTTTAGTGAGGGAGGACCATCCCCCATTGGTGGTAGCTGGGGGAATTGGGTGAGCAGTGGAGGACCATCCCCCACTGGTAGGAACTAAAGGAATTGGGTGAGGGGTGGCTACGGATCCCTCTTCAGAACACAAAGGCCAAAGCCACACCCAAACTTATCTCCCCAGGGTAAGGGAGACCAGAATCAAGGGTAGGAATCCGAAGCTAGCTCAGTCCGATTTGGTTCAGTTTATCTCTCTAGGCCTTATCTGTCCTCTGGTTTAGTTTCTCAAGGAGAAGATTCCTCGGTGTGCCCCAGAGAAATTCTGGGGTGCTCTGCACCCCATGACAATTACAGCAGGGATTCTTATATTTTTGGTGTTATAGACACCTTTGGCCAACTGGTAAAGTCTATGGACTTCTCAGGGAAAAAAAATGGGATTAAGACAGAAACTGAGGATACTGAAATACAGATTTCAAATTAAAAAATCATGGTCCCTAGGTTAAGAACCCGTGAACAAAATCCAGTTCTAATATACTGTTAACCTGGAAATTAAGGAAACCATCAATATAGGAGAAATAAGGTCTTTAATATTGGAAGAGGAACTATAGCTCCTGGTATCTCAAAGCTCAGGATCCAGGAATAACCAAAGATGGAAACTGAGGACAGGGTTTTTTTTATGAGGTAACAGAACAGAGGGAGCTATGAAACTGCCCTAGGGAAAAGTAAGTTTCTCACAGATAGAAACTATTTAATGTAAATGAACCTTTTTACATAATAGCCAAAAGTCCAGGAAGTAAGCTTGGGAATCTTTGGGAGGTAATAGTTTATTTGGGGGAGATCCATAAGCAATCAAGAGTCTGGAATTGATAAAGATTGTTTAGCCCCAGGCAATTCATTTGTCTGGGAAGGGGAAACTGGGTGGGGAATTAGTTCTCAGTAAACTTTGTAGTTATCAATACATTGTTTTTTCAGGTAAGTGGAAACCTGGCTTTTAAGTGGAAAATTTTCTAGTCAGTCTTAAATTATGCTTAACAGGAAGAGTACTAGAAGATTGGGTTCTGTCTAAATATAGAGTATCTAGTAATCAATCATCCAGGAATCTAGTAGTTTAAGTAATGTGTATTAATAATACAGACACCAAACTTGACTTTCAACTTAAATTTCCACAGCCATTTACTGAGACCGTACTGTATACAAAACACTGTTACATACTCTGAGACCTATAAAGTATAGGCCTCTGTCCTAATTGGCCTTAAGAGTTTTTTAACCTTTTTTTTTTTTTATCCAGCCTCTGGAAGTCTGACAAACTTTGTCCCATGTTTTCATTGATAATCTAGTCCAAAAGGGATACTTGCAGATTTTTGAACTTCCAGAAAAGTTGTATGAAGAAACCATATCAATTTATAAATGATTAAACTAATAGTGATTTGCAGACTGAATGAGAAAATATTACAGGTAGGAGAATTAGCTAGGGAAATTGAAAATTTTAGAGGTCATCATCTAGGTAGAGGTGACAAATTTGCTTTTAGGTTAGGTCAGAAGTTCAGGGCTAGTAACCCGTGTTTTTGACATAAATTCTTCTTTTGGTACTTGTGCTTTTTGATCTTTGCAGTGAAGGAAGCATACAAAATGTCAGTCATTATTGCTGTAATTTAAAATGTATTCCTTATAAATAATGGATCTCTATTATTTATTCATCATTAAATTAGAAATTCATATTAAAGTTAAGTGTGCTCACTGAAAAGGAATTGTTATTCTAGTGCCAACTGACAAAATTCGGAAGTACATTTAAAAAATATTCCCAGTATATGATTGATTGATTGGTTTAATATTCAGAAATTGGCCACTCTTTGTTAGATGCTAAAGAAGATTATATTCCAGTAGAACAAAAGAAGTAGCATATTACTTTCTCCTATGTGGAACACTTCCCCAACTCCCTGACCCTATAGGGTGTTTCCTTTTATTACATTATTACAATCAGTATCAGAGCAATTGATCTGTGGAACAGGAAAGTAATAGCTATTGCCAGTAACTTTAATGAGGGCACTAACCTATCCTCACATCCCCCTCCAAGTCTAAGGCTACCTTTGGTTAGCATGTAAAATTAGTAGCATTAACAGGCTTCTAAGTTTGTTTCTACACTGACTTTTATACTGTTGTAGTGAATATTGGTAAGTTGGAATGTGCATAAATAAGATATGACTTTGGTGATAGGGCAGGGCAATGCTGGAGTTCCTGATAACCTGAGTTTTTCCCTATAAATCTCTGCTTCTATTTCCTTATGTTGTGGCTCCCCCTAGAAAGAACCTCAATGAATGTGTGACAGGCCAAAGAACAAAGGAAAGAGAGGTGCAAATTTTTTATTCTTGTGAAAACAATTTACCCAGTTAACATGGTCATGAGATTTATACCTTTCCTTTAAGTTCCCCCACCCCACACTCAGGGATGTTAGAAATTTACTGAAAGAAGAGATAACAGGAGTTCTTTCTTTGAAAAGGATCTTCCAGCCAAAGTGGTTGTTGAAGACTCCAATAAAGCTAATAGGAGTCAAACAGAATATACAAGAAGCTAATCTTGGAATGTGAAATATTGAAGGGATCTTGAGAAATCTTTGAATCTATCCCCTTTTTTAAGATAGAGGTGTACACTCCTTATCCTAGACAGATTTTTGTCCATCTTAGTTTGTTCAACACTGATAAATTTTTTATAATGTATTGATCACTTCCTTTAATCACTTTTCAGTGATTTCTTATTTAAAAAGAGTTAAATAAAATCATCTTTTATACATTTTAAAAATTTGAGCAAATCTAATGTTTAATGCTTAGATTTTCATTGATTAAAAGAAAAGAAGTACTTTTTTTAAGAACTTCATTAATATTCAACCAACACTGACTATTTTACTTGACTTTAATACTGATGCCATCTAATATACTCATATTTAAATTCTTGTGATTATGATATTCTTTTGTTCTGTTTGTATTTCCTCAATTTATAGATGCCTTCCCATATTTCTCTTAATCCATCACATTCATAATTTTTATGAAACAATAATATTACATTATATTAATATACTACAACTTCTTCACCTATTCCCTTTCACAGGATACATAATATTTTGGGCATTGGTATGGTATACTTCTTGAAGTATAATATTAGTGATGTCAGTTCTGGATCAGAAGATAGTAATACTCACCAACTTTTCTGAATATTCTGTTTGTTTGAACCACTTTAAAGTTGTACTAGGAAGAATTATGATATTCTTTCCTCTCCACAGCTTCAGCAACTTTTTATTGCCTCTTCTTCAATCTTTACCAATTTGGTGCATACGAGGTGCTGTCTGGTTATTTTAATGAACTTTTCTACTAAGACACATTTCCCAAGCCAGACATTCCTCCAACAAATCTCCAACATAAAGGTAATGTATAAGTTTACCCAAAGGTAGATTATTTTATTTTGGAGTTGAGGAAAATTTACTCAATGTATCATAGGCAAGATAACTATCAGAAAACCTTTATTTCATTCTGACAAATACAGAAGATTAAAAGTGTTCACAAGAACAGATTCTAAAAAAAAAAAAATTTAAAATTAATTTAAAAACTAATGCATTGTTGGAGGAGCTGTGAACTGATCCAACTGTTCTGGAGAGCAAGTTGGAATTATGACCAAAGTGCTATATAGCTTTGCATACCCTTTGACCTAACAATACCACTATTGGGTCTTTTTACCAAAGAGATCATAAAAAGGGAAAAGGACCCACATGTACAAAAATATTTATAGCTGCTCTTTTTTGTGGTGGCAAGGAATTGGAAATTGAGGGGCTGCCCATAAATTGGGGAATGGCTGAATAAGTTGTGGTATATGAATGTAATGGAATTCTATTGTGCAGGCAGATTTCAGAGAAACCTGGAAGGACTTGCACAAACTGATGATGAGTGAGATGAGCAGAACCAAGAGAACATTGTACAGTGTATCATCAACATTATGTGCTGATCAGTGGTGATAGACTTGATTCTTCTCAGCAATACAATGTTCTAAGACTGTTCCAAAGGAGTCATGACAGAAAATGCTCTCCAAATCCAGGAAAAAAAAAGAATTGTGGAATTTGGATACAGATTGAACTATTTCTTTTGTTTGTGGTGCTGTTGTTTTTCCTTTTTGAGGTTTTTCCTTTTTGCTCTGATTCTTCTCTCACTGCATGACTATTGCAAAAATATGTTTAATGTGATTGTACATATATAACCTATATCAGATTGTTTACTGTCTTGGGGAGTGAGGAGGGAGGGCAGGGAGGGAAAAAATTTGAAAATAGAAATCTTATAAAAACACATGTTGAAAAGTATCTGTACATGTAACTGAAAATAATAAAATACTTTTATAACAAAAAAAAATAATTAAAAAGGGCAGCTAGGTGGCACAGAAGATAAAGTACTGGCCCTGGATTCAGGAGGACCTAAGTTCAAATCCGGCCTCAGACACTTGACACTTACTAGCTGTGTGACACTCTTCAAGTCACTTAACCCTCATTGCCCCACAAAGAAAAAAGAAAGAAAGAAAGAAAAGAAAAATGAAAAAATGAATTAAAAAAATAAAAACAATAAAGTACTCATTCTCATTTACTCACTCTGGTAAAGAACTGAGCTTGAAGTTGTCATTAGGGCAATCTTTTGTCTTTTTTATGAATTCCTCTTTACCATAGTCTTACATAGTCTCCTCTGGACTGTAGTGACTGTTGTTTTACCCATACTTGCACCTGGGTCTCAATCTTGGGTGTTAGTCCCAGGCAGGGGAGGAGTACAAATACACCAGAGTTTGTAGCCACAGTCAAGCAGGACTCTGCTCTGGGTTTCAAGGTGGGGAAGCAGGACTGTGGCTGCTAGCAGACCACAGCACAGGCCAGGAGAGGTGAACATACCTCTCCTTAAATTATAACACCTTGGAAGAAACAAGGACATACAAATTCCTAGAGGTATCTCTGAGAACAGCTGCTCAAAAATCCCTGAAGCTTGGAACAGTGTGCCCTCCACCCTGGAAGCAGTGACACACTTTAACAAAGAGTCAGGTAATAGGCTGGGAAAATGAGCAAACAGAAAAAACATACTGACCCTAGAAAGTTTCTATGGTGACAAGGAAGATCAAAATACACCCAAAGAAGAAGATAATAAAGTCAAAGCTCCTACATCCAAAGCTTTCAATAAAAAAATATGAGTTGGTCTTAGGCCATAGAAGGGCTCAAAAAGGACTTTGAAAATAAAATAAGAGAGGTAGAGGAAAAATGGAAAGAGAAATGAGTGTGATGCAAGAAAATCATGAAAAAAAGTCAACAGTTTGTAAAGCCAAATTGGCCAAATGGAAAAGGAGGTACAAAAGCTCTCTGAAGAAAGTCATTGCTTAAGAATTAGGATTGAGCAAATGGAAGCTAATGACTTTATGAGAAAACAAGAAATAATAAAGCAAATCCAAAAGAATAAAAACATAGAAGGTAATGTGAAATCTCATTGGAAAAACAACTGATCTGGAAAATAGATCCAGGATAGAAAATTTGAAAATTATTGGACTACCTGAAAGCCATGATGAAAACAAGAGCCTAGACATCATCTTCCAAGAAATTGACAGGGCAAATTGTTCTGACATTATAGAATCAGAAGGTAAAATAGAAATTGAAAGAATCTACCAGGGGGCAGCTAGGTGGCACAGTGGATAGAGCACTGGCCCTGGATTCAGGAATTCCTGAGTTCAAATCTGGCCTCAGACACTTGACACTTACTGGCTGTGTGACCTTGGGCAAGTCACTTAACCCCCACTGCCCCGCAAAAAAAAAAAAAAAAGAAAGAAAGAATCTACCAATAACCTCCTGAAAGAGATCCCCAAATGAAAACTTCCAGGAATATTATAACTAGGTCAAGGAGAACATATTGCAAGGAGCCAGAAAATAACAATTCAAGTATTGTGGAAACACAATCAAGATGACGCAAGATCTAGCACCTTTTACATTAAAGGATTACAGGGTTTAGAATATGATATTCATGGGGTAAAGGAATTCGGATTACAACCAAGAATTACCTACCCAGCAAAACTGAGTGTAATCCTTCAGGGGAAAAATGGGAATTCACTGAAAGAGAGAACTTTCAGGCATTTTTGATGAAAAGACCTGAACAGAATAGAAAATTTGACTGTCAAATACAAGACCCTAGAGAAGCATAGAAAGGTAAACAGGAAAAAGAAATCATGAGGTACATTAAAAGGTTACACTGTTTACATTCCTACATGGGAAGATTATACTTGTAACTTATAAGAAGTCTCTCATTATTAGGGTAACTGGGTGGAATATATTTAGACAGAGGGCATTGGTGTGAGTTGAAAATGAAGGGATGATATCTTTAAAATAATAAAATTATGGGGCAATAAAAATGCATTGGGAGAAAGGGAAAAAGAGAGATGAAATTGGGTGAAGTATGTCACATAAAAGAAATAAAGAAGAAAAAGCTTTTGGAGTGGCAGGAAAGATGGGGGAAGTGCTGGGGAGTGAGTGAACTTTACTCTTATCAGAATTGGCTCAAAGATGCATACACACACATTTATTTATTTATTTAGCACTAGGTTCAACTTTCTCCCTTAGAATCACAATTTGCCAGCAATTGAACTGTCATTAGAATGCCTTATGGACACCTAACAAATCAATCAAAGATGGAATAACATACACAATAAATAGGATATAGTAATATATCTTACCCTGGAGCAAAGTAGATGGGGAAGGGGATAAGGGGGTTGGTGGTGAAGGGAGGGTAGATTGGGGGAGGGTCAGTCAGAAGCAAAACACTTTTGAGGAGGGATAGGGTGAAACAAGATAGAAAATAGAGTAAATTTCATGATGGGGGAATAGGATAGAGGGAAATACATTTGCCATTGTAACTGTGGAAAAAAATTGAAGCAAGTTTGTCTGATAGGCCTCAGTTCTCAAACTCATAGAGAACTGAGTCAAATCTATTAAAATATGAGCCATTCCCCAATTTATAGATGATCAAAAGATATTAAGTTTTCAGAAGAAACAATGAAAGCTACCTATAGCCATATGAAAAAAATGTTCTAACTCACTATTGTTTGGAGAGATATAAGTCAAAATAATTCGGGGATACTACCTCTTACCTATTGGATTGGATAATAGAACAGCAGAGGAAAATGACAAATGTTGTAGGGGATATGGGGAAAATGAGACATTAATATACTCTTAGTAAATAAAAAGTTATACACTGATTCAAACATCCTGTAAAGTAATTTGGAACTATGGTGAAAGGGCTATAAAATCATGCATCCACTTTGACCTACTAATACCACTACTAGTTTGGTATCCAAAAAGAGATTAAAAACAAAAAGTTGAATTTGAAATTGAGGAGATGCCCATCAATTGGGCAATGACTGAACAAAGTGTGTGGTGAGTTTATGATGGAATACTATTGTGCTATAAGAAGTGATAATCAGGATACTATCAAAAAAAAAAAAAACAACACTGGAAAGACTTACATGAGCTCATCCAAAGTGAAATGTACTATATGCAAAATAACGGCAATATTTCAAGATGATCTGCTATGAATAACTTAGGTATTTTCAGCAATACAATGATCCAAGACAACTCTGAAGGACTTATGAAAAATGCAATCCAATTGCAGAGAAAGAACTGATGATATTTGAATACAAATTGTAGCATATTTTTTACTTCCTTTTTCCAAAGTATTATTTTTCTCTGTTTTCTTTCACAACCTGACTAATGTGGAAATGTTTTGCATGCTACACATGTATAACTTATATTGAATTCCTTAAGTTATAATTTTTTTGGTGAGGCAATTGGGGTTAAATGACTTGCCCAGGTTGACACAGCTAGGAAGCTGTTAAATTGATTTTGGACTCCCCAGATCAAAATCCTCATTCCCATATTTTACCCTACTTCAATGTGCCATTTATTATGGCATAATCAGGTTAAGTACTGATTTTTATCTCTATGATATGATATCAGTCCCTCTCCCTATGGCATATATTAATATGGAACATTAGTATGGAAATCTTTTCTAATTTGCCAACAATATTCTTTTATTTTATTTTTGTGGGGCAATGGGGGTTAAGTGACTTGCCCAGGGTCACACAGCTCAGAAGTGTCATGTTTCTAAGGCCAGATTTAAACTCAGGTCCTCCTGAATCCAGGGCCAGTGATCCAGGGCCACTGTGCCACCTATCTGTCCCCATGCCAACAATATTCTTTTTGAATAAAGCTACTCTAATAATTTGTGTAATTTGATTTATTGGATACTAGGCAGCTATCCACATAATGGAGACACAGCTTTATATGTTTAGCATCAAAAAGGACTTCATATTCTTTGTTCACAACATGACTAATGAAGAAATATGCTTAATGTTATTATAAATATATGTCCTATATCACATTCCTATATCAGATTGCTTGCTGTCTTGGGGAGGGGGGAGGGAAGTTTTGGAGGGAGAAAAATTTGGAACTAGAAATCTTATGAAAACAAATGTTGAAATGTATCCACAAATACACTATCCAAGATACTAAGTGGAAGGATCGACAAATCTCTATGAAATCACATCATTATGTATATTAGATTTTCCATCAAAGAGTAAATAATACTCAAGGAAATAATCTATAAATTTACAGGATGACTAATAAAATGAAGTAGTTGGAAGAACCCATCTGTAATTCTTACATATTTTGTTTGTTAATCTAATTTCATTTTGTTGGTGTCTAATTAGTTCTAGAAACTTTCTCCATATTTTGGAAGGTAACTAATAAAAACTGTACCTTGTGAATTTTGAATTGCACACTCATTAAAAAAGTTACGTTTTTATGAGCTACTTCTCTGTAGCACTTGGAAGAAAAGAATAACCATTTTTACAGCTATCTCCAGGAACACAAAGAATACATTAGATTAACCTCAAATTTGCCCTTCTCTTTTTTCCCCATTGAACTTGTGGTTTCATGTATGTGATAATGTTCTTCAATAGTACATCTTGAAAATCATTCACACTTCCTTTTGTGAGAAATTTGTGCATATCATCCTGAATATCCTTCACAAAAGTTGCATAGATGTGGTCAAGCCATTCTTATGTTTCTTTTTTTGTTCTAGTTCTCATTCTTCTGTTTCTTTTTGCCCCCTAGGTCTTTTGATGATATTTACACACCAGAATAACCAGACCTGAGCCATCTATCTGTCATCTCTTTCCTAAAATCTCCCCTCTATCTCCTTATCTGCTCCTCTGGTTTCCCCATGCCAATTTACACATACAGAAAACACTTATTAAGTATCTCTTTTTGAAAGACACTATGGAAGGTGCTTGGTAACACTAAAGAAAGTAATAATAAAGAAAAAGATGAACAAACACATTCTCCCAGAAGGAGTTTCCTTTCTTCCTTAAATGAATCAACCTTTTATTAGATGGATATGTATTTACATTCTGGACATGCAGTGATTTTGATATTTTCACAACATCAAAATTCCTCTATATTTTGTAAAAACTTATACTTTTCTAACTACCTGCTGCTGCCTCGATGTACCTTTTCCTGAAATCTTTTTCTGGCACCAACCTCAGAAAAGACACATACCCATGCGGTGGTGTCCTTCCACAGATCCCAGAATTAATATGATGATTAGAGAGATCCAGTAGATCCAGAAAAGTGGAAGGAGCAGGTAAAACATTTTTTAAATGGTTGTTTATCTATCTATGGATTTGTCAGGTACCATGTTAAATAGTAGATGCAAATTTAAAAAGTACAATAATCTTTGCCCTCCAGGAGTTTTCATTCTCCTAAAGTGCTAATATTTTTTTCTCTAGGAAGGCAGAATTTGCCTAAATTTTTTACAGAGAAATAAGGATGACTATTGGTAAGAATGACAATTATCTCTTTGCTTTCAGTATCTCCTTTCTCTAAACCATCTTCTGCAAAACATGTCTAACCATGTAAATACCCTTCTCAGGAAATTTCAGTGAATCTCTTATGTCAAATATAGTCTAGAAACTTGCCAGTCTGACTTTGATAGCCAATCATAATCTGCCTCCAGATATTTATTTCCCCACATTTCATATTTTATCTTCTTCATGTATTCTATATTCCAGCTAAAATGACTATTTGGTATTCTTTGAACTCAATATTCCATTTCTTGATGTCATGCCATTACACAGGCTCTAGCTTATACCTGAAATGTATTCCATACACAGGCTTTTTGTTATTTGTTTGCTTTGTTTTGTTTTTTCTCGGAATGAGTGTAAATAGCAATTTATTCTGTTTTGGCCAGAAAAACTGAGGCTCTTCCCCTTACAGATTGTTTTTTTTTTCTTTAACTAGGTAAAAGAGGACATTCTTGGCCTCATTTCTTACCTACTGAAAAGGTGCTGTCACAGACAAACAGACCTGGGATGTTTGCTTAAAAAGGCAAACATTTCTCAACTACATCCACAGCCATCTCCACTGGATGGAGATGACTCCAGAGTAGAGAGTGAGGCTGTTGACTATACACAGCCCTAGTTCAATTAAATCCAATTCATTTACAAGTCATGACACCACCTTCTTGATATCATTGGTCCTCTTCAACAATCAAGGAGAAACAATAACATCAAAAAGTTTCTTTCAAGATAACTCACATGCCAGCTCCTGTGGAAAGCTTTTCCTGATCCTTCTAATTTTTTGCACTTTTACCATCTCCAATTACAACATATATTTGTGAGCTAAGAGAATTTTAGTTCTTCACCAGTTCTCCTTTTAATGACTGGGGCCCTTTCATTTTTATCTTCATGTACAAATCCTTACACATAGATGGGTGCTTAATAAGTGTATGTTAAATGTTAAATAGAATGAAAGTACCACTGGCAGAAGCCATATTGAGTTAAGGCTAAGTCAGATAAATCTCTAGTGAAGTGATATTAAAGTACAAGAGAAATAGGGAGCCGCTAAACCATACATAAGTAACAATTGTTTTAAAAGAAAACATATTAATATAATTAATGTTTTTATTATATTTTTATCTATTTTAACTATTCCCCAATTACACCTTAATTTGTCTCGGGCTTCCCTTAGAGTGTTGTGGGGTCTTGTCTTCAACACAGCTGTTCTAGTAGGTACCTTGGGAAATATGCCCAAGTGACTGAGTTCTTCTCTTCCCATGGCTGTTGTCTGCATTCCATTAGTACACTCACCAACTGGGATAGCAGCCAGGGTCAATTATTGTACACCTGGTGTCTCTTTCCTCTAATTCCAATACAAGACCTATCATTATGGGGGCAGTGCTTGATACCTTGTGTTATCACATAGTAATTAGAGGTTGTCTATCTGACAAAGCTCCCTAAGACTCTGCCCTGTCTAGGGTTGTGTTTATTTTTGAGAACTTCAGATATTTGGTCCACTAAGTTAGATTCCAGCCTTCTTTTAGAGCCTTTTGTATCCTACAGTGTAATTCACTTGGAATTATGGTAGAGGAAGGAAAAAGAGAGTAGGACAATAATTACTTTTCTTCTCAAGAACAAAAGGACATTGGACTTAAAATTAAAAAAAAAAATCTTAATTCCTGAATCTATCATTAAATTTTTGTTTACCCATGAGAAGACATTTTACCTATCTGAGTCTCTTCATCTTCTTGTCAAATGGAGGGGTGGGACTAGATTTTATTTAAGGTCTTTTTCCCTTCTAATATTATGATATTCTAAGTATAGTTTTTCAATTCTCAGAAGAATTGAAAAATGTCCAGTGTAGAAAATTATGTCAAATTCTAGGAAAATTTATTATGGATTAAAAGGGAAGCTCTTAGATAATTCTTAGGTTTTCCTCAAGAAGAATTAAAAACTGGTATAGTTAAGTATATAAGAAGTGATATTCCTACAAATATTGCTATTTATATATGACACCATGTAACTTAAAAATCAGAATATTAAAGAGCCTCTTGGAAGAGTTCCACAACAGCTTAAATAATTTGACCTAACCATTCAAATAAGAAAACCAAATGGGTAAAGGATTCCTATTGTAAATCTGATTTGGTGTAAAATCTATAAAGTCAATTCATCAGGAAATATTACTTAGCCAGATGTTGCAAATGAAGAGTAAGGACCAAAGTTAAACAGGAGGAAGAAATTACATTGGACTGCCTTTGAAAAATTTCAAAACTCCTTTACTTATTCTAGACTTTCTACAAAAGCAAAAGTCTACCAATATTCATGACTTTGACTCATGAAACATTACATTCTGAAGAATTAAGATAACTTTAAACACTACTACCTAGCACAGTATCTTGCATAAAGTTTATTTTAAAAATTAAAATTAAGATTAGATTTTAGAATGATTTGAATTTCATTAATTCATTTCTCAGCTCAAGAAAACAGCAATAAATACCTATTCCCCATTGTATTAATGGTAATTATTTTATCTTGACCTTCAAAACAAATATCTACCCGGAAGTGGTTTTTTTTTTAAATTCTTCAATAATTTATCTCACTAACTCCATTATAGACTATCTATTTTAGCCAGTCAAAGTAACTTAATCACTTTCCCTTAACATAACTTCATTTGAACAATTCTATCTCTAGTACTGTAATTTTCATCATTCCCATCTCTCTGTTCCGTCTATTTTGTCAAAATTTCTTTATCCTTTCCTGGGTCATTTCATGTCCATTGCTTCTTTTAAGATCTGGCTTTACATTCACTTTCTCTCTTTATAGTGCCTTTATTAAACTTTCCCTTTGATCTTCAAACTCTGGTCTCATTAGATCAGAGCACCAAATATTTATTGATTACCCACAGACAGCTTGGCCTGGTCAGGCATTGGGAAGGTTAGAAGTAGAATATTTATATTTTCTTTTATTTTATTTTTCCTGTGCATGTTTTTTCCTCAATTATTATCATTTTTATGTACATATGTTTTGTTGTTGTTGTTATTATTGTTATTATCATTGGTACTTTTTTTTTCTTGTTGTTGGCTTCTTCAGGCTAGTGAATAAACCTTTCTTTTTAAAAAAAATATTCACTCTACCTTTTCCCACACAGGATTTTGAGCCTGAAGGGACCTCACAGTGCATCCAATTTGGACTCATCACTTTGCAGATTAGAAAACTGAAACTCAAGGTTACATATAAGGTCAAATAGGTAGTCACATCATCATTTGTATTTGAACCCACATCTTTTAATTTCAGAACCAGAATTCTACCACCTGATATTTTGCAGTATGCAATTATAGTGTTCAATAAAAGTCCAGCAGGTTGGAATGCACAAAACACTGAACTTAGAATCTAGAGGTCAGGGGCAGCCAGGTGGTGAAGTGGATAGAGCACCTGGCCCTGGAGTCAGGAGTACCTGAGTTCAGATCAGGCCTCAGACACTTAACACTTACTAGCTGTGTGACCCTGGGCAAGTCACTTAACCCCAATTGCCTCACTAAAAACAAACAAAACAAACAAACAAAAAAAGAATCTAGAGGTCAGACACCTCTGTATGTCTCTATGGACTGGGCCAAGTCACCACTAGCTCTTAGGATCCTCCTATGTAAAGTGAAATGTGTGGATTAGATGGTCTCTAAGGTCTCATCTAACCAAGTATCTGGGTTTTCTGAATCTCATCAGAGTTTACCTTCAGATTTTGGTCCTTGGTTCCCTGAATGTTGGTAACAAATCTGTAATTATCATTAATAAAATACTTGGGTCCTTTTTTTTAACATGATAGGATTCATTTAACTTAATGGTTTTTTCAAGTCACCCCAAAGTGAGTTTCTACAGAAATAATGAGCAGCTTCTGCTGTCCAACTCTAACAGGAAACTGATTTGGTTTCTTGCACCAGGGAGAAGGCAAACGAGTAGAGTGAATGACACATGAAAGAAGTCAAAGCCTCAGCTTGCTGGAGTATTAATATGAAGGTTTTTCTTCATGCTAGCCTGTAATGATGATGTGGTGACTGACAGATTTATCTCATTTTAATGGGATACTTTATTCAAGCCTTTGCATGTCTTTTCATCATTGCTGGTCTCATGCTGGCTTCATCTTCCAAAGACTTTAGCTTAATATGATATTTTGGTTACTCATTGAACTCAGGTCACTGAGAAGAAATCAATTCAGTTGACTTAAAGTGGGATGAATTGAAAGAGGGAAAAATACCAACCACTGGCTAACCCCGAAGGGAGGCAAATGGTTTTCTGAAGTAACGGGGAATATAAAAGGTATATGCTTGATGTTTTATCATTGAAGCGAACCATGGTGTTTATCCCAGGAACAGCTGTACAAAGGAGAGTTTATAATTATGAAGAGGACCCTAAAGCTGAAATATAAGCATGCATTACCCTTCTGAAATCATGGAAACTGATAATGTTCTTTCAAGCTGAGCTTAATAGGACTTTTGCTGAACTCAAGTGATCAAAGATTTATGCTGCAATTATAGGAGGAGGAAGAATTATAAAGAGCTGATGCAGACATCACTAATATTACACTCATTTTCCAAACACTGAGGGCCTGAATAGCTTCTCTCTGTCCTTATTGCAAGAGGCCACCTGATATGTGAGCACTGACATGTCAGAAAATGGACAGTAACTAAGAAAGAGAATGCATCACAGATGTGCAGTGACTGAACCTTTCCCAGGACATACCTTTTCCTATAGTAACAAGAATGTTAGTCCAGGGCATCTGGACAGAATTTCATCAATTCTCTAATGATATTGTCATTATAGGGGTAGCTGGAACAAACTACTTAATGTTGGAGGTTCAGGGAAAAATTCATCTGGATAAGTGTCATATACAGACTGTTCCCAATCTAGGAATCATGCCATCAGAATGCATGGAGTGATATTCATTATTTGGGGGATGGATGAAAAAAAAGCATAAGATGCTATATTTGATATCATGAAGTTTGATCAGAACTAATATTTATGTGGAAAAATGAAACAATCCATAAAAAGCATTTTATAATAAGCATCAAAAAAGGAGAAGTAATACAATGAAAAATTGATGGATGTGAGGTGAGAAGAAGTAGGTTTGAGTTCTGGTTAGGCTACTTAGTGCCTGTGTCACTTTGAGTAGGTTAATCAAACTCTCTGTGCCTCACTTTACTTACCTCTAAAATAAGGGGGTTCAGTTTCATGGTTTCCAGGGTACCTTCTTGTTCTAAATCTATGAACATCTAATGAGATAATCTCAGCACTTAAAGAGTTGAGAATAGGAAGAGAGTCCTATAGGTTAGAAACCTTAGGGAAGACCTTAGTGACTGCTCAGAAATGAGCTTGTTCTCTTGAGCTTGACTTGTATTTCCCTTCAAGAGACTTGTTTGGCACCAGCCATTTTAGGGTCAGAGAACATTTCTGTTGTGCTAAACCCATTATTTAAGGAGGTTCTGAGGAGTTTGCATGAATGGCACACCCAATATGGAGTAGGGACCGAGCACATATTATAGTCTACCAGAATCCCTTGTGAGGTCTGTATTACTTCTTGTGACATGACACAAGTTGCCTTCAGAGAACATCAAATTATATCAAGCGGTGTACAGATGTTCAGGAAAGACTAGTATCTCTACTATAAGGGCTGCTGAGCCCTTTTCAGGGCTTCTCATCCACATTTCACATCCACATTTCACCCACCTCTCACCTGTGACTCCAAGAAGCTGTGGGATGCACAGTGTCCACGCCTTGGTAAATAATTTTGAAAGATATGCTAAACCAGGTTAAGGGTAACCAAGGGGCTTCAAATTCATTAGTGAGTTACAATCATGTCTGCCCCAATCATATAAAGACTTCTCTGAAATAGATGTGAACAATTTGCTCTAATGGGCCATCAAAATAGAGGAAGCAGGGACTATGGAGCCTTTAGAGCTTGGTTAGATGTTGAAGACACCAAGGCCATCCACTGCATCCTGAGTCATCACCAGTCATCTTGACATAAATGGACTTGAGGACATCATAAAAGCACTTTGGATGGTTACAATCCATAGTTAGAGACAACCTTCTTACTGATTCACGAATGCTGCAACTCTCTAAGCTTCACATACGTTTTACATTTGATGCAGTTAATTGCTGACTTCTTAGAGATGTATGAACTATCCTGCTGGTAAACCCTCATTTTTTGTTTAGCAGCTTCTGAATTTCCCCATTACTTTTGTCAAACCAATCTTCGTGTTTGCAAGTGTTCTGGCCCAGATGAGTAATTGAGTGTTGTATACCAAATCTCTAAAAGGTGCTCACTCCTTTTCTGCTCCCATTTTAACCTTATCTGCTCCATTGTTGTCAACCATTGGATCAGCTTTCCATCCAAGTCAGCAATAAACCAAATACTCACATGGAGGAAGAATATGGAATACAAAACACTTTGTTTTTTTTGGAACGGAAAAATTTTTTAATTGATGTTAAAATTTGTATTTTACATGCAATTTTGAAAAATAAAATTCTAATTATATAAAAATACCAATAAGTAAAAACAGCTGACCCCCAAAATAGATACAGTAGAGATAATTTGAAAATTATTGTACTATCTGAAACCCATTATCAAAAATAGATTAGACATCATCTTCCAAGAGATTATCAGGGAAAATGGCCCTGCTATTTTAGAAACAGAAAGTAAAATAAAAATTGAAATACTCCACCAATTACCTCCTGAAAAAGATCCCAAAATGAAAACTTCCAGGATTGTTATAGACAAATTCCAGAGCTCCTAGGTCAAGTAAAAAATATTGCAAGCAGCCATAAAGAAACAATTCAAGTACTCTGGAGCCACATTCAGGATAACCCAAGATCTAGCAGCTTCTACATTAAAGAATCGGAAGACATGGAATATGATATTCTGGAGGGCAAAGAAACTGGGATGATAACCAAGAATCACCTGCCCAGCAAAACTGTGTATAATCCTTCAGGTGAAAAAATAGGAATTCAATGAAAGAGAGGACTTTCAGGCATTCAGGATGAAAACACCTGAGCTGAATACAAGATTTGACCTAGAGAAGCATAAAAAGGGAAGCAGGAAAAAATAAATCATTAGGGATCTTAAAAGGTTAAACTGTTTATATCCCTACATGGGAATATGATACTTCTAACTCATAAGGACTTTCTCATTATTAGTGCAGCTGAATGGAATATACTTAGAGGGCACATGTGTGAATTGAATATGAAGGGATGATATCTTTAAGGCATTTATTTATTTTAAATTTTATTTTATTATTTAATTTTTTTTGTGTGGGGCAGTCAGGGTTGGGTGGCTGCTGAGGTCATGTAGCTGGTCAGTGTCAGGTGTGAAGCCAAATTTGGCCTCAGGTCCTCCTGAGTCCAGGGCTGGAGCTTTGGTCACTGTACCACCTAGCTGCCCCATGTTGATATCTTTTTAAAAATAAAATTATTGGGGGAGAGGAATGCACTGGGAGAAAGGTAAAGGGATAGTGGAATGGGGTAAAGTATCTCACATAAAAGAAGCAATAAAAATTGTATGGAGTGGAGCAGAAGATGGGGGAGGTGCAGGGGAATGAGTAAGCCTTACTTTCATCAGAATTGGCTCAAAGAGGGAGTAACATACACACTCAATTGGGTATAGCAATATATCTTGCCCTACAGGACAATGTAAGGGGAAGAGTTAAGGAAGGGAGTACAGATCAGGGGAGGGAACAGTCAGAAGCAAAACACTTTTGAGGACGGATGAGATGAAATAAGATAGAAAATAGAGTAAATATCAAGGGGAGGGAATAGAATGAAGGGTAATACGGTTAACAATCATAACTGAAAAAAAATGTGAAGCAAGTTTGTCTGATATGCTTCAATATAGTTTTAAGATCTTTCAGAAGAACTTTGGAATTGATTTTGAGACATGGGAGACACTGGTACAGGCTATTTATGGAACAAATACCTATGGTGCATCTCAAATATTCAATGCTGATGGAGTCACATTGAATAGTGATAAGCACATGATCCTAGAGAGATGAGGCTGATTGTTTTCATAGTGTTCTCAACAGATGCTCATTGATGAATGCCAAAGCCATTGACCATATTCCTTAAGTTGAAATCAATCCTTCTCTATCTGACTTTCAAACTGAAGAAGAGGTTTTGAATTTCATTAGTCCCCTTTTGTATGAAAAGTGCCTGATTCTATTCCAGCTGAGATTTACAAGGTAGGAGGTCCACTGCTCATGCAAAAGTCAGCTAAAACTTTCACATCATATGGTAAGATGAGCATATTCCCCAGAAGTACAAGGATGTCTCCAATGTCCATTTCTACAAAGAAAAAGAAATGACTTATCCTGTGACAATCACTGAGAGTGGAGGAGGTACTCTTTCAGTCATTGTTGGCAAGAAACTTTACAGTGTCCTCCTTAATAATCTGATCCTTCACCTGGAAGATGGCCATTTATTTGAGAGCCAGTGTGTCTTCAGAAAGGGATGAGGGATGATTGACCTGGTGTTTACTGCCTGACAACTCCAGAAGAAATGTCATAACAGAGGTCTGTATACAACATTCATTGTTCTGACCAGTCTTTGATACTGTCAGTCATGGGAGCTTTTGGAAGATCATCACAACCTTTGGTTGCCCAGAGTCACTGTATGCCACTTTTATGATGGCATACATGCTTGAGTTTGGGATAATGGAAAATGCTCTTAAACTTTTCCCATCACAAGTAGAATAAAGCAAGGCTATGTGCTTGCTCCATGCCCTCTTCCAATGCTACAATTTTAGGATACACTATATATAAATATATATATGTATATGTGTATATATATGTGTGTGTGTGTATATATATATTACTCTTAATAGCAATCCTTTACAGTTCCAAAGACAAATTTCAGTTATTTAATAAATATTAAAACTTGCCTTACTATTACTGAAATTGTTATTTGAGAAGTCTTTGAGAAGGTAGATTTATTTTAGACCATTCATCTGTCACTTCATCATTAGCTAGTATTCATTCATCTCTCCTATTTTGCATGTACCATGCTGGGCTCTCTATGCACATTTAAAATGATGATATTCTTACTCACTGGGATACTTCATTATAAAATGTAAAAGTATAATCCAATCCAATGTATAGAAAGTTAGACTGACTCAAAGGATTCCAGAATAAGTAAAAAAGATCATAGAATAGAACAAATTAAGCTCTGAGATAAAACTAAAACATTAACTATTTGCATCAGGTAATAAAGGATTGGGATAGAGATTGAACTTGTAATTTCATTAATAATGATAATTTTAGTATGTGGAAACACCCATAACCAATGCAAGTTGGCTCTTCTGCAAATTATTTTTAGAATTGCCTGGAACCTTGAGAGGTTAAATAACTTACCCAGGGTTGCATAAACAGTATGTATCAGAGGCATGACCTAAACCCAAGTCTTTCTGGCTTCAAGACCACCCTCTTCTTCAAATATACCGTGCTTTTATTTATCAAAACTAACACTTTTGGTGCTTGTTTGCTGATTTTTCCCAAATACCTCATATTCCGTCATATTTTCTCTTTTCCTATCCTTCCTTCATTCCTTTTTTCCTTCTTTCCTTCCTTCTTTCCATCATTCTTCCTTTCCTTCCATGACATTTGGACCTGTTCCATGTTCTAGCCTCAAGTGTATTTTTATGCCAGGTTATTAAACCAACAAGGATTAATGGAGAACTCACTTTGTGAGAAACACTATGTAACGTTCTGAGAATATAGAAAGATGGTCCTTGACTTAAGGAGCATATATTCAGATAGAGAGAAATAACACATAAAAGAAAGCTTAAAAGTGGGGGAAGCTACGCTCCATTGGAACATATTAGACAAAATCTAGAATGTATCATGGAGAGAAATGAAGTCATGGCTAGCCCATAAATTTTTCTTAAAAATCCGAAGTTCTGAGAGGAACCAGCCAATCATCCATGTTTTGGGAGAAATCAACACTTCATTGGATCAGGCATGGTAACTGCTCAAGGAAGTATGGCACCCATAATTCTCCATATGACGAGATATATGAATCTAGAATAGCTTCAGCCTGACAACTCAATCATCTCCTTGTCTCATACACACATACACACACACACACACACACACACACACACACACACACACACACACACACTTATTTATTTATTTATTTAACACTAGGTTCAACTTTCTCCCTTAGATTCACAATTTGCCAGCAATTGAACTGTCATCAGAATGCCTTATGGACACCTAACAAATCAATCAACCTGACAAGGCCATTTGTTTTGCAGTCACTAAAACTCAATTAGATCAATCAAAGTTAATCTGTCTGTAGCAGGTACTAGGCTGAGAGGAGGACACAGTATCCAGGCCCCAGACTCTTTATGAGTCTTTCACCAATGCCATTCCACTCAGGTCATATAATTTTATATTTAAAACATAAAATAACTCCAGTGTCTATCTAGAATAATCCCTTATTTTACAAGTGAAAATGCTTGAAAGAAGGTACACTCAACTCTAATTTCTAGAGCAACATTTTGAAGGAATGTTTGTCCTATAAATTCATGGCGTTATTTCTACTGCCGAGTCAATAATGGGTATAGTGGACCATGGCCATGATCATATTAGTATATTAGGTCAGGTTGAGAGTGGATAATAATCAATGTCATTAAAAATAAAGGTTGTTTTTTTTTTTCCCCAAGGACTATAAAACTCTGCATAGCATTTGATCCGGCAATACTACTGCTAGATTTATATCCCAAAGACATTTAAAAAAAAAAAAAAGATAAAAGGACCTATTTTTACAAAAGAATTTATAGCAGTTCCTTTTGTGGTAGCTAAGATTTGGAAATCAAAGGAATGCCCATCAATTGGTAAATGGCAAAACAAGTTGTGGCATATGATTGCAATGGAATATTATTATGCTATAAGAATTGAAAAGCACGATGATTTAAGAAAAAACTGTAAATAAAGACTGACATGAACTGATGTATAGTGAAGTGAACAGAACAAGGAGAACATTATACACAGAAACAGCAATATCATTTGATGATGAACTGTGAATGACTTAGTTATTCTCAACAATAGAATCATCCAAGAAAATCCTAAAAGACTAATGAAGAAGCATACTGTCTCCAGAGAAAACTGTTATTGATTAAACACAGACTGAAGCATGCTGTTTTTCACTTTCTTTTTTATTCTATTCGAGTCTTCTTATACAAAATGACAAATATGGAAATGTTTTATATAATTGTACATGTATAACCTATAGCTGATTGCTTATTGCCTCAGGGAGGAGGAGGGGAGGAAGGAAAGAGGTTGGGATAAAATTTTAACTAAAACCTTTAAATAAAAATATTAATTAAAAAAGAAACAAACTATAAAAAATAAAAGGTGATGAGGAGACTGGTTGATTGACAGGAATAGTTATATCTGTGTAATTTAAAATTCTAAATGTGGGTTCTAATCTGTCCCCCCAGTTTTCAAGGGAAACTGACTAAAATCACTGATAAATGAGTTTAGGTTTTTAAAGGGTTTATTGAAAGATAGTCAAAGAAAGAGAAAGATTGAGAACCGATTTCTTATAGCCTGAAATCCTTGTCTTCCTAAACTCCCCTGTGAAGTTCCCTGCCACCACACCAATGTCTCACAGCCAAAGAGGCCCAGCTCTCTCAACAGAGTCCACTTCCTCCTTCCTGTTCCCCTCCCAGAAATGGGAGGTTCTTCAAGCTGTTTGGTTCACTGGGCCCAAAGGCGGTCAAAGTTCAAAGTTGTTAGCTTCTGAGAACAATTATTTTCTTAAGTACCCTTAAGTACCAGCCAAATGTGCTTACAATCTAGTAAGCAGTCAACAGTCAGTTGCCTTATCCAATTCAATCAGTTTAACTCAGTCTCCAGGTGTGCCCCTGAATATCTGCTAAATCTCATCTATCACATTCGATTATCTTGACACATCTCTTTGAGAACTTCTTGTATCTAGCTTCTTCATCCAGTACTTACATTCTGCCTTATTTGTCCAGCCATACAAGTACTTTGCTACTACTTTGTCATATCCTTAGATTTTGGTATTAAAAAGGAAAAAAAAATACCCAATACCAAGCTGTTATAGTATTTTGATTTTCTATGCTTTGATTAAAATTTGGATTTATACCCTCAATCTTTGAAGGAATGAATGTTTTCTAAGTCTAGCATTTGCCCTATCTACTACCATATTTTGGCATGCCCTAAGATTTAATAGAAAAAATTTATGTAACTAATGCTGGTATTAGCCAAAGACAGATTACTGTTGAATCTCAAGAAATATAATGTTTTTACCCCCACTGGCATTACAGAAGTACATGAAATAGGCTCATTCACTGTAGCAACTGGAATTCCTTGAGTTCCTTGATTTTAAAGAGCCTTAAGATCAGTTTCTATCCATCCCTTTATTTGGAAGCAATTTTCTCTTCAAATTAGTGATTATTTATTAATTTGACTATCTCCATGAGGGAGGAGAAAATGTGATCCACACATGAGACTTCCATGTACAAGGATTTATTAAAGAAAATTATTTAGAGATAGCTAGATATAAGGGTGGTATGCTATGAGACTCTAAATTGTATGTGGGTGGGAAAGATGTTATGGCAGTTCCCCATTGGGGCCAGCTTCAACAAAGACTGATCCACTCTCTTTGTATGGGAAAAGTCATTTCTCTAATATGTAATAGAAATACTCCTTTCTTTCCCTGGTTTCCAGGATAGTGATTGGCAGGGAACAAAGAATTATTTGTTATCTCATTTTATGTCAGTTGGATTGATTTTGGCAGGTATAAAAACTGATTCAAATACTCTTTAATTTCCTAATACTCAAGATTAGCTACCAACATGGATATGGAGTATCTTACTCGTGATGCCAAGTGATAGGGATTTATCTGGCCCAGATGGACACATTCTTTTTGATGTTACCATTTGAAATAGAGGGAAATACATATGTGGCAGGTTTTATGGATAATTTTTTTTTAAAAGCAAAGAGCAAGTAACATAGGACACATGTCAGTTATTAGTATAGTGTTTTGGGTTATTCCTTCAAGTGACAAATCAAAGGCTTTACAGAATTGTTTATGTTTTGTTTTAATTTTCTCCTCTTGATATTCTACATGTTAAAAGTGAAGTCAGATGGGGGCATACAATATAAATACACAAAGATCCCATCAAGAGAAAGAAAATATAAATATATTTGCATGTGTATAATCTGTAATATGCAATATTTTAAATATAAACTTACTGTAGTAAGCAATATTGATTCATTTACATTCCTCAAAGTAAGAGAGCATTTAATTATATCCTTAAATATGTAATAAAAAAGGTGTAAAGGACTACAGAGACCACATATTATGGCAAGCATTAAAGTAGTTAAATATTTGTTAACTCTCCTTTAGTATTATTGACCGATCCAAAAGGTAACCATTACTGATTTTGTATGTGTGTATGTGCATACATAAACAATGTTATATATATTTTTTCACTGTTCTTCACATGTTGCTGAACAGAGAAAAATCAGTAATTACAAATGGGTAAACTACATTTTTTAAAATTTTATCTCAACCTCGTCCCCAATGCAGCAAGGCAATATTTTGCACCTCTCTGATCAGTTCACTATTCAATCCTCCACAGAAGATTTTCCAAATGTTTTCATCCATCCTAAAATCTCTCATGGCTCCCTCTTCCTCACTCTCTCAGTGGAGAACTTTGCCTCATATTTCATTGAGACAACTGTAGTCTCTGAGAGCTCCCTCTTCTCCCATCCTTATCTCACCGTACTCAGCTGTATCTACAACTCCTTTACCCCTATTCATTTAAAGAGGTTCCTTTCTTTTTGTAAAGGCAAATCAATCTACATGCATAAATGATCCCATTCTATCCCATTTTCTCCAGCATGCTGACCCCTGAACTTCTTACTAGTCTCCAATTTCTCCCTTTCTCCTAACTGCTTCCCTGATGCTCATAAGTACACTGATGTCTCCTCTAGGCTCAAAAAACCCTCCCTTGATATCCTACATCTCTCTTCACTTTGATGATTTCTTTGAGAAGACTGTCCATAGTCCGTTTCTCCATTTCCTTTCCTCTTCTTCCCTACAATTTGCCTTCTGACCTCATCATAAGACTGAAACCCACCCTCACTAAAGTTACCAATAAATTCTTTCCTGCCAAACCTATAGATCTTTTCTTAACCCTCATACTTCTGGACCTCTCTGTAGCCTTTGATATTGTTGATCACTGTCACCTCTCTAGGCTTTGGGGACATTACTGTCTCTGACTCTCATTCTACCTGATGGATCACTCCTCATTCTCCTTTGATGGATCTTCTTCTAGGTCACTTCTGCTCACCAATAGTGTCCCATCCAGGCTCTGTCCTGGGCCTCTTCTCTTCTCCCTCTGTACTCAGGGCTTTAATTATGAGCTCTATGTGGATGATTCTGAGTTCTATTTATTGATTCTTCTCTTAACTTCCAGTCTTGCATCTCCAGTTACTTATTAGACATCTTGAACTGGATGTTCTGTCAACATTTTGAACTCACCTTGTCCAAAAGAGAACTCATTACCTTTTCCCCCAAGCCCTCTTTTCTTCCTGACTTCCCTATCAAGAGTATCCCTGGGGGCAGCTAGGTGGTGCAGTTGGTAGAGCACCTGCCCTAAGGAGGACCTGAGTTCAAATCTGACCTCAGACACTTAACACTTACTAGATGTGTGACTTTGGGCGAGTCACTTAACCCTCATTGCCCAAACAAAACAAAAAGAGTATCCCCATTCTTCAGTCACTCACACTGGCAATTTGCTATTCATTCTCTTTCACCTCCTGCCCCCATATACCAACTGCTGCGAAGTTGTGTCCATTCTTCCTGTACAACATCTCTCAAATCCATCCCCTGGTCTGCCGACACTGCCACCACTCTGGTAGAGGTCTTCATTGCTTCATGCCTGTGCAGTTGCGATAGCCAGCTCACTGGTTTCTCTGCCTAATTTCTCCTCTCTTCAAGTCTCTCCTAACTCCAACTCATCCTCTACACAACTATTAAAATAATTTTCCTAAATCACAAATCTGACTACATAACTACATCAGTAAACTCTGGTGGCTCCCTATTACCTGTCAGATCAAGGCTTTTAAAGCCCTTTATAACCTGGTTCCTTTCTACCTTCCCAGTCGTCTTATGGTTCACTCTCCTATGTACTCTACAATCTCATGACTCTGGTCTCTTTGCTGTTCTTAACACAGGGCACTTCACATCCTAATTCTAGGAATTTTTACTGACTGCCATGCCTGGCATTCTCTCCATCCTCACCTTCATCTGATTTCCCTGGCTTCTTCTAAGTGCAAGTTAAAATCCCCGCCCCCCCCCCTTCAAGAAGTTCTTTATCCTCCTAAATCTTAATGCCTTCCCTCTGAGGTTATCTCCAGTTTATCTTCTATGTATATTGTTTGTACATGGATATCTGCAAGTTGATTTCCTTTTAGAATGTGAGCTACTTGAAAGCAGGAATCCCCCCCAACCTTTTTCTTTGTTTCCCTAGGGGTTAGCTCAGTACATGGCATATACAGTAGGCATTTAGTAAGTGCTTGCTGACCTGTTGTGATAATTATCTCCCCAAAAGAGGGCAGTGTCAATGGCCCTCTTTAGAAATTGAAGTTTAATATTAAAAAAAAAAAACTAAGATTTTGGCAACTGGTCCCATCACTTTCTGGCAGATGGAGGGAGAAGAAATGGAAGCAGTGTCAGATTTTCTATTCTTTGGTTCAAAGATCCCTGCAGACAGTGACTGCAGCCATAAAATAAAAAGGTGCTTGTTCCTTGGAAGAAAGGCTATGGCAAATATGGACAGCACCTTGCTAACAAAGATTTGTATAATCCAAGCTATGGTTTTTCCAGTAGCAATGTATGGCTGTGTGAGTTGGCCTATAAAGAAAGCTGAGCACTACAGAATCAGTGCTTTCTAATTGTGGTGCTAAAGAAGACTTTGAAAGTCCCTTGGACATCAAGAAAGACAAATCAGTTAATACTCAAAGAAATTAATACAAGTTATCCACTGGAAGATCAAATACTGAACCTGAAGCTTAAATATTTTGGTTATATAATGAGAAGACAGGACTCACTGGAAAAGACCCTGATGCTAGGAAAGACTGAAAGCAAAAGAAAAAGAGGATGGCAGAGGACAAGATTAATAGAACATGATCCTGAACAAACTTTTGAGACACAGTGGAGGATAGATGGGTCTGGCATGGCATGGTATGGTCCATGGGGTTACAAAGAGTAGGACACAACTGAACAATAATAACAAAAACAGGAATTGTAGCTTCTTGAGACTAGGATTCCATTCATTATTTCTTTTCTTCCTTCCTTTCTTTTTTGTCTTTGTCTCTCCAGTGTCTAACATAGTATCAAGTACATGGAGAGAGAAAAAGATGTTATACCAGTGATTTCATTGGTAGAGGAAATTAACAAATGAGAAAAATCCCTCCACCCCAGACACCTTCTACCACTGTTCTTTCAGTTACCACTCTCTCACACGATGAAGTGGCCCTATTTAGTAATGCCAATCTCTACATGCACATGTGATCCCAATTCCAACCTGTCTCCTCCAGGAGAATGCCCCTTTTGCTATCCTCACTTTTTCACTTATCTTCAATCTTTTCCAGTCTAATGGATGTTCTACTATCTAAAGACATGCCTATGTCCCTCTCATCCTCAAAAAAATTTCCCTTGATCCATTTATCCCTGCTGACTACTGTCCCATATGTCTCTTGCCTTTTGTGGCTAAACTCTTTGAGAGGATCTTCTACAATAAGTGACCCAACTTCCTCTCCTCTCACTCCCTTAACTTTCTACAGTTCAGCTCCCAACCTCATCATTCAACCAGAACTGATCTCTTAGAAATTAGGAATAATCTCTCAATTGCCAAACCCAATGTCCTTTTCTCAGCCCTTATCCTTTTTAATCTCCATACAATTTTTGATGCTGCTATTGTCCTTATTAACCCTATTGCCCTCTTCTCTCTAGGTTTTCAAGACACTACTCTCACTTGGTTTGTACTCTTCCTACCCTTCTAACCTCTCCTTCTCAGTCTCCCTTGCTGGATCTTCTTTCAGATCACACCTGCTGTCCCGGGCCCTCTTCTTTTCTCCCTCTGTGATACTTCACTTGGTGAGCTCTTGAGACTCATAACCATATATCATGGATTTCAGGCTGATGATTTTCAGATCTATCTATCTTGCCCTCACTTCTCTGCTCACCTCAAATCTTGCATTTCCAACTATTAGACACTTCAAATGTATGTTCTACAGAACATAAGATATCTTAAACTAAACTGAACTTACTGTCTTTATCCCTCAAAGAATCCTCCCTTCCAAAGTTTCCTATTACTGTGGAGGGTGCCATTTTCTTCCCAGTTCCCCCCAAGGCTTGCAACTTAGGTGTCCTCATCAAGTCCTCCTTCTCTCCATCAGACCCCATTCCAGTCCATTCTCCACTCAGCTGCTAAAGTGATTTTCCAGAAGCACAAGTCGGATCATGTCTTACTCCTTACACACACACACACACACACACACACACACACACACACACACACACACACACACACACACACACACACACAATTCTAGTGGCTTCCTATCACTTCCAGGTGTTTGGCACTCAAAGTCACTTGTATCTTGGCCCCCATCCTACACCTTTCAAATTTTCTTAAACATTACATTCCCCTCCTCCTCTGTCCCTGCCCCAAGTATTCTGGGATGCAGTGATCCTGACTTCCTTGCTGTTCTTTTTATGAGAGATTCTATTACCCAGGGCAGCTAGGTGGCACAGTGAATAAAGCACTAACCCTGGATTCAGGAGGATGTGAGTTCAAATCCGACCTCAGACACTTGACACTTACTAGCTCTGTGACACTGGGCAGGTCACTTAACCCTCACTGCCCTGCAAAAAAAATTAAAAAAAAAGAACAAAGAGACTATTACCCAATTCCAGGCTTTTTCACCAGGTGCCCCTCCTGAATGGAGTGGTCTCCCTCCCTCCTCATCTCTTCCTCTCAACCTCCCCAGCTTCCTTCAAGTCTCATTTAAAATCCTACCTCCTACAGGGAGATTTTTACAATCCCTCTTAATTCTGGCACCTTCCCTCTGTTGATTATTTCCCATTTATCCTGTACATAGCTTGTTTGTAGCTCATCTCCCTCATTAGTCTATGAGCTCCTTGTGGGCAGGAACTGTCTTTTACCCTTTTTTGTGTCCCCAGCACTTCGCACAGTGTCTGGCACATAGTTGGTGTTTAATAAATGTTTGCTGACTATCTGAAATTTATAGTCCTAGAGAACTTCTTTAAACACTGAGAGGTTAAGTAACTTCACCAGGGTTATACAGCCAGCATATACCAGAGATAGCATTGGAACCCACATCTTCCTGGCTTCAAAGCCAGTCCATGATCCACTACAGCATGCTGACTTTCCTAACAGGTACTTAATAAATAGTTAATGGAGAGGGCAGCTAGGTGGCGCAGTGGATAAAGCACTGGCCCTGGATTCAGGAAGACCTGAGTTCAAATCCAGCCTCAGACACTTGACACTTACTAGCTGTGTGATCTTGGGCAAGTCACTTAACCCCCGTTGCCCTGCGCCCCCCAAAATAAAAAATAATAAAATAAAAAATAAATAAAAATAGTTAATGACTGATATCAAAACTAGTATCCAGCCTACAGAAATGTGTGTTCATGCGTGTGTGTGTGTGTGTGTGTGTGTGTGTGTGTGAAATCACAGAATCAAAGACTAATGGAGTTGGACCTTACAAGTCATTTGGTCCAACTGGTCCCTGAATCATGAATCTTCTGGGCAACTTATGAAGACTTGAATTAAATGGATACTGCACTTACTCTCTGCTCTATTTTTTACAAGATGACAAGTCCCTCTACATTCCAGAGGGATAATTTAGGCCCTTCAGATAGATTACTTATTATGTTAAGGGGAAAGAGAAGTATTGTAGAGATGTTTGAGTTAGTAAGTTCTGGTTTCAAGAGCTGTTCTGGGCCATTATTTAACCTGAGTGACCCAGGAAATTCCTTAAGACTGTGAGTTACAGATAGTTGATCATATCGGTATGAATAGAAGCAGTTTCAAATGGGTCTTCTCTAGACCCATAAATTCACAGATACAGATCCTCCCCCCCAAAAAAAGAAAGGAAAAAGAAAGAGGAAATGGCATACTAATGTTTATTTCCCCAACATTTTGTAACTTCTCATCCAAAACATTACACACCAATTATTTATATCAAATGAATAATGCACTGGTCAACAGCAAGTAATGGGGACAAAGGAAAGGACTTTTTCCCCTTACAGAGATCTCCAAGGACAAACGCTAGAAGTTTTATGAGATCAAAGATTTAGATCCCAAAGGGAACTCAGAAATCCTCTTCTTCTTTATTTAATGTCCAATATTTCCTCTATTCATCTTACAGTTGAAGAAACTGATATCCAGAAGGATTGTGACTATCCTAAAGTCACACAGGTGGCAAAGTCAGGATTTTAAACAAGGTCCTCTGATTCCAATTCTATCACTCTTTCCACTTAAAAGATTTAACAGAAAATGGGAGGTTTTAATGAAATATAACTTTCTAGTTTGAATGTGAATGGATAAGATTTGAGGCAGCAAGGTGGCACAGTGGAAAGAGTGCCAAGTCTGGAGTCAGAATGATGCATCTTCCCTAGTTCAAATCACTCTAGCTGTGTGACCCTGGGCAAGTCACTTAACCCTGCTTGCCTCAGTTTCCTCATCTGTAAAATGAGCTGGAGATGGAAATGTCAAACCACTCCAGTATCTTTTTTGCCAAGAAAACCCCAAATGGGATTACAAAGAGTCAGACATGACTGAAACAACAGAACAACAAAAAACAAGTTTTAAAAACAGTTTAAAGTAGTCCTTTAGACCCTGAAGGACCACTTATGATTCATTCCAATGGCCTGAGTTAATGAAGTTCTCCAAAGTTCCCAACTGAGAGAAGCTTCTTTAACTTGGAAATATACCTACTTTTATTATAAAGACTTGAGAATCTCTGATCTCCATCTCAATCCTATAACCTCACCTTACAGACTAACTAAAATTATGAATTAGGAAAGAGAAATGAATGTCACAGTCACATGGTAGTGAAACCAGGCTAATGCTCTTTAGGTCACTGATAAGGAAGACATTTTAGCAGTACAACTTGCAGAATATCATAATTAGTTAATTGAGAGGCAGAACTAGCTTTCTTTTCCTTGGGGAAAAGGGACTAGTATAAAATATATTTCATAGGTAATAATGAACTAGAAGGGAAGGGAGGGAAAGGGAGGTGAAAGGAGTAAGCATTTACAAAGCATCTACTATATACCAGGCTCTGTGCTAAGCACTTTACCAATATCTCATTTGATTCTCAAAACAACCCTGAGAGGTCCTGATTTTATAAGAAATTGAAGCAAACAGGTTTACTGACTTGCCCAGTGTCATGTGGCTGGTAAGTGACTGAGGCTGCATTTGAACTCAGATCTTCAGGCCCAGTGGTCTATCCACTGACCTTGCCATCTCACTGGTTCATAGCATCAGAAGCCATCTACGCTAATCCATTCATTTTATAAGTGGGGAAACTAAGCCCCAGTGAATTTAAGTGACCAACCCAAGGCTACACAGGTAATAAATGGCAGAACCAAATTTCAAATCTGATTCCAAATCCAATACCATTTACCAATACATGATGCTCTAATCATGTTGAGACTAATTATGAGAGTACAGACAAGATTCAGGAATAGATTGCATATGTGAGGATAAGTGAGAGGGAGGAGTCAAGGATGAACCCAAGGCTGCAAGCCTAGGTAATTGGGAGGATGCTGATGCCTTTAACATTAATGGAAAAGTTTGGAAGAAGGGAGGGTTTGGGTGAAGAGCATGAGCTTTGTTTTGCATAGTTTAAGATATCAGGAGAAAGACACTTATATAGAGAGTTTATATGACTCTGGGAACCATATGCCTAGAGATAATTGAACCTATGTGACCAAATGAAATCACCAAGTGAAATAATAGGGAGTGAAAGGAGAAGATGGCCCAGGGCAGGGTCTGGGGGACATGCTTAGTTAAGTGTGACAGGGATGAAGAAACAGCAAGGGAGACTGAGGAAGGGTCAGATAAGTAGGAGGAAAACAAGGAAGAATCAGTGTCATGAAAACCTAAAGAGAAGACAGTAATAAGGAGAAGAGAATGATTGAAACTGACAGTGTCAAAGGCTGCAGAGAGGTCACATTTGTATCTCTTCTAGGTCAAATAAAATAATTAAGAGAGACACAATTTTGGGTAAATTATAATCAATTTTATCAATCACTACCAGTAAAGAATTGATCAAAATGGGAGGGGAGGTGGGCAGCTAGGTGTCCCAGTGGATAAAGCACTGGCCCTGCATTCAGGAGCACCTGAGTTCAAATCTGGCCTCAGACACTTGACACTAGCAGTGTGACCCTGGGCAAGTCACTTAACCCTCATTGCCCCACCAAAACAAACAAACAATTGACTAAAATGGCTCCTTAACCTCATTGTCCAAAGAGAGCACATGGCTACTTCTTCAGATTTTTATGGCTTTTGGACAAAGAGGTGGTCCATTAAAGAGCAATCAAGTCTAATTGGTTCATGTAACTGAAGGTGGATTACATTAAAATGAAGGACTGAGAGTCTTTTGGGTTCACGAAAATAATCTATACAAGGTAATCAATTCAGGGAAAATAACTATATAAGGTAGTCAATTCAAAGAATGTAGACCCCACCCAAGCTGAGCTGAGCACACTAGCTTCCACTTGGGTGTGATCTGGTGCAGGACAGTGAGTCCAAATCTGTAAGTATTACAAAGGTGAAGACAAAATTACTGCATTAACAAAATGGGAGGGAGGGAGCTCTGATTTTCCCCATGATATTGGTTATTAATAATTATTTCTCAACACTGAATATATGAAGAAAAACAGGGTGACTTCACTCAACCCTTTAAAGGTAAAGAAGATAATGAGAGTGATGGTGACATCTCTAATGAGTCAGTGTTCTATTTGGTTGGAGCCCCAACCAAAGAATATACCAGGTACCTTTGGAACTGTTCCTTATCTGTCCCCTTTCAAAATCATCCTCCCCAGAATAGCTAAACTGACATTCCTAAAGCACAAACTGGACTATGTTACTGTCTAGATTCAAGAAGTTTCAGCGCTTCCCATTTGTCTCAAGGATAAAATTCTATTTGACAAATAAAGCCCTGAACAGTATAGTTCCAAACTTCTTTTTCTTCAGATTTCCTATTACTCCCAGTCCAAAAAATTACATTCTAGCTAATTTGGCTTGCATCTACCTCTAAAACTTTGCTCCTGCTGTTTCCCAAGTCTGAAATAACTTCTCTTCCTTATCTCCACCTATTAGAAGCCCAAGCTTGAGTAAATGTTCAGCTAAAATGCTGCCTCCTAAGACCTTTCCCAATCTGCCCAATTGTTAGTACATTATTGTTCAGTCCTTTCACTCATGTCTGACTGTGACCCAATTTGGGCTTTTCTTGGCAAAGATACTGCAGTGGTTTGCTATTTCCTTCTCCAGCTCATTTGACAGGTGAGGAAACTGAGACAAACAGGGTTAAGTGATTTGGGCAGGGTCACACAGCTGGTCAGTGCCTGAGGCTGAATTTGACCTCAGGAAGAGGAGTCTTCCTGACTGCAGGCCAGGTACTCTATCCATTGAGCCATGGAGTTACTCCAAATAGAAATGGAAGTCACTAAACTACACATAAGGAATCCCTTTGGGCAGCATAGTGGCTTAGAAATCCACAGATTAATATTATCTATGTTTTATTGTATTTTTACTAATTTTGTTAAATATTTCCTAATTACATTTTAATGTGGTTCAGGCTGCACTGGGTAATATTGTGGATTGTGATGTGTCCCCTGCATGGTCCAGGTGCTCCTCACTTCTGATCTAATCCAGTTCCCTCATTTTATAGAAGAGGAAACTGAAGTCCCGATATTACAGGTTAAATGGCTTTCCTATAGTGACACAGTTAGAAAGAAGCAAGTCCTCTTAATCCAAAGCCATCACTGTACTGTGCTGCCTCCTAATTATAGCTCTTCTTTACAAATAAGGAAAGGAGTTTAAAAAAACAATTCAATTGTAGATGGAAGACCAGAACCGAGTGCTTCAGCAAGTCACACCTCTTCTGCCTTTCTTTTCTTACTACTATTCATCTAATCTAACTTCCCACCACTTAAAGAGATGCGACCTGTCTGTCAGGTCTATTCTTGTTCTCCCCCACACACACCAGACCTCAGTACCCCTTGCACTGTTATTCTACCTACAATTTCCTCCTCTACTCTCCACTGTCTGTAGCTTATCTGTACTTCAAAGACCTCAAATTCTATGTTCTCCTTGAAGCATTTTCAGAATACTGAAGACTAGACTAATCACTCTCCCATCTCTGAATTCCTCTTACATCTATAGTCAATATTTTACAATTTATCACTTAAATGAAGCCTAATTTTTCAAGTGTGTTAGTCATATGTTCCAACCTAGTCTCTATCTTTGAGGGCAACTACCTACCTCATAATTCTTTTACAACACCCATAGCTCATAGAACAAATTTGGTGGCCACTCAATAAATTTCAAATAAATAATTACCTACCAAACAGGTTGAATTTCTGTACACATTTGCATACAGTGCACCCTCCTTTCAGTATGTCTTCACACCCTTACAGGTTTTAATTTAATTTTTTTGTTCTATTTTAAGTGCCAAACTATCTCCCTCCCTCCCCACCCTGCATGAAAGGATACTGTTACATACACACACATACACCAATTCTTTCTCTGGAAGAGGATAGCATCTTCCTTTGTAGTTGATTTGAGTATGTATGATACTCAAAATAACTTAATTGTTCACAGCTTTTTTTCAAACAGTATTGCTGTTACTGTATACAACGTTCTCTTGGTTCCGCTTCTCTTCATTATTTCACACAAGTTTTCCCATTTTTTAAAAAATCAACCAGTTCATCACTTCTTATAGCTCAATAATATTCCATCACAACCATATGCCACAACTTAGCCACTCCCCAACTTACCCTCAATTTCCAGTTCCTTGCCATTATGATGAGAGCTACTATAAATATTTTAGAACACTTCGGTTCTTTTCCTTTTTCCCTGATCATCTTGGGAAACAGACCTAATAGTTTTAATGGGGAAACAATACGTTTTCTCTCTCAGTGTTACAATTTAGAGGTGGTATTCTTATCAGCTCAAATAAATTGTGCCTATATTTATTCACTTGTATTTACTGAAGAGCTGGGAAAATTAGTTTCTGTCCATGGCACAGACAATAAAAAAAAAAAAAAAAACAGACAAAATTTCAAAGTTAGTGACTAGTTGTCCCTTTGATGTAAATACCACCTCATTCATGCCACTATCCATTCATTTGGATAGGCAACAGTCATAAGCTGTGTACTGTAAAAATACTATTAAAATATTTTATAAATATTAAATATTATTATAAATATTAAAAATATGTTATGGCTCAAGAGATGGGGGAAGAGTAAGTTATGCTCAGGAACATTTCTGCCCTAGCCTACATGTTGTAAGCATTGAGGTGCCACAGTAAATAGAATGCTTGACCTGGAGTAAAGAGCATTTGAGTTCAAATCCAACCCTCAACACTTAACAGCATTATAACCTTGGGCAAGTCACTCTGCCTCAGTTTCCCCATCTGTAAAATGGAGACGATAATGATAGAACCTGCCTCACAGGGTTGTTGTGAGGGTAAAATAAAATGTTTGTTAAGTGTTTTGAAAACCTTAAATCACCATAAAATGCTAGCTATTACTATTATCATAGCAAAGTCATCACATAATGACCCCATTACAGGTAAGCTTAACACAACTTAGTAATTGATTAAATATGAGATCTGAGGGAGAAGTAAAGAGTTAAAAATAACACCACACTTTTAAACATGGGTAAAAAATGAACAGTGATAATGATATCAAAAAGCATATGAGGGAAATCTCTGTGTTGGATATATTGAATTTAAGGTGCAAATCAGATATCCAGCTGGAGATGTCCTTGAGACCCGCAAAGAAAAAGATCAGAATTTAACCAGAAAAGGCCAGGGCTGGAGATATAAATTTAAGATAGGATAGGATAGCTGAAATAACTATTTGTCAAGAAAGAAAACATAAACAAAGTAGGGAAAAACCTGGGAAATAACCAGGTTTGAGGATAAGGAAAAGAACCAGGAGTGAGAGAAAACAGAAAAGTAGTTAGTTAGAAAGTAGGAGCAAAGTCTTGGGAGCCAAAAAAGAAGAAGTATCCAGAAGGTAGAGGTGGTGAAAAGTAACAAAGGCTAAAATTAGGATGAGGAATGAAAAAAGGTCACTGGATCTGGACACAATTAAGTGGTCACTAATGACCTTTGAGAGAGGAGCTTCTATAGAATAATAAAGACAGTCATAGAGCCAAGGTGGGAAGTGGGTACTTTGGGTACAGTAATCTGTACCCAAATATATTATTGTATTGTATTGTATTATACTGTATTATGTTGTATTATATTAGTTAACTCACAAGCAGGGTCGTGAGTTCCTACCCATAAGAATTAACATTATGATAACTGTAATGGATAATAAATGAATCATCTAATCTACAGACTAGAGATCACATAGAGAGGTTGACAGCAAGATGATATTCACCTGAAATGGAAATGAAGATGGCTGGTTTTAATCTAAAGTGGATCTGATTAATGAAATATAACTGATGGAAGGGATGGATTTTGTTATTCTTTTATTCACAGCATTTAAGCACAGACCTTGATACATAGTAGTCACTTTTTAATTGACTGATTAGCATTCTCATGCCAAATGACAAATCAGAAATGCAAGGCAGGAATCTTCATTCCAATACATAGTTCAACAAGTCATTTGTTTGTGTGTAATGTGCCCAAGTATGACTGATGGTCATATATTTCCCAATATTAGCATATTAATGCTTGTCAAAGCATAGGGTCCTGACATGTTGTGTCCAAAGTGGAAAAAAGGAAATCTGGGAAACCTGAATCCTGGGAAACCTGAATCCTAGCGCTGCCTCTGTGACTATAGACTATGTTTATGTCATACCTCCCCTCCTTCTTTCATTCCCCCCTCCCTCTTTTTCTTCTCTTCTCTTATTCCCTTGCCCCCTTCCTTCTTTCCTAGGGGGTAAAGGAAGTTGGGAGAGGAAAAGTGAATGCTTGACAATAGAAAAAAAATTAAAAATAAAATAATAATAAAGGGAATGAAAGACATTTGGAAGGCCCAGTGATAGAAATCTGGTTGGGGGGGAAAGCATGAATACTCTCTGTTCTATCAAAAAGGATGTTTCTGGATGAAGGAAAACAAGGCATTTATACCACTTTATTCACCACCACCCCTCTTAGGAGTTCTGGTACTTTATATTACCCATGCAAACAGCAAAGGATCCCAAGTGCTAACTCTAATAAAATAATCACAAATTGCTGAACTGAAATCACTAGGAAAAAAAAATACAAGTAGGAGAGATTTCAATAAGGTAAAAAAAAAAAATCAAGATAGAGGTTATCTTCCTTTAAATAATATGCCTGTGAATGCAAAGTACACACTATGTGGTACATGGTATGTTACATGGTACACAGTACATTGTATACACCACATGGCACATGGCACACGGTACACAGTACATGGTACATGACACAGTACATATTACATGGTACATTACATACTAATGTATTACATGGTACACAGTACATGGTACATGATATATGGCACATGATACATGGTACATGGCATACGGCACATGGTACATGGCACACGGTACACAGTACATGGTACACCGTACATGGTACATGGTACACAGTACAATAGTACAAAGATTGTGTTTTTTCACCACAATATTAAGTGGGATTTTTACACAAGTAACTTTGGTATTTGTCACAAAGCATTGTTATCTCTTGTCATGTCTCGTTTGCTTCTATCATGTTACACACTACATGTTACATGGTACATTACACAGTATATGTAAACACTACATGGTATATGGCATGTAATATGGTACACAATACATGGTACATGTTTTACAGTGCACAGTAAATTACATGGTACATTACGTAGTATATGGTACACAGTACATGGTACATGGTACACGGTACATGTTACAACAGTACAAAGATTGTGTTTTTTCACCATAGTATTAAGTGGGATTTTTATACAAGTAACTTGGGTATTTGTCACCAAATAGTGCTATCTCTTTTTTGTTATAGGTCTCGTTTGTTTCCATCATGTTACATGGTACAAGTTACATGGTACATTACATGGTATATGGTACACACTACATGGTAAATGGTATGTTACATGGTACACAGTGTGATATCACCAAGTGTAGTATCAAAGAAATAATCAGAGAATTGTGATAAGAGGAAAAAATTCTGGGTTTAGAGGAATCCTGTCTCTATTACTTACTATTTGTATTATGCTGGGACTACTTTCCTCCCTAGTAAAATGAGAGAGCTGGACTAAAACAACCCCTATGGTCCCCTTCAGTTCTAAAACTATGAACTAATGTGTAGGTATTTATTTACTATACACACACACACACACAAAATGGTAAAATCAGTTATATTTAGTATCTTTTGATACTAAAAGATGCATAAATCAAGAGATTCAACATCAGATTGTCTCATAATATAAATAATGTTAGAACTGGCTCAGACAGACCTTAAAGACCATCAGATCCAACAAGATCCAACAAGTGGGGAAACTGACTTGCAGAGAGATGAAGCAATGTGTTCATGCTCATACTGCTTAAGAGGCAGCATTAGTACAGTGGATAGAGAATTAGCCTTGTTAACAAAAATTAATAAGGGTTCATGTCCAACCTCTGAACAAAGTAGCTACATGGCTCTGGGAAAGTCACTTAGCCTTTCAGTGAACTAGCCCATTTTCTAAAACTCTAAGTCAAAGAGAAGACATAGACCTGCATTGAGAGGGGGCACTCTCTTCACCTAGGAGAGGCCAACATCAATGGAATCACAGATTCAGCCCCCATCCCTATCCAGAATTAAAAACCATACCATTTCGGATTCATGAAGGAGGTGGCTCAAAGTCTTGAAGAAATTTCTAACCCAGACATTTTCACTTCATACAAATGTATGTATATTAATATGTAAGTATATATCTACATAAATTCACATGTAAATACATGACTTTTATTCACTTCTTAGTAGATTTACATTTCTGAAGCAAAAGGCCAATTTTACCAAGTTATATATACTAACAAAGTAAAACTAATTTCCTGAATTAATAGAATATAAGGAATATTTGAATTTCCAAAGATGATGCACAGATATGCGTGTATAGTTACATGTGTATGTGTATATGTGTGTAATAGTTAATGAAATATGTATATATATATAATAAGGTATATTTATATACCATATGTGCATATACACATGGGTGTATGTATATATTTATGTATGTATGTAGTATGTATGCATACTCAGACACTTGTCACTATGTGACCTTGGGCAAGTCACTTAACCCTCATTGCCCTGCCCAAAAAAAGAATAGTCAGTTGTACCAGTTTGTCCTACTATTCTAGCTGCTATTTCTATGTGAATTTTTAAATAAATTGGACATAAATTCAGATTGCAATTCTTAAGTTCTTTGCAGGGAGACATTGACAACATGTTTTCAAGCAAAGACAAGTGGAAAATTGGAAGCTGATGGTATGTGCTCACTGAGAAACCAGGCAGGTCTAGTTAGCAGAAAGAAATGAAGCAGTGCCTGGAAAAAAACAAAACAAAACAAATAACTCTAAAGTAACTGAAGTTGTGGCTTCTCCTCTAATTGAACTTGAGTCCAGAAAAATATTGAAAAAATCATGAAATTGAATGTCCATATTGACAAGTCAACTTTGTTTTCTGCACTTGAATCTTTTGCAAAAGATGAAATATTTAATCCTAAATTGAAATCTTTCTAATATAAATATATACACATACATACATCTATACACATAAATATATATTATCCTCCTATTATTAGTAGTAGCATTATTAATTATCATTATAAAAGGGATAGACATAATGCTTTAGTTAACAAAGCACTTTAAACAAATATTTCATTTGAGCCTAATTAGGATATTGCATGGTAGGTACCACAGGTTTTGCTGGGAAAAATAACTGGATTAGATCAAGTCTATACAGAGTTAGTCCATGCTAAATGCAAGACAAGTATGAAGGTTTTGAAGGTTTAATTCTTAGGATAATTAAAATAAGATAGGTGAATGGTTCAGTAATAATATTACTGAAAAGATGGTAATTGATAAAACCACAATAACTTGTAGGGGTACTTTCTCAACTCTTCATGATATTTAGGAGAATAATCTCCACACATATTAAGGATATCCTTCATGTGTAAGGAAGGAAAAGAGAGACTTTTGCAAAAGACATTCTAGAGCAGAAGACAGAATAATTGAATTTCACAGTTACACCTTAACATCCATCTAGTCCAAATTTACACCACAATGAACTCCCAGTAATCTTAATCTTCAAGTAGTCATCATCCAGTATACTCTCTGAGAAAGACAAAGAAAGAGAGACAGAGTCAGAAACAGACAGACAGAGACAGAGACAAAGAAAAAGAAAGAGAGACAGACAGAAAGGAGAAAAACTGAGGCAGCCAACCATTTTTGGACTGTACTATTTATTTATTTTTCTTATAGAAAATGTAAATTTGAGTTATCCTTTCTTCCCCAGCACATTCTCATCATTCTTTGTCCTATGCTCTGGAATCAAATGAAGCAATTCTAATTCCTTTTCTAGATAAAGACCTTGCAATATTTAAATAAAATTATCTCGATTACCCCCACACCAGCTCCAAGTTTTCCTTTCTATGGTCTAAATATAGTTTTATTCAATGAATTATCATATGCCATCAACTTTGAAGGGTTTTCAAGGGGATTCATCATTTTCTAGTTTATTGATAACCTTCCTAAACTGTGTCAGCAAAAATTGAACATGATACCTAAGATGTGGCCTAGAATAAATGGAGTAGAGCAAGGAACTATTGCCTCTTTATTCCTGGTAACTAAATCTCTTTTGATACAAAGAGTACATCAGTTTTCTTGGGTACCCTTTCATGGCTTTTAATTCAAATGGAAGTTTTAGTTTGCTAAACCCCCAAATATTCTTCCTTCTTAACCATATCTTAATCCATTTTGTATTTGTAAAGTCAATTAAATTTCATATTCTTAGATTTTGTCTAATGATCTAACATGAAAATTTCTTAGGCCCTGACTCTCTCATCCAATATATTAGTTAAGCATTTCAGAATTGTCACTTCTGCAAATTTGACAATTATGCTATTTATGCCTGTAATGAATCTTTTATAGTTATCAAGTGGCACAAGGACAATCATAGACATCTTACCATTCCATTGAAAGTTCTAATGTAACCATCAATATCTGTTCTTCATCATGATAATTATTAATTTACAAAGGCATTCAATTATGTTATAGAAGAGAAGAGAAGGGAAACAAAAGAAAACAGACAAGCAAAGTAAAAAGAAAAGACAAGAAAACAAAACAAAAGAAGACTTATTGGTTATTAGTAATACTTCCTGAAAGTCATGCTGGTTCTTTGTTATTACTACTTCCGTTTCTTGACTTTAATTACTCAAACCTTAAATAAAATATCCTAGGATTTTTCCAGGAGTGAAAGACAATATTACTAGTTCACAGCCTGTAGATGGTTTTACTTTCCCTTAAAAAATTCAAGAGAATACCCTCCCAATCCTTTAATTTTTTCCACAATCTTTCAAATATCACTAGTAATGGTAGCAATAAATGTCACCATTTTTTTCATAACCTGAGGCTATAGTATATCAGTTTCAGATATTCATCAAGGGTAATTTTATTTCTTTTGTCTATTTCCTTTTGTCTCATTCTCTTTTCAGTCTGCCCATCCCTTTTGTTGTCCTTATTTGGAACATACTTGTGTTGCTCCTCAAGTATCCACTGTTAGAATGTAAGTTGAATGTAACTTGAAGGTAGGTATTTTCTTGCCTTTGTATTTGTATTCCTAGCTCTTGTCACAATACTTGTTACATAGGAAATGTTTATTAGCTACTTTTACATTCATTTCTTATTTGCAATTTGTTATAAACTCCCTACTGCATACTTCCCTTCTATCTTTTGGAATCCATAGTCCATTCTCCTTTTAAGGGGAAAAAAATGAAAAGAAGTATTAAGGAGAGCTGCCTTTTCTCTGTTGGCAGTTATCAACTCATCAAGACTAGACGAGAGTCCTAACCACTTCTTAGAACAACCTATTTTTCCTTCACTTAGAAAAAAACACACCACAAAAACCTCTTTTTGAAGTCTTTGGCTTTCCTCACTGGTCTCAGGTCTTTCCGACCCATAGGATCCAGGACGCTATTCATACATTACAATGATCTGAGAAAGAAAAGGACATAATAGTAAAAAAAAAAGTAGAAGAATATTCAACAGAGCACAGTGTCATAGAAACTAAGGAAGAGGAGAGAATCCTGGAATACTTATAAAGGTCAACAAAGGGTATCTAGATCACAAATGGGAAAAGTCATAAAAAATAATTACAGAGGACCAAAAACTCATCTGAGATGAAAGATTGTCATGAACTTTGGAGGGATTAGTTTCAGGTAAGTGGTAAAACACAAAACAAATTAAAAAAAGCAAATAGTTTGGCAATTATTTGGAGGTTAAAAAATGGAAACAATGATCACAGACAGTACTGTCTTGTAATTGTGATGTGAAAGGAAGAAGAGACATAGAGTGAGAGCTTGAGGGATATCATTGTCACAAAGAGGAGACCTGAGCATATTTGTAAGTTGTTGGGAATTATAGTGAATGAAGATGTACTGAAAATGAGAGAAAGTGAAATGCTAAATGAGGAAAAAGTCCCCAACGTAAATGAGAAAAGGAGGTCATTATCTCTAATCCATGCTTTTTTCTGGCACTAGAGAGGAATGTTTCTAGAATAATGAATTTGGGAAGGACAGGAGGAAGAATTACAGGGTTCTTTAGAGAGTAGTTATAGGATTTGGCTTCATCCAAATTAACCACTGGACAACTGTATTATCTAAGCATTTTCCTCAATGTCCAGAGATTCAACTAAAATATAAAATGCCATACTGGTCATCAAAGTTGAAGAAGGTCTCTCTTCAGATCAGAGAAGTACACTCTTCCTAATTTCCTAATTACTGTGGATATTGTATTCTCCCAGTCATCTAGACTAAGTATCATCCTCAAACCTTTTAACTCTCATAATGAATCAATTGTCAAACCCTTTTATATATTCATTCTTTACCATAACAATGCCACCACCTATGCATAGACTTCATCACCTCACATCTGGACTTTTGCAAAAATTTGCTGGTTAGTCTCCCTTCTTCAAGGCTCTTCTCACTTTAATCCACCTTTCACTCTGCTGTCAAATTGGTCTCCTAAAGCTCAAGTCTGACCTTGTCACCCACCCCCAACAATATTCAGTTAGCTCCAATGGCTTTCTATTACATATAGGATCAAATATAAAATCCTGTTTGGCTTTTAAAGGCTTTGATAGCCTAGCTCCTTTCTCCTTTTGTTAGTCATCTTATACATTTTCCTCTTCACAAACCTTGTAGAGGATTGACAGTGATCTCTTTGCTGCTGATCACACAAGATACATTCTCACGATTAATTGCATTTTCACTGGCCATCACCTATGTCTGGAACTCTCATCTTCCTTATCTCTGACTCCTAATTTCTCTGGCTTCCTTCCAGTCTCAGCCAAAGTTTCATAATCTGCAAGATGCCTTCCCCCTGTCCTCCTTAATCTTCCTTCTGAGTGTGGTAAAAAGTTTTTAAACAGTCAGTTAGTGAATATGGAAAGACGCCAGTTTTTTAAAGGACCACCATTTCGGGGAGGAGACCACGGCGACCGTGCATGGGCTACGCACGCCAGCCCTGCTGCTGAGCACTCCACTTCCGGGGTGTGAGCTTAAAAGGTAAGGAGAGAACAGAAGTGGGATCTCTTGCCTGCTCTCCTGGTCCGATAACTGGCACGACACACAGAGAGACACGGACTGGAGTTGGATGCGGCCCAGCTCGCTGTCAGCAGCACGTGCTTGACTCGGTCTCTCTCTCCCCCCAAAGGTGGCCTTGGGCTTTTGGTGAGTTTTATACAGAATATAGACTAAGCTTAGACTTAAGACTATTTGTTTTGTATTTCTACTTTCCTATCCCTCTAATCAACATCACCTGGTAACTATCACACAGTAAAATCTCTAACTAGAAAACCAGAAGCTTCTTCCATTTACTAGTCTGGGAGATAAATTAAGGGAAAGGTTAAAGAGGGGAGATTTATGATCTAATATCCAATTTTAAATCTCACATAAGACTACCCGAAATTTATTTTCTATGTATTTCATTGTTGATGATTGTATGTTTTCTCCTACATTAGACTATAAGCTCCTTAAGAGGAGAGGTTTTTTCCTTATTATTATTATTATTTATTAACTATTATTTGAATACTTAGTACCTGGCAAATAGTAGGAAATTAGGTTTTTGTTTGTTTGTTTGTTTGTTTTTGGGGGGGGGGGTCATGGGGGTTAAGTGACTTGCCCAGGGTCACACAGCTAGTAAGTGTCAAGTTTCTGAGGCTGGATTTGAACTCAGGTACTCCTGAATCCAGGCCAGTGCTTTATCTACTGTGCCACCTAGCTGCCCCTTGGTTTTGTTTTTGTTTTTTTTGGTAGGCAATTAGTAAAAGCTAATTCACTGACTGAAAATATCTGGGAGGAAAGGCAATTCCATATTAAGCATATAGTACAGAGAACATTGGACCAGAATTACATAAGTGTTTTTTTCTTGTTTTGGCTCTACCATAAAATAGCCATGTGACCTTGGACAAGTCACTTCACCTTTAAAAAATCCTTTCACTAATAGAGTTGAGTGGGTAGAGCCAAGATGACAGAAGAAAGGCTGTGACTCTCCCAGCTTTGGAAAACCTGTCCACATATCTCCAAAAATAATGTGATAAGACAACTCTTGTAGCAGCACAACCTACATAAGAATAGAATGTCTTTTCCAGCCAAAGACAGCTTAATTTGTTGACAGGGGTCACCTGCTGTTCAGGCTGTGAAAGGAGCACAACACACAAAGCAGGACCAGCCTCCAGCAGGCAGTGCCTCCAATCAAAGCCTCAGAATCTTCAGCTGATTCTTCTGAACCTCATCTCACAGACTGGTGAGGGGGTCCAGCAGGTGAGGGGAATAGCTGTGGTCTCTGTTGGAAATGGGGCAGGGCTCCCACATTCTGAATGAGTCAGCAAAGTTGAAAGATAGCCACCCAGTGGGGGAGGGGCAAAGGCATGCCAAGCTTCTTACCACAGAAAATCAGATTTCAATCAGACTTCTGTTTCCAGGTCAAAGAGAAAGCAGGCTGTGGTTACTCACAGCCTAGACAGGCTGAGAAAAAGCCCAATCACCCCCTGGGCCAAGCTGTAGCTTGGAACAGAGTGTCCTGGAAGAAAAGCTATACCTTAAAAAGGCATTAAAAATCAAGAAAAAGGGAATCAAGATGAGTAAGCAGAAAAAAATAGCAGACTATCGAAAGCTGCTTTGGTGGCAAGACCAGAATATACCCTCAGAAGAAGATAATAACAATGTTAAAGCTCCTGCTTCCAAAGTTTCCAAAAAATATGAATTAGTCTCAGGCCATGGAAGCACTCAAAAGCGACTTTGAAGAGAAATCAGGAGAGATAGAAGGAAGATTTAGAGAGGTGGAGGAAAGAATATAAAGAGAAATGAGATCAATGCAGGAGAATCATGAGAAAAAAGTCACCAGCCAAATGGAAAAGGAGATAAAAAAGCTCTTTGAAGAAAAAATTGCCTAAGAATTGGGATTGAACAAAAGGAAGGTAGTGATTTTAAGAGAAACCAAGACACAGTAATGCAAATCCAAATGAATAAAAAAAATAGAGGGCAATATGAAATATCTCCTTTGAAAACCACCCGACCTGGAAATTAGATCCAGGAGAGATAATTTGAAAATCACTGGACTACCTGTAAACCATGACCAAAATAAGAGCTTAGACACCATCTTCCAAGAGATTGTTAGGGAAAATTGTCCTGATATTCTAGAAGAAGAGAGTAAAAAAGAAATTAAAAGAATCTATCAATCACCTCATGAAAGAGATCCCAAAAGGAAAACCTCCAGGAATGTTATAGCCAAATTCCAGAGATCCCAGGTTAAGGAGAAAATATTGCAATCAGGTAGAAAGAAGAAATTAAAATACTGTGGAACCACAGTCAGGATAACACAAGATCTAGCAGCTTTTACATTAAGGGACTAGAGGGCATAGAATATGATATTCCAGAGGGCATAGGAACTGGGACTAAAAGCCAAAATCACTTACCCAGCAAAACTGAATATAATCTTTCTGGGAAAAAATGGGACTGCAATGAAGAGAGGATTTTGAGGTATTCCTGATAAAAAGACCTGAAATGAATAGAAAATGTGACTTTCAAATACAAAACCCTAGAGAAGCATAAAAAGGCAAACAAGAAAAAAGAAATCATGAGTGATATTTAAAGAATAAACTGTTTAAATTCTTACATGAGAAGATAATACATCCAACTCATAAGAGCTTTCTCAGTATTAGGGCAGCTGAAAGGAATATACTTAGAGGGCACAGGTATAAATTTAATATGAAGGGATGATAGATGTTGTGATAAAATAATGGCACTTGGAAGACACCCAGGGGCCCCACATGATTGATTTAGTATTGTTTGAATTGGGGGAGAATGAGAAACTAAGTACCTACTTAAGGATGAGTGGATGGAGGCCACACCTGGATGTCCTGGAATGATGTGTTGGTATACTACAAAGGTCAGCAAGAAACTACTCTCAAGCAACCAGTTTGAAGTACCTTTTCTTTTGGGGAGGGAGAGAGAAACTAGGAAGTGGACACTTGCTCATAGAAGAACTCTTTTTTTGGTGAGGAGGAATGAGCATGGCAACAGATGGAGAATGAGGGAGACCCTCTTAGTTGTTCATACACCGACTTGGTGGTGAGAGATTTCACATGGGCTGTTAGGAAAGGAAAGTGCTTTCTTTCTCTCTGGCTATACCAAATTAGATATGAACTAGGATTTCCATGCTATAAGGAATCAATCTCTCTCTCTTCACTAACTTATAATATATATTTTAATAAATTTTTAAAAGCCTAAACTCTTGCTGAATTTATCAGTGATTTTAGCCAGCTTCCCCCCAAGACTGGGGGGCAGATTAGAACCCCACAATTTAGATTTTAAATAACACACAGTAAAGCATTTTTCCTTGTTTTTTGTAGGGAAGGCAGGGTGGGGTGGCTTATGTCTGGGGCTGGATTTGGGCTCAGGGTCTCCGGGGTCCAGGGCTGGTGCTTTGTCCACTGTGTCACCTAGCTGACGCATGATGACATCTTCAAAATAAAGTTAAGGAGGGGCAGCTAGGTGGCGCAGTGGATAGAGCACCGGCCCTGGAGTCAGGAGTACCTGAGTTCAAATCCAGCCTCAGACACTTAACACACACTTACTAGCTGTGTGACCCTGGGCAAGTCACTTAAACCCCAATTGCCTCACTAAAAAAAAAAAAAAAAAGTTAAGGGTAAGAGGAATGCACTGGAAGAAAAGGGAAGGGAGAAGTGGAAGGGTGTAAAGTAACACACATCAAAGAAACAAGAAAAAGCTTATGGAGTGGAAGGGAAAATGGGGAAGAAGCAGTGGAGTGAGCCTTACTTTCATCAGGATTGGCTCAAAGACAGAATAACATAAACACTCAAGTGGGTGTAGTAATATATTTTGCCCTGAGGGAATGTGGGAGGGTAAAGGGAAAAGGGGGGGAGAGATGAAGAAAAGGAGGGCCGAGGGGGGGCAATAAAAAGCAAAACACTTTTGAGGAGGGATAGGGTGAAAGAAGATAGAAAATAGAGTAAATATCAAGGGGAGGGAATAGGATTAAGGGTAATACAGTTAGCAATAGTAACTGTGAAAGAAATGATGAGCAGGATGCTATCAGAAGGATGTTTCAAAAATATAAACCATCAACAGAGGAAGAACTGATGGTATTTGAATACAGACTGAAGTATAATTTTATTTGTTACTTCTTCTTGCTAAAGTTAATGTGTCTATTTTGTTTCACAACTTGAGTAATGTGAAGATGCTTGGCATAATTGTACATGTGTGACTTATATTGACTTGCTTGATTCCATAAAGAGAGTTGAGGAGGGAGGCAGGAAGAAAATTTAGAACTCAGAGTTTAAAAAAAAATCAATGTTAAGAAATGATGAGCAGGTGGATTTCAGAGAAACCTGGAAGGACTTACATGAATTGATGCTGAATGAGATGAGCAGAACCCGCAGAGCATTGTATATACTATCAACAACATTGTTTGTTGATCAACTGTGATAGACTTGACTCTTCTCAGCAACACACTGGTCCGTGATAGTTTCAAAGGACTCATGATGGAAAATGTTCTTCAACTCCAAAAAATAAAAAATAAAAAAAAGAACTGTGGAATCTAGAAGCATATTGCACCATACTATAAAAAAATAAATCCTTTCACCTCTTTTTGGACTTAGTCTCCTTATCTGTTCAATGATGAGGTTTGAAAAGATGAACCATAAGTCCCTTAGAGTGGCAAAAGTCTATTATTGTCAACATTACCTTGCTTCTTTTAAGATTTTCAAGTTCATCACAAAGGTCATTTTAATAATTATTTATAATAGATTGGCATAAATAGCAAATGTTTTAGAGGCCATATTCTTTTTCTTTTCATCCACATGCATCCATTCAATATCTTGTTTTTAGGTAATCCTATTTTGTACTCCCAAATAGCACACTGATCCATTTCTTCCAGTTATAATGCTAGAATATATAATTACAAATATTGAAAAAGGAATAAAGTTCTGAACACCACAGTATATTTATTTTAATTGCTCCTGTTTGTCTCATTTCAGGGATTATAGTGCTTAAAAGTTCACATTCAATCTTTCTTCATTTGCTCTGCTGAGGTCTGAGAGGTCAGGTTTGATTTGCACTTGCCATTGGCGAAATTCTTTCTAGGTCTCATTTTAACAGATTTGTTCTTTGTAATTTATTCCTGCTTTGTTATGTTTAATCTGTCTGGCCCTGTGCTAATTTAATGGCCTTATATTGAGTAACCTTGCTTTGTCAGAGTCAATTTCAAAGATATTGAATTTGCTTCACCAAATATACATGTGGTACAGTATTGTTTACATAAAACTCAATTTTATGATGTAGATTTCCTGATTTTATTCCTCTGGCTCTGTTTTTTTTTTCCTTGAGTTCAACAGGCAACACTTCTATTGAAAATCCAATCAGAGAATTAGAAGCAGCAACTACAAATAACTCTGAGAAGTGACCATGGGGACCACAATACATAGAAAGCCTTTTTATTATTTTTATTGAATTCACTAACACTAACTGGCAACTAATTTCCAACCAAACATGTGAAAACTAGCTCTATAGTTGAACAAATACTTTAGTACTTTTTGACTAAAATGAATAGTTCCAGTTTATCCAATACAGTTAAATTATTTTTAAAAAGAATAATATTTAGGGTATTCTATATGGTCCCATGAATACTACCTGTGATAAAATAATTATTAATAGAGTTCAGTTTCTCAGTCCTTTCTCCTCCCCATTCCAGAATATCTACTTGTCCTTGATCTGGGACAAACCCAAGGGAACAAAGAAACAGGGATAAATTCTTTTGTTTAGCTCAGTGAAACACTGATGGGGTTATATTATAGGATTTGGTCTTAAGCAATTTAAATGAGGGTCTTTTGCATTCTTTTCTTGATGTCATCTCTAAAATTCATTTTAATGTAGACCAACCTCAAATCATGTCAACCAATGGAATTGAATGATATTAACCAATTAGCTTTGGTCAATATATAATGAGCCACCTCTATCAAAAGAGAATTAAAAACCCTTGGAAGGAACCATGAGAGTCTTTCTTTTTGGAGTTTTAGAGGTCTTCTGGATCTTTTAGGAATTTGAAGCTCTCTTAGTTCTCTTTGAGAGATGTTTCCCAGAAAGACAGTATTGATCTTGGGAGGCTTTTCTCTTGTTTGCACTAACTGGCATGCTGAAGTTCTCTCCCTCCTTTCTCTTCCATGTGGCCTGAGACCATGAGAAGTTGGGGAGACATATTGTCAACCCTTTACTGGTATAATATTAATAAAATAATAATATGCTTACTCCAAACTGTTGTCTATAGCAATAGCAATAGTGATTATTTTCAAAAAAACACATATACACACAGCTTCATGGATTTAAAAACGTCATTTCTTTAAACATACAACTTATAATTCTTTGTCCCAACTGGGGATTATTTATTTTATGAATACAAATTATAGAACTCCTAAAGGGGAAAAAAACTTAGTTAATAAAACAGGATAGCAAAATAAATAATTTTAAAAATTTCTGCCTCTCATAATCCCTACCATATGTGGAACTACACATACTTTACCATATATTCTTCCATTCATAGCTTAGAGGTTCATATTCTGGAAATAACACTTCTGTGTCTCTGAAGATGTCACTTGCTTATTTTATCACAAAGCCCTTCTATATTTCTGAGGAACATAACACCTCTTTTGTGAGCAAATACTAGAGTGATACCCAGTCAATATAGTAAATAGTATATCAATTTTCTTATTTCACTTTCCCAGGCCCACTTAATCTTTTGTTTGGGGTGAATAAATTGCTTTTATTTCCCAGAATGCCCTTGATTACTAGCAACAAGATTATACATATTACCCAGGAACTTCACTCTATAACATGAGAAAAGCAATATAAAACTGGGAGCTTTTGTGCTGATTCCTGTAGCTACACTGAAATTGCTTCTTTTTCTAAATTAATTGGTAGATATATAATAATAATTATATATATATACATAGACATGCAAAAACATACTTATATATGTGTGTTTGTGTATGCATATGTATATTTGTGTGTATATATACACATATATACATGTATACACTTGTATGCATTCATATTAAAAACCTACATACATATAAACATTCATATTCAGAAACACAACTGTATGTACACCTCATGTGTATTCATGTGTAATGTGTTTGTGTATCATATATTTGTATGTGTATAAGTCTTTGACAAGTACTGAAGGATTGAGGCAACTAGTTGGCATAACAGAATGTTGGGCCTAGGGTCAGGAAGACTTGTGTTTAAATCCAGTCTCAGACATTTGCTAGCTTTGTGACCCTGGGGAAGTTACTTAACTTTATTTTGCCTCAGTTTTCTTATTTGTAAAATGAGCTGGAAAAGGAAATGGCAAACTATTTCAGTATGTTTTCCAAGAAAGTACCAAATGGGATTATGGAAAGTTAGGCATGACTGAAACAACTGAAAAACAAGGACAACAATGAAGGCAGGAAATGAACTTGGCCCTGAACTGAAAGGAAGAAAGTGGCAGAGAAGTCTATGGTGCTACGCGAAAACTCAAAGGATTTTACCAAGATTTTGTTGTTTTCATGTCAATTGTGTCACTAGAATGATTTTAGTCCTAATTATTACTGAATGTCTATGCAAACCATTATTCAAGTCTTGTATTTATATACTGCAGATCCATGCATTTTTCTATTTACAATCCCATTAGTGACTATGATTTTCTATATTTACCAGCAATTTGACTTCTATGTGCCATCTATCCTCTCCTTCAAAGGTTATATCCATATTTAATTTTGGTGATGCATAAATATTTCTCTAGTAGATATGTGATAGTTCCTATTGGCTATGTGTGAGTAAGCCAAAGGAGTTAAGGTAATGGTATTGTGCCATCTCTCACCATCCACCGTCCTAGCTCAGTCAGGACAATTTGTCCATCAACTTATTTTTCTATTCCAAAAGAGTGTTTTGGTGATACCCCAAATACATCATAGGAAAACACAGGATCTGCCTAGAAAATAAGCTGCTGGAGTTGTTGCATATAATTTCAATATCACTCTTTTCCTGGGGGTACTGTAGCAACCATATAATGGTGAACCATTGTGGTTACTGTTTTGCTAGGTATTATTGTCATTCTGTGGATCAGTACCTCCCCATAATGGAATCTTTCTTTGGTGCTGAATTATGCATGCCACTCTGCACAATGCTGTTATTTATGGGGATGGAGTTAAAAGAATGACATCTAATAACTTGAGGACCACACTGGTAGAGAAGTATTCCTCAGAGTGCCTGGAGGCAATGGTTCCAGATTCTCTAATCAGAATTCAGTGCTATCAAATTGATTTGCGTTTCCCCTTGAGCCTTCCTCTCCTTTGCCCCCTGCCTCAGGCCAGACTGCCTCTCATTTTAATTTAGTTATAACATTGTTCTGCCCCATTAATTTAGATACTTCCTAACAATGGCATAAATATTATGTTTGAGTTCACATTGCCAACTGAGGGAGCTCTCAGCACAGAAAGTAATGCAGAGCATTTCAATTTACATACAATTTAAATTAGAGTAAGGATATTAAATGGGCCAAGTTCCTTCCTTCAATTTTTCTTTCTTCCTACCTGGGCTTAACTTTTTGTTTTAAATGCCATTGTTTGCCATGTTATTGATACATAAACTGCAAGATTTATTTAGAGGAATTCACCAAGATTCTAAACCACTGGTTGTTCTAAACTTCCTTTTGGAGTTTATAGATGTGAATTAAAGGTAACTTTTCATTTTCTGAGCGCTAATCTTTGGTGAGAAGTTATCCTTGAAACTAATGGAGGATTTTTCTTTTAAGTAAGAACCACATATAATTATTGAAGCATAATTACATTCCTTATACCAATTCTAAGGCCTAAGATCTTTTTTCGGGCAACTAAGATTGGACAGGACTAAAACAAAGCGTTATAGAGAAAAAAGCCACAGGCTGGAGATGTGAGATCTAGGGCCATCTCTGACCCTCAGAAGCTTAACTTTTCTCAGACTTAATTTCTTCATTTGTAAAAATGAAGTCAGACTTTCCTAGATATGAAAGTTCTTTACAATATAAAGAACCATGTAAATACAAAGTATCACTATCACAAATGTTAATATTTCTTAAAGTCCTAATTATCTCCTCCTGAATTTCATGTTTTTAATAAAGTATTTTATTTATTTTTTCCCATTACATGTAAAGATAGTTCTCAACTTTTGTTTATACAAGCTTTCCAATTTCAGATTTTTTTCTCCCACCCTCCCCCCTATCCTAGACAGCAGATAATCTGATATAGGTTATACACACACACACACACACACACACACACATATAATAACACTAAACATATTTCTGCATTAGTCATGTTGTAAGAGAAAAATCAGAGGAATGAGGAAAAACCTCAAAATAGAAAAACAACAGCACCAAAAACAAAAGAAATAGTATGGTTCATTCAGCATCTATACTCCATAGTTTTTTTTTTTTTTTTCCTGGATTTGGAGATCCTCTACCATCATGAGTTCCCTGGAACTCTTCTGTACCATTGCATTGGTGAGAAGAATATAGTCCATCACAGTAGATCAACACACAATGTTGATGATACTGTGTACAATGTTATTCTGGTTCTGCTCATCTCACTCATCATCAGCCCATTCAAGACCCTCCATGTTTCTCTGAACTCCTCCTGCTCATCATTTCTTACAGCACAATAGTATTCCATCACATTCATACATAGCACAACTTGTCCAGCCATTCCCCAATTGATGGGCATCCCCTCAACTTCCAATTCCTTGCCACCATATAAAGAACAGTTATAATTATTGTTGTACATGTGGGTCCTTTTCCCCTTTCCAAGATCTCTTTGGGGAAAAGACCCAAAAGTGGTATTGCTGGGCCAAAGGGTATGCACAGCCTTATAGCCCTTTGGGCATAATTCCAAATTGCTCTCCAGAATGGTTGGATCAGTTCACAGCTCCACCAACAATGCATTAGAGTTCCAATTTTTCCACAACTTCTCCAACATTTATTATTTTCCTTTTTTGTCATTTTAGCCAATCTGATAGGTGTCAGGTGGTACATCAGAGTTGTTTTAATTTGCATCTCTCTAATCATTAGAGATTTAGAGCATTTTTTCATATGGGAATAGATAGCTTTGGTTTCTTCATCAGAAAACTGCCTGTTCATAGTCTTTGACCATTTCTCAATTGGGGAATGACTTGGACTCTTATAAATTTGATCTAGTTCCTTGTACATTTTAGAAATGAGGCCTTTATCAGAAGTACTGGCCATAAAAATTGTTTCCCAGCTTTCTGCCTCCCTTCTAATTTTGGATGCATTGCTTCTGTTTGTACAAAAATTTCTGAATTTCATATTAAACACAGACATACAAAGCACAAAAAAGTAGTTTTATTCTGCTTATAGAAAATTCAAGTGAAAGGGGTCTCAGAGTTCTGATTCATTTCCCTCATTTTTTTTAACATAAGAACACACAGCAGAAATAAGTTTACCAAGGTCGTGAAGTCACTGACAGACCTGAGACTAGAAATCAAGTCTCCTGGCTCCCTGGTCTGATTCTTTCCACCCTATGCTACTGCTACCTTCTCAAAAGTTGATTTCATTTTTAATATTCCAGGATGGAATGTGACTTTGCTTAAATACAGTCATAAGTATTCTCCCTTCTTTATCCCATTTCCATTTATTTGTATCCATTTTGATTTTTCTTTCCTCTTTGTTCCCATTCTAAATTTATTTGTTACAGCTTCCAAACTTTCTACCCACAAACAATTGTCAAAATGTCCTAATTTACTCAAACTAATGTTTCATGTTTGCATATGCTTAAATGCCTAGATTTAAAAAAAAAATTGCTGGGGCACTGAGGGTAAAGTGACTTGTCCAGGGTCACACAGCTAGTAAGTGTCAAGTGTCTGAAGTCTGATTTGAACTTAGGTTCTCCTGAATCCAGGATGGGTGCTTTATCCACTGTGCCACCTAGCTGGCCCTTAATGCCTGGATTTTAAAAAACAAACAAACCAACAAACAATTACCTCCCTTCCTTTTGCATCCTTTTCATCCTAATTATGGCCAACTGCAAACTAATTAACCTTTCTAGATGTCTTCCTTTCCATTAGAGTGTCTGCCTTGCAGTCAAGGCAGTAGGACTACAGCAGCTGCAAGTACTGATAGGAAAGTATATTGATTTATCTGGCCCCTTGTTCTCAAATGGCATTTGTCTCACTGTAGCCTTGCCAAGTAGAGATAACAAAAATAATCAGGAGCAAAGTTTTTGTGATGTAGAAAGAGGAAGTGACCTCTTGAATTCAACTCACCTCTAGTTGAGATGCAGAGTAAATTCTATACATTAACAAATGCAAACTCTTTCCAGTGAAGATTTAATCACCTTAGTTCTGTTTAACAAAATCAACTATTATCAGGCACTTTGATACAAATAAGACAACATGCCAGGCAGTATGAAGCAAAAAGAGAGGTCTTGCCCTTAAAGAACATACAGTCTAATACTTTCCTAGTCATGGGCTAGCAATAAAGATGATAATAAACTTGTTCAAGTCAAAAAAATAAAAAGAATATACGGTCTAGAAGAGATGAACTCCACATGTGTGCGCGCACACATGCACACACACACACACACACACACACAAAATCTCAACTATTGTAATATAATATAGAATATCATGAGTATATCAGGGAGTATAACCATACCTATTGGCATGGGAAATGAGGGGGAATGTAAGGAGGAAATCAGGGAAAATTTCATAGAGGAAGTAATATCTAGTTTGATCCTTGAAGAATGAATAGGACTTTAACAGATGGAGAGCTTTCCTCCAATATCTTCAAGTATAGGTGTTTATAAGAGCAAATATAGAAATAAGAAATGGCAGAATATCTTCAGGAAATAAGGAACAACCATCAAACATTTATTTGACACACTGTATGCTGTACCATGTTATTCATTACAGAAGATGCCAAATACTATGACATGGCACATATCTTTATGGCCCATATTATCTCCCTGAATAGATTATATATATATATATATATATATATATATATATATATATATATATATATATATATATATATATACACACACACACACACACACACATAAAAACACAACTGAAAATATTATTCACCAAATGGTCATTGAGGAGGTAGTTGGGTATTGCAGAAAGAACAACAGATTTAGACGATTTTGGTTTTGTTTGTTTGTTTGTTTTTATTAAGTGAAGTAATTGGGGTTAAGTGACTTGCCCAGGGTCACACAGCTAGTAAGTGTTAAGTGTCTGAGGCCTGATCTGAACTCAGTTACTCCTGACTCCAGGGCCTGTGCTCCATGCACTGCACCACCTAGCTGCCCCAGAAGATTTTGGTTTTAATGCAAACTGTTATTTACTACTTTGGGCAAGCTATTTCTTTTTGGGCAATGGTTTTCTAGTCTGCAAAATGGGAGGACAGGACTATGTGAATTCTAAGGTGGTTCACAGTTCAAAATTCTGTGAGATCTTCCTTTGAACTCTATGAGTGGCTAATGAATGGGATAGACATTAAGTACTTGGGGGACATAGCTTAAGACACTGGACAATTCATAGTATGCAAGAGTGCACTGAGCAGAAGGTCTGGTAACAAAATGGGATTTTTTTTAATGTAGAGTAAGGAGGAGGGAGGAGAAAACTCTACCTATTTCAGTTTAATAACAGGGATTTCTTTAAATATCAGTCTCCTGTATATATGTAAAATCATAAAGATTTATATATATTTGATTTACACTGCACTGTTAAAAAATGAAGTTCTGGTATCAAACAAGGAATTTTTAATACACACTCCCTAACTCTTCAATTCCTGACCCTACTGAGTGTCAATCGAATTTTATCCTCACAAGTAAGAGCATTTTCCCTTAATTGGAAGGGAACTGATAAAGTTGACCAGTCAGGGCTTTAAAACTGACCCATGTCTGAGATGGGCTGTGAAGGAAATTGCTGCCAATGTGAAAAAAAAATTGAGAATAAGAATAGGAAAGAAATATCCATTCATACTCTCTAGGGCTCTATTGCAGAGACAGAAGGAAGAATGTCTAGTGAGAGAGAGACTATGTTTGTTTTAATTTGTTTTCTTTGGCATTCTATTTCCTGAGGTGCATTTGTCCTCCTGTGATATCTTGAGAAACTTAGAGCTAATACTAGGTTATGTCACAGTTTATCAGTGAAAAGTAGATGTTAACTAATTTATGTGATGAAGCAATCTTCTTATAAAACATTAGCTAGAAAATTGATTTGTATTTTATTTTCTTTATCAGTTCCCCATGTCTTAAATAAGATCAAATCTTACACTTGTACTATGCCACACCTATAGCTAAACCTAAAACTAAAAAGTGAGGCAAAGTGAGGTATGGGACATCTTCCAAAATCATTACTGTCAACTAAAAGAAATCGTGGTTCAGTAAATATAAAATACTTTTAAAATAAAAAAGCAGATGTTTAATGAATTTTTTATAAGGAAAATAGAGGCTTGTTTATATAGCATACTGTAATACTTTAAAATTGGGATTCTTAACCTATGTGGATGGTGCACATAGATAATGTTCATAAATTTTAAGAACTTACATGGAAAAAATGCATCTTTATTTTCAATAGCCACTAAGTAAAATTTAATATTTTGTTTTGTTGTTTAAAATTTTTAGGAGGTGTTCATAGGCTTCATCAGACCACCAAAAGGATCCATGACACACAGAAAAACAAAGATCTGACTTCACTGATCTCTCCATAAATTCATAAATTTACATTGATGTTCAATGCCTCAGTAGACAAATTTCCTGAAATGATATAGTCATTAAAAACAAGTAAAAATGAGATGGATTGGACATTTTCCTGTTTTTGAACCTCTTCAGATTTAGCTAAGCTAATCCTTGCACAAGAGTTAATTCCTGGGCAGCTAGATGGTGCAGTGGATAAAGCACCGGCCCTGGAGTCAGGAGTACCTGAGTTCAAATCCGGCCTCAGACACTTAACACTTACTAGCTGTGTGACCCTGGGCAAGTCATGTGACCCTGGGCAAGTCACTTAACCCCAATTGCCTCACTAAAAAAAAAAAAAAAAAAGAGTTAATTCCCAGAGCTGTTCTAGAGCTGTTTCAGCTGAGTGAGATCTGACACAGTTTGCACTGACAGAACCATCAAAAAAAATCTAAATTTACCTTCACATTAAGATGGGACTATCAGGACATTGAGAGTAAAGATTGTTTTACCTTTTTATATCTCCAAAACCTAGAATAGGCAGAAGAACATATAAGGTGCTTAATAAATGCTTTTTTAATTATCAGATGAATTTAATGGTAGATTTATATATTATATGCAATTAATTTAAATATATACCATTTATGCACATTTTATATTTGTCAATCAAATGGGATTGAGTTGGAAAGACAAGCTCTGTAGAATAATTTAGTTCTTCTACAACATTTTTCTTTAACCTTGGTAGCTGCTGTGATATAAACAGTAGTACCTGATTAGGCTAGCTGACAATTTTACTTAAGACACATATGACTTAGTAATGAAGCAATATACAAATTAATAGAATCACTAATATTTTGTTATAAAATGCATATACTTACTTAGATCTGTAAAAAATATTAACTATAACTAATCTAATCTGAAAATTATACAACTGGACTTATATGAAAAATTATAACTTTAGAAAAATCATAATTGGGCTGTAAATCCTGCTGCGGTTGCCATTCATATGTAAAAATATTTTAACTGACTAGCTGGGCCTAATTTGCCTGGGGGCCCTAATCTGGGGACCTTTGATGGGCAGGCCATCTGACTGCTCTTAATTTCCAAAGCCAATCTGTTAGGGCCTTTTAAAAATTTCTCCACACTTGTTCCCTCCCAAATTGATAAGCAAATGATTAAGAAGCCTCTTAATTAAATGACCAAAGCAGAATTTATTTATAAAAATCAATGTAAATGATAAGGGTTAAGAAATGCAAATTATATAACCTGTCTGCTTTTAATATAATAAGGGCCTTTGCTGCCTCTTGCCTTAGGGTATGCTCCAACTTTCTCCAACTTTCACTCTTTTTCTCCTTCACTCCAGCTTCCCTGCTTCACTTTCACTGCTCAGGTCTTTTCTTCTTTTCAAGCCCCTTTCACTTTGTTGACCCCCCTGCGTCTAACTTTCCTCTCTGTACTGCCGCACTGAACCCCTGCATGCCTCTCTCTCACAGACCTCCTTGCATTCTCTTAGTCTTCTGGCATCCTCCAGCATCCTTGCTCTTAGCTTTTTCTCTGTCCCCTTTCCTTGTGTAGCCTCAGTCTCCTTAGTGTCCTTGTAGCATCCCTCTTTCTCTCCGTTCTTCCCTTACTGTATTCTTAATCTTCCAGCCTCCTTTCTTCACTGTCTTCTCCCCTGTATATATGTTCCTTCTTTCCCCTCAAACCTTGGACACATACCAAGTTGATCTGCTGGCCCTGTTAGCGCTGTGCCTAGTGGGGCTCCAGGGGCCTGTGCCCCGTGCTGCGTGCCTGGGACCTTCACATGGGCTATGCTAGGGCCTGGCAAGACAAGCCTGGGATCTCTGGGGAAGCCCCCCCCCCCCCGACAGGGCATAGGGCGCTGGGGCATTTTTCCCCCAGCTGTCTAACCTAGGGCTTTTTGGCTCAGCTGAAGCAGAAGGGGAAGAGCACTAGCCCCTCTTACACAGAAAAAAAACCTGAGGGCCTAAGGCTTTTTAATCTCAGCCCAAAGGCAGGGTCCCCAAATCAAAATAAATTCCCACAGATCTCATAAGAATTAACTTTTTTTTTTTTTTTTTTGCTTATAATCTATGAAATAATCCAGTTTCACCAGGGGTTGAAGCAAAAACTTCTAAGCAAAAATGACCATTGTGATTAACTTAACTCTTATCTTCTATGTCCCCTTGCAAGCTTTACTTCATTATGTTTCTTTTCTCCTTTAGAGTATTCCAGACCATTTTTTTTTACTGCTTTGACAATTCTAATTTCAGTATTGCAATATAGTTTACAAATAGTTATCTTTTATACTTCTATGATATTTATTGTAAGCATTATATCTCCCAACAAGCTCCTAGTTTCCCCTAATTTAACCCAAAACAATCTACTTTACTACTGAGCATCCCAATCCACCTTATTTTAAAAGGCATATACTTAGTACAATTATATCTCTTCTTGCTACCCCTAAATCACCCAGGGTAAGTTTTAACAACAGAGTTTTGTAAAGGGGCTATACCAGACACCACACACACACACACACACACACACACACACACACACACACACACACACACACACACATTTATAAAATATTACATGTGCCCTTTATTCTATAATATTTATTCTGTCTCTGTCTCTTTCTCTGTGTGTGTCTATGTCTGACTCTCTGTCTCTGTCCCTTTCTTTCTCTCTCTGTGTCTCTCTCTCTGTCTCTGTCTCTGTGTCTCTCACTATGCCTTTCTGTCTCTCTGTCTCTATCTCTGTCTCTCAATTTATTAGAAAGATTATATTTATACTATACTGTACTGTCATGTCCTGCCCCATCCCATCCCATCACAAACAAAACCAACAGGACTAGATTAGCCTACACATGTATAATACATATGCTTTCTGTCAGTCTATATATATGTGTATGAATCTGTACGTAGGTCTCTCTCTCTCTCTCTTTCTCTCTCTATGTGTATGTGTGTGTTTCATATATGCATGTATACATGTGAAAAATCCTGACCCCTTCTAGAATTTTGTAGTTAAAATTGACACAAAGATGCATTAAAAAGTCATAACAAACATGTAACATCACACCCTAGAATTTCCACAAGATAGTGAAGGAAAGTCTATTACATACTTACTAATTAGATAACTCCTGAAGTTATCAAGGTCTTAAAGACATTATATAGGACTTCTGGGGCATTCTAGATATCGATTTCACAAAATGGGGTAGTGATGGGTGTAAGTTTCGGGTGACTACTTTTTTCAGGGAATAGTAATAGGTATTATCCAAACACAGTTCTCACTTTTTATTTTTATTTTTATTTAAAAAAATATATATTTGAAACTCAATGATTTTTTTTTGATGGGCAATGAAGGTTAAGTGACTTGCCCAAGGTCACACAGGTAGTAAGTATTAAGTGTCTGAGGCTGGATTTGAACTCAGGTCCTCCTGAATCCAGGGCCAGTGCCTTGTCCACTGATCCACCTAGCTGCCTCCTCACTTTTTCTTTTTCTTTTTTATCTTTTTGTTCTCTCTCTCTCTCTCTCTTTCTCTCTCTCTCTCTCTCTCTCTCCTCTCTCTCCCTTTCTCTCTTTCTGACTCTTTTATGCCTATCTATAGGCTATGTCTCATCATTACTTGTTAAACACACTGGTCATAGAATTCCCTAACAGAATAGCTACAGGGAGCCCTTAACTCCTATCCAGCCTGCTCCCATCTTGATTTCCCTTTCCTCACAATAATGTCCTCTTTCCTTTTCTTTCCAAATTCTGGTTTGGTGCTGATTTCTATCTGGAACTTAAGGGAAAGATGCAAAAGTACTCGTTCTACTTTAAACCTTGGGATCAGCACCCTTTTAGTGATAATGATGGGCTCTAGGCCCATAAAACTTCCTGGCTCCAGGCTGGATATGGCTGCTCATGTAGCTTTGATGAACAGAACATTACCAACCAAATCTTCTAATAAGATACAAAAACATCAGATGTTACCATCTGCCCTGCCATTATTCCCTCTCACCCACTGTGTCAAATCATCTGCCCTGCTATGTACCCTAATTACTGGGCCTTCCCATCATCCACTTTGTATCTCAGCTCTCTTATATGTGTTGTCTTTCCTCAAGTAGAATGTTAGTTCCTTGAGAGGACTGATTCTAATCTTTTTTCTATTCATATCCTGAGGACAAGTAGTGTTTGGCATACAGTATAAGTGTTTTCAATTAGTTCATTCATTGTGATACCACTGTCATTGTCTTCTTTTTAATCCTATCCAATCAGAGTCTAACCTACGGGAACATTATGAGCATGAACTAATGAGATCTTTGAAAGGATCTGGGAAATATAGTTTTAAACAGAATATAGTTTCCTACCCCTCACATTAGATTCCTAATTTTTTCCATATTAAAAAAAAAACTGTGAGATTTTCTTTCAATAATATTAGGTTACCTCATTTTTTTGAGAAAGTGGTTGTTGGCAGGAAAAACATTTCAGTATTTTTTGAATCTGCTCTGTATGTTTGATTCATTCATTATTTAATCTCAGATATATTAAACACTTTCTATTTTCATAGACCTAGAATAATACTGTGAAAGGAGAAAGAAAAATATATATATAAAATATAATCCTTCATGTCAAGGAACTTACAGTCTAGTTACGGAGAGAAAATCTACTTGCTTATTCATTCATTCAACATTTCATATATACTTATTTTGTATCAAACACATTAAAATAGTGTTAACATAGTCATATAATGATTTACTGTTTATATTTACATCCATTATCTCATTTTATCTTTCAAAAATCCTATTAATAACATACACACTCAAGTGGGAATAGTACTATATCTTGCCTTTTGTGGGGCAGTGGGAGGAGAAGGGGATAAGGGGGGGAGGGATGGAGGAAGTGAGGGCAAATTGAAGGAGGGGCAATCAGAAGCAAAACACTTTTGAGGAGGGATAGGGTAAAAGGATAGAAAATAGCATAAATATCATGGGGAGCAAATAAGATAAAGGGAAACAGCAATAGTAAGTGGGAAAAAATTTGAAGCAGAGGCAAGATCAATGAAAGTTAATGAAGATGGTGGTGGTGGTGGTAGTGGTACTTTGCTGCGTGATTGTGAAGAAAATTCTTCGTCAGGTATAAGGTACTATATAAATGTTGGCTATTATTGTTGCAATTATCACCCTCATGGGTGTTTCATAAGGAAATCTCCCTTAAAAGTACTATATAGATGTAGTTTGCTATTAAAAAAAAGAGACATGAGAAGGATGCTATCAGAAAAACCTGGAAAGACTTACATGAGCTGATGCAAAGTGAAATGTACTGCATACAAAATAACAGCAATATTGTAAGATGATCTGCTACAAATGACTTTGATTTTCAGAAATGCAATGATCCAATACAACTCTAAAGGACTTAAGAAAAATGCAATTCATCTACAGAGAAAGAACTGATAGTACCTGAATACAGATGGAAGTATATTTTTGATGGTGTTAGTTCCTTTTTCTAAAGTTTTTTTTTTCTCTGCTATGTTTTGCATGACTGCACATGTATAATTGCTTGAGTTTTTAAGACAGGGAATAGGGAGCAAGGATGAGAATTTGGAACACAAAGTTTTAAAAATGGATGTTACAATTTGTTTTTACATGTAAGGTGGGGGAAATTCAAAAAGGAAAGAAAGAAAGAAAGAAAGAAAGAAAGAAAGGAAGGAAGGAAGGAAGGAAGGAAGAAAGGAAGGAAGGAAGAAAGAAAGGAAGAAAGGAAGAAAGGAAGGAAGGAAGGAAGGAAGGAAGGAAGGAAGGAAGGAAGGAAGGAAGGAAGGAAGGAAGGAAGGAAGGAAGGAAGGAAGGAAGGAAGGAAGGAAGGAAGGAAGGAAGAAAGGAAGAAAGGAAGAAAGGAAGAAAGGAAGAAAGGAAGAAAGGAAGAAAGGAAGAAAGGAAGAAAGGAAGAAAGGAAGAAAGGAAGAAAGAAAGAAAGAAAGAAAGAGAAAGAAAGAAAGCAAAAAAGAAAGAAAGAAAGAAAGAAAGAAAGAAAGAAAGAAAGAAAGAAAGAAAGAAAGAAAGAAAGAAAGAAAGAAAGAAAGAAAAAGATTGAGGCACTAAAAGGTAGTGAGGCTGGGAAACATGGCCAAATTGGGAATTTGTTTTGCATGGCTATATGTTGATAACAGGAGATATCTTTTTCTTTCTTTCTCAATGGGGCTGAGGGTTGGCAGGGAGATTTTTGCTGATTGTAAAAACAAAATAATTTTTAAAATAATTTGTGTCATATAGGTATTTTTGGGGGGCTGGGGCAATAGGGGTTAAGTGACTTGCCCAGGGTCACACAGCTAGTGTCAAGTGTCTGAGGCTGGATCTGTCTTCCTGAATCCAGGACCAGCACTTTAACCACTGTGCTATCTAGCTGCCCCCATATAGGTATTAATTTTGAAATTTTGATAAGATTTTCCAGTAAATCCAAAAAAGTCACTAAAACCCAAAAAGCCTAAAAGCCCTATTACTATTATTGCATATTATAAATTAGGAAACTGAGTTGACAAAGAATTTAACAATTTGCTGTCACACACTTAATAAAGTGACAAAATTCTGATTCAAAGATATATGCCTTATAACTCTAAAATAAATGTTTAACAATTTTATATAAAAAACCATTTAAGTCTCCAAAAAGAGGTATATAGGAAAGTTTTTGGCAACACCTTCAAGGGGAGAACTCTACCTTACTCCTGCAGTGGATACCTTCATCCCTCCCTCTCTCTCTTTTATGTGTTATATTCCCCCATTAGAATATTCAAATGTACTATTTGTGCCTGATTGGTGGTGGGACCTTCTGAGCTTATATAGGTCAGATCAGTCAAAGTTGAACACACTATATTTTGACCCCAACATAGTGATACCATTTTGTTCCTCGTTAAGTAGGAAAAATGATAAAAAAAAAATAAGCTCTTTAAGCAAAGGGAATGCATTTTTTCTGCTTTTATTTATATTCCCAGGATTTAGCACAGAACCTCAAATATACTAAGAACTTAATAAATGCTTACCAACTGACTGGGGAAACCTAGGGGGAAGAATATGCTATGAGGAAACTGAAACTAACTGAGCAACCAGCTTGGGACATGCTACTATTTAATTCATCTTCGTTCCTAAAGTCAATATTCCATATCCTAATTGCTTTCATTAATACCCTTCTTTTTATCCACTAGGTTATTTTACCTCTGAGAGCATGTGTAATCATGTTTATCCTGTGTTGTAATTGGCCTGCTGCACTCCCACTCCCACCTCTCACTTTTGTTTATCCTCCCAGTCACCTAAGTGGATTCTTGATTTCTTACTCTCAAACTCTAACCCATCCAATCTGTTGCCAAGTTCTGTCAATTTTACCTCTACATTCTCTCTCTTATATATCTCTTTGATACTGTTATCACCATGATATAGACCTCCGACTTTCATTCCTGGACTATTGACATGTACTTTGATTGGTCTCCTTTTTATAGTCTCTACCTCTTTCATTCCCATATTCCACTTAATCATCAGTGATCACCCTAAAGCAAGTTCTAACGTTTTACTCCATTCCTCCCATTCATTAAACTCCAATGGCTCTTTATTATGACAAGCATCAACAAAATATCTTGGTTTAAAGGGCTTCATAACCTGGCCCCTCCTATCTTTCAGTCTTTTGGATTTATTCTCCTCCACATACTGAGCAACTCAGTGACACTGGTGAGGATGATAAAGTCCATTATGGCCATGACCCAGCTATATCACATAATAAATAAGGATTTATTAAAGACTAAAGCAAAAGCTTCCATCAAATAAATATTTGATGAAAATTCTGAATGGTCAGTAGGCAAGGTGAAGAAATAACAAATAGACAGCTTCCCTTCAGTGATACCTCTCACTGTAAAGAAAATCTACTAATCCTCTCCTCGTGAGGTGTGTCCCCTTTGACAAATCTTGGGAGGAGATAGACAAAAATTTTACAGAATGATCAGGGTAGATAGTTTGTGATCTACACTATTAGAACAGTCAAATTAATGAGATCACAGAATCATTTGAGCATTAGATCCTTGACAAGAATAAAATCCTCTAGGTCTTAATTTGATTTATATATGTGACATGATTTTGAAATTTCTCTCTCTATCTTGCTCATCTCCCTTTCACCTCACTCCCACTTGTCAATGTCCTTTCTAGAATATGATATCCAAAACTGAAAATAATGTTCCAGAGTTGATCTGACCAGGGCAAAATATGGAGTAGAGGAACTATCCTCTCCCATATTCTGGATACTACAGTTCTCTCAGGAAATGTAGCCTCAGATTAGTATTATCAGCAAGACAGGAATTGGTGGTGGGGAGATGCCTCCAGTATGCTGAGAGCATCAGAGCTCACTCCCAGAAGGCTTATCGAGGATGAGAGAACTGAAACAGAGACACTGAGGTCCTGGTGAGTCTTTGAATAGAGCTTCTCAGAAACCTCAGGTCTGAGCACAAATATGCTAGAAGACTGGGTCAGTATTCAAAGTAATGAGGAATGTGAATATATGAAAACCTTTCTGTGGAAATAATTAAATGAAGCACTTAAATAATTGATATGACAGGCCAGCCAATCCCCTAATTTCTAAATTTCATCTGAGAAATCCAGAGCAGTCCCTTGAAAATCTGCTTCTAACACCTTAAAAATACCTGTTCATACAATCAGGGGTCGGAATTCTCTGGAGGTTGAAGATGCAGGGTCTTATCTAAAGGGGTGCAGGAAATAGGAGACAACACAAGCTAACATAGTAACATTCCATTTTATAGTAAATGTGAGCTCAAGATAAAATAAGTCAAGGGGGAGAAAAATCATAAAAAAGATTGTGCTATAGCCTTATGGACATATGAGGAGGGTTGAAGGAATTTTTCCACCATTGGTAGTTATGATATATCTTGCATAAATCAGTAGGTGATGACTCATTTATAACAATTCACTTTAGTGTTTGAATGAAATGTACTTCATGTAGAGTACTCTTAATAAGCAATAGAAGTTTTAGTCAGAGGTAGTATAGAATAGCCAAAAAAAGGACAGTGGACATGGAAAAAGGGAACCTGATTTCAAATTTTTTATCTGACAGTTATGGGCTGTGAGACCCTGGGCAAATTCCTTAACCTCTGTGGAACTCAGTTTACATACACATGTTGGTAATTTGCACACCACAATGAGGGAAAAAAAGTCAGGATGTAAACCAAGACAAAAAAGTTTCATGGAAGTCAATATTTATGCATTCCTGAGTGTTTGTGTATATACACGCACTCCCACATGTGCATATTGACATGTATACATAAGCATACCTAGGTGGAGTAGTGAATAGAGATTGATCCTGGAGTCAGGAAGACCTGAGTTCAAAACCAGTCTCAGATACTTCTTGACTGTATGACTCTGTGCAAGTAACAGCTTCTGTCTGCTTCAATTTCTTCATTCGTAAAATGGGGATGATAATAGCAGCTATATCTTTTGTGAGGATGAAATTTTAGCTACGTATTTGTGGGGATTAAATTAGTTAATATTTGTAAAGCATTTTGAAAAATTCAAATAGCTAGCATCCATAAATGCTAGTGATTAGCTATAGTTATATATCCACATATGTATACATACATTGTAGCCAGACCTGTGATTTCCTTTATGTAGATCAAAGGTCCTCCAGCCATGCAGAACAGGAAATCCTCTGAGAATTACTGTTTTAGAAAATTGCCTGGGGATACTGAAAAAGATAAATGACTGTCAGGTGTCCCAAAGTCAAATGCAGGATTTTTTAGGACTTTAATAAAAGTCTTCCTGAGAGATGCTGGCATCCCTTTTCTATAGATGAGGAAACAGGCTATGGGGATATAATTGCTTTAGCCATTATCACAGGGTCACAAGTGGAGATTCGAACTCAGTTCTACTGTCTCTAGGTGCCACATGCTTTTCTATATGCCTCACTGAGACACCTTTTATGAATAAACATAAATCCCTCAAAATAGCTCTCGACCAAAGAACTCTAAAGTATAATACGTTTGTTAAGTGAATTTTTCTTCTTTTTTATTTTTTGCATACTGATAGTTTGAACGCACTTTAGGTATTGAAGACAGATTTGTTAAATCTAAAGCAAAAGAAAAAGTAAAGGGTATGCTTACAAAATAATTTCTCTTGCATCTAGACGTTTTGTATATTCATGTGGCTTACACGAAAAAAAGACTAATATTGTTAAAGAGACTCAAAGGAAGAAATAGCTTTTTCTATTAAAAGCCTGCTATTGGTTCTGGCATACAATGTAATGGGCACTATAAAAGAGTCAGATTTGTTATGCCCAGTGAGATGCTAGTCAATGTTTTAAACCTTCAAAATATCAAATCAGTTTCGAAAATAAATACAGAAAAACTACATTAAAAACAATTCTGCAGTCAGCTTTTAGGTAATACATTAAGCAGTCATCCCTGGAAGAGCTCTTTCATTAGTAAATGTTGTTCAACAGACACAGTGAGTTTCAAAAGATACACAGTCTCTATTCTCTGGTTTATGTTGTTTGTTTTCTGTACTTTAAAAGGTATATTTATAAAGATTTGGACTGTTACTAACATTTTTCTTTTTTATCCATATATGAAAAATTACATTATTGAATATTCATTTATTTTACACAATTGTTAAATTTTTGGTGATTAATTTGTGTGAATCTTTCTTCCCTTTTTCTTTGTCCCTTTCTCTGTCTCTCTCTCTGTTTCTAACTGGTTTGATTTCCTGTATTAGAAACAAATATGTTTTGATGAAAAATATTACTCAAATCCATGGTATCATGGATTGGCCTTGGAGGCATTTTTATAGAAATAAATGAATTCATAAGAGTTGATCAGATCACCAAAAGAAAGAGAATAGAGTGACAACAAACCAGAATAGACCCCTGGTTCTGACCCACTGTCGATGAGCTCCAACAAATGAGACAGATGTAATGAGCAGACTGTTAAGAGGACCAAGAAAGAAGTTTCATGGAATCCAAGATAGGAAAAAAATCACACAGGTGGAAGGGGTAGACAAAAATCCCCTGAGAGGTCAAAGTAAAGTCAGGATTGAGAAAAGTCAGTCAATCATTAAGTATTTATCAAGAACATACTAGTTCCCAGAACTAGGCTAAGCATACAAGAAAAGGCAAAACACAGAACTGTGTTCAAACTCTCTTGTCTCCTCTTTTTCTTTCTCATCTCTCATGACCTCTTTTCAGATGGGATAGGCATGGCAAATATCTTAGAATAAACAAAAAACATATTAATAGGTTCATCATTTCCCCCCTTTTACCAATAACACATTCACTAGGCTCTGGCAAAGATACTTGGTCCTACAGCTTTGCTTTCTTTCCATTGACTTCATTTACCTTCAAGAGGTAAAATGAGCACAAACCACTGTAACGATTGGAATAACGCCACCTGCTGGATACTTACTGTAGAAGAGTTCTGCCCATGAAGCGAAGGTCTTTGAGGGCAAGACCAGGAGTCTTTTCTTTGGTATCAGGAAGTGACGCGGAGTAGTGGGAGGAGGAAGGAGGAGACTGGCGCTCTTTCCTCTGGACTCTGGTGGAGAAGGGAGCTAAAAATGTGCTCTCCCTTTAATAGATAGAAATCTAGGCCTTTCTCTCTCTCTTTACCAAATTCTTATTCTCCTTAATAAATGCTTAAAAGTCTAACTCTTGCTAAAGCTTATAATTTATTGGCGACCACTCATTAGATATTTTAGACAGTTTAGCTAGAATTTTAGCCCTTAACAGATGGCTGACCACGAAGAGGAAAGCTGAACCTCACTTCTGATCTTCCGGTTGGGTAAGAAATTTTCCCTACCCTAACCCTTTAAATCTTAAGTACTGCTGAATTGCCTGGTGTTTTCCCTTTAAATTTTTTCAAATGGACCTTTTAAACTCCCTAATTATCCTATTTTTGATTTTAGTCTGTTTAACCAGACAAATGGGAGATAAGATCATGTTAATGCTTTGTTTTTGTGGATTTTCTATTTTTCTTTTTATTTTTGTTAGAAGAGCCAGCAACTTACTCACACAAGGAAATATCTCTCCCTCTCCCAACCATGCTTTTTCAGAGAAACCTGAAGAGATTCCTGCAGCTTTTCCCAGTTCTAACAGTAATTGTTGCTCTAATTTTGCATGCCTGGAGGCAATGACCCACCCTCTAGAAGCTTTTAATCCCCTAGCACCTGGAGGCAAAGTGGGGGAAGAGGAATCCAGGCCTGAGTTCAAAATCAAGTCTGATTCAAATTGCTCTGGTCCCTCCCCTCCTCTCCAGACCCCACCCTCTACTCCTCCCATGGCCAAGCCCATTGCTTCCCGGGCCTGGGAAGTCCAGAGATCTAATGCTCATGCGCAACTTTCTCTAACTACATTTGCAGCTTCAGGCTCAGCCCTTCCCCAGCCTGGCTGTGCTTCTGAGACAACCTTAGAAAGCCCTTTAAATTCCAGATATGCTCGTTTTGTTCATAATTTTGCTAACCTGCTTTTGTCTTTAATTAGTAATATCATAAAGCATTTGTATGGTGAAAAGACTGACAGACAATATAGAGGGGTTAAAGAAGAAAAATTTAAGCTGTATAAGAATGACAATCATCAACATAGTTCAAGACTCTGCTTCTTTTGCCATGGAAGGGTATATATTGTACAGAAATGTAGAAGTAAGGGGCAAGGTATTGATATGAGTGTTGGGGATTTTAGATATCAGAATCAAAAGTGTTCTGAATTCACTCAGAGTAATAGTATCAGTTCAGAGGTTACATAGGATTTCTATGCTATTATATATACATTTTGAAATTAATGGTATGGGTTTATTTTCATAGAGATTTTCATGCTTTTGAGATTGTGTCTTATACTTAGTTTCTAAAACAAGGAGAATATTTGTAAAGCTTTTTATAGTCATATGATCAAGTTTATATTTTATAATACTCTTATTAATATTAAGTTCATATTCATTTAGATTTCCCTAGTTTGAATTTCATTGTCTTTTATTGTTCCATGTGTATTTTTTTCTATTTATTCATCTCTAATTTTGAAACATTGCAAGATGGTTTTGATTTCATAATACAATGTTAATTCTAGGAGTATTGTGCTCCCATATTCTGAGTTGTTTGTGTTTGTCATTTTTTCTCAACTGATTATTTGATCAAACTCTTTAAAGCAAATTGGTTGCCATGGCAAGTGTAAATTGATTCTAGAAGTATTATTTTTGATAAGCATATTTAAAAAAAAAAGAGGGGAATGTTTGTAAAAGTTTTCTTTTTTCAAAAAAAAGTTTTCTTTAGGATTGTGTTGTGCTTTAACTTGTATTTAAATATGTTCAGATTTTTCAAAAAGTAATTGTATACTAAGTTTTAAAAAAGGGGTATTATTTGAAATTGTTGCATAATTATATATTGTGTTCTGAGTCAAGATGTATTCACATTTTTTGCAATCATTTATTATCCTCAATTTTTAAATCCATATGAGACTTGGATTATGGGAACTTATCATTTAAGACATTAATTGCCTTTATTCTGAGTTATCAGATGCCAGTTGGCCAAGATGCCATCCAATCACAAGAGGAATACATGCAAGAGCAGACACTGAACTGTCACATGAGGGGAGACATGCATGAAGTCAAGGTATGGCCGAGGGAACGGCTTTTGACAAATGTTGAGGTTGGATTCTCTTGGTTTAATATTTTATTTTATTTTTCCCCACAATATTGTACAGATGGCTGGAAGTATTGATCCCACCCATCTCACTTCTACACCTGGCTTCTATGCTCCCTCCTATATGCCTGATGCCATGGACCATCTCAATCCCATGCATCTGATTAAGTCTGACTCAGTTTCCTCCAATATGTTCGGTGGCATGGACATATATTCCATCCACCTATTTTAAGCCTGGCATACTGCATGGGCAGTATATATTGCTCAAGTGTGGGAATGCTCATATCCCATCATTTCTCTGTTCTTTTATGGTAACCCCCATAATTATCTCAGGTGTCATGATAAATACAGTGTTGAATTTGGCCTTGACATCTGTTATTAATTATATTAGATTTTAAATTTCTCATAATGGCATGAGGATAATTAGGCAGATGATGCAAAAAGTGATGAAACAAAGATAAAAATTATTTTTAATAATTAATATTGCAGCAATTGTCTTCTCAATTACCCTCCATAAGGGGGACTATAGTAATATTATAATTTTAAAGAATGTTTCAATTTTTGTTTTATTATATGTTTCATGTGTAACAACTAAGAGTCTGTATTCCCTTAGACATGTTTTTGAGAACTTTCATTGTTTGATTTGATTATTGACAAAGCTATTTTAAAGTTGTGTTAAGCTCAATTTTGTAGGAAATTTCCTGGCTGATTACCAGTATCCACACATCAACCCCTGAAAAGACTTCCATTCCACGACTACACCTAGAGGACATCTGAGAAAAGACTTTCAGAGACTTTAAATGAACAGTTTTGTTTTGTTTTTTTCTCTTTTCTTTTTCTGTTATAATATACACCATCTGTAATATGTATTCTCTGCAGAGACCCTCCCTTTGCAAGACTAATGTCAAAGCGTCGGTTCATGAGGACAAAAAAAAAATCGCCCCTCTGGACAAAACTTTCCTCTCTTCCTTTTCTATATTGTTGTTCACATATTATTAGTTAGCAATAGTTATTATATTGTTTTTACTGTTCCGTCAAGGAAACATTTTGTTTCTTGAGGAACAACAGGGGGGACTGTAACGATTGGAATAACGCCACCTGCTGGATACTTACTGTAGAAGAGTTCTGCCCATGAAGCGAAGGTCTTTGAGGGCAAGACCAGGAGTCTTTTCTTTGGTATCAGGAAGTGACGCGGAGTAGTGGGAGAAGGAAGGAGGAGACTGGCGCTCTTTCCTCTGGACTCTGGTGGAGAAGGGAGCTAAAAATGTGCTCTCCCTTTAATAGATAGAAATCTAGGCCTTTCTCTCTCTCTTTACCAAATTCTTATTCTCCTTAATAAATGCTTAAAAGTCTAACTCTTGCTAAAGCTTATAATTTATTGGCGACCACTCATTAGATATTTTAGACAGTTTAGCTAGAATTTTAGCCCTTAACACCACATAAACACTCCAAAGTGATTCTCTAATTTATTCAATGTAGATAACTTCTTATTCATAGTGTGGTATAGGGTAATGGAAAGAAACCTGTATTTGGAGTCAAAAGAACTGCATTTAGCTTCAATTCTGTCACTTGATGCCTCCTACCTGTGTGACCTTACATAAAATCACTTTTGGTTTTTAGATTCCTCAAAAGAAAAAAGAGGAATTTGACATAGATGAGCCTCAAGGTTCTTACCAGTTCTATTTTTTCTTTAAATTAAGGAATCACTGTCTGTACCACAATCATACATATTTTGACAATAAAATAGCATACTTTATTTTTTAACAAATCTGTCAGGATTTGAATGTTGTTCTCTATATCTTGGGAATTCCATATTCACTTCAGGTTTGCTTCCAATGCTTAAAACATTTTGGAATTTCTCCTTGAGAATGACCTTCTTAGCATTTTTGAGTTCATGAAGGGCATGAACAAGCTTCCCTACCCATATGATTCAGGAATCACTAGGTCAAATATACCTTTTAGCTATTTCAAAAGCTATAATTTAATCCAAAAAATGGACTATCCAAAAGACGGCCATAGTTCCCAAACAGGAGTTCCAAGAATGATTTTAGGTATGGATAAAATCAATAGCTATCTTATCAATAAGCCTAAGATTTACTACTGCCCTTTTTCAGATAAGTCAGACTAGATGCCCACTGAAATTCTTTCCAATTTAGACATTTTGCAATAATGTGATAGAATTTTGCTTTCCCACTGTTTTATACCCAAACTGCAGTCCAAAATGTGAGTCTGGATTCTTTTCTCCAATATTTTTACTTCAGTGACCCATATTTTACCACACCCAAAGACAAATACCTCATCCATATTCTAGCACACTATATATTCCCATTCCAACCATAGCCTAGATTCCCTTATAATGATATTTATACATGGACTTAAGTAGATCACCCCGAATTTGATTCATCAGGACTGAATTCAAAATTCTATTTTGAATTTGTGTGTGTGTATGTGTGTGTATTTACAATTACATGTAAAATAAGTAAAAAAAAACATTATTTTGGAATTCCAAATTCTATTGCTCTCTTTCTCTACCTCATCCTCCTTAAGAAGGCAAGCAATTTGATAAAAATTATTCATGTGTAGTCATTTAAAATATTTAAATTTTAACTATTATATGAAATAAAAAGCAGACAAAAAAGCTTAGGAAAAGTAAAGTTACAAAATAATATGTTTTGATTTATATTTAGATTCCATCAGTTCTTTCTCTGGAGGTGTATAGCATTTATTATCATAACTCTTCAAAATTTTCTTGAATAATCATTGTATTGCTAAAAATAGCTGTCATCCACAGTTGATCATCATGCAATATTGTTATTGTGTACAATGTTTTCCTGGTTCTGTGCACTTCACTCTGCATCAGTTCATTTAAAAATTCTGGGTTTTACTGTGTGAGAACCAGGGTGCCAACCCCTGCCAAGAAAGACATTGTGAGAAAGACTGACTTTAAGTCATGTCAATCAATGAACTTGAATGCTATCAGCCAATTAGCTTGGAACTGTGTGGGGGGACCGCCCTTATTCTGATCCTGCAGGAAGCTTCCACTTGAATGGACTGAGAAACTGTCTCTTTGGTGGCTGGAACAAGCTCGGGGTGGCAGAAGAAGCAGGCCAGGGTAGACAGGTTTCCTATCTTTCTGAACTTCACATGTTCTCTCTTGGATGAAGATAAAGGCGACTTTCCCTCTCTCTCTTTGCTAACCCCTAATATACTTTAATAAATGCTTAAAATCCTAAACTGCTGGTGAATTTATCAGTAAAACTTAGCTAGTTTACACCTCAAACTGGGGCTGTGGCAGGTAAGGACACAAATTAGATTTTACTCACCACATCTGAAACCATCATACTCATAATTTTTTAATAGCACAATAGTATTGTATCACACTTATTCGCTACAAGTTGCTCAGCTATTCTCCAAGTGATGGGCATCCCTTCAACTTCTAATGTTGTGCAACCACAAAAAGAACTACTATAAATATTTTTGTACATATAGGTCCTGTTTCTTTTCTTTTTTAACACTTTTGGAAAATATTACTAGTAGTATTATTGCTGTGTCAAAGGGTATGCATGTTTTTATAGCCCATTGGACATAGTTCCAAATTCTTGCTCATAGTGGTTGAATCAGTTCACAACTTCACCAACAGTATATTCCCACACCTCCTCCAACATTTCTAATATTTTTTTAGTCATATTAAACAACCTGATAGGTGTGAGGTGGTACGTCTGAATTGTTTTAATTTGCATTTATCCAACCAATAGTGATTTAGAGCATTTTTTCATATGGCTATAGATAGTTTTGATTACTTCAACTGAAAATCACCTGTTTGGGGGCAGCTAGTTGGTACAGAGAATAGAGCATTGGCCCTGGAGTCAGAAGGACCTGAGTTCAAATCCATCCTCAGACACTTGACACTTACTAGCTGTGTGACCCTAGGCAAGTCACTTTACCCCGATTGCCTCACCAAAAAAAAAAAAAATAGCCTGTTTGTACATATCTTTTAGCCATTTATCAATGAGGAATGACTAATTTTTTTCTATAAATTTGACTAAGTTCTCTAACTATTTGAGAAATGGATGCCTTTATCAAAGAAATTTACTGCAAAATGTTCTTCAGAGTTATAATTTTATGCTATTATCTTCCTGTTTATTCTACTCTCTCACTTTTCACTCTTGCTCTGTTTAAAGGGTTTTGCTTCTGACTACCACATTCCTAGAACTGCTTTCTCCTCCATCAACCCCATTACTCCTTCTTTTAGTTCCTTCCCCTCTTACTTTCTTATATGATAAGATATATTTGTATACCTAGTTAAGTGTGTATATTATTCCCTCTTTGAACCAATTCTTATGAGAGTGTGAGAATCAGAGTGCCACCCTGAGGAAAAAGTATATGATTAGCATCCAAACAGTTAAATCTCTTCATCAAAATGCCTTTAAGTCATGTCAATCAGTGCTACCAGTCACAACCTCTAGCTGTGTGTAGGGACCACACCTGGGCAGGCTGCAGAGAGCTTCCATTCAAGAGGGTGGGGGAGAAGGAGGTGGCGAGAGGAACAACTGAAGGTGCTGGGAGCGAGGGTTTTTCCTTTCTTTCTATATGTTCCTTTTACTAACCCCTAATATACTTTAATAAATACTTAGTGCCCAAAGGTTGGTGCTATACATTTCTAATTTAAGGAGACCACTCATTAGATTTTTAGAAATCACAGTGAGATTATTAACCTTCACAAGAGAAAGGTTGAAGTGCTACCTGCCACTCCTCTGAATCTTCTCCTCCACTGTAAAAGCTCTTTCCCATCTCTTTTATGTGAGACAATTTACCTCCTTATAGCTCTCACTTTCCCTTTCTCCCGGTGCATTTCTCTTTTTCAACCCTGAAGTTTATATTTTTATATTTTATCTTTTTTCATTCAACTCATACCTGTGCCCCCTGTCTATATATACTCCTTTCAATTGTCCTAAGGAGAAAATTCTTATGAATCACAAGTATCATCATTCCATGTAGGAATGTAAACAGTTTAACCTTAAGTCCTTATGATTTTTCTTTCTTGTTTACTTCTTCTTTTTTTTTTTTTTAGTGAGGCAATTGGGGTTAAGTGACTTGCCCAGGGTCACACAGCTAGTAAGTGTTATGTGTCTGAGGCCGGATTTGAACTCAGGTACTCCTGACTCCAGGGCCAGTGCTCTATCCACTGAGCCTCCTAGCTGCCCCTCTTGTTTACTTCTTTATGGTTCTCTTGAGTCTTGTACTTGAAAGTCAATTTTTGATTCAACTCTGATCATTTCATCAAGAATTCTCAAAAGTCATTTATTTCATTGAATATCCATTTTCTTCAAGAATTCTTGTACTTAGTTTTGCTGGGGAGCTTATTGTTGGTTGTAATCCTAGCTCCTTTGTCCTCTGGAATATCATATTCCAAGCTGTTTAGTCCATTAATGTAGAGTCTGCTAAATCTTGTGTTATACTCACTGTGGCTCCATAATTGAATTGTTTCTTTCTGGCTGCTTTCAATAATTTCTCTTTGACATGGGAGGTTTGTAATTTGGCTGGTTTTCATTTGGGTGGGCCTCTCTTTCAGGAAGTGATTGGTGGATTCTTTCCATTTTACTCTCTGGTTCTCAAATATAAGGGCAGTTTTCCTTGAGAATTTCTTGGAAGATGATGTCTAGGTTCTTTTTTTGATCATGGCTTTTAGGTAGCCCAGTAATTTTTAAATAAATCTCTTAGATCTATTTCCTAGGCCAGTTGTTTTTCCAATGAGATATTTCACTTTGCCTTCTTTTTTCCCATTCTTTGTTTTTTATTGTTTCTTGATGTCTAATACGGTCATTAACTTCTACTTGCTCATCCCTTTTTTTCAGTGCAACCTTTATTTTACTTTTTCTACTTACATTTTCATAAGACGTAGAGTTGCAAAGTTTTCTCCCTCCCTCCCTTTCCTCCCCCCTCCACAAGATAGCAACCAATCTAATATAGGTTATATATATATATATATATATATATATATATATACAATCTACAAGTGCTCTTTTTATCAGTTCTTTCTGTGGGATTGGATAGTATGCTTCATCATTAGTCCCTTGGGATTATCTTGGATCATTGTATTGCTGAGAGTACTTAAGTCATTCACAATTGCTCAACAAACAATACTGCTGTCACTATGCACAATGTCTTCCCACTTCTGCTCACTTCACTATACATCAGTTCATATGAGTCTTTCCAGATTTTTTCTGGGATTATCCTGTTTGGCATTATTTCCTTTAACACAATACCATTCCACTACAATCTTATACCACAGCTTCTTCAGTCATTACTCAATTGATGGACATTCCCTTGATTCCCAATTCTTAGCCATCACAAAGAGTTACTATAAATATTTTTTATACAATTTCGCCCCTTTTCTCTTTTTCATGATTACTACTGTTAACTGTTTCCTTCCATCCTATTCCAGTTCCATGATATTTACTCTATTATCTATCTTCATTCACCCTATCCATGTTCCAAAATCATTACTGTCAACTAAAAGAAATCAAACTAAACAAGGGCTTGTCTATTTTATTTTTGTTTCCATAAAACCAGATCCTAGCTTTACTTATCAGTACCTATTTTCCTTTTAAATTTATTAATCTCTTCTTTCAAGGATTTCAAATTTGGTGTTAAATTGGGAATTTTTAATTTGATTTTTTTCTAGTTTTTTTTTTTGAATGTCCAATTCATTGATATTCTCTTTCTCTATTTTACTTATATAAGTATTTAGAGATCTACAATTTCCCTAAAGTGGTAAGTGCTGATTTGGCTGCATCCCATAAATTCCATTATATTGTTTCATTGTTGTAATTTTCTTTAATGAAACTATTTATTTTTTCTCCGTTTTGTTCTTTGACCCACTCATTGTTTGTTTGTTTGTTTGTTTTCCGGGCAATGAGTGTTAAATGACTTTCCCAGGATCTCACAGCTAGTAAGTTTCAAGTGTCTGAGGCTGGATTTGAACTCAGGTCCTCCTAAATCCAGGGCCAGTGCTTTATCCACTACACCACCTAGCTGCCCCCAGACCCACTCATTCTTAAGGATAATGTTATTTAGTTTTCAATTGATTTTAAATATATTTTTGTGGTCAGATAGGTGGTGCAGTGGACAAAAGCACTCATGAAACTGTTTTGAAGTACTACACATGTATAACTTAAATTGAATTGTTAGTCTTCTTAGGGGGAGAGATGGGAGGAAGAGAATTTTATTTTTTTAAATGCATATTAAAAATGATTTTACATGTAATTGGGGAGAAATCTAATTCTGAATAAATAAAAAAATTTAAAAATTAAAAAAGCATGATATACCCCTGGAGAATATCAAATGAAAATAGTCCCAAATTGCTCTACAAAATGTTTGAATCAGTTTACTACTCCACCAACATTGCATTAATATCACATTTCCCCATATCACCTACAATATTTGCATTTTTGCAAGACTGCAACCTGGATGGGAATATGGGAAAAACAAGAGTCCTGACTCAATGCTAGCAAAGAGATCCCTGTAATCTTCTTCTGGCCAATTGTTCAACCTCTTTACCATCTGTGGGCGAAGAGTTGCAGAAACAGATTCTGCTACAATTGATTCACAGGGTCGCGAGGCCTGCTTCTGGTTTGCTGGGGCTGGGGCTATGCTAGAATGGCCTGTGCTGGACAGTGATCCACTCTCACCTAGATACAACAGACCTTTCCTGTGAACCTTCTAAGTTGCCTTTGGCTGGAAAATTACTTCACCTTGTCTTTTAGTGGGTTCTGCTGCTCCAGGAATTGTCTTATGGCATTATTTGAAGGTATTTTGAGGGGTCTTGGGGAGAATTCAGGCAAGTAACTGCATTTCCTCTGTTTTCTGGCTTTGCCCCCTCCATGTTCATTTAAAAACATATATATTCATTTCCTTGCCTTTTTCTTGTCTATTTTGTGGTTAGATTTATCTAGTTCTGAGAGGAGAAATTTGAGCTCCCCCACTAGTAAAGATTTACTATTTCCTGTTGTAACTCATTTAAATTCTCCTTTAAATATTTGAACATTTTATCATTTGGTGCATGCATTTTGAGTATTAATAATATTTTGTCATCTTTTAGCAAAATGTAGTTTCTTTGCTTATCTATTTTAATTGGGTTTATCCTTTTGCTTTGTCTAACATCATAATTGCTACAACTTTTTTTTAGCTGAAACATAATAGATTCTGTTACAGTCTCTTTATTTTATGTTTATCTCTCCGCTTTAAGTGTTTCACTTGTAGACAACTTATTGTAGAATTCTGTTTTTTTAATCCACTCAGCTATCTACTATTGTTTTATGTGTAAGCTCATCCCATTCACTTTCACAGTTATGATTGCTAACTGGGCATTTTCTTCCATCCTAATTTCCTACTATTTATCCTTCTCCTCACTTTTTACTCTATTACTGCTCCTCAAAACTCTTTTGCTTCACTCTACTGTCTCCCGTAATTTGCCCTTCCTTATATTAGTCCTAGCTTCTATGATTTTGCTTTTTTGTTTCTTCTCTATAGTGCAAGATAACCTTCTAAATCCAACCAAATGTGTATTATATTCTCTCATGGACCAATTCCAATAAAAGTAAGATTTAAGCATTACCTGCAATTCTCTCCCTCCCCCTAATCTTCCCATCCTTTCCTACTTTTATTATATGAGATAATTTACCCCATTATACCTTTCACTTCCTCTTTTCCAAGGGCATCCTTCTTTCTGACTCATTAATTTTATTTTTTCTTTTGAAGTTATCTTATAGTCAATTCACACTCTTGTCCTTTGTCTATATAAAGTGGTTCTAACTCTTCTAATACTGATAAAATTTTTAGGCAGTATAAATGTCCTCTTCCCATGTAAGAATGTAAGCAGAGTAGACTTTTTGAATCCCTTATGATCTCTCTTTCACATTTACCTTTTTATGCTTCTCTTGAGTCTTACATTTGAAAGTCTTTTTTTAAAATTTAGCTCTGTTTTTTTTAAAATCAGGAATGCTTGAAAGTCTTCTGATTTATTAAATATCTATTTTTACCCAGAAGAATTATATGCAGTTTTATGGATAGATTATTTTCCATTGTAATTCTAGCTTTTTTGCCCTCTGGAATATAATTTTCCAAGCTTTCTGATCCTTTTGTGTAGAAACAGATAAATCTTGTTTGATCCTGTCTATAACTCCACAAAATATTAATTGCTTCTTTCTGGCTGCTTGCATTATTTTCTCCTTGATGTCAGAGCTCTGAAATTTGGCTATAATATTCATGAGACTTTGTTTTTGGAATTTATTTTGGCATCAGGAGATAATTAGTGGATTCTTTCCATTTCTATTTTATTCCCTGGTTCTAGAATATTGTGGCAGTGCCCTTGATAATTTCTTAAAATACAGTATCTAGCCTCTTTTTTATCATTTTATATTCCCCCAATTATATGTAAAAACAATTTTCAACATTCATTTTGAAAATTGTGTTTCAAATTTCCTGTCCCTCCCCATGCCCCTCAGAGAAGGTAGGCAATTTGATATAGGTTATACTTGTATAGTCATGCAAAATGTATTTCCATATTAGTCATGTTGTAAAAGCATATATAGGCCAAAATAAAAAACCCAAAAACATAAAGAAAAAAAGAAAAAAATACTTTGATCTGTATTTAGACTACATTTGTTATTTCTCTTGGAATTGATAGAATTTTTCATCATAAGTCCTCCAGAGTTGTCTTGGATGATTGTATTGCTAAAAATAGCTGTTATTCAGAGTTGAATGTCTTAAGATACTGCTGCTATTATCTACAATATTTTCCTGGTTATACTAATTTTATTTTGCATCAGTTCATGTAATTCTTTTCAGGCTTTTCTGAGACCATCTTGCTCATAATTTCTTTCTTTCTTTTTTTTTTTTTTTGATGAGGCAATTGGGGTTAAGTGACTTGCCTAGGGTCACACAGTTAGTAAGTGTTAAGTGTCTGAGGATGGATTTGAACTCAGGTACTCCTGACCCCAGGGCTGGTGCTTTATCCACTGCACCACCTAGCTGCCCCCATAATTTCTTAAAGCACAGTAGTACTCCATCACAATCATATGCTACAACTTGTTCATCATTCATCAATTAATGGATATTCTCTCCATTTCCAATACTTTACCACCCCAAAAAGAGCTATTATAAATATTTTTGTACATTTACATCCTTTTCCTGTTTTAAATCTCTTTTGGGATATTGACCTAGTAGCAGTATTGCTGGGTCAAAGGTTCTTTAGGATTTTATAGGTCTTTGGGCATAGTTCCACAGTAGATGAATCAGTTCCCAACTTCCCCCAATAGAGCATTAGTGTCTCAATTTTTCCATACCCATAAAACATTTGTCATTTTCTTTTTATGTCCTCTTAGGCAATCCAATAGGTGTGAGGTAGTACCTTAGAATTGTTTTAATTTGGTTTTCTCCAATAAATAATGAATTAGATCATTTTTATGTGGCTAAAGATCACTTTGATTATTTTATCTGAAAACTGTTTATAACTTTTGACCATTTATCAATTGAGAGATGGTGCTTATTTTTATAAATTTGACTCAGTTCTCTATATATTTGAAGAATGAGATTTTTATCAAAGAAACACTTCACTTTTTTTTCCACAGTTATGAATGTCAGCTATATTTCCCTCCAACCTATTTTTCCCATTTGTTCTATTTTTTCTCTCCATTCACCCTGTCCCTCAAAAGTATTTTGCCTCCAAGTACAGCCTCCTCCAATCTGCCCTCCCTTTTATTAGCAACCCATTTTCTCTTATTTCCTCCTCCTACTTTCCTGTAGGGTGGGACAGATTTCTATATCCAGTTGCATGTGTATATTATTTCCTCTTTGAATCAATTCCAATGAGAGTAAGGTTCAAGTGTTCCCTGCCACATCTCCCATCTTCCCCTCTGTGGTAAAAGCTCTTTCTTGCCTCTTTTAATGTAATATAATTTGCCTCATTCCCTTTCCCTTTCCCTTTTCCCCAGCCTAGCCTCTTTTTTGATCATGGCTTTGAAGTAGTCCAAAGTTGATAAATTATCTTCCTCAGACCTATTTTCCAAGTCGTTTTTTTTCTCAATGAAACATTTTCCCCATGCTTTATATTTTATTTTATTATTTCTTGATATCTTATGGAATCATTAGCTTCGACTTGTTCAGTTGTAATTTTCAAGGGTTATTTTCTTCAGTAAACTTTGCAGCCCCTTCTCCATGTTGCCAATTCTACTTTTTAAAGGGTTCTTTTCTTCAGTGAATTCATATGCAGCATTTATAAAACTGCTGAAATGTTTTTCATTATTTGCTTGCATCACTATGATTTATTTTCCCATTTTCCTGTCTTTCTTATTTAATTATTAAAATCATGATTTATTTCTTTCAGGAATTCTTTTTTGGGGGGGCTGTGAACAATTCATATGTGTGTGTGTATACATATATACATACACATATATATGTATATATGTATGTATGTATGTGTGTGTATATGTATATATATATATTTTAGGCTTTGCATGTATCTGCTTTGATTTCATTGTCTTCTTCTGTTTTGTGTCCCAATCTTCCTTGTCACCATGTACCCTCTAACTTGCTATAGTAAAGTTTTTTTATGTTTTTTGTCCCATTTTCTGATCATTTTTACTTTTAACTGTGTTAAAGTTGTGCTTTGCTCCCATGGTAGAGGGGGAAGCTACCCCAAGTTTCAGGTTTTTCACTCTGTATTTTTCAGATCTAGTTTTTTTTTTTTTTTGCAGGGGGGGGGGTTGTCTGTAAATTTTTAGTTCTTCTACGATTGTGGTTGTTGTTGGTCCTTCATTCATCTGAAAGGAAAGGTCTTAATTTGCAGGTGAATTGGATTTAAATGAGGCAGGACTGGTCAGTTTTACTCTCCTCTCCAGAACTATTTGGGTTCAGAGAAATGATATGTAGAAGGATAACTGGAAATGGCCCTAGGCATAGTGCGTGCACTTTTTTAAGCTAAAGTTTTTCCTAGATCTCAGTTTGTCTAAGGCTACACCCATTTAGTGATTAAAGTTAGGCAAGAAATGGTAAGTGGTTACTTAACTTTTAGCCTCTGCTCTGGTCTGTGAGTGAACTCATATAATGTTTTCCACTTCAGGTTTGATACCAGATCATTCCCCTGCAGCTCCAAGACTTAGTGTACTAGTGCTCCTTCTCAGTCTGGAACTGAGACTGAAAATGGTTTCTGCTAATTTCCTTCTTTTTGCAGGGCAATGAGGCTTAAGTAATTTGCCCAGGGTGACACAGCTAATGTCAAGTGTCTGAGGCTGGATTTAAACTCAGGTCCTCTTGAATCCAGGGCCAGTGCTCTATCCACTGTGACACCTAGCTGCCCATGCTAATTTCCTTCTGATCAGTTGTTTGACTCCTTTTCTTTGTGTGGGAAGAGAACTCTGGAAGCTGTCTCTGCCAATGTAAATGCCCCCAAGGCCTGCTGCTGACTTGCTGACCTGTGGCCTGAGCTGCACTGAGCTCTACTCTCATCTCAGTGACACAGAACATTCCTGTCAACCTTGTAAGGTGTCTTGGCCTGGAGAATTGTTTCGCTCTGACCCTTTGTTGATTCTGCTAAAGAATTCATTTTGAGGCATTAATTTAAAGTTATTCAGAGGGGAATTTGGTAGATCTTAGTTTAGTCTCTCCTTTTACTTGGCCATCTTGTCTTTAACCCTCTCCCATCTCTTTGACCTCATTTGAATCTGCAGTGGGGCCTGCACTATGAATTAGCCTTTCTATTACTAGCTTTGTAGTATCATAGAAAATGACAGTATTTTAAATGTTCTTAAATATGATGTATTCATATATAGGTAATGTTCTAATTACAAATAGTTTTCACTTATTCATCTAATCAGGTTTTGTTGTACATCTAATTGCCTGTGATATAGTTTTCTAGTCATATTACTGAATATGTGTTAAACTAATAAAACCACAGATCTTTAAAAATGTTTGACTTTTCATTTTTCACTAATCCAAATTAGTTTTTATCTAATTATTCTGAAATACTGACATATTCATTGTATATAGGCTCATAATCATAAAGCTCCTCTCTGAGAAACTTAGACTAATTAAAGGCTACTCAACATATTATAAATAATCTTCCAAATCATGAAAATGTATTCAGAAGAACAATTCTCAGTCTGCATAAAAATCCCTTTGTACATGTATTTAATATCCTTGTTACAGTTTGTTTAAATCATGAAAGCATAAATTTTAAGTTGCAGGGGACCTCAGCATCAATATAGTTCATTTCCCTCATTGTAGGGATAAGGAAAGTGAGACTCAGAAAACCAAACAACTGGCCCAATGTCACACAGGTCGTTAGTAGTACAGTAGGTATTTGAAACCAGGATCTCTGACCTCACATCCAGCACTAGTTGCTGGAGGAGTGTTTATAAATTTAAGTTTGGTTATAAAATGGGATTTCAATCATCTTAATAGAATGAACTAGGGGTCAAACTATTTCCTGGGAACTGAAGTTGCGTACTTGTAGGTAAACTGAAGCATTATATGCAAATTAAGAATATATTACACATCTTCAGTTTCAAAGGTCAAAGAGTTACTGAGGTTAAAAGAATCAATCAAGTAGAAACATATTTTCCTTGAATAGGAAAAGGACAGTCATAAGGACATTATGCTGCAGAATAGGAGGCAGGGCCCATCCATAATTTATTTTTCTGCTTCTGCCTATAAAATGAAAAAAAATAGATTCAGGAGCTCAGAGTTTATTTGAGTTGATGTAGGGAAAGTGATCTTCTCTGGAAAAGCATATAGCGGTCATAAATAAGATGTAGCTCTTTAGTATGATAGAATTTACAGGATGACAGGTCCTTTAACTCCAAACTAAACCAGATCAAAGTTAGAGGTGAGAGATACAGAAAAATCAGGAAATACTAAGGCCAGCAGAGGCTAGCTATAAATTTATTCAAACAGAGCTCTCCAGGTTTCTCAGAGGAATAAACAAAGACAACTTTTCTTTACGCTATACCTAGATAGTTACATTTTATTCTGAGATACTGTAGAGCCTGGATGAGGGTCTGTAGTAATTTTTAATGCTTAAAATTAACAAAAAAGGTAACTAACTGGAAGCAGATGTTCATATTTCTTTAAAATTATGGTATAATGGTCTGTACAGGATTGGGGCAACAAAGTGGCACAATAAATAGAGTTCTGATCTTGAAATCAGAAAATCTCATGTTCCCGAGTTTAAATCTCATCTCAGACATTTACTAGCTTTGTGACCCTGGGCAAGTCATTTAACCCTGTTTGTCTCAGTTTCTTTATCTGTAAAATGACTTGGAAAAAACAAACCACTACAGTAACTTTTCTAAGAAACCCAAATGGTGTCACAAAAGTCAGAGGTAATGAATGACTGAAAAAACATTTTGTATACCTCAAAGTGCTATGTACATGTGAGTTATTATATTATTTTTCTTAAAATTGAGATAATCTAACTTATGTTAGGCAGCTATTAAAAATGAGAGTATCCAAAGTACCTAAGGTCCTTTTATCCTCCTGGTGTCAGCTATCCAATTTGTAGTCAGAATATCTAAGAGAATAAAGGAGCTTCGGGATTACTTACCTTGAATACCCAAAGCTGTCAAATGAGGGTAAATGTCACATAAGCCTGAAACTTTTTGCATCTGGAATAAATTATTGTTTAATGTTTAAATCTTAGAGATGTCCCTGACACTGCAGGGCAAGGTAGGAAAAATATTCATGCACATTAGTATGTGTTTATCAGTGTAGATATGTATGGTCTTAGTTCAGTGAGAGGAATTCCATTTATTGCCTCACCATCTTTCCTTAAAGAGCTATTTTCATATAAGATTTGTCACATATGCTAGCAGGTGGGAAATAACACCATATAAAAATTTAGTGGAGTTAGAATGTGGGTTTCTATTTTAATTTCAAAGTAATCTTTTTTGCTCTAAATTATTAGTTTGGGAAATTAAACAGAAATATATCATATGATGAGATCGATCTCAGAGTTGTAGGGTAATTGAGAAGTACATTCCAAATTTTCCATCTTCCTTAGAGGGCCTGAGTCCACTCTATAACATCCCTAAGATGTGATTATCTAAGTGTTTGCCTGAAAACCTTCAGAGAATGAACTTTTTACTTTGTAAAATAGTCATTTCATAACCATAAGTTTCATTTTATTTCATTACACTCATGCAGTGGAAAATTACATACCATGAATAAAGAAGTTTGGGTACTTTTAGGAAACTTTATTTGGTTTTTAAGGTGTTTCGAACTTTGTCTATTTGTATTTCCTTTTCCTGTCTCTTGTGAGGGGGAAGAGAGGTTTTAATTTAGCAAAATCATGACTAGTCTGAAGCAATCAATCAGTCGACCCAATTTTTTGATAGGAAGAATCAAGGCTAGAAATGCCCTTTTTCTGCCCCATAGAATAGCACCTTTTTGATCCATTACTGACTTATAAAAGAGGATGGAGTATTCCTTCACAGGAGACAAGGAAACTCAGTTGGTATGGCTTGCTTTTCTGTTTGCTCTGGACCCTATTTCTGATATTATTGGTATAGAGAATGCCCAGCAATGAAATTCCATCTACAAGAATGGCATCTGTTCTTCAATTGATAAACTTAGAGAGTAGCCTCAGGTACAATGGTTAAGTGCCTATCCCAAGGCCACATAGCTGGTAAGTACAAGAGGCAGATCTTGGATGCAAGTTTTTGTTTGTTTGGTTTGTTTTGTTTTTACTCTGAGAGAAGTTCTCTAAGCACTGCTCTGTCTTTCCTTTCTGGCTAAGTGTATTTTTTTATGTTTGTTTTTAAACAAGAGATAATTTAAGATAAATAATTCTGGGTTTGAGTCAAATGGCTTGATGACTCAGTTTGACTCTGATTGTCTCTGGAATGATAGCAGGCTAAGGAATTATATCCGTGGATTATACTGAAAGTGAGAAGCTCCCAGTTTGTGCCGGAATTTTCTTTTTAAATAAGTACTTAGGATTCCTTTTTATATTAAATATAATAATTTTCTCTTATCAACTTAATTTAAAAAGGACAATATTTACCCAAAGCCAACTGTGTGAAGAACACTGGGAGAAGCACTGGGACAGATAGTATATTTGGGGAAGATATAGTGCCTGCTTACAATTAAATAGGGTTTCATGCATATGCACAGGTGCCAATAAATCACGATAATGCATAATCAACATATCCAAGCTTTCTCAAACTCTTGCTTTGAAACAGAAGAGTTATAGAATGAGAAAAGAGTCAATGCAGTTTTTAGCCATTTCAAATATATATGCCCTTTAATTTTGAATGCCTTACCCATCAGCCTCTATTCATGGACTCTGGATGTCAAATTTTAGGTCGGGGTTACTCTCCCAATCCACCTTCTGTGCTTCTATTAAGGAGCCGCTAAACCCAGTTGGAGTTGGTGTTACAAGCTGATTGGGGGCTGTACAAATTAATTTACTCCTTTGAACCTGGCTTTTACATCAGCAAGGTATTGCCTTCATTCTCCTCTAATTCAGTATCTAGTTCACTTCCCAAAGAAGCTATTCCAAACCTTTCATTCTTCCATAAGCTTCCCACAATTCCATCCCTCATCTCAAGCTTAGGACTTTGCCTCTTTACTGAGAAAATTGAGGCCATTTGACTTTTCACCTATTCTCTTCATCTCAAAACTGCTTGACATTAGTCCTGGTTCTGAACACTTTCTCCCCAATTTTTAAGAAAAAAGTTATCCTTTCTTGCCAAGATCATCTTTACTACACATGCACTTGGACTCATTCTTTTCCCTATTGTCCAAAGCATTGCTCAATTGTTCCCTTCTATCTTAAATCTTCAGCCTCATTATCTACTTATTTCTTCTTTACTGCTTTTAGACATGCCTCGAGGTCTATGTCACTGTATATCTGTGTGTGTTGATACGCATATATTTATAAATTTCCATATATATGCACATATATATTTAAAAATACCATTACCTGAAGCTATCATCTTTTTTTTAAGTCATCCAAAATCAGAAAAAGGAAAGTTAATTCTGCTTCCTCTCCTTTTAATATTGAGCACTATGTAGTCTGGCTTCTGACCTCATCATTCAAATGAAACTCCCCTTTTGACTATCCTTTCACTTTCTCATGTTCAAAACTTCAACAGTAGCTTTAACTCCTAAGTATCTCTAATTCCACATGTCCAAAATTTGGCCAAATGTTGCCATTTCTACCTCTATAATATCTCATATCTGATTCTTTCTTTCTTTTTCTGCAGGTAATACATTAGTTCAAACCACCATTTCTTCTCACCTATACTATTAAAACAGCTTCTTAATTTGTTACCTTGCATCATCTTTTAATATCCTACTGACAAAGAATTTTTATTATGCTCAGATCTGATCACGTGACATCTCTATTCAACAAATTCCAGCAGTTTCCTCTTGCCTCTTAGAAAAAAATAAACTTTTCTGTTTATGATTTAAAACTTTACACAATTTGTCCCTAATTTATTTTTTCAGACTTTTGGAAATTATTATCCTTCCTCTGCTAGTCTACTGTTTTCTGTGTTCCTCCTGCTCCCCCCAACACTCCAAGCTCTACATCTGTTTCTTTGTATTCATTATCCTACATGACTAGAATGAATTCTAACCTTATCTCTGTTTCGTTAAGATGCAGCTCAAACACCACTTTCTGTATATTCAACTACACTGTATATCTTTGTATTTATTCACTTCATATCTATGATATATATATATATATACACACTCATGTGTGTATATGTTTTCTCCATCATTAAAGCATAAGCTTCTTATAAGTAAGAATTGTTTCATTCTTTGCACTAGTATCCACAGTATCTAGCCGAGTCATAATACTTCATAGAAGCTGCCTATATCCACAGGGATGATAACATAGATTTTTTTGAGGGGGGGTTAAGAATCTGAGGACAATGTATAAAAGGAGTTGGAAAGAATGGTCCTTGAGATCTGGGCTAGGAAGAATGGAGTTATTAACTGAGAGGAGCAAGAAAAGGAAAAGCTTTTTGGAGGTGACATTTAATTGGGTTTGAATGATCAGGAGAAGAATATGCAAAGAAGGTAAAGGAAGTCTAGACATAGCAACTCAAATAGAGAAGTATATAAATGAGTCTCAAATCTCAAAATGTGAGGATTCCTTAGAATGATAAATAGTATAGCCTACCAGAGCCTACCAATCCTATACAACTTTGGTCCTCATACTCCCTTTTGTCCTTATTCTCCCAATTTACCATATAAGGTCCACCTATTGGGACCTTTTTTGATTTCTCATGATATGGCAAGGATCCTAATGGAGCATTGCTCTGTTCTTTAAATACTTTTGCTTTTTCTATATGATCAGTCTATATTATTTTTTTTCCATTTGTACATCTTTTATATTTACTCTCCTTCATAAGTCCTTATTACGTGTTGCGGCCTATTCTCTTCTTCTATAACCCCTCTCTATCATCCTTGACTGATCTTCAATGTCTTTTCTATACTGTGATGTTCTATCACAGACATAACAACAATTAAAGCATACTATTATTTTTAGAAGATGTGTTTTTTTCTAATTATAATTTATGCCTCCCTCTAACTTACCTCACCTCAGAAAATTAAAAAAAAACCCAGAAATCATCTTTTGGAGAGATATATGGTGTCTTACTTTTTTAAGTTCCCAAAGACAATCCAATCCCTTTTCTTAATCCTGTTTATTCTGGGCACAACTAATGTTTCATCTGCACAGTAGTGTCTGTCCAATATATATATAAAATGATAGACAAGCTATATAACTTGTTTATTCATCTGCATGTCAGAAGTCAGGGCACAAAATATAACACAAAGGGAACATAGTCTGTACCGTCATTTGAAAATGTCTAGGGAGAACATTTTCATGTTTCTCCTCAAATCTTCCCTGATGCTGTCCTGTATGGCCAGGGTTGTAAATATATCCAGGGTTGTTTTTGTGGTTAGGGGAAAAGTCTGTTTTCTTGAGGTTCATCAGATCCATTGGGATAACTACCTAAGTTATACCCAGCAACACCAGGGAGGATACAAGGATAGAACCAGTAATTGAAACAATTTCTTCAGTATCTTGCACATATGATGGTTTATTTTTCAGTTGTGTCATGGAAAAGGAACTAGAACGATTTGCCATTTCTTTTTCTAGCTCATTTTACAAATGAAGTACTGAGGGAAACAGAATTGAGTGATTGGTCCAGGGTCACACAGCTAGTAAGTGTCTGTGCCCAGATTTGTACAAGGGTAAATGAGGATTTTTTTTACACCAGCCCTGGCATTCTATCCACTGTATCACCTAGGTATACACCTTGCACAGGCTAAATGGTTAAAAGATATAGGTTGAATTTAATTAAAAAAGACACTGTAGTTCAATCTAACACCTGAGTTCCCCATGGGCCATTATATACTATTAAGCTCACCCTGAGTCTGCTTGCCTCCCAGGTAAGGCTAAAATGAGGTGTTTGTTTTTGTTTTTTTGGTTTTCTTCATATAAATATTTTATTATTTTACAGTTACATTTAAAGATAGTTTTCAACATTTGTTTTTATAAGATTTCTAGTTTCAAATTTGTTGCCCTCTCTCTGCTCCCTCCCACCTCACCAAGACACCAAGTAATCTGATATAGGTTATGTATACATAATCACATTAAACATATCTCTGCATTAGTCATGTTATGAGAGAAGAATCAGAGCAAAAAGGAAAAACCTCAAAAATGTAACAACAACAACAACAACAAAACAACATGAATAGCATGGTTTGATTTGCATCTGGATTCCACAGTTCTTTTTTTTTTTCTTGATTTGGAAAATATTTTCCATCATGAGTCTTTTGGAACAATCTTAGACTATTGTAGGTGCTAAGAGGAATCAATTCTATCACAGTTGATCATCACATAATGTTGTTGATACTGTGTACAATGTTCTGCTTATCTCACTCATCATCAGTTCATGCAAGTCCTTCCAGGTTTCTCTGAAATATGCCTACTCATCATTTCTTACAGCACAATAGTACTCCATTACATTCAAATACCACAGTTTGTTCAGCCATTCCCCAATTGATGGGCACCCCCTCCATTTCCAATTCCTTGCCACCACAAAAAGAGCAGTTTTATATATTTTTGTACATGTGGGTCTTTTTCCCTTTTTCCATGATCTCCCTGGGAAAAAGACCTAATAGTTGTATTGCTGTGTCAAACAGTATGCACAGCTTTATAGCCCTTTGGGCATAACTCCAAATTGCTCTCCAGAATGGTTGGATCACTTCACAGCTCCGCCAACAATGCATTAGTGTTCCAATTTTTCCACAGCTTCTCCAACATTCATCACTTTCCTTTTTTGTCATATTAGCCTATATAATAGGTGTCAGGTGGTACCTCAGAATTGTTTTAATTTGCATCTCTCTAATCAATAGTGATTTAGAGCATTTTTTCATATGGCAATATATAACTTCAATTTCACTATCAGAAAACTACCTGTTCATATCCTTTGAACACTTCTCAATTGGCAAATGATGTGGATTCTTATAAATTTGATTTAGTTCCTGATAAATTTTAGAAATGATGTTTTATCAGAAGTACTGGCTATAAAAATTGTTTCCCAGCTTTCTGTCTCCCTTCGAGTTTTGGATGCATCACTTCTGTTTTTGCAAAAACTTTTTTAATTTAATGTAGTCAATATCATCCACTTTGCATTTCATAATATTCTCTATCTCTTGTTTGGTCATAAATTGTTCTCCTTTCCAAAAATCTGAGAGGTAAACTACCCCTTCCTCTCCTAATTTACCTTTGGTATAACCTTTTATGTCTAAATCGTGTACCCATTTTGACCTTATTTTAGTATAAGGTGTAAGATGTTGGTCTATGCCTAGTTTCTGCCATACTATCATTCAGTTTTCTCAGCAATTTTTGTCAAATACTCAGTTCCTATCCCAGAAGGTGGAGTCTTTGGGTTTATCAAACAGTACATTACTAAAGTCATTTACTACTGTGCCTCCTGTGACTAACCTATTCCATTGATGCTCCACTTTTTTTTTAGCCAGTACCAAACAGTTTTTATGACTGCTGCTTTATAGTTGAGCTTCAGATTTGGTACAGCTAGCTCATTTTCCTGGGCATTTTTTTTCATTAGTTCCCTTGATATTCTTGGCCTTTTGTTTTTCCAGATGAATTTTGTTATTATTTTTTTCTAGCGCTATAAAATATTTTAGGTAGTCTGATTGGTATGGCACTGAATAAGTAAATTAAATTAGGTAGAATTGTCATCAAATAAGGTATTTGTAAAGTGCTAAGCACAGTGCCTGGCAAACAGCAGGTAACAGATAAATGATTATTCCCTTCCCCACTTGAAGATGCTATACACTAGTATTTTTCCTTTAATTTGCTCTGTAAGACCTATCAGAGATCACTTTACATATTGTCAAGGATGTTCGCTTTTTCTAAACCTCATTTAAACCAGTTGGTGCATCTTTTCACAAATGGCTATATTTTATCTCCTTGAACTTGATCTTTTAAAGGAACATTGTGTAGCTTTCTTAATGAGTTGCAGAGTTCTATCTACCTTTCTATCCATCCATACCACTGAAAGGGCAAAGGCCAGACAATATAGGATGTGGGATACGAGAGGCCTGGAAGCCTTCAAAGCCTTTTCCTACCAGAAACAAGTTAAAGGGGGAAGTAGACACTACACATTGGCATTTACACTGGAAGACATTCTCATTTTATGAAGAGACAACTAGAAAAAGAAGCATATTAATGCCAATATGTCCATGAAGTTGTCTTTGAAATCATGTACATGCAGGTATTGAGCTAATGTCTTGATACAGAGGTAAGGTTTAGATTTATGCATCCAAGAATCCCATTGCTAAGCAAAGACTTCTAGTTCATCAGTTGTGGAAAGAATCTCAATCCCTGGTTTCAACATGAATTGTTTAAACCTATAGCCATGTACATGCTGATTTCTATGAAGTCACAGGATTTCAAAGACATACACTTGAATTTAAACATTTTTTAAAAAAATTTCAAGGTAAGGAGACTAAAACCATGTCTTCTAATGTATTAGGCTGCCAAATAAATGTCAGCTGAGGGGTTCTCACAGGTTAAAGACTGAGGTTACATATGTCAACAGTAGTTTGACTTGGCAATGCTAATGCATTAAAAGCTAAAGCCACAGTTAAATAAATGTTCTCTTCTTCTGAAGTTTTGATTTATTTTCTCGTGTTCTGGGTCAAAGAGCAAAACAAGCAAGAGGTCAAGGAAATAAGATGCAATTCCAATTTAGTTGAGTTTGAACTCACTAACCCTTCCTTTCAGCGTAGTAGAGAAGGCAGGCAATGCATGCTTTAGGGAAAAGCAGACATTCTTAAATGCAAATAAATATTTCTGAGAAAAAAATGTTCTTGAACAGTGAGCATCATCATCAATGAAAGAAATTGAATTTAAACTTTTTTCTTTCTTTCTTAGCATCTTCAGATTGGAAGTGTCATCAGGAGTCAACTAGTCGCAAACCTATCTGACAGAGAACAACATCTGACCAAAGAACAATCTTCCCTCCTTTTTAAGACTAGCAGAGAAGGAGATTGCAATCTCTGTTGATGCAATTTTACATTTATGCTTGTTTTGTTTTAATTTCACCTTTCACTTTCATACTACTGCCACTCTCCTTAGGTTCTTGCCCCAAATGAACAAAGAAAAAAGATCTAAGAATATCAAAAAAGAAAAGCAAATCTTTTTGAAAATGTATGCCATATTGCCTTTAATTCTACCTCTTTAATAAAAAAAAGCTATGCTTCCATATAAGATTTCAAAGATTGGGATTGTTCATATCAATCTGAATTGGACTTTTGCTTACTCTTATTTTTCATACCATAATGAACAATTTGTGTATATATGTATGTATATATTGCTCTCATTTCTTCACTTTACCCTAACATACTAAATTTTTTTGTATTTTTAAATTCTTATTTAAAATTTATTATAGTTGTATATTACTATGAATGAATAAAAATATTTCCATGAATGAATAAATGCATTTCTGACTTTTTTTCTTTCTTTGGGATGCCTATGTGTGTATGTATGTAGAATAAAGTATTAATATAAGAAAATGGTTAATATAATAAAAATAGCATAGCAATTAAGAAACAAAATGCTATAAATTTCTGTATACAAGAAATATATGTATTACATAGACATATTTCTTGCATATATATGTAGTATCTGTCTATATGTATATACATATCTATATATACATATATTATACATATGCATAAAACAAATATATACATGTATGTATATATTTGTTGCATGCAGAAATTTGTAACACTGTTACTTAATTTTATTCTTTTGTTTCATTTTTTGAAGGTTAATACAAACGTATAGATATAGTTGATATTGTTATATATCTGTCAATTTTTAAAAATTCCTTCTTTTCTTTTTTCGTATTTTACTTTTGCTTAAACTAATTTCATCCTAATCTCCTCTCATAAACCCTTCCCTCAAATTCTAGTTTTCCTCTTGTTATTTAATCATTCAGTTGTGTCTGATTCTTTGTGACCCCATGGATCAAAGTATACCAGGTACTTCTATCTTTCACTATCTCTCAGTTTGTCCAAGTCCTTTTTTAAATTAATTTTTTTTTTTTTGCAGGGCAATGTGTGTTAAGTGACTTGTACAAGGTCAAAAAGCTAGTAACTATCAAGTTTCTGAGGCCACATTTGAACTCTGGTCCTCCTGAATCCAGGGCCAGTGCTTTATCCACTGCACCATTTAGCTGCCCCTAATTCCTTAATCATTGTTTCCATGACACTACCTATCCATGTAATTCTCTGCCATCCTTTTTTTTTTCCTTTTTCCTTAAATCTTTCTCAACATTACAGTCTTTTCTAATGATCGTACATATGGCCAAAATATTGTGTTGTTTAAAATCTAAATGTGGGTTCTAATCTGTGCTGCCCCCCGCAGTCTTGGGGGGAAGCTGGCTAAAATCACTGATAAATTCAGCAAGAGTTTAGACGTTTAAATATTTATTAAAATATACATTATAAGTTTGTGAAGAGAGATTGAGAACAGATTCCTTATAGCATGCAAATCCTAGCTCAGATCTAATTTGGTATAGCCAGAGAGAAAGAAAGCAATTTCTTTTCCTAGCAGCCCATGTGAATTCTCTCACCACCAAGGTGGTGTCTGAACTACTAAGAGGGGCCGCCCTTATCTCCATCTGCCACCATGCTTGTTCCTTCTCACCAAAAAGAAATTACTTCTATGAGTGAGTGTCCACTTCCTAGTTCCTCTTCCTCACCCCCCCCATCCCACCCCGCCCGCCCAAGGGGAGGTCCTTCAAGCTGGTTAGTTAAGAGTGGTCTCTTGCTGATGTCAGTAGTACATCAACAAGTCACTCAGAGCTGTCCAGGTGTGGCCTCCATCCAATCATCCTTAAGTCAGTACTTAGTTCCTCATTCTCACCCAATTCAAACAATACTAAATCAATCAGGTGGGGTCCCTGAGTGTCTGCAAAATTCCATTATTTTATCATAGTATTTAAGATTCCAAATTAATATTTGTTCTTTCACTGAATAGTCTGAATTAATTTATTTAAATATTGACTGATTTGATCTCCTTGCTGATTGACTCTCAAAAGTCTTCTTCAGCACAAGAATGGAAAGTGTCTTCGGTTTATTTAAATTATTATTGCCCTTCACTGAGATTATATTAATTAATCTTTATTTTTTTACTTTATCCTGACCCAGACCAGATCAGATGAATGTGATTAAAAATTCTTTGTCTTACCCAGCTCTCCTATTTATTTGACTAATATTTATATGTAATACCTTTTCCCCAAGAAGTGTTAATTTATTTATTCATCCTTTCTATTTCTTCCTCTAACTCACCTGATATATTTTCCTTTTAGAATTTAGATATTTTGTCAGTTGGTATATATATGTTTATTATGGATATTAATTAATTATCTATAGTTCTTTTGGCAAACTTCTTTATCTTTTTAAATTAGGTCTTCTGTTTTTGCTTTTGCTTTATCTGAGATGATGATTATTATGCCTGCATTTAAAAAAATTCGCTGAAACACAGTAGGTTCTGTTTCAGTCTTTTAGTTTAACTGTTTGAATTTTTCTATTTCAAGAATGTTTTCTTTTAAATGATATATTCCTGGATTAAGTTTTCTTCCCTCTTGTTTTTTGGGTGAGTTTATCCCATATACATTCACAATTATGCTTGTTAACTGTGCATTTCATTTGATCCTATTCTCTTATAATTTTCCTTCTCTTTTTTTCCCCTTCTTGTAGCCTTTCAGGAGTCTTTTTTGATTTTGTCTACTTCCTCCTTTATCCATATCCACCTCATCTTCTTCTCTTTTCCTTACACTCTTTCTTTCCTACTTCCCTGTATCTATTCTTTCTGAGTTTTTTATTCTTTCTTCTTTTTATCAATTCAGATGTGAGTTTGTGTCCCCTCCATTATACATGTGATAATTTTCCCTATTCTTCCTCTTCCTTCCTTCTGCTCCCAAAGCATTATTCTTCCACACCCTTCTACTCCTCTTTTGAGATCATGTAAACATATACGAATTTAACCCAGGCCTTTTGGCTATTTAGATTCCTTCTAAAATCTCTTGATGTGATAAAGTTCTGGAGGCTTACGTGTTTCATCTCCCTATGTAAAGATTCAAAAAGTTCAACCTTATTTAGTCCCTTATTGTTTCTTACTTATGTGTAATGTTTTATACTTTGCAGATGATATGATGGTATACTTAGAGAATCCTAGAGAATCAACTCAAAAATTACTTGAAACAATTAACAACTTTAGCAAAGTAGCAGGATATAAAATAAATCCACATAAATCATCAGCATTTCTATACATGACCAACAAAGTCCAGCAGCAAGAGATAGAAAGGGAAATTCCATTTAAAGTAATTGTAGATAATATAAAATACTTGGCTGTGTACTTACCCAGACAAATGCAGGAACTCTATGAACACAATTACCAAACACTTTTTGCACAAATCAAATCAGACCTAAATAATTGGAAAGATATCAATTGCTCATGGATAGCCAGAGCAAATATTGTAAAAATGACAATTCTACCTAAATTAATTTACTTATTCAGTGTCATACCAATCAGACTACCTAAAATTATTTTATAGAGCTAGAAAATATAATAACAAAATTCATCTGGAAAAACAAAAAGTCAAGAATATCAAGGAAAATAATGAAAAAAAATGCACAGGAAGGTGGGTTAGCTGTACCAAATGTGGAGCTTTACCATAAAGCAGCAGTCATCAAAACCATATAGCACTGGCTAAGAAATAGAGTGGAGGATCAATGGAATACGCTAGGCACAGGAGACACAGTAGTAAATAACATTAGCAATGTAGTGTTTGATAAACCCAAAGACTCCTGCTTCAGGGATAGGAACTGAGTATTTGACAAAAACTGCTGGGAAAACTGGAAGATAGTATGGCAGAAATTAGGCATAGACCAACATCTTATACCTTATACTAAAATAAGGTCAAAATGGGTACATGATTTAGACATAAGAGGTGAGACCATAGGTAAATGAGGAAAGGAAGGAATAGTCTACCTTTCAGATCTTTGGAAAGGAGAACAGTTTATGACCAAACAAGAGAGAATATTATGAAATGCAAAATGGATGATTTTGATTACATTAAATTAAAAAAGGTTTTGTACAAACAGAATAAATGCATCCAAAATTAGAAAGGAGGCAGAAAGCTAGGAAATAATTTTATGGTTAGTACTTCTGATAAAGGCCTCATTTCTAAACTATATTTGGAACTAAATCAAATTTATAAGAATCCAAGTCATTCTCCAATTGAGAAATGGTCAAAGGATATGAACAGGCAGTTTTCTGATGAAGAAACCAAAGCTATCTATTCTCATATGAAAAAATGGTCTCAATCACTATTGATTAGAGAGATGCAAATTAAAACAACTCTGAGGTACCACCTGACACCTATCAGATTGGCTAAAATGACAAAAAAGGAAAATAATAAATGATGGAGAAGCTGTGGGAAAATTGGAACACTAATGCATTGCTGGTGGAGCTGTGAACTGATCCAACCATTCTGGACAGCAATTTGGAACTATGCCCAAAGGGCTATAAAGCTGTGCATACCGTTTGACCCAGCAATACCACTTTTGGGTCTTTTCCCCAAAGAGATCATGGAAAGGGGAAAAAGACCCACATGTACAAAAATATTTATAACTGTTCTTTATGTGGTGGCAAGGAATTGGAAGTTGTGTGGATGCCCATCAATTGGGGAATGGCTGGACAAATTTTGGTATATGAATGCAATGGAATACTATTGTGCTGTAAGAAACGACGAGCAGGAAGAGTTCAGAGAAACATGGAGGGTCTTGAATGGGCTAATGATGAGTGAGATGAGCAGAACCAGAAGAACATTGTGCACAGTATCATCAACATTGTGTGCTGATCAACTGTGATAGACTAGATTCTTCTCACCAATCCAATGGTACAAGAAAGTGGTTTCAAGTGTCTAAGGCCATATTTGAAATTTTAGCTATCATTAGAAATAATCTTCAGTGGCCTCCATATTTCAAAGTAATTTTCAAGGGGACAGCTAGGTTGCACAGTGGTTTGGTCCTGGATTCAGGAGGACCTGAGTTCAAATATGGCCTCAGACACTTGACCCTTACTAGCTGTGTGACTCTGGGCAAGTCACTTGACCCTCATTGCCCTGCCAAATTAATATTGATGATGATGATGATAATAATAATAATAATAAAAAACCTTTTTTCTTACTATGTGTTGAACATCCAAGTGGGTGGTTCAATTTTACTTCTGCTTGGAGGAACGGCATAGTGGTCTTTGAATGATCACAGTAAAGCTCAGGCCTAATTGGGAGAGAGTGTTATAGCAACATAATAACAAGCACCAGGTGACTGCAATTAGGCCCTAGCTGATGGGGTTAGTTTGTAGCTATACCTTATTAAGGCCAGGTGTTAACATGGCTTACTAAATTAGAAAGGAAGTTGATTGATTTCTATAAAATTTACCTATATCATGTAGCTAGGTGGAACAGTAGATAGAGCACCAGCCCAGGAATCAGGAAGACTAATTTTCATGAGTTCAAATCTGGCCTTAGAGACTGTGTGACCCTTGGCAAGTGACTTAACCCTGTTTGCTGTAGTTCTTCATTTACAAAATGAGCTAGAGAAAGAAATGGCAAACCATTTCAGTATCATTGCCAAGAAAACCCAAAAATGGGGTCACAAAGAGACAGATGCGATTGAAAATGATTGAATTAATGCATGTAAGTGACCTACATATGTAAATACCTGCAGTATAAAAGTGAGAGTTAACTTGCCTTGTATATGGCTCAGCTCCATTTTCTGCATCTTTTGCTAAGGCAAAAAATCAAACAAACAAAAATAAAAAGACCTGTAACTTTACCCAATTGTTTGGCATTTTAATTTTCCTCAGTATTGGTAAAATTTCGTCCAGATAAAGGAAGATGGGAAAGATGGCTACCGAAGTTTTGTTCCTACCCTATAATTATAAGCACTTTCAATTCATGAAATTATAGGATCAACAATTAATAGTGTGGATCTTAGAAATTCAGCAACCTCATTTAACAGATGAAGACACTGAAGTCCAGAAAGAGCAAATGATTTTGCTCAGGTCACAGGCAGTGAAGTATAGAAATCTGGGCATATATAGATAGATAGATAGATAGATAGATAGATATAGATATACACATATACATATATATATATATAAAATCATCCATCCATCTAAGCTAGCTTTCCACACAAATATATGCATATATATGTATATATACATATTTATGCATAAGTGTGTATATATGTATACATACATATGTTTGTATGTGTGTATGTGTATATGTGTATTGTGGGCATATAAATGCGTATTTGTATGTGTTTGCAGACACTCTATTTTCTGGGACTTAGTTACATTAAAGACTTATTTTTGGCTTGGGGAAAAATACTGCTCTTTTGACTGGGGGCAGCTAGGTGGCATAGTGGATAAAGCACTGGCCCTGTATTCAGGAGGACCAAGACCAAATATGGCCTCAGACACTTCACACTTACTAGCTGTGTGACACAGGGAAAGGCACTTAACCCTCATTTCCCTGCAAAAAACAAAACAACAAAAATCCCCAGTGACTATCCTCATCTCCAATAGTTGTCTCCACTAATAAAGGTTAAATATGTAACATTTCATCTTTCTTTGACCACATCCCAATTATTGAAGAGACTTAGGGCCATATAGTATCTGCCATTGGCTTTAGCCCTCACAGGTGATGTTTTCCCAATTTTATGAGACCTTCTGTTCCTCAGTTCCATTTAACTACATAATAATAAGTATAACATTTAAAAGGAATATTTGCCTCAAAAGAATAACAAGTATAAATATACAAATATTCCTTCCAACACTTGAGGATATAATTCCCAGACCCAAATTCATACTGTGAGAAGAAGGAAATTAGGGTTACAGTTTAGCTCAGTTACCATATAGTACAATCATTCCTACAAAGCTCAAAGTACAAAACTACACTTCAGCTATAATTAAGTCCTGGCTTCTCGAGGCTTCGCTACTAGGCTGACTGCACTTTAGTCCTGAAATCCCTCCTCCAAATCAACATAGCTGGAGTGTTCTTTGCTAGGTATTCCACTACGTGCATCTAAAATAGAAAAGGAAAAACAAAACAGACGAAAATATTTAAAGATAACTCCTCCCCTCTCCCCTTCCCACTCAGTTCAGGAAGCCCTTGCTATGGATGAATATGACCTTCACCCTCTCAGGATACAAAAGGGTAAGAGAGGGAGAGTATCCTGGTCTGGAAGTGTATAAAGATGCAACCTGATATGGTTAGCAGCCAATTAAAAGAAAATGCTACCACTCATGTGGCAGGGGAATGAGTAATATCTTCTCCCAGAAGCACAGTATCTTCATCTCCCATATGAGTCCCTCCTTATCAGATGATTCAGGCATGGGCAAAACCTGGTATTGCACGTAAAATATTTATATATATTTCACCAATTATTTACCATTTCCATAGGCTTCACTAACTGAGATGAGGATTATGAGGATTTGAATATATTTATTTGTTACAAAAGAGGGCTCCTATGGGGGTGGGGCAAGAGAGAGTAGGTTCACAGGAAAAGGAAAGAAGAAAGAAAGAAAAAAAGGAAGGAAAGAAGGGAAAAAGGAAAAAGGAAGGAAGGAAGGGAGATGCAAGAAGAAAGAAAAAAGAAAGAAATGAAAACAAGAAAGAAATGAAGGAATGGAAGAAAAAGAAGGAGGAAAAAAGCATGAAAATAACATTTAAAGTACATGGAAGGATAAAAAATGTTTAGAAGGGTCTGAAAACATAGACATTTTGTTCCTAATTTGTCAAATTCACTACATGCTTTAAAACACTGGCATTAAAACGTTCTCTTTCATATTCAGTTATATTTTTTTGTTCTTTGCATATTTGTATACTTATGATTGTTTAGTTACAATAGAAATAACAGACTTTGTGTTTTAAGATAATAGGCCTTCACTTTGACAAGGCCCCCAGACTGCCTCAAGTCTGACTGCTTTCTTTAGAATTGTATTCTCCTGTGGTTTCACAGCCTGTTAGATCCAAGGGGACCTTGGAGCCAAGGGAAACAAACTTCTCCTTTTGTAATATAGAAACCTGAAATCAAAATAGATTAAGCGACTTGCTCCAAATCACATAAGAAGCAAGCAGGAGAACTCTGATTCCCATGCATCCTACATCCATATTCCTACCACTCCAGCAAGAGACAGAGATTGAAATAGCCAGAAGTGTTACTGTTCAGCTGGAGGAGCAGTCACTGTGCTGCTTTCAATTATTTAACTGGCTTTGCTTTGTATTTGGCTAGGAAATATCTCCATGGGTTTGTTCCCACCTTATCACGTTCAGCCAATCCTCTATTAACCTGTGGATTTTTCACCATTTAAAAGATACGTACTGGACCAAGCTCCTGAGGTTCTTGTGGCTTAGCAGGAAGCAATTTATAATAGGAAAAGCCAATTCCCAGAGATAGAGGAATTTTTGGCTCTTGCTCCTCCTCCTCCTCCTAAAGGTTGTATCCTTTTTCTTTCCCCAAAATGTACAATGGATGGATTAGAGGGAAACATCAAAAGCATTATTTTCTTAGGTCTGAATAGGCTTACTGGGCCCCAGTCTTCTATCCTGGCGAGAAAGGGTAGGCTCAAGAAGGGGATGGGATATGAGGTAAAAAAAAAAAAAAAAGTTGCACATTATAGAGGAAAGAGAACTGATCAACAATCAGAATACTTGGATTTGATCCTGACTCTATTACTTACTATTTTCGGTAACCTTAGGAAAGTTACTGCTCTTCTCTGGGCCTCAGTTACCTTATATATAAAAATGAATGGATTACAAAGCTACTGAAGTTATCTTCTACCTGCTAAGGCTCTTAAGTGTGATCCATGTAAGAATGAGCATACCTCAGCAAGTTTTTGAAATCAGTGAAATATGTCTTTGGTACCCTCAGTCTCCCCTTTTTTAACTTTCTCTGCCCATAAGTTTCCCCTTCCTTCCCATTTTTCTTTCTTCCATGTACCCATTGTCTTGTTCCCACCAACACTTGCACTCGGAAAAAAAAAATCTCATGACACTTCTTTACAAGTAAATAGAAGTATAGTGCAAGGGGCAGCATAGAGAAGTGGTTGGAGAGTTGGTTTCAGAGTTGAGAAGACCTGGGTTCAAGTTCATTCTCTGATACATACTGTCTCTATTACTCTTAGAAAGTTACTTAAACTCTTATTGCTTCAGGCACCTATGTAAGACTATAAATTAAAGAGAAGGTTATGAATGTGTATTGTGACTAAAACAGTCCTTCACCAAGGGACTCCTACACAGAGGAAATAACAGCTCCCAGTTATGAGCCAATGACAACTGGTTTGAGTGGTGTAGTATTACTTCCTGCCCCCATTTAACCATTCCTAACCTCTTGCTTCTTTCACATAGTTAGAGTTGAGTTTTTTGTGTCTTTAATCTTGATTCCGCCTGTTTGACCAGGTTATTACTTTAAAAATATTTTATTTTTAATTTATGGAATAAAACAAGCATTTCATAACATAGTACAATACGATACACAACTTGCTATTTGTTTCAAATATACATCAAAATTATCATGTAATTTTTTTCCTACCCCCCCACCTTAGAGATGGCTACCATTAGAAAGAAAAGCACACACATATACATTATGTATATGTAAAGTTATTGTTTATATATGTTTAACTCTCAGTTCTTTCTCAGGATACATATATTGTCTCTCTTCATATTTCCTTCATAGTTAATTTGGGTATTTACTATATTAAAAATAACTTATTCTCTCAAAGTCATTTTTTTTTTTGGTGAGGCAATTGGGGTTAAGTGACTTGCCCAAGGTCACACAGCTAGTAAGTGTTAAGTGTCTGAGGCTGGATTTGAACTCAGATATTCCTGAATCCAGGGCCAGTGCTTTATTCACTGCATCACCTAGCTGCCCCCCCAGCAATATTATTTTAAGAATGACTTGGCTATGGTATACAAGATGGCGGGGAGGAAGCTGCAAGCTGCCTGAGCTCTCCTTCTGTTCCCTCAAAACGAACATTAAATCAAGCCTCTGGAAGGGATTCTGAAACTACAGAACCTGCAAAGAGACAGAGAGACACAGTCCTCCAACCAGAGATAATTTAGAAGACTTCAGGAAAAGGTCAGTCCGACTCGGGCAAAAGGGAGGCCCAGCGCAGGGCAGCAACCCAGCGCCGAGGGGGTCGGGGCAAGTCAGCAGGAGCTGCGGGCCACAGCCGGACAACTGAGGCTCCCGGAACCTGGTTCAAAAATCTGGTGGCCAAGAAGGACAGTGGAAAAACCTACCTGCACCGGCCGGGAAGGAGACGAACGGGTCAGGCGGGATCAGACGCCAGGGTCTGGTGCCTGGCTGGCTGAGCACAATCAGACAGGAAGTGCAGGGCGGGGGATCTCCACACACCATAAAGACCTCAGAGTAAAAGCCTGGTCATACAGCACCTATACCCCTGCACAAGAAGCCCAAAACAGGGACCCTAGTGCCCACAGAGCAGACCTCAACTTAAAGAATAAATAAATAAGCTGCAATAATGAGTAAGAAGCAAAAAAGAGCCCTCTCCATTGAGAGCTTCTGTATCAATAGGGAAGAAGCCAACACAAACTCAGATGAGGACAATAGCCTCAAATTGTCTACATCTGAAGCCTCACAAGGGAAGGTGAATTGGTCCCAAGAACAAAAAGCCTTCCTAGAAGAGCTCAAAAAGGATTTTAAAAATCAATTGCAAGAGGTAGAAGAAAAAATGGGGAGAGAAATGAAAGCAAAACAAGAAAACTATGAAAAAAGTCAGCAGCTTGGAAAAGGAAGCTGAAGAAAACAAAGCTTTAAAAAATTCATTTGGCCAAATGGAAAAAAAGCTGCATAATCTCACTGAAGAAAACAATGCCTTAAAAATTAAAGTGGGACAGTGGGAAGATAAGGAATCCATGAGACACCAGGAATCAGTCAAGCAGAATAAAAAAAATGAAAAAATAGAAGAAAATGTGAAATACCTCATTGGAAAGACAACTGATCTGGAAAACAGATCGAGGAGAGACAATTTGAGAATCATTGGATTGCCTGAAAGCCATGACCAGAAAAAGAATCTAGACACCTTATTCCAGGAAATTATTAAGGAGAACTGCCCTGATATCATAGAATCAGAGGATAAAATCATCATTGAAAGAATCCACCGATCACCTCCTGAAAGAGACCCCAAAAGGAAAACTCCAAGGAATATTGTAGCCAAATTCCAGAATTATCAGGTGAAGGAGAAAATACTCCAAGCAGCCAGAAAGAAGCAATTTAAATATCATGGAGCCACAGTCAGGATTGCTCAGGACCTGGCAGCTTCAACATTAAAGGACCGCAAGGGTTGGAATATGATATTCCAGAAGGCAAAGGAGCTTGGATTGCAGCCAAGAATCTATTACCCAGCAAAAATGTGCATTTTCTTTCAGGGGAAAAGATGGACATTTAATGACATTGGGGACTTTGAATCTTTTCTGGTGAAAAGACCAGAACTGAATAGACAATTTGATCTCAACATACAAGACTCAAGAGAAGTTTAAAAAGGTAAACAGAGGGGAAAAAAAGTTACCCTATTAGGTTAAACTGTTTATATCCCTACACAGGAAGATAATACTCATAACTCTTAAGAACTGTAAATGTATTTGGGCAGAGAGAAGGACTTTACACAGAGGGTATAAATATAAATTGTCTTTGATGTGATGATACAAAAGAATTAAGGGGTTAAAAAGGGAGTCTATGGGGAGGAGAGGAAAGGGGAGGTGGAATGGGATGAATTATATCATATGAAGAGGTGGAAAAAAACCTATTACAATAGAGGGAAAGAAAGGAGGGGGGAACATTGTTTCAACCCTATTCTCATTAGATTTGACTCAAAGAGGGAATAACATAAACGTTCATTGGGATAAAGAAACTTAACTCATTTTTTAGGGAAACAAAAGGGGAAGGGAAAGGGGGGACTGATAGAAGGGAGAACAAAAGCAAGGGAGAAAAGGGTAAAGAAAAGAGAGGGGGGTGATAAAAAGGGAGGGCAGATCGGGGGAGGCAGGGGTAAGAAGTAAAACATCGGTGAGGAGGAATAGGGTGAAAGAAGGGGGGAAAAGTACAAAGGGGGTAAGTAGAATGGAGGGGAATAGACAGTCAGTAATAATAACTGTGAATGTGAATGGGATGAACTCTGCTATAAAACGGAAGCGAATTGCAGAGTGGATTAAAAACCAGAACCCTACAATATGCTGTTTACAAGAAACACTTTTGAAGCAGAGAGATACACACAGAGTAAAGGTAAAAGGATGGAGCAGAATATATTATGCCTCAGCTAAAGTAAAAAAGGCAGGGGTAGCAATCCTTATCTCAGACAAAGTGCAGGCAAAAATTGATCTCATTAAAAGAGATAAGGAAGGAAATTGCATCTTACTTAAAGGTACTATAGATAATGAAGTAATATCAATATTAAATATGTATGCGCCAAGTGGTATAGCATCCAAGTTCTTAGAGGAGAAGTTAAATGAGTTACAAGAGGAATTAGACAGTAATACTATACTAGTGGGGGATCTGAATCTCCCCCTCTCAGAATTAGATAAATCTAGCCAACAAATAAATAAGAAAGAAGTGAAAGAGGTGAATAGATTACTAGAAAAGTTAGACATGATAGATGTCTGGAGAAAATTGAACGGGGATAGAAAGGAATATACCTTTTTCTCCGCAGTACATGGCACATTTTCAAAAATTGACCATGTATTAGGGCACAAAAACATCTTAGTCAAATGTAGAAAGGCAGAAATAGTAAATGCATCCTTCTCAGTTCATGATGCAATAAAAATTACATGTAAGAAAGAGCCAGGGAAAAGTAGAATGAAAATCAATTGGAAACTAAATAATTTCATTCTAAAGAATGAATGGGCCAAACAAGAAATCATAGAAAAAATCAATAACTTTATCCAAGAGAATGACAATAATGAGACAACATACCAAAATCTATGGGATGCAGCCAAAGCAGTGCTTAGGGGAAAATTTATAGCTCTAAATGCTTACATGAATAAGAAAGATAAAGAGGAGATTAATGAATTGGGCATGCAACTTAAAAAGCTAGAAAAAGAACAAATTAGAAATACCCAATTAGATACTAAATTAGAGATCCTGAAAATTAAAGGAGAAATTAATAGATTGAAAGCAAAAAAACTATAGAATTAATCAATAAAACTAAGAGCTGGTTTTATGAAAAAAACAATAAAATAGATAAAATATTGGTTAATTTGATTAAAAAAAAGAAAGAAGAAAACCAAATTACCAGTATCAAAAATGAAAAGGGTGATGTTACCACCAATGAAGTGGAAATTAAAGCAATAATTAGGAAATATTTTGCCCAACTGTATGCCAATAAATTTGACAATCTAAATGAAATGGATGAATATTTACAAAAATACAAACTGCCCAGGTTAACTGAAGAGGAAATAAAATCCTTAAATAAATCCATATTAGAAAAAGAAATTGAACAAGCTATTAATGAAATCCCTAAGAAAAAATCCCCAGGGCCAGATGGGTTTACGGGTGAATTTTACCAAACATTTAAAGAACAATTAATTGCAATATTATGCAAATTATTTGGAAAAATAGGTGAAGAAGGAGTTCTACCAAATTCGTTTTATGACACAAATATGGTGGTGATACCAAAAGCAGGCAAAGCAAAAACAGAGAAAGAAAATTATAGACCAATTTCCCTAATGAATATAGATGCTAAAATCTTAAATAAGATATTAGCAAGGAGATTACAGCAAGTGATCACCAGGATAATACACTATGACCAGGTGGGATTTATACCAGGAATGCAGGGCTGGTTCAACATTAGGAAAACTATTAACATAATCAACCACATCAATAAGAAAACCAACCAAAATCATATGATTATCTCAATAGATGCAGAGAAAGCTTTTGACAAAGTACAGCACCCATTCCTTATAAAAACACTAGAGAGTTTAGGAATAGGGGGAGCTTTCCTTAGAATAATAAACAGTATCTACCTAAAGCCATCAGCAAGTATTATATGCAATGGAGATAAATTAGAGGCCTTCCCAATAAGATCAGGGGTGAAACAGGGATGTCCATTATCACCCCTATTATTTAATATTGTCCTAGAAATGTTAGCTTTAGCAATCAGAGAAGAGAAAGGAATTAAAGGAATTAGAATAGGCAAGGAGGAAACAAAACTATCACTCTTTGCAGATGATATGATGGTATACTTAAGGAATCCTCGAGAATCAAGTCAAAAATTACTTGAAACAATTAACAACTTTAGCAAAGTAGCAGGATATAAAATAAATCCACATAAATCATCAGCATTTCTATACGTGACCAACAAAGTCCAGCAGCAAGAGATAGAAAGAGAAATTCCATTAAAAGTAACGGTAGATAATATAAAATACTTGGGAGTCTACTTGCCAAGACAAACCCAGGAACTCTATGAACACAACTACCAAACACTCTTCACACAAATCAAATCAGATCTAAATAATTGGAAAGATATCAATTGCTCATGGATAGGCAGAGCTAATATAGTAACAATGACAATACTGCCTAAATTAATTTACTTATTCAGTGCCATACCAATCAGACTACCTAAAAATTATTTTATACAGCTAGAAAAAATGATAACAAAATTCATCTGGAAAAACAAAAAATCAAGAATATCCAGGGAAATAATGAAAAAAAATTCACAGGAAGGTGGGTTAGCGGTACCAAACCTAGAGCTTTACTATAAAGCGGGAGTCATCAAAACTATCAGGTACTGGCTAAAAAATAGAGTGGTAGATCAATGGAATAGGCTAGGCTCAGGAAATGCAGTAATAAATGACACTACAAATGTAGTGTTTGATAAACCCAAAGACTCCAGCTTCTGGGATAGGAACTAAGTATTTGACAAAAACTGCTGGGAAAACTGGAAGATAGTATGGCAGAAATTAGGCATAGACCAACATCTTACACCTTATACTAAAATAAGATCAAAATGGATACATGATTTAGACATAAGAGGTGATACCATAGATAAATTAGGAGAGAAAGGAATAGTGTACCTATCAGATCTTTGGAAAGGAGAACAGTTTTTGACCAAACAAGAGATAGAGTATATAATAAAATGCAAAATGGATGATTTTGATTATATTAAATTAAAAAATTTTTGTACAAACAGAAGCAATGCATCCAAAATTGGAAGGGAGGCAGAAAACTGGGAAACAATTTTTGAGGCCAGTGCTTCTGATAAAGGCCTCATCTCTAAAATATATAGGGAATTAAATCAAATTTATAAGAATCCAAGTCATTCCCCAATTGAGAAATGGTCAAAGGATATGAACAGGCAGTTTTCTGATGAAGAAACCAAAGCTATCTATTCCCATATGAAAAAATGCTCTAAATCTCTAATGATTAGAGAGATGCAAATTAAAACAACTCTGAGGTACCACCTGACACCTATCAGATTGGCTAAAATGACAAAAAAGGAAGATAATAAATGTTGGAGAGGCTGTGGGAAAATTGGAACACTAATGCATTGTTGGTGGAGCTGTGAGCTGATCCAACCATTCTGGAGAGCAATTTGGAATTATGCCCAAAGGGCAATAAAGCTGTGCATAACCTTTGACCCAGCAATTCCACTTTTAGGTCTTTTTCCCAAAGAAATCATGGAAGAGGGAAAGGGACCCACATGTACAAAAATATTTATAGCTGCTCTTTACGTGTTAGCAAGGAATTGGAAGTTGAGGGGGTGCCCATCAATTGGGGAATGGCTGGACAAGTTGTGGTATATGAATACAATGGAATACTATTCTGCTGTAAGAAATGATGAGCAGGAAGAGTTCAGAGAAGCCTGGAAGGTCTTATGTGAGCTGATGATGAGTGAGATGAGCAGAACCAGAAGAACATTGTACACAGTATCATCAACATTGAGTGTTGACCTACTGTGATGGACTATATTCTTCTCACCAATGCAATGGTACAGAAGAGTTCCAGGGAACTAATGATAGAAGAGGATCTCCAAATCCAAGAAAAAAAAAGAAAGAAAGAACTGTGGAGTATAGATGCTGATTGAACCATATTATTTCTTTTGTTTTGGGTGCTGTTGTTTTTTTTTTTTCTATTTTGAGGTTTTACATCACTGCTCTGATTTTTTCTCTTGTAACAGGATTAATGCAGAAATAGGATTAATGTTAGTATGTGTGTATATATATATATGTGTGTGTATATATCTATATCTATATGTATATGTATAGCGATATATAGATATAACCTATATCAGATTACCTGCTGTCTAGGGGAGGGGGGAGGGATGGGAGGGAGGGAGAAAAATCTGAAATTGTAAAGCTTGTATAAACCAAAGTTGATAACTATCTTTACATGTAACGGAAAAAATAAAATACCTTATACAGTAAAAAAAAAAAAATGACTTTAGGGGCAGCTAGATGGCACAGTGGATAAAGCACCGGCCCTGGATTCAGGAGTACCTGAGTTCAAATCCGGCCTCAGACACTTAACACTTACTAGCTGTGTGACCTTGGGCAAGTCACTTAACCTTCATTGCCTCGCAAAAAATTCACAAAAAACAAAAAAACAATATTGCTATCACTGTATACAATGTTCTCTTGGTTCTGCTCATTTTGTTCTTCATTATTTGTTGCAAATCTTTCCATGTTTTTTCTAAGATCATGGAGCTCATCATTTCTTAGAACACAGTAGTATTCTATCACAATCATATACTACAACTTTGTTCAAACATTCCCAAAATGATAGGCATCCCTGAAATTTTCAGTTCTTTGACAGAATAAAGAAAGCTGCTACACAAATTTTATCACGTTTGGAAATAGACCAAGTAGTGGTATTGTTTGACCAAAGGGTATAAGTAGTTTAATAACTCTTTGTGTATAATGCAGATTGATCTCCAAGGTGGTTGGATCAGTCCCAACTCTACCAACAATGAAGTAGTGTCCCAATTTTTCCACATCCCCAGCAATATGTGTGGCTTTCCCCTTTAATCATTTTAAGCAATCTGGTATATATAAAATTATATATCAAGGTTGTTTAAATTTGCATTTCCATAATCAATAATGATTTAGAGAATTTCTATGAATACAAATTGTTTTGATTTCTTAATCAAACAACTGCCTGTTCATATCTTTTGACCATTTATCAATTGGAGAATTCCTCATATCCTTATAGATTTGACAGTTATTTATATATTTTTTTCAAAGACCTTTATCTGATAAACTGTCTATAATTTCCCCTAGTTTTCTGCTTTCCTTCTGATCTTTGTTACAGTGCTTTATTTGTACAAAAACTTTTTTAAAACGTATTTGAAATTCCCCATTTAATATCTAACTTTGCTTTCTGTTTTTTTTACAAACTGTTCAACTATCCCTAAGTCTGATAAGTAATATGTACCATGTTCTTCTACTTTTCTTGTAATAACTCTCTTTTTTCATATAAATATTTTTTTTATTTTCCAGCTACATGTAGAGATAGTTTTCAATATTTGTTTTTATATGATTTCTAGTTTCAAATTTTTCTTCCTCTCTCCCCTCCCTTTCCGCTCCCCAAGAATCAAGTAATCTGATATAGGTTATGTATTTATAATCACATTAAACATACTTATGCATTATTCATGTTATGAGAGAAGAATCAGAGCAAAAAGGAAAAACCTCATAAAAGAAAAACAACAACAACAACAATAAAAATAATAGGAATAGTATGATTCGATCTGCATCTAGATTCCACAGTTGTTTTTTTTTTCTGGATTTGGAGAATATTTTCAATCATGAGTCCTTTGGAACTATCTTGGACCTTTATATTGCTGAGAAGAATCAATTCTATCACAGTTGATCATCACATAATGTTGTTGATACTGTATAAAATGTTCTCCTGGTTCTGTTAATCTCACTCATCATCAGTTCATTCAAATGCTTCCAGGTTTCTCTGAAATATGCCTACTCATCCTTTCTTACAGCACAATAGTATTCCATTACATTCATATGCCACAGCTTGTTCAGCCATTCCCCAACTGATGGGCAACCCCTCAATTTCCAATTCCTTGCCACCACAAAAAGAGCAGCTATAAATATTTTTTACATGTGGGTCCTTTACCATTTTTCATGATCTCCCTGGGAAAAAGAGCTAATAGTGCTATTGCTGGGTCAAAGGGTATGCACAGCTTTATATTCCTTTGGGCATAGTTCCAAATTGCTCTCCAGAATGGTTGGATAATTTCACAGCTCCACCAACAATGCATTAGTGTTCCAATTTTTCCACAACTTCTCCAACATATATTATTTTCCTTTTATGTCATATTAGCCAAACTGATAGGTGTCAGATGGTACCTCAGAGTTGTTTTAATTTGCATCTCTCTAATCAATAGTGATTTAGTGCATTTTTTCATATGTCAATAGATAGCTTTGATTTCTTCATCAGAAAACTGCCTGTTCATATCCTTTGAACACTTCTCAATTGGAAAATGACGTGAATTCTTATAAATTTGATTTAGTTCCTGATATATTTTAGAAATGAGGCCTTTATCAGAAGTATTGGCTATAAAAATTGTTCTCCGGCTTTCTGTCAATAACTCTTTTAATCTATTTATGTATCCATTTTGACCTTATCTTTGTAAATGGTATAAAGCAACCTTGCAAAACCAGGACCAGCAGGGATTTGAAGCCTACATACGGCTTTTTCTTTGTATCTCTGAAGAGGTAGCTACCTAATGAGAGTCAGCCCTGACTTCACGTACTTCCTATAGGTTCTTATGGGGCAACTAAGTGGCACAGTGGAAAAAGCACTAGCCCTGGAGCCAAAGAGAACCCTAGTTCAAACCCTGCTTCAGACACTTGATACTTACTGGCTATGTGCAATTACCTCAAATATCTAAGGCCATCTCCCATCATCCTGATGGATATCTTGTCACTGGACCCAGACAGAGAGAGTGAGGCAGGTGTCTACACAGCTCTAGCTCACTTAAATCTAATTAACTGCAAGTTATAACTTCATGTTCTGATATAATGCCAGTAATAGATTCTTGTTTTTATTCTTCATTCTTTGTTTTTGAAGAGGACTGATGAAATCACAGAGTGGTCTTGACTCATGCGTAAATCAGATTTGAGTGAGACAGTGTTTCACAAAGTCTTCAGCTTGTCTCTTCCAGAGTCATTCAAATCCAGTGGCAAGACAAAAATCAAGAGACCTGGTAATGGCCTGGGGTGAAGTGGATAACCTTGGCATCTTCAGTGTCTGACTAAGTTGTAAGTGTTCCACAACACTTGTTTCCACAGCTTTCATGGCTGTTGGAACAATTGGGGGGTAAACTAAGTTCTTGTGCATTCTTCTTTGTCAGAAATGGGTCATTAGGAGGAGAATGTCTGGTAGTATTACATTTTGCCAGTTTCTTCCCAAATGAAGATTTCACTTCACATATTCATACACAGTGGGGGAGAAAGGGAGAGTGACTCATTAGCACTATTACATGGCTGTGAATTGACATACAAAACTAGTCAAGAATGTTTTAGAGATCAAGGCTACAAAGACTTAATAATCTGGATGATCCAGAGAAGGAAAAGAGATGGTGTGTGTGTGTGTGTGTGTGTGTGTGTGTGTGTGTGTGTGTGTGTGTGTGTATGAATTTTAAAATGGATCATTATGGAAAAAAGGGATCAGCATATTTTTTCCTGAATGACCCAAATCATTTCTCTCCATTATCTTTAATCACAGTGTAATTGACCTCCATCTTCCAGACCCCTTCTTTACTCTCTCTCACCCCCAGGTCTGCCCCTAACAAACTCTACTGTTAATTGAGTTCATAGATCATAGACTCATATATCGTGTGTTGAAAGGATACTCAGAGACCAAACAGTCCAAACTATCCATAAAATTTAATGAGTGAACATAGCTTGGAAAACTCCTCTATCCAAAATGCCTAATTTCATACTGAATCAACTACAAAACTTTTATCTTATCATTGAAGTCCCTCCATGTTTCTTGATCTGGCCTTTGCTTATGTTACTATGTTTATCTCTCATTAAGGTCTAGTGAAAAGACCAAGAGCCCTACGTTTCAAATTCTTGCTCAGGCATTTGCTAGATATCTGAAAAGTTCCATTTTTTCTGTCTCATTTTCCCCACATTTATGATAGGAATACCAATAACTGTATTACCCAACTCATAGGGTAATTCTGAGGAAAGGGAATAGAGTGTAGTGAAAAGAACATTAGGTTTGGAATCTCAGCCTTTAATCTCCCCCACCTCCTTTTCCTCAACTATAAAGTAAGGAGAGCGGAGTTAGATGCCCTCTAAACTTCCTTCAAGTTCTTAATCTATGAGTCTATTATTTGGTTCATACTGTGGCTTTACCACTTATAACCTGGGCAAATTACTTAACCTTTCTGGGTTATAATTCCTTATCTATAAAATGAGAAATTTACATTAGAAGACTTCTAATGCTTCTTCAAACTCTAAATCTATGGAGACATCTATGGCCTCACCTATTCATTTTATCCCTCCTAAGCATATTTGACTCTACAGCTTACTATCAGCTATATCAAAAAAAAAAAAAGTAGTAGAAAAGAGAATGTAGGGGCAGCTAGGTGGTGCAGTGGATAGAGCACCGGCCCTGGAGTCAGGAATACTTGAGTTCAAATCCGGCCTCAGACACTTAACACTTACTAGCTGTGTGACCCTGGGCAAGTCACTTAACCCCAACTGCCTCACTTAAAAAAAAAGAAAGAAAGAAAAGAAAAGAGAATGTTGGCTGGGGGCAGGGGGCAGGCATTTAAAAGAGTAGCTATTTAGTAAAAGGAGTACATAGGGAAAAGTCTTTTTTTTTCATTTTTTCATTTTTGTTTTAGTATATTCAAGTCAGGAGCTAAAGCTGCAGTTAAAATGTCATGCTAGGCAATTACATATTGTCTTAAAGAATTTTAGTCCATTAGGAGTTAAACAATATTGAATCTTTTTTTTTCTTTAAATCACTTAAATGAGAAAGACAGGAAGATAAATAAAAGTTTTTCCTTTTTAAAATTTTTTTTAAGTGAAGCAATGGGGGTTAAGTGACTTGCCCAGGGTGACACAGCTAGTAAGTGTTAAGTATCTGAGGCCGGATTTGAACTCAGGTACTCCTGACTCCAGGGCCAGTGCTCTATCCATTGTGTCAGCTAGCTGCCCCAAGATAAATCAAAGTAAAACAAAAACAAAATGTCATGAAAATAAGTTTTGAAAAGCATGAATGAGGAAGAATAATACTTTCATAAAATGTCAATAAAAAGGAAAATAGTAACATGACAAACAGCAGGTACCGTTTAAGCTGTATATTTGTCTTCTATTGTATAAAGGAGGCATGGAAAAGGGGGTCTTTAGCTTACTAGGTATATCATTTCACTGGTAGGTTATTAGGCCCTAGAGATGTCCCATTACTCCTACTTGGTGCTTATGCTCCCTGTGACCTTTTGCTCAGCTGTAAACCATTCCCTCTGTACTCTGGCAATCTTTCTTTTCTTCCTTCCTATCAAATCCTGAGTGACATCCTATATTTCTCTACAGAACAATTGGTCCACCTCCTCATCAAAGCTTAATCATGCTTCTTTGAACAATGTAGGCATCCCTAATGAAAGGATTGGTGATATGTTCTAGAGACTGGCATGGACTGAGTGTCAGGGAACAATCAGCCACAGTCAGGATAATACAAGATCTAGCTATTTCTACATTAAAGGATCAGAGGGTTTGGAACATGATATTCCATAGGGCAAAGGAACTGGGATTACAACCCAGAATCACCTTCCCAGCAAAATTTAATATAATCCTTCAGGGGAAAAATGAGAATTTAATGGAAAAGAGGACATTGTCATCCTTTTTTTTTTTTTTTTAGTGAGGCAACTGGGGCCAAGTGACCCACCCAGAGTCGCACAGCCAACAAGTGTCAAGTGTCTGAGTCCGGATCCGAACTCAGGTACTCCCGACTCCAGGGCCAGCGTTCCATCCACTGTGCCACCTAGCTGCCCCAATTCAGTCATTCTTGATGAAAAGACCTGAGCTGAATAGGAAATTTGACTTTCAAATACAAGACCCTAGAGAAGCATAAAATGGTAAACAAGAAAGAGAAATCATAAGGGTTAAACTGTTTTCATTCTTACATGAGAAGATGATACTTGTAACTCATATGACATTTTTTTCATTATTAGGGCAACTGAATGGAGTCTATTTAGAAAGAAGACACAGTTGTGATTTGAATATGAAGGGATGATATTAGTGGAATGCACTGGGAGAAAGGGAAAGGGACAGGTGGAATGTGGTAAAGTATCTCACATAAAAGAAACAAGAACAAGCTTATACAGTTGAGAGGAAGATAGGGGAGGTGTTGGGAAGTGAATTAACTTTTCACTCATCAGAACTGGCTCAAAGAGGGAATAACATACACATTCTATTGGGTACAGTAATTTATCTTACCCTGAAAGAAAGTAGGAGGCTAAAGGAATAAGGAGGGGGGGTGATAGAAGGCAGAGCAGATTGGGGGAGGGAGCAGTCAGGAGATAAAAAACACTTTTGAGGAGGGGCAGGGTGAAAGGAAATAGAAAATAGAGTAAATGTCATGGGGAGGGAATAGGATGGAGGAAAATAGTTAGGAATAGGAACTATGAGGAAAAAATTGAAGAAAGTTTGTCTGACAAGTCTCATTTCTCAAACACATAGAGAACTGAGTCAAATTTATTAAATTATGAACCATTCCCCAATTGATAGATGATCAAAAGATATGAAGTTTTCAAATAAAATAATCAAAGCTACTTATAACCATATGGAAAAAAAATGTTCTAACTCATTATTGATAGGAGAGATGCATGTAAGAACAATTCTGGGGTACTACCTCATACCTATTGGATTGGATAATGGGACAGCAGAGGAAAATGACAAATGCAGTGGATAGGGGGAAAATGAGACATTAATACACACTTGGAGGAATTGTTAACTGATTCAAACATTCCATAGAGCAATTTGCAACTATGGCTAAAGGGCTATAAAAGCATGTGTACTCTTTTATCTAGTCATACTACTACTAGGTTGGTATCCAAAAAGAGATAAAAAACAAAAAATTGAATTTTAAATTGAAGAGATGCTCATCAATTGGGGAATGGCTGAAAAAATTGTGGGATAAGATTATAATGGAGCACTATTGTGCTATAAGAATTGATGAGCAGGATGTTATAAGAAAAACCTGGAATGACTTACATGAGTAGATGCAAAGTGAAATATACTGCATATTAAGTAACACAGCAATATTGTAAGATGATTGGCTGTAAATGACTTGGCTATTTTCAGCAATACAATGATCCAAGACAACTCTGAAGGATTTATGAAAAATGCAATCCATCTCCAGAGAAAGTACTGATGGTGTCTGAATTTAGATTGAAGCATATTTTTTTAGTTCCTTTTTCTTAAGTTTTTTTGTCTGTTTTCTTTCACAACCTGACTAATGTAGAAATATTTTGCATGTCTAAACATGTATAACTTATATTAAATTGCTTGTGTTTCTTAAGGGTGGAGGGTGGGCAGGGAAGGAGGAAGAGAATTTGAAGACAGAATTTTAAAAATTGATGATAAATTTGTTTTACATGTAATGTGGGGAAAAATAAAATTCTAAATAAATGAAAAAATATAACTACCACACACACACACAAACAAAACAAAACAAAAAAAGTAGTATCAATGGACTTAGATAAGTAATATTACTCAATCAAAAAACAGTTATTACAAATACCATATACCTAGCAGTGTGTTAAGTGGTAAAGATGCAAATAGTAGAAAAATAAATGGCTCTTACTTTCAGAAAGAATACATCCTTATAGAGGAAATAACATGTAAATAACTATGTATATATCTTTATCTATATATCTATCATCTTTCTATTTTTCTATCTGTATACAAATTATATGGAATAAAATCTCATAGAGGAAAGCACTAGCACTCAGGGGATTGGAGAAGACTTCCTCTATTAGGAGAAAAAGAAACAGATTTGTTAACAGAACTTATTTTGTAGGGTGGGGGAGGGGGGCAGGCAATGAGGGTTAAGTGACTTGCCCAGGATCACACAGCTAATAAGTGTCAAGGGTCTGAGGCTGGAGTTGAATTCAGATCCTACTGAATCCAGGGTTGTTGCTTTATCTAATGTGCCAACTAGCTGCCCCCTATTACAAGAAATCTTGAGTTCAAATTTAGCCATGAGAAATAAATAAGCAGGGTAGTTCTAAACACTATTCCTCATTTCATTTTATTGAGTGATACTTCTACTCAGTATGACAAAGATTTGGTTAAATAGGACGCTGAATTTGTCCTTCAGTACATATGTCTTATTCAAGCATTGTTTATGGAAAATGAGCTGGTCTCGGGATGAATAAGAAGAGAATGAATGGCTTTGATTGCATTGGGAAAAAATTGCTATTTTTTTTCAACTATCCCCACAGTGCCAGACATAAAAATCCATATTTTTAATACCAATAATCTAGTGATATTATATGGTTTCAAATCCTGGAACATCAGTCTTCAAAAATCAAAATTGCAGATGAACCTGTACTGAATAGATTTCTAGCAGGTGTAAATATCCTCCAGAATATAATCAGCCATGACTTGTATAGAAGAAAGAAAATGAAAGATACCAACCATGAAATATGGGACTGGGAGGGAAAAAAGATTTGTTGATTATATGCAAAGACTAATGGGTAACCTATGGATAGCTGAAGTCCTTGGCGACCAGGAAATATTAAAATACTCATATGATCTACGGAATTTTTTTTCAGGGCATGGCTCAAAATTGTATAGTACAAGGAGGCATGGAGGGTTTGGAGATTACATTGGGTCAGAAAATATTCACACCTGAGAAATCACAGATCCATTGGAATACTGAACTTTTCAATTAATATAATAATTTAGAGAAATAAAAAATCAAATACTTTTCTCACAACCCTTTAAATATTCTAAATCTGGGCAGCTAGGTGGTGCAGTGGATAGAGCACTGGCCCTGGAGTCAGGAGGACCTGAGTTCAAATCTGGCCTCAGACACTTGACACTTACTAAATGTAATATGTGACCTTGGGCAAGTCACTTAACCCCAATTGCCTCATTTAAAAAACAAACAAACAAATAAGTAAGTAAATAAATAAATAAATATTTTAAATCATTATTTAATCTAACACCAAGGCAGCATGATTTACTAGTATACCTTGCATAAATTATTAGAGACAAAAGGCCTTCTGATTTTTCCATATCACAAGGAAATATTGACACTTCCAGTTTGTTTGATATAAAAAAGTCTTCTAAGTAGATTTTCTCCAGCCTGGGTCTCTTGAAAAAAAATCATGAAAACCAGCAACATTAAAGGCATATTAAATTACTCTTATGGTGCTCCTTCTGACTCTCTTGTAATGCAGCAAATCACAAGAGATAAGAAAATACTCAGTTATAATGTTTTTCTATATATCTGCATTTGTTTTAAAGAAAAAAAATGTTTTCCCTCAATCATGGTGTGTGGCTGTGTGTATGTCTATTTCTGATTGATTGCTACCAATCCTTCTATTATCAGTTAACCTTGCATTTGAACTTCAGCCTTGACTTATAAAAACAACAACTAACATTTATTAAATCCTTTCTATGTTTATAACACATGTTACCTCCCTTAAGAGATTATAAGGAACTTATAAATGTGTTACTCATAACTCACCTATCATTTCCATTTGGGCTTTTATCCTAGATTTCTAGTTACTTTCTGAATTCATATACTCTCAGACCTATGCCTAGACTGATAGCCCTCTAAATGTTCTTGTGCTGGTCCAGTGGGCATCATTAGTATAAAACGTTGGAAGCCCAGATGAACTATGAGATAGCTGTTATATGGAAGGTTCCTTTCTGTTAATGCATATCTTGCCCATTTTTTATCCATAGAATTATTTTAAAAAGAAAGTAGTAATCACATATGGTTCTCCTCCTGGACAGCTTGAATGTTTTCTGGTATTCATAAAATATTAAAAAGAAGATTCATTCAAATCCTGACTTTTGCCTATTTAGGAATGCTCAATCCATATTGTGCATTTGCTCCATGCTCCATTTGTATTGAGCCATGTGATTTAAGATAGAAAAGTTTTACACTTGTATTTCCATTCCAAGTTGCCTCAACTTAAGATATGGAATGGTACCTATACAATTTCTGAATGGTGAAGGTGCCACTACACATCCTATCAACCAATCAATCAATGAACATTTATTATATGCTTCCCATGTGCCAGGCAGTATGCCAAACACTAACTAAGAAGATAACTAATTTGAACCATTTATAAATACTTGCTTCTTAAATGTTCTTTAGATTAACTTTGAACTTAAGTGAGAAAGTCTATTGACTAGATAACTATCAGTTGATATAAGTGGCTTATAGATAATATAATTTAGGCTACTACAATATCCCCAGTCAAATGACCTGGATTCTATTCATTTCTCTGAATATAGCTGACCATCTAGACTCACTTATTCTTTAATTGATCAAAACTTGATTATGATGAGGGTCAAATAGGTCCAAAGCATTGGATATTTCTAGGGAGAAGAGACCTTAGGTAGGGTAATACCACAGTGATAAGTCATTATAGCATATAAGATCAACATGAAAGGATTAAGTGCATGAAATAGGCAGGTGTCACAATAAAGAATAAGGGCAATGAAAAGAAAATGTAAGTGGTCAAAGTCAAGCTTCACTGACTTGACAATTTTGTTAATGGTTGGCTTAAAGTCCCTTGGTATGTCCTCCTTACATTTTTTGTCTTGGGTATTTTAACACAGAGTTCTTGGGATTTTGAAACTACAAAAATTTACTATGAGTGGAAACTATCAATAAAAGCAATGAAATCTAAGTTGCAGAAAAATTAAACAAATAGTATTTAACCTTTTATGACTCCAAACAATATGATTTCAGCAATGGAGTTCTATTTGCATAATCTACATATGTATATTCCAACTTTATCTTCAACTAGTCTCTGGCTGCTGTTTCAATGTGTCTTCAAGACCATTTCTTAATGATTAATTTAGTCAGTCTACCTTAACACACACAAAAGTATTGTTTTCTTGTGGTTTTTTCCATCAAAAAGTGTAAACATTTGTTTGATTTAATGACAATAGGAAATGTATGAGAATAGATAAAGTGTCTGGAAGAAAGACATCAGCTCACCATTATGATTTATAGGGAACAAAATAAAACACCTTTGCAGTATGTTTCCATATAAAAAAGTCTATAAAAATGAATGGCTGGTAAGAATCCATTTTAGAAAGTGATTTGCATGAGAGGTGAGTTTTGTGAGAAAAAAAAGATATTGAAAAATCTTAAGAAAATTTGAAAACATTAAAAAGCAAATGACCAACATAAGTCTTATAGCTGAAAAGGACAAGGACCAGGGCACACCAGGTTAAATCCATTGTTATACAGTCAATAAGGATGTCATTTTCCACTAAAGGAATTTGAATAACCTAAGTCTCAACCTTTATTTCCAACTTATTTCCAGAAGAATTAAGTTTCTTGAGGGACAAGTGGTTTGTGGTGCTATCTATGGATCCCAGCCACCCAAGAAAGTAACTTGCACATACTTCATGCTTAATAATTCAAACTGGTTCAGATTAATGCAAATCAATTCAATTAAGCAAATTTTGATTGAATATCTACTATGGGCCACACATTATGCTAGGCATCGATGATAAAAGGATAATGAGGAAATGATCTCTCCCTTCAAAGAGCTTAAATTTTATTTAAAAATCAATCTAATTGTTTTATTTTAACTGAATACCCAGAGTGAAACTCAGACAAATGAGAGACATCATAAGCAATTTCCATTTTCTAAGGAATACCAAGAGAGCACATTTTGTCCTGGGATCAAGTCCCTCAGGGCAGATGACAAGGAAGGGGCACACTCTACAAGCAAAAAAAATAAGAACAAATGGACTATTGAAATGTCAAGATTTTTCAAGGCAAAGGGACAATTTGATACTTCAGATATACCACTAACCCTATAACTCCAGTAATATCAGCATTTATGTGCTTAAAAAAAAGATCTAGTATTATTTGGAGCAATATGGTATAGTGGATAGAGTGCTGAAGCTAAGAATCAGAAGCCTTTGATCATCCAAGACACTTACTAACTGCCTATAATGGGCAAGTCACTTAATCCAACAGAGACTCAAAGTTTTCATCTTTAAAATGAGAATGATAATACTTGTACTACCTTCCTCATAGGGTTGTTATGAGGAAAGTGACTGATACATATAAATATACTATATAAAGTAAGCTTTTGATCATTGAAAAGAAGGCTTGTCTAAGGATGTTATATGTGTGTACACTCTTTCTACTTCTAGGTTTCTGGTAGAATGTATGCTTGTAAAGAACAAGGATTGCTGCATATTTTGTCTTTGTTTCTCCAGCAATGATCATATTGCTTTGCACATTGAAAATGATTGATAGGGGCAGCTAGGTAGTACAGTGGATAGAGCACTGGCCCTGGATTCAGGAGGACCTGAGTTCAAATCCAGCCTCAGACCCTTGACTCTTACTAGCTGTGTGACCCTGCGCAAGTAACTTAACCCCAATTGCCTCGCCAAAAAAACAGCTCCAAAAAGAAAATGATTGATACATATTTATTGAATTTTTGTATTGAATTCTGAGACTTTAGGTAATATTTATGTTGTTTATGTCATAGAAGTTAATGAAAAGGGATGAAATATGAAATGATAAGAGAAGAAATTTGAAGACAGAGTATTAGAAATAATTACATTTGGATAATACAAGGAAGAAGTAGAGTCCTTTGTAGAAACATAGATAGAGCCCTAAAAATATTTGTCATCTTCCTTTTTAAACAGTAGACTATTGTAAAGTCAAGTGAGAGAAAAAACATAACAAACCAAGGCTTCAAATACAGGAATATCTAATCCTTGACTAGCAAGAGAGTATAACTAATGAGGTAAATGGAACATTTACTTGGTTGATCCAGTAGGATTTATGACTAGAAAAGAGCTCTAGAAAAGTGTTTTTCTTCTGAAAGGAGTAAAATTTACCCTTTTATATAAAAAGGGTATATTCATTACATATGCCTCTGTGAAAAAGTCTGAGAACCCAAAGGAACCATGGTGTTTTTCAGTTAGGGAAAGATCATTGGATGGGTAAAGGAATTATATTATTGGGAACCCATATTATTTTATATCAACTGGGCAGAAGAAGGAAATAGATTAAAATTCCCAGAAATATGTCAAAAAGTCTGACACGGAGGTCAGATATACTAGAGATAGATGATTTCATTCATTCCAGCAACTTCTGGAGTTCCATCTCCCTGTCTCTTTCTGTACATCTATTTGTCTCCATCTCTGTTGCTCTTCTTGTCTCTACCCCTCTTTTTAATCTCTTACTGATTCTTTCTCTTTCTCTCTCTCTCACAAGAAACAATGACACATTTTTGCTTGCTGTAATAATGATTGTATTTTTCAAAAGATGAGAATCTTGAAAGAAATGGAAAATCCCATTTTATAATGTATTCGAAAAGAGGCAAGCTAGAAATTGTAATAAAACCTTGACTATGGGAGTATATATGTCAATGGTTTAGGGAAGGGCCAACCTCCTCATTTTGTAGATAAGGACATTGAGATCCAGAGTATTTATGTGACTTGCCCAAGGTCATGTAGCACAGCATGTGATAGGTTTAGAAATTGAGATCAATTTTGCCATTTAAGGGATAATTAGGTGGCACAGTGGATTGAGCACTGTGCTTGGAATCAAGATGATTCATCTTAATGAGGTCAAATCCAGCCTCACCAATACTAGCTTTGTGACTCTGGGCAAGTCACTAATCCCTGTTTGCCATATTCCCTCATCTGTAAAAGGGTTTGAGAAGGAAATGGAAACCATGGCAATATTGCCAAGAAAACCCCAAAATGGGGTCATGAAGAATCAAATATGATTGACCAACAGCAAACAAAATATCTGTGTCAAGTACCTTATTAAATAGCATAGGTGCCAAACTATAGAGATCTTTAGATACCACACAGAAGAGTTCTCGTAGATATAATGTAGGACTCCTAAAGAGTTCCATGGGGGCAGAGCCAAGATGGCAGAGGAAAGACAAGCGCACAGAGCTCCTGATACAATCACCCCAAAAATAGCAATAAAAGAACAGAAAAACACACAAAAACACAGGCTGAGACTTTTTCTCCAGCTTGGCCATGCTGGGCCAAGAATAAAGCCTAACCCCAAAATCTGGCCGACACAACAGACACCTGCCCGAAGAATTTGCCCCAGTACCTCTGAATTGGCTACAGCACCTGCGTCTTCTGTAACTGACCATGCGGTCGGGTTGAACCGCTGGCCCGGGGGAGGTAAGTGCAGGAGTACCAGTGGACTACGGGGAAGAATTCGACTATCTCACCGGAGCAGGGAACCAAGAAGAAATCCTGAGCAGCAGAAGAACCCAGGGGGAGGCTCATAGAAGCTAAAAACCACACCACAAAAAGCTTTTCTGGTTGGTTGTTTAGTAAATAGGCTTGAGGTTATCTCCAGACCAGAGAAGAGACCAGGTGAGATTAAAACCTGTCCCCCTCAAACCAAAACACTTGGGACCCTCTGAAGCTTGGAACAGGAGCAGAGCCGAGAAGCAGCCCCCCCCCTCACCCCCATATCCCCAGTGGAGAGTTTAAAATCAAATAAATGTGAGGCCAGGGAGTCTGAGAAGAAGCCCAATCATCCCCCAGGCCATGTTGTAGCTTGAACAGTATGTCCTGAAAGGAGCACCACACTTTAAGAAGGAGTTAAAAGCCAAGAAATTGCAAGCCAGAATGAGTAGGCAGAGAAAGCAGAAGACCATTGAAAACTTCTTTAGGGGTAAGGTAGACCAAAATACAGCCTCAGAAGAAGAAGATAATAACAGTGTCAAAGTTCCAATGTCCAAAGCTTCCAAGAAAAATATGAACTGGTCTCAGGCCATGGAAGCTTTCAAAAGGGACTTTGAAGAGAAAGTAGGAGAAATAGAAAGAAGATGTAGAGAAAGGGAGGAAAGAATGGAAAGAAAAATGAGAGTGATGCAGGCGAGTAATGAGAAAAAAGTCAACAGTTTGAAAAGCCAAATGGAAAAGGAGAATAAAAAATTGTCTGATGAAAATAACTGCCTAATAATTAGGATTGAACAAAGGGAAACTAGTGAACTTATGAGAAACCAAGACACAGTAAAGCAAATCCAATTGAATTAAAAATAGAGGGCAATGTGAAATACCTCCTTGGAAAAACATCTGACCTAGAAAATAAATCTAGGAGAGATAAGTTGAAAATCATTGGACTACCCGAAAACCATGACCAAAACAAAAGCTTAGACACCATCCTCCAAGAGGAAAATTTCTCTGTAGAAACAGAAGCTAAAATAGAAATTGAAAGAATCCACCAATCACCTCCTGAAAGAGATCCCAAAAGGAAAACCTCCAGGAATATTATAGCCAAATTCCAGAACTCCCAGGTCAAGGAGAAAATACTGCAAGCAGCTAGAAAAAAGGAATTCAAATATTGTGGAGCTCCAATAAGGATAAAGCAACATATAGCAGCTTCTACATTAAAGGACCAAAGGGCATGGAATATGATATTCCAGAGAGCAAAAGAACTGGGACTTCAGCCAAAAATCACATACCCAGCAAAGCTGTGTATAATCTTTCAGAGGAAAAAAATGAGACTTCAATGAGAAAGAGGTCTTTCAGGCATTTGTGATGAAAAGACCTGAAATGAATAGAAAATTTCACTTTCAAATCAAAACCCTAGAGAAGCATAAAAAAGCAAACAGGAAAAAGACTTCATGAGGGATATTAAAAGATCAAACTGTTTACATTCCTACATGGGAAGATAATACTTCAAACTCATAAGAACTATCTCAGTAAGGAATTCACAGTAGACACAGGTCTTAAATGAATATGAAGGGATGATATCTGTAAAGAATTTATGTTTTGTTCTTTGTGGGCAGAGAGGGTGGGGTGTCTTATGTCTGGGGCTAGATTTGGGCTTGGGGCCTCCTGGGTCCAGGGCTGGTGCTTTGTCCACTGTGCCACCTAACTACCCCGTGATGACATCATTAAAATAGTGTTGAGGTGTAGGAAGAATAGACTGGGGGAGGGAGAATGGGAGAGATGGTCTGGGGAAAAATAATTCACATGAAGGGAACAAGAAAAAATGTTATGGAGGGGAGGAGAGGAGGAGGAAGGAGCTGGGGAGTAAGTGAACCTTTATATCATCAGAATTGGCTCAAAGAAGGACTAATATACATACTCAAATAAGTATACTAATATATTTTTTGCCCTGAGGGAGGGGAGAGTATAAGTGGGGGGGGGGGAGAAGGGAAGGAGGGAAGGGCAGATTCAGGGAGAGAACAGTAAAAAGCAAAACACTTTCAAGGAAGATGAAGATGTTCTGCATTACTGCACCAGTATGACATATTGAATGGCTTGATCTCATAGGGAGGGTTAAGGAGGGAGGGAGGAAGAAAAATTTAGAACACACAATTTGCTCAGGGACCTTGATCTCATTAGAGTGTGCTCATGGAGGGAATAGCATTCATATCCAACTGGGAGGAGTAATCTATTTAACCCTGCAGGAAAGTAGGAAGGGAGGAGTTTAAGGAAGGAAGGGTGAAAAAAGGGAGTGCAGAGTGGGGGAGAGGATAGTCAGAAGTAAAATAGTTTGAGGAGGAATAGGTAAAAAGAAGATAGAGTAAATGTCATGGGAAGGGAGTGGGAAGGAGGGAAATAGTTATGATGATTGATTATAGTGGCAAAACATATGGTACCTACTTTTCTGGGCTTTTATGAAGAAAATTCTCTGTCAAGCTTAAGGTACTATATATAGGTTATGATGAACAAGATACAATTAGAAAAACCTGGAAAGTCCTACATGAACTGAATCAGAGTGAAATGTACTATATACAAAATAACAGCAATAGTCGGGGATGATCTGCTGGGAATCATGTGGTTATTTTTAGCAAGGCAATGATCCAATACAACCCTGAAAGACTTATGGAGATTGCAGCCCATCTGCAGAGAAAGAACTGATAGTATCTGAAAACAGATGGAAATACATTTAAATTTTTTTTCTTTTCCTCTTAGCCAGTTCCTTAACTTGTAGTTTTGGGGGTTTTTTTGACTGTTTTCTCTCACAACTTGCTAATATGGGAATTGTTCCATGACTACTCATGTATAACTTGTTTTGAATTGCTTGATTTCTTGAACAAATTGAAGCTAGTAGGAATGGAGGGAGGCAGAAAAGTTGGTAAAGCTTTAAAATATTTGATGTTACAATTTTTTACATATATTTTTGAAAATGAAATTCTCTTTAACAACAACAACAAAAAAAACATTTCTGTGTCATTTGAAATATATTTGGGGGGGGGCGGTCTATCCCTGTCCTACGATACTAGGAAACTAAGCTGGGTTTCTAATATATTGCTACTTATAAATTAGAGTCTATTGCATCAGTTTTGGGATTAAGCATTTTTTAATCCCTTTAAATGTTAGTAAAGAGTTGACTATATTCAAGGCAAGCTGAAAATCCCCAGCACCACAGAGAGTGGCTCCCAAAGTTCAAAGGCCCTATATTACCTAGAGCTAGAAAACAGAGCATGGCTGCCTGGCTGCATCCTCCAGAGTCCCAGGCCAAGAGAGAGAATGAGAGAGAGCAAGCTTCCTGAGGTCAGGAGTAGAGATGGCCCTTAACCACTGCTCAAAGCTAATTAGCTAGCATCTTTCAAATTTATTGGTTTACTGGACCTGAGCATGGTCCATATTAAAATGAGCAGTATGTGCTGAAGTCATAGTCCAGAGGACATACCCTCTGAGGGGAAAGGCTTTCAGGTAGGTGTGCTTTTATTCTCTATTGTCTACTGGGTGTTTGAGTACAGTCTGATCTCCTACTCTACTGACCCTTGTTTGGCTTTGAGAAACCAGTCACGCCCAAGTGGGGAGGTCCCTGGGTCCCCCCCAAACCCCATGATTATTACTTTTATCAAATTTTCATCACCCCTTATTTGGACTCCCTTTCCTTCCTTATCATTTTTATACTTAGAGATAATCACGTGGAAAAGTCACTGTTTCTATCCTTGAATCCTTATCCATGTACTTTTGCTATTTACTCCATATTAATTCTCAACAGTGACTCATTCTATCTTCTCCAATCTAACTCCTGAATTCCTGACGGCCAATGGAGTAAGTAACAAAATGATATAGACTGTCTTCCAGAAAAATTCATGACAATATGATATTTTAAAATTAATCATTGATTGACTCCCTATAATCTTTCCCATATTAGCTACTGCTCCTTTTCTTCAAACTAACAATTCTACCCCCAGCTTCATCTCTTTGGCCTTATCTGAGTCCATGAGATGGCCTTACTTTTTCAATCGCTTTGTAACTCTGTACTACTCATTTGTCTATCAATATGTCAGGTCCATCCTTTCCTTAAAAACAAACAAATTCCTTGGCTCAGCCAATACCTCAAGGTATCATTCTATATTTATTTTCTTTCTCTGCTAGACTTCTGTAAAGAAGAATCTGCATTCACTTAGCCCTCATTGTCCCACCAAAAAACAACAACAAGAATAACCTCCATCCACTGCCTCCATTTCTTCTCCAAACATTCACTTTTGACTGCCTAGTAAGTAGGTCTTTGACCTTACTATTCCATTAAAATTGCTCTATCCAAGATGATACACTTTATTTTTTCAAATTCTTTATTACAAATTTAATATTGAAACTCAATATAACTAATTACCATTCCTTAGTAATTATTTATATATAGCTTACTTTAAACAAGTAATCATATATCAGTAAAATACTAATCATCTGTTATAATCCACCAACATAACAACAGAGCAGAAAAGTCACACCAAATTCATAGTAACTTTTCCTAAATTGACAAAACAATAGACACCAAAAAATCATATAAGGTTAAAATTTCATGAATTAATTTTGCGGGAAAATGTATATTTAAAACTCCCATATACTCTCCAGGGCAATCTATGCCTCACATATAATCAGGAAGGGTGAGTGAGGTTCAAGGAGGACTAGCAACTCTGGTGTGAGGGGTTTCCAAGCCATTTTCAGGGCTATCAATCCACCTTTGGTCTCCACCTTTCACTGACCTCTCACCAGGGGCTCCAAGGAGCTGTAGCATGCCCAGTAGTTATACCAAAGTGAAACCGTCCTGGCAATGGGCAAAACCAAGTTGAGCACAACCAAGAGGTCTCAAACTAGTCAGTGAGTAATGTATACCCCAAACATATGAAGACTTCTCCTAGTGGAAAGATCAGAAGATAACAATTTATTCCATCAGTCATTAAATAGACACTGTGGATTTCTTAGGGCTTGATCAGATCAAAGATGCCAAGGTCATCCATTGCATCCCAGGTCATTGCCAGTCATCCTGACTTCTGTATTGAACTAGACCTCAATGACTCTGGAAGAGAGAGTGAGGCTGATGATTTTGTGCAACTCTGCCTTACTTGAATCCATTTTACAGATGAGTCAAAAATACCTGTTTTGTCATTGGTCCTTGTTGAAATGAAGCACAAATAACAATAATCATAAGAAGCTTGTTCTGGGGGGGGGGGGGGGGGCGGAGCCAAGATGGTGGAGAGGAAGCAGCAAGATGCCTGAGCTCTCCTTCTGTTCCCTCAAAACGAACATTAAATCAAGCCTCTGGAAGGGATTCTGAAACTACAGAACCTGCAAAGAGACAGAGAGACACAGTCCTCCAACCAGAGATAATTTAGAAGACTTCAGGAAAAGGTCAGTCCGACTCGGGCAAAAGGGAGGCCCAGCGCAGGGCAGCAACCCAGCGCCGAGGGGGTCGGGGCAAGTCAGCAGGAGCTGCGGGCCACAGCCGGACAACTGAGGCTCCCGGAACCTGGTTCAAAAATCTGGTGGCCAAGAAGGACAGTGGAAAAACCTACCTGCACCGGCCGGGAAGGAGACGAACGGGTCAGGCGGGATCAGACGCCAGGGTCTGGTGCCTGGCTGGCTGAGCACAATCAGACAGGAAGTGCAGGGCAGGGGATCTCCACACACCATAAAGACCTCAAAGTAAAAGCCTGGTCACACAGCACCTATACCCCTGCACAAGAAGCCCAAAACAGGGACCCTAGTGCCCACAGAGCAGACCTCAACTTAAAGAATAAATAAATAAGCTGCAATAATGAGTAAGAAGCAAAAAAGAGCCCTCTCCATTGAGAGCTTCTGTATCAATAGGGAAGAAGCCAACACAAACTCAGATGAGGACAATAGCCTCAAATTGTCTACATCTGAAGCCTCACAAGGGAAGGTGAATTGGTCCCAAGAACAAAAAGCCTTCCTAGAAGAACTCAAAAAGGATTTTAAAAATCAATTGCAAGAGGTGGAAGAAAAAATGGGGAGAGAAATGAAAGCAAAACAAGAAAACTATGAAAAAAGAATCAGCAGCTTGGAAAAGGAAGCTGAAGAAAACAAAGCCTTAAAAAATTCATTTGGCCAAATGGAAAAAAGACTGCATAATCTCACTGAAGAAAACAATACCTTAAAAAATTCACTTAGCCAAATGGAAAAAAAAGTACATAATCTCACTGAAGAAAACAATGCCTTAAAAATTAAAGTGGGACAGTTGGAAGATAAGGAATCCATGAGACACCAGGAATCAGTCAAACAGAATAAAAAAAATGAAAAAATAGAAGAAAATGTGAAATACCTCATTGGAAAGACAACTGATCTGGAAAACAGATCGAGGAGAGACAATTTGAGAATCATTGGACTGCCTGAAAGCCATGACCAGAAAAAGAATCTAGACACCATATTCCAGGAAATTATTAAGGAGAACTGCTCTGATATCATAGAATCAGAGGATAAAATCATCATTGAAAGAATCCACCGATCACCTCCTGAAAGAGACCCCAAAAGGAAAACTCCAAGGAATATTGTAGCCAAATTCCAGAATTATCAGGTGAAGGAGAAAATACTCCAAGCAGCCAGAAAGAAGCAATTTAAATATCATGGAGCCACAGTCAGGATTGCTCAGGACCTGGCAGCTTCAACATTAAAGGACCGCAAGGGTTGGAATATGATATTCCAGAAGGCAAAGGAGCTTGGATTGCAGCCAAGAATCTATTACCCAGCAAAAATGTGCATTTTCTTTCAGGGGAAAAGATGGACATTTAATGACATTGGGGACTTTGAATCTTTTCTGGTGAAAAGACCAGAACTGAATAGACAATTTGATCTCAACATACAAGACTCAAGAGAAGTTTAAAAAGGTAAACAGAGGGGAAAAAAAGTTACCCTATTAGGTTAAACTGTTTATATCCCTACACAGGAAGATAATACTCATAACTCTTAAGAACTGTAAATGTATTTGGGCAGAGAGAAGGACTTTACACAGAGGGTATAAATATAAATTGTCTTTGATGTGATGATACAAAAGAATTAAGGGGTTAAAAAGGGAGTCTATGGGGAGGAGAGGAAAGGGGAGGTGAATGGGATGAATTATATCATATGAAGAGGTGGAAAAAAACCTATTACAATAGAGGGAAAGAAAGGAGGGGGGAACATTGTTTCAACCCTATTCTCATTAGATTTGACTCAAAGAGGGAATAACATAAACGTTCATTGGGATAAAGAAACTTAACTCATTTTTTAGGGAAACAAAAGGGGAAGGGAAAGGGGGGACTGATAGAAGGGAGAACAAAAGCAAGGGAGAAAAGGGTAAAGAAAAGAGAGGGGGGTGATAAAAAGGGAGGGCAGATCGGGGGAGGCAGGGGTAAGAAGTAAACATCGGTGAGGAGGAATAGGGTGAAAGAAGGGGGGAAAAGTACAAAGGGGGTAAGTAGAATGGAGGGGAATAGACAGTCAGTAATAATAACTGTGAATGTGAATGGGATGAACTCTGCTATAAAACGGAAGCGAATTGCAGAGTGGATTAAAAACCAGAACCCTACAATATGCTGTTTACAAGAAACACTTTTGAAGCAGAGAGATACACACAGAGTAAAGGTAAAAGGATGGAGCAGAATATATTATGCCTCAGCTAAAGTAAAAAAGGCAGGGGTAGCAATCCTTATCTCAGACAAAGTGCAGGCAAAAATTGATCTCATTAAAAGAGATAAGGAAGGAAATTACATCTTACTTAAAGGTACTATAGATAATGAAGTAATATCAATATTAAATATGTATGCGCCAAGTGGTATAGCATCCAAGTTCTTAGAGGAGAAGTTAAATGAGTTACAAGAGGAATTAGACAGTAATACTATACTAGTGGGGGATCTGAATCTCCCCCTCTCAGAATTAGATAAATCTAGCCAACAAATAAATAAGAAAGAAGTGAAAGAGGTGAATAGATTACTAGAAAAGTTAGACATGATAGATGTCTGGAGAAAATTGAACGGGGATAGAAAGGAATATACCTTTTTCTCCGCAGTACATGGCACATTTTCAAAAATTGACCATGTATTAGGGCACAAAAACATCATAGTCAAATGTAGAAAGGCAGAAATAGTAAATGCATCCTTCTCAGTTCATGATGCAATAAAAATTACATGTAAGAAAGAGCCAGGGAAAAGTAGAATGAAAATCAATTGGAAACTAAATAATTTCATTCTAAAGAATGAATGGGCCAAACAAGAAATCATAGAAAAAATCAATAACTTTATCCAAGAGAATGACAATATTGAGACAACATACCAAAATCTATGGGATGCAGCCAAAGCAGTGCTTAGGGGAAAATTTATAGCTCTAAATGCTTACATGAATAAGAAAGATAAAGAGGAGATTAATGAATTGGGCATGCAACTTAAAAAGCTAGAAAAAGAACAAATTAGAAATACCCAATTAGATACTAAATTAGAGATCCTGAAAATTAAAGGAGAAATTAATAAGATTGAAAGCAAAAAAAAACTATAGAATTAATCAATAAAACTAAGAGCTGGTTTTATGAAAAAACCAATAAAATAGATAAAATATTGGTTAATTTGATTAAAAAAAAAGAAAGAAGAAAACCAAATTACCAGTATCAAAAATGAAAAGGGTAGGGGCAGCTAGGTGGCGCAGTGGATAGAGCACTGGCCCTGGAGTCAGGAGTACCTGAGTTCAAATCCAGGCTCATACACTTAACACTTACTAGCTGTGTGACCCTGGGCAAGTCACTTAACCCCAATTGCCTCACTAAAAAAAAAAAAAAATGAAAAGGGTGATGTTACCACCAATGAAATGGAAATTAAAGCAATAATTAGGAAATATTTTGCCCAACTGTATGCCAATAAATTTGACAATCTAAATGAAATGGATGAATATTTACAAAAATACAAACTGCCCAGGTTAACTGAAGAGGAAATAAAATCCTTAAATAAACCCATATTAGAAAAAGAAATTGAACAAGCTATTAATGAACTCCCTAAGAAAAAATCCCCAGGGCCAGATGGGTTTACGGGTGAATTTTACCAAACATTTAAAGAACAATTAATTGCAATATTATACAAATTATTTGGAAAAATAGGTGAAGAAGGAGTTCTACCAAATTCGTTTTATGTCACAAATATGGTGGTGATACCAAAAGCAGGCAAAGCAAAAACAGAGAAAGAAAATTATAGACCAATTTCCCTAATGAATATTGATGCTAAAATCTTAAATAAGATATTAGCAAGGAGATTACAGCAAGTGATCACCAGGATAATACACTATGACCAGGTGGGATTTATACCAGGAATGCAGGGCTGGTTCAACATTAGGAAAACTATTAACATAATCAACCACCTTAATAAGAAAACCAACCAAAATCATATGATTATCTCAATAGATGCAGAGAAAGCTTTTGACAAAGTACAGCACCCATTCCTAATAAAAACACTAGAGAGTTTAGGAATAGGGGGAGCTTTCCTTAGAATAATAAACAGTATCTACCTAAAGCCATCAGCAAGTATTATATGCAATGGAGATAAATTAGAGGCCTTCCCAATAAGATCAGGGGTGAAACAGGGATGTCCATTATCACCCCTATTATTTAATATTGTCCTAGAAATGTTAGCTTTAGCAATCAGAGAAGAGAAAGGAATTAAAGGAATTAGAATAGGCAAGGAGCAAACAAAACTATCACTCTTTGCAGATGATATGATGGTATACTTAAGGAATCCTCGAGAATCAAGTCAAAAATTACTTGAAACAACAACTTTAGCAAAGTAGCAGGATATAAAATAAATCCACATAAATCATCAGCATTTCTTTACATGACCAACAAAGTCCAGCAGCAAGAGATAGAAAGAGAAATTCCATTTAAAGTAACGGTAGATAATATAAAATACTTGGGAGTCTACTTGCCAAGACAAACCCAGGAACTCTATGAACACAACTACCAAACACTCTTCACACAAATCAAATCAGATCTAAATAATTGGAAAGATATCAATTGCTCATGGATAGGCAGAGCTAATATAGTAAAAATGACAATACTGCCTAAATTAATTTACTTATTCAGTGCCATACCAATCAGACTACCTAAAAATTATTTTATACAGCTAGAAAAAATGATAACAAAATTCATCTGGAAAAACAAAAAATCAAGAATATCCAGGGAAATAATGAAAAAAAATTCACAGGAAGGTGGGTTAGCGGTACCAAACCTAGAGCTTTACTATAAAGCGGCAGTCATCAAATCTATCTGGTACTGGCTAAAAAATAGAGTGGTAGATCAATGGAATAGGCTAGGCTCAGGAAATGCAGTAGTAAATGACACTACAAATGTAGTGTTTGATAAACCCAAAGACTCCAGCTTCTGGGATAGGACCTCAGTATTTGACAAAAACTGCTGGGAAAACTGGAAGATAGTATGGCAGAAATTAGGCATAGACCAACATCTTACACCTTATACTAAAATAAGATCAAAATGGATACATGATTTAGACATAAGAGGTGATACCATAGATAAATTAGGAGAGAAAGGAATAGTGTACCTATCAGATCTTTGGAAAGGAGAACAGTTTTTGACCAAACAAGAGATAGAGTATATAATAAAATACAAAATGGATGATTTTGATTATATTAAATTTAAAAAATTTTGTACAATCAGAAGCAATGCATCCAAAATTGGAAGGGAGGCAGAAAACTGGGAAACAATTTTTGAGGCCAGTGCTTCTGATAAAGGCCTCATCTCTAAAATATATAGGGAATTAAATCAAATTTATAAGAATCCAAGTCATTCCCCAATTGAGAAATGGTCAAAGGATATGAACAGGCAGTTTTCTGATGAAGAAACCAAAGCTATCTATTCCCATATGAAAAAATGCTCTAAATCTCTAATGATTAGAGAGATGCAAATTAAAACAACTCTGAGGTACCACCTGACACCTACCAGATTGGCTAAAATGACAAAAAAGGAAGATAATAAATGTTGGAGAGGCTGTGAGAAAATTGGAACACTAATGCATTGTTGGTGGAGCTGTGAGCTGATCCAACCATTCTGGAGAGCAATTTGGAACTATGCCCAAAGAGCTATAAAGCTATGCATACCCTTTGACCCAGCAATTCCACTTTTAGGTCTTTTTCCCAAAGAAATCATGGAAGGGGGAAAGGGACCCACATGTACAAAAATATTTATAGCTGCTCTTTACGTGGTAGCAAGGAATTGGAATTTGAGGGGGTGCCCATCAATTGGGGAATGACTGGACAAGTTGTGGTATATGAATACAATGGAATACTATTGTGCTGTAAGAAACGATGAGCAGGAAGAGTTCAGAGAAACATGGAGGGTCTTGAATGGGCTAATGATGAGTGAGATGAGCAGAACCAGAAGAACATTGTACACAGTATCATCAACATTGAGTGTTGACCTACTGTGATGGACTATATTCTTCTCACCAATGCAATGGTACAGAAGAGTTCCAGGGAACTCATGATAGAAGAGGATCTCCAAATCCAAGAAAAAAAAAAAGAAAGAAAGAACTGTGGAGTATAGATGCTGATTGAACCATATTATTTCTTTTGTTTTGGGTGCTGTTGTTTTTTTTTTTTCTATTTTGAGGTTTTGCATCACTGCTCTGATTTTTTCTCTTGTAACAGGATTAATGCAGAAATAGGATTAATGTTAGTATGTGTATATATATATATATATGTGTGTGTGTATATATCTATATCTATATCTATATGTATAGAGATATATAGATATAACCTATATCAGATTACCTTCTGTCTAGGGGAGGGGGGAGGGATGGGAGGGAGGGAGAAAAATCTGAAATTGTAAAGCTTGTATAAACCAAAGTTGAGAACTATCTTTACATGTAACGGAAAAAATAAAATACCTTATACATTTAAAAAAAAAAAGAAGCTTGTTCTTGAATGTTTCAGAGGAGGCCTCTTGCTAGCAGTCCCCCTGATCTGCAGCAGCTCTGGTAATAAATTCTCTCCAATTCAAACCATCAACAATTATTAAGTGGCTAGTTCATGTCGCAAGAAATATGTTAAGTTCTAGGGGTACAACTACTATCAAGGAAGATAGTCCCTGTCATCAAGAAGCTTACAATTTAAAGTCAGAGATAAAACAAAGGAGACAACAATGACAGGATCAGTCACTAGGGGGTACCCAGCATGAGGGCATCTTGTTGCATGAAATTGATATCAGGCAAAACAGCAGATGCCAAGTGGAGTAAGCTGGGAGTTCACTTTCTGTACTCTATAAAGGAAGGCATTAGAACAAGTTTGGTACTCTACATTCCAGCCCTTAAATGAGAAGAGAGAGGAGCCTGAGGGAATTTCTGTCAATCAAGACTTGAGTTAGCAACAAGGTGGCAAATTTTAAAAGGATGAGCATATCCTAGAAGGCATCTTGTTTCATGCATTTGAAGCCAGACAGGGTAGCACATGCAAAGTGGAAAAGAGATCATACAGAGAAATTCAGTATAGCATAAGAGGCACATGGTCAGTTGGTCAGATGGGAGGCCCCACTTCAATACTCCTCTTCCCTCTGAAGGCTTGAGATTATTCAGAAAAAGGACACAAAAGGAGAGAGAAGTCAAACCTGCACAGAAGGAGAAGGAAATTCTGTCCCATACTAACTTGATTAATTCTTCCTCTTACCTCAAGGGAAAGACACAGCAGGAGATGGAAGACTTTTTATCATTATTAAACATTTACGTTTTTTTCTCCCTCTTACTTCCCTTCACCCACTGTATGCAATGAAAAACAAAAAATAAAGGAAGGGAGGAAAAGGAAAAAAAAACATATTGGCCACATCTATAACTCTGATTCTTATTCTTAGTATCAGTCCTTGGGTTACTTTCGGGCTAATTCCAAACTGATTTCCAGAATCCTGGAGCAATTCATAGTTTTACAAACAGTGTATCAATATATTGATTTTCCAGTATCCCCTCAAACTTTCTTCATTTTCTATTTTGTCAACTTTGCCAATTTATTTTGTAATAAATCCTTGTTGATGGATTAATTTCTAACTGTATAGAATGTCTCTTCTATAAATCCCCTTCTCTCCTTTCAGACAGTTCATAATCTAATTCAGTCCCTCATCACATCTCAATGGGATTATTCAAGTAACTTTCTAATTGGACTCCTTGATATAACTTTCTCCTCATTTGAATACATCTTGCACACAGCTGCCAAAATGATTTTTCCTGAAGAATAGGTCTGACAATATCCCTCCCCCTAAAACCTGACCACAAATACAATAAACTACAGTAGCCCCTTTTTATGTTTAGGTCAAATCTAAACTCCTTAAAAGCTTTCCAACCTGACCACTTGCTACCTTTCCAGGTTTCTTATTAAGCAATGCAAACAAACTGGACTATTTTCTGTTACTTAACTACTGCTCCCTATCTCCCACCTCTGTGGCTTCATCCTGTGCTTAGATTACTCTTGCTTCTTACCTCCTCCTCTTAGCAACCCTGGCTACCTACAAGTCTCAGATTAAATGCTATTTTCTGAAGGAAAACTTTTTCAGTCTTCCCATTGTCTAGTGTCTTTCATTCTAATTTTAACTTCCATTTACAATGTATATATCTTTTCTGTATCTATTTATGTAAAAGATGAATTCCTGCATGATAGTTTTTAAGGATAGGAGGCCCTTAAGAGCTTCTGAATTTTATTTGTATCTCTATCAGTTAATATTGTCATTGCATATAGGAAGTGATTAACAAATATTTATTGGTTATTTGGTTGATTTATCTCCCTTCTTTTGAGGAGAAAGGAAACAATTATGCAATATTGCAAATAATAGCTGGTGGATCAGTTGGATCAACTTCATTGTTTTCCCTCTGTTACAAGGGAAGGCTCATTTAGTAGGAGATGGAAGAGAGAGATATTCAGTAATTACTGATTTAAAATAAAAGGCATTAAGAAAACTTTAAAAAATTCATTAATTTTACCACATGTAGCATCATATATTTTTCATCATTACCTCTAGGTTTCCATCTGGATACTTTGTTCATTCTCACTCATTTGTCCTTTTCTTATCCTTCCCTTTTCCATAACTTTCCTAATACTTTCAAAGGTATCAACATCATCCTAATCACCAATAGTCAAAACTCAGGTATCATACCTGACTTTTCTCTTTCACTCTCCATATCCAATCAATTGTCAAGTCTTATTTCTACTTCAAATATGCTCCCTTAGCAACTATGAGATTGTAACCACACTGGTGAATGCCTTTATCATCTCATGCCTTTACTATTGCAATAACTTGCTTGTTGATTTCTCTGCTTCAAGTTTCTCATTCAAGTTTCAGAGTTTATTCTCTAATACAGACCTGGCACTCCCCCTTCCATAAAGCCTCCCCAAATCCCTGAACCCATCCCCAACATCCATTTAGAGTGTTCTTTTGGTCTTCAAATATTCCTAGAACACTTTGTATCTCTCTTTCACTAGAATATAAGCTTCAATAAAGGATGGATTTTGTTTATTTCTTTTATTCTGCATATCCATACTGACTTAATAAAATATGTATGCAAATGCTAATCAAATAGAATATACAAATACATTTTTAAGTATGGGCCACAGAGAGTGAAGGAACTCATAATGCCCTGAATCTAATGGCCTGAATTTTCCCAGTAAACCAAGAGTCGAGGTAATTTGTTGATAGTGATTGAATTGGGGATGACTTGAAAATTAAAAAAAAAAAAAGGTTTGGCTCCATTACTATGGAGAATGGGGGCATAAAGAAAAAAAATAAAGGGATGATGTTTTCCAGTGGAAAACAGTGACTGCATCTTATTTTTATTATTATTTTTTTATTTTTTAATTTAAAATTTTTTTTTAGCAACATTTATTTTATTTTCCAGGTGCATGTAAGGGTAGTTTTCAACATTAATTTTCATAAGATTTAGAGTTCCAAATTTTTCTCCCTCCCTCCCTCCCTTTCCTCCCCCCTCCACAAGATCGAAATCAGATGATATATGTACAATCCACAAGTGTTCTGTTTTGCAGTTCTTTCTATAGGGGTATGTAGTAAGCTTCCTCATTAATTCCTTGGGATTGTCTTGGATCATTGCACTGCTGAGAGTAGTTAAGTCATTCACAATTGCTCATTGAAAAATACTGCTGTCACTTCGCACAATGTCCTCTCAGCTCTGCTCACTTCACTATACATCGATGTTCATTACTCTTTCAAGGTTTTACAGGGATCATCCTGTTTGTCATTTCCTGTGGCACAAGTCCATTCCACTACAATCATATAGCACAGCTTTTTCCATCATTCCTCAATTGATGGACATTCCCTTGATTCTCAATTCTTAGCCTCCACCAATTTATTGCTATAAATATTTTTTGTACAATTTTTCCCCCTTTTCTCTTTTTCATGATTACTATTGTTAACTGTTCCCTTCCATCCTATTCCCTTCCCCATGATATTTATTCTACTATCCATCTTCTTTCATCCTATCACTCTTCAAAAGGGATTTGCTTCTGTCTGTCCCCTCCCCCAATCTGCTCTTCCTTCTTTTGACCCTCTCTCTTTATCCCCTTCCCCTCCTATTTTCCTGCAGGGTTAGAGAGATTACTCCACCCAATTGAGTGTGTACATTATTCCCTCCTGGAGCCAATTCTAATGAGATTGAGGTCTTTGAGCCAATTCTGATGAGTGTTAGGCTCCTTTACTGCCCAGATTAAATAGATTACTCCACCCAGTTGGATGTGTCTATGAGTCCCTCCTTGAGGCAGCTCTGATGAGTTTAAGATCTTTGAGCCTTTTCTGATGAGTGTAAAATTCATTTACTGCCCTGCTCCTCTCTCATCTCTTCCCCCACTCCATAAGCCTTTTCCTGTTACTTTCATGTAGGATTTTGCTTCTACCCTTCCTTTTTGAGCACCTCTATGGCCTGAGACCAATTCATATTTTTCTTGGAAGCTTTAGATATAGGGGCCCTGATGCTGACATCTTCCTCTGAGGGTGCCCCTTGGTCTTCCTTGTTACTGAAGAAACTTTCTATGGTCCTTACCTTTCTCTGTCGGCTCATCTTGACTTTCTTTTACTAGACTTTTAGCTCCTTAAAGTGGGGCACTGTTTCCAGGCTGCAGTATCCCAAGTTTCAGAAGTCTCAGGTGGTATGATTTAAGGAGAATCAGGTTCTTCCCTCCCCCGACCCGTTTCCTAGTCCTAGATGATCCCAGACCAACTTGCCAATCAACCAGCTTTGTGTGTTGTGCTTGTTAGCTCCAGTGAGCCTGTGCCCCTCCCCCACCTGGGCCACTTCTACTGGAGCCTACCTCGTGGTTCTCAGCAGCGGTGTAAAATCCAAGTTCTGCCTTAGCACCAGCATAGACCCCTGTAGTCTCTCCCCTGCCCAGGGCTCAGCCCACTCACCAGACTGTGAGCTTAGTTCCAGATGACACTGGTGCTTCAGCTGATTCAGAGGTTCTGGGGGTCTCCTTCTCTGGTGAGGACTTCCTGAGACTAGATCTGTGTCAGGGTGACTGTGGGGTGGGGCCAACTCCTGTATCAGCACAGCAATTCCCTGCTTCTGACCTTCCAAACTGTTCTTGGTTAGAAGATGATTTTAGCACATTCTTCTATGAGTTTTGCTGCTCTGGGCATTTTCCTATGGCATTATTTGGATGTTTTTTTGAGAGATCGTGTCATGAGTTCAGGAACTCACTGCCTTTCCTTCACCATCTTGGCGGGAAAGGGAAATGTTTTTTTTAAAAATTGTAATTTGATAAATATCATCACAGAATGGAGAAATATTAAAGACTTAGAGATCACCTATTTTAACTTCATCATTTTACAGGTGAGGGATTTGGGACCAGGAGAGGTTAATCAACTTGTCCAGAGTGACAAAGTAATCATGTGAAAGAGTTCAAATCATAACTCAGCCCAAATGTTAACTTTTATTTTTCCTAGATAATATTGGAAAATTTTGCATATTACAGAGGGAATGAGAAATGATATAGCAGTAAAGATTGGCAGGAAGAATCGACAAATAGATCCCAACACTTATTATGTCATAATCCATACTATTTAATACAATTAAACCAGAACACTTAAGTGAATTTTTGTAGAGTCATTATATTTTGGTAAATACCATGTTGTAATGCTGACCAGTGGAACTATTTACCTGACTGATATTTTATTTTATGAATCAGCTTCATTTTCTCAGCATACATAAAGAAGAAGGCATTGAATGTCTTACATTTCTGGTTGGAGGTGATAACTTTCATTCTCAGCTTGATACTCAAAAAGGCCAGTAGGCAGAAGGCACCAAATGATGCCATGATTTAATATGACAAGAATTTCTCCCTTTAAATCCACATCCTCTTCAATTTGATGACTTCATGAGACTAGAAATTGAAAGCAATATCTTCTGGTAAGTCAGGTTATTCTCTGTTTCACTACTGATATGTCAGACATGACAGCTGTGGAGATGGTCTTTTTATTTGTCTTCCTGTCCAGCAAAAATTATTATAAATATGTCAATGGCATTACCCATTCAGTATGAGGAGACAAATTTGCAGGAGGAAGAATTATGCTGACAATTCCTATCTCTGGTGGCTGTCCTTATCATGAGTATCATCCAAGCAATTCTGATGGATCTTCTTGGTTCAGTGTGAAGAAAACCTATGATGAAAATTTTGGAAAATTATGATGAAGCAATTACTGTAGATGCTCCAAGTCTAGATCTGAAATTGTTTTCATCATTTGCATATATTTGGGGAAGATAAACTTTGGAAAAGTCAATGACATAAAGTAGTTCATCCAAGAATCTGAATCTGAGACTGATGTAAAGAACTACAAATGATCCATTTTCTCATAAGTCATGAAGAAAGGAATAGATGGAAATATTCATGAGTACCTAGAAGATATGATTTGGAAGATAAAGATGATAGTCAATGTGGTGATTCAGCAGGCCTAGTATGACACTCCATTAGAGAAATATAACAAGCTATGATTTTAGACATGAAATCAAGGATATTTTATTTTCTTGGATAGTTTCTGAATCTTATGTTTCCAATTGTTGCCAGAGTATAAGAACATCATATAAAATATTCATGCAATCATCAAGTTTCCTTCAAGCCCAGTCAAATTATCAGATATAAAAATATTCCTAGGGACTTTCTAGATTAAAAAAAAAAAGGCATATTGGTGTCTGTTGTCATGTCAGCACATACTAAGTCTCATCAACTCTATTAGAGTTGATTTTTTTGCTCATACTTCGGAGCATTCCATGTTAAAGACAAATGTCAAATATCCTATGTGGCAAGTAGAATTGTGTCTGAGCATCTTTTGTATCCCATGTTAGACATAAGCTCCTTTCAAGTAAGGATGGATTAATTCATTATATTTGTACCCATAATTCCCTTGCACACTTGCTGAAATATAGTACATGCTTCATGAACACCTATTGATTCCTTGGTGAGGCAAATGCTCAGGGCTCAAAAAAATCAAAGCTTTAACCATGTCTCCTTCTTGAAGATTTAGAGTAATAAAAGGTTGCAAATTCATCTGTTCTCTAGAATAGTGTGATACATCTGTTTTGCTTTTGTTTAGATGTGAATACCATTAGGGCAAGTTTTAGAATTGAAAGATGTTTTAGGTAATTTAAGAGTTTTTGAGGGAATCCCCCTTTGGGTTTCTGTTTGAGAATTCAAGGCCAATAGGTTTCTGAGCAAGACGCATGTCTGCTCAAGCTTTGAGCTTATTTCACCTAAGGGCCATGATCTCATTTACTTAAATCAATATGCATTGATTTATAGCTGATGCTTTTGTCTTTATTTATTATGTCCTCCTGGAAGGGTACCTTCACTTTATCGCTTAAACTTACTAGGTTGTTCTAAGAAGACATGAGATCTTTATATATATATATATATATATATATATATATATATATATATGCTGAAGGCAAGAAAAATGCTGATATAAGTCAGTGTTCTTCACTTTTAATATTAAGCTCAGTGGCTTTGTTTTTGTAGACACCTTCCTAAGTTAATAGATACAAACATTAAAATTCCCCAGAAAATCAACTTCAAAGATTACTTTGTGCATGATTAAAGTGCTTTGGAATCTCCAGACTCAAGACAAACATTAAAAATTCCATGGAAAAGCAACCTCAAAGTTAAATGCATACATTTTAGAGGACTTTGGAATCTGAAGATTCATATCTATTCTACTCAACAAGCATTTATCAAGCCTCCTTTCTAAAAGGCCACTGGATTGCGAATAAATGCAAATATGAAATACATATGTTCTTTTTCCAGCATGGGTATTTCTTAGTGTGATGACTCCCTCTACCAACAATTACAAGGGTTTATGACTTAATGGAAAAGGCAGCATAGTATAGTGGATGGAGAATTATAGGGGTGGGTAGGCAGCACAATGAATGGGACACTAACCCTGAAATCATGAGAACCTTAGTTCAAATGGAGCCTCAGAGACTTAATAGTTGCATTACCTAGGACAAGTTATTTAGCTAAGATTTCAAAAAGGAAGAAGAAGAAGAAGAAGAAGAACAAGAACAAGAACAAGAAGAACAAGAACAAGAAGAAGAACAAGAAGAAGAAGAAGAACAAGAAGAAGAAGAAGAACAAGAACAAGAAGAACAAGAAGAACAAGAACAAGAACAAGAAAGAGGAAGAAGAAGGAGGAGGAGGAGGAGCGGGAGGAGGAGGAAGAAGGAAGGAAGAAAGAAGGAAGAAGGAAGAAGGAAGAAGAAGAATTGCAGTTGGTTTCCTTGAACCCATGATCAGTTTTCAAATCCTTACTGTGACAACTCCAGACTATCTTAAATTTATCAAATCATTTATTCTCTCAGTGTTAAGCAATTTTCCAAGACAGTAAGTTGCAAAGAATGTGCTAATCTATATTGAGAGAATTTCCTTAACCAGAAGTTCCCTGTGCCAACAAGATCACAGGTTTAAATTCTATTTTTTCTTTATTAGTATGTGAGGGAATTGAGGTTATTAGGACAGCAAGTGGTTAATTGTGGAAAATGGGTAAACCTCTCTGCCATTTTTTTTTTTTTTGGTGAGGCAATAGAGGTTGTAATTTGTCCAGGGTCACATAGCTAGTAAGTGTCAAGTGTCTGAAGTTGCTCCTCATGGCTCCAGGGTCAGTACTTTATTCACTGCACCACATAGTTGTTGCTGACTCCATTTTACAGTTCTGGAGTTAGCATAATTCTTTTTCTATTCATTTATGGGCCTAGTCCAGCTTCTGACTTGTAGGGAAAAAAAAAAAACCTTTTTTGAATTGTGGGAAGTGGAGGAAATCTTTTTTTGTATCATTTGAACCTAGCCCTTTGTTGGCTGGGAAGACCCTTAACCAAGACTTCGGATTGTGCTGCCTAGAAACCCAGTAAGATCCAAAGTTTGATTCAGAGTTTTTCACACAATTTAAGCATATCAAGCAACCCATACGTCTTCTTTGAAAAATGACCCACACTGATTAGTTATTTTTTTTTCCAGTATTACCTTGCTTGTTCACAGATACTTGGAGGAGTGGATGTCTCTTTTTTTGATTTCAGGGAACTGTACCTGTTTCCTCTTCCCCCTCTCAATTTGGAAAGTCCCTACTCTTTTCTCTGATAGAAATCAGATTGCATAATATTGTATTCTCCTTAATTACTTTCTTTTAATTAATTGTTCTTATTTGATTAATTATTTTTAATGTATAGAAGCCTATCTCCTCCTATATTCAGGATCCAGACCTTAGCTGAAGAGGTCTGGCTCCAGTTTATTGAGCAATTAGCATATATTGCTTAATAAAGCTCAGGGACAGCTAGATGGTGAAGATCAGAGGATATAGATCTAGACTCACTTTGAAGACTTCCAGTGATACGGAACTTAGCACTTCCCAGCAAGGTGACTCATTATAGATTGCATTGGTCCTGAAGTCAGGACCTGAGTACAAACATGGCCTCAGACACATACTAGCTGTGTGACCCTGAGTAAGTCATTTAACCCCCATTGCCTCCCAAAAATCAAATCAAAAAACAAATTAAAATTCCCAGTTCAGCGCTTTGCTTCTTCAGTCCTTTTTTCTTTCACCAGCCATATGTGAAAGTCCTAAAGAACTGTCCAAGGCACAAAAATATGAATGACTTACTGAGGGCAATATAGCTAGGAAAGGGCAAAAAGAGGATTTGAAACCAATCATTTTGCCACCAAATAATATCATTTTATCTACTATAATAATAGACCTCTCTTTGGAAATTTAGGAACTGGAAAGAAAAAATGCAAAATTAAAGTAATGCTAACCCTACTCCTACTTATGTGAAAAATAATGGGGTTTTGGGACTCTCAGAGACCCCCCTTACTCAAGGGCCTAACCTTTTAAGACTGGCCCAGAGTCAGCCAAGTGAGACATGGGACTGTGAGTGGGGATTAAAACCCTACCCATCTGAAAGCCTTGTTACCACCAGAGGATCTGTTCTCTGGGCTCTGACATCAGCACAAACTACGCAAATCACATTCAAATCCACACTGGATTTGAATGTTGCTAGCCAATTATCTTTGAGCAATGTGTAAGTGTGGGCTCTCCTCCAGCCCACAGAGAGTTTACACAGGCACTTTCTCTCTTAGCCAGGAACTTGAAGACAGCAAACATGGGCCATTTTATCTCTCCTCCCCCTAGATTCTAGCTAGGCTTCCTATCTTTCAGAGCCATGTGCTCTCTCTTTACTCATATTTAATGTTTTACTAAATGCTTAATGCCCCCCAAACTGGTGCAGTAGCCTCTAATTTCTAATTAGCAAAGTATTAGAACCCCAGAAAATTTTCCCTAAACTTGGGACAGAAATAGGGTGATTCACATATACTTTTTATTCACCACACTTATAAAATACAGGCTTTTAAAAAAAATCATATGTTGGAAAAATAATTGCTCTTCCCTATTGAAAACTTCATTTCTCCTTTTCCACAGTCTGCCCCCATACATCTTTCCACATGTTCTGTTCTCATCAATTTTTTTAGAACCACCTAAGTAATTCCCATCAAGCCTCAGGTCAAATGCCACTCTGCAAGAGGCCTTTCCTGATTTCTCCAGTTGTTATAGCAAAAGAAAAAAGAAAAACAGAAACTAACAAACAAAACAAACAAACAAAAAACCTACACTGCAGTTTATCATTTGAAACCCTTTACAATTTATCTGAAACCCCTTTCTACTTTATTTTATACTACTCCTTGATACATATTTTAAATTGAAGCCAACCTGGACTCTAAGGCATTTAGTTGTTCCTTGATCTTGTCCTGAGCCCCCATCCATATATTTTTGCATGCTGTTCTTTATGCCTGAAATACATTCCTTGTCAATTTTTCTTGTCTAAATGCTTTTCTTTTTTCAAGGTCTAGCACAGGAATATTCTTCTCCATTAAAGAATGATCAGCTGAAAGTGTTCTTTCTCTATGTTTTTCCAGAACCCTTTGCAGGAGACTCTCAGTCATATCTGTCATTCTGCTTTGGATAATTCTTATCTGTCTTATATCTTTATCCCTTTAGATTCACAACTCCTCAAGGGCAGATAATACGTTGTTTTTTATCTTTGTATCTTCAGTACCTAGTATGGTACTTTGAACATAGTGTTTGTTCAATTCACAACAACACAACATAGGCACTCTCATTTTGATACTTCTGCCTCAATGAAAATACAGTCACAAATTGTCACAGTGACTAAAGGATTTCAATAACAGCTTTTTGACTAAATTGGGAGGATCTCAAAGAATTTCAGAGCTATCTGACAAAATCTTTTAGAAATAATATTTTGTTAAATAATAACAAAAAAGATAATCAATATACTCAAATAATTATTGTAACTGTACTTGGACACAGCAAGGACATACAATTCATTTTTGTATATCTGTTAGAAAGTTTTGGTGTTTGGTTGATTTTTGCTGAAATCAGTCTTGCACTAATCTCTTTGCCATTTCCATTCCTTTTTTTTCTTCTTTGTTTATTTCTGCTCTTTGGAGTCAACAATAACGCACTTAATCTGAGTTCCATTAAACAACTCTTAAAATCCTTGAAATTGATATTATAGGTTCAGGGAGTCTTCTTTTTTTGTCACACATAGCCAACTCCTCCAGTTTATCCTCATATGGCCTGGACTTGAAACTCCATAAATATTCTGGTTCCTTTAACAGCATAATGGAATAAATGAATAATAGATAAAATAATTCATTAAATGTTTAATTTGTGCCATTAATTTCACTAAGTGAGGAGAATAAATGAAAATGGAAGAAAAAAGACAAACCCTAACTTTGAAGAGTTTATATTCTAAAAGAAAAACAAAATTATTACAGTAGCACCCCATGTAAAAATCTTGTTTTGTTTGTTTTGTTTGGGGGAGGTCACAGGGATAGTAAATTGAACACACATGGCAGTCAATTGACATGTTCTTTCCACAAGCAAAGGTAATGTTGATTTTATTACAGTATCCAAAGCAAGGGATGAAAAGTAGGGTTAGGTAGTTGAAAAATATATTTGGGATAAAGAAAGACGGTTGGGTCTGGAGGCATTTCCTCTCTACCAAGACCTTAAAGAAATTACCATGATGTTCTAGATATCATCAGTACAGTTAATTGATTTGAATTAATATTCTAAACAGTTGAAAACTATTTGTATTCTGACATAATCATCTGATGTTTTAGTTATTCTTCCAAGTTTTGTGACATTTAAAAATTTAATATGCATACCATTTATGCCTTTGTCATGATCACTAATAAAAATGTTGATGAAAGCTGTCATTAGGATATACACATATATGCTTATACATGTATGTATCTATCCTAATGACAGTGCTCAAATATTCACACACACAGATAGATAGATATACAGATATACACAAACACAAACACACAAATATAGATAGGATAGAGATACTTTATACACACATAATATATATGTATATTTAAGCATGTTTAAATATATATATACATATATAAACATACTATGCAAATATGTACTATAATAGACTAGACATACTATACATATATACCATATGGGTGTGTGTTACTATGTAATATGTATATGTTAAAATATCTCAGGTACTGTATCAACCGCTGAGAATACAAAAATATAAATACAAGTAAGAAGATTGTCCCAATCTTCAAGAAACTAAATTGTAATAGTGAACAGACAATATGTCACTACTTTGGCATGATTTTATTCTTTATAAAGCTATGCTGAGTTTTATTATTGGACTTTATCTTTAATAATACATTTGAGAATTTTGCCAGGAAATTTTTTAAGACTCCTGGACTGTAGTTTTCAGAATAGATTCTATTCTTTTCTTTAAAATCAAGCTATTTGCTTGTGATAACTCTCTCCTCTTATTTTTTTTTCTGGTCATGCTTATTATATTTATTATTTATTTATTTTTAATAAAGTATTTTATTTTTTCCCATTACATGTAAAGCTACTTCTCAACTTTTGTTTATACAAACTTTCCAATTTCAGATTTTTCTCCCTCCTTCCCCTCCCTCCCCGCTCCCCTAGACAGCAGGTAATCTGATATAGGTTATATATATATATATATATATATATATATATATACACATATACATATAAACATAATAACATTAAACATATTTCTGCATTAGTTATATTTATAGAGAAAAATCAGAGCAATGACGAAAAACCACAAATAGAAAAACAACAGCACAAAAACAAAAGAAATAGTATGGTTCATTCAGCATCTATTATTCCACAGTTCTTTTTTTTTTTTCCCTGGATTTGCAGTTCTCTTCTATCATGAGTTCCCATGGAACTCTTCTGTATCATTGCATTGGTGAGAAGAATAGAATCCATCACAGTAGGTCAACACTCAATGTTGATGATATATGTACAATGTTCTTCTGGTTCTGCTCATCTCATCATCATCAGCCCACGCAACTACCCTCCAGGTTTTCCCTGAACTCTTCCCGCTCATCGTTTCTTACAGCACAATAGTATTCCATTGCATTTATATACCACAAGTTGTCCAGCCCATCCCCCCAATTGATGGGCATCCCCTCAACTTCCAATTCCTTGCCCCACATAAAGAGCAGCTATAAATATTTTTGTACGTGTGGGTCCCTCTCCCCTTTCCATGATCTCTTTGGGAAAAAGACCCCAAAAGTGGTATTGCTGGGTCATAAGGGTAAGTACAGCTTTATAGCCCTTTGGGCATAATTCCAAATTGCTCTCCAGAATGGTTGGATCCATTCACAGCTCCACCAACAATGCATTAGTGTTCCAATTTTTTCACAGCTACTCCCAACATTACTTATTTTCCTCTTTTTTTGTCATTTTAGCCAATCTGGTAGGTGTCAGGTGGTACCTCAGAGTTGTTTTAATTTGCATCTCTCTAATCATAGAGATTTAGAGCATTTTTTCATATGGGAATAGATAGCTTTGGTTTCTTCAGAAAACTGCCTGTTCATATCCTTTGACCATTTCTCAATTGGGAATGACTTGATTTAGTTCCCTGTACATTTTAGAAATGAGGCTTTTATCAGAAGTACTGGCCAAAAAAATTGTTTCCCCAGCTTTCTGCCCTCCCTTCTAATTTTGGATGCATTTGCTTCTGTTTGTACAAAATTTTTAAAATTTAATCATCCATTTTGCATTTTATAATATTCTCTATCTCTTGTTTGGTCATAAACTGTTTTCCTTTCCAAAGATCTGAAAGGTAGACTATTCCTGTCTCTCCTAATTTACCTATGGTATCACCTCTTATGTCTAAATCATGTATCCATCTTGACCTTATTTTAGTATAAGGTGTAAGATGTTGCTCTATGCCTAATTTCTGCCATACTATATTCCAATTTTCCCAGCAGTTTTTGTCAAATACTGAGTTCCTATCCCAGAAGTTGGAGCCTTTGGGTTTATCAAACACTACATTACTAGTGTCATTTACTACTGTGTTTCCTGTGCCTAGCCTATTCCATTGATCCTCCACTCTATTTCTTAGAAAGTACCAGATAGTTTTGATAACTGCCGCTTTATAGTAAAATTTCAGGTTTGGTACCACTAACCCACCTTCCTGTGATTTTTTTTTCATTATTTCCCTTGATATTCTTGATTTTTTGTTATTCCAGATGAATTTTGTTATTATTTTTTCTAGCTCTATAAAATAATTTTTAGGTAGTCTGATTGGTATGGCACTGAATAAGTAAATTAATTTAGGTAGTATTGTCATTTTTACTATATTAGCTCTGCCTATCCATGATCAAATGATATCTTTCCAGTTATTTAGATCTGATTTGATTTGTGTGAAGAGTGTTTGGTAGTTGTGTTCATAGAGTTCCTGTGTTTGTCTTGGCAAGTAGACTCCCAAGTATTTTATATTATCTACCGTTACTTTAAATGGAATTTCTTTTTCTATCTCTTGCTGCTGGACTTTGTTGGTATAGAAATGCTGATGATTTATGTGGATTTATTTTATATCCTGCTACTTTGCTAAAGTTGTTAATTGTTTCAAGTAATTTTTGAGTTGATTCTCTAGGATTCTTTAAGTATATCATCATATCATCCGCAGAGTGATAGTTTTGTTTCCTCCTTGCCTATTCTAATTCCTTTAATTTCTTTTTCTTCTCTGATTGCTAAAGTTAAGATTTCTAGGACAACATTAAATAATAGAGGCAATAATGGACAACCCTGTTTCACCCCTGATCTTATTGGGAAGGCCTCTAATTTATCTCCATTGCATATAATGCTTGCTGATGGTTTTAGGTAGATACTGTTTATTATTTTAAGGAAAGTTTCACCTATTCCTAAACTCTCTGGTGTTTTATTAGGAATGGGTGCTGTATTTTGTCAAAAGCTTTCTCTGCATCCCAAATCACGTTCATAGTTACAATTACTAGCTGTGTATTTTGCTTCATAATATTTTCCCATTTGTTTATATTTTTCTTTCTCTTTCCTTCTATTCCTCCACACCAATGTTTTGTTTCTGATTGCTGTCTCCCTCAATTTCCCTTCCATTTCATCAGTCCCCTCCCTTTTCTTTGTCTTTTCCTTTCCTGCTTATGTCCTTCCTTCTATTATTATCACCCCTTCCCTTACCCTTCTATTTCCCTATAGGATAAGCTAAATTTCTTTATTCAAATGAGTGTGCATGTTATTCCTTCTTTGACCCAAATCTGATGAGAATAATGTTTAAACAATGGTCACTCCTACCTTTTGCCCCTATATTGTAATAGGTATTTTGTGCTTTTTCAAGCTATGTAATTGGCTCCATTCCAACTCCCCTTTCCTCTTCTCCCTGATTACTCTTTTTTTCCACCCCTTAATTGTTTTGTTTAATATCATAACATCAAAGTCTATTTATACTTCTACTATCTGCCCAAATAGATATATGGTTCTCAAAACTTAGAAGTATTATCTTTCCATGTAGGGATGTAAGCAGTTTAAGCTCATTGAATAATTTTCTTTTTCAGTTTAACTTTATATACTTTTCTTGGAGCATGTATTTGAAGAACAAATTTTCCGTTTACTTCTGGACTTTTTATCAAGAAAGCTTGAAAGTCTCCTATTTCATTAAATGTCCATCTTTCCCCCTGAAAGATAATGCTAATTGTTTTTCTGTCTAGTTGATTATTGGTTGCAATCCAAGCTCATTTGGCCACCAGAATCAATGACTTTATATTTAAATTGTTTCTTTCTGGCTGCTTGTTGTATTTTTTCCTTTACCTGATAGCTCTGGAATTTGACTAGAATATTCCTTGGAATTTTTGTTTTGGGGTCTCCTTTAGGACTTGATCAGTGGATTTTTTCAATGATTATTCCGGGATATCAGGACAATTCCCCTTGATAATTTCCTGGTATATGTTGTCTAGACTTTTTTGTTTTTAAATCATGGCTTTCAGGTACTCCAATAATTCTTAAATTATCTCTCCTGGAATTTTTTTACAGGTTAGATATCTTCCTGATAAGGTACTTAAAATTTCCTTCAATTTTAAAAATTATTTTGATTCTGTTTGGCTTAGTATTGCTGTCTCATGGTGTCATTAGCTTCCACCTGCCCAATTCTAATTTTTAAGGAATTTATTTTTCAGTAAACTTTTGCATTTCCTTTCCCCTTTGACTAATTTTACTTTAGGAGGAATTGATTTATTCAGTGGATTTTCCCCCCCATTTTGTCAATAGTACTTTTTTTTTTCTTGTGAGGCAATTTGGGTTTAGTGACTTGCCCAGGGTCACACAGCTTGTAAGTGTCAAATGTTTGAGGCCAGATTTGAACTCAGGACCTTCTGACTCCAGGGTCGGTGCTCTATCCAATGTGCCACCTAGGTGCCCCTAGGTTAATAGTATTTTTAAGAATTATTTTCTTCAGTAAACTTTTGTGCATCGTTTCCCAAGCTGTTGCCTCTTTTTTCATAATTTTCTTGTATAACTCTCATTTTTCCCCATTTTTTCTTCTACATATTTTATTTGATTTTAAAAGGCTTTTTGGTCTTGAGACCAATTCATCTTCCTCCTTGAGTCTTCACATGCGTTTTGACAGTTGTGTCCTCATCTGAGTTTCTGTTTTAGTCTTCCATGTTGCTATACAAGCTATGATAAGGGTATGGTAAAGGTGTTTCTTACTCATATTTTAGCCTTTTTAGTGCCTTTAATAGTTGAGGTCAGCTTCTGGGCCACAGCGGCCACTGTTGTAAACTTTTTATGCTGGGGGTCAGGGGATCATTTGCTTTTTGCTCTGAGACCTCTATAGCTTGCAGATACCTCACTGCTCTGTGCTTGTTCCCTGTGCTGAGATGACTGGCCTAGTCATGACTGTCCTGTGGGTTGTTCTCTAGGTGGCAATTTGTCCTCTAAGCCAATGCTGGGGCAGCTCACAACTGGCCTACTGTGCCACAAGCCTGCTAAGCCAGGACCAAGGAGCCTCATCTGCTGATTTGTGCTGTGACCAAGAGCCTCCTGCTGACTTGACCAGACACCATGGACTCTTTGCTGAGTTCTGCTGTGGTGTGCTTCCCTTTTATTCAAATGAAACAGACCTTTCCTGAAGTCTTCTAAATTATCATTAGGTGGAAGATTATGTCTCTGTCTTTTTTGTAGGATCTGTAGCTACAGAGTCCATTTAGAATCTTGATTTAATTCTGTTTCTGGAGGAAACTAGGGAGAACTCAGGCAATTTCCTGGCTTATCTTTGCCATCTTGGTTGTCTGCTGTCTAATTCTGTTTGTAGGGAGTTATTTTCACAATAAATTTTTGTATATTTTCCCCATACTATCAATTTTTTTATGCTCCTCTTCCATTACTCTCATTTCTTTTTTTCTACTTCTCTAATTTGTTTGTTTTTTGGTGAGGCAATTGGGGTTAAGTGACTTGCCCAGGGTCACACAGCTAGTAAGTGTCAAGTGTCTGGGGCCGGATTTGAACTCAGGTATTCCTGACTCCAGGGTCAGTGATCTATCCACTGTGCCACCTAGCTGCCCCTTCTAATTTGTTTTTAAAAGTACTTTTTAAGCTCTTCAGAAATTCCTTTTGGGCCTGAGACCAATTTACATTTTATTTGAAGCTTCACCTGTAGCCATTTTGTTATTATTGTTCTCTTCTAAGTTTATGCCTTGATCTTCCCTATCAATCATTGTAACTTTTTATATTCAAGGTTTTTAATTGCTTTTTTAGGGTCATTTTTATGCCTTTTTTGTGACTTGGTGTTTTTATGAGAGAATTGAGCTGTATTCTTGTACTGTCCCAATTTTTGTGTGCTAAGGCTTTGGGTCTTACTAGTGACTTTCACTGGGCTGCAGGGCTTAGCTACTTTTTTTCTTTGTAGGGTAAACTGCCCTTCTGATTTGTATTGGGGTTTGGTCCTCCTTTTTTTACTTCCCTTGGGTGTGAGCTGGTATTCTCTTAGGGGTGATGCCCTGCTGCTGGACTGCTATTTTTATAGGGCTTCTCTGGTACCAGGCCCTGGAGGAGTAATTTCATTGCAAATCTCCCCAAGGGTTGGGGCCCTGCTGTTGGGTTGCTATGGTAACAGAGTCTGTACTGATAGGCCCCCGGGGTAGGAACTTCCTATTGGCCAATCTTGGGCAAGGTCTTCCCTACTGGTCAGCAGTTGGGTCAAGGCCTCTGTGGTGGTTTTTGCTGGGGATAAGCTGGTTGGCGAAAGTCCTTTCTCTGCTGCCCAGTCTTCTCACTTGTCTGGGGGGCTGCTGGTTTGCAGATGGGTGGGGACTCACTTCTGGATTACTGAAGGCTTAGTGCCCTGTTTCTGGGCCCTTGCTTTGAGACTAGCTGGTGTTGATGCTCTTAGACCTCATTTCTCACCCATCCAGCTAAGACAAATTTTTCTTACTCAGGTGGCAAGCTGCTTCCATGCTCTTGAAATTATGGTAAGGTGGTTTTCTTTTGGTTTGGAGGGGAAATTTTGGAGAACTTCAGAGGATTCTTTCCTCACTCTACCAGTTTGGCACCAGAAGTGCTATATTTTCTAATATTCTATTCACCCATTTAATTTCTTTCTTATTTATTTTGTGGTTAGATTTATCTAGCTTTGAGATGGTGAGGTTGAGGTCCCCCACTAGTAAAGTTTTGCTGTCTATTTCTTCCTATAATTCACTTAACATCACCTCCAAGAATTTAGATGCTATACAACTTGGTTCTTATGAGTTAAATGTATCATCTTCCCATGTAGGAATGTCAACAGTTTAACTTTTTAATATCTCTCATGGTTTCTTTTTCCTATTTACCTTTTTATATTTCTCTAGGGTCTTCCATTTAAAAGTCAAATTTTCTATTCTGTTTAGGTCTTTTCATCAAAATACAAAAAACAAGCCTACTTGCTATCCAACCAGGAAACAAAATTTTGTTTTGCTGGGTTAATAGCTCCAGTGAGCTTGTACCTCTTCCCCACTTGGGCAACACACCACCACTTGACATTTATTCTTGATTCCCTGCTGGATTAGAACAACCAAATTCTACCTCAGCTCCAGTAGAGACCCCTGTATTCTCCCCCCAGCCACCTACTCAGTCCTCTCACCATATTGTGAACTCAGTTCCAGAAGACACTGGCTCTGCAGCTCATTTGGAGGCTCCAGGGACACATTTCTCTGATGCAGCATGCCTGGGGCTACAACTGTGTTGCCATGACCATGGGATTGGACTGCACTCAACACTGTTACAGCACACCCCTCCTGCTGAACTTCTAAGCTGTCTTCAACTGGAAAATGATCTCAGCCCATCATTTTTTGGGTTCTGCTGCTCCAAGAACTGTCTTATGGCATTATTTAGAGTTTTTTGGAGTCATTGTGTCAGGAGCGCCGAGAGCTTACTGACTTTCCTCTGCCATCTTGGCTCTGCCCCAAAAGGTCTGATCCTTTAATGTTGAAGCTGCCAGATCTTGTATAATCCTGATTGTGACTCCTTGAGACTTAAATTATTTTGTTTTGGCTGCTTGCAGTATTTTCTCCTTCACCTGATAATTCTGGAATTTGAAGTTTTCAGTTTGGGGTCTCCTTCAGGATGTGATCAGTGGATTCTATCAATGACTGTTTTCTCCTCAGCTTCTAAGATATTGAGCCAGTTCTCCATGATAATGTCATGAAATATGATTTCTAAGTTCGTTTTTTGATCATGACCCTCACGTAGTACAATAATTCTTTGTTTTGTTTTGTTTTGTTTTGCTTTTTTTTTTGGTAAGGCAATTGGGGTCAAGTGACTTGTTCAGGGTCACACAGCTAGTAAGTGTCAAGTGTCTGAGGCTGGATATGAATGCAGGTCCTCGTGAATCCATGGCAGGTGCTTTATCCACTGCACCACCTAGCTGCCCCTGTCCAATCATTCTTTTTTTTTTTTTTTTTGTGAGGCAATTGGGGTTAAGTGACTTGCAAAGGGTCACACAGCAAGTAAGTATTAAGTGTCTGAGGCCAGATTTGAACTCAGGTACTCCTGACTCCAGGGCTGGTGCTTTATCCACTGCTCCACCTAGCTGCCCCCCAGTCCAATCATTCTTAAACTGTCCCTCTGGGATCTATTTTCTAGGTATGTTGTTCTTCTGAAGAGGTAGTTTACATTTTCTTCTATTTTTACATTCTTTTGATTCTGCTATATTGCTTCCTGATCTGTAATTGAGTAATTAGCTTCTATCTGCTTAATTTTTATTCTTAAGGAATTATTTCCCCCAATCAGCTTTTGTACCTCCTTTTCCATTTGTCCCATTTTATTTTTTAAGCAGTTGTTGTTTTTTTTTTCCAGTCACTTTTTTATCCTCCATTTTTTAAGCTATTTATCTTGCATAAGTCTCAGTTCTTTTCCAAATTTTTCTTCTACGTCTCTGATGTATATAATCCTTTTTGAGCTCTTACAAGAGGGACTTTGGGTCTTGAGACAAATTCATCTTTCCTTTTGAGGCTTTACATGTAGGCATTTTGACATTGTTGTCCTCTTCTAAGTATGTGATTTGGTCTTCCCTATCACCATAGTAGCTTTCTATGGTGATGCTTTTTTTCTGTTTATTACCCATATTTCAGCCTATTTCATGACTTTTAAAGTTTTTTATGTTCCTGGTTCACATGAGGGACAGATTCCAATCATCTTTTGCTGGGGGTAGGGACCTGATGACTGTCTTTCTGCTCTGAGGTCTCAGTGGCTTGTGGCTTGTTCACTTCACTGGAGTTGCCTGTCCTACTTGTTGCCTGTTGTGTAGTGGATACCCTAGCTAACATATTGTCTTTTGCATTGCAACTTTGAATCATAACTTTCCTACTGTGCCACTAGCCTTCTGAGCCTGGCCCAATGGTCCTCAGCTGCTGATCTGTGGTGTGGCTAAGAGCCTTCCACTGGCTTTCCCAGACACCCTCTGCATCGTGATGTGCTCTTCTTTTACCTCAGTGAGATGGACCTTTCCTGAAGTCCTTCTAGGTTATTTTAAGACAGAATACTATTTTGCTCCCTCTTTCTGTAGGTTCTGTAGCTTCAGAATCCATGTAGGGACTTAATTTGATATTGTTTTCTAGGAAAACTCAGGCAACTTCTTGTCATCTCTCCACCCACTTGGCTCAGCCCAGTATGTTTCTTTAAAAAAAAAAAAAAACATTGACTATTGAGTTACATATGAATTACACCAGTCCCTTCAGGTAATGCATATTTTATCCTGTTTGGAGTTATTTCTCTTTTTGTCTGCAAAATTCCAGTCTTGAGACTTTTCTATCCTCAGCCTGATTTACTCTCATATGAAATTAATCCATGACATTCTATGTATCCTTCCTCTAAACCAGAGGTTCTTAATGTGTGTGTGTGTGTGTGTGTGTGTGTGTGTGTGTGTGAGAGAGAGAGAGAGAGAGAGAGAGAGAGCAAGAGAGAGAGCTAGATCTTCTGGTGAAACCTTTATGTTCCTCAGAATAATGTTTTTTGTTGCCTATATTCATAATCCAAGGAAATGCTAATTTATAGTTGCAGCATAATGAAAATAAAAATAAAATTATTTTCCCATCTGGTGGTCCTTTGTCATCCTGGTTAAAAACTTCTGTTTAAACTTTCATAGATAGGTATATAGGGATATGGATATAGATATAGAAATATATATATTTTATATACACATGTATACATGTGTATATGTATATATTTATACATATATGAAAGTTTAAACAGGTTTTTATACAAACATATACATACACATATGCACACATGCAAAATACACACACATATTTCACATCATATATACAAAAACACATACATGCATATATGCATAATACATATTTGGATTACATACATATGTACATATATCCTCTCTCAAAAATTTCGGTTTTATATAAGACCATCCCCAGGATTTCCATTCTTCTGTAAAGTGACCGTTCCTGATTATGCCCAGTTCAACTAACATAAAGGCAATTCACCTCTGAGGGGTCTTTGGAGCCATCTAGATTGCCCAACATGGAGCGCTCTGCATGCCCTGCAATTTAGCTAAGGGTTACTTGTCTAAATCTTTGTAACTTGGGAGACTGAATCTTTCACTCTTTTCTGCCTCTCCTTTGGCTACTATTATCATTTGTGACCAGAGGAAGAAGATCAGTTTGCCCACAGCATGGGCACAATGAACTGAACCAGTTCAAAGGGAAGGGCTTTCCTTCCTGTGCTATTCCTTTTTTATACCAACTTTAAGAAATAGGCCTTAGATACAAAAAAATCACACACACACACATACAAACACACACAATTTTAAAAGGGGCAGCTAGGTGGTGCAGTGGATAAAGCACCAACGCTGGATTCAAGAGTACCTGAGTTCAAATCTGGCCTCAAATACTTGACACTTACTAGCTATGGGACCCTCACTTAACCCTCATTGCCCCGCAAAAAAAAAAAAAAAGTAAAAAAAAAGAAAAAAAGAAATAGGCCTTAGAGTTACTTGTTTCTATTCAATTTTGTTTGTCTTCCTCAGTTTCAGGTTCCAAAGGTGATCCACATAGAACCCAGGAGTCTGAGCCATAATAGCACTGAGCCAGATTTATAGGTGGGATGATACAACCAGCCAGCTTGGAATGGATACCCTGAGAAGTCAGCATGCCTGAGACTTGAGTCCAAGAGGGTTTTAGACGTTTAACTAGGTCTGTACTCTATGGGAACTGAGCTAAAGTATGAAATCAATCCTCTTTCCCTCTCCAGACACTGAGGTGGTAGAAGAAATCAGGGATATTAACCTCCATATGTTACAGGAATAAGTTTATATATTTGTGAAAAAGGCAACTTCACTGTTAGTGGCTACATGGAAATAGGCTATAGGGGATTAACCATTATACTTGGAGGAACACTACAAGTTGGGGCTGGAGCAAATAGTAGAGAAAATGGCCTCCTTCTAAATCCCCTTAATGGTACTGTAGAAACTGGGGACAGGGTGAAATGGAAAAACCTTGGTTTCTGTTGCATGTCTTATATCACAAACTCTTGGAAGTGTCTTCTCTTCCAAGGTTCCCATAATTTCTATCCCAGCAATTGGTTGCTCGCTACTGGTGAAATCAGCATCAGAATGGAATTTTCCCTTGTTGGCTCTTCCACATTCTGAAGGATGAAACTATCATTAAAGACAAGTCAAGAAGTTATTAGTTTCTCTGCTTTTGGCTGAGAGCCAACAATTGTCTTGATGATTTAAGTCCCATATCACTACCATATAATACCTCTGTGCCAAGTTTGTGAGCTGTTTCCTCAACTTTTCACTCCTTCTTTGTGTCCAGGTGGTCTATATTTAACATGATAACAAAATTGCTTCTTTTTCTCCATCTATATATTTTCACCCAAATCCTCTTAATTATCCCACTGCCCTCTGTTTCTTAGATTTCTCGCCATGAACATATCATCTTAATATAGTACTATCACTCAATTTAATACTTGAAATATTTCTTTTAAATAATTTATATAATCTTCAGACACATTCCAGGAATATGTGTCATCCCACCAAGTATCAAAGATATCTATCCAGCTAAATTTTTCCCATCGTATTAAGGCTTCTAGATAATTTTCCTTGATGCTTAAGTATTCTGTATTTGTGTATACCTAATACACAGTGGTCTTTCATTTCTTGGCCAGTACTTTATAACAAGACTTCTTAAATTTCTTCTGGTAGTAATCTTTATGTTCACATAAATCACTAGGCTTGGTTCCTAGTCATTCACTTTTGACAAGTCATGGTAAGTTCTCTATAAGCATTCCCACTGTAGAAAGAAATCATAATTTTTTATTAACTAGATGCTTCCATCACTAGATACCACAGATCCCCCTTCTTGTCTGACTTTTCATGTATAATCTCCCATGTGGTAGCACTTTCTATCTACATTATCATTCCTTGAATGACAAACATCTTAATCTTTTTCAAAGAATACTGTGCTTTATACTCCCAGATGAGGCTCAAATATGTGCATGTGTGTTTGTGCAGTTGCATTTTGAGCTCCTTCTTCCCTTCCTCACCTGTGTCACATTCCTCCATTCTCCATCTCTTTGATCAAGGTCAGATTTTCTCTCTGCTACTTTGGAAACTCTATTTGTTGTTGTTAGTTTTTTCCATATTAAAACCCTCTCATTTTAAAAGGTACATTTTTTTGTCCCTAATAACCTGAATTGTGGAGTGATATTTCTCAAGTCCCTTAATTTTCTCCTATAAAATGCAGAAAGGTCTGCACCTTGATCATTGATTCTAGTCACTTTCCTGCAATAGAAATGCAAAACATCTCAGACAATGCAAAATTTCCCCATTTTCAATGTGATTGGAATCTTCAAATATTTGTTTGTATATACACGTGTACATATACATGCACAAACACATATGTATATGTATAATGATCATGAGTGTTTACACAAAACTCCCCTTCTAAGGACATACTTATCACTCCATTCTTATTTATCATTGTCTTATCATTTTGCGAATCACATCCAGTGAGCATGATAGCTATTGTGCTCCTATGCCTATATTGTTATTGTCTCTCACCATAGAGATGTTGAATCTTTAGGAAATTGTCACTGCCACTACCAAATATAGATTGCTGACTTTTTAGGTGTATCACAAGAGAAACACCAGAGAAATAGGACAAAAGAACTTTTTATCCCCCCTGCTGCAGTGGGCCCTAACATCTAAATCTGAAAGGCAGAGGTGACATCAAAACCTATACTATATCTCCAAAGCAGAATGGGTCTTTAGAAGAGGGTAGCTAAGCTGCATACATATTTCTTTTTGATGATGTTGATGATCCACAATAATAATAATAATATTAATAGCTAACATTCATATAGTGATTACTATGTTCCAGTCACTGTGCTAAGTACTTTACAAATATCGCATTTTATCATCACAATAACCTTAGGAGGAAGGTCCTATTATTATCCCTGTTTTACAGATAAGAAAACTGATGGATCAAGCATTAAGCAACTTGACAAGGATCACGCAACTTATAAGTATCTGAGGCTAGATTCAAAGTCAGGTTTTCCTCACTCCAGACCCAATTGGTTGCCTCCTTTCCATCATTTTATCCTTCACATACCCAAGATTATATATTTGGGAATGGAAATTTGCATTCTCTGGCTGTTAAACTTAGTCGTGGTGGTGCACAGGTGAGAGGAGTTAGGAAACACATGGTTGGTGTTCGGCTTTGGGCATGCTGGTTCACGGCCTGGTGGGCAGTTTGGGATTCGGTGAGTTTTATAAAGGAAAATAGACTAAGCTTAGATCTAAGACCATCCATCTGTATTTCTACTTCCCTATTTCCCCAATTGGTTTCATTTTTTGTTGCCTAATTAATTCCCAAGCAATAAAAATAAATCATCGCAGATTAAAGCTCAGAGGCTCCTTTTTCTTATTGGTCTGGGAGATTTAAATAAAAGGGAAAAGTTAAAGGGAGAGATTAATTCTCTGTATATCCAATTTTAAATCTCACAGGACCAAAGGATATATTTTATAATATCAGTTATTCTTATACCATGATGTAAACATTAATTTTTAACTAGGTCAACATCCCCATGCCCCCCCAAATAACAACAATAACAAATTATACCATTTGTAGACTTGCTGATTGCATTCTTTTTTTCTTTTACTGAGATTAAGAGAGAAAATAGGGCAGACTTCTAAACACTTTTAAGGTAGTATGGGACAGAAAAGGAGATGTGGGGATAAAATATGGATCTTGTATTGGTCTCAATTGAGAAATATTGGACATTATTTTGGGGTACCCCAATGCCATGATTTGATGGTAAATTAAATAACAAAAATGACTATGTTAAATTAGGCTACAGGACACCATAGTCTGGCTTGGATCATCCAAATATAAGGGAGCATATGTGTTTAAAACATTATATAGAGTCCAGTAAAAACCCATATATAGACAGATTTTTTAGATGATAATTATTATGAGGATTCGATTAAATTCCAAAACAAAAAAGATCCTTCTATATGCTAGGCACGAAGACAAAAATAAAATGGTATCTACCTCCAATATTATGTTTTATTGGTGAGGTACTTTATGGGAATAGATAAGTATATATTAAATTATTTCTTGGGGTGAGTACTGGGGGCCGAGTAAAAAAAACATGGAAGGAAAGGTCTTGTTTAGGAGTTGGCATAAGAACTGAATCTTGTATGCAATTAAGGATTCTAAGAGTTGGAAGTGAACAGGACACAAGGAACTAGGGATTAGATAAAGGAAATGGGATGTTGTATTCAATAAAGTGCTGGCAAATCAGTTTGATGATGCTCACATCCAGTAAAAGGAAGACAGAGAAAGAAGGGAAAACATGGGACATATAGTAAGTAAATTTAATTGTAAAATGTCTTGCATTGCTCTTTAACAGCTTCTGGGCCTCCTACATATGGGGTTACATAACCGAATGTGAGTGTCACAAAAATTTTGGCAATGGATATTTGATTTGAAAACCTATTTTATATTCCTATATACCCAGGGTCACATAGAAATTTCTTGGACGAAAAGGGATTACTAGTGGTAAAAGTTTAAGAAGTCCTGCTCTAGAACCCCTTTATGTCAAGATTATATTTCTAGAAATCCAGGGTTATCCTTCTTCATGTCAATCTCAGAGTCTAAATATTTGTCTCTAAATACCTTAGTTTACCTTTGTGATCAATTTAGCCTCTATCACCAATGAATACATCAGAGGCCTTCTAACCCCATTTTTGAGGAGAGGATATTTTCATTTTAGACTCACACCATAACAACTCTTATGAAAATTTGTTCTTTCAGCTTGGTCTCTATATGTGAAGAAGTACTGGCAGACCACATATGCTATAATGTGAGCAAAGAAGACAAACCTATTTTTAAAAGGGTATACCACACACAGCCAAAGCTAGTCTTCCTTAGAAGTTATTGAAACAATTCCCAACACTGATTTGGCTCAGTGAACAACACTAGAACTATTGATATCGCTTCCCAGGGAGTTTTGGTACAAAGAGCCAAAGCATAGAGAGTCATAGTCTCTTCCATCAGATTTCAAACCAGTGGCTCAGCATGACTAGAAAAATGGCAAGGAAACTCTGCTCTGCTGAATCCATTTTGTGATCCATGCTGGGTTTTCTTCTGCTGTTTGGTTATCTATAACTGTTAGATGGAGAAGTGTTTCATTTCATTTCTATCTCAAACCTGATCCCTCAAAACACCTTGGCTTGGCTTGTTATAGTCTGCCACCTGCCAATTCTTGTTTCATCTACCACTTCTTGTATTCTAATACTTTTACCTGATTTCTCCCTATCTTTCATTCATTCAGAAATGTCTGTCAATGGCTCTGAAACAGCTACAGATAATACCGCATGCCCATACTTTGACCTTATTAATCAATAAATTACTTCTAGTCATGAAACAGTATAACTGCAGGCATACACAATGCCAAGTTAGCAAAAATAAATAGCATTTCCAAATGAATCAATAGAATTATACCTTGTGTTTTATAAATAATATTTGCCAGGGTTCTCCATCATGGATGCTAGGCTACTTTTTCTTCTAAAAGGTAAAGCTGATTTCCTGTTACTTGATTGGTGATAGAACTAAAGTTTCAAGCCATTGACACATTTTCTTTCTCATCTAAGGGCCTAGAAAATGGCATTCCACAACTAGTTAGTGACCCTTAGACTTGAAGGCTGTCCCATAAATATGTGGGTCACCATACCTCACCTAATGACCAGACATGTATCTGTATGTAGATGATAGTGTAGCTACCTCTACCAGGGCAGTATCCTTGCTAAACATTCTTTATAAGATTTAATGAAGTAAGCTTCCTTTTGTTAACAGTTAAATAACTATGAGTGTCATGGCTCCAACAGGAACAAACATGTAACAAAATGTATCATAAACAACTCTCCAAATTTATGTCTGTCTGTCTGTTTCTGTCTGTCTGTCTCAGTCTCTTTCTGTCTGTCTATCTCAGTTACTATCCCTTTGTCTCTTTCTGTCTCTCTTTCTGTCTCCATCTCTCTCTGTTTCTATCCATTGGTCTCTGTCTCTCTCCTTCTGTCTGTGCTGTCTTTCTATGTTTTGGTCTGTCTCTCTCATTTTCTCACTTTCTTACATACACACAATGAATTATATAGTAGTAAGAGAATAAGAAATCATGTCATCCTACCCTTCCTTGAATTATGAATCTCTTCTAGAACAAGACCAACTAGTAGCCACATACCCTATCTTGGAAAACCAACAATGATAAGGATCTCAATACCCAAACAGGTAAATCTACATTTAGACAGCTCTGATTGTTGAATCCCCTCTTATAAGGAGCAAAAAGTGAGCTTCCCTGTACCTTTCACCTTAATTACGCCCTCTGCAATCAAACAAAATGAGTCTGTCTGATCTGTCTTTCATGTGACAATCCTTCAAATATTTGAATTTTAAATTATAAACTTTCAGCCTCTCAGTGACAGATGGTAGAGATATTTCAGCAGATGTCCTTAGGGAATATTTCGCACCCGAGCTGATAAGTTCCCACCACCCAATAGCTTAATGGCAATAGGCACATGGGGGCCTTTGTGACACTCACACTTCCTTCCTAACCCCCTTATCCTTCTTAAATGCCACCTGATGTCCTTCTCGCCTTGAAATTAGCTGTGGCTTCTGCTAACATGATTCTAATTGAACTGTCGTGTGTAACTGGTCCTGAAAAATGGCATTCCCAGCAGCCAACAGAGAGAGAAGAGTGCCTGCAAGGAAATAAGGCACAGAAAAAGATAAGGAGATTTTTTCAGCTTTACTTGACACATTTTATTACACTGAGAAAACATAATGTATCTAATCTCTTTGCAGCTGTTGCAGTCCTTTAGCCTTTATTACTTAAATCCCATTAGATATAAAATTGTTTCTATTTGTCAATGGTGTATACACACACACACACACACACACACACACACACATACACACATACTCATATTAGCACTTATATAGTCTTATGGAGGTTTATGAAGAGGGCAATGAAAACTATTTTGCATTGATCTTCCTTGTGCTTTTCCTGTGAGTTTTCCTGTACTGGCATTTGGCATTCTGCTATTATTACTCTTGAAACACTTAAAGTCTATACCTGAAAACTTCCTGTTAGCTGTTCTGGACATCTAGGTGCAAAAAAAAAAACAAAGCAAAAAAGTTAAACACATCAAAACAACTTTGGTATTCAAAATTACAAAGGGAAATTAGCAACTAGTATTTAAGAAAGTAATAAAAATCAATGGATTTTATTAATTGTACCGATATTTCTTTGAAAAGTTTTATAGGTTTAAAAGTATTTTCTCTCTCTCATCTCTCTATTAATCTTGTTAGTGTTATGATTTTTTTTTCCACATTCATGTAATCTTCACCTTACGATGCTTAGTTTCAAGTTCAGGGGTCAACTGAATCTCAATTAATGACTATATTTGAACATTTCTTGAAATGCATATTTTGCCCAAATTTTATGTTGCCACTTCAAATCCATTGAGTAATTTAAATCCAAACCAGAAGGAACTTTAAGGTAATCTAGTTCAAATTCCTTATTTTTCCAAATCAGGAAACTGAGGCCTTGAAACGTTAAATCACTTTCATAGGGACTTGACATTCACTTTATAAACTAAAACAACTCTGAGGTATCACCTCACACCTATCAGAGTGGCAAATATAACAAAAACAGAAAATACTGGATGTTGGAGGGGATATGCGAAAGTGGAAATGCTAGTCCACTGTTGGTGGAATTGTGAAAAAATCTAACTGTTCTGGAAAGTAATTTGGAATTATGCCCAAAGGGCTTCAGAATTGTGCATAGCCTTTGATCCAGCAAAACCACTACTAAGTTTATATCCCAGAGATATTCCCCCCAAAAAGTAAAATACATATTTGTACAAAATATTTATATCAGCTTTTTTTTGTGGTGGCTAGGAAATGGAAATCAAAGGAATGCCTATCAATTGGGGAATGGTGAAATAAGCTGGGGCACATGATGGTGATGGAATATTATCCTGCTATAAGAAATGACAAGCAGGATGATTTCAAAAAGGCCTGGAAAGACTTGTGTGAAGTTATGTATAGTGGAGTGATCAGAAGCAAGAGAACATTGTACACAGAAACAGCAATATTGTTTGATGTAGAACTGTGAATGACAACTATTCTCAACAAAACAAGAATCCAAGAAAATCCCAAAGGACTATTGATGAAACATACTATCCACCTCCAAAGAAAGAATTGATACTGAAGGAACACAGATTGAAGCATGCTATTTTACACTTTCATTTTTTTCTTTTATTCAAGTTTTCTTGTACAAAATAACTAATATGTTAATGTTTTACATAATCATACATGTATAAATTGTATCTGATTGCTTACCACCTTGGAGGGGTGGAAGGTAGGAAGGGAAGGAGGGATAAAAATTGGAACTCAAAACTATAAATAAAAATGTTTATTACCTGAAAAAATTTAAAAAAGAAAGTTCACTTCACACAATACCATTTCAATTTGGCTCATTTTTATGTGTAAAGTAAGATCATTCAGTAATGTATAACTTTTCATGAAGAATGTATAACTTTTCATTGGTATGTAAAATATTTTTGAATACCTAATATATTTATGGCACCACAGAATTAGAGTACAAAGCAACTTGAGGGTGGCTTTGGGTAATGAGGTTTTGAAAATTGAGCCTTGACTATATCAAACAAAGGCTTTGTGCTTAACATCTGTGAACAATACCTATATCCTGTTAGAAAGATCAAATAACTTGCTGGTATTCAGAATTTTTTTTTTTTTAGTTCAGAACATAAATCGTCTATTTAGCTCTTTTGGTTCAAATAACAGCTAACATATATATTGTGCCTTAAGACTTGCAAATGTTTTTACATGTATTTCCTAATTTGTTCTTCACAATAACCCTGGGAAGTTGTTGCAATTATTATTTCCATTTTAGAGATGAGGAAACTGGGGCTAAATGTGGTTTTAATGGCTTACCTTATTTTATACTGCTCAGAAGTATCTGAGTCAGGATTTGAACTGAGTTTTTCCTGTCTCCAGGTTCAACACTCTATCATCTGTGCCTTGCAGTTTCCTTTCAGTGAGCCTCAAGGTTTCAGTATTTACTGAACTCTCCAGATATTGGACACTGTGCAGAAGATAAAACAAACGTAGCTTTAGTTCAGAAAGAACACATATGACAAATAAGGCTTCTATACACATCATTACCTTTTTCCAAGATAGCTTCCTGTGTCTATCATCCTTGTTAAATTTGGAGGCTCAGCATTCACTGAAAAGTTGAATACAGCTCATGAAAACTATCTACTAAGTCATGGAAACAGAGAAATTTGTGTTTGTGGAAGAAATTTCCACACTACTGAAATCACAAATATTTTAAATTATTAAAGTAATCTAGTTCTTTGTGACTATGTGTGTGTGTGTGTGTGTGGATAGATAGATAGATAGATAGATAGATAGATAGATAGATAGATAGATAGATAGATAGATAGATAGATAGATAGATGAGGGTATTCTTTTGATCCACAACATAGGTAGAGTATGCTTTTCAGTGGGATTTCTAGGTCATGGAATATGTACTTTTTATCTATTTCCCTTCCATGGTTCTAAATTGCAGCCCATAATTTAAAAAAATAAAATAAAAGTGCCTTAGTAGACCTATTTTGAATGAATGAAAGCCATTTTAAGCTCTATGTTCCAAGCATTTTAGGGAGTTTTTATGATAAAATTAGAAAAAAAACAAATAAGACCCTCTCTCCTCTCAAGGAGTTCACAATGACTGGGAGAGAGAATACATATTATAGAGTTCAGCTGCTTCATGGATGGCAAGGCTCAGGTGTTTTGACAGTACACAAGCAGCGTGGATGACAATGTCCAGGGGGTCTACAGGGAATAGTGGCAGGACTTGCTAGACTTTTGGATGAAGTAGCAGGTAAGTTAATAAGCCCTTTTGGTCCTCTATCTCACTAAAGTGTTGCAGTAGGTGACTCTCAGCTCATTTAAGTGGTCTTCACATGTTTGAGGAAGGATGGAGTCTGGATGATATGGCAGCCATTGATCGCAGGGCAAAAAGAAGGCAAGGTGGAAGGATATTTTTGCTGGTAGCACTTCTATACAGCCCCTTCAAAATCAATTTTTCCTCTACTTTGTAATCATGGCCAATTCACTTGGTGTGAGGTGAAATTTCAGCATTGTTTTATTTTTTTCTTATTTATGATTTGTAGTATTTCAGTTCTTTGTTAATAGTTTGCTATTCTTTGGAGAATGTTTCTATCCTTTATACGTCTTATCTAATGGGGATTTTTTTTTAAAGAAAAGATATGGTCATTGTCTGGGAATGGTTAAACATTTCTTCTATATGAATATAATAAAATATTCTGATATGAGAAATGATGGATATGAATAATACAGTGAATCTTGGAAAGACTTATTTAAGCTGATACATAGTGAAGTAAGGAGAATAAGAAAAACTAATATAGAAACTGACTATAACAATATAAATGGAAAGAATGATATAAACAAACTAATTGAAACCGAATAATGTGAAGTTCTAACTACCATCTTGGCTCTTAGGAAGAAATAGGAGAAAGAACCTCTACTTTGGAGATATAGGGGACTGAGAATGGAACAATATAGACATCAGACTTCCTAAGATTTTGGTTCATTTTTCGGAATGATTTTTCTTTCTTCTTTATAGGATATGTCTCTCTGCGGAAGGATGCCCAATGAATACAGTGGGAAAAGTTGGTGAAATAAAATGAAAAGGAAATTAAATGTAAAATTTCAGTTTTTGAAATGACCTAAAGGAGTTTGGTGATAAATGTTATTAAATTTATTGAAATTTCTTGGGTCAAGTTGGCCATATGCCTTGAAGAAGTTTCTCACGCTAATTTTCTTGACCCCATCACTTTATTTATTTATTTTGTCTGTTCACAAGAACCTCAAAACTTCAGATTAAATACCATAGCCTTTCACCCATGCTCTACTACCTGACTTTCAGAAAATAACCCAATCATTTAACCACAGTATTTACTCTCTCACAGTGCTTCAGTCCCAAAGATCAGTGAAATTGAGACTAAATAACCCTTAATTGGTATGACTGGTCATCCAGTTCCAAAAAAAATGAACTTTGCTATGTACGGGGGTCATCCAGACCATGTAACCGAGTTCATCTCATTTTAGGCATAATTTTATAACGTTTGCTATCTGGTATCCCACTCGATATTTGAAGCAATGTTGAGGCTGCTACAGGGTGACACTGATGAAATAATAGAAAATCTAAAGCATATATATCAGAGGCTGTCTGGCATTGTTCAAAGTCCTACCTCTGATGTTTATTATTTATCTGTGTGACCTTATGCAAGTTACTTAATCCCCCAAGTCCTCAATTTTCTTTTTTTTTTCTTTTTTTAGTAAGGCAATTGGGGTTGAGTGACTTGCCCAGGGTCACACAGCTAGTAAGTGTTAAGTGTCTCAGGCCAGATTTGAACTTAGGTCCTCCTGAATCCAGGGCCAGTGCTCTATCCACTGCGGCACCTAGCTCCTCAGTTTTCATATATTTAAATGGTCATGTTGTATGGAACAACCTCTGAGGCCTAATGTAGTTCTATTGTTCTACTACTTTTTAATTTTTAAATTTTTTTTTTGTTTTTTGGTGGGGCAATGAGGGTTAAGTGTTTTGCCTAGGGTCACACAGTTAGTAAGTGTCAAGTGTCTGAGGCTGGATTTGAACTCAGGTCCTCCTGAATCCAGAGCCAGTGCTTTATCCACTGAGTTACCCAGCTGCCCCAGTCCTACTACTTCTACAAACATAATATGTTAGGGACTATTTAAGGCATAAGTCAATAGTCTTTAAGAGTCTAGTTCTCATAGCACAATCCAGGAATTGTTATAAGGATAATCCTCAGTCATCAAGAAAAAAACATTAAATGATGTCTTATTTAAGAAGTAAAGGAAATATGTGCTAGTTCCCCAAAATAGTTCTAGGCAAAAGCTTTATCAGTGTTTAAAGTCTCTGACACATCCAATTTACTTTTATGAACCCTACATCCCATTCCCAGGTAATGCTACTGTATCCATGTGTATACAAAGGGACACACACACACACACATGCATACAATGCCTACACTTAACAGTACTCGTTTTGACTGAATTTGTTGTTAACTAAAAATGTTGAGGTGCTGCCTTCCCACACAGAATGATTCCCCTGAGGAGCAGTAGTTTCTATAAACTCTGTCTTGATATTAAATCCCCATGGGCCAACTCATGTCTTCTTCATTGCTTCTCGTGTAGAAATTGCAGGCTTCACGAAATAACACTGGGGGCAAACAGTGAGGCTGCTATTTGTCAAAAGAGCCAATGCAGCTGAAAACATATCCTAAATGGCAGAATTACAGTGATGGATTGATACACTTCTTCCACTTGTCCTTGAGAACCAGAGAGGCAACTGAGTTGAGTAATAATTGCTCTGCCTTGCTTGAAGGCAGAGCACTCTGCTTATAGGACACTGATTCATTTGGATCTTGTGTCTGTTTTAGCCTTCGGGCATTCCCTACTGTTGAAATTGATGCACAGCAGAAGCAGATAAAAGTAAAAATGCCTGGGACTTTGGGGACCCTGACGCTGATATTGAGGAGGCTGTAACCTTGGTATTTGGATCCCCATGGTCTCTTGCCATTTCTGATGTCAGATTCTGTCTCCCACCATAGATGACACTGTGTTCCTGCTGTACTAGAAGACTCCATTACATCATTTTACATTGCTTCTGTGCTCTTTGAAGGGGATGTTGGATAAGTGAGTGTGCATCTGTGTGTGTGTGTGTGTGTGTGTGTGTGTGTGTTTATGTCTGTGTGTTCTGTTTAGAGGCTCTACCAGATGGCATTTATGTCTGCCAAAGTCCAGAGTAGAGTAGACTAGAAGCTTGAAACCCTTGTGGTACCTCTAATTTCAGGCCAATCATACAAACAGATGAATTAATGGGCTGACTACATGGTGTCATTTTAAGGAAATCACAAGGGATTTCTTCCTAATAATATTTCTCTAGAAAATTTGTCTAGAAGCAGTATTTTAAATTCTCCTCTTGGATGTTTTTCTCCCTTTGGGATAATCCACTATAACCTTTTAATGTAGAAACACAAGTATTTGTGATATGGACATAAAACATACAAATTTGAAGTAGAGAGAATTAACTCTATAGAATGAGATACTGATGGGGAGAACAAGTGTGGGATGGTAAGGCACTACAATAAATATTCATAGAAGAAAACAATGGTGTTCAAGGGTAAGGAGACCAAAAAGGCTCTAGGTAATGAGAAGCTGCTGAAGATAAAAGCCAAATAAAGTATGATGCTGCTCAGGGGGAATTCTACATAATCCTTTAACCTCCATTTCTCCTTTCCTTTCCTAGTTTATTTTGGGATTTATTGCCTTATCCAGGACCTGTTTTAAGAGAATTATAATATTCCCAGAGAATAGTATAGTTTTTTCCTTCTGGAATCATTGAGAAGGACTCACGAGAATGCCAACTCATTTTAAGTGAAAGTTAAGCACTGATTTATAATGTTCATTTTGGACCCTAAGCCAGCAGCAACTTACAGGTAGCAGAGTTCCTAGGAAGTATTTTTCCCCAGGGATCTGAAACACTACAAATTTATTTAATGAAAAAGAATGCTAGGTTTGGAATCAAGTGACCTGGGTCCAAATTTTAGTTCTGCAACTTGAAACTTGTATTATTTTGGATAAATGACTTGACATCTCTGGGCCTTAATCTTCTCAATTAAAAAAAAAAGATGGAGTTGAAATATATGAAATCTAAGGTTCTTTCTAGCTCTAAATATATGATCATATGCTACTTAATTTACTTGTTTTCTAACTTTAATTTTCTATTCAAAACATCTTCCCATCACACTTAACTCCTAATCAGTGTATCTGATTCCAATCTTCTCATCTTTCAATTAATCCTACAAAATGTTTCTAGAAAAACATTCCTTAACACTGCTTTCAAGTTGCCATATGACCAAAACCTTTTCATCATTCCACATTAAGTTAAATTAAAAACATCCAAGTCTTGAGTCAATCATTCAATGTTCATATAATCTAACTCTTATTTACCCATATAGATAGAAATAGACAAAGACATAGACATAGACATGGATAGAGATATGGATATGAATAGATAGGCTATCTATTTATCATCTATTGATCTATCAATCTATCCAAATATTTCTCTAGAAAAATTTAGAAAAATTTAAGCAATACCTTAAATTCTACCCTTGGATATTTTTCTCCCTTTGGGATAATCCCCTATAACCTTTTAAAGTAGAACACAAGTATTTGTGGTATGAAACTCAAAACATAAGAATTTGAAGTAGAGATAATTAAGTCTGTAGAATGAGATACTGATGGGGAGAGCAAGTGTAAGATGGCAAGACATTACAATAAATCTTCATGGAAGAAATCAATGGTCCTCAAGGGTAAGGAGACCAAAAAGGCTCTAGGTAATGGGAAGATGTTGAAGATAAAAGTCAAATACAGTGTGATGCTCCTCAGGGATAATTCTACATAATATCCTGATATATAGACATCTATCTATATCTATATATATCTATCTATCATCTATCTATCTATATCTCACCCACTGTTCCCATAGATAGAAATTCCACTCTGAATGAGCCAGATTCCTAATTGCCCCCCAAAAATATTCTGTGCAAATTCTCACTTCTGATACTTTGTCTGTACCATTGGCCCTGCACAATAAGTAGTACCTCTTCCATTCCCATCTTCCAATGTCAATCTCAAATTTTATCTCTAATGGGAAAATGCCCCTGTTAAGCTTAGGTCAAAGATATAATTTCCTCTTCTTGTTTCACTTACTTCCCGCACCATTCATTTATGGGCAGTTGTAGAATGCAGGGCCTGGAGTCAGAAATCTGTACTCATATACATAGTAGTTGTGTGACTATGGACAAGTCACTTAACTTTGCTTCAGTTACTTCATTTATAAAATGAGCTGGAAAAGGAAATGGCTAACTACTCTAGTATCTTTGCCAAGAAAACCCAAAATGGGGTCACAAAGAGTCAGACTCATCAAAACAACTGAACAACAGAACCATTTATTTAGCACTTAATCTGTGTTTTCTTTGTATTTTTACTTTTTTTAATATTTAAACATTTCAACTCCAATCAGGAAGATTCAAGGCCTGCTTGTGACATCTATTAGTTATATGATGCTCAGTAAGTTTCTTTACCTTTCAACATTCCAGACAATTCTCTCTAAATCTCTAAATTGTCTGCCTTGGCATCAGTGGACATCTCTATACACTTGATGTTGCCAGTCTGGACCAAAAGAAAACAAACCAACCTTGAGTCTGCAAAGTGAGAATCTACACATAAATAGAAATTTGGAACCCCTGAAAAGTATGAATAATTTATATGTATGAAGATGGCATTATACAAAACATTTATTTATGGAACAGCTATATGTTCAAGCCCTGTGTCAGAAGTTGAGAGAGGAAAAGAGGAAAAGATATGTTCGTTGACCGTCATAAATTCACATACAAACATACACATACATACACACATAAATGTGGCAGCTAGGTAGCATAGCAAATAGAACTCTAGACCTGGAATCAGAAAGACCTGAGTTTAAATCTGACTTCAGACAGCTAACTAGTTCTATGACCCTGGGTAAGTCATCTAAACTTTGGTTGCTTCAGTTTTCTCATCTATAAAATTGGGATAATAATACCTATCTCTTAGAGGTGTGAGAATAAAATAACATATTTGTAAAGTGCTTAGCCCAAGCCTATTACATGGGAGATGCTATATGTTAGCTATTATTTATATTAAACATACACACATATAAAAATATACATATACATACATACATACATACATACATGCTAGTATTTGGAGTATTTCAGTTGGTGATGGCATTTCATATGATTTTTTCCAAAAAAAATGAAACTTTAATTCTTTTATTTAGAGCTAAAAAATACCCTTAGAGATCATCAACTCTGTCTTATTTTACAGATGAAGTAAGTTAGTATAGAGGAAGTGAGTCTAAGGGAAGTTAAGTGACTTATCCAAGATCACATAGGTTATATATAACAAAGCAGGAGTTTTTGCCCAGGTTTGATAACTCCATAGATAGCACTCATTTCCCAGCTCCTCATTGCTTCCCAAGGTGAAGTAGCATGTCCATGATCGCATAGGGAATTTGTGGTATATTAAGTAATATAACTTAGGTCTTCTGATTTACAGTTATATTGCTTCTAATTTTAAAACTTTTATAGGAAGTGAATATCCTACTATTGCTTCATTTATTAGGTTAATGTTTCTATTATATGATGCAACTTTCCCTCATCCAGAAGTAAATTGTAGGCACATACAGGCCAAGGATCATTGTTATACAATAATCATTGAATTTAAAAAACATTTATTAAGTGCCAATCACGTGCAAGGTAATATATCACTGGGCTTGTTACAAAGATGACTAAGACAGTTATGACCTCACAGAACCTAGAATCTAATGGGTGAAGTAACCTTACTTTTTATAAATTAAAATTAAACTATAAATATTGTTTATAAGTATAAATTAAATTAGAACATTAGTAAATTAAAGAAGTTAAGAGCTAAAAACTACTAAATTGGAATAACTTGGGATAGAAAGACTTCTGGCATAGGAAATACTACATGGAAGAGGTAGTATTTTAGCTGGGCTTGAAGGATGATGCTAAAATTATAAATAAATGATTGTCAGTGCTTTTCCTTATATAATCCTTTTCATTGTTTATGATTGGGCTAAGGTATTTTATAATTGCTGGAGACAAGTTTTGCATATCAACACATAATAGAGTTATTCATCAATAATTCATTTTAACTAGCTTCACTTTGATATAATAAATGAATTATTAATTGATGCTCTTAAGGAAAATACTTTTGAACAGAAGTTGTTTTATTCCTCCATCTCTGGCTCTGGTTTTAGGTTAGCACAATATTTGCAAAAGAAACAGATGCCACAAATTTAATTATGTAAACAAATCAGAGCATTACTTTGCAGAATCCATCATGCTTTTTCAAAATATATCAAAATTAGCACATCCAATGACAAACTCATCTAAATGATGCTCTTTAGCAAGAGCAAAGAGGCATTTCTGATTTGGAAGGGTGTTAACTCATCAGATAGAAATATTCTGGAGAGATTTCTACCTTCTTGGTAAATCTTTCCAAAAGAAACTCCCTTCTAGTTAAATGGTTCTCATGCAAAAACAGACCAGCTGTGTGGTTAATGCATCCATCAACCAAATATATTGAGCATTTCCTATGCATATTCACAGGATATTACATGTCAAGAGCTGTGTGGAAGATCATAGAATATAGATACAAAGCTGGAAGGGACTTTGGAGGTCATCTAACACAATCCTCTTATTTATAGAGGACTCCAGCCTTTATCATTCTCCTTTAGGACTCTTCAAGGTCAGTCCCCTTTTTGGGACTCATAAAGCTTTGGGACAGGAGTAAGCCAGAATAAGTTTTTTGACAAAACAAATGTAGAAACAGTGGGGGACCATTCAAACTTTCAATTGGGAGTAATATTTAAATATTTAGGTAGCACCATAAAATATGGATTTGATGAGGGATATACTGGTGGCAAGTATGTATACATGGTAATATTCCAGGAAGGAGAGGATAAAGCCCAGATTTAGGCTCATAAGATCTTAGGATTTGGAGGTGGAATGAATCCAGGAGGGCATCTACTCTAACATCCTCTTTTTCAATCGACAAAATGGACCAAATTAGGGGAGAAAAGGCTAATCAGTTATAGAAGAAAATGTTCTATTCAGTTTGGTATATCCAGTATGCAGTTGATGCTATGTTATTTGAACAACACAAAAGGTGAAGACTTAGAAATCCATTTGAATATCATTTGAATGGAGATAATGATCAAAATCATGCCAGCTGGTGTAGAGAAAACAACTCAGGACCAATGGCTGAACCTTGATAAATGCTCACAGCTAAAAGAAAGCAGAATAAAATAAAGCCAGTGAAGAAGACTGAAAAATTATAGGTGAGAAACATAGGAAGAAAACCAAAGTAGAATATTGTCACAGAAGTTAAGAGAAGAGAGAATTTTAAGCAGGAAAATATTGTCAACAGTATCAAATGTTAGAAAGAGCAGTTCCATTCCCCGCCCCCCAAATTAGCTTTATGGTTATTTTAGGTTTAATATTTCCCTTTCCCTACCAAGTCAGTCATATCTACATGCAATCATTATGTTAAGATTAAGCTTGATTCCCGAATATCAAACTCATTCTCCAGAGAAAGTGAAACACCTCACAAGACCCAGTGACTGATAGTCTCTGAGGTAACCTAGAGCACAAAATCACAATACCCTGAAAGTATTAATACACTTCTCAAGTCCTTTTTTTTCAGTGAATTGCAGGGCATTATACAGTTCAGAATGTGAAGTCTCAAGTGTACCTGTTTATACCCCGTGTTTCATCTGTAATGATCTGTTGCAGGTAATGGGTCTCACTGTGACTTAGATAAACACAAATTGCCTCCTAGTCTCTCTAAAGAGAGATTTCACTTACTGCTAATGACCCCCTTTTGTGATTCATCCAGTACAACGTTATGGTTTATAACCATTCCCTCAACCCCAGTCCTTGTGGTTGTGTATTTCAGCTCTTTTCATTTTTGAGGGGTGCGGGTGGGGTGGGGTTGAAGGATACGAGACCATTTTTGGCTTGAGCCTATGCTTTCCTTGGTATAAAAAAACACTTCCTGATAACACAACTTCTTTTTCCAAGGTACATCAGTACCTACCCAGCAATTGACAATCCTTGAGTTGAGCCTTCTCTCTCTATCTCAATCAAAACAATGGCTATTCTAAAACTATCTTTTTCCCTTTTCTTCTTCTTTCAACAACATTGTTCTGATTTCCAAGTCTTACAGCTGCTTACTCTACTGAGAAGACTGGGTATCTCATACGGAATGATTTTCCTCAACTACCTCCCCACATTAGTTTGTTTACCAACTTTCCTTCCTTCCAGTTACAGAGTAGGGAGGTCTACTCCTCACTTAATCCCATTTCTCTACATTTCATCACATTCCCTCTTATTTGCTCTAGAAACTTTCTTTAGTTACTGTATCTATCCATGTTCTTTCTGTACCCCATAAGCAATCTCTCCACCGCTATTGTCTCATTCCTCCCTGAATATTAACATATTCAAGTTTCCCCAGGACATCCTCTAAAAAGCATTCCTTTGAGGCTTTTCATCCACTTAGTTACCATGTAATTTCTTTTCTGTCTCACTGCTGAACTTTGAAAATCATATAAATCCAAGGCTTCCTCTTATTTACTGCTTAATCCCTTAAAACTTTGAAACTGGAGTTGGACTTAATAGTCTTAAAAATGTCTCCCTAGGCTACAAGTGACCTGAAAATAATCAAATCCAATGATTCTTTTTCCTAGCCTTCATCTTCCCTATCCTCTTTCTACCTTTTAGCACTATAGACTATCCTGTCTCCAATAGTTAGTCAACAGGCTTTTATCAAAAACACACAAGGTACCAGGCAATGTGCTAGGAAATACAGATTTTTTTTTAAAGTGGTAAAAAGACTATTTCTTCCCTTGAGAAGCTCACATTCAATTTCATATGAATAATATGTAGAAAGTAAACAGGCAATGTTAGGAGAAAGGAATAAGGCAAGGGGCAGGGGAATGGAGGTGTAAGGGCCAAATTTAATATGGGGAGAGTTAATTGGGTGGCTTGCCATAATATTGGGGTTCAGGAAATAATGAGGGACCTCTTGGTCTAAAGTTCCCTCACTTCTAAACTGCCTTTTTAAAATTATTTCTCCCAGGACAATAAGAAAGGAGATTAACAGCCTCTTTTCCACAAACAATTCAGGTTTTATTAATGGGAATAAAATATATAACAAAGGTGAAATTAATAAAGCTAAGGACAAGGGAATGGGGGAAGAGAAAAAATGGATAAGCTCCCTGGCTCTAGCAAAGACTGTAACAATCCCCAAACTTGCTTCCAGCTCAGCTAATTCGAAGAGTTTACTTTGTTTCTATTAACATACCACCTGGGTTCTGTAGTTTCTATAGGAGTCAGCTGTGTAGCCACTCTCCAATCTGCTCTCAGAAGCTCACGAACACGAAAGCTAGCTCCCAGCCTCAGTGTTCTCTTTTCTACTTTTTCTCTCCCTCCCCCAAAAGGGAGGTCCTTCAAATTGCAAGGCTGAGATTGGTCACCCTGGTGATGTCAGTAGTATATGCCATTCAGGGCAGGCCAGGTGTGGCCTATATCTAATCCTCTCAAGTAGGTACTTAGTTAGTTTCTCAAACAATACTAGATCAATCAGGTGGGAACCCTGGGCATCTGCCAAATTCCATTATTTTATCACAGAGGCTTCCTGCAGAAACCGGAATTTGAAATAAGTCTTGAAGTAAGTCAGAAAATCTAACAAGTAGAGGTAAGAGGAAAAATGTAACAGGCAAGGGGGACAACAAAGACAAAGACAGGGAGTTGGGAGATGAAGTAAAAGATAGAAATAGCAAGTAGGACAGTGTCATAAAGTATATGAAGCAGAATGAAATGTAAGAAGACTGAGAAGGCAAGAAGTGACTCCAATGTAAATAAATAATATATGCCTCGGGGAAAAAAAAAAGAAATCAGGAAGAACAATTAGAAGGCTATTGCTAAGGGTTTGATTTCCAAGATGTATAGATAAGTAAAAGAAATATATGATTGAGCTCTAGAATTCAAAACACGATTCTCAAAAAAACCTCCAAATAATGACATAGGACAATTCCTGGAGCAGCAAAATACATAGAAGAATGTGCTGAGATCATTTTTCAACCAAGGATGGCTTGAAAGGTCTGAAGGAGGGAGCTGCTATGCCAAGAAAGGAGTTGAGCCCAATCCCCACATTTGCACTGATACAGATCTATTCCCAGGAAGGCTTCATCAAAGAAAGAGAACCCCAGGGCCTCTTAATCAGCTGCAGTGCCAGTGTCATTTGGAACTAAGCTCATGGTCTGGTTGAGGGCTGAGCCCTTGGCAGGGAGGGGAGATTACAAGGGTCTCTACTGTTGCTGAGGCAGAACTTCGATTTTTTACCCCTGCTGGGAACCAGGAGGCAGGCTTGAGGAACAGTGACACAGGTGAGGGAAGGGCACAGGCTCATGGAAGCTGACAACCCACAGCACACAAAGCTAGTTTATTAGAAAGTTGGCCTGGGGTCATCTATGGACCAGGGAACAGGCCAAGTGAGTGAAGAACATGCCCCTCCTTAAATCATACCACCTGGGAGCCCCTGAAGCATGGGAGAGTGCAGCATGGAAATAGTGCCCTATGTTAAGGAGCTGAAAGTCAAGTAAAAGACAGTCAAGACGAACAGACAGAGAAAGGTGAAGACCATAGAAAGTTTCTTTAATCACAAGGAAGATTGTGGTGTACCCTCAGAGGAGGATGGCATCATCAGGGACCCTGTATCTAAAGCTTTCAAGAAAAATACAAATTCATCTCAGGCCATTGAGGTGCTCAAAAAGGACTTTGAAGATAAAGTTAGAGAGGTAGAAGAAAAATGGAAAGAGAAATGAGGTTGATGCAGGAAAGACATGAGAAAAAAGTCAACAGCTTTAAAAGCCAAATGGAAAAGGACATACAAAAGCCCTCTGTCTGATGAAAATAATTGCCTAAGAATTAAGATTGAACAAATTGAAGCTAGTGACTTTATGAGAAACCAAGACACAATAAAGCAAATCCAAATGAATTTAAAAAGAGAGCAATGTGAATTATAGTCTTGGAAAAACTGCTGACCTGGAAAATAGATCCAGGAGAGATAATTCGAAAATTATTGGTCTACCTGAAAACCATGATCAAGTAAAGAGCTAAGACATAATCTTCCAAGAAATTGTCAGGGAAAATTGCCCTGATATTCTAGAAGCAGAAGGTAAAATAGAAATTGAAATAATCCACTGGTCACCTCCTGAAAGAGAGCCCAAAAGGAAAACTCCCAGGAATATTATAGCCAAATTCTAGAGCTCCCAGGTCAAGAAGAAAATATTGCAAGCTGCCAAAAAGAATGAATTCAAGTACTGTGGAGCCCTAGTAAGGATAGGACAAGATGTAGCAGCTTCTACATTAAGGGATCTGAAAGCATGGAATATCATATTCCAGAGGGCAAAGGAATTGGGATTATAAACAAGAATCATGTACCCAGAAAAACTGAGTATAATCTTTCATAGGAAAAAATGGGACTTCAAAGAAAAAGAGGACTTTTAGGTATTCATGATGAAAAGACCTAAACTGAATGGAAAATTTGACTTTCAAATATAAGACACAGAGAACCATAAAATTTTGGAGTTGGGTGACATGCCTGTGGTTGTGAAGTGGGTGGGTTTCTTGTGTCTGTGCTGGATTGGGGCTGGTGTCCTCCTGGGTCAAAGGTGGATGCTTTGTCCACTGTGTCACCTAGCTGCCCCATGATGACATCTTTAGGGTAAAATTGAGGGGTGAGAGGAATGTACTGGGGGAGGGGGAAGGGCAGAGTTAGCATGGGGTGAAATCCCACATGAAAGAAATAGGAAGGGGCATCTCTATGTGGGGGAAGAGATGGGGGAGATGCAGGGCAGTAAATGAACTTTACACTCATCAGAATAGGCTCAAAGATCTTAATCTCATTAAAGTTGGCTCAAGGAGGGATTAACATACACACACATAATTGGGTGGAGTAATCTTTTTAAACTGGGAAGTAAATGAGTCTAACACTCCTCAGAATTGGCTCAAAGACCTTAATTTCATCACAATTGGCTCAAAGAGGGAATAACATACACACTCAATTGGGTGGAGTAATCTATCTAACCCTGAATTAAAATAGGAGGGGAAGGGGATAAAGAGGGAGCGGCAAAAGAAGGGAGGGCATATTGGGGGAGGGGACAGGCAGAAGCAAATCCCTTTTGAAGAGGGATAGAGTGAAAGGAGAGAGATAATAGAGCAAATAACACGGGGAAGGGAATAGGATGGAGGGAAACAGTTAACAATAGTAATCATGAAAAAGAGAAAAGGGGGTAAATTGTACAAAAAATATTTATAGCAACTCTTTGTAGTGACTAAGAATTGAGAATCAAGGGAATGTCCATCAATTGAGGAATGACTGAAGAGGCTGTTGTATATGATTGTAATGGAATGTTAGTGTACTGTGAGAAGTGATCAGCAGGATGATTTCAGAGAAACCTGGAGAAACTCATATGAAGTGATGTATAGTGAAGTGAGCAAAACTGGGAGGACACTTTGCACAGTGACAATAATATTGCTCTATGAACAATTCTGAATGATTTGACTTCTTTCAGCAATGCAATGATCCAAGACAATCCCAAGGCACTAATCGTGAAACATGATATCCACTTCCAGAGAAAGAACTGATTTTGACTGAACACAGACTAAAATAAATCAACAAACAAAAAAGCACTTGTAGATTGTACATATATAACCTATGTCAGATTGATTGCTGTCTTCTGGATGGGGGAGGAAAGGGAGGGAGGGAGAAAAATTTGGAACTCTAAATCTTATGAAAATGAATGTTGAAACCTAATTTTATATGTAACTGGAAACATAAAAGAAATGTAAATTTAAAAAAAAGAAAAAAAAAGAAATATATAAAACCCACCATAAAGCATATGCATGACCAATTGTAAAAAAAAATATAAATAACAATAATTAACAACCACATGAAAGAATGCTCCAAATCACCAAGAAAAATGCAAATCAGAATAGTTCTGAGGAAGTGAAAGCACATAATTTTTGTTTGAAGTATGAGATGAAATATTCAGTTGAGAAATTATGGGGACATGGGGTGACATTGGAGGGTTTAGGAGCAATGAAAACATTTGGACTAGCTGTTACAGAGTGCAGGATAGCACATCAATTAGGGAAAAGAATTGGCTTGGTGCAGTATAAACTCAGTTGGGATTTTTTATGACCCCATTTGGAGTTTTCTTGGAAAAGGTACTGGACTAGTTTGCCATTTCCTTCTCCAACTAATTTTATACATGAGGAAACTGAGGCAAACAGGGTTAAATGACTTCCCCTGGATCACACAGCTAGTAAGTGTCTGAGGCCAGATTTGTATTCAAGTTTTCTTGACTTCAGGTCTGGTGCTCTATCCACAATACAACCTAACTGCTCCAGGTGAGATTAGGTAACAACAATTTGTAATGGAACTAAACTGTACAGTTTTATCACTCAGTCCTGCTTCCTTCATTGGCATATGCGTAAGGACAAAGGGAAACAAAATGTTGGATTGGGGGTTTGGCAAGGAAATAGAACAAAGGGGCAAGGGATTTCATTGTAGAAAATAGTGTAGAAATAAAATAGCTCACCCTGGGATCAAGATAGCAAAGGTAGTAGAGTTTGAGTATAACCAGCATAATGGTCATGTCCTGTAAGAAGAACTGTTACAGGGAACATAGGATAAAGGATACAGTTATGGCTCATTAGATGTAGGGAAAGATGGAATGATAACAGATTATGATGAAAAAAGGAAGTTTTGAGTTCATGAATATAGAAATAGTACATTTGTGTATGGTTGCAAAATCAAGAGTATGAGCATCTCTCTGTGTATACATGAGGTGGGGTAGAGAAGTAAATTGTAGTAATGGAGTAGTTTCAAGAACTGGGAGGTTAAGGTATTTGAGGCAACATTAATATCTGTGTTTAAGTGCCTTAGTATATGAGTGGGAGTGAAATGAAGGACCTTAAGACAACAAACACTCAAGTAACCAAGGAAAAAGGGAGAATATCTTGGGCCTTGCTAGAAAAAGACCACTGGGATCTGCAATGAATGACAAATTGGTATAGCACAAACTTCAAATGGGGAGAAATCAGAGTCATGGTTGAAAAGGAAAGTCTAGAAGTGGTCATATGGAGTAAGGCATATTGTAATGATCAGTGAGTGAAGGGGGCATGATTAAAAATGCTAGCAATGCAGTAAAAGACAGTCAGGATAAATTTCTCATAGAAGGAAGGCAGATCCTTATGAGTGCCCAAAGATAGATGGAATGAGAAATGAAAAGGTTAGGATGAAAGAAAGTTTGTAAATTTCAGAGAATATTGGCATTCCAGGGGACACAATGGAAAGAGCAGGCATATCTGAGTAGCATATGGGGAGGTCTTTGGGGGTAGGAGAGTCAAAGTGTGTTAATCATCACTAAGTGAGCATTGGTGGTTACAGAAAAGCCCATTGAGGAAAGAAAGTGATTATAGTTTTTGAGGTCCTTCCTTGAGATCTAACCAACTTGTAGAGGTTACAATCTGCAGAGTCTGGTCAAGAGGCAGAAGCTAACAGTAGGAGGTACATGGGCTGTATGAGTCCCTAGGGAGAAAGGGGAAAGTCAGTGGTGGTGTCTGTATCAGGAAATGGCTAGAGGAAGCCCTGTGCTGAACAAAGAAGTTGAAAGACATGGAGACAGCTCTGGTTCTTGTGGGCAAGAAGTCTGTAATACATTGAGTGGTAAATAGACTTTAAACAAAACTCTTCAGTCAGCACATCATACCTTTAATGCTGCCACATGCAAAATGATAGAGTAATATTCCTTTACAACTCTCACTGAACAAAAATCTACTAAGTATTAACTAAGTAGGTTACACAGTCAACTGAGTGTGGAACTTAATATTAGGAAGACATGAATTCAAATACTATCTCAGATACTTGCTAGCTGTGTTAACCTGGATATGTTACTCAACTTATCTCAAGCTTTATTTCCTCATTTGTAAAATAAGGCTAATAATAATAGCACCTATCTCCCAGGGCTATTTTATGTAACAAAGGACATAACATATCCAAAGTCCTTTGCAAGCCTTAAAACACTATATAAATGTGAGTGATGATGAAGAAGATGCTTCTGCTGCTGCTACTGCGCATGTACACGGCTCTAAGAGTATGTGTTCAGACATAATAGGGTGAGTCATATTTCCACAGTTCCCTAGAAGAAGATTGTAATCACCAGAATCATGCATTTTCAGAACTGGAAGGGACATCAAGGATCACCTCAAACCACCTGCCCTTGAATGTCTCTGAGAAATGGTTGTTGAGTGTCAGCAGGAAGATTTTATGTTTTGGGGAACTTAGTGTGTTACTTAGAACATGATTAATGTGCTTGAAGCCTCTTTGAATGACTATTAAGTTAAAAAAATTATTAGGCTGAGGACAGAAGTATCAAAAAAGGGAAATCTGTTAATGAACAGGAGGTTTATAAGAGAGAAAATATAGTATAGCAAAACTGTACAAACTAGGAGAGAGAAACCTTTTTCTTCCATTAACAAATTGTCTATCCCTGCAAAAGTGATTTCTCCTCCCTAAGGCTCAGTTCCCAAATATGTAAAATGAAGGAGGTGTGGAGTAGATGCTCTCTGGGGTCTCATAGCTCTAAGACACCATGACTTTATGACATAATAATAATGAAAGCAGACATATAGTACTTAAAAGTTGTTTAAAATGTGTACATATGTACATATGATTTTATACAATACATATGTAAAAGTGTTCTATACATATGACAATCTACATAAAATATATATATGTAGATATATTATGTACAATCATTATATAGCTATATATAATTATATATAAAACCATATAAATAACTATAACTATACATTTATGTATGTGTGTATATACATAGGTGTGTGTATACTTGTTTAAAATATAACAATCCTATGAGCTTGGAATTCTTGGTGTAAGTACCTTTATTTCACAGATGAAGAGGTTTATGTTCAGAGAGGTTACATTTTCTGCCTATGGTCACAGAACTAGGAAGTGCCAGAGGCAAGATTTGAATTTAGATCTTGATTCCAAGTTCAACAGGCTATCTGTTATAGCTAAGCACTTCTCTAGAGTATTTGTATACAAGCACAGGGTAGCTTTTATAAGGAAATGCAATCAGAAGTGCTCCAGAAGGCTTGGCATTTCATCCATCAGACAGGGAAATAAACCTGCATTAAACAGCACATTATATTTGGAAGAGAGTATTGGTTTCCAATCCCACATAGCATTTTTCCCCACATAGCATTTTGATTCAATATGTAATATTGTACAGGCTACCAAGAAAGGGTTAGCGATATTTCCTCAGGTAACTCAGATTGCCTTTTTCTTTATTTTGATAAAGCAAGGAATAAAATTTTTTTTATTAAATATTAAGATCAATGAAACTAAGTGCAGAATTCTTTCAGAAAACTTAATGGGGCATTGTCTACTTGGTTTTGATCACTAAGTTACAGTTTCACTTTTTCAAAAGCTAGTCTGTATTAATGAGCGTTGCAAATTCTAGGTTCACTTGTGAACACATGTGAGTGAATAAACAGCAATTGTATTTCAGAGTTCCACAGTTCCTCTGCCTCAAATCTCACAGGCTATTTTGTAGAACTTATGGATACCTTTGTGTCATTCAATTACTCTTTTCTCAAAAGCACTTTATGGTCCTTTTCTCTCTATAGGATCTGTAAGTGCATGGAAATAGAATAAAATGAAACTTTTCCTAGTTCTTTTCCATTCTGTTTGGGAAAACCATAAAAAAATCAAACAAGAGTTTGGGCTAGTGTTTAGCAGTGGGTTTTTTGTTGTTTTTTTCTTGACAGTTCCATGTTTGTGTGAATTAATCTGTGAACAGAGACACTGAGTTTTAAATTTTGCGACTCATCTCATGAGGAACCTGGTTTAGTTTACACTCCTATTAAATTGGACCTGGAGGTTTCATAACTGTTTTCTTCCCCTTTTGCATTAGTGTTTGTTAGGCAATGGATAATATAAATATCATTTTTGTGTCCCATAGCTCACTTTTAACACACAAAGTGGACAACCATCTATGCTGAGTGATTTGAGGGATTCTCAGGGTCTATCTGGCTAACTTAAAATATCTCCCTGTTAATTGTACTTGAAATTTCATTCATCCATTCATTCATTCATCAGTATTTCAGGTAAGATACACTCAAACGAGTGCTAGGCACTGAACTAACTACATGAAATTAAAGCTAATTCAATCCTCAAAAACAACTATGAAATAGGTATTATTATGCCTATTTTACAGTTGAGGAAACTGAGGTAGACAGAAGTTAAGTGACTTGCCCAGAGTCACACAGATAGTAAATGTCTGAAGCCAGATTTGAGTTTAGGGTTTACTGATTCAAGTTCTTCTTTATTTGAGCTACAGAATTCTAAGAGACTAGGTGACACAATAGATAGATTGTCTGGCTTAGTGTCAGGAAGACTCATCTTCCTGGGTTCAAATCTGACCTCAGACACTTACTGGCTGTATGATGCTAGGCAAGTCACTTACCCTGTTTGTATCAGTTTTCTTCTCTGTAAAATAAGCTGGATAACGAAATAGCAAATCACTCTAATATCTTTGCCAAGGAAACCCCAAATGCGTTCACAAATAGCTGGACATAACTAAAACAACTGAACAAAAGCCAAACAGTGGCTTCCTAACTCTATGGCCAAAACTCTTTCCAATATGCCACCTAGCTGCCTCTTAGAACTGTATGGCTCATGGGGCAGCTAGGTGGCACAGTGGATACTGCATTGGCCTTGAAGTCAGGAGTACCTGAGTTCAAATCTGGCCTCAGACACTTGATACTTACTAGACGTGACCCTGAGCAAATGACTTAACCCCAATTGCCTTAAAACAAACAACAAAAACCTCAAAAAACTATGGTTCAAATAGAGAAAATACTCTAGTTACCCCATATTACTTTCAGGCTATTTAAAACAGTTTTTATGTATCCCTTCATTCTAGATGAATATGAATGACATAGAGGATAGAATTCCTGTTGAGTAAAGTTGAGAAACACATTGCAGAGTGTTTTCAACCAAATTGTAAGTAATTCACTGTTCAATTTCTTTAGTTAGGTTCTAAGGATCAATTGGTCAGCAATACATATATACGGAGTGTCCCAAAAGTCCTAGTACAATTTTTAGCTTTAATGACTTAAAACTTTACTAAGACTTTTGGAAAATCTGTATAACTATTATTACATGAAGCTCAGGTAAGATCACTTCTCAATCCAAGTATTTCCTAAAACTGCTGTAAGCCACATTTAATCTTCACATACAGCTGCAATCTTGTCCAAAGTTCTCTCCTCAGTACCAGGATTAGAAGAGGATGTTCAGCATAGTTGAAGCAGTTAAATTCAGCCCTTCAAATGCCATTAGTTTGTGAGATCAACATGATCCAGTGAATTCCAAGACTACATGATATGGTTATTGACCAGGTTAAGGAAAAAAAAAATTTCTGAGAAAAATGAACAAACAAAACAAAACAAACAAACCAAAAAACAAGGATGTCATCTGGCCAGCTATCCCTTCTATACCTCCAACTTCCCCTGTTTCATCACCCCCACCCACCCAATAGCTCCAGTGCTTTAAAGTCCTCTATTTAATTTTTAAAAATCCATTTATCCCTTGAAGGATTATAGTCAGGTTTGCTGGGTTGGTTGTTATTGGTTGTAATTCTCACTCCTTTGCCTACCAGAATATCATATTACAAGAACCTGCTAAATCTTATGTTATCCTGACCGTTGCTCCATGATATCTGAATGGTTTCTTTCTGACTGCTTGACATAGTTCTCCTTGACCTGGAAGCTCTGGAATTTGGCTGTAATGTTCCTGGGAATTTTTATTTTAAGATCTTTTTCAGCAGGTTTCTAAGATACAGAGGCAGGCCTTTTCCTTATGTAATTTATTGAACCATGATTTCTAGTATTTTAAAAATTATTATGACTTTCAGGTAGCCAATAATTCTTAAATTACTTTTCCTTGATCTGATTTCCAGGTCATTCTTTTTTTCCTATTTTAGTCTTTAAATTTAATTTTATAGTTTATTAATATCTTATAGATTCATTACCTTCCCCTTGCTTAACCTTGCCTAGTTCTACTTTTTAAGGAATTATTTTCGTCAGTGAGTTTTTGTACCTATTTTTTTCCATTTAGTAAATTTGGCTTTGTGTGGATTTTCTTTTCTTCAGCGATTTTCTGTGTCTCTTTACCAAGTTGTTAATTTTCATGTCATAAATTACTTGCATGCCTTTCATTTCCCCTCCCCACACCAACCACACACAATTTTTCTTCTACTGCCCATCTTTTTCATTAGTGCTTCCAGAAATTCTTGTTGATATTGTATCCAATTTGGGTTTTTTCTTTACACCTTTGCTTGTAGATGTTTTCATATTGTTATCTTCTTGTGAATTTGTATATTGATTTTTGCTGTCACCATGGTCATTTTTTATGGTCAGGTTCTTTTTGTTTGTTTGTTTGCTCATTTTATTTTCCAGCCTTTTTTTTTTTCCTTTGAACTTTATATTAAAGTTTGAGTATGCTCTTCTGGGGGTGGAGAGGCACTGTTCTAAGTTTAAGGCATTTTCATCCTGGTGTTTTCAGAGCTGATTCTGGGGGTTCTGTAAATTGGTAGTGCAATTAAGGAAAATGTGTGGTATCTGCTCTCCTGCTCTATGCTCTTGTCCTTATCCAGAAAGGGCTCCTGCTCCTCTCCAGCCACAAGTGCTAGTATGTTCCTGTTTGGACTGCAATGTTTCTGAGCCAAGAGATCCTAAAGTTGCTTCTGCTGCTGTTTCAGCTGCCACCATAGCTTACAACTGGTGTTGCCACTACATGTACTCCAGGCTTGCCCTGACCCTGGTGTCACATAACTCTATTTCCAACTTCCAAGTTGTCTTGGACTGAAAAAAAATGTCTCACCCTAACATTTTGTTGGCTGCACAGCTTCAGAATACTATTTGATACACTATTTTAAAGTTTTTTTGAGGTGACTTTTGTAATGTTGAGTTGCTGCCTCTTCTTTGCCATCTTAGCTCCATTCCCCTTCCTCTTTATCTATTGATTAATTGATGTACAACTTTAGTCTCCTAGAGACTATGGTGTTGTACACAAATCCTACAGTAGAGGTTTATATTAAATATTTGTCAGAGCTAATGGGATTGAAAATTGAAATGAACACATTTAAGTCATCAAAGTTCTTCTACTAAGCAGAAAGAAATAGTGGATATTTTTTTTCATCTTTAGCACATGTATCACTGCTGTAATCAAAGTGTGTGCTTCCTTATTGGGTAACTATGCTAAAAGTAGATAATGGTACCTAATTAAGACATTAATTAAAATCTTTAATACTCTCTTAATGAGAAAATGTGGCTGTTCTGTTGTGTTTTTCTCTTAAATTAGCTGAGGTACATAATTAGCAGGTGCTCTTAATAATAATTATAATTATGACCATCATCATCATCTTCATTAGCAACAGTAGTAGTAGTAGTAGTAGTGGTAGTAGTAGGAGGAGGAGGAGGAGTAGAAGTAGTAGTAATAGTAGTAGTAGTAGTAGTAGTAGTAGTAGTAGTAGTAGTAGTAGTAGTAAAAACCATGACTTAAAATAGACCTGTAAATAAGGATATTGCAATCAATCATTATTAAATATTTAGAACAGTTTTGTGGAGAGTTGGTCTTTAGAGGTGTTGGACTCACTGCCCTGGCTCTTTGCCAATGATATAATTGCTTTCTGCTTGCCCCAAGCTCCCTGTAGTTTAAATTGGACAAACTACATTCTTCATCCTTTCCAGTGAATTCTGTTATAGCCTTTGTGGCCTCTGAATTCCCTGGGACTAAGACAGGAGATGAAGGAATGTAGCTTACATTAAAACAGGAGAGTCCTGACTTAAATATAGAGATGACACTGTAGCCAGTGACCTGGGATATGGTAGTACATCCTTAAGGCATAAGATAAGTACATAAGGGGTTGATAAAGGCCTTAAAAGCCTTATGAAGACTCAAGGAATATACCAAATAGATAGAAGCCAGAGTAAAAGTCTCACAGAATAACTTGAAGAGAAAGAACTTTGGAGAAAGAGGTAATAGAGTCTGGATTCTTATTAATTGAACCTCTAAATCTCAGGAAGCAATAAACAAAATAATAAATAATGGTGGGTATGGGGATTTATTCTTGATATTTCATTAGTTTTTGTTGCTGGAGGCTTCTCAAAAATAGATTGCATCTTTTTATTTAAATCCACCTATACTGCTTTCAGCATTATTTTTTAGTTATCCTAACTTAGGAAAGAAAGATGCATTTTAAGTTGTTCCTTTCTCCTCCTTCCTCCCAAGACAAGAGATGACAGTTTTGTGTTGACTTCCTATTTTCCTATTTCTAAAAGGAAGCACTTTTCCAAACTGACCAAGGTCAGGAAGACAATCTCTTGCCCCAGCAGTGATCAAGGTATTCACAGGTATTAATGAGGATGCTGGATCTATGAGCCAGATTCCATTCATGGGATGTTCTTTGCAACAGACCTTATCATCTATGGGCCAATGGTATTTATTGATCACTGATGCTACACAGCTCTCTTGTCTAAACTCACTGGAAAGATACAAGATAAGAAGAAGATGTAGTCCTTGTCCCTGAGCTAAGAAACTGAATTGGACAGAGATCTTGTATTTTTACTTCTTAGTTCTGTTATTAAATAGAATTGTCTAAATCCTAAGTCATATTAGCTTATTGAATAAGGCTAAATTTCCGTGTTACTCCTTCAAGGAAACAAAACCAAACCAAAACAACAAAAACCAAAAATCAGTGGTATTACTAAAAGAAACTATAGAAATGTCAATTATTATTTCTAGCCAGCTATAAAAAGAAATTAATTGTTCTATTATTATAAAAAATAAACAGCCATTTACCCTTATACCCTAGGCCAGACACTTATCTGCCATTCATTAATAAGAAGATCTTTGATAACCTTATTTTCTTTTTTTTTTTTTGTTTTTTTGTTTTGTTTTGTTTTTTGTGGGGCAATGGGGGTTAAGTGACTTGCCCAGGGTCACACAGCCAATAAGTGTCAAGTGTCTGAGGCTGGATTTGAACTCAGGAACTCCTGAATCCAGGGCCAGTGCTTTATCCACTGAGCCACCTAGCCGCCCCCGATAACCTTATTTTCTTATGCCATATAAAGGAACAATAATGACAGGACTATGTTTTTATTGATGCCTAGGGAATGATACTTGGATTATTGTTAGTTGAGAAGGGAAGGAAGGCTGTTCCAAGTTGGCAGAAGTATATGCCTGGAGGGGAAAACTATAAAAACCACTATCACTCTCCCTCTGAAATCCTGTACCTCTTTTCTTGCTACACCCCCATTAAAGGAATAAAGTTAGGTTACCAAACTGCCACACAAAGGAAATTCATGGGAAGTCACAGCCAATGGCAAAAAACAAAAACAAAAATTTGACAGAAACTTTTAGACTCTTTCGAAGTATTCTAAATGGATGACTAGGAAAACAGTCATCTAGAAACAGTAAAAATAAATCAGGCTACTAAATATGCCACAGGATCCACCAGGACTCTTTGGTCAGAGATCACCTATAGTCAAGCAATATTCATGGATTTGTTATTCATTGTTAACATCATACGCTCTGTCACTCTATTTGAATAATATCCAATCTTTGTCAACTCTAATGGGTCTACAGGGAAATTTAATTAAGCAAATATGTCTTCAGCACCATCCCTTCTAGATCAACAAGTAGGCAAATAAGTATGTATTTTAAAGGGAAATTTATCTGAAATGGTCTTAGATATGAGCCTTCTTTTAGTTTAGAAGTTTTGTAGGATAAATGTATCTGTATTTGCAGAGATTCGTTCTTCCATTTCTTCATTCAACTTATTATTAAGACATTGTACAATGCATGGTACTACATACATAATGAGAAATATTTTAGAGATAGATAATCAAAGTTAAAATAGATAGAATAGAGAGAGAGAGAGAGGGAGGGGGAGAGAGGGAGAGAGAGAGAGAGAGAGAGAGAGAGAGAGAGAGAGAGAGAGAGAGGTATGCCTGGATAAATGAAAGAGATGGAAAGGAAGAGAGAGGGAGAGGGGAAGAGAGAGGGAGAATATATTTAAATGGAAACCCATTTACCCCTCAGATTCAGGGGACCTCAACAGAGTTAAAATCATCTAGCACTCTTTGCCAGCTCCATTATATAAACACAGATTTACCAATGGATTTAAATGTTCCCAGGGTTCCACAAAGATTTTCTATTAAGTGGTATTTGCATACCTTGTTCCAATAGGGCCCACTGGAAAATGTGCTAAAAAGAAAAAAAAAACATAAGCAAACTTCCTTGAAATCTAGATAGGGTTGTGTGTCACAGTTTATTTCTTTAAGGAAAAATGATTATTGATAGCCACGGTATTTTTAAACAACAACAATTATGTATCATTTGGGGGGTGGGGGTGGGGCAATGAAGGTTAAGTGACTTACCCAGCATCATACAGTTAGTAAGTGTCAAGTATCTGAATCTGGATTGGAACTCAGGTCCTCCTGAATCCAGGGCTTGGTGCTTTATCCACCACCTACCTGCCCCCAACAATTATGTATCTTTTAAGGTACCCTTTTCCAAGTGACACAAAGTAGACATGAACAACTTTGAACAAATATTCAACTGAAAGTTGGTGTAATTAAAATTAAAGGAGGAGAGGTTGCTTTAGGTGAGTTCAACAAATATTCCACGGATAACAACCCTTTCCAGACCTCAGTCATTTCTTCTGTAAAATAAGGAATTTTGATTAGTATTTTTTGCTTATAAAGGCCCTTTTAGTTCTAACTTTTTTATATGATAACCTCTCATTTGTGCCCCGTGACCTGACTTGGTACCATTGTTATCTACCAATTCAGTAATATACCAGAATCTGCCCTCTCTACCATTATCCAAAGCTCTAACATGATCTTAATCACTCGCTCATCAAAAATCACATTCTCCCTCATCTCCTCTCAGTGTTTTGTGCTCCTCTTACACACTTATCACATTCCATTTATGAGGCACTGTGAGATATTGGAAAGATCTATGGTATCAGGAGACCTGTGTTCAATTTCTGGCTCTGAAACAAGCTTTTTAATTCAGTTAAGTCATTTCCCCTCTCTGTTCCTCATTTTCCCTTTCTGTCATATGGGAAATAATACTTGCACTATCTACTTCAGAGAGCAATCATAATATCAAGGCTTGGAAAGCCTTAGAACATTATCAAGTTCTTAATTTTTCCTAATTTTCCTATTATATTTTCCTGTGGACCTGTCATCTCCTTTCTGAATTATGAATTCCTTGAGGGCAAATACTACCACTAATTTTCTTTTCTTCCTGTTGCCTAGAACACTGAAAAATGTCTCACACATATTACATATTTGTTGAATGAAGTGAAAACCAATGAAACAGAAAAAATCTTGACTGAGTCAAACAGAATAACTCACTTAACCAAGTGTAACCTATCCTTGGATAGGCCAATACCAAAAAGAATAATAGGAGACAAGAGGTTTTCTCTGCACCCTGAGGATGGAGATGTTTCTTTGCTGATCAGTGAAGGTCAGATTGCTCTCCTTCCAAACTGACTACTTATGTTGGCAAATTTTTCAATTTAGAGAGGAATTGTCTCATTCTAAGGGGTGGCAATCATAGGGAACATAGGACTAAGCCAGTAACCTAACTTCATTGAAAGGAGTGGATAGGGCTTATACACTTTGGTCCTGGATTTTGCCTTCTTGTTATAATACCTCCTCTCAATAAAAAATCTAGGATTGAAAATTAGATTAATTCTTCTGACTTCAGGTGTGATAATACTCTTACTGTAAGTCACAAGACAGATATCAGTTTGGTTGGAATAAACTTTTTGGAAGGGGGTGCTGGAAAACAATGTTGGTGCCTTGATTATATAATCAGAAAATGTCATTCAATGAAGCCTTTGAGAACATCAAAAAAACTTATTTTATGTATTAGGAAATTGAAAATAAAAGAATCAAAATGACTTGACCAGAACTAAAATTTGAAATTAGGCCTTTTAAATCCCAGTAACATTTGATCTTTCCACTACACTATATTGCCTCTCAATTTGCAACAAACACTGGATGTCAGACTAATATCATTACTTATTTCTTTTTGTTTGATTTTGTTTTGTTTGGTTGGTTTTAGTTTTTTGGTTTTTTGAAGGGCAATGAGGGTTAAGTGACTTGCCCAGGGTCACACAGCTAGTGTCAAGTGTCTGAGACAGGATTTGAACTCAGGTCCTCCTGAATCCAGGGCCAGTGCTTTATCCACTGATCCACCTAGCTGCCCCCATTACTTATTTCTTAAGCAGCATAGAGTCAATGACAGTTTTGAGATAAGAAAAATTGGTGGCTAAAGAGCCAAGAACATGTTTGTATGTACTATCACACTTTAATTCTCCAGTTACTTGGCATCAACTTCTTTGTGTAATCTCTATTCTAAATTTGTAGTCTTTACCTTTAAATATGTATTTTTGGTTTCTGTTCCTAATGTTAGCCATCATATCTTGAGGCCCTAAAATAGAACTTCTAGAGGAGTAGGGCTTCATTTTGACAGGTTATTGACTATCACAGCTGGAGTAAAGGGGGAAGGGGGAGGTGTCAAGGTATAATTTGACAGTGGAACCAAATTAAAACAACTTTTAAAAGTATGTATTTATCCAGTGCACCTTGCCATGGTTTCTACAGCAATCTTTAGACAGCCAGCCCACAACTTATTTTCTAGAAACTCCAGGTCTCTGTACTTGTTGACTTCAAGAAACACACACGCACACAAACACACACACACACAGAGAATATTTCTAAAATTGTACTTCTGAGAAGTGCAGTGACATGCAGGGAACTTGTAGTTTCTCTTCCTATGCCATACTATTTTTTGACAATTTCCTTTTATAAATGGTCTCTCCTCTTAGTCTCCCCCACACTACGCTCCCACATTTTATAACAAGGAAACATAGACTGTCAAAACCAACAATTTCATACCTACTAAGTGTTTAATGCTAAAATAGGTTCTGTGGGGAAAACAGGAGAAAAAGAAGATATGGTACATGTCTTTACAATCTGTTTGGGGAGGGGCAGCTAGGTGGTATAGTGGATAAAGCACTGGCCCAGGATTCAGGAGGACCTGAGTTCAAATCCTACCTCAGACACTGACACTAGCTGTGTGATCCTGGGCAAGTCACTTAACCCTCACTGCCCTGCCAAAAATAAAAATAAAAATAAATACAATATATTTGGGGAGATAAAAATAAAACATATGAATTAATAGTAAAAATATGAATATTGATAAATTCAATATTGTGCTTGTTTCTAGAGTAAGGAAGATACTAGAACTGAAGCAAAATCAGAAAAGTGAAATGGATTTTGGTGATCACCTAACCAGCCTCTATCCTTTTCAAATATGAAAAGTCAGGCCAAAAGAGGGTGAACTGTCTTACCCAGGGTCACGACATTCAAAAAGCTCTTTTCATGACCAGGCAGTACTTTCCTAGTACTAGAAGTAAACTAAGACATCATAGAGGAGGAAAAATTTGATCTGGCTAGTCAGGAGAGAAAGGACAATCTTCTCGATGGGAAAATTGGATGGAAATCACCATAGAGATAGAAATATACATGGCATGTTTGTGGGCCAAGCAATTTAAGGCAAACAGAATTATGTATAGTTAGGCAAATTGAGGTCAGGCTTTCTGGGAGCCTTGATTAGGAAAAAGCCTTGACAAAGGGTTTTTTGGTTTTTTTTTTTTTTGGTTTTAGATAACGAGGCCATAATTATGGGGGAAATTTTGATACTTTATATAAGTTGGAAACTCTCTTTACAGAATTATTGAAGTAGGTGTGGAACATTCTAGAGCTAGATTGGACCTGGTATGGAGCTGATTATTGAATTTTCATTGTGAACATTTATACTTATGAAATCTGTAAACAGTACAAATCAGGGCTTGACATTGTTTTATTGGTTGTATAAATGAAATAAAGTGATGGACATTATGTTAGCAATACAGATTAAACTTGGAAGTGTGTCTTGAATTTAAGTTTTCTGGAGAATAGTTGTTAAATATTTACATCACCCCCTGCCTAGAAGAATATTCAAAGGAGAGATCTGGGGGTATGAGGGGAAATTACTTGAACTATCTGGGTTAGCTCAGGAAATAATGAGGGGTAGAGTAACAATTAAAGTTTGAAGAAAGAGGTGCTATGCAATGAACACTGTTCTAAGGAGATGTTCCTGGGTCCATACAATTCTCTCCAATTTCTAGTCCCACTCAAGATTTCCATCCTCTTGTTCCATATAAAAGCAAATTGTTTCCTCTCAGTTTTGTGTGAATTGAACAGCTTAAGGCCAAAACAGTTTTATGTGTAAAGAAAAACATTCCTTTTAAGACTATTTTTGGGGGGCAGCTAGGTGGCACAGTAGATAAAGAACAGGCCCTGGATTCAGGAGGACCTGGTTTCAAATCCTGCCTCAGACACTTAACACTTACTAGCTGTGTGACCCTGGGCAAATCGCTTAATGCTCATTGCCCTGCAAAAACAACAACAACAAAAAGACTATTTTTTCTTCTTTTTCCATTTCATCCAGATATTTTCCAAATAAATGGTGCACTGGATAGAGAACTGGAAATGGAGGCAAGAAAACCTGAGTTCAAATATGTCTCTAAGCATTTACTAGACATGTGATCCTGAACAAGTCACTTGGCCCTGCTGCCTCTCTTTTCTCATCTGTAAAATGGAGGGAACAATAGCATCGACCTCTCAGGTTTCTCATGAGGGGAAACAAAGAAATAATATTTGTAAAGATTTTTGCAAACCTCCAAGTGATGTAGAAATGTTAATTATTGTTACCATTCAGGTGATATCCAGGTGTGTCACCTTACTATAAAACTTCACACCCACTGCCAGAATTTTGGAACTAGACATTGACTATATGATTCAATAGCTACTCACAGTGTTAATTTCACCTACCACATCACCAACAAATAGTCCCTCTGTCTTCCTTTGAAGATTTACAGTGAAAAAACACTCAATAGCCCCTCCTGAAGCCAATTACATTTTGAAATAGTGATAAGTGTTCAGAAGCTTTATTTTAAATGTCTTTAAGTCAAAGCATTATTCCATGTAGCTTCCACTTTTTACTCTAATGAGTCTTATTCTTCTTTCACATGATGGACCTTCAAATATTTGAAATCCATGGTATTATCTCTAAATGAGTGGCAGAAATGCCATGTGTTAAGGACTTACTATTTTCTAATTGCTATTCTAATTTCTAGAGGTACAAATACCAAAGACATTCCTTGTGGAATGACTTGTGGTGACTAAAGAAAAGCACTTTTCCCCAGAAAGTTAAGGGGATAGTGAATGGTACCATATAGAACAGATTTACAAATTCCATTTAAAAACAATGGCAAAGTTGATTTCATCATAGTTCATGGTTATAGAAATGGAGGGGGAGGAGAGTGAAGGATATATCCATAAGAGCCAGACTGTTGTAGAGCTGGTTGTGAATGGAGTGGTTAACTAGAGAAGAGTGAATGAAGTTTGACCTATTTCCTTAAATACTGCTGATGGAGTCACCCAATCAGGAGGATGAGACTCCAGTCAAATGTTCTTCCAGGATGTGGTCTTGGGTTTGACTTTAAGATGGGGTTGGCTAGGAAGTCATGGAAGAGGTGGCCTTGTCTCCTTTCTAAATGCCCCCAAGTCTTTCACTGATCTAATAGAATGGTTGCAGTTTTGTGGTTTTCATGGAGAATTCATCATTGATCTCATACAGCTGGCCTAGTAGCCTGTAGTATATCCACTGCTGTATCACTTGACTTTCTCCCTCCCTGTAAACCTCATCCAGCTGTTTTTCACCATTCCTCATGTACAGCTACACAAATAGTTATCTTCTTAATGTACAAGGTACATTTTTGCTACTGAATTACTTCTTACAATATGATGTGTTCTACTGAGATGTTTGAGAAATGAGTGATATTTCGGGGCAAGCTAGGTGGCACAGTGGATAAAGCACCAGCCCTGAATTCAGGAGTAACCGAGTTCAAATCCGGCCTCAGACACTTAACACTTGCCTAGCTGTGTGGACCCTGGGCAAGTCACTTAACCCCAATTGCCTCACTAAAAAAAAAGAAATGAGTGATATTTCAACATGGTTCAGTGATTTACTTTGAGGTTATATTTACCTTCTTGATTAAGATTTGTAATCATTATATTTAATGCTTATTCTCTCAATGTTGCAGAGTCAAGACTATTTTTAGTTTTGCCCTTAATCCCTACTATTGTCTCTTGTGGCTTAATTAATGCCTTTATTGAATTTCTTTTTCCTCAGTAAAACTTTCTGTCCTCTGCTGCTTCTGACTTGGCTGTTTTCTCCTACTCTGCCCCTTATTAGTTTAAAGCTCTCCTAATTATATAGAAGGTTAACAGGAAAATATTATTTTTTCACCCAGTCTATGAACTAACCAAATATTATTTGACCAATTCTCTGAGGAACCATGTGTTCAGGGTTCTTGATGTTTGTTTCACTTAAGAATGTTACCAGTCCTTTTCTCTAAAGTCCTTAAGTCCTTTATTTGTTAATGAAAAAACAACAACAAACAAACAAACACACACCACACACACCACACACACCAAACACACACACAAAACTGTGTCAACCTTCCCCCAGTGTTTCAAAGAATTTGTAATTTTATATGAAATGGACTTTGGTGGGGAGAAATCATTAAGGTACTAGACCATAAATCTCCCTTCTGGCTTAATCACAGCTGTCCCATTCTTGAAAGTCCATACTGAAATGATTAGCCAGCAACATTGACCTGCGTCTGAGGTTTGCATAGTTAACGGACTCCTGAAGCAGTTATTTAATTTATGAGAAAGACAAAGCACCAGCCCGGTCTTTGGCAAGTTAATTTAATGGACTTATGCTACCTGTTCTCATTAATGTTTATCAATGGAATTGTGAATTCAGCATTTCTGTGGAGCAAAAATTATGATGTGATGATATCTCTAACTATATATAAATCTTTACTATATACATATACGTGTGTCCATATGTGCACATGTGTATACACACTATTCATACATGTGTGTTTTCACACATATGTGGATATGTCCTCAATATCTCTTCAATCTAGCACTTTCCTACACCTAGTGAATACCTGTATCATCTCCCACCTGCATTATTGCAATAGCCTTATAAAGGCTGTGCAATTGCCCATGGAATATATGTATATCAACATGAGTAATCTAAAGTTTCTTTGTTGAATCTTTGATAGATATTTTGAAATCTTGGCCACCCACTTCCAAAGGGAGATTTCTGCCTGGAGGGAAGTGGAAAAAGTTATCATGAGACAACCTCTGTCTCCTCTGAGAGAAAGGTTGCTACACTCAAATTGTATCTTATCTACCCCTCTAAGTATTGCCAGTCTAGGAGCATGTTTATTAGGCTCAAGACACTGTCCAGTTTGCTATTGTATAATTAGGAAAAGTATCCCATGCCCATTATTTTTAGGTCTGTCTACTTTAAAACAAAATATTCATTGCAAAAATCCCCCACAATTACATATAATAAGTAGCAAGTAATGCCCATTCATACAATTAGATAAACATACAATTTAAAGAAGCAATGCAGGTTAAAATATATAAGAAAGTACAGAGTGCATGAACTCCCAGCTCAATCAAGACAGACACCCTGATCTCATCCAAAGTCTATGTGGAGGCAAGCTGGAAATCAAGGGCATGTTGAAGAGCTGACTTTCAATAAATGTCTAATCCTACAGAATCCTTCTCTCTCTAACTATCTTCTTTCTCAAAGTAGTTTCTCTCTCCTTGGTTATCTTCCTGAACAGACTAGAACAATGTGTATGTCTCTCAATCTCTCCTTTGCAAAACTCTCACTTGAATTGTTCTGCTAAAGAGACAGTTTTTTAAAAAAGTAACAGTTAATAATTATGTTAATAACCAATGCTCTTAATTAATCTTGAATCACTTCTAAAAAACAGCGTGCAAAAAATTGCCCCTTGAAACCCATGTTACACTCCTAATTAATGCCGGTTCTGTCTAGTCTCTCCTCTTTCTAAATCATTCTCCTGTAGGTGACAAACTGATATTACTTAAGTCCTGGTTTGACCATGTCACTTCTCCTGCTCCAGAAGCTTCACTGGGTCTCCATTGCCGTTTATCTCTGTTTTTACATTTAAATACCTTTACAATTCGCTCCAGTCTACATTTTCCAACTGATTACATGTTTTTCCCTTTGACTTTCCTATATTTCTGCATAACTCACCTACTTATTCTTCATAAATATATACATGCACACATATGAATATATGTATAAATGTGTGGCACACAGATATATATACACCTGTGTATATATATGTTGTATTTCCCTATGTATGTGTGCACACACATATATGTATGTATGTGTGTCTGTGTCTGTGTCTGTGTCTCTGTGTCTGTGTCTATGTCTATGTCTATGTAATGTGGGTTGCATTCCCCGTCCTTCTTTGCACAGGCTGCTTCCTATACCTACAATGACTTCCTCTTCATCTCCATTTCTTGGAGGCCCTAGCTTTTATTTAGGGCTCAGCTCTTTAATTCAAGTGTCATACTTTTCAAGAGATCTTTTCTCATTTCCCTAGTTGCTAGTGCCACCCAAAGAGCACAGATTTATTTTGCATGTATAGGGAACATGTTGTATTCTCATAAAATATTGTAAACTCCTTGAGGGTAGCACTTGTCTTACTTTAGTACTTGCATGTCTAATATTTAGCAACAGTGACTGGATCATAAAATGGGTGCTTAATAAATGTTTATTAATGGATTGATACTTGCCTAGTACTGACCTAGATACTCTGGAGGAAAATGAGAAAAGTTGAAAAAAGTTTCCTTTCCCTCATGGACCTACCAGTTTAATTGGGGAGACAATTTTATCACACATGAAACAGAGAATATGACAATTGTTGGATTATCTATTTTATTCTGACCCAACATAAATCAATGTGTGATCCCATTAGTGAGAGAAAATGATGGAATATTGATCACAGCGATTCTATTGTTTTTTTAATTTAATGCAATTGCTAAGCCTACCTTTCCATAAACACTACACAGAGGATCTAGCTGAATTGGTGATAGCCTCCATCTCTAAACTATGCGATAACAGAATTATAGGTGTTCAGAGAAGTTTGGGGGAATGTATGGGCGTAATGACACAGATATAATGTGACAAACCATGCTCCTAAACCCCAAATTGAGATAATGATTTTTTTTAGTTTTGTTTTTGTTGGTGTTGTTTACTTGGTTTATGAGAAAAAGAAGAATATCCAAATTAAGATTTTATGGGGGAAAATACTCTGTTTTGTTAATGGTAAGCTAACAAACACTGCTTAGACAATGAAGGATGGATAGGTACTGATTACAGGGGAAGGAAAAATAAAGAAGGGTTAGTCAGCAAAGAAAAACAATATGAATAGAGGGACAGGCTAGGAATGCACATGGCATATTCCTAAAACAGTAAAGAGATTTCATGGAGAAAACTATAAGTGAGTAGTAGGATTTTTTATAGCAATAATATCTTTTGTTTTTTACAGTGCCTTAATTTTCTCAATTTTTAATCCCTCTGTATTTCTCTATCCAAAGAGCCATGCCTTACAACAAGAACAACAAAAATGAAAAGGAAAGAAATGGAAAACTGTTCAGCAAAACTAACTAGAATATTGAGTTAATCTGACAACATATTCAAGATTCCTAAGGAGAAGTAGTTTTTGCTTAAAACCTGTAAAAGACAATGCAAGGTGGGGCGGAGGCAAGATGGCAGAGGAAAGACATTAAACCCACAGGGCTCCTGATACAATAACCCCAAAAATAGCAATAAAAGAACCCTTGGGGCAGAAAAACACACAAAAATACGGGCTGAGAGTTTTCTCCAGCTTTAGATAGATTTCAGGGGACCTTGTTGGGCCACAAATAAAGCCTAACTCTGCAATTGGGCCGACACACCAGACACCTGCCAGAGGTTTGCCACAGTGCCTCTGAATTGGCTGCAGCACCACCATCTTCTGGAACTGAATTTGTGGTCGGACCAAACGGCTGAACCGGGGCAGGTAAGTGTAGGGGTACCAGTGGACTGGGAGGAAGGATTCTACTGTCCCACCCCAGCAGGGAACCAGGAAGAAATCCTGAGTGGCAGAAGACTCAGGTTGGGGAGGGGAGCAGGGGAGCAGTATCATCAGAACCTGAGAACCACACCACTGAAAGCTTTGCTAGTTGGTTGCTTGGTAAAGTAGGCCTGAGGTTATCTTTGGACCTGAGAAGAGGCCAGGTGAGATTAAAGCCTGCCCCACCCCACCCCCTTAACCCAAAACACCTGGGACCCTCTGAAGCTGAAAACAGGAGTGGAGTCGAGAAGCAGCCCAGCCACCCCATGACCCCAGTGGAGTGTTTAAAATAAAATGAAAGGAGGCCAAGCAGGCTGAGAAGAAGCCCACCATCCCCTGGGCCAAGCTGTAGCTTGAACAGTGTGACCTGGAAGCAGCGTCACACTTTAAGAAAGAGTTAAAAGTCAAGAAAGAGTAAGCCAGGATGATTAGGCAGAGAAAACAGAAGACCATCAAAACTTCTTTGGGGTAAGGTAGACCACAATACAACCTCAGAAGAAGAAGATAATAACAGGGTCAAAGCTCCAACATCCAAAACATCCAAGAAAAATATGAACTGGTCTCAGGCCAGGAAGCTCTCAAAAGAGAATTTGAAGAGAAGTAGGAGAAATAGAAAGAAGATATAGAGAAAAGGAGGAAGAATGGAAGGGGAAATGAGGAGTGATGCAGGAGAGTCATGAGAAAAAAGTCAACAGTTTGAAAAGCCAACCTGGAAAGTGAGATTAAAAAACTGTCTGATGAAAATAACTGCCTAAGAATTAGGAGACTGAACAAAGGGAAGCTAGTGAACTTATGAGAAACCAAGACACAGTAAAGCAAATCCAATTGAATGAAAAAATAGAGGGCAATGTGAAATATCTCCTTGGAAAAACATCTGACTAGAAAATAAATCTAAGAGAGATAAATTGAAAATCACTGGACTACCTGAAAACCATAACAAAACAAAAAGCTTAGACACCATCCTCAAGAGATTGTGAGGGAAAATTGCCCTGATATTCTAGAAGCAGAAGCTAAAATAGAAATTGAAAGAATCCACCAATCACCTCCTGAAAGAGATCCCAAAAGGAAAACCTCCAGGAATATTATAGCCAAATTCCAGAACTCCCAGGTGAAGGAGAAAATACTGCAAGCAGCTAGAAAAAAGGAATTCAAATATTGTGGAGCTCCAATAAGGATAAAGCACGATATAGCAAGCTTCTACATTAAAAGGACTGAAGGCATGGATATGATATTCCAGAGGGCCAAGGAACTGGGACTTCAGCCAAAAATCACATACCCATCAAAACTGAATATAATTTTTTTAGAGGCAAAAATGGGATTTCAATGAGAAAGAGGTCTTTCAAGCATTTGTGATGAAAAGACCTGAACTGAATAGAAAATTTGACTTTCAATATACAAGAATGTGGAGAAGCATAAAAAGTAAACAGGTAAAAGACTTCATGAGGGATATTAAAAGATCAAACTGTTTACATTCCTTCCTGTGAAGATAATATTTTTGAAATCATAATAACTATCACATAAGGAAATTCAGGGGCAGCTAGTGGCACAGTGGATAAAGCGTCACCCCTGGACTCAGGAGAACCTGAGTTCAAATGTGACCTCAGACACTTGACAATTATTAGCTGTGTGACCCTAGGAAAGTCACTTAACACCAATTGCCTCACCAAAAAAAACCAAAAAAAACCAAAACAAAACAAAACAGAAAAGTCTTCACAAGAAATTCACAGAAGACAGAGCTGAACTGAATATGAAGGGATGATATCTGTAAAGCATTTATGTTTCCTCTTTGTAGGGCAGACAGGGTGGGGGTGTCATGTCTGGGGCTGGATTTGGGCTTGGGGCCTCCTTGGTCCAGAGCTGGTGCTTTGTCCACTGTGCCACCTAGCTAATCCATGATGACATCATTAAAAATAGGTTTGAGGTGTAGGAGGAATAGACTGGGGGGAGGGAGAAGGGTAGAGATGATCTGGGGAGAGGTAGTTCACATGAAGGAAACAAGAAGCTTATGGAGGAGAGTGGAAGAGGGGGAAGGAGTTGGGGAGTGAGTGAACCTTAATATCATCAGAATTGGCTCAAAGAAGGACTAACGTACATACTCAAGTAGGTATAGTAATATATTTTTGCCCTGAGGGTGGGGGAGGGAGAAAAAGGGAGGAGGAGAAGGGAAGGAGGAAAGGCCAGATTGGGGGAGAGAGCAGTAAAAAGCAAAACACTTTCAAGGAAGATGAAGATGTTCTTCATTACTGCACCAGTATGACATACTGAATTGCTTGATCTCATAGGGAGGGTTGAGGAGGGAGGGAGGAAGAAAAAATTAGAACACAGAATTAGCTCAGGGACCCTGATCTCATCGGAGTGGGCTCATGGAGGGAATAGCTTTCATACCCAATTGGGAGGAGCAATCTATTTAACCCTGCAGGAAAATTAGGAGCAGAAGAGAACAAGGAAGGAAGGTGAAAAAAGGGGAGTGCAGAGCGAGGGAGAGGATAGTCAGAAATAAAACACCTCTGAGGAGGAATAGGTAAAAAAGAAGATAGAGTAAATGTCATGGGAAGGGAGTGGGATAGAGAGAAATTGTTACAATGATTGATTATAATGGCAAAACATATGGTACCTACTTTGCTGGGCTTTTATGAAGAAAATTCTCTGTCAAGCTTAAGGTAATATATAAAGGTTATGATGAACAGGATACTATCAGAAAAACCTGGAAAGACCTACATGAACTGAATCAGAGTGAAATGTACTGTATAAAAAAATAACAGCAATAGTGGGGGATGGTCTGCTGGGAAGCATGTGGTTCTTTTCAGCAAGGCAATGATCCAATATAACCCTGAAAGACTTATGAAGATTGCAGCCCATCTGCAGAGAAAGAATTGATAGTATTTGAAAAGAGATGGAAACACGTTTAATTTTTTTTCATTTCCTCTTTGACATATCCTTAATCTGAAGTTTTGGGTTTTTTTTACTGTTTTCTCTCACAACTAGCTAAAATGGGAATTTTCCCATGACTACTCATGTATAACTTATTTTAAAATTGCTTGAGTTCTTGTGGGTGGGGGGTAGGAATGGAGGGGGAAGAGAAATCGGAACCTAAAGTTTTTCTAAGAATTGATGTTTAAATGTTGTTTTTTACTTATATTTTGGAAAATAAAATTCTATTCAGATAAAAGAAAAAGAAAAAAAAAGACAAAAAAGAAATAAAAGACCAATGAAAGTCACTTCGTGTGGGTCCCATTGTCCTCATCTATAAAGCAAGAGAGTTTAGTTAGAGCATCTTTAAGGTCCCTTCTAGCACTAATGTTCTATTGGGTATATAGTTCTTTTTTTAAATTTTTGTGACACTTGCCCTTACTAGCTGTATGACCCTCTTTGCCCCACTTAAAATAAAGGTATACCCGAGGAATAAATAGGTCAAGCGTGTCTATGTTTAGAGGGGTTGAACAGACCCACTTTCCCAAAACTGTCTCCACCACTGACTTGCCATGATGCCTGAAATTCTGACCATTCATTCTTTAGATTATTTTCTTATAAAAGTCATCCTTTACCTTAAAGGGCCAATATAACACCCATATGTAAGAAAGTATTAAATTAGTTACCCAGACCTAATAGAAAGCAAAGCCCCAAGGAATAGGAAGAAGAGAAAGTAATTATTTTTTTTGTTTAAATTTTTATTTTCCAAATTACATGTAAAACAAATTTTGACATTTTTTAAAAGCTTTGTGTTAAAAAAAAAAAACCCTTTGTGTTCCAACATTCTCTTCCTCCCTCCCTCCCCACCCCCACCTCCAAGAATTCAAGTAATTCAATATAAGTTGTACATGAGTAGTCATGCAAAACATCTCCACATTATCCAGATTTTGAACAAAAACAAACACAAAACATCAGATTAAGGAACTATATAAAAAAAATTATGCTTCTCAACCTGTTTTCAGATACCATCAATTCTTTCTCTGTAGTTTGATTGCAATTTTCATTACTTCTTCAAAGTTATATCGGATCATTGCTTTGCTGAAAATAACCATGAGTCTTCCCAGCAGATCATCTTACACTATTGCTGCTTTTTGTATACAGTGCATTTCACTTCTGCTTCAGTTCATGTAGGTCTTTCGAGTTTTATATTTTCTGATAGCATCCTGTTCAATCATAACTTTTATATGTACATTAAACTTGACAAAGAATTTTCTTCACAATAGTAAACCAAGTAAGTACCCCATATGTTTTGCCATTATAATCAATCCTCATAACCTGGTTTACCCTCTATCCTATTCCCTTTCCATGATACTTTACTCTACTTTCTATACTTCTATCACCCCTTCCTTCCTTCTCCCCCTTACCCTTCCTACTTTTCCTTCAGGTTTAAATAGATTACTCCAACCCAATTTGGGTGTGTTTGTTATTTCATCCATTGGGCCAACTCTGATGAGATTAGGATCTTTGAGCTAATTCTGATGGTATAAGGCTCCTACCACTTCCCCCACCTTCCCATCTCTCCCACCTAATTCAGAAGTCCCTCATCCTGTTTGCTTTCATGTGAGATTTCACCCCATTCTTACCACTCCCCTATCCCCTTCCCCAGCCTTTGTATTCCTCTCTCCCCCGCAATTGTACCACAAAGATGTCTTCATGGGGCAGCTAGGTGACACAGTGGACAAAGCACCCACCCTTGACCCTAGAGGACCTGAGCCTCAATCCGGCCTCAGATACAAGACTGCAACCCCCCCCAAAAAAAAAAAGAGAAAAAAAATGCTTTACAGGTATCATCCCTTTATAATAATTTTCCACCTTTGCCCTCTCTCTAAATTTATTACTATCATCTCCCCTAATACTCAGAAGGCTCTTATGATTTAGTCATATCATCTTCTCATGTAAGAATGTAAATAGTTAAATCTTTTAACATCTCTTATGATTTCTTTTTACTGCTTATCTTTCTCTAGGGTCTTGCATTTGAAAGTCAAATTTTCCATTCAGTTCAGGTCTTTTAATTGGAATACCTGAAAGCCCTCTTTTTTTGTTGAAGTCCCATTTTTCCCCCTGAAAGATTATACTTAGTTTTGCTGGGTAGGTGATTTTTTGTTATAAACCCAATTCCTTTGCCCTCCAGAATATCATATTCCATGCCCTCCTATCTTTTAGTGTAGAAGCTTCTTGATCCTGTGCTATCCTTACTGTAGTTCCACAGTATTTGAATTGCTTCTTTCTGGCTGCTTGTAATATTTTCTCCTTGAGCTGGGAGCTCTGGAATTTGGCTATAATACTCCTGGGAGTTTTCCTTTTGGGATCTCTTTCTGGAGGTGATCGGTGGATTCTTTTAATTTCTATTTTACCTTTGCTTCTAGAATATCAGGGAAATTTTCCCTGACAATTTCTTGGAAGATGATGTCTAAGCTCTTTCCTTGATCATTGTATTCAAGTAGTCCAATAATTTTCAAATTATCTCCCCTGGATCTATTTTCCAGGTCAGCAGTTATTCAAAGAAGATATTTCACATTGCTCTCTATTTATTATTATTATTATTATTATTATTATTATTATTATTAATTTGGATTTGCTTTATTGTGTCTTAATTTCTCATAAAGTCACTAGCTTACATTTGTTCAATCCTAATACTTAGACAATTATTTTCATCAGAGAGCTTTTCCATTTGACTTTTCAAGCTGTTGACTTTTTTCTCATGTTTTTCCTGCATCACCCTCATTTCTCTTCCATTTTTTCCTCTACCTCTCTAACTTATCTTCAAAGTCCTTTTTGACTTCCTCTGTGGCCTGATACCAATCATATTTTTCTTGGAAGCTTTAGATGTACTGGCCCCAGTTTTGCTATCCTCTTATGAGAGTGCACCTTGATCTTGATTGTCATTGAAGAATCTACATATGGTTCACAACTTTCTCTGCCTGCTCATCCTGCCCATCTTTCACTTGACCTTTTACTCCTTCTTAGTTTGGGGGTCCTGTTTTCCAGATATACTGTCCCAAGTTTCAGGGGGTCCCAAGGTGTTAAAATTTAATAAGGGGCAGTTTCTTCACTTGCTTCTCCCTTTCTCTAATCTGTATATAACCCCAAGCCAACTGCCAATCATCTAGGCAGCAATATATGCCAATCGTTGAAAGCCCAACAATATCTGCAAACCTCCCTCACCAGGGCTTACACAGCTCAAGGTTTCTTCCTGCTTTCCTGCTGGGGTAGGACATACAAATCCTTCCTTAGATCTTGCATATACCCCCATAGACCCAGGCCAGCCTTTCAGCCCTTTCACCAGACCATGAGTTTACTTCCAGAAGACGTCTGCACTGCAGTTGATTTGGAGCCTTGTGGGTAAGTTTCTCTGGTGTAGGTGCCTGGGGCCTGTATCTGTGTTGGCATGGTTGTGGGGCTGGACTTCACTCCCAGCCTGACTCCCCATCTGCTGAACTTCAAAGATATCTTCAGCTGGAAAATAATCTCAGCTGTCTTTTTATGGGTTCTGCTGCTCCAGGAGTCATTCTCTGGCTGTGTTTGGAGTTTTATTTTTGGAGTAATTGTGTCAGAAAATCTGAGTGCCTACTGCCTTTCCTCTGCCATCTTGGCTCTTCCCCTAGGAAGCCAGTATTAGTTCTAAAATGAGCTTCCATGTGTAGTACTAGTCTTTACTCTAAAGAATTAAATTCATTCCAATCAGAATCCTTGTTTGCTTGCTTAATATACTGGATATTTGCTCAAGTAAAAACATGCATAGGAGACAACTATTGACACCTGATTTTGTAAAGATTAGATACTGAAATGGAAAATAGGTTTGGCTGTTATGCAGCTTGCCAGATTGAAAGCCATTGATTAGAAGTACATGCCTGTTTATTGAGAAAATGTATTTCCTTGCCTAAGTATTTTCTAACAAAATCATAGAACTATAGAATCTTACAGTTGACATGGGTAATATTAGGATAATTAGATTTGTGCTTGAATAGGAATCCTTTTAATAATGCTCACCACTACTTGTCATTCAGTCTTCCTAAAGATTTGGGTTGTGGCTATTTGTGTAATGGTCTCCTAAGTTCCCACTGTTGGTATCAATGATATCAATTCATCCAGATAGGCTTAATTGGCTTTTAGAAATACATATCTCCTATAATGGTGGCTTGGAACAATTGGTAGAAAACATACCCCCAAATTGTTTATTAACTTTTTGTACATATGAGGCTAACAATGGTGATTTCTAATGATTATTCTAGTGTTCATCTGTCCTTAGAGAGTTCAAGGGAAGTCAGGTACTAACGACAAGAGATCACATGGTAAAGGTAAATCGCAAATTTTGGTTGCTGAAAATGCTTTTCTCTCCCTGCTCCTATTCCTCTTCAGGGGTGTTCATGAAGTTCTATCTTGGCATCATATAACTTCTTTGCTGAGACCTTCTGAGTCCTCCAGGTGTGCTTCCTAATGGTGTCTAATTTTACCTTGGCTCCCAATTCAGACCCTGGGTCAGTTGTTCCATGGATGATTCTAGTATCAGGGTATTGTAGTGCAACCCAAAATCTTCTGACCCTCTAAAGTTCACAAAGTTCTTCTTTAAGCAAGAGAGAATAACAAAGGCCAAGATCTAGGATCTTTTCCTTCCTTCCCACAAAGCTCCCTAAAGACTTTGTTGAAACAATTCTCCTTTTATCTGGCATATCCTTGAATTTCTGGATTCTTGTTTGGTTTACTATTTTATACAAAACATATAGAATGTAATCAAGTGTTTCTGAAGCAATCTGACTAAGTGACTTCTTGTGAGTAGAAATGTCTTTGATTTGTTGATTTATTAATTCAAATGAGACATCCATGCCTTGTTCACAGTTAGTTCCTACCTATGATTGATTGTTTCAATTGATAGATTATTTCTCACCTGATAAAGACATCAAGGTATAGCATCTAGACATGACTGAAATGACATCATCAACAACAAAATTACTCTAAGTTGGTTAGGAGTATTTCATTTGATTGGCTCCATTCCATTAATTGTTGCCTTTATTTCAAGCTGGAATCTGATTCCCTGAAACTCTTCAGTCTCCTCTTGCTTTTCAGTTTCTGTCTCTGGAACCAAGCAGAAGAAATCTAAATTTTCTCATGTCTACATTTCTCTTTTCGTGATGCTCATATGGCTGCTCTGTTCTTTTTTTTTTCTCTGAGTAACAGATAATTGAAGCTAGGCAAGTTCAATTATAGACAATAAGCATTTCTTCAGTACCTATTATACATAAGGCATAGATCCTTGAGATACAAAAATAGGTGTGACACATGCTTTACTGACAGGGAACCTACAACCTAATGAGATTGGGGGAGGTGGAGAGAAATTCAAATATCTATTACATAAAGTGGGTTGTGGAAAGAGCAAAGGAGTTGTCCAGGTAAAGTGCTATATGAATTATGAGAAAGGAGAGATCATTCCTATTCTGTTCAAGGAAATAAACTTTTTATTGAGTGCTTACTCTATGCAGACTATTATGTTAGGTACTAAGGTAGAGCTTAGGTGCTATAGGAAAGGTCTGAGATTCAGTCCCTCTCCACAAAGAGTTTACTATTGGTAAAGACTCCATTTGTATTTGTTAATCCTTATTTAATCGTATCTTTTATTGAGGTTATGTGGATGTTGGGTTTTCGAAGGTAGCCTGGCACAGGGGCTTGATGTCAGGATCCTGGACAGTGACAGCCTATTGTCAACCAGGGCTTATATAATGGAGATAGATAAGTGGCCTGGTACTCAACTAAATGGAAGGTAACAGAACGTCCTATCAGTGAACTAGGAGAAATTTCTAGTGGCTCAATGCCATTTTCAAAAATGGTTGTGGGAAATGTTCTTAAAATGCATATATATGTTCATTGTTTCTTGTATTCTGACACAAACTGATCTTCCCAGGAAGCCCCCATATCTTCTTTACTTCTTTCAAATCCTAAGTCTTAATTTTAGAGGCTGGGTTAGGTTTTTCTGTATCAGAGACTTATAGAAAGAAGGGCTGTGGGAGGCCTTCAGCTCCTGTCTATTCCCACTACTACTATCTATTTATACAGATTTGTTTCCAAAACATGGCATAAGTCATTAGAGTGGCTAGGTGGTACATTGGGTAAGAACCCTTGACTTGAAGTCAAGGAGATCTGAATTCAAATCCTTCCTCATTTACATACATAGCTGTGCCATCCTGGCCAAATCATTTTTTACCTCTGAGTTTCCTCAGGTCCTAAAATGGGGGAGTAATCAACCTGCCTCCCATGGTTGTAAGTATCAAATAAGAAAACATATGTAAAGCAATTTACAGACCCTAAAAATGAATTCCAGCTATTATTGCTATAAGAAAGAGAAATATTTAGCATGGTTTACAGATGCTGGATTTAAAAACTGAAGAACTTATTTCACATCAAGGGTCTGTAGCTTTTTGTCTAGGCCAAAAATGTCAAATCTCTGCCCTTGCCCCAAACTCCCTACTGGGGTGAGGACCAGATTAAAATCTAATTCGGAGGAGCAGCTAGGTGGCACAGTGGATAAATCACTGGCCCTAAGATTCAGGAGGATCTGAGTTCAAATCTGGCCTCAGACACTTGACACTTACTAGCTGTGTGATCTTGGTCAAATCACTTAACCCTCATTGCCCTGCAAAAAATAAAAACAAAAATAACAAAATCTATTGGGAAATGTTTAACTAAATAAAGAATGCAATACAATACTGATACGAATAATCGGTGGGTTTTCTACATTATTATAGGTGAACTTAAGTTATCTTGAAAGACTTATGATAAAATATGTTATGCACCTCTAGAGAAAGAACTGATAGAGTCTAAATGGAGATCAAAGAGTACTTAATTTAAACTTAGTTATTTGTGTTTGTTTTGGGGTTTTACTGTTTTCTTTTGCAACATGGTCAATTTGGGAATGTTTTGAATGACTGTACAGGTATAATCTATATCAAATTACTTAACATCTCACATAGGGAAAGAAAATTTGGAAATCAGAATTTTAAAAGAAAATTAATTTTTGTTTACATGTAATTGAGAAAAATAAAATAAAAATTAAGTATTTAAAAGAATCTCCCTTCTCTGGAACTCAATTTCCTGCTCTGTATAAAGAAAGGATTTTACTAAAGGATCTCTAAGTTCCATTCATCAAAAAGCCCTATCACCCTCAAAACATGAAAAAGGATCCTTTGTGCTGCATTCCTCCAAGAAGCAAAAAATAAATAAATAAAAAGTGGATCAACTATAAAGTTTATTTTTATATGGTCTTAGTCCATTAGAAATGGAAAGGAATGGACATATCATTTGAACCAATCTAGGATTTTACAGATACTTAGAAACTAACAGCATGTCATAGCATATGATTTGCTAAAGGATTTTCACTTAAAAAAGGAAAGAATTTTATTATCAGAGCTATAGGAAATGAACCTGATTACTTGAGAAAAAGTAAACTCCCTCTCAACATGGAAAATATTCGAGTAGAGATTGGATACTGATCTTGATATTTGAGGGCACTGTACATAGAACTTGTGTATTAAATGGAAGTTTGACCATTTTCTTGTTGTTCAGTGTTTTCAGTTGTGTCTAAATCTTCACGACCTCACTTGGACTTTTCTTAGCCAAGATACTGGAGTGGTTTGACATTTTCTTCTTCAGCTCATTTTACAGATGAGAAAACTGAGGCAAACAAGGTTAAGTGACTTGCCCAGGGTCAAAGAGCTAATAAATGTCTGAGTCTGATTATGAAATCAGACCTTCCTGATTACTGCACCACCTAGCTGCTCAGCATAGATTACCCCAAAGTCAATTCCATCCCTAAGATTCTAGGTTTCTAAGAGTTTTATTTGTTCTTTCCTTAACTGCTTCTTATCTCACCATTTATCATGATCTAGGTTTCTTCTATCTCATCATTTCTTAGTTAACACAGGCATATTTTATAAGAGCAAAAAAAGTTTGATTTTAAGGTACAACCTAAGTACATAAAAAATAAAAATCCATAATTTGATTACAAGAAGATTATTCTAATCCCCCTCTCATATATGTTTTATATACATATGTTTTATATATGTATAATTAAATGTGATTAATTGATTGATTATTCACATTAAAATACAAACCAAACCACATGTCCCATGAACTTCATCTTCTTAATTCAGTTACCTACCTTTTCTCTCTGTTTTTATAGAACTTTGTCTACTCCGTTGTTCCTTAAAACATTCTATCTTGCATTATAGCTATTTTTATCTACTTTTGTACATCAGTGGACTAGATAACGAAGTTACTTCTTTAAAAATCTGTCAGCATACCCTTCCTAGCATAGTGCCTTTCACACTCTAACTACTCAATAAGTATTTTAAATTAAATAATAATATACTACTATTAATAATAATAAATTCATATAATAAATGTGCACATATATTATCTCTGTAATATATGCATATGTAATACTTCATATTAGTGAAGAACAAGCTATGACTGACATTGATGGACATTGGGGAAAAGTCACCATGCTATAAGACTTTGTTTCTGAAGTATAGTCTGGAGAAACCAGGAAGTCCTTGAGACCATTTAAGAAATCTAAAAGATCAAAAACATTTTCATAATAACATTAAGGTGTTTTTTTTTAATTTCTAATATGGAATATAGTGCTAAGCATAATCCATATAAGCAGTTCTTTAGAGATCCTTAATAATTCATAATGAAGGGAGCAGGGCCATGAGAACAGTTTATTACAATAACAAAAGTATTTGATCATAAACAACTTTGAAAGACTTAAGACCTTATTAAAAAAAAATAACTCAACACAATGACCAGGCACAATTCCAAAGGAATCATAATGAAACATGATTTCTACTTCCCAGATAGGAAAGCTGATGGACCTCAGAATGAAGAAACATAATTTATTCTTTCTTCCTTCCTTTCCTTCCCTCCCTCCCTCCTTCCTTCCTTCCTGGCATGGGTAATTAGGAATTTACTTTGTTTTACTATATATCTGTAATAGTGTTTTATTGGTTTTTTCATGTTTTTCTTTTAGTTTAGTTTTATTTTCCCTTCTCAATGAGTAACAAGGAGTGTGGGAAAATAAAATTTGGAACTGAAAATAAAATAAAATGATTTTTTAAAAAGGAGTATAAAGGGGTCATTAAGACAAAATTTGAGGAACTGTCATTATGGGATAGAATTTGAGCTTATTTAATTTAATAACTAATATATATATATATATATATTTATATATATATATATCTATATATATATACTTGTCCATTTTAAATAAGTTCAGACTTCCTCACTTAATATCATTAAATCACATGAAAGGATAATAAGTGAAATGGCCTTACAAATGAGTTTAATTTCCACATTATAATGATATTTGAAATAATACAAAATAGGTGATGGTAAGATAGTGTTGCAGGAAAGTTTTGCAATTCTTCCCTGAGTTTAGATAGTAATATTGTTAAGTGACATTTACTAAAGGAGAAAAGGAGAACAAAACATCCCTATCAATACCAGAATGGCTGAATAGATGTGGAATGCAAATGTAATGAAATATTTTAGAACCATAGGAAATAATGAAAATGAGGAGCTCAGAGAAACATGGGGAGCCTTTTAACAAAGTGATACTGAATATGGAAATCAGAATATACAATATATAAAATAACACCCACATTTAAAATGAAGACAGCTGTAAAATTCAGTATAATTGCAATGAACTATCATGGTTCCAGAGAACAAAGAAAGAGGTATCAGTATCCCTCATCTTAATAATAAGATGGGCTACTATAGGGATGAAATGGCATCTATATTGTCAGTATAGTTGCTATATAGATCAGATATATTTAGGGGCATTTCTTTGTTACTTAGTTTCAATGATAGGGAGGAAAAGATTTTGGCATTATTCTCAATTACCTAGATATATTCTATATGCATGTTTATGCATATATACATATATATAGAAACATGCATATATAAAATATGGATATATTGCTTTATGTAACTACATATATAGAAAGATATACAGATACATACACATATATTCTTTTTATTGATAACTTTTTCTATCAAAATAGTTTCCCATTATTCTCATATTGTCTAGATATCTTTTCTAAATATGTTTCTACACACGTTTTACATATACACACCATATATATGTGTGTGTATTGTGTGTGTGGTGTATGTGTCTGTATTGCTTTATGTTATATAGTCAACAACCATAAAAGGCATGTTCTACACTTTGTGTCTAAAGATGCGAATCCAAACCCACTATTCATAGGACCTATACTTTGAGTAATTTTCTCCAGCAATAGGAATGGAATTGTGCTGTAATCCATAATGTTTTAGCATGGATGGTACTGCTTTTGACAATTGTTCTACCTGTGTTAAATAACTGCCTCAAGCAAATATGAGACCATAGAAAGCAAAGTTAACTAGAGAACATGAGCACTGAACCCATGACCTCCTGGTCTCATTATCCCTCTAGTCTGTCATATATCCTTGTAATGATGCCATCATAAACTGAACAAAACTGAATTTGAGATAACTCAGTCCCTAGCCATTTTGTGTAAAAAATATGTGAATATGTATTCAGTATAGTGATCGGTATATTTGAATGATCACTTAAAGCTTTACTATTTTAAAGTATGTTTTGAATCACAGGCAAAATGTTTCCACATTCCTGAATGGGTGAAGTTTTATAAGGCAGTTTTTCAGAAACTGGATATTACAAGAGAAAAGTAACTGGGCATTTCTTTCTCTCTTAAGATGCTTTTAGGACAGTTCTATGGATTACAGCCGCCACAAATCAGGAGAAGAGAATCTAGAGCTTGTAATGCTTATTTTTCTCACTTGAAAACTGTGTTCCTAATTGTTTAACATTCTCCACAAGCCACTGAGAACTTAAGAAATATTGTAATTGTGGTATGGTGCAACACTTTTTACCATGCAGAAAAAGTGTTTAATGAAACTATCATTATAACCACTACTACTTTATTAACTCCAAACTTAAATGACTCTGTAAGATGAACCCCCCAATTAGTAAAACAACAACATCATACAATGAATGTTTTATCATTTTTTTCTAATAAACATGCAGCAAAAATAGAGTCTTTCTAATCATTATCTTCCTGAAATCTTTCACTTTGTGTCGCTAATGATACATTACTATGGCCTTTTCGTTTTTACACCTCAAATCCCTTCATCATTTCTATCACTACTCCTGTCTTCACCACCTTTCAACACTGTGTTCATTTTTACTGCCTTTTATTCTCAACTTCCCCTAATTCAAAGAAATTTTCAGTTCTATCCACACCATTTGAAATACAGGGTGTCTTCAAACTTTGAGCAGTTTACTTTCTTAAAAAAATTCACTATAAGTTGAAATGATGTACGAGGTCATTTCACAAAGAGGTCATATGATAAGGGCCTATTCAAGACCAATGACTGTATGCTCTAGATTTTGTAGAAATAAATTGTAGAGCTATGTGAAGGGCACTATAAAATGGTCTCAATTGTATATAAATCAATTAAGAAGGACATTTACCATTTACACTTATTTTATTTCATAGAGCCCTAAGAAAAGGGCTGTGCAAGAAAGGTGGAAGCCTCTTGAGACACAAAGATAGAGGAATAGGGTCTTATGTGTAAGAAAAAATCATTTCTGTGTTCACCAATTTGAATGGAATAGGAATGACAGGCATGTAATGGGAAGAATATTATTATAAGTATGAACTTCTGTAAGTCAAATCACTATAAACCAAAGTTCACATAGAATATGTATTAAATCTTATCACTAAAATGTTTTGTCCCTATCAAAGATTGGATTTATTTCATGCTAGCATCCAGTATGGAAATATTAATGTGCTACTAGACTTAGCTATTTTATTTATGGTGTTTGGGACATTATCCCCAGGATTCTGTACCACCGTGAGTTTAAAATGTCCATCATGATGTCTCCTTATACTTTTTGCATGTTCCCTTTTTGGACATACCTCTATAACTTCATCTTCACCTGCCACTTCATAAATCATCCCTAAGATTTGGGAACACTTATAAAAACTGCCAAAATCATAATGGATTATGTCAGACACCAAAAAATGTATACATATATATATCGTTATCTTGAAAACTTCCTTGGGAGTGAAATTCCTTTTATATAAATGTGTGGAGACATAAACAAAAGCTTTACATAAAGGTTCCCAATGATAATTCTGGGTTGGGGCAAAAGGAAAAGACTCCAAGATTGCATGTGTCTTTTAGTGATTATTAAAATTTTGGTATAAGAATTCAAACTCAAGAAATAGCCAAATACTGCAAATCAAGGATCTTTATTAATTGTCTAGACTTAGAATAAAGTTAAATGTTCAGTGTGTACTATTTGTTTTGGGGGCAGGAGAAATGATTGTTAAATATTATCAAGAATATCCCTAAATAAAAAATCATGAATGATTTGGTTTTTTTTGAATGTATTTTTTTGGGTAAGAGAGAGTAAAGAGATGCTAGACACAATGAGGACCAACTAACATTTATAAAAAGGGCAAATGATTGTATTTAAGAGATAGGAAAGGAGTGGCTAATTAATATGGGAGATGTTCATGAATCACCTATGTGTATGCAGTCAGACGATTAATTTCTTGGAGCAAAGATCAAAATTTGGCCAAATTAAAAGAAAGAAATAAAAGAAGAGAGGTTATACAATTAAGATAATTACAGCTTGACATATTTTAACAAACTGCTAGAATAAATAATTGGAGAGAGATAAAAGAACAGAAATTGACCTAAATTTTCTCCTGCTTTTTAAGAAAGTTTATCCTATACATTTTTTGGGGGGAGGGGGCAGGGCAATGAGGTTAAGTGACTTGCCCAGGGTCACAAAGCTAGTAAGTCTCAAGTGTCTGAGGTCAGATTTTGAACTCAGGTCTTCCTGAATCCTTGGGCTGGTGCTTTATCCACTGTACCACCTAGCTGTCCCACACCCCTTATACATTTTTAAATATGAAATTTAAACAACAGCCAAGGGGTTGTTTTAAATAATCAGTCAAGGACAATATCAGTTTAGAGTATAAAGTCATTTGTAAAATCTGACTTAGAAGAATCATAAAGATTATAAGTACTGCATTTAAAAATGAGAAAATTACTTTTTAAGTGGGAGGAAAACAAGTTTGTAGAAAATTAGGAGAATGACTCAAGGAGAGGTGGGAAAAGAGAAGCGAAGGGAAGGGAGAAGGGAATAAGTATTTATATAATTGCCTTGTTGGTAGCAGGCACTATTCTAAGTGCTTTATAAATAACATGTCATTTGATCCTCACAACAGCCCTGAAGTTTGGAGCTATTATTATCTGTTTTTATAGCTGAGGAGAAAATAAGGGAAACAGAAATTAAGTGACTTTGCCTCAGGTGACACAGCTAGCAAGTATCTGAGGTCAGAGTTAAACTCAGATTCTCCTGATTTCAGGCCCAACCCAAAACTCTATCCACTGTGCCACCGGCTGCCATAATGAAATTAAATTAAACCATCATAAGGATACTTAAGGATGAAACTGGACAGAGAAAAAATAAAATGAAACCTGGAAAAGAATGGGAAATATTTCCATAACAACAAACTCTTTCATAAATTAATGACAATGAAGCCAATCACTTTTGGAATATAACATCACAGTCTTCAGTATGCTACATACAGCATGTGTTCTCTATCATTTTTATGACCTAGCAGTATAAATAATATGAGCTTGCATTATGATACTTTTTGTATTATAATTTTTAAAAATGATTTGTTAGAGCAGAACATTGACTTAAATTCTCTCCTCCAAGAGGCTTTATTTGAAAGATATAATAACAGAAATTCCTTTGATGATACTCTTATTAAATTAATATTAAATAAAGTATAAAATAGGGAGATGCATGCTTATTAACTATGTTTGCCCCAGTCCTGAAGAATATCCAAATGGAAGAAAGTTTATAAAAGTTGAGGTCCTCCATGTGCTCCTGTTTGCAGATAACTTTATACTGATTGCATTGAGTCATAGACCATTGCAGAGCTTCCTCAGTGAGAATGAATAATCCACTCAAAATTGCAGCCTAGTGATTTCCAAAGGAATTACTATGAGAATAAAGAATTATTATTATCTCTAGCTTATGATACCAAATTAAATGTTGCATTATAATGTTTTTTATTTTCATATTTTTTTACTGATCACCTGTTATAGCCCTGTTTTATGTAGTTTACCCCATTTCCCAAACTCTGGGTATATATATATATATATGTGTGTGTGTGTGTGTGTGTGTGTATGTATATATACAATTATATATTTGTCAGTACTAGGTAAGATCTACTCCTACGTGCCTCAAAGTTCTCAAATTGGCTTAGAAGAGATTTGAGCTAAAGGAAAAAAACACTTATCACAAAAATGATCAGTTTTGGCCTTTGTAGATTATTAATGGGCTGTTTCAATTAAGGGCTCAATCCCAACAGCTTGTTCCTATTTCCCATATAAGAGCATAATTGTGGCTCTACTCTCCTCAGCAAACTATGAAAAGAAAATGGACTCTTTCCATCTGTGGAATAACCCTTTTTCAGCTATTCAATATAGGAAATAATTGTATATTAACAAATAATTCAAACCCTATTGCTTGCTGAAATTTTCCATACTATGATTCCATTTTGCAAAAGCCTTTGTTTCAGCAGCTGTGACCTTGCAGAAATAAGAAGGAAGAAAGTTCTTTCTTGCAAACAAAAATTGCTGTCATCAGTTATTACCCAAAATAGAAACATGAAGCATTCCTTGTCAGTTAATATGTAGCTACATTTTCTGTTTTCCAAAATGAACTTCATTATAGGCATAGATTTATTAGTGAGGAAATTGATATTTCAAAATATCCTTTGTTAATGCTCTTATCTTTCACAATTTTTCCCCTTTATTCTGAGAAACATTTTTCCTTGATGACACCAGGCTAGCAGAAAGATAAGGAAGAGTTTAATTACTAATCAAGTTTTCTGAACTTAATTTTTGAAAGTAGTAGTGACATTTTAATACATGATGTCAAATTTTATATCTCTGTAAGAAACACATGTCATGGCTACAACCAACCATTATAGATAGACAGAGAGAGAAAGAGAGAGTTAACTTTCTGTAAAAGTTAATATCTTTATTCATTCCTGCTGAAATATTAAATGCTTCTGTTTTTTCCCTACAGTTTTGCATTAAAATAGTGTCATTTAAGGGGCAGCTAGGTGGTGCAGTGGATAGAGCACAGGCCCTGGAGTCAGGAGTACCTGAGTTCAAATCCGGCCTCAGACACTTAATACAATACTAGCTGTGTGACCTTAATCCAATTGCCTCCCTAAAAAAAATAGTGTCATTTAAAAAGGGGGGGGGCAACTAGGTGATACAGTGGATCCACTTATCCTCTGGCCTTGGATTCAGGAGTACCTGAGTTCAAATCCAGCGTCAGACCCTTGACACTTACTAGCTATATGACCCTGGGTAAGTCACTTAACCCTCATTGCCCCACAAAAAGAAAGAAAAAGCATCATTTTGCCTTTTTGTTTCTTTGTTTTTTGATGTTGCAAGAGAGAAAGAACTAGTAAGAGTGTTTTTTAGATTGAATTTTGATCTACCAAGATGTTTTCTCAAATCAAGGAACAAGTGATAGAATAGGTCCTAGATTTTCTACTATTCTTACTCATAGGCATACATCATGCATAAGCCAACATTCCCATTAGTCTTCCTAATTCCATGATATGAAGGGGAGCATTATCTATAACCATCAGAGTAAGGACCAGTAGGAATGTTCATCTAAGGTATATATGCTGGCATATACATTACACAATCTACACATTGGCTATGGTCATTTGTGGAATTTGGATAAGTTGTCTGATGTAGAATTGTCTATTAAAACCTGATTAAAGCTGCAGTTAGGTGGTACAGTGGCAAAAAAACACCGAACCTGGATTCAGGAGGACCTGGGTTCAAATTTGGCTTCAGAAACTTGACACTTACTAGCTGTGTGACCCTGGGCAAGTCACTTAACCCTCATTGCCCTGCAAAAAACAAAAACAAAAACAAAAAACAAACAAAAACCCCACCAGAAGCTACATGACTATGTAAGGTCATGTTCCATCAAGAATAGCATCAATGTGGGGGGGAAGCAAGATGGCAGAGAGAAGTTGGCAGTTGCCTGAGCTCTCCTGAGATTCCCTCAAAAAGAACATTAAATCAAGCCTCTAAACAGATTATGAAACTACAGAACCTACAAAAAGACAGCAGATCAACTGAGGCCCATGATCCTGGTTCAGCAAGCTGGTGGCACCGCAAGCTAGTGGTAAGATCCACCTACACCAGCTGAAAGAGTCAGGCTGCCAGCTAGAGGGCCACCCACAGGATTCTCACGACCATGGCCGCGCCATTCTAGTGCACCTAGAGTAAGTGCAGGGAGCAAGCCCAAGGTGGTGAGAAATACATAAGCCATAGAGGCTTCAGAGTAGAAAGCCAGTGACTCAGCCCTATACCCCAGCACAAGAAGCTTGAAACAGAGACACTGGTGCCCCTGGAGCAGACCTCAACTTAAAAAAATAAAGCTGCAATATCATCAATATGTGTATGTGTAGGCATATATATATATATAATATATCTATATATATATATATATATACATTTTCATTAAAATTATAAAAATTAAAAACAAACATGATTTGTTTGTTACTAATCTCTTCTTATTTTCTTATCTTTCTTCCTTTCTTTTTTTTTTGTTGTTGTTGTAAATCCACAATGCAAAATATTGCTCATTGTTTGGAATTTTCTCTTACCTTTAAAATTGTATGTCCAGATTAGATTTCTCTTATTTACATTTGTTCCATTTTAGTCCCTGTTCTTGAGATTATGTTTTAAGTTCCAATGCTACTTCATATGTTACATCAGGTATTCATGTGATAATATTCATAAGTGGTATTTCCATCATGCTTATTAAGTAGTATAGGTAAATATAGAAATAACAGCAAATATTTTTTATTTCATATATGTATGTATATGTTGACTTTGTATTTCATCTCTAAATACTATTACAATATAAAACCAATTTATTTATATTGCTTTCCTCTCGTGTTTTTTAATCTTTTTGAAATCATGATTTTCCTTCTTTTTTTTCTCTGTAACATTTCATAAATGACCTTATACTTTAAATTGGATCTGTCCTTATTTTTAGTGACTGCTTGTAAAGAAGTCAATCATCTGATATTTGAGTAGGGTTGTGCCCCTATGAATCTGTAAAACTCTTAAGCTGATAGTGCCTGATTACAACAGTAGTCTATTAAAACTTCCAACCATTGAGAGACCTATAGGTGTATTTGTTCAGAAGCAAACTCAAATCAGGAACTCTCTTAGCTCAGATCAGGAGGGCAATGATCAAAATTTGAACCAAATTACAACAATTTTGGATAACTGAATGCTTGTAGCATCCAGATTAAGCTATCCCTGTGATTCTGGAATAACACAATAGACATTAACTCAAGAAAGCAACAGAACAGCAAACATCAACAAGTAGTCTGAGAGAATAAGCAAACAAAAATTAATTCCAGCATAATAAACTGTTAGGGCCAAAATTTGATATATGGAGTGTTATTTGGGTGACTCGCCTTAATATTGGGGTCCCGGAAATATAAGGGACCTTTTAGGTTCACCCTCCCCTCTGAACTGCTCTTTTTAGATATTTCTCCCAGGCCAATAAGAAAGGAGGCTTTAAGCTTTAATTCTCAAAGGATCAGATTTTATTACTTGGGAATTAATTAAACAACAAAAGTAAACCTAATAAAAATCAAAGATAAGGAAACAGGAAAATATAAATACAGATAAATACTCTTAACTCTAAACTTAAATTATTCAATCCTCAGACTGTTTCCAATTAAGCTGGTTTAAAGGAATTTAGGGTTTTCTGTCATTAACTCACCCACACCTTGACAGTCTACAGTTGCTCGCACCACCAGGACAGCAGATGCCAGAGAGAGAGAGCGAACATGAGCCACCATAGCAAGGGCAGAAGCCCAAGTGAGACTACTCCAGAAGAAGCCTAGCATTCCAGAAGAACCCTCTCCCTCCCTTCAGGTAGCTTTAAATCTTTCCTCCCCCAGAAGGAGAGGTCCTTCAAAACTGCCTATGGAGAGTTCACTTTCTGACCTCAGCAGCACACATAACCTCAGAGTGGGACAGGTGTGGCCCCTCCAAAATGAGTCAGCTAAAAACGGCAATATTAATATTTACCACAAATAATTTTTACCTTAGAGCTTTTATGGTGACAGAGAAGCCAGAGTCATAAAACCAGAAGTAAATTACTCTAAAACTTCTACAAGCAAAGGGTCAAAGAAAAATACAGCTAAGTCACAAATAAAACCAGGATGTCTGTGAGAAATTAAGCAAGAGTTAAAAAAAATGAATTAAAATAATTTTAAAAGTCAAAAAAGAGAAGAGAAAATAAAACTATGGAAGAAAGATCTGAAAGAAAAATTAGCAATTTGTAAAAAGTATAAAATCATCCTCAAGGGAATCAATGAAAATTAGAATTGTAAATTAATGAACATTTTTAGCCCATTGAGAGAATTCATTTCAAAATTCTACTAATTTCCAAATTTAATTGAAAGGACCTATTTATTTCTTTTCCCTTTAAAATGTGACATACATACATAAATACATACACATGTGTATATATATACACACACACACACACATATATATATACATATGTATATATATGTGTGTGTGTATATATATATATATACACACACACACACACACACACACACACACATATACAGGCCATACAGACATATATAAAACATGGGTACATATTAAATATCCATATGTACTTATATAGTATACACAGAATGTGTAGTTATATAATATACATACTCTTTAATATAAAGGACATATTATCTATTTATCTCTCTATCTATAATATGTTTTTGTTCAGTTGTTTCAATTGTGTCCTACTCCTTGTGACTGCATTTGAGGTTTTCTTGGTAAAGATACTGGAGTGGTTGGCCATTTTATTCTACTGTTCATTTTGCAGGTGAGGAAATGAGGAAACAGGCAAACAGGATTAAGTGACTTATCCTGAGTCACTTAGCTAGTGTTTGAGGATTTGAAGTCAGGTCTTTCTGACTCCAGGCCTGGAGCTGCCCATATAAAATTCATAATATTTAAATTTAATTAAATGCACTACAATACAACATAAAATTTAAAATATTATACATTGCATATATGAATATCTGTCTATGACATATTTTAAGGTGAAAAAAATAAACAGATCCTTATAATTAAAATAAGAAATTAGTAGATGGATTTTGTCATAAATTACCCAAGTGGGCTAAGTTGATTAGATTCACACATAATTATTCATATGAAATATGTCTATATGTTTGTCTGCCACAAAGTTGGGCAAGACCAGGATGCATACACACCTACAATAATATGTATATAGTGCATATTATATGCTAGATACTGTGCTAAGTGCTTTACAAATATTATCTCATAACAACTCTGGAAGATAGATAATCCCGATTTAATCGATGAGGAAACTGAGGCTAACAGAGGTTATATGACTTACCCAGGGTCTACTAAGTATCAAAGGCCAGATATGAACTCAAGTCTTCCTGACTCCAAGCCTGGTACTGTATTTACTGCACCACCTAGCTGCCTCTCAATCTTTCTGCATACATATGTGTGTGTGTGTATGTATGTATGTATGTATGTATAGAAATGTATATGTGGGTATGTATATAGATACAAATAAATATGTATTTATTTGTATATGGTTATATTTGTGTTTTTGTCTCTCTATATATTTATATGTATGTTTTAGATTAGGATGAAGACATTTAGAACTTTAAGGAACCTTACAATTCTGACACAACTCTCTTAAGATACCATAGTCATAATTAACCCAAAATAAAGGAGAGGGGAAAACTCTGGACAGAAACAGGAGTGACTAGTGAATCCATAAGAATGACCTTTAAACACAGTAGTGTAATGATCATAAATGAAGAGCTGGAAGAACTCTTTTTTTTTGGGGGGGGGACAATGAGGGTTAAATGACTTGCCCAGGGTCTCACAGCTAGTAAGTGTCAAGTGTCTGAGTCCAGATTTGAACACAGGTCCTCCTGAATCCAGGACTGGTGTTTTCTCCACTGCCCCCTGGAAGAACTCTTATAAGTCATCTAACACATCCTTCTCATTGTATAGATGTAGAAACAGGGCCCAAAGAGCTTAAATGAATTATTGAAAGTCTCCCAACATCAAAGGACTTGAGCTAACTTGCCCCTACATTTATCTAAATTGTTTATGATTTGGTATAATATTAGGTGAGGGGATTTTCTTGCAATAGACTGATACATTTGTTAAAATGCTGGTTCCCTTTGTTTCCTCCTTATTAGAAAAATAGAAACATGTATGAATTTGAATTTCTAGGAGCTTTTCATAATCAGTCTACATTTTTGGGGAGTTCCCTCCTTCTTAGAATGTATATATGTTTTGGCAAGTTCTCCTACCAGAAACAAAGTCATATAGATCAATGTATGTTCTTTGTTTTGATATTAATAAATTATAATTAGACGAGTTCCCTCTGACTTATATCTCCTCATTGAGTCCAGAGTATATCTGGTATATCCACCAAGTTTACATATGAGGAAATAAAAACTCAGGGAACACCATTGACTTGAATAAGATTACACAACTGGTAGGGATCAGTCAGGATCACATTTCTGGCTGTCGGACTCCAAATCCAGGGCTTTCTTTTCTAGACCATGGTGTCTCTCAACTCCTGAATACAAAAGCAAATAGTGCTTCAGTACTGAGCCTTTTTAGTTAAATGAGCAAACATATATCACAGAGAATTTACTGTATCAAATCAATAAATATCAAGTAAATGTAAGTCAATATATATCAAGCCAAGCTTGCATTACCCCTTGGAGACCAATATATTTTACCAAACATACAGAGGATTTACACTGAAGGAGGCCACAGCCATATCTTGGAAAGTTTATTGAGTACAGTATATAGTGATGATAGCAAAATCACTAGGCTTCTAACTATGTCATGTTATATGGAAGTAGATTTATCCAGGTTTTAAGAATCTAATACTTTCCTTCAAAGCACCCCCAGCAAATTTTCTTGATTTTAGCCCATTAATTCATATAATTTTGATGCATTCCTTGTCTTGCCCCATAGAAAGCTATGCATTGAGGAGTTAGGGAGTAAATAAGGCCTGTTTTTCTTTTTTTTTATGGTACTGTGTGAGACAAGAGAGCCAATGTAACCACGGTATGTAAGGACCAGCATTTTCCTGATGAAACTCTTTTCTTCCAATCCATAACATGGGAATATTTTACCTAAAAGAATACAAGACTGCCCTGGGACTTGATTAACCTAGGCTTCTTGGACATTGCTCATTAGTCATCAAAGAACTTTTAAAATTTCCCTTAAAAAGAATCCAAGCCTTTCAGATTTGGTGTATGTCTGAAGATCATACTATGTCCTTCTCCTCCTCCACCTTAACTACCATTACTACCACCAATAACACCATCTCCAAATCATGTTGCAGCATATGCATTCATTAAAGGCAGACATTGTCTTGCTTCTTTGAGTTTGTATACACCAAACTTGGCACAATATCTGAAGCATAATAAGAGTTTAATAATGTGTTATTCATTTATTTTCTCAAATTCAATGGCTTTTTTTCATTGTTCATCCTTCTTAAATTCTCTGCAGTTTTGACACTGTTTATTATCTTCTCCTCCTATAGATTGTATTTTTGGCTTTCTAATTACTCCTCAATCTCCTTTATTGGATTAGGATCCAGGCCCCAGCTTCTAAATAAAGATAGTTTCCAAAGCTCTGTAATGGGCTCTCTTTTATTCTCTTACTCTACTCTCAATCTTCTTTTCTCTTCTTCATAGCCTCACCAGATGTATTCCTGTCATGGGAAGAACAAAACAAAATCAAAGAAATAACTTACTTTCTCATGTTGCACCCTAAATGTTGATGATTATTCAGGGGAAAAAACCTAGACAAGCTTCTCACTCTTAACTCTCCAGTCATCTCCTCCATATTCCTGTCTCCCATGGGGTACACTTTCTTTTTCCCCATATTTCTACTCCTGGACTAGGTACCTTCATTAAATCAGATATGATATTAGTCTGCCCTGTATCTTTATGAACCCAAGGTGCACCTCCCTAGCTATAGTGCCCTTTTGTGTGTAGTCCTCTCCTTTCAAAAACAAAATCTTTGAGAAAGAAAATGTCTTTAGTTTTTTTTTGTTATATCCATACATATAGACTATGACTTGTCACATGGTAATGCTGAGTAAATGCTTTTTATTCATTCACTCATTCATTCATGGTTTTCATGATTTCAAGTCCCATAGTGCCAAGTAGAAAACCTATATATCCAATGTAATTTATCTCCTGAGCTGGAACTCATTTTCAACCAGTAACTGTAATGTCCCACCCAGTAACTATATGTCCACTGATATGTCCCAAACATATCTTAAATTCAGTATGTTTAAAATGGAATCATATCTCTCCCCTTAATTTTCCTCTTCTCCTAAACCCCTGATTATGAAGGTGCTGCCATAATCCCATGTTCCTACCTCAGAGATGTTTGATTCTTACATCCTTCTCCTCTCCCCCTTATTCACCTCATTTTAGAGGTTAGGAAACGAGGCAAATAGGGTCACATTATTTGCCCAGGTCACACAGGTAGTATGTGTCTGAGGCTAAAACTTTAAGCTCATGAAGATGAGTCTTCCTGAGTTCAGGCCAGACCACATAACTGCACCACTGCAAAACCTAATTGTCCTTTTTCTGCCCTCTTTATATCTCGAATTGTTTATATGTTGTCTCTCTCCATTTTCACTGAGTTCTTTGGAGCACTGATTATTGTTTGTTTTTTTTTTTTAAATTTTTTATTCTTTGTATCCTAGGACTTAGGCACTGTGCCTGGCACATAGTGTTTAATATATGCTTATTGATTAACTGGCTGACTGATTCAAAATTGAAGGTACACCAGGTTTTAGCATTATGTACTTAATCCATTGAAAATAAGAGGAAATAGGGAGAGGAAAGAATGATGACCAATGCCTCAATGTCCAGAGCCAGAATGGATTTTGTTCAGGTGTAGGATATCACTCCAGAAATGGGTCCTATCACACTTACACATGAATGATCCCTTGGCATGAGAAATAATACTCACCAAACTTTCCATATGTTTCATCGTTTCTCATATCTTCTATCTTCCCCTGGCTCCTAATTTTTCTAGCTTCTTGCTCCCCCAAAGTCCAAAAGTAGGAAAGCTAAGCTTATGAGTCAGATTAACACCACCACCTCACTAACTCCAATATCATGGCAACCCTCTCTAAAAGCTGAGGAAGACATTGCATAATTGCTGTGAGAATTCACAGGCATCCATTACCTGCTTCCTAATCTCTTTGGCAATGCTGAAAAATCTGTCAAAACAGTGCTGTACTTCACCTCACTTGGCCTATTTTCTCATCTATAAAGTTACAGGATGGCCTAAATGGCTTCTAAGTTTCTTCTCATATCAAAATTATGATTATATAACAGGTTTTTTTTTTAATGCCTAACAGAATGGCTTCCACTTTACATACAATGGTACTCTCAAAGTTTGTTTTTCCATTTAATTGTATTCAGTGTAATGGAATAAGGAGTTCCTCATAAGGAAGAAAATATATATGTGTTATTTCAAATGCTTACCTGGGCTTTAGCATTCAGATAATAGGGAGCCATTGAAGGACTTTTAGTAGAAAGAGAATGGTATCAAAGGGTTGGTGTAGGAAGCCCAACCTAGCAGCAGTTGGCTAAGCTGAATAATTTATTAGATTTACAAAATGGTCTTCCAATTTGAATACAGCCTTGAATGCCTTAAGAAATTCCATTGTTATTTCTGGTATCTTATTTTCATTCAAACATAATGAAATTCTATTTTATATGTTCCCTATGGTGATTAATAAGCAGCACTGTAATATTTCAAAATCAAAAAATCTTTCATAGAGCTTTCTCCCATTGAGGCTTTATTTCTTTGGGACGTTAACTTTAGTGTCTCATTTATATAAATAGCATTGTTCTGAACATGAATTCTGGAAGAATCAGAATTGCTTTAACTTTTTTTTTTCTTTTAGTTTAAATGCTTTTCATATTGATTTATTTTTTACTTAACTCCATGATTCTCTCCCCACTATTTTTCCCTTTCTGATTCTCCCCCTACATTCCCCTCAACTACTCAAGGATTGTACGTAGGTTTCAGATGTAATAATGTAGTAAATTAATGCTATAGATATACCCCCAGGTGCTGGGAATAAGTACAGAACCTGTACACTTAGTCTTTATTTTCTGACCTTGAAACCAAAAAGCTGTAATTTGAAGATTTCTTTTTATCCCAGGAACTGTATTTGAGCAAGTCCTCTTTCATATATTTCATGGTGTAGTTCATGATTATTGTAATCTAAAAATCACATCAGGTCACTTAAGCTGAGTATAGTACTTTTGCCCAAAGCACCACAACCACCTCTGGCCTCTCTCCCCACTTCGTGCTCCATCAAAGTGCAACAGAAGGGGTTACAATTACCCGGATACATTTAGTCCCCAAATTGCATGCTAACTTCCATATTTGAAACTGAATGGATTAGGAAAGGTGGGGGGTAAAGTATCTAGATGATATCATGTGACTTCTTGCTTTGCTTTGGTGAGAAGATATGTATGAGATTGAAACAGATAATATCTCATTTATCTACCATTACTCTCAATGAGAAAGGGAACTTGGTAATGTAGTGAATAGAAAACCTTCTTCACATCATGTCTTAAATAAGTGCTAGCTTTGTGATCATAGTTAAATCTTGAACTTCTCAGTATTCCCAGGGAACCCTCTTAGATTATACATTGCAAAGGATTTACCAATATGCAATAGTGGAAGAGGTTTCCACAATAGCAGTTCTGCCATTTCTACACTAATAAAATCACAGGTTATTCCTCCCATTACCACTATCCAATGACAAAAGGAAAAAAAAAAACTGCTTAAAAGGATGAGGAACACTTCCATTAGAAATTTCCAAAGCAACATATTTTCATTTCATTTTAATAGATTTTAGTGGAAACATTCTAAATTGTATTACATATTTCTAAATAGAGCATATTTTTAAGAGTTCAATCTTTTCTTAAACACACAGGGTCATTATAAATATGTTATTGTTCAGTTTTGTCATATATTTATATTTTCAGGAGTCAATTACATACCTAAATAGTTTGCCCCTAGGATAAATTGTTAATGGCCCATTCACTTTACTTTTTGAATTTTGTTTCATATTTTATTTTGTTGCAATGTTTTCAATGATCCTTTTTGCTTCTATCGTCTGTTTGCCCCTACCAGAGTCTCTAAGCTGTCTGCTAATTCCTATCTATATTGCTTCTTCTAATATTTTTGTGAGCTGAAAAAATAAATAACAACAATATTATCAATAATAACTGTTCCCCATTGTACACAGTATCATCAACATTGAGTTGTTGACCTACTGTGATGGACTATATTCTTCTCACCAATGCAATGGTACAGAAAAGTTCCAGGGAACTCATGATAGAAGAGGATCTCCAAATCCAAGAAAAAAAAAAATGAACTGTGGAGTATAGATGCTGATTGAACCATAATATTTCTTTTGTTTTGGGTGCTGTTGTTTTTTTTTTCTATTTTGAGGTTTTGCATCACTGCTCTGATTTTTTCTCTTGTAACAGGATTAATGCAGACATAGGATTAATATTATTATGTGTATATATATATGTGTGTGTATATATATATATCTATATGGATATGGATATGATATATAGATATATAGATATAACCTATAGCAGATTACCTGCTGTCTAGGGGAGGGGGGGAGGGAGGGGAGGGAAGGAGAAAAATCTGAAATTGTAAAGCTTGTATAAACAAAAGTTGAGAACTATCTTTACATGTAATGGAAAAAATAAAATACCTTATATGTAAAAAAAATAAATAAATAAATAAATAAATAAATTGTTCTCAAAAAAAAATAATAATAATAACTGTTCCCTCAACACCTAACCTGTGTAATGATTGGAATGATGCCACCTACTGGAGACTTGCTGTGGGAAAGTTCTGCCATGAGGAAAATGCCTCAGAGGCATTGTGGCTTTTCCTTGGCATCAAGAAATGACGTTTGCTTATGGGTACTGTCTATCAAGGCTACCAGCCAATCAACTTGAGGAGCTTCCTATTTTCTGGGAGGAGACAGGAAGGAGGAGAGGGAGCCTGTGCGGAGAGTTCTCGTGCTTTTGGGTTCCTGACTTGATGGTGGTGGCGGCGGCAGAGGACTTCACAGGAAATTTGAGGAAAGATAGGAATGCCAGGCTGTTGGAATTCTGTTCTCAATCTTTTTCTTTCTATTTTTCAATAAACCCTTAAAAACCTAAACTTGTTTATCAGTGATTTTAGTCAGTTTCCCCCAAAACTGGGGGAACTGATTAAAATCCATATTTATAATCTTAAAATCCACACCTGTCATCCATTTCATGAATGTAGGAGCAACCAATGTCATCAATTCTCCTTTGAAATTATGGTGCTACTCAGCTTGACATAGAGGGCAAAGGAGGAGTGATCTTTTTCTGGTACTATAAGTTGTCAAAATGGATGAGGAAAAAGAAAAAACACTCATAAACCCATTGGGGGTTTTCTTGTCAAAGACACTAGATTGATTTGCCATTTCCTTCTCTACTCTACCTCATTTTACAGATGAGGGACTGAGACAAACAGGATTAAGTGACATACACAGGGTCACACAGCTAATAAGTGTCTTATGTGAAATTTGAACTAGAGTCCAGGCCCAACATTCAATTCACTGTGCTACCTACCTACTCATTATTCTATGGAGACCTGAAAAGCAAAGAAATTAGAGCATAGAGAGAACCATCAAAGAAGGAAGATATCAAAAATTTCTGGTTTTCTTATGCTGAAATGAGTCTAATAATTAAAGCATAAATTGGATGAAATAGGAAACTGAAGGTTTGTGTTCTATTAATAAACTGAATGACAGCATAGTTGTATCAAAGAAGCTGACTAAACCACCTTCTATAAAAAAACAAACTGAAGTGATAAGTATTAATAAGATGAATAATTATTGGCTCAAATAATTTGCAGTGGTTCAGGAACTACTAGCAAAGCACGTTACCATCTGCCTCACACCAGTCTGAATCTAGATTTCTTAACAGAATTCATGACATATTTATTACCAAAGGATGTGAATAACAATAACCCCTCAATTATAGGTATATTGAGTATTTATAATTAGTTTATAAAAAGCATTAGCAGTTTGTATCACGTTACAATAAATGCTTGTTTATTTATTTTTAACATTCATTTTTTGTATTTTGACCTCCAACATTTTCAACTGAGTTCAAAGTTCTGAAATCCCCTCTCTCCAGCCCATATCTTACCCATTGAAAATATGTGATACACATGCATATGGAGTAATTCACCATGTATATCCACATTAGCCAAGCTCATATCACTTTTTTTTTTGTGGGGCAATGGGTGTTAAGTGACTTTCCCAAGGTCACACAGCTAGTAAGTATCAAGTGTCTGAGGCTGGGTTTGAACTCAGGTACTCCTGAATCCAGGGCTGGTGCTTTATCCACTGCGACACCTAGCTGCCCCAAGATCATATCACTTAAAAAAACAAAAAATAACACCTACAAGTACTTGGGAGAAAACAATAAATTGATTGGGTTGAGCTCAACCATATTTCTGTTGCCATTTTGGTCCTTCTTGTTCATAAAGACTGTAACAAATGCCAGCTTTTGTGAATTATGTTGTTTTGATATAATTGGTCTATTAGTTGGATCCACACCAACAATTTCAAAAAAGTCTTTGTGAAATTGTATTCTAAGTTGTGAAAAAGGTATGAATGAAAAAAATAATCCAGAGGTATAAAGAGCAAGTCATCATCAGTTTGGTGACTAATTCACAAGATGTTTCCCAAAAGTGCCATATCATTTATGTTGTCTTTATTGTTCATCACAATGCCTTTGATGTATTTCCACATTCATAGCTTAGTCACATATTACAAACATATGAAATAGATTAAAGTGCAATGAGAACATGAATATTTGTTATCCACATGGAAAACAGCTCTCTTTAAAGCATGTTATCAACACATTCACATCAAGAACAAATGATATAAAATGTGAAATATTTGAGAAAGATGAAGCTTTCTGTGCTTATACCTAGTCAGCAATCCATTATAGTCATTCTAGAACAGATTTTCATGATAAAGAACGAGTTATAATACATTATTATATCAATTACTTGACATACAGGGGTTATATCAAATATCTATATATAACTTCATTCAATGACATAAAATAGTGACTCAAAAATATATTAAATAGTGACTATATCTCATGTAAGTCTTCTCCAATGATATAAATAATTGGAATTTATTATAAGAATTATAAAATTATTAATATGATCCAAGAATAAGAAACAAAGGCTCTGAGAATGAATTTGGGAATAAAACTGAACTACTGCATGACTATAATTACTACAATTGCCTTGGATTTCTCCAGGTAAAACACATTGATCATAAATCTTTCAAGGAGAAAACTGAAGCTTTCATGTGAAAAGATGGATTGAAGTTCTGAAGTCAAATCTTAATGAGAATATTCTTAAAATAGTCAACATTTATGCATTACTAACCTTAAACTTTATTTTAAGCCTGGTAAAAATCAAAGTACATGGATCTTTTGTGGGTCCAAAAAAAACCCACCATTTTAATGAAACACAGAGATCATAAATGCAAGACAACTAAAAGAAAATTAACAAATTCTCATGAAAGAGATGTTCTCAATATACTGTATAAGAAAAATAGGTTAAAAGTTTACAGAAATACCCTTACCAAAAACAAAACTACCTTCAGGATATAATAGTAATGGCTGGCAACAAGTATATATCACTGGATTGTCAAATGTAATCCAAAGTAGTTATTTTAGGATGGAGCCTTTGAAATAGCTAAGATGCAATAGTGGAATAAAAAGATACTCCAGGAACTATGTCCACAGGACTATGGGCCTGTGCATACCCTTTTACCCAGCAATACCACTACTAGGTCTGTATTCCAAAGAGATCATAAAAAAGGGAAAAGGACCAACACGTACACAAAATATTTGTAGCAACTCTCTTTTTTGTGGCAAAGAATTGAAAGCTGATGGGATGCCCATCAATTGCAGGATGTCTAAACAGGTTGTGGTATATGAATGTAATGGAATACTACTGTCCTATAAGAAATGATGAGCATGCAGATTTCAGAAAAACCTAGAAAAACTTAAGTGGCCTGATGCTGAGTGAAGTGAGCAGAACCAGGAGAAAAACATTTTAAACTGTAAAAGCAATATTATATGATGATCAACAATGATAGACTTAGCTCTTCTCAACAACACAGTGATTCAAGACAATTCCAAAAGTCTCATGATAGAAAATGTTCTCCACATCCTGAAAAAGAACTAAGGGATCTGAATTCAGACTGAACCATACTATTTTTACTTTCTGTGTTGTTTTTTTCTTTCTTGAGGTTTTTCTCTTTTGTTCTGCTTCTTTCACAACATGACTAATGTTGAAATGTTTAATGTGATTTTACATATATAACCAATATCAGATTGTTTGCTGTCTGGTGGAGAGAAGAGACAGGAGAAAAACCTCAAAATCTTCAAAACATGAATGTTAAAAACTATCTTTACATGTAACTGGAAAAAATAAAATACTATTATGATAAAATATTTTAAAATAAAAAAGATGCTCCATGAATGACATCCATATGAAATCAAACAATCATGTTAACAAAGATGTGTTGAACAAATGGTTGAGTTATGAGGAATTATTTTTATTATTGAGAGGCTTTGTGGTAATAATTTATGATAATGTTATTTCCACTGGAAATTACCAAAAAAAATCTTCAAACAGTCCAGGCATGTTGCTGAATTTAGAATATGCAATGAAGTTTTGAAAACTGCAAAATATCACTAGATGTTGTAAAATTTTACTATCTACCAAATACTTAGAAAGATAGAATCAGTTGGCTAGAAATATAGACCAGAAGCTTATATTATCCCTTATAAACAGACAAAAAACCCATGCTACAAATTTTTTAAAAATTCATGAAAATTTAACTAGTGGAGCTAATTCATCATTATAGACTGAAATATTCACTACAAAGATCAAAACATAATGATGCACCATAAAATTAGGATTATTTTAATCTATGTCATGAGACTGAATATTCACAATATCTAAATTATATGGCATAGAAAGTTTTTAAAACATGGAGTCCTCTGGGAAGAAATTCATGATATCTAATAGCTAACATATAAGTATAATACTTTATGATTTACAAAGTACTTTACAAATATTACCTCAATTGATTTTCCTGATAACCTTGCAAAGTACATTCTATTATTTTCTCCATTTTACAAATGAAAAAACTAAGACTGAGATTACATTATTTACCTAGCAACACAGTGTCTGAGGCAAAATTTAAATTCAGTAATTCCTGACTATAAGTCCAAAGAACACTATGGCAACTAGTATCATACACAGCCTTCCTCACAGAAGAAGGAATAGAGTCTGAAAGAAGTGGGTGTGAGAATAGTGTAGTACACTAAATAGTATAACATATATTTTAGCATTTAAAAACAGGATGTGGCAGAGCCAAGATGGCAGAGAGAAGCCAGAAAGTTGCCTGAGCTCTCCTGAGGTTCCCTAAAAAAGAACATAAAATCAAGCCTCTAAACAAATTCTGAGACTACAGAACCTACAAAAAGACAGAGAGACACAATCTTCCAACTTGAGATAACTTAGAAGACTTCAGAAAAGGACGGTCTTGCTCAGGCAAAAAGAGAGCATAGTGCAGCCAAGCACAGCAAAGCACAGCAAGGAGGGGCTCTGGGCAAGACAGCAGGAGGCTCTTGGCCACAGCAGAGCAACTGAGGTCCCTTGATCCTGGCTCATCAAGCTGGTGGCACAGCAGACCAGTTGTGAGATCTGCCAGCACCAGCTGAGAAGTCAGGCTGCCAGCTGGAGGGCCAGCCATGGGACAGGCATGACTGGTCCAGGCCATCCCAGCAACTTGAACAAGCACAGGGAGCAAGCCCAGGGTGGTGAGGAATCCACAAGCCATTGAAACCTCAAAGTAGAAAGAAAGTGACACAGCCCCTATCCCCCAGCAAAGAAGCTTGAAACAGTGACCCTTGTCAGTGATTCTTGTGCCCCAGGAGCAGACGCCAACTTAAAAAAAAAAAAGCTACAATATGAATAAGAAACAAAAAAAGTTCTTACTATTGAGAGGTTCTGTGTCAACAGGGAAGAGCATAACACAAACTAAGATGAGAACAATACTCTCAAACTGCCTACATGTGAAGCCTCAAGAGGCAAGATGAATTGGTCTCAAGACCAAAAAGCCTTCTTAGAAGAGCTCAAAAAAGATTTAAAAAATCAATTGAGAGAAATGGGGAAAGAAATGAAAGCAACACCAGAAAATTATGAAAAAAGAATCAACAGCTTGGGAAAGGAAGCACAAAGATTGACTGAAGAAAACATTTCCTTAAAAAATTTATTTGGCCAAATGGAAAAGGAGGTGCAAAAGCTTACTGAGGGGCAGCTTTTATGTAGCACCTACAACATGCAAGGCACTGTGCTAAGTGCTTTGCTTATATTAATGAATTTGATCATCACAATGACATTGAGAGGTAGATGCTCTAATTATCCTCATTTTATAGATGAGGAAATTGTATCAAATGGAGGTTAAGTAACTTGGCCAAGGTCACACAGATAGCAGGTATTTGAGACTGACTTTGAACTCTTGGTTCTTAGTCAATTGCTCTCATTACACCAACTAACTGGCCTTGTAACTCATGTAACTCTCATGCTTAATTCACATTTAATTGGTGCTCAATAATGAATATAAGACCTAATTGCATGTCGAGATCTTGGCTTAATATACATGAATGATAAACATTCCTTCTTTTGTAGTTTATGTAATACTTTGGGCATTGGTCATTTAGCGCTTAGGTATTTATAAGGAATCACTGTTTACAATAGCTATTTTTTGTACACCATGTCCAAAAGCCCATTGGCTTGGGAATCTGTTTGCTTTGGTGGAGATCAATGTGTCACAATTGCATGAGGGTTAGGGTGAATTTCGCGAAAGCAAGAGATGGAAGCTCCTATTTCCTCAATTTCTTTACTCTCTTAGGTCTCTTCAATGTTTTCTGGCACTCCTAGCTGCTATCTGCAAGAGAGAATACAGATGATGCCAACCATACTTCAGGTTGCTAAAGGGAGTGAAGGCACTAAGATGAAGTCAACATGAGAGGAGCTTGCAACCTCCATCATGTGCCCATCTCAAGCTTGCTACACTAGAGACTTTAGGGAATCCCCCCTTTGAATAAGATTCTTTCTTAGTAGAACTGAGTGGGAACATTCCATTACTCTGTATTGTCTGGTATATGTTATCATATGTATGCTTTCTCTGATTTTTGTTTTACTATTGATTTGGATAATGAGTTTCTTTACTATTTGGTGCATGCACATTCATTTTTGAACTAGTTAGATATATTTCTAGTCACATATTTCCTTTCTCTGAGTAGAGTAAAATGGTAAGTCTCAGCCCTTCACCTCTCACTACACTTCCTGATAGGAATTAAAGTCTCCCTTTGAGAATGATAGAGGTAGAAAAGGTTTTATTGCTTCCCTGTGAGACAAACCATGACAACCTCATGCCTCCTTACAAATAAATGTGTCAATCCAATTTAGAAAATATTTATTAAGCACCAAAAATGTCTCATGATCTACAGTTAAAAAGACAGAAAGCAAAATAGTCCTGCTTTCAAGGGATATATATCTATACATATCACATACACATACATACAGTACACTTATATACATAGAGACATATATATGTGCATAATAATACATACATGTAGGTATATGTGCATGTGTGTATGTGTGTATACACACATAACCACATACCCACATGTGTATGTATATATGTATACATATATACACATACACACATATATATTTATCTATCTAGTTATCTACTAAGGGGAAAAATATACGTGTATGTATATGTGTACCTAATATATGTTAGGGAATGATGGATAGATAGATACATAGACAGACAGACAGACATACAGATAGATAGATAGATAGATAGATAGATAGATAGATAGATAGATAGATAGATAGATAGATAGTTCCCTAATAGATTGCTAGCTCCCAAGGAACCAGGCTTTGTTTTATCTAAACTTTGCATCTCTTCCCCTTCATAACAGGGTGCTCTGCACAAAAGATGCTTAATGCACACTTTGTTTTGCTTTTGTGCTAAGTCTCCCTTTCTCACATAGGCCAGAAGAACTGATCTGCATGGAAACTCTGATCTAAGTCAATTTTGACTTGAGCCAGGTTACCAGTACATTATTAGTCTGGAGCCAGAACCTCTGCTGCTGGAAGCTCATCACAATGGATTATACTTAGTGCAGACACCTGATGGTAGCCATATTGCAGCTGAGAATTCATGAATGGCTTGATCTCACAGCTTCAGTAACAGGGATTATAGACCTGTAACACTGAAACCAGCTTAATCCACAATTATTGAATTGATTGCATCATATACCAATTGTAGCTATCTAGTAATAAAATAAAAAACATTTACTGCAAACAAAATTAAAAACATATATTCCTACTAATGGGAGGACGGTGAAGGACACTTCGTCTTGTCATACAGAGGATGGCATATTCTTATAAATGTGGAAAGAGAACCAGAGTAACAATCATGAGACCTGAAATTTAATTGTGGCTCTGCCACTAAGCAGTCCTATATCATTAAGAAAGCATTTTACCTTTCTGAGACTCAGTTTGCTTATCTGTGGTATAGTTGACTTCCAAGACTGCTTTCTGAGTTTCAGTTTCATAAGGCTATGACAAACTCCTCATAGAAAATGGCAAATTGTTGCTGTTTCAGTTTTAAGTGCCACCACTCCCCTTGAATATAAAGTATAGGGAAGTTACTCCCTTTTTACTTATATTTCCCATGACTAAAATTAATCTTATGTGTGTCATTATTATCTTCTCCATTCTGCTTAAATTAGCTCAATCTCTTAAAATATATAAACTGAGGAAACTCTCCAGCTGGCATGGAAATATAAAGAGAAATAAAGTGATTTTCAAAATCTCAGAAACTCATATATCTAAATATTAAAAATTCCATGTACTTTACCCTTTTCTGGAAATCCTTTCTGGGGAATAATTCTTAAGTTGCTGTTAGTTAATTAGTACTTTCTTTTAAGTATGCAATAGAAACTACATATTGCCATTCATTTACAACATCTGATAGATGCCCCAGAATTTTTAATTCTTTCTTTCATTTTTATTCAAGGTAATGCTGAATTTCACAAGGGAGAATAGGAAACTGTACAGTCTTCCTTATGTTACTGCATATTAGGGACATCAATAACCATTCCAAGATAAACTATTAAAAATCTCTCTAATCTCACTATGTATGATGATCATAGATCTTTATATTACCTTACACCTGAAAGGTGATTTTGTCAATGAGCAAACTTTTAAAAGTTTTCTCTGACAAGATGATAGCATATCAGGGATAAAAGTTACCATTCATAAGTATAGTTACCCTACTATGTGATGTCATTGAAAATCAGTTTTACTAAAAGACTCCAAAATCAAATGACCAGATTATGGCCAGATATTTCTATACTGATCATCTGATTATTTCCAGAGAGTATCCAAAACTCCTTTAAAGGATGATTTTCACATAATATATGTGCTTTAGCTAAATCTCTTTAATTTGCATATAGTACAGGGTTTCCCAAAAGTCTGTACTAAAACTTTTGGACAGTGATGTGCTGGTAATTATTTAACAACTGGGTCTCTGCTGGTGGTGGTGGTGGGAGGAAGTGTATAAACAACACATTTCTAAAGTTAATCTACATTACTAAGATTGTTTCCATCACTTTCTTAAGTCTAGAAATCAATGAAACTATAAATCAAGCCCCTATTTGTAATTTTTGCCAGTTTAGTGATATAAACAACAACCTAGAAAATGAAACATTTGACCTGACACCATATATGTGCATAATAATACATACATGTAGGTATGTGTGCATGTGTGTATGTATGTATCCACACATACCCACATGTGTATGTATATATGTATACATATATACACATACACACACATATATATTTCCATATTTATCTATCTAGTTATCTACTTAGGGAAATATATACATGTATGTGTATGTGTACCTAATATATGTTAGGGAATCACTGGAATACCCTACATAGATTTATAGAGATTAGATTTTCCAAATCAAAAATTGATATATAGTCTAAAAAAGTTGAGTGTGATAGATTGAATTTTGGACCTTCAATAAAAGAGATCTGAGTCTCAATCCTTACCTTAAACTTTGGCAGTGTGACTCTTCATACATCACTTAATGTCTCTGAGCCATATTTTCCTCATCTATGATATAGGAATAATAATAACACCAAACTCAGATTGTTTTTGTGAGAATTAAATTATGTTTTATATAATTGTAACATGTAATGGTATAATAATTATTATTATTAATAATCATAGCACCTTTAAATATATTTATCAAGAGTACATTTTATATCCTTGATTTTTGAATTCTCTTGGAAAGTCTGGGATATTTTTGTTCTGTTTATATTCTGTACATCAATTACCTAGTTTACTTCAGATCAATACCTCATGGTATTCTGGTCTTCAGGGATAAAGAGAAAATGGTGATGCAGAACTAGCAAGAGACAGAGGCTAGGCACTATTTCTCCTAGCTGTTTAATTTTTCTATTATACTTGTATAAATGCCAGCCAAATATCTGTTGTATTATTGGGGTTATGGAGAAGGAAATAGCATGAAAGAGCTTTCCTCTTTACTATTGATCTGCTTATTTTGCTATTTAAAAAGGATAAAGAGGCACTTTTGGAAATCATTGCTTAGGGACCTAAAATGTAAGTTACTGCTACTGTCATCATGGCATTATTAAATGGTTCTGTTGAAAAAACATAGAAAATGCTGGTATTCCTTACAAACCTAGGAGGCTCCCTAGTGACAGACTAAAGAAAATCAATGTCCCAGGTTATCCCTGCTTATTTTCAGTTTACAGGATGTAAATATCCTAGGCCATCTGGGGCCCAATGCTCCATCCTCTTATTTTTTCATTTGGAAAACAAAACAAAACAAATCATATTACTTCCTGGCTTTTAAGGGTAAAGCCCTAGGGACAATGAATTTTAATAGGGACATAGGGATAAATTCAGGGGTCAGGAAAGAATGAACTATTACCTTCTACATCTTACACATCTTGCAAACAATATAGCCAGCACTTAGGTTATCTTATTCACCTCCACCTTATAATCTGTATGTTCTGCACCATACTCCCAAAACAGCCTCATCCTGGAAGCTCACTTCATCCTTAGAATTTACATCTTGAAAGGAATCAGTCCCTGTTGTCTCTTCCATTGATATTGCATGACTCCTTCCAGAATCTTCATTTAAGACGTGTTCTGGCCAGCTATGTCTCATTCCTTTACTGGATTTATTCAGGGCTTTTTAAAATATGACCTCTTATCCCTGCTGGCTAGCTATGTGCATTCATTACTTCTTTCACTTCCTTTTGTGTATTTCCTTGGGGGCAGTCACTGTCTTAATTTCTGCTGGTTTCTGTATTTCCAGGATTTGAGGTAAGCAAGAGTTTACTAAATCCTTATGTTGGACTGGTTTTCTAAATGGGAAAGTGAGAGATATCCCTTGCTGTCTACCTAAACATTCAATAATTCAGCAAATGAGTATTTAGTTATTACTTACTAAAGTGTGCCAAGCCTTGTGCTGTAAACCATAAAGGGCCATAAAAAAAAAGCATGGACTCTATTCCCTGAACTATAGGAGTTTGAGGTCCATGTAGAACAAAATTAACATAATTAAAAGAATGTGGGACCTAGGAAGTGCTGACTTGCCCACTGTTAACTATAAAGGGAAGAGATCAGTGTTGGCTTCAAAAGCCATAGTTGACTAACTTGTTCATTTGTTTTAGTCATAAACTAGTTCATTAGAATCATATTTGGGGTTTTCTTGGCAAAGATACTAGAGTGGTTTGCCATTTCTTTCTCAAGCTCATTTTACAGATGAGGAAACTGGGGCAAACAAGGATAAATTATTTTCCCAGGGTCACATAGGTAGGAAATACCTGTGACCAGATTTGAATTCAGATCTTCCTGACTCCAGGCTTGTCATTCTATCCACTGTGCCAGCTAGCTGCCCCCACTTGGCTAGTTAGTTAACTTGAAATCTGAGCAGGGGCTTGTAGGAGTAGGATTTAGAGAAAAAGAACAGAGGGGGGAGGGAATTCCAAGTGAGAGAAATCACAAGTAAGGTTGTGAAGGGAGTTATAAAGGTGACATGTGTTGGGAACACTTGAATGGTGTGAAATGTGATCTAGGGAATCATGGGAGAAAAGACTGAATAAGAGTCTTTAGGAAAGACAAGGGAGTTTTAATTGCCATGATAGATTGTAGGCAATCATTGCAGGTTCTTGAGCAGAAGAGTGACAGTATAAAATGAGATTTTTGAAAGATTAATCTCACAGCTTTGTGCAGGATGGTTTGGAAAAGATGAACTTAGAGGCAGGGAAAGCAATTGGAAGTCTATTGCAGTAATAGTGAAATAAAGAGGTTTGAGTCTAAGAAATGAGGAAATGGGAATGGAAAGAAATAATAGAATTTCAATTTGTATATAGCTTTAAGATTTTATAAAGTGATTACCTTACAATTCTATAAGGTAAGTTCATCATATTATTCAGTTTGAACACTGGAGATAATTAAATAAGAAGGAAGGCCTCATATATGCCAAACTATTTATATCAGCACTTTTTGTAGCAAAATGGTCTGGAACCAAAGTTGATTCCCATTAATTGGGGGATGGTAAAATAAGTTATGGTATATTAATATAGTAAAATATTGCTATGCTCTAAGAAACAAGGAATATGAATATTATGAGAAAGCTTTATGAACTGAAACTAAAAAAAAAGTAAGCAAAATCTTGAAATCTACACATAATGACTACAACAATATCTGTGGAAAGAAAAAAAAATAAAGAAAACAATGAATCCTGTGCAATATTAACAACTAAGCTTAATCCCCCAAAAGAAACATGAGGGACTTATACACACAATTTGAAGAGGTGGGGTTCTATGAGTGTCCAAATACTTAAAATGTCAGATGATTTCTATGTCTTATTTAATTTGGGTGAATTGTTTGTACTTTTTTTTAGGCATGGCTCTTTTATAGGGGAAGGTAAAAGAGACTGGTGTAGAAATAGAGGTAATGTAAAAACAAATGAAAGAAGGAAAATAGGAAAATATCTTTATGAAAAGAAGTCCATTCAATGCATGTTCCTTGATTGATTTCTTCTCTGTAAAATGAAGGGTTTGCACTAGATGATTGCTAAGATTCTTTCTAAAGGTTTCCAGCATCCTTTAGTTCAATTCAAGTCAATTAAGTTAAGCATGTATAAAGGACCTAACTATACAACAGGTATTTCAGAGCTTTGTTTACAAGATGTATTTACTCTCTGCCCTCATAGAACTACTTTTAGGGACAAGTAAATTGAGGCCCAGGTTGATAAATAACTTACCCAGGCACCCAGCTATTAAGCATCTGAATCAGGATCTGAACCTTGCCTCTTTGTTTGTAAAGCAAGTGCTATTTCTTCTGTACTGTTTAATAAAGAAGTTGGACTAGGTAATCTCTGAAGTTTTTTTCCAGTTTTAGAGCTATTATCCTTATACAACAGAATAATAATTGGAAAAGAGTGACTTATCCTAAAATTTCCTCATTTTACAAAAGAGGAAACTGAAGCCAGGGAGGTTTTGTGATTTGCTCATGTATAAAAGTAAGTGATGGACTTGGGACTCAAATCCAAGTCTTGACTCCACATTCAGTGCTCATTCATTTAAGTACTCACATGACTTTTGTTGATAATGATGATAATAGACAAATGAAAACTGATCTTACCTCATTATTCCCTATCATTTGATATCTTTTTGAACAAAAAGCAACAGGGTCCATTTGTCCTGACACCAAACTTAAACTTCATCCAAGAGGTAATCTCTTTTACCTGGAGTCATACCAATTGAACTCAGAAATGCTTCTCTGTTACTTTAGAGTGGCACCCATGAGATGGGAACAGAGGAATAAGGAAACACAGTGAGCCGTTTTCTCCAAACCCTGGGAAAGAAATTGCTGTCATATGAAATTTGTTCTTTCTCTAGGGAGCAATTTTCTACTAGCTTCCTAACAGAAACATGAGAAAAACTTAACCGAGGTAGGCTACTCTGAATGGGGAACATACCCATGCATTTATATCACTTCTTTTGTTCACACATTGATGGTGTGCTAGTGAATGATGGGTTTCTATTCCTTTCTAATTAGGGGCCAGAACAGATGGTGATGGCTTAATTTAAAGTGGCATCTAAATTCATACAACTCCTTGCTGCTGCCATACTGAGTGAATCTGTAGCAAGAAGATTCAGTACCCTTATGGAAAGGCCTCAGAAAAGGTTCAGCCTTCGTTTAGGTTAAACACCAAAAAATGCTCATATGTCTGTTCTGTTGAAAAGGGAGAGATGTAATTTCTTTTTGTGTTATTTATACCATCCCGCCATTTTTAGGAAGCCTCAATAACAATGAAAAGTAAAGTCTAAATGTTGTACTCTGTAATATGGATGAAGATGGAATGGGACAGTTCTCAAAATCTGTTGCTTTGCCTAAAAGAACTTCATGTAATAAATAGACCACCTAATCAATGTTGAAAATGATTGCTTTTAGCCACATTAATTCTTTTGTTTAAGAAAATATATCAAAGGTAAGATAATTTGGCTAAACTGGAGATGGACAAGGAGGTGAGATGTGAAGACAGCAAGATAACATCATTACGATATACCACTAACCCCTTCTTTATAATAAGACTGAGACTGTCCCCCAATAAACACACACACATGAAATATGAGCAACTAAGATGTTGTGGGGAAGAGCTGTAAATAGGGAATGACACTAGAGTATTCCTGACAAAATAGTCATCAGGAAATAAAAGGAAAGGAGAATCTATAATGGCCTATGGCTCTTGGTTCCATGCTTCAGGGCAACTCAGATAAGTTTAGCATGTTGCAGCTTTGTGAAGAAGGATGGCATTTGCATCATTGATACTCAAATATTTTCATAGGGAGAAGAGAAGAGATTTGATCAGGTGTGTCTTCTTGGTTTCCTATTCCAAAAAACATAGGAAGATAGACATCAATTAACATAAAAATGTGAAACAATCTAAATACATAAATGTTCATATATGGGAGGGAGGAGGAAAGTTTCTAGATAAGGAGAAGCATAGAAGAGAGGGTACAGGGAAGTTGGAGGTCATATGATTAAGGTGTGAATTTAATGTTATGAATTCTCCACAGAGTAAGAGAGAAAGGGAACACAAATGTAAGATTAAAGGGAGAGACTTACCTGAGCTCTCCCATATTCTTCTTTAAATAATTGAATATAATGACTCAAAATAAATTCTGCAGCAGAAGAATCAACAAAAGGAGAGGGTAAGGACAGAGAGAATCATGTACCCATCAAAACTAACCATAACAATTTAAAGGAAAATATGGATCTTTAACAAAATAGAGGACTTTCAAGTTTCCTGATAAAAATGTCAGATCTAAAATAGAAAATCTGATTTTCATGTACAAGACTCAAGAGGAGTATAAGAAAGTAAAGAAGAAAGAGAAATCCTATTATTTTATATTCCCAAATGGGAAGATGATACATGTAACTCTTATGAAATTTATCATTATTAAGGCAGTTAGAAGGAGTATGCATAAAAAGAGGGTACTGGTATAAATTAACTATAATGGGATGGTATCCAAAAAAGAAAATTAAGGAGTGAGAAAGAGAGATACACTAGAAGAAGGGGAAAGGGAGAAGCAGAATGAAGGAAATTGTCTCACATAAAAGAGACAGAAAGTTTTTTACAGTAGAAAGAAAGATTGGAGTGTCTGGTGTAAAACTTAAATGTTCCTTTTATTGGAATTGGCTCAAAGAGAGAATAACATATACAATCATTTGAATATACAAATCTACCTAACTTATAGGTAAGTACGAATGGAGGAAGATTAAACAAGGAGCAACAGAAAGTTGTATTGATTAGGGGTAGCAGTAGTCAGAAGCAAAACACTTTTGAGTAGGGATAGTAGAAAGGAAATAGACAGAGGGAAAGAAAGAGAGAGAGACCAAGAAATAGAGAGTCAGAGACAGAAAAGGGGGCAGCTAGGTGGAGCAGTGGATAAAGCACTGGCCCTGAATTCAGGAGGACCTGAGTTCAAATCTGGCCTCAGACACTTGACACTTACTAGCTGTGTGACCCTGGGCAAGTCACTTAACCCTCACTGCCTCACAAAACAAACAAACAAACAAACAAAAAACAGAGACAGAAAAGGATAAACAGGGGGAAATAGGATGGAGGGAAAGACACAATTAGTAATCATTACTGTGAATTTGAATGGGATTAAACAGAAGTGGGCATCAGAGTGGATTAAAAACCAGAATCCTACAATGTGTTGTTTATAAGAAACACACTTAAAGCAGAGAAACATGGAAAACCTGAAAATTATGGGCTGAAGTAGAACCTATTTTGCTTCAGCTGAAGTTTAAAAAAAAAGCAGGGGTAGCAATCATAATCTCAGACAAAGCAAAAAGAAAAATAAATCTAATTAAAAGACAGAAAGAAGAAAACTATATATTGCTAAGAGATACTATTGACAATGAAGCAATATCTATATTAAATATATATGTAACAAATGACATAGGATCCAAATTATTTTTCTTTCTTTTTCTGGTGGGGCACTGAGGGTTAAGTGACTTGCCCAAGGTCACACAGCTAGTAAAAGTCAAGTGTCTGAGGCTCGATTAGAACTTAGGTCCTCCTGAATCCAAGGCTGGTGCTTTATCCATTATGACACATAGCTCCCCACCCCATCCAAATTCTTAAATGAAAATATAATGAATTCCAGGAAGAAATCATAAAACTATACTAGTAGGGAACTTGTACTTCCCCCCACAGAGCTAGATAATGGAATATCAAGAGAATTATTTTTTTAAATGAAGGAAGATGGCCTAGAAGTTCCAGATCTGAAATTTTATTACAAAAGCATAATCATCAAAACAATCTGCAAAAAAGGAAAATAATAAATGTTGGAGAAGCTGTGTAAAAATTGGAACACTAATGCATTACTGGCGGAGCTGTGAACTGATCCAACCATTCTGGAGAGCAATTTGGAATTATGCCCAAAGGGCTATAAAGCTGTGCTTACCCTTTGACCCAGCAATACCACTTTTGGGTCTTTTTCCCAAAGAGATCATGGAAGGAGGAGAGGGACCCACATGTACAAAAATATTTATAGCTGCTCTTTACATGGTGGCAAGGAATTGGAAGTTGAGGGGATGCCCATCAATTGGGGAATGGCTGGACAAGTTATGGTATATGAATGTAATGGATACTATTGTGCTGTAAGAAATGATGAGCAGGAGGAGTTCAGAGAAACCTAGAGGGTCTTGCATGGGCTGATGATGAGCGAGATGAGCAGAACCAGAAGAACATTGTACACAGTATCATCAACATTTTGTGTTGATCTACTGTGATGGACTATATTCTTCTCACCAGTGCAATGGTAGAGAAGAGTTCCAGGGAACTCATGACAGATGAGGATCTCCAAATCCAGGAAAAAAAAAAAAAGAATTGTGGAGTATAGATGCTGAATGAACCATACTATTTCTTTTGTTTTTGGTGCTGTTGTTTTTCTATTTCGAGGTTTTTCATCATTGCTCTGATTTTTCTCTTATAACATGGCTAATGCAGAAATATGTTTAATGTTATTATTTGTGTATATATATGTACATATGTGTGTGTGTGTATATATATATATATATATATATATATATATATATATATATATATATATATATATATATATAAAACCTATATCATATTACCTGCTGTCTAGGGGAGGGGGGAGGGAGAAAAATCTGAAATTGGAAAGCTTTTATAAACAAAAGTTGAGAACTATCTTTACATGTAACAGAAAAAAATAAAATACTTTATTAAAAAAAAATAACAACAACAATCTGGGAGAGGCAGAGCCAAGATGTAAGAGAGAAGCCAGGAAGTTGTCTGAGCTCTTCTGCATTTCCTTCAAAAAGAATATTAAATCTTTTTTTTTTTTGAGGCAATTGGGGTTAAATGACTTGCCCAGGGTCACACAGTTAGTAAGTGTCAAGTGTCTGAGGCTGGATTTGAACTCAGGTACTCCTGACTCCAGGGCCAGCGCTCTATCCACTGCACCACCTAGCTGCCCCCAAAAGAACATTAAATCAAGCCTCTAAACAAATTCTGAAATTACAGAACATACAAAAAGACATAGAGACATAATATTCCAACTTGAGATAACTTAGAAGACTTCAAGAAAGGATGATCTTGCTCTGGCAAAAGGAGAGCACAGTGCAGTCAAGCACAGCCAAGCACAGCAAAGCACAGCAAGGAGGGGGTCTGGGCAAGATAGCAGGAGGCTCTTGGCCACAGCAGAGCAACTGAGGCCCCTTGATCCTGGCTCAGCAAGCTGATTGCACAGCAGGCCAGTTGTGAGATCTGCCAGCACCAGCTGAGAGGGCAGGCTGCCAGCTGGAGGGCCAGCCATTGAACAGATGCAATTGGGCCAGGCTATCCCAGCAACTCAATGAAACACAGGGAGGAAGCCCAGGGTGGTGAGGAATACACAAGCCCCAGAGGCCTCAGAGGAGACAACCAGTGACACAGCCCCTATCCCGCAGCCCAAGAAGCTTAAAACAGTGACCCTAGTGCCCCAGGAGCAGACCACAACTTAAAAAAAAATAAGCCACAATATGAGTAAGAAACAGAAAAGGGCTCTTACCATTGAGAACTTCTCTGTCAACAGGAAAGAGCAAAACACAAACTCAGATAAGGACAATACTATCAAATTGCCTACATGTGAAACCTCAAGAGGCAAGATGAATTGGTCTCAAGACTAAAAAACTTTCTTGAAAGAGCTCAAATAGTATTTGAATCAAAAGAATAAAAACTTGAAGAAAATAATAAATACCTCATTGGAAAGACAACTGACCTGGATATTAGATCCAGGAGAGATAATTTGAGAATTATTGGACTACCTGATAGCCATGATCCAAAAAAGAGTCTAGAGACCATATTACAGGAAATTATTAAGGAGAACTGACCTGATATTATAGAATCAGAGGAAAAAATTGTCTTTGAAAGAATCCAGTGATCACCTCCTGAAAAAGACACCAAAAGGAAAACTCCAAGGAATATTATAGCCAAATTCTAAAACTATCAGTTGAAGAAGAAAATACTGCAACATCAAGAAAGAAGCAATTTAAATATAATGGAGCCACAGTCAAGATTGCACAGGACCTGGCAGCTTCAACATTAAATGATCACAAGGCTTAGAGTATGATATTCTGGAAGGCAAAGGAGCTTGGAATGCAACCAAGAATCAACTACCCAGTGAAAGTGTGCATTCTCTTTCAGGGGAAAAAATATATATTCAATGAAATAGGGGACTTTCAAGATTTCCTGATGAAAAGAACAGAATTGAATAGAAAATTTGATTTTAACATACAAGACTCATGAGAAGTATAAAAAGGTAAGCAGGGGGAAAATGTTATTCAATAAGGTTAAACTATTTACATCCATACACGGGAAGATAATACTTATAAATCTTGAGAACTATATCTCTATTTGGGTAGAGAGAAGGAGTATATATAGAGGGTATAAATATAAATTGTCTTTGATGTGATGACATAAATAAAATTATGAGATGAAAAAAGGAGTATATGGGGAGAAGAGGAAAGGGGAGGTGGAATAGGGTCAATTACATCATATGAATAGGTGCAAAAAACCTATTACAATAGAGGGAAAGAAGGAAGAGGTGAGCATTTTTTCATCCTTACTCTCATCAGATTTGTTTCAAAGAGGGAATAACATATATGTTCATGTCGATAAAGAAATTTATCTTATGCCTTAGAGAAGCAAAAAGATAAGTGGGAAGGGGGGTACTGTTAGAAGGGAGAGCAGAAGTGGGGGAGAAATGGGTAAAGAAAAGGGAGGAGGGCTGATAAAAGGGAAGTCATATTTGGGGGAGGCCGGGGTCAGAAGCAAAATTCTAGTGAGGAAGAATAGGCTGAAAGAAGCGGAAAAAAGTACAAAGGGGATAAATAGGATTGAGGGAAACAGAGAGTTAGTAATAATAACTGTGAATGGGAATGGGATGAAATATGCCATAAAATGGAAGTGAATAGCAGAGTGGATTAAAAACCAGTATCATACAATATGCTGTTTACAAGAAACACATTTGAAGAATAGAGATACATGCAGAGTAAAGGTAAAATTTTGGAGCAGAATATATTATGCTTCAGCTAAAGTAAAAGCAAAAAAAAAAAGCAGAGGTAGCAATCCTTATCACAGACAAAGCACAGGCAAAAATAGATCTAATTAAAAAAGATAAGGAAGCAAACTATATCTTCCTAAAAGTTATGCTACATAATGAATTAATATCAATACTAAACACTTGCATACATACCAAGTGTTATAGAATCCAAATACTTAGAAGGGAAGTTAAATGAGTTACAAAAGGAAATAGACAGCCAAACTATACTAATGGGGGAACTTAACCTTCCCCTCTCTGAATCAGATGAATCTAACCACAAAATAAATAAGAAAGAAGTTAAAGAGGTGAATAGAATGTTAGAAAAGTTAGATATGATAGCTGTCTAGAGAAAATTGAATGGCAATAGAAATTAATATACCATTTTCTCAGCAGTACATGGCACATATTCAAAAATTGACCATGTATTAGGGCACAGAAACCTCATAATAAAATGTACAAAGGCAAAAATAGTAAATGCATCCTTCTCAGATCATGATGCAATAAAAATTATATGTAATACAGAGCCATGTAAAGGTAGACTAAAATGAATTGGAAACTAAATAATCTCATCATAAAGAATGCCTGGGTCAAACAAAAATTATAGTAACAATCAATAACTTAATCTAAGCTAATGACAATAATGAGACAACATACCAAAAAATATGTAATGGATCCAAAACAGTGGGTAGGGGAAATTTCATATCTCTAAATGCTTACATGAATAGAAAAAAGAAAAATGGGATCAATGAATTGGGCATGCTTTTAAAAAAGCTAGAAAAAGAACAAATTAACCCCCCTCATTTAAATACTAAGTTAGAAATCCTGAAAATCAAAGGAGAAATTAATAAAATTTAAAGTAAGAGGGGGCAGCTAGGTAGTGCAGTGGATAGAGTACTGATGCTGGAGTCAAGAGTACTTGAGTTCAAATCCAGCCTCAGACACTTAACACTTACTAGCTGTGTGACCCTGGGCAAGTCACTTAACCACAATTGCCTCACTAAAAAAAATTAAAGCAAGAAAACTATAGAATTAACCAATAAAACTAGAAACAGACTTTATCAAAAAATAAATAAAATAGAAAAACCAATTGTCTACTCTGTTTAAAAAAAAGAAAGAAAGAGAAAACCAGATTAAGAGTATCAAAAATGAAAGGGGTGAATTCACCACCAATGAAGTGGAAATTAAAGCAATAATTAGGAGCCATTTTGCACAATTCTATGCCAATAAATTTGAATATCTAAATGAAATGGATAAATATCCACAAAAATACAAACTGCCCTGGTTAACTGAAGAGGAAATAAAATCCTTAAATAAACAAATATTAGAAAAAGAAACTGAATAAGCCATCAATGACCCCCATAAGAAAAAAAAATCTCCAAGGCCAGATGGGTTTACAAGTGAATTTTACCAAACATTTAAACAACAATTAAGTCCAATATAATACAAATTATTTGGAAAACTAGGTGAAGAAGGAGTTCTACCAAGGTCCTTTTATGACACAAATATGGTGTTGATAACAAAAGCAGGCAGAGGTAAATTAGTGGACAAAAATTGTAGAACAATTTCCCTAATGAATATTGATAAAAGAAATCTTAAATAAAATATTAGCAAGGAGATTACAGGAAGTGATCACCAGGATAATACACTATGACCAGGTTGGATTTATACCAGGAATGCAGGGCTGGTTCAGTGTTAGGAAAACTATCACCATAATCAACTACTTGATGTGGTTGAAAACTAACCAAAATGATATGATTATCTCAATAGATGCAGAGAAAGCTTTTGACAAAATACAGCAATCATTCCTATTAAAAACACTAGAGAGCATAGGAATAGGTAGAGCTTTCCTTAAAATAGTAAGCAGTATCAACCTAAAACCATCAGCAAACATACGTAATGGAGATAAGTTAGAGGCCTTCCCAATAAGAACAGGGGTGAAACAGGTATGTCCATTAGGCCCTCTATTATTTAATATTGTACTAGAAATGTTAGCTTTAGCAATCAGGGAAGAAATAGAATTAAAGGAATTAGAATAGGCAAGGAGGAAACAAAACTATCACTCTTTGCAGATGATATGATGGTATACTTGGAGAATCCTAGAGAATCAAATCAAAAATTACTTGAAACAATTAACAGCATTATCAAAGTTGCAGGATATAAAATAAATCCATATCAATCACCAGCATTTCTTTATATCACCAACAAAGTCCCGCAGCAAGAGATAGAAAGAGAAATTCCATTTAAAGAAACAGTAAACAATATAAAATACTTGGGAGTCTGCTTACCAAGACATACCCAGGAACAATATGAACACAATTACAAAACACTTTTCAAACAAATAAAATCAGATCTAAATAACTGGAAAAAATATTAATGGTTCATGGATAGTCTGTACTAATAAAATAAAAATGACAATTCTACCTAAATTAATTTTTTATTCAGTACCATACAAAATTGACTACCTAAAATTATTTGATAGAGCAAAAAGTTAATAACAAAATTCATCTGGAAGGAAAAAATCATCAACAGTATCAATGGAACTAATATTAAAAATGCACAGGAAGGCAGACTAGCTGTACCAAACCTGAAAATATACTATAAAACAGTAGTCATCAAAAGTACTTGGTACTGGCTAAGAAATAGAAAATTCAATGGAATAGGGTAAGCACAGGAGACACAGTAGTAAATGACCATAGTAATCTAATGTTTGATAAACCTAAAGACTCCAGCTTCTGGGATAGGATCTCAGTATTTGACAAACACTTGAAAATAGTATGGCAGAAACTAGGTATAGACCAACACCTTAAACTTTATACGAAAATACTGTCAAAATGGGTACAGGAATTAGATATAAAAGGTTATACCATAGGTAAATTAGGAGAGGAACAAATAGTTTACCTCTCAGATTTATGGAAAGGAGAACAGTTTATGATCAAACAAGTGATAGATAATATTATGAAATGCAAAATGGATGATTTAGATTACATTAAATTAAAAAGGTTTTGTCCAAAATGAGGAATTGGATCCAAAATTAGAAGGAAGGCAGAAAGCTGGGAAACAATTTTTAGACAGTATTTCTGATAAAGGCCTCATTTCTAAAATATATAGGGAACTAAATCAAATGTATAATAATCCAAGTCATTTCCCAATTGAGAAATGGTCAAAGTATATGAACAGGCAGTCTTCAGATGAAGAAATCAAAGCTATTGTTATATGAAAAAATGCTCTAAATCACTATTGCTTAGAGAAATGCAAATTAAAACAACTCTGAGGGATGTACCACTATCAGATTGGCTAATATGACAAAAAAGGAAAATAATAAATGTTGGAGAAATTGTGGAAAATTGGAACACTAATAAAGTATTAGTGCAGCTGTGAACTGATCCAACCATTCTGGAGAGCAATTTGGAACTATGCCCAAAGGGATATAAAGCTGTACATATCCTTTGATCGAGAAATACTATTATTAGGTCTTTTCCCAAAGAGATCATAAAAAAGGAAAAAGACCCACATGTACAAAAATATTTATAGCTGTTCTTTTTGTGGTGGCAAGGAATTGGAATTTGAGGGGTTGCCCATCAACTGGGGGATAGCTGAACAAGTTGTGGTATATGAATGTAATGGAATACTATTGTGCTGTAAGAAATGATGAGCAGGTGAATTTCAGAGAAACCTGGAAGGACTTACATGAACTGGTGCTAAGTGAGATGAACAGAACCAGGATAACATTGTACACAGTATCAACAACATTGTGTGTTGATCAACTGTGATAGACTTGACTCTTCTCAGCAATAAAATGGCCCAAGATAGTACCAAAGGACTCATGATGGAAAGAAAAAGCTCTCTATATCCAGAAAAAAAAAGGACTGTGGAATTTAGATGCAGATTGAACCATACTATATCTACTCTTTTTTGAGTTTTTTTTTCCTTATGTTCTTATGTTTCTTTCACAGCATGACTAATGCAGAAATATGTTTAATGTGATTGTACATATATAACCTATATCATATTGCTTTCTGTCTTAGGGAGGGTGGAGGGAGGGGAGAGAGGGAAAAATTTGGAACTAGAAATATTATAAAAATAAATGTTAAAAACTATCTCCACGTGTAACTAGAAAATAACAAAATAATTTTATGATTAAAAAAAATTAGGGGGCAGCTAGGTGGCGCAGTGGATAGAGCACCGGCCCTGGATTCAGGAGGACCTGAGTTCAAGTTTGACCTCAGACACTTGACACTTACTAGCTGTGTGACCCTAGCCAAGTCACTTAACCCTAATTGCCTCACCATAAAAAAAAAAATTAAAAAGAAACTTTATTAAGTCTGCAACAAATGCTAATTTCCAAAGTAATTCAATGTTCTATAATTTTGTTCAATAATAATAATAATTGTCCAATTATTGTGAAGGCAGTTTTTCTTGTTCAGAAAAATTTCAGTGTCATGTCTGAGTTCAGAAAACGGGAATAAAACTTTTTTTCTCTCTTAAAAAAAAAAGAACAACTCACAATCTGGTATAAAACTTTGCATACTCTGACCCAGTCATACCACTACTCTGTCTGAATTCCAAAGGGATTTTTTTAAAACAGGAAATGTACACCTTCACATACAAAAATATTTATAGCAGCTCTGTGTGTGGTGGCAAGGAATTGGAAATTTAACAGATGACCATCAATTGTGCAATGACTGAACAAACTGTGGCAAATTATTGAGATGGAATGCTGTTTGGCTATAAGAAGTGATCAGGATGCTTTCAGAAAATTTATGGAACACAATAGGAACTGATATAAAGTGAAGTGACCAGAACCAAGAGAATATAAAAAGAGTACCAGCAATATTGTATGATGAAGAACTGTGAATGACTTAGCTCTCCTCAGCAATACAATGATCCAAGACATCCCAAAATTATCTTGATGAAATATGGCATCCATCTCTAGAGAAAAAATGATATTGTCTGAACATAGACAATATATATTTTTTCTCATTTTCTTCCTTCCTTCCTTCCTTCCTTCCTTCTTCCTCCCTCCCTCTCTTTCTTTCTTTTTCTTTGTTTCTCTCTTTTTGTTGTTTGGGTGTTGTTCAAAATGACTAATATGGAAATGTTTTACTTGAGTGCACGTATATCATATATCAGATTGTTACCATCTCGAAGAGATAGGAGAGGGTGACTGAGGGAAGGAGGGAGGGATAGAATTTGGAACTCTTTTTTTAAGTGTCCAGAGTATAATACATGCAGTCTAATAAAGTATCATTCATAAAGTTTTGAACATGCAAGTCATAATGCTATTGTGCCTTGTCTTGTTAAAATTAAAATAAAATTATTAAAAATGTGTGAAACTAAAAGAGTTTAAATAAACCCACACATTAAATTTTCTAATTATTATTTAAGTTTGTAGCATTTGGTCTTCTGAAGTTGTTAAAGATTAATATTACATTGAGGTTTTTGGGATACTCCATATATGAAATATGAAATGGTGATGGTCAAATGTCCTAACTTGGCTACATTAGTGTCATGAAGGAAAAGCTCAGGACAAATCCTGCTACCTAATTAGATCCTTCAATTAACTTCAATATCTAGAGAACTTTTGCATGGCTCTTTGTGGTTGTGTGTGTGTGTGTGTGTGTGTGTGTGTGTGTATAAATGTACATGTGTTGCTGTGTATGTCTGTGTATACATTTTCATAGGTGAAAGGAAAGTTTCAAATCAGATAATCATGTTCTCTTTTGCTTTATTCTCAGTCCATGAGTTGAAAGAACAATCAAGTTTGATACTTCTTTGTTAGCCAAAAACCTAAGAATTGTGACTTTGTACCAATACCCCCTTCTTGTTTTAATAAGGACATTGGGGCTTAACAGGAGATTTAATAATGTGGGTCCCCATGGAGAACTTTTAAATTCAACTTACATTTTTAAAAGTTTAATTGTGATCTTTTGTAGTGCCCAATTAAATATTTTAAAGAAAGAATTGGCATTACACAGTGCTTGTCTGCCTCAGGTTTCTTTATCGATGAAGAAAAAACACTTTTCCTTTCAAATATTCTTCCTCTCTTTCCCTGTCATTTTTGTTATCTTTCTTTTTCTTCTGTAAAGCAGTTATTCCCTTTTATTTTCTCCCTTTCTTTTCTCCAATTGCTCAGCTTTCCCTCCTTAATCATTCTCTCTCTCCTGTTCACTATGTTTCTGATCCTCTCGGTCCCCTGTCATTCCCTTGCTCCCTCATACCTTTTGTTCCTTGAGAAATTCCTTATATTTGCCATGCTGAGAAAATACCCATCATTTCATTGCCCCATAAAATTGTGACTAACCAACAAGAGAGGAAAACAGGGCTGGTTTACTATGAAATACTGAAAGACTGAATTTCCATGTTCATCCCATGCCAAGAGAATTACCAAGAAGATATCACCCATAGAGAAAGTTTGGTTTAAATCATTCTCCTATAAAGAGTCCTCCCTCTTGGGAGATCTCTGGAGATAGTTCTGTAAGTGTACCACTTTGTTTCTTTGGTTTTAGGCAAATTTGTAAATGAGTTGAAGAAACAAAGAAATAGACAAAAAACAACCCCTAAAAGTGTTAGAAAATATTTATTGAATGTTTGTTGTGTTAAAGATATTTACTGGGGTGGAGCCAAGATGGTGGAGGAGAGGCTGTGACTCCCACAAGCTCCAGATAAACTAGTCCACTCACTGTCAAAGAATGTCATTTAAAAAATAACAAGCAAGGGGCAGCTAGGCAGCACAGTGAATAAAGCACCAGCCCTGGATTCAGGAGTACCTGAGTTCAAATCTGGCCTCAGACACTTGACACCTACTAGCTGTGTGACCCTGTGCAAGTAACTTAACCCTCATTGCCCCACAAAAACAAACAAACAAAAAACAAACAAAACGAAGCAGCCTAATGTACTTAAGAACAGAGTGAGGGGGCAGTTAGGTAGCAAAGTGGATAAAGCACCAGCCCTGGAGTCAGGAGTACCTGAGTTCAAATCCAGCCTCAGACACTTAACACTTACTAGCTGTGTGACCCTGGGCAAGTCTCTTAACACCAATTGGCTCACTAAAAACAAACAAACAAACAAACAAACAAAAAACAACAACAAAGTGATGCTATTTTTCAGCAAAGTAGGGCAATTGCAATCATATGTTGATCGTGCTGAGCAGCTCATCTCACAGTCTGGACCCAGCCAGGGAAGTACTTCCAGCCCATCAGAGCCATCAATGCCAACAGCTCCTTCTGGGGTTCGGCTTGCAGACCAGTGAGGGCTTTCAGCGGTGGACAAGGGTGGAATAAAGTGGCTGCAGTCTCTGCTGGAGTTGGGGTGAAGTGCCCTGGTTCTAAACCAGTGGGCTGAATCAAATGGTGGTGGCCCAGTGGGGGAGGGGAACAGGCACACCAAGCTTCTGACCATAGAGAATCAGATTTCAATCAGACTTCTGTTTTCAGGTCAAAGAGAAAGCAGCAGTGGTTACTAACAGGCCAGGCAGGCTGAGAAGAAGCTATATCACCCCCTGGGCAACACTATAGCTCAGAACACTGTGTCCTAGAAGTAGCACTACACTTTAATTAAAAAGTAGTGCTACACTTTAATTAAAAGCCAAGAAATAGGTTGCCAAGAAAAGCAGGCAGAAAAAGCCACAGAACATCAAAAACTTCTTTAGGGAAAGGTAGACAAGAATACATTCTCAGAAGAAGAGGATAATAACAAAGTCAAAGCTTCAATATCCAAAGCTTCCAAGAAAAATATAAATTGGTCGTAGGCCATGGAAATGCTCAAAAAAGGACTGAAGAGAAAGTAGGAGAAATAGAAGGAAGACTTAGAGAGATGGAGGAAAGAATGGAAAGAGAAAGGAGAGCAATGCAGGAAAGTCCTGAGAAAAGAGTCAACAGTTTGAAAAGCCAAATGAAAAAGGAGGTAGAAAAGCTCTATCAAGAAATTAATTGCCTAAGAATTAGGATTGAACAAATGGAAGTTTGTGACTTTATGAGAAACCAAGACACAGTAAAGGCAAATCCAACTGAATAAAAAAGAGAGGGTGATATGAAATGGAAAAATAGCTGACCTGAAAAATAGATGCAGGAGAGAGAATTTGAAAATTGGACTACCTGAAAACAATGACCAAAATAAGAGCTTAGTCACCATCTTCCAACAGATTGTCAGGGAAAATTAGCCTGATATTCTATAAGCAGAAGGTAAAATAGAAATTGAAAGAATCCACCGATCACCTCCTGAAAGCAATCCCAAAAGGAAAACTCCCAGGACTATTAAAGAAAAATTCCAGAGCTCCCAGGTCAAGGAGAAAATACTTCAAGTAGCTAGAAAGAAGGAATTCAAATATTGTGGAGCTACAGTAAGGATGAGGCAAGATCTAGCAGCATCTACATTAAAGGACCAGAGGGCATGGAATATGATATTCCAGAGGGCAAAGGAACAGGGACTATAGCCAAGAATCACATACCTACAAATACTGAGTATAATCTTTTAGGGGGGAAAAATGAGACTTCCATGAAGAACAGGACTTTCAAGCATTTGTGATGAAAAGACCTGAAATGGACAGAAAATTTGACTTTCAAATACAAGGCGCTAGAGAAGCATAAAAAGATAAAAAGGAAAAAAGAAATCATGAGGGACATTAAAATATTAATCTGTTTACATTCCTACATGGGAAGATAATACTCCTAACTCATAAGATCTTTCTCAGTATTAGGGCAGCTGAAAGGAATATACTTAGACAGAAGTCACAGGTATGACTTGAATATGAAGGAAAGATATCTATAAAGCATTTATTTTTTGTATATCCTTGGGTTTTTTTTTTTTTTTTGGAGCAGGCATTGTGGGGTGGCTTATGTCTGGGCCAGATTTGAGCTCAGGGCCTCCTGGGTCCAGGGTAGGTGATTTGTCCACTGTGTCACCTAGCTGACCCATGATGACATCTTCAAAATGAAGTTAAGGAGTAAGAGGAATGCAGTGGAAGAAAGGGAAAGGGAGAGGCAGATTGGGGAAAATTAGTTTACATAAAAGAAATAAGATAAAGCTTATAGAGTAAAGGGCAAGATGTAGAAGAAGGGGGGAAAGAGAGAGCCTAACTCTCATCAGAATTGGTTCAAAGTGGGAATAATATACACTCTCAAGAAGGGATAGCAATATTTCTTGCCCTGTGGGATAGTGGGAGGGGAAGGGGATAAGGGGGTGGAGAGGCAATGGAAGGAAGGGCAGATTGGGGGAAGGGGTAGTAAAAAGTAAAATACTTTCAAGGTGGGATAGGGTGAAGGAAGATAGATAAGAGAGTAAATATCAAAGGGAGGGATTAAGATGGAAGGAATTACAGTTAATTATAGTAACTGTGAAAGAAATGGTAAGCAGGATGCTATCAGAAGGATGTATGAAAAATGTAGACCATCAACAGAGATAGAACTGATGGTATCTGAATACAGATTGAAGTATAATTTTATTTGTTAGCTCCTCTTTCTAAAGGTATTTTGTCTATTTTCGTTCACAATCTGACTAATTAGAAGCTGTTTTGCATAACTACACATGTATGGCATATTGAATTGCTGGATTTTATAGGGAGGGATGAGAAGGGAGGGAAGAAGAAAACTTAGAATACAAAGTTGTTTTGTTTTGTTTTGTTTTTGTGGGGCAATGGGTGTTAAGTGACTTGACCAAGGTCACACAGCTGGTAAGTATCAAATGTCTGAGCCCAGATTTGAACTCAGATACTCCTGAATCCAGGGCCAGTGCTTTATCCACTGCTCCACCTAGCTGCCCCCTAGAATATGAAGTTTTAAAAAATCAATGTGAAATAATGATGAGCAGGAAGAGTTCAGAGGAACCTGGAAGGACTTACATGAACTGATTCTGACTGAGAGGAGCAGAACCAAGAGAACATTACATACAGTAACAGCAACATTGTGTCATGAACAAGGGTGATAGACTTGGTGCTTTTTAGCAATGCAATGGTCCAAAAAAATTTCAAAGAACTTCATGATGGAGAATATTCTCAACATCCAGAAAAAAAGAGTTGTGGTTTGGAATGCTGATTGTAACATACTGTTTCTACTTCGGGGCTGTTTTTTTCTTCCTTTTTAAGGTTTTTCCCTGGTGCTCTGACTCTTCTGTCACAATATGACTAATGCAGAAATATGTTTAATGTTATTGCACATATATAACCTATACTAGATTGCTTTCTGTCTTGGGAAGGAGGTTGGGAAGGGAGGGTGGGAGAAAATTTTGGAACTAAAAATCCTATGAAAACAAATGTTGAAAACTATCTTTATGTGTAACTGGAAAATAATAAAATACTGATGAAATCTTAAAAAAACAAGAGATTTAGTAAGAAGAATATATATGGCTTACAACAACATAAGGAAGCTAAGACATGCATGTAGCCATATATCAATTAGCAAACCTTTTGGGAATTAATCTAGTTTATTTTGTTATTATTATGAAAAAACAGTGGATTAAACATAGTAACATAAAGTTCCAAGTTTCTCCTCAAGAACATTGTCACTGGTACATATATAAAAGATCATTCAAGATTCTTCAATTTAAGTAACAACAGATATGGTTTAATTTAACTACTGTAGAATTTACACTCTTTAAGTGGTTGGACTTTCCTTTTATTTTTCTATTTATTCTCTTAGTGCTAGCAGAATGCTAAGGTCATGGTGTACACTTAATAAATGTTTGCTGATTGAACAGTCTTCTGTTTGTTGATATCAAGACATAAAAAGACAAATGCTTTTAAATGTATTTACCACTTTCATGAATAAAATGATGGATTTAGACATGAAGACCAAGTAGAAAAGGGTTTTCCAGATGTTCTTTTTTTGGAACAACCTCTCAAACTATGAAGCCTCCTTAAAGAGGTAAATAGTCAATGAAAATAGAGGAACCTGGTAATCTACACAAAAAAAAAAAACTAAGTGGATAATGGATTCATAGTACCCTGATTAAAATATTCAGTTGTTTATGCAACCCTACTGAGTATTTAGTCCAAGTGTGCAAATGCACATGTGTGTATGTGTGTTTGTGTGGAGGCAGGCACAGGTGTAATGTAGAAACTGCAGATATCTGGTAGTCTGAGCATAAAACTAAAAAGGAATAAAGAAAAGGAATGGATCAAATTAGGGAAATATTTTCAATAATCAGAGGAAACTCCTTAGAAGCAAAACATCTTTCTTAAAATAAACATTATATTGGTGATATATAATTCCAAATTATGGAACAAAAGTGCTTCAGAAAAACCAAAATTTTAGATTTTCCACAGGAAAAAACCCATCTTGGCTATAACAAGACTGGATTATATCATTAACAATGGCATATACATTAAGAAGTTACATAAAATACATTATAAATGAGAAATTTGCCTAGAAAAGAAGCTGTGTTAGCATTGATATGAGAGGTTTCATAAAAATAGGTATCCACAAAATCTTATATGGTACAGAAGATATCTAGACCATTATGTTTTCTATGTAGGATTTATGGTAGGATATAGTCAAGAATCAAGAGGAATGTTGCATAAATCCATCCTCATGGTCAGGAAGCCCTGGGTTTAGCTCCTGCCTCTGGCACATACTTATTATGTGATACTGGGCAAGTAATTTTACTTATTTGTGCTGTCAAAAACTTTCTACTGGAACAGCTAGGTGATTCAGTAGTTCTCTCTCTCTCTCTCTCTTTTTTTTTCGTAGGGCAATGAGGGATACATGACTTGCCCAGGGTCACACAGCTAGTAAGTATCAAGCATCTGAGGTCAGATTTTAGCTGCTCCCTAGGTGGTGCAGTGGACAAAGCACTGGCCCTGGATTCAGGAAGACCTGAATTCAAATCTGGCCTTAGACACTTGACACTTACTAGCTGTGTGACACTGGGCAAGTCACTTAACCTTCATTGCCCCACAAAAACCAAACCAAACCAAACCAAAGGAAAAACACAAAAAAACTGCCTACCAATAAATTCACTATGGAGTGCTTAATATTGGAGGCAGCTAGTTGGCACTTTTGATAGAGAATTGGGCCTAGACTAAGGAAGATTGGAATCTAACCTCAGATACATACTAGCTGTGTGACCCTGGGCAAGGTACTTAACCTTGCAGGTAGGTGGGAAAGTGGATAGAGCTACAGCAGGCACTTAGGGATGTGGAGGGAGTTTCTGATCATCAGAGCAGTGCTGGATGAAAGACAAGAAAGTTAAAAACATAGTGGAGAAGTATGCCAGGTGTGTTTCATCCTGACTCTCTTCCCTTTGTTTTCTCATTGGCACATTTGGGGGAGTCCATGGTGGTCTACGTTAGTCTATATTTGTGCCTCATGCTGCAGAAATACTCAGACATAATGTATACCAGTGGGGAGCAAGTGAGACTAGAGCCATGACATCAAATACATTCTAGTTCTGTCTATCTGCAACTCACTAGCTGAGCTCATTACTCGTTCTTGTCCTTAGAGAAAGGTATATGAGAGCACATGGAATCTATAATGCAGGATACAATGTGAATCAATTCTTCTTCTTTACCTTTTAGCAGGTGTTTCTGGAGTGGGTCTGCCAAAGTGTGATTTCTACGAATCAATATATAAAATGCTACTTGCTATTAAGGATTTAATCTATCCTTAGAAGCTATTCAACTGGGCTACGTGGGGGGGGGGGAGATTGAATGTGGGGTATAAGAGATAAATTACGTGATTGAATGTCCATAAATAAAAGTGAAGGGGGGCATAGAGAAAGCAACATAGAACTGTTTCTGTCATATTGATCCCAATCCCATGCTCTCCTTCTAACTGTAAGGTTTTCAATTTTGACATGACATATAGAGCCTGTATTGGGAACCCAGCTAAAGGTCAGGAGTGAGATGCAGCAGCAAAACAAAGATATGCCATTCAGGCCAAGCTACCTGTTAGAGGTGGAACCTGAAGTGTAGGGAGATGAATTGTCCACCAAATAGTTTGATGGATCTAGGAGGCTACACAATATAGATCTGAAATATTGATTTGCTTGAGCCTTATAAGACATAAAAGGAGAATAATCCTCTTTTATACACTGTGCTATCCTAACACTCTAAAAGAACTTTTTAATAATTTCAGAAAGCTTTTCATTGACTTTCTGTGGGGTCTACTTTTCCCTGCAATGGTGTAAGGAGACTATGTAAGCGTATAAGTGAACTGGTGTAAGGAGACTATGGGGTACATTTGAAAGAAAACTGTATACTCTGTCCCAAAAGTCAAAGTTCTAATACTATTTCTGTCCCTCTGAGACTCTAGGCAAGACATTTCTCATCATTGAGTCTCAGTTTCGTCATCTGTAAAATGAAGAAAAATTGGGCTAGATTTTTTCAGGGCAATGAGCATTAAGTGACTTGCTCAGAGTCACACATTTAGTGTCAAGTGTCTGAGGCTGGATGGCTTAGATGATTTCTAAGAGATCTTCAATTCAAGTGTTGAATTGAGCAATGATTTTTAAAGAATTACTATTTGAAAAATGCCTGGGACACAAAAGCAACAATAGAAGATCAAGTCAAGAGATGGAATATATAATATAGGGAATAGTGAGAAACCCAATTCAATAGGAATGCTAAATGTGCAAAGACAAATAATTTGAAATTAGTATAAAAAAATAGTGTGATAAAATAATGGGATTTGGAAGACACCCAAGGGCCCCACCTGAAGATTGATTTAGAATTGTTTGAATTGGGTGAGACTGAGAAACTGACTGAGTACCTACTTAAGGGTAATTGGATTGAGACCACACCTGGTTGGCTTTGAGTAACTTGTTCTCAGAGTTTGTGCATACTGACATCAGCAGGAGACAACTCTCAACCAATTAGCTTGAAAGACCTCCCCTTTTGGGGAGGGAGACAGGAGCTAGGAAGCAGAGGTTAGCTGCTGGATTCTATTTTTTCATTGGGGAATGGTACCTAGTGGCAGACTGCAAGAAAAAGGGTCCCTCTTTGCCTTCAAACAGAAGGCAGAACTTCATGTAGGCTGATAGGAAAGGAAGGGTTTTTTTTTTCTCTCTGGCTATACCAAATAGATCTAAGCTAGAATTTTCCATGCTATAAGGAATCTCTTCTCAATCTCTCTCTTCACTAACTTCTAATATATTTTGATAAATCCTTAAAAACCTAAACTCTTGCTGAATTTATCAGAGATTTTAGCCAGCTTCCCCCCCAAAACTGGGTGGGGGGGCAGATTAGAACCCACATTTAGATTTTAAACATCACAGTTTGGCCGACCACTAAGAGGAAAGCTGAACCTCGATCATCTAATCTTCTGGTTGGGTAAGTAATTTCCCCTACCCTGTCCCTTTAAATTTGAAAATACTGCTAAGTATAGTCTGTTTCCCCTTTAAATTTTCACATGGACTTTTAAAAACTTACTAAGTACCCCTTTTCTAACTTTACCTTGACTAATCAGACAAGCAGGGGAAAAGGTCATATTGACCCTTGGTCAGTTTGAATTTAATGAATTTTTTTATTCCTATTCTTAGTTTTTCTGGGCTTTGTTATGTGGTATGAAAAGTTCAGAAGGTCATGGAGGGGATTAGAATGACTGAGATTCCCCAGGATTCCCCATCAGGAACTCTACTCATGGATTGGGATCCCTAGTCCTCTGTAAGCCTCTGCTCAAGTGCTACCTCCTATGTAAAGTTTTTCTTCACCTCTACTCCATTCTCCCAGCCACATATGAATGATTTCCTTATACTCTGAACTTTCATTATATCAATTGTGTACATAATTCATACTTACTTATCAGGATGTAAATTTTATTCACCAAAATAAAATTAAGAACATAAGCTTTTTGAGGGCACTACATTACTTCACACTACAGATCCCAGGAGAAGAAGTAAGAAGGGAGAGTATTCAAACCCATGAAACAGCTTGAGAAAAGGCCTGAAGGTGAAATATGAAATGACTTTTCCAGCTTCAGAGTTCTATGTCTCTTTGTGACGAAAGCTGACTGGTACAAAGCCTTTGAGTAGTCCCTGTGAGTGATTTATTTTCACTGTCCTGATAAAGCTATTTTATCTAGCTGTTCTGAGTTTTTCTCGTTAAGAAGCAGCTTCACCATAGTGACCATTGATTTCCAAGTGGTGGATGAGACAAATTCCCAAAGTGTTGTGAATATGGTGCACTTTGGAAAGTGGATGATAGAACAACATAGACAATCAACATTGACCACTTACATTCTTTTTACAACAGCACTGGTGGTTATAGGAAGAATGTTTGCTTTTCAGTCTTTTTTACAAACTCCTTTTAGTTGCTCTGAAAAAAAAAAAAGAATTGAAACCTTTGCTGTTATTTTCCCCAAAAGCAAAAATTCATCTCATTCACAGAGAGGAAACTCAGGCCTAATGTTTTCTCTGAGATTGACTAAACTTTGCTAAATAATTTGGGACTAAGCCTGAAGTCAATTATAAATAGCAAAATAAAATGATAGAGATTTTTGAACAAAAGAGGACAAATTCAATAACCAACCATTGCTTCCTCTCCAAAATAGGTTATATTATTCCCTATGCAAAGATACTCAGTGCTCTAGTGAAGCACTTGTTTCCATGTTTTGCCTCTAAACTTTTTTTTTAACTTTTAGTTATGAACAGTCTATTTTGGTAAATTAGAAGAAAATGATGTGCATGCAATTCATTAAATCTTTCTTTCTCAGCCTTGCTTTTCTAGTTGCTTTGGAACAAGTCCAGGTATTTCAAAAGGATAGCAACAAGGCAAATGGGGACACTCTAGTTATGCCCATATGATTGTCAAAATTTTCTCACTGGGAATTTCCAGTGGCATTTACTTTCTCCTTCTTTTAAGTTCTTCATAAACCTTAAAGTGCAACATAAATGTGAGCTATTATGCCCTCCATAATCTGGCATCCACCCATTTTTACAGTCTTATTTCTTTTCATTTCCCTTTGCACACTTTACATTTTAATTAAACTGGGCTACTCACAGTTCAAGATATTATATAACCTGCCTCTAGATGATACCACCATGAAGATCCCTTGGGAGCAGGGCTTAAGGATTGGTGACCAGCAAGGATCAGAAACAAAATAGGTTATAGGTTCTAAGCCAATCAGTATTAGTATAAGCCCTATGTGTAGCCATGGCTGGGATATGGAAACACAGCCCCCCAAATCATTCAATAAATCAATAAACAAACAAGTGACTAAATAAATAAATGGTTGAATAAATAAATAAGTGGATGAATGAATGAATAAATAATAAGTAAATGAATAAAGAAATAATAGAGAATTAATGAATAGATATGTAAGTTTAAAAAAGGACAAACATAAATAAACAAGTGAATAAATGAACAAATTCATTTTATAAATAAGGAAACTGAGACCTAAAAAATGAAATAACTTCCCCAAGGCCATACACACAATAGAGTTTTTAACTCTAGCTCTCTGATTCTAGTCAAGCACTCTTTCCAATGTTTTAAACTGAATTGGAGGCATTATTTAAATTTATATTTTCTTGACTACAATTTCATCTCTCTGTGTCAGTCTCTGTATGTGTCTCTCTCAGTCTCTTTATCTTTGTTTCTATCTCCCTCCCTCTCTCCTTCCTTATCTAGACTAAAAAAAAACCCACCATAAGTATAAATTTGAAAAAGTCTCCTTTCCTAACAATGGGTAAGGGCTGCCCTGATGTTTCTGATTCTTGGAAATCACATTCACTGTCCTTTGTTGGGGATATTTCTTACATACTTCTGGAATGAAGAGCAAATGGTAGGCTGAGCAGGTGAATTTATTGTCTGCTATGTGACTGTACTGACCATCTAGTACATTCAGGAACACAACCACCCCTGCAGCTGTAGTCATGGTTAGCGTAAACCTCCTGATCTAGGTTACCAATAGAATAAGCTCCTCAGTGTAGTATCAGATCATTACAAAAAAAGTAAACAATTCCCACCCATTCCTCATGGTTGTATCTGTAAACTAGTATCCTCAAAACTATTGATCCACTCTGTGCTATTCCATACCAAAGAAGTTTAGGCAGGAATATATCATCCTCGAGATATCTCATACGCAGTTCTAGGTGATTTTCCATTCCTTAGTCATCCAACTGGTCAATAAACATTTATTAAGTGATAACTATGTTCCAGGCACTATGCTAAGAGCTGGGGATACAAGAAAATCCAAAAACACTTCCCTTGACTTCAAGAAGTTAGATTCTACATACATATAAAATACATATCAAGCACATGGAAGACAATTTCAGCAAAAAGGCACAAGACTGTAGGGGAGTGGGCATGTGAGAATAATACAATAGAAATAATAATATAGTTTAAAATAAGATATTGGCAAGGTGATTACAGCAAATGATCACCAGGACAATACACTATGACCATGTAGGATTTATACCAGGAATACAAGGCTGGTTCAACATTAGGAAAACTATTAACATAATCAACCACATCAATTGGAAAACTAATAAAAATCATATGATTATCTCAAGAGATGAAGAGGAAAGCTTTTGACAAAATACAGCAACCATAAAAATACTAGAGAGCTTAGGAATAGGTGTAGCTGCCCTTAAAATAATAAGCAGTATCTACCTAAAACCATCAGCAAGCATGATATGTAATGGAGATAAGTTAGAGGCCTTCCCAATAAGATCTTGGGTGAAACAAGGATGTCCATTATCACCTCTATTATTTAATATTGTATTAGAAATGTTATCTTTAGCAATTAGAGAAGAAAAAAAGGAATTAAAGGAATTAGAATAGGCAAAGAGGAAACAAAACCATCAATGTTTGCAGATGATATGATGGTATATTTAGAGAATCCTAGAGAATCAACTAAAAATTAAATGAAACAATTAACAACTTTATCAAAGTAACAGGATATAAAATAAATCCACATAAATCTTCAGCATTTCTATACTTGGTCAAAAAAAGTGCAGCAGCAAGAGATAGAAAGAGAAATTCCAGTAGACAATATAAAATATGTGGGAGTCTACTTGCCAAGACACACCCAGGAACTCTATGAACACAATTACAAAACACTTTTCACACAAATCCAATCAGATCTAAATAATTGGAAAATTACCAATTGCTCATGGATAGCCTGAGCTAATATAATAAAAATTATAATTGTACAGAAATTAATTTACTTATTCAGTGCCATAGCAATCAAAAATTATTTTATAGAGGTAGAAAAAATAAAAACAAAATTCATCTGGAAAAATAAAAGCTCAAGAATATCAAGGGAACTAATGAAAAAAAATGCACAGGAAGGTGGGTTAGCTGTACCAAATCTGGAGCTTTACTATAAAGCGGCAGTCATCAGAACTATTTGGTACTGGCTAAGAAATAGAGTAGAAAGAGGATCAAATAGAGTACAATAGATTAAGCACAGGAGACACAGTAGTAAATGACTTTGGTAATGTACTGTTTGATAAACACAAAGATTCCAGCTTCTGGGATAGGAACTCAGTATTTGACAAAAACTGTTGGCAAAACTGTTAGATAATGTGGCAGAAACTGGGCATAGACCAACATCTTACACCTTATACTAAAATAAGGTCAAAATGACTACATGATTTAGGCATAAAAGGTAATACCATAGGTAAATTAAGAGAGGAAGGGATAGTTTACCTCTCAGTCTTTGGAAAGGAGAACAGTTTATGACCAAACAAGAGACAGAATATTATGAATTGCAAAAATGATGATTTCAATTACATCAAACTAAAAAGGTTTTATACAAACAGAAACAATGCATCCAAAATTAGAAGGGAGACAGAAAGCTGGGAAACAATTTTTTACAGCCAGTACTTCTGATAAAGGCCTCATTTCTAAAATATATCAGGAACTAAATCAAATTTATAATAATCCAAGTTATTCCCTAATTGAGAAATGATCAAAGGATAGGAACAGGCTTTTTTTCTGATGAAGAAATCAAAGCTATATATTGCCATATGAAAAAAATGCTCTAAATAACTATTGATTAGATAAATGCAAATGAAAATAACTCTGAGATACCATCTGACACCTATGAGATTGGCTAATGTGACAAAAAAGGAAACTGATGAATGTTGGAGAAGCTGTGGAAAAATTGGAACAGTAATGAATTATTGGTAGAGCTATGAACTGATCCAAACATTGTGGAGAGCAGTTTAGAACTATGCCCAAAGGGCTATAAAGTTGTGCATATCCTTTGATCCAGCAATTCCACTATTAGGTCTTTTCCCATGTAGATCATAAAAAAGGGAAAAGGGCAACATATATAAAAATATTTATATATGCCTTTTTTGTGGTGGCAAGGAATTGGAAATGGAGGGGTTGCCCATTAATTGGGGAATCGCTGAACAAGTTGTGGTATATGAATGTAATAGAATACTATTGTGCTGTAAGAAACGATGAGCAGGCAAAATTCAGAGAAGAAACCTGGAAGGACTTGCATGAATTGATGATGAGTGAGATGAGGAGAACCAGGAGAACATTGTACACAGTATCAACAACATTTTGTGTTGATCAACTGTGATAGACTTGATTCTTCTCAGCAATACATTTGTCCAAGATAGTTCCAAAGGACTCATGATAGTAAATGCTTTCCAAATCCAGAAAAAAAAAAAAAAAACTACGGAATCTAGATGCAGATAGAACCATACTATTTCTACTGTTTTTTGTTGTTGTTTTTCTTTTTTGAGGTTTTTCCTTTTTACTCTGATTCTTCTCTCATAACATGACTAATGCAGAAATATGTTCAATATGATTGTACATATTTAACCTACATCAGAGTACTTGCTTTCTTGTGTGATAAAATAATGGCATTTGGCAGACACCCAGGGGTCCCACCTGATTGATTTAGTATTGTTTGAATTGGGTGAGAATGAGAAACTACTTAAGTGATTGGATGGGGACCACACCTGGCTGGCCCTGAGTGATGTTGTTCTCAAAGGTGGTATACTATTGACATCAGCAAGAGACCACTCTCAACCAATCAGCTTGAAGGATCTTCCCTTTCGGGGATGAAGAGAGGAAGTAGGAAGTGGATGCTCACTCACGGAAGCAGCCTCTTTTTGGTGAGGAATAGGCGCATGGCGGCAGACAGACAACAGGAGGGCCCCTTTTAGACATTTGGACACTGGGTTGGTGGTGAGAGATTTCACATGGGGCTGCTATGAAAGGAAATTGGTTTCTTTCTCTCTGGCTATACCAAATTAGATCTAAGCTAGGATTTCCATGCTATAAGGAATCTGTTCTCAATCTCTTTCTCTCTTTACTAACTTAGAATATATTTTAATAAATCTTTAAAAGCCTAAACTCTTGCTGAATTTATCAGTGATTTTAGACAGCTTCCCCCCAAAAAAACCTGGGGAGGGAGATTAGGACCCACATTTCGATTTTTAAACAACACACTAGGGGAGGGGGGAGGGATGGGAGGAAGGGAGAATAATTTGAAACTAGAAATCTTATAAAAACAAATGTTGAAAACTATCTCTAAATTTAACTGAAAAATAATAAAATATTTATATAAAAAAGAAACTATGAGCAAGTGGATTTCAGAGAAACCTGGAAGGATTTGCATGAACTGATGATGAGTAAGATGACCAGAACCAAGAGAACATTATACATAGTATCAACAACATTATGTATTGATCAACTGTGATAGACTTGATTCTTCTCAGCAATACAGTGATCCAAGATAGTTCCAAAGGACTCTTGATAGAAAATGCTCTCAAAATCCAGAAAGAAAAAGAATTGTAGAATCTAGATGCAGATCAAACCATACTATTTCTATTTTTTGTTGTTGTTGTTTTTCTTTTTTGTGGTTTTTCCTTTTTGCTCTGATTCTTCTCTCATAACATGACTAATGCAGAAATATGTTTAATGTGATTGTACATATATAACCTATATCAGATTACTTGCTGTCTTAGGGAGTCGTGAGAAAGGAGAAGACGGGAGAAAAATTTGAAACTAGAAATCTTATAAAAAAAAAACCAAATGTTGAAAACTATCTCTAAATGTAACTGAAAAGTAATAAAATATTTATATGGAAAAATATAGTTTAAACATAACATGTGTCCCAGCAAATTCTGTGTCACTTCCACTAGGTTTGATCTTGCTTCTCCTTGATCTTCAGGGCACAGATGCTAAAATACTTTTAAAACTTTGTATGGACTCATTTTCTAGACTCCCTGAGTTCTAAACTCCTATATTCTTAGTCTTTAGAATGGTTCTGTTCCCCTAACTTTTAAAAGTCTCAAGATTATTACCTGCATTTTTTTACTTAAAATGAGAGAATCAATGCTACAGCAGTAAATAAAGCAAAGCAAACAAAACTGAAACCCATTTTCTGGGTCACGTGATGGCCTCTGCCGGGGAGAAGGCCTGAGGCTTCTCTCCTTTAGCAATATCACACTGCACACCATGAGGGAAGGGGTCAAACCTAAAGAAGAAGTACAAAAAAAAGAAAGAGGCCAAGGGAAAGTGAGACCTTTTAAAAGGTGCCTCTAACTCCAGTTCCACAACTGCCATTTACCAAAAAGACTATTATTTCTCATATGGTTTGCAGATCAAAACCAGTTACAGAATATTTCTTCATGTTCAAAATCTCAAAGGCACTTCCATTACATGTTGTTATCAGTCTCTCTGAAGCAGTATATCCAGGCTCTTCCACGTGGGGAAATAGTCAAGCACACTGATGGACACTGCCTAGAGTTGATAGGATTTGACTTATTGAACAGATCTCTAGTACGAGGGCATTACAAGAATGAGGAACAGCCAGGATAAAGGCATGTAGTCAAGGTATGCAGTGTCATGCATGAGATATAAGGAGTATTTCATTGTAGTTGGATTGCAGAGTGTGTATAAGTGAGTTAAGTGTAAAAAAAAAAAAAGTAGATGTAGGAAAGGTCCAGGTTGTGAAGAGATGTAAATGTTAAAAAGAGGATTTTACATTTGATCTTGGAGGTAACAGGTTTATCAAGTACTAACAGTGATCTGATCAAACCTGGTCAAACTTTGTACTTCTTATACAAAGCCTTTGATAGCTGAGTGGAAGATGGATTGAATTGAGAGATTGAAGGAAGGGAGATTAATTTGAAGTCTTTTGAAATAGTCCTAGTGAGAGGTGCTAAGAAGCTGAACTTGAATGGTGGCTGTGTGAGTGAAAAGAAGTTATGAGATATTGTTAAGTTACAAATGACAAGACTTGGCAATGGATGAGATGGGTACGGAGAGTGAGGAATAGAGGATGATGCAAATGTTGTGGGCCTGGTGACTGAGAAGATAGGATAGTTGAATTTGGGGAAGAAGTGTGCTGGAGCCAACTTGTACTCTATCATGAAAGACACTTATACTGTTTTCACTGAGCAAAATGCTACAAAGCAGGACTTGATTAGTTGTTTTGAATTGTCTAGACCTAAAAAAGTAATGAAGAAAATGATAATAATTAAAAGCATGCCATGCATTTTTTCCCAGAGGACCAGTTATTAAATATTTACCAGCATACCACTGGTTTGTAGGGAGAGTTAAATTGTACTTTGGACACGCTGAGTTTGAGATGCTTAGAGGGCATCCATATTTGATAGTAATACATACCTTGTCTTGGGCTGAAATGTAGAGCTACTGGTTATTGTAGTGGTTGTTTTCTATTTTTTAAGGTCCTCCTACAGGACTGATCTAACCTAACTGTATGTTTACAGGATGAGGGTCCAGTCTTGGTAAAGTCACCCTTGGGTTTACAATCTAGTTTGGACTTTGCATCCCAAATCCATTTTGGAGCCCAGTGGATTAAGCCTCTGCATTTACTTGTATTGCCAAATATATAATGTACATCAGTGGTGTTAAAATTAAATAGGAATATGGCCACTAATCTCTAGCTAAGATCCCTAACCACTGCATGCTGACTTAGTTTTAAAATGTAATATTTTCTTTGTTTTATTGTATTGGTAATAATTTTCTCACATATTTTCTAATTATATTTTGATCTGGTTTGGTCTTGCTCAAGGGTGCTGTGGCATGGAGGCAAGGGGCAGATGTGTACTGCAGAATCCAGGTAAGCATACCATCATGAAATTCATGTACAGTACTGATGAACTTGGCTTGCTGCTTGTCCCTTTCTGTGCTTTTACTGCCACCATCTTTTATCTCTATACTAGGCTCCTGAAACTCATCTTAGATAACAGACTTTTTCTGGTTTTGCCTTTCCTTCTTCCAATTAACTGCACATAGATCTTTTAAGGTTTGTTTGGGGTTTTTTTAGGGTTTTACTAAGAAACACTTAAGGGATAGCTACAAGCAGATAAAATTACAAACTGAAGGAAAATTCACAAGTTTACAAAGGTTTTATCAGTTAATCCTGGTAAGCACTACTGGGAGCCAAAACTTCCTTCTTAGTTTTATTTCTGCCTGAATAATCTACTTCTTTAAGATCTGACCTTTAGAGTTACCCCCAGGCCAGTCTTAGTTTCCTTTTATAATGCTTTTCACTGAGTTTTCTGAGAAGCAGGATCATAGTTCTAGAGTTAGAAGATACCTCAGAGGATATTTAATCCCACTCCCTCATTTTGCAGATGTGGAAACTGAGACTCAAGAAATTAAGCCACTTTGCCACGGTTAAATAGGTAGTAAGCATCAAAGGTCGTATTTGAACCCAGTTCTTCTGACTCCAGAGGCAGTGTTTTTTCATTATAGAGTACTATTTGCTTAATCTTACTCATTCCCAGAGAACTCAAGAATAACCACCCAAACATTCTTGTTGCTTTGCCTTCCCCATCAAGTCCTACCAACAACAATCATTCCATACTCCTCAGGTTAGGACAATAGGTACTGATTGTGAAATTTTGAGTTTGAGATGTTAATTGTATAGAACCAACCTTGGGTAGATCAAACATATCTCCTCTTCAGACACAAACACAATTTCTCCACAATGTAGGAGAATTTCAAGAATGGCAATCTCCATATTAAGCTGGATAATACTCTTAGATTAATTCTCCACAGGGCTAAACCTATGTCACAGACATTCTCATCCTGGTGAAATAGGAATGGGACAACCCCGTGATGTATATGCAGGAAATGTAACTTTCAATTGTCTCAGAGAATGCTGAGAATGAATCTGTTTACTGGTGTCAGAAATATACACTAATTTGTTGAAAAGAAATTTTGAGAGACGACCCCAAGAGAGGTCAGACATACACAAATATGTATTTATGTGTGTGTATGTATGTATGTGTATATAGATATATTCCAATATGCACACATATGGGGGAGGGGAGCAACCCTGTATCTGCAGATATGTAAAGGGAAGCCATCCTCTCTATTATGCCTTTTAAAAAATCTATTATGCCTTTTGATCTCTAGTACTTGGAACTCAAGAAACTGAAGAGAATGGACTTTCCTGTGATGAGATTGTCACTTCATACAGCTTCCAAGTAACCACCCTCAATTCTGTTTACTGTTTAACTTGGATAAATAGGTTTACTTGCTCCACCTTATTTTTCATAATCTTTATGTGTAAACAACATTTGATGGAAGGGAATAAACTGTTTAGATTAAGCTAAGGGCTACACTCCCTTTTGAGAATGTTCAGAACTACAACTATTGTTATGGATTTATTATAGACTAAAGATATATGAAGATTGAAAAATAGATGTCATTCTAGACAAATACTCTTGCTTGGAAACTGTAGAACAGATTGTTCAACCTTGGTAGCCTTATACCTTACTTGTCCTTCATTCTTCACCTCTGGCTGCTGTTGCTTCAGGAAGGGCCCTCCTCTCTCTCTCTCTCTCTCTCTCTCTCTCTCTCTCTCTCTGCAAAAGTAGGCCACCACTCAGATGATATTTAGCCATAATACACATAAGTTTGTCTCTCTGTGTGTAAAAATAGACAGATATAAATATAGATACAAAAGTATATCTATATTTATCTATATCAATAGAGCTATGTATCTCTATCTCCATATCATCAGTATAAAGTATAATATCAATCCATAGAAAATATACTTGCAATGAGAACTTAGTTCTTTTCTCTAAGTCAGTATCATTTTTCCACACTATTAATTTATAGCAAAATAAGAATTAATATAATTATAATAAAGTGATACTTAATTTATAATGGAAAAGTTAGAATTATTTTGTACTTGATACTTCCATTATAATTTCAGTTTATCAAGGCTGAAACAAACTGCAGGCAATAGCAAGTCATGGAAACAGAGAAACTGAGTCCAGTTACTAGGGATACAAAGGAAAGGCAGAGCAACAAACATTTATTACTGGCAAACACTGTGCTGAGTTTTGGGGTTACAAAAAGAAGAAAAAAGAAAAAGTTTCTGACTTCAAGGAGTTTTCATTCTAATAGAGGAAGACAACAAATAAAAAGGAACTGAAAAATGGGTAAGAGGGAGATATACTCACAGGGGCATGTTGGCCAAGTCTGGAGCATCAAAAACAAAGCAAAGATGATAATGAAGAATCTTTGGCCTGGACCACTATCCAGAGTTGAGGCCCTGGAAGGGGATTGGCATGTGGGAGGGATATTCCCAGATGAGACAGTCTCAGAAAGTTAAAGAAATGGGGAATTAAGCATGGCTTACTTGGGTAGATTTACAAAGTAGAAGTCCTAGGAGGAAATTACCAGTGGGTAATAGGCAGAGCCTATAGAAAAGATAAAAGTGAAGTTATCTCTTTCCTAGAGGAACTTACATTCCAGTGGTGGAGACAGCTGGTACATAATCAGTATGAGGACACTCTAGAGATTAAGTGGATAAAGAAAGGCATCATGTGGAAAGACATAAGGAACCAGTGCATCCCAAACATGAGGATAGCCTAAACAAAGTCATGGAGATGGGAGATAGTGTCATCTATGAGGAAGAAGAAGAATGAGACTAAGGTTTTTGTTTCATGATCACAGGTTTTGAATTGAAAGGGATCAATCATTTCCTCTGTCTCCCTCATTTCATATATAAATATAGTACAGAACAGAGGGGTTAAATACCTTGCCTTAGGTAAAATAGGAAATATCAATGATTAAATGGATTTTTTAAAGTATTTATAAAGAGCTAAGTGCTAAGGATGTAAATAAACAAGTAAGATCATCCCTGCTGTCTTAGTAAGACTATGAGAAGATTTAAACCCAAGTTCTTTGACTCGAAATCCAATATTTATTTCAATATATCATGCTGCTTTCAAGATTTAGAGGAAGTTATGGGGTATCAAAATTAGACCGAGAGTCAGCAACAAATTGACAGGTAAGTATCAAGAACACACACACACACACACACACACACACACACACACAAGTCAAGATGAGAAATGAGTCAAAGTCAGGTAGAATGACCATTAGAAAGAAATAAGAAAAGGTGAGTGAAGGGAATAAGCATTTATTAAGCACCTACTCTATGTCAGGCACTGTGCTAATATCTTTACAAATTTTCTCATAATAACCCTGGGAGGTAGATGCTATTATCATCCCCATTTTACAGTTGAGGAAACTGAGGTGTACCAAAATTAAGTAGCTTGCTCAGTTCATACAGCTAGTTAGTGTCAGAGACTAATTTTGATAAAAATCATAATGTGGAACAGCAGGGCAGCAGTGTTCAGCATCAAGGGCCAGAGAATAGATATGAGCTGAAAAAGCAAGGGAAAGCAAATAGAAAAATGATATGAGAGTACATTAAGAGGAAATACCTTGATCATGAAGGCCATGCCTTGTCTCATCCAGATAGATTATATACATTTCCCATGGGGCAGTTGCCCATCACCACTATTCTTAGATCTTGGCACAGTTACTGAAAGGCTAATTATATGTCTATTTTTTACTGTTAGGTGACACTGTAAACTTGTCTCTATCAGTTCCAATAAAGGAAGGAATAAAAATGTTTCCTGCTTAAAGTGTCATTTTGCAATGATCAGATCATTAGTGACCAATGGAAATGGAAGAAAAAACAAAACTGCTTTGGAAATTAATCTTTCCTTGCAAACAATTGCCTGGCAGTACCCTCCCACTAGACAAAAAAAGATTATTAGTGGGCCCACAAATTCCTAAATGGGGCTGTTATGGACAACAAAGAAAATGAGATAGCTTATACATTTTGATGATGCCCATAGGGTGTTTAGTGATCTAAAATTTGTCATTTGCCTTTCTTTTCCAGGGAAGAGGGGGAATGGGAGAAAACAAATTTTATTTATATATAGATAGATATAGATATACATATACATATACACATACACACATGTAAATATACATACATGTATATATACACACATGTATGTACATACACACATAGATATACATACACATACACACATACATACACATACGTATGCATATACTACTCAGAAGTCTTAGTGCTTAAGTCCAAAGACAGGCTTATGGCCATAAGCAGCTGACAAGTAATGGCTCTTACTTTCCTGACCAATTAATTTCAGAGAAAAAATCCATCTTTGAACTTGATAAATACATGTAGTTCCATTTATCAAATGTTATTTTTGTGAATGGAATCAATAACTGCAGTAGAGGGTGTGGATATTAGAGCCAGGAAGAGGAGATCAGAAGCTCGGTCTTTTCTTCTGTACTCCACCACTGACCTTCAGGATTTCTGTGGGGGGAAGATACTCAATCTGTTTTGATTTTCATTTGTTAAGCAAAGATAATGAAGCTTGCCTTTCAGCATTGCTATGTCAGCATACTCGTTAGTTATTATAATGTTGTTTTGAACTTCATAGTTGCTACAGCTATTACTATCCATGGAGAGACATAGAGTATTTCAATGTATAAAATAATGGACTTATTAACCCAGCAAGGCTGCAGTTTCTCTTTTACAAAATAAAGAGATTGAGTTCAACCTCATAAACATATTAAGAGCCTTATTATGTAGAAAACACAGCAAGAGGACCTTGGGATACAAAGATAAAAGTGAAAGAAGACCTGTCCTCAAGGAGCTGGCATTTTACTGAGAGGCACAGCTTGTGCACAGAAAATTAGGTGCAAGACAAGTACAAAATGTTTTCAAGAGGGAGGAAGGAAGAAGTACCCTTTGAGGGTATACAGGAGAATTCAGAAAGACCTTATGTAGGAGATGGCCCCTGAGCTCTGTCATGAATGAAGCTAAATGACCATTTCCAAAGTCTAAATTTCCAGAATTCTGTTTTTGAGGAGGATTTCCCAGGTTGTTTTTGTTGTTGTTTGTTTGTTTGTTCTTTTGGAAGTGGGGATGGAGTAGGCAACAGCTTTGTCTTTTAACCAAGAGACTTGTGTGGGTATAGAAGAGTAAGGGGATAATTCTCCAGACCACTGGTGGGAATAAAACTAGATGAAAGATGTTGTCATGACTCTTTTTCTTTTCTTTTCTTTCTTTCTTTCTTTCTTTTTTTTTGTTTTTGCTACAGCTTTTGGGCATTATTTCATATGGGCAAATTCTGGACAGGCAATCTCCTTAATGGAAATGTTCATAGGCCAGGTAACAAGGGATGTGCAAATAATTGCTGCCTCATATGCAAATTGTTTTAGAAGCCATGTTAAAGTTTAGCTCAGTGTCTGATTGTGCTCAATTTAGCAGTTTCCAGCCACAGAAGGTACTTAATAAATGTTTATTGATTAATTGATTGGGACTTTTAAGCAAATTGCACAGCCCCACAGACTCAAATATCATAACTAATCTTTCCATCCAACCATTCATGTATTCAAATAATGTTTCTTGCATGATTACTGTGTGTTTGGCCTTATTCTTGGTACTGTCAAGCATACAGAAAAGATAAGATTGGGAAGAATCCTAATGAATCCTCTCTGTGATATACTCTGGGCATAGTGAATGGTGAATTGACCTTAGAGCCAAGAGATACATAGGTCTATCCTATGAAAGAAACTCTGTTATGTGATTGTGGGAAGAATACTTATCCTCTATAGTGTACCCAGAAACTCTTTAAGAAGACAAATTACAGATCAGGTGCCATACAGATAGAAGGTGTTTGCTCACAAAAATGTTCCCTTTATTGGGACTCAGCAAACTACTCTCTGAGCACTAATTTAATGTGGCCTTATAGCTAGGAATTTTTTAAATCTATCCACTGCACCACCTAACTGCCCCTAGATTAACTTTTATGAAGCATTAATAAGAACAAAACTCTACTTCACCCCTACTGTCCTTTAAAAAAAAAATTAGGGGCAGCTAGGTGGCGCAGTGGATGGAGCACTGGACCTGGAGTCACGAGTACCTGAGTTCAAATCTGGCCTCAGACACTTAACACTTACTAGCTGTGTGACCCTGGGCAAGTCACTTAACCCCAATTGCCTCACTAAAAAGAAAAATTAAATTAAAATTTAAAATTTTTTTTCATAAAAATATTTTATTATTTTCCAGTTACATGTAGAGATAGTTTTCAACATTTGTTTTTATAAGATTTCTTGTTTCAAATTTTTCTCCCTTCCTCCCCTCCGTCCACCCTCCCCAAGACATCAAGCAATATGATATAGGTTATATATGTACAATCACATTAAACATATTTCTGTATTAGTCATGCTGTGAAAGAAGAATCAGAGCAAAAAGGAAAAACCTCAACAAAGAAAATCAAAAAAAAAGTAGAAATAGTATGGTCCAATCTGAATCTAGATTCCAGTTCTTTTTTTCTGGATTTGGAGAACATTTTCCATCATTAATCCTTTGGAACTATCTTGGACCATTGTATTGCTGAGAAGAGTCAAATATATCACAGTTGATCAACATGCAATGTTGTTGATACTGTGTAAAATGTTCTCCTGGTTCTGCTCATCTCACTCAGCATCAGTTCATGTAAATCCTTCCAGGTTTCTCTGAAATCCACCTGCTCACTGTTTCTTATAGTACAATAGTATTCCATTACATTCATATACCACAAATCGTTCAGCCATTCCCCAATTGATGGGCATCCCCTCAATTTCCAATTCCTTGCAACCACAAAAAGAGCAGCTATAAATAGTTTTGCACATATGTATCCTTTTTCCTTTTTATGATCCCTTTGGAAAAAAAAGACCGAATAGTTGTATTGCTGGGTCAAAGGGTATGCACAGCTATATAGTGCTTTGGGCATATCTCTGTCCTTTTTGAAAGGTGGAATAACAAACTACAAAACCTCTTGGCAGAAGTGCAGCTCAAATCACTGCCTTGTTTCTCATCTCATCTTCCTGCACTATTCTGGGACATCTCTGATTTCATTTGCAGTGGTTACCTCCTCCATTCATAGCTTCTTTTTTTTTTGTCTTCTCCAATTACATTGCAAACTACTTGAAGATAAGCATTGTTTTCTTTATTTTTTGTTTCCACAGAATTTAGCATACTGTTTGGCACATAGTAGGTGCTTAATAGTTATTGACTGATTGACTGAAACCGTGCCCTCACAATATAAGGATATAATTTCCATCTGGCTACATTAGCTCAATCTGTGAAGAGGGGAGGAAGATTAAGTTCATAGTTAAACTCAGTTACTAGAGAGCATGATCCTACCAAGTTCCAAAGCTAATATAGTTAAGCATCTCTTAGGCTTGAGTCCAAGACACCTTGACTTCTCAGGGCTTTCCTCCAAGATTACTGTACCACAAGCTACTAGGTTTGGAAGCTTCTAGACCTGCCAATACCTAAAAGTGAGATGGACAGATCAAGCAGACAACATGGGGAGGATGGAGATAGCTCTTCCTTCCCACCTAGCTTACTTCATGGTACCCATGCTTCAGGTGAACAAGATCTTCACCCTCATGTATGCAACTAGGAAAACATAAAGTGAGACATTCCCAGTCTAGTACATAAACAAAACAAAACAAAACAAAACAATCTCATATGCATAGCCAATGGAAAAAGCTGCTATCCCCCATGTGGTAGGGGAATGTAGAATGTCTTTTCCCAAATGTGGATCCCTGACATCTTCCACGTGGTACATTCATCTTTGTTGATCTGAGCATGTTGAAGCCTTGTTTCAAAAAAAAAATCAAAACAAAATAAAATACAAAGTTTTTTTTTTTTAAAGAAAAATTCTTCTAAACAATTAGACCTATTCAAAAGTAGAATGCTCTGCCTTGGGAACGACTGGATTTCTCCAAATAGGAAGCCTTTAAAGAAAGGCTTAAATGACCAACTGTGAGGGATAATTATAGTCAGGATTATTTTTGAGGTATTTTAAGGTTGTAATTGCTAACTTCCAAAGTCTCTTGTAAATGTGAAATTCTATAATCCTATGATCATATTTTTGGTGATTTTTTAATCTTTGAAAAAAGATTCTTTGCTTTACAAAAGGTGAGAACACAGGCTTCTTTTAAATATCCATTTATTCTAGTGCTAATTTTGAAGATTTGATTTACCTGCAACTTTAAGGAGTATAACTACTGCATAATGCAAAATGCCGATAGTAATGAAGGCCGCATGCTGATATGGAACAGATATTGGATTCGAAGTCAGAATAAAGCACCTGATATTTATATAACACTTAGGGTTTGCTAAGTACTTTCCCTATATAGGATCTTGTTTAAGCTTTTCAACAATCTTATGAGGTAGGTACTGTGAGTGCTATGATTTTTATTTTATAGATCAGGAAAGTGATGTCAAGAGATGTTAAATGTCTTCACCATAGTCACAAAGCTGTTGAAGGAGAATTTGAACCCAGGTCTTCTTAACTCTAAATTCTGTGAGTCTTCTGCCCATTACAACATAATGCCTCTGTCTGCAGAAAACCTAAATATCTGTTAGTTACTATCTGTGTGACTTTAAGAAAACCATTTGTCCTCTCCAGGTGTCACTTTTCACACCCATAAAATGATTAATCTGGATTAAACAGTTTCTCAGGTCATTACAGTTTAACTCCTAAGCTGAAAATGAATGTTGTTTAACTTAATATTACCAATGTTAACTTAACATATGTTAAGTTTTGGGTGTTGACCAACCCTCACGTCCACCCAACTTGAAATTCCAGCGTTCCCTAAGTGATGACTGTTGTAAGATACTCTATTCTTCTAAAACTAGAGATCATGAGCACTAACTCATTTGTGTGTATTGACTATAGTCTGTCAGAGTATACAATTAGCTCAAATCAAAGCAATTTACTGAGGCATCATAATACAAACATGAGAACAGATTATTTTCCCAAAAATCTATGACAAACATTTCGATAACACCCAGCATCAATGAGAATAGTGACACACACTATTCATGAGTGTTCACAAGCCTTTACAATTGGAAAGGCAGATGGTGTAGCCAAAGCATATAAAAGAAGGAGTAAGTCATAGTTCTCATGCAACAGGGCTTCAGGGCCATTCATGATTTCAGTCTGCTTCCGGTGACCACACCTTCAAAGTCTGCACCAGATGCTACTGCACTGGATGTTTTTTTACTGCTTGGCTATAGCCATCACTTTTAGCTTTTGGCTCAGAGCATCTCCATAGGGTGGCTAGGTGCTACAGTAGATAGAGTATTGGGCTTGGAGTCAGGAATACTCATCTTTATGATTATCTGACCTCAGGTACATAACTATTTGTTTGGCCCTAGAAAGTCACTGTTTGCCTCAGTTTCTTATCTGTAAACTGATCCAGAGAAGGAAATAGCAAACTATGCCAGCACCTTTGCCAAAAAACACAACAGCAGCAGCACCAGAAACAACAACAATAGACAAAAAGCACAATCAATTGGGTCACAGGGAGTCCAACTGGACTAAACAACAAAACAGATGCCATCCTACCTAGCGTAGTGATATGTCCTTTTGGAAAGTACTGGAGCCTACACTTAAGAACAAGAAGAACCCTTGTTTATAGAGCTTAGGATCTTCTAAGCAGGATTCCAACTTCCTAACACACCAAATTAATGGCACAAAATTCTTGGTCTCGCATCTGTCTCTCAGGTCCTAACAGATTTAATTCCTTTGCTCTTAAATCCTTATTGTCTCCTAATGACCAACATCTCTATCAGGTACATTTTCTTTGAAAATATTGAGCTTCTTCTTGATTTTTCATATGACAATGAAACATCTATCTATCTATGATCTATCTACACAAATACACAGATTCATAAATGCACAGACATATATACAGATACCTACAGATATATTCTGTGATTTACATGTAGTATGTATGTATCTCCTTAGTAGTAGTAGTAGTAGTAGTAGTAGTAGTAGTAGTAGTAGTAGTAATATTAGTAATATTTGTTGGTATTCAGTCATTCAGTCCTGTCTGACTCTTTGTGATTCTTGACCAATGTCCTGAAGTGATTTGTCATTTCCTTCTCCAGTTGGTCCCCATTTTAAAAATGAGGAACTGAGGCAAATAGGAGTTAAGTGAGTTGCCCAGGGTCACACAGCTAGTAAGTGTCTAAGGCTGGATTGAAATCAGATCTTCCCAACTCCAGGTCAGTCCTCTATCCACTTAACCACAAAGTTACTCGTGTGAGTGTGTGTGTATACACATACATGTATAGATATTTATATACTATATTTATATACATATGTATACAAGTGTGTATAGACATAGACAAAGAGGGAGAGAGGGAGAGATAGAGAGTGAGAGTAAGAGTGAGAGAGAGAGAGAGAGAGAGAGAGAGAGAGAGAGAGAGAGAGAGAGAGAGAACAAGAACCTTTAGGAAGGGGTAAGTCAGCACATTGAAATGTACAGGCCAGGGGGCAGCGATTAGAGCACTGGCCTTGGATTCAGGAGAACCCGAGTTCAAATCTGGCCTCAGACACTCAACACTTGCTAGCTGTGTGACTCTGGGCGAGTCACTTGACCCTCATTGCCCCACAGAAAGAAAGAGAGAGAGAGAGAGAGAGAGAGAGAGAGAGAGAGAGAGAGAGAGAGAAAGAAAGAAAGAAAGAAAGAAAGAAAGAAAGAAAGAAAGAAAGAAAGAAAGAAGAAAGAAGAAAGAAGAAAGAAGAAAGAAGAAAGAAGAAAGAAGAAAGAAGAAAGAAGAAAGAAGAAAGAAGAAAGAAAGAAAGAAAGAAAGAAAGAAAGAAAGAAAGAAAGAAAGAAAGAAAGAAAGAAAGAAAGAAAGAAAGAAAGAAAGAAAGAAAGAAAGAAAGAAAGAAAGAAAGAAAGAAAGAAAGAAAGAAAGAAAGAAAGAAAAAAGAAAGAAATGTATAGGCCAGAGCATTCTGACTGCTTAGAGCAAGAGGGGATTATTCTTTTAGTCTTCCTTCCCTTGGTATAGTAGCTTGGGAAAGGATGGGGTCTGCTCTGAGATGAGTGGTCTCATACAACTGGATCTAGTTCAAAAAAGGACTTCCATGTTGCCTTTGTGTGGTCATCAACTCTCACAATCACTCTGATTGGAGGCTATTTTACAAACCAAGGTGTCTTGCCCTGTGTTTACCAGCCTCAACCCTGCTGCCTGGGGAAATTCCATTGTGTCCAAACGGTTGGAAACAGTGTCCCCAAGGATATATTGGTTGTTGGGTAAAGCAAAACATTCTGGCCTGGGGCCAAAGAGGGCCTAAAGACAGCTTTGCTTGACTTATGTATGGCTAGACCTGAAGGAAGTTTTCTGACATTGATCCCTCAGCATGGTTACTTCTGTCCTCAGTCTTAGCAATCTGGAGTAGTGATCAAGCAGTTGGGCATGGGGGTCCTGATGAGGATTTCCTTAGAGCTTCCCTCTATTTCTGGTGGTCTTGTCAGAGACAGGCAGTCTATGGTCTGCGAGGCCTACATCTTCCAAGTAGGAGTCCCATTCTCTGCGTCCCTTAGTTGTCATAGAAGTCCACAAGGACAGTAAGTGCTATCCCAGAAAAAATGAGGCCTCTCACATCTGCAGTTGACCATCACTGAGAAGTCATCTAGGACCCAATATTAGTCAAGTTCATGCCTGGAGGTAGTCAGTGCTGGTGGTGAGTTGTGGTCACTGGCTAATGATCTGTTCCTTCAAGGAGATAACTTCCACTTGTCTGTTGCTTCAGAAGTCCAATTCTAGAGACCAAGTTCTCTTGGATACTCCTAAACAGTTCCTAGTATCTTAGACACATATTAAACACCTAAATATATATGTTTTCTGTTTATATAGCCATATATATATATATATATATATATATATATATATATATATATATATATACACACACACACATATATATTATAATAATATATATATGCACACATACACAATGAATATACATATATATGCATATATACTGTACACACATAGATATATAAAGAAATAATATTTGTGTGTATATTATATGTACATTAAATACACATAATACAATATATTTACATATGTAATATACAAACATTTCATTTATCTATCTATCTATCTATGTGTATATGTCTGTGTGTGTTTGTTTGTAAAGAGAGAAAAACAGAGACAGAAACAGAGAACAAGCCACTAAAGGTGGCCTATTCATTGTGGTTTCTCAGAGTCCTAATTGCAAATTCTGAAAAGGCTTTTATTCCATTCTTTCACAGAACCAAGAGGTATCTATCACTCCAAAAATGAATCTCTATCACATGTTCCCTTTAAAGTAAATGATCTTCCAGTTGCCTTCCAATGTCCCAAATCCCAGAGCTTACTATGGCAAGAGCCACCTCTCTACTAACTTTTCTTACAACACCTAGGAGAGCCATAAATACTCCAGCAACATTCCTGTGAGTCCTTAGAGAAAGCTAAAGAGAGAATATTGTCAAGAACATGAATGTCCTCTTAGATAGCCATAATATGTCCAATGATGGGGGAAAGTAGCAACCCCAAGGGAACAATCTGAGGCAAGAGCAGAGGGATTAACACACAAAAGACAGAATGAGTTTGTTAACAGAAAACAACAGCTATGAGTAATGATGACCCAAGACAGTTCTGAATCCACTGCCTGTCAGTGAAAAACCTCTATTATTTTAAAGAGGAAAACATAAAAATGAATTTCATGTCAGATCAACCTTTCAAGATTGTGTTGGAATTGCAAGAAAATAGATAGGAAATCTGTCTACCAGAAAAAAAGGTGCTGAATTTGGAGATAGAATATCTGGGTTTTAATACTGATCACATTCCATATATATACTTGGCCAAGTCATTTCCTGACTCATGGCCTCAGTTTTCTCAACTGCAAAATGAGAAAATTTGACTAAGTGACCCCTAAGGTTCCTTCCAGCTTTAAATATATGATGCACATATGTGTATACATATATATGTATATGTATGTATTGTAATGATTGGAATGATGCCACCTGCTGGAGACTTACTGTAGGAAACCTCCACCATGAGGAGAAGGCCTCTGAGGGAAAGGCCATGTGGCTTTTCTTTGGAGTCAGGAAGTGACGTTTGCTCATGGGTACTGTCTATCAAGGCTACCAGCCAATCAACTTGAGGAGCCTCCCATTTCTGGGATGAGGACATGAAGTAGGAACCAGATGCTGGCAGAAGGGTTCTCTCTCTTTTGGTTCCTGACCTGGCTGTGGTGGAGGCTAGACTCTAGAGGACTTCACAGGGGAGTTGAGGAAAGATAGGTTTGCCAGGTTGTAGGAATTCTGTCTTCAACCTTTCTCTTTCTTTTACTATCTTTCAATAAATACTTAAAAACCTAAACTTGTTTATCAGTGATTTTAGTCAGTTTCCCCACAAAACTGGGGGGACAGATTAGAACCTACATTTAGAAATTTAAATTACACAGTATGCATGCATGCATGCCTGTGGTCTGACTTTCCTTATTGGACTATGCACTTGCTTTTGTAGTTTTTAGCAGAACTAGCAAATCAGAGTGAAAAGTTAAACAGCAAGATAGTTTGTGAAGGGCACCTCAGAACCCCAGGAGAAATTACCAGGTGACCTGGTTAGAGATTTGGATTAGAAAATGACTTCCTGATAAATTTCAGTATGTCCCCATTCTCAGAGATCTCCATTTCATGCTGCCAGCACTAACCTCAAATCCCTAAAACTTGAGAGTTTCTCAGGGAATTTGAAGTGACAGCTCAGTGCTGATTAGAAGTATAAAGACAGGGCAGTTATAGAATGTGATGAATGTCAAAGTTCTTTCACTGAGAGCAGTCAGGGGCAGGGGATGAGAGGAGGGGAAGAGGATTGCCACTTATGGTGGCTTCTTAGGAGAAAAAAAAATGAAGGACTCCTGAAATAACATAAAGAAGAAAGGAATTTGCTTCATACCATAACTTTAAGAATCAATTAACAGAGATCATAGGAGAGACTAAGTACTGAATAAGGAATTTTTAATCTTGTGTGTATGTGTATGTGTGTAGAGAGAAAGAGAGGGAGAGAGAGATAGTGACAGAGAGTGTGACAAAGACCAAGAAACAAAGAGAGATAGAGACAGAGAGAGAAATTGTCTCTTTTGATATTCTGGTGAAAACTGATCAGAATAAAGATTTTAAATAAAAAAGAAAAATACATGGAATGACAAAGGGTACCAGTAATATTAAAGTGTAGTTATCAATTAAAAACAAACAAAACTAGTTCACATAACCCAGCCTCAGAATCCCTGTTGTTTTTTTTTTTAAATAAAAGTATTTTATTATTTCCCCATTAGAATCACTGTTCTTAAATGAGTAATGTCAAATACCCAGTTAATTCAGGAGAATCAAATAAATAATATTGATGTTTTAAATCCATTGGACATTCAAATTACAGGAAAATATAGTCCTCCTTTAAGGAGAAACAATGCTCTATTCTAGTTGGTTTTACCTTTTTGTTGAGAGGGAGGGTGATTAGAAATCCCTCTCTATCCAATCACCACTTATCTCTTCCAAAGTCAAAAGCTTTAACTAAAGTAATGAAGGGATTTAAAATCACTAAGTTGTTTTTGGAAAATGGTTTAGTGACTCTATTTTTCTGCTCTTTTCTAAACATTTGGCAGATTGTGGACAACCTGAATGGAGTGTCAGCAAGGTTTAAGTAATTTTTGCTTTGCTTTGCTTTGTTTTGTTTTCTAGCAAGAACTTAAGTACTAAATTTTATCCTTCTTTCTCTTTATGGTTCATTGGTCTATTTTAAAAAATCCAGCAGAGTGGACAAAACATACTCTGATGCCTGATTGTGGTGAAGTGATCTTGGGTTCCTTGAAAACTATATAGATGGAGGTAGTTGGGGGACAGGTTCTTGTAGCTTCTACCACATTTGAAATTTTTCAATTGTAAACTGAGAAATGTAACTACTTTGACAAAGAAACAAAGTCTCTTGAAGCCAAGGATGAGCTGGAGCCAGCTCCAATGAGCTGGTGAAAGATAATTGTTAAATTTTCAGATTGAACATTTTCATCTTAAAAATCAACAGTTGGGGGCAGCTAGGTGATATAGCGGATAAAGCAACAACCCAGGATTCAGGAGGACCTGAGTTCAAATCCAGCCTCAGACACTTGACCCTTACTAGTCATGTGACCCTGAGCAAGTCACTTAACCCTCATTTCCCCACCCCAAAAAATCAGCAATTGTTACAAATCATGGCTCAATTTATTATTTTTTTTGGACTTAAGAAAATATTGAAGATTCAAATTAAATTGTGAAGTATCTCATAGGCCCATTTTTTCCGAATTGTTAAACATTTACCAACATAACCCTGATTACCATTCATACTAATGTGGTGGACAGAATGATAGGTGTTATCAACCAAGTAAAGGGGAGAGGATGTGACTCATTCTCTGCTTTCCTCTGTAATATGATAGCTGATGACAGATAATTTGTAATTTTAGCTTCAAGGCTTCCTATCTTTTATTAAACACCTATATGCCAGGCACTGGAGGTTCAAAGAAAAATGTGAAATAGTCCCTTCCCCTGAAGAACTTGAAATGTATCTGGAAACTGCACACATACATACATACATACATAAATATGTAGAATAGATAAGAGGTGTTTTTTTTTTTTTCCTGTGGAGCAGGCCAAGGGGAAGGACTAGGAGGGGGAAGAACTATAGAAAGTCTTCATATGGAAGTTTGCTTGAACTGAGCCCTGAAGCAAACTAAGGCTTCTCAGAGATAGACTTTTATACGGAGATGGAATGTCATGTATGAGGAACCATAAGAAGGACATATTGTATGGGTAATAATGCTCATGAAGTAAAATGGTGGCCATAAGCAAATTAGGAGAGCAAGAAATAGTTAACCTGTCAGATCTATAGAGAAGAGAAGAATTTATGACCAAGAAAGAGATAGAACATGACAAGATGAGATGTAAAATGGATAACCGTAATTACATTACATCAAAACATTTTTGCACAAGCCAATGCAACCAAGATTAGAAGGAAATCAGAAATCTGGGAAACATTTTTTAGCAAGTATATCTTACAAATGCCTTATTTCTCAAATATATGGAAAATGGAGTCTAATTTATATCAATATGTCATTCCCCAAATGATAAATGGTCAAAAGATATGAACAATGTTTAATGAAGAAATCAAATCTATTGTCTTATGAAAAAATGCTCTATATCACTATTGATTAGAGAAATACACATTAAAACAATTTGGAGGTACCAGCTCACACCTATCAGATTGACTAAAATGACAGAAAAGGAATATAATAAATACATGTTGGAGAGGATAGGGAAAAATTGAGAAACTAATGCACTATTGGCATAGTTCTGAACTAATCCAACCATTCTAGAGAACAATTTGAAACTAAGCCCAAATGGTAATCAAAGTGTGCATACACTTTGATCTAGAAATACCATTAATAGAGATATATCACAAAGAGATCAAGACAGGGAAAAGGACCTACTTGTACAAAGTATTTATGGTAGCTTTTTCTGTGCTGGCAAAAAATTGTAAAATGAGAAGATGCCCATCAATTGTGAATGGCTAGACAAGTTGTGACATATGAAGGTAATAGAGTGCTATTGTGCTATAAGAAATGATAAGCAGGTGAATTTCAAACAAACCCTGGAAAGACTTCTATGACCTGTTGCAAAATAAAGTAGAGTAGAACAAGGAATACAGTCAACTCTGTATGGCAACGTTGTGAGGAGATCAACTATGAATGACTTAGCTCTTCTCAGGAATACAATGATCTGAGAAAATTCAAAAGAAAGAATCATAGAAAATCCTATCTATATCCAGAGAAAGAACTGGTGCAATTTGAATGCAGATGGAAGAATCCTATTTTCATCCTTTTTTTTTTAAATTTGGTCTTTTTCTTCTTTCACAATATGACTAATATGAAATTATATTTATATTTATATGATTATATATGTGTATATATACAAGCTTTATCAAATTGCCTACCATTTTAGGTATGGAGGAGGTGAAGAAGGAACAGAGAAAATTTGGAACTGAATTTTTAAAAATATATTTAATATTGTCTTTACACATAATTGGGAAAAAAAACCAAAATACTATATAAAAAGAAAAAAATAGTGCACATGAAGTCAATCATTCAGCAAGCATTTGTAGAAAGTAAGAATTTAGCTGGATTTGGAGAAAGCCTGGGAGGCCAGAAGATGGAATTGAGGAAGGACATAATTCCAGTTATGAAGGACAGTCAGTGAAAATTCCCAGAGTCAGAAAATGAAGTGTCTTGTCTGATAAAGAGCAAGGAGGTTGGTGTTATTGGATTTCAAAGTATAGGGGGGAGTGGGAGAGGAGTAGTATAAGAAAAGTCTATAGGTAAGAGTAGATCAGGATATGAAGGTCTTTGAGTACCATATTTTGCATTGTTCAGTCATTTAGTCATCTATCTTTTATCCTGAAATTACAGGAAATTACTGGAGCTTGATGGGTGAAAGAAGGGATGCAGTGCTATTGGCTATATGGACTAGGAATTCCCCCTTTAAAATCCTCACTACATCCCAAAGAACTTCCAAGTATCAGAAATACTTGCTGCTTCCTCTAAACCTGCATCCTTACCTGCAACATGTATCGGACTGGCTAAAAACAACCACAGTTTCCTGTCTAGAAAGAGGGCTAATGCCCAGGAAGGATTTGGATCTCTTTTCACTTGACAAAATCAAACACCCTTCTTCCCAAACTTACTTGCAAACATATGAGAGTGTATAAACATTACATAACTTCCATGGAGGCAGTATTCATAAAACAACCTTGCTAGTTAAAAAAAAGCCACTTTGACTAGAAATAGTAGGCAACAATTTATAGTTTTGCATTTGGACATTGATTTATGTTTTTTGTTTTTTTTTGCCTCCTTGTTTGTTGTCCCCAGCAGGTACCTCCAAGAACTGCTCCTACTCCTTTCACTCGTCTATACCTTAGGCATTTATCATCTTGTTTTTTTCTCTCTCTCTTTCTTTCTTTCTTCCTTTCTTTCCCATTCTCTCCCTCCCCTTACTTCTTTTTTAATAGTCTGAGAACAGTGAACAAATGGAGACTTGAACCCACTTGGACCCCAACTCTACTGTACTTAACCCCCTTCCACTTTTTTTCTTTCCATAATGATTCTAGAAAATTATATCCAGATTCATAGCTAGGTATGTCCTTTGGTATTAGAAGTAATGTAGTCTGGGGAAACTAGGTGGTGCAGTGGATAGAGTGCCGGCCCTGGAGTCAGGAGTACCTAAGTTCAAATCCAGCCGCAGACACTTAACATTTACTAGCTGTGTGACCCTCAGCAAGTCACTTAACCCCAATTGCCTCACTAAAAAAAGAAGAAGTAATGCAGTCCAATTGATTTTATAAGCATAAAAATATGCTTGATATTTCTAGTCCTCTTAATAGACATTATGTTATTAGTAAGTAGAAGCTTGTCAAACTAAGATCCATCCCTCCTTTCTCCCACCCCTACCAGTCACCCATGTACTTAGTTAATTCAATGAATACTAGTTTGTCAAGTTTGCTATGTTCATTATGGAGCTAAGAATTTCCTTTTAGTCTATATTCTGATGATCCCTATTAAATATCTCTATATATATACCAAAATTGTTATTCTATGAAGTTCAACTTTGCAGCTGTGTTAATATCAAGGCCAAAAGATGCCTAGAGTAGTGGAACTTCAACAATTTTTAAAATGACAGACTGAATACCTGGTGGAAGTTGAGGGGTGGGGTGGTGGTTCTTTTTTCACCATTACAATAAGATAACGGCATGATAGACAGATTGTGGTATGCAAATATAAAAGAGGGTTATTGTGTAAGAAATGATGAATAGGAAAGACTCAGAAAAACTTGGGGACACTTAAATGGATGGATGTTGAATGAAATGAGCAGAATAAGAATAAATTACATAATGACCACAATAATATAAAGGATGATAAGCTCTGTTAGGCTTCTCTGAGAGGCTTCAGGATCTCTGATACAGGAGTAACCAATCACAGCTTTATAAGGACTGATAATGAAGCATGATTCCTGCATCTTGGCAGAGAGGTAATAGATTAAAGGTACAAAATGAGGCACATTTTCAGACATGATCAATGTGTTGATTTGTTTTGCTTGATTATACTTATTTGTTATGAGGAAAGGCTTCTGGGGGACAGGGAGAGTTAGTAGGTAGTTATAACTTCCAAGTCAAAAGAAAAAGAACATCTATGAAAGCATTTAAATATATAGATTAAAAACAATAAGAAATTCACAGTGGGACACAAATAGCAGGATAATTCTGTTACTGTCTTTTAAAATTAAATATATACTTTAAAGCTTGTTTAATAGAAGTTCATAGCTCTATAGACCATCTATTTGTTTTTAATTCTTTGTTTAAGGAAATATTGTTATTTGTTGTTATTTGTTAATTTTATAATGAATTAAAAAACCACCAGGAGAATGAATTTAGACAAAACAACACATGCCCTATAAGTGGTACATGAATTGTGATCAGAGTCTCCAGAAGAAGTCCCTATCTGAAAAAGAAAAGAGAAGCAGCTAGGTAGCACAGTAGATAGAGCACCAGCCCTGGAGTCAGGAGTACCTGAGCTCAAATCTGGCCTCAGACATTTGACATTTACTAGCTGTGTGACCTGGGCAAATCACTTAACTCCAATTGCCTCACCAAAAACAAAAACAAAAAACAAAAAAAAAGAAAAGAAAAATACAGATGTTTTGAAAGGATATGGCAAATACAGGTTCTATATACTGTATATAAAATCAAGAATAATACTCATGCCCATTTTTTAAGGATTTTTGTGCATCACTAGCCTCAGGAATAAATACAAGATCCATGGGGGAAGAAGCTGTTATCTTCAAGGCAGATTTTTGTCTGCCTCTGTAGAACATTTGTTAAACATGTATGATTTTTTTTTCCTGAAGACCAAGAAGAATAAGTCCTAGAATAAAGAAATTTAGACCAACACCGTAGAATCAAAAATGATATGGTTCTCAATACCTATAATCTTCATAGGAAGGAAAGAAAAGCTGATGCTGTGGCAATGACAAATTAATAATAGTAGCATTTCTATTCCAACATGCTAATCAAACCTGGCCTCTCACCTATGGCTCCAAGCAGCTGTATCATACACATCAGACACAGCCTGGTTAAAACCATTTTAGAAGATGAGCTGAACCAGTTTGTGGGTAACCAACAGTCCTCAAATCCATGGATGAATTAGGAGGATGTCTACCCCAATGGCCATGAGGGTAGCTGAAGCACTGAGAGCTTGGTCAGATATCAAAAACTCCAGGGTCATCCACTGTATCTCAGGCCACCACCAGTCTTGCCTTTTGTCTGGCCACTAGACTTGGATCACTCTGGAAGAGTGAGTGCAAAAACTTTGTGCATATTTGCCTTACTTAAATCCAATTCACACTAAAGTCAAGGCATAATATCACGCATGCTGTCATTGATTGTCTTTGAAAACATAGGAAGAACAAGAACAGTAGGTAGGCAGAAAAGCAGAAAAGGTAACACTGCCTAGTGTGATTTCTAAACTACCCTAAAGTTATTTTACCTTGTTTCCCACTCTAAATCCTCCCCCACTTGTTTGTTGATGGTTAATTGTGTGTGTGTGTGTGTGTTTTATGTGTGGGAATGAAAGTAGGGGGAATTTCTTTACATTCCTCTAAGTCAACTCTACTTTGGTCAGTGATTACGCTTTAAAATATTTACAGTGATTTACACTTTAATATGAATGAATTCCAAAGTACTTTCTTTAGAGTAGATTTCTACAGAAGTTTGTTCATACTGAGTGCCTATGGGGAGGGAAGAGGGTAAAGAAGATAGAACAAACAGAGTCTGGGAACACCAGAAATAAAACTTTATCTACTTGGAAAGACTTATATGAACTAATGCAAAATGAGGTAAGCAGAAAGAGTAGAATATTGTGCATAGTAACAACAGTAATGTTCAATGATTATTTGTGAATAACTTTTATTCTCAGCAATAAAGTGATCAAAGACAATTCCAAAGTACTCATAATAAAAATGCTGTCAATCTACAAAGAAAAAAATTGATAAAGTCTGAAATCAGATCAAAGCATCCTTTTTTTTAAAAAAATTTCCCTTTGTTTTGGTCTGCATTTTCTTTCACAATATGACTAATATGGAAATATGGTTTACATGACTGCACATGTATAACCTATAACAAGTTGCTTCCCTTCTCAATGAGGACAGAGGGTATTGAAGGAGGGAAAGAATTTGGAATTCATTTTTTTTAAAAAAATGAATATTTTACATGGAATTGGAAAAATAAAGTATTTTTTTAAATCATTGAGGGGCAGCTAGGTGGTACAGTGGATAGAGTACTGGCCCTGGCTTCAGAAGGACCTGAGTTCAAATCCGGCCTCAGACACTTGACACTTACTAGCTGTGTGACCCTGGGCATGTCACTTAACCCCAATTGCCTCCCCCCAAAAAAACCATTGAGGCTCAGATTTGGAATCTCAGAGTTCTTTTAATGTGACCTACAACTAAGCAAGAGTAATGGTTGAAAAATGTTCAAACACTATTAACTTGAAAGTGATTTTTTTTGGTCTGGATTGGCATTTACACACATATGCACTTTATCTTCTTTCTTAAATTCCATCATTTCAAATGGAATGTTCAAACTCATCTATCCAGATATCTTACTATCCCTTCTGCCACCATACTACTTATATTCATTCTTTTTGTTCTCTGGGCACAATAATTAAATTAAGGAATTTAAGTTGACTTCACTAGAATGAACTTACCCTCCCCCTATGACTCCCCCACCCTATCAGCCCCAGACTACAATTCTTTTTCCTAGCGTCACTCTACTATGCGTTGTCTCTCTAACAGAATATAAGCTCCTTTGGGGGCAAATACTGACTCACTTTTTAAGTTTATATCTTCATTTTATCACAGAGCCTGGACCATAGTAAATGCTTAATATATTTCGTTCCATTATTTTATTCATCCATTCTACAAATAAGTGGTTTTTAAAAATTGTCTTTGTAGTACATTGTTATATACTCAGGCTATGGTAGGTAAGAGTGTTTCCCCAATTAAAAGTTGAAATTGCATTTTAACATTTTATAATATAAACTTGTCAATCTTTCTTAGCTGTCTGCCCTTGGAAGGGTTCCAAAATGTTTCAACTTTATACAAAATTATTCTATTTACAGAGCATTCTCCTAGTGTTTATATCTAGATTCTTTGGGGTTGAAGTTGTAAAGGAAAATTTGAGCTGTGGCATTGTTCATTATATTTATTTTCTGGATAAATAGGATTTCATGATGTAGATTAGTAGATTTTTATGAAGAAATATTTTAAATAGATGGCCTTCACAGGCATTGCCTCTAACAAAATAAAAAATAATAATAATAAAACTAAACATTTAAAAGTTATATCATAAAATCGATGTTTTTTAAGATGGAGAATTTTCAATAAGAATTATATTGCAAACTATTTAAACCATTTATTTTATGCCTCACACTTTTTAAGGTGGTGTACTGATTTCTCTGCAGAAAATGTAGCAGAATCATCAAACATGTATAAGCATCATTAAGATAAGATGGAAAAGATAAAGTATATCTAGACCATTAACACTGATTTTCTCAGCTAGGGAATGAGCACACACATGGAATGTATGTGTATGTATGTGCATATGCATGCATGAAATGTATAAGGGATAGACCATATATATCAAATATATGAGGTGCATGTGTTTGTATACATGCTTATCATACATATGTACATACATATTCTATACATGCATGCACATGCACTTATGTACATATACACATGTAATATACATATATGAATGTGTATATTCTCAGTCACAAAATCTTCTATCTTATACGAAACCACACAGATGACTAGTCCATTTTTCATCTATTGTTGTTTACCCTACTGATGAGTAATTATATAGGAACATTTGTCATTTCTGTCATCATGACAAATTGAGAGCTACCACCACAAAGTGTCTGAGGATGCACCATCTACTATTTGCAGTGACACTTTAGTGGGGTATAAAAATATTTTCATACTTTGGCCCATGGGATAAGGACCAGTGCCTAACTTTGATGAGGGCTCCTGCTATATGTAAAAATATCCCTACCTTTGTGTACCACAATCACTATAACAAGTTGACAAAGGTTGAAATGATGATGAACGAATAAGATTTGTTTATGCAGTGGTTCTCCATTTCTTCAGTTAAGGTGAAATTATGGATCATTTATGCAAGTAAAAAGAGTGACATGATGAAAAAATTAGACTCAAATGTCAAGCAGTTTTTCAGCTACACTACGTCAAAAAAGGCACATATGAGTGAGCAACACAAGGTTTAGAAGTGAGAATTGGGGTTCAACTTCTATTTCTGCCATTTAATAGCTGTGTGATCTTGGGCGATTTAATTCCCATCTCTGGGTCTCAGTTTCTTTTTTCTAAAATACTCCCCCTTTTCCACTTTTAAGATCATTAAACCATGACAAAGATTACTCCCAGGACCTCTATTACTTTAACTCCTTCTATTACCCCTGTTTATATCACAAATGTTAGCATAAACTTATCTTTGCATGAGAATGTAAATAGTTCATTCTTTTTTTACCTTCAGCTTTTAAAAAATCTATTTACTTCTCTTTTTCTATTTCTAAGGTTTTATCCAGTGACAGTCACTTCATCAGAAAATCTTGGAGGTCCTCTGTTTCACTAAAGGTTTATTTTTCCCCTTGCTTATAAAGTTATTGTTGGGTGTAAGCCTATATCATTGGCTTCACAGAATATTATATCCCCTTCTTTTAGCTCAGTTCTAGTAGTAGTTGCTAATTCACATATGATCTTGACAGTTCCTTGGAACTTAAACTTTTTTTTTTTAAAGCAAATTTAAGCACTATTTATCTTTGGCTGAGAATCTTTGGATTTTGGTTATGTTCCAAGAGTTTTCATTTTAAGGATTTTTTTATGAGGTGAGTAGTAGTTACTTTCTCTTTTCATTTTAACCACTAGTCATAAAAGATAGAGGAAATTTTCTTTTATGAATTAAAATTCCTTAAACACAATTTCCAAGCTCTTTTTGTAGGTCAAGGTTTTCATCTAATCAAACAATTCTCATATTCTCATTCTCTTTCTCTTTCTCTCTCTCTCTCTCTGGTTTTCTGTGGGTAATTTTTAAAATTTGAGATACCTTATTTTATTTTTTCAGTGTTTTAATATTTATTATCTCTTGGAAGCATTACTTTCTATTTGCTTTTAAGGAAGTCTGTTGCTTGGAGAATGTTTTATACATCAATACCTCATGTCAAAGTGTTAACTCCCAAAAGCATAACTTCATAACTTTACTTTCTATTATAATTCATTTGTCCATATCTCATTTAAATTATAATAAAGTTTTAAACTTATTTTTAAATTTGTGCATCATTTTTTCTAGTAATTGAATTGATTTTATTTGAGATCAAATATTTTATTTTGCTTCCCGGCTCCTTTTTTTTTTTTTTTTGATTGGGGAGAGGGAAAAAAACACAGAAATAAAATAAATGCAACAAATAGAAAACAAATTATAAAACATTAACCTAGAGGGTGGGCCTTTAACATCGTGTATATATTCTGGCATAACTTGAAGGACCATAGTTATTGAGATATCATTTGCCTTCTTTAAAAAGGCACCAAAGGAAATGGTCCCTAAGGTAGATAATTACCTGCAAATTATATATATATATATATATAATATATATATATATATTATATAAAATCAAAATGTTCTTTGTCACACAACACCTATATAATGTAGGGAGATTGGAGTCTGTCATATCTAAGCCTTGCTTGCTCTTCTCTCCACCCTGATATGTAGAAACTAACTACCTTGGGAGGCAAGTTTGCAAAGCATATTCATAAGAGATTTCAAGATCAGAATCAAATTAAGTCAATAATAATTTATTTTATTTTATGGCAGGTATTGTGCTAAATTCTAAGATACAAAGTAATGCAAAAACAAGAATCCTTGCCCTCAAGGAACTCACAATCTAATGGAGGGAGAGAACATCCAAACAACTATTGGGGGAAATTGCAAACTGGATTGGGATGCTACCTCACCCAAAGACTTGGAGGATCATCATAAATCTAGTAAAATAAAAAGGCTTATTAGGAGACAGGAATATATGGCTGGGAGACAGAGTCACTATGGAAAAACAGTCTCCTTGAGTAAGAGAAGACCTAGTCTTTTGTATGTTTACAAAATAAAGAGGAGAAAATTACAAAGAAAGAAAAAAATGCAAAAACTGAAAAGGGAAAGATAACTGGGAGGAGATCTTTGAATAATGGGTAATCATTGGTACATACAACATCCATACATATGCTGCATATCATCTTGAAGCCCTTGGTATTGCTTATCAGCATACTAGGGTTGTGCTTGGCAGCACCCATTCTTGAGGTAGGAAGCAGAGCTGCTTTTCACTTGAGAAAGTTTAAATATTCCTTTGGGGTTGAGATCCTTAGGTTTCTGGGGGTACAACTACATTCCTTCAACACAACTATTTAGAAACAACATATATACAAGACAAATTAGAATTATTTTAAGGGAGAAGGCAGAGGGTAACTAGGTGGCACAGTACATAATACACCATCCCTGGATTAAGAAGAACCTGAGTTCAAATCTAGCCTCAGACACTTACTAGCTGTGTGACCCCGGGAAAATCACTTAACCCTCTTTGCACCCCACCCTCCCTGAGGAGAGGGAGGGAGCAAAGGAGGGGGGGAGAGAGAGAGAGAGAGAGAGAGAGAGAGAGAGAGAGAGAGAGAGAGAGAGAAGGCAATACACCCATCATCAAGACGGTTGAGTAAAAATTTCTTTCAGAAAGTGGTATTCTATCTTAGATTTGAAAAGAGTTAGAGAAGCCAGGAGGTAGAGATGAGGAGGGAGAGAATTCCAGGCATAGGGACAGCTAGTGACAAATTTGCTAAATTGGGATATGGGGGGCAGAGCCAAGATGGCAGAGAAAAGACACTAAATGCACAGAGCACCTGATACGATTACCCTGAAAACAGCAATAAACAACCCCTGGAGCAGAAAAATCCACAAAAAAACAGGCTGAGATTATTTTCCAGTCAAAAACAGATTAAAGGGGGCCATGCTGGGATGCAAGAAGAGTTCAATCCAACGATCACACCAACAGAGACACCAGGCATGCTGTGCCAGAAAAACTTACCCCTGATGCTCCAAATCAGCGGCAGTACCAGGCTCTTCTGGAACTAAGTTTACAATCAGGTGAGACGGCTGAAGGGCTGACCGGGATGGGGGCAGAATACAGGGATGTCTGTGGGACCTAAAGAAGAACTCGACTATCCCAAATCAGCTGAGAACCAGGAAGAAATCCTGAACAGTGGGAGGCCCAGGTTGGGGAGGTGTGCAGGCTCATCACAGCTAAAACGACAGCACACAAAGATCTGCTGGCTGGGTAATTAGCAAGTTGGCTTTAGGTGATCTTTGGACCAGAGAAAAACCTGCCCTCCCTTAAACCAAAACACCTGAGACCCTCTGAAGCTTGGGAAAGTGTGGCTTGGAGGTAGGGCCCCACTGTAAGAGGGAGTTAAAAGTCAAGATAAAGACAGCAAGATGAGCAAGCAAAGAAAGTTGAGACTATAGAATCTTTCTTTAGAGACAAGGAAGATCAAGATGCAACCCTCAGAAGAGGAACAACACCTCAGGACCCCTAATCCAAAGCTTCCAAGAAAAATATGAATGGGTCTCAGGCCAGGGAAGTTGCTCAAAAGAGACTTTGAATAGAAAATAGGAGTGACATAAGGAAGATTTAGAGAGGTTTAGGAAGAATGAAAGAGAAATGAGAGCAATGTAGGAAAGTCATGAGAAAAAAGTCAACAGCTTGAAAATCCAATGGACAATGGGGATATAAAAAACTCTGAGGAAAATTATTGCCTAAGGATTAGGATTGAACAAATGGATACTAGTGACTTTATGAGAAACCAAGACACAGTAAAGTAAATCCAAATGAATAAAAAATAGAGGGCAATATGAAATATCTCTTGGAAAAATAGCTGACCAGGAAAATAGATACAGGAGAGATAATTTGAAAAGTATTGAATTACCAGAAAACCATGACCAAAATATAAGAGCTTAGATATCATCTTCCAAGAGATTATCAGAGAAAATTGCCCTGATGTTCTAGAAGCAGGGGGTAAAATAGAAATGGAAAGAATCCACAAATCACCTCCTGAAAGAGATCCCAACAGGAAAACCTCAAGGAATATTACAGCCAAATTCCAGAGTTCCCAGGTCAAGGAAAAAATAAAATATTGCAAGCAGCAAAAAAAAAAAAAAAAAAAGAATTAAATACTGTGGAGCTACAATAAGGATAAAATAATATCCAGCAGCATGTACATTAAAGGACCTGAGGGCATAGAATTTGATATTGGTAGAGGGCAAAGGAACTGGGGACTATAGCCAAGAATCACATACCCAGAACAACTGGTATAATCTTTCAGGGAAAAAAAAATGGGACTTCAATGAAAAAAGAGGAACTTTCAGGCATTTGTGATGAAAAGAACCTGAACTGAATAGATAAATTTGACTTTCAAGTCCAGAGAAGTCATAAAAATCTAAAAAGGTAAAAAAAAAATCATGAGGGATAATAAAAGAATAAACTGTTTACATTCTATGTGGGAAGATAATACTTTGAATTCATAAGAACCATTTTCCAGCATTAGGTAGCTGAAAGGAATACACTTAGAGGACACAGGTCTGAACTGAATATCGAAGGGATGATATCTGTTAAAGGATTTTTATTTTTGTTTATCCTTGGTTCTTTGTGCGGGACAAAGCAGGAGTGGGGTGTCTTATGTCCTGCAGCTCGATTGGGGAGTTGGGGCCCCCTGGGTCCAGGACTGGTGCTTTGTCCATGTGAAACCTAGGCTTACCCATGATGACATCTTTAAAATAGGGTTGAGGGGTAGGAGGAATATATAGGGAGAGGGGAAGGGGAGAGGTAGACAGGGGAGAGGTAGCCCACAAGAAGGAAACAAGATAAAAGCTTATGGAGAGGAGGGGAAGAGGGGGAAAGAGTGAGAGAATGAGTGAACCTTACTATCATCAGAATTGGCTCTAAGAGGGAATAACATACATATTCAAGTGGGGATAGGAATATATTTTTTTCCTGAGGAAAATGGGGGGGGAGGGGATAAGTGGGGGAGAGGGGAAGGACGGAAGGGCAGATTAGGGGAGGGAGCACTAAAAAGCAAAACAATTTTGAGGAAGGTGAAAATGTTCTACATAACTGCACATGTATGACTTAAATTGAATTGCTTGATTTCATAGGGAGAGCTTAGGAGGGGGGAAGAGGAAAAATCTAGAACACGGAATTAGCTCAAAGACCTTAACTTCATCAGAGTTTGCTCAAGGAGGGAATCACATACACACCCAATTGGGAGGAGTAATCTATTTAACCCTATAGGAAAGTTGGAAGGGAAGAGGATAAGGGGGGAAGGGGGAAAGAAGGGAGGGCAGAGAGGGAGAGGGGACAGTCAGAAGTAAAACACTTTTGAGGAGTAATAGGGTAAAAGGAGATAAAAATAGAGTAAATATGGGAAGGGAATAGGATGGAGGGAAATAGTTATGATGATTAACTATAATGGCAAATGTATGGTATCTACTCTGCTGGGCTATTGTGAAGAAAATTATTTTAAGTTTAAGGTACTATATGAACGTTATGATGAATAGGATGCTATCAGAAAAACCTGGAAAGTTCTACATGAACTGAAGTAGTGAGAAATGTACTGTATACAAAATAACAGCAATAGTGTAACATGATCTGCTGGGAGTCATGTGGTTATTTTCAGCAAGGCAATGATCCAATATAAATCTGAAACCCTTAGGAAAATTGAAATCCATCTATAGAGAAAGAACTGATGGTATCTGAAAACAGGATTGAAACACATTTTGTTCCCTTGACAATTCTTAATCTGAAGTTTTTGTTTTTACAGGTTTTCTCTACAACGTTAGCTAATGTGGAGATGTTTTCTATGACAATCATGTAAACTTATATTGAATTGCTTGAGTTCTTGGGGTGGGAGGTGTGAAGGGAGGGAGGAAGATAAGTTGGATCTCATAAGTTTTAAAATTGAGGTCCAAATTTTTTTAATGTAGTTTTGTAAAATAAAATTCCAAACATAAAAATTTGAAGATTAAGCTTCTTGTGTGATATGACAATTTATAATAAGAAGAATGGTTAACATTTATACATTGCCTATGACAAACAATATTTACCCGAGAACTGACAGGAACTCCATCTAGTTTCATCCCCAGGCCAATGAATTGCCAGGGCCTCATGAAACATTATAATTCTGACCTTCTGATTATTTTGTAAATCCCCCCCAAGCTCTTCTCGTCCTGAGAGGTCCCAAGGGTGCTGTCATGAGATTTAGCTTATCATACAAAGGAACTCATATAATGAAACTGAGAAATTTACTCTTCCCAAAGGCAATCTTGTCTCTCTATTTTTTGGTACCCCATATAAATCCTTTCCAAATTTATCTTTTTCCCATACCCCAAAACTTGCTATATTGTATCTTCTGCCCCATTAAATACCTGAATTTTTGATATAATGATTATTTTCATTAAATTTCAGGTTGACACCAGGTATTTGTGCTAAGAGATTTAGAAACTATCTCATTTGATCTTCACAACAACCCAATGAGGTAGGGGATATTATTAATCCAACTTTACAATTAAAGAAACTGAGGCAAATAGCAGTTGTAACTAGTCAGAGATTGCATAGTTATTCACTGTCTGAGACTGTATTTGATCTCTGATCTTCAGCACTCCAGGCCTGATGCTCTACCCACTCTACCATTTAGCTGCACTTGGAAAGTCGGCAAGTGCATTGGAACATAGAGTGTAGGAATAGGAATAATGTGTAAGAAACTTAGAAATGTGAAAGATGGGGTCAGGTTATGAAAGTCAAACAGATTTTATATTTGATACTAAAGATAATAAAGAGTCACTAGAATTTACTCAGTAAGGAATCTATTTAGGCAGGCCAAAAATTTATGAATATCACTTTGATAGTTGATTTTGGGAAAGACTAGAATTCAGCAGGGAGACCAATGTGGAGGTTTTTTTAATATTCAAGATGTGAGATGAGGATCTGTAAGAAAGTGATAGCAGTGGTCAATGAGAGAAGGGGATACATATGAGAAATTTCATAAAGGTAGAATGGTTAAGGCTTGGCAACATGTTGGAAATGCGGGAAGAAAGAGAATGGAGAATCAAGAATAATATTGAGGTGGAAAGTATGGGTACCTGGGAAAATGGTGGTATCTTCAATAGAAATAGGAAAGTTCGAAATATGAGAGGGATTTTGGTGAAAAGTAATTACTTTTGTGTCAAGTGTTTTGTAATTATGTTCATAGAGTTCCTGGGTTTCTCTTGGTAAGTACTCTCCCAAATATTTTATATTGTCTATTGTTATTTTAAATGGAATTTTTCTTTCTATCTCTTGTACCTGGATTTTGTTGGCCATGTATAGAAATGCTGATTATTTATGTGGATTTATTTTATATCCTACTACTTTGCTAAAGTTTTTAATTGTTTCAAGTAATTTTTTAGTTGAATCTCTAGGATTCTCTAAGTATAGCATCATATCATCTGCAAAGAGTGATAGTTTTGTTTTCTCCTTGCCCATTCTAATTCCTTTATTTCCTCTTTCTTCTCTGATTGCTAAAGCTAACATTTCTAGTACAATATTAAATAATAGAGGGTGATAATGGATATCCCTGTTTCACCCCTGATCTTATTGGGAAGGCCTCTAAATTTGTTCCATTGTGTATGTTTGCTGATGGTTTTAGGTAGATAGTGCTTATTATTTTAAGGAAAGCACCACCTATTCCTATGCTCTCTTGTGTTTTTATTGGGAATGGGTTTTGTATTTTGTAGTTTCAGTGTCCATTTAGAGGCTTGAATTAATGTTATTTTTGAGGTTACCAAGGGAAAGGAAAGCTCAGGCAACTTACTGACTTCTCTCTGCCATCTTGGCTCCTCCTCAACAGACAGTTTTCTGATGAAGAAATCAAAGCTATATATTGCCATATGTAAAAATGCTCTAAATCACTATAGGTTAGAGAAATGCAAATTAAAACAACCCTGAGGTACCACCTGACACCTATGATATTGGCTAATATAAGAAAAAAACAACATAATAAATGTTGGAGAAGTTGTGGAAAAATTGGAACACTAATGCATTGTTGGTGGGGCTACAAACTGATCTAACCATTCTGGAGAGCAGTTTGGAACTATGCCCAAAGGGCTATAAAGTTATGCATACCCCTTGACCCAGCAATACCACTATTAGGTCTTTTTCCCAAAGAGATGATAAAAAAGGGAAAAGGAGCCACATGTATAAAAATATTTATAGCTGCTCTTTTTGTGGTGGCAAGGAATTAGAAATTGAGGGAATGCCCATCAATTGGAGAATGGCTGAACAAGTGGTGGTATAGAATGTAAGTATTGTGCTGTAAGAAATGATGAGCAAGTGAAGTTCAGAGAAACCTGGAAGGATTTGCATGAACTGATCTGAGTGAGATAAATAGAACCAGGAGAACATTGTCCCAGTAACAACAACATTATGAGTTGATCAGTTGTGATTGACTTGATTTTTCTCATCAATACAGTGGTCTAAGACAGTTCCAAAGGGACTCTTCTGGAAAATTATCAACAATATCTAGAAAAACAAAAGAACTATGGAATCTAGGTGGAGATTGAACCGTACATTTCTATTGTTTTTGTCATCGATTTTTTTCTTGTTGAGGTTTTTCCTTTTCACTCTGATTCTTCATTCATAACAGACTGATGCAGAAATTTATTTAACATGATTGTAATATATAACCTATATCAGATTACTTTGCTATCTTGGGGAGGGGGAAGAAGGAAAGGGAGAGAAAAATTTGAAACTAGAAATCTTATAAAAACAAATGTTGAAAACTATCTCTAAATGTACCTGGAAGACAATAAAATATTTATATGGAGAAAAAAAGAAAAGTAATTAGTTGAGTTTTGGACATACATTAGTATTTCTTTTGGATAACCAGTTCAAGATATCCAATAGGCAATTGAAACTGGAGATTAGATGAGAGTTTAAAGTTATACAAATAGATCTGAGAATCATCTGCATAAAGATGATAATTGAATCTCTGGGAATTGATGAACTCACCAAGCAAAATTTTATAGATGGAGAAGAGGGCCCAGGAAGAAGACTTTGGGGACACCAACTCTAAATGTGTGAGATCTAGATTAAGATCCATGAAGAAGATTAAAACAGGCTTGTTACATAGGTAGAAGAACCAGGAGAAAACAATGTCACAAAACCCTAGAGAGAATATGGAAATATATTTTACAGGATAATACAAATTTTTTGTTATTCATTTTTGAAGATGACCAATGTCATCATGAGTGATATATTGATTTGCCCTTGAATTGGATTTAAGAGAGGCTGAGTTGCACAAAGTCATCAACCTTCACTCTCTCTTCCAGAATCATTGAACCGTAGCTAAAACATCTTTTAAGAAGGCAATAGCCCAAACATGAAGCAGGATGACCCTTGGTGTCTTCAATGTCTGACCTACCTCGAAACTCTTTACAGCACCTGGTGCTGTAAACACAAAGGTGTATGTGGCTATGTGACAAATTGTTCTCAACCACTCCTATCCACTCGGGAAAGTCTACACATGTTTAAGATAGACACCACACTAACCTCAACAACAAGTCTGAGGGCCTATTGAATCACCTCAACATGGGTCTAGCCCATCTGCTAAGCTGGTTTATTCAGGTGCGCTACTTCACACGCTCTCAACTTCTTGGAGCCACAGGTGAGATTTGGTGAATCAGGTAGAAATATGAAAGGTGAATAAGCAGCCCAGAAAAGGGCTCATAAAGCCCTCATTCTAGAAGTGTTAGACCTCCTGTACACCATAGATGCCTCAACTGACTGAGCATTCAAGACCTATGTCAAATTGCTTTCAATGGGGAGGGGAAGGCAGTGAGAGAGAGAACGAATTTGTAACTCAAAAGATTGAAAACCAAATGTTATTTTTTAATTAATTAGAAAAAAAATAAGATATTTGGAAAAAAATAACCTAGAGAGGAGGGAGTATCCAGAAGACAGAGATCAACAATGTCAAAGAAACCTACTATAGAAAGCTTGTCTCAAGGAATTTAGATATGAAAGATAGACAACATATAGGATTATAGCTATCAGGGAAGGATGGATATATAGAGGGTTTTTTAAAGATGGGGCAGACTCAAGCCTGTTTATCTATTAATAGACAAGGAGAGATTAAAGATAATGAGAGTGGGGATGAGAAAGGGGACAGTTTATTTACAAATATAAGATGGAATAAGATCACTTATGCATGTAAAAGAGTTAGGCTTTCTAAAAGGGCCAACTCTTCATGTGAGAATGGGATAAAAGGAAAAAAGAATTAGAAGACATTTGAGTGATATGGGGATGAGGAGAAGGGAAGAAGAGGGAGATCTCAGTGAATGCCCTCAATATTTTTCTTTTCTTTTCTTTCTATTTTTTTTTGGTAGGGCAATGGGGGTCAAGTGACTATCCCAGGGTCACACAGCTAGTAAGTGTCAAGTGTCTGAGGTCAGATTTGAACTCAGGACTCAGGTCCTCCTGAATCCAGGGCTAGTGCTTTCCTCACTATGCTATCTAGCTGCCCTCTCCCCAATATTTTTGACTGAAATATGAAGAAAATTACTCTGGTGAGATGGTAGTAGGAGGAGTCATGAGGAGATTCATGAAGGATAAAGAGGTTTGGAGTTAGGATACCTGATTTATGTTTCAAGGTGACAGGACAACAAATATAGAATTTAAAGCAAAATTATGATAATCTAGTTTAATCCCATTTTCTAGACTAGGAGACTGAGGCACAGACATGTTGAATGACTTGCTCAAGGGCAAAAAGTAATAGATTTCAAGACTGTTAACTACAAATCCAAGAGGGCATGCGCTACTCGGTATTGACCAATTGATTGAATCACCTTAGCAAAATCACTTAGTATGCTTATGTGCTAGTTTTGGCAACCATAAAATAAAGATGATTATACTTACATCCAATGAATATATATACACATATATGCATATACATTTATATGTACACATATATGTTAATATATACATACATATATGTATTAGATATAATCATTAGATATAAAGTCTTTTCATATATATGCAAGTGCTTTACAAAATCAAATAATATTACACCAAATTTATTATTATTTCAGCTTTATTTATCTTTAAACCACTAACTCATGCTAACTTATGTTTATCTTTCTAACATTTCTCTATGACCAAAGAAAATTCATATCAGTTTAATAAAGAAATCTCTTCACCAATTAAGTCACAAGCTGATGCCTAATAATGAAGATATGAATCTAGATTTTCATTGGCTATGTCAATGGAGCATGAATTTAAACACATACAGTCAAGCTGAAAAGACTTTAAGCATAGGTCCTGCAATCTATTTGAAGCCTGTTACCCCAAGTGACAAAATGAAGATAGATTCAATAAGATAGATAAAATGGATTAATGGAATAAATTAGATAAAGCAGACTAGACTAGTCATATGCATAGCTAGCTAGCTAAATAGATAAGAGACTGAGATTGAGACAAAGAGAAAGAGACAGAAACTGAGAAAGAGAGAGACAGAGAGACAAAGAAAATTTATTAAGGGTTTACTATGTTACTACATGTCAGACACTGTACGCAGCACTGGAAATACAAATAACAATCAAACAAGGTATACTCTACTCACAAGGAGCTTAAATTCAAAAGGAATAAGACAAAACATAAAATGAAATTGTAAAATGGACTGTGAGGTTACCTGGGCAGGGGTAAAGCTGCTGTCAAGGAAATCTCTAGAGAGAGTCGCATCAGAACTAAAAAGAACATGGGTAGGAGCCCTCCTCAAATGGTGGGACACATAATGTAGGAATGATTGTCATTTGTTGGCTTAGGAGAGAAGCCCTCAAGACAGTTGCATTTCAAGGTGGGAATACTATATATAAAAAGGAGGAGAGACAAAAGGAATGAGAATAACTTGTGTGATTCATGAAAAGGTAGTCTGGGTTAGGGATTAATCAATTAAGGGTGTCTCATAATTAGAGAGGTAGTTAGCGAACCGGTAACATTTTTTTTTTAACATACATAGAGTTATGATTATAGTGGTGAAGGCAATATGAAACTTTGATGATTCATTCAGTTACCATAGCAAGATCTAGTTATCCTGCTGGAGTGACGGCCTCATACTACAAGTGGTACAACAAAATGGAAATAAAATTATCTGGATTCTAGACCAATAAATTAAGAAAATAATAAGCATTTATTTCAAGGAACTGTACTAGGCACTAGATTTCAGTGTAAATTCTTTAGCATTATAGGATTATTGTATAAAACTTTAAGAAGCTTCCTTTAAAAAATTGTTATAAAGGATGATGACTTTTGGGTCAATTTTATTCTGTAAATTTTATATATCGATTAATTTTAAGTGAATATGAGATCATAAGCAATTCGTATACACATTATACAATAGAGCTCAGCTTAATCAGTGATTTGTGCCAGCCTGCTCTACCAGAACATAGCCAATACAATGAATTCAACCCAAATGACTGTTTCCTATCTTGACATAGTTATTTACCAAGCGCGAGTATCAAAAGATTCATATGTTTTCCCAATTTATTCTCATAGTGAAAAACCTGTCAGTGATATAAAATAAATGGTACAATTAAAAACATGGAAGATGGTATTGCGTGGAATAAGGAGTTGTCAAAAATCCTTAGAAATAGAATTTGGGCAGAGATAGAAATTACTTTCTTGACTAAATGAGAGAAAGATGGATAATTGAAAACCAGAGATTAAAAAATATAATAAACCATGTTTCTAACCATATACCACCAGTTTATTATTATTTAAAAATAAAAATAACTAATAAGTAACATAATAGAATTCCCCAGATCCTTTAGCCACCGTGTACTATGTGTTATGGAGAATATTTAACTAAAGAGTCATGAAATGATGGACAGAGTAGGGAGAAAATGAAGAAACTATCAGTCCTTTATTTTCTGGAATATTCTACACTTTGTGAACATTTCTATTGAGGGGTAAATCAAGGCATTAGTCTCTTGTCATTCCTAGGTCAACCAATACCTTCACTTTACCCGTCCAGACTACTCTGTGAACTCTATCTAGTTCAGAGCAGAGGATCTTACATAGTCCATAAATTAGGAAACTTTTGTTGGTGTTGTCATTGTTGTTGCTTAGTCATTTTCAGTGTTGTCTGACTCTTTGTGACCCCATTTTGGGGTTTTCTTGGCAAAGACAGCAGTGCTTTGACATTAGTTCTCCAGCTCATTTTATAAATGAGGAAACTGAGGTAAACAGGGTTAAGTGCCTTTCCCAGGGTCACACAGCTATTAAGTGTCTGAAGATATATTTGAAATAATGCTTTCCTGACTCCAGGGCCAGTACTCTTTCCACTATACCACCTAGTTGCAGGACCCCTCAAAAAAATAAAAGACAAATGAGAAAACTAGCTCTTACATAATCAATCAGACTATCAATCAGAATTCATTGAGTACTTAATAAGTGAAAAATAAAGACTTTTAAAAATAGACTATGAGAGTGATAAAAAGTATAACAGATGGGGTTTGGCCTCTTTAAACTTATGGTCCATTTGGAGAGATAAAGCATGAACATAGGAAAGGATGAGTACTGTATCACACTCTGGAAGATTAAGAAAAATGAGAGAGAATCGGTGCTAAAGGAAGAGAAAAACACTATGGAAGTGAAGGAAGTGAGTGCAGAAAATAAGAAAGGGAAAATGCAAGAAAGGGGTAACTAGGTACTAGCAATACAAAGACAGAAAATCTTGAAGGCCTCATGAAGCTTGTCAGCAGAAGCACTAAATAAAAATGACTTTGAAGGCCTTTCTTGCTTGCGATGTATAGTAAGGGATGCTAAAAATGCATAGTTGGAATGAAACAAGGGAATGACAAGGAATGGGAGAAAGATGTTTATATAGGGATAGTGACAAAGAAAGTTGAAAAATACCTCTCTGCTCTAGGCTTGACAGTCTGGCTAGTTAACAAGTTCAATGTTATATTGCCTTCTACTTTCAAATCCCTTACCTTTAGCCCTATCACAATTCAAGCCTTTCCAAGATCCAACCCTTGGTTACTCCCATCACTCACCTCTTCCACTGTTACTCACATATTGTTTATTCTGCTGATTGGATTCACTACAAATTATGTTATCTAATATCAAATCTATAGATGAAAGGAAGCCCCAGAATCACCAAGAAGAATGGAAGGGGAAACAACTTATAAGACAGAGGAACAGACCCAATGCAGAGCTCTGCAAATAGTAATTAAGAAACCTGAAGGGTAGCAAGGAATGGAACTTCAATAAATAACTGTGAGTGACAGAGCAATGTAATTCCCAGATTCAGGAAATAAAGAACCATAACTATAAAATGGGCATGAGAATATTTGTTTTCACCTACCTCACAGCATGATTGAGGATAAACTCAATTGACACATTTCCAAAAAGTCTTTCTTGGTTCCCCTTAATAAAAATAACTTCACCCTCCTCAAATTGGTTAGACTATCTCCCCCTCAACTTGCTCTTCTTATATTCAACCTGGAAGCATACTATATTTGTGCAATACCCTATTGCACCTTTCCTGAAAGATTATAAGCTTTTAGAGCATGGGAATTGTGGCTTTTTTCATCTTTGCTTCTCCCCCAAGACCTGGCAGATCAATTTTCACATAGTAGGTATTTAACTTGTATTTACTGAGTTGATCATAACTGAGATATTTAGTAGGTGCTAAATGAATGGTGAAGACAATGTGTTAATGTAATTCAAAAGAAATTGAGATAACTGTAAACTGGCATTATTAGGGCAGGCTTCATGGAGGAACTTGGGACTTGTACTTTGGCCATATTTTTAGAGGTCAAAGCTATTAGGCACCTCAGATATTATCTGATCTAGTCCTCTCATTTAACACAACTAAAGTCTAAGCCTATGAAGTGACTTCCCTAATATCAGAGAGCTAGGTAGCAAATTGAGCTAAAACCCAAATACTGTATCTTCTAATTCTGTTCAATGTTCTTTCTTCTGTACCACATTAAGTTTAATTTTGTATCCCATTAAATTATTATGAGAAGCATAGGATTTCTAAATCATGCTCAAAAGTGTATCCAGAGAGACTATATACTGTGAACATATTTTTGGTGACTATCTTAATTTGGGGGGCTAATCTGACTGGAGGACTAATCTGGGGACTGTCGACTATTTGACTATCTGACTTCGTTAATTTAATGTGGGCCGTTTATGAAGTTCCACCACACTGCTCCCAAACTGATAGACTAAAGATTAAGAAGCCTCTTAACTAAATAATCAAAGCAGAGTTTATTTATGAGATACTATTTAAAATTAGGAATACAGGGAAATAAAGTGTACAACCTGACTGCTTTCCAGCGGTCTCTTTCCACTGTGTCTCTTTCCCACCTGCTGCGCCTTGAACTTCTTGAATACAATAAGGGCCTTAGCTGCTTCCGGCTTCAGGGCACTTTACACTTTCCCTGGTTTGTATTAAGGCCTGTTACCTTGTCAGCCCGGTCTCTCCTTTTCCATACCGAACTCTCCTCCGTCTTTGTCCGGGCTCCCCTCTAGTCAGTCTCTCTCCTAGTCCATCTTCGAATCTCCTCTAGTCTGTCCTCTTCTAGTCAGCCCCACCCCTAGTCAGCCTCCCCTCCTAGTCTCACTCCCAGGTCTATATATACACCTTTTCTTCTCTCCACTAAAATCCCCGGGGTTCCTTCGCCCCCACAGACCAAGCTAATCCGCTAGCCAGAGCTGTAGCTGGTGTGTGTGTGTGTGGGGGTGCTCTCAAGCCTCATGCCTCAGCACAGGCTATCCTTCAGATAGCTCTGCTGAGGTCTGAGGGAGCTGGGGGCTTTTATTCCCCCCCCCAGCTGTCTGACCTGGCGTCTTGTATAGCAAACGGGGCTTTTTAGCTCAGCCGAAACTGAGGAGGAGGGGGAGAGAGCCTGAGAGCCTAAGGCTTTCTAATCTCAGCCTAAAGGTAGGGTCCCCAAATCAAAATAAATTTCCACAATACATATATCTAAAAGCATTCAAAGCATTCACTTTGCTGATAATCCCCAGCAATGTTTAGCAACATAGTCATTTTAAGTAACTATTAATTATCACATACCATATCTCAGTTTAGTAAATGCCTCCATCTAGTAATTGACTTCATTTAGCTTTTGCTCCTTTACTGTGGAAAGTAATTACATGAAATGGAAATTTCCCTCATCGTGAAGTCACCCAAGATTTGAAACCAATGGGAAGAAGTAATTGTGTTTAGCAGAAGCAGTAGTTTTCAATGGTTGATGCTCAGTACTTCATTTGTTGGGGGAAGGTACTTATATTTTATTTCTAGTTGTGGTTCTTTCTGTAACTGAATTTATTTGGTTACAATAAAAAATTACTATTACTTCAAAATTATAGATTGATTTTAGGAACCATCAGCTTTTATGAGTACACATAAATAGTCACATGATGTTATTAATTAAAATTTATTAATAATTTTTATTTTCTTTCAACATGTATTCTTGTCAGATAGTACCCAGGAGATTAAAATCTAGCGTTTATTTTAAAAAATAGGTGACAGTGATAAATGGCTTAATAGAATTTCTCAATATTGTACTGTCAAATGTGCGACCCATGAGATTTTGTATGAATGATGAATATAGTGATATTAGATGTGAAATTTCATGATTTAATTAAAGGTGGAAACATACATGGAAGGAGGTTCTTGGAACAGGTCAGGGTCAGGCTTGTGAACTGGTAGCTAACTTGCTGTGTTATGATCTGATAGGCGTCAGAAAGTTCTCTTTAGTGTCCTCCATAGGTCTATCTTGATAGCTGGAATTTCACCATTATATATTCATTCCTTTTGTTTCAGGAAATATTTCTGGGTTTCTAATGTTGCCTGTGAAGATGCAAATAGTCCTGGGAAGGGTACCTCCATATTTTTAGCTAATGACTTAATTTTTCAGTGGATCCTCACACAATAGGGCTGTTTTTTGACAGATATGACAAAAGATCTAAAAATATACTTATCTTCTAAATATTCTTTTACTGGACCTCAGAATAACCTTGAGAGAAGTAGATCAGAATGGGGATAACCTGTGATAGATGTTGTTCAAATATGAAATCTAGAAAGGGAATTAACACCCCATGCCACTTAGCAGTAGGTTGTAGTACCTTCTAATAATTCTATTTTATGTCATGATTTAAAAGGTACTGAGATGGTTTCAATGAGGTAGCTTAACATAGTATAGCAGTTATGAGACTCTTGTTGTTAGAAACCTCTATACTGTTTTACACTCTTAAAAATTATTGAGAATCCAGAAGAGCTTTTGTTTATGTAGTTTATACCGACTGTTATTTACTGAATTAGAAATCAATGCTGACAAAATTTTAAATATTTATTTATTATTTTTAAAGTAACAACATACCAAAACACATTAATATAATGATTTTTTTTAGGGAGGCAATTGGGGTTAAGTGACTTGCCCAGGGTCACACAGCTAGTAAGTGTTAATTGTCTGAGGCCAGATTTGAACTCAGGTCCTCCTGAATCCAGAGCCGGTGCTCTATCCACTGTGCCACCTAGCTGCCCCTAATATAATGATTTTATTTAAAAAATTACTAATTTTCCAAAACAAAATAGTGAAAAGTACAAACACACACATATCTTTACTATCTGACAATAGCACATAGTTATATTCTCAAAGTTGCTTCTGAACTCTACTTAGTTTGATATGTTGCTTTGGCTGAACTATATGGAAAAAAATCCACCCTCACACAGAAATGTAATTGAAAAAATGGGAAGGTTATTTCAATAGGCAAGTAAAGTAAGCATTATTATGAATATATGTATATTTTGATTACTTTAAAGATGCTCTGAAAGGTCTCAGTCACCCCTGAGTTATCCTCAGACAATACTTTGAGAACTACTGAGAGAGTGAATAGTATCTGGACTTGGAAAGTCTATTTATTTTTATTTGGGGGTGGGGTGGGGCAATGAGCGTTAAGTGACTTGCCCAGGGTCACACAGCTAGTAAATGTCAAGTGTCTGAGGCCGGATTTGAACTCAGGTCCTCCTGAATCCAGGGCCAGTGCTCTATCCACTGTGCCACCTAGCTGCCCCCAGTATCTGGAGTTGGAACAAGGAAGACCTAATTTCAAATTCAGGTGGTGGTAGTGGTGATGATGAAGATGAGGAGGAGGAGCAGGAATTTTATGACCTTAGGTAAGTTATTTAACTTCTGCGAGTACCAGTTTTCTCTTTGGTAAATTTAGGAGTTGGTTTTTTGGACCTCTAACTTCTCTTTCAAATTTAAATCTCTAATTCTATGAGTTCCCTCCCCCAAAACACCTTTTCCAGTATCCTGCCTCAATGTTCAAATTTCATTTGAGCTGTTTCTTCGTTCGTGTACACCAAAGTTCCCTGTTTAAACATGAATAAAATTATAGAAATACCAAACTTAGGGTTTCTTGTATACAGCTAATGAATGTCTATTCTTTTTGGTGTTAGGAGGGAACAAAATTTATATTAGGTGTCATTTATACCTTTCTGTGACTAGTTTTTCAGATATTTTTACTACATAGCTAAATTCAATAAGAGGAAAGTCCAAAGAGAGGTCCAGTCATGGTATAGCATTGGAGGGTAGGTGTGGGGCAGAAATTGGGTAGATGATCTGAAGAAAAGAATATAGGGATATTGAGTTTCAAGTGACTTACCAAAAAATGAAACAAGAGTACCCAAAAGGGAAGTTGAAGGAACCAGAGGGGAAAAAACAAAACAAAACAAAACAAAACTTTGTTCTTATTCTGCATGATTGCTAAAGTGGGATATCCCCCCCCCCAAATGTACATTGATCATTCCCGGCTCTCCACCTCTGTTCAGGGATTCTTTCTGTTGAGAATTTCCTCTTTTCTTCTCTTTACCTATTAAATTATTACCCAAACTTTACAATATACTTCATGAAAACCTTAACAAGTTTTCCCCTCCAGTTTTCCCTCAGAACCCACATGATTCTCTTTGCAATCTCCAATTTTACTAATTATCTAATAGAGAAATCTAATTGCCTCTTCTATATCCTTCTTGTTTTTGACATCTCTGCAGTCTTGTCAATTATCCTCATCTCCTGGATAATCACAAGACTTTTATGACACTTCTCTATCCTCATTCATCTGCTACTTAAATAGCTACTCTTTCTCAATCCCCTTTGGCAAAATATGCCACTAACTAAAGGTGTAGAATTTGCCTTAGGTATTCTTCTCTTCATTCTCAATATTTTCTTGTTTGTTGACCTCATCAGTTCCTATAGATTCAATTATCATATCTATGTAGATGATTCACAGATCCATTTAACCAATTGAAATGCTCTCCTCTATCCATTATCTAGTGGACATCTGGAATTATATTTCCCATAGCCTACTCAAAATCTTGAAAAATAGTACTCATTATCTGTTTCCTCAATTTCTCCCTTGTTCCTAATCTGCTCATTATTATTTAGGGCATTAGACTCCTCTTAGTCACTAAGACTCTCTACTTTGGTGTCACACTAGATTTCACCCAGGAATGTACTCTAGTCAGCTCCTACCTAGAGAGCAGATTGTTAAATATGTCCTGCATACATTTTCTCTTTTTTAAAAGACCCATTCTTACATATTTACCAGTTTTTCTTTAAGATCAGTTATCCATATATCCAATCTGGCAAAACCTTGTTGTTTCTACTTTGAGAGATTCTTTCTTAAATGACCTCCTTTCTCCACTAACATAGTTACCACCCTGGTGTGGACTCTTGTCAATTTACACATGAGCTATCTGATTGGTCATCCTGTCTCAAATCTCTTTCCAATTTAGTCCATCTTTCACTCATCTGCTAAAGTGATCTTCCTAAACTTCAGGTCTGACCATTTTCTCCTACTCATTAAGCACTAATGCCTTGTTATTACCTCCAGGATAAAATATAAATTCTTGCTCTGACCCCTTCCTACTTGTCCAATATTATTATACTTTACTCCCTTTTACATAGTCTATGATTCAATGACAGCTTTCTTGTCATTTTTCCCTCAAGTCACCCTAGAACAAATCTTCAAACCACTATCTCTACTGCTTACTTGGAATGCTGTTCCTTCTCACTTCTCCCTCCTTGGTTTTTGTCAAGGTTAAGTTTAAATCTCCCCTTCTGAAAGAGACATTAGATCACCCTATCCCAACTCTCCCACAACTCATCCCTTTCCTCTGTTATTTCTTTGCATTTTATCTTTCCTTTCTCTTTTCACTTTCTTCTCACTCTCCAGCTCTGTATCTCCTCTGTCTCTGTCTCTCCATTCGGTCTGTCTCTATCACTTTCTCTGTCTCTGTCTGCCTCTATTTGTCTCTCTGTCTCTTATTTGAAACGTTATTAGCATGTTGTCTGCCCTTCCAATGGTGCACTCGTTGAGGACAAGGACAGTGGCTTTCTTTAGATTCCCCTGGGCTTTGCACAGGGCCTGGCACATAGTAAGTGTTTAACAAATGATTCTAGATTTGATGTTATTGAACTTCTCCTGTAATCCTGTGGACTGACATACTTTCTGTTTCTCCTTCCCAGTTTCCAGAAGGAAATAAGACAGACAACACAGAAGAAATCTGACATCTGATTTTCAAAACCAGAACTCATTTATTATAGGACTCGTAACAAATGACTTTATTATTCCATTTCCTCCTTTGTAGTAGGAATATGAGTATTAAGAAGTAAAGCACATTATAGCAAGTAATAAAAATAATAGAGGCAGATTGCATAATGTATAGAAGGTTAGCCTTTGAGTCATTAATATCCATGTTTCAGTTTTGTCTCTGATATATTACATATATGTGAACATGGAAAAGACATTTAACCCATCAATGTCCTGTAATGACTGCCTAATGGTATAAATTCTTATTTTACAGAAAATGGATGATCTAAATTGGTGAAGGTAATATTCATGGTTGGAGCTGTTTACATAAATGATATTGCAGATCTGAGCCAAAATAAATTAGTAAACCAATATTATACAAGCTCCTATTTCTCTAGTGCTTTAAGGTATAGAGTGCATCCTGCAAACATTCTTGTTAGTACTACAAGATCCTTATGGATATCTTTTTTTTTTTTGGTGAGGCAATTGGGATTAAGAGACTTGCCCAGGGTCACACAGCTAGTAAGTGTTAAGTGTCTGAGGCCAGATTTGAATTCAGGTCCTTCCAAATCCAGGGCCAGTGCTCTATCCACTGAGTCTTCTAGCTGCCCCATGGATATTTTTTAAGACAAGAAAATTGAGACAAAGGGAAGCCAAAATTTATCCAAGGTCATACAATTAGCAAGTGGCAGAGCCTAGAATAGAAATCAAGTCTCAGTCAACCATAGGGTTTAGAGCTGAAATGGAGAATTATTTGAGATTATTAAGTTTGTTGTCAGTTCTTTTTTCAGTTGTGTCCAACTCCCTTCCTGGCAAAGATACTAGAGTGGTTATTCATTTCCATATCCAACTTATTTTACAGGTGAGAAAACTGAGGCAACCAGGTTTAAGTAACTTGCCCAGGATCACACAGCTTGTCATCATCTGAAGCTAGATTTGAATACAGGAAGATACCTAGCACTTTGCCAGCTAGCTGCCCTTAACAAGTTTATCCCCTTCATTTTATAGCTAAGGAGACTGAAGCCCAGGAGGTTACAGACTACGACAAGAGTTAGTGAAATAGTACCTGAACCAAGATCCAAACCCTGGTCTTTGTTCTCTAAAGTTAGTACCTGTGCCACTATACCACAGCTATTTCTTAATTACTTATATATTCTGTAGTTACTAAATAACAATATGTGGGTTTTTTTCTGTTTTTCAAATAATGTTACTGTATTTCTTTTTTCTCTCACAGGTCCTTTTAATAGAAAAGCCCCTCTGGCTTTATTTTTCATGGTTTTGAACAATTTGCAATGAATTAATTCCAAAACCAAAATCCTGTAATTTTCATGAGAGAATTTGGAAATTGCATTTCACGGTTGTACTCTACATTGATGAAGGGGTGGGGGCAATAAATGTGTTGTTGTTTCAAATCACACACAGCCTGGAGAATTACTAATTGTTATGCCAGTTGACAAATAGCAAGAGTGAGAACATGACTGGTTTGCAAATTCAAGTCTTAACAGGCATTTGGCATGATCAAGTCTGAGCTTTAGGCATATACTGATTAGAAGTGAGTCCTATGGAGGATATGGAAATAATAAAAGGAGATAGCAGAAGCAGAGCTAAGGGGGCAGAAAACAATTAGTTAAAAGACCAATTACTCTCCCACTCCACTTCAGCATATATTACCTAGTTTTAACTTAACTACCCATCACCATATGGACAAGTTTTTGATTTTTTTTAAAGTTTCTTACAAAGAAATTGAGTATAGCAAATGCTACCAACAATGATATACAAGTGAACAAGAAAATAAAGATAAAGTTCATGTTTTACTCCTAGTATGAGGTCTTAGTCAGCCACATTATGAAATAAATTAAATGATTTTATCAGATCTGACAAAAATTCCACCAAAAGTCTAGAAGATTATTTCAAATATGAATTTGTGTCTACTATCATTCATGATGACTTCCACCATTGAGTTACTGATGACTTGCACCTTGAGTTATTGGCTTATGATAGCATGAAACTATCATGATTAAAAAGACATTGCATTGGTGAAAATGATTTATCTACAATAAAAAATTCATACATCTGTACACTTATGAAATCTTAGATATAATTGTCTAACCTGTTTAAAAAATCCTCCAAAGTAATTTGGTGGGTTTTTTTGTTTTGTTTTGTTTTTGTTTTGTTTGATTTGTTTTTTGTGGGGCAGTGTGGGTTAAGTGACTTGCCCAAGGTCACACAGCTAGTATCAAGTGTCTGAGTCCAGATTTTAACTCAGGTCCTCCTGAATCCAGGCCCTGTGCTTTATCCACTATGCCCCCCAAGCGCTGTCCCAATTCAGTGATTTTTATCCAATTTGTTTAAAATAGGAAAATTTAACACTTTATAACTACTTTTCAACAAAATGATTGTCACTAAAGAAGATGGAAATTTAATAACTATGTCTTGACAAAAAATCCTTTTTCATAATTGGGAGATATGATTGAAAAATAATATCAGCAGGGAAATAAAACATATTTGTAAAAATATGTATAGCATCTCTTTGTGACGGCAAAGGACTGGAATTAAAGGCATGTCCATTAATTGAGAAGTGCAGAACAGGAAGTGATATATGATTATGATGGAATACTATCACTCTGCAAGAAATGGAAGAAGAGGTTTCAGAAAAAAAAACTGGGAGACTTATGTAAACTTATAGCAAAGTCAACAGAACCAGGAGAACATTGTACAAAGTAACAGCAATATTTTAGAGATGATCACCTGTCAAAGACTTAGCTACTCTGACCAAGACAATGATCCAAGACAGTGCCAAAAGATCTATGATGAAAAATGCTATCCAGCTCTAGAGAGAGAACTGATAAACTCTGCATACAGATTGAAGCAAACATTTACATACTTTACTTTTTTGTTATTTTGGGTTTTCTTTTACAATATGGGCTCATATGGAAACATGTTTTGTATTGACCCTCACATGTAAAACTGAAATGAAGGTCCTTGAATTCTCAAGAGAGGGGAAGCACAAGAGAATAAGGGAAGAATTTGGAAATCAAATTTTTATAAATGACAAACATTTGTACATGTACTTGGAAATACTGATGAAATAAAAATATTTATATAAAAAGAATAAATCTACTTATGATTGTGAAGCTCTGGCAGTTATGACATGCATTAATACCAAATATGTAAATAACGTAAATTTAGAGTGAGACATTTAGATTAGTGTATCACAAAATGTTTAATTAACATTTTCAAAAATAATGAAGTATATTTAATCAAATTGCTCTCATTCAAACATATTAATGCATAACACATTTAATGCTTTCTACTTTAATGCTAATTTCCATTCCCTCTATCTGTACCTTCCTAGAATTAATTTATGGACTTTTTGTCTCCTTTCTTAGAAGGCTCCTTAAGAGAAGACTTTTTTGCTTTTCTTATGTATTCCTAACACATAGCAGAGCATCTGACACATAGCAAGCACTTAATAAATTTTTGATTGATTGAGAGCAAATATTTTTGAAACATTGAAAACATAATATGAGTAATTAAATTTTATTTCATCTTATGCTCCTTTAATTGTATTATTGTACACCTTTTAAATGTATATATTGTTATATTGTATGTATATGCATGTGAATCTATACATCTCTGTGTGTATGTATGTATCTGTGTTTATAAATAATACATACATTGTATGTATAATATATTGTCATATTAGCACAGGGTACAAATATCACATTTATAAATAAGTAAATGAATAATCAACCAAACCTATATGGGAGAGCATGCTCAGAAATTGTGGAGACTACTGGCTTTCAGGAAAAATCCCAAGCACCTTAGCTAGGAATTCAAGACTTTCTACAATACCCTCTTCCACAAAACAATTCATATATATGTGTACATATGTGTGTATGTGTGTTGTATACATTTATGTGTATGTATATTGTGTACATGTATATGCATAAATATATGTATATATGAATGATATGCACATGCATGTATATGTGTAGGTCGAATATGTTATTTACAGGTATACATAGATATAAAACATATATAGTACATATTATGTTATATATTATATGTATTATATATTAATTGTTTTGTATTATAGATTCTGTATTATATATGTCTGTACATGCTATTTTCCTCAAAAAAAAATGTAAACTCTTTTAATCCATCAGTTAACATTTATCTGAGCCTACTAAATGTCAAATACTATTTTAGGCAATGAATATACACAGGCAAAAGTGAAACAGGCTCAACAATCAAGAAATGTCCATTCAATAGTGGAAATCAGCATGTATACATAGAGTGTATGCAAATATGGGCCTCTGTATGTCTCTTTATGCATACCTACACACACACACACACACATATATATATATATATACATACATATATATATATATATCATGTATACACATACACACATGAAGTAATAGTTTAGAGGAGGATATAGAATTAATAGTTAGAAGAATTAAAATAATCTTCATAAAGGAGGTGGTCCTTACGCTGCTGAACTCTGACAGAAGAAATTTATTCTAAGAGGCAGATTTTATGGGGAAGAGTATTCCAGGAAACTGGAGATAGAAAGAGTAAAAGCATGGCGATGGGAGCAGTGTCAAGCTTTAAGAACAGCAAGGATCCTCATTTCTAGCTTCATAGGAGTCCTTGAAGGGGAAATAATATACATAATTAATACTATAATGTAGTATTACTCAATGTAATATATACAATAGAATATTAGTAACAATTACAATAGAATACAATCAATATAATATACTAGTATATATCTAATTTACATATATATGCATATGTTATATATTGTTCTTGTATAGTGACAGAGGCAGAGAGAATAGAAGGTAGGTTGGAACCAGTTTGGGAGGAGTCTTAAAGGACAAAATGGAGGAGTGATTTTGGTTTTGAGAGGTAACAGAGAACCCATTGGCATTAACTGAACAAGTGACTGACATGATTAGCTTTGTGCTAATCATGCTCACAGATAATAAAGGAGATGTGGAACTAGGATGATAGAAGTGTGAATGAAGAGAAGGAAATGGATGACATAATTTACAGGTGGAGATAGAAGAGATGTGATATGACAATTTCATGGATATGTGAATTGAGCAAAACTGGAGCAAACTTTAACCAGGCTTGTCTGTGCCAATGCTAACATTTTAGGGTGAACATTTACACCTCAGAAATAAGGTAAAAATTAGAGCCTAATTTATTGTCTTATTGATTTCCTAGACTTATGAAATTGTTAAGGATACAGCTTAAATTAAAAAATATATGCACATGATGTTTTTTTTTTTTTCCTGGTGAGCCCAAATGTTAAAGATGTACCAGCACAGCCCTGTATTGCTCTATAACTACGGCATGCACTCCACAGTAGAAGTTTTGGTAATGAGGTCATTGGCAAATTAGGCAAATAATACCACCCACCACTAATAATAATATCTGACATTTGTATTTCACCTTAGTGTTTTACCTCCTTTATCACCTCATTTGAGACCCCAAACACGACTAGAGGCAAGGAAGAGTGAGGAGCTGAGAAAGATGTTGAGATTTTGAACCCAGGTAACTGGAAGGATGAAGGTGACCTTGACATGGATAGGGAGAGAAGTGACAATTTCATTTTTTTTTCTTTGTATCACTAATACCTGGCATGCCACCTGCCACATAGCAGGAGCTTAATAAATGGGTAGTGATGGATTGATGGATTTTTCTGTCAATTAATCAGTCAATAGAACATTAAGTGCTTGCTATGTGTCAGGTACTTCGCTAATTCTGTCGATAGATTGATTCAAGACCCCTAAACCAGCAACCAAAATCTCATTCCTCCATTACAAAACTTTCCTCTTAAATGAGACCCCCAAACCATTGCTCTGATGTCTCTGACAATAGCTTTCCCACAGCATTCCTCCCTTTTAGTCATGTACTTTGGTAAAACAGACAGACATTTCATTTTAGTGCAAGATAAATTCCCTTTGTTGCTTTTTGATATTCATTCCTTTGTGTAGGGAAAGCCCTTTTGCTTTTCTGAATTCCAGTAATTGTCTTGTTTGTACTCCCCTGCTGCCGACCTTTGCTTCTTACCAACTGCTTGTAAGACGTGGCTTCAATACTAAAAAGAGAGGGCTTTTCTGAGAATAAAAGATATATATTGAAATCAAACACTTCTAAATCTATTGTTTTCCAATTTCAAATAAATAATACTTCTGGTGACCCTTTATACTCTGGATTTGAAGGCTCTTATCAAAATAATAACTAAAATAAAAACTGATTATTTGTGTACATATGGTCCATTTAGAAATTAAAGTTGGTTTTCTTTCTTTCTGGAGTTTTTACCTTTCTTCTATTCTTCTCTTTTTCTTTTCTGAATGTCTTTATTTTGGAAAGTTTTACTTTTTGGACATGTTCCTGCTTAAAAATGGGAGCATCAGAATACTTCTTTTGCTCTACAGTAAGAGTATACACCTACCAACTAATAATTTGGGGAGAAAGAACAAAAGAATGTAATAAAGAAGCCTGAAGCTGGACATCTAGTTTGGGTCTATGATCATAGAATACAGAACTAGAAGAAATCTTAGAATAAAAAAAATTCTTCATTTTACAGATGAAGAAACTTAGATCCTATGTGGAATATTTCAGAAAAGGATAATTCCTCTGAATTGTTATTACTTAGTTGTCTATTGATGGTGGCAAGTTTGTTAGTTATCTGTCATTTAACTATAGTTTGACGTGCTTAAGGTTAAGGTCCTTCTTTTGTATCCCCATTAGTTCTTGATATGGGGGCAGCTAGGTGATGTAATGCAAAGAGTGCTGGGCCCAGGATCAGGAAGACCCATTTTAATGAGTTCAAAATCCCTTCTTAGACACTTACTATCTGTGTGGCCCTAGACAAATCACTTATGTCCCTAATCTAACATAAGCAGGAAAAGGAAATGGCAAACCACTTCAGTATTTTTGCCCCAAATGGGGTCATTAAAAGTTGGACACAACTGAAATAACTGAACAACAGCAGCAAAGTTCTTGAGAAAGACACACAGTAGGCTCTCACTAATGATGTTAAGTCACATGCAGATCATAGAATAATCAATCTATAGCTTAAATTGGACCTTAGAAATAAAGATGTAGTTTTAAAGGCCCTTGGATATCATCTAGTCCATCCCTATATTTAAGAGATGAGAATATGCAAAGAAGTTAAATGACTTATGCAAGATCACACAGGGAGCAAATTGCAGAATTGAGACTTGAGCTCACATCTTTTGACTCCAAGTCTATGGCCTTTCCCACTCCATCAGGATGCTCCACATTTAGGTGAACTTTTAATTTTATAGATAGAGAAACTAAAGCTCAGATAATATAAAAAACAACAACTGCTCAACAAAGTCAGTAGCAGAGCTTCTTTCAGCTATCACACAGGTCATATTCAGTCCACAAAAACATCAAGGACAAAGTTTCTTAAATTATGGATTATGACCCCATATGGGCTTGCATAATAATGTGGGAACCATGAAAAATTTGACAATAGTAAAAGGTTATGTATACCTATTATATATACCTATATACCTGGTGTCACATGAAAATTTCTCAGGCAAAAAGGAGTTGCAAGTGGAAAAAAAGCTTAAGAAGCTCTGATCTAGGAAATGCAAAAAATAATAGGAAAATGACACTACTTTTGTAGACATTTTAGTCAACAAAAAAAAATAAACTTTTATAGCACCTACTCAGAAATGAAGGTTCCTTTTCATTGGACACTACCACCAGTACAAAAGAGATTTCCTTTCTAAACATGGGGCAATGGAGAGGAGAGGGAAAATGGCTATGTTGGTGCATCTAGAGCTATAAGTGACTATGACTTTTACAATTAAAAAATTGATTTTATTGATACTTATGGTCTTTTCATCATAATAATTTCTGAAGAAAAGTATCCCTCCTTATACCAGTTTTAAATTACCTCTCTTGTAACCATGAAGAACAAGCAAAACAAACAATATAATGAATATATATGACAATGAATGCCATATTTTACCTTAGCAGATTTCAACATATCTGCCATGAGGAAGGAGAGGACAATCATTGGCTTTTCCACATACTGAAAATTTGGCTTCCTTTTCCTGATTATTATGGTTTTAATGATTGGCTATACCATTCCCAGTTATTCTTCTACATCAGTTCTACAAATTTCTCTGAACTATTCACATCCATATTTTTACTGAGTTATAAATTATTCTTATATTCATGTGCCATAATTATAAGTGATGGACTGAGCTTCTGTATTTATTACTTTTGTTTATTAATATGGGAAATATAATCCCAATTCTACAGTGGGCAATATCTTTGATCTGGAGTCAAGAAAACCCATGTTCAAGCAATGTGACACTGGGCAAGTTACTCATCCTCTGCCTATCTCAATTTCTTTATCTCTAAAATAAGGATAATAATAGCAGTTCCTTCCCAGGGTTATTATGAGTACAAAATTAAATAATATTTAAAATCACTTTGAAAATCATAAACTGCTATGTGAATACTAGCTATCATCATCATCATTAAACAGAAGAAATAATTATATTAGAGTAATTGCTTTATTGGAATGACTTACATTTTCATGTTTACTTAATAGTTTTCTCTGAAGCATAGCTACTTGTAACCTTGTAATTTGCATATTAAAAATTCAAAGTTTTTTTTAAAAAACTAATTAGGTTTTCGTCTGTATTTCCCAGGATGCAGTAACTTCTTTCCAAGGTAATTCTCAGGAAATTATTTGTACCCAAACTGAGCAGTTCACCCATATTTGGTAACTTCTACTTGCCAAGGTTACTAACCATATGTTAACCTTATGTTAATTTTGACAAATTAGCTTTCTCCATAAAATAGTCACTTGCCTCTGAGAATCTTGAATACAGGAACAGGCATACTTGACTAAATGAATAATCATGAGAGTTCAGGAAAGAATGTTCAAGAACTCAGTTGAGTGTATCCTGACCAATTAGTACAACTACATCTTGAAAGCAAATCACACAATGAGACATATTGACAAGCTATGTCAAAAAAAGAGGATTTTTTTTCGTTTTGTTTAATCCTTTCTCTCTCTGCAAAGTACTCTAAACTTTTATTATTGTTGTAGTCTTATCCTGGGGTGCTAATATGGAATCTGACAGATAGATTAGCTGATGGTGGAGGAGAAGAAAACCTATATATTCAAAGGAGTATATCCCTCCCTTGCCTTGAAGAACACAAGGAGATTAGAGCAAAATTTCCACTTCTGCCCATGTTATCCATTTCAGATCTGGGTAGTTGTAGTATATATTCTTCAGTAAATCCCATGGGAAAATATATAAGTTATACTTTATGTTTTAATTTTACATGTTAATGGTAACATTAGCCACAAATTTTGTGAAAGGCCTAATTCAGGCATGATTGTAGCAGAATGAGATATTCATGGGTCACAAAATATGTGCCAAAATATTTTATTAGGACATAAATATAATCAATGAAGATAAGATATTGATTCATTAGATGGTGCCTCTTCTGCCTCCACATCTGCCACAGGGGCATTACCCAGAGAGGCATGTCAATGCATGTAGAAGTAGGAATTCTATCAACCTATAGAAAGCTGATTACTCATGAATTGGGCTTTTTATATATCAGGTGTCCAGAAAGTCACACTAATGTCACAAGCCCTAATCTCCTAGACAGTCATATCCCAAAGACAGCCATCTTGACCCTTTAAAGATAAAACTTTCTAACCGATATACAATTGATACCTCTCCTCCTCTATCACATAACTATTAATTTAGCAAATATTTCCTCTTAAGGTTTTTGATAAGAGGCAAGAGATGCTGGTCATATTTTCAACACATAGAATTAGTCCTTTGAAATTAACATCCCATGCTAACAATAGAGGCATCTGGATATATGTGAGCTTTGTGGAAAAATTAGAAATATGCTCCCCTAAAGGTTGTAGTTGGAGACTTCATTGTTTTGAAAGTGAAAACTTATCTAACCTGGTTTTCCACAGACCTGATTATTATGCACTTTGTTTATTATGACAATATATTTCATGAACCTATAACTCTAGAATATATAGTATGTCTTCCAAGGCTTAAAAATATTAATAGAAATAAAATAATGATGATGATTATGATGATAAATATCTTGTTTTATAAAGAATTTCAAATGTTTGCAAAGCACATTACATACAATAATTCATAAGAATCACATGGGCTAGGTATTACAGGTAATTTACAGATTAAGAAACTGATCTTCAGAGAAGTGAAATGACTTGATCAGAGTAAAACAGTCAGCAAGTGTCAAAGGTGTGTGATTTAAGCCTAGTTCTTCTAGACTCTAAATCTAGTAACTTGTCCATTATAACATGTATCTCTCTGGAAACTTAAGGCCTAAGGAAAAAAAAAAGAAACCAAATTATACCTGATTTGTGTATCTAAGACCTAAATTCAATCTCTGTAACCCACAGGTTCTTGTATGTATTTTTTCTCTTTCCCTGCCCCCTTTCACAAATAATTAGAATGTTAAAAGAAAAAAGGAAAGACAGGTTCTATATTGATCTATTTTTGTGTACTTATTTAACTTGTTCACAGAGGGAAGAAGGAAAAGTTTACATGTCCAGATACAATAGAAAGAAATATATAATTTTATAGACATATTATATAACCTTAAAGTAAAAAGGTAATAGAAATAGGAATATATCCATATATGTGTGTATGTATATATGTATATTTACATACACACAAACACAAAGATATATATATACACACAAATATAAATCCATCTATATAGTCACATATATGCACATATACACTCATCAAACTGTACAGTTTTAAATGCATGAGATTATCTGAGAAAGATGAACATTGATAAGAGTTGATTCAAAAACTATTGATACCTTTCATTTGAATAATAAAGTTGGAAGCCAAAATGTAAAGGGTTTAGGAATCAGTTAGATGAGAAGATATGGAAGAAGTGATTATGGAAAAATCCATTCAAGGAGTTTGGTTGATAATTGGAAGGAAATTAAGGGATGATTACTTAAAGAGATAGTAAGTTCTAGAGACTTTTTTTTTTATTAAATAGGACACTTAGACATGCATGTAGACAGTAGAGAAGGAACCAACAGAGAGTGAGAAGTTATGTCTTCTATGTCTCTCTTTGTCTCTGTCAGTCTGTCTCTTTCATTTAATGTAAAAAGTTGAGAATACTAAATTCCCAATGATAAGTTATTTGACTGAATAAAATCTAATTTTAATGACCAAAGACTTAAAACTTGTCTGTAACCTACATTTTCTTCAATGTGACCAAAATATTTATTTTTTGTTTGTTTATTTATTTATTTATTTGTGTTTTTGTAATGCAGAAAGATTTATTAGGAGAGAGGAATATATGGCTGGGGAACAGATCCAATGTGACAAATTTTAAAAACATTAAATGCTATCATTAATCTGTATGATTAATATATTTACACTTCCCTTAAAAAATCTGAACATGAGTTGATGCAAACAATCTGTGAAAATATATCACTGTTAATGAAAAAAGAACCTAAGTTCATGAGATTCTCAAAATATTTGTAAAAAGGCATACATTCATGTAGGAGTTTGGCCTGCATTTTCTTTTAGGTTTCTTCACACTGATATGGGTATAAATGTAGCTTTGCACCTCTCCTACATTACTAGCCCGCAATGTGTTCATACATCAATTTGGTGATATATTTACCTTGCTTCTTGGAAATAATACTTAGTTGGTAATATGATGCATCTTACACACAAACATCCATCTTTCCATTAACCATTGCATGATGTAGTATAATGGATAAAGAGTTCTTGTTGACAGGCTAAGCTGGATTCAAATCCTGCGTGTGATACATATTGGCTATATGACTCCTGGTAAGTCATCTAATATCTCAGTATCTCAGGTGACTGAGATTATTAATGAAGAATACTTTCTTATCTAAATTAGTAGAGGGAGTTTCCTCATTGAGAAATTATCTACACCAGTGTTAGTTAAACTCAAATAGAAACAGGAAACCTTAAACCATTCATGAAGATCCCTTGGTCTCATATTGAGTAAGAAAATCACATATTACCACAACATATGCTTTATGCACTTTTATTTATTTTCTGAATATTTCCCAATTTCATCTTACTCTGGTTTTTGATATACTCTAGAGTGTTGGAATGGGGGAATGCATTTACCTTTGTCATACAAAAATAAGATCACAGGTATAAATAATAACAATAATAAAATAATCCTGTTGAACTTGCCATAAATCTCTCCATTGACCTATATGTGACATTCAGTGGTGAATCTGTGAAATTTGAAGCATCCCATTATTCTCAAGCATATAGCATTATTGGAAGAATATGATGGGTTTCTGTTTCTGGGAAATGTTTGAAGTTATTCAAATAATGTACAATATACCAATAATCTAGTGTTTTCTCTTCCTACTATTAAATTTTAATTTATGTGTCTTATTTGCCCTACATTATATAGATAGATAAGAAGAGAGGGAGGAAGGGAGAGAGAGAAAGAGAGAAAGAGAGAGAGAGGGAGGGAGAGGGGAATACCTAGATAATCTCAATGGGTTGTCTATATTCATATTATAATCTTGTCTGGAAAAGAGGTATTCTTTATTCACTTTTGTTTTTGTTTTTGTTTTTGTTTTCTTCTATGGGGATAGCTATGAATACTCTTTTGAATTACAGATATCAATAAGGGGGTTCAATAGTTTTATTCAGCTGGCATTATTTCTTCTTAAATACCCTCTTCCAGGAAGGTGTTTACCCTTTAAATGATGAAATCATAAATTATTATTTGAAAAATGTAACACCTAAGATAACTGACAGTTTTCTAATTTTTATTATCAAGAAGGGTATTTACCAAAATTAACTGTTAAGGTTATGAATGTCCTCATCTTCATGGATGGAAGATATCCATTGATGGGTTCAATAGATGGTTAAATCATCCAGATGCTAATGTTTGAACATCGTTTTGTGCTGATTACATAAAAGGTGGAATCTTCAGGGAGGTTTCATTCTTTAAATCCTTGGAGGCAAATGACTTTTGAAAAAAAAATCAAGTGCGATATACAATCAAAATCTCCAGGTAATTGCAAACTAAATTGTATCATGGAAACATGACCTTCTTGGACCTATATGGAACCAACGTAAGAAATGCTAAAATTGCTTTTCAAATTCATGATGATTGTATTATCTGAAATAATCCAATGAAAAAGACAAGAAACATCATTTCACAAAAAGAATAATAGAAGTTTATACTTAGTTTTTATCAAAACAGCTAGTGGGTACAAAGCTAGGCATGGAATTGGGAAGAATTGCATTCAAATCCTACCTCAGATACTTACTAGCTATGTGAACCTCTTTGTGTCTCAGGTTCCTCATCTGTAAATTGGGAATAATAATAGCACCTACCTCTCAGGATTGTAAGGACTATATGAGATAAGAAATGTAAAATACTTTGAAAATTATATAAATGTTTGTTGTTGTTAACAAAAATTGTGCTTACTGCCTTTCAATATCTTGAATTATTCTACCCATCCTATAGATATATGGGATGAGAGAAATGAAAAAAATCACACAAAAACAAAGACAAAAACAAAAAACCAATATGGGTTATTTGGTGGATGATGGGGTTTTTTTTTGGACAATAACGTGAAGTTTAGAAGTTACATGCATTTGAGGGGAAGGATAATGATGTCTGTTTTGGACATAATGAGTTTGAGATGCCCACTGTATATTCAATTAGAAATATCCTGTAGACACTTATGATTCAGGACTAGAGACCAAGGGGGAAAGTAGGGCTCTTATATATAGATCTAGGATTCATATCCATAGAGAAAATAACTGAAACCATGGGAATGTGATGAAGTCAGCAGGAGTATGTGTATTTATGTTTGCATGTATGTATGTATGCATATATATATACATATATACACATATATACATATACACACATATATACATATACACATACACACACTCAGACACATACACACATATACATAAACACAGGAAATAGAGCCTAGGGCATTGCTTTGAAAAACATTCAGAGGGCCAAAGTTAGTTTGCATAATATGGAAGATAAAATAGACAAGAAGACTCAGAATAATAACTCAGACAGGTAATAGGAATGTTGCATAATTCCATAGAGATAATATGAGGAGAAGAGGTAAGCAGAGTCAGATGCTGAAGAATAGTCCAGAAGACTGATGTGTGAGAATCGACCATTAGATTTGGCAATAATTGATCATTGTTAACTTTGGAGAGAGAAATTTCAGGTGAAATGTTTCAGAAAACAATGAAGAAGTTTTGTAACAGAGAAAGGGGAGAAAAAAGTAAAGGAATAAAATACAAATGTCTATTTCTAAGAATTTGGTGAAATGGAGGAGAGATATAGGACAGTAACTAATGTTTCTTTCGAGGAAAAAATGTGGTCAGGATTTAAGGCAATGGGGAAAGAATCAGTAAATAGGAAGATATTTATAATTACAGAGGGATATAGGGGATGACTGTGGAGTAATCCACTGGAGTATATGAAAGAAGTTGGGATCAAGGATCCATGCAGAAGTAATGGCCTTGGCAAAAATTGTTATCTCTTCTGAGGCTAAATGAGGAAATAATAAAGGAGGGGATCATAGAACATGATATAAACTCTATATGAGAAAGGGAAAAGAGAGTTTATGAGGAATCACCTCAAATTTTTCTGTTAACAATTAGTTGAGAGGATAAGGGTAGGGATAATATGAGAAGAGAAAATTTGGAAAAATCTGTTGTGGGATGAGATGCTGGCAAAGTACAATGATCACCTAATTGCAATGAATGTCTAATTGAGATTAGATTAAAAAAAATTGTAGTGAATCCAGTCTTCAGGGGTTCAAGACATTTTTTTTCAGCTCTAGTCAGAGGAATATGAATAGGAGGAATGAAGAAGGCAAATGATGGAAGTAATCCATGACTAGTATTTGATTTAGTATGAGCAGCACATATGAATGAAGCAAGGGGGTTGGAAGTAGAGATGTGTAAAAATATGGACTGGTTTACTAAAATGGCAAGATCTGGAAGTGAGGATTTGCTTGAGGATGTGCTTGGGGGTAGCAGGACTGGAGGTAACAGGACCTAGTTCCTGTCTCCATCTCTTATCTCCATACCTTTGTCTCCATTTACACAATTACTGCCCCATTTCATCTTCTCTGATTAAGATTACTGTAATAGCTTAGTGAGTTTTCTTTCTATTTCTAGACTCTCCTTCCCCCAGTCCAACCTCCACACAGCTGCTGAAGAGGCTTTGCAAAAGCACAGATGTCACTCAGTAAATCAAGTGGCTCACTATTGCCTCTAGGATCAAATACACATTTCTCTAGCATTTAACATTTTTTTTTTACAACATAGACATTCTTTCTAGTCTTTTTACTCCATTGAATCAATCTATAGTCTAGCCATACTAGTTTACTTGTTGTTCATCATACATGATTGTTTATTTACTGTCTCTGTGCCTTTATGTTGGATAACCGCCATGTCTTGAATATTCTCTCCTTACCTCCAAATCTTAGAATGCTTTATTTCTTCCAAAATTAAGCTCAAGCACTATCTTCCTTAGGGTACCATTCCTCATTCACCCAATGCAAGCTCCTTCCCCTCTAAAGTTCCTTTGTATCTCTTTTGCATGTATTTCATCATATGGATGTCTTATCTCCTATTGAAATATAAGTTGAGTACAAAGACATATTACTTTTTATAAGGGGTTCATATTCTTTGATGCATTAAACTTTGTAGCACACAACTGGCCATATGATCCCTTGGGGAATACCAGAGGTGTAATATGAACTGTGGGATGGATGACCTATGTTACAAAGGGTTTACAGGGGTTTTAGCTTAGACTTGATTAATGAAATGAAGTTTTCAGAGTAAAAATTAAAAGAAATCATAAGTCTGAAATAACTGACACTTGCTGTTACTGATGAATTATATTCATTCTTTAAAATAATAATCTTTTCATGGACTTTGTTTTGATATATATGTACTCATACATACAGATATGCATATATGTACACACATATACCTCAGCATAGATATTTTATCTAACAAAGTTGGCGATGATAACTCAGGAATAAATAGAGACATTCGGACTATGTGGTCTGTTCCAAAAACTGGGTCTCAGCTCTCAAAAACCCAGTTGTTTTTCTAACTAATGCCTACCATATGGTTTTGTTTAATTTAAAAAAAAATTTTAGTGAGGCAATTGGGGTTAAGTGACTTGCCCAGGGTCACACAGCTAATAAGTCTGAGGCCGGATTTGAACTCAGGTACTCCTGACTCCAGGGACGGTGCTCTATCCACTGCACCACCTAGCTGCCCCTCAATAGGAGATTTTAAAATGCTTTATAGTTAGGCAAATTGAACTTCTGGTAAAACTGGCTCAAAGCTAGAAAATCCAAGCTCTCTCTAAAACTACCTCAAGGGTACTAACTGTGCCATATAAAGTAAATGAAAATAAAAGAAACATATCGATAAATAACAACAAACGTTTTTACAATTTTCATGTGAAGGAAAAAATAAAAGAATACAACATGGGACCAATCTAATGGGCCTGAAAAATCCTGATCTTCTTTGACTCAATGTTAAAAAGGAAGATTAGCTGTCTCTATCTCTTGGTTTGCTCTCTTTGAACCAGTAGCAAGGAGCATGTATGTTAGATGATTGTTACCCCTTTCCTAATGTTTTCCCCATCTAGGATTATTTTCTTTGTTTGCCATGGTCACCTAGTTCCTTACTTGATTTATTTCTTCTTGTGTAAAAGGGTATAGGGTTCACCCACAGTGATAATATAGGTCTAGGTGATGATATGATCCCTGTGGTATATAGTAAAGAAGGGCCAATAAAAAGAGGTGAGAAAGAGTTTCTTGACTATTGGTGGATATGTATCCTTTATGAGTACTTTGCTGCGTTAAATGAATCATATTTATGTTTGGTGTCTGATTACTATGAGTGCTTAATTCAATTACCTATTTACCTGGGTGATGTGGTAGATGAACTTGGAGGCAGGATGATCTGAGTTTGAATTTTACCTCAGACAGTTATGATTCTGTTACTCTGGGCAAATGACATCCTCTCTCAATTTTTCTTTCTTATCTGCAAAAGGGGATAATAATAATAATAATAGATATCTCCAGGACTGATGTGATGATAAACACATCATATCACAAAAAACACTCATCACATAAACAATGCATATATGCACATATATGTATATATGTGTGTGTATGTATGTATAAATAGATCTATCTATATCTATATAGACATATATAGCTATAGAGAGATAGTGATATCTAGATATACACAGAGATCTATCTACCTATCTATCATTCTATCTATCATCCATCTATCATCTATCTATATCTATCAGAATGACTGGAGATGGCCCTGATACAATGGGATACCTTGGCTTTTTAAGAAAGGCCTTGGGGCAGCTAGGTGGCACAGTGGATAGAGCACCGGCCCTGGAGTCAGGAGTACCTGGGTTCAAATCCGGCCTAAGACACTTAACACTTGCTAGCTGTGTGACCCTGGGCAAGTCACTTAACCCGAATTGCCTCACTAAAAAAAAAAAAAAAAGAAAGGCCTTAGTATATATGACTATTATTTTTGATTAACAAGTAATTAGCTAGCATTTATTAACACCTACTATGTCCCAATCACTGTGTTATATGCTAGATATCCTGGCCCCTTCTTTGTGAGTATTAAAAATTGGCAATCTAAGGTGGCATCTGGAAGGGGAACAGATAAACCAGATTAGTGCAAGATACTGATGTGGCCAAATTTTACCAGAGTGGAGTAAGATAAGTAAAAGTGAGAGAATTTAAAGCTTGCCCAAAGCACTACTCTCTATCTCCCAAATCACACAAATAGGTATAGTTAATTGGGCTCTCTGCCTAAAAAGGAAGTCATTGACAAAAGGAATACATGTATGCATGCACATATGTATGTATGATGTTTGTGTTTATGTTTGTGTAGGTGTATGTGTGTATACACCACACACACATACATATAAATGTAAAATGAAGGATGGACTTTTAAATAACATGATGAGTAGGCAAATATATTTGAGAAGTATTTATATATGTCGCCATGCTTAAAATTGCCTCTTCCACTAGTCTGTGACCATTCTGAAAATCTCTTATCAACAATTGATTTCTTTGGGTCTTTAAGGCTTTTGAGTCTGAAAATTATTCTATTAAAATTTAGATGTCCCTGGGTGAATGAACTCCTAGAACCAAGATAAACAAAGGCCTTAATAGGGATTCCTTTCTTGATCTAATGATAGCTAAGAAAAATATGTGGATAACACCTGGAGGATGGAGAACTGTTTGATGATCTCTGGGTACTAAAAGGACAGAAAAAAGGAAAATTCCAACTACAAATTTAGCCATTTCATTTTGACTAAAATCAGTCCTACAACTCTTCTTTGTTACAATTATCCAGCTAACAGAAGATCATACTCAATTACAAACTATTATCTTCTCTGGGTCATACATTCACAGACCACTATCCCATTTCACTCTCTAACTATGCTTTTCAATCTACATTCAGACATTCATAGTGTTATACCATCCTGGTAACACATCTCATTGCACCTTCACCTCTATGCATCTCAATTTCCTCCAAATTCATATATCATTACTCCATACCATCATTTCATTATACCTTCTCACACAAGCATCTGTAATTACTGGCCTGTTCATGTATTTCTTTACATCCCAGTCACATATATTATTATGCCATCCCATTCCCTGATCTAATTAGACTCCTAGTCACGCCCCTCATCACATACTCTCAGTCAAACATCTCATTAAACACTCACAGCAAAACATCTTATTAGACCCCCAGCCAAGCATCTCATTAGAATCTCCCAGGAAATGCCAGATTACCATCTTCTGGACACATCCAATCTGACACCCAGTCACTCATCTCATTAAATCTTTGAATGTATGTATGAAGCTTCTCTTACATTATTCTGAATATATACAATTTCATGTCAGTTCTTATAAGTCTGTTCTAGCCATCTTATTCCCCACCCTCTGAGAGACATGCATTGCCCATTGCCCATTTCCAGTTATCTTTTCCACACCTTCCCTGACTGATACCTTCATTACATACCAGCTATAAGCATTTAATTTGTACTTGTCTTATAAGCAATTTATATTCTAGTAATTGCAATCTCTTATGGAATCCTATGAATTTTTTCTCATACTTCAGTGCAATGAAGAAATGTAGTTGCTATATTATAAATCTCATTACTCCTTGCTATACTCATTGAGTACTTAATATTTGCTCAGCCTGTTGTAGGCACCATGGGGGATATAAAAGAACATGAAAGGGCTGGTTCTTTTCTCAGGGACAGGGAGCTTACCATCTAATAGGTGGAGCAATATTCATGAATTAGAGAATAATTTTGTGCTAAATGGTATAGTACTGACTATTAGTAAAGTAGCAATTCATAATAATAGCTAGCATTTATATAGCACTTAAACGTTATAAAACACTATACAAATATTCTATTATCAGTTCCATTATATAGATGAGGAAAAAGAGGCAGAAAGCAATGAAGTGATTATCCAGGGTCACACTGCTAGTAATTATCAGAATCAGGTTTTTGAACCCAGGAGCAGTAGTGGAAATTACCATCCCTTAAAGAAGAATTAATGGAATTTGTAGTAATTGAGTAGTACCTTGAAGGACAAATATGCACAAAGGGGAAGGAATAGGGTATTGAAAGCAGAGAAAGATACATGAACTGATATATAGCATTCAAACATAACTAAATAGAATGGATTGTAAATATTAGAAAATAATGACTCACAATGGTGGATAAGGAGAATATAATAAGATTATGGGGAATCTTGAAAGCCAAACCAAGAAACCCAGACTTGATGTTGTAAGTTATGGGAAGCTATTATGGGCGCTGAATTGGTATTTTGGGAAATTCAATTGAGCGGTAATGTTTAGGGTGGATTGGAGGAAATACATAGACTAGAGGTAGAAAGACCACTTAGGAGACTATTATTAGTAATGTACGCATGTCCTAAGTTTGGAATATGATGGTAACAGAGAAAATAGAGAGGAAAGGGTGAATCTGAGAGGATTTATACTCACTTCCTAGCTATAATATGCTAGAAGTCTTGACATGAAACAAGAAACCATGTCCTGGAGGACTCTCTCCTGGCTTTGGCTTGGAATTCTGCTTTTTTGATTGGTAATTGTCTCATGTCTCCCACTACATATAATTCAGCCTTACTTCACTTCATTCCCTGGCCATCTTCTCACTAAGCATCTTGCCACTGTCTGCCCTCACTACTCCTGAAACACTGTCTCCCTTCTTTTCATTTCCCTTAACGCCTGGAAATGTAGTGTAACATTGTATCAACATGTCATTTGATATTTTGTTTTGTCCACTTAGAAGGTGTGGGCAGAGCTAAGCACAATGCTTGTTATATAATATTTAATAAAGTCTTTTTCATTCATTCAAATTTAAAGGAAGGATTAGAGACATTTTGAGATAGACAAAAAAGGAGGAAGACTCAAAGACAACACGAAGTCAGACTATGAAAATGGCAGTACCACTGACAACAATGATCCACTGAAGGAAGTAACTTGTTTGTGTATGTGTTCATATACATACACATATATTTACATACACATGTATTTTTTCACACATGTACTTAAGGATATGGGTATATGTATTTATACATTATGGCTATATCTAAGGAAAAAGGATGAGATCATTTCATTTAGTCTTTGTGAAAATTAAAGTTTTTTTATTAAGGTAGACTTAAATGTGTATATTGTTACTTGTTATCCTAAAGGATAGCTTATACAACGATCTTTCAAAGACGATGATTAAAATTTTTAAAAATAGGTTAATACAATATGAGAATGACACCTGGAAACACATATCTAGAGGCTGAAAGACCAACAGAGGAATGTACAATGTATAAATTTCTGAGTCACCAGCCTTTATGCACAATTATAATAAAACATGAACATTTCTTAGGTCAAGTAAGAGACCTTTGTTTTTTATAGTGAGGTCCCTGATATGCAAGGGGAAATTAAAACACATTATCCTTTCTATATGAGTTATATGTTCATGAGTCACAGAATACTATGGTATCTAAAGAATTAAAAACATGTATCCCTCCTGAGGCAATGAAAAGGAATATGGTGAGTCTGAATAGGTTGCAAAAAATAAGGAACCATAAATAAGTACTTGAGTAAAGGATGAAACCAAAATTGTTTTTATATTGAGATACATGTGTGTGTCCATATATATGTATATGTTTTTTTAAATAATTGCTATTAGGGAAGCTAGGTGGTGCAGTGGATAAAGCACCAGCCCTAGATTCAGGAGGACCTGAGTTCAAATCCCGTCTCAGACACTTGGCACTTACTAGCTGTGTGATCCTGGGCAAGTCACTTAACCCTCATTGCCCTGAAAAAAATTTTAAAAAATGCTATTATTATTATAGATATAAGTTTTGGCTATGCATATAATAATTTATTAATATATACCAGTAAAGAATTGAACATGAGTCTCCCTTCTTATGGTCTCAGGCTATGTGGTAGAGAAAGCAGGGAGAGAGCTTCAGCATGGCAGTTAGGGCAAACAAGAAAAAACCCCAGGAGAACCATTGAATTCAGAAGACCCAGGAAATGTATGCTGTCCTCAAAGAGACAGCCAAGAGAGCTCATGGCATCTACCAAGGATTTTTATCCTCTTTTGATAGAAGTGGGTTTTTAAACATTGACCAAAACTAACTGGTTATCATCATTCAATTCCATTGGTTGACATAATTTGAAGGTGGTCTGTATAAAAATGAACTCAACAGATGACAGCCGGGAAAAGTATACAAAAGACTCTTCCTAAATTGTTTAAGGCAAAGTCCATTATCTAGGTGTGGTTTAATCTGATAAGCCCTTCACTGGTCTTGACAAAAGAATCTATTTCCATTTCTTTTTTCCCCTTAGGTTTGTCCCAGGCAAGATCTGAACTTTCTAGAGGGGGGAGGGGGGAGGACTAAGAAATTGATTTCTGGTTCCCCCAAAGGAATGTATTGTTAATGATTATTTTTTCACATACATGTACATATACATATATGTACATATATACAAGTAAAGTTAATAGAAGCTTAGTAAGACATATCTGTTTGGGTATGTATATATACACAGATATGCCACTGGACCTCCATTCCTTGGCTTCCCTGTTTCTCTAGATGGTGGTAAGATTGGGGATCTCTTGCAGTCATTTATAAAACTCACTTATCTGTTTTTAGATAACTGTGTGTGTGTGTGTGTGTGTGTGTGTGTGTGTTATGTATGTGTAATTGAAAAAGAGGATGACAATAGTAAGAAGTTATAACCAGTGGACAGCCCACAAGCTCCAGTGATATATTCGTAACCACAGCAGGTGTATGCCCTGTGGCTAACTTGTGGGAAGACAAGCACAATATGTCCAAAGGAGAGGTGATCACAGATGATTTCTTACCTCTCACATTAGAGGGAATTCTTCAATCAATGATATCATAAAAGCCATTTGAGCCCTGTCAAAAAGCAACCACAATGTCATAAGATTTATGTGAAAATCAGGCTTATTACAAGAGAAATTAACATGCATGGGAAACCAATGGTTCTAAGTTTTTACAAAAATTTACATTTTTATAATAGTAGGACAAAGAGAAGAGGGGGATACCAGGAAGGGGCATAACATGGAAGGAGGAATAGTGCATCAAGTTGTAGCAGGGCAACAGCAAAGCCACATTCTTTTTCCTTAGGAACTGCTAAACTATGAAGATAGGAGGATCCTCTTATCCACAGAAAACCCCAGCTGCACAAACAGTATCCAGTCTGGGAAGGGCGGCTGGCACCTGTCTTGCCTCCCAAGGATGTACAGGGATTCCAGCTTGGGGTACAACAACAAATTATGTCACCTCAGGGGAGTTTCATCTTTGACACATTCAGGGTCTCCTGCATTCTGTGAGTCCAGTAAGGAAAATATTAATTCAAACCAACAAATTGTTATTATTAGGAAGAGGGAATAGGAAATATTAAGTGCTTACTACATACCAGGCATAGCGCTAAGCACTTTACAAATATTAACTCAGTTGATCCCAAGGACAGTACTGGGAGTTAGGTGTTGTTATTTCCATATTCATTTTACAGTTCAGGAAACTGAAGCAGACAGACTAAATGAGTAGCCCAGGGTCAAACAACCAGTATATATCTGAGGCCAAATTTGAACTCGGGTTTTCCTCAGTCTGAGCCCAACACTCTATCCACTGCAGTACCTAGTAGTCAACTAGGCAGCAGAGGAGTCTAGGACTTAGTAAATAAAATTTGCATATCATTCTTTCATTATGTGGCTATTAATGTAGATATGGCCATAACTATGTATATGTGTGTGAATGTATGAATGTGTACATAGATACACAATGAAATTATATAATAGAAATGTTTGTTGTTTTAATAAAGGAATTAGAGGCTATTGACATACGCACATGCACTCAGGTTGTTGAGTACTATGCATGTGCCCAGTTTTGTGATCCTTGATGTGGAATAAACAGAAAATAGATACATTCTTTAATAAATAAATTAATTAACAAATAGCTAATACACATTAATTATATATATGTGTATTTATATACATACACATACATAGATATTGCTTTAAATTTACAAAGCTTTTTATGTAAATTATTTCACTGAGCCTCACAAAACTTCAGTAACGTACTGAAGTTGTTATCCCCATTTTATAGATCAAGAAACTGAGGTTGCAAGAAGTTAAGTGATTATCCATCATCATAGAGTGAATCAGTAACACATTTTTATTGTTTACTTATGGCTTATAAGGCACCATTCTTGATCCTATAGGGGATAGAGAACAAGATGAAGATTTAGGCTAATTTTGTATATAATACATTTGGGACGTATTTTGGAGAAATATGAAAGACAGAGGTAAAACAAGATGGTATAGAATCATAGAACATTATTAGAAATATGTAACCCAGTAAAACAAAGAAACAAAAAAGCAGTTTGTCATAGTGGATAGAATGCCAGTCTTGAAGCCAGAAACACTTGAATTCAAATGTTGTCTCTGACACATACCGAGTATGTGACCTTGGACAAATTACTTACTTTCTAGGTGCTCTAGGCCCTAGCTTCTTAAACTGTGGTATACCTAGTTTATATACCCATATAGCTGGGGTTGCATAAAAATTTCTCTGGGAAAAAGAGGTCATGAGCTGAAAAAGTTTAGGTATGCATAACCTCTTACTATTGCCAAATTTTTCATGACCCCCATATTCAGTTGTGCAACCCCATGTAGGGTTGCAATCACAATTTAAGAAGCTAGGCTCCAGGCAACTCTAGGACAGAGGTGTAGAGAACACAACTTCCTACAGTGAAGGAACTTTCTTCACCTGGGACCTCCTATTACAATCTCTATGAAACCTAGTAGGGAAAGATTCAGAAAGCATAATGCACTTTTTTTTTTGTTTGGTTTGGTTTGTCTGTTTGTTTTTTGTGCGGCCATGAGGGTTAAGTGATTTGCCCAGGGTCACAGAGCTAGTTAAGTATAAGTGCCTGAGGCCAAATTTGAACTCAGGTCCTCCTGAATTCAGGGCCCGTGCTTTATCCACTGCACCACCTAGCTGCCCCCAGATAATGCACTTTTGTTGAACTTAATATAAGGTTTTAAACTCTATGGCTAACAAAACCAGGTTAGGAATTGAGAGCACAGCAGCTCCCACAGCAAGAAATAAATGCCTGGCAAGGTTCTAGGCTTAAGACAGTCACAAAGAGCAAAGGCTGCCACTAAATTGATGACCCTTACCGGCTATTCACTAGGAACCAGGTTTTCACAGATCATTTCCATTACTTGCACATTGATGTGGGAATTTTTACCACTTTCTCACTAAGATAACCATTCTGTGGCTTAGAAGTCACCTTTCCTTTTTCTAGTACAATAGAGAAAGCCAAGAAGTGGAGGCCTAGTGGCCCAATATCCTTCTATTTTTTTTTCCCTTCAAATTTATAGAGGCATAACCAAATTGCACCAGATTAAGACTATGCTCCCTGCAGATTTAAGAACAAAACAAAATGGTTCTTGGAACTCTGGGTAGTTGTGAGTAATTAATGAAAGGCTGGCTAATTAGTATCAAGGGTTGCAGTAGGTGATGATTCCCTCCAGCTGCCCCTTAGCACCTGCTGACAATTCACGGGTGACCTTTTGCTTCTTTGACTATCATCTGAGACTTTGCAGTCTCAAATTGCACCATTAAAAAGCAGAAAATGGAAAGGTAACCACCCCTTTAGATCACCTCTAACAAGGTTTCACTGGGGAAAAGAGACACAAGTCTTTCTACAGAAACTCTAACTACTTCCCTCTTGTCTATACTTACTTGAGAGAGTACCCTGCAGGTTCATCAGAGCTAGGGAAAAGCAAAGTGGGAATCAAAGGGTTTCTACATGTAATGTGCATGGCATAGTTGCAGACTGTTGTTGTTGTTATTATTTTTCCTCCAAGACAAAACTTAGTCTCCAAGGCACTTGAAGATGGGCATTGTTTTTCCCCATTCATCAATAAGTAGCATTATTATGTAACAGCATGTCTTAATTCCATAACTGTTTTCCTTGGCTTCTCTGCACATACTTTGAAATCTTGATGTGGTTGAGATCTCATGCTTTCATTTTTTTCATTTTGCACATGCACAAATATATAGAGATATGCAATATGTGGATAAAGATTAAATGAGAGAACATAAAACAGTGCTTTGTAAGCTTAGAGTGTTATATAAATGCTAGGTGTTATAGTTATTATAATGAAGAGAGAAATGGAGACAGATAAAGAACAATTTTTTTCTCTGATGATTTTGTATTTAACTATCTATAGTCTTTACCCAGTCCTAATTTGTCCTCAGTGGCATATATATTTGCTATATAGTTGGTTTTATGGTGAATGGGAGTTGGGGCAAGGACAGTAAATAATTGGGTCTATGAACTTTGAATGGAGTATTTTTTCATAGAAAATTAACTCATCTATTTGGGGGTTGTTCTCATTGTTTGCTCTTATTAATTCCATGCTACTAAGGAGGTAATTGGCCTGTATTGCAATGACTATGAAATTGGGGGTCTGAAAATGTACCTGAAAAAATGGCTTCATGTCTTTCTGCATCAATTTCTACATTTATAATAACAGGAAAATATTTGCTCAGTCTACCTCACAGGATTGTTCCACATATACATATAAGTGATTATTACCAATGTAGAGTAATTCATATTATCAACAAACATGGTAGGTAAGCAGGGTGGTAAAATACTGTATTTAGAATTTCTATGTATCTCCTTCTTTGTCTTCTTCCTTTAATCGAATTCTTGTTTCTATTTTGAACTTTGTGTATGAAACTGTCTTCCATTCTGAATGAGGCACAGTTCTCTTAGTGGAAAACTCCCCAAACTCAGCTGTACTGAGATTGTATTGGAGGTTTGTCATATATTTATGCATTTGAAGAGCTCATGAAATTAGGACAGGTATTCTCAGGGTTTGCTTGCCTGTCACACTTTTTTTTTTTAAACCACCCGTGCCTCATAGGGAGGATGGAGGACAACTATCAAAATAAAAGTCAAGAAATCAAATAATTAAATGAATGGCTATTACAGAATGAGGGGAGTTTAATGGATGAACTCAAGAAAAAATGGCTATTTGTTTTTGCTACTAACCAGTATCTGGTATTGGTAGAGTCACTCCTTTGGGCCACGATTTTCCCAACTGGAGAATCTACATTCTCGTAGGGCTCTCTGTGTTTCTGACATCAAAAAGCAAAGAGCATGTATGATTTTTCTGTTAGTTCTACAAAGCTCCAACACTCTTTTCTTAATATGTAGAGGAAGAAGTGAGGAGTATCAATTTGTTCCATTACAATGACATATTTCTGTTACTCATACAGTGAGTAAGCTGATTTGCAATCCTGAAATCTAATTGCCTTCACATTTTATAATACAATTATATTTGTCTCATACGTGTGTGTGTATAAAATATGTGTGTGGTAGTACTACTAGTACTAGTAGGTTTTATGGAACAAAAACTTCATTTATTTTTCTATACTGTATAACCATGTGTGTCTTTGGGTATATGTATAACAAAAATAAGCAAAACTGAAAATGCCTTAGTAACAAGGAATCATCAACATAAAGCACAGGCATATTAAGTAAGATGATTGTATCGCCAGTGCATGACCAAAGGGTATCTTGATTTACTTTACTGAATGTCAATTTCCTCATCTGCAAAATGAGGAGAAAACTACCTACCTTCACAAGGTCACTGTCCCACTGATTAGCTCTTTGATCAAGTTATTTCTCTCTGGGCTTTAGTTCCCTCATTTGTTAAAACAATAGGTTTCCTGACCTGTGAGATTCTTTTCATCTCTAAAATTTGCTGATTTACAATGATGATATATGAGGCAAAACATCACTATATTAGTCAGGAATGTGGCCAGAAAATGATAAATATGACCTCAAAGGCCCCTCCCATTTAAAAGCATTCTAGATAAGGCATTAAGCAGAGTGATTTAAAAATAAAGTAGGTCAAGCTTATCTATTTCCTTTTCAAATGAGTTTAGGTGCTTGCATTTTTCTTGTTCCTCAATCACCTCAGAGTTACCACTGTTTCCTGAAGAACAACATCTTAAAGTTACATTATCTTCAATTTCATTGTTGCATCACTCAAACTTAATACACAGCTCCCCTCAGGAGCACAGGCAAGCTTCCCAGGGAGGTTGAGTACAATTGCATTTCAGAGCACGTTTCCAGCATGATGTGTTTCCAGGCCAAGCTTCTAGTATAATGTAAACACAAATACATAATCTTTTCAAATAGCAAGTTTCTTTTTTTTTTTTAAATGAAAATATGATGCAACCTAAGCCAGATACATAGTTGAACATATTTCAGCTACATGGTGACGCACTCAACTTGCCTGAATTGTATCAAGGCATGTGAATTCATACTTTTTCTCTTTTTCACTAGTACTCAGTTTCTTGCTTGCTTGAAGACCTGTTTGAATTCTTGTAGTCATTTTTAAATTGTTCATTTTAAAATTTTTAGTTTTGTGAATAAAATTAAATTTTCTTTGCCCACATATTTCTGTCATTGAAAAAGAAAAGCAAAAACCCTTCTAATACCTATGTTTAGTCAAGCTAAACAAATTTACACAGGCACATACAAATAACGATTCACAGTTAAACCCCAAGTTTTATTATTTTCACAAGTAACTAAATAACCCCCATGTTATTCAAGTAAAAATAAATAAATAAATAAATAAATAAATAAATAAATAAATAAATAAATAAATAAATAAATAAATAAATAAATAAATAAATAAATAAATAAATAAATAAATAAATAAATAAATAAATAAATAAATAAATAAATAAATAAATAAATAAATAAATAACAGGTTCTGAATGCCAAGAGGGAGACTAGACTATTATCTCTTATTACAAAATATTCCCTTAGAGGTCTTTCACTTCTATGCAACCAGTCAGAAATGAGACTTTTTCTTTTTTTTTTTTTTGGTCACATTAAAGTTATCTCAAGGCAGGGCTCTAAGCCTGGGGAATTCCACCAGTGAGGCTTCACCTTCTTGCAAAACAGCAGGTCCCTGGGAGAAGTGAGCAGTCTGGGAAGCATAGCAGGGGCCCTTATCAGGTACCCCATAGCTAGCAAGGACCAGCAGGGGGGTTTGACCCCACTGCAGACCATTAGTGAAGCCCCGCCCAAGCAGGTCAACAGCAAGTTCCGACCCTGAAACCTCCCATCAGTGAGACTGTTTCCAAGGCAAACTAGACCCAAGGACTCAACAATATTACCCTTCCAGGGCCTGCTAGCAGAATCACTGGTTCTGTAGCAACCCAATATCATGACCTCCCCTTATATACACACTTGGGCAGATTGGAAACAAAATAACTCCTCCAGGGCCTGCTAACAGAGAGACCCTGCTAACAGTAATCCAGCATAAAGGTACCACCCCTGGGGAAGACCAACAACAAGATCACTCCTCCAGGGCCAGCCACCAGAAAGAATGTTAACTTTAGGAACCCAGCAAAAGCAAACAACTAAGCCCTGAAGCCCAGTGAAAACCACAAAAAAAGACCCAAAACTTAAGCACAAATCTTGGGACAGTTTAGCAATAGAGCCCAACTCCAATAAAAACATCAAGAAACAAAAATGAACAGCAACAACAACAACAAAAAATAGCAAAAAAGCTTGACTATTGACAGTTACTACAGTAATAGGGAAAATCAAACCATAAACAGAGAGGAGGACAACAGTAACAAAATAGCTACAGGTGAAACTTCAAGAGAAAAATGTAAATTGGTTTGAGGCCCAAAAAGAATTCCTGGAAGAGCTTACAAAAGGACTTTAAAAATCAAATTAGAGGAGTAGAAGAATAATTGGGGAAAGAATTAATAATAATGAGGGAGAATCATGAAAAAGAAATTCAAACATTTACTGACGAAAATAATTCCCTAAAAATAGATGTAACCAAATGGATAAAAGGAAGTACAAAGGATCATTGAAGAAAATAATTCTTTAAAAATTAAAATTGAACAAATGGAAACTGATGATTATATGAGACATCAAGATAAAATAAAACAAAATCAAAAAAGTAAAAAACAAAATAGGAGAAAATGTGATATTTCTCATTGGAAAAACAACTGATCGAGAAAAGAGATCCAGAAGAGCTAATATAAGGATTATTAGACTACCTGAAAACCATTACCAAAAAAAAAAAAAAAAACCACCTGGATAATATCTTTCAAGAAATTATCAAAGAAAACTGCCTTGAAATACTAGAACCAGAGGACAAAATAGAAATTGAAAGAATCCATCGCATACCACCTAAAAGGGATCCCAAAATGAAAACTCCCTGGAAATCATAGCAAAAATTCAAAGCTCAAAGATTAAAGAAAAAATATTGAAAGCAGCCAAAAAGAAACAATTCAAATACTGTGGTGCCACAGTCAGAATTACACAGGATTTGTCAGCTTCCATATTAAAGAATTACAGGGCTTGAAATATAATATACTAGAAGGAAAAGGAGTTAGGTTTACAACCAAAAATAATCTACACAGCAAAATTGAATATATGCTTTCAAGAGAAAAATGGATATTTAATGACATAAAGAACTTTCAAGCATTTGTTTGAAAGGTCAGAGGTGAATAAAAAAATCTGACCTCCAAATACAACACTCAACAAAATGATAAAAAGGTAAAAAAGAAACAAGAAAGAACAAATGTAAGAAATTTAATAAGGTTAAACTGTTTGTAGTTCTATATAATAAGATAATATTTACAAATCTTAATAACTTTATAATAAGAACAATTATTACAGCAATTAGGAGTATATGTAAGAGGATGTGGTCAAAAGGTAATATTGAAGAGATGATAATATTTGTACATCCAAAATATTTTGTTATAAGAATAATAAGAAATAATATATGTAGACAGAGGGTGTGGTTCATAAGGTGACAGTGATGGAATGACTCCCCACCCAGAAAACAAAATAAAGTGATAAAAAGAAATTGCATGGAAGAAGGAGGGGAGAAAATAAATGGAGTCAATTGCCTCCCCCCATACACACACACACACACACACACACACACACACACACACAAAGAGGCATAAAAGAACTATCATAATAGAGGGGAAGATGGGGGTCATGGGCAAAGATTAATCCTTATTCTCATCAAAGTTGCTTCGAAGAGGGAATAACAAACACATTCAGTTGGATATAGAAATCTATGTTACCCTATCAAAAAGTTTAAAAAGGGATGGTGATAATAGAAGGGAGTAGGGCAGACTGATACAAGGGAAGGGATATTAGGGAAGGCAGTGATTATAAGTAAAACATATATGAGAGGGGAGGGGGGGTCAGAGTGGGGAGGATAAACAGGTAAAAATAGCATGAAGAGAAATAGTCATCATAACTATAAATGTGAATAGGATGACCTCACCCATTAAATGGAAACAGATAGCATAATGGATTAAAAACCAAAAATCCTATAGTATGTTGTTTACAAGAAATACATTGAAAACAGAGAGATACACACTGGGTACATGTAAGGGGCTAGAATAGAATCTATTATGCTTCAGCTGAGGCAAAGGAAGTCATATCATTACTTAACATATGTGTACCAAGTAGTATAGCATCTACATTTTTGAAGATGTTGAATGAGTAACAGAAGGAATTTGATAATAAAACTATCCTAGTGGGGGATCTTAACCTTCCCCTCTCAGAACTGTATAAATCTAACCAAAAAATAAATAAGAGAGAAGTCAATAAAATGAATAAAATTCTTGAAAAGTTAGATATGATATATATCTGGAGAAAATGAATGGGAATATAAAAGGATATATATCTTCTCAGCAAATACATGGGACCTACACAAAAATAGGCCATGTGTTAGGCCATAAAAACATTACAACCAGATGCAAAAAAGCTGAAATAGTAAACATGTCCTTTTCAGATCATAATTCAATAAAAATTACATTCAATAATGGACAATTGAAAGAGATTAAAAAACAATTGAAAATTGAATAATCCAATCCAAAACAACCAAGTGGGTCAAAGAACAAATTATAGAAACAATTGATTTCATTAAATAAAATGACAATGATGAGACAAGATGTAAAAATTTATGGGATGCAGTCAAACCAGTTCTTAGGGGAAAATGTATATCCCTAACTGTTTATATCAATAAAATAGAGAAAAACACAGATGAATGATTTGGGCATGCAGTTAAAAAAAAACAAACTAGAAAATGAACAAATTAAAAATTCCCAACAAAACACCAAATTGGCAATCCTGAAAATCAAAGGAGAGATTAATAAACTTGAAAGTAGGTAAAGCATTGAATTAATAAATAAAACTGCAAGCTAGTTTCATAAAAAAACACAATAAAATAGATAAACCATTGGTTAATTTGATCAAAAAAGGAAAGAAGAAAACCAAATTACTAGTATCAAAAATGAAAGAGATGAAATCCCTACCAGTGAAGAGGAAATTAAAACAATTATTAGGAACTATTTTTCCAATTATATGCAAATAAATTTGACAATCTAAATGAAATGAATAGATATCTACAAAAATATAAATTACCCAGATTACCAGAAGAAATAAAATATTTAAATAACCCCAATTTAGAAAAAGAAATTGAACAAGCCATTAATGGACTTCTTAAGAAAAAGTCCCCAGGACCAGATGGATTCACAAATGAATTCTACCAAACATTTAAATAACAATTATTCCTGGGGCAGCTATGTGGCACAGTGGATCAAACACAAGCCCTGGATTCAGGAGGACCTGAGTTCAAATCTGGCCTCAGACACTTGACACTTACTACCTGTGTGACCTTGGGACCTTGGGCAAGTCAGTTAACCCTTATTGCCTCACCAAAAAAAAGAAAAAGAAAGAAAAAAAGAAAAACAATCCCAATACTATAAAAATTATTTGAAAAAAGAAGTGGAGTCCTACCAAATTCCTTTTATGAGACAAATATGGTGCTGATACCTAAACCAGGAAAAGCCAAAACAGAGAAAGAAAATAATAGACCAAGCTCCCTAATGAATATTAATGTAAAATTCTTAAATAAAATACTACCAAAAAGTTTACAGAAATATATCAAATGGATCATACACTATGACCAGGTGGGATTTATACCAGGAATTCAGGGCTGGTTCAGAATTAGGAAAACTATCAGCGTAAGTGACCATATGAATAATACAATTAATAGAAATCATATGACTATCTCAATAGATGGAAAAAAAGGCCTTTAATAATAATACAGAGGGGCAGCTAGGTGGAGCAATGGATAGAGCACCAGCCCTGGATTCAGGAGTACCTGAGTTCAAATCCAGCCTCAGACACTTAACACTAACTAGCTGTGTGACCCTGGGCAAGTCACTTAACCCCAATTGCCTCACTAAAAAAAAATTGAAAAATAAATAGATAAAAATACAGAACCCATTCCTATTAAAAACACTAGAGAGCATAGGAATAAAAGGACTTTACTTTAAAATGATAAGTTCTATTTATCTAAAACCATCAGCAAGCATTATCTGTAATGGTGATAACCTAAAAGACTTCCCAGTATAATCAGGGGTGAAGCAAGGATGCCCATTATCACCTCTCTTATTTAATATTGAATTAGAAATGATAACTATAGCAATAAGAGAAGAAAAAGGAATTAAAGTATTTAGAATAGCCAAGGAGGAAACAAAACTATCACTCTTTGCAGATCATATAATGTTATACTTAGAAAATCCTAGGGAATCAACTAAAAAGCTGCTTGAAATTATTGACAACTTTAGCAAAATTTCAGGATACAAATTAAACCAACATAAATCATCAGGATTTCTATATATTACTAATAAAGTGAAGCAACAACAGATAGAAAGAGAAATTCCATAATTGTGGCCAATATAAAATGCTTGGGAGTCTACCTCCCAAGATAAACACAGCAACTGTAAGACCAGAAGTACAAAATGATTTCCACAGAAATAAAGTCAGATGTAAACAATTGGAACAATATTAATTGCTTATGGGTAGGCAGAGCCAATATAATAAAAATGACAACCCTACCTAATTTAATTAATTTATTTAGTGCTATAGCAATCAAACTATCTAAAAATATTTTATGGAGCTAGAAAAAAACAATAACACAATTCATCTGGAAAAACAAAAGTTCAAGGATATCATGGGAATCAATAAAAAAACAAAAACAACAAAAAAATGTGTTCAAGCAGTACCAGATCTCAAACTTTATTATAAAGTGGTAATTATCAAAACAATCTGGCACTGACTCAGAAATAGAGAGGTAAATCAGTGGAATAAAATAGATAGAAATTACATTATAGTAAATGACTATAGTAATCTAGTATATAATAAACCCAAAGATACAAGCTTTTGGAACAAAAACTCATTATTTGACAAAAACTGCAGAGAAAACTTGAAAACAGTATGGCAGAAACCAGGCATAGGCTAACATCTCACTCCATATAGTAAAATAAGGTCAAAATGGGCGCATGATTTACACATAAAAGATGAAAGCATAAGCAAATTAAGGGAGTATAGAATCATTTATCTGTCAGATTTATGGGCTGGGGAAGAATTTATGATCAAAGATTATATAGAGAAAAAAATTAATGTAAAATAGATCATTTTGATTATATAAAATTAAAAAGCTCTTGCACAAACAAAACTAATGTAATCAAGATTACAAGAGAAGTAGAAAACTGGGAAAGAATTTTTGAAACAAATATCTCTGATAAAGGTCTCATTTCTCAAATGTATAGAGAACTGAATCAAATTTATAAAAATACAAGGCATTCCATAATTGATAAATAGCCAAAAGAAATAAATAGGCAGTTTTCAAACAAAGAAATCAAAGCTATCTATAATCATATCCTAGATTACTATTGATCAGAGAAATGCAAGTGAAAACAACTCTGAGGTATCACCTCACAGCTATCAGAGTGCCAAATATAAAAAATTAAAATATTGGATGTTGGAGGGGATGTGGGAAAGCAGGGAAACTAATCCAGTGTTGGCAGAATTGTGAAAAGATCCAACCGTTCTGGAGAGCAATTTGGAACTATGCCCAAAGGGCTATAGTACTGTGCATATGCTTTGATCCAGCAATATTGGTGCTAGGTTTATACCGCAAAGATAACCCCCAAAAGTCAAAAAGACCTCTTTGCACAGAAATATTTATAGCAGCTCTTTTTGTGGTGGCTAAGAATTGGAAATCCAAGGAATGTCCATCAATTGGGGAATGGCTAAAAAAGCTATGGCATATAATTGTATTGAAATATGATTGTGCTATAAAAAATGACAAGCAGGATGACTTCAGAAAGGCCTGAAAAGACATGTATGAAATGATATATTGTGAATTGAGCAGAACCAAGAGAACATTGTACACAGAGACAGCAATATTTTTTGATGGAGATCTGTAAATGACTTGACTATTCACAACAATACAAGACAACCACACACAAAAAAACCAAACAAACAAACAAAAAAAAATTACTGATGCAATATACTATCTACCTCCAAAGAAAGAACTGATATTGATGGAACATAATGAAGCATGCTATTTTTCACTTTTTTCCTTTTTTTCTTTTAATCAAGTTTTCTTATACAAAATGACAAATATGGTAATGTTTTACACAATCAAATGTGTATAACCTATATCTGATTGCTTACCACCTGAGGGAGAAGGGGACAGAAAGGCAGGAAAGAGGGATAAAAATTGGAATCCAAAAGTAAAATAAAAATATTTAATATTTTAAAAAGCTAATCATTTCATCAGTTGAAAAATATTTGTTGAGTATCAATTAAGTGCAGGGCCTATTGTATAATATTGTATGAATGTAAAAAAGTGTAGGAAATGTCTCCTGATTTTTAAAAAGGTAAACATTGTTGATGCTTCAATTTTTTACATCATAGCCATTTTAAAATTTTAGCACTCCACTACTGAGTTTCCTCCCCCCATAACAAAAAAAGTAATTTAAACCAACTCAACATAATGACTGTGTATATTATATTCAAGACCTTTAGGCTTCTACCTCTCAGGAAGGTCACATGTCTATAGATCTATATCTAGAAGGGATCTCAAAAGGAATATAATACAACCCACTCATTTTAAAGATAAGAAAACTGAGGCCCACTGTGCCCAAGAATTCATAGTCTGTAAGGTATAGAAGTGGGATTATGAAGACAAGGTTTGATTTTTTGTATTTGCTAGCAAACTTGTCTCCATGAAAAAAAAATATGCAATGTTTATGTAGGTTTTAGGAAGTGATAAACAGGGTAAGGGGGGGCAAGGCAAAACTTAATTGGTCCAGGTTCCTGTTGCTGGGACTTGAGGCTTATCTAGCACAATAACCCTTTTACCTAGTTTCAGGATTACTGTTTTCTGCATAACAAGAAGGTAGGAAGTAGAGAATAAGCTGTTTCTCAGACCAGGTTGCACAACAGGGTACCATAGAACATACTATTTTGCTTTACTTGCATTGAGAGCACTAATGGGAGGAAAAAGAAAAAAAATAAATACATGTGTGTGTGTGTGAACAAAATAGAGTGATTCTCAAAATGCAATAGCCCTGGATTCACAGGAAAAAAAATTAAGGTTGGGGTTTGTCAGGGCAAGAACTTTAATATGATAAAGGGGCAAGGGCCTTAAGAGAACAGAACAATGTACAGTTGAACTATTTCAACAAGGACTTAAGATGGGGGGAAAGTACAACTAGTACAGGGGTGATGGCGTGGTAAAAAACTGAGGGATGGAGGGAGTGGAGGCTTTGGTGAAGAAAAAGAACAGGGTTTGGAATTGTGAAGTAGAGGGAGAAATGGAATTTAAGTGATTTTCAGCCAATAATGGAATTTCAGAGTTCATTAACATGAAAGTAGAATATTTGTGGGTGATAGTAAGATCAAGGATATAACCATCTTTGTAGGTATGGTAGAATGCAGGAATAGGGCATTAAAATGAGTAAACTGAGTAACTGAGAGGTTTATGTGTATTAAGTTCCATCCATCTATCTACACACATATAAATCTATAGCTATATATATATATATATATATATATATATATATATATATATATATATATATATATATATATATATACACACACAGAATATGAATATAGTCTATATATTATATACATATATTAAGTACTACAGTATATATGTATATGGTACTATATATACATATACTATCATGTAGTATGTATTTTAATATAGAGATAGATATATGAAGTGTGAGATAGGGAGAGAGAGAGAAAGAGAGGACTATAGTGTGAGGTCTATAGAACCCCTTCATATACATTATGTAGAGGGGGATCCTTGTTCAAGTATGACTTCATTTAGGTAGATGGCATCATAGGACTCATCCAATTCTAAGATTCTGTGGAATAGTGAACTTTATATGTGATTAGAATTTTTTAATTGGAATTAATGTAAATATTCCTTTGAATCCAACTATGGGGTAAAATACTAATGTGTGATATAATAGCCAGAGCATCAAGGTGGAATAGAGTAGGCTAGGTTTTAGTACTAATTCTAAGTAGCTGAATGACTTTAGGAAAGTTATGTAATGTTCTTGATCCTCAATGTTTTCATTTATAAAATGAGGAGACTGCACTAGAAAGTTGCTGAAGTTCCCCACATCTCTACAATGCATTCTTTTTTTGTGTGAGGCAATTGGAGTTAAGTGACTTGCCTAGGGTCACATAGCTAGTAAGTGTTAAGTGTCTGAGGCCAGATTTGAACTCAGGTACTCCTGACTTCAGGGCCGGTGCTCTATCCACTGCGCCACCTAGCTGCTCCTATATGCATTCTTAAAACTTTTATTTTCAATTTTTCACATACAATTAATTTCCTAAAAGCTTTGTTAATAAAGAACTTTAAGTGAGGTTTAATTGACTCTACTTTCACATATCATGTTATGCACCACATATAGGGCAGAACTTACCAGGGCATCCTCAAGGACGGGGTGACCAATACTTTAAGTTCAGCTCTGGCTCTCATCCAGCATTGAATTAAAAAAAAATCACAAAGCACCTTCATCCTATAAATGGATGCTTATCTGTCAAGCAGTGATCCGCAGCTAGTTGGCATTGATAGACATATGGGTCATTAGTCTTGTTCCAACCTCTCTAGACATCCCATTCCCCTTCAGGAAATACTACATGAAGTCAGGTAGGGGTCATTCAGCATTTAACTTCTCCAACTAAGATACATAGAAGGGAGGAAATTAAGTTATCATTAGAGGTGGTTAACATCTCTCCTATCACTGATTTCTTACCTTCAGAGTGTATCTCATTGATTGGTACATTTGGAAGACAGGACACTGTATAAAAGCTCTTTGATATTTTTCAAAAAATAATGAGCGACCATTTAGGAGAGGTTGTATTAAAGTGAATTGGCTTATAAATTACCCCATTTGTTATTCCTTTATGTAGGTTTTTAGCTGACTAATATTTTTCCCTATAAATGTTTCTAGGGACTAATATATGTCAGAGATCTTGTTTTCTTTCTCCATGTCTAGTATAGTGGAATGAGAAATACAGAAGGATATAGCAAGCTTGGGTTCAATTCCACTTTTGCTAACTTCTAGTTTTTTGACCTTTGAAAAATCAATTATCTTCCATGAACCACAATGTCATTATTTGGGGACAAAAGTAATGAGTTGCCTTCCCCAAGGAAAGAGCCTGACCAACAGAATCTTTTGATAACCTCTTCTAAATTCAAGATTAATTGTTTTATAATTATCAGAAATATTTTATCAATTCTACTTTCCAAAATTTTCTTCTGATCCTCAATTTTTATGTCATGTTTTGCACATTGAGCTCTATTGTAATTGAAAAAAAAATCTGTTTAAGCCATTTTTTTTTCTTCTTCTTCTTTATATCCTTATCTTTCTATGAAATGATGGGAGAAGACAGAGGGAAAAAAAGAACAAGGATATAGCTATTTTGGAGAAATTACAGAATCAGGATATTGCACTAAACTATTTACACTAGGCATTCAAGAAAAAAATAGAAGATCTAACCCACAAAGATCCAGACATTTGAGTAGAGCTGCTTTTCAATTCTAGCTTCATTTTTTATTAGCTGGGTGACTTTGGAAAAATTTTCTTCATGTCTAAATGGAGGTAATGATAGTTTAAAAATCTAACTTGACAAATTATTGTGAGGAAAGTAGTATGTCAGTCACAAAAGCACTATGTCAGTCATGGTATTTCAAAATAAAACTGCTGACATAGTGTGTCGCTCATAGAATGTCAGGAAGCATAGAGTTAAAATCTTAATTCAGATATGTATTAGCATTCTGATCCTTGGAAAGTGGCTTAACTTCTTTGTTCCTCAGTTTCCTCTTCTATAAAATAAGGCTAATAATAACATTTAATTCACAATGGTGTTGTAAGAATCAAACAAAGTAACATGTAAAGTATGGTACACATATTAAAATATTATATAAATGCTATCTATGCTAGCTATTACTTTTCATATGATAGATATTCAATAATTATTTGATTGAGGTTTAACATGCCTTCTAGCTCTAAATACTATCATCCTAAATTCAATGATGAATTAATCCTTTATTCTTTAGTCCAAGCACTCCCTCCACTGGTCAGGCTCTTGCCAGATGTTAATGAACAGACTTGAGACCCAATATTTTGTTGTAAAAAGTCAGGAGAAAAGTACATCGTCTTTAAATCCAACTATCTGTGCAGACTATATGTGTTGATATTTAACTATTTTTCTATTTCTACAATTTCTAGAGATTTAAAAAAAAGTATTGTATATTTCCCGAGGATATATTTTTAAAATGCAAAGAAAGGGAAGGGAAGGGGAGGGGGAAGGGGAAGGAGAAGGAAGGGAAGGGAAGGAAATTGTTTGTAAGAAACAGGCATAGTGAGGCAAAACAAATTCTCTCATTGTGTTTAAAAAATGCCATATTCTACATGCTAAATCTTTCACTATTCTGCCAGGAGATGGATAGCATCTTTCATCATTGGTTCTCTGGAATCATAGATGGTCATGGTCTTGATCAAAGTTCTTAAAATTTTCAAAATTATCTTTAGAACATTATTATTTCTGTATACATTGTTCACTTAATTTTATTAAATTTCTTCTTTATTAGATTAGAAAGTATTCAGGGTTTTTTTTTTTATAATATTGATGTCATAGTAGAAATTGCTCACCTGATTCTGTTCACTTCATTCTGCTTCAGTTTATACAATTATTTCTATTACTCTTTGAAATCATCTATTTCTCCATCCCTTAACGCACAACAGTATTCCCACACATTTTTATAACACATGGCCTATCTTATTAGAAACTCTTCAAGCACTTAATACTTTACAATTATTGTGCAATACATTGCTGACAGGTACATATGGATTCCTAAAGCCACAGATAATCAGCTGCCTATTTCACTTTGTATCCTTTCTGACATACAGCATTACCTGAATTTGAATGTGGAAATTAATATGTTCTACATACGTTGTGTTGCTAGGCGTTTCATTCTGGAATTTGGGGGGAGAAATGTTTAACTGTAGCTGGCTATTTGCTTTGACCCAATTACTCTTGAGAATAATTTTTATAATAAAAAAAGATTCAGCTTTATTACAGGAAGAAATCCCTCGATTTTGTACTCTTCCAATAAACTCAGACTCCCCTTATTGCAAAAGGAATAACACAATGGTAGCATGGCTAATTAAATATTTGTTTGCAAGGGAAATAATCATATGGATTGTAATAATAATGCAAAATTTGAGTACTTTGTATTCCCTATAGTTTCTTTGCTGATATGAAAGTGAGAAAAAATGTGATAATACAATATTAAGGATTATTAAGTATGGTAAGTATAAAATTACCTTTATAATGCATATTTTCACTTAAAATGACTAAGTGATCTTGAAGGCACAAGGCTTAAGGCAACCGTTCAAACTTAACCATCCTGAGTTACTCAGCTGTCAAATATAGCTGCTTATCACTATTGCCTACCAACATTAAAGGGGAAAAAATACATCACCTGACTGGTACATACAGATTTGAACTGGAAACTCTCTTGATAAATACTCAAACTCAATTGGCAGTTTTCAAGGCCAGAAGAAAGCCTTAGAGACTCTCCAGAAAGGTTGCAAGAAACAAGGTTGATCAGTTCTAATTGTCTCAAGGTAGACAGGAAACTGTTTGAAAAATTCATTGTAGGCTGGATATGTGTCTCATCATGAAGGGTAAGAACAGTAATTGTAATGAAGAGGTAGCAGAAAGACCTTTGGAATTAGAATCAGGAGACCTCTATAATATTATTTCTACCTATAAATCATAATATAATAAAATGGGTACAAGTGACAAATCTTTCAATAACTAGTCATTAACTAGCTATGTGACTTTGGGTAAATCACTTAACCTTGTTAAGCCCTAGATTCTTAATCTGTACAAAGTATCTGAAGCTTGTATGGACAAAAATGTTATGATGACCAAACTAGAAAACATATGCAAAATATTTTAAATTATAAATAATAAAAATTAAACTATTATTACATAATATAAAAATAATGTTCTGCTGCATAGATTTAGCTGTCATTTTTAAAATAAGATGACACCTATGTTTACTTATATTAAACTATGAAGCAAATTCATCTTGAAATACAGCCTATTACCAAGGTAAGGTAAGGCAAAAGGAAGTCCTGTTCATATTCTACTGTTGATCACATAGATGGTGACAAGAATGAATTTTGTAAATAAAGTTAAGTGAGGGGTGGAGCCAAGATGGCAGAAGAAAGGTAGTATCTTTCCTGAGCTCTCCCCAAGACCTCTCCAAATACCTTCAAATCATAACATAAAACAATTTCTGGAGCAGCAGAACCTACAAAAAGACAAGGTGAAATCATGTTCCAACCAAAGACAGCTTAGAAGGTTGGCAGGAAAGGGCTGTTGTACCAGAGTGAAAGTGGAGGCAGCCCAGTAGAGGCCACATGATCACAGATCCAACCATAGCACAGAGACAGTTCTTGCCACAGCAAACCAGGAGCAGGGCTCAGGAACATCTGAATCATCAGGAGAATGCATCCCACAGATGTTAAGGGGGTCAAACAACTCCAGAAGGAGATTACAGGGGTCTCTTTGCTAGCACTGAGGCAGGACTCTGTTTTTTTGCCTATAATCTGATTGAGGTCACAGTCTTGGGTGGCAGTGCCAGGTGGGGGAAAAGCACAAGCACACAAGAGCTTGAAACCATAGTGGAGCAGGCTTCACTGATCCAAGGCAGAAAAGCAGGCCTATGGTTGCTTGCACATCAGAGCACAGGCCAGGAGAGTAGTAAGTATAACTCTCCTTAAATCATACAACCTTGTAAGAACTAAGGGCTTACAAATTCTTAGAAATATCTCTGGAAACATCTGATGGGATTTGTCCCCTGAAGTTTGGGACAGTGTGCCCTCCACCAAGGAACCAGTGCCCCACTTTAACAAAGAGTTAAAAATCATGAAATAGGCTAGGAAAATGAGAAAACAGAAAAAAATGCTGACCCTAGAAAGCTTCTAAGGTGACAAGGAAGATCAAAATACACTCTCAGAAAAAGAAAAGTTAAAGTTCCTATTTCCAAAGATTGCAAGAAAAAGATGAATTGGTCTCAAGCCATAGAAGGGCTCAAAAAGGACTTTGAAAATAAAGTAAGAGAGGTAGAGGAAAAAATGGAAAGAGAAATGAGACTGCTGCAACAAAATCATGAAAAAAGGTCAATAGCTTGGTAAAAGAGACCCCCAAAAATAATGAAAAAATACCTAAAAAAAAAAAAAAGACTGGGCCAAAAGGTAAAACAGGTACAAAAAGCAAATGAGTAATAGAATTCCTTGACAGGCTGAATTGGCCAAATTGAAAATGAGGTACAAAATATCTCTGAAGAAAATAATTCCTTAAAAACTGGGATAGAGTAAATAAAGGATAATGACTTTATAATAAATCAAGAATCATTAAAGCAAAACCAAAAGAATGAAAAAAAAATAGTAGGCAATGTGAAATATCTCCTTGGGGGTAAAAAAATGACTTGGAAAATATAACCAGGAGAGATGTTTTGAAAATTATTGGACTACCTGAAAGGCATGATCAAAAAGAAAGAGCCTAGACATCATCTTCCAAGAAATCATCAGGGAAAATTGCCCAGATATTCTAGAACCAGAAGGTAAAATAGAAATTGAAAAAATTCACCAATTACCTCCTGAAAGAGATCTAAAAATGAAAACTCTGAGGAATATTATAGCCAAGTTCCAGAGCTTCTAAGTCAAGGAGAAAATATTGCAAGCAGCCAGAAATAAACAATTCAAGCATTGTGGAGCCACAGTCAGGATAACACAATAATTAACAACTTCTACCTGAAAGGATCATAGGGCTTGGAATATGATATTCCAGAGGGCAAAGGAACTGGGATTACAACCAAGAATCATCTACCCAGAAAAACTGAATAAAATCCTCTAGGGGGAAAAAATGGGAATTCAATGAAAGAGAGGCCTTTCAGCCATTTATGATGAAAAGACCTGAACTGAATAGAAAATTTTGCTTTTAAATATAAGCCCCTAGAGACACATAAAAAGTTAAAGAGTGTGGGAATTTATTGTCATTTGGGGACCCTGCCTTTGGGCTGAGATTAAAAAGCATTAGGTGCTATGGCTTGTTCTCTGTGTGAGAGGGACTGGTGCCCCTTCCCCTTCCCCACCCTCCCCCCATTTCAGCAGCAGAGCTGAGAAGCCCTGTGAGGCTTAAGGGGCACTGGCTGGTTTGGACAGCTGGGGAAAGCCCCAGCTACTGCCATCCTGAGGGGATCTGCCCCGGAGATCCTGGGTAGCCCCAGGCATGGTATGGTGCAGCCTATGCGGAGCAGCCCACATGGCCACAGTGCTAGCTTGGCCAGCAAATTAGCTTGGTGTGTGCTGGGGTGTAGGGAGCCAGAGGTTTGAGGGGAGAGAAGCGATATATAGCCTGGGAGGGAGAGACACCAAGAGGTAGATAAGAGAAGAAGCACTGGGGGTTGCTGTGGTGAAGAGAGGGGCTGACAAAAGGTTGGAGAGAGTGAGGGGCTTTTCGGGGGTTATCACTACAGTGCAGAGAGGGAAGTTAGGTGGAAAGGGAGAATGCTAGAAGAATGACAGTTGGGACAGAGATGCTAGAGATGCTAGGGTTTCACTACAATACAGATAGGGAAGTGAGACATAAAAGGAGGTTGACAAAGTGAAGGGGGTTTGGAGTTACAAGAAAGGAGCAGAGTAGTGAAGCAGGGGGGTTTTGAATTAGAAGGGAGAATGCTACAGGATGCCGCAGGAGATCGAGGAACAAAACAGAAAGAAAAGGGGGCTTTTCAGTTAGAAGGAAGACTAAGGAGATGCAGTGGAAAGGACTAGGATGCTAAGGAGACACAGGGGGATACTAAGAAAGTTGCAGGTGTAGCTGACAGGGAAAGTGGAGAGTTTGTTGGCCAAGTTTTCAGGTTGTATATTTTATTTTCCTGTATTCTTATTTTTAAATTGTATCTCATAAATAAACCCTCTGCTGTTAATTTGGAAGAGGTTTATTAATCTTTTGCTTTTCAATTTGGGAAAAGCAGTGTGGGATATTTTAAAGGGCCCTAACAGACTGGCTTAGACAATTAATAGCAGTCAGATAGCCAGCCAGTCAGTAGTCTACAGATTAGGGCTTAGTAAGTTACAAATATTTTGAAAACAGGAAAAAGAAATCAGACTCCAAAATGCTCCATACACAGCCATAAGACAACCCTTAGAGTAGCAGAACCCACACAAAGATTGTCTAAGATTATTTTCCAGCCAAAGACAGTTTAGAAATTCAACAGGAGGGGGCCCCTGTGCTGGGCTGGGAGCAGAGTCATACACTATGATCATGCTGACACAGATCCATCTCCAGGCAGGCTGCACCAGAGAAATTTATCCCCAAGCCTCTGAATCAGCTAGAGCACCAACATCTTCTGGAACTAAGCTCATGGTTTGGGTGAGAGGGACAAATGGCTGGCCAAGTGTGGGGGGAATACAGGGGTGTCTGCAGGACCTAATAAGGAATTTGGTAGACCTACCCCAGCAGGCAGCCAGGAAGAAATCTTGAGTGGTGGAGGTCCAGGTGGGGGAGGGGCACAGGCTCATTGGAGGCTAACAACCACAGGAAAAATTTTGCTGCCTGGTTAATTATCAAGTTTCCCTGAGGTTATCTACAGACCAGAGAACAGGCCAGGTGAGTAAAAAACCTGTCCTTCCTTAAATTAAAACACCTTGGGCCCTCTGAAGCTTGGGAGAATGTAGCTTAGAAGTAGGGCCCCACTGTAAGAAGGAGTTAAAAGTCAAGTAAAACTAGGGCAAGATGACCAAGCAGAGAAAATTGTGAACCATAGAAAGTTTCTTTAGCAACAAGGAAAATCAAGGTACACCCTCAGAAGAGGATAGCAACATCATGGATCCTACATCCAAAGCTTCCAAGAAAAATATGAAGTGATCTTAGGCATTAGAGTTGCTCAAAAATGATTTTGAAGACAAAATAAGAGAGGTAGAGGAAAAAATGGAAAGAGAAAAGAGAGTGATTCAGGAAAGTCATGAGAAAAAATTCAACAGCTTGAAAAGCCAAATGAAAAAGGAGATACAAAAGTTGTTTGAAGAAAATAATCGCCTAAGAATTAAGATTAAACAAATAGAAACTAGCGACTTTATGGGAAATCAAGAAACAATAAGGAAATACAAATGAATAAAAAAAATTAGAGGGCAATATGAAATATCTTCTTGCAAAACCTGCTGACCTAGAAAATAGATCCAGGAGAGATAACTGGAAAATTATTGAACTATCTGTAAACCATGATCTAAATAAGAGTTTAGACATCATCTTCCAGGAGATTTTCAGGGAAAATTGCCCTGATATTCTAGAAGCAGAAGGTAAAATAGAAATTGAAAGAATCCACCAATCACCTCCTGAAAGAGATTCCAAAATGAAAACTTCCAAGAATATTATAGCCAAATTCCAGAGTTCCTAGGTCAAGGAGAAAATGTTGCAAGCAGCTTGAAAGAAACAATTCAAATGCCATGGGGCCATTGTCAGGATAGCACAGTATTTAACAGCTTCTACATTAAAGGATCATGGGGCTTAGGATATGATATTCCAGAGGTCAAAAGAATTGGGATTTCAACCAAAAATCACCTACCCAGCAAAACTGAGTACAATCTTTCAGGGGAAAATGGTACTACAATGAAAAAGAGAACTTTCAGGTATTTATAATGAAATGACCTGAACTGAATAGAAAATTTGAATTGCAAATGTAAGACCCTAGAGAAGCATAAAAAGGTAAACAGGAAAAAGAAATCATGACAGATGTTATAACATTGAACTGTTTACATTCCTACATGGGAAGATGATATGTCTAAGTCATAAGAGCTTTCTGAGTATTAGGGAAGATGATAGGAAAAAATTTAAACAGAGAGCACAGGTGGGAATTGATTATAAAGGGATGATATCTGTAAAGCATTTATTATTTTTGGGGGGGGATGGAAGGGCAGTCAGGGTTGGTGAGTGTCTTGGATCTGGGGCCCAATTTGGGCTCCTTGGTCCAGGGTGGGTGCTTTGCCCACCGTGTCACCTAGCTGCCCCATGAGGACATCTTTAGGGTAAAATTGAGTGGTCAGAAGAATGCACTGAGGGAAGGGAAAGGGGAGAAGTAGAATGGGGTGAAATCTCACAAGAAATGAGTAGGAAAGGGCTTATGGAGTAGGTGGGGGTAGATGGGGAGGATTGGGAAAGTGAATTATCCTTACACTCATCAGAATTACCTCAAAGACCTTAATCTCATCAGAGTTGGTTCAAGGAGAAAATAACATACACATTCAGTTGGGTGGAGTAATCTATCCAACCCAGCAGGAAAGTAGGAGTGAAGGGTGAAAGAAGGGAGAACAGAACAGGGGAGGGGGCAGTCAGAAGCAAAACACTTTTAAGGAAGAATAGGGTAAAAGAAGATAGAAAATAGAGTAAATATCAATGGAAGGGAATATGATAGGGGAAACAGTTAACAATAGCAATTGTGAAAAATTTTTTGAAGCAGACGCAAGAGTAAAGTAAGATGATGATGATTGATTGATGATGATTGGAGGAATATGAGGATTGATTGATGAGGAGGAGGACTGAATGAAGAAAATGAGGATTGATTGACCATTATGAGGATTGACTGAGGATGATGATGAGGATTGATGGATGATGATGATAGCCAACTATATGGTACTTATTTTGCTGAGCTATTGTGAAGAAAATTATTTGTCAAGTTTAAGATACCATAAAAAAGTCGTCTATTACTGTTGTTGCAATAATTAACCTTATGGGTTCATTATAAGGAAAGCTCTCCTTAGACACTATATAAATGTAGTTTACTATAAAAAAATGATGAGCATGATACTATCAGAAAGACATGGAGGGACCTGCATGAGATCATGCAAAGTGAAATCTACTGTATACAAAATAACAGTAATATTATGAGATTTTTCTTCTGTGAATGACTCAGTTATTTTCAGCAGTGTGATGATCCATGACAACTGCAAAGGTCTTATGAAAAATGCAATCCATCTACAGAGAGAACTAATGGCATTTGAATACAGATTGAAACATATTTTTTTTGTTAGTTACTTTATCAGAAACAAAAAAAAAAATAATGATGAGCAGTATGCTATCAGAAAAACCTGGAAAGGCCTACATTAACTGTTGCAGAGTGAAATGTACTATATACAAATTAATAGCAATTGTGTAAGATGATCTGCTGTGAATGACTTGGTTATTTTCAGCAATGCAATGGTCAAAGATAACTCTGAAAGACTTACGAAAATTGCAATCCACCTACAGAGAAAGAACTGATAGTATCTGAAAACAGATTGAAGCATAATTTTTTTGATAGTTTCTTAATTTGAAGTTTTGTTTTTGTCTGTTTTCTTTCACCACCTGGCTAATGTGGAGATGTTTTGCATGACTACTCATATATAATTGATATTGAATTGTTTGAGTTCTTCATGGGTGAAGTGGGGAGGAAGGGAGGAAGAGAATTTGTAACAGAAAATTTTTAAAAAATTGATGTAAAATTTGTTTTTACATGTAATCTGGAAAAAATTAAATACTAAATAAGAAAAAAAATTAAATTAAAAAAGAAACAAGCATTTCTATAACAACAACAATGAAGAAAACATAAGGGATATGAAAAGGTTAAACTGTTTACATTCCTACATGGGAAGATGATACTTATAACTCATAACTTTCTCATTATCAGGGCAGCTGAATGGAGTATATTTTGACAGAGGACACATGTGTGAATTGCATATAAAAGGATGATATCTTTTAAAAAATAAAATTAAGGGGTGAGGGAAATGCACTGGGAGAAAAGGAAAGTGGGAGTTGGTATGGCATAAAGTATCTCATATAAAAGAAACAAGTAAAAGCTTATTAAGTGGAGTGGAAAATGGGTGAGGTGCAGAAGAGTGAGGGAACCTTACTCTCATCAGAATTGGCTTAAAGAGGGAATAACATACACATTCAATTGGGTATAGTAATCTATCTTAACCTGCAGGAAAGTAGGAGGTGAAGGGCATAAGGTGTGTGTGTGGGGGGGGTGATAGAAGGGAAGGTAGATGGGGGAGGTGACAGTCAGAAGCAAAACACTTTGGAAAAGGGATAGGGTGAAAGAAGATAGAAACTAGAGTAAATGTAATGGGGAGGGAAGAGAATGGCGGGAAATACATTTAGCAATAATTAACTGTGAAAAAAATTGGAAGCAAGTTTGTCTGACAGGCCTCATTTCTCAAAAACATAGAGAACTGAGTCAAATTTATTAAAATAAGTACCATTGCCCAAGGGATAGATGATCCAAAGATATGACATTTTCAAATGGAATAATCAAAGTTACCCATAGGTATGTGAAAAAAAATGATCTAATTCACTATTGACTGGAGAGATGCAGGTCAAAACAATTCTGGGCTACTACCTCATACCTATTGGATTAAATAACAGGACAACAGAGGAAAATGACAAATGTTGTAGGGCATATGGGGGAAATGAGATATTAATGCACTCTTGGTGAAGTTGTAAACTGATTCCAAATATTTTGTAGAGTAATTTGGAACTATAGCCAAAGAGTTATAAAACCATGTTTACTCCTTGACCTAATAATACCACTACTAGGTTGTTATCCAACAAGACATAAAAAACAAAATGTTGAATGTGAAATTGAGGAGATGCTGAACACATCATGGTATGTGATTATGATGGAACTATATGGTGCTATAAGAAATGATGAGCAGGATGCTCTGAGAAAAACCTGGAAAGACTTGCATGAGCTGATGCAAAGTGAAATGTATTGTATACAAAGTAACAGCAATATTGTTGAGATGATCATCTGTGAATTACTTGGCTGTTTTCAGCAATGCAATGATCCAAGAAAACTCTGAAGGATTTAAGAAGCATGCAACCTATCTCCAGAGAAAGAACTGATAGTGTCTAAACACAGATTAAAGCATAATTCTAGTTCTTTTTTTAAAGGTTTTCTTTGTCTTTTTTCTTTCACAACATGACTAATGTAGAAATGTTTTTCATAACTACACATAGAATTTATATTGAAATGCTTTTGTTCTTAAGGAGGGGGTGGGGAGGGAGGGAGGAGGAGAATTTGGAATAACAAGTTTTAAAAATTGATGTTGAAATTGTTTTTACATGTAATGTGGGGAATATAAAATTTAAAAAATTAAAAAATTAAAGTTAACTGACATCTTAGTAAATGTTAGGATACTCCAAATATCAGACTTGTGATATCTGTAGGATCACCAATTTGTCATGGAAAAGACTAGAATCAGTTCCTATGGATTAAGGAAGATGGGGTTATTATAGATTAAGGGTGTTTGGGTTTTTCAGTTCACCCCCCCCTCCCAGTTTCAGAGCAAGGAATGTGACTCTATCCTAAGCCAGTGAGTCACAATTCTATTCTTAATCTTTTCAAGGTAAGAGTAATATAATGTTACTTCACACAACTGTTCACAGAATTGGTTAGTTCTCATAATGAAGTCACTGTCTACTCCATTTAGTTATACCTAAAATATTTCTAACAGCCACTTTTTCTTCATTATAACCTCAATAAAGAGAAAGAATTATAGCCTAATGAATATCCATGCTCATAAGGATTTTATTTAATTATTCTTGATCATTCCTTTTACAAGGTTGAATAATGTCATGTCCTTTGGCCTTTTCTCTAGAACCGTTTTGAAACTTTTCATGAGAAAAGTTTCTCTGATCTGAGCACTTTGGATAGCTTTAAATTAAAGGTCCCAAAAATGGATTCAATATTTTGATCATAATCATTGTCTTCATCATTGTCATCATCACTGTTGTCATCATTGTCATCACCATATTATTTTATCTACATCTTAGGTACAATCATATTATCTGGTCTTCCCAGAATTACATGAATACCCATTGCTCTGAATTCCTATAGCACTTTTTGTCCATTAAACATATTGATATAACATATATTGTCTAATATGACTTATTCTGGGTTTTTTTTTGTAAGAGTTTTTAAGATATTTATTAAAATTCAAATTTTCACATGTCTACATCACTTTTACCCAAATATACAATACCATATTGCTTTACTTGAGGATCAAGCCTACATCTTCTTTTCTTGAATTCCCCTAGGTGCCTACAAATATGCTTTCATTGCACAAATCAGAAACCCAGTAAACATTTTCTTATGAAACATGTTGCTAATCAAGGCTTAATTGAGCATCTAATATGTATAAGGGACTCTAGAGTGGACATTCAATAAGGAACTCCTGGTCAACCAAAAGAGTAGTATTCAATAGATTCAGTAACATGCCAGTAGCATAAGAACCATAAATAGAACTAGAGTCAGAAAAGTGATAAGAAGCTCTATATTGGATAAAATATTTGAAAGAATGAATATTGTAAAATCAATAAGAACTTAACTTGAAAATTATTTCATGTCCCATCTTGAGAACTCATCCTCTATCAAACTTGCCATAATGATATCTGTCCACTATGATTTTTTCACTTCTCCTGTTGCAATTATTTTATCTATTTAACAATGAACAGCCTATTATATGGTCTCATTTTAATGATTTGACTCTCAAACAGTACTGGAAGAGGGTTGGGAAAATTGATTGAATGAGTTTTTTTAAATATATGTATCTCTTTTAATTTCATCTTTTTTTCTGCATGTCCATAAATTACAGCCTTATTGGTCTTTTAATTTTTATTTCTTTTTTGCAATAAACATTTATTTTATTTTTTCCAGTTACATGTAAAGTTAGTTTACAACATTCATTTTCATAAGATTTAGAGTTCCAAATTTTTTCCCCTCCCTCCCTTTCCTCCCCCCTCCACAAGACAGCAACCAATCTGATATATATCTGATATATATTTACAATCCACAAGTGCTCCCTTTATCAGTTCTTTCTATGAGGGGTAGATAGTATTCTTCATCATTAGTCCCTTGGGATTGTCTTGGATCATTGCATTGCTAAGAGTAGTTAAGTCATTCATGATTTCTCATTAAACAATACTGCTGCAACTATACACAATATCCTCCCAGTTCTGATCAGTTCACTCTACATCAGGCCATACAAGTCCAGGTTTTTCTGGGATCATCCTGTTTGTCATTTCCTATAGCACAATACCATTCCACTACAATCATATACTACAGATTCTTCAGTCATTCCTCAACTGATGGACGTTCCCTTGATTTCCAATTCTTAGCCACAACAAAGAGTTGCTATAAATAATTTTTGTACAATTTCCCCCCTTTTCTCTTTTTCATTATTACTATTGTAAACTGTTCTCCATCCTATTCCCTTCCCCATGATATTTACTCTATTATCTATCTTCTTTCACCCTATCCCTCTTTTTTTTTTTTTAAAGTGGGGCAATGAGAGTTAAGTGACTTGCCCAGGGTCACACAGCTAGTAAGTGTCAAGTGTCTAAGCCCGGATTTGAACTCAGGTCCTTCTGAATCCAGGGCTGATGCTTTATCCACTGTACCACCTAGCTGCCCCCACCCTATCCCTCTTCAAAAGGTATTTGCTTCTGTCTGTCCCCTCCCCCAGTCTGCCCTCCCTTCTTTTGCCCCTCTCTCTTTATTCCCTTCCCTTCCAATTTTCCTGCGGGGTTAGATAGATTACTCCACCAAATTGAGTGTGTAAGTTATTCCTTCCTTGAGCTACTTCTCATGAGATTGAGGTCTTTGAGCCAATTCTGATGAGTGTTAGGCTCATTTACTGCCCAGATTTAATAGATTACTCCACCCAATTGGGTGTGTATGTTAATCCCACCTTGAGCCAACTCTGATGAAATTAAGGACTTTGAGCCTATTCTGATGAGTGTAAAGTTCATTTACTGCCCTGCTCCTCCCTCATCTCTTTCCCCACTCTATAAGCTCTTTCCTATTTCTTTCATGTGGGATTTCACCCCATGCTACCTCCGCCCTTCTCCTTCCCCTAGTGGATTCCCCTCACTCCTCAATTTAATCCTAAAGATGTCATCATGGGGCAGGTAGGTGACAGTGGACAAAGCATCCACCCTGGATGCAAGGAGATCCCAGCAAAAACTATCCTCAGACACAAGACAATCACCCACTGCACGACCCCAGGTATGTCCCACAACTCCAATTTTTTATCGTTCTCTAGGGTCTTGCATTTGAAATTCAAGTTTTCCATTCAATTCAGGACTTTTCATCATGAATACCTGGAAGTCTTCTTTTTCACTGAAGTCCCATTTTTTCCCTGGATAAATGATTCTTGGTTGTAATTCCAATTCCTTTGCTCTCTGGAATGTCATATTCCATGGCCTCTGATCCTTTTATGTGGAAACTTCTAGGACTTGTGCTATCCTGACTGGGGATCCACAGTACTTGAATTCTTTCTTTTTGGAAGCTTGCAATATTTTCTCCTTGACCTGAGAGTTCTGGAATATGGATATTATATTCCTATGAATTTTCCTTTTGGGATCTCTTTCAGGAGGTGATTGGTGGATTCTTTCAATTTTTATTTTACCTTTGCTTCTAGAATATCAGGGCAATTTTCCCTAATAATCTCTTGGAAGATGATGACTAAGCTCTTTCCTTGAGCACAGTTTTCAGGTAGACCAATAATTTTCAAATGATCTCTCCTGGTCCTATTTTCCAGGTCAGCAATTTTTGCAAGAAGATATTTCACATCGCCCTCTATTCTTTTATTCATTTGGATTTGCTTTATTGTGTCTTGGTTTCCCATAAAGTCACTGGCTTCCATTTGTTCAATCCTAATTCTTAGGCAATTATTTTCATCAGAGAGTTTTTGTAGCTCCTTTTCCATTTGGCCAATTTGACTTTTCAAGCTGTTGATTTTTTCTCACATCTTTCCTGAATCACCCTCATTTCTCTTTCCATTTTTTCCTCTACCTCTCTAATTTTATCTTCAAAGTCCTTTTTTGAGCACCTCTATGGCCTGAGACCAATTCATATTTTTCTTGGAAGTTTTGATATATGGGCCCTTATGTTGCCATCCTCCTCTGAGGGTGAACCTCAATCTTCCTTGTCACTAAAGAAACTTCTATGGTCCTCACCTTCCTCTTTCTGCTCATCTTGCCTTTCTTTAACTTCACTTTTAACTCCTTAAAGTGGGGCACTGTTTCCAAGCTGCACTATCCTAAACTTCAGAAGGTCCCAGGAGATATGATTTAAGGAGGATCAGGTTCTTTACTCTCCTGTCCTGTTCCCTAGTCCATAGATGACCCCAGACCAACTTGCTAATCAATCAGCTCTATGTATTGTGGTTATCAACTCTTCCGAGCCTGTGACCCTCCCCCACCTGGGCCACTGCTACTCAAGCCTACCTCCTGGTTCCCAGCAGGGGTGAAAAACCAAAGTTCTGCCTCATCACCAACAAAGACCCCTGTAATCTCCCCCCTGCCAAGGGCTCACCCCTCTCACCAGACTGTGCACTTAGTTCCAGACAATACTGGTGCTGCAGCTGATTCAGAGGCTTGGCCGGTGGGGGGGGGGGGCATCTTTTTCTCTGACAAGGCCTTCTTGGGACTGGATCTTTGTCAGCTTGACTATGAGGTTGGGCTCCACTCATGTCTCAGCACAACAGCTCCCTCCTTCAGACCTTCCAAAGTGTCCTTGGTTGGAAGATGATGTCAGTACATTCTTCGTGGGTTTTGCTGCTCCAGGCATTGTCCTATGGCATTATTTGGATGGTTTGTGGATTGATTGTGTCATGAGTTTGAGACCTCCTGTTTTATATTTCTCTTCTATTTTTATACCCCTTATCACAGTGCCCTGCATGTAGTGGTACTTAAAGTGATACAAATTAATTGATTAATGATGCCCTGAGGAGTAGGGAAAAGTCAAGGAAATGGGCATTCCAGGATGTCTCTATTCAATGTGGCAAAGAGTTAATAGCTTAAAAAATAAATGTATTTAATATCCTCCCCTTAATGGTACTTTTTTCCTTATCTCCTCAGGAAAGATCTCTACCCTAGTTAACTGAATTCTACCTTTTTTATTGCATTCATATAGTTCTACTTCATTTGAAAGGCATATGTTACATCTACCTCACAAAGATATTGTGCTTAAAAAGGGTCCTTGTAAACTACAAATTATTTCAGATAAGTAAATTATTGGTTATTGTTACTATATTTTTTTTTCATTTTTAAAATTGTTTTTATAGAAATTGTCCTGGGATGGGGATGATATGTACTTTCAGGAAGAAACCAAGTATTATAATTAAGAAAGACAAAACACCATCATCCAAGAGATTGTGAGGGAAAATCACCCTGATATTCTAGAAGCAGAAGCTAAAATAGAAATTGAAAGAATCCACTGATCACCTATTGGAAAGAGATCCTAAAAGGAAAACCTCCAGGAATATTTTAGCCAAATTCCAGAACTCCCAGGAGAAGGAGAAAAGACTGCAAGCAGCTAGAAAAAAGGAATTCAAATACTGTGGAGCTCCAATAAGGATAAAGCAAGATCTAGCAGCTTCTACATTAAAGGACCAAAGGGCATGAAATATGATATTCCAGAGCAAAGGAACTGGGACTTCAGCCAAAAATCATGTACCCAGCAAAACTGAGTATAATTTTTCAGAGTCAAAAATGGGATTTCAATGAGAAAGAGGTCTTTCAAGCATTTGTGATGAAAAGACCTGAACTGAATACAAAATTTGACTTTCAAATACAAGATCCTGGAGAAGCATAAAAAGTTAAACAGGAAAAAGACTTCATGAGGGATATTAAAAGATCAAACTGTTTACATTCCTACATGAGAAGATAATACTTCGAAATCATAAGAACTATCTCAGTAAGAAATTCAGGGGCAGCTGGGTGGTGCAGTGGATGGAGTGCCGGCCCTGGACTCAGGAGAACCTGGGTTCAAGTGTGACCTTAGACACTTGACAATTGATGGCTAAGTGACCCTGGGCAAGTCACTTGGCCCCAGTTGCCTCACCAAAAAACAAAACAAAACAAAACAAAAATTCTTCACAAGAAATTCACAGAAGACAGGGCTGAACTGAATATGAAGGGATGATATCTGTAAAGCATTTATGTTTTGTTCTTTGTAGGGCAGACAGGGAGGGGTGTCTTATGTCTGGGGCTGGATTTGAGCTTGGGGGGAGCCTCCTGCGTCCAGGGCTGGTGCTTTGTCCACTGTGCCACCTAGCTAATCCATGATGACATCATTAAAATAGGGTAGAGGTGTAGGAGGAATAAACTGGGGGAGGGAGAAGAGGAGAGATGGTCTGGGGAGAGTTATTCACATGAAGAAAATAAGAAGAAAGCTTATAGAGGAGAGTAGAAGAGGGGAAAGGAGTTGGGGAGTGAGTGAACCTTAATATCATCAGAATTTGTCCAAAGAAGGACTAACATACATACTCAAGTAGGTATAGTAATATACTTTTGCCCTGGGGGGGAGGGAGAAAAGTGGCGGGGGGGGGGGGAGAAGAGAAGGAGGAAAGGGCAGATTGGGGGAGAGAGCAGTAAAAAGCAAAATACTTTCAAGGAAAATGAAGATTTTCTGCATTACTGCACCAGGGTTGAGGAGGGAGGGAGGAAGAAAAATTTAGAACACAGAATTAGCTCAGGGACCCTGATCTCATTGGAGTGCGCTCATGGAGGGAATAGCTTTCATACCCAGTTGGGAGGAGCAATCTATTTAACCCTGCAGGAAAATAGATAGGGAAGAGGAGAAGGAAGGAAGAGTGAAAAAAGGGAGTGTAGAGCAAGGGAGAGGATGGTCAGAAGTAAGGCACCTCTGAGGAGAAATAGGTAAAAAGAAGATAGAGTAAATGTCATGGGAAGGGAGTGGCACGGAGGGAAATAGTTATGATGATTGATCATAATGGCAAAATGTATGCTACCTACTTTGCTGGGCTTTTGTGAAGAAGATTCTCTGTCAAGCTTAAGGTACTATATAGAGGTTGTGATGAACAGGATGCTATCAGGAAAACCTGGAGATACCTACATGAGCTGAAGCAGAGTGAAATGTACTGTATACAAAATAACATCAATAGCGGGGGATGATCTGCTGGTAATCTGAAGTTTTGGTTTTTTGGACTGTTTTCTCTCACAACTAGCTAATATGGGAATTTTTCCATGACTACTCATGTATAACTTATTTTGAATTGATTGAGTTCTTGTGGGTGGGGATGGTAATGGAGGGGGGAAGAGAAGTTGGAACACAAAGTTTTTTTAAAAAATTGATGTTAAAATTTTGTTTTTACATATATTTTAGAAAATAAAATTCTATTCAGAATAAAAAAAAACTGCCTGGGAGGTTCTAGCATAAAAAAAAAAGAAAGACCAAACAACCTTTACTAGCCATCATAGTACCTTGCACATAGTAGTAGCTCAATCAGTATGTGGATATGTCCTTTTTACTTCTGTCTTGCCAAATCAATAGCTTATTTCAAGCTCGGATCAAGTTCCATCATCTCCACAAAGCTTTTCCTGATTCCTCCAATTGTTGTTGCCCTTCCCCTTTGAAATTAGTTTTTATATATTGTAAATTTGCTTAAATGTGAATCTGCCATTTGCCTGGATAGAGGGTAAGCTTCTTGAAGGTAGGAACTATTTCATTTTCATCTTTGTATCTCCAGGATCTGACACTTAATGCATGCGTATTGGATGGATTAAATCATTCACAATGTTTTTTAACTATAGCAATCTTAGGGGCAGCCAGGTGGTGGAGTGGATAAGGATTGGCCCTGGAGTCAGGAGGACCTGAGTTCAAATCAAGCCCCAGACATTTACTAGCTGTGTGACCCAGAACAACTCACTTAACTCTAATTGCCTCAAAAATTAAAAAAAAAAAAACTTTGACAGTCTTCTAAATATTATGACATAATTTATGGAGAGTGTTTCCTCTTAATAGATTGGAGTGGTTTACAAAATTTATTTAATGTTTTTAGTGAAAATTAGTTTGTTCCCTTTGCAAAACTGACTCCATTTTGCATTAGGTCACTATTTTGTGGTGAGTTGTTTCAACATTTATTTTTCACAGATTAGTTTTCAATATTAACATAAACATATGTGTAGTATCATCTAGTCAACAACAAGTAGTCATCATAAATAATGGATGAACATACTGGACATACATTGAGAACAGACCAACAGTGGAACAAATAGGAAAGTTATTAGCTTATGTGATCAGATAAGAATCAAATTAATTGGTAAATGAATTAGTTCACTAACAACAAATTAGAATTTGGATATAACTAGCTAATGCCCTTAGCAAGAATCAAAAGAAAGACACCTGAGGCTCTAGCCTTTAGATTACCTGGGTCACTACTAGGGCTGGCTCCTATGTCCCTTCTCCCCCATCTGAGACCCAAGCAACACTGTATTCTAGTGAAGGCAGTGGTGATTGGCTGATGGATAATCAAATTCTAGTTACCTTATAGGGAAAAATGATCTCCAGCTAGGAAATATGAACCTTGTCATTAAATACCAGTATGAGACTATTTACTGGAAAGCCCTAAGATATAAGCTCATTGTTTTTTTCTCCACCCCACCCCCACCATTGGAACTGATATTTGCATTGCCAAATGGATAACTTAAACTGATGTTTGCATGTGCTTGATTAATAAAGTTTGATTGCATGAATTAAGACATATAAGTCTAATTAATGTTTATTTTCTAGTTAGCATAGGTAATTCAGTGCTATGTATGTATTCTGCATTATACAGTATTGTACATTTTTGCATTTTTCTGAATGAGAGAAAGTTTAATTAAATAAAATGGGCTGAAGTCTCAGACATACAAGTGTACTGCCCCCCTCTTCTCAATAGAAATCATATATTACAAACATCCATTATACCAACATCATATTCTTCATTACACAAGGATGATGCCAATCAAAAGGACATGTACATTGAGTTTCTTTCAAAGTAATAAGATGAATTTGAAGTGATCCATTTATACTCCTTACCTCCTCCTTCTCCAAGAAGTTTAATCAAGTCTGCGTGTGTGTGTGTGTGTGTGTGTGTGTGTGTGTGTGTGTGTATGTGTTGTGGAGGGAGACATCAAGGAAAAGTGGATTAGAACACCTACTTTTGAGATGAAGGAATGCAGGGCCTCATGAATGGTATCTGATGTATTTTAATGAAAATCTATTGCCTTTTTACCACTTAAAATTCTGGCTATAGCAAAAAAAAAATTGGAAGGGATTGGGATTACCAGAAAAATTATTATCTGGTTAGCAACAGGAAGGAGAAACATAACTGCTGCTCCCACAAAGACTGACAGAATAGAAAAACACCAACAGTTATGGAGGAATGATGCAAGAGAGTATAACAAACTCCAGGCCAGATGACATTATAGTCATTTGTCAAAGGACAATTTATAAGGGAGAAAGTATAATGCAAAGAAAAGTGTTTATTTGTTAAGGAGGACTTAAGAATTCAGGAATTCTGAATGGCTTCTGAGTTGGTGATGTTCAATAATTGGCAAAAATAGTTATTGCTTGCTATTCTTCATGTCAAGAGCACATCTACTTTCTGTCCTTAGATGACTGGGGTAGGGAAAAGGAGAATAAAGAACAATCTTGGGCTAGGGAACACAAATGAAAACATCAGATGTCAGGGGTCAGGAATCATTCAATAGTAGCTCCAGCAATGAGAAGACCTGAGGACAATCAGAATACTAAGTACATTTAAAAAATGGAAACCAAATATGTCTCAAAATTAGAAAATCAAAGGCTCATTATAAGGAGATTCTCATGCAGAGACTATAAATCGGACTGGAAAATATCTTGAAATATATGGGGATAATAGTTGCTTTCTCATTGCCTTGGATATTCTTGATGTTCAGTTGTTTCAGTCATGTCTGACTTTTAGTGACCCCATTTGGGGTTTTCTTGGCAAATATACTAGGGTGGTTTGTAATTTACTTCTCTAGCTCATTTTACAGGTGAGTAAACTAAGGCAAACAGGGTGACTTGCCCCAGGTCACATACCTACTACGTATCTGAAGCCACATTTAACCTCAGGAAGACAAGTCTTCTTGACTCTGGAGCTGTCACTCTATCCACTGTATCACCTAGTTGTCCATGGCTTGGACTTGCTTTCTTTCAGTTACATTTGAGATATTATGGCCTATATGCATAGTTAAAAGTATAAGTTGGCATCAGATCTCTGGATTGTATAATGAGTATAATTTTTGTAGGAGTGTTGTTAGTATAATAAATGTGATACCACTTCATCTAATCTAGGCCTTTTGTTTTACAAAAGATTTTGACATCATTATCACCACCACTACTACTACCACCACCACCACAACAACATGCCAACCATCCAAAAATTGTGGAAGTGGTTGTACTAATAAACAATTTATAGGCTTATGTGAATCAATTAATAAAGGTTATATCTATATGTATACATATGCAAATGAATATGCATGCATGTATATATGTTAATTCTAAACACGTTTTGATGTTTTATTTATTTAATCCAGTTCACATTTCACTTTCCCTTTTCTGAACAATGTGGCTATAATCAGTACCCTATACTTTATCATTTAATGGTTCTGTAATCTTTTCATGAAATGTCAATCATTTCTCTCTGGCTAGATTATAATCAACTGGAAAACAAGGAATCTTTCATATGTAGGTATAGGTATAGGTATAGGTATAGGTATAGGTATAGGTATAGGTATAGGTATAGGTATAGGTATAGGTATAGGTATAGGTATAGGTATAGGTATAGCTATAGCTATAGCTATAGCTATAGCTATAGATATAGATATAGATATAGATATAGATATAGATATAGATATAGATATAGATATAGATATAGATATAAACTTCTATTCACCCTCTCCCATAATTATACCTCCATCCAGACACACAAAGTACATGCAATAGTCACAGGTATCTAGTAGAAAATTGAAGAACCGGGTAGAACACTATCTTCAAAAACACAGAATTTAAAACTGATTCATAATTACAAAATGATTTTGAAACTCTTCACCACAATAATGATGACATTTTCAATTCAGAGATAGATATAATTTTCTAAAGTTGGAAGGGAACTTGTAGAAATATAACCTGATGCATTCATTTTATTGATAAGTGTATTGAAACTTGGAGATGAATAATGACAATTAACATTTATATACCACTTTAATGTTTTCATGTTATCTCATTTGACCCTTATGTCAGCTTTGTGGGATAGGTACTAAGGCACAGTTATTATTTTCTCTTTACAGATGAGGCCATTGAGGCACAGAGAGATTTTTCCTTGTAAAAATCGCATGTGACACAGGATTTGAATCTAGGTCTCTTCTACTCTAAGGCCAGTACACTATTAACTATTACATCTTCTCTAAAGTCATATAGCTTTAGTGTTAAGAGCAAAATACTTTGGACCTTCTTTCCATGGAAATGAACATACTTCCCTCATTCTAAGTGGAGTAACAAATCTTAAATAAAGCCAAAATGGGAGTATGTACCTGGGACTTTAGGTAGACAACTCAATTGCTCCTTTGACCTACTCTATAAGCACTAACCAGAGTTCAGGGAACTTATCCCCATTTACCAAAAGATGTGCCTCTGCCTTCTGATTCAGACTTTGAAGAGGCCTGTTTAACATGAAATTAACCCATTGTTGGCAGAAAAATTGTAATCTGGTAAGATCTTAACAAAATTTACTTGAAAACAGATTTTTACTCATTCAAGTTGTTCACTGGAATTGGAACCACGATGACCTGATTTAAAATCACACCTCTGAAATGACCTTGTTGTATAATTTCAGACAACTAAGTTCTCTGTTTCTTCTTATATAAATCTATTGAGTTAGACTAGATTGTCTCTTATAGTTCTATTCCTATGATCTTTAGCAGCTTACCTTATTTTGGGTTTCATAGATTGAAAAAATGAATGGTCATTATAGGTTATCTGGTCCAAATCTCTATATCTTACCAGATAAGGAAATTGAAGCCAAAGAAGTAAAATGACAGGCAGAAAACCATACATGTAGTAAGTTGAAGAGCTACGATTTGAGCCTAGGTCCCTTGACTCTCAAGACCCAGGATTTAATAAACAAACTAATTAATTAATTAATTAATACATGAATGAATGAATGAACAAACAAATAACTAACCAAATAAATAAATAAATAACCAATGCATCAAGTTACTGTTTCTTAAGGTTTGTTGTTAGTTTTACTTTTCTACTCATGCTGTTAGTCATCATAATCTGCAATCTGTTGTGCTTTAGTCTTCACTTTACTCTGGCTCATTCTTGAACTCACAGCACAAACCTCTGCATAAAATACCATTTATCTAGTACCTACTCTCAGAGAATGTTGTGCTATCACTTGGTGCAGGAATCTGCTTTTCCAAAAATCTCTCCCAAAGCCACAGACAGGTATAAAGCTGCCAAGAAACTAGGCTCAGTTTCAAACCCAAGCCTGCTACATGATATCATTCATGGCAGGAGGGCTAAATTTCAGGCCATGAGGTCTATGATTGAATCCCAATTCTGCCACCACAATAGTTGTTTGCTATGAGCCAAATTACTTTTTTGAGCCTCAGTTTCTTCATTTCTAAAATTGGAGCAATCATTCTTAGATGGTCCATCTCACAGGGTTATTGAGAGGAAATTATTTTGTAAACCTTTAAGTACTATGGAAATGTGAGCTATTACCATTGTTTTAGGAATAGGCAAAACTGCTTCCAACATGATTGATGAACATCTAAATTCATAATGCCAACACCTTTTGTAACCTTGAATAGAATAGCTTTCCCTTGCTCAGGGGCCATATAATGTCTAAGGAATGTTCCAAGAGTCTTGAGAGGTTCAGATGAGGGAAGAGAAGTCACCTTTTGTTATACATAAGGAATGATTGTCCATTATGCTCATTAATTCCAGAGCACTCTTTAGTTTAATACACTTAGGGTGTTTCAGCATTTAGGTCACCTTTAGTTTCAATCTGACATTTACCTCACGCGAAAATTAATGAACATTCAGAGACAGCTCAAGAAATGCAAGAATCCCTTGAAAACTGGGAACTCTTCAGTGTCTGTAAGATGGCTACATTATTTTGACACAATAAGTCTGCCAGTGAATATACAAATTCAATTCAAATGGGGGCAAGTTTCATATGAACCTTTAGCAGGGTGCTCAGAAATTGCTTCTGCAGGGAGAAGTACTGCACATCCTCACCAACATACTCTTGTGTAACAATATGGATCCTGAGATTTGAAGAATAAAATAAGCTGGTAAAAGATCTCTATCCCAACTCTGATGACATTGTATCTCCCTTACTGTGTTAAGTTCTCTCAAATATGCTGTCCAGACATGGGATTTTTAACTGGAAAAAATTCATATTGAGGAAATTCACCCCAATGCAGATCATCATATATTCAGAAACTTTTATCCCAAGATCATTGTAAGACACTGAAGAAGTTCTGAGGTACATAATGTAAAAAAAAAAAAAATAACTAAAACTATTCGGAAACTTGTACCTGGGTCATAAGTCCTGCTGTCGTGCCCATTCAATGTAAAAAAAATATTTTAACTTAACTGGGGCCTAATCGGTAAACTCCTGGCTGGCTATCTGACTGCTCTTAATTTAGTATGGGCCCTTTATAAATTCCCACAACTGCTTCTCCCAAATTGATAAGAAACAGCCTCTTCCAATTTAACAGCAAAGAATTTATTTATGAAAACCAATTCAGATATAAGAACACAGGAAAGCAAGATATAAAACCTGAAACTTGACCCCAACGGACTCACTCTCTCTTAACTTTCTCTCCTCCTGCTGCTGCAGCCCCTTGTGCTTCCAACCCCTGAGCCCTATCTCTTGCCTGTGGGTGTAGCCGCCTGTCTTCTGTCTGGTCTGCTTACAACACTCTAGCTGCATCTCCTTTTCTGTCCTCTAGCTGTCCTTTCACTACTCTACTCCAACTACCTCACTCTCACTATTTCTCTCACTGTCTTTGTAGCATTCCTGTAGCATCCCCCTCTTCTAACTTCTCTCTCTGTAGTAACCCGTGCTTCACTGTAGTGACCCCTCCTTCTAACTGAAAGCCCCCCTTTCGCTTTCACTGCCTGTTCCCTGGCCTCACTTCCCCACTTGTTTCTCACCAGACTCTTGGCCATGCCTCACCCACGCAAACGCCAAGCTAATTCCCTGGCTGCCCCAGGGCTGGGGGCTAGGTGGAGGAAGCTAGCATTTGTGTGAGGCTTACCTGTGTATCCCCACTGAGCAGGGCTTGGGCTCCTGAGGCCTCCTTGTGGAGTGGTTTGGGGAGAGCCAGTCACACTGAGGGAGGGGTGGCCTGTTCCGGGTGTCTGAAATTAATTTCAGTCACTCACAGTAACCATGCAGACACTGCTAATATGTGGCAGAGAAACAGATTGTTAGTTTCTTTCTTTCTTTTTTTTTTTTAAAGACACAGATTGAACTCAGGTTTTCCAGACTGTAAGGCTAGTCCTCTACTCAATGTGACAATTTTTTTCCTCATCTAAAAGATGTCTAGATCTAAAAAAGAAACTTCTCTACTATAATCTCAGGGATACACATAATAAAATCACAATGGGTTATTTAAGGAGCAGTATTATTATAGGTTTAAAAAGTGTTTTCAAAAGTTATTGGCACACCAATTCTATTTTATATGACCACCTTCACTTTATATTTGTAAAGGGCTTTCAACTTTGAACTTTCATGTATGTCACAGATATCATACACTTAGAGTTGTAAAGAGTATTAAAGATCTCCTAGTTTGATTCCATAATTTCTGCAGCTGAAGGAACTAAGGCCAAAAGAGGGTAATTTCCTGGCTCAAGGTCAAAGAACTAGAAAGGAGCAGAGTTTTCATTAAAACCCAAGGCCTCTGTCCCTAAGGTCAGTGTTCTTGTTAGTACATTATTTCTCATAACACTAATTGGAAGTATATAGGGATAGGAGTACTACATCCATGTCATAGATTAGAAAATAAAGCACAGAGAGATTAAGTGATTTACCCAGTCACACTGACAGTTTGAGTCAGAGCTTGGATTAGAATCTAAATCCCTTATGTTGCTCCTTCTCACATTTATTACCTTTCTTTATATTTTCATTTTCATGAAGCCCACATAACTAGACTAAGAAAAAAAACAAATCTTTCCTTTCAGATAGGTAGCAAAGTGTATAGAGCCCTGGACCTGGAGTCACAAAGACCTGAGTTCAAATTTGACTTAGGATACTTAGAAGCTTGTGTGACCCTGGTGAAATCACTTAATTTTGATCTGCTTTGGTTTTCTCATCTGTAAAATGGAGATCACGAAAGCCCCTAATCTTAAGACTGTTGTAAGGTTAAGTTAATATTAGTAAAGCAGTCAGGAAAAATAAAAGCCCATTTTAAAATGATGATGATGATGATTGTTGTTGTTATTCAGAGAATGAATAAACAATGATAACACATCAGTTAAACTAATAACAGAAGTAAAATGACAAGCATGCCTGACCTGATCTGTTAATGTAAATCAAGATTGTCAAAGCAACTGGGCATGTAGATATAATTTTAGTACTCTCTGAACAATGGCTTTTCGTGGAAATTAAATTTTTAAAGAAAAAGAAAAATAGAAAGTAATAGTGCTTTTAGAAACAAGATATTGTGTCCTGGGGGCTCTTTTGGATGAGGCGTAAAGAGATACGTTTGACCCAGTGAACAATGAACTACAATCAGGTCTAAGTCATAGTCACACGTCTGGAACAAGGAGAGGGTGTGGTCTGAACACAGCAAAATTTTAGTAATAAACAGAGCAAATACTAGAACAGTTCAAAGACAGTAGAAACATAGATTTAACACTTAAAAGGAATTTAGAAGTCATGTAGTTTAGCACCTTTATTTTTTTACAATTCAGGAATTGATGTCCAAAGAAGTTAGGTCATTTGTCCTTGCTCACACAGGCAACAAAATGAAAGAGCCAGAATAAGACCAGTTCTCCTCTAACTCTAAATCTAACACTCCTTCCATTGAACCTCCATTGAACCATGAGAAGCAAATGCATCAGGAATTAAACAGGAAAACATTAGGTGAGTTGTGTAACAGCAAGCCAAAAACCAAAGAGGAATCACCAAAAAAATAAACAAACAAAAACACCAACAAGGATTACAAGAATAGAACAGGGGAAGAATATAGTCTTTTAGATGTCTGATCATTTGCTTCATGTAAACGTTTAGCCTGAGAAAACTTTTATATCAGGAGCATGGTAAACAAATTATCCATCCCAGGCGGGTTATGTAGGTAGTTGGAGGCTGTGACATTGTCTCCTCTTTTTAGAATATTTCCATGGATATAGGAGTTTATGAGATATCTCATTTATTAAAATGTTTCTTTTAAATACAGGCCAAATATGTAAGTTTTCATAGTCTTTTCTCAGGCCTATAACCCCTCTAGTCTATGAGCTACAAGGCTTAGACCGCAAGGCTTGGGCCCATCACCATCGGAAGTAAAGAATCTTTCATGATGCATATTTCTTTTACCTGATCACAATTAATGGAGGTGGTCAGAATTTGGTGCACGTTAGTCTGGTTTAAGATTAGCTCCAAAGCTAAGAGAAAAGAGGATGGACATGTAGTGATACAGATAATCTTAGTTATTAGGTCCCAGGACTCTATTTGCATGATTAGAAAACACCTCATGACCTGGTTAACTTGTTTCTTTTGGCTTTGTTTAGGTATAATTTTTGGGTAACAAGTCATTCTTTATCTCTTACCTATGATGGTTTTATAAGAGTGAAGATTAGTTGATTCATTGTTTTTATTCAGCTTTGGCAGCCCTTAGAATATGTTACAAATTGGACTGGAATGTCTCCAATTCTTTTAAGTAGTCATAAGTGGCCAGAATTTCAGTGTGATACATGAGTGCTGCAGAAATTGTAGGCTGGAAATCATAATTTGCAGAAGTGTGTTTGGAACAGGTTTCAAATGTGAGCATGGCATAAACATTTTCCATGAAGCTCTTGATTTGGCATTGTTTGAAAATCTGTATTTAGTACGTGTGTACGGTGTTTGTGTGTGTGTGTGTGTGTGTGTGTGTTTGTGTGTGTGTGTGTGTGTGTGTGTGTGTTTGTTCTGCATTTGCATTGGTTTGGGCATGATATATTGGGGGAGAAGGAAATTATTTCCTAACTGGTAGTGAAAAATGCAGCTTAGAAATCCAAGATATAACATGGACCCCAATTAAAGGTGGTGTGAAAGAAGACAAAGGAAAACCACAAACTGTCCTTAAAGAATAACTTGATAACATCAAAGTCCAGCATAAGGAAGGAAATTATCCCTCTTGGTCAAGATGGTACTGATTACAAAAGATAACACCCTATACTGGAACTTGGGACAGATCCATGACAAAATCTAATACTGTTACAACCCAGGAGTAAATGGAATTGGGTAAAGGTTGTAATCAAAATTGCCAATTTGCTGGCAGTGTCCTTAAGTTGAACACAAGGCTCTGATAGTTGAGTTTTAAACATGTATTGTGTTGAACCTCTAATCAGTAAAAATAGTCAGCAAGATGGTAAAGTGAATATTGCATTAAATTTGGATTTAGGAAGACCTAGGTTTGAATCCTACTTCAGACAGTTACTAAGGTGAGAAAATAATTATTATTAATGGATTTCTTGGGGGACCCAGGGATCATTTTCTCAGTGCTTTCTTCTCCTCCCACCTCCCCCACTCCAGAAAGTCAAGTTTTTGAGAAACTTCAGCAAATCTTATTTGGGACCAACCCAAGGAAACAAAATAAATGGAGATAGATTCTTTTGCCTAGCTCATTGAAGGACTGATGGAATCAAACCACACCTAGATGATGGACTTTGCCTTGAGCAACTTCAGTGGGGGGCTTTTTGCATTCTTTTCCTGATGCAATCCATAGAGTTCATTTTAATTTAAACCACTTTCAAATCATGTCAACCAATGCAATTGAATCATGCTAAGCAATTAGCTTTGATCAATGTATAATGAATGACCTGCCTCTAGCAAAAGAGGATAAAAACTCTTGGTAGATACCACAAGCTCTCTCTCTCTGGATAGCTCTTGAAGCTTTCTCAGTTCTAGGTTATTTGAGTCTTTGAGTGCTTTTCTCCTGCTTGAGCTAAGTGCCATGCTAAAGCTGTCTCTCTGCTTTCTCTACCACATGACCTGACACCACGTTAGGGAAACATGCAGGCAATTCTTAACTGGTATATAACATTAATAAATTAATATATGGTTACCAAAAACTGATATAGAAATAGTAACTTTTTTTTAAAAAAAAACACACTACATGTTTTACCCTAACAACTCTCTGATTTTACTTCCTCTTCTGTGAAATAGAAATGATAGTTCCTACCTTTCTGTGTCATTGTGAAAATTAAATGAAATTTTATGTGTAAAGTTCTGTGCAAACCTTCAAGTGCTATAAAAACGATAGCTATTATTATTATATAGCTAGCAGTTATATGGTGATAGCTATAGACTAACCTCATATTATAATAATAATTCAACCCTGCCTCCCCCCCCCCATTGATCCATACAATATCTCTGCCAGGTAGGTTTTTTTTATTAGCTATGTTTTACATGTGAGGAAACTGAGTCTGAGTTTGTCCAGGATCAGTATCTTTAAGAGAAATGAAAGACTGTAAGTCAACAGTGTATCACTAAACCTTGGAATAATACAAGACTCAATATCCCCAAGAAAATATCAACAGGACCAGCCCAAACCTTCCCTGCAGAACAGTGGAAGAGTACAACCTAAACATCAAGTGCAAAGTCAAAAAATAGGCAAGCAGAATAGGCAAAAAATAAACAATAACTACACCATAATGAGCTATTATGTTGGCAGGAAAGCTGAAGGCACAAACACAGAATTTCCCCAAAACATGTGCAGTCAATGCTTCAGAGAAAAACACAGCTTAGGCTCAAACTCAACTAGAATTTCTGGAAGAGATGAAACAAGTTTAATTGTTTTTTTAATAACTAGAATGAGGGTGTTTGAGAAAAAATTGGGAAATGAGAGTATTAGGAAAAAAAAGAATTGGAAAGGGAATTACCAGCTTGGCACAAGAGTTACAAAACCTTGCCCAAGTAACAAACACTTTGAAAATTAGAATGGATGAAACAGAAACCAATGACTTCATGGAGCAATAAGAAATATTAAAACAAAGTCAAAAGGGGGCAGCTAGGTGGCACACTGAATAAAGCACCAGTCCTGGATTCAGGAGGACCTGAGTTCAAATTCAGCCTCAGACACCTGACACTTACTGTGTGATCTTGGACAAGTCACTTAACCCTCATTGCCCTAAAAAACCAAACAAACAAACAAACACATAAAACAAAGTCAAAAGGTTGAAAAATAGAGGAAAAACATAGTATATCTCATAGCAAAATATCTTCCTGGAAAAGAGATTGAGGTAAAAAAATAAAAATAATTGGACCACCTGAACATTATAAACTTAAAAAGCTTATACAGAATTCAAAAGCAAAGGATATCCTGATTTCAAACCCAAAGTTTTGTCAGCTACTATATGCTACTATATACTAGGGGTATATAAATTATACATAGATAAGCAAATTCAACTTAAGAGGACAAGAACATTAACAATGGAGTCATCAGGTGGCAACTTAGGTGAGCCTTAAAGACTTCTATGAGGTGAAGGTGAGGGAACTTATTCCAGCCATGGGGGGCAACTTTGGTAAAGGTAAAAATAAAGGGAGTAAATTAGTTTGGGAAATAGGAAAAAGGCCAGTTTTAATTGAAAGTAAAAGGTATAAAGGGAAATATATGTGAATTGATAAAAAATAATTCTTAGTAGGGGCAGCTAGGTGGCACAGTGGATAAATCACTGGCCTTGGATTCAGGAGGACCTGAGTTCAAATCCAGCCTCAGACACTGGAGTTCACTGCCTACAAAAAAAAAAAAGATAATTTGAAGCTGACAAAAGTAATAAGTGGAGGATCAAGGAAGTCTATATAGTACAAAATTGATTAGGCATTGGTTAAGTTGAAGGTGCTTCATTTTCTCATAATTTGGACAACTGAACAGTGGAGTTTTAAGCCCCCTCAAGATATCATGTCTACAATATAGGTAGATTCTGCAGCAACTCCCTCTTCCAGGGCCAGTTTCATTGAGAATTAAGTGTTCATCATGACATATAGGAGGGTAGCACAGACTATGAGTAGATGGGTCTTACTGAGATATGACATCATTGATTTTTACTAGGAAACACTGATGACTCTTAAGATCAAGATGATGACTGATGAGAAACATCACTTGAACTGACCATATAACTGAAAATGCCCTCTACCTCCATTAGCTAAGAGAATGTCTTTCAGTATTAGAAGAGGTTGGTTAGAGGGTCAGTCAGAGCAGAAAACCTAGGTATAAGAAAGCAATAATATATTTCAAAATCCAGGAAGAATTATGACTCTTTTGTCAATGCAGGGGAAACACACAGAAACATTAATTTTCAAGATGGTATTATTTGTATTATACCACAAAAGCCATGTCCATTAGACAATCTCCAATGTTCCTTGTAGCTCATCCACTCATTCCACTGAAGGAAAGTCTTCACGTGCTTGAAGTAGACATCCCTCCTAACTCACTTTTGGGTTTGAGGCCTGTCAGTTACCCTAATCCTGTTTAGTCCATATGCTAATTTGGTTTCACCAGGCTGTGCATGGTACACATGCTACAGCTTCTTGGGGCTACCAGTGGTAGTTGGGCGGCAGGTGGACACCAAAGGTGGATGGCAATCCCTTACACCAGAGGTGCTAGTCCTCCCTGAATATACCATATATCCCATATACTATATCAGATTCTGGAGATACAAAGGCAACAGTATTTGCTCCAAAACAACTTATTTTCTAGTAGAGGGAAAGAGTGCACATACACATAAACCCAGACATATACAATTTCAAACAAATTTGAGGAAGAAGAGAAAAGTAACAACTGGCATATCAGGCATCACCTAGCATAAGTCTTAAAGGAATATAGAGATCCTAAGAAGTGAAAGTGATGAGGAAATTCAGTCAAGCCATGGGAGGAGGCATAAATTAATATAAGGAATTGGAAGGTAGACATCTGTATTGAGGAAATGCCAAGTAGCCCAATTTAAATGGAATGCAGAGGGTATAAAGTGGAATAAAATGAATGAATTCTGTAAAAATAGATGGGAACCATATTGTGGAGGGCTTTAAATGTCAGGCTTAGGAGTCTGGATTTATCCTTGAGGCAATACAGAGCAATTGAAGATATTTGGTCATGAAACCTATATGGTCAGACTTATGTTTTAGGACTATTACTAATTGGCAGTTTCTTGGAGAATAGTAAAGGAGATAAAACGGAGAAAAATTGGAAACAGGGAGACCAATGAGGCATAGTTCAGACACCGAAAATCATCCCAGAACAAACAAATGCAAGAGTTGAGATGAGAAATAATAAAGGCCTGAACAAGGCCACTCTAATAGGCCAAGAGAGAGGTAGAGGTCTGAAATAAGATAGTTGATTATGAGGACAAATATGAAGACAATTCTTTTGAAATGACTTGAAAAGTAATTTATGGGGGGGGATAAGGAGTTGGGGTATGAAAGAGGCAAGTGTCAAAAGCTAACCCCAAGGTAACAAACTAGGTAACTGGAAGGATGAAAATAAAAACGTTTGGATTATAGAATGTGTTTAGGAAAGATGATACTTAGGTATATAGTATAAATCAAGAAAGTTAGATATATTGAATAGGAGATGCCAATACATTATTAATGCAAAGATGTATACTTAAATGCTTGTGGTACTGAAGTTCTAGAGAAATACTAGGGCTAGAAATACAGAGCTGAGAGTGTGTAGAGATTATAAGAGAATAATTATAAGTAGATGAGATGATGAAAAATTATTTTAGAGCTAACAAGGATCATCTATCTAATTCTTTTATTTTCCAGATGAGCGAGTAAGGCCCAGAGAAGCTAAGAAACAAATACATGTCCTTTGATTTTCCAAGTCTAGTGTTTACAATATCCTTTTAAAAGAAATAAATTACCAAGAGACAGCGTGTACAGAGACAAAAGAATTTAGGATGGAAGCTTGGGTAAAACCCTTTCTTAAAGGGCAAGATATGCATGATAAATGATAATCCAACAAAGAAACCAGAAAAGAAATATTCATTGTATATAAAAGAACCATTGTAGAGATGTGTTACAGAAGTCATAATGAACAGAAAATCCTGGAGGAGTGGATGGTCAATAATGTTAAAACATGCTGAGTGATCAAGAAGGATGAGGACAGAAAAAAAGATCATTGTATTTAGCAGTTAAACAACTTCTGGGTATTTTGAACAGAGTAGCTTCAGTTGAAAGGTATGATCATATTCCAAGTTGTTGAGAAGCAAGTGATTGATGACCTAATAACAAGTTTTATTAGGCAACAAGTGTTCACTGACATTTTTTCTAGCAATTTTATTATTAAAGCATAAAGGTAAATTTAAAAATTTTTCGAGGTAATGCCTGGGTCATGAGGATTATTTAAAGGTATATGATTATGCAATATTTGTAGACAAAACAAAAGAAACCAGTAGACAAAAAGAGATAAAGTGAAAAAATGATTATTAAGACAGGCTCCCAGAAAAGGAGGAAAGGGATCAAAAACACAAGTGAAAGACAGTCTTTGTAAGGTTTACAAAGTCTATTTCTTCCCTAGAGAATAGAGGAAAGTGGACAAATGTAGAGGATTACATATTACCACATTTAGAGTTTGTAAGGACTTTAGATACTATCTAGTACATCTCCTAACTGAGAGGAATTCCCATTATAACATACCTGGCAAGTGTTCATTATGTTTCTGTTGTGTTCTCCCTCCAGTACGGATTAAGGTAGGCCATTCAACATTAAAGATATCTCTATTTGTTAGAATACTCATTTGTTTGTTTGTGCTCCCACATCAATTATCCTTTTTGTACCTTCTCATTGCTCCTGGTTCTGAACTCTAAGGCCAAACAAAACAAATATAGCACATCTTCCACTTGAGTTCTTGAACTTCTTGAAGACAATTGAGTCTTTTATTCTCTAAGGTAAGCAGATAAGCATCAGCAGCTCTTTCAACCTATCTTCAAATTAAATGAACTCAACTCCTTTGACCTTCCTGGTTGTTTTCCTCTAAATCCTTTTCCATTGATTCATAACCTTTTTTAACTGAAACAACCTCGAGATCCATTGAATAGATTCACAGAGGATGTTTCTTAGAGAGTGGTCCATGAACAGAACCTCCTGTTGAGCCACCTCTGATAGAAATACTCTATTATGGACTGAACTATAAGGGTTAAAAAGATATTGCTATTTATAATGTAGTATAATCCATAGAGTTGGAGTATTAGGAGTAGACCCTAAGTCAAGTAGTCCAACTACCCTCACATATAAAATGAAACGGAATCCTAGAGCAACTAAATGACTTGTCCAAGGTTATACAGGTAGCAAGTGTAAGAGGGAGGTTTTAAAATCAGTTTCTATAACTCCAAGGCCAGTATTCTTTCTCTCACATAAGCGACCACTCACATGTATATAGTGTATACATGTGCACATATCTACACATATACATGGGGGCACCTAGATAGTGCAGTGGATAGAATCCTGGGCTTGAAGTCAAGAAGATCTGAGTTCAAGTCCAGATTCAGAAACTTCCTAGTTGTATGACCGTGGGCAAGTCACTTAATCTCTATCCCTGGAAAAGAAAATGACAAGCCATTCAAGCATCTTTGACTAGAAAACCCCATGGACCGTTATCCATAAAGTCATGAAGAGTCACACAGGACTGAAAAAAACAACACGGGGAGGCGGAGCCAAGATGGTGGAGAGGGAGCAGCAAGCTGCCTGAGCTCTCCTTCTGTTCCCTCAAAAAGAACATTAAATCAAGCCTCTGGACAGATTCTGAAACTACAGAACCTGCAAAGAGACAGAGAGACACAGTCCTCCAACCAGAGATAATTTAGAAGACTTCAGGAAAAGGTCGGTCTGACTCAGGCAAAAGGGAGGCCAAGTGCAGGGCAGCAACCCAGCTCCGAGGGGGTCGGGGCAAGTCAGCAGGAGCTGTGGGCCACAGCCGAACAACTGAGGCCCCTGGAACCTGGTTCAAAAATCTGGTGGCCAAGAAGGACAGTGGAAAAACCTACCTGCGCCGGCCGAGAGGGCCACGAATGGGTAAGGCGGGATCAGACGCTTAGATTGGGCTCCTGGCTGGCTGAGCACAATCAGACAGGAAGTGCAGGGAGGGGGATCTCCACACACCATAAAGGCCTCAGAGTAAAAAGCCGGTCACACAGCACCTATACCCCTGCACAAGAAGCCCAAAACAGGAACCTTGGTGCCCCCAGAGCAGACCTCAACTTAAAAAATAAATAAATAAGCCGCAAAAATGAGTAAGAAGCAAAAAAGAACCCTCTCCATTGAGATCTTCTGTATCAATAGGGAAGAAGCCAACACAAACTCAGATGAGGACAATAGCCTCAAATTGCCTACATCTGAAGCCTCACAAGGGAAGGTGAACTGGTCTCAAGAACAAAAAGCCTTCCTGGAAGAGCTCAAAAAGGATTTTAAAAATCAATTGAGAGAGGTAGAAGAAAAAATGGGGAGAGAAATGAAAGAAAAACAAGAAAACTATGAAAAAAGAATCAGCAGCTTGTAAAAGGAAGCACATAATTTCACTGAATAAAACAAAGCTTTAAAAAATTCATTTGGCCAAATGGAAAAAAAGGTGCATAATTTCACTGAAGAAAACAATGCCTTAAAAATTAAAATGGGACAGTTGGAAGATTAGGAATCCATGAGACACTGGGAATCAGTCAAGTAGAATCAAAAAAATGAAAAAATAGAAGAAAATGTGAAATACATCATTGGAAAGACAAGTGATCTGGAAAACAGATCCAGGAGAGACAATCTGAGAATCATTGGACTGCCTGAAAGCCACGACCAGAAAAAGAATCTAGACACCATATTCCAGGAAATTATTAAGGAGAAATGCCCTGATATCATAGAATCAGAGGATAAAATCATCATTGAAAGAATCCAACTATCACCTCCTGAAAGAGACCCCAAAAGGAAAACTCCAAGGAATATTATAGCCAAATTCCAGAATTATCAGGTGAAGGAGAAAATACTCCAAGCTGCCAGAAAGAAGCAATTTAAATATCATGGAGCCACAGTCAGGATTGCTCAGGACCTGGCAGCTTCAACATTAAAGGACCGCAAGGCTTGGAATATGATATTCCTGAAGGCAAAGGAGCTTGGATTGCAGCCAAGAATCCATTACCCAGCAAAAATGTGCATTTTCTTTCAGGGGAAAAGATGGACATTTAATGACACTGGGGACTTTCAATCTTTCCTGGTGAAAACACCAGAACTGAATAGAAAATTCGATTTCAACATACAAGACTAAAGAGAAGTTTAAAAAGGTAAACAGAGGGGGAAAAAAAGGTTACCCTATTAGGTTAAACTGTTTATATCCCTACACAGAAAGATAATACTCATAACTCTTAAGAACTGTAATTGTATTTGGGCAGAGAGAAGGACTTTACATAGAGGGTATAAATATAAATTGTCTTTGATGTGATGATACAAAAAACAATTAAGGGGTTAAAAAGGGAGTCTATGGGGAGGAGAGGAAAGGGGAGGTGGAAGGGGATGAATTATATCATAAGAGGAGGTGAAAAAAAAACCTATTACAATAGAGGGAAAGAAAGAAGGGGGGGGGAACATTGTTTCAACCCTATTCTGATTAGATTTGATTCAAAGAGGGAATAACATATATGTTCATTGGGATAAAGAAACTTAACTCATTCTTTAGGGAAGCAAAAGGGGAAGAGAAAGGGGGGACTGATAGAAGGGAGGAAAAAAGCAAGGGAGAAAAGGGTAAAGAGATGAGAGGGGGGTGATAAAAAGGGAGGGCAGATCAGGGGAGGCAGGGGTAAGAAGTAAAATGTCGGTGAGGAGGAATAGGGTGAAAGAAGGGGGGAAAATTACAAAGGGGTTAAATAGAATGGAGGGGAATAGACAGTCAGTAATAATAACTGTGAATGTGAATGGGATTAACTCTTCTATAAAACGGAAGTGAATAGCAGAGTGGATTAAAAACCAGAACCCTACAATATGCTGTTTACAAGAAACACATTTGAAGCAGAGAGATACACACAGAGTAAAGGTAAAAGGCTGGAGCAGAATATATTATGCCTCAGCTAAAATAAAAAAAGCAGGGGTAGCAATCCTTATCTCAGACAAAGTGTAGGCAAAAATAGATCTCATTAAAAGAGATAAGGAAGGAAATTACATCTTACTTAAAGGTACTATAGATAATGAAGTAATATCAATATTAAATATGTATGCGCCAAGTGGTATAGCATCCAAGTTCTTAGAGGAGAAGTTAAATGAATTACAAGAGGAATTAGACAGTAATACTATACTATTGGGGGATCTGAATCTCCCCCTCTCAGAATTAGATAAATCTAGTCAAAAAATAAATAAGAAAGAAGTGAAAGAGGTGAATAGATTACTAGAAAAGTTAGACATGATAGATGTCTGGAGAAAATTGAATGGGGATAGAAAGGAATATACCTTTTTCTCAGCAGTACATGGCACATTTTCAAAAATTGACCACGTATTAGGGCACAAAAACATCATAGTCAAATGTAGAAAGGCAGAAATAGTAAATGCATCCTTTTCACATCATGATGCAATAAAAATTACATGTAAGAAAGAGCCAGGGAAAAGTAGAATGAAAATCAATTGGAAACTAAATAATTTCATTCTAAAGAATGAATGGGCCAAACAAGAAATCATAGAAACAATCAATAACTTTATCCAAGAGAATGACAATAATGAGACAACATACCAAAATCTATGGGATGCAGCCAAAGCAGTGCTTAGAGTAAAATTTGTAGCTCTAAATACTTACATGAATAAAAGAGAGAAAGACAAGATTAATGAATTGGGCATGCAACTTAAAAAGCTAGAAAAAGAACAAATTAGAAATGCCCAATTAGACACTAAATCAGATATCCTGAAAACTAAAGGAGAAATTAATAAGATTGAAAGCAAAAAAACTATAGAATTAATCAATAAAACTAAGAGCTGGTTTTACGAAAAAACCAATAAAATAGATAAAATATTGGTTAATTTGATTAAAAAAAAGAAAGAAGAAAACCAAATTACCAGTATCAAAAATGAAAAGGGTGATGTTACCACCAATGAAGTGGAAATTAAAGCAATAATTGGGCATTATTTTGCCCAACTGTATGCCAATAAATTTGACAATCTAAATGAAATGGATGAATATTTACAAAAATACAAACTGCCCAGGTTAACTGAAGAAGAAATAAAATCCTTAAATAAACCCATATTAGAAAAAGAAATTGAACAAGCCATTAATGACCTCCCTAAGAAAAAATCCCCAGGGCCAGATGGGTTTACGGGTGAATTTTACCAAACATTTAAAGAACAATTAATTCCAATATTACACAAATTATTTGGAAAAATAGGTGAAGAAGGAGTTCTACCAAATTCGTTTTATGACACAAATATGGTGGTGATACCAAAACCAGGCAAAGCAAAAACAGAGAAAGAAAAGTATAGACCAATTTCCCTAATGAATATTGATGCTAAAATTTTAAATAAGATATTAGCAAGGAGATTACAGCAAGTGATCACCAGGATAATACACTATGACCAGGTGGGATTTATACCAGGAATGCAGGGCTGGTTCAACATTAGGAAAGCTATTAACATAATCAACCACATCAATAAGAAAACCATCCAAAATCATATGATTATCTCAATATATGCAGAGAAAGCTTTTGACAAAGTACAACACCCATTCCTAATTAAAAAAAAAAAAACTAGAGAGTTTAGGAATAGGTGGAGCTTTCCTTAGAATAATAAACAGTATCTACCTAAAACCATCAGCAAGTATTATATGCAATGGAGGTAAATTAGAGGCTTTCCCAATAAGATCAGGGGTGAAACAGGGATGTCCATTATCACCCCTATTATTTAATATTGTCCTAGAAATGTTAGCTTTAGCAATCAGAGAAGAGAAAGGAATTAAAGGAATTAGAATAGACAAGGAGGAAACAAAACTATCACTCTTTGCAGATGATATGATGGTATACTTAAAGAATCCTAGAGAATCAACTGAAAAATTACTTGAAACAATTAACAACTTTCGCAAATTAGCAGGATATAAAATAAATCCACATAAATCATCAGCATTTCTATACATGACCAACAAAGCCCAGCAGCAAGAAAGAGAAAGAGAAATTCCATTTAAAGTAACTGTAGATAATATAAAATACTTGGGAGTCTGCTTCCCAAGACAAACCCAGGAACTCTATGAACACAACTACCAAACACTCTTCACACAAATCAAATTAGATCTAAATAATTGGAAAGATATCAATTGCTCATGGATAGGCAGAACTAATATAGTAAAAATGACAATACTGCCTAAATTAATTTACTTATTCAGTGCCATACCAATCAGACTACCTAAAAATTATTTTAGAGAGCTAGAAAAAATAATAACAAAATTCATCTGGAAAAACAAAAAATCAAGAATGTCCAGGGAAATAATGAAAAAAAAAAATTCACAGGAAGGCGGGTTAGCGGTACTAAACCTGGAGCTTTACTATAAAGTGGCAGCCATCAAAACTATCTGGTAGTGGCTTAAAAATAGAGTGGTAGATCAATGGAATAGGCTAGGCTCAGGAAATGCAGTAGTAAATGACACTAGTAGTGTAGTGTTTGATAAACCTAAAGACTCCAGCTTCTGGGATAGGAACTCAGTATTTGACAAAAACTGCTGGGAAAACTGGAAGATAGTATGGCAGAAATTAGGCATAGACCAACATCTGACACCTTATACTAAAATAAGGTCAAAATGGATACATGATTTAGACATAAGAGGTGATACCATAGGTAAATAAGGAGAGAAAGGAATAATCTACCTATCAGATCTTTGGAAAGGAAAACAGTTTATGACCAAACAAGAGATAGAGTATATTGTAAAATGCAAAATGGATGATTTTGATTATATTAAATTAAAAAAATTTTGTACAAACAGAAGCAATGCATCCAAAATTGGAAGGGAGGCAGAAAACTGGGAAACAATTTTTGAGGCCAGTGCTTCTGATAAAGGCCTCATCTCTAAAATATATAGGGAACTAAATCAAATTTATAAGAATCCAAGTCATTCCCCAATTGAGAAATGGTCAAAGGATATGAACAGGCAGTTTTCTGATGAAGAAACCAAAGCAATCTATTCCCATATGAAAAAATGCTCTAAATCTCTAATGATTAGAGAGATGCAAATTAAAACAACTCTGAGGTACCACCTGACACCTATCAGATTGGCTAAAATGACAAAAAAGGAAGATAATAAATTTTGGAGAGGCTGTGGGAAAATTGGAACACTAATGCATTGTTGGTGGAGCTGTGAACTGATCCAACCATTCTGGAGAGCAATTTGGAATTATGCCCAAAGGGCAATAAAGCTATGCACACCCTTTGACCCAGCAATACCACTTTTAGGTCTTTTTCCCAAAGAAATCATGGAAAGGGGAAAGGGACCCACATGTACAAAAATATTTATAGCTGCTCTTTACATGGTAGCAAGGAATTGGAATTTGAGGAGGTGCCCATCAATTTGGGAATGGCTGGAAAAGTTGTGGTATATGAATAAAATGAAATACTATTGTGCTGTAAGAAATGATGAGCAGGAGGAGTTCAGAGAAACCTGAAGGGTCTTACGTGAGCTGATGATGAGTGAGATGAGCAGAACCAGAAAAACATTGTGCACAGTGTCATTGACATTGAGTGTTGATCTACTGTGATGGACTATATTCTTCTCACCAATGCAATGGTAGAGAAGAGTTCCAGGGAACTCATGATAGAAGAGGGTCTCCAAATCCAAGAAAAAAAAAGAACTGTGGAGTATAGATGCTGAATGAACCATACTATTTCTTTTGTTTTTGGTGCTGTTGTTTTATTCCTATTTTGAGGTTTTTCATCATTGCTCTGATTTTTTCTCTTATAACAGGACTAATGCAGAAATAGGATTAATGTTATTATGTGTATGTATATATATATATATATATATATATGTGTGTGTGTGTGTGTGTGTGTGTGTATAGATATATGTATATGTATATGTATATGTATATAGATATATAGATATAACCTATATCAGATTACCTGCAGTCTAGGGGAGGGGGAGGGAGGGAGAAAAATCTGAAATTGTAAAGCTTGTATAAACAAAAGTTGAGAACTATTTTTACATATAACAGAAAAAATAAAATACCTTATATGTAAAAAAAAAACAAAACACAAATATGAATGTGTCTGATTGCTGTCTTCTTATTTCTAACCCAATAAACATTTATCTACAAATTACCAAGAACTGTGATAAACATGCAGGATATAATTTATAAAAATATTCTTTGCCTTCAAAAAAATTAGCATCTGATATGGAGAGACATCATACAAAAGACTGGAAAGGGGAAATATCAGGGGATATATGGCATCTTGTTCTGTTGAATTGAAAAGAGGCAGAGGAGCAGATGAAGAATGTTGTGAATCCAAAAACGCAGTTTCATCCCTTTATAAAGGAAGACGTTGGTAATAGTTTGGTACTCCACCCTCCAGCCCTCCAATAAGAGGGGGAGGAGGTTGAGTGAAGTAGTGTCAGTCAAGGCCTGAGTTATAAGCATTGTGATGAGATCAGAGATGATTAAACTTGAGAGGTTCATCTTGTTCCATGGAGTTGAAACCAGGCATTGAATTTTGCTTAGTGTATAAAGCACTGAAGAGTTACATATAGTGGAAGCCTGAGAACATATATTAAGGAACACCCATTGTGGTTATTACCTGAATGACTCTAGAAAAAAAATAATTTGTCCTCCCTGAGTCTCAATTTCTTTATCTATAAAAAGAAGGAATAAGACTAGATGAACTAGTAGAATCACATCTCTAGATTCATGATACTGGGATTCTATGATTGTTTCTTCCTTGGCCACTCTCTTCTTTTGCTAGAGAGAACCTAGTGTTAAAAACTCCAGACTAATAGGTTTAATCTCCATGGATAAAAAGTTTCACTTTTTTGTCAACATTACAAATGATAGATTTTTCTCATGACAACTCACAAATGCCTTGATTCAGAACAGCACGGGATAAAAATGTGTTGGTGGATTAGGTCATATCCCCTCTCAGTATTACAAAAAAATGAGGTAAAGATTGCCCCAATGATGGGCCTCAGTAGTATTAAACTTCCCAATATATTTCTGCTCACTTCCAATTTGTTGAAGACAAAGATTTTCAAGCATACTAGTACATTGTATTATCTATTCAAGGATAATTCACTTACTTATTTAGAGGCTCATATATTCTAATAATTCCTTTATTTTGTTTTAAAACAGGGAACAGGGGCAGCTAGGTGGCACAGTGGATAAAGTACCGGCCCTGGATTCAGGAGTACCTGAGTTCAAATCTGGCCTCAGACACATGACACTTACTAGCTGTGTGACCCTGGGCCAGTCACTTAACCCCCAATTCCCTGCAAAAAAAAATAAAATAAAAACAGGGGACAACAATTTTCCCCAAAGGAAAGAAAATCATCTTCAGCAAAATTAGTGAACAGCATTTTAGAATATAATTTGAAACAAGAAATAAAAAACACAAGGGTTTTGTCCAAAAAAGGGGATGCTCCTGAAAATTAGTTTTGTGAAAGATTATTCAGTCTATCTACTATACCTTATCTTACCAAGGAAGATGGTGTTTCTTTCAATCAAAGCACAACAAAGAAAGAACCTCCAAATCAATATATGGGAAATTTAATCCTACAAACTGTCAGAATCACAAACAGAGAAAGTGAATTTTAATGACAGGAAGACAAACATATTTATTGTAGAAAGGTTAACAGTGAAAGGCTTAATCAGACTTCTTAGAAGAAGAAAAGCAAAAGATTACACATTGACCTTAAAATGAGTCACTGACTGTTCTCTTTAAAAATGAGGTATTTTATCACTTTTTAAGCTTTGCAGCCATAAAGCAGATGGAAATCCAGTGGTGTGCCCTTGCTCCTAAATGAGGAAGTGCAACAACTGGAAATTATGGCCTCTTTTTTATTATACTAAAAGAAAAACCAGGTATTTAAATTCACCAGACTGTTAGGTCAACTCTTCCTCCTGGCAGTGGTTTTTGCCACTGAAAATTAAGGAATGGCATGCCAAGGTGGGATTGTGTTATTTTTAAACATTTTCCCAAATTTGCAGGGATCACTGAGAAATACAGTGGACTCCTGTCATAGGACAAATGATTATTATACTTTACCTAACCCAGAGATTATACCATGTGCCCAAAACAAATATTTGCAACTAGATTTTATGTAGCAAACTGAAAGCCAATAACACAGTTTCCATTTTTTTTTTAGTAGCTTTAATAAAGGAACGGAAAGGAACACAAAGGAGAAATAAAGAACTACATATGGAGAACTGATGGCAAAAATGTCTTCCCTGTCTCAAATCCTTGTTTTAATTCAAACTATTTTCCCTGCCTGGAATACCCACACATCTTTTTTTTTTAAACAGATTCCTTCCTGAAGTTAGGCTTAAGTCTCCCTTTTTAATGTAGCCTTCTTTATAATTTCATTTCCCACCCAATTGCATTCATCTGAACTTCTCCATCATTCGCCAGGACCCTCTGCATCCTGAAAGAGTAATTTAGCCTTGAAACTCATACCTCATGGGTACTCCTTTCCCCTGGGGTATCCCCTTCTGATTAGAAGGTGAAGACTCCACCCAGAAATTTCATTTAAAGAAGACACCCAGACAGAAGTAGCATTGGCATAAAGCTTAGAATTGGAAGTGAGGGAGAACTGCAATAGCAGTGGTGGCATCACCTTGTGTGTAAATGGAATGATCATCTGGTCAGAAAGAAATAAAATTGACCCTTATGTTAACACTGGGCACAGGACGGGTTATCATTTAGAAGCTCCTTCACCCACTACCCAATTCCAGGGCACATATCTGTAATTCAGAAGAGAAGTTGCAAACATGAGAGAGCAGAGGCCCTACTGGGGTAAGGAGCATAGCAGAGAGCAAGAAAACAGTGACCAGAGATTTCCCCAGATCGTGGCACTTTGGAAGCACCAAAACCTAAAGTCCCCAGAGAGAACTACAAAAGCAAAGGATAGCAATCCCTCACCTCTCCAAAGTGGGAAGATTACAACACTACCATAAATTTCAAAATCAAGAGTTCATCTGGGTGAGAGGAGGAAGAAACAACAACATCAAAAATAAATTGACCAATTGCAGAGTGGATTAAAAACCAGAACCCTACAATATGCTGTTTACAAGAAACACATTTGAAGCAAAGAGATACACGCAGAGTAAAGGTAAAAGGCTGGAGCAGAATATATTATGCCTCAGCTAAAGTAAAAAAGGCAGGGGTAGCAATCCTTATCTCAGACAAAATGCAGGCAAAAATAGATCCCATTAAAAGAGATAAGGAAGAAAATTACATCTTACTTAAAGGTACTATAGATAATGAAGTAATATCAATATTAAATATGTATGCGCCAAGTGGTATAGCATCCAAGTTCTTAGAGGAGAAGTGAAATGAGTTACAAGAGGAATTAGACAGTAATACTATACTAGTGGGGGATCTGAATCTCCCCCTCTCAGAATTAGATAAATCTAGCCAAAAAATAAATAAGAAAGAAGTGAAAGAGGTGAATAGATTACTAGAAAAGTTAGACATGATAGATGTCTGGAGAAAATTGAATGGGGATAGAAAGGAATATACCTTTTTCTCAGCAGTACATGGCACATTTTCAAAAATTGACCATGTATTAGGGCACAAAAACATCATAGTCAAATGTAGAAAAGCAGAAATAGTAAATGCATCCTTTTCACATCATGATGCAATAAAAATTACATGTAAGAAAGAGCCAGGGAAAAGTAGAATGAAAATCAATTGGAAACTAAATAATTTCATTCTAAAGAATGAATGGGCCAAACAAGAAATCATAGAAACAATCAATAACTTTATCCAAGAGAATGACAATAATGAGACAACATACCAAAATCTATGGGATGCAGCCAAAGCAGTGCTTAGGGGAAAATTTATAGCTCTAAATGCTTACATGAATAAGAAAGAGAAAGAGGAGATTAATGAATTAGGCATGCAACTTAAAAAGCTAGAAAAAGAACAAATTAGAAATGCCCAATTAGACATTAAATTAGAAATCCTGAAAATGAAAGGAGAAATTAATAAGATTGAAAGCAAAAAAACTATAGAATTAATAAAACTAAGAGCTGGTTTTATGAAAAAACCAATAAAATAGATAAAATATTGGTTAATTTGATTTAAAAAAAGAAAGAAGAAAACCAAATTACCAGTATCAAAAATGAAAAGGGTGATGTTACCACCAATGAAGTGGAAATTAAAGCAATAATTGGGAAATATTTTGCCCAACTGTATGCCAATAAATTTGACAATCTAAATGAAATGGATGAATATTTACAAAAATACAAACTGCCCAGGTTAACTGAAGAAGAAATAAAATCCTTAAATAAACCCATATTAGAAAAAGAAATTGAACAAGCCATTAATGACCTCCCTAAGAAAAAATCCCCAGGGCCAGATGGGTTTACGGGTGAATTTTACCAAACATTTAAAGAACAATTAATTCCAATATTACACAAATTATTTGGAAAAATAGGTGAAGAAGGAGTTCTACCAAATTCGTTTTATGACACAAATATGGTGGTGATACCAAAACCAGGCAAAGCAAAAACAGAGAAAGAAAAGTATAGACCAATTTCCCTAATGAATATTGATGCTAAAATTTTAAATAAGATATTAGCAAGGAGATTACAGCAAGTGATCACCAGGATAATACACTATGACCAGGTGGGATTTATACCAGGAATGCAGGGCTGGTTCAACTTTAGGAAAACTATTAACATAATCAACCACATCAATAAGAAAACCAACCAAAATCATATGATTATCTCAATATATGCAGAGAAAGCTTTTGACAAAGTACAGCACCCATTCCTAATAAAAACACTAGAGAGTTTAGGAATAGGGGGAGCTTTCCTTAGAATAATAAACAGTATCTACCTAAAGCCATCAGCAAGTATTATATGCAATGGAGGTAAATTAGAGGCCTTCCCAATAAGATCAACGGTGAAACAGGGATATCCATTATCACCCCTATTATTTAATATTGTCCTAGAAATGTTAGCTTTAGCAATCAGAGAAGAGAAAGGAATTAAAGGAATTAGAATAGGCAATGAGGAAACAAAACTATCACTCTTTGCAGATGATATGATGGTATACTTAAGGAATCCTCGAGAATGAAGTAAAAAATTACTTGAAACAATTAACAACTTTAGCAAATTAGCAGGATATAAAATAAATCCACATAAATCATCAGCATTTCTATACATGACCAACAAAGTCCAGCAGCAAGAGATAGAAAGAGAAATTCCATTTAAAGTAATGGTAGATAATATAAAATACTTGGGAGTCTACTTGCCAAGACAAAACCAGGAACTCTATGAACACAACTACCAAACACTCTTCACACAAATCAAATCAGATCTAAATAATTGGAAAGATATCAATTGCTCATGGATAGGCAGAGCTAATATAGTAAAAATGACAATACTGCCTAAATTAATTTACTTATTCAGTGCCATACCAATCAGACTACCTAAAAATTATTTTATACAGCTAGAAAAAATAATAACAAAATTCATCTGGAAAAACAAAAAATCAAGAATGTCCAGGGAAATAATGAAAAAAAATTCACAGGAAGGTGGGTTAACGGTACCAAACCTGGAGCTTTACTATAAAGCGGCAGTCATCAAAACTATCTGGTACTGGTTAAAAAATAGAGTGGTAGTTCAATGGAATAGGCTAGGCTCAGGAAATGCAGTAGTAAATGACACTAGTAATGTAGTGTTTGATAAGCCTAAAGATTCCAGCTTCTGGGATAGGAACTCAGTATTTGACAAAAACTGCTGGGAAAACTGGAAGATAGTATGGCAGAAATTAGGCATAGACCAACATCTGACACCTTATACTAAAATAAGGTCAAAATGGATACATGATTTAGACATAAGAGGTGATACCATAGGTAAATTAGGAGAGAAAGGAATAGTGTACCTATTAGATCTTTGGAATGGAGAACAGTTTTTGACCAAACAAGAGATAGAGTATATTATAAAATGCAAAATGGTTGATTTTGATTATATTAAATTAAAAAAAATTTGTACAAACTGAAGCAATGCATCCAAAATTGGAAGGGAGGCAGAAAACTGGGAAACAATTTTTGAGGCCAGTGCTTCTGATAAAGGCCTCATCTCTAAAATATATAGGGAATTAAATCAAATTTATAAGAATCCAAGTCATTCCCCAATTGAGAAATGGTCAAAGGATATGAACAGGCAGTTGTCTGATGAAGAAACCAAAGCTATCTATTCCCATATGAAAAAATGCTCTAAATCTCTAATGATTAGAGAGATGCAAATTAAAACAACTCTGAGGTACCACCTGACACCTATCAGATTGGCTGAAATGACAAAAAAGGAAGATAATAAATGTTGGAGAGGCTGTGGGAAAATTGGAACACTAATGCATTGTTGGTGGAGCTGTGAGCTGATCCAACCATTCTGGAGAGCAATTTGGAATTATGCCCAAAGGGCAATAAAGCTGTGCATACCCTTTGACCCAGCAATACCACTTTTAGGTCTTTTGCCCAAAGAAATCATGGAAGGGGGAAAGGGACCCACATGTACAAAAATATTTATAGCTGCTCTCTATGTGGTAGCAAGGAATTGGAAGTTGAGGGGGTGCCCATCAATTGGGGAATGGCTGGACAAGATGTGGTATATGAATACAATGGAATACTATTGTGCTGTAAGAAATGATGAGCAGGAAGAGTTCAGAGAAACCTGAAGGGTCTTATGTGAGCTGATGATGAGTGAGATGAGCAGAACCAGAAGAACATTGTACACAGTATCATCAACATTGAGTGTTGACCTACTGGGATGGACTATATTATTCTCACCAATCCAATGGTACAGAAGAGTTCCAGGGAACTCATGATAGAAGAGGATCTCCAAATCCAAGGAAAAAAAAAGAAAGAAAGAACTGTGGAGTATAGATGCTGATTGAACCATATTATTTCTTTTGTTTTGGGTGCTGTTGTTTTTTTTTTTTCTATTTTGAGGTTTTGCATCACTGCTCTGATTCTTTCTCTTGTAACAGGATTAATGCAGAAATAGGATTAATGTTATTATGTATATATATATGTATATATATGTGTGTGTGTGTGTATATATCTATATGTATATGTATATGTATATAGATATATAGATATAACCTATATCAGATTACCTGCTGACTAGGGGAGGGGGGAGGGAGGGGAGGGAGGGGAGGGAGGGAGAAAAATCTGAAATTGTAAAGCTTGTATAAACAAAAGTTGAGAACTATCTTTACATGTAACGGAAAAAATAAAATACCTTATACATTAAAAAAATAAAATAAAATAAATTGACCATAGAAAGCTTCTATGGTGAAGAAAAGCTCAGTACTCAAACACAGAACACAATGAATTGGGGGCAGCTAGGTGGCTCAGTGGATAAAGCGCCATCCCTGTATTCAGGAGGAGTTAAGTTCAAATCTGGCCACAGACACTTGACACTTACTAGCTGTGTGACCCTGGACAATTCACTTAACCCTCATTGCCCTACCAAAAAAACCAAAAAGACAATGAATCAAAAACTTCTATAAGCAAAGTCTCAAAAAAAAAATGAAGACTAGGCACAAGGCCAACAAGAATTTCTAGAAGAGCTAAGGATGATAAAGTGCAAAGTGGATGTTTGGGGGGGGGGGGAATAAAATAAAAACATGAGAGGAAAACTGAGAAAAAAAGAGAATTCCAAAAAATAATGAAAAGTGAATTATCATTTTGGTAAAAGAGGCACAAAAATACTAAAGAAATCAATTCTTTAAAAATCAAAATTAACTAAATGATAAAGAGGGTGCCAAATGTTACTGAAGAAAATACCTATGGAAATAATTAAAATTGGCCAAATGGTAGATAATGACTCCATGAGATATCAAGGACAAAAATGAAACGATAAGACAGAAAAATAGAAAATATGAAATATTTCATGGAAAAATGATTGAACTAGAAAAGTGATTGACAAGAGATAATTTATGAATTATTGAATTAACTAAAAGCCATGATATTTTTTAGGGCAATGAGGGTTAAGTGGCTTGCCCAGGGTCACACAGCTAGTAAGTGTTAAGTGTCTGAGGCCGGATTTGAACTCAGGTACTACTGAATCCAGGGCCAGTGCTTTATCCACTACACCACCTAGCTGCCCCTTAAAAGCCATGATGTTTTTAAAAAAGAGGCTACACATCATATTTCAAGAAATTATAAAGGAAAACCCCCCAAACATCTTAGAACTATAAAGCAAAATGCAACTTGAAAGATTACATCAATCATCTCCAGAAAGAGAGCCCCAAATGAGAACTCCCAGAAATATAGTCAAATTCCAGAACTTTCATATTCAAGGATAAAAACTAGAAAGAAATAATTCAAATGCAATGAAGTCACAAGTGGGATCACACATGATTTAGCAGCTACAATGACAAAGGTACAGAGGGTTTAGGAAATGATATTCTGGAAGGCAAAGGAGTTTCGATTTCAACTAAGAATTGCCCATCCAATAAAACTGAATATACCTATTCAAGGTGAAAAATGGATATTTAATGAAATAGAGGATTGCCAAGCATTTCTGATGAAAGGAACAGAGTTAAATAGAAAAAAATCTTATTTTTAAATATAAGACTCAAGAGGAGAATAAAGGGTAAGCAGAAAAGAGAAATCATAAGGGTTTTAGTAAGGTTATACTATTTATATTCTTACATGAGAAGGTGATGCTTATAACTCTAAAGAAAAATCATTACTAGGGCAGTTAAAAAGAGCATACATAAACAGTGGGCCCTGGAATAAGGTGAATATAATGATATGATTAAAAAAATACAATTAACGAACGAGAAAAAGGGATGCAGTGGGAGAAGGGGAAAGAGTGGAGTACAATGTGGTCAATTATATCATATAAAAGAGGGACATCAGGAAGAAATTTTACAATAAAGTGGGAAAATGAGGTGGAGCTAATTGGGCAACATTTGAATCTCATTATCATCTAAATGGATAAAAAAAGGGATAGGTATTCATACAAAAATATATGCACATAAGTATATATGAAGATATATATATATATATGTATATATACATGCATACATAAATACATACACAGAATTTGATATACACAGTCATCATAGACAACAGTGAAGTAAAAGGGAAGGGACTATGGGAAAGGAAGATGGTTAATGGGAATGTGATGTTTAAAATGTAGTGTGTGGCAGCCTGACCTGACCCCAGTGTGGGGGAGAAATAAGCTAAGATTTACTGATAAATTTGGCAACAATTTAGGCTTTTAAGCATTTTTTAAAGAATAAAGCTAACAATGGAGTACAGCCTATTTCCTTTCCTCTCTCTCTCTCTCTCTCTGCCACCAGTCCAAAATCCCAGAACAAAAAAGGTGATCCTCTGCAGCTTCTTTCAGAAGCCCCCTGTGAAACACGAAGCAGGGCAGTCCCCACACACCGATCCAAGCTAATTGGCTGGTAGCATTGATTTACATGACTTACAGTCAGTCTACGAATAGGCAGAACTTCTGGAAGCCAGGCAGACACATGTTTTCTCTTCAGGGTGGAACTGCCCGGGTTCTCACAATGGCTTTCTCAGCAGGGTGGTGGTGCTCTGATTCTCATACTCCCCACTGTGCTTCATGAAGAAACATTGTTTTCTTACATGAAGCAATAACATTGCAGATACTTATGACTAACAAAGCAAAGGTGATGAAAAGAGAGAAAAAGAAATTGAGCAATGCATTATACAAAAGCTAAAGGGGGCACTTCCCTTTTAGCAGGTGGACATTAAAAACAGAGAAAAACTAAAAGGGGCACTCCCCTTTAGTAAGTGGACATTATAAACAATGTATACAATGGGGAACAGGGAATCAGAAAAATGTTCATTTAAGTTTTTGAAAGTCTTTTCTTAGGCAATTCTTGGGATGTCCTCTGGGTATAGGTGTGAAATGTCTTTCAGGTGTGAATGCTGATGATCAACTAACAAATCTCAGCTGTAGAGTTTTGGTGGGATTGTAAATTCCCTCAAGTGTTTCAGATACTGGTAATCACCTGGGAGATTTTCCTACAAAACTGAACTTGACACAACTTTAGGTAGCTTTTGCTAATAATCAAATCAAACAATGAGGGTTCTCAAAAAACATGTCTAAGGAAATTCATAATCTTTTAGAGATTTTACAATTATTGTCCAGTTGTTACACATGAAACATGAATATAAACAAAAATTGAAATATTCTTTAAAATTTAATATTACTACAGGAAGTTAGATTAAGGGAGTTGGTGACCAAAAGTTAACCAGTTTTCTGGGGAGGCAAAAAAGAAAAAAGATAAATAGAAGACAATAAGATGGAAGGAAATACAAATAACAATATCAACTGTAAATGTAAATAGGATTAACAACTATAAAAACAAGGTAGATAGGAAAATGTTTAGAAAGCAAAATCCAACAATATACCTTTTACAAGAGGCATACTTGGAATGGAAAAGCATGTACAGAATAAAAAAAAGGGGCTGGAGCAGAATTTATTGTGCTTCAGCCTGGGAAAAAATAAGGGCAAGGGTAGAAGTGATGAATGCAGAAAAAGCAAAAGGAGAAACACACAATTAAGAGACAAACAGGAAAACAGCATTTTGTTAAAGCTGCAATGGACAATGAAATAATATTAAGACTGATACATTTTTATTATGCATCTTCATTAGGGATAATGACAGCAATCAGAAAAAAAATTCAATAATTGTCAGTTGCAATCAAAGTAATACTTAAAAGAGATTTTATATTTCTAAATGGTTAAATCAATAAAAGAGATAAAGAACAAATGAATTGGGCATGTAATTAAAAAAAATGTAGGAAAAGTACAAATTAAAAACACTCTATGAAATACCAAATTAGAAATCCTGAAAATCAAAGGCAAGATTAATAAAATGTTGAAAATGAAAAAATAAAAAAAATGAAATTGAACTAATGAATAATAGATGTCATTGGTTAATTTGATTTAAAAACTAAAGAAGAAAACCAAGTTAACAATTTAAAAAATTAAAAGGGTGAATGACTAACCAAAAAAAAAAACATGAATTTAAACCAATTACTAGGAGCTATTTTGTTCAGATATTTTAAGAAAAAGGATAATTTGATTAAATGGAAAAATATTTATCAAAAATTATGTTGCCCAGATGAGGAGATTAGGAAATAGAATTCTCAAATAAGTCTATATTCCAAAAAAGAAATTAATCAAGATCAAAATGAACTTCAAAAACAAACCCCGCAGAATCAGATGGATTCACAAGTAAATTCTATGAAACATTTCAAGAAAAATAATTCAATAATTACATAAATATGCAAAAGAATAATACAAAATTCCTTCTATGATGCAAAGATGGTTTTGATACCTAAATAAGAGACAATAGAAACAGAGGGTAAAACTATAATCCACTTTTTCTAGTGATTTTTAATGCAAAAAGTTTATGTAACATACTAGCAAGAACATCAGAGCAGTATATCACAAATGATACAGTATAAGCAGTCTGAATTTTTACTAGGAATACAGGGCTGGTTAAATATTAGAGGAAAAATCCTGTAAGTATAATTGACCACACCAATAACAAAACAACATATGATTAACTCAATAGATACAGAAAAAGGCATTTGAATAAATAAACCAATTTTATTTAAAACATTAGACAGCTTAGAAACAAACTATGCTTTTTGTAGGGGGAAGGGGACAATGACGGTTAAGTGACTTTCCCAGGATCACAAAGCTAGTAAGAGTAAGTGTCAAGTGTCTGAGCCAGGATTGGAACTCAGGTTCTCCTGAATTCAGGACTTGTTCTCCATACACTGCACCACCCACCTGTATCTCCAAACTATGCTTTTCTTAAAATGATGGATTTTTAAAATTTTTCTTTCTTTCACAATATAACTAATATGGATATATGTTTTGCTCGGCTGTACATGTATAACCTATATTAATTTGCCTTCTCATTGAAAGGAGAGTGAATGGAGGTAGGGAGATGATTTGGAACTCAAAATTTTAAATAAATCTTAATACATATTTTCTGATGTACTTGGAAAAATATATTTTTTAAAAGTTATAAACAATAATACTTATTTGAAACTAAGAAAAAGCATAATTTCTAATGGGAACAAACTAGAAGTCTTTCCAATAAAACTATATTAGTGGTGTGATGTTTAAAATCTAATGTGGGTCCTAACCTGCCCCCCCCCCAGTTTTGGGGAGAAACTGGCTAAGATTTACTGATAAATTCAGCAAGAGTTTGGGCTTTTTAGGATTTATTAAAGAGTAAAGACAATACATGGGATCCCTTAACACCAGAAAAGTCTATATTATTTCCTCTTTTTTCCTCTGCCTTTTTTCTGTCTCCCACCAAGCCAAAGTCCTGAAACTAAAAGAGTCCCCCTCTTTTTCTTCGCCTGCTGCCACGCACCGGTTTCTGAATGAAAAAGCGCCAAATCCAGCAAGCTAGCCTCAGCTTCCTCATTCCTGTCTCCCTCCCTGAAAGGGGAGGTCCTTCATGCTGACTGGTTAAGGGTGGTCTAATGTTGATGTAGTAGTCCACAGCCTCTGAGAACACCACACCATTAAGGGCCAGCCCAGTGTGGTCTCAAATTAATCATTCTTAAGTAGTTTCTCAGTCTCACCCAATTCAATCAATTCTACATTAATTTTCAGGTGGTGCCCCTGGGCGTCTGCAAAATCCCATTATTTTATCACAGTGGTGAAGCAAGGATATCCTTCAGCACTATTTTTAATCAATACTTAATAGAAATGCTAAGTATAACAATGATTAGTGTAAAAATATTTTGAATGACTAGCCTAATTTGGGGGGACTAATCTGACTGGGGTACTTGATCTGGGACTTTTGACTGTTTGGCTATCTGACTGCTATTAACTTAGCATGGGCCGTTTATAAAGTTCCACCATACTGCTCCACTCTCAAATTGATAAGCAAAATATTAAGAAGCCTCTTAACTAAATAATCAAAGCAGAGTTTATTTATGAGATACAATTTAAAATTATGAATACAGGGAAATAAAATGTACAACCTGATTGCATTCTGGTGCTTCCTTCTACCTGCTGAGCCTGGAACCCCTTTAACACAATAAGGGCCTTAGCCGCCTCTTGCCCCAGGGCATGTTCCACTTTCCCTGCTCTTCTCTTAATCTTCACTTTCTCCAACCTGTACCCTGTGCTGACCACTTCTGTGCTCTCCGCTGCCTCCTGTTCTGTCTGGCTGTCTGTCTGCTCCGTCAGTGTGCCCTCTGCTGCCTTTGCCACCCCTCTAATCTTGTCCACCCCTCTTAATCTTGTCCGCTGACCTTTCCTCCTTGCTCCTAGTCCTTTAGCCTTCTCCTGCACCCTTGTAGCCCCTCTCTGTCTAACTCCCAGGTCTATATATCTTTTTTCTTCTTTCCATTCAAATATCAGGGCTTCCTGCACCCCCACAGATCGAGCTAATCCACCAGCCAGGGCTGCGGCTGATGGGGGAGGGGATGTGCTTGAACCTCACATGCCTCAGCACAGGCTATGCCAGAGCCCAGGCTAGACGAACCCAGTGTCTCTTGGATAGCTCTGCTCAGGGTGGAGGGAGTGCTCCCCCCCAGCTGTCTCACCTGGCATTTTGTACAGCCCACGGGGCTTTTTGGCTCAGCTGAAGCAGAGGGGGAGGGGCACCAGCTCCTCCCACACAGAAGAGACTGTGAGGGCCTAAGGCTTTCTAATCTCAGCCTAAAGGTAGGGTCCCCAAATTAAAATAAATTTCCACACTAAAAAAATAAATTGAAGAAATGAGCACAGGCAACAATGAAACAAAATTATCACTTTTTTTCAGATGATAAAATAGCATAGAGAAAATTGTAGAGAGTCCTCTAATAAATAATTGAAACAATTTACTACTTTGGCAAAGTGGCAGGATACAAAATAAATTTGCAGAAATTGTCAGCATTTCTATATATTAAAAACAAAACCCAGTAGAGATAGAAAAAAGAATTGAATTTTAAATTCCTGAAAACAAAATAAAATATTTGAGAGTCTACTTGCCAAGATAGAGACAGGAATTATTTTAAAAATGTTTTCCACACAAATATAGACATAAATAATTGGAGAAATATTAATTGCTCACAAGTGGACTGAACCTATGTCATACCAGAAATTCTAACAAAGAATTACTTTATAGAACTAGAAAAAAATATAATACCAAAAGTCATCTGGAAGAGTAAAAGTTCAAGACTATGAAAAAAATTAAGAAACACATATGTAAAGGAAAGGAGCCTAGAAATACCACTTTTCAAAAGATATTATGAAGTGGTAATCATCCAAACACTTTGATTCTGGATAAGAAATAGAGTGGTTGATCAGTGAAATAGATAAAATACACAATATATAGAAGCAAAATATGTCATTAACCTAGAGTTTTGGAAACCCCCAAATCTCAACTATTGTGGCAAGAACTCTTTATTTGACAAAATTTACTGGGAAAACTAGAATGTAGTCTGGCAGAAACTAAGTAAAGACTAGCATCTTATATTTATAACAAAATAAGATCAAAAGGGTACCTGATTTAGACATAAAAGGTGATATAAACTAATTAGGGAGCATATGAAATTTTATCTACTAGATCTATGAATAAAGGAAGAGTTCATGACCAAACAAGAGATAAAGAATATCATGGGAAGGAAAATGAATACTTTTGATTGTATAAAATTTTCAGTTTTTGTATAAATCAAATATATGTAGCCAAATAGAAGAAAAGAAAGAAACTAAGTAAAATTTTGGAGCAAATTTCTCTGATAAAACTCTCCTTTCTCAAATATATAGAGAATTGAGTCAATTATTATTATTTTTTTAAATGTGCCATTCTCCAGCTGATAAGTAGTCTAGGTATATGAATAGGTAGTTTTCAATTGAAGAAATCAAAACTATCAATAGTCACATGGAAAAATGCTCTAAATCACTAAAATTTAAAGAAATACAAACTCAGACAACTCTGAGGTATCACTTCACATTCATCAAATTGGCTAAGATGGCATAAAAGGGAAATGACAAATTGTAGAGGAAATGTGGGAGAAGAGATACACTAATGTATTTTTGTGGAGTTATGAACTAATCCAACTATTCTAAAGAACAATTTGGAACTGTATTCACAGGGATATAAAAATGTGCATACCCTTTGATCCAGAAATACAGCTATTTGGTCTGTATCCCAGAATGATCAAAGGAAAATGTCCCATATGTATAAAAATATTTATAATAGCCATTTTTGTCATGACAAAGAGTTGGATGCCCATAAAACGGGGAATGGAAAAACAAATTTTACTCTTATGATTGTGATGGAATCCTATTGTGTTGTAAAAAATAATAAAGATGATTTCACAAAAACCTGGGAAAAACCTAAATTACTTTATGGAAAATGAACTGAGCACAACCAGGTGAAAAAACTCAACAACAGCAATGGTGTAAAGATAACTAACTGTTAAATACTAGCTAACTGATCAATAGGGTAATTGACCACAACTACAAAGGATTAATGATGTAAAAAGTTTTTCAGCTCCAGATATAGAACTGATGACCTCAAAATGATGATTGTAGCATATTTTTCCTTGTTAAACAGATTGAGTTAATTTTACTTTTTAATAATAATAAACACTTTTATTTAAAGATTTGAGTTCCAAATTCTATCCTTTCTTCCCTCCATCTCCTTCACCTTACCCAAGGTGGTAAGCAATCACATAGAAGTTATACATGTGCAATTAGGTAAAGCATTGCCAGATAAGTCACATTTCATTAGAATACTTGAATAAAATGCAAAAATGAAAGAAAGTTAAAATAGCATGCTTCAGCCTATGCTCAATCAACATCAATTCTTTCTGTAGAGATGGATAGTATGCTTTATCATTAGTCTTTTGGGATTGTATCGAATTATTGTATTGCTGAGAATAGTTGTCATTAACAGTTCTTCATCAAACAATATTGCTAACTCTGTGCACAATGTACTCTTAGTTATTTTTTCTCACTTCATGATACATTTTTTCACATGTCTATAATCATATGAATAAATGCTCTAGATCACTATTGATCTGAGAAATGCAAATTTAAATAAAGCTTAGGTATCATCTCACATCTATCAGAGTGCTTGCCACTCTCCACCCCATTCTCCCCTTCTTTTTAATAGTTATGCCATGCCTCTTTTATGTGGAATAATTTACCCTATTCAATCTTCCCCTTTCTTCTTCCAGGGCAATTTTTGTCACTCCTTTATTTTGCTTTTAGGGGTATAATCCCATCAGTGTCACTTTATAACCACATCCTCTATCTCCATGTAATCATCTAATTGCTCTTATAAGTAATAAAATATTAAGATTTAAGATGTTATCTTATGATATAGAAATATAAACAGTTTAACTACTGAATTCCTTACATACGTTTTTCTTTATTTTTTACCCTTTTATTTTCCCTTGAGTTATGTATTTGGAGATCAATTTTTTAATTCTGCTCTAGCCTTTTAATAAGAAATGCTTAAAAGTTCTTTATTTCATTAAATATCCATAATTTCCTTCAAAGATTATATTCAATTTTGCTGTGTAGGTCTTGGTTTTAAATCTTAGTTTTAAACTCCACTGCCTTCAAATATATCATATTCTTTTTTTTTGTTTGTTTTTTGTTTGTTTTTTGTTTTTTTGCGGGGCAATGGGGGTTAAGTGACTTGTCCAGGGTCACAAAGCTATTAAGTGCCAAGTGTCTGAGGCCGGATTTAAACTCAGGTACTCCTGAATTCAGGGCCAGTGCTTTATCCACTGTGCCACCTAGCTGCCCCCAAATATATCATATTCTAAGCCCTGTAGTTCTTTAATGTGGCAGCTGCCAAATCTTGTGTAATCCTGACTGTTGCTCTACAATATATGAAGTGTTTATCTTTGGCTGCTTGCATACCTTTTCCTTGATCTCTGAGCTGTGGTACTTTGCTATGATGTTCCTGGGAGTTTTCATTTTAGGATCTCTTTCAGGTGATAATCACTGGATTCTTTCAATTTCTATTTTGTCCTCTATAATATATCAGGGCAGGTTTTTTTTTTTTTAATAATTTCCTGAAATTTATTTTCCAGCCTTTTTTTTATCATGGCTTTCAGGTAGTCCAATAATTCTTATATTATTTCTTCTCAATCTATTTTCTAGATCAGTTGTTTTTCAATGAAAAATTTCACATTTTTTTCTATTATTTTATTTTTTTAAATTTGTTTTATTGTCTCTTGATATTTCAGAGTCATTAGTTTCCATTTGTTCAATTCTAATTTTTAAGCATTTATTTTCTTCACTGACCTTTTGTAATTCTTTTTCCATTAGGCTTATTCTGTTTTTTAGGGAGTGTTTGTAAGTGAGAATTGGACTCCGGTCCAGCACGATTTCAAATTTCTGTGTTGGGGCTCTGGTTCTTGCTGGTGACTTTCACTGTGCTGCAAGGCTAGCTTTCTCTATAGAGTAAGCTTCCATTATGGCTGTCATGGGAGTGTCTGGGAGTGGTCCTACATGTTGGCCTCCCCTGGCTGTGGAGTTTAGCTGCTGGCTTCCAGGAGTGGGGCCTTGCTGCTGGGTTGCTATAGTAACAAAGTTTTTCTGGTGGCTGCTTTGGGGAAGGGATCTTGTTGCTGGTCTGCCACAGAGTTGGTGCCCTGCTGCTGGAATGCTATGTTAACAGGACCTCTCTGTTAGCAAATTCTGGAGGAGTAATTTTGTTTCAAATATGACCTAGGGATGGGACCCTACTGATGAGCTGCTATAGTAACAGAGTCTCTCTGTTAATAGGCTCTGGAGGAGCAATTTTGTTGAAAATCTTCCTGAGCATTGAGACTCCTTGTTACTGGCTTGTTATGGAAACAATCTTTCTCCTGGTAAGGCCTGAGTGAAGCCCTGACCTGAGGCAGGAACTTGTTGGCCAACCTTAGGTTGGGGCTTCACTATTGGTCAGCCATGAAGTCAAGACCTCCCTGCTGGCTTGTGCTGGGGGTGGGGTCATGGGGTGGGGGTCTTGCTGTGCAGCTCAGACTGCTCATTTGCCTAGCGGGCTGCTGGTTTTTGGGAAGGTAGGGATTCATTTGTGGTTTGCCCCACGCTTAAAGCCTTACTGCAGGCTCCTTACTGTGAGGGTACCTGCTGATAAGGCTGTTGCTTATTCCCTTGGACTTTACTTCCTTCCCACCCAGGTAAGACAGACATTTCCTGCTGAGCTGGTAAGCTGCTTCCCTGATCCTGGACCAATTCTGAGACAGTTTTCTAGTTGTTTGGAGGGAACATTTGGGAGGACTACAGAGGGTTCCTGCCTCACTCTGCCATCTTGGCACTGCAAGTCTATAATTTACTTTAAAAAACAGCAAGTTATAGAAAGTAAAGCTCCAATACAGACATAACAAAAGACATTACATCTGAAATCTAATCTATGAAGACACACAAAGAACTTTTTTAAAAGAGCGACAAGATGGATTTTATAAAAAATAAAATAAAATCTAAAAAATTGGAGAAATATTAAATATCCTTTACTAGGGCTCATCAATTGCACCAGTATCTACATTTATTTATAGATACAGCAATATTTCAATCAACCTAATATTAGAATATTTTATGGAAATAAGAAAACTGTTATCAAAATATTGAGGAGATGGTGGGTTTTGGTCAAAACATCTAAAGGAAAGAATAGACAAAAATGGAATGAAGAACAGAAGGGAATAAAGGATTAATAAATTTCAAAATATATTGATAATATATGTCTGTGGAATCAATAAAACTTCAAAGGAATGTGTACAGCAGCATGATCGTACATGAAACCAATAACACAAAAGGCATCAGATTCCATTATATTAGGGAAAAAACACCAGATATGGAGTTGAAAGCATGAATCCCTGTTTTGCTTTTTAATACTTAGCATAATCCTGGGCAAGTGATTCCAGGTCTGAGGCTCTGTTTCCTAATCTATAAAATGTGGGGTGGCCATGGTTGGAAGTGAATTATCTCTAAGATTGATTCAATCACCAGATCCTAAAACAAATAAGTCATAAGTTCTCAAGAACGGTGCAGGGACACTCCCTTACTACCCCTAAAAGAAACTATTTTAGGAAAATGATGGCGTTGTCCCTCAAATAAAAGGTAATATCTAATTTCTAGTCATCAAGATTTTGTGTGTCAACCCTTAACCCCCTGTGACTAGCATTCTAGTGGTCTAGGAGATTCTATAGTGCAGCACAATGAGAATTTCACTTGTCTGTCAAATATGTTCAGCAGATTCCATTCTCTGTAGGGGTTTTTTCAAAGCACAAGTGTGGTACCTGAAGGGAATTGTAATTCTTGCAAAGATGCATCAAAACTTACTAATACAGATGCTTTTACAAAAAGTTAGATGTGAAAAGGTCACTCATAGAAGCATTAAAGGTCTGACCTTTACTTTCTGTTCTAAATTACCCTGTGCATGTATGGCACAATTCCCTAGCAGAAAAAAAAACAAACAAACAAAACAAACAAACAAAAACCCTTCATTGTGAAACTATTAGAATAGCTAGGGACACAACCTCACCCACTGCTAAAGCAGCAGGGAATCTGAAAATTGTAAAGCTTGTATAAACAAAAGTTGAGAACTATCTTTACATGTAACGGAAAAAATAAAATACCTTATACATTAAAAAAAAAGAAATAAAGAAAACTTTTACAAATGTTCCCCTCTTTTTTTTTAAATATTCTTATCAAAAATAATACTTCTAGAATAAATTTACACTTGCCATGGCAACCAATTTTCCAGGGAAATGTTTTAAAGAGTTTGATCAAATATTCAGTTGAGAGAAAAAAATAACAAAGTTGAACAACTCAGAATATGGGAGCACAATACTCCTAGAATTAACATTGTATTATGAAATCAAAACCATCTTGCAATGTTTCAAAATTTGATAGACAAATGAATAGAAGAAAATACACATGGAACAATAAAAGACAATGAAATTCAAACTAAGGAAATCTAAATGAATATGAACTTAATATGAATAAGATTATTATAAAATATAAACTTGATCATGTGAGTATAAAAAGCTTTTACAAATATTCTCCTTTAAAAAAAAAGCTTAGTATAAAACACAATCTCAAAAGCATGAAAATCTCTATGAAAATAAACCCATAACATTAATTTCAAAATGTATATGTAATGGCATAGAAATCCTATGTAACCTCTGAACTGACATTATTAATCTGAGCGAATTTAGAACACTTCTGATTCCAATATCTAAAATCCCCAATACTCATATCAATACCTTGCTGCTTACTTCTACATTTCTGTAAAATATATACCCTTCTATGGCAAAAGAAGTGGAGTCTTGAACTATGTTGATGATTGTCATTCTTATTCAGCTTAAGTTTTTCTTCTTTAACCCCTCTATATGGTCTATCAGTCTTATCACCATACAAATGCTTTATAAGGTTACTAATTAAAGATAAAAGCAGATTAACAAAATTATGAACAAAATGAGCATATCTGGAATTTAAAGTGCTTTCTAAGGTTGTCAGAAGCACAGCCAGGCTGGGGAAGTGCTGAGCCTGAAGCTGCAAATGCAGTTAGAGAAAGCTGCACATGTGCATCAGATCTCTGGACTTCCTGGGCAAGGGAAGCAATGGGCTTGGCCATGGGAGGTGTAGAAGGTGGGGTCTGGAGAGGAGGGGAGGGACCAGGCCAATTTGAATCAGACTTGATTTTGAACTTTGATTCCCCTTCCCCCACTTTGCCTACAGGCACTAGGGTATTAAAAGCTCCTAGAGGTTGGGTTGTTGCCTCCAGGCATGCAAAATTAGAGCAACAATTAGTGTTAGAACTTGGAAAAGCTACAGAAATCAGAGTTTTCTGTGAAAAACCATTGCTGGGAGAGGGGGAGAGAGTCCCTTGTGTGAGCACCTTGCTGGCTCTTCTAACAAAAATAAAAATAAAAATAGAAAATCCACAAAAACAAAGCATTAACATGATCTTATCTCCCATTTGTCTGGTTAAACAGACTAAAATAAAAAATAGGGTAATTAGGGAGTTGAAAAAACCCATTTGAAAATTTAAGGGGAAAAAAACAGCCAGTACGCCAGTACTTAGCAGTTTAAAGGGACAGGATAGGGGAAATTTCTTACCCAACCAGAAGATCAGAAGAGTGAGGTTCAGCTTTCTTCTTTGTGGTCAGCCATCTGTTAAGGGCTAAAATTCTAGCTAAACTGTCTAAAATATCTAATGAGTGGTCGCCAATAAATTATAAGCTTTAGCAAGAGTTAAACTTTTAAGCATTTATTAAGGAGAATAAGAATTTGGTAAAGAGAGAGAGAAAGGCCTAGATTCCTATCTATTAAAGGGAGAGTCCATTTCTAGCTCCCTTTTCCACCAGTGTCCCCAGGAAAAGAGAGAGAGGCAGAGCACCTGGCTTCTCCTTCCTCCTCCCACCAGCAAATGTCACTTCCTGACACCAAAGAAAAGACGCGTGGTCTTGCCCTCAAAGACCTTCCTTCATGGCGGAGCTTTTCTATAGTAAGTCTCCAGTAGGTGGTGTCATTCCAATCATTACAATTATAAACAAATTTCTAGGGCTTCTAAGTCAAGGAGAAAATATTGCAAGCAGGAAGAAAAAAATAATTGAAATCTCATGGAGCTAGAGTCAGGATGAACAAACATTTATTAGCTTCTATATTAAAGGATTAGAGGGCTTAGAATAAGATATTCTAGAGAGTAAAGGAGTAAGGATTACAACCAAGAATCATATACCCAGAAAAATTAAGTGTGATCCTTCAGAGAGAAAAAAAAAGATATTTAATGAACCAGAGGACAAGCAAATATTCTTCATGAAAAAACCAGGGCTGAATAGAAAATCTAACTTCCATAAAGAAGACTCAAGGGAATCATAAAAAAAATAAAATAAAAATAAAAGTAAAAAGGAAAGAGTAATCATAAAGGATTCAATAAAATTGAACTGTTTTCATTTTTACGTGGGAAGAAAATACTTGCACCTCCTAAGAGTTTTATCATTATTAGGACATTTAGGAGTATACATAAATAAAGGATATAGATATGAGTTGAATGTGAGGGATGATATTTTTTAAAATATATGGGGAGAAGTGGAAAAGAAGAGGTAAGATGGTGTAAGTTATCACACAAAGGAAAGGCACAAAAAACCTTTTATAGTGGAGGGAATAATAGGGATTGGTGTTTGAACATTATTCTCATTAGAACAGGCTCAAAGAGGAAATACCATATATTATCAGATATAGAAATCTACCTTCTCCTACTAGAAAGAAAGAGGGGAAAAGATAACAGAAGGAAGAGGGATAGATAGAAAGGAGACAGGATTGGGTCAGAAGCAAAATTAGGATGAAACAAAACCATTTTTTTTTTTTTAGAAACAAAACACTTGAGGATGGACAGGGTGAAAGGAGAAAGAGAGTAGTATAAACAGGGGAAATATGATGGAGGGAAATACATAGAAATTATAACTGTGAAAAAACATTACAGCAAGTTTCTCTAATAAAGGCCTCATTTTTCAAATATATAGAAAAATGAGTTAAATTTATAGAAAAATAAGTGCCATCCCTCAATCTATAAATGGCCAAAGGATATGAAATAGCAGTTTTCAGATGAAGAAATCAATGTTTTCTATAGGCATATGAAGAAATGCTATAAATTGCTATCTAGGTTATCACTGCCACACCCATCAGTTTGGCTAATATGACAGAAAAAGAAAATTACAAATGTTGGGATGGGTATGTGAATATTCACACACTATTGCATTATCTGTGGATGTATGAACTGATACAAACACTCTGTAGAGCAATTTGGAACTGTGCTCAAAGGGCTCTGAAACCATAATTACCTCTGACCCAGCAATACTATTACTAGGTCTTGTATGTCAAAGAGATTAAAAAAGGGAATGAACCTATATGTACAAAAATATTTAGTGCAGCTCTTTTAGTGGTGTTGAAGAATTGGGGCATGGCTGAAGAATTTGTAGTATATGATTGTGATGGAATTCTATCATACTATAAGAAATTATTGACAGGATGCTTTCAGGAAAACCTGGAAAGACTTAGAAAAAATGATTCAAAGTGAAGTTAACAGAACCAGAAGAAGAGTGTACACAGTAATAAAAATATTGTATGATGACCCATTGTGCATGAATTCTGATTCTAATCAATAGAATAATCCAAGACAATTGAAAATGACTTATGATAAAAAAATTCTATTGACCTCAGAGAAACAACTGATAGAGTTTATTTTTAAAAGTTTTTTTTTTTCCATAGGAATTCTTTTATTGAGTTCAACAGGGCAAGGAATTATGGAACAGACTCTCAGCCTCAATTGGGAATGTATGTCTTACTTCTGGGTCCCTGAAATCCACATCTGTTAAATGTTAACTACAGTGCTCCAGTTTCTCAGAGATACAAATGGATGGGATCATGCCACAGGACACTTCATTTACCATGATCTAATTTAATATCATGTGTACTCCATTTTGCTATAGAATTTGATGTAGATAGAATCTTTTTAGATTTAGTTTAGGTTTAGTTTCTTTAAACTCTGGCTGCTCCAGCTCAAGATGAGCACAACTGATTTTATTAAAGGTCTCATAATAATGATACCAGTAGCTAACATCTCTTTAGTGGCTTGAGGTTTACAAAACACTTTGCTCATGGTTGCTTTGTTGGGTAGGTGATAAAAATATTGTCTTACCCACTTTACATATGAGGAAATTAAGGATAATAAATGTTGGAGCTGAGATTTAAAGCTAGTTCTCTGAACTTGAATTTGGAAGAGCTGGGAGAGTTTGGAGATGTAAGGGACCTTAGATATTATCCAACCCAACACCTGAAATTTCTTAGCAAGGTGTCAGAGAAAGAAAGATGGCACCCAATCCTAAGTCTTTTCACTCTAGTCCAGTGCATCTTTGCATTGGCTGTCCCATCATGCCTGGAATGATCTCCTACCTAACCTTGACTTCATAGAATCATTGGCCTCCTTCAAGACTCAGTTTAAATGCCACCTTTGGCATATGTGCTGCTGAGTTTAGCGCCAAAAATCACCTTATGCATGGCATTTTACCTGGTCCCTCACAACTTATTAGGTTCTTCCTCTGTTAAGTTAGCTTCTAGATACTCTGAATGTATCTTGTATTTACCTATTTCCTTACATGTTGTATCCTGCATTTAAATATAAACTTCTTGAAGGCAGGGACTGTTTTTTTTTTTGTTTTTTATTTTCTTTGCATTACATATGTTTAGCACATTGCCTGAGACATAATAAGGACATAGTAGATTCTTTCTGATTGATTCCTATTGATCCATGATCTATCTCATTTGGAATCTTTGCCCTCTTTATGAGCATCACTATTACAAAATGGAGATAAGTACTGAGCTAATAATCCAAGGGCCCACATTTTAAGACTGGGTCTTCCACTCCCAGCAAACTTCAACATCCTCACATTGTCTAGCGTACTCTGGGCTGTAGATGGCCTCTGAGTTCACTTCTGGTTCTTAAATTCTGTGATACATATATAGTCGGCATCTCTGAGCACATGGACAATTCCTCTTTACACTTCTCCTGAGTCTTGTATTTGGAGATCAAATTTTCTGTTAAGCTATGGTCTTTTTTTTTTTTTTTCAGGAAATCTTGGAAGTCCCCTATTTTCCTGAATACCCATCATTTTCCCTGAAAAAGAATGATCAGTTTTGCTGGATAGTTGATTATTGGTTGTAATCCAAGCTCCTTTGCCTTCCAGAATATCATATTCCAAGCCTTGTGATCGTTTAATGTTGAAACTCCCAGGCAATGTGCAATTCTTACTGTTGCTCCATGATATTTTAATTGTTTCTTTTTTGCTGCTTGGAGTATATTCTCCTTCACCTGATAATTCCAGAATTTGGCTACAATATTCTTTGGAGTTTTACTTTTGGGGTATCTTTCAGGAGCTTATCAGTGGATTTATTCAATGATGATTTTATCCTCTGATTCTACAATATCAGGGCAGTTCTCCCTGATAATTTCTTTGAATATGGTGTCTACACTCTTTTTCTGATAATGACTTTCATGTAGTACAATAATTCTCAAATTATCTCTCCTAGATCTATTTTCCATGTCAGTTGTCTTTCCAATGAGGTATTTCATATTTTCTTCTATTTTTTTTTCTGTCTTTTTATTCTGCTTGAAAGATTCTTTCATGGAGTCATTAGTTCCAGCTGCCCAATTTGAATTTTTAAGGCATTATTTTACTCATTAAGATTTTTCACTTCCTTTCCATTTGGCCATTTTTTTTTCTCCCATTTGGCCAATTGTATTTTTTAAGGAATTGTTTTCTTCAGTCAATTTTTGTGCTACTTTTTCCAGGGTAACTCTTAATTTCTCTTTCAATTTTTTCTTCTACCTCTCTCATTTTTTAAAAAAGCCTTTTTGAGCTCTTCAAAGAAGGCTTTTTGGTCTTGGGAGAAGATCATCTTCCCACTATAGTCATCACTTGTAGGAATTTTGACAAACTCATCTCAGTTTGAATTTTGGTCTTCCCCTTCACCCATAGAAGCTGTCAATGGTAAATGTCCTTTTTTATTTTTGTTTCTTACTCAAATTGTAGAATATTTTTAAACTTATAAAGATGAAGTTGACTCCTGGGGCACAGGGGTGACTTTTACCCTCTGTAAGGGAGAAACTTTAATGTAAAAACTGCTAGATCTTGTGTTATCCTGACTGAAGCTCCATAGTATTTGAATTCCTTTTTTCTAGCTGCTTGTAATATTTTCTCCTTGTCCTGGGATCTCTGGAGTTTGGCTATATTATACCTAGAAGTTTACCTTTTGGGATCTCTTTCTCGAAGTGAACAGTGGATTCTTTCAATTTCTATTTTACCTTCTGCTCCTAGAATATCAGGTCACATAAATTGCATTCTTACCAAATATTTGCTGGAGCCCCTAAGTGGCTCATATATCTATGATTTAGTGGATCATCATGGATCAATGGGAAGGGTTCTTCACTTGGAGGCATGAAGACTTGATTCTAATCCCACCTGAAATACCAAATCAACTTTTTGACCCTGGGCAAGTCAATTTACTTATAAGTGCCTTAGTTTCCTCATCTGTAAAATAAATATATTATACTTGAAGGAATCTAAGTGCCCTTCCAACTCTTAATTTATTATAATATGATCAGTGTTATTATGAAGCTCATGATGAAGAATAACAAGATATGAAATAGAAATAAAAGCACCTTATTACTGATAAATTCCCTAATTATTATTCTTGATAATTGCTTCCATCATGGTTTTTACCTTGTTTTTGAAGAAGAAAAATACAATGACCCTGAAAATCAATGAGGGAAATTTGAATACAAATGAAGGTAGAATATTTTTAAATATCAAAGCCAATTGCAATCATACATTCTTGAGTCTTTGGTAAATGACTTGAATATTTTGAAAATAATGCATATATAAATATTGCTTAGGAAAAGAAATCTTGAGTTGAGTAAAAATATAATTCACATACAAGAACTTTAAAAAATCCTTCCTTTCCCAAATATTCTGAAAGTCACTCTAATATATTTAAAATATATAAAAATATATACTAGGATGCACAACCTCTAGCCTCAGCCCAATGCCAGCTGTCTTTTTAGGAAATGCATAAAGGTAATAAAAATAGACCAAAACCATAAGCTATTAGTGATTTTTATTCAGACATATTTCTCACATTTAAAGCATACTCTTCTTCATGATAGAAGAGAAATTAAATTCCAGGTGTTTCCAAAGGTATAACTAAAAGTGTGTGATCATAATTTGGTTGGTTCTTTTGTCCTGGAAGTACACAAAGGCCCACCAAGAAACACAATTTGCATAATGTGACAAAAATCATTTTGAAAACTAAGTTCAATAACCTTCCCAAGCTTTCAGTCATTGACAGGTAAGTCTATCAAGGTAATGGAAATGTTACTTTCTACTAGCAACTATTTAAGGGGTTTGGAGCTCTAGTGGAAGAGACTATGGCTGGATAGCTGGATGGCTGAATTTACTTAACAAACATAACTACACTGGAATCAGGTGTATTTGGTATTCAAATGTGTATTTAAATGTTGCATTTTGATACACTGACTGTCCACAATCATGACCACACCAAGTAAAATATATAGCTGAAGCAGTGATCAATGCAAAAAAAAAGCAATACTTACTTTATCTAAAACCAAAAATCTTTAGAGGAATTTCTCAACTGAGTGGCATGTCATATAGCTTATAAGTGTATAATTTTTCGGGGATACTTAGGCATTTTAGGAAATACCTTGTTATCACTAGATGATATATATATATATATATATATAATTTGTGTATGTGGAGACATACACAAATAAATAGTAATCTGTTAATAGAGCATAAATGAGAAAATGAGAGATATTCTCCCAAATAGAGATTTAAAAATAAAAATCCTAAATAATGAGTGGGTCAAAGAACAAATAATAGAGTCAATAAATAATCATATGAAAGAATTTGATAATAATAGAACATACCAAAATTTCTGTGATGAAGGTTAACTATTGTTCAGAGTAAAAATATAGATTAACAAAATTGAAAAGAAATGGAATAAGGAATTAAATATTCTTTTATGAAAACACATTTTTCTTAGAAAGCAAAAAAAATAAACAAACATAACAAAAATAAAATAAGGTAATAAAGAATGAGAAAAATGTAAAGAACATCAAAAGAAAACTAAATATTTAAAAACCATTTCTCTGAAAAAATTATTAAAGTGTAAAATATTTAGCTAACTAAATAAAAAGAAGGTAGAACTCAGGAGATATATGTAAACAAATACAAATCACTTTTCAAACAAAGTCAGATCTAAATAATTGGGAAATATGAATTGTTCATCAGTAGACTTAGTTAATCTAATAAAAATGACAATTCAACTTAACTCAATTTGCTTATTCAGTGCCATTTCAATCAAACTACCACGAATATTTTATAGAGCTAGAAAAAATAATAATGCAATTTAAGTGGAAGGAGAAAAGGTAAAGAATATAAAAAGAATTATTGGCAAAATACAAAGGATGGGGATCTACTGTCCAGATCTAAAAATTATATTATAAAGCAGTAATCATCACAGCTAATTGGCTAAGAAATAGAGAGGTAAGTCAGTGGAACAGGTTAGGTACACAAGATGCAATAGTAAATAAGTATAGTAGTCAATTGTTTGAAAAACCCCAGAGACTGCAGCTTCTGGGATAAGAAGTCACTATTTGACAAAACCTGCTGGGAAAACTGGAAAAAAGTATCCCAGAAACAAGGCAAATACTGACATCTTACTCCATATACCAAAATAATGTCAATGTGATTTAGCCATATAAGGTGATACCATAAGCAAATTAGGAGAGCAAGGAATAGTTTACCTGTCAGATATAAGGAGAAGGGAAGAATTTATGAACAAACAAGGTATAGAGAACATTATGAAGTGCAAAAAGATAATTTTGATTCCACTAAATTAAAAAGATTTTGCACAAAAAAAACAAATGCAACTAAGATTAGAAGGAAAGCAGTGAAAATGTTATTTTTAGTGTTTCTTATTAAAACCTTATTTATCAAATATGTAGATAACTGAATCAAATTAATAAGAATGTAAGTCATTTCACAATTGAGAAATGGTCAAAAGATATGAATAAGAAGTTTTCATATGATGGAATCAAAGCTATTTATAGTCATATAAAATATTCTAAATCACTATTGATTAGAGAATTGGAAATTAAAACAACTTTGTGGTACCATCTCATACATATCAGATTGGCTAATATAACAGATAAGGAAAATGATAAATCTCAGAGATGTGAGAAAATCGGGACACTAATGCATTATTGTTGGAGTTAGTATCCCAAAGAGATCATAAAAGAGTGAAAAAGGACCAATATGTACAAAAAATATTTATAGCAGAAATTTTTGTATTGGCAAAGAATTAGAAATTGAGGAGCTACCCATCAGTTGGGGAATGCCTGAACAAGTTGTATATGAATGAAATGGAATACTATTGTGCTATAAGAAATGACAATCAGGCAAATTTTTGAGAAAAATTTAGAAAGACTTACATGAATTGTTGTTGAGTAAAATGATCAAAAGAAGTTTTCCTGAACGTCATATACAATAATAGCAACATTATGCAATGATCCACTATGATAGATTTACTTCTTCTCAGAAATACAATGATCAAAGATTCTTCTAAAAGACTCATGATGGAAAATACTATCATATGGGCGGGACTATTGAGTCTGAATGCAGATCAAAGCATACTACTTTCACTTTTTTGTGTCTTTCTGGTGGTTTTCCTCTTTTGTTCTGATTTTCCTTTCACAACATGACTAAGGTAGAAATATGTTTATCTTCATTGTCCATGTATAACCTATATCAGATTGGTTGCTGTGTTTAGGGAAGAGCACATTTTTGAGAAAAAATTTGGACCTCAACATCTTATTAAAATGCATGTTGAAAACTATCTTTACATGTAATTGGAAAAAAGAAAACATTGTTAAGTGGAATAAAAAACTAAAAAGAATTTTAAAAAGTAGAAAAATCAAACCAACAATATGATAAATAAGGTAAAACAAAATTCTGATCCCACTATGCATATGTGTATGTTGTCAAAAAGCTGAGAAAACACATGAAATAGGGAATACCATAAAATGTCCAAAGAAGTACTAATAAAACCAATGCTAGTATGACTATACAGGAGGAATCTTCTAGTTCTGATGAATTCAGAGAATCATTCTATAAAACCTTTAAAGATTAATTAGTACACATATTACTCAAATTATTCTGAAAATTAAAAAAAAAACCACAACACTCTACCTGACTCCTTTTAAGAGAAGAATATAGTGCTAATACTTAATTACTCCTAATTTAGGCATAGTTATACTATAGACAAATATCATTAACTATTTAGAATTCAATTTTTATAAAAATACTGTCAAATAGATAATAGAAATTAATTCAAAATATCATTATGACAAAGTACAACTTATACCAAGAATATAAAGATGGCAAATCATTCGAAAAACTGTCAACATAATTAATCATAGTAAACACCAAAGTATGTTAAATTACAAGAAAAACATATATAGGTACATGATTAGTAAAAAGGCAGTAAAATAATTCCTATTTCATCATGACATGATGGTTTACTATAGGATGTTAATTCAAGACAGTCAGCAAAGATATTAAATGATGCAATGTCATCAGCAAATCAGGAGACTGCAAATTAGATCTTTAAACAATCTTCAATATTTCTGTAGGATAAAAAAAATTAAAGAGGTAATAATGTAAATTGGAATTTCATTCAAAATTACTACAAAATGCATAGGATTCCTGAGGATTAATCTAGCAAAACATGGGAAAAACCTTATAAAGATTATATTACAGAGTACCCCTTGAAATAAAGAACAACTTAAATAGCTGAATGTATATTTAATATTCCAGGCTAGGCTTTCTCAAAGATAAATGGCATTTTCATTTTTAAAATGACAATACTACCAATGTTAATTTATATTTGCGTACTGTAAACATAAGATAATCATAAAGATACTTTATAGAATTGGATAAAATTGATAAAAATATTTAATTGACAAAACCTTAAGATTTAGAATATCAAGTAAAAAGATGAAAAGATGTAAGTATAAAGTGTATTATAATGTTGCAGGCATCAGATCCAATGGTACTGATTTAAAAAGGAAGGGAGATCAATAGAATAGACAAGCCAGGAGGAGTCAGAAAGATGGAACTCAACAACTCAGTATTTGATTAGGTAGAAATCATAAATTACTTAATATAGAAGACCTTGGAAGTCTGTTAGAAATTGGATTTGAACAAATACCTTTCTCCATATTAAAAATGCATTTGATATCTGAAAAGCGATTAAAAAAAAAGTTAACTGAAATTGGGGTGATGCCCATCAGTTGGGGAATGGCTGAACAAATGGTTAGATGATATTCGGTTGGAACACTATTGTGCTATAGGAAATGATGAGCAGGATGCTATCAGAAAGGCCTGGAGAGACATACATGAGCTGATGCAAAGTGATATGTACTTTATTCAAAATAACATCAATATTGTAAAATGATCTGTTCACAGAAGGTAAGAGGATGCATCCTATTCCCATCCCCATGGTATTTACTCTATTATCTATGTTCTTTTGCTCTATCCCTCCTCAACAGGGATTTGCTTCTGATTGCCCCCTCCCCCACTCTACCCTCCCTTCTTTCACCCCTCCTTCCTTATCCTCTTCCCTTCCTACTTTCCTGCAGGGTTACTCTTCACAATTACACAATTATTACTCTTCACAATTGAGTGTGTATGTTATTCCCTCCTTGAGCCAGCTCTGATGAGATTAAGGCCTTTGAGCCAATACTGATTAATTGAGTGTGAGGTTGATTCCCTGTCCTGCTACTCCTACATCTCTCCCCCCACTCCATAAACCCTTTCCTGTTTCTTTCATATGAGATTTCACCCCATTCTACCTGTCTCCTTCCCCCTTCCCCACTGCAGTCCTCTCACCCCTCAATTTTACACTAAAGATGTCATCATGTGGCAGCTAGTTGACACAGTGGACAAAGCACCCATCTTGGACCCTGGAGGACCCAAACCCAAATCTGGCCCCAGTCACAAGTCACTCACCCACTGCTTGTCACTAGCCATGTCACCCAACTCTGATCACCCCACACAAAAAATAAACAAACAATAGATGCTTTACAGATTTCATACCTTCATAATCAATTCCAACCTGTGCCCTCTGTCTAAATATATTTCTATCATCTGCCCTAATACTGAGAAATTTCTTATGAGTTATATGTATCATCTTCCCATATAGGAAAATAAACAGTTTAACCTTTTAAGATCCCTCTTAATTTCTTTTTCTTGTTTACCTTTTTATGCTTCTTTAGGGTCTTGTATTTGAAAGTCAAATTTTCCATTCAGTTGAGGTTTTGAGGTCTTTTCATCACAAATACCTGAAAGTCTTGTTTTTGATTTCAGTCCCATTTTTTTCCCCTAAAACTTTTACTCAGTTTCACTGGGCAGGCGATTTTTAGTTGTAATCCCAAATCCTTGTACCTCTGGAATATCATATTCTAAGCCCTATGACACCTTAATGTAGAAGCTGCTGGATATTGTGCTGTCCTGACTGTGGCTCCACAGTATTTGATTTTTTTTCTTTCTGGCTGCTTGCAATATTTTCCCCTTGACCTGGGAGCTCTGAAATTTGGATATAATAATCCTGGGAGTTTTCATTTTGGGATCTCTTTCAGGGGATGATTGGTGGATTCTTTCAATTTCTATTTTACCTTCTGCTTCTAGAATATCAGGGCAATTTTCCCTGACAATTTCCTGGAAGATGATGTCTAAGATCTTTCCTTTATCATGGTTTTCAACCAGTCCAATAATTTCTAAATTATCTCTCCCAAATCTATTTTCCAGATCAGCTGTTTTTCAAGGAGGTATTTCACACTGACCTCTATTTTTTTATATACTTGGATTGACTTTATTGCATCTTGATTTCTCATAAAGTCATTTGCTTCTATTTGCTCAATCCTAATTTTTAAGCCATGATTTTCTACAGAGAGTTTTTGTACCTCCTTTTTCCATTTGGCCAATTTGACTTTTCAAACTGTTGACTTTTGTTTCATGACCCTCCTGTATCACTCTCATTTATCTTCCAATTTTTTCCTCTACCTCTCTTACTTTCCCCTCTACCTCTCTCATTTTATCTTCAAAGTCCTTTTTAAGTGCTTCTATGACCTGGGACAAATTCATACTTTTCTTTTAAGCTTTGAATGTAGGATCCCTGACATTGCTATCCTTTTCTGAGGGTGCACCTCGATTTTCCTTGTCACTAAAGAAACTTTCTATGGTCCTCATCTTTCTCTGTCAGCTCATCTTTACAGTCTTTTACTTGACTTTTAACTCCATTTTAACATGGAACCCTATTCCAGGATGTACTATCCCAAGCTTCACGGGGTCTAAGGTGGTGTTTAAGGAGGGACAGTTTCTTCACTTGCCTGGCCTGTTATCTGGTCCATATATAACCCCAGGACAACTTGCTAATTAACCAGGCAGGAAAACTTTGCATGTTGTGGTCCTTAGCTTTTGACAAGTCTAATCTGTTACCCCACTTGGGCCACTGCAACTCAAGCCTACTTCCTATTTTGAATAAAACTAGGATTAAAAAAGGAAATAGGTGACTGGGGGATCATTGTATCAAATATTTCTGATAAAATATGTAGGTGACTAACAGGAATGTATAAGAACAAAAGTCATCCCCATTAGATATGTGATCAATGAAATGAACATTTCTTGATAGAAAAATTGCAAACTATTAATGGCCACATGAAATATTCTTCTAGATTGCAAATAAGATAAGTCTGACTCAAAATAGTTGTTATATTTCACACCACACCCAGAAAACTAGCAAAGATAAAACATAGTTGATAGCCAATAGTGGAGATGTTATGGAAAGACAGGAACACTAATTCACTTTTGGAATGGTTATGAATTACTCCTACCATTGTTGAAAACAATGTGAAATTATGCTATGAAAGTGACTAAGATCTATATTCTTTAAGGTACACTGCTAAATATAATTAAGAGAAGTCAATTTTATAATTATATACATATATATACACACACATGTATATGTATACATTGTATACTTTAATATATTTTCTTTTTATCCAATTACAGGTACAATATTTTACATTTAGTTCAAAAAATTAATTTCAAATACTCTCCCTCCCTCTTGCCCTTCTATTCTTTTCATTGAGAGGGAAAGCACTTTGAAATAGTTGATATACAAGGAGTCATGTAAAACCTCTTCCCATATTATTTATGTTGTGAAAGAAAACAGACAAAAAGGGAAAAGTTTAAATAGTAAATTTCTATATTCATTGAGCTTCTTAATTATTTCTCTGGAGATAGATAGCATTTCTCACAATAAGTACTTCAAAATTATTTTGGATCATTGTATTGATCAGAATAGCTAACTTAATCACAATTGATTATCATATGATATTGATGTTACTGTGTACAATGTTTTCCTGGTCCCTCTCACTTCACTTTGCATCAGTTCATGTATATCTTTCCAGGTTTTTATAAAATCATTCTGCTTGGGGCAGCTAGGTGGTACAGTGGATAGAGCACCAGCCCTGGAGTCAGGAGGACCTGAGTTCAAATCCGGTCTCAGACACTTGACACTTACTTAGCTGTGTGACCCTGGGCAAGTCACTTAACCCCCATTGCCCTGCCAAAAAAAAAAAAAAGATATCACTCTGTTGGTGCTAAGCCCCATGAAGTACAGAGCTGCTTGTAAAAGTGAAAATGATTTATCTTGGGCTGGGGAAATGGAGTACATTTTCATGCTATTTTACTCCTTGGCTTTCTAATTTAAGCATCAGTACCAAACTGGAAGGCTACAGAATTTCCATTTTTTTTTCATTCTACTAAACATCTCTAGGCCAGCCCAGTTCTCCAGTTAAGCCAACATTTAAATACTTGTGAAAATATGTGTCTAAGATCATAGGATTAAGAGTCTGAAGGTACCTTCAATATCATTTAGCTTAACCTCCTTATTTTACAAAAGAAGAAACTGAGGCTCGGAACAATTAATTGACCTTAATTCAGATGATTAGTACATAGTGGTGTTGGTTTCCCAACCATGGTCCTTTGAATACAAATCCACTGCATTTTCCACTATAATATACAGTTTTCAACATTATCTCCTTTGTACATATTAGGCCACTAAGGTATAGAGAGGTTAAATGATTTACCTATGATCACATATCTAATAAGACACAAAATAATATCCTAGTTTTCTTGAGTCCAAGAGAGGAGATATAAAGAATGAAAAGGAAGAGAAACATATTGGAAAGAAATTGCTTGCTAAACTCCTCTCTTTACTATTCTTATTGCGCCCCCCCCCCAGTCCCGCCACACCAATTCCTTCATGTCCTAGGCCGCACAGCCAAGGTAACTAAAGGAGAAAGAAAGGGCAGGACCAAAACCCCTGTGAGCAGCAAAGATCCTGAGTACATGAAATATAAGCATAGTTGTGAAAAAACTAACTACATTGGTTTTTAATAACCTTCAAATTAGTTGTTTGCAAAGGAATTATTGTATATGTTCAGTTAAAATGTATGAACCAGGACACGTCTTTCCCTGGTTTCTGCTGAAATCTTAAGTTAATCATTCAAAGTTTCAGATTATGGACATGCATTTTAAGCATGGTGTTTCAACCTAGAAAAATCCTTTGTGAAAAGATGAGTTCTCTTGGTCTTGAATTATTAAATGTATCTTTTAAACAAGACCAGAAATATTCTATTTAATGTTGGCAATTTTCAGATTTTTCAAAGTAACATAATGCCTTAATATTTAATTTTTGCTTTGTTATTTCCTATTAATTGCAGGCATAATTTTATTTATTCAAGTTATATTGTATCTACTTATGCTTAGGAACATGTGTATTATTCAGTTGCATTAAATTTACCTAAATTCCTTGTTGCATTCCTCTCTGTCTCAAAGTCCAAACTCTCCTCTAGTAGTCAGGAAGATAAAAGGTAATGTCAACTTGGTACCAGATTCAAATCCCAAAGAAGAGTCTTCAGATTTGTGGTAATGACAAATTTTGTGAATAATACCTGTGTCTTGGCCATTGTATATACCATCCTTATACCTTCTAGAACAGGGGTTTCAGCCATTTACAAATGCTACTGAGTGTCCAGGGCAGCCAGGTGGTATGATGGATAGAATGCCAGTCCTGGAGTCTGGAAGATCTGAGTTCAAATTCAGTAACAGACACTTACTTAGCTGCATAACTCTGGGTAAGTCATTTAACCATTTGCCTCAGTCTTCCCATCTATAAAATGAGCTGTCAAAGGAAATAGCAAACCACTCCAGTATCTTGGGCAAGAAAACTCCAAATGGGGTAATAAAGAGTCAGACATTGCTGAAATTACTGAATAACAAAAACAATTGAATGTTTTACTCTCTTATTGATTTGTTCTCTCTCTCTCTCTCTCTCTCTCTCTCTCTCTCTCTCTCTCTCTCTCTCTCTCTCTCTCTCTCTCTCTCTCCCCCTCCCTCCCTCCCTCTTTTCCCAGCGATTATCTCAACTCTACATAGGATCTTTTGTTGTCACAGTTAATTATATTCAAGCAAATCAAGTCACCACATTGGTGATTTCTGAAAATTTTTGTCTAGAAAACATGATCTGCCATTTCCAAAACTATAAGTTTGCACTTTGTTTCCAATTCTATCCCACTACAAAAGTATTGAAATAAATAATTCCTGTCCTAATATTTGTTAAAAACCACACTATAGTCAGTCAATTAGCAATTATTAAATACCTGTTATATGACAGCAATTGTGAAAAAAACAGGATATTTTAAAATGGCAAAAAGATAGTCTCTTCTCTTTAAAGAGTTTAATGGGGGAATAATATGAAATAATTATGTACAAAACATCATATATGTGTAAACATATGTACTTGTATTTGTACACACACACACATACATATATGTCTTGCGTGTATGATAAATTGTAAACAATCAATGGAAAGAAGACACTAGAATGAAGAAAGATCAGGAAAGGTTTCCTATAGAAGATAAACTTTTCATTGGGACATGAAGAAAGCAAGGGAAAGTTGAAGAGGAAGAAAATTCTAGGCATGGGGAATAGCCAGTGAAAATGCCTAGAATCTGAAGATGGAGTGTCTTTTTCAAGAAACAGCAGGGAGGCAAGTGTCATTCGATTGGCAAAATACTTGAGAAAGGAGTGGGTAAGGAATAAGGAAACTCGTAAGGTGCGTTATGGACAAGTGATGAATGAGTTTGAAAGTCAAACACAAAATTTTTGCATTTCATCCTGTAGGTGATAGGAAACCATTGGAGTTTATTATAGGAATAGATTATTATTACAACTGAATGAATATCTGAACCAGCAAAAGAAGTATCAAGTATAATTTGTCCTCCAAATGATCTCAGTCTTACAGTGCTGGCTTGCTGATCCCAATAGGTAAAATCTATAGATTATAAAGATTAGAAACTATTTTGAATAAATCAGTACTGAAGTGATTGCTATGATGGAATATTTGTCAACAGTTACTGGAGGTGTCTGGTAAAGTTGCCCAGATGAACAAAAAAGCCTGGATCAGCCTCAGTATATCCAGCTAGCTCTTCAAAATAATAAGGAACTTCATGAGCTCTTGGCTGCCACAATGATCAATCTACTTTCCCAGAAGAAACTCTATTCTATCCAAGAGGTCTGGTGACCTTCCAGACAAAAAGATAAGAGGGGACCCTTGACACATTTATCTTCAGACATTTATTGCTTGCTTATTCAGTTTGTTTGGAATGACTGAACAGATGATAATTTCGGGGTTTAATTTTTTAATGAGTCATATTTGTAGAAGAGTACAATAACAATGTTATTTAAAAAAGTGGTAGTAATGAGAAGGTGTGTGTGTGTGTGTGTGTGAGAGAGAGAGAGACAAAGAGAGAGAGGGGGAGGGGGGAACAGATATGCATTTTAAGAAAATCACTTTGACAGTTAAGTAGAGGCTGGATTGGGGTGTGGGAGATATTTTTGGTAGGCTAATCAAGCAGCAGACTGGTGAAATAATCCTGGCATGATGTGATAAGGGCCTACACCAGGCTCATGGTAGTGTTAGAGGAGAGAAGGAAGCATATTAGAGAAATGTAACAGATTAAAACTATTCAAGCCTGGGCAATAGATTGGATATAGTTGGTGAAGGAGAGTTAGGAGTTAGCTTACATAGGAAGACTGACAAAAAAGTATAAGTTATCTAACACCTGCCCAAAGATTAAATATCATTGGCAGTAGCCCCACAAGAGGCCATACCAATCTTATTTGACAGTCTCCCTAGATGTGGACCTCATTTCACTAGCCATGCCTACCAGATAACAAAGATAGATAGATAGATAGATAGATAGATAGATAGATAGATAGATAGATAGATAGATAGATAGATAGATAGATAGATAGATAAGGTGTGCATGTGTATATATGTATAATATATGCACACACATACACATGGATACACATATGCTTGTGCATGCACATATATGTACGTATGTTTAGGTTATGTGTGTACATATATGCATGTATTTTCATCAATTATATATATATATATATATGCATACACACCCCCCCTAGTGATGCCCAAGTTAGTGCATTAGAAAACATTAACTTTATTAATTAATTTATTCATTCGATCCTTCCTTCATTCCTTTGTTTATTTATTTTTGGCAGTGGGGAGAGGTATGGCTGACAAGTTTATTGGATGGGTGTTTCAAGGAACTCCAAGCTCAGTACAAGAAGCAGATGACAAACAAAGTAAAAGCAGCTCCTGCGCCCCACCCAGGAGGGGCAACCCCCTACCTCCATCGGGAGGCTCTCCAATGCCCCTTCCAACACCAGCTTCTCCAGGGACAATGTCAGGAAAAACTAAGCCCACTTCCTAGCCATACAGAAGAAAGCTTTTCAGACATTGGGGGATGGAGCTTCTCATAGCAAGTGGGTGTGTGGACCCTAAGAGGAAGACTGTCTAAAGGAGAAGTCAACCACCAGAAGCCTCAGGGTTGGGGTCCTCTCACCTCCCTGGGCTACAAGCTGTGAGAGTCCCTGCCTGCATCCCAGAGAAGCCTCGTTTAACGTGGAAGGGAGGGATGGGATCTGCTAGGGCCAGGGAGACCCTCAAAGCAGCTATGCCTACCAAGCCAGCCCCATGCCAGGGACCTCCAGGACACACTGCTCACTCTGGGTCTGCATGACTTGGGGGACCTTGTCTCCTGGGTTATGTTTTTATTAAATTGAGAGAAGTAAAAACTGCATCTGGGGGAGGATACAGAAGGACCAACAGGTAAAGGAAGGAATGAGTGAGGGGATACTGGAGCCATTCCGGGGCAAGGCTGGGGCTCAGTTAAAATCTCTGGGGCCTCCCACCAGCTCTGGAGGGGCCAGTCCAGGGCCTGGGATAAAGGGAGTTAAGCACGCTACCACAATAGCCAAGAAATTGGTGTCCCCAAAAGCCTCATTTATGCGAGTCTCCAAGAAGTGTTGAAAGCCAATAATGGACTGGATATCAACTTTGTCCTCCATCAGTTTGTTGAATTGCTCGAACATGTGGCCCAAATCCTGGGCAAGCTCCTGCGGGGAGCTGTAGGGGGCGACAGATTCTCCTGCAGGCGTGCTGGGATCACAGTGAGGTCCAGGGTGCCTGGCTGCTCTGCTGAGGGGGTGGGATCTGTTACCAGTCAGTACAGGGGACTGCACGGCTCATGACAGAGTAACGTCAGCAGCACATGCTCACACTTCTGCTGGTTAGTAGGCGACAGGTTGGCGAGGCAGGTGACCCCATCAGGGTTCAAGGCCACACTCTCCAGGTCAGGAAGAGGGACCTCATCTTTACAGTCCACCACCTCCTGGCACAGGGAACAGCTCCACTCCTCCCCAGGCACCTCCTGGTAGTTGGGCAGGTGCCATTCCAAATGGAAGCAGAATTCACACTGGCTACACATCACCAGGTCCCCTGGCTTCTGACCGACACAGCAGATGGTGGCACTGTAATCCATGGCTCAGGGACCACTGGTGGCAGAAGTGGCTGCTGCAGCTGCCTCAGCCACACCCAGCACTTCAATGCCATAGTTACCTATTTCCTTATCTTTGATTTTCATCAATTTCACCTTTGTTGTTTAATTAATTCCCAATTAACAAAATCTGATCCTTTTGTGAATTACAGCTTAAAGGCTCCTTTCTTATTGGCCTGGGAGAAATATCTAAAAGGGCAGTTCAGAGGGGAAGGGGAACCTAAAAGGTCCCTCATATTTCTGGGACCCCAATATTCTGACAAATCACCCAAATAATGCTCCATATATAAAATTTTGGCCCTCACACTGCCATCTTCATGATCTTCTTGGTTAACACTAACACTATTTTTATGTGCTCCAAGCTTGGATTTGGAATCAATTGCTGTTGATCTCCTGGTTCTATCTGTTCCACTCAACTAAGCTATGAGACACTGTTGTTACTGATAATATGTAAAATGACTACCTTTGTGTTATTGGGAGGATATTTCATTTTTGTACATTTAAAAACATTTAACAATCATTTTTTTTTAAATCCCACATTGTTGATATTACCTTTTACTATGTCAACTGATTTACTATTCAAGAGAGGGAGGTTAGTGTGTAGTGGATAGACAGCAAAGCTCTAATTCAGGAAGACCTAGCTAGGTTCTAGTTCTACTTTCCAAATATACTAGTTGTATGACCCTGGGCAATAAGTTACAATTTATCAGTGCTTTGGGCAATTCTCTGAGACTATAATCTCTCTCTCTCTCTCTCTCAATCTCTCTCTCTCAATCTTTCTCTCTTGATCTTGATCTCAATTTATCTCGCTCACACACACACAAATACACACATATATACAAACATATGTGTCTATATAGATATTTAATCATACATAATATGTACACAAATATATATAAGCTTGTGTGTATACATATATTAATATATAACAATATATCTAAACATGTATAAATGTGTATTTTCTGAATCTACTTTTATTTTTAAAATCTACAGGAATTTGTTATTCTGGAAAATTAAACAAAAAGATCGAAATGAATGGCTTATTTGTATGTATTAATCTTAAAATGTAAATTAAAATTGTAAAAAGATCCATAAATAAAATGTTAGAAAAATAATATTGTTTTATGTTGAAATGCTTAATATTTTTCAAGATATAAACTACTTTTTTTCAGTATGCCATAATGTGTTGTTGTTTTTTTTTGTTTTTAAATATGAAAAATTACAATTACCAGCAAACACCTCCAAAGTTTTGGTGCCTAGGGGCCCCAATCTGCCACTGCCTCCAGTTTATTGTGTATACTACAATCCTATTAATTTTCCTAAAACACAGTTTTCAACATGCCATTCGCATGATTAAAAGCACTTGATGGTTTTTGGTAAACTATAAGAATGAAGCTAGGAAGCCAAGATGGCAGAGGAAAGGCAGTGAACTCCCAAACTCATGACATGATCTCTCAAAAAAACACCCAAATAATGCCATATGAAAATGCCTGGAGCAGCAAAACTCACAGAAGAATGTGCTGAAATCATCTTTTAAAAAAGAAAGGCTTGGAAGGTCAGAAGGAGAGAGCTGCTGTGCTAATACAGGAGTTGAGTCCAACCTCACAGTCACCCTGACACAGATCCTGTCCCAGGAAGGCCTCACCAGAAAAGGAGACCCCCAAAGCCTCTGAATCAGCTGAAGTACCAGTGTCATCTGGAACTAAGCTCACAGTCTGGTGAGTGGGCTGAGCCCTGGGCAGGGGAGAGACTACAGGGGTCTATGCTGGTGCTAAGGCAGAACTTGGATTTTACACCCTTGCTGAGAACCAGGAGATAGGATCAAGTAGCAGTGGTCCAGGTGGGGGAGGGGCAAAGGCTCATCAGAGCTAACAACCACAACACACAAAACTGATTGATTAGCAAGTTGGTCTGGGGTCATCTAGGACCAGGAAACAGGCCGGGGGAGGGAAGAACCTGATTCTCCTTAAATCATACCACCTGGGACTTCTTAAGCTTGGGATACTGCACTCTGGAAACAGTGCCCCACTTTAAGGAGCTAAAAGTCTAGTAAAAGAAAGGCAAGATGAGCTGACAGAGAAAGGTAAGGACCATAGAAAGTTTCTTCAGTAACAAGGAAGACCAAAGGGCACCCTCAGAGGAAGATGTCAGCATCAGGGCCCCTATATCTAAAGCTTCCAAGAAAAATATGAATTGGTCTCAGGCCATATAGGTGCTCATAAAAGACTTCGAAGATAAAATTAGAGAGCTAGAGGAAAAAATGGAAAGAGAAATGAGGGTGATGCAGGAAAGACATGAGAAACAAAGTCAATAGCTTAAAAATTCAAATGGAAAAGGAGGTACAAAAGCTCTCTGATGAAAATAATTGCCTAAGAATTAGGATTGAACAAATGGAATCCAGTGACTTTATGAGAAACCAAGACACAATAAAGCAAATCCAAATGAATAAAAAAATAGTGGGCAACATGAAATATCTTCTGGGGAAAACTGCTGACCTGGAAAATAGGTCCAGGAGAGATAATTTGAAAATTATTGGTCTACCTGAAAACCATGATCAAGGAAAGAGCTTAGACACCATCTTCCAAGATATTCTCAGGGAAAATTGCCCTGAAATTCTAGAAGAAGAAGCTAAAATAGAAATTGAAAAAATCCACTGATCCCCTCCAGAAAGAGATCCCCAAAAGAAAACTCCTAGGAATATTATAGCCAAATTCCAGAGCTCTCAGGTCAAGGAGAAAATATTGCAAGCTGCCAAAAAGAAAGAATTCAAGTACTGTGGAGCCCCAGTCAGGATAGCACAAGATCTAGCAGCTTCTACATTGAAGGACTGGAGGGCATGGAATATGATATTCCAAAGGGCAAAGGAAATGGGATTACAACCAAGAATCACCTACGCAGCAAAACTCAGGATTATTTTTCAGCAGAAAAAATGGGACTTTAATGAAAGAGAAGACTTTCAGATATTTGTAATGAAAAGACCTGAACTGAATAGCAAATATGACTTTCAAATATAAGACCCTAGAGAACCAGAGAAAAAAAATTTGGAGCTGGGGGACATACCTTGGGTCGTACAGCAGGCGACTGTCTTGTGTCCGAGGATGGGTTTTGGCTGGAATCCCCCTGGGTCCAGGGGTGATGATTTGTCCACTGTGTCACTTAGCTAGATGATAACATCTTTAGGGTTAAATTGAGGGGTGAATGGAATTCACTGGGGGACGGGGAAGGGCAGAAGTGAAGTCCTCCATGAAAGTAACAGGAGAAGGCTTATGGAGTAGGGGAAGAGATGGAAGAGGAATAGGGCAGTAAGTGAATTTTACACTCATCAGAAAAGGCTCAAAGATCTTAAACTCATCAGAGCTGCCTCAAGGAGGGACTAACAGACACACCCAATTGGGTGGAGTAATCTATTTAATCTGGGCAGTAAATGAGCCTAACACTCACCAAAATTGACTGGAAGACCTCAATCTCATTAGCATTGGCTCAAGGAGGGAATAATGTACACACTCAATTAGGTGGAGTAATCTCTCTAACCCTGAAGGAAAATAGGAGGGGAAGGGGATAAGGAGAGAGGGGCAAAAGAAGGAAAGGCAGAGTGGGGGAGGGGACAGACAGAAGCAAATCCCTTTTGAAGAGTGATAGGATGAAAGAAGATGGATAATAGAATAAATATCATGGGGAAGGAAATAGGATGGAAGGGAAACAGTTAACAATAGTAATCATGAAAAAGAGAAAAGGGGGAAAGATTGTACAAAACATATTTATAGCAACTTTTGGTGGAGGCTAAGAATTGAGAATCAAGGGAATGTCCATCAATTGAGGAATGATGGAAAAAGCTGCATTATATGATTGTAGTGGAATGGACTTGTGCTACAGGAAATGACAAACAGGATGTTCCCCAAAAAACCTTGAAAGAGTAATGAACATTGATGTATAGTGAAGTGAGCAGAGCTGAGAGGACATTGTGTGTAGTGATAGCAGTATTGTTCAATGAGCAATTGTGAATGACTTAACTACTCTCAGCAGTGCAATGATCCAAGACAATCCCAAGGAACTAATGAGGAAGCTTACTATGCGCCCCTATAGAAAGAACTGATAAAAAGAACACTTGTGAACTGTACATATATAACCTGATTGCGATCTTGTGGAGGGGGGAGGAAAGGGAGGGAGGGAGGGAGAAAAATTTGGAACTCTAAATTTTATGAAAATGAATGTTGAAAACTACCCTTATATGTAAATGGAAAATAAAATAAATGTTTGTTGCTAAAAAAAAATGTAGCTAGTATTTTTTCTCTGACATCAAGGATACTCCATAATGTTACTTCACCTTGATTATGTGTCCTGGACTTAAGTCAGGAAAGACTTGGCCAAATCATTTAACCTCTTCAAACCTTAGCTTTGTAAAAACAGAAGGTTGTTGTGAGGCTTAAATAAGATAATGTATGTAAAATGCTTTGCAAACCTGAAAATACATTAAAAATATCAATTTGTGACACCACAAAAGGAGCTAGCTTGGTGGACCCATCAGTTCAACCTGGCAAGAGAAAACACAAGGAGGAAGAGAAGAAGAAGGAGGTGTTGGTTCTGGCTCCTGGGCCAGAAGGCAATAAAGTACCAGTTGGGAATGGAACCACTGCCTCCACCAGTTTCCCTTTTTCTGGCTTCTGATTGCAGAAAGTACTCAAAGAGTTTTCGTGGGATAAAATAATTTTCCTCCATGGGAAGGTGAACTAGACCTCTGGGGATGGAGATGGAGATGATACAGTTGTCATTCTAGAGAAGACTCCCTTCCAAGTGGACCAGGTGGCTCAGTTCCTGATGGGGAGCCCTGAACTCCAGCTGCAATTTTCCAATGACATCTACAGCACCTATAATCTGTTCCCACCTATGCTACTGAGTGATATAAAGACAACTATGGTTTAACCTGCCACAGAAAAGCACCTGAAAAAGTACTTATACCAGGACCTCCATTTGATCTGAGAGACTGGGGACAATTACAAGAACATCACTCAACCCTATCTGGACTCAGAGCCTCAGCATCCAGTGTGTATATAATATTCTGGAGAAGAAGGATGAAGCTGACTGGATTGTATTTGAGAACCCAGATCCTTCAGATGGCTTTGTTCTCATTCCTGACCTCAAGTGGAATTAAAAGCAAATTAAAATCACCAAAGTGGATCACTAAGCTCTCAAAGCTAGGAAGAAAAGTCGGCAGAGCACATATCTGTCATACCCAAACATGTGGCTGAGAAGAATTGGCTAAATGCCTGTTCTGCCTCTCCTCCCACCTAGTAAACCAGTGTTTAAGGAAAAGCACCACAATCCCATCCCTTAAGGAGAGCAGCCATGTGGAGGATTCTTTAACAGCCATGTAACTTCTGCTAAGGAGTGCCAGCTTGCATTTTTTCAGGAGGACTTCTGGCTACAAGCTGCATCAACCAAGCTTTTGTTTGCACTAACTATTCCCTTAGACATCAACCCCCCATTGCCAAAGTGATTGCATTTCATTTAGCTGCAGTGAATAGGGATGAGTTGCATTTTACTCTCTTATGGATCAGGCACCCCAAGGAAAGCCTCAGTCAACAAAAGTGTTCAGCAGCCTCAGTCAGCAGGGTGCTCTTTCTTTTCTCTTTGTGGGAAGCCCATTTTTACATATTAGCTCTCTCTTACCTGGTCCCTAAGTAATTCTGAGTGCTCCTACCTCTTAAATGTTGAATTTAAGAATGCTCTTTCAGCAATTCTCCATTCACACATAAACTATTTGGCATCCCAGGTCATTATTATGTTTATATTGCCCATTTATCTCTTTCTGTGAGTTTCTCAGTTCATGGTAAGAGTAAACATTGGCAGTGGTTTTTTCTTGTGTCTAGGAGCAGACTGAGATCTATATGGCATTCAGGAGGAACAAGGAGATAGTGGCTGACAGCATCAGGACAGAGGGTTCAGCAAACTGGAAAATTTGGGAAGAGCAAAGGTCCAAAGCTGGGAATGAGCAGAACCTTCCCTCCCTCTCTGAGTATTCTGAATCCTTTTCTATAGTCCTCTGTTACACTGAGCCCATTTGACTTATATGGTCCTGATGTCAGGGTCTTGTCACTGGGCTTAGACTGATCTTCGTCCTGTTTCTTCTCCATTAATTCTTTTCCTTTTACTTTTTTTGCTCCCTATATACTTTCAGGCTTTCTGATTCTAAACTGAGCTAATCTGAGGCGTGTTTCAGTTGCATGTTTAATCTCTTGTCACCTAAAGAGTATAGTCAAGGGCTATAGTAATGTAGTATATGATAAACCCAGAGATCCAAGTTTTTGGAACAGAAACTTACTATTTATTTTTGTTTGTTTGTTTTTCAAAGAAATAAACATTTTTATTTATTGCTTTGGGTCCCAGTTTTTATCCCTCCTTCCCTACCTCCCCTCTCCTCTCCCTGATGTGATAAGCAATCAGATACAGTTTGTAAAACTATTTTAATTTATTTGGGGGCCTAATCTGTGGACTTTTGACTGGTTGGCTGACTGCTATTAATTGCCTAAGCCAGTCTGTTAAGCCCATTTAAAAATTCCCCCACAACTGCTCCTCCCAAATTGATAAGCAAACAGCCTCTTTTATTTAAATAATCAAAGAAGGGCTTATTTATAAAAATAAATGTAAAAGATAAGGGTAAAGAAATGCAAAGTTATACAACCTGACTTCATTCTGGCATGTCTCTCTAGCCCCTGCATCTCCTTAAAGTCATCTGGACTAACTGACCTTCTTCTAGCATCCCCCCTTACCATCTAACTTCTCTCTCTGTACTGTAGCAACCCCCCAGCTTCTCTGCCTCCCAGGCTATATATCCTTCTCTGCCACCAAACCCTGGGCTCCCCGTGCCCCCTCCCCCCCACTCACAAAGTTAATTCACTGGCCTCACTAGTGCTACAGCTGGAGGGGGCTCAATTGAGCCATGCATACCACATCCAGGGCTCAAGGGGACCATGCCACATGCTGTGTTCCCGGTACCTCCATAGGGGCCACATCAGGGACCAGCAGGGCAAGCCTGAGATCTCCAGGGCAGATCCCCTCAGGGCAAAGGGAGCTGGGGCTTCCCCAGCTGTCAGGCCTGCCAGCATCCACTAATGCCCCTAAGGTTTCTCAGCTCTGCCAAGCAGAGGGGGAGGGGTGCCAACCCTTCTCACACAGAGAAAAACTCTGCAGGGCTAAGGCTTTTTAATCTCAGCCCAAAGGCAGGGACCCCAAATCACAATAAAATCCCACAGGTTATATATGTAGGATTATGTAAAACATTACCATATCAGTCATTTTGTACAAGAAAATGGGTTAAAAAATGACAAAAGTGAAAAATTTTTTTAAATTTTAATAAAACAAATGTCAGTTTGTGTTACTATTCCCTGCTCTAGCCTTCTCTACTAGAACAGTCTCTTTAATGTCTCCTGTATATTCCTGACTTCATAGATTCAAGGAATTTTTGAGATAGAAAGGAGTCAAGAGATTATAGTGTTTACGTTATAGAAATTCTAACTGATAAATGAAAATATTTAGAAACTAGGCCTGAGAACGGACACTCTGACCTTGACAAGTTGATGTAACATGTGCAGAAAAGGCCGGATTTGTCTCTAGATTCACCTTATGACATGTAAACCCCCAAAACACACCTCCACAGAAAAAGGTACCTGCCTCTGGGGTTGGCTTAAACCACCAGGAACTCCAAATTAGGATTGGACCTCCCCTGTACCTTCCTAAGTTGGAGATTGTTATAATGAGACAGATAATCAATTTATCCATACTATAAATATGTCTTTCCTTTCCCTATTTGAGAGATACCTCCATAGTGCTGTCCCTGTGGTCACTCACAGTATTGCAATAAAACTTGAGAAACTGAATCACTGAGTTATAACCAAAGATGTGGTTACTCATGAGACAATGTGTCCTTATATTTATGGATAAATATACTTTTTCATTTATAAAAAAAAAGAGATTATATTGTTTAGCTTAGTTTTATAGATAAGGAAATGAAGGTCTGTACATATATAGAGAAATATCCAGTCAATAATTAATTGATTCCAGATATTGGACTGGAATCTAAGTCTTCTTAATCTTAATTCAGTGTTTCCCTTCCCCTGTACCCCATTATATAATGCCTATGCAGGTCAAATCATGTCTACCCTTCAACACCCAATTCATATCATACATCTTCTTGAAGGTCTACCTCTCTTCTGAATGACAACAGTTTAAAAATGTTTAGCAGTAATCTTAAATATTATATTATTTTACATACCAATAGAATTTTGTTGCTCTTGTTCAGGTATTTTTTAGTCATGCCCAACTCTTTGTGACCCCATTTGAAGTTTTCTTGGTAAAGATAATGGAGTGGTTTTCCATTTCCTTCTCCAGTTGAATTTATAGATGAGGAAACTGAAGCAAACAGAATTAATGTACTTATTCAGGGTCACACAGCAGGTACATGTCTCAGGACAGATTTGAACTCATGAAGATGAATCTAACTGATTCCTGGACTGGCACTCTTTCTATTGTATGACCTAGCTGCCTCTATATTATTGTTACCTTTTTTCAAACTCATAAGTTATGAAATATTTCATATTTAGCAAGCAAAAAAATAGCATAGACTATACATACAAAAGCAATAAAAGTTGTGATCAGCAAAGAAAATATTAAGACAAAAACTGAAATGAAGTGCAAATAAAATTATCCTAACTAATGGGTATTTCAAAGAAAAATCAAATATATTATTTTAAAATGGTGGTAATATTCCACTATATAAAAATTTATTGGATTCAACTTGAAGTCATCCTTAAAAAATTAGAGTGTTGAATATGTAAGACAAAAGAGAAGGGAAAGATCAAGGAAATCAGTAAAAGTAAAAAATAAAAAAGTAGAAAATAAACAAATTTTTCTTTTCCAAACAAATTAGAGAATAAAAATTTTGAATTCAGGGTAAGATTAAAATGTTTGAAAAATAAAAGACTATTGAGCCAATAAAATAAAGTACTATCTGTATCTATATATCTATATCTATATACGTGTATATACATATATATAAAATTGATGAAAAATTAGCTAATGTCATTCAACTAGAGAAAGTAAACTCAAATTGTTAAGATTAAAAAAAAGTGAAATGAGAATATACAGGAAATGGAAAAGAAGTTTGTAAAACAGAGGTTAGAAAGTACTACTGATAGTTATGTGAACATATTGAAACCTAAATGAAATTCATGAATATTTATTTAAAAAATTAAACATTACTTTTTTTAAAAAGCTTGAGTTCCAAATTGTCTATTTCATTGATCCACCAATCTCTTCCTTTGCCAGTACCAAATAGTTTTTGTCTGTTATTTTAAAGTATAGGTTTGGATTTGTTACAGCTAGCTCACCTTCCTATTGTGAGATTTAAAATTGGATATTAGATCATAAATCTCCCCTCTTTAACCTTTCCCTTAATTTATCTCCCGGACTAGTAAATGGAAGAAGCTTCTGGTTTTCTAGTTAGAGCTTTTGTTGTATGGTAGTTACCAGGTGATGTTGATTAGAGGGATAGGAAAGTAGAAATACAATACAAATCGTCTTAAGTCTAAGCTTAGTATAAAATTCACCAAAAGCCCAAGGCCACCTTTGGGGAGAGAGAGAGACCGTGTCAAGCGCGTGCTGCTGCTAACCGAGAGCCGGGCCAAGTTGAACTCCAGTCAGTGTCTGTCTGTGCAGTGCAGTCAGGAGACCAGCAGAGCAGGAAAAAGAAAACACTTCCGTTCTCTCCTTGGCTTTTAAGCTCGCACCCTGGAAGTTAAGTGCTTAGCAGGCAGTCTGGCATGTGTAGCTCATGCCGTTGGTCTCCTCCCCAAAAGAGTGGGCCTTCAAAAACTGGCGTCTTTCAGTTACCCTGACTATTAAAAAACTTTCATTTTTTTTTACCACACTATGCATTTTTTTTCATTAGTTTCCTTGATATTCTTGACCTTTTGTTCTTCCAGATGAATTTTGTTATTATTTTTTCTAACTCTAAAATAGTTTTTAGGTAGTATGATTGGTATAGAGTTGAATAAGTAAATTTATTTAGATAGAATTTTCATTTTTTTATCCATGAGCAATTGATATTTTTCCAATTATATAGATTTGATTTTAGTTATGTGAAAAGTGTCATTTAATTGTGTTCATAGAATTCCTAGGTTTGTCCTGGCAGGTAGACTTCCAAGTATTTTATATTGTCTACAATTACTTTAAACAGAATTTCTCTATCTCTTGCTGCTGAGCGTTGTTGGTCACGTGTGGAAATCCTGTTGATTTATGTGGATGTATTTCATATCCTGCAACATTGCTAAAGTTGTTAATTGTTTCAATAATTTTTAATTGATTCTCTAGGATTCTCTAAGCATACAATCATATCATCTGCAAAGAGTGAAAGTTTTGTTTCCTCCTTGCCTATTCTAATTCATTTTCTTCTCTTATTGCCAAAGCTAACATATCTAGTACAATATTAAATAATAGAGGTGATAATGGACATCCCTGGTTTACCCCTGATCTTACTGTGAATGACTCAAATATAAAATAGAAATTGAAAGAATGCACCAATCATCTCCTGAAAGAGATCCCCAAATGAAAACCACCAGGAATATTAGAGCCAAATTCCAGAGCTCCCAGGGCAAGGAGAAAATATTGCAAGCAGCCAAAAAGAAACAATTCAAGTATTTTGGAGCCACAGTCAGGATAACAGAAGATTTAGCAGCTTCTACATTAAATGACCAGAGGGCTTGGAATTTGATACTCAAGAGGGTGAAGGAACTGGGATTATAATAAAAAATCCTCTACCCAGAAAAACTTAGTATAATCCTTCATGAGAAAAAATGGGAATTCAAAGAGAGAGAAAGATGTAACGATTGGAATAACGCCACCTGCTGGATACTTACTGTAGAAGAGTTCTGCCCATGAAGCGAAGGTCTTTGAGGGCAAGACCAGGCATCAGGAAGTGACGCAGACTAGTGGGAGGAGGAAGGAAGAGACTGGCACTCAGTCTTGGTCTTTTTTTTCCTGAGGACGCTGGCGGAGAAGGGAGCTAGAAATGTGCTCTCCCTTTAATAGATAGGAATCTAGGCCTTTCTCTCTCTCTTTACCAAATTCTTATTCTCCTTAATAAATGCTTAAAAACCTAACTCTTGCTAAAGCTTATAATTTATTGGCGACCACTCATTAGATATTTTAGACAGACTAGCTAGAATTTTAGCCCTTAACAGATGGCTGACCACGAAGAGGAAAGCTGAACCTCACTTCTGATCTTCTGGTTGGGTAAGAAATTTCCCCTACCCTTTAAACTGCTAAGTACTGGCGTACTGGCGTACTGGCTGTGTTTTCCCTTTAAATTTTTTCGAATGGACCTTTTAAACTCCCTAATTACCCTATTTTTGATTTTAGTCTGTTTAACTAGACAAGTGGGAGATAAGATCATGTTAATGCTTTGTTTTTGTGGATTTTCTATTTTTCTTTTTATTTTTGTTAGAAGAGCCAGCAACTTACTCACACCAGGAAATATCTCCCCCTCTCCCAACCATGCTTTTTCAGAGAAACCTGAAGAGATTCCTGCAGCTTTTCCCAGTTCTAACACTAATTGTTGCTTTAATTTTGCATGCCTGGAGGCAATGACCCACCCTCTAGAAGCTTTTAATCCCCTAGCACCTGGAGGCAAAGTGGGGGAAGAGGAATCCAGGCCTGAGTTCAAAATCAAGTCTGATTCAAATTGCCCTGGTCCCTCCCCTCCTCTCCAAACCCCACCCTCTACTCCTCCCATGGCCAAGCCCATTGCTTCCCCTGCCTGGGAAGTCCAGAGATTTGATGTGCATGCTCAACTTTCTCTAACTACATTTGCAGCTTCAGGCTCAGCCCTTCCCCAGCCTGGCTGTGCTTCTGAGACAACCTTAGAAAACCCTTTAAATTCCAGATATACTCGTTTTGTTCATAATTTTGCTAACCTGCTTTTGTCTTTAATTAGTAATCTTATAAAGCATTTGTATGGTGAAAAGACTGACAGACAATATGGAGGGGTTAAAGAAGAAAAACTTAAGCTGAATAAGAATGACAATCATCACCATAGTTCAAGACTCCGCTTCTTTTGCCATGGAAGGGTATATATTGTACAGAAATGTAGAAGTAAGCAGCAAGGTACTGATATGAGTATTGGGGATTTTAGATATCGGAATCAAGAGTGTTCTGAATTCACTCAGATTATTAATGTCAGTTCAGAGGTTACATAGGATTTCTATGCTATTACATATACATTTTGGAATTAATGGTATAGGTTTATTTTCATAGAGATTTTAATGCTTTTGAGATTGTGTCTTATACTTAGTTTCTAAAACAAGGAGAATATTTGTAAAAGCTTTTTATAGTCATGCGATCAAGTTTATATTTTGTAATACTCTTATTAATATTAAGTTCATATTCATTTAGATTTCCCTAGTTCGGATTTCATTGTCTTTTATTATTCCATGTGTATTTTCTTCTATTCATTCATCTATCTAATTTTGAAACATGGTTTTGATTTCATAATACAATGTTAATTCTAGGAGTATTGTGCTCCCATATTCTGAGTTATTTGTTTTTGTTATTTTTCTCAACTGATTATTTGATCAAACCCTTTAAAGCATTTCCCTAGCAAATTGTTTGCCATGGCAAGTGTAAATTGATTCTAGAAGTATTATTTTTGATAAGCATATTCAAAAAAAAAAAAAGAGGGGAACATTTGTAAAAGTTGTCTTTGAGATTATGTTGTGCTTTAACTTGTATTTAAATATGTTCAGATTTTTCAAAAAAGTAATTGTATACTAAGTTAAAAAAAAGGGGTATCATTTGAAATTGTTGCATAATTATATAGTGTTCTGAGTCAAGATGTATTCACATTTTTTGCAATCATTTATTATCCTCAATTTTTAAATCCATATGAGACTTGGATTATGGGAACTTATCATTTAAGACATTAATTGCCTTTATTCTGAGTTATCAGATGCCAGTTGGCCAAGATGCCATCCAATCACAAGAGGAATACATGCAAGAGCAGACACTGAATTGTCACATGAGGGGAGACATGCATGAAGTCAAGGTATGGCCGAGGGAACGGCTTTTGACTAATGTTGAGGTTGGATTCTCTTGGTTTAATATTTTATTTTATTTTTCCCCACAATATTGTACAGATGGCTGGAAGTATTCATCCCACCCATCTTATTCTACGCCTGGCTTCTATGCTCCCTCCTATATGCCTGATGCCATGGACATCTCAATCCCATGCATCTGATTAAGTCTGACTCAGTTTCTTCCAATATGTTCCATGGCATGGACATATATTCCATCCACCTATTTTAAGCCTGGCATACTGCATGGACAGTACATATTGCTCAAGTGTGGGAATGCTCATATCCCATCATTTCTCTGTTCTTTTATGGTAACCCCCATAATTATCTCAGGTGTCATGATAAATAACAGTGTTGAATTTGGCCTTGACACCTGTTACCAATTATATTAGATTTTCTAATTTCTCATAATGGCATGAGGATAATTAGGCAGATGATGCAAAAAGTGATGAAACAAAGATAAAAATTATTTTTAAAAATTAATATCGCAGCAATTGTCTTCTCAATTACTCTCCATAAGGGGGGACTATAATAATAATGTAATTTTAAAGAATGGTTCAATTTTTGTTTTATTATATGTTTCATGTGTAACAACTAAGATTATGAATTCCCTTAGACATGTTTTTGAGAACTTTCATTGTTTGATTTGATTATTGATAAAGCTATTTTAAAGTTGTGTTAAGCTCGATTTTGTAGGAAATTTTCCTGGCTGATTACCAGCATCCACACATCAACCCCTGAAAAGACTTCCATTCCACGACTACACCTAGAGGACATCTGAGAAAAGACTTTCAGAGACTTTAAATGAACAGTTTTGTTTTGTTTTTTTCTCTTTTCTTTTTCGGTTATAATATACACCATCTGTAATATGTACTCTCTGCAGAGGCCCTCCCTTTGCAAGACCAATGTCAAAGTGTCGGTTCATGAGGACAAAAAAAAAAATCGCCCCTCTGGACTAAACTTTCCTCTCTTCCTTTTCTATATTGTTGTTCACATATTATTAGTTAACAATAGTTATTATATTGTTTTTACTGTTCCGTCAAGGAAACATTTTGTTTCTTGAGGAACAACAGGGGGGACTGTAACGATTGGAATAACACCACCTGCTGGATACTTACTGTAGAAGAGTTCTGCCCATGAAGCGAAGGTCTTTGAGGGCAAGACCAGGCATCAGGAAGTGACGCAGACTAGTGGGAGGAGGAAGGAAGAGACTGGCGCTCAGTCTTGGTCTTTTTTTCCTGAGGACGCTGGCGGAGAAGGGAGCTAGAAATGTGCTCTCCCTTTAATAGATAGGAATCTAGGCCTTTCTCTCTCTCTTTACCAAATTCTTATTCTCCTTAATAAATGCTTAAAAAACCTAACTCTTGCTAAAGCTTATAATTTATTGGCGACCACTCATTAGATATTTTAGACAGACTAGCTAGAATTTTAGCCCTTAACAAAGAGGACTTTCAGGCATTCTTGATGATAATACCTGAGCTGAATAGAAAATTTGACCTTCAAATACAAAACTCTAGAGAAGCATAAAAAGGTAAACAGGAAAAAGAAATCATAAGGGATATTAAAAGGTTAAACTGTTTAAATTCCTACATGGGAAGATGTTACTTGTAGCTCATAAGAACTTTCTCATTACTAGGTGAGGTAGATGGAGTATATTTAGAGGGCAAAGATGTGAGTTGGATATGAAGGGATGATATCTTTAAAAAATAAAATTATGGGGTGAGAAAAATGCACTCGGAGAAAGGGAAAGGGAAAGGTCTAATGGGGTAAAATATCTCAAAAAAGAATCAAGAAAAAGCTTATATAGTGAAGGGGAAGGTGGGGGAGGTGCTGGGGTGTGAGTGAGCCTTACTCTCATCAGAATTGGCTCAAAGAGGGAATAACATACACACTCAATTTGTTATAGTAACCTATTTTACCCTGTAGGAAAATAGGAGGGGAAGTGGATGAGGGGGTGATAGAAGGGAGAGAAGATTGGGGGAAGGGACAATCAGAAGCAAAACACTTTTGAGGAGGGACAGGATGAAAGGAGTTAGAGAATAGATTAAATGTTATGGGGAGGGAATAAGAAATTGTAATTGAAAAATTTTGAAATAAGTTTGCCTGACAAAGGCCCCATTTCTCAACCGTATAGAGATCTGAGTCAGTTTTCAGATGAAATGATCAAAGCGATCTATAGCCATATTAAAATAATGCTCTAATTCATTTTTGATTAGAAAGATGCAAGTTAAACAATTCTGGGGTGCTACCTCATACCCATTGGTTAGGATAATAGAACAGAAGAGGAACATTACAAATGTAGTAGGGGATATGGGGAAAATGAGACATTAATGCCCTTTTTGTAGAGTTGTAAACTGATTCAAACTTTGTGTGTGTGTGTGTGTGGGGGGGGTGCAATTAGTATTAAGTGACTTGCCCAGGGTCACACAGCCAGTAAGTGTTAAGTAGTGTCTGGGGCCAGATTTTAACTCAGGTTTTCTTGAATCCAGGGCTGGTGCTTTATACACTGCTCCACCTAGCTGCCCCCTCAAACAGTCTTTAGGACAAATTGGAACTATGGCCAAAGGGCTATAAAATCATGCATACCCTTTGACCTAGTAATACCAGTACTGTGTTGCTATCCTATAAAAAGATTTTTAAAAAGTTAAAGGACCCATATGTACAAAAATATGTATGGCAGCCCTTTACTGCTGCAAAGAATTTGAAACTGAGGAGATGCCCATCAATTGGGGAATGGCTGAACCAACTGTGGTTTGAGATTATGATGAAATACTATTGTAGTCTAAGAAATTCTGAGGAGGACACTTTCAGAAAAACATGGAAAGACTTACATGGTCTGAAGCAAATTGATATGATAAATTAAAAAGTAACAACAATATCATAAGAAGATCAGCTGTGAATGCCTCAGCTATTCTCAGCAACACAATGATCCAAGACAACTCTGAAGGACTTATGAAAAATGCGATCCATTTCTAGAAAAAGACCTGAAGGTTTCTGAACAGAGATTGAAGCATAATTGTTTTTTAGTTTCTTTTTCTTTCTTAAGTTTGTTTGCGTGTGTGTCTCTGTGTTTATGTTTTCTTTCATATTTTAATATGGAAATGTTTTTCATGACTGCACTTGTATAACTTAAATTGACTTGCTTGTTCTTAAGGGGAGCAGGAGGAAAAAGAATTTGTAACACAAAGTTTTAAAAATGTATGCTAAAATTGTTTTTACATGTAATTGGGGAAAAATAAAATCCTAAATAAATGGGGAAATAGTAAAATTAGAGCTCTGAAAAAATTCCAAAAGAGACTCTTTTTGGAGTGACACTTGTGAAAATTGTTCAAATTCAGTAATCATCAGAGAAAAATAAAATTTTTAAACAGTTGCTAACAAACTTAAAAGTTAAACAATTTGAAATCATTCAAGCAACATGAATCAAGTGTTCTTACCCTTTCACCAAGAACTTCCACTCTAGACATTTTGTCCTGAGGAGACCTTAATGTCAAGATGAATATATTTGTAAATATTCACAATAATGTTGGTTATTTTTGAAAAGCTGAAAATAAAATACATTCCAAAAGTTTGGGAATTATTACCATTGGTCCAGTGCCTGGAAAAATGTAGGCACTTAGTAAATGTTTGTTGTATTTTATTGTATACCCCTTAACAAATAATTATATTTAAAAAGTGCAATATTATTTCACAATAAGTGATAAAGATATGAAGAATTCTGAGAAAAATTCATGATTCATGCAATGTCATTCAATAAATAATTCAGTTGTACAAACTCATGTATAATATTTGTAATAATGTAAATAAAACCAACATGTGCTGCCAACAAAATAGTGGTCAAATACAAAGGTAAATATTCATAGTACATTAGCACAGTTAAACATGTGTCTGTCCTCTATCCATTCTGATGACAGTCAATAAAAAAATCTTTACCACGGGGGACAGAAGGCAAGACTTCTGCTGTGGTAGTGTTCAAGAAATTTGGAAGTATGTTAAATCAAAAATAGAGTAATGTAAGTAAAATTCAACAAAAATGTCTTTTTATTGACCCCAAACCACTAGAATCTCAAACTGAACATTTTCTTCTGATGTTTGTGAAAGGCACATTGCTCCGCTATACTATAGTCATGCTCATCAAGCAAAACTAATGTTAAATTTGAAACTGGAAACATTTCAAGGTCACTTGATATAATAGCTTCTTTTGCCATAGTATAGTGACATTTTGGTAACATATAAAATGTCAGAGTGTGACAGATCCAAACATAAACCAATACAGCTGGAGAATCTGAGATTTTGTGTGCCATAAATCATTGAAGCCCATAACAAATTGACTGTTAATTCATTGTTTGTTTGTTTGTATGTGTGTGTGTGTTATGAATTACTTAAGAAATGATATAATTTTGGATTTTTTCAATTTGTGGAGAAAAATACATAATATATAATCTTTCTGACTCCTGTAGTTTGCTTCTTAATGTGATTGGATACAAAATAAAATTAATTCAATGGTTTAAAAAAATGATGAAATCCTTTGTTCTCTGTCATTCCCTATTTCACACACAACACCATTATTTAAATGGCTACAATGTTCCATTTATGTGGCTTTTCTCCAAAAATCTATGAGAAGGGCAGCTAGGTGATGCAGTGGATAAAGCACAGTACCTGGATTCAGTAGTACCTGAGTTCAAATCCTGCCTCAAATACTTGTCACTTCCTAGCTGTGTGATCCTGTGCTGTTACAAAAATCTATGAGAGAATTATGTTATAACCATCCTTAGAGTTAACAAGTGAAAAAAAGCACCTCCACATCAGATTCCAAGGACTAAACCAAAATAAATATCCTTTTATTTTGTAAACAAGTAAAATTTGAGCATCCGAATATTTCAATCTTGGTTTAAATTGCTTTAGATTTAAAATGTTATGTTTTAATTTTTTTAATTCCTCTAAGTTCATAGGGGAGAATCTTGAGTAGAAACTATATTAGACATGCTGCCTGGACTTTTTTATGAAGTGTTTTTCATCAAAGGCTTGCCCCTGGCATGTAGTAGAGACTTCTGGGCTTTTTCACTGGCTGTCCTACATGCTTGGAATGTTTTCCTTCCTCATCTCTATTTCTTGGCTCCTCTGGCTCCCTTCAAGCCTGAGGTAAAATCCTTTCTACAAGAATCGTTTTCCTATCCCTCTTAATTCTGGTGCCTTCCCTCTATGCACCAGCATAGATGATCCTTAAGAGTGATTTGGTAGGGGCAGCTAGATGGTGCAGTGGTTAAAGCACCGGCCCTGGATTCAGGAGTACCTGAGTTCAAATCCATCCTTAGACACTTGACACTTACTAGCTGTGTGACCCTGGGCAAGTCACTTAACCCCCATTGCAGGCAAAAAAAAAAAAAAAGAATGATTTGGTGCTATCTCCTGTCAAGATACTGAATCAGCTCATTTTTTGTTTTTTGGTTTTTCTTTTTGGCTTCATTATTGTCCCTGGCCAAAATCACCAGTATTACTCTCCATCAGTTTCATACAGCAAATAGATCATAAAACTTTATATAATAACAGATGGAAAACAAATGCATCTTAGAAGTTTGTATTACAACTCAGCATTAGATTTGTACACATTTATTTATTTATTTATTTATTTATTTATTAACAATAATGAGCTTAATTATATATAGAACTGATTTGTATGGCCTATTTGGATATTTTATATTTTTATGAAATCTAAAATTTTAAAAGCCAGAAAGCAAGTTTCAAAGACAAGCTTCTCCACTAATTTGTATCTAAAATGTTTAGCAAAATCTTTTCTGTTTATTACCTTGGCTAATATGTACTTAATCAAATTTAAATGAGGAATGACAATATTTTGACAACAGCTACTTATATTTATACAGCATCTTTACATAGTAGTTTGTAAAGCATTTTACAAATAGAAAATTTTTGAGGTAGATAAGTCAGTTATAATTATGTTCATTTTACAGATTAGGAAGCTTAGAAGGGAAATGGCTTCATTCAGATTACATAGTGACAAATAAGAGGCCCAGGTTTTCTACTTGTGTACTTCCTAGTGTTGGTGTTGCATTATATGAATATAATATGTATGTGTGGATGTAGACATGTGTATGTATATATGTGTGTATGTATATATGTGTGTATGCATACATGCAGTCTATACCTTCATAGAATCTGTACTGGTATTTTAAAAATTAGTTAGAATGAATAGGAGCATGTTGACAAAAGTGGAATCACAATGAGACCACAGAGACCAATTAGTTCAATCTATACCTGAATATAAGTTGTCTTAACAATATCTCTAAAAGTGTCACGCAGCCTTCCCTTGAAAATATTAAGTAATAAGGAACTCACTACCTATCAAGGAAGCAGTTAACTCTTGCCACAGTTCATTTTAAGGAATCTACCCATAGCAAGCAATTCATTCTATGAACAAATCAGAATATGTTGTATATACTTTTAAAATAATACAACTTCACATACTTCAGAATAACTATCTCCTAACATCTTTTCTGTTTTATGTTTAATATCCAAAGTTCCTGCTACCATTTTTTATATAAGCAAACTTGAGTTCCATCACCAACAATATCACTCTCTTCTGGACATTTCACAATATCCTTTCTTTCAATGTCCTATTTTTCTCCTTTAAAAAGTAATACCTGGTGGCAGCTAGGTGATGCAGTGGATAAAGCACAGGACCTGGATTCAGGAGTACCTGAATTCAAATCCGGCCTCAGACACTTGACACTTACTAGCTGTGTGACCCTGGACAAGTCACTTGACCCCAAATGCCTCACTAAATTAAAAAAATATATATTATTTAAGAAAAAGTAATACCTAGGGAGGCTGCTAGGTGGTATAGTAGATAAAGCACTGGCCCTGGATTCAGGAGTACCTGAGTTCAAATCCGGCCTCAGACACTTGACACTTACTAGCTATGTGACCCAGGGCAAGTCACTTAACCATAATTGCACAGCAAAAAAAAAAAAAAAAAAAAGTAATACCTGGGGCAGCTAAGTAGCGTAGTGGATTAAAGAACCAGCCCTGGATGCAGGAGGACTCAACTTCAAATCTGGCCTCAAACACTTGACACTTACTTGCTGTATGACCTTGGGCAAGTCACTTAACCCTCATTGCCCTGCAAAAAAAAAAAAAGCAATACCCAAAGGGACTTTATTAAAATGGTAAAGTGAATGGGAGCCAAAACAAACAAAAACTTTTTGTAGAAATACAACAAATATGTAGAAAGAGCATCAGTACAAGCTTATGCCAAGAAATCTAATGTAAAAAGTAGAATAAAGTATTATTTTTAGGCCAGTTATGCATGACACAGGTCTAGGTCTGTAGGTCTGCACAGAGTCTGATGGCACAAAAAAGTGGTCCTATCAGAAAATCCTAGCTCAAGATGAGGGAGGAAATTCCAAGGAAGTATTCCAGAATATAGACTAGTAGAAATCAAGGGAAGCATAGGATATGAACCCTAAAGCTGCATGTAGGATCCAGGAATATAGGAACATAAATAGCTGAATTTTTTTAGCTATGTCACTCAAACCTTAGTCCTAAGGTAGGAAGCATGCAGGGCTTGGAGTAGAGTAGCAGTTAACAGGCTATATCCTGGATCCGATGATATCAAGCACAGTTAACAAATCTGAGCTCTTCCTGAAGTTCATGAAGAACACAGAACTCAGTACCCAGAGGAAGCAGTGGAATAATCCCTGATAACATAGATTATTACCATATAAGGCTCCACCAATCCTTCCAGAATTCCTGAGAGACTGGCCCTGGCAAAAAGTTCTAGTTAGGGAAGTGAGTGAGGAACATGATTAAAGAAAACACTAATGATAAAGGAAGAAAAAAAAAACACAAGTCATTTCCCATTAAAAACAACTGATCTAGAGTCACAGTCATAAAAAGTCTAAAACTGATTTTAATAAGATATGAATAAATATTTACTAGACATATTAGAACCAAAGACCAAAATAAAATTAAGATCCACTGATCACCATCATAATGAAACCTCCCCAATAAAAAGAACCAGAAGAATCAGAGTCCAAATCCAGAGATTCCAGTTTAAAGCAAAAATACCACAAGTATCAGAAATGAAAGAGATCAAACAACCAGAAGCCCCACAAGGTGTCATATGAGGACTAATAGTAGCCACTAAAGAAGAAAGGAGCACTTGATACATACTATTATAGATAACAAATATATGAAAATTTATAATCAATAGTTAAATTACCCGGGAAAATTGAGAATATATGTAATGGATAAAAAATATCTTTAATTAAATAGAGGAATGCCAACCCTGAGCAAGTCATGTAACCTTCATTGCCCCACCAAAAAAAAAATAGAGGAATGCCATGTACTCCTGATGAACAGCACAGCTGAGCACATAATCTTAAACACAAACACAAGAGTAGAGAGAAACATGGAAATACAATTGAACAATTATTAATGGCTATAGGGTACTTAAATGTTTACTTTAAAATAAGAGGAGAAATTGAGTTCTCAGAGTCACCTAACGTGAAGTTTGGTGAGTGCTTAGCTGAATGTTATATCTTGTACTACCCAGACAAGCAAACAATAGGTAATCCCTAAACACCTAAAGTTAAAACAGTAACTTGTTCTTTCTTTGTGTCAATAAGCCATGAAGAGCATACAAAAAAGCTAAACATTCCTGCATACTTTAAATTTTTCAATTAATGGTTTAGAAAGGCAGAAGCCTATGTTGGATAAAGGGAAATCCAAATTTGATGATATGATAAAGGGCCAAAAGTAGTAATATGAAGGAGAAATTGAAGACTATGGACCAGTGAAAGTTGGCAAGAAGCAAATCCCAATTCACATAAACCATCACCATCTACCTATTCTGTTCAGGTCCACAAACCTTGGAAAATACAGAGAGTATATAGCAGAGAAAGAGAATGAAATGTTAAACACTCTGAGTGACAGTGAGAAGTAACTTTACATTAATAAGGTGGCTAAATTGAAGAATATGAGGAGGCTATCACAGATTATAAGTCAAAACAAAAGTCTGATGCAGCAATGGAAACAGCTAAAGATGACTCAATAGAAGTAGAGGAGACAGATGAGTATGAGGAAGATAAAGAAAAGGAGAATGACTCAAAAGGTGAATAAAAATTAATCATAATATATCACCATGTGAATATTGTAGAGTATAAGTAACATCACTGAATGAAGTATTTCTTAGGTGTACAGGTGTCCATTTCCCTCATTAAGACAAATTTCATTCTAATTAGACTGCATCTTTTAAAAAAATGTGCTAGATATTGTGACCATTTTACATGTATCTCAGAACAACCCTGAAAATGTATTAATTATACATATTTATAATTGTTTAAATTTGAAGGCATTTTCCTCTTCCCTGTGTTGATTTTGAAATAAATAAGGTATTAAATATTTTTAGGCAGGCTCAACTGTGGCAGAGACAAAATGGTGGAGAGAAGCTATGACTCCCACAAGCTCCCAATAAAGTAGTTTATGCCATAAAAAACCAAAAACAAACAAAACACACACACACACACACACACACACAGAGCAAGCTAATTCACATAAGAACAGATTAAGACTATTTTCCATCCAAAGGAGACAACTGGGATCACTTTCTGATCAGGCTGAGAGAGGAGCTCAGCTCATAGTCTGCACCTAGCCAGGAACAGACCACACCTCCCGCACCTCTAAGTCTTCAGTGCCAGCAGCTTCTTCTGAAGCTTGGCTCATAGACTGGTTAGGGGCTGCAGCAGTTGTCTGGGGTGAAGTAGCTGCAGTCTCTGCTGGAGTTAGGGCATAATGCCCAATTCTGAGCCAGTGGGCTGACTTGAGTGGTAGTGGCCCAGTGAGGGAGGGGCACAGGCACTCCTAGCTTCCAAGCATAGAAAATCAGATTTAAGTCAGACATCTGCTTCTGGGTAGAAATGAGTAGGCAAGGAAAACAGTGGAAAATAGACAGCTTTTGGGGGGTGGGGCAGGGTAAACCAGAATACACCTTCAGAAGAAGATAATAACAATGTCAAAGCTCCAACATCCAAAGCTTCCAAGAAAAATATGAATTGGTCTCAGGCCATGGAAGTGCTCAAAAGGGACTTTGAATAGAAAATGAGAGATAGAAGGAAGATTTAGAGAGATGCAGGAAAGAATGGAAAGAAAAATAAGAGTGATGTAGGAAAGTCATGAGAAAAAAGTCAACAGCTTGAAAAGCCAAATGGAAAAGGAGATACAAAAGCTCTTTGAAGAAAATTATTGCCTAATAATTAGGATTGAACAAATAGAAGGTAGTGACTTTATGAGAAACCAACACACAGTAAAGCAAATACAATTGAATAAAAAAAAAAAGAGGATGATATGAAATATCTCCTTGGAAAAACAGCTGACCTATAAAATAGATCCAGGAGAGATAATTTGAAAATCATTGGACTACCTGAAAATCGTGAACAAAATAAGACTTTAGACATCATGTTCCAAGAAATTATCAGGGAAAATTGCCCTGATATTCCAGAAGCAGAAGGTAAAATAGAAATGGAAAGAATCCACCAGTCACCTCCTGAAAGAGATCCAAAAGGAAACTTCCAGGAATATTTTAACCAAATTCCGGAGATCCCATGTAAAGGAAAAAAGTATTGTAAGCAGCTTTTAAAAAGGAATTCAAATACTGTGGAGTGACAATAAGGATAACACAAAATCTAGCAACATCTACATTAAACGACTGGAGGGACTGGAATAGAATATTTGGGAGGGCAACGGAACTGGGACTACAGCCAAAAATCACCTACCCAGCAAACCTGATTATAATCTTTCAGGGGAAAAATGGGACTTCAATGAAAAAGATTACTTTCAGGCATTTATGATGAAAAGAACTGAAATGAATAGAAAATTTTACTTTCAAATACAAGACCCTAGAAAAGCAAAAGAATACAAACAAAATAAAAGGTAAACTATTTTACATGGGAAAATAATACTTCTAACTCAGAAGATGTTTCTCAGTATTAGGGCAGCTGAAAGGAATATACTTAGATAGAGGGTACATATGCTACATATGGGGACTGAATATGAAGGGATGATATATGTCTATCCTGGTTTTTTGTGGAGCAGACAGGGTGGGGTGGCTTATGTCTGGGGCCAGATTTGGGCTTGGGGTCTCCTGGGTCCAGGGCTGGTGCTTTGTTGACTGTGTCACCTAGCTGACACATGATGACATCTTAAAAATAAAGTTAAGGGGTAATAGGAATGCACTGGAAGAAAGTAAAAGGGAGAGGTGGACTGGGTAAAAGTAGCAAATATGAAAGAAACCAGAAAAAGCTCATGGAGTAGAGAGGAAGCTGGAGAAGGAGAAAGGGAGTGAATGAACCTTACTCTCATCAGAATTGGCTCAAGGAGGGAATAACATACACACCCAAGTGGGTATAGTAATATATTGTGACCTGAGGGAAAATGGAAAGGAAAGGAGATGGGGGTGGGGAGGCAAATGAAGGAAGGACAGATTGGGGGAAGGGGCAGTAAAAAGCAAAGCACTTTTAAGGAGGGATAGGATAAAGGAGGATAGAAAATGTTGTAAATATCAAGGGGAGGGAATAACATGGAGGGTAATACACTTAGTAAATATCAAGAGGAGGGAATAAGATGGAGAGTAATACATTTAGCAATAGTAATTTTGAAAGAAATTATGAGCAGGATGATACAAGAAGGATGTATGAAAAATTCAAACCATCAACAGAGAAAGAACTGATGGTATCTGAATACAGATTGAAGTATATTTTTATTTTTAGTCCCTCTTTCTAAAGATATTTTGTCTATTTTCTTTCACAACCTGACTAATGAGAAAGTGTTTTGCATAACTGCATGTGGATGACTTATATTGAATTGCTGGATCTCAAACAGAGAGATGAGGAGGGAGGGAAGAAGAAAATTTAGAGCACAAAGTTTTTTTAAAACATCAATGTGAAAAGTAATGTTGAGCAGGAGGATTTCAGAGAAAACTGGAAGGATTTACATGAACTGAAGCTGACTGAGAGGAGCAGAACAAGAACACTGTAACACAGTAAAAGCAATATTGTGTGATGAACAATGGTGATAGACTTGGCTCTTTTTAGCAATGCAATGGTCCAAAACAATTCAAAGAACTTCATGATAGAAAATATTCTCAGCATCCAGAAGAAAAGAACTGTAGTTTATGAATGCAGATTGAACCATACTATTTCTAATTTTGGGCTGCTTTGGGTTTTTTTATTATTATTCTTTTTTGAGTTTTTTCCCTCATGATCTGACTCTTCTTTCACAATATGACTGATGCAGAAATATGTTTAAAGTGATTGCACATATATGACCTTTATTAGATTGCTTTCTTTTTCTCTTTCTTTCTTTCTTTCTTTCTTTCTTTCTTTCTTTCTTTCTTTCTTTTTTTTTTTTGAGGCAATTGGGTTAAGTTACTTGCCCAGGGTGACACAGCTAGTAAGTGTTAACTGTCTGAGGCTGGATTTGACCTCAGTCCTCCTGACTCCACGGCTGGTGCTCTATCCACTGCGCCACCTAGCTGCCCCTATTAGATTGCTTTCTGTCTTGGGGAAGAGGAAGAGAAGGGAGGGTGGGAGAAAAATTTGGAACTAACAATCCTATGAAAATAAATATTGAAACTATCCTTATATGTAACTGGAAAATAATAAAATACTGAAATATCAAAAAATTTTTTAGGCATTGAGGGTAGTGTAATTCAATATTAACTATATGGATATTGAATAGAAATCTTCTTTATACCATGCATATTGTGATGTTTAAAATCTAATGTGGGTCCTAATCTGCTCCCCCCCCTCCAGTTTTTGGACAAAAAGAGGAAGATCCAGCAAGCAGGTTCACCATCCTACTTCCTGTCTCCTTCCCCAAAAGGGGAGGTCCTTCAAGCTTGAGAATGGTCTCCTGCTGATGTCAATAGTACACCGCCTCTGAGAACCACACCCCACTCAGGGCCAGCCAGGTGTGGTCTCCATTTTGATGGTCTTCAGGGGGGGCCCCCAGGCGTCTGCCAAATCCCATTATTTTATCACATTATCCATAGATTATAAAAAACAAGAACAAAAAGAACAAACCCATAGAAAAATACTCATGATTCAGGTAGGAGGAAACTTGAGACTCTGCTCTTCTATGGCTGTTGAAACTATAGCCTACATGCATTTTTTAGTAAGTCACTGATATATTGTACAGCCTAGCTACTTAACTTGAAAATTGACTTTCTTCTTCCTGTCATGGAATAACATCATAGGCATGATAAAGTAGCATGAGAAGTCTCTGGATTTTTGTTTTATTTTGTTAGTGAGTATATGTGTATGTGTGTTTCTATTTTAGTTAGCAAAAATATAAGGTCTTTTTTTCTAATTGAAACTTGACCTGTCTCCTTAAGCAGCTATTGCATTCGAGACACCCCCTCTTATGTGTACTTGATATCTACTGTGCTCCATGCGCTCTGTACCTTTTGGACACCTATAACTCCACAATGGTTGGTCAGGCATCTTTCCTCCTCCTTCTTTCTACTTCTCATCCCTCCCCTCTTCTAGTCACACACAGCTACCTAACACCCTGGAATAACTGTACCTCAAAAGGTCAAACCCTTATGAACAATTATAATTTCACTTATAACATTGCTCAAAAATTGCTTAGTCAAATTCATTAAAATAACAGCCATTCCCCAAATGATAAAAGATCAAAAGATATGAATAATGTTCAGATGAAATAATCAAAGCTATCCATAGCCATATGAAAAAAAATGTTCTAACTCACTCTTCATTAGAAAGATGCAAGTCAAAACAATTCTGGGGTACTACTTCAAACCTATTGGTTTGAATAATAGGACAACAAAGGAAAATGACAAATATTGTAGGGGGTATGGGCAAAATGAGACATTACTACACTGCTGGAGTTGTAAACTGATTCAACCATTTTGTAGTGCAATTTGGAACTATGTCCAAAGGGCTATAAAACCATGCATACTCTTTGACCTAGCAATAGCACTACTAGGTCTGTGTCCAAAAAGAGAAAAAGAAAAAATAGAAAGATCTTACATGTACAAAAATATTTATAGCAGCTCTTTTCTGTTGGCAAAGAATTAGAAATTGAGGGATTGTCCATCAATTAGGGAATGGCTGAACAAATTGTTGTATGTGATTATTATGGAACATTATTAGGGTATATGAGGAGTAGGATGCTCTTAGAAAAACCTGGAAAGACTTACATAAGCTAATGTGATGTGACATGTACTGTGTACAAAGTAACAGAAATATTTAAAGATGATCAGCTGTGAATGACTTGGCTATTCTCAACAATACAATGATCCAAAAGAACTCAAAAGGATTTATAACAAATAATTCTATCAATCCTCAGAGAAATAATTGATGGTGTCTGAATACAGATTAAAGCATAATTTTTACTTTATTTTTCTTGAGTTTTTGTGTATTTTATTTCATAACTTGACTAATATGACTAATATGGTAATGTTTTGCATTATTTCACATGCATAACTTATATTGAATTGCTTGTCTTCTAAATGGGTAAAGGGAGGAGGAAGGAAAGAAGAGAATTTGGAACATAAAGTTTTAAAAAGGGTGTTATAAATTGTTTTTACAAGTAATTGGGGGGAAATAAAATTGTAAATAAACAAAAATAAGCATATCATCCCCATTCCCCATTAACAAATACAAGCTGATCCCTTATACCTCCAAGGTCAAATATAAAATCATCTATTTGTCATTTAAAGCCCTTCATAAGATGGCCTCTTTCCACCTTTCCTGCCTTATTATACTTTAAAGCCCTCTATGATCTAGTGATAATGGCCTCCTTGATATTTCTTTAAAAAGACATCCCAGAGTGAAATGAGCAGAACCAGGAGAACATTGTACACAGCATCAACAATATTGTGTGTTGATCAATTGTGATAGACTTGACTCTTCTTAGTATACAATGGTCCAAGATAGTTCCAAAGGACTCATGATGGAAAATGTTCTCCAAATCTAGAAAAAAAGAACTGGAATCTAGATGCAGATTGAACCATACTATTTCTACTTTTTTTTTCTTTTTTGACGTTTTTCCTTTTTTCTCTGATTCTTTTATCACAGCATGACTAATAAAGAAATATGTTTAATGTGATTGTACTTCTGTAACCTATATCAGATTGCTTGCTGTCCAGGGGAGGGGAGAAAGAGGGAGAAAAATTTGAAATTATAAATCTTATAAAAACAAACATTGAAAACTATCTCTAGGGGCGGCTAGGTGGCACAGTGGATAGAGCACCAGCACTGGAGTTAGGAGTACCTGAGTTTAAATCCGGCCTCAGACACTTAACACTTACTAGCTGTGTGACCCTGGGCAAGTCACTTAACCCCAATTGCCTCACTAAAAAAAAGAAAAAAAAAAGAAAACTATCTCTACATGTAACTAGGAAGTAATAAAATTATTTTATGGTAAAAAGACAGTCCAGGTTACAGAATAGAAAAGATTAAAAGAGATAAACAGGGAAATACATTATAGTTAATAGAACTGTAGGTAATAATCTCATAATAAAATATAAATACTCAATACTGATCTATAGGAAGAAACAGAGAGTAAAATTATAATACTTGGGGACTTTAGATGATCTTTTTTCTGATCTAGAAAGCCTACAAAATAATTTTAAGAAGAAAACAATTTGTAGGGTTATAGGATCATAGATTTAGAGCTGGAAGGGTTGAAAATGAATTAATTTTTAAATGGTAGATATAGTAGATCTCTTTCATTTCTGAAAAAGAATAGAAATAAATAATAGTAGATCTCTTGCATTTTCTGAAAAAGTATAGAAATAGAATAATATATATACTGATCAACTGAGCATGGCAGTTATACAAAAAAAAAAAGACCATATATTGGGCTATGAAAAGTTCATGAACAAATTAACAAAACTGAGAAATATTTACCAGATTCTCTGAGGCTATAACACATGATACTTAATGTAGAGTCCTTGAATAAATAATTAAAATTAATAGAACACTTAGTATCTTAATAATAAAAATGTAGTTGAAGCAACAAATCATGGACAAATAGACAATTTCATTAGAATATGACAATAATGAGACTTTTTGGAACTCAACTAAATCAGGTCTTAGGGTAAAAATTATATCTCTAATCACTTTAAACTCCTCAAATGAAAGTTTAATAAATTAGGCATGGAAACAAAGGAAAATATTAAGAAACCAAGAAAGTGAAAATATTGAGTTTAACAACAAAATAGAATTCCAGAAAATCAAAAAGTAATTAGAAAAAATTCAAGACTAATTGGTTTGACACATATAACTAGAAGCTATTTTTGAAGGAAAAATACATATACCTCAACTACTAGGTAGCCTGAGAAAGAGAGAGAGACGAGAGAGAGATGAAGAGAGAGAGAGAGAGAGACAGAGAGAGAGAGACAGAGAGAGACAGAGAGAGACAGAGAGACAGAGAGAAAGTGAGAGAGAATTGTCAGGATGAAAATCAGAAAAGGAAAATTCATAACAGATGAGGAAGAAGTAACAAATATCATTAGATCGCCATTTTCATTAATTGCATGCCAACAAAAAAAGACAAATGAAATTGATAAATATTCCTAAAAATATAAATTTTCAGATTAACATAACAAGAAGAGAAAATTTAAATAATCTAAATCTCATGGAAATAAATTGAAGATGGTCTCAATAAATTTCTCAAAGAAAAATAAAACCAGATCAACTTTTAAAGGTAATTCTTTTACAGGAAACATTTATTTGAGGCAGCTAGTAGTGCAGTGGATAAAGCACCGGCCCTGGATTCAGGAGTACCTGAGTTCAAATCCGGCCTCAGATACTTGACTAGCTGTGTGACCCTGGGCAAGTCACTTAACTCCCATAATCCTGAAAAAAAAAAAAGAAAGAAAGAAAACATTTATTTCAATATGACATACTGAATAGTTGTGGTCTATAATTTCAGGTAGACTATCTAAAAATCTAATGAGTAATTGCCAATAAATTAGAAGCTTTAGCAAGAGTTTAAACTTTTAAGCATTTATTAAAGAGCATAAGAATTTGGTGAGGAGAGAGAAAGAGGCCAAGGTGCCTTCATCTATCTATCTAAGGGAGCCAGCATCTCAGCTCCACTCCACATGAGGTCCTGGTGAAAGAGAGCCTTGCCTCTTCTTCATCCCAGAAGCTTCCCATCAAACTGGAAATAGCCTATCAACACACACACACACACACACACACACACACACACACACACACACACACACACACACACACCTCCAAACTAAATGGCAGATAGCTTTGATCAACAATACCCACGAGCAAACGTCACTTCCTGATGCCAAGGAACTGACCTTCCAAGGCTTCTCCCCAAGCCAGAGATTTCCTACAGCATCTGCTCCAGCAGGGGTGTCACTCCAATTCTCACAATACACTGCTTGCAAAAATAGGAAAAGGAGGGATCTTACAAAATTCATTTTATAAGTATAAAGCTGCCTTGATTTCTAAACCAAAAATGTGCAGAGCAGTGAAAGAAAAGTATAGATCAATATTGCTAATAAATATTAATAAAAATTTAAAAATAAAATACAGCCAAAAGAATACATAATATATCTAAGAGATTGTTCACTATAACTGGCTTAGATTGATATTAGAAATGAAAGTGTGATTTAGTATTAGGAAACCTATAAATTATGCATAGACCAAATCAATAATAAAACCACTAAAATGACACAAATATATCACTAGTTGCATGTTTTGTTTTTTTTTTACAAAATGACACCACTAACTTCTGTTAAGAATACTAATAAGCAAAAGGCTAAATGGTCTTTCCTTACTATGGTTCATAGCATCCAACTAAAATTTAGAGTCATTTTTCTAGGTAATATAGATAAAATAGAGATGTTTCTAATAATCTAGGAGTAAAATAACACATGTTAATTATCACCACTATTATTGTTTTAATACTGTAAATCTTATCTTTGATTAGTTGGAGGAATAAGTATAAAGTGTGTGTATATATAAATATTCACATGTACATATATTGCATATATTTCAGCTGATATGATTATTTACTTAAAGAATTCTAGTCACAACTAATAATTGAAATAATTAATAATGTAACAAAATAGTAGAATATTAACTAAGCCCATAATATCATCTATATATTCAGAATACCAAAAAATTATCATTGAAAAATAGAAAGAGAAATTTCATTCAAAATAACTATGGACTGCATATAATTATTTGGGAGTTGATGTCAAGGTAAACTATAATTAAAACAACTATGTTCATATAATCTAATAAAAACAAACAAACATTTATGCAAAGACAGTTTTATATCATGGGAGCTATATTAATTACTAATGGGCAAAACATGGCAATACAAAAAAGTGAAAGTAATAACTAAATTACTTTTTCAAACCATACTAATCAAATTGGCAAAGCATTAATTTTAAAGAGTTCAAAAATAATCCTGAAATTCACTGAAGAAGATTTCAAGAAAAATAAGAGGAAAAAAAGTGGAATATAAGACCTCTGCAGGACTGTATCTCAATTATACTGTAAACATCAATCTTAAAAATAGATTTAGTACTGGTAAAAAGATAAAGAGATCTACTAGGAGATCATGTTTAGGTACTCAAAATACAAAAGCATATGCAAAGAGGGTTGCATATTTTTGAAAAGCCCAAAGACCTAAACTGTATAATGACGAAAATAACTTTTACAACTATGAGTATACAAATTCATGACCAAGCAAATGATAAAGTTAACAAAAGGTAAAATTGGCAATTTCAATTACATAAAATTAAAAGGTTTTGAAACAAAGTCGATGAAAATAAGATTAAAAAATGCTATATCACTCGTGAATTGAAACAAGTCTTTCTTTTACCTCATCGCTCATCAGATTACTAATGATGACAAAGAAGAACAATAACAAATGTTAGAGGGACTGTGGGAAAATAGTGACACTAACACACTAGTGGTTGAAATGTGAACTGGACTGACCCGTCTGGAAATCAATTTGGAACTATGTCTAAAAACAAAACTATCCTTACCCTTTAATCCAGCCATAATACTATTAAGAGTGTGTATAGAGGGAGCAGCTAGGTGGCACAGTGGATAGAGCACCAGCCCTGGAGTCAGGAGTACCTGAGTTCAAATCCGGCCTCAGACACTTAATACTTACTAGCTATGTGACCCTGGGCAAGTCACTTAACCCCAATTGCCTCACCCAAAAAAAAAAAAAAAGAGTGTGTATAGAGGACTACTAACTCTGATGTGAGGGCTTGCAGAGCTTATCCATTGTTGATTTCTACTTGTCACTTGGATCTCATTTGTGGATCCAAAAAGCTGTTGCTTGTTCAGCAGCCCAGTAAACACATCTAAGCAGATGGGATAAATCAGATCAAGGATAACTGACAGTCCTCAAAATTGTCAGTGAGTTGGCGGAGGTCAATTCCAAGCATGTGAATGGCAATGGGAGGAAAAAACCAATTTGTTCTAACCATGGAAGCAGCTGAAGCAGGTTCTGTGGAGCACTTAGGGTTTGGTCAGACACTGAAGACACCAAGGACATTCACTTAATCTCAGACCATTTCCGTTGTCTTGACCTTTTTCTTGTCACTAGACTTTGATGACTTTGGAGGAGAGAGAGAGGCTAACAACTTGAGCAACTCTGCCTCACTTAAATCTAATTCACATGCAAGTCAAGATATCATGCCATGATCTCAATGGTCCTCTTTGAAAAATGTTATCCTGAATAATAAATACAATTAAGTCTATGACTCCAAATCAATAGATGGTAAAGGGGCCCATATAGGCAGGAATATTTGTAGCAGCTTTTTTAATCATAATGAAGAAGTAGAAATTAAGCTGGGGTCTAGGAGTTGAGGAAGGGCTGAACAAGGTGAATATGAAAATAACTATATTATACAGTAAGATATAGGCAAAGGACAGTTTTAGAATCACAAGTACTGAATGAACTGATGCTTAATGAAGTGATGATAGCCAAAAAAGTATATTCATAATAACATACACAAGAAAGATTTTTTTAAAAAACCTTAAGAATTGCATTCGATTCAGTGAATAATCAAGATTGTAGAGGACCTGTGTTTAAACATGATAACACATCCTGGCAGAAAGTGATAGATTCAAGATTCAAAAAATGAGTAATACAATTTTGCACACAATGTAGGAAATTATTTTCCTTGAATAGATCGAGAGCAAGAGCGAGAGCTAGAGAGCGAGAGTGAGAGTGAGAGTGAGAGAGATTTTTTTTTTAATTCCCCTGATAGTTTGGCAGTAAGTGGGAGGTAGAGAGACATAGTAACACAGGTACCTATACCAGCAAAATAAAGAATAGGATCATTGAAATGTTTGTATGTAGGATAGAGATTTGTGTCTTCACACAAAGATTGCATTCAGAAGCAACCAAAATACTTGAGACTTTTCTCTAACAAAAAGAGTATAAATTTGCACCCTTTTTAGATGATACCCCCTTAGCAATTTTCTTCCTTTTGATACATATTGCCTTTGAAATTTTGCTTCTTTATATTTGTTTTGTTGTTTGTTGTTGTTGTTGTTGTAGATACATATCACAGATTTGTGGCACCATATAGAAAATACCATCTGATTTTTTAAATTAAATTTTCCATTCCTCACTGACATTTATTATCACATTTGGTTTCTTAGCTACTGCCATGCTCCTATACTGTTTTATAAGCTAATTCTAAATAGATAATATTTTTAAATGGAGAATTCAATTAAATTCCTAAATTCTCCATACAAAATAAATACTAAAATTCTTATACTCCACATCAATATTAGCCTATTTCCTCCTCAAAGATATTTAGGTAGTATTGCAATTATAGAGTGTGGAATATTACTTTGATCGATTCAACTTTCCCATTTCCCTAGATCATCTCACTTATCCTCTCATATCAGCACAATTTAGCAAGGCTCTGTTCACATATCAAAATAGAAAGAACCATGAAAATTAACTTTTTTTTTAATAAAGTATTTTATTTTTTTCCCATTACATGTAAAGACAGTTCTCAACTTTTGTTTATACAAGCTTTCCAATTATGTGCTTCCTTTTCCAAGCTGCTGATTCTTTTTTCATAGTTTTCTTGTTTTGCTTTCATTTCTCTCCCCATTTTTTCTTCTACCTCTCTCAATTGATTTTTTAAATCCTTTTTGAGCTCTTCCAGGAAGGTTTTTCTTCTTGAGACCAATTCACCTTCCCTCATGAGGCTTCACATGTAGGCAATCTGAGGGTATTGTCCTCATCTGAGTTTGTGTTTGCTTCTTCCCTATTGATACAGAAGCTCTCAATGGAGAGGGCTCTTTTTTGCTTCTTACTCATTATTGCAGCTTATTTATTTATTTTTTTAAAGTTGAGGTCTGCTCTGGGGGCACCTGTTTTGGAATTCTTGTGCAGGAGTATAGGTGCTGTGTCACTGGCTGTTTACACTGAGGACTTTAAGTGTGTGCAGTCCCTGCCCCCTGCACTTCCTGTCCGAGCACGCTAGGATCAGTGGGCCTAGTTCGTGGCCCTCCACCTGACAACTTGCCATCTCGTCTGGTGCAGGTAGGTTTTTCCACTGTCCTGCTTGGTCACCAGATTTTTGAACCAGAATCCCTGGGCCTCAGTTGTTTGGCTGTGGCCCGCAGCTTCCTGCTGACTTGTCTCAACCCCCTCAACACTGGGCTGCTGCCCTGCACTGTGCCTCCCTTTTGCCCGAGTCAGACTGACCTTTTCCTGAAGTCTTCTAAATTATCTCTGGTTGGAAGACTGTGTCTCTCTGTCTCTTTGCAGGTTCTGTAGTTTCAGAATCCATCCAGAGGCTTGATTTAATGTTCTTTTGGAGGGAACAGAAGGAGAGCTTAGGCAGCTTGCTGATTCCTCTCCGCCATCTTGGCTCCACCCCCCACTACTGAAAATTAACTTTGTTCTTCATCATCTCATTTGATTTTTCTCTGCCATACAACAAATCCCTAACTCTACTTATATTCTTATAATCTTTAGAAATCTTTAGTGAAGTACATCTACTAAAAAGAATAACTGTCATTAAAATAATGATCTAATGCTTGCTAAGGGCTAAATTTATGTACATTTACTCATATGAAACAATAACTTTTTGAGGGGGATATTAAAAGCATTATGATTATTATTTTTCAGATAAGGAAAGGAGGACTTAAAAACGTGTCATAGTAACACAGCTAATAAATATCAGAAGCAAAATCTGAATGAGGAGATCTGCTGAATCTAAGTTCAATATTATTTCTACTTTACCATACTACCTGTATATTTTATTAGAGAATATGTTAGTAAGATATGTTCACATCTTACTAATGAATTCTATAGAGAGACAGAGAAAGATAAAGAAATAGGTGTTAGAACTGAAGATATCTGTGTGTGTGTGTGTGTGTGTGTGTGTGTGTGTGTGTGTTCACATTTGCGTATAGCAGCTAGGTGTCATCTTGGAAAGAGTTCCAGACCTGGAGTCAGGAAGACTCAACTTCCTGAGTTCAAACCTGGCCTCAGAACCTTACTTGCTGTGTGACCACGGGCAAATCATTTTGTTGTGTTTGCATTAGTACCACAGCTATAAAATAACCTGGAGAAGGAAATGGCAAACCACTCCAGTATCTATGCCAAGAAAATCCCAAATGGGTCACAAAGAGTTGAACATGACTGAACAAATTAACAACATATATGAATATACACACACATACATATATATACATATGTATTTGTGTATATGTATACATGTATGTATATTTGTATATGCACAGACAGATCAAGGACAGATGAAGTCAAGGATAAATCCAGTAAGTTGGAAGAGGGCAGACTCTTCAGTTGCATGACTCATACCTAAAGGGTATCATGGCACTTTTAAAGTATACTAAGAATATAAATATATAGAAATGTACAAATTTTTAAAAACTGATATGGGAGGAAATCTATAACAATTTGCTAACATAGTACATGTTGTTCCCAATTAGAATGTGCTCCATGTACAAATGTTCTAGTTTTTTAAATGCATGTGTGCATATGATGTATATTTATATGTAGATACACATGTGTGTGCATGTATACATACATATAAACACATACGTACACATACACATAAATGAATATACACTCGCACATACATCCATATATGTGGACATGGATATGGATATGGATATGGATATGGATGTGGATATGGATATGGATATGGATGTGGATGTGGTTGTGGATATGGATATGGTTATGGATATGGACATGGGCATGGATATGGGTATGGACATGGGCATGGATATGGATATGGATATGGATATAATTTTTTGCTGTTTGTCTCCCAACTCACTTTTATATTTGTCACATCTTCACCTTCCTTGGTTGTAGTGGTTCCCTGGGGCCATTCATTTAGGGAATAGTTTGCTTCTAGATCCCTTTCCTGGAGCATAATAAATAATATTGAGATGATAAGTTATACTGAGTATAAGTAAAATATTATACGGTGAGTTGTTTTTTTCTCTAAATTGTATCCTTTACAACTATATATTTCTGTTCACTTACACAAATTTCAATGTTTTCCAGTGCTTACATCAATTCATTTAGCATTTTACTACACATAATAACCTAAAATCAACTGCATACTTCATGATTTCACTATGAACCAGCCTTCTAGATAATTTCCAAAATATAAAATCAAATAAGGACCTGCCTTTAATTCTTCTCCTTCCATGGAAGTGCTTATTATCATACCCACTGTTTCTTGTCCAAACCAGCTCTCCATTGAGTATAAAAGATTATTAAATCCCATAATAATTCAATTTATGTAATAGCCTTGGTCTTAGACTGATAGAAATAATTTGGAAAAACTGGATAAATAATGGAGAATCAGCATGACATAGTCAAAAGAGAACTGATAACTGTCACCCAGGCCATGTAGACACTGCATGGTTTGTCCATATGTCCTAGACAACAGTCTTAAGATAAGAATGTGCTTATATGTATTATTAAATGCAGTTCCTCATGGCGTCTTGCTATGCTAATGAAATCACATCTCTAGTCAAAAGCTAAATAAAGAAATTATACCTACTGATCTCCCCTTTGTCCACACATTTATTTACCTCTGTAATAGCTACATACTACAGAGAGTCTGTTTGCATGGTTAAAATAGAGGTTTGGCCCTAGAGTAAGAAAGAACTGGTTTCAAGGAGTGCCTCTGAATCATATTGTTTATGTGTCCTCTGACCATGGACAAGTCAATTAAAATAGTACCATGCCCATGAAATTCTTTACAATTTAACATTAGATCCAAATGGCCAATATAAAGCAGTCAGAGTTTCAACAAGATTTTCCTACATAAATAAGAGAAATGTGAGGGGAGATGGGGAAAGAAGAGGAAAGATATATATAGAGAAAGGCCTGTACACACACTTATATACCTATGTATATGGGTATGCATACATACTATAAATGTCTATCTGTCTGTCTGTCTGTCTGCATAGAGATACAGTCAAGAAACAAGAATTTATTAAAAACCAACTACATAACAGGCACTATTCAGTGCACTAAGTACACAAAGATGAAAATGCTACATCCATTCCTTCAAGGAAAATGTATTTAATTGAGATACATACACATATGCATGCTTATATATGTATATTTGTGTATATATACATTATAATCATATGTGTGCATATATAGGTACATATTCATGTATCCCATTAGTTAGATATGACTTACCATTACCAAAGTACATAATTATGCCATATGTCCTGAAATCTTTCATGATCTTACAAAATCTCCCAGTTTCTCTGCTTCTCTCCTTTGAAGACATTTTAAACTCAAATGTTTACAGATCCTGGGAGGGATATTATATATCAATTATTCAAAACCCTTCATTTTATTGATAAGGAATCCGAAGTCCAAAGAAATTAGGTTACTTGCATAGGGCCACACAGCTAAGTAGTCATTAAAACAAGGCTTCAGATCTAGGTATCCTGACATAGCTGCCAGAGATCTTTCCTTTCCCCTGCAGCCAACTAAGAGATATGCATGTCTCCTTTAAAAGAATACACAATTCTTTGAAAACAAAGTCAGCTGGAAAAATAGCTTGCTTCTCCTTTTATGGTGGTGGTGGGGAGTTGTGTGTGTGTTAAAATCCCTTGACATAAAAAATGTCTTATTGTGTCTGAGCGATTTTTAAAAAAAAAATAGTTATGCAAATTTATACCTGGAGCAGGTTTGATTCATTAAGAAATTGCCAGTATTTCATTTCCTATAGCACTAAGGGAGGCAAGTGTTGGAACACCAGGTAGATATCAGATCCTAGCAAATTGTCAATTAGAAGGATTTAACACCTGCTTTTCAGATGCAGCCTGCAGAGTATTTCCCTAGATGCCAAAAGGTGCTAGAATTTGGATCTCTACATGCAGGACAGAAACAAGATAATGATACTGGGAGCAGCAGAATAACAATTTGAGGGTGACTATCCACCTTTATCTCCATTGTCAGTGACTACATACTATTTCCTGGCAATTATTTTATAGCGAGGTATATACTTGAGAAAGAAATTTGCAATTGCCATTAATTAATTTCTCTACATTTATAAAGTATAGCTTTTAAAAATAATATCATAGGATTTTACAGCTGGTAGAAACCATCTAGTCCAAACATTTTCTTTTGCAAATTAAGAAAGTGAGATCGAGGTAAATTAAGTAAATCCTAAATTCACAGAGTATCAAAGCAAAAATACTTATTTCTGAAAAAGTCTCAATAGTGTACCTTATGCACTTAGAGACAGCATAGTTTAGTGGATATAGTTCTTAGTTGAGAGGGATAGCGTGTACCACGAAAAAATTAAAATAAACAGTCTTTTGAATGAGTTAGTAACAATTATTAAGTACCTACTATGTGTCAAGTACTGTAGTAAGAAGAGCAGGCCCTGTCCTCTAGGACCTTTCATTCTAAATGCGGAAGTGAGCACAATGAGCAAAAGCCAACAGATATTGTCAGGGATGGGTTGTTTTTGTTTGAAAAGTCACAGGGACTTTGCTACCATAAAAGGGATGGAGAGATAAATCATTCCATTCTTCCCAGACTCAATTATAGTGTTGAAATAATTACAAGAGTGTGAGGAAAATTTGGGCCGGTGCCATGGCCAAGAGAAATATTTGTCAAGCGGCTCAGGTTAGTTAGTGAGTTCTCAACTATTAAATCACCAAAGCACCAGGGCAGAAGCTTGAGGTCTGAAGATATTTAAGAACACCCACATGAAACCCTCAATTTAACTAATAAGAGAACTGAGACTCAAAGAGATGAAGTGGCTTTTTCAAAATCACACTTTTAAGAAAGGGCAAACCAAAACAAAGCCAGATCTCTTGATTCCTTGTGCCCCTATTCCTCTTTGCACCTAACCATGAGGCCTCTTGATTCCTCATCCCGATTCTGCTATTCAGTCTTATAAGATCCATGGTATAGTGGACATGGTGTTGGACAGAAAAGTCAGAAAGATCTGATTTCAAATTCTGCTGCTTTTATTTGCTAACTATATAATCAAAGAGGAGTTACTTCATCTCTGTAATTTTCAGTCTTCTCATTTATAAAACAGCGATAATACTATCAATATAAAAGGCTTTACAAGGTGGTTGTGACATTCAATTAATATGATAATATCAAGGGATTGATAAAAAGAATTTAAGTGAGATATATCTCCATCTTTCCATTATATCTATCTCTCCATAGTTATATAAATACACACACACACACACACACATATATATATACATCTGTATATCTATAGACATATAAATATGCAGATATAGATATAAGGATATCTATAGATATATCTTTCTTTCTATCTAGAGATCTAGATAGAGTATCCCAATAACTTCAATGCACTAAGACTTTTGAAACTCCCAGCATACACATTTATCTAGATAGTTCTCACATCCTCAGATTGAGTGTCTTTTGTAAATTATGTCATTTGAACAATTTAATTTATTAATATCTACTTTGTGTCAAGTATGGTCTGATTCTATCCATACAACAATCCTGGGAGGTAGATGCTATTATTATTATATCCATTTTACAGTTGAGGAAACTGAAGCTCTTAGAGAATAAATGACTTGCTCAGGGTCACACAGAAAGAAAGTAGCCAGGGTGAGATTTGAAATTAGATTTTTCTCTACAAATAGTTGCCACATAATGAATTGAAACATGGACAAAATCCCAGCTTTGCTGCTTCCTAGATGTGTGATCTTGAATAAGTTACTTCATATCTCTGGGTCTTGGTTTTATTAGTAAAATTAGGGAATTGGCCTAACTGGTCCTATATTTGAATATGTAAATAGATGTTATAAGTCAGAATGAGATGCAACAAAGAATTCCCTCTTTCTTTTCACATGTCTTGAAATTGATTTTTTGGCCTTATCTGTGATTTCATCTTTGAAGAAAGGCTTCCTCTACCTTATACAGAAAATCCCTGTACCAATATAGATCAGCATCTACTCTGAAACTTAACATTTTTGAGAGTTGACTAAAACATATACATGCTATGTCATGTTATTAGAAATTAGCAGTATATTTACAAATGTTGCATAATTTAATAGTATAATCCTCTGTATATTTTAAGAATAAAAATATAACTATAAGTCTGTACTATTAGCTTTCCCCAAGATACCTCAAAGAAGTTCAACTCAGAATCTAAGGACTTTAGGAAGACAAGGAAGGACTGCCCACATATTTCTTTTCACCAAGTGATTGGTTTGAGACAGAGAGAATATTGAATTCAGGTGCAATTGGAGAGTCCAAGCTAACATTAATTTTAAATCACATTGAAATTGTCTAATTCATTCCTTGTAAGCAAAACAAAAATATTCTTAAGTGATAATTTCACAGCCCAAAGTTTCTGAACACAATTTTGGAATATTTTATTATTTTTCCACCCTCATCCTCAGTGGTTCAGAGAGAAGACTGGCACAAAAAGTCTTCATTTGCTTCTCTATTACTACAATCACAGGTGTTAGAGACTTATTTAGTTTTATCACTAATGTCACTCATTCAGCCAGGCAGAAACTCCTAATTAATTTCACCCTATGGCATAAAGCTAAAAGTCACATTTCCTTCTTCTTCCTTCAATCTTCCTTTGTCTTAATCCAAAAGGCACTTTCTGAGTGGTGTAGAGATAACCAAGGGGTTAAGCTTTCTTTCAAGAAGGTCATGGAATCACAGATTTAGAGCTAGAAGGAATCTTAGGCATCTCTATTCCAAACCCTTCATTTTACAAATGAAAGAACATAAAAGCATTGAAAAAGTAAAAAATTCAGATATATAAATATAGATATACACATATGTATACATGTCTGTATATACACACAAACATACATGCATGTACATACACACATGTGATAAAAACATTTCTTAGATGCCTTTATGTGCCAGGAACTATGCTGTACTTTACAAGTATTATGTCATTTGAACTATTATGAATATATGTAAATCGCTTGAGTTATAAAGAACATTAGAGATCATTTATTGCAATCTGTACTTATAAAGGAATCTTCTCTTACAGCAGCCCTGAAAAATTACCTGGTCTCCAGTTGAAGGCTTCCAATGATAGGGACCTTATTATATATTGAATCAGTCCATTCCACTTCAGGATGTCTGATTTCCAATTCAACTGAATCCAATTAAGAAATCCTTTATTAAGCATTTATTACATGAAAGACACTGCCTTGTAGTTTCTTTTATTTGCTCATTTCAAGCTTAAATCTACATTGGCAGAAGTCTCACTGTGCCATTCCCCCAGGTCCCCTTTGTTCCTATTATGAACAATCTATTCAGCGGTTGTTTGGCATATGTTATTTTGCTTTGCTTTCCAGAGATGTCTAGCAACCCCCTTCCCCAAACTTTTCCTTTTTACCTATCCAAAGCCTATCTATCCTTAAAGATTAAATTCAAGTCATTCCTCAATAAATTTTTCCCTCAAGAAGTGTAATGATTTGGTGCATTTGGGGGCGGGTGGCAGGAAGCAAATGAAACCAAAACTGAACTAGGACCCAAGAGGTCTAGATTTGAATCTATTCTTTGCTATCAACTGGACATATTACATTCAGTAAATTGTTTCAGCTTTTTGAGTCTCAGTTGCCTCATGTGTAAAGTCAGGTGTAAGCTATTCTTCATAGAACAAATATTCTTCACACACACCCCAAGGTTTGTCATGCATATTAAATAAAAGGATGCATGTGTGCCACCTTAGAGACAAAATAAAATTCGTAAAATAAATGCAACATGCTTTTAAAAAAAATAATTCAAGTCTCTTCTCTATTTCCCTAAAGAGGATATCTTACTTTCCTTCCTCTGACTTCCTCTAGCACATATTGTCTATACCAGAGACATCAAAGTCACCTACATAGTGTGACCAGAACTGAAGTAAAATGTGATTGGGATGTATTTAGTAAAATGAATTAAAATATAGTATAGATAATGTTGATTTATTTTTCTAAGTCAATTTGCAGCCCTCAATGATAGATTTCTACTTGAGTTTGATACCACAGGTATATACCACTGGTTTGTCATTAAGCATGCACTTCTTACTATTGATAATCCTTTCATGATAGCAGGGGTTCTCTCAGCAATCTTGTGAGATAGTTACTATAGGCACAATTAATTCCATTTTGCATAAGAGAAAGGTAAATTACAGAGAAATTAAATGTTACCCATGGTCATGCAACTGATACATAGATAAACATTGGAGACAAAATTTGAACTCTGCTTTTTTTCTAATACTAGGTCTAAAAATCATCATTTCCATTGTAACATGTTTCTTTCTCTATTTCCCTAATAAGTCTATAAGTTCCTTGAGGGAAGGGAATGCATCATGCATTTCTTTTTATCCCCCATAACACCAAATACAGAGATAGACACATAGAAAGTAACAAGCATTGACTGATGACAATAAAGACCATTCTACAAAGTCAGGTCATGTAGAGGCAGAAGTTGAGATACCTGGTTGCTAATTCTGCCATTTATGTGTGAACCTCAACAAGTTACATCCTCTCTCTGTTATTTTCCTACATGGAGAATGGAGATACTATTAGCTGTAAAACCTTTTGCACGGCATTGCTATTATTGTCTTTTAAAGTTATTTGTAAACTTTAAGATAATGAATGTTGGCTATTTTGATGCTATGATGATGACCAGTGATCAAATTCCTTTTACTTGCTTATTTTTTCTACCTTTAGGTATTTTTTTTCTACTTGTGCCTTTTCTCAATAAACCCAAAATGAATAGATGACCTTAGCTATCCCAATTCTACCCATTATTTCAGGGTACATCTGCTATAATTGAAATGCTTTCCATTGCTCTGCTTTCAAAACTAAAGTACTATAAATTTCATAATCTTCCTTATTAGTATGCAACCTTCTACCATATAAAACTCTAATCATTCCCATTGACGTTTCCCCAGGACTATTCTTATTTCTTCTACCCATCACATTGCTTGCATCTTTCTCCTACTATTATCAAGTTTCCTGAAATATTCCCCTCTCACTTTATTAGAGAAAGGAAAAAAAAGCACAACTCTGCCTCCCCTGGGCAGCCCCATTGTCACCCATCTTAAATCAGAGGAAAGGCACAAGCAAAGCACAAATTATTGAAAAGAAATGTCCTTAACAGTAATCATTTCTCAAAGTGCCTATGACTCCAATCTACAAAGGCAACATTCTTTGATTACTATCATCAAAAGCCCATTACTCTAAAGAGGACGGTACACACTCAGAATGATGCTATTAAGGTATTTTTTTGCGACTGGAGTTGCTAAATAGTGACTACTTTACACTCACCAGTCATGCAGTGTGCATTGAAATATTTAAAATATGAGGCAATCAGGCACTGAAACTAATATTTACTCTCTGAATCACTTAGCTATATTTTATCATCTCCTCTGGTTTTCTGGATTTTCATCAACAGGCCATATATCATGAAATCCTCGAGCTCTGGGAAGGTCATAACAACACCTTCTACTGGCTTCCATGCTGATGACATTAAAATCTGAAGACATATCCATTTTGAGAGACAGGCCTTTCTGTATTAAATGAAGACAGAATGTAGGCACATCCCATGGAAAATCAGATCATTTTTTTTTGTTCTCTCCTTTTAAATCAAACAGATCTTGTGTTTTCACTACATATTTTTACCTCCACTCTTTCTCTTACTCATTTCCCCTCCCTACTCTACCCCTTGGTATTCATATATTAATCAGAGGAAGGGAAGTGATTTTCTCTTGCATTCCTGTAATATTTAAATATAAATATTCATTTATAAAGACTTTGGGGTTGTAGTTCAAAATGGGTGAATCATTGAAGCAAGAGAAACCCCACTGACAACATGTTAAATAGACCAGGTTTATTTGAAACTGATATACAATCTTTTTTTCTGTGAACTACCTCAAAAAATCAAATTATAGGTTAAAAATCTCCTAGTATTATTGTCTTTTCTTCTTTTCCTCTTTTCTTTCATTTTATCTTGTTTTTCACTTTTTTCTTTTCCTTTCTTTTCCCATTTTCCTTTTAGTCTTTTCTTCCTTTTTTTGAGGGGATTGGGGGGTTAGAAATAGGCTATATCGAATACAGAGGAGAACAAAGTAAATAATAGTTATCAAGTGGGTTTAACTGCAAAGTTAATCTCAGATAAGTGTATTTTTGAAATGAACATCTGTTCAAAGACCTCATTTATCCTGGTTCTCTAATCTATATATAATTGTCCTCTCTCATTTTATTTTAGGTTAGACAAAATGGTGGGGAGTATAAATCAGTCTATTTCAGTTTTTATAGTTGCAGTTTTGTTAATTAGATCTTTCCAGGGGAAAGGCAAAAGTTGTCTGGTCCAGAGAAGTAGACCCTCAAAGAGGAAGTGGGCAAAAATATTTAGATTTGATTTCCAGGAAATTTTGTTCCAGGATTAAAAATAGCATAAATAGCTGCATTATTTCCTAACTAAAAAAAAAATACTCCAAACGCAAAATGTAAATCATTTCAAGGGGAAATCAGCTTCATTGTTTTTACTTCTAAGTAGAATTAAAATAATTTTAATTTAAAAGAATTAAATGTTATTTGATATAGTGCCATAGAGGATGTACTCAACATGTATAGATTTTTAATAAATAAGAATGCCTTGTAACATGTTAAAAATATCCTGTCTTAATGGAAAGTTCATAATATGGATATTAAAGTCTTGGGTATGTATCCTGGCTCAAACTTATCAGCTCTGTCTACATGGGTAAATCATTTTTCTACTTAAAATTTCAACTTTCTCATCCATAAAATAGGGTAATAAAACTTCACTTAAATGTGAGAAAACCTAATAGTGCTAAACAATTGTCAATTATTATCACCAATCAAAGGTTCATATAAAAAGCTACCTTATTATAGAAAACAATCAGTGGTATATTGAAATATGTTTAGCAACCAGCTCCAGGGTAGGGGTCAGTGGAAGTGGTTGTTCACAATACACTTTTAAGTTTAGTGTGTATTATCTGTTGTTTCTTTTAATCCAGTCAACAAAAAAATAAATCAAGCCCCAATTTATAATTTTTGCTGAAGTGTAGATTCCCATGCTAAAAGTTTAACAATTGGTTCTCTTGAGCCATTTTAAATTAGTTCCCTGACACCCCTTCTCTTTATCATCCTGACTGCCCTCTTCTGAACAATCTCCAGTTTATAAATGACCTTCCTAAAAGGAGATGTTCAAACTGAATACGATAATTGAGATACAGTTTTATCAGGACAATGTACAGGAATATGATCACCACCTTATTCTAAATCCCCTTCCTCTCTAAGCAAACTAAGATTAATTGGCTGCTATAGTATACTATTTAGTCCTAAGGAGCCTGTAGTCCACTTAAGGAACCCAGATCTTTTTCAGACAAATTGTTTTCTCTCCATACCACCCCTATCTTATTGTCAAGTTGACTTTAGAACCCAAGTATAAGGATTTCTATTTATGCGTGGTATTACCATTAATATACTAGATCTCCCACAAGTTTTAATTAAGTTTTAAGCTATAATAGCTTAAACTTTTGAATACTGTGAACATTAATTGAGAAAATATGTGATTACTAAAACCTGTTAGTAATTCAATCCTGCTTTTAAATGATTTTTATTTTGTTAATTACGATAGTATCTATTTAGGGGAAAAGAGTATTGCATGTGTATGTGGGGGGGCACATTATGTCTACACTAAGAATTCATTATGGTAAGTCAAATTTTGTTTCACTTGATTTTGTTGCCTTGAAATAAAGAGAAAATTATCATTTTGGCGGTATATATTGATTCATAGACTCCTTATAATTACACTGGAACCCACCAGGGGTCCTTGTGCTACACCTTTACAGTCACTAGCATGTTATGTGGTCTCAGCCCACAAGGAGCTATTTGGTTTAAGTACCAAGATTTTCTTTATAGATGAAACTATGGTTAAACAACTATTCTAAAAGTCAAATATTGGCATATAGGAGCAAAGAATGTAAGGGTATTATGGCTCCTTTAAAACAGTTTCAGCACTTAACATAGCTCTTGGCACAATGTAGGTGCTTTATAAATGTTCATTGATTGATTGATTTAATAACTCTAAGATTACCATAACTTCTGAACATAATATTCTAAAAATAATTAGGGGCCAAACCACCAAAACTGACTCTATTGAAGTGACTCCAACAAATAGGGATTACCTTAAAGATATAGTAATAATAATGATTACAATAATTATTATAATAACTCACATTTGTCTATTTTTAAGGTTTGAAAATCCCTCAGGAAAAATAACTATATTTGATTCTCAAAATTATCACTGGAGTTTATTCACCACAGGCATATTATCCCCATTTGAAAGATAAGGAAATTGAATTTTAGAGTGTTAACCTGACCTGGCAAGTGGGCCTAGCCCATGGGCTGTGTCAGGCTTCTGACACATTTTTCTAATTGCCTTTGTCATTTGAATTGCATCTACATGAACAGTTTTAAAAAAACAACCTTCATGTTTCTGATTCTCTTAATTCACTAAAATTGCTCTTCTGTGAGAGTCTTTGAAGATCTCACAGCCCACAATGCCTGTACAATCTGTGAGCCAGGAGTTTGTATTTGACCTAGAATGCACACAAAGACTATCTCCAAGGGTTCAAGTTAAACTTGAAAATTAGGTTCTTGGATATTTGAATGACATCTGAGCCAAAATCAATGCTCTATTTCATCTCTTGATTTATGTTTTTGTTCAGCTCATTTCATTAAACATCACTGAAAACCCTCAACAGCTCTAAAGGAGACCAAATGTTTGAATAGGAAAGATCATTTAAAAGTTATCCATTGTAGTGAAATCATGAAATAATTATTCAGGAAAAAAATGCTACTACCCAGAGTGAGCACTTAACATACATATTCAATTGACAATTTTGGGTGTGTGAGTTCTTAGAAGTGAAAAGAAATGGTGAATGATGACTGGGGACTGGGGGGAGAGAAAGAAATTCTACTAGACTTCATCACAAAGGGTCCCTTTCAAACACAACTCAGTCTTTTTCTTCCCTGTATCAAGTAGAGTGATTGAAATCAAAGACAGATTTGTAAGAAGTGCTTCATTTACTTGGTGGTTTCTATGGCTTTTAGGAATACAAACTCATAGAAATGCTTATATCTTTCAGCTGAATGCGTTTTTTCCTTAAAGTTTTAATGGGTCATAAAGTTCTCTCCTCTGCAACAATCTGTGACTTCTGGGGTCAAGAGGTTGAAATCCAAGGAATACTTTTCTTCAAAGTCAAGGCTCTGAATCACAGCTAATTAGAAATGGGTGTCTAATTAGAAGTTAATCTAACCATACATTGTGAGAATGGCTATAGGGCATTTATATAGTTGCAAATTGGATATCTGTATCAAAAGAAAGGAATAAGAATTTATTAAATGCCGATTGTGTGTAGAGAAGAGGGAACTAGATGGCATACTGAATAGAGTTCTGGACTGGAATCAGGAAGACTGAACTTCCTCACTTCAAATCTGGTGTCAGACACTAGCTCTGTGACCTTAGGCAAGTCACTATGTGCCAGGCAATAACAAATATTATCTCATTTGATCCTAACAAAAATCATGGAAGGCAGATGATATCCCCATTTTACAGATGAGGGAACTAAGGCAAAGAGAGGTTAAGTGGCTTGCCGGGGATAACAAAACAAATAAATTTGTCTTGGTTTGAACTCAATGAAAGAGGTTTTGATAAATGCATAATAGGATTATTATGATTCCACAAAATGTTTTAATGAAGATAGATAAGGTGACCAAGCTACCCAACAAAAGGACTTCTGTCCCCAATTTTCCTTATTGAAACAGTGCCATCTAAAAACTATTTTACAATGAATAATGACAGGGAACTTCATTTTCTTAAAATTAAAATGTAAACTTTATTAACAAAATTCACAAAATTTAATAAGTTAAACCATTTTTAATAAACTTCCAACTGATGTTTCTTTGTAAATTTATAGAATTTATTCTTTTTAAGTTATTAAAGCTTAAAATAACACTAACACTTTCAGTGAATACTGTATTTAAAAAACAATCTTCACAGCAGAAGTTCAAAGTTTCATATGGAATTATCTTTTCTTTTTGTTTAGGGCTTTTTTTTTGTATTTTGAAAAATGTTCATGATTGTTAAATTCCTAATAAAAAATCTTCTTTTCCAGAAAAATTAGTCTAATCATTATCTCTCAAATAGATATTTCCATTTTATGCCATTTCATGATATTATTATTATTATTATTATTATTATTATTATTATTATTATTATTATTATTATTATTATTATTATTATTGGGGTTAGATTTGAATTCAGGTCCTCCTGAATATAGGGCCAGTGCTTTCTCCACTGTGTCACCTAGCTGCCCCCATTCCATTATTTTAACTGAAATGATGCCCCAAACCTCACTTCTCTTATTTAGTCTTATCCTTCATAGTGTATACTACCTCCTGTTTAAGTCTTCCTGGGCAATTCTAGTTCATCGTGATGTCTTTCTTCTGGGCTCCTATAGCACATATTCTTTGGACCATTTTTTTTAAAGTTCCTATTTTGATACCTATATATTTCTACAAATTCATGACTCTGTGATCTGATCTCAGCAATATTGCAATTCATATTTCAAGCTAATCTTGACTTCTAAAACTAGTTGATTCTTACTCAGTGAGCTGAAGATCTCCTACAAGGTCTTTTAACATTTCATAATTACATGTTTAGACATTGAATTATTCATGGTCCTGCCTTCAGGCTTAACCTTTATACCCATCATCAAAGGTATGTGGTGGTGGTGTGGGGGAGCAGTCTTTAGAAACTCTTTTATTCTATTTATTTTCTAGAGATATTGAAGTAAAGAAAATGAGTTAGCTTATCTGAAATCATTCAAATTCTCATAGTTCACCATAGTTCACTTCACCAAGAAGTTAGGAAGGAGTTGCATGGGACATTTGGCTTAACTACCTTTTGATTTTATATTAGAGAATTGATTCTATACTGTAAAATCAAAAGGCAGGTAAGGTTTCTTTGGGCAATAGAGAGAATAGGAGCATACTATATATAGATCCAGAATCCCAATCACCATTGTCAACCACTGTTTAAGACAAGCAGATAAACCAAAGAGCCCCAGGCCTCACAGTGACTTGTAGACTTGCTTCTAGTCCAGCCCTTCAGCCATCATCCATGGGAGCAACCACTGTGAAAATGGGATCTTGCCATTGTCTTTGCAGATGCTTTGGCCCCTACTTAGTGGTCACAGTTACTGACCACCTAGAGAGAAAAAAAAAAGCTCTCACCATTAAATACTTGGCAATATCAAGGGAGAGCTAGGTGGCAAAGAGGATAGAGTGCAGGTGTGAGTCTGGAAGACAAATTCAAATTCAGCCTTAAGACACTTATTAGCTGTTTGAGCCTGGGCAAGTCACTTAAACTATTTGCTTCAGTTCCTCATCTGTAAAATGAACTGAAGGAAATGGCAAATCACTTCATTATGTTTGCCAAGAAAACCCTAAATGGGGTCATAAAGATTTGGACATAAATGAACACCAACATCACACAATCCATCATTAATTATGGACATTTTTTTAGAAAAGGAAATTCCATTAATGAGTTGGCATTACCATGTGTTTTGCATTTTGCCTGTGATGGCCCGTTTGACTTGCAGCTGAAATCTGTTGTTTTCTCCCCTATTAGAAGGTAAACTAATTGAAAGAAGGCACTAGGTTGTTTTCATTTGCTTGTTCTGTATCCCTAGCACTTAGGTTAGTTCTTCGGGTGAGTAAGTATTTAATCCATTCTTTTCCACTGATTCACTGTCCATTATTTTTACATAACTGAGAAATAAGATAACGGGTGAATTAGATTTTAACTCTCAGTTCTTCCTTATCATACAAGCAGAAAAAAACAACACTATTATGATGAGCAAGACAAACTCTGGCTTTTCAGTGATTTTTACTGCAGGAATATTAGATAAGAGGGAATCAGGATTTAGATCAGGAAGAGTTTATTTGAAAAAGAAGAACAATTTCAAACATATCTGAACCCATCAAGAAAGAACACTCAACTCTGTCTTCCCCAGAAAAAAAAAAAACTGCTTGCTTTTTCAGTCTGCAATACAGAATAAATGCTATAGCCTCAAATCAAAAGGTAGGTAAGCCAAGTCTTCTATATAATGCTTTGCATAATGGACAACCTGGTTAGCTATGTGAATCTGAATTGTTTTAGATAACTGTTTTTCTTTCCTTAAATGTTTCTAGAAAAGACAGGGACTAGAAGGTCTATTCATTACACTGTTGCTGCCCCTGCTGCTACTGTTTCTACTGATGAAATAAATTTGTATATCTGTATTTTTATAACTGTAGGTAACTCTTAGCATTGAAACTCCCTTCACCAATGCAAGTCATCAATGAATCTATAATTAAAATTTTAGTCATCTGGAGCCCTGAAAGGATAAGCAACTCACTTTAATCACTCTTACCAAATTTTTCCCAACCCCCACCTTCAGTTACTCAACTCACCATGGTTTAAGAAGCTTTCTACTGTACCACACTCTTTCTATAATCATTCACATATATGCCAATACTTGTAACTGAGTTCCATCAAGACTTTTCACTCAATTTCTCTGAACATGAAATTCATTTTGATATTTGAAAGTAATATTTTATTATTTATTTTTATAGCACCTTAATTTATCTCTGAATCCCTTGCAGACAGATATCCTTTATATCAAAAACTGTTTATGAAAAAAATGAAGAGAATAAAAAACATCATAACCAAACAGTGAAGCAAAAAACAATTCTTATGATAGCTAATATTCCACCCACATGGATCCCCAGACTTCACAAAGAAGGGGGGAGTTTTTTTTTTCTTGTGTCTTTCTATGGAGCCAAACTTATACAGAACATATAATTCTCAGGAGACTATTTTTAATAACAAGTAGAATATGATTTCTCCAAAGTAAATTTTGCCATGATCAGAAGTTAGCTGTTTGGACATGCATGTCCTTCAGTTCCATTAAACTGGAAATAAGTACCAACTATATTCAAATCATCGTGCTTAAGATGGGAAAAGAGAGAAAGATTAAACAAAAAAAGCACTGGTCCTTGATCTTATGCACCTCATTCTATTAAGTGGTTAAGACAGAAATACAGTGAAATACAATCCACCAGCATATACACCAAATTGGAGAGAGTAAGACAAACAGTTTTGTGAGGTCCTTTTGGGGAAGGGCTTTTGGGAAGATTAGGAAAAGCTTCCTAAAATATATATGATTATATAAATCACACTCTCTTAGTTACAAGGAACCTCAATGCTCATCTAATCCAACTCATAAGAGGCTGTAGTTATCTTTAAGATTTATCTCCCTGAGTAGATTATAAATTCAATGAGAGCAGGGACTCTCCACACAGCCTCCTGTATCTGTAACAGTATCTGGATGCATAGGAGACATTCAGTAAACACTTGGTAAATTAAACTTAATTCAACTTCCTCTTCCAGGCTGCCAAGGAACCATTTCATCTAAAAGGAAATTAATTTGTGAAATTATGGTGTCAAAGAGGATTTTAGAATGGAACTGTCATAATTAGAATCATGTTGCTGAGGTTTTAGGGTCCCAGTAAATGAATTGCTTCTATATAGGTATAATCCATAGAGCTGGTTTTTGCTTTTGTTGTTCAGTAGTTTCAGTCATGACTGATTCTTTGTGATGCCATTCTAGGATTTTATTGACAAACATACTGGAGTTATTTTCTACTTCCTTCTCTAGCTCATTTTACAGATGAGGAAACTGAGGAAAACAGAGTTAAGTGGTTTGCCCAGGTCACAGAGCTAGTAGGTGTCTGAGGCTGGATTTGTAACTTTTTTTTTTTCATATACCACCCTGTGGAAGAAACTTTCATAACATAAATTTAATCTTTCAGGGAATATTTACTTTCTTTTTTTTTTTTTTTGGAAAACTGGGTAATTTCTTGCATAGAAAACACATAGTCCCATGCATCTATTTAGATCAAATTGGTAAGAATTCACTATATTTACCTTAACTTTACATCATGTGGTAAGACTTTTTTCTTCTTTCACACCATGGTGATGATGATGTATAATTCATTCTTATATTCATTCCCATCATGGTTCAGGGCACCTCAACATTAGATTGCTTCTGAAGACAGCTACAGACCCTTGAGTAGAATATTGACTGGGCTCTATTGCTTGACTGTTTTGTATTCTCACAATCCTTTATACTTGTTGATCCAACCAGTTACCCTTTTGACAGCAAGTGATTGTGATATTGTCTATATAGATCTGTTGCTGTTTTCTGTTGCTATATTATACATTTATAGACTTTCTAGTCTCTTATTTACCTGATAAGGTAAGATTTTGCATTGGCCAATCTGTTCATGTATTCTGATAACACCTAAATTTGGTAGCAGGATTCTGTCTACAATTCCTGAGATTAAATGAAGGTTGCAACATGCTATTCCTTTCAATATTCTTTCATGTTAACAAGGCACTTGGCTGCTTCCACTGATTTTTTTTTTCAGTCAGGTGAAATACTGGTCCTGGGTCTCCTATTTTATTCTACTCTAAAGCACAATTCAAAGAGCAGCTGAGGCCCTTATTCAAATATCAACAAAAACAAGATAAATCCTATGGCATTATTCCTAACTATGTTGTAAATATGTGTTAGAAATAAAACCTGCCAAAATCTACAAGCACATACTGAAATATCAAATGTTGGGTCTATTGCTTTGGCCTGTGTATTCCCAATATATTTACAAAACAATTGAAACATTCTAGTTGGATATATTTTTCAAGGTAGTAAGACATGGTTTTATCTTTTTAAATAGATGCCAGGCTGAGTAAGTCAATGAATAGCTTGTTTTAGAAATTTAGAATCTAATAAGTGGGTATTCTGACTTACAATGAAGTACATTTTTCCCCTCCACATATGAGCCACAGTGAAAGCCCTATGATTCTAACTTTTGCGTTGCTTTTGAGTTGTTTCAGTCATGTCTGACTCTCTGTGACCCCATTTGGGTTTTCTTAGCAGAGATACTGGGTGATTTTCCATTTCTTTCTCCCGCTCATCTTACAGATGAGGAACTGAGGAAAACAGGATTGAGTGACTTGTTCAAGATTACACAGTTAATAAGTGTCTGAGTCCAGATTTGAAATCAGACTCAAGAGCTGGCACTCTGTCCACTGTACCACCTAGGTAAGCCTGTGTATGAAGTCACTGCTAGGATGGTGATCATCAGCAAAGACAAGAAATCTATGCACAGCAACTATAAACATTTTCTTGTACTTGTGGTCTTCAGGGAAGTGGATAGAGTTGGCTCTTGTATCACACTTCTGACAAATGGCTGCCATTCAGGGTCAATTAGATCTATTCTTCAATAGATCTAGGGTTTTCTTTTAATTTAATCTGGGCATATAAAACCTTCTTGGAAAACTTTCATAGTTTTAAAATGGTAGCCTTTGGATAGCACTAAGCATCTTCATACATCTTAGATGATGTCTCCTACTATTTGATTTATTGCTCCATTAGGACATTCAAATTTCTGATGCTTCCATAGTAGTTACTTGGCCTCTGGTGAACCAGTTCCAATTCTTTTGTGATTACTATCCTTTCTGTCTAGTAGCACATCTTGTAAGTCAACAGTCTATACCTGAGTCCTCAACCAGTCATCCTTGATCAACTGGGTGAGGAGTGCTGGCTCAGGACATGCAATGTCCATTTGTTGATATTATATATTCCAGGGAAAGTACCAGGCTCTCTACTTCACTTGCCTTTATTAGAATCCATTTCCTGAATCACTAATTGCGTTTATCCCCTTTAGAAGAAGTAATATAGTTTCTTATGCATGAACCCTATAGGGTAAGACATCTATCATCTGTATCATTACTTCTTTTTAACTTTTAGTATATGCTGAAGTCATAGATTAACAGGGTATCTTTTCATTGGACTGATAATATCCAATTCAACACTTCTTATGGTTATTGTGCACTGTGGTAAAGTGGCTATCATACTAAATTTGGATTTAAGAAAACATAGTTTATTGAATTATAGATTAGAGGAGATAGAGGTCATTGAGTCCATTCCCTTTATTTTACAAATAAGGAAAGTGAGGCTAAGAGTTGTTAATTTGCCCAGAGTCACAGGACTATTAAGTGTCTGAGAAAGGGTTTGAACTCAGATTTTCCTGACTTCAAATGTAATACTCTATATACTTCACCATTAAGTTCAAATACTGCTACATATACTTTTTTTCTTTGTAATCTTGGCAAGTCACTTTAACTCGTTTAACTTTCGATTTCCTAACATGTAAAATAGGAATAATAACATCACCTATTTCACAGGGTTACAGTGAAGATGAAATGACAGTATGTAAACCATAAATATATATTTAAATATAAATTATTAACATTTAATTCATTGGATTTTTGTTCTTCCATGCATGGAACCAGTCTCTACAGTCTCAAAATGTGGATTAAGAACCCAATTTTATGCCCAAATCTTCATCCTGGGAATAGAATTACACGTCTTGCCATTTGTGATTCATTGCTAACAAATGTGCTAAGTTTATCTATCCTATTGCTCTTGGGACAGTCAGTTTGGCATCTGGTCTTTCTAGAAAAAGGGGATGGACAGCTAGGTGGCACAGTGGATAGAGCACCGGCCCTGGAGTCAGGAGTACCTGAGTTCAAATCCAGCCTCAGACACTTAACACTTACTAGCTGTGTGACCCTGGGCAAGTCACTTAACCCCAATTGCCTCACTAAAAAAAAAAGGGGGGGGCAGCAAGGTGGCACAATGCTTGGAGTTCCAGATCCAGAGTCAGGAAGACTCATTTTCCTAAGTTCAAATCCCCAATAGATAATATCTGTGTGACCCTAGGCAAGTCACTTAAACCTGTTTGCCTCAGTTACTCATTTGTGAAATGAGCTGAAGAAGGAACTAGCAAACCACTCAGATATCTTTTCCAAGAAAATCCCAAATAGATCATGAAGTGTTGGATACAATTGAAAGAGACTGAACAACTTCCTAGAAATTAAAAAAATATATAAAGTTAATTAGGTTTATAAGACAGTCATATTTCTCTTTATGTTTTCCAGGAATTTTTTACATTTACAGTGCTATTTTGAACTTTCATTCTTTCCTTCTGATTGTGGTTCCTTCCAATAAGATATCTCTCTATATAAGAATAATAATCAGCTTTGAAATGATAGCATTAATATATTGGAAATAATATTTATTATTATTAAATTTATTTCCAATATATTAATGCATATTTATAGGAAAATGGCTAAAAATATGATGCATGACTATAATGGAATATTACTGTGGCTTAATAATTCAATATAATGAATACAGAGAAGAATGAGAAGACTTACATAAACAGATGCAAAGTGTAATAAGCAAAGTCAAGACAACAAAATATGTAATGAGTTCAAAATGTAGTTACTAATAACTTTCAGAGATCAGACATTAACTCAGATTTTCTTGACTCCAAAACAGGTTCTCTATCCACCATTATATACTACCTCTTAATAAACTCTAAGCCCCATAAATATTTGTTGTTCTTAGAGAGTGAACCATCTTATATACAGAATTTCTCTGCTTCCCTCTGCATTTACATGCCATATCACTATTTAGAGACTTGCAAAAATATCTTTGATCTTCTATCCTATGCCAAGACCTTATCTCCTTTTTAAACTTGTCTTAATTAATTACCTTAGTCATAAGACCATGGAAAGTAGTCACTTCATGACAGTATAAAGAAAATGTGCTTTGATATTTACATCCATTTACTGTTGCTATAGTTCAATAAATGTAATAAATAATATATAACAAAACATCTAGCAGTCACTTGTGTCTTCACAGGTTCTTCCATATTAAGATCACTCCAGAGCAAAGAGTTCTAGAAGATGCACAGTTCAATTGTTTAGTCCTCATGGCTGCTTTTCATGAGAATGGTAAAATAGACAATATGTTTCATAGATAGTGTCTCTCACATATTGAGTAAGTTCAGTTTTTAAATTAAAATTCAGGAATTCTCAAAGACCTCATGGAATTGGGATCTGGAGCTTTTCTTTTCATGTTCTCTCTATGGCAGAGAACTTTAACTGCTTCTTGAAATAGCTAAGCTTCTGTTGACGTGGAGAAGTATGCTTAGACTCTAGTCCTTTACTTCTCATTTCTGATAGTCATGAGCTTTGATCCCTCCCTTTCATATTCCAAATTCAATTATGTTGCCCATGACTCCCTCTTGTTTACAAGTCATAATTTCTCCCCATATACTTTTTCTTTTGCTTCTCTTGTTCTACCCTCTTTGACTGCCCACCCCCACCACACACAGTGGTAAAAGGGGAAACCTAGTGAAAGGAAATTTACATTTGGTTAACTTCCATTTGGCCATTACCACATAGAAATTGCTTCTTTCTTTTTAAGGTCAGTACTCATTCTTTTTTGACATATGTGATCCAGATAATTAATAAATATTCAGAAAAACTGATACTAGTTATTGGAGAGCTTTAGAACACAGACATTCAGTAGTCTTTCTGCCCATTTTTTTCTGTCTTCCCAAACAAACTGAAGTCATTCATGGAAACTAGCACCTATAAATAATTTATTTTGCCCATCACTTTTTCTGTAATCCAATGAAAAGTAGCTGAGGTCTTTAAAAAAACCCTGTGCCTTGCACTCAGATTGGCATAACTTTAATGGGGAAAAATCTTTAGTTTCTCCTCTTCAGACATGGGAAATCTGATAATACCAAATTCAAAGGTTTAACAACAAGAAATCTAGATTATCTTCAACACACAGCATGGTGCATTCATTAACCTTAAGTCACTTTATTCAAGACTTAATAGTTCAAAGACATTCTAATTTTATGAATTGTCTTTCACACCACTAATATGTAAGTACTATATGTAAGTATTATGAAACTCAATAATAACACCATCAATTACCAGGAGTAATGGATATAAGGCACAAAGTAGAAAATTTAGGCTTAATGTCAGGAATAACTTTCTAACAATAAAGGATGTCCAAAAATAACATAGGTTTCTTAGAGAGGGAGTAAGTTTACCTCCCTTTGAGCTCTTCAGGCAGAGGATAGAGGATCAAATTGCTCATTTTCTCAATGAACAAAGGAGATCATGGAGAGAAAAAGAGAATTGCGAACTCCGATTTAAAAAAAGAGAGGGAGAATTCCTTTTGTGTGTGGGCTCTTTCCAACTATCAAATTCTGTGTCATTCCTTCTGTGATCAGAAGTTCCTTTAGATGGCTTCTTAGGGACTTTCTTCCCCAAGGTAATGATTTTTCAAGGAAATTCATAGAATAACTTGAAATCATGTATTGACTGCCCATGGCTACCAGGATTATTTTTTTAGTGGTAGGTCACATTTGAAGAGATTCATTATTCCCACTTTAAATTTTTTTTCATCTCCTGTATGGTTTCCTAAGAGGGAAGGCAATAACTTACTATCTGCTATTGTGCTTTCTTGGAAATGCTTACACAAACTGTTACAATGTAAAGTGAGCAGAACCAGAACATTGTACATAGTAAGAATAATATTATATGATGATCAACTGTAAAGAACTTATCTATTCTCAGCAATACAACAATACATTTCTGAAAGACATGATGAAAAATGCTATACACCACCAGAGCAAGAACCTATGAAATCTAAATAATATTGAAGCATACTTTTAAAAAACTTTATTTTTCGTTTTGTGTGTGTGTTTTTTTCTTTCTCAATGTGATTAATATGGGAATGTGTTTTGCATCACTGCACATGCAATAACCTTTATCAAATTTTGAATTTAACATTATTGGAAAAAATAAAATATTTTTAAAAGAACTTAGAATCTGAGGGATGAGAAATTTCAATTATTTTCCACATATCTTCTTATCCAAGCAGGTCTCCAGGAAATTTAGAAAGGTCTACTACCTCAAAAAAATGCATACAGAGAAGCATTTACCTTGTAATCCTACCTGAATATCTTTTGCAGTAATTGAAACCTGCCCAGAGATTATAAGAAGCCTACAGGCTCTTTTAAATAATTTCTTCATTATGATTCTATGGTATTCTACAAACCAACAATATTTTGTGTGGTTCTGAATTAATTCCAATATTGTAATAATCTACAACTGATAATGTACCCTTACTGGTTTTCTGGATCTGGTCTTCCTTGAGACAGTTTGGCTCTGACCTAAAAACATACCCTAGCTGAATGTCTTAAGTCTATTTTGTACTTCAACAGTTGCCCACTCACTCCTCTCATAGATACAAGAAACTCCAATGTAGGAAGTACTGAGCTAAAGTGTGTTGGCATATTTTAACATATTCACTATACCTAGAGGGTCTATAGGAGGCTAGAGACTATAACTGGATGGCTGAATTAAATGAGAAATCCAGGCCATGAACCAACTCTTATATCTTTGGTTTTCTATATGGGCTCACGGACTCTTGTACATCAGATTTTCTCAGTTCTGCCAAGGCTATGCAGAAAAGTTCTCTAGAACTAAAAATTTAGCCCCAAAGTTAATCACTGGATGAGTTAGACAGTCTACCAATGTTTTTTCTCCCTCCTTTGCTCCCCCATCCAAAGCATACATCTAGAAGCAGAAGAAAAATAAGTTTCATACTCTATCAATCACCACTCTGGGTCCCTTGAAAAAGGAGGGAGCATCACTGGTATGTAGTAAAGGTGAGACTTTTCATGCACAAATTGGTAAAACTGAGAGGCCATCTTTGGGGAAACTGATCCCCTCACATACTAATCTGAACACAGAATTGGAGTGCTAGAACATTACTAGCCCTACATCTGCTATCTAGAATGTCCTTTAATAACTCTCACTTGAGCCTGTATATTTTTTCCTTTTTCCTTTCCTAGCATAGAAACTGGATTTTCATGTGATCTCTCATTTGAAGAGATGTTTACTGTCAAATTAAGAAATCAAAATGGCTGGGGGAAACTGATAAAGGCTCATTTTATAATTAATATAATTCACACCAATAGCCTTCCTTTACATTCTGGCAGTGAATTCCTATAATAGAAACAACTCACTATACCATCTTCTTTATAAAGTTCTTTGCTTAGAACCTCCCATGCTAAAAACTGCCATGTCCCATACTAGAAACTTCCAGATTGCTACCCCATCCCCAATGCCTTCCTACCTATGAAATCACAGGTGGGGAACCAACCAGCCAGATATTAAAGAAACATTACTATATTAGCTCCACCTATACATGAGCTATTGATATCTTTCCAGTTATTTAGATCTGATTTGATTTGTGTGAAAAGTGTTTGGTAATTGTGTTCATAGAGTTCCTGGGTTTGTCTTGGCAAGTAGACTCCCACGCATTTAATATTATCTACAATTACTTTAAATGGAATTTCTCTTTCTATCTCTTGCTGCTGGACTTTGTTGGTCATGTATAGAAATGCTGATGATTTATGTGGATTTATTTTATATCCTGCTACTTTGCTTAAGTTGCTAATTGTTTCAAGTAATTTTTGAGATGATTCTCTAGGATTCTTTAAGTATACCATCATATCATCTGAAAAGAGTGATAATTTTGTTTCCTCCTTGCCTATTCTAATTTCTTTAATTCCTTTTTCTTCTCTGATTGCTAAAGCTAACATTTCTAGTTTATAGAGCTAGAAAAAATAATAACAAAATTCATCTGGAAAACAAAAAGTCAAGAATATCCAGGAATATAATGAAAAAAAATGCACAAGGTGGGTTAGCTCTACTGAATCTGGAGCTTTACTATAAAGTGGCAGTCATCAAAACTATCTGGTACCTGCTAAGAAATAGAGTGGAGGATCAATGGAATAGGTTAGGTACAGGAAACACAGTAGTAAAAGACACTAATAATTTAGTGTTTGATAAATTCAAAGACTCCAGCTTCTGGGATAGGAACTCAGTATTTGACAAAAACTGCTGGGAAAACTGGAAGATAGTATGGCAGAAATTAGGCATAGACCAACATCTTACATCTTATACTAAAATAAGGTCAAAATGGATACATGATTTAGACATAAGAGGTGATAGCCTAGGTAAATTAGGAGAGGAAGGAATAGTCTACCTTTCAGATCATTATAAAGGAAAACAGTTTATGATCAAACAAGAGATAGAGAATATTATAAAATGCAAAATGGATGATTTTGATTACACTAAATTAAAAAGTTTCTGCACAAACAGAAGCAATGCATCCACAATTAGAAGGGAAGCAGAAAGCTGGGAAACAATTTTTATGGCCAGTACTTCTGATAAAGGCCTCATTTCTAAAATATATAGGGAACAAAATCAAATTTATAAGAATCCAAGTCATTCCCCAATTGAGAAATGGTCAAAGGATATGAACAGGCAGTTTTCTGATGAAGAAACCAAAGCTATCTATTCCCATATGAACAAATGCTCTGAATCTTTAATGATTAGAGAGATGCAAATTAAAACAACTCTGAGGTACCACCTGAAACCTATCAGATTGGCTAAAATGACAAAAAAGGAAAATAATAAATGTTGGAGAAGCTGTGGAAAAATTGGAACACTAATGCATTGTTGGTGGAGCTGTGAACTGATCCAACCATTCTGGAGAGAAATTTGGAATTATGCCCAAAGGGCTATAAAGCTGTGCATACCCCTTTTTTTTTTTGGTGAGGCAATTGGGGTTAAGTGATTTGCCCAGGGTCACACAGCTATTAAGTGTCAAGTGTCTGAGGCTGGATTTGAAATCAGGTATTCCTGAATTCAGGGCCAGTGTTCTATCTACTGCACCACCTAGCTGCCCCTGTGCATACCCTTTAACCCAGCAATAACACTTTTGGGTCTTTTCCCCAATGAGATCTTGGAAAATGGAAAAGGACCCACATGTACAAAAATATTTAAAGCTGCTCTTTATGTGGTGGCAAGGAATTGGAAGTTGAGGAGATGCCCATCAATTGGGGAATGGCTGAACAAGTTTTGCTATATGAATGTAATGGAATACTATTGTGCTGTAAGAAATGATGAGCAGGAGTTCAGAGAAACCTGGAGGGTCTTGCATGGAATGATGATGAGTGAGACGAGTAGAACCAGAAGAACATTGTACAAAGATTCATCAACATTGAGTGTTGATATACTGTGATGGACTAGATTCTTCTCACCAATGCAATGGTACAGAAGAGTTCCAGGGGACTCATGATGGAAGAGGATCTCCGAATCCAGGAGAAAAAAAAAAAAAAGAACTGTGAAGCATATATGGTGATTGAAACATACTATTTCTTTTGTTTTTGGTGCTGTTGTTTTTCTATTTTGAGGTTTTTCCTCAATTCTCTGATTTTTCTCTTATAACATGACTAATGCAGAAATAAGTTTAATGCCATTATATATATATGTGTGTATACATATACATGTGTGTATATATGTATACATATATATACATATATATGTATATATATGTGTGTATATATATGTGTGTGTGTGTATATATATATATATATATATATAATATATATATAATATATAATATATATATATATATATATATATATATATATATATATATATATATATATCCTATATTAGATTACCTGCTGTCTAGGGGAGGGGGGAGGGACAGGAGAGAGGGAGAAAAATCTGAAATTGGAAAGCTTGTATAAACAAATGTTGAGAACTATCTTTACATGTAACTGGAAAAAAATAATATACTTTTATAAAAAAAAAGAAAGAAACTTTACTTCTTTCTATAACAGACCTATCATTGATGTGTATCACTGAGCAGCTGTGTGGGATGACAGATGTTTTGATTCTAAAGATGGAGAAATGATTAGAACTTGACATAAACTGCTCAAGAGGGTCACTTATTACAGTTTTGTTGATCTTCCCATCATGGCCTGAAAATCATTTCACCTAAGGCCTAGACTCCCTACCACTTCCTGAATTGTTGATGTAACCTTTTCTCTCAGGAGACATGATTTTTGCTTGTTTTTCCAGAGTTTGTGATCCAAAAATTCCCTTTGCCTTATATTACCATGAACTCCTCTTGATGGGCTTGGGCATCTCACTTAAGCAACAGTGTTTTCCCCTTGGGTGAGTTCAAATGTAGCTATTAGAATGATCTACATTTATTCTTTTGTGGCTACAATAGATTTTCTTTTCTTCTCATAGACTTCATGCCCATATCAGTATTCTGCCACTCAATTTTCTCCTCCCCCCAAAGGCTTTCCAATTTCTACTCCAACTCCTGGGCAGCCTTCCTGAAGGATGCTACATTACAAAGGAAAATATTCTTAAAAGATGGAAGGCACAACAGAAACCCTTGAATAAATGATCTTTGGTCTTACAGATGCATGTAAATTCTGAGTCACTTAATATATGGAATGTGAGGATTGCACTTCCTCAGGGCTTCTCTGCGATAAGTCCTGTCTTGGCCCATTGCTGCTAGGTCACATTGTCTATTTATCTTCATCTTCCTGGTGTTCCAGATGCCATTGCCAGCTTTGTCACATTAATCACCTAGGTCCCCAAGGCAAGATAATGTTTTTGTGTTTTCTTAGTGATTAAAGATCTTAAATTTACAGCCAGAATGCACTTACATGTTGCCTCATCATTTTACAGATGAGGAAACTAAGACCAAGAGATGTCATGTGATTTGCTTGAGGTTACACAGGCAATGCCAAGATTCTAATTCAACTATTATGACTCAAAATTTCATATTCTTCCCCTTGCATCAGTTTCTCTCATCTATATCTCCAGGCTGTCTATAACATGTCACCATAAAAAAAAGACAATCTTCTTCTACCACTGTGGCACTGCTGCCCTCCCCAAAACTTTTCCCCCTCTTTCTCTTCTTGAGTCTGTACCATTTTCCTAGTCACACCCATGATCAATACTCAATTAGTTGACATTTATTTCTTCATATAGAATCAAAAGGTAAAGAGAAGAGGAAAATATCCCAGAATTTCCTTTATATACACAGACTAATACTTTAACTGAAGAGATCTGCTGGAATGAAAAACAATTAAAATCTAAAATTATTAATCAACTATTATATTTATAAAAGGCAAATATTCATTTCTGTAAATGAGTGCTTCTAAAGAACTTATAAACTTTATTCCCTTCCAAATATTTCCCTTACAATGTATTCTGCAAAGACAAATCTTGATATTAACTTTTTCTGAATTATCACAAATTCAGAACTAATGTCATCCATTTAATGAGACTTTCTATTCATGCTTGTCATTGTTTTATTTTTCAATTATGATCCAAGACATGGTAGGTCTTCAAAAATCTAATTTTTTTCTTTTTCATCAAATGAAACAAAGAATGGTTTTAATGTTGGAAAGAAGAGATCAATTCCCTTGCTGTATTTTAAACCTATATTTCTAGAGTTAAAACTTATAAGTGGGAATAGGCACATTAGAAAGGTGACAAAAATTTCCCAATCATTTAAGCTGTATGGCATTTTAAATGCTAGCAGAAAGGGTCTTTATAAGAAATACTCTATTAAAAGTTTTCAATTGTGCACCAACATTTGTACTATAATACTATATATTGGAAAGAACACTGGACTCAGAGCCAGATGTCTTTAAATATTGCTTCCACAATGAGCTTGTTGTGTGACCATGAATGTCACCTCTCTGTATCTTATTTTCTTCACATACAAATGATTGGGAATAAAATGACATATTTTCCATTTCATTGGTTATTATAATAAATCTCTTTGCAAACCACAAAGTGCTATATAAATAAAACTGTTATTATCATTTTCAACATAAAACTAATGTTATTAAAAACTAAGAGATATAGAATAATCTAGGAAATATGGATAAAGAAAAACAGTTTGATCTCTTCATTTAAACTCTCTGTGCTTCCATTTCTTATTTTTTAAAGTATTATTATACCTACCTTACATGGCTCACAGGAGTGCTGAAGAACAAACGTGTGTGAAAGTACTTTCAATATTAAATGCTATAGAAATTAAACAAATACTTTGCATATATAATCTACTATTTAAACTATATGTATTATATTATTGGATTTAAAGTATATGTCACCTTCTTGCCCAAAAGGATTTATTTCAATTTTAGTGATTCCAAGCAGGGCCACAAATTATTGTTCAGAGACATGCTAGGCTCCCTGAGAGAAACTTTTGCAGGATCAAGTGAAGAAGGGACCTTGCTTGTCACTGGGGTTAAGAATCCTCCACTTTGTACCTATTGCAACAATATTGTGCAACAAAACTGTTCACTTGTCCACTTAATTTTGATTTCCAATAACAGTACCTCATTTCCATGTTTCTTGGGAGAACAGAATAATTGTTTCTGTACCTCTATACGTAGCACTAGAAACCAAAACATGTTTCTCCTCTACTCAAAACACTTGAGTTCCCTTCTTATGTGAAGGGTAAAATAACAAACCACAAATAATATGTTTTACAACCTTGTCCCAATTTGCCTTTCTAGCCTTATTAAACATTATTCTCCTTCATGCTCTCTACATTCCAGACTAAATTCACTTCTTTCTCTTCCTCACATTTGATGCTTCCTCTCCATGAATTTCCACAGACTTTCCTTAATGCTTTGAATGTAGGTCATCACCACTTTCAATCCTTTTTTCATTCAAAGTTGAAATGCAAGGCTCAAACATAAAGCCTTCCGTGAATTTATTCTGTACACAGTTGTATCTCTATGATTTGTTTCTAGTAGAATATAAGTTCTTTGAAGGCAGGGACTATATCTGGTTTTTTATTTATATTTCCATTACAGCAATTCATTACCAGGATAAATCCACTATGACCAGGTGGGATTTATACCAGGACTGCAGGGCTGCTTCAACATTAGGAAAACAATCAACATAATCACCATATCAATAAGAAAATTAACCAAAATCATATTAATATCTCAATAGATTCAGAGAAAGATTTTGACAAAATACAGCACTCATTCCTATTTAAAAACATGAGAGAGCATAGGAATAGGTGGAGCTTTCCTTAAAATAATAAGCAGCATCTACCTAAAACCATCAACAAACATTATTTGTAATGGGGATAAGTTGGAGGCATTCCCAATAAGATCAGGGGTAAAACAAGGATGTCCATTTTCACCCCTATTATTTAATACTGTACTAGAAATGTTAGCTTTAGCAATAAGAGATGAAAAAGGAATTAAAGGAATTAGAATGGGCAAGGAGGAAGCAAAATTATCACTCTTTGCAGATATGATAGTATATTTAGAGAATCCTAGAGAATCAACTAAAAAACAACTTGAAACAATTAACAACTTCAGCAAAGTTGCAGGATATAAAATAAATCCACATAAATCATCAGCATTTCTATAAACAACCAACAAAGCTTAGCAGCAAGGGAAAGAAAAAGAAATTCTATTTAAAGTAATTGTAGACAAATAAAAATACTTGGGAGGCTTACCTGGCAAGACAAACCCAGGAACTCTATTAACACAACTACAAAACACTTTTCACACAAATCAAATCAGGATCTAAATAATTGGAAAAATATAAATTGCTCATGGATAGTCAGAGCTAATATAGTAAAAAATGACAATTCTACCTAAATTAATTACTTATTCAGTGCCATACAAATCAGACTACCTAAAATAATTTTATAGAGCTAGAAAAAATAATAACAAAATTCATCTCGAAGAAAAAATGGTCAAGAATATCAAGGGAACTAATGAAAAAAAAAAATGCCCAGGAAGGTGGGCTAGTGCTACCAAATCTGAAACTATTGAGCAAAAGCAGCAGTCATCAAACCTATTTGGTACTGGCTAAGAAATAGAATGGTCAATCAATGGAATAGGTTAGGCACAGGAGACACAGTAGTAAATGACTATAGTGATCTACTGTTTGATAAACCCAAAGACTCTGGCTTATGGGATAGGAATTCAATATTGCACAAAAACTGCTGGGAAAACTGGAAGGTAGTATGGTAGAAACTAGGCATAGACCAACATCTAACACCATATACCAAAATAAGGTCAAAATGGGTACATGATTTAGACACAAAGGGTGATACATCAGTAAATTAGGAGAGGAAGGATATGTTTACCTCTCAGATCTATGGAGAGGAGAAGAATTTATAACCAAACAAGAGATAGAGAATATTTTGAAATCCAAGATGGATGATTTTGATTGCATTAAATTTAAAAAGGGTTTGTACAAACAGAAGCAAGTGCATCCACAATTAGAAGAGATGCAGAAAGCTGGGAAACAATTTTTATAGCCAGTATTTAAGATAAAGGCCTCATTTCTAAAATATATTGTGAACTAAATCAATATTTATAAAATCCAAGTCATTCCTCAATTGAGAAATGGTCAAAGGATATGAACAGGCAGTTTTCTGATGAAATCAAAGCTTTCAATTACAATATGAAAAAATGCTCTAAATCACTATTGATTAGAGAAATGCAAATTAAAACTCTGAGGTACCACCTCACACCTATCAGATTGATTAATATGACAAAAAGGAAAATAATAAATGTTAGAAAAGCTGTGGAAAAATTGGACACTAATGCATTGTTGGTGGAGCTGTGAACTGAGCCAACCATTCTGGAGAACAATTGGGAACCATGCACAAACGGCTATAAAAGTTTGCATACCCTTTGACCAAATAATACCACTATTATGTCTGTATCCCAAAGAGATCATAGAAAATGGGAAAGGATCCACATGTACAAATATTATAGCAGCTCCCTTTGTGGTGGCAAAGAATTGGAAATTGAGGGAATGCCCATCAGTGGGGAATGGCTGAACTAGTTTTGGTATATGAATGTAGAGGAAGACTACTGTGCTATAAGGAATGATGATCAGATATTATGAAATGCAAAATGGGATAACATTGATTACATTAAATTAAAAAGGTTTTGTACCAACAGAAGCAACATCCAGAAAAAAAAGAAGTGTGGATTCTGAACACAGATTCAAACCATGCCATTTCTACTTTTGTTTTTTTCTCTTTTTCAAGGTTTTCCTTTTGTTCTGATTCTTATTTCAAAACACAACTAATGTTTATGTTTAATGTGATTGTAGATATATATCCTATAGGCAGATTGCTTTATGTCTTGGGGAGGGAAGGGAGAGAGGGAGAAAAATTTGGAACTAAAAATCTTGTGAAAACAAATTTTGCAAAATATTTACATGTATCTGAACAATAATAAGATGCTTTATGATTAATATAGTAAAATAAAGTAAAATATTTTTTAAAAAATGAATAGCTCCAGTATCTGTATCTGGGGCAAAGTAGACACTTAAATATTTGTTGATTGCTTTCTTGTTAAATTAAACCAGAAATTTGTACTTAAGGGTCCAGATTAAGAATGGAAAATATCACCCATGAAAATTTATCGATACAACCCAAAGTAGTTTGTCTCTTGTCTGAATGTGACCTCTGGGGAGTCTCTAGTCACTGGAAATATCTGAGGAAGACATCAGCATGCAGTCATTGTTGCTATGGCAATGATACCCAGTGACAAACCAGGCTCCCAGGTCACTGTATTTTGACCCAGACATTTTGTAAGGAGAAAGGTATGGGATATATAAACAATTCACATCATAAAAGATTTGTATCCTATGTTGTGAAGAACTATATTATCATCCCTATTTCTATTGTAAGTCAATGTGTGTATATGTATGTGCATTTGATTTTAAAGAGCTTGGATTCACAGTTATAGTAAAACCATTACAGATTAATAGAGCAGAAATCCATTATATTGATATATGTCTCATATTCCTTTTACAAACTAGTTATATTTTTCATAAGAGAAAGTAATCCTCCTAATCAACAAATTCTAATTTTCTTGGACTTTATGGTTTGACAAGGGCTAGAGATGGGTAAACATGATATATTTCAATACCCAGATAGAACTTCTATATATATATTGCTTTTTTTGTTTTGTTTGTTTGTTTTTTGCTAGAGGGACGAGAGGAGGGCAAATGTTATAGTTAAATATTCACATATTATCAATCCTTCCTTGATTTCCTTTTTGGCCCCAGAAATGTCAGTTATTGTTTGAAGTATGTGGCATTAGGTATATTCTTGTCAGGTTCAAGGGTATTTCATTCTTTTTATTATTCTTCCTATCTTAAATCTTTTTGATCATAGAGGGTTCCCTTAAGAATTTATGATATGTGATTCAACAATAACTAATTTTTTTAAATAAAAAACGATTACCTAATAAATGATGGCAAGGGGGCTACAAGCAGTAAAATATTTATAAGTCAAGAATTCTTGTGCTAAGATGGCTGAGGTGAGGAAGCAACCCACTGCAGCTCTCCCAAATTTCCCTCCAAAATAACATAAAACTGCCTCTGAAATGTCCCAGGAGAAGAGAAAACAGCCTACTAGTCCTGTAGGAAAGGTCTGTCTTACCTTGGTGGGAGGGAAGTGAGGTCCAGGACCCAAAGCAGCAATACCTTCTGGGTTCACACCAGGGGGCCTGAAGCAGGGCTCTGAACAAGGAGCAATTCACCAGTGATACTCCACCCACCTGCAAACCAGCAGCTCGATGGGCAGGTAAGCAGTCTGGGCAGCATAGGAGGGACCCTCACCAGGCACCACACAGCTAGCAGGATCCAACAGGGAGACTTGGATACAACTGCTGACCAGTAGTTAAGCCCTGACCAATCAGGGCAACAGGAAGTTCCCACCACTTTGACCTCCCAGCAGACAAACTATTTCCAGGGCAAACCAACAGCAAGGACTCAGCAGATCACACCAAAATTACTCTCCCAGGACCTGCTAGCTGAGTGAATGGTTATGATAGCAACCCAGCAGCAAGGCACCATCCCTGGGCCAGAACAACAACAAGATCACTCTTCCAGGGCCAGCCACCAGAAAGACTTTGTCAATATTAGCAACCCAGAAAAAGCAAGCAGCTATGGGTGTTGAAATTGGCCTCAGGCTCCCTGAGCAGAGTTGCCTCTGCCCCTCCCCCTCTGCTTCAGCTGTGGGGGGCCTCTGAGCCAGGCTAAGCTGTGTGGATGAAAAACCCCAAGACACAGATGTGGCATGACACAGCCCCATGCGCATGCAGAGAAGGCCATGAAAACCTCAGGGATGCTAGGTTTACTTCACCCAGGCCCAGCTGCAGGTGTGTTCAACACAGGGCTGAGCTGGCCCTGGGGGCAGCCAGCCCAGAGGTTTCACCTGAGAGAGAAAGTTAATAAAAAGGCCTCCAAGACAGAGATGTTAGGGACCCCTGGGGGTTGCGGGGAGTACGGAGTTAGGGGCTTTTTAGGGTGCTTATTGTGATGGTAAAGAGAGGGGCTGACAGAGATGGTGGTTTGGAGAAGACAGACAGGGAGGCTGCTACAAGGATGCTAAGAGACTGAAAGGGGGACGGAGGAAAAGCTATGAAACAGGGCAGGAGAGGACAGAGTAAGAGACACTGAGAGGTCTGAGAGAGAGAGAGAGAGAGAGAGAGAGAGAGAGAGAGAGAGAGAGAGAGAGAGAGAATGCTAAGGAGATGCAGGGGTGAGAGAGAAGAGCCAGAAGGTCCTATAATTTCATTTCTTTACCCTTATCTCTTAAATTTATTTTTATAAATAAACGCTGCTTTGATTATTCAATTAAGAGGCTTCTTAATCATTTGCTTATCCATTTGGGAGAGGAGCAGTGTGGAGAAATTTTTAAAGGGCCCATACAAAGTTAAGAGAAGTTAGATAGCCAGCAAGTCAAACATCCACAGATTAGGCCCCCCAGTCAGATTAGCCCCCAGTTAGTGAAAAACATACTCACATTTGAAAGGTGACCCAGATGGGACTTATGGACCAATTATACTTTTTTTAAATGTATAATTTTTCATAAAGTTGTAAATTTTCATTTAAGTACAGTTATATAATTTTTCAGATTAGCTATAGTGAAAATTTTTTTTACATACAGCTAAACCCTGAAGACCCAGAACTTCAGCACAAATCTTGAGACAGTTTAAGAATAGAACCTAACTCAAATACATACATCAAGGAACAACAAAAGGCACAAAAAGGAGCAAAACAACAACAAAGCTTGATTATTGATAGTTACTATGGTGATAGGGAAGATCAAGGTATAAAAGTAGAGGAGGACAATAGAAACAAAATGGCTACAGGTGAAGCTTCAAAGAAAAATGAAAATTGGTCTCAGGCCTAAAAAGAATTCCTGGAAGAGCATTAAAAAGGACTTTAAAAATCAAATTAGAGAAATAGAAGAAAAATTGGGGAAATAATGAAAAATAATGCGAGATACCCTTTGACCCAGCAATCCCACTTTTAGGTCTTTTGCCCAAAGAAATCATGGAAGGGGGAAAGGGACCCACATGTACAAAAATATTTATAGCTGCTCTTTACATGGTTGCAAGGAATTGGAAGTTGAGGGGGTGCCCATCAATTGGGGAATGGCTGGACAAGGTTGTGGTATATGAATACAATGGAATACTATTGTGCTGTAAGAAATGATGAGCTGGAAGAGTTCAGAGAAACCTGGAGGGTCTTACGTGAGCTGATGATGAGTGAGATGAGCAGAACCCAGAGAACATTGTACATAGTATCATCAACATTGAGTGTTGACCTACTGTGATGGACTATATTCATCTCACCAATGCAATGTACAGAAGAGTTCCAGGGAACTCATAATAGAAGAGGAACTCCAATCCAAGAAAAAAAAAGAAAGAAAGAACTGTGGAGTATAGATGCAGATTGAACCATAGTTATTTCTTTTGTTTTGAGGTGCTGTTGTTTTTTTTTTCTATTTTGAGGTTTTGCATCACTGCTCTGATTCTTTCTCTTGTAACAGGATTAATGCAGAAATAGGATAATGTTATTATGTGTATATATATGTGTGTGTATATATATATAGCTTATGTATATGTATAGAGATATATAGATATAACCTATATCAGATTACCTGCTGTCTAGGGGAGGGGGGAGGGAGGGGAGGGAGGGAGAAAAATCTGAAATTGTAAAGCATGTATAAACCAAAGTTGAGAACTATCTTTACATGTAACGGAAAAAATAAAATATCTCATAAAAAAATAAATAATGCGAGAGAATAATGAAAAAGAAATACAAAATTTTGCTGAGGAAAATAACTTCATAAAAAATAGACTTAGCCAAATGGAAAAAGAGGTACAAAGGGTCACTCACTGAAGAAAATATTTTTTAAAAAAACTAAAATTGAACAAATGGAAACTAATGACTCTATGGGACACCAAGATATAATGAAACAAAATCCAAAAAGTAAAAAAAAGGAGAAGAAAATGTGAAATTTCTCATTGGAAAAACAAATAACATAGAAAATAGATCCAGGAGAAAAAATATAATAATTATTAGATAACCTGAAGGCCATGACAAAAAAAGCCTGTACAATATCTTCAAGAAAGTATCAAAAAAACTGCCCTGAAATATTAGAACCAGAAAGCAAAATGGAAATTGAAAGAATCCACCAATTGCCACCTGAAAGAGATCCCAAAATGAAAACTCCTGGAACATCATAGCAAAATTTCAAAGCTCACATATCAAAGAAAATGTATTGCAAGAAGGAAAAAGAAACAATTCAAATACCATACAGCTCCAGTCAGAATTACAAAGGATTTTACAAGCTTCCACATTAAAGAACTTCAGGTCTTAAAATATACAATATAACAGAAGCTAAAAGAGTGAGGTTTTACAACTGTTAAGGGCTAAAATTCTAGCTAGTCTGTCTAAAATATCTAATGAGTGGTCGCCAATAAATTATAAGCTTTAGCAAGGAGTTAGGCTTTTAAGCATTTATAAGGAAAACAAGAATTTGGTAAAGAGTGAGAGAAAGGCCTAGATTCCTATCTATTAAAGGGAGAGCACATTTCTAGTTCGCTCTCCACCAGAGTCCAAAGGAAAGAGCGCGAGACTGAGCGCCAGTCTCTTCCTTCCTCCTCCCAATAGTCCGCGTCACTTCCTGACACCAAAGAAAAGACTCCTGGTCTTGCCCTCAAAGACCTTCACTTCATGGGTGAACTCTTCAACAGGTAAGTCTCCAGCAGGTGGCGTTATTCCAATCGTTAACAACCAAGAATCACCTACCCAACAAATTATGAATATATTTCTTCAGGGGGAAAAGTATAAGAAAATTAATAAGGTTAAACTGTTTCTACTTCTATATGATTATAATATTCTAAGCTCTTGATAAATTTAATTATAAAAGCAATTATTAGAGCAATTAGAAGTATATGTAAAGAGGATGTGGTCATAAAGTAATATTGATGGGATGGTACTATTTATAAGTCTAAACAACTTTACTATAAGAACAATTAAAAGGATGAATATGTAGACAGAAGGTGAGGGCATAAGGTGATATTGATGGAACAACACCCCAAAAAACAAAATAAAGGGGTAAAAAGAAATTACATGGACGAAGGAGGGTAGAAACTAAATGGGGTAAATTGATTCTCTCTGTCTCTCTCTCTCTCTCTCTCTCTCACACATACACACACACACACACACACACACACACACACACACAAAGACATTTTTTTTTTTGGTGGGGCAATGAGGGTTAAGTGAGTTGCCCAGAATCACACAACTAGTACGAGCCAAGTGTCTGAGGTCAAATTTGAACTCAGGTCCTCCTGAATCCAAAGCTGGTGCTTTATCCACTGCTGCCCACACACAAAAAAACACAGGAATAAAAGAACTATCATAGTGGAAGGGAGGATGGGGGGAATGGGCAAAGATTAAACCTTACTCTCATCAAACTTGGCTCAAAGAGGGAATGAAAAACACTCAGTTTGACGTAGAAATCTAACTTACCCTATAAAGAAGGTTAAAAAGGGATGGTGATGGGGGCGGCTAGGTGGCACAGTAGATAAAGCACCAGCCCTGGATTCCGGAGTTCCTGAGTTCAATCAGCCTCAGACACTTGACACTTATTAGCTGTGTGACATTGGCAAGTCACTTAACCCCCATTGCCCTGCAAAAAAAAAAAAAAAAGGCTAGTGATAAGAAAGGCAGATAAGGGAGTGATAAAAGGGATGGGATAATAGGGAAGACAGTGATCATGAGTAGAATACTTGAGAGAAGAGAGAGGATCAGGAGTGCAGAGTTGGGGGGGATAAACAGGTGGAAAATAGCATGTACAGAAATAAACAGTCATCATAACTATAAATATGAATAGGATGACTCACCCATTAAACAGAAGAAGATTGCAGAATGGATTAAAAAACCCAAACCCTACATTATGTTGATGATAAGAAACATATTTAAAGAGAGAGATACACAATGGGTACACATAAGGGGCTGGAACACAATCTATTATGTTTCAGCTAAGGCAAAGAAAGCAGAGGTAGCAATTATGACCTGAAGCAACACAAAAGAAAAATTAGATTTAATTAAAAGAGATTAAGAAGGAAATTATATCCTGCTGAAAGTACCATAGACAATGAAGTTTTATTAATATTTAAGTGTGATAAAATAAGAGGATTTGGCAGATGCCTAGGTGCCCCCACCTGAAGATTGATTTGAGAATTGAACAGGAGACCACCCTCAATCAATCAGCTTGAAGAACCTCCCCTTGGGGAGGGAGGGGTGAGACAGGAAGTAGGATGGTGAGGCTGAGTCCCTGCATCTGTCTTTTTTCCTCTAGGACCTTGGCTTGGTGGCAGTACTTCACGTGTTGGGTAAAGGCAAGGTTTTCTCTTGGGCTATCCTGCATAGATCTAAGGTAGGGTTTTCCATTCTATAAGAGATCTGTTCTCATCCTCTCTCTCTTCACTAACTACTAATACACTTTAATAAATACTTAAAAGCCTAAACTCTTGCTAAATTTATCCAGTAAATCTTAGCTGGTTTCCCCCCAAAATACTGCGGGGGGGGGGCAGCTTAGGATCCACATTAGGTTTTAAACATCATATAACATATATGCACCAAATGGTATAACATCTAAATTTTTGAAGGAAAAGTTGAATGAATTACAGGAGGAAATAGATAATAGAACTATCCTGGTGGGGGACCTTAATATTTCCATCTCAGAATTGGATAAATCTAACCAAAAAGTGAAGAAGAAAGAAGTTAAGGAAATGAACAAAATTCTTGAAAATTTAGTTATGATAGATCTCTGGAGAAAATTGAATGGTAACAAAAAGGAATATACCTTCTCTTCAGCAGTATATGGGACCAAGATGAAAACTGACCATGTGTTAGGGCATAAAAACCTTACAAACAGATACAGAAAAGCAGAAATAGTAAACACATCTTTTTCAGTTCATAATGCAATACAAATTACATTCAATAATGGACAATTGAAAGAGAGATTAAAAAGCAGTTGCCAATTAAATAATCTGATCCTAAAAAACAAGTGGGTCAAAGAACAAATCACAAAAACAATTGATGATTTCATGAAAGAAAATGACAATGATGAGACAACATATCCCAATTCATGGATGTAGCCAAAAGCAGTTCTTAGAGGAAATTTTATATCCCTAATTGCTTTATCAATACAAAAGAGAAAAAAACAACAGATCAATGAGTTTGCCAGTACAACAACAACAAAAAAAAAACTATAAAATGAACAAATTAAAAATACCCAACTAAACACCAAATTTGAAATCCTAATATCAAAGGAGAGATTAATAAAATTGAAAAGTAAGAAAGCCATTGAATTAATAAATAAAACTAGAAGCTAGTTTTATGAAAAAACACTAAAATAGATAAACCACTGATTAATTGATAAAAAATAAAACAGGAAAGAAAAACAAATTATTAGTATCAAAAACAAAAGGAATGAACTCACCACCAATGTAGAGGAAATTAAGACATTTATAAGAACTATTTTGTCCAATTATATGCCAATAAATTTGACAAGCTAAATGGAATGGATGAATATCTACAAAAATCTAAATTATCCAGATTAGCAGAAGAAGAAATAACACATTTAATTAATCAAATTCTAGAAAAAGAAATTGAACAAGCCATCAATGGATCTTCCTAAGAAAAATCCTCAAGACCAGATGTATTCCCAGTGAATTCTATGAAACATTTGAAGAAAAAATTAATCCAATACTATAGAAATTATTTGAAAAAAATAAGTGGGGAGCCTGTGTGACCCAGGGCAAGTCACTTAGCCCTCATTGCCTGCAAACAATCAGATAGATTGATAGATCAATAGATAGATAGAAGATAGGAAAATGAATGAATGAATAAATAAATAGAAGAATAAATGAATAAATAAGTTAATGAATGAATGAATAATATATAAATAAATGAATGAATGAATAAATAAATAAAATAAATAAATAGAGAATCCCAATATATTCCTTTAAGAGACAGAGAATGATGCTGATTCCCAAGCCAGAAGAGCCAAAACAGAGAAAGAAAATTATAGACCAGTTTCCCTAATGGATATTGATGCAAAAATTTAAATAAAATACAAGCAAAAATGATTACATAAACATACACACGGATCATACACTATGACCAGTTGGGAATTATACCAGGAATACAGGGCTGGGTTCAATATTAGGAAAACTAACAGCATAATTGTACCATATCCATAGCAAAAGCAACAGAAATCATAATCTAATAGATGCAGAAAAGGTCTTTGACAAAAAACAACACCATCCTATTAAACAACTAGAAAGCATAGGAATAAAAGGAGCTTACTTTAAAATGATAAGTAGCAATTTATCTAAATCCATCAGAACACAATTTTCTGTAATTGTGGATGAACTTAAATCCTTTCTCAGAGACAATTCAGGGGTTGAAGCACGGATGCCCCCAATATCACCTCTCTATGTCATCTATATCAGAAATGTTAGCTATAGCAATAATAGAAGAAAAATTTAAAAAATTAGAATAGGTAACAAGGAAATAAAACTATCATGCATTGCAGATGATAAAATGTTATACTTAGAAAAATCCTAGAGAATCAACTAAAAAAGCAGTTTTAAATCATTAACAATTTAGCTAAGTTGCAGGATACAAAACAAACCCATGTAAATCATCAGTATTTCTACACATGGCCAATAAATTCCAGCAACAACAGATAGAAAGAGAAATGCCATTTAAAATAAATGAGGGCAATGTAACATACTAAAGAGACTACCTCCCCAAGACAAACACAGCAAACTATATGATCAAAATTATAAAACATTTTTCACAGAAAATAGTCAGATCTAAACAATTGAAAAATATTAATTCTTCTTGAGTAGGCAGAGCCAATATAAGAAAACTGACAATCCTAAATTAATTTAATTTTTAGTGCTATACCAATGAAGCTATCAAAAATATTATATAGAGCTAGAATAAAATAATAACAAAATTCATCTGGGGAAAACAAAAGTTCAAGGATATCTTGGAATCATGAAAAAAAATACAAAAGAAAGTGGTCTACAGTACCTGATCTCAAACTACATTACAAAGCAGTAAGTACCAAAACAATCTAGTACTAGCTAAGAAATCGAGAGGTGGATCAATGGAATAAAACAGATACAAAATGCATTATAGTAAATGACAATAATAATACAGTATATCATAACCCTAAAGATCCAAGTTTTTGGAACAAAAACTCATTATTTGACAAAGAACTCCTAGGAAAAGTGGAAAATAGTATGGCAGAAACTAGGTATAGACCAACATCTCACTTCATATACTAATATAAGGTCAAAATGGGTACATGATTTACACATAAATGATGATTCCATAAACAAATTAAAAGAGTATGGAATTATTTATCTGTTAGATTTATGGGCAGAGGAAGAAGTTAGGACCAAAGACCATGTAGAGAATAAAATTAAATGTAAAGTAGCTGATTTCAATTATATAAAATTAAAAAGCCAAGTCATTTCACCATAGGTCTCAGATTACTCATCTCTAAAAAACAGGGGATTGGATTAAACAGACTCAGGTTTCTTCCAGATCTAGATGTGTAAATATATTTAAAGAAGTGCTTTTCTTTGTTGAATTTTTATACATCTTTTTTCCATGTGTCCAATTTCACTTTTTAAGTACTTCTTCTGTCCAGTGCATTGCTGTGCCTCTTTTACCATTTGGTCTATTCTATTTTTTAAGGTTCTACTTTCTTCAGTATTTTTGTGCCTCCTTTACAAAGCTGTTGACTTTTGTTTCATTTATTTATTTTGGTGAGGCAATTGGTGTTAAGTGACTTGCCCAGGGTCACACAGCTAGTAAGTGTCAAGTGGCTGAGGCTGGATTTGAACTCAGGTCCTCCTGAATCCAGGGCTGGTACTCTATCTACTGTACCACCTAGCTGCCCCTGACTTTTATTTTTTAATTATTTTTTTGCATGACTCTCATTTCTTTTCCCAATTGATCCTCTACTTCTTTGATTTTTTAAATCCTTTTTGAGCTCTTCCTGGGATTCTTTTTCAGCATTTTTATTTGTTTCACATTTGTTTAAATTGGAACTTTTCATACTTTTTAAAACTTCCTTGGGGTATATGCCTAGATGTGTCATTGATGAATCACAGAGTATATATAGTTTTGTGACTACTTTTCTTCTCATTTATTTAGAATTTTATTTTCTCCTAATGACATGTAAAAACAGTTTTAATGTCCATCTTTAAATCTTGGTGTTCCAAATTCTCATCCTCCCTCCCACCCCCCAAGAAGGCAAGAAATTCAATATAAGTTATACATGTGTAGTCATGTAAAACATTTCCTCATTAGTCAGGTTTAAAAAAAAAGACACAAAAATATCTGTGCACATGGGGCTGAATTTTGATATTGTTATGAAGTAGGTGTAGTTTAAATGGTAAAAATGTCTTTTATGAGTAGATGAAGGGCTAATTGATGTTAGTGGTTATGATTGACGTGGTGGTGATATTGATGTTAAAATAAGCAGTCCCTTCTCTAACCACCTTGCCCCAATTTGCTATTACCACCAATAAAATTTTGATGGGTTAAAGTCAATCTTTAAATTTTGAAGTGATATACAATTCTTGTACAGTGTCCTCCCCCACTTCAAGTTTTATTTTATTCTAGATTGTTTCTCCCAGGTAAATGGTCAGGGTAGTCTTTGTCAGGTTGATATAAATATGTCATACTGTGACTCTTACCCAATCATATTTCATGTGTGTGTATACACGTGTATGTGTATGCGTGTATGTATGTATGTATGTATGTATGTACCTGAATGGAAATAACTTATAGAACTAATTACTGTTTTCCACTGAGTAAAGATGAATAGCAAAATATCCAAACAATAACAGTTCACATTAAGAAGATATTTTACCTTTCATTATGTGAATATGCTTTCCTCACCAAAACCTTGCTAGATAATTGAATTGTGATTTATCATAGGAGATTTGTAGGTGAGAAAATTGAAATAGATTAGAGCACTGGTTAAGAATCACAGATTCAGAAAATGGTAAATCTAGAAGGTTCTAACTACCAAAATAAATGTTCTTTACACTGCACCAAGTCATAATATAGAGGACTGTTTGGTTTGAGTCACTGGTTTTAGTTTCCTTACAGGAAATCCTTGACTCATCCTCAAACATATTCTGTCATGTCTCCGCTCTTTGCCTATATTCAGAAGATATCTGCCCTTAGAACAATCTTAGCTTCACTCTACATGATGTCAGTTTTTCTTACTGGTATATACAATCACAGATATTCCCTCTCAGATTGATAAATTGTCATTTCTCTGTATGTTGGAATCCTGGCATTCTCCAAATTAAAAGAAGAGCAACACAAGCAGGAGGAAGAGGAAGAACAAAAGGAGTAGGAGAAGAAAAGGAGGAGGAGAAAGAAGAGGATAAAAATGAGCAGGAGGAGCAAAAGAAGACACATAGCTAATATTTATATAGTATATTAAGGTTTGCACAATTCTTCACCTATGCTATATCATTTGATTCTCATAATGATGTTGTTAGGTAAGTACTATCATTATTTCCATTTCACAGATGAAGAAACTGAGGCTGAAAATATTTAATGACTTGCCCAGGGTCATACATCTACTTAGTGGCCAACACAGGCATTTAACTCATATTATGCTGACTTTGAGTTCACCATTCAAACTATTAGGCCACCTAGTTACCTTAGCTTTTATAAAAGAATGCATTACATCTTTGTTGTACTTGCTTAGTTGTTTATAAGCTCTCTCCCCAATTTGAATGTGAGAACATTGAGAGAACAGACCATATGTTTTCCTTTCTTTGAATCCTCAGAGTTTAGCAAAATTTCAGGCCAATGCTTAAATATTGTTTAGTGGCTTACTGGCCATCTTAGACATTGCTACATATGATATATGATCTGTGATGTTAAAAATCTAAATATGACGTCTAAAATATCTAATGTGTGGTTGCCTTAAATTAGAAGCTTTAGCACCAGTCCTTGGGCATTAAGCATTTATTAAAGCATACCAAGTATTCACATGGAGTTCAGAAAGTAAAGAAAAGGCCTATCTAGCCTAGAGTTCCAGCCTGGTCAGGTTCTTCCTCAAGTCCTCTGCCATAAGCCTACTTCAATCACAAACTCCCCCAAAACTGAGTGTGGAAGCTTTTGATAGGTCCAGAGCATAGGCGGTCCTTACAAACTGCTTCAAGCTGATTGGTAGGCAGCATACAAACCATTATTTCACTGGATTTGAAGGTGGTCTCTAGTTGACTTCAAAGTCCTTAGCTTCTGAGACAATACCTTCTTTTTTATTTTTTTTTACTTTTATAAATTTTTAAAATTTATTTTTAATAGAAATTTATTTTCCAAAATATATGTAAAAAACACAATTTTAACATCAATTTTTTAAAACGTTTGTGTTCCAACTTCTCTTCCCCCCTCCATTCCTACCCCCCACCCACAAGAAGTCAAGCAATTCAAAATAAGTTATACATGAGTTATCATGGAAAAATTCCCATATTAGCTAGTTGTGAGAGAAAACAGTAAAAATACCCCAAACTTCAGATTAAGGAATTGTCAAAGAAGAAAAGAAAAAAAATTAAAAATGTGTTTCAATCTATTTTCATATACTATCAGTTCTTTCTCTGCAGATGGGCTGCAATCTTCCTAAATCTTTCAGGGTTATATTGGATCATTTGCCTTGCTGAAAATAACCACATGCTTCCCAGCTGATCATCCCCCAATGTTGCTGTTATTTTGTATACAGTACATTTCACTCTGCTTCAGCTCATGTAGGTCTTTCCAGATTTTTCTGATAGAATGCTGTTCATTACAACCTGTATATAGTACCTTAAGCTTGACAGAGAATTTTCTTCGTAAAACTCCAGCAAAGTAGCTACCATACATTTTGCCATTATAATCAATCATCATAACTATTTCCCTCCATCCCACTCCCTTCCCATGCCATTTACTCTATCTTCTTTTTACTTATTCCTCCTCAGAAGTGTTTTACTTCTAACTATCTTCTCCCTTGCTCTGCATTCCCTTTTATCATCCTTCCTTCCTTATCCTCTTTCCTTCCTACTTTCCTGCAGGGTTAAATAGATTACTCCTCCCAATTGGGTATAAAAACTATTCCCTCCATGAGCCCACTCCAATGAGATCAGGGTCCCTGAACTAATTCTGTGTTCTAATTTTTTCTTCTTCCCTCCCTCCTCAACCCTCCCTATGAGATCAAGCAATTCAATATGTCATACTGTTGCAGTAATGTAGAACATCTTCATCTTCCTTGAACATGTTTTGCTTTATCCTGATCTCTCCCTCAATCTGCCCTTTCCTTCTTCCCTTCTTCCCCCCTCCTCTTTTCTCCCTCCCCCCCTCAGGGAAAAAATATATTACTATACCTACTTGAGTATATATGTTATTTCCTCTTTAAGCCAATTCTGATGATATTAAGGTTCACTCACTCCCCAACTCCTTCTCTCTTCTATTCTTCTCCATAAGCTTTTTTCTTGTTTCCTCCATATGAACTATCTCTCCCCAGAACATCTTTCCCCTTCTCCCTCCCCCAGTTTATTCTTCCTACACCTCAACCCTATTTTAATGATGTCATCATGAATTAGGTGGCACAGTGGACAAAGAACCAGCCCTGGACCCAGGAGGCCCCTAGCCCAAATATGGCCCCATACATAAGATACCCCACCCTGTCTGCCCTACAAAGAACAAAACAAATTCTTTACAGATATCATCCTTTGATATTCAGTTCTGACCTGTCTTCTGTGAACTTCTTACTGAGATAGTTCTTAGGAGTTCAAAGGATTATCTTCCCATGAAGGAATGTAAACAGTTTGATCTTTTAATATCCCTCATGAAGTCTTTTTCCTGTTTACTTTTTTTTGCTTCTCCAGGGTCTTGTATTTGAAAGTCAAATTTTTTATTCAGTTCAGGTCTTTTCATCACAAAGGCTTGAAAGACCTCTTTCTCATTGAAATCCCGTTTTTGCTTCTGAAAGATTATACTCAGTTTTGCTGGGTTTGTGATTTTTTGGCTGTAGTCCCAGCTCGTTTGCTCTCTGGAATATCATATTCCATGCCCTCTGGAATGTAGAAGCTGCTAGATCTCACTTTATCCTTATTGGAGCTCCACCGTATTTGAGTTCCTTTTTTCTACCTGCTTGCAGTATTTTCTCCTTCACCTGGGAGTTCTGGAATTTGGCTATAACATTCCTGGAGGTTTTCCTTTTGGGATCTCTTTCAGGAGGTGATTGGTGGATTCTTTCAATTTCTATTTTAGTTTCTGTTTCTAGAATATCAGGGCAATTTTCCCTCACAATCTCTTGGAGGATGGTGTCTAAGCTTTTGTTTTGGTCTTGATTTTCAGGCAGTCCAGTGATTTTTCAAATTATTTCTCCTAGATTTATTTTGCAGGTCAGCTGTTTTTCCAAGGAGATATTTCACATTGCCCCCTATTTTTTCATTCAATTGGATTTGCTTTACTGTGTCTTGGTTTCTCATAAGTTCACTAGCTTCCCTTTGTTCAGTCCTAATTCTTAGGCAGTTATTTTCATCAGACAGTTTTTCATTCTCCTTTTCCATTTGGCTTTTCACACTGTTGACATTTTTCTCATGACTCTCCTGCATCGCTCTCATTTCTCTTTCCATTCTTTCCTCCTTTTCTCTACATCTTCTTTCTATTTCTCCTACTTTCTCTTCAAAGTCCCTTTTGAGAGATTCCATGGCCTGAGAGCAGTTCATGTTTTTCTTGGAAGCTTTGGATCTAGGAGCTTTGACCCTGTTATTATATTCTTCTTCTGAGGTTGTATTGTGGTCTACCTTACCCTCAAAGAAGTTTTCGATGGTCTTCTGCTTTCTCTGCCTACTCATCCTAGCTTACTATTTCTTGGCTTTTAACTCCTTCTTAATGTGTGGCACTGCTTCCAGGACACACTATTCAAGCTACAGCATGACCTGGGGGATGGTTGGGCTTCTTCTCAGGCTGCCTGGCCTCACTTTCATTTGATTTTAAACTCTCCACTCCTGTGGAACTAAGAAGCAGCCCCAACCCTGTTCCCAGCTTCAGAGGGTCCCAGGAGTTTTGGGTTGAGGGGGGGGGCAGGTTTTAATCTCACATGGCCTGTTCTCAGGTCTGGAGATAACCTCAGGCCTACTTACTAAGCAACCAATCAGCAAAGCTTTCTGTGGTGCGGTTCTTAGCTTCCGATGAAACTGCCCTGGCCCTTCAGCTGCTCAGGATTTCTTCCTGGTTGCCCGCTGGAGTGGGACAGTCAAATTCTTCCCCCCAGTCTACTGGTACCCCTGCACATCCCCCCCCCCCCGCCACCGCCACCCCACATACCAGCCGTTCAGCCTGACCGTGAGCTTGGTTCCAGAAGACACTGGGGCAAATTCCTCTGGCAGTTGTCTGGTTTGTCGGCCCGATTGTGGGGTTAGGCTTTATCCGTGGCCCAGCACAGCCCCCTGAAATCTATCTATAGCTGGATAAAACTCTCAGCTGATATTTTTGTGTGTTTTTCTGCTGTGTTTCATTGCTATTTTTGGGGGTGATTGTATCAGGAGCCCTGTGGGTTTAACATTTTTCCTCCACCATCTTCAGGACAATACCTTGTTAAGGGCTAGCCAGGTGTGCTTACAATCTAGTTAACTTGAAGTAGGCTAATCAGCAGTCAATTACTCTCACTTAATTCAATCAATTTAGATTAATCTCCAGGTGGGCCTTTGAGGATCTGCTAAATCATATTATTTTATCACAACTCACAATCCCCATGTAGCCAGGTCAAGAAGAATGGTTACTTCCCACCCAACCACACCTACTCCCACTTCCCATAGGAAAATAATCATGACCTGAACTGCAAGAAAACAAGAAAAAAAGAAAGTTCAAGGGTGAGTCACAACTTTTAAAAGATCCACCAAGTCAGCAATTATTCCTACTCAATGGCCAATAAGAAGATTGCTTCATCATTTTGAAGTGTCTGAGTCCTTGGGCATCGAGCTGTTTCCCCAGAAGTCACCAGAGTGCAGGCTCAGAAACCACAAAGAATACCCCAGTCCAACCATCCCCTATATTAAAATTCCATGATACCAGATCCATGTCATTGTATCTCTTGGAAATATAGAAAAGCTTCTTGAATATAATTGTTATCAGTACTAGCTGCGTGACCTCAGGTATATATTCTCTTAATCTGTTTGTTCATTTGCAAAAGGGCAATGATAACACATGAATTACCTACCTTGCAGAGTTGTGAGGAGCAAAGTAATTAATGCTTGAAACAATTTTGTGACTGAAAAAGGTCTTTATAAATTTCTATTTTATTATTACCACTTTTGTTGACATTGTTCCAATGAAGTTGGAACCCTAACTCTAAATTATCATCTTGGCTTGGAGACAACACAGAGCTCTTAAAGGTTATGCCACCTTAAAATTTATTTTGATAGATTCTACCAAGCTTGAAAGGTGTTGCATATGCATCTAGAGACAGATTTCTATCATTTATCTAAGTACCAATCTAGTTAAGCATGGAAAAGTAGATTGCTGAAAGACCAGACACAAGAATATGTATTTTTTACTAGTAGATCCTCACGAAATTATCTGCTAAGTAGGATGTATTAGTCTGTAGCAGTGTAAGAAGGAAGTATTGATTTAAGTGATAGGATTATTTGTGACCTCAAACCTGTATTGAGACCTCAAAAAAAAAAAAAAAACCCAATCCAAGTGTTAACTCTTTCAGATTTTCTTTTGTTATTTTCTAAAATTCAGAAAGTTGAGTATGGGGGGGAGGCCATTTTTCTGAATTTTCATTTTTTTCATAAAAGTATTTTATTATTTTCCAGTTACATGTAGAGATAGTTTTCAACATTTGTTTTTATAAGATTTCTAGTTTCAAGTTTTTTCTCCCTCCCTCCCCACCCTTTTCCCTCCTCAAGATAGGAAGCAATCTTATATAGGCTATATATGTATAATCACATTAAACATATTTCTGCATTAGTCATGTTGTGAAAGAAGAAATAGAGCAAAAAGGAAAAATCTTCAAAAACGAAAAACAAAAAACAAATAAAAATAGTATGGTTTAATGTCCATCTAGATTCCATAGTTTTGTTTTGTTTTGTTTTTCTAGATTTGGTCTTTGAATTTTCTTCATGTATCTCTGCTCATCAGAATTAATACTGAAATAAATGCACATAAAAAAGATCATTATTAAAATATTTAGGTAATGAAAAGATGGCTGAACATAAGAATGCCATTTGAAAAGATGGTTTAAACAAGCATTAGAGGGGGCAGCTAGGTGGTGCAGTGGCCATGGATTCAGGAGGACCTGAGTTCAAATCCAGCCTCAGGCACTTGACACTTACTAGCTGTGGGACCCTGGGCAAAGTCATTTAACCCTTTGCCCCACCAAAAAAAAATCTTTGGAGTTTTAAAACAAAATTCAACAGTTTTTGTTCTACTGAGATTTTCAAAGTTTTTACAAAGCAATTTGGAAACCATTCAGTTAATGGTGACATGTAGAAACCAAAGGAAGAAAATATCAGGAACTGCTTGCACAATTACTTTTCTTGATTTTTTTTTTACATTTTTTAAAAGTTGGATGATTTTGATGTAAGAGGGGAAAATAATTTAAATGGTAATGTGTTCACCAAGAAGTTCCTCTTCAGATCAGCTGCATTTGAGCAGGGTTCTCCATTCAAATAATGTTATTCTCTCAACTCTAATTAAAATCACAGAATACAGATAGCTTAACAGCTTTCTGGGATATTTTCAAGAATGGTATCTCATTGTTGGCAAGCCAATATTAACAAGGTCTTCTGGGTAACATAATGATTTGTTTAGCAAAATTCATGAGCTGGGTTCCTAAATTCAACACTATCATAGAATATTAGAAGAGGAAGTGACCTTAGAAATTATCTTTTTTAATATGTTAGGTGTATACTGGAGAAAGCCATAGAGAACAAATTGCTAAATTTTCAATGTGAGTATTTACAGCTTGGAAATTATTAAATGTTACAAATCAGGGCTTGGTTTGCTATTTTTAAAAAATCATCTAGACACAAAAGTGATAGAGAAAATGTTCACTGTGAAAATTGAATATAAAATTTATTTTCCATTTTTTTTCTTAGTGAAATATTGTGAAATATTTATCAGCATACTCCTCATTGTATCCACCCTCATCATTTTGCAGGTGAGGAAATTGAGTCCTAAAGAAATTAGTTGACATCACCAATGTTATTCAGCTATTTTGCTACATTTAGTGATAACTAAAATTTGAGACTCTTATCTTCCTAATATTATTTTTTAAAAATACCTTTTGCGATATGTTGTATATTTTCCCTGTGTTCCAAGTTTTACTTTATTAATGTTATTGTAAACATATAAATAGGGCAGCTAAGTGGCATAGTGGATAGAGCTCAAGGCCAAGAGTCAGGAAGACCCAAGTTCATATTCAGCCTCATACACTCAGTAGTCATGTGACCACAGATAAGTTACTTAACCCCATATGCTTCAGTTTCCTCATCTGTAAAATGAACTGGAGAAGGAAATGACATGCTCAGAAAACCCCAAATGGAGTCATGAAGGGTTGGACACGATAGAAACAACTGAAAAAAATTTTGTAATTGAAAAAAATAAACTTGTTTTATAGAATTGACAATGTTAGGCACTAATTCAATTTACACAGCCTGAGGTCTGAAACCTAAAGAATATCCAAGAAATAAATCATGTATTACTGATGAAACATGATATCACAGCTCAACCCTATTAAACCTTGCCTAAAACAGGAGGTTGAGAGCTAGATTCTAGTTATCCATATATCATCAGAGAAGCTTGAAATAGAAAACAATCACTTATAGAAACAGCTATATGGTACAGTTGATAAGTCAGTGAGCCTAGAATTAGGAAGACCTGAGTTCAAATTTGGATTCAGACACTTCCTAGTTCAGTGGTGCTAGGAAAGTCACATAACTTCTATCTGCCTTGGTTTCTTCAACTATAAAATGAGAATATAACACCTACATTCCAGAGTTGGGAAAATCAAAAGATATTTATAAAGTACTTAGCACAATTTCCAATACACAATAGTGGTATAATAAACCCTTGTTTCTTTCCTTCCTTTCTGTAGGCTACAGAACAATAGATGGCAGAAAAGAAGAGATAGTAAATGGGAAAGAATATTACATCACTTCTAACCTGGATTCCTTCTATATACATTTATTTTTACATATAGGATCACTGATGTACTTCTGTAAGAGACACTGAAAGTCATCAAGTCCAATTCCTTCATTTTGTATCTAAGAATATAGTAAGCCCAAAAAGGTTACAAGTAGCAAGATCATGGATTTGAACCCATATCCTCTGATACTTGATATAGAGTTCTTTATACTCTTCCTTGCTGGTATTACCCCCATAGCACCACAACATTCCACCCTACCCCTTGGGATGCATCTTTTTTTTTCCTGGATTTTTTTTAATAGTGGAGTAGGATGCTGGAATCAGTTTAGATATTCCAATTTTGTTGGCAACATCCAAAGCATCATAGTCTGGACCCAGTCAGACATAGGCCTTCTTCTCTCAATCAGGCCAGATCAGTGTGTTGACCATAACCACATCAAATTCATAATTCTTCTTTATGGCTTGCTTGAACTCATGCTTGTTGGCCTTGACATCCACAATGAAGACAAGGGTGTTGTTGTCCTCTATATTCTCCTTAGCAGACTCAGTGATCAAGGGAAACTTAATGATGGCAGAGTGGTCAAGCTTGTTTCTCCTTGGGGCACTTTTCTGAGGGTATTTGGGCTGCCTTCTAACTCGTAGAGTCTTGGGTCACCAGAAGGTGGGGGATGTTTGGATCTTCTTTTTGTGGCTATGGATACCCTTCAATACTTCCCTCTTGGCCTTCAAGGCCTTGGACTTGGCTTCTGTCTTGGGGGGAACAACTACTTCCTCCTTTGCCTCTGGCACAATCTTGGGGAAAAAGTGGGAGAATGCATCTTCTTAAGTGCCGTTGCCACTTGTTTATAATAATTTCAGTTCTGCAATGACAAAATTCAAATGTCTAGTTGCTTTAATCATGGCAAATGAAAACCGATCAACAGAAGGGATGGACCTAAATCCTAGCTTCTTAAATTGTGGGTTGCAACCTCATATGGAGTCATGTACCTGAATATGGGGGAATGCAAAAACTCTAAAAGGTTATATAAACCTGTTTAATATACCTATATTCCCAGGATTGTATAAAAATTTCTCAGGCAAAAATAGGTCATGAGTCAAAAAGGTTTAAGAAGTCCTGGCTTACATAACCTATAGTCTCTTTTCCAACTCTAGATCTTTTATCATATTAACTCAAATCACTATTGAAATGTCATCAGATCTTTGCCATTTTGTTTCTGTTCCCTTTTTGAATTCAATTATAAATGATGTCAGGATAATGTGTATTAACTATATTTTGTGTCATAGCAAAGCAAACTTGTTTTCCCCTCAACTGCTTTTATTATACTCGTCCTTCTCCTCCTCCTCCTCCTCCTCCTCCTCCTTCTTCAGAATGGTTTGTAAATTATCTTTTACCAGTGCTGTCTTTGGTTATTATGTCTCTTAGCTAGACATGGAGATTCATTTCTGGGCTACTTCAGCATTCCAGTGTCAGTGACTAGGTAGCATCTGTAACGATTGGAATGATGCCACCTGCTGGAGATTTACTGTAGGAAAGCTCCACCATGAGGAGAAGGCCTTTGAGAGCAAGGCCATGCAGCTTTTCTTTGGCGTCAGGAAGTGACGTTTGCTCATGGGTACTGTCTATCAAGGCTACCAGCCAATCAACTTGAGGAACCTCCCATTTCTGAGAGGAGAACATGAAGTAGGAAGAGGATGCTGGTGGAGGGGTTCTCTATCTTTTGGTTCCTGACCTCGCCATGGTGGGTTGGATGATAGGATCTCTTAGAACTAGTTAAATTTTTACCTTTCTCTCTGATCCTAATGCTCTGTAATAAATACATAAACACTTAAATACTCTTGCTAAAGCTTATAATTTATTGGCAAACACTCATTAGATTTTATATAGTATAGTTAGAATTTTAGCCCCTTACACATCAGATAAACTTCCCTAAAAAAGTGTGATAAAGTCATTGTCTTTATGTCTGTCCACTTCCCATTTTTCAAAGTCAACATGTTCTTTAAATAGTTCAGGTATCTAAACTGCTTTAATTTCATTCAGTATCTTTGTCTTACTTATCCATTTTAAAATTTGACATTTACTTTGATGTTTAGTAAAATCATGTATATAGGATACTAATTCTGAAGTAACTATTACAAATTCAATCTTGTAAAATTGTAATCAGTTTTATTTTTGTGATGTTCCATTCTTAGTATATGTGTGTGTGTATATATATATATATACATATATATATATACACACACATACACATACATATATACATATATATGTATATGTATATGTGTGTGTACAACTCTCTTCTTGAAGAGAATATCTGGGTTGTATAACTGTTAGACTTCTGAGTCTTCTAGAAAACTTTGGTCACTTTTATTGCATTGCCTTAAAATGTATTTCCAATGTAGACTTATTTTTGTGTTTTGCCTTCTTCTTTTGTGTCTTTCCTCATTTTGAAGAGGCTGAATACAGGGGAACTTCTTGCTTCATTTTAGAGGATCTTTTCAAATTGTTCATTGATTTTTTTCTGCTTCTTTTTCCTCCACTAATATTGTTAGTACATCAACAATACTAGAGTTATAGTGGTCAGTTTGATTATAATCACTGAGAGCACAGTAAGTTTAGATGACCAGTGCCCATTAAAATGTTTCCTATTCCTGTGGAGGCACATGATGAAACCAATACCACCAACTGCTTTATTTGCTTCTCTAAGAAAATACTGCTTTATTTGTTCTCTAAGGACAACCCAAGAGTGACCTTTCCATTTGGCTACAATTGCCTTGTGTTTTCTGGTATAATTTAAATAGGACAATATTAATGAGTTTTAGTTCCTCCAACACTGTTGTCATTTCTTTGGTCTCTTTATAAAGTTCATATACTAAGGTTGTTAAACAAATATTATGTATGAAGAGTAACAACAGTTATGTTAATATTTGATGACAAAGAACTATGTTATATTTAGTACCATCTCCATCCCTTCTTGGCCACTTTGGAAAAACTGTTTATCAATTCATTGATAACTTTGACCCTCCAAAAATTCATTAGTTGGTGATTTTCTTTAAAATCCAGTTCTCAGACAGCCGATAGAGTCTGTCAGACCTACACAATGGAAGATTTCCAGTTAAATAGAACATATTAGAGGGTTTATTTTGCTAACTTAACCCTTAACGATAAACAGTTGTGTTCATGCAACTCATTAGATCAGAACTTTTGGGAAACATGTTGCCAAACATTTTTTCATTGTATTTTTGGTTTAGAACTGTGATTAGATTTACATAATGGCAACTCTTAGTGAGGATACAGAGAGTCACCTGCTCAACAACTTATAAATTAACAGTTTGCCTGGAGCCCAGTGAGTTTAAGTACCTTTCTCACTGTCAAACAACCAGTACAGTTCAGAAATTGGGATTGAACCCAGGTCTTTCTAACTATGAATTTGGCTCAATGCCTTCTAAAGCAAAGGTATCAAACACAAGATCTTCTCACCCCGCCACATTTCCCAGTGTGGCCAGAACCAGATATAAATAAAATTGGGAAATATTTAACAAAATAAATAAAAATACAACAAAACATAGTTAATAATACATTTTAAAACTAAGTCAATAGTTAGCTTCCAGGGATCATTACGGATGGATTGACATCATTTCTCAAGACCATGATTCTTTCAAATGACATCTCATTATTAATTTTTCTCTGCTTCATATATTGCAGTCTTCTGTAACTTGAGATTTGAGGTTCTTATTCCTGTTGAATTTAATATTCCTTTACTTTACAGGATGGTCAGGAAAATATTTTAATCTTAAATGGAAAAAAAATAAATGTTTTATTTTATGAGCTATAGGATATAAATAAATATCCCTTCAAATACTAACCTATTAGTATTCTAATGGGCAAAAATGCTGACTATAGAGTCTAGAAGGTGACATTGAACCTGGGTAGTGCCCCTCCTGCAACAAGAGTATATTTTCCAAGTTGATAATCATGTTGATAAGAGCTGGGAGGGTCTTTAAATAGGAGATATCTTAGTCCAACCTCATTCTACCATGTAGCCACTAAGTACCAGAGAGGTCAAGTAAGTTCCCGAAGGTCACTCAACTACTAATAACCTTAGAATAACAATTTAAAAAATGCTGTTACCAAACAACCTGAGATAATTTCACTTTGTCCTATGATATAAGAGTCTGTAGTTTTAAAGTAGCCAAGGGGATAGATGTGGACTGCATAAAGAAAAAAAATGAGATTGTGAAATAAACGCATCTCCTGCCCCTTTTTGAAGTGTCTGAGGCAATCATTTTCAGTGATTTAAAACAGTGTGGCATAGGGAGGAGAAAAATGAGGAACGGATGAAGAATAATGCTGATGCAAGCAAAGGCATATATCAAATTACCCTCCTATCTTTCATGGTAATGATACATATGCACCCAATTTCACCTGTTTTAATGTTGTTATCTTTGGGGAAATTCATCATGCCAGTGTCATTGTAAAGTGTGTGTTTCCTCCTCAGTTGAATTCAATACTTACCCACATCTCTACCTTCTGACACTGCACTTTCTTTAAAATTATTTCTGGCAGGTTTTTCTTACATAACACTTAAGTAACCAATAGTTGTCCCCTAGTTACTGGTCTGGCTAGATACAAGATTTACTAATGAATACCTCCAATGCACTTTAAATAATAATATTCCAAAACAATTGAGCAAGAGCAAAGCAAACAGAATAGGTGATTCATATTTAATGGTATTAGCACTGTAAACTTGGAGTTTTCATTTATTGATGGCTTTTCATAGCAAAAACACAATGGCAAAAGGGCCATTAGACTGGAAAAGGGAACCTATGAGAGACAAGGTTACTTAAACTCTCCCTCTGCTTTCACATAGGACAAAATATGAAGCACATATTGCTTTAAAAACCTTTGGGGACTACATTCTACACCCTCCAAACAGTAGTCTGTTGCAGAATTTAATGCCTATCTGAAAACATCTACTTTCTGGCCAATTTGAAGCCTCTCTACTTTAATTTTAGGGCTATAGTCCAATTGATTGGTTTTAGTAGAAACATGTAGACAAAGGAGAAATCTCAACATCATCTGTCTTTCACTTAACTTCAAAACACTTTGTTACTATTTTTCCATTTCTGAAGAATATACTTGTTTCTAATTATTGGAAACTACCATGTCACTTTACAGAATTGAACCTTTCCTGGGTTTTCTTAGGATTATAGAGTATAGACAAAATTCCAGATGCTGCCTCAATTAACCAGGCAGTAAAATTGAGGTAATAAAACCTATCTTTCCTAATGCAGTGTCTATTATTGTTTGGTTAATATGTATGTGTCATAAAGACATGATCATAACAAAAACTTTTAATTTATTTGATATGACAACTTCTGGTATGAGAATGCAATTTCAGCAATGTGGGAACTCTCCTCACATGACCAAACCATACTAACTCTAATCTGGTTAAGCTCAAGATGCCCAAAACTACTTCTTGATCTCTGCCCCAAATGCATCTGATATTGGCAATGTCTCCAGTGACTCCTTTTATTCGAAATTTTATTCTGGGAACCTCTATTGAAAGAAGGACCCAGTTCAAATCCAGCCTCAGACACTTACTACCTGGGTGATGTGGGCAAGTCACTTAAGCCTCAATTGAAGAAATTGCCTCAATTTCTTCATCTGTCAAATAAGCTGGAGAAGTAAATGGCTAACCACTTTAGTATTGTTAAGGGCTAAAATTCTAGCTAAACTAGTCATGTTAGTCTAAAATATCTAATGAGTGGTCACCAATAAATTATAAGCTTTAGCAAGAGTTAAAGGGAGAGCACATTTCTAGCTCCGCTCTCCACCAGAGTCCAAAGGAAAAAGAGCGAGAGTGAGCGCCAGTCTCTTCCTTCCTCCTCCTCCCACTAGCCTGCGTCACTTCCTGATGCCAAAGAAAAGACTCCTGGTCTTGCCCTCAAAGACCTTCATTTCATGGGCGGAACTCTTCTACAGTAAGTCTCCAGCAGGTGGCATCATTCCAATCATTACAGTATCTTTGCCAAGAAAACAGCAAATGGGTTCAAAAAGAGTTGGACATTACTTAAAAAGAAATGGTTGAACACTATCAACCACAATAACCAGGCTAGCTGTCCACATTCCAAATCTATTTTAGCCCAGGATTTCCCAGATTCTGTGTTCACTTTATACAAGGTCATAATACATTCTATCCCCCTCCCCACTTTTAGCTCCCTTTTAGGTTTTATGTATTATCTTTCTCCACTAGAATGTACAATCCTAGGGGGCAGCTAGGTGATGTAGTGGATAAAGAACCGGCCCTAGATTCAGGAATACCTGAGTTCAAATCTGGCCTCAAATACTTGACACTTAACTAACTGTGTGACCCTGGGAAAGTCACTAAACCCTCATTGCTCCTCCCACCCCCCCAAAAAAGAATGTACAATCCTTGAGGACATAGATCTGTCTTTCTTTTTGATTGCATTTGGATTCCTACTACTCAGCACAGTCCCTAGCACATAGTAAGAATTTAATTAATTCTCTATCTATCCTTTATCTATCCCACTATCTATCTATTATAAATCATTTTTTTTTTTTTACAAACTATAGTCTTAGAAAGTGGCCTAATTCTAAGACAGGTAAAGTGATCTCCTATAGTCACATAACTAGTGTCAGAGGTGGATTTTAAATCTTGGTCTTCCTAACTCTAAGTCCAACACTATATTAACTGACCTAAGCTGACTCTGAAATATTTAAAACTTTATAGGAATGTCAAAGAGGGGAAAGAGTGATGATAATGATCATGATGGATTTGTAGTCACATCAGTCTGAAACCTAGGTTTGCCTAGCTCTGGATCCTTGTGCAAGTTACTTCACTGAGCTCACTTTCCTTTTGGGTAAAATGAGGAGACTGAACTTTACTTCGATTTAAACTCTAACATCTCTAAGATCCCAGAACTCTAAGATCTGTCAAGATTTGTCTTTGCTCTTATTTTGATTTTAATCTGCAGTTACGGTGAAGTCACTCAAACACTGCGTTTTACATGACAGAAATCAAAGGAATAAATGATTTTCTAAGAAATCAAATGACTTCCCACCTAACTTTTCTGTGTTGCTCTGATTTTTTAAACAAATACCAGGCCTAGCAGCCCAAGGTGGCAATGAGGTTTTTTTTTGTTTTGTTTTGGTTTTTGGTTTCTTTAACATCCTGTGTTGTTCTCCCTCAACACAGGCTGAACATAGTGAAAACTGAATCCATACATGATAAATTATTGAATGATTCTCCCATTAGCTTTTCTTTCACTCTTTCCCATATTCATCTATTTGATTCTATTTTATTCAAGATATTTCTACTTCAAAATCACTCTGTGCCTTGCCTAGTGTTTCAAGCAATGGAGGCAACATGAGAAATAGAAGATAACATCTCTATACTCCAATATCTAGTAATATTATTAAAATAAACAAGACTAACAAGTATAAATCAGAGAACAATAAATATAGAACACTATGTAAGAAAATAGGAAATTATAAATTAAGTGCCACAAATAGACGATGCTCAATAAGTGGCTCCAAGAGATCCAGGAAGAGAAATATTGGTGTTATCTCTAATCATTGAAGTTTTCATGGAGAATGAGAGATTTTAGCTGGAATTCAAAAGAGAGGTACATTCTGGTGCCAAGATAGTGAATTGAGGAAGGAACCCACTGTAGCCCTCCCAAATTTCCTCTCCAAACATAGAAAACCTCTTCAGAATTGTTCCAGGAGCTGGGAAGCAGTTCACTAGCCCAGCAGGAAAGGTCTGTTTTACCTGATGTGGGGGGGGGCGGGGGAGTGAGGTCCAAGAGCAGCAGCAGCAGTGACAATCACCCTCATACCAGGGATCTACAGCAAGGCTTTAAACCTGGGGCAATCCACCAGTGAGGTCCTGCCCTCCTGTAAAACAGCAGTCCCCATGGCAAGTGAGCAGTCTGAGTTGCACAGAAAGACCCCAACCAAGCAACCCCACACACAACACAAGCCACCACAATCCTCCTCTGAGGCCTTAATCCAACTGCTGACCAGCAGTGAAGCCTTGCTGCAAGGGTAGTCAACACACCACCTGTGGGGACTACCAGCAGAGACTCTGTTTCCAAAACAACCCAGCACCAGGGGGCCCAAACCCTTGGGAAGATTTGCAACAAAATTACTCCTCCAGGGCCTGCTAACAGAGAGGTCCTGTTAACATGTTAAGTCAGTAGAAGAGCTCCACCCCTGGGCCTGACTACTGTAGGGGCGAAATTTATTAATGGGGAGAGTTAATTGGGTGGCTCACCATAATATTGGGGTTCAGAAAATAATGAGAGATCTCTAGGTCCAAAGTTTTCTCCCTCTTAAACTGCCTTTTTTAGTTATTTCTCCCAAGCTAATAAGAAAGATGATTAACAGCCTCTTTTCCACAAACAAACTAGGTTTTATTAATGGGAATAAAATTTACAACAAAGGTGAAGTTAATAAAGCCTTGGACAAGGAAATAAGAGAAGAGAAAAATGGATAAGTTCCCTGACTCTAACAAAAACTGACTCAAACCTCAAACTGGCTTCCAGTTCATCTAACTCAAAGAGTTGGCCTCACTTCTAATAACTTACCACCTGGGGTTGGTGGTTTCAATGGGAGTCAGCTGTACAGTCCCTCTCTGGTATGCTCCCAAAGCTCACCAAAGGGAAAGAGAGCTTTCCAGAGCCAGCGTTCTCCCTCTTACTTTCTCTCTCCCTCCCCCAAAGGGGAGGTCATTCAAGCTGGTTAGTGGAGAGTAGTCCCCTGCTGATGTCAGTAGTACACCAACACGTCACTCAGGGCCAGCCAGGTGTGGCTATAATCTAATCATCCCCAAATAGGTGCTTAGTCAATTTCTCATTCTCACCCAATTCAAACAAAACTAAATCAATCAGGTGGAGCCCCTGGGCATATGCTAAATTCCATTATTGTATCACACCAGCAACAAGATTCTTCCTCCAGGGACAGCCACCAAAAAGGCTTTATTACTATAGCAACCCAGCAGCAAGGTCCCATCACTGGAGAAGACCAGCAGCAAAACCCCATACCAAGGGGAGGCTAATAGGAAGGACTCACCTTTTCACTAATACAAGTCAGAATGGAAACAGCCTACAGGGAAAGCAAACAGCTACGTCCTGTAGCCCAGTGAAAGCCACCAGTAGGACTTTGAGTACCAGCACAAAAAACTTGGAACAGTGCCAAGACTAGAGCCCAACTCTCACATAAAAACACCAAGTCTCACAGAGAGAGAAAGAGAGAGTGAGAGAGACGACAGAGAGACAGGAGAGAGACAGAAAGACAGAGAAGGGGGTCCATAGAAATGAGCAAGAAAGAAACAAAAAAGCTTTACTATAGAAAGTTACCATGGTGATAAAGAAGATCAGGGCATAAACCTTAAAGGAGGACAAGAGTGCCAAAATGGCTACAGGTGAAACTTCAAGGAAAAGAGTAATTTGTTCTCGGGCCCTAAAAGAATTCCTGTAAGAGTTAAAAAGGACTCTCCAAAGCAAATTAGAGAAGTAGAAGAAAATTTGGAAAAATCAATAAAAGAAATTCAATAAGATTAAAGTGTGTGCATTTCTAGATGATGAGATAATATTTGTAAGTCTTAAGAACTTTTTTACTTACAAGAGCAATTAGAAGTAGTATATGTAGAAAAAGGGTGTGATTATAAGGTGACACTGATGGAGGATGCCCCAAAAACAAAATAAAGAGGTGAGAAAGAAATTGCACTGGAAGAAAAAAAGGGGGGAGAAAGAATGAAGTAAAAGTTCCCAAATAAAAGAGGGATGAAAGAACTATTATAATGGAAGGGAAGATGCAGGGTAGCAAGCAAAGCTTAAACCTTATTCTCATCAAAATTGGCTTAAAGAGGGAATGACATACACACTCACTTGGACATAGAAACCCTATATGCAAGTTGTATCCTTTGTGAAAGTTTTTAAAGTACGGGGATAAAAGAAGAAGTAAGGCAATCTGATTAAAAGAGGAGATATTGGGAATATGGTGAATAGAGGTAAAACATTTGTGAAGAGGGTAAGAGTGGGAAGTAAGGAGGGAATTTTAAAAAGCAAAAAAATAGCATTTAGGGGAATAAACAGTCATCATAACTATAAAGGTGAATGGGAAGAATTCACCCATTAAGTGGAAACAGATAGCTGAATGGATTAAAAGCCCCAAATCCTACAATATGTTGTTTACAAGAAACACATTTTATGCAGAGATACACCCAGGGTAAAGATAAGGGGCTGAAACAGAATCTATTATGCTTCAGCTGAAGCAAGGAAAGAAGGGGTAGCAATCATGATTTCAGACAAAGCAAAAATAAATCTAAATAAATGAGATAAAGAAGGAAACTATATCTTACTGAAAGTTACCATAGACAATGAAGTCATATCATTACTTAACATATATGCACAAAATGGTATAGTATCTAAAATTTTAAAAGAGAAATTCAATGTTATAGGAGGAAATATATAATAAAAATATACTAGGGGAGGGCCTAAAACTTGTTCTTTCAGAACTAGATAAATGTGACCAAAATAAACAAGAAAAAAGTTAAGGAAATAAGTAAAATTCTAGAAAAGTTAGGTATGATAAATCTCTGGAGAAAATTTAATGGGAATATAAAGGAATATACCTTTTTTCTCAGTAGTACATAGCACCTATAGAAAAACTGACCATGCATTAGGACATAAAAAACTAACAATCAAATACAGAAAAGCAAAAGTGATAAATACATACTTTTCAGATCATAAAGAAATAAAAATTAATTTCAATAATGGACAATGGAAAGAGATTAAAATTAATTGGAATCTAAATAATCTGATCCCCCAAACCAAGTAGATATAAAGGTAAAATCATAGAAATAATTGATAAGTTCATTAAAGAATATGACAAGAAGACATAAATATTAATGTGCTATAGCTAAATAGGTAATTAGGGAGTAATTGATATCTCTAACTAATTACATCAATAAAATAGTTTTCAAAAAATCAATGAATTGGGCATTCAACTAAAAAAACAACAACAGAATATGAACAAATTTAAAATCCCCAATTAAATACCAAATTGGAAATCCTAGAAATCAAAGGAGAAACTAATAAAATTGAAAGTAGGAAAGTCATTGAAATAATAAATAAAACTAGAAGCTGGTTTTATGCAAAATAATAAAATAGATGAGTGATCAGTTAATTTGATCAAAAAGAGGAAAGAAGAAAATCAAATTACTAGTATCAAAAATGAAAGGGGTGAAATCACCACCAATGAAGAAGAAATTAAGACAATGTTAGAAGCTATTTTGCTCAATTATATGTCGATAAGTTTGAGGATCTAAGTGAAATGGAAAAAAAAGGGTGGGGGGACAGTTAGGTGGTACAGTGGATAAAGCACCAGCCCTGGATTCAGGAAGACCTGAGTTCAAATCCAGCCTCAGACATTTGACACTTACTATCTCTGCGACCCTTGGGAAATCACTCACCCTTCTTTGTCCCTCAAATAAAATAAATAAATGAATGAATGAATGAAATGGATACATATTTACAAAAATGTAAATTACCCAGATTAACAGAAGAAATAAAATACTTAAATAACCAAATTGTAGAAAAAGAAATTGAACAAGCCATTGAGGAAGTTCCTAAGAAAAAAATCCGTAAGACCAGATGGATTTACCAAAGATTTTAGCAATAATTCATCCTAATACTTTATTAACTATTTAAGAAAATATGTGAAGGAACCCTCCCAAAGTCCATTTGTGAGAAAGATATGGTGCTGATATCAAACCAGGAAGAGCCAAAACAGAGAAAGAAAATTATAGACCAATTTCCCTAATGAATGTTGGCACAAAAAAATTTAAATAATATATTATCAAAGGGATTACAGCAATATATCAGCAGAATCAAACACTGTGACCAGGTGGGATTTATACCAGGAATGCAGGGTGCAATATTTGGAAAACAGTATAATTGACCATATGAATAAAAAAAAAACAGAAATCATATAATTATATCAATAAATGCAGAAAAAGTCTTTGACAAAAGACAGCACCCATTCCTAATAAAAATACCAGAGAGAAAAGGAATAAATGGAGCTTACCTCAAAATGATAAGTAATTTATCTAAAACCATCAGTGAGCATTACATGTAATGGGGTAAGTTAGAAGTCTTCCCAATACAATCAGGAGTGAAGCAAAAATGTCGATTATCACCTCTATTATTTAATATTTTACTAGCAATATTAACTATAACAATAAGAGAAGAAAAAGGAATGAAAAGAATTAGAATAAGCAATGTGGAAAGAAAACTATCATGCTTTGCAGATGATATGATGTTATACTTAGACAATCCTAGAGAATCAACTAAAATACTTAAAATTATTAGCAACCTTAGCAAAGGTGCAGCATACAAAATAAACCCACATAAATCATAAGCATTTCTATATATTACCAATAAAGTCCAGCAGTAACAGATAGAGAAATTCCATTTAAAACAACTGTAGACAATATAAAATATTTGGGAGTCTACCAGCTAAGACAAATCCAGAAACTATATGAAAACAACTATAAAATACTTTTAACATAAATAAAGTCATCTCTAAACAATTAGAAAAAAGTATTAATTTCTCATGGGTAGGTAAAGCCAATATAATAAAAATGACAAACCTACCTAAATATTTAATGCCATATCAATCAAACAATAAAAAATATTTTATAGATCTAGGAAAAAATAATAACAAAATTTATCTGGATCGTCAAAAGCTCAAGGATATCAAGGGAATCAATGAAAAAATGTGAAAGTGGCCTAGCAGTACCAGATATCAAACTGCATTATAAAGTGGTAGTTGTCAAAACAATCTGGTACTGGCTAAGGAATAGAGGGTGAATCACTGGAATGGAATAGATACAGATTACACTATAATAATGACTCTAGTAATCTAGTATATGATAAGCCCAAAGATCCAAGCTTTTGGAACACAAACTTATTATTTGACAAAAACTACTGGGAAATCTGAAAAACAGTATGACAGAAACTAGGTATAGACCAACATTTCACTCTGTATACTAAAATAAGGCCAAAATGGGTAAATGATTTAAATATAAATGGTAATATCCTAAGTAAATGAAGAGAAAAATGGAATAGTCTATCAGTCAGATTTATGGACAGAGGAAGAATTTAGGACCAAAGAAGATATAAAGAGCATTACAAAATGTAAAATAGATCATTGTGATTATATAAAATTAAAAAGGTTTTTCACAACAAACCAATGCAACTAAAATCATAAGGGAAGCATAAAACTTGGAAAGAATTGTTGCAACAAGTATCAGAAAATGGTTTCATTTCTCAAATATATATAAAACTGAGTCAAATTTATGAATTTACAAGTCATTCCCAAATTGATAAATGGTCAAAAAATGTGAACAGGCAGTTTTCATAGAAAGAAATCAAAGTTATAGTCATTGGACAAAGGCTCTAAATCACTCTTGATTAGATAAATGCAAATTAGAAAAACTCTGAGAAACCATTTCGTCTATCAGATTCTCAAATATAACAACAACAAAAAAGTTGAATGTTGGTGGGGATGTGGGAAAACTGGGATGCTAATCCACCCTTGGTGGAGTTATGAATGAATACAACCATCTGCAAAACCCCAAAGGGCCATAAAACTGTGCATATCCTTTGATCTAGCAATGCCACTGCTAGGTTTATATCTCAAAGACATCCCAAAAAAGAGGAAATAAGGGATATATTTGTTTAAAAATATTTATAGCAGCTTTTTTTCATGTCTAAGAATTGGAAATCAAAGGAATGGCTATCAATTGGGGAATGACTAAACAAGCTGTGGTATATGGTGATGATGGAATATTATTGTGTTATAAGAAATGATAAGCAAGAAGATTTCAGAAAGGCCTTGAAAGACTTACATGAATTGATGTATAGTGAAGAGAACACAACCAGGAGAATATTGTGCACAGTGACAGCAATATTGTTCGATGAAGAACTGTGAATGACAACTGTTCTCAGCAATATAATGATCGAAGATTATCCCAAAGGACTAATGATGCAGCATACTATCCACCTCCAAAGAAAAAACTGATCTTGGTTGAACACAAACTGAAGCATGCTATTTTTCACTTTGTTTATTTCTTTTTTTTCTTTTATTTGAATTTTCTCAAATAAAATGGCAGTCATAAAATGACTGATATGGGAATGTTTAACATAATTACATATGTATAATCTATATTTGATGTTTTACCACCTCAGGGAGGGGGAAGGAGGAGGGAAAGAGGGATAGAATTTAGAACTCAAAATTTTAAATAAAAGTATTTATTGAAACCAGAAAAAAATGGCATGTAAAATTTGAATAGCTGGAAAGGATGGTTCTCAAAGTAGTTCTATGTTCTACATAAGTAAAAATGTAATAAATCCAATTGTTAATTATCAATAAAAGCAGAAATTCTATAAATTCTTGGACCTTTGCACCAAAGCACATCAAGAGTATTTGAGGGTCTTTCCCCTTCCCAAGAGAAACATAAGTGATTATTATTAATCTTATCCTCTGTTGCACCCAATGAAATTAGTTTCTACTTTTCTCTAAGCTTTCTTATCTTTTCCCTTTCCTCAAGTATGCTGAGGGTAGATTTCCTTAAGGACGATAAAGCAAGCCCATTATTCGACTAGATAATTAGTCTCATATGGATTATTCTCCAAAAGGGAAGAAAGAGAGGAAATAAATTATTGATTTAGTAACTCTTTCTAGGTTTCTGATGAACAGACTTCCAAAGCACAAATAACTTAGAAAAACAAATTACAAGTTGAGAAATTATATCAAAGGCCACAGAGTTAGATCTATATTAAAGGTGGGGTCTTTCAAACTATGATGAGCAGCTTTCTAGAAGTAATTAATTCAGTGTAATGAGATTGGCCTTCCTATACATCACAGTCTTTAATACTGGTTCACCACAGGTTCCTGAAATATCAGAATTTTAGTCCCATTCCTTTGCATTAAGCAATGTTACCCCCTACCCTTCTCACATAGTATAAAGGACTCTAAAAGGGTAAGCACATTTGTTCCTTATAAGTTATTAATAATTTGTTTTAAATTAGTTTATAGGATATTAGAACTTGGATGTTTTATTTTAGGTGAAGTTCAAGGTCATAAAGTTAGGTGAGCAACTAAGACTTTTTGAAACTATCTTATTTTCTTTATTTTTAATATATTCCCAATTATTTGCAAAATTATTTTTTAACATTCATCCTTCAAATTTTGAGTTCCAATTTCTTCCCCTCCCTTCATCCCTCTCTTGTCCTCTGTCTGAGACAGCAAATTGATACAGATTATACATGTACAATCCTACAAAAAATTTCTATACCAGTCATGTGAAAGAAGATATAGTAACTCTGAAATTATTTCCCATGCAGCAAGGAGAAGGAGCTTATCTGATTTTTTTCTTAAATAGAGATACGCAGAGAGATGGATACATGTGTGTGTGTATATATATATATATATATATATATATATATATATATATATATATATATATATACATATATATATATATATATATATATATATGTATGTATGTATGTGTGTGTGTATGTGTGTGTATATATATATATGGGTGGGTGAGTGTGTATACACACATACATACATACATATATTTTTTTTTCATTTCTCTCTCTCTCTCTCTCTCTCTCTCTCTCTCTCTCTCTCTCTCTCATCTATATGAAAATAAGGCATTAACCCATAGTGCACATTCCTAGATGAGAGGCCCTGAGATATCAGGAGAATATGGGAAATCACTGCACACCTGTCATGCAAGGGGGACCTGAAAGCAAAAGTAGAAAAACATTTTTAAACTGCGTACTTCACAGTTTTCTGGAAGGCTGGCCTGAGTTAGTCATTGGGCAGGCTGCCTCTGCTTTGGAGTTCATTTTCAGTAAAGGGCTTTTCCCCATTATTTCCTTGGGGTATAATTTCAGCCTGTTGGAAAGGTTTGGTGTTGACATGACAGTTCTCAGTGAGCAATGTGTTAGAGGGAGGAAAAAGCCTCCCAGTGCTGTATATTCTACTAAAAATGAGAAAACACAAATAATAACTATTTGCAAGGGGCAGCAAATATGCTCTCCTGAATTTCTGGTTGGGTAGCTTTGTGGCTGCATTGCACCAGAAATAAATTAGTTCTCCTTCCTACCACTGTGAGATGTTTTCCATAACTCTTCCCTATCACTCCCCAAGCTTTAAATATGTTATTAGTCTATGGATATAAAAAAGAGATAGTCTAGTTTTTGAGAAGCAGCTTGGCTTAATGAATGGCATAGTGTTCTCACAGTCAAGAAGACATAGCTTTTGAATCAACCTTGATGCACCTTTGCAATGTGACCTTGGAGAAGTCATCTCACCTCTTGGTCCCCCTGGACAACAGTCTAAGGCTATACGTCACAGGCCAGAAGATGATAAGTATTGATAGAAGAAATTACACAACTGGGTGTTTCCTATGCCAATGTAATAATAGGTATATATGCCCCCCCACACAATTATAGTCCTCTGTCAAATGACTTTCCTTTCTTATCTCCAACTCTTCCCAAAGAGAAACTTATAAGATCATAGGATCTACAATTTGCAGGAAGACTATATAGATCATACCATTCAAAGTCCTCATTTTATTGGTGATGAAGCTGGGATCCAGAGAGATTAATTGACTTGACAATAGTCAAATGAGTAGGGAGTGGTAAAATTAGGATTTGAATATATCTTCCTCCTATGAATTCCCATAACATTTGAGGAGGCAGTGTGATAAAAAGGAAGGTTTAGAATCAGAGATTTTGGATTCAATTCTGGGCTCTGGTACATAAGTCTTATACAATCTTGAACAACTAACTTTCTCTCAAGGCCTTAATTTACTGATTTATAAAACTGTTGGGATTAGATTGTATGACCTCTAAAATTTTTTCCAACTATATGATTCTTTGTACATTTCTTTTTTATGTACATTTCTTATACATAGTACATGCCAGATACTTTTTTCCTTTTCTTTTAAAATTGTTATTTATATTACTTTTACCTTAAAGAATAAAACAAGCATTTCCATAACAGTATAATTTTGAAAAGATGATTGCTCATGAAACTGTAAACCTATCATGTACAACTAGCTACTCCTTTTAAATATATAATAATGTTATCATATAATTAACTTTATTTCCCTTTTTTCCCTCCTCTTACCTAAGACATGGCTACCATTAAAGACACATTACATATTATATATTATATTATATATTTATATACACACATAAATATATATGTATACATATATATAGGTATGTGTTCTGTCTCTATTTGTATATATGTGTACATATGTGCATGTCAAATCATTCTATACATACCTCTATTTATCAGTTCTTTCTCTGGATGCAGATAGCTTCTACATATATTCATTGCAATTAATTTAGATATTTATAATAATCAAAATGACTTCCCTGTATTGTATTATTGTTTGATTGGTGTCTTATTCTTACTTCTAGACTATGAGGATTTAAACTCATATGACTAAAAGCTCTTTAAGGGCAATGTCTGTATTTGTTATATCATTGTAGCCCTCATAATAACCTCCTACAGCACAATATGGTGCTCTGCCCACAAAAGACACTCAATAAATATCTTATGAATGAATAAGTTAATAACTTCTCTTTAAAAGCATGTTAACATTGAACATGCTGCATCTGTTCTTTGATAACACATCCAAAGAATAGTCTTTTTTAAAGACATTGAACTGAGAGTAGAACAAAGATAACTAGAAAGTATGGAGAGATATTGAGAATTATACTGTGAACAAGAAACCAAAGTAGGTATCAGAAATTATCATGTCAGTTTTGACTTGACAGCTTCTAGGGAAAAGAAACATTTGTCTCTATTTATAGTTGTAATTCTACCTAGTAGGAGAAGAAACTATTGGTATAGTATAATGGGAAGAATGGTCTGTGAATTAGAAAGCCTGACTTACAGTATTATATTTGGCAGGTATAATGTTAATGATTATTGCAATGATGATGATAATTATAACCACGAGAATACAATCAACAACCACCATCACTACAGCAATAACATTATAAAAAATGAAAATTGTTGGCATTAATAATAATGATGATGACCAAGATAGCCAGATGAGTTTATAAATGAATTCTACCAAATATTTAAAGAAGAATTGTTTCAAATGCCATACAAACTATTCAAGAAAAATAGGTGAAGGAATCCTACAAAATTCCTTTCACGAGATAAATATGGTGCTGATACCTAAACCAATAAGAGCCAAAAGAGAAAAACAAAATTAGAGACCAATTTCCCTAATGAATTGTTATGCAAAAATTCTAATTAGAACATCAGCAAAGTGATTACAGCAATTTATCAACAGATAATACACTATGACCAGGTGGGATTTATACCAGGAATGTAGGTCTAGTTCAGTATTAGGAAAACTATCAACATAATAGATCACATTAATAAAAAAATATAACCAAATCATATGTTTATCTCAATAGATGCATAAAGAGCTATTGACAAAATATAGCACTCATTCCTATTATAAACATTAGAGAGAGAGAACATAGGAATAAAAGGAGTATTTTCTTAAAATGATAAACACTTTATATCTAAAACCATCAGCAAGCATTATATGTGATAGGGATAAATTAGAAAAATTCCCAATAAGATAAGGAGGATGAAAGGTGAACTAAGGACGTCCATTATCACTATTATTATTCAATATTGTACTAGAAATGTTAGCCTTAGAAAAAGAATGAATTAGAATAGTCAAGGAGAAAATAAATCTATCACTCTTTGCAGTTGATATGATGGTATACTTAGAGAATTCTAAACAATCAATTGATAAACTACTTGACACAATTAACAATTCTACCAAAGATGGAAAATATAAAATAAACCCTCATAAATCCTCAGCATTTCTTTCTATGACCAACAAAGCCCAGCAGCAAGATGTAGGAAGAGAAATTCCATTTAAGATAACTTTAGACAATATTTAGGAGTCTACCTTCCAAGGCAAAGCCAGGAACTATATGAACACAATTACAAAATACTTGACACAAATAAAATCCTATCTAAACAAATGGAAAATATCAATTGCTCATGGGTAGGTCAAATTAATACAATAAAAATAACAATTCTACCTAAATTAATTTACTTATTTTCTAACAAAATTCATCTGGAAGAAGAAAAGGTCAGGAATTTCAAGGGAATTTATGAAAAAAAATGCAAAAGCATTGCAACAGATCCAAAACAATATTATAAAGTGACAACCTTGAAAACACTGGGTAAGAAATAAAGTAATGAGGGGCAGCTGGGTGGCACAGTGGATAGAGCACTGGCCCTGGTGTCAGGAGTACCTGAGTTCAAATTCAGTCTCAGACACATAACACTTACTAGCTGTGTAACCCTGGGCAAGTCACTTAACCCCAATTGCCTCACTAAAAAATAAAATAAAATAAAATAAAGTAGTGGAGTAGTAGAGTAGATTAGGGACACAAAACACAGTAGCCAATAAATATAGCAAACTTCTGTTTGATAAACCTCAAGACTCCAGCCTCTGGGATAAGAACTCATTATATAACAAAAATTGCCAGGAAAATTGGAAAATACTATGGCAGAAACAAGGCATAGACCAATATCTTACAACATACACCAAAATAAAGTCAAAATGGTCCATGATTTAGATATAAAGGGTGATATCATAGGCAAATTAGAAAAGGAAGGAATCATTTTCTTGTCAGATCTATGGAGAGGAGAAGAATTTATGACCAAGGATGAGATAGAGAACATCACAATATGCAAAATGGATCATTTTTATTACATCAAATTAAAACAGTTTTACACAAACAAAACTAATGTAACCTAGATTAGAAGGAAAGCAGAAAGTTTTGAAACAATTTTTACAGTCATTATTTCTGATAAAGGCCTCATTTCTAAAATATATTGGGAACTAAATCAAATTAAAATAATCCAAGTCATTCCCCAATTGATAAATGGTCAAAGGATATGAACAGGGAGTTTTCCGATGAAGAAATCAAAGCTATCTATTGCCACATGAAAAAATGCTCTAAATCACAATTGATCAGAGAATTGCAAATTAAAACAACTCTGAAATACCACCTCATATCTATCAGATTGGCCAGTATGACAGAAAAGGAAAATTTTGAAATTTGCAGAATATGTGGAAAAATTGGAAAATGAATACATTGTTGATGGAGTTGTGAATTGATCCACCCATTCTGGAGAGCAATTTAGAACTATGCCCAAAGGGATTTAAAACTATGCATACCTTTTGACCCAGCAATACCACTACTAGGTCTATATCCCAAAGAGATCATAAAAAAGGGAAAAGGACCCACATGTACAAATATATTTATAGCTGATCATTTTGCATTCCTTCCAATTCTATTATTCTTTTAAAGTATATGTAAATTGGGGCCAACTATGTGTCACAATGGATAAAGCACTGGCCTGGCATTCAGGAGGACTTGAGTTCAAATCTGGCCTCAGACAGTAGACACTTAATAGCTGTGTGACCCCGGGCAAGTCACTTAACCCTCATTGCCCCATCCCATCCCCCCCAAAAAAATATATGTAATTTAATATTCTAGAGTTCTGCATGGTCTTCCATTCATCTAAAATGCAAAAGTTATCTTACAATGTCTCATTTCTGCTTCACTTGAAAATTGCTACTCTTGCACTTTGCCAAGTGATAGAGAGGATAGAGTGTTGATCTAGGAGTTAAAAAGACCTGGATTCCAGTCCTTCTTTAGACATTTTTTAGTTGTTTGACTCTAGGTAATCCACTTAACCTCTCTGTTATTCAATTTCCTCATATGTAAAATAAGGGGATTGAACTAAATGGCTTCAGATTCCTTTTAGGTATAAATCTCTGATTGCAAATCCTATTTAATCAATTGAACAAGTAATTAAGAAAGCAGAATAGAGAAGTGGAAGAAACACTTTATTATTCAAGGAAAAGTTCAGATTTTGACTACTAGCTATGTCACTGATTAGTTGTATCTCATCAGACAAGTCATGTAACATCTCTGAGCCTCAGTTTTCTCTCATTTGTCAAATGGAAAAAAATAATAATTATACTACATGCTTCATGAGGCTTTTGTTATGATAAAGTTAGACAATTTGTATACAAGTGCTATACTCATTTGATGTGTTCTAAAAAAAAAATTCAGCAGTATTAGCATTATTATTTTTGCGTGCCTAGAACTGCCTGGTTAATAACAGGTAAGTAGGAGCAGTCAGTCAGTAAACAATTATTCAGAACCTACTATGTGTCAGACACCATGTTAAGCTCTGAGGATACGAAGAAAGGCAAAAGATAGACCCTGCTTTCCAGGAACTCAGATTCTAAGGTGAAAGCTATGGTAATTAAATTGCAAATCTTTGGGAATTGTTTATTGGCTTGAATTAAAGTAAAACTTTTACTTGAAGAATAATTGACTATGACAGTTTAAGAACATATATAAGCAGAAATAATTTTTAGAGGAATATGCAGGGACGATGGTGTGGGAGGGTTGTACTCTTCTACTAATCTGACAAAATTGTGTCAAAAGTATGCTTTTTACCATTCTTTTTCACTTCCTTAATTGTTCAAAGGTAATGAAACGAAAGCCATGCCCCAGCTTTTTTCTCTTACTTTTGCATCTCATAGTGAGAGAAGTGATCTGATTAATGTCAGCAATACATAACAAAGACATTAATGTAGAATCAGAGCAAAAATCACCAGCCCTATTCAGTCCTTTTCAATATTGCTCCTGAATTGATTTGTATGGCAACTAGACTCATGATGGGGTTGAAAGGAATTCCTGTATCTTAGTTCCAGCCAGTGTTTGTTTGTTTGTTTTGTTTTGTTTTTCAAGTAGAAACTCTTATATTATTTGAACCCAGCCTAGTGACATACACATATGATATATCAAAAAGGAATTTCAAAACACAAATAAATTAAGGTACCCTGAGCAGCATCAGGAGAAAAGAAGTTCAAAAGTCAGACTTAAAAAAAAAATAAAAAGCTAAGGGTTTCTTTAGCTAGTTGTGCAGAGGCTTCATGGGCCCTGGGGTTATCAAGCTGAAGAAGTGTAAGATATCTCCTTTCTTCAAGGTTATTGACACCTGATTGAATCACTTAAATCCAATTTAAAGGCAAGTCACGACACCATCCCATGATGTCATTGGTCCTATTTGAAAACAAAATCCTCCTCCTTGTAGATAGATAATACTTAAGGACCAGAAAATGTTAGTCCATATGAGCATCCCGGCAGAAAAAGGCAACAGAGAACCAGAGTTTAGGGAAGACAGTATAATTCATACAATGGCACCATCTTATGACATTAGTGTCTGTAATGTTGGAGGGACAAATTGCCTAGGACACTTATGTGTCCTGCTCACATGTTGCCGAGCCATACATACACTATATGTATTTGTTCATATCCCTCCTTCATATTGCCTGTCCCTTATCAACAGTATGCTAAGATAACAGAAAGTGTACCCTCTTGCAATTATGCCATGAAAAATCATTCTTGTTGCATTTGAATTTACTATTTAATTGTCTTTTAGTTGGAACTAACATTTCTTGATTGGTTCAGAAAATCAACCTATCAGTAAGGGCTCCTTAAGGTTTTTTTTTTCCTATTTGTTTCTTTGTTTTAATGATTCTGCCCCATCCCCAGAGCAAGTTTTGAACCTTGAATAACTTTCCAAAGGGCTCTTGTTGTGGGTGTGCATGTATTTATAACTTAAAACTAAGTGCCACTCTAAAATCTCTCTGAACAGATAAGTTCTCTAAAAGCCTCCTCCTCGAAGCCTAGATCTACAACAGGCTTCCATCATTAAGATGGTAAAATCCACTCCTCACTGTGATAAATTCTGACAGAACTAACATTTATATTTGTTTTTTAAAAATAACATAAAAATGGGGGCAGCTATGTGGTGCAGTGGATAAAGCACCAGCCATGGATTCAGGAAGATCTGAGTTCAAATTTGGCCTCTTGACACTTGACACTTACTAGCTGTGTGACCCTGGGCAAGTCACTTAACCCTCTTTGCCCTGCCAAAAAAAAAATCACATAAAATTTAAATATTATCATGTGTAAGAAGAGAAATTAAGAACACTTAAATGGAAGTAAATTTGGTTTCAGGATATACAGAACTCAAAATATGAAAGAAAGGAAAATGGATGAAGTCAGAATTTCTGTCCTTAGATGCTCTTTACTCCCCAGCAAGAAGTAATATGGGATATCTTTTCCAAGGACCAACCCAGAGACTGGAGACACATCTTAACTGACTCTATTAGTGGACAGTAATTCACACTATCTATCATATTGCTCCATTCATTCATGCATCATCTAACAAGATGACATTTAATACAAAATAAGAATGATGAAGGTCGCTTGAATTTGTGCAATTTATTATTGGTGTCAAGCTGTATTAGTTTAGCCAGTGCTTGACTAAAATTTGCTTAGGACAACTGTGTCTCTGAGTAAAAGGTTATTATTATCTAGTGGCTTTTTAAATACAAACTCCTACTGATAGAACCACTCTGATCATAGATCACTTTGACCTTTATTGGAGCAAAAGTTATTCATAGAGTATTTTTCCCTGTTCTTCCCTTTACACCTTGCAGATTTGGTTTTTATTCCATCATCATTTTGATTGTTGCTGCTGCTGCTGTTATTATTAATTATTATTGTTATATAATGGTAGGGATAATAGTTTTATCTCTCAAATTTTCTACTTTAAAAATCTTAAAAAATAGATTAAGCATTGTCAATAAGCACATCTTAGACCACATGCTATTCAGGTGAATAGTCTCTATCTAACAGGATAATCATGATAAATAGCTTTTAAAAAAAATAAAAGTGAAGTACCAATTCCTTTCAATTTTGAAATTGAGTGTCTGTTGAAATCCATGACCATTTGGAGATAAGAATTTCTAATACTCTAGGAGCAAATCTGCTCATTTAGGCCCAAAATGAGTAATTTGGCTACTGTGTCAGAAGCACAATTTGAACTCAGGCTGCCTCTCACGAAGCTTACTGATTTCTTTACTGTACTATGCTACTTCCCAAAGGACCTGTTAATGAGAAGAAAATATATGAGGGGCATTTCATCCCCAACATTTTAATTCATTGCAACAATTATTCATAAAATGCTTTTGTGTGTAAGGTGTTATTCTAGACACCATAAATACGAAAGCAAAAATGAAAATATGCCAAGAAACTTACCTTCTTCTGGGGAGGCAAATAAGCAGCAGTAAGAGGAGAGCATAGAAGGGAGACAGATTACCCTAGGAAAATGTAAGGGGAGTGAAAGGAAGAACAATTGGGAAGATCAGGGAAGACTTTAAAGAGGAGCTGGTACCCTTTAAGAAAATTAAGGAATCTGAAAGGTAGAAAGGAAGAAAAAGCATTCCATGATTGAAGGCATCTTGTAAGAATGCAGAAAGGTAAGAGAAGGAACACCTGAGTCCAATTGGGATGGAATACAGAATGCTTAAAGTGGACTAGAGTGAAATAAGGCTGGAACACTAGGTTAATGGTACATTGTGGAGAGCCTTAAATATTCATTCAAAAATTTTAAATTATATTAAAAAGCAAGAGAGAACCATTTCTGGATTTTTCAAAGAGGCTGACATAGTCACATACGTCATCATTTTGAAACCTCCTGAAAAGAATGAAATGGAAAGAAAAAAGAAAATAAAACAGGAGTCCAAAGAGAAGTAGAAACAACTTAAAGAAGGTAAAAACATGAGAGACATGGGGGGGATTATAGAAGGAAGACATTGCATGACAAGGAGAGAGAAGAATTCAAGATGACTGGGAATTCAAAAGTGACTACATAGTTTTGTTTTATTGAGTTTTTCTTGTTGTGGTTTTATTTTGCTTTTTCTCCACAGAGATAAAGAAACTTGAAGGAGAGGTGGGATAGGGCTGAGGATGGGGGGAAGAAGATGATATATTTAATTTTTAAGCATTCTGTATTTGATGTTCTAACAGGTCAACAATGTAGTGATGTCCATCTGGCAGTTAAACTTGTATATGTATATTGTGTCTATATATACACATGTACATATGTGTTTTTGTAAGTCATTATATGGCCCAAAGGGATACTTATATACCATTTGAGGCTTATGCCTTATGTACTGCAGTTCTATTTGAGTTGGACAACATTAATCCTTAACATTCCTTCATTTTGTTAATGAGGAAACTGAGCTCCATGGAACTTATAGCACTTGATAAAGTCAGTCAGGTGTGTTGTTTTAAATATTGGGGGGAAGCCTGTCTCTGTTCTAAGTTATTAGGGAACTTAGTTGGGGTTTCTAAAATATTGCTACTTATAATTTAGAGGCTATTGCAACAGTCCTTGGCAGCAAGCATTTTATTAAAATCACATTAAATGTTAGTAAAGAAGTTGACCAACATTAACAACAAGCCAAAAATCCCCCAGCATCATAGAGATAGAGCACATGGCTCCATAGTTCAGAACTCCTACATTACCTAGAGCTAGAGAGAGAAAAGGAGATGGGGGAATGCGAGGCTGCCTCCTCTAGTGTCCCAGCCATGAGAATGTAAGCCCTTTGCAGACCAGAGGAAAGGTGGCCCTTACACACTGTTCAAAAGCTAATTGGCTAGCATCATTCAATTCATTAGTTGACAGTACCTGACTGTGGTCCATATTAAAATGAGCATTGCCTACCTGAGGACCCTATGAAAGGGAACCTCTGACGCCAAGCTTTTAGATAGGTGTGACTTCTATTGTCTACTCAGAATGTGATTTCCTTTCTAAGGGACTCTGAGCTGGCTTGAAAGAGATCAGGTAAGATTTCCTGAGCTAAGCCCTTGAGTTGGGGGGGGCGGGATCCCTGTGTCCCCCTAAAACCCATTATTAATAATTACATTCCTCACACAGGCCAGTAAACATTTAATACGTGCCTACTATATGCCAGATATTATTCTATAATGTCAGATAGTAAATTGCAAAGGCTGGATTTGAATTCAAGTTCTCTGATTCCAGTCTTCTTACTGTACCACTTTTTTTCAGTAATTTTATTTCTTCTTACTCCAAGGATTGTAAAGCTAATCTGATAAGAACTGATTAATTTAGATAGCCAGTCAAACAACAAAGGGAAAGGAAAAGGAAATAAGCACTTATATAGCACCTACTGCATAATTATACTATATACTGCTGATTTTTCCATACTACCTACACAGTTGGCCAAGTCTCCCTTATCCTCAAAAAAATCCTCACTGATTCTCCCCTAACCTCTCTATGGAAATCCAACCTTGAAAACCAAATACCTTTTATCTTTTTGAAATGTATATATCCAGCAAACACCTTAAACTCAACTTGTACAAAATAGAATTCTTTACATTTCCCACTGTAATGATTGGAATGATGCCACCTACTGGACACTTGCTGTGGGAAAGCTCCACCATGAGGAAAATGCCTCAGAGGCATTGTGGCTTTTCCTTGGCATCAAGAAATGACATTTGCTCATGGGTGCTGTCTATCAAGGCTACCAGCCAATCAACTTGAGGAGCCTCCTATGGTCTGGGAGGAGACAGGAAGGAGGATCTGGCCTCCATTACCTTTAAAGGCTCCACACTAGTACAATATGTTGATGACTTACTTTTAGCCTCCCCTAATGTTGAAATTTGTCAAGAAGATAGCCGTCACTTACTACTAGAGCTGCCCAAGAGAGGCCACAAAGTGTCCAAGTCAAAGGTACAATGGTGTTTTCCCCAGGTGGAATATTTAGGATTTTTTCTGGCTGCTGGAACTCGCTCTGTCTCTTCTAAGAGAGCCTTTTCAGATCAAAGGCTGGCTAAGTATGAAATAACCCTGTTAGGTAATGAGAATATCACTTTAAAACGCTGCACAGTTCTTAATCCAGCAACACTACTCCCTAACTTACCATTCTCGGGGGAACCATTGCATGACTGTGCTTCTTTAGTTGATATGGCTGAAAAACCCCGTGATGATCTTTTTGATACACCTTTAGAAATCCTGATCTTGTCCTCTATACAGATGGTTCCTCATTTATGAGAGAGGGAACCCGTTTTACTGAGCTGCTGTAGTTCTGATTATGACACCCTCTGGGCAGCTTCTCTGCCTTCCCATTTTAGTGCACAGGCTGCTGAACTTGTGGCTCTTACACAGGCCTGTAATATAGCCAAAGGTAAGAGTGCCACTATTTTTACTGACTCGAAATATGGCTTTGGCATATGTCACTTTATTGGTATGATTTGGCGTCAACGAGGCTTCCTAACATCCTCGGGCAAGGCTATTGCCAATGGGGACCTTATCAAGGACCTCTTAGATGCCCTGAAACTGCCTTCTTCCCTAGCCGTTGTACATTGCCCTGCCCACACAGGGAATAGTGATCCTGTTTCAAAGGGAAATGCACGAGCCGATTCTGCAGCCAAGCTTGCTGCATTAGAAGCTCCTGAACATGTATTTAAACCTTTCACCTCTGAGGATATTCCTTCCAACCTAACCTATGATGATTCTGAAGTAGAAAAGTGGAAAAAGAAATTAAGGCAAAACAGATCAATGGCATCTGGGTGTCTCCGGAAGGTAAGCCATTTCTTCCCCATAAATTCTACCACCAGGTATGCCTCTCTATTCACAGAAAAGGCCATTTTGGTACACAAGGCATCGTAGACTCTATTAAGAGAACCTGGATAGCACCAGGTGTGACTAATACAGCATCTCGAATCTGCTTGGACTGTTCCACATATCAGTCTTATAATCAGTATGCTTTTAAGGCCAAAGCTTATGGAGGGCGTCCCCTAGCATATACACCTTTTGAGCACTTACAAATTGATTATATTACTATGCCAAAAGCAGGACATTATAAATTTTGCCTTGTTATAGTTGATCAGCTCACTCGGTGGGTGGAGGCCTTTCCCAGCCCCCGAGCCACAGCTGCCTTTGTTGCCAAAATTCTTCTTAAAGAGATAGTACCTCGTTTTGGCCCACCAGCCCGCATCGATTCTGACAAAGGCACACATTTCACTGATTCGATTTTATCCCAAATCTACTCTTTCTTGGGAGTGACTCCAAAATTCCACACGGCCTACCATCCACAAAGTTCAGGCCAAGTTGAACGTATGAATAAAGAGCTTAAGAGCATGATTGGCAAATTATGTACTGAAACCCATTTGAAATGGCCTAATGTTCTACCATTGGCATTATTCTATCTACGAAGTAGACCAAGGGGAGAACTTCATATATCTCCTTATGAAATGCTTTTTGGTCACCCTCCTATCCAAGCTAAAACTTTTTCCCCAGTTTATACATCACTGGTGGGAGGTGATACTTCTGTTGTCTCCTATATACAGGAATTACAGACCAGGCTACGTGAACTCCATGAGGCAGGAGCTGTGGTCCAGGCAGGCCCATTAGACTTTTCATTGCATAACTTCAACCCAGGAGATAAAATATATGTAAAGAATTTTCAGAGAACCAGTGGAACCCAACCTGCCTGGGAAGGACCTTTTCAGGTATTATTGACAACTCCTACTGCCATTAAAATTGGTGAAAAAGACTCATGGATTCATTGCTCTCATGTAAAGCCTGCACCATTCATAGGTGAAGAGATTTCAGATAGACCTGAGGTAGACGCTAAAAAGCTAAAAACCCTAACGATAGCAACTGTTAAAGAGCAAAGAGAGTTCAGAGGAAATAGGCAGTTCCCATTTGATAATCCCACTGATCAGTTAAATGCTTTGGGACTCAGTCTTCGTAAAGTATCAGGAGACAGAAATTGCCTTTTTAGGGCTTTAGCAGACCAGCTAGAAGGTCACTGTAGAAATCATCTCAGACACAGACAAGAAGCTGCTTCTTATATGATTAACCATAGACAAGAGTTTGAGTCTTTTAGAGTAAATGACTCCCCTTTGAAGAATTGTTGATGAATTAAAGAATTTGGAAAGTGGGGAGGAAATGATACAATTGTAGCATTTGCTAAGCAGCATCAGCGGAATGTTGTGGTTCATCAATTAAATCAGCCTTTATTGAAAAACAGTGGCACAGACAAAACTGATGCTAGAGAACTCCACATTTTCTACCATAAAGAACATTATGACAGCATTAGAAAGATCAATGACAATTCAGAAACCCTGCCACTTTGGCTTGCAGAGAATTGGGGAACCAGTTAAAACAATGTGGCATACCCCAAACTCTAGCATGCTTAAATACCTTAAAATTTAACAAGCATTTCCTTCCCACAGGCAAAGCACTGAAGCACATGGCCTAGTTTTCTGGCCCACCTCAATTTCTCCCACCCTTTCCCTACCCTAGACCTATTTTTTTTATACCTTTTTGTTTTTGTTTTTGTTTTGTTTTGACTTTTGAAAGGCACTAAAAAAAACCTGGAATTCACCACACCTTTAAGTTCTTTACAAGCACAAAAGGGTGCTTAGCAAATCTTTTGCTTTTTATTTTTGGTTTTTGGTTTTGCTTTGTTTTTTTTTTTTTGACTTTTGTTTCTTTTGCTTTTCTTTAAATCTAAATTTTGTAAACTAAGTGATTATTCAGAGACATTTTAAGTATATGCTGTGGGTGAGGCCATAGGGTCTCAGAATATACCAGAATTCTTTTTTTTTTTTTACTCTTTCTTTTTGAGAGAACCATGAGTTCTAATGAGTTTTTTTTTTCTCCTTTCTCTTTTATGTTGTTCTGTTTAACTAAAATGCAGAGGGCCTCCCTTTGCAAGACTAATGTCAAAGCATCGGTTCATGAGGAAAAAAAAAAAATCGCCCCTCTGGAAAAAACTTTCCTCTCTTCCTTTTCTATATTGTTGTTCACATATTATTAGTTAGCAATAGTTATTATATTCTTTTTACTGTTCTGTCAAGGAAACATTTTGTTTCTTGATGAACAAAAGGGGGGACTGTAATGATTGGAATGATGCCACCTACTGGAGACTTGCTGTGGGAAAGCTCCACCATGAGGAAAATGCCTCAGAGGCATTGTGGCTTTTCCTTGGCATCAAGAAATGACGTTTGCTCATGGGTGCTGTCTATCAAGGCTACCAGCCAATCAACTTGAGGAGCCTCCTATGGTCTGGGAGGAGACAGGAAGGAGGAAAGGGAGCCTGCGCAGAGAGCGCTGGGGCTTTTGGCTTCCTGATTTGATGGTGGTGGTGGCAGAGGACTTCACAGGAAATTTGAGGAAAGATAGGAATGCCAGGCTGTTAGAATTCCGTTCTCAATCTTTTTTCTCTATTTTCCAATAAACCCTTAAAAACCTAAACTCGTTTTATCAGTGATTTTTAGTCAGTTTCCCCCAAACTGGGGGAACAGATTAGAATCCACATTTAGAATCTTAAATTACACACCCCTAAATACTCTTCATTACTAACTTCCTTATTATGGACAAGAGTAACACAATCTTCCCGGTCTTACAAGCTTGCAACCTAGATGTCACCTTCAGCTCCTCACTACCTTTAACCTATACTGAGCCTCCACCCCACCCCCCCATTCAATCTGTTGTCAAGGATTGTTGATTTGTCCTTTTCAACATCTCTTGAATATGCCTCTTCTCTCCTCTGACATCAGCACCACTCTAGTGCAGCCCCCATTACCTTATATATACCTGAATTACTGCAATACCCTTGTGGTAGGTCTGCCTGCCTCAAATTTCTCCCCACTCTAATCCATCCTTCATTCAGCCACCAGTGATTTTTCTATAGCACAAGTCTGATCATATCATCCTTCGACTCAGTAAACTATAGTGACTCCCTGTCACCACCAGGATCAAATACAAAATCATTTGGTTTTCATAACATATCTCCACCTTTTTTTGGTAGAAAAGAAATGGAACCTAAAGAGATGCTCATCATCTAGGGAATTACTGAACAACTTATGATGTATGAATGTGATGGAATACTATTGTGCTGTAAGAAATGTTGAAAAGGATTAAAAAAATCTTGGAAGATTTGCATGAACTGATATAAAATGAAATGAGCATAACTGGAACAATTTATGCAATAGCAAAAAAAATTGTAAAGATAACTCTAAACGTCTTAGGAATTCTGACCAACACAGTAATTAACAAAAGTGCCCAAGCACACGTGATAAAATATACTATCCACCTCCAGAAAGACAACTAATTGACTCAGAGGACAGATTGAAACAACTTTTCTTTCTTTTCTTTGTTTTTTCCTACTTTCTTTTGTCCAACCTTCCCTCTTTTCTTCCTCTCTTGCTTCCTTTTCATTCCTTCCTCCCTCCTTTTCTCTCTTTCTCCTTTCTTTCTTTTTTTCTTTCTTTTCTCTTCCTCCTTCTTCTCCATGTTCAGCTGATATAAAATACTGGAATTAAATTTAAGGAAGAAAAAGTCCCATATGGCAAACACAGATATAATGCTGATTCTAAAAGTAGGAAAGAAGATCCAAATTCTGTGGAAATATGTTTGCACATGTATAACTTATATCAGATTGCTTCCTGTATTGTGGAAGGGGATGGGAAGGAAGGAGGGAGAAAAGATTCAGAACTCAAAATCTCATAAAAATGAATGTTGAAAACTATATAAGTAATTGAAAAAAAATTAAATACTATTTAAAAAAGGAGATCCAAGTGCATAACTTTCAAGGTGAATATGCATTGGGAGTCTCAGATAATTCCAATGCACTGATATCAGGGTCTTAGAGTTTATGATGAGGAGTTTCACTAAACTGCATTGGAAAAAGAAGTGGTAAGGGACAGTCCAATAGATACAGTGTCTGGATGTGAGCATATGTGTATGTATGATTAGGATGAAATAGTATGGGGGATTTGGTGGTGGTGTGGGAAAAGTAAGGTAGGCTTTACCACCGTAATGTGAAGCCTAAAATTTCTGTGATGTCTAAAAATCTAATGAGTGGGGGGCAGCTAGGTGGTGAAGTGGATAAAGCACAGGCCCTGGATTCAGAAGTACCTGAGTTCAAATCTGGCCTCCGACACTTGACACTTAATAGCTGTGTGACCTTGGGCAAGTCACTTAACCCCCATTTCCCTGCAAAAAAAAAAAAATCTAATGAGTGGTCACCTTGAATTAGTAATGTAGAGCACCAATCTTTCGGCATTAAGTATTTACTAATCTATTTTAGGTGTTAGCAAAGAGAGAAAAAGCAGTCTTCATGTAGCTATCTAAGAGCAAGAATCTATCTGCCACCAACAGCTGGTTCCAAACCAAAAGGCAGATCCTCAGTGGCTTCTCCCAGAAGCCCCCTATGAAACAGGGAGCAGGGTCATCCTCACACACAGCTCCAAGCTAATTGGCTGATAGCATTGATAGAAAAGACCCACAGGTGGTAGACATAACTTCTGGACACCAATCCAACCTTCAAAACCCTAGAAAGTTCACAATGTTTTTCTCAGCAGGGTGATGGCACTCTGATTCTCACAATAAGCTTTATATGGTATCTTACAACTTTCTTCCAATATACCATGCTCTTATACCTCTGTGACTGGATTCAAATGACTTCCCTTCCACATTTGCTTATTGTACACACCATAAACCCAGGATTCCTTTACTAATTCCTCAGTTAGTAATAACCGTTCTGAACAAACATGATAGAGCACTTTATTGTTACTCTTTAAAGTATTTATAATGTGTTATAATTGTGTTTGTGTCTTAGTTCTATAATGGTTGCTATCATTTCAACAATGCTTTAAGTTTTACAAAGCCATTTTTTCATAACAGTCCTGTTACAAAGGTAGGGATAAGGATAGGGAGAGCTCTTATGATTTCGTTGATAATAGGGAAATCTGTGATGAGGAAACCATTTTTACCAATTTAGGGTGATACCTTCTTTTTAACTTATAGTTACGCAGGTAGAGAAAATATAAGTAGGAGAAAATAGGTGGATAGGTGGCACAATGGATAGAGCCCTGGAGTCAAGAAGAACTGAGTTCAGATCTTACCTCAGACACTTACTAGCTGTGTGACTCTGGGCAAGTCACTTAACCCTAATTGCCTTAAATATCCAGGGCCATCTCCAGTCATCCTGATATATATCTTAGCACTGGACCCAGATGGCACTGGAGGAGAGAATGAGGTTGGTGACCTTGCACAGTCTTCTCTCACTTAAATCCAATTCAGTTCAAGTCATGACATTACCCTGGTATCACGGTCCTCTTTGAGAACAAAGGACAAACAGCAACAACAAAAACAAGCATGTCACCCCTAGAAAGTAGTCAGTGATAATATGTTGAATGAATGAATAAATGAAAGTTTCCCAAATTTAGTCACCTAATGAGGAATATATGTCCCTAAGTAAATAATAATAATTATTATATTAATTAAAACATTATCTCTAATTTCCATTTTGGCTTAGACTATTACTGCTGAATAAGGAAAATCAAAGTTGTTAGTATAGGATCTTTCCCTGCCTTGGAATTTTATTTGTCCTTGAACTTCCATATATCCTTTTCAATTACATACTAGCAAGCTAAGTAATTTATTTTTAGCAAGCAAACATCTACAAGTTGAGAAGATTTAGCTAAGGTAAGTATAGTGTGCATAGATAGTGTTGTATAAAACCTTAATGGAGGTCTGGTAATCTGGAACTATCCCTTAAGGAATTAGCAGAATCAAGTAAGTAGAAGACACCTCAGCCCAGAGACCCTTGATATCATGACTTCTGATTCATTCCTTTCCAGACTCTAAGGGGTTTCTTGGGAACCATCTTTGCTTGCAGTTTAGTTTCATCATGTCGAACAGCTTCACAAAAGCTATTTCCTGAAACTTTCCTCCTAACATTCCTCCCAGTCATGCTGAAAACATCACTGTTGCATTTCAACTCTCGTTAAATAATCCTCACATTTGTAGGTACAGATTCAATAGCCAAGCTATATTTTTGACATTTCAGACTCATATGAAATCCTAGAATGAATTAGGCTTGATTTACTGTTAATTGAATTACCCATTGTGTCTGGAAAGGAGAAAAATTCAATGGAAGATTCCCAAGTAGCATCATATATGTTTACTTTAGGCTTTGGAATTTAGATACATAAAAGAGGAGAGATCATTTTTAACGTGTTTGTCTTTGTAACCCCAGCACACAGCTCAGTGACTTGCACATACTACTTACTTAACAATTGCTTGTTGAATGAATTTTGCTATAGTGATTTTAGAGGCAGAGATCAGATTTAGAATCAGAGAACCCAAGTTCAAATCCTGACTTTGTCACTACTCTGTGACTTTGGACCAGCTACTTGTGTCTCTGGGTCTAAATTTCTTCATTAGTAAATAATGAAAAAAAAAAAACATCCTCATTAGGGAAAAAAAAAAATCAAAGGGTTGGATTAGATGGCCTTTAAGATCCCTTTCTATTATAAATATATTATCCTATAGTCCTATGAAGAAAAGTTTCAAAGAAGAAGAAAGAAACAAATATTCTTTGTTATCATTCTATGTAAATAAGCCAAGTTTTACAATGACCATTCAACATTCAGGTGTAGAAATCCAGGGTGCTTCCTTTGACCTCTATCATTTAACTTTGTCATCTAATCTGTACTATGATAACTAATCCACTACTCAGAAAAATCTAAAGAGTGCATTTCTAACACGTTGTTTCATAAAGATGCTCATAATGGATCAACCTCAAGGCTGGCTAATGAGAAAGAAAGGAGAACTAATTATACTATGACTTAAGGCATAAGGACCCAGATTTGAATATGGTAACTTAATGTATCTAAAAATTTCCAGGAGGCTGAAAGGGAAACACAAAGGCTTTTTATCAACTGCACATATACACTGCCAAATGTAAATTTCAAAACTTGCTTTAAGGTGTAATGGTTGTTTAGCTCGATAAACAGATTGTGCTAGATTGCAAATTTATGAGTTAGATATCCAGCATTATGTGTCATAGATTAAATGTTTCATAGTAACTGGGCTGTACCAAGCAATGAAGAAAGGCCCCAAAACTAAGAACTGGGAACTTAATGCTCAACAGTTTTCATTATTCAAGTTGCAGCTGCTTATTTGAAAAACTGTGAAATTTACATAAAAATGAAATATTTCTGTTCATGAATATGAAGACTTAGGTGCTGAAAGGAGTGGCATAACCCCTAGTTTGGTGTATTTTTAAGTGAAATGTTTTCTACTGCTGACAGATCAAGTAAAATATGCTTTTCTCTCTCCCTTCCTTTTTCCCTCCCTCCCTCTCTCCCTTCCTTTCTTCCTTCCTCTCTCCCTCCCTTTGTTCTTTCCTCATTTCATTTCTTTGTTCCTTCCTTCCTTCCTTCCCTCTTCCTTGTTCCTTCCTTCCTTCCTTTCCTTGTTCCCTCCTTCCTTCCTTCCTTCCAATAGGCATTAATGGAATATCTTCTATAAGCAGAAGCTAGATGTGATGGAAAGAAATCTGAGATTCACCTGGGAAAGATCTGATGGTTTTATTAGAATTTAAGCTCAATTAATCAATAAAGTGACATGGGAACCAAAAATAAAACTTGACTTTAGGGTGCAATAGAAAAGGGCAGAGTGTCCAAAACATATAGGGAAATAGCCCTCTGCCCCATTAGATTTAACTAGAATGTTGTGTCTATTATGAGAAATATATTAGAGGGAAAATGCTGACAAACTGGTGCAAGTCCAGAGGATGATTGTAGGATAGTGAGGGGATTTGAGACCATGATATAATAACTACTTTATGATAATGGGTTTGTATAACCTTAAGTGGACCGTGTTTGCTGGTTTTAAGTATTTGACAAACCATCTTGTAACAAGAACTTAATTTTGATTTGCCCAAGAGGGTAGAATAAAGAGCAACAGGCAGAAACTTACAATAAGACAGGTGTATTTTTCAAAGAAATCCTTGCTAAAAAATACTGGTTAGCAAAATCCAATACAGGGGCAGTTAGATGGCACAGTGGATAGAGCACCGGCCCTGGAGTCAGGAGGACCTGAGTTCAAATCTGATCTCAGACACTTAACACTTACTGGCTGTGTGACCCTGAGCACTTAACCCCAATTGCCTCACAAAAAAAAAATCCAATACAGACTTCCTCAGAAAATTTTGGTTAAAGCATGGATAACCACTTTTTGTGTATCTTATTGAGGCCATCCCATGTGTGTAATTTAAGATTCTAAATGTGGATTCTAATCTGTTCCCCCAGTTTTGGGGGAAACTGACTAAAAATCACTGATAAAACGAGTTTAGGTTTTTAAGGGTTTATTGGAAATAGAAGAAAAAGATTGAGAATAGAATTCTAACAGCCTGGCATTACTATCTTTCCTCAAATTTCCTGTGAAGTCCTCTGCCACCACCACCATCAAGTCAGGAAGCCAAAAAAGCCCCAGCGCTCTTGCGCAGGCTCCCTTTCCTCCTTCCTGTCTCCTCCCAGACCATAGGAGGCTCCTCAAGTTGATTGGCTGGTAGCCTTGATAGACAGCACCCATGAACAAACATCATTTCTTGATGCCAAGGAAAAGCCACAATGCCTCTGAGGCATTTTCCTCATGGTGGAGCTTTCCCACAGCAAGTCTCCAGTAGGTGGCATCATTCCAATCATTACACATGCTATTTAAACATGGCTTGGGTTACATAGCCACTAAATGCCTGTCCAAATCTGAGTCACTGATTCTTATTTGTGTAGGAGATAAAATTAATAAGGTAGATTAGAACCAGTTTTGGCTTGGTCTTTATTGTCAAAATAAAGAATTTGGTGTTAAATCTGTAGAAAATGAGTAGATATTTAAGAGTTCTGAGAAGGGGAGGAAGCATATCAAAATTAACAGTACTTTAGGAAGACTAATTTGGTTACTTACATTAATCAAGTAACATTCTATAAATTTCTCATCTAATATATGCTATATAGTTGAGCACATGGATTTGTTTGATTTTTAAGAACTGCAGGTCCTATTCATAAAAAGCCACCTGTTTTGGCTGATTCCAACTTAATAAACATATCCTAAACAATCTATTTGCGCAATTATAGGGCTCTGCATCGTCATATCATTTGTAACTGCTGTTGTCTGGCAAGGTATGATTTTACTATCTGGTCTTCCATAAGTCTGAGATTAAGCTACTCTTATCCTGAGGTCTTAGAGTATTACTCTTGAGGTTTGGTCAGCTAAGGCCTACCTTCTTAAATTGTGGGACATGTGTCCAAATGAGGTCATGTAACTGAATATGAGGGTTGCAAAACTTTGGCACAGTTGGAAACGTTTTGTATACCTATTTTATATACCTACATACCCAGGGTCGAATAAAAATTTCTTGGCCAGAAAGGGGTCAGGAGTAGAAAAAATTTAGAAGCCCTGAGCTAAGGCATTGCATTGTGTGCTAGAGGAGAATTAAGGAAACCTAAGTTTGAATGCTGCCACAGACATGTATTTATTTAGCTAGGTTTTAGGTAAGTCACTTAACCTCTCTCAGATTCAATTTTTCCAAATATAGAAGTGGTATATTAATAGCACCTACATCAAAGGATTGTTGTGAGGATCAAAAGAAAGAACATAGGTAAATTGATTTGCAAACCTTAAGGTGCTATAGAAATATTAGCTATTATTATTCTGATGCTGACATCCAATGGAATGCTTGAGGCTTTCCTTCATTTTCTGTCGAAGAAAAGGCGAGTAACTGGTTCAAATATTATAAAATGAAGGTAATCCAAAAGTCATTGATGAAACATATAGGAAGAAAGCAGCACAGCTGTTGGGGAAGCCATCCTGGACTTAAACATTTTGTATAGCTAATCATAAAACTAGATCATCAACAAAGGAACTGATATCTTTTGCAGTGAAGGATGGCCTCTGTCAGACAAGAATGTACCTTGTATTAATTTTTTTCCAGTGCTATGGCTCAGGTGTATAGATCCATTTTCATTTTCTCACTGGTATAAGTCCTGATCATGTTTCTAGGCCGACTGCCTGAAATTGAGAACTTATTTGTGATGCAGAAGATTTTATTACATAGTTATTAATTAAATAGCCCCTTTTCCCTCCTGCCCTAGCAAGGAAGACTGTCACACCCAAGGCTAAGATTCCTCTCTCTAGTGACTGAAACTAATTTTATCTTCTTTCCTATTGACTGAGAATCTACTGTATCTTTCCTATCATCCTCTTTTCCTTCCCCCTGTTTTTTCTGCCCCTATTTGTTAGCATCTTAGTTTAGGTGCTTATCTTTCACTTATCTGAGAAACAATGTGTTATTATAAAGACCTATTCCTTTCTGCATTGCTATACAGTTTATTTCTATGTTGAAATCCCTTTTAAGTTCTGAAATGACTGGAATGAACTGGCTATATAGGCCATAAGTTCAGGAAAGGAAGAGAAGATTGTGGGTTTGAGGACTGAAGAATGTCTAGGATTTAGGTAAGCAGAGAAGAAAGGATTTGCGCCCTCCCTCTCTCTTTTGTGAGGCAATTGGGGTTAAGTGAATTGTCTGGGGTCACAGAGCTAGTAAGTGTCAAGTGTCTGCAACTGGATTTGAACTCAAGTCCTCCTGACTCCAGGGCCTGTGCCTTATCCACTGCTCCACCTAGCTGTCCCCCCAGGATTGGCTCTCTAATGGGCAAAAGGCAGAAAAAGAAGGATGAGCACAGAGAGAGAGGTAGTAATGAGCAAGGCAGGCATGTTCATAATACTCCTCAGTCAGCAATCAATTATTTAATACTTAATACATGACAGGCACCCAGATAAGTGTTGCCAATAAAAATGTAAAAGTCAAAAACCACTCTTCCTATATCTTTAAATCTCTCTCTATATATATATATATGTGTGTGTGTGTGTGTGTGTCTGTGTGTGTATTGTGACAAAATAATTAGCAATAATGTTTTTTGGGGGGACCCCAACTTGAAAATTTAGCTCAGGAACTTTAGCTGGTTTCTTTCAGAGCCAGACCAAAGGTACATTAGAGATGATACCGACTATCTCAGTGAAGTAAGTAGATTAAAACCACACCTATTTGAATGTGCCTTTACCCTCAGAGGGTTTCTCCCACTACACCTTGTTGTCATCACACTAGAGCTTATTTTAATATGGGCCACCAATGGAATTGAATGATTCTAGTCAATTAGCTTTGATCAGTGTGTAAGAGCCAACTCTGTCAGAAAAGGAAAAAGACATAACATGAGGCAAACATCATTCTGGGCTCACACACTAACATTGTCATTGGTGAGCTCTCTCCTCTTAGTACAGAATAGCCAATTGTAATGACTGGAATGACACCACCTGCTGGAGACATACTGTAGGAAAGCTCCACCATGAGGAGAAGGCTCCTGAGGGCAAGACATGTGGCTTTTCTTTGGCATGAGGAAGTGACGTTTGCTGGTGGGAGGAAGAGAGGGTGAGGCTGGCACTCTCGCTCCCTTTTGCCAGGACTCTGGTGGAGAGAAGAGCTAAAGAAGTGCTCTCCCTTTGATAGATAGATGAATCTAGGCCTTTCTCTCTCTCTTCACCAAATTCTAATTCTCCTTAATAAATTCTTAAAAGTATAACTCTTGGGGCAGCTAGGTGGCACAGTGGATAAAGCACCGGCCCTAGAGTCAGGAGGACCTGAGTTCAAATATGGCCTCAGACACTTAACACTTACTAGCTGTGTGATCCTGGGCAAGTATAGCCTCACCAAAAAAAAAAAAAAAAAAAAAGTCTAACTCTTGCTAAAGCTTATAATTTATTGGCAACAACTCATTAGATATTTTAGACAGACTTGCTAGAATTTTAGCCCTTTACACAATGTAGAAACAATATGGCACTGGGGGCTTTTCAGCTTGGGTTAAATGCCACGCAGTCAACTCTTTACTAATAGTTAATATGATTTAATAAATGCTTAATGCCAAGAAAATGGTGCAATGGCCATTAATGTATAAGAAACAATATTTTAGAAAACCCAGCCTAATTCCCCAATAATTTAGCCAGAAACAGCTACTCGCATAGCAATAATTTATGAAATACTATGTGTGTGTGTGTGTGTGTGAGTGAATTTCAGAGAGAAGCCACTAGTAGCAGTGAAGATCAGAAATAGCCTCCTGAATAAAATAGGATTTCAACTTAATCTTCAAGAATACTAAGATTAAGAATAAAGGAGAGACAGCATTCCAGGAATGTAGGACAGCCAATGAAAAGGCATACAGTTGAAAAATAGTCTTATGTGAAGAACAGCTAATAGACCAAGAACAATTCTATTACAGAATATATTTTTGTTGTTGAGTCATTTTTTCAGTTGTTTCTGTCTTTGCCATTTCCTTCTCCAACTCAAGAGGAAACTGACGCAAACAGGGTTAAGTGACTTGCCCAGGGTCACAGAGCTAATAAGTATCTGAAGCCATATTTAGACTCAGGAAAATGATTCTTCTGACTCCAGGTTCAGCACTCTACCTATTATGCCATCTAGTTGCTTCATAGAATGTGTAGAGGGGAGTAAAAACAAAGAAGAAAGGAAAATTAGGAAGGAGGCATGTTTTGAATGATTTTAAATGCAAAACAAAAAACTTTATATTTGATCCTGGAGGTAAGAGAGAGACATTAGAGGTAACAGTGTAGGGGATGATATGGTCAGACCTATGCTTTAGGAAAATCACTTTGGCAACTGGACGGAGGATGGAATGAATTAGAGAATGACCTTATTAAACTGTAGGGAGACAAATTAGGAGACTATGGAAATAGTCTAGGTGAAAGGTGATGTACTAGGGTAGTGGTTATATAATTGGAGAGGAGGGACTATATATAAAAGATGCTATGACAATAGAAATAAAAAGATTCTACAATATATGGTATTTATGAAGTGAGTGCAAGTATAGTCTAAACCAAACTTGTGAGCCTGGGCAACCTTGGTAAGGAAAGGAACACAATGGTGCCCTCCATATTATTAAGAAAGTTGGCAGAAGCCTGAAGGTTTAGGGGAAAACAATGAATTCTGTTTTTTTGTTCCATCAATATCAGTTCTTTCTTTGGAGGTGGATAGTATTGAAGCGTGCTATTTCCATTTTCTTTTTTTTCTTTTAATCAAGTTTTCTTGTACAAAAATAACATAATGATACATGTATAACCCATATCTGATTGCTTGCTGCTTCAGGGAGAAGGTAGGGAAGGGAGGGAAGAAGGGATAAAAATTGGAACCCAAAACTATAAATAAAAATGTTTATTACCAAAAAAAAAGATCTTTTTTTTTAAATCTGGTTTTAAACCTTGTTCTTAAGATGTCTAAAGATACCTGATTTTTATTGTCCAAAAGCTTACTGGCAATCCAAGAGTGGGACTCAGGTGAGAGTAGGACTGGACTCTGAACTTCAGAGCTAAGCCTCCACTTTTCTATCTGCAGTTTTGCTTGTTTTGAACTCCATGGAACCCAATGCCCCCATGCCAAGTAACTTTGGGTTGCCCAACCTTCCACTGTGCATCTTCCTTTTGTGTCTTCCCTAATTAGATTTGGTGCAGGGACTGTCTTTCTTTTTTTTTTTTTTAGTGAGGCAATTGGAGTTAAGTGACTTACCCAAGGTCACACAGCTGGTAAGTGTTAAGTGTCTGAAGCTAGATATGAACTCAGGTACTCAGACTCCAGGGCTGTGCTTTATCCACTGTGCCACCTGCCACCCGACTGTCTTTCTTTTTATAGACCGTTCTGGATTTACGTAAGACTTTACATAAGGAAATATAAAAAAAATTAAACATGAAATTCCAAAAAAAACCCACTTATATTAACTTTACAATCCTCACACTCTCTCTCTTCTTTCTGCCATAGGCTTCCTCTTCCCCCACCCGGCTCCAACAACAAACACCATAAAAAAATCCTCCTAATGAAAGCAGAAAAAAGTAATTTCAGAGAGGGGGGCATGGCTTGAGGTAGCTGGCCAAGTGAGGACAAGTATAGAGTTCCATGTGTCTGTCTTCCCATAGTCTGCACTAAGTCCATGCCAGAGGCAGGTTGTATCTATGCTCAGCCCAGGGTTGACTAATCTCTGTGGTCTGTGTCAGTGTCTGGTCCTCATGAGTCAGGGCTTCCTCCCCACCCCTTCTTTCTGTGTGTTCTGACAGGCCCTCATGTGACTGGCCCCGCCTCATGTTCCCTCCTGGGCTTTTGCTTCCCCCCTCCCCCCCTCCACCCATGTGTCCTTGAATTGTGTGCTGGCTCCCTCTCTCTATTTGCAAGTGGATCACTTTACTTTCAAGGAATGTGAATGGTACAGGGAGAACTGCTTGTGTTTGTTGCCCTGATGCTTAACATGGGCCTGTCACATAAATGTTTATAGACATTAATAATTATTAATAAACATTAATAAATGTTTATAGAAATGAAATGCATATGGATGTGGGAATCATCTGCAAAAAGATAATTGAACCCATGAGAGCTGAAGGTATTACAAAGAAAGATAGTGTACATAGAAAAGAGAGCCCAACACAGAGCTTTGGGTTAGTAGATTATGGTTAGTGGATATGACATGGAGGAAGATCCAGCAAAGGAAACCAAATGGAGGCCAACATAGCTGGGGCAAAGGGTCCCTTTGTTTACATTAAGATATATGCTTTGGGATGTGAGCTAAAATGAAATTATGGGGGGCTTTAGAAATCCATCTGAGGCTTTGCCTTGAGGGCAGTGGGATGACAGTGAATTTTTTGAGCAAGGAAACAGTGCTTTAATATGTTTAGTCTAGTATAGATCAAACAGCATATATTTTTCTTCATATTTCCTATCTATAATCTAGAGGTTGAAAAACAAAGGAACAATAAATCATAGAAAGATGGTGAAAGCTCTTCTCTGTGAGGCCATGATGGTCCTCTCTCAGGAAAGGGCTTGACTAATTAAGAATGGGGAATAAGATAATACTGGGTCAGTAGCAACTCTCATTTGAAGTACTAATGGAAAAGAGCTATAATCTCTCCCATATTTATCAGGAATTATCTGGCTCCTCAAGCTCACACTGAACTAATACAGTTACAGGAACCTTGATTCACCTATAACTTCAGGACAATCCACATCGTGGCTGTGTTTCATATCTGGAAAATGTACGTATAAAAAGACCTTGCATTAGAGGATGCTGCTTCATTACCAAAGTAAGTTTTACCTCTTGGTTTCTGACCTGCTGTCCAGATTTCGTGCCTGATTTTTGACCTCTAGTGTACAGTTTCTTAATACCTGCATCATTAGCTTTAAGTGTCATGATCTCATCCTGGGTTCCAGATTTATCTAGACCAAGAGTTCTTAAAAGTTCAAAGATTCCCAATAGGTTAATGGATAGATTTTAGGGGAACTGAGAAAATAGATGGGAAAAATTATACCTTTATTTCAATAAAAGTAATGCCTTTTACAGTCTTACATGTTTTATTCCATATATTTAAAAACATTTTGAGAGTGTCCATATGTTCCACATTTGGGTCACATTTGTGACATAAAAAATGGTTAAGAATCCTTGCTCTAACTGACATTTTATTTCAATGAATTGTTTTAAAACATTATTCTGAGGAGGGGACATATTTCATCAGACTGTTAAAGGGTTCTGTGACATACAGAAAGGTTTTAAGAATCTCTGCTCTGGACCTAATCCATCCTATTTATTTATATTTCCATTATCTGCCTGTTCATTTTCCTCTTATGTTGACCTCCCTGAACCTTTAGTCTTGTTATTTTACTGGATCTCCATAATTCTCTCTGCCTCTTCATTTTCTACATCATTAGATTTAGCTTGTCTGATTGTCAGCATAAGGAATTGTCTACTTGTCCCATCCATTGCTAATGCAACAGCGTGTTGCTATCCACTTTGGACTTACTGTACTTAACACCTATCCTGAATTATTCTTTTTGTTATATTGAATGAATTTATCCTTATACCAACGACAGTTCTCCTAACTATAATCCTTTGTTGTCTCAGTCTTATATACCATTTCATGAGACAGAATTACTAGCTATGAACTTTTTCTCTCTAGATCTTTAATATCCATCATACCCCCTTTGACCCTAACTATATTCTTGACATTTGCATCTAAAGTCTGACCCAGCCTTTTTCCAAAGCTGGACTCTTTAAGGAACCATGAATAAGCCAAGGACCTAGAAGTATTTTATACTTGAAGCATAATAGTAAAAGAAAAAGTCAGAAATTCTCCTAAAGCAGAGTATCTAAATAAGGGTCTAATCTAACTCAGATTTTTTAACAGCTTGTTCTGAATTCATTTATAAATTTTCCTAACATTTATTATAGAGATTTGTTAAAAAAAAATTGTTTACCAGTTTAACAATGACCTACATTTTATGGAAAATTAAGGACACTGTATTGTGTACTAATCTATGCTGATTCAGCTATCAGTGTCTAGGAAAATCCTAACTCTATGGGTTCTACATGATGAGATCTAAGACCTGACATTCAGATGTTGGCAGGGATCACCATTGCAAGTAGAGTGTTTGTGGAAAATAATTAGCTATGATAGGTCTGGTTTTCCAAACTCAAACCTATTGTATACTGAAAAACATGATGAGATATTTTCTCTGCCAGCTCTCCTCCCCACGCCTTCCCCTGCCCCCCCATTCATGTATCTGGACAGCAATGAGTTAAGACAAACAATTAGATTGTTTATATTCAGTTGCAAGTAAGTCTCCAGTGGAGTCATCCAGGTATCTGGACTTGGTCCCATTCTGCTCAGTATATTTAACAATGACTGGAATGATGGCATAGGTGGCACATTTATCAGATCTATACATGGAAACAAAGCTGGAAGGGATAGTGAACACTAGATGATAAAATTAGGATCCAAACACATTATAAGGATGGGCATAATCAATAAAATAAATTTCATAAGGGTTAAATATAAAGTCCTACATTTGGGTTAAAGAAAATAGGTTGCACAAGTAGAGGATAGGGTAGGCAAAAATTTATACAGAAACGATCTGAGGTTTTTAATGGACTTGGAATCGGGGAAAATTGAGTCAAATTTGCCTTCAGATAGGTCCTAGGCTTTCAGATCCTGGAAAAATCACTTATCCTCAATCTGCCTCAGTAACTGTAAAATGGAGATCATACTAGCACCTCCCTCCTAATGATGGTAGGAGGCTCAAATCATATATATGGAAAGTGCTTAGCACATTAATAGGTATTTAATTAAATGCTATATTCCTTTCCCCCTTTTCCTAATGGAGTCTTTTGGCAAATGCTGTTTACTATTAGTAAGAGAAACCATTATATACTTTTTTTCCCCTTGTACCACTACACAATCACTCTAGGAAGAGAGTTGGAAAGGTCCCAATCCTCATCACAAGCAACCTTCTAGTATAAAGTGGGCACTGTTGGAACAAATGAAATAAGTATGCCTATCAAAGCTATTCTCATACAGAAATATTTTTATGGATTTCCTTTCCATCTAACACCCAAGTTGGGATAATTTAGGTATATGGATGGAAGAGAGGGAGACTTAAGGTTTAAAGTTAAGAGTAGCTGCTGAAAAATGAAGCAGGAAATGCCAAGACAAATTTCTCTAGCTTGACATGTTTGCCAAGAGCTAGCCCTATAGCTGACCCCCTCCTAGAGGCATTAGTATTGAGGAACATTCATTGAAATAATAAACTTTATTTTCCCTCTCAAGGACTTAGAATGTTTCCTCCCTAAGGAAGGAAAACCCTCTTAAGCAAGGTCATTTCTCCCAGCCTTCTGATTTGTCAAATGGCAAAATATAATTGCCTCAGCTACGGAAGAGTTTACCTACCCCAGATGATTTTCTGTTGTGAGAAATCAGAAGAATACTTAGCTGGTCCTGATTCCCTATCATCCATTAAAATCTCAAATCTCTCTCTCCCTCCCTTAAATTACTGTCTATATTTCTCTGTTAGAAGTTGTATCCTTCATGGTAATGTTAATTCCTGGAGGGCCAGAGTGTTAGCATTAGCATAGTACCTTGCAACAGTAGGCACTCAGTGCTTATAGGATTTAATTGGATCTATATAAGGTACTGAGCACTTATAGGCATGCATAGGAAGATGACAAGAGGATGTCCTCATGGGTAATATGAGAGTTATGGAGGCTAGAGAGAGGACAATGTCCACATTATCTCTAAAGCTGTTTGAAAGAAAGGCAATAAAACTGAAGGCAATTTTTATCATAATGAACATTTGATAATTCATTAAGGAGAACAACTCAATACAGTGAGCATCTGGATTATATGCTTCTAATTTTTGCAGTTCTTCCCCAGATTTGGAACACAGAATGCTAATTTCTCCCTCTGTGGATCTTCTCATTTCCAATTTTCCAATATTTTGGCAGTTTTAAAGCATAATCATTCTCCTAACACACTGTTAATTAAATCTGCAGAAACACAAGTTGGCATTTCTGAAGGTTGTGTGAGTCTTGCCTAAGTACTATAGTTTAAAATTCTCTACACTGACTTATGCAGTGATGAAAGTTGATAGATAGCAAAGCCTTGCTATACTCAAAAATAGCAAAGGATGGGTATACAGTGCTTTAAAGTTTGCAGTTATATAGGTATATATTTGTATATATGGATACATACATATCTGAGTATAAACTGGAACTGTGATAGAGCCTCCTCTAAAACTCATCTCCAGAACTTAGTCTTAGAAAGTTTATGTATATATGCACCATGTATATATGTAGATATATAGATAGATATATCTATATATCTACATATTCATATGTATACATATTTATATTCAAAGAATGAGTGAATCAGAGACAAGGAGGCAGAGAGAGAATACAATAATTTATGCTATAATGCATCACGTGTTTATAAAATCATCACTATGCAAAATCATGTAATAAAAACCACTAGATTATGGGGAGAAAAAATGCAGTGGGGCATAACATTCAAAAAAACATTCAGTGCACATAAAAAGATAGTAACCTAATAAAAATATAGCTTGATTGTCTATATCTTAAATGGTTATGAAATGTATAAATACTACAATAAACAGTTGTGGTTTTGGGGGGCCCTCTTGATGGGGAGACTAGCAAAGTTGACAACTCTGGTCAAGAGAGTGGTCCTCAACAGATCACACTACTCTTGACCCAGTCTGGGGACAATGGCCATGGAAGAAGATGCTGAGGTTGGGGGTTGGAGTGTGTGAGTGTGGACAAACAACTCTACTGTGCCAAGAACATATAATACATATGACACTTTACTTTAAAAAAGATCAGTAGTTTGTAGAAGTGGGTGTCAGAAGGGTTACAGCTATATGATTTTAATTTGTGCATGCATGTGTGCATAAGTCCATGTATATTGTGTATTATGCATGTGTGATGGAAAAGAGAGACAGAGAGAGATTAATAGAGAGAGAATGGGTGAGAGAAAGAGAAATGATTACCACAACAACCAAGATTGAAAGGAATTCAGTTAATTATCCCATGGTTATATAGCTAGTAAGTTTCAGAGGCTGAATCTGAACACAGTTGTTCATGACTCCAAGCCCAGTTCTCTAACACCACTGTTCCACACTGATCCTTTCCTTTCAATATGTCAATAAGAAGGCCTGCCACAGTGATCCAGCCCAATGACCATTCAATCTAATATGTTATTTCTGATAAGGAAAAAAAAAGGGTGATATCACCATCACTTTTCTACATTCAGGAAACTGAAACTTAGAGCCATTAACTGAGTCCCCAAAGTTTAAACAGAAGTACAGTTAAATTTTAATTCAAACCCAAGTGTCTTGACTCTTAGAGTAATCTCTTCCACTATCCTATATTTTCTATCATCCCCTGGGGGGGGGAACAGGATATTACTTTGGTACCTTAAATTCTGCTTATCACCTCTTATGTTTCCCTTATTAATTCTCTTGAACCAAACCTTGTTATCAGCCCTTCTTTTCCCCACTGTCACCTTTCTAAAACAATAAATTCCATAGTTTAAATGATATTTCCTTTTGTTTGTCCTAACTATAGCTTTCTAATTTACAGAGGAGATTCACAGTTCTATTATTCAAAAATACTGTGAAATAAGTCAATATTCATTTCCTCCCATTTATTTCATGGTTGATTTTAATAAACTTTGTTCACATGCTGTCTTTAGATAACACCCTTTTGGATATAAATTCTACCCAAACATATTAATTAGAATACTTTCATTTTTATATAGTTGGCCCTGAACAAATGAAGAAATAACAAATGGTATGTTATCCTTTCTATTGTTTTAAAGAAAAGATAAGCAAATGGGTATTCCATATTGTAGGGGCGTGGATAAGGATAAGGGAAGTCAAGGGAAGGGAAATGATGTGACTTTATTCAACTGTTGATGATAACTCAGGTTTTGTTTTGTTTTAGAGACTTTATGAAGCAATTCAAACAAACAAAGATTTTGTACTTCATTAAAATCTAGCCAAGGTCTCCTTCTCAAGAGAAAATCACAAGGATAGGAGAATAGTCAGAATGTAGATCGTGGAAACATTGGCTACATAATTCAATTGACCAATTGACCATCTGCAGATCAATCCCCCAACAGCTAATTTTATTCTAAATGTTCATTCCAATTTCTATCTACTAATGATGCAAATTCTCAGCAGGTATTCTTTTTTTTAAAAAAAGTGTTATCTAAGAGAATGGAATAAGGTCAAACATTTGGCAATCAACCTATGGCTTAGTGTTCACAGTAATGTTGCCAGAGGCAATCAAGTCACTTTGAAAATGACTGAATTGGGTAGAGTGGATATCATCTTTGAGTTCACATCATTTTAGAATCAGAGGAAAATGAGCTATGTAAAATTGAAAAGAGAAAAGGACATCTCCTTTGTCTCATAAGAGAAAGCCTGAAGCCTGACTGACCAAGGAAATAGGCAAAATCGTTTTCTTATTGAATTAAATGAGAAAAAAAATCACCAAAATTATTTCTTTGGGAAGAGTCTTTTACCACATAAAGAGCTCTTGGGCAAGCAGCGAAGCTGGCAAGCCATTTAGATGTATGTGTAGATTTAGAAAAATAAAGCTTTAATATGAAAAGTCATATCTTCTGAGAATCTCAAACTAAATCTTCCCTCCCCAACCCCATATTCTGCCTCTTCTGGGAGTATTAACTCTGAAAGAAGAGAAGTATTCATTGAAAAAATAATTTGGTCCTAAAGCCTCAGATTAAGCTAGATAGGTTGTTTCAGTGGCCCTAAAATACTACCCTTTTATGCCATATTTTTTTGCCCTTGGCATTCTTTGTTCCCTGAGGATATCCTAGCCTAAGCTATTCTCCTAATATGAGCTATTAATTCAGAGCAGTATCACAGTTAAAAGTAAGAGAAAAGGAAAACTAATTTTCAGAAACTCTACTCAAGTTGAGATTCAGTCATTATTGAAAATATAAAAGATTTCATTGAATAGCGATTACAAATGACTTTATTACAGAAAGTATTTTTCTTTTATCATTTTTGATTAGAAATTATTTACAGCTATCTCTGTACATTGGAGACAGAACTTCTGACTTCAGCACTTTTACATGCGTGCCTTTTCAGATTTAAATTGTTAAAGAATATCACCTACTTTGCATGCAATTTGGTTGAACCTTTCTAATTCGAGCAGTAAAAGAAGGCATAAATGAATAGCAAAGGGCATCTGTGATTGCCTTTGGATTTGCTTCTCTAGTGCTTCCATTAATCTTTTCTCAGATGATAGGAATTAATAAACATATTAGTGATGATAAATATAATGCCAATCCTGTATTTCATTTTTTTAAATGAAACTCATTTCTTTTTGTTTGCTTTTCAATGAAGCTTAAGAAGTGACAAACACAATACATCACATCAGAAGAAATCATAAAATGCAGGTGTTAAAATAAAACACCATCAGATGAATAAAGGAGATTTATAATAGGCAAAACCAAGTTGTAAGTATGTTTTTATATCCTCTGAAAAGATGCTGAAAGTGGCTGGTCCTAAAAGAAAAAAAAAAACCTTTGTGAAAAAAAACATAGCTGGTTTTAAAAAGCTTTATTGTAGAGTAGGGGCACACATGTTTATTTCATAATGTCAGAATGCTTTAGCAAACTGCCATATTATTTACACCGTGAATGGAAAGAATGTGAAAATGAGAAATGAGTGGACACATTTCAAAAAACATATTTTAAACTAGTTTTATGAATACTGGAGTGAAGAGTTACTGGAATAAAGGCAGGAGAAATATGTATATATGTATATCTATATGATGGTTATCTATATGTATGTATGTATATATATATATATATATACACATACACACATACATATACATATACACCCACGTGTGTGTGTGTGTGTGTGTGTGTCCACTACCATAGAACAATGGTGTGTCTGAGGCACGGGTACCTGGCAATATTTGCCCCAATAAGAGTACACTTGCCTCTCCTCTACTGCATCTGATAGGGTGATTTGGGTATTCTCAGAGCTTCTGAAAGAAAACAATTTATGTGGATCAATGGCAGTTTCAGTCAAACCCCATCTCTTCCCTGTCTACCCAAGGTCTGGGAAGTTAGAAGCCATAGACTCAAAGTAATGATAAGGAAATACATTATAACAAAGTGAAAGCAGACAACAGCACCAGAGGCAAAGGTCTATCTGTCCTTGAAAATGTCTGTCACTTTAAGAGTAAAACACAATTGCCAATTAAACATCTGGGAAGTTTAATAAATTGATGCTTCCTTTCAGGTATTTAATCTATAGTTAGCACCACCTTGAACTAAGTATTTTTTTATGGAGTGACAGGAGTGATAACCAATAAAAGGGACCATGGATGCATTTGCACACATGTGAACACTCACACAAATACATACCCCAAAATATTCTGGTAGTACCACTGTTGCTGAATCAGGAGCTACATACACAGACTTTTTTTAAAGCTTCAGTGAGTTATAAACTGGGAGACTAACCACCACTTTATCCTAAAGAAGGGAGGGGAGAAAAGCCAATGATGTCTTATTTTTTTAATCAGTTCTTTGACTACATGTGCTTTACAATTTTCTTCTTAGAAAGGATCATTTGGTTTTTGTAGACAAAGGTAAAGTCATCTTAAATGATTAAAGGCAGGAGAAACATTTAACAGAGAGAAATCTGAGTTTAGAGGAATGAATTTTTACTATTCAGATATCAAGGAAAATGAAATCTACTTTAAAATAATTGAATGTGAGTTTTGAGGGGGAACAAACAAAAATGAACAGTAGCCACCAAGAATTCCATCTTCTACCAACCTATGGAAAGGTAGAAGAATTAGCATAAAGAAGAAAGAGGAACACTTATCATTTGGAAATAACAAGGATGAGACTTGTCTTTTAGATGGGGTACCAATAGTACCATAAGAAGGTAGACCTTGTTGCACTACAAGGAAAGATGTGGATAGACAGATGTCATCAGTTAAAAAGTGATCTAGTAATAGAGGAAGAAGAAATTAACATTGGAAGAAGATGACTCACAACTGAGGGAAACCTGGCATATAACCGTGGAGAGATTGTTAATGTTTCCAAGGCATAAATCCAACATAGGATAGAGACTTCTAAAACTTAATGGCTGGAATACTAATGCATTGTTGGTGGAGCTGTGAACTGATCCATCCATTGTGGAGAGCAATTTGGAATTATGCCCAAAGATCTATAAAGCTGTACATACCCTTTGACCCAGCAATACCACTTTTGGGTCTTTTCCCCAAAGAGATCATAAAAAAGGGAAAAGGACCCACATGTACAAAAATATTTATAGCTGCTCTTTTTGTGTTGGCAAGGAATTGGAAGTTGAGGGGATGCCCATCAATTGGGGAATGGCTGGACAAGTTGTGGCATATGAATGTAATGGAATACTATTGTGCTGTAAGAAACAATGAGCAGGAGGAGTTCAGAGAAACCTGGAGGGACTTGCATGGACTGATGATGATTGAGATGAGCAGAATCAGGAGAGCATTGTGCACAGTATCATCAACATTGTGTATTGATCAACTGTGATAGACTAGATTCTTCTCACCAATCCAACAGTACAAGAAAGTTCCCAAGGACTCATGGAAAAGACTCTCAAAATCCAGGAAAAAAAAAACAACAACTGTGGAATACGGATGCTAATTGGACCATACTATTTATTTTGTTTTTGTGGTGTTGGTTTCTTTTTTGAGGTTTTTCCTTTTTGCTCTGATTCTTCTCGTTTTAAACATGACTAATGCAGAAATATTTTTAATGTTTATATATATATATATATATATATATATATATATATATATATATATAAACATATATAATATTACCTGCTGTCTAGGGGAGGGGGGATAGAGGGAAGGAGGGAGAAAAATTAGAATTGGAAATCTTATCTAAAAATGTTGAAAACTAAAATAAGTAAATTAAAACAATCAATAAACAAACAAACAACAACAACAACAACAAAACACAAAATTTAATGGCCGTGATCACCCATCATTCTGGTTCTTATCATCTAGTTCGATGAGTTGATGGGTTCTCCCTTTAAATCTTCACAGTGTAAATGATATGGCAGTCCACTCAAGCATCATGACATAATTAAATAAACATGTGTGTCCCTACTCTATAATAGAGCTTTTTAAAACAGCCAGAATTTTTTCCACAAAGTTTTTTTTTTCTTCTAGGACTTGCCACTTTCGTATCTGAAAGTTCTGGTTCTAGAGTGCAGAAATTTGTCTATGTATGTCTAGGAAGGTAAGAAACTATTTCCAGGTGATGCATCAGAAACAAACTAGTGATCTGATATGAGTCAATTGGATTAACTAATTGATCACAGAGTATTTTAGATTACAGCTGGAAGGGTTCTTACCAAGTATCCATTACAAATCTCTCATTTTGAAAATGAAGAACTAAGCCCAGATGATTTAAGAGACATGCCCAAGGTTATATAGATGGAAAGTGCATCTGCTGAACACAAGTCCTAGGACTAGAGAATATTGGCTCTTCTCTAAGAATATGGCTTTTATATGAATCCATCTCCATTAATTTAAGCATGATGCCTGGTGAATAATTTTTTTTTTGTGAGGCAATTGGGGTTAAGTGACTTGCCCAAGGTCACACAGCTAGTAAGTGTCAAGTGTCTGAGGCTGGATTTGAACTCAGGTCCTCCTGAATCCAGGGCTGGTACTCTATCCACTGTGCCACCTAGCTGCCCCCTGGTGAATAATTTTAAAGGAGATAGAGGTAACTTTTGGTTGCAAGGCTCAAAAAAGCTGACACAAAGGAGGTGATATATGACCTGTGCTTTAGGAAATCATTACTGTCTAGAAGAGGGTAGAATGGATTCTATATGGCTCTAGTGTACACAAAAGCACCTATAAAACAGTTAGTTTTGGTAAAATCACTGAGAACAGCATGATATGTTTCATTTTTCTAACCTAGGTTCAAGTTGTGATTCTGGTGCTATAAAATTCATTCTGAATGACTGAGTAAGGCACATTTTCTCTTTGTACCTTTCTTTCCTTAAGTATTAGGGTGATTCCAAAGGTCATCCTCCACATCTTAGATAGTATTATACAACATTCCAAGTCATTCCTGAGCTGAACATGAATTAAGTCGACTTCTTACCAGGTGCTTCTTTCTAAGTCAAGATGTTAATACATGTTAAGTATTTCTCAAACATTAAAGCATTATAAACACCAGCTGTTAGATGCTACATGTAGGTGTGACCTGGCTATGCTTTAATAAAACTTTGAAAGCATATCTACAGCCACTGGACAGCACTGGACAGTCAGGCCTTTCTGTTCCCATATTTTTCACTGTTCTGTTTGTAAAAAGCAATGAGTTTTGTACCATGAAATATTCAGGACTATCAGATTCAGATATATAAAATTAATCAATATATTTCAGCTGGCCTTAAAAGTGAATCCCACACTCACTTCTGGGGTGGATCAAGATGGCAGAGAGAAGCTGGGGAACTTTCCTGAGCTTTCCCCTATTTCCCCTCAAAAACAACATTAAATCAAGCCTCTAAACAGATTCTGAACTACAGAACCTACAAAAAGAGAGGGAAAAATCATGCTATGTGAGATAATTTAGAAGACTCAGAAAAGGTCTGTCTCACCTGGGTGAAAGGGGAGGGTGGCTCAGCACTACTTGACTCAGATGGCAGCTCACCTCAGCAAAGCTCAGCTTACTGGGCAAGCTCTCTCAGCATATGTTGGCTCAGTGGGCAGCTCCACACTATTGCAACTCAACACAGCTGAGAGTGGGGCAGCTGAGAACAGTAAGAACGTGCAACCATGAACCCTGTGCCCCAGAAGCAGACTTCAACTTGTTAAGTTTAAAAATAGCCTACAACATAAGAAGAAACAAAAAAGAACCCTTTCCATTGACAACTTCTATGATGAAAGGGAAGACCAAAACTCAAATGCAGATGAGTTGGTCTAACCGCCCACAATTGAAGACTCAAGAGAGAAGATGATCTTGTCTCAAGCCCCAAAATCCTTCTTTTGAGAGCTCAAAAAAGCTTTAAAAAACCAAGTAAGAGAGGTAGAAGAAAAATGGAAAAAGAAATAAGAGAAATGAGAGTTACACTGCAAAAAGAAGCACAAAAAATGACTGAGGAAACCAATTCCTTAAAAAATACAATTGGCCAAATGAGAGAAAAAATTGGCCAAACAGAAAAAGAGGTGCAAAAGCTTACTGTGGAAAATAAGGGCTTAAAAATTAAAATTGAACAGATGGAAGCCTGATAACTCCCATGAGACACAATAATCTGACCAAGCAGAATCAAAAGACTGAAAAAATAGAAGAAAATGTGAAATATCTCACTAGAAAAACAACTGACCTGGAAAATAGGTCCAGGAGAGATAAGATCAAAAAAAGAGTCTAGACACCCATATTACAGGAAATATTAAGAGAGAACTGCCCTGAAATCAGAGGATAAAATCATCATTGAAAGAATCCACCAAACACCTCCTGAAAGAGACCCCAAAAGGAACACTTCAAGAATATGTAGCCAAAGTCCAGAATTATCAGGTGAAGGAGAAAATACTCCAAGTACCCTTAAAGAAACCATTTAAATACCATGGAGCCACAGTCACAATTGCACAGAACCTGGCAGCTTCAACATTAAAGTATCACAGGGCTTGGAATATGATATACAGGAAGTCAAAGGAGCTTGGATTACAACCTATGATCAACTACCCAGCAAACCTGAGCATTCTCTTTCAGAGGAAAAGATGGACATTCAATGAACTAGGGGACTTCCAAGGCTTCCTGAGAAAAAGACCAGAACAGAACAGAAAATCTGATCTCCAAATAAAAGACTCTAGAGAAATATAAAGAGGTAAACAAGGGGGAGAAAAGTGTTGTTCAATGATGTTAAACTGTTTGAGTCCATATGAGGGAGGATAATACTTTTAATTCTTGAGATCTTTATCTCTGTAAAGGTATTGTTATTAAATCAACTTTGATGTGTGATGATATAAAGAAACTTAAAAGGACAAATAAAAGACTAGGGGGAGGGGAGGTATGGGGAGGTGGAATGGGGTTAATTATATCATGGGAAGAGGGACAAAAAGAACCCATTACAACAGAGGGAAAGAAGGGAGGGGTGGGCATTGTTGCAACCTTACTCTCATCAGATTTGGTTCAGGGAGGGAATAAAATGCACTCCCATTTGTATAAAGAAACTTAGCTTACTCTTTAAGGAAACAAAAGGGGATAGGGCAAAAGGGTGGTATTGATAGAAAGGAGGGCACAAGTGGGGGAAAAAAGGCAAGTAAAAGAAGGGCAGCTGATAAAAGGGAGGGCAGATTGAAGGAGGCAGTAGTCAGAAGGAAAACACTGGTCAAGTGGAATAGGGGGAAAGAAGTGTACAAAGGGGAAACGAAGATGGAGGGAAATAAAAAGTTAATGATTTTAACTGTGAATGTGATGAAATCTCCTAGAAAACATAAGCAAATTGCAGAGTGGACTAAAAACCAGAACCCTACAATATGCTCTTTACAAGAAACACATTTGCAGCAGAGAGATACACACAGAGTAAAGGTAAAAGCCTGGAATAGAATATATTACACTTCAGCTAAAGTAAAACATAATAAACCACCATCAATAAGAAAACTAACTATAATAATATGAGTATCTCAATATATGCAGAGAAAGCTTTTGACAAAATACCAGCACCCATTCCTCATAAAAACACTAGAGAGCTTAGGAATAGGTGGAGCTTTCCTTAAAATAATAAACAGTATCTAACTAAAACCATCAACGAGCATTATATGTAATGGAGATAAGTTAGAGGCCTTCCCACTAAGATCAGGGTGATGAACCGGGATATCCATTATCACCTCTTTTATTTAATATAGTACTAGAATGTTAGCTTTTAACAATCAGAGAAGAAAAATGAATTAAAGGAATTAGAATAGGCAAGGAGAAACAACAACTATTATTCTTTGCACATGACATGATGGTATACTAGAGAATCCTAGAGGATCACTCAAAAATTACTTGAAACAATTAACAACTTTAGCAAAGTAGCAGGTTATAAAAATAAATCCACATAAATCATCAATATTTCTATACATGACCAACAAAGTCCAGCAGCCAAGAGATAGAAAGAGAAATTATATTTAAAGTAATGGTAGATAATATAAAATAACTTGGGAGCCTACTTGCCTAGACAAATGCAGGAACTCTATGAACACAATTACCAAAACACTTTTTCACATAAATCAAATCAGATCTAAATAATTGGAAAGATAGGCAATTGCTCAGGATAGGCAGAGCTAATATAATAAAGATGACAATTCTACCTAAATTAACGTACTTATTCAGTTCCATAACAATCAGACTACCTAAAAATTATTTTATAGAAAATTATTTTATGGAAAAACAAAAAATCAAGAATATCAAGGAAATAATGAAAAAAAATGCACAGGAAGGTGTGGTTATATCTGTACCAAAATCTGGAGCTCTAGTATAAAGTGGCTGTCATCAAAACAATCTGTACTCGGCTAAGAAATAGACTAGAGGACCAATAGACCTAGCTAGGCACAGGAGACACAGTAGTCAATGACATTAGTAATATACTGTTGATAACGCCAAAGACCCAGCTTCTGGGATAGGAATTCCGTATTTGATGAAAACTCCTGGGACAAACTAGAAGATAATATGGCAGAAAATTAGGCATAGACCATCATCTGAAACATTATACTAAAATAAGGTCAAAATGGATACATGATTCAGACATAAGAGGTGATATCTAGGAAATTCAGAGAAGAACTAATAGTCTACTTTCAGATCTTTGGAAAGGAGGCAGTTTATGACCAAACAAGAGATAGAGAATATTATGAAATGCAAAATGGATGAGTTTGATTACATTAAATTAAAATTATTTTTGTACAACCAGAAGCAATGCATCCAAAATTAGAAGGAGGCAGAAACGCTTGGAACACTGGTTTATGGCCAGTACTTCTGATAAAGGTCTCATTTCTAAAATATTAAGGGAAAAAAAATCAAATTTATAAGAATCCAAGTCATTCCCCAATTGAGAAATGGTCAAATGATATGAACAGGCAGTTTTCTGGTGAAGGAATCAAAGCTATCTATTGCCATATGAAAAAATGTTCTAAGTCACTATTGATTAGAGAGATTCAAATTAAAACACCTCTGAGGTACCACCTGACACCTATCAGATTGGCTAATATGACAACACAGGAAAATAATAATGTTGGAGAATCTGTGGAAAATTGGAATACTAATGCATTGTTGGTGGAGCTGTGAATGGACCCAACCATTCTGGAGAGCAATTTGGAATTATGCCCAAAGGGCTATAAATTGTGCATACCCTTTGACTCAGCAATACCACTTTTGGGTCTTTTTCCCAAAGAGATCATGGGAGGGGAAAGAGACCCACATGTACAAAAATATTTATAGTTGCTCTTTTTGTGGTGGCAAGGAATTGGAAACTGAGGGGATGTCCATCAATAGGGGAATGGCTGAACTAGTTGTGGTATATGAAAACAATGGAATTCTATTGTGCTGTAATGAAATGATGAGCAGAAGGAGTTCAGAGGAACCTGAGGACTGCATGGACTGATGATGAGTGAGATAAGCAAAACCAGGAGAACACATGTGCACAGTATCATCAACATTGTGTGTTGATCAACTGTGATAGACTAGATTCTTCTCACCAATCCAACAATACAAGAAAGTTCCAATGGACTCATTGATGGAAAAGGATCTCCAATCCAGAAAAAAAACAAAACAAAACAAACCAAAAAAAACTGTTGCAATATGGATGCTGATTGGACACACTATTTCGTTTGTTTTTGATGCTGTTGGTTTTCTGTTTTTTAGGTTTTTCCTTTTTACTCTGATTCTTCTCTATTAACATGACTAATGCAGAAATATGTTTAATGTTATTATGTATATATAACCTATATACGATTACCAGCTCTCTAGGGAGGGGGGCAGGGGGAGGGGCAGGGGGGAGAATTTGAAATTGGAAATCTTATATTAACAAATGTTGAAAAACTATTTCTACATGTAACTGGAAAATAATAAAATACTTTATTTAAAGGAAAAAAAAAGTGAATCCCACTATGTTCTATAGAGAGTCTCCTTATTGGATCCAATTTCAATAAAAGATTTTTTATTAATTAATTTGCTTGAAACATTTTTGTTTATCTGAAAAATATAATTCTCCATTTCATTACTTGAACAATGCACATGGGAGAATAGGTCTCCAGCTTTATATTTGATATGTTGATTATTTTCCCAAAATGGAGGTTCTAACAAAACAAAAAATCAACCATTTTAAGGACTATAAATAGGTAGGAGAAATTGTGAGTTTTAACCCCCTATGGTGAATTTTGAAATCCTTTAAACAGCTTTTAAAGCAAGAGAGTTTAGCACCTAGTTAGGAAGGGTTTTTGGTTTGGGGGTTTTGGGATTTTATTTGGACCATCTTGGTGATTTTGTTAGGGTTTGGAACATCTCATAAGATAACTATATGTATAAATAAAAAGAGGGAAACTGCTTTTCAAATTATATTCTGAGAGAATTGCCTGGGCACTGAAAACCTGTACAGGAATTGCAGAGTCAATATGTTTCAGAGGAGGACTTCCTTTCTCATTCTTATGCCAGTTCTCTATCCACTGGAATTAGTAAATGGCAAGTTAATATATAAATCTTTAGTGAAGATGGAAATCTACAAGATGGCAAGACCAAGACAAGCTTTTTTTATTTCCTCACTCCTATCCAACCTCCCCAATAAAAGCTCCACGATGATATACTAAAATCTCTGTATACCCCTAAGAGGACTGACCTACCTACCTGCCCTTTTAATGCAGGGCCTAAAAGCCTTCAGTTTCACGTAAGTGATGTAAGCTTTCAGTGGTCTATTTAAATCTTATGTTGGTTAAAGGAATTTCCTTGCCCAGAGTTCCCCTCATTTAATGAATAGCCCCCAGAAATAGAGGGACTCCCCAACATGGTAGAGCAGCAGGAAGAAGTAGAGCCAAACTGTCCTCCTTAACATTCATGAAGAATTATTTTTTTAGAGTTTATTTTTTTAGACCAGGTTGGATAAGGTTGCATACAGAAAAATATGCTGATAGAGAGGAGTGTAACCAGTAGTGACTATGGGAAACTTCCACCACAAGGACAGAACCTGGAAGCCTGATAATAGCTATGCACCAGAGCAAGTAGAGATCTCATTACCCATGTGGAGAGGCCTGACATTTTATATGAACTTTTGTCTTTCCCCTTATTAGTTGTTAGTTTACAGATAGAGACTAGACCAAGGAGGAGCTCTGGGTCTAAGGGTATTATTATAGAATGAGAGTAGTCGCAGGGTCCCTATAGGTTGTATGAGTATGATGCAAATACAGAGGCTATCAGCAGTTATATATAGCTCTCACCCTGAAAACAGAACGAGCAGAATTTTAGTCCTCGGCCCAGAGAGGTGATGCAGCAGAGTAAATTTTTTTTTATCTTAAATTATCATTTTAGAATTTTTTCTTAAATTTAGAATTTTATCTAAAATTTAGATTTTTTTAGAATTTTTCTAAAATTTAGAATTTTATCTTAAATTATCATTTTAGAATTTTCCCCAAGTTACATATAAAAATAACCCAATTTTTTTCACATTGATGTTTTAAAATTTGTGTTCTAAATTTTCTTCCTCCCTCTCTCCTCAACCTTCCCTATGAAATCAAGCAATTCAATATAAGATAAATATGTGCAGTTATGCAAAACATCTTCACATTAGTCTAGTTGTGAAAGAAAATAGAGAAAATAACTTTAGAAAGAGGAGCTAACAAAATTATAGTTGAATCTGTATTCAAATACCATCAGTTGATTTGCATTTTTCATTCGTCCTTCTGATATAATCATGCTCATCATGTCACAGTTACTACTGCTAACTGTATTACCCTCCATCTTACTCCCCCTTTGATATTTACTCTATTTTCTATCTTCTTCCAGCCTATCCCTCCAGAAAGTGTTTTGCTATTTACTGCCCTATCCCCCAATTTGCCCTCCCTTCCTTCATCTCTCAGCCCCACTTTATCTCCTTCCACAACCACTTTCCCTCAGGGCAAAATATATTACTATATCCACTTGAGTGTGTATGTTATGTCACCAAGCCCAAATATGGCCCTAGACATAAGCCACCCCACCATGTCTGCCCCACAAATAACAAGGATAAATAAAAAATAGATGCTTTACAGATATCATCCCTTTGTATTTAATTCACACCTGTGCCCTCTGTCTAAGTTTATGCCTTTCAGCTGCCCTAATACTGAGAAAGTTATTAGGAGTTAGAAGTATTATCTTCCCATATAGGAATGTAAATAGTTTGATCTTTTAATATCCCTCATGATTTCTTTTTCCTGTTTACCTTTTTATGGTTCTCTAGGGACTTGTATTGGAAAGTTAAATTTTCTATTCATTTCAGGTCTTTTCATCAAAAATGCCTGAAAGTCCTCTTTTTCATTGAAGTCCCATTTTTCTCCCTGAAATAGTTTAAACAGTTTTGCTGGGTAGGTGATTTTTGGTTGTAGTCTCAGTTCCTTTTCCCTCCTGGAATACCATAATCCATGCTCTCTGGTCCTTTAATGTAGATGCTGCTGGATCTTGTTTTATCCTTATTGGAGCTCCACAGTATTTGAATTCCTTTTCTCTAGCTGCTTGCAATAGTTTCTCCTTGACCTGGGATCTCTGGAATTTGGCCATAATATGCCTGGAAGTTTTCCTTTTGTGATCTCATTCAGGAGGTGATTAGTGGATTCCTTCCATTTCTATTTTACCTTCTGCTTCTAGAATATCACAGAACTTTTCCCTGACAATTTCTTTGACAATGATGTCTAAACTCTTATTCTGGTCTTGGTTTTCAGGGAGTCCATTGATTTTCAAATTCTCTCTCCTGGATCTATTTTTCAGGTCACCTGTTTTTCCAAGGAGACATTTCATATTGCCCTCTATTTTTTTAAAATTATTATGCAATTGGATTTCCTTTATTGTGTCTTGGTTTCTCATAAAGTCAGTAGCTTTCATTTGTTCAATCCTAATTCTTAGGCAATTATTTTCTTCAGAGAACTTTTTTATCTCCTTTTCATTTGGCTTTTCAAGCTATTGACTTTTTCTCATTACTCTCCTGCTTTACTCTCATTTCTCTTTCCATTCTTTCCTCCACCTCTCTAAATCTTCCTTCTTTCTTTCCTACTTTCTTTTTAAAGTCCCTTTTGAGTAATTCCATGGCCTGAGACCAATTCATATTTTTCTTGAAAACTTTGGATGTTGGAGGTTTGACTTTGTTATTATCTTCTTCTTAGGGTGTATTCTGATATACCTTCCCCCCCCCAAAAAAAAAAATCTTTCTATAGACTACTTCTTATTCTGCCTACTCATCTCAACACAGAATCAGATGTCTGGTTGAAATCTAATTCTTTATGGTCTGAAGCTTGACATGCCTGTACCTCTCCCCCACTGGGCCACTATCACTCGAGTCTGCCCACTGGTTCAGAACCTGGATGCTTTGCCCCCAACTAGAGCAGAGACTGCAGCCACTTCACCCTAGCCAACCACTAAACCCCCTCACTGGTCTGCAAGCGAAGCCTCAGAAGAAGCTGCTGGTGCTAAAGACTCCAAGGCCCTGGAGGAGCTGACTGTCCCAGGCTGGGTCTGTAACACTTGCTAAGCTCGTCTCAGGCTGAAAAGCAGGTGATTCCATTCACTTAAGTAAACTGTCTTTGGCTGGAAAATAATCTCACTCTGTTCTTATGGAGGTTAGGCTGCTCTGGGAGTTGTCTTATAACATTACTTTTGGAGTGTGTGAATGGGTTTGTCAGGAGCTGGGGGTATCACAGACTTTCTTCCACCATCTTGGCTCTGCCCTCATAGCAGAGTATTTCTAGACAAAAGGGGAGCATGCAGGTATTCCACTCTTAACCTGTATATTTTTTCCAGCTGTCTAAGATTGGCTGAGTCCAACAGCTGTCTATTGACACTCAAATCAGGGACAAATCCACAATTGTGTTGTATAGATGCATGTCCAGGTTAGGAATTTACAAAACTTAAACCAGGAAGGCATTATCAGAATTTGCCCAAGATAAAAACACTTTAGGAGTACTGAAAAATTGTAGATACCTAGACTGAGCTGTACCTGAGGTTTTAGAATAAGATAATATTCAATATGCCAAGACAACATCAACAGTACCCTGAAAATAAAGCACAGTCCCAAAAAATACTATCCAGAAGTGCACAGAGCACAGCCCTAATATAGAATCTGAATTCAGGAAGTAAACTGGAAGAATGAGCAAATAAAAAGAGAATCTCTTAGTAAAAAGTTATTACATTAACAAGAATACACAAGACATTAACTCCAAAGAAGAGAATTACTCCAAAGCATCTATAAGCCAAGCCTGAAAGAAAAACACAGCTTTGACACAAGTTCATTTAAAATATCAAGAAGTAATAAAGGAAGGGTTTTTTTGTTTGTTTGTTTTATTTTGTTTAAGAGCTAGAGATGATTTTACAAGTAAGACAAAGGCACTAGAGAGGGGAAAATAGGAGAGAAATAAAATAAATAAAGGGAAATGAATTGGATGAGAGGTGAAAAGCCTTACTTACACAAAAGATAGATTCACTAAAAAATATAATGTGTCAAGTAGAAATTAATGACTCTCTAAGACAAGAAATATTGAAGCAAAGTCTAAAAAGTGGGAAAAAAAAGAAAGCATAAACAATAGTATAGCCATAACAATTGAGCTAGAAAGAAGATTGAGGATAGATAATTTAAGAATCATTGGACTAACTGAAAGATATGATGGGTAAAAATTCTAAAGCATATTTCAATAAATTATAAAAGAAAAGTACCCAGATATTATAGAGTAAGGGGGCCTAGTGAGAAGAAAAATAATCTACTGGACACCTCCTGTAAGAAACCCCAAAATAAAAGCTTCCAAGTGTATTATAATCAAAATCCAGAGGTTCTAGATGAAAGAAATAAAATACTATCCAAAGCCAGAAGGAATTAAAATACTAAGGAGCCACTGCTAAATTTATAGATGATTCAGCAACCACCATCATAAAGAGCAGAAAGCTTGAAATACAATATTCCCGGAAGGTATAGACGCAATCAAAAACAACTTACCTATCGAAGCCAACTATAATCTTATGTGGGGAAATGGATCTTTAATGAAAGGGAGGGGGCAGAACCAAGATGACAGAGAGAAATCAGGAAGTTTCCTGAACTATCCCTAGTTTCCCTCAAAAACAAAAAACAAAAAAAAAAAAAAAAAACAACATTAAATGAAAAAGAGGACTTCCAAATTATTCCTTATGAAAAGACCAGAGTGGTATAGAAAATTTTAAGTTCAAATGGAAGAATCAAGAGTATCTTGGAAAGGTAAATATGTATGAGCAATCATAATTGAGTAAAAAAGGATAAACTCTTTATATCCTATTATTGGGACATTATACATGTGTCACCGCAGAAGTCTGTTATCATTAGGGATCATATAGAGATTATAATAAGACAGAGACCTTGATAGTGGTTTTAATAAAAGTTTTGATGATATTAAAAGGAGGAGAAAATGAACATACTACGTGGGAGAATTTATCTCACATAAATTATTTGCACAAAAAATAATATACAATAAAGGAGGAAGGAGTGGGGGAGTAGGACACAATTGAACCCTCTTTTCAACTGTTGAAAAAAGGGAAGAATACATTAATCCACCAAAAAAAATTGTTGAAGAAATAAATTTCACTTAATAGGGGGAATGGGTATAAATCAGAACAGTGAGGAGGAGATAAAGAGAAAGAATAGATTAAGGGAGAGGTTGTTCTTAAGCAAAGAAAACTTGAATTTCTATGGGTTGACCATAAAGAATAGTTTAAAAAGAAACAAGATACTATGACTGGACTTTAGGTAAAAAAGGAAAGATAAGATGGGGAAAGGAAGAAGAAGCAGGTTGTATCACATTTAGAGCACTATAGCTGAGCACACTCCTCTCTCACCAGCCTCTTCTCTATAAAGGAGGATGAAAGAAAGAACTTACATCGAGTTTAGCTATATACAAACAGGTCATTTCCCTAATCAGAAACAATAAACAGCCCCCTGTCATATTTGAAATAAAAGTCTGAACTAATCAGCTTGACATTAACAGCCAAGGTCATACAAAATCTGACCCAAACATATCTATTCAACCTTATTTTCTATCACTCTCCCAAATTTGTCTTTTTCTTCAACCAGGAAATATATATTTCTTTCCCTTACACTTAGGAGTATCATTTATTGCCAGCAATAATGACCCTTTGTGTTATCCTTGTCTGACCCTAAAGAAGTCACTTATACTTTTATGGACCTCAGTTTCGTCATCTGTAAAATGGAGACATAATACTGGTATGATCTACCTCAGAGCGTTGAGAGAATAATCACATTTACAAATAAACATTAGTATATAAATGTGGATTTTTGTTGTTTTTGTTATTATACTCTTTAGTTGGCATGACACGACTTCAGTGCTTACCTAAACTCTACCCATCACTTTTTACTCAGCATTATTTTCACCTATCCAATGAAGCCTTTTCTCCTTAGCTACAACTCACATTACTTTGATCATTCGTCCTCTAAAATCCTAAATCATTTATTATAAATCACTGATATTGATACTTAATAACATACTGTTTTGTCTTGCTACTTTTTTATTTCATGCTTGCATGTCTATTCAATAAGATTATAAACTCTTTGAGAATAGGAACTATTCTTTGCGTAGGAAGTTTGAATAAATTACCTCCAAAAGTGCTTCTTTCTTTGAAATTCTCAGATGTTTTCCATATTAGTGACTATAAGACTACAGGAATCCTTGACTCAGACCTGATCTAACTGAGAAGGCTTCTACTTTATCCCATTACAAATTATCCTTGCTCTGGGGGGCAGCTAGGTGGCACAGTGGATAGAGCACCGGCCCTGGAGTCAGGAGTACCTGGGTTCAAATCTGGCCTCAGACACTTAACACTTACTAGCTGTGTGACCCTAGGCAAGTCACTTAACCCCAATTGCCTCATCAAAAACAAAAAATCCAAAACAAAAACAAAAAACAAAAAACAAATAATTCTTGCTCACAGTTTTAGATAAATATTTTTTATCAATTTAAGAAAAAATACATTTATACTAATTCTTGCAAGCATTTTTAGTAGAAGTGAGTTTTGAACTTTATAAAAGACTTTTTTGCATAGATCGATATAATCATATTTTTTCAACTTTTATTATTGATGTAATCAATTTTGTTAATAGTTTCCCTTGTTAAACAATTGCATTACTTATATAAATTCCACTTGATCATAATGTATAATCATTATAATATATCGTTGTAATCTTTTTGCTAGTATTTTATTTAGGATTTTTTCATCCATATTCATAATACATCCTACTGTTTATGTGATGAATGAATAAATGAATGAATGAAAGAATTCACATTATAATCCTTTCTATCAGCACCAGAAGTCAATGAAAGACAAAAGAGAATTTATTTTTCACTTCTTCGAGTATCATAGGTGCTGTCTTGGGTAAAAATGCACTTGTATTTTAAGAGAACATCATATGTTAATGGAAAGAGAATTAGACTGGGTATAAGGAGACCTGAAGTCTAACCCCAGTTTTCCCACTGTTTGTGTAATTTGAGCCATCCTCTTAGCCTCTTTGGGCTTTTCTTTCATCACCTGTAAAATGAGAAAATATTCTCTCTCTCATTATATACATACATATGTGATATGTATATATGCATATACATATATATGTGATATGTATATATGCATATACATACATATATACATACATACACATATATACACATTTCATACATATAATTAATAAGAAAAATGCATTTTTTCTATATTTCCTCAACATTTGAAATGAAAAAAACACTTGGAAATCTTATCAAGTTTTCTTTAGTTCATTAATATTCTTTTAATCTTCCATTTTAGACAGTTTAATTTAGTTGATGTTTCTAATTTACATAGAAACAACATTCTTAATTGATTTAAACCCTGCTTCTGTCTTTCTAGTAAATGCATTGCTATGTATTGATTTTCACTAATGTATTCACACGTTAGGCTTCCATCTTAGTTGGAGAACCTGTTGGGTGTTTCTTACTTTTCCATTGGATTTTAATAACTTTCCACTTTTGCCTAATCATAATAGTAGCTTGTATTTATATTCTTCACAGTTGGCAAAATTCTTTCATTGTGATAACTCAGATATGTGGAGTACAATCAGGTGTGTACTAGTAAATTTTTAATAAATGGCTGTCATCTTTGGGCTATCAACAAGACCAGTCATGTTCCAGTTTTGTAGCATTTGTTGATTTCTGAGGTGTGAATGTTCACACTAAAATTTCAAAATCACCACTCATAAGCTGGTATGAACTGAATAAGCACACCCTTGAAATACAAGTACAGTTATCCCTTCTACACTGTGAGTTTCCCCCATCATAGTCTCATATATTTGGTTCAGCATAAAAAAGTAAATGGTAATTTTGGGGAGTTTTTACAGAAGCCACAGACATGTGAAGGCCAAGAGATGACACAGAAAAAATTTAGACCTCAGAAATTCATAAAATATGTGTATGCTATTGTGTGATATCAATATATTTTATTTTTAATCCCATAATAATTCAAATTTCTTCTCTGGCATGAGGAGGGTCAGGAATTTTTATGTTAGATTTTCCTGATAATTTAGGCACTGTGCCCCTAACCCCCAAGAATGAAAGGGTTATCCAAGATTTATTATAATCCTGACTGGTCTATTGATTATTACCTAATCTGAATAATTAGAATGTCTCTTTTTTTTTAGGTCACATGGAGAATACATGTTTGTTTGGCAAAACTATAAAACATTCACACTTTACCTCAAAATTTATTAGGATGGTCTTTCTTGTCTTTAGAAAACACATGGGGGGGCAGAGCCAAGATAGCAGAGGAAAGCAGTGACTTCTCAGAGCTCCCCCCAAAAAATCCTCCCAATATCTTCAAATACTGCCATAAGAAAATTCCTGGAGCAGCAGGACCCACAAAAGAATAAGATAATTTTCCAGCCAAAGATGGCTTAGAAGGTCAGCAGATAAGGTCTGTTGTACCATGGTGAGACTGGAGTACAGATGACCTCACCAGCACAGATCCAGCTCCAGGCAGGATCTGCTAGAGGATGCTGAAGTCTGACCCAGGACTCCAGAGCATTTGAATCATCTGGGTCAGCAGCTGCTTCTGGAATTCAACTCATGGATCAGTGAGGGAGTCAAGTGGTTGGCCAGGGCATTATTATAGGGGTCTCTGCTGGGACTGAGGTGGGAATTTGTTGTTTTGCCCATGCTCAGACCCTGGATGCAGTCAGGTAGTAGCACAGGTGGGGAGGGGTGCAGATGGGCATAGTGAAATGCACTTCTGTTCCCAAGTTAAAGGGCAAGTGGGCCTGTGGTTGCTTGCAGACCATAAGTCAGGCCAGGGGGAGTGGGAAATAAGCCTCTCCTTAAATTGTACCACCTTGGACTACCTTAAGCTTGGGATAGTGCATGCTGGAAGCAGTGTCCCACTTTTTAAGAAGGAGATAAAAATTCAAGAAATAGAATAGGAAAATGAGGAGACAGAAAAAAAATCCTGTCCCTAGAAAGTTTTCTTTGGTGCCAAGGATAATCAAAATACACCCTCAGAAGAAGATAACAAAGTCAAAGCTCCTACATCCAGAACTATCGGTCTCAGGCCATAGAAGTGCTCAAAAGGACTTTGAAAATAAAGTAAGAGAGGTAGAGGAAAAAATGGAAAGAGAAATTAAATAGATGCAGGGAAGTCATGAAAAAATCTCAACAGCTTAAAAAGCCAAATATAAAAAGGAATATACACAAACTCTTTGAAGAAAATAATTGCTTAAACATTAGGATTGAGCAATTGGAAGCTAATGAGAAATCAAGACACAATAAAGCAAATCCAAATGAATGGAAAAATAGGGGGCAAAGTCAAATATCTCAATGGAAAAACAATGTGACCCTAGAACATAGACTCAGGAGAGATCATTTGAAATTATGGACTACCTGAAAAGCATGATAAAAAAAGAGCTTAGACATCATCCTCCAAGAAACAGTCAGGGAAAACTGGCCTGATAGTCTAGAAGCAGAAGGTATAAATAGAAATTGAAAGAATCCACTAATTACCTCCTGAAATATATCCCAAAATGAAAACTTCGAGGAATATTAGAGCCCAAATTCCAGAGCACCAAGGTCAAGGAGAAATATTGCAAGCAGTCAGAAAGCAAACAATTCAAGTACTGTGGAGCCACAGTCAGTATAACACAAGATCTAGCACCTTCTAAATAAAGGATCAGAAGGCAATGATATATGATATTCTGGAGGACAAATGAACTGGAATTACAACCCAGAATCACGAACCCAAAGAAACTCTGTGTAATCTTTCAGGGGAAAAATGGAAATACAGTGAAAAGAGAACTTTCAGGCATAATGATGAAAGCCCTGAAGTAAATTAGAAAAATTGACTTTCAAATACAAGACCCTAGAGAAGCAAAAAAGGTAAACAGGAAAAAGAAATCATGAGGGATATTAAAAGGTTAAACTGTTTACTTTCCTACATGGGAAGATGATACTTCTAACTCATAAGATCTTTTTCATTATTAGTGCAGGTGAACGGAATATACTTAGAGGGCACAGGTGTGAGTTGAATATGTAGGAATGATATCTTTAAAGCATTTATATATTTTTTATTTTATTTAAGTATTTGTTTGTTTGTTTGTTTATTTGTTTATATGGGGAAGCTAAGGTTGGGTGGCTTGTCTAGAGACATGTAGCTTGTGAGTGTTTGGTGTCTGAGACCGGATTTGGGCTCAGATTCTCTTGGGTCCAGAGCTGGTGCTTTTTTCACTCTGCCATATAATTGCTCTATGTTGATATAACTTAAAAAAATAAAATTAAGTGGGGAGAGAAATGCAATGGGAGAAACAGAAATGGAGAGGTGGAGTGGGTTAAAGTATCTCACATGAAAGAAGCAGAAAAAGCATATGGAGTGGAGGGGAGATGGGAGAGGTGTAGGGGAGTGAGTGAACATTACTCTCATCAGAATTGGCTCAAAGAGGAAATAACATACACACTTAAGTGGGTATAGTAATATATCTTACTCTAGAGGAAGTGGCAGGGAATGGGATAAGGAAAGGGTGTAGGGAGGGAAGGCAGATTGGGGAGAGGGCAATTAGAAGCAAAACACTTTTGAGGAGGGAGAGGGTAAAAAAGATAGAAATAGAGTAAGTATCAAGGGAGGTAAACAGGATGGAGGAAAATACAGTTAGAAATATTAACTGTCAAAAAATTGAAGCAGAGATTAGAATGGAACACTATTGTGCTATAAGAGGATGAAGAGCAGAATGCTATCAAAAGGACTTATGAAAATGCAATCCATCTACAGGAGGAAGAACTGATGGTATCTGAATTATAAAACTGAGTATAACTTTTTCATTCCTCTTTCTAAAGATTTTTTGTTATGTTTTGCATGACTATACACGTATAACTAATAGGAATTGCTTGAATTCTTAAGGGGGTATGGGAAGGGAGGCTTGGAAGAGAACTCTAACAAAAAGTTTTAAAAATTGAAGTGAAATTAATTTTACATGTCAACTTGGGGAAATTCTAAATAAACAAATAAATAAAATAAAATAAAATACCCACATAAACATTGGTGATAGGAGGGGAAGATGAAGGTGTGAAACAGCTTATCTTCAACCCTATCAGAATCTGACATGATCTGATTTTGATGTTTACTGCTGAACTTAAATTTTTATTTGAACTAAACTAACTTATCTGTGTTTCTTCCCTCTGCTTTTAAGTCACTTGGAGATGTTGATGAATGAGTGGATGTCAGATTGATCACTTTGTAGTAGGTATAATCCATCCCATGGATTATCATAGAATGACATATCCTACAAATGAGTTGAAGTAATGACAAGTTGTACTTGGGAACCCTGATGTACCTTTCATCTTCTATAGAAAAGCTTTACCTGAAGGGAGAATTCCTGTGGCTTTCTCAATACCAAAAAAAGGTATCAATAGAATGAGTCTTTCATTAGATTTGCTTGATCTTATCTTACCCTGATATTCTAAGGGATAGAATGGCTGGACTTTTAAAAAAGGAACTAATGACTGATTGTATTCAGCTTAAAACTCCCAAGTTTTATCACCAGGGGAAAATATAAATTGAAATTTATAGTCACAAGTGGCAAGTATTAAGATGTTCATATTAATTATATATGGTATGTTACTCTTCAAATAACATGTCACCTAACTATGCAGTAATCACATAGCCTGTCATGATAACATTCTAGAGTACAGCTATACTGTGAACTATTGTGAATAAAGGTGAGCATCTATGAATAAGGAAAAAAGGCCACTCCAAAGCCCACACTACCTGTCACAGAGGTCATGACTTAGGACTTACTCATTTTTCACCTCTTGTTAGAGTCTATTATAATTGTTTTACATACAGTTCTAAATCGCAGAATTTTCTGTTTTCCAATCCCCCCCCACACACGCACACACATAGAGGCAAATATGATAGAGGTAGAAATGCATAGATATAGGGTTGTGTAGGTGGGTGTGATTGTGAGTTGGGTGCCCAGAGTGAATGTGGGTGTAAAGTCCAAATCGGTAAGATTTTAGTAAGTTCCTAGAATGTTCTAGGCACTGTGCTAAACTCTAGGGGGTAAAAGAAAAGCAGAAACTGTTCTGGCCTTGAGAAGCTCATAGTCAAATGTGGGAAGACAACATAAAAACAAAAATGTACAAACAAGAAAAATACTGAAAAATTGGAAATAAGAAGGAAGGTACTAATATTAAGGAGAATTGAAAATACTTCTTGAAGAATGGAGGATTTTATCAGAGACTTGAACAAAACTGGGAACACAGGAGGTGAGGGAGGAGAAAATTGAAGGCATGAAGGATTAGCTAGTGAAAAACACAATCCAAAGTCAATTTGCCATTCAGTCAGGTCTTTTCATCACAAATATCATAAATTTGACTTTCACATTACAAGACCCTAGAGGAACCATAAAAATTTGGAGCTGGGGGACATACCTAGGGTCATACAGTGGGCAACTGTCTTATGTCTGAGGCTGGGTTTTGGCTGGGATACACCCTGGGTCCAGAGATGGTTCTTTGTCCACTGTGTCACTTAGATAGGTGATGATATCTTTATGGTTAAATGAGGTGTGAAGGGAATTCACTGGGGAGGGGGAGGGCAGAAGTGAAATCCTACATTAAAGTCACAGGAAAAGGCTTATGGAGTGGGGGAAAAGATGGGAGAGGAGCAGGGCAGTAAATAAATTTTACATTCATCAGAAAAGCTCAAAGACCCTTAAAACTCATCAGAGCTGCCTCAAGGAGGGACTAACAGACACACCCAACTGGGCGAGTAATCTGTTTTAACTGGCAGTAAATGAGCAGAACACTCAACAGAATTGGCTCAAAGACCTCAATCTCATTAGAATTGGCTCAAGGAGGGAATAATATACACTCAATTGGGTGAAGTAATCCTCTCTAACCCTACAGGAAAATAGGAGGGGAAGGGGATAAAGAGAGAGGGTCAAAAGAAGGAAGGGCAGAGTAGGGGGAGGGACAGACAGAAGCAAATCCCTTTTGAAGAGTGATAGGATGAAAGAAGATGGATAATAGAATAAATATCATGGGGAAGGGAATAGGATGGAAGGGAAACAGTTAAAAATATAATCATGAAAAAGAGAAGATGGGGAAGGAAAATTGTACAAAGAAATTTATAGCAACTCTTGGTGGAGGCTAAGAAATTGAAAATCAAGGGAATGTCCCATCAATGAGGAATGATGGAAAAAGCTGTGTATATGATTGTAGTGGAACGGTCTTGTGCTATAGGAATGACAAACAGGATGATCCCCCAAAAAGCCTGAAAGACTAGTGAACATCGATGTATAGTGAAGTGAGCAGAGCTGGAGGACATTGTGTGTAGTGACAGCAGTATTGTTCAATGAGCAATTGTGAATGATTTAACTACTCTCAGCAGTGCAATGTTCTAAGACAATCTCAAGAACTAACTAGGAAGCTTACTTTGTACCCCTATAGAAAGAACTGATAAAAAGAAACTTGTGGATTGTACATATATAAACTGCATTGCAATCATGTGGAGGGGGAGGAAAGGGAGGGAGGGAGGGAGAAAAATTGGAACTCTAAATCTTATGAAAATGAATATTGAAAACTACCCTTACATGTAAACTGGAAAATAAAATAAATGTTTGTTGGGAAAAAAAAAAGAAAGAAAACACACAGTCCATAGATGGAGGATTCTGAGAGAGAAAGGCAAGGAGGTCAGAGTTAGAGGCACATAGAAATGAAGATCTGAACTGGGGTTATATCAGTGTCAGAGGAGAAACAGGGACACATTCTGAGATGATGCAAAGATAAATGCCTCTGGTTATTAGATGTGAAATAGTAGGGAGAAATGACAGTAGATAGTTTGAAACTGAAGATGACAGAAAAACGAATATTGAGACATTTTATTATTGTGTTGTAGATAGTGGGTATTTCTAAAGGATGACACTGAGTCATCAGGAAAATTTAAATTATAATAGATATCTTCTGTTTCAGAAAGCAAAGTATAAATGAAAATATTTATTACATTTAAATCTATCATCTTTTATCAAATACAAGTACATATGATGGATAGAGAGTTAGAAGCTCAAAATCATCTATTCATACACTCTATGTTATTCTTGTTGAAACTATGGAATAAGAAGTTAAATGATTAGCTAAAGTCATGCAGATATAATTTGGAGACCTGGATTGAATCCATGTTTCTGTCTTCAAATCCAGAGTTGTTCTACTATACAGTGCTGTTGCAGAATCATTAAATACAAGAACTGACAAACTTGTGTTTGAGTTTTCATCATTGTCCAAATTATAGAGCTTTGATTCATGGCAACATCTTATCAGTCTCCCAAATGATCATTTTGTGGTCCACTAGATTAATATGTTCACTGTGCTATGCATCTGTGGACCATCATCCTCTGCTACATGTCTACCCAGGGATTTTTTTGTTTTGTTTTCTTTTGGTTTGTTTTTTTTTTTGTTTTGTGGGCAATGAGGGTTAAGTGAGTTGCCCAGGTCACACAGCTAGTGTCAAGTGTGTGAGGCTGAATTTGAACTCAGGTCCTCCTGAATTCCAAGGCCAGTGCTTATCCACTTCACCACCTAGCTGCCCACTCAGGGATTTTAGTATGATAAATACTTCATGTGTACATTATCATCCCTGAGCTTTTCTTTGATGGAGTTCTTAATTGGTTGTTGTGGTCTCTAGGTGAGAGAGAGGGAGGAAACAGAGGAGAGAGAACTAACATGGTTTTAAATTTTAAAAAAAGAATTTGGGATTTGAAAGAGAGAAGCCTCGGTATCTGGAAAATTCCCTTCCATGGACCATATAAATAAGGAGTTGTTCTCCTGGATTTTCTTAAGGAAAGGGGCAACACAGTAAAATATCTGTTTTTATATCCCATCTAATTAGACTACTTGGCTACATTTTTCAAACTCCCTATCTTTTTTGTCTCCTTTTGAATTTACAAGTTAATGAAGTAAAATAAATTCTCCACTTGACAAGCTTTTGGCTCTCCTTCTGGTTATTTGTCCTCTCGTTAAAGGAAAATGTTTTTCTTTGAGTTCTTCATAATATTAACAGTTAGACCTTGGTTATGACTGCCAGTTTTTGCTTTGCATCCTCCTGCCTTCTTTTCTCTCATGTAGCTCTCTGCATTTTTCTGACTGCTGGACCATACAGTGTGGCAGTCTTTTATCCTTTGTCACAATCTGGGGTGGATTGTACATCAATGATCCACACACCAGTAGATTTTAAAAGTTTATTCAGTTGATATCGCCTACTTCAGAAACATTATTTCTTGTAGGCTAATCTGATCTTTAATCTCTGAGGATGGGCACATATTTAGAACCTTTTGACGTCTTGTCCTGTTTTATCTGGGTACTTTAACTGTCCCAAACTAGCATACTTCAATGGTTTCAAGGAGGCCTTCATCAATTATTCATCAGCTGTCTTCTTATCTGCATGAGCTTATTGTGTTTATGTTTACTTTAGCACTACTTTGTAGATTTCATGTTTGATCGCCTTTACAATACTTGAAGATCCAATGTGTTGTCTGCCATTACATGTTTATTTTATTTATTTTTAGCCAATGAGTCTGTATAAAATAGCTTCCATTTATAGCTCTTCTGAAATTAGTAGGTAGCCCTGGCTGTGCTTATTTCCTTTAAAATGAACTGTGGTCATTTTTATAATAGTTAGAGAGAAAATTACCCACTCAACAGACTTTTTAAAAAGTAGCAACACATACTTTATAACTGCATGCCTACTTCCCAAGGATTTGTAAGAATAAAGTGACATAATCTATATAAAATCCCTTTAAGCTATTAGGAGTGGAGGTTTAAGTGATTCCAACCCAAAATACATTATTTTTTCAGTTATTATTTGAATTAATTCCATCTTAATATGTTATAAAAATATATACTTTAGCCAACTACATCAGAAACCATGACTATTGAAATGTTTTAGGTAGTTCAAGGAGCAATAGACTGGCAGGGCAGCTTCTATCTACCATGATTTCTAACCTACAACTTTACTGCTAACTATTTAACATTGGGCAAGATCCTTGCCATTTAAAATTTCAGATATTTTATCTACAATATGAAAGTAATGATACCACACCTTTCTTACTGTGTGACTGAAATGGTGCAAGCTATTTAAAGCACTTACATATTATATATAGTAGTAGGCTTCCACCAGTAGAGGACGACATGGATCATGCCTGAAGAGCCACAGGCTGCAGTGTGGTTGTGCAGACGGATACCACACTGAGGACATTGGAAAACTGCTCTCTCTGTTGCCCAGTGGTTCCTGCGTCTTATTTGTTTTTCTTCCTCCAGAGCTTGGAGGCCCATCTCAGCTGCGTGCAAGCTGCTCCTGAGTACTTCAACTCTCCATCTCCCTCCAGCTGCCAGTGTCTATTCCCAGAGCCCTCAAGTCTCACTTGCATACATCTCTGTAGCAAAGCTGTATATAATTTTTTTAAAAATTTTGTGATGTTTAAATCTAAAGTGTGGTCTCCTGAAATTAGAAACTTTACCTGTCTTTGGGCATTAAGCATTTATTAAAGCATGGAGTTCAGAAAGTTAAGAAAATCTTATCTAGCCTAGAGTTTCAGCCTGTCAGGTTCTTCCTCAAGTCCTCTCTGCCATGAGCTTGCTTCAAACATGAACTCCCTCAAATTGAGTGTGGAAGCTTTTATAAGTCCGGATCAGAGGTGGTCCCCCACACACACACTGCTTCAAGTTGATTGGTAGGCTTCATCCAAATTCATTGGTTCTCTGGACCTAAAGGTGGTCTTGAGTTGAGTTCAACGTCCTTAGCTTCTGAGAACAATATCTTCTTAAGGGCCAGCCAGTTGTGGGTTACAATCTAATTAACTTTAAGTAGGCTAATCAGCAAAGTCAATCACTCTCACTTTAATTCAATCAGTTTAGATTAATCTCCAGGTGGGGCCTTTGAGTATCTGCCCAAATCCCATTATTTCTCACAATTTTTTAACATATTTCTAAATATCGAATTCCAAATTCTTTTCTTCTTTCTTATCCCTCTCTTAACTATTGAGAAAAAAAGCAATATGAGAAAAAAAAGCAGTGCAAAACACTGTTAAGGGCTAAAATTCTAGCTAAAACTGTCTAAAATATCTAATGAGTGGTTGCCAATAAATTATAAGCTTTAGCAAGAGTTAGACTTTTAAGCATTTATTAAGGAGAATAAGAATTTGGTAAAGAGAGAGAAAAAGGTCTAGATTCCTATCTATTAAAGGAGAGCACATTTCTAGCTCCGCTCTCCACCAGAGTCCAAAGGAAAGAGTGCGAGACCGAGCACCAGTCTCTTCCTTCCTCCTCCCACTAGTCCGCGTCACTTCCTGATGTCAAGAAAGACTCCTGGTCTTGCCCTCAAAGACCTTCGCTTCATGGGCAGAACTCTTCTACAGTAAGTCTCCAGCAGGTGGCGTTATTCCAACCGTTACAGTGTCCCCCCTGTTGTTCCTCAAGAAACAAAATGTTTTCCTTGACGGAACAGTAAAAAGAATATAATACTATTGCTAACTAATAATATGTGAACAACAATATAGAAAAGGAAGAGAAGAAAGTTTGTCCAGAGGGGGCGATTTTTTGTCCTCATGAACCGACACTTTGGACATTGGTCTTGCAAAGGGAGGGTCTCTACAGAGATACATATTACAGATGGGTGTATATTATAACAGAAAAAGAAAAGAGAAAAAACAAAACAAAACAAAACTGTTCATTTAAAGTCTCTGAAAGTCTTTTCTCAGATGTCCTCTAGGTGTAGTCGTGGAATGGAAGTCTTTTCAGGGTTGATGTGTGGATACTGGTAATCAGCCAGAAATTTCCTACAAAATTGAGCTTAACACAACTTTAAAATAGCTTTGTCAATAATCAAATCAAACAATGAAAGTTCTCAAAAACATGTCTAAGGGAATACAGAATCTTAGTTGTTAACACGTGAAACATACAATAAACAAATAATTGAACCATTCTTTAAAATTATATTATTATTATAGTCCCCCTTTATGGAGGGTAATTGAGAAGACAATTGCTGCGATATTATTTTTTAAAAATAATTTTTATCTTGTTTCATCACTTTTTGCATCATCTGCCTAATTATCCTCATGCCATTATGAGAAATTAGAAAATCTAATATAATTGGTAACAGGTGTCAAGGCCAAATTCAACACTGTTATTAATTATGGGGGTTACTGTAAAAGAACAGAGAAATGATGGGATATGAGCATTCCCACACTTGAGCAATATATACTGCCCTTGCAGTATGCCAGGCTTAAAATAGGTGGATGGAATATATGTCCATGCCACCGAACATATTGGAGGAAACTGAGTCAGACTTAATCAGATGCATGGGATTGAGATGGTCCATGGCATCAGGCATATAGGAGGGAGCATGGAAGCCAGGTGTAGAAGTGAGATGGGTGGGATCAATACTTCCAGCCATCTGTATAGTATTGTGGGGAAAAAGAGAATAAAATATTAAACCAAGAGAATCCAACCTCAACATTTGTCAAAAGCCGTTCCCTCGGCCATACCTTGACTTCATGCATGTCTCCCCACATGTGACAGTTCAGTGTCTGCTCTTGCATGTATTCCTCTTGTGATTGGATGGCATCTTGGCCAACTGGCATCTCAGAATAAGGCAATTAATGTCTTAAATGATAAGTTCCCATAATCCAAGTCTCATATGGATTTAAAATTGAGGATAATAAATGATTGCAAAAAATGTGAATACATCTTGACTCAGAACACAATATATAATTATGCAACAATTTCAAATAATACCCCTTTTTTGTACTTAGTATACAATTACTTTTGTGAAAAATCAGAACATATTTAAATACAAGTTAAAGCACAACAGAATCTCAAAGAAAACTTTTTTTTTTGAAAAAAGAAAACTTTTACAAACGTTCCCCTCTCTCTTTTTTTTTTTTTTGGAATATGCTTATCAAAAATAATACTTCTAGAATCAATTTACACTTGCCATGGCAAACAATTTGCCAGGGAAATGCTTTAAAGAGTTTGATCAAATAATCAGTTGAGAAAAATAACAAAACAAACAACTCAGAAAATGGGAGTACAATACTCCTAGAATTAACATTGTATTATGAAATCAAAACCATGTTTCAAAATTAGATGAATGAATAGAAGAAAATACACATGGAACAATAAAAGACAATGAAATTCAAACTAGGGAAATCTAAATGAATATGAACTTAATATTAATAAGAGTATTATAAAATATAAACTTGAATCACATGACTATAAAAAACTTTTACAAATGTTCTCCTTGTTTTAAAAACTAAGTATAAAACACAATCCTCAAAAGCATGAAAATCTCTATGAAATAAACCCATACCATTAATTTCAAAATGTAGATGTAATAGCATAGAAATCCTATGTAACCTCTGAACTGACATTAATACTCTGAGTGAATTCAGAACACTTCTGATTTCGGTATCTAGAATCTCCAATACTCATATCAATACCTTGCTGCTTACTTCTACATTTCTGTACAATATATACCCTTCCATGGCAAGAGAAGCAGAGTCTTGAACTATGTTTGATGGTTGTCATTCTTATTCAGATTAAGTTTTCTCTTCGTTAACCCCTCTATATTGTCTGTCAGTCTTTTCACCATACAAATGCTTTATAAGATTACTAATAAAGACAAAAGCAGGTTAGCAAAATTAAGAACAAAACGAGCATATCTGGAATTTAAAGGGTTTTCTAAGGTTGTCTCAGAAGCACAGCCAGGCTGGGGAAGGGCTGAGCCTGAAGCTGCAAATGTAGTTAGAGAAAGTTGCGAATGAGCATTAGATCTCTGGACTTCCCAGGCTGGGGAAGCAATGGGCTTGGCCATGGGAGGAGTAGAGAGTAGGGTTTGGAGAGGAGGGAGGGACCAGAGCAATTAGAATCAGACTTGATTTTGAACTCAGGCCTGGATTCCTCTTCCCCCACTTTGCCTCCAGGTGCTAGGAGATTAAAAGCTTCTAGAGGGTGGGTCATTGCCTCCAGGCATGCAAAATTAAAGCAACAATTAGTGTTAGAACTGGGAAAGGCTGAGGGAATCTCTTCAGGTTTCTCTGAAAAAGCATGGTTGGGAGAGGGGGAGATATTTCCTTGTGTGAGTATGTTGCTGGCTCTTCTAAACAAAAATAAAAATAAAAATAGAAATCCACAAAACAAAGCATTAACATGATCTTATCTCCCATTCGTCTGGTTAAACAGACTAAAATAAAAAATAGGGTAATTAGAGAGTTTAAAAGGTCCATTTGAAAAAATTTAAAGGGAAAACACAGGGCAATTCAGCAGTACTTCGGATTTAAAGGGTTAGGTTAGGGAAATTTCTTACCCCAACCAGAAGATCAGAAGACTGAGGTTTAGCTTTCCTCTTCGTGGTTGCCATCTGTTTAAGGGCTAAAATTCTAGCTAAACTGTCTAAAATATCTAATGAGTGGTCGCCATAAATTATAAGCTTTAGCAAGAGTTTAGACTTTTAAGCATTTATTAAGGAGAATAAGAAATTGGTAAAGAGAGAGAAAAAGGCCTAGATTCCTATCTATTAAAGGGAGAGCACATTTCTAGCTCCGCTCTCCACCAGAGTCCAAAGGAAAGAGTGCGAGACCGAGCGCCAGTCTCTTCCTTCCTCCTCCCACTAGTCCGCGTCACTTCCTGATGCCAAAGAAAAGACTCCTGGTCTTGCCCTCAAAGACCTTCGCTTCATGGGCAGAACTCTTCTACAGTAAGTCTCCAGCAGGTGGCGTTATTCCAATCGTTACAACACATTTTCATATTTATCATACCACAAAAAAGCAAGAAAAATAAAGTAAGAAACCTATACTTTAATTTGCACTTGAAGTTTATCAGTTCTCTTTCTTGAGGTGGATAGCATTTTTTCAATCACAAGTCCTTGGAAATTATATTGGATCATCGTATTGATCAGTGTAGCTAGGCCACAATTTGAGCATTATCATATTACTGTTATTTGCATCCATATATATATATATATAATATATATATATATATATATATATATATATATATATATGTCTTCCATGTATTTTTTTCTGAAACTATTTCCTTTGTCATTTCCTATACCACAATAGTCTTCCATCACAATAATGTTTTACAACTTGCTCAATTGATTAACAATCAATTGATGGACTTTAAAACACTTTGTAGAGAAGTTAGGTAGTACAGTGGATAGAATGTCAGGCCTGGATCAGGAAGACTCATCTTCCTTCACTCAAATTGGGACTTAGAAACTTACTAACTGTGTGACCCTGGTCAAGTCACATAACCCCTGTTTGCCTCAGTTTTCTCATCTCTAAAATGAGCTGAAGAAGGTGAAGAAGGTAGTAACAAACCAATCCAGTATTTTCTTTTTTCTTTGCCAAGAAAACCCTAAATATGGTCACAAAGAGTCAGACATGACTGAAAACAACTGAACTACAACAACAATAAAAGTACTTTGTAAATAAGAATTCACTATATAAGTACTGACAGTTATTACTACTAATATTTTTTTTCTTGATTTGCTAGTCTTTTGATTCATGAAAATATTGACCAAGAGTCACAGGATATGATTTAGAGCTAGAAGGGACCTTAGAAATTCCATCTTCTTACAGATAAGGAAGCAGATACCCAGAGAGGTTAGGTCACTTGCACAAAATCACAGAGCTTGTGAAATGAGATTCAAAATCACAACTTTCTGATTGGAGTCTAACATTCTATCCACTACAGCACCTTACCTTTAAAGAAGTAGCTGAAATTATATAACCTATGTGAAATTGTTTACAACCTTAGGGAGGAGTGAGGGAAGGGAAGGAGAAAATTTGGAACTCTCAATCTTATATAAAATATAAATATTAAAGATTGTCTTTACATGTAATTAAAAATAAAATAATGTTTAAAAGGAAAATAAGTTGCTAAAATTGTGGCAAAAAAAAAAGCACAATAGAAAAAGTGTTTGCTTCCTCCCCCTTTCCTCTGAGATATATATGTCTGTATACACACACACACACACAGACACACACACAGACACACACACACACAATTTTCTGATTATAAAGGCAGGGAGTAGTATCCAGATGCAAATATCATTTAAGTAGCAGGTTTTCAGAAAGACTACTTTTGAATTGATCTCAGCAAGGTAGTGGGGAAGAGGGAGAAAATAATGGGCCTGTCTACTTCCAAGTTCCCTAGGTGTGAGCTGGATGTGTTAGGAGATTAACCTTCCTTGGTTACAACTATGCTTTACCAAAGATGTATAAAAATGGGAGCCGGGGAGGGGATATATTTTTTGACACAACACCAAACAGCAGGTAACTTCCCAAGATCTTTTACTTTGGTATCCTGAAGACTCAGCCTTGGCCTCCTAAGCTATGATGAATTCAGCTGACAAATAGTTCATATTCTTTAAATGATAGTCAATGCCCTTAGAGCTTTTTCTTAGGGCTGTCATTGTAGACTTCACACCTAAGCACCAATACATAGATTTTGAAGTCCCCACTAAGCAAATCCTATATTTTTAGGCCCTTCCTCTTTTTAGTCTTTCGAATCTCTTCTCATGAAAGCTTCTCTAACTACTGTGACTGACTGAATCTCTGCCTGTGACACTTATTATCTGCACCACACAGAAGTCAGATTGTTAAGATGTACACTTGAGGAATCAGCTGTTACAACATCTTCATTTTAGATATGAGGAAAATAAGAAGGAAAGTGACTTCTCTAAGTTCATAGGGCAGGAAGTAACAGTGGCCATTTGATTCTAGGTATTTATGCTCTAATTCCACTGTTCTGTCTAGGAAAATGTGCTTATTTATTTGGCCATTTTATTTTATGATACATTATTATTTTTAAAAAATCATTGCATGTATGTGAACTTTGTGTCACTTTAATTCATACGTTCCTTGAGAGAGAATAGTGTATCATATTCTTCTTTGTGGAGAGAGGAGGACTTAGGAGAGAGTTGGAAAAATATAAAAGTATGGATTTGAATTGCCTTACTAAATAGGCATTCTTTTTTATTGTTTTTGTTTTTTTGTTTGTTTTGGGGGGGGCAATGAGGGTTAAGAGACTTGCCCAGGGTCACACAGCTAGTAAGTGTTAAGTGTCTGAGGCTGGATTTGAACTCAGGTTCTTCTGAATCCAGGGCAGGTGTTTTATTCACTGTGCCACCTAGCTGCCCCCTTAAAGAGGCATTCATAAAATATTTGTTAATAAAGGAAGCAATAGGCCAATGGTTCTATGTTTCATTTCCAATGAGAAAAAGCATACAGATGCTTTGAAAATTTTAAAGTGCTAGATAAATATTAGTTATAATGATAAAAGAAGTAATAATAAATATTGGAACACTGAATTATATAGTTAGATATATTCTTAATAATCTGGCATGTGCTACTTACTTAATAATTCTCCTAGGATCCTCACCCACTACCTCCAATCTCACAAATTTTCCATTAAGAGAAATGTTAACATTCTTAATAGTTGCTATATTACTAAATACTCCTCATCTTCAAGTTAGATAGAATCAAGAACTTTCCAAATCTAGACATCTAGTAAAAGGAGTCCAAAATCAAGTGGGAATAGGAGATACATATTAACCAGTTGTCTTCTCCACTACCTGTACTGAACCAAGGACACTTTCATGAACACACAGTACATAAATGCATGTCCTAATACCTTTATTCAATTGCCCAAAGCTGTTGATTTATAGGCTCTGCAATCAAAGAAAAATATTAAATACATAAGAATTATAACAGGATTGGAATATCCTGGGAACCAATGCAGGGGCATGAGAAAATAATAGCACTAATAATAAAATATAATAATGATATTATAAAATAATAGTAATAATGACAAATGGAAACAATTGATGAAAACAATATGTAAAAATACTATGGTAATCACCGCGCAAGATATATTCAGAATAAAATTATCCAGAAGAAAGTTGAGGTTACGTATATTGTTTCATATTCTGAAATCAAATCTTGATGAGAAAAACACATTTACAACAAGTAACACATATGTAACATAAGTTTAATGGTATATTTTTCCAGAAGATAAAATGGATAACAGATCTAGAAGTTGTGCAAGAAATCTGGGAAAATAATGAAATACAGGGCTCATCTCTCCAAGAAAGTTATCAAAAATTAACATTTCCCTGTTGGAAAGTAGAGAGAAAAGTCTTAAATATGATCAATACACATACAGATGGAGAACCCATTTAGAAATCTATAGAAATATTATTGGGATAAAAAAAAGATAAATACACAAAATAATAATAAAGGTAGACCACTGATTAACCACTATTTTTTTTCAAATATAACAAGTGATTTATCTCTGGATAGAATCCACAAAATGACTAAGATCTGAGAAATTATTCAAGAGCCTCCTCATGGACAGCATCTACATGAACGCAGCTAACAGATGGCAAGATAAGAAACACCAAATAAATAATTGAGAATTGATTTTTTTTCAAATTTTATTTTTTAGATATGGGTCTCGATCAAGAAAAGGTAATTACCACCAAAAATTATTGAGAGTTCATCCTTAAATTTGGATTTATTGATTGATGCAAAGTATGTAATCACATGTTGGAAAATGCACAATATATGAGTTTTGAACTATTCCAAAATATTTCCCCAATTACATTATAAAACCTTTTTAAACATTTGTTTGAGTTCCAAGTTCCAAATTCTATTCCTCCTCTTCCTTCCCCACTCCATGATATGATAAGCAATCAAATATATTATAGATGTGCAATCATGCAAAATATTCCCATATTAGTCATTTTTATGACATTTTGTTCTTTTTTAGAATTTTATTTTCCAAAATATATTTAAAAACAAATTTTGACATCAATTTTTTAAAACTTTGTGTTCCAACTTCTCTTCCTCCCTCCCTTCCCACCCCCCACCCACAAAACTCAAGCAATTCAATATAAGTAGTATTTCCATGAGTAGTCATGGAAAACATTCCTACATTAGGTTGTGAGAGAAAACAGTTAAAAAAACTTCAGATTAAGGAACTGTCAAAGAAAAAAAATTAAAATGTGTTTCCACCTGTTTTTAGATACCATTAGTTCTTTCTCTTTAGATGGGTTGCAATTTTTATAAGTCCATCAGGGTTGTATTGGATCATTGCCTTGCTGAAAATAACCACATGCTTCCCAGCAGGTTATCTTATACTATTGCTGTTATTTTGTATACAGTACATTTCACTCTTCTTCAGTTCATGTAGGTCTTTCCAGGTTTTTCTGATAGTATCCTGTTCATCATAACCTGTATATAGTACCTTAAACCTGACAAACAATTTTCTTCATAATAGTCCAGCAAAGTAAGTACCATATGTTTTGCCATTATAATCAATCATCATAACTATTTTCCTCCATCCTATTTCCTTCCAGCCCACATAACCATGATATTTACTCTATTTTCTATCTTCTTTTATCTTATTCCTCCTCAAATGTGTTTTACTTCTGACTGTCCCTTCCCTACTCACCCTTCCCTCCTTATCTTCCCCTCCTACTTTCCTGTGATTAAATAGATTACTCCTCCCAATTGGGTGTGAAAGTTATTCTCTCATTGATCCCACTCTGAAGAGATTAAGGTCTCTGAGCTAATTCTGTGTTCTAAATTTTTCTTCCTCCCTCCCTCCTCAGCCCTCCTTATGAAATCAAGCAATTCAATATATCATACTTGTGTAGTTATGCAGAACATCTTCACCTTCCTTTAAAGTGTTTTGCTATTTACTGTACTCTCCCCCAATCTGCCCTTCCTTCCTTGCCCTATTCTCTTCCCCTCTTATCCCCCACCCCTCCCACTTTGTCTCAGGGCAAAAATATATTATGATACCTACTTGAGTATGTATGTTATTCCCTCTTTGAACCAATTCTGATGATAGTAAGGTTCACTCACTCCCCCATTCCTTCTCCCTCTTTCCCTCCCTCCCATAAGCTTTTTTCTCTCTTCCTTCATGTGAACCACCTCTCTGCAGTCCACCTCTCCCCTTTACCCTACCCCATTGCATTCCTCCTACCCCTCAACCCTATTCTGAAGTTGTCATCATGGGTTAGCTAGGTGGCACAGTGGACAAAGCACCAACCCTGGACCCAGGAGGCCCTGAGCCCAAATCCAGCCCCAGACATATGACACCCCACCCTGTTTTCCCCTAAAAGAACAAATCATAAATGCTTTACAGATATTATCCCTTCATATTCACTTCAGACCTGTGTCTTCTGTGAATTCCTTACTGAGAAAGTTCTTATGAGTTCCAAGTATTTTCTTCTCATGTAGGAATGTAAACAGGTTTTTTGTTTTGTTTTGTTTTGTTTTTTGTCATTGGCGGTTTATTTAACACAAATAAAAATGTGCGAATTTTTACTCATTTTATTCACTCCAGAGTCTAGTGTGTGGATTGGTGATCTTGATGGCTAGCTGAGCTGCTCTCTCAACTCTGACTTCCCGATTCTTTGAGGAAACATTGTGAGCAATCTCAGCACAGTAATATTTGTTGCACATCAGCAGCACTTCTAGCTCTTTGACATTGTGCATCAGTAACTTCCTGAGTCCACTAGGTAACATGTGTTTTGTCTTCTTATTCCTTCCATAACCAATATTAGGCATCAAGATCTGGCCTGTGAATTGTCTTCCCACTCTGCTGGCAGTGCCTCTTGGTTTATGCCAGTTTCTCTTGATCTTGACATATCAATCTGACTGGTGGCTGATGAACTTCTTGGTCCTCTTCTTGTCAATGTTGGGCTTCACAAGTGGTCTGAGGGCAAGCATAGTACCAGTGAAGAGAGAGCTGCTGCTCTTCAGGAAGCACCAAGGAAAAGAGAGAGAAGTTTAATCTTTTATTATCCCTCATTAATTCTTTTTTCCTCTTTACCTTTTTATGCTCCTCCTGGGTCTTGTATTTGAAAGTCAAATTTTCTACTCATTTCAGGTCTTTTCATCACAAATGCCTGAAAGTCCTCTTTTTGATTGAAGTACCATTTTTTTTCTTCTGAAAGATTACAATCAGTTTTGCTGGGTAGGTGATTCTTGGCTGTAGTCCCAGTTGCTTTGCCCTCTGGAATATCATATTCCATGCCCTCCAGTCCTTTAATGTAGATGCTGATGGATCTTATTTTATCCTTATTGGAGCTCCACAGTATTTGAATTACTTTTTTCTACCTGCTTGCAATATTTTCTCCTTGACCTGGGAGCTCTGGAATTTGGCTGTAATATTCCTGGAAGTTTTCCTTTTGGGATCCCTTTTAGGAGGTGATTGGTGGATTCTTTCAATTTCTATTTTGCCTTCTGCTTCTAGAATATCAGGGCAACTTTCTCTGACAATCTCTTGGAAGATACTGTCTAAACTCTTATTTTGTTCATGCTTTTTTGGTAGTCCAGTGATTTTCAAATTATCTCTCCTGGAGCTGTTTTCCAGGTCAGTTGTTTTTCCAAGGAAACATTTCATATTGCCCTCTATTTTTTTTATTCATTTAGGTTTGATTTACTGTGTCTTCCTTTCTCATAAAGTCACTAGCTTTATTTGTTCAATCCTAGTTCTTAGGCAATAATTTTCATCAGACAGCTTTTTTTTATCTCCTTTTGCATTTGGCTTTTCAAGCTGTTGACTTTTTTCTCATAGCTCTCATGCACTGCTCTCATTTCTCTTTCCATCCTTTTCTCCACCTCTCTAAATCTTCCTTCTATCTCTCCTACTTTCTCTTCAAAGTCCCTTTTCAAAGTGATTCCATGGCCTGAGACCAATTCATATTTTTCTTGGAAGCTTTGGATGTAGGGGCCCTGAAGCTGTTATGCTCTTCTGAGGGTGCATCACAATCTTCCTTGTTGCTAAAGAAACTTACTTTCTATTGTTCTCAACTTTCTTTGCTTGCTCATCTTGCAATATTTTACTTGACTTTTAGCTCCCGCTTACTGTGGGGCATTACTTCCAAACTACACTGTCCCAAGTTTTATAAGGTCCCAAGTGTTTCTGTATGATGGAGGGCAGGTTTTTCCCTCACCTGACCTGTTCTCTGGTCTGAGGATAACCTCAAGCCAACTTGCTAGTTAACCAGCTGGCAGAGTGCTGTGGTGGTTTTTAGCTTTGACAAACCCATGCCCCTGCCTGCCTGGGCCTCCCACAGCTCAAGATTTCTTCTTGATTACTTGCTGGGGTGGGATATCTGAATTCTTCCTCAGGTCCCACAGACACCCCTGTATTTTCCACCCCCTGGGCCAGCTGTTCAGCCCTCTCACCCAATGGTAAGCTTACTTTCAGAAGATGCTGGTGCTGAAGCTGATTCAGAGACTGGGGGTAAGTTCACCTTGCACAGCATGTTTGGGGTCTGTGTTGGAGCGATCACAGAGTTGGATTCTGTTTGCAGCCCAGTACCACCCCCTTTAATCTGTGAGACAAATTTCTAAAAGAATGAAAGTGAAAAAATACCATACTTCAGTCTGTATTCAGACAATATCAGTTCTTCCACTGGAGGCAGATAGCATGCAAAATCATTGGTCCTTTGGGGTTTTCTTTGATCATTGTATTGCTGAGAATGGCTGTCATTCACAGTTATTCATGCTATAATATTGCTGTTACTGTGTACAGCATTTTCCTGGTTCTTCTCACTTCACTTTTCATCAGTTCATCTGCCTTTCTTGTTTTTTCTCAAATCATCCTGCTTGTCATTTCTTATAACACAATAGTATTCCATCGCAATTATATACCACAGCTTATTTATCTGTTCTCTAATTTATGGAAATCCTCTCAATTTTCAATTATTAGAGGCCACAAAAACAGCTGCTATAAATATTTTGTACAATGGATCACTTTAGATTACCAAAAATAACCAATGCCTTATTCCTAGAAAGCAATGATAGCTGGCCAGAACTTTCCTGGTCTCTATAAACAACAGTAGTTTACTGGATTCTTTAAACTTACAGGTGACAAAACCAGTGATACAAATAATTCCCTCTGCCAATATCCTTGAAAACCTAATGAATGAATTGTACTGGAAATAGATCATCATTACAATTAGAATAGTTGCCCACAAATGCCCCAAAATAATACTGATACTTTAAATTTTGAATAGGTGTAATATACTGAATCTTCATCACCTCTCAACTGTTTTAAGAGAGCTATTGAACTGCAGAACAATAATGAAAGATTCCCTCAATATCTTAGAAATACACAAATTAAAAGTCAGTTACTAGGGGAAGCTAGGTGGCACAGTGGATAAAGTACCAGTCCTGGATTCAGGAGGACCTGAGTTCAAATCTGATCTCAGACACTTGACACATACTAGCTATGTGACCCTGGGCAAGTCACTTAACCCCAATTGCTTCACCAAAACAAACAAATAAAAAAAGCAGTTTCTATATTAGCCAATTAAAAACAACACTAAAGAAATATGTAAAAAGGAATGTTCATTGCTACAGTTAAAACCAACATGAACAAAATGCAAGTGTGGTCAAACTAGAAACTAAAACTTTAGTTTTCATTTATGTAATAAGAAAACAGTTACATCTAAGCAAAAAATTGTAACTCTATCTTGCCTGAAAACCTGGAATGCAGTAGGGTTATATCAGAACCAAAATTATGGGCTCAAGTGCTTTACAATGACTCATGCATTACTAGGATCATATTTTGCCAGCATTCTGTCAGATAAAATACTAATTCCACTACCTTTGAGAAGGTATTATATGTAAATATGAAAATACTGGTGATCCCTCCAAATAAAAGCTGTCATATACACACATAAGAAGTTGAGAAGAACAACATACCAAAATATCCCAAAAAAGGAAAAAGAAAATTATTAATTTGGTGATTATTAAATAATCTTCCCTTTAAGATTATTTCCAATTTATTTATCATATACTTTGTACATAGTTGATTACATGTTCTCTGTCATTAGACTCTGAGCTTCTTGAAAACATGGACTGTATTTGCTTTTGTTTTTTTTTATCTCTGGAGTTTAGCACAGTTTTGGTTTTATAGTAGGCGATTAAGAAATTTGTTGACTTGAAATAAGCAAACTGTCTCCAAAGAACCATAAAACTTATGGTTTTTCACTCACTTTTATAACTTAAAATGTATTTGTTCATTAATGCAAAGCTTTTGACTCAATTCCACTCCTATTGCTTATTCATGGACAATAAATATTTAATATAGATGTGGGTAAAGTGAGAATCCTATAACATTTGATTTTGACATGGAAGACTGTTCTCTTTTTAAAACATACTTCTAGCACTATATCAAGAATAATTCATATAAAATGTAAGTTTGTAAGGGATATAATTAAAGCCCTTTATGGTTCTGCTTATCCTAAAATCCATTACAATCTTTCCCAAGTAGAACTAAATATAGTTTCTGTATCAAAGAAACATTTGGTTAAAACACAAACACACACAGAACTTCATTAATAATTTGATTTACATGAATACCATCAAGCCATTTGAGTTCACCAAAAACCACACTAAATAGCTCCTTCATCTTTATAAACTATTCAGCAAGAACAACATATCATTTGGATTTTATAAGTGTAAAATTCTTATGTTTGTCAAGGAAGAAAAGAAATACCTAAATCTTTAAACATAAATCTGAAGATCACATTAAAATAGTAGATGGAGGCAATACATATGTATATTGTGAACTCCTTCAGGAAATATATATCACATACCGAAATATCAGAGACAGACTACTGTGACTCTGTGACTGGATGCATTTTGAATATTATTGGCATACAAAAGTCAAAACTAAGCTTGAAGAACACATTTAAAGCAATTAATGCTGCTGGATTGATCGTCTTGAGGTATACTTTCAGAAATGTAAAATGGAACATAACAGACTTGGAAGAAATAATAATAAAAATCACCTAATATATTCATAATACCCATAATTTCCAAGCTCCATAAAAACTAAATATTTCATGAAAAGCTTTCAAAATATAGAGACGTAATGGAGATGAATAAAATGATGCAGGAACAGGATAAATTGTTCATCATCCCTGTTGTCCTATCTACGTCTGGAATTGTGCCAAGGATGCTTTCAGTGAACCTATAGAGCATAAACTTATATTCTAATACTTTATTTAAATACAAAAAAACCTTCACAAGGCTCCCTAAACATTAAATATTAAGTAACAGCAATAGGTTAACAATTTCTGTTTACACCAATTCTACCAGGATCTCATCAAAGATGTTAAGAAGAAAAGGTCAAAATTGGTATATGATTCAGACATAAAAGATGATACCATAAGCAAATTAGGAGAGCAAGGAATACTTTACATATCAGATCTATGGAGAAGGGAAAAATTTATGTCCCCAAATGCAACAGAAAGTATCATGAAATGCAAAATGGATAATTTTGATTATTTTAAATTTTAAGAAGTTTTTGCACAAACAAAACCAATACAACCATGATTAAAAGAAAAACAGAAAGCTAGGAAATGATTTTTACATCAAGTATCACTGGGAAAGGCCTCATTTATCAAATTCTCAAGAATATAGATAATTGAGTCAAATTAATTTGCCAATTGATAAATTATTAGAGAATAAGAATAGCTAATTTTTATGAAGAAATCAAATTTTCTATAGTCATATAAAATGTTCTAAATCACTATTGATTAAATAAATGCAAATTAAAACAACTTTAAGGTACTACCTCATGTTTGTCAGAATTGTTAATATGACAAAAATGAAAAACAATAAATGTTGAGGGATGTGGGAAAACTGGGACATTAATGCACTGTTGGTGGAGTTGTGAAGTGATCCAACAATTCTAGAGAGCAATTTGGAACTGTGCCCAAAGGAAATAAAACTGTGCATACCTTCTAATCCAGCAATACAACTAACTACTAGGTCTGTTTTCCAAAAAGATCATTAAAAATAGGAAAAGGGCCTGTATGTTTTATACACACACATATGTATATATGTATTTATATATGTATACTTTCAGAAATGTAAATATATATATATATATATATATATATCAGCTCTTTTTGTGCTGGAAAAGAATTGGAAATTGAGGGCATGATCATCAATTTGGAAATTGCTGAAAAAGTTTTGGTATATGAATGTAATTAAAAACTATTTTGCTATAAGAAATGATGACCAAAAACGAAAGAAAGAAAGAAAGAAATATTGACCAAGATAATTTCAGAAAAATCTGGAAAGACTTACTGAACTGATGCTGAGTGAAAAGAGCAGAAGCAGGAGAATATTGTACAAAGGAATAGCAACACTGTGCAATGATTAACTATCATTGATTTAGCTCTTCTCAGCAATACATTCATCCAAGACAATTCCAAGACTCTTGATGGAAAATGCTATCCACATCCAGAGAAAGAACTGATGAAGTCTGAATGCACATCAAAGCATGCTATTTTCAGTTTATTTTTTCCACAGGTGTTTTTGTTCTGTTTCTTCTTTCATAACATAATTAATATAGACACATGTTTTACATGATTATACATTTGTAACCTATATTAAGTTGCTTATTGTCTTAGGGAGGAGGGAGAAGAAGAAAAGATGGAAAGTTGAAACTTAAAATCTTATTAAAAATGAATATTAAAAGATGATTGGGAGGCAGCTAGGTGGTGCAGTGGATAAAGCACCAGCCCTGGATTCTGGAGGACCTGAGTTCAAATCCGCCCTCGGACACTTGATGCTTACTAGCTGCGTGACCCTGGGCAAGTCACTTAACCGTCATTGCCCAGCAAAAAACAAAACAAAAACAAAACAAAAAAAAGATGATTGATACAAAAATATATGCTAAGTATAAGGAGATTGATGAAAATATTAACAATGAGTAATGCTATTGTTACACCCCTTTACTCTGACTCTTTTTATTGATTTTTATGTATTTCTTCCCAGGAATTGGTGGGGATAGGGTGTGGGTGGGAAAGGAAGGTAACTTTTTAAAGAGAGAAAATTTACTAATGAACATTAAATTTGCAAGAAGCATGCTACAAAGAAGTCAATAAGACCCAGATTTAAGTCTAGCTATACTGGCAATATGATGATATGTATTCTTTTAACTTTTTAATGTTTCAATTAACAGTAAAAGAATAATACTTGAACATACTAAGGAATAGCTAGTATAAACTGACAGAATAAATTTCCAAACTAGAAGATGCCCTAACCAATGAAATCAGATGTGTATAACTCCCTGACCCCATTTAAAAAAAATGCAACTTCCCCAAATCCATCTTTTGAGCAACTCTCAACATATGCCAGTTGACTTATGATGGATTAGATAATGGATTTTGTAGGTAAATTATTGAATCAGTTGATTTATATACAAACACATATATGAATATATATACTTGAATTATATGAATTATATGTATAAGCTTGCATTGAATTGAATAACAATGAGCATACTTTGAAGTAATCAAAATCATTATTTTATGATCATATGCAATATGTATACTTCCTTATTAAAATTTAAATGTCTACTGGGGACAGGGGCCAGGGTGACAGGGACCAGAATACACACCTACATGCACACACATGTATGCATAGTTATGATCTGATTTTTTTTTATTTATTTTTTTTTTTTTTTGCGGGGCAATGGGGGTTAAGTGACTTGCCCAGGGTCACACAGCTAGTAAGTGTCAAGTGTCTGAGGCCGGATTTGAACTCAGGTACTCCTGAATCCAGGGCCGGTGCTTTATCCACTGCGCCACCTAGCCGCCCTATGATCCGATTTTTCATACACACACACACACACACACACACACACACACACACACACACACATATATATAAACATATGAAAAATCAGAGTTGATACTCCATAACTGTTATAGATTGATTTAAACTGGATATTTCAGTTTTAGATGTTGAATTGAACCATATCCTCTGCCCAGGAGGCAGCTAGGTGGCTTAGTTGATAGGCCATTGAGCATGGAACCAGGAAGATCTGCGTTCAAATCCAGTCTCAGACACTTACTGGTAGTGTGATTCTGGTTGAGTCACTTAACCTCTCTTTGCCTTTAATCCACTAGAGATGGAAATGGTAAACCACTCCAGTATGCTTCCCAAGAAAACCCCATGGCCTTTATGCCTCACAGGATCATCAAGAGTCAGGCATGACTAAATGACTTAGCAACATCTCTGGTCATTTCTCTTGTTTCCTTGTTCAGTATTGTTGTCCTAAAAGTAATTTTGATATTTTGGCTATTTGAGGTTTCAAAATGGCTTGTATATCTGAGTTAGTGGAACAAGTATAACTGTGGTTACGAGTTTTACCCATTGAATATAATATCTTAATTCCTGTCCTTGTGTATCTTCTTAATATTACATGGACAGAGAAAGAGACAGAGACAGACTGAGAAAGAGAGATACAGAGAGACAGAAACAGAAACAGAGATAGAGGCAGAGACAGACAGAGACAGAGACAGACAGATAGGGACAGACAGAGACAGTGAGCCAGGAACATGAAGTACTTGCATATACTATATATCAAATGTATTTTCATTCTTACTGTTTAACCAAGAAAGTTACTGAAAGACATTAAAAATCATAACAGATAAACACTGTATCAAATGGGTCAGAGGTGCTTTGAAACTTTTTTCCCACTATATATTTGCTTGCTAATTGTTTTGTATCTTGATTAGAAATGGCAATCCCCCAGGCACCTTGAAATAATTCCGATTAAGCACCATGCAATAACATTTTTTTTAAAAAAGGAAACCTGTTTGGTTTAGAAACTAAGATGTTAAATCCATCTAGATAGACTTTGACACAAGCCAGCTTTCAGATCCCTCATGCCACCCGGCCTCACAAAGTAACAGAGTAGCTGTTGTGAACTGACAGCTTTCTGCTAGGTTTCAAGTCTACTAAAAACCTTCTGTGAGCAGAAGCAAGAGCAGTTTTTGATGGTACTAAGGACTGGGCATGGTGCCAGGGCCCCCTGTGAAAGCAATCTTTACACAAGAGCTGTGGTTGGCAGGAACTTAAGCAGGCAGGGTCAATTTTAGCTTAAGAAAATTTATACCAGTCAAAAATTGTACACATCATCATCAGCAATGTTGAATGTTAACTGAAAATATGTATGGTACATGTAAAGGGACTATAATTACTTCAGTCTTTTTAGAAATTGAGGCTGAATCATGACAGAAACCATAGAAATGTACATATGGTGTAATTAAGTAGGCAAAAAGGTAAACCTTCTCACCTCCCATCCATCATGATTAAAAAAAATGTACAGATGTTTTCAGCTGCCATTTAGATTATCTTAAAGGTATGGTCTGTGAACTCTCTTCTTTAGGCCAGGGACTATGTTTTCAGATCTCTCAAGATGATGAATAAGATTTTATAAGCAGAGCTATCAACCATAGAGGAGTACTGAGCCTAGAATATTTTCATGTCTGAGGAAATTGTACTGCATATATAACTCCCCTGTGCTTAGTACAGTGCCTGACACATAGGAGGTGTTTAATAAATGTTTATTGAAAGACCTACTGACTTTCTATCTAACCACCCCACATAGATTATTATACTGGTGATTTCAAGTTAAAAAATGAGTTACTGGTTAATTTCTTTGGAGGATCATGGGATCATCAATCTATAGGAATCATGGTAGTTAGAGTGCAAATCATACTGGATTTCGAGTCAGAGAATCTCACTTTGATCTTACCTCTGTCACTTATTAATAGTGTTACCTTCTGGAAGTCACTTAACTTCTTCGCACACCAGTTCCTCATCTGTAAAATGAGCAAATTGGATAGGACAACTTGCATTGTCCTGTCCGCCTTCAAATCTCTGATTCTATGATAAGGAAACACAAAAGTGAAACATGGAGCCTGAGGATTGCCCAACAAAGGGGAAGGAACAATTTAATCATATTTCCTGAATGATAGGATTGTTGTTGTTATTACTGTGGTAGGGGTGGGGGCATTGTTAAATTAATGTGTGTATCTAGCATTCCTCTGTGTGTGTGTGTGTGTGTGTGTGTGTGTGTGTGTGTGTGTGTGTGAATCAGCTTGAAGGCTAAACTTCTCTCCCCATGACTCAACTTTCAGTTACCCTTCAGTCACCAAAGTATCACAGGGTGCCAAATTGTGATGTCTGGATAATTATTAAGATTTTCTGGATTAAAAAAATAAGTCTGTGAATGTTTTCAGTAGTGGTTTGATATAGTACTATACTGAGAAGGAAAAACTCAAATGAAATTCGATTTATTTTGACCTTGATTTTTCTTTGCAGGCAAAGATCAACTTTATCCCCTAAACCTGGGTTCTATAACACATAGAGTAGGGAAATTTATAATACATGTATTCTGCTTAAATATGTCATCAAGTATTTATCACACCATGCTTCTGTGTCCAAAATAGATATAAAAATATATAGTGGAAAAAGCACTGAATTTGTTGTGAGAGCATATGGGGGTCAAAATGCAACCATACTACATGGTAGTTGTGGCCTTGGACAAGTTACTACAACTGTAGGGCTCAGTTTATTTTAGAATGAAGAAATTAAAAGACATAATAGAATTTGTCCACGTCAAAAACTTATTAGCATTCATACACACACATGTGCAGGTGCACATAGACATACACACACATCCTTACTAAATTTACCTTCAGAGCTACTTAAATAGCAATTGGTGACCATCTTCAAAACCACGTCCTTTTTTTCTTTCATTTTTACCTGTCCTTTATTATTCGCCTTAACTTCTAGAGGACAAATGTTATGCTTTTTAAAATAAAATGTCTTTCCAGTAAGGGGGGAGGCATTTATAGGTATTGAACCTCTACATATATTAAGCACTTACTAAATATTTATTAAAACATCGAAGGCAAAAGGAAGAGGGGAAAGCAGAGGATGAGATAGGTAATATCAGCGAAAGAACAAACATGAACGTGGACAGACTTTGAGAGATATTGGAGGGTAGAAGGGCCTGGTGTGCTATAGTAACTGTTGAGTACATAGGTACATTTCAGTTGGTTAGAAATCAGTTATAATTACCAAGGGTAATAAAGTATTGATGTATCAAAAACCAGATATATGAAAAACAAAGGCAATATGCAATTTATAACTAGATTCTATTCCATGTTTCTTTCAGTTCCTTGGAATTCAAAACATGTTTTGCATAAAAGCATTATTATAACAGGTTTTAGGTTCCCAAGTTAGCTTATTTAACTCATAATGTACTTGAACTAAAGTTATTAATGGTGCTAGCCTAAATTCTGGTATTTAGAAGCAGGAATCCATTATATGTTAAAAGGAAAAGGATGAATGGAATTTCGTCAGTTTTTCCTGCATTCAGAGTCATTCCTAAAATAAATTTTAAAATAGGAAGTTTGTTCATCTTTGTTATTACCTCACTTAGCAGTTCTGTCTCCCTTCCCTCTCAATAGAAACTCAAGTACAAAGCACCCTCTCAATATCCTGGAACATTCCACCCAAACCTACTTTTTCTCTTACAAAGTGGTCTATGTTTCAAAATGCACTGCCTTCTCACAATCAAAACCCTCATTCCTCAGTGCAGATATCTTATGTCTTAAGAGAAAAGAAATTTGGAGTGGTGGATGGCTTCATAACTCTTACAGGTCAGTTTTCATTTTTTAAAGAAAGAATTATCATTGCAAATTAAAGTTTAATTCATGGACTTCCAGGCAGAGTAACAAAACAATTTACAAAAAAAAAAATATTAAAGGATTGAGGAAGATAATTTTAGACAAGGAGATCACTAAACAAGCTATCTCTGCCTGGGGGTCTGCCTGTAGAGCTAACATTTCTTATCTGATTCTGCTTTCTCCACTCCAATTTCATTTTGAACACACACACACACACACACATACATACATACACCCATCCATCCATGTGTTTTCCAAGCATTTATTTAATATATTTAGATAATATGCCAGATGCTGGTATGTGAAGAAAAAAATGAAGTAATCCTTGAACTCAAGGGACTCTTTCTTTGGTGGGGATGGAATAACACATACATGTATGTGTGTATCTATGTATGTATATATGGTAATGGGGGGAGGGCACTATTAGCACCTGGGGGAAGTACTTAAATCCATACAGGAGGTAGCATTTGAGCTCAGTTTTGAAAGAAGTTCGTTGTGTGGTTCTGAATTATTATGCCAAGGCAACCCATAAAACAAAGAAAAATATAAAGTAACTCTTAGACTTGTATGACCCTTCTACTTCAGTAGCATAGTGGCTAAGGCACTGAGGAAGAGTCTTTGAGAATGGGACAAAGGTTACTAAGGATCACACAGTTTTTAGACAATCTAAAATGCTAATTCTTGATATACTAAATGTGAAATAGTTGCCCAATAACAAATAAATGGTAACCAATAATGGACATTATTTCAGAAATTGAAATACATCAATTGTGACATTCTCACTATAGGCAAAATCATCAGAATAAAGCAAGACAAATTGAATGGAAGTGTGGTTTGCAAATTCTCTAGGCCAATAAAGTTTAGTTTTATTATGAACCCAAGTCAACATGAAGCTGCCTTTCATTGGCCATCAGGTTGTATCATATCACAATGTTTATGTTGAATATTTACAAAAAGACTACCATAAAAATGAGTGCACCTTACATATCAGCATCTCTTGAAAATGATGAAGAGTGAATCCAGAAAAAAAAAGCCTATACAAGAGCTCCCCTCTCATCAAATCAAACTAGTACATACATTGATACTCAGAGATTTCAATGCAAAGATGACACTAAGCAAGCATAGTAAAATAAATGTTGCTATATATGGATTAAGAATAAATAATTGAGGACTAAAGGTTGAAGTGGCTGGATATGTTGAATACCAAAAATTATCCCCCAAATGACAATGAATATATTTGAATGCACAAGAAACATGTCACTGTCCACTTGGAAGTTGTTGTGGAATTAACTTTCTGGGTACACTTAGAACACTGATTTAGTAAATAAAATATCAAAATCAATACAAAATTTGAAGAAATAATAAAAATAAGAGGAAATAGCATTCCACTGAACTCCAATGTTATCTGTTTAAGTGATTGATGAGAAATGGATAAATAATTATTTTGTACAAAAATTAATTAATATAAATAAGTATAAACTTTAAATTGGCTATTGGTACTCTAAATTTGAGGTACTTTCCTAATGACATGATATATTTATATATTACTAGAATAGCTAAATCATATCAATTACATATTGATAATTTTATTATATTAATAACATTCTCACTAAAAATGAAACTAAAAGAATAAAGTTGCAATTAAATGAAATTGTAGGTCACAGGTACACTTTAAAAAAGGGAAGTATTTGGCAAAGTTAGTATTAGTGTACAACTAAAGACTACAAGAAACATTATTTCATGGCCATCTCATATTAAATGATGATAAATCTCATGATAAATATTTAGAAAAGGACCATGATGAAAATAAATTCAGTATACGCTTAAAATGGTTTACTGGGAATGAGGACAGTGACCTAAGTTCAAATGTTATCTCTGACAATTACTATCTATCTAATCTTGGGCAAGTTACTGAACTTCTTTGGTCCTCAATTTTTCCAATTTCATTCCCCATCCCCACTAAACAAACAAATAAACAAATCATCAAGGGGGATTTGACTAAATGATCATTAAATCTCTACTATAACTAAATGTATGATCCTATTATGTAGAGAAATTCCATGAGAATCCAAATTAAATCTACAACCATTTTAATATTTGATGACCTCAGTGCTAATGTAAGAATAAGTGAGGATGGTGAATAAATGAATAATGGCTTGATCAACATCTATTTATTAAATAACAACTCTGCGCTGGGCACTGTGCTAGTTGCTAAAGATAAAAGTACTAAGAATGAAACAATCCACATTTGCAATAAAGGGAGAGAGAATAAGATTAAAAGGATAGCATAAAGGTGATAAAGACAAATATTTATGAAGTATTTAAATATAGTTTAATAGACAGAACACTAATAGTTGGAGAATCAGGAAAAGGTTCATTCAGATTATATTTGAAACTTAACTTTTTTTTCTTTCTTTTTTTTGGGGGGGCAATGAGAGTTAAGTGATTTGCCCAGGTTCACACAGCTAGTAAGTGTCAAGTGTCTGAGGCTGGATTTGAACTCAGGTCCTCCTGAATCCAGGGCCAGTGCTCTATCCACTGTGCCACTTAGCTGACCCCTGAACCTTATCTTGAAGAAAGGGTTTGGAAATCTGGAGATAAGGTGATTGTGTGTTCAAAGCATGTGAGTTGTCCAGAGCAAAGACACAGAGATGGGAAATGTAGTAACATATTTGAAGAAAAAAGAGAAGATCAGTGGAACTGCATCAGAGAATGCGGGGAGAGGAATAATATACAATGAGCCTGGAAAGATAGGATGGTCAAAGGCTTTAAAAACTAAATGGAGGAATTTATAGTTTATCCCAGAGGATAAAGGAAGTCAATGAAACTTATTGAGTAGGGGAGTCACATGGTCAGATCTTTGCTTAAAGAAAAAAAAAATACTTTGACAGCAGGCTGTCAAATGGACTCGAATAAGGAGACATAAAGGGAGATGAGGCAGGGAAATTAATTCAAAATTGTATTAGTTTAGGTGATAGATTATCCGGGTCATAAGGTATTAGCCATCTGCATGAAAGATGGGAGAGGATGTGAAGGTATAAACATCAAAATTTGCAACAGTTTGGAGATGCAGGATGAGGATTTCAGGGTAATGCTGTGGTTATGAACCTGGAAGACTAGATGGATGGTGGTTTCTTCAACAGAAGCAGAGGAGACTGAAAGTGGTTGGTTTGGGGGAAAGAGAATTAACTCAGGTTTAGACATTTAAGATATCTAATAAATAGTTATTAAGTGTTTATAATGTAAAAAAGAATTGTGCTAAACACTGAGTCTACAAGTAAAAAAGAATGACATCCCCTGAATGCATTGAGTTTAACTTCAATAGACAATACTTAAAGAGGAATGGCCACTGGGGAAGGATAAAGCCATAGTGGTGGTGATTGGAACCATAGAACAATCATATGCAGCCTTTTCAGAAACAACACATATACAAAACTGTGGGGACCAATTTTCAATTGGGGAGTGTTAGCTAAGCGGCTCACCGCAATATTGGGGCAAGGAAGGAGACCAGCAGCCTCCCTCAAAACAGAACAAGATTTATTTTAAGAAGAACGAATTAAAAAAAAAAAACACAAACAGGATCAGTAGGATCAAGGGAAAGGAAATAAAATGGGGAAAGGGAAATCATAATACCTGAAAAAATACCACCACCCAGTAGTCAGCTGAAAATAGGCAGCAGAACTCCTGTCACTCTCCAGCTTCCACCTAGAATGCCCAACTCTTCTCCCCCAAACCTAGAAACACCCCCACACAGCCCCAGCCAATGGGATGGCCACTCTGATAGTCACATGACTGCCCTCAGTAGGCTTCCAATCATTATAATTTTGCTAGGCCCATGTAGGTGTCCTCGAGTGGTGATGACGGGAGGTGCGAGAGCCCTGGCAACGGCTACAACCAGTGGGTGGAGCACCGTGCAGCTTTTGGAGCCCAAGGCAAGTGCGTGCCAAGGCATAAAAACGTCAAATAACAATTAATTCTTTACAATACACACACACACACACACACACACACACACACACACACACACACACACACACACACACTGATTGAAATTTAATTAAAAAGAACAGATTGTTTTGTTTTCATGTAATTCCTTTCAAATTCTGTTCTACCTCTTGTAGGGCTATGAGTTGATATTATGTATGCAATTCCCCCAAAATGATCACTACATATAAGGTTTTTATTTTATTTTATTTTGTGCAAAATGATTAGGGAAATAAATTATTAATTATTAGTTGGGATACTTACTAAGACCAATCATATTTATCTTTTTCTCCCTATGCACCCTGAATTAGGGAAACTGAATGAAAGGCCACTAAGATGGTTTATACTTTCCAACACAGTAAGATTTTCTACTTCCTATTAAGCAAGAAAAGTTTGACGTTTTTTGAAATTGAAATGATTTTATCATCTTCCCAGCAGTAAGACTGTAATCACTATGGAGATGGGTTAAGTCTCTCTTTGCTCAATACAAACTTCATCCTCAGCACGCAGCCCTCCTTCAACTAACCTACAAAACATGAAACTGGAAGAAGTAGAAAATATGTCAGAGAACACCCCCCCCCCCATACACACACACACCAAATTTTGTTTTAGATTTCCAAGATACAGACGGGGTTTAATTCAATTTTTAAAAACTGTTAAACATTTATTATATGGCAGGCACTGAACTAAGTACTGATGATACAAATAAGAAAAGGGCAATTCGAGGGTAGCTAGGTGGTGCAGTGGATAAAGCACTGGCCCTGAATTTAGGAGTACCTGAGTTCAAATCTGGTGTCAGACACTTGACACTTACTAGCTGTGTGACCCTGGGCAAGTTACTTAACCCCCATTGCCCTGCAAAAAAGAAAGAGAGAGAGAGAGAGAGAGAGAGAGAGAGAGAGAGAGAGAGAGAGAGAGAGAGAGAGAGAGAGAGGAGAGAAAGGACAATTCTTTCCCAGAAGAACTTTATGATATAATGGAAGTAGACAGCAACAAATGATAGCTGGAAAACAGGAGTGGAGAGAAGGACACCAGTCTCAGGGCATTGTTTCTGTGCTTCCTGGAGCTCAAACCAAGCAGAAATGAAAATGGAAAGTGGAGAGTGGTGGGTAAATCCAGGTGCCTGCCCTCTCTAAAGGAAAGCTTTGGGATTATTTTAATGTGCTATCTTCCTACCCTCCAATCAGAGAGGAGGCTAAGGGAAGTGGGAGTGTGCCATTTCCAAGGGGTGGTTATACAATATAATGAAGAGATTCGCCTTATCCTAGGAGGGGAATTTTGTTCTGTGTAATTCCAATCAAGCAGAACTGCAGATGGAAAGGTGGAAAGTGAGTTGCTTTAGAAGTAGTAAAGGACTACACTAAAGGAAATTGAGTATAGAATCTATTATTCTAGTAATTCAGGCAATTAAACTTAAACTTTGGGGGGATATAATTCTTTGTCTTGATGGGTCCAGACTTTTCATTAATTGCATTTACTGAAAAATTACTTATTTTATCTGTGCAACACTTGAATTATTCAATAATTCAAAATGAAAGAACAAACATAAAATAACATACTGATTTAGTTCACTTGCGCTGAATATTGAAGCTACTTTTAAAACTGTGTAAATAATAATAAATTTTGTGTATTTACCTAATGTAAGAAGACATCATAAAAAAATTTAGCATTACATATTCTCAACTAAATTTTTGATATTACCAACTTGACAAAAAAAGAGGTTGACCTCAGCATCACCTGCCAAATGAAATTCAATCAGAAATGAATTTAAAGAATCTCTCTCTAAACCAAAAAAAAAAAAAAAAATCTCTAAAATGATAAAATAGAGTTGGATTTACATTAAACCTAGGATCACAATGGATGAACCAGAAATCATCTAATGCAGCATTTTATTTTACAGATAAGGATAGTGAAGGCCAAAAAATTAAATAACTTGCTAAACTGTGTAATAACTTACACAGATTCCTAGTAAGAAAACAATGGAGTATATCTAATGTATAGAATATTATGCAAAATGAAGCTTAATTAGAATCTTGTAACAATAAATAGCAATACCATGTGCCTAAGTTTTAGTACATATTTATATTTTATTTCAAGTGATATTTATCTTAATATCAATAGCAAAATAATTTGTATTTTTTGAAGTTTGAAATTAATTTAATAAAGCATTGTTTCTAGTGGAAAAAGAAGAATTTGTTTGATAATATACATTATAGATATGACACTAGTTATATATATCTATATGAAATGTATTAGGAAATATAATACAGTAGCAGATTTATAAATGTTATATAAAAGCTAGATCTTATGATAACATATTTGGCCTATATTAACTTAACGGGCAGCATTTTCTGATAGCTATAAGAATTAAACCTACTATGTCTATGAGTAACAAAAAAAATTAAACAAAGCCACTTTGGGCATGTGATAGCACAGGGTCCCAGTACTTTGCGAAGACACCTTGCAAATTAATTTTCTTATCATAGTGGCTTGAAGAACAAGAGTGAAATTCTCATAAAGAAAATTTATTAAAAATAATTATAGACTTTAAATATGAAATAGGCATTAAAGATTACCTAATATTCCAGCCATCTCTATCACCCAATATTATAAGAGGGGAAGTAGAGGCTGAGTCTTGTTTCACATATTACAGTGAGTTGGTAAAAGAGCTAAAAATCCAGGCTTCTAGAGAACATTCTGCACATGGCATGGAATGCTAAATTTTTAACAAGTTCTGTCTCACACATATATACACATCATTTTGTTTAATCTACATTATTAAAATTTTCTCCATTTTCTTAAGTCTGTATAATCAAGAAAACAATTTAATCCATGATTTCTAGCACTTGCCTATTTATGAGGTCTAAATACTCACTGTGAATTTTTTTCAACAATCAGCTCTCCTGATCTGGTTCAACTTGACTTCCGAATACCCCTAATTCCATCAGTTTTGAAATGAGTACTATGCTCTTCTTTCCAAGGCTAAGCTTCCCCTGATAGCATGAATACCATCAAGGGAAACATTAAGGAAAGAGGACTTTCATTTCACTTAGAGGTGTGTATTTACACCTTGTTTTCCTGAGATCTTTTATTTATAGCTTGAGATAGTGAAGCACCATCCTGGGAAGATTATCATCAGCACTGGATTTATAGCAACAAGTACTGTCAGAGCAGCTGCTGAATCAGCAGGCTTTTTCCCCCTGGAGTGTTGGCTCAGTGGATTTACACAGAAGGCATGTTTCTTTGTTCTCCAGCATTTGGGTTACTGAGCTTCTCTGGGGTCAATGTGTACTCTTTGATTTGGTTTGAGCAAATGGAATCCAGGGAAGAATTCATAGAAAGGAGGGGACTAGGGTTTTTCTGAGCAAATAAATCAAAGAAAAACTGTGAAGTTATCAAAGCCTCTTCTTAGTACTCCCTACTTCTTCAGCACCATTTTCCCTGACTGGTGCAACTCCCCTTTCCCAAATCCTTTGATAGTATCTTCCCCTTTCATTATAGTACTCTAACAAGGACTTGGCCCATCTTACCAAAAGGTACCTAATAAACATTCATGATAAAGACTTAATGTCAGGTTTCTTTTGAGGGGGTGTTTATGTTTTTTAAGAGAAAATGGGGACTGCAATATGTAGCCTTACTATGAGAATGTTCTGAACTTTATGGGGTCCTTGGTGATGAATAGGGGCTCCCAAAACAAAGGTTATTGGGAGACTACCTTTACCCTTTGAATATAGGAAGTCATAGATGATTTCATAGTCAGAATTGTCAAAACTGAACTGTCTTCTGTAGATTGTAGCCTGTTTCTAAACTTTCCACTGAAAGAAACATATAACTTTCCTGTCTTACAAAGGTACCTTTCTCCATAGACACCTCCACATCAACAGGACATATCAAAAATCAAATAGTATGTTTGAATTTGTGATTCCTTGTTTAATAGTGGGCTGGGAGGTGGGCCCAAAATGAATTACTAGAAAAGGGGAAGAGCTGCCTGCTCTTAGTCCCAGTTTTCAGCAGGAAATGGAATGGCTGTGATGTAGTCTGAGAATAAGAAGCTTAAAGCAGGTAAAGAATGGGGAATGTGAATCTCTTGGGATGTGAAGAAAGATGGTGGATGGTGTAGTGGATAGAGCACTGGCTGTGGAGTCAAGAGGATCTGAGTTCAAATCTCATCTCAGACACATACTAGTTGTGTGAGCATGGGCAAGCTACTTAACCCCAATTGCCTTAAACATCTGGTGCCATCTCCAGTCATCATTTTGTATATCTTGCCCCTGGACCTAGATGGCTCTGGAGGAAATAGTGAGGTTGGTGACCTTGCACAGTCCTCCTTCACTTAAATCCAATTTGTACAAGTCATGACATCACCCTGATGTCATGATCCTCTTCAAGAATGAATGACAAGGGGCAGCTAGGCGGTGCAGTGGAGAGCACTGGCCCTGGAGTCAGGAGTACCTGAGTTCAAATCTGACCTCAGATGCTTAAAATTTACTAGCTGTGTGACCCTGGGCAAGTCACTTAACCCCAATTGCCTCACAAAAAACAAACAAACCAAACCAAACCAAACAAAACAAACAAACAAAAAAAAGAATGAAGGACAAACAACAAGGCAACAGGTACAAAAGAGCAATGCAGTTTAATTAAGTCAAGATAGAATTGGTACACATTACAACAATAGATCTGAGTGTGTCTTCTCAGATATTATTGAGTGTTATTATGAGTACCAGTAGAAATATAATATTTTGAACAACCTCTTCTTACCTTCTAATACTTAAAGGGTATCTCCAAATCCCCAGGCAGTTCTTGGTATTAATCATCTTTTGCCCCAAACAAGCTCATCCTCCAAAATGCCTCCACCTCTATATCTTCTTCCTCAAGTTTAAAATGTTCCTCTTTAAATATTCACTTGGGGGAACAAAAAGACAAACTATCATGATCCCTTCAAACCCAGGCAGGCCATGACTCTGCAAACTGCCTTTTCACCTCCCCCCTCCTTCAGCTCCTACCCCTATTTTCAGTTTCTTTTTATGAATTATGGAGCGTGATTTTTTGTTTGCAGATGATTGGGCACTCAATGCAGCTGAGATGCAACAGAGTATGGAGCAGTTATGTACTGCTTGTGCTAAATTTGGCTTAAAGAAAACACAGGTGCTCTACCAACCAGCACTATGCTATCTATTGTGAAACCAGTAGCTAATTGTAGAAATTTTGAATACTGTGGATAAGTTCCCTTACCTTTGCAATATACTTTCCAGGAATGTATATATTGATAATGAGGTCGATGCACACATTGCCAGAGCTAACTCAGTAATTGAAAGGCTTCAAAGGAAAGTGCAGGAGAGAAAAAGGGTATTAGATTGCCTACAGTCGGAAGGTCTATGGTCATGTGCTGACCTCATTGTTGTATTCCTATGAAACCTAAACAGCACTTCATTAGAATAGGTGATGTCTCATTATAATATTCATTCTTTGATTAATTGTTAACCAATCAGAGTTGATTACTGTCTATCAGGGACACTCACTTTTCTAAGACAATACAAGCAGGAGAAGTCTCCGTGATTCATCTTTTGTTAAGGAGAACAAGCCAAATGGCCATGCTTTTAAAATTAATTACTAGTCATAATTCATAAAATGATTAATTACCCAGAAATTATGTCTCTCAAACTTTGTATACATCATATAAATATAAGAAAATTGGGTAATGTCAATGGTAAATAATGCACAATGTCTCTTCACCCAAATATCCAGGGGTTAGGTCTCATGAGTCACTAATACCAATTTCAGAAGCCATACACTAAGGTTTTCAACCATCACTAAATACATTTAGAGTTGAAGAAATATTCAGTCCTGTTGAGAGTATTTGGCCTAGGAAGCTTTCTAAAATCTAATACACTATTATCTAGACTCAGAATACCCAGTGATAAAGGAGTTTAAACTTTATGGTCAAAATCATGAGGGCAGAGCCAAGATGGCAGAGAGAAGCCAGCAAGTTGCCTGAGCTCTCCTTTGTTTCCCTCAAAAACAACATTAAATCAAGCCTCTAAACGGATTCTGAAACTACAGAATCTACAAAAAGACAGAGACATAATCTTCCAACCTGAGATAATTTAGAAGACTTCAGGAAATGTTGGTCTCACTTGGGCAAAAGGGAGGTGCAGCACACCACAGCTCAGTGTGGAGGGGGCCACAGCATGGAGGGGGTCAGGACAAATCAGAAGGAAGCTCTAGGCCACAGCTGATCAACTGAGGATGCTTGATCCTGACTCAGCAAGCTGGTGGCAGAGCAGGTCAGTAGTAAGATCCACCAGCACCAGTTGAGAGGTCAGGCTGCCGAATAGAGGGCCATCCATGGGACAGGCATGACCAAGCCTGGCTGTCCTAGCACACCAGAGCAAGCACAGGGAGCAAGGAAAGGGAGAAAGGCCAGGATGGTGAGCAATCCACAAGCCATAGAGGCCTCAGAGTAGAAAACAAGTGACACAGCCCCTATACCCCTGCACAAGAAGCTTGAAACAGTGACCCTAGGGCCCCAGGAGCAGACCTCAACTTTAAAAAAAAAAAAAAGCTGCAATATGAGTAAGAAACAAAAAAGAGCTCTTACCATTGAGACCTTCTGTGTTGACAGGGAAGAGCTAAACACAAACTCAGATGAGGACAATACTCTCAAATTTCCTACATGTGAAACCTCAAGAGGGAAGATGAATTGGTCTCAAGACTCAAAAGCCTTCTTGGAAGAGCTCAAAAAATGATTTTAAAAATCATTTGAGAGAGGTAGAAGAAAAATTCAGGAGAGAAATGAAAGCAATACAAGAAAATTATGAAAAAAGAATCATCAGTTTGAAAAATGAAGCAGAAAGACTGACTCAAAATCTTGCAGAAAACTTGCCCTTCTTAGATTGCATGCTTAGTCCTTTGTTTCTTTTCCTTTGTTTCTTTGTTTCTTTTTCTTCCTTCCTTCCTTCCTTTCATTCTATCTGTCTCTTTTTTGTTACTGTTTCTTTGAACTTGGAATTGACAAAAAAAGACTGACTCAGAGAAATGGATGAGAAAGCAACATATCTCATCAATTGGAAGACCACAAAAATACTGTGAATCCCTATTTGCATTTAGTTAGGACTCCTATCACTCTAGTACTAATATCATATTTACCTGTGATAGACAGGTTGAGAGGTTTGTTCCATGGTCAGGGAATTTTTCTGGAGGAGAAACAAAATTGTTCTTGGATTGGAAAATTGCCCATTATTATAATAATAGCTATCATTTATATATTACATTAAGATTTACAGAATCTTTTATATATGTTAACTCATTTAATCCCCAGAACATCCCTGTGAGGGAGGAACTATCATTATTCCCATTTTATAGATGAGGAATTTGAGGCACAGAAAATTTAAATGATTAGCCAAGCTAGTAAGATTCTCACGCAGATTATCGGTAATGAATTCTATATACGGTTCACTTCTTGGATTTTGTTTCCTATGAATTCTTAGGCCTCTATGTTGCTATTATTTTTCCTGTCTTGTAGATGCTAGTATATTAAGTTTAACAGGATTTTTTTTTCTCCTTCCTATCCATTATAATTCATTTTTAATTTGAAGCCCACTTGATCATATTTGGAAAACTCGGCCAATAAAATCTATCATCCCTCTTTTGAGGTATGTTCCATTGCCAATCAAGAGTAGTTTATTATGGGCAGCTAGGTGACAAAGTGGGTAGAGTGCCAGCCCTGGATTCAGGAGGACCTGAGTTCAAATCTGGCCCCAGACACTTAACACTTACTAGTTGTGTGACCCTGGACAAGTTATTTAACCTTCATTGCCCTGCAAAAAAAAAAAAGAAACAAACAAACAAACAAACAAACAAGAAAGAAAAGGAGTACTTTATCCTATATTTTAATTTTTATCTCTGAAATTGAAATTATCTTCTTAAACAGGATCTTTTACAGCTTACTTTCCAAATTTGCCTTTATGTTCTGAACTCCCTACCTCCAATTAAAACAAAGCAGTGATGAAATACAATTTATTCATTTCAAAGTCTTCCATGTATATGTTTGGACTTCACAATTTCTAGCAATAATTTTTTAACATTTTATGTATTTTTTCTGACAGTATTTTTTATCTGAATCAATATATTGGATGGTGGCAATTAGGTTTTATACAGTCATGAAAGATATGTACCTCAGGGAGATTAATTATAAATCTATCTGTATCTATCTCTATCTATACACACACATAGAATATACTTATACATGTATGCATTTTCTGTGTTGGTGGTAAGAAGGAAATAATTCATTGAATAGGATTACTAGCTTAGGTAGATGACATGATAGTTAAAAAAGAAAATGGAACTATTATCTTATTGTGCTTCTATTATGTCTTTGAAGGAAAATGATATTTATTCTGCAAGAGGTTAGAATATTTTTTTCAAAAATGGGGCAAATAGTAGATTAAGATCAGTGAAAAGACACAAATAGAACAAGGAACATCTTTCATTGACTTCAAGACACTTGATCAGGAAGTACAATAACCAATGATCCTTGAAAAAAAATTGGTATATGTATATGTTGCTTAGAAACTGTCTCTGACCTCTGAATGATCAGAAAAGGTGATTTCTAAAAAAGTAATATTCAAACTACAGAACATGAACTTTATTTTTATTTCAGGTGAAATTCTAGAGCATATCATTAAAAAGAATGATTTGTCTGCATTTAGAAAGGGAAGCAGTCATCTTCAAGAGCCTGAGAAGCATCATTACTGTCAAGATAGTCTAAACTGATTTCTGCCTGTGAAGGGCTACCAGTCTATTAGATAGGAAACTGATGGAGACACAGTATAACTGAATTTCATCAGACTGTGTAAAAAAGTCTTTCATTCTCCCCTTGCAGGCAATAAGAGGAGATATGGGTTAGATATAATCAGGTGGCTTGAAATTGGTTGAATAAAGAGACCCAAAAGAATAGTGATTAATTAATGTGTCTATATCAATTTGGAGGGAATTCTCCAGGCATGCACTTCAATGATCTGTCTCATTAATTGATTTAATGATAATTTAATCCTTCAGAGGGAACCAATAAGAATAACTTTTACTCTGGTTTAATTTCTCAATGACAATGAGAAACTGGTTGTTGAGGGATCCCATTGCCAAGGATTCTATTGAAGGATTTGTCCAAGAACCTTGGGAATCTCAAAATAGATTCTAAAGAAATAAAGACACAAGTATATTTAGGATGAAATTAAGGACTTGCCTATATCTGTTGATAACAGGAATATTCCAGGAATCCATTGAACAACTTATATTTTGATAATAATTAAAATAATAATAGCTAGAATTTATATTACACATATGATCTGCCAGATACTGTACTAAGCATTTTACAAATATTTCCCCTTTAATCCTCATGAAAAACCTAAGAGGTGGGTGCTATTATTCTCCAGATTTTATAGTTGAGGAAAATGGGTCAAACAGAAAAAAACTACTTACCAAGTCATATAGCTAATAAGTGTCTGAGGCTGCATTTGAACTCAAGTTTTCTTAATTCAAGGCCCATTGCTTTCTATCCCCTGTGCTGCCTAGCAAGAGAAGAAAATCAAATAAGGAAATAGAAGATGATTAAAAAATTCATCCAAAATACTCTAAAGAAAGTGTAAATGTTAATCAGAATGAGCTGATACTTCAAGTTCTAACAAAAGTTGTTGCTATTCATTTTTAGGCTATGTTGTTGGAAAGGGGAGGATCAGGAAGTGTAGGTATCACTGCTAGCAGCACTGATGATGGATGATAAGCAAAAGACTTCTACTAAACTCTTATTTTGCTTCCATTTCTAATTCATGGAGAATGAATTTTGTAACAAGAATAATAGAATAAAAGCATGCATTGGGTTGTTGAAATGCAAGATAAAAAGGAGGTATTAACGGAACCAGTTACCTTTGATTTGTGTAAGTCATAAGGCCTACATAAACTAAATAACACAGTTTAAAATTTGATTACTGAGCCACTTCCAACAATCTTTAAAATTTCATGGAGAACAAGAAAGGATATTTGGTGCTGAAGAAAGGTAAGTGCTCTTTGATAGAGGGGGAGGGAGAAAAAGAGAGAAAGAGACATAGAGACCAAGAGACAGAGATACAGAGAGACAGAAACAGAGTTGAAAATACAGACACAGAGACAGAAAAGGAATTATGCAAAAACTATAGGCCTGTCCAATGAATTTGAGTGTGTTTCCAATAAAAAATATTAAATGCAAATTTTAGTGAACATACAACAAAGGAAGTAGTGATCAAAATTATCATCTTGAATTCAATGAGACAGGTTATCCCAGACTAGCTTCCTTTTTTTTTCGAAAGAATCACTAGCTAAGTAGATATACATATTTATATTTTAGCAAATCATTTGACAAAGTCTCTTAAATGATTTGTTAAGGGCTAAAATTCTAGCTAAACTGTCTAAAATATCTAATGAGTGGTCGCCAATAAATTATAAGCTTTAGCAAGAGTTAAACTTTTAAGCATTTATTAAGGAGAATAAGAATTTGGTAAAGAGAGAGAAAAAGGCCTAGATTCCTATCTATTAAAGGGAGAGCACATTTCTAGCTCCCTTCTCCGCCAGCATCCTCAGGAAAGGGCGCCTCCGTCTCCTCCTTCCTCCTCCCACTAGTCCGCGTCACTTCCTGATACCAAAGAAAAGACTCCTGGTCTTGCCCTCAAAGACCTTCGCTTCATGGGCAGAACTCTTCTACAGTTAGTATCCAGCAGGTGGCGTTATTCCAATCATTACAGTCCCCCCTGTTGTTCCTCAAGAAACAAAATGTTTCCTTGATGGAACAGTTAAAAGAATATAATAACTATTGCTAACTAATAATATGTGAACAACAATATAGAAAAGGAAGAGAGGAAAGTTTTGTCCAGAGGGGGGATTTTTTTTGTCCTCATGAACCGACGCTTTGACATTAGTCTTGCAAAGGGAGGGTCTCTGCAGAGAATACATGTTACAGATGGTGTATATTATAACAGAAAGAGAAAAAAACAACAAATCAAAATTGTTCATTTAAAGTCTCTGAAAGTCTTTTCTCAGATGTCCTCTAGGTGTAGTCGTGGAATGGAAGTCTTTTCAGGGGTTGATGTGTGGATACTGGTAATCAGCCAGGAAATTTCCTACAAAATTGAGCTTAACACAACTTTAAAATAGCTTTGTCAATAATCAAATCAAACAATGAAAGTTCTCAAAAACATGTCTAAGGGAATTCATAATCTTAGTTGTTACACATGAAACATATAATAAAACAAAAATTGAAACATTCTTTAAAATTATATTACTATAGTCCCCCCTTATGGAGAGTAATTGAGAAGACAATTGCTGCCATATTAATTTTTAAAAATAATTTTTATCATTGTTTCATCACTTTTTGCATCATCTGCCTAATTATCCTCATGCCATTATGAGAAATTAGAAAATCTAATATAATTGGTAACAGGTGTCAAGGCCAAATTCAACACTGTATTTATCATGACACCTGAGATAATTATGGGGGTTACCATAAAAGAACAGAGAAATGATGGGATATGAGCATTCCCACACTTGAGCAATATGTACTGCCCATGCAGTATGCCAGGCTTAAAATAGATGGATGGAATATATGTCCATGCCACCAAACATATTGGAGGAAACTGAGTCAGACTTAATCAGATGCATGGGATTGAGATGTCCATGGCATCAGGCATATAGGAGGGAGCATAGAAGCCAGGTGTAGAAGTGAGATGGGTGGGATGAATACTTCCAGCCATCTGTACAATATTGTGGGGAAAAATAAAATATTAAACCAAGAGAATCCAACCTCAACATTTCTCAAAAGCCATTCCCTCGGCCATACCTTAACTTCATGCATGTCTCCCCTCATGTAACAGTTCAATGTCTGCTCTTTGCATGTATTCCTCTTGTGATTGGATGGCATCTTGGCCAACTGGCATCTGATAACTCAGAATAAAGGCAATTAATGTCTTAAATGATAAGTTCCCATAATCCAAGTCTCATATGGATTTAAAAATTGAGGATAATAAATGATTGCAAAAAATGTGAATACATCTTGACTCAGAACACAATATATAATTATGCAACAATTTCAAATAATACCCCTTTTTTGTACTTAGTATACAATTACTTTTGTGAAAAATCAGAACATATTTAAATACAAGTTAAAGCACAACAGAATCTCAAAGAAAACTTTTTTTAAAAAAAGAAAACTTTTACAAATGTTCCCCTCTTTTTTTTTTTTTTTGGAATATGCTTATCAAAAATAATACTTCTAGAATCAATTTACACTTGCCATGGTAACCAATTTGCCAGGGAAATGCTTTGAAGAGTTTGATCAAATAATCAGTTGAGAAAAAATAACAAAAACAAACAACTCAGAACATGGGAGCACAATACTCCTAGAATTAACATTGTATTATGAAATCAAAACCATCTTGCAATTTTTTAAAATTAGATAAATGTATAGAAGAAAATACACATGGAACAATAAAAGACAGTGAAATTCAAACTAAGGAAATCTAAATGAGCATGAACTTAATATTAATGAGTATTATGAAATATAAACTTGATCACATGACTATAAAAAACTTTTACAATTATTCTCCTTGTTTTAGAAACTAAGTATAAGACACAATCTCAAAAGCATGAAAATCTCTATGAAAATAAACCCATACCATTAATTTCAAAATGTATATGTAATGGCATAGAAATCCTATGTAACCTCTGAACTGATACTATTACTCTGAGTGAATTCAGAACACTTTTGATTCCGATATCTAAAATCCCCAATACTCATATCAATACCTTGCTGCTTACTTCTACATTTCTGTAAAATATATACCCTTCCATGGCAAAAGAAGCAGAGTCTTGAACTATGTTGATTGTCATTCTTATTCAGCTTAAGTTTTTCTTCTTTAACCCCTCTATATTGTCTGTCATTCTTTTCACCATACAAATGCTTTATAAGATTACTAATTAAAGACAAAAGCAGGTTAGCAAAATTATGAACAAAACGAGCATATCTGGAATTTAAAGGGTTTTCTAAGGTTGTCTCAGAAGCACAGCCAGGCTGGGAAAGGGCTGAGCCTGAAGCTGCAAATGTAGTTAGAGAAAGTTGAGCATGCACATCAGATCTCTGGACTTCCCAGGCTGGGGAAGCAATGGGCTTGGCCATGGGAGGAGTAGAGGGTGGGGTCTGGGGAGGAGGGGAGGGACCAGCGCAATTTGAATCTGACTTGATTTTGAACTCAGGCCTAGATTCCTCTTCCCCCACTTTGCCTCCAGGTGCTAGGGGATTAAAAGCTTCTAGAGGGTGGGTCATTGCCTCCAGGCATGCAAAATTAAAGCAACAATTACTGTTAGAACTGGGAAAAGCTGCGGGAATCTCTTCAGGTTTCTCTGAAAAAGCATGGTTAGGAGAGGGAGAGATATTTCCTTGTGTGAGTAAGTTGCTGGCTCTTTTAACAAAAATAAAAAGAAAAATAGAAAATCCACAAAAACAAAGCATTAACATGATCTTATCTCCCATTTGTCTGGTTAAACAGACTAAAATCTAAAATAGGGTAATTAGGGAGTTTAAAAGGTCCATTTGAAAAAAATTTAAAGGAAAACACAGCCAGTACGCCAGTACTTAGCAGTTAAAGGGAGAGCGTAGGGGAAATTTCTTACCCAACCAGAAGATCAGAAGAAGACTGAGGTTTAGCTTTCCTCTTCGTGGTCAGCCATCTGTTAAGGGCTAAAAATCTAGCTAAACTGTCTAAAATATCTAATGAGTGGTCGCCAATAAATTATAAGCTTTAGCAAGAGTTAAACTTTTAAGCATTTATTAAGGAGAATAAGAATTTGGTAAAGAGAGAGAGAAAGGCCTAGATTCCTATCTATTAAAGGGAGAGCACATTTCTAGCTCCCTTCTCCGCCAGCGTCCTCAGGAAAGGGCGCCTCCGTCTCCTCCTTCCTCCTCCCACTAGTCCGCGTCTGGGGAGGGGATACCAAAGAAAAGACTCCTGGTCTTGCCCTCAAAGACCTTCGCTTCATGGGCAGAACTCTTCTACAGTTAGTATCCAGCAGGTGGCGTTATTCCAATCGTTACAGATTCTTGTGGAAATCGTGGAGTGATATTGGACAAATGATAGTAAAACTAAGTGAATTTGGAATGGTTGAATGTCCAGATCCAAAAGGTAAACATTACTGGGTCAATTTTAACTTGAAAATCTCTATTAGAGTTTCTCAAGGATCTATGTTTTGCTCTGTTCTGCTCAATATTTTTATCAATGACTTGGAAAAAATAATGCATAACATAAATTTATGAAATATGCAGGTCATAGTTGTAGGTAACATTAACATGCCACTTGAAAGTTTGCAAACCACTTCATGTACCATCTCATTTGATGCTCATAATAACTCTGTGAGGTTGGCGATAGTATTAAATTATTATTTCTCAGAGATGAGGAAGTTAATGACTAGACTAGGACCATATACCATGCAAGTATCTAAAATATGATTTGAATTCAGACCTTCCTGACTCCATGCAAAATGCTCTATCCATTAATCCAGTTAACTAAGCTGGCTAACTGGTTAGATGGCAAACTTAAATTTAATGGAAATAAATTTATAATTTTGCATATGGAATCAAAGAACCAATTTGATAAATATAAGTCTTGGAGAGGTATGGTTAGAAAATACTTCATCAGAAAAAAATGAGGGATTATGGTGAACTGCAAACTCAAGATGTGTAAGTGTGAAGGAGAAAGCTATTGCAGTCTTCAATTACATTAATAAAGGCATCATGTCCAGGACTAGGACATATTTTAGCATGAGTATTCATAATTTTTTTTAAAAAGCATCCATAAGTACATGACCAAGAAAATGAAGGGCTTCTATTTTATGCTTTATGCAAATAACTAAAGGAAGTTGAGTTATTTGGCCTGGAGAAAAGATAAAAGGTGGGAGAGGAGAAGACATTATAACAGTGTTCAAATATTTAAAGGTCTGTCATTTGTAAAGGAGGTTTGACTTGTTCAGTATGATTGCAATGGGCATAACTAGAAGCAATGGATGAAAGTTACACAATTACAGTCATTTTGTAAAAGTCAAAGAAGCATCATTTAGGATGAAAGATCATTTTGTACTTGTGTTTCATGGATTGTCAGTGATTAATAAAACTTCATCACCTGGTAATCAGCCTCTCTATTCCAAGTTAACTCTTCTTAGCCAAATTTATTTTCCTCAATTTCCAAATTACAGCGATGCTTTCTATATTTTCTGTCCTACAAACAAGAAATACACTGACTGGTCTCCCTTTCCCAGAATGTCTTTTGTTTTCCTCTTGGACCATACATATCTGACCCTTCCTTAAAATCTTTACTTCTTACTTGTCATCTCCTCTCCTTAGGACAACTATATTCTTATAATTCATCTTACACAAATAAGTATTTAAATAATAATTAAAAATACTGTGCCTTCATCAATATAGGAAACGCTTCTTCTTTGAACATATAATAGTACCTTCTCTATAATCTACAATCTTAAAGAGTTTCCTGGAGGCTCAGAAGGTTTAAATGACTTTTCCATGGTCATAAAGCCATTAAGTAGCAGTTTCAGGATTTGAGATCATGATTTTACCATTCTAAAGCTGACTCTTTATCAATTATGTGGTAGTACTTATCACTTAATTACATACCTTAAATTCATAGTACTTCATGAAATTCAGTGTCTTATTAATACTTTTATCTTTCCAATAGTCCCAAAGGAAATTTATTTTTAAATGATTTTTATTGATATATTTTGTTCTTTTTTAGGGGGGAGGGGGGTGAGGCAACTGGGGTTAAGTGACTTGCCCAGGGTGACACAGCTAGTAAGTGTCAAGTGTCTGAGGCTAGATTTGAACTCAGGTCCTCCTGAATCCAGGACCAATGTTCTATCACTCTATCCACTGTGCCACCTAGCTGCCCCATCCTAAAGGAAATTTAAAAAAAAATTGTGAAACACCTAAGGAGTCCTTTTTAAATTTAGTTTATTTTATTGTGAACTTAATAAATAAAGTATTTCCATAACATAGTAAAATAGAAAAAATATAATTTTACATGATACTGTAAATATAGCATGCACAACTGGCTATTCCTTTAAAATGTATAATAAATTTATCATGAAACTTTTTTTTTCTTTTTGTCTTCCCCACCACTACCCTAGAGATGGCTATCATTAGATAAAAAATATGTATGTATATATGTATGCAGGTATATACACACATATATCAAATGACTGATAAATAGAAGTACTTATAGAATGGTGTATATATATATATATAAAATCTCAAATGATTAACAAATAGAAGTACTTTTAGAATGATATATATATATATACACACACCATTATATATACATACATATAAACCACTCTATAAGTATTTCCATTTATCAGTCATTTGATTTTGATACAATATAGTCCTTTCTTCAGGCATTTACAATATATAAAGGGGATATGGAACATAATCAAATAAGTGTCTTCTTGTTGACTGGATAAAATGTAAACATAAAATGTTAATCCTGTTATCAACCATTCTCACCCATTATAAAAGACTACACTAAGTGCATGGGCATAAAAATAGTAGAATTTTGATGAAGTAAAGAGATAGAAAAAAGCACTTCATTATAGGAAATGACACACTTTTATAGGGTGCTAAAATGGAGAGAAGTTACTTTCTGGAGGTTGACATAATGCAACAAATACTTGGATATTGAGGAGAGTTTAATGTCTATTGTAGAATATCTTGAACATAGCACTGAATTTGAGAGTCAAGAAACCTGAATCCAAGTCCTGAATTTTCCATTAAGTATGTGTAGCCTTATGTCACAGATTTCTCTTCTATGGAGCTCAGTTTTTTTTTTTATATCTAAAATGGTAGGGTGAAAAAAAAGTCTCTTCAAGGACCCTATAGTTCTGATCTCTGAGCTTTCAATACCTTTGCCTATCTAGCTTTTACCCACAGTGTTCTGGACGTTTGTATTTCCACATGGCAATAATCTTGAAATAAAAGAACAAACATTTCCTTTGTCATTTGCTTATTTGTTTTGACAAATGTTTTAAGTAATAATTATCATAGAACTCTTCAGAGAATCAAAGGCTATTTGGTCAACATAATTAGATCTTAATAATACTAATAATACATAATACATAGATCTTTGACAGAGCTATGCTCTATAAGAATTAAATCAAGGGGAAGGAATGGGGCATTTTCTTTCCTTAGAATTACCCAGGTTGGTAGAAAGAAAGTATGAATTTGCTAATCATTTAGTTTTTGTTAAAGGGATAAAAAAAACAGTAATATGACTCATGAAATACTAGCTTGATTCTACTATGAGACAAATGTGAATAAAGTACTCAGAATTTTCCCTTACTTTTTCTTGGTCACATGTTCAAGGGATCTTAGAAAGGGGGTTGAAATGAAGAAGAAATAAAGATATAGTGTTTACTGAACAGTAAGCAGGGGACCAGGAGGGCAAGGGAAATGATGATAGTGACTGAGGAGTATTAGGGAGACTCGGATCTTCCTCTATATGACAGAACAATAGTAGTGACCCTTGAAGAAGATGGGGATCCTAAAGGATGCAGTGTGTTTGAGACACCCCAGAAGGATGATGTCCTTCTTATTAAAAACGATTATCTTCCTGAGAATGGGAATTAATGAGCCAATCAATGCCTCAACTCACTAGAGAAGAGGATGTGGAGAATTTAGTAGAAACTTCTAACTAATTCTCTGAAAGCTGAATTATTCTAATAATAAGTTTAATAATTTTCTTATGTACTTAATAATTCTACCTTCATCCAAATTATTACTGCTCCGAACATGATATAGAAGAAGATATTGCTGAACATTACTCTTTAATGTCCTATGATTTATAAGCAAAGGATGCTTCATATCCCTGTAACTACTAATAAAACAATTTTATTTCATTTATTTCTAGGGACAAAATTAAGACAATTCAAAAGGAAACTATTTTAAAAGAAATTTTGATTAAAAATATAATTCACTCAAATATTAACCCTTCTCCCTGTATATCTTTTTTATTCAATTCAAAAAGAGAGCAAGAGATCTGAGAGAACATCCAAAACATAATGGCTTCAGCAAACCACAAAAAAAAGATATTAATAATAAAAGAAAAGAGCAATTTCAATAAATACACATTTTGCAACAAAATGAATTGAGCTTTCTTCCCCCTGCCCCTGAGGAAGGTGTGGTGCTGTGGTTAGAGAGCTTGATGTGGATTCAGGGAACCCTCCCTTCATATCTGACTACAGATACACACTATCTATATAACCCTGGGCAAGTCACTTAACCTCTACTTGCTTTAAATTCTTGTAAAGTGTTCACTACAATAGCTGACACATAGTAACTGCTACATAAATATCAGTTGTTGTTGTCATCTTCACTGTCATCATTGTTGTTGTTATATGCCAATAAGAAAACTCTGAGACTCCAGAATAATTCAGAACACTGATTGAAAAATGAAGTATTAAATTAGAGCTCTTAAGGAAGATATCAGCAATTCTAACAATAGAATAAATAATTTCAAAGAAAAGACAGAGAAATTCTCTAGAACAACTATGTTAATATGACCCAAAAGCAGTGTATAATAACTCACCCAGAGCCACTGTAGGATAAATTATTACACTTTTAAAAGACACTAAATGCATTGGAATGAAAGGGCCTTTATTCAGTATTATCAAAAGCATATAAGTGAAATGAAGAGTTAGCAATATTAGCAATGGGGATACAACAAGCTTCCTAAGAAAAAAAGAATGGTAAAGTAAGAATGACCCTTCTCATGACACTACCAGAATTCTAGAAAGCATATCTCTAACTACACTGCAATAGATTACAATCAAAGGCACAAATATTTACCAAAAAAAATCTCTATTCACAATTAAAATCTTAATAAACTGAAAAAAAACCTGCCAAATACAGGAAAAAGCCAAAGTCACATGCTGCATGGCTTCAGTAAACTAGCAGAATTGGAAATAAATCCACAAAATAATTATTTTTTCTCTACATTACTAAAAATATCAAGAAAATCTAATAATAAGAGAAATGTTACTCAGAATAGCTACAAGTATATAAAATATCCAAGAGTTATACAACCAAAATACATGTCCAATTTATATAAATACAGATGCAAAACACTCTACAGAAATAGAGGAAGATAAATAATTAAAGATATTTTAATTTCTCATGTTTGAACCCTGTCAATATCATAAAAATGAAGTTGCTATCAAAATTAACACAGAGATTTTGTGCTCTACTAATCACCATGCCAATGGAATACTTCATAGAAATAGACCAAAAACATCATTTAGAGAAGGAGTTGGCAAACTATGGAACAAAAGCTAAATCTGGCCAACTGACTGACTTTATATGCAATCTAGATTCACAGGTCACATGAAAGCAAATGTGAGGCTACATTTGCCACCCCTCCCTACCCCCAGACATACCTTGTAGACTTACTACTTAGAAGAACAAAGAGAATGAAATGTCAAGGTGATACTAATGAAAAAACAGTATCTTTGAAGTAAAAATACCTGTATTCATTTCCTACATTCTATTCTCATGAAGTGTGTCATCTTGGTCAAGTTACTTGACACCTCTGAGAGTTTATTTCCTCAAGTGCTTAATGAGGAATTTTGTATTAGATTACCTCTGCATACCTTTTTGGATTTATATTTCTGATTTTTAGATAATGAGACAAAAGCATGAAAGGGGTTGTAGCATTTAAGAGTTGTACTATGAATAGTCATCAAAACTATCTGGCAATATATTTTTAGAATAGAAATGTAAATCAGTGGAATAGTCTAGATAAACAAAAAATAGAAAATAGTACAATGTTTATAATATAAAATAATAAAATGGAAAATGATACAATATTTGATAAACAAAATAACATAAGTTACAAGGAGAAAGATTGTCCTCTAAAAAAGTAATACTGAAGGAAATGGAAAGCATTTTGGCAGAAATCAAATATAGCTTTACATTTTAAATTATGTAGTATAATGAGCTCAAAATGAGTATTCATCCTGAATGTGAAAGGTCACATCATTAAATGATAATAATAATTAAGCAGAACAGAACATTAATGTGTATAGCTAAGGGGAACATTCTTAACCAAACAAGAAATAAAGATAATAAAATTTTTAAAAGATCAGATTTGACTAGGATTAAAAATCTTTTTCATAAATAAAATTGGTGAAGATAAAGGTAGAAAGTAGAAAGAATCAATTAGGAAAAATATTTGCATAAAATATCCATGATAGAAATTGAATATCCAAGATGTATGTGTGAAGCAACCCAGTTAGGAAACCAAATAATTTTTTTTAATTTCTGGTCAATGAATAAAAACAAAGTTTTAAAAAGAATTACAAACTATAAATAACCATTTGTATGCATGTTCCAAATGGCTAAACATAAGATAAAAATGGGGACAGCTAGGTGGCTCAGTGGATAAATGCTCCAACCCTCAATTCAGGAGGAACTGAGTTCAAATCCAGTCTGACATTTGACACTTACTAGCTGTGTGACGCTTGGCAAATCACTTAACTCTCATTGCCCCACAAAAAGAAAAAAAAAAGAGTGAGAGAGATAGAGAAACAAAATAACTCTGAGATTTCACTTCATACCATTCAAATTGATGAAAGAAGATGGAAAATTAGAACACTCAATGTTAGACTATCCTTGAAAAGACAGGTACACTGATACACTCTATTGTATTTTTTCAAATTTTATTTTTATTTTTCATTCCAAATTCATGACTTCTCCCACATATTCAAAAGACAAGAAACATGAAATCTATTACATACATGAAGTCCAGAAAAAAATTAATTTCCTTGTTTTGTAAAAATAAAATAGAAGAAAGAAAAAACTGAGCAAACAAGGAAGGCATCAATCTGTACTCTGAATCTATCAGTTCTCTATCTGGGGTGTTAGATATCATTTCGCAACATGAATCCTTAGGAATTGTACTGGATCATTGTATTGATACGTTAATAAGTCTTTCACGGTTGATTATCCATATTGTTGTAACCTTGTAGATTATTCTCATGGTTCTGCTCAATTCATTTACATCAATTCACGCAATCTTCCCAGATTTTTCTGAAACATCTGCTTTATCATTTCTTATAGCACAACTGTGTTATATCAAATTTATATACCATAACTTGATCTGCTCTTCCCCAAATGATTGTCATTCACTCAGTTTCCACTTATTTGTCACCACAGAAAGAGCTGCTATAATGTGTGTGTGTGTGTGTGTGTGTGTGTGTGTGTGTGTGCATGCCCATATGGGTCCTTTTCCTTTTCCCTTGATGTCATTGGGGTATAGTTCTAGTTTTGGTTTTGCTAGATCAAAGGGAAAACAAATTTTACAACCCTTTGGAAATGTTTCTCTTGAATCTTGTGTTTAAATATCAAGTTTTCTTTTCAGCTTTGGTCTTTTCATCAAGAATGCTTGAAAGTTGTCTATTTCATCAAATATTCATTTTTACCCTGTAGAATTATATTCAGTTTTCTGAGTTGGTTATACTTGGTTATAATTCTAGCTGCTTTTCCTTCTAGAAAATCATATTCCAAGCCCTCCACTCCTTTATCTTTGTAGGTACTAAGTTGTCTGTGATCTTGACTGTGCTTCCATGGTATATAAATCATTTCTTTCAGACTGCTTGCTGTATTTTCTGCTTTACCTGGGACCTTTGTATTCTGGCAATAATATTCCCAGGAGTTTTCATATGTTTTTGTTTGTTTGTTTTTTGAGGGATATGACCAGAATATTTTTTCAATTTTTTACTTTGCCCTCTAGTACTGAGATAAGTGGGCAATGTTCTTTCATAGTTTCTTGAAGTATGATTTCTAGGCTTTTTTTAAAAAAAAATCATCTCTTTCAGGTAGTGGAATAATTAAATAATTAATTGATTGATTGGTGATTCATTAATTATTTCTCCTCAAATAGTTCCAGGTCAGCTGTTTTTTCCTACAAAATATTTCATGTTTTCTTCTTTTTTAAAAAAAAAAACATATTGTGGGGGCACCTGGTTGGTGCACTGGATAAAGCAATGACCCTGAATTCAGGAGGACCTGAGTTCAAACCCGTCCTCTGACACTTGAAACTTACTAGCTGTGTGACACTGGGAAAATCACTTAACCCCTCATTTCCCCACAAAATAAAACAAAACAACACATATTTTGACTTTTTATTGTTTCTTAATGTATCATTAAGTTATAAGCTTCTGCTTGACAAATTCTAATTGTTAAAGAATTTTCTTTCCCAATGACCTTTGCTACCTCTTTTACCATTTATCAAGCTTTTATTTTTAAATATATTTTCTTTATTTCAATAAATATTTCTCAATCACATGTAAAATATTAACATTTAAAAATGAGTCTCAAAGGCTCTTCCTCTCTCCTGTTCTTTCCTTACTCCACTGAGTAGGCTAGTTATATAATATAGATTATACAACACAAAAAAAAAATAATAATAAAACAGTATGCTTCAATCTGCCCTCAGAATTTATTAGTTCTCTTTCTCTCGAGCTGGATGGAATTTTTCATCATGGGACTTTAGTATTGTCTGGGATTAGTGTCATGACCAAAGTAGCTAAGTTTTTTGCTTTTTTAAAAATATTTGATCATCTAAACTTTATTGCTGTTACCATGTAAAATGTTTTCCTGGTTCTGTTCACTTTACATTGGTTCATACAAGTCTTCTCAGGTTTTCTGGAACCACCCTGCTCATCATTTCTTATAGCATAATATTACATTACATTCAAATATTACAACTTGTTTAACCACACCCCAAATGATGTACATTCTTTCAATTTTCCATTCTTTGTCAACACACACAAAAAAAGAGCTACTATAAATATTTTTCTACAAAAAGGTTCTTTTCCCTTTGATTTTTTTGGTATTCAGATCTAATAGTGGTATTTCTGGGTAAAAGAATATGCTTAGTTTGATAGTTCTTTAGATATCTTTCAAAACTGTTTTTAAAATTGTTGTACTAGTTCACACGTCCACCAAGGGTGTATTAGTGATCCAATTCTTCCATATTCTTTCCAGAATTTGTCATTTTCCTCTTCTGTTATGTTACCAGTCTGGTAAGTGTGAAGTGGTACCTCAGGATTATTTAAATTTGTATTTCTTTAAGTAATAGTGATAGCATTTTTCCAAGTGACTATGGACAGCTTTGATTTCTTCTTCTGAAAACCACCTGTTCATTAATTGGGGAATGGCTCATATTCTTTATATAAATTTGTCTTAGTTCTCTATATATTTGAGAAATGAAGCTTTTATTAAAGCAACATTCTATAAATATTTTCCCAGTTTCTTCTTTTCCTTCTAATTTTGGCTATATTTGTTTTGTTTGTACATAACCTTTTTCATTTCATGTAATCAGAATTATCCATTTTACTTCCTGCGATTCTCTCTTTCTCTTGTTTGGTAATAAAATTTTTTCTTGTTTATTCTTCTGATGGGTTTATTTTTGCCATGCTCCCCTAATTTTCCTATGACATCATCCATTAGGTCTAAACATTTTATCCAGTTTGACTCATTTTATCTTGGTATACAATGTGAGATGGTCTTCCCAACTACATTCTACTGTCCCCAGAATTTTTTGTCAAATGGTGAGTTCTTACTTTCAAACCTTGGATCTTTGGCTTTATCACATACTAGATTGCTATGGTCATTATCCACTTTGTATTGTGTGCCTAATCTATTCCAATGATCTGCCATTCTACTTCTTTCCCAATTCATGTTTACTACTTTGTAATAGAGTTTGAAATGTGGTGTGGTGAGGCCACCTTCCTTCAAGTTTTTTCCCCCATTGAGTCTCCTGATATATTTGACCCTTTGTTCCTCCAGATGTGTTTTGTTATTTTTTTCTAGCTCAGTTAAGTAATGCTTTGGTAATTTTATATGGCAATGAACAAATAGCTAACTCTAATTTTTGGTGTTATTTTTTTCAGGTTTTTTTTTTTACACCTCTTTTACACCTAGTTGTTCATTCTTCTTTCATTTTATTGGATTTTTCTAATTTATTTTCCAAAAAGAATTGATTAACTTTCTTCCCAAAATCTCCTTTCCATCCTAACTACACTATTACCATGTACAATGCCACACCATCTTCACAGTCACTAAGGCTAATAACTTGAAAGTTATCCTGGATTCTTCACTATCTCTCATCTCCCATTATGAAGTTGTTGCCAAATTTTGGCAGTTTGACCTTTGCAAAATTTCTTCAATAGGTTCCCATTTCTCCCCTGACACTGCCACCAATTTAGTATATGCCTTCATCACCCTCATATCTGGACTATTCTAATACTCTGCTAATGAGTCTGCTTGCTTCAGGCTTGCCACTCCCCACTCCAATCCATGCTACATTTAGTTACTAAAATGATTTTCCTAAAACACTGGTCCAATCATGGCATTCCTCTACTCAATAAACTCTGCAAATTCTCTTAATTCCAATGCATTCCCTCTGTTAATTATTTCATATTTGTCTTGTATCTGTCTGTCTGCTTGCCTGCCTGCCTACCTGTCTATTTAATGTTTGCATGTTGCCTCACTCATTAGATTGTAATCTTCTTGAAGGCAGGGACTGTCTTTTGCCTCTTTTTGTGTCCCCAGCACTTAGAACAATGTTTGGCACAGGGTTGATACTTAATACATGCTTATTGATGGATTTATTCATTCTTTTCCCATTTTCCCTTCTAATGTTTTCATTTAAATTTTTTTAAAAATCTGCTTTTTCTTTATCCCTTCCAGGAATTCTTATTGGGCTTCTGGTCACTCTGATTATTTTTTGAGGCTTTGCTTACAGACTTTTTTTCACATCATCTTTTTTTTTTTCTGACTTTGGTTCTTTCCTTCTTTCTCTTTTTTCTTTTTTTTTTCAGGAAAATGAGGGTTAAGTGACTTGCCCAGGGTCACACAGCTAGTAAGTGTCAAGTGTCTGAGGCCAGATTTGACCTCAAGTACTCCTGAATCCAGGGCCAGTGCTTTATCCACTGTGCCACGTGGCCATCCCCATGGTAGCTTTTTTAATAGTTTTTTTCTTCTTTTTTTCTCATTGGCTTATTTTTTCCATCCTATTTTTTGCCTTTTGACTTAATGCTAGAGTTGGGCTCTGCTCATCTCTCAGACTGGGGAGGCATTCTGACCTGAGCTTCTCACTTGTATAAGCCTCTACTTTTATATATCTGTAGCTGCCTATAAGATTTTGGTGCTTCCAAAATGTCATTCTAAAGGGAGAGTAACTGACATCCTGATCTGTGCTCTGTGTATACAGGTTGGGGGCCTTTTCACTCACAACTGTGACTACTACTCTCTACTACAGAATTGTGAGGTGAAACTGGATGATGCATGATAAAACTGCTAAATGGTATTCAATATTGTACCCAATGCCATTACATAGGACCTGTGTGCTCTCTTTCTTAACAAGTGTTTAATTCCCTTTACTGACCTTGGGTTCTTGGCTGCTCCGGCTGATGCAATTTCACATTGCCACTTCTGCTGCATCACACTACTGGCCAGGGTTCAGAGATCTCTGTCATTCTCTTTCTATCATTCTTGACTTGGACTAGAAAACTACCTCCTTTAACTTTTGGTTTTCCTACTCAGAATCAGTTATACACACTTTTTTTAAATGGCTTTTGAGGGATGTGTAGGGAGAACATGGCAAAAATGCTAACTTCATTCTGCCTTCTTGGCTCTGAACCAACCACACTAATGTACTCAGTGCAACTGGCTATTTCTCAAACAATTCTGCACATTAATTTGCAATTAAGGAAGAAAAGTGACAATTATCTATTACATTTGACCTAGTGATTCCACTACTGGCAATATGCCCAAGGATCTAAAACAAAATTAAACAAATGTCCAATATATTCAAAAATGCTCATAGCAATACTATTTGTCATCAAAAGGAAACTGGAAACAATATGGATGCTTATTAATTGGGGAACAGCTAAAAAATAACTGTTATATTAATGTAAAGGAATATTATGTTATAACAAATGATGAATATGATTTCCCAAGAGACATGGGGATATTTGTACATTATTTCATCCATTTCACTTAGATCATCAGTTTTATTGACATATATGTTTTCAAAATAGCTCCTAATAATGCTTTAATGTTAGCATCTTTGGTAGTGAATTTGTACTTTTTATTTTTTATAAAGGTAATTTTTTCTTTCATTTTAAAATAAAATTAAACACTGGTTTTTTATTGTTTCTTTTCCTACAACAAAATCCTAGTTTTGTTTATTAGTTCAACATATTTTTCTTACATTCAGTTTTATTAACCCATCCTTTTATTTAATTTCATTGTTTAATTGAAGATTTTTAATTTGTTCTTTTTCTACTTTTTTGTTACATGATGACTTAATTGATATTATTTTTTTTCCTTTTATTGATGTAAACATTTTGAAATATAAATATCCCCCTAAGTACTACTTTGGTTATATCCCACAGATTTTGCTGTGTTGTATCATGGTGTATCATGAGAAACATTTAATGAAATTATTGATTACTTCTATGATTTGCTCTTTGAAAAACTCTTTCTTTAGGATCAGATGATTTAAATTCTAATTATTTTTTGCCTTAGCTTTTTTTCCATGTTAATAGTATTTAATTTTTCCAGTTAAATGTAAAGATAATTTTCAACATTCATTTTTATAAGATTTTGAGTTCCAAATTTTTCTCCCTCCCTTTCTTCCTTCCTGCATCCCCAAGCAATCTGATGTAGGTATGCACTATCAAATTAAACATATTTCCATATTAGTCATTGTGAAAGAAGAATCAGAAAAAGGGGGAAACCTCAAAAAAGAAAGCAACAACAAAAGTAAAAGTAGTATGATTCAATCTGCATTCAAATTCTATAATTCTTTTTCTGGATATGGAGAGGATTTTCCATCATGAATCTTTTGCCATTGTCTTCAATCATTGTATTGCTTAGAATAGTTGTCACATACATACATACATACATACATACATACATACACACACCTATTCTTCCCTTTTTGAACCAGTTCAGATGACAGTGATGTTCAAGTGTGGCCCTACTTCCCCCATTTTTCCTTCTATGTAAAAACTTATCCACATCTTTGATGTGAGATAATTGCCCCATTCTTTTTCTCCCTTCTCTTATGTTCCATTACATACCTTTTATTAGCCTTCTGTTTTTCTTTCGAAATATATGCAGTTTAACATTAGTCCCTAATGATTTGACAGTCACATTTGCCTTTTTATGCCTCTCTTGATTCATGTATTTGTCAAATATTCTATTCAGTTTAAGCTTTTAATCAGGAATGTCTGGAAACTTTCTTTTCCATTAAATGTTTAGTTTTCCTGTATATGATTTTGCTAGGCTGTTTTTTTTTTGTTTTGTTTTTTGTTTTGTTTGTTTTTTTACGTGGGGCAATTGGGGTTAAGTGACTTGCCCAGGGTCACACAACTAGTAAGTGTCAAGTGTCTGAGGCCAGATTTGAACTCAGGTCCTCCTGAATCTAGGGTCAGTGCTTTATCCACTGTGCCACCTGGTTGCCCTGGTTATTATTTTTTTTTGTTATCCTTACTCCTTTGCCTCCTTAGATATCATATTTAACATTGTAGCTGCTAATTTTTTTTCATAACTGAGAATGACCTAGTTATTATGAACATATTAGCATAGCCCACACAATAGGATCCATTTTTAGGTGGATAGACCAAATAGCTGTCCACAGTCCTGTAAAATGGTGGTCACTGAAGGTCAAAGTAATCCCTGAATCATTGAGATCTGTAGACATAATTTAGTACAGCTTGATGAAGTCGATGTCTTTTGCACAGTGATAGAAGCACATGTTCAGGTTATACTTGTGGATCAGGCCATGCCAGTTTAAACACACATGGCACGACTGAGACACCTGGCTGAATTTGCAGGATCTAAAGAAAACACACATAGATAATGTCTACAACAAAGTTAGTTAATATATCTAAATTAAATAGTATAAGATATTCCTCAAATTCTAATCTAATACACAATCTATTATGCTCCTGAGTGACTAGTAAGGAAACATTCCTCTCATCAAAAATCATAGGAATATTTCAGAAGAAAGATGTATACTCTGCCATACATGGTCATTATATTAGTCATTTCACTTAACTTTTTTTTTCTTTGCTTGTTTCATGGGACAATAAAATTGCAGGGAGGAAGCCTTTTTAAGAGAAATATTTGATTTAATTAGAAAACCATCAATAAAACATTTTGATCTTGAAAGTGTAGAAAAATATTAGATATTACTTTAGACCAAGAAGGCTTTTGCTCGCAGAAGAAGTGCACTATAAATATCTACTACAGATTCAAAGTATATTTCAGAGATAGTGATTCCTTTTTCTGAACACAGTACAAGTCATATCAGGAAGTTACAGATAAAGTTTGGGGTTTCCATGGTAACCCACATTCACTAAACTATAAAGATTAATGCCCCTTTAGGCTAAAGGAGGGATATATGAAGAGATAGATTCTTTAGTCTGTTTGTACATGACTGATAGCAGACTTGTCCTAAGGGCATTCTTGAATATATGAATAGATAACTGTATTTTTCTTGAAGTCAAGAATCTGGCTCCCAGGTTCATATTAGAGCTTTTGGAAGGGAGACTTGGTTTGCAAATCAAAGAACAAATTTTCCAAGTCCATCCACTTTGAGATAATATAATCATATTCATTTTATTACCAAATTTATGGATAATAAAGGCCAAACAAAAGAAAATAAAGAAATGACATAATCAATGTATTTAGACATGTCAACTTTTAATCCTAGTTCAGTGCTTTAATATAAGAATTTACCAATAAGTAGGAGCAAAGAGGATAAGTCATTTAAGGAAATTCCCTTTGCTGGTGATGCATTGACAGTACTTGCCATGTACAAGGCCTCTCTTGATTAAACCGTAGTATTTGGGGGTGGGAGGAAGCAAGACTGAATGGCTCAAATGAAATTGTCTAAGTTAAGTTGTTTTATTAGTGAGAGTACATTTAAGTCTCATAGTACCTTCTGTAGGATTAGAATAATATAGTAATTGAGCATCACAGGCAATGATGGATAGAATTGATGAGCTTTAAAACTTCTTTGCATTCTGAGTTAACATAGGCTTCTGACAGGAAGGACAGGACAGGTCCACTTACAATTAAAGAAATGCTTCACCAGTTTGGGCTATTTGCCATTAACATGTTTTACTTCTACCTGATATCAGCCAAGTGAATCTTGAATGCATTTTGATACTTAAACCATCAGCAGAGATGATAAATAATATAGGCTTTTGTGGAAAATGACCTCCTGAATGAAAGGAAGTTATAGAAGACTGAACTTATTCAAGGTAATTTTTGCTTGAGGAATAGCTGACATTTCCTCTGATACTAAAATGACACCAAAGAACTGAAAGTGAAATAGGAGCAAATTGTGGAATAAATTAAGACAAAATCAGGTGGCATAGAGGTTACAGTGATAATCTTAGAGGCAGGAAGACCTGAATTCAAGTCCTTCCTCAAGCATTTTCTTTGTTACCCTGGACAAATCACTTAAACCCTCTGTCTTATTTTAATTATCTCTAAAATGAAGCAATTGAATTCAATGACCTTGAAAGGGGGCAGCTAGGTGGCACAGTGGATAAAGTACTGGCTCTGGATTCAGGAGAATATGAGTTCAAATCTGACCCAACACTTGACACTTACTAGCTGTGTGACCCTGGGCAAGTCATTTAACTTTCATTGCCCCACAACCAAGAAAAACAAAAACAAAAACAATGGCCTTGGGGCAGCTAGGTGGCACAGTGGACAGAGCACTGCCTCTGGAGACAAGAGGATTTGAGTTCAAATCCAGCCTCAGACCCTTGACACTTACTAGTTGTGTGACCCTGGACAAGTCACTTAACCCCAATTGACACACCAGAACAAACATACAAACAAAAACCAAAAAAACAATGGCCTTGCAGGTCTCTTCCAGTTTGAAATCTATGATGTCATGAAAAAACAGGGATGGGAGTTGGATTGAAAGAGAAATGAAAAATATATAAAATACATGAAATGGGATTTAAAATTATGAAGCGCTTGATTTAATTTCAAGTATACACACACACACATATACAATTCTCAGTTTGTAAAAACAATATAAATCTACTGGTTCTATGATATTCCTATGAAACTTAATGGACCTTTTCCTCCCATTGTTCATGTTTATGTCATCATCAATGTTTAATGGAATATGGACTGTTACATAGAATAATGTAGACAATGAGGCAGTGTGATAATTACTTTAGCTGACAAATGAAACCCATAAGCCTAAGGTGGTATTTTTTTTTAAAGCTTGGCTTTTTCTCTTCACTTTTAATTGGAAACATTTAGCTTTTATTTACTCCAAAAGTAATGATTTTGTCAGTGGATGATTAGTCTTTTTAGTATCAATAATGGTCTTCTCGGGAAGTTCTGGGGGAAAGGAACCATGATGTAAAGGATTTGGTAGCATTCATTTATGCATGCAATCTAATCTACTTGGTTGTTTAAATATGCCTATTCTCCTGGTGTGCTTCTGGAAATGTGTACACAATTCAAATGCCCCTGCTAATTACCTCTGCTAAATACTCTTAAAAGGAAAATGCCTGACCAAAATGATGAAATATATTGTCTAGAGGATTCTCCAATGGATTCTGAGGAAACTTTTTAAAACAAAACAAAATAAAACAAACAAACAAAACCAAAAACATTCATTATCTATCTCTAGGTCATGGAGCTACATTAGTTCCTCTAAGAATCACAGAATTTGAGAGTTGGAAGGGTTATCAGTAGCTACTTTATCAAACCTATACATGGAATGATTCCCAGGTATATCATACTTCATAATTGTTTACTTAGCCTCTATCTGAATATAACCAACAATGTACAATCCACTCCTTCTTGAATCAACCCATTATACTCTGAGACAGTTCGGTTAGGATGCATTTAATTTTCTAAATTGCTTTCATTATAATTTTTCTTCCTTGCTAGTTCTGCCCTCTGGGTCTCTATTGAATTATTCTAATCCCTCCATCATATAAATGCCTTTCAAGTCCTTAAAGAAAGCTGTCATATGCCTCCTTTCCCCTAATCCTCCTTCCCCCTCCAAAAAAAAAATCATTTTCTCCAGGGTAAGGATAAATGTTCACATTTCCTTCAACCAAGCCCCATTTGACCATTTGTGTGTTCAGAAGCCATCTGAGGCCATTGCTGTCATCCCAGTCAAGTAAGCCACTTCTAACATTATTTAAATGGCCTCCATCTAGCTTTCCTGGGATCAAATCCTTTGCTTGTTGGAATTATATTAGATAGAACACTAACTTAAATAAACTTTGTTTCAGAATTTGCATTCTTATTTTCTGACACCTTGATCCAAATTTCCTGTCTACTTGGATTTTGGTTCTTTAACTTATCCTATGAATCAATAAATATGTATTCAGCACATACTAGATGTGATCTAGTGATCTAGCCTAGAAGCCAAGAAGACTTGGGTTAAATCTTACCTCTCACAGATACTGACTAAGTGACTTCAAATGACTAGGCAAGTTACTTAACCTCTCAGTTCTCTAGGCAATTCACAGAGACTTTGAATTAAATATAGGGAAGCTAGGTTGCACAGTGGTATTTATAATCCTACAGGAAAGGCAAATCTGAGCATGCTCTAAGGACTGTTTACATAAATTACAAATTAAATTCTTGATGTCATGTACATGCAATGCACAATTCACAAGAAAACTAAGGTAAATTTGTCATTAGCAATGGACAAGAACAGTAAAGGCTTTCTATGTAAAGTGTTATTGAACTGAGATTTGAAAGAAACTAGGTGTTCTACAAGGTAAGTAGTGAGGTTATTTTAAACATGAGAATCAGATGTCTTGGTCAAAAACTAGTGATTAGAGATGAAATATCATCTATGAAGAACAAAAAGTAGGACAGCTACCTTGAGCATATAGTGTGAGAAGGAGAATAATGTGTAGAAAGTCTAGAATGGTGCTTTGGAGCCAGGTTGTGAGGAAAACCAAGTCTTTAAAAATTTTATAATTTATCTTAGGTTACTTAGAGTCAGAGCAAAAAGAGGAATGGCATGGTTAGACTACCCTTTAGGAATAGCACTTTAGGCACTATGCAAAAAGAAAAAAAAAGGTTGGAGAGGGGAAAGACAAGATTTAGAGTCCAAATAGGTGGATGCTGCAATAATCCAGGCAAGAGATGATGAGAACTTAATGTGGTGTAATGGCAGTGTGAGCAGAGAGAAGATATGAATGTGAGAAGTGTTGTGGAAGTAATTTTTAAAAGACTTGTTATTGATCACAAATGAAGAAGAGAGGCAGAAGTAAAGGAAAGTAATTAATTTTGTATTATCCCAATGTCAGGAACCTGGTAGACTTAGAAGAATAATATTTTCCTAGACAGAAACACTGAAATGAGAATGAAGGATAATCACCTTTGATGTCTATGCTCCCTAACTAATATTTTATCTATGAGGATTCCTGCTTTCCTGACCACTCCTTATTTCTGGAAAATTTGTGTTCTTCAATATAATTCATAACTCTTGACTTGTATAGATATGTACAATTTTTTCAAAATCTAAAACCATTAGAATGAGAAAAATGAAACCTATTTCTATGTGGTAAAATATATGTAATACTTAACTGTTAAACATTTTAGGCACATAAAATCACTTTACTAAGGAAATAATATGTGTGATATATGTATTTGTATGTATATATATGTATATGTATTTATATATGCATATATTCTACTTTATTTAATTTATTCATGCTTTGTCCCATCTAGACCACTCATTAGATTTTAGATATCACAGCTAGAATTTTAGGCCCTTACAATTCCTTCTCCTGGATTCAGCCTCTATTATATTTCTTAAGCATTAACCTCATGGTTAAGCAAAGCAATAAAATTAATAAAAACATGGAATATCAAAACTAATATCCCAGTAGTGGAAACTCTAGCAAATTTCTTTCTTTCCTGTCCCCCAAATGTGAAGTCTCATTCTACTCTCTCTTCTGTGTCTCCTGAACATCAAGGGAAGAAAAACACAGGAATTTAATTTGTATAATATTGGCTTTATTTTTCCAATTTACATAAGCACATATTGGAGATGCAAGTACACTGGGGTAGGGGGAATAGGATTGAGAACAACTATTAGAGAAGCAAATGATGGGGCACAGGAAAAAAAGGTTTTCGCTGTTCCTCTAGCTGTGGATCAGTCTTGGGCTGTCTACTATATTTTTCTATTTATCTCAGGTACTCTTCATGCTTCTCTAGCTCCGATTGCTCCACTTTATAAAACAGATATGATCACCCACCATATTGTATCTTCTACCTTGCAAATACCAGGAGAAGCCTTCCTAGTCATTTCTGGAACCAAGAATGAGAACTATAGAGATGGACATGATTATGCCAGTCATCCTCTCCCTTTTGTCACTAATTTCCCTGTTTTTACTCTTTTCTCTTTTAAATATTGATATATTATGTGTTTTATTTTCTTGAATCATTCTCTTTCCAGTGACCTAAACTGGGCCACTCATCATAGAAGTCAGCTGAAAATGTCCCACTACTGTGCATAGCTAGAAAAATAGCAGCTTGAAAATTGGGCCCACAACCAAATAGACAAAGGCAGGCAATATATGTGAATTGTGGAGCTGGATTGAAATAGAAATAAAAGGAAACTATTCTTAGGGCAGCTAGATAGGGCAGTGGATAAAGCACCACTGGAATCAGGAGGACCTGAATTCAAATCTGATCTCTGACATTTGACACTTAATAGCTGTGTGACCCTGGGCAAGTGAAAAAAGGAAACTATTCTTAAATATTTGCTACTCATTCTTAAAAATACAATCTCAGACCAAAAAATAAAATCAAGATTTTATTTTCTATTTTAAAGGAAAAATCCTCAAAATAATCTTTAGCCATAAATATTATACATGCATATGCATATATATAAGTATTATTGATATATTTCAATATATGTGGTTATGTGTTATCCAACAATGTGAAATCTAGATTTCACATTGCAAAATGCTTACACATTCAAATGAATATTTCATTGAGTTTGTAACTCCTGTAATAATGATGGGCTTCATAATTTTATTGAATAACTAAAGTATAATTAATATTTATGTGTTTTTGTTTATAAATTATAATGTCCTATAATTTCATTTAGTTTAGTATAAATTTATATTGCAGAGAGTCAGATTACTAGAGCTGAAAGGGATCTCAAAGCCTATCAAATAAAACAATTTTAGAGGGAGGCATATGGAAAAAAAAGGAATAAGGAAAGAACAGGGAAGAAAAGGTGAGGTTAGAGAGGGACAGAAAAGGGGAGAAGGAGAGGGAAAAGAAAGTTGAAGAGGAAGAGAGGGGGAAAAGAGTTTGATGGAATTATGCAACAGAAACAGCATGGAAATGGAACTCAAATTTGTATTCTAACCATCACTAATTTCCTGAATGACCTTGGTCAGGATACTTCACCTTTCTTGCCCTTTTTTTGGGGGGTGTGGGCTTAAAAAAAGAGAGCTGGCTTCTACAGTGTCTAAAAGCCATTCCAGTACTTTGAAGAGAAATTAGGAAAGATAGAAGGAAGATTTGGAGAGTTGGAGGAAAGAATGGAAAGAAAAATGAGAGCAATGGAGGAGTCATAAGAAAAAAGTCAAAAGCTTGAAAAGCAAAATGGAAAATGAGATAAAAAAAGTTATCTAAAGAAAAGTAATGTCTAAGAATTAGGATTAAACAAATGGAAGCTATTGACTTTATGAGAAACCAAGACACAATAAAGCAAATCCAAATGAATAAAAAAAGAAAAGATGGCAATATGAAATATCTCCTTGGAAAAACAGCTGAACCAGAAAATAGATCCAGGAGAGATCATTTGAAAATCACTGGACTACCTGAAAACCATGACAAAAATAAGAGTTTAGACATCATTTTCCAAGAAATTGTCAGGGAAAACTGCCCTGACATTTTAGAAGCATAAGGTAAAATAGGAATTGAAAGAATCCACCAACAACCTCCTGAAAGAGATGCCAAAAGGAAAGCTTCCAGGAATATTATAGCCAAGTTCCAGAGCTCCCAGGTCAAGGAGAAAATATTGTATGCAGATAGAAAAAAAAGAATTCAAATACTGTGGAGCTACTTTAAGGATAAAACAAGAACTAGCAGCATCTACATTAAAGAATCAGATAGCATAGCATGTGATATGTCAGGAGGGCAAAGGAATTGGGAATACAGCTAAGAATCACCAACCCAACAAAACTGTGTATAATCTTTCAGAGGAAAAATGGGACTTCAATGAAAGAGAGGAATTTCAGGCATTTGTGATGAAATGACCTGAACTGAATAGAAAATTTGACTGTCAAATACAAGACTCATGAAAAACAAAAAATGGTAAACAGGAAAAAGAAATCATGAGGGACATTAAAATATTAATCTGTATATATTCCTACATGGGAAGAGAATACTGATAAAAATTTTCTCAGTATTAGGGCAGCTGAAAGGACAAAGGTCTTAACTGAATATGCAGGGATGTTATATGTAAAGCATTTTTTAAAAATTATCCTTGTTTTTTGTGGGACAGGCAGAGTGGGGTGGCTTATGTATAGGGCCAAATTTGGGCTTGGGGCCTCCTGGGTCCAGGACTGGTGCTTTGTCCACTGTGCCATCTAGCTAACCCATGATGACATCTCTAAAATAAAGTTAAGGAGTAGGAGGAATGCACTGGAAGAAAGGGAAAGTTAGAGGTAGACTGTTAAAAGTTACTCACATAAAAGAAATAAGAAAAAACTTATGGATGGGAGAGGAAGAGGAGGAGTGGGGGAGCAAGTGAACCTTATTATCATCAGAATTGGCTCAAAGAGGGAATAACATACATACTCAAGTGGGTATAGTAATATATTGTGCCCTGAGGGAAAGTGGGAGGGGGAGGAGATAAGGGAAGAGGGGGGAGAGGGGAAGAAAAGAAGGGAAGATTGGGGGAGGGAGTAATAAAAAGCAAAACACTTTTGATGGAAGGTAAAGATGTTCTGCATAACTGCACATGTATGACTTATATTAAATTGCTTGAGCTTCATAGGGACGGTTGAGGAGGGAATGAGGTAGAAAATTTAGAACACAGAATTAGCTCAAATATCTTCATCTCATCAGAGTGGCCTCAAGGAGGGAATCATGTCCACACCCAATTGGCAGGAGTAATCTAACCCTGCAGAAAAGCAGGAGGGGAAGAGGATAAGTTGGGAAGGGTGAAAGAAGGGAGGGCAGATAGGGGAGGGGATAGTCAGAAGGAAAACACTTTTGAGGAGGAATAGGGTAAAAGAAGATAGAAAATAGAGAAAATATCATGGGAAGGGAATATGATGGAAGGAAATATTTATGATGATTGATTATAATGGCAAAATGTTTGGTACCTACTTTGCTGGGCTATTGTGAAGAAAATTCTTTGTCGAGTTTAAGGTACTATATAAATATTATGATGAACAAGCTGTTATCAGAAAAACCTGTAAAGATCTACGTGAACTGAAGCCCAGTGAAGTGTACTATATACAAAATAACAGCAATAGTGTAAGATGATCTGCTGGGAAGCAGGTGGTTATTTTCAGCAATGCAATAATCCAGTATAACTTTGAAGGACTTATGAAAATTGAAACCCATCTAGAGAGAAAGAACTGATAGTATCTGAAAACAGATTGAAGCATAATGTTTTTGATAGTTCCTTAATCTGAAGTTTTGTTTTTTAACTGTTTTCTCTCACAACCTGGCTAATGTGGAGGTGTTTTCCATGACTCTTCATGTAAAACTTATATTGAATTACTTGAGTTTCTGGGGGTGTAGGCATGGGAAGGGAGGGAGAAAGAGAAGTTGTAACACAAAGTTTAAAAAAATTGATGTTAAAATTTGTTTTTACATGTAATTTGGAAAATTAAATTATTTTGTTTGGGTTTGGGGTTTTGGGAGTTTTTGTGGGGCAATTGAGGTTAAGTGACTTGCCCAGGGTCACATAGCTAGTAAGTGTCAAGTGTCTGAGGCTGTATTTGAACTCAGGTCCTCCTGAATCCAGGGCCAGTGCTTTATCCACTGTGCCACCTAGCTGCCCCCCTGGAAAATTAAATTATAAACAAAAAACAAAACAAGAGTCCTTCTGACTCTTCTTTATGTTTACTATCATATTCTCACATTTAATATGGGCCAGAGAAGCAGATAGGTAAGTTCTTTAGAATTGTCTCTTAAATAATAAAACAAGATTTTAGTGAAAATCAGAAGGGTACTTTCATAAAGAATGTATAATTACTTCAAGCTATTTTTTTCTTGGATTGCTCAAACTTTGTTTTTATTACTTCCAAGTTGTCAGTTACCTGGATGAAGTTACAGAATAAATAACCTCTTAAAAAAAGAGGTATTACTATTGTAATCCCATAGAGCTATATAAGGATTTATAAATTAAGTATTCAGGATTTCAGGGGTGTGCAGAATGTTTTATACATGCCTAAGTAGATAGTTTTGTGAATCGCTATAGCCACCAAATTTATGAAGTAATGACTGAGTCTCTTGGTAATAGATTTTAACTTAGCTCAATTGGTTCTTAGTACATATGGAATCTCTGGGACAATGGATTAAGTCTGCCAGAAGTCTCTCTATTGGTATAACCATTGGCAACCCAGAGTCACCTCCAAGAAATGATGAAACATCAGAATTGAACGTTAGCTGAGCTTCATAAACTCTACAACCATTACTTTCATCATCATTATTATCAAAACACTGAGTATGAAATAATATGAGTAAATGTTTTTCCATTTTAAAAGTTTGGCTGGTTGTTTAATTTCTAAAGATAAAACTAATTATCCTTTCTGCTTCAAGGGCCAGACTAAATGAAATGAAGACCAATAAATAAAGACCAAGTAAAAAAATACATAACTGTAAAAGAATAATTACTACCAAAATACTTAGTAGTCAGTAGCAAGAGCTACAAATTAATGAAGGGGCTTGTAAGAGAATAGGCAAAAGTAGGGGAAAGGGTATGCAGATTTCAAATAGTCATCTTAGCTGGGTATAGCTTGCTATTAGAGAAAAACAAAAAAATTCATTCAATTGATACTTGTTAGGGAAGAAACTGAAATCAAGTGGCTTGTGAAGTAAGATCACTAAGAAGCCATATGTGTGTTAAGCAGATTGGATTGCAAAGATTAGACTAAAAAAAAAGATATTGACAGGAAAGGAAATGGGGCTAAAGTTAATAAAGTCATTTTCTTATGATGCTAATGTACTTTTCCTATAAGGTAGGACTGATCATTTCATTTGATTCCTCAAGAAGCTCCAAAAGTTCCCCTTTGCTTCTTGAATGAAACACAAACCACTCCATTAGGTACTTTATGCCCTAGTCTATTTTTCCTGGTGGATTGCCTCATATTACGTCTTCTTATGGTTCTTCTAATATCCAGCCTCATATAAAACATTAGATCATCTGCTTCCATGTTCTTGAAGGGACAAGGGTATCTCCTGCCTACAACATTCTCTCTCCTCACCTCTGCCTCTTAGGACACCCAGGCCCCTCCAAGGTTCAGATGAACTTCAACCTCTTTCAAAATTCCTTACTTAATCCTCCTGATTCTCTACTTTGATAACATTTATATCTATATCAACTATATCTATATCCAAATCTACATCTATATCTATATCTACATCTACATCTACTACATCCATATCCATATCCATACCCATACCTATGTCTATGTCTATGTCTATGTCTATATCTATGTTCATATCTAAGTCTATATCTAAATAAAATTATATATAAGATCCATGACCATTTCCGAGTCTTTGGATATTTCCAAGAACCTAGAATAGTGCACCTCATATGGTAGGTCATTGATTAATGCTCATTTGCTTGATAACCATGTCCTGGAGGTTGTTGTGACAACAAAGGACAAATAAGGACAAGTCCTGGCAGCTGTAAGGCTTTTGAGACAGAGCCACTAATGGCCAGTTTTTCTTTAGAGGATCAGTCAATATAAGTTTATAGAAGTTTATTACCTGAATATTGACCACTAGTTTATTTTTCCCCAGTCATTGCCAACTATTAAACCGTCTTCTCTAAGATGGGCAGTTGTAAATGTTGGTGACGAGAGTGTCAATATCCATAAAATCATGCAAAATTAAAATATTAAATTGAGACTATATAGACAGAGAATTAGAATGGAATGGGGGGGGGGGAAGAAACTCAACCTAGGATTCCAGAATAATTAAAAATCCTTCTAACATATATTAGCTAAGTGATTCTGGTCAACTTATTTAACATTTCTTTGGCTCAAGCAAGAGAACTGTTGATCATTATCAATGGAGGTAGTTTCCACACCAAGAGTTCTTCACACTAATGAAATCAGAGTCTCAATCACATATGCAAAACAGATAGATAGAACATGCATATATAGACATATACATATTATGTGTCTACATGTATCTATACATATGTATATAAATGAAAACAAGATTAGGAAAGAGAGAATACTTTCGAGATCCCCAGAAATCAAAACTTTCACAAAAAAGTGAGAGGGAAAATAGTAACCCTGTTACTTTTCATCCTACTGCTGGATTTTCTCTTATGTCCAGTGTCCATTAAGATCTTGCTAATTTGCCTGCTAGGATTAATTATAAACCATGATTATTGATACAACTAATCATAGTTAGAAAGGGAGAAAATTTAGGGATCCTGAAATTCAAATCCATTCCTATCTATAAGAACATGACTCCCTGTAAAAGTAAATTTGTTTTTATGTTATGTAGAATATGTAAGTTCAGACTTCTTATGGGAATGGAATGGAACAGACCAGGAAAAATAATGATGGATAAGGCAAAAATTGATATGACTCACAGGTGGGCAGAAGAGCATGAAAATACTCTCTTGAGGTATGTATAACTACCGTGTCTTCCATCAGTGACAATTGTTTGTGTTCATCATTAAATATAATCATGTTGACAGGAGGGAAAGAAAAGAAGGATGTTTTTTTAGCAAGTCCTTTCATTAAAATTTGGAGAAATTGCATTTAATTTTAAATTATTAAATTGAAGTATTAACTGTTAAAATACAAACCCATGAACAACAACCCATCTGTGTATACATCAGTACTCACTTGTGCCTGCTTTATTGAAAAGCTGAGGACCAAGCTCACAGAAAAATCAAAATCAATTTGTCTTGGCTAATGGTTTGTGAAGGAAGCAAATGCTGGGGTTTGTCAACCCCTGGCCCTGTCAGTAACTTAGAAGATGAAATAACAGACTACCTTTTGAAATGTTACTTATAGTTTTAATGGCATAAGAAAAAGGAATTGGATTCCAGATGCTGTAAAATTCAGCTGCATTGATGAAATTCTGATCAGAGGAAGAAACTTGGCAACCAGAATTAAACAGGGATAAGTGAACTTTGCATAATCAAAGTTAAATATTAATTGTAGCCAAGCAACAAAAGGCAGATAATGCAAGCAAAGTATATTAACATAATTAAATAAAATATAATAGATTTTTCTTTCAAACTTGAATTCTTATATCAAGCAAATGGAATTCCAAAAGTGCCTAGCTAAACACAAATTTGGTATATATTAAGTACTACAATAATTCCTGACAAGAGTACTAATTTGTATCTGTATTAATTATGTATGGTCAAAATATCTCAGAGATAATAATGGACTAATTTACACAATGGCATGAGATGAGATAGTTTTTCTTTCTTAGATACATAGATACCTAGAAATATAGATAGATAGATAGATAGATAGATAGATAGATAGATAGATAGATAGATAGATAGATAGATAGATAGATAGATATAGAATAGCTAGATATGGCTATATAGATAGGTACACACACACACAAACATATATATGTATATATGAATAACCATATAAACAAACATGCACAAATAAATACATACTTGTACTATACAATGTATTTATATATTCTATATAGCATTAGGTTTATACACATACAGTTTCCTTTGAATTAGTATTAATTTCCTTTTAAAGATAAATTTATTTGAAACAGTTTGTTTGAGCATCAGTATTGGCATAGTGAAAAGCACAGAACTAAAAATCAGATTTGCTTTATTCTTGATATGCCTCCACTAAAGTCATATTTTGATGCCTTGTCCCAAAATAGAGATGACTTTATTTTGCTTAAGAATATACCAAGGGGAGAAGCAGAGACAAGATGACAGAGAGACGCCAGGAATTTGCCTGCCTTCTCCTGAGTTTCCCTCAAAAACAACATTAAATCAAGCCTCTAAACAGATTCTGAAACTACAGAACCTAGAAAAAGACAGAGAGACACAGTCTTCCAAATTGGGATAATTTAGAAGACTTCAGGAAAGGTCGGTCGGTCTTACTTGGGAAAGAGGGGAATAAAGTGCAGCTCAGCACAGCAAAGCTCTGAGTGGGTCTGGGCAAGTTGGCAGGAGTCTCTTTGCCACAGCAGAGCAACTGAGGCCCCTGGGTCCTGTCTCAGCAGCCTGGTGGCACAGAAGGGCAGTTGTGAGACCCAGCATTACCAACAGACAGGTAAAACTACCAGCTAGAGAACCACCCACAGGACAGGTACAGCTTGGTCAAGCCATCCCAGCACAGGGAGCAGGTCTAGGGCTATAAGGAATCCACAAGCTACAGAGGCCTCAGAGCAGAAACCCAGTGACCTGTCCTCTATCCCCCAGCAAAAGAAGCTTGAAACAGTGGCTCCTTTTGCCCCAGGATAGACCTCAACTTTAAAACTTAAAAAAAAAAAAAGACAAGCTACAATGTGAGTAAGGAACAGAAAAGGACCCTTACAATTAAAAGCTTTTGTATTCACAGAGAAGATCAAAACACAAATTCAAATGAGGACAATACTCTCAAGATGTCTCTGGGGGAAGATGAATTGGTCTCAAGACTAAAAAGTCTTGGAAGAGATCAAAAAGGATTTTAAAAATCAAATGAGAGAGGTAGAAAAAAATGGAAAAATAAACGAGAGAAATGAAAGTTACACAAGAGAATTATGAAAAAAAAGAATCAAAAACTTAGAAAAGGAAACTCAAAATTGCCTGAAGAAAATAATTCCTTAAAAATACAATTGTCGGGCAGCTAGATGGCACAGTGGATAGAGCACTGGCCCTGGATTCAGGAGGACCTGAGTTCAAATACAGCCTCAGAAACTTAACATTAGCTGTGTGATCCTAGGCAAGTCACATAACCCAAATTGCCTCACCCGAAAAGAAAAGAAAAAAAAATACAATTGTCCAAATGGAGAAAACATGGTCAAATGAAAAAGGAGGTACAAAAACTCAGTGAAGAAAACAATGATTAAAAATTAGAACTGGGCAGATGGAAGCTAATGACTCCATGAGACACTAGGAATCAGAATCAAAACAGAATCAAAAGAATTAAAAATAATTGAAGAAAATGTGAAATGCCTCATTGGAAAAAACAACTGACCTGGAAAATAGCTCCATTAGACATAATTTGAGAATTATTGGACTATCTGAAAGCCATGTTCAGAAAAAGAATCTAGATACCATATTCCAGGATATTATCAAGGAAAATAGCCCTGATATACTAAAATAGTCATTGAAAGAAAGATATACCAAAAGGAAAACTCCAAGGAATATTGTAGCCTAATTCAAGAATTATCAGGTAAAGGAGAAAATAGTACAAGCAGCCAGAATGAAACAATTTAAATATTATGGAGCCACAGTCAGGTTTGTACAGGACCTGGCAACTTCAACATTAAAGGATGAGAAGGCTTGGAATATGATATGCCAGAAGGTAAAGGAGCTTGGATTGCAACCAAGAATCTACTACCCAGGAAAACTGAGCATTGTCTTTCAGGGAAAAATATGGTCATTCAAAGAAATAAGGGACTTAAAAGGGGGGACTTTTCTTGATGAAAAGACCAGAACTGAACAAAAAATGTGATCTTCAAGTACAAGACTCAAGAGAATCATCCAAATGTAAACAGGGAAAAAATGTTATTCAATAAGGTTAAACTGTTTAAATTCCTGCAGGGGAAGATAATACTTATAACTCAAGAACTGTATCTCTATTTGGGCAGATAGAAGGAGTATACATAGAGGGTATAAATATAAATTTTCTTTGATGTGATGACATAAAGAAAATTAAGGGATAAAAAAAGGAGTATGTGGGGAGAAGAGGAAAGAGGAGATGGAATAGGGTTAATTATAAAATATGAAGAGGTGCAAAAAATCTATTACAATAGAGGGAAAGAAGGGAAGGGTGAGCATTGTTTCAACCTTACTCTCATCAGATTTGGTTCAAAGAGGGAATAACTTATATGCTCATTTGGATAAAGAAATATATTTTATTCTTTAGAGAAGCAAAATGATAAGGGGGAAGGGAGGCACTGTTAGAAGGGAGAGCAGAAGTGGGGGAAAATGGGTAAAGAAAAGGGAGGGGGACTGATAAGATGAAGGGCAGACTGGGGAAGTCAGGGTTCAGAAGGAAAATGCTGATAAGGAGAAATAATGTGAAAGAAGATAAAAAATACAAAGGGGGAAAATAGGATGTAGGGAAATAGTCAGCTAGTATTCATAACTGTGAATGTGAATGGGATGAACTCTCCAGTACAATAGAAGTGAATAGTAGAGTAGATTAAAAACCAGAATCCTATACAATGTTGTTTACAAGAAACACATCTGAAGCAGAGAGATACACACAGAGTAAAGGGAAAGGGTTGGAGCAGAATATATTATACTTCAGCTGAAGTAAAAAAAAAAAAAAAGCAAGGGTAGCAATCCTTATCTCAGACAAAGCAAAAGTAAAATTAGATTCAATTAAAAGAGATAAAGAATGAAACTATATCTTGCTAACAGGTACCATAAAAAATGAAGTAATACCAATACTAAATATATATGCACCAAGTGGTATAACATTCAAATTCTTAGAGCTGCAAGTGGAAATAGATAGCAAAACTATACTAGTCGGGGATCTGAACCTTCCCCTCTCAGAATGAGATATATCTAACCAGAAAATAAATAAGAAAGATGTTATAGCTGCAGCTAGGTGGCACATTGGATAGAGCACCAGCCTTGGAGTCAGGAGAACCTAAGTTCACATCCGGCCTCAGACACAACACTTACTAGCTGTGTGACCCTGGGCAAGTCACCTAACCCTAATTGCCTCAAAAAAAAAGAAAGAAGTTAAAGAGGTGAATAGAATTTTAGAAAAGTTAGATATGATAGAAATCTGGAGAAAGTCAAATGGGGATAGAAAGGAATATACTGTTTTCTCAGTGGTACATAGCATGTACACAAAGACTGATCATTTATTAGGGCACAAAACCCTCACATGTAGAAAGGCAGAAATAGTAAATACATCCTTTTCAGATCAAGATTCAATAAAAAATATATATGTGATAAAGAGTCATGGAAAGATAGATTGAAAATTAATTGGAAACTAAATAATCTCATCCTAAAGAATGAGTGGGTCAAACAACAAATCAAAGAAACAATCAAAAACTTCATCCAAGAAAATACCAATAATGAGACAACATACCAAAACTTATGAGGTATATCCAAAGCAGTGCTTAGGGGAAATTTTATATCTCTAAATGCTTACATTAATAAACTGGAGAAAGAGGAGTTCAATGAATTGGGCATGCAACTAAGAAAACTGGAAAAATAACAAATTAATAATCCCCAATTAAATACTAAATTAGAAATTCTGAAAATCAAAGGAGAAATTAATGAAATTGAAAGTAAGAGGGGGCAGCTAGGTGGAGCAGTGGATGGAGCACTGGCCCTGGATTCAGGAGGACCTGAGTTTAAATCTGGCCTCAGACACTTGACACTTACTGTGTGACCCTGGGCAAGTCACTTAACCCTCATTTGCCCCGCAAAAAAAAAAAAAAGAAAAGAAAAGAAAAGAAATTGAAAGTAAGAAAACTATAGTATTAATAAATTAAACCAAGAACTGGTTCTATGAAAAAACAATAAAATAGATAAAACTTTGGTTAGTTTGATTTAAAAAAAGAAAGAAGAAAACCAAATTACCACAATCAAAAACAAAAGTGGTGAATGCACCACCAAGGAATTGGAAATTAAAGCAATAATTAGGAATTATTTTGCTTAACTGTATGCCAATAAAGTGACAATCTAAATTGCCCAGATTAACTGAAGAGTAAACAAAATCCTTAAAGAGTTCCATTTTATAAAAAGAATTTGAACAAGCCATCAATGAAGCCCCTAAGAAAAGATCTACAGGGCCAGATGGATTTACGAGTTAATTCTACCAAACATTTAAAGAACAATACTGTATAAATTATTTGGAAAAATAAATGAAGAAGGAGTTATACCAAATTCTTTTTATGACACAAATATGGTTTTGATATGTAAACCAGTCAGAGCTAAAACAGCAAGACAATTATAGAACAATTTCCCTAATGAATATCGATGGAAAAATCGTAAATAAAATATTAGCAAGGAGATTACAGCAATTTATCACCAGGATAATACACTATGGCCAAGTGGAATTTATACCTGGAATGCAGGACTGGTTCAACATTAGGAAAACTATCAATATAATAAACCATTTCAATAACAAAACTAACTAAAATAATATGATTATCTCAATAGATGCAGAAAGGACTTTTGACAAAATACAGAATTCATTCTTATTAAAAACATGAGAGCATAGTAATAACCGCAGCTTTCCTTAAAATGATAAGCACTATCTACCTAAAACCATCAGCAAACATTTTGTGTAATGTGAATAAATTAGAGACATTCCCAATAAGATCAAAAGTGAAACAGGGCTGTCCATTATCACCTCTATTATTTAAGATTGTACTAGAAATGTTAGATTTAGCAATAAGAGAAGAAAAAGGAATTAAAGGAATTAAAATAGGCTAGGAGAAAACAAAACTATCACTTTTTGCAAATATGATTGTATACTTTGAGAATCCTAGAGAATCAATTAAAAAAACTACTTTAAACAATTAACAACTTTAGAAAAGTTTCATGTTATAAGATCAATCCACATAAATCATCAACATTTCTATATATGACCAACAAAGCTCAGCAGCAAGAGATAGAAAGATAAATTCCATTTAAAATAACTGCAGACAATATAAAATATTTGGTAGTCTACCTGCCAAGACAAACCCAGGAACTCTATGAATAGAATTATAAAACACTTTTCACACAAATAAAATCATATCTAAATAAGTGGAAAACTATCAATTGCTCATGGATAGGCCAAGCTAATATAATAAAAATGACAATTCTAACCTAAATTAATTTACTTATTCAGTGCCAATACAGACTATCTAAAAATATTTTATAGAGCTAGAAAAAAATAAGAAAATTCATCTGGACGAACAAAAGGTCAAGAATATCAAGGTAACTAATGAAAAAAAATTCACAAGAAGGTGGGCTAGCTGTACCATATCTGAAGCTATACTATAAAGCGGCAGTCATCAAAACTATTTGGTACTGGCTAACAAATAGAGTGGTAGATCAATGGAATAGGTTACACATAGGAGACACCGTATTAAATGACTTTAGTAATGTACTGTTTGGTAAACCTAAGGACTCCAGCTTCTGGGATAGGAACTCAGTATTTGACAAAATCTCCTGGAAAAACTGGAAAATAGTGTGGCAAAAACTAGGCACAGACCAACATCTTACAATGTATACCAAAATAAGGTCAAAATGGGTACATGATTTAGACACAAAGGGTGATATCATAGGTAAATTAGGAAAGAAAGGAATAGTTTACCTCTCATATCTATGGAGAGAAGAAGAATTTATGACCAAACAAGAAATAGAGAATATTATGAAATGCAAAATGGATGATTTTGATTACATTAAATTATAAAGTTTTTTTTAACAAACAGAAGCAATGCAGCCAAGATTAGAAGGGAGGCAGAAAGTTGGGAAACAACTTTTATAGCCTGTATTTCCTATAAAGGCCTTATTTCTAAAACATATAGAGAACTAAATAAAATTTATAAGAATGCAAGTCATTCTCCAATTGAGAAATGGTGAAACGACATGAACAGGCAGTTTTCTAATGAAGAAATCAAAGCTATATATTGCCATATTTTTTAAAAAATATCCTCTAAATCACTATTGATTAGAGAAATGCGAATTAAAACATCTCTCAGGTACCACCTCACACCTATCAGATTGGCTAATATGACAAAAATGAAAATAATAAATATTGGAGAAGCTGTGGAAAAATTGGAACACTAATGAATTGTTGTTAGAGCTGTGAACTGATCCAACCATTCTGGACAGCAATTTGGAACTATGGCCAAAGGGCTAGAAAGCTACATATACCCTTTTACCCAGCAATAACACTATTAGGTCTTTATCCTGAAAAGATCACAAAAAAGGGAAAAGGACCCACATGTACAAAAATATTTATAGCTTCTCTTTTTGTGGTGGCAAAGAATTGGATAGTGAGGGGATGCCCATCAATTGGGGAATGGCTGAACAAGTTGTGATATTATTATGTTGTAAGAAAGAATGAGCAGGCAGATTTCAGGAAAAAATAACTGGAAGGACTTACTTGAACTAATATGAGTGAAATCAGCAAGACCAGTATCACAGTATCAACAACACTGTGTGATGACCAACTGTGATAGACTTAACTCTTCTCAGCAATTCAATTTTGCAAGATAAATTCCAAAGGACTTATGATGAAAAATGTTCTCCACAGACAGAAAAAAGAACTGTGAAATCTGGATGCAGATTGAACCAGACTGTTTCTACTTTTTGTTTTTCATTTTTCTTTATGAGGTTTTCCCCTTTTGTTCTGATTCTTTCATAATATGACTATTGCAGAAATGTTTAATGTGATTGTACATATATAAACTCTATCAGATTGCTTGCTGTCTTCGGGAGGGGAGAGGGAAGAGAGGGAGAAACATTTGGAACTAGAAATTTTATAAAAATAAATGTAACTATATGTACCTAGAAAATAATAAAATACTTTTATGACTAAAATGAATGAATAAATGAATGAATGAATGAATGAATAAAGTAGAAAATGTATTTATGAATGATAGGTGAATAGATAGATAGATAGAAATGAATGGATGAATAGAAGAATTAAGTAATTTGGAAAGGAAAAAGAAAAGAATACACCAATAAAACACAATGACACATTGTTCCAAGCCAGAAGAGCTTCAAATACAAATCACTTGAAGTAAACTTTGTCAGATATTTGAAAACCAGTTGAGCTGTTAAAAGTGACTCATCAACAAATTGGTCACAGGCTGATTCATTTGGGGGTTGCAATAACTCTTCATGAGCTCCTCCTAATTTATAGGGTAGTTGTGCTAGTCAAGAGCATACAAACCAATTAAATTACAAATCATTGAGATAATTAATTATGTGGTTCATTAGCTATTAGTACCTGAACAATGCATGTACCTCTCTGGGCCTCTACTTCCTCAACTATCAAGCCCATCAAGTTATAGTACCATATTTATTCTTCTTGTTTTGCTAAACTCTGAGAAAGATTAACCTGCATGTCCATCCCCTCACCACCCACTCACCACCCAAGCTGCTGAACTCTGCCTTCCATTATCAGTCTACTGAAAATGATCTTTCCAAATTCACCCATGATCTTTTTTTTCTTTTTTTTTTTTTAAGTGAGGCAATTAGGGTTAAATGACTTGCCAAGAGTCACACAGCTAGTTAGTGTCTGAGCCCGGATTTCAACTCAGGTACTCCTGACTCCAGGGCTGGTGCTCTATCCACTGCACCACCTAGCTGCCCCCACCCATGACCTTTTAATTGACAAATTCTTGTTTGTTCCTAATCATCCTTGACTTGTCTGTAGCTTTTCATACTATTGACCTATGATTTCTTCTTTTCTTGGTATGCTGTATTCCACTGATGTGTTAACACTATACTCTGTTGGATTTCTTACACACTGTTTATTTATTTTTGGCTGTTTTATTTATGTTTTTTGTTGTGCCATTATAAGTATTTTCATAACTTAAGAACATCAGAATCACCACACTACATGATATCTCATCTTTCTTGTACTTTCTGCAGCATTTAACATTGTTGGCTATCTCCTCCTTCTTGAATTTTTTTTTCCATTTATGTGACATTATCCTCCCTTTGTACTCCTAATTGCTGGACTGTTTTTTCTTGGTCATTTTCTTTTTGTCACCTTCCTTCCTCTCTTCTCAAATGAGAATATTCCTTGACTGTTCTCAGTTCTCTTTTTCTTGCTGTAATATTTCTTCATGAGATGATCCAGTCACATGGACTCACTTAATACATGTATTGTAGCTGACTATTTACATTGATTTATGCATTTATCCTCCTTCTCCTTCTTAAGTTCCAGTGTTACATTCGTAACTTCCAAATGTCTTTCTCCACCAGAATGCCCAACTGGCACCTCACATTCAGCATATCCCTAACCAAATATTTACACCTTCTCTTCTTCTCAACTTCTTCATTTCTGTTGACATCAGCAACATTTTCTGAGCCATCCAAACTCAAGAGCTTAGAGTACCCTAATCCTTTCTTGCCCTCTAAATAGATTCAGTTGGCAAGCCTAGTTCTCCCTTGGAAAAATCATGTACATCTATCCTCCCTTTCTACTTCTAAGAAAATCAATCTAATTTAGGTCCCTGCTTATTCTCCCTTGGACTACTATAATAGCTTCCTAACTCTTCTGTCATTTTCCCATTTCTCCTTTCTCGAATGCATCCTTCACACTGCTGCCAAAAAAATATTAATAGTTTACGCCTCTTATCCTGTCCTTCTCATTCTTAAAAACTTTCCAAACACCTCTAAGCCTAAAATATAATCCCTTCATAGCTTTACCACATAAAAGTTTTCTCTTTCTCTGATGCTCAGGTAAGGCATCTCCCTCTTCATGGAGTCTTCCTTGTTCCCCATCTGAAAGTAGTCTCTCTCCCTCAGGTTTTTCCAAAGTTATTTGCCCAGACACTGCTTTTCCCCCTCCCCCCATTTCTTTGTATTTTGTCTTGTATGATACTTATTTGCATTATTTCTATATCTTCTCTCACCCCATTTAGGCTACTAGCTCCTTGTGGGCAAAGTTTTTATTGGTTTTCATGTTTATCTCCCCATCACAGGACTTGTTAAATAGACTAAATGATTGATAACACTGTTAAGTTTAAATATGCGAAATAAAAAGTCAGAACAGGTGAGCTGTGGTGTGTCTGTCAGTTACAAATTTGCTATTTTAAGTCCCCATCATCATTGGTTAGAATGCATGCAGAGTATTATATTAATTTATTATTAATTATATAAATGATATAAATATTTGGGCATAATATTTTGGGAAGAATATTAAGAACATAAAGAGCCTTGAGGGGAAAGTCACTGGTATGGTCAAAACCAAAAACAAAAACAAAAAAACAACTTGAGATTATGCTATATGAGAACCAGTTAAGGGAGCCAAGGGTGTCTCATGCAGAGATGGGGCATGGGGTCCTATACAATAGTAGTCTTTTGATATCTAAAGAGCTGTCACGTGTAAGAGAAATTTTTCCTACTTGTCAACAGAGAATAAAAGGAAAAAAAATTTAGGATAGATGGATGAAAGTTACAGAGATATAGGTAAGTTCAAGGCTCAACATAATAAAAAAAAAAAACACTCCTCCGAATAAGAATTATCTAAAAATAAAAGGGGCTAATTAAAAAAGTGATAAGCTTTTCCTTAGTAAAACCTTAAAATGATGGCCATATTACTACTTTGGAGTGATATCATAGAGAAGGTATTTGATTACATGTAGTGGAATAGATGGCCTCAGGTCTCTTTCCCTATAAAATTCTGCTATTCTATGATATTGAAGGTCAGTTTCCTCTTTCAGTAAGGAAAATAATCTCTTTGAAGAATGAAACTTTTTAAAAGATTGGAATAATATCACTTGTTAAATATGTCCCTCACCCCCAACCAGAAAGTCATCACTTGTAGCAAAAATGTTTAAAAAACAAAGGGGGTGGGACAGCTAGGTGGCACAGTGGATAGAGCACTGGCCCTGGAGTCAGGAGTACCTGAGTTCAAATCCGACTTCAGACACTTAACACTTACTAGCTGTGTGACCCTGGGCAAGTCACTTAACCCCAAATGCCTCACAAAAAAAACAAAAACAAAAACAAAAAAACAAAGGGGGAAAAAGCAGCTCAGCAAACTAGTCATGATACTAACCATGTCTAATGGTATATGCAAATAAGGTGCTTTATGACTAAGAGGGTAATACCTCATTTTCTAGGGAAGGCAAATTATATATACAACCCCAATAAAGTAAGGAATTTCATGCCTGAAGATCTGCCAGAAGATGGTAAATGCTAAAATTCACAAGATGAATGGTATGTTTAGTAAACTGAGTCAAAATGGACTTTTTGAATGTGCATGATGTTGTTTTGAAAATCTGGTTCCTTGCCTATGTTTATTGTTTTCTTCCTCTTTCAGACCTTGATGGTTCACAACTGGTGATGTGCATTTCTGGACACTGATAACATTTCTGGACATCTCATGCTTGGTACCAGCATATTTTTTAAATTAATTTAGATTGTTACTATGAGATAGTATTTTCCAGTTCCAAACCACCAATTTACAAATGCCCTGCTGTTGCCAGTAACTACAGTTGCAGCTAAACTAAGGTGATGAAAGCCATGACTAGCACCAGTGCCCACCAATGTAAAATATCCAGGGCCACATTGGTAAGTGTTGGTCTCTCTGCTACCACAAGGAAAAGTTTCTCTGACTGTTTTAACTTGTTGTTCCAAGGGTCAGTAGTTTTCTTGCCTCAGGCCTTCTGTACTATGTCCCCAAATGCTACATACTCACATCTAAATTCTGAGTCTGTTGACTTCTCCCTAAGTGCTCTCTTTTCAAATACAGAACCTATTTAGGTTCATCCCTATGTTATTCAAATAATTATAAAATTGTGGGACTGTCCACTGAGGGCCCAGACCTCAGAGTAAGCAAACAATATACTCTTCCTGCTGCTATTTCTGCTTCTCCCCTTCCTTCTCCTCTACTCAGAGACTTGCATTTCTCTTTCCTCCTCACTTGAAAGCCACCAGGGAAGAGAAAGCAGTATAGTTTATTGAAACCTTTTTGTATGAACATTCAGTTCTGAATCATTAGCCATTTAAAAGATTTTCATCATCAAGGTGGTTGGAAATGGAATATAGCTGCTCATGCTCTGACTCTAAGAAAGGTATCCTCCATTACATATTTCCAGAAGTGAGCTCATCAAGCCTCCATGTGGTATGGCAACATGTAGAACATAAAGTGCATACTCTCCCTGGGCCTTTATTGCCCAGGCTCCCATCACACATATATCTTACAGGGCTTATCATCACAGTCTTCACAATGTTTCTATTAATCAGTGGCTCCTTTACTATTGAACTCACTTCTTGCTTATTCCAAAATGGAGCAAAAAATGTGTCTGAGGTTTCATCACCAGACTCTCCTGCTACTATCATACATACTGACATACCCCCTCACATTCCCTCAGTTTCCATACCCTGAAGCTTTACTCTCAATTCATTTGCCACAAGTACCAGGAATTAGCTTCCAATTACTCCTTCTCCACTGATAACCAGCATTGAGAAAATGTTCTGATGCTCTGTAATAGATGTAGGGATAATCAGTTACTATCTTTTCTGTTCAAGTCAGGAATATGCAGTCTAATATTCTTATACTATTAATAATCTCCTTCCTCACCTATCCCAAATTCCTAGGTTAACCACATCATGTAGGGCATTTTGACTCTGTGTAGGTTTTGTAACTGACACAAACATAGGAAAACTTGGAATACAATGTATGAGTAGTGATTCATAATTAAGTCACTAACTATATTGTTCTATAAAAAACACCTTTATCTGACAAACATCTATTTATTCTCTAATCTACTTCTTACAATTTCCACTTCTTGGACCTACTTCTGGTTTTTTTGTTTGTTTGTTTGTTTTGTTTGTTTTTTTTAGTGAGGCAATTGGGGTTGTGACTGGCCCAGGGTCACACAGCTAGTAACTCTTAAGTGTCTGAGGCTGGATTTGAACTCAGGTACTCCTGACTCCAGGGCCAGTGCTCTATCCACTGTGCCACCTAGTTGCCCCTACTTCTGTTTTATCATGCTTGTACATAGTAATCCTATTGCCAATGATTTTTTTGAAGGACAAAGAGGGTTAAATGACTTGCCCAGGGTCAGACAGCTAATAAATGTCAAGTGTTTGAGGCTGGATTTGAACTCAGGTCCTCCTGAATCCAGGGCTGGTGCTTTATCCACTGCACCACCTAGTTGGCCCCCTATTGCCACTTCTACATGATATCACATCATGTACAGCTAGGTCCCAAATAATGTGAATAATTAAATCTCTGAAATGGCTGCTTTTAAATTCATACTATTTAAAATAATAATTATTATTATGTAAAATATGGTAATTGGTTTCACTTCAATGGACATATTCATTGCAAATTTGAATTATGTGCCCACTTCAAGGAGTTGATTATTGACACTACTCAGAACCAACTTGAATTTTAAGGTAGCTGGAATACTCACAAACTTTCCTCCCATTGCCCATGATTCTTTAGACTTCAACTCCACTTTACATTGTCCATGTAGACAAATCCAAAGAATATTTAACTTTGAGATACTTTTATATAGAAATTCCAATAACATTGACCTTCTACTTGACCGCTGCAAATGAAAATCTAAATGTACAATCTCCATGAGCACAAGATGTATATTTATAAGAAGCACACATTTTGTTTGACAGGCATTTTTTCATCAGGGCTGGACTGTCCAAGAGAAAAAAGGGCAACAACATTCCTCTAGATCATTCCCCTCTAAATAATGCATATAAACCTGTCTTTATTTTAGCTTAAAGTAATTGCAAATCCTATTTCTTAGTTTTTGTTCATTTAAATGCAACCAACTGGAGCAGTTTGGTAAATCTGATACTAATAAGGTGACACATTGCATACAAAATGGTCCATTTCCATTTGTACCATTATGTTGTTATCCAAACATAGCACAATAGATAGAAGAAGAAATCAATATATATTGATGATTGCAAATCCCCAATCTAGGTTACCCTTGGTTTTGTTCAAATATTTCTGCAGTCTGCTTTCTCACAAACCAGAGATCAATTAATGGATTTAACTTTTCTATTCAGAAGTTAATTTACCAGGTGTTAAGACTTTTAGAATTTTAGCTCTGAATATCAAAAGAAGGCATGAAGGTATAAGAAACTTTACTCCAATAATTTCTATATGTAAGTCATGACCAAAGGATCCTGGTCAGTTTGACAAGGTTACATAAGGAGACCCATGTTCTTCTTTTGAAGATCTCTCTGAAAGTTATGGTAACCCTTAATTTCATACTGATGTGACTGATTAACTCTCTGATGGTATATGACGGATGCTGAGAATTTGAATACTAACATTGAAACCAATGAGAGTGGGTCATTTGACTGAGCAAAAGCAATTGTATTTGTGCATAAACCTGAAACTGGGGGCTTAAGAAGCCTGAATGTTGATAACTACAAAATTTACTGAGAACTGATTCCCCACCCAGTCCCCTCTTTCCCAGACTAATGAATTGCCTGGGGCTAACCAATCTTTGTCGTTTCCAGACTCTTGATGGACTTATGGACCTTCCCCCAAGGAACGTATCCCCTCCAAATGTTTCCCTACCTTACTCCCAGGACTTTATGTTATTATGTGAGCTCATCTCCATTAAATAGTTTCTATTCAGAGTCAGTAGCTCCTGTATTTAATTTAGGAGTTCTATTATTTCTCTTGTTAAAGGTTAATTTCATTAAGTAGTTGTACATCACTCTGGAGCAATCTTTTGGTTTCTTTTTTGTCCTGTTATCACATAAAAACCCTGTCCTCAGTTCCCATCTTTGGGTATTCCTAGCTTCTGAGCTTTGTGATACCAAGAGCTATAGTTCCTCTGCCCTGATTATAGGCCTTATTTCTCCTATATTGATTGTTTCCTTAATTTCCAAGTTAACAAAGGTGATAAGCTCACAAAAAGAAGAGGAAGTGATCCAATTGAATTCCTAAACCAGGCCTCTTGGAGAGAAGAGGAACAATTGCATCATAAATGGGAGCTCCCTCCACCTAGTTTGAGCAGATTGAGATTATAAAGAATGTGAATCTTAGTACATAAATCCTAGGAAGTTAATTGAGGCACACAGATGTTACTGGATCTGAACTAAGGACAATGCCTCCAGAGCTCAGTATAATGTCTGATACATAGTAGGTGCAGAATAAAATTTTATCGATTCACTTCTAATAAGTCTCAGAATGGAAAAAGAGAATTTGAAACCAAGACTAACTTGTTCCAAGTCTAACACTCTATCACTAAGCCATGCTTTAAGCAGGTAGATAGCATAATGAATTGAGTGTCTGGTCTATAGTAAGGAAGACTGGTGTTAACATCTAGCCTCAGACACTTCCTAACTTTGACCCTTAACTTCTGTCTACTTCAATTTTGTCCACTATAAAATGGGGATAACAATAGCACCTAGAGTTGTGAAAATCAAATGAGACAACATTTTTAAGTGCTTAGTGCAGTGCCTTGCACATAGTAGGTACTATACAAATGCTTATTCCTTTTATTCCTTCTATGTTGCTGCCACTTACTTTCCTTAATTTTCTTTTGTTGATTTTTTTATTCAGAAAATGTAAAGCTTGTGTTGCTCTGAAGATCATTCCTGCAAGAGTGTTACTTTAATCCATTAAATTGAAAAGGCCATAGTTTCAAGGAAAGAGTCTTAAAAAGGAGAAAAATCCCAATTTCTTCAATAGTGGGCAACAGAAATTGTTTTACCAATAAAACAAAGTAGGGCCCTTGGTCCATTTAATCCCACAAGGTAGGCAAAAGGAGATCCTCATTTAGTCAGTAAATATTTTCTTTGATTACATATTATTTTATGTTAAAGGGCCCAAATTTATATGTTGTTGTGTTTGTTTGCTTTTCCATTTTTATTCTTTGTATCAAGAGGTTCTGTCTCTAAGAAGGTCATGAGAACCTTTGGAATTCAGGAAGGACTGAAATACTCTTTAATCTTTCAGTTTCAGGCCCAAGTGAACCTATTGATAAAGCACAAATTCCTCTAATCCATCCTGTCATTTCATTTCCATGAACTTTGACTTCATTTTTCCTATAGACCAAAAAAAAAATCTAACCTTGTATTGCTTTATTTTTAAATATTTTTGATTGTCTTTATTTTAATATTAACATTACTATGACTTACAGAGAATTTAGTCTGTGAGGTTCAAATTCTCTTGAATATTAGACCACTAATTACTTTACATTTCTTTTTTTTCTCAATGAAACCTAAAGCTTTTTGATTCCCTCAAGAGGTAGACAGACTCCCTACCTTTTGTTTTCCAGAATTTCATTTATTGAAAAAAAAAAAGGGGGAAATCTCTGGAGTTTGGTTCCTGGTATTTCTTAGAGACAAGTTAAGTTTAAGTAAAGCCCTTATCTCAAGGTCTTTTTCCCCCTAAAACAATGTTTATTTATAAAGGGGAATAATGAGCAATGTTTATTTATAAGTAATAGGAGACATTATGCAAATTGCCATCAAGGCAATAAACTTTTCGATTTCCTAAATAAAGGCCTCAGGAGGAGCTGGTGCCAAGAGAAGGAAGCTGGCCCTAGGCCTGCCTCAGAGCTGTCACCTCATGGGAGGAATAGGAAATGCTTCCCTTGATTTGTCTCTCAAAAGTCACTCAAAAGGACCACTCAACTATACATCATTTGTTAAATTATTTCTCCCATTCATCCCCAATTAAAGAAAACTATTTTCATTTAAAATATGATTTACTTTTCTTCACACTTTAGATTTATGAGATTTTTTTTAACAGTATGAAAATCCAGTTTCTTGTTCATCAGATTCCTCCCACCCTTTAATTGAGTAATTCATGATTCCACATTATTTTCAATCCCTCCTAAGAAAGGGAAGATGATATAAGAATATATGTTAGTGAATAATATGTCAGTGAAGTGATATAAGACTATATCTGAAGCTATTAAGTACACACTCTGGTACTGGAATGAATATGTGTGTGTGTGTAGGTATTAAAACATATATGTATACATATAATATATATAATATGCATTTGAATACATACATATACACAAACACATATATATACACATACACATACATTTTTTTCCATTCCAGTACCAGAGTGTGTACTTAACAGCTTAATTGCAAATCCAGTGAATGGGCTCTGATTTCCATTAATTAACATGAAGTGAGGATTGGAGTGATAATGGCCTTTATAATCAGTGTTTATAGCAAGACCAGTCTCCTGATCAACTCCTATCAGCAAGAGAGGAAGAATGACATGTGAAAGGACGTTCAGTCTTTAATAGAAGTAAAATCTCAAGTACAAATTACATGTCAGTTCATACAGTCACAATTATCTAGGTAATTCAGTCCAAATCCACTCATTATGCAGTTCAGTTCAATTTAACAAGCATTTACCAACCTCTTACTGATCTGTGAAGCATTAGAGATACAAAGCCAAGACTTAAACAGTCCCTTCCCTAAAAAAGTCTATAATCTACTTGAGGATACTACATATGCAAAGGAAAAATAAAAGTACATATAATACTATACAAATCAATTTCATGGAAAGAACTCTGACAACTGAGATGACCAGGAGAGGTCATTGTGTAAGCAACAGATCCTGAGTTGGGTTTAGAAGGAAGGCTGGTATTATAAGGTACCACAATGAAAAGGAGTACATTTAAAACAGGAGGATTGCCTATACAAAGACATAGCGGTCACCTGAATTATGTAGTTGTCTAATTATTCAAGGAAACACCTCCTGCTTCTCCAAGGGAGTAGAGTGGAGGTGTTTTGTCATGCCCATTCTTTGGGGTTATGTTTCTTTGTCATCTGTTGTTTTGTAATTCTTCTTCCCATTTACATTGTCATAATAATTGTGTATACTGGACTCTACTCACTTCATTCTGTATCCACTCATGTCATGTCATTTTTCTTTAAATTTATATTTGTCATTTCTTACAGCACAGTAGTATTCCATTATATTAATGTACCATGACTTGTTTAAACATTCCCCAATAGATGGACATTTATTTTGTTTACAATTATGTGCTATCACACAAAGTTCTGCTATAAAAGTTTTGATGAATAAGGAGATTTTCTTTTTATTAATGGCCTCCTTGGGTTATAAAACTAGTAATGGAATCTCTGAGTTAAAGTGGATGGGCAGTTTAGTCACTTACATAATTGCAAATTGTTTTCCAAAACGACTATACTGATTGACAGATCTACCAACAAGTATCTGAGGCAGGATTTGAATATGACTTCCTGACTCCCAGTCCAGACTTCTAACCACTCTGTCACATAGCTAAAATTCTGAGTCTTCCATAACATTACTTAGTCCAGAATCATACATAACCTAACTCAGGTAGAATAACATTAAAAGATCAAAGCAAAAAAACAGAAGCATAAACATGAACAACACATATAGAAGAAAAGACAGTTCAACATTTTATATACTGGAACCTATCATCTATTCTTGCTCTTCCTCATGGGAGCATATGTAAATGTCTTTCTTTTCCAAGTATTCAGTCTTGAGAGCAGAGATGAAAGATATCAGAATACTTTTTGGCATGTTATGTCAGAGACTAAGATATGGTATCAGCTACATCTTCTGACTTTACTATGACTAAACAAAGCTATTAGAAAGATTGTTATGCCCACAGAAGAGAATAAACCTAAATAAATAAATAATTAATTAATTACATAATTACATAAATAAATAAATAAATAAATAATTAAGTGAATGAATGAATGAATGAATGAATGAATGAATGAATGAATAAATAACAAAACTCTACCCAGAGGACACTATCCTACTAAGAATACACATTGTAGACAATCCTCCTTGAATGAAATCCTAGAGCCAAAGAAACATATGGAGATATACTCTCTCACACACTAGGATCATAAGGAAAGGCATTTCCAGATTCTTTTGGGGTCAAGAAGTTCCTTATTCTTTGATAATCTCAAACCTTCAAAGCACAGAACTGTATTACAAAAATATATCTTTCCAAAACCAAGGCAAAGAGTTCCTGTTCATTTGTATCAAAGCAAAAAAGTTGCCATGACCAGCAATAGCATTTTATTAGCATCTTTAAGAAAGATAGGAAAGATAGAATGCCTGCTCCAAGGAAGGTTATAATCTACTTGGGAAGGCAATAATAAGAGCTCACATTTTTACAGCACTTTAAGGCTCACAAAGCCATTTTCTCACACTGACTTTGAGGGGTAGGTGATATGGATGGTGTCCCTCTTTCACAGATAGAAAAACCAAAGCTCAGTGTTTCGTGAATTCTCCAGAGCCACATGACCTGTAACTTGTATATTCAGTTCAAATAGGTCAATCTGATTCCAAGTATAGGGCTCTTTTCTCCTCAACAGGAAACAACAAAAGAAAAATCTAAATTCTAAATCATTCTAGGGAAAAACTATAAGAGTTCAAAGGGTAAGAAATTAACGAGGATTGACATTTTCAGTTATGACTTTAGGGGCAACTTGTGATTTGAGGTATGCCTTACAGTATGGGTAACACAGTTAAGTGCTTGGTAGAGGGAAAGCCATTATATGTAAGGATAGTGGTAGAAAACAAAGTTGGCAAAGTAAGGTGAAGCTAAAGCGAATGCCAGGCAGAGGTGTAGTGATTAGATGCAATAGTTATAGGGAACACTGAAAGTTTTTGAGGAGAGTAACATAAAGAAAGTAATAATTCTTTGGAGAGATAGTAAGACAGACTTATTCACTCTGAGTCCAGCAGACTAGATGATAAGGTGAAAATGACTTTCAAATATTGTTGTAGTTCCAGTCCATGTAGACATGTAAAAAACACAAAACTTCACTTTTCTCAGCCTTGCTCTCTTTACCTTTATGTAAATTGGGCATAATAATGTGTGTTTTAACAACTTCAAAGGGTTATTGGAAGGAAAGCACTTTGTAAACCTTAAAGAACTATATGAAATTGAGTTATAATTATTATTTATAGCTTACTATGCAAAAAGGCATCTAGGTGGCACAGTGGATAGAGTATTGGGTCTGGACTCAGGAAGACTCACCTTCCTCAGTTCATATCTGGCCTCAGATACTTACTAGCTGTGTGTCCCTGGGCAAGTCACTTAAACCTGTTTACCTCAGTATCCTCAACTATAAATGCTGGAGAAGGAAATGACGAAGCACTCCAATGTCTTTGCCAAGAAAACCCCAAATGGAGTCACAGAGTCAAACATAACAAAAATGACTGAATAAGAACATGAAAAGAGAATTGACACTGAAGATACTTTTGGTCTTTGGTTCCTCACTTTGGACATGTCTCCAAATAATAATCATCATTTTACCCATGTCACAGCAGGTATATTCTGCATTTAGGAATCTGGATAGTGAGACAAGTGGATTTAAGTTCTTATGAACTTTTTTTTTTAATTTATGAGGGGCTTAAATAGGCTACTCAGATATTACACAGAGACACATAAAAGAGGATTTAATGACTTGAATGACCCTTACTTCCTCCCTCCATCCCTTCCTTCCTTCCTTCCTTTGACTCCTATAAGTATTCAATTATTATATTATAAATAGTGGACGTACTACATATAAATGGATTGAGTTTAAGGCCCAGTTAGGTGGCACAGTGAATGGAGTGATAGGCCTGAAGTCAGGAAGACTCATCTTTCTGAGTCCAAATCTGGCTTCAGACACTTACAAACTGTGTGACCCTGGGCAAATCATTAAACCCTGTTTCCTTTAGTTTTTCATCATAAAATGAGCTGGAGAAGTAAATGGAAATCTATTCCAGTACCTTTGTCAAGAAAACACCAAATGGGATCACAAAGAAGCAGGTTCAACTGAAAAATGACTGAAAAAAATGTAGTTCAAGGGAGTTATTTTCAAAGGATGAAGAAGTTACAAGTCTCTTCTGCTCATAAGATGAAAATTACCAAAAAAATGTTCTCTAAATAAATAACTATTTGGCTCGCTTTAATACCATACTACATCACTTAAAAGTTATAAAAATAGTCTAAGACATAACCTATAAAGTCAATTCTAGATTACTAAAGGATATGGAATAGTTACCCTATGCCCCAAGATTATTGTAAAGGTTGCTGGAATAAAGGTTGCTGCCATTGTTTCTCCAAGATTGTGATAAATTTCTATGTCCTGTCAAATCTCTAATCGGGGAAAGGCAGGAAGGCAGCCTTGAATTATCATCATTACTATTCTGTAACAATTGTGCATCTTTTTCAGAGTATCATTCAAGTAAAGTTGTTCTTACTTCTGAAATCACTGACCATCAAAGTCTTGTTTTCTACCTGGCATTGAAGTTTTGAGGAGTACTATGTTAGAAGAGCTCATGGGGCATAGTTCATGGACAGCCTCTGAATTTATGATTCATCTCTTTTTTTCTTAATAGCATTTTATTTTGGGGGCAGCTGTGAATAAAGTACCGGCCCTGGATTCAGGAGGACCTGAGTTCAAATCTGGCCCCAGACACTTAACACTTACTAGCTGTGTGACCCTGGGCAAGTCACTTAACCCCAATTGCCTCACCAAAAAAAAAAAGAAAATAAATAGCATTTTATTTTTTTCCAATTACATGTAAATATAGTTTACGAAATTAATTTTTTTGAGATTTTTAATTCCAAATTTTTCTCCCTCCCTCCTTTCCCCCAACCTCAAGACAGAAAGGAATTAGATGTAGTTTCTATATGTATAATCATATTAAACCTGTTGCGAAAGAAGAATCAGGACAAAAGAAGAAAACCGCAAGAAAGAAAAATAAACAAATGAAGACAACAAATAAAGTCAAAGTAGTACATTTCAATCTCCATTCGGACTCCATAGTTTTCTTTCTGGATGTGGAGAGCATTTTCCATCATGAATCTTTTGGAATTGTCTTGGATCATTGCATTGTTGAGAAGACCTGTGACATCTTTTGAGCAGCTTGGTCTTGAAACACATTTAACAGTCCTCAGTAGTATAAGGGCTAAAATACTAGCTATACTATCTAAAATATCTAATGAGTGGTTGCCAATAAATTATAAGCTTTAGAAAGAGTTAGACTTTTAAGCATTTATTAAGGAGAACAAGAATTTGGTAAAGAGAGAGAGAAAGGCCTAGATTCATCTATCTATTAAAGGGAGAGTGCATTTCTAGCTCCTTTCTCCACCAGAGTCCTCAGGAAAGAGAGCAAGTCAAATCGCCAGCCTCCCCCTTCTTCCTCCCACCAGCCAACATCACCTCCTGACGCCAAATAAAAGCTGCATGGTCCTGCTCTCAGAGGCCCTCCCCTCATGTTGGAGCTTTCCTACAGTAATTCTCCAGAAGGTGGCATCATTCCAATCATTACAGTAGTATGAAAGATGGTAGATTGTACTCTGTAGAGAGGCCTACTACATTGACCAGTTTATCATAATTAGCAAAATGATAACATAATTAGGAAAAATTCTTGGACAGGTAAATTTTCAAACTCAGTAGCCTGACCCATATAGGTTAGAAAATCACTATAGATGATAACAGTTATCATGATAATGACCATGTAAAAAGCTACTAAAAACTTACAGTAAGACATATCACAATGTTTACAAGAAGAAGTAGGGGAATGATAGTTATTTAGTTTCTAATAAATTACCTAAGAGATTGAGAACAATTATGATTTACTTCAAAGAAAACTACTGTTATGAAAATATTAAAGGTTATAATAACCTTTATGTGCTTAGCATAGTATCTGGCACATATGAACTAGAGGAAATATCATAATAGAAAGGATAGCTAAATTTAAATAACAGTCCCAATATTTATAAACTGTATGACTATGAGGAAGTTTCTTTGCCTCTCTGAATTTTGTTGGTCAAAACAGATATAATCATACTTGAATGCAATATCTCGGAATTACTTTCAGGAAGGTGATAGAAATCAGTCTAAACTTTAGTGCAGCTATGATGTCATCAATATGGAAAATCTCCTTTATCAATACAGATTACAACTCATTCCTTTTTATCTCTTATGCTTCTTATCCACATTCTTCCATAGATTGTAGAAGAGGACAAAGAATGATTTGTAAACCTAAAAGTGTCTTAGAAATGAAAGTTTAGTCATCATTTGCCTCCAAATAGTTCCATTTTCAACTTGCCTTATGCCTTTTTCCATTTTACCTGTTATTGGCACCAGATTTCTGGAAAATGTTGATTGATTAAAGCCTGTGTTCTTTTAAAATTTTATCTATCTATTTATTTTTGGAGAGGCAATTGGGGTTAAGTAACTTGCTCAGGGTCACACAGCTAGTAAACGTCAAGTGTCTGAGGCCATATTTGAACTCAGGTCCTCCTGACTCCAGGGCTGGTGCTCTATCCACTGTTCCACCTAACTGCCCCTTAAAGCCTGTGTCTTAATTTACACTGATTTATGTCAAGATCAAGATTAAGTAAAGAATCTTTGGAATCTGATTATCTGTACAAGTGTAATTTGGGATTCAAAATACATACAGGTATAAATACATAGGCATGCATACACAGAAAAATAATTATTAATGGTAAAAGGCAAAATGTTTTATATTCTAAGTGAAAGGAGTAAGTGCCAAAGAGAACTCAGATGAAAAAAGAGTTCCTTACTAAAGTAGGAGGTGTTAAAGACAAGTTTTGTGGAGAGGAGATTTAGGCTGGACTTTGATGATAGTTGGGTCGGTTGTCAGTCAGTCAGTCAACAAGCATTTATTAAGTGCCTGCCCTTGCTAGAAACTGTGCAAAGTACTGGGCATACAAAGAGGCCTTGCTCTCAAAAAGTTCACAATCTAATGGAGCAGACAATATGAAAACAACTATGCACTGATATCTTGTATACATGGTAAATTGGAGAAAGACTGTAGAGGAAATACATTAATGAAAAGGGACAGGAAAAGATATTCTCTATATGAAAAATGGCATATAGACCATAAAGCTGAAGAGTATGAGTAGATTGGCAACAGAAGTCCCCAGATTTCCAGGCATAAACTTGGTTTCTAATCCCATATGCATCTGCTCCCTTTGGTTTGTTATATCTAAGGAGCAATGAATTATGATGACTTTTATGGAATATTTAAGATTTATGGAAAGTTTAAAAAAATCCCATTTTTGTGCAGCCTGTGATTTCATAATACATGACCTGCTCATCTATATTTCTTACTAAGATATATATCATTATTATAGGTATTATTGGGAAAAATTACAAAAAAGATTCATTATGCCCTGGAGGCTTAAGTTAAATAAATATATTACTAAACCATGTATGGATCACAATCAGGGGATGACATAATGTGGTCTCTTCTTGATATCATGATTTAGTTTCCCCTCCCTACACACACTTTTCATCTTCTAATGGTAATTTAAATCAAAGTCACCTGTCAAGTAATCATTTATCCCATAACCAGGTATGCATTAATGTGGTATCCTCCAGAATGGTTTACTGTAACCAGATGCATTTTGAAAGAATTCTCAAGGTTTTCACTAACCAGTCCCCTGACTTGAAAAATCATGATGGGCTTCCAATTGGTCCCATTTATGTGAGATGTGGGAAATTGGAATTAGATTGCATAATCAGTGGAGGCAGCATGGAGGCAGAGCTCAGGGCTAGAACACAGGAGAACTCAATTAGAGTCCTTGATGAGCCATTATGTAGCTCTGTGAACTTTAGCAATTCACATAACCTCTCTGTGCCTCAATTTCTTCATCTGTAAATGAGTTAAGACAAACTTGAGCTCTCTGTTAATTTCAGCATATGAGTTCACATTTCCAAAATAGTTAAAAGTGACAACTAGACTTGTTTCTTAATAATGTTAAAACAAGTGTCTCATGACTGTACACCTCTTCAAAAAAGGTCCTCTTGGGTAATCTTTATGCTAATGCAGTTCACATTCAAACAAGTCTGTTTGAAGAATCCTAACACAGTCTTTTTCAAGCTGGTATGATAGACAATGCCCTTTCCCTGAATTGAAAGCAATTCAAAATTCTTATATTTAATATATTCAATGAATTAAGAATAAATGATGAATTCAAATAATCCTTTCCATCTATAACTTAGGGGGAAAAAGATACAGATGGTGGGAAACCCATGTAGAAAGACCAATATTTCTAGTTTTATTAATATATCACAGTAATGACATGGAAGGTCTGCTTTCATGCCTTCGGGGAAACATGTAAAAGGATGTGTCCTGATTTTTCAGGTGCCAGGATGAAGAAGAATCGAGAAATACTTATGCGTAGGATCCTTGGAATAGCTGTAGACTCTGTTAGGAGGGCACAGTGGATACATTGCATATCCATGACCAAATATTCCCAAGCCAGTATGTGTTAGAAGTAAGAGTTGAAGCTTGGCTTTCCAGAATTTGTCATCAGGAAATTAGCCAGAAAAAACAAACTACCTGTTATCCCATATACCTATCCCTCCTTCATCTTACTGTTGGACTTTCCCTTTAGAGACTCTTTGAGGTCAAGGAATAAGGGAATTTGAGAACAGAACAATGTGGAGACATTTTACAAACAACAAGGACACATCAAATTTTCATTTCATCTCTGTCTAAACAAAATACTTAAAAAAAAAATGTTTCTGCCTTAGATGAGCTTTTCCTCTTTCATGTTATTACATTTGCCTAATGAAATGAAACAAAGGCGAGACAGACATGTGACCAACATTGTCTTCCTCAATGTTACTCCCTCTCACCGTCCTCTACTGAGAAAGTCACTTATTGTGTCAGTTTTGAGGATAATGAGAAGATATGGAATTAGGTAGGCCTAGAGAACTAGAAGTGGAATAGCTGGAGAGGGACCAAGCTAGAGATAATAGCCAGGCATCATTTTAAAAAACAAAGGTGATTGTGCCTGTGCTAAAACTAGAAAGTAAAATCTAGGCCAGAATTTAGGTTATTAGCCCAGACTAAAGCAAAGTTTCTTAAACGGTGAGTAGGGACCCCATATGGGATCACACAACTGAATGGGGTGTGGGGGTGTCATGAAAAATTTGGCAGCTGTAAAAGGTTATGTTTATCTATTTTAGATACCCATATACCCAGGGTCACACAAAAATTTCTGGGGTGAAAAGGGGTCACAATTGGAAAAAGTTTAAGAAGCCCTGGGCTAGAGGATGTGGCCAATATTCAAAGGCTGAATAAGCAAGTCAGTATCGATATTCAGAAGACTAGGACAGAAGACAAAGTACAGAATGGCCAAGCTATCCAATCTGGGTGAATTTGTGTATCAATCTAAGCTAGGTAGTAGGTCAAAGACGAGACCACAGACTGAGAGTACATACAGAAGTAAGGAATCAATTTCCAAGGAAGGCAAAAGAAAATACATATAGAGGAGAATTAGGAATTAGAGGAGTTATGTCAGAGTTTAGGATTGATAAAAATCAGGTGGTTTCAAGAAATATAGCCAGTATATTGTACTAATCCTTTCAATCCCACTGGAGTGCAGAGCTGGGATAGTGACATTTGAAGACTCAAGACTCAGAATATTTGTGATGATAGCACGATGGAAACCTCTGATTTGAAGAAGAAAAGACCAGAAGTAGATAGGCAAAATTCCAGAGCCACACTGATTGGAAAATGGCTAAATGAATTTTAATACATTAATGTAATGTAATGAGTGCATTGTAAAAATGAAGAATTCAGAGAACTTAAAGTCTTATATGAGCTGATGAAAATAAAAATGAGCCTGATGACCAGGATACACACACACACACAAACACACACACACATACATATATGTGTGTATCTACACATGTATGTATGTGTATATATGTATATGTGTGTATATATGTACATATATGCATATATAAAAATTTTTTTCAATGACTAAAAAAGGATAAGGATAATGACTAGGCCTGTGATTTTACTGATATAAGGTACTCCCAGATGACAAAAACAAAAATAAAAACTAGAAGTACATGTCAGTGGTGTCTCTGTAAATTGTAGTGTGAGAGCAATGTCTAAGATCTTGAAAGATTGACGAACTCATCCAGGGTCACACAGACATTAATTTTCAGAATTTGAATTTGAACCTGGTTCTTCCTGACTTGTAGGACAACTTCCTAATGCTGTGCATGCTAATGTAAAAGGAATAAAAAAATCCTGAATGCTATATTAATTATAATAAGTGAGTTTACACTTAAAGAAATTAGAAAATGGACTTTCTTACCTTCTTTATTCAGGTGAAAGTCTATGAACATTGAAGATCTCATTCTGTTTGTCTCTCTCATTATTCTTTGACAAGGGATGGCTTACTACATAACAGAAGAGAAAAGGATACAGCCAGTAATGAAGGTTATTTAAAATAAAAGTTGCTAATACTTTTTTTAAAAAATTAAGTTAAATATATTCATAAACTTAGGCCACTGACTTGAAGTATAGGTGCTAAACTGAGGGACAAGATGCAAATATTAGGATCTAGATCATAAATAGATTTAGTAGTGGGGACAGCTAGGTGGCACAGTAGATAAAGCACTGGCCAAGGATTCAGGAGGACCTGAGTTCAAATCCAGCCTCAGACACTTGACACTAGCTTTGTGACCCTGGGCAAGTCACTTAACCCTCATTGCCCCACCAAAAAAAAAATAGGCTTAGTACCAAAATCAAAACCAGAATCCAATGGGGAGAATGAAGAAATGGTGTCCAATATCAGGGTTCAAGGCTGTTATAATAAAATGAAGGTATATTTTCCACAGAATACCCTCTATTTCCTGCACTCAGCAAATGCATCTCTTGGATACATTTGTTATTGAGAGCTTTGATTCTTTGGAAAGATTTGTGCACCAAGAATTGGGAAAAAATTTAGCATCATGGGAAGAATGTTGGTATGTTGTGTTTTTTTTAATAGACAATTTCTTGCTTTGTTTTTGTTTTCATTTTTTTCCTTGAAGTATTTTGTGTGCCTAAAAGCACCACACAATTACCTAAATGGAATAAAATTTACTCTTAGTTGATTCTGAAACTAGTTTACTGTTTACCTTTATTATCTTTCCTAAATATAAAGACTGATGGAATAATGAATTTATAGAAATGTACAGAATGTATCTCATTACACACATTTAATCCAACTCTTCTGTCAGGAGAGGAATATCGTTCATCATTAGGCCTCCGGAATCATCATTGGTCATCACATTAATTAAAGTTCTTATGTAAAAGTTGTTTATTTTTACGATGTGGGTGTTTTGTATAAATTATTCTCCTGATTCTGTTTACTTCACTCTTCATCAGTTTATACAAGTCTTAGATGTTTCTCTGAATTCCTTTTTTCATTTCTTAGACAAAATAATATATTACATTCATATACCAAAATTTATTTGGTGATTCTCCAAATACTGAGCACCGTATTAATTCCCAGTTCTTTGCTACCATACAAAGAACTACTATAAATATTTTGAACATATCTGTCCTTTTCCTCTTTCTTTAATTCGTGTGGTATATAGGCTTAGTAGTGGTATTTCTGTGTCAGATGGTATGCACAATTACTAACTCTGGGACATAATTACAAATTGCTGTACAGAATATCTGCACAAAACCATAGCTCCACAAACAATTCAGTAATGGTCCTATTTTTTATAGCTTGTTCAACATTTGTCATTTTTCCTTTTTCTCTACTTTGCTCATTTGAAGGCAATGAGGCAGGACTTCAAAGTTGCTTGAATTCTCACTTCTTTAATTGTAATATGGAACATATTTTTAGGAGTTGAAAGCTTGGATTTCTTCTCTTGAGAGCTTATCCTATCTCTTCTGAACACTTAATAATGGTGTAGTGGCTCTTATTCTCATAAATTTGCATCACTTCTTTAAATATCATGAAAATGAAACTTTTAAGAAAATTGCAATTTTTCCCTCTAATTAACTGTTTACATTTAATCTGAGCTGCAATGGTGTTTGTGACATAAAAAACAGAAATTGTGTGTCATTAAAATTATAAATTTCATGTGCTATGACCCTTTCTATCCCTTGTTGGTTCATGAACTTTTCCTCTATCCACAGTTCAAAAATTATTTTATTCCTTGTGCCCCTAATTTGTTTAGGATGTGATCATGCATATGTAAGTCATACATGCATTTTGAACTTATTTTGTTATATAGTACAAGGTGTTAGTCTAAACCTAATTTCTGTCAGACTGCTTTTTAACTTTCCTTGGATTTTGGGGTGTGTGTCAAATCACAGGGCCTTACTCTAGCATCTGAAGTCTTTATGTTTATTACATATTAGCTTATTGCATGAGCTTTCATTTGCTATTTAATCTGTTCCACTCACCAACCTTTCTATTTCTCATACCAAATAATTTTGACAATTTGAAATCTGGCATTGCTAACGTACCTTCTTTTCCACATTAAAAAATATTTCCCTTGTCATTTTTAATGTTTGATTTCTCTGGATAAATTTAGTTAGGTCTATAAAGTAATATTTTGATAGATTGGTATGGCACTGAATTTGTAAAATAATTTGTAAATCAACTTTGTATTTTCTTTTTGTTTTGGCCACATCTTTATTGTTTTATGAGGCAATGCTGCTCATAATATTTCCCATCCTCTTCCATAGTATTTTTTTTGTGAGGCAATTGGGGTTAAGTGACTTGCCTAGGGTAACACAGCTAGTAATTGTTATGTGTCTGAGGCCGGATTTGAACTTAGGTACTCCTGACTCCACGGCCGGTGCTCTATCCACTGCACCACCTAGCTGCCCCCTCTTCCATAGTATTTAAAACATGATGACAGTAAATTTTAAGTTGATATTTAGAATATGTGTAAGAAAGGAAAAAATAATAGTTACCATGCTTAACTAACAGAATTGTTTGAATTATTTCACATTAATTAAAACAAAATAATAATTGAAAATTGTGGAAAATATGAAGCATTATACAAATATTATCATATTTACTTGTAACTTCATGAAATTTAATTCAACGACCACTTATTAAGCATCAACTATGTGCCAGGTATTAAGACTGAGAAAATGTGAAAGGGGTAAAGAGCTGTGATTTTACTGGTGCAGTAAATTTCATGTCAGGTGTGTGCCAGATTTAACTTTGACCTGCTCTAAGTGCCAACTCTTATATTTTTAGTGTGAACATTTTTCACCTTGGAAATCGACAAACATTACAAATTAGGGCTTGATTTGTTTTTTTGTTGATTGTCTAAGATGGAAGAAAGTAATAGAGATGTTAATGATATATATTAAACTTGAAAGTGTATGATATGTATATGTTTTCCCTTATAGTCAGTTGTTAGACATTTGACAGCACAAACCTGCTTGTGATGGGAAAATGGTCTTTGCCAACGTTGATTTACATTGTTTTATGTTATAGCATTGGAAAATGGTCTGGGGCACTAAGGTACTGATTGTATTAAACCGTCATGCAACTTACATATGTCAGGCAATGGACTTAAACCCAGGACTTCCTGACTCTGATGCCTACCCTCCCTCCTGAAGGGGATACAAGGACAAAGATAAAAATATTTCTTGCCCTAAAGGAGTTTGCATTGTTCTTTAAGGTAAAGTATTTACATAGACTTTTAAAAATTATATATTAAGTACAAATCTAATTTTCAGGGAAAGTGCTTAAAATAATTGTGGGAACCAGGAAAGCCCTCATTCTAAAGATCCTACTTTTGTTGAACTTGGAAAGAGATAAGAATTCCAAAAGGTAGAGTTGATGAGGAAAAGCTTTCCAGAGATGGTGGATGGCTTATTAAAGGCAGAGATGTGAGAGGTGGTACAACAAGTACAAGGAATAAGAAAATTATTTTGCCTGGAAAATGAAGTGCACTGGACAGAGTAAAGTGAAATCAGACTGGAAAAATGAGTTAAATGCAAGTTGCAATGGGCTTTAAATAACATACAGGAGTTTTTATATTTATTTTTAGAGGAAATAGGGTACAATTAATTCTTTCTGAGCAGGGGTGGAATGAATTCCAACTTAATCTTTAAGGATGTCAATTTTGCAGCTGTATGAATGATAAATTGGAGAGATGATGGTAATAATTTTAATACCATTTGGTCATCAGAAGTTAAAAGGCTAGTAGGTATTTAGTGAATACCAATTATGCACTTGGTCTAATTGTTCTGTGGGGTGGGAAATCTATAAAATCCTCCCCTCCTAATGAAGACCCTTCCATGGGGTCAATATATCTTTTTAAACATACCTTACACATTTCTTCCACCATGAACACTTTACTACATTTAGACTATTCTCACTGTTCCTAAAATAGATCATATTTAATGCTTTCCTCACATATTTACTAACTTGTGCCTCTCCAATCATTTCTTTCACACTCCCAACCTGCCCTGATATGCCCTTCTCTGTTCCCTCCATTTATCCTAATCCTGACTATATATTAAGGTCCAACTTAAGTACCCCCACAAACTCAATTACTTGGATAGAGCCTTTCCATTACAGTGATCTCTTCGTACTTTGAAACTCAGCCACACTTATTATTTCTATTATATAATAAAAGTGAAACATTAACCATATACCATTACTTACTTTAGAAAAATGGTTGTGTGGTACAAGAAAGTTCCAAAGGACTCATGATGGAAAAGGCTCTCCAAATCCAGAAAAAAAAAAAAAAAGAAAGAAAAGAATTGTGGAATATGTATGCGGATTGAACCATAATATTTCTTTTGGTTTTGGTGCTGTTGTTTTTCTTTTATGAGGTTTTTCCTTGGGGGCAGCTAGGTGGCGCAGTGGATAAAGCACTAGCCCTGGATTCAGGAGGTCCTGAGTTCAAATCCGACCTCAGACCCTTGATACTTTCTAGCTATGTGACCTTAGGCAAGTCACTTAACCCTCATTGGCCTACCAAAAAAAAAATGAATTCAGGTTTTTCCTTTTTGCTCTGATTCTTCTCTTATAACCTGACAAATGTAGAAATATATTTAACGGTATTGCACGTATAAAACCTAAATCAGATTATCTACTGTCTAGGGGAGGGAAGGGAGAGAGGGAGAAAAATTTGAAATTAGAAATCTTATAAAAACAAATGTTGAAAACATGTAACTGGAAAATAATAAAATACTTTTATAATAATAAAAAAAAAGAAAAATGGTTGTGTCTGATACTTATCATTCCCCATCCCAGGATCTAGTTCAGTGTGATAGTGCTGATAATGACAATGACGATGATGATGATACCCTCTATAATAATAACTCCCATACATATTTCAGGTTCCCTTTATGTGTTATTTTCCATCATTAGCTTGTCAGCTCTTGAAGGCAGGTATTGTCCTTTTTTTTTTCTAATTTTCATCCTTATCACTTAGTACCATGCTTGGCACATAGTAGGTGTGTAATAATTTTTTAAAAATTTTATTGTATTATTATATTGTGCTGGAATTGTGCTAAAATGTTTTCTGATAATGCACAAAAGATAGGCTTATGTCCATTCCTTTTATTCAATTATATTTTAAAAAATCCAGTAATCTTATCTATCTGTGAAAAAATCAGGTGAACATTAAACATAAAAGGACAATTGGAGAATAACAACTTCTTTCTGGACAATTTCTATTTGAACTCCATCAATAAAAAGTTGAGAATAAAAAAATATATAATAATAACTATGGCTGACATTTATATAGTGCTTTGCATTTTACAAAGCCCTTTTTGTACATTATCTCAATAGATATTCAGAGGAATTCTGGCAAAATAGATGTCATTATCCCCATTTTGTAGATAAGGAAACGTGTTTAGAGAGATGAAAAGTCTGTATCCATGTTCATACAACTAACAATGTTTGGAGGCATAATTCAAGTCCAGGTCTTTCCTGACTTGAAAATCTGAATTCTTTCCACCATTCTGTGAGGGCCAAAATTTGATATACAGAGCATTATTTGGGTGACTTGCCTTAATATTGGGGTCCCAGAAATATGAGGGACCTTTTAGGTTCTCCTTCTACTTTGAATTGCCCTTTTTAGATATTTCTCCCAGGCCAATAAGAAAGGAGCCTCTAAGCTTTAGTTCACAAAAGGATTAGATTTTATTGCTTGGGAATTAATTAAACAATAAAGGTGAAACTCATAAAAATCAAAGATAAGCAAACAGGAAAATAGAAATACAGATAAATGCTCTTTACTCTAAACTTAACCTATGCAACCCCAGATCATTTCCAATTAAGCTAGTTCAAAGGAATTTAGGGTCCTCCGTAATTAACTCACCAACCCCAGACACTCTACATTTGCTCACACCACACCAAGACAGAATGAACATGCACCACCACAAAGAGAGTCACCAGACAGAGAGTGGTGTTGAGAGCAAGCTCGCATTCCAGAAGAAGCCTCGCATTCTGGAAGCAGCCCTCCCTTCAGGGAGTGTTCAATCTTTCCTTCCCCAAAAGGGGAGGTCCTTCAAAAATTGCCTATGGAGAGTTCTCCTTCTCAGTTCAGTAGAGTATGTAATCTTGGGGTGGGCCAGGTGTGGCCCCTCCCAAATGAGTTAGCTAAAACCGGGAATATTAATCCTTACCACAAATCATTTTTACCACAATTCTACATTGTCATATGTTGTGCCCAGAGTAGGTATTCAGTGTTCATTTCTTTTTGGATATTGGTTGGACTAGATGAACACTTCTCACTCTAAGATTGTGAGATTTTGTGAACATGGAATATGGTGGGGTCAGTGAGAAGACTTTCCTGAAGAGGTGTAAGTGGCAATAGTGGGAAATAAGGTTGTTTAAGGAGGGTGCACTCAGATTCAGGAAGGTACTGAAGGCTATTTAGAGGAGTTTATGCTTGATAGGATAGACAATGGCAAACTATAGTAGGCTTTTCAACAGAGTAATGGCAAGAAATAACTGGTATTTTAGTATGATTGGACCAGGAGTGATGTTCAGATGGATTAAATGGTGAGAGGTTAGAGTCAGCAGGGAGGATGTTGCAGTAATTCAGATATGAGGTATGGCTTCTTTAAAATCCATTTACATGGAGACTGTTTACAGGTTTAAACATTAACTAAACAACAATAGACTAGAACCTCACAGGTAGGAAATGATAAAGTAACTTGTTTCTCTGCACCACACTTGAAGGGATATACATCAGCCTTTCATACCCATATTCCATTTAGTCAACACTCACTGGATGCAATGGAGTAGATGACATAGTTAAGTAATAAGGCAGGATGGGTCATATGCCCGTTTGGGGGGTGATTATTGTATGCCTCAGGTGGTATAACAAGGTACAATAGCTGAAGGCTCAGGAACTTTAACTACCTGAAAAGTGTCATAATTTCTCCAAACTGCCCTGCCTGTCATGTTTCACTGTTATTTTGAAATGGAATTTATAAATTAAAAATAAGGCGAGGAAGGCAGGGTTCTGCATTATGGACACAGGCTTGACATTAATAGCATCCAAGATGAACCCCCCATTAGACCGTGCTCAGAGTTCTAAAGTCAGTGTTCTGGGGATTATTAAAAATTACATATTGAAAAACAGATGGGATATTTTCAGAGGAAAAGGAGGCCAATGGGTCTGAAATGTTTACTATACTGTTTCTAATTTGTCCTACCTATATAAAGTCTAAGATCATTCTCTATGTCCATGTAAGCAAAATTAGTAGGGAATTCCTAGAACATTTGCATATCCACTTTCCTTAAAAACAAACAAATAAACACAGAAAACTGGTAAAGTCAGGATGGGATGAGGGTCACAATTATTCAATTTAATTTAACACATTAATAAAACACCTACTGTGGGCCTAATATTTTGTTGCTAGATATTGGAATGACATTGTCTTCATTGTCATAGAGTCTGCATTCAGGGAGGGGAAATATGACAGACAAATAACTGTGACATAAAACCATGCAGAAGTGCATGAGAGATACAGAATGATATATGAGGTCCTAGGGAAAAGTTTCTAACCTGAAGTCCATGAACTTCTTTAAAAATATATATTTAGGGGGCAGCTAGGTTGAGCAGTGGATAAAGCATTGGCCCTGGATTCAGGAGGACCTGAGTTCAAATCACTTGACACCTACTAGCTGTGTGAACCTGGGAAAGTCATTTAACCCTCACTGCCCCATGAAAAAAACAAAACCAGCAAAAAAATGTGTGTGTGTGTGTGTGTGTATGTGTATAAAACAAAAAATTGCTTGCCTTTGCGAACCTATGAATTTCATTTATGCAAATAAAAGCATCATTTTAAGAAGCATTGTTCTAGGCTTCACTAGACCACATAAGTTCAATACCCCCCCCTCCCACCATGCCAAAGGCTGAGAAGCCAAGTCATTTTGTAAAGTTCCCTACCAACTGGAGAGATGAGGAAAATCTTCCAAGGGGAGGTGCCATTAGTGTGAGACTTTAAAGGTTGAGTAAGAATTCAGCAAGTGCGGAAGAAATGGAAGAGTTTTCCAGACATTGGGAATAGTGAAAGCAAAGGTACACATGTGTAAAGTATGAATCATATAATTAGTTGTGACCTCATACACCTAGATATATCTCTTGCAAAGTCTATACTTGTCCTCCTGAGTCTGAAAGTCTTCTATAATCTGTTACCTGTCCAGCTTTTTTCAATGATCACTCCAAAATACCTTAATACTCTAACTCCACACTTCAGGTAGCCTTGTCTGTACACTGTCTCTATCACACATAATATTTATTCTTCTTGTCATGCCTTCAATGAGAGTATTACCTTTAACTTAGTCAGTTGCCAAACCTTTGCATGCACCAGGCATTGTACCAAGTGCTAGGAGTACAAAGAAAGAAAAAATAATTAAAAAAGAAAACCAACAAAGACACTGTTGCTGTACTCAGAGAGGTCACATTGTAATAGGTGGCAGGACATGAAATGTAAATAACTTTGAAGATAGAAGGTATATACAGCATACAATGGAATGTACTTTGAATCAGGATAAGCAAGAGAACCTGGGAGGATTGGAAAAGGCCTAAAGGAGGTACTCTCTTAAAAAGAAAAGAAACCTCTTATTTTCAATTAAAAAAAACCAAACATTTATTTTGTCTCACTCCCACCCCTAGCTTAAGGAAACTAGGACTCATCATTATCACCATCACCACCACCACCACCACCATCATCATCAAAACAACATTTACTATGGTGTCAAACACTATTCTAAGAACTTTAAAAATATAATTTCATTTGATTTTTACAACCGGGTGTTGGTATTATTATTATCCCACTGTACAGATGAAGAAATTGGGGCAAACAGAGGTTAAGAGAATTGCCAAGGGTCACACAGCTAACAAGTATCTGAAGCTGGATTTAAACACAGATTTTGCTTATTTCAGGCCCAGCACTCTATCTGCTGTATCTCCTAGTGGCCCCGAAACTTAGAAATGACAGGGCTTGAGTTCCAAGAAAGAAGAACACTCAGGGCAAAAGTGTGAAGAAAGAAGATGGAGTGTTGTCTTTAAGCAATTTCAAATAGGCTTCTGTAACTGAATAATATTATGTATCTAGGGAAGTAATGGGAGCTAGGTAGCACAGTGGATAAAGTGCAAAACCTAGAGTCAGGAAGACCTGAATTCAAATCCAGCCTCAGACACTTAATAGCTGTGTGAACCTGGGAAAGTCACTTAATCCTCTTGGCCTCAGTTTCATCAACTGTAAAATGAACTGGAGAAGGAAATGGCAAACCAACCCCATTATCATTGCCAAGAAATCCCCAAATGAAGAGTCAGATGTCACTGAAATGATTGAACAACACATGTAGGGAAGCAAGGTATAATGAATGACTAGAAAGGTAGGAAGTAGCTACATTAGAAAGAGTTTCAAGTGCTAAAAGTCTAAATCTCACATATAATTTAACTCAGAACAATTTCCATTTCCTCCAAGTAGCCTTTCATGACTATTCCAGAACTACCTGGGCTTTTCCACTTGCTATCTGTCGTATAAGTTAGTGCTTAATGATATGTTTTCCTCTTCCATTAAAATTTTACTCTCAGGCTATTCTGAGTACTATAAATATTCAAATCAACTACAAAGAACCTATGAGGGAAGATGCTATCCAACTCCAGAAAAAGAACTGATAAATAAAAGTAAGCACATGGTTATATGTGTGTGTGTGTGTGTGTGTGAGTATGTTTGTGTGTATGTATGTAAAAAATATATGTGTATCTGAAATGATGGCCTTCTCTAATGCAGGGTGGGGAGAGAGAGGGAGGTAATAGACAGCTTAATACTTAAAATATAACAAAAATAAATTGTGTGTGTGTGTGTGTGTGTGTGTGCTTTGAGATCCCACTGTACACAGTGGTACCACTGGTTTCCTGAAGGCTACCATAGTAAAACAAAAACCTGAGCATAGCCAAATTATCCTGATTACCATAACAAAATAGTCATCAACAACAAGCTGCCTTCTTGATGTTATCTAAGAGATATAGCATGGACAGATAAGATGGTAGTCAACTGGAAGTACCTTTTTCAGAAGTCAAGATGATGACCAATCAGAAGTCCCCCTTGAAGAATCATCTCTAAATACATAGTCCAGAGATGGAGGACATTAGAGCTCATGGGATCGTGGAGTTTATAGCTGGAAGAGTCCCTTGAGATCTTTCAACTGAACCCACAAATTTTGTAAATGAAGAAATTGAGACCCAGAAAGTTGAAGTGATTGAACCAGTATCACAAAGGTATTAACAGTTGTTCTAGGATAAGAATGTAGGTCTTCTCATCCTAAAGCAAATGCTCTTCCCACTATATCACAAAGAAATCAGGGAGGGGAGGTGACACAGTGGATAAAGCACTGGTCCTGGATTCAGGAGGACGTGAGTTCAAATCCGGCCTCAAACACTTGACACTTACTAGCTGTGTGACCCTGGGCAAGTCACTCATTACCTCATTGCCCCCTCCAAAAAACAAAACAAAACAAAGCAAAGCAAAATAAAAACAAAGAAATCAGTGAGAAGGAAAAATATTTCCAAGCTGGGTGAAGTGATCAGGGAGCTCCAATCACTGAGGGTAAAGGAGTAGACAAGGTCCAAAGGATCAAGGTCAGGCAACAAAGAGCAAAGCAGACTGCCTATGTATCTGACTTGGATGGTTGTTATTTTATCTAGGCTGGAATCAGTTAACAGGCTTGTATCTATAATTTAAATACCAGTCCAAATAAGTGCAAGATGCTCATCATTAGAAGGATAGCTACCAGATGTTAAATTTATTTTCAACCCATTAAGCCATGAGGAGCTTGTGGTGATTTTGTGATTCGTATTGGTGAAAGATGGAAGAAGGGAGCCTAATGCCCTTTAATTGTTTCATGTGTATTGTCTTTTCTCTCATTATGTATAGTAAGTCCCTGAAAACAGGGACCAAGGTCTTTCTTCTTCTGTCTTCCCCATATCTACTTCACACTATGTCAGAAGCTAACCACATTAGCTCAACAAACAGCTTAACCTTACTGGGCACATAGCAAGCATTCATTAATTTTCCCTGTATATGAAATTTTCTTGATATACCTTTTATTAGTTGTCATGGGACTATAGAAGCCTGTTGCCCCACTGGAGTGATTAGAAGGGAATGACAGACTTCAAGATGGCTTAATCTATTATTTATATAGAATTAAATCTGGGTGGCACTAAGTTGGCATGTGTGTATTCCAGTTGGACTTACTAGGTAGATAGCCACAACAGGGTCTGTCAAGGACAAGCATGACTCCATTTGAATTGAAAAAGGGAACCAGCTTTTTTGATCAAACCCACCTACTGCCTGCATTCATGAGAGCAGAGCCCACTGGTCTGTAGGATAATGTGGATCTCTGGACAGGATAGAATGGAATAAAAGCTTGTGATATCACTTGGGCATATGTATCATGTACAGCATGTGAACAGGATAAGCACTGGACATGTGATTTCTTGTAAAGAGAATTCCTGGGTCACTAAATTCCTACTAATAAATGTTGGTACCTTTTCTGAAACTTATAGCCTTAGAGAATTAATAATAATCACAAGCATTTATAGAACACCTACTATGTTCCAGGCACTGGGCTAAGCACTTTACAAATATTGCTTCATTTGATCCTTACAACAACCATGGGGGAATATATTCTATTATTATCCTCATTTTACAGTTAAGAAAACTGAGGCAAACAGAGGCTAAGTAATATGACTAAGGTCACGTAGCTAGCAAGAGACTGAGACCAGATTTGAACTCAAGTTTTCATGACTCCAGGTCCAGGACTTTATTCACTTTATCAACCTAACTGCCTGTAGTCACCTAGAACACTGAGAGATTAAGTGACTTGCCAAAGTTCATTCAGCTTAGTATATGTTAGAGGCAAAATTTGAACCTAGTTCTAACTGGCTTCATGGTTGGCTCTACCCCAAGTTATCTATTGATGATATTTAAAAAGGTCTTTTCTACATGCCCATTTTAATCTGCCTGCTATATAGCTCCTGTGTGATATGTATGCATATACATGCACATACATACATGTATAAATACATATGCATGCACATGTACACATATACATATATGCATGTTTCTCTATGTACACATGTATATGCATACATATATGTATACATGTTTATACCTGCACATACATAATGAGAACTATGAATGTACTGAGAACTGACTGATTCCCCACCCAGTCCCCCTACCCAGGCAAATGAATTGCCTGGGGCTGACTGTCTTTGCCATTTCCAGACTTTTGATGAATTTATGGACCTTCTCCCAAGCAACTTATCCCCTCCCAATGTTCCCCACCTTACTCCCTGAACTTTATGTTATTATGTAAAAAGGGTCCACCTACATTAAGTAGTTTCTATTCAGAGTCAGTAATGACTATACTTAACTTAGGAGCAGTTCTATTATTTCTTTTGTCAAGGGTTCATTTGCATTAATTAACTATATGTCACTCTGGAGCAATCTTTTTTGGTTCCCTTTTGTTCTGTTACCCCATTAAAATCCTTGTTCTCTGTTCCCATCTTTGGGTATTCCTAGCTTCTGAACTTTGAGATACCACAAGCTGTAGTTCCTCTGCCTTGATTAAAGACCTTATTCTCCTATATTGATTGTTTCCTTAATTTCCAGGTTAACATATGGAGGCTTGTCCAGGATTTGAAGACTCCGTGCCCAGCCAGCAACAGTTTTTGACCTCTGGACGCTCGGCTCCTGCAGGAATCTTTTGTGTTCCAGTCTGGACTCAAACTCGGAGGCCTGGCTTGGGTAAGGGTCTCTCAAATTCAGAACTCACATCCTTTTCACTTGATTTCCTAAAAGCTCTTTGGTCAGGGGTCTGGTTATGTCCATGGATGATTGTTGTAATGGGTCCGTTCTGACAGGTCCCCGAAAAGGGGATGGCTGCAGGTTTTTATGGACCATGTATGGCCACTCCGACAGGTCCTGGAAAGGATGGCTGCTGGGTTTTGTTTTCAAATTATGTACCTACCACATGATTGCAACTGCTAGCAGAATTCAAATCTGACCCACAACACTGATGGCCACAGTGGGGTCACTCCTTTTTGAATTTGATTTTGATTCTGCCAGCTAAAGGCCCTGAGTGGGACTTTGCTTTTTGTTTTTTCCTTTCTCCTTTTTCAATGGCATTTTTGAATCAATTAAGCGAGAATCTGAATCTGAACCCTCCTCCCTTTAGAAAAAAAGGGGGGGATAGGATTTTTGATAGGTCTTTTTTTTTAAGGAAAAAAGAGACCAATTAATCTGGCTCAAATTAATAGGTATTTGAGGATAGAGGAGGACTTAATTTGTGCATGCTAAATTATCTTAAGAATATTTACCATTATTGTTTTTGTGTCTATCCTTGTAGAATGTTATTTGCCTTAAAAGGTTCTATATGTGTATGTGTGTTCCTTGCTATTCAAGCTGAGTCCTTTATCTTGCACTTAGTTAGCTATCCTCTTTGCCATTCAAAGTAGAATTGTCAGAAAGATAATTTACACAGAGAGGCAGCTAGAGAGACCATATCTTAATTTTATTTTTACCTGTTTTTAAGAAGTTTGTTAAAACTTTAGTTGATAATTAATCTTCAATATTAGTTTAAATCCAGGTTTTATGAACCCCAAATCAAGGTTAATCAGGTTCTATTTAAATTTGGGGAACTCTCTGGCTTCTCAAGTCACCAGTGTTTATCACCAGGTAAAAATGAGTTTATTGATAATAATGGTCTGATATTGAAATGCTAATAAATGCTAATAGATGGGCTTCAGATAAATTGAGAATGTTACTATTTGGGAATAGTTCCAGTTGTAACTGAATTTATTCATCCTATTTTAAGTGAAATATGTCTTCTAATAAGATGTGTGGGGTTTAAAGTCGCGGTTTATTTTGAGATTTGCATTTGTATGGAGCAAACTGCCTCGGTTTACCCAAATAACTCGAGGAGACCACCAAGTCAAGCAGAGACAGATTTATTACATCCTCATGAGGACGGGCAAAACCCAATTACACATTGAAGTCTTGCAAAGATATGCCCAATCCTCTAGGTTTTTATAGTAATCTTGAAAAGGACTGTCCCCACGTACACCTAGGGTGGATGAGCTCACAATCTAATCCTGTCTCATCCAAGGTGCGTGTTCAGCTCGTGATCAATGTATGGAGACATGCATACGTGTTCCAGGAGCAAGGGGGAAAAGGGGAGGGGGAACAAGGTCAAACCAAAGGAAAAGGAAACAGGGGAGTGAGAGTCAGATGTTTCAAATCTCACAGTTCCCACTGACTCCCCTCTCCAGGCCCCTGTCTCTAAAGATAAGGATGACAGGGTTAAAATTTATCTTCGGCTATGTTGGGAAGTCAAAGAAATAATTGGCAATTAAACTTAAAGGAGACAGTGAGAATTTGACAAGCAATAAACTTCTAAACTAACTATATTGGGTCAGGGCTGGGTACCTTCCAGACCCCATCCTCAGAGTTTAATCTGACTCAAATCCATAATCATATCATACACATTGACAAAGTGTTTAAAAATTTGGATCTGGAAATTTGTTAATTGTATGATCTTAAAGCAAGTTACTTTAGTTTATCGATCTGTAATGTGGATATTTGATAATTTTAGAGTATTCTTTTGGGCCCATAAATTGTTATAAGTGCAACTGTTAAAAGAATGTCAAATACTTGAAACTGTTTAGAAATGGAGTTTTACTGTGAATTCACAAAGAAGTGATCTCAATGTCTGGGTTCAAATTTTCCTTCTGAGATACCCCCTGTCTAGGTTTAATGAATGTTTGACTCTGGGAAAAATAAGAACACATTTTAAAATTCTGAAAACTGAAGGTTTCCCTAATATTCCAGAGAAACTTTGTCCACTTAGCAGTGATGCTATTTCATAGCTTTTCTCAATAACTGTTAAGCAGTTAGTATTGAAATAATTCACACATTAATAATGGTATGGTAGTTAAAAACAACTTTGTTTTAACTTTGTTAAACTTTTACTGTTTTCTTTCTTCAAGCTTCACAGGAATTTCAAGTTTTCATACCCCTAGCAATTCAAATATTATGATGGTTTTGTGTGTTTAATAAATTTTAATGTTAGCATAAATTTTATTTCAAAATAGAATATTCAACTGTAATTTGTTTTACTATCTGGTTGTTTTTGTTAAAAATATTTATGCTGTTTTAACCTTTTTCTTTCCCTTAATATTCTATTTCATTGCCAGGATTACAAACTCCCATAGCATTCATCTACCTTTTAAATGTTGTCCTAACTATATTAATGGTATTTTTAAGCAAAAAGTGTGACTTATCAAAGCCAACCTTAATGAGGTATTGTCAATTTTTTTTTGCTGAAAGATGTGATTACAGTTACAATTAATTTCTAATGAAAATGTAAAAAGATGCACCTTCCCACCTTCCAGGCGTTGACTTTCACCAGATATATAGAACTATTTAATTCTCTCCCCATAATGATATCCAGCTCTACCTCTTTCTGAAAACTCTCTACTTTCCCCCATACCCTGACAGTTCCTGTCTTAATCTTCTCTTCCCCATCCCTGGAAGAAGTCCCATCCTCCTATCCTCCCCCTGGCCATTTAACTCTTCTGAAGTTGGAAAGGTTCTTAGTGTCTCTCCAATCCAGATTCAGTTGGATCCTACTAAACCTCTTCCTTGAATCTCATTCTATCCCCTTTCCAGAGGCAATTAGGAGCAATACACTCCTAATTAAGGACTAACTATCCTCTGGTCTTTTAGTTCTTTGCACTAGGTTCTGATGCTTCCTCTTTGTGAGCTCATGTGACTGCTTGTCTAAGACCTGAGCAGTGAATGTTCCTGTGATTCTGAGAACATCTGTGGTCCCTAATGCCTATACTCTCCTGGATATAATTCCCCACAATTCCACTCTTTTCCCCTTTTATTTCTCTAGTACCTTTCTCATTGGGTCCTTTGGTGTGAATTGTCAATTTTTACTTTTTACTTTAACTTTACCTGGGGAAGGCCTGCAGTACACTTGGGCAGTTCTGCCTCAGAGAGCCCCTTCTACTTTTCACAAATTTTAAAAGCAGACCTTGCTGACATTAAGTTTCCTATAGGCTCCACCCTCTCCAGTATGTGGATGAGTTACTCCTTTGCTCCCTGGATCTCCAATTTTCAAATGATTACTCTATTTTTCTCATCCCATGCCATAAAGTATCTTGTTCTCAGGTTTTAAGGTTTTAGGACATCTGTTATTAGGCAATACTCTGTGTCTTGAAGGATTAGATATCTCTCTACTATCCAAAACTGAGATAGGAAACCCAGATTATTCCTGGTACATTGATGGTTCCTGTATCAAATGATGTTGGGTATGCTATCACCACCAAAGAAGAGGTTATTGACCCCTTCCTTTGGCTCTTTAGCACAACAGGCTTAATTTGAAGCCCTGGCTCGAGCTTGTAAATTAGTAAAAGGAAAACTAGTGAATATTTTTACCGGACAGCAGGTGTGTGTTGGGGATTTCAGGATGTTATAGAAATATAAAGTGTTCCTGTTGTCCTCTGGCAGTCCTACATATCTAGAAATTGCTTGACTCCCTTTTGTTGCTAGCAGCAGTGATTGTTAAAATGCCAGGATACTCCCATGAAGATTCTCCCCATGACTGGGTTAATGCCCTTGCTGACCTGCATGGCAAGCAGGCTGCTCAGAAGACCCCACTCCCTATTAGTCTATCTTCCATTATATCCCCTGGACCTGGCCCCAAGTTAATATTGACCCCAGCAAAGCTTGCTGTAGTCCAAAGGACCATGTCCTATCCCTTCCAAGACAGGGAAAACCTAGAAGAGTGTAAAAAGGATAAAAACTCTGGGCTCTGGTATGGGTCAAATAGATGCCCAATCCTACCCAACTGTCCATTGACCTATGATGGAATACCTTCACTCTTTAAGTCACTGGAGTCCTGACAAACTGCTTAGTTTAGGCTGCAAATATTGGTGGTAAAATTGAGATGAACTGCATATGACATATCTGTCCTAAATATAATGTAAGGAAGCCCATAAAACTTACCTCTAGGATATTCCTTTACCCCTTTTGAAATCTGGCAGATTAATTTCATTCAACTTCCACCCTTTTCCAGTTATAAGTTTGTATTATGGTTTGCATGTTCTCCCATTGGTTAGAAGCTTTCCCTTGCAGGAAAGCTGCTGCAACAGCTATAGCCAAGTACTTCTCAGAAAAGATTTTTCCCACCTGGGAAATTCCTAATGAAGTTCACACTGATTGAGGTATTTCTTTTACTAGTTCAATTGTCTCCCAATTGTTAGCTTACTGGACAGTACTTCAAAATGTACATGATGCTTACCACCCCCAATCCTCAGGTTTGGTAGAACATATAAATGAGATCATTATGGTTCAGCCTGGCAAGTTTATGGATGGTCTGTCATAGCAAAAAGCCCAGTTCTTCTGAACCTTAGGTTACCCTTTTGGGAAACATTCTCTTTCATATTTTGAAATCATCTCTGGGTGTCCTATGCCTCTCTTCTCCCTCAAGTGACTCCCTCTCCATTAAGGCCCCCCTTCTGTCCTTTTGTAAAGGACATACCCAAACTCTTCATCACCTTAATCATCTTGTCTCTCAGTCATCTTCTTGAGGCTCAACCTTAATTCAGTCTAACCTACAGTTGGAACCTGGAGACTGGGGCTACTGGAAAATAATTTCCTACCAAGTACTGCTGACCAATCCCTTGGCTGAAAGCTGGATCCATTTATCACATCTGTAGAAGACTTTGACCCCTGAATGGATGGCCAGACCTACAAGCTTTGCCTGACCAGGAAAAAGAAGCAGACGACACTAGTGTAGATTGCTGTCTTAAGATATCCAGACATGGCCTGGGAATCCTGTTTCATGCCCCAATGCTATTTTTTTTTGGTCATAGATAATTCCAGAATTCTTCTTGACCAAGAAGAGGGAATGAGAACTATAAATGTACTGAGAACTGACTGATTCCTCACCCAGTCCCCCTACCCAGACAGACAAATTGCCTGGGGCTGACTATCTTTGTCATTTCCAGACTTTTGATGAATTTATGGACCTTTCCCCAAGAAACTTGTCCCCTCCCAAGTGTGTAATTTAAGATTCTAAGTGTGGGTTCTAATCTGTTCCCCCAGTTTTGGGGAAAACTAACTAAAATCACTGATAAAACCAGTTTAGGTTTTGTTTTGTTTTGGTTTGGTTTTTTGGTGAGGCAATTGGGGTTAAGTGACTTGCCTAGGGTCACACAGCTAGTAAGTGTTAAGTGTCTGAGGCCGGATTTGAACTCAGGTACTCCTGAATCCAGGGCCTGTGCTCTGTCCACTGCACCAACTAGTTGCCCATGAGTTTTGGTTTTAAGGGTTTATTGAAAGGTAGAAAGAGAGAGATTGAGAACAGAATTTCAACAGCATGGCAATCCTATCTTTCCTCAATTTTCCTGTGAAGTCCTCTGCCACCACCACCACCACCACCATAAAGTCAAGAATGAAAAAGAGAGAGACCTCTCCGTGCAGGCCCTCCTTCCTCCTTCCTGTCCCCTCCCAGAAAATGGGAGGCTCCTCAAGTTGATTGGCTGGTAGCCTTGGTGGACAGTACTCATGTGCAAATCTTACTTCCTGACACCAAGGAAAAGCCGCATGGCCTTGCCCTTTGAGGCATTCTACTCATGGTGGAGCTTTCCTATAGTAAGTCTCCAGTAGGTGGTGTCATTCCAATCATTACAGTCCCCCCTTTTGTTTCATTTGAAAAACGAATGTGTTTGCTCAATGAAACAACCAAAAATATCCTATGCTAGTTAACAATATGTAAATAAAAATATAGAAAAGGTAGAGAGAAAAGTTTTGTCCAGAGGGCCAGTCCCTCACGAACCACACTTTGACATAGGTCTTGCAAAGGGAGGGCCTCTGCAGAGAGTACATGTTACAGATGGTGTATATTATAACAGAAAGAGAAAACAAAATCAACAGAACAAAACTATTCACATAAAGTCTCTGAGTTCTCTTGTCTTCTTGGGGTGGTAAGATGTCATCAGGAGGAAACTGAATTCTGGTGTGGAAAACTGGGCTCTGGACTCTGGGCTCTGATCTGGATCAAAGCCAAATTTAGTATGTGTTCATGACACCTGAAAAATGTTATGGAAAGATTATCATGCCATATCTCATGGTGTGTCTAGCAATTGTGCTCTACATAGTCGCCATCATAAGCAAACCATGGACTTACGTATACCTGTCTCGGATTTGGGACTGTAGAGTGTCTAGAAGTAACATAATTATTAATCGCTCTAAGATCTTGTACAAAATGATAAACAGGTTTACCATCTGGCCCAGGCTTGGGTTTTTTAACTGGTGAAATGGGAGTATTGCATGAAGAGTGATGATATGGAATAATAATACCCTGGCTTTTCAAAGACTCAATTATAGGGGTGATCCCTTCTGTTGCTTCCCTAGACAATGGATACTGTGGAATAGAGGGGGTGGGTTCCCCCTTTAACCTTAAAGGTAATAGGCATGTCAGATTTAAGTAGCCCCACATCAGTAGGGGATGAGGCCCATAATGACTCAGGAATGTCAGAGGGGATTTCGGATACCTCCCCTACTGTTCCTTAAGCTTCTGTAATCAAAAGTGGCAATAAATGTACCATATCCTCTGGCAATTGTAGGGAGACAGCCCCATCTGGAGCACAAGATAAGGTTGCTCTAAACTTGCAAAGGAGATCACGACCTAATAAATTTACAGGGCATCAGGCATGAGTAAGAATGAATGTTCCACTGTTAAGGGCCCCATAGATACCATGCAAGGGGTCAATTTTGCCACTCTTTGGGCTTTTCCTGAGACTCCTACTACATTCAAAGATCCTACAGCTCTACACCCAAGGTCTGCTTTGCTTACTAATACTGATTTAGAAGCTCCTGTGTCTAGCAGACAGTTGTAATAAGTCTCTCACACTTTTAGGGTGACATGCGGTTCTTTACTCTGGGAAGGTAAATGGACTGGCACAAGGGCATTCAAAAAATCTGGAGAGGAACCATGGGAACGGCCAACAAGGTCAAGTGCTCTTTGGGCACACCCTCTCCTACCAACTTCAACCCTGTTACTGCAACCTCCCTATTGACTCTTTTAATGAGCTTGAAATCTTCATGTTACTCACCCCTCTGGGTTAGAATTAAAGAATCATTAAATGTTAGGACTAGAATAAGCTTTAGAAGTTTTTAGTTCCATCCCTACCCCCATTGAAGTACTAAAGGTTCTTTAAAAAAAGTGAAGGTCATCCATGACAGGTGAAATCAATCAAATTAAATCAATGTGATATAATGAAAAGTATGTCTCATTGGGAGTCAGGGCATTCTCCCCTCATATTCCATGATATGCCACTTTATGACCTTGGGCAGGTAATTTCCTTTCTCTGATGCTCTTTCCCTCATTTGTAAGATAAGGGAGTTGTTCCTTTTATCTCATATTTTAGGAGTCTATAATTCCACGAAATCAATCAGTATTCACTGAACATTGCTTGTTCAGTGCTTTCAGTGAGTTTGTAGCCTACTTGGGGAAGCAAGACTTGCACATATGAAAAGGAAAATAACAAAACAAGATTAAAAATAACAGTTTAAAAATAAGAGAAGAAATGTGACTAGGGAGTATGTGACTGAATGGCTAAATGAGTAATAAGGATAATACCTAACTCAAGATGTTAGATTTATAGTTCTAAACTTTGAAAGCACCAAAGAAGTCATCCAATTTAACGTGTTCAATTTATAGAGGAGGAAGATGAGGCCAAGTGAAGTAAAGTATCTTGCTCAATATCACAGAGTAAGTTATCAGAGGAAGGAACTGAATCCAGATCTCTGACCTTAGAGTTAAATGCTGAGGAGTGAGAAAGGAATAATCACTTCAAACAGTGAGTTCTTCATAAAGGAGGCATGAAACTGATATGGAGGGAAATGGGGTTAGGATTGGGGTTCTTGGGAATTCCTCTTTAAAGAATTACACCCTCTTGCACACAAAAAGTAGTTAGAATAAGGTGGTAGTTTATTTAGGAGCAAGGGAAGGGAAGGGTGGGGGGAGGGAAAGCATGACAGAAATCCTTGAACTTTTCATGGGGAGATTGACACAAAGCACATGGCTCAGAGGTACCAAATCTCCTCGAACAGGAGACTGGAAGGTACTTTTATAGAGGACTCATGGGGGTGAACCATCTGCCTGTGAAAAGTTCCTTTAGTGAGAGAGGACCATCCCCCACTGGTGGTAGCTGGGGGAAATGGCTGAGGAGTGGAGGACCATCCCCCACTGGTAGTGACTAGAGGAATTGGGTGAGGGGTGGCTAAGGATCCCTCTTCAGAACACAAAGGCCGCAGCCACACCCAAATTTATCTCAGGTAAGGGAGACCTGAATGAAGGGTAGGAATCTGAAGCTACCTGAGTCCAATTTGGTTCATCTTATCTCTCTAGGCGTTATCTGTCCTCTGGTTTAGTTTCTCAAGGAGAAGTTTCCTTGATGTGCCCCAGAAAACTTCTGGGGTGCTCTGCACCCCATGACAGAACCAATAGAAATTTAACTCTTTATTGTGAATTAATATATCATGCTCGTGTAATGGGGGAAATGGGGTATGGGTTTAGGTTAGAGGTTGGGGTTGGGGTTCTTAGGAATTCCTCTTTAACCTAAAATATAATGGGGGAAATGGGGTACGGGTTTGTTAGGGGTTGGGGTTCTTAGTAATGCCTCTTTAAAGAATTACACCCTCTTGTACGCAAAAGTAGTTAGAATAAGGTGGTAATTTATTTAGGAGCAAAGGAAGGGAAGGGTGAGGGGAGGGAAACCATGAAAGAAATCCTTGGACTTCTCATGGGGAGATAGGCACAAAGCACAGGACTCAGAGGTACCAAATCTCCTTGAAGAGGAGACTGGAAGGTACTTTTATAGAAGACTGATGGGGGGGAGGGGTCACCATTTGACTGTGGAAAGTTCCTTTACAGAGGGAGGATCATCCCCCACTGGTGGTAGCTGGGGGAATTGGGTGAGGAGTGGAGGACCATCCCCCACTGGTAGTGACTAGAGGAATTGGGTGAGGGGTGGCTACAGATCCCTCTTCAGAAAGCAAAGGCTGCAGCCACACCCAAATTTATCTCCCCAGGGTAAGGGAGACCAGAATGAAGGGTGGGAATCCAAAGCTAGCTCAGTCCAATTTGGTTCCACTTATCTCTCTAGGCGTTATCTGTCCTCTGTTTAGTTTCTCAAGGAGAAGGTTCCTTGATGAGCCCCAGAGAACTTCTGGGGTGCTCTGCACCCCATGACACTAGTTTTCCCCTTTCCTCCTTAAGACTCTGAGGGTACTAGGCAGAGATCAAATATATCCCCTCTCAAATTTTTCAGAGCACCTTGTCTGGAGCTCTCTCCTATCACATTCAACAGTGGCATTTTAAAAAGTTTAAGACATAATTTCTGGGTAATTTTATCATTTTAATAATAACTCCTGCATTTTATTAAAAGGATAATCATTTGGCTCTCTCTCTCTTAGACTAAAGACAATCTTCAAGGTTTATGTGTTCTTTTGGAAGAGGAGTGTGCAAAGGATGGCAATCAACTCCAATTGGCTAACAATTAAAGAGAAATAGACTTTACAAAGAGAGTTTACTTTTTTTTTTTAATTGGGCTTGCTCAGTGACCCTTGGACAAAGAGAAGACCACTCCTGGCCTTAGGCAATTGAGGCAAAAGGGTCTGTCTCCACCCAAGCTTGATGAAATGTAATTCACCAGAGACTAGAGATTCCTTGTAAGGTTGGGTGAGGTTGGATTGAAGAGACTGAGATTTCTGACTAATGATAGATAAAAAGGGGGAATTTGAACCTTCTTAAATCATTGGTTATCAATAATTATATCTCTCACAACCTTACACTTATTTCTTCCTGTCAATAGTACATGTCAAGAGAAATTCAGCCAATCAATAAGCATTTTCTTAAGCACAGACTATGGGCCAATCACTATGCTAAGTACCTGAGACAATTCATTCACTCTTTTATTTTAGAAATCTAAATGTTCTTTTCCAGTCCAATGGCACCCTTCCTTCGTCTCCATCTTATTTGTCATGGGGCGCAGAGCACCCCAGAATTTCTCTGGGGCACACCGAGGAATCTTCTCCTTGAGAAACTAAACCAGAGGACAGATAAGGCCTAGAGGAACCAAATTGGACTGAGCTAGCTTGGGATTCCTACCCTTCATTCCGGTCTCCCTTATCCTGGGGAGATAAGTTTGGGTGTGGCTTCGGCCTTTGTGTTCTGAAGAGGGATCCGTAGCCACCCCTCACCCAATTCCTCTAGTCACTACTAGTGGGGGATGGTCCTCCACTCCTCACCCAATTCCCCCAGCTACCACCAGTGGGGGATGGTCCACCCCCATCAGTCCTCTATAAAAGTACCTTCCGGTCTCCTGTTCGAGGAGATTTGGTACCTCTGAGCCATGTGCTTTATGCCAAATCTCCCCATGAAAAGTCCAAGGATTTCTTTCATGGTTTCCCTCCCCCCACCCTTCCCTTCCCTTGCTCCTAAATAAACTATCACCTTGTTCTAACTAAGTTTTGTGTGCAAGAGGGTGTAATTCTTTAAAGAGGAATTCCCAAGAACCCCAACCCCAACCCGTACCCCATTTTCCCACTATATCATTATTGAAGTGAGATTGATGGCCCCTTAATATGCGCCTAAAAATATTGTGGAAATGGATGCCTTGATTTGCTTGAACCCCTCAATTATCCAGATAGCTGGAATAACTATATAAGATCTGGCTTCATTGGCTAACATAACCAACAATTCTTTGTGTGACTGAGAGTAAACCTAGCTGGACATTTGGTAAATCTTAAGACAATCAAAGACTTATCTGACTGCAGGGTATTTGACTGTGGATACAGACATTATCTTCTACTTGGAATAGAACTCTCAATCACCAAGAATGCATCTGATTTGTGTATCAAAGGGCCCATCCTCCACCTCTGGAATTCCTCACACACATACCTTTTCCTTTGGGAGTGGGCCTTTCTAAGCCCACCTTTCCTCAAAATTCCTAACCTGTCTTTGTTTAAAGTGTATATAAACCCTTGCAATCTGTTGCATGGTCCACCCCCCCATCATGTTAGATTTTCTTCACTGCTTAATGAAGTCTTTCTTTTAATTTTTACAGGCATTGTTTTTCTCTGGTTTCCTTCCCTTTTAGGAAGAAATGGATTTAAATCTCAAGAACTGGTCTTTTCCTTCTCTGGAGAACTGGCCTTTGCATTCACCATTCCCCTTTGGGGAAAGAGAGATCTAAATTCCATTAAGAGAACATTTACAGAGGCAGCTAGGTGGTGCAGTGGATAAAGCACCAGCCCTGACTTCAGTAGGACCTGAGTTCAAATCCAGCCTCAGACACTTGACACTACCTGTGTGACCCTGGGCAAGTCACTTAACCCCCATTGCCCTGAAAAAAAAAAAGAGAAAGCGAGAACATTTGCCTCAGTTTACAATATTGAGTATCAACTCTGTTGATTTTATTGTTCTATTCTTTCCAATCCAAAAAGCATGTTCAATAGAAAACAAAAATAAAAATAAAAACTGAACAACTATATTACTTCTCCATTATGCATAAAAATTATTGTTTCATTCCTCTGATCTGGAGTTATAGCTATCCTTTGATCTTTCCTATTTCTGCAATATAGGCAATGTAGGTGACCAGAGTGGCCAGACTGCTGGGCCTGAAGTCAGGAAGACCTTAATTCCAATCCAGCCTTGGATATTTATTAGTTCTGTGACCTGGGAGAAGTCACATGTAACTTATTGAAAAGGCAAATCTTAGTTTGTTTCACTTTACTCATCTGTGAAATAGGGATAAACATAAGCACCTAATTCCCAAAGTTGCTAAGAGAATAAAACAAGATATTCGTAAAGAATTTTGCAAACCTAGAGGTACTATATATCTATTCCTACTATTAATGATAATCCTATGGCTTAAAAACAAAACAGAAAAACCTTATTGTCTTTAGTTTTCCTAGGAAGGCTATCCTTGAATTTTAGCACATCTAACAATATTCATTAAAGATCTATACCACATTTTTGCATTCATCTTCTATTACCTGGCCTACGTCCATTTTCTGTACGTCTTTAAAAAATATGCCAATTGATGAGTTCCTTTTGCATTCAGATTGGTCATTTTAGATGACTTCTTATGCAGTGTATATAGCACTGGTCCTGGAGTCAGGAGGAACTGAGTTGAAATCCAGCCTCAGACACTGAACAAGTCATTCAACCACAATTTCCTCAAAAAAAAAATTATTATCAGAATTACTTATCTTTGTGTATTCAGAAATTCATTCTTGAGAACTTCCCATCCCACCTAAGCTGACTTCCCTTATAGAATTTTAGAAGTTGGGAAATCTGTTCTCCAAAGTTTAGAATAGGTATTAAACTATGCTACTTTTTCTTATATTATGTCACGGATTTTAAGATAGATAAATTACCAACCCCTCCCCCCAAGGATCCTATTATTTACTCCCTAGCAACCAGGTCCTCCTTGTTTGGGAAGCACAAATCCACAATAAAAATTTCTTTATTGGTTCCTCCACTTTTTGAAGGATGAAATATTAATGAAGTGAAGTCAAAAAATTATTAGCTGCCCTAATTTAGGGAGTTCCAGCAGATGTCTGATAATTGAAGCCTCCCGTAACTACTATATCATGTCCACACACCAGAGTTATTATGTTTCCCACCTCCTCATTTATTTCCTCTTTCTTTTCCAGTAGTCTGCAATATACTCAGAAGACATCACTTCTATGTATGTTTTTTCATTGATCTTCACCCAAAAGTTCATTACTGTGATTCTCCTTTTTAATCCCTGGATTTCTATACATGAGTACACCTTCTTAATGTATAATGCTAGTCTATCGTCTCATTTGCATTTCCTATTTCTTTTGAATATGGCATATTTTTTCAAAGCTATAGTCTAAAGTAGGTCTCACCCCATTATGTCTCAGTGATAACTGTGATGTCAAATTTCCCCCCTGTATTAGCATCTCTGGTTCATTTTGCTTGTTGTCTCTTGTTATGATGAATGTATGGACTACCTGCATTTGATGGAACTGCTGTATTATCCAAAAGGATTTTATGAAACCCTGGATTAATAGGAACAAAATGCCCTTTGATTGAACTCCAAACTGAACCCAGATAGCTAGCAAAGAAGTCTCTATCTGCTGACTTCTTTCTGCAGGATAGTAAGTCCCTATCTTGTAAAAACATCTGGGCATCCTCTTCCTTACCAAATCTTTTATTTATTTTTTTTTTTTGGAGAATCATATAATCTTATCATAGTGTTTCCATTAAGTTGAACTATCAAATTAGTTGGTATTTTCTACATTCTTGTTATAAGTGAAATTGTTAAACTGATTTGCATTACTTCCATTCTTGTTATAGTTTTTGCTTTTAGGTTGATTTGTATCATGCTAATGAAACTGATAACACCCTGTAACTAGTGAGCAAAAAAACTGTATTATACTCTCAGAAAGAGGGAGTCTTTGATTTCCATCTTTGGAAGGGGTCTCCATGATTTGTGCCTACTTGTTCTTTGAACAAATAAAGTGGTACTATGTTTTTCCCTAGAAGTTCCCAAATCTTTTTTTTTTTTTGGTAGGATGATAGTTACAGAAACAAAATTTGAAATTCTGCAGTTTTTGTAATAATATCTAGTAACATGGGTGTTATTGCTAATTTCTTTCTGGAATTTTTATTCTGTGCATTTCTGGCTATTCTACTGCCATTATTCTTCCTTCTTTGGAATTAAACCCTATGTTCCCTATGCTCTCTAGACTGGTGGATATACATAAATAGATTGTTTTTGTTTTCCACCCTCTCCCTATATTTTAGTTAAAAGTCATTTTTAGTCCTGGTTAGGTACAACTCCATTCAGATTAAAAATACATAATTCCTATATATCCCATCTATGTATTTCCTCAGTCTGTGTATTTATTAGCCTAGATCTTGACCCCTGAAGGAACCTAACAAAACAGAAGAAAAGAAAAAGAAATTATGTTTTTAAGTGACATGGTATCAGACAAAAGGCTTGTGGAGAGTAAGATCAATAGGTGGGACACATGAGGAAGAGCTCTTACCTCTCCCCAAATCTCATATTTTAAAAGACTGATTATGTTCAAAAGTATTCTTTTAAAGTCATGCTTTAAAATTAATATTGAAAATATTTTTTCCTAACATGATAGCTTAAACTAAGAGGGTTTTTTCCCCTTAGAAATCTATTTATGTTCCAAAAACATTGTTCCCATTAATTGCTGTCATTGCTAAAATTGATATATTATTAATAATAGCCCCCAAATAACTATGCATATGATGGTATAACTAAAATATTCTTAGATGACTAGAAGTTAAATTTGTTATCTCTCTTACTTTATATTTGCCAATCCAGATTTTATTTGATTTTTTTTTAACAATTCCACTATTTCCTTGTGGAATTAGATAAAGAATTTAAAAGGGATCATTTAGCAGATGCTGACCATAAAAGAGATTTTCTTCTGTTAATTCAATGTTGAATTGAAATCTTTTGCTCTTTGTGTGATAAGAAAATCTTGAGTAGTATATCAAACATCCCTTTCCTCTTCATTTTGGACTAAAGAAAAAGAAATATCTCATGGTTCTAAGGATTGTGTATAATGGTAGATAGATCACCAAAAGCCTACAAATGACCAAAAGGTGGAGTAAGAGTGAGTCAATACTGTGGCAGAGATGATTGACTTCCCTATGGAGTACTGGTCTAAGACATTTCCAAGTGTTCTTACAAGGGAGTGTCAACTTCATACAAATTCAACAAATATGTATTGAGAACCTATTATATGCACTTCAATTTTTGAAGTACCGAGCATATATGAAATAGGAAACCATCCCTGTTCATAAGGACCTTAAATTGTAACATGAACTTGGATTGCTATAATGTAAAGTAGGTGATGACTGGGGGGGGGGGGAAGCAACCCTGAGAGTATTTGAGTAGGGAAAGGAGACAGTATTACCATCTGGGGAGATCCATTAAGTTCTCTCATGGCATTTCAGCTGATCCTTAAAGAAAGACTAGGATTTTTAACCTTGAGAATGAAAAGGAAGTGCACACCAGTAATTGGGAATGGTTGTGAAAATACACAAAAGAACTGAAAAAGACTGTTTCAAGATTGGGTAACAGAAAAGTAGTTCATTTAGGCTGGGATGTGGAGTGAATAGGGGTTGTAAAGTGAGATAAGCCTGGGGGTGAGGGGCAGTTATAGGGAAATAGTGAAGGACCTTAGGTATTAAAGTAGAGACTTTCTATTTTATCCTAGAGGCAAAAGGGAGCTGTTGATCATCACTGGTAAAGAGTAACAAGTCAGACCTCTGATTTGGAAATATTATTTTGGAAAATATGGGAAAGAAACATTGGAGAAGGAAACAACTGGGATGTTAGGACCATTTAAGAAAAGCTTCCATTTTTGTTTAGACATGATTAGTCTATGATGCAGAGAACCTTTTACATATACCTTTGATATTCTGCACTTTTGTTCTTGTTATTTTTGTGTATTTGTCTTTCCATCTATTGTTTATTCAAACAATAGATTTCTGCATTCTAGAGTGTATGACAAGAGGGAGAAGGATGAAAAGAAGGAGCAGGTGCAGGAATTGTGTGCCAAACTTTGAGCAAATAAGTAATTTTGACTATTACAATACCCAAATTAACTATAAAGGACTTAGGAAAACACTACCTGCATTCAGAGAAAGAACTGATAAATAGAAGTATGTATGGAATACTTTTACATATATAGATATATATGCATACATACACTTACATTATATACATACATACATACACACACTTGTGTCTAATGGTAGCCATCTCTAGGGCAGTCCGGAAGTTAGAAAAAAAGGGATAAAATAAAATTATATGATAACTTTATTGTATATTTAAAAGGAATTTCAAGTTGTACATAATAGATTTGCAGTTTTATGTGCAACCATTTTTTTATCATACTATGTTATGGAAGTACTTGTTTTATTCTATAAATAAAATTTTTGTTTAAAAAAAGGAAAAAAGTTATCTGGGATCAGCAGCAATGCTTTCTGAGCCCAGGAACTTTGCAGACTCAAGGATGAAGTAAGTCAGAAAGGCATGGTATCTTGTGTCAGCAAGGTTTGAAATAGAGTTAATAAAAGAGAAGGACTTTAGCTCAAAGACCACAATAATGTGGTAAAATAATGGAATTTGGCAGACACCCAGGGGTCTGAATGACCTAGTACTGTTTGGGAAACCAGGGCTAGGGATGATTGGATATGGGCCACACCTGGCCTATACTGAGTGATGTATGCTGCTGATATCGGCAGGGGAACCACTCTCTGATCCAGCTTGAAGGACCTCCCTTTTGGGGGAGGGGGAAAAAAGTAGAAAGGAATGCTCGCTGAGGGGAGCCAGGGCCTTTCCTGTTGGTGAGCTTCTGGGGAGCAGACTACAGAGGGGTTTTCCTGTTGGTTTCTCCTGTGGGTTTTTTCTGTTGGTGCTGGCTGCACAGCTGTTGCCTATTGAGACTACAGACCCCAGGTGGTGAGTTAATAAAACAACTCTGGCTCTTTGAATTAGCTGAGCTTGAAGTGAGTTTGGGGATTGTATAGGCCTTTGCTAGATTTAGGGAGCTCATCCATTTTTCTTTTTCTCTATTCCCTTTTCCTCTACTCCCACACCTTTGCTGTGTATTTTTTTTCCCCATTAATAAAACTTGATTTGTTTGTGGAAAAGATGCTGTTAAACTCCTTTCTTATTGGCCTGGGAGAAATAACTAAAAAAGGCAGTTTGGAGGGGAGGAAACTTTGGACCTAGAGGTCCCTCATTATTTTCTGAACCCCAATATTATGGTGAGCCACCCAATTAACTCTCCCCATATGAAATGTGGTCTCTACAATAAATCAATCATTAAAAATGTATTAAGCACCTACTATGTGCAATGTACTGCTGATTTATTCTGAGTAGAAGCTAAACCTAGAGGATGCTGATATACTTCAGTAAGACCTAGAGACAACATGGATTCTTTGAAGAAGAGTCTGAGAATTGTACTTGAACTCACCAACCTCATTCTCCAACTCTTCCTAGAAATCGTCTTTCCAACTCTGTCACCTATGCTATGTGCTCTTTGAATCTAATGGGAATAAAGGGAATCTTCAGGTAAATTTGCTACAATTTACAGAAAAGAATGGTTGTGAGTCTAGACATCATCTAATTAATTCTCTTTCTCTTACACTGGATTCAATGTACACAGGGCCAAAGAGATGAAAATATTTACCCAAGGTTGCACAGTTAGATAGGACAAATCAGCCAGAAGTCATGTCTACCAGATCCCAATCTAGTATTCTTTACATTGCATATATATATACACACATGTACATATGTATATATGTATGTGTATAAGTGTATGTATATATTACATATACATACTTCTACATATACACACACATACATACACACATATACATATACTACTTCATCTTTATAATGTATACAACTGAGAGTTGCATGTATAGAATGCAATAATTTACCTCCTTAGTGGTATTCAAATTATCTTGAGTACAAATTTTAGAAAGAGAGAATGTATGTCTTTGTGCTATAATCTATCTTTTTCTTCCCAAATCATTCATTCATTCACCAAGGTCATATTATGAGCCCACCATAGTTTAGAGGAAAAGGTTATGAAACTAGTAGGCATTCAACAATGATATACCACAGAAACATACACATTGACATGTAAGATTTTAAATGATCTGCACAAAGGAGGAAGTACAATTTAAATCCTCAAATATCCATCAATTATAGCATATCAAGTCACCACAGTTGTGGATAGTGGATGTCTAGAAATAATTTCTTATTTTCTTTTAGATTCAGACTATGGACAAGCCATTTGGAAGCTTGGGACAAAAATTGAAATACATTATCACTTAAGTACAGTTTGAGGACAATAATTTCCCTGGGGGACATATGGTAGCACACTTCCATCTCTTCCTGGAATCTTTCTGTGACTACTGGTATCAACAACTCCCATTAATGGATTCCTATAATATGTAGTCTATGCCACATGCCTATAGTCATGTAATTATATATAATGATGAACAAAATCATCCTCTTATGATTTATATGTTTGTAAATTATCTCCCTAACCAAATCTAAGGTTCTTGAAGGTAGAGACTTTCTTCTGCCCACCCCAAACCCACACCATCCACCATGCAATAAGGACTAGCTATAGATTTATAGATATGTACTTTTTGAAATGCAGATTACCACCTGAACTCCATGTTAGGCATCAGAATACATTAGGTCTTAAATGAATGCAAAATCTCATCAAAGCAATTCTCTTCTTCTTTCTAAGAATACCCACTACAGAATCTACCCACTATGCTGTAGGCCATACTTCTTTAAGATTTGTTTGGATTCTTGTGCTGTAGAACTTGGGCTTTCCTCCTGTTATTCCTCCTTCTTCTTACATGGCCAGCCTAGATGAGTACCTTTTACATCACTTTTTATGATCATTTGTAATGTGCTATTTGGCCTATGCAACTCTCCGGGACCTTTTGGGTTATCCACACTTAGAATTCTTCAAAGATTGTGGTGTTTTCTAATTAAAATCATGTAACATCCAGAAGAACTTTGATTTGATACTAAAATTTCATTAGTGTGGTGAACTCCTGTTGTGGGGACCCCCTTCATTTATGTACATTGAGAGTTCATCTGTAATATCAGAAGAATGGTGATATTTTTAAAAGATAAGATTTTGTGAGCAACTCAAGTTCATTGAAAGTATTTTGCAACTTTGTAAATATCATTCAAACTATCCATTTTCAGGGCATATCTAGGATATAAATAGTGATATATTACTCAATGGAGTAAGTCATTCATGTGTGTATTTGTATTATAGGCATTCTTCCACTTGTGGCTTTTTTGTTTACTTTTCTTTGTTAATTATGAGTTTGATTTCTTATATTATCTATAGTAAAGGGTATGGAGAATTTGACATTCCACTGTGTTGTTTGTTGGTTATTTTTTTTTAAATCATTTAATCTTATGGAGTAAAACATAGTCTTAAGGATTCATTGTCAGTAAAGTCTGTCAAATAACTTCTTTGGGCCTGTCTCTTCAAATAGTAAAATTTGTTGTTCAGTGATTTCAGTCATGTATGACTGTGTATCCCCATTTGGGGTCTTCTTGGCAAAGATAATGCAGTGGTTTGTCATATCCTTCTTTAGCTTTTTACAAATGAGGAAACAGAGGCAAACAGGGTTAAGTAATTTGCCTAGCATTACACGGCTATTGTTTGAGGCAAAATTTCTAGGAGTGAGGAGTCTTCCTGACTCCAGGTCCAGCATTGTATGCACTGTAACATCTAGCTGCCCAATGTAAAATTAGTGTTTTTTTTTTTTAAAAGGGGGGCAGCTAGGTGGCACAGTGGATAGAGTACTGGCCCTGGATTCAGGAAGACCTGAGTTCTCAGACAGTTGACATTTATTAGTTGTGTGACCCTGGGCAAGTCACTTAACCCCCATTGCCCCACCAAAAAAAAAAAAAAAGAACAAAGTCAAGTCCTTCTTAGCCATGGCTAATGGTAAGGGGTATGGATTTTTAATCAAATAAGAGAAATATGGTGAAGTCATGGCATTATTCTGAATGCTTAAAGTAGGGATCAGAAACCTTCAGGTTAGGGCAAAATTTATCCCACCACCTGTTTTTCTATGACCCAAAGATAGATTAAAAAAACATTCTTAACTCCTAGACAGTACAAAAATAGGCCAGGGACCAGATCTGGTCCTTGGCCTGTAGCATAAACTACTGCCAAAGACTTTAGAGTACTATGGGCTTTTTGGCCAGGTCTCCACCAAAAAATCTGGCCTGAAGTTCCAGAATACTTTGGAACCTTTTCAATGAAATCTAAAAATAAATCAGAAAGTACCCAAATAGTAGATATTACTTTAATATAGCACTTTGAGTTTTAAAATAATAATAATAATTTCTTCATAACAACCATATAAAGCATATGGTATAATTACTATCCCCATTTTGCATATAAGAAAACTGAAATTCATGGAGTTGAAGCAATTTGCCCAGGATCACTCATATAGCAGATGGCAGAAATGGATCTTGAACTCATGTCACCTGACTCCAGGTACAGTATTCTTTCTACTTTGCCAAGATGCCTTTCACCATAGCATGTCAGATTTGGCAGAGACCTCAGAAATTATCTAAATTCATTTTACATTTGAGGAAACAGAGGCCCCAAGAAGCAAAATTACTTTTCCAAGGTCATTTAGGAAATGATTGGCTTAGGCAATACTGGAACCCAGGTCTTCAGACTCTCAGGCCTATTTCTACTCTACTTCATTGAAATGATTTCAAATGTCTAAGTAGCAAGAATTTAAATCTCTAACAATAAGCTATTAAAATCTTCTTTATCATTATGCCTGGTATGTTCCATTCTTTTGTGTGCACCTTTTATATCAAGTAACATTAAATATACACATAAGATGTGGTATGTCATCTTTATTTAATAACTTAGCTTGTTCTTATTGCCATAGCATACTTGAATTTAAAAAAAAAATCGAATCAGCAATCATCCCAATCAATAGCCATCCTCATCTTTGCAGTCAGAGGGGAAAAAAAATGTTCGAGGCCCAAACTTTCCATCCAGAAAGTGCTTATATAGAAAGGTGGAGTTTTCTTCTTACCTTGCTTTGATTGATGACACCCCAAACACCACATAACAGATATGAGAATAAAAATTAAAGCTATACAAAAATGCCATGTGACTAACACCTGCCTCACCCAACCAAGTAGAAGTACTATGATGACTGCCTTGCATTGATGGAAAAATAAAATACTGATATCAAGTGACCATAAATTCTGCCAATTGCCGAACACTTGAGCTTGTATTCTCAAAATGGTGCTTTGGGTTGGAGAGGTCAGCCCCCAGGCAGGTAGGTTGATGCTCCATTAAAAATGTTCAATTCACTGTTCTGAGCTTCTGTGTTAGACTTCTCTTTAACTCAGTTAAAAGGCAGATTTGAGCCAAGATCTCTGTGGGAAACATCCAGGCTCCAGGTTACCTAATGTTCATTGTGAGTTTCAGCAGAAGTCACTTAGCATGCAAAAGCATTGCTCATCAAGCCTATAATTAAGGGATCGATTCTTTCTGTGCATGCACCAAAAAAAGGAGGATTATTAATTACTGATTAATAGGTAGTAAGATTAACTTGGGCACCAAGAGACACTAGATGTCCAACTCCCTTCTCTTATCCATTTTTCACAACCAGAGCTGATAGAACAGTGGAGAAGATGAATAATTCTGCATGATTCTGCAAAGATGATTCTCTTCTAAATATGGCCCTTCTGATGCATTCCCCTAGAATCTGTCATCTGGGACTCTGCAGTTTAATAACTCCTAGTAAATGTCAACTCAATTCTGGCATGTTTATCCAGCTGACCATGATGTGTGTGTGAACCAGAGCTCAGGACTCTAGAGTGCCAAAGATGTCCTGGCCCTTTCATCTCCTCTAAAAAGATGCTTCTGTTTTCATCTCACCTCAATGTCCTCACAAACCCTTAAGGAGATGGGGCAGGTAGGTAACATCAGGTGGAGATTTCCAGATATTCCTCTAACTGACTGGGGAACAGAAATGACAGGTGAATGCTAGAGGCAACCAATGTTGTAATCCTTTCAACTTTGCTTCTACTACTCAAAGTACTAATTCAGCAAACAGAGCCCAGGTTTTCCTCCTGCTTTTCATTTTTTACATTTTCTTTTGAAGTGATGTAAGCATGCTTGAGGGATGTTTTACAAGACACTGATCTACATTTCCTAGTTCTGAGTTTCTGAGGGAGAAGAGAGTCCCAATTATTTCCTCCAGCCAGGTCTTTGCCTTAGAGAATTTGGGAACTACACAAACTTAGGTTTTCTTTTAAAGGACAAAAATGAGTAATCACTACCCTTTTATAATCATAGTTAACATTAATATTAATAATAATAATAACTGCCAACATAACAATTAATACTGACTTCATTTCACAGTAGAAAGGAGACTGAATTTGGAATCAGAGCAAGTGAGTTTCAATTTCAACTCTGCTAATAAGGTAACCCCTGTTATCACAGACTAGTCATTTTTTCTCTCTCTCGGCCTCCTTTCCTTACCTGTAAAAAAAAAAAATCAAATCTGGAAAATTTGATTGTTAAGTGCCTGTCTATTTTTTCTTTTTACCAATATTCTACTTTATATCTTACAAAGGATTTTACTTACAATCACCCTGTGAATTAAGAAGTAATATCATCATTATTATAAATCATTCTCATTTTACATATGAAGAAGCTATAGTTTAAGAGACTCGTTAAGTGGATCAGCCAGTTAGTAAGGGCCTGAACCAAGACTTGAGCCCAAGCCTTCTGATTCCAAGGGTAGTATTCTTTCTACTAGATGCTGTTTTCAAAGCCATTACCTCACAGTAAGGTTCCAAAGTGCTGTAAAGCTGCTTAGTAGCTAATAGTCTGAAAGCTATGTACTAGCTCTTAAGCTTAAAGTGCTTGAGGTTATATGTGTCCCCTAGACTAAGGTAGCCACAGGGGAACAGGACTAATGGCCTTAAGTACTTACAAAGGTAATTCGATATTTCAGGATCATTGCACAATTGTTTGTATATGAATACAATTATGTCTTGAACTCAGGTTATAACTCCCAAGTGACCAGGTCAGTCTTCCAGCATCAGTTTTACTGCAGTGATGAATGAAGTGTGTAGACAGCACTACATGAACAAATCACAAATGCCTTGGTTTGGGGGCCATGTCAGGGTACAACTTCAATGTCTCATCAATTTTGTATCTAAAAGCACAAACATGAGTTGACTTCAGCCTGTGTTTTGTTTTCTGTCTTTTTCTTTGCAACTATTTACATTTATTTACATGAATTTCAATGGATAAATGGCATCACAATTTTTCAGTCACCCCCTCTAAATCTATATCAGGTTTCTTGTTTCGTCCACTTATTCCTTAAGAAATATGTTATTAATGATTATTTTCTCATAAATATAATATATGTGATGTATAATTTATATTATATATATTTATAGGATGTTGAAAGGTAATTGAATATTAGAAGATCATCCAGGCATAGGCCTAGCTCACAAGCCTGTGTTTGCCCCCTCTATGAACTCCCAGATGTTTTCTCCTAACTCTAGCTATAGCTTAACGTGGGAAACTGTCCCTGTTTTGACCAAGAGTAGAAACACGAAGGAGGATACCCTGCTGGGATCCTGGCCAGGTCTGTTCTACGCATATCTCCCTGATTAACTGCCTAAGGTTCCCCAGAACTAGCCATTCCTAGGTACTATAAACAATTCCAGGAGTAGTATTGGGGGGGGGTTGGCTCCCCCTTAGGAGTATGTCCAGAGAAACTAAATGTTTATTCCAACTTCTCTGGCAGTGATCCTGCGCGAACTCATTTGGTGTCAATCATAAAAATAGTTCATCATACAAGCCACTATTGGTGGCTTCAAGCCATTTTTGTTTAAGGTACTATATAAGTCAAAGTAAGTCCCCACCTCTTTGGGTCTCACCGGTGTAGAGGACATGCTACCCAAGATATTCCCAATCGGGACTCTGGAGGCTATACTGGGACCCCAAGACAATGGACCCACGAGTTGGTGCTTCCCCAATTTGGTGATGTATTTCTTTTTAAATCTTTAGATAATGGTAGCTTTTGTTTTAATAGTTACATTTTAAGCTGCTTACTTTATTGCTGCTGCAAAACTAATATCTCTTTTCCTGTACTATAATACTCATTAAATTTGATTTTCTTCACCTGGTGTTGGAGTGTCATTTTTGTAGGAGTGAATCTGAACATTATCCTTAACAATACAGATGTGTATATATACATATATACATACACACATACATATATACATACACATACATACACCTTAGATAAGTATGCCACAGATAATTCTGGGATATAAAAGCCTATGCCAGGGAAGTATAAATTTGGGGAGATCTTATCAGCTGATATCCTATCTGGAGACTAGTGTGATATATAAGAAAGATGGCTAGTTTTAGAGTCAGGAAGACTTGGTTTTAACCTAAGATTTCAATTTTTATTTGTTTTCACATTGGGCAAGGCAGAAAGTCTGGGCTTCATCTGTAAAATGAAAAAGTAGTACTACTTGATCTCTAAGGTCCTTTCCAGCTCAAAATCTATGAACTAATGATCAGTCTACATAATTATAGAGAGTCAAATCACTTAACACTTGGACATTAGATGAAGAGTTTATTTTGACCACGACAATCCACAAAATGCATGATGCCACTAAATAGTCCTCAATGCTGTAAGATGTCCTGACTATTCTAAAATATCCCTGAATTTCCAGAAATGGAAGCAGAATTGTTAAAAAAGAATGCTAGATTTTGAATCAGAGGACTTGACCTCAAATTCTGGACCTGAAGCTCACTATTAGTCCTTAGATTGTGAGCTCTTGGAGGGTAATGACTCTCTTTGCCTTTGTACCATCATCACCCAACACAGTTCTCAGCACATATTAGGCCTGTAATAAATTCCTGTTGACTGACTGATTCTCCATGTTACCATGAACAAATCATTTTACTTAACTTATCTATGTATTTATTGTCTCATCTGGTAAATAGTGCCTACTAGGTATAAATTTATGATCCCCAAATATTACAAACTTTAAATTGTTCTTTACCAAGATACTATTATTTTTAAGGGTGATCTTTACTAGAATAAGTGTGGTACCTAAAAGGAGATGAACCAGTATTTGGTAAATGTCTCCTTAGACCAATAGGTATGAGTCATTTCAGAAATGTGTCCATTTTATTTTATTTTTTTAATAGCACCACTCAAGTGGAAAGAACTACATTTTATTCTACACAAGTATTGCTTTAAGTGGTCTTTTTTTTTTTTCAGAAGATGGCATTACAGTTGGAACAAAAATGGCAATCTGATAGATTCTGTTAATAAACAAAAGCTATTTAACTGAACCATCAATTACATCACCATGGCAGGAAGATAGGATCAGCCATGCTGAAATAATCCAGCTGGTTTGGGATCTGTCATCACAGAATATTCCATTTTCATCCCTTCCACCCCCAGTAGACATTTATATGTATTTTAAGTAGTATACAGAGCAGCTCTGATTGAAGAATTCTAGTTCCTTTGATTCTGTGATTATGCAGCTTCACTGAATTCCATGTGAGTTGTAATATTAGGCTGAGCTTTTTATGCTGAACTGTCTCTATACTAGGCGTAGGTAAGGAAATACATTGTCTTCTGTGACCTTTGGGAGTGATCTGTGGGCCATTTTGGAGATTTTGATGTGATGGATAAGTATATTTACCTCCTTTTATTTCCACATATTTCCTTTGGCCCAGGCCAGTGACAATAATTTTTAAAAAAGAGAGAGAGAGAGAGTAATTAAATAGGAATAAGAATGGAACAGGGGCAGCTAGATGGTATAGTAGATAAAGTGTTGGAGTCAAAAAGACTCTTCCTAAATTCAAATTTGGTCTGAGACATTTACTAGCTGTGTGACCCTGGGTAAGTTTTGCCTTAGTTCCTTATTTGTAAAATGACCTAGAGAAGGAAATGGTGTGAGATTTAAAATTGGACATAAGAGCATTAAACTCCCCCTTTAACTTTTCCCTTATATGTCTCCCAGACCACTAAGAAAAGGAAGCCTCTGAGCTGAGGGATTAGCTTTTATTGTTTGGGAATTAATTAGACAACAAACAGGTGATACCGATTAGGGAAATAGGAAAGTAGAAATACAAATGAATAATCCTAGATCTAAGCTTAGTCTATATTCTTTTATAAAACTCACCGAATCCCAAAATTGCCTGCCAGGCTGAGAACCAGAGCCCACCACCAAAACGGGCGCTGTCACTGCTAAACTGATAAACAAGAGTGTGTGAGCCAGAGAGCAAACTTCCATTCCCACTCTCAGTTTTAAGTTGGTGTCCTGGAAGTATGGCATGCTTGGCCATGCTCTCCAGGCAGCAGCAGGCGCACTGCCATTTGTTGTGGTCTCCTCCCCAAAAGGGTGGTCCTTCAAAAGCTGCTTCAGTAGCATGCACTCAAATGATTCAGTAGCATGCACTCAAATGATCTCAAATGATTCAGCTAAAACGTCCATTTTTTACCACAATGGCAAACCACTCCAATATCTTATTCCAAGAAAACCTCACAAGAATTCAGAGTCAGACATGATTGAACAATGCCTGAACAAAGAATCGAACAACTCAACCTTTACCCCAAATCCCTGAATGCAGACTTTCTGTTTCAGAGAAAAATTGGCATTATGGAATAGACCAACAAGCTTGATCTGGAACATTCAGAATGGAGCTGTTGCTGTTGTTGTTTGTCCTCTGTTCTCAAGAGGAACATGACATCAAGGTGATGTCATGACTTACAGTGAATTGGATTTAAGTGAGGGAGGGCTGTGCAGGGTCAGCAAACTCACTCTCTGCTCCAGAGTCACCTGGGTCCAGTGGCAAGATATATATCAGAACAACTGGAGATGGCCTTGGATGTTTATGGCAATTGAGTTTAAGTGACTTGCCCAGGGTCGCCCAGGTAGTAAATATTTGATATGAAATTTGAACTCTGTTCCTCCCATTTCCAGTGCCAGTGCTCTATTCATTGTGCCCCCTAGCACAATTTCCTTTTCCTTCCTATAAAGAGAAAGGAATAGAAAGGACAGAGAAAGCAGATGCAGATGCCAGAATCAGCTATTCAGTTACATTGGAACTGGAAGAAAATAATAGAATCTAATTATGGCTTATATGTAAGAGATCTCCAATGCAGGGAGGGACACATGCAGGATGAGGGCTCAGCAGGGTTCAAGAAGCTTTGTGCCTTTAGTTGTAACTCAGTAATCAGGAAAGGTTAGTGTAATAATTGAAAAGAGAAATCTCTGGGGCCAATGGAAAGGTCCCCTGAATTGGTTTTGCAAAGGATCTAAAACTCCTTTGAATTTAACCATAATTCAGCAAAGCCAAAGCCCCAAGGCTGGATCTTTTGGCTCTTATTAGAAAGGTTGGTATCAATTTCAGCAGCTCTTACTAAATAGCATGCATTTCATTTTTCCTAATGTACTGAAAGATTAAATCATCTAGGGTGTTATTCCCTGTTTGTGCCACTGTTAGTGTATGTGTGTACATGTGTGTATGCATATGTGCTATACTAATTTACCCATATTTTGATCCTTTCCTACTTTTGTAGAATAAACATGAAGTGTTATTATTTGATTCTCTCCCCCTCTCCCCATATAATTTCTCCAGATGGCTATAAAGAGTCATTAATAGGAATTTTAGCACATGGAGCAAGTTCAGTTGTACTAGGAAAGGAGTGGTGAGGTAGAAGGCAGAGGTATGACCAGTCCTTTGCATGGCTGAGGTAAAGACAAAAGTCACCAGAGCTTTGAAGTCTAAGGAACTAAGAACCCTGAGATCCTGCAATAAATTTGTGATTGTCAGTAATAGTGAGAGTGCTTTAGGTTTGATAAGAGTACTTGAAAAGATAAGAGCTATTTTGTAGGATTCTCCCTTTAATTTTCAGTTAATGAGAATACTTTTATATTCCCCTATGCCAGATATTTACCTCAGATAGCATGGACTGAGCTTAATCTTGGGGTCCTCTATACTAATTATATCAATGTACTGTGACCCGAATAGGGTCCCCCTTGAGAACAACAGAATCTATATCCTGTTTCTCAACAGTTTCTCAGATATTTTTCAAGCATTAGTCTAACAAGGATAGAAGACAAGCAAGAAACAGAAATGTGCTATATTTGAGGACTTAAAGCAATTTGGAAAGCCTCTCCTACTGAATTGTTTCCCTCCCAAAATATTTAATTACAGAACTTATAACCTCACAGCACTGGTGAATTGTCTCTATTTTTATGTGCTGCTATGATGGGCCATGAGGCCATTTCAGTGCCTTTTCTGTTACTTGCCTCCTCTGTGGAATGTACAGTGACTCAGTTAGGCAGTCAATAAGCTTTTTCATTAAATACTTCACTGTGCTAAGCACTAAGGAAAAAAAAAAAAGAGGCAAAAATTGCACACTCCAATGAGCTCTCAGTCTCCGGTGGTTCTATATGGTCAGCGCCAGTTTTCTCATTCTGGGTATAGTAATCAATGTGTAATCAGCAGTGTGTTCAGCATCTTTGCTCTGGTCCAGTCTTACTGTTAATACTTTCTGGCTATAACCTTCTGCTCAGGAGTGACCGTTGCATGGTGTTGCAAGATACTTGATGCCTATATAGTTGCTAAATGGAGAGTTCCCTTCTCAGTCTTTCCATATATTTACTATTGGGTCTCCCTTTTGTCTTGAAAGGTGTGTTGAGGGGAGCAAGGTAGGTTTTACTTGAGTTCTAGATGTTTAGGTTTGCTACATATCTCTTCTCTCTGTCTGTCTTTGCCAAATTTTCGGGAAGAATTTATGGTTTTGTTCAAGCTAAATCATGTATGAGGGTGTGTGTGGGGAGGGGTGGTGGGGGGAGGAGTATTAAAATCCCTTGGATTTATTAACAAGATTAGAATGAACTCTGCCTCCTTCCACTACAGTTTTTTTCAATACATTTTAGCAGTAAAGTAACTGATGAAGGGTGGAGAAGAATTATGTGAATAAAATTTTATGCTGTAATCCATGACACCAAGTAAGTTTCCCATTCTTAGATTGGGTCAAGTTACTCACACAAACACAATAAAAAAACAACAAATATATATATTTATGTGTGTATGTGTATATGTGTAGATACATGCATATACACACATATGTGATTAATTAGTTAATTGAAAATTCTAAAACTTTATTATGAGTACCCTGGTTCAAATTATGGTTCTTTTGTTTTTTTATGTATGTACTTATCCAAGTTACTTTTTCTCTCTAGTCCTTAATTGCTTCATCTGAAAGTGAAGGATTTAGGTTGTGATGACATCCAAGGTCTGTCTCAGGGCTAAATCTGTGGTCATAAGTTTATGAACAGTACTGTTGGTTTTATTTATTTTTTATGAAATTGTTAACCTTTATAGAAAACATAATTAAAAAAAATAATGCTACAGATTCTAGTGTGCCAAATATGGCCTTCCCCCTTTAAATTCCTTCTTTCTAGCCTGGGATTTTAAGTTAGACATTTAAACATTCTGTGCTTCTGCTTCCTCTTTGGTAAAATACGCAGACAATTATTGCATTGTCTTATAGGGTTGCTGGCCCTGTAAAGTTCTCCCTCCTTAAGGATGCTTTCAAGGCTTAATTCAAGGGCCACTTCCTACTCTATCTACTCTTTTTCCTACTTAATCCCTTAAAACCTCAGTGCTCTTTCTCTTTTCCAATTTCAATATATTTAATCAAACAAAAATTCATTTTAAAGCATTTACCATGTGCTTGGCATTGTATGAGATGATTATGGATTTGAGTCAGATTAAACTCTGAGGATGGGGTCTGGAAGATACCCAGCCCTGTCCCAGTATAGTTAGTTTAAAAGTTTATTGCTTGTCAAATTCTCACTGTCTCCTTTAAGTTTTATTGCCAATTAACAGTATTTTTACTTCAGCTCAGTCTCCCCACTTGTCAGCTACATCTTAGTTTTATCTGGAATCCATCATGTGTCCCTGTTGAGTGGGTCGGGGAATTCACCCACCAATTCAATACTCAGGACTCAAGAAGAAAGGACAGGCGATCATGGGGCTCGGCATAGGATGCGGCAATTAAGTTGAGACCAAATGTTAAGTGACATGTTTCTTTTTCTCAGAGCAGAATCCCCTTGACCCTAGGGTTCCAACAATGGATTATTCTTTTATTCTTTATTCTATTTCTTTGATTTCCCAACATAGTCAAAGATAAATTTTAAGCCTGTCATCCTTCTAAAATTAACATGACTATAAAGCAATGCTGAAACACCTGAGTGACTCTTCCTGTTATTCAAGTTGAATATCTTTACAGATAGGGGCCAGGAGAGGGGGGTGTCCGTGGGAACTGTGAGATCTGAAACACCTGACTGTCCCCCCACTTCCTTCTTCCTTTGTTTTGACCTTGTTCCCCCTCCCCTTTTCCCCTTTTTTCCTGGAACATGTATACATGTCTCCATACATTGATCATGAGCTAAGCATGCATTTTGGGTGAGACAGGATTGGATGTTAGATTGTGAGCTCAGCCTAGTTCACGTGGGGACTTTCCTTCCTACAATTTCTATAAAAACCCAAAAGTTTGGGCCTGTCATTGCAACTCAGTTATTGAGTTTGCCCATTCTTGCAAGAATGTAATAAATCTGTCTCTGCTTGACTTCGTGGTCTCCTTGAGTTATTTGGGTAAACTGAGGGAGTTTGTCCCAAACAGCATTAAGCCAAATAAACATTAGGGATATTAAAATAAAAAAAAGAAAGTCCTACTCTCAAGGAGCTTGCATTCTAACCTGAGAGACAATACAGGGTACTTTATAGCTTAAAATTGTACTTACTTCTGAAAAAAAAAACACACACACATATTACATATACACATACACACATACATTTGTGAAACAGTACATGTATGATAAACACACATGAAATCAAGGCAGGCCCTATGAAGACCAGAAAAGGCCTCCATGGGAATATGGCAGTTTGATCTGAGTTTTGAAAAGAAGCCAAGGAATCTAAGAAGCACCCAGGAGGAGAAAAAGCACCCCCAGCATGGGAGTGGTTGTATGGGAAGGATCAAGGGGAGAGTCAGTATAAAGGCATAGCCACTGGAGATGAAATTTGCATGTGATGAATATCAGGAAAGATACTATAGTTGAACCATAGAGTATATGGAAGGGAGTAATGTGCTAAAAGACTGGAAAAATAGGAAGGGACCAGGTTATAAAAAAACTTGAAATGTCAAAAGGAAGAGTTTATATTTACTTGTATATATTTTGCACTTATATATCTCTGGGTTTCCCCCCGTAGACTATAAATTCCTTAAAATCAAGGGTTCTTTCATTTTCCTCTTTGTATTTACAATATTTAGCATAGAGCTTGGCAAAGAGAGAGAGAGAGAGAGAGAGAGAGAGAGAGAGAGAGAGAGAGAAGCTTAATAAATGTCCATTGAATAAAGGAGTGGGGAACAAATAAAACAATAAGGACAGAATACTTTGTAAGTTTGAGAAACAGCATGGCAAAGTGACAAGAGGGCTGGATTCAGAGAGTGTGGATTTTAAACCAACCTCTTATACTTACTAGTTTGATCCTGTGCAGAACACTTAATCTGTCTGAGTTACCATATCCTTATCTATAAAATTGGCATAAAACACCCTCTACTCTACCTCAGAAGAGATGATAGATAAGTATGTAGATAGACAGATAATGGATGAGAGAGAGATGATAGACATACAGATAGATGCAAGAAAGAGAAAGGGAGAGAAGGAGGGAGGGAGAGGGAGGGAGAAAGAGGGTAAGAGAAAGAGAGAGAGAGAGAGAGAGAGAGAGAGAGAGAGAGAGAGAGAGAGAGAGAGAGATGAGGGCGCAGAGCACCCCAGAAGTTCTTCTCTGGGGCACATCAAGGAATCTTCTCCTTGAGAAACTAAACCAGAGGACAGATATGCCTAGAGAGATAAGTGGAACCAGTTTGGACTGACCTAGCTTCAGTACCTCCACCCTTCATTCTGATCTCCCTTACCCCTGGGGAGATAAGTTTGGGTGTGGCTGCTGCCTTTGTGTCCTGAAGAGAGAGATGGCTTGAGAGATCCTTAGCCACCCCTCACCCAATTCCCCCAGCTACCACCAGTGGGGGATGGTCTTCCCTCACTAAAGGAACTTTCCACAGTCAAATGGTCACCCTCCCACCCCACCCCATCAGTCCTCTATAAAAGTACCTGCCAGTCTCCTTCTCCAAGAGATTGGTATCTCAAAGCCACATGCTTTGTGCCATACCTCTCTCCCCATGAGAAGTCCAAGGATTTCTCTTGGTTTCCCTTCCCCTCCCTTCCCTTGCCCCGAAATAAACTACCATCTTATTCTAACTGCTTTTGTGTGCAAGAGGGTGTAATTCTTTAAAGAGGAATTCTTAAGGACCCCAAACCCCTACCCCATTATCCCCATGACAAGAGGAAGAGAGAGAGAGAGAGAGAATATAAAACTGATTGCAAACCTTAAAGGTTATATAAATGTTATCGTCTCTTACTCCTTGTTTTTCAATCCTCAAGGTCCTATGTAGAACATAGCCTTCCATAGAGCTTTTGCTTTCCAGTAAGCATCTCTTCTCCCATGAAGGGCACACTATGTAAGCCTGTCTACCTGATCAGTCATTAACCCCTGCTTAGCTGTTATATTTTTGAAGTGACACATTAAAAAAAGAAAAATAAGTACCTACTGGAGGCTCTTTTTCTGGTATATTAAACAGCAACAACAACAATAACAAAATAAAAACCCAACAACTAAAATTAATGAAAAGGGGAGTTGTGGTCATCAACTGTAGGTCTGCAGCTTTGAAATGGATATTTCAAACGGTGGCCCTCAAAAATAAAATCGAATATGTCAACTCTGTAGGAAGGTAAATGCAGCTTCTAAAAGGTGGCTATCACTCTCAGGAAGAAATAATGTGATAATCGTAGGCATGAAACTCAGACAACATTTGGTTAAAAGGGTTGGGGCAAGCTGCATGCTGTTTTTCTTTTATATTCTGACAGAGATAGATGATTAGAAGTGAGTCTCTGAGCTTGATTATGCAGAGGCCATTTATAAAACGATTCCTATGTCATCCTTTCAGAGGTGCTATCAGCATAACACAGAGGTATATCATTGCCCTTCTCTCAGCCTTTTCTGCATATTACATTACTGCTTAGTCAAAATTTAAATCTGTGTTTAAGAAGAGGACAACTACTGTAAAGAAGTATTTTATTCCACAATCACTTCACACTTCAAGAGAACTGTATGGGTCTTATGGGAAGAGCCCTGGATATGGGGTTGAATACCAGTTCTCTAATTTAGTTGCTATATGACTTTGGCCAAGTGATACAATCTCTTCTGAGCCAAAGCTTTCTCATCTATAAAATAGAAATAATATTGATATTACCTACTTTGAAGGGTTACTGTGAGGAAAATGCTCTCTCTGGTTTGAAGTGCTCTGTCCATATTAGTAATTATTATGTAAATAACTGTTAGGATTCTTTAAATCTTTGTGTTTGAGTTTCTTCTAAAAGAGAACTGTGAGGATGTAGAATTTCAATAGAACAGCCTGATTCAGTTGTTTTACATATGAGATGACAGTTTTCATGCTCCTTAGAAGGACTTAATTTCCTGAATCAAAAAGAAACCTCTGGTAAGAGATACTGCCTTCTTACTTCACAATTTGAGTCTGTAACATTTAGTTGCAGGATTTCTACTCTCCAAACCTGAATTGTTAAAATGTTTCAGTCATGAAAAATTGAACGTTAGGCTCCTTCTTCAATTAATTTATGATTCATATATATCACTATATTTCATTGGAGAACATTTATTATACAAATTCCATCCCCAAAAGCATATCAGCAGGTTGTCTCTACTTTAGGGTCATGCAAAGTTATCTGTGGCACTCAGAGGTTAAAAGACTTTCCTTCAGTCAGTACTGTTAGGCAAATGCTGAGCCCAGATCTTCCTTACTCCAAGGCTGGCTTTCTATATACTATTCTGTGCTGTTTCTACACCTGTAAAATGGAATTATGAACAACTGATCTGATGTATAGAGATGCCATGAAGATAAAGAGAATATTACACAGCAAGTGAAAAATTTTGGACAAAAAAAATTTGGAAGCAAAGCTGCTACATAAATCCATGAGATTGGGAGAGTTACATGAGGCAAAGCTCAGTAAAATCTGCAGTGCTGTATATGGAATGTCAAAGGGAGAAAAAACTGTGACCCATTAGGATGAAGAAATGCCCAAATCCTTAGAGCTTGCTTGGCCATTATTCTCAAGTGCCTGATGAAACAGTGAATGAGAAGGTGCTAGCCAATACCTCCAAATACACGAAAGTGATTGATTTTATTACAAACACACCAGAACTTATACATCTGAATGAGTGTTGTCCCCTTCAGAGTAACCACCTTAGGAAGGAAGTGATATGCTCATTTCAGCAATGACACCATTGCTCAGAATATTTTTGGAATTCTTCTTCCAGCCTAACTTGATGAAACCTTACATATGACCCAGCAGGAACCATCCTGCCTTCTAGATAAGACTTTTTATTTTATGGGTTGTGTGGGCAGGTACTGACAGCCCACTTGCAGCAATATGCTAACTAAGCAACTAATTAATGGATGTTACAATTCTTCCTCCTCTCTACCTCCTTATACATAGACACAGACACAAAGACACACACAAAACTAAATTTTGTTTCCTTTATCTCTGATTGCTTAGTGTTCTGAAGCATAAGTCAAAATCTTTGGTTTCAGTTCCTAGTTTTTCCCAGTCATCATTTTTCCTTCAACTTCATCTTGTTCCCTACTCCCACACCCCAATCCAGACAGGCTTGAAATTGATTCTCTCTCTGTAAACCAGGAATCCATTTCTTCTCTCTGTCTCTATCTGTCTCTGTCTGTATCTCTGTCTCTTTGTCTCTGTCTCTCTGTCTCTGTCTCTCTGTCTCTCTGTCTCTCTCCCTCTACAGCTAGCCATGGCCCTGTAATGGGCTGCAATGCCTTCTTATCTACACCCTAAACAAATTCCTCCTATAAGGTGTCCTCTTAGCTTCTTTGCTGGCTATCTCAAAAAGATTCAGTATCACTCACCTAATGCAATAGAAGTAGAGGAAGAGTAAGATTAGGAATTTCTATCTCTAAGTAGATCTCAAGGCTACAGGAGAAGATAGCATCAAAAGATGAAATACTGCTGTCTTAGAAGTAGCTAAAGAGCACTCAATAAACTCTTGACTAGGTGAAGAGTTGTGAGAGTTTCTGGACCAGGTAAGATTTTTTTCTAAATCTCTGTCTACAAAATGCACTCTTCATCTAGCAAAGATGGGATTTATTTTATTTTATTTTTACATACTCTTCTGCCTAGGCATGAAGGCCTAGGTAGGTATTGAGTAATACCAATCATGACTAAAGACAGCCCCTTGGTGGGGAAACTTAAGAATTCCATCACGGAGCTTAACTGGACATTGGAGAATCCCTTTGGATCCCAACCTGCAAACTGGTAAATACAGGAAGTCCAATGAGAGCAGGGATGAAGTATGGAACATTCTAGTATTTTATGGACCTTGAGTAAAGGCCTATCTTAGAATGAGGCTATGTTGTTGGATCAATTTGTGAAGAAGCTTACAGACTTCTCCTGCCCAAATCAAGAACATCTTCAAGGTGTACTTCTGCTCCTGACACAGAGGGATCATGACCCCATTGCCTATTATATCCTACAACTGAGAAGACCACCATTATCACCCCAGAGAAATCAATACAAGTAGGAGACATACAGCCTTGGCTTTTCCACTGAGAATAAGTAAGGTGGCTTGAGAAATATATGTGCAAGTAGGGATATATGATATAATTATTTCCTTGGGAATGGAGAGTTATGAAGAAAAGATGAAATGACAAGACTCTGAAGTTAATAATCAACAAACCACAGTTTTATCAACCCCCTTGCCCTTTGACAGACAGTTTGGTTAGGTAATTGTCCTTTAGAATTCATCATAAACACCAAATTCTCCCAGTCCAGGCCCATGTTCATTCATCACCTTTGGATAGCTTTATGGATCTTGCCTTGGCCCAGCAAGAGGAGGTTGTAATCTAACCCTAAATTACTCCCATTATTGCCATATAATTAGCTACATTTTCCAACTATGGGTTTTAAGCTTCAAATAACAAAATATATAGGAACCCTCACTTTGGGCCTCACCAGTTTTCATCCATAAATATAGATAGTAGTGTTCAACATTGAGTAGTTTGGTCTTTCATGATCCTTGAATGATATGATGTTTCCCAGAAAGTTGTTTTTTGGTTTGTGTTTTTTCCTGGACTGTGCTCAGTATTATAGGACATGATCTTCATGACTGAAAGAAAGCCATTATTTCTCATAGGCACCAAGATAGAATTGTGCAGTCACTAACAGAATTTGGGAATTGAAACTTCAAGGAAGCTGAACACTTGAATCTCCCCTTGACCCAAAGCTTATATAAACTCAGTGGCTCAGATTCTTGGAAAATGTCTGTGCTATCGTTAAGACCTAGACTTTAAGAAATTCTTATTATATTAGTCCCTAACAGCTGGAAGTGGCTCACCTACCCATCCATTTCATCAACTGGAGTGTCAGTACTTAAAAAGAAAAGAAATGGAAAGAAAAGAAAAATTGAGACCTTAAGTTATGTCATCATTGTTATGTCTTCATGAGATATTCATGATTTTTTACATTGCTACTGTGATGACAAATGAAAAATGCTGTTCTAGACATTGTCTTGATAATTCAAATACCTGGTGGTACCCTTTGGTACACTTTTGCCTATCAGCTTTCATAAATGTGGGACTGATAAAGAACTGGGCCCTAGATTCAGGAGGACCTAAGTTCAAATCCGGCCTCAGACACTTGACACTTACTAACAGTGTGACCCTGAGCAAGTCACTTATTCCCAATTGCTTCACCCTCTAAAAATAAATAAAATAAAATAAATGTAGGATTTGTTTGATTGTGATAGGAATGGTGCACAGCTACTATTAGGAAAGATGTGGTAAATTTCTAGAATCATGTAGAGTTTGGCTTGGTGTATAAGGTGAGTAATCAAGCTGTAACTATTATCTTGCATGCAAAATATTTGAGTATAACTTAAATAATGTCTGGATCTCTTGGGTAATTCACAAAGTCACCCTGGATGCAATTATGCCTTCCCAATATGTCCTTGTTTAAAGAGGCACCATTATGTTGGATGAATAAATTCTGGTATGGATATTAAAATAAAGATCATATTGCTTGAAAGTCATACATAAGATTTTATAATAAAATGAAGAAAGGAGAGGAGTAGGTGCTTTTGGAAAGTGCGTTATTTCTTGACTCAGTTGAGGAAGTCAATTAAAATTGTGGAGAATATGAAGTGACAGTTAAGTAGATATTAAAGCTCGATAATGATCTTATTCTCAAGATATTTTGTAGATCGATTTGAGGGGGTACTTACAATTTTTGGTGAGTATTTTTTTTTACTTTTTAAAATGATGAACATTTACTTGGCAGAAATAGATCAAGCTGGATACATTTTAATAGCCTATATAAATGGATCCTTAATAAGAACTCAAGAAAATTCACTGTTTATTAGCATATACTAAAGGATTTGTCAGAGCACTAGTTTCTCTTTAGAAAAGTATAACCATGAGTTATTAGAAGGTCTTTTACATGTCTTCTCTATAGTCCCAATCTAAAGTGTTATCGTAGGGCCCAGTTCTTTTCCCAAGAGCCTCTTTGCTGATTATACCACAACTCAGGGAAACTGTAGTTTTAAAAGATTTAGAGGGGCAGCTATATGGCACAGTGGATAGAGCACTGGCCCTAGAGTCAGGAGTACCTGAGTTCAAACTTGGCCTCAGACACTTAACACTTACTAGCTGTGTGACCTTGGGCAAGTCACTTAACCCCAATTGCCTCTGTGAGATTTAAAATTGGATATTAGATCATAAATCTCCCCTACTTAACCTTTCCCTTAATTTATCTCCCAAACTAGTAAATGGAAGCAGGTTTTGGTTTTCTAGATAGACCTTTTTATTTATAGTTATGATAGTCACAAGGTGATGTTGGTTAGAAGGATAGGAAAGTAGAAACACAATACAAATCGTCTTAAGTCTAAGCTTAGTCTATATTCCTTATAACAACTCACCAAACCGACAAGGCCACCAACCGACAAGGCCACCAACCGACAAGGCCACCTTTGGAGAGAGAGAGTCCGTGCCGCGCCGTCAGGAGTCCCGCCAAGCAGGCAAAAAAAGGCCTCTCTCCTTTTCTCCACCCCGGAAGTCAAAAAAAAACCCGGCAGGCAGTCTGACATGCGCAGCAGGCGCACTGTACCTGGCAGGCAGTCTGACATGCGCAGCAGGCGGACTGTACCCGGCAGGCAGTCTGACATGCGCAGCAGGCGGACTGTTCATCTCCTCCCCAAAAGGGTGGTCCTTGAAAAACTGGCGTCTTTCAGTTATCCTAACCGACTGTTAAAAACTTTCATATTTTACCACATTTCCCCCCTTTGCTTCCTCAAGAAACGGAATGTTTCCTTGATGGAACAGTAAAAAGAATATAATAACTTTTGCTGACTAATAATATGCGAACAACAATACAGAAAAGGAAGAGAGGAAAGTTTTGTCCAGAGGGGCGATTTTTTTTTTTCCTCATGAACCGACGCTTTGACATTAGTCTTGCAAAGGGAGAGCCTCTGCAGAGAGTACATGTTACAGATAGTATATAACAGAAAGGAGATAGTAAAAGCTAATAAAGCAAAACAGTTCATATAAAGTCTCTGAGTTCTCTTGTCTTCTTGAAGTGGTAAGATGTCATCAGGAGGAAACTGGATTCTGGTCTGGAAAACTGGATTCTGGACTCTGGTCTGGAAAGCTGGATTATCTTCTTTAACTGTTTGAATTGCTGTATTTTTAAAACCTTAGCATAGCATTGTCAATGATCAAATTAATAAATTCCATTACATTCCCTCCTTTATATGGTTAGACTTGTAATAGAGGGTTGAGGTAGTTATGCAATGTGTAACACTTTTTACCACCATGTGTCTGGATCAAAGCCAAATTTAGTATGTGTTCATGACACCTGAAAATGTTATGGAAAGGTTATCATACCATATCTCATGGTTCTGAGACAGCCAGTGATTGTGCTAGGCCACAGGTGAATTCAACTGAGTGAGATAAAAAGATAAATAAGTTCAGTTAAATTAGGTTAAATTAGGAGGGAGAGAGGATGAATACTGGACTGTGCCTAGTAATTGTGCTCTACATAGTCACCATCATAAGCAAACCATGGACTTACGTATACCTGTCTCTCCTTTTGTTGCACATATATTCTCTCCAGGGCCTGCGTCAGAGTTCACAGCAAGTTAGTCTCTGAAATGATAAGTTTCCATATTTCTGAAATCTCATTAATTTCACCAAAGACAATATGATGGTAAAAATGTGTGCTATGCTGCATAACTGAGAATATATTAGTGATATATACAATAATTCCAAACCATACCCAGAGTATAATGACATATAAATAATAAACGAATGTAAATAGCTGATTATATTAGACATTGTTACATAATCTTCTTTTAGACATTATTACATAATCTTCTTTTAGCAAGTAGACCACATCATCTTATACATGAATTCTCTGGTATAACAGTAGCAGATACTTAAAGTGGTGATTAATTCATCAAAAAGAAATAAGACTTCAATTAGCAAGATTCAATATTCAATGTTTTCAGTGAGGTATCAAGCAATTTCTGGTACTTTTTAGTTAAACAGAACAACATACAAGAGAAAGGAGAAAAATAAATAAATAAAACAAAACTCATTAGAACTCATGGTTCTCTCAAAAAGAAAGAGTAAATAAAAAAAAAAGAAGAATTCTGGTAGCTTCTGAGGCCCGATAGCCTCACCCACAGCATATACTTAAAATGTCTTTGAATAATCACTTAGTTTACAAAATTTAGTTTTAAAGAAAAGCAAAAGAAACAAAAGTAAAAAAAAAACCAAAGCAAAACCAAAAATAAAAAATAAAAAGCAAAAGATTCGCTAAGCACCCTTTTGTGCTCTTAAAGAACTTAAAGGTGCAGTCAATTCCAGGTCTTTTCAGTGCCTTTCAAAAGTCAAAACAAAAACAAAAAAAACCCAAAAATTAATAAAAAAAAAAAATAGTTGAGGTAGGCCAGAAAACTAGGCCATGTACTTCAGTGCTTTTGCCTGTAGAAGGAAATGCTTGTTAAATTATAAGGTATTTAAGCTGCTAGAGTTTGGGGTATGCCACATTGTTTTAACTGGTTCCCCAATTCTCTGCATGCCAAAGTGGCAGGGGTTTCTGAATTGTCATTGATCTTTCTAATGCTGTCATAATGTTCTTTATGGTAGAAAATGTGGAGTTCTGTAGCATCAGTTTTGTCTGTGCCACTGATTTTCAATAAAGGCTGATTTAATTGATGAACCACAACATTCAGCTGATGCTGCTTAGCAAATGCTACAATTGTATCATTTCCTCCCCACTTTCCAAATTTCTTTAATTCATCAACATATTCTTCAAAAGGGGAGTCATTTACTATAAAAGACTCAAACTCTTGTCTATGGTTAATCATATAAGAAGCAGCTTCTTGTCTGTGTCTGAGATGATTTCTACAGTGACCTTCTAGCTGGTCTGCTAAAGCCCTAAAAAGGCAATTTCCGTCTCCTGATACTTTACAAAGACTGAGTCCCAAAGCATTTAACTGATCAGTGGGATTCTTAAATGGGAACTTCCTGTTTCCTCTGAACTTTCTTTGCTCTTTAACAGTTGCTATCGTTAGGGTTTTTACCTCTTTAGCGTCTACCTCAGGTCTATCTGAAATCTCTTCACCTATGAATGGTGCAGGCTTTATATGAGAGCAATGAATCCATGAGTCTTTTTCACCAATTTTAATGGCGGTAGGAGTTGTCAATAATACCTGAAAAGGTCCTTCCCAGGCAGGTTGAGTTCCACTGGTTCTCTGAAAATTCTTTACATATATTTTATCTCCTGGGTTGAAGTTATGCAATGAAAAGTCTAATGGTCCTGCCTGGACCACAGCTCCTGCCTCATGGAGTTCACGTAGCCTGGTCTGTAATTCCTGTATATAGGAAGCAACAGAAGTATCACCTCCCACCAGTGATGTATAAACTGGGGAAAAAGTTTTAGCTTGGATAGGAGGGTGACCAAAAAGCATTTCATAAGGAGATATATGAAGTTCTCCTCTTGGTCTACTTCGTAGATAGAATAATGCCAATGGTAGAACATCAGGCCATTTCAAATGGGTTTCAGTACATAATTTGCCAATCATACTCTTAAGCTCTTTATTCATACGTTCGACTTGGCCTGAACTTTGTGGATGGTAGGGCGTGTGGAATTTTGGAGTCACTCCCAAGAAAGAGTAGATTTGGGATAAAATCGAATCAGTGAAATGTGTGCCTTTGTCAGAATCGATGCGGGCTGGTGGGCCAAAACGAGGTACTATCTCTTTAAGAAGAATTTTGGCAACAAAGGCAGCTGTGGCTCGGGGGCTGGGAAAGGCCTCCACCCACCTAGTGAGCTGATCAACTATAACAAGGCAAAATTTATAATGTCCTGCTTTTGGCATAGTAATATAATCAATTTGTAAGTGCTCAAAAGGTGTATATGCTAGAGGACGCCCTCCATAAGCTTTGGCCTTAAAAGCATACTGATTATAAGACTGACATGTGGAGCAGCCCAAGCAGATTCGAGATGCTGTATTAGTCACACCTGGTGCTATCCAGGTTCTCTTAATAGAGTCTACAATGCCTTGTGTACCAAAATGGCCTTTTCTGTGAACAGAGAGGCATACCTGGTGGTAGAATTTCCGGGGAAGAAATGGCTTACCTTCCGGAGACACCCAGATGCCATTGATCTGTTTCGCCTTAAATTTCTTTTTCCACTTTTCTACTTCAGAATCGTCATAGGTTAGGTTGGAAGGAATATCCTCAGAAGGTGAAAGGTTAAATACATGTTCAGGAGCTTCTAATGCAGCAAGCTTGGCTGCAGAATCGGCTCGTGCATTTCCCTTTGAAACAGGGTCACTATTCCCTGTGTGGGCAGGGCAATGTACAACGGCTAGGGAAGAAGGCAGTTTTAGGGCATCTAAGAGGTCCTTGATAAGGTCCCCATTGGCAATAGCCTTGCCCGAGGATGTTAGAAAGCCTCGTTGACGCCAAATCATACCAATAAAGTGGCATATGCCAAAGCCATATTTCGAGTCAGTAAAAATGGTGGCACTCTTATCTTTAGCTATATTACAGGCCTGTGTAAGAGCCACAAGTTCAGCAGCCTGTGCACTAAAATGGGAAGGCAGAGAAGCTGCCCAGAGGGTGTCATAATCAGAAACTACAGCAGCTCCAGTAAAACGGGTTCCCTCTCTCATAAATGAGGAACCATCTGTATAGAGGACAAGATCAGGATTTTCTAAAGGTGTATCAAAAAGATCATCACGGGGTTTTTCAGCCATATCAACTAAAGAAGCACAGTCATGCAACGGTTCCCCCGAGAATGGTAAATTAGGGAGTAGTGTTGCTGGATTAAGAACTGTGCAGCGTTTTAAAGTGATATTCTCATTACCTAACAGGGTTATTTCATACTTAGCCAGCCTTTGATCTGAAAAGGCTTGTGTCCTGTGACGTAGTAAGAGAGCCTCCACTTCGTGAGGGCATTGCACAGTTAGAGGGTTACCTAGGACCAAATCAGAGGCTTTTTCTACCAAAAGCGCTGTGGCCGCCACTGCTCTAAGGCAAGGTGGCACTCCAGCCGCTACAGGGTCCAGCTGAATTGAATAGTAGGCTATAGGACGCTGGTTAGGCCCCAGTGACTGAGTCAGGACTCCAGAAGCCACCCCCCTTTGTTCATGCACAAAGAGAGTGAAAGGCTTACTATAATCTGGCAGTCCTAGGGCAGGTGCTGATAACAAGGCCCGTTTTAATTCTTTTATGGCTGAGAGATGCTGGGGATCCAACTGTAAAATGTCTGGAACAGAACTTTTTGTAAGAGCTATGAGGGGTTTAGTAATTTCACCAAAAGAGGGTATCCATTGTCTACAGTACCCAGCTGCTCCAGAATGGCTCTCAACTGCCTCTTAGTAGTGGGGGCAGAGAGTTGTTGAATGGCCTGGACTCGCTTAGAAGAGACAGAGCGAGTTCCAGCAGCCAAAATAAATCCTAAATATTCTACCTGGGGCAAACACCATTGTACCTTTGTCTTAGAAACCTTGTGTCCTCTCTTGTGCAGCTCCAGCAGTAAGTGACGGCTATCTTCCTGACAAATTTCAGCATTAGGAGAGGCCAAAAGTAAGTCATCAACATATTGTACTAGTGTGGAGGCTTTAAAGGTAATAGAGGCCAGATCCTGCTGTAAAATTTGGGAAAATAATGTGGGACTGTCTACAAATCCCTGTGGGAGTCTAGTCCAGGTCCACTGTCTATTTTTCCAGGTAAAAGCAAATAAATATTGGAAGTCCTCATGTACTGGTATGGAGAAAAAGGCAGAGCAAAGGTCTACCACTGTGAAACATGTAGATTCATAGGGAATTGAGGAAATTATCATAGCCGGATTTGCGACTATAGAATGTCTAGGAATAACATAATTATTAATCGCTCTAAGATCTTGCACAAAGCGATAAACAGGTTTACCATCTGGCCCAGGCTTGGGTTTTTTAACTGGCAAAATGGGAGTATTGCATGGAGAGTGATGACATGGAATAATAATACCCTGGCTTTTCAAAGCCTCAATTATAGGGGTGATCCCTTCTATTGCTTCCCTAGACAATGGATACTGTGGAATGGAGGGGGGTGGTCCCCCCTTAACTTTAAAGGTAACAGGCATGGCAGACTTAAGGAGCCCCACCTCATTAGGGGATGAGGCCCATAAAGACTCAGGAATGTCAGAGGGGATTTTGGATACCTCCCCTGCTGTTCCTTGAGCTTCTGTAAGTAAAATTGGTAATAAATGAACAGTATCCTCTGGCAATTGTAAGGAGACAGCCCCATCTGGAGCACAAGATATGGTTGCTCTAAGCTTGCAAAGGAGATCACGACCTAATAAATTTACAGGGGCATCAGGCATGAGTAAAAATGAATGTTCTACTGTTAAGGGCCCCATAGATACCATGCGAGGATTCAATTTTGCCACTCTCTGGCTCTTTCCTGAGACTCCCACTACATTCAAATATCCTACAGGTCTACACCCAGCATCTGGTTTGCTTACTAATACTGATTTAGAGGCTCCTGTGTCTAGCAGACAATCATAATAAGTCTCCCCCACTTTTAAGGTGACATGTGGTTCATTACTCTGGGGAGGTGAATGGACTGGCACAAGTGCATTCAAAAAATCCGGATCTGGGAATATATGGCTTTCATTATCTATGTTCCATTCCTCCCCAAGACACCATCATTCCTGTGTCCTCTTCTGAGGGGGGTCTTGGTTACCATTATTCTGGTACTGCCTTTCTGTATTCCTCCAAAAAGATCTATTTCTATTTTGATTTCGCCTGTAATTAGAATTAGAATTTCTTCTCCAAGTCCTACATTCTCTCAATTCATGCCCCTCCTTACGACAGTAACAACACACCTTAGTGTCCTTGCTCCGGTATCCACATGGCTGACTAGTAATCGCTGGTGCCAGAATGCTCTGTTTAGGGTGATCTGGATCTTCCTCACGTGAGTCAAAGACATAATTTGCAAGTTCCTTAATTCTATCTACTGAGAGATTTCTCCAGTCTGGACATTGTTTCAGAAAGTATCTGCGTATTTCTGGCAGTGAATTATAAACAAATGTGTTGAGAATGATACAGGAATCTCTTAAATCTACTGGATCCAATCTGGTGTACTGTCTAGCGGCCTCACAAAGTCTATCATAAAATCTGTTTGGTCTTTCATTAGCCTCCTGAGGTAGGCTTAAAAATTTCTGCCAGTTTTCTGGTTTTCTAGAGCAAGATTCCATTCCCTTCAGAAGTGTTTCTCTAGCATCTTTTAATCTTTGGAAATCCCTATCATCATTATAATTCCACTCTGGATCCTTTAGAGGCCATTCCACATCGGCCTTACCTTTCGCAACAAGGGCATTTCCTGCTGAGATAACATCTGTAATCTCAGTTGGGGACAGTAAAGTTTCCAAAAGGCAAGTAACATCAGCCCAACTGGGTTGATATGCATTAAATATAGTCCTTAACTGTGAAATTACAGTGTTAGGATTTTTCTCAAAACTAGGGATGATTGATTTCCATGCGCTCAAGTCACTTGGTCTAAAGGGGCTATATTTTCTGACTTGAATTGGCACTCCCTTCTTACTATGTTCTATAGCTTCCTGCAGAGGGAGTAGTTTCTGCTGATCTGATTCTGAACTTGGATCATCTCTAGTAGAAACAGCCATTTTGAGGTCTCTCTCCATATGTGAGAATTTCATTTCGAGGTCTCTCTCCATATGTGAGAATTTCCCCCATATCATAACAATGATAATAACAAAAACAATGATAATAACAAAAACAAAAAAAAACCAAAAAAAAATAAAATCCTTAGTCGTATGAACTATGGATGTGGTATTAAAAGGTATTTCAATTGCAGGCATAAAATTTCTACTTATATTAAACGTATTTTCCCAAAGATTCTCACGTATACTGTTATACAAAAAACTTTTTGCTGCCTGAATGAGGAAAAAACCAATAATGTTATGAAGGACCATTGAGTAAACTATTCCTCTAAGTCGGGATGTTATGCTGTCCCAATACATTCCGATGAGAAAAATCAAAGGGATAGTAGAATATTCGAGCATCTTGCCCTTTAAACTGGGCTGGCTTTTCTGTTTAAAGCAAGACTCTTAGAGGCTTAAAGTCTTTAAGGGAGATTAGACAAAGGGAAAGTCCGTGGGGGGGGGGGTAATTTGGAAAATCCACCGAATTGGCCGGCTTATGGCCAAACTAGGGAGGGTGGGAGGGTCCTTAAGGTCCCTTCGGGGTCGCCAAAACTGTGAGATTTAAAATTGGATATTAGATCATAAATCTCCCCTACTTAACCTTTCCCTTAATTTATCTCCCAAACTAGTAAATGGAAGCAGGTTTTGGTTTTCTAGATAGACCTTTTTATTTATAGTTATGATAGTCACAAGGTGATGTTGGTTAGAAGGATAGGAAAGTAGAAACACAATACAAATCGTCTTAAGTCTAAGCTTAGTCTATATTCCTTATAACAACTCACCAAACCGACAAGGCCACCAACCGACAAGGCCACCAACCGACAAGGCCACCTTTGGAGAGAGAGAGTCCGTGCCGCGCCGTCAGGAGTCCCGCCAAGCAGGCAAAAAAAGGCCTCTCTCCTTTTCTCCACCCCGGAAGTCAAAAAAAAACCCGGCAGGCAGTCTGACATGCGCAGCAGGCGCACTGTACCTGGCAGGCAGTCTGACATGCGCAGCAGGCGGACTGTACCCGGCAGGCAGTCTGACATGCGCAGCAGGCGGACTGTTCATCTCCTCCCCAAAAGGGTGGTCCTTGAAAAACTGGCGTCTTTCAGTTATCCTAACCGACTGTTAAAAACTTTCATATTTTACCACACCTCACAAAAAAAAAAAAAAAGATTAAATATTTAGAAACCATAAGAATTCCAGCAATTTGGAAATTACTATTGTGGCCAGCAATTCCAATCTTATTTCTATCCTGTTTTTACTTTTTATTCTAAAGCTAATATCATATGACCAAGGTTAATCTTTGTTATTAAAAAAATGATAGAAATTATAGGAGTTGATATAAATAAGTTCTATTTTCTCATGGCTCAATCAAACCACCCTCATAATTCTGTTTATTTCTTTAGTCCTGCACTAAATTAACACTCTTTTCTGGGAGATGATGTTATAGAAAAGGGAGTAGAAGAATAGAGGAAGATTTGAGATCAATAAAACTATAAGGAAATTAGAAAAATGCTGTGAAGGGTTTGGAATATTTTTTTAAAGGATTTCAGAAGCTGGATTTTTGAAGGAGAATTTAGAAAAAAAAATTAGGAGAAAATGAGAAAAGTTCAAGAACAACCTTAAGCCCAAGTTCCACCTTCAATTTCTGTAAAGAAGGAAAAGTAACAAGGCCTTCTCCTGAATAAGAAGGGGAAAATTTGTGAAGTTAATCACAAAGAATTTGGATTTCTGAAGGCCAAGTATTGATTTGAGGAAAGTATAAATTTGCAAAAACTTGAAGATCAACTGAAAACAAAGCAAACTAAATAAAGAAAAAGACTTAATCATTCTAATTGAAGAAAAAAAATGTAAAGTAAGGTCCTAAAGGAATGAACTCAAGGAAAATAAGAAAGAGAAGGTAGTTGGCAAGGCAATAGGAACATGTAAGTAAATTAAAAAGCCTAAATACATTGTAAAGTAGATTAAAGAACAAAATAAATTAATTAAACTAATAAGATGTTAATAAGAAAAGGGAAAGAAAGTATGGTAGGGCTATAAAGTTGATATCTATATAAAGGAAAAGAAGTTAAATGTGGCTATTAAATACTAAAGAGGTGATAAATAGTTTTAAAACTAGAGAAAGCAGCAGACATTTATTAAGTGCTAGGCACAGTACAAAGCAGCTAAACAGAGGGATCCAAACATCAGCAAAAAGAAAATCTTTTCTCTCAAAGAGCTTATATTCTAATAAAGATGACAACACATAAAAAAAAATAGTTGAAACAGGAGGGTAGACACACACTTATCCAATGGAGGGGCTTTGTCTTAATTTAAGAAAGTCAAAAGCAGAGCTGGGAGAGAAACAATGTTTGGCTACCCTTGACCACACCCCAAAATGTAAGCCCTTGGAAAAACTAACCAGTGGAAGATGAGGGCTGATATGGAGGAAGGATCTTTGAAAATGAATAGGCCATAGGGGAATAATTGAGGATATGGTAAACAAGGATGAAGAGACCCTAAGCAATAAGGGAAGTTTCAGGGTGAGATGGTAATTGAAGCATGATAGAGATAAGCTGAGTCAAGAAGTGCTTATTAGGGAAAGCACATTGATACAAAAATGAGGCTGAAAATCTCATTCAGTATGGGTTACAGTGGAAATTTTGCACTATTTTTTTTGCTCTGATTATGTTTATGTTATATTTTTATGACCATGAAAAGAGAACTATATATGATTTAAATGTAGGGTAATATGTCTCCCTTCTAAAAGAAAAGGTGAACATATCTGAAGAATATATCTTCACACTCAAGGCAATCGAAGATAAATTATGGCCCTAAGAAGAAAAAATTAATTAGTACTTCTATTTGGGTGTAGTATAAAATAGCAGATAGCAAATATTATCCTTGTCAAGAGTTTGTAGAGTAAAAGAATGTCACAAAAAGAAGGAGCACAAGGATAAGAACAACTGTCCCCTTGGGAATGGGGATGGGTAAAAAAGAAAAATTAAGATTCTTCCTGAAGAAGAAAGAAGCTTGATGCTCTAAAAAGCAAGCAGCTTACTTTCTTTGAAATGTCAACATACAGTCCCGAAAAGCTATCTGATGAGAGTGATCTTTACTAAGATTCAGATAAAGAAGAGTAGAGTACAGCAACAAGGTGATTCATGGCTTATTAGTATTAGGGCACCTGCTTGAATGAATAATACTTGAGAGTACTGTTATCTTCCTGGCATATATCCAAGGCATAGCAGAGAAGCTTTTGAGACTTATGAAAATATATGACTATTACCCATTTCTTACTGATTCATGTGGGCATATATGATACTGATAGAAGGGACCTAGAAAGTGTTCCCAACTATTATGAAAGTTAGGTCAAAATTTGAAAACCATAAAGGAATAAGTTGTGTTTTTTTTTCACTACTGTCCATTGAAGGTTAAGAAAGCAGAGAAGAGACTGTCATGCAGAAAGTAAAAAAACAAAAGGTGAAAGAGTAACCATTTATATGATGTTTACTATGTGTTAAGTACTGTGCTCAGTGCTTTACAAATATTAACTCATTTCATTTGGGAAATAAATAACTATTAAAAAGATGGTATCTGGGCATATTATTTGAATTTTTGTATTGTATCTAAGTGTGTACTATAGGAATGACAGCCTCCTGACCAGGAATAGAGATTGCTTTAAAGATATTAGGGGGCAGCTAGGTGGTGCAGTGGATAAAGCACTGGCCCTGGATTCACGAGTACCTGAGTTCAAATCCGGCCTCAGACGCTTGACACTTACTAGCTGTGTGACCCTGGGCAAGTCACTTAACCCTCATTGCCCCGCTAAAAGAAACAAAAAAAAAGATATTAACCTGATATTTTATAAATATAGTGTGTTTTTTTTAATAGCTTTAAGAAAAATAGGCTGAGGGAATGAGAAAATAAGAAATATATATTCACCAAATTAGATACCATACAGTGTGACTACAATCAAATTCAAATTCCCAGAAGTTAATAGGGCACAAAATCCATGAAAGGAGGCATTTGTAAAATGGCTACTTTTAAATGTCTATACACCCAAATACTCATCATTTAGTCAAGAAGAAAGACAAATGAGAGGTCCCAATCCTAGCAGGCATATTTAATCTCATAAGTATCACTGAGATTTTTTTTTTCTATCACTAAGATTTAGTGGAATAAAACTAATGGTTAGCATATTGTTTTGAGTTTGATATATCTTATTCCAAAGAAACAAGATAAGGGGAAAGAAGGGTGGTGGTAGCATTCTATATGAAGGTGGAAAGTATGGCCACCTACTTCCCCTGAGAAGAAAGGGAGAGAAAGAACATAAGCAAAGGTAATATGTGCAGCAGGGTCTGTTCAAGCACCTTAATCATATACATTCTAGGAACACCTTTGATCAAGAAGGTATACTTATATGAAGAAACTATTAAATATACCCATATAGGAATCAGAGGGAAGAAATGTGGTGGAATGCATTTGGGTAAAGAACAATGGGGTGAGTGGCAGAAATAGGCAGAAATAGGACATAGTTAAGAATTTCAAGAAACAATTCATAAGCCTGGCAGAGTTATTATGGTGGCATCAATGGGGAACTTAATTGTCCATATATTTCCTGGATCTCTTTTACTCTGTATCAAATACAAGGGGATTTGCAACATATTAATTTGTTTCCATGTCAATTTCATTCTTCAGAAATAAGAGGCACCAACAAAATAAATTTATATTCTGAATCTAATTCTTATTAATAGGGGAGGAAATGCTGCTTGGTGATAATGATATGACCACTGAGAGAAAATGATCACTTTTATAGTTTGTCAATCAATCAACAAGTAATTATTAAGTGCCTATTATAAGGGGCAGCTAGGTAGCACAGTGGAAAAAGCATCAGCCCTGGATTCAGGAGGTCCTGAGTTCAAATCTGACCTCAGACACTTGACACTTACTGGCTGTGTGACCCTGGGCAAGTCACTTAACCCTCATTGCCTAAAAAAAAAAGTGCCTATTATGTACCAGGATAAAGTTCTAAGTGCTGGAATTACAAAGAAATGTAGAAATCCATTTTTTGCTCCTAAGGAATCCAAAGTGTAATGGGAGAGGTAATATGCAAATAAAAATATACAAATAAGATATTTAGAGGATAAATTAGAGATATTCTTGCAGGTAAAACATTAAAATTGAATGATATCAGGAAAAAAAAATTTCATACATGTGACTTTAGCTGAGATACTTCTAGGCATGGTGGAAAGGTATTGAAAACCCTAAAATTCAAGAGATAGAGTATGCATTTAAAGAACACCCAGGAGGCTAGTTGTGATTTATTTAGGGAATCAATGGCCACATTTTTATTAAAGTGGGTTTATTTAGATATTTTCTATAGTTACACATTTTAAAAACATCTTTCTCCTTTGATCCCAAGACTATCTAATTTCATCTTTTGTTGTTGTTATAGTTGTTCAGTCATGTCAATCATGTCTGACACATCTTGTGACTGCATATGGAGTTTTCTTCTCAAAGATACTGGAGTGGTTTACCATTTTCTTCTCCAGCTCATATTACAAATGAGGAAACTGAGGCAAACAGGTTTAAGTCACCTGCCCACGGTCACACAGCTTGTAAGTGTCTGAGGTTGGATTTGAACTTAAGTCTTCCTTGACTCCAGGCCCAACAATCTATCCACTGCCATCAGCTACCCTCAATGTTATCTTTTAGTAAAAGCTAAAGAGTAAAATCTTATCTTTCACTATTTACCAATATAAACCCTCCATTTCAATCAGGAACAATAACAACAACAAATCTCCTCACTGGCCCCACCTCTGGACATTAACTCATGCTGTTGCTTCTGCCTGAAATATCCTCTCAAATTTCTTCACATTCTTTCCTTTAAGACCTCATTCAAGTCTAACCTTCCTTTCTTTCCTTTGCCTGATTATCTATTAAACCTATTGTTTACAAAACCCAATTTGGGGCAGCTAGGTGGCACAGTGGATTAAGCACCGGCCTTGGATTCAGGAGGACTCTCTGACACTTCACACTTACTAGCTGTGTGACCCTGGGCAAGTCACTTAACCCCCATTTTCTGAAGAAAAAAAAAGAAAGAAAAACCCAATTTAGTACTTGAGCATACACTGATTTATTGTATTGTACAATTGGATGCGTGTGTGTATACATTTCTTCTCCCTAAATGGTCATAAACATTCGGAAAATAGGTACCATACCCAAAGTTATAACTAGGATGGGTACAAGCAGAGCTATTCTTAAGGGAGTAGAAATTTAGTAGATGATAATTACACTTGTAGTCCATTAACAGCTGGAAACAAGTGAGCTTAACAACCAATTCAGAAGAATAATTATTTAAATTAAGAAACTACCAGCTGGATGCTTCTTCCCCTAATCCCACAGTGGCTACACTCCAGATGACCCTTTCTTGGCCATCCCTGCCTTTCCTTACCCTTCTCAAATTTTATAATTACAACTGTATCTTATTCTTCTCACATGCAACACAAGGTATTTATCTGTGTTGAACATAGATTAGATTGTTAATACCTGTTGAATAATTTCTATCAGCTTCCAAATATTTTGAAAGCCTCCCTTTTTCCCTAGTAAAAGATTGTTTATGCTTTAAAGTCTTGGTTTGCATTATTATTTGTCAGATTGAATGAACACCCATAAAGTCTGCTCTGATTTTCTTGGCCTTTGTCTCAGCGAGGCTTAATCTAAATGAATTTCACTTGAAATCATTCTGTTGGTTGTCTAGTTCCTATTTTTCTAAAATAACCTGAATCCTTGAGAAGGTCATATTGCCTGGTTTTTTTTGTTTGTTTTTGCCTTTTTTCCATAGACTTAAAAGCCTTATATAAGCTGTACTAATTAGAAAAGCCTCAGAGGTCCAATGCTACAAAGAAAACAAACTCTGAGAAAATAATGATTTTGAAGGGGATTGAAAAAAATATTATAGTCATCACTGTCATCAATTCTCTCTTTTTTTTTTCCAGGGTGGTTGGATTCTTTCAATAATCAGATACTGCATTGCTATGGTTTTAGGGAACATGGAAGGAAGAAAGCTGGATTATTTGCAAAGCTCAAATGTGTATGTGGGCTTTCTTCTCCATATTGTTACTCATAACACTCACTAAATATGCGAAACAGGAGTAAAGTTATTACCCTTTTTTTCCTAATAGGTAAAAAGTGTGAATTCCCAACATTAGAAACGACATAGAGCTATTCTGGGACTTTAAATGCCACAATGGACCACCTCCTGTAATAGTAATGGCTGTAATACTCTGTAATAGAAACTCCTTGTAATAGTAGTAATTGACATTTATACAGTGTTAAATCACACACACACACACACACACACACACACACACACACAGAGTGAAATACCATCTAAGTCTGTAATGTGTTAGTTTAATTACAGGTATTATTCACGTTTTATAAATGAGGTTTTTGAAACTAACAGAGCTAGTAAGTTATCAGAGTCAAAAGCAGGATAAGAACTTAGACACTCCTCTTTCTAAATCTAAAACATTACTATTCCATGGCTTCATAGAGAGGTTAGATTTCATGGACGAGGAAAAGTCTTTTTGGAGCTATTTGTTCCTGTTGTTTGGGAGAAGCGGTGTTGAAGTAACTGGAAGATGAGTGAATCTGAAAAATTGTGCTGAATTATCCCCACCCCCCATTGACATTTCAGCGAAGGAGAAAGAAAAAAATGTGTTACTTAATTTTACACTTTTAGTATCATCTTCCAGGGAGATTAAAGCTGACAGATTTCTTGAGCTTGAGAGTTCTGAGCTATAGATGGTTAAGCAGATCAGATATCTGCACAAAGTCTGACACCAATATGGTGACTCCCCAAGAGCAGGGGATCACCAGGCTGCTACTGGGGCTGAACTGGCCCAGGTCAGAAACTGAGCAGGATCCTGTGCCCATGATTGGCCACTGCTATTGTCTGAGACGATATGGAGATACATTCTAACAAAATTAAAATTAAAAAATTAACAGGGCATCAGGGAGATCAAACAAATTGAGTGAAAGAGAAAATAGATGGATGGATGGAAAGACAGAGGGGGAGGGAGAGAGAGAGAGAGAGAGAGAGAGAGAGAGAGAGAGAGAGAGAGAGAGAGAGAGAGAGAGAGAGAGATGATAGATACATCATTCACTTATTAAGTTCTTACCATGTGCCAGACACTGTACTGAAAACTGGGGATGCAAAATCAGGACTACTTTCAAGAAGAATACATTCTAATAGGGAAAACAGAAAATAAAGGGGAGTTGGAAGGTAATAGGGGAGGAGTAAGGGCACAAGCAGTCATTGTGGAGATGGAATAGATTAATGTAATTGTGGAGCAAGTGAGAGGGTGAGTCAGAATTAGTAAGAATGATCCCTGGAGTGCTCTATAGAGATCTGTCCCTTAGTGGAAAAGAAGATAGTAATCTGTCCTGAGGGTAAAAAGAAAGCCAGACATATGTCACCAAATAGTTAAGAGGCCAAAGAAGTGTCCAGAGAGTAGATAGGTTCAATATTTATTAATCTTCTTTCATTTTGAAGACATATTGCCAGAAACTTTTTAATGGATATTTCACTGGCTCTGAAGGTAATTAGAAAATAGAAGTTTCACAAAAATAACACATTAGAAAAAAAGTTTACAACTTCTTAAGGTGTCTATTTTGAAGGGCTAAGACCTATCTAAATTTATATGTTCTGGCCTCAATTCAATTTCTTTATTGAAACTGATATCTCCAAGATTTCATCCTTCTTCTAAATATAATGCCTTTCGTTTTCCTGTCTTTGATGAGTATTTCTAGTGAGATTTCCTGCCAACATCTCAAAGTCAAAATGCCCAACTCTAAGTTCCTCACTCTACTATTCCCACCCCAGCCTTCCTGATCTTTCCTTAACTTATTACTTTCTATTTGCGTAATACTCTATTTGTGCAATGTTATATTGTTGCTATGTACCACTACCTTCCCAAGTATCTATTTTCAAATCCTTGTAGTCATCTTTACCTCTAGCTTTTGCCTCATTTATTACCTTCAATCAATTACCCATCATTCACTACACTTGATATACATGGTTCTACTTAATCACTATCTCTCATATTTGTTGTTCAGTCATTCAGTCACATCCAACTCTACTTAACCCCATGGACAAAATCCATGAGGTTTTCTTCACTAAGATGCTGGAGTGGTTTGACATTTCTTCCTCCAATGTGTTCCTATTTTACAGATGAGAAATTGAGGTAAATAGGGGTGAGGTTATTTGCCCAGGGCCACACAGCGAACAAGTTTATGATGCTGGGTTTGAACTCAGGTCTTCTTGTCTCTAGGCCTGGTGCTCCATCCACTGCACCACCTAGCTGTCCTCTTTCATATTTATATGTTCCCTTTTCATTCTCACTGTTTAGGTCCTCACTCCTTCCTGCGTAGGCTATGGACTGATTTTTCTGCCCTGATGTATCCCTTCTAAAGTGTATCTTTTATATTATTGTCTGAACAATCTTCCTGATACACTGCTATGATCATGTCAGTACTCCACTCAAAAATATATAATAGCCCCCTGTTGCCTTCCAAACAAAGTATCTATTATTTACCTTAACTGCCAAAGCTTTCTATAATCTGAATCCAAACTACTTTTCCAGCTGTCATACTACTTCCCTTGAAGTATACAATTCAATTGCACAAATATGTATTAATTTCTAGAGTGGAGATATCAAATTTACCTACAGCCTGAACCAGGCTAATTGTAACTGGGAAACAGTTTGGACTAGGCTTACGATTTTGTTGCTATAGAGAACAACAGATGAGAGAAATCCTCTAAGAATGATGGTGATTACCTGCTCTGCATTGTACAGTCTTGGAGCAGGGGTTTTTCACCTGGAGTTTGAACTTTTTTGTAAACCAAATTGATAACTGTCTTTGAAGTTATTTGGTTTCTTTTGTAAACATATTTATATGCATTATACATTAATATGTATTAATATATATCACACATAGATACATATATATGATACACATATCTTATTTTGTGCCTTTTAAAATATTAGTCTAAGAAGGAGTCCAGTAGCTGCACCAAATAACCAAAGGTGTTCATGAAAAACACAAAGAAAAAGAACAAGGAACCCTGTCTCAGAGAGTTGCCTGGGGTGCTGAAAAATTCTTTTGTCTCTGAGGCTATGTTTAAATCCTAAATCATAGACTTGTTGGCTTTTATGTCACTCTGTCTTTTGATTGCATAAAAACTTAAACAAATATTTTAATTGAATTCCTAATTATTTAAAATTATTTATGGTGTCATTGATTTTGACACCTTTCTTAACAATGAGGATTACAATGACTCCATAAATTGACATTTTATGTGACTCTTGTCCATGTTTTTCCACAGAATTCTTCTGAGAGAACCTACCAAATATTCTCGAGTACTTTGTTTTTGACATCTTGGAGAGGGGGTGATGATGTAATACAAGAGTTGCCTACTTTCTTTTTCACTAAATCATTGAAATGCCTCCTTATCTGGCCATATTGGTAATTTCTTTATGTGCTATCATGCCACTTTTCTTTTGAAAGTTAATATTGGTAATGTTTCATAGCCTATTCAGAGTATGTACCTTGCTTATTGAGTTAGTTATATTTTCAAATGTTCAGAATGCACATTGAGACTAACACCATATAGAATCACCAGGAAAAGATTGGTATTCGACATAAGTTTTTGTGGTAACAAGAAATTCAAGATCATAGATTATACTGCACAAATTAGCAAACATGAAGTAAATTGTTCAACTAATACTATTTTTTCCTCACTTCTTGGTTGATTTTCACCATCTGTCCAATGTATGGTTTTTTATGAATTGACTCAAGGGGTTGTTGATCTAGAATATTTTATAATATTCCAGGTCTTAAGGAAATTAATTCAATTTAATCTGTGAATAGAAGTAATTGAATATCCTTACAATTCATGAGAATTAGTTCATTTGTTTGGAGTTTTTCATTATGTCTTCAAAAGACCCTGGAAAACATATTAGGTGAGTTTAGGACTTCTCAGTTCTTTTTTTGTTGTCACTAGTAGGTAGATCAATAGTTCGAATTATGTTCTAAATTGCAATGATTATGGAATAATCTATACGATAGCATATGATATGTAATATTACTTATAATGTGTGAACACATTTATAATAGAGTATTTCTTTGTACACGCATGTGTATTGCATGTATGTGTATTTCTATAAGGGTGTATGTATGTACATGTATGAGTATATGTATATACACATATATAGTTAAGGACAGCTTTGGGTGTACATTTTTTGGGGGGTAAATATTTTGAAATAAAATTGACACAATATTTATAATGGATTCCAATATTCTGCCTACATTTGAATCAGTTGAATGAATGTGAAGCTACAGTTTGCTATAGAAAAATAAAATTTAAATACTGTTACATTTCCTCCTTATTTTTTTCATTTAATGATACCCTCTATGAGTAATTCACCATTCTGTTAAAGGGCATATAAAGATGAGAAAGTAGCCACCTGGATCAGTAATTATTAATGTCATCTTATCTCCTCAGTATTGTTGTTTTTGAGTTCTGATATAGTCCCACCACATCACTGAGTTTCACTTGTGGGGAATCTTCTCCTTTTTAATATCTAGAAAATCTATTTCTAAGTATTTAAAAAATTTATCATCTCCTCCACATAAAACTTCCTTCCATATGTATTTATTTAGGTTTAGCTACTTTTCCCAAATTAATCTCCTTAATTGTTATTAATGTTCCCCTAAAAAATGCACTGTGCATAGAGTTAGTTTGGTTTAAATGTAGAGTATCCACTATCTTTGCCAATGGGAACATATCAGTATGGGAATGCCAGCAGATATGTTCCCTCTGTTGTCTTATCTTCAGATTCATCTGCAAATATTCTTGGAAGGATTTGGTTTAGTAAGTTCTCAAGCCAAGGTCTGTGCAGTCTTGTCTCTACCATAAGTGCTTTTTTACAGTTTATAAAGCAGTTCGTGCTCTTATCTCAGGCTATTTATTGTCTGGTTGTTTTTTGTTTGTTTTTTGTTTTGTATTTTGGTAAAGGATCTTGTACTCTACACTGGTGTTTCCTTTGGATGTCACATTGGTCCATTTGTACAGGAAATCACTTCCTGGGGTGGTGATACCCAGGATTTTTATGGATCATTTTTGTGACAAATGCTTTTCGTCAGATAGGTTTCTCAAAGTCATTGTAATAACCTTTATTTTTATTGATTTAAATTTTCGGAAATTTTTAGCTTTTTAAAATAGATTTTGTTGAAACCACAATAATTGTATCCAGTATCTCCTTCCTGGACTGCTAGACAGGTAGAATTATACAGTACCAAAGCTAGAAACAAAAAGACATGAATTCAAATCAAGCCTCAGGCCCTAGCTGTATGGTTCTGGTAAAGTCATTTAACCTCTCTGTTCCTCAATTTCTCCATCTGGTAAAATGGGGATAGTAATGAAGTCTACTTTCCATAGTTGTAAAGAAAATGTAAGATGTCTGTAAAATGCTGTATAAATGCTAGCTGTTACAATTATTCTCATCATTATCCTTTTTCTAATTTGATTTTTACCTGAAGTTTTGATTTAACCATCTTGTATAGTAAATTTTGAAGTGACTCATTTCTATAACCAATTATTTCTTGTCTGTTCATATGCACTTCAACAATCATTTATTAGAAACACACCATGTTATTCATTCATTCATTCATTCATTCATTCATTCATTCATTCATTCATTTATTTATGTATTTGTTGTGAGGCAATTGGGGTTACATTATTGCTCAGGGTCACACAGCTAGTAAGTATCAAGTGTCTGAGGCCGGATTTGAACTCAGGTCCTCCTGACTCTAGGGCCTGTGCTCTATCCACTGCATCACCTAGCTGCTCCATACACCATGTTCTAGGAACAGTGATCATCATGTGCACAACCTCACAAACCTCTTACTCAAAGTGTTCCTTTTTCTTTTCTTTTCTTTTCTTTTTTTGGTGAGGCCATTGGGGTTAAGTGACTTGCCCAGGGTCATGCAACTAGGAAGTATTAAATGTCTGAGGCCAGATTTGAACTCAGGTCCTCCTGAATCCAGGGCCAGTACTTTACCCACTGCACCACCTGGCTGCCTCCAAGGCTATACATTGTAATGGTTGGGGAAATAAAACCTCTTTTAAAAGAAAGATATTACTGACCCCTTTTATCTTTTTCTTTTTTTCTTTCACCCTGTTTTTGCTTCTGACCACACCTCCCCCAAACTGCTCTCCCTTTTATAAACCTTTTTTTTCTCTTATAGCCCATCCCTGTAATATAGATTTCTATTGCCAATTAATTGTGTACATTATTTTCTAAATCCCTCAATTCCAATGAGAGTAAAGTTTAAAGACTGCCCATCACCACCCTAATCATCCCCTGTACTGAAAAAGCTCTTTTGTGACTCATTTATATTAATCAATTTACCCCATTCTACTTTTCCCTTCCCCCCTTTTCCCAGCACACCCCTCTTTCCTATTCCTTAATTTTATTTTTTGGATATCATCACATCATAGTCAATTCACATGCATCTCCTCTGTTTATATATATTCTGTTTAACTGAAAAAATAATGACAAATTTCTTTGAAGTTACAATTAACATCTTCCTATGTAGTGATGTAAGTAATTTAACCTTATTGAATCCCCTATGATTTCTTTTTCATTTTTACCTTTTGTTATTTCTCTTGTGCCTTGTGTTTGAAAGTCAAAAATTTCATTCACCTGTAGTATTTTCATCAGGAAAGCTTGAAGGTCCTCTAAATCATTAAATATCCATTTTCTCCCAAAAGGATTATACTTAGTTTCATTTGGTAGAAGATTCTTGGTTGTAGTCCCATCTCTTTTGCCTTCTGGAATCTCATATTCCAACTCCTCTGATCAGCAAGGTGGAGGATATTAAATCTGGTGTTATACTGACTGTGGCCCTGTGGTATTTGACTTGTTTATTTTTGGCAGTTTGCAATATTTTTGCTTTGACCTGGGAGTTCTGGAATAAGCTATAGTATTCATGTAAGTTCTCATTTTAGGATTTTGTTCAGGAGGTCATTGGTGGATTCTTTCAATTTCTATTTTACCATCTAGTTCTAGAATATTATCTAGATTTCCTAGATAATTTCTTGAAATGTGATGTATAGGTTCTTTTTATATTGCCTTTCAGATCTTTCAATATTTCTTAAATTATATCTTCTGTATCTATTTTATAAGTCAGTTTTTTTATTCACTATTTCACATTTTCTTTTCTTTTCCTTTTTTTTTAATTTTCTTTTATCATTTTTGATGTTGCATGGAGTCATTAACTTCCATTGTGCAATTGAAATTTTTAAGGAATTATTTTCTTCATTCAGCTTTTATACCTCTTTTTCTGTTTTGTAAATTCTACTGTTTAAAGAGGTCTTGTCTTCAATGAATTTTTTTGTACAACCCCTCCACCCACCCCAATTTGGCCAATTCTACTTTTTAAGGAATTTTCCTCTTCAGTAGATTTTTGTGTCTTTTTAATTTTATTTTTACCATTTAGCCTATTCTGGTTTTTTAAGGTGTTAATTTCTTCAGTATTTTTTGTGCCTTCATTACCAACCTATTTTCTCTTCTTGTAAAAATAATTTTTTAGTGGACAATGAGGATTAAGTGACTTACCCATGGTCCCACGCCTAGTAAGTGTCAAATGTCTGAGACCTGTTTGCTCTCGTTTCATAATTTTCTTGCATTGTCCTAATTTCTTTTCTTAATTTTTCCTCCACTTCTCTTATTTGATTTTTAAAATCCTTTTAACATTCTTCCAGGAGTTCTTCTCATTATTTTGCCCAATTCTCATTTTCCTTTGAGGCTTTGCTTCTATCTGTTTTGATATTTTTTTTCCCTGAGTTTGTGTCTTGATCTTCCCTATCGTCAGTAACTTTTTATGGTCAGGTTCTTTTTGTTACTTGCTCATTTTCCAGCCTATTTCTTGACTTTTTACTTTACATTAGAGTTGGGCTCTGATCCCCAAGTAGAGGGGACACAGTGCCAGGTAAAGGTTTTTTATGCTGCAGTTTTGAGAACTAGTTCTGGGAGTCTCTACATTTTCATTATTTCTAAGATGGTATGATCTAAGAAGAGGTGTGGTGACTGCTCTCCTAGCCTATGCTTAGGTCTGTGAGTGACACATGCATTCTTTTCTACCATGGAACTGTAACCATGATCTCTGCTCCTGTTATTACTCCTCCTTGTCTTGCCATTGCACCCCAGAACTGAGTATGTGCAATACAACAGAGTCCTGTTCCTACTGTCAACAAATAGTCCCCTGAAATTTCCTTCTTACCAGTTGTCTCACCCCTTTACTCTTTGTTGACTTGAGCTTTGGGAGCCATTTACTCATTTCTGAGACTTGCTGCTGGCACAGTCTACATTGGATGATGCTCTACTTTCACCATAGAGAGACAAGTCTTTCCTGCCTAACTTCTAAGTTGATTTAAGTAGCAAAATTGTTATACCCTGGGTTCTACAACTTCAAAAATCATTTTGAAGCATTATTTTAACACTGTATAAAAGGGAATTTGGGAGAGTTCTAGTGAATCCCTGCCTTTACTCCACTATCTTGGCTCCCTACCTCCCTTTTTTTTCTTAAGAAACAACAAAAAATCAGTGTAACTGGCTCTATATGTCACCAAGGCTGAAATTGCAGAGGTTACTCATGTGTCTTATCCCACTCCTGATGCTACTGACTGGAGAAGAGTCTTTGGCTTACTTTGTTTACAATCTGGGCTGCCTTACCTTATTTTTTTTCAATCTAGTTCCCTTACTCCTTCATTGCGACTACCATATTGAAGCCCAAATTAGAATGGATATCTGATCAGCATAGCCCACTACAGTTTGAAAGTTCTGAGCTTAAATCATACCTTCTACAAGAGTTTAACTGTTCCCCCTTTGGTTAATTCCATCCTCTTTAATGATGTCCTTTCCTCTAATTTGTATGCATTTCATATGTACCCCTTCGGACTCACTTTTAAATTGCAACCCCATAGAGGGCAGGGGTTACTTTTGTTCTTTCTTTGTATACATAAAACTTGGAAAATTCTTATTGATTGAATAATTGATTGAATTGGTTAAAGGGTTTAGTGATAAGGAGTGAAACTCTTTATACAAGCTATGACAATTGCTATTTTTATTTCCTTCCTTATTATAAAGAGCAAATAAAAATCATTCTTGTTATTTACTAATACATATTAGATTAGTTAACATGAATGTGCTATTTTAAGTTGTCATGGAAATCAATATATATCTCAGTATCAACAAACCAATCCATTGGGACATGTAAAATTTCTTCCCTCCCCAACCTCACCCATTAGACAAATTATCCAATGGAAAAACAGGAGATTTAGTATGCATATGAAAGAGACTATGGCAATAAACCAAATTGGGGGCATGCAGGATCACCAAATAGTTGGTCCATTTATTCCAGCCATTTTAACTGCCAATTCAAATCATTATATGTTCAATCTAATTGATTATGTAACATTAGGATAGTCAATAGATTAACCAGGAAAATAAATCTTATGTAGAATAATCTATTAGAAGAGCTTGTTGCTACTTGGGGTAACTAAACTGGCTGAATTTCAACAACTACTAGATAATATATATTAATAACTGCATAAAGGCCTTATGTTATTGAATAATGATGGATTTTAATGATCCCTTTATTTTCTCACATAAGCCCAAGGGTATATTCAAAGACTCTATGCCAAGTACTCTCTTTAGATCAAGGATCATAGATTTAGCCCACCCTATTCATTGTATAGAAGAGAAAACTGAGATCAGTATGATAAAGTAATTTTCTAACATTTATAAAGATAGAAAGTGGTAAAAATGAGATTTGAAGCTAGGTACTCTGACTACAATTACAATTCTCTTTCCAGAGTGATTCAACCAGAAGGATAAAAAAACTAGATCTTCTAAAATTTAATGAGTACATTGGCTTACCTTATTGATATTAGCTTTTTAAAAATATGCATATACCTTTTCCATCTATTTTCCAAATAGGTATACTTCAAATGGTTATTAATATGGACCCTGGGTACTGCTTTTTCACATGAGCCCCCACCCCACCCCAAAAAAAACAGTTGAAAAATACACTATAGGTCACCACCTATTCATTATAGTGAGACCCTACTAATATGTATAGTTTATCATATCCAGCCAGATAAAACATTAGTTTAAAACAAAATACAGTCCAACAGTTTAGTGAACAGTCAAAGGGTCTTCCATCCACATGTGTATACTCTTCTGAACGTTGTTGTCATTATTTGTCTTCTATTTTCAAAGAGGACCATTGACATCTTGGAGTGATGTCTTGGTTTGTGCATGATTCAAGTGAGGTAGAGTTTCACAAAGTTGTCAGCCTCATTCCCTCTTCTAGGGTCATTGAGGTTCAATGGCAAGAAAAAACCAAGATGACTCATGATGATTCAGGATGCAGTGGATAATCTTGGAGTCTTCAGTGTCTGACCAAAATCCAAGATCTCCACAGTGCCCACTTTATCTGCCTTCATGGTGCTTGGAACAAATTCTTCTCATCTGCTCATTCAACTACAGAAGTCTTCATTTGCTTGAGGTAGATATCTCCCTAACTCATCAATGGGTTAAGGATGTTTGTTACCCTTAAACTAGATTAGCCTATCTACTGAGAGGGTTTACTGGGGTGAGATGCTACAGTTTCTTGGAGCCACAGATGAGAGTTGAGTGCCAGGTAGATATCAAAGCTGGATGAGTAGCCCTGAAAGGGGCCCAACCAACCCTCATCCCTGATGTGTTAGTACTCCTTAAATACCCCAACACTAGTGGAAGAGAAACACCCAGGAGTGTATTGAATCCAGTTCAAACCAATCACATGAAAGCCAAGATGAAATTCCAACTAAGAGCATTACATCTTAGAAATTAGCAAATGCTACCCATGAAGGTTTAATTGACTATTTGGTCACTTTCTAGACTTAAGAAAATGATGAGGAAAATGTTAATAATTCTGATTATTATTAAATGTGTTTCATGCATATTTTTTTTCAGAAAGATCGTTCTTAAATATTTACCAGGATACATTGTGTTGTAAGAAATGATGAGCCAGATGTTTTCAGGGAAAACAGGACTCACATGAACTGATGCAAAGCAGAATGAGTAGAACCAGAACACTGTACACCATAAAAAGTATATTATATGATGGTCTACTGTGAATGAATTAGCTATACTCAGCAATACAATGGTCTGAGAAAATTCTAGACAATTTATGATGAAAGAAAGAACTGATATTAATGGAATAGACTGAAGCATGCTATTTTTCACTTTTTTCATTATTTTTCTTTTTTTGTGCAAAATGATAAATGGTAATTTTTACATAATCATACATGTATAACCAATATCTGATTTTTTGCTGCCTCAGGGAGGGGAAGGGGAAGGAGGGATAAAAATTGGAACCCCAAACTATAAATAAAAATGTTTCTTATGAAAAAAAGAGCACTAGGGAATACAAGATCAATCAACCAATGAACAATTATGTATTGAGCTTCTCCTACATGTCAGATGCTGTGCTGGTTGGGATATAACAATAAAAAAACAATCTCTACTCTCAAGGAGCTTACATTCTACTGAGAAAACAACATATATGTGCTTTTTGTAAGTTTATTTAAGTATATATACACAATATATGCATACATATACAGGATAAATACAAAATGAATATAATCAAATAAAAGTTATTAGTGAGGGAAGGGACTAGCATTTGGAAGGATCATGAAAGACAAATTAATGCAAATGAAGCCTGAATGATGAACAATGGAAGAAAATTTTAAACAAGCAAATTTAGTTTTGATATTAGGAAAAAAAAATCCCTAAGAATTAGAGCTGTCCAAAAGTGAAATTAGTTTTCTTGGCAGGTAGTGTGTTCTCACTCATTTAAGGCCTTTAGGCAGAGGCTGGATTAGTCACTTTCCAAATATATTATAGAGAGGGATACTTTTTACTTAGGAGTTGGACTAAATGGCTGCTGAGGTCACTTCCAACTCTGAAATTCTGTGAATGACAGACAGATTGAGTGCTATAGAAGTTCAGAAAAGGTAGGGCCAATTAGAACTGCAGTAGCAAGGAAAAAAATTCAAAAGAAAATTGGGAGAATTGATTTTCTAGTCCATTTTGCCCTTCACAATTTAGGTGGACATTGAGTCATATCTGTCTTCTTCACAATCACAATGTTTGTGAGAAGAGAGAAAGTGGAGCCATTTATTGTAGATATCCTCTTAAAGGAGTTTAGCTGCAAAAGGCAGAGGAAATGTAGGGTAATAGAAATGATGATGGGATCAATGAAGGTGCTGGTTTCGTTTTTGTTTTTGTTTTATTCAGTATGAGGACACAGGGGCACAATTCTAGGCAGTACGGAATGAGCCAACAGATAGGGAGAGATAAAAAATAAGTGAGATAGTTGAGGCAATAGAGGGGGCAATCTATTATATGAGTGGATGGAAAGGAATTGCTTGAATAGGTATACAGGTTAACATTGTTATCCTTAGTAAGAAGTAAGGTCATTTCACCATGTCAAGTAGGAATGAAGGGGAAAATAGTTGCAGAAGGCATCAGAGTAATACAAGATATTGAAGAAAGGAGAAAAGTGAGCTCCCAGTGAATGAACTTAATATTTTTTTGTAAAATATGAGGTAAGGATCTCAGCTAAGAGGGTGGAGGGGGAACCATGGGAGCTTTGAGGAAGGAAAAAATGGTTTGGAAGAGTCATTATGGAGAATAAATTGATAAGACGGGGTATAGTAGGATTTTATAACAGCAACGAATGCTCAATTGAAATTTTGTAACATAAAATTGTAGTGATCCCAAAAAGAAGGGTTTCCTGAACTGAAATTTTGTAATCCAGATGGCAGAAGGTATGCCTAGCTAGGAGCATACATAGCAAATATATCTCAAGCTGTAAGTGGAACACAAATGTGAGGTGGAAATCAGATAGACACAGCACAAGATTTTCAGGAAGGACATGTGAGAGTTTCACAGTGAAAATCACTTCTCTCAAAATTGCCAATTCTGTCTTCAAATAAATGTTATTATTAATTAACCAGTTACAACAATTTATTATTCCATTTATAGATATTTTTAACATAAAGTTACTTCCTTGAAGCAGTCATCTCCAAAGCAGAATTATCATATGATTTATTGATTAGCTCAGAACATTATGAACTCTTAGTCATGAAAATTGGAAGAAAATCACAAGAACCCCCTGAACTTACACAATTTCTTCTTCGTAAGAATGGTAAAAGTAAATGCCCATAGAGAAGATTTTTCTTGGAAGACTTCAAAAAATTACGTCTCTATACTTGTAAAATGACTCTATATTTTGCTTTGCAGTAATAACATGACTTAATTAACCTTAAGACTATTAATATAGTCATTAATAGGTCCAAGGTAAGCTTTAGACAGGAATCTTGTCTTTGTACTTTGACTTTCTAACTTCAAAAGTGTATGTATACTATGATATATGCCAAATATATTTCAAATATAGGGTATTGTATGGAATATTGAACTTGAAATTAGGAAGCCCTGCGTTCAAATCTTACCTCAAATAACTAGTTATTTGACCAATTACTTAACTGCTTTGTGCATTGTTTTCCTCAAATATAAGTACAAAGGTTACATTACATGTATTCTAAGCTCCTATCCTGTTCTAAATCTATGATCCCATGATTTAGTTTTATACAAAGAAACCCTTTTTATAGCCTGATTTCCATGTACCAGAGCTTTGGAATTTATTTTTGTTATTGGATATCATTTATAATTATTAACTGATAAACTTCAGAAAGCTTTGTTAAAAAACGAAGGCAGTAGAAGCCTGAGAGAAGCCACAAAATTTCCTGAGCTCTCCTGAATTTCCCTCAGACACAATATTATATCAAGCCTCTAAACTGAATCTGGAGCTATAGACCTACAGAAATATAGAAAGAAACAATCTTCTAGCTTAAGATAATTCTGAAGGACTTCAGGAAAGGTCTGTCTCAATTCAGTATAAGGGGAGCACAATGCAGAGGGGGTCTGGGCAAGCCAGCTGGAGGCTCTTAGCCACAGCATAGAAAGGCAACTGAGACCTCTCAGTCTCAGCTCAACAGAGTAGTAGCCCAGCAGGACACTTGTGACTCTGCCCCAGACACAACAAAAAGGGAAAACTGCCAGCTGGAAAGCCACAAGACAGGCACAACTAAGCCAAACTGCCACAGCACAGATAGCAAGCCCAGAGACCTCAGAGAAGAAAATCAGTAATCAGGCCCCTGACTCCCAGGATAAGAAGCTTGGGGAAGTACCTCTTATGCCCCAAGACTAGAGCTCAATTTTAAAAGTCACAAAATAGGCTAAAATATAAGTAAGAAACAGAAAAGAATCCTCACCACAGAAAGTAAATATGGTGACAGATTCGTTATTTTCCAAATAACAAATTTGGAAAAGGACAATGCTATCAAAATTCCTATATGTGAAGCCTCAAAGGGGAAGATGAGTTGGTCTCAAGAACAAAAATACTTCTTGGAAGAGCACAAAATATATTTTAAGAAGCAAATTAGAGATGAAGAAGAAAAAAACTGAGAAAAGAAATGAAAGAAATGAGAGTTATGCAAGAGAATTATGAAAAAAGAACCAATAGCTTAGAAAAGAAAGCACAAAAATTGGTTGAAGAAAACAATTCCTTAAAAAATAAAATGGCCATATGGGGAAAAATCCAATGAATAAAACAACTCCTTAAAAATTAGAATTGGCTAAATGGAAAAGTTGTTGCAAAATCTGATTGAAGAAAATAATGCTTTAAAAAGTAAAATTGGGCAGATGGAAGCTAATGACTTTATGAGATACCAGCAACCAGCTAAACAGAATCAAAAGAATGCAAAAAAAGAAGAAAATGTAAACTACCTCATTGGAAAATAGATCCAGGAGAGATATTTTAAGAAGTATTGGAGCACCTAAAAGCCATGATCAGAAAAAGAGTCTGGAAAGCATGTCCCATAAAAAAGGGAAAACTGCCCTTATATCCTAGAACCAGAGGATAAAATAGTCATTGAAAGAATCTCTCAATCACCTCTTGAAAGAGACCCCAACAGGAAAACTCCAAGGAATATTGTAGTCAAATTCCAGAATTATTGGATGAAAGAGAAAATATTACAAGCAAGCAGCCATAAAGAGATATAATGGAACCTTATTCAGGATTACAAAGGAGCTGGCAGCTTCAACAGTAAAGGAATGGAGGGCTTAGAATATGATGTTCCAGAAGGCAAAGAATCTTGGATTACCATCAAGAATCAACTACCCAGTAAAACTGATCATAATCCTTTGGAAAAAAAGATGGACATTCAATTAAATAAGGGACTTTCAAACTCTCCTAATGAAAATACCAGAAATGAACAGAAAAATTGCTCTTCAAATCCAAGACTACACAGGAAGATAATGCTTATAACTTTTGAAAAACTGTATTTCTACCAAGGCAGACTTAAAGAATATACATATACAGAGGGTGTGGTTTTAAGTTGACTTTGATAGGATGACATAAAAAAGTTAGTGGTGAAAAAAAGCATTATACTTGGAAAAGAGGAAAATGGAGACAGAATGGAGTGAATTATTATATCACATGAAGAAGTGCAAAAGACTTAGTACAATAGAGGAAAAGAAGGGAGGAATGAGCATTTTTTCAACCTTACTCTCATTAGATATGGTTCAAAGAGGGAATAACATACACACTCATTTGGATATAGAAATTTATCTTACCCTATAGGGTAAGTAGAAAGTTATGGGGAAAGTAGGGTAAAGGGGGAAAAGGGAGGGCAGGGAGAGGTGATGATAGAAGGGAGGGCAGATGTAGGAGGGGAAAAGAGAAAAAAAAGAGGGGGGGCTGAGAAAAGGGAGGGCAGTTTGAGGTAGGTTGTGGTCAGAGGCAAAACATTGGTGAGGAGGAACAAGGTGAAAGGAGAGAGAAAAGTATCAACAAGGGGGAAAATTGGGTTGAGAGAAATATACAGTCATAATAACTGTGAATGTAAATGGGAATAACTCTCCCATAAAGTGGAAGTGAATAGCAGAAAAAAACAGAATCCTACAATATGTTGTTTACAATAAACACATCTGAACCAGAGAGATACACACAGAGTGAAGGTAAGAGGCTAGGGTAGAATATATAGTATTTCCCCTGAAGAAAAAAAAATAAAAGCAGGGGTAGCAAACCTGATATAGACAAAGCAAAAGCAAAAGTAGATCTAATTAAAAGAGATAAGGAAGAAGAAACTACATCTTGCTAAAAGGTACCAAAGCCATGGACAAATTGGTCAAGACTTAGTATTATATTTGTTTATAAACTCTTATCTAAACACATTTTTTTTACTCTAGAAAATAAATGAAGGGAAAAAAATGCCTTCTTTTGATAAAACAGGAAAGGAAAACAGTGGCAGCAAAAAACCCCCCTAAAACAAAAAACTTTTCTTTAAAAAAATTTAGGTACAATTTTCATAAGCATTTCTTTGTTTTCCTTTTTGTTTCTTTCTTTTTTTTTTGGAGGATCAATGTGGGTTAAGTGACTTGCCAAGGGTCACACAACTAGAAAGTGTCAAGTGTCTGAGGTCAGATTTGAACTCAGTTCCTCCTGAATCCAGGACTGGTGCTTTATCCATTGTGGTGCTTTATGTACTGGGTACAATTTTCTAAAGTAAAATACAGTTTATCCACCTCTATTACTTTCTGGAGATAATTTTGTTGGGAGGGGGAATATACTCAAATCCAAAACAAAAAAGTGTTTCTTTTTTTCCTCCAAACAATTAAAATTCTGGTATATTTCCCATTCTCTGGACCTATCGACCGTTCTGTCATATTTAATCTCATGACCTTGAAAGATTTCAGTCAAAATAAACAAAAAGATGAAGTTTGTATATGGGTCTGACGATGCTAGAGGTGGAAAAATTCTCTCATTCTCACAGAGTTCTGAAAGTGAATTAATCTTTTCACTTTCTGAAGAGGCGAAGGACCCTTGACTGCCCAAAAAAGCACAGAAATGAATTTTCTTTGACAGACCTGGGAATTGAGCTTTTTGCAGTCTTGATTGACAAAAAAGAAAAAAAGAAAGAAAAAAAAGCACATTGGGATAAATGTAATGGAGTATGGTTCGAAACCTTGAAAAGATACACAAACAGAATCGAAAACATATTCTCTGACCCTAATTGGATGGCATGAACTACAGTCTGTGTGGAATGTGTAAAAGATATTGCAGAATTTCCACATTGAAGTGTCTTCCTTAAAATACCTAGAAAAATATGGTCAGGGTAGGAAATACAGAAAGTGATTTTTGCATTATCTTCAGCCTCTAAAAATAATGGTTATCACACTCTGGTCAGTTATGTATGATAGTTCTTCCTTCCTTTCATTTATTTTTGATGATTTTCCCATAACCCTTTTCTCCCCCACCAAAAAAGATAAAGAAGCTCCATTTTGGGAAACAGATTACACCTTCATAGATTCTTAAAGCTTGGGGCAAAGAGCAAGAAGCAACAACTATTTAGCATTGTTAACACCAGATTTTCTGTCCCCTTCCAAAGCAATAAATGTAGTAATGATTGTTCCTTGCTAAGGTATTTCATGTGTCTGTTGGTACATTAATGTATGTATGTTTATAAAATGTTCTCATAGAACTGCCATTCTTGCTGGTCAGAGTGATAAAATACATTAAAAAAATCGTGTACAAAATTGTACCTGTCTTGCTATAATCCTCTAGCAATTGTTGAATTAAATGAATGGAATGAAGTTAGTGAAATTGGTTATTTACCATAAATTAGACCAAAGAAAATAATATTTGACTTTTTTTTCCCATTACAACTTATTCTCTTGCTATTCTGTGGTACCTGTTAGTAGTCCAGAGAGATGAGCTACAATGTAAATAAGCAAAATGTCGTGTGTGTATATGTGTATATACATATATACACACAAAATGTAAATAATCATAGTGCCTATGTACACACACAACACTGCACTATGCCTATTTACATTCATTGTATATGTCTATATATGGGCTGCCTATCTGTATTTCATAAGGGGAGCTTTGTATTTTACTTTTAAACATCCATAAAGTACTAAGAAATACAATTCTAAAAGAATCTCTAATCTTTAGGCTTCATTTTAAATCTTAAACACTCTCTGAAAAATGAGGGCAACCTGAAAGGAATAAAATTCAAATTGTGGGCAGGCACTGTATCTCACTTACACTTGTATTTCCCTCAGCACCAAGTACAGTGTGTTGGTATTTTTTTTTTCTAAGAACCTAGGAAATGCAATGATCTCAATGGGAATAGTCAAGGGTTTACTTAATTGCATTGCTCTCCATGATGCATTCTGGATGTTCTCTTCTATTCCTCAGAAATTTCTTTACTTGGATGATTATGCCAGCCCCTGAATTTATATATCAAAAGTACTGCTTTTATGGCTTTTCCCTCTGATTGGATGGCTCTGAGCAGAACCTTCATTTAAGGAAGGCACCCAGGTCAGTCATGCCTTCATTCTTCTCAAGACTACACTCTGAACTTTCTCTGTCATAACCAATGGAATAATATAATATAATATGATATGAGATGATATAATATAACATAACATGTACATAGGCTTATTTTTCCTTTTTCTTTTCCTCTACATGTAAAAACAATTTTAACATTTTTTTTTAGTTATAATAATATTGGGTTTTTTGTGTTTTTTTTTTATTTGTTTTCGGGTGAGGCAATGAGGGTTAAGTGACTTGCCCAGGGTCACACAGCTAGTAAGTGTCAAATGCCTGAGGCTAGATTTGAACTTAGGTCCCCTTGAATCCAGGGCTGGTGCTTTATCCACTGTATCAGAGAGCTGCCCCCTCTAATCATCTTTACATTGGCCTTGCCACTCTGGAAGAAAGAGAAATGCTGGCGACTTTGTGAATCTGTCAAATTCACAGGCAAATCAAGGAATCACCCCATGATATCACTGGTCCTCTTCAAAAAGAAAGAATGAGCCACAACAATATGTTTGAGTAGGGACCTGGAGACATACATAAAACAAATCTGTGCTTTAAAAGAGAATTGCATACAAACAGAAAAGACAACACTTTCATAAAATAGAATGGATTTCCATAAACAATGAGCTTCCTTAGTACACTGTAGAAATTCTTTTTTTTTTGATGTTCTGATTAAAATAATAGACACCAAAAGATTTGTTATTGGTTAGTAAGCTTGTCTCCCACATTCCCCCACCACCATCTCTGACATGGACAGAGAAGCTTCTGAATGAAACTTTACAAATCTTCTTGGATTTAATTTTTGAGATGTGGAAATTGGGGCACAGAAAGACAAAATACCTCCAAGATTGTTAATGGCTCTGCAAATAAGTCTTCTTTCTACTCCACCAGGACCCAATATAATCCCTAACAGCAGTAACGATCTCCTCACACAAAATCAGAAACTAGAGGTACCCAGTAATGAACCCCTGAAGGATGGGAGCATATGTACTCCTTAGATCTAGGCATTTGAATAGAGTTGAATAGAAACAAAAATACATTTTGAATAAAAGTTAGCATTTGTATAGAGCTTTAAGGTTAGCACCACTGTCTTCATGTTATCTTATTTGATTCTCACTACTACTCTGTGAAGTAGATTGTATTATCATTCCTCTCTCAGAGGAATCTGAGGTAGAGAGAGATTAAGTGACTTACATAGGGTCACATAGCTAGTGTCAGAAATAGGCTTTGAACTCACTCTTCCTAATGCCAAACTCAATGCCCTTTCCCACTGAGCTTCCTAGCTGGCTTTGTAAAAGCAATTAAAATAGCTTGGGGTCACTACCTAGTAACATAGTTGAAGGATGATTTCTCCATCTTTGGAGGAACATTTTAAATGTGGTAAATATTTAATAAAAATTTTCCCTTTTGTTTGGGAGGAGAAAGGAAGGGTTATGGTGAAGGGAATGAAGTGTACTGAAAGGCAGAAAACTGTTTTATGGCCCTTCTTAAAATTCTCAAGTTAATTTTCTCTGTGTGTGATTTTCAAGTTCAGCTATGTTCTTTAGTTAACTTCAGTAACTCGTAGATCAATCTGGTTGTTAAATTATTATTGCTTGATGATTTACTACTTCTTCACCCATTACTCTTTCACAGACACAGAATTATATTTGAATGTAACCCAGCTGCAAAGACTGAAATGTTTAGTGGCCCTCAAAGGCTTTAATTATAGAATTCAAGTGTAACCTCATCTTAGGCTCATTTATGACATCAATGATCTCAAAACCCTCCTTCCTTTCTGTATTCATCCCACTGAATCCCATTAAATACTCCATTGAGTTTTAAATTCTTAGCATTAGTATTTGAGTGGTTGTATGATGCTGCTTCCTATTAGTTAGCAAACTTGTTTAGGGCATTATTTGTGTCACTTTCTTCTCTCTGTTCTGAGAGTCTTTGTTATACCTGATGCTCTTGGATTTTCATCTCTATTCCTTTGTGTCCCAAAAGATTTTTGGAGAACCTTAGCATTGTAAAAGTCTTATACAAGACAACCTTCTGGGGGGCAGCTAGGTGGCTCAGTGGATAGAGCACTGGCCCTGGAGTCAGGAGTACTTAAGTTCAAATCCATCCTCAGACACTCAACACTTACTAGCTGTGTGACCCTGGGCAAGTCACTTAACCCCAATTGCCTCACACACACAGACAACCTTCTGATAACAAAACATCTCTCTTTTAGTACCCAGAATCAGCAAGTCTCCTAAGGTATGTTGTCTTTTTTTTTTTAATTGGCAACTTTGATTTTTCCATTACATTCATTCTGGAATCTATCCTTCCTTTTCACCCAGTAAGACTTCCCTTATAACAAAGATTAACAAAAGAAGAGAAGGAACAATTAATAAAATCAATCAATACATTGATCATATCTGACAATGCATGCAACACTTCATAGCCATATTCTCCCTGCTCTGCAATGAACTGAAGGATATATGATATACCATTTTTCTCTTGAGCTAAGCTTTGTTTTTATGAATACACATAATTCAATTTCATTTTTATAGCTATTGTGAACATTGTTTTCCTGATTCTGTTGTTTACATAAGTTTAGATGTCTCTGTTTCTCTGAATTCTTCATATTTGTGATTTCTTACAATGTGTGAAAAAGAAAGAATCAGCATTTAAACCAGGAAAACCTTGGTTCAAGTTCTATTTGACACATTCTAGGTTCATGGTCCTGGACAAGTTGCTTAATTGCTCAATACTCTAAGGAACTCTCAGAATATTAATTACAGAGATAGTGTCAACCTGCACTGGTATAGGGAGTTTCCTCACATGGGAATTTCCTATACCAGTGACATCGCATGTTCAAACTTCGTCTCTGAAAACATTATAAAATTAATCACTGAGTTGTGTGGCACATACTAAGAATATTGCAAATGAACCAATGTGTCATGATTACTTGTAAAATTTGAATGCCAAAGAAATAGCTTGACATTACTGATAGAGTACTGAGCTAAGATAAGAAAGCCCTGGGTTCAAATACTTCCTTCCTCACTAGCTCCATGACCATAATTAAGTCACCCTCTTTGAATCTTAGAAAGCTCTTTAAGTCACAGCTACTGTTACAATCAGGCTATTGATGATCGATATTCATCAAATGAATTCACATGTCAGAGAAATTTCAGATTATTTCCACTTAAAATTCTGTTGAATGCTTGCAGTGTATTCTTTACAACATTCTAGAGATGAGGGTCTATAGTGGTAAACTATATAAGCTTCATAAATATCAAATAGAGAATAACTTCCCATCCATAAATAGGTGAATCTACATAATTATGATTTACATAGGGCACTAGAACCAAGAAAATTCACATCAAGATAGGTCTCTGAGAAGCACATCTACCCTTTATCTATTCACACTGCTTGCAGGGCACAATGGTTACCACATATAATCCTATATATTCTACCCCAATCAAAAAACAATCCCTAACTTGGAGGAAAAAAGAAAACACCCTCTATCATGCCGAATGTATACCTTTGGTTTGTCTTGCTGCAGAGAACACAACCATTAGAAAAAAATATATTTCTTTGACTTTTGAGGGTTTTAATTTCTTAAAGTATGGCAAATTAAAATGCAAATATCTCTGAAGTAATTCCTAAAAGAATGGAGGGAGATACCCCTTTTCGCCTATAGGATGACATAGAAATGCCTCTTTTTGACATTTTAAACACTTCCACAACTTAGCTACAGACTACCTTTCTGAATAATTATTCCTCTTCACTTATTCTGTGAACCAGCCAAAACAGATTGCTTGATGTATCTTATACAATGTATTTTATTGTCCTTTCAAGGCCTGCACACAAGCTGTCCACCATACCTGGAGTGTACTCCCTCTTCACTTCCACCTGTGATGATTACTAGTTTCCTTCTGAGTTCAGATTAAATTGTTATTGTTGTTCAGTTGTTTTAGTCATGTCCCACTCTTCCTGATCCCATTTGGGGTTTTCTTGGCAAACATGCTACATTTGTTTGCCAATTCCTTCTCCAGCTCATTTTACAAATGAGGAAACTGATACAAACAGAGTTAATTGACTTGCCCAGGTTCAAACAATAAGTGTCTGAGGTCTGATTTGAACTCAGGTCTTTCTGACTCACGGTCCAGTGCTCTACGCACTACATCACCTACCACCTCCTGAATGAAGACTTTCCAGATTCCACTAGAACCTAACTTCTTCCCCCAGCTCACCCTTACCTGGAATTTATCATGTATATACCTTGAATTAACTTAAGCAGAATGGTCATGCCATCAAGCATGCATGAATATAGGCTTAGGCCCTTGTTACTTCAAGTGGCACCTGTGTTCTGGGTGGGTCACTTCCCATAGTACATTTGCCCTACATCTTGGCTATTTCCAGGGATGCATGGGATTGTGGACCAGGCTTATTTTTCACATGTGCTCCATAGGAAAGATTTTGTTAAATTTAAACGTTTCCCTCTGTAGAATATGAATTCCATGAGAGAAAGTACTGCTTTTTTCTTTGTTTGATCTTTGTATGAATCCCAGTGCTTAGTATAGTTTCTGGCACAAAGTAGCTATTTGATAAGTACTTTTTTATTCAGTTGATTATAAGGAATGAAATGAAAATGTAGTCTTTCCTTTGTTCAACAACTTTAATATCTAGTATTTTCATTATGCTGAATAAAGCTCAGAAATTTTGTTATTCATTGGTTTGTTCTTCTGTATAGCAAACTTTTTATCTACTTATACTTTTACTATATCTACCTATGCATCTATTTGTCTCTGAGTCTATCTATATATTTGCTTATTCATCTATTTGTCTGTCTGTCTATCTGTCTAAACATCGATCTATCTATTCATTTGTCAATTTAGTGGTTTACTCACTCGCTTCTCTCTGTATCTCTATGTCTCTGTGTCTCCTCTTTCCTCTTTCTATCCCTGTCTGTCTCTTCCTCCCTCTCTCTGTCTATCTTTTTCTCTCTCTCTCTGTCTCTCTCTCTGTCTCTCTCTCAGTGTGTCTCTCTATCCATTTGATTCAAGAGCCATACCAAGCTTTAAAGAGCTTTATGTATATCTCAGTCTGTGATGTTCACAATGTATAATACACACACACACATATACATATATACACATTCATATATGTGCCATATCATTTTAATTACATGTCATCACATATTGTTTCAATAACCACCATTAATTAGTCCAAGCAAGCTTTCATGACACTTTGTCATAGTCAGTTGCATAATGTTAATGGAGGACAGGTGATTGGATTCTGCTTAACCTGCTAAGGAATATAGGATATTAAATCTAGACTAGGAGAGATCACACACACCATTTAGTGAAACCACCTCATTTTGTATTTGAGGAAATAGGTCCAGGGAGATAAATGATTTTTTTCTCAAAGTCACCGTAAGAATCAGGGGTAGAATTTGATCCAAAACCTTCTTAGTCCAGATGCACCAGTCTTTCCACTATACCACATTGCCCTTATTAGATCGTTATTCAGCTTTCTTTTTTTCTCTGAGTGTATATCCACTTAAATTATTTTTTTCTTAAGATATCATGTAAGCTTCATGATAGATTTAAAGAGCTTTTAGGTATGTTGGACAGCTAGGCCTCAGTCAAGTCAGCAAGCATTTTTAAGCCCCTACTGCAAGCAAAGAACTATCACTGATAAGTGCTAGGAGATCACTTCCCCAGTTACCTAAGAAAAATCAATGTGTTTTTAGAAACAAAAGATAGGAGAGAATAATGAAAGCAGAAATGAGAGAAACAAGAGAAATAAAAATAACTTACTTCCTTGATAATTTTGCCCACAGCTGGTCATGCTTTTCAGACACAACCTGGAAGCAGGAGCCAACTCAGGCATGCAGAATAAAGCCCACTCACTGAAGCATCAGAACTAGAGGCTGTAGGAAGATGGCAAAGCATCAGTGATGCTATTCACAGAGCAGGTGTGAGCCTTATCTAACAAAAGAATAGGAAATATGGAGGTGGAAGGGAATTTTTTTTCTTTTGTTTGAAGAATTGAAATTTTTCCAAAGGTTTTTGGTATCTGATGCAGAATTAATAATTATTATTTTAAAGGAAACTATACTAAATGTAGAAAAAGATGCAGTCCTATGCTACTGGGTCTGTGTGTTCACTCAGCAATCTAAATCAATCTAGGATATTTTGAGCACTGAAATCATATTAAAAAAAAAACTGTCTCTTCCAAGTCATCAGAAAATACAAGGTGCAGAAGCAAAGAGAAATACCCAAATATAATCATCAGGCCTGTCAAATTCTCTTTTAAAAGTTGCCCTCCCAACACCCCCTAGCCAAAAAAAAAAAAAAGAGTAAACAAGAATTAGAATCCTGGGAGTATATCTATGGGAAATGAGTAGACTATACTGAATTCCCCAATTTATCCTTCAGGATAAATTAACTGATTACAATAGATTATTGAAAGAAAGGCAGAAGGTAAAAATTGATTGCACCAAGAATCAAAGAATGGTACTAGGTGTTGTATGTGGGTATCAAGTAAACCATTTTCCTTCCTGCACAACTAAAGGAAATGGGCACCTGCTTAAAGCCAATGTTCTATTTCAACAAATGAGGAACTAAGGAAATAGGAGAAATCTAGATCTAGATCTATCTCCCCCTCTCTCTATCGGCTTGAATACATACATATGCATATACATGTGTAATATATGTGCATATCGTATATACACATGCATGTAAATATATGTATGTATACATATACATGCATACATATATTTTTTTCTTTAAAGTGTGGAAAATGTCAAGTACAATAATTACATGCTGGACAAAGGGAAGGAAGGAAAGAACAGAAAATTCCACAGGCAATTTTCTAAATTCTAGGGATAGAGGATAGATCCACTAACAGGGAAAATTGGCTATATATTATTTTTACATTTTTGAGGGGTCAAGACCTATGCCTAGAAATTGTGGAGTAGAAATAACTATCTTTGAGAAAATTGTAAAATATAAGTCTTTCATAGATGGGATGGAATTCAAGGCAATTATATAGGTATCATATCCATACACAAATTGCTCCACACACCAGCACACATATGTCTATACACATATACATACAGAAACATGCAGACAGTTTGCATTTTTTAAAATTAATAAATCTAGAGTCAAAATATAGAAATCAAGAGATCTGGGTCCTACTTCTAGCTTTGATCCTGAACTATTTAGATGAAAGTGAGGGAAATTTTAGACCTGTAGGGACCTAAATTTCCATTTGGATCAGTCTTTGTAGTTTGTTCAGAGCTTTCACAAATGTGATTCCATGATCTTATTTGATCATTACGATAGTGCTGTGAAGTCTTCAAGCATGTGGTATTACTATAGCCACTTTCACATTAAAAACTTAGAGTTTTGCTACACCAGGAATCGGGGAGAGGGGAAAGAAGGAAGGGCAGATTGGGGGAGGGAGCGTTAAAAAGCAAAACACTTTCGAGGAAGATGAATATGTTCTGCATAACTCCACATGTATGACTTATATTGAATTGCTAGATTTTATAGGGAGCACTGAGAAGGGAGGGAGGAAGAAAATTTAGAACACAGAATTAGCTCGAATAGAAAAGTAGGAGGGGAAGAGTTATAACCAAGAAAGGGTGAAAGAAGGGAGGGCAGAGCAGGGGAGGGGACAGTCAGAAGCAAAACACTTTTGAGGAGGAATAGGGTAGGGGGCAGCTAGGTGGCACACTGGATAAAGCACCAGCCCTGGATTCAGGAAGACCTGGGTTCAAATCTGGCCTCAGATACTTGACATTTACTAGCTGTGTGACCCTGGGCAAGTCATTTAACGCTCATTGCCCCACCAAAAAAAAAAGAGAGAGAGAGCAAAGGCTCTCAACTCTACACTGAGGAGGAATACGGTAAAAGAAGACAAGAAATAGAGTAAATATCATGAAAAAGTAATACAATGGAGGGAAATAGTTATGATGATTGATTATAATGGCAAACCATATGATACCTACTATGCTGGGCTATTGTGAAGAAAATTTCTTATCAAGGTTAAAGTACTATATAAAAGTTATGATGAACAGGATGCTATCAGAAAAATCTGGAAAGACCCACATGAACTGAAGCAGAGTGAAATATACTGTATACCAAATAACAGCAATAGTGTAAGATGATCTGCTGGGAAGCACATGCTTATTTTCAGCAAGGCAATGATCCAATATAACTCTGAAGGACTTATGAAAATTTCAATCCATCTACAGAGAAAGAACTGATGGTATCTGAAAACAGATTGAAGCTTAATTTTTTTTGACAGTTCCTTAGTCTGAAGGTTTTTTTAATCTGTTTTCTCTCACAACCTAGCTAATGTGGGAGATATTTTCTATGACTATTCATGTATAACATGTCAAAATTTGTTTTTACATGTAATTTATAAAATAAAATTCTAAACAGAAAAACAAACAAACAAAAACCCAACTCTCAGAGAATTTAAGTAACTTCCCTTAGGACCCAGAGCTGGTATAAAGGGCTGCGATTAAAATCCTTATTTTACAATTCTTAATGCAGTAAGGCTTAACCAATCTATAAATTGAATAATCAACAAAAATGCATTAAGCACTTGCTATGTGTCAGTGTTTACATAGTGCAGTGCTATGTGCCATTGGATACAAGGAGAAAGATTAAAACAACAACAACAAAATTCACTCCTCAAGGAGCTTAAATTCTAACAAGAAAGTCCACATTTGCACAGATAAATGTAAACAAATACATACTAAATAAATACTTCATTTTGGGGGCGGTAGGGGTATGGAGGGAAAAGAATCAGAAGAAAAATATCATGAGTAGTTGGGTCATGAGCTAAGGTTTCAAGGAAATTAGGGTTTCCACGAGATAGAGGTAACTAGAGTGTATATTCCAGCCAAGGGAGAGCTTATGCAAAGGCATGGGCAAGGTAGATGAAATCATCTATATGAGGAACAGCAGAGTCTAATGTATTTGAAACACAATGACTGAAGGGGGAAAATGTGTAATCATTCAGAATTATTAGTTGTCGTCTGATTGGGGAGGAACTTACTTAGGAGATGGAATGATGCTGAGTGGGAGATCATGTATGTGAAAGTGCTATAGTCAGCTACATAGAAAACAATCCGTACAAGAATGTCAAGAAAGTGCATAGCACATAACTAAGTGAAATTATTTCAGGCAAGTAAACTTTGCATTAAAAAAATGGAATGCACTGTGTCAACAAGGATTCAAATCATGGTAAAAGTCCTATTATCAAATGGCACAGAAGAAAGGTTTTTCTTTGATTCTTTATTTTGTTTTGCTTTGTTTTATCAGCATAGGGAGTTGGTGCAGTCCGTCATAAAATTATGCCGTCTTATTGATGGAAATAACATTAAAGAAGATGCATTAAAATCTGCTTTGCTGCTGTACCCTAAGGAACAGAGGAACCTGTGCTTCTCACTTGAAGCTGAAACTTTCATATGTTGTTATAACAACAGAATAGAAGTTCGACGAGATTGTGCAAAGACCAGCCCCTATTATTGTCTGAATGGACCATTTCAGTAGCATTGAAGGACTTTCATTCTGTTCTCTAATCTCTGGAATGCTTTCAACTTCATCAACATGAAGCATTTATTAAGTGTCAACATTCACATGATTTTGTAGGCACTCTCTAGAGAAAGTTAATCAGACCTGGTCTCCTTGCTTCCCACATAAATTATTTATCAAGCATTTGCTACAGGGGTCCTGCAGCCTTAAAAACCAAACAAAAAAGATTTACTTTTTATTTCCCTGAAGTTAATAGATCAGAGGATCTAGGCACAAGTTTGAAAGGACAGAAAGGGTACTGACAGAGAAAAAATGGTGACAGGATAGAAATATAAAGTGTTCTTACTTGATATTGAGGGGAAATGGACCATTTTGATGCCTTTCCACTATAATCTTCTCCCTACTGGAAACTGCTAATAGTCCGCACTTGACTACTTGGGGATTCTTAAAGTATTGTATGCCTGGATTTTGGTTCGGTGCCATGGAATTTAAAAAAATAGCCCCTGTCTTGAAGTAGCTTAAAATCTAAAGTTTGGTTTGTTTGCTGTAGTCATACTTTTGCTTGTATGGGTATCAGGGACTTCTGGTGTGGAATCTCTCCATTTTTTTCACATCAAAAATTCTCTATAATTTACAATCTTAGAGCACTGTCTGAGGGACACAGAGAAGTTAAGTGACTTTCTCATAACCACATAGCCAGTATATGTCAGAGGAAGGAGTTGAAGTCAGGGCTTGTTGACTCTTAGACCAGTCCTTGATCTATTACACCAAGCTGTCTCTATACTCTAGGGAAAGTGGCATTAGTAACACAAGTAAATAGATCTGTGTTTAGGGGGACTGAGAATTCCCTCCATCTAGGCAGATGATAAGTGCCATAATTAGGCTTCAAGGCTTGAAGACTAGTCACTATAGCAGGATCCCTCTCTACGTGTGGAACACTAAACACATACAGAATAAAATGAAGTCCCTTGTCATTGAGGGATAAATGGACATTCAGCATAGGTGGTTTTTGATGGTAACTGCTTAATTAAATAAGACAGCAATTACCTTTTATATCTAAATGAGATGAAAGAGAAGAACTCATTGACCAGGAATAATAAATACTGAAGAAATATGGAAATGTACATAGAGTTACACTAGAGAGAATATTTTGTAATTCTCAGGAAACAAGCCATGAGTTTCATTTAAAAATCCAGGAGTCAAAAGAATGATGGCTTACCATAATTCTCCTGCAAAGACTGGACCATTTCTGTGAGTCACAGAAAATTCAGGGAATTTAAGTGTTCATAGAGAAGCATGCATGCCCTGTTGACTATCACAGGGGATTCTGAGATTTATTAAGGATGGCTCTTTCATTCCATAATTAAAAATGCCAAATACTTACATGTTATCAATAGTTATGTGTATCTGAATATTTTCTCTCCTATTTAGTTATACTGATGTCCCTACAATGTATCCAAAGGCATATTTATTTATGCATGGTGTTTGCATATCTCAGGCCTACATGCATAAATTTTTAACAGTTGACATGCTCTTCAGGGGGAGGGCGGGAAATATCCTCCCTTTCTCTGAATTATTCCATCCACTCTGTAGCTATCCAGACCATTCCCTTGTTTATCTGCTCATTATTGTGAGTGAAAATGGGTTTGTCAGGAGAAATATAATTTAAGGAAATAGAAACATGCTTGGAAGGTATCTTGATAACTCAGCAAATACATAATAACTTTTTCTTCCCACCTCCATATTACCCCCACATAGGCGATAAATGCATGCTTATTATTTCCCTTTAGAAGGGCATATTTTTGCAATATCTTTCACAGAAAGTAGAAAAAAGTAGCGGAAAAGGTGATTTTGTTATCTCATATCACAAAATTGTTCTATTTTACTTTTTTTTTTCAATGGGGCAATGGGGTTAAGTGACTTGCCCAGGGTCACACAGCTAGTAAGTGTTAAGTGTCTGAGGCTGGATTTGAACTCAGGAAGTCCTGAATCCAGGGCCGGTGCTTTATCCACTGTGCCACCTAGCCGCCCCTCTATTTTACTTTTGAACAAACTTACTGTCAACCATTTTTCTCTACTAAAAATGGAATAATGATACAACAGCCAAACTCATTTTGTATTTTCATCCCTTTAGTGGTCTACCCATTATCTACTCTATGATTGCCTTCTGATTGTTACTAATTGATAGGTGTAATAAGAAAAATGAAAATTTCAATGGAATTTAGCTATTGAAATAGAGCATTTAGATGAAACATTATAATTCCATAGTTAAATAATATTATATTATTCATATTGTATGCTGAAGGAACCATTTGTTATTTTACCAAATCAAAGCTTGCAATTTCCTACCCTAACGCATTGTCATTGGTTGGTTTTGTTGTTGTTGTCTTTGTTTTACTGTGGCATAATTACCCAAACATTCTCAGTCTTGGTTTCTTTGCATTGAAAATGGAGAATCATAAATTTAAAACTCAAATGGACTTTAGAGACCAAATAATCCAACCCAACTCATTTTACAGTTGAGGAAACTGATGCCAATGGAGGTTAAGTGACTGGAAATAAGGATCAGACACAGGATTCGACCCCAGATGCTCCCATTCCAAATCCAACCTGCTTCTCACCAAGCCATTCTGCCTACATAAAGTCTAAGGTATGGTCAGGACTTATCTGCTTTTTGTAACTTAGTTAAAGTTCAAAGATTACTAGTTCAATAACATCCATCACTTTTCAATGTCTGTCCACCCATTAAATCACTGGTTTTCCTCTTATCAGGATGTGCCGAGGTATGCACCCAGAGAACTCAGGTAAGCAACATTTTTTCTTCTGCAATAACTTGAGTAAATTCTTAGGACTATGTGGATTCTTTGTCAAACTGTGAACTTGTCTTGCATTGGCAGCCAGGTGATAGAATGAATAGAGTACTAGACTTGTATTCTGGAATTAGTGAGTTCAAATCCTGCCTCAGACACTTACTAGTAGTGTGACTAGCCTAGTTACTTAAGCTCACTCTTCCTTAGTTTCCTAATTTGTAAAAATTGAATAACAACAGCATCACCTTCTCTGAGATATTATGAAGATCCAGTGAATTAATATTTTAAAAACACTTTGCAAACCTCAAAGCTCTACAGAAATACTAGCTAATAGCTACTTTTTGTGCTGTTTGTGTGATCACATCTTGGCACTGATGATAAATTACAGCTCTAGCATCAATGGCACTAGACAAGTTAACACCAGTTTGATAATGAAATCTATAAACTTAAGTTGATCCTCAATTTATGCTTTCAAAGAAAATGGAAAAACTCACAGGAAAGTAGAAGAAAATAGGAGGAGGAAGAAAGATGAGGCAGACCCTCTAAAGTAGGAGTTTTTAACCTGGGGACTGAGAACACTTTTGTTTGTTTTGTTTTTTGCTTGTTTTTCTTGACTGTTTTTCAATATGACTGGTTTCCTCTATACTTTTATGTACTTTTTATGCATTTTAAACAAGATTTTAAGAGAGGTCTATAGTCTTCACTGGACTATGAAAGAGGCCTGTGTCACAAAACAGTTTAAGAATTTCTGATTTAGATAAAGGAGATGAACTTCAGACATAAACCCCCTTAATAGGAGCTGAGGAATGGAGCTATTAGGAGGAGCTAGTAGGCCAAGTCTGGATGCACTGTTTTTCCTGGAGAGGTCTCTGTGCATTCAAATAGCCCCCAAGAAGAGAAGCAGCTAAGGCCTGAAACAGAAATGAATTATAATTTTAGTTTGCATCTTATCCTGAGTCAAATTTGTGAGAATTGGATTGACGCCCCCTGCTGGAGAGATACTGTAGGAAAGTTTCACCATGAGGAGAAGGCATCTGAGGACAAGCCAAGTGGCTTAGAAGGTCACTTCCTTGGCATCAGGAAGTGACTTTTGCTTGTGGGTACTGTTGATCAAAGCTACCAGCAAATTAGCTTGGAGCTGTGTGTGGAAAGTGCTCTTTCTGGTTTCTGGGATGAAGAAGGGTGAGGAGGGCTCTCCCTCTTTGGCCAGGACCTCATGTGGAGTGGAACAGAAATGCTAGCTCCCTTAGATATATAGATGAAGGCATCTAGGCCTCTTTCTCTCTCCTCACCAAATCCTTATGCTCCTTAATAAATGCTTAAAAATCTAAACTTTTGCTAAAGCTTCTAATTTATTGGGAACCACTCATTAGATTTTTAGACAGTCTAGCTAGAATTACAGACAGCAACTATTCAAGTGAATGGCCCCTGAAGAGACAACCAAAGGAAACAAGTTGACTTGAGCATTTGTGATCTCAGGTATAAGTCTTTGGTCTTTTCTGTGGTGAAAAATTGAAAAAAAAAATGAACTTTCTCCATGTTCATCATCTTATTAGCCTGAATATTTCCTTGGTAACTGATGGGCCTTCTTATCCTTTACCTTCCCATGTTTTTTTTTTTTTAATTAGGATTTCAATATCATTTGAAGACAGAGATGCCAGTGAGGAGAGGGTCATCGTTACACTGCTAGATTCAGATCCACTGCATTTTTATAGGATTCAGCATTGGTTGGAAACAAGTCTCATCTATATATAGTACTCGCAGAATACTGCTAGTGGCCAGCTAGACCTCAGTATCTAAATGATCTGATGTTATATGCTTCCTGTACAAAAAATTTAAAGAAGGATATAAAATATTTGCCAGTAGGAAAATCACTGTAAGTTAGACCTAAAACACTATCCACTTGGTTCTCAAGTGGGTGGTCACTGAAAAGTTTTGTTAGATGTTTGATTTTAAGCACAGATGAACAAAAATCCCCTTACGTGTATATGAAGTTAGGAACTTATGTTTGTTGCCTTCAAGAGAAAGTATTAAGCATTTGGGCTGACCATTCTAAAAGCATTAAGAGTAACAAAGCTTCAAGTCTAGTATTCATTTACTTCTTGTCCTGGCAAAGGGACCAGAAGAATAGCATTATGCAATGGCAAAAAGGCCAGAATTAGAGTCACTGGAGCTCAGCACAAATACTGGCTCTTCCATTTACTCAGACAAGTCTCTCAAATTCTCTGAAACTCTGTTCTTTTATCTATTAAATAAGAAGATCAGACTAGATGATTTCAAAGCTCAAGATCTATGACCTTATAAACGTGGGTAGAATGTTGTCCATGTTTACACACAGTTACCCAAAAAAGTACTGAGGCCTTCCACAGTAAACAAAACTATGATTTCCTTAGGAGTATTCACTGTGATCATGTTGGAAACTTTAAAAGCCAGATACTCAAGATGTCCAGCTTAGCAGGAATCATAAAATCTAAGCCTGGAGCATATCATTCTCAGAGAAGAGACTGGCAGCCAAGTATTTAAATGACACCCTCCTAAATATGTTGAGTACACTAAAGCATAAGCAGAAAGTTTAATGGACTCAGTATGTGGGCTTTTCTAGTGCAAGCCCATAAATAAGTCACCAGAAATGACATGGCAAGCTTTGTACTCTACATGTTGATATTTGGTCCAATGTCACAGCTCTCTATTAACTTGTGTTTTCAAGTGTCTGGGGATTAAAAGCATTTGGGGCTCATGACCAGTATGTTAATTGGCTGAGCAATTACTTAACTATCATCCTAGCTATCCTCCCAGTTCAGAAGAACCAGAGATAGTACAGCTCAACACTTTGCTTGGTACTGCTATCAAAGTCTTGGTGTTCAGGAAAAAACACAAGATAGTTGTCTTGAGGAGAGCCAACCAATAATAAACAATGTAGACATTAGGTACTATATGAGTCTACATATTAGTTCCAGAGAATCATCAGGGCCCTACAAAGAAAAGGCTTCATAACCACTCCTTTCTCATAAAATTGTTAGTTGGATCACCTAGAAAACCAGTGGATGGAAGTATAGAAGAATAAAACAATCAGACCCCACAAAGGACCCAGCCACCATTTATGGATGGATACTTTGCTTCAGAATCTGCCCTATTAAGGAAAATGTTCTTAATTATTTTATTTTCCTCATGGATCCCCTTGGCAGCAGATGAAGTCTATGGGACTCCTCAGAATAATGTTTTTTAAATGTGTAAAATAAAATATACAGGATTACAAAGGAAACTAATATATGGAAATAGTTATTAAACTATGGGGGGAGTGTTTAAGGAGTCCAGGTTAAGAACATCTTCATCAGGAAAAAGAGCTAGATTAAAGGCTAAATAAATATGAAACCAATGTTTGATACTGCCTTAAGGACTAAGGATAGATTTTCTCTTCTCACTTTAATGATCTAATCCACTTTTCACCATCATACTTACAAATCCCATGATGTTCTCTACCTTCCCAACCAATGGCCTATGTTCCAGACTTTTCCTGACTTCACATTCAAAACCTATTTAAATTTGCCAATCTTGAATTTTATTCCTCAGAGTGCAAATAGTTAATCTGTTTCATATGTTCCCTGCTAATGGGTTCTCTTGGTTCTAATGGTTCTCACATATCATAAGCCTTGATATTAGCAGTCTTCTGGAGAAACTTCCTTAACCTAAAGAAGAGATTTGAATGAAGTGCATAATCCAGACACTGTAGTATGTCATCAGGTAAGGAAGGAGGAAGGAAGAAGGGAAGGAAGGAAGGAGGAAAGAAGAGAGAGAGGAGGAGAGGGAGGGGAGGAGAAAAAAAAGGAGGAAGGGAAGGAAAGAAAAAAGAATTGAAAGGAGGAAGGGAAGGAAACAAATATTTAAGTGCTTACTGTAAGCCAGGCCTTATGCTTATATTATTTCAATTGATCCTCCCAACAACCTTGGGAAGTAAGTAATATTATTATCCATGTTGTATACTTGAATAAATTTAGGCAGGCAGAGGTTAAGTGACTCTATTCATGGTCACATATCTTCAAGTTTCTGAGGGCAGTAGAAGATCCCGAGGGATCTAGGACCCTCAGAACTATTTACCTGCAGATACCAAGTCTCACACCAACAATGTCAGATTATCCACTAAATTCAAAGAACCTTCTATTTCAGGATCCCGAGAGATCTTAATCTGTAATTTGGGAGTGACTTCATCTGGGAGATTAACCAATACTAGTAGAGAAGTGACAAGAAAGATAATAATAATTTCTCCCTCAAGTTCAAACTCTCAACCTTTTCTACTAGGATATCTCTAGCAATTGCCCATTTTCCTTTGGGTACTTCTCTCATACTCCACACCTCATTCTTACAGACTCCATATATCACAGGAAATGTCATTAAACAGATTGCTACAAAAAAGATAAAATTAATTTTATACTGCAATGCCCCATCTGAATGTATAGGTTTGCAGGTAGAACTAAATTCTGCTTTGGGAATACAAAGTGACTCCTTGCTTCTTTGTATTCTACAAGGACAAGGTCCTCAGGGAAATTAAAGTGGCCACTCAGATTTCATCACGATACAAATCCATGTCACTAAATACCCTATGTGTTATCTATAACAACTGGTGAGAAATATTAGTTTAAAGTTAGCTGGACCCCAGGGAAAGAATAGAGTAAGTATTGTGAGTTTGATATTGGTAGCATAGCAATTTTAAAATAATGGTTAAGTAAAGTTAAAATCAAGCTTTATATTTTCATTTCAATTTATATTTTCACCTGAAGTTAATTTGAAATTCCCTCTAAAAGTCAAATATTAAATATATGCCTGCATATTGGCTTGGTTTGTATATATTCTCTCTGGTTTGTTTTGCAAAAAAGAACATGAATCTTTACTTTGAAGAAGGTTTATTTGTACCCTATTAAGGAGAAAGGGAATATCTCAATTTTATGATGATAGGACAGAGAGAAGGTATTTGGTTCCTTCTATTCATAGTAACAAGAATGTAATTTTATCATGTTAAAAAAATACTTAACTAGGAATCAGAAAACCCCACGTTATAGTCTTAGATCTTATTCCAACTTCCTAAATTCAGAATCTTAGGCAAAATCACATAGCTTCCCTGATGTTCAATTTTTCATTTTTAGGAATATGAGGGAATCATGTGTGATAGCAACCATTTTTCTGTTTTTACTGAGGTTAATGTTGTAAATTACCCTATCCTCAACAAATATTTGTTGAGCAAATGAAGTTGGAATGGGGTTACATTAAAAACAGTGAGGATTCAGTTTTGTCCAGTGGTTCCCAAGCTTTAAAAATTATTATTATTAAAAGGACTGTTCTTTTTTATTCTTATTCTCCTTATTTTGCCCAGGCTAAATGTACATTATCCATTAACAAATCCAATCCTACCAGCCTTCAACCTGGGGCTTTGACCTGAGTTGATTTGACCCTCCCCAGGAAGCCTTAAGACTTTCAATACAGAGAACTTGCCTTATAGGTTCCAGATACTTTGTAGACAGCCAATCAGCTCAGAAATCCGGAGTTCAAGAAATCAACCAGCCTCAGACTTTTAATAGCAGGGACTTCAGATATGTGCCACTCCATGTAGTACAAAAATCCTTTTAAATATTAAAATATCTTGCAGATTTCCACATGATAGCAGCTTATTTATGCTGCATATTTTTTCTGTCATCAAATCCATACCAGATTAGTACATTTTTATACATATGGAATCATGATGTCTTTCCCAAATCCATAGTCACGGTTGATAACCATTAGTTTAGACATTAGAGGACTTCCTAAGGGCTGAGAATTAGGGCAATGGCATAATGGTTAAAAAGACTAACTAGTAGTTAGGAAGTTGGGTTCAAAGTACACTTCTGATTCTTTATACCTGTGTGACCTTAAATAAGTTGCTTATCTTCTCTATCAGTCTCCTCATTATTATAATGAGAAATAATAAATAATTGTTAATTAACTGATAAGTAATCTCTGTGTCATAACTTATATGGCTGTTTGAAGACTAAATGTGATAATACATGTAAGGTGCTTTGAAAAATATAAACCTTCATAGAAATGTTGGTTGTGAATAAAATGGTTATTGTCAGTTTTATTTTTCTAAAAGAAAATTCTATTCCTTGGGGGGCAGAGTGGATAGAGTCCTGGGCCTAGAATCAGAAGGACTTGAGTTCAATTCTGGCTTCAGACACTTACTAGTTGTGTGATTCTGGGCAAGTCACTTACCCTTGTTTTCCTCAGTTTCCTCATCTGTAAAATGAACTGGGGAAGGAAATGTCAAATCACTTCATTGTCATTGCCAAGCATATCCCAAATGGGGTCACTTGTGGAGCAAACAGGGTGAGTTGTCTTATGTCTGGGGCCAGATTTGGTCTCTGGGCCTCCTGGGCCCAGGGCTGGTACTTTATCCACTGTGCCACCTAGCTAACCCATGATGACATCTTTAAAATAGGGTTGAGAAGTAGGAAGAATAGACTGGGGGATGGAAAGACCCACATGAACTGAGGCAGAGAGAAATGTACTGTACACAAAATAATAGCAATAGTGTAAGATGATCTGCTGGGAAGCAAATGGCTATTTTCAGCAATGCAACAATCCAATATAACTCTGAAGGACTTATAAAAATTGCAATCCATGTACAGAGAAAGAACTGATGATTTATTAAAACAGACAAATACATTTCTTTTTTGACAATTCCTTAATATGAAGTTTTGTTTTTATCTGTATTTTCTCATAACCTAGCCAATGTAGAGTTGTTTTCCATGACTACTCATGTATATTTTATATTGAATTGCTTGAGTTCTTGGGGTGGGGTGGGAAGGGAGGGAGGAAGAGAAGTTGGAATACAAAGTTTAAAAAAATTGATGTCAAAACAAAGAGTGGGGCATGATTACAAACAACTGAACATTAGTCCTCTATTAATGTACTGCCTCAATTTTTCATCCTTGTCTAAAGATCCCCAAAGGTTTTCAAAGGCAATGACAGAAAAACACAAGCTTAGGTATATCCTATCAAGCTGGAAAGGCTCTGAGTAGGGCCTATAGGTTGACAATATATATTCTGTTTGAAATAGCCCATCTAAGGTTGAGGAGTCTAACAAAAGAAGTTTGATCTTCAGGTAAATAATTTATTTGGCTATAGCAGCTCATTAAATGCTAAGGTATAGAGAAGTAGTATAAGCATTAATGAAGCCACCAATCTTTTGAAGGATTGAAATAAAATAGACAATGATTCATTTGTGATGGTTCTGACTCAATCTTGCCCCAAATATGGATTCAGATCAAATGGCCTTTGGGGGTTATTGTGTGACTTTTGAAGGATACATCTGGCAATTTGTGCACTATAAACACAATGTCTTTCCCCATAATATATTATTTTACTGCAGTTATGATAGAGCAGCCCAGAAATCAATAGCAGAGTCTTCAAACACAACAACAACAATTGTGATATTTAAGGTTTCAGAGTACTTTATAGAAATGATCTCATTTGTTTTGAGGTAACTTCTTTAAGGTAGGAACTATAGTATTACTATTTACAATTTATGGATAAGGAACCTGGTGCTCAGGGTGACTCTGAGTTGCTGATGGATTCAATTTCTTGTCAAGGTTTCCTCTTACACTTCAGAAGCCCGCATTTTATGGTCACCTTCTAGAAATACTCCCATAACACAAAAGAAGGACTTGAGTCATTTATATTCCAAACATATTAGCAGGTCAGGATCTATTGAGGGAGCTAAGGTTTCCAGAACTGTGTTTACCTGTATAATTCAAGCCTGACACCAATATGGTCTGATTATTCACCAAGAATATTAAAGATCTGTTTAGTTAGCTCATGCTCACACAGAGAGGGTTTTTGTTGTTATTGTTGTTAATATTTTGATAAAGATATTTTAATATAATTTATTTTCTTTGTAACCCTATGTATTTTATTTTATACATTAAAACATGTTCTGAGAAGGAGTGCACAAGCATCAATAGACTGCCCATGGGGTCTGTGATATATACACAAAAGATTTAATATTCCTTAATTACACAAAGCTTCTTCTGATGCTGAATTGTCAGCAGCATTTATTTAGCAGCTGTTATGAAAGTCAGCATTACTTAATAATGATTAAAAAGTAAAATTCAGCAGTCATGGAGATATAGAAATCTGAAGAGGGACAGTATTTATGTGTCATAGGCAGTTGCTCTGAGAATATAGGAAAGTATTCTATACTTCATATTTGTCCAAGGACAAAGACACTAAAGTTTTACTCATTCTCACTCAGGCCAACATTCCACTGTACTACATGAATTTTGTCCTCAGCTTGACTATTCTTTAGCAAACTTCTTGGCCACATTTCCCTCTGCATTTTTTAGTCCCTACACAGAATGAGGGCATAAATTAGATAAATACAGTTGTTCAAGGCGAGAGGGAGGGGCAAAGATGGCATAGGAAAGACAGGAAAGACTACCCTGAGCTGTCCCCCAAGACACCAGCAGATACATAAAAATAATGCCATAAGACAATTCCTAGAGCAGCAGAACCCAGAAAAGGACAGGGTGAAATCATTTTCCAGTAAAATACAACTTAGAAGGTCTGTTGCACCAGGGTCAGAGTAGAGTGCAGTCCAGCACAGACTAAGACCCAAAAACCAGGGGCAGGCCTTGCTAGCCACTGAATCATCATCATCATCATCATCACCACCATCATCACCAACAACAAGAACAACATAATGAGCAGCAGCAGCAACTGCTTCTGAAACTCAGCCCACAGAGGGTAAGGGGGTTGAACAATTGTCCAAAGTAGATTACAGGGGTCTTTTTGCTAGCATTGAGGCAGGAGTATATTCAGCTCAGGTCTTTTCATCAAGAGTGTATGAAATCCTCTTTCATTAAATACCCATTTTTTCTCCCTACATGGGAAGATGATACTTGTTACTCATTAAAAACTTTCTGATTATTAGGGCAGTTGGGTGGAGTATATTTAGACAAAGGACACAGGTGTGAGTTGAATATGAAGGGATGACATCTTAAAAAAATAAATAAATGGGTGAGAGAGAAATGCACTGGGAGAAAGGGAAAGGGAGACATGGAATGAGGTAAATTATCTCACATAAGAGAAGCAAGAAATGGAAGGGAAGATGTGGGAGGTGCTGGGGAATGAGGGAACCTTACTCTCATCAGAATTAGCTCAAAAAGGGAATAATGTATTCAATTGGATATAGAAAGCTATCTTTCCCTACAGGAAACTAGGAAAAGAAGGGGATAAGGGGTGAATATGTGATAGAATGAAGTGCAGATTGGGAGAGGGGGCAGTCAGAAGCAAAATACTTTTGAGAAGGGACAGCATAAAAGGAAAGGGAGAATAGAATAAATGCTAAGGGGAAGGACTAGAATGGAGGGAAATACAGTCAACAATAGTAAATGAAAAAATCTTTAAAGCAATTTTTTTCCTGATAAAGGCCTCATTTCTGAAACATATAGAGAACTGAGTCAAATTCATCAAAATAAGAGCCATTTCCCAATAGATAAATGATCAAAAGTTATGAACAATGTTCAGATGAAATACAGATTCAAGCATATTTTTTACCTTTATATTTCTTGAGTTTTTTTGTGTTTTCTTTCACAACCTAATATGGAAATATTTTTCATGACTACACATATTTAACTTATATTTAATTGTTTACCTTCTTATGGGGGTGGGAAAGGATGAAGGAAGAGAATTTGTAACATAATTTTTTTTAAATGGATGTTATAATTGTTTCTACGTATAACTGGGCAAAAATAAAATTCAAAATAAACAAGAAAAAGAAGGAAAAAAAGAGTAGGACCTGAGAAATGTTCAATACTTACTGCTGAAAACCAGGGGGATTTTTCATGGGGATAAAGATTTAAATTGTACTGAAAATACATGGGTATTCTTTTAACAAATCCCCTGAAGTAATTGTTATCAATATTTAACCATGTAAATGTACGTATTTGCTCATATGCTCATCAGAGATGTCAATTGGAATAATCGAGGTTTGATAGCATTTGTAGTAATTAGGGAGAAGCAAAACTGTAGAAGCAAAACTGGAAACAATAATGGGTCAGACATGAGAAATCTATGATTTCCTCAGCAAGAGAAACCTTCAGTATGGAAACTCTCTTTACCAATGTATTCCATAATTATTGATGACTTAGTATATAAGACCTAGAGTATAAACTGAGGCACACAGCGATTGTGACTTATCTGAGGTAACATACAAATCAAAGTCTTTCTGAGTTATATTCCAGCATGTTATCTGCTAATACTACGCAGTTTCAATGGGTCAAATACAAAAATTAAAATGGGGGTGGGGGAATTATACAAAGAAATAATATAAAACTTCTTAAATAATGTATATATATATATATATCTTTGTATGTGTGTACATATGGATATGCTACTACAAGCATATTTATATGCATGAAAAATTATGCATGCATATATAAACACATGTACGTTTGTGCTTCTATAAGTAGAATTCTGATGTGACAAGAAACATTTGGGGATAGAGCAAACTAATCCAAAAAGGGGGTTGAAAAGTCACTTAAAACCTATTTTTATTTTAATCTTATATTCTGATATCATATTCATTTTCAAATATATCTTTTGTCTCTAAAAAATACAGTTCTTTCACTTGTGGGCTGAAACAACTATTGCAGTCTTCTATCATTTTTGGGGGGGGCAGTATTCGGTCCTAGGGGAATGAATTAGTCCTCATCTAGGTTGGGTATCCATCTGTTATGTAACTCTTACCTGTGGCTCCAAGATGTTGTAGAATGTGCAGCTGTCATACCTACTAACATTATCTCCACGGATGGACTAAACCAGGTTGAAGATAACTGACATGCCTCAGCCCTACTGAAGAGTCTGAGCAATGTCCACCCCAAGCATTTGAAGACTTCCACCAGCAGAAGGGGTTGATAAAAATAATTTCTACCAATGGCCATGAAGGTGGCTGAAATAGATACCGTGAAGTGCTTAAAATGTGTTCAGACATGGAAGATGCCAACATCATCTACTGTATCCCAGACCATTGCCAGTTAGCTTTGCTTTTGTCTTGCCACTGGATTTTTATAACTCTGGAAGAGAGAGTGAGGCTGAGAACTTTGTCCAACTCTGCCTCACCTAAATTCAATTCATAGGAAAGACAAGACATCAATCACCCTGTGATGTCACTGGTCCTCTTTGAATATGAATGAGGCATAACAGCAACAACCCTGGTAGACAGGGTTTATATGTTGTTGGAATAAATGGCTTTCTATGTCATGCCATTTCAAAAACACCAGGAAGGCCTCAAAAATACTTTGTAAAATAAAAAAGATACATTTTACTACAAAAAACAATGACAAAGGGGACATTTTCAGGAAGACTTGTATGAACTGATGCAGAATGAGAACAAAGAGAATACTTATACAATAACAACATTGTTGTAAAGACAAATGACTTTGAAAGATTTGGGAACTTTTATTGGTACAATGATTAACTGCTCCTCCTCATAATGAAACACAGTATATACCTTCTGATAGAGAGATGATATATGGACTCAGAGTGCAAATTGAGACATTTTTCTGGACATGGCCAATGTGGGCATTTGTTTTATTTGACCCTACATGTTTATTAGAAGAGTTGTGTTATTCTTGCTTTCTCAAGGAAAGTGTGTGGAAGGGAGAAATGTGAATGCTTGTTTGAAAATAAAATATTACACTCTCTCTCTCTCTCTCTCTCTCTCTCTCTATATATATATATACATATATATATATATAAAATCCTATATATATTTTATATATGTGTATTTACAAATGGACATATATGTGTGTGTGTGTGTGTGTGTGTGTGTGTGTGTGTGTGTGTGTGTGTGTGTGTACTATATAAACAAGGAACATATGATTAACTGCGTGGAGGTGAATAAGATTGCCCTGATGCCAAAGACTTGATGAAGTATAATACTCATAGGTGAAAGAAAGTTGCTGTTTCACTGCTGTAAAATGAGGGGGTTGAAAAAGAAAACTGTAGAATTCCTTTCAGTTCTAATAGCTTTGGAAACCAAGCCTTCCTGACTCCAAGTCCAGCAATGTTTCCATTTTATCATGTTGCCTCTCTCTACATATACTGAATAGGTCTACATGTTTATTTTATTTTCATTTATAAAATGACACATACAAATTTTATTTTCTGTTTGTAGGGGAGCACATCCAAGTAATATAATACAAGACAAAATTCCAAGAATTAGTAACCCTAACCAGGTAGAAATCAGTATTTATAGAGACAACTAGGTGGCTCAATGGATAGACTGCTGGGCCTGGATTCAGGAAGACCTGCATTCAAATCTGTCCTTTCACACTCCCTAGATGTGTGACCTTGAGAAAGTCCTTTAACCTCTATTTGCCTAATCTACTGGAGAAGGAAATGGCAAACTAATCCATTATCTTTTTTTTTGTTTTGTTGGTGGGGCAATGGGGGTTAAGTGACTTGCCCAAGGTCACACAGCTAGTAAGTGTCAAGTGTCTATTTATTAATCAATACATTTATGTTTAGTGATTTCTCTCAGTAAGCAAAGATATCTAATGCAGACACTGAATGCTTTAAATACTTTTTGAAAGGGAATACCCTTGATAAAAGAAATCAACCCTGACTGGTGGATATTCGAAGGAAAAGAGGCTAAAAGTCTTTAGCTCCTCCTGCTAAGAACATGGCTTGATGATGATATTCAACTGCCCTTCAGCAATATGGACAAGAGAATCCATCTCCATCCAGGCCACTCTGTTTTTTTTTCCTTTATGACCTCTAACCCTAAACTCCAATGGAGGGGTACAAAAGTGTGGGCTCATTGATTTGGGCTGAAATTTACCTAGTTGAGATTCTGTTTATACTATAAACAAAAGTCAGGTCTCCTAGTAAGGTGAGGTATATATTCCCCAAGGATTAGGGCAATCTCATTTATCAGCCATGTCCTTCAGAGACTGACTGATTTATCTATAGGGGGTGGTCCTTGAATGACAAAATAAAAAAGCCTGGATCTTAATAAATAATGGGTTATTAATATAATAAAAATAATAATTTCTCTCATTATTACATAGTAGAGTTGAGATTTAATCCAGGTCCTCTTACTATGTATCCTGCCTGCTTTCCCCTGTACCATATTACCTTCTACTTTGTATTTTATTTGAAATACATTTTTTAAAGATTTCCTCATCAGTATGCAAATTATCTCACCCTTATCCCCTTCCAGGATACTGTAAATTCTCTGAAGGCAAGGATTGTTCCCTTACTCAATTTTGTATTTCCAGGGCAAAGTAATGCCAGTCCTTAATGAACTTTTGTTGAATTAAGTTTAATCGTGCAGCTAGATATTGTAGGGCCCACGTAAATTAATTTACTCCTAGCCATTTGAGGAATATGTTGTAGCAGACTTAGAATTAGTAGAATCCTTACCTTCTAATAGCAAACCCATTATTCTGTATCACACTGCCTCCCATGCAGGGCCTTCTCTAGTCCCTGATATCTCCTCACCCAATGTGCTCGCGCTCTCTCTCTCTCTCTCTCTCTCTCTCTCTCTCTCTCTCTCTCTCTCTTCCTCTGTGTGTGTGTGTGTGTAAATGGGATAAAGTATAAAATGGCACCTTCCTTATACAATTGGTGAAATGGATATCTTCAGATTAGAGTCTGATAGCACCTTTCCTAAGTACAAATTGGGATGTGAGTACGAAGTGAGTAAGTGGGTAAAGAATGGATAGACTCCTTAGTGGTTTCACTTTTCAAAGAGGAGTAATCCTTTACTCCCACCAACACCTTCTCAATTGAGACCTGATATCAGAAAGTGCTCTGTGAAGGATGAAGTTCACATTCCCTATTATCCCTAATATTCGATGCATCTAACCAGCAGCAAATTTAAGTGGTTTTTAATATTTCTAATTGTATGTAGACATTTTTCTTGAAAGCACAAATCAAATCACAGTTGTTTAATAACATTTTTTTCCATTTTAACAAGAAAAATTAGACTCTCCAAACCTGCTTTTATGGCTAATGAATCCTAAAGGGAGCCAACAGGGAGTGGTTACACAGGTTTTCAGCAACAAAAAGAAAGGACCATTCTCCAGAAGCAAGTGCCGCTCCTTAGCCAATAAAACACTCTAAAATCTCAACTTTTATTTGGAGTCAATTCAATGAATGAGGATTAGAATGTCATGATCAAAGTGGACTGAATGTTGTCCATATGGAGGTAATTGTGTGTGCGCGTGTGCGTGTGCGTGTGCGTGTGTGTGTGTGTGTGTGTGAAGCCATTACTACAAGCTTCTTTTTCAATATAAGTCTGCCTAGCTCTGACAATTACTTAATATTCATTTATAGGAATTTAGCAAAATGAATGAATGTACTTGCCAGTAGGATACACAGTCCAATGGCACACATCTGTACTTCAGATGGTATAATCATCATAGCAGGTCCCATTAGGAGCCTGACAAAGTATAGGGCTTTAGGAGCTTAGAAAATTTCATTTATACATGAAAATCAGAAAGTACCAATGTCCTCATGCCCAGGGCTCCAAGTAAATTAGAGTAAGCTTAATGAAAAGTAAGCAGTGAAGCTCAAAAGAGCTGAAAATCATCTCTTCCCTAGGCCTGCCTGCTCTGTCTGCCTATATGTATATTGTATTCCTATAATAGACCATTTGGGAGTTGATTTGGGTTTTACAACTATCATAACCAGAGAGTACTGAGCAATTCATCACCAATTGCTCCATCTCAGTCACTCATCCTAACTGGATGTGTGATGAACATTCCAAAGAAAATCCTCATAGTTTTAAATATTTGCTTCCTGGCACCATCTATAGACTGTCCCCAACCAAGGGCATATTTTCCTTGTTAAAAGGAGATTAACAGGGGCAGCCAGGTGTCACAGTGGATAGAGCACTGGCCCTGGAGTCAGGAGGACCTGAGTTCAAATCTGGCCTCAGACACTTAACACATACTAGCTGTGTGACCCTGGGCAAGTCACTTAACCCCAAATGCCTCACGAAAAATAAGAAAAAGGAGATTAATAGATGTCAAAGAGAGGGGTTAGTTTAATAGCATCTAACTGAAGCATAATCAAAAGATTTGAAAAAGAATGGGAGAAGGGAGAGTTCAGGACAGAAGAGAAGTTGGGCAGAGTTGGAAGCATTTTGTGTTGTAAATAGTTATTAGGGGAGTTATCTTTTCTTGGAGATCTCTATAATCTATATTCCGGTCTGGTAATTATTACCCCTTTACTATTATAAATTTCTGGTAATTCCATCTATCCTGTAGGCCCCAAGTTTTACTGGGGGATGGTTTAATGGAAAGTTTACATTCCCTAAGAAAAGAAGTTAAAAGATCCTCAGAATCACCAATACATTGAGTCAAGGAACTTAAATATCCCCATGTGCTCCTTCTGCTTCCTCTGTCATATGCTATCATCCTGCTCTTATCTCAAATACCTTAGAGCCAGTTAACCTTTCCGGCCCTTGTTTGTCCAAATTCCACTTATTCCATTGAACACTGATCTCTCCAAGTTGTCAGAGAGTGTTGGATTTAGAGTTGGACAGCCTAAGTTTCAATCTTGGGCCTCAGTTTCTTCATAATGAGCTGGTATGAGGATACACCACTACAAGTACTATACAGACCTGTGTTATTCAACTCTCAAAAAGGATATGGCTTCAGCCTTCCTCTAAATCCTCTTCTAATTCTAAATGAGGTATTCTTCATTTTCTTTTTTTAAACAATTTTGTGTTGTGTGGCCTTTAGGCAGTTTGGGGACACTTGTGGATAGAGTTACCAAATAATGTTGTTGTTGTTTTTTAATTTTAAATGCATAAAATAAAATATTTATGTTACAAATAAGACCACTCACATATAAATTACAAAAAAAAATGTATTTTCCCAATCCAATTTCAGTAACCCAGTGGAAACTATCCATAGACTCCTTAGAGTTCTTTAGGTTAAAAATCACTGTTCTAAATCTATGTTCTCATGGACTCCAACAGAATTTATTATGCCACAGTTAGACACTGGCTTCTCTAATATATGGAATACTAGGTGGGGGTGGTTGTTGTTGTTTTAGTTGTGTGCAACTATATTTTTTTTATTTTTTATTTTTAGTGAGGCAATTGGGGTTAAGTGACTTGCCCAGGGTCATACGGCTAGTAAGTGTTAAGTGCCTGAGGCCAGATTTGAACTCAGGTACTCCCGACTCCAGGGCCAGTGCACTATCCACTGCACCACTTAGCTACCCCTGCAACTGTATTTCTTGTGATATGATTTTAATCTCATGGAAGACAGGAAGAAAGTGTGTGTTGTTCTTATTGTTATTGTTTCCCTCACAGGTGGCTGTTGGAATATGATATGGGAATATGCTATGGTGAGTAAAAATGCTTCTCAAACAGGTGACCTAATTTTTTTTTCTCACCCAAATGTGGGTAGGGGAGAGATGGAGTTCAGAGAGGGAGACAAGTAGAAGGCAGAGGGCTGGGAGCTGCCAATGGCAAGAGAGGAAAAAGGATGTGCTGAGCCTAGGAGAGGCTGAGAGAAAGAGTGATTGGGCCCCAGGCACACTCCATAGTTAGATTGTCTTGGAAAAAAGAGAAAAAATAGAGAAGATATCGGAACCATTAGCTCTACAGATGGGCTGAAAGGTCAAAGGGTTTCAGGTGGAAATTAAGAGAATTTATCTTATTATCAACAGAAGCTGTCATGCACATCTATTAGTAACAGGTGTGGATCCTGGGTTATAGCCAAATAGAAACTAAAGTTAAAGCATGACTACACATGGCATTTGCTTATATCCAATCCCCATGTGGAGTGGTGTGGAAAAAAGCATTATGAAAGCTTAAGTGGAGGATTATGAAATCTTAAATGGAGGTGAGGAAGCTTTCCTGAAGGTCACTCTTTCTCTCACTGAGAATGGGAGCCAGGGGCTGACATAATAAAGCATCACTATCTACAAACTAGTTTATTATCAATATCAAGTGATGCATAAAATGGAGGTGTGATCTTACCCAGGGTAGTTAGGTGTCCCAGAGGATAGATTGTCTTGTATGAAGTCAGAAAGACTCATCTTCCTGAGTTCAAATTTGGTCTCAGACACTTACTAACTCTGAGTCTCTGAACAAGTCAGGTTATCCTGTTTGACTCAGTTTACTCATCTATACAATGAGATGGAAAAGAAAATAGCAAACCACTCTAGTATCTTCCAAGAAACCTGCAAATGGGGTCATGAAGAGCCAGACATAAGTGATGTCAATAATCAATGAGCTTTACACAGTCATTTGAAGTTGTTCTGTAGAATATTCTGTGAATTCTGTGAGGTTTCCTATAAATTGGGAGGTTCCCCAGACACTCTTCTTTACAGATAACATTGAAATGATTACATAAAGAAAAAATTCCAATAGTCCCTTAAGAGAATTTTTTTTAAAAAGCATTATGAGATAATTGGACTGGATAACAAATTTTTAATTCTAAGACTTACTTCAGTTATAAATCTTATGATAGCTCAGAGAAGATGATATGGGAGAACTGCTAGAATCCAATATGTCTTACCATAGAAAAGATATTCTTTCCTTTTCATTATTTCCCATTTTTCCTCTTCCCTAGAATCTTTGTTGGTGGATATAAAGATAATACTTTCTTCTGAGTTGTTTGTAGGAATTAGCTGTAACCAAATCACACTGGCTCAAAAATTTTCAGAAATTAGCAACTGCTAAAAATTAAGCTTGATTTCTTATTGTTTTCTTTTAATTGTCTAGAAAAGAGGTCAGAAAACTATTAGCTAGCCAAATCGTGCCCCCCCCCAAGAAAGGTGGTACTTAATAACGAGGTTTTTTTAATATTTATAAATAAAGGTTTAATGTATTTAAAAATGTAAAAAAGCATTCTTAGCTCAGAGATGGACAAAATAAATGTTGGCCATAGTTTTCAAATCCTTGGTTTAGACTTATGAAAATGACAAAGAAAATTATAATAATGCAGATTAAACTTAAATGCAATAAACATATTAAGTGCCTACTGCTTTGTGAGACACTGTACTAAGTGCTGGGAATATGAAAAAAGAGGCAAAAGACTCCATGTTTTCAAGGAGCTTATAATCTAATGGGGAAGACAACATGCAAACAAAATATACCCCCCCCAAAACATATACAAGATAAATAGGAAATGATTAACAGAGGCAAAGAACTAGAATTATGAAGGTTTGGGAAATGCTTCCAAAAAAGATGGGATTTTAATTGGAACTTAGAGAAAGCCATGAAGGTAGGCAGAAAAGAGAAAAGAGTATGTTAGAGGTATGGGAGACAGAAAAATCTCTCAAAATAAGAGATATAATGTCTTCTTTATGGAAGAGCCAGGAGACCAGTGTCACTGGATCAGAGTATTGTTGGGTATAAGGAATAAGAAGACTGGAAAACTGTGAGGGGATTTGGTTACAAAGGTCTTTGAATGCCAAACAGGGCATTTTGTCTTTCATCCTAGAAACTATAGAAAGTCACCAGACTTTAATGAATAGTGGAGAAGAATGACATGACAGACTCTGTCCTTTAAAAAAAATCACTTTAGTGGCAGAACGGAGGATAGACTTAGAGTGGGGAGAGATATGAAACAGATGGAGCCACCACCAGAATATTACTATGATTAGTCCAGGATTAAGTAATATGGTACTGTACTAGAGCATGGTGGCAATGTCAGAGGAGAGAAGGAGGCATATTGAAGAGATGTTGCAAAGCTGAAATCAACAGTCCTTAACATTAGTTGAATATAAGGGCCAAAAATATTGAGCAGTCTATGTTTTGTCCTAGTTTGTGAGACTGAGGGACTAGGAAGATGGTATTGCCCTCTATGGTAATTGGGAAGATAGGCACTGGGGGAGGGTTTAGGAAGAAACATATGGAGTTCAGCTTTGGTTGGACATATTGAATTTAAGATGTCTAATGGACGTACAGTTTCATGTGTCAAAAAGGTAATTGGAGAACTGAGATTGTAGGTATCCAGAGAGTTTGGGGGCAGTATACAGAGATGTGATAATCATCAGCATAGAGATGGTAATTAAATCCAAAGGAGTTAATGAGATCACCAAGTGAAATAATATAAAAGGAGAAGAGTAGAGCACCTAGGACCTAACCCTGAGAAATATTTATGATTAGGGGGAGTGATCTAGAAAAGGATCCATCAAAAGAGAACAACCCAGCAGTCATATAGGAGGAGAAATAGGAGAGAGCGGTGTTTGGAAAACCTGGAGAGAAGAGAATATCAAGGAGGAAAGAGTGAGCAATGGTGTGAAAGGCTGAAGAGAGGTTAAGGAGAATTAGGTTTGCTAAAAAGCAATGAGATTTGGCAACTAAGATCTTAACTGAAAGAGGGGGGTAGAGGGGATATGGAAAATTTGAAGAGGGATGAAAATGTGTGTAATAGCTACTGTGGAGAGTGGGATAGCCCAGGATTGCCTAATAGCAATGATGACCGAATTGAGGTTTTGTGACATAAATTCATAATGGACCCAGTCTGAACAATTGTGTGATTTTCTATATCTTTATTCAGCAGCATATTAAAGGAGTGGAATCAATGAATGGTGGGTCCAATCCAAGGCTGAGGACTGCATTTGTGTAAGAGTGTGTGTGTGTGTGTGTGTACATATGTATATAAGCATATATTATATTACAAACAACAAAATATATACATATTGGGACACAGTTTCGCATATATATGCCTGACTTAGAACGCAGAAATACTAAAAGGCCAATGATAAAATCTTTAAAATCATAGATGTAACATTTGGTCCTGACCTCTCAGGTCATCTCGTTCCACTTGTGTTGTTCCAGTCTCTATGATTCTTTGACTATAGGTTGACAGGAGTACTCCATATAAAAAAGTTATATGCTCTTCCTTATCTCACAAAAATTTAATAAAATTATCATTACTTTGAATTGTAGAACACAAAACTCATTCTCAACAGAGCCAGGTCTAGAAATGAGGTATCCTGATTCCCAGTCCAGGATTCTTTCCTTTAAAAAAAATATTTTAAGGTATCTAGGTGGCACATTGGATAGAGCACTGGCCCTGGAGTCAGGTGGACCTGAGTTCAAATCTGGCCTCAGGCACTTAACACTTACTAGCTGTGTGACCCTGGGCAATTACTTAACCCCAATTGCCTCATAAAAAAATATTTTAGCTTCTATAGAATACTTTTCTCTGAGGTATCCAAATTGTTGTTGTTGGGGTTGTTGCTGTTCAGTTGTTTCAAGCCTGACATTGTCTACTATACTACCTAGGTATCCAAATATTCAAATAATAAACAGATAGAAAAAAATCTTTGTGCTGTTTCCCCCCCCCCATATATTGTCATAGAGACATTTATTCCCCACCAAAATGTCTGAATACAAACAAAAAGACACATCTTTTATTTGACACTAATTAACCTAAAGCAATTAGCAGTAGAACTATTATATGGATTTAGTGCTATTTGACTATGAAGGGGAGACAAATGTATGTGTATAAATTTATATGTGCACACATGACCCCCCCCCATACACACATGCTTATGCTTCTATAAAAAGCTATACATAAGAATACCAAAAGAGGTAGGAAAGAGTTTTGTCATATTCTAAGAATAGTCTAGAAGGAATGTCCAGTAAAACTATTATCTGTCATAAAATCATTCAGCTCTAAAAATAATCCTTAGGTCAGATAGGAACTTCATTTTTTCAAAATAATTAAAGGTCACCTCCTCCAGTCAATTTTTATACTAAACTCCCCCTGATTTTAGTAAGAATACTCCATAAGCATGTTGCCTGTGTCTAACCCTAAATTTCTTTTTCATTTACTTTTAATGCCAAGCTAAGGATAATGTTTGTTTTGTGCCATTTGCTAGCATCCAAATGAGATCTATGACATTTAGTAGTGCTGAGTTCCTGGACTGAAGGTTATTATGTGCTTTAATATGGCATTTCCAGCAAATAAAGGGTCCCTAGCCCACATTGATCTTGCCCTTCTCTGAACTCTGATATTACTTGTGTGAATTTCAGGCAATAATGGATGTGAATTTGCTTTGATAGGCAGAAAGTACCATACAAATATAAAGTAACACTATTAATCTAGCATTTGATGTTATGGTGTCTTGCATTATATTTGCTAGGTGTAAGTGTGATGTGTCTCTTTTAAGAGACTAGAATTTTCTCTTTGATGATATTTTTATGGTAACAGGCAACAACAAGATGGGGTCACCAAATGGATTACTAGACGGGGAGGACCAAGATGAAGTTATCACAAGTAAAAAAATACTAAGTTAGGAGAATAGAACTGGCAATAAGAAGAGATAAGGTTTATTTAGTTGAGGCCAGAGAGAGGCAGCAGACAGGGAATCTCAGTAATGAAGGTAAGGACTGAAGCACTGTAAGGTAAATTCCCCAAGTCCAGACAAGAAGTTAGTCAAGTGATCGAATTGCATTAGTAACTCATTATCATGGTATTGGTCTAATTTTGAGATGGTTTTCCTCATCAGAATTAGGTATTACACTTCAGGCATAGGCAAGATAACAAATATAGGGCAACTAGGGAAGTATATACACCTGACTAAATAAAGTTTAAGGAAACAAGGATTAAAGGTAGTTTCAAAAATAGGTATTATGTTCAAAATTCTATGATAAAGTGGAATATATGACACTGTTTCTAACTCCCATCCTCATGTTCACCATCAGAGTTCTCTTTGGAGATAGAGAGCTGCAGGTCCTTGTTCTTCTTCATGATATTCCCTTTTAATTCCTCTAAAAAGTACCCACCATGGTAGTTTATTTGTTCCAAAGCTGACTTTACTGACTCAGTTTGCTTCCTAGATTGAACATAAAAGGAAAGCAAAAATGGTAGGGTTTTCTGACTTCCTCAACAGAGGGAGACAGGTGAATTGAGCTTAACAGCAAGGAGAAAGCAGCTGGTGCCAGTAACCTTCAAAAGAGCCTTAGCCTTTCTTCAGCCCTAGAACTGCCCATTGGAGTTTTTTAAAGGCAGAAGAAAGAGGGTTTTTGTTTGGCATGTTGTTCTTTAATCTTGACATTTTAGTAATGTTAATAGAGCTGAGCCATGTTAGGAAACCAGTAAGAGAGCCAGTTGAGATTTCATACGATCAGAACAATGTGCAGTTAGGGAGTTATCTATATGGGTTTCCTTGAAGTTCTGTGTCTACAGTTTCCTTTGTTGGATACAAAACTGAGAAAAGTCTTGGGAAGCAGGATGCACTGATAACTACTTGAAGTCTTAGCTACAGACAATGCTAGGGACCCCATGACAATAACTTTGGGTGACAAGGTCAGCATCAATTACACTCTTGACAACACCTTTTGAGCTCTTTCTCCTCTTGGGCATGCCCTTACCAAAGATGTAGGAAACATTGTGGAGGGGAAAATTGAGCTAAATCACATAAGCTAAAAGTTGGCAAAAGATCAGAAAACCTAGGTTCAAGGGCTGATAATAGTGAAGAATGTAAAGGGAAAAAAAGAAATGAGAGAAAGTTAATTTTGTTTTTAACTATACTAGATTAAAGAGAAGGATCAAAGAAGGGGTAAAACAGTAGCTTCAAACAAATGGGATTATGATAATGGATAAGAGAAAGAAAGCAGGATATTTTACCACTTGATTTCCTTCTGTTTACTCTGACAATAAGCATAGCCTTGAATTATAAAGGAAAGAACAACAACAAATACAGAATTGACACCACATTCTAGCTATACTACCTAAAATCTAATGAGTTGTCGCCAATAACTTATAAGCTTTAGCAAGAATATTTAAGTGTTTAAGTATTTATTACAGAGCATTAGGATAAGAAAGAAAGGTAAAAATTTGACTATTTCTAAGAGACCACATCATCTGACTCACCATGGCAAGGTCAGGAACCAAAAGAGACAGAACCCCTCCGCCAGCGTCCACTTCCTACTCTGTGTCCTCTTCCCAGAAATGGGAAGCTCCTCAAGTTGATTGGCTGGTAGCCTTGATAGATGGTACTAACAAGCAAACGTTACTTCCTGATGCTGAGGACCTTGACTGCATGACTTGCCCTCAGAGGCCTTCTCCTCTTGGCGGAGCTTTTCTACAGTGTCTCCAGCAGGTGGCATCATTCCAATTGTTACAATATGTATTGTAACAATTGTTATATATGTGTGTTTGTGTGTGTATGAGTATATATGTATATATATATATATGTATATATATGTATGTATGTATATATGTGTGTATATGTATTATATGTGTGTGTGTGTGTATATATATATATATATATATATATATATATATATATGACTGAGCTGTGCTGAATAAATTTGATTCACCAGAATCTCCAAGATACTGAAAGAATTGGGAGAAGGGTTGTCTGAACTGCTCTTCTTAGTAGTCCCTGAAAGTTCATGGAGAGTGAGAGAAGTGGTGAACAGGTAGAAAAGGAGATTGTCCTGATTCTCCAAAATGAGGAAAGATTAGGAGCTAGAGTCTATAGGTTGGTAAGATTGATTTCTGTCAGAATTCTAAATTGTATTACCAAAGGAAGTCTAATGAACAGATAAAAAAGAAAGAAATGACCATACAGAGCCAACTTGGCTTCAACAAGATGACAGATTAATCTCATTTTCTTTTTTTCCCCCCACAAATGGTAGGTCAGAAGAATTCTATAGAAACATCAGATTTCAGCCAAAAAAATTACCAAATGAAGATTTATATGAACAGATATAAAATGAAGTTAGTGGAAGAAGAATAACGGTAATGATATTATATATTATATATAATGATATTATATATATATATATATATATATATATATATAACAATAATGATATTATAAAGATAATTAAATGTGAAAGACTTAGTAACTCTGATTAATAAAATGATCCACCACAATTCCAAAGGACTCATGATGTGAAATGCTATCCACCTCTTCATAAAGAACTAAGAGACACAGAGTACAGATTGAAGTATATATTTTTCCTTACTTTTCTCCTTTTATTCTTTCAGAACATGACTAATGTGAAAATGTTTTAAATAACTTCATATATATGATGAATATATATGTGTCTATGTATGTGTGTATAAATGTATATATAGATATATACATTATATATACTATATAGGTACATTATCTATACTATATACATATTGTATATGCTATATATATTTCTCAATATTATGTATCTATGTATCTATGTACTCCTCAATGGGAGTGAAAAAAGGGAGAGAATTTGGAACTGAAAAAATATTTTCTTTAAAAAATGCATTTGGAAGAATAACTCATTCTGTCCTTATGGATATAATGGAGAGCTATTAGATAGATAACAGATGTACTCAAAAAATTGTTGAAAGATTAAATTGAAAGTGTCATTATTAATGAGTTGATATTACCTTGGAGAGCAGTGTACTCTAGTGGAGGGCTGTAGTGATTCAAATTGGCCCAGAGGTATTTAACACTTTATTAATGACTCAAATAAATGAAAGAAAGCATTTTTATCAATTTTTCAGAAGACAGATCTGGGAGGTAGAGCTAACACTTTGGATGACATAGTCAAGATATACAAAGATCTTGAAATATCAGTGAGTTGGATCTAATCCAGTGAAATAGAACAGAGAACATTTAGACTCAAAGGAATCACTTTCACTAGTGCAAGAGGGATGAAACATAATTAGATTGGGGTCTACCTGAAAAAAGAACATTTGGAAATGTTAATGAACTGTTAAATATTAGGTAATGATTCAATATAGGAGTGAAAAACAAAGCTATTGTGATCTTAGGTTGCATTAAGAGAGGCATATTGCCCAGCAAAAGTTAAGTCATAGACTCAATTAATGTTACCATGGTGAGAGCATATCTGGAATATTGTATCCAGTTTTGAGCAACACATTTTAAGAATATTGATAAGCTGGGGCCATTCAGAGGAAGGAGTAAAGAATGCTAATAGGGCTCAAGATTATTCCATAGGAAGACTGGTTGAAGAAACCAGAAGAGATGACTTGGATGATAGTGATCTTCATGTGTTTGAAGACCTGTCGTGTCTTATAGAAGTCTAATTTGTCTTCAATCTTCCTTGAGGGAAAACCTAGGCAACTAGAAGTGATGGGAGACCCACACACATGCATACACATACGCACACACACACACACACACACACACACACAGAAACAGAGACATAGAGACAGAGAGGCAGAGAGACAGAGAAACAAAGACAGAGAAAGTGACAGAGGCAGAGAGACAGACAGAGACTGACAGAAAGAGTTTTACCACTGTGTATGGGGTGGGGGACAGATTCCAAAGAGAGCTATATAAAACAGGAATGGGTTGTCTTAGAAGGAATGAATTAAGCATCAGTAATAGTCTTCAAGAAGGGCTAGTTATCTATTTCTCATCAGTATTTTATAAGAGAGTCCTATTCAAATATGAATTAGACTAGATGGTCTCTGAGGTTCCTGAAACTCTGATATTCTGTGATTTTTATCTGACTGCCAAAACTTTTGCTTCTCAAGCCCCTTAATCCTAAATATCCTTATCTGAAGACATAATACACCTTCTCTACCTATTTCGTAAAACTGTTGTGAGAATAATATTAGAAAATAAGTGGAAATGGTTTGAAAAATTAAAACTGCAGGTATCTATTACATGATCAATCAAGAAAATAAATGTTTTTATTATTTTAATATCCTAAGTTCTTAACTACTTATTCTGAAGGACAAGGATCAACTGAAAAGTAATTATCTTGAGATGCCAAGTTTGCAGTAACCTAATCCCCTTCCAATTTTTCCCCAGCCTTCTTTCCACCAACCTTGCTTATAGGTTGCTAAATTCAGTTTTCCTTTTTTAAACATCCTGTTGCTAAGTCAGTATTTGACCATGAAATAGTCAAGGCAGAGAGCAAGAGGGAAGGCAGGAGAAAAATGAAATCAAAGAAACAAAGGTCCCCTAAATGACAAGAAATTTAATATGAAATCCTGCCTAACCTTCAGAGAATTGAATAAAAATATAATGTACAAACATCATGTAAAGTTTGCTTCATCTATCTGTGCCTTAATTTCTAGTTTAGTAAAAAAAAAAAAAGTACTAGACTGTGGGGCAAAAAGCTAGAGTTTGGGATCAAATTTTGCTTGTAACTAACTATATGACCTAGAGTAAGTTACATAGACACCATCCTAGTTCTCAGTTTTCTACCAGGAAATCTAACAATACTACTCCCTTCCCTACCCACTTCACAGGGTTATTCATAGAATCTAATAAGATAAGAAATGGGGGAAAGAGGATGAGGGTGTGGGAGGAACAAATGTTAGTATAATTGCTTACAGAGTAGTTGTATTGTTTAACATTCTGAGGTTTTATATGAATCACATTTCAAAGAGTTTCTGTAAAAGTTAAATTAATTAATATATTTTGGATGCTTAGTAATAGGAATTCCTAAACATATACCAGTAGTTCATAATTTACTATGATTTTACCTAAGGTAAATAAAATAGACAGTAGGGAAGATGAGAAAGGAAAAATTAAGTGAATATGAGCTATTCCTCTTTTCCTGATTAACATATTATTCCCTTTTCCTCCACAGTGAATAATTATTGTTCAAAGTCAACCACTGTGGGGGCAGTTAGGTGGCAGAGTTGATAAAGCACCAGCCCTGGATTCAGGAGGACCTGAGTTCAAATCCGACCTCAGACAGGCAAGTAATTTAATCCTCATTGCCCTGCAAAAAAAAAAAAAAAAATTAACCACTTGTCAATAGTCAGTCTGAGTGACCTCGTGACCTTTAGACTTTGAATACTGGCCAGTGTTGAACATGTGCACTGATTTCATCTCTTTACCACTAATCTCATCTTTCCAAGATGGTTTAATAAAGGATATGAAATTATACTAACTCAATATAATCTCTGAAAACATGTACACACCAGGATTGCCTATCCCTTACATGTAAGTTATTTATTTCTATGTATAAAAGCAGGGCAGTTTGAAGTCATGATCAGTCCATCTGACTGTTACTGGCTTGGCATGCTAAGTAAAGTCTTTTTACTTTTATTTCTCTTCCCCCTCCCCCGCCCCACACACCCTGGGTTTGCCTCATTAATCAGAGCAAGGGCAGAACAAAGATTATCTTTGAAGAATTTGGTGAATCAGTCAGGATCTGCTCCCTCAAGTGGCTATCCCTGTACCCCACCATCTGACTAAGCAGTCAGCACTCAGACCCTTATCTTATTGCAGGTTGGAATGGATTCTCTCAGTGGTCAGTCAGCTGTGAAGTTGTCAGAGAATGAAATTTTCAAGAATCAGGAAGGAAAGGAGAAATAGGCCCGAAATCCAAAACTGATTCTTTCTCATTTGAGCATGAAAGAAAGGAATGAAACAAAAGAAATGGGGCTGTGATGAGTGATGGTCTTTTTCAATTTTAATTTGATAGAAAGCAAAGGGATCTAGTGTTAATAAGTAATTCAGACAGCATAAGCCTAGTTTTTACTCCTATTTATGAAAACTGTTTAAAGATTGAGACAAAGGAAAACTGACCATTAGAATGTCTGAACCTCAAGTTGTAGAACTCACTTTGGACTGGACTTAGTATTTAGATAATTGTGAGAAACAAATTTGGCCAGATAAATACAGAATATTTGATTGCTGTCAGCTGCAAATGCTAAAAACTAGACTTGAAACACAAGAACCTAGGAAAAGTATAATACTGATGCTGTGGTGCAGGGCTTTCAAACTGAGAACGATCCTCATTACCATGTCTATATAATGCCTTTTTCTCTAAGAGCAAAGACCATAGCACTCTTAAGACCACTTTTGTAGGGAATATTCAGAGAATAAGGAATAGAAAGGGAGATTTATAACAAAAGCAGGGTAAGGAGACTCTGAAAACAGCAGCACAAAAAAAGAAGACTGGGACAGTGCCTTCTCTACCCTGTGGGCAAAGCACAAATTTAACAAATTTAAAAGTCAAGAAATAGGCTGGAAAATGAGAAAATAAAAAATAAAAATCTGACCATAAAAAGTTACTGTGGTGACTCAAAAATTGCCCATGTATTAGGGCACAAAAACGTCATAGTGAAATGTTGAAAGGCAGCAAATAGTAAATGCATCTTTTTCAGATCATGATGTAATAAAAATTCTAGGGAAAGGTAGGCTGAAAATTACTTGGAAACTAAACAATCTCATCCTAAAGAATGAATGGGTAAAACAACAAATTATAGAAACAATCAGTAACTTCATCCAAGAGAATGCAAATAATGAGACAATATACCAAAACCTATGGGATGCAGCCAAAGCAGTGCTTAGGGGAAATTTTATATCTCTAAATGCTTATATGAATAAAAAAGAGAAAGAGGAGATCAATAAATTGGGCATGCAACTAAAAAAGTTAGAAAAAGAACAAATTAAAAATCCCCAACTAAAGACTAAATTAGAAATCCTGAAAGTCAAAGGAGAAATGAATAAAATCAAAGCAAGAAAACTATAGAATTAATCAATAAAACTAAGAGCTGGTTCTATGACAAAAACAATAAAATTTATAAGCCTTTGGTTCATTTGATTAAAAAAAGAAAGAAGAAAACCAAAGTGCCAGTATCAAAAATGAAAGGGGTGATTTAACCACCAATGAAGTGGAAATTAAAGCAATATTTAGGAGCTAATTTGCACAACTGTATGCCAATATATTTGGCAATCTAAATGAAATGGATGAAAATTTACAAAAATGTAAATTGCCCAGGTTAACTGAAGAGGAAATAAAATCCTTAAATAGGCCCATCTTAGAAAAAGAAATTGAACAAATCATCAATGAACCCTCTGAGAAAAAATCTCCAGAGCCAGATGGGTTTACAAATGAATTCTAACAACCATTTAAAGAACAGTTAATTCCAATACTATGCAAACCATTTGGAAAAATAGGTGAAGAAGGAGTTCTACCAAATTCCTTTTATGACACAAATATGGTGTTGATACCAAAACCAGGCAGAGCCAAAACAGAGAAAGAAAATTATAGACCAATTTTCTTAATGAATATTGGTGCAAGAATCTTAAATAAAATATTAGCAAGGAGATTACAGCAAGTCATCACCAAGATAGTACACAATGACCAGGTGGGATTTTTACCAGGAATGAAAGGCTGGTTCAACATTAGAAAAACTATTAATATAATCAACCATGTCATTAATAAAACTAACCAAAATTATATGATTATCTCAATAGATGAAGAGAAAGCATTTGACAAAATACACCACTTATTCCTATTAAAAACTCTAGAGAGCATAGGAATAGGTGGAGCTTTACTTAAAATGTTATACTTAGAGAATCCTAAAGAATCAATTAAAAAACTTCTTGAAACAATTAACAACTTGAGCAAAGTTGGAGGATAAAAAATAAACCCACATAAATCATCAGTATTTGAAATACATGACCAATAAAACTCAGCAGGAAGAAAGAGAAAGAGAAATTCCATGTAAAGTAATGGTAGACAATATAAAATACTTGTGAGTCTACCTGTCAAGACAAACCCAGGAACTCTATGAACACAATTTCAAAACACTTTTTGCACAAATAAAATCAGATCTATGTAATTAGAAATATGTCAATTATTCATGGTTAGGCCAAGATAATGTAATAAAAATGACAATTCTACATAAATTAATTTATCCATTAACTGCCATACCAACCATACTACCAAAAATTATTATATTATTTTAGAAAAAAATAAAAAAATTCATCTGGAAAAACAAAAAGTAAATAATATCAAATGAACTAATAAAAAAATGCACAGGAAGGTGGGCCAGACATACCAAATTTGAAGCTATACTATAAAGCAGCAGTCATCAAATCTGTTTGGTACTGGCTAAGAAATAGAGTGGTTGATCAATAATGGAATAGGTTAGACACAGGAGACAGAGTAGCAAATTACTATAGTAATCTACTGTTTGATAAACCCAAAGACCACAGCTTCTAGGATAGAAACTCAGTATTTGACAAAAACTGTTGGGAAAACTGGAAGATAGTATGGCAAAAAGAAGATATAGACCAATACCTTACACCTTATACAAAAATAAGGTCAAAAGGGTTTCAAGATATAGACACAAAGGGTGATACCCTAGATAATTTAGGAGAGGAAGGAATAGTTTGCCTCTCAGATCTATAGAGAGGAAAACAATTTATATCCAAACAGAAGATAGAGAATATTATGAAATGCAAGATAGAAGATTTTGATTAAATTAAATTTAAAAGTTTTGTACAAACAGAAGCAATGTAACCAAAATGAGAAGGGAGGCAGAAAACTAGGGAATAATTTTTATAGCCAGCATTTCTGAAAAAGGCATCATTTCTAAAATATATAGGGAATTAAATCAAATGTATAAGAATGTAAGTCATTCCCCAATTGATCAATGGTCAAAGGATATGAACATGTAGTTTTCAGATGAAGAAACCAAAGCTATCTATTGCCATATTAAAAAATGCTCTAAATCACTACAGATTAGAGAAATGCAAATTAAAGCAACTCTGAGGCACCATCTCACCCCTATTAGATCAGCTAATATGACAAAAAAGGAAAATAATAAATGTTGGAGAAGTTGTGGAAAAAAATGGAACAGTAATGCATTGTTGGTGAAGCTGTGACCTAACCATTCTGGAGAACAATTTGGAACTATGCCCAAAGGGCTATGGAATGTTCATATCCTTTGACCCAGTGGTACCACTGCTAGGTCTGTATCCCTAAGATACCATAGAAAAGAGAAAAGGATACACATGTACAAAAATATTTATAGCAGCTCTCTTTGTGGTGGCAAAGAATTGGAAGTCAAGGCAATGCCCATCAATAGGGGAATGGCTAAACAAGTTGTGGTATACGAATGTATTGTAATACTATTGTGCTGTAAGAAACAATGAGCAGGAGGAGTTCAGAGAAACCTGGAAGAACTTACATGAACTGATGCTGACTGAGAGGAACAAAACCAGGAGAATATTGTACACAGTAAGAGTAACATTGTGTGATGAACAATGGGGATAGACTTGGCTCTTCTCAGCAGTGCAATGATCCAAAACAGTTTAAAAGAACTCATGATAGAAAATTTTCTCAATAGCCAGAAAAATAGAACAGTGAATTATGAATGCAGATTGTACCATACTGTTTCTACTTTTGGACTGTTTTTTTTCCTTCTTCTTTGAGGACAAATGCTCTGATTCTTCTTTCACAAGAAGACCAATGTAGAAATATGTTTAATGTAATTTTTCATATACAACCTATATTAGACTCCTTTCTATCTTGAGGAGGAGAGAGGGAAGAGAGGGTAGGAGAAAAATAAAATTTGGAACTAAAAATCCTGTGAAAACAAATGTTGAAAACTATTCTTATATATAATTGGAAAATAATAAAATACTTTTAAAAAATCAGTTTAAAAATTCAAACAGTAGAACTGACAAAATGGAAAAAGAGGCACAAAAGCTGACTGCAGAAACTAATTCCTTAAAAAAAATTAGAATTAAGTAACTGGAACTTAATGATTCTTTGAGACATTAAAAAATAAGCAAAAAAATTGAAAGAATGAAAAAAAATAGAAGAAAATGTGAAATATTTCATTCAAAAAACAATTGACCTGGAAAGTAGCTCAAGGAGTGAAAATTTAACAATTATGGGACTTCATAATCAATATAAGACACTAGAAACCATATTTTAACAAATAATTAAGGAAATCTACCCTAATATCCTAGAACCAGAGGATAAAAGAAAATTTGAAGGAACCCACTGATCACTTCCTAAAAGATATTCCAAAATGAAAATTCCCAGGAATATCTTAGCCTAGAGTTCCTAAGTCAAGGAATAAAAATTGCAAGCAGCCAAAAAGAGACAATTTAAATACCATGTAGACACAGTCAGGATCACACAAAATTTTACAATGTATATACCAAAGTATCAGAGAGTTTGGAATATGTAATTCAAGATGGTAAAGGAGCTACAATTATAACCAAAAATAACCAACCCAGCAAAACTGAGTATAATCCTTCAGGATGGAAATGGATATTTAATTAAATATAGGACTTTTAATCATTCCTGATGAAAAGACCAGAGGTAAATAGAAGTAGTTTGACAAAATTCCTTTCATAACACATATATGTTTATGATAATTTAACTAGGAAGCGGAAAATCTAAGAAAGACCACTGTAAACCAGTGCTGATAGAAGGGACGGTTGATTAAGAGAGTCAGTGATCAGGAGCAAAACAGACTTTTGAGGAAGGACAGGGTTATAATAGAAAAAAGAAGGATAAATGGAGGAAATAGGATGACAGGAAATATACAGGTGTAATTTTTTTTTTTTTTAGTGAGGCAATTGGGGTTAAGTGACTTTCCCAAGGTCACACAGCTAGTAAGTATATGGACACTAATGCACTCTTGGTGGAATTATGAACTGGTCTAAACATTCTAGAGAAGAATTTGCAACTATACATAAAAGACTATAAAGCTGTGCATACCCTTTGACCAAGAAATGCTACCATTATATCTGTATCACAAAGAGATCAAAGATAAGGAGAAAGGAACCTATATGTACAAGAATATTTATAGCAGCTTTTTCTAATGATAAAACAAATGGAAATCAAAGGGATGCCCATCAATTGGGGAATGATTCAACAAGTTGTGGCATATGATTGGGATGGAATACTCTTGTGCTATAAGAAATGACAGAAAGGATGGTTTTACGAAAAACAAAACCTGGGAAGGCTTATATTATTTAAAACAAAATGAAGTAAAAAAAGAACCAGAACAAGATTATACACAGTAACAGCACTACTGTAAGTATTATCAGATGTGAAAGACTTAGGTACTCTGATCAATATAATGATCCCAAACAATTGCAAAGGAACCATTATGAAAAATTGTTATCCACCTCCAGAGAGGCATCTGATGGACTCCAATTATAGATCAAAATATGTTTTTTTTCAATCTCTTTACATTTCTTGTTTTTATTGTTTATTTTTTGCCACATGACTAATATGGAAATATTTTACATGATTTTTCATGTATAATTTATATCAGATTGCTTGCCTTCTCAGTGGTTAGGAAAGAGAATAGAGGAAGGGCTAGAATTTTGAAATCAATTTTTAAAGTTTTAAAATAAATAAATAAATGATTTTTAAAAAATAAAGGTAACATTTTACTTTCTTCATGAACATGTCAAATTGAAAATTAGTGCAGAAACAATGTCTGTTCAAGTATAGAATTATGTTTTGAATGCCTACTATGTATAGGGCATAGATTGATAAACATAATGCTGCCAAACAATGGAGCTAAATGATAAAACTCACTTAGTTTATTTAGTTATAATGTGCCTAACATGCATTACATAACCCCTCTTAAGGATGGTACTATTGAAGTCTATTTCTTAGCTCTCAATTCCAACATAATAAAATGAAATTGACTACTATTGCCATCATTATGGTGACATCAAGTCTCCATGACTAATAAACTAAAATAGATGAAGTTTTTTAATGGGCAATATTAGAATTATTAATGGGCTTCCTGCTGGGTGAACAAGAATGACAACTAACAGAAACAGGGAATTTACGTTACTTCATTGGCAGGGGGTCTCTTATTTCAGTTATTATACACCACTTATCATCACCTTTTCTGGTAACTATTAGGGTAATTTTCTTTTGTGGAGGGATTTAAGGAGGGAAGGAGTATAAAATAGAACATTTTTAAAACCATTGTCACATGCTGAGACTCTGTGGGGATTCAGTGCCAATATCTATAACTGATTTCAGAGAGAATTACAGAACATAGAATGTTAAAGAAAGATATACACTTATGCATAAGCCCAAGATTTTGTATTAGTCCTGAACACAGCCAGGAAAAAAAAGCAAATAAAATAATCACCTATTGTGCTTTGTTTTGGTTGCCTATGAAATGATCTTGGCAAAGTAGTATCAAATAGTTGTTGTACAGTCAGTTGTTTCAGACATGTCCAACCCTTTGTAATCCCATGTGGAGGTTTCTTTGGACTGGTTTGCCATTTCTTTCTCCATCCCATTTTATAGATGATTAAATCGAGGCAGATAGAGTTAAGTGACTTGCCCAGGGTTACAGAACTAATAAATTTCTGAGGCTAGATTTGAGCCTGGGCTAATGAATCTTCCTGACCGCAGACCCAGAAATCTATGCATTATACCACCTAGCTGTCCTTAGCAACAAATTAGAATAAATCAAACCTGTCTCCCTGTCTCTTTCTCTCTCTTTGCATGTGTGTATGTGTGTGTGAAAGAGAGAGAGAGAGAAAGAGAGAGAGAGAGAGAGAGAGAGAGAGAGAGAGAGAGGGAGGGGGAGAGAGAGAGAGAGAGAGAGAGAGAGAGAGAGAGAGAGAGAGAGAGAGAGAGAGAGAGAGAGAGAAACTTCTTGGTGTTATCTCCATTATGTCTCCCCCTATTTCTCATACTTGTCTTCCCATCTCTTGGGAATTGAAGCCTCTTGTTGGTAAATAATTAGATTAATAGTGAAATATCATTCAATCCTCTAGATGACTGATATAATTTAAACAAAAATTTAAATGAATGATTGACTTTTCACTTTTTCCTCAGATTTTTGGAGACTCCTTAGACACAGTTTCAGAAAGTCAGAAAACTAGGACCATATAATGAAAAGTCATTTAAATCTAGAAATCAAGGTCCAGAAAAGAGTAAATAACTTTATCATGGTCAAACAATGAATAAATGTCAGGAACAGGTCTCTAAGCCTGATCTTCTGACTCTTGTACTTGTACTTAATGTGTGGTTCCCTATAAGTATACATACCCACTTTTTGTAGAACTTTACCAAACCCCAGGATTGATGAGGGGAGTGGTGTCAAAGTCTCTTCTGAAACCCTACTGGGCTAAATGAAATTTAAAAATCTAAATATTTTAACATTTTGATTTAGTGAATATAGTAAATATAGTGAATTACAGCAGTAAAGCACCTTAGATACCTTGTCTTCATTGGTCCCATCCTATGAGCCAGAAGTATTCAGTAAATCAGTTAACAAGAATTTAAGTTTGTACTTTGTACCATGCACTATGGGAAGCAATAGGGGAATGAAAAAAGTCTCTGACATTAGGGAATATGTAACATAAGAATAAGTAACATAAGGGCAACTAGGTGGCACAGTGGATAAAGCACTGGCCCTGGATTCAGGAGGACCTGAGTTCAAATCCAGCCTCAGACACTTGACACTTACTAGTTGTGTGACCCTGGGCAAATCACTTAACCCTCATTTCCCTGACAAAAAAAAGAATAAATAACATGTAAATAACTAGGTATATCTTAAAGAGGAGTATATTAGCAACCAGAGGGAGAAGGAAGGGCATAATGCAAATCAAATTTATTCTTTGACTTGAAGGAAACCAGAGAAGGAGTCAGAAATTGAGGATTGAGATGTTTTTAAAATTTTATTTAGAATTTTATTTTTCCCAAATTACATGTAAAAAACAAATTTAACATCAATCTTTAAAATTTTATGTTCAAAATTCTCTTCCTTCCTCCCCACCACACCTTAATAACTCAAGCAATTCAATACGGTATAAATGTGTAGGCAAGCAAAACATTCCCACATCAGGTTGTGAAAGAAAACAGACCAAAATAAAAACTTTAGAAAAATTGTATTTCAATCTGTAATTAGATACCATCAGTTCTGTGTAGATGGATTACATTTTTCATAAGTCCTTCAGAGTTGTCTTGGATTATTGTATTGCTGAAAATAACTGTCATTCATAGCAGATCATCTTACAATAATTCTGTTATTTTATATACAGTGAATTTCACTTTACATCAGCTCATGTAAGTCCTTCCAGGTTTTTCTGATGGCATCCTGCTCATCATTTTATTTTATAGTAAACTACATTTATATAGTACTTTAAAGAGATATTTCCTTACAATAAACCCATGATGTTGATTTTTTTTGGGGGGGGTGAGGAAATTGGGGTTAAGTGACTTGCCCAGGGTCACACAGCTAGTAAGTGTCAAGTATCTGAGGCCAGATTTGAACTCAGGTCCTCCTGAATCCAGGGCTGATGCTCTATCCCCTGTGCCACCTATCTGCCCCCATGATTATAATTATTTCACCAACAATAATAGATAAAATTTAAATAGTGCCTTATACCTGACAAAGAATTTTCTTCACAATAGCCCAGCAAAGTAAATCCCATACATTGTTTTCTCCTCCTCCTCCTCCTCTTCTTCTTCTTCTTCTTCTTCTTCTTCTTCTTCTTCTTCTTCTTCTTCTTCTTCTTCTTCTTCATGTTCTCATGTAGGGATGTAAACAGTTTAACCTTTTAATATCCCTTATGCTTTCTTTTCCCTGTTTGCCTTTTTATGTTTCTCTAGGGTCTTGTATTTGAAAGTCAAACTTTCTATTCAGCTCAGGTCTTTTTATTGAGAATGAACAAAAGTCCTCTCTTTCATTGAATTCCCATTTTCCCCTGAAAGCTTATACTCAATTTTGCTGTGTAGGTGATTCTTGGTTGTAATCTCAGTTCTTTTTCCCTTTGGAATATCATATTCCAAGACCTCTGATACTTTAGTAAAAAAGCTGCTAGATCTTGGATTATCCTGACTGTGGCTTCCACTTGTTTCTTTCTGGCTGCTTGAAATATTTTCTCCTTGATCTGGGAGTTTGGGAATTTGGCTATAATATTCCTTATTCCTGGTGGTTTTCATTTGGGGATTTCTTAAAGAAGGTGATTTTTGGATTCTTTCAATTTCTATTTTACTTTCTGCTTCTTGGAAGATGATGTTCAAGCTCTTTTTATGTTCATGGCTTTCAGGTAATCCAATAATTTTCAAATTATCTCTCCTGGATCTGTTTTCCAAGCCAGCTGTTTTTCCAAGGGGATATTTCACATTGCCCTCTATTTATTCATTATTTTCATTTTGCCTTATTGTGCCTTGATTTATCATAAAGTCGTTAGCTTCCATTTCCTCAGTCCTGCATCGCTCCCATTTCTCTTTCCATTTATTTCCTTTACCTCTCTTACTTTATTGTTAAAGTCCTTTCTGAGTGCTTCCATGGCCTGAGACCAATTTATATTTTTTCTTGGAAGCTTTGAATGTAAGAGCTTTGACTTTGCTCTCTTCCTCTGAGGGTATATTTTGATCTTCCTTGTCACCAAAGAAACTCTAGGGCTAGCATCGTTTTCTGTCTCCTCATTTTGTCAGCCTACTTTTTGACTTTTCACTCCTTCTTAAAGTAGGGTACTTTTTTTTTTCAGGGCAATGGGGGTTAAGTGACTTGCCCAGGGTTACACAGCTACTTAAGTGTCAAGTGTCTGTAGCCGGATTTGAACTCAGGTACTCCTGAATCCAGGGCCGGTGCTTTATCCACTGCGCCACCTAGCCACCCCAGTAGGGTACTTCTTCCGGGATACACAGTCCCAAGTTTCAGGGGGGTCTCAGGTCGTATGATTTAAGGAAAGGCACATTCACCATTGCCCTGGCCTGTGTTCTGGTCGGCAAGCAACCACAGGCTTGCTTGCCATCTGACCTGGAAGAGATTCCTGCTCCATTATATCTACAAACACCAGCATGCCTGTGCCCCTCCACCACCTGGGCTGCTGCCACTCAAGACTATGACCTGTATCCTACCTCAGGCAAAACAACAGAGTCTTGCCTCAGTGCCAGTAGAGACCCCTGTATTCTATTTTTATTTATTTAATTTTTTTGGTGAGGCAATTGGGGTTAAGTGACTTGTCTAGGGTCACACAGCTAGTAAGTGTCAAGCATCTGAGGCTGGATTTGAACTCAGGTCTCCTGAATCCAGGGCCGGTGCTCTATCTACTGCACCACCTAGCTGCCCCATGAGACCCCTGTATTATACCTCTCACCAACCACTTGAAAACTTACCGTCCGTGGGCTGAGTTCCAGAAGCAGCCACAGCCACAGCAGAGAGACTCCTCTGAAGCATCCTACTTGGGACTGGAGATGCACAGCAGGGCCTGGGGCTGGATCTGCAAGGCATTGCTGCAGGCTGTGTTCCACTCTCAGCCTGGCACAACAGATCTTTCCTGCTAACCTTCTAAGCTATCTTTGGCTGGAAAATGATCTCACCTCATCCTTTTGTTGGTTTTGCTGATACAGCAATTGTCTTATGGCATTATTTGAAAGAATTTGGAGGTCTTCTGGGGGAGAGGTCAGGGAAGTCACTGCCTTTCCTCCACCATCTTGGCTCTTCCCTAAGGATTCAGACAAAGATTCAGAGATATTTCCAAGAATTAGGGAAAGCCCATGAAAATGTTCAGATTCTGGAATTGGTAAGACATGTTCAAAGAGCAGTGAGGAGACTAATATCATTGGGTCACAATATATATGGAAGTGAATTAGATGAAAGAAGCATGAAAAAGTAGGGAATGTCTAGGCTATGAAGGCTTTTAAAAGCCATAGAATTTTATATTTTATCCTGGAAATAATAAGGAGACATGGGATTTTATTGAATGGAGGTGTGACATGGTCAGACCTACATTTCTATAAGATAAATTTGACAGCTGAGTAGAGGATAAACTGGAGTAGAGAGTGTCTCATAGAAGGTAGATTAACAAAAATGCTATAACAATAATATAAGTATGAAGTGATGAGGTCCTTTATCAAGGTTATTGAAATGTCAGAAGAGAGAAGGCATCATATGAAAGAGATATTACTAAAGGAGAAATGGTAGAGCTTGATTCAATAAGCTAGTGAGAGAGAAATGTTGATGATAACATCTATATTTAGAACCTGGAGGACTGGAGGATCAAAGTTCTGCTAATAATAATAGGGGAGTTTAAAGGAGGAGGAGTTTTCTTTGGAGGAAAAAGAAAATTCATTTTGCTTTTTACATATCAAATTTAAAATATCTATAGAATATACAGTTTGAAATGTCCAAGATGCAGTTAGAGATGCAAGAGTAGAGATCAGAAGAAAGATTAGGGCTGCACAAGAAGCACTGAGAGTAATCTGCATAGAGATGGTATTTGATATCATGAGACCACTAAAGGAAATGCAAATAATAGCTCATGTTAAAACCATTTTAAAGTTTATAAAACCCTTTGTGATGCTATTATTACTCCTGTCTTACATATATATATATATATACATACATACATATATATACATATATAAACAGATTCTAAATGGTTAAGTGACTTGCCTAGCAAGTAAGAATCTGAAATAGGATGTTGAACTCAGTTCTTCCTGATTTTCAGCCCAACACTCTCCCCACTATACCATGCTACCTATCCCATCAAAATAAAGGGAAGATGTGGAATTGAGTTGGCCTCTAAAGGCAGAGAATGACTGATTAATTTCTTTTTCTGTCAATGCCCATGGTTGCTACATGGCAAATCAGTGAGCTCTGTCAGGCTTGGGATTCAAGACAATTACAAATTAATCCTCTATTACCATACTTTGCATACTTTGTCATGACAATCTGTGTTCTGCATCAATTTCTTGTGAAAATGTAAAACCTTGATTGAGATGGTTTTCAAATTATGGAAACACTGGATCCAGTACTTAAGAGGAGCCCCAGGTGGAATTGAAATCACCCTGCTGCTTTCCTAGTGCTAAATAAGTGATCCCCAACTAATTTTGTATTGTTTTTTCACTTTACAAAGTGTTTTGGGAAATGGGAAAAAGGGAAAAAGGAAAAAACAACAACATTGGATTTGGAGTCTCTCTATGACATCAAAATGTTACATATTTCTGATGTGACCTTGGATAAATCACTTAACCTCTCTGGGCATCAGTTCTATAATCTGTAAAATGAGGAAATTAAACTAGATTATGACCTCTAAGGCCCTTTCCAGCTCTATAATCCTATAGTCTTCACAGAAGTCTTAGGAGTTAGGTAGTATGTATGTGTTTTATTACCTCCATTTTAGAGATAAACAATTGGGCTCAGAGAAATTAAGTGACAAAGCAATGATATCATAACTGGTAAGTGTCAGAACAAAGAAAAATAGAAAATCTTCATACCTGAAGAATAATATTAAGTGTTATTAACACATGTGTTTCCCCAATTTAGGAACACCTAAGACATGAAAATCCAAATTTGTAAGACAGACAAATGATGGTATAATTATTTACATTTTGGAAGGATATTTTTCTTCACATGAGTTTATCACAACAATTTGAAATAAAACACTTTTCAGAAAACATCAATGCCAGGTGGAGCTGCAAACTGAAAAATGCAGCTATGACCCTTTAAGCAATAGATAACTGGGAGCAAGGTCTTCCTGATTTGTGTTCCTTTCATAGTTTCCATCATTTATAATGTGAGTAAATTATGGCAAATTGAAAGAAGAGCAGTAGACCAAAGACAAGGACCCTGGCCCATGGGACAACTAATGAATGTGTCACAGATGAGGTATAGACAATAAAAGTGGTCCTATATTTCCCTGAATATTGTGGCATTTTCCCATTTTTTCTGATTCCAAAGCTTCTAATTTCTACATGGACAATAAAAGCATATCCACCAGTTGCCAAGAAGGAAGCAGGGGTAATAAAGTGGTATCATTTTAAAGCAAGGATAGTATTGTGGTTTTTTTGTTTTTGTTTTTTGGAGCCTTTGCTCCTGATACAACAGGACAAATTACCAGGAAGTATACCTGAAAGTTGCCTTTCTCCAGCATAAAACTGCAGGGATAAGAAGGGGGATACAAGGTCCAGAGTAGACCAGAGTTGTAACTAGGCATTCTTTAATATAGAGGAAAAAAAAAAAACAACAACACTTGAGGAGGGATGTTGGGGGAATCTCTAGATCCCAGACTTCAGTGGGGAATCCAGACCCCAGGTGCCTATCCCATGGAACCCTAGACACACCATGGTAGTCCTTGAAGTTAAAGTCAGGGAAGGGAAAGCAGAAAGCACACTACCCTTACCAAAATCCCAATTTCAAAGCATATTCCTCTAGATTTTGTCTACCTGGGACAATGTCTGATTTGTCTCATACTAGTTATAACTCCAGAGTATAGTATCTACTTCTACTAATAATTACAGGTCAGAAAAAAAAAATCTTTCTAGTATCCCCTCAAATTCCATGATGTATTCTGCTGTTTTGAGGACAAGAAGCATGAGATAAGACAAATGTGTAATTACTTCTTGACCCACTATTCCCAGTTATACATTTTCATGAGATGCCACGATTCATTATTTGCATTGATATGTACAGAAGGATGGGGATGCCTAGTTGATATTCATTTATTCAGCAGTCTGTAATCTATATTTAATGGAGTACCAGACTGTGGCATAATAAACCGTTTAAAAAGATAGCTGCTGCTTACACAGGGGTTATTGCTTGCATAACCTGTACTTATTTTTCATTACAAAACTAAAAGAGCAGAGCATAATTCATACAAGCAAATGAAGTTAACATTTAATGGCTTGAAAAATGATAGTATGAGCTTGTACTATGCAATGCACTGAGTGGTTATAAAACAAAGTAAAGAGGCCCCCCAAAAATTACTAAATAAAAAGGCATTTTACTGTGCTCTGAAATATGGATGCCAGAGCAAACAATGAAATTTCACTTTGTCATGTACTAAGGAGTCCTTTAATTGGCTTGACTCACAGCTTGGAGGAGCAATTTACTCTTCAGAAGTAGGTTTCTTAGGGAAAACTAAGCCCTGGCACCAAATACCCTGACGCAATTTTGTGTCTCTTAATTCTTTCCAACAAATGGAATTTTGGAGATTTCATATTAAGTACCAGGTGTTTAATATGCACTAGTACACCTTCAACCAATTGTTAGCAGATCAGATTCCTGATGGAAAATTATTGGAATCACATGTTTATAAAAAAAAGGAGCATATTTATTTCTAAACACTCTCTGACTCTGAGGTACCATAGCTCATGAGCTATGCCTAGATCTATACAAAAGCATTTGAGAGATACCAAAGGCTGACTAGTAGTGTGATGAAGAGAATTCTGCTGGAAGAAAAAAAAAGAAATAAAGAGTGAGGGAGAGATGGATGGAGTGAGGGAGGGGAAGAGATACAGAGGAGGATAGAGGGAGAGAGAGGAAGAGAAAAAAAGAAAGAAAGAAAGAAAGAAAGAAAGAAAGAAAGAAAGAAAGAAAGAAAGAAAGAAAGAAAGAAAGAAAGAAAGAAGGAAGGAAGGAAGGAAAAAGGGAGGGAAGGATAGGAGGGAAGGAAAGAAGATTATAGTCTCCCTCTTAGTTTTAATCTTCACCATAAAGAATATCTTTCTTATATCCAACTTCAGTGTTCTATGTCCTAATCAAGTTGATCCACCTTTGTTGGTCCTATTCAATAGCTCTCTTCAAATTCTCTTAATGGCTTAATGCTAACCCTTAAATCATAGAAGCATAGATTTCAAGTATGAAGAGATATCAAAGGTAATCTAGTTATATCCTTTTCCAGACCATCAATCTCATCAGGTAAGTGATCATTCATCTTCTGCTTGAAGACTTCTAGGGATGAGAAACTCACTATACCACTTTCAAAGACTTTCTATTACTTTGTGTGTATGTGCTTGGGCGGGGGGCTGATTGAGGGTTAAGTGACTTGCCCATGGTCACACAGCTCATAAGTGTCAAGTGTCTGAGACCAGATTTGAACTCAGGTGCTCCTGAAGTCAGGGCTGGTGCTTTTATCCACTGTGCCACCTAGCTGCCCCCAAAGACTTTCTATTTCACTTTAATATTTGACTTGACTCTATATTATTTATATATCCGGAGTAATAAATAAATGCCTTTCTCTGTTGTCTTCAGGTCAATTATCTCATAATCTCTTGGATTTTTCTTCATATCTATATTATTGGTCTATCTCAGTCTCCTTTACTCAAAATCATCTATGTATGGAGGCAGCTAGGTGGTGCAGTGGATAAAGCACTGGCTCTGGATTCAGGAGGACCTGAGTTCAAATTCAGCCTCAGACACTTGACACATACTAGCTGTGTGACCCTGGCAAGTCACTTAACTCTCTTTGCCCTGAAAATAAAAGAAAGAAAGAAATCATCTATGTACTTCTCTCCTATTCAAGGATGTGCTCTAGGTCCCTAACTTGGTTCCTCTTCTCTTCTTGCCCTATATTCTCATATTCATTCTCTCTCTCTCTCTCTCTCTCTGTATGCATGCATGTTTCTGTGCGTCTCTCTCATCAGCTTGCATTGACTCATTTATTATCTCTTCTCTTTGTAGCCAACCACTAAAAATTTATATTCAACCCCCATTTTTCTCCTCAGCTCTAATAGATAACCAACTCTGTTCTGGTAGCTTATTCTGGATGTTCTTCAAACATCTCAAACTTAAGAATTCTAAAACTAGAATTCATCACCTTTCCCTTAAAATCCCTCTTTTTATAACTTTACTCTTTTTGTCAAGGGCACCATCATTCTTCCAGTCACCCAAGATTAAAACCTCAGAGATATCCTCAATTCTTCACTCTTCTTTTTGTTGTTTAGTCATTTTTCAGTTGTGTCTGGCTCTTTGTGACCCCTTGTGGGGTTTTCTTAGCAAATATAGTGGTTTGTCATCCTTTTCTCTGTCTCTTAATCCAGGTGAGGAAACTGAGGCAAATAGGATTAAATTAATTACCCTGGGTCATACAGCTAGTAAGTGTCTGTGGTCACATTTGAACTCAGATCTTCCTGACTTCATGCTTGGCACTCTATCCACTGCACCACCAAGCTACCCTCTTCCTTATCCACATCTAAATCCAATCACTTGCCAAGTCTTGTTTATTCTACTTCCAAATCCATCTTCTCTCCATTTGCATACTAGCATTTTAGGTTAGACCCTCATTGACCTTTGTCCAAATTATTGCCATAATATTCTAATTTACATCCCTTTCTCCATTTTCTTCCCTCCCACCCCTAAAAATCATCCTAGTCCCAAAACACAGGTCTAAGAATGTTACTTTACTGCTCAGGAAGATTCCCTACTAGCTCTAAGAAAAAGAAAAATAACTTTTCTGCAGGCCCTTCCCAATCCAGCTCTACCTTCCTCTAACATCAAACTGATTTCATATTGCTACCCTTTCATTAAACTTTATATTGAAATAAGTGAAATACTTGCTAATCCCTATAACCAGCATACTATCTCCCATCTCCATACTTTGGCAGAGGCTGTCTCCCATGGATGGAATATTCTCCCTCATCATCACTTATTAGAATCTATACCACCTCACGAAATCCACTTCCAGTTCCCTCCCTTGGCCTCACACACACACATACAGGAGGCCTGCCATGAGCACCAAATTCTTTTATGCTATAGGCTTGGGTATTTTTATTATAAATCAGAGATCATAGACTCATAGATAAGGAACAACCTTATAGATATCTAGGGATCTCATTGAATAGATAAGTAAATTGAGACCCATAGGGCTTAAGTGGCTTGCTAAAAGTCATAGGGAAGGAAGAGGAAAATAAGCATTAGTTGAGCACCTAATACATATGAGGCAACCTGTTAAATGTTTTACAAGTATTAACACATTTGATCCTCAGAACAACCTTGTAAGGTCACTGCTATTATGATAGCAATTTTTATAGTAGAGGAAATTGAGGCAGATGGATACTTTGATGTGCCCAGGATCATACAACTAATAGTTGCTTAAAGCCAGATTTCATCTCAATTATTCTGGACTCTAGGCCAAACATATTTTTCCATTGCACCACCTGGCTACAAATTGGAACCCAAATGCCCAGGTGATCAGTTCGACACTTTTCCATTTAACTATATAACTTGATTGGCAGTGAATTCTATTACTTTCTAAAGTACTGCAATGTAGGGTTTTTAGTATGTTTGGTTTATTTTTGTTTGTCACCAAAATCAAACCCATATTCACAGACACCTGACTTCCCCCAGATGACAATACAAAACTGAACATCCTCTCCAGCAGGAGCTGAACTTTCTCCCATACTTATAGACTGTCTCTTTGCTGTCATCACTTAGATACCTATCTTTCTTTGAAATTCACTTTATGATGGCTACTATCTACCAGCTCTCAGGTTATAGTATCTCCTTTCTCAAGCTGCTTAACAACTGGCTCCCTTACCTTCAAAACCTCTGTTCTTACACTAGGGTATCTCAATACTTCAAACCCTATAAGCTTCTGGTTCCCTGAACAACATTTTAACCCCTCCCACCATGCCATTTAGGCTACTTTTTTTTTCCTTAAAAGGTACTAAGGGAGATAGAAGAAGTCCAAGGATTTCTCTCTTGGTTTCCTTTCCCTATCACCTAAATAAACTATTATTTTATTCTAAAAAAAAAAGAAAGAAAGAAAGGTACTAAGATCATTCTAGTTTCTTGGTTGACCCAGGTTCAGATTGTTGATATCACTTTCAAATTGACTGAAAACAAAACAGTAACAAAGGAAAATCCCTTATCTGAATCAATTCAAGGAGACTTCAGTAGTTCTCCTTATTGAATAACTTGTCCGATGACTAAATATGTTTCTTTTTCTTTATTATTGAATATACCATGAGTGTCTCTTTTTCCCCCAGTATGGAACTTGAATTACCAGCAGATTATCCTAAATTATGCCCAACTCATAATGTTCACTACCCTCAAAGTTCATGATCTACTCTTTAGCCAAACAAAATGATGGTTAAAAACTGTCTTTCACCAGTGTCCCACACTTACACTCTAACATTCCTACATCTGACCACAGTGTCCTATCATTTCTCCTTTCCATATGCTTTACCCCTCCTAAACCTATTTTCACCTGTATCATAAACTCCTATTCCTGTACCCCTCAGTTTTTTATTTAAGCCTTTACTAGTGTTCTGACTACACTTTTTGTCTTTCCAATCTCAACTCTATAGTTAATCAGTTCAACTCCACTTTGTTTTCTACTTTAAAATCTCTTGGCCCCTATTCTAATTACTGCTCAACCAATGCCAAATTCCATCCTTAAAATTACTCCTACCATCTGCCTTTCCCTCTCCAGCTATGGTCGCTTTACTCTTGAGGCTTCTTAGGGAACCTTATGTCAGCCTCAGATTCACTACTCATGCATATGGTCTCTGTTTTTTACCCTTGGCCCTCTACCATTACACTGTAGGACTTTCTGGTCTCAGACTTATTCAGGATTGCAAGTTTATGCTTTTAAACTGAATTTCCCCACACTATACCTTAGCATGTTTCTACCTGCTGTGAGTTAGGGTTCCTCTGCTCCATAGGATTCAGCATCACCACCTGTTGTTACATCAAGGAAGGGGACTTGACCATTTTAATAATTGTTTTCATGAATGCACCTCTCACTCATCACTAATACTCTGTTAGGATTCATTACTTAATGATGAGCATAAATTTACACCTCATCTCAGTCATTCTGCACAGCCTATTTCATACTTCCATCCCCCTCAACCTTATCAAAATAATGTTCTACTTCAAATATACCTTCCCCTGTGTTATCTTGGATGCCTGCTCTATAGTTAATAAGATTGTTTTCATCTCAAAACTTTTCCTTTTCTACTAATTCTATCTTTTAGTTCTTACAGATGGTTGCCTCATAATGAGATGATATCTCTGGCCAACTGTTTCAGTAATGATTGTGTTTTCACACATATACCTTTACTCACTGGTTATGGTAAAGAAATCAGAATATGCCTTGCTCCCCATTATCACTTTACAACTATGCATTTACCACTATGAGATTATTCTCTCCTCCTTTGAAGTTCATTCAATCAAAATTTCGCACCAATCAAGATTCAAATAGCTATTAGGTACTGACTCCCAGGACATTCTCCTTCCTCCTTCAATGAATTCAAGGCCTGGCTCAGTATTTGTCCTCATCCCAAATCCTGTCCTCTGACTAAGAGACTTCAGTATACATAGTGATGCTCCCTCCCTCAAACTTTTAAACTTCCCAGCTCCTCAATCTAATCAGTTCTCACATTTCTCATATACATACATGTATCCATAAAAGTGTATATGTATATCTCTCTGTGTGTGTGTGTATATATATGCAATTTGGTGTGTGTGTGTGTGTGTGTGTGTATATATATATATATATATATATATATATATATATATATATATATACATATATATGTGTGTGTGTGTGTGTATACACACATACACACACACACACACACACATATATATATAGATGTTCTCCCTCTCTCTCAATATAAATACTAGGAACTTGGTTTGCATATTATCTCCATTGGAATATGATCATTTTGAGGGCAAGGATTATGTTTTTGTTCTTCTTTATAACCCCAGGGCTTAGCACATAATACAAGTTTAATAAATGTCTACTAACTGTTCTGTTTCCCAAAAGTATAGAAAGTATAGAAACTGATTTTGGATATCATATATAAGTTTTCTTCAGTTACCCAAGTCTAAAACTATATACACATATTTAATATACATACATGCATTTTTTATTATATGTATATGTCCATATAGTACTATAACTCTGATTTCATTGAATAATGTGATTTGATTAACTAACCCATTGACTAACTTCCTGTAACAATAGAGTTTACCAAATTTTCTAAAATTAATATTCTTAGCTCACTGAGAAGTCATTAAAAGTGACTTTGCTGGGGTTGTAGCCTATATGTGTCAGAGTAGGCACGTGAACTCAGTTCTTTATGGCTATGAGGTCAGCTCTCTACTAAGCCTTCACCATATAAAGGGTGAGTCCAAAATCATGAATATGTAATATAATTCCTTATTTTTTTGTTTTTGATTTACAGTGCCATAGCATCATATACAGCATATATAAGAAATTAATTTCTATTACATGTGAAAAATCAAATCTCATAAATGTTGAAAAAAACAGAAAAAAATTTTAAAAGTTATTAAAATATCAGACCCCTTTTTGACATTTGGCCCACACTGTACATATACAATTCACACAAATATGCATTCCCTATTCTGTCATATTGTTGGTGTCCTTCTGTGAGATTTCTGTGAAAACAAAACAATATAAAATATATGCTGCTTTCCCTATGTTCAGTTGGGAACATAAGTTCCAACTACCACTAAACTATGGACTATTAGTCCATCTAATTTCTTCTTTGGAACTAGATCAGTACTCAATTTTCAGAAAATGGAAACAACAGCCTTTTGTGTTCCCTTCTGTGAGTGCAATACAAGGGTGAAGAAGGACCCTTATTGAAAATTCCACAACACAATTATCCCAAAAGCTGTGCAAAGCACATCCTGAAGCATGGTAAATGAGAAATGTGGAAAGTAATGACTAAATCAATAGTATCTATAAGCCAGAATGTTGAGAATGTCTTATCTGCAATACTGATAACTATTTGTAATACAAAGAGACTTAGTTAATGCTCAAATATAGATGAGACTACAGGCCCCCATAAACTAAATAGATTTATAGATCTAGCAAAGCCGCCAACAGAAAAAGAAATGTTCTTTATTTGGGTTAAACTGTTAAAAAAAACAGAAAAAGAGTCATAAGTCAAGAGCTTCCAATAACCCAAAATTAAAGTGGTGCCAAAATTGAGTGAGCAGAAAGGTAGGATTAAAGAATTAAATCAAAGATGAGTTGAGGCTAGATTGGTGGGTTTCCAAGCCTAGTGAGAAGGTTGGTGAGAAGGCACAGAATCAGATCTCAGGGATCCCTGTAGGTGCAAATAGCACATATATCAATACATGTGAAAACACAAATCAAAATAGCCTGGGGCTCTTCAAATTGGTAAACAAATTTTCAAGGCACAGGAAAAGTATCTTGGTTTCTAGCTGTAGACCAAATGATAAATACCACAATTTACTTTTTAGAGTATAATGTATGTTGCTTGTTTAGCTTATGTGTTATAAGACATAAAATAATTCACAGTACATAAAAGTTACTATTCAATTACATGTATGTAACCATTCACCCTATGTGGGAATATTTTCCATGGTGCTTTTCCTATCCGGTAATAGGTCATCAAAAGTCCAACAGCCCAGGCTGAGCTGAGACATCTGATTTCCACAGATAAGAGGAGATCATGATTTTCAAACACCTCTGATGGTTTCACAAAACATAGCATTCCTGTTTGTGCTGGACTATGCCTATGTACTTGGATTGTATTAGACATTTAAGATCAAATGAGATCAAGGACAAGATCTAAACAAGACTATGAACTAAAACTGGATGTTGTCATTTCTACATTAGGGAGCAGATAGCTCATGATGAAGAGATGAATGGCTTGATCTACAGAGGCACATGCAACTAACCACAAATGATTCATTCTTTCATTTATCCACTAAACAATTATTTATTGAATGTTTTGAATGTAAATTTGGTCAAACAACAAGAATAGATTAAGTGTTCCAATGCCAAATTCTGCCAATACAAATACAAGATGGAAGATAGTCCCTGCCCTTGAGGAACTTACATTGTTAGTAGGGAAAACCACACATAAAAGGTCACTGAATGAATTGGGGGTGGGAAGAGGGGATGAGTGTCCCTGGGCACTGCAGAAGTAAGTCAAGAAAGTCTGGAGGGAGTGTAGCCTGTAGAGGAAAAAGACAAAACTGGCCTGGAGATGCTATCCAATCAGAGGGGAAAGGTTACTTCCAATGGGAGAATTCCAGGGTCTTAGTGAACTCCGAAGATAAAGAGGTTTCTGTAACATGTTTGAGAAAGCCTAGATTAAAACCTGGGGAAAAATGAAAAATGTGTAAGTCACTGTGTTGTGTATGCATTGTGCTATGCACTGCAGGGGATACAGAAAACAATAAGATGTTGTACAATAACAGAGTAGCTAAGAGCATTACCAAAATCAAAACTATATTACAGGACAAAATGTGATAGGTGTAATAAGAAAAGTGTGAAGAAAATTCAGAGTAGAGGAGATTACTTCTGACTGTGAGAAGAATGGAAAGTATCATAAAAAGTAAACTTCACCAAAGAGATAGGTTTTGAACTGTCACTCAAAATGAGTTCAATTTAGACATTTGAGGGAGATAAAATGTGATGCATAAAAGGTATAGAGATGGGAAAACATAGAGGTTTTTCAGAGGATAAATAGTTTAACTTGCCAGTAGCACTGGGCAAAAGTAGGTTGAGGAAACGGAATAATCAAAGATACCTTTAGAGGTTATGTCCATGAGACTGGAATCAAGGCAGTACATTTGAATTTAGCATAAATAGGGAAGTACCAAAGAAGGAACCAGTATGGCAGTAGTAGGAGAGGAAAGAAATAATTATTTTTATTCTGGACATGTTGATTGAGATTTACATGAAATCATGTTTTGAGAAATTAGGACTGTGCATTTTGTTTTTCTTGTTTATATAAGATTCTATGTGGAACCCTTTAGTAAGCACGCTGCAGAAGTATCTCCTTACAGGTTAAGTAAAGTTTGAAATGGAACAGTAGGTGACCATTTGGCCTAGACTCAGGAATTCCTGAGTTCAAATCTAGTCTCAGACACTTACTAAGTGTGTGACACTGGGAAAGTCACTTAACCCTGTTTGCCTCAATTTACTCATCTGTAAAATGAGCAGAAAGGGAAATGACAAACCATTCCAGTATCATTGCCAAGAAAATCCCAAAAGTGATCATGAAGAGTTGGACACAACTGAAAATAACTAAACAATCACAAAGTTTGTAACAAGTAGAACAAACAAGATAGGAAGAAGCCCCTCTACTTAATGAGGAGACAGTAAAGAAGGGTGGTCACAGAGAATGGAAATAGATCAGGACCACTGTGGGTCAGATGGAAGAGGGCAGCCATAACAGTAAAGGCAGATGGGTTTTTTTTATAGGGTTCTTATCTAGTTCTAACAGAAACATCCATTAGAGGAAGGAAATTCAGAATCTGGACCTAGGGACTGATGGTGACTTAATTTGGAAGGGAATGCTGGGAGAATTGGTGACTGGTGGAAACTCAAATTCCCCTAGGAGGTACACCCCAGGAGACTTTTAGAAGTTGCTACTGGTCTAACTTGGTCAAGGTGATCCAGTTGATTTGAGTATTCCAGGGCTTTCTTAGTTAAGTCAGGAGGCTGCTGGTTTCCTTATAAGGAGAAATAACAAATTACAAGAGAAATGATCCCTCCCTTTCATGATCATAGAATTGTAGAAGTTTAAAATAGGAAGAGATCACCTAATCCAATCCTCTCATTTCCCAGGAAGAAAATGAGGCCAAGAAAGGTTAAATCACTTGATCAGGATTTTTAAAATCTACAACAAGATCTCATTAACCTGTGTTCACTCTTCCTTTGACCTCATTACACAACTGAAAACCCAGAAATAAGGGGGGTAAAGGCTTCCAATGAGCCGAAAACGTCATGAAATCCATATAATAAGACATGTACTTGGCTTTAAGGAGTGTGGCTCCTATTTACTCTTAGACACAACTCTAATAAGTGTTAGCTATTTTATTTCTAGGTAATAGACAGAAGTAGAATGTGGGTAAGCAGTGAGGATTAACATCAAATTTCTTGACAATAATAGAACAGGAACATTATTAAAGACAAATGAAGGAATACAGTAAACTAGATAAAGGGAGGCCACTTAGCATGAAAATAATAGCCCTATCCCTTTAATGGTTCTTGAGAGCAAAACTTTGTTATAGAATGACAATCATCCATAGGAATTATTTGGGACATAGTGAAAAGAATAAATCATATTCAGTGTAGTCTGTTTCAGATGGTAGAGACATGAGAAATATGTTTGAGAAGGCTCTCCATTGAAAAATGGTTTAAAAATGTTTAAAGCTATGGTTATCTAGGATCCTCTAAGTTTCCTAATGAAGCTGTTTTTTTTTTATTTTAAACCAGTATAGGATCACTCAGTCAGTATCTATTAGAAGCAGGACTTAAACCTAACTTTTTCTGAGACTGGCTCTCTAATACTACATGACACTGCCTCTTCTCACACTAGGTAAAAGACATTTCTGTACTTGAGAAATTGAGCTAGGATTCAGGAGAAACAAGGCCTTGTCCTGGACCATTCTCTTACTTATATGACTTTAGGCAAGTTGCTTAACTTTGGTGTCTGTTTCCTCACTAGTAACATGAGGATTATGAAATCTATCGTACCTACTATGTGTATGATTTTGGACAAGCAGAAAGGATTCAAGAACCTGGGTTCAAAAACTGTTTCTGATGCTTACTACCTGTGTGAACAAGAGCAAGTCACTTAAATTCCTTGAATCTTAATTTCCTTACTCATAACATGAGGAGTATGAACGAGTTGGCCTTAAAACCCCTTTCTGGTTCTGATCCTATTTCTTGGTAGTTAAAGCAATCTACCACAACAATTCCTAGGCTCTGCGTTAATGAGGTAATGCATATGGGAACTTCTGTGGTTCTCATTTTCCTCATCGAGTTGTCCCTTGCAGCTCTAAATTCTACTTCACTATTATGCATAGGATTAAATGAGATCTAAAAGTACTCTGAACAGTATTAAGTAGCCAAGTAGTGTGTCAACTAGTGGGAACATAAAGATGAAAAACAATGACATAAGGCAAAGAAATTTATCCAGAAGAATGCTCCAACAGATTTATTTGCTTAAATGTTTATCAAAGCACTGTCATGAAAGAGTTAAAAATATTTGGCAAGAAAGACAAGAAGTGAAAGAACTAGAAGTATGTAATCATATACCTAGTCTTTTGTCAAGGCAGCCTCTATATCATATCTTTTAGAATGATACAGACACGAGAAACTACGTATTGTCCATATCATTACTTTTACTTTCAACATAATTTTCTATCTAGAAATCCCAGCTTGCATAGCCTGGAGGGTATTCAATAAAACTTAGAAGGAATACAAGAAGTAAATCATACTGGTCTGACATTTCCAGTTCTGCTTGTGACCGCTAGACCAAAATATAGTCTTCGGGCCTCTTTTTCATTAGCGTGAAACTGCTGGTTTTAAAACAGTTTATCCATTGTATTAATCTCCAACCTGTCTTTCATACTGGGCACATCATGGCTTCGTGCTCCAATTTTCCTATTCTAGGAAGCACTTATTTTATTTGTATGCATTCTGGGTAATGAATAACAATTCTTTATGCTTGGAGAATGTCATTCACCCAAATAGCTCCTAGCATTCAGCAAATGTTAACTCATTAGTTCTCATGCAATACTAAGCCATTTATCATCCTAGTGTAGGTCAAAAGTCTAGTTATCTTTTATTTTATTGATAGAAAAATTTAAGGGACTTCAACTCAAGGTCACAGAGGGAGCTGAGGGTCATGCCAGAAAAAGATTTAGGAATATAGATCTAGGGATTTCAGGTAGAGATTTCAAGGCCAATGCTTTCATCCTACAGAGAGGGGAGGTGATTTCCCAAGGTCAAACAGGTTGTTCCCAGGAAAGCTGGGGTTTGAATATAGGTCTTTCAATTCTAAGCCCTGTGTTTTGTTTTGCTTTATTTTTCCATCACATCACATTTCTTCTGATATATTTACTCACTAGAAGTCATAGATTTGGACATTAACTTATCCCCATAATAAGTAGAGTCATGTGTGGTGAAATGGTGAGGTCTGCTCTCACTACTCTTTGTGAAGGCAGTGTGGGAAACAACACAATAAAGGAAGCAGGACAGAATATTTTCTCCCATCTCTGAATATTTAAAATCTGATTTAAATGAACATGAAAGACCATAGTGCTAGAGAGATCTTAAATGTGATGAAGTACAATCCTTGATGTCACAGATAGGGAAACTGAGACCCAAATAAGTGAAATTATTTTTCTAGCATCACAGGGCTAGGAAGGATGTAAAGCAATATTTGAATTCAAGTTTTCATAACTAAAAGCCTACCTTTCTAACTACTCCCCCACAAGACTTAAAGGGGAAAAAAAGAGTTATCACCAAAGGACTATATGTATAAATATATGCAAAAGGGTATTTTTGTGGAGAGGGAGTAGGGTGGAGAAGGAGGAGGGAAAGCATTCTTGGCAACCTGACATTCCTAGACCTCCACTGACTGAATAGATGTAAAATCTGGAATAACTGCTTTAAATACAAGATACACCCAAATCTCCATTTTTAGGCTTTAGAACTGGTGATCACACAATAAACATGTATTAAATACCTTACCTTCAATGAGGACAAACATGGCATCAAGGTTGGCTACCTCACTGATGGTAAATTCTTCTACTTGAAAAGGCTAAAAACCAAGATTAAGGGGAATGAGTGTTGGTGCATGCTTTTCTTGTCTGCAGATGATTGTACACTCAGTGGAGCCAAACACTTAGATCCTTCTCAGAGTAAACTGCTAAACATTAAAACTCTACTGCAGAGAGTACAGCTCTGATGGGCTGACCACATTGTTCACATGCCAAACATGTTCTTGCCTGAAAGACTATTTTGTGGAAAACTCACACAGGGCAAGTACTCACATGGTAGTCAGAAAAAAAGTGATATAAGGACTCTCTCAACAAGGTTCCTCTTAAGAACTTTGGAATTGATTATGATTTCCAGGGGCAGAGCCAAGATGGCAGAGAGAAGCTGGGAAGTTGCCTGAGCTTCCCTGTGTTTCCCTCAAAAACAACATTAAATCAAGCCTCTAAAGAGGTTCTGGAACTACAGAACCTACAAAAAAAGAGAAACACAATCCCCCTACTTGAGATAATTTAGAAGACTTCAGGAAAGGTCTGTCTCACCTTGGTGAAAGGGGAGGGAGGCTCATCACTGCTCAGCTCAGCTGGCAGTTCAGATCAGCACAGCTCAGCTCAGTGGGCAGCTACAGACTGATGCAACTTGACACAACTGAGAGTGGGGCAGCTGAGAGCAGTAAGAAGATTACAACAGTGAACCCTATGACCCAGGAGCAGAATCAACTTTATAAGTTTAAAAATAGCAGGGTTGCTAGGTGGCACAGTGGATAGAGCAATGGCCCTGAATTCAGGAGGACCTGAGTTCAAATCTGGCCTCAGACCCTTAACACTTACTGGCTGTGTGACCCTGGGCAAGTCACTTAACCCCAATTGCCTCACCAGAAAAAAAAAATAGGTTACAACATGAGCAAAAAACAAAAAAGGCCCCTTGCCATTCAGAGCTTCTATGGTGAAGGGGAAGACCAAAACTCAAACTCAGATGAGTTTGTAAAAATACCTATTAGTGAAGATTCATATGGGAGGAGGATCTTGTCTTAAGAACAAAAACCTTCTTTGAAGAGCTCAAAAAGTATTTTAAAACCAAATGAGAGAGGAAGAGGAAATAATGGAAAAAGAAATGAGAGAAATTAGTTGCACTGCAAAAGGAAGCACAGAAATTACCTGAGGAAAACAATTCCTTAAAAAATACAATTGGCAAAATGAGAGAAAAAATAGCCAAATTGGAGAAAAAATTAGTCAAATGGGAGAAAAAAATGGCCACATGTAAAAGGAGGTGCAAAAGCTTACTGAGGAAAATATTGCCTTACAAATTAAAATTGGGCAAATGGAAGCTAATAACTGCATGATACACAAAGAATCTGTCGAGCAGAATAAAAAACTGAAAAAAAAAATAGAAGAAAATGTGAATTATCTCATTGGAAAAACAACTGACCTGGAGAGTAGATCCAGGAGAGATAATCTGAGAATTGCTGTACTACCTGAAATCCAGAATCAAGAAAAGAGTCTAGACACCATATTTCAGGAAATTATCAAGGAGAACTTCCCTGAAATTGTAAAATCAGAGGATAAAGTCATCATGGAAAGAATCTTATCACCTCCTGAAAGAGACCCCAAAAGGAAAACTTTAAGGAATATTGTAGCCAAACTCCAGAATTGTTGGGCGAAGGAGAAAATACTCCAAGCACCCAGAAAGAAACAATTTAAATATCATGGAGCCTCAGTCAGGATTGCACATGACCTGGCAGCTCCAACATTAAAGGATTGCAGGGCTTATAATATGATAATCAGGAAGGCAAAGGAGCATGGATTACAACCCATAATCAATTACCCAGCAAAATTAATCATTCTCTTTCAGAGAAAAAGATAGACATTCAATGAAATAGGGGATGTCTAAGTCTTCCTGAGAAAAAAAAGGCCAGAACTGAACAGAAAATATGATCTCCAAATATAAGACTCTAGAGAAAAATAAAGAGGTAAACAAGGTGGGGGGTAGGGGAGGTTTCTCAATGATGTTACACTGCTTGCATGCCTATGAAGGAGGATAATACTTTTAACTCTTGGGATCTGAATGTTTGTTAAGGTATTGTGGTTAAATTGACTTTGATGTGATGATATAAAGAAACTTAAGGGGCAGAATAAAAGAAGACTAGGGGGATGAGAGGAAGGGGGAGGTGAAATAAGGTTAATTATATCATACAAAGAGGCACAAAAAACCAATTAAAATAGAGGGAAAGAAGGGAGGGGTGAGCATTGTTGCAACCTTTCTCTAATCAGATTTGATTCAAGGAGGGAATAAAATATATTCCCATTCATATCAAGGAACTTAGCTTAATCTCTAAAGAAACAAAAAGGGAAGGGGAAAAGGGTGTTATTGATAGAAGGGAAGGCAGAAGCAGGGGGGAAAGGGGCCAAGAGAAAGGAGGGCAGCTGATAAAAGGGAAGGCAGATTGAGGGAGCAATTGGTCAGTAGCAAAACACTGGCCAAGAGGAAGGGGGTGAAAGAATGGGAAAAAGAGTACAAAAAAAGGGGGGAAAGAGGATGGAGGGAAAAAAAGAGTTAATAATCTTAACTGCATATGAATGGGATGAACCCTCTCATAAAATCAGAATCCTACAATATGTTGTTTACAAGAAACACATTTGAAGCAGGTAAAAGGGTCAAACAATATATATTATGCTTCAGCTGACCTCAAAAAAACAGGGATAGCAATTCTTATCCCGGACAAAGCAAAAGCAAAATTAGATCTTATTAAAAGAGATAAGGAAGGAAACTACATCTTGCTAAAAGGTAATATATATAATGAAGTAATATCAATACTAAACATGTATGCACCCAGTGGTATAGCATCCAAATTCTTAGGGGAGAAGTTAAATGAGTCACAAGAGGAAATAGACAGCAAAACTTTACTAGTGGGGATCTGAATCTTCCCCTCTCAGAATTAGATAGTTATAACCGTAAAATAAATAAGAAAGAAGTTAAAGAAGTGAACAGAATATTAGAAAAGTTAGATATCATAGATATCTCAAGGGGATTGAATACAGATATAAAGGAATATAACATTGTTTCTCAATGTTACATGTCATATACTCAAAAACTGACAATGTATTAGGGCATAAAAATGTCATAGAAAGACAGAAATAGTAAATGCATCTTTTTCAAATCATGATGCAATAAAAATTACATGTAATAAAGAGCCATGGAAAGGTAGACTGAAAATTAATTGGAAACTAAACAATTTCATCCTAAAGAATGAGGGGGTCAAACAACAAATCATAGAAACAATCAATACCTTTATCCAAGAGAATGACAATAATGAGACAACATACTAAAACCTATGGGATTCAGCCAAAGCAGTGCTTAGGGGAAATTTTATATCTCTAAATGCTTACATACATAAACGAGAAAGAGGAAAAAAAATGAATTGGGCATGCCATGGGAAAAAAAAAAAAAAACTTGAAAAAGAACAAATTAAAAATCCCCAACTAAATACTAAATTAGAAATCCTGAAAATCAAAGGAGAAATCACTAAAATTGGAAGCAAAAAATCTATAGAATTAATCAATAAAACTAAGAGCTGTTTTTATGAAAAAAAATAATAAAATAAACTTTTGGTTAATTTGATTTTAAAAAAGAAAGAAGAAAAGGAAATTACGAGTATCAAAAATGAAAGGGGTGATTTCACCACCAGTGAAGGGGAAATTAAAGCAATATTTAGGAGCTAATTTGCCCAACTGTATGCCAATAAATTTGACAATCAAAATGAAATGGGGGGGCGGAGCCAAGATGGTGGAGAGGAAGCAGCAAGTTGCCTGAGCTCTCCTTCTGTTCCCTCAAAACAAACATTAAATCAAGCCTCTGGACGGATTCTGAAACTACAAAACCTGCAAAGAGACAGAGAGACACAGTCCTCCAACCAGGGATAATTTAGAAGACTTCAGGAAAAGGTCGGTCTGACTCGGGCAAAAGGGAGGCCCAGCGCAGGGCAGCAACCCAGTGCCAAGGGGTTAGGGGCAAGTCCGCAGGAGCTACGGGCCACAGCCGAACAACTGAGGCCCCTGGAACCTGGTTCAAAAATCTGGTGGCCAAGAAGGACAGTGGAAAAACCTACCTGCACCGGCCGAGAGGGCCACGAACGGGTGAGGCGGGATCAGACACCGGGGTCCGGCACCTGGCTGGCCGAGCACAATCAGACAGGAAGTGCAGGGCGGGGGATCTCCACACACCATAAAGGCCTCAGAGTAAAAACCCAGTCACACAGCACTTATACCCCTGCACAAGAAGCCCAAAACAGGGACCCTGGTGACCCCAGAGCACACCTCAACTTAAAAAATAAATAAATAAGCTGCAATAATAAGTAAGAAGCAAAAAACAGCCCTCTCCATTGAGAGCTTCTGTATCAATAGGGAAGAAGCCAACACAAACTCAGATGAGGACAATAGCCTGAAATTGCCTACATCTGAAGCCTCACGAGGGAAGATGAATTGGTCTCAAGAACAAAAAGCCTTTCTGGAAGACCTCAAAAAGGATTTTAAAAATCAATGGTGAGAGGTAGAAGAAAAAATGGGGAGAGAAATGAAAGCAAAACAAGAAAACTATGAAAAAAGAATCAGCAGCTTGGAAAAAGAAGCACATAATTTCACTGAAGAAAATAAAGCCTTAAAAAATTCATTTGGCCAAATGGAAAAAAAGGTGCATAATCTCACTGAAGAAAACAATACCTTAAAAAATTCATCTGGCCAAATGGAAAAAAAAAAAGTGCATAATCTCATTGAAGAAAACACTGCCTTAAAAAATTCACTTGGCCAAATGGAAAAAAGGTACATAATCTCACTGAAGAAAACAATGCCTTAAAAATTAAAGTGGGACAGCTGGAAGATAAGGAATCCATGAATCAGTCAAGCAGAATAAAAAAAATGAAAAAATAGAAGAAAATGTGAAATACCTCATTGGAAAGACAACTGATCTGGAAAACAGATTGAGGAGAGACAATCTGAGAATCATTGGACTGCCTGAAAGCCATGACCAGAAAAAAAATCTAGACACCATATTCCAGGAAATTATTAAGGAGAAGTGCCCTGATATCATAGAATCAGAGGATAAAATCATCATTGAAAGAATCCACCGATCACCTCCTGAAAGAGACCCTAAAAGGAAAACTCCAAGGAATATTGTAGCCAAATTCCAGAATTATCAGGTGAAGGAGAAAATACTCGAAAGCAGCCAGAAAGAAGCAATTTAAATATCATGGAGCCACAGTCAGGATTGCTCAGGACCTGGCAGCTTCAACATTAAAGGACCGCAAGGCTTGGAATACGATATTCCGGAAGGCAAAGGAGTTTGGATTGCAACCAGGAATCTATTACCCAGCAAAAATGTGCATTTTCTTTCAGGGGAAAAGATGGACATTTAATGACATTGGGGACTTTCAAGCTTTCCTGGTGAAAAGACCAGAACTGAATAGAAAATTCAATCTCAACATACAAGAATCAAGAGAAGTTTAAAAAGGTAAACTGAGGGGGGGAAAAAAAGGTTACCCTATTAGGTTAAACTGTTTATATCCCTACACAGGAAAATAATACTCATAACTCTTAAGAACTGTAAATGTATTTGGGCAGAGTGAAGGACTTTACATAGAAAGTATAAATACAAATTGTCCTTGATGTGATGATACAAAAGAAGTAAGGGGTTAAAAAGGGAGTCTATGGGAAGGAGAGGAAAGGGGAGTTGGAATGGGATGAATTATATCATATGAAGAGGTGAAAAAAAAACCTATTATAATAGATGAAAAGAAAGGAGGGGGAACATTGTTTCAACCCTATTCTCATTAGATTTGACTCAAAGAGGGAATAACATATACGTTCATTGGGATAAAGAAACTTAGCTCATTCTTTAGGGAAGCAAAAGAGGAAGGGAAAAGGGGGGGACTGATAGAAGGGAGGACAAAAGCAAGGGAGAAAAGGGTAAAGAAAAGAGAGGGAGGTGATAAAAAGGGAGGGCAGATCGGGGGAGGCAGGGATAAGAAGTAAAATGTCGGTGAGGAGGAATAGGGTGAAAGAAGAGGGGAAAAGTACAAAGGGGGTAAATAGAATGGAGGGGAATAGACAGTCAGTAATAATAACTGTGAATGTGAATGGGATGAACTCTGCTATAAAACAGAAGCGAATTGCACAGTGGATTAAAAACCAGAACCCTACAATATGCTGTTTACAAGAAACACATTTGAAGCAGAGAGATACACACAGAGTAAAGGTAAAAGGCTGGAGCAGAATATATTATGCCTCAGCTAAAGTAAAAAAGGCAGGGGTAGCAATCCTTATCTCAGACAAAGTGCAGGCAAAAATAGATCTCATTAAAAGAGATAAGGAAGGAAATTACATCTTACTTAAAGGTACTACAGATAATGAAGTAATATCAATATTAAATATGTATGCACCAAGTGGTATAGCATCCAAGTTCTTAGAGGAGAAGTTAAATGAGTTACAAGAGCAATTAGACAGTAATCCTATACTAGTGGGGGATCTGAATCTCCCCCTCTCAGAATTAGATAAATCTAGCCAAAAAATAAATAAGAAAGAAGTGAAAGAGGTGAATAGATTACTAGAAAAGTTAGACATGATAGATGTCTGGAGAAAATTGAATGGGGATAGAAAGGAATATACCTTTTTCTCAGCAGTACATGGCACATTTTCAAAAATTGACCATGTATTAGGGCACAAAAACATCATAGTCAAATGTAGAAAGGCAGAAATAGTAAATGCATCCTTCTCAGATCATGATGCAATAAAAATTACATGTAAGAAAGAGCCAGGGAAAAGTAGAATGAAAATCAATTGGAAACTAAATAATTTCATTCTAAAGAATGAATGGGCCAAACAAGAAATCATAGAAACAATCAATAACTTTATCCAAGAGAATGACAATAATGAGACAACATACCAAAATCTATGGGATGCAGCCAAAGCAGTGCTTAGGGGAAAATTTATAGCTCTAAATGCTTACATGAATAAAAAAGAGAAAGAGGAGATTAATGAATTGGGCATGCAACCTAAAAAGCTAGAAAAAGAACAAATTAGAAATCCCTAATTAGACACTAAATTAGAGATCCTGAAAATTAAAGGAGAAATTAATAAGATTGAAAGCAAAAAAAACTATAGAATTAATCAATAAAACTAAGAGCTGGTTTTATGAAAAAACCAATAAAATAGATAAAATATTGGTTAATTTGATTAAAAAAAAGAAAGAAGAAAACCAAATTACCAGTATCAAAAATGAAAAGGGTGATGTTACCACCAATGAAGTGGAAATTAAAGCAATAATTAGGAATTATTTTGCCCAACTGTATGCCAATAAATTTGACAATCTAAATGAAATGGATGAATATTTACAAACATACAAACTGCCCTGGTTAACTGAAGAGGAAATAAAATCCTTAAATAAACCCATATTAGAAAAAGAAATTGAACAAGCCATTAATGACCTTCCTAAGAAAAAATCCCCAGGGCCAGATGGGTTTACGGGTGAATTTTACCAAACATTTAAAGAACAATTAATTCCAATATTATACAAATTATTTGGAAAAATAGGTGAAGAAGGAGTTCTACCAAATTCATTTTATGACACAAATATGGTGGTGATACCAAAACCAGGCAAAGCAAAAACAGAGAAAGAAAATTATAGACCAATTTACCTAATGAATATTGATGCTAAAATCTTAAATAAGATATTAGCAAGGAGATTACAGCAAGTGATCACCAGGATAATACACTATGACCAGGTGGGATTTATACCAGGAATGCAGGGCTGGTTCAACATTAGGAAAACTATTAACATAATCAACCACATCAATAAGAATACCAACCAAAATCATATGATTATCTCAATAGATGCAGAGAAAGCTTTTGACAAAGTACAGCACCCATTCCTAATAAAAACACTAGAGAGTATAGGAATAGGGGGAGCTTTCCTTAGAATAATAAACAGTATCTACCTAAAGCCATCAGCAAGTATTATATGCAATGGAGATAAATTAGAGGCCTTCCCAATAAGATCAGGGGTGAAACAGGGATGTCCATTATCACCCCTATTATTTAATATTGTCCTAGAAATGTTAGCTTAGCAATCAGAGAAGAGAAAGGAATTAAAGGAATTAGAATAGGCAAGGAGGAAACAAAACTATCACTCTTTGCAGATGATATGATGGTATACTTAAGGAATCCTAGAGAATCAACTCAAAAATTACTTGAAACAATTAACAACTTTAGCAAAGTAGCAAGATATAAAACAAATCCACATAGATCATCAGCATTTCTATACATGACCAACAAAGTCCAGCAGCAAGAGATAGAAAGAGAAATTCCATTTAAAGTAACGGTAGATAATATAAAATACTTGGGAGTCTACTTGCCAAGACAAACCCAGGAACTCTATGAACACAACTACCAAACACTCTTCACACAAATCAAATCAGATCTAAATAATTGGAAAGATATCAATTGCTCATGGATAGGCAGAGCTAATATAGTAAAAATGACAATACTGCCTAAATTAATTTACTTATTCAGTGACATACCAATCAGACTACCTAAAATTATTTTATACAGCTAGAAAAAATAATAACAAAATTCATCTGGAAAAACAAAAAATCAAGAATATCCAGGGAAATAATGAAAAAAAATTCACAGGAAGGTGGGTTAGCAGTACCAAACCTGTAGCTTTACTATAAAGCGGCAGTCATCAAAACTATCTGGTACTGGTTAAAAAATAGAGTGGTAGATCAATGGAATAGGCTAGGCTCAGGAAATGCAGTAGTAAATGACACTAGTAATGTAGTGTTTGATAAACCCAAAGACTCCAGCTTCTGGAATAGGAACTCAGTATTTGACAAAAACTGCTGGGAAAACTGGAAGATAGTATGGCAGAAATTAGGCATAGACCAACATCTTACACCTTATACTAAAATAAGGTCAAAATGGATACATGATTTAGATATAAGAGGTGATACCATAGGTAAATTAGGAGAGAAAGGAATAGTGTACCTATCAGATCTTTGGAAAGGAAAACAGTTTTTGACCAAACAAGAGATAGAGTATATTATAAAATGCAAAATGGATGATTTTGATTACATTAAATTTAAAAAATTTTGTACAAACAGAAGCAATGCATCCAAAATTGGAAGGGAGGCAGAAAGCTGGGAAACAATTTTTGAGGCCAGTACTCCTGATAAAGGCCTCATCTCTAAAATATATAGGGAACTAAATCAAATTTATAAGAACCCAAGTCATTCCCCAAATGAGAAATGGTCAAAGAATATGAACAGGCAGTTTTCTGATGAAGAAACCAAAGTTATCTATTCCCATATGAAAAAATGCTCTAAATCTCTAATGATTAGAGAGATGCAAATTAAAACAACTCTGAGGTACCACCTGACACCTATCAGATAGGCTAAAATGACAAAAAAGGAAGATGATAAATGTTGGAGAAGCTGTGGGAAAATTGGAACACTAATGCATTGTTGGTGGAGCTGTGAACTGATCCAACCATTCTGGAGAGCAATTTGGAATTATGCCCAAAGGGTGATAAAGCTGTGCATACCCTTTGACCCAGCAATTCCACTTTTAGGTCTTTGTCCCAAAGAAATCATGGAAGGGGGAAAGGGACCCACATATTCAAAAATATTTATAGCTGCTCTTTACGTGGTAGCAAGGAATTGGAAGTTGAGGGGGTGTCCATCAATTGGGGAATGGTTGGACAAGTTGTGGTATATGAATACAATGGAATACTATTGTGCTGTAAGAAATGATGAGCAGGAGGAGTTCAGAGAAACCTGGAGGGTCTTGCGTGAGCTGATGATGAGTGAGATGAGCAGAACCAGAAGAACATTGTACACAGTATCATCAACATTGAGTGTTGACCTACTGTGATGGACTATATTCTTCTCACCAATGCAATGGTACAGAAGAGTTCCAGGGAACTCATGATAGAAGAGGATCTCCAAATCCAAGAAAAAAGAAAAAAGAACTGTGGAGTATAGATGCTGACTGAACTATTTCTTTTGTTTTGGGTGCTGTTGTTTTTGTTTTTTTTCTATTTTGAGGTTTTGCATCACTGCTCTGATTCTTTCTCGTGTAACAGGATTAATGCAGAAATAGGATTAATGTTATTATGTGTATATATATATATGTGTGTGTGTGTATATATGTATATGTATATGTATATAGATATAGATATATAGATATATAGATATAACCTATATCAGATTACCTGCTGTCTAGGGGAGGGGGTAGGGAGGGGAGGGAGGGAGAAAAATCTGAAATTGTAAAGCTTGTATAAACAAAAGTTGAGAACTATCTTTACATGTAAAGGAAAAAATAAAATACCTTATATGTAAAAAAAAAAAAGAAATGGATGAATATTTACAAAAATACAAATTTCCCAGGTTAACTGAAGAAGAAATAAAATCCTTAAATAGGCCCATTTAAAAAAAAAGAAATTGAACAAACGAGCAATGTACTCCTTAAGAAAAAATTTCCAGGGCCAGATGAGTTTACAAGTGAATTCTACCAACCATTTAAAGAACAATTAATTCCAATATTATGCAACCTATTTGGAAAAAAATAGGTGAAGAAGGAGTTCAACCAAATTCCTTTTATGACACAAATATGGTGTTGATACCTAAATCAGGCAAAGCCAAAACAGAGAATGAAAATTACAGAACTATTTCCTTAATAAATATCAATGTAAAAATCCTTAATAAAATATCAGCAATTAGATTAAAGCAAGTGATCTCCAGGATATTACTCTATGACCAGGTGGCATTTATACCAGGAATGCAAGGCTGGCTCAACATTAGAAAAAACTATTAATATAACTAACTACATCAATAAGAAAACTAGCCAAAATGCTATGCTTATCTCAATAAATACAGAGAAAGCATTTGACAAAATACAACACTCATTCCTGTTAAAAAATACTAAAGAGCATAGGAAAAGGTGGAGCTTTCCTTAAAATAATAGTATCTACCCCAAACCATAAGCAAACATTATATGTAATGGGGATAAATTTGAGGCATTGGCAATAAGATCAGGGGTGGAACAGGGATGTCCATTATCAGCTCTTTATTTAATATTGTACTAGAAACGTTAGCAATAGCAATGAGAAGAAAAGGGGGTTAAAGGAATTAGAATAGGCAAGGAGGAAACAAAGCTTTCACTCTTTGCAGGTGATAAGATGGTATACTTTGAGAATCCTAAAGAATCAACTTAAAAACTGCTTGAAGCAATTAACAACTTGAGCAAAGTTGGAGAATACAAAATAAACCCACATAAATCATCAGCATTTGAATACATGGCCAACAAACCTCAGCAGCAAGAGATAGAAAGAGAAATTCCATGTAAAGTAATGGTAGACCATATAAAATACTTTGGAGTCTACCTGCCAAGACAAGCCCAGGAATTCTATGAACACAATTACAAAACACTTTTCACACAAATAAAATCACATCTATGTAATTGGAAAAATATCAATTGCTCATGCATAGGCCAAGATAATATAATAAAAATGAGAATTCCATTCACTGCCATACCAATCATACTACCAAAAATTATTTTATGGATTTAGATGAAAATAATAGCAAAATTCATTTGGAAAAACAAGAAGTCAAGAATATCAAGGGAACTAATAAAAAAATGCACAGGAAGGTGGGCTAACTGTACCAAATTTGAAACTATACTATACAGCAGCAATCATCAAATCTATTTTATACCAGCTAAGAAATAGAGTAGTGTATCAATGGAATAGCAGACACAGTAGTAAATGACCATTATAATCTACTGTTTAATAAACCCAAAGGCTCCAGCTTCTGGGATAGGAAGTCATTATTTGACAAAAACTGCTGGGAAAACTGGAAGAGAGTACAGCAAAAACTAGGCATAAACCAACATTTTACACCTTATACAAAAATAAAGTCAAAATGGGGTTCAAGATTTAGATATAAAGGGTAATACCATAGATAAATTAGGAGAGGAAGGAATAGTTTACCACTCAGATTTTTGGAGAGGAAAGCAATTTATGTCCAAACAAGAGATAGAGATTATTATGAAATGAAAGATGGAAGACTTTTATTACGTTAAATTTAAAAAGTTTTGTATAAATGGAAGCAATGTAGTCAAAATTAGAAAGGAAGTAGAAAACTAGGGAACAATTTTTTTAGACAGCATTTCTGTTAAAGGCTTCATTTCTAAAATACATAGGAAACTAAGTCAAATTTATAAGATTTTAAGTCATTTCCCAGTTGTGAAATGGTCAATGGATATGAATAGGTACTTTTCTGATGAAGAAATCAAAGCAATCTATTGCTATAGGAAAAAATGTTCTAAATCACTATTGATCAGAGAAATACAAATTAAAAAACTCTGAAGTACCAAATCACTGCTATCAGATTCCCTAATATGACAAAAAAGTAAAATAATAAATGTTGGAGAAGCTATGGAAAAATTGGAACACTAATGCATTGTTGGTGGAGCTGTGAATTGATCCAACCATTCTGGAGAGCAAATTGGAACTATGACCAAGGGCCTATGGGACAGTTTATAGTCTTTCACCCAGTGATAACACTTCTAGGTCTGCATCCCCAAAAGATCAAAGAAAAGGGAAAAGGACCCACATGTACAAAAATATTTATAGCAGATCTCTTTGTGGTGGCAAAGAATTGGAAATAGAAGGAATGCCCATCAATAGGGGAATTGCTAAACAAGTTGTGGTATATAAATGTTATGAAATATTTTTGTGCTGTAAAGAACAATGAACAGGAGGAGTTTAGAGAAATTTGGAAGTACTTACATGAACTGATGCTGACTGAGAGGAACAGAACCAGGAGAACATTGTAGACAGTAAGAGGAACTTTGTGTGATGAACAATGGAGATAGACCTTGCTCTTCTTAGCAGTACAATGATCCAAAACAGTTTTAAAGAACTCATGATAGAAACTATTCTCAACATCCAAAAAAAAAGAACTGTGAATTTTTAATGCAGATTGAACCACATTGTTTCTACTTTTGGACTGTTTTTTTTTCCTTCTTTTTTGAGGTTTTTCCCTTGTGCTCTGATTCTTCTTTCACAAGATGATGATTGTAGAAATATGTTTAATGTGATTGTACATTTACAACCTATATCAGACTGCTTTCTGTCTTGGGGAAGAGGGAGGGAAGGGAGGGTAGGAGAAAAAAAATCTGAACTAAAAATCCTGTGACAAAAAATTTTGAAAACCATCCTTATATGTAACTGGAAAATAATAAAGTACTTAATAAAAAGAACTTTGGAATTGATAGTGTGACACGTGAGACACTGGCACAGCATTACCCAGCATGGCATACTCTCATCAGAGAAGGTGTTGTGCTCCATTAGCAAACCAGAATTTTCTCAAAATTTTTTTTTCTTAAATGAAACATGAAATGCAAAAATTTAGAGGCTTCTTCACTCCAAATGTTCATATAGAGTATTTGTACCCAACCTGTGGTAGAGGATTCTGAGCTAATATTGGTCTGATCAGACATAGTAAGCCACACTGTAATTTGATTCTAACATAGTGATGTTATTTTGGTCCTCTTCAAGAATGAAGGACAATGGGTACAGTTAGGTGGTGTCATGAATAAAGCATCGTCCCAGGATTCAGGAGGACCTGAGTTCAAATCCAGCCGCAGACACTTGACACTTACTATTTAACCCTAGGCAATTCTCTTAACCCTCATTGACCCTAAAAAAAGAAAGAAAAAGAAAAAAAGAAAAAAAAAGAATCAAGGACAGAAAACAAACAACCAACCAACCAATTATGTGTCAGGTATTTTGCTAAACACGGGGGATAGAAAGAAAGGTAAAAGACCTGATTTAGTGGAACTTGAAGTCTAATGGGGTAACAGCATGCAAATAATTATGTATAAACAAACTACATACAGGATAAAATAACAATAATCAGCAGAAAGAAGGTATTATAATTAAGAGAGATTAGGAAAGTCTTCCTGTAGGAGATAGAATTTTAGCTGGGACTTGAAGTAAGCTAAGGAAAGGAATCTTAGAGATTTAATGGTCAAACACTGTCTGCTACCCTAAACCTCTATTTTACTAGTAAGATAATTGAGACTCAGGGATGTTAATGACTTGCCCAATATCACATAGGTAGCGAATAAATTCATTTCCTCTTACTACAAATTCAGTATTCTTTCTCTTATACCACAATGCCTCCACTGAGATTAGGTATCATATCTTGTTGTTGTTGTTGTTGTTGTTATTTTTTAATGTCCTCCATAGATCTCACAAAAGAAGCTCAGTGACATGTGGAATTGTTAGTAAATACTTATATGTTGGTCAATTGACAAAAGACACTAATTGTATGGTAGGAAAATAAGCCAAGGAAAAGATTTCACTCTATGGATGGGATTATATAACATGTCAACTGGGTAAAGAAAATATTTGTTGTAGATAGCCCACCTGTTGTCCTACAAATCACATCCTGTAGACATCTGCCTAAGCTGCCTACACATAGACTTGCTTTGACACTACTTATGGAATTATCATTTGGAATTTGCAGTATCCATTCATATGAATTATGGTTCCTTGGGCTCTTATCCAATGGAAAAAATGTTGAATCTAAAAAGATTTCAACAATTTTTCAATAAGCATTTTTAAGGGCTTATTATGTGTCATATAGTGTACTATGTACTGTAGATACAAACATGAAGAATGAAATAGATAGACAGATAGATAGATAGATAGATAGATAGATAGATAGATAGATAGATAGATAGATGAATAATTATATCAAGCCTTCTCTGAGAATAGGTTCCCTTGGCCCAAAAAAGGTGGGAACATATAGGATAGAATACTTGAAAGAATAAGGTACCCAAGAGTGAGGAAGAGCATAGATAGACCCACAAAAAAAATCAGAAATCCTAAAAAGAGACTTTCATGGCACCTATTATGGGGAGCTTTACATAGAATCAAAATAGATAATTTCAGAATGAATGTTTCATAAGGAAAAATTTACCTCTTAAGCAGTAGCCAGAATCATTCCTCTTCGTGCAATTTCCTTCTCCCATATCTTCTATTATAAAAGGGTCACCAGAACTGCAGCATGTTGTGACTCCTCTCCCTCAGCTCTCCTACTCTCCTTTTCCTTCATACCTCCTCCTATGGACCCAGTTATTCACACTGCACATGCCGTCTAGGTGACCCAGCTATATAGATAACTGGCTCCTCTTTCACAAACAGGAAACCCCTACCCTGCTAAAAGTTTTAGAGAATCTTTTAAGTCTACTCACTGAGCTTAAGTCTCATCAATGTTTATATCAGAGATAAATGGCCAATGTTACCTACTTCTTCCAACCTTATCTTAAACCAAATTTTAATTATGTTGTACTGACCTCAGGCTACAAGTTTGATGTCTCCCTTTTTCTTCCCCTCAAAAAAAAAAGTAGCCCTGTAGTTGACATTTCAAATCCTCACATCGAATCAAGTCCACAAAGCCCAGTATGAAAGGGGAAGACATATTAAGTGCTTATCAAATAACTGTGGATTTATGGACTGATACCTAAAATCTTCTTTACTTCTATCCAGTCATCCTTCCTAGTAGTTCAGTTGTTCCTAATGCCTAAAATTGAACCATTAGACTGTCATCAATTTAACTTAAGCCTTTGGTCTCTGTTAAACTGCTTTCCCTTCCCCTCTTCCCCATTTCAAGGTAAGTTTTTTGTTTGGTGTCATTCATTTACAGCTTCCTTGAAATCACTCTCTATATATTACCTTTTCTATTACCAAAGAACTAGAATCAAGTAGATATCTATAAATTGGGACTGGCTAAAAATGTTTTACACTGATATAATGAAATATCAATTTGCTATAAGAAATAAATAACATGAATACAGAGAAGCCTAGGAAGAATTATATGAACTTCTGTAAAGTTCAAACAGAAAAAGGAAAGAAGGAAGAAAGGGAGGGAGGAAGGCAAGAAGTGAGGAAGAAAAGGATGGAAGAAAGAATAAAACAAGCAAATTTTGACTACTTTGTACTAAATGCTGATAAATGCTTTAGAAATACCTTGTTTATTTTATCCTAACAAAAACCCTGAATGATATGTGCTACTATTATTTTCATTTTACTGTTAAGGAAACTGAGGTAGGAAGAGGTTTATTGACTTACTAAAGAGCTAGTAAGAGTCTGAAGCCAAGTTTAAATTCAAATCTTCCTGGGGCAGCTAGATGGCGCAGTGGATAAGCACCGGCCCTGGATTCAGGAGTACCTGAGTTCAAATCCGGCCTCAGACACTTACTAGCTGTGTGACCCTAGGCAAGTCACTTAACCCCAATTGCCTCACCAAAAAAAAAAAAATTCAAATCTTCCTGACGTTAGGCATACTACTCGGTCTACTATACTACTTAGTTGTATCTAGGCAAATCGATAGCTAGCTAGCTAGCTACATACATACATACATACACATGCATATATATACATATATGCACACACACACACACACACATACACACACACATATATATATATATGCAATGAAAATGACATACATTTTTAAAACTCATAAAACTGGGGCAGCTAGGTTGTGCAGTGGATAGAGCACTGGCCCTGGAGTCAGGAGTACCTCAGTTCAAATCTGGCCTCAGACACTTAACACTTACTAGCTGCGTGACCCTGGGCAAGTCACTTAACCTCAACTGCCTCACTAAAAAAAACAAAAAACAATACAAAACTCATAAAACTGAGTACTGAGTATTTATAATAACAGAATGGAAGTGATAATGTTTGGCCTGGGAAAGAGGCAACATAAGGAAAATGAAATAACCATTTTTTCCAAACAATGGCTTGCAGAAGGAAGAAACATTTCAAATAAAAAAATATTAACTATATCCTGCATTTATGTACAAGTCTACCAGAAACAATTCCATTTAACATTCATTTGATATCTAATCAATTTCTTTTTGAGAAACCAATAGGGGAATGGGGGGGGGGGCAAAATGGCATAGTCCCCTATGCATTTAAATATATCTCATTATCCCCAAGATAATCGGATGTAACATTAATAGTGAACTTGTACGAGTAAAATGTGACAAAGTGGTGAAAAAAAGGATGCATTAACATTCATTTATTATAGAATTTTAGAATTGAATGCTATCTCTGAGATTACCTCCTCCAAATATCTATCTAATATAGGGATTCCGTCTACCACACATCAACCACATGGATTTGCATCTTCTTTTTGATGATGTTTAGTTATATGAAATTCATGACATTTCAAGATGGGTCATTGAATTTTTAAATAGAGCTAATTGTTGTAAAGTGTTGTTTTTCCAAATTAAAAGAAAATCTCCCTCCTTGAAGTTTTTTTTTTTTTTTAACTCTTCTATAAGGTCAATAAGGCCCTTTTAAAATATTCTTCTTGGTCTAAATCTCCTGAGAATGATAGCAATTGAGGGAACAGAATTCTAAACCAGGGTCAAAGTCTGATACGTACATTTTTCATCCAAAGGCTTGGTCCAAAATCTCCTGCAGTGAAATGCTAGCAGCCACAATGAGTACAAGCAGCTGCAATTTCTCAAACAATTATTTGGAAAATTGAAAATCCACTTACATTTTGGGATGAGGTAAAATGAACCCTGGTCCCAGTCAAACAAGGGGAGATTTCTCAGACTTTGAAAGGAAAGAGGGTTGAAGCCAGAGGAAATACAGTCTTGAGTCTCAGAATTACTCTCTATGATTAACTAAACCATAGTCCAATTTCATTTTTTTCATCACAAGCTGAATCTCTGTACATAGATTTACTTGAAATGTAGATGTTTCAAGTTCTTTTTCCCCCTGTCCTCCAATCTGAGGAAAAATAGCCAATCTTCCCCTCTTATCTAATCTAAATGGGACTCATTTATCCTGTGCTTACTGAGAAATGTCTGATTTAATATTCATTTTTATATGATCTGTATAGCTTCCTGATCAGAGTAAGGCATCTTTTTAAGTTTCTGATAATCTCGGCTATTTTTCTGGGAATGCTAAACTAGCAGTCCTATGACTTGCCCAGTTCTATCCATAATACACTGTAATGAGCTTATCTAGATGGTGGAGAGTTGGAGGAGGATAGGAAGGTGCAAGGAACTTGAACCTTATTCTGGAGAAGATGACCAAGACAGAAGAGGAAAGTAGTTTAGAGGGTCTAAAGGATTTTTTTTTTCCTATAGTTCCCTGCCTTATCCGTAGGAAAGGGCTTGTTGAATGAAGGTCTCTAAATATTTAATCAAATCTGACTTTTATAGTAAGCAGGTTAAGACAGGCTACTTCATCTTCCTCCCCCCCCCAACCCTCCTACACACACATACAACTATTATAAGTTCTCTACTTTGAATTTTGAAGATTTTTTTTTTTGCCTTTTTAGGAGCCTACTAGTAAGATGCATGTAAGTTATACCTATATTAACTTACATATTCAGGTGTGTTTCACAGTTTTATATCACATTACATTATATAATTTATATAACACCCAAGATGGGATAATGTTTAAAGTCTTTAAAGAGAGTGTATCTAGGAGGAAGGGATGATTGATATCTTCTAAATCTGCAGAGTTGTCAAGTAAAATAAAGGCGGAGCAAAGGTTAGTGGATTTAGTGGTTTATAAAACTTTGCTAACCTTACAGAGAATAGTTTCAGTCAAATAAAGGGATATAGAACAACATTGCAAAAAATTGAGAAATAAGTGGGGAGTGAAAAAATGGAAGCAATAAATGTAGAAACCCATTTTAAAGAATTTCAAGAAGAATAGAAAAAAATAGCTTATAGGAACACTAGGGTCAAGGGAAGAGTTTTAAAATGATGTTTGTTTTTTTAAAGCTTCCGTGGAATACATTATTATCTCTATTCATATCTATAAATACCAAAATAGTTTATCTCCTGAGCTCTAGAATTACACTATCAACTCTGTAATATATCTGCAACTCAATGTTCCATAAGCATATCAAATTCAACCTGTCCAAAAAAGAAATAGCTATCTTGTCTCCAAATTGTCATTTTCCAAATGTCTCTATTATTGCCAAATGCACTATCCTATCCCCAGTCATCCAAGGTTATCACCTCAATCTTAGAACATCAACTGCTTATGGTGAGTGGCCACAATTTTTTCTGCAAATATGAGGTAAGGATCTTAGCTGAAAGAGTTGAGGAGGGGTAGCCATGGGAGGTTTGAGGGAGGATGAACATTTTAGAAAAGTGGGGATAGTAAGCTTATAAGGGAGGTGTAGGATTGGCTAGCAACAGTGGGGGCCCAGGTAAGGTTATGTAACTTAAATTTGCAGTGAACCTAGAACAGGTAAAGAAAGGGGGTGGTATTTTTAAAAATGTATTTATACCACCAGACCTTCATGCCAAAACACAGATCTAGGCAGCCAAAGTACAGTTGTAAAGATGCTTTCTTTAGCCAAGAAAATAAAAATGAAAAGATTGTGCTATGTAGGTTGTCCCAAAAGCCTTAGTACAGTTTTGAACTATTAAACCTATTAATGTGTAAAACTGGCACAAGCTGAAATTTAACATAAGAGACCACATGGTATAGTAAAGAGTGAACTATCTTTAGAGCCAGAAAGACCTCAGCCCAAGTCTCACTTCTGCTTGCTTGCTTGCTATATAATGACTGTATGACCCTGTGCAAGTCCCTTAACCTCTCAGTTCTCCAAGCAACTCTCTTACAAGTTACAAAATTATGTTGATATGCATTGGTAAATCCAGCTTGTCACCAGGATAACCCACTGATTTCAGTGGAAAGGTTTGATTAAAAGAAGACTTTTGCAAAGAAAAGGAAAAAAATGTAATTTAAAAATTTACTTGTATTTAGGTTTTAATTCCATTAGTTTATTTGATAAATAAAAGTAATATCCATTATGCCAAACTGTTCACTGAATATTTTTTCTTAAAATTTAAAATAATATTTCCAGGTGCACACCCATAATAGAATATGTTGAAACACACCTATGTTGATGTAACCTCTCCTAAGAATCAAAGTCATATCTAGAGGGCTACAGGATAGCCCTATCTGAAATCATTCTGATGACCAGTTTGAAATGGAGGAGAGAGAAACAAGTGGAACATTTCAGTATTCCAAGAACGAAACCAAGAGAATTTTTAAGGTAGCATGCACACTAACTCAACACACACTCTTAGGAATGAACTATTGAAGAAACAACCAAGTGAAACAGATCTATACACAGAGGAGTTCATGATAGTGATATAGGATTGCATCAGTGTTAACTAGATCGAGGGAAAACTCATTCTTAAGGAGGCTGAGCATTTGGATTGATGCACACATTACAAGAAAATGGTATAAATTGTGCAACATATCACTGATGGTTGCAAAAATTTGTACTCACCAAATAACTAGGAAGACATAAACAAAAAGTGGAATTTTATACCAGAAGCTTCCAATTCTTCATAAACTAACAAATCCTAGTCCTAGAAATACAAACTTCAAAATATGCACATGAATTCAACAAAAAATAAATAAACTTGAACTGAAACTGGAGCTTCATCTCAAGTAAAACCATCACCCATAATGGCCTTGATATAACATTGATCCACAAAAACATTTATAACTAATGTTTTTAATAATGTTCTATACTAAATACTCATTACCTCCTAACTATACGAAATGAAAAGTTTTTAAAATATAGCAATCTAAGGGAAGTCTTCAAGACCATGTGGGAACAATATAAAGAATATATCATGCTCATCCTCCAGTCTGATAATGGAGTTGTGCCAAAGAGGCTTTCAGTGAGTCTACTGCAGATGAACCTGCATCTCAACACTGATTAAATTACAAAATTCAGTCATTTTCTCAACCTCTGCGACAATTTGCCAACCACTAAACATAAGAAAACAAGGGTAGGAAAGGGATTTGTCCTAGAATCATTTTTATCTGAGCTCCCCTCAACATAACGATGAGGAAAATTGTATTATAAAAACTAACATATAGTACTTTAAGTATTGTAAAGATTCTTTCATGATATCTCATTTAATTCTTCTGAGGCAAATACTACAGGAATTATTACCTCCATATTACTGAAGAAGAAACTGAGATTTAGAGAGGTTAAGAAGACTAAATAATTCCTAGGCAAAAATGGATTGCTTTCTGAATTGCTTTTTCACAAATCCATACTAGATATAGTCATTCATAAAGCACCCTTCTCACATTAACTTCAGCATTGTGATTGATTCACTGAGCAGCTGAAAGCACTTCAAAATCTGTTAATGACAGAAACTAAAGGAGGGATTCCCTGGCCTGGCTCCTCCATTTCTAGAGGCCAGGATCAAGAAAAAAAGGCCTATTTTTTTATAAATTGATAGGAAACGTTATAAGGAATGGAGGATTCAGGCTCAGAGATAGGAAAACATGTGTTTACAATCCTACCTCTGACACACATCGGTTGTGTGACCTGGGGCAAGTCACCTACTGTCTCAATACCCCCAAACATCCATCTAAGATAATAAGCTGCAGATGAGATGCCAATCTTAATTGGTAGAGGCTATTTCCACTAAAGGAATTGCCTATACTAGTAAAATCAAATGTCTGGACCCAAACAAAGCAAATCAGTAAGACAAAGCAGACACAATCTATTTTTTTCACAGTTGCTTATATGGGAAATATAAATACATAAAATCTTAGATGAAATGCTATGAAAATGTTTTCTCTGCATTCCTTGATATAGTTTTTAAATAAGCAAATCAGGACATTATCTCTGATATTTGACTATTACCCAATGAAGTTGCATTATCTAACTTTCAGTTAAATACCACTGAATTCTAAATTAATGAGTTACAAGGAAATACTCATTATACATGACTGCATTACTTATGTAATTTTAAAATAATTAGAGTATAATAACTGTTAGGCAAGTTCTTTCATATTAGTGCTAAATCTTGAAAAAATATCATTTGTCATTTACTTCTTCTAATTAAAAATTTGAACTTAAAATATCTTGGTAATTTTACAAGTAAGGTAGGAGAATTTCTCTTGCTTTACGATTTCTATTATTTGTGACCTAAATTATTGTACATGACTGACATATGTCTATACAAGTGTGTATTTAAATATTTGTAGCTATTTGCTACACTAAAATAATCCTTCGGTTTCTCACATACTGGAGGTAAACTTGGGTTCTGTTTGCAGAAAATAAACGTGGATGGGAAGATTTTGAGTTTGGGTTCAATGATGGACTGGTTGATGTTCAAGTACTAGCCTAATTAAATTCACACAGACTTATCACATTGGCTAGAGTACAATGATGTTTTTTGCCATAGGAACAATTGAGAACCATCTTCTAAGATGCAAGGTGTTTTCAGTGTATATTGGTGGTAAAAAATACATACATACACAAACACACATGGAGTTAAGTTTAGATCTTTAAAGTATGCAAATACATATATATGTCTACATATGTGTAAGGCTGTTTTGTGGACATTGATTTCATTATTGTGGAAAACTTGATTCAGAAACCAAACAGATTGACAATCCCTCTGGATTTTATAGTCTTGGAGAGTTGCCTAGGAATTGATCAAGTACTTGCTCATGGTCACAGAGGAGAAAGGGAAAGGAGCAAGCATTTATATAGTGCCTACTATGTGCCTGGCACTGTGCAAAGCACTTCATAAATATTATCACATTTGATAGTACGTGACAGAACATAGCTCTTCTTGAATATGAGGCTGCCTTGCATGGTGGATAAAGAACCAATCTTGGAGTCAGGAAGAACCCATTATAAACACAAAATTAAAAAGAGCTGCTTATTTTACTATTCATAACTTGGAAAAAAATCACTGTGTAAACTGATAGAAATGTGACCACCCAATTAAATATTATAAATCATTAATTCCTCTATAATATCATCACTTTTTATTGCATGAAGAGGGGAAGATTAGAGAAATATTTTCTTGACCATGACCTCTTAATATCTCTAATTGATTTCCCTCCCTTCAAGCAAAATCTACTTGAATGGTGACTTCAGCTGTTTTATTGAACATCACAAATGCAGGCAATATTCATCCTCTCTATAATGGCTCATAATGATGTAGGACCAAATGGTTATCTAATTTTTTTTATAATTGTTATTACTGAGGAGACCTATTATAAAGTTTTCAGGGCAATTTAAACTCCTTTTCAGGATTTTAGTGTTACAATAAAACTATTTCTCATCCTGTATAATGTCATGAATAGAGGAACAATATTTTCAGGTCACCTACTCTATCCTCTCTAAGACTTATGGGCCAAATGCTAAGACCTCTTCAAGTTCTTTCATTAAAGAACCTGCATAACCTCCAATGGCAGGAACCCTAGCATTTTCCAAGGCTGAACAAAAGTCCTTGTGTCTAACTTTAGCCCCTTACATAAAAATTTCACTCATTTTTGTTTCATTCTGGTTTAAACATAAGATGTAATCTCAGATATAATCTCTTCAAAGAACTGACCAATTAGAGAAAAGAAGCTACAGAAATATGGGTCTTCAGATGTTACCTCTTCTTACTCCTCTCCAGAGAAGTAAAATGGGATTACTTTAGTTTAAAACCCAGATTTATAGAGCCCAACTTTCACACCTATAGACAACAAACTAGTATTTCAAAACTCTACTGGAGGAAGAATTTTACTTAAAGGGTCTAAGACAATTATTTATTGGGGAACCAAGAATAATTTTTCTCATTCTCCTGTTCTGCCCCCAAAACCTCAAAATAGAGAATTGTTTTTGGCTGTTACCTGTAAAGTGTGTCAAATAAAATAATTATGAGAGACAAAATTCTAGGTAACAATCAATTTTATTAATCATTACTGGTAAAAGTTTGACAAAATTATCTCTTTAACTTCTTATACTTCAAAGTGAGAAAAAGGAACCCATGACTATTTCTTCACATTTTTATTCCTTTTGGACAAGATGTGGTCAATTGAGCAGCAATCAAATCTGATTGGTTATTTTAATTTGGAGGTGGGTTATATGAAAATTAAGGGCTATACTAGATCACTACCATCCTTGGGGTATCTATTCAAGGAATGCATAGCCTTTTTAATGGGTGGCTTGAGTGACCCCTCCTTGGAGGAGAGACCATCCTATCTAGATGTATGACCACCCAAAGCCAAATATCTTGCAATGTTGGATGGTCCTGACCAAGATTGAAAAGAGTCAATTTAATCTTATCAAGAAGGACTTTGGAATAAGGGGAAATCAGGCCTGTAAAAGAATAGATGTGCACTGAATATTCAAAATATTGGTTATGGGGGCAGCTAGGTGGCACAGTGGATAGAGCACCAGCCCTGGAGTCAGTAGGACCTGAGTTCAAATCCGGCCTCAGACACTTAACACTTACTAGCTGTGTGATCTTGGGCAAGTCACTTAACCCCAATTGCCTCACAAAAAAAAAAAAAAGAAAAAAAAATATTGGTTACAAATTATCACTTCTCATAGTACAAAAGTACCACTTCCATGATTCACACAAACAATATGACTTTATAAGGTATAGGAAATAGCCAGTAATATCAAAAGGGTATAGACAAATTATTTCTCCTACTTCATTTAAAAAATTCCATCATTAAATAATCATTCCCTTACCTTAAGGCTTTGATCTATTTTAAATTACAAGTCTGCCTGAAAGGAATAAAATTCTAAGTTGTTTTCATTTATTAATGCCTCAGTATGAAGGATCTGAGAGAATCTTTAGATGGAAAACTGAGGCAGCTAGGTAGCGCAGTGGATAGAGCATTCATCCTGAAGTTGGGAGTACATAAGTTAAATATCACCTCAGATACTTCCTATTTATGTGATCCTGGGCAAGTCACTTAACCCCAATTGCCTTAAACATCCAGGGCCACCTCCAGTGATCCTGAAGTATATCTTGCCACTGAACCCAGACGATTCTGAGGAGAGAGTGAGTTTGGTGACATTACACAGCCCTCTCTCACTTAAATCCAATACACTGCAAGTCAAGGCATCATGCCATGGTCCTCTTTGAGAATGAAAGACAACAAAAACAGATGGAAAATTAAGGGGAGAAACCATTATTTTTTTTCGGGGAGAAAACAATGTAGGGAAGGCAAGAGAATATTCAAAATACAGAGGTGGAAAACTCAAAACAAACTTTCCTTATTTAACAATTTTGTCTATACTGGGTCTGGCTAGGGTAGTGTAAATGGAGCTTAGTAAGAGGGCACTAGAATTTAAGAGGTGCTAAGAGGACTTATTTTTTCAGCCTCTTAGAAATAGTTCATCTTAGCCCTTAGCAAAAATGACTTTAAAATCAGAAGTTATGAAAAGGGTTCTTTCTTGTTTCACTTCCCCTCAACACATCATAGGTAACACTACCCCAAATCCCAATTCCATAATATTTCCTCATCACTCAATTTAACAATGTTTTGAAGTCTCCAGTGCCTTCCACACTCCTACCCCCTTCAGAATTTCATGAATATTAGAATTTAATAATTGATAATCAATTGAAATGGACAGTGTGCCCAGAAATATTCTTGAGAGGTAAAATGAAATTCCTTTTTTGCTCCCTTTACCACTCCCAGAGTAGAGAACCAGTTTTTATGGCAAGGGCTCTAAACACAGTTAATTATCCATTGTGATCAGACAGGGGATTACAGGGACCCTCAGGAACAGGACTTTTTTTCCTCTCTTAGATCAAGATACTCTTGTTCTTTAGGGTATAGGGAGACTAAATTATATTAATGTCATAGCACATGGTCCCTTAATATTAAATTCAAAGTGATACCAGGAAGAAAAAAAAAGATCCCTGATGCTTTTCTTCTCATTTTACTCGGCTACTTAGCAACCAATTTTGAAATTCTCAACCCATCACAGCTAGAGGCTTGCTAAGGAGATAAAAATACTAGTGCTTCTACCAGCTATATTTCTTCCTCAGTTCAAGTGTTAACACTCCTGCATTAGCTTCATGACAGAGCTACTATAACTCAAGAAGTTCAAGAGTGAGAGGGATAAAGGAAAAGAGAGGATTAGCTTTTGGTCTGTGGCTTACCAGAATGGACCTGTCCAGTTGTTTGCATTACTTTTCCTTCTCCTGGGATGGAATTGACACCACCGGTCATTAATGACTCTTCAGGGAGGAAATTTTCATGGTAGAAAGAGCACTCAATATGGAGCTGGAAGACTAGAGTTTGAATCTTAATTCTGTTTTCTAGACTCTCAGATTTGAAAGGTGTTTTATGGACCTTCCAATATAATCCACCCCCAAAAATCTATACTTTCTGTCATTATAGACCTGAATAAGGTTTAAAGCTTCCCTGAGATCATTTCCTCATTTTAAAATGATATTTAATTTTCCCCCTAGCTACACTCTATGTAACACACTCTGGAACTACCTTCTCAATCCCCAATCAAACAGTCAGGCTACATCTCCAGGCAGCAACTATGACTTTCCCTAAGGGTTCTAGAGGTAGCTTTGAGGACTAGACAAGGTGTGGGGACAGGGAAGACTATTTTATACTGCAATTGTTCACAAGCCCTCCACTGGTGTGCTTCCCACCAAGAATATCAGATCATATCAAACAGCTAATTGATATCAATTAGCTTTTTTAAAGGGGTATTTATTAAAGTGGTATATTAAGAACCATTGATACAAAATACCCACACAAAGTCTGATAGTTTCTCAATGGTACACACAGTATCTAGGGGAAAGTAGGGGAAAGCTTAGAGAAAACAAATGGCAAAGCTGCAAGTTTTTTATTTAGAGTTCATAAGATGTTCTATTTAGATATGATATACATTTTCTACTAGCCTTCTGACAAAATCATGGAGTGTCTTCAATGTCTCTAGTTCATTTTGGTTGTCAGTACCAAAACCGATGCAATTAACTAGGTATAAAAAAAATCCTAATCCTTAATCCTTTCAAAATTCCCAAAGTCATTCTCTAGTCTGAGATAAAGGGATAAAGGAGAAAATACTAAGTCCAGTAATACCTCCTACCCCTTCAAAGACTCCCTCTCTCATCTACTTGAAACATCTTTAATTGATTGATTGAACTTGATGTTGGGGCACCTCTTTGAGTGATTAATTCAACTGAGATTTTGTTCCCCCACCTCTTTAAGGTAACAGGAAATAATATCCTTTCAGTTATTTTAAGTAAGGTTGGGTGATTTGATTGATTGACTCAATAAACCTCCCAACAAATTACAACAAAAAACATTGCTTTTTTATATGTAGTTTTTGGAGATCAAGACAAGCAGTCTGGACAAGAAAATTGGGAAGAGTTTGGGTTAAAGAGGAAGTACTGGCTTTTTCCATGGTTGGTTGATGATGAAAGAATAGAGAAGACTATAGGAAGATGGAATGGAAGCAGGGTCAAGCAGTGGAAAAGATGAATGTTAGAGAAGAAGCATATGAATAAATGATCATTTGTTAAGTACTGAACAGGTACTATGTACTGAGTTCATGCTCTAGGAAATAGAAATACAATCAAGCAATATAGGCACTATCATCAAGGACATTACATTCCAGTAAGGAATCTATTTGAGGATCTAGAGTTGTAAAGAGGGGATGGGTAGATGTAACATACATTAGAGATATCTACAAACTGGTGTGGTGCCTTTGCTCAAAACAAAATGATGTAATAGTTCACTTATCAAATAATAGCATCTATGTATAAGGAGTTTAAGTTCTAGTGCAAAGAGTTGAAGGGCAAGATTTGGATTCCAATTTGGAAATTGGAAGAAATAAAATGAGGTCATATAAAGGATGGCCACTGACAGCAAACAAATGTTTTACTGTAAGGTGTGACCTTGGATAAGTCCTGTCAACTTTTTTGGGGTCTTTGGTCTAACTCATTGAGAATAAATATGGAAGAGCAAGATGAGTCCTGACCTCACTGGGCTTCAGATTCCCTACATGGAGGGTGACCAATAAGGATTCATTAAGTTCTGAGATACTTGGCTCAGTTCAATTCAATTGTGCTATATACTCTTACTATTGTTTTCCAAATGTTATATATAATATTCAAAGTTTTATTTGGATTTGTACTTTAGTACAAAAAGGAGAGGAGCAATCACCCAAAGAAGTGATGGAAATTAGATGCAATCTGCATCAATCTTGTACTAAAAAGCACCTTTTTTCTTCTCAGGATCTATTTTATTTAAATGACTGAGAAAACTGGATCAACCAGCATTTTTTGTTGTTTAATCTTTCTTAAACATCTATCTGCATGTGGCTTTATACTTAGCAATGTATAGGGTATGTAACTATAATGTAGAGGAATTTTCTTAGGCAAAGCTAAATTGGGGTAGTTAGTAGTTGTTGTTTTTCCCCCATGATACCAGCCTCTTTTTAGCATATACCTGATCATTTCCTTGTTCTCAACTGCACCCTATTTATTTATCTGTATTTTTGTTGTTCAGTTATTTCAGTTATGTCCAACTCTTTGTGACCTCATTAGGGATTATCTGGCTGAAGAATTTGGAATCATTTGTCATTTTCTTCTCCAGGTCATTTTACAGATGAGGACATTGAGGCAGATAGGGTTGAATTCCTTGTCCAGGCTCACACAGCTAATAAAATAAATCAAAGATTTTGAGGGAGTCTGGAAGTTTAAGTTTAAGAAGAGTACTGAAAATTTGGAGTTGGGAGGAGAGAGGGAACAGAAAAGACTTCTAGAGGGGCAGAGCCAAGATGGCGGAGAAGAAGCAGCAAACTGCCTGAGTTCTCCTTCTGTTCCCTCAAAACGAACATTAAATCAAGCCTCTGGATGGATTCGGAAACTACAGAACCTGCAAAGAGACAGAGAGACACAGTCCTCCAACCAGAGATAATTTAGAAGACTTCAGGAAAAGTTCGGTCTGACTTGGGCAAAAGGGAGGCCCAGCGCAGGGCAGCAACCCAGCGCCGAGGGGGTCGGGGCAAGTCAGCAGGAGCTGCGGGCCACAGCCGAACAACTGAGGCTCCCGGAACCTGGTTCAAAAATCTGGTGGCCAAGAAGGACAGTGGAAAAACCTACCTGCACAGACCGAGAGGGCCACGAACGGCGGGATCAGACGCCGGGGTCTGGCGCCTGGCTGGCCGAGCACAATCATACAGGAAGTGCAGGGCGGGGGATCTCCACACACCATAAAGGCCTCAGAGTAAAAGCCGGTCACACAGCACCTATACACCTGCACAAGAAGCCCAAAACAGGGACCCTGGTGCCCCCAGAGCAGACCTCAACTTAAAGAATAAATAAATAGGCTGCAATAATGAGTAAGAAGCAAAAAAGAGCCCTCTCCATTGAGAGCTTCTGTATCAATAGGGAAGAAGCCAACACAAACTCAGATGAGGACAATAGCCTCAAATTGGCTACATCTGAAGCCTCACAAGGGAAGGTGAATTGGTCGCAAGAACAAAAAGCCTTCCTGAAAGAGCTCAAAAAGGATTTTAAAAATCAATTGCAAGAGGCAGAAGAAAAAATGGGGAGAGAAATGAAAGCAAAACAAAAAAACTATGAAAAAAGAATCAGCAGCTTGGAAAAGGAAGCTGAAGAAAACAAAGCCTTAAAAAATTCATTTGGCCAAATGGAAAAAAAGCTGCATAATCTCACTGAAGAAAACAATACCTTAAAAAATTCACTTGGCCAAATGGAAAAAAAGGTGCATAATCTCACTGAAGAAAACAATACCTTAAAAAATTCACTTAGCCAAATGGAAAAAAAGGTGCATAATCTCACTGAAGAAAACAATGCCTTAAAAATTAAAGTGGGACAGTTGGAAGATAAGGAATCCATGATTCACCAAGAATCAGTCAAGCAGAATAAAAAAAATGAAAAAATAGAAGAAAATGTGAAATACCTCATTGGAAAGACAACTGATCTGGAAAACAGATCCAGGAGAGACAATTTGAGAATCATTGGACTCCCTGAAAGCCATGACCAGAAAAAGAATCTAGACACCATATTCCAGGAAATTATTAAGGAGAACTACCCTGATATCATAGAATCAGAGGATAAAATCATCATTGAAAGAATCCATCGATCACCTCCTGAAAGAGACCCCAAAAGGAAAACTCCAAGGAATATTGTAGCCAAATTCCAGAATTATCAGGTGAAGGAGAAAATACTCCAAGCAGCCAGAAAGAAGCAATTTAAATATCATGGAGCCATATTCAGGATTGCTCAGGACCTGGCAGCTTCAACATTAAAGGACCGCAAGGCTTGGAATATGATATTCCGGAAAGCAAAGGAGCTTGGATTGCAGCCGAGAATCTATTACCCAGCAAAAATGTGCATTTTCTTTCAGGGGAAAAGATGGACATTTAATGACATTGGGGACTTTCAAGCTTTCCTGGTGAAAAGACCAGAACTGAATAGAAAATTTGATCTCAACATACAAGACTCAAGAGAAGTTTAAAAAGGTAAACAGAGGGGAAAAAAAAGTTACCCTATTAGGTTAAGCTGTTTATATCTCAACACAGGAAGATAATACTCATAACTCTTAAGAACTGTAAATGTATTTGGGCAGAGAGAAGGACTATATATAGAGGGTGTAAATATAAATTTTCTTTGATGTGATGATACAAAAGAATTAAGAGGATAAAAAAGGAGTCTATGGGGAGGAGAGGAAAGGGGAGGTGGAATGGGATGAATTATATCATATGAAGAGGTGAAAAAAACCTATTACAATAGAGGGAAAGAAAGGAGGGGGGAACATTGTTTCAACCCTATTCTCATTAGATTTGACTCAAAGAGGGAATAACATATACGTTCATTGGGATAAAGAAACTTAACTCATTCTTTAGGGAAACAAAAGGGGAAGGGAAAGGGGGGACTGATAGAAGGGAGGACAAAAGCAAGGGAGAAAAGCGTAAAGAAAAGAGAGGGAGGTGATAAAAAGGGAGGGCAGATCGGGGGAGGCAGGGATAAGAAGTAAAACATCGGTGAGGAGGAATAGGGTGAAAGAAGGGGGGAAAAGTACAAAGGGGGTAAATAGAATGGAGGGGAATAGACAGTCAGTAATAACTGTGAATGTGAATGGGATGAACTCTGCTATAAAACAGAAGCGAATTGCACAGTGGATTAAAAACCAGAACCCTACAATATGCTGTTTACAAGAAACACATTTGAAGCACAGAGATACACACAGAGTAAAGGTAAAAGGCTGGAGCAGAATATATTATGCCTCAGCTAAAGTAAAAAAGGCAGGGGTAACAATCCTTATCTCAGACAAAGTGCAGGCAAAAATAGATCTCATTAAAAGAGATAAGGAAGGAAATTACATCTTACTTAAAGGTACTATAGATAATGAAGTAATATCAATATTAAATATGTATGCACCAAGTGGTATAGCATCCAAGTTCTTAGAGGAGAAGTTAAATGAGTTACAAGAGCAATTAGACAGTAATCCTATACTAGTGGGGGATCTGAATCTCCCCCTCTCAGAATTAGATAAATCTAGCCAAAAAATAAATAAGAAAGAAGTGAAAGAGGTGAATAGATTACTAGAAAAGTTAGACATGATAGATGTCTGGAGAAAATTGAATGGGGATAGAAAGGAATATACCTTTTTCTCAGCAGTACATGGCACATTTTCAAAAATTGACCATGTATTAGGGCACAAAAACATCAGAGTCAAATGTAGAAAGGCAGAAATAGTAAATGCATCCTTCTCAGATCATGATGCAATAAAAATTACATGTAGGAAAGAGCCAGGGAAAAGTAGAATGAAAATCAATTGGAAACTAAATAATTTCATTCTAAAGAATGAATGGGCCAAACAAGAAATCATAGAAACAATCAATAACTTTATCCAAGAGAATGACAATAATGAGACAACATACCAAAATCTATGGGATGCAGCCAAAGCAGTGCTTAGGGGAAAATTTATAGCTCTAAATGCTTACATGAATAAGAAAGAGAAAGAGGAGATTAATGAATTGCGCATGCAACTTAAAAAGCTAGAAAAAGAACAAATTAGAAATCCCCAATTAGACACTAAATTAGAGATCCTGAAAATTAAAGTAGAAATTAATAAGATTGAAAGCAAAAAAACTCTAGAATTAATCAACAAAACTAAGAGCTGGTTTTATGAAAAAACCAATAAAATAGATAAAATATTGGTTAATTTGATTAAAAAAAAGAAAGAAGAAAACCAAATTACCAGTATCAAAAATGAAAAGGGTGATGTTACCACCAATGAAGTGGAAATTAAAGCAATAATTGGGAAATATTTTGCCCAACTGTATGCCAATAAATTTGACAATCTAAATGAAATGGATGAATATTTACAAACATACAAACTGCCCAGGTTAACTGAAGAGGAAATAAAATCCTTAAATAAACCCATATTAGAAAAAGAAATTGAACAAGCTATTAATGAACTCCCTAAGAAAAAATCCCCAGGGCCAGATGGGTTTACGGGTGAATTTTACCAAACATTTAAAGAACAATTAATTCCAATATTATACAAATTATTTGGAAAAATAGGTGAAGAAGGAGTTCTACCAAATTCGTTTTTGACACAAATATGGTGGTAATACCAAAACCAGGCAAAGCAAAAACAGAGAAAGAAAATTATAGACCAATTTACCTAATGAATATTGATGCTAAAATCTTAAATAAGATATTAGCAAGGAGATTACAGCAAGTGATCACCAGGATAATACACTATGACCAGGTGGGATTTATACCAGGAATGCAGGGCTGGTTCAACATTAGGAAAACTATTAACATAATCAACCACATCAATAAGAATACCAACCAAAATCATATGATTATCTCAATAGATGCAGAGAAAGCTTTTGACAAAGTACAGCACCCATTCCTAATAAAAACACTAGAGAGTATAGGAATAGGGGGAGCTTTCCTTAGAATAATAAACAGTATCTACCTAAAGCCATCAGCAAGTATTATATGCAATGGAGATAAATTAGAGGCCTTCCCAATAAGATCAGGGGTGAAACAGGGATGTCCATTATCACCCCTATTATTTAATATTGTCCTAGAAATGTTAGCTTTAGCAATCAGAGAAGAGAAAGGAATTAAGGGAATTGGAATAGGCAAGGAGGAAACAAAACTATCACTCTTTGCAGATGATATGATGGTATACTTAAGGAATCCTAGAGAATCAACTCAAAAATTACTTGAAACAATTAACAACTTTAGCAAAGTAGCAGGATATAAAATAAATCCACATAAATCATCAGCATTTCTATACATGACCAACAAAGGCCAGCAGCAAGAGATAGAAAGAGAAATTCCGTTTAAACTAACGGTAGATAATATAAAATACTTGGGAGTCTACTTGCCAAGACAAACCCAGGAACTCTATGAACACAACTACCAAACACTCTTCACACAAATCAAATCAGATCTAAATAATTGGAAAGATATCAATTGCTCATGGATAGGCAGAGCTAATATAGTAAAAATGACAATACTGCCTAAATTAATTTACTTATTCAGTGCCATACCAATCAGACTACCTAAAAATTATTTTATACAGCTAGAAAAAATAATAACAAAATTCATCTGGAAAAACAAAAAATCAAGAATATCCAGGGAAATAATGAAAAAAAAAATTCACAGGAAGGTGGGTTAGCGGTACCAAACCTGGAGCTTTACTATAAAGCGGCAGTCATCAAAACTATCTGGTACTGGCTAAAAAATAGAGTGGTAGATCAATGGAATAGGCTAGGCTCAGGAAATGCAGTAGTAAATGACACTAGTAATGTAGTGTTTGATAAACCCAAAGACTCCAGCTTCTGGAATAGGAACTCAGTATTTGACAAAAACTGCTGGGAAAACTGGAAGATAGTATGGCAGAAATTAGGCATAGACCAACATCTTACACCTTATACTAAAATAAGGTCAAAATGGATACATGATTTAGACATAAGAGGTGATACCATAGGTAAATTAGGAGAGAAAGGAATAGTGTACCTATCAGATCTTTGGAAAGGAAAAAAGTTTATGACCAAACAAGTGATAGAGTATATCATAAAATGCAAAATGGATGATTTTGATTATATTAAATTAAAAAATTTTTGTACAAACAGAAGCAATGCATCCAAAATTGGAAGGGAGGCAGAAAGCTGGGAAACAATTTTTGAGGCCAGTGCTTCTGATAAAGGCCTCATCTCTAAAATATATAGGGAATTAAATCAAATTTATAAGAATCCAAATCATTCCCCAATTGAGAAATGGTCAAAGGATATGAACAGGCAGTTTTCTGATGAAGAAACCAAAGCTATCTATTCCCATATGAAAAAATGCTCTAAATCTCTAATGATTAGAGAGATGCAAATTAAAACAACTCTGAGGTACCACCTGACACCTATCAGATAGGCTAAAATGACAAAAAAGGAAGATAATAAATGTTGGAGAGGCTGTGGGAAAATTGGAACACTAATGCATTGTTGGTGGAGCTGTGAGCTGATCCAACCATTCTGGAGAGCAATTTGGAATTATGCCCAAAGGGCGATAAAGCTGTGCATACCCTTTGACCCAGCAATCCCACTTTTAGGTCTTTTGCCCAAAGAAATCATGGAAGGGGGAAAGGGACCCACATATTCAAAAATATTTATAGCTGCTCTTTACGTGGTAACAAGGAATTGGAAATTGAGGGGGTGCCCATCAATTGGGGAATAGCTGGACAAGTTGTGGTATATGAATACAATGGAATACTATTGTGCTGTAAGAAATGATGAGCAGTAAGAGTTCAGAGAAACCTGGAGGGTCTTGCATGAGCTGATGATGAGTGAGATGAGCAGAACCAGAAGAACATTGTACACAGTATCATCAATACTGAGTGTTGATCTACTGTGATGGACTATATTCTTCTCAACAGTGCAATGGCACAGAAGAGTTCCTGGGAACTTGTGATAGAAGAGGATCTCCAAATCCAAGAAAAAAAAAAGAACTGTGGAGTATAGATGCTGAATGAACCACAGTATTTATTTTGTTTTTGATGCTGTTGTTTTTTTCTATTTTGAGGTTTTTCATCATTACTCTGATTTTTTCTCTTATAACATGACTAACGCAGAAATAGGATTAATGTTATTATGTGTATATAGATATAACCTATATCAGATTACCTGCTGTCTAGGGGAAGGGGGAGGGAGGGGAGGGAGGGAGAGAAATCTGAAATTGTAAAGCTTGTATAAACAAAAGTTGACAACTATCTTTACATGTAACGGAAAAACATAAAATACTTTATTAATTTAAAAAAATCAGTTGAGAGAGTTAGAAGGAAAAATGGGGATAGAAATGAAAGCAACACAAGAAAATTATGAAAAAAGAATCAGTAACCTGGAAAAGGAAGCATAAAGAATCAGCAGATTGGAAAAGAAAGAACAGAGATTGACTGAAGAAAACAATTCCTTAAAAAATTAATTTGGCCAAATGGAAAAGGAGGTGGATAATCTCACTGAAGAAAACACTGCCTTAAAAATTAAAAGTGGACAGTTGGAAGCTAATGACTCCATGAGAGACCAGGAATCAGTCAAACAGAATCAAAGGTAGAAAAAATAGAAGAAAATGTGAAATACCTCATCATAAAGACAACTGACCTGGAAAAAACGTGGAGCAGAGATGAATTGAGAATTACTGGACTGACTGCAAGCCATGATCAGCAAAATAGTCTAAACACCATACTCCAGGAAATTATCAAGGAGAACTGCCCTGATATTGAATCAGAGGATAAAATCATCATTGAAAGAATTCACTGATCACCTCATGATAGAGACCCCAAAAGGTAAACTCCAAGGAATATTGTAGCAAAATTCCAGAATTATCAGGTGAAGGAAAAAATACTCCAAGCAGCCAGAAAGAAGCAATTCAAATATCATGGAGCTACAGTCAGGATAACTCTGGACCTGGCAGCTTCAACATTAAAGGATCACAAGGCTTGGAATACAATATTCCAGGAGGCAAAGGAGCTTGGATTGCAGCCAAAAATCTATTACCCATCAAAACAGGGCTTTCTGTTTCAGGGGAAAAGATGGACATTCAATGAAATAGGGGACTTTTAAGGATTCCTGAGAAAAATATCAGAACTGAATAGAAAATTTAAGCTTAATATACCAAGAGAAATTTAAAAAGGTAAAAAGGGGAGAAAGTTATTTAATATGGTGAAACTGTTTACATCCCTACATGGGAAAATAATACTTAACAACTCTTGAGAACTGTATATCTATTTGGGTAGACAGAAGGAGTTTACATAGAGGGTATAAATATAAATTGTCTTTGATGTGATGATATATAGAAAATAAAGGGGTTTAAAAGGGAATTTATGGGGACAAGATGAAAGGGGAGGTAGAATAGGGTGAATTACATCATATGAAGAGGTGCCAAAAACCTACCACAATAGAGGGATGGAAGGGAGAGGTGAACATTGTTTCAACCTTACTCTCATTAGATTCAATTCAAAGAGTTAATAACATACATGTTAATTTGGATAAAGAAATTTAGCTTATTCTTTAGGGATGTAAAAGGGTAAGGGGAAAATGGGGGATTGATAGAATGGAGAGCAGAAGCAGGGGAGAAAGGGGTAAAGAAAAGGGAGGGGGCTGATAAAAGGGAGGACAGATTGGGGGAGGCAGTTGTAAGAAGCAAAACATTGGTGAGGAGGAATAGAGTGAAAAGAAGGGGAAAAAAGTACAAAGGGGTAAATATGATGGAGGGAAATGTACAGTTAGTAATAATAACTATGAATGTGAATGGGATGAACTGTGCCAAAAAAAACATAAGCAAATAGCAGAGTGGGTTAAAAAACAGAATCCTACAATATGTTTTTTTTAAAAAAACACATCTGAAGCAGAGAGATACACACAGAATAAAGGTAAAATGTTGGAGAATATATTATGCTATAACTGAAGTAAAAAAAAGCAGGGATAGCAATCCTTATCTCAGACAAATCAAAGGCAACAATAGATCAAATTAAAAGAGATAAGGAAGGAAACTACATCTTGCTAAAATATACCATAGATAATGAAGTAAGATCAGTACTAAGCATGCATGCACCAAGTAGTATAGCATCCATATTCAGAGAGGAGAAGTTAAATGAGCTACAAGAGGAAATAGATAGCACAACTATACTACTGGGGGATCTGAATCTTCCCTTCTCAGAATTAGATAAATCTAGCCACAAAATAAAAAGAAAGAAGTTTAAGAGGTGACTAGAATGTTAGAAAAGTTAGATATGATAGATATTTGGAGAAAACTGAATGGGAATAGAAAGGAATATACTTTTTTTCTCAGTGTTACATGGCACATATTCAAAAATTGACCATGTATTAGGGCACAAAAACCTCATGGTCAAATGTAGAAAGGCAGAAATAGTAAATTCAGCCTTCTCAGATCATGATATGCAATACAAATTACATGTAATAAAGAGTCATGGAAAGGGAGACTGAAAATTAATTAGATACTAAATAATCTCATTCTCAGGAATGAGTGGGTCAAGCAACAAATCATAGAAACAATCAATAACTTCATCCATGAGAATTACAATAATTAGACAACATACCCAAACTTATGGGATATAGTCAAAGCAGTGTTTAGGGGAAATTTCATATCTCTAAATGCTTACATGAAAAAAAAGAGAGAGAGAGAAAGAGAAGATTAATGAATTGGGCATGCAATTTAAAAAGCTAGAAAAAGAACAAATTAAAAACCCCCAATTAAATACTAAATTAGAAATCCAGAGAATGAAAGGAGAAATTAATAAAATTGAAAGCAAGAAAATTATGGAATTAATCAATAAAAGTAAGAGCTTGTTTTAGGAGAAAACCAATAAAATAGATAAACCATTGGTTAATTTCATTAACAAAAGAAAGAAGAAAACCAAATTACCAGTATCAATAATGAAAGGGGTGATTTCACCAATAACGAACTGGTAATTAAAGCAATAATTAGGAACTATTTTGCCCAACTGTATACAAATAATTTGATAATCTAAATGAAATGGATGAATATTTACAAAAATACAAATTGCCCAGGTTAACTGAAGAGGAAATAAAATCTTTAAATAGGCCCATATTAGAAAAATAATTTGAAGAAGCCATTAATGAACTTCCTAAGGAAAAATCTCCAGGGCCAGATGGGTTTACAAGTGAATTCTATGAAACATTTAAAGAACAATTAATTCCAATACTAATACTATACAAATTATTTAGGAAAAAATGTGAAGAAGGAATTTGCCCAAATTCCTTTTATGACACAAATATGGTGGTGATACCAAAACCAGGCAGAGCTCAAACAGATAGAGAAAATTATAGACCAATTTCCCTAATGAATATTGATGCAAAAATCTTAAATAAGATATTAGCAAGGAGATTACAGCAAGTGATCACCAGGATAATACACTATGATCAGCTGGGATTTATACCAGGAATGCAGGGCTGGTTCAACATTAGGAAAACTATTAACATAATCAACCACATCAATAAGAAAACTAACCAAAATCATATTATTATCTCAATAGATGCGGAGAAAGCTTTTGACAAAATACAGCACTCATTCCTAATAAAAACACTAAAAAGCATAGGAATAAGTGGAGTTTTCCTTAAAATAATAATCTGTATCTACCTAAAACCATCAGAAAACATTATATGTAATAGATATAAGTTAGAGGAATTCCCAGTAAGATCAGGGGTAAAACAGGGATGTCCATTATTGCCTCTATTATTTAATTTTGTACTAGAAATCTTAACTTTAGCAATAAGAGAAGAAAAAGGAATTAAAGGTATTAGAATAGGCAAGGAGGAAAGAAAACTATCACTCATTGCAGATTATATGATGGTATACTTAGAAAATCCTAAAGAATAAACTAAAAAATTGCTTGAAACAATGAACAACTTTAGCAAAGTTGCAGGATATAAAATAAATCTACATAAATCATCAGCATTTCTATACATGACCAACAAAGTCCACTAGGAAGAGATGGAAAGAGAAATTCCATTTAAAGTAAGTATAGACAATATAAAATATTTGGGAGTCTACTTGCCAAGACAAACCCAGGAACTCTATGAACATAATTATAAAATACATTACACACAAATCAAATCAGATCTAAATAATTGGAAGAAGATCAATTGCTCATGGATAGGCTGAGCTAATATAATAAAAATGACAAGTTTACCTAAATTAATTTACTTATTCAGTGCCATACCAATCAGACTACCTAAAAATTATTTTAGAGAGCTAGAAAAAATAATAACAAAATTCATCTGGAAAAACAAAAAGTCAAGAATATCAAGGGATATAATGAAAAAAAAATGCACAGGAAAGTGGGCTAGCTGTACCAAATCTGAAGCTTTACTATAAAGTGGCAGTCATCAAAACTATTTGGTTCTGGATTAATGAAATAGGTTAGGCACTGGAAACACAGTAGTAAATGACTTTAGTAATCTACACTTTGATAATACCAAAGACTCCAGCTTCTGGGATAGGAACTCAGTTCTTGACAAAAACTGCTTGGAAAACTGGAAGACAGAAACTAGCTATAGACCAACATCTTACACCTTATACTAAAATAAGGTCAAAATAGGTGCATGATTTACACAAAAAAGGTGATACCATTGATAAATTAGGAGAGGAACGAATAGTTTACATTTCAGATTTATGGAAAGGAGAACAGTTTATGACCAAACAAGAGTTAGAGGATATTATGAAATGCAAAATGAATGATTTTGATTACATTAAATTAAAAAGGTTTTATACAAACAGAAGCAATGCAGCCAAAATTAGAATGGAGGCAGAAAGCAGGGAAACAATTGTTACAGCCATTGTTTCTGACAAAGGCCTCATTTCTAAAATATATAAGGAACTAAATCAAATTTATAAGAATCCAAGTAATTTCCCAACTGAGAAATGGTCATAGGATATGAACACGCAGTTTTCTGATGAAGATATAAAAGCTTTCTATTATCACATGAAAAAATGCTCTAAATCACTATTGATTAGGGTAATGCAAATTTAAACAACTCTGAGGTACCACCTCACCCCTATCAGATTGGCTAATATGACAAAAAAGGAAAATAATAAATTTTGGAGAAGTTATGGAAAAATTGGAACACTAATGCATTGTTGGTGGAGCTGTGAACTGATCCAACCATTCTGGAGAGCAGTTTGGAACTTTGCCCAAAGGGCTATAAAGCTGTGCATACCTTTTGACCCAGCAATACCATTACTAGGTCTTTTCCCAAAAAAGATCATAAAAAAGGGAAAAGGACCTACATGTACAAAAATATTTATAGCTGCACTTTTGTGGTGGCCAGAAATTGGAAATTGAGGGGGTGCCCATCAATTGGGGAATGGCTGAACAAGTTGTGGTATATGAATGTAATGGAATACTATTGTGCTGTAAGAAACAATGAGCAGGCAGATTTCAGAGAAACCTGGAATGACTTACATGAACTGATGTTAAGTGAGATGAGCAGAACCAGGAGAACATTATACACAGTATCAACAACATTGTGTGTTGATCAACAGTGATGGATTTGACTCTTCTCAGCAATACAATGGTCCAAGATAGTTCCAAAGGACTTATGATGGAAAATGGTATCCAAATCTGGAAAGAAAAAAAAAGGAATCTAGATACAGTTTGAACCCTATTATCTCTTTTTTTGGTTTTTCTTTTTTGCTCTGATTCTTCTTGCACAGCATGACTAATGCAGAAATATGTTTAATGTGATTGTGTGTGTGTGTGTGTGTGTGTGTGTGTGTGTGTGTGTGTATAAACCTGTATTGGATTGCTAGCTGTCTTGGGAAGGGGGAGGGATGGGAGAGAGGGAGAAAAAATAGACACTAGAAATCTTATAAAAACAAATGTTGCAAACAATCTCTACATGTAACAAGAAAATAATAAAATACTTTCATAGGAAAAAAGAGAGAGAATGACAGAAGTAGAGCAAATACTGAGTTCTTTCCAATAAGGGTGTCTAAGAAAGCAAGAAAAGATGTAACATATGGTAATGATAGGATAAGGGCTATTCCTAATATGGGGGTGATCTGGGCATGTTCAGAAACAGTATGAAAAACAAAACAAGGAATCATTTTACAAGACAAACAATTAAAAAATGAAAATTGAAGCAATCTATTGATGTCATAGGAGTAATACATTTAGAGAGAAATATTTTCCCCAAAAGACATGGAAACTGGGGCAGCTAGGTGGTGCAGTGGATAGAGCACCGGCCCTGGAGTCAGGAGTACCTGAGTTCAAATCCGGCCTCAGACACTTAACACTTACTAGCTGTGTGACCCTAGGCAAGTCACTTAATCCCAATTGCCTCACTAAAAAAAAAAAAAAAAGACATGGAAACTGTCTTTTAGAGATGAATAAAAATGTATATATTATAGGGCTCTGGAAAAAATTAATGGGAATAGGAAGTATGTCTTTTTATAAAATGCTTATATCTTTTTCATATTTTTTTGCTTATATATTTTTCTTTTTTTTTTTCAGTGCAACAAACATTTATTTTATTTTTTCCAGTTACATGTAATGGTAGTTTTCAACATTCATTTTCTCTCAGATTTAGAGTTCCAAATTTTTCTTCCTCCCTCTCTTTCCTGCCCCCTCCACAAGACATCAACCAATCTGATAAAGGTTATATATGTACAATCCACAAGTGTTCTTATTATCAGGTCCTTCTGTGGGGGTGGATAGTATGCTTCATCATTAGTCCCTTGGAATTGTCTTGGATCATTGGATTGCTGAAAGTAGTTAAGTCATTCACAATTTCTCATCAAACAAAACTGCTGCCACTATGCCCAATGCCCTCCCAGTTCTGCTCACTTCAGTATACATCCGTTCACAAGAGTCGTTCCAGGTTTTTCTGGGATCATCCAGTTTGTCATTCCCTGTAGCACAATACCATTTCACTACAGTCATATACCACAGCTTCTTCAGTCATTCCTTAATTGATGGACATTCCCTTGATGCCTAATGATTAACCACTAAAAGAGTTGCTATTAATATTGTTTGTACAATTTTTCCACCTATTTCAAGATGACTATTTTTAACTCTATCATATTCCCTTCCCCATGACATTTACTCTATTATCTATCTTCTTTCACCCTAACCCTCTTCTGAAGGGATTTGCTTCTGTCTGTCCTAACCCTAACCCTAACCCTCCCTTCTTTTGCCCCTTTCTTTTTATCCCCATTCCACTCCTATTTTGTTGCAGGGTTAGATAGATTACTCCACCCAATTTAGTGTCTATGTTATTCCCTGCTTGAGCCAATTCTGATGAGTGTTGGGCTCATTTACTGCCCAGATAAAATAGATTACTCCACCCAATTGGGTGTATGTGTTAATCCTTCCTTGAGGCAACTCTTTTGAGATTAAGTTATTTGAGCCTATTCTGATGAGTGTAAAATTCATTTACTGCCCTGCTCCTCCCCCATCTCTTCCCCCACTCCATAAGCCATTTCCTGTTTCTTTCACATGGGATTTCACGCCATGCTAACTCTGCCCTCCCGCCTCCCCCAGTGTATTCCTCTCATCTCTCAATTTTACCCTTAAGATGTCATCATGGGGCAGCTAGGTGACTCAGGGGACAAAGCATCCATCTTGAACACAGGGGGTGCCAGCCAAAACCCAGCCTCTGACACAAGACAGTCACCCACTGCATGAACCTAGGTATGTCCCTAAACTCCATTTTTTTCTGGTTTTCTAGGGTCTTGTATTTGAAAGACAAATTTACCATTCAGTTTAAGTCTTTTCATCATGAATGGATGAAAGTCCTCTTTTTCATGGAAGTCCCATTTTTTCCTGTCAAAGATTATACACAATTTTACTGGATACATGATTCTTGGTTGTAATCCCAATTCCTTTGCCCTCTGGAATATCATATTCCATGTCCTCTGGTCCTTTATTATAGAAGCTGCTAGATCTTGTGCTAACCTGGCTAGAGCTCCGCACTATTTGGATTCTTTCTTTTTGGTAGCTTGCAATATTTTCTCTTTGACCTGAGAGCTCTGGAATTTGGCTACAATATTCCTAGGAGTTTTCCTTTTGGGATCTCTTTCAGGAGGTGATTGGTGGATTCTTCAATTTCTATTTTACCTTCTGCTTCTAGAATATCAGGGCAATTTTCCCTGACAATTTCTCTGAAGATGATGTCTAAGCTCTGTGTTGTTTAAAATTTAAAGATGTTGTTGCCTTAAATTAGAAGCTTTAGAACCAGCCTTTGTGCATTAAGCATTTATTAAAGTATACCAGGTATTAGAAAAAAGAGAATGTTTGGAATTGAGAAAAGGCTTATCTAGCCTAGAGTTCCAGCCTGGTTTGGTTCTTCCTCAAGGCCTCTGCCAAGAGCCGGCTTCAGTCATGAACTCTCCTCAAACTAAGTGTGGAAGCTTTTTATAGGTCTGGAGCAGAGGTGGTACTTAAATAATGCTTCAAGCTAATTGGTAGGCATCATCTAAATCCACTGGTTCACCAGACTTGAAGGTAGTCTTGAGAAGAGTTCAAAATCCTTAGCTTCTGAGAACAATACCTCCTTAAGGGCCAGCCAATTTTGGTTACAATCTAATTAACTTGAAGTAGGCTAATCAGTTAAGTCAATCACTCTCACTTAATTAAATAAGTTTAGATTCATCTCCAGGTGAGCCTTTGAGTATCTGCCAAATCACATTATTTTTTCACAGCTCTTTCCTTGATCATGGTTTTCAGGTAGACCAATAATTTTCAAATTATCTCTTCTGGAACTATTTTCCAGGTCAGCAGTTTTTCCAAGGAGCTATTTGACATTGCCGTCTGTATTTATATTCGCTTGGATTTGCTTTGTCGTGGCTTGGTTTCTAATAGAGTCACCGGCTTCCATTTTTTCAATCTGAATTCTCAGGCAATTATTTTCATCAGAAAACTTTTCCATTGGGCTTTTAAAGCTGTTGACTTTTTTCTCATGTCTTCCTGCATCACCCTCATTTATCTTTCCATTTTTTTTCTCTACCTCTCTAACTTTATCTTCAAAATACTTTTTGAGCACCTCTACAGCCTGAGACCAATTCATATTCTTCTTGGAAGCTATAGATATAGGGGCCTTATATTGACATCTTCCTATGAGGGGGTACCTCAATCTTCCTTGTCACTAAAGAAATTTTCTATGGTCATCACCTTTCTCTGTCTGTTCATTTTGCCTTTCTTTTACTTGACTTTAGCTCTTTAAAGTGGGGCACTATTTCCAGGCTGCACTAGCCCAAGCTACAGGCATTCCAGGTGGTATGCTTTAAGGAGGAGCAGGTTCTTCCCTCTCCTGGCCTGTTCCCTGGTCTGTAATTTACCCCAGACAAACTTGTTAATCAACCAACTTTGTGTGCTATGGTTGTCATCTCCAACAAGCCTGTGCCCCTCCCCAACCTGGGCCACTACTACTCAAGCCTACCTCCTGCTTCCCAGCAGGGGTTAAAATCCCAAGTTCTTCCTCAGCACTGGCGGAGACCCCTATAATTTCCCTCCCTGCCAAGGATTCAGTCCTTTCACCAGACTGTGAGCTTAGTTCCAGACAACACTGGCTCTGGAGGTGACTCAGAGTCTCTGTGGGTCTCTATCTGTAGTGAGACCTTCTTGGGACTGGATCTGTGTCAGGGTGACTGTGGGGTTGGGCTCCACTCCTGTCTCAGCACAGTAGCTCCTTCCTTCTCACCTTCCAAACCATCCTTGGTTGGAAAATAATTTCAGCACATTTTTCTGTGGATTTTGCTGCCTGCTTATATCTTTTACACAAAAGTATTACTTAATTTGAAATTAAATAATCTAATCCTGAATTATAATTGGGTTAAACCACAAATCACAGAAAACATCAATAATTTCATTAAAAAATAATGACAATAAGATAACAGCAAAATCAGTAGAATACTAAAATAGTATTGAAGGGAAAATTTTTGTCTCTAAACACATCAATAAAGGGGGAAAAAGAAGAGTAGATGAATGAATTGGGCATACAACTAAAAAAATATAAAGAGAATAAATTTAAAATCACCAATTAAATGCCAAAATGCAAATCCTAAAAATCAAAGAGATTATAAAATTGAATGTAAGATATTGAACTAATAAATAAAACCAGAAGCATGGTTTTATGAAAAATGAAACAATAAAAGAACTGGTTAATTTGATTAAAAACAAATAAAAAAGAAAACCATGTTACCAAAATCAGAAATGAAAAGGGTGAATGAATAACCAATAAAGATGAAGTTTAAGCAATTTTTAGGAGTGATTTTACCTAACTATATACCAATAAAATTGGCAATCTAAATTAAGTGGATCAGTATTTTTAAAAATATAAATTACTAAGATTAACAGAAGAGGAAATGCAATACTTTAAAGAACTTTATCTTAAATAATTTAAAGAACTTTATCTTAAAAAAAGAAATTGAAGAAGGTATAAATAAATTCCCTAAGGGAAAAAAAAATCTATAGGACCAGATATATTTACAAGTAAATTTTACCAATTGTTTAAACAAGAATAAATTCCAACTATATATAAACTATTTTGGGAAAAATCAGGAATGATATGAGTTCTTCCAAATTACTTCTAGGACACAAATAAAGTTTTGATATCTAAATCTGAAAGAGCAAAGAGAGAAATAAAAATATAGACCAATTTCCCTAATAAATATTGATGCAAAAATATTAATAAAAATACTAGTAATGAAACTACAGGAATATGTCACAAAAAAATCATACACTGGGACCAAGTTGAATTTATATGAGGAATGCAGGACTGTTTCAATATTATCAAAATCATAATTGACAATATCTATAACAAAACAACAAAAACAATATAAATATATAAATAAATGTTGAGAAAGCTTTTGTCAAATAATATATGCATTCCTACTAAAACATTAGAATAAGCAAAGGGATAAATGAAGATTTAATTAAAATGATGAGCAGGAGCTATCTTTCTTTTTTTGTTTTTTGTTTTGTTTTGTTTTTTGTTTTGTTTTTTGCAGGGCAATGAAGGTTAAGTGACCTGCCTATGGTCACACAGCTAGTAAGAATCAAGTGTCTGAGGCTGGATTTGAACTCAGGTCCTCCTGAATCTAAGGCAGGTGCTTTATCCACTGCACCACCTAGCTGCCCCATGGGCAGGAACTATCTAATACAAAGAGCAAGAATTATATGTAATGAGGAGAAACTAGAAGTCTTCCCAGTAAGATTATAGATGAAAGTTGTCCATTATCACCATTATTATTCAAAAGTTTTTAAAGAATACTAGATATAGTGAAAAGAAAAAAAGGGGGGGGGGAAGGAAAGGCAGTAAGCTCCAGAACACATGATATGATTTCTCCAAATCCATCCAAATAAGGTCATAGGAAAATGCCTGGAGCAGCAAAACTCACAGAAGAATGTGCTGAAATCATCTTCTACCCAAGAATGGCTTGGAAGGTCAGAAGGAGGGAGCTGCTGTGCTGATACAGGAGTCAGGCCCAACCCCACAGTCAACCTGACACAGATCTAGTCTCAGGAAGTCCTTACCAGAGAAGGAGACCCCCAGAGCCTCTGAATCAGCTGAAGCACCAATGTCATCTGGAACTAAGCTCACAGTCTGCTGAGTGGGATGAGCCCTGGGCAGGGGAAAGACTACAGGGGTCTATGCTGGTGCTAAGGCAGAACTTGGATTTTACACCCCTACTGAGAACCAGGTAGTAGGCTCAAATAGAAGTGGCCCAGGTGGGGGAGGGGCACAGGCTCATTGGAGCTAACAACCACAACACACAAAGCTGGTTGATTGGCAAGTTGGTCTGGGGTCATCTAGGACCAAGAAACAGGCTGGGTGAGAGAAGAACCTGATTCTCCTTAAATCATACCACCTGGGACTTCTTAAGCTTGGGATACTGCAGCCTAGAAACAGTGCTCCATTTTAAGGAGCTAAAAGTCTAGTAAAAGAAAGGCAAGATGGGCAGACAGAGAAAGGTGAGGACCATAGAAAGTTACTTCAGTGACAAGGAAGAACAAGGGGCACCCTCAGAGAAAGATGTCAACATTAGGGCTCCTATATCTAAAGCTTCCAAGAAGAATATGAATTGGTCTCAGGCCATAGAGGTGCTCAAAAAGGACTTTGAAGATAAAATTAGAGAAGTAGAGGAAAAAATGGAAAGAGAAATGAGGGTGATGCAGGAAAGACATAAGAAAAAAAGTCAATAGCTTAAAAATTCAAATGGAAAAGGAGGTACAAAAGCTCTCTGATGAAAATAATTTCCTAAGAATTAGGATTGAACAAATGGAAGCCAGTGACTTTATGAGAAACCAAGACACAATAAAGCAAATCCAAATGAATAAAAAATAGAGGGCAATGTGAAATATCTTCTAGGAAAAACTGCAGACCTGGAAAATAGGTCCAGGAGAGATCATTTGAAAATTATTGGTCTACCTGAAAACCATGATCAAGGAAAGAGCTTAGACACCATCTTCCAAGATGTTCTCATGGAAAATTGCCCTGAAATTCTAGAAGAAGAAGCTAAAATAGAAATTGAAAGAATCCACCGATCACCTCCAGAAAGAGATCCCAAAAAGAAAACTCCTAGGAATATTGTAGCCAAATTCCAGAGCTCTCAGGTCAAGGAGAAAATATTTCAAGCTGCCAAAAAGAAAGAATTCAAGTACTGTGGAGCCCCAGTCAGGATAGCACAGGATCTAGCAGCTTCTACATTAAAGGACCAGAGGGCATGGAATATGATATGAGGGAAGGGCAAAAGAAGGAAGGGCAGAGTGGGGGAGGGGACAGACAGAAACAAATTCATTTTGAAAAGTGATAGGATGAAAGAAGATGGATAATAGAATAAATATCATGGGGAAGGGAATAGGATGGAAGGGAAACAGTTAACTATAGTAATCATGAAAAAGAGAAGAGGGGGAAAAATTGTACAAAAAATATTTAGAGCAATTCTTGGTGGAAGCTAAGAATTGAGAATCAAGGGAATGTCCATCAATTGAGGAATGATGGAAAAATCTCTGTCATATGATTGTAGTAGAATGGACTTGTGTTACAGGAAATGACAAACAGGATGATCCCTGAAAAACCTTGAAAGACTAATGAACATCGAAGTATAGTGAAGTGAGCAGAGTGGAGAGCACATTGTGCATAGTGACAGCAGTATTGTTCAATGAGTAATTGTGAATGACTTAACTACTCTCAGCAGTGAAATGATCCAAGACAAGCCCAAGGAACTTATGAGGAAGCTTACTATGCACCCCTGTAGAAAGAACTGATAAAAAGAACTCTTGTGGATTGTAAATGTATAACTTGTGGAGGGGGGAGGAAAGGGAGGGAGAAAAATTTGGAACTCTAAATCTTATGAAAACAAATGTTGAAAAGTACCCTTACATGTAAATGGAAAATAAAATACATGTTTGTTGAAAGAAAAAAAAAAAGGAAAAACTAAAGGAATAAGAATAGGCAATGAGGAGAAAAAATATTCCTTTTTGTAAATGATATGATTACTTGGAGAACTCTAGAGAATCAAGTTAAAAACTAATTGAAACATTTGACAAATTTAGCAAAGTAGCAGAATATAAAATAATCTCAATGGATTACTTGGCAATTGTCATATTACCAAAAAAGACCCGCAGGAAGAGAGAGAAAGAGAAATTTCATTTAAAATAACCTTGTTGTTCAGTCTTTTTATTCATATCTGACCCTTCATACCCCATTTGGGATTTTCTTGGCAAATATACTGTAGGACTTTGACATTTCTTTCTCCAGAGGATCCAGCAGATTCTTTTTGTTAGACAATCAAAAGTTAAGTGACTTGTCCAAGTCGCACATCTAGGAAGTTCCTGAGGCTGGCTTTGAACTGAGGTCTTTCTTACTCCAGGTTTAGTATTCAATCCACTGCTTCAAAATAACTGCATACAGTATAAAATATTTTGGAGTCTATCGGCCAAGACATAGAGGAGAGTAATTAATAGAAGTATAAAAAACCCAACATTTTCATACAAGTAAAGACGCGTATAAATAATTGGAGAAATATTAATTGCTCATAAGTACATAAAGTCTACATAATAAAAAATCATATTGCTACCTAAATAAATTTACTTATTCAATGCCATACCAATCACAATACCAAATAGTTATTTTTTAGAACTAAAAGAACATAATAACAATTAGTGTAGTAGAACAAAATATTGAAGAATATTTAGACAATCAGTAGGAGAAAAAGAAAGGAAGGTAGACAGCCTAAATTAAAACAACTCTTAGGTATCACCTCACACCTATCAGATTAGTTAACATGAAAAAGGAAATAAAAATTCTGTAGGAAATATGGGAAAATAGGTACACTAAATCATTGTTTGTAGAATTGTGAACTTTAACTGTTGCAGAAAATAGTTTGGAACTATCCTATAAAACTGTACATATTCTTTGACCCAGCAATACTTTTCTTTTGAAGGGCAATGAGGGTTAAGTGACTTGCCCAAGATCACACAGCTAGTAAGTGTTAAGTCTCTGAGGCTAGACTACTTCTTCTAGATCTGTATCCCACAGAAATAAAAAGGAAAAGCAAAAAGATCTACATGCACAAAAATATTTATAACTGTTTCTTTTGTGATGGCAAAGAATTGGAAACTAACAGGATGTGCATTGATTGAGATATAACTGAGCAAGTTATGATGAATGAAAAAGATAGAATACTATTGTATTGTAAGAAAAGATGAAAAGGATGTTTTCAGAAAAACTCGGAAAGTAATATGAAACTGATGCAAAGGGAATTGAGCAGAACCAGGAGAACACTGTACATAATAATATAATTTGTAACAATAATCAACTGTAAAAGACAGCTATTCTGATCAAAGCATTGATCAATGACAATTACAAAGGACTAATGATGAAAACATGCTATCAACCTCCAGAGAGAGAACTTATGAATTCTGAATGAAAACTGAATATGTGTGTGTGTATCTGTGTGTATGTGTCTACATATATCTCTATATAAATTCTATTTGTCTTGCTTTATTTTTTATCCACATTGCTAATATGGAAATAAATTTTCATGATTTTACATGTATAATGGGTACTGTATTGCTTGCCTCATCAATGGATAAAAAGTAGTAAGTGATTAAGATGGAATTTGCTTGTAGGCAGATGGGAAAGCAATATCACTATAATTGAACTGTTCTTCATGTAAATTCACACATCACCCTTCCCACTTTGGTTCACTAGATTTTCTTACTTTTATTCTCAATATTACTCTATCATGAAATTAATTTACTGAGCTATTTTATAATTGATGTACATTTGCTTTATAGATAGATCTTTGTTTGCAGAAACAAAAAAAGTGTTATCTATGGGATATTCTGTCTTCATTGTCCTTAGGGTATAAAACTGACTGTGGGATCACTGGATCAAAGGCCAGGGACATTTTAACCACTTTTTTTTTTTTTTTTGTGAGGCAATTGGGGTAACTTGCCCAGGGTCACACAGGTAGTAAGTATCAAGTGTCTGAGGCCGGATTTGAACTCAGGTCCTCCTGACTCCAGGGCTGGTGCTCTATCCACTGTGCCACCTAGCCGCCCCCACTTTTAAGCATAATTCCAAATTACTTACTTCAGACAGGATTATGAGCTGTTCACTTCTCAAGTCTACCTTTTTCTCCTGAAGTTCTTCCTTTTGATTTGCAGGAGTAATGCAAGTCTTCAGTTTATTCATAAAAGTTATAATCTTTAGTAATCCTTTTTTAGTCTCCTTATGATAATGTTAACTCTGGTCACATGTGGGGACCAATTTTTAATTGGGGAGTGTTAGTTAAGCGGCTCACCGCAATATTGGGGCAAGGAAGGAGACCGACAACCTCCCTCAAAACAGAACAGGATTTATTTTAACAAGAACGAACTTAAAAAAAAATACAACCCACAAAAGGATCAGCAGGATCAAGAGAAAGGAAATAAAATGGGGAAAGGAAAATTATACAACCTGAAAAAACCACCATTGCCCAGGAATCAGCTGAGAATACACCGCAGCCTCTTCTAGCGCCTTCCAGCTTCGATCTAGAATGTGGGGGGTGGGGGGAAAAGGTCCCTTCTCCCAGCACCTCCACACAGTCCCCAGCCAATTAACTGGCTGCTCTGTCAGTCACATGACTGCCCTCACTAGGCTTCCAATAATTATTATTTTACCAGGCCCATGTAGGCATTGGCGAGTGGTGATGACATGAGCTGCCAGCACCATGGCAATAGCTACAACCAGTGGGTGGAGCACCTTGCAGTTTGCGGAGCCCCAGGCCAGTGCATGCCGAGGTTTTTCTTTCCAATTCTAACCAAAAGATGGGGTCATAAAAACCTCAAATAACCATTAATTCTTTATACACATAAACCTTATCTGAAACATCTTGTGAGTTTTTTTCTGTTATAATTGATAGAAAACTGGACTTAATGTCTAAAAGTCCTCAGTCTGAATCCTGCCTCAACTTAATCTCTCTTATTTTCAGTATTCATATTCATAAAATGGAGAAAATAATTACATCTACCTCACTGGGTTGTTGATATTTTATATATATGTATGTATACATGTATGTGTATATATATATATATATGTATGTATACATGAATATATGTATTATATTATATATATATATATACTCATGCACATATATATGTGTGTGTACACATATATGTCTCTGTGTGTGTGGATATATAGATATACTTTTAGCCATTGCTATTAGCTGTAGTTTGGATATATGCCCTAAACCTCTCTATTGCTGTTACCATGTAAACAAATAATTGTTTCATTGCCAATTAATAGAGAGGTATGAACTATTTCTCTTTGTCTCTTTGTTTTCTGATCTTTACTGGATGATTTTTTACCAGACAGCACCGAAAGTTCTACATGTTCATTCATTGAAGGACAAGTAACTACTTCCACCTCAGAGTATACAACTCCCCCCTCTTCAAGAAAAGGTCTAAATATATTTCTTAGTTACAATTGATCAGGAGTTCTTCTTTCCTTTCACCTTTGAATGGCATTTTATTCTCTCACCTATTAACAAAGGTTGTTTCTTTTCTGACTTTTCAGATTATTTTTCTCATATGTTTTCACAGTGAAAACCCTCTTCCTTTATTGATTGATTTTCAGGAGGACTTCATCCTTCCTATTAACCTGGAGAGTAGAGAGGCCCCTGTAAAAGACATATGAGATTGCTCTTTTAGCATAGGTAGCAAATTCTTGGCTATGGCTTAAAGTTATCATACACTTTATGCAAGATATGGCATATTCTTCTTGTTCTCTATAATTACAGCAAAAATAGATTCTCAATCTTTTTTCTCTTTTTTCTTGTCATTCTGAAAAAAAACCACTATTGAAGCAAATTATCTGTGGGGGCCAGGGGAAATCTTTGACTTTGGGGTTAATCTCCTCACCTCAGTAGCACTTTCTCTCTTTAAAAGTCATGCTTAACTTCCTTTCCCTTCTTATATTTACCTTTCCAATGATTTCTAACTTGTCTTATACTTTGTATCAGAACCAGAACTGCAGTAGGTAAAGTTTTGTTCCAGGTGCTGAAATCCAGGAAGGTAACCTTCCTTTTTTCTACTTGTGCTATTCAACTCTATCACCCACTCCTTTGGCTGCTATTCTCCATGGTTCCATGGTCTTCATGCCTTTTTCCCAATCTTCCCACTGAAGTAGATGGCCCTCATAATTCAATAGACCTTCAAACCTTCAGAATGTCCCGGTGACCTCTAGAATAAAGTGGGGCCACTTGGAATCAATAGGGGAATTAATATCAGACACAGGGTGGCAACAATGGCCCATCCCATAGTAAATACAGCTTTAGCCCCTTCCAGGTCTTATTCTCTTCTGATTTCCTTTTTCTCTAGGGGCTCTGATACTTTGATCCACTGTTAAATTTGTCTTCATCTTCGACATATTCTTCTCACATTTGATCTGCCTTCTGATGCTCACTGAAACCTAGCTTTCTCCTGAAGATACTACATTTCTTGACATCCTCTCCAAACTCACTGTTCCTTTCAATACATACTGTCAAAAGGAATTGAGGTACACATTGCTGCCCAATATCACTTTTACACACTACTACCAATTGCCAACAACTACATCTCCTTTAAGGTTCACTCAAGTTTGTTGAAATCTTTATTGCTACCATCAACAGATCCACAGGTCACTGCACTTCCTCCAAAATAAGTTCAGAACCTGACTCAGCCTTCCCTATTACAATCATTGCCTTTTTAAAGTACCTTGGCCTCCACGTTCCTCAGATTCCATAGCTCCCCTGAGCTCTGATTTTAGTGTCTTTCTAACCCTCTCCCCACAAAAGCATCTCTCCTATTTATGATCCCAGGTCCTTTTCCATTATGCCAGAATTCTTAGCTCAGCTATGTTTTATCTTGGTGTTTTTTGGTTGTTTCAGTCATGTCTACTTCTTCATGACCCTATTTTAGGGTTTTTTTTTTTTTTTTAGTTAGAATAAGGTGGTAGTTTATTTAGGAGCAAGGGAAGGGAAGGGTGGGGGAAGGGAAACCATGAAAGAAGTCCTTGGATTTTTTCATGGGGAGATTGGCATAAAGCACATGGCTCAGAGGTACCAAATCTCCTAGGGTTTTCTTAAAAAAAAGATACTGAAGGAGGCAGCTAGGTAGCATAGTGGAAAAAGCACTGGCCCTGGATTCAGGAGGACCTGAGTTCAAATCCAGCCTCAGACACTTGACACTTACTATCTGTGTGACCCTAGGCACGTCACTTAACCCTCATTGCCCCCACACACACAAAAGATGCTGAAGTTGTTTACCATTTCCTTCTCCAGCTGATTTTACACATGAGGGAACTGAGGCAAATAAGGTTAAGTGACCTGCTCAGAGTCACCCATGTAATAAGTATCTGCATGCAGATTTGAACTTTAACTGCTTTATCTTAACAACTCCCTTTTCTTTTTTCTGAAGTCCTACTGCTGTATTTATCTTAGGAGGTAGACTCTCAAGTATTTTATATTGGCCATAGGTATTTTAAATGGAATTTATTTTTCTATCTCTTGTTGCTAGACTTTATTGATAATATATAGAAATGCTGATGACTAATGTAGGTTTATTTTGTCTCTTACAACTTTGCTAAAATTATTAATAATTTCAAGTAGTTTTTTGGTTGATTCTCTAGTATTTTCTAAGTATAGCATCATATCATTGGCAAAGAGTGATCATTTTGTTTCCTCATAACCTGTTTTAATTCCTTTGATTTCCTTTTCTTCTCTTATTACTATACCTAACATTTCTAGTACAATATTAAATAATGAAGGTGATAGTGAACATTCTTGTTTCACCCCTGACTGTATTGGAAAGGCTTTTAGGTTATCCCCATTACAGATAATGCTTGATGATTATAATAAATAGTACTTATTGTTTTAAGATCATTTTATTTCTATGTTCTCTAGTGTTTTTAATAAAACTAATTAACTTCTTTGCCTTGTGATATATGATATTCCAAACCCTGCGATTCTTCAATGTGTAAGCCACCCAATCCCGTATAATTCTGACTATAGCTCCATGGTATCTGAATTGTTTCTTTTTGGTTGCTTATAGTACATTTTCTTTGATCTGTGAGTTTTGAAATTTGATTATGATGGTTCGGGAGTTTTCATTTTGGCATCTCTTTCAGGTGGTGATGGATGTATTCTTTCAATATGTATTTTGCCCTCTGGTTCTAATATTTCAGAGGGATTTTCCTTGATAATTTCTTGAAAAATATTGTCCAGGATTTTTTTTTTTTGGTCTTAATTTTCAGGAAGTCCAACAATTCTTACATTATCTCTTCTGGATCTATTCTACATGTGACTTGCTTTTTCAATGAGAAATTTTAAATTTTCTTCCTTTTTTTGCTTTTCTGATTTTATTTTACTGCATCTTGGTGTCTTCTAGAGTTCCTAGTTTACACTTCATCAATTTTAATTTTTAAAGAATTATTTTCTTCATTTACTTTTTGTAATTCTTTTTTTTTCCATTTGTTGAAATCTGTTTTCAGACAGTTATTTTCCTTAGTAATTTTTTGTATTATATTATTATTTTGTATTTGTTTTTCATGGTTTTCCAATCTTTTCTCAACCTCTCTAATTTGATTTTCAAAGTCCTTTTTAAGCTCCTGAAGGAATTTATTTTGGACCTCAGGCCAATTTGTACTTCTCTTTGAAGGTTCACCTGTAGTCCATTTGTTACTGTTCTCCTCTGTGTTTGTGTCTTGCTATTTCCTATTATTGAAGTAGCTGTCAATAGTCAAACTTCTTTTCATTGTGGGTTTTTTTTTATTATTTTTTTTACTCATTTTTGTGTCAGCCACTTATTGAGTTGCTAAATTTGACAGTTGGCCCTGGAGGAATGATCACATTGATTGTCAGGCCTAGGGATGGTAACCTGCTGCTGTGTTGTTATGGTAACCAGGCACTCTAGCTACAGGCCCTTGAATGGTAATTTAGTTGGTATCTGCTGAATCCCTGGGGCTGGATTGCTCTAGAAATAGTCTCTGCTGGGAGGTCACAGCAGTGGGAATCTGTTGTTGACCTACTTAGGTGGGTCTTCACTACTGTTCAGCACACTCAAAGGTCTGCTGTATTTCCTTGCTGTGAGCTCAGAAGCTTTTGCTGTTGCTGCTCCTCCTGGACCTCTCATCCCTCCCACCCAGGTAAGACAGAACTTTCCTGCCAGGCCAGGAGATTGCTTTCCTGCTCTTCAGAGAGTCCAGAGGCAGTTTTGTGTTGGTTTAGATGGGAAATCTGGGAGAGCTGCAGTGGGTTGTATGATAAAATAATGGGAATTGGCAGACACCCAGGGGCCCCTCCTGAAAATTGATTAGGAATTGATTGAATTGGGTGAAACTGAGAAACTGACTGAGAACCTACTTAAGAATGATTTAATCAAGACCACACCTTGCTGGCCTTGAGTGGCGTGTTGTTCTCAGAGGCTGTGGACTACTACATCAACAGGAGACCATCCTCAACCAATCTGCTTAAAGGACCACCCCTTTTGGGGAGGGATACAGGAAGTAGAAGGTGAGGCTCACTTGCTGGATCTTCCTCTTTTCTTCCAGGACTTCAGTGAGGTGGCTATCCTGCATAGATCTAAGCTAGGGTTTTTCATTCTATAAGAGATCTGTTCTTACCCTCTCTCTCTTCCATAACTTCTAATACACTTAAATAAATCCATAAAAGCCTAAACTATTGCTGAATTTATCAGTAATCTTAGCCAGTTTTCCCCAAAAAAACTGGGGGGCGGGGCAGGTAAGGACCCACATTAGATTTCATACCTCACAGTTGCTTCCTCACTTGTCCATCTTGGCTCATAATCCCCATCTGTTGACAAGGCCTATTGCAACATCTCAAATACATCCCCTTCTTTACTCTAACATTGAACCATTGTGGTTCAGGCCCTTATTACTTCATACCTGGACTATTACAATTCACCTGCTGGTGAATCTGACCTCTTCACTACATTCCATTCTCCATTCTGTCGACTAGTTATTTTCCTAAAGTGCAGGTCTGAACATGCAACAGAAACCCCCACTCAATAAATTGCAGTAGCTCTCTATTGACTCCAGGGTCAAATATAGAATCATCTGGTGCTTAAAGCCCTTTAAAACCTACTCTTTCTACCTTTCTAGTCTCCTATCACTTTACCCTATGTCACATACTCTACAATTCAGTGACACGGGACTCCTGGTTGATCAATGAAGACATTCCATCTCTTATCTCCTAGCATTTTCTATGACTGTCCCCCATACATTGAAAGCTCTCCTTTCCTCTACTCTACCTGCTGAATTCTCTGGCTTCCTTAATGCCCAACTAAAACCCTATCTTTTCAGTAAGCCTTTCCCAGTCTCTCTTAATTCTATTGTTTAATTACTTCCTATTTATTTGCTATATAGTTTGTTTCTACATAACGTTTACATATTTTCCCCCATTAGATTGTGACTTCCTTGAGGACAATGACTGTCTTTTGCCTCTTTTGTACCCTTAATGCTTAATGTAGTGCTTAAAACACAGAAAAAAAGTGATTGATAAGTACTGATTGATTGATTAATAAAGAATCTGAGTCATAGAAATATTAAATGACTTGTTGACGGTCATACAGCTAATCAGAGCTGGAAATAAGATAGAGCCCCATTTCTTCTGGTTCTAACTCCAGTTCCCTGTTCATTTATCTCTTCTTTCAAATCTCAGAAGCTCAAAAATAAATTCCAGTACTCATTTATGTATGATTTTAAGTTTAGCAAAGCAAGTTCCTCATAATTCTGGAAGATGGGTGTTGCTACTAATATTATCCCCAATTTGCATATGAAGAAATTGAGGGGCCCATCAAATTATAATTTTCCCACTACTTCTCTTATCAGTCAAAAGTCTTCTCTGCAACCACAAAATGCCTTCTTTAAAACGTTTTCTTATAGTACTTCAAAAATCTACTTAGCATTAGAACTTTCTTTGTATGCTTGTCTTAATTTCTTCTCTAAAGGGCAAATTCTTCGAAAAAAGGAACCAATTTGTATGCCTTAATGTCTCCCCACCTCACTGAGCACAGTACCTTGTATACAGCAAGTATTCACTAAATGTTTATTGTTGAGCAAATACATATTAGGACACATGTAATAAATAAACATCTTGAAAGTATAAAAGGAATTTAACTATCCCAGGAAGAAAAACAAATTGTCTAAATCAACAGTTCTATTTTGCTGTTGTTGTTGTCAGGACCACTTTATACTATACAAATTATTAAGTATCCCCTCAAAAATATTTTTATGTGAATTATATAAATATTTACAAATTAGAAATTAAAATAGATGATGATCATGGTTTTGATACTGTGTACTCACTGAAAGGGTCTTAGGTCCCCCACAACTGCCCAATCTATACTTTGAGAAGCATTGGCCTAGTCCTATATGAAGCTTTAACAGTTTCTCATTTTTTATTGTAACTAGGTAATGGTGAGAACATTCACAAACAAGAAAAAGAAACCTTAATAATGTCAATTCATCTATACCTTATAAATGTACTTTAAAGCAAACACGGAAATTTGTTTTTCATTTTAAAAAGAATCAATGGCTATATGGATAAAACTCTCCATTGTAGATACCACAGATTTGCACATAAACTTTATTTTCCAGTTACATAGAACTTGGAAACAAATTGGAAAAGGCAGCATTTTGACTTGATCCCTGCTGTCTGAAATATAGAAAGCACTCCAATCATCTTTGGCATGCAGGCTATTTAAACCAGCTGTAGGTCAAACTTACTATTCCTTGATAAAAAAAAAAATTGGCCTCCTTGAAGGCCTACAATAGGTAAATCCATTGCAGGGCCACATAAATCACATGGTGCACTGGAAAGGCCTATTCAGTGCTAGGTACTACAAAGGAAAAGCATGTGTGTGTGTGTGTGTGTGTGTGTGTGTGTGTGTGTGTGTGTGTGTGTGTGTGTGTGTGTGTTTCTTTTTCCTTTAGAGTGAATCATTTGATTTTTGAAACGGAGAAGAAACTTTTGTTCAGTTTTGGTTTCATTTCTTTTTATGGCAGGTGCACACATGATTGCACAACAGCACCAGAACCATGTGAAGAAGCAATCAGTACAAATACAAATATTTGCTATCCTGGCTTTTAAGGAAAAGAGAAAGGAATAGAAAAGTGTCCTATAACACTGTAGCCTCTTTGCCTTTTCTGGGTTGTTTTCTTTCTAATACACAAAGTTGACTGCTGTGCCCAGCTTGTTCTTATTTTCTTTGAAGATTCATCATAAAGAATAAACATATTATTAGCTGGTACAGATTGCTTTCAACAAAACAAATCAGATTTTTTTGTTCCTTTGTAAGTATCAAAGAGTAGTTCCATGCTGTCCCTTGAAAATGTCTTGACACAGGAAGATGAGAGGGGAAAGTAAATAAATACTCCCAGTCTACGTGAATTGGTGTGGTACTCTTCATATTCTGCCTCCCCCCCCCATATCCTACTTGTCTATTGTTATTATCAGCAGAAGATTTATTCTTTCTAGGGGGAAAAGGCATATTCTATCAACACAATTCACACTCAACACCGTTCTTTGAAACTTGAGTCTAGAGATTCTTTTAGAAAATATCAGCAACAATTTTAAGGGGACATAATTGATCTGCTACACAGAAGAGAAATTTAATTCTTACTAAACAGTGTTTCCATCTGGGATAGGATAAGATACATATTGATATTTGACAGTTCTTGCATATGTTGGAAAGGAGCATTTGTAGGAGAAAGATAAACTTAAGTTCGGCATTTCCCCCCTAATTCTCATAGAAAGAATGCCATAATTAAATTTTAATTACATATATTTTAATCAAAACCCCCTCTTTATTTTGTAGTACTATAAAATGGACATAAAAATTAGTCTAACATCCTACTTCCCCAAAGGATCATTGAATGGACCAGAAAATCAGGTGAGGAAAGAAGAAACAAGGAATGTTATAGTCAATTGAAATTCAACTTGAATTGAGATTGGAGGTTACATATAAAACAGTACATCCAGCCTATCTACTGGGTAAAACTGGAAAAACATGTTGATTATCACTGAAGTATATTTCCTAAAGAAATTAATGAGAAAATCAGAGAGGAAAACTTACTAGGATCATGCAAAAACAAAACATACAGTTCATGGAGAATACTTAGAAGAATTTGAAATCTCTTAAAGGTGATTATATAAGTTATCCTGACAGAACAAAAAAAAAATACTGAGTGTGGTACGATATAATGGAAAGAACACTATATTTGGAAAATGAAGATCTTTGGGAATTCATGACCTTTAACAAATTGCTGAGCCACAACAGATTCTAAAGTAATAAAATAGAAAGTTCTTAACTGAGTTATAGTTTGTTTAAATTAATACCATTATGGGAAAGTTATTGCATTTTCATTTAAAAAGCAAGTTTTGCTAAGAAAAAAACATGGATAACTTATTGAATTTTCTCAAACACAAGCTTCAAAAGGGAAACTATGGGTTTCTGTAGATTACCAGAAATTTTAATCTAATTGTCAAACAAGTATAGCATCTTGACCAAGAGAAGCCAGGTAAATGAAACATCTCCTTGTATATGGAAGGAATCCTCATTCTCACTCTATTGTTGATAACTCCTCTTGTGACTTTCATGCAACTATATTATTTACATTTCTTTCAAGTCCTCTGATGTTTCCTGCACTAACTCCTGAAGTCTTCATTCACTTTATGCTGATAGTGGGGAGTCCCCAGGGTTCAGTCTGTGAAACTATTTTTTTCTTTGTTTCCTTTCTATCCTTAGAGAAGTAGGATCATAGGCTTTAGAGATAGAAAGGGACTTAAATAATATATAATACATACTCTTCATGTTACAGATAACAAAATGAAGGACTTGAGAAGTTAAGTGATCAAGCCAAGGTCATAGGAACAGGAAATAATGTGCTACCCCTAAGATGTTACCTCTAATCCCATTCACTCAACCAGGTTCGTCTTTATTTAAAGTTATATTCCTTACATTTCCTCTTGAATATTCAACTATCACTTAAACTCTAGATTCCTTCATCTTCACCAATCCCTTTCTTTCTACATCTGCCTTTCACTTTCAATGTGTCCATTTGAGTTAGTGACATTATATTCTTCCTCACTTCTAGAAATAAAGGAAAAATACATACTGTGTATGAGTAGTTCTCTGCATATTGCCAACAATGAATATATGCCCCCAAAAGTGCACAGAAAACATCAATAAAGACATATATCCTATGACCAGAAAAGGAGGCACATGAGTTATGTACTGAATAAGGGACAGACTCAGAAATATGCTGGCCTTCATGAAATATTGATATGATCAAAGAAAGGCTTCTTTGTCATTAGGTGATTTCCTCATTGGCAAATTTGTGAAATGTTATGGGCAAGAAAAAGTGTGGATGTTATCCATGGAGGTCATGCTCACACATATAAGAGCAAGTGCCAAATAACATATCATAGTACTTTTATCAACTCTTGGGTGTCGTTTATGATATATCTAAACTCTCTTCCTTGTCACAGATCAATCACTATTCTGAACATGATTCCTTCAGTCTTTTATATAGCCCTTCATTCCATCCCCACTGCCATTATCCTAATCAAAGCCAACAGCATTCAAAGCCCTACATAATCTACCCCCTCCAATATTTCCAGTCTCATACCTTACTCTCTAAAATATACTTTTCATTCCAGTGACACTGACTTCTTCACTGTTCCACAAATAAGACATTCTCTCTCAGTTCTAGTCATTTTTGGTGAATGTCTTCAATGCCTAGAATGCTCTCACACCTCCACTGACAACTGTCCTCCCTGGCTTCATTGAAATCTCAAATAAAATCCCATCTTCTACAGGAAGTGTTCCCCAATCCCTATTGATTCCAGTGTCTTCCCTCCCTTAATTATTTCCTATTTATCCTGCATATAACTTGCTTTGTATATATGTTTGCATGTTGTCTCTCCCACTAAATCATAACCTCCTCAAGAAGGAACTGTTTTTTTACCTCTTCTTTCTATCCCTAGCACTTGGTATAATGCCTGTAACATAAGTGCTTAAAATATTTATTTGTTGATAATTCCAGAGTAATTTTAGATAAGAGGCCATGAGTAGCTGTGGGAATCCAGCAAATCTTCATGAAAAAAATGGTGTTTGACCTCAGGTTTGAAGTAAACTAGGCATTTTAAGAGGTCAGGATGAGAGGGAACTATGTTCCAGAAATTGGTGTATCTTTTTGTACCAATTGGTACACTGCAACCAGTACATTTTTTACACTATTGTGAAAATAATCTTCCCATATACATAGGTCCCTCCCCTGTTCAAAAATGTCAATGGATTCTCATTGCCGGCAGAATAAAATATAAACTTTTAACTTGTAATTCAAGGTTTTCCATAATCTTACTACAACCTATTTTCCTAGACTTTTCCCAGTGCCCTCAGCTGTTCTTCCATCCCTCTCTGAAATTATCTTCCATATATTATGTACAAATCTTTTCTCTTTACTTATTTACATGTTTTAACCATTTTTCTTTGTAATTTCATGGTATCTATCACAGAGAAAGCCCTTACCAATGCTTATCAACTGAATGACTGAGTGACTATTCCTTTGGATTCATTCTCTGTGGCTGTTTAATCAAACTACTCTCCCTTTTTCTATCTTTCCCTGGCCTTTTCACATATTTTTCTCTTGGATAGAGTACATTCTGTGATAATCAAGATGAAACTATATAACTTTATACCATCTTAAACAGACCAAATCCCAATATGTATTCAAAAATATTTCTTTTTTTTTTTTTTTTGGCTGGGCAATGAGTGTTAAGCAAACTTACCCAGGGTCAAACAGCTAGTAAATGTCAACTTTCTGAGGCCAGATTTGAACTTAGGTACTCCTGAATCCAGGGCTGGTGCTTTATCCATTGTGCCACCTAGTTGCCCCCAAAACATTTCTTAGACTCTGTGTCAAGATGGCCAAGTGGGAAAGTAACCCTCTGGAGCTTTCCCAAATGTTCCCTGCAGACAGACATAAAACTGCCTCTGAATCATTCCAGGAGCAGAGAAGCAGGCTACAAGCCTGGTAGGAATAGTCTGTCTTCCCTGGGTGGGAAGGAAGTGAGGTCTGGGAGCAGAAACAGCTCTGGGCTCACAACAGGGGGCCTGAAGCAGGGCTCTAAGCCTGAGGCAATCAACCAGTGTGCCTCCACCCACCTGCAAACTAGCAGCTTCCAGGGCAGGTGAGCAGGCTGGGCAGCATAGCAGGGAACCTCACCATGCACCCAAAGCTAACACAAGCAACCAGAGAGGTTTTCATGACACTGCTGACCAGGAGTGAAGCTCTGGCCAAGACTTGTCAGCAGGGAGTTCCTGCCCCTGTGACCTTCCAGCAGAGAGACTGTTTCCAGGGCAAACCAGCAGCAGGGGACACCCACTCTCAGAAAATTGAAACAAAATTACCCTTCCAAGGCCTACTAGCAGATTGAATGGTAACTATAGCAATATAGGAGCAGGACATACACACACACACACACACACACACACACACACACACACACACACACACACACAAACAGGCACATTGGAAACAAAATTACTACTCTAGGGCCAGCCACCAGAAAGACTTTGTTAACTTTAGCAACCCAGCAAAAGCAAATACCTTAGCCCTGAAGCCCCGTGAAAACCACCAGTAAGACCCAGAAGAGCCTCAGTACAAAAACTTGGGACAGTTTAGGAATATAGTCCAACTCAACTAAAAACATCAGGGCACAAAAAAGTCACCAAAAATTGGAAAAAAAGAAAGCTTGACTACTGACAATTATTGCAGGGATAGTGAAAAACCTAGGCATAAAAAAAAGGACAAGAGCAACGGAATAGCTACTGGGGAAGCTCCAAAGAAAAAGGCAACTTGGTCTCAGGGCCAAAATGTATTCCTAGAAGAACTTAAAAGAACTTTAAAAATCAAATTAGAGAAGTAGAAGAAAAATTGGGAAAAGAAAAGTAAGGCAAGAGAACCATGAAAAAGAAAAAAAAAAATTACTGAGGAAAATAACTTCCTAATAAACAGATTTAGTCAAATGGAAAAAAGGAAGTACAAAAGGTCAATGAAGAAAATAATTATGTAAAACTTAAAATTGAACTAATGACAACTAATGATTCTATGAGATACCAAGATACAACAAAACAAAATCAAAAAAGTTAAAAAAATAGAAGAATATGAAATTTCTCATTGGAAAAATAACTGACTTTAAAAAAGTAGATCAAGGAGAGAAAATATAAGAATTATTGGACCACCTTAAAGCCAAGACCAAAAAAAAAAAAAAAAAACAAGCATGGACAATAGCTTTCAAGAAATTATCAAAGCAAACTTCCCTGATATATTAGAAACAGAGAGCAAAATTTAAATAGAAAGAGTCCACTGATCATCACCTGAAAGAGATACCCAAATAAAACACTTACAAATCAAGGAAAAAGTATTGTAAGCAAACAAAAAGAAACAATTCAAATACCATACATGTAAGTCTTAACATCTTTGTAAGAGCAATTATCACAGCAATTAGGAGTATATGTAGAGGATGGTCATCAGGTTACACTGAATGGCAATAATATTTGTCTTTTTTTAAATCATAAAAATATTTTATTATATTCCAGTTACATGTAAAAATAGTTGTCAACATTGGTTTTCATAAAATTTTAAGTTCCAATTTTTCCCTTCCTCCCTTTCTCCCCACCCTTCATAAGACAGAAAGCAATCTGATATAGGTTATATATGAACAATCACATTAAACCTAATTCTGCATTAGTCATATTGGAAAGATAAATTAGAACAAAAGGGAGAAACTTTAAAAAAAAATCAGACAGTATGTTTCAATCTGCATTCAGAATCCACAGTTCTTTTTTTTTTTTTGGAATGTGCAAAAAATTTTCCAGCATGAGTTCTTTGAAATTGTCTTGGATCGGGGCGGAGCCAAGATGGCGGAGAGGAAGCAGCAAGCTGCCTGAGCTCTCCTTCTGTTCCCTCAAAACGAACATTAAATCAAGCCTCTGGATGGATTCGGAAACTACAGAACCTGCAAAGAGACAGAGAGACACAGTCCTCCAACCAGAGATAATTTAGAAGACTTCAGGAAAAGTTCGGTCTGACTTGGGCAAAAGGGAGGCCCAGCAGAGGGCAGCAACCCAGCGCTGAGGGGGTCAGGGCAAGTCAGCAGGAGCTGCAGGCCACAGCCGAACAACTGAGGCTCCCGGAACCTGGTTCAAAAATCTGGTGGCCAAGAAGGACAGTGGAAAAACTTACCTGCACCGGCCGAGAGGGCCACGAACGGCGGGATCAGACGCCGGGGTCTGGCGCCTGGCTGGCCGAGCACAATCATACAGGAAGTGCAGGGCGGGGCATCTCCACACACCATAAAGGCCTCAGAGTAAAAACCCAGTCACACAGCACCTATACACCTGCACAAGAAGCCCAAAACAGGGACCCTGGTGCCCCCAGAGCAGACCTCAACTTAAAGAATAAATAAATAAGCTGCAATAATGAGTAAGAAGCAAAAAAGAGCCCTCTCCATTGAGAGCTTCTGTATCAATAGGGAAGAAGCCACCACAAACGCAGATGAGGACAATAGCCTCAAATTATCTACATCTGAAGCCTCACAAGGGAAGGTGAATTGGTCGCAAGAACAAAAAGCCTTCCTGGAAGAGCTCAAAAAGGATTTTAAAAATCAATTGCAAGAGGTAGAAGAAAAAATGGGGAGAGAAATGAAAGCAAAACAAAAAAACTATGAAAAAAGAATCAGCAGCTTGGAAAAGGAAGCTGAAGAAAACAAAGCCTTAAAAAATTCATCTGGCCAAATGGAAAAAAAGGTGCATAATCTCACTGAAGAAAACAGTACCTTAAAAAATTCACTTAGCCAAATGGGAAAAAAGGTGCATAATCTCACTGAAGAAAACAATGCCTTAAAAATTAAAGTGGGACAGTTGGAAGATAAGGAATCCATGAGACACCAAGAATCAGTCAAGCAGAATAAAAAAAATGAAAAAATAGAAGAAAATGTGAAATACCTCATTGGAAAGACAACTGATCTGGAAAACAGATCGAGGAGAGACAATTTGAGAATCATTGGACTGCCTGAAAGCCATGACCAGAAAAAGAATCTAGATACCATATTCCAGGAAATTATTAAGGAGAACTGCCCTGATATCATAGAATCAGAGGATAAAATCATCATTGAAAGAATCCATCGATCACCTCCTGAAAGAGACCCCAAAAGGAAAACTCCAAGGAATATTGTAGCCAAATTCCAGAATTATCAGGTGAAGGAGAAAATACTCCAAGCAGCCAGAAAGAAGCAATTTAAATATCATGGAGCCACAGTCAGGATTGCTCAGGACCTGGCAGCTTCAACATTAAAGGACCGCAAGGCTTGGAATATGATATTCCGGAAGGCAAAGGAGTTTGGATTGCAGCCGAGAATCTATTACCCAGCAAAAATGTGCATTTTCTTTCAGGGGAAAAGATGGACATTTAATGACATTGGCGACTTTCAAGCTTTCCTGGTGAAAAGACCAGAACTGAATAGAAAATTTGATCTCAACATACAAGACTCAAGAGAAGTTTAAAAAGTTAAACAGAGGGGAAAAAAAAAGTTACCCTATTAGGTTAAACTGTTTATATCCCTACACAGGAAGATAATACTCATAACTCTTAAGAACTGTAAATGTATTTGGGCAGAGAGAAGGACTTTATATAGAGGGTATAAATATAAATTGTCTTTGATGTGATGATACAAAAGAATTAAGGGGATAAAAAGGGAGTCTATGGGGAGGAGAGGAAAGGGGAGGTGGAATGGGATGAATTATATCATATGAAGAGGTGGAAAAAAACCTATTATAATAGAGGGAAAGAAAGGAGGGGGGAACATGGTTTCAACCCTATTCTCATTAGATTTGACTCAAAGAGGGAATAACATATACGTTCATTGGGATAAAGAAACTTAACTCATTCTTTAGGGAAACAAAAGGGGAAGGGAAAGGGGGGGCTGATAGAAGGGAGGACAAAAGCAAGGGAGAAAAGGGTAAAGAAAAGGGAGGGGGGTGATAAAAAGGGAGGGCAGATTGGGGGAGGCAGGGGTAAGAAGTAAAACGTCGGTGAGGAGGAATAGGGTGAAAGAAGGGGGGAAAAGTACAAAGGGGGTAAATAGAATGGAGGGGAATAGACAGTTGTTAAGGGTTAAAATTCTAGCTAGTCTGTCTAAAATATCTAATGAGTGGTCGCCAATCAATTACAAGCTTTAGCAAGAGTTAGACTTTTAAGCATTTATTAAGGAGAATAAGAATTTGGTAAAGAGAGAGAGAAAGGCCTAGATTCCTATCTATTAAAGGGAGAGCACATTTCTAGTTCCCTTCTCCACCAGAGTCCAGAGGAAAGAGAGCCAGACCGAGCGCCAGTCTCTTCCTTCCTCCTCCCACTAGTCTGCGTCACTTCCTCCTCGCCAAAGAAAAGACTCCTGGTCTTGCCCTCAAAGACCTTCGCTTCATGGGCAGAACTCTTCTACAGTAAGTATCCAGCAGGTGGCGTCATTCCAATCGTTACACAGTCAGTAATAATAACTGTGAATGTGAATGGGATGAACTCTGCTATAAAACGGAAGCGAATTGCAGAGTGGATTAAAAACCAGAACCCTACAATATGCTGTTTACAAGAAACACATTTGAAGCAGAGAGATACACACAGAGTAAAGGTAAAAGGCTGGAGCAGAATATATTATGCCTCAGCTAAAGTAAAAAAGGCAGGGGTAGCAATCCTTATCTCAGACAAAGTGCAGGCAAAAATAGATCTCATTAAAAGAGATAAGGAAGGAAATTACATCTTACTTAAAGGTACTACAGATAATGAAGTAATATCAATATTAAATATGTATGCGCCAAGTGGTATAGCATCCAAGTTCTTAGAGGAGAAGTTAAATGAGTTACAAGAGCAATTAGACAGTAATCCTATACTAGTGGGGGATCTGAATCTCCCCCTCTCAGAATTAGATAAATCTAGCCAAAAAATAAATAAGAAAGAAGTGAAAGAGGTGAATAGATTACTAGAAAAGTTGGACATGATAGATGTCTGGAGAAAATTGAATGGGGATAGAAAGGAATATACCTTTTTCTCAGCAGTACATGGCACATTTTCAAAAATTGACCATGTATTAGGGCACAAAAACATCATAGTCAAATGTAGAAAGGCAGAAATAGTAAATGCATCCTTCTCAGATCATGATGCAATAAAAATTACATGTAAGAAAGAGCCAGGGAAAAGTAGAATGAAAATCAATTGGAAACTAAATAATTTCATTCTAAAGAATGAATGGGCCAAACAAGAAATCATAGAAACAATCAATAACTTTATCCAAGAGAATGACAATAATGAGACAACATACCAAAATCTATGGGATGCAGCCAAAGCAGTGCTTAGGGGAAAATTTATAGCTCTAAATGCTTACATGAATAAGAAAGAGAAAGAGGAGATTAATGAATTGCGCATGCAACTTAAAAAGCTAGAAAAAGAACAAATTAGAAATCCCCAATTAGACACTAAATTAGAGATCCTGAAAATTAAAGGAGAAATCAATAAGATTGAAAGCAAAAAAACTATAGAATTAATCAATAAAACTAAGAGCTGGTTTTATGAAAAAACCAATAAAATAGATAAAATATTGGTTAATTTGATTAAAAAAAGGAAAGAAGAAAACCAAATTACCAGTATCAAAAATGAAAACGGTGATGTTACCACCAATGAAGTGGAAATTAAAGCAATAATTAGGAAATATTTTGCCCAACTGTATGCCAATAAATTTGACAATCTAAATGAAATGGATGAATATTTACAAAAATACAAACTGCCCAGGTTAACTGAAGAGGAAATAAAATCCTTAAATAAACCCATATTAGAAAAAGAAATTGAACAAGCTATTAATGAACTCCCTAAGAAAAAATCCCCAGGGCCAGATGGGTTTACGGGTGAATTTTACCAAACATTTAAAGAACAATTAATTCCAATATTATACAAATTATTTGGAAAAATAGGTGAAGAAGGAGTTCTACCAAATTCATTTTATGACACAAATATGGTGGTGATACCAAAACCAGGCAAAGCAAAAACAGAGAAAGAAAATTATAGACCAATTTACCTAATGAATATTGATGCTAAAATCTTAAATAAGATATTAGCAAGGAGATTACAGCAAGTGATCACCAGGATAATACACTATGACCAGGTGGGATTTATACCAGGAATGCAGGGCTGGTTCAACATTAGGAAAACTATTAACATAATCAACCACATCAATAAGAATACCAACCAAAATCATATGATTATCTCAATAGATGCAGAGAAAGCTTTTGACAAAGTACAGCACCCATTCCTAATAAAAACACTAGAGAGTTTAGGAATAGGGGGAGCTTTCCTTAGAATAATAAACAGTATCTACCTAAAGCCATCAGCAAGTATTATATGCAATGGAGATAAATTAGAGGCCTTCCCAATAAGATCAGGGGTGAAACAGGGATGTCCATTATCACCCCTATTATTTAATATTGTCCTAGAAATGTTAGCTTTAGAAATCAGAGAAGAGAAAGGAATTAAAGGAATTAGAATAGGCAAGGAGGAAACAAAACTATCACTCTTTGCAGATGATATGATGGTATACTTAAGGAATCCTCGAGAATCAAGTCAAAAATTACTTGAAACAATTAACAACTTTAGCAAAGTAGCAGGATATAAAATAAATCCACATAAATCATCAGCATTTCTATACATGACCAACAAAGGCCAGCAGCAAGAGATAGAAAGAGAAATTCCATTTAAAGTAACGGTAGGTAATATAAAATACTTGGGAGTCTACTTGCCAAGACAAACCCAGGAACTCTATGAACACAACTACCAAACACTCTTCACACAAATCAAATCAGATCTAAATAATTGGAAAGATATCAATTGCTCATGGATAGGCAGAGCTAATATAGTAAAAATGACAATACTGCCTAAATTAATTTACTTATTCAGTGCCATACCAATCAGGCTACCTAAAAATTATTTTATACAGCTAGAAAAAATAATAACAAAATTCATCTGGAAAAACAAAAAATCAAGAATATCCAGGGAAATAATGAAAAAAAATTCACAGGAAGGTGGGTTAGCGGTACCAAACCTGGAGCTTTACTATAAAGCGGCAGTCATCAAAACTATCTGGTACTGGCTAAAAAATAGAGTGGTATATCAATGGAATAGGCTAGGCTCAGGAAATGCAGTAGTAAATGACACTAGTAATGTAGTGTTTGATAAACCCAAAGACTCCAGCTTCTGGGATAGGAACTCAGTATTTGACAAAAACTGCTGGGAAAACTGGAAGATAGTATGGCAGAAATTAGGCTTAGACCAACATCTTACACCTTATACTAAAATAAGGTCAAAATGGATACATGATTTAGACATAAGAGGTGATACCATAGGTAAATTAGGAGAGAAAGGAATAGTGTACCTATCAGATCTTTGGAAAGGAGAACAGTTTTTGACCAAACATGAGATAGAGTATATTATAAAATGCAAAGTGGATGATTTTGATTATATTAAATTAAAAAAATTTTGTACAAACAGAAGCAATGCATCCAAAATTGGAAGGGAGGCAGAAAGCTGGGAAACAATTTTTGAGGCCAGTGCTTCTGATAAAGGCCTCATCTCTAAAATATATAGGGAATTAAATCAAATTTATAAGAATCCAAGTCATTCCCCAATTGAGAAATGGTCAAAGGATATGAACAGGAAGTTTTCTGATGAAGAAACCAAAGCTATCTATTCCCATATGAAAAAATGCTCTAAATCTCTAATGATTAGAGAGATGCAAATTAAAACAACTCTGAGGTACCACCTGACACCTATCAGATTGGCTAAAATGACAAAAAAGGAAGATAATAAATGTTGGAGAGGCTGTGGGAAAATTGGAACACTAATGCATTGTTGGTGGAGCTGTGAGCTGATCCAACCATTCTGGAGAGCAATTTGGAATTATGCCCAAAGGGCGATAAAGCTGTGCATACCCTTTGACCCAGCAATCCCACTTTTAGGTCTTTTGCCCAAAGAAATCATGGAAGGGGGAAAGGGACCCACATGTACAAAAATATTTATAGCTGCTCTTTACGTGGTAGCAAGGAATTGGAAGTTGAGGGGGTGCCCATCAATTGGGGAATGGCTGGACAAGTTGTGGTATATGAATACAATGGAATACTATTGTGCTGTAAGAAATGATGAGCAGGAAGAGTTCAGAGAAACCTGGAGGGTCTTACGTGAGCTGATGATGAGTGAGATGAGCAGAACCAGAAGAACATTGTACACAGTATCATCAACATTGAGTGTTGACCTACTGTGATGGACTATATTCTTCTCACCAATGCAATGGTACAGAAGAGTTCCAGGGAACTCATGATAGAAGAGGATCTCCAAATCCAAGAAAAAAAAAGAAAGAATGAACTGTGGAGTATAGATGCTGATTGAACCATATTATTTCTTTTGTTTTGGGTGCTGTTGTTTTTTTTTTTCTTTCTATTTTGAGGTTTTGCATCACTGCTCTGATTCTTTCTCTTGTAACAGGATTAATGCAGAAATAGGATTAATGTTATTATGTGTATATATATGTGTGTGTATATATATATATATGTATATGTATGGAGATATATAGATATAACCTATATCAGATTACCTGCTGTCTAGGGGAGGGGGGAGGGAGGGGTGGGAGGGAGAAAAATCTGAAATTGTAAAGCATGTATAAACAAAAGTTGAGAACTATCTTTACATGTAACGGAAAAAATAAAATATCTCATAAGAATTAAAAAAAAAAAAAAAAGAAATTGTCTTGGATCATTGCCCTGCTGAGAAGAGCTATGTATATCACAGTTGTTCATCACACAATGTTCCTGTTACTCCTTACAATGTTCTCCTGGTTCTGCTCACTTCATTCAGCATCATTTCACTTAAGTCTTTCCAGTTTTTATTTTCTGATATTTACCTGATCATTATTTCCTATATCACAAAAGTATTCCATTACATTCATATACCACAACTTGTTCAGCCATTCTGCAATTGATGGGCATTCCCGAATTTCCAATTCTTTGATAAAATAAAGAGAGCTGCTAGAAAAATTTTTGTATATATGGGTCCTATTCCCCTTTTTTTATGATCTCCTTGGGATACAGACCTAGTAGTTGTATTACTGGGTTCAGGGTATGTATAGTCACATAGCCCTTTGGACATAGTTCCAAATTGTTCTCCAGAATGGTTGGATCAGTTCACAGCTCCACCGACAATGCATTGGTGTTCCAAATTTTCCACAGCTTCTCCAACATTTATTATATTCCTTTGTTGTCTTACTAGACAATCTGATAGGCACGAGGGGGTACGTCAGAGTTGTTTTAATTTGCATTACTCTAATCAATAGTGATTTAGAGCATTTTTTCATATGATAATAGATAGTTTTATTTCTTAAAGGGAAAACTGCCTGTTCATGTAATCTGACCATTTCTCAATTGGGGAATGATTTGCATTCTCATAAATTTGACTTAGTCCCCTATATATTTTAGAAATATGGCCTTTATCAGAAACGCTGTCTGTAAAAATTGTTTCCTAGATTTCTGCTTCCCTTCTAATTTTGGCTGCATTGCTTCTGTTTGTACAAACCTTTTTAATTTAATGTAATCAGTCTTCCGTCTTCCATTTCATAATATTCTCTATCTCTTGTTTGGCCATAAATTGCTCTTCTCTCCATAGATCTTAGAGGTTAACTATTCCTTCCTCTCCTAATTTACCTATGGTATCATTATTTATATCTAAATTCTGTTCCCATTTTGACCTTATTTTAGTAAATAGTCTAAGATGTTGGTGCATGCCTCCTTTCTGACATACTATCTTCAAGTTTTCCCAACATTTTTTGTCAAATACTGAGTTCCTATGCCACAATCTGGAGTTTTTTGGTTTATCAAACATTAGATTACTATATTAATTTACTACTGTCTCCTGTGCCTACCTATTCCATTGATCCACCACTCTATTTCTTAGCCAGTACCAAATAGTTTTGATGACTACCACTTTATAGTACAGCTGTTGTATAGCTCTGCTATCTGCTTGTTTTATGGCAGAGTTCATCCCATTGACATTCACAGTTATTATTATTAACTATTTCCCTCCCATTCTATTTACCTGCTTTGTATTTTTTATTCATTCTTTCACCCTATGCCTCCTCACCAGCATTTTGCTTCTGACACCTGCCTCTGCCAATCTGCCGTACCTTTTATAATTCCCCCTCCCTTTTCTTTACCCTTTTCTCTCCTATTTTTGCCCTTCCTTCTGTCAGTGTCCCCCCTTTCCCCTTCCCCTTTTACTTCCCTAAATAATAAGCTAAATTGCTTTATCCAAATGGGCATATATGTTATTCTGTCCCTGAAACAAATCCAATGAGAGTAAGGTTGAAATAATGCTCACTCCTTCTTTCCCTCTATTGTAATAGCTTTTTTGTGCCTATATGATATAATTATATATGATATAATTCACCCCATTCCACATCCCCTTTCCTCTTCTCCCCATATAGTCCTTTTTTTCACCCTTTAATTTTCTTTATATCATCACATCAAAGACAATTTATATTTATACCCTCTATGTATACTCCTTCTGTCTTCCCAAATAGAGATACAGTTCTCAAGAGTTAGAAATATTATCTTCCCATGTAGGGATGGAAATAGTTTCACCATATTAAATAATTTTCCCCCTGTTTACCTTTTTATACTTCTCTTGAGTCTTGTATGTTATGATCAAATTTTCTATTCAGTTCTGGTTTTTTCATCAGGAAACCTTGAAAGTCCCCTATTTCATTGAATGTCCATCTTTTCCCCTGAAAGGGAATGATCAATTTTTCTGGGTAGTTGATTCTTGGTTGCAATCCAAGCTCCTTTTTCTCCTGGGAATATCATATTCCAACCCTTGTGATCCTTTAATGTTGAAGCTGCCAGGTCCTGTGTAATCCTGACTTTGACTCCATGATATTTAAATTGGTTCTTGGGGGCTGCCAGGTGGTGCAGTGGATAAAACAGCAGCCCTGGATTCAGGAGGACCTGAGTTTTAAATCAGGCCTCAGACATTTGACACTTACTAGCTGTGTGACCCTGGGCAAATCACTTAACCCCCAAAGCCATGCAAAAGAAAAACAAAACAAAATGTTTCCTTCTGGTTGCTTGCAGTGTTTTCTCCTTCACCTGATAATTCTGGAATTTGGCTACAATATCATTGGAGTTTTCCTTTTGAGGTCTTTTAAAGGAGGTGATTCACGGAGTCTTTCTTTCTTTCTTTCTTTTTTTTTTTTGAGTGGCTACGAGAGTTAAATGACTTGCCCAGGGTCACACAGCTAGGAAGTGTCAAGTGTCTGAGGCCGGATTTGAACTCAGGTCCTCCTGAATCTAGGGCTAGTGCTTTATCCACTGGGACATCTAGCTGCCCCTGATGGATTCTTTCAATGACAATTTTATCCTCTTATTCTAGACTATTAGGGCAGTTTTCCTTGACACTTTCCTGGGATACAGTGTCTAGACTCTTTTTTCTGATCATGGCTTTCAGATAGTCCAATAATTCTAAAATTACCTCTCCTGAATCTATTTTTCAAGGTCAGGTTTCTTTCCAATGAGATATTTCACATTTTCTTCCTCAGGACCAGACGAATTCACAAGTGAATTCTACCAAACATTTAATGAACAATTCATCCCAATACTACATAAATTATTTGAAAAAATAAGTGGAGTCCTACCAAATTCCTTTTATGAGACAAATATGGTGCTGATACCCAAACCAGGAGAAGCTAAAACAGAGAAAGAAAATTATATACCAATCTCCCTAATGAATATTGATGCAAAAATTTAAAATAAAATACTAACTAGCAAAAATATTACAAGAGTACATCAAAAGGATCATACACTATGACCAGGTTGGATTTATACCAGGAATGGAGGACTGGTTCAGAATTAGGAAAACTATCAGCATAAGTGACTATATCGATAACAAAAGTAAGGGAAATCATATGATTATCTCATTAAATGCAGAAAAGGCCTTTGACAAAAATACAGCATCCATTCCTATTAAAAACACTAGAGAGGGGCAGCTAGGTGGTATAGTGGATAAGGCACAGTCCCTGGATTCAGGATGACCTGAGTTCAGATCTGGCCTCAGACACTTGACACTTACTATCTCTGTGATGCTGGGCAAGTCACTTAACCCTCATTGCCCCCCCCCCAAAAAAAAAGAACACTAGAGAGCACAGGACTAAAAGGAGCTTACCTTAAAATGATAAGTACTATTTATCTAAGACCATCAGCAAGCCTTATCTGTAATGGGGATAACCTAAAAGCCTCTCCTATACAATCAGGGGTGAAGCAAGGATGCCCATTATCTCCTCTATTTTTTTTAATATTGTACTGGAAATGTTTGCTATAGCAATAAGAGAAGAAAAGGAAAAGGGAATGAAAGGAATTAGAGTAGGTAACGAGGAAACACAACTATCACTCTTTGAAGATGACATGATGTTATACTTAGAAAATCTTAGATAATCAACCAAAAAAATTCTTGAAATTGTTAACAATTTTAGCAAAGTTGCAGGATAGAAAATAAACCTACATTAACCATCAGCATTTCTCTATATTATCAATAAAGTCTAGCAACAAGAGATAGAAAGAGAAATTCCATTTAAAATAACTGTGGCCAATAAAAAATACATGGGAGTGTACCTGACAGGACAAACACAGCAACTATATGACCAGAACTACAAAACACTTATGACAGAAATAAAGTCAGATATAAACAATTGGAAAAATATTGATTGCTCATGGGCAGGCAGAGCAACCATAATAAAAATGGCAATCCTACCTAAGTTAACTTATTTATTTAGTGCTATACCAATCAAACTATCAAAATATTTTATAGAGCTAGAAAAAAATAATAACAAAATTCTTAAATTCAAGGATATCATTGGTATCAAAATACAAAAGAAGGTGGTCTAGCAGTACCAAATCTCAAACTGTACTATAAATCTGTAATTATAAAAACAGTCTGGTACTGGCTAAAAAATAGAGAGATAGATCACCTGAATAGAATAGATAGAAATGACGCTAAAGTAAATGACTATCATAATCTAGTATATGATAAACCCAAAGATCCTAGCTTTTGGAACAAAAATTCATTATTTGACAAAATCTGTTAGAGTAACTGGAAAACAGTATGGCAGAAACAAGGAATAGACCAACAGCTCACACTGTATACTAAAATAAGGTCAAAATTGGCACATGATTTAGACATAAAGGATGATATCATAAGAAAATTAATAGAGTATGGTATTGTTTATCCATCAGATTTATGGGCAGAGGAAGAATTTAGGACCAAAGAAGATAAAGAGATTTAAATCTATATACATATATATACATATATATGTATATATATAAATATAATAGATAATTTTGATTATATATAATTAAAAAGTTTTTGCACAAACAAAACTAATGTAACCAAGATTACAAGGGAAGCAGAAAAGTGGGAAAGCATTTTTGAAATAGACATCTCTAATAAAGGACTCATTTCTCAAATATATAGAGAAGTGAGTCAAATTTATAACAATACAAGTCATTCCCCAGTTGATAAATGGTCAGAGGATATGAACGGGCAGTTTTCAGACAAAGAAATCAAAACTATCTATATTCATATGAAACAATGCTCTAGACCAATATCAATCAGAGAACTGCAAATTAAAATAACCCTGAGGTAGCACCTCATACCTATCAGAGTGGCAAATATAACAGAAATGGAAAATATTGGATGTTAGAGGGGATATGGGAAAACTGAGGCACTAATTCACTGTTGGTGGAGTTGTGAAAACATTCAGTCATCCTGGAGAGCAATTTGGAAATGCCCAAAAGGTTATAGAACTGTGCATACAGCTTTGATCAAACAATACCACTGCTAGCTTTATATCCCAAAGATATCCCCCAAAAGAGAAAAGACCTATTTGTACAAAAATATTTATATCAGCTCTTTTTTACGATGGCTAATAATTGGAAATCAAAGGAATGCTCATCAATTGGGGGATGGCTAAACAAACTGTGGTATATGATGGCAATGGAATATTATTGTGCTCTCAGAAATGACAAGCGGGATGACTTCAGAATGAAATTATGTATAGTGAAGTGATCAGAACCAAGAAAACATTGTGCAATATAGTTCTTAATGTTACAATAATCTAAGACAATCCCAAAGAACTATTGATGAGATATACTATCCACCTCCCAAAAAAGAGCTGATATTAATGGAACAGACTGAAGCATGCTCTTTTTCACTTTCTTTCTTTTATTTCACTTTCATTTTTCTCTTTTAATCAAATTTTCTTATGCAAAAGGCAAATATGTTAATGTTTTTTATAATCATACATATATAACCCATATCTGATTGCTAACTGCTTCAAGGAGGGGAAAGGGAAGGGAGGGAAGGAAGAATAAATAAAAAAGATAAATAAAAATGTTTATTACATTAAAAAAAACACTTCTCCATGTGTGTGGATGTGCTGGGGCTAAAGGAGGTAGAGGATCCTCATAGAAAAATCAATTTCAGTCAAATCATTGCAGAAAACTTCTAGGCATTCTCCCTCTACACACCTATTCCCCAGTTACCATTCATTACTATTCTTCTCTCTATGTCACACTTTTTCTCTTGCTACTTCCTTGAGTTCTCTCTCATTTACTTTTTGGGTACAGATATCTTGTAGAAGCTCCCTGATGTTCCTCTAAGACTGAAATTCTTCTCTAAATCATCCTTTACAAGCTGGATGCAGGCAATTTGTAGAGGATTAATGTATTAGAATGCTGCACATTGGTAGTACTAACTAAGAAAATATTTGAAGACCTGAGGTAATGCTAAAAAAAGATGTTTCTCTTTTTTTCAGGGAAAAAAGTTCCATCATATGGTCCAAGACACATATTCTTTCTCAGCCTGTCTGCTCCAAGACTACAGGAATAGAAAGTGCATTTGCCTAGTTATGGCTACCCTAAGGAGGCATTTGTGGACAATTGTCACTTCCCTATGCTATCTGGTCATTTGAGCCAGTTTAATGTCTGTCGCCACCTTACCTCCCTTCTATATATACACTTTTTGGAAGAATCATGGAAAGTACTTTAGTGACCCTCTCAAGGGGGTCCTCTGACTACATTAAGTGAATCAACTGTCTACTTATTAGGCAAACTATCTTTCACACATGTAGCAGGGAATAGCTGATAATGGTTCAGCTGGTAGCTCTAGCAGAGTTACAGTTATTGGCAATTTAGATTTTGTTCTCATAACTAAATCCCCTTCCTGGATAATTTTCACAGTGATACTATCTTTCTATGCATGAGCTTCACCTAGAACTATTTAGAACTAATACTGTTAGAATTCCTATTTATATTGATACAGTATATTAGATATTTATTTCCCTATTTTTCTTTACGTTCAGGAACCTAAGATAGTGATGTGGAGGTATTACCATCAAATTTAATCTTTTATGGCATTTTACTATATGCATGGGTTGGGAGGATTTCCCATTCACACAGAAAATCTGGGAGAAGGATTAACAAGAAAGACAGCTTTCTTTCTATGGGCTTATGGAAGATAGCACTTCCCCCATACCTAGAAACACCCCACAGAGCCCCAGCCAATGGGATGGCCACTCTGACAGTCATGTGACTGCCCTCACTAGGTTTCTAATCATTATAATTTTGCGAGGCCCATGTAGGTATTGGCGAGTGGTAATGATGTGATGTGCCAGAGCCCTGCCAACAGCTACAACCAGTGAGTGGAGCACCGTGCGGTTTGTGGAGCCCCAGGCCAGTGCGCGTTGAGGCATAAAAACCTCAAATAACAATCAATTCTTTGCATTCCCCCCTTTGTTTAATCAAGAAACACGGAGTGTTTCCTTGATGGAACAATAAACAATAAATAAGTTTTTTAAAAATAAGAGAGTATCATAACCAATGCTAACAAAAAATATACTAATAACAATATAGGAAAGGGAAAATACATATTACAGATTATGTATATAGTAAGAGAAGGAAAAACAAAAATGTCTATTTAAAGTCCTTAAAATCTTGTCTTTGAAGGAGGGCTGAGATGTCATCAGGGGAACTGGACTCTGGTCTGGATTCTGGCTGTCTCTGGATTCTGGTTGTCTCAGGAACTGCTCGATTTTCATTAATCTTTAGCATAGCATTGTCCAAAAATGTTCAAATTAAACAATGAAAGTTTTTAAAATATACAAAACAAGTTTAAACTTGATATATATACAGCATATTGGAGTCCCCCATTTGGAGGATACTCATATCCATACGCAATACAAAACTGAGACAGTTATGACATTACTAGCATTTTTTACCACTATATGTCTGGATCAAGGTCAAATTTAGTTATGTGTCCATGATGACATTTGAAAATGTTATGGAAAGGTTACCATACCACATCTCATGGTGCATAGACATCTAATAATTGTGCTAGGCCTCAGGTGGATCAATTCTGACCATGTCTCCAGATTGAGTGAAGAAGCCAAGTTAAGTTAAACTAGGTGCATGCATTAGGGTTAACATGACACCAGAACATTTTTGGAGTGAGAGAGGAAGAAACTGGACTATGTCCAGCAATTGTGTTCTACATAGCTGCTCTCATAAGCAAACTATGAACTTCCTGAATGTATTTGGCTGTTCTCTCAGCCTCTATCAGGGTATCTTACATGTACCTGTCTCTCCTCCCATAGTACATATATTCTCTCCAGGGCCTGCAACATGGAGTTGAACCATCTCCATTAAGCTCATTGTAAGAGCAATTAGTCTCTGAAATGGTACATTTCCATAAATCTCATACTAATTTCACCAAAGGCAATTTGATGGTAAAAATGCATGCTACACTGCATAACTTAGGATATACTTGAAATATATATATATATAATCCCAAACCATACCCAGAGTATACATTGTCAAAATGACATACAAATGATGAATGAATGTAAATGGCTGATATTATTAAACATTATTACAGAATCTTCATTAAGCAAGTAAACCACATCATCTTGTCCATGAATTCTCTGTCTAGTACAATGACAATAACAGATACTTGAAATGATAAACAATTTATCAAAAGGAAATAAAACATCAGTGAGACTCAATATGTTCATTAATTGCCTTATAAATCAAGCAATAAGGTTCAATAACCCTTTCTGGAAGAAAGAGCCATGTGCTCTTGGTGGAGAAGTTCTTCACCTGTAGGAGGAAAAGCTTGTTTAAGGTAAAAGCTAATAATGCTAGAATTTGGGGTACACCACATTTTTTAAACTGGTTCCCCAATTCTCTGCATGCCAAAGTGGCAGGGGTTTCTGAATTATCATTGATTCTTATAATGCTGTCATAATGAGCATTATGGTAGAAAATATGGAGTTCTTTAGTATCGACTTTGTCTGTGCCACAAATTTGCCACAGAGGTTCATTGAACTGGTGAATCATTACATTCAGTTGGTTATGTTTGGCAAAGGCTACAATGGTGTTGTTCCCAGCACAAGTACCAGCTTTTTTCAAATCAGCAACATATACTTCAAAGGGAATATCTGTTTCTATAAAAGACCTAAAGTCTTCTTTATGACTGAGCATATAATTAGCAGTTTCTTGTCTGTGTTTGATATGGTTTTGGGAATGACCTTCTAACTTGTCTCCAAGGGCTCTGAAAAGATAATTTCCATCTCCTGATACCTTATGGAGTTTGCGTCCCAGGGTTTGCAATTGAGTGAAAATGCTTGCAAATTGGAACTGTCTATTGCCCCTGTGCTCTGTTCAGTTTCTTTGCTCTTTAGCAGCTGGTTGAATTTTATTTGAAATTACTTTACCCACAAATGGTGCAGGCTTCACATGGGAACAATGAATCCAAGATTCTTTTTCTCCAATTTTAATTGAAGTAGGAGTTGTTAATAATACCTGAAAATGTCCCTCCAAAGTGGGCTGGGTCCCACTGGTCTGCTGAAAATTCTTAATATATATACATTGTCTCCAGGACTTAAATCATGCAAGGAAAAGTCTAAAGGACCAGCCTGTACAGCAACTCCTGCTTCATGGAGTTCACGTAGCCTAGTTTGTAGTTCCTGTATATAGGAAGCAACAGAAGTATCACCTCCCACCAGTGATGTATAGACTGGGGAAAAAGTTTTATCTTGGATATGAGGGTGACCAAAAAGCATCCCATAAGGAGATATGTGGAGTTCACCTCTTGGTCTACTGCACAGATAGAATAATTCCAAGGGTAGAAGATCAGGCCATTTTAAATGGGTTTCAGTACATAATTTGCCAATCTTGCTCTTAAGCTCTTTTTTCATACGTTCAACTTGGCCTGAACTTTGAGGGTGGTAAGGAATATGAAATCTAGGAGTTACTCCCAAGAAAGTATAAATCTGGGAGAGAATTGAATATGTAAAATGTGTACCTCTATCAGAGACAATGTATGCTGGTGGCCCAAAGCGAGGGACAATGTCTTTAAGGAGAGCTTTGGCCACAAAGCCAGCAGTTGCTTGTGGGGCAGGAAAAGCCTCCACCCATCGAGTGAGCTGGTCAACAATAACAAGGCAAAATTTATATTGTCCTGCTTTGGGCATAGAAATATAGTCAATTTGTAGATGTTCAAAAGGTGTATATGGCAAAGGGTACCCTCCATATGCTTTAGCATGGAAAGCATATTGATTGTAAGACTGACATGTGGAGCAGCCCAAGCAGATTCAAAATGCTGTGTTAGTTATACCTGGTGCTAACCAGGTCCTTCTGAGTCCACAATGCCTTGTGTGACAAAATGGACTTTCTTGTGAATAGAGAGGACTACCTGGTGATAGAATTTCCGGGGGAGCAATGGTTTTCCCTGTGAAGACATCCAGACTCCATTGATCTGTTTAGCCTTGAATCTCTTTTTCCACCTTTCTACTTCAGAATCATCATAAGTTAGGTGGAGAGAAACATCCTCAGAAGGTGAGAGGTTAAAAACCTGTTCAGGGGCTTCTAAAGCTGTGAGCTTAGCTGCTGAATCAGCTCGTGCAGGGTGGCACCCCAGAGGCCACAGAATCTACTTGGCTGGAATAATAAGCTATTGGATGCTGGACAGGTCCTAATGACTGAGTCAGGACCCCAGAAGCCACTCCCTTCTGTTCATGCACAAAAAGAGTAAAAGGCTTACTGTAATCTGGGAGTCCTAGTACAGGTGGTGATAACAATGCCCACTTCAATTCTGTTATACCTGAGAGATGCTGGGAATCCAGCTGTAAAGGTACTGGGACAGAACTTTTGCTTAGAGCTATAAGAGGCTTAGTAATTTCACCAAAAGAGGGTATACAGTGTCTGCCATACCCAGCTGCTCCCAGAATGGCCCTTAACTGCTTCTTAGTAGAGGGAGCAGCGAGTTGTTGAATAGCCTAGACTCACTTAGGAGAGACAGAGCAAGTTCCAGCAGCCAGAATGAAGCCCAAATATTCTACCTGAGGTAAACACCATTGCACCTTTGACTTAGAGCCCTTGTGGCCTCTCTTGTATAGTTCTAATAATAAATGGCAGCTGTCTTCCTGACAGGTGTCATCATCAGGGAGGCTAAATGTAAATCATCTACATACTGCACTAAAGTGGAACTTTTAAAAGTAATAGAGGCCAGGTCCTATTGTAAAATTTGAGAAAATAATGTAGGACTGTCCACAAATCCCTGTGGGAGTCTAGTCCAGGTCCACTGTGTATTTTTCCAGGTAAAGGCAAATAAATACTGGAAGTCCTCATGCACTGGTATAGAGAAAAAGGCAAAGCAGAGTTCTACCACTGTGAAGCATATAGCCTCACATGGGATTGAAGAAACTATGGTGGCAGGGTTAGGGACTATAGCATGTCTAGGAATAACATAATTGTTGATAGCTCTAAGATCTTGTACAAAACGATAAACAGGTTTGCCATCTGGGCCAGGATTGGGTTTTTTAACTGGCAAAATGGGAGTATTACATGGAGAATGATGGCATGGGACAATAATACCCTGAGTTTTCAGAGCCTCAATTATAGGGGTGATCCCTTCTATAGCTTCTTTAGACAATGGATACTGTGGAATGGATGGAGTTGGTCCCCCTTTAACTTTATTAGTAACAGACATAGCAGATTTAAGGAGCCCCACTTCAGTAGAGGACGAGGCCCATAGGGACTCGGGAATGTCAGAGGGGATTTTGGATGTATCCTGTACTGCTTCTTGAGCATCTGCAATCAAAATTGGTAATAAATGAACAGTATCCTCTGGCGACCACAGAGAGACAGCCCCATCTGGAGCACAAGGTATGGTTGCTCTAAGTTTACAAAGGAGATCATGACCTAATAAATTTACAGGGGCATTGGGCATAAGTAAAAATGAATGTTCTACAGTTAAAGGTCCCATAGATACTATGCAAGGGGTTAATTCTGACACTCTTTGGGCCTTACCTGAGACTCCTACCATATGTAAAGATCCAATAGCATTGCACCCAGGGTCTGGTTTACACATTAAGACTGATTTAGAGACTCCTGTATCTAACAGACAATCATAATACATGTCCCCAACTTTGAGGGTCACATGGGGTTCGTTACTCTGGGGTGGTGAGTGGATTAGGATCTGGAAAAGTAAAGCTTTCTGTATTTATTTTCCACTCCTCCCCTGGACACCGTCAGTCCTGTGTCTCCCTCTGAGAGATTCTAGAATTACCCCTATTCTGATTCTGTCCTTCTGTACCTCCCTGATAGGGTCTATGACTATACTGATTCTGGTTGTAATAAAGTCTATAATTATCTTGGTTGTTTCCTTTCTGGTAAAAATTTCCATAATTATTCTGGTTTCTCCTGAAAAAGCATTCCAGACCCTCAGTTACTGCACACCTGATTTCTTGCTTTCTAATTCTACATTCTCTCAATGAATGTCCTTGTTTTTCACAGTACTGACACACCTTAGGGGTTTTGTCCTGACCTTTAAATGCCTGACCTGAAAGTGCTGGTGCCAGAATGCTTTGCTTAGCCATATTGTCTTCATTACCCTCAAAGATACAGGTGGCAATTTCTTTAAGCCTTTCTACAGCCATATCTTTCCAGCCTGGACACTGTGTCATAATAAATTTACGTATTTCTGGCAATGATTGATATAGGAATGTATTCCGTACAACATAGGAATCTTTTGAGTGTAGTGGGTCCAGTCTTATAAATTGCCTAGCAGCTTCACAAAGTCTAGCATAAAATCTATTAGGTTGTTCATTAGGCTCCTGAGTGAGTTTCCTTTCAGTAGTATTTCCCTAGCATTTTTTAATTCTTGAAATTGCTGTGGATCATTATAATCCCAGTTTGGCTCCTGGAGAGGCCACTCTGTTAACACTTCCCCAGAGGCCACCAAAGGAATTTCCTGCTGTGACAATATCTGAAATTTCACTTGGGGATAGTATAATTTCCATAAGACAAGTGACATCGACCCAAGTGGGTTGATATGTATTAAATATAGACCTAAACTGCGAAATTACTGACTTCAGATTCTGATCAAACCTAGGTATAAGTTTCTTCCATGCATACAGATCCTTTGGACTGAATGGGCTATATATTTTACACTGTGCTCCTCTGCGGGCTGTAACATTCTGTAAGGGGAGCAGTTTCTGTTGATCTGATTCTAAAGACTAATCAATATCTGCTTCTGAACTCAGGTCATCTCCAATAGAGGGACCTGTACTGGTATCCCTCTGAACACGTGGTCTACTATGATCATATCCCTTCCTCTCTTTACAGCTTTTTTGGAAAAAATACCACATTGCAATAATGACAATAACGAGAATAAAATTTATAGCCATTTGAGTTATAATGATAGTGGTATAGTAAAGTTCTAATTTAGTTGTAATGCTTCCAGTAATATTATATATGTGCTCAGTGGGAAAGATAAACTCTCCTATACCATTGTTCCAAAGATTTTTTACTGTGTTTGTGAGGAGGAAACCAGCAATTCTATGAATAAGGCCAACAGTTTAAATTGGGACAATATGCTGTCCCAAAATATGCCAATTAGAATATACAAGGGGGGAGCCAAATATTAAAACATGGTACAGTTCAAAATGAACTGGCTTTTCTCTGACCAGCAAGATAAATGCTAAGGTTTGTTTTTTTGTTTGTTTGTTTTGTTTTTAAAAGCAAGGGAGATTGCCTAAGGGGGCAGTGGGTGAGGGGCAAGAAGACCCCCCAGGTTAGTTGGCTCATGGCCAAATAAGGGGGAGGGGGGTGGGTTAAAGAAATTCACTAGGTTAATCAACTCCTGACTGACTCACCAAAAATTGTGGGGACCAATTTTTAATTGGGGAGTGCTAGCTAAGATTCTCGCTGAAATATTGGGGCAAGGGAGGAGACCGGCAGCCTCCCTCAAAATAGAATAAGATTTATTTTAACAAGAACAAACATAAAAAAAGAAAAAAAACACAAACAGGATCAGTAGGATCAAGGGACAGGAAATAAAATGGGGAAAGGGAAATTATAATATCTGAAAAAAATACCACTGCCCAGGAATCAGCTAAAAATACACAGCAGAACGCCTGTTGCTTTCCAGCTTCCACCTTGAATGCCCAATTCTCCTCCCCCATACCTAGAAACACCCCACACAACCCCAGCCAATGGGATGGCCACTCTGACAGTCACATGACTGCCCTGACTAGTCTTCCAATCATTATAATATTGCCAGGCCCATGTAGGCGTCAGAGAGTGGTGATGACATGAGGTGCCACAGCCCTGGCAACAGCGACAACCAGTGGGTGGAGCACCGTGTGGTTTGCAGAGCCCCAGGACAGTGAGTGCTGAGGCATAAAAAACTCAAATAACAATAAAAAAAACAAACTGGAAAGAAATATACCAGGTATTCTGTGGGGAAATGGTGGGGGGCTGTCCTGGCCATAGAATTCCTGACTTTTTTATCTATTGATTTTTAATGGCAGAAATTTGGAGTCAATGTAGAAAATTAGGTTTGCACTAGGACAAGCTGATCAGGGAGATATCTGTGGACAGATAAGACCTTAGTATACTGTTTACATCCATCATCATAGGTTGTTAGACCAATTTAATTATGTATAGGACCAGGTCCTGATAATGAGATCATTCTAACATCTCAGCATGAGGCTCTAGGCCAAAGGGATCCCAACTTTCATTTCATGGTGAGGATCTAAGAACCTTATTAAAATTTAGCACTTTATAAACATAGAGCTTCAAATCGGCTCAGTTGCTTACAGTCAAATGATGAGGAATATAAGATACATTCAGGTTACGTAGCTCTAACACTAATCAGAAATATTTCCACATAATATGTAATCATACCATGGAGTATGACTCTCCAGAGTGTTTTTTAAAGGTCTCTTTATTCCTTATCCAATATTTCATTTATGGAGCATAGTACCAAAAAGAAAGAAAGAAAGGAAGGAAGGAAGGGAGGGAGGAAGGAAGCAAAAAGCCTTCTGTAAAATTACCAAACCTTTCAAATCAATTTTTAAAATACATATACTAAGATTTGCCTTTATTGTTTTTCCAAAGTCACAGAGAGAGACAGAGAGAGAATGAGAGAGATAGAGAGACAGAGACAGAGAGAGAGTGAGGGAGAGGTAACAGATGGAAATGGTAACATGCTTTTAAAGGACAAAATATCCATGGTCTCATCGATGTGGTTACTAGTCATAAAAATATAAAACACACTGAGCAATATGAATATTTTGACTAACTCTTGTCCATTTTGCTCAATAATCCTTTATACATACCAAATGGTTTATCTAAAAATTGCCTTTTATAATCTGGACAATACTCATTATTCATCTACTAAATTTCCGCACGTTGACTGAAGTTGCAGGCCACTTTTATTTGTGTTCATTAATTGCAGTTTGGAGACCCAACAGAATTTCAGGACTTGATACAACCAGAATGATATCATTTTAAAAAGTGATGGTTTATCTTAATATCTATAATTTTAAGGTCAGTCATGGAGTCTTCCAAATTATATTGGAGTGCTTCACGAAGTGGTTAGTAATAGAAGAAATGGAGTTCTTCAAGCAAAATGATGGTCCCTTTTTGCTAGGTTGTAGGGAGAATGTCTGCTTTATGAAGGAGTTGGATTGGATGTTATTTAAGATCCTTTCCATCACTTAAATTGTCTAACTCTATATCCTATCATGAGGAGATTTTTATTTTATTAGAAAAATCTTGGAGACCAAAAAGCCTTAAAGACCCATATCATCAAAAATTAAACTCTAATGATAAAATGTTAATTTAGTCAGAGAGATTCCTTTGGGCAAAAAAGGACAGTATCAAATTACATTATAACTTATTCTGTTAGTACTAAATGCATTATATATGTCAAATACACACATATCATATAGGTCCTGTAATTTCTAGAGAAAGCCAACACTGATTTCTTGGAAGTTATTTATAGATGTTTCAATTTTTTTTCAATTATATTTTCCCATTATTTTTTCCCATTCCAAAAGTAACATGACCTTGTGTTTTTTGTTTTTTGTTTTTGTTTTTTGTTTTTTGCAGGGTGATGGGGGTTAAATGACTTGCACAGGGTCACACAACTAGTAAATGTCAAGTGTCTGAGGCTGAATTTGAACTCAGTTATGCCTGAATCCAGGACCAGTGCTTTATCCACTGAGCCACCTAGCTGCCCATGACCTAGTTTTTTGTTTTGTTTTTTTTTTGGGGGGGAAAATTCATCATCCTAATTCTCATGTTTCTTAAGGTTATTTTTTTTTAATTGCTACTCACTAACCTCACCTCAGTTCCCAAGACTAGCATTTACTTTCTGTCTACTGCTATAATGCTTTATCTAAAAGGGGAATGTCTTGGAACTTTTACTTAGAGGAATTCTTGGAAAAGTATTTTTAAAAATATTTTGCTTTCTATACATCCTTATTTAGTAATATCACAAGTGTGAGCTGTAAAACAAATGAATAAGTAAATAGGTTCCAAGATATGGTCCCTTTACTCATAGTAATTACAAATGAAGATTTCATCAACTTCATTATTAAATATATGACTATATGCTCAATAATCATGTGTGACAGTTACTTTTTTTTGTAAATAAATCAAATTAAATTATAATAACAGACATAATGTCCACAAGTATACTTAATAATATTTCTCCCTTTCCCTTTCTCCAGCAATACCTGGACTTTTCTGCTGGACTTTTTTTGCTTTCTTTTACTATTTGTGATCTAATCCTCTAATTCAAAATTGTTGACAAATTTTTTAAAAAGTGATATGATGGGGCAGCTAGGTGGCACAGTGGATAGAGCACCAGCCCTGGGGTCAGGAGTACCTGAGTTCAAATCCGGTTTCAGACACTTGACACTTACTAGCTATGTGTCCTTGGGCAAGTCACTTAACCCTCATTGCCCAACCAAAAAATAAAAAAAAAGAAAAGCCTTTGATCAGATGGAAAATAAAGCAGATATTTAAAAAAAGTGATATGGTAGGGCATTTTACTCCCATTAGAAATCTAGTGAAATAATTCCCAACTTAACTTGCTGGAACAAATCACCCAGCATGCAGAGAAAACTAAGCCTTTTGCATTTATTTAACACTTTTCTGCATTTTGAAATAGGTTGAAAGTTTCATAAATAGGGTGAGGGAGGGAGAGAGTATGGTTTTGGGACTTAGTGAAAAAATAGTACCATTGAGGCCTGAATAGTAATATTGTTGTTCTTCCAGATAGAAATGGGAAATTCAACTTCATACCACCCACTCAAAATTTCATAGCAGAAATTTTTACAACAGTAGCAACATTTCCAGAAAGTCTAAGATGATGCTTGTTGTTACAGACAATTCAATAATGACTGATAGAGTCAGGAAATGTGGATACCAAGAATATTGAAATAGCAGTAGGCTTTGGATATAGGAAAGTCTTATACCAGTGGTGTTTGGGCAAGGCCATATATGGATATCAGGATGCTAAAGACTAGATATTTTACCTGGACAGCTACAATTGGCTAACATAAACTCTTGATTTTAGGTTCCTTTGCTTTCATCTAGAGGCTGCTAATGGCAGTCAGTTAGTAATTTTGGACCTACCTGGGACAACATAATGATTTTAGTCCAAAAGTGGAATGAGTAGAATAGTCTGGGGAGGATGCCCAGAAAGGGGAGAAATATGGTTACTATAGTCAGCAGGAATTACCTTGGAGCAAATGTTGACTAAGATTTTGCTCTTTTGTTTGCTTTGTTTTACTTTTTACAGAAGAAAAGGAGGATTGGATGATTTTTCAAAGATTAAACATTTTTCTTCCCTTAGGGGTATCCCCCTCAACCCTGCTTCTTGCTTCAAAATGAGAAATTTTCCTAAGATCATTTTCCATTAACTACTTAAAACATAGGCTTCCTACCTGGTTCATGTGGGTCTTGCCCTCTACACTTTTTAAAATATTATAAGTAAAGGTTATTAACCAAAAAATCATAGCAAGGTGGCTTTCTCCAGCAAGTAGCACAGTACCTAAAACATGATAGATATTTAATAAATGCTCATTAACTTGAATTGTTTTTATTCTCTCCTGCATCTTGTGGAGCCATCAAACCATGATGTGATCCTCATGAACAAGGTTTCATTCTCTGTATTTCTAGAGAGTGTCTGGTGCCTTCCATTTACCCTCCAGATCTCTCAATTGGCATATAGCTTATCACAAATTGGCTGTAATTAATCATACATTTTTATGTCAAGGTAAAATATCTTCAAAATATGAATTATATCAGAAATTATGAACAGACTTGAGAGGCCAAAATTCAGCCATTTTGCAGGAAGGCAGAGAAGCAACGAGGAAAGGATAAGTTGAAACACTTCACTGATTTTCAGTTTCTTAGAGAAGGGAGTTCAGGTACCTCTTAGCCATTGATCTATGGATTAACTATTTCTAGACCAAAATCTTAATATCTATTCAAAATTGACCATCTGGATCTCATGCTTTCTCCATCGGAGAATACCACCATATACTTTTATACAAAATTTTAAAAAAGCAAAATGCTCCCAACTTCTCACTGTTGTCATTGTTGCCATTCTCTTCAATCTCCCTCAAAACAGAACAAGATTTATTTTAACCAGAAGGACCTTCAAACACACACACACACACACACACACACAAACAGGATCAGTAGGATCAAGGGAAAGGAAATAAAATGAGGAAAAGGAAATTATACAACCTGAGAAAATACCACCACCCAGCAATCAGCTGAGAATATGCGGCAGAATGCCTGTCACCTTCCAGCTTCCACCTAGAATGCCCAATTCTCCTCCCCCAATCCCAGAAAACCCCATACCACCCCAGCCAATGGGAAGGCTGCTCAGACAGTCACATGACTGCCCTCACTAAGCTTCCAATCATTATCATTTTGCCAGGCCCATGTAGGTGTCAGGGAGTGGTGATGAAGTGAGGTGCCAGAGCCCTGGCAATGGCTACAACCAGTGGGTGGAGCACCATGGGATTTGTGGAGCCCAAGGCCAGTGCACATAAAAACCTCAATTAACAATTGATTCTTTACACTTCAAAGGAAGAATTAGTCACAATCAATAAAAGTTGTTTGGAGGTAGATTAAAAAAAAAAAAACATTAGGAAGGACTTGCCAAAAATTAAGAATAGACAACAAAGGAGTGTCCTCTTAGACTAAAAGCTGCTCCCTAGTACTAGAGGTGTTTAATCAAAAATTGAATAACTAGTCAAGAATATTATAGAATGAAGAACTACTTTATATGACAGATTGGATTAGATGACCTTTAAGGCCCTTTTGAACTTTAAGCTTCTATGAAATTCTTAAAGGAAAAAGTTCATTTTAGGTGAGTTTGAAAGTCTCATTCTCTCTATAAAGACTTGCTTTAAGAATTCTTGCCTGGCATGGCAATGCATTATTTCCGTCTGGGAGATTGTCCACTAAATTCATAGCATTAGTGAGAGATTGGAATTCACAAGGATGTAAAGAAGAAGAAAAAAACATAAAACAAAATTCATAAACTGGTATCTGGCTGTATTTCTTAGTGCCTGGGATTCTTACTGAAGATGTCAGAGACACCACTTTAATTAATAAGAAATGAGATGTTGCACCAGATTCCTAATACAGTTGAGTTCTGATTGAAGAGAGTTCAGATTAAACTCATCAATCATATTTTTCAGTGGCAGTATTGAGCTGCCAAGCTTTGTTTTCTGTCAATCCATGTCAACCTCTCTGGGTTGCCATCATCTAATTAATAAGATTGATTTCCAGAAAGATTATTTCAATAGAGGGTCTCATGGTTAGAAAGTCATAAAATTTGCAGTACACTCACAAACTGAGTGAAACTTTTAAGCCCCAAATAGTAAAGGTGAATTTGGTCTTATAAACATCCATTTTCCTTGTTGACTCCCAGTGCATCTTAACATTCATTTTCTTTTAAGGTCTTAATTGCTGTCAAGATATCCCCTCCCTGACTAGGGCCCCTGCCCAAGACTGCCCTTTCTAGATGGTATCCACTTTAAAAAATATCCTATTTTTATCCTTCTGACCTAATAAAAGAACCATTCCTTTGTGTCATGATATCAACTAGCTAATAAAGAGCCAATGAATCTCATTAACAAATTTACATTAATATGGCAAGATTTAATAACAGTTTAATGTTCGTCTTCCCCATGTATATGTAGTGAGGTCAGGCCATGTTCCCTTTCCAAAGTAGGGGAAGCAAAGAGGAATCTGAGAAGGCAAAATGCTGAAGCACAAATGAGGGAGCCAGGACAGTTGAGATGTAGGAATAGGAAAGAAACAGTAATCCTAACATTTTCCCTGTCCTATTTTCAATACAATGTTATCTAAAAACAGAAATGAAAACAGAGACAGAATTCCTAAGCTGGGCCACTTTGCTGTTGTAGCTGAACTATATGTCACAAAAAGAAAAAGAACTAGAGAGTCAGGCAAGACTGCTTTGTGACAGAAGTATAGCTACAGAGATCTATTGTTCCTAAATGGTTTTCCATGTGTGTTCTCCTGTATTTGTATGTATCTTTTGGGAAGTTTTGTATGTCAAAGGAGAAAATTTATGTGCTAGGTTTTTCTACATCCTATCTGGGATCCTATACACAGAAAATACTACAGATGTTGGTAATGATGACCATGCTAACAGGTCAGTGATGGCTTCATTCCCAACATTAAGAGCTTTTAACTGTTATCTTGGATATACCTGGGTTAGATAGAGGTCATGGGACTTAGTATCCCTAATGAAATAGTCTCTCCCCTATGCAGTAAGTTGCAGTGAATCCATCTTGCTTCTTGGGTATTAATAATAGCTGGCATTTACGTGGAATTTTACAAATACTATCTTATTTTTTATCCTCACAACAAACCTGGGAGATAAGTGCTATTTTAATACCCCTTTTATAGATAAGGAATCTGAAGTAGAGTTCACATGACTTGCACATGGTCACACAGTTTACAAGTGTTTGAGGCCAAATTTGAACTCATCTTCTTGACTCTAGGGCCAGCACTCTATGAACTGTACCACTTCAGTAGACAAAACACTGATTCCACTGTTTGCCTTATTAAGCCCTTCATATTCTGACTGTCATATATTTGGAGGTGGTTTTATTTGCATATTCTTCTTCATACAATCTATTCAAACCAAACCAGCCGGTTTTCCATCCTCCACACCTCGCACTGAAATTGTGGTAGCTTTACCTAGTTTATTGTTCCTCCATAAAATCCACTTACTCCTCCTCTCCACCTCACTTAGCTCCTTTAAGGACTTGCTCCATTGCCACCTCCTTTAAGGGGTCAATCCTGATCCCAGCAGCCATTAGTATCCTTACCACCCTGCTTCCAAATTACTTTGCAGTTGCCACTTGCATTTATTTATTTAGATAAATGACCTCCCCCTCCAATAACACATAAGCTGCTTGAGGAATTATATCATTCTTTTGTCTTTGTATCCCTATGCATTGTGTATTGCACATAAAAGGTAATTAATAAATGTTTATCGGATGAGTGACTGATGAATTATCTTTAAGGAAAAGAATCATGAGAGTACCCTACATATAGAAGGGATAACATATAAACTACATTATATAAGGACACACAGAAACTTAAGGAAATATATTCAAGGAAAGGCAGCTATAAAGCACTAAAGCCTAGGAGCCTGTCACTAAGAAGTCTCATCTGGATCTTTCATCCTTCCTTGCATTAATACAATCAGTTATGCAATCACATACAAATGGTAGTCACTCATTCCACGTACTAGCCATAAGGGAGTAGCAACATATCAGTCTTTTAAAATTCTATACCCCACATCCTCTTCCAGAATATTATTAACACTGATCCAGGAGGGGTTTCCAGATTACAACACACTACCATTTCCCGAAGGCAAATTCTCAGAACCTTTAAGCATGTAGCCGATTGGTAACTAAGCTCTTTGAATCCTATTCAATAAACAAAGACAGTTTTACATTAAAGAGAAGTAGAGAAGCATATAATAAATACACATATGAACTTGCAGGAAAATTCTCAACTGATAAACAGATTCATGTTTGAAAATGACTTTTATAAACTAAGGATAGAATCCATAACAGTGACCTTAAGGACAAATACACATGAGTAATCACAAAAATAAATGGATTTTGATTAAAAATTTGTCCTTGTTTAGTCACGTCTGACATTTTGTGACCTCATTTGGGATTTTCATGGCAATTATACTGGAGTGGTTTGTCATTTCCTTCTCTGGATCATTTAGTAGATGAGGAAACTGAAGCCAACAAGGTTAAGTGATTTTTTCATACTCACACAGCTAGTATCTGAGGTCTGATTTTAATTCAGGTCTTTCTGACTTCAGGACCAGCACTTTTTCCACTGCATTATGTAACTGAAGGGAAGAAGAATGCATGGATAGTGAGACAGTCGAAATAAGTATCAACTACCTAATATTCTTCAAAATTCACCTCAACTACTATATTCTAGATGAAGCCTTACCTGATTCCCTCTGGTAGTTCCTTCCTTCGCAAAACTACAATGCATTAACTTTAAAAATATTTATTCCATATATAATTATATATTCATGTTTTCTCATCAATTAGAATGTAAATTCCTTGAGGCAAAAATTATTTCTCTTACTTCTATATTACCGTAGTGATTAACACAGTTTATATATATATATATATATATATATATATATATATATATATATATATATATATATATATATATATATATATATATATATATATATATATAAAAGGCACTTAATAAAGTGATTACTAATTTCAAGAGGTCTGACCATTTAGCTGCCCCTAAAATGTGTATCCCTCCATTGAAGCCTATTGGGATCATTACATAACTTCATACTACCAGTCCTAAACCAAGTAATTTTGGAAAAAAGACATGTAGGAGAGAACAGTATTTGGGTGTTGCAAGAGAAATTCTGCATACATCTCCCCACCATCATTTTATCATCCTCTGGTCAGTCAGCTTATGAGCAATTATCCTTTCCCTTTGTAAAACCTCTATGCCCTGATCCTTAGCACCACCCAAGAGGTAAAATTCAACCATGCATTTGTAGCTCTAGGGCAGATTTGATAGTCATTAAATTATCTAATGAGAAAATATGCATAAAGTGATTTACAAACTTTAACTTGTCACATGAATTTTAGTTATAATTATTCATAGAGCTATCTCACTTTAAGGGTCAGGTCCATTTTTCAATCACAGAAGTCTTGTCAAGAAGAGAAAGCTACTACCTAAGTTTGGGTACATGATCCATTGCCAGTCCTTTTTCTGAGGTTCATTCTTTTTTTCAGGGTCTTAGAGTTAAGGTCCATATTATTGCAACATTGACTTCCAAGTTGTAGAAATTAATAAGGTATCAACTGATAATTAACATCCTAAATGGATGGGTGAAGTGTTTTTTATGTTGATGATCCTATTTTATACTCTATTTCTATCCAGCTGGAAAGAATTAAAGAAATAATATTATACAAAAGTCTTGATATAAGTTTTCTCAACTCCTCTTCCAATACTCAAATTCAAGGCAGATAGGTGATGCAGTAGATACAGCATTGAGCACAGATTAGGAAGATTTGAGTCCAGATCCAAGCTAAGACCCTTAGTGTCTGAAAGAGCCTAAGCAAGTGACTTATCTTCTATCTCAGTTTCAATTGTAAAATGGGGGTAATAATAGCATCTGCATTGCAGATAGGTGTAAGTTGTTGGGAGAATCAAATAAAATAATATTTGCAAAGTTCACAATGCTCAGCAAACTGTAGGAACTTAATAAATGTATGTTTCCTTGCACCCTATCTTATCAAAACTGACATCTCCTTATTTCCTATTTTTGAAAAATAATCTCTTAATGAAGGCTACATCTTGCAGTCACACATTTTATATCTCTTTTCTCCTCTCAGAACCCCACTGATCTGCTTTCAAGGATTTATGATTTTTCTACCTTTTCATTCAGTATACCTATTCCTTTCTTCACTTTCATGGTCATACTTCTCAAAATTAATTAATATGCACTTATTATGTGCCTACTATGCTCATTTATTGTATTAATCACTGTTACATAAAAATAAGTGAAATAGTCATTTCCCTCAAGAAATTTTCATTCTGATGGGTGAGCCAACAAGTGACTATATAATCACATATGGACTATATATGTTTTAAGTGAAGACCGTTTAGAGGGAATCAATTGAGTCTCATGTAGAAGGTGGTACTTGAAGGGAATTTTGAAGAAAAACTTAGTTCTTTCACTTTCTCACTAATCACTCATTCCTCTCCCCCTCAGTATTTAACTTTTGTTCCCACCACTCTACTAACACTCTTCTCACCAATGGCATCAATGCATTTATTTTACCAAACACAATGTTTCTAACTTGATATTGGAAGATATGAATTCATCTAGTCAAATGATGCCATTTTGATTCAGATAAAACCTAAGGACCAAAAAGAGACAAAGACTTCTCCAAAATTACATAATTCACAACACTTCTGAGCTTTTAATTCAGCATTCTTCACATCTAGATAGCATTAAATTTGTTTCCAGGTTTCTCAGCACCACCACCATTCTACAATATCCCCTTTGCAGCAATACCATGTAAGTCTTTCTTAATATTCTTCTCCCTTGCATTCTATGATACCACACTTTCCTATATCTTTTTCTGCCCTGGATGTTCTTTTTTCTTGTTCTCCTGAAACATGGGCATGCCAAGACTCCATCTTTGGCTTTATTCTTGTTCTTGTCTAAATACTCTTAACAAGTTCCCACAATTACTATGAATTTTATAAAGATCAGCTCTATGAAGATAACTGTTGAACCATATCTTGTCTCAAAAATGTACCTGTCAATTATGAATTTCTATCTGGTGAACATCTTCATATGAATATTTCAAGGAAAATTCAAACTCAATAAATCAAAAGCTGAGCTCATTAACAATTCCTGAAAATTCCCCTTTTTTGTATTTCTTTATTTCTATAAATGGTATCACTATTCTCCCAAAATTGAACCCTTAAAATATTTTTGACACATTTCTCTCCTTCATTCCTAATGCTCAGCACATAGTAGGCACTTAGTACATGTAGTTGATTCACTGATACCAATATCCAATCAGTTCCCCATTTCTTCCAATTCTACCCAATGATGCCACTTCCATCAATCCGTTCTTCCACTTCTACTACAATTATCCTAATTTAGCCCTTCAGTATCTCTTAGACTTCAAATTGATGTCATTGTCTCTCTTCTCTGCCCCATCAAGTCATTACTATGCATTACTGTCATGCTGCTCCACAGCTTCAATTCTATGACTTCCCTGTTAATTTTTTCCCAATGTATTCTCTGCCTAAGGTATATAATGCAAACTCTTTAGCCTGAAATTTAAACTCTCCATATCCAGTTCCAACCAATCTTTCTAGTCTTATTAATCAGGACACCCTGGCATTGATATTTCAACCAAACTTGACAGGCCTCTGAATTTCTGTTGCTCTATCCAGTAGCCATTCTTTTGTATATTCCACATCCAGGCTCTCATGCTGGATGCTTTCTCTTCCTGCCACTTTCTAGTAAGTCTGTAATTTAAGTGTCTAATTAAATTCCACCTGTTCTACAAAGCCTCACTCTATCTCACCTTCTGGAAGTCAATTTTTCCATATTTATGGCTCATATTATTTTTTTTTAGTTTTCCTTATGACGTTCTAACTTGTATTTTAATAATTTTATACTTCCCCCTTCTATATTGTGAGTTTCTATAGTGAGAGGGATTATCTCACTCATCTTTGTATTCTCAGAATCTAGGAAAGTGACAAACATTGTAGATTTTTCTGAAATGCTTTGCAGAATTTATTATTTGTTGAAGAAAGCCAAGAATAGAAATATCCATTGATACATAACATTGGAGAAAACCTAGAGATCGACTACTCTTGGTCCTTAATTTTGTAGATAAGGATCTCAGTGACAGTCAAGAGAAGTAAAGTATCATATTCAGCTTCATAGCTTAGTGTCAGAATTGGCATTCAAACCTAGGTAATAAAGTGAGTGTCAGAAGTTGGAAAGTTTAAGAACATAAGAGAGAAGGAAAGTCTCAGTTATTGAAGCCATATAATGAATGTTAGAATCTTCCCACAGAAGATGAATGAAAATTCAGACAGGGAAGCTATATTTCACACTCCATAGCACAATAAAGAGAATTCACAGACATTAGGAAAATAATAGAATCTCAGCCACAAAAGCAGGAAATAGGGAGTCCTGGTGGTTGATGGCTCTCTGATTAAGGGTGCAGCTGAGGCTGCATTTGCATACCTAATATAGTTAATCAGTAGGTATCCTGTCTTTCTGGGGTGTTTGTCTGGGCCCTGATGGAGAGCCTGCTGAGATTGATCAAACCACTGAATGATTCTCACCCAATGTGGGAATAAATGATACCATCAAAGGCAACTCAGTCTATATCTCTGTCAAATTAGCAATGCCCCCAAACTGGAATAGAAAATGATTAGAATAAACCACCAACAAGCATGTGATTACAATTTTCAAGAAATATTAACTACTTTAAATCTAAGAAACCACACCAAACTAAACATATTTATACATGTTTAAATATGATCTATATATTCTATCTAGCTGCTGACTTATTTAGTTTTATTTCTTCAACAGATATTTACACTAATTAGAGAGATAACGAGTGACAGAGAGAGTCTGGCATAGTGAATAGGGAACTGGTCTCAGCATGAGAAGGTCTTGGATTCATATCCTGCACCCAACATTTATTGACTCTGTGACCCTGGGGCATGTGACAACCTCTACATGCCCCAAATGACATCCTGAGACTTTAAGGTACAGAGTTGTTGGTTGTTCTTCATTCTTAAAGAGAACTAAGACTTTGGGGAGGGGATGTCATGACTTGCAGTGAATTGGATTTAAGTGAGGCAGGACTGTGCAAAGTCACTAGCCTCACATTCTCCTCTGGAGTCATCTGTGTCCAGTGGCAAGATATATATCAGGGTGACCGGAGATGGCGCTAAATGCTGTGGGAAACCTTGAACATTTTAAGCTACAATCTTTCCCAGGTCTCAGTTTATCTAAGGAAACACCCATTCAATGATTAATGCTAGGTAAGAAATAAGGCAAAGACTGGTCTATTTTTACCTATTCAATAAATAATTAAATCTTGGAGGGGAAAACCGTCAGGGTTTCAGGCCAAAACCCAAACAATTGCTGTTTACACCCATTTTGAGCCATCAAGGGCCCAAGCAATGGCCAAATGAGATGTGGACTCAGACCTATCAATGAGAGGTAAGGGTGACCTCGGTTTAAGGTATCATCCTTAGAAAGAGATCTAGCACATAAAGACCAAGATATCGTGTGAGGTTTCAGCATTCAAAACTTATACTCATTTAGGTAGAGAACCCACAGGTAAGGGTATGATTTCCTATATGGATAGAGGAAGAGGAAAGAAAGGAAGGGAAGGGAAGAAGGAAGGAAGGTAGAAGCTGTGTTGCCAAACTGGAGCGGGCCAGTTGGGTCCCCAATAGGGAATAGAATATTGTTATTTGTCCTTCATTCTCAAAGAGGACCATGACATTGGGAAGATGATGTCATGACATGCAGTGAACTGGATTTAAATGAGGCAGGGTAGTGACTTTGCCCAGGTACATAGTAGGTGTAATACAGAAGGTTTCCTCACCATAAGTTCCTATATTGATGAAATTATAAGTCTTACCTATACAAGCAGCTAGGTGGAATAATGGTTAGTGTTGGACTTGGAATCAAGTAGACCTGTGTTCAAACCCTAGCTCTGGTACTAAGTAGTTATGTGACACTGGACAACTCACTCGACTTCTCTCCGACTCAGATTTCTTATTTATAAAATGAGGATAATAATAGCACCAACTTCCAGAGATTGTTGTGAATATGATCTTAGGTGGCAGTAAGAAAAGGCCCAGGCCTGAGATATAATAATCTCACTGTACTTGCCCTCATCAAACCACACTCGAGTATTACATTATATTGTTATTCTATCTACCACATTTTATGAATAATATTGATAAGTAGGAAATCATCCAGAGGAATATAAAGAAGATGGTGAAGGGAATCCATTTCATAATCTAAGATGAAATAAATGTTCTAAAGATATTTAGCAGAAAGAAGAGTTTAGTGCAAGTAATTAAAAAGTTATAACAAGGAAAGAGAAAATAGGTATGACATATGTGACTACTGAATGCAGAATCAGGTACAGTGGGGAAAAGCAACAAAGAGGTAAAAGTAAACTGGATATAAGGAATTAATTCTTAACATTAATACTCATCTGGGGGCAGCTAGGTGACACAGTGGATAAAGCACTGGCCCTGGATACAGGAAGACCTGAATTCAAATCCAGCCTCAGATACTTCACACTTACTAGCTGTATGACCCTGGGCAAGTCATGTAACCCTCATTGCCCTGAAAAAAAATATATTGATACTCACCTGAAAGTGGCATGGTATGTTTTAGAAGGTAATGCGTTCTTCACCTTCACTTGAGGTCATCCAGCAAAGCTGGATGTCCCCATGTCAAGAATGATATAATAAGGATTGTTGAACAGAAACATGTTGGACTTAATAATCTTTGAAGTCATTCTAACTGAAAGATTCTGTGATTCTGATATCAAATGACAAGTGCATTTAGATTTTTGGAAAACAAATTCTACTCTTGCTTTTATATTTTTAAAAGATGTATTATTTATTTTAACATTCTTTTCCTTTTTCTAATTAAGTTCCAAATTCTCTCCCTCCATCCCACCCCTCCCCCAAGCAAAAGATCCCTTCATCCCACCCCACCCCCAGGCAAGAAAAATATAAATTATATATGTGAAGTCATGCAAAATGCATTTCCATATTAGCCATATGACACCCTGCCCCTGCAAGCAAGAAAATCATACCTCAATTTACATTAAGAATTCATCATTCTTCTCTCCAGAGGTGAGTAGAATTTATGAGTCCCTTGGAGTTGTCCTGGATCATTGCATTGATCAGAGTAGCCACATCTTTGATAATTGATCATCATTACAATATTGCTTGATGTGCACAATGGTCTCCCAGTTCCTCCCATTTCATTTTGCATAAGTTCATAGAGGTATTGCTATATTTTCTTTTCTGAAACAAACCTCCACAAATTTCTTACAGCACAATATTATTCCATCCCGATCACATGTTACATTTCCCAAATGATGAGAATCCCCTCAGTTTCCAACTCTTTGCCAAAGGGAAAAGAGCTGTTATGAATATTTTTGTACATATGAGTGGTTGTTCTTTTTCTTTGATCTCTTTTGGGGTAGAGACCTGCTAGTAGTAATATTGCAGAGTCAAAGGGTATGCATAATATTATAGTCCTTTGGGCATAGTTCCAAAGTATTTTCCAGAAATGTTGGACCAGTTAACAACCACACAAAGAGTGTATTAGTGTATTTATTTTCCCTCATCATCTCCAACATTTGTCATTTCTGATATATATGATGGGGTACCACAGAATTTTTTTGATTTGCATTCCTCTAATCACTGGTGATTTAGAACTTTTTTTCATATGACTTTAGATAGCTTTGATTTCTTCTTCTGAAACTTTCCTGTTTAGATCCTTTGACTATTTTTCAATTTGGAAATAAATGGCTTTTATTGTTATAAATTTTACTTAGTTCTCTATATATTTGAGAAATGAAGCTATTATCAGAGAATCTTGATTCATTTTTTTTATATTACTTCCTTGACTATGGTAACATATAGCAACATATAGCAAAATGTAATTTTCTGAAATATGTCTTTTAATTCGAATTATTTTTGCTTTTGCTTTGTCTGATATCATGATTGCTATGCCTGCCTTTTTTACTTCAACTGAAGCACAATCAATTCTACTGAAACACTTTATTTTAAATTTGTATATATCTTTCTGTTTCAAGTATATCTCTTATAAATAAAATATTATTGGATTTGTCTTTCTAATCCATTCTACTAACCACTTCCATTTTGTGGGTGAGATAATTCTATTCACATTCAAAGTTATGATTACTAACTGTGTGTGTTGCTCTCCATTCTATTTTTTTCTGTTTATACTTCTCTCTCTTTTTATCTTCTCACTCATCAAAAATCCCTTTTGTTTCTCACCATTGAGTCCATTTATAGCTCCCTTTATCACCCACCCCATATTGTTTATGCTTTTGCCCTATTTACCTAATAAGTTGGTAATATTTCTATTTGAAACTGAGTGTGTGTATGTGTCTGTGTTTTTTTTCTTCCCTCTTTGAACCAATTTTTTTTTTGGAAGGGCATTGAGGGTTAAGTGATTTGTCCAGGGTCACATGGCTAGTGTCAAGTGTGTGAGGCCAGATTTGAGTGCATGTACTCCTGAATCTAGGCTGGTGCTTTATTCACTGCACAACCTTGGTGCCCCTTCTTTGAACCAATTCTGATGAGAGTGAGATTCACACATTACTTGCCACTATTTCACTTTGCCCACCACTATACAAGCTCTTCTTTGTTTGCCTCTCCTCCCTTTCTTCATTTTTCCACTACATTCCCCTTTCTTACTCCTTAATTTTTTGGGGACCATTTCATCATAACTGACTCATTCCTCTACTCTCTGTTGATGTGGACTCCTTCTAACTGTCCTAATAATGATTAAGGTTTTAGGATTTATACATATCATCTTCCCAAATAAGAATATAAACAGCTTAAATTTTAGTATCTTATGATAACTTTCATATTGACCTTTTTATTTTTCTCTTCAGTCTTGTGTTAGAATGTTAAATTTTCTATCTATATTCATTTCATCAGGAATTCTTGAAAGTCCTCAATTGCAGTAAATATCCATTTTCCTCTAGAAGACTTATACTCAGTTTTTCTGGGGAGGTTATTCTAGGTTGTAATCCTACACCCTTTTCCTCCTAGAATATCATATCCCAAGCCCTAAGCTCCTTTTACAGGGAAGATGCTAAAGATTGTGAGATATTGACTGTGGCTCCACAATGTTTGAATTTTTTTCTAGTTGCTTACAATATTTCCTCCTTGACCTGGGAGCTCTGGAATTTTGCTATATTTTTTCTGAGAGTTTTCATTTTGAGATCTCTTTCAGGAAGCAATCAATGGATTTTTTTTCTATTTCTATTTTATATTCTGGATCTACAATGTTCAGGAAAATTTCCTTCATAATTTCTTAAATGTGATTTGTAAGATCATTTTAAAATCATGGTTTTCAGGCAGTGCCATCATTCTTAAATTATTTATCTTTGTTCTATTTTCCAGGTCAATTGTTTTTCTTTTTATTTTTTCCCCATTTTTTTAGAAATTAATTTTCCCAAATTATGTGTAAAATAATTTTTAACATTGATATTTACATCTTTATGTTCCAAATTATCTTTCTCCCTTCCTCCCCACCTCCCCCCACTTAAGAATACAAGCAATTCAACATAAGTTATACATGTGTAGCCATGCAAAAATTTCCATATTAGTCAGGTTGTGAAAGAAAACAGACAAAAAAAAACTTAACAGAAAGGAACTTAAAAATTTGTTTCTCACTGTATTCAGACACCATCAGTTCTTTCTCTGTAGATGGATGTAATTCTTCATAAGTCCTTCAGAGTTGTCTTGGAGCATTGCATAGCTGAACATATCCAAGTCATCCACAGCTGATCATCTTACAATATTGCTACTACTTTGGATACAGTATATTTCACTCTGCATCAGTTCATGTCTTTCCAGGTTTTTCTGAGAGCATCCTGCTCAACATTCCTTATAGAACAATAGTGGTCCAACATGATCTCATTCCACAATTTGTTCAGCCATTCCCTAATAGATGGGAATCTTCTCAATTTAAAATTCAACTTTTTTATGTCTTTTTGAATAGCAACCAAGTAGTGGTATTACTAGGTACAAGAGTATGCATGGTTTTATAGCCCTTTGGCCATAGTTCCAAATTGCTCTACAGCATGTTTGAATCAGTTCAAAACATGACCAAAAGTACCTTAATGTCTCGTTTTCCCCATATCCCCTACAACATTTGGCATTTTCCTCTTCTGTCCTATTATTCAATCCAATAGATATGAGTTAGTACCCCATAATTGTTTCTACCTACATCTCTCCAATAAATAGTGAGTTAGAGATTTTTTATATGGCTATAGGTAGCTTTGATTATTTCTTCTCAAAACTTCATAATTTTTGATCATCTTTTGATTGGGTAATGGCTCTTATTTAATAAATTTGACTCAGTTCTATAAAGTGTTTGAGAAATGAGGCCTATCAGACAAACTTGCTTAAATTTTTCCCCATTACAAATGCTAACTGTATGTCCCTCCATCCTCTTCCCTCCTCATGACATTTAGTCTATTTTCTATCTTCTTTCACCCTGTCCCTCTTCAAAAGTGTTTTGCTTCTGACTGCCCCCTTCTACAATATGCCCTCTCTTCTATAATCCTTCTGCCTTATCCCCTTCCCTTCCTACTTTCCTGCAAGTTAAAATAGATTACTATACCCAATTGAGTGTGTAAGTTATTCCCTCTTTGAGCCAATTCTGATGAGAGTTAGGTTCACTCACTCCCCAGAGTAGAGCACAGTCTAGCTCTGGACACACCAGCACAGACCCAGCCACAGCACAGACCCAACCCCAGCAAACCAGGAGCAGACCTTGGGAGCCTGTGAATCAGCAACAGCAGCAATTCCTTCTGGAACTCAGGCCACAGATGGTAAGTGGGTCAAATAGTTGGCCATAAGGAGATGACAGGATTCTCTTTGCTAGAACCTAGGCAGGACTCTGTTGTTTTGCCCATATTCAGATGCAGGTCACAGTCATGGGTGGCAGTCCCAGGCCAGGGAGTAGCACAAGCAGAGCTTGCAGGCACAGTAGAACTGGACTCTGTTCGTAGTTCCAGGGAGGAAAAGCAGGCCTGTGGTTGCTTATAGATCAGATCACATACCAGGAGAGTAGTAAACATACCTGTACTTAAATCATACCACCTTGGAAGACCTAGAAACATACAAATTCCTAGAAGTTTCTCTGAAAACAGCTGCACAAACTTCCTTAAGCTTGGTAGAGTGCACCCTCCATCCTGGAAGCAGTGACCCACTTTAACAAAAAGTTAAAGGTCAAGGCACACCCTGGGAAAATGATCAAACAGCAAAAATATTCTAACTACATAAAGTTGCTGTGGTGGCAAGAAAGAAAAAGATACACCTTCAGAAGAAGATAACAATATAAAAGCTCCTACACTCAAAGATTCCAAGAAAAATATGAATTGGTCTCAGGCCATAAAAGCAAACAAAAATGATTTTGAAAATAAAGCAAAAGAAGTAGAAGAAAACATAGAAAGAGAAATGAGAGTGATGCAAGGAAATCATGAAACAAAATAGTCAACAGCTTGGTAAAGGACACACACACACACAGAGACACACACATGTACACATAGAAATACTGAAGAAAATAACACCTTAAAAACAGACTAGGCCAAATGGTAAAAGAGGCATGAAAAGCCAATGAGGAAAAGAATGCCTTGAAAAGCCAAATTGGCCAAATGGGAAAGGATGTACAAAAGCTCTCTGAAGAAAATAACTCCTTAAATATTAGGATTGAGTAAATGGAAGCTAATGACTTTAGGAGAAATCAAGACACAATAAATCAAATTGAAAAGAATGAAAAAAAGAGAAGGCAATGTGAAATATCTCCTTGAAAAAACAACTTACCTGGAAAATAGATCCAGGAGAGATAATTTGAAAATTATTGTACTACCTGAAAGCCATGATAAAAAAAAAAAAGAACCTAGGCACCATATTCCAAGAAAGTATCAGCAAACATTACCCCGATATTCTATTCTAGAAACAGAAGAGAAAATAGAAATTGAAAGAATCCACCAATCACCTCCTGAAGAGATATCAAAATGACAACTCCCAAGAAATATTACAGCCAAATTCTAGAGCTCCTAGGTCAAGGAAAAAATATTGCAAGCACCCAGAAAGAAACAATTCAAGTATTGTGGAGCCACAGTCAGGATAACCCAAGATTTAGCAGCTTCTACATTAAGGGCTTAGAATATGATATTCCAGAGGGCAAAGGAACTGGGATTACACACCTACTCAGCAAAACTGAGTATAATCCTTCAGGGAAAATAGGAATTCAATAAAAGAGAGACTTTCATGAATTCTTGATGAAAAGACCCGAGCTGAATAGAAAATTTGACTTTCAAATATAAGACTCTAAAGGAGCATAAAAAGGCAAACAGTAAAAAGAAATCATAAGGGATATTAAAAGGTTGAACTGTTTATATTCCTACATGGGAAGATGATACCTGTAACTCATATGAATTTTCTCATTATTAGGGGAACTGGATGGAATATATTTAGAGGGCACAGGTGTGACTTGAATATGAAGGGATGATATCTTTTAGAAAATACAGTTAAGGGATTAGAGAGGAATAATTGGGATAAAGGGAAAGGGAGAGGTGGAATGAGGTAGAGTATCTCACATAAAAGAAGAAACAAAAAGCTTATACAGTTGAGGGAAAAATGGGGGAGGTGCTGGTGAGTAAGGGAACCTTACTCTCATGAGAATTGACTTAGAGTGGGAATAAAATACATGCTCAAATGGGTATAGAAATCTATCTTACCCTACAGGAAAGTAGGAGGGGAAGTGTATGAGGGGTATGATAGAAAAAAGGGTAGATTGGGGGAAGGCATAACCAGAACCAAAATACTTTTGAGGAGGGACAGGATGAAGGGAGAGAAAGAATAGAGTAAATGTCATGGAGAGTGAATAGGATGGAGAGAAACACAGTTAGCAAAAGTAATTACGAAAAAATTTTGAAGGAATTTTGTCTGATAAAGGTCTCACTTCTCAAACATATAGAGAACTGAATCAAATGTATTAAAATAAGAGCTATTCCCCAATTGATAAATGATCAAAAGATATGAACAGTTTTCAGATGAAATAATCAAAGGTATCTATAGCCATATGAAACAAATGCTCTAACTCATTGTGGATTAGAAAGATGTAAATCAAAACAATTCTAGGGTTCTACCTCATACCTACTGGATTAGATAATAGGACAGCAGAGGAAAATGACAAATGTTGGGGATATGGGGAAAATGAGACATTAATGCACTGTTGGTGGAGTTGTAAACTGATTCAAACATTCTGCTGAACAATTTGGAGCTATGGCCAAATGGCTATATAACCATGCATACTCTTTGACCTACTACTAGGCTGCTATCCAAAAAGAGTTAAAAAAAAGTTAAAGGACCTATATATGTGAAAAATATTTATGTCAACTTTTTTCTAGTGGTAACGAATTTGAAATTGAGGGGATACCCATTAATTGGGGAATGGCTGAACAAATTGTGGGATGTGATTATGATGGAACATCATCATGCTACAAGAAATTATGAGCAGTATATTCTCAGAAAAAGCTGTTAAGACTTACATGAGGTTATGCAAAGTGAAATGTACTGTATACATAGTAATAGCAATATTGTTAGATGATCATTTGTGAATGACTTTGCTATTCCTAGTAATACATGAACTAAGACAACTCTGAGGGACTTAGGATAAAAAAATGCTTTCCTCTCTAGAGAAAGAATTGATGGTGTCTGAATATAGACTGAAGAATTTTTTTTTTAGTTTATGTTTATTGAGGTGGTTTTTTGGTCTGTTTTCCTTTACAACCTATTATGGAAATGTTTTGCATGACAAGACATGTAAAACATATTAAATAGCTTGCATTCTTAAGGGGAGGGAGGGAGGAAGAGAATTTGGAGCACAAAATTTTTAAAATGGATATTAAAAATTGTTTTTACATATAATGAGGGAAAATAAAATTATGAATAAATAAAAAGTCCAAAAAAGAGTTTTCTTTTTTTAATTTTTGTGCCTCTTTTACCAAGTTGTTAATTCTCTTTTCACAGTTTTATTGTACCACTTATTTTTCTTCTGCCACTCTTATCTCTTTCTTTAATTCTTTTTTTTTTTTTTTGCAGGGCAATGGGGGTTAAGTGACTTGCCCAGGGTCACACAGCCAGTAAGTGTCAAGTGTCTGAGGCCGGATTTGAACTCAGGAACTCCTGAATCCAGGGCTGGTGCTTTTCCCACTGTGCCACCTAGCCGCCCCCCTTTCTTTAATTCTTTAAGGAATTCTTATCAATCCTTGATCCAATTCAACTTTTCTTTGAGTCTTTGCTGATTCACATTGTTTTCTGCTTCTGAGTTTATGTCTTGGTCTTTCCTGCCATTGTAGCAACTTTTTTTATTTTAAGTTTCTTTTGCAGTTGTTGTTTGCTAAGTTTCCCAGACTATTTCTTGACTTTGAGCTTTTTTAAACTTGGGTTCTGTTCACCCACGACTGAGAAGGCACTGTATCAAACCTCAGGCTTTTTTTTTCACTACAGATTTCACAGAGCTACTTCTGGGAGTTTTCATTACTTACAAAGTGGTGTGATCCAGAGGGAGATGTTGTCATTGTTCTCATTGCCTTTACTCAGGTCTTTAACTAGGAAGGACTCCTGTGCCCCTGCTCCCCTGTAGCCATGAGCACTAATTTTCCCTTTACTTTGGAACTGTAACCAGGTCTTCTGCTCTCTTGAAGTCACAAGCACTAGTGTTCTTCTTGGCTTTGAAACTATGATCAGACCCCTTGGTTCCTTGAAATTTACTATTAAGGGCTCCTCCCTGCCCTGGAACTGCAACTCAGAATATCATGTGGGCAGTAGAGTTGCCAGTTGCACTTGGTGCTAGAAATCAATTTTCTGGAATCACTTTCTGACCAGTACTTTAATAGAGTAAATGTCTTTACCATCTCTAGGGTGACAGTTTCTGGAGGTGCCGCTGCTACCCCTACTATAGCTGCCTCCAAGGCACAAAGCTGCTGCTGTTGTTGCTGCTGCATGCATGCACTCTGGACTGAAACCCATCTCAGTGTCCCAGTCTTCTCCTGCTGACCTCCCAAGTTGTCTTTGGCTGATAAATTTTGTTGTATGTGCTGCTCCAAAATTTGAATTGAGGAGTTATTTTAAAGTTGTGTGGAAAGGAATGTTGGGGGAGCTCAGTTGAGTTGCTGCCTGTACTCTGCCATCTTGGATATCAAGCACAACTTGCATTCTTATAATCATACACAATCCAAATATCATTAGCATATGGTAACAAGAGGTCATTGCAGAAAAAATAAACCTTGATGGGAAAAGAAATTTCTGTTGTATGAATTCTCAAAGAACTCTATTTCATCGCTTTTAAAAATAGATAAAATATCAAAATAAAATTTGTTGAATTTTTTTTTATATACAAACCAGCTCCTTATATTATGCTCTTCTTTCTTGTTGGTATTCTGCTAAGATTGGGTCAATCACTCCCATTTTCTTTGTAGTTTTGTGTGTTCTTCAATCATTGGGATGACCTTTTCTTTCTAGTCTTAGATATTCACTTTTCCCCATCTCAAGGTCTTTATCTATCTCTTTGGTGTTTGTTAACTTGATAATATTAACAGACTATTTTCACACTAATAAAAGTGAACACATTTACTGTGTCCCTGCTTACTTCTTGTTTACTTTGAAAGGACTAAGTCATATTTTAATGTGTTCATGTTCACAGTTACACGTTTTTGATTAACACCATAAACTACTACAATGATGTGACAGCTATTATAGTTCACTGTTGAATAATTAATGGAACATTGATTTTTGTCTATTGTAATAATTATTACCTCAATTATTAAGCTATGTTCTATCTCATCTCTAGTGATTTTGATTTCCTAGGTAGGAAGAAAACTGCTTGAGTTTAGGGGAGAGGTAATGTTTTTTATTTCTTATTCAATTGAAAGCCATGACTTTGAACAAGAAAGTAATGTGGGAGATGATAGCTTATTTTATAGATGGCACTGAAGAACAAGACTGTTTTTTTTTCTGAATCATAACTTATAAAACCATTCTGGCAAGGGATAAAATGTACCTTCCATGAACCAGGAAGAACATATTTGCCATGATACTTACATTTTTGAACAACAGAGCTTGAAACTAATTTGTGAGAGAAAAGACCATATAAAGCCCAGTTTTATTACCTGGTTACTAAAGAAGACAATAGTTATTTAACATGATAACTAGAGGAGTACAACAGCTAAATAGGAGGGAAATGAGAAGTTAAATCTACTTCAAGAGTAATTGTAATGGCATTAATATGATATAAAGGTTGCATTCCACTGGGGTATAGAAAGACAAGGCAAATGCCATCACTAGCATATGTAGGGTGGTCCCATTTCTTTTATCTTTGAGCATATAGATTTGAATTTAGATCAGAACTGTAATAGGTTAACCATAGAAAGGCACATCAAGAACTATGGCATTACCCCAGCTCAAACTATTTTTATCTCTAACCCTGAAAAACTCACTTTTCTCTTCCTTGGTTTGACATAATTCACTAGATAATATTGTTTGTTGCTCTCTATATGGGCATGCTTTCAAAAGATCTCCTCACGTATCAAGTTACTCTGAGAAGATTACACCATGTATCAAACCATCACCATTTCTCACATATACCATAACTGCAAAAATGTAAATAGAAATAACCAACAACAAACAATCAAAAATGGATTCTGTAAAGGTACAAAGAACATACCTCCCAGGACTTTTAGAATAGGTAAAGGAATGGGTCTATGTGGGTGAAATATTATATATAAGGCCTTCACCCTGCCCCCATGTTTTATTTGGGTTTGTTTTCTTTTTTCTTTTTCTTTCTCTTTATCAACAAAAGAAATCCATTATAAGGGATGAATTTCTGGGAGGAGAAGAAAAAATTATATGAGGGATTAAGACTATATTAAAAATATACCAATAAAAGATATTTGAAAAAGAAAAAGCATGGAATAGGAAAGTGTTGCCAGATGACTCAATATTGGCAAGCACTGTCCCATTTTTACAGGAGGAAATAAATTAATCTCAGAGACTATCAAATAGAAAACAATGTCATTTCCCTGTAAATTTTAAAATTCATCATTAATAATATTTTTTGTAAAAAAAAATTGAAAAGAAAAATTGATCACTAGGAGAGTAAATGGGAATTATCTGTACGAATGAATCAATTTAGAACTACTTTCCTTTTGCCCCCTATTTTTCCTCAACCTATTACAACATCATATATCTTTAGTTTGACAATGTATTTCAGAATATCTTGAAATAACTTTTTTGGGAAAATGGTAGAATCCACAAGATGGTATAGTAAATTGATTACTGACCTGGGAACCAAGAAGATCTTGATTCAAATCATGTTATAATGGAGTTTCTTTTGCAAATGATCTGGATCAGATGACCATTAAATTCCTTATCAATTATCAAATTCTGTGATTTTGTGAATCCATATTCAGACCCTTTTCATTTATGTGAACCTGGGCAAGTCATTTAACCAATCTGGGCCTCAGTTTCCTTACCTGCCAAATGAGAGGTGAATGGGATGGCCTGTAAGTTCTGAATCCAAGGGGATGTATGCTGTATTGATGTCAACTTGGCAGATTTCCTGTGGTACACTGAAATTTTCATACTGAGTTTTAGCCCATTCAATACTTTTTTATCAGTTATTTAGATAATGTAATAGATGACATACTTCTCATAATTTTGTATAATTACTATCATTAATACTAATATATACGTATATATATATATATATAAATGCTAACTAGCATTTATATCATGCTTACAATGTGTAAAGGCATTGTGCTAAATGCTTTCCAAGTATGACTTCATTTGAGTATCTCAAGAATTCTGTGAGGTAGATGCTATTAACTCCATTTTATAGATGAAGAAACTGCGACTCAGAGTAGCTAAGTGACTTGCTCTAGGTCACACAGTGTTCTATTCACTACACCACCTACTTGCCTATAATTTCATATTTCTGATGAGTACCTTGGCTTGAAATCAGGAAGACATAATTCAAATCTAGCTTCAGACACTTACTAGTGGTGTGACCCTGGGGAAGTCACTAAACTTCTCTCTGCCTTTGTTTCCTCACATGCAAGATGAGGATAATAATAGTACTTAATTCACATAGTTACTGAGATCCAAATGAGATATTGGGAAAACACTAAATCATTGTTGCTATATCACAGAAAGTGGGGATTGAAAGAAGGTATTTTTAAAACAGAATCAATGTAAATAGATCTAGAAATCTGGGGTTTATGAACTGAAGCAAAAAAAAAATTTAATTTAATAGGGATAAATGCTAAAGTCCTAAATTTAGAGTTAGAAAAATAGTTGTACAAGTATAAGGTTTAGGAAATCTTACTTAATGGAATGTTATGTAAAAAAAGATCTGGCATTTTAATTGACAATATTTTAAATTAAAGCTCAAAGTGATTTGAAAATATGTCATATTTATAAAAATACATGTCCAAATCAGGGGACATGCTACCTCAGTCAAAAATATCTGTAGTCAGAGACAGGAAGAGCAAAGATGGCACAACACTGGCAGCAACCCAGGTGTATTCTCTGAATTTACCCATCCATATAACTTTAAAATAACTCTTCAAATCAAATTGTGGGGTGTCAGAGCCTACAAAATGATGGCCTGAGACACATTTTCAGCAATCTAAGACAATGTAGGAGGTTGGGAAGAGAGAATTGTGACACCAGGGTAGAGGTTATCCTGGAGTATAAGCAGGCATAGCAGCAACAGATAGACTTGCAAGTGCTCACAACAGTGGCAGCAGCATCTTCAAGAGCTCTCAGTTCAAAGTTAGTGAGGGAATCAGACAAGTATTCAGAAAGAGATTAAAGGGGACCCTTTACTTGCACTGATTAGCAACTCTATAGCCCACACAAAGATTTGGGTCATAATTCCAAGGTAGAAAGTAGGCTTTCCATTAAACCAAAAGGAACCAGGGGTCCCAGTTACAGTCCCAGGTTGAGAGGATCACTAGCTCATGCAGCTGAAGGATAGGTCACAGTTCCAGGGCCAAGAGCTGTACTAATGCTTGTAGTTGTAGGGGAACAGAGGCCTTCCTAACTAAACATCAGAACATGGACCAGAAGAGCAGTAACCACAAATCTCCATGGATTATATATCACCTGGAGGTGCTGAAAACTTGCAGGCTCCCAGAACTATTTCTGAAAACAGCAACATATACAAAAAACCCCAAAACAAAAACAAACCCAGAGGCTTGGGATAGTGATGTACCAGCCTCGGGTGAGCCAAGCCCAACTTTAGCATGAAGTTGAAAGTCAAGAAATAGGTTGGGAAAATAAAAAAATAACAATAACCACAAAACAACTTGACCATAAAAGGCTATTACAGTAATGAGGAGATGAAGGAATAAATGCAGGAGAAGAAAATGATGTAAAAAAAAAACAGCTATAAGAAAAGGTAATAAAAAATACAAACTAGATAAAAGCCCAATAAGAATTTCTGAGAGTTAAAGAATGAGATAAGAGTGGTAAAATAAAAATTGGTAAAAGAAATAAGAGTGAAGTAAGAAAATTACTGAAAGATAATTAGCATGGGGGCAGCTAGAGGGCTCAGTGGATAAACTACTGTCCCTGGATTCAAGATGACCTGAGTTCAAATCAAGCCTCAGTCACTTGACACTTACTAGCTATGTAACCTTGGACAAGTCATTTAACCCTCATTGCCCTGAAAAATAAAAAGACATTTTACAGCTTGTTTGGAGAACAAAAAAAAAGAAAATCCTAAAGAAAATAATACCTTAGAAAACAGCATTGGTCCAATGATTAAAAAAAAGGCACAAAAATTCACAGAACTCCTTAAACAGCAGAATAGGCCAAATAGCAAAGGAATTACAAAGATTTCCCTGAAATAACTCCATGAGAAATCAACAATAAAATAAATGCAAAAGAATGAAATGAGAAACTAGAATAAAATATGAATTATCTCATTTGAAAAATGACTGACCTGGAAAATAGATAAAAGAAAGGTAATTTAAAAATTGTGTGACTACCTGAAAGTCATGATTTGCAAAAAGAGACTAGAAATTCTATTTTGAGAAATCATAAAGGAAATGCTCCAATATCATAGATCCATAGGGTAAAATATAAATGGAAAGAATCCACTGATCACCACCCGAAAGATATCTCAAAATGAAAACTCTTGGGAGTTTTAATTGCCAAATTCCAGGGCTCTCAGGTCAAGGAAAAAATACTGAAGTACCCAGAAAGAAACATTCGAATATCATGGAAAATCAGGTTCAAACAAGATTTAGTAGATTCCATGTTAAAGGAGTAGAGGGCTTAGGATATAATTTTCCAGAAGACAAATGAGGACTTCTAGTATGAAGATGGTAGAGTGAGGAAGTAACCCTTTGAATCCTTCTTAAATTCCCCCTCCAAACAACTAGATAACCACTTCTGGATGTTTCTAGGATCTCTTAGAAGGCCAGCAGGAAAGGTCTGTCTTACCTGGGTGGGTAGGGTATGAAGTCCTGCTGCCACAGTAGCAGTATCTTCCCTGATAGCAGTAGTAAAAGCAGCTATAGTGGCCCTAGGTAGTGGCCATGGCTGCAGTTGGTGGCAGCAGAAGCCTAAGGAAATGGCTGAATCAGACCTCACAGCAGAGCACCTGCAGTGTACTTTAAGACCGGGACAAATCACCAGTGAGCCACAACCCTCATGCAAACCAGTGACCCCCTAGCCAAGTGAATAGCCTGGGCCAGCATAGCAAGGGTGAATACCATATACCCCTCCCCCACCACAGGTCATTGGGAAGTCCTTATCTCTACTGATGGCCAATAGTAAAATCTTGCCCTGAATGCTTACAGTGAGATTCCATCCCAGGACCTACCTGCAAAAAGATTGTTTCCTAACAACACAGTAGCAGGGGACCTAAACCCTCAACCAAATCACAAAAAAGGCATAAAAATGAGCAAAGAAGAAAAAACTTGACTATAGAAAGTTACCATGCTGATAGGGAGGATCAAGGCATGAACTTAGATCAAGAAAATAGTGCCAAAATGGCTACAGCTGAAGCTTCATAAAAGAAAACTGGTCTCAGGTCCAAAAAGGTTATCTGGAAGAGCTTTAAAAAAGATTTAAAAGTGCAATTTATAGAAGTAGAAGAAAAATGTGAAAAACAATTAAGAGTAATGCAACAGAATCATGATGAAAAAGTCAATAGCATGGGAAAAGAGCTACAAAAATTTACTGAGGAAAATAACTCCCTAAGAAACTGAATTTCCCAAATGGCAAAGGAAGTACAAAGGATCACTGAAGAAAATAATTCCTTATAAAGTAGAATAGAACAAGTGGTAACTAATGACTATGAGACATCAAGATAAAATAAAACAAAATCAAAAAAGGAAAAAAAAAGAAAATGTGAAATTTCTTGTCAGAAAAACAACAGACTTAGAAAATAGATCCAGATAAGGAAATATAAGAATTTTTGGACTTGTTGAAAGCCATGATTAAAAAAAAAAAAGCCAGGACAATATCTTGAAAGTAATTATCAAAGAAAACTTCCCTGAAGAACCAGAAGGAAAAATAAAAATGAAAAGAATCCACTGAGTACTACCTGAAAGAAATGTGAAAAAGAAAATTTGAAGGAATATCATAGCCAAATTCCAGATCTCGCAGATCAAGGAGAAAGTATGACAAGCCACCCAAAAGAAACATTTCAAGTATTATTGAGTTATAATCAAGATCACACAGGATTCAGCAACTTTCACATTAAAGAACCTGAGGGATATAAACAAAAAAAAAATTAAGAAATTTAATAAGGTTAAAACTTGTTAATATTTCTATATGCCAAGATAATATTTATAATTCTTAATAGCATTATTACTTATAGGATCATTTAGAGGGAGTTTATGTAGACTGAGGATGTAGATATAAGGTGACATTGATGGGGTGATATCCCAGGGACAAAATAAATGGGTGAGAAAGAAATTGCACTAGAAGAAGGAGAATGGAGATCAAATGTGGTAAATTATCCCACAAAAGAGGAGTAAAAAAGCTATTGTAATGGAGAGGAATGGGGGGGGGCAGACAAAGCTTAAACCTTACTCTCATCAAAATTGGCTCAAAGACAGAATAATATACACACTCAGTTGGATATAGCAATCTACCTTACCCTATAAGGAAGTAAAAAAGGGTTGGGATAATAGGAGGGGAGGGGAGAGCAATAAAAGGGATGGTATATTGGGGAAGGCAGTGGATCAGAAGTAAAATATTCCTGAGGAGGGACAGTGTTTGGATAAAAAGAGATGGGGAATAAAAAAAGTGAAAAAAAGCATGGAGGGAAATAAAGTTAGTTATCATAACTATAAATGTGAATGGGATCAACTCACCCATTAGATGGAAGTAGATAGGAGGATTGATTAAAAACCAAAACTCTACAATATGTTGTTTACAAGAAATACCTTTTGTAAAGAATTGTTATTTGAGGTTTTAATGTGTCAGCGCACACTGGCCTGGGGCTCCACACACCTGCAAGGTGCTTCACCCACTGGCTGTAGCCATTGCCATGACGCTGGCACCTCGTGTAATCACCACTTGCCGTCACCTATGTGAGCCTGGCAAAATTATAATGATTGGAAGCCTAGTCAGGGCAGACATGTGACTGTCTGAGCAGCCATCCCATTGGCTCGGGCTGTGTGGGGTTTTTCTGGGATTGGTGGAGGAGAATTGGGCATTCTAGCGGGACGCTGGAATGACAGGAGGTATGCTGCATATTCTCAGCTGATTCCTGGGTGGTGGTTCCTTTAAGGTTGTATAATTTCCCTTTCCCCATTTTATTTCCTTTCCCTTGATCCTACTGATCCTGTTTGTGTTTTTTTTTTTAAGTTCATTCTTGTTAAAATAAATCTTCTTCTGTTTTGAGGGAGGCTGCCAGCCTCCTTCCTTGCCCAAATATTGCTGTGAGTCACTTAGCTAACACACCCCAATTAAAAATTGGTCCCCACAGTTTTTGACGAGTCAGCCAGGAGTTGATTAACCTAGTGAATTTCTTTAACCCACCCACCCTCCCCCTTATTTGGCCATGAGGCAACTAACCTGGGAGACCTTCTTGCCCCTCACCCACTGTCCCCTTAGGGAATCTCCCTTACTCTTAAATAAACCTTAGGATTTATCTTGCTGGTCAGAGAAAAGCTGGTTCATTTTGAACTGCACCATGATTGAATATTTGGCTCCCCACTTGTATATTCTAATTGGCATATTCTGGGACAGCATATTGTCCCAATTTAAACTGTTGGCCTGCTCAATACTTATTCATGGCATTGCTGGTTTCCTCCTCACAAACACAGTAAAAAATCTTTGGAACAATGGTATGGGAGAGTTTATCTTTCCCACTGAGCACATATACAATATCACTGGAAGCACTACAAGTAAATTCAAACTTTACTATACCACTATCATTATAGCTCAAATGGCTATAAATTTTATTCTCGTTATTGTCATTATTGCAATGTGGTATTTTTTCCAAAAAAGCTGTAAAGAGAGGAAGGGATATGACCATGGTAGACCACCTCTTCAGAGGGATACCAGTACAGGTCCCTCTATTGGAGATGACCTAAGTTCAGAAGCAGATTTTGATCAGTCTTTAGAATCAGATCAACAGAAACTGCTCCCCCTACAGAATGTTACAGCCCACAGAGGAGCACATTCAGTCCAAAGGATCTGTGTGCATGGAAGAAACTTATACCTAGGTTTGATCAGAATCTGAAGTCAGTAATTTTGCAGTTAAGGTCAATATTTAATACATATCAACCCACTTGGGCCGATGTCACTTGTCTTATGGAAATTATACTATCCCCAAGTGAAATTTCAGATATTGTCACAGCAGGAAATTCCTTGGTGGCCTCTGGGGAAGTGTTAACAGAGTGGCCTCTCCAGGAGCCAAAATGGGATTATAACAATCCACAGCAATGCCAAGAATTAAAAAAATGCTAGGGAAACACTACTGAAAGGAATGGAATCCTGTTCTAAGAATTCTGACAAATGGCAAAAAATTTTTAAACTCACTCAGGAGCCTAATGAACAACCTAATAGATTTTATGCTAGACTTTGTGAAGCTGCTAGGCAATTTACAAGACTGGACCCACTACACTCAAAAGAATCCTATATTGTATGTAATGCATTTGTATACCAATCATTGCCAGAAATCAATAATTTTTTTTATGACATAGTGTCCAGGCTGGAAAGATATGGCTGTAGAAAGGCTTAAAGAAATTGCCACCTATATCTTTGAGGCAAATGAAGACAATACAGCTGAGCAAAGCATTCTGGAACCAGGACTTTCAGGTCAGGCATTTAAAGGTCAGGACAAAACCCCTAAGGTGTGTCAGTACTGTTAAAAACAAGGACACTCATTGAGAGAATGTAGAATTAGGAAGAAAGAACTCAGGTGGGCAGTAACTGAGGGTCTGGAATGTTTTTTCAGGAGAAACCAGATTAATTATGGAAATTTTTACCAGAAAGGAAATAACCATGATAATTATAGACCTTATTACAACTAGGATCAATATAATCGTAGACCCTATCAGGGAGGTACAGAAGGACAGAATCAGAATAGGGGTAATTCTAGAATCCCTCAGAGGGAGACACAGGACTGATGGTGTCCAGGGGAGGAGTGGAAAATAAGTACAGAAAGCTTTACTTTTCCAGATCCTGAATTTTTGAACCCTCTTTTACCAATCCATTCACCTCCCCAGAGTAACGAACCCCATGTGACCCTCAAAGTTGGGGACATGTATTATGATTGTCTGTTAGATACAGGAGTCTTTAAATCAGTCTTAGTGTGTAAACCAGACCCTGGGTACAATGCTATTGGATCTTTAATTGTGGTAGGAGTCTCAGGTAAGGCCCAAAGAGTGGCAGAATTAACCCCTTGCATGGTTTCTATGGGACCTTTAACTGTAGAACATTCATTTTTACTTATGCCCGATGTCCCTGTAAATTTATTAGGTCATGATCTCCTTTGTAAACTTAGAGCAACCATATCTTGTGCTCCAGATGGGGCTGTCTCTCTGCAGTTGATACCCTGATACCCTGGGTTAAACTTGAAGCATTGGATGATCTGAGACATACTGTGTTTGTAACCCTGGCTTAGATCACATTATCATGTATTCCCCAATCATATCTATGAAGTAGAAGAGTTTTCTTTACTAAGCCACCACACAGACCTATTTATTCATCACTGAGCCTCATTTTAAGGAGAAGCAACCAAATTACCATTTGCTGGGACCTCTCTAAATTCTAATGAAATTGGACACAAATCTCTTTGCTTGCTCTTTAGCTTGAGATGGCCTCAGAGTAAGAAGGACCCCAGGGGCTTCAGGCCTTCAAGACTTTGTTGATCACTATCACAACTGTTGAAGTAAAGCCAGCTTGGCTCCCAGAGCTCTAATATATCGAGTGAAGTAGGCAGGATGCTGAGGAACTTATCTATTGTTGTTCTCCAAACATCTGCACCATTAAATACTAGTTCAGCCACCTATGTGACCTTGAGCAAGGAATTTAACTTCTTTGGGGCTCCATTTCTTTACTTGTAAAATGAGGATTTTGACATTTAAGATACTTTTTGGCCCCAAGTCCTTTGAATTAATTTTTCAGGGCAGTATTTGTATTTTAAATCTTATCTCTGAAATGAGAAGAAAATGATTTGTATCTTTAAGTGAATTTGTCATTATGCTGATTTCCACTAAGCTTTTATATAACACTGACCAAGATCATGGTCTCTGTTTTCCCCACAAGAAGTTCTGGATTTCCCATTTAAGGTTACCACTCACTTGCTTTGATTCCTGTCATAAAACCTATTTCCCTAGAACATTGGCTTGGTCATTCATAAAGTTCTACTTTCTCTAGTCTGGGAACAATTCCTCTTTGGATATTATAGGAGAAACTCCTTACATCTTCCATAAGGAGATTTTGCCTTTTTTCTTGTGCTCAAAAGATAAAAGATCATCTAGATGATCTTTTTGTAAGCAGCAAACTTGGATTTTTGTTGTTGGTTTGTTTGTTGGTTGGTTTTTTTTTTTGTTTTTTTTTTTTTAGTGAGGCAATTGGGGTTAAGTGACTTGCCCAAGGTCACACAGCTAGTTATGTGTTAAGTGTCTGAGGCTGGATTTGAACTCAGGTACTCCTGACTCCAGGGCCAGTGCTCTATCCATTGCATCACCTAGCTGCCCCTGTTTGTTTGTTTTTTAAAGGAGGCTGTGCTTGGACCTACGGAATTTTGGCCACCTTTTAGGTCATAATTACAGGAGAAGCTTTTTGAGAATAATTATGCAATACCATTTTATAGGAAATTTAATGGTTAAGTAAAATGTGAATTTCTCTGCATTTCCAGAAGACAAAACTGCCATTTTTATTTTCAGTGATCAAATCAATGAAAATTATACTGCAGCTTGAATAATGCTGAAATAGCTGTTAGATCAATTATCAAGCTTCTTTGTACCAATTTTATATCCAGTATTTGTGAAATTCTCTTCCCTTGTATAAGCTTTGTTAAGTAATTCTGGTATGAGAAAAACCCTTTCAAAACCACTGACACTCTGGGCTTTTTTTCCTCCCTCTGTGCCCATCAGACTTACTTCTATGCATGGTTATGAACTCCCCAAAGTATTTAAGCTTCAGACAAGCATCAGTCAAAAAACAGAAAAAAAATAAACTTTCATCATTTTCCTTGAGCCTCTCAGTTCTTTCTATAATGCCAATCTGAACAACTAATCAGAATCCTCTCTCACCATCTGCCCTCATCTTCAGTTTCTGCTTAGCTGTTTATCTTCCCTTTCTCTCAGGAGTAGGCTCTGAAACTATTCCAATTTGCCCTTTTCTGAACCTAAGCTGACTCTGCCTTGAACAATTTTAGACTGAATTTATTATAGCTGTCCTACCTTTCTAATTGGGAATAAAACAGTGAAAAACATATCAATTGGGGAAAAATAAGATCTGGACTATATGGAATTGTGGACATTGAAAACTCCACAGAAATCATCTCATTCAACCCACTCCCTCTTTAGAGGAGGGAATTGAGGATCAGCAAGGTGAAGTGTATTCAAAGCCTTGAAATCAAATAATAGCTAAACTAGAATTAGAACAAAAGTGGCATGTTTCATTTGGCCTCAAGAAGCTGAACTGGGAACAATGGTTGAAAGTTGAAAAGAGGTAAATTTAGGCTGAATATGAGGGAAAACGTTCTAATTATTGGAGTTGTCCCAAAGTAGGGAAGATGCTGTCTAGAGGTAGGAAGTTAAGCTTTAGTGGAAGTATTCAAGCACCTTTTGTAGGTTATATTATAAATGGGGTTTTTGCTCAGGCACAAGTAGGATGAAAAGGTCACTAAGGTTCATTTCAACTCTGATATCCTGGGAACCTCTGATTCCCAGGCCCAAATTTATCTTTTATATCCTTTAAATCCAGCTATATATTTCTATGATTCATGAAATAGAATCATGTTCATTGTTCATGAAAGGGAATCCTCAGTGAGGGTGATACTTTTTATGTTCATGCTTTAAATTATCAAAGATTTCATTATCAAATGTAAGCTCTCCCCTAACCCAGATGACAAGCTTTTCAGAATTTATGTATTTGATGAGCTACTTCAACCCCCCCAAAAGTATTAATTAATAAATGACTCAACAGGGGCAGCTAGGTGGAACAGTGGATAAAGCACTGGCCCTGGATTCAGGAGGACCTGAGTTCAAATCTGGCCTCAGACACTTGACACTTACTAGCTATGTGACCCTAGACGAGTCACTTAACCCTCATTTCCCTGCCAAAAAAAATGATTTAACAAACCTTTCTGGAGATGGGACTTGTGTTGGAAACCTTATGAATCAACCATAGTACATGATCCTTTGGAAAATCCTTCAGGTGTCCAAGGTCTTGTCCAAGCAATCAAATAACAGAGATATATCTATTTAAACAAAATGCATACTTATGCAAATATCTATAAGATTCTTTAAATGTTTTGTGAGACTCCATTTACTCAATAATTAACACACATTATTGAACCAACTTATAGTTTCCCTTGAATGGGAGAGATTTTTCCCAGGTCTAGTGAATTCTCATATTTTATTCAATCCAAAAAGTATTTATTGTCTACTCTGTGCCAAGTCCTTAGAAGAATACTCAGATACCCATCTAGATTGGAGATATTATTAATGAGTATTCACTTCAGTGATATTATTGATGACTATAGACACAGTTCAAACTGTTTGACTCATATGTAACTTCCTATAAATTTGCCACAAAGGGACCATACAGCATGCTGAGAACTTTTCATTTTTCTTGAAATCATGACGGTAACTAATGGAGCATGAAGAGTTATCTGTCCACTTAATCACAGTTTCAGCCTAGCTTCTTTTTCATTCATATATTTCTTTGGTGAAATCAAACTCATTTCTCCTTTATAATTACCTGTTTTGAATGTCGTAAAGCCTCTACTCTCACCAAAGATTAACTTTCATGAACCACAGGAACATGCCAATAACTTTAAAATGTATGACAGAGGACATTGGGCCTGGGAATCAAAGGTTCCTCAGAACTCCGAGTTGGAAGAGTCCTTAGAGACCATTTGATCCAATGTGTGGGTCAAAAAGTGCCAACCATATATTTGTCCACTTTTCTATTTCTCTCTAATCTAGTCAGTCAGTCAGCTGCTTATGTTTAAACATTTTTGAGGTATCAGGTATTTTGTGGAGAAACAAATAGCAGTTTATAACATAGTCCTTGCTCTTATACAGTTCATATTCTGATGTAGGAAACAAATGTATATATCTATGTATATACAAGAATATATAATATGAATGGAATATAATCTCAGAGGGAAGGAACTAGGTAAGGATGGGGGTTAGGCAGAAGGCCTCTGGCAGTAGGTAAGATTGAATCTAAGTCTTAAATGAAGTCAGGGATGGTAGGAGTTGGGAATGAGGAAGAAGAACATTCCAGGCCATGGTGACAATCTATAAATTCACAGAGTTGGGAAATAGAATGTCTTATGTGATGCACAGAAAGTAAACCAGTACTGTTGGATTCTAAAGTTCATGGAGGAGAATTAATTGTAAGACTGGAATTGTAGGAAGGGGTCAGTTTTAAATGCTAGACCATTTGATATTTGGTTTTGAAGGTAATAAGGAAACACTCTATTCCCTACTTAATTTCATTTGCCTTACCCTCATATCTTTCCTCTCCCCAACACATAGTTCTGGAACCAGGAATCATAAGCCTGGAAGCAATGTGAAAATGTATTCCTCTGTGGACATTTCCTGTGTCCACAAAATACCTTAATGGACTCGATGAAATCAAAAGTAGAGAATGACTTTATTCTCTTTTGTTTCTAAATAGAGAAGATAATTTGTCTTTGTCTTGATACAGCTGCAGCCTGCAAAGCCTGTTTGTGACATTCTTACACAGAGTCTTTCCTTGTGTCTAATATTTATTCTTCAGAAACCTGGCCAAAAGCACTCTCAAGCAATAAGTGGCTCCCTGTTGTACTATTAACTGCCTCATAACATTTCCTCCATTCTGTTCCTTGAAAAAAACAACTATGTAAGGATGGGGAATTCAATGCATAAACTTAGTTGGCAAACTCTTAAAAATTATAATATCCTTCCACTTAACATTTTCTTTCAAAGGCCCATAAGGTGATGTTACCACCATATAACCAGCTCCACTAATACTCAAACTCTTCTGTATCCTGAAAAAAATGAGATACCATTTCATCTGATTGTTAGACCAGTAGTCTTTTATGTAGAGTTATTTAATTTGCCATTTTATAACTTATTAGGATGACAGTTATTTCATTTGCACTGTTCTTTAAGCTCCATTCAAGTGTAAATATGTATTTTAAATTGTTCCTCAGTGAGCCTATGAGCTCATGTGAGGTTTGAGATAACATTCATTTCAATTAAATTCAACTAACTTCTTCTATGTATCAGGATCTGTACTGGAAGCTGGGTATACAAAGATGAAAAGTGATATAGCCCCTTTCTGTCAGTCAGTCCGTCCATCTGTCAGTCAGTCAGTCAGTATGCATTTATTAAGGGCTTAGTATATCCCAGGAACTGTGCTAAGAACTGGTGATAAAAAGAAATGCAAAATTAGTTTGCAATAAAATGGGGAGACAAAAACCAAATAATATGTACAAACAAGCTCTGTACAGGATCAATAAGAAATAATTAACTGAGGAAAATTACTAGAACTAAAAGGGGGCTAGGAAGTGCTTCTTAATGAAGTTGGGATTTTAGTTGGGACTTGAAGAAAGCCAGGAGGTGGACATCAGGAAGGAGCAGATTGTAGACATGTGGAATAGTCAAAGAAAACACCCAGGGCTGAGAGATGTGGAACAGCAAGGAGGTCAGTGTCATTGGACAGAAGAGTATATAACAGTAAGAAAGGTGTGAGAAGACTGGAAAGGTAAGATAACACTAGTTTATGAAACACTTTAAATGACAGATCTGATCCTGAAAGTTATGAAGAGCCTCTGGAGTTTCTGGGGTATAAAGGTGACATGGTCAATTTTATACTTTAGGAAAATCACTTTAGCAGCTGAATGAGGGCTTGACTGGGAATGGAAAGAACCTTTTGACAGGCAGACCAAGCTTGAGGCAGCTGCAATAGTACAGACATAAAGGGATGAGGGCCTCAACCAAGGCGGTGATAGTATCAGAGGAGAAAAGGGAAAGACATATATGAGAGATGCTACAAAGCTGAAATCAACAAGTGAAATCCAACAACTGATTGGAAATAGGGGTGGGGTGGGGTATCTTGAGATAATAAAGGTTTCAAACCTGGAGGACTGGACTGATGATTGTGCAATAGTTGTTCTGTTCTTTCAGTTGTGTCTGACTCTTCATGACCTGATTTGGAGCTTCCTTGGCAAAGGTACTAAAATGTTTTTTGATTTAATTTTCCATCTCATTTTACAGATGAGGAACTTAGGCAAACAGGGTGAAGTGACTTGCCCTAGGTTACACAGCTAGCAAGTCTCTGAGGTCAGAGTTGTACTCACAAAGATGAGTCTTCTTGACTGAAGGCCTGATATTCTTTTAATTTTTTTTTTTTTGGTGAGACAATTGGGGTTAAGTGACTTGCCCAGGGTCACACAGCTAGTAAGTGTTAAGTGCCTGAGGCCAGATTTTAACTCAGGTACTCCTGAATCCAGGGCCAGTGCTTTATCCACTGTGCCATTGAGCTGCCCCCTGATATTCTTTATACTGTGCCATACAGCTGTCTTTACTCAACAGTAATAGGGAAGCTTAGAAATTGGGAGAATGTGGAAGGAAAGATAAAGAATTCAGTTTTGTATATATTGAGCTTAGGATTTTCTACTGGACACATAGTTCAAGATGTCTGAAAGGCAGCTGGAAATGGGAGAATGGAGGTCAGTAGAGAGGATGGATAGATAAATTTGAGAATAGTTAGCATAAAAATGATAATTAAATCCTCAGAAGCTGATGAGATCACCAAGTAAAGTAGTATAGAAGAGAAGAAAGTCCAGGATAGAGCCCAATGCAACACCCATGTTTAACAGGCATGACCTGGGTGAGAATCCTTCAAAGAAGACTGAGAAGAAGTGGTTAGATAGGTAGAAGAACCAGGAAAGATTATCCTGAAACCCTAGAGAATAGAGAGAATAAAGAAGAGAGTGATTCATTGGATTTGGCAAAGAGGAAATCATTGGCAACTTTGATGGAATGATGAGATTGGAAGCCAGACTCTGTTAAGAAGAAGACAGTAAATATAAAAGAAGTAGAGATATCTATTGTATCAAACCTTTCAAGGAGTTTTGCTGCAAAGGGCAAAAAAGATAAAGGAATTTAGTTGAGATGAAGTGAGGGTTATTTGAGCATGATGGAGTTATGGGCTGATTTCAATGAATTTATAAGTTTCAAAGGGATATATGGCAAATACCCAAATAGGTATGATACAAGACAGAAGAAAAGGGCAAATGAGAGATGCAGATAAAATGCACAAGAAAAAATTAAATAGTTAACATCTTCAGCTGGAGAGTAATCAAAGATGCATTTCTATAAGTAGAGATTTTGAAAGGATATGGTGCAGATATGGGGATGAGGGATGATTGACATGAGTCCCTTAAGAATACAAGTGTCTGAAAGAGAGTAACATGAAAAATAGATTGAATCCAACATGTGGAAAGTTTAACTTCCAGAAAATATTTGTATTTTATCCTTTTGGCAATAAGAAGACATTAAAATATTCTCTCTGCTATGTGGCATCTACTGGATGATTTTAAAAAATAATTTCTCTATAGTTTAGAAGATATCTTTAAAATATTAGATATTTTCCCTATCTTATAGAAAAATACATAAGTGTCTGCCTCTTTTATACTTGGAACAGATTTGATGATTACCAGGGGCAAGTACAGAAACAATGAGATATGAAGGCCTGTTACATTCAGACTGCATTTTTGTACCTCAAAAACCAGGTCCTTTTTCAGATTTCAGTGGATCTTCCTACTCTTGTAAAGGTTTTAAAACTGAGAAGGTTCATTTGCACTTCAAAGGATTTGAGATGACTATTTTGCATATGAAAAGGTGAACCCAAGACAAAAAACTTGCCCTTGGAGCATAATTGACTGCAGATTTTCCCAGACTATTGTTTGCAGAGATCCAGTGAAATAGAGAAGCAGTCATCTAGTAGTACAACCAGTAAAGAAAGAATTCCTATTAAAGCATAGCCAACAAGTTGTTTTCCAGTCTCCACTTGAAGACCTCTAAGGAGTAGGAAAACATCACTTCTAGAAGCATTCTCCTTTTTTACATCTTCAATTGTTAAGGTTTTCATTGACAGTTGTCTTAAATTTGAATCTTAGCAACTTCTACCCAAGGATTCTTGGTATGCCTTTTAGGATGAACCAGAACAAATCTAATCCCTCCTCCTCTTGATTTCCCTTTAAATACTTGAAAACCTGTATCTTCCAAATGGATTTTCTCTACATTAAACACTTCCTCTTACCAATTTTCATATACTATGAACTCAGTCCTTTCACCATCCTGGCTGGGGTTGTGCTCTTTTAAAAATTCTCCACCTGGGGGCGGCTAGGTGGCGCAGTGGATAAAGCACCAGCCCTGGATTCAGGAGTTCCTGAGTTCAAATCCGGCCTCAGACACTTGACACTTACTGGCTGTGTGACCCTGGGCAAGTCACTTAACCCCCATTGCCCTGCAAAAAAAAAAAAAAATTCTCCACCTTACCAATATTTTCCCTTAAATCTCTGTACCCAGAACTGAATTCCTCTCTCTAAATGAGTGTGACCATCACAATCCACCATGCTGATAGCTATACAATCAGCTATACAAAGCGGGAGATGACAAAATGGAAGATGATTTTAGCTTTCTTGATGTCCTTGTTACACTGCTAATTCATGTTGATTTTGCAGTCCTTTTAAATTCTTTAATATTTTTTTCAGAACTACTTTCTAACCATACCTCCTCCCACCCCATCTCATGCTTGTGATTTTATTTTTTTCTTTTGTAGCTAAACATAACACTTCACTTTTATTCCTATTGAATTTTATCTTATTTGATTCAGCCTGGTACTTTATACTATCAAGATCCTTTGATAGTTTCCTCCTGTCATTTAGTATGATGGCTATCCCTCTAAGCTTTGTGTCATCTGTAGCTGTTATGGACACAGCATTGATCCCTTTATCCAGGTCTTTGATAAAAACGTCAAATAACCACTGGACAAGCACAGATCATTGGAGTATTCCACTAGAGACCTCCTGCCACTTTAAAACTGAATGATTCACAACTACTCAGCCATCCAAACATCTCTGAATCTTATCCTGAGGTTCTCAAAAGTTTTGTTTTAGTCTCAGATCTTTGCATTCTTAAAATTTGTTGGCGACCTACCCTCCTTAGGGAAAAAAAAGAGGTGCAGTGAATAGAATGCCAAATTTGGAGTCAGGGAGCTCCCAATTCAAATTCAGTCTCAGTAATTTAATAGCTGTATGACTTTGAGCAAGTCCTTTAACCCTGTTGCCTCAGTTTCCTCATTTGCAAAATAAGCTGAAGAAGGAAATAGCAAACCACTTCAGTATCTTTGACAAGAAAACATCTAATAGGGTCATGAAGAGAAAGACACAACTGAAATATGTCTAAAATAACCCTGAAAGATTGCATGTTTATGTGGATAATATCTATCCACATTAATTCTATTATAAATTAAAATGTCTAAATATTATTATGAAAACAATTTTTTCATGCTGAAACTCCTAGAAGTATTTCATAGACGTCTAGGGAGCTCTAAACCATGGTTTGAGAACATTTACCAAATAAATCACAATTATATGCCACAGTTGGTTCAGTCACTCCCTCGTTGTCAGACAACCCCTCAATTTCCAATTCTTTGCCACCACAGAAACAACTACTACAAATATTTTCAGAGACACAGGTCTTTTTTCCCTTATTTTTAATCTTTGTAATACAGATCTAGGAATGATATCGGTGTGTCAATAGGTAATCATGGTTTACAGTCCTTTGGGCATAGTTCCAAATTGTTCTGCAGAATGGTTGGATCAGTTCCACAATTCTGCCAATAGTGCATTAATGTCACAATGTTCCCACATTCCCTGCAACGTTTGTCATTTTTCTTTTCTGTAAAATTAGGAAATTTGGTAGATATGAGGTGGTACCTCAGAATTCTTTTAACTTGCATTTCTCTGATCAATAATGATTTAGAGCATTTTTATATGATTATAAATACCTTTGATAACTTTGTCTGAAAAAACACCTATTCTTATCCTTTAGCTCTTTATCTTTATTTCACATCATTAATCCCATCATTTATCTCTTGAGGAATGACTTATATTTTTTGGAAATTTGAATCAGTTCTCTATATATTTGAGAAATGAGGCCATTATCAGAGAAATTTGATATTTTTGCACAGTTTTGATTACTGCATATTTCCTTTCATCTAATTTTCTCCCTGTTTATCTTACTCTTCCTCTCCTTTCACTCTATTCTCAAGTATTTTGCTTTTGATTACTGCCTCCCCATTCCATCCTCACTTTTATTACCTTGCTTCTCTTATCTTCTTCATCTCCTGTTTTTCTGTAGGGTAAGATGGAATTCTATATACAACTCAGTGTATACTTTATTCCTTTTTTAAGCCAGTTCTGATGAAACTAAATTTTAAGAGCTCACTCCCACATCCACTCCACTGTAAAAACTCTGTTGTATCCATTTTATGTCAGATAATTTGCTCCACTCTACTTCTTCCTTCTCCCTTCTCCCAAGTCAGTCCTCTTTCTCCCTCCTTTTATTTTTTAAATACTCTATCATATTCGGCTCATACCTGTGACCTCAGTATGTATGTATACATATATGTGGTAAAAAAATGGAAGTTGAGCTGACTCACTTGATAGTTGAGCACATGCTACTGAAGAGGCTTTTGAAGGATTGCCCTTCTGGGGAGGAGACTGTGACGAATGGCGGTGCGCCTGCTGCTGCCTGGAGAGTGTGGCCAAGCATGCCATACTTCCGGGACACCAACTTAAAAGTGAGAGTAGAATGGAAGTTCACTCTCTGTCTTGCACACTCTGGCTTCTCAGCTTAGTGGTGACAGCTCACACTTTGGTGATCAGCTCTGGTTCATGGCCTGGCAGGCAGTTTTGGGATTCGGTGAGTTTTAAAAAAGAATATAGACTAAGCTTAGATCTAAGATTATTCATTTATATTTGTACTTTCCTATTTCTCTAATTTGTATTACCTGTTTGTTATCTAATTAATTCCCAAACAATAAAAACTAATCCCTCACTGATTAAAGCTCAGAGGCTTCTTTTTTTACTGGTCTGGGAGATATATATGGGAAAAGTTAAAGGGGGAGTTTAATGCTCTTATATCCAATTTTAAATCTCACATATATGTATATATACATACTTCTTTTAACTATCCCAATAATATAAGCTTTTTAAGAGTTGCAAGAACCATCTTCCCACATAAAAATTTAAGCAGTTAAATCTTATTGAATCCCTTATGATTTCTCTTTCCCATTTACCACTTAATGCTTCTTTTTGAGTCTTGTGTTTGAATGTCAGATTTTCTATTTAGGTCTGGTCTTTCTTTCTCTCTCTCTTTCTTTCTTTCTTTCTTATTTCTTTTTTTGAGGGGCAATGAGTGTTAAGTGACTTGTCTAGGGTCACACAGCTAGCAAGTGACAAATGTTTGAGGGTAGATTTGAAATCAGGTCCTCCTGAATCCAGGCCTGGTGCTTTATCCATTGGGTCACCTGGCTGCTCCCTAGCTCTGGTCTTTCTACAAGGAATGCTTGAAAGTCTTCTATTTCACTGAATAATCATTTTTCTACCTGAAATATTATATTCAGTTTTGTTGTGCATGTTACTCTTGGTTGTAATACTAGCTGTTTTGCCCTCTGGATTATTGTATTCCAAGCCTTCTAATACTTTAAGGTAGAGGCTACTAAACCTTTATTATCCTAACTGTGACTCCTAATATATGAATTGTTATGTTCTGTCTGCTTGTAATATTCTCTCCTTGACCTGGGAGCCCTGGAATTAACTTATTATATTCTTGGGACTTTTAATATAGGGATCTCTTTAAGGATATAATTGGTAGATTCTTTCAATTTCAATTTTACCCTGTAGTTCTGGAATGTCAGGGCAGCAGTTTTCCTTGATAATTTCTTGAAAGTGATATCTTGGTTCTTTTTTTATCATGGTTTTCAGGTAGTCCAGTAATTCTTTATTTGATCTATTTCCAGGCCAGTTTTTTTCCAATAAGATATTTCATATTTTCTTCTATTTTTTTCAATTTTGATTTTGTATTATTGTTTCTTGATATCTCAGTGAGTCATTGGCTTCCACTTGGCAATTCTAATTTTTAACACTTATTTTCTTCAGTGAACTTTATTGTATCCCCTTTTTCATTTGGCTAATTCTATTCTTTTTGCTGTTGTTGTTTGTTTTCAAAGAATTTTCAGTTCCAAATTTTCTCCCATCCTCCCTTCTCCCCAAGATGGAAAGCAGTCTGATATGGGTTATATATGTACAATCACATTAAACATATTTTTGCACTAGTCATCTTGTGAAAGAAGAATCAAAGAACAAGAGGGAAAAGTGCAAAAGGAGAAACATATGGTTCAATATGCATTCATAATACACAGTTCTTTTTTTCTGTATGTTGAGAACACTTTCTACCATTAGTTCTTTGAAACTGCTTTGCATTGTTGCATGGCTGAGAAGAGCCAAGTCTATAATCATTGTTCATTACACAATGTTGCTCTCACTGTCTAGAATGTTCTCATGGTTCTGCTCATCTCAGTCAGCATCAGTTCATGTAAGTCCTTCCAGGTTTCATTGAACTCCTCCTGCTCACTGTTTCTTACAACACAATAGTATTCCATTACATTCATATACCACAACTTGTTTAGCTATTCCCCTATTGATGGGCATTGCACCTTGATTTCCAATTATTTACCACCACAAAGAGAGCTGCTATAAATATTTTTGTACATGCGTGTCCTTTTCCCTTTTCTATGGTCTCTTTGGGATACAGACCTAGCAGTGGTACCACTGGGTCAAAGGATATGAACAGTCACATAACCCTTTCGTCATAATTCCAAATTGTTCTCCAGAATGGTTGAATCGTTTCACAGCTCTACCAGCAGTGCATTAGCGTTCCGATTTTTCCACAGCTTCTTCAACATTTATTATTTTCCTTTTTTGTCATATTAACCAATCTGATAGGGGTGAGATGGTACCTCAGAGTTGTTTGAAGTACCAGGGCTGGTACTTTATCCACTGGATCACCTAGCTGCCCCAACCTAGTCTGTTATTTCAGGTGTTATTTTCTTCAGTATTTTTCTCCTTTACCAAGCTCTTGACTTTTTTCATGATTTTCCTCCATCACTCTCATTTCTCTTTCCAGTTTTTTCTCCACCTCACTTACTTTATTTTCAAAGTCTTTTTTGAGTGCCTCTATGGCCTGAGAGCCATTCAAATTATTCTTGAATGTTTGGATGTAGGAGCTTTGACTTTGTTATCTTCTTCTGAGGGTGTATTTTTTTGCCTTCCTTGTCATGATAGAAACATTCTATAGTTAGAATTTGTTTCTCTTTGCTCATTTTCCTAGTTTCCTTATTAACTTTTAACTCTTTCTTAAAGTGGGGCGGGGTGCACTTCCCCAGTGTGGAGGGTGCACTGTCCCAAGCTTCAGGGGGGGTTGAGCAAGTGTTTTCAAAGGTATGTCTAGGAATTTGTAAGTACTTATTTCTTCCAAGGTCATATGATTTAAGGTGAGGTATATTTACTACTCTTCTTTCCTGTACTGTCATCTGTAAGCAACCATGGGGTTGCTTTTCTACCCTGGAACTGTGAAGCCTGCTGCACTATGGCTGCAAGCCCCTGTGTGCTTGTGCTGCTTTTCCACCTGGGACCACTACCCCAGACTGTAACCTGGATCAAAAAATGGGCAAAACAACAGACTTCTGCCTCCATGCTAGAAAAGAGACTCCTGTAATTTCCTTCTGGTCAGTTGTTAGACCTCTATTCCATATGTGTGCTGAGTTCTGCTCCTGATTCAGTGGCTTCTGAGGCCTGCTCCTGGTTTGCTGGAGCTGGCGCTGAGTGTCTGCTGGGGTTGGATCTGTACTGGTGTGGCCTGTGATGGGCAGCACTCCACTCTCACCCTATTACAACAGATCTTTCCTGCTGACCTTCTAACTAGTGTTTTGATGGAAAATAATTTTCCCTGTCCTTTTGGGGATTCTGCTGCTGCAAGAGCTGTCTTATGGCATTATTTGAAAGTATTTGGAGGGGTCTTCAAAGTATTATTTTCTTCAGTATTTTTTGTTCCTCTTTCACCAAGCTGTTTTCTCCCCATAATTCCCTTATATAACTCTTTTCCAAGTTTTTCCTCTACCTCCCTTATTTGATTTTAAAACTTCTTTCTGAGGTTTTCCAGGAATTATTTTTGGGGCCTGAGACCAATTTCATTTTTCTTTGAGGCTTTGGATATATCAGTTTTGATTTTGCTATCTTCCTCTGAGTTTCTGTTTTGATATTCCCTGTACCATAATAAATATCTATGGTCAGGTTCTTTTTATTATTGTTGTTTGCTCACTCTTCTAGCCTAATTCTTGACTTTTAATCTTACGTTAAAGTTAGGCTTGGCACCCAGAGTAAAGGGGACACTGTCCCAAACTTTAGTCTTTTTGTACAGCTCTTTTCATTGATCCTTATGGGGAACGGGGTCTGTAAATTGTTCTTCCAAGATGGTATTATGTAAGAAAAGGTGCGTTTACTACTCTCCTGGACTGTGCTGTGGTCCACAGGGGACCAGAAGCTCTTTTTTTACACTTTGGACCCATGATCAGGGTACCCTATTCCTTGTGGCCACAAGCTCTGGTGTTCTAATGCTCCTCCTCCTTGCTCCAGGACTGCTTTCCAGAACTGTGACCCAAATCTGGATCAGGCAATGTAACAGAGTCCTGCACTTAGTGCCAGGAAAGGGATCCTTATAATCTCCTTTGGACTATTTGTCTGACACACACACATCACCATCCCCTTACAGTCTGTGAACTAAGACTTCCAGAAATTGCTGCTGTTGATTCAGTAGTCCCTAAGGCTTTCCAGACTATTGCCTGCACTAGACTATGCTCCACTTTCATTCCAGTGTGATAGTGCTTTCCTTCCAACATTCTCAATTGTTTTGTGCTGAAAAATTGTTTCACCCTGTCCTTTTGTGGGTTTTGCCATTTCAGAATTAATTTTGAGGTGTTATTTTAAAGTTGATTAGAGGGGAATTTGAAAGAGTTCAGGTGAATCCCTGACTTTGATGTGTCATCTTCATATTTCTGTTGCCATAATGTATATGTTTCTTCTATTTTCTTTTTATTTTTACTTCAAAATTCTCTCTCTCCATCTGTGCTCTTCCATAGCCATTGCAAAGGAAAGCAATATGAGAAACATTGTACATAAAACATCATGCAAAACAAATTTCTACATTAGTCATATTCTCTGGGAAAAAGAAATGAAGAAAAAATATGCTTCAAACTACTCTGAGTCCATTAGTTCTCTCTTTGGAATCTGATATCATTTTTCATTATGAGTCCTTTGGATTTGTCATGGAACATCATATTGATCAAAATGGTAAAGTGGTTATCTTTGCAATGTAACTCTTATTTTGTAGATTGTTCTCCTGGTACTGTTCACTTCACTTTGCATCTGTTTATGGAAGAATTTGAGGTGGAATGGAGTAGTGTCCCATGATAGGTGAGTAGGTCAAGGATCTAAATGTTTAGGGTATTTGAGGAAATAAATAAATCTGTGCATTTAAATCTTTAGTATGAGAGCAGGAGTTGGGGAGGAGAAAAAAATTAAGCTAGGTATTAAACTCATTAATGAAGAAAGCATAATGACCTGGGTGTCTATAAGCAATACCTATCAGGATTTAGAGTGGTTTGTAGATAAAACTAATATGAATTTCAAAGGAAGAGAAGTTACTGAGCTATGAAGGAAGGGAGAGAAAGCTAGAAGCAGCAATGGGGAGCAAGGATTCTTCCAAGTCCCACTACTTGGCCAAAGAGCTGAGGAGAAGGAATAAAGATGCAACCAGTAATGGAAAGGGTGGCCAGGGATGTTGTGCCATCAGTTTCCCACTTTTCTTTCAATTTAACCTAAATTAATTTTGCTTGTATAAAAGCATTTTAACTTTAGGTAATCAAAATTATCCATCTTATCTCCCATGAACCTCTATATTTCTTCCTTGTCCTTGAACTTCTCCATTAAAGATCCCTCAGGTAATGTTTTCCATATTCCCTAATTTGCTAATGATGTTTCTAAGTCTAAATCATATAGCTATTTTGAATTTATCTTGGAATTTGGATCTGTCAAGTGGTGAATTCTTGAGCCAACAGGTTAGATATTTGGGTATATCAAAGAATATGATACTATATTTATTTGTTTTGGTATATTATATAACTAATCTAATCCACTGATCAACTACTCTATTTCATCTTCATTGCTTGTGCACTTCATTTTGGATACTAGTAATCTGGTTCTCCTTTTAAATCAAATTAATCAATATTTTATATATTTTCTTGTTTTACTTTTTAAAATCAGCTTTTGGTTTTTACTTCTAATTTTATTAATTTCTTTGATTTTCAGGATTTTATTTTGGTGTTTAACTGGTGATTCTTAATTTGTTTTTATTTCTAATTGTTTCTTTGTAGTTTTGTTGGGGGGTTTTAAGTTATATGTCAAGTTCATTAATCTGCTCTTTCTTTTATTGATATAAGCATTTAGAGATATATATATTTTCCCCTAAACACTGCTTTCTTTGTATTCCACAAAATGTATGCTACCTCATTGTTGTCAGTATCTTTACTGAAATTATTGATTGTTTTGATGATTTATTGTTTGACTTATTCATTCTTTTTTTTTTTAATTTAGTGAGGCAATTGGGGTTAAGTGACTTGCCCAGGGTCACACAGCTAGTAAGTGTTAGGTGTCTGAGGCCGGATTTGAACTCAGGTACTCCTGACTCCAGGGCCAGTGCTCTATCCACTGCGCCACCTAGCTGCCCCCGACTCATTCATTCTTAAGAATTAGATTTAGTTTCTAATTAATTTCTAATTTATGCTTCAAAAATCCTTTATTGAATATAAGTTCATTGTATTATAATCCAAAAGGGATGCATTTTATATTTCTCCTTTCCTGCATTTGCTTCTGCTTTTGTTCTGCATTTGTTGTGAGAGTTTTATGCCATAATACATGGTCAGTTTTTGTGAAACTGCCATGTACAGCTAAGAGAAAAGTATAGACACTCACTCTTTATGTCAAAAGCCCGTGAGCTACTAACTTCCTTACTTCCTGGACTATTTTATCATTCCATAAGTGGCCTCTCCAGTAATAAGTATCAGAGTTCTAGGCCCAATTCGATAACTTTTTTGAGGTGATTTTACAACCTAAGTACCCTCTGAAAAACTGTGCAAAAAACAGGAGGTATTACAGACTTGGAGATAATATATAGTTTTCAAAAAATATAAAAGTTTACTCTTCATACTGTAGGCTAACAGTTTTAAAATTAGATCTTAACCAAATGCTAGAATATATTATTGATGGGGGCAATGAGGTTTTTTTGTTCTGTTTTGTTTTTGTGAGGTAATTGGGGTTAAGTGACTTGCCCAAGGTCACATAGCTAGTTGTGTGAAGTGTCTGAGGCTGGATTTGAACTCAGTTCTTCCTGAATCCAGGACCAGTGATTTATCCACTGCACCACCTAGCTGCCCATAGAATATATTATTAAAGAGATGGTTTGTGAACACACTCAGAAAGACAAGTGATAATCAGCAAGAAACAACATAAGTTCAAAAAGAGTAAATCATGCTAATCTCATGTCAATAACTGTTTTGTTTGTTGTTTTGTTTTTTGACAGGGGAGTTGGGGTGGGGGTAGACATGGTTACTAGCCTATATCTATCACTTCAAGGAGATGTTATAGAAATAGTTTATCTAGACTTCAGGATGATATTTGATAATATATCTTCTGGTATCCATATCATTTAGTTAATCCATAAACATTAAAACAAATGTGAGCTAGATAATACTTAAGACATGTTGAATACTAGCCCCAAAGAATAGTGTTTAATTGATTATTGAAAAGCTGGGAGAAGCCTCTACTTGAGTGATATAAAGCTTTGTGCTTGGCTCTATTCTGTTCAACATTTTTATCTATGACTTTGATAAAGGCATAATGGCATACTTAGTGAATCTGTAGATAATAAAAAGGTAGCCTACTACCACTAAATGATAGAAATGTGACTAAATAGGATCTTCCCTGAAACTATGAGAATGAATTTTTATAGGTACAATGGCCAACTGTTATATCTTTGTACAAAACTAATGTATAATTACAGGATAAGTTGGTGGGGTGGGGGAGGCTTAGTAAGAAAACAGTTCATGTGAAAAAGACCTGACACTTTTAGTCAATATGAATCTAAAGAATTGGCTGGGTAGGGGGAAAATAATGCAGTCATAACCTTTGATAGTAGAAACATTTTCTAGAACAAGACAGTTCCTCTCTATTGACATGATCACATCACAACTGCAGTATGATATTCAGTCTTTGGATCCATATTTCAGAAGAGTATTTGAAAAGCTGGCCAAAGGAAGACTACTAAAATACAGTGATATGCTAAAGAATACCAGAATATTTAGCTTGTAAAAATTAAATCTTAGCTATGCATGGCGCTGATCATGGTGGTGGTGGTGGTGGTGGTGGTATATATGTGTGAGTGTGTGTCTGCACATTAGATATAGAAGTAATAATAATGCATGCATTCAAATATTTCAGAGGCTGTAAATAGAGAAATGGATTTGATTTATTCTGGTTGGTTCCAGAAGGCAAAACTAGTGGTAAAGGGTAGAAGGTATTGATAGATAGATTTCATTCTGAAGCAAAAACTTCACCTAATAATGAAATCTATATAAAAATGCAATGACCTACATTAGAAATTAGTAAGTCCCTCACTCTACTCCTATTTCCATCACTGGAAATAGGCAAGCAGTGGTTCATTGAACATGATTTTATACAGATAGTTTCTTGTGTTGAATTTTAGATTTAATTGTTCTTCATAGACAAGTTTTATGAGATTGCCTCTGAATCCTTTTCAATTCTTAAGCGTCTATAATCCTATTGACCTTCTCCCCAGTACACTGTAAGCTTCATTAGGGTAAGGATCATTTGTTTCATGTTTATATTTCCAATGTTTAGTACAATAGCTTGTACATAGCATGTACTTAATAATTTTGCATAAAATAATTTGGGTAAGGTTCATGTCAGATGGCTGTTACAAATTTTAGTTAAATACCACTAGTTTAGCAATTGGAATTATTAATCTATTTTGTTTATTTCTAAATGGAACAGTAGTACAGACATAGCCTTGCTCTTATTACAGACAAATCCTGCTTTAAAGTACCTAACTATAGCATTGATCCAGTTTCTGCTGAGTCATATTTTATGTAATGTAAATAGATTTTGTACATTCCTACCCCACCTCACCTGAAAACTCTTTGAGATAGCGGTTATTTTAGTTTTAACACCACTGTGAGACTTGGATTCTACTGTCCATGGCTTTGGTTTTTAGCATGAGTAACTGCTTCTGCAATTTATGTATAGCTTTCCAAAATAGCTAAGGGATTAATTAGGGTGTATGTCACTGTTTATATTTTTCATTTATTTTATTTTGCAGTTTTCCTAAGTGATTACTCTAAGACTCAGTCAATTACTTCTCCCCTTCCCTTGGGTTTTTCTAGTGAGGGAATCATTTGAATCCATTTCAGAAATACCAAGAAAGTGGAAATCTCTTAACTTGCCCTAGTCTTAGTTTTCTCAACTGTGAAATGAGGTAATGATACCTTCTTTGTACCTGTCTCAATGGGATATGCTAACTATTAATTTAATAATTAGCTGGATATATACCCCTTTTAGAGATGTCTCATGTAAATACAATTCATAATTGTTGTTCCTCTCCCTTTTTTCTGAAAAGTCTATATTTCTATACAATTGAAAGTTTTGTAATAGTAGCTATAAATATCCTCTAGTCAAACCCTGTCATTTTCATAAAGCAAATTGAGACTTTAAGAGGCGAAGTGACATTCTCAAGGTCATGCAGCATTAATGGAAGATACACTTCAGTTTAGGAATAATCCAGGTGTAACATATATCTACCATGTGTAACAAGCTTAAGGAAAACAATCCATGCTTTTAACTATAACATCATTTAAAAAAAAAAACTTACTTGAATAAAAATCAGAACTTCTAAAATAGATAAATTCATGGACAAGTCAGTTAACCTCTGTCTTCCTCAGCTTTAAAATGGGGCTAATAATTATTATAGACAATAATAGCAATACTAATAATGTGTTGTTTTTATTTTCTTATATGACTTTGGGCATCACTTAACCTTATTTGACTTCAGTTCCTTTGCATGTAAAATGAAGGGGTTTTGATTATGTAACCTCAGAAACCTCTTGTAGCCCTGGATGTATTATCTTACAAAATAAGAATTTCTTCTTGGATAAAGTGCAAGTCTTCTTAGCCAATCTATATTCAAGGAGCTTCCAAATCTAGCCAAAATCTTCCTTTCTAAAACTGTCTTCCACTATTTTCCCACAAGAAAAGCCATCCTCTTTATTTTCCCCTCTTACCTCTATTCAACATAGAATGATCATTCCCAACACTATTCTTTAATTATATTCTTGCAGCACAGAGCTATTTATTTAAATAGTCACCTAACTGATCTCTGCCTCCCCTCTGTCTCTTGCTTTCTCCAATTTACCCAGGAGTCAACATAATCTTTTTAATGTACAAGTCAGACCATGCCACTGCCACTACTCTACTTAAAATCCTTCAGTTATTTCATATTGTCTATAGGAAATATATGTATGTATGTAGTACATATGTATATATGTGTGAATTGAGTATGTGTGTGAATTTATGTACGTATGTTTGTTGTGTGTGCATGTATGTATATGTATATATGCATATACGCACATATATTAGTCCCCCACAATCTGTTTTTAAACTACCCTTTGAATTTTATTTCATATTATGCTCTAAATGAAACTAAATTACTCCATATTCTATAGTTACTTACTCTACCTTCCTGTATACCTCATGCCTAGAACTGATTTTCCTGTGATTTTCATCTTATGAAATCACTTTTCCATCTATTTCAGACTCAAGTATCTCTTTCTCTGTGGTACTTTCTCTGATCCCAACTAAAATTAAATTTGTTTTACCTATCATACCATAGGTTTTATCCTATGCATTTAATCACATTCTAGCCTATATTATAATCATTTGTGTTTATGGCCATTCCCTATATTAGATCATAATTTCCTAGAGGACAGGAACTGTGTTTTTTTGATATTTGTATTCCCAGTACTTTGTCTTTGGTATAGGCTCAAGAAATGTTTGATGACTTTATTTGTTAGATGGAACGAAAATGTCCTTTACTTTCCTCTCTATTTAGCTAAATTCTAGTCATCTTTTAAGACCCAACTGAAGTCCTACCTTCACCCAGGAATCACTTTTAAATTCCCATAGCCATTTTCACTTTCTCCTTTCTCTGTACTGATATAACTCTTCTATGTTATAGTCATTTTTAAAAAGTTTATTATAGCAGACTCCTAGTATGATGACAGAGTGAGAGAGAATCCATAGCACATTTCTTCCCCCACCATTCCCATAAAACACATAAAGAGTTTCAAAATGTAGCAAAATCAATACTGACAGGAAAGGGAAATTGAAAAAAAAATGGTCATGAAGTAATTGTTATTAAAAAAAGTAACAACACAAATATATAAATAAATAACAGAAAACTAGTTTAAGAGCTCATAACCTCAATTTCTAAATTCCAACTCTTGCACATGCTGGTCCAGGGCAGCCCTGAGCCCCTCCTGGAACCTGTAATATTAGAAAGGGATGTTTGACATTAATACCTTGATTTAATGGGAAGTTTATTTTCAGGAAATGTTGAGGAAAATGAAGCATACTATGAAGTAGCAGTGGAGGAATCTGAAACTCGGGGGGAAATACAGTGAAAGAATAAGGATCATAGAAAGAAAATACTAGTTATAACTATTCACTAATGTACAGGAGGCCACAATCAGGTAGTAGCAAGTGTCAGATAAAAGTTAAGACTCAATTGTCAAGGCTTCATGTTGGCCCCATCTTTAGCAGTATCCTATGGGATCCCTCCAAATTCTTTTTTAACTACTTCCAACTGAGTCAGAGTCAATCTAATAACTGAAGAAAGTTATTCTCAGATGGGGGGGGGCAACTAGGTGACACAGTAGATAGAGCACCAGCCCTGGATTTAGGAGGACCTGAGTCCAAATCTGGCCTCAGACACTTGACACTTACTAGCTGCGTGATCCTGGGCAAGTCACTTAACCCCAGCTGCCTCACCAAAAAAAAAAAAAAAAAAAAAAAAAGTACTGCTCTGAAAGTTATTCTTAGAGAGGAGTACCATTTAGAAAAGTGGTAACAGGAAATATACTGAATACAGGCCCAACTAGAGTGACCTCAGAGTCAACTAGTTAGCTGCATTGTTTGAAGATCACAAGTAGATCCTTTCCAGCCTGGGAAGTCTGAGAGAATACAGAACAGGCAACAGGTTCAGGGGTTACAGCAATGCTGCTCTTAAAGGCATGTACTAAATTGTGCTAAGAAGAAAATTTACAAGAAGGACAGAATTTTTATAAAAATAAGAGAATGATAGATGAAAAGTGATAAGGATGGGGAAGATTTAAATAAAAGGGCCTTATCAAATGGATTTCAAAAGAAAGGATATTGAATCAAATATTGTCCAGGGAAGGTGAAGGAGAAACAATAGATTTTGGAAGTCCCCTTGATATAACTACAGGGCAATAATACAAAATTTTAGGATGTCTTGGTGAAAATAATTGTGAGAATTGGAATGATGCTCGTGCTGGAGAGATACTGTAGGGAAGTTCTGCCATGAGGCGAAGCCATGGGTGGACAAGACATGCTGTGTTAGCATCCGGAAGCTGGCCAGCTTGCAACTGTAGAGCCACCTATTAGTTCTGTCAATCAAAGCTACCAGCCAATTAGCTTGGAGAGGTGTGTGTGTGTGTGTGTGTGTGTGTGTGTGTGTGTGTGTGTGTGTGTGTGTGTGTGTGTGGCCCTGTTTCCAGTTTCCTGGGAGGCTTCTGGGAGGAGGAAGGAGTGAGGGAGCTCACTTTTTCACCAGCATCTCGGTTTGAGTGGAACTAAGATGCTGGCTCCCTGAGATAGAAAGATGAAGGAATTTTGGCCTCTTTCTCTCTCCTCTCCAAATTCTTATGCTCCTTAATAAATACTTAAAAGTCTAGACTACTAAAGTTTATAATTTCTGGCTACCACTCATTAGATTTTTAGACAGTCTAGCTAGAATTTTAGCCCCTTACATATAGCAACTTTACATAATAATCAAAGAATGAAGTGGAAATCTCAAAGGAATAATAATAATAAAAGTTAATAGTTCTTAAGGTTGGAATCATCAAGTTTAAGAAGGAAATAGGAAGTTTAGAATAAGTGGTGGAGACACTCAAAATGCAAAAGCAGAAGAAAAATTAATGAAACAAAATAATATGACTTTAGAAGAAATGAAAACTATGAAAATCAAGAATACTGAACCTGAAGATAGAAAATAAAGACTTATGATCTGTCAAAAATAAAGATAACAAATATTATATGTAAATAAATCAGAAAGAAAAAAATATCATATAAGAGAATGCACAAAACACCAACAGAAAGTCCAAATTTAAATAACCAAGAAGAAATGTAGTCAAAGTTCAGAACTGGCATACTAAACAAAAATAATTGTGAATAGCAAAGAAAAATATTTGCTATTGCAAAGTAAATCAAAAATCATAACATATAATTATTCTATGTGCATAAAATATAGGAGAAGGTTAGAACATGCTTTTCAAAAAAGCCACAATTAATTAGCACCAAAAAACACCTTCAAAACAACAACAAAAAGTCCCACCTTCCTCCAAAACTGAACCAGAACATGGGGAGGGGGGATTATATGTTCAGCAAAAGGGTAGAATTTGAAACACTTCTTCATAAAATTCTGGAAACAAGCATATTACTGAACCCACAAGCTAACCATAAGGAAAGAAATTAAATACTCTTAGATAGCAATGAAAGACTAAAAAGTAAAATGTTTCTTTCAATGTAGTCAAAACTAAACAAGGCCATAAAGGTAGGATGAGGGAAAATTTATGTTTCTTGAATTTTGCTTCAAACTGAACATTATCTGATAGGCATTTAGAAGTCAAAGGAAACATGAGTGGGCAAAGAACCAAAATATATAATAGGAAAAATTATCAGGAGAGTAGATAAAACAAGTAAATTAGTATTTGGGTGGGTGATACCATTCTCTTGTTAGTAAATCAATATTACAATTTGTAGGATAATACAGATGAACTCCTCTCATGGAGAGAAAAGATAAGGTGGGATTGGAGTGGGGAAGGAGAGAATAAAAAGAAAAAAAAATCCTGGTCATTACTCAACAAGGAGAAATAAATAAGGTTTCCCTTTCTCTCCTTGTGTTGGAATTGGTGAGTGTGTCAGAATAAAACAATGGAAGGAAGATAACCAAGGGAATAGGAAGAGATGTGTACAGTAACAATCTAGCAACATCACAAAGTTTCCATAGAGGTGGCAGTGAGATGAAACAAAGATCCTACATTGAAATCTATTAGTGAGTTAGGCACTTAATTTAAGAGATACAGCTCCATAAAATAGGGTATTTCACCTCTATATGAAATTACATTAGGGTGAAGGAAGTGGTTGAAAATGCAAGGAAGAAGAACATGGCGCAGAAGGAGATGAAAATAGGATTCAGAGAGATAATATAATTACAATGAAGAGAAGTATCATGAGAGAAAAGACTAAGATCATGCCCTTTGGACTAAGGTTATAGTGCATATGCCATATATGGGAAATAATCTTAAGAATAGATTCTACAGTATCATTAAAAGGAAAGTGAATTAAGAAGGAAATGAAAACAGTTCTTGTAACAGAACATAACAAAATAAAATTGAAGAATAGATTAAGTTATGGAGAGGACTAGCTATCCTTTATGTATGCTGGGAAAAAAGGATAAACTAAATGAGAGGAAAAGAGAGAGGGACAGAGAAAATAGAGAAAAAGGGACTGACAGAGTAGAAAACAAAAGTAAACTCAAGGAATTTAGGTGTGGGCTGCATAATTGAAGAGAGACCAAATTAAGAGAGGGAAGATAATATGATGAAATTACTATGAACACCACACGGAATAGAGAACAAATCCTGATTTAAAAGGTTGTGGGTGAGAGAAGTTAAATGACTTGCTTGAGGCATGTGTTTAGATTTTAGGTAAATCACAATCTCTCAGTGCCTAAAGTAAGGCTCTTAAGATTACAAATTACAAAACCCATGACGATCTGCATCCCTGGAGAAATTTTTCTTATGAAAAGTTCTCTACAATGACACAATAACTCTTCATTTTCATTCCACAGGTATTTGAATATTTTAAGTATTTTTATGCTTTGTGTAAAATGATTATTTTTCAAGTAAATTTACTTAAAAGTAAATTATTGTTTTTGTTTAATCTATACCTCCATTCACTTTCATTTTATGGGGACTATTTAATGGGTTTACATATATATATGTAGCTATATTTTATGGAAGTGAACATAAACCTAACAATTTGTTCCTTAATATGAACATATTAAATTACCCTATTATAAAAGAAGAAAAAAATTACTTTATGGATAAAAACGATAACAAGAAAATCTAAACTCTATAATTTGCTATATACAATGAACACATTTAGAACATATTGATGTAAATTTGAAATGAAGAGATAGAAACAATTTATTTTGCTTCAGGAAAAGAACAAGGAAAAAACCAGAAATTTGAATAGTAATACTAAATAAAGAGTCATAAAAATGTGTAATGTGAATAGGGAATCTGGATAATGGTTAAAGGTACCAGAAACATACAAATATGAATATATTTGTGTAAACAAATGTATGTACAAATGTATATGGTATGCACAGAGGCATGTATATATTATATGTGTATGTATATGATTACCAAATCACATAGAAGCTACATTTAAAAAAAATTTAGGCATAAAAAAAGACACGAAATGAATATAATAACCATGAGACATTTCAATATTCGTCTCTCAGAGTTGTGTAAATCCTACAAAAAAAATATAAATAAGATGGAAAAATGCAGCTTATCAAATTATTGGAAAAACATTTTTGACATTGAAATTGCTGGTTTGGAATATTAAAAATTACACATATTCTTAGCATTTTATAATAAATTGTCAAAAAGTAATCTTGTTCTAAATATAAAGGAATCAAATATACAAAAGGGTGAAAATACTCAATACATTATTTATGAATCATAATAAAATTTCAAAACATTTTTAATGAATAAAGGACATACATTCAAACATGCAGGCCTAATTGGAAAGTGATGTCATCTTGAATAATAAATGTCAAGGGTCAAATTACAGAAACAATATTTTTGTCAAAAATAATTTATATGAGAGAAAATAAAATATATCATTCAATTGAAGTTGAAATAAGTAAAACCAAAGGAACAATATACAAAGTGAATAAAAGAGACTAAAAACCAAAAATTAACAGGAGGCCTAGTAATAGAAAAAGCAATTTGAAGGTTCCAAAGAATAGGTAATGAACTATACTCACTGTTTTGAAGCAGAGAAGTGGAAAACTACTAGGTAGAATGTGTTGTAAATTATCTCATCATCATCATCACCAGATGAAGCAGCCTTATCAAGGCAAACCCTTCTGCTCATTCAAGTGATCCCCCATTGCATCTCTTCACCTACAACAGATCTTCCTCTCTGTGATTCCTACTCTTTCACTTACTTTCAATCATTCCCTCTCTACTAGCTTACTTCCTACTGCTTGTATTCAGATGTGCCCACATCTCCCCTATCCTGAAAAAAAATTCACTTGACCTTTCAGTCCCTGCTAACAACAGTCCTATATCCCTTCTCCCATATCCAGTTTAAATCTTTGACAGGGCTATCTACAACAGATGTCTCCACTTTCTGTACTTTCACTCTCTTCTTAACCCCTTACAATCTGGCTTCTGATTTTATCATTCCACCAAAACAGTTTTCTCTAAAGTTACTAATGATGTCTTAGTTGCCCAATCCAATGGCCTTTTCTCACTCCTCATTTTCCTTGTCCTCTTATACTTGACCTCTGCCTTTGACACTGTTGATCACTCTCTTCCTTGAAACACTCTTCTCTCTAGGTTTTCAGGACACTACTCCTGGTTCTTCTACCTTTCTGACCATTTCTCTGTCTTCTTTGCTGTATCCTTTTCCAGATCATGCCCTGGTATACCTCAGGGTTCTATCCTGGGCCTTTTTATCTTCTTATCAGCTCCCAAGGACTTAATTTCCACATCTCTGTTGATGATTGTCAGATCTAATTTTCCTGTTGTAATCTCTTTGCTGACCTCTAGTCTCACATCTCCAAATGCCTTTCAGATATCTTGATCTGAATGTCTAATAGAAAGCTTTAACTTAATATGTCCAAAATAGAACTCATTATCATTTACCTTAAACCCTCTTGTCCACCACCCACCTTCCCTACTACTGTAAAGTACAACACCATCCTCTCAGTCTCTCAGGCTCATAACCTAGGAGTTATCCTGGATTCCTCACTATCTCTCACCACCACCACCCTATGTCCAAGCTGTTGCCAAGGCCTGTCTATTTCACCTTTGCCATATCTCTCCAAATACCCCTTTCTTTCTTCTGACACTGCCACCACTCTGGTACAGGCCCTTATCACCTCACATATGGACCATTACAATAACATACTGGTGGTTGTGCCTGCCTCAAGTCTCTCCTTACTCCAATCCATTCTCTGTTCAGCCATTATAGTGGTTTTTCCTAAAACACAGTTCTGATCATGTTACCCCACCCCCACTCAATAAACTCCCTTAATACCTCTAGGATCAAATATAATATGCTATTTGGCATTTAAAAACCTTAATAACCTCTATCTTCCTAGTCGTTGTACACCTTACTCCCCAACACATACTTTTTGATCTAGTGACAATGGCTATCCCACAAAGAAGACATTTTATCTCTCAGCTCCTGATATTTTTTTTCGTCCCCCATACCTGGAATGTTCTCTATCCTTCACTCTGACAACTGACTTCCCTGGCTTCCTTTAAGTCCTAATTAAATTTCTACTTTCTACAGGAAGCCTTCCCTAATGCCTTTAAATTCCAGTGCTTTCCCTTTTTCAATTAATTCCAATTCATCCTGTATATAGCTTGTATTGTATATATTTGTTTATATGTTGTCTCCCCTTATTAGATCATTAACCCCCTGAGGAAAGGGACTGTCTTTCACATCTTTTTGTATCCTGAGGGCTTAGCACATTGTCTGACACATACTAGATGCTTAATGAAGATTAATGATTGATTGATTATGTGGCTACTATATCTAATATTTGTACTTAAGTGTTTACCTTTTTTCACAAGGGTGAGTTCATTCTGGAGAGTTTGGAGTAGAATGATTTTCCTCACAAATAACTATGGTACAAAGACAAAAAATCACTTAAGCATTACTTTAAATTTAATTTGATCATATATAGTTTTGTCCTAATATTTATATTTTCTGTGATTATATGTCTTGTGTCTCTATCAAAATTTGAAGTTCCTTGAGTGCAGAGATAGAGTTTCATTCTTCTATATATTCCCTGTAGGCCATAACATCATAGCAGTGCTTTGTACATAATAGTTGCTCAGTAAATACTGATGTTGGAAATTCCTATACCATAAGACAACAAACCCTTTCATCTCTTGTACTCGGTTAAAATGCAAATATAATTTTAAAGGCAATTTGATTCCTTACTTTTATACAAAGCCATACAGTAGAGTATGCCCAGCAGGTTTGGAGAGGAGCAAAGGAAGAGCTTGTTACAGAAATCTTAGGCATCTGGAATGAAAAGGTGACATCTTAGAAAAGAAATCAAAAGAAAAGATAGCAGTTTTTTCAATTTTGTACTTCTGTCCTTGCTGGTTTGTTATACTTTTGTAGTAGACTATATGTCAGTAAAAGCCATTTCATCTAAAATCTGCCTGCTGTTCTCATATTATTTGCATCCAAATGTTTTCCACTGGGTTCAAGGGTCACTTCTATTGCTTGGAGTCCACCCCACTGTTGCAGATTAAAAGTTCAGCAACTTATGACATGACAGGTCCTGTTGGACCCCAAACTGGAGCCTTAATCATAAATGGAATCTGACCAACATCCCTCATCTCATCTATACCAACATTCAGGGTTTTAATCATGAAATTGCAGCTCCATCTCATTATACAGGGGAAAAATATCTCTCACAATGTTGTTAATTGACCTTAATCTAATGTGATATGTAATACACTCAGCTGGATCCTCAGGCTGGCTGGTAATAGAACAGTAAAACACCTCTTAAATCTAAATTATATTTGAAACAGCAGATTAGATTACTCCCAGCATCCTCAAACAAACTACTACATGCTGAAATTTATCTTGAGATTTTCCAAATGGGTTAGAGACTTGCCAACTGACAACTGGAATACTTTATTCAGTAATCTACCTTGAAAGTTCCTCAGAAAAGCCATCCAAAATGTCACCAGTGTCTTCATTATGGATGGATTAAGAAGCTTATGTATGCAAGGGAATGAGCCACTTTGGCATGTTGGCATCAAAGCCACTTTAAACATAGATGTTAACAGGAAGGGACAGTGTATGTGGTTTAAAACAATTTGCCTGCAGCTATTGGCCACATTGGCATTTTAATGAAATGACCATCTGTAACCATCTCTACACTTTCTTCTCTTCTAAATGAAGCCTTACATGCATGGTTTGGTCTCTTTCAGGAATATCCCTTGGATAATTTGATCATGAATTTTCTTTGCGGGTGAAGGAAGACTGGCAGCTTGAGTGGGAAGAAGAGAAGGATAGTATCCTGTGCACTCTTTTTTTTTTTTTTTTTGCAGGGCAATGGGGGTTAAGTGATTTGCCCAGGGTCACACAGCTAGTAAGTGTCAAGTGTCTGAGGCCGGATTTGAACTCAGGTACTCCTGAATCCAGGGCCGGTGCTCTATCCACTGCGCCACCTAGCTGCCCCTCCTGTGCACTCTTTAAGTAGTAGATGAGAGGAATGAATATATACAGAAATCTAGAGTTGGAAGGGACCTCAGATACTGGCTAATTCAACCCTCTCATTTTTATAGATTCCTGTGAATTTCAGAAGTCAAATCAAGTATAACCTCAGGGATTTGTGCATATTGGAAAAAAGCTTTTTGCCTGGAGCCAAAGAACTAGAGTTCAAATCCTGGCTCTGTTAATTCAATCAATCAATAAGTTAGTAAACCACCTACTGTGTGTCAGACACTTTGGTAGGTACTAGTGATACAAGTACAGACAATGAAACAATCCCTACCTGCAATGGGCTAACTAAACCTTAATGTGGAGACAGGAATATGAGAGAGAGAGAGAGAGAGAGAGAGAGAGAGAGAGAGAGAGAGAGAGGTCCAACTATGAGTGTGTGTGTATACACAGAATAAATATGAAATAAATAAATACATGTAAAATAGTGGAATGAAAGCTAGTTTGAGAGTGAGAATACTCATATTTTGGAAGGTCAGGAAAGTTTTCATGCAAAAGATGTCTATGGAACCTTGGTCAAATCATTTATCCTCTCTCCAGTCTTCAGGTAAATCATCTCTAAATTGAAGGTTAGATTAATTAATATCACAGACTCATTGAATTTAAAAATAGTAAGACATACCAGCAGTCATATAGCCTACTGATATACCAAAGGAATCTCTACTTTACCATAACCAATGAGTAGTCAATAGTAGTTAAATAGTCACCTATTTGTCTCTCTCTCCTACTTCAAGGAAAGGGTAACCAGTCCTTGTTGAGACAGCCAATCCCACTTTGGGTATAAAGTAGGGTTTTTTGGGTTTTTTTGAAGGGCAATGAGGATTAAGTGACTTGCTGAGGGTCACAAAGATAGTAAGTATCAAGTGTCTGAGGCCAGATTTGAAATCAGGTCCTCCTGAATCTAAGGTCAGTGCTTTGTCCACTGTGCCACCTCGCTGCCCCAACCAATCCCACTTTGGGAAAACTCTATTAGGAAGCTAGTCAGATAGCAAGCTTATTTGACTTTTTACAACTTCAGCCTCCCCTCATTCCTCTTCCCCCCCCCCCAGTCCTGGGGCCAAGCCAAATAAGTTTGATCCCTCCTCTGCATTTCAAGCCTTCAAATACTTGAAGAAACTATCATGCCACCTAACTCCCAAGTGCCCTCCACCATACATACTGAGGCTACTCTTAAGCAAGTTAAACAGGCCCATTTCCTCCCACCTATCCTTATAAAGGGGATACACTTAAGAATTTTTATCATCCTTGTTGAACTTAGCTAGAAACTCTCTAGCTTACCAATTTCCTTCATAAACTGTAATATTCAAATTGTGCACAATAATCTAGATAAGGTCTAATGAGGACCTTCCTATTTCTTGAAACTGTTGCTTTTAATGTACCCATGAGTGAATTAGTTTTAGTTTTACTTTTGGGGTGATTATATCACACTGCTGATTTATCATGAGCTTGAAAGCCACTAAGACCTGCAGATTATTTTTTTAGAACTGCTGTCTAAGCTGCCTCCCACATCCCCTGTTTATGAAGTTTATCCTTGAGACCAAATGTAAAACTTTGAATTTATTTAATCACTTATCATTATTTAATTCCCTTTTATTATCTTTAGCCCAAATCTTTTATCTTTCAATAATTTTTTAGAGTCTGACTCTATGGCCCAGTGTACTGAGTATCATTTCCAGGTTCGTGTCATCTAGACACAGTCATCTCTGCCTTTAGTAGAGTGGTTTTTACATAAATAGCCAATAGCAGAACTGGGGCAACTCTTCTTGTGACATACTACCCTGTCTTTGAATCATTAACAATTGCTCTTCTGTATAATTGTATTATAATATAGCCAATATCTGTACATCTTGTCCACAAATATAGTATGAGATCCTTTATAAAAACCTTCACTAAAACCTAGGCATAGTGTATCCCGAGAATTTCCCCTCTTGTACTAGTTAATAAATCTGTGTTTTTGTTTTTTATCAAAGGAACTATAGGTAGTCTGGTCTGCCCTATTTTTTTTTTTGATGAAGTCACTGTGTCTCCATTTTTTTATTGAACTATTCTAGAATTTGCCCAGGACTGAGAGTCAAACTCATATTGGCCCATAATTTGCAGAGGTTTCTCTCTGTCTCAGTGTGTCTCTGTCTCTATCTCTGTGTCTCTGTCTCTCTCTGTCTCTCTCTGCCTCTGTCTCTGTCTTTCTCTCTCCCATTTTCCAGTATCTTTCAAATATCACTGAAAAGACTTTGTGATTACATATACTAGTTATTTCAATACTTGAGACAGTACTTAATTCTTCTGGGCCACGTGATCCAAATTAATTGAGGGAGTTAGACATTCTCTTACTCTCTCCTTACATATATTTGGTTTCAACTCTCTATTAGTCATTTTTTGTCATTATTTTCAATGTCACAGTCATTTCCCTCATGAGATTGCAGGTGGGAGAAGCATTGTGATATATTATCTTCATCCCATCTACCCTAATAAAAGTCTACTCATTTTGTTTTGGATCTACCTATTTCTCCCAATATATCTTTTTAAAAAACACCTCAACCCCACTTTTTTCTTAGCTTTCTTTCCTAGCCTCAGCTAATACTGACCTTTAACACTACTGATACTATTTTTACAAGAAAATGTTCTTCTATTCATCTGCTACTTGGACTTGCTTCCATTCTCTCTCTCTCTCTCTCTCTCTGTATATATATATATATATATATATATATATATATATATATATATATATATATATATGTTTGTTGTTATACATGTATATATGTCTGTGCCTCTGTGTACACATACATATATACTTATATGTACATATATACATATACAAATATAAATACATATATACATAAGCTTACACACACACACATATATATGTATATACCCACACACACATATCAGTGAATGCCCTGTTTATCCATATCTTCACACAAATTCAATTTTCCTCCTTATTGGAACTGTTTTCCATTGTGTCTTCTGAAGTTTATTGCAGAACACATCCTAACCATTCCATGTGGACTTAATATGTAACATTTTAGTCCATAGGATTTTATGTCTTCTCTAAATCCATTAAGTTTTTTCCCCCTAAATCTAGAAGGTATGTAAGACCATGCTAAGATTTCCTCTCCTTGGCTATCATAATTCTCGTACTTCCAACTCTTCCCTTTTAGCTAGAATCATAATTCAGAATGGAATTTTCCCTTTCTTGAGAACCAAGAAACTAGTGAAGAAGAGGGATGGGGTTTGAGTTAAATCCTATATTCTCACAAGCTATTGTGAACCAAGAAACCATGGAACATATCTGAGGTAGTTTGAGGTCATTTTATTGGTTTTTGTTTCATTTCATTTCATTTTGTTTTGTTTTGCTGGGCAATGAAGGTTAAGTGACTTGTCCAGGGTCACACAGCTAGTAAGCATCATGTATCTGAGGCAAGATTTGAATGCTTGCCCTCCTGAATTCAGGGCCAGGGCTTTATCCACTGTGCCACTTAGTTGCCCCCAGTTGAGTTCATTTTAACCCTAAGTGGTTTGATAGAGGGCTTCTGGGTGGCACAGTGACTAGAGTGCTTGGTCTATAGTCATAAAGACTCATCTTCCTGAGTTGAAATTTGGCTTCAGATATTATTTGTGTGACCCTGGTCAAGGCAGTTAATCCTGTTTGCCTCAGTTTCCTCATATGTGAAATGAGTTGGAGAAGGAAATGAAAAGCTCCTCCATATCTTTGCCAAGAAAACCCCATATGTAGTACAAAAACGTGGACATGGTTGAAAAACAACTGAACAATGGATTGATCTAGGCCTAAAACAGGCACTTTGGGGAAGGGAGATATAAAAAGAATTTTAGGATTTTTAGCAGAGAGGCCCTGAGATCTCAGGAAACCTTCGTTACAACTAGCCTTTTTTTTTTTTTTTTTTTTTTTTTTTTTTTTTTTTTTGCAGGGCAATGGGGGTTAAGTGACTTGCTCAGGTTCACACAGCCAGTAAATGTCAAGTGTCTGAGGCCGGATTTGAACTCAGGTACTCCTGAATCCAGGGCCCGGTGCTTTAACCACTGTGCCATCTAGCTGCCCCGTACAACTAGCCTTTAATTCCATTACGTGCAGCTTTTACTTTCCTGGAAAGCTTATACTTTATACCTGGCAATTGTTGGATATTTTTGTTAAAGGAATTTTTTACCTGAAGCCAGGGTTTCTGGGTGATCCCTTGCACCACACATATAACCAAAACCTGGCCACTTATTGGTTTCTCCACTTTTTGAAGAATGAAATTATCACTGAGGTAACTCAAGAAGTTCTTATGGTTCTGACGTTATCAGACAGTTGTCAATAAACATTTTTTAAGTATCAGTTATATATCTGACACTGCTATAAGTGTTTTATATACAAAAAGAGTCAAAAGAGTGCTTTCCCTCAAGGAGCTCACAGTCTAATAGGGAAGAAAACAAGTTAATGAATATATGAAAATATACAAGATAAATAGGAGATAATTAAGAGAGGGAAAGCCCTAGAAATAAGAGACTTCGTGCACAAGATGGGATTTTAGTTTGGACTTAAAGGAAGCTAAGGAAGTCATTAGGTGAAAATGAGGAATGAGAGCATTCCAAGCATGGGGGACAGCCAGGGGAAAATGCCCAGAGCTAAGAGATAGATTGTCTTGTTTGTGGGACAGCAAGAAGGCCAATATCATTGGACTGAAGAGTACATGATAGGGAATAAGGCATAAGAAGAGTGGGAAGGGGGGCAGCTAGGTGGAACAGTGGATAGAGAACCAGCCCTGGAGTCAGGAATACCTGAGTTCAAATCCAGCCTCAGTCACTTGACATTTACTAGCTGTGTGACCCTGGGAAGAGTGTGATGATAGGAAGGAGTTAGGTTATAAAGGACTTTGAACACCAAAAAGAGAGGATTTTGTATTTTATCTTAGAGGTGACAGGAAGCTACTGGAGTTCATACAGGAGGGGAGAAAGGTGACATATTCAAAATGTCATTTTAGGGAAATCATTTTGGTGGCTAAATGGAGGATTGATTGGAGTGGAAAGAGATTTGAGATAGGCAGACTCATCCACAGGCTATTGTAAGATTCTAGACACAAGATGATGGGGTCTGCACCAAAGTTTTATTAGTGTTGGAGAAGAGAAGGAGGTGGATTAAAAATATGTTCCAAAGGTGAAACTGACATGCCTTGACAAAAGACTGTCTGTTGGAAGATGAGAAATAGTGAGGATTTATTTGAGAATGGTACCAAGTTGGAAGTTTGAGGGACTGGGAAAATGGTATTATCCTCTATAGTAACAGGGAAAGTAGGTGTTGGGGAGGATTTATGATGAAACATAGTTTTTGACATATTTAGTTAAAGATGTCTACCAGACATCCAGTTTCAGATGTCTGAAAGGCATTTGAAGATGGGAGACTGGAAGACAGGAGAGAGTTTAAGGAAAGATAGGTAGATTTAAGCATCACCAGCAATTAAATCAACAGGAACTGATGAGAACACCAAGTGAAGTAGTATAAAGGAAGAAGAAAGATTTCAGAAGGTCCAGGAGAGAAGTCTGAAGACCACATATATTGAAGGCATGATCTGTATGTGGATACAGTAAAGGTGACTGAGGAGAGGTCAGATAGATGGGAGAAAAACTAGGAAAAAGTAGTGACAAAGAAAGAGCTCCAGTGGATGCCTGGATAATGAGACCTTCCATTACTAATTATTCATGACTCTGTACCAGATTTGTGACCTGTTGCTCAAAATCTTCATTTTTTTTCTCCTTTTGCTGAGTTAGACTCTACCATACTTCAAGAAAATAATCATTTCTGATTCTACTTCTCCTGACTTTTGCCTCAATTTTCTAAATCATACTTCTCTCCTCATGATCTTTGAGTTTTTCACATGAGTAGACATCTTTAAAGTACAGGTGGCACAGTAGATAATGTCCTGAGTCTAGAGTCAGGAAGACCTGAATTCAAATCTGGCCTCAGATAATTCCAAATTGTGTGACCCTGAGCAAGCCACATAACCTCTCAACCTTTTTTCCTTCAGTTTCCTTTTCTTCAAAGTAGGGATGACAATAATACTACCCAGTTGGTTTGAGGATCAAATTTGATAATAATTGTGAAGCACTTAGCATAATGTCTGGCACAAAAGCAGTCTTCTTCCCCCACCCCTTTAATTTAAAATCCTTTCAACTGCCTCTCTTTATTAGTTATATTTTTTTTCTGGTTGAATCTATCATCCCTTTCCTTTAAGTCATGGTAAAAAATTCAAGTCATATGCCCAGACACTACCTCCTTATCTATTTGTTCACTTCCCATATTGATATTTCTCTTCCTCATTTATTGAACAACAGTGAAGAAAACACAATCTATTAGCTTATCTACTCACTAACCTTAAAAGACATCTCATCTTCATGCTTTCTTTTTTCCCTGCAAAAATTCTTTGCATATGATTTAATATCAATGTATTTCAAAATTTGGGAATATGTTAAGGGGCATTGATATAAAAAAGTAGTTGTCAGGTACAAAAGAATAAGCATATTTTTCCTACTGGTCTACCATATTGCCTGAATGAGCATTTTAAGTGAATTAAAAAGTGAGATAAAATGTTAAGGAATGATTATATTAAACTATTACTAATAATTTATTACCAGAGAATAAGATCCTGAATTAATGGCCTACAAAGTTAGTTGTTTTCTTAGGAAGGTGAATTGTTTTACTTGGGAACAAAAGCTATTCTCATAGAGCAAGGAGTAGGATGCTAAAATAGAAAAATAATTAAATCAAATGGATGGGCAGTATCATCAAGTCTGATGGAATACCAATCAATGGAAGACATAAAAAATTGGAAAGAGGATAAAGAGGGCAATCAATAACAAACTTATTTTTCTTCACATCTTTCTATTCTAACATTTTTTTCCCTGAATCTTAAGACTTCCATTACAGAACACATGCAGCTACATATGACATACATATCAATAGGAGTATTCAATTATAACAATAACATTTTGTAGTGCTTTACATTTTCAAATAACGTTCATATGTATTGCCTTATGTGAGCCTTACAGTACCCCTATATAAGATAGGAAGGGCAAGTATTGATAACTGTGTTTTAGAGATATGCAAAATGAGGCTTAATACGGAGGCAAAGTCAAGATAGCAGAGGAAAGGCAGTGACCTGCCTGAGCTCTCCACAAAACCCCTCCAAATACCTTCAAATAATGCCATAAAATAATTCCTGGAGCACCAGCATCCACAAAAAGACAGGGTGAAATAATTTTCCATCCAAAGACAACTTTGAAGGTTGGCAGGAAAGTTCTGTTGTACTGAGGTGAGAGTGGAGCCTAGACCAGCACAGGCCACACCAGCAAAGACCCAGCCCCAGGCATAGCAAGCCAGAATAAGTCCTTGGGAGTCTTTTAATCATCATCAGCAGCAACTGTTTCTGGAACTCAGCTTACATACAGTAAGGGTGTTGAACAATTAGTCAGAGTAGATTGCATGGATCTCTTTACCAGCACTGAGGCAAAACCCTATTGTTTTACCTAGGATCCAGGTCACAGTCTTGGGTGGCGGTCCTAAGTGGGGGAGGAGCCCAAGCACACCAGAGTTTACAGCCACAGTGGAGCAAGACACTTCTAACAGTTTAACGACAGAAAAGCAGGCCTGTGGTTGCTTGCAGGCCAGAGCACAGTCCAAGAGAGCTAGTCCAAGTAGTAAAGATACCTAGCTTTAAATCATACCACCTTGGAAGTACTAAAAACTTACAAATTCTAGAAGTATCTCTGAAAACAACTGTACATATCCCCTAAAGTTTGGGATAGTCCACCCTGGAAGTAGTGGCCCATTTAACAAAGAATTAAAAGTCAATAAATCAGCTAGGAAAATGAACAAACAGAAAAAAATGCTGACCATAGAAAGTTTCTATGATGAAAAGGAAAATCAAAACATACCCTCAGAGGAGGATAACAGAGTCAAAGCCCCTATATCCAGGGCTTTCAATAAAAAATACGGATTGGCCTCAGGTCATAGAAGGAATCAAAAAGGACTTTGAAAATAAATAGAGGTAGAGGAAAAAATGGAAAGAGAAATGTGAGTAATGCAACAAAATCATGAAAAAAAGTGAACAGTGTGGTAAAGGAGATACAAAAAAAAATACTGAAGAAAATAACCCCTTAAAAAAAAAGTCACATGGTGAAAAAGGTACAAAAAAGCCAATGAGGAAAACAATGCCTTGAAAAGCCAAATTGGCCAAATGGAAAAGGATGTACAAGAACTCTCTGAAGAAAATAACTCCTTAAAAATTAGGATTGAGTGAATGGAAGCTAATGATTTTATGAGAAATCAAGAAACAATAAAACAAACCAAAAAGAATGAAAAAAAATAGAAGGCAATGTGAAATATCTTAATGAAAAACAACTCACTTGGAAAATAGATTCAGGAGAGATAATTTTACAATTTACAATTTACAAAGCCATGATCAAATAATGAGCCAAGAAATTTACAATGGAAATTCCCCTGACATTCTAGAATGAGAAGGTATCATAGAAATTAAAAGAATCAGCTGATTACCTCCTGAAAAAGGACCCAAAATGAAAACACACATGAATATTATAGCCAAATTCCAGAGCTCCCAGGTCAAGGAGATAATATTGCAAGCAGCCAGAAAAACAATTCAAGTATTGTGGAGCTACAGTTAGGATAACACAAGATCTAGCAGCTTCTACATTAAAGTATAAAAGGCCTTGGAATATGATATTCCAGAAGGCAAAGGAACTGGGATAACAACCAACAATCACATAACCAACAAAATTGACTGTAATCTTTCAGGGGAAAATAGGAATTAAATGAAAGAGAAGACTTTCAGGCATTTGTGATGAAAAAACTTGAGCTGAATAGAAATTTTAACTTTCAAATACATGACCCTAGCAAAGCATAAAAAGGTAAACAGGAAAAAGAAATCATAAGGGATATTAAAAGGTTAAACTATTTACTTTCCTACATGGGAAGATGATACTTATAACTTATAAGAACCTTCTCATTATTAGGGTAGTTGGATGGAGTATTTTTACAGAGGTCATAGGTGTGAGTTGAATATGAGGGGATGATACCTTTAAAAAAAATTAAATCAAGGAGTGAGAGAGGAATGCACTGTGAGAAAGGCAAAGGGAGAGGTAGAATCATATGAAGTATCTTTCATAAAAGAAGCAAGAAAAAGCTTATAAGTAAAGGGAAAGATGGGGGAGGTGCTGAGGAGTGAGTGAACCTTACTCTTATCAGAATTGGCTCAAAGAGGGAATAACATAGACACTCATTTGGGTATAGTAATGTGTCTTACCCTGCAGTAAATTAGGAGAGAAAAGAGGTGTGTGATAGAAGGGAGGGAATAGAAGATTGGGGGAGGGGCAGTCAGAAGCAAAATAATTTTGACGAGCAACAGGATGAAAGCAGATGAAGAATAGAGTAAATCGCTTGGGGAGGGAATAGTATGGAGGGAAATATTTAGCAATAGTAACAGTGAAAACATTTTGAAGCAAGTTTATCTGAGAAAGAACTCATTTTTCAAACAGATAGATAATTAAGTCAAATTTCTTAAAATAAACGCCACTCACCAAGTGATAAAGATCAAAAGATATGAAGAGTTTTTAAATGAAATTATCAAAGCTATCTGTAGCCATATTTTCAAAAATGCTCTAACACTATTGATTAGAAAGATGCAAGTTAAAACAAATCTGGGGTATTACCTGATACCTATTGTATTGTATAATAAGAATTCAGGGGGAAAATGACAAATGTTGTAGGGGATATGGAGAAAATGAGACATTAATGCATTGTTGATGGAGTTGTAAACTGATTCAAACATTCTCTAGAGTAATTTGAAACTATGGCCAAAGGGCCATTAAGCTGTGCATACTCTTTGACCTAGTAATACCACTTCTAGGTCAGTATCCCAAAAGAGTTAAAAAAAAAGTTAAAGGACCTGTATGTGCAAAAAATGTTTATGACAGTCCTTTTCTGGTGCAAAGAATTCAAAATTGAGGAAATTCCAATTAATTGGGGAATGGATGAACAAACTGTGGGATGAAATTATGATGGAACACTATTGTGATATAAGAAATCATGAGGAGGATGCTATCAGAAAAACCTGAAAAGACTTACATGAGTTGATGCAAAGTGAAATATACTGTATACGAAGTAACAGGAATATTGTAATATGATCACCTGTGAATGGCTTAGCTATTCTCAACACTACAATGATCAAAGACAACTCTGAAGGACTTATGAAAAATGTGATGCACCTCCAAAGGAAGAACTGATGGCGCTTGAATACAGATTGAAGTGTAATTTTTTTTAGAATTTCTTTTTCTTAAGCTTTTTATTGTCTTTTCTTTCACAACCTGATTAATATGGAAATGTTTTACATGAATACACATATTTAACTTATATTGAATCCCTTGAGTTCACAGCGGGGTGGAAAGGGAGGGTGGAAGAGAATTTGGAATAAAGAGTTTTAAAAATGGATGTTAAAATTGTTTTACATGTAATTGGGGAAAAATAAAATAAATTCTAAATATATTTTTTAAAAAAGATAAATGAAGCTCAGAATACTTGAGTGACTTATCTAAGGACTCAAAGCTAGTGAGTTGTGGCCATGGCTGAGCCACTATTAGAACTCAATTCTTTCAACCTATTCACCCTACATTAAGCTTCTGTTCATTAGATCTGTATTTTCCTCTAGTAGGTCAATTTGCCCTCTAAATTCAGAGAGCAATACATGGAATCAATTCCAGTCACAAAATCTCTCCTCTTTTGTAAATGCCTCCTGAGATCAAGATTTCTATTGAACCTCTGATTGGAATGTACTTCCTTGGGTTAAAAACTCCCTGTGTATGGTTGGAATTAATTTCTTAAATTTAGACCAGGGGGCAGAGAATCTTTATAGAGAGAGGAAAAAATCTATACTTTCAACCATCACCATGTCATTCCTTTTCTTTCTGCACATGTTTATTTGTGTGAAAAAGACACATTACATATGCATCAAAATCAATGCAACTATGTAGTATTCAAACAGTGCCTGTAGAATTAACAGATGAATAATCAGTCTACTCTATTTCTTTGAAAATAAATTGATTTTACAGCATTTTCCTCAAAATTCTCATAGCTTTGAAAAAAATATTTTTTCTTTCTTTTTGACACAAGTGCATTTTAAACATGGGCACTTATTAGCTAACAATTGGGTTTTTTTGCGTGTGTGTGTGTGTGTTCTTCTCCTCCCCATTGGACATATCTAATTATACAAATTGCTATTTAAACAGAATATATTTTAATTAATTTCTTAAAAGTGCAATTTGAAGAAATGTAGCTCTTTTCTGACCTCTAAACAAGGGCTATTTTATTCAGACTGCTGCCAGATCTAGTAAAATGCTAGGACTTAGCTTGACTAGAATGCTTAGGGATTGTTATTGAAACCTACATGTTTTCATTTTTTAATTTCCAAATGCTACCATTCAATGGCCATAAAAGGTGATTAACAGAATTTGTACAGGATTGAAAATTTCCCATCTTTTCATTATACTAGGATATGGTTGCAGATTTATCAATGTGATTCATTTATCATGGACACATTTTAAGCAATAAATTTGGTTGGGGAAACTTGATCCCATTTTGTTCTGTATTGAACTGAGACCACATTACAGTAAATGAAATTAATGTGTTTTCTATTATGAAGATTTCTTAGATATTTACTGTTTCTTCTGTATCAGTCCAATTTATTATTGGGGAATATATATAAATTCATTGAGTCTGGGTATGTGATTTCCAATTATGCTTTTTCAATTTTAGATGTAAATTTATTGAAACCAAATATTACTACATCCTTTATTATCATATTGATTTCCCATTATTTATCATTAATTTAACTTTTTTAGATTTCTACATGTTAGGGGGCCATATCGAATGTTCTTGGTGACTGAGAGAGTAGAGGTCTGATGGCTGAGGATTCACAAGATCTAGGTTCCAGTCCTGGTCCAGGTACCTATGAGCTGGATGATCTCAGATAAGATATTTAATCTTGCTGGGGTTCCATTTTCTCATCTCTATTTAAGGTGGTGAGGGAAATATTTGGTCCCCTTCCCCAACCCTAAAGTGGTGTTAACAATGACCATAAGTTTTTCACTTTTTTTAAGCTGCACATCATCTGATAGGCATTCAGAAATCAAAGGAAACATGAGTGGGCAATCTAAGAAACAAAATATATAATAGAAAATATCAGCAAAGTAGATAAAATAAGTAAATTAATATTTTGGAGAGGAATACAATTCCCTTTTTAGTCAAGCAATATTACAGGATATAGGATAATCCAGATGAACTCCTCTTATATGGGGAGAAGAGAAGGTTGGATTGGAGTGGGGAATGGAAGAGTAAGATGAAGAATCTGGTCATTACTCACAAAGAAAAATAAATAAGGATTCCCTTTCATTGTGTTGGGATTGGTGGGAGTGTCAGAATAAGACAATGGATGGAAGATCATAGATGGAAGAAGAAGTGAAGTGTATAGAAAAATATAATTAAAAAAAAAAACTTCCAAGTGAGCTGAAACAAGGATCCTACATTGAAATCAGGACATTTTAAGAAATCCATTTCTATAAAATAGAATCCTTCACCTCAATAAGAACATTAGGGTGGAGGAAGTGGTTCAGAACCCTAGGAAGAAGGACATGGTTCAGAGGGAGATAAAGTTCAGAGAGGGAATGAAATGATATTGAAAGGGAGATGCTTTTTTTAAAAGGATTTTTTATTATCCAGTTCCATGTGAAGATAGTTTTCAACATTTGTTTTCATAGGATTTTTAGTTGCAATTTTTCCTCCCACCTTCCCTTCCCTCCCCCCTCCCCAAGATGAAAAGCAATCTGATATAGGTTATATATGTATGAACACATTAAATATATTTCTGCATTAGTCATAACATGAAAGAAGAATCAGAACACAATGGAAAAACTTTAAAAAAGAAAAAAAAATACAGCCAAAAAGTAAAAACCATATGGTTAAATCTGCATTCAGGGACCCATAGTAATTTTTTTCTGGATGTGGAGAACATTTTCTACCATGAATTCTTTGAAAGTGTTTTGAGTCATTGCACTGCTGAGAAGAGCCAAGTCTACCACATTTGATCATCACACAATGTTGTGGTTACTGTGTACAATGTTCTCCTGGTTCTGTTCATCTTACTCAGCATCAGTTCACGTAAGTCCTTCCAGGTTCTCTGAAATCCTCCTGCTCCTTGCTTCTTACAGAAAAGTAGTATTCCATTACATTCATATACCACAATTTGTTTAGCAATTCCAATTGATGGGCATTCCCTTGATTTCCAATTCTTTGCCATCACAAAGAGAGCTGCTATAAATATTTTTGTATGGGGCAGCTAGGTGGCACAGTGAATAGAGCACTGGCCCTGGAGTCAGGAGTACCTGAGTTCAAATCCGGCCTCAGACACTTAACAATTACTAGCTGTGTGACCCTGGGCAAGTCACTTAACCCCAATTGCCTCACTAAAAAAAAATGTACATGTGGGTCTTTTTCTGTCTTCTATGATTTCTTCAGGATAGAGACCTAATAGTGGCATTACTGGGTCAAAAAGTATGAACAGTTGAAAGGGACATGTTAAAATGTTAAAAGGCAAAAAATAAGATCATGTCCTTTGGACTAAGGTTATAGGTTAGCAAATCCCACTCTTGTCTCCTTTGGGAAATAACAATCTTAATATTAGTTTCTACAGTATCATTAAAAGGGAAATGAATTAGAAAGGGAATTAAGTCAGTTCTTGACACAGCATATGACATATTGAAATAATTAAAATTAAAGAATCAATTAAGTGGTGGAGAGGATTGGGAATACTTTTTGTGTGTGTGCTGGAAAAGAAAAGGATAAAATAAATGAGAAGAGAGGAGAAGAGAGGAGAAGAGAGGAGAAGAGAGGAGAAGAGAAGAGAAGAGAAGAGAAGAGAAGAGAAGAGAAGAGAAGAGAAGAGAAGAGAAGAGAAGAGAAGAGAAGAGAAGAGAAGAGAAGAGAAGAGAAGAGAAGAGAAGAGAAGAGAAGAGAGGAGAGGGACAGAGACAAAAACAGGGATATGACCAGTTCTTTTTTTCTTTTTACTCTTTCATTCTCCACTCCAATCCAACCTTCTTCCCCCACCCCCCACATGAGAAGAGTTCATCTGGATTATGCTAGAACCTATAATATTGATTTACTAATAAGGAAATGGTATTTTACTCAAGAAACATTAATTTACTTCTTCTATCTACTCTCCTGATGATATTTTCTATTATACATTTTGCTCCTTAGATTGTTGTCATTGTTATACAGCCATTCACTCGTATTCAACTCATTGTGACCCGAGGATCATAAGCATGCCCGGCCTTTCTATCTTCCACCATCTCTTGAAACCTGTCCAAGTTTATGTTCATTGTTTCCATGACACAATCTACTCATCTGATCTTCTACCATCTCCTTTTCCTTTTGCCATCAATCTTTCCCATCAGGTTTTCCCCCAATGTTTCTTAGTATGTGGCCAAAATATTTAAGCTACAACTTCAGTATATGACCTTCTATTAAACATCCTGAATCAATTTCTTTAAGTATTGACTGACTTGAACTCCTCGCTATCTAAGGGATGCTCAAAAGTCTTTTCCAGCACCATAATTTGAAAGTGTCAATTAACTGTAGCATTCAGCTTTTCTTATGGTCCAACTCTTATAGCTATAAATTACTTCTCAAAAAACCATAGCTTTGATGACATGGTTTAAATAACTAACAAGACATCAAGCCTGTATTTGTTGTTATCTAATCATGTCCAACTCTTCATGACCCCATTTAGGGTTTTCTTTGCAAATATATTGGAGTTATTTTCTATGTTTCTCTTCAGCTCATTTTTACAGATGAGAAACAGAAAAACAGGCTTAAGTGACTTGCCCAGGGTCAAACAGCTGGTAAGCATCTGAGGCCAGATTTGAACTCACAAACATGAATCTTCCTGATTCAAAATCCAGTGTTCTATCCAGTATGCTACCTACCTAACCTCCCTTATTTGTCATGTTTCTCAAATTTGTCATGTCCAAGGTCAAAATACTCACACTAAAAATTTAACAATGGGTTTTCATTAGCTAGTTTGAATTGAGTCTGTCACATGGTGGTAATGTCGTAGATGTTATTCTAGCAGTGAATGCTTAAGGTTTGTTCCTCAAAATCTGTGTTTTGTGTTTCCTTCTGTAACTCTGATGGATCAGAGCTACTTTTTTTCTTTTTTTTGCAGGGCAATGAGGGTTAAGTGACTTGCCCAGGGTCACACAGCTAGTAAGTGTCAAGTGTCTGAGACCAGATTTGAACTCAGGTCCTCCTGAATCCAGGGCTAGTACTCTATCCACTGTGCCATCTAGCTGCTTCCAAGTGCTACTTATTTTTAATAGTCCTTATCTCCATAAATTCTTAGCAAGGATCACTTGTTGTTTTCTACTGCTCTTATTCTGTAACTCTGCTCAGCTTTCTGTGCATGGCAGTCCTGTTATTTCAAATCCTTCCTTTGTATATGCTCTTTTGCTTTTCAATTTTATAAGTTTCATAAGTTCCCAACAACTGGTGCTTATTTCCCTTTAAGTATGAATGAGCTCTCTACCAAGTGGTCCATAGGGGAAACACATTTGACTATGTTTATAGTTCAGAATTTGATCACTATACTGGAATGCCTTATTGTTACCTACATATAAGAGGTCCCTCAGTAGTTGTGAGAACCATCTGAACTTTCACCTTGCATGAAGTTCTCTTTGACCAATTCTATATAGGGTGCCATCTACTGGGTTTTTTTGGGGGGTATGCATGATCTCCTTTTCAGCCCTTTCCATAAACATTCACCACTTTCTGCCACTCTCTGACATCTAATTTTTCTTTGAAGCCCTTTTAAATTCCCAGTTATATACTTTAACAGTGATTATCTGCATAGAGGCAATAAATGTAGCCTTGATAGTAAATGAGATGAGAAAGGGAAAGTCCAGCGAGAATAAAGTGATAATTTTGGACAGAATTTTGAGAGATACCTAAATGTGTGTGTGTATATATGTATGTATGTATATATGTATGTATGTATGTATGTACACGCATACATACATACATACAAACATATACATATATACATACACACATATGTGTGTGTGCTTCATGAATGTATTTTCATTTTTTGTATATAAAAAGATACTGAAAAGAAATAGTTAGACAAGTAGATGGGTACCAGGGTAAAGTAGGCCCCACCAAAAATAAGTGAGAAAAAAAAACAAATATAAAGGAGAATATGCTCAGTAGAATCACCTGCCTCAGGAAGGTTTAGGAGTATGAGGGTTGATTGAGAAGGGTGATTACAAAGTCAAATGTAAATTAGGAAAAAACATTTTCAATGCTGAGTCATTGGGGAAAAATTTATAAGATGTTAGGGAGTAAATCAGTGATAAGAAAGTAGAAATACCCTGTGTTCTTTCTAGAAATTTTTTAGTCAAGAGAAAGAGCTAGGGCAATAACTTGAAGAAATAAAAGGCCAAAGGAGAGACATTTAAGTCTAATATAGACCTGAAATTGTTTGCGTTCTGAGAAGTCATTAGAAAGGGAAAAGTTCAAGATGAACAAAAAAATATAAATGGTCTCAAGGAATCAAATAGGAATATCTAGACAGAGAAAGGAGGAATCAAAGGGAGAAGTCAGTCATGCCAAAGAGAAATATAACCTCATCCATCCTCTGAGAATAAAAGGAAGAGAGGAAAGATGAGTAAAAATAAAAGAGACATTTAAAGTATGGATAAAGAGAAAGGAAGGAGCTTTCAATAATTGGTCTCCATCTTAATAACATGGGAAGCAAAGCTATCTACTGAGAGAATAACAGGGATTGATTTAAGAACTTGAGAAAAGGGATTTTAACATATATACTGAGGGGGTTGTAATAGGAAGTCAATCAGAGATGAGTAAAAGAGTTATAATGCAGAAGTGTCATTGAATCCATAATTTCATATTGGTCTGAATCACTTTCTTTTATGCTGTGTTTGAGGTAGACTTTTTGGGAGGAGAGGATTTCCCCTATGTTACATATCTGAGCTTTGGCCTTTGCTTTGGATATAATGACTTTTAGCACAATATGACTATTTCTTCTCACAAGTAACATATTTCACATTTCTAAATCCAATTATCTTTCAGTTAGCTAGTTGAGTTATTTTCCAGTTCACACATTTACACAGAAATGACAGAAATGTTTATCATAACATAAATTTCTTATTTCAATTAATGAAAAACTGAAGTAATGAATGAAATGCATGATAACAACTGTCTATTTCTCTTTAGGAAAGAACTTTGGTAGATGTCTTCTGTAAGCCATCCTATAATAGCCATGATGCCAAAACAATTAAAAACTTCATCATCTTTTCCACTATCATATCATATTTATCACCATCACTACTACAATCATTATTACAACCACTACTATAAAAAAACAATTATTATCACCGGCATAATCACCATTATCATTTTCATCATTATTTAGTTTGATAACCCAAAGTATATTATAGTATAGGTAAGAGGAAGAATTCACCCAGGGACAAAAGACTTATGACTACAGACCCTCAGAGTCAATTTCATGTTAGGTACATTGAATTTGGCATTGTGATACAAGGCCTACAACCCCCTCATGCCAGACTACATGGATAAGAATAACTTTGTCACTATAACTAGAAATATAGCCCCTGAGATGGTTGCATGAGGGGAAGAGAGTGATGGTTGACTATGGAGCAGATTCATATTTCCCATGTCATGGCTAATGAAATATCCTGAACTATCTGTGCATGTGTGTGTCTCTCTCTAGGTGTTACTGTCTCTCCAACTCCCTCCCTCTTTTTTTCTCTCTCTTTCTACACTACAGCCTCCTCTCCATATAGCTAAATACCAGTATCAAGTGACTGATATGATTCCTTAGTGGTGATGTCATATAGCCTGTTCATGCCTACCTCTCCAATAACATCATTTATCCAAAGGCTAGAATGTGCCATGACTCACAATCATGCAACAATACAACATCACACGATTTTTAAAGCTAAAAAATGGGCCTCTATTACAAGGAGAAACTTGGGGGTCATAAATAGTACTATGCATTTTCCTAAAGGCAATCTAGTCTATTCAGTTGTTCAGCTTAAATGTGTACGGTCTTAAACACACTCTATTTACACGGCCCCCTGAGATAACTTGCCCAAGTTATTTTCCCAGGATGCCTAAATAGTTAGTTAATTGAAGAATCAGGACCCAGTCAAGAATATACTCAATTGCATCACATCAATGTATCTTCAAAGAATTATTTGTGTGTGTGTGTGTGTGTGTGTGTGTGTGTTTATATTAGGCTTATCTCCTTACTGAGATGTTTGTGATGATAAGCACAGCTAATTCAGGTTACTAATTACCCTGGCAGAGCATTGTAGATGAATCAATCAATTACTCATATTTATTAAATATCTACTACATACCCAGGGGGGTGCCTGGGATGTAAGTGAAATGAAAGGAACCATTCCCTACTTGGATTAATCTAGAATCCTGGCTCAGTCAGAAAAAAAAAAATGTGTCCAAGTCCTTCCTCTGACATACTGTCAATGTGTGGCAAGGCAAGCCACTTAACCTTTCAGTTTCCCTAGGGCAACTCTCTAAGACTATAAGTACAAAGTATATGTAGCTCTTCATTGGCAGAGTCTCTCACAATGAGTTGCCTAATTAGATGAAATCACAGTTATTTTTTTTTTAATTTGTTTGTCTTTTTTTAAAATATATAGATAAGATTGATGTTATCTCAGTGACCAGATATTCAAGGGAATCCTGGGACTTTCTATACTACTTTTCATTTGGAAGAGTGGCTGGTATAATGTTGGACACAACCTAGGTACTTACCAAATACATATTAGGTTAATGAATAAAAATTATAATTTGGGACAAAAATTCCCATCTCTTAGCAATTGGAGAAAAATGTAGCTGAAAGGAAACGGAAGTGATGCATTCTCTGAGGTACATTTAGCATCATCAGGAGGCAGCCTAGTCTATGTAGCACTAAAGTATTTGGCAGCCAGCCCTGGGTATTGTGAATTCGGAAGCACAAAGAGGCCATTTAAATCCTAACTCAACACCTACTACCTTTACATTCTTGGACAAGTCCCTTATCCTCTGAAAAATTAGAGAGTTGATCTAGATGGCTTCCAAGGTCTCTCCTAGTTCTAAATCTATAAACTCTGAAATATCAGATTTTCTTCTTGTACAACTTAATCTTGTATAATTAAACTAATTTCTGTCTGTTTTCTGAAGTATGTATATATATATATATATTTAAATATATATATATATATATGAGAAATATAAAATATGGGCTCTTGATAAAAAATATAAGTTATAGAAATAGGCTATATAAATGTAAATAAATAATTTATATTTAAAAATAAATAATACATAAGTAAATAAATTATATATATATATATATATATATATATATATATATATATTCCCATAAAAATATAAGTGGTAAAACAGGTGTTAACCCTATTTTCCAGGTGAACAAACTAGGGGATAAAGAGATTAAGTCACTAGCTTAAGTTCACCCTGTTGGGAAGAAAACTGAGATATATGTCAATCCAGAGGTTTTCATTCCAAGCCCAGTAAGTATTTCCCTAGCTCAGCACTTCACTTTTCACTATCATCAAGCTTTATATGCCCTTAAAAAATCATTATTAACAGCTTTATTTCATCAAAGTCTTGCCCTTATACACTGATGGGCTCAACTGAATTAGGACACAAATTGGCCTCATATTGTGTTATCCAGACTGGAAAAGCTATTTCCATGTGTCTGCTAATAATCCTCTTTTCCAATAGTATCTGAGTGACCTTTAAATATCAGGGAAGCTAAGTGGTAAAGGAGAATAATAATGTCATTTTAATTGATTTGTAAATTATTGAACAGGGTTAGCTAATACTTGGTAACTCTCCTCCTGCCCCTCCAACTGCATCTAACTCAAATTAATCATTACATTTTCTGGTTTGGTTATATTTTCCCTTCATATGAATCTACCATGCATTTGACCCTTTCTATTGCTATATACCATATAGGTTATATAATAGAATTTGTAGATAAATGTTAAGGAAAATAGCAAAAGGAAAATCATATGCTAAAAGGAATCGAGTTAATAAGTAACATTTTATTGCAGCAATTACTGCCCAGAGGGTAGTATCACATTCAGCATTTTGATTTTCCTTTGTCTTTTGTTTTGTTTGTTTGTTTTTTTCCCCAGTGAATTTAATCTCTCCTGAGGCCCTGTCCTTCCACTGAGAATTCCTGACAGTTCATGGCAATTATCAAGCACTGGTACAGGTCAAAAGGGCAGCTATGAAATCCCTTTCCCTCAAAATGACAGTAGAGCTAAGGCTGAGGATTTTGTTTATAGAAATACAAATATAATCCTCCAAGTTCAACTTAAATCTTGCCTTCCTTTTGAAGCTTTCTTACTTCACTTAACTATTCTGGCCTCCAACAATCCCTTCATTCTAGAAACCTACCTCCTCTTCCTAGTGTGAATTAATGATTGATTTATAAGCTTTGATTATAAACTATCCTGAATTGTTCACTAATTTCTAACATTTATATTTACATACAATCTATATTGACATCTATATCTATATTTACATTTATATAGCCTATTTCTATAACTAAGTTATTTTTTTATTAAGAAGAGAACCTATATCTTATATTTTTTAGTCATTTACAACAGTCTAGTATGTTGACATGCTAGATAGACTTGGATTTTGGTTCACAACCTCTTTCTTTCTATTCCCTCTGTTCTTTTCCATTATACTCTGCACATGTGGTTCACGGGTCATAAAGGTTGGGTTTGTAGAATCTCCCACTAATTCTACCTTCCTTTTTCTCCTTCTAAGAAGGGAGGCATCATTCAGAGAGTAAAGTTGAGAATCTGGTCACTGTAAAGCTTGGACAGATATTCTCTGCTTTTCTCTGGCTGCTGTCTCAGAGAAGCTTTGGTCTTTATTGCCAAAAGATTGTCTGTTTGTCTATAAAGGAACAGTATCCCATGATGAAAGAAAGGCTCTCTGTAATGATTCCATGTTATTGAATGTAATTAAAGGAGAAATGACTGTTACAATGGGATAGTTCATATCCAAGAATACAAAAGTTAAGTTGTAATGGCCTGAACAAAGTAGCCCTTGGTTAATTACTCAATCTAATCCACTTACCCAGACATTTAAGTTATATCACAACCTATTTAATGAGAATCTACTATTGACTTGGGAGGGAATTTGTCGTAGGGAATTGTACTTAAATTGCATTAATGAATACCTGGATTCAAGTCCTGCCTTTGACACTTAAGTATCTGTGGGATTATGGACACATCACTTAATTTAATGAACCTCAGAGGACTCTAGTACTTATCTTTTAAGGTAAAGATAGCTTATATCAATGGAGGAATTTCACATAATGAGAAAAACACAGATCCTTGATGTAATAACTATGGGCTTAGTAGCTTGCTAGGAGCAGTGAGAAAGGGCAGACAGAGTGGGTAACATATTAAAAATATGACTTGAGGGGCAGCTAGGTGGTACAGTGGATAAAGCACCAGCCCTGAATTCAGGAGGACCTGAGTTCAAATCTGGTCTCAGACACCTGTCACTTACTAGCTGTGTGATGATGGGGAAGTCATGTAACCCCATAACCCCACACAAAAAAGGAACAAAAAAAGAAAAAAAAATATGACTTGAGGGACAGAGCCAAGATGGCAGAGGAAAAGCAGCAACTTACCTGAGCTCTTCCCTAAACCCTTCCAAATACCTTAAAATAATGGCATAAGACAATTCCTGGAGAAGTAGAACCCACAAAAGGACAGAGCAAAATAATTGTCCACCCAAAGACAACTTAGAAGGTTAGCCAGCAGCAAAGGTCTATTGCACCAGGATGAGAGTGGAGCACAGTTCAACACAGGCTTCACCAGCCCAGACTGGCCCCAGCACACTAGTAACAGGCCTTGGGAACCACTGAATAAGCAGTGACAGTGACTTCTTCTGAAATTCTCAGGCCATAGGTGGTATGGGGGTCAGACAACTGGTCAGAAGGAAATTACAAGGGTCTCTTTGCTAGCATTGAGGTAGAACTCTGTTGCTTTTCTGAAACTAAAATACTAGTTGCAGTCCCAGGTGGTAGTCCCAAGGCAGGGAGGTATACTAGCATACTGGAGCTTATGGGCTACAGTGGAGCAAGTACCCTCTTCACAGTTACAGGAAGAAAAGAGGGCTTGTGGTTGTTCATAGACCACAGCACAAGCCAGGAAAACAGTAAACTCATCTCTCCTTGGACCATACCACCTTGGAAGAGTTGAAAGCTTAAAGGTCCTTAGAAATCTCACAAAACCCCTGAAACTTGGAACAGTGTACCCTCCACCCTGAAAATAAAGGACTATGTTAACAAAAAGTTAAACATCAAGAAATAGGCTGGGAAAATGAACTAACAACAGAAAAAAAAACCCTAACCATAGAAAGTTACTATGGTGACAAGAAAGATCAAAACACACCCTCAAAAGAAGTGAACAAAGACAAAGCTCATGCATCCAAAGCCTCCAATAAAATTATGAATTGGTCTTGTGCCATAGAAGGGTTCAAAAAGGACTTTGGAAATAGAACAAGAGGGGGAAGAGCCAAGATGGAGGAAGAAAAACATTAAACACACAGAGTTCCTGAGACAATTACTCCCAAAACAATAAAACAACCCCTGGAGGAGCAAAACCCACAAAGAGATGGCTGCGATTATTCTCCAGCCAAAGACAGTTTAGAGGGGGCCATGCTGGGATGTTAGATGAGTGCAACCTCATGATCATGCTGACACAGACCCCAGGCACACTGTTCCAGAGAAACTTAACCCCAGACCTCCAAATCAGCTGCAGCACCAGTGTCTTCTGGAACTATTCTTACAGTCAGGTGAGAGGGCTGAATGGCTGGCCAGGGAGGTGGAAAATACAGGGGTATCTGCAGGATCTAAGAAGGAATTTGGTTATGCCACCCAGCGGGGAACCAAGAAGAAATCTTGAGTGGTAGGAGGCCCAGGTGGGAGAGGGGCGCAGGCTGGTCAGAGCTAAGAAAAACAGCACACAAATTTTTACTGGCTGGTTAATTAGCAAGTTGACTTGAGGTTATCTTCAGACCAGAGAACAAGCCAGGGAAGAGAAAAACCTGGCCTTCCTCAAACCAAAACATCTGGGACCATCTGAAGCTTGGGAGAGTATAGCTGAGAAGTAGGGCCACACTGTTAGAGGGAGTTAAAAGTCAAGTAAAAGACAGCAAAGATGAGAAAACAAAGAAAGTTGAGAACTATAGAAAGTTTCTTTATCAACAAGGAAAATTGAGGTGCACCCTCAGAGAAGGAAAGCAACATCACGTCCCCTACATACAAAGTTTCCAAGAAAAATATGAATTGGTCTCAGGCCATGGAAGTGCTCACAAGGGACTTCGAAGAGAAAGTAGGAGAGATGGAAGGAAGATTTAGAGAGGTGGAAGAAAGAATAGAAAGAGAAATGAGAGAGATGCAGGAGAATCATGAGAAAAAAGTCAATAGCTTGAAAAGCCAAATGGAAAAGGAGATACAAACACTCTCAGAAGAAAATAATTGCCCAAGATGCTATCTAAATTCCCTTTCAACTCTAATAGCTTATGGTTCCTCATTTTTATTTTGATTTCAAAAGTCACCATAACCCGAGTATTCCATGAAAAATTAGCTTTTTGATATAAAAGTTTGAATTTCTGAGCCTTCACAGTATCCATTTTCTCTTTTCCATTTCACAAAGGAAGTTTGAGAGAATGATCTAAGAGATGATGAGATATAATGATCAAGTAATCAACTAATTTGTAAGTTTATATTAAGAAGCTACTATATTCTAGGCATGGATAGCTAGGTAGCATATTGAATGGAGTGTCAGGCCTGGAATCAGGAAGATTTCTCTTCCAGAGTTCAATTCTGGCCTCAGACATTTACTAGTTGTGTAACCCTGGGTAAGTCATTTAACCCTGTTTGCCTCAGTTTCCTAATCTATAAAATGAGCTGGAGAAGGAATGGCAAACCACTCTAACATCTTTGCCAATAAAACCCCAAATGGGGTCACAAAGAGTAGATACAAGTGAAAATGACTGAACAGTAACAACACCATATTCCAGGCATGGTGCTAGGTTCTGGAGTGACAAAGTCAAAAATTAAATAGTCCCTACCCTTAAGGAGTTTACAAGATTTAGGCATCTTAGTAGACAAAAATATATTTAAGTAGGGGACAGCTAGGTGGTGCAGTGGATAAAGCTCTGGCCCTGGATTCAGGAGGACCTGAGTTCAAATCCGGCCTTAGATACTTGACTCTAGCTGTGTGACCCTGGGCAAGTCACTTAACCCTCATTTCCCCACAAAAACAAACAAACAAACAAAAATATATATGTAAGTAAATAGTAAATAATTTCTGTGGAGGGGGAGACAGCAGCAGGGGAATGGAATAAGGATGGGTCTTATTTTAAAGATAGCATGCATGCTGAGTGTTGGAGGAAACTAGAAATTCTGAAAGAGGAAAGAGAGGGGGAATTGCATTGCATGTGTAAGGTACAGCCTGGTCAAAGGCATAGAGACCAGAGATAAAATTTGCTGTCGGATGAATAGCTAGTAGGCCAGTTTGACTGAAATGAGGAGTGTGAAAGGGAGTTATAAGAGAGTAATGTATAATAAGTCTAGAAAGCCAGGCTGGAGAAAGATTATGAAGGGTTTTAAAAGTCAGAGGAATTTGTATTTTATCCTCCAGGCAATAGAGAAGTAATCATTTCAACTTCTTGAGCACGAGAATAACATTTCAAGACCTGTGCTTTAGTAATATCACTTTGACAGAATTGTGGAGTAAAAATTTGAAAGGAGGGAGACTGGAGGCAAGGAAACCACCTACACAGTTATTATAATAGTCCAGGCCAGAATTTATGAGGTCTTGAACTGGGGTGGTGTCTGTTTGAGTGGAGAGAAGAGGATGGCACTGGGAGATGTTTTGGAGGCAGAATTGACAACACTTTAAAAGTGATTAGCTATAGAGGGTAACAGAGGGAAGAGCTGAGAAAAATTCAAATTTATCTACCTTAATAATTGGAAGGTTGGTGGTCTGTCAATAGAAATGGAGGAAAGAGATGGCTGTTAGGGGAGGAGGTAATGGTTTAGATATATTGAGTTTGAAATGCCTACAGGAAATCTACTGTGAAATATCCAATAGGTAGTTGGTGCTATGGGACAAGCGCTCATGATAGTTTTGGGAGTCACTAGCATGGAGATATTTCAAATATGAGTCTGGTTAGACAATAACCATATCTCTCCCACCTGTCCCTACTCTCTACTTGCCCATCCTCTATCCTAATTTGAACTTTTATAACCTTTTACCTGGACTATTTCAATAGCTTCCTAATTGGTCTCCTTGAACCAACTACCTTGCCTATGCAGTCTAACTTCCACATAGCTTCAAAATGAATATAGCTAAATCAAGGTTCTGATCAATGGCACTTTCCTGATCAAAAATTTTATTGACTATTGATTCTAGGAATAAATACAAGATACTCTATTTGGCATTTAAAGTCTTTAATAATTTGGTTCCTTGTTCCCTTTTTAGTCTGATGTAAGATTATTTAGTCTTGATTGCATACATCTCTGCAGTGAAGCTAGGGGCATCCAGCAGGTCCGTGGCCTGAGGCTAACCTGCCATAGAGTAGGTCTTTAGGAATGCGCCCAGCTTGCATATGATGCACATAACTGAGCCAACTCAGCTGTCTTTGTTTCAGTAGTGTGTAGATACTTGGAAGTTGTGTGTGTTGGAATATTTCTGTGTTGGTGATCCTATCTGACGAAGATATGCCAAGGATGCACTGAAGGCAGCACATGTGGAAGCTGTTAAGCTTCTTCTCTTGTCTAGTATATGTAGTCCATGTTTTGCTGCCACACAGTAATTTACTCAGGACACATGCTCTATAGACAGCAAATTTGGTTTGTCTTCTCAGTTTACTGTTTATCCAGACACGCTTGGCAAGCTTAGCCATGGTTGAAGTAGCTCTCCCAATCCTCTGATTGATTTCATAATCAAGTGAAAAATTGTCACTGACAATAGAGCCAAGATAAGAGAATTGGCTTATGACATCCAAATGGTAGCTACCAATGTGTATCAATGGAGGTGACATAGCACTCTGACACATGACTTTTGTCTTTTTAAGATTAATGGTTAGGCCAAAGTCTGTGCAAGCTTGGGAGAAGCGATCCATAAAGGTCTGCAATTCACACTCTGAGTGACAGGCAAGTTCGAGACTTGAGGGCTCTGGGAATAGACATCGGCAGCTGGGAGGAGATGGCCAAGGACCACGCCCGATGGAGTTCAGTACTCAGGAGCAGCTTGCCCACAGCTGAGATGGGCCTTCAAGCTCGGGAGGAAGAAGAACGAATGAGACGCAGGAACCGAAGGGCAACAGAAAGTGCAGTTTTCCGATGTCCTTGTTGCGGCAGGAGCTGTGGCTCCCGTATCGGACTGCACAGCCACCCTTTGGCATGTGGCTTTTCATGGTGCTGATCCATGGTTGTCCATGACTGGATGAAGCCTACTACTAAGATTATTTACCATCCCAGAATTTCTGTTGCACTCAAATCAAAATTGTTGCCCACAGGCAACATTCCATCTCCCAGCTTGGTGCCTTTGCAGAGATAGTTCCCCACATAGCGACTGTTTGACTTTTGATTTTTGTAACCCAGAGCCCAACACAATGTTTTTTTTTTTTTTTTTGCATTTCTAAATAGATATTGATTGATTATTTTTTGTTTTTACATTACCTAGATTTTACTCTAAATCCTTCCTCACTTCAAGTGAAAAATCCCGTATAACAACAACAAAACATTATAAAGGAAGAAGAGAAAAAAAATGGCAAAACTGATTAACATATAGGGGATAAAAAGGAATGTTATATAAGCATTATTCAACATCCAGGGAGCAAAGGAGTCGGAGGTCGGGGGGAGAGATGTCTTCATAATTCTTCTTTGAGACAAAGCTTATTCTTTATTGTTATCTAATATTGGTTTGAATTGTTTTGAGGTGGTTGTTCTTTCCATTTCTGTATTATTATTTGTGTCTCTCTGGTTTTCCTGGCTCTACTAACTTCTCTCTGCATCAGTTTATGAAACTCTTTCCATGCTGCTGTGTTATCTATTCATTGTTCATTGTTTCTTACAATAAAGTCATATTCTATTACATTCATGTGCTAGAGTTTGTTTAGATATTTCAAAAGTAGATGAATATTGACTTTGTTTTATTATAAACACACAGATATGTATATAATTTTGATTTTTTATTAATATATTTTATTACGAACTTAAGAAATAAAACAATCATTTCCATAACAATGTGGGATAGAAAACCAGATTATTGTACCTAAAATTTCAGATCCATTATGTACAACTTGCTATTCCTTTCAAGTCTAAAACAGTCACCATGTAACTATCTTTTTCCCCTTCCCCTCTCTCCCAAACTTTGAAATATCTGCCACTATAGATAAATCTGTATGTATCTACATATGTGTATATATGTGCATGTATGTGTGTACACATATATACATTGTGGATGTAGTGTGTGTGTGTGTGTGTGTGTGTGTGAGAGAGAGAGAGAGAGAGAGAGAGAGAGAGAGAGAGAGAGAGAGAGAGAGAGAGAGAGAGTTATTTCTCACCCTGGATTCAAGCAGCATCTTGCTTCATAGGATCTTTGTTGTAAATTTTTGTATTAAATAATAGATTTACTTGGTTGCTCAAAGTTGTTCTTAAAACAACATTGCTTCAGGGGGCAGCTAGGTGGCACAGTGAATAAAGCACCAGTCCTGGATTCATGAGCACCTGAGTTCAAACATAACCTCAGACATTGAACACTTACTAGTTGTGTGACCCTGGAAAATTCACTTATATAATGTTCTCTTGTTTCTGCTCATTTCACTCTTTATTATTTTGAGGAGTTCTCTCCATGCTTTTTCTAAAATCATTCAGCTCATCATTTCTTATATAAAAGTAAGATTCCATCATGGTCAAATACCACAATTTGTTTAGCCATTCCCTAATTGATGGGCATCCCCAAAATTGCCAGTTCTTTGCCACCACAAAGAAAGTTGCCATAAATATTTTAGAATGTGTAGATTCTTTTCATTTTCCCCTAATCATGATGGGAAACAGACCCATGAATGTATGGCTGAATCAAAGGGTATAGATAATTTAATAAATCTTTGGTTATAATGCCAAATCTCTCTCCAAAATGGTTGGATCAGCTTACAGATATACCAACAATGAATTAAGGTCCCAATTTTTTCATATCCCCTCCAACATTTGTTATTTATCCTTTATATCATTTGAACCATTTCAATAGGTGAAAAATTATATCTCAAGATCATTTTATTTGCATTTCTCTATTCAATAATAATTTATAGCATTTTTTATATATGACTATAAATTGTTTTGATTTCTTCATTGGGAAATGACTTGTCCATATCCTTTGACCATTTATCATCTGGGAAATGATTCATTCTTGTAGATTTATCAAAGTTCTTTATATATTTGAGGTATGAAACCTTAATCAGAAGAAATGTCTAACAATTTTCCTGTTTTCTTCTTTCCTTCTGCTCTCAGCTACATTTGTTTTATTTGTAAAATAACTAATGTAAACAAAATTATCCATTTTATACCTGACAATGTTCTATATTTCTTGGTTTTTTATAAATTTTTCACCTATCCATAAGGTAATATGTTCCATGTTTTTCAACTTTTCTTGTATTATTTTCCTTTATATCTAGGTGAGGTATCCATTTTGACCTAATCTTTGTAAATAGTGTAAGATATTCATCTATGCCCAATTTCTGACAGACTTTTTTCCAACAATTTTTATCAAATAATAAATTATTATCCCCAAAACATAAGTCTTTACCCTAATCAAACACTAGGTTACTGTATTTGTTTGCTGCTGTAGATTGTATGCCTGCTCTGTTTCACTAATCTACCTTTCTATTTCCTTTTTTCTTTCTTTTTTTTGGGGGGTGCGGCAATGGGGATTAAGTGACTTGCCCAGGGTCATACAGCTAGTAAGTGTCAAGTGTCTGCCACCAAATTTGAACTCAGGTACTCCTGAATCCAAGAACAGTGTTTTATCTACTGCACCATCTAGATGCCCCCTACCTCTCTATTTCTAGCCATTGTCAGTTAGTTTGGATAATTACTGAACTTTAATATTGGTTAATATAGTGTTAACCTCCTTCCTTTACATTTTTTCCCCATTAGTTCCTTTGATATTGTTGATCTTTAATTCTTCAAATGCATTTTCTTATTATTTTTTTCTAGATCAGGAAAATAATTTTAGTAATTTAATTGGGATAGCATTGAATATATAGATTAATTTTGGCAAAGTTATCATTTTTATTATATTGGCTCTGTCTACCAATGAACAATTAATATTTCATGTATTTAAAACTGATTTTATGTTCAGAATTTTTATGTGTTTTTTCATATAAATACTGGATTTGTTTTAGTAGTCATATTCCCAGGTATTTTGAATTAATAAATAAAACTAGTAGTTGGCATTTTTTAAAAAATGAGTGCAGTACATCATACAATGCTTTTTCTGCATGTGAAATGAGGTAGTTGGCATTATGAAAAAAAATAAATAAAATAAACTTTTTCTTATATGATTTAAAAAAATGAGAAAAGGGGCAGCTAGGTGGCGCAGTGGATAGAGCACTGGCCCTGGAGTCAGGAGGACCTAAGTTCAAATCCGGCTTCAGACACTTAACACTTACTAGCTGTGTGACCCTGGTCAAGTCAATTAACCCCAATTGCTTCACTGAAAAAAAAATGTGAAAAGAAACCAAATTACTAGTATCAAAAATGAAAAGGGAGAACCTACCACTAAAGATGAAATCAAAGCAATTATCAAGAGTTATTTTGTCTAATTATATGCCAATAAATTTAACAATTTAAGTGAAATGGAAGGATATTTACAAAAAATGCAAACTTCCTAGATTAGTTGAAGAGGAAATAGAGTATCTAAATATCCCTATTTTAGTAAAAGAAATTGAACATTCTATAAATGAGCTTCCTAAGATAAATGCACCAGTAACAAATGGATTTACAAGTGAATTCTATCAAGCATTTAAAGACAAATGAATTCCAATATTAAATAAATTATTTGGAAAAGAGGCAAAGAAGTAGTCCTATCAAACTTCTTTTTTTTAAATGTTTTTTCCAAACTTCTTTTATTAAACAAATGATACTGATGCCTAAACCCGAAAAAGTAAAAACAGATAAAGAAAATCATAGACCAATGTCATTAATGAAAATGTATGAAAACATCCTAAATCAAATACTAGCTAAAAGATTACAATAATATGTTACATAGAGTATATGTTATGACCAAGTAGGTTTCATACCAAGAATTCAGGAATGGTTTAACATAAGGAAAACTATTCACAGAATAGACTATATCAATAGTAAAAGTAACAAAAATCATATCATTAATTTTTCTGCTTTTAGCTATATATTTTTTAAGACCTAATATATGGTCAATATTTGTGAAGGTACTATGTTCAACTGACAAAAAGCTGCATTCTTTTCTATTTCCATTCAATTCTTTCCAGATACCTATCATATATAACTCATCTAAAATTCTAGTCACTTCCTTTACTTCTTTCTTATGTAATTTTTGGTTAGATTTGTATTGTTCTGAGAAGGGAAGTTTAAAGTCCCCCATTATTATAGTAATAGTATGTATTTCTACCTATAATTCATTTAACACTTTTTTTTAATTTAGATGCTATGGCATTTGGTTCATATAAGTTTTGTATTGATATTGCTTCATTATCTATGGTACCTTTTGTCATAATGTAATTTACTTGTTTATCTTTTAAATGAATTTATTTCAGTTTTGACTCTGTCTGATACCATGATTTCTATTCCTGCTTTTTTGCATTGGCTGAGGCATAATACAGTCTACTTCAGCCCTTTATTTTAATGCTGTGTGTATCTCTCATTTTTAAATGTGTTTTTTGTAAGCAGAATATTGTTAGATTTTAATTTTTAATCCTTTCTGCTATCCATTCCCATTATGGGTAAATTCATCCCATTCATTCAAAGTTTTAATTACTATTTGTGTATTTCTCTCTATCCTATTTTTCTTCATTATTTTTTCCTCTGCCTCTCTTTTTACCCTATACCTTCTCTAATTTACTTCTATCCACTACCTATTTATTCCACACAGTTTTAAAGAATTTCTCCCCTTATCCTCTCCCCCTAACCTTCCTAGTCTTTATTCTACTCATACTACTAAGGGTCCCTCCCCTTTCCCCACTCTCCTAAATCTGAATCTATGCACCCTTCTAATGCCCTCCTTATCCTGTTATAACAATACTCTCTTATTTCTTTATAAATTTAGAAGACTTTTATACCCTTCTAAATATATTTGTTGTTCCCTTTTTAACTGAGATCTGATTAAAGTAGGGTTTCAGCATTACCAGCCCTCCACCGTGACTTGATTCAGTTCTTCCTCCCATGCCTCGTTCATATGAAATAATTGCTCTTTTTGCCTTTTCCTACACAAATTTATGTTTTAGAGTCACCCCATTATACTCAGCTCATCTCCAACCTTTCTTTTGAAATACCCCAGTACTAATGACAATATAAAAAATATGGTTTACATTTTGGCACATAAAAAGTAAACAGTTTGACCTTATTGAATACCTTGTAATAATTAGTCATTGATATTTACCTTTATATTTCTCATGGCTCTTATATGTCAAATATTTCATTAAGTTCTGCTCTTTTTGCAACAAAAATTTGAAAGTCTGTCAATTAATTGAATGTCCTTTTTTCCCATTCATGATTGTACATAACTTTACTGTGTAAGTTATTTTTGACTGTAATCCTAGTTCTTTTGTTTTTGATATATAGTGTTGTAGGACTCTGGAGTAGGAGAGGCGTTTTTTGCTTCATAATCTCCTCTGAAAATGAACCCAGTTCTTCTCTATCCCCATAGTAGGTGTCTATGGCTGGGTTCTTTCTTCTGTGTTTATTAATTTTATTTATTTATTTTTAAAGTTTTCATCAGTTTATTATTATAATCACCTCTAGTACCACGGTGAGGGGGATGGTGCCTCTGACTTCAGGTTTTCCTTACTGTTATTTTCTGAGCTTTGTCCAGGGCCCAACCTTGGCACTCCTTTCCCCCTTTAAGCCATAGCTAGGGCCTCCAGCCACATAATGCTGGAAATGCTCTTGCTCCCTGAGGACCTTCCATTGGCTGCAATCTTCAGGTCTTCTTTCTGACCTAGAAATGAAACCAGGAACTCAGCTCTCTTGTAAGTACCCACAGCTAGTAGTGTCCTCTACCCACTGCTTCTGCACTCACTAATCCCTTCTAGTTTTTAGTCACAGCCTGGGAACTGGTCTCAGCAGTACAACTGTGTCTCGTGTCCCTTGACAGCAGAGGGTCCTTCAGTCTTCCCCTGCCCAGATGTCTGATCCCCCACACTGTCTATGAGGTGAGAATTCCTGTGGCTGAGGCTCCCAACCGAACTTCTCTCTGGGATTGTTCTTTGTTGTTTTAGAGGACATAGCCTGGATGTATTCGCCCTTTACTCAGGCCAAACCTCTGTCCCTGGGTCTATCCTTTGTTCTTCTCCCATTGTCCAAGGAGGAACATTTCTCTTTCCTAACTCTTGCTTATTTTTGCAATCTATAATCACCCTGAGTTGCTATTTTATCTTATTTTTGAATGAAATCTGGGAAGCTTGGAATTTCCCGAACTACACCATCTTCCCAGAACTGCCCCCACCGCCCAAGCAAATGCAATGTTTTAAACCTAATAAATGTATTTTTGAACTGTTGGATTGGAGTAAAAGGGGACTGGTAGAAAAGTAAGAGTACCATAGTGAATAGAATTACTAGAGATATCATGGAGGAAGCATACTTAAGTTGTACCTTGGTCAACTTCCTGTGGGTTATAACTTTAGCACATTTGCTTTACTAAAAACCTTTGATTGTTGGTATAGATTGTGTTTCTGTAATAAAGAATTGAATACCTAGAACAAATTGGGAAGTGTCACTATAGGAATTTGGACTAAATTGAATTTCTGATGTATTTTTTTTACATTTGGAAAGTACTTCCTCACAGACTTAATATTATAGGATTTTTAGAACTAGACATGACATCAGATGTCTGTTAATCCAACCCTTCATTTTACAGATAAGGAAATGTTATCCCAGGAAGCAGAAGCTACCTACCCATTGTCATCCAAGTAGTTAATAACAGAGCTAGGATTTGAGCCTGACTCAAAACCCTGGGATCTTTCCACTACACACCACCATTTCTACAGATAGCATCTCCTTTGTTAATATCCTGAATTGCTGTTTTGAGATTTTGTCTAGAGTTCTTGCCTTTGAAAGAACTCTGAGAACACTTATCTGTAAGATAAGAGACACAAGGCCTGGCTTCCAGCCTTTATCTGAGTATAGCCAATGAGATAAGGCACTTGTCCTTGCATTAAATCCAAAGAAGACATCAAGGAATCTGAAGGGTGGTTCTGAAGCCAAACATAAGGGTAAAATACATGCCACAAACCATAAAAAGGAGAGATACAGAGATGTCAAAATACAATATTTTGATGTTGACTACCTGTCACAAGCAAGAGCTTTACTCCAATCAATTTTAAAACGACAAAATGGCCCTGGGAAATAATGACCAAATGAATTAGGTCTTCTTACGAGATACAATCAAGATAGAGCAGCTTACTGAAAACTGAAAAGAGAAAGTACAAGAAATTGGAATATAGTTATTAGTGTAAATGCAAAATAAATGTGAAATCATCTGAGGACTGAGAAAGGGTTGTTAAATTGCAATTAGGGTGGTCATTAGTGTTCTTGAAAAGGAAGGATGGAAAAAGTAGTGGGAAGGGATGCTAGACTTCAAATGATTAACCAGTAAGTGGTTGTTGAAGAAGGGTAGGCAATGATATTAAGCTACTTTTTCTAGAAGTTTAGAAGTCAAAGAGTGAAATGAGAGGATAGATTAAGAAGGCAACAGTGTCAATGAAAGGTAGGTTAATTACTTATTTCAGCTCAATTAATCAGATCTATAAACAATCAATTCAGTCCAATTGTCAAAGCAACCAAAAATAGCAGATCAACAATCTTTTCTACTGCTCTATCTTCCTGCCTCCCCCATTATTTCCCTTCTCTATGGGGCAGTTAGGTGGTGCAGTGGATAGAGCACTGGCCCTGGATTCAGGAGGACCTGAGTTCAAATCCGGCCTCAGACACTTGACACTAGCTGTGTGACCTTGGGCAAGTCACTTAACCCCAATTGCCTCACCAAATAAAAAGCATATATAAACAATGACCCCCACCACTATTAGGGGTCTTTGGTATGAGAGAGATAGCCATAAACCATCCTTTTATTAATAACCTGCCAGCCTATAAATAAAATGATTGAATTACCCAGAAACTATGTCTCTCATATTTTTAATCATCACACCTGCCATTACCAAACCATGTTGCTACATGCTTCTTTATCTCCTCTCTTATACCTTTCTAGCTTGTGTGTGTGTGTGTGTTGTCTTCAGTTAGAATGTTAAATACCTTAAGAACAGGGACTATCTTGATTACTTGTATTTTATATCCAATATTTTGCTTAGTACTTGGCAGAGAGTAAGTACTTAATAAATGTTCAAACATCCATCTAGTGGCCAACTTAGTGACCTATCAAACTATCTGTCTGTCTGTCTGTCTATCTATCTATCTATCTATCTCAACAACATTGAAACCCTGACCAACTGTGTGTACATTAGGAAAAGGGGATGGGGTGTAGGCTGTGAAGGATATCATGATGAAAATTTTTGAGAATGACTTAAATAGAGCCATGTTCTACAGCAGGAGACATTTCAATCCTCCATTCCCATCTTGTTCTCCATACGGTCATTTTGAAGATCTCTGTTGTGCTCAGTGCTGTAATTTTCTTCCCTGCATATAACATAATTTGTTTGCAGCAGAAGTAACATCTGTTTCTGTAGATAATTAAGTTATTAGATGCTGATCAATTTAATAAAGCCACAAGGCATTTCTGCCCTCGTTGTGCATAATCAATTAATTTGAATGCAAAATGTAGAAACTTGATTTTTTAAAAAGATAGATCTAAAGCTGACATTAACATGCATATTCTATAATTGGGTATCACTTAAAATGAGATAGCTGCACAAACATGGTATTCTGCAAACTGAAATTCTTCAATCATTACAAAATCTTCCAAATGGGAATCCCATGAATTCTGCTGGTCCCTGACAAACTGATGCTACTCTTCTTTCAGTTTCTTGTCATGTTCATATTACAATTGAGATCAAACAATTGTTTACAAAACAAACTTTTGTATTTGGAATGTAAAGGTCTTGAAATCCTGGTTCTAACCTGTTTTCTAACTTACCATATAATACCACTGTTTACATATTCTATGTCCTACCAAATGTCCCTATATCAGGTCTTTCTCTTGGAGTGTATAATATGCTTCATCATTGGTTCCTTGGAATTGCCTGGGATGATTGTATTGCTGTCACTGTGCACAATGTCCAAGATTGGAAATTCTTAGCCATCACAGAGTTATTAAAAATATTTTTGTACAGTTTTCTCCCCTTTTCTCTTTTTTTACAATTACTATTGTCAACTGTTTTCTTCCATCCTATTCCCTTCCCCATGATATTTACTCTATTATCTATCTTCTTTCACCCTATTCCTCTCCAAAAGGGATCTGCTTCTGACTGTCCCCTCCCCCATCTGCCTTCTCTTCTTTTGCCTCTCCCTTTTTAATTTTCTTCCCCTCCTATTTTCCTGTGGTATTAGATAGATTATTCCACCTAATTGGGTGTGTGTGTTCTCCTTCAGACAGTTCTGATGAGGTTAAGGTCTTGAGCCTATTCTGATAAGTGTAAAGTTCATTTACTGCCCTGCTCCAACCCCAACTCTCCCCCCATACTCCTTAAGCTATTCCTATTTATTTCATGTGGGATTTCACACCATGCTACCTCTTCTCTTCCCACCTCACCCAGTGAACCCTTCTCACCCCTCAATTTTACCCTGAAGATGTCATCATGGGAGGGGTAGCAATTCTTATCTCAGACAAAGCAAAGACAAAAAATAGATCTAATCAAAAGAGATAAGGAAGGAAGCATCTTGCTAAAAGGTAAGATAGATAATGAAATAATATCAACACTAAACATGTATGCACCAAGTGTTATAGCATCCAAATTCTTAGGGGAGAAGTTATATCAGTTACAAGAGGAAAGAAAAAGCAAATTTATACTATTGAGGTATCTCAAACTTCTCCTCTCAGAATTAGATAAATCTAACCACAAAATAAATGAGAAAGAAGTTAAAGATGTGGATAGAATATTAGAAAAAATAGATATGATAGCTATCTGGAGAAACTTAATGAGGATGGAAAGGAATATACTTTTCCCCAGCAGTACATGGAAAATACTAAAAAAATTGTGTTAGGGCACAAAAACCTCATAGTCAAATGTAGAAAGGCAGAAATAGTAAATGCATCCTCCTCAGATCATGATGCAATAACAATTACATGTAATAAAGAGCCATGGAAAGGTAGACTGAAAATTTTTTGGAAACTAAACAATGTCATCTTAATAATGAGTGAGTTAAACAATAAATGATGGAAACAATAAATAATTTCATCCAAAAGAAAGACAATAATGAGACAACATACCAAAACTTATGGGATGCAGCCAAAGCAGTGCTTAGGGGAAATTTTATATCTCTAAATACTTACATGAATAAAAGAGAAAGAGGACATCAATGAATTGGGCATGAAATGAAAAAACTAGAAAAAGAAGAAGTTAAAAATACCCAACTAAATACTAAATTAGAAATCATGAAATTCAGAGGAGAAATTATTAAAATTGAAGGCAAGAAAACCATAGAATTAATCAATAAAACTAAAAGCTGCTTTTAGGAAAAAAACCAATAAAATTTATAAACCATTGGTTAATTTGATTAAAAAAAGAAAGAAGAAAACCAAATTACCAATATCAAGAATGAAAGTAGGGGTGATTTCACCACCAATGAAATGCAAATTAAAGCAATAATTAGGAGCTATTTTGGCTAACTGTATGTCAAGAAATTTGACAATGTTAATGAAATAGATCAATATTTACAAAAACACAAATTGCCCAGGTCAACTGAAGAGGAAATAAAATCATTAAATAGGGACATTTTAGAAAAAGAAATTGATCAAGTCATCAATGAACTCCCTAAAAAAAAAAAAATCTCCAGGGCCAGATGGGTTAACAAGTGAATTCTACCAAACATTTAAAGAACAATGAATTCCAATACTATGCAAAATATTTGGAAAAATAGGTGAGAAGGAGTTCTACCAAATTCATTTTATGACACAAATATGGTGTTGATACCAAAACCAGGCAGAGTCACAACAGAGAAAGAAAATTGGAGACCAGTTTCCTTAATGAATATTGATACAAAAAGCTTAAATAAAATATTACCAAGGAGACTACAGCAGGTGATTACAAAGATAATACACTGTGACAAGGTGGGATTTATACCAGGAATAAAAGCCTGGTTCAACATTAGAATAACTATCAACATAATCAACCACATCAATAACAAAAATAACCAAAATCATATGATTATCTCAATAGATGCAAAGAAAGCTTTTGACAAAATATAGTACCCATTTCTAATAAAAACACTAAAAAGCTTAGGAATAGGTGGGGCTTTCCTTAAAATAATAAACAGTATCTACCTAAAACCATCAGCAAACATTATATGTAATAGGGATAAGCTATAGGCATTCCCAATAAGATCAGGAGTGAAACAGAGATGTCCATTATCAGCACTGTTATTTAATATTGTACTAAAAATAATAACTATAGCAATAAGAGAATAAAAAGGAATTAAAGGAATTAGAATAGGCAAGGAGTAAATGAAACTATCACTCTTTGCAGATGATATAATGGTATAATTAGAGAATCCTAAAGAATCCACTAAAAACTGCTTGAAACAATTAACAACTTTAGCACAGTTGGAGGATATAAAATAAACCCACATAAATCATCAGCATTTCTATATATGACGAACAAAGCTCAGCAGGAAGAGATAGAGAAATTCCATTTAAAATAACAGTAGACAATATAAAACACTTGGGAGTCTACCTGCCAAGACAAACCCAAGAACTCTATGAACACAATTACAAAACACTTTTCACAGAAATAAAATCAGATCTATGTATTTGGAAAAAATATCAATTGCTCATTGATAGGCCAAACTAATAGAATAAAAATGACAATTCTACCTAAATTAATTTTACTTTTCAGTGCCATACCAATAAGACTACCTCAAAATTATTTTATAGAGTAAGAAAAAATAATAAAATTCATCTGAAAAAAGATTCAAGAATATCAAGGGAACTAATGGAAAAATGCACAGGAAGGTGGGTTAGCTGTACCAAATTTGTGGCATTTATTAAAACTATTTGGTACTGGCTAAGAAATAGAGTAGGGGATCAATGGAATAGGTTAGGCACAGGAGAGATAGTAGTAAATGACTATAATAATCTACTATTTGATAAACCCAAAGACTACAGCTTATGGGATAGGAACTCAGTATTTGACAAACACTGCTGGGAAAACTAGAAGATAGTATGGCAGAGACTAGGCATGGACCAACATCTTACACCTTATACAAAAATAATGTCAAAATGGGTTCAAGATTTAGACATATGGGGTGATACCATAGATAAATTAGGAGAGAAAGGAGTAGTTTACCTCTCAGATCCATGAAGAGGAAAACCATTTATGTCCAAACAAGAGATAGAGAATCTTATGAAATGCAAGATGGAAGACTTTGACTACATTAAATTAAAAAGCTTTTGTACAAACAGAAGCAATGCAGTCAAAATTAGAAGGGAGACAGAAAACTAGGGAACAATTTTTCTAGCCAGCATTTCTGATAAAGGCCTCATTTCTAAAATATATTGGGAACTAAATCAAATTTATAAGAATACAATTCATTCCCCAGTTGAGAAATGGTCAAAAGATATGAACAGGCATTTTTCTGATGAAGTCAAAGCTATTTATTGCCATATGAAAAAATGCTCTAAATCACTATTGATCAGAGAAATGCAAATTAAAACAACTCTGAGGTACCACCTCACCCCTATCAGATTGGCTAATATGACAAAAAAGGAAAATAATAAATGTTGGATAAGCTGTGGAAAATTTGGAAGACTAACACATTGTTGGTGGAGCTGTAAACTGATCCAGCCATTCTGTAAAACAATTTGAAACTATGCCCAAAGGGCTATGGGACTCTTCGTACCCTTTGATGCAGTGGTACCACTGCTAGGTCTGTATCCCAAAGAGACCATAGAAAAGGAAAAAGGACGTACATGTATTTATAGCAGCTCTCTTTGTGGTGGAAAAGTATTAGAAATAGAGGAAATGCCCATCAATGGGAGAATGGCTAAACAAGTTGTGGTACATGAATGTAATGGAATACTATTATGCTGTAAGAAATGATGAGCAGGAGGAATTCAGGGAAACCTGGAAGGACTTACATGAATGGATGCTGACTGAGAGGAGCAGAACCAGGATAACTTTGTATACAGTAACAGCAACATTGTGTGATGAACAATGGGAATAGACTTGGCTCTTCTTAGCAGTGTAACTATACAAAACAGTTTCAAAGAAGTCATGATAGCAAATGTTCTCAACATCCAGAAAAAAAGAACTGTGAATTATGAATGCAGACTGATACTGTTTCTACTTTTGGACTGTTTATTTCTCTTCATTTTTGAGGTTTTTCCATTGCTCTCTGATTTGTCTTTCACAAAATGACTAATGTAGAAATATGTTTAATGTGATTGTACATATAAAACCTATATTAGATTGTTTTCTGTCTTGGGGAGGAGGGAAGGAAAGGAAGGTGGAAGAAAAAAATTTGGAACTAAAAATCCCATGAAAACAAATGTTGAAAACTATCCTTATATGTAACTAGAAAACAATAACATACTTTAAAAAAAAGGCATCTGCGGTCAGAAACAAGGCAAGACTTGAGGAAGGCTGAGCTGCTAGTGACATCTTGATTCAGGGCTGAAGAAGGGAATAATTCCACCAGTCCCAAACAGATAAGGGATATTATCTCCATACTACAAGGCAATTGAGAAAAAAATAATCAATTCTACAAGGATTATGAGGGAAGAATCACTAGACACTTCAACTCAATATGAGTAAAGAGTGCAAATTGGAAGTAAATAGTGTTCATGTGGTCTTGGGCTTTATTAGGAGAGTCAGACACTTACTAGCTGTGTAACTCCAGGCAAGTCACTTAACCCCAATTGCTTTAAACATTCATGGCCACCTCCTCTTATCTTAATCTATATCTTACCACTGGACCCAGATGACTCTAGAGAAAAGAGTGAGCTTGGTGACTTTGCACAACTCTCCCTCATTTAAATCCAATTCACTGCAAATCATGAAATCACCCAAAGTCACAGTCCTCTTCAAGAACAAAGGACAAACAACAAGAAGGAGAGGCAGAGTGTACATGGTGTAAAATGTGAAAGTTATTCACAGTTTTACTACACCTGGAGTATTGAGTTTAGTCTTGACGGCCATACTTTAGGAAGGATGTTTAGAAATACCACAGTATTCAAGGAAGAGCAAAAAATTAATGCAAAGGGTACTCACATAAAGTCATATAAGAATTTGGCATAGTTACTGATAATATTAAGTTTGGAGAATAGCGAACTTGAGATGGGGAAGGTAGGCCATAAAATTTGTATTCAATTATTGGAAAGGTTGTCACATGGAAGAGAGATTAAATTTGCTCTGGCCATGTAGGGTAGACCTAGAAGCAATGAAAGAGAGTTTTAGAGAATTAAAGTTAGAGTGAATGTAAGGAAAACTTACTAATGTTTATAGCTATTCAAAAATAAAATGCTCTACCTTAGCCAGTAGTGGGATGCTCTCACTAAAATTCTTTAAAAGATGTCTTGACAACTGCTTTGCGAGAATATTGTAGAGGAGATTCCTATATAGAAATTATTTGTACTAGGAGGCATCTAAGACCCCTTCCAACTCTAATATTTTATGGTTTTTTTTTTTTGAGAAAGGGAATTGGCCTTGTTGAATAATGAATGAAAATTGCAGAGAACTGCTGAACACATTGAGAGGCATATCATCATCCTTATGCTACTGAGACCATAAAGAAGTCCTTCAAGTTGGGTGGAACTTCCATGAAGGTTTATATGAAAATACAGACAAGGATTCAAGAAAAAAAAAGTTGTGTACTTCATTAGTACAACACTAATACCAATGAAATCATGGAACCATCAATATTTCAGTCCATTCTTTAAAGCCTCTTACACTAAATCCTTTGAAAATGTGAGAATTTGCTTTCTAAGTCTGGTGAATTTTCCTATACTGGTTTTTAATAAATCAAAAGTACACTTGTTTATGTTGGCAATCTGTATTTCCATTTTTATACTGGATTATAGTGACTACCTTTAAATATAGTGACTTACACAGTATAGTATTATATATATATATATATATATATATATATATATATATATATATATATATATATATATTTTAATTAGCAGACCAGCTATTTACTTCAAGAACTGAGCCATATTAATTATGCCATGTAAGCAGAAGCTTTTGTTTTTTAACTAATGAGCCCAAATTTGTCCACAGGACATCAATAATATTGTTTTTGGGTACTATCATTTTCTTTCTTCCAAACTCCTACATTAAGATAAAGTACTATTTCTGAATAAATAATTGGCAAAAATATGAATAAACAGAATTATAAATCATTGAAATTACATAAAGATTGCTTCAAATTACTAATAATAAGAGAAATGTAAATTAATGCAACTCTGAAGTTTTACTTCACACCTAGTAAATTGGAAAAGATGATTAAAAATGTATAAATAGTTGATGCTAGAGGGGCTGCAAAAATTCAGGCAGACAGATTCACTATATATTTAATTGCGAATTAGTCCAAACATTCTAGAAAATAATCTAAAATTATGTTAGAAAAGTGACCAAACTCTTTATACTCTTTTGACCCAGAAATAAACCAAAGAGGTAAAAAAAGAAAGGACCTACATATACCAAAATATGCTTGGCAACAATTTTCATGATAAAAAAAATCATCCAAACAAAGTGCATTCCTGTTCACTGAGGGATAGATGAAGGTAGCAAGCAATATAATGGAATTATTATATTGTAAGAAATGGCAAATGAGGATAATTCAGAGACATATATGAAGACTTGAGTGAACGGATGCAGATTACAATAAGTAAAACCATGTCTTCAATAACTAACATTATATAAATGAAAAGAATAATCAAACAGCTAACAGTGTAATTATGATCGTCACTCTTGGAATTGTACCATCTTGGTCCAGGAGGAGATATAAAGAAGTGTACCACCTACTTCTCTTCCTAGAATTGGGCAATTATTGGGTATAGAATATTGACTTCAGACACCCATGCTGTGTCAATTAGCTTGTTTAACTGTTTTTCTTTATTACAAAGAGATGCTCACTGAGTGGCCATGGAGAGAGGACTGTATCCAGAACTTGTAACATAAAACCAAAAGTCATCAAAAGAAGAAAACCAGTCATGCTATCTACATCTCAGCTTGATTCCGTGAGAGTCAATTATGTACACCATTCAAAGTTCCTCATAGATGGTTTACCTGCTAGACTTTGAATACCTCAGATAGGGTCACCCACCTCTTAGTACCTAACGCAGGATTCAAACCCAGGTCTTCTTTACTCCTCGCTCAACACTGTCATGATTGTCTCTAGATCAGGAATCTATCATATGGGGATCTGCCTTTGTAGACATGGGAGAAAAACTCTCTGTCTCTGTCTCTGTCTCTCTCTCTTTAAAAAGTTGACCTTATTTTTTCAATAAATTTTGATTCAACACAAAACACTTAGAAATTTCCAGAAGATAATACATGAAAACAATTCAACAAGTAACACTAAGGATTAATTATAACAGAAAGTACACGCAACTGTTTGTTAAAAGAAAGATTGCACCTTGATGTTACCAAAGAATTATCATTAAGTTTTCTATTGTATTTAACCTGAAATTTTTGTTGTTTTTCATTCTCTTTTAATTAATTTGCTTTCATTGATAGAATCTATTCTCTCTCCCCTCCACTCCTACTCCATACACACACACACACACACACACACACACACACACACACACATACACACACACACACATACACACACACACACACAAAAAAAAAAACCTCTCTGCAGCAAATATGCAGAGTAAAGAAAAATAATTTCCCTCATTGTCATGAAGGTTTCTGTCCCATTCTAGACCTTGAATACATTCCCTCTCTGTCAAAAGACAGCTCATTTTATCAGTGGTCTTCTCAAATAAATCATGAATGGACACATATTGATCCAAGTTCTTATGGTTTTCAAAGTCATTTATCTTTATAGTATTATTCTTATTTTATCATTTGTTTCCTTGGTTCTTATTGCATTATTTATCAGTTTTTATAAGTCATCAATTATTTTTTTAATTATTGATGTTATAATATATATTTTTTCTTTTATTTCTGCTCATTTCATGTAATGGCGACACACCTAGAATCCTTTCCAATGAAATCAAGAATGTCAGTTATCACTGACATTTCAATACCTTATTGCTGACCAGAGTAATATGATGTGGGAAAAGAAATTGAAAAAATAAGCATAAACAGGAAACAAAATTATCATTTTTAACATGATAAGATGGTATATTTTAAGAACCCTAGAGAGTCAACTTCAAATTATTGAAATAACAAATTCTGAAAAATTACAGTACATAAAAAAGAAAATTTTCTCTCAACACAGAACATCCTAAACTTAAATGGATTTGACTTGCTGGCCAATATCATTGGAACAACCTAAAATTGTTTGATTCATTCTTAGTCTATCAGCAAGTTTGCTAATGTCATAATGGATTGTTGGTTCTCCAACTCTATCACTCCATAGCATATTACTGCCTGATCTCTAAGTACTCTTCATTCCCACTCACCTTGAAGAAAATTAAAAAAAAAAACAAGAAAATTAATAACAGGGGCATAAGTTTTAATCTAGTACCTAAAAAATCAAAACCATGTAACATAGCATGCATGTCACTCCTAAACTCAACAATCAATTCTCTATCACACAGGGTAGAAAAGGGTTAACTAAATCAACTAGTCACTGTGAATGTAAAATCTGGTATTAGCCCCAGGTCACAAAGGTGTTATTCAATTAAAATTAAGTATTCAATTACTTATTAAAGACCTTCAGTGTCCCAAGAGCTGAAGTTTTGTGGTAAGTGAAAGGGAGTAGAAAATTTAGCAAAGATGCAACTCCTGTTGTCTTAGATCTTACAGTCTATTTGAGGAGACAAGTCTAATTCCCATAAAAAGTAAAGTAAAAACAGAAGGAACTATGTGGTTGCCAGATGATAATTGATATGAATGCAAATGTCAGAAGGAATGATCATAACGATCTAGTTGACTTCAGAGATGTTATGACAGATGGGATCATAACATTTATGGTTACAAGAGAACTTTCTGATCATCTCATTTTACAGATGAGGGAACTGAGTCTCAGGGAGTTTAACTGGTCTAAAATCACAGAACTAGCAAGTAGAAGAACTGGGATTCATATCTAAGTTCCCCAAATGTCAATCCTGTATGGTTTTTCACCATCCCACACTGCTTTTAAAACTCACAGAATTCACAGATTTCTTCAAGATAACTTTGGTATTTAGTCTGCAAATTTCATGAATCATGGCAGAGCAGTAGGAAATAAATCGGGATTTAGGAGTGGGTTTTACTGGCACCCTTCAACTAACACCATAGGAGGGCCAGAAAATGGGGAACAGATCTCCTAGTTATCCAGAAAATGGTTGTATTCTCTCCTTACAGTGACCTTCCCCCCCAAAAAATTAAATCTGTTACCCATGAGGAGGGACATAGTTTGTATATTTGAATAGCTGAGAGTGGTGCAAATAAGGGAACTTAAAAGTTGGAAGTTCTGTTTATTTAAAACAAAGAGAAGGTGGCCCTGATGTTCTTGCCATATAAGTGAGTTTCCAAAAGAATAGAGGAGTGAAACAATTCCCTTGAGTTATCTGCCTCAGTTTCTTAGGAGGATGCTAAATTATGCATGCATCTGGATGCTGCTTGGGGCATTCAGGTTCAGCCCTTATTTATGAAGAATGAGAACCTGAGGATCCAGAAAAGGTGTGGACATCTTTTTGATTGGAGATACTAAAGTGAGGCTGAAAACATGCCACATTCAGTTTGAAGGACTCAAACACCCCATAAATCAGAGACTTTCAGAAAGAAATTGAATTTTTTTGCATATTTTCAACCTGTATTTAAATATACAATTACCACAGCAAGGATGGTCTGCTGGTGGCCAACAGGATGGAGCCATTCACTAGCCACACAATGGGCTACAAAGAACAAGGAACAAGGAATTCTTCCTTTGCCCCCTTTGCATTCCCACTTCCCTCATATAAGGGGACCTTATGATATGTTGCTTGTAATAAATCCCAACATAGTATAATAAAAAATGTCTATTTTAGCAGTAACAAAGGCTGGCTGGACAGTTGCAGTAACAATTCATAACTGCTTGAAGTCAGTAAGTTGTCTCCGATTTGTTTGAAGGGTCTCTCTCTGTAGGGAAAATCTCTCTCTCCCTCTCCTCCCTCCCTCCCTCCCTCTCTCTCTCTCTCTCTCTCTCTTGCTCTCTCATCTATCCAGCTATCTATCTGGAGGTGGGAGACTTTTTCCAAGGGGTGAAGGACACTTCAACTCTCTAGGCCTCAGTATCAACATCTGTAGAGTGAGGAGGTTGGACAAAGAAATGACAAAAATTTATTCCAGCTCTAAATTTATGATCCTATGGCCTTTTAATATAGCACATTCTACTTCTGGCCAGTTCTAGTAAGGTTACCTTTTATAGGGCTGGCATCTGCCTCCCTGTAACTCAGTTATACTAATTTTGACCTCTAAAACAAGTAAAACATAATTTTTTCTCCTAAAAAAATAGAAATCTTTTTTGACACAAGGCACTAATGAAAAATACAACTCTTCATAAAGTGCATTTTTACCAAAACAGTGAAGGAAAAATTCTTAACAAAATTATTGTGAGAGATAGATGATGTCACTTTTCACTGTTATGGTTTACCGATATTACAAGAGGAAAGGGTATGGCCTTGAACTTTAATCAGTCATATGTTGTTCCTTTTCTTTGACCTGATTTTTGTTGTTTAGTGTTCTCATTATGATTATGTCCAAGTTTGTATGTATATTATTCTTTGCTTCTCTGAATCATTTATTAAAAATCTTCCCATTGTGTTTTATATATACATGTGTGTGTGTATACAAACACATACATATATACATATATACATACATACATACATATATGTAACATATCAGATCGCTTGCTGTCTTGGGGGAGGGGGAGTGAAGGGAGGAAGGGAGAAAAATTTGGAACTTGAAAACTTATGAAAACAAATGTTGGAAACTATCTTTACACGTAACTGGAAAATAATAAAATACTTTTTATTTTAAAAAATTTAAAGTCTTCCCAGATTTCTCTAAAATGTTCACATGTTTTGTCTTTATCCTACAGTTACATCCAATTCCATTTCTATAAGGTTTAGGGTTGGGCCCACTATTTCACTTTTACAGGGAACCCCCAGACAAAGAAACTATTACTTTGTAACTTTTAGTCTTACAGAGTCACTTACAGAAAAAGTGTCAAACCACTTGAACCAGATTAAAATGCAATTGGGAAATGTTAAACAAAATAAATATATAAAAATACAATACTAATGTTAATTTGTGGTTTTCTAAGGCAACATGTCCGGTAGGGATCTGTTTTTATTTTGAATGTGACACTATTGGCCTAGAGCTCTTAGAAATTAAGTACTTGGCTAGGGTTATGTAGTTAGTTTGTATCAAAGAGATAGATGAGAGTTTATTTAGCCATTCCCAAATCATTGGACATAGATTTGGTTTTCAATTCCTATTATAAATAATACTGCTCTGTACAGTGTTGTACAAGGTCTTTTATTGCCATCATTAACCTTGATACATGCAATACTATTAAGATTTCTTGATGAAGAAATACAAATTCAGTTTAATAACTTTTTCCTGAGTGACTATATCATTTTAAATGTAATAAATGCACATATTAACAATAAAGAACATTTGAAGAAAGATGCTATCTGCATCCAGAGAAAGAACTGATTAGAAGAAGTTTTCATAGAATAATTTTACATGTATATATGCATAATACAGTGGTAGCTTTCTGGGAGGGAGAGGGAAGAAAAAAAAGAAAAAAAGAAATTTACATGATAAATTTATTGTATATTTGGAGGAAAAAGTGAGTAGTACATGGTAGATTTGAACTTTTATGTGCAATCATCTTTTTATTGTACTGTTATAGAAATGCTTGTTTAGTTCCATTATTTGAAAACAAAATACATTTGTTATACAAAAATAAAAATATAAAAGTAATAATTTCAAATTGTTTTCTAGAACAATTGGAGCAATTCAAAGAAACACGAGAAGTGAATTAGTCTTCCTCTATTGAGTGAATTAGTGAATTCCATAGCCCTAGAAAGAGTCTATCAGTTAGTCTTTCCAAGTCCAGCCATTGTGAAAATACCAGGTGATACAGAGAAAAGCAAAAAACATGGTTCTTGCTCTCAAGGAGCTCACATTATGATGGGGGAGATAACATTCAAGTAAATCCCTACTTATAAGACATGCACATGCAAGTAAATGGAAGATAATCTCATAGGGAAAGGGGGAAAAGATGGGAAAGGTCCCCTGAAGAAGGCGGGATTTCACTTTAGTGTTCAAGCAAAACAAACAAGATAAGGGTTGAAGGTCAGGAAAGAGAGCATCTAGAGGGTGTCAGTGCAAAAACTTAAATTAGACAAAGTATCATAAGTGAGATACAGCAAATAGATCAGTGTGGTTAGATTGTATGGTATACTTAAGGAAATAAAGTATAAGGGTACTGTGTAAAGATTGGAAAGGACCAGGCTGAGAAAGGCTTGAAAAGCCAAAGTATTTGCTATTTGATTCTGGTAAGCTAATAATATAACAAGCCATTTAATAATGGCAAGTTAGTTGGAATTACTGTTTAATTTGCTGCAGAAATGGGCTTGGTCTGACATCTTCCATCAACACCAAAGGGCATTTCCCTGAGCATGGAGCCTAACATTGGCTACTACCAACTCACCAGCCTCCTTAGGTGAGAAGAGGAGTGAAGACTTATCTGACCCCATGCTTGTACTTTCCTGCTGGGTATAGTATTTTCTGAGGGAAGACAGCAAAGGGCTGGGCTAGAATCTTCTATCTTCCTTAAAGCAATGACTTCCATCTGTGCCAGGACAAGGTAACTTCTACCTCTTGCTGCCAGCCCAATAGAGATATGGAGAACCTCCAGTGCAAGGAAGAGAAACAGTCCCTTTGTCTTCTAGCCTAGCATCTTTTGTTGTTTCTCTTATTTGAAGGAAGAGGAAGAGGAAAGTTAGTGGGGAATAGGTCCAATGCCGGCAGTGTTCCCCTTCTTGCCCATTCTCCATCATTTGGGGAGAAGAGAATTAGTGAAGCAGGGCCTCCAATGTGACCATCTGACTAGATACCTCCCATCTCATTCAGCACTTGCCTCCAACCCAGCCCACAGCTCCTTTGGGAAGCGTGGCACCCTCCACTCAGTGATAAACATCCTCATACTTGATGATACTCTTCATATCCCAGTGATTCTGAACCCTTGTAGACCATGTTCCAAGCTCCATTCCCAACCCCTATCAAGCAATTTTTTATTCCTGCCTCCCACCCAAAGTTTCCACCAACCCAATGCAGCCCTTCTACTTTGCCCTCTGGAATGCCTGTTCCACAAACATCAGACTCCCCTTCCTCCCAAATCTTTTCTTCTTTCACTCCTTCCATCTACTAGCTATTCCTGAAAGCTGCCCCTCTCCCCACCCCTCCCAAGAATCCCTGGCAGAGTCAGCTAGGTAACTTAGTGGATAGGCTGATGGGACAAGAGTTTGAAAGAACTGAGTTCAAATATAGCCTGAGACTTACTATCTGAGGATTCTGGGCATGTTACTTTTCCTCTGTTTACATCAGTTTCCTCAACTGCAAAGTGGAGACAATAGCACCTACCTGAGAGGATTGTTGTAAAGGTGATATTTGTAAAATGCTCATCACAGTAGCTGGCACATAGTATGCTTATTCTTTTCCCACTGTCCAATATTTACTGTAACTTCATTCATTCTCAGCTCACTGGTAGAAGTGGGAGAATTGGAATATCCATTGCTGTCCATTGCCATTTCTACATTCCCCCCTTACCTCCATCATTCAGAAACCTCTCTTCCTTTGGGGTTCATGCTCTTTATATTTACTACCCACTCCAAATCCTAGTAGTTATTGTCTACAAAACTCCAGATCACTCTCCTTCTCTTCTCAATGATATGAATACATGGCTCACAATGTTTTTCTCCACCCCAACTCCTACCCTCATACAAAGAGACTTCAACATATATACTGAGTATCTCTCAGACTTCCTAACCATTCAGTTATGCAAACTACTCACTTCCCATGAGCTAGTACACCACTCCATCTTGGCCACATGCAAAAAGGGTCTTGCCATTGTCCACAAATGTGTCACATCCATGTTCAAGAATTCCACATTTTCTTATCTAAATATAACAGATTGACTTTTCACTTCTCCCTCTATCTTCCCCTATAAAACCTTACTCTTCATCCATACCATGACCTCCAATCTCTTGAACTCTTTCCTAGTCCAATTCCTCTACATTAGCCACTACTCTTTTCTCCATCATGACCCTTTTCTGAGTAAATTCAACTTTCTAATTTCCTTCTCTCTTGAATCCCTAGATGCCTTATCTTTCAATCTTTACTCTCTGACAAGCCTTTACCTTGGATCACTTCCATTATTTCCTGCCTTACCCCTATATACATGCTGCTGAATGAAGATTAATAACATCATGCAGCTGGTCTAAGTCTATGAAAAATTTATGTTAGACAATATCAAATGGATCCTCACTGCTGCTAGGCAATCCTATTACACCTCTCTTATCAATTCATTACCTGATTCTCCAAAGTAGTTCTTCCAAACTTTTTTATCCCTCCTTAAGCATTGCATGGCACTTCACCCCCTACCTTCTCACCTCATATTTTAAAGAAAAAATCATGGACATTCTCTGTGAGCTCTTTCTTCTCCCCTCTTCATGTCTTATCACTCAGATACATTCTACCTCTGTCTCCTCCTTCACTTCCACCTCACAAGATGAAGTGGCCTTATTCCTTATTAAGGCTTACTTCTCTACCAGTTCAAGAAATCTCATTCTATCCCATCTTTTCCAAGATTTCCCCTATGTCATCCCCATTCTATCACTTATTTTCTTTTTTATCATTTTCTTTATTTTATTCTGAACTTAAGAAATAAAACAAACATTTCCATAAAAGAATAGAAAAAAGATGACTGTATGTAAAATTGAAAATCTGTTATGTACAACTTGCTATTCCTTTTAAATAGATCATAAAGTTATGTAACTTTTTTCCTCTTTATATATATATATATATCTGTATATATGTATATTTACATGTGTATATGAATTTATATCCATTCTAAACATATTCCTATCTATCAATTCTTTCACTGGATAGAGTATCTTCCTTCATGTGTCCTTTGTAGTTAATTTGACTATTTATGAGTCAAAATTATATTCACCCAGAGGTATTCTTAGAATAATATTGTTACTATCACTTATTTTTATATCCCTCCCTTTCTACTTGCTCATTATCTACACCTTACACACATACCCATGTCTCCCACATTGGAAAAAAATAAAAAAATTTTAATTAAAAAAAAAAACCTCACTTGATCCTTCCATCCCTGCTAACTATCATCCTATATCTCTCCTTCCTTTTGTAGCTAAACTCTTCAAAAAGATCATTTGCTATAGGTGCCTCCACTTTCTCTCCTCTCACTCTCTTCTTAACCCCTTACAATCTTTCTTGGACCTTATCATTCCACCGAACTTGTTCTATCCAAAGTAATAATGTCTTACTTGCCAACCTTAATAGCATTTTCTTGGTCCCCATCCTCTGTGTTATCTCTGCAATCCTTGAAACTGAATCACCTTCTTCTCTCTAGGTTTGCAGGACATCCTATCCTGCTTCTTCTTCTCCCTATCTGTCTGCTTGTTTCTCAGTATCCTTTGCTGAATCTTTATGTTACACCCTCAAACCATAGGTATCCTTCAGCTTTCTGTCTTGGGCCCTCTTCTCTTTTTCCTCTAGACTACTTCACTTAGTGATCTCATCAGCTCCCATCGATATTTACCTAGCCAAACCAAAATTCCCTGCTGACCTCCGACTGCCTTTCAGACATCTCAATCTGGATGATCCACAAGTATCTCAAACTAAAAAATGTCCCCAACAGAACTCATTATCTTTCTTCCTAAACCTTGCCCAGCCCTTTACCTTCCTTTACTGTCTAGGGCACCACCATTTTCCAAATCACTCAGACTCAAAATCTAGGGGTTTTCATCTACTCTTCATTATTTCTCACCCCCATACCCAATGTTTCTAAATATTGTATATTTCACCTTGGTAATATGTTTCATATTTTCTTTCCTCTGACATTTCTAAGACCCTAGCTCAGGCCTTCATCACCTCAAACCTAGAATATTGAAATAATCTAAAGGTGGCTCTGCCTGCTTCAAATCTCCCCACTCTAGCCTAGCCTTCATTGTGCCACCAAAGCGGTTTTCCAAAAGTTCATATCTGACCATGTGACTCCATTTGCTCAATAAACTCCAATGAGTCCCTATTGCCTCCAGGATCAAATAGAAAAATGCTCTGTTTGGCATTCAAAGTCATTCATAACTAAGTATTTTGCTTTTCTAGTCTTCTTACACCTTACTCCTTCAAATCAGTGACACTGGCTTCTTAGCTGTTCCCTGAATAAGACACTTCATCTTTTGGCTCTGTGCATTTTCTCTGGATGTTCCATGTACCTGGAATCCTCTCTTTCCTTAACTCCATCTACTTACTTCTGTGGCTTCCTATAAATCCTATGTAAAATTCCATGTTCTGTACATCTAGGTGATGCAGTTCACAGAGCATTGGGCCTGGAGTCAGGAGAACAAATTCAGCCTCAGACACTAGCTGTATGACCCTGGTGAGTCACTTAACCCTGTTTGTCTCAGTTTCTTCATCTGGATCATGATCCAGAGAAGGAAACGACAAACGACTCCAGTATCTTAACCAAGAAAATCTCAAGTAGAGTCACAAAATGTCAGAAACAACTAAAAAGCAACAACAAATCCCATATTTTAGAGGAAGACTTTCCTAATCCTTCTCAATTCTACTCCTTTTTCTATGTTATTTTCTATTTATCCCATATGTATATATTTTAATTTGTTTTGTATATATTTGTTTATATGTTGTCTCCTGCATTAGATGGTAAACTCCTTGAGGAGAGGGATTATCTTTTGCTTTTTTTTTTTTTGGTCTACCCAGCACCTCGCACATGGTGATCATTTAATAAACATTTTTGATTGGTTGATTCCTGAGGAGAGAGATGTCATGAGAAGTGAGGAATGTGAGTGTAGAGTTAAGGATGATATTGAAATTTTGAATATGGGTATTTTGAGGATAGTGGAGCCTTTAATAATAATATCAAAGCTGGGAAGTGGAAAAAAGTTTCAGAGAGAAGAAAATGAATTTATTTTGGACATCTTGATTTCAATATGCCATGGGACATTCATTTTAAGATTTCAAATGACAGTGAGTGGTATTAAACTGGATCTGAGGAGAGAGACTAGGACTAGATTCTTGGGTCTGGAAATCATCTGCAAATAAATGATGATTACACCAATGGGAGCAAATGAGATTAGGTTCATTTGCTAATATTATATTTTATGTAATGGTTCATTAGTGATATTATTTTATAGTTTCCTTTCTCTTCTTTATCCCTCTTTGAACAGGGTATTAGATGAAATTATATAAAAGGGATATCCTAAGGTATGTTCTTTCTCTAGGTTTAAGAAGTTTATATAGTGAAGGAGTTACATATTACTTTTTAAATATGTGCTAAAATTCATTTGTAAATTAGTCTGAACTAGATTTGCAAGGGAAAAATGCTATAGAAAATACAAAATTTAACATGATAAATAAATTCAGACAGTATTTTTTTCTTTAGAGACTGATTAATGTGTTGATCAATTGCACTAAGACTGAGTATCTAGATTCTCTGTGGGGTTTTTTCTCTGTTAAGTTGGATATTTTGCTTCTGCATATGTCCATTTAAAAAAAAAACTATAATTGTGTAGTGTCTAATAATTTTATTTTTTACATTTGTTATGAATTCCCTCTTCTCATTTTTATCTAGTTACTTTGTTCTTTTTCCTCTCTCAAGATCAAATTAGCTAATGGTTTATTGATTTTGTTCATCCTTTTTTAAAAAAAATAACTATTTTGTCAGTTCAATAGTCATTTCATTTTCAACTTTGTTTAACCAGATTTCAAAACCTTTTCTTGTGCTTGCTTTGAGACTGCTAATTGATTGATTTTTCTAATTTGTTTTCAAATTTCATACTTAGTTCATTAGTCTTTTCTTTTGTTAATATTTGTTCAGATAAATAAATTTTCCTCTAAAGACTACTTTAACTAGATCTCATATTTCGGTGATACTACTTCTATAATTCTCTTTAGCATTATTATTTAGTATACCAATGATTTGTTTTTTTGACATACTCATTTTTTAGGTTACCATTATTTAATTTCCACTTAGGTCTTCATCTTTTTTTCACATTTTCCTTATGGATTATTTCTTCCTTGTGCTATTGTCTGTAAATGATGCAACTAGAATTTGTACTTTTCTGCATTTATTTTTGAGTTCATTATGTCCTTACACATGATCAATTTTTGCATAGGGGTCATATATTACTGAAAATTAGTGCTCTCGTATGATTACTGCTAAATAACAATTATAGGATTTTGAAAGTTAATTCATCCAGAATCCTATTTAGTTCCATAATTTCCTTCTTGTTTATCTTGCTGTTCACTTTGTATACGGCTATTAGGGGAACATAAAATTTCTTTCAATGATCATATTATTTAAAAGGTTCTTTTTGTAATCTTGGTATTTTTACCTTTAAATATCTAGATAATATGTAATTGAATCAGTATATATTTTATTGTGCTATTGTTTTATGATCTATTTTGCCAATTAGCATATTATGTTTTCCATATTTGTCCTTGTTAACATTATTATCAAAACAGTATTTATCAAAAATCATGACCATAATCCCAGCTCCTTTTTATTCAACTGAAACACTTTTTATAAGCTTCTTACTTCAATTCTCTCTGTCTTTGTTTTAAATGTGTATCTTTTACAGTATTTAACACCTACTCTTGAGCTACCCCCCACTCCCAACCTGAACTCACATTCATAGTTTTGGTCCCCAGTTCTGACTGCTACCTCAGATTCATAGTTGGTAAATCATTCGTTGGTTACTACTACTACCGCAGCTCACTAAGCTTCCAGCAATATTTTTCCATGAACAATCAACCAGCAGACTTAATTGGGTCTTAGAAAGGCACTTAGTAAAAAGTTTATTTTCTATAATAAACCACTGACACAAAATATGTTCACCCACCTAATCTAGGGAACATCATCACTAAATTACACCCAGTATCCATGGGAAGCATGGGTAGAAGTACAAATGGTGATAAGCCTTATGTGTAGGATACATGTGTGGCAAAGTGTAACTCAAAGCTTCTGGTAAGATAGTTAATTCTGATAAAATTGCTAACATATGTATTATATATATGTATGTATATATATATATATATTATATAAATACATATAAACACTATATCCCAGAAACTATGCTAAATCCTTAAGAAATATTATCTATAAAATGTTTTTATTATCCTTATTTTATAGGTAAGGAAACTGAGGCAGATGTTAAATAACTTGACCAAGGGTCACACAGCTAATAAATGTCTGAGGCCACATTTGAACTCAGTTCTTCCTGATGTCAGGGACAGCACTCTATTCACTGCACCACATACCTGCCCTTTTATGGGTTGGTAATTCTTATAGGGTTCTTACCCAGTTCCTCATGGGTATAATTCTTTGTTAGGTGAACCACTCAGCTGTGATCCTGGGGTCCAGATCTTTCTTGAGTCTATATGTAGCATTCTCCTCTGCTGAGAGGATCATGCTCCTTGAAGATGCTCCCATACTAACATGACTATCACTCTATCCCTGTCTATCCTAAGCATCTGTGCATGTCTATGTATCTAACAGCATGCATTGTTTCCTACAGTGTAACTTCAGTGACATGGCTAATGGGGTGAGGAGAATTTAATCCCTTCCTCTCCAAGAGCCTATCAAGGGCCTACATATGGCTCCAACTCTCAAACTGTATTGCAGGTTTTATATATAGACTCAAGATAGTATAACTGATTCTGTCAGCCAATTATGTTCTTCTCTTCTTGACCCAAAGGTTAGCACCTCTTAAAAAGACCAAAATAAAGAGACAATTTTGTTGGTACATTAAACTCTCATCATGTATGATTATATTATTTTCAAGTTGTAAAAAAATATTTAATACCTATTTTTCACTTTTTTATTATGTTTTGCTGACTCCTGAGTACCCAGCTCTCTAATTACTATACATTTTATCTCTTTAATGATTACTACTTTACAATCTTTATTGAGACCTATATAGACCATTCTTTTTATTCATATGTTCTTTGATATTTAGATCTTTTTTGATCTCCAAATTAACTGTCACATTTTTTTAAAAAGTCTGATTTTATGAAGTAACTACTCAGTAGTTGGATTGGAATACCACTAAATCTATAAATTAATTTAGATATTTTTAACAATTTTATTATATTGATGTGATCTAACCATGAACAATGAATTTGTTGTACAATTACCTATTTTCCTTTATTTTCTAAGTGCTGTGCCATGATAACTGCTTAAATTTTGAGTGCATCTTAGTGAATTGACATCTAGATATTTTTATAGACTTCATGTTCATTTTGAAAGAGATTTTTCTTTCTGTTATTTCCTCTTTTATGGCTATTAAAAATGGTCAGGAATTTTAAGGATTTGCAAAAACTATTTCCTCAGTTGATTTATTTGCTTATTCTTTGAGGTTCTCTAAATAAATCATCAGTCTTCCTTCTGCCAATATAAATAACATTGTCTTCTCTTTGTCAATGTCTATACCATTGATTTATTTCTTATTTCTTAATTCTATAGCTAGAATTTGTAGATCAATGCAAAATAATTCTCAGGAATGAGAACATCCTTGCCCTACTTCTGAATTTATTGGGAACATTTTTCATATTTCTCTATTTCAAATAATACTATGTTTAATCATGCATATTTATATGCATGTGCTTATACATATACATATACACACATGTATAATGTTAGAATGGACTCTATAGTATATCTGAGTTTTGTACTTTGTCAAAAACTTTTTTCCTACATCCATTTATAGAAACAAATGATTCATTTTGTTTAAAATATCATTAAATATATTAATAATGAACCAAGAAGCTGGGAGGAAGACATCCCCTTCCATTGTCACAGGGAAATTAGGAAGGCAAGAGGATTTAAGATGAAAGAAGATTAGCTGTTTTAGATGTGTTGAGTTTAAGAAGTCTATAAGGTCCAATTTGAGATGTCTGAAAGGCAACTGGAATGCAAGACTGATGTTTAGTAGAGAGATTAATGAAGTACATATAGATTTGAGAATCAACTACATGGAGATGGTAATTAAATCCATGAGATATGATGAGATCACTAAGTGAAATAGGATAGAGGAAGAAGAGAAGAGGGCCCAGGTCAGAAAATTATGTGATAACTACTGTTAGAGGGCATAATCTAGATGAGAATCCAACAAAGGACACATTGTTCTTGTTACTCAGTCATTTCAATCCTCGTCTGACTCTATGTGACCCAATTTTGGGGGGACAGCAAGTATACTGGAGAAGTTTACCATTTCCTTCTTTAGCTCATTTTACATATGAGGAACTGAGGTAAAGAGGATGAGTGATTCATCTAGAGTCATAGAACTAGCAAGTGTGTGAGGCCAGATTTGGACTCAGGAAGACTAATATTCCTTACTCCAGACTTGGAACGCTATCCACTACACCACCTATTTACTCCAAATGACACATTAATATTTGTTAATTAATATTCATTCCAATATATGTGTCAGCATACACATATGTATGTGTATATACACACACACAGTTCTCTTAGTTATGAGTAACTTATTTGTCTCATAAAAGCAGTTTGAAGGACTTTATTTCTCCATTATTAAGAATGATGTTATAGTAATTATTCTCAACATTCAATGGAACCCACTAGTAAAACTTTGATATCAGAGTGTTTTTCTACCTTAGTATTCCTGCATGGACTATTTTACTTGCTGTGATTCAGTTGTTTAAGATTTTTTTCTATTTTTTGTTAATTTGATTTATTTTTGGTATGCAATAATTTGTTTTCTTTTACACTTGAATCATATTAATATTTTTTGAATCATATTGATTTTTTTTAATTTTTTAATTTTTTTTGATTTTTAAATTTTTTTTGAATCATATTGATTTAATGATTTATTTAAACTTCTTTGTATTCTGCCATTAAACTTCATTACAGTTGTGCAGTCATTTTGAAAACCTAATCATACTATTTGCTTTTATGCCTATTAAATATCTTTTTAGATTCAGCTCATCATTCCACTATGTGCCTATGAATCACAGTTGTCACTCAATGTATTGACTATCCCTTCTAGTTTTGTGTCTTACTTAAATTCTTTAAACACTAAAGCTATACCTTAATCATCAAAATGATTAGAAAAAAAACTTGAAGGACATAGATGCCTTTAACACTCTACTAGAAATATTCATCCAAGACGGTGCTAGAAACAGCAATCCTTTGAAATCTACTTTTTGTCTTCAGTTGTTTGATCAATTCCACATCTACTTGTACTTTTTTACAACCTAAAACTCTTTCTTGTTCACAAAAATATTCAGACAGATTTCTCAAGTGTCTTGTTTAAATCTAGCAATATCATGATAGTATTCTCTTGATCTATAATTCTTATAACACTCAAAAATAAATTTTGGTAATCTGACATGACTTGCTTTGATGAAACCATCTGGAGCTTAGTGGTCATTGCCTAGATTACTAACTGCTCAGAAAACCTGCCTTTGATGACCCATTCTAGAGTTTTTCCAGTAATTTAATTCAATCTCATAAATCGGTAGTTTGAAGAATTAACCTTCACATCTTTGAAAACTAGAACTATATTTACCGAATTCCAGTCATGCAATCATTCAGCATGCCTCAAAAATTATACTCACATATGGATGCTATAATTGTTTTTCAATACACTGATATGAATTTCCTCTTGCCCTGGTGACTTGAACCCATTAGCCCAGTTCAAGAAGCCTTTGTTATGTGGTGCTTTTCCCAGCTTGCTGGATGTAGGTCATTTTACTAATAGATAATATTTTCTTAATGATACTTTGTTTTTAATTACAGATAAAGATAGTTTTCAACATTCATTTTTATAAGATTTTGAGTTCCAATTGTTTCCCTCCTTCCCTTTCTTGCCCCTACCCCAAAACATCAATCAACCTGAAATAGGATATATATGTACACTCATATTAAACATATTTCCACATTAGTCATGTTGTGAAAGAATCAGAAGAACATATAATAACTATAAGAAAAAAAAAACAAACAGAAGAAAAAAAAACCACAAACCCAACCAAACAAAAAAAAGTAAAGATAGAATGCTTTTATCCGTGTTCAAACTCCATAATTCTTTTTCTGGCATGGAGATTATTTTCTGTCATGAGTCTTGGAATCATTTTGGAGTCATTTTATTGCTGAGAAAAGCTAAGTCTATCATAGCCAACCATCATAAAATGTTGCTATTGTCTATAATGTTCTCCTGGCTCTGCTTGCTTCACTCAGCATCAGTTCATGTAAGTCTTTCCAGGTTTTTCTGAAATCCTCTTGCTCATCATTTCTTATAGCACAACAGTATTCAATTACTTTCATGTACAACAACTTATTCAGCCATTCCCCAATTGATGGGCATCCCTTCAATTTCCAAATCTTTACCATTGCAAAAAGCATTGCTATGAATTTATTAGTACCTGTGGATCCTTTTCCCTTTTTTATGATCTCATTGGAGCATAGACCTAGTAGTGGTATTACACAGTTTTATAGGCCTTTGGACATAGTTCTAAATCGCTTTCCAGAATGGTTGGATCAGTTCACAACTCCACCAACAGTGCATTAGTGTTCCAATTTTCCCACTTCTTCTCTAACCTCTATAATTTTTCATTTTTTATCATATTAGCCAAACTATGTGTGAAACAGTACCTCAGAGTTGTTTTAATTTGCATTTATCTAATCAATGGTTACTGGGAACATTTTTACTTATATTTATAGATAACTTTTATTTCTTTATCTGAAAACTGCCTGTTAACATTCTTTGACCATTGCTCAATTTGGAAATAACTTGTATTCTTATAAATTTGATTAAGTTCTCTATATATTTGAGAAATTAGGCCTTTATTAGAAATGCTGGCTCTAAAAATATTTCCCAGCTTTCTCCTTTCCTTCTAATCTTGGTTGCATTGGTTTTGTTTGTGGAAATGTAATGAAAATAATCCATTTTGCATTTCATGGTGTTCTATGTCTTTTCTTTGGTCATAAATTCTCCCCCTCTCCATACATCTGACAGGTAAACTATTCATTCCTCTCCTAATTAGTCTATGGTTTCTCCCTTTATGTCTAAAACATGTACCTATTTTGACTTTATTTTGGTATACAATGTAAGATGTTGGTCTAATGATAGTTTCTGCTTTACTATTTTCCAGTTTTCCCAATATTTTTTGTCAAATAGTGAGTTCTTATGGTAGATAATTTCTTAACCCTCACTTAGAGGTGTTGCATATTGTCATATTCCTTTGTTTCACTATTCTTATAACCCTGCAAAAAATGAAGTTAGATTAACCTGACTTGCTTTTGATGAAACCATCCTTCCTCTTAGTGACTATTGAAGAGCATAGAAAAACATGCCTTTAATAACATATTCTAGACAATATGGCTGTATTCACTGTGACATATAAAGCACATATTATTCACTTTCAAACTCATTCATCTATAGTCTGCTAATATTTTCTAGGATCCTTCTGGCAATGCCAGTGATGTTTATGTGGACTGACAGAATCAAGTAATAGTATCTAATTTTAGCAAGTGCTGAGAAAAATAGTTTTCTAAGAAATAGGAATTATCAGCTTTGCTTCCTATGCTTTGGATCACACTAGCAATGAATACCTCTTAAGCAAACAAACCAGGAAAGCAAAAAAATAATATTTAGATTTCAATTTCTACCAAAGAGAAAAAAAGGGAGAAGCGCACAGCTCACTCTTGTGTTACCTAGCAAAAGTGAGGGGGATAAAACTACTTCTATGCCAAAGCAAAATTACACACACATATAAGGGGACCTTGGAAACCATTTCCTTAGCTGATTAGAAATAATGAAAGCAACTGTCAACCACTCCCTCAGGTGATCATCTTAAAGAATTGAAAATTTAATGTGAAAGATAAAAAAAGCATAAATCAACCATACACTTTTCACTCCTGCTTTTTAAAAAAAAAAGGTCCAGAATAAAAAGAGAAAGGGTTATTTTCAAAGAATATATACTATCCTAGGGCTGAAAGAAAACCACTTTAACTATAAAGGCTTTTCTTTACTTATCAATTCAGTGATTTCCCATGTAATGTCAAATGCAGGTCTCAACCTTTTTCTAGGGTTGAAAAGTTAAGAGTTATATAAAACAAATCACACATGGATTATTTTAGTGTTTCTCACGTATGGGTATCTTGCATCTATGACATGAATAAGCTGATATCTTACAAAGACCACTAGCACAGCTTCATTTATTATTCTCTACATTCCATCAAAGTGGTCAAAGTGATTTTCCTAAAGTATAAGTCTAACCACATAGTTTTTCCAGTGGCTCCTTATTGCCTTTAAGATAAAAAATGAGCTCCTCAGGGCAACGAGGGAGTCAGGAAGACTTGAATTCAAATGTGGCCTCAGACACTTAACATTTACTAGCTATATGACCTTGGGCAAGTCACTTAACCCCAATTAGCTCACAAAAAATAAAATAAAACAAGCTCTTCTATTCAACTCTTAAAATCTAGCCTCAACTTACCTTTTCAACCTCACTCTAAAATTACCCCCTCTCCCTCACTCTGTTGTCTAGCCAAACTGCCCTTTGCTATTCCTCATGCAGCACATTTTATTTCCTTTTGTACTTGATGTCCTGTAGATCTAGAATATACTCTTATATCAGCCTTACCCCCTTAGTATCTTTTGTATCCTTCAAAGCTCTATTCAAATGAACCCTAAAAATACTCTTTCCTGATTTCTTCAGCTACAAGTTAGTTTCCTCACATCAAACAACAACAATAACAACAACAACAAAATACCTCATTCATTTAGTATACCATATTTCTTTATGCACATGTTCCTCCTGCAATAAAATTTAATATCCCTGGAAACAGGAGCTTTTGTTGTTACCTTTCTAACATCAGCATCTGACACAGTACTTGGCACAGAGTAAGCAATTAGAAAGCCTTTTTAATTGATTCATTGATATCCCTGGGCCATCCCAAACTCTAAAATACCTTCTTCTTGATTTTAAAGTACCAAAGCAGTCTTCTTTCTCTTTGAATGAAATAGCCAAGTAATTGTCAAGTGTCCTTTCGGCAATGACTATAGACAATTAATAAATTTACGCTACCTTCCTGTTTCCTTGACAAATAATTACAAATATGTATGCCTTTCCTAGTGGCTTCTTCTCATCACATTAATTTATTCATGAGACATCAATGAAAAATTTCTTTTCCTGGTTTGAGTGAGATCCCAATTGGGAGGCCATTGAGAACCAGGAGCAAATACATCCTTTGACATCCTTTGCTAAATACTCTGTGAGAAAGGAAGTAAGTCTAAGAACACTTGAAACAGAATAGATCATGTGTTATTAAGAACCAGACATCTAGAAGTACTTCTGTGATACATGATACTCCCAAAGTCAAATGGAATTTGAATTGAATCAGTTAATTTTCAGCTCTATCTGGTTTAATTGATTCTCTTTCACCAGAAATAAGGTGTTTTGATGTTGTTTTGTTTTTCCACCTGCTTGTACAAAAAGTCTTGAAGACAATATGGCTGCATTCACTGCGACATATAAAGCACATATCATTCACTTACAGGCCTCTTCACAATAGCATCAATGGTCAGGGAAGAGTTAAAAATTGAAAATTATGCCAAGATATAACTAAATGTTTAAGTGTACAATACATATCGGAATAGCTTTGGATTTCAGAAGAATGGACTAATGAAAGCTGGAGTAGAAAGGAAAAACCTTAGTCCAAATCCTTCCTCAAACACTTTTTTTTTTTTTTTAGTGAGGCAATTGGGGTTAAGTGATTTGCCCAGGGTCACACAGCTCGTAAGTGTTAAGTGTCTGAGGCCGGATTTGAACTCAGGTACTCCTGACTCCAGGGCCGGTGCTCTATCCACTGTGCCATCTAGCTGTCTCCCTCAAAAACTTTTTATCTCTGCAAAACTAGACAAGTCAATTAATCATTCTGTGTCTTAGTTTCCTTATCTGTAAAATGAGGGAATTGGACTCAATGGCCACTAAAGTCTTTCACATCTCTAGTATGATGAGTTTGGGATCCATAAGGGAGGTGGAAATCCTAGGCTGAACTTCTTGGGCATAGGTAGAGAGATTCAGAATAAGTATGGAAAATGGAACTGGACTAACTACGGCAGCAGATATACATAGTGAAGGGTGTGTGAATTTAGTATTCAGCTTAGTAAATCCCTCATTCATTGTTATAAGATTTCTAATCCAAAGACACTGTACTAAGATAAGATTTAAAGAGTTGAAAAAGATGGAATTTTAGTAGAACTCACATTGATCTTGGTTTAGATGGACAAACATCCCCTCCAAATAGATTTCCAAGGTTGGGATGCTAAAGGAAAATTTTTAAGAAAACAATACATAGCTTTGGAATGAGTCCATGTCATTATTTCAGACCGCTGGGGGAGAAGAGCTGATTTAAATAGTGAAAAGTCTGACTTAAAATGCCTTTTTAAAATATAGTTTTATTGCTTTTACTTTTGTATAGTAACTCAAAACTCTTAAGCTGTAGAGAAGGTTCTGATATTCATCAACACAGGATTATCCTCATCCTGGAATTCCCTATAAAAATAAAATCCCACATTGGTCCCCTCTCCTTCACCCTAAGAGTAACTCAGGTGGAGGGCAAGAGGTGGCAGAGAGTATTTCCCAATAGTGGTCTGCCTCAAACTTACCTTAATGGACCAGTAAAATTGACTTTGGAATCATTAAAGTAAAATATTTTGTATGTAAATGGATGCTTCTGAAATGAAAATATCTTTGTTTTAAGCCTCCTTCTGTCATGATTCTCTCCTTTATTCATTTGCTTAGATAACCATTATTTCACAGAGTAAAGTTTAACATTAGTTCAACCCTTCTCTGAATGAATTTATCCCCCAAGTAGTCAAATTCAAATCAGGTTTTGCTGTAGTCTCAAGTGAAACTACACAAGCCTCATATTTTAGTAACAGTAGTATGGAAGAGATTAGAATAAGCAGAAAGTGATAAGAGAGTTGGATTTTGTTCAAAGGGGAAAAGAGGTCAGCAAAGAGCACAAAGAAAAGCCTAACTGGCTTCAGGCAAGCAGATAGCTAAAAAAAACAAAACAAACCTGTTATCACCCTTTAATGTGAGTGGTTCCTTTAGATTTTTGCTGGAAATCTGGTGGGCTGGGGTCTAATGTTATTCTGCTTTGATTTCCTTACCTCAATATTAAGTCTTATCTGTCTAATACCACCATAGTGAAAGCAGTCTGGAGCCTCTATAACAGAAAGAGAGCTAGCCCAATTCTTTGAGCATACCACATAGGTTACCTCCAGGACCCATTCCAGGAACTGAACCTTAGATTTCCAAGCCCTCAACTCTATGATCAGAAATACAGGCCCTATGGTCCTCACCTCTAGGATCAGAGACTCAAACATCAGACAAAGGACAAAGGACGAAGACCAAAACCAGAGCTGCCCTATCCATATTCCTACCCAATACCTTATCTTTAGGGTCTCTTGCATCAGGTCCTAGCTCCCTTCTTCCCCAATAACACAGAAAAGAAATGGTATCATACTCTGCCATTCTAAGAACCTGAGGTTAGAAACCTTGGTAAAACAAGTAATACATACCCATCCTATGGCTAGCAAACCTTTACTTCTTACTTTTCTACTAGTAATTATGCATAATGCCTGGTGCCTAAGGTAAAAACAAAGGAATAAACAAGGAAATAAACAAACGAACCTATTCCCTGAGACCATTTTTGGTTCTCTAATTCCCATCCACATCAACTTTATCTTTATCACATATCTATCCAGTTCTTCTTGGCCCTTCCATTGTGTCCTCTTTGACTCCTATATCATTATTAATAAATTTCCCATCATCTTCAATTTCTTCTCATATTTCTCTCATGTTCCCACATTAGCCCAAAAGGAAGAGGCATACTCCTTGCTCCCTATTGCCACTTTTGTATTCTTTCTTTGCTATTATAGCTCAGCACCTTCTTCTCCATTGAGGCACATTCCATTCAGTTACATACTAATAGTTATCTAAATATTTTTGGCAGTAACATAATGGGCTCCAGGTCATTCTTCTATCTCTCTCAAGGACTTCTATACCTGGAACACCATCTTTTTCTCTACCTCAGCTTTTCTCCTTATTCTTCAAGTCTTTTACATGCTAATATTGCCTCAAATACTCTGGCCTCCATGTTCAACCATCTAAACTTTCATGACCTGCACCTTCACCATATCTCATTCACAAATAGTAAGAGTCATACCCTTGATTTTTTCATCAGGCACAAGTGTTTGACTTTAATGATTGAGAATTTTGAATTTGTTATGAGCTGAACCTCCCATCATTTCACCTCTTTCATGACAGTCTCCTCCAACTTTATTCTTCCAAATCACTTTCACTGTCTTCCCCTCTCAATATTAACTCTATAATAAACACATTCAATTTTATCCCTCTGTAATTATTCATAGTCAATGAGATATCCTTATAATGAGGGAGGATGATACACCAAAGGGCCAGGAGGTAGAGACATAGACCTCAGACTGAATGACTACCTCTCAGAAAAATCCTAATAATAATTATTCCTATATGTAATATAGGATAATCTGATAATAATCTTATAATAAAGAATTTCATCACTGTTGGTATGTGTTATGTAATCTCACCAAAGAAATGAAACCATTATATCTCTAATATGCTGATAATTGATATGACTGGCTTGGGGAGACAGACTTTTAACTTCTCTTCACCATCAGGAGAACATTGCCAGTTCAACTGAGTAATAAATAGTACAAACTATAAAGGGAATTATTTGCATGATATTTCATATTATTTATTAAACAGGCAGACAGGCAGACCTGCCTAGATCATTGAGACATAGGGGGAAAGGGTGCATTTTGAGACATTCTATGTGACCCTGCATAAATTGCCCACCCTCAATGTAGTTTTCCTTATTTATTTGTAAAATGGAGGTAATGCTCATCTCCAATCTTCCCATTCCCTCCTGCCTCACAGATAAATTATGAGAAAGAATGCATTTGTAGCCTCTGGAGACATGTCTAGACTTTCTCTGAAGTCTCTAAAGTTTATCAGTTTATGAACTCTATCGGGAAAATAAATTAATCATGGGAATTTCCCTACTTTGTGAGTTAGAAAGACCCCAAACCATCTCTTTCCAGCTCCAAAAAAAGCCTGCCACTGGTCTTCAGGCTTTGAAAAAAGTAGATTACATTCAATCCCTCCAGTTTTTCTTTTCTGCACTCACTTCTCAACCGTTTGCAATCTCACTTCCGATTTCTTCATTCAACTGAAACGGCTTTTCAAAATTTCTAACCAATGCTTAATTGCTAAATATTATGGCTTTTCCTTTCTCTTTTCTAAAATATAACTTCTCTAGGTCATTTTACACTGTTGTTCACCATCTTCTCTTGGTCACTCTCTCCTCTCTGAGTTTTTGTGACACCTCTCTTTTGCTTCTCTTTTTACCTGTCAGATCATTTCTTCTTAATTTCTTATGGGACCATAATTTGTACCAAAGCTTCTTAAACTGTGGTTCACCACCCCATATGTGGTTTTGTGAGTGAATGTAGGGAGTCATAAAAAGTTTGGCAATAGTAAAAGTTTATGTATACCTATTTTTTATACCCATATACCATGGGTCACATAAAAATTTCTAGAGTAAAAAAAGGTCATGAGTGGAAAAAATTCACCCCCTCCCAAATGTGGGTATACCCTATAGTTTCATCCTGTACTCTTTCTCTTAGTCTTCGTCTCTGTCTCTCTGTCTTTCTCTCTTTATCTTTCCTGATCATCTCTGTGATGATAACTCTTTACTTACCACTCTCTTTAGTGGACTCCCATAGGATTGAATTTTGTCTTTGCATAACCTGAGGCCCCTTTGTGGGAGATGATACCACATCTTTTGTAGACCATCAAAGCTGTTGTTATTCTTTGATACTTTAGAATCTAAAGAGAAGATTCAAATCAAAGCTTAGAAATTTGTAAACCTGAAAGCACTACATAAATATCAGTTATTGCTATTATTAAAGGACTAAACAAAGGGATGAAACATTCATTCAAGCTACTACTTGATGATTCAAATGCTTTTGAAAAAGGTATGAATAGTTAACATTTACATAAAACTTAATTTTTTGTCATTTTTTTTTGCAAGGCAATGGGGGTTACGTGACCAGCCCAGGGTCTCACAGCTAGTAAGTGTCAAGTGTCTGAGGCCGGATTTGAACTCAGGTACTCCTGAATCCAGGGCCGGTTCTTTATCCACTGCACCACCTAGCTAACCCTACATAACACTTTAGAGTGTGCAAAGCACCTTAAAATATTCTCTCATCAATTTTCACAACAACATTGGGAAATAGATGCTATTATTATTTCCATTTTAAAATAAGAAAACCTATGTGGGTATAGATTAAATGACTTGGCCATGATCATGCAGATACTTGTGTCTTCAATTGCTCCATTCACTGAGCTACCTACTTGCTTCTAAACAAGTATATGTCCTGGTAGAATTCTGGTTTCAATGGAAAAATTCAGAATGAGTTCAATTTAGACTGAAGTAGCATTTGACAAATAATAAAGTTATGATTATTAAAAAGTGACATTTACATAGCACTTTACAAAGTAATTGGAAACTGAGATGCAGAAAAAATACTTATTTCTAACCAATGAAAACACACAGTTATCAAGTAGCAAAACCAGGACTCAAACAGGGACATTCCTACTCCAAGTCCTGTACTACAGTAGTTTAGTGAGAAAGAGAGTGAACAAGTTTTCAATGGGTTGTAAATAAATAGGGACAAAATGAAATAATTAACTTTGTCATAAACTTTCCAACTTTTTACATCTTAAAATAAATGATTGAATATGCCTTATGTTTTCTGCAATCACTTGTTTTTTATAACTTAGCACTGAGTTCACAAAAGTTTGCCACATATTCTTTAATAATCTCCCATGAAATTCTAATTTATCATGGTAGATATTAAAGATAAAAGAGTCAATTTTTCCAAGTCTAGCTTTGAATGTACGTTTTAAGTAGAGTTTAAATCAAACTAGTCCCAAGGACATAAAACTATTTTTATTTCTACCTTTTGCATAAATCTCTTGACTTTAGTGGCATGGGGAAAAGTCATGCCTTAGTATGCCATTTCTATTTGGGAATTTTGATAATTGGGAATTTTGCTTCTTGGCTTATCAACATATTTATTAGACTTCATCACTACCTTGATGGAGACAATATTTCTAGGCCAACTGGCATTAAAACATCCCCACAATATTTTTGTTTGGATGTTTTACGCTCTGATAAAAATATAAGTTCTTATAAAATCATCTAGACTTATTCTAACAATGGTTTTCATATAGCATTGAATTAAAAAGTAAGTTTTATTAATAAAAATTGCATTCTTTCCTTTCTTTGGTACTCTAAACTTTATATTGTCTGGCCTATGTCAAGATTTTTTTTCTTTCCTTGCAACAGGTAGCAGTTACTTTTTATATATTTTTTCTTTCAACTTCAAAAAACCTGTGGAGGAACGCTCCCCCTGCTAGCTCCCTCTGAAGGTTTGTTGTATTCTCCTTTGGATTAATCAGGCTGTTTTACAACAGTAGCTTAATAATTGGTATTGATTTTAATTTTAAATTGAATTTTCTTTTGTGCTTTGGTTTGGCTAATAATGTTTCATTAATGAGCTTGAATGATCCTTAAAATGCATTGCTTTCCCACAGCAATAGTCATTGTCGTATCTCTGACAGTCATTGAAGTATGTCCTAAAAAACTACAATTGCCCCTTGCTTTGATGTAAATTCATAAAATCACAGAATTAGAAACAAAATAAAAGAGCAATAAACATTTGCATATAGCATAAAATCTAATTTTCATATGACAAAGAAATAACTGAATGTGATTAAACCTGCTTGGTCTGGTTTCATCTGGTCAAATTCAAACATTCTGAGTCAGTTTAGTGTTAACTGAAATACACGCACTCATCATCATTGCTGTCACAAAATGAAAGTATTTAAAACATTACTTTTCCTAAGTAACTTACACACCAATATCTATGGGCTTTTTTGAAACTTTGATATATATTCCACGTTTTTGTTGAAATATATTATTTAGAGTGATTGTACATTAGTGATTTCTGACAATAATCTATTTGATATCCTTCATACATAACCTACCATCCATCCACCTTCCTTTTGACTTCACAATGCTACTCTATTACTACTCCCCCTTCTATCAACACCCCCACAATTTTGGAAGCATTTTTTTTCATTTATTCAGAATTTTATTTTATCCCAACTACATATAAAACAATTTTAACAATCATTTTTAAAACTTTGTGTTCCAAATTCTGTTTCTCCCTCACTCCCCAATCCCCCTTAAGAACTCAAGCAATTCAATATGTTATACATGACTAGTCATGAAAACCATTTCCATATTAGGTTGTGAAAGAAAACAGGCAAAAAAAAATTTAAAAAGAAACTAAAAAAAAGTATGATTCAGTCTGTTTTCAGACACCATCAGTTCTTTCTCTGGAGATGGATCATGTTTTTCATAAATACTTCAGAGTTTTCTTGGATCATTGTGTTGCTGAGAATAGCTAAATCATTCACTGCTGATTACTTACAATATTGCTGTTACTTTGTATACAATACATTTCACTCTGCATTAGCTCATGTAAGTCTTTTAAGCTTTTTCTGAGAGTATTCTGCTTATCATTTCTTATAGCCCAATAGTGTTCCATCATAATCTTATCCAAAAATTTGTTCATCCATTCCTACTTTACTACAGGGTAAGACATATTACTCTACCCAACTGAGTGTGTATGTTATTCCCACTTTGAGCCAGTTCTGATGAGAATAAGGTTCACTCACTCCCCAGTACCTCCCCCATCTTCTCCTCCATTCCATAAGCTTTTTCTTGCTTCTTTTATGGGAGATACTTTACCTCATTCCACATGTGCTTTTCCCTTAATTTTATTTTTTAAAGATATCATCCCTTTGTATTAAACTCATTATTGTGCCCTTTGTATAAATATACTCCATCCACTTACTATGATAATGAGAACGTTCTTAGGAGTTTCAAGTATCATCTTCCCATTTAGGAATGTAAACATTTTAACCTTTTAACATCTCTTGTGATTTCTTTTCCCTGTCTATGTTTTTATGCTTCTCTAGAGTTTTGTATTTGAAAGTCAAATTATCTATTCAGCTCAGGTCTTTTAATCAAGAATGTCTGAAAGTCCTCTCTTTCACTGAATTCCCATTTTTTCCCCCAAAGGATTATACAATTTCTTCTGGATATGTGATTCTTGGTTGTAATTTCAGTTCTTTTGCCCTCTGGAATACCATGTTCCAAGTCCTCTGATACTTTAATGTAGAAGTTTCTAAATCTTGTGATATACTGACTGGGGTTCCACAATACTTGAATTGTTTTTTTCTGGCTGCTTGCAATATTTTCTCCTTGACCTCGGGGTTCTGGAATTTCACTAAAATATTCCTGGGAGTTTTTATTTGGGGTCTCTTTCAATTTCTATTTTACCTTCTGGTTCTAGAATATCAAGGCAATGTTCACTGAAAATTTCTTGGAAGATGATGTCTAGGTTCCTTTTCTGATCATGGCTTTCAGGTAGTCCAAAATTTTCAAATGATCTCTCCTGGATCTATTTTCCAAGTCAGTTGTTTTTTCAATGGAATATTTCATATTGCCTTCAATTTTTTCATTCTTTTGTTTTTGCTTTATTCTTTCCTGATTTCTCATTTCTCATAGCTTCCATTTGCTCAATACAATTTTTTAAGCAGTTATTCTCTTCAGAGAGCTATTGTACCTCCTTTTACATTTGGCTAATTAAGCTTTTCATGGCATTCTTTTCCTCATAGGCTTTTTGTACCTCTTTTTCCATTTGGATTACTCTGCTTTTTAAGGTGTTATCTTCTTCAGTATTTTTTGGTGTCTCCGATACAAAACTGTTTACTTTTTTTTGTGATTTTCTTGCATCACTCTCATTTCTCTTTCCATTGTTTCCTCTACCTCTCTTACTTTATTTTCAAAATCCTTTTAGAGCCCTTCTATAGCCCAAGACCAATTCATATTTTTCTTGGAAGCTTAGGATCTAGGAGTTTTGACTTTGTTATCTTCTGAGGGTTTATTTTGATCTTCCTTGTCACCATAGAAACTGTCTATGGTCAGAATTTTTTTTTTCTGTTTGCTCATTTTCTCAGCCTATTTATTTCTTAACTTTTACTCTTTATTAAAGTGGGACACTGCTTCCAGTGTGGAGGGTCCATTGTCCCAAGCTTCAATGAATTTGTATAGTTGTTTTAAGAGATACTTCTAGGAATTTGTAAGTTTTTAGTTTTCCAAGGTGGTATTGTTTAAGTAGAGGTATGTTTACTTGTTTCCTGTTCTGTGCTCTGGTCTGCAAGCAACAGCAGGCCTGTTCCTCTTCCCTAGAACTATTAACAGAATCCTAGTCCACAGTTACCACAAGCTCCAGGTGCTTTTGTTCCTCCCTCACCTTGGATCACCATCCAAGACTGTGACCTGGATCTGTGTTTGGGAAAAACAACAGAGTCCTGCCTCAGTGTTAGCAAAGAGATTCCTATAATCTCCTTTTGGATAATTGTTTGATGACCTTACTGTCTTTGGACTGAGTTTCAGAAACAGTTGCTGCTGCTGCTGCTGCTGATTGAGAGGCTCCCAAAGCCTGTTGCTAGTTTGCTGTGACTGGGACTTGGTCTGAGCTGGGCTTGGGTCTGTGTGGTATGTCCTGTTCTGGTATGTGCTCCAGTCTCACCCCTGTTCAACAGACCTTCCTTGCTGATCTTCTAAGTTGTCTTTGGCTAGTAAATTATTTCATCGGGTCTTTTTGTGGGTTCTGTTGCTCCTATAATTGTCTTATGGCATTATTTGAAAGTATTTATTTGGAGGGGTCTTAGGGAGAGCTCAGGCAAGTCACTGCCTTTCCTCTATCATCTTGGTTCCACCCCTGGGAATCCTTTAACTCCTCACTTTCATATTTTGGACATAATAGTCCCTTAGCCTCTGTTTGCCTCAGTTTCCTTATCTGTTTAGTGGGTATAATAATAGCACATACCTCCCCCAGTTTGCTATGAGGAAAATTGACTTGTAAAGTCTTGTAAAGACTTGTAAAGATCATAGCACAATATCTAATACACAGTGGGTATTATCAACGTTCACTGGTAATAGTTGTTGTTATGTAGTTATTTTTATATAACTTATTCTTATAGAAAAAATATAATTGGCTGTATCATGGGATTTTTTATGCCTCCTTCAGTAATACCTGTACCATAATACAATATTGGACTATGTATGTAGATAAGGGAATTGCAAGGATAGCGTCTTTGGAGACATTAACAACTTCTACAAAGCTAGCCACACAGAAAACATCAAAATATCATGAAGCAAATTCATACTTCTAGCTCCAAATGGCTTAATTCTCTCCACTTTCCAGATGTTATGGTGCTCAAGAAAGGGAACACATTTCTCTGAAAGAAAGGCATGGGGTAAAAAGGAATAAGTGGAGCCATACCTGTCTAGTTGATATGCCATACCTTTAATCCTAAATCATTGCTAAGGACTCTGGGGAAGTAAACACGTATAAATGGGCATAATAATAAGTAAACATCAACACCATAATATGGCAAGTTAAATAGATTTGTTTCCCACCTGGTCCTGAAATTATGCAATTAATATGCCCTAAAAGCTCAGAAATAGCTATTAACTTTGAAATTTGTCTAATCTTGGGGACAGCTAGGTGGTGCAATGGATAAAGCATCAGCCCTGGATTCAGGAGGACCTGACACTTGACACTTACTAGCTGTGTGACCCTGGGAAAGTCACTTAACCCTCATTGTCCCACAAAAAAAAGAGAAAAAAAGAAGATTGTCCAATCTCTACTTCAGATAGTATTTTATTCAACAAAGACAATTGAATTTCCTCTTTTCTCTGACTCAATATCTAGTTGTTATCTGAAAGAAGTGCACAGCTGTGAGAACACTGTTCATCTTTGAGACAATTGCCTCAACTGCAAAATGAGTGTTGGACTAGAAGAACTTCAAGGTCCATTTTAGCTTGAGATCTTTAAAGCTAAAAGTCAGGGTTAGCAGGTAATAATGTAAGCAAAGAACTTACATAATGGAAAAGTGAAAAAAATGTAAAGGAAAATTTTAATTGGCAATTAACCCCTATGGCATTTTGTAATCATAACCATATTTTGAACAGGACAGGTGGCCATTTTACTTCTACTCTCTCTGGTCCTTAAGGGGTCATCCTACTGAAACCCAAATTTTGATGCAAAACTTTACTGTGTTATAGCTGAGAACAAGGCAAAAGTGCAGGGACATCATGGAAATGACAGCCTAGCTCATTAGAGAGAAGGAGATATATACATACCGGAAAATTAAAATTCTCAAAATTTTGTGTTTACTGTAAATCATTAAAAAGTATATATCATACATCCTTGAGCTATTTCCATAATTAAAATAGTAAGATCTCTGTATGGCCCATTATTCAATAGGTAATCTACCTCGGACTGAATTTTCTACCATGGCTTTTGTGTGCTTTTACTACAAACTCTTGACACCATAATATAAGATCATTTATGAGGCTGTTAGAACATAGCATAAAATGGCTAAAAAAATGTAATCATTCATTGTGATTTAGTCCTCTCTCCCACCCTATAATGGCTTTGGATGCCATACTATTGACCTTCTCTGCTTTTGTTCCCATCAAAATCAATACAGTATCTTCTGTCATAAATTTGCCTTGGCTTGCTTTCAGTTCATTGGCTTGCCATACATTTTCCCTGCTAACATTGCAATAATGAAGTTATGGGTGAGGTGGCCTCCTTTTAATCAACAATCATTGCAGTAGGACCCAGACTTTATAGTAAATGAGAAACGGAAAGGACTTAGAGCCACCTGGGATTTAAGGAGACATTGATCAAAAATACTTCCAGAAATGAATCTGGAAATTAAAAGCTTCATCTAAAGATCTTTAGAACTAGGGATGTTAATCATAAAGTAATTGATTAAAATAACTTTCTTGATGTTGTCCTCTCATCTGGGAGGAAGAAGACACCAATAACTTGTCAAGGTCTCTATAGCTAAGTAGTATATATGGATGTTATGGTGCCCACATCAGGAGAGAGTTTATAAGCCAAAACAATGGCTCTCAAGGCATAGTTCAATGGGAATTTGCAGGTGGATTTTTGAGGATTTTCAAATAGTTTTTATATGTATGATGTTATAACTTTGAATGTTTATAAAGGATTTCAGGGGATTTCAGACCACTGGCCAGGAGGGTGAAAACTCAGGGAAATGAGTCAATGGTTCATTTAATGGACAGAATTAGAAAAGATAAAAATAAATATAACATTTGGGGAATTTGCTCTACCAGTATTCTCAATGAAACAAAGGATTAGAAACCAAATGAAATGATGAATATGGCAGGGAACACAAATAGTGGTAAGGACCAGGAGAAGACACTAAAATGTCTGAAAATGTGGCCACTCTTCTTGTTTCTGCCATTGATTGATGAAATGCTTTTAGGAAAGTCAAGTCAAGGTAAAATATTTATTAAGTACCTTATGTGCCAGGCATGATGTTCTTGTTGTCTATCCTTTGTTTTTGAAGAGGACAAAAGACATAATGAAAGTGATGTTCTGACATACATATAAATTTGATTTAAGTGAGACAAATCTGTACAAAGTTATCACCCTCACTCTCCTTCAGAACTAATGAAGTCCAGTAGAAAAACAGAAGTCAAGATGACTGCTAAGCATTAGGGGTAGAAAGAAAGCAAAAAAAAAAGTACCTATTCTCAGGGAACAGAGTTTAATGGGGGAGAGTATATGCAATCAGCTATGTGCAAACAAGTTAGAGAGGATAAATTAGAGATAATCTTAGAGTTTTTAGCATTAAGAAGAAACAGAAAAGGATTCTTGAAGAAAGTAGAATTTTAGCTGGAATATGAAAGATGACAATAGATGGAGATGAAGATGGAGAGAAATCCAGTCTATGAGGACAGCTAGTGAAAATAAACAGAAGTTGGATTGCTTTATGTGAAGAAGATCAAGGAGGCCAGTGTTACTGGATCATGGACTATATGGAGGGGAATAAGGTATAAGATTAGAAAGATAAGACGGAGACAGATTATAAATGGCTTTAAAAGCCAAATAGAAAACTTTATATTTGATCCTGGAGGTAACAGGGCACCATTTTTGTTGATTGAATCAGGGGAAGGTGACATGATTAGACCTATGCTTTAGGAAGATCAATTTGATAGCTGAGTGGAGAATAGATTAGAGTGGGGAGATACAAGTTTGGAAGACCAAAGAGAAGGCTACTGCAATAGTCCAGGAATGAAAGGATGAGAACCTACACCAGGGTAATAGCAGTAAGAGAGATGTTACAAAGTTAGAATTTAAAGGACCTTGCAACTAGTTGATTAGAGATGGGAGGTGAATAGTATCAGGAGTAAAGGATGATTCCTAAGTTGCTAACCTCGATGAGTGGTAGCATGGTGATGATCTCAATAGTAATAGGGAAGTTAAGAAGGGAGAGTTGGGGGAAAAGACATGAAGTTCAATTCTTTACATGTTAAATTTAAGATGTATATAGCATATCCATATCCAATACATAATAAGCAGTTGGAGACATAAGATTGGATGTTATCGGAGAGGTTAGGTCTATAAAAATAGATCTGAGAGTCATCTGCATAGAGATGATAATTGGATCTATGGAAGCTCATGCGAGTATAAAGTGAAATAGTATAGAGGTAAAAGAGAAGATGACTTAGGTAAGAGCCTTGGAAAACTACTATTGGTTGGAGTAATATGGATGCCGTTTTTAGTAAAAGATATAGAAAATTAGTATTCAGAATGTTAGGAGGAAAAGCAGGAAAGAGCAGTGTCATTGAAATATAGAGAGAAGGAAAATAAAAAAGATGATCTATAGTATTAAATACTGCAGAGAGGGCAAGAAGGATAGAGATTGAGTAAAAAGCCAATAGAATTGGCAATTAAGAGATCATTGATAATTTGGGGAGAATTGTTCCAAACAAATAATGGAATTAGAGGCCAGACTGCAGAAATTTAAGAAGGAAATCAAAGTAAAGGAAGTGCAATCATTGATTATAGAAAGATTTCTCAACAAGTTGACCACAAAAAGGAGTAGGGATATAGGATCATGACTAGGAGTGATGAATGGATCAAGAGAGAGGTTTTTTGTGTTTGTGTTTGTGTTTTTTGAGGATAGGGAAAACATGGTAATATTTGTAATCTGTAGGGATATCACCAGTAGAGAAAGGAAAGATGAGAGGAGAAGCAATCTGCTGGAGAAAATGGGATGGAATGGGATTAGTTGTGCATGTAAAAGAATTTGTCTTGTTAAGGAGAAAGGGTACCTCTTCACATGAGACAGAGGTGAAATTGGAGCTCTTGGTAGAAGTCATCTCAGTAATATGATAGAAGGAGAAAGGGAAAAGAGGGTCTCAAATTTTTCAGTGAAATACAAGCCAAGAATCACAGCTGAAAAGTTAGTGGGGAATGATTGAATATCACTGGCCCTTTGTGATTCTTTATCTTTGAAATAAAAACAAAAATGCTTGATCTAACTATATCACAAGAGTTCTTTGAGACTAAATAATAATAATGCTTTTATTTCTCTGCCTATTTTACTGCTGCTATTATTTGTGACAAACCCAGATGGGACTCTCTGTCGCCCCTCTGACTAAGTTCCCCTCCCTATGCTTGGGCTGTGGTCACTGAAGCAGCAAGTCTCCTAGGAGACTTTGTGGTCAAGGCTTGAATTCCAAAGACAATGCTTGGCCAATCTCCCAGGGCCCAAAGAATCAGATGTACAAACTTTGCTCTGCCTAGGCCTAAAACAAGTTCTGCCAGATCAAGGCTGAAAGGTTGAAAAATTACTCTTATTCTCTTAGAATTATTCTTGCAAAGACTTTGTTTGTTTACTTGGTGGTTTTTTGCCTTAAATACTCAGCCGTCCCAATAATAAAGCACACATAGTTATTCATGCATAATGTGGTGCTGATGTGTCAATGATTAATCATCTTCAATCCTCAAACTCTGTCAAGGGAATTGAACCCACAACCCCGACAATTATTCATCTTATTATTCATCTTAAAATTTATCATTTCCCCATACAATACTGCAATAACGTAAGTAGTAAAGGTATTTGTATACTAATTTTAAATTTAGGTAAACAAGCTTTTATTAATTGCCTACTGTGTGCAAATTACTATGCTAGAAGTTGGAGATACAAAACAAAAATGAAACAATCCTGCCTGTGAGAAAATAATGGGATTTGGCAGATGGCCATGGGCCCCACACGAAGATTGATTTGGAATTGATTGAATTGGGTGAGACTGACTGATAGACTGATTGATTAAATTGAGACCACACCTGGCTGGCCCTGAGTGGATGTTGTTCTCAGAGGCTGTCAACTAGGACTTCAACACAACACCATCCTTAACAAATCAGTTTGAAGGACTTCCCCTTCTTGGGGGAGGGGGACAGGAAGTAGGAGGTGAGGCTTGTTCCCTGGGTCTGCACTTTTCATTCCTGGAATTTGGGTTTGTGTCAGAGAGAGAAGAAAAGGGATAGCCTTTTGTTGTTTTACTTTCTGTACTTCATGTGTTCTCTTTACTCTTTAATAAATGCTTAATGTCAAAAACTGGTCCTGATGTTTCTAGCTTATAAGTAAACCTTAGCTAGTTCTCCCTCCACACAGGGTGTAGAAACAAGGCAACCATCCATTAGATTTTAAACACTGCATGCCATTAAGGAATTTACAGTTAAAAAGGAGTGAGCATGAATACAACAAATACACTGACAAGTACTTACAAAGTGTTTACAAAGTAATTTTGAGAAGGAAACACCAATAAATGGGGTAACAAGAAAGATATCAAGAGAGAAGGGAGCCTCAAAAGGAACAATGAATTCCAATCATTAAAAGAAATGAGGTGGAACATTTCAGATATGGAGGAGACTTGGTAAAAAGGCAAGGATGTAGACTATACACTGTTATCTATGGGAAATGTCAACTTGCCCGATATGTAAAGTATAGGTAGTATAAGAATGAATAATATGAAGTAATTCTGATTTTAAGGGCTTTAAGTCTCAATCCAAGTAGTTCACATTATCTAGAGGTAACAGGGAAGCACTAAAGATTCTTGATACAATAAATTACATGGCCAGATTTGCAGTATGGCAAAATTATTTTGGTAATATGGAACTAAAACTCAGATATAATAAAGGGAAGGAAATAAATATCTACATGGCATCTACTTTGTGGTGGGCACTATGCTAGGTGTATATAATTTACAAATATAATTTCATTTGAGCCTCACAATAATCCTGTAAGGTAAGCTGATTTTTTTTCTCATTTTATAGTTCAGAAAGCTAAACAAAACAGGTTAAGTGGCTTGCCCCAAGTCACATATAGATAGTAAGTGTCTGAGGTTGAATTTGAACTCAGATTGTCCTGACTTTAGGCCCAGTCCTCTATCCACTAGGCCACCTAGCTTATGAGGGCTGGACAGCTTTACAAGCTTCATAGAATTAATAAATGAAGCTATGAGTGACAGACAGATGACCATAAGACAGGATATATAAGAAGAGGAGTGCAAAAAGGAGCCTCAAGAAAGGCAGGACATTGATGCTGATCCAGCAAAAGGAGATAGAGAAAGAGTGATCATATAGGTAAGGGAATAACCAGAAACAGTGACAAGAATGTGAAGATGAAGAGGAGGAAAGTAAAGAGAAGAGAAAATGAGCAAAATGCTATCAATCTTTAAAGTGAGGTCAAGAAAGATGAGGACTAAGAAAAGCCTATTGGCTTTAGCAATCAAGAAATCATTGATAACCTTGAGAAGTGCAATTTCATTGAGTTCTGGGTTCTGAAGATATGTTGCCAAGGACTGAGAAATGAATGAGAGATGAAGCAGTAGATGCACTAAGTAGGGGATAAAAGTTGTTTGTTTTTTTTTTTCTAATACTTGTATGTGATATAGAGTTTTAGGACTGTGGCTCATTTTATAGATGATTAAGCTGAAGAAAAGAGAGATTAATGATTTGCCCATGATTACATAATCAATAAGTGGTAGAGGTGAAATTCAAACTGAGCTCTTCTGACTCCAGTCTAAGTGCTTTCCCTGTGATATTCCCATGATAAAGTACTATATAAATTTAACGTATTATAAGACTTGAATAAAACTTTTCTGGGGCCATAATTCACATCAATTACCTAATAAAAAAAAAACCTCTCTGAAAATCAAAATAACATATTGGAAATCCTTCCCCTGATTCCAGTTACTATAATCAAATAAGATACATATTCGTCCAAGGTCACTTAGGTATGAGAGCCTGTATCTGAATCTTGAATACAACACATTTAGTCTTGTATGTGTTTGTGTGTGCATGTATATGTGTCCCTTACTAGAAGGTAAATGCTTAGGAAGATCAGAACCTAGAAAAGCCTAAAATATATCCAGCCTAATATTTTTTGGTGGGGCAGGGCAATTGGGGTTAAGTGACTTGCCCAGGGTCACACAGCTAGTTAAGTTTTAAGTGTCTGAGGCTGGATTTGAACTCATGTCCTCCTGAATCCAGGGCCAGTGCTCTATCTACTGCAGCACCAAGCTGCCCCCAGCCTAATATTTTTTGAGTGAAAATGACCATCACAGAATGGTTTATGAGAGAGGTAGGTAGTTATCTCTCTTTTATATCAACAGCAAAAGGTTAGGGATATGGCATAACCTTTGAACTTTATTTTCTGTCTCTCCATTAATGCCATGAGGGACAGAGTATATCTTAATCCCCATCTTAAAAATGATGAAATTAAAATTCCTAGAGATTAAGTATGATTTACACAATAATCAATGAAGTGACTGTGAAACAATGCTTAATATTTGTGATTTTCAAGGCAGTAGAGTTTCAGTCAATTAGTAGTTCAGTACTTACAGAGCTCTTTCAATATGGCCAGTGCTGGATGACATAATATTAAGTACTATAAAGCAAAGTTTCTTAAACTATGGGTCTCAAAGGTATTGCAGGGTCACATAATGGAATGTGGGGGTCACAGAAATTTGGCAGTAAATTTTTGATATTTATACGTATTTTACATACCTATATAAACTGAGGTCACATAAAAATCCCTTAGGCAAAAAGGGGACAAAAGTAGAAAAATGTTTAAGAAGCCCTGCTATAAAGCATGGTCATTGATATTGAAGAATTTACTTTGTAATTGGGAAAACAAGACTAATACCTAAAGCAAAAGTGAACAGAACAATAGTATATAATTAAATGGTTAATTTTTCAATGGATTTTAAGTGTTATTGTAGTTTAGAGGAATAGAAGATTAGTGAAAGCTTCGGTAGGCAGAGAAAGACTAAGTTCAAATCCTGGCACAGACACTATCTGTGTGACGTGGGAAAGTCACTGAAGGAAGGAAGGAAGGAAGGAAGGAAGGAAGGAAGGAAGGAAGGAAGGAAGGAAGGAAGGAAGGAAGGAAGGAAACATTTACTAAGTTACTATGTGCCAGGCATTGTGATAAATAATTTGAAAATATGATCTCATTTGATCTTCATAACAACCTTTGGACAGGGGAGATAGTAATATCCCTATTTGACAGTTGAAAAAAATGAGGCAGACAGAGATTAATTGACTTCCCTAATGTCACAGAGCAAATAAGTGTCTGAAGCCAGATTTGAACTAAGGTTTTCCTAACTTTAAGCTGAGCACTGTATCCACTGATCAATTTAGCTGCTTCTTAACCAATAAAATTGGGATAATGGTATTTACTTTATAGGGCTCCTGTGAAGAATAAATGAGGTAATAAATCCTTGGAGAGATTTGCAAAACAACATGTGCTATGTAAATATCAAATTATTATTGTTGTTATATTTCATGGAAGATGTGGGACTTGAGGTGAGCTTTTAAGAATGGGAAGAATTTGGTTAGACAAAAGGAAGAGAAAAAGTTAAAGGTGAAATAAGAAGTATGAGCTAATCATCTATATTAGAAGTCCATGCTCTAAGAAGAGAAGAATCATATTAATATAAAAGGAAATAGGGATATTTAATTATTTAACTGTAATGTTACTTCTTTCAATTTTCAAATTAAAATATTCTATACACTTTGAGTCCACTGCCTCTATCAAGTCAATAACCACAAACTAATGAAATGCCATTAACTAAACATGTAGCATGACCAAAAGAATTTTTCACAAGGGCCACAGATGGGCTTGTAATAGCTTGATTCACCATACATTATCTTTATGTTTTCTCAGTCAATGTTGTAGGCGTTGGCAGTTTCTGTGGCTTCAGCAACTAGAGAGAGAGGAAAAGGAAAGATAGCTTCCAAAAGGGAATCAAGTTAACAGATGATTTACATTTTTACAGACACAGCATTGCACATTTAATCAGACAATAACATCCACAATAACACACACCAAAACCAAACTCCAGAGGCGATGGTGTGTGCCTAATAGAAATTATTAGAAAATGGAAAGTTACTGAAAATTAGAATGTTATGCTTCAGTTCAGGCGTAATGCTTAAAGTTATGTTTTTTTCATATCTCTTCCTCATATGATTCCCAGTTTACTCAAGAATGTCAAGGCAAAGTGCTAATGTTCATTAAAACATTATATGGATCAGTGCTCCATGATTGGTAGAGAGAAAACAAAACAATATTGTGTTTTCAATCAATGTAGTTTACTTGGACAGCTCTAAGCACAGTTACAGCACATGGAATTGGATTTTCCTTGGTACTAAGTACATGATACTGACTTGGTCAAGCCCCTAATAATCTCCCCAAGAGCTCTGAGAATTTGAAATGTTTCTTAATTCACTCATGTGGGTCAAATACCTTGTTTTAAAGGAAAAATACAGTGTGAATTGAATTGTAAGGTATTTCCCCTTATTAGGTAGACATTCCTGTTGCTAGAAATGGAATAAAAGGAAGATTTGTGTTAAGCATATTATTTAAACCAGCTTAAAAAGAAACAGAATTGGGAGCAGCTAGGTGGGGCAGTGGATAAAGCACTGGTCCTAGATTCAGGAGGACCTGAGTTCAAATCCAGCTTCAGACACTTGTCACTTACTAGCTGTGTGACTCTAGGCAAGTCAATTAACCCCCATTGCCCTGGGGGGAAAAAAGAAACAGAACCTCTTAGATAAAAGGCGTGACTATTCTTAAGACATGAGAGAAAATGATACTTCACATAAATTTGCTGAGAGAACCTGTTGGTAAAGTCCTGACTGAAGCAACTATGGCAAGTCAGATTTCTTCAGTTAATGGTGGTTCATCAGATTATTTACATATGATTGTTTTTAGATGTTTGAAAGCTAGCTGACAAACTATAAATTAAATAACTTTTGGGGGAAAATAGAGTAATCATATATGGAATGCTGAGGGTCATACCTTAAAGAAAGGTAGATTTTTTTTTTAGTTCCACATAATAATAACTGGGCCACTGCTCATGAAATGGTGCTGATTTGAGGCATTTTGGGGACTTGAGAGAGAGAGAAAAGACAGATAAATAAAGAAAAGGAACCAAAAAGAGAGAGACGGAAAGCGATTCACAGAGAAATAGATATAGAGACACAGAGACAGAGTAGGACAGAAATACAGAAAATCAGAAGTAGAAAGACAGAGAGTGACAGAGATGCAGAAAGAAAAGAAACAGAAACAGATGAAAATTAAAGATAGGAAATGAGAGAGAACCTGAGGGCAGGGAGGAGTCAGAAAAAGAGCTTTGATAGATTATTGTTGTTTTGTCCTTCATTCTCAAAGAGGACCATGACATCAGGGTGATTCCTTGACTTGCAGAGAAATTCCCATTTTTCTTCTACCTCTCTCATTTTATTTTAACATCCTTTTTGAGCTCTTTCTAAGAGGACTTTTTGGGCTGAAGACTATGCAAGGTCACCAACCTCACTCTATCAAGAAGCATCTGAGTCCAGTGGCAAAATAAATTTCAGGACAACTGGAGATGGCATTGGATGTTTAAGGCAATTGGAGTTAAGTAACTTGACCAGAGTCACACAGCTAGTAAGTGTCTGAGGTGAGAGTTGTAGTTGGGTCCTCACAACTTCAGGGCCAACTGAGTGTATAATGTTATTCCCTCTTTGAGCCAAATCTGATAACAGTAAGGTCCAAACAATGTCTACCCTACCTCCCTTCTTTCCCTCTATCATGATAGGTTTCTTTCACTCTTCAGTATTCATGTGATATAATTTACCACATTTTAAATCGCCCTTCCTTCTTATCTCAGTACAATCTTTTTTCACCCCTTATTTTTTAAATATCATCACATCAAAGTCAACTTATGCCTATACCCTTTGGCTATGTAGCTACTATTCCTAATGGCCCTAATAAAGATACTGTTCTTTTTTATTTAGAATTTTATTTTTCCCAAATTACATGTAAAAACAAATTTTGACATCAACTTTTTAAACTTTGTGTTCCAAATTCTCTTTATCCTTCCCTCCCCACCCCCATTAAGAACTCAAGAAATTCAATATAAGTTATACATGTGTAGTCATGCAAAACATTTCCACATTAGTCAGGTTGTGAAAGAAAACACACACACACAAAACTTCAGAAAAATGAACTAAAAATAGTGGGCTTTAGTTTGTATTCAGACACTATCAGTTCTTTCTCTCGAGATGAATCACATTTTTCATAAGTCCTTCGAAGTTGTCTTGTATCATTTTATTACTTAAAATAACTAAGTCATTCACAGTAGATCATTTTATAGTATCACTGTTATTTTGTATACAATACATTTCACTTTGCATCAGCTCATGTAGGTCTTACCAGGCTTTTCTGATAGCATCCTGCTCATCATTTCTTATAGAACAATAGTGTTCCATCATAATCTCATCCCACAATTTTTTTCAGCCATTCCATGATTGATGGGCACCTCCTCAATTTCAAATTCAACATTTATAAAATCTCTTTTCAGATACTAACCAAGTAGTAGTATTAATAGATCAAAGAGTATGCATGGTTTTATAGCCCTTTGCCCACAGTTCCAAATTGCTCTACAGAATGTTTGAATCAGTTTACAACTTTACCAAGAGTGTATTAATGTTTTATTTTCCCAATATCCCCTGTAACATTTGTCATTTTCCTCTGTTGTCCTATTATTCAATCCACTAGGAATTATTTTGACCTGCATGAAGATGCAGTTTTGTTTTGTTTTTTGTTTTTTTGGTGGGGCAATGAGGTTTAAGTGACTTTCCCAGGGTCACACAACTTTTAAATGTCAAGTTTTGAGGCCAGATTTGAACTCAGGTGCTCATCAATCGAGGGTTGGTGCTTTATTCACTGAGCTACCTAGCTGCCCCAAAAGATACAGTTCTTAAGAAGTGTAAGCATCATCTTCACATGTAGGGATATAAAATTCAACCTTATTGAACAGCATGTTGTTGTTCTTTTTTCCTTTCCTGATTGCCTTTTGTATTTAAAAATCAAATTTTCTGGGGCATCTAGGTTGTACAGTGGATAAAAGCACTGGCCCTGGATTCAGGGAGACCTGAGTTCAAATCTGGCCTTAGTATCATATCTTGATACTCAGTAGCTTTCTGATCCTGGGAATGTCACTTAACCCTCATTTGCCCTGCAAAAAAAAAAATCAAATTTTCTGTTCAGCTCTGGTCTTTTCATCAGGCAGGCTTTAAAATCCCTTATTCCATTGAATGTCCATTTCCCCCCTGAAATATTATGTTCAATTCTACTTTTTATGGAGTTGTTTTCTGTTTCCAAACTGTTCATTCTTTTTTTTTCATGATTCTCTTGCATCACTACCATTACTTTTCCCATTTTTCTTTTACCTCTCTCATTTTATTTTAACATCCTTTTTGAGCTCTTTCTAAGAGGACTTTTTGGGCTGAAGACTAATTCATATTCCTCTTTGAAGTTCATGTAGGTGTTTTGACATTGTTATCCTCTTCTAAGTTTTTGTATTGCCCTTTCTTGTTGCCATAATAGCTTTCTATGGTCAAGGCTCTTTTTGGTTGTTTTTTGCTCATTTTATAGCTTATTTCGTGACTTTTGTAGTTGATTTCTGCTCCCATGGTACTAGGGGCACTGTTCCAAACTTCTTGCATTATGGGGTCACAAGCCTGGTCACTGTCTTTTTTCACTGGAGCCTCTAAGACTGGTGGCTTGCCCACCATACTAGTGTGGCCTGTGCTTGTCATGCCTATTGTGCTGGGGGTTTCTGGGTTGGCAGTTTTCCTTCTGCTGTTCAGCTGGAGACCTTACAGCTGATGTGTTATGTCACTGACTTGCTGAGCCTGGACTTCAGGGACACAGTTGCTGATCTGTGCTGTGGCTAAGAGCCTCCTGCTGGCTTGCTCAGACACCATCTGTACTGGAAATGCCCTCCCCATGTGAGAAAGACATTTCTTGAAGTCCTTCTAAGTTATCTTGGACTGGAAATTGAGGCTTCATTTAATGTTGTTTTAAGGGAAACTGGAGAGGGCTAAGGCAAATTCCTGACTTTTCTCTGCCATCTTGGGTCCACCCCTCCATCATCTTTCCTACATATACATACACACACACACACACACACACACTTGTAGTTGTGTACAAAAATAAATTATACTAAGTTTTTCCATGTTAGGGGAATGATATTAGAGAGAAGGAAGAATAAGAGGGAACTCAAATTAAGGAAGGAATTATTCCTAAAACAAACTCTAAGAATGTTTACAAAATTTCTAACTGGGGGCAACTAGTTGGCACAGTGGATAAAGCACTAGCCCTGGATTCAGGAGGACCTGAGTTCAAATCTGGCTTCAGACACTTGACACTTACTAGCTGTGTGACTCTGGGCAAGTCACTTAACCCTCACTGCCCCCCACAAAACAAACAAAACAAAAACAAAACACACAAAAAAATACATAAAACAAAAAACAAATATTTCTAGCTTTTTGTGGTTGCAAAGAAAATGGGGTAGTGTTCATAAATGTGAGCATGTCTGAACAATTTATGACATATAAATGTGAAGAGTTATATTGTGCTCTAAAAAATAATGAAGGAAATGCTTTCCAAGAAAACTGCAAAGATTTGCATGAACTGATGCAAAGTGAGGTGTGTAAAACCAGAACAATTTACACAATGATAACAATATTGTAAAAACAAACCACTTTGAAAAACTGTGGTACTATGATTAGCAAAATGAGTAAAAATAATTGCAGAAGACTTATGATGAAACATGTTAACCACCTCCAGACACATAGGAGAAGTAGTCAAAGTACAGAATGAAATGTTTCATTGTGAAATTGCCAGTTTGGTTATTTGTTTTGTTTGCCTGTACATGTTTATAATAGGGGCTTGATTTTCTTTCTTTTTCATTTGGCAAGTGGAAAAGAAGGAGCACTGGAGGGAGAGATGGGGGATTTTTTTTCTTTTTTTACTGAGGCAATTGGGGTTGTGACTTGCCCAGAGTCACACAGCTAGTAAGTGTTAAGTGTCTGAGGCTGTATTTGAACTCAGGTACTCCTGACTCCAGGGCCCATACTCTATCCACTGCACCACCTAGCTGCCCCAGGGATTTTTGGATAATTAAAATTTTTAATGATTCAAAAGATTAAATGCAAAAAGTGAAATCATGCCAGACAAGAGGTCTATTCCATTTGGTTATGTGTTTTTTAATACTTTGTGTCCAGTATAAAAGTATACAGTTAGCTTTTTTTTTTTTTAGGAAGAAGAACCATTTATGTTGTATTTTAACATTTGCAAAGCATTTTACATACATCCCTTTTGATCCTCCCAATGGTCTTGGGAGATAGGTGCTATTATTATCCCCATTTTTAAGAAGAGGAAACTAAGTCAGGCAGAGGTTAACTGACTTGTTGAGGGTCACATAGTTTCTGAGTCTAGATTGCTACTCATGTCTTCAGATTGAGTCTCACTGTTCTATTCACTGCCCTACTTAGCTGCCCCCAGAAATTGGAGGAAGCAGAACTTGCAGTATAGTACTAAGGAAGAGCTACATAAAAAGGAGAATCCTTGGTTTCATTTCAGTGGGTCTAGAGGCTATTATACTTCCCATTGATATAAACTGTATCACTAGCTCAACTGGCAAAAGTGCATGCATCATCATGAGACAGGAACGAACTAGATTCTTGCCTCTACAAAGAGCTCAGTAAAAAGACTACACCATGCTTGAGGAGGAATTTCTTGAGATCTGACAACTGGTAGGAAAGAATATCTAACAACTAGGAATTGTTAACTATTGGCCACATACTCTCTAACCTTAAGTCGATTAGTCAATTTCCCCTCGTGTTCATTCCCTCCCTCCCTCTCCCTCCCTCCCCCCCCCCTCTCTCTCTCTCTTTCTCTCTCCCCCTCCCTCCCTCCCTCATAGATGTGTATATAGGTATATACACATATACATATGCATATATATATAGATATAGATATGTATACATATATACACACATATACACGTCTATGTATTGAGAAAGAGTATCTCATAACAATTTTATTTTTGTGGTGAGGTATCATATTTTTTCATATCACCTCAGGAAATACTGTTTCTAAAAGTTACTTAAGGTTGGTTGGCTAACTGACTATAAATTGATAATTTTGGAGGTTAAGCAGAATGGTGGGGACTTGTACCAATGATCCCTCAGAGGTACCCCAAGAACACTGAAGGAGACCCATAGCAGAGCTCTGGGGATTCAATGTATTACTAAATGGGATTCAAGGAAAATTTCCTCACAGTCTACGTGTACTACTAATGACATTTAATCTCATGTTTCTGTGCTTTGGACAGGCTGTCCCCTAAGCTAAGAATCTTCTTCCTCTTCACCTTGACCTCTTTGGAATCCTTAGCTCCTTTCCAGGTTCAGCTCAAATGCAGCTTCCTCCAGAAGTTTGCAACTGGTATTAATGTACTCTCTTCCTATTCTCTACTAGATAATTTTTTTTGGGGGGGGAGGCAGGCAATGAGGGTTAAGTGACTTGCCCAGGGTCACACCAATAGTAAGTGTCTAGTGTCTGAGGTCACTCAGGTCCTCATGACTCCAGAGCTGGTGCTCTATCCACTGCACCAACTAGCTGCCCCCATTTACAGTTCTTCATCAAACACTATTGCTGTCACTGTGAACAATGTTCTCTTGGATCTGCATACTTCTTGGCAATGATACTGGAATGGTTTGAATTCCCTTCCCCAGTTCTTTGTTTTTGATTGTTTTTTGTTTGTTTGTTTGGATTTTTGGGGGGCAATGAGGGTTAAGTGACTTTTCCAGAGTCACACAGCTAGTAACTGTCAAGTGTCTGAGGCTAGATTTGAACTCAGGTCCTTTTGAATACAGGGCCAGTGTTTAATCCACTGTGCCACCTAGTCACCCCGTCCATTACATAAATTTACTTTTTTACCAGATAATTTTTAATTCTGTTCCTATTTAGTTGCCCATTTCCCCATGTAGAACATAAACTCTTTGAGGGAAGAGATTCTTTCTTTATATCTTTGTAACTATAACCACTAGTGCAATGACTGGGAAATGATCAGTGTTTATTAACACTTTGTTGAATTGAATTGAATGTTATTCCTGGATTTGAAACCAAATTAATTTGTTTGAAGATTTACTTCAGCATCTTTTGGGGTCTCAAGTTCTTTTATCAATAAAATTGAGGGGTTCAATTGGATGGCCCCTAAAATCATATTCAGTTCTAAATCTGTGTTCTCTGGTTTAACTTCAACCTTTAACATTCTGAACTCCAATACTCTTATGTATCTTTGACATCATTCCCTCCAAAAATACACATGTTGTCACAATCTGAACCATTGTCACTGAAATTTTTTGCATTACCTTGTTCATTAATAGCTTGTTTTCTTCCTTACATTCCCATTCTTTTGGCTTTTGGGTAAGAATAAAATCTTATCCAGAACTGGCTCTTCAGGAAGACATCAATTGAACTCAACTATGACTATTCCTCTGTTAGGTGCAGTGGGCATGGGGGAACATGTATACATGTGTATATACATATGTATAGGTTTATGTGTACACACACACATACACAGATAGATGTATATTTAGAGATTACAGAAAAAGAAGAAACCAACCTCACCTTTCCTCAGGGAACCTACAGTTTGATGGTAGAAAGAAGACACACTTTTTAATTATAAAAAAGGATACTCAAAAGTAAATTAGATTAAATGAATATTAAAAATACCTAAAAACCTTAGGGTTTAAAAATTACTATGAGAGTTGACCATACTGAAAAGGTGAATATGGAGTTATCTACATGCAATGATTAAGGTATGCTATGAAATTCACTTTCTAAAATCCCAAAGTTCCTCCCCTATTTGTTCACTGATGCTTTTAGCAGAAATCAAAGGCTTTCATTCCAAACGAAAAATCTTTTTTTTTCTGTTTAGAATTTTATTTTCCAAATTACATGTAAAAACAAATTTAGACATAATTTTTTTAAACTTTGTGTTTCAATTTCTCTTATTTGCTCCATTCCCACTCCCCACCCACAAGAACTCAAGCAATTCAATATGTCACACATGAATAGTCATGGAAAACATTTCCACATTAGGTAGTGAGAGAAAACAGATAAAAACAAAACTTCAGATTAAGGAACTATCAAAAATTATACTTCAATCTGTTTTCATATACCATCAGTTACTTCTGTGTAGATGGATTGCAATTTTCATAAGTCCTTCAGAGTTATATTGGATCATTGCATTGCTGAAAATAATCACATCCTTCCCAGCAGATTATCTTACACTATTGCTGTTCTTTTGTATACAGTACATTTCACTCTGTTTCAGTTCATTTAGGTCTTTCTAGGTTTTGCTGATAGCATTATGTTCATCATAACTTTTATATAGTACCTTAAACTGGACAAATAATTTTCTTCACAATAGCCCAGCATAGTAGGTACCATCCATTTTACCATTATAATCAATCATCATAACTGTTTCCCTCCAACTTATCCCCTTGCTATGATATTTATTCTAGTTTCTATCTTCTTTTACCCTATTCTCCTTCAAAAAGTGTTTTGTTTCTCACTGTCCCCTCCCCAGCTCTACACTCCCTTTTACCCTTCCCTTCTTATCCTCTTCTCCTACTTTCCTGGAGGGTTAGATAAATCAGTCTTCCCAATTGGGTGTTTATGTTATTCCCTCCTTGAGCCAACTCTGATGAGATTAAGGTCTTTGAACTAATTCTGTGTTCTAAATTTTCTTCCTCCCTCCTTCCCGAATCCTCCCTATGAAGTCAAGCAATTCAATATAAGTCATACTCGTGCAGTTATGCAGAATATCTTCACCTTCCTCAAAAGTGTTTTTCTTTTTACTGCTCCCTCACCCAATCTGCCCTTCCTTCCTTCTCCTCCCACTTTCCCTCAGGGAAAACTATATTAACTATACCCACTTGAGTATGTATGCTATTATCACTTTGAGCCAATTCTGATGATAGTAAGGTTCACTCACTCTGGCATTCCTTTCCACTTTTCCCACTCCACTCCATAATTTTTTACTTGTTTCTTTTATGTGATCTACTTTTCCCCAGTCTGCCTCTCCCTTTCCCTTTCTGAAGTGCATTCCTCTTGCCTTCAATTTTATTTTAAAGATGTCATCATGGGTCAGCCAGGTGGCACAGCAGAAAAATGACCAGCCCTGGACCCAGGAGGCCCTGAGCCCAAATCTGGCCCCAGACATAAGTTATCCCACCCTGTCTACCCCACAAAAAACAAGGATGAACAAAAAATATATGCTTTGCAGATATCATCCCTGTATATTCAGTTCAGACCTGTGTCCACTGTCTAAGTGTATTCCTTTCAGCTGCCCTAATACTGAGAAAGTTCTAATGAGTTAAAAAGTATTATCTTTCCATGTAGGAATGTAAACAGTTTAATCTTTTAATATCCCTCATGATTTATTTTTCCTGTTTACCTTTTTATGCTTCTCTAAGGTCTTGTATTTGAAAGGCAAATTTTCTATTCAGTTCAGGTCTTTTTATCAAAAGTGCCTAAAAGTCCTCTTTCTCATTGAAGTCCCAGTTTTCCTCCTGAAACATTATACTCAGTTTTGCTGGGTATGCAATTTTTGGCTATAGTCCCAGTTCTTTTGCCCTCTGGAATATCATATTCAATGTACTCTGGTCCTTTAACGTGGGTGCAGCTAGATCTTGTTTCATCCTCACTGTAGCTCCACATCATTTTAATTCCTTCTTTCTAGCTGCTTGTAAAATTTTCTCCTGGACCTGGGAGATCTGGAATTTAGTTATAATATTCCTGGAGGTTTTCCTTTTGGGATCTATTTCAGGAGGTGATTGGTGGATTCTTTCATATTCTATTTTACCTTCTGCTTCTACAATATCAGGACAATTTTCCCTGACAATTTTTTGGAAGATGATGTCTAAGCTCTTATTTTAGTTATGGCTTTCAGGTAGTCTAGTGATTTTCAAATTACCTCTCCTGGATCTATTTTCCAGGTCAGCTGTTTTTCCAAGAAGATTATTTAATCTTGCCCTCTATTTTTTTATTCATTTGGATTTGCTTTACTGTGTCTTGGATTCTCATAAAGTCACTAGCTTCCATTTGTTCAATCCTAATTCTTTGACAATTATTTTCTCTGAGAGCTTTTATATCTCCTTTTCCATTTGGCTTTTCAAGCTGTTGACTTTTTTCTCATGCTTCTCTTGCATCATTCTCATTTCTCTTTCCATTCCTTCCTCCACCTATCTAAATCTTCCTTCTATCTCTCCTACTTTCACTTCAAAGTCCCTTTTGAGCACTTCCATGGTCTGAGCCAAATTCATATTTTTCTTGGATAATTTTTTGATAATTCTCAACTTTCTTTGCTCGCTCATCTTGCTTTCTTTTCTTCACTTTTAACTCCCTCTTACAGTAGGACCCTACTTCCAAACTACACTGTCCCAAACTTCAGAGAGTCCCAGGTGTTTCAGTTTGAGGAAGGGCAAGTTTTTCTTTTTCCTGGCCCCGTTCTCTTGTCTGAAGATAACCTCAAGCCAAACTTGCTAATTAACCAGCCAGCAGAACTTTGTGTGCTGTGGCTGTTCTTAGCTTATGATGAGCCTGAGCCCCTCCCCCCTGGGCCTCTCACTGCTCAGTATTTCTTCCTGTTTCCCTGCTGTGGCAGGACAGCCAAATTCCTCTTCAGATCCTGCACACACCCCTGTATTTTCCCCCCATACCCCACCTCCAGTCAGTTGTTCAGCCCTCTCACCTGACCATAAGCTTAGTTCCAGAAGACTCTGGTGTTGTAGCTGATTCAGAGGCTTGGGGGTAAGTTTCTCTGGTGCAGCATGCCTGGGGTTTGTGTTGGTACAATCATGGGGTTGGACTCTTATTACAGCCCAGTATGGCCCTCTCTAAGCTGTCTTTGGCTGAAGAATAATATCAGTCCATCTTTTTGTGGGTTTTCTGTTCCAGGGTTTTTTTATTGCTGTTTTGGGGGTAACTGTGTCAGGAGCTCTGTGTGTCTTTCCTCCATCATCTTGCTTCTGTCCCCTTCCAAGTGAGAAATCAATTATGGCTAAATTAATATAATTACATTTACTCTGAAAAAGGGAGATATAGTAACATTCACTCTGAGGGACAGAAGAACCATATTATAGCTTATTTTGAGGGGGAAATGAGAGACTGTGATGTTAGTGGGTAACATTATTTCAAAGAAGCTAAAATACGAAGCTTAGATTTGAAAAATTCACTGGGTTTTAAATAAACCAGATGTGTTGGGAGAAGAGAAGAAAAAGTGTGGGCAAGGAATTTCTAAAAGGTCTATATGGACTCCATAGGATAGGTAAATGGCATAAAGAAGGGGAGATTGCAACAACCAAACACAAAATTTTCCAACTCTTCAATTTCACCCAATATAGTGTGTTGAAGCATACAGATAAGAATAAGCTTTATCAAGGAAAGTTTTGTAGAAGAGATGAATACTGAGCAGAACCCATTGATTTTTGGAGAGAATGAGGTGTTTCAGGTAGGTGTGTGTGTGTGTGTGTGTGTGTGTGTGTGTGTGTGTGTGTGTGTGTGTGTGTGTGAGAAGGAAGGTCAAAGTAGTAGAGAGGCAGGACACAGACCTATGAAGTACCTAGGAACATGGAGAAGCAATTATGTTAGGGCTGGACAAGATTAGATGCATTCATTATGTTCCAGCATATTGGAAGATCTGCTTTTAGAGAAGTTTATGACTGAAAAGGCTCATCTTTTAAATTATTTTAACAATGATGCCACATGATTAGGAGTCATGGAACACCACAGTATCCACAAATAAAATTTGTAGGTCACCCAAAGGGCAACAGAGAGTTGAATAGTGGTTTTGAGCATTCAGCAATGCATTACAAAATAAAAATTATTCTGGAGAAGTGGCATTAGGGGATCATGAGGGATATGTATAGAGAAAAAGAAAGATGGGCTAGTCACATTCTTTGAGTGAGGAATAATTGATGGCTGGTTCATGTGCTCAATTTATATACATCCAACATCAAAGGATTTGGAGGAAGGTTTCAAGCACATTGGGTGAACCTCCTGTGGATAATTTATGATATGTGGATGACAATTTCAGACTGAGCAGGAATCATTGGATTGTGATTCTTTGAGAGAATAGCCACATCCTGTTGTCACTTAGTGCCAGTGGTAGCCTAAGGTCCCAGTAGACAGAAACCTCTGAGAGTGCTTTCCTTTCCCTGACCTAGCCACCATTGGCAGGTTCTGATAGGGGTACCTTTTCTCATCTGAATGCTGAACCCACAAGTTCCCACCTCCCCCACTCCTCTGTGAAGCCATCTTCACATTAACCCTTTAACTCACTACCCTTTCTAAATAATCATTGATCAGGATATGTCTGACATGACTTTGCTCCCCAGAGTCCACTGGGCCTTACCATGTTTCCTGAAACTATACCTTACAGCACCTTGGGACTTTCCATCTGCTTTAAAACTAAACCATACTATAAATGTTATCTCCCCAATTAGAATGTGAGTTCCTTGCAGCCATGTGGCACAGTGGATACAGCACAGGCCCTGGAGTCAGGAGGACCTGAGTTCAAATCCGGCCTCAGACACTTAACACTTACTAGCTGTGTGACCCTAGGCAAGTCACTTAACCCCAATTGCCTCACCAAAAAAAAAAAAAAAGAATGTGAGTTCCTTGAGAGCAGGGCATACCTCAATTTTCTATTCATAACACTAGTGGTTGGCACAACATATGTGCTTAATAAATTCTTATCCATTCCATTTTATCCCATCAATGAGATCATTGATTCGCAGAAGCAAAAATATATTGATGTACAAATGTCCAAGCCACATGGATGTTAAGCTGGAGAATGGAAACATCAAAGAGAAATAAAGAAAGAAGTGATCTTTATCCCATTGTTTATGCCTTATTTTGCAGAATCTAGGGTACAGAATTACCTGTAGTTAGGCTTTCAAAGAACTTTGTCAGTATTGCATCAGAAGAATACAATGGAGTAAGTACTTCACAGGTTTTTGACTAAAGTCAACAGATATTGTCTGCCTTGTTAAAAGACCCACAAAGTTTGTATAACAAGCCAGTTTTTGCTACTGCTGTTTCTTTCTTTCTTTGTTTGTTCTTAGCACTTTCAAGAAGCATCACAGTCAGTGATAAGCCACAAATTGAAGAACAGTCCAAGGTCTGGATGGTTGCAATTCCAACCATGTTTTTATATAACCATCTGCCTCTCTCTCCCACTCTGAGTAATGTTCAGTACAATCTATGTTTTGCAAGATCTCACCTGTGGCTTGGGTCATTTGTCTCTACCAATGAGGCATAGTACTTATAGAAAAGGGTACTATACAAATAGGACCTGAATATCTACTTAAGTATAAGTTGAGTACTTCAATGTTTTAAAATCTAGTCATTCCCCCAGAATAATTGCAGAAGCCATATAGCTAAGAAGTCATAACATAGTCAGTGATAAAATTAGGAATAAAGGACACTGAGGAATTTAAAATAAGTAATTTCTCCAAGGGGCTGATTTTTATTAATTGTACTATCTAGAATTTAGGTTAACTGTTATACCCAGTTGAATTTAGTTATATGTCTCCTAGCAAAGATTCCATATGGACATGAAGATGCAGTTCAAAAAGGAAATAATGTTGGCCCCGTGGCTAAATATTACAAATTATCCACAAATAGCACACCCTGGTCTGGGAACATATGGACAGAGAGGAAATTAATAATGGAGAATGAAAGGGCAATAAACATTTGACATTATTACTAAGTGAATTCATTTGGATATTTAAATTAAACACTCTAGTGCCTAACTGATTAAATGAGCCTATTGATCTTTCCATTTCTGGGAAACTGCAATGGTCGCAATTAACTTTTTAAAACATTCAGGGCCAAGTCTCAGTAGTTCTTATAAGGGCACCCTTATAACTCACTCATTCATTCATTCATTCCTTCATTCAATGAATGTTTGGGGTGTTTGATTGATTGATCAATAAATTAGTCAGCCTGTCAGTTATCAAACATTTTTCAGTGTCAGTTGCTGTGTTCGGTGCTGAAAATACAAATACAAAAGAGAGATAGTCCTTGTCATTAAAACATCTATAATCTACATGTGTGATGGGATTTGAGATATGTATGTATACACACAGACTCACACAGACATATATACATATACAAATATGTAATATATTACATATATGTATAAATTAATACCCTGTTATTAAGAGGCAAAGGTGATAACTAGTAATAAATAGAAGAAAGTACAAAAGGGTTCTTGAAGGAGGTGGCACTCAAGCTGATCATTAAAGATGCTAATATTGCACAGAGGCAGAGGTAATTCTCACAGAGAAATGGCAGCTAAGAAGTATAGAAGGAGATGTGAATTTTTTAATATAATAAATATGGGAATTTGTTTTGTTTAACTATGAACATTTTTTACAAATATTTTGTTTTCCTTTTTTTCTCAGTGAGAACCTGAGATGGGTAGAGGAGGACTAGTAATGGGGCCATTAAAAAACAAACACACAAAAAAAAACCAAGGAAAGAAAAAAAGGGTCATTTAATCACTTGAAATGAATATGCAGAAGGGAACAGAAGGAAACTGAAAGAAAACACCTGCAAGAAGTCAAGGTGGAGAAGGAAAGCTTTTTAAACATAGGGGATAGCCAGTGCAAAGACAGACAGAAGAGAGATGGAGTGGCATATACAGGGAATACCAAGTATCTCAATTTTACTAGAGTGTAAAGTATGTGTTGAGGATGGGGGTAGGGAGAATATATTTTTTAATCAGCTTATAAAGGTGGTTTGGGAACAAATTGTAAAAGGCTAGAGTTTCAGAAGAGTTTATAATTTATCCTATACTCAACAGGAAATGCTCCTTGTGCAAGGGAATGATTTGTTCAGTGCTTTTGCAATATAAATTTGGTTTATAAAAGTCATTCCCCACAGGCAGCTAGGTGGCACAGTGGTAAAGCAATGGCCCTGTATTCAGGAGGACCTGAGTTCAAATCCAGCGTCAGACACTTGACACTAGCTGTGTGACCCTGGACAAGTCACTTAACCCCCATTGCCCCAGAAAAGAAAAAAAGAAAGAAAAGAAAGTCATTCCCCAATTGATAAATGGTCAAAGAATATGAGCAGTTAGTTTTCAGACAAAGAAACTAAAGTTATCTATAATTATATGAAAAAATTCTTTAGATCAGTATTGATCAGAGAAATGCAAATAAAAACAACTATGAGGTATTACTTCACACATATCAGAGTGGTAAATATAACAAAAACGGAAACTAAAGGGGATGTGGGGAAGCTGTGATGCTTTTGTGATGATGTGATTGTGAAAAGATCCAACCATTCTGGAGAGCAATTTGGAACTATGCCCAAAGGGCTGTGCATACTCGTTGATCCAGCAATACTGCTGCTAGGTTTATATCCCAAATAAATCCCACAAAAGAGAAAAAAAACTATTTGGACAAAAAATATTTATAGCAGCTCTTTTTGTGTTGGCTAAGATTTGGAAATCAAAGGAATGCCCATCAATTGGGAAATGGCTAAACAATCTGTGGTATATGATGGTGACAGAATATTATTGTGCTATAAAAAATGACAAGCATGATGATTTCAGAAAGGCCTGGAAAGACATGCATAAAATGATGTCTAGTGAAGTGAGCAGAACCAAGAGTACATTGTGCACAGAGACAGCAATATTGTTTGAAGAAGAATTGTAAATGATTTGATTATTCTCAACAATACAGTGATCCAAGACAATTCCAAAGGACTATTTTTGTTTGTTTGCTTGTTGGTTTGGTTTTTATTTTTAATTTTTTTTCCCAAAGGACTATTGATGAAACATCCTATCCACCTCCAGAGAAAGAACTGACATTGATGGAACAGAGTGAAGTGTGCTATTTTTCACTTTCACTTTTCCTTTTAATGAAATTTTCTTTTACAAAAAGACAAGTATGGTAATGTTTTACATAATCTTATAGGTAAAACCCCTATATGATCATTTGCCACCTCAGGGAGGGGGCAGGTTTGGGAGGGAAAGAGTGATGAAAATTGGAACCCCAAAGTAATAAATAAAAATGTTTATTACCAAAAAAGAATTTATCGTTTTGTTTAATTAGAGAAGGGAGTAACTAGAAGGAAAGAATATTATTTTTTTAATTAATTTGAAATATTTTTTCAATCAACAAAAAGATCTGTCTTCTCTCCCTACCACCACCATCACCACCCAACTGGAAAAGAAAGAAAAACAAAACCTCTGTATAATCAAGCAAAATGAATTCCTGTATTGGTCATGCCCAGAAAAATATAAATATCAATCTACACTTTGAGTACATCACTGGTTTATTAGGAGGTAACTATCATTGTTCATTATGAGAACTTAGGAATCACATTTAATCATTCTGTTGATAAGAGTTCCTAAGTCTTTCAAATTGTCTTTACAATATTGCTATAATGGAGGCAGCTAGGTGGCACAGTGGATAGAGCACTGGCCCTGGAGTCAGGAGGATCTGAGTTCAAATGTGACCTCAGACACTTGACACTTACTAGCTGTGTGACCCTCAGCAAATCACTTAACCCCTATTGCCTCACCCAAAAACAAACAAAACACAAAATCCCCAATATTGTTATAACTAATTAAATCATTCTCTTCATTCTGTAATAGTTCTTACAAGTCTTCTCAAGTTCCTCTGAAACCATCACCTTTACTATTATTGTAGAGTATTTGTATTCAATCACATTTATATATCATGTTTGACTTCCTTTTTGTTCCATGAACAAATCATCTCCCCCCCCCCCAATCCCTACACATGGTCAGGGACAATTGTTTCTGATACCATGCCTCATTAGCATCCTGAAAAGCTTCTTGTGTCCTTCTGACCTGCTGACAGGAGTTACTTCCTTGAACTTTGTCTTTCAACCTCAGTGATTTTTGACCCCCTTCCCTAACAGTATTTTGGTTACATAGAGAAGTTTTTGTTTTTACAAAAGACTGGGATAGAACAGTAAAGCTGAAAGGAAAATGCCTCTATTACAGAACTTTTAACTCATATAAAGGAAGACTAAAGACCTATTGTATTAGGGTTGGGGTAGGGTCAGTCATTGACATAGTGCTAAGAAAGTCATTGTAGTCTCAGGCACAATGATCTTCATGCTGTGGCAGAAAAACTAAGTATATTCAAAACAGTCTTTCAAGAAGCTGCCCCAAGATTTAGCACATCCACATTATACCAAGTTCCCATCAGTTCTCCATAGATGTCACACTAGGTTCTTTTGTTACTTCTATAGCAAAGCAGACCAATGACATAGATGAGTCATGGGATTTATAGATAAGGGGCAGGAGCTCACTTAGGCATGTCTAACTTCAAATATTAGATGTCACAAGTGGATAGACACTAAGGATTCACTCACCAGGTAGTAGGTCTATTAGCAAGGAGCAAGGAGCATGGAAGTTTCCAGAAATTGCTAGAAAACACCAGGAATATGAAGTCATTGTCAGGAAGACAGTGGACTCATTGCAGAGGTCATCTGATATAAGCAAGGCTAGGATCCTCTAAAAACCCAGGTAATTTAGGTTATCATATTTTTTTTTATTATTCTTTTGCTCTGACCCCTCACCCCATTCCCATATTAATGTTTATAATTCACTGGGGACCTTGCCTCTTGCCTACCTAAATATATATTTTCCATGGAAACATTTTTTTCTTCTAATCTTAAGAGGTTAAATGACTTATCATCAGCATGAATCATCTTCTTCCACCTGCAGCCCTGGAATGGATTTTGGTTGCTATAAATTTTTCCATCCTTAGCTAATCTTCAGAATTTCATGTTTCAGTGGGATACATATAGAATAATGGCATTGGCCAATTGGATTTCAGGTGCTTTCCTGTAGAAAGTTCAATGTGAACTCACATGGAATCCCAGATTTTTTAAAGTCAATGAGGCACTGAGCGTTTATCACATTCCTGCCTCAGAAAAGTTATGTACAAATCAATCTACCAATGAGTCATTATTGAGCACTTGCTATGTGTCAATCTCTAGGCGATGGACAAGATGCAGAAAGCATGGTGCCCATCCTCAAAGACCTCAAAACCTAAATTGTATAATAAGAATCAAAAATACAAAACAATTAAATACAATAAAAGATAGTATATAATCAAGATATTTTCAATAGGATTTTGAAAAAGTGGGAGATTACTAGAGGCCAAATTTTTCAAGGAAGGTTTTATGGGAGAGATGAGTAACACGTAACAGGGAGGGAAAAAGAAGGCATTTCAGACTACGGAAGGGGGATGGAGAATCAGAAAAGTATAACTTCAAGGAATCCAAAGAAAGTTTTAAGTTGGAAGGGGGAAGTCAATTAGGGAAGATATATGAAAACCAAAATAATATATGTTAGCTAGGTATGTTGTTACCCTGGTCCTGTAATCCTTTAACTAAGAAGAAATTCCTTCCTCTTGCACTACCCATGCCCAATCTTGGAATTTGAAATGGTAGCTCTAAGGCAAATACTGATGATGATAATGATGATGACAACAATGATAACAAGCATTTATATGGTGTCTTAAGGGTTGCAAAGGAATTTACATATGTTATCTGTTTGACCCTCATAACAGCCCTGAAAAAGAAATAGATTGGAATTAAATAAGAATTGGCTAAGGGTCCACTATGTGTCGGGTTCTGTATTAAGTGCCATACAAATATTATTTTATTTCATTCTCACAAACCTGGGAAGCAGGTACTACTGCTGCCTCCATTTTAGTGTAAGAAAAGTAGTCAGAATGTTAAGTGACTTGACCAAGGTCACACAGATAGTAAGTGTTTCAGGTCAGAAAAAAAAATGTCTTCTTGACTCCAAGTGTAACACTATCTACTGGACCACCTAACCACCTTTTTAATAGATATATTTCTTTACATTTTAAGTTCTGAGCTAACTCCCTCCCTTCCTTTCAACCCTGCAATAGAGAAGGCCATTATTTCTCTCTCATGCACACAAATACATACACAGATTCATATATGAACATATGTGTATATATGTTTGTGTATGTGTATGTATGTATGAAACCATACATGTATATATCATATGCACATGCACACATATATATGAAATCATACAGCACATACTTCTATATATGTTCTCTTTCTCTGAATGTGGACAGCATCTTCCTTTCTAGTTGATTGGAATATTCATATTATTCAGAATAGCTTAGTCATTCACAGTTATCCTTCAAACATTATAGCTCTTACTTTATTCAACATTCTCTTGATTCTACTTATTTCACTCTTCACTGTTTCATATGTCTTTCTAGGTTTTTCTAAAATCAACCTGCTCATCATTTCTTAGAGCACAGATGTATTTCATCACATTCATATACCACAAGTTGTTCAGCCATTCCCCAAATAATGTATATCACCTTAATTTCCAGTTCTTTTCTACCACAAAGAGAGTTACTATAAATATTTTAGATTAAATATGTTATTTTCCTTTTTCCCTCATCACTCTGGGAAATAGAACCAACAGCGGAATTGTTGGTTCAAAGGGTATAAATAGTTTTATAACAGGGCATAAGTCCAGATTGCTCTCTAAAATGGTTGGAACAGTTCACAGTTCTACCAACAGTGTATTAGTGTACCAATTTTTCCACCTTCCCTTCAATATTTGTCATATTCCCCTTCTGTCATTTTAGCCAATCTGATAGGTGTGCAATGGTATCTCAAAGTTGATTTTTATCTGCATTTTTCTAATCAATAATGATTTAGAGCATTTTTTATATAACTATAAATAGCTTGGATTTCTTCCTCCAAAAACTGCCTGTTCATATCCTTTCATACCTAATTACCCATACTCTTTTTTTTAAAGTTTTTTTAATTTTTTTTTTCCAGTGGGACAATGAGAGTTAAATATCTTGCCCAAGGTCTCACAGCTGGTAAGTGTCAAGTGTCTGAGGTCAGATTTGAACTCAGGTCCTCCTGAAACCAGGGCCGGTGCTTTATGCAGTGTGCCACCTAGCTGCCCCCAATTACCCATACTCTTATAAGTATGATCATACAATATCACATGTAAAATGAGCTGGAGGAAATGGTGAATCACTTTGGGATCTTTGCCAAACAAAATCCAAATGGGGTTACAAAGAAGCAGACTTGACTGAAGAATGACTGAACTGAACTTAAACTTACATATCCAGTTAGTGGCAGAGCCTACATTAGAATCCAAGTCTCCTAATGCCAGGTTAACTCTCTTTCAACTATATAATCTTACTTTATAATATAAATGGAATTAATTTTCTCCTAAATATATAGTCATCTATTTCCCAAATTTGAGAAGTATGTTATTGTTTTACTGCTTCTAATATCATTAGGATCTTATAGTATATACATTTCACCAAGCAAATGAATGCCCATTTCCCTTATATTTAGTCTCTTACCTGTGATATCTTCTAGGAGAAAATATTCCAGAACATATCAGTCAGAATTTCTGTACCTCACAACTTCAATGAGAAAAAATTGTTTAGAAACACCTTTTTCACAAACATAAGCTAACTGCTTTGGATAATCCCAAAGAAAGCTAGGGAGTGATCAAAATCAACATTCAGGTCACCAAAATCCAAGTTCAGACTAAGTTTGGGCTGAATCTAAAAAGGAGTGTTCTCTGTGTATGCCAGAATGTTTATGACAATTTATGTGCAAAATTGCATTATTCTAAATAGTGATAGGAACATGATATGTGATTTTTTTTGGCATATGGAACTCCTGCAAGAGAAATCTCCCTCCACCTATGTTGATCTGTACTTCCTCTGCAATTGAAAATCTCAGAGCATTGTTCAGAACACTGAAACTTAAAGGACTAGAGCAAGTTCACACAGCAAATAAGTCTCAGAAGTTGAACTTAAACTGAAATCTTCCTGACTTTGGGTGCATCCAATAGGCTGGTTTGCCTAGTTAGGTAGCTGGCTGTCACAGTGGATAGGACAATAGTTCTGGAGTCAGTAAAACCTCAGTTCAAATCCAGCCCCAGATACTTACCAGCTGTGACCTCAGGTAAGTCATTTAACTTCTGTGTCAAGATTCCTGTGCTAAAAAATGGTGCTTTTTGTGAGAATTAAATGAAATAATTTTTAAAGTACTTACTGCAATGCTAGGTACTTTAATAAATGCTTATTCTTTCCCTCTATAATACAAATATAAAACCCTGAGCATGAGTAAGTCAAATAAAGATAAAGACAGGGCTTGAAAAATTTAATTTGATCTTAGTGGCTATACTTACGGAATCAGTCATTTTAGCTCTTACTATCTACATATATTTTAATTTCCATCACTGCCATTCCCTATGGGACAGCACTTAGTTTGATCAGATTGCATCACTAAATCAATGATTTTTTTTCCTTCTGATGCATAATTAATATGGAATAATATAATACCAATAAACACAAGTAGGATTGACCATTATTATTAATTAATTGGTTAGTTACATTGATTGGTCCATTCAAATACTCAAATGTATCTGTGATCGCATTGATCCAAGAATTTCCTCTTATGATGCATTTTAAAGACCATCCATATCTCTCCATCTTGTGCTACTCTAGTGCACATCCTCCTAAAATTTTACCATATAGTGTCTACCTGATATGTTGTAGGTATTTTTCACTTTCTCCTGACATATTTTGGACACCAGTGGAATATACTGGCCATCCAGAGACTGGGATCCTTAGCTCTTGCTATATAACACACCCATCATCTCCTTCCATTATCTAATTCCTTGTTGATATATTGCAGTCTATTCATATCACTTTTCATTTATTACTGTGTTATCTTCATCTTTAGGTCTTGGGATAAAGTGATTTTCCAGGTCTTGCTGCCAAATAGCTACTCACAAGATTGAAAAAATGAGGGTATCTTTGCTATAATAGAAGGCTTGAGTTCCATAAAATATATTTCAATTTTTTTCCAAAAGAATACTTCTCATCCCTTTCAACTCTATTTCAAATCATTGTTCACTATGAATTGTATTGCATCCATGGAAATGAAAGTTGAAAATCTGGGCAAAAAGTATATTTCATCCATTTTGTATTTCCTGTATGGACAAAGAGAATCAAGTCCTTTGTAAGTACAGATTTCCTTTAGGAATCTAAATAATGTCTTAAAAATCGATGCAGTAAAATGTGTAGACTACTAATAAGAGCACCTGAAGGATCTCACCATCTATAGGGAATTGCTTATAAAACTGGGCTCTGTGCAGGATTTCCTCCATCACAATAGAAAATATTTTAAGAAAGCATACATCTCATTGTTTCAGTCCCCATCTGATGGCAAGATGAGATAATATATCAGAGAATAATTACCTAGGATTATTTCTATTGTTGGAACTTCCATGGAATTCTGAATGATAATGACATATGGATGTCATGATTTATGTTGTAACAGACTCTACAAGGTGCTGTTTTGGTTTTACAGAATTAAAAAAGTTTTATTTTAATAAAAAAGAAGCATGATGGAGCCATATATTCTTTTTTAATAAATATTTTTTAAGTTTTGAGATCCAAATTCTATCCTCCCTCCTTCCCCTCCTGAATCCTTGAGGCAGTACACCATCAGATATAAGTTATACATGTGCAATTATGTAAAACATTACCATACTGGTCATTTTGTATAAGAAGACTCAACTAAAAGAAAAAAATGAAAGTGAAAATAACATTTAAGTTTCTTTTCAATCAATATCAGATCTGTCTCTAGAGGTGGATAGTATCCTTCATAATGCATCTTTTGGGATTGTTTTGAATCATTGTATTGCTGAGAATGGTTAATTCATAGATAGTTATTCATTGAACAGTTTTGTTGTCACTGTGCACAATGTTGCAATGGTCCTGTTCACTTCACTATATATAAGTTCATAAAAGACTTTCTAGGACTTTTGGAAACTATCCTTCTTATCATTTCTTATGGCACAATAATATTCCATTACAGTCATATACCACAGTTTGTTTAGCATTTGCCCAATTGATGTGCATCCTTTTGATTTATCCACCACAAAAAAAAAAAATGCTGGATTACCATTCCAGTTTTTTCGAATCCCCTCCAACATCCAACATTTTCCCTTTTTGTTATATTGGCCACTGTAATAGGTATAAGGTGGTACCTCAGAGTTTTATTAATTTGCAATTCTCTTATCAATAGTGATTTAGAGCATTTTTGTATGACTATAGATAGCTTTGATTTCTTTGTCTGAAAACTTTTGATATCTTTTGTCTTGTATTTTTATAAATTGAGTCATATATTCTTTACATCTATCAGTCAATTGTGAGACAGTAAGCATGCATGCCATTACTGAATATAATTTTCAAAAGCTTGTTTTGTCCACACTAACACCCTCATCAAGGAGGCCCTAGATATAGGCATAAAGGTCAGTATATTTTTATATACTATTGGTCACCTTTTTTTGTTATCAATAAGTTCCAATATTTTTCTCACCCACTTTGTGTCTTCTCTCCATTAGAGATCTTTTATATCAGTTCCTTAATTACCATATTATTCAATTGTCTCCAACACAAATCTCTCTCTCTTTTTGATCCAATCTAGCTGCTTTCTCAATCTTTGTTCTTTTTAGTGCCTTTTCTACTTCCTTTGTAAGCAGTTTAAAAACTTTGATATTAGGGTCCAGTTGTGATGATTCCATTATCTTTGATGAAGAAAACAGTTTGTTGCAATAGTTTTGGTTTAAATAAAAAATTATTAGTCTTTGAGCAATGAGTTAATTAAATTAAACACAACTGTATTGGTATATATGTTCATATCTACACACACAAATTTGTGAATTTCTATACATATATGTACACATTTCTGTAACCATATATAAATATACACATGGGAAGACTAAATTGATTCTGTATCTTTTATATTGATCCAATTTACAGTTAGTTGCTTTTGTCTTATAACTGCCTAAGGCATGGTTTTGTGTCTCTGAACTTAGTTCAGAAATTCAGCCGGCTTATACGTTAAATTTAGAAAACTAATTCTTTTGTTAATCATTGTTCTATTCTTGCCTCAAGGATATCTGCCATCTTTGAGGAAAGTAGGTAGAGACCAGGGAATCTAGTCTAGTATCTTTACACCACAAAACTATCCTTTAAGGATGTTTGGTTTGCTATCTAAAGAAGTCTGGGACACCATCTCTAACTTTACAGGTATACTCAAACGATGAACTTTTTTTTTTACTCACAGGAGGGAAGGAAGAGGTGGTTGTTAGCCCTTTATTCCTAGTTTCCAACCAATCACATTGTCCCTCATGCCTCAACTTTGTAAGCAATAATGTTTTCCTCACACCAATGATGTTTCCAACCTTGTAACCAATCATAATTTGTTCCCCACTTACAAAATACTATTCTTTGTTATATTCCTCAGAACTATAAGAGGGACACTGTGCTTGAGCTCAGGGTCTTTTGGCTCACTGAAGCAGTGATTATACTTATTTTATTAATAAATCCATTCCCTTCTAAGGAAATTGCATGTCTCAGTCTACTTTTGTTGAGTTTCACTTGACACATATTTACATATACATACAAATATGTATATGTATGTATAAGCACATATACATATATGTGTATACACAAGGATATATGTATATATACATGTTTGTATGTATATGTGTATGTTCTAGTACCCACTACAACCACCAATGAAATATGATGGCTCAGGAAGCTGTATATAATTCATCACTTTAACCCATTTCTTTCAAGTGGAGACAAAATACAATATTTCAAGGATATACTTTAGAAGAGATAGATAGATCAATAGATAGATAGATAGATAGATAGATAGATAGATAGATAGATAGATAGATAGATAGATAGATAGAGATAGATAGACAGACAGACAAACACACAGATGTACTGGTTAGCCTGAATGACCTCTGTGATGCTTTCCTGTAATATTCTAGGATTCTATATATCTACTTTTGGTGAGACATTCTGACAGAAGATGGTTTCTCCTTTTAGGACTTTGCAATTTATTTAAGGAGCAAGATAATAGTAACCACAAAGATAACTAACAATACAGGTCATATATATTTGTGGACAAATGGGTATGCTAAATAATAGGTGGTATAGAAGTTCTAAAAAAAAGCTTTGTGTTGTGAAAAGAGCACTGAATTCAGAGTCAAAAGATGAATTCTGGCTGTATTTCTTCCTTCCAGTGTAAACTTGGGTAGTTCACTTTATCTCATTGGACCTTAAAGTTCCTTTCAGCTCTCAAAAGCACATATTCTGAAGTTATCAACAAGAACTAGACTTGTTAAGGAAGACTTCTTGTAGAAGGTAGGAACATTGATGAGTGAGTGAAATGTATAGGCTAGACTACCATACAGATAAATACACATACATACACACAATATATAAACACATGCATATATGTATATTTGTGTATATGCACGTGTACATGTATATATATACATACATATATATCCACCTACAAAGTCATGTGATTAAATGAAGATCCCATTATTTTTTATCACTCCATTGCCATAAGCAAATACAAAATAGGAATTCAATTCAAATAACACTGAAATGTAAAAATATAGCACAATAAAACCACAGAATATTAGAGCTAGAAGATCCTTGACAGGTGAACATTCCATCTAAATGCCAAAAAGAATTTCTTGTTTTTAATTAAAAACTCACTTTAAATGACTGATTAAAGTGACTTTAATCCATGTAATGTGGAATGATTAATATTATCAATATATTTTATTAATATTTGTATTGAGATAAAAGGAAATTGCTTTTTTCAATATAAAAGCAAGCACATAATTGCAATGGTAATTGCATGCTAATTACACACAAACTGATTATTAAAAACATGGATTGATGTTTCTCAGCTACATGGAATAATAAAATGCCAAATCTTAGATAATGGAAATGTATATGTTCTTCTGAGAAACTCAAATTAATTTTTGTGTAGCAAGGCACACATCATAACTACATATTAAACTTTGAATTAGATTATGACTAGAAACCATGTGAAAACTAAAAACTTGATATATATTATGTATAATATAGGAAGACTGGATAATACTTAGAATGAATTAAATGTTTTATAGGAAGCTTATAAGTTATTGAATGACTTTACAATGCTCAGTATAAGTAGACTGCCTCAGGGCAGAGAAGACCAGCCAGAATTTTAATCATTAGAAAGCTAACAACATATTTAATGAACATGAACTTATGGGCAATATTTTTATTGTGTGGACCTCTTTTTACTCCAGTATTTGGGAGGGAGAATATTATCAAATTGCCTTAATCATAAATTATGATATATTAAGGCTTTGTTTTGGTGTATCCATCTCAGTTTTCAATACCCTAGTCACCCAGTGACCTCATTCTAACACTGAATTCCCCATGACCTTTCATGGTGGACCTACCCAGGTCTGACCTTACTAGACAGCATCTCAGAACTATGCCTTCCATTGTTATTAATGGAAAAGATTATTTCAGAATGTTTATATGAAAAATAAGTCAACATGAGAGCAAAGCACCTTTTAGATATCAAAGGTGTTAAATATGATGAGCAGGTAATTTCAGAACTATAATACCTAATGGTAAAAACATATAATTTATAGAGCTTTTCAGTATTAGTAATTAAAAGCATTAATAGTAACAAATGAATTTACTCAATCCCAAAATAATTTTTGGTGACATGTCATAATTAATACTGTATTTTATAGCCTAGAATTGCTTTCAATTAATTCAAGTGCAGTGTAATTTATTTATACTACTTATGGATTTTTTTTTGCTTATAACTATGTTTATTGCTTTTGTTCTGTAATTTGAGAACACTAATTACATGATCAACAAAATGATTCATTTCATATTTTGTTTGGTAAACACAGTGATAGGCTATTACTTAATTTTTGTCACTTTACTAATTAAATATAGTTTCCATCTATGCAATGTATCTGTGAGAGGAAACAGTGCTTTCCTTCTCACTGAGAGATTATTGTTCTGTTTTCAGAATTTTCAAGTTGCTTCTAGTAACGTAGGCCTCTAGTGGCAAGTCAAGCTCTACAACCACCTCTCAATCAATTGTGCTGATCATTGGGTGTCATTAGGCCCTCGTAACATCACTTTTTCTCTCATTCACTTCTTTACACGTTATCACTTTACTTCATTCACTGAACTCCATTTTCCTCTCATTTGCTTTCTCACTTCACCCCACTCCACTTTTTCCATTTTCCACTCCATTTGAATTTTATTTCACTTAATTCCTTTCATTAGCTTCTAGAACCTTTATAGCAAACCCAAACAGCTATCATATAGAATGTTTGTCACAGAACAAAGAATATTTTTCTTTATTGAGTTCACTGAGCAGCAAAGTGAATAATACAGTTTGTCAGTATAGGAAAGGACAATACAGACTTGGGAAAACTAGAAGTAGTTCTTTACCTATAACTGTTGGTGTGAAATCAGAAAGACTGCCATCCAAGCTTGTGCTTGTACTATACTATACTTGACTAAAAGACAAAACACAATCAGCCTAGCCATTTGTAAATGATTAACTACTGAGTCTCTGGAAAAAAAATGTTCACACAATATTCTTAAATTTAATCTATGTTCTTAACACTGTCTCTATCACTTTCATTAGTCTGGAAATCAACAAAACAATACATTAAATCATGACTAGGAGCATTTGTAAATTTCCATAGTATAAATGTTGAAACTGTAAATATAATAATCAGCTCCTCAGAACCACTAAGAGCTGGCTCCAACACACACACACACACACACACACACACACACACACACACACCTATCCCTGTCTGTAGTGTACCCTTGAATTTGTATATCTTTTGATATTACCTAACTGGCTCCAACTAAGCTAATCTTGAGAAGTCTAGGAGTCCATCTTAATTGCCCTAGGTAGAAAAAAGTCTATCTTATTTTTAAAGACTTTCAGAGAAGGCACTCCTTTCAACTTCTTCTATTCTCTGATGTTTTTACTGATGGTACCTTCTTTTAGAAAATAGATTTTAAAGTATTCTCTTTTCTTATAGCATTAGGGAATTAGAGTGTAGAGGTTTGTTATCTCTTTCCTGGCTCTGGAGTTGAAAGACCTGGGTTCAAAACCAAATTCTAACAATTTGTAATGGTGAGACCATGGAAAAATTATTTAACTTCTTTGAGCCTCAGTTTCCTCACCTAAAAGATTAAGGAACTGGACAAGCAGGCCTCTGAAGTAACTTCTAGCTTTATTTTCTCTTTAATACGTTCTCATATATCGAAAGAGCATCATTTGACACCATTTCTCTTTTTTTGGTTTGGATCATTTCAATTTTCACTCTGGTTCACTGTGTGTGTGTATGTGTGTGTGTGTGTGTGTGTGTGTGTGTGTGCGTGTTTGTATGTGTGCACACATGTAAGTGTGTCTGTGTATGCATGTATGTAAGTGAGAAATAACTTGTTCTAATATTATAAACCAGTAATCAAAGGTCCTGGGTTCTATCCCTAGCTCTGTCATTTTCAAGTTGTGTAACCTTTATTAAGTTCCCTTCCTGGATCCCAGTCTATTTTCCTCATCTGTAAAATGCAGGTAATAAATTGCATTTCCCTATTCAACCCCAACATATCCTAACTTACATGTCACTTACTACTATTATAGGGATCAAATGAGGAAACAAATATAAAAAAGTAATAAAAAGTTGAATTTGCTAAGCAGATATGACAACTTCATATATTTTATTCTACTCTCTTATTCCACCTTTGGTCTCATCTATATATCTTCCTTTTGTTCCATGAGTTTCTATTTGAAAAACCTATTCATTAGATAGTTAAGATTAATAGAGATTATATTTTTAAAATTAGCAATCTACACATTACGCATTACATTACATTATGTGGTATGGTAGATAGTACATTCATCATATAATGGAGTCTTGAAAACCTGGGTTTCAATCTTGCCTCTGATATTACTACCTGTAAATGTGTGACCCTCAACATGTTAGTCAACTTCTCTGAGTCTTGCTTTCCTTAGCTATAAAATGGCAACAAAAATAGCAATATGTCATAGGGCAGTTATGAGGATCAAATGAGAAAATAGATTTGAAGTTGTTTGTAGACTTTAAAGTGCTATATTTTGTTGTTGTGAAGTTGTTCAATTGTGTGTCACTTTTCATGACCCTGTGAACCATATTGTCCATGAGGTTCCTTGGCAAAGATACTGGAGTGATTTGCCATTTCCTTCTCTAGTAGATTAAGGCAGAGTTTAAGTGACTTGCCCATGGTCACATACCTAGTTAGTATCTAAGGCCTTATTTGAACTCAGGTCTTCCTGACTCCATGACCCGCACTTTATCCATTGAGCCACTTAGCTGCCTCAATGTTCTATATAGATATTAGCTTTTATTATTCTTGCAAACTTGTAATGAGATATATTGGTGTGATACGTGGAAAGTTCACCAATCAAATTAGATTTTCAAAAGATAATTACAGAAGATAGAAACAAAAGCAGGTAATGAGATGAATAGAAAATCATAACATGATCCTATAAGAATAGACATGAATTCTAAAGCTCAGGTTGAGTGGAAGCTAGTAAGGAAAGCTAAAAAGCCAACAAAAAAAAAAGGTTTCATTGTTGCTGTCATTAGCTACATGGGAGAAAATAAGAAGATCAGTGAAAGATTGTAATCATATATGGATTTGTGGGGCCCAAGGTTAAGGTTTTTTGTTTTGTTTTGTTTAAGTTACAAGCTCAAATTTTAATTAACTAAAAATAAATTAGAGTATGTCCATGCAGAAGCCAATAAAATCTTTGGGGAAAGAAGCATGACATTCATAGAGACAAACTAGAAACTGGTCATAAAGTTAAGAGGCAGCAGCAAAGAGGCAGCAGCTAGTAGCTTTGCGGATTACAAGACTAGTAAGCATCAAGGGTGAGAAAGTAGAGTGTGGTGGCACATGGCTGTCTTCCCTGCTGCTAGTGGAGACTGATCATGCTGAACCACTTGAATTTGGGGGGGATTCTGAATTGTATAAAACCGAGATTGTTCTGCTATCAGAATTAAATACAGATTAACATGGTAAGCCCCTGGAAATGGAGAGCGACTTACTGTACTGCCTAAGGACAGGAAAAGGGTATGCCCCAGGACTAAAACAGAGCAAGTCAATGGTTCTTTCCAGAGTGACTCTGGCCTATGGCTTCAATGATATGGGAGTTACAACTAGCACTAAATAAATATTAATTATAGTGATTAAATATATTTGTATACTTATTAATGATATAGTTGTATATGATTCATGTTAAATTTACTATATGCTTTAAATTCAGAGCTAATTTCTACCTGATAAAGTATAACGACGCTAGCAAAATTCTCATGTGTCTGTGAGGTGGCAGGATGAATTCACCAGAATGCTAAAAACATATATTACAGGCTCTATTTCTTTCACTCTTAGAATACACAGAGGAAAATCTTGTGCTGAAAAGTGTTGAATATTAAAATATAGTTTTCGTATCTGCCTGTCTCCTACAAACAGATAAGAGAAATAATCTTTACTCTCTCCTACAAATTTAATAAACAAATCAGAGAAATTATATTATCTTATAATATCTCCTACTAACCAGATTAGAGAATATGATAGTCATGTCTGTCCTCCTATGAAACAGATCAGAGACAGACAGAAAAAACATAATATCTATTTAATATTTTGTCCCCAAAAGAAATATGTAATACATGATCATGTACAGGCTCCCCATTTCTGAGGGTATATATGTCTTTTTTGTCCACTGCTTACAGGGAGTTGTCAGTTTCAATAGCATGATACAGAAATCAACCCAGAAGCAAAAAGAAGTTTAACAATTTCAGTTATAACAAGTAAGGAGGAAATACAGAAGCATCATGATAAGATTACAGGATTTCAAAAAAGCGTTTGGCAAGGATGAGGACACCCAGTTGTTACCATAAGATAGGGACTTATTATCCTGAGGGAAAAGAAATCACTATGTAGGGTCTTTTATCTGCTAGTTATCTTGGTTCAGTTTGGAAATTCAGTTGAAGGAAATTTTGCTTCCATTAACCCAGGGTTTCATAAAAAAATACTTTTGGATAATAAGGTACCTCCATCAAATCCAGGTCATCCATATATTCATATTAACAAAGAACTGCTTTGTACTGACTAATCTGCCGGATTTATTTCTTATTTCATGATAGACATTAGAGAGCTAATCAGGGGAATCTGATTCACCACAGAAGGACTTTCTTCACCTTTAGAAAGTGTTAAGATTTAAAGATGTTAAATTAATAAAAAAGAATAATAAAAAAGAATAACATACAAAAAAAAGTCTCCATAAACAAGGCTGGCTTTGCCCCCACCAAAGTCATTCCCAGGGTAAAAAGAGTAGCCTTTTTGAAATTTCCTATGTATCTCACAGATTAGGGAGATGAGGACTGTACCATTCCACGTGTCTTTTATTCAGCCATATGATCAGGCCTTCAAGTGTGGGACTTGTCAGGACATGATCTGCTTTCTCTCATGGGTTTTCTCTGCAGATTGAATGAAGGAAGAAGTAGCAGAAGTAGCTATATATAAGAAGTAACAGACGTGAAAGGTTGGGGTTGGGGGTGGGGGCAGGGAAGCCTTTGTCAGTACAAAGAGCTGTAGATCAAAATAAGGGAGGCTTGTTTATTAATCAAAGGTAGGAGCAGGATAATAGTATGGTAACCAAAAGCAAAGGGAATGTTAAGCTAAATTACACATCATCTGTGAAGGTCTGATCTGGACAAATTGCCCCACCAAAGAGCAGAGATTACTGACTTGATTTTTGCTTCCTTCCAATAGGACTCCCATGGAGAGGGGGATAAAATTCATAGTCAGGACTTAAGTCTGAATCGTGGGTCTGCCAAGCTACTTGTGTGATCTTTGACAAATCAGTTATCCTTCCTGAGCCTCTAGTCCTGGCTTTATAATCCTGTGACACTATGACAGGAGACATAACAATTTTCAATTGCTCTTTTCTTTTCCTCATCAAAATCTGGGTCTGGGGAAAGAATCTGATATTGGTCATTTATATGTTAGTGAAAATTCAAGACAATCTGTGTGAACTCTTATCCAAAGAAATTGGCATTAAGTCTTTTTCCCCCTTAATATAAGATGAAGAGCTTTATTTCATGTCAAGAAGTACTTAAAATATTAGCCTCCCCTGGAATTAGGGAGTTTTATTTGTTTTCATAGGAAAAGAAGGCCTTTCCCAGTCTTGAAAATTACATTGGAATCTATCTGCTTTTTTTAGTCCGGGCCCACAAATTAGCTATATTTTGCATATTTGTGCTGATATATCAAATATGCCTGGAATCATACCAGTTATCTGCATTGGCTCAGGGCAAAAGTATAAGGTAATAATAGTTGACAACTATAATTTTTTTTCATATACAATTTCATTTAATCCTCATCACAGAACTCACTGAGGCAATCCAATTATTATCCCAAGTTAAAAATGATGAAACAGAAAATTTAATAAGAAATCTAAAAATATCTCAGAGTATCAAACACACTTTCACATCAATTGGCACACCTAGTCCTTCTAATGTGTCATTTGCTCAGGGTGACACAACTAGTATTTGTTTTAGGCTGCAAACCCATGTCTTCCTAATTATAACCCCAGGATGTTATTCATTACCACACATATTTCTTCTAAGCTATTTCACTATCCTTCCCTTTTAGACATCCTTATTTCCCTGAAGGACATAATTTGTGAATGTGTGCATGCTTATACACATACAGTAGATCATATGTTTGTCTATCTACATAGGTACAGATTCATAACATTGATTTTTGAATAATAAATATGGGATGAGGTAAAAACAAAGCTGCGAAGGATAATTAATTTGGGGGTGTAAGAGAACTGTGATCAATGAAGTTCTCCAAAGACTGAAATGATGGGGCAAATCCAATAAGGAGAAATATAATAGAAAGAACTGAAATTTCTTCCCTAAGTTAAAAAAAATAGCATGATTAAAAGAACGGAGACTTTAAAGTCATTGAAGTAGAGTGGAACTTTGGCAATGATATCAGAGAGCCTGCACTCAATCCTGCCACTGTTGCCCAATGTCATGAATTATGCATCTCACTAAATGACAGTGACTTAAGCAATTCATGAAATCTTCCTGATCTCAGTTTCTTCTACTGTAAGATGAGAGAATTGGACTACATGGATTCTGAGGTTATTTCCACTTGTAGGTCTATGATTGCAAAAAGAGGGAAAGCTAGGTTCAAATATTGACACTGACATTTATTAGCTACACGCCCTTGGGTAATCTATCCCACACTTTCCCACACTATACACACACAGTATTGATCCTTATATTACCTATTTGACAGGGTTATTGTGCAGAATGCACTTTCTAGTGCCTCCTTGGAGCTCTCCCCCAAATCCCTCTAAATCCCTTCAAATAATGCCATCAGGCAATACCTGGAACAGCAGAACCCACTAAAGGAAGGGATGTGATAATTTTCCAGCCAAAGATATCTTAAAAGGTTGGATGGAGGGGTCTTCTGTGCTGTGTTGGAAGTGGAACCAAACCCCAAGGTTGAGTTGAAACAGATCCAGCCCCAGGCAGGCTAAGCCAGAGAAAGAGACCTCTGGAGTCTCTGAATTGGCTCCAGTGCCAGCATCTTCTGGAACTAAGCTCACAGCCTAGTGACAGGGCTGAATGGCTGTCTGGGAGGAGATTACAGGGGTCTCAACTGGCTCTGAGGTGTAACTCATTTGTTTTACTCCTGCTGGGAACTAGGAAGCAGCCTAGAGGGCAGCAGCCCAACTGGGAAAGGGGCGCAGGCTCCCTGGAGCTATCAACCCAGCAAAACAAAAAGGTTGTTTTCTGGTTGAAGAGCAAGGAGGCCTGGGGTTATTTTCATACCAGAACACAGGCCAGGTGAGTGAAGAACATGCCTTTCCTTAAAGTGTACCACCTGGGACCACCTGACGTTTGGGACAGTAAAGCCTGTAAGCAGCGTCACACATTAAGGAGGAGTAAAATCAAGTAAAAGACAGGCAAGATGAGCAGACAGAGAAAGATTCAGACCATAGAAAGTTTCTTTCATGACAAGGAAGATCAAGGTGCACCCTCAGAAAAGGATAGTTATGTTAAGGGCTCCTATATCCAAAGCTTCCAATAAAAGTATGAACTGGTCTCAGGCCACAGAGGCAAGCAAAAATTACTTAGAAGATAAGTAAGAGGGGTAGAGGAAAAAATGGAAAGAAATCAGAGTGCTGCAGTAAAGTCATGAAAGAAGTCAACAGCTTTAAGAGCCAAATGGAAAAGGTATCTGAAGAAAAGAATTGCCTAAGAATTAGGATTGAACAAATGGAAGCTAGTGACTATATGAGAAACCAAGATACAATAAAGCAAATCCAAATGAATTAAAAAAAAAAACAGAGGGCAACATGAAATATCTCCTTGGGAAAACAGTTGACCTGGAAAATACATCCAGGAGAGATAATTTGAAAATCACTAGACTACCTGAAAACCATGACTAAAATAAAAGCTTAGACATCATCTTCCAAGAAATTGTCAGGGAAATTGTCCTGATATCCTAGACGAAAAAGGTAAAATAGAATATGAAAGAATCCACCAATCACCTCCTGAAAAAGATCCCAAAAGGAAAACCTCCTGGAATATTATAGTCAAATTCCATAGCTCTCAGGTCAAGGAGACAATATTGCAAGCTGCCAAAAAGAAAGAGTTCAAGTACTGTGGAGCTACAGTCAGGATAGTACAAGATCAAGCAGCTTCTATATTAAAGGATCATAGGGCTTGGAATATGATATCCCAGAGGGCAAAGCAATTGGGATTACAACCAAGAATCACCTACCCAACAAAACTGAGTATAATCTGTTACGGAGGACAATGGGACTTCAATGAAAAAGAGGACTTTCAGGCACTTTTGATGAAAAGACCTGAACTGAATAGAAAATTTGACTTTCAAATATAAGACCCTAGAGAAGCATAAAAAGGTAAACTGGAAAAAGAAATCATGAGGGATGTTAAAAGGTTAAACTGTTTACATTCCAATGTGGGAAGATGATACATTTAACTCATAAGAACTTTCTGAGTATTAGGGCAGAGGATAGGAAGAAATTTAGACAGAGGACACAGGTGGGAATTGATTATTAAGGGATGATATTTGTAAAGTATTTATTTTTTGTTTATCCTTTTTTTGTGAGATAGTTGGGCTTGGGTGGCATGCCTAGGGTTGAGCAGTGGGTGAGGGTCTTGTGTGTGACTCTGGATTGGGGTTTGGGTCCTCATGGGTCCAGAGTGGGTTCTTTGCCCACTGTGTCACCTAGCTGCCCCATGATGACATCTTTAGGGTAAAATTGAGGAGAGGATTGCACTGTGGGAGGGGATGTGAAATCCCACATGAAAGAAGCAGGAAAGGGCTTATGGAGTGGGGGGGGGAGGTGGGGGAGGAATAGGGCAGTGAATGAGCTTTATACTCAATAGAATTGGCTCAAAGACCTTAATTTCATCAGAGTTGGCTCAAGGAGGGAACAACAGACTCAACTGGGTGGAGTAATTTATCTAAGCAGGGCGGTGAAGGAGCCTTACTTACACTCATCAAAATTGGCTCAAAGACCTTAATTTCATCAGAGTTGGCTCAAGGAGGGAATAACATACTCACTCAGTTGGGTGGAGTAATCTATCTAACACTGCAGGAGGGTAGGAGGGGAAGGGGATAAGGATGGAGGGGTGAAAGAAAGGAGGACAGATTCAGAAGGGGGCAGTAAGAACCAAAACACTTTTGAGGAGAGATATGGTCAAAGGAGATAGAAAATAGAGTAAATATCATAGGGGAAGGAATAGGATGCTAACAATAGCAACTTGAAAAATATTTTGAAGCAGAGGCAAGAGTAATGTAAGAAGATGATGATAATGATTATTGATTGATTAATGATTGGATGAAGATGATAATTGATTTTGGATGATTGAAGATGAGGACTGATTGAAGATGATGAGGATTAATTGATGATGACGAGAATTGATTGATTATGAAGATCGATTGAGGGCAAAATATATGGTACTTTGCTGAGCTACTGTGAAAAAAAATTTTTGTCAGGTATAAGGTACTACATAAATGTTATCTATTACTGTTGTTGCAAGAATCAACCCCATGGATTTATTGTAAGTAAATCTCTCTTTAAAGTCCTATATTAATATAGTTTATTATTTTAAAAATGATGAATAGGATGCTGTCAGGAAAACCTGGAAACACCTGAATGAGCTGATATAATGTGAAATGTACTGTATACAAAATAACAGTAAAACTGCTAGATGATCTGCTGTGAATGACTTGGTTATTTTCCACAATGCAATGATCCAAGACAACTCTGAAGGTCTTATAAAAAATGCAGAATGTACATTCTAAATTGCAAAGTGATATGGAAATGTAACTTCTTGTTGTTTAAATAGTGACAGTAGAAGGATAGGATGGGGAAAAATATGATTAGATAGCAGTTTAAGGGAAAAAAGACCTGGGCATTTAGAAAATTTATATTAAGTTTATTGTGAAGTTACAGCAAAATGAACTAACAAACAAACAAAAAACCCAGCTAATTCCAATTTAGACCTCTTAACAGTACTGTGATGTTTAGCAAAAATGTGGTAATAGTTTACCTTATTCTCTCTTGCTAGACAACATCTAGGATAGTGTGGTCAGTTTGTAGCACAATTTGAGAGACTTCTGAAATGGTGAGGGGACATGGAATCATGTCACATGAAGAATGATTAAAATAGAGGGAAGCTAGGTGGCGCAGTGGATAAAGCACTGGCCCTGGATTCAGGAGTACCTGATTTCAAATCTGGCATCAGACACTTGACACTTACTAGCTGGGCAAGTCACTTAACCCTCATTGCCCCACAAAAAAAATTAAAAGAATGATTGAAATAATTGTGAATATTTATCCTGGAGAGAGAAATATTTACAGAGAAGATATTTGAATATTTCAAGGGCTGACATCTCAAGGAGGAATTAAACTTATTTCATGCAGTTCCAAAGGGAAAAATTAGGAACAGTGAGAGGCAAATTTCTGCTTAATATGAAAAAGCATGTTCTAACAATTAGAGCTCTCCAAAAAGGGAACGGATTGCCTAATTTGGTGGTATCTTCTCTGCTACTGGAAGACAGACTCAGGAGGGGTCAGACAGGGTAGACAAGACCCATATAGAATAACCATATAATGGTGCGGGTGTTGCATTAAGGACAATAATTTTTAGAAATGTGCACATTTTCAATTCAAGAAAATGTTCCTTTGCGGCATGCAGCTAGAAGTCATAGGTGTTACAGCACAGACTCAAATCCTCCAATGGATGGTATCACCTAAGGGACACAAATCTTAACTGTTGTTGGTGAGTCATTTCAGTCATGTCCAATTCTCCATGATCCCATTTGGGGTTTGCTTGGCAAAGATACTGGAGAGGTTTGCCTTTTCCTTCTATATCTCACTTTATAGATGAAGAACATAGGAAAACAGTGTTAAGTGACTTGCTCAGGGTCACACAGTAAGTGGCTGAGGACGGATTTAAACTCAGGTCCTCATGACTTGAGGGACAGAGCTCTATGCACTGTGCCACCTAGCTGCCCTAATACTTGCCTGATGTTGTTGATGATGATCTTTCCTTCTCCAAGAGGACCAGAGATATCATGAGGGTGATGTCTTGAACTGTTCATGAATCGGATATGAGTGGGGCAGAGCAGCACAGTCATCAGCCTCTCTCTCCTTCAGAGTCATTGAAGTCCTGTGGCAAAATAATGGTTAAGACAACTCATGATTGCCCAGGATGCAATGAATGACCTAGGCCTTTCAAAATTAAGGTCTTTCCCAGGTCTGAGGCTGCGCCTATTGAATGACTGAGAGCTGGGTAAGAGTTGAGACAAAAAGATGATTCAATTTACCATCACAAACATCAGTCTGGGAAGTGAAAACCCTCAGAGTCTCTGGCCAGAACAGAAAACAATTGCTATTTACCCTCTTTCTAAGCCTCTACAAGGATCAAGAGAGGCTTGAGTTGGGAATATTATTGGCCATTCAATGAAAGCCAGAGCGATTTGGGTTTTAAGGTACAGTCAAGCAACTCCATCTAAAACACAATGGGTTATTAATAGACTATCTTTTCAGAGCTATATTTCAAAAAATCAAAAATGAAAACTTCAAGACAAAAAGTAAATTGTTCTAGCTTAAAAAATGTAGCTCTTTGCACCAGCTGGCTTTTGCTCTGCTTCTTCCTCTCCTCTTCCTTCCTTTTCTCCTTCATCCTGCCCGCAATCATGGGCTGGCCCCCAGGGCCAAGGTTCTGCTGCCGGGCTCAGATATGGGGGCAGGGGAGGTGGTGGGGAGAGGAGAGAGCACACTCCTCACTCAGGTGCCCAGAGGGGCTCTCCTCCTTTACTGTAACTGCTCCTAAATTCCACAGGTGGTCTCTTTTCATGGAGTCTGGCTGTGTTTTCCCGGGATCTTGAAGTGCCTCTTGCCCAGAGTTTCCTTCATTTCCAGTCAGACAATAAGAGGCCATTCCCCTCTCTCTACAAATGTGCACTAGGAGACAACTTAATAACTGTATAATAAGACAGCAAGGTGAGGAGAGAACATCAGGTAAGCAGAAGATTGGGAGTGAAGAAAGCAAAATGAATGTTCCTGCAAGTAGTTGTGGTCACTCCAGTTCTGCAAAAAGTCAGTGACTTTAAAGCTCTCTGTACAAAACTGAAGGAGTGTCACAACAAAGAAGTACAAGATTTACGGATCAAAGTGACCAAGCAGAAAAAGGAAATAGGCAAAGATTGGAAGAGCTTTTTCTTTTTTAATATACCAAAAGTCAACAACTGAGAGAACAACAATAATCCATGACACCGTTAAAATTTTGGAAGATCAGTTAAGAGCTCTGTTATGTAATTGTTGTGCAGTGACTGAAGTACACATGAGAAAACAAAACAAAACAAAAAACAACAGGAGTTTGAAAATATCCTGCAACAAAGTCTTAAACTTATCACTGAATTTATGAATGATAAAAATGCCTTGCAAGAAGGAAACAAAAACGTTCAGAGCAACTACATCAGAAAATGTAGAAAAGACAGCATAAAGCATCATAGCCTGAGGAGGAAGTCATTATCCCTGATTCACCTATATTGACTTTCTCATTTCCTGCACTTAACCCACTATGAAGAAGGAAAACAAACATGTCTGATATATGGAGCAAACACATACTGATATGGAGCATCCTCTATGTACAAATGAATAAGCGAAAGGTCTAAAGTCAACTCAATTGCAGCAAAACCACTATGAAAGTGAAATTTTTGTAGTAGACACCTATGCTACAAGCATACCTATGACCAATATCCAGGATACCAACACTTTGTGATATCATCTTTTTTTTTTTTTTTGGTGAGACAATTGGTGTTAAGTGACTTGCCCAGGGTCACACAGCTAGTAAATATCAAGTGTCTGAGGCTAGATTTGAACTCAGGTCCTCCTGAATGCAGGGCCAGTGCTCTATCCACTGTGCCACCTACCTGCCCCGTGATATCATCTTTTAATTTAGCTGCAGTTGTTGCTGAAACACTTGGATTGGTGTTGAAGAAGAATCTGACTCAAAGTACTCTGAATCCTCTCAGTGAAGAACTGCACCATCAACAGGAAACAGAGCCAAAGACACAAATCTTTCAGGAATCCACAAAAATAATGAAGATGTTTTGAGATTTTCAAATTCCTCTCCAAGGACTCCACCAGAACTTGACAGGGCTGCTCAGGCATCTCCTCTTCTTTTGGGGGCTGCTTCTAATGTGAAAAATGTCTTTGGTTTGAATGCAAGCTTGTCCCCTTCTATTTTAAAGGCTGGAAAAAGTCCCATCTCAAAACAAATCCCCTCAGAAATACTTCTAATTCTAGACCACAGAAACCTAGATCAAAATCTGAAGATACCAGTCTGCTTATTTGCCTTAATCTTGGTTCTCAAGAAATCACTATTATTGATCATTCTTTTTCCATTAAACAAATGCCTGTGAGAAAGAATAAAAATGAATTCATAAGTACATAGTACCATCAGTTCTATCTCTGTTGATGGTTTGCATTTTTTTTTTTGGTGAGGCAACTGGGGTTAAGTGACTTTCCCAGGGTCATACAGCTAGTAAGTGTCAAGTGTCAAGTGTCTGAGGCCGGATTTGAACTTAAGTCCTCCTGACTCCAGGGCCAGTGCTCTATCGACTGCACCACCTAGCTGCCCCTACTGTTCATTGATATTTAAGTAATTATATAAATAATATAAATATGTAATATTAAGGAATATGATATGTTTTGGTAAACATGAGAATTTATAAATTCTAAATGAATGAAGGTCATTATAGGAGACTAGGTATATCCCAGTACTGAAAACATTGGTAGAACTGCTTGATCTTTCTGAATTGTCCTTCAGAAGTATTTTGCTTTTATTATATGTTAGATTCCTACTTAGGATGAGGCAGAGATTGAAGGAACTTGGAGGCTTCTTCCATCTCCAAGATACCGATTCTAAGAAACATTCTTTTGAAAACTCAGTGTTCAAAGAAACATGCATATACATAAACATGTGTGTATTTATATATATATTTATTTATATATATACACATGTATCTTTATATGCACATATACATGCATATACATATATACATTATATAATATAATATATAAGCATTCATACATATATGTATGTATATGTATATACACATACTTAGATAATATATATACACACATGTATATATCTCTATCTTTCTATCTATCTAATTTATTTATCATCATCATCATAATCATCTATCTATCTGGACATGTCTGATGAATCTAGGAATTTGTTTGGCTTAACTTTTGTTTTTCAGTCATTGGGGACAGGGCAGTGGGAAGGAGATAAAATAGATTTTGGTTCTTTTAAAATATAAATGTAATTAACAAAAAGATGAGTCATTGAGTACTTTCTGGGTGCTAATGAGAATGAATGAAAAGCATCCCTAGCCACTTTGTAGATGCATAGAGAGAGGCCATCAGTTACATAGAAAAAAAAATAGCAAATCAGGCTCTGATAATTTCTTATAATGAACAAATGGTCTTTTGGTTGTTTTTCTTTCCACTGGAATTGATGAACTTCTAGGTGCGAGAAAATGGCTATCATACTGAAATGTATTCTTAAGGGCCTATCTTGGTATATAAGCATGATTTTCTTTTACCATATAACTACTACTTTGCCTGTGATCAGTCCCCCAAAGGAAAGTGTGCAAAGCATGGAGAAGTGAAGGGGAAGCAGCTAAGACATTCTAAAAGTTCTAGAACATGTATGCTAATCATTGTATTTAGTGATGTCAGAATTAGATTATAAGTCTCTAGCTAAATTATTTAATATAGTAGGAGGTATAACAGACGTGGGTAATACTGAAACACTTATACAGTGCTTTGAGGATTATAGAGCTTATTTTTCGGGTAACAAATTGTTCTGGGCCCACTCTTTCACTGTCAGAAAGGCTATTTGCCATTCATAGAAACCTGTTAGGTTGGGAGAGATGTTATTTTCTCTACTATAATTAGCTCAATCAAAATCATCTATGCCCCCCTCATTATTTTTTTCATTTCTCATCATTTTAATTTTTTATTTCTTTTTTATCATAAAAGTGTTTTATTATTTTCTAATTACATGTAGAGATAGTTTTCAACATTTTTTTATAAGATTTCTAGTTTCAAATTTTTCTCCCTGTCTCCCCTCCCTACCCACTCCCCACTTCACAAGTCAGCAAGCAGATATAGGTTATATATGTACAATCGCATTAAAGATATTTCTTCATTAGTCATCCTATGAAAGAAGAATCAGAGCAAAAGGGAAAAAACACAAAAAGAAATACAAAAAAAGTAGAAATAGTATGGTTCAATCTGCATCTAGATTCCGCAGTTGTTTTTTTTCTGGAATTGGTGAGCATTATCCATCATGAGTGCTATGGAACTATCATGTACCATTGTATTGCTGAGAAGAGTAAAGTCTATCACAGGTGATCAACTCAAAATGTTGTTGATGCTGTGTACAATGTTCTGCTGGTTCTGCTCATCTCACTCAGCATCAGTTCATGTAAGTCATTCCAGGTTTCTCTGAAATCTGCCTGCTCATTGGTTTTTGTTTTTTGTTTTTTGTTTTTTGTCTTTAGTGAGGCAATTGGGGTTAAGTGACTTGCCCAGGGTCACACAGCTAGTAAGTGTTAAGTGTCTGAGGCCAGATTTGAACTCAGGTACTCCTGACTCCAGGGCCGTTGCTCTATCCACTGTACCACCTAGCTTCCCCCTGCTCATTGTTTCTTACAGAACAATAGTATTCCATCACATTCATATACCACAACTTGTTCAGCCATTGCCCAATTGCTGGGCATCCACTCAATTCCCAATTCTTTGACACCACAAAAAGAGCAAATATAAATATTTTGTGTACGTGTGGGTCCTTGTCCTTTTTGTATGATCTCTTTGGGGTAAAGACCTAATAGTGGTATTGCTGGGTCAAAGGGTATGCACAGTTTATCGCCTTTGGGCATAGTTCCAAATTGCTATCCACAATGGTTGGTTCACTTTACAGATCCACCAACAATGCATCAGTGTTCTACTTTTTCCACAGTTTCTCCAACATTTATTATTTTCCTTTTTTGTCATATTAATCAATTGGATAGGTATGAGGTGGTACCTCAGAGTTGTTTTAGTTTGCATTTCTCTAATTAATAGTGATTTAGAAAATGTTTTCGTATGCCAATAGATAGCATTGATTTCTTCATCAGAAAACTGGTTGTTCATATCCTTTGACCATTTCTCAATTGAGAATGACTACATTCTTATAAATTTGATTAAGTTCCCAATATATTTTAGAAAAGAGGCCTTTATAAGAAATACTGGTTATAAAAATTGTTTCCCAGCTTTCTGCCTTCCTTCTAATTTTGGCTGCATTGCTTATCTTTGTACAAAAACTTTTTTAATTTAATGTAATCAAAATTATCTGATTTGTATTTTGTAATATTCTCTATCTTTTGTTTGGTCATAAACTGTTTTCCTCTCCACAGATCTGAGACATAAACTATTCCTTCCTCTCCTAATTTACCTATGGTATCACCCTTTATGTATAAATCTTGAACCCATTTAGACCTTATTTTAATATAAGGTATAAGATGTTGGTCTATGCCTAGTTTCTGCCACACTATATTCCAGTTTCCCCAGCAGTTTTTGTCAAATACTGAGTTCCTATCCCAGAAGCTGGAGTTTTTGGCTTTATCAAACAGTACATTACTAAAGTAATTTACTACTGTATCTCCTGTGCCTAACCTATTCCACTGATCCACACTCTATTTTTTAGCCAGTACCAAATAATTTTTATGACTGCCACTTTATAGTAAAGCTTCAAACTTGGTACAGCTAACCTACCTTCCTGTGCATTTTTTTTTCATTAGTTCCCTTGATATTCTTGACCTTTTGGTCTTCATGATGAATTTTGTCATTTTTTCTAGCTTTACAAAATAATTTTAGATATTCTGATTGTTATGGCACTGAATAAGTAAATTAATTTAGGTAGAATTGTGATTTTATTACATTATCTCAGTCCATCCACAAGCAATTGATGTGTTTCCAATTTTTGTAATTATGTTCATATAGTTCCTGGGTTTGTCTTGGCAAGTAGACTCCTAAGTATTTTATATTGTCTAAAATTATTTTAAATGGAATTTCTCTTTCTATCTCTTGCTGCTGGACTTTGTTGGTCATGTATAGGAATGCTGATGATTTATGTGGATTTATTTCATATCCTGCCACATTGCTAAAGTTGTTAATTGTTTCAAATAGTTTTTTAGTTGATTCTGTAAGTATACCATCATATCATCTGCAAAGAGTGAAAGTTTTATTTCATCCTTGCATATTCTAATTCCTTTAATTCCTTTTTCTTCTCTGATTGCTAAAGATCACATTTCTTACACAATATTAAATAACAGAGGTGATAAGGAACATCACTGTTTCAGCCCTGATCATATTAGGAATGCCTCTAACTTATCCCAATTACATATAATGTTTGCTGATGGTTTTAGGTAGATAATTCTTATTATTTTAAGGAAAGCTCCACCTATTCCTAAGCTCTCTGCTATTCTTATTAGAAATGAGTGCTATGTTTTGTCAAAAGCTTTCTCTGCATCTATTGAGGTAATCATATTATTTTTATTAGTTTTGTTATTGGTTGATTATGTTGATAGTTTTCCTTATGTTGAACCAGCCATACATTCCTGGTATAAATCCCCACATGGTTATAGTGTATTATCTTGGTGATTATTTGCTGTAATCTCCTTGCTAATATCTTATTTAAGATTTTTGCATCAATATTCATTAGGGAAAGTGGTCTATATTTTTCCTCTGTTTTGGCCCTGCCTGGTTTGGGTATCAACACCATATTTGTGTCATAAAATTAATTTGGTACAATTCCTTCTTCACCTATTTTTCCAAATAATTTGTATAGCATTGGGATTCATTGTTCTTTAAATGTTTGGCAGAATTCACTTGTTAAGCCATCTGGCCCTGGAGACTTTCTTATGGAAATAGCCTTTTCAATTTCTTTTTCTAATATGGGTTTATTGATTGTTTCTTCGATTTGTTTTTTGACCCACTCATTCTTTAGGATGATATTATTTAGTTTAGAATTACTTTTCAGTCTACCTTTTCATGGCTCTTTGTTACATGTAATTTTTATTGCATCATGATCTGAGAAGGATGCACTTACTATTTCTGCCTTTCTACATTTGACTAAGAGGACTTTCAGGAATTTATGATGAAAACCTGAAGTGAATAGAAAATTTGACTTTCAAATATAAGACCCTAGGGAAACATAAAAAGGGAAACAGGAAAAGGTAATCATGAGAGACATTAAAAGGATAAACTTTTTACATTCTCACATGAGAAGATAATACTTAGAACTAATAAGAACTTTCTCAGTATTAGGGCAGGTGAAAGGAATATACTTAGAGGGCACAGGTGTAAATCTAATATGAAGGGATAATATATGTAAAGCATTTATCCTTGGGGGTTTTTTTTGGCAGTGCCATGGGGGCTAAGTGACTTGCCCAGGGTCACACAGCTAGTAAGTGTCAAGTGTCTGAGGACAGATTTGAACTCAGGTCATCCTGAATCAAAGCCTGGTGCTTTATCCACTGATCCACCTAGCTGCCCCTATCCTTGTTTTTTTGTACCATAGGCAGGGTGGGTTGCCTTATGTCTGGGGCTGGATTTTGGCTTGGGGCCTCCTGTGTCCAGGGCTGGTGCTTTGTTCACTGTGTCACCTAGCTGACCCATGATGACATCTTCAAATTAAAGTTAAGAGATAAGAGGAATGCACTGGAAGAAAGGTAAAGGGAGAGGTGGAAGGGTGTAAAGTAACTCACATAAAAGAAATAAGAAGAAGCTTATGGAGTGGAGGGGGAAATAGGGAAGAAGCAGGGGAGTGAGTGAGCCTTACTTTCATCAGAATTGGCTGAAAGAAGGAGTGACATAAGCACTCAAGTGGGTATAGTAATATGTTTTGCCCTAAGGGAAAGTGGAAGGGGAAAAGGGGGATAGAGGTAAAGGAAGGGAGGGCAGATTGGGGGAGGGGCAGTAAAAAGCCAACACTTTTGAGCAAGGATAGGGTAAAAGAAGACAGAAAAAAGTAAATATCAAGGAGGGAATAGGATGAAGGGTAATACAGTTAGCAATAGTAACTGTGAAAGAAATGATGAGCAGGATGCTATCAGAAGGACATATGAAAAATGCAAACCATCAACAGAGAAAGAACTGATGGTATTTGAATATAGATTGAAGTATAATTTTGTTTGTTAGTTTCTCTTTCCAAAGTTATTCTGTCTTTTTTCTTTCACAACTTGAGTAATCTGAGGATGTTTGCCATAATTGCACATGTATGACTTATATTGCATTACTTGATTCCATAGGGAGGGTTGAGGAGGGAGGGAGGAAGAAAATTTAGAACACAACATTTTAAACTAATCAATGTGAAGAAATGATGAGCAGGTGGATCTCAGAGAAACCTGGGAGGACTTACGTGAGTTGATGTTGAGTGAGATGAGCAGAAACAGGAAAACATTGTACACAGTATCAACAACATTTTATGTTGATCACCTGTGATAGACTTGATTCTTTTCAGCAATACAATGGTCTAAGATAGTTTCAAAGGACTCATGATGAAAAATGCTCTCTAAATCCAGAAAAAAGAATTGTGAAATCTAGATGCAGTTTGCACAATACTATTCCTACTTCCCTGTTTCCCTTTTATAAGGTTTTTCCCTTTTGCTCTTATTCTTTTTTCACAGCATCACTAATGCAGAAATATGTTTAATGTGATTATAAAATGTGATTATATATAAACCTATATCAGATTGCTTGTTGTCTTGCGGAGGGGGGACGAAAAGGAGGGAGGGAGAAAGATTTGAAACTAAAAATCTTATAGAAACAAATGTTGAAAATTATCCCTACATGTAACTAGAAAATAATAAAATACTATATTAAATTTAAAAAATATTAATGACTCTTGCGGGGAAATTTGTTTCTCCATTTGACAAAGATTTAGGAAAATATGCAAGGAATATTCCTAAAATATATTGGCCTATAGACACTGTCCCTACCAAATTTGTTTACAAAGATTGCATGTTAGGTGAATCTTTGCAACTGGCTGTAGTCCTGGAGGTTGCTTCTTGTTCCTCAAAGTATAGATAATATACTGGCTGCCTGGATTCCACCTCCCAGATTCCTATTGGTCATGCTCCTGACAGAGGTCAGACACTCAATCTCTTGAATGGAAATGAATAAATAAAAAGGGCCTAGGACTGACACCTACATCTTGGCATAATATGGTCTCAGAAAACAAGAAATCCATAAGGGCTGTAACCTTACCACATGACCTTTATGACAATAATAGTCACCAAACTCCCCCAAAACAAATGAAGCAAAGAGGCACTGAAGCTGACTCAGGCATTTTTGAAGATGCTGATAGTCATGGCTACACAGAAAATTTAAAAAATAAAAAGCTTCCACCAACCATGTGTTTAAACAACCAAAACCAGTTATGGAATGTCTATACATGTTTAAAAGTATCTCCAGGGTCTTTACTTTTCCTATCATCATAATTATCCTGAAATTCACCTTCCTAGCCTCTCCACATGAGGAGATTTCTTCAGCTAAACAAGTTTATGAAATGTGTACATGTACCACCAGACCATCATTACACTCACAACATCTTCTGAGGTTGGTAATGTAAGTATTAACTCTTTTCAAAATACATGACACATAGATATAGAGTAAGTTATCAAGGCCACATAGGCCTTTTTCTATTTCTAAATTTGCAATCCTAACATATCCAGAAATGAAGATTCCAGAGTTCTACTGTGTTTTTTTCCCAAGTAACCAAGCTGAGGAAGTCCTGAAAGAAACTTTTTATACATCCAAGGTTTTATCTCTAGACCCAAATTCTCTTTGTTGCCATGTCCTTTTTTTTTACTCTAACCACCAGTCCTACCATTTCTCAGGGAGGTCAAGTACTAAGACTCCTTCATATTCTCTTCCTTCCTGGGAGAGCAGGGAACACACTCCTTTCAAAAAAACATATTCCAGATGGAGTTCTGAAATTGTAATCAGAAAGACTTTCATGTAAATATCTACCTCAAGTCACATAACCTCTCTTGGCCTCAGTTTCCTTATCTATAAATTGAATACACTAATAAGATCTACCTTGCAGGGTTGTTGTGAGGACCCAATGACATAACAAATATATAATACTTTAAAATCTTTAAGGTAATACACAAATGTTAGCTATTAGTTATAATTATCTTGTGTTTTGTGTATTAATAGATTAATACTTAATTTATTCATATCGTATGCTTGTAAGAAAACTATATTGGAATCCAAGAGTCTTGATTTCAGTCCCTGATCTGTGACTTTGGACAGGTTCCATGACCTCAGAGTCTGTTTTCTCATTTGCAAAATTAAGGAGTTGGACTTGCTGATCTTTCAGTGCATCCATACCTTGTTTTTCCCCCAGGATCCATTCTAAAGATGACCACAGAACAGGAGTATGTGGAAAGTGCTAAATAATTGGCTCTCCAGGGGGTAAAATAACTATACAAATGACCCACCTTTAAGTTTAATCCACATTATTAACATTTTTCCATCACTTTTGTTAAATCTAGAAAATCAACAAAACAACAAAAATCTGATTTATAGTATTTGTAAATTTCTGAGATATAAATGCCCACACTGAAAGCTGAACAATCAGCCTTCTCAAACTGATTTAATCTGCCTCCAGGCACACACCCCTGTCATAAATGGGGAAATCTGAGAATTGCACATTCACTATTTACATTGACTCCACTTCTCCAGAATAACATAGAAAAAGTCAGATAGGACTCATTTAATAAAGGTTTACTATGTTCCAGGCACTATAATAAGCAAATGCTTATTTGGGGGAATAGAAAGAAAGGCAAAAGCAGTCACTGCCCTCATGGAGTTGGCATTCTAATGGGAGAGAAAACTTAGAAGTGACTGGGTACACAGATGATACATCCAGGGTCAATCAAAGTCAATTTGAGAAGGGAAAATGTTAGTGAGCAAAGAGGAGTATACCTCTGCAGGAGTCACTTGCAATTGATGTCTTCTAGGTTCCCTCCTACCACCAATATTCTATTATTCTAAGCTGGAAGGAAAGGGGCTAGAAAAGGAAACTACTGATTTATGGCATCCCCAAAATTCCCAGGTAGAACCCAGTAGAATTTCCTATGCCAGTCATTCGACCTGACCTGAACTATAATGTTCTTGTTTCTCCTTCCTTGTTATATGGGAGAAATGGGAAAGTGGGGGATGAGAGTAAAAGTGAGGAAAAGAAGAAAGCTGGTTATTTCAGTCCCACAGTTCAACCTCTCCAAAAATAAAAGGTGGGGGAGGGTTGGGGGGCAGGGTGAGTCCTGAGTTGGCTCTATCAGGAAGAATTATTCTTCCTTTCTGTCTCTAAGAGGGCAAGAAGCTAGGAGATGTGGGGAGAGAGATCCATAAATGGGGGTAGATCAATAAATCATAAATTTCTACTTGAAAGGGACCTTGGAGATTGTGTCATCCAAACTCCTCATTTTATGATATAATAACTAAGATTCAAAGAGATTAGATAATTTGCACAAAGTCACATATGTACCAAGTGGTTAAGCCAAGATATATATCCCATCTTCTGAGTTCCAATGCATTATTCTTTCTACTGTACTACTCTGACAGGAATGTCTTCAATGAAAATATCTGTGCCCATTGTGTATGCGATCAGAACGATGAATCAGAAATCCTAGAATTAGAAGGATTGCCTCTGTAATTTGTTATTTAGTTTTCCAGGGGAAAAACTTAAAGTGAACAACATTAGGAAGTAGGTATTTACAGAGGAATCAGGCCTTCCAAGGGGTATAGCCAAGGGTTTGGGAATGAGTGAAGAAAAAAGCTTAGAGTAACGCAGGAGAGTGATAGTTCTAAAGAAAGCAGGAGACAGAGTGCTTATCTAATAACATCAGATTTAAAATGTTTGAAATTGGAGCCTATCCACAGGGACACTGAGTCTGTTATATGGGGGAGGGGGAGGACACCCCAACCAAAAAAAGAAGCATTCTCAGAAGAGCAGTTGGCTAATCTATGACCTCAGTAGCTCATTTGACATTTACAGTATAGTATTTATTGCAAGATTTTATCTGCAAAAAAGGTTCTGATACCCCTGTGGTGTTGGGTAAATGATCCTGACAGGAAAAAAGGCTGAAGTCTTTCAGAGAAACATAACTCAGCTATCAGCCTCCACTCTGTTTCCTCTTCATCTCTTGTGATAGCAGACTACCCCATGCTAGCACTTGATGATTTCTGGAAACAGCCTGTTACTAAAACAAGTCAGTGAGTTCACAGCCATGTTTGACATCTTTCTTTATCCTTTCCATGGATCCCACCCAATTAATCCCAGATTCCCTGAAGAGAAATTAACTTTTTATATCAGCATTGCCCATGCAAGTTAAATTCTTATCCATCTCCTTAGCCACTGCCCCTTCAGCCTGTGCTCACTAACCCTATTCACATTTACCCTTTTTTAGGACAATGTCAGAAACTTCTCTCTGCTCAGCTAATTCTGTTCTGCCCATATATCATGAAGCACCCCAAAGCTGTCTCCCAGAGCAGGCTCAATTGATGTGCTGTGTTGGGAAATGTGTATTAAACCAAGAATTTGGAGATCTTAATTCAAGTCTGATCTTTCACCTCTGTGGAACTTTTTTCTTAAGTATAAAATGAGGAGATTGGACTTGCAGGGACCAAAATTCTTTGTTTACATATTTATTTACTTACATAATTATCTGTCCTGTCTTTGTTTATTCATTCATTCATTTGTTTGCTTGCTTGTTTGTTTATTTTTAACAGAAGTAGGATATAATGGATATCTCTGGTGGTCTTAATTCAAGACCAAACTTGAGTTGTCCATGTACCCACAGAAGTTCCCAAATGATTTCAGTGTCTGTATCATATTCTGATTTTTTTTCAGCAGTACATATACCAGTGTTAAGCACATTATACAGGACTATACAAATTTAGAACAGTGTCTGACACATAGTAGATGGTATATAAATAGTTATTCCCTTCCCCCTTCATTTCTCCATTAGAACTTGAGAAGTTTGAAGGATATAGCACAGAAGGAAAGAAACAAGGATAGTTTGACATGGAGCTGAGGGAAAGGGTAGGGACTGGTAAGACATCCATTCAAATCTTATGCATTCCTTGAGACCAATTCAAATATAATCCTTTGTCTATGACTTTTCCCAAGTACTCCAACCCAAATCATACCCTGCTCTTTGAACTCTCATATCATTTACTATTCATAAACGTCATTATTATTAGGTAATAAATGTAAACTGTTCACTTCGATATTTCATAATGCCCTGCCTTGCTTTCTTCTCTTCTTGTTACATGGATAAAGGTCTTGTCTTGTTTAGGGTCTGTATCATATGCTGAATAATTTTCTACCATATTATATAGCCCAGTGTAACACCCATTACAAAGAATTTTGCAAGATTTAAAGTACAATACAAATAAGTTAGGATTATAATTATTATTTAAGGACCTCTGATTTCTTTGGTTCGGGGGAAATACCAGTGAGGAAACTCCACCCACTAAAATGGATTTAAAACTCTTCTGCAATTTAGAGTTTTAGTGGGTACTTGGATTACTGAGGTTAAATGAATTGTTCAGGGTCACACAGCCATTATTCTGAGACGTGGGATTTAAATACAGTTCTTAAATTCAAGGGCAGCACTCTTTTATGCCCAAATTATTATGGATGTTTTTCACATGACAGACTATATTTAGAAAAAAAAAACATATATACATATATATATATATTCAGGTATGTATATACTTATGCATATGCCTTATCATGCTGAATTTATAATAAAGTAATCATCATATAGATAGAGATCTGGCCTAAGAATCACAAAGACCTGGGTTCAAATTCTGCATCTGATATATGTTGGCTCTGTGACCAAGTGGCAAGTCACTTAACCTTTCAAGGCTCTAGGCAAATTTCTTTTTAAATTTTTTTTATCATAAAAGTATTTAATATTTTCTAGTTACATATAGACACATTTTTCAACATTTGTTTTTATAATATTTCTAGTTCCAAATTTTTGCCCTCCCTCCCTTCCCTCCCTCTTCCACAAGACAGCAAGCAATCTGATATAGGTTATCTATGTACAATCACATTAAACATTTTTCTGCATTAGTGAAGAATCAGAACAAAAGGGAAAAACTTCAGAAAAGAAATAAGAAAAACAAAAAAAGTAGAAGCAATATGTTCCAATCTGCATCCAGATTCCACAGTTCTTTTTTTCTGGACGTGGAGAGTAGTTTCCATTATGAGTCCTTTGGGATTATCTTGGATCATTGCATTTTTCAGAAGAGTTAAGTCTATCATATTTAATCATCACAAAATATTGTTGATACTGTGTACAATGTTCTCCTGGTTCTGCTCATTTCACACAATATAAGTTCATGTAAGTCTTTCCAGGTTTTTCTGAAATTGACCTGCTTATCATTCCTTATAGCACAATAGTACTCCATTACATTCATATACAAAAACTTGTTTAGCCATTCCCCAATTCTTGACCATCCCCTCAATATCCAATGCTTTCCCACCACAGAAAGAGCTGCTATAAATATTTTTGTACATGTGGGTCCTTTTTCCTTTTTTATGATATTTTTTTGATATAGACCTAATAGTGGTATTGCTGGGTCAAAGGGTATGCACAGCTTTATAGCCCTTTGGGCATAGTTCCAAATTGCTCTCCACAATGGTTGGATCACTTTACAGTTCCACCAACAATGCATTAGTGTTCCAATTTTCCCACAGCTTCTCCAGCCTTTATTATTTTCCTGTGTTGTCATATTGGTCAATATAATAGGTGTGAAGTGGTACCTCAGAGTTGTTTTAATTTGCATTTCTCTAATTAATAGTGATTTAGAGAATTTTTTCACATGGTAATAGATAGCTTTGATTTCTTCATCTGAAAACTGCCTGTTCATATCCTTTGACCACTTCTTAATTGGGGATTGATCTAGGCAATTATCTAAGATTATAAATTGCAGAAAAGGTGTAAACTTCATTGGTAGAAGAAATAAATCTATATCAATTAGAGTTCCCTAATGCAGTGAAATCACAAATTCACTTCTCTCTCCTCCTCCATTTCCTTTAAGCTTTATTTGTTTGTTTGTTTGTTTTGGTTTGTTTTGTTTATTTTGAGGGTCAATGAGAGTTAAGTGACTTGCCCAGGGTCACACAGCTGGTAAGAGTCAAGTGTCTGAGGTTGGATTTGAACTCAGGTTTTCCTGAATCCAGGGCCAGTGCTTTATCCACTGCAACACCTAGCTGTCTCCTCCTTTAAGCTTTAATAGATTAAAAACACACTAGAACTATTGGAACATCCTGTATAGCAGCTGCCCAGCAAATTCTCCATATACCAAGTTGAATTAGTAAAACACCTAGACACCCTGAAGAAAGCTATTCTTTGATACAGATCATAAGTCCAATGCTGTAAATATAGTATATTACTAAATTTTGCATTTCCTTCCTACATTCCATTTCCTTCAATATCATCTATAACTCCACCATTCTAGACCTGTTTTCTTATCTGCTATATGAAATATGGGATTGGGTAACAACCTCGAAAGTCCATTCTAGCTCCAAATCTCATAGGCTTATGATTCAATAGACATCAATACTTGTATTGCATTAATTATTTTTTTATTACATTGTGAGTTCCAAAATCTCCCTTTCTCCAACCCCTTCTGCCACCAAATGAGAAGGCAAGTGTGGGGGTCAAATTTAATATATGTAGAGTTAATTGGGTGACTCACTAAAATATTGGGGTCCTGGAAATAATGAGGGACCTCTAGGTTCAAAGCTCCCTTTCCTCCAAACTACCTTTTTAGATATTTCTCCCAGGCCAATGAGAAAGGAGCCTTACAGCTTCTTTTCCACAAAAGGATCAGATTTTATTACTTCAGGAATAAACATCAGGAATAAAATTAATTAAACAACAAAGGCAAAATTAATAAAAATCAAAGATAAGGAAGTAGGGAAAAAGAAATAACAGATAAATTCTCCTAGTTCTAACCTAAGTCTATACAATCCCCAGCTCATTTCCAACTAAGCTAATTCAAAGGAATGCAGGGCTATTGTGTTCACTCACCACACCTGGGAAGTCAGCTAGTTGTTTGTGCCACTGGAAGGCAGAGGAGAGAGAAAAGAAGCCCACGTTCTGGAAGCGACTCAGACTTGCCTCAGTGAGTGTTCAATTTTCCTCCCCCAAAAGTGGAGGTCCTTCAAAAACTGCCTATGGAGAGGTTTCTCCTTCTGACCTCAGTAGCATATGTAACTTCAAGGTAGGCCAGGTGTGGCCCCTACCAAATGAGTCAACTAACTTCCAATAATTTTTACCACACAAGCAATATAATACCTGTTATATATATATGGAGTCATCTGCATTAACTCTTATGGGAATTATTTAGTTCTCATCAAGGGATGTAAGCTTTTTGGTGTCATGAGCCCCTTTGGGAACCTAATGAAGTAGATGGACCCTTTTATAGAATATTTTTTATAATTGAGGAAAATGGTAAATTTAGTTAGATTTTAATAAAAATGAAGATGGGGTTTTGTTTGGAGGGGGTTTGTTTTTAACCATCGTTATTAACAGAACCTCTGAAATTTCTCCATGGACTGCTCTACACTAATAATTTTCTCCTTTCCTTCATTCCTCACAGAATATTTAAGGCTCAATTCTGGTACACTGTAAGTACTTAACAAAGAGGTACTTATTGACTGACATTTTATTAATCTATTTTATATATACCATTAAAGAAGGCTAAATCATCATTACATTCATATGTTATTTACATAGAATAAATTGGAACAATTAAGCAAGTTAGTGGTCATGAAGGGCTTTGTGGTTGTATTCTTTCATACTCCAAGATCAATTCCTTTCAGAATATAGTATCACAAAACTCTTTTCAATATATCTATATCTATATATACATACAATCAATATTTACCACTTCTTAATCTCTGCTTAGGTCTTTTCAGTTTTCTATAATTAAAAAGGCTTAAGAAAAGGCTTAGAAGAACTAGAATACTTATGTATTTATGTATGTATGTGTGTATGTATGTTTGTATGTGTATATGTGTTCGAGTGTATTGTGTATATGTACATGTATGTATATATTTTAAATGGGCCCTTTTATTTGGTGAGTTTAAGGGAAGAGCATGAATCCCTGAGATATCAAAGGGAGTATGGAGGATTAGAGGGATTAACAAAGGAAGCATACTACAGAAGTATCTAGACCACCTTCTACCCCAAAGTTAATGCAGCAGCTAGCACCTACAAAGCATAAGGCATCCTGCAGACCACAACATACCTGAGACAGGACTGATAACTCCAAAATGGAACTCATAAGGTCAGGGAAGGCATTAAAAGGATACTGGGAAGAATCCTTGTCTCTATAATCCACAAAATTTGCAGGAAAAGGGAGTTCATTTTTGGATTACAAAAGGTTCCTCCCAAAACTTGAAAATCATTACCCCACATTCTCACTATGGCTCTTAAATCATCCTTTATTTCAAATCAGGAATGCTGAGGCAGTTCAGTTAACTCTATGGTCAGAGAAATTCAAATATTTCACAATGAAAGGTTCATTCCTGGTTTGGCAAATCTGATGACTCACTTAAGAAACTAGACCTTTTGGGGTAGCTAGTTCACACAGTAGATGAAGAACCATTCCTGGAGGCAGGAGGACCTGAATTAGTATCTAGCCTCAGACCCTTACTAGCTATGTGACCCTGGGCAAGTCACTTAACCCTGATTGCCTCTGAAATGAATAAAGGAAGGAAGGGAGGGAGGGAGGGAATTCACCTTTCTATTTTAGATGCTTCCAAATATTAATCATTCTAGCCAGGAGGAAGTGGGCACTAAACTGTAGGAGGCATGACTAGGTCATAGAAATCTTGTTGGATGGAGAAAAACTAGGCTAGAATATCTAGATAATTTTTTGGTTGGTTGGTTTGTTTTGTTTTGCCCCAGAATGTAAAGGTCTGAAAATAGTCTCAATTTCTTAGTAGGAATAAAGAACAACATTCAATTTTGTCACCTTTGCAGCCACTTTTAAATTTGAAAGAAGAGAAGCACATTATGTTTATTAACATCTTCCATTCTCAGAAAGGTAAGATTTAACAGATGACCTCAGAATCAGAAATACCTGGGATCAAGTCCCATCTCTGATGCATATTTGCTGTGTGATTCTGGGCAACTCATTTAATCTCATATTGCTCCAGGCAATTCACTAAGGATATAAAAGTCAGTAAAGGTAAAGAGGAAAGTTTGTTTTGGAATACCCTTAAGCTGATGAAATCACACATGCATTCAAAAACAAAACAAAATTAATTTTCACAACAACCCTGAGATTTTGATAGTACATGTACTATTATTCTTATGTAACAGATGCTGAAACTGAGCTTCAGAAATGAAAAGTGATTTGTCTAAGGTCACATATCTGGGATTTGAACCCAGATCTGTAATCTTACTTCTGTCCCTATTATTCAGCTGTCAGTGCTACAGCTAGATCTCTTCATTGCTATATTAATGATCTTTTCTTCTTGATATCCCTACAGCACTGATACTTCTACTTTCTCTAATTTTAGTCATCTCCCATATAGATGATTGTCAGGTCTATAAATACACTCCTGGTCTCCAGTTCCAGTCATGATTCACCCCCAATCTGGTGGACAACTCCAACTTGATGCCCTGTAACCATCTCAAATGCAACATGTCCCAAATTCAACTTATTATAATTTCCTCCAAACCTTAATTTCTTCCTAATTGCCCTACCATTATCCAAGTTCACAACTTAGGGTTATCTTCAATTTTCCCTTCTTCCTCAACCTTCATATTCAATTAGTTGCCAGGTCTTATAGATTCTATTACCACGCTGCATTCTGTATTCATCTTCTCTCCTTTCACCTAGTGACCATCCTTATCTTTTCTCACCTACACCATTACAACCTTCTAATTGATTTCCAAGCCTTCCATCTCTCCTTTCTCCAATGTACAGTCATGACAATATCACTCCTCTGCTCATGAACTTTACTGAGTCCATGTTGCTTTCAATGATAAAGATGACCTCTTTGTCTTTTAAAGCCCTTTCCAATCTGGCTTTTCAGTCTTATTACACATTACTCTCCTTCACACCTTGTATGTTCCAGCAAAACTGTCTTTATTGCTGCTCATCACACCGAGCCATTCCAAATGTTTCCCTACCCGTGGAATTAATTCCCTTTTTACCTCCACCTCCCAGGATCCTTAGCTTTCTTCAAAGCCCAGCCCAAGTCCTATCTCCTAAAGGAAATCTTTCCTTTTCCCTCTGAGTACTAAGTGCCCTCCACTCAGAAATGATTTTTCATGTACATTTTGTATTTTTTTTTCTGTGTATGTGATGTTTTCCCTGAAGTAATATGTTCTTTGAGGGCAGGGATTATTTGATTTTTGTGTGTGTCTCCAAGGCCTAACAAAGTGTCCTATACATAATAAGTAATTAATAAATAATGTCAACTGAATGGATGGATAATATATTTGAAATACCTTGTGAACATTAAAACACTTATAAATATTGTAGCTTTTCTAACACTATCTCTTACTATTCCTGAATAAAAACTCTGCTATAATCAGGCTAATCATTCAGTTTTCTCTGGATTTGCCATCTTTCCCTATTTTTGTTCCTTTAATTGTGTTGTGCTCTTCCCTATCAGAAATGACTATTTTCTCAGCCTGTCCAAATACTCTTTATCTTTAAGGGTAAACTTTCACTTCCATAAAGTCTCCCGTCGGTAGCGCAGTGGATAAAGCACCGGCCCTGGATTCAGGAGTACCTGAGTTCAAATCCAGCCTTAGGCACTTGATACTTACTAGCTGTGTGACCCTGGGCAAGTCACTTAACCCCCATTGCCCTGCAAAACAAAACAAAAAACAAATAAAGTTTCCCATAACTTCTTCAGCTTATCATGGTCAGTTCCTTTCATGAAGATCTATAGCATGAATTCTGAACATTTTTTTTTCTGTCATTAACCACCTTGGCAGTCTTATGAAGACTATGAATCCCTTGTCAAAACAATGCTTTTAAATGGATACAATAAAATACAAAGGATTACCACAGAAACCAATTATATTGAAATCCAGTTATCAAAATATTAATAAAGAAATATTCTCAGACTTTCCTGAAATCTGACCTCAGGGTAAGAAGACTTGACCTATAGAATACACACACACACACACACACACACACACACACACACACACACACACACACACCATTTACTGTTTATTTGTTCTGCGCATTTTAATCTTATCTCCCCAAATGATTGATAAGCTTGAGTCAAAGATTATTTCATATACATATATATACATATATGCATATACACATATGTATACATATGTATATACATATTCATATGCATTTACATATGCACTTATCTTATATACACACATATATTTTCCAGAGCATTCAGAGATTAGCACAAAGATGGGCATACAATAGAGGTTCAACAAATATGTACTATTTCATTTAACAATACTTATAAAACACTTAATTGGTATAAAGCATCCTTCATAATGTGTGTCAAAGGGAGGCCTGAGCACCTAGGGCCCATTTCAAAATCTCTTGAACTACATTCAAATTTCCTTTCCAGAAACAACTAGAGAATCCATAAAAAAATTCACCTGAAGTACAACCCAGAGGCATAGCAAGCAGTTCCTTTGTTCAGTGACTTGAGTGTCATGGCAATCCCATAAAATTACTTCTTAGAAAACATGGCTGCTCCTCTTGGACTTCTCTGGATCAGCACTTTGCCAGCTGAATGAAATCACTGGAATGAGCAGCATGATGCTCTTTTCAAGGGCAAGGATGAAAGCCAGACCTATTTTTTTTTCTTTTCAAGGGAGGAATCAGTTTGAATTCTGATCCAAAGAAGTTATTTCTCCTAACCTCATTGGAGCAATGACTCCCCAGAAGCAGAATGATGAGAGATAATAGCAACATTTCTGTCTGAGTCCAAAAAACACCAGACACAATATGATCCCCAAGCAGTGCTCAGCTGGAGGTAGGCAATGATGTGTCTGTCACCTGAGAAAAAAGGCAGAGACAGGATTGTGTTGCTAGAGAGCTTGTGGGAAGAGAACCACCAAGTGTGACTTATAAGAGAGTATGTACACATAGGGATTGATTAAATAATAAATACCACCATAGTATTTATGATTTAATCATAAACTCCCTGTATCCTTTTCCATAGGGTCTCACTCTAAGTTAGCTATGCCATTATAAAGCATTTTATAGCTATATTACTGATTAAGCCTTAGTATCCATAACAGTTTAGTGTATTATCCTATGTTATTTGCATTTTGATAGATCATTATGGTTTGTTTGATTAATTATTGATTGATTTTAGAAGAATGCCAGATCAGTGAAATGCCATATAATAGGATTTAATTAAGACAACTAGATGGCATAACAGATGTGATGCTGGTCCTGAAGTCAGGAAGACCCAAGTTCAAATCCAGCCTTAGGCATTTACTAGCGATGTGATTCCTGAGGAAGTTATTTAACCTCTCTCCACCTTTGTTACCTTAAAAGATCATTCTAAATGAGTCTGAAACTTCACTAATTGGTAAAACTGCAATAATATTAGTACCCACTTCACAGAGCATAAATGTGAAATGCTTTGAAAATCTTCAAGGGGCTATATAAATTCTAACTAATATTTTTTGTTATTAAATCATTTTGAAAACCTTAAAGCTCTTTATAAATTTTACCTGCTATTGTTATTATCTAACAGCCTGTTAAATAGGCAAAATAAAATATACAGCCTGGATAACATTAGAGGTAGGTGGACTTCGAATTAGTTGAAGATTCAAATGCTAAGAAGATTGATTTATAAATCCATATGAAACTGGAGGGAGGCCACCAGTAGCACGTAAGAGGGCTCTAGAGATTCAGGGCCTTTGCTCTATTCAGCAATTTTGTCAATGACATGGATGAAGAGATAGGTGACTGGCTTATTGAATTTACAAATGATGCAGGCTGGAACAATGGAATGAACCTAATAAGATGAAATGTAATAGTCATATGTTTTTGAGTCTGCATTTTGACTCAAAAATTTAATTTTATCAGCTCAGAATGGGAGAGATATGGCTAGGGAATAGTTCATGTGAAGAAAGAAAAAAAAAAGACCAGAGGGGGTTGTATGCCTGTAAGTTTAATATGAATCAATAATGCAAGATACTTCTGAAATTTTGAATCATCTATTTATAATATTATTCTGGGTATGCCCCCCCCCAATGACAGAGATCATAGCCATCGGGATAGAGTAGAAAGACTTGAATTCAAATCATGATTGGTTCTTATTACACAGATAACCTTGGGCAAGTCAGTTAACTACTCATGGGTCTGAGTTGCCTCAGTTGTAAAATGAGATTAGATTTTATTGCCTAAGAAACAACTCCTTTCCAGGAAGAAGAAGATTGGGATGAGAGTCTGAACAACTGGGCTGAAGTCTCAAATTCCATAATTGCTAACTGTGGGGTGTGAATTTGAGCTGGTCACTTAAATCTTTTGAGATTTAGTTTCCTTGGGGTAGCTAGGTGGTGCAGTGGGTAGAGCACCAGACCCTCAAGAGGACCCAAATTCAAATCTGGCCTCAGACACTTGACACTTACTAGCTGTGTGACCCTGGACAAGTCACTTAACTCCAATTGCCTCACAAAAAAAAAAAAGATTCAGTTCGCACATCTGAAAGATGTCAATAATCATGGGATAATATATTCAAGCTGACAGAGTCCTCAGAAGCCATCTGATCTGATTCTTTTATTCTTCCAGACAAGGAAACTGAGGCCATGGGGGGGGCTAAGTAGCTTCCTCAAAGTTATACAGATGATAACATCAACAATAAACATCTTAAAAGTGCTTGACTGTTTATAAGGTACTTAACAAATATTATTTCATTTGTTCCCCAGTAACTCTGGGTTATAGATGCTATTTTCTGTGTGTGATATACCAAGGAGACAGGATTTGAAACTCCAAATGTTGTGGTTTTTCTCCACTCTTCTTCATCTTATATTATCATAACCATTTCATCATTATTTTGGTCTTGATCTGCAATTTCATTGCTTTAGGGAACTCCTGATCTAGAAGCTTACTCTACTTTTTAACTTATATTCTTACAGAATTGCTTGTAACAATGAGAAACTACATAAAACTTGTCCCTGGTCATAGAGTTTTCACTAAATGTATCTAAGGTAGGATTGGAACCCAGGTCTTCCTGAAACTTTCATTATGGAATTCCAATAACTTTTTAATGTCATTCATTTTATATGTACTGCTTTGTGACTATTATTGTCTGGAACTGCTATTCAGTTGAATGAATGAAACCTTAAAATGATCTAGATATAATGCCCTAAATATTTAGATTCAGCATTTAATTTGAAACTGATAAAGCATCTTGAATGTATACCATTCATCTCCCATGATCCATAGAAAGAACATAGCCATTTCAGATTTACATCCTTGATTGTCTCACAGAATGGTGGCCACCTGATCTTTGCAGATAATCAAGAGTTTTCTACACCAAGCATAAACTCAAGAGACCAAACTTATTTGATTTATTTTAGGTCTGACACCTGATTTCTTTTTCTAAATCACTAACCAATTTTCTTTAGGCCCTGGGCACCTTAGTACGTGTCAATTTGCAAGAGCAACTCATTCCTGAGTCCCTCTGATGATGCTCTGGAAAAACCTAGCAAATGGCACTTAGAAATTTGCCAAGCAGTAATTCTTTGTTGGGCATGCTCTGAATTTCAATACATGTGTTTCTTATTCAGTTTCTATAACATCATCAAAAGTACTTAAGAACAATACACTTGACTTTAAAATAAGCTGTGACATCTGACTGTAGTAAGGAATTAATTTCTATTCATCATGCCTTCATTATTTTTGGAGTATTTGCAAATGATCTTCTGGTAAAAGTGCCAGCATTTCATGATCCCGAATTAATGGGTATTAAATCGAGATTTTTCCATGACGATTACTGTACATTATTTAAATACCACTTTAACTTTAAAAGATCATTCTAAATGAGTCTGAAACTTCACTAATGCCAAATTACTTCAAACCTGTATAAGCAAGACATATGATTTGATTACAGCTTTATGAATATGTTAACATTTAAGGAATAGTCAGCCATTTTCCTGGCCTTTAGAAAAATAGAATGCTTCATGTGGACACTAATTAATCAATAACATCCTAATTGGGTTCTATTAAGTCTTAGGAGTGACATTTCACCCTGAAAATTCAAGTGTAGCTCTGATCCATTCCCAAACTGCATTGAAAGCCAATTAGGGTGGTGTCTAATTATGATTATCATTGCTATTACTGCTCTCATCTACATTATTATAGCAATTAAGAACAACATGGTTAGAAATTTATGACTGGCAAAGTATACTACAGAAGCACCTTATTTATCTAACATTATTGATGGTATAGTATTACACATAAATGAACTTTCCTAATGATTGAAATTGACCTTCTTGAAAATCAATGTGTCACAGAATCATAAGACTTAGAAGGGACCTTGAAAATTTTCAAACTGAACTTCCTACCAAGAACAGGAATCCCTTCTCTAATGTCTCTGACAAATGATCATCCAGCCTGCTGTGCTTGAATTGTTCCAGTAATGGAAATCTTATGACTTTATAAGGAAGTCCATTTCATTGTTGGGTAGCTGTAATTATTAGAAAATTCTTTTGAGGCAAAATCTGCCTCCTTATTACTTTCATTCATTGCTTTTTTTTCTGCCCTCTAGAGCCACATAGAATGTCTGCCCTTCTAAATATTTGAAAATAGCTTTCTCCTTGATCAGATTTCTTTTTCAGGTTAACTGCTACATTACTCATGGGTGGAGGTGGTGGTGGTGGTGGTGGTGGTTGTTGACAAAAGTCTAACTACTAGAGAAGTGAATCATTGCCTGGAGCCAAACACAGTCACATAAATGAATTCCAGGAAAATCAAAATATTATGTAAGAAGCCACAAAGATAAGCAGGAACACCAGAATACAACGCTGGATTATCAGAGGTCAGGGCAACCAGTAGGTCTGAAACAAATTGGGCCAATGACAATCAAAAGTATACATCCAGGGGCAGCTAGGTGGCACAGTAGATAGAGCACTGGCCCTGGATTCAGGAGGACCTGAGTTCAAATCCGGCCTCAGACACTTAACATTTACTAGCTGTGTGACCCTGGGCAAGTCACTTAACCCCAATTGCCCCGCACAAAAAAAAATGTATACATCCAGGGACAAAATATCTAAAAGATAAGAAGGAATAATTTGGTTATACTCTGTACTTATCTGTCTCCAGCTATAGCATTATTTTTAATCCCAGAAACATAGAAAAGATAAAGATATGACAAGGAGGAAACTTCAATTTTGTACTTCCCTGATAGTAGGGTTAATGTGGACTATGTGGATCAGAACCAGGAGAGACAAACCAGAAAGGAGAGTTTAATGAATTCCTAGCAATGCTGAGTGAGATGGAGAAAAAGGTAGAGGCATCTGGTATTATCATATAAATCTAGGGAGATGTATAGTTCACTGGAATAGGCAGAGGATTGATAAGGGAAGCATCCTTGAATGTTTATAGGCCTGTCTATTAATTTTGGAATGTCAGGTTAAATAGAGCTTTCCTATATCTCATACCTTCTTACCCTCACTACTTATATGGAACTCAGGGCTCTTCCTTTCCTTGTAGAGAACTAGAAAAGTAAAGTCAATAAGTTCTAGGGGTACAAAGACAGGGGCAGGAAGAATACAGTCTCCTCTCTCAAAAAGGTTGAAGTCTAATTGGAAGACAACACACAAATACGTAAAAACAAGGCATTTACTAGATAAATTGAAGATAATCTCAGGGATAAGACATTAACATTAAGGAGAATTAGTAAGAACTTCTTATAGAAGGTGGAATTTTACTTGAGACTTGAAAAAAGTCAGGAAAACCAGGAGATGGATATCAGAAAGGAGCAAATTCCAGGGAAAGAGGATGGCCAGTGAAAATATATAGATGTGGGAAATTGAGCACCTTGTTTAAGAAATAGCAAAAAGCATAGTGTCTCAGAATATGTAGGGGAGGGGCACAGTGGGGGTGGTCATAAAGGGCTTTAAAAGCCGAAGAACATTATGTTTGATCCTGGGGTTAACAGGTAGATACTGAAGTTTATTGAATTGGGGGAAAAGGGGTTGGGGTGGAGTGACACAGTGAGACCTGCACTTTAGAAAGATGAATTTGGGGGCAGCTTGGTTGTGCAGTGGATAAAGCACTGGCCCTGGTGGGGCCTAGATGGCAGAGAGAAGCCAGGAAGTTGCCTGAGCTTTCCTGTGCTTCCCTCAAAGACAACATTAAATCAAGTCTCTAAACAGATTCTGGAATTACAGAACCTACAAAAAGAGAGAGACATAATCCTCCTACTTGAGAAAATTTAGAGGACTTCAGGAAAGGTCTGTCTCACCTCGGTGAAAGGGGAGGGAAGCTCAGTGCAGCTGGGCTCAGCTTGGCTCAGGAGGCAGTTCAACACAGCTGAAAATGGGGCATCTCAGAGTTGTAAGAAGCTAGCAACAGTGACCCCTGTGGCCCAGGAGCAGACTTCAACTTCATAGGTTTAATAATAGGCTACAACGTGAACAAGAAACAAAAAAGGACCCTTACCATTAACAGCTTCTATGGTTAAAGGCAAGACCAAAACTCAAATTCAGATAAGTTTTTCAAAATGACTACAAGTGAAGAGTCAAGTGGGAAAAGGATATTGTCTCAAGACCAAAAATGCCCTTTTTAAGAGCTTAAAAAGGCTTTTAAAAAATGAGAGAGGTAGAAGAAAAACGGAAAAAGAAATGAGAGAAATGAGAGTTACACTGCAAAAAAGAAGCACAAAAAGTGACTGAGGAAAAAAAATCCTTAAAAAATATAATTGGCCAAATGAGAGAAAAAATGGCCAAAGGAGAGAAAAAAAATGGCCTAATGGGAAAAAAATTGGCCAAATGGAAAAAGAAGTGTAAAAGCTTACTAAGGAAAATAATTCATTAAAAATTAAAATTGAAGGGGCAGCTAAGTGGCACAGGCCCTGGAGTCAGGAGGACCTGAATTCAAATCTGGCCTCAGACACTTAACACTTACTGGCTGTATGACCCTGGGCAAGTCACTTAATGACAATTGCCTCACCAAAAAAAAAAAGAAATTAAAATTGGGGGCAGCTAGGTTCTGCAGTGGATAGAGCACTAGCCCTGGAGTCAGGAGGTCCTGAATTCAAATCCGGTCTCAGACACTTAACACTTAATAGCTGTGTAACTGTGAATATAGGAAAGTCACTTAACCCCAATTGCTCTGAAAAAAAAAATAAAACTGGGCAGATGGAAGCTAATAACTCCATGAGACTCCAAGAATCTGTCAAACAGAATCAAAAGACTGAAAAAATAGAAGAAAATGTGAAATACCTCATTGGTAAAACACCTGAGCTGGAAAATAGACACAGGAGAGATAGTCTGAGAATTATTGGACTACCTAAAAGCCAAGATCAAGAAAAGAGTCTAGACACCATATTCCAGGAAATTGTCAAGGAGAGCTGTCCTGATATTACAGAATCAGAGGATAAAATTGTCTTTGAAAGAATCCAACAATCACCTCCTGAAAGAGAACCCAAAAGTAAAACTTCAAGGAGTATTGTAGCCATACTCCAGAATTGTGAGGTAAAGGAGAAAATATTCCATGCAGCCAGAAAGAAACCATTTAAATACTATGAAGCCACAGAGGATTCCACAGTACCTGGCAGCATCAACATTAAAGTATCACAGGCCTTGGAATATGATATTCATGAAGGGAAAGGAGCTTGGATTACAACCAATAATCAACTACACAGCAAAACTAATCATTCTCTTTCAGGGGACAAAATAGACATTCAATGAAATAGGGGACTTCCAAGATTTCATGAGAAAGGGACCAGAACTGAACAGAAATTTTTATCTCCAAATACAAGATTCAGGGGAAGTATAAAGAGGTAAACAAAGGGCAGAAAAGGGTTTTTTTTAATGAATAAACTGATTACATCCCTATGAGGAAGGATAATACTTTTAACTCTTGGGATCTGTATCTCTATTAAGGTATAGTTATTACATTGACTTTGATGTGATGATATAAAGAAACTTAAAGGGAAGAATAAAGAAGACTAGGGTGAGGAGAGGAAGAGTGAGGTGAAATGGGGTTAATTACATCATATGAAGAGGCACAAAAAAAAACATTAAAATAGAGGGAAAGAAGGGAGGGATGAGCATTGATTCAAGCTTACTCTCATCAGATTTGGTTCAGGGAGGGAATAAAATACAGTACAGCGAAACATAGCTTACTCTTTAAGGAAACAAGGGGAAGGAGAAAAGGGTAGTAATGAAAAAAGGGAGGGAAGAAGTGGGGGAAAGAAGGGACAAGAAAAGGAAGGGCAGCTTATAAAAGGGAGGGAAGACTGAGGGAGGCAGTGGTCAGCAGCAAAACACTGGCCAAGAGGAAGGGGGTGAAAGAAGGGGAAAAAAGAGTACAAGTAAAGGGGAAAATAGGATGGAGGGAAATAAACAGTTAATATTCTTAACTATGAATATGAATGGGATGAACTGTCCCATAAAACAGAAGGTAATAGCAGAGTGGATTGAAAAACAGAATCCTACAATATGTTGTTTACAGGAAACACATTTGAAGCAGAGAGATACACAGAGAGTAAAAATAAAAGGTTGGAGAAAATATATTATGCTTCAGCTGATGTAAAAAAAGCAGGGGTAACAATTCATATCTCAGACAAAGCAAAGGCAAAAAAAATCAAATTAAAAGAGATAAGGAAGGAAACTACATCTGGCTAAAATGTATGATAGACAATGAAGTAATAACAATACTAAACATGTATGCATCAAGTGGTATAGCATCCAAATACTTAGGGGAGAAGTTAAATGAGTTAGAAGAGGAAATAGACAACAAAACTATACTAGTGGGTGATCTGAAACTTCCCCTTTCAGAATTAGAAAAATTTAGCCACAAAATAAATAAGAAGTTAAAGAGTTGAATATAATGTTAAAGTGAGAAATAATAGATATCTGGAGGAAACTGAATGCATTACATGGCACATACTCAAAAATTGACCATGTATTAGGACACAAAAACCTCATACAAAGGCAGAAATAGTAAATGCATCCTTCTCAGGTCATTATGCAATAAAAATTATATGTGATAAAGAGCCATGGAAAGGTATACTGAAAAATTAATTAAAAACTAAACAATCTCATCCTAAAGAATGAGTGCGTCAAACAACAAATTATAGAAACAATCAATAACATCATCCAAGAGAATGACAATAATGAAACATCATACCAAAACCTAGGGGATGCAGCCAAAGCAGTGTGTAGGGGAAATTTTATATCTCTAAATGTTTACATGAATAAAAAAGAGAAAGAGAAGATTAGTGAATTGGGCATGCAATGAAAAAAGCTAGAAAAAGAACAAATTTAAAATCCCACTTTAATACTAAATTAGAAATTCTGAAAATCAAAGAAGTTAATAAAATTGAAAGCAAGAAAACTATGGAATTAATCAATCAAACTAAGAGCTGGTTTTATGAAAAAAAACAATAAAATACATAAACTTTTGGTTAATTTTATTTAAAAAAAAGAAAGAAGAAAACCAAATGGCCAGCATCAAAAATGAAAGGGGTGATTTTACCACCAATGAGGTGGAAATTAAAACAATAATTAGGAACTATTTGGCCAACTCTATGCCAATAAATTTGACAATCTAAATGAAATGGATGAATACTAACAAAAAACAAATTGCCCAGGTAAACTGAAAAGGAAATAAAATCCTTAAATAGGCCCATTTTAGAAAAAAGAAATTGAACAAACCATCAATGTACTCCCTAGGAAAAAATCTCCAGGGCCAGATGGGTTTACTAGTAAATTCCACCAAACATTTAAATAACAATGAATTCCAATACTGTACAAACTATTTGGAAAAATAGGTGAAGGAGTTCTACCAAATTTATTTTATGGCGCAAATATGGTTTTGATACCTAAACTAGGCAGAACCAAAATAAAGAAAGAAAATTACAGACCAATTTCCTTAATGAATATCAATGCAAAAAGCTTAAATAAAATATTAGCAAGGAGATTATAGCTTGTGATCACCAGGATAATAGACTACGACTAGGTGGGATTTATACTAGGAATGTAATCAATCTCAATAGATGCAGAGAAAGCATTTCATAAAATACAACAATCATTCCTATTAAAAGCACTTAAGGGACAGAATAATAGGTGGAACTTTCCTTAAAATAATAAGCAGTATCTACCTAAAACCATCAGGAAACATTCTATGTAATGGGCATAAGTTAGAGGCATTCCCAATAAGATCAGGGGTGAAACAGGGATGTCCATTATCACCTCTATTGTTGAATATTATACTAGAAATATTAGCTATAACAATAAGAGAAGAAAAAGGAATTAAAGGAATTAGAATAGGCAAGGAAGAAACAAAACTTTCACTCTTTACAGATGATATGATGGTATATTTAGAGGATCCTAAAGAATCAACTAAAAAACTACTTGAAACAATTAGCAACTTCAGCAAAGTTGGAGGATATAAAATAAACCCACATAAGTCATCAGCATTTGAAATACATGACCAACAAACTCAGCAGCAAGAGATAGAAAGAGAAATTACATGTAACAGTGGACAATATAAAATATTTGGGAGTCTACCTGACAAGACAAACCCATTAACTTTATGAACACAATTAAAAAACACTTTTCACGCAAATAAAATCAGATCTATGTAATTGGAAAAATAACAATTGCTCATGGATAGGCCAAGCTAATAGAATAAAAATGACAATTCTACCTAAATTAATTTACCTATTCAATGCCGTACTAATCAGTCTATGAAAAAATTATTTTATAGAGTTAGAAAAAATAATAACAAAATTCATCTGGAAAAACAAAATGTCAATAATATCAAGGAAACTAATGAAAAAATGCACAGGAAGGTGGGCTAGCTGTACCAAATTTGAAGCTATACTATAAAGTGGCAGTCATCAAAACTATTTGCTACTGGCTAAGAAATAGAGTGGTGGATGAATGGAATAGGTTAGGCCCAGGAGACACAATAGTAAATTACTTTAGTAATGTACTGTTTAATAAACCCAGACTCTAGCTTCTGGGATATAGACTCAGTAATTGATAGAATACTATTGGGAAAACTGGAAGATAGTATGGCAGAAACTAGGCATAGATCAACATCTTACACCTTATATTAAAATAAGGTCAAAATGGGTTCAAGATTTAGGCATAAAAGGTGATATTATAGATACATTAGGAGAGGAAGGAATAGTTTACCTCTCAGATCTATAGGAGGAAAACAATTTATGTCCAAATAAGGGATATAGAATATTATGAAATGCAAGATGGGAGAATTTGATTACATTAAATTAAAAAGGGTTTTGTACAAATAGAAGCAATGCAGCTAAAATTAGAAGGGAGGCAGAAATCTGGGAAACAATTTTTATATCCAGTATTTCTGAAAAAGGCCTCATTTCTAAAATATATTGGGAACTTAATCAAATTCATAAGAATGTAGTAATTTCCCAATTGAGAAATGGTCAAAGGATGTGAACAGGCAGTCTTCTGATGAAGAAATCAAAGCTATCTATTGCCGTATGAAAAAATGCTCTAAATCACTGTTGATCAGAGAAATGGAAATTGAAACAACTCTGAGGTACCACCTCACACCGATCACATTGGCTAGTATGACAAAAAAGGAAAATAATAAATGTTGGAGAAGCTGCGGAAAAAATGTAACACTAATGCCTTATTGGTAGAGCTGTGAACTGATCCAACCATTCTGGAGAACAATTGAGAACTATGCCCAAAGGTCTATGGGACTGTTCATATCCTTTGACCCAGTGGTACCACTGCTAGGTCTGTATCCCAAAGAGACCAATTAAAAGGGAAAAGGATCCACATGTACAAAAATATGTAAAGCAGCTCTCTTTGTGGTGGCGAAGTATTGGAAATCGATGGAATGCCCATCAATAGGAGAATGGCTAAACAGGTTGTGGTATCAATGTAATGGAATATTGTTGTGTTGTAAGAAACAATGAGCAGAAGGAGTTCAGAGAAACCTGGAAGGATTTACATGAACTGATGTTGACTGAGAGAAGCAGGACCAGGAGAACATTGTACACAGTAACCGCAACATTGTGTGATGAACAATGGTGATAGAGTTGGGTCTTCTCAGCAGTGCAATGATCCAAAAAATTTTAATGATCTCACGATAGAAAATATTCTCAACATCCAGGAAAAAAAAGAATTGTGTATTATGCATGCAGATTGAACCATACTATTTCTACTTTTGGACTGTTTTTCCCCTTGTTTTTTAAGGTTTTTCCCTTGTACTCTGATTCTTCTTTCACTAGATGACTAATGTAGAAATATGTTTAACGTGACTGTACATATATAACCTATATCAGACTGCTTTCCATCGTGGGGAGGGGGTAGGGTGGGAGAAAAATTTGGAACTAAAAATTCTATGAAAACAAATATTGAAAACAATCCTTATATATAACTGGAACATGATAAATTACTTTAATAATTTAAAAAATTAAAAATTTAAGCACAGACCCTGGATTCAGGAGGACCTGAGTTCAAATCTGGACTCAGAGACTTGACACTCACTAGCTATGTGACACTGGAGAAGTCACTTAATCCTCATTGCCCTGAAAAAAAAAGAAAAGGAAAAAGAAAGAAAAGAAAAAGAAATAAAGATGAGTTTGATATCAGAGTGGAAAATGAACTGGAGTGGGGAGATACTTGTAGCAGGCAGAAAGGCTATTGTAATAGTCCATGCATGAGATGATAAGGACATGTACCAGGATGATAGCAGTGTCAGAGAAGAGAAACAAGCATATATGGAAGAAGTTACAAAGGTAGAATTGAACAGGCTTGGCAATTGCTTGGATATATGGCTTGAGAAAGGATGAGGAGTCAAGCAAGACACCTAGGTTACTAGTCTGGATTTCTGGGAGGATAATACTGCTCTTCATAATAATAGGGAAAACAGGAAAAGGGGACAGTTTGGGGAAAAATGTAAGTTATAGACATGTTGAGTTTAAAATGTCTATGGGATATGCAGAGTAAGATTCTGTTGTTCCCAAAGTAGAAATGGATGGGAGAACAAGGTGGAGTGTATGATCAAAGGCAATTATTAAGTATCAGCTGGGTGGCTACTTAGGCATTCTTGAGGCATGGGTTAGACTAGATGGTTTCTGATGTCCCATTTATTGATCCAATTGTATGATTCTCTGACAAAGTAAGTAAAGTTAAAGGGTCAAAATTCAAAAGAAACAGTCAGGAACCAGGAAATCCAGAGGAACTAAAAGAGCAGGACAAAGGATGTGTAGGAAGAGATTAGAAACACTATTGCTAATAGCATGTTAACAACTATGATTTGGTTCTGTCCCAAGAGGATTCTTGTGGATGACTTGATAAAGTTGTTATTTATCATTCATGCTCTAAGAGGAACAAAATGACATCATAATATTGGGCTCAATGTATAGTATGTCCAACTGTGGCTGATTGTAGCAATGCAAGCTAAGAAGGCTCTTTCACAGGTCAGGGACAAATAGTCTCTATGACCATGTGGGAGGGAGATGCATCTTAATGAGCACATCTCACCTTTCTTTCGAACTACTGCAATTCTGCTTTGCTTATAGATCACAGTGCCTTCTTTGATATGGGCATGCCATGTAGGGAAGTGGAACATAAAAAGGATGAGAACAACACAGAGCCCAGGTATCAAAGAAGGTAAATTGATTAAATACATATGAAATGAAGAGTGAGAGTAGAAACATAATGACAGACCCCAAAATGAAGTAGTCAAAGGTTGCCTTTGGAATTCTCCTGTCTTTAAATGTTTGGATCTAGCATCCTCATACTACCTCCTGGATACTCTACCTTTCTAAACCTATACCCATATTTACATGTTATCTGCCCCATGTCTTCCTCTCCTCAACAACTGTCCAAACTTCCCATCTATCTTTCCCAATTATCTGACTCTTCATCAAAATGTACCTGATGTCTAGGACACAGTATATGTTGGCTATAGCTACATAACATTATAAAAACATGTAGGTGGGGACAAACAAGGGGGTTCTTAACATGTTGAAAACATTATTATAAGAGGAAATATAGAATAATATTAGTTACCTTGAGAAAATAAAGTCATAATCCAAAGGAGGGAGACTAAATTGGAGAAGCCAAACAGAAAAAGTTTAGTAGTGGAAATATCTCAAGTTATAGTGAGCCACATATTTGTCCTTAAATCTAACCATGTACGCCTTGATTGATCCAATTTCCTAGCATTCTATGGTTGGTTTGTACTATGCTATCTCTATTTATGTTCTTTTAAGATTGTCTACAGGAAAATAACCTTATATAAATATTTTAGTATTGGCTATTTGTATTCTTTTAGCCTTTACGTATAGAGATTTTCCAAATAATTCTTGTCATATCTTTATAACAAGAACCTTTGAGAAGAATCAAAGATTTACCAGTAAATGGGATGAGCTCTTTAAGGGCAGTTACTCTTTCAGGTTTTATCTATATATTCCTAGAACCCAGCACAATGTCTTGTTCTTAGTAGGTACTCAATAAGAGGTTTATTTTTTAATTAAGTTGAAATTAATGACAGAGGATATAAAGAAAATAACTCTGGCAAAACATTCACAGTAGCAACAAAATCAAAACCTAATATTTCTATCCCCAGCCCAAATTTCCATAATTTCCTTGCAAAATATAGATCAATCTGTTTAGACAATATTAAGAATAACCATAGCATATATGAATATGTAGCTCTTTAATAATAATAATAATAATTTAATAATATCTCTTTAGTGTTTACAAAATGTTTTATTCTTCTACAAAGCTTGTAAGTAATAATAGAGGTGTAAGGAACTGCTTTGCAAAAAAGATCATCTAGGTCAGTTTCCTCATTTTATCAGTGAAGAAACTGAAGCCCTGAGATAGTATATGACTTGTTCAAGGTCTTCAAGAATCTCATTTTTACATAAAAATTTGTATGGGTGGGAGAAAGAAAGTGAGTGACTGGTAAGTAACAAAGCATAAAGGTTTGGGAAAATAGGACATAAGACCCCACATAGGCTACTGAGATCAGATAACAAAAACTAGGGGGAAGAAGACAGGTGGCATGAATACAGTCATCATGCATTCCTATTCAATTATAAGAAAATATATATTGTTATGAGGTTTTTTTAAAGAAAATTTATTTTCCAACCATATTTTTGGTTTCAAAAGTATTTTTAAATTGGGATGGGAAATTAAAAAATCAGATTTTGATAGTCGTATCCCACTCTGAGTTTCTCAGGATAGAAATGGGGTACAGGGAGCTGTCTGGAACTGAGAAGTCCCTATGGTGGTTTTATATTAGCATCATACTGTATGTATCCCCAAAAGAGACAAATTCCATACCCCAAAATGTTCCTCATTTAATGACAAGAAACAAAAGGTTCTCACCTTTTCAACAGCAGATACATTGGTAACACCAGACTTGGATGTTTCTGGTTTAAGTGTTTTGAAAATATGCATGAAGGCAGCTAGGTAGTACGGTGGATAGAGTGCTTGGCCTAAAATCATAAAGATTCATCTTCTTGATTTCAAATCTGGCTTCAGATAGTTACTAGTTGTGTGACCTTGGTCAAGTCACTTAACCCTGTTTGCCTCCGTTCTTCATCTATAAAATGAACTGGAAAAGGAAATGGCAAACCACTTCAGTATGTCTGCCAAGAAAACCTCAGATCTAGTACTGAAGAGTCAGATATGACTGAAAGAACTGAGCAACAACAAAAAATAAAGACAAAAAAGATTTAGTTCAAGTTTCAAGGATATGTATAAAGTTCCAAAAAGAGAGAACATGATCCAAAAGAATGTGAACCCCTTAATGGTAGGAAATGTTTGATTTTTATCTTTGCATGCCCAGCACTTCACATTTTGTCTGACACATAGTAGGCAAAAAAATAAATTCTTGTTGATTGATTGATTGGTTTATTGATCCTGTAATATTGGTGCCAGTTCTTTGTTTTGTTTTGTGGGTTTTTGGGTTAATATCTGCACATGTCTTTTAACTATATAAAGCATGGTAAAGGGAAGATTTCCTATGTCATTGAAGAGGGAGTGGTATAGAAGCGACTGTTTTCCCATTCAAATCCTATTTGAACCCTACTTTTTTATCTGCTGTACAATATACTTCTAAGTTCAGTGCATTAGAAGAATTTCTAATAGTCTCCTCCCTCCTCTTTTGACACCAGTGAGAAAGAATAACATGGGAGGCCCTTTTAAGTTGAAATTCATATCTCACCAAATCTTTCTAAAGCTATCATTAACAGGCATTGATTTTCAATGGGGCTTAGAGAATTACCACTCCAGCCCTTTAAGGTTATCTTCCCTTCCACAGTCTCTCATAATCAGCTGATAATGGCATCCATTATAAATGGGACAATAGGTATCTAGTTATGTTTCTTCCTGAAATGGCATGCTTTCTAGGATAAAGGTGCTCCTCGTTGGAAAGAATTCTCTGAGATATTGCTTTCCCATCCCCCTTCCACTTATTAGATTACATTGCCCTCTAATTAGTTGTAGATGTAATAAATTTAAAGTCAGAGTCTCTGTGGCCTGATTTGGAGGTAACAAGGATCTTTACTTTTTAAATAGAAAAAAAACCACAACACATCCCTGGTATTAGTCTTTTTGGAGGCTCACAAGGTCCCCCACACTCTTCCTTTTACATATATAGTTCTCTGGACCTCCTTTCTGAATTGTAAAATATTTCTAATATTAACATGATGTTCTTAACAAGGCACTTACATAGCCAGACACCTGTCTCAGACAGATTCTATTATATGAGCACTAAAAGCTGCTTGCTCATGTAGGTTTGCAAAAGAAGGGTTGAGGCATTCTAGGGGCACTCCTGTGCTGACAAAAGCTGTCATCTTAGAAGCTGCAGATGCAAATGCTCAACCAACATCCATTTACATGGAAGAGCCAGTGGAATGAAGAAGGTATTTTTAAGCTTTCTCTTTTATTTTGAAAGAAAAAGAGAAATATGGGGAAAAGCAGGAAGGAAGTTGGGGGTGGGGAACTGAATTTCACTTGACAGACTTTTTTCTGTTAGTTGTAATAAGCTTTCCTTCAGTTCAATGCCTGAATTGAATTCAACAACAGGAAAAATGTGGCACTTTCTCTATGTTATCTGCTTGTTTCTGGTATTCATGTTGTTGAGGAAAAAGACTCAGGTCTGACTTTTTAAAAATTGTACACTTTGGTGGAAGGAAAATACTAACCTCAAATCAGAATTTTGCTTTTTTCCTTTACCACCCCCAAGTCCCACTTAATGGTGAGGATGAGCATAGGGATGATAATTTAGACCTCTTTAATGGTCTTTTCTCAAAAGACATTAGATCTCTCCTAATCATGTGGGGCAAGTTTATGTTAAGTAGCAAATGTTAAAATGAGTCAGCTTAAAAATCCCTGGATGACTCCCCAAAAATGAACATAGCTAATGTTTATTACCATCTTTCCCATTTAAAACACAGGGGCATATAACAATATTGATAATGGTTATAACTATTCTCAAATATCAACAACAATAAAATAACAACAAAAACAACAATAATAGTATCAATAAAAGGTAATGTATTTAATCATTTGCCATACCACCAGGAGATTTTTGTCCCAAAGAGAACATATTCTTATGTAGTATGTTCACCTAGGTGGTTATAACAAGTTAACTGAAAAATCTATCAGCATTTAGCATTATGCAGGAACTTGGTAACATAAATGGCATGAGGAATATTCATCTTGGGTTGCTGGGGATTTGGTTAAGTAATATATGATTTAGTCTCTAACCCTTACGTAGATCAAGGCCCAAAGAGGTTATGAGTTTAAGCTAGTCTTGCCCAATGTCACATAGATGGTATGTCTACTTTAACATAAAAAATAATGATGGTCTGTGTCTGCTCTCTAAGAATCAATCTTATTAAATATGTAAAGATTCATTACCATAATTTGGTCACTAAGTGATGAATTCTTTCCACAAGGCAATGCAATAAACAAACAAAAATACAAAATGATTCTGGATCCTATGCAAGTAATTCTGTTTCTGTAGAGATGGTGACAATGTGGCAGAAAAAGAGACAGAAGGCTAAGTATTACAAAAGTAACCTGTTGTTACTTTAAATATGAGAGACCTACCTAATGCCAAATGAGTGAACACACTATTGGAAGAACTGCCTCATATCAAATATGATATTCTCTCTTTACCTGAAGCCAAAGGAGAAAAGGAAATTTCAGTCAATGGAGTGGTTTTTCACAGGTTCTTCTTGAAGAGTAAATAAAGGAGTGAATGGAATTGCCTATTTTTGAAAACACTAATAATACTCTTCCTGTTGTGGATCATGGAGGTCCATGATCTCTGAGACATCAAAATTATGATCACACAAAGTGTCTTGGAGAGACACACAATAGGTCCAAATAGGTACCTTATACTAACATCATGTCATTCTTTTTTTTTTAGCCCATCTTTTACTGTTGTTTCTTCCCTGCTGATATTCCCATAATTGGTCATCCTACTGGTTAAGTTTTTCATCTCTATAAATAGTTAAACCACGTTAGACTACAAAGTTATACATATGCACAAAACAATGGTATTAAAATATTATCAAAGAGATGGATGACTATAAAAGGAGGTGCGCTGGTTATCTGAAGAAAGCAAATAATAAGATGTATAGCTCTTACGCTATGATGGCATCCACTTAATGGGAAGAGACCTAGAGGAAGGGCACCAACATATTGTGTGGATGCTCTATAGAGTACTGATGGGGAGGATACATACAATAGTCAAACAGGGGGACAGCTAGGTGTCACAGTGGATAGAGAACCGGCCCTGGAGTCAAGAGGAACTGAGTTCAAATCCGGCCTCAGACACTTAACACTTACTAGCTGTGTGACCCTGGGCAAGTCACTTAACCCCAATTACCTCACTAAAAAAAAAGAGTCAAAAAGGATGAGAAAGAGTGTGTGACATGATAGGCACCGTTGGAATAATTATCCACATCAGTAGAAAAACAAATCTATTGAAGTTTTTATTATGGGAAGGGTGATATCATTTAATTTATTTCAGTGTGATATAATATTAAATGCCTACAAAAATATAAATATAAATATAAAATATATAAATGTAAATATAAAATATAAAGAATTGTGCTAGACACTGATGAAGTTACAAAGTTTAGATAAAATATCATTTCCATTCTCATGTAGCTTAGATTCTAGCATATTTCATTATTAAAGGAGTTTCATGAGTTTCATTATTAAGAGGCAGAAGTCAGTAAATATGTGATTGGTGAAAAAGAAAAATGAAGGTAGAATATGTGAAAGTTGACGTGGTAATGAGTCATCTAGGTTGAAATGTCCTGCAAAAATATGGAACTGGAGTTCAAAAGATAAATTATAATGAATTATGTTGCCAAATGATTTATAGATTAAATATGCAGATGATTTATTTTTCAATTTTCATCCAGATGTTTAGTATCATATAGTCAAAATGGAAAGTGGGACAATCCATCTAATGCCATTTTATCTATTTGCCTTACCCTATTAAGCATTTTTTAAACATTTGGAATGTGAAAGATTTTTTCTTCATTTTATTGTGTTTATTTTGTGCTTTTTTTTTTCTTGAATTTGAACACCTAAAGGCTTTTTAGTCAATTCATCTAAGGGTACTTAAACCTAAATTCCATCCATCTAATCAAAAACATTTATCAAATTGACAGCTCTTCATATAACAGGATTATTTCAGTTCCCTTGTTCATTTAAGGAGGATGAGATTACCTATCCTTTTACAACTTACTGATTTGTTTATTGACCTGCAGCAGCACAAAGTAGAAGAAAGTGCAGTGGGTAGGGAAACAAAAGATAGGTCAGAGTATCTTTCTGCCAAAGACATTAGCTGTGCTGCCAGAAAGTCACTTATCACTTTTGAGTATCTATTTCTTAATATATAAAATGGATATAATGATATTAATCCTCCCTGAGTTGTTCTGAAGAAAAATCTTTGGAAACCATTGCATGCTATGTAAATATGAATTATTCTTTTGTTGGTGCTACTATATTTCCCATGAACTATAATTTTGTCAATGTGTCATCTTCCACTGATATGGATAGCAATCCCTTCACACCTTAAGAGATATTTTCAAGTTTCTATGAAATAAACAAAACAACCCATTATTTGGTGGTCAACCTAGTGATTAGACTATTCACAATTTAGTAGGCTGGTACCCAAATGACAGGCATACATAGTCAATCAGTGAATACATAGTAGTATCCTTTCCAGTTGCAGCATTCTGGAATAACCTTCAAGAAGCAGGATCAAATCTACATGATGTATCAAAGTAAAACTTTAATAGAGGAATTAAAACTGCTTTTAAATAAAGCAGTGTATATGTATGTTCATTGCTGCTTGTCACATATATTCCTTTGTATACTAAAGGTAAGGAGTTTGTTGCTCCAGGGGAATTATATTAAAGTCCATTGCATTTCATTTTTGTGACACTGAAATTATATGTTAACACATAATGCAAATTAACACACCTAATGTTTAAGAATATATCACACACAAAAAAAGAATATATCACATATTAGTTAAACCTTTTTGCAGTGAACTCCATTAGAATGGGGTTTTTAGATTTTCCAGTGGAAAATACTATAAAATGGAAACCCCTTAAGAGTTGGAGTAGCTTTGTTTCTGGGTCAGTACAGTGCTTGGCCCATAGTAGGTGCTTAATATGTGATTTTTATGAATTGAATTTCCACACAATATCACCATTTATTTTGTGGGGGCCAGATTTAATATATAAAAAGTTAACTGGGTGGCTTGCCTAAATATTGGGGTCCAAGAGATAATGAGGGACCTCTAGGTTTAAAGCTTCCTCCCCTCTAAAACTGCCTTTCTAGATATTTCTCCCAGGCCAATAAGAAAGGAGCCTTACAGCCTCTGTTCCACAGATGAATCAGGTTTTATTAAGGAGAATAAGGCAAACAGCAGAGGTGAAATTAATAAAATCAAAGACAAGGAAATAGGGGATAAGAAATATGGATAATCCTCCTAGCTCTAACCTAAGTCTATTCCAAAGAACAGAGTAACTTACCACCTGGAGCTTGCAGCTTCAATGGAAAGCACAACTTACAACCAGGCTTGACTGACTCATCTGCTGCTGGCCTGCTTGAGCCATCAGAAGGGTAAAAGAGGGAAGAAGAACTCGAGCTCTGGAAGACTCAGACTCCCCTCATTGAGCATCTGATCTTCCTCCCCCAAATGGAGAGGTCCTTCAAAAACTGCCTAGGAAGAGAGGTTTCTCTTTCTGACCTCAGTAGCATACATAACTTCAGGGTAGGCCAGGTGTAGCCCTTCCCAAATGAGTCAGCCAAATTCTAATAATTTTACCACAATTTCAAAGTAAGAGTGGCTGCTGCCAAATGATGCTCTTTCCAGATGACATCAATATACTTTTGCAGATTTCTATCCAATGCCATTTTTCACTAATATCAGCAGTTTCATATATTATGTGCAAATAGTGGTGAGGAATAAATTATAACAGTTTGTTTGACCAATCCATGTGTCCACTACAGGTTGCATTTCTGGTAATATGTGATTGTCATAGAGATGACTGACAGTAACACATTGTGCTGTTTGGGAGGAAAAGGGGAGAACAGAAAGCAGGAAAAAATTGTAAATCGTCCAAGCATTTATTTTGGGCCTATTTTATTTAAGCCTTTATTCTAGGCACTGGAGAAACAAAACAAAAAGAAAACAAATGCCTGATCTCTTGAAACTTATGTGAAGGAAAGAGGAGGAGGGGAGAATACAACAAATAAGTAGATAGTGTATATACTTAATAATTTGAGTAAGAAAGAGAACCCAGTACTTAAAAAGCAAGGAATTCTAGGATCAGGGGATCATAGATTTAGAGGTAGAAGGGGGTTCAGAGATAATCTAGTTTGACTCTTTCCTTTTTTAAATTAGGAAACTGTGGTCTGCAGCAGTCTAGTGACTTGCAAAACATTACACCGGTTATAAGTAGCTGATGTCAGGTCAGACAAGAGTTTTTCTGACTTGAAAGTTAGTGTTGATTAACATCATGCAACTAATAATACTGTTATTCTCCCCATATATTGGCAGAATGAAAGAAGCATCTTTGGGAGTTATTATTGGAAATTCAATTCTGAGTTTAGATTGTTGATATTTCAAGGTTGCATATAATTAACTGACAACACAGTGCCTGGCTCAGAATAGGAGCTTAAATACTTCGTGATTAATCACTTGATTGAGTGACAATGAATTTGTGACCACTTGAGTTCCAAAATATCACCTTTTTTCAATATGTAAACATAAACTCTTGTTATTTTTTGACTAAATTGTGTACAGCAAAAGCCTTTCGCATTTTTTTCTTACAATTTATGGATTTCATATAGTTGGTCAGACATCAACAGAGTAGTCTGAAAGATGTCACCCAAATCCTAGTGTTTGCAACATCCCCAAATTTTGAAGTAGCACAATCATTTTCAAGTTCAGAATTGTCTAAGAATGGTGCCAGCCCTGACTGCCACCTCCTATATGTGTGACTTTGTACAAGTCAATTAAGCTCTCTCAGCTCCCTCATCTGTAAAGAGAGAGGTTGGAATTAATTACTGTCTAGCTTAAAATCCACAATCTTCTAACCACTCCCCTCTACCTTACCTTGCACAAAGTAATAAATGAGTAAATGCCTTTTAAATTGAATTCATTCTATTCTTCTACTATGCATAAAATCTTGATATTCTTCATTTCATGTTGGACACTCCAGGGAGCTATTCCTCAGCAGCCTGAACAGCTACAGCATGAAGGGAAGATAGGAAATACTTGGGTATATCACAAGGGCTTATCACAAAATCACAAACAGTTGTAATTACACTTGCTGCTTTTATGTGAGCAACATTGCCTAGGTGATTGTATTCACTCCGGAGGCTCACAACAGCATTTACTTTCCTTGCATCTTGTGCTTTGAATTGGAAATCATGGTATCTTTCACTCACTTGATATATTATTTCTGCCACTGACCTCTTTGCCTCCTACAAATGACCTCTACAAAGAAGTATGTATTTTCCTCTATCCCTGTAGACAAATTACAACAGTATTGCCATATATAGAGTAAGAATAACAACTAAACCAACTATTGATATTGTACCAGAATGTCCTAATATTGTTCTTGAGCCATCTCTTCACATGCCCTATGACTATGCAGGTTCAGAAGTTTATGCAGTGGTAGCTGTCAGTAACTGTTTTAAGAATGGTATCTGTAGGTAACTGTTTTAAGAGAATTGTCTTGAAGTGAATTAATTTTGTCAGAATTGGCCTGGACTTAGAAAAAAACTTTAGACCTTGAATACTCCCAAAATAATAGATGATTTTGTATATCTGGAGGGATGAAAGTTACTGGCTAATGTAATTTGGCTAACTGCTATAATTTTCAATTGATTATCTGATCTTTATCTTTGAGCCTTTGACAATTTTTGAAAAACCCAGTCATCCCTTATTAGGAATAAAAATAAAACCATAACGTCATCAGCTCTTCAGAAATCACTAGCTCAGATACATTAATCTTTCTGTGAGTGAAAAACTTTCTACTGTGGGATGGCAGTGAGAAACCACTCAATAATGAACTCATCCTGCTTTGGAGCCAAATGACAGTCCCAAATTCACCACCAATGAGAAAGCAACATGGATGATAACAGTATAGGAATAACAGCATAAGCCAGAGTGACAGGAGTACAGGTGACTAAGTTTACAGTGTGGAGAAAGCAAGAGAACAGGGAAACCAGGGTAGGATAGTGATTCAGCACCCTGGAGAGTACTAAGTGTGGCAATGTTTGGTACAGTAACTAGCATAAAAGGTCCAGCTAGAAGAGACTGAAGAATTTATTAGGAAACCTGAGGCTTGACTGACTGACTCTCTCTCTCTCTCTCCTATGACCTTCAGAATTTAAAGAACAAACATTTTTTTTAAAGACAAAGGCTTCAGTGGGGTTAAACATCAAGCAGTGTTTATTAAGTAATTCAGATCCAAAATTTAGCTTGAAAAATGTATATATTTCGACTACCTGGGAGAAAATTAAATCTGAATTAATATATAAATGCTGAAATTTATATGAGTTTTGCATAAATAAGTTCAAAGAATACATCCATTAAAAAGTATAGTGAAGTCCAAGTCTCTCTTGCTGCCTCTCCTTTTCTCTTTGTGTATATGTGCAATACTTTTCAAAGATGAAAGCTTTCAAAATGTCCTTACCTCAATCCATTTTTAGTAGCATCCTTTTGACTCAAGAAACTTGTAATACAGGCCTAAACATTACTATAATAGATATGATGTGCAGGTATTTGGGCATTCATCCATCATGTCTTTCAATTTTCTAACATATTAAGTGAAATCAACTTCTTTAATGAATGAGTAAAATAGCAACTACTTAACAAGCCCTTATTCTGTGCTCAGTAAACTGTGCCAAGTCCTGTAGTGCTCAAATAAGTTTGATCCCATCCTCTTTGCATTAGAGGTACAATTGCTGCATCTTAATTGATTCCATTACAAAAGGGGGAGGTAGATCACAAGATGTAGTGAAAAAGAACCCTAATTGGGGATTTTGTGGCCCAGGTTCAAGCTCTTTCCTTATATGGATCACTATTTGAGCTTGGGTTATGTTCTAAATCTGTGACACCATAATTCTAGATTAGATATTCTTAACCTGAAATAGGTTTTGGGGCATTTGGCCCCAAAGGGTAAACCTTTATTTTCATTAATCCCTAACTGAAATTTGGTTTTCCTTCAATTATAAACATAAGCAACAACAACTATCATAAGTAAATATGAACTTGAGCTTGCTTATATTTTACATGTATTATATTGTTATTTCATGACTAAAGAAGTATACATATTGCTATATCACCTCCAAAATATTTTGAGAACTGTATTTTAACATAACTGAAATGTTTTGTAATAAAAGGTATTTTGTTTTATGTATTTAATAACATTATTAATGTCAGTCAAGAAACAGATGTTTATTAAGCACCTAATATATGCCATATACTGTGCTAAGAGCTGGGGATTAATTCATTATTCCAGGGGTTTCACCAGACTGACAAAAGGGTCAGACAAAAAAAGTTTAGGGATCCTTGTTCTATATGCTCTACAATGCCTTGAAAATTGGTGGTGAGATCACCCCTTTGATTTTTGATAGTAGTAATTTGATTTTCTTCTTTCCTTTTCTTTTTGATTAAATTAACCAATGGTCACTATTGATCAGAGAAATGTCAATTACAATAACTCTGAGGTATCACCTCACACATATCAGACTGCCAAATATAACAAAAACATACAATTTTGTATGTTGGAGGGGATATGGGAAAGCTGGGATGGTAATCCACTGTTGGTAGAGTTGTGAAAAGATTTTACCATTCTGGAGAGCAATTTGGAACTATGCCCAAAGGGCTATCAAACTGTGTATACCCTTTGATACAGCTATACCACTGCTAGGTTTATATCCCAAAGACATCCCCCAAAAGAGAAAAAGACCTCTTTGAACAAATATACTTATAGCAGCTCTTTTTGTGGTGGCTAAGAATTGGAAATCAAAGTAATGCCCATCAATTGTGGAAAGACTAAACAAGCTATGGTATATGATGGTGATGGAACATTATTGTGCTATAAGAAAGGACAAACAGGACAATCAGAAAGGCCTGGAAAGTCTAATACTAACTGATGTATAGTGAAATGAAGAGAAACAGAAGAACATTGTACAGAGTGACAGCAGGTAGGGGTGAGGGGAGGGAAGGAAGGGATAAAAATTGCAACCCAAAACTATAAATAAAAATGTTTATGACTTTAAAACAAAGAAAATTGGTGGTGGTGGTGCTCAGTCCTTTCCTAGTCATGTCTGATTCTTCATTACCCTATTTGGGATATTCTTAGCAAAGGTACTGGAGTCATTAGCCATATCCTTTTCCAGCTCATTTTATAGATGAAAATACTGAGGCAAAAAGAGTTAAGTGACTTGCTTAGGGTCACACAGCTAGTAAGTGTCTGGGGCCAGATTTGAATTCATGAAGATGAATCTTCCTGACTCTAGGCGCAGCACTCTATCCAATGTAGTACTTAATAAATATTTGTTAAATGAAGGTTAATTATAACCTATACATAATATATAAACATATATTAATATAATATATTCTTATATAGAAAACATACATATTATAATAGAAAATTAAAATTATATTTTATATAATTATTTCATAAAGAGGTATATATAATATATATCACAATAAATGCTTCCATTTTTATAGCACTTTAATGTTTGTAAAACACTTTATAAATATTATCTCATTTTACCCTCGTAACCCTGAGATCTACGTGCTATTATCACCCCCATTTTACTATATAAGGAAACTTAGGCAAAGAAAAGGTAAGTGAATTACATAGTGTCATATAACTAATAAGTTTCTAAGATAGGATTTGCATTCAGGTCTTCCAGATTTCAAATATAGCATGTTATGCACTTTATCATTTAACATACTAATTTTGAACCTTGATTATCCCTACTTGCTCAAATATTCTATGGCTTATGATTCTAAGACATATTAATTACTCATGGCAACATATCAATTCAATGACTAAATTGCCAGTAGAAATTTGTTCTGTTTATTCATTATTTAATGCTAAAACTCCTGGGCTACATTATTTGGTAGAGGAACTTATTATTATCTAAAATGTGAATGAACCATCTATTTTTCCAACCAAAATTAGGTGGTCTAATATACAGGTCTTTATATTCCTTCTCCCATGATTCCCTCATATTGTTATAACACAGATTTCCATATTGCTTCTGAAACCAACACTGAGCACTGACTTGTGGGTCAACTTGTTAGGAATTACTTTTTTTGTTTGTTTCTGCCTAGAAGCAGCAAGGATGAACGCCAAGGAATACTAGATAAATCTGTTTTTCCTCTGACTGGTATTCCCTCTTATTTAATTGTCAAAGCTTCTCTATATTATTGTGACAAGATATTGTTGTCAGTAGAAAGCTAAAAGGAGAAGAAAAACCATTAAGAAAATAATGTAGACTGCCACCACAAAGCCTGCAATTTGTGTTTGGAGATGAAGTTGCATGAACTAGGCTGTTAATTTGTGTATAAATGTAAACTAATCCCCTCATTTGCACACTGGGTAGCTTAAAATTGAACATAAATGAACTGGATAAACTTTAGACATTAGACATTAGAGAGATAGGAGTTTCAATAAAATGTATTGGGATTAGTGATTCCTTGGGGAGGGGTAGGGCAGAGCGCTTGTCTATACACTTTGATATACATTGTGATCCAGAGGTAAGATTCTTATACTGAGGTACCTTGACCTGAGGTCCCTGCTCTGTCACTCATTAGGCCACCTAATTTTGCATAGTTTTGTTCCCACATAAGATGGGGACAATGATCAGTGCTTTATGTACCCCACAGGGCTATTATAAGAACAAAATTAGGTAATAAATGAAAAGCTCAGTGAGACACCAAAGTCCCTGACAAATAATAGGTGGCATCTATATTACAAATAACATTACTATTGATCTTAGAATCTAAGGTTGTGTTCTGCAACCTGTGAACAGAATGAATATACATGATGACAAAATCACTGGTGCAACAAAGTGAAATGCTTCAAAACATCAAAGATATGTAATTTTGGCAATGTGGACATACCTTCTACTCATACAAATGGCAATCCCTCTTATAGGTTAATTGATATTTTTTGAGAGTTCCTATGACCACAAAATTTAATACTCTGCAACCAACCTGGTATATGTGTATTGTGTATGCATATATGTGTGGTTTTTTTTGCCTAGGTCATACACATAAGTATGTGGAACTCTAAATATGTTTCACTAAGGTAGGCACATCCTTTGACTGCAACTTATTATGTTAGAGAGTTGCCTGGGGTGCTGAAAGGTTCAATCCATTCTCATTTATTCCATACTTTTTAAGTAGTCACTCTATGCAATGCCCTGTGCTGAGCTCTGAAGTCAGAAAAACAAAAATTTAATATCCCAGTGGCCTTCCAGAGACTTACCTCCTGCTGGAGGAAAACTACATGTATACAGATAGGCAAAATTTTGTTTTGTTTTGTTTTGTTTTGTTTTTGCAGGGCAATTGGGGTTAAGTGACTTGCCCAAGGTCACACAGCTAGTAAGTGTCCAGTGCCTGAGGCCAGATTTGAACTCAGGTACTCCTGAATCCAGGGCCGGTGCTTTATCCACTGTGGCACCTAGCCGCCCCCCAGATAGGCAAAATTTTAAGTGACTTAACCCTGCTTATAGTGTATATCAAAGACAGGACTTGAACCCAATCTTTCCTAATACCTTTGCTGGCCCATATCCATTATATTAATTTTCCACCCAACTGTTTTATTCTACTTCATCATTTCCATTATTTCCATAAACTCATTCTGCATATGAACTTTGAAACTCACTCCTCCTCAGCAGCCCCTGTGCCTAAGGCCCCTTCATCCCTTTTTGGGATGGATTGGGAGGGTGGATATTTGGGAGCTCTTCCTTGATCATCCAGTATTTAAGGAGAGATCTCAATGAATTCTCTTGGTCATTTCCCATCCAGTTGTAGGACTTTCATCATGCTTACAGCCTAGGTAACTTCTTCCTCTCCATTTTTATATCTTGTCTCTCCATTAGATTGTGAGTTTACATATTCCCTGGTATTCAGTAGATGCTTAATAAATGTTTATTGTCTATTTACACTCAAGTGCTCTCCATTCTGATAATAGGCCTTTCAACTTAGCTTGACTAGTTCTCTGACAAGTCATTGATGGAGCCCAATTCAAAGTATTTTCAATTTGGTAGCAATTGACTAAGTATGTGCTTCAATAACAGTCTTCAAGAATTCACAGTCACTTCCATGTCATTATGTGGCATTAGAGTAGAATGTTGGTGGAGATTAATTACATTTGCCAATTTAAAAATGGAAAAAAAAAACAGAGACAATTAAATATAATCAGAAAGACTACTAGACCAAGACTCAGGAGACTGAAATTCCATTCCTGAGTCTAACACAAACTGCCTCTGTGAACGTAGGCAAGTTCCTTTTCCTTTCTGGGCCTCAGTTCTTCAGTTTCCTCGTCTGTAAAATGAGTGGGTTGGATTACATGATCTCTAACAGCCGTTCCAGTTCTGAAGTCTTATGATACACACACACACACACACACACACATACACACACACACATGCATACATGTGTGTATGTGTATATGTGTATATGTGTATATACATAATATAAAGAATTAATTGTTATTTGAGGGTTTTATGCCTCAGCACTCACTGGCCTGGGGCTCCGCAAACCGCACGGTACTCCAACCACTGGTTGTCATCACCACTCGCCAACGCCTACATGGGCCTGGCAAAATTATAATGATTGGAAGCCTAGTGAGGGCAGTCATGTGACTGTCAGAGTGGCCATCCCATTGGCTGGGGCTATGTGGGGTTTTCTAGGTTTGTGGGAGGAGAATCGGGCACTCTAGGTGGCAGCTGGAAAGCGATAGGTGTTATGCTGCATATTTTCAGCTGATTCCTAGGCGGTGGTATTTTTTCAGGTATTATAATTTCCCTTTCCCCATTGTATTTCCTTTCCCTTGATCCTACTGATCCTCTTTGTGTTTTTTTTTTTTAAGTTCGTTCTTGTTAAAATAAATCTTGTTCTGTTTTGAGGGAGGCTGCCGGTCTCCTTCCTTGCCCCAATATTGTGGTGAGCCACTTAGCTAGCACTCCCCAATTAAAAATTGGTCCCCACAATACACATATAAATATATAATATGTGTTTTATAGGTTTATAGGTTCATAGGTTTCTAATCATATTCATAACTCAAGTATATTTGCTTTAAGAAAACAACTTGATTAACCAAAAAATATTTAGAAAACTAATTCAATTAAAACTTTCTTGAGAAGTAACTAGAACTGTCTTTTCTAAAACTGCCACTGAAGCACATTAAATATTAAACCCAATAGTGAACATGAACCAATCCTTATGTTTAAGATTGTGGTAACTATTATAACTGTCATATTCCCATAAATCAGGTGAAGCTTGCATAATTTCCTGACGATCTTGCACATAGTCAATAAATATTTTTACATTCCTACTATGTACCAGGCGCTAAAGTAAGTGCACAATACAGGTCTTTAGTAAATACTTGTTAAACTGAATTGAATGGAATCATTGTGACAGTATGACCTAGAAAATAATTCATACCATTACTCCATAGCATAATATAGACAGCAACATTTCAGTATTCAAAAGTCACAGTTTTGCCCAGTTTTATATTTCCAAAACTTAGTACTACATCTGAGATTAGATTGCTGGTTCCCTGCTACAGTTTCTTTTCTCCCTCTCATAATATGGGGAGGTTTTACTTAAAAGAAGACAAAGCTATGCCCCAAAGAACATTTTTCCCCTATACCAATGGCTCCAGCTTCTCCTTCCTAACTCTCACCCCGCAAAAAACCTCTCAGCCAACATGGTTAAGCTTAGGATTAAGCTGTCCCTGGTGTTGGAATGGTCCTGATGTCTCTAAAAGACATTCCTAGTCATCTAAGGGTCATCTATATTTCAGACAGATGGAATCCAGTTTCCTTGAACTTGGTGGATTTCTGAACTTGTTCCAGTTATTTTACCCTGCCTTGTTGATCAAATATGTTTCCATATGATGACAATAAAGACAGCCTAGAGAGAAACTAAGTGCCACTGTATACTTGTTGCATATCCATATTGTGTTAGGCAAAGTAAACCTTCTTTGTTAAATGTTCACTGCTTTGCAAGTACCTCTGTTCATAACAAAATTGAAGCTAAAATAAGAGGATGTTGACACTGGCTGCTTCCTACAGCATCACTACAAGGACTCTGTATTACACTCAGACTATTCTGCTCAGGATCACCTGAACATAGCTTTCTCATTTCTATACTTACCTGACTGTAGCCACCACATTATCCAATGCCTGAAATTCTCTCCTATCTATTCTCCTCTATTCCTATGTATTCTCATTTAATTATTTTAAAACCCATATTAATTCTACCTGTTCTGCAAAACTTTTCTTCACCACCCTAGCCCACATTCATCTCCTCTAAATGCCATTGACACTCATCATCTGTACCACCTGCTTAGTATTTGCCATGGGCTACATTGCATTATTAATAAATATATGTACATATACATAGATATAAACATATTTAAAATACAAATGTTATACATGCACAGACATACAAGCCCTGTATTCCCACCAAGAAGGCAACCCCTGACACCCAAGAACAGAGATTGTGATTTATGCATCTTTTTAACCTCCATGGAATCAAACACAGGGACTTATACATTGATGTTCAAAAGAGAGGATTTGATTGATCAGCATTTGGGAAAATCTTAAGGATTTGTTGGAAAATCAATTTAAAGTTTGTAAAATTCTGTATTTGGAGACTCACAACAACCCTCTGATGCAAGTACTTCAAGCACTATTACTTCCATTTAAAATATGAGGGTACTGTGATGCAAAGAGGTTAAATGTCTTTCCCATAGTCACCACATTAGTTAAATGTAAGAGAATTCACAAACAACCATGTACTTTCTCCATCATAAAAATTTACTTTCCATGGGTTTCTTTTCCCCTCAGATCCTGCTAGCTGACTACTTAATCTAATAAACATATATATCTATATATGATATTTATATACACATACATACATACATACATATATATGAAGGTAGAGTGCTTTGGTGAAAAGAAAACTCAGGATCAGAAGTCTGGGGCTGGTGTCCCATAAATCATTCTCTAAATGCTTGTTATTGTGTTATGTTGCAATTCTAATGGAACCTAAGACATACTTATAGGTCCATTAGATACACATATAAAAGTTTTACAAATCTTTATTCAGATGTTTTTTAATTACAACATTTGTTCTGCCAAATAATACATTCATTGTATAGAGGGTTTGTTTTGTTTTTTATAATGAATCCTAAAAATAAACGTCATAAGGAGAATCATATAACATTTTAGTCATATATAGTGAAATTTTATACTTATATTCATACCTTGAGTCTTTTTCTTTTTGGGGGGCCAGGGAGTTGGGCAATGAGGGTTAAGTGACTTGCTGAAGGTCGCACAGCGAGTAAGCGTCAAGTGTCTAAGACCAGATTTGAATTCAGGTCCCCCTGAATTTAGGGTTGGTGTTTTATCCACTGCTCTACCTAACTGCCTCTCAACTTTTTTTTTTCTTTCTTTCTTTTTTCTTTTTTTTTTTGTGGGCAATGAAGGTTAATTGACTTGCTCAAGATCACACAGCTAGTAAATGTCAAGTGTCTGAAGCCAGATATGAACTCAAATCCTTCTGAATCCAGGGCTGGTGTTTTACCTACTGTGCTACCTAGCTGCTCCCATACCTTGAGTCTTGATGATATTTATACTTCATGCTTTTCAAAGTATTTTCACATTTATAAGTTAAATATCTTCATAAAACTTCTCTGAGGTGAATAAGGGTGAGTTGGTTGTAGTATATCTTTGTTCTTCCACTACAGCCATAGGATCATAAGATCATGGTGTAATGATTGGAATGATCCCACCTGCTGGAGACTTACTGTATAAAAGCTCTGCGATAAAGTGAAGGTCTTTGAGGGCAAGACCAGGAGTCTTTTCTTTGGCCTCAGGAAGTGACCTCTGCTTGTGGGAAGAAGAAGAGAGGAACCTGGTGCTCTAACTGGCTCTCTTTCCTTTGGACTCTGGTGGAGAATGGAGCTAGAAATGTACTCTCCCTTTAATAGATAGATGAATGTAGGCCTTTCTCTCTCTACCAAATTCTTATTCTCCTTAATCAATGCTTAAAAGCCTAACTCATGCTAAAGCTTATAATTTATTGACGACCACTCATTAGACATTTTAGGCAGACTAGCTAGAATTTTAGCCTTAACAATGGGATCATAGATTTATATACAGAAAGGGCATTAAAGTCCATCTCTCTCATCTCAAAGACAAGGTACTCCAGGTGCAGAAAAGTTAGGTGATTTCTGGGCCACAGAACCATTAAGTTTCAGAAGTAGAATTTTAATCTAATGGTTCAGAATTCATGATGTCAGTGTTGGAGAGCTGCCCCTCAATTCTTGGAGGGAATGCCAGCAAGTTTATAAATGTGCATGCATACAGTTAGAGAATAATAACACAGTGATAATGCAAAACACACAGTCTGTTAAGGGTATAGAAAAGGATTAGTGTGGGCTGGAATCACTAGGGAACATTTCATGAAGGAACAAGTAAGTCAGCAGAAGTAACAGGATTAGAAATTAAATCTCATTCCCTGTTTCAATGCTCAATCCTTACTACCCACTCCATCCCTAGTCCAGGACTCTTTCCAGTAGAAAGGCAATAGTCAGCACCTTATAAATGGGTGTCTTTCTTAGTTTGTTTGGAAATTAGAGTTTATTTTCTCATAAAAGCACATGGTATCAAAACAATGAAATTCAAGGCAATTCAGTAAGCACTTAATTAACTACCTAGCATGTGGACATCACTGTGGTAAGTCCTAGTGATAGAAAGATCTAAGTGGAATAGCCTATGCCCTTAATAAGATTAAATTAACCTGGAGGATATAGTGGAGGTATAGTGGAAAGGATTGTGGATTTAGACTCAGAAAGATATTTAGAGTCAAATCTGACTTTTGACATTTAAGAGTTGTATATCCCCAAACAAGCAACCCAATCTCTCAGTGCTTCAATAAAATGTGTGGGAAGAGGAAGGAGGTAACCAGATTATCTCTAAGGTGACTTTCAACTCTATATCCATGATCATATATATGATTGGCAAATCAAAAATGTATACAAAATAAATATGAAGTGCGTGGAGAGAGGGATGTAATTGACCAGGGAGGAAAAACAACCATTATGAAGAGATGCCACTTGAGCTGAGCCTTAAAGTAAAATAGGAATTTGAGGAAAGATGGGTGATAAGATAAAACATTCCAGGTATGGGACAAGGCCTGGACAAAGGTCCTGAAACAGAAATATATATATATATATATATATATATATATATATATATATATATATATATATATATATATATATATATATATATATATATACACACACACAAACCACCATAAAAATAAATATTGAAGATTTCTTTTTACATTTGTTTCAAGTCATCTTATAAAGAATACAATTATAATGAACACTTAGTTCTTTAGGTTTTTTTAAGTGAAAGTAAAAATCATTTTCTGGTCAATTCTGAATTCCATCCCTCCCTCTTGTACTTTAATCCTGTTTTCCCACATTGCCTCATATAAAAGGATGTGCTGGAGCCAGCTCTAACCATTCTTAAATCTTCAGCATGAACATTTACACCTTGGAAATAGACACTAATTACAAATCAAAGCTTGTTTTATTATTTAATTGACCGCTTAAAATTTAAAACATGTTGATAATTCAGATTAAACTTTAAAATATGTTGTATACATTTTTTATGGCACAAGGAAGTGTGTGTTTGTTAAATATCTGCCTGCACATTACTTAATAAATATTGCTTGAGCTCACAGAAATTCAATAGAAAGCATGAGAAATGAAGTTATCACCAGATTAGAGGTCTGGTTATTGGAGGCAAATAATAATAATTGGCATTTATATAATACTTTAAGGTTTTTGAAGGTTTTACATACATTATCTCATGTGAGCCTCACAACACTACTGATTATGTCTCTTCTGTATCTCTTTAGAAAACCTTGTCCAAGGGGCAGCTAGGTGGTGCAATGGATAGAGCACTGGCCCTGGAGTCAGGAGAACCTGAGTTCAAATCCAGCCCCAGACATTTGACACTTACTAGCTGTGTGACGTTGGGCAAGTCATTGCCCAACCCAAACATTAAAAAAAAAAAGGAAAAAAGAAAACCTTGTCCAAGCCAGGAGGTGAGAATTCACCTTCTTGAACATTCAATACCTACAATTTAACCTTGTCTAACATGGACCCAGTCTTTTTTCCCTCATAAAATCCTATATCAGTGATTTAGAGCATTAAAAAAGCAGGTGTTTTCTTTTGGTTTTCCTTAAATTTATACTTTGTTGGGGAGTCAGGAAAAAAAGATTTGCAAAAAGGAATTTATGAACATAAATTACCCTAAAAGAGATTTTGCTAAAATATAACATTTTTACAGAATTTAGATTTTACTGTACCATTGTTAAAGAGAGTTTAAATGACTGAGAAGATGATGAGTTCCTTGTAGGAAAAAAGTCATTGGGTGGTTATATATATATATGTGTATGTGTATGTGTATGTGTATGTGTATGTGTATGTGTATATATATGTACATGTATGTGTGTATGTACATAGATATCCATATGTATATGTTACACACTATAAAGGGCATGATGCCTTCCCCAACTCCCATTGCCCATATTTCTCTTAATAAAATCTTTCCATGCTGTCTCCCATCAAAGTTTCCAAGGTATTTTATACAAACTCCTCAGTGCAGTGCTTAAAATTTACATGTGAGTCACAGATTAGTACTAGGATGGGAATTATGTCACATGGTATGCTCCAGAATGATCCTAGTGAAGTCTCAGTTTAATTTGGAAATGTACTACATATCTGTGTTGTTTATTTTTTGAATATGGCACTGCCAAGACATGTTAGGGCTGAAGACTCCAGGAAGACTATTTAGTGCTGTGTGTATGGCTGAATATTAATTATAGGCACTGTTTAGAATTTATTTTCCACCAGCTTTTGATGTAGGGATGAGAAGATGATGGGAGCCAGTCTCTAACATTCCTTGACAACATCTTAAATTTCCAAAGCAGATTTTCACATCCATTATCCCTCTTCATCCTCAAAACAGGCTTGCAAGGAAGGCATGGTAGGGCAAATATTATTTATTATAAAGGTATAGTGAAAAGTGGAAAAAGTACTGACTCTGGATTTAGACAAACCTTGGATAAAACCCTCTTATAGTGCTTACTACTTGTATAAGCTTAGTTAGACTAGTTCTGTGGCCTTCCTTGACCTCAGTTCTTTATCTGTAAAATGAGGAAGTAGGTCTAGATGTCTGCTGAGGTCCATCCCAGCTCTAATCAATTATACTCTGATCACTGCCATTACATGAAAAAACTCCTGCTCAGGGTACTCGAATGACTTTCCCCAAGTTGTATGAATAGTAAAGAGAAAGCCAAAAAGTATTATGTCTCCCAGGCTAGTCTTCTTCTTGCTATAGTGTATGCTGCTTCCTATCTTGCCAAGCAGTTAAGATAGAAGACAAAAACAACAAACCCTTTCCCTGACTACCTGGAGGCCAGGTAGGTTATATTTTACCATAGCCTCAGGGTTCCCTAGTATCCATACGGGCATTTGTGCATATCTAGGCTCTCTGGAATTGGTGACAGCCTGTCTCAATGATCTTTTCTCAATTGTAGGAGGTCCCCTATCCCCACATTCCATATAACTACTTAACAGTAAGATCAGTTTTCACAAAGGAATATTAACTTTGAGGATAAAATAAGAATAAATATACAACTATCCCCCCAAATATAGGGAGCATACTCCTTATCTCATATTCTAGGGAGGGTAAGGGAATAAGGTTCACAGTTTAGCTCAGTTCCTAAAGAGCATAGTCCCCTAAACTCCAAGTCTAACCCCCCCCCACATACACACACACACTGCCTCCACCACCACCACTGGTTCAAGTCCCAGGACGTCCCTGTTGGACTGACTAGCTACACAGCAGAATACACATTGGGCCAAGAATCTTGGTTCTAAGATCACCCTGACATGAGTTCCTGAGTCCAGCGGGGAAACTTGTTGCCTGTGACTAGAACTGAAAAAGACAAATGAAGCCGAACAAACCAAACTAGGCCTACTGGGGCAATGGGGCCTAAAAACAGGGGAGGGGAAAGTACTCCTTTCTCTTGGCATTTCAGTTCGTGGTATCGATGCTTTGGGTGGACAGGACCTTCAAATTTCTGGACCATGGGGGGAAAGTTTCTCAGTAACATAATTTTAAATATACAGTCTATTCTGCCTATGTAGTCACTGGAAACAGACTGTTGCAAATCCCATTTTAAGGAGCCTCAGAAAAGTTTCTCCCATCCGTTCCCTTACCTCTCCCATGTCGGTACTTCCACACTAGGTCACAAAGCAAAACCTCAGTTATAGCTAGATGTGAGAGAAGTTCCAACTCAACCTATCTTGTCTTGTCAATCAAATCTTGTCTTTGCCTCTGTGACCATGGGCAAGTTGCTTAACCTTCTTGGGTCTCAACTTTCTCATTTGTAAAATAAGGGTGTTAAACTTGCTGACCTCTGTGGCTTTGTCTAGTCCTAAGTTAATGGCCCAATAATCTTCTCTGATCATTCTTGAATTTATATTATTTAGAAATAATAACTATAATAATAACAATAGCTAGCATCTATATAGCACATTAAATTTTGTAAAACACTTTACATATATTATTGCTCCTATGATCCCCATTTTGCAGATAAAGAAAGTGAGGCAAAAAGAGGTTGACTTGCCAGCAGTCCAATAAGACAGCATTGGAACTCATGCCTTCCAAACTCCAATTGCAATGTTCTAGCTCCTGAACTACCTATCTGCCCCTACTCTTAATTATTGAGGATTAAACATTTCTTATATCCCATTTCCTCTACTAGTCTGTAAGTTTCCTAAAGGCTGGGATTCTCTATTTTTCACAGTTCTTTGCACATAGTAGGCACTCAGAAAATATTTCTTAACTGATTGATTGAATAAGTATTATGATAAAAAAGAAGTAACTCTAAACACACATGCTTTTTTCCCCTTATTGTTCAGTCCCAGTATCACAACCCTATTGGACTTTTTTTAAATTCAGATGTCTGATGTCATTATTATAAAGTAGTCCTTTAGGTGGAAAACCCTCTCCACTTCTACATATCAACAGCTGGTCTATAATTTGATGTCTTACAGAGACCCATGGGGCACTTGTAGATAGGACTAACTTTCATCCAAATTTCAAAACAGTTCATTTTCCTTCAGTTGTCCAAGACTCCCATGCTGCTTGGGACCTACCATATTGTAGCACTACAACTTTTTATGAGTCCTTTCCCAATATCACAGCTTACCTGGCTTATTCTCATCTTGATTAAGTGACTGAATAGTCTGACAAACATATACATTAAGTGGTGAAGTGAAAAGTCAGCAATTTGTAGGGTCAAAAGTCCTGTGTTTGAGATGTAGGTTGGTCATTTATACTGTAGACTGTAAAGCTTTAGGGAAATTATAACATGTCTCTTGCATATTCATTAAAATGTATTAGATTGGGCTACATAACTCCTAATGTCTTTTCTCTTTCTAACATTTTGTAATTAAAAAGTATTAAGGCAGATAAAAATTGAATGTGGTTTCACTCCCATGCAGTATGATAAAAATGATAGATTTGGAGTCTAAAGATCTGGGTTTTAATCCTGTTGATCCTTACTGATTCTATGTGAATGTATGAATGACAACCGTATGCCCAAAATGCTGAATTTCAGAGTCTTGCACTTTGGGCATGTGGTTGTCATTCATACACTCAGCCCACCTGTGTGCTACCAGGCATCACTGGGTAATTTAAAGTAATCACTTCCTTATCAGTTCAGGTTTTCAAAGAAATGACTGTTATTCCTCTCTTGATTATGACCTTTTGCATTCAGTGTCCCTTTTCTCTGAGTAGTCTAAAGGCTGTTTGGAATGATCAAAAATGACCCAAGAGTGCAAAGACCCACACTTTCTTGGTTAGGGAGTCTCTTCCCCTTTTTCCTGATCTCCCAACAATTTCCTTATTAATAAAGCCTCCATATATAGTTAGAATAAACATTTAATTGAATTCATAAAAGTATCATAAAACAGAAGGATGAGGGAGCATTAACATTAACTCATACAACATAGATCTTAATATCCCTTAACATCCCAACCTAGACTACCACTTCATTCTCTCCAATTCCCCTGAAATAGTTAGCTGATGGTGAGTGACATCAGAACATGGCTGGAGCTACTTGGCCCCCTTCATAAAAAGGTTATCCCTTCCACACTGTTGGGGTTAGGACTGTGGCACACCCATGATCTAGAAAATCTGCATAACATTTTTGCCCCTTCATACCAGAGACGAACTCTGATTTTTTTCTTTTACTTTGAGGGGGTGTTTACAGTACCATATTGTAAAATTTTGGTGAAGTATTTGTTCATAGGCTCTGTGTCATCTGCTGGCCTTTGAGTGTCTTCTGTATCTTCTACAAAACTCTCAAAAAAACCTCCCATTTAATGTCTTATGCCGACCTGAGATATATCAAAACTGTGTTAGGGAAAGTTGCAATGTGAAAGGGATAACTATAAATACAACTGGCAATCAAACTTTTGCTTGGAGACTTCTAGGAAGGTCAAATCCATCACCTCATGAGGCAGCCCATTTGTTTTATCAAGAGCTCTAATTCTTAGAAAGTTTTCCTTTACATGGAAACTCAATTTGCCTTTTTGACACTTCAACTCTTTTCTTCTAGTTCTCCCCTTGGCAGATATGGGAGGAAATTCTTAAGTACGCAAGTCAGAATACCATCTATAGAGAAACCCCCTTGAGAAAGGACTTGGTCTTCTCCAGGCCCTATCTAATTTTCTCTTTGTTATCCCTTGATTAAAACCAGCAGCAATCAGGCAGTCCATGTGCCCCGCTCTATTACAAGGTTCTAGATACTGACTTGGCAGAGCAATGTGGTTTTTCAAAGGCTAATAAGGTTGAACTCCCTGTCATCTATCACTAATCTGTGGGTTTACTCTTGGCTCTGCTCTCATGTTCTGCCACATTTAATTTACTCCTCTGCTGCTCCAGATGACACAGATGATTTTGAAAGTCGAGGGGGTAAAAAGGAGGGGAACAGATGCAGCTAATAAATGTGGTTCTACCAGTCTGCTTTGTATTTGACCTTTATCTTTCAAATAACCTGTGTAAATCCAACCCAGTCAATGAACCCAGATAGATGACTGTGTTCCTGGGACCAATGAAATTAGGTGAGCAAATTCCAATAGAAGAGAAAATTGATATGATGGTACTGCAGCCACAGACCAGGCCAGCAATTTATCTCTAGGAGCTGGTCTGGGTGATGGCTCTAAATGGGGATGAATGGGTGACTGTCTGATGTGTTGGAGGATGATTAGGCAATTATAGGAGCTTGTTCTCTATGGAGTAGTGAGAATCTAGGAAGGTCCTTGAGCACCACTAAAGGGGGACTGGGAGAAAGAAAGGGAGTATAATTCCTGAGTTAGATTTTATCTGATAGGTCATATCTACTTCCTCTCTTCTAGGTGGCCAGAATCCATGTCCTCTTCCTCCTTCAGGCCCATTAAAGCTAATCAGCATACCCTTCATTTCCTAAGATATAATCATTTCCCAAAAAGGCAAAGCTTCTTTTGAAGCTAAAGGCACATTTAGAGTGGGTTGATTGTCTCAGAATGTTCTCTGAATTGATGCAATGTTATTAGGAAAAAGTGAAGTACAGGGAAAAGAGCAATTACTTCAGAGTGAAAGGACCAGAATTCAAATCTTGTCTCTAGATGCTCAACACTGGTATGACTGAGCAAAGCAAGTTACCACCCTCAGCCTCAGCCTTATCTCTAAAATGAGGGAGTTGGACTGGATGACCTATGGGGTCTCTAGATCTATGAATTAATGGGTATCCTGAATCCATGGTTTACTATAAGCAGACAAATATCAGGCCACAGACAACTTATATTCATATACATACATATTGATGTATATATGTGTATTTATATATATGCACACATACAACCCTACATACATATGTATGTATATATATACATATAGACACATACAAATAACTTATATTTTGTCTATTATAAATGACTACATTAACTATAAAGTATATATGAAGGAAGATGCTGTTTCCAGTGAAAGAACTGATAAATAGAAATATATATAGAATAATCTTGTGTTTGTATGTATGTGTGTGTAATGATAACAACAATCTCTAGGGTGGGTGTGAGGAGAAAAAAATTGATGTGATAATTTTATTGTATATTTGAAAGGAATAGCAAGTTGTACATAGTAGATTTGCATTTTCATTTATAATCATCTTTTTTGTACTGTTCTAGATATTCTTGTTTCATTCCATAAATTAAAAACAAAATTTAATAATAAGGAAATAATACATCCTAGGCTTCTCATTTTACTTATGCTGAAATTGAGGTCCTAATAGGTTAAGCAACTTGTTAAGTAGCAGAGCTGGGATTCCAATTGAGATCCTAAAAACAATGTGTTTTCTATTGGTCGCAGCAACATGAGGTGCTTTTATTGGAGTGGTCTTGAGAGGCAAGTCAGATTCAGAGAAAGAGAGCTACAAACAGTTTATTAAGCAATCTGGACAGAATGTGGTTGTCACTGAATATCTGATAACCATACCATTTATGCTTCTTTTGGCTCTGGAACATATGCTCTCCAATATCATCATTCATTTGTTATTGGGGCATATGTATGTGTTTATAAGTATGTATATAACTTGAATGGCCCAATAGACTATAAATTCCAAGAAGTCAGGGCCCTATTTCTAAACTTATTTGCATATCTTCCATGCCCACTTATATGATACATGCTGTTTCCTTCTGATAAAATGTGAACTCTATGTCTGTGTCTGTTTTTTTTTCTTTCTATCCTCAAGTGCCTAGCACGGTCCCTTACACACAATAAGCACAGTGCCTGGCATAAAGCCAGTGCTTAATAAACACTTGATTGATTGACTAAGCCTTTAATAAGTGCTTATTGATCAATTGATTGATTCCTTTTTCATCTCCCAACATGTATAGTTCAGTTGGTTAATAAATTGTTTGTCGTTCGTTTTCTCTGAGTCTGACTTGCCTTTCAAATCCATTCCCTTAAAAGTACTTCATGTTGCTATAACCAATTAAAACAGTGAAAAGAAAATTAGTCATTTTTTATTCACTCACTGAATTATTCTTTGGTTTTTGGCCAGAAGAGAACTAGTTAAGGTCAAAGATGTGTGACTCAACTAATTATTATTTTCTATACTGTTTCCCCAATAATATCCACCTAGCAGAGGCCTCTCGGTGGCTGCATAGAAGTAGATGTGATTGAAAGGAATTAGCTTTTATTACACTCGATTAAATAGAACAGGTTTGAAAGGGTAATTGAAGTCTGGGAAAGGCAGAAATGTTTGAATATACCATCCTGCGCTTTTTCCCCCTCCTGAGATTATCTAATAAAATGTGTTTTTCTTTAGTACAATAACAGGGAATTGGCAGGTTGGCAGCATCCATCAGGGTTATCCTCTAGCTTGGCACCCAAAGGGCCAGAACCCTATGGAGAGCAATAATTAAGGTCCTCGGGAAGGAGCTGGCTGGAAAAAGGCACAATAGAAATTATAGAGACCTGTAATTCGGGAGGCTGCCAAAGTGAACAGTGATTTTATTTAAATGTGCTGAATTACCCTAACAAGCAGTTTTTCAATTTCAACAGCATTCCACATTTTATCTTCTTAACTCTATCCAAGGTATTGCATTCTGCCTGGGGAATGAAATATTAGCAATAGATGCACCATTCAAGTTAGTCTCCATTCAACCCCAAACTTTAATAGAAATAACCTGTCGGCTTTGATTGAGTGTGATATCACTATAGGAGCCTTGAATTTAAACTGGGGGAGACGGAAAATTGCATGGTATGTGAAGCTAGCTTTGACTAAAATGGAATTTTCACTTCAGTTCTATCTGACTGTCAAAAGGCCACTTCTAATACTCTCACAAAGCAATTTACTTTCACAGCAAAAAATAAAACCTGAAAGTGCCCCCCCCTCCAAATTAGAGTTTAAATTCCTATTTTACACTGTTTTTCAAGTGGTTGGAAATGAATAAGATGCACATGAATTTATTATTAGGCATTGCAACCCTGTGTTATTAAACACATTCATTTTCCTTAGATTTTAAATCTTTTTTTTAAAGCATAACATAGAGGGAAACATAAGCAAACTAAGCTTTCAGAATTAAAATTCACTCAGAACTTGAAGAGAAATTCACAAAGAAACAGAAAATGTGCACCAGACATAGATGGCAAGAAAGGGTCTCCGTGTATAATTTCTAAGGCTTGCTAGTAATCCTGCCCATCCAATTGTGTCTATCCTGCCAAGTGCCCATGGTGTTTCTCAGGCTTAGCAAGAATGCTGAGATCAGTGCTGGAACACCTGAAAGGAAATGCCATTTTAGTCACAGAGATGAGTGTGTGACAAATGTTCTAAGAGGATGGAGCTCTGTGCTTTGAATGGAAGGAATCTGGAGGGTGTTACCTGGAGAAATTGGGCTATTTAATACATTATCAACTTTTTTCTTTTTTTTTATTTCTTTTTTTTTTTTACTATGGAAATCATTCCTCTGCTCTGAGACTAGGCATTCCATTTTCTCTATGTTCATTAAAGAGGTCCATGCAGATAAGTATGGAAAGATCAAGTCAGCGGATCAACAAACATTAATTAAGCTCTTACTGTGTTCTATGTTAGGTGCTAGAGATAGAAAGACAATAACATAATAATAATAATATCTGGGATTTGTATAGCATTTTAAGGTTTGCATAGTGCTTTAAATATGTTAATTCATTGAATCCTTACAATAATCCAGTGTGGGGTAGGTGCTATCATTATTCCCATTTTACAGATGAGGAAACAGAGACACAAATTTTACATTTGTGTTTAGATTTGCATATACATTTTACAGATGAAGAAACTGAGGCAGAGATTAAGTGACCTGCCCACAGTTATACAGTTTGAGAATTTAAACTCAGGTCTCTACTGTAGCACCTAGTTGCCTCTAAAATAGAGTAATATAAAGAGAACATAGAGTAATATAGTTTAGAGTATTATATATAAAATATAGAAAGAGTATACAATATAGAATAACAAAGAAAATAAATACGAAGTAGTTCAAGGTGGTTTTGGCATGATGGATAGGGTTAAGAGATAAAGATAGATCTGTTTATTATAGTATATTCTATTTGAAGTGGAAAAGTTAAAAAAAAAAAGTAAAACTCATTTCCAGATAGAAGGGACCATGAAAAGTTATCAAAATAGCCCAGCTAATTTTGAAAAATAATTCAGTGATAATTTCTCTAAGAGAAATGTAGCAGCTCTGGTCACCTAGACTTCCTGACTTCTAGGTCTTCAATTTTTTAACCTACTGTTCTTCATAGAGTAAAAGTTTGGTTTCATTTTTGTAAGAAAGCAGATGTTTATTGAATTCTTAAATTGGACAGAACGTTAGAGGTTTGGGTTGTAAACCACAGTATCTTAGGATTCCAAGTTAGAGGAAAGAATAGTGATCAGAACCATCTTCCAATCTGAGGCCTAAACCTGGCATTTCAAAACTTGTGTTCAATTTCCAGGCTTGTCACTACCTGTATGATCTTATGTAAGTCAGTTACCTCATCTATAAAATAAGGAGGTTGGATTAGATGTCCCTTTCAGCTCTAGAATTAAGATCATAGTGTATGATCCTATGACCTTTCTGCTAGGTAGCCATCCAGGCTCTCCATATCCCTCCATAGCCCAGAAATAGCCTTTCCTAAAATGATAGTTATCCCTTCCACAATGCAAGCGATAGGCATGTAGTACCCTGAGATCTGGAATATCCACATAAAAAAATTTAGCCCACCCTTAATACCAGAAAAGAAGTCTGAATTTTCTTTTTCTTTCATAGAAGTTTTGTAAAATTTGGGTTAAGTATTTGACCACAGTCTCTTTGTCATCTGGTGACCTTTGACTGTCATCTATGGCTTAAACAAAACTCCCCCAAAATTTCCATTTCATTCCTTATTTAGATATGTGATATGTGAAAACCTCAATAAGGAAAGTTGACATGTGGAAGGGATAGCTGCAGTCATAAAACAGAAACTAAAAATTAGAAAAAAGAAACATAGGACAAAATATATGTGTATATTCAGTCAGTCAATAAACATTTAATAAGTCCTTAATATAGGTCAGGCACCGTGTTAAACACTGGAGATACAGATATGGGAAATACAAATTGCCTCTTCTCTCTAGGATCTTAAAATCTACTGGGGAAAGACAACATAGAAAAAGAAGTTGAAAAGAAGAAAGAAGGTGCAGAATTAAGGAGATATTCAAAGGAGACTATACATGCAGAGGCAGACAGAAATGCAAAAAGAAGAGGTCAAGAGGCAAGAACCAGATCTGTGATTTCATTGGCATAGGGAACTCCAGAGTAAGAAAACCCCCTCTGCTAATAACTATTGTCAAATTCAATGCAACTTTTAGTCCAAGAGATTTTAATAAAAATGACACAAGACAAGATGAATTATCTGCCTTCCCATTCCCCACAACAGCCCCTAAGACTTTGCATCTGTTCTGTGACTGAATTTTTCAATAAGAGCTATCACCTCTCCAAGATCAGGGAGTGGCTTCCTGTAGATTTGTATCCTGAGCTCTTAATAAAGTGCTCTGCACATAGTAAGAACTTGATCCTTTTTTCCCCCTTTCATTTGTTCATTCCTTCATCAAAAACTTTCTGTATACATATTTCTATTTCTCTCCCTGTATCAGGCACTATGGGGCATCAAGAAGAACACATAATCTCTGTTTTCAAAGAGTTTAGACTCTAGCTGAGCAAACAAAAAATAACAAAGAAAATCTATAGAGGTGGATATAAGCATAGCTTCTTGAGGGAGATAGAATGAAGTGGATACTTTGTCTAAGCAAAAAGTAAGAAATAAAGTTGGATGGGCTCTTCCAAGAGCTTCAAAGAGAAGCAGAAGAATTAAAGATTGATGTAAATGGTAATAGAAGGAATATTAGGAAAGGTGAGTGCTTTCTTGATTTTCTTCCTACACCCGCTATTGCTTCTTCTCTATGTCCTTCTTTAGTTCTTTCCTTTCCTTTCTTCCTCTATGTGTGAATCTTAATGGAGTCACCTTGCTTTGTTTTCTCTCCTAACACTTTCTCTGAGAACTAGTTCACTCTCACATCTTCATTTATTACCTTTATGTATAAAATGCCCTATTCATTGTTCCCAAGCCCTAATTTCATGTCCCCAACTATGTTCTCTACACATTTTGACTTAGATGCCCCACTATCATCTCAATATTAGCATGTACAAAACCGAAATTGTTGTCTTTTTCATTAACACTACCAAATTTCCTGTTTTTGTCTTTGGCTCCACCATTACCTCATCATCACACACTTAAAATTATTTAGAGTCCTTTCTCTCCCAATATCATATTTAATAATGTTTTTGTTGTTATTCAGTCACATACAATTCTTCATGACTGCATTTGGAATTTTCTTGTCAAAGATACTGGAGTGGTTGGGTGTTTCCTTTTCTAACTCTTTTTACCAGTGAGGGATCTGAGGGATACAGGATTAAGTCACTAGCCCATGGTTACATGGCTATTTTCTGAGGTTGAATTTGAACTCAGGTCTTCCTGACCCCAGGTCCAGCTTTCTATCCACTATGTCACCTATCCTCCCTTTCTAAATTCTATTGTTTCTATCTTTAACTGTTTCTCATAGATATCCTTTTTTTCATTTCCATTGTTTTATTTTATTTTATTTTATTTATTTTTGTTTTTAGTGAGGCAATTGGGGTTAAGTGACTTGCCCAGGGTCACACAGCTAGTAAGTGTGTGTTAAGTGTCTGAGGCCGGATTTGAACTCAGGTACTCCTGAATCCAGGGCCGGTGCTCTATCCACTGCGCCACCTAGCTGCCCCTTTCATTTCCATTGTTAACACTTTAGTCTAAATATATCTCACTTCACATCTGGATTACAGCAGATTTTCTAGCTTGGCTCCTTATCTCCAATCTCTACTCCACTCCAACCTATTTTTCCATACTAGTATTAAATTAGACTTCCAAAAACATAGCTTCATCACGTCACTCTCCTGCTCATATATCTTTAATGGCTTCCCATTGCTTTTAGGAGAAAACCTAAGCAACTCAGAATGACTTTCAAGGTACTCCACATTCTATTCAAGGTTGTTTCCCACTATTGTCCAATGTGAACAATCTGCTCCATAGATATGTCTCCCTATTACCCTTTTTCTCTCACTTTGCTGTTCTACATGTTCTGCATATACCATACTCCTTTTTCTCTTGGCATATTTTCTCATACATTTCTCTCCTCACAGAGTACTTTCCTTTGCCTTTGCCTCCATTTATCTAAACATAGTTAGAGAGATTGAGTTCAGTAAAACTCTGAAATATAAGAAATCTGAATTAGATGAAACTAGAATAAGGGCAGCTAGGTGGTACAGTGGACAGAGTACTGGGACTAGAGTCAGGAAGATCTGAGTTCAAATCTGACCTCAGAAATTTACTAGCTATTTGACTCTGGGCAACTCACTAAACCCTGTTTGCTTCAGTTCCTCATCTATGACATGAACTGGAAAAGGAAATACCAACAAATCTAGTATCTTTGTGTTAAAGGCTAAAATTCTAGTCTGTCTAAAATATTTAATGAGTGGTCACCAATAAATTATAAGCTTTAGCAAGAGTTAGGCTTTTAAGCATTTATTAAGGAAAATAAGAATTTGGTAAAGAGAAAGAGAAAGACCTACATTCATCTATCTATTAAAGGGAGAGCACATTTCTAGCTTCCCTTTCCGCCAGAGTCCACAGGAAAGAGCGAGAGTCAGAGCGCCAGGCTCCCCCTTCTTCCTCCCACAAGCAAATGTCACTTCCTGACACCAAAGAAAAGACGCATGGTCTGGCCCTCAGAGACCTTCACCTCATAGGTGGAGCTCTTCTACAGTAAGTGTCCAGCAGGTGGCATCATTCCAATCATTACAGTTGCCAAGAAAACCCAAAAGAGTCAAGCATGACTGAAATTACCAAATAACAAAAAATATGGATTCCACATTCTGAATATTTTCCCCTGTTTCTACAGTGTCCCCTCAAATCCCCAGTGCCTTTTTCTCAGTAAAGATTCTGATTTCAGTTATACCACTGCAGACATATGTCATCTTCTTTCATGCTACAAAGAAAATCACATAGTCCCTACCCTCAAAGATCTTAAAATCAACCTGAGAAGAAAAAAAAAAAACTAATAAAGAAAAATTGTGGGGTAAGAGTGAGCATCATATGGGAGTTTAGATTTCAAGTTGGGCGATGCATTCAATTCTAAGCATTATCTCTGATTGTTAAAGGGAAAACATTGTAGTTTCCCCTAAAATGATTTTGTACATTACTGAGGAGGTAGGATGATATTTTAATAGGACCAGCTATAGGAAATCATAAAAATTAGCCTATTCCTGACCAAGATTTCCAAGAAAAAAAATGGATTAAGCAAATGTAATTGAATCTTCTCCCACCTATTTAATACTCACAGGCAAACAAAAAGGGTAGAATGGAAAGAATCTATTCCTAACCTCAGGCCTGGTGGGCCCCCATGATGAAAAACAGTGCTGCCAATCGAGAGAAATTGACCAATTTTCCCCTTAGTATTTCTGAGCTTAAGCGACTGATTAGCTTGAACCGAGTGATAATTAAGTACTGCAGCAGATATGATTTATTGAGCCTAGGATTGTTTCTGACATTTATAATATGACTCAAAGAAGATCCAAATCTTGAAATTATATACTCACTACTTTTCGTGAGTGCTTTTATCAAAAAGGAGATAGATACTGGTCATGTGCATCCTCTGGCAAAATGACGCAATTTGCCATCCTGACTTTGCCACCTTTAGCCTCTTTCATCAGGTGTCCATTTCCTCAATCAGTCATGTCTATTCTATTATCCCCCTGGAGCTATTCAAGGTCCTTATGTTCTCTGCATTCTGATTTCACTATCAAAACCTGCTTTCAAATTTATTCACACAATATGTGAATGTTAGCAAAATGAATGAAAAAGAACATTGCAATGCATAGGAATCAGGTGAACTTAGTTCAATTTAGTTGCTTGATTTTAAGCAAGCCATTTCATTTCTCTGGGCCACAGATTTCTTCTTGTGCATGTAGAGAGACAGTAACATTTGTACTGATTTGTAATGCAGTCTCAAAGTCAGCAATTTTGTTGGTAACAGGTATGCATTTAAAAAGGCAGCAATTTGAAGCAGGGGCAGAAGCTGTTGGCCCTTCTAGCTTCCTCTAGCCCTTTTTTTTCTTGCCCTTAGGATTATTGGTATGCCAATCAGGGAGGGGGTGGGGGTCATCACCCCTACTCTCTGTGCAGGCTGTATGGAGATGTTTTTGTTATTATTTGTTTTGCAGAGTCTCAGAACTTGGCTTTAGAAGCACACACTGATTATGAGAAGTGTGACAACAGTTGGTAAGTTGGGTCTTTTTCTGTGGCCAAGTACTGGGACTTAATAGCAGGAGAAACACTTCCAAATAATAATTTTAATTCTAGCCTGGGAGTTTTTTCTAGAATATGCTGGTTGTATTTAAAGAGATTTAGCTGACCTTGGTAAGGAAGAAACTCAATAGCAACTGCATCCAATCAGGTGGCAGCAGATAATTGCTGAAGAAACTAACTATATGATACTCCCTTGCCACCTCCCCCCATATATTAAGAGAGAGCATCTTGGGATCTAGGAGACCAGAGAGAACAGTAGCAAAGCTGACAGGATGCCTAGCAAAGAGTGAAGATGGGGTGCTCAATGAGATAGCTAGAAGAGAGCAGGAGAGCTGTGTGATGACATCAGGGATTGTCAGCAGCTTTGCCTAATCAGATGTGTGAGATACATTGGCTATAGACAAATCTTGGCCACACATGTCTTTGTGTATACCTCCACATATGTACCCTACCTACATAGGTTCAAGATAGTTTGCTTGTCCATTCACACATGTTACTTTGCTATATACGTTCCCTATATGTGTATGTTCCATGTGTCTTCCTGGTCATACGCTCTCTGAATATGTACAGTTTGATACTATTGGTGTAGAAACCCAGTAAACTCTGTTCACAAAGGCAATCTTTTCTTGTCACTTTATTTACTATACCACTTGATTAAAATACATTTTGCTTTGAACTAATGTGTCTTCTGGTTGCTTGGTAAAAATAAAACTATCAATTGGGTTTTGAGAGCCATAAATTTAAGTAGGCTTCAACTCAAAGAGTGATTCAAACCTGTGGTTGCTTCCTGGAATCCCATGTATAAGAGGGGGGAGGACTGGATATTACCTGTAAGATGAAAAAGTTGTATGGCATCAGGGGTTCTTAACCTTTTTGTATGTCATGGGCCCCTTTGTTAGTCTAAGGAAGCGCGTGGACCCCCTCTCAGAGTAATACTGTGTTGCATACATTCATAATTAAAAGAAAAACTACATTTCAGTTAGGTATTGGTGAAAATAAAAATCTATTTTTCCTACTCAATTCATGGACTCCAACCCCTAAAATATATCTCCATAAAACTTGGGGGTCCGTGGATACCAGATTAAGAAATCCCCTATTATATAGTGTGTAAGATTCCTTCATGGCAGCTAGGTGGCACAGGACAGAGTACTGGGACTAGAGTCAAGAAGATTCATCTTCATGAGTTCAAATTTAGCCTGATACTTTGTGTTGTGTAACCCTGTTTCCCTCAGTATCCTCATCTATAAAATGAACCGGAGAAGGAAACAGCAAACCGCTCCAGTATCTCAGACTAGAAGCAACCAAATGGAATCACAAAGAGTCCCATGCAATTGAAAACAAATGAATAATAACAAAAAAAGATTCCTTCAAGCTCTTGAGAATACCTTAAAATAACCCAAGGAGATTTTGATTTTAACAGGCAGTAAAGATACATAAAGAGAATAAGGAGAATTGAATATATTAGTGGATTTATATGCTCTGGAGCCCCTTGCCAAAATTTTAGGAGCCTTTCCCTATTGTTTTTAATTAAATACAAATAACTATGATCTCACAATGAAAGTTATCTTTTTAAAATATTTCAATTATCTCAAACTTGAAAACACATTTTTTTAACATTTTACTTATAATCATATTGAAATACAAAATTAGCTACTCACCTTGTTCTATTTTAATTTTAGAAAACACGGGCTTATAAAGCTATTTTTAAAAACTGAAGAAAATTTAAAAAATTAAATTAATTGGAAATTAAATGACATTATGCCAAATATAAGATCAAGTAAAAAGAATTTGAGAAAAACTGATGAACATTAAATCACAGTGAAAGCCTATGCAGGTATATGAATGTAATGGAATACTATTGTGCCATAAGAAACAATGAGCAGGCAGATTACAGAAAAACCTGGAAAGACTTACATGGACTAATGCTGAGTGAAATGAGCAGAACCAGTATCAACAACAGTGTGTGATGATCAGCTGTGATAGTATTAAGTCTTCTCAGCAATACAACAATCCAAGATAATCCCAAAGGACTCATGATGGAAAATGCTCAACACATCAAAAAAACAAACAAACAAACAAAAAAACCCTGTGGAATCTAAATTCAGATTGAACCATACTGTTTCTACTTTTTTATTTTTGTTATTTTTTTTTTGTTTTTTGAGGTTTTTCCCTTTTGTTCTGATTCTTCTTTGACAACATGACTAATGCAGAAATAAGTTTAATGTAATTGTACATCTATAACCTATATCAGATTGCTTCCTGTCTTGGGGAGGGGGGAGGGAAGGGAGAGAGAGAGAAAAATTTAGAGCTAGAAATCTTATAAAAGACAAATGTTGAAAACTATCTCTACGTGTAACTAGAAAATAATAAAATACTTTTGTAATAAAAAGATGAGGATTTACCCCATATTTTAAATCAAAGAATTAAGACAAAAAATCTACTGGCAAAAGAGAAAAGACAAAAAAAATCTATGCAAAATAATACATTTTCCTCAAAATAAAATAATAACAGTGAAAACATACAATACTGGCTGCCTCCACTGGTGAGCATGAATTACAGTACTTGGCTTAGGTTGAGCAAGAGAGTAATGCATTTAAGGACAGGCCTGGAACTTGAAGTTCAATGTCAGATTCATAATTGATGGTAACTTTGCAGACCTGAGATATAAGCAGGGCAAAGTGGGAAGTGAAATTCAAATGAAACAAAAAATGTTTATAAATGACTTAAAAACCATATGTCTTAAATATGTTGAATATACATATTGACAATATACCCTTTTAATAGTATACAAATATATGAAATTGAAATCTAGTTAGCAAAAATAATTGGTTAAAATAAGAAGACACCGGGTAGTATGCTTCTTTTCACAATGTGAATACATTTCAGGTGAAGCCTTTTCTAGTGTATCCCCCACTCTGTTTTGCACACACGCCTAACAGTGTCCTAAGTATTTCTGCCCCCTCCCATCATTTCTACATTTCTCAACTATGGGGCTGGTATCCTGGGTTATCTACTATTATATTAACTTGAATTTGTCTTAATTATTTCTTGTATTATTTTCACATAATATGTTAAAAAATAAATTGAATGTTAATTTTTCACAGCTTGCCCCAACTTTCAAAAATTTTTGTTACATGTCTACTTTCAAGCTTAAGAACACTGAGGGTGAATAAGAGAAATATTTACTTCTCTCAAAAGTGCTATCCATGGCAAGGATCTGAAATTTTGGGCTCTAATGTATTGGTAGAAAGATAAGAACATCAGCTGGGCAGATGGGAGGATAATGAATATGTTAATGATGATTTGAAACCCATACTATCTTTATAGGGTTCTAATTTGTTTCTTTGTTTATAATTATTTGTGTATCCTAGGTTCATTGGTGGTATACATATTAGGTAATATAGTCCTATATGTCTATACTGATTACCCCCAAATCTATATATTGATACCTGTTCTCTCTCTTGAGATGTTTTCATGTATCACTATCTTTTGGATATCTCAATCTGAATGTCCCGTAAGCATTTCAAGTTCTACATGTTTAAAACAGAACTCATGGGGCAGCTAGATGGTGCAGTGGATAGAGCACCAGCCCTGGAGTCAGGAGTACCTGAGTTCAAATCCGGCCTCAGACACTTAACACTTACCTGCTGTGTGACCCTGGGCAAGTCACTTAACCCCAATTGCCTCACTAAAAAAACAAAAACAAAAACCAAAAAACAAAAACCCAGAACTCATGAACTTTCCCACAAACCTTTAATTACAAACTTTCCTATCACTGTCATTTATGCCAGCAAGGTCACAACCCTGGTATCATCCTCAGCTCCTCATGCTTACTTACCACCAGATCCAATCTGTTGCAAAATTTTGTCATTTCTTCTTTTGCTCTCTTTTATATTTCTCTTTCCAAATATATATATATATCCTCAGTTCAGACATGAATCATCTTTTTTTAACTGGTCTCCCTGAGTAAAGTCTCTGTTTACTCCAATCTATCCTGCATTCAGATGTCAAGATAATTTTTCTAAAATGTAGGTTTTCTAAATGTACATTTTCTAAAATGTAGATTTGACCATGTTATTCCCCTACTCAATGAACATCAATAGTTCCCTATTACCTCCAGCATCAAATAGAAATTCCTTTGTTTTGCACGTAAAACTCTTCATAACTTGGCCCCTTCCTACCTTTCCCAGTCTTCTTTTACCTTACTTCCCTCCATGTAATCTATGACCCAGCTATACTGACCTACTTGCCGTTCTTCAGAGATGATAGCCTATCTCTCATCCGTGCGCCTTTGCAGTAATTATCCCCCATGCCTCAAAGACTATCCATCATTGCTTCTTCTACCTTTTAGTTTCCCTGACTCCTTTCAAGATACAACTAAAATTACACTTTTTGCAAGAAGCCCTTCCCAGTCCCTATATGTGCTAGTGTCTCCCATTCTTATATTACCTTCCATCTACTCTGTATATACCTTATATATCTCTAGGTATTTACAAGTTGGCTTGTCATTAGAATATAAGTTCCTTGAGGGCAAGTATTACTTTCACCTTTCTTTGTGTTCCTAATGCCTAACACATAGTAAGCATTTAATAAAAGCTATTTTCTGAGACATAGGATAAGCTATTAGAGGTCACTGAAGCCTTCTTAAGTCCCTAAAATCACACTATATAAGAATTGGTCTAGTTCTTAAAAAATAGGAATTATTTAGATCAATAAAAATGAGGGAGAGGAACACTGTATACTGGTGATCAAATGTGTGTGTATGTGTATGTGTGTGTGTGTGTGTGTGTGTGTGTGTGTGTGTGTGTATTGGGGAAAATGGGATATAAATTAGGACAGTTGGGTCAAGACACAAATAATATAAAAAACCTTCATACTTTGGGCTTTTTCTAAATTTTTATTTTGAAAGGGTAACCAAATTCAAAGGCAATAAAGTTACATTTTGGGGTGAAGCTAGAATGGAGTGAAATCTAATGTTTGGGGATTTTTCAGATATACAACTTCTTTGTAGTAAATGCTGTAAATTAAGGAATTCTCATTTACATTGCCTTGCTATCCAGAGGGCATCATTAACAGAAAGCATCTGCAAGGCAATAATGACTCATTTTTATTAGTTGTGTGCCCTGGTTGTAAAAGCCCTCTTCACCAACACCACAGCAAAGCTATCTATACAAAACAGAAAAAAAAACCACTAATTGGACATGTTTATCCCCCAGTCCTTCCCTTAAAGCAACTCAGCTATACTATAGGGACATAATATTAATTTGATGTGTCCAAGAACCTATCAAGAAATAAAACATACCTTGGTTTGAAAATTGTTTGATTGATATCTTTTGAGTCATGAAAAAAACTTAGCCCCAGCTCTCATGGGTTTTCTCTGTGTGAGATGGAGCTGCCCCTCCCCCTCTATTTCAGCTGCAGGGGCCTCAGAGCTAAAACCCCAGGACCCAGGCGTGGCCCATGTGGAGGCCTCCACACAGCAGGGGGGCACATGGGAGGCCTAAGGGATGCCAGAGCTTGATTCGCTCAGCCCCCAGCTCCCAAAACGCCAGGCACAGGGCTCTGTGGTGGCCCTAGGGAGGATAACCTATTAGCTTGATGTGTGTAGGGTTTGGCCCCTGGGTTTCCAAGGAGAGAGCCCTTTTATATACTTGGGTAGTTAGACGGTCAGAGAGAACACAAGATGGAGGGGGTCTTGCAATTAGAGGATGAGGACACTACAGAAATGATAGGAGGAGTAGAGGGAGGACACTAGAAGAAGGTTGGTTGGTGAGAGAAGAAGCACAGGGGAGCTGGAGTGAAAGAAAAAAAAGAGTGAAAACTACGGGAACAGGATGTAGTGAAGATGCTAGGGGGTTGAAACAGAGAGAGAATGGTTATATAGCCTGGGAGGCAGAGACACTTAAAGGTCAGTCAGGGGGTTGTAAGCTCAGGCAGTGGCCAGCATACCCTCAGGTGAGAGAATCACAGGTGGCAGGAGAGAAAGTTCAAAGAGAAAGTGGAGAGTCTGTTTTGGCCAAGGTTTCAGGTCACATATTTTGCATTTCTTTACCCTTATTTCTTACATTTATTCTCATAAATAAAACTTTATTTGAAAAAAGAGGTGTTTGCTTCTCAATTTGGGAAAAGCATTGGGGGAAATTTTTGAAAGGCCCTTGCAAGTTGGGCTGGGCAGCTGGTGTCCAGCTGTGGCTTTATAAATTAAAAGCAGTCAGATAGCCAGCCAGGAGTTCACAGATTAGGCCACCAATTAATAAAATAATTTTTACATTGAATGGCAACCATGGCAGGACTTACAGGTCAATTATAAGTTTTCTTATAGATATAATTTTCATATAAGTCCAGTTATAAAATTTACAGATTAGGATATAGTTAATTTTTTTTAACATAACATTAAAATGATGAGAGACAAGAAGACGGGGTCAGTGAACTTTTGGCTTTGGCACTAGATCATACTAAGCCAGAAAATTGGTCTTATTGTGAGCCAGGACACTGGTGGAACTGGGAAGGCTTGACTTAATCCTACAACCTCCTATATCAACCAAGACTTTTGCATGAAGAGCAGTTTGATTTAACTTTAATCCAGGTGGATTGATATGGTACCCGACTATTGACTATTTGGAAGGAAGGATATAAAATCAGCTCTACAACTATAGCAGAGAAATTTTAAGATCCCAATATGATAAAATAATGGGATTTTGTGCTAAAGCTTCTAATTTAAGGTGATCGCACATTAGATTTTTTATAACCCACAATTTAGATTTTAAACAACACAGTTTGGCAACCACGAAAGGACACTGAACCCCTCAATCTTCTGATCTTCTCTGCAAAACAAGTTGAGTAAGAAATTTTATGTTTGTATGTTTCTCCTATTTTCATTGATTTTATGTTCCTGTCCCTTTAAATTTTCATGTTTCATCAAGGAAACACCCCATGTTTCTTGAGGAAACAAATGGGGGAATGTGATAAAATAATGGGATTTGGTGCTAAAGCTTCTAATTTAAGGTGACCACACATTAGATTTTTTAGAACCCACAATTTAGATTTTAAATGACACACCAGCAAACTGCCCTTATCACTGATTTTAACCTCTTTGCTGACAACTTTTATCTTTCTATAAACACTTTTAACTACTTTGGAAATTGCTTTTACCTGGGGTAAGGATTTAATTTTTATTTAAGGGAATTATTACTTGAACTCCCAGGTTTTGCACAAGGTGTTGAGCCATCACTGGGAGAAGCCTCATTGCCCAAAGTCAGTTGACAGTCCAGAATGAAGATGTATTTGAATATAGAAAGTCAGAGTCAAGGAGGGAGTTAGAATACTGGGTTGAAGGGCAAAGCAGAAGTATAGATAGGTCTTGAAAAGGTCAGTCAGGTTGTATATCAAAAGTCTAAGCTCTCATAATAGGGGTCAGAAATTCAGGCAACAAGATTGGATAATTTGGGGGTAGACACTAGGGAAAGATATCTGAATAACAAGTGTGGGAGCAGAAATGAAAAACCACCAGCTAGAAAAAACATTGATACCAGACCAAAGGATGTAGTAGGGTACTATCTACTCCTTATCAAGGATTAAATTGGTCTTAGAACATGTAACAGTCTAAGTCTTCAAGTAGAAAAAATTGGAAGTCCCAGAATAGTATAGAAAGGAAGAAAGTTCAAAAATAAACCTCTCCCATCTGCTTGCTGACTGAAATTTCATCCAAGGAACTTAATTTCTTTGTTTTTATATCTTGTCCTTTGTTAAAATGTTAATATTCTTGAGCGGGAGTAACAATTAATTGACTACACAACAGTGAATAGAATACTGGATTCGGAGTCAAGAAGACATGCATTCAGATCCCTTGGATACTTACTGACTACCCTGGGCAAATCCCAAAATATCTTTGAGCATTAATTTTCCCATCCCTAGGATGATGGAGTTGAATTTGATGGCCTGTAAAGTTCTTTCCAGCTGTGAATCTATGATCTTGTTCCGGTACCTTTGTTTGATCTATTTAGATTTTCACCCCTCTTCACTTATTGATATCCAATTGCATATTTCAAGGTACATCTCTAAAGCTATTTTCTCCAGAAAGTCCTCCTTTATCCCCAGATGGAAGTAACATTGTTCTCATCCAACCATATACTTTATACTCCCACAATGTACTTAGCATAAGCTAATATATTTAACTGAACTCATATCTTATCATACCTCCAAAGATGCCAGTCTTAAGGACTGGAAATAATTTATTTAACTTTGTATCTCCCCCAGGACTTAACACAATATATTGCACAAAGCAGGCACAGAATACAAGTAAATATTCATTGAATAAGAGAATGGTTATCCATCATTTATACTTCAATGTTAATAATCTTTGGATATAAACCTGAGATATGGGTTTAGTACAGGTAGAAAAGAAAGGATGAGGGCAATAGAAACTGGAAATGGAGCAAAGAAAGGTGTAGATAGGTGGCACAGTTGATAAAGTCCTGGGTCTCTAGTCAGGATGACCTGAGTTCAAATCTAATCTCAGACATTTTCGAACTGTATGACCCTGGGTAAGTTGCTTAACCTCAGTTTCCTCAACTGTAAAATGGGGATAATAATATCACTTACATCTCAAGGTTGTTGAAATTAAATGAAATATTTTTAAAGGGCTTTAACAACCTTAAAGTGACATATAAACAGGAGCTGCTAATATCAATAGTATTATCCTAACCATTAGCTCTCATGGAAGTTCCCAGTGTAATGGATGGTAGACTCCATTACTCTAAGAATCTAAATACACTCTTTCACCCTATGCATGAATTACTTTTCATCCTTCTTCCAAATCAGTCATTGCTAACAAATCACTTAGACTTAATCTCAGTAGTAAAGAACAAAGATTATTAAGTGAGCAGTATGAGATAAAGGAGATACATCAGTAATAAGCACTCAACACCCTTAGCCCAAGCAAGCCACAACAACTACTGTTAGTCTCTTCTTCTCCCTCATCCTCTCAGGAATGGAAGGTGATGAAGGTAGTCTGTTTAGATCCCTTGCCCAGGTCCTTGAATCCCAACCCCAGCCAATTCAGAAAACTAAAAATTCTCATCTACATCTTATATTAAGTCCAGGCATCAGCAAGAATAACAAAAGCTCCTACCATTGAAGACATATTGGCTACATAAGTATCCAGGATTAGCCCTTGGTATAAGGTAGAGAAATCCCAAAGTTTCCAAAAGTCTTGACAGGGCAGAAAACTTAACCAGTCATATTAGTCCTTCATCCTCTCCCCCCATCCTTTCCAGTGTTCCTTTTAAATGCTCCCCCTCCATGTCTACCTATTCTTGGTTCGTGTCCCTGTTGACTAAACATGAAGATGAAGGTTTCTTATACTTTTTATGACATGGATCACTTTGGCAGTATGATGAAGCTTATAATAATATTTACAAGTGATTGAAGGAAATACTAAATTTCAGTTAGAGGTTAATGAAAAAGATAAATACACGGTAGATATAGATACAGATACATACATACATATGTTTTCTTATTCAACCTCACAGAACCCTTGAAAACTAATCATGAATCCACTGTGGGGGTTTATGGAGCCCAGGTTAAGAACAACTGATCAAGGAGGGAAGAACAAGAAGAGGGATACTGAAGTGTCTAAGTTTAGCAAGGCACAGCAATGCCCTTCTTCACATCTAAAGTAAATGAAATGAGAATTCTCTTCACTCCAGTAAATTGTTATTCACCTGGATGACTATTTCCAAGGGTATTTACATAGGGAGAGAAATTCAGGTCCTATTATAGTTCAAGATCAAAGGTCAACATCTGAAGCAATTAGCCTTTCTCCATTGCCTACCTTTCACTGTGAAATTCTTGCACAGCTCAGATTCACAGACACTGGGATAATAGTGAGGAGGATGACCCATTCTGCCATTCACCTAAGAATGAGGAAAAATGAATTGTCCCTCTACAGCCCCTTTCCTAATAAAATAAATTATTTGGATTGCTCCATGATAAACTGTGGTGTACTCTTGCAGAGGGGTGCTCCTCAAGTTACTATTAGCTAACAATAGCTTGTTAAAATGCTCTTGCTCAGAGAAATCAAATCTTACAGGTCCTAAGAGAATCCAGTCATATAAAAGAAGGAATCCATTCCAAGAGTGAACTATTAGTTCTGCTCTGAATATCACAGTTATTAACTGGAGGGCTTTAGTTAAATCTCTGAAGTGCGAGGGCCTCAATCCTCATCAACTGCCAGGGAAAACTAGTGACAGGTGCTAATTGGTGATTAGAGAAAGAATACCTTCACCCTGGAAAAACTGCTCATGGCACTAAAATTGAGTAATTATGTAAACACACACACACACACACACACACACACACACACACACACACACCCCTCCACTTGGCAGAGACACTCTCTTGTACTGAATGTTCAAAGCTTGCTTAGAATCAAAATCTGGCTTCTTTGGGCTGATCTCCTATTTGAACATTCTACTCTAAACAACATGGTTTCACTGTCCCTGAAACATTCGTTAATTTTTCTTTTTTTAATTTAATTTTTCTTTTTTTTTTAATTACTTTTTTTTTCAGGGCAATGAGGTTTAAGTGACTTGCCCAGGGTCACACAGCTAATAAGTGTCAAGTGTCAGGCTGGATTTGAACTCAGGTCCTCCTAAATCCAGGGTCAGTGCTTTATACACTGTACCATCTAGATGCTCCCAATTTAATTTTTTCAATGAACAAAAATCTTGTTTCTCTCTCACCTACTTCACCCTTCCCCACTAGAAGGGAAAAAATAATTCGCTAATATAGTCAAGAAAAACAAATCCACATTGGTGATACACAAAAAACATATTTCTCATTCTCTACCTTAAGGCAATTAGCTCCCTGGTAAAGGATGGGTAGCATGCATCATCATCAATCCTCTGGAATTGTGTCTGTCATTGCATTGTTCAAATTTATGAAGTCTTTAAAATTTATTTTAAAGTCTTGTCATAATATAATTGTTCTGGTTCTGCTCACTTCACTCTGCATCATTTCATACAAGTCTTCCCAGGGTTCTCTGAAACTATCTCTTTCATCATTTCTTACAAGATAACAATATTCTACTATAGTAATTTACCATAATTTGTTCACCCATTCCCCAATTAATAGTCACCTCCTTAATTTCCATTTTTTGCTGCTACAAAATGAACTACTTTAAATATTTTTTTTGGTCATATGGGTCTTTTTCCTTTTCTTTGATCTTTTTGAAGCCTATAATTATTTGACTGTATTCCACAAGAGGCTTCATGGTATAGTAGGGAAAGCCCAGGATTTGAAGTCAGAGGAGCTGGGTTTGAATTCTCAATATATTTCTTATTCCTGCCATTATGTCATATGACCATTCTAGGATTCAGTTTATCTTCAAAAGAAGCAGCTGGATTTTATCTCTAGAGTTCTTTCCAGATCCTGTCATTTTTTCTTATAATCATAAAAGTATTTTATTATTTTCTAGTTACATATGGAGATAGTTTTCAACCTTTGTTTTTGTTTTGTTTTGTTGTTTTTTTGTTTTTGTTTTTTGGTGGGGCAATGAAGCTTAAGTAACTTGCCCAGGGTCACATAGCTAGTAAGTGTCAAGTGTCTGTGGCCATATTTGTTTTTATAAGATTTCTAGGGGCAGCTAGGTGGCGCAGTGGATAAAGAACCAGCCCTGGATTCAGCAGGACCTGAGTTCAAATCCAGCTTCAGACACTTGACACTAGCTGTGTGACCCTGGGCAAGTCACTTGACCCTCATTGCCCTGCAAAAAAAAAAAAAAAAAAAAAGATTTCTTCTTCCAAAATTTTCTCCCTCCTTCCTCCCTCTCCAAGAAAGCAAGCAATCTGATATAGGTTATATGTGTACAATCACATTAAACATATTTTTGCATTAGTCATGCTGTGAAAGAAGAATCAGAACAAAAGGGAAAAACCTCAAAAAAAGTAGAAATAATATGTTCAATCCACATTTAGATTCCACAGTTTTTTTTTTTCTGGACTTGGAAAGCATTTTCCATCATGAGTCCTTTGGCACTATCTTGGACTACTGTATTGCTGAGAAGAGTCAAGTCTATCACCGTTGATCAAAACACAATGTTCTTGATACTGTGCCAGCTCCTATGATAATGAGAGAGCAACCCGTCCTCCTTTCTGTCCTCTCATTGTTTAAAACCTCCTGCAGTGAATAACCATGGTTCTATGCAGCCTTTAGAGAAATACTATAGAATATGAGGCAAAAGCAACTGAAAGCATAAATGGCATGAAGCAGGAAGGAAAGCATATGAGGTCAGAGACTTTGTTTACTCATCCTAAAAACTGATCATTTCCTTTATTTAAAGTGTCCCTCTCCCCGCCTCCCCCGCCCAAGCACTCTCATCTCAGGATCATAGGATCGTAACTCAGAGTTGAAAATTAGTTTAGAGGCTATTTACCATTACCCCCTTATTTGATAGATGAGGAAACTGAGGGCAAGAAAAATTAATTGACTTGCCCAAGATCACAGAGGTAATGTGAGAGGAACTGAATATAAATCCCATGACTTCAAGTGTGCTTGTTTCCAAGTCTTTCTCTTGATTCACTCTTTGGAATCTAAGTTTCTCTGGGCTTATTACAGTTTATGGGAATCTGTAGATCCAAATTGCTAGAGCTGAAGTGCCATGTACCTGTTACTGGATCTCTCAGACATTACCTGATATCCCTATTTTTTGTTAGTTAGAATTGTACCACTAGTGGAGGTCTATCATTGTCACCTTGAGCAATTATTTTTCCCCACTTCTCTGAATCTAAGATTCCTCATTGACAGGATGCAGAGTTTGTATTTTTAAGGCTGTTTCTAGACATGCTACTGTAGTTTTCCAAGGCTTCCCAAACATGGGTTTTTCTGGTTTCTAAGCCTAAATCTGGTATGTCCTACTAATTACATATAACATGTAATGATTGGAATGACGCCACCTACTGGAGACTTGCTGTGGAGAGCTCCACCATGAGGAAAATGCCTCAGAGGCATTGTGGCTTTTCCTTGGCGTCAGGAAATGACGCTTGCTCATGGGTGCTGTCTATCAAGTCTACCAGCCAATCAACTGGAGGAGCCTCCTATGGTCTGGGAGGAGACAGGAAGGAGGAAAGGGAGCCTGCGCAGAGAGCGCGGGCCCTTTTTTGGCTTCTGGACTTGATGGTGGTGGCGGCAGAGGACTTCACAGGAGATTTGAGGAAAGATAGGAATGCCAGACTGTTAGAATTCTGTTCTCAATCTTTTTTCTTTCTATTTTCCAATAAACCCTTAAAAACCTAAACTCGTTTTATCAGTGATTTTTAGTCAGTTTCCCCCAAACTGGGGGAACACATTAGAATCCACATTTAGAATCTTAAATTACACAAACAAGAATATATTCAGCCCGCGAACAATTCAAGGCACCAGGGATACAGTGAACAAAATGAATGAAACAATAAAAAAAATTAACAACTTTCCCAGGATATTCTGGCATCTTTTCTAAGATAAATAGCCACCAATAGTGGCTGAGTGTCACTTTGTGTGTTTTTCCTGTGAATTCAGATGCACAGTGAGAAATAATTTAATAAGCTGAAAATTTGATGAATTATGTACCTATGCAGAGTTCTCTTGAGGGACATTCCTGGGTCACTTCTGAGGCACAATCGAAAGAGTTCAGTGATCATAAGGATTGGAAAAAGCACTAATTCTAGAACCTGCTCCAAAGCAGAAAGAAAGTGATTACTAATTAACACTAATGTTGAACACGTTTCACTAGAAATGTCCAAGGCCTGTCAAGCAGGCCTGCCCCCTTCCATTGTGGCTGTTCAAATTCCTTTGAGGCCTAGCTCAAGGTCCATGTCTTCTGTGGAGCTTTACCTACAGTTTCCTCAATTGTTAAGTGGGGATAGTAACAGCATCTGCCCTTCAAGGTTGTTGTGAAGATTAAATGAAATAATAATTGTAAAGGGTTTAGTGTAGTGCCTTGCATATAGTAGGTGCTATATAAATAGCTATAAAAATTAGCTATTATTATTATTATTATTGACTTTAAATCTTGCAACTGCTACATAGCAATTTATGTTATCTTTCAGAAAAGTCAATTAACCTTTCTGAAATTCAAAGGAAAAAGGATGTGTTGATGTATTATTTGGGGGAACATTCTCAGGAGCCTGTACAGAGTTCTAAAGCAGGAAGACTCATTAGAAATCAGATGCTAAAGACTCCTAAGCAGTATGTTGTTGTTTTTGTTTTTGTTTTATTAAAGCAAGGAATTTTCACAAGAAAGCAAATGGAAGAGAGAAGCGTGGGAGGAGAAAATGTCAGAAAGAGAAGAAAATGTGGGCTATAAAAGTTTAGACCACTGCTAGAAGAATGACAGATTTTCCCTCAATAGTTTCTAGCCCATTCTGATGCAAGGATTCTTGGGACAAGAAGCCACAAGAAATGTTGCGATTTCAGAGTTCATATGGTAAGAAGCAATGCCTTCCAGACTTAAGGCTTCAGTAATTGTTCAATGAACAAATGTCAAACAGTTTCTACTCTATAACCTAACAGAAAAACAAAACAATATGAAGACTGGGGATAAGTGGTCTTACAATCTTTGGTTCCTAGTGGCTTAAAAAAAAAAGTAGTTTGGGGAAGTAGATTGTATGAATGCTTGTTGCTTGATTTAATTCCTTCTCCCACTCCAACACACACACACACACACACACACACACACACACACGTACACATTCACATCTGTTTTAAGTACGTGTTTTTTCCCTGTCTCTTGTGTCACTGTTTCAGTCTCTTGATAAGGGGCAATTCAGTGGAAATTGGAGCTGAGAAAAGTAGTACAGTCATTATGGTCTATAGGTTTTGATTCTCTTATTCACAAAATAAAGGGATCATAGGATTTTAAACTGGAAAGGGCCTTGGAGATCATTGTGTTGAATACTCTTCTTTATAAATCTAAGTCTAGGCTAAGGGGTCTCCCACAAGAAAGGGAGCCCTAGGGGGTGATTGTAGTATTGCAAGCCCGTTGATCCTAGGTCAATCTAGGTGGCCAGCTTTTGACATGCCAAAGTGAATAAAATGGCCAAGTGTTCTATTTCACACCACTAATACAGCTAGAAGAAGCAGCCTCCACTCAGAAAATGCTCTGGAACAAAAAGGACTCCAACCGCACCCCATACCATAAGACTTTGTACCTTTTCCCTTACTGGGTTTTTTTTTTTTAATGTCTAATGTTTGAATACTTTCTGTTACTAATAAATTGAATAAGCAATCTGATCAGCTAGTACAATTCTAGTTTTTGCTGGAGAAAAATGTAAAATATCTCTCCCCATTGGGTTTTAACTTCCCTTTTTCCCCTCAATATTATTCAGCTCATCCATAGACAAATGAACCTGTGTTTTGTGGCATTAAATTTCTTTTTGAATGATCAGTTTTAAATTAGTTAGAATGGAAGTGAACAGTTAAAAGGATAACACTTCTGACCAATGGAAACTTTCCTCCTGGCCACTCACCAGATAAGAGGGAGAAGCAGGAAATGAGTGAATGCAATGGCAAACAGAAGGGCTCCAAACTCTAGAGATAGAGGGTATTTAATTTATTCTCAAATTATACTTTTGGGAAATGGGAAAAATACAGGAAGGCCAAAGCTTCTTGCAGCCCCGCATGTGAGGAATCACAAAAATTTGGCAGTAAATGTTTGATTTGTATGTCTATTTTATATACCTATGTACCTCTTGGGAAAGGCTAAAACCATAGTGATGGTGAGTGGAACCATAGGGCAAACAAATATGCACATATACCCACATATGCATACACATACACATAGAAATGCTCACAGAGTCCAGGTTAAGAAACTCTGTGCTACATAGGATAGGGGATAGACTGGCCACTTCAGTCGTAAAGGCAACTACTAGAGGTAACTCCCTCTATGAGTGCATCTCAGAATTTTCTATGAAGTACAATCTTAGAGAATAACCAAAGCTTAGCATAGTACCTGGCACATAGTAGGTGCTTAATAAGTCTTTATTGAATGAATTGCCTAAAGTCTAAAAGGTTAAGTTAGTAGTATTGAACTCAAATAGACATGGATCCTGTGGGCTGCAAATTGACTTAGAAAATCACAAATTAACAATATCTATATGGCATTCCATTTGTATTTATCTTGTTAAACATTTCTCAGTTACATTTTAATCTGGTTCTGGCCCTAACTTGGGAGCTTTTTGGCAGACTGCCAGTTTGACACCTCTTGGTTAAATGACTTTGCTAGGGTTTCACAGCAAGTATTTGTCAGGACTTGAACCTCAGTCTTCTTGATTCTAAGACCAGGTCTCTATCCACTATACCTCACTGCCTCTTTCACAAGATACTAGAGGTCCTCAATAAATACTATTAAACTGTAATTGAACCCCAGAATCTTTTCTGTCAGGAATGAACCTGATCTAACTTTGAGTGATTCCTAAATGAGGCTCCCTGGGAATAACTAAAATAAAGAAGATGCTTCTGTCTTCTGAAATGCATGAACTTGATGGTGACATAAATGCCAATAGTCAGAAAAAGTGAAGTCACTGAAAGGAAAAAAAAAATCTGTGTATGTGATTTAAACCAAGGAATCTTCATTTCTGCTGATTTTTATTGTGAGCCTGATGTTGTTTTTTAACTTATTAAGATGAAATGATTCTCAATATAACTAATTCTCACCTTTTCTACTTATTGTTGCTTACTGTTAAAAATAAATGCCTTTATCTTCAGTCACCTCCCACCTTTTGTGCCATTCTTAAGGAAAAAAAATAAAAACGGAATGTCACTCTAAAGCAAAAAATGCAGCCAAGCTCTCCCATAAGTTGGAAAATGATTTAAAATGTTCTCACCTGATTGAGGAGAAAGTTTGGGTCCATTTAAGGCTGAATTGGGGAAGTTGCCAGTGAATATAATTGGGAGCAGTGTGAATATCAGATGCAGCCAGCAAGATGAGAAAATGTCACCAACACCTCATTCCTTGATGAGAAAACGTGAACTGTGTGGCCACTTTCCTCTTTGGAAGGCTTTGAAAATGATGGAAGACAGACTAAGATGGATTTTTCTCCCCACAGACTAGTTTTCAACCTTCATTTCCCTGTTCCCTCATGAAAAAGAAGGAGGAAATCACGGTGAGGTAGGGAAGAAGCCTCCCCCTTGGTTTAAATGATAAAAACCCTCTTTTTTGAGGTTTCAGGGGAAAGATAAAATGAAAAAGAGAACATACCCAATATCAGAAAAGCAGAGTATTATGGGGAAAGAGGAATTATAAAAAAGAAAAAAATCAGGAGATCGTGAGTATAATCTCAGAGTTAAAAATCTACACAATGCTTCATGGTTCATATAGGAATGCAAAAAAGCAGTCTTCTGGGGCAGCTAGGTGGCATAGTGGATAGAGCACTGGCCTTAGATTCAGGAGTACCTAAGTTCAAATCCAGACTCAGACACTTGACACTTACTTGCTGTGTGACCTTGGACAAGTCATTTAACCCTCATTGCCCAAACCAAAAAAAAAAAAAAGCAGGCTTCTTGTTTGATATTTTGAGAAAGCAATAGATTTACCATCATTTTCTGCATAGTAATAGAAAATATATGTAGAGAATTGTCCAATATGGACCTCACAATGGAAATAGTTGTCCTGGCCTCAAGAGTCAGTAACTACTCACTTATGGCTCAATTAAAAACTGTACTCTAAGAAAAGGACTTATAAGCTGCAAATGTTTGTGTGTGTGTGTGTGTGCGTGTGCGTGTGTGTGTGTGTGTGTGTGCGCGTGCGTGCACGCGTGCATTGGAGTCAGGGGGGATGTCAGCCTGAAGCAAATTAAAATGTGATTTAAAAAAAATGGCTTTCTTGCACACAGAAAATCAACAAAGATATCAGATGCGTTTTTCATAATATGGTAGCCAAAATCACAGCCAACAAAGCTAATGGTGTTTTCTTATTATCATTTGGGAGAAGACTGGAAAAGTGATACTGATCCTGAAAAGAAATGAGTCTTCCTGATGCTTTTCACTGAGTTATGTAAGATGAGAATGTGGAAAGGTACAAGGGAGGTCCAGGAAACTTATCTACTATATAATTTTCCCTGTGGATAGTTGGAAAGGAGGGGGTGTGGGAAGCACTGGCCAGAGAAAATAGTTCAAAATGACAACTTAAGCAAAAATGAAATGCTCATTTTCAAATGATCCAGATGAAATATTTCAAGTTTATCTGGTTGTTTCTTCCTACTTTTTGCATCTTAACAAATGATATTTAAGAACTGAAGCCATTTTCCTCCAATCCTGCTCCTCTTCCAAATCTAAGTCTTTCTTTCTACAATAGGTATAAAGAGCTTACAAACCATTACTCGTTCCTCTTGTTGCAGGCATTATGTACAAACCAACTTTCATAAAACAATGGGTATGACTTGGGTAATTTGTGTGTGTGTGTGTGTGTGTGTGTGTTTTCCTCTATATGTTAGAATAAGGAATCTTGCAATAAGCAGACCAATCTCATACATGCTGGGGGAATGTACACACAGAGGGCATAATTGTCTCTTTCTTCTTCATTCTTTGACCCCTACTCTGCATGGTGCTAAGCTGATCTTTATAGACACTCAACTCATGAGGAGTTTGAAATGCTCCGGTTATGAATGGGAAAGATAGACATAGACATTATTATTCTTCATGCAATAAGGTTTCCTCCCCACCTCTCACTCATGTTGAGATGGTTGCAAGGTAGAGAATTTGATTGCATTTCTAGGATGATTGTTTAGGGAGAGTAAGGAACTATACCTGAGTGCTGACAGATGTTGCTTTGAAGTCTCTAGAGTATTCATAATGACATGAAAGGAAGTAATGGCGTGGTATGTTTTAGGCATCAGGGTAGCAAGTGAGCAGAAGGAGAGGCAGTAGAAGTTAGCAACCACCTATTTTGAAGTGACAAGTCAATGCAGGTCAGTGTGGAGGCTGAATTTATATCTATGACAGTTCATTCTGGATGTAGGCTTTTTAGGAGCAACAAGACTTTAATAAATAGAAGCCATTCCAAATTTATGATCACTTAACTGTTATTCTTGCATTTACAATGGGTGATACAAAAGCTAGAAGATTTGGAGATCTTTCCCTGTATGAACATAGGACAATAGAGTTAGGTCAGGAACTCTTTTTTTTTTTTTGTCTTTTTATCAACTTACAACAGTGCCTGGGAATAATAGATAATTAATGAATTCTTGTTGATAAATTGATAAAGATGGACATTAGGGATAATCTAATTCAAAGCTATCCACTTATAGATGAGAAAACAGAAGTCTAGAGAAGTTAAATGACTTTTCCAAGGTCACAAAGACTGTAAGTGGAAGAGAATATTTTAACCCTAGTTTCACATAAAGGTTGTAGCCTCATTAGTACCATCCATCATGGAAAATATGTCAGCACAGAGTGAACAATAATGAAAGCTAGTACATCAGATTTGTTTTTTCATGTATAATTTAAATAAAGTGTGGATAGCAGAGCTCACCTATAAGTTTCTATTTTGGAAAAGTGCCGATGGGGGCACTGGCAGCTTAATATTAATTTTTCTAAATCTCTTTTTCTGGAAAGTATATTAGGTACCCATTGCCCACTGGATTAAGACCCAACTACTTATTATTTTGGAATACCTCATTTTTGCTTCATGTTATCTATCTAATTGTATCTTCTAGTAATCCCCAATAAATATTCTCTATCATTAGGGACCCAATGCTTCCTTATTATTCCTTTTTTGCCTATTTATCAAGTTGATGACCTCCCTTCCCAATGCCACTGAAATCACACTAAGGGAATGCCTATCTACTCTGTATTCCATGTAAGATTTTTCCTGATTTTTAAAAAGTAGTAACTCTAAAGGAGTTAATGGTGGTGATTGTTCCATATTTCTTTATTCTCCTTGTTTCTTTGCCTTCCTATCTTCCTTTTTATCCTACTGACCTATCTTCCTTCCTCCTTGCCCCTCCATTTTTCTCCTTCCAGTCTCTTTCTTGAGGGGTATGGCAGGACAGAGATGCTTCTCCAACACACCCAATTAAAACTTTACTACAGAGCATATTCCCTGAAAACAGCAAACTAAAACTAATAGTGTGATTGTGACTAATGTAAGACTGGTGACTGCAGTTGCCATGGAGAGTGTAATTGACCACAGATAGATAGTACTGTCCTTCATACCCCAATTTGTCTCTGGGGATTTAATCAGACATACCCTGTTACTATAATTGGCTCATTTTTTAACCTAAGGGCAACAAAATAGATGCTCAGATATACACATAATCCCATCCTCTGTTGTTTTATGGTGTTTATAGTAAATTAAAAGTTAGGACAAGAATCACTATTGCTCAGAGCCCCCAGTTACCAAAATTTCTTAGAGAGACATTTAATTCTCTTTCTGAATTTAAATGTATGTTTAGCTCTAGCTAGCATCTGGTCTTTTTATGGTTCAAGTGAAATTTCAGGTTACTGGAAATGTTGAGATAAAGGAATGAGTAGAACACATTACAGTGTCTATTAAAATATAGACAGAGAGGGGATATTAAGGAAAGAGTTCACCATTTTATGGGATTTTCCTTGGTCTTTTATTAGATGGATATAACTAGTGGCTTTCAAATGAGATATAATCATTTTTGTATAATTATATAAAGTATTCCTCTGATATTTTATTAGTCTAACAATAAATCTGTAGAGGAATTTAGGTAGTATTATCACTTTTACTATATTGGTATGGACAGTTATATAGGTCTTTCTTTATATCTGTAAATATTGTTTTACAGTCGTATTTCTAACAGTCCTATGTCTTGGTAGAGAAATTATCAAATGCAAAATGTACCTTGTTATACTAAATAGAGTTCTCTTTCTCTTAGATTTTGTTGTAGATTGATCCTAATTGTTTTGTAGATTTATTATTATCCTGCTACTTTACGGAAGCAGCCATTATCTTGAGAATTGTTTGTTGATGCTCTAAGCATTATATAATCTGCAAATATAATTTCAACTCCTCTTTTTCCATACAATTTTTATTACTTTTCATTCCCTTATTTTTATAGCATGTCCTCTAATACATCAAATAAAAATAAAATAAGCAGGTACCTTTGTTTTAACTCAATCTTATTAACAGAGCCTCTAGCGTTTCTCCATTATAAGTAATACTATTTTTTTTTAACCTTAGAAGGTCTTTTTTATAGACTTTTCATCATGTTTAGGATAAGTCCTTTCATTTCTCTTTTTTAACCTTTTGTCAAAGACTTTTTTCCCTGTAGATTGATATGATACTTTTGTTATGTTGTATTAACATAATTATTTTGCTAATAATTTTCCTGATATTGAATCATCCTTTCTGTTTTGGTATAATTGTATTTATAAATGCCTTACAAAACTTTTTTGTAAATATTATATTTAATAATTTATAGCAATAGGTATTAATTGGATTATCTCTAGTTTTTTTTCTGCTTTCTCTTTCCCTAATACGGATATGAAAATGACATTTTCACATGAAGAAATTATGGCAAAAAATCTGCTTTCTCTATTTTTGTCAAAAGTTTATGTAGTAGTAGAACTGTTGTTTAAATGTTTGAAAAAATATATTTGACAGTGGTATGCTGGTAAGTGTTTTACAACCAGATCTCTGAGGAAAAAAAATATGCATGACACATTTTAAAGTTTAATATAAATTATTAAAATTTTCCCCATAACTTTGTTAAGTCTAGACTACAAACAAAACAATAAACCAAGTCTTGATTTGGAGCATATGCTTATTTTCAAAGGGTAAATGTTCACATAGACATCACAACCTAGTTTGAGCTGACCCTAGCATAAACTAGTACTTGTTGTTCAATAAGAACCAGGAGGGTTTTTTTTTTTCCTTTAAGAATTTTTTTTAAAAAATTTCTTTTATAGATGATGTTGTTTCAAATTTATTTTATCTTTGATTATTTTATTTTTATAAATATACTGTTTCATTTATTTTCAGATATTTTGGCCAAATATATTGATCATTTTATTTATTTCTCATTCATCCTTTGAGAATTTCCCTATTTCATTTCTATCTTGGTAATTTAGTTTTCCTCCTTTTTTGATCAAATTTAAAAATAGCTTAACAATATTATTGGTATTTTAAAAAATATTCAGTCAGTGCATTTTAAAAAGTTAAATTGATTTTTACTTTATAAAATCTCTATTTTATGAACATTCAGAGATTATTAATTTAATTACTGTATATTACAATTGTATATTTAATTTCATTATATTTTATTAATGTAGTCATTTGAAGATATACATTATCTGTAAAGGAATTCTTGGATTGCCACTTATTTCAGGTTTAATTTAATCATAATAAATTTTATTCCAGACCTTCAATTTACGTCTATACATTTTTATGTTTTAAATATTTTTTCTGTGTTATGCATATTGTCTTCATTTCTTTCCCTGCAAACTTCTGCTTTGGGAATGAGTTTGTTTCTTTAATATTTAAGGATATGAATTTAAAGTTTGCTTTATCCTTTGCCAAATCTTGTCATTCATTGTGTTGATAAAGTTAGTCCTAGGTACTTTCCAATACAAGTCTTCTCCATCTTTCCCAGAGGTATTTACCATCCACTTCACCGTCCAACTCTATCTCACTAAATACTAAATCTTCCTGTTAAAAGAATCCACTCTAGATATCTATGGTATTTTTTACTTAAAATAATCCTCTCCCTGCCTGTACCTTCAAATGTGTAAACACCCACTCCATTGTCTCCCAGACCAGTTCCAGATCTGTTTAAACTACTTTCACTCCTAGAATCATTTTTATACTTCACTTTCACATTCTTTATAAAAAGTTTACTCTATAAACCCTCCTTCCCCCTATTTTCACTTCTTTGTCTGAGTTACCTGTACTTCCCTGATTTTGAGAAATACAAAATCACTTCATTCCACTTCCATCCCCTTCTGGAAGGCATTGATTTCTAATCCTCCACATGTATAACAATTACTCACAATAATTATAATAATATAATAAATATAATCATATTATAATCACAGACAAGAGTTGGGCGGAAGGTAGAGACTTTCAAAAGAGAATGATTGCATATCTTACTTAGAGAATGTAAACACTGAGCTATCTTCTAGCCTTTTCAAGCTATTTAGACTTGATCATCAATCTTTACATTACTTTATTTTCTGTTTTTCATTTGAAATTTTCTTCAACTGATTATCTCAAAAATAAATGTTTGAAAATGATTAGTTTGTTATAAATGCATCTTTTATTTCTTAAAGGCACAATCTCAGCTTTGCAAAATAAAGTCTCCTTGGATGTAAACCATTTTTCTTTGCCTTTCAGTATATCATAGTTCATTCTTTCTTTCATTTGTCAGCATTGATTAATAATCCTGGGTTATTCGAACTGGTATCTCTTGGTAAGTAAAATGTCTCCTCCTGGCCACTTCCAATAATTTTTCTTCTACCTCAAAACTTTGGAATTTGATACCTATATTTAGGGGTAATATTTAATCCTGTGTTATCTGCATTGCTTCCAATACTTCACAAAAAATGTCTTATATAGTTTCCAAAAATATGGCACTCAACCTTTTTGTTCCTCATGTATGTGTGTGTGTCTGTAAGAATGATCCTTAGATAATCCCACAGAGATGTTTTCATGAGCAGTTGCTTTGGAATTGAGCAGCTCAATCTTCTTTTCATCATCTATTTTCACTTTTCCCCTGACACTTGGAATTCAATGAGGATACTTACGGGGTAAACTATATTTGTAGTAGGCTTGAAGATGGATTAGACTTTTCAAGTAAAGATGGGGGTAAGGGTGGAGTTGTGTACTACTATCAGAGGGAAGGATAGGAAAGACTCAGGATTATACTTGAGGAGAAGTCACCACTTAGATTGTCCTTAGTATAGGGTATGTGAAAGGGATTAGGAGGTTCCAGATCACAATGGGATTTGGATGTCAACCTAATGTGTTTTATATTATTTGGTAAGTAATTAGGAGTCATTGGTGGCTTTGAACACAAGAATAAGGTGGAATAATTAGGACTGTTCTTTAAGTTCATTATATCTGTACTATGTAGGATAGAGAGAAGGATTTTGGAATGGAAGATGGAGTATTTCCATTAATCAAAATACTTATAATTTCAATGTTGGGTATATTTCCTCCATGGATGCAGAGAGCCACCTATTCAAATCTTAATAATTTCTAAATTTCCCTAAGAAAAAACTAATTACTTATTATAGTCTGATATGGAATCACTCTACATTTAACTATACTGATCCTCAGATACCAGATAACAAGCATGTACAACTTCTTAGAATTTTGTCAGAGCTTATGCTTCACTGGTATAGCCTTTAAGAACTAGGGTCAGCTCCTTTAAAAAAAAAAAAAACAGCCCAAGAAAGGAGGGATTTGAGTCTAAATTAGGTTGGGAAGAGTAAGAATGAGACAGAAAGGATGAATGGGAGGGATGGGATAGAGACATATATAGACTTTAAAAAGTCCTGTTCAGGAGCAGTTAGGTGGCACAGTGAATAAAGCACTGGCCCTGGATTCAGGCGGACCTGAGTTCAAATCTGGATTGACACTTACTACCTTTGTGACCCTAGGCAAGTCATTTAACACTCATTGCCCTGCAAATAAGTAAATAAATAAAATAAAAATTCCTGTTCTTTTCTCTTTATTTATTTATATGCTACTTATCCTTCACAGCAAATGAAGCTTATGTCCCACCCTCTGCATGAAATCTTTCCTAATTACATTGGCCCCCACTGATTTCTCTCTTTTCTAACCTTCTATGATTTTTCCTGGTCCTAACTTTGGCCTGAACTCCTACTTTTGGTATCTCTGAATTTGAATCATTTAACAAAGAGGAGACTAGAGCAACCCCTGACCATCTTGCTGGATGTTGATTCTAACACCCTCCCTGCCCATCCCACAACCCCAATTGCCCACTTCCCACCATTGGTCCCATGAATTTTCAATCCAGCCTAGCTGGCAAAAGTCTCTTACGCAAAATCAAAGTCATCTAATCCAATCCCCTTACTCTACAGATGAAGAAACAGGGCTCCAAACATGTTAAGTGACTTCCTAAAGATCACACATAATTAGCATCAGAAGCAGGATTCAAACTCATGTCTTTTGACAGAAACAGTGTGCTTTCCCCTGTCTGATGCTGTCTTCTGTACTTGTGGTTCTTTTTTTGGGGGGGGGTGGGGGGTGGGGGGGTGGTGGTGGTCGTTTTCAGGGCAATGAGGGTTAAGTGACTTGCCCAGGGACACACAGCTAGTAAGTGTCAAGTGTCTGAGACCTGATTTGAACTCAGGTCCTCCTGAATCTAGGGCCAGTGCTTTATCCACTGTGCCACCTAACTGCTTTCTGATGCAGTTTTCTAAGGACTGATCTTGCTCCAGGCATTTTCTGCCAATGATATCCCCTGGTTGCCTCCAGTGACAATCTATATCCTGCCAGGCCTCCTACTTCATCATCCAGGAGGGGCCTCAGTTCCAAATCCAGAGTATTGTCGTGTTCAGAATGGCTGCCTAAAAGCAGAATATTCAAGCAATTCCTTATTCTTACCTCCATGCTTTCATTCTAGCTCCTGAAATGATGCTATTATAGGTTTCTGTTATTTGCAGACACTCACTGTGAGCTATTTCTTTAGGAAACATATTCCCACCATGCAATGATAAGGTACATGCACCAGAAACTCTCTATTTGCTTTTTCACCTTTCTTTGTCTTTTGACAGTGGATATTTTTCTAAGCCCCACTTTACTGCTGGTATTAACAACATCCTATTTTTAGGAAATTACTTCTTAGGGTGCTTCAGCTTCACCAGATACTGTACTTCTTACAAGGCGATTTCCATTATAAAATCTTTCCAGGAGATGCAAAGGGTCAGGAGATAAATAGAAGTTTGGAGTGCAAGAGAGAAGCATTTAATTAAGCAGCAAAAGAGGAGGCAGAAATATGCTCTTTAAACTCAGGAAGTTGAAAACTAGAGGCAATTTCAGAGGCAAATAGGAAAACTCCAAATGGATTTGGGAACGGTCTCATTCATAAATTGAGACTAAGGGCAACTTCAGCTTCACAAGTATATGGGATTTGACAAGGAGGGTGGCAGAGAATTTTGGGAAGACTGTATAATGCTCTAGATTTGAGGAAATTTTGCATTTTGTGTGCATATGTCTATATGTGTATGTGTGTGTGTGTGTGTGTGTGTGTATGTGTGTGTGTGAGAGAGAGAGAGAGAGACAGAAACAGAGACAGAAAGACAGGGAGGGAGAGAAAGAGAGAAATATTTATTGAGCATCTGCTATGCATCTGGAATTATTCTAGACTCTGTAGGGAATTTATAGGTGATGCAGTGGATAGATCACTGGCCCGGAAGTCAAGAGGACCTGAGTTCAAATCCCACCTCAGGTACTTACTAGCTGGGTGACCATGGGCAAGTCACTTAACCCCAATTGTCTTTAAAACATCTGGGGCCATCTGCAGTCCTCTTAATGTATATCTTTTCCACTGGACCTAGTTGGCTCTGGAGGAGAGAGTGAGCCTGGTGAACTTGCACAGCCCTCCCTCACTTAAATCCAATCCTATGCAAGTCATGACATGACCCCAATGTCATGCTCCTCTTCAATAATGAAGGACAAACAACAAGAGAAAGTACATGATATGATCGCTGCCCTCAAGTAGCTAAAGCTTTGTCTAGGGAGACAAGAGTGAAACAGAGGAAATAATGGAAGAATAAGTAAATGATGCTAACCACAAGGAATTAACATTGAGAGGAGGAAGAGAGGGAAATTGCCAAAGCAAATTTCTACTGTCAGTCATTTAATTGCTTTTCAATCTTTTTTGATATCAGTAAGGGAGCACAACATACTTTTCCCCTTTTCACATTGTTTGAGTTTGATTTGATCAAACATCAGCCAATTTAGGCTGATATGCAAACAGCTAGGCATTCAGCCAGCCCTCATGAGGAGAAATTTAGAAAATGATTCTTTGGGAAGCCAGCCATGGATACAGTAATTCAATACGAATCCATCCTTTCATCTCTGCAAGTATTGAAGAGGAGGCCATAGGAGACAAATGCCCATTGTGGGTTATGTGGCATATATCAGGGGTCAGGACCTCTGAGGTTCTAGTCACTGAGCCTGACACTAATTACCCATTTGATCTTGAGTAAGTTACTTAACATTTATGAACCTCAGTTCATAATTCTAAGATAATCCTTAATGTGGTTAGCTTGTTTTCAAAGGGATATATTTTTTCTCTATCCCTAATTCAGACCTACAAGTCATGGAAGGAAAGAAGAAGGGAAGGGAAGGGAAGGGAAGGGAAGGGAAGGGAAGGGAAGGGAAGGGAAGGGAAGGGAAGGGAAGGGAAGGGAAGGGAAGGGAAGGGAAGGGAAGGGAAGGGAAGGGAAGGGAAGGGAAGGGAAGGGAAGGGAAGGGAAGGGAAGGGAAGGGAAGGGAAGGGAAGGGAAGGGAAGGGAAGGGAAGGGAAGGGAAGGGAAGGGAAGGGAAGGGAAGGGAAGGGAAGGGAAGGGAAGGGAAGGGAAGGGAAGGGAAGGGAAGGGAAGGGAAGGGAAGGGAAGGGAAGGGAAGGGAAGGGAAGGGAAGGGAAGGGAAGGGAAGGGAAGGGAAGGGAAGGGAAGAAGGAAGGAAGGAAGGAAGGAAGGAAGGAAGGAAGGAAGGAAGGAAGGAAGGAAGGAAGGAAGGAAGGAAGGAAAACATCTATTTTAAATAGGGGCTTGGATCTCTGGTAAAATTCCTTTGACAATTATTAATCAAAGTTCTTCTGGGTGAAATTACTCTTGCCAGATGAAGTAGTGAGGGAACTTGAAAATAGGCACCACTTTCTTGGCATCAAAATCACAGTGTTGTTTGTTTGGATTTTAGGAGTGTTTTTTAAGGACTATAAATGATAGGGTTGAACTAAGATGTATTTAATCTTTTAAGTCCTTTGAGCCTATGATCTAAACTCTAAAGCATCCTGGGAATCTGATGACATGAAAGCTAATCCTCTCCATTGACAAGTGACCCTTTAAGAATCTCCTCAACGGCTCCAATGTTCATGGCCTAACTGAGTGGAATAATAACAGCAGTATCTAATGTTCAATAACATCAACATCAGAAAAATCAGCATTATGATCACCCCTGATGGGGTTATATCTGAAAGATGACTACTTTTTAATGATTTCACACACACCCATTGAAGTCAAGACAAAATAGGCTATGGAGTTATCTTACTTTGTGGAATAGATGTAGTCCTAAAAATGGTTGTCTACATGTTGAAATAAATATTTCCCTCCTATGTTCATTATAAAATTTGAGACTTGTTCCTTTTTGGAGGAAAATAATTGATCCTCAAAAATATTATCCCAAGACTTTATTATTGTTGTCACACTTTAAAATATTGCAAATACTTTGAATCCACAAAATAAGGGGAGATAATTATTTCTGATAAATTATCGAGGATATTAAAATCATCTACAAAACAGCTAGATTTCTTTTTATATTAGGGAAAATAGTTAATAGACTTAAAATAAAATGGCAATGAGAGCTTTTGAGAAATTAATAAGGGAAAACAGTGGATTGAATGAATAGCTCTGCAGTTTTTCTCCTACCTCCCACTATTCTTTTCAGTCTATCAAATTCTTCTTTTCAGCATGGAACTGAAAAAAATTGATAGGAACAAAGATTTAGGGCTGGAAGCAACTCTTAGGTCATCTGGTCCAGCCCATTCATTTGACACATGAGAAAACTGAGGCTCTGGAAGTAACTTGTTTGATGGAGCACAAGCAATGAGTCAGAATAAAATCTCATTATTGTTTAAAATATTGTTACTCAATATCATAATCCATTAATGTGACTTTGTGTAAAAAAGGAATTTTTAAACTTTATTTTTTTATCATTTCTCACTTTTCTTCCTGATAGCACTAGTAGCTAGTGGCAGCTAGAGATAGTGGATTATGAAGAAAGGAGCTCCAAGTTTCTCATGCATTTCAGATGTACCAGATGATTATGCTAGTCTGGGTCATGTTATGGAGCAAGATTGGTAAAGCCAGAAAGATGGTCAGAGAATATGGAAGGCTCTCTTGCAGAAAGTAATATTCAAGTGGGAAAGAAGCTCATAAAACAAAAAGACATTAAGATAGGCAAATGTCCCAATTTTCAAAAAGTTAAAGAATATTGCTTTTGAAAGGTGGGCCTACTAGTGTAATATTAATTACAGGATAGGGTGGAGAGAGATGAAGAAAGAAATATCTTGTGAATACTTAGAAAGAGAAATGGGCAACTAGGTGGGCATAGAGTACTGGGCCCTCGAGTCAGGAAGACATCTTCATGAGTTCAAAGGTGGCCTCATATACTTATTACTAGTTGTGTGACCCTGGGCAAGTCACTGAACCCTATTTGCCTCAGTTTCCTCATCTGTAAAATGAGCCAGAAAAGGAAATGGCAAATCACCTCAGTGTCATTGTTAAAGAAAACCCCAAAAGGGGTCACAAAGAGTCAGACAAAATTTAAAATGAGTAAGCCACAAAAATAGCAAGAGAAATGATCATCACATGTTAGCCTGGGTTTATTAAGAACCAATACTTCCAGGTTAAGCATATTATGTTTTTGACAGAATTGATAAAGAGAATGCCATAGATAGAGTATGCCTGGATTTCAGTAGGATATGTGACAAAGCCTCTCGTAATTATCATTATGAGCAAGATGGAGTGATATTTTAACTTATTAAATGCCTGGACCCAAAGAATGGTGGGTGATTATTACATCAATATCAACCTTGAGAAGGTCTTTAGCAGAGTAATGCTAGGAATCTCACTTCAACTCTATTCTGCTCAACACGTTTTATCAATGACCAGTGAAGTCATGGGTCATATGATTATCAAATCTGCATATGAAATAAAGCTGGAAGGGAGAGCTGATGCATTGGATAATAGAACTGGCATATACTGTACAAAGATCTCAATCAGCTGAAGTAATGGACTGATTATAGCTAGGTAAAATTTAATAAGTAAAAATGTAAAAAAAAACAAAAAAATGATCTGTACTTGTATTCGAATCCATGGCATAAGTATAGAAAAATAGCAATATGTGACTAGTTAAGAATTCATGTGAAAAAGGCCTGAGTGTGAATTAACAAAGTCACATCAAAGACAAAAATATTTTATAGAAAATATTACTATCCAGATATTGATGCTAGTATTGATTAAAAAATCTGCCTTGCCACCTGTACCAGAGATCATGTTGTAGAGGACTTTAATCCTTTTGATTCTGGAACTCCTGCTCTGGGGCCCCCAGTACCCCAATTATCAAGTGCCTCAACCTTGGGCCAATCTATAAGACCAGTTGCCCCAAACCTGCTTAACTTTATTCCCCTTTCATTTTCTTGCTAGCTTTCTGGCCATAATTTCTCTTTTGGCCAAAAACACTGAGGGTCTTCTCCCACCCACCCCCCAAATTTATTTAGTAATTTAGTTGTTTAGTTACTTATATATGACTGGGTAAAAAAGGCCTTTCTTTGCCCCATTTCTTATTGAGTCTTTATCACTGAATGGGCATTAGCACAGACAAACTGAGGCTCATGAAAAGCCTTATCTTAAAAGGCCAAAGTTTCCCACTGCATTGAGTCCATCTTCAGTTGTCCTGATGTATATCTTGTCACTGGATCCAGATCGCTCTGGAGGGGAGAGTGAGGGTCATGCCTTTGAATAGCCCTTCCTCACTTAAATCCAATTTACTTCAAGTTATGACCTCATTTCCATGATGCCATTGTCCTCTTTCAGATTGAAGAACAAATAACAACAGTTTTCTGGTTATCCTGCATATACTTGCATGCCTCCTGATTCCCTTTCCAGTTCTGGAACCATGGTCAAATTAGCACTGCCTCCGCTACCTAGAAAATGTAAATCAATCTACTCCACTGTGATTTTACTCATCATCCGTGGAACTTTCCAAACTACAATATAGTCTTCCCTAGCCATCACTCCTCTATATATGTCTCCCTTATTCCCACTAAAATATAACTTCCTTGAGGGCAGGTTCTGCCTGTACTTTTATTTTTGCATCCCCAATGCTTAGGAAAATGTTTACCACATGTTAAACACTCAAATGCTTTTTCATTCATTCAAAAAGACTAATATGAACTTGGGTTACATTAACGGAAGTATGATATCCATATTGAGAGAGATGAGAGTTCCATTCCTCGGATTATTCTGTCCAATTCTGGGCACAAGGGACATTGATAAATTGAAGTATATACAAAGGAGAATGTTCTGGATCATGAAAAAACTAAAAAGCATGCTATACAGGAATGGCTACCCTGAAATGGGAGGGTGAGGTATAGAAGGGAGCTAAGTATTTCAAATATCTGGAGTGATATTATGTGGAAAATGGATTAGATGCGTATGTTTTTGGTTTCACATAGTGGAAGTAGGACCAGTTGAGTAACATTTCAGGGAGATAGAATTCATCTTGACATAAGGAAAAACTTACTAACAATTAAAGTTGCCCATAAGGGTAATGGGCTGTCTCATGAAATACAGACTTCCCTATTGTCAGAGATGTTCAAACAGATGACTGACCACTTATCAGGAATACTATACTCAGTTCCTACTCAGGTAAAATTTGGATTAAGTGATATATTGGGCCTCTCTCAACTTTAAGACCCCATGACTCAATGATTAGAGCTCAGAATGGAAAAGGAGCCATCAGAAAACTAAAAGGCCAATGCAGTATAAAGGGATGAAGCACAAAGGTATTTTGAAATTCAAGGCAGGTGGTCAAGAATTCGTGAATCAATGGATATAGTAAAGGCAAAACAACAATAGAGACAACTACATGAAAAGCAGAGCTCTATACATAGTAGACACTTAAAAATATTTGTCATAAAGGAATAGAACATTGTTATTGGAGCTTTCTCTCCCAGTTTTCAGTATTTTATGTTGTTGTCCAGTTTCTTTCCATCATGTCTGAAATCTCGTGACCCCATTTGGGTTTTCATGGCAAAGATCCTGGAGTGGCTTGTCATTCCATTCTCTAGCTCATTTTACAGGTGAGGAAGCTGAGGCAAACAGGCTTAAGTGACTTGCTTAGGGTTACAAACCTACTAAGTGTCTAAGGCCAGATTGGCATTCAAGAAGATGAATCTTCCTGACTCCAAGCCCAGCACTCTTTCCACTGTGCCATCTAGGTGCCCTATTTCCTGTATATAGTAGGAATTAATCACAATATGGCTGATCTACACCCTGTATTTAATTGGAAATGCTTTGCTGAGGTTAGAAAAAGCATTACAAAGGAGTTTTGACCCTTATATAGTAGAAACATATCATTTACAAATGTACTGTGAGCACTTGTTTGACTTTTGGGGTGGGGGAAGGGAGTAGATACTAGTAGGATCATACCATCACATATCTAGAGCTGCAAAGGATCTCCAAGACCATCTACTACAAACTTCCTTTTGCAGGTAAGAAAACTCAATTCATGAAAAATGAAATGTCTCACCCATAGTCACAGAGTAAACCTCAGAGTTAGGATTTAAATTCAGACACTTTGATCCCAGAATAAATGCTAATATACTGTTTACCAAATTCAATTCAATTCAGTAAATATGAATAAAGTGCCTACAATGTGATAAGTGCTATGCTAAATGCCAAGGATACAAATAAGAAAAAAAAGACAGTCCTTCCTTCAAGGAGCTTACAATCTAATGGGAGAAGATAACATACCAAATGAAGTTGGAAAACATGGGGAATGGACAATAGGGGGTACCCATGCATCATATTCTGTAGACTTCAAACCAGAGATGTAGATTGAATGTAGAGATTAAACTGAGAAGTCCAGATCCCTCCCCTCTATAAAGGAAAGTTTCTGGAGGAGTTTAGTGCTTGACCCCCCCACCACCACCCCTCCAATAAAAGAGGAAAGGAGGCTAAGGGAGTTGAGAACCCCTCAGTACACTTTTCCTGGGGAAGATCACACATGGGACAGTGGTGAAAGAAGAGGAATCTACCTAGCCAGTAGTATCAGCTGAATCAACCCTAGCCATTAGTGTGCTGATAGAAATTGAAGCTGGATTGTCCTCACATCCTCATGGTCAGTTTAGAGACTATTTACTCATTGTTTCCATTTCTATCCTTGGTGTCATCCTTCTAATACTTGTGGATAGGTTTTCAATATTCATAGGAAGTTGCAAAGATGTCAGAAATAGGATTCATGAGAAAAATTTCCAGAATCCTGATGCTTCCTCAAAAATTCTACTCCTTACTCTTTATAATTCAACTCTTTAGTTCATGCTTCCTCAGTATGATGTCTGAGTATCCCCTGTTCAGTAACCACTACCCCTGGGGCCCCTCTCTCCCTCTGATTAGAGAAGAGGGAGGGTGGAAATCAGCAGACTCTTTCATTTAATGAGGACTACCAAAACAACCCCCTCATTTTCCATCAGTCTACAGGGCTTCATCATTTCCCTACACAGGTATTCTTTTCATGTATTGTATTCTCCCATTAGACTGCAGATTACTTGAGGGCAAGGGCTGTTTTTTTTTCTGTTTGCTAGTTTTCTTTGAATCACTTGTGCTTAGCAAGGTACCAGACATATTTGATAAATATTTATTGCCTGATATTAAATTTCTCAGTGGGAATAACCACCCAACCACCAGAGGAAGATGTATTGGATTTACCTTCAACTGTTCAACTCTCACTCTCCCTTCTAGTTAGAGAAGTCATTTACCTATGAATGCTTCCTACCCTAATGGATAGTTTGTATTAGAACAGACTGAGCAAGACCATTGCCTCAATATCAATTTTTTTTTTCACCCAGCATCATTTGCTGATCTTTCATACTGACTATTGTCTGTGGATTACTATGTCCTTACCTGCTGATTGCACTGACCTCTAGAGACTCTGCTTCCTAAGCCTTGTTTTGACTGGTTGGGTATTTTACCCTATCCAGACACTGGCAAAGGTTTCTATTCCACTTCACTCTTAATTTCTTGGAAAATTTCTCTATTCCAATTGTACCCACATTCACACTTCCACTGTCTCCTCAACACCTTATACACCAACTACTTCCCTGACCTATTCTATTGTAAATGCTCTCTCAGAAGTCAAACTGAATGCCCCTTTCCTGGTACTAATATTCATTAATTCCCTGCCACATTTGCACTGGTTGATAAGCCCTTCATAATGCAGACTTTCTCTTCTCTAAGCTTCAGAAACACTGCTGTCTTCGGGTTCTCCAATCTCTCTAACTGATCCTTCATTAATTCTTCATTCTCTTCCAGATATCTTAATAAGATGGGGATGCCTCTTTACCTTCAGTGTCTGTACTGAGATCCATTTTCTTTTCTCCCTTGGCAAGTCACTTACACTTGTGTAAATGAGTTCCATATTTATAGTTCTAGACTTTCACTCTTCCCTGAGCTCCAGATTCATCTCTAGATTTCAATAGAACATCTCCATCTGGAGGTCACACCAGGAAAAAATTCAACATACCTAATGCTCATCTTATTTTATTTCTTCTTTAAATGTTACTCATTCAGATGTCATTACGTCTGTCCATAACACCCCCATCACTTGTACCTTTCCCTTTTTTCCATTTCCATTGCCACTATCCCAGCAGAGTTTCTTATTACTATGCATCTGTCCTATTACAAGAGCATCCTACAGAGTCTTCTCAACACCAATACAATACTTCTAATCCAAGAAAAATTTATTAAATACCTACTAACCCAAATAATTGTTCCACATGCTGGAAGTATAGAGACAAAAGAAGAAATATTCTCTGTTAAAAAGGAGTTTATTCCACTTCTAAACCTTTCTCTCTCTAGCCACTCATACTTCCTTGATAAACTTGCTTATCATATCATAGAAAGTCATATCACTTCTCATATATACATACACACATATATTTGTATCTATATACACAGAAAGATGGACAAATAGGTGACAGTTGATAGATTAGATGATAGATGATTAGATGGATAGATAAATAGATAGATAGATATCCAGTGACCTCCAGTTGGCTACCAAATAAAATACACATTCCTTTGCCTTATATTCGATGGTTTTCAGAATATGATTTAGTAGTTTATTACATCCCTCCTAACAGAAAGACAAGGGACTAAGAGTGTGGATTGAGATACATGTTTTGTTTTGTTTTTAAAAGCCAATGTGGGAATTTGTTTTGCTTGACTTCATAATCATTACATGGTTTTCATTTTCCTTTTTTGATCCCAGTGGGGTGGAAAGAGGGAAGGAGAGAAAATATTTTTCGTTAATTAAAAGAATTAAATTAAAGAGCATAGGAGACAGAGACAGACAGAGAGAGACAGAGAGTTGTTATGATGACCTCTTTTTCCCCTTTGGTTCGGACCTTTAACTTCATTGTTATAAGAAACTTCTCTTAAAGAAATTCCTTCTACTAAAGAAGACTAACAACTTTCCTGACTTAGAGAGTGCCCTTAAGGGCACTGAGAAGTCCTATGACTTGCCCAGGGTTAATTATCTAATATGTGAAAGAGGCTGAAATGGAGCCCCAGTAGTCTTGACTCTAAGGAAAGCTCTCTTATTCACCACACCATGCTGTTTCTAGTCAGTAAATATTCCCTTTCTGTGGCCTGGCTATCCTGGGACCAACACCCTACTAAAGATCCCTATGGCAACACTGTCCTCAATTCTGGTGTGAGGGCTTCAAACCATCCCGAGCCAGCAATACACCTTCATGATAATAAAAGAGTCCAACCAAAAAAGTTCAGCAAGCAAACCATAAATTGTATGCCTAAGCTAATTTTTAATCAACTCAGCTCAAGAGTTTACAAGATAAACAGAGTGAACAACAGGGATTAATTGAAGCAAAATGTCTATTTACTCACTTTGATAATGAGCCTATTATGAAAACAGGCACAGGAGAGCATGTGGACCGAGCAGATAGGAGTTCAGGATAGGCTGGTGAACACTTCCATTTTGCTGTCTCTAATGATCTCTGGGCTCAAAAGAGCACTAATTAAAATTGGACTGATTTACTCTCAGTTTCTATTGCCCAGGAGACCTGGACAGTACCCTGATGGAGCTCATAAGAGAAGGTCTTGCTTTTGAGAAAAATTAAAATTAAAAAATTACCAAAATTACTAATAATTAACAAGTTGAATGAAGCCAGCTGTAATTCCTGGGGACTTTGGGCTTTAAATCTCTAACAAATAGCAGATGAGCTTCATTGATTTTGCTCAAACTATTTGTACAACTGGCAAGCTGAATCCATTTGAAACTATTTGGTGGAAATCTTTGGACATTTTGATGGATGGCTGATTTGGAAAACAGTCAATTTCCCCATAGATGCCAGCTTTACCTGTAACTAGCCTGGAAGAATGCCCTTTTGTGTGAAATGTCAGCTGGCCAGCTTTGGGAAACTCATTGCCTTTCTTTTATTGTTTCATGTAGTGAAGAAAACATTTTATGTCTCTGTTTAAAAATGTGGTTAGGTTCTGATAAAAGCCTAGTACTAAAAGACACATTGGAGATGATCTATTCTAGTGCCCTTATTTTATAGAAGATTGAATTGACAATCACAAAGACAAGATAACTAATCTAAGGTCTTGCAAGAACTAAGAAGTGAAACTAAAATTCGAACCCATTTCATCTAATCCTGAATTCAGTGCTCTTATCAGCACAATAAAAGGGAACCAATGGCAAAAATGTTATATTTTATAAGTTACATTAGAATGTATTAACCTAGGGGCAGCTAGGTGGTGCAGTGGATAAAGCACCATCCCTGGATTCAGGAGTACCTGATTTCAAATCAGTCCTCAGACACTTGACACTTATTAGCTGTGTGACCCTGGGCAAGTCACTTAAGCCCCATTGCCCCGCAAAAAGCAAGCAAGCAAGCAAGCAAGCAAATAAATAAATAAATAAATAAAGTATTAACCTAGACTCTCTAAAGCAATTAGAAACAAGGCCTAGGTTTAGAGGGCAAAGAAAGAGAAGTGGGGTACAGAAAATATCCTCCAATTGGATAGGACAATTACTGGGGAACTGTACTAAAGATTGGTGTTTATTTATTTAGTTTAGCTTCTGATAATAGAAAGGAAAAGAATGCAGGGATCCTTGAGTTCTGAGAGAGCTACCTGTAGGATACATGGATGGAGACTTAAAATTTGCCTAAGGATAGAAGAAAGCAGTTTCTGGATGAAATTATTTCCCTAGAGCAGTTAAAGGCAAAATGGCCAAAAAGCTGTAGAAGTTTTGATACCTTGTAGAATCCATAAAAATCCTAGATAATGAGTTGAACTGCAGGAGGATCCAATTACAACAATAATTCTGGTTGCATTTGAAAGCTGAGGCCTATTTAAACCTAAGATAAAACCAGGTTTAGATTAAGCAGGGATTGAAGAAGCCTTATCAAAATGATATCAGTACAGTGCCTAACCATACCTTCTACAATGGCTCATTTTTCTTCAAACCACATATTATCCTTGTCTATGATGGCTACTCACTAAATGTTTTTATTGCCAAACTATTATGATTTATATTTGTTTGCTTATTTTTGCAAGCAGTTCTTTTGATAGGGGGGAAAGGTATAATTGAGTAGGAAGGTATGTTTATATCTTTCTAAATTGAATCTGTGGGAAGTGCAGGTGTTCAGATTTTAAGGTTATGATCCTAGTACCAAAATCCAGCTGGTAGCAACTTACCCAATTTAAGACAGAGTTGTTGTTTGTCCTCTGTTCTCAAAGAGGTCCATGGCATCAGGGTGATATCATGACTTGGAGTGAATTGGATTTAAGTGAAGGAGGGCTGTGCAAGGTCACCAACCTCATTCTCTCCTCCAGAGCCATCTGGGTTCAGTGGCAAGATATATATCAGAATGACTGGAAATGGCCCCAGATGCAGTGGGGAGACCTTGGTCTTTGTAAGCTAAGAGTAACAAAGAAGCAAAGAACTACAGGAAAATAAACTTTAAAAAATGACATTTATGAAAGGAGGGTAAATATCATATATTGATCATATCTTAATTTTCTTTTAATTGACTTTGAGTACTTTCTCACAGATGGCTATCTTGAATAAATGCAATATTATGACATGTGGTGGACATTTAATAAATATCAGTTCTTGATAACCTGAGGACCAAAAAAATAATATTTGTAAAATGCTTAGCACAGTGCCTGGCACATAGAAGGATCTCTCCTCTTACCTTCTCTCCCTACCCTTTCTCGGGAAACTGATATAAACAGAGGTTGTGACTTGCCAAGAGTCACAGAACTACTGAGTTTCTGAGAATGGATTTGAACTCACGTCTTCCTGACTCCAACCCCAGCATGTTATCCACTGTGACATCTAGACAGGTTAATACAAACAATTTTTGCTATTAGCAAACAACTGCAACATCATTTCCTATCGATGATAAGTCTGTGGGTTAAATTCTGAAAGCAATTTATGTACTTCAAGTTAACAAACTGTGGTCTCATCAATATGGTTACCATCTGGAATGTTACAGATTGTACTATTTACATTTCTTTCTCCTGTATAATTCTTTTTTTTTTTTTTTTTTTTTTAGTGAGGCAATTGGGGCTAAGTGACTTGCCCAGGATCACACAGCTAGTAAGTATTAAGTTTCTGAGGCCGGATTTGAACTCAGGTACTCTTGACTCCAGGGCCAGTGCTCTATCCTCTGTGCCACCTAGCTGCCCTTCTCCTGTATAATTCTTAACTATGCCCTCTCATTAACCCTTCATAAAATATCTGCCCAACACTCTGAGGGCCTTAAATCGAAGCTTTGGTTTTGTTTTGTTTTTTGCTTTTAACATTTGAAGTTTACCAATGTAATACTCAGACTACCCCCATCAATTAGCACTCCCTTCTGTTTAATGACTGGTCCACCTCCTTTCCTGATCATTCATTTCCTAAATAATACATTTCATGCTAAAAGACCCCAAAACACAAAGGAAAAGACTTGGAAGGAAAAAGACATGTTACATTACTGCCTATGAAATATATTGATTGTGAAACCACAGGCACTTACCCTCTCAGAGCCCCAGGAAATGTCTTTTTTGCATTTTTGTCTCCATTGTTTAGCACAGTGTCTGGCTTATAGCTAGTGCTTAATAAATGTGTTTGCTAGCGCTCTCCTTCCTCCTTCCTTCCTCCTTCCTCCTACCTGCCTTTCTCTTTATGTCCCTTTGTTTCTCCCCTTCTCTCCTTCTCCCTCTCTCCTTACCTCTCTCTCTGTCTCTGTCTCTCCTCTCCCATCATTCTATGCCAATGGTTCTCAAACTATGGAGCAGGGTCTCCCATACTCTGTAAGGGAGCCCATGATGTCAAAACTGTTTTCATAATTCTAGATGTTTTAATTTCTAATAAAACATATTGATAGATTTGGACCATATAAACAAAGACTTGGGGGGTCCTGAATAATTTCTAAGAGATTAAATATAGTTCCTGGACATTGACACATTCAATTTGAGTAAAGAAAAAGATGAGTATGATAGTGAAGGGACTTGAAACAATAAGATGATCAGTTGAAGCATTTAGTCTGGAAAAGGGAGAATTAATAGGGACACAATGGCTGTTTTCAAATATATGGAATGGTATCATATGGAAGTAAGATTGAAGCTCTTTTGCTAGTCCCTGAAACACTAATGAGTAAAAGTTGTAAGGTTATTCATTTCCTACTCAATATAAGGAAGGTAAAAGTCAGCATAGTACAATGGGTAGAAAGCTAGCATAGGAATCAGCATGGCCTGGGTTCAAATCCCATCTCTCACATATAGGGACTGTTTGACCCTGCAGCTAGGTGTTGCAGTGGTTAAAGTGTTGACCTGAGTCAGGGAAACATAAGTTCAAATCTGGCCTTAGATACTTACTAGGTATATGATCCTGGGAAAGTAACATAAAATCTCTGCCTCAGTTTCCTAACTTGTAAAATGAAGGTACTAATCACACCCACCTGCCAGAGTTGTTGTGAGGATCAAATGATCACATTATGAAGCACTGAGTACAGTACCTGGCATATAGTAAGTGCTTAATAAATGAGTCATTGCTACTATTATTACTACCATTAACACTTAACCTCTAAGTTTTTCCCCAGAAAACTCTCTAAGACTAAAAACTGCAAGGCAGAATTTGATCTGAATTTGCAGAATATGGTATCCGCACCCAGGTTCTGTCTACACTGATAAAATCACAGGTCTGGATCAAAAGAATTAAAGATGTGAAAAAGAATTTCCTAAAACTTAGAGTTACTTGAAAATGGAATTGGATTAATCCAAAGGCCATCTGCCACCAAAGCATGGATGATCTTCAAGAGGAGCCTGGATTTTGTGGACATAGATTGCTAAGGTTGAACAAGATGCATCCACAGTTCCTTATCATTCTGGAAATCTTCAAGGGTATCAATCTCACAGACTGGCTAGCAGAAGATTTTTCTCCTTTCATAACATTTTTAAAAACTACTTTAATTTTCCATAACACAGTGTTTCTCCATTATGTCACTATTACTTACTTTTATCATATACTATAGATTTTTGATAAAATTTTATTTGAATTCTATATAAATGTGCATCAAGAAAATTCCAAGTATGCCTCATGACAATGCATGAAGAAGACAGGATGAAATTAGGAAATAATGAATAGTTTAAACACAAAGTATTTAAAGGGAAGAATATGTAAGGAGCACCCAGGCTATGTGGGAAGAAGTACATAATGAAGTTGGTCTCCTTGTGAGATATTTGTTTGAGTAGGCCAGTATCTCCCAGGGGTCACCAACTGAAGCATGGAGAAGTCAGGATCTTCCTTCTGTTAAAAAAATCATTTTGAGAGGCATTTAGGTGGCACAGTGGATAGAGCACTGGCCCTGGATTCAGGAGTACCCGAGTTCAAATCTGGTTTCAGACACTTGATACTTACTAGCTGTGTGACCCTGGGAAAGTCACTTAACCCCAATTGCCTCGCAAAAAAAAATCAATTTGAAAATATCTTTTATAAAAAAGCACCATTGAAGTGAAAGCTGTGTTATTGAAGATACCTCCCTTAAGATACATCCTTAAGGATGAGTAGTTTAATAGTTGCATTGGATTATTGATGGAGTTAGAGCTATTGTATAACTGAGCTCCACTCTTATACTTCACCCTATTCAAAGGCACAGAGGCACATGTCCGAAAGACCTGAGAATTAAAAGTATTTCAGAGACCAGAGCTGAGAGGGGGTGCTACATAAAGGGGAAAGAATTAGCTCTGTGTGTGGAATGAAACTTGTAAAGTCATGCAGACCACCATTGCTTCATTGTTCAAAATGAAACCCACTCCATGTAAGCCCATAGTATGGGTTGCCAGGATACAGCTTACATGGGTATATTATCAACCAACAAGATTCCTCTGGTTTTATTCCAGAGGCATATTGTTTGTTTGTTTGCTATTAAGAAATAGCTTCTCTGGCAAAGAATTAGAAATTGAAGGGATGTCCATCAAGTGGAGAATGGCTAAACAAGTTTTGGTATATAAATGCAATGGAATACTACTGTGTTGTAAGAAATGATGAGCAGGCAGATTTCAGAGAAACCTAGAAAGACTTACATGAACTGATGCTGAGCGAAGTGAACAGAACCAGGAGAACATTATACAGAGTAATATCAACATTGTGTGATTATGAACTGTGATAGATACTCTTCTCAGAAATATAATGAATGATCCAAGACAATTCCAAAAGACTCTTGATGGAAAATGCTCTCCACATCCAGAAAAAGAAGTATGGAGTCTGAATGAAGATTGAAGCATATATTTTCAGCATTTTGTTGGGTTTATTTTGTTTCTTCTTTCTTGTGATTTTCTCTTTTTGTTCTCATTCTTCTCTTACAACATGACTAATGTGGAAATATGTTCAACATGATTATACTGCATAATCTATATCTGACTACTTGCTGTCTTGGGGAAGGCAGAGGGATGGGAGGAAGGGAGAAAAATTTGGTACTCAAAATCTTACAAAATAAATGCTGAGAACTATCTTTACATGTAATTAGAAAAAAATAAAATACTATTAAAAAAGAAAATGTAAATTTGGTTTTTTTAAATAGCTTCTTGGGGGAGCTAGATGGTGCAGTGGATAGAGCACCAGCCCTGGATTCAGGAGGACCTGAGTTCAAATCCGATCTCAGACACTTGACACTTACTAGCTGCGTGACACTGGGCAAGTCACTAAATCGCAACTGCCTCACCAAAATAAATAAATAAATAAATAAATAAATAAATAAATAAATAAATAAATAAATAAATAAATAAATAAATAAATAAATAAATAAATAAATAAATAAATAAATAAATAAATAAATAAATAAATAAATAAATAAATAAATAAATAAATAAATAAATAAATAAATAAATAAATAAATAAATAAATAAATAAATAAATAAATAAATAAATAAATAAATAAATAAATAAATAAATAAGTAAATAAGTAAATAAGTAAATAAGTAAGTAAATAAATAAGTAAGTAAATAAGTAAGTAAATAAATAAATAAATAAATAAATAAATAAATGATCAAATAATTAAATAAATAAATAGATAGATAGATAGATAAATAAATAAATAAATAAACAAATAAGCAAATAAATAAATAAGTGAATAAGTAAATAAGTAAGTAAATAAATAAATGAATGAATGAATGAATGAATGAATAAATAAGTAAATAAATGAATGAATGAATAAATTAATAAATAAATGAAATATAATGAAATAATATAGCTTCTCATCTATCTTGACTAGTTATATAAGGGAAAGGGCAAAACAAGGTCTCTGACAGAATAACAGCAACAATAAAAAAATAATCCTTAGGACCCAGCATTCTCTCTGCTCTGCTGCTCTCTTCTGAGTTTCTATTGCTTCCACCTTTTGGTTTCTTCCTGAATTGCAACTGCTACATACCCTTTTCTCTGTGTGGGAGGAAATCTCATGTCTTTTCACTCATAGCCCCAGGGACTTTGCTAGTTCTCTGTGATTTAGACTCCCAGACAGCCAAAGAATCCTATAGACATTAAAGGTATCTTTTTTTTTTTTTTGGTGAGGCAATTGGGGTTAAGTGACTTGCCCAGGGTTACACAGCTAGTAAGTGTTAAGTATCTGAGGCCAGATTTGAACTCAGGTCCTCCTGACTCCAGGGCTGGTGCTCTATCCACCGTGCCACTTAGCTGCCCCAACCTATCTTTTTAATGACTCTTCTGACTCTCTGGCACTAAACTAGAGAGCAAAAAGGTGAAATTTTTGACTTTCAATACAGTAATCTTTCCATTACCCATTTCTATTGATTTGGGTTGGTGAAAAGGCAAAACGACTCATATTCCCATCCCCTCATTTTGAAGATGAAAATCTGAGCCTTAGCCCAGACTTGGTCAAAGTCACACAGGAAGTAAGGAGCAGTACTGTAACTAGAATTCCATTTCTCTGGTTCTAAATCCTGCTATTTTACCACTGAGCTACACTAGCTCCCTAATAAAGAAATCACAATGGGCTCATTAAAAAGCCACTGAGCTCCCCATAACTTAAGATATTTATATGGAGGCTGGATAACCATTTTCCAGGAATGTTACAGAATCTTAATATTGGGTTCACAAACTTTTAAAAATATATATTTTTATTGTAACTCTTTTTTTTTCAATCTTATGTATTTTCTGTATTTAAAGACATTTTGCTGAGAAGGGTTCCCTAGATTTTACTAGACTACCTGAGGGGTCCATGACAGAAAAAAAAAGGCTAAGAAATCTTGTCATAGAGGGATTCCTTTTCAGTCTCTGATTGTACTAGAGAAACTGAGATTCCATCTGCATCTACCATTCTAGGGCCCTGTGAACACCTGCCTTACTTATTTTACAGGGATATTAAGAAATTCAAATGAGATAATGGATGTGAAAGTGATTTTTAAAGTAGCAATTTATCAGGCCATTTAAGGTATTATTTTGGTACTAATGGAAGATAAAGTGCAATAGTTAGTCCTTCGCCTCAGAGCATTGCCAGCTACATCTGAATGCTTAATTCCCTATGACAGGAGGCGATGAAAGCCCATCTTGTTGAAGCAGGCTCGTCTGTAAGCACAAGCTTTAGAAAAGAAGGGAGACCTATTCTTGGGTTCTTGCCTCAAATTATTTATCCCCCCCACCCCCGAAGTAATCTGCTGTCAGATTATATAACACATGTCTCTATCAATGAAATATGCCTCATGGTAAATAGGTAATGGCATTGACTTCATGCTCTCCTTCTGTGGTGCACATTAGTGAGAGTTCCTCCAGGAAACTACATCCAAATGAGATTTGGGGTTTAAACAACAACAAATTGAAGATCCTGCAAACAAATTTACAGAGACTTCTTATCAGGTATGGATGTTTCCTAGCTTGATATCTTTCATAGAAAAAGCCTCAGGTGCAACATTAGCAGAATTGTGAGGCCCTGCCATATAGAAGAGTGGAATTTAATTTATTTTACCAATATTTGACAATGCTTTTTACAAGACAATGTAGACCAGCTCCAGCTGCTGAAGCAACCTTTTTGATTTTCTAAGACTTGTCGAAAAATTCATTACAATTAGGATAGCTTTTTATATGATAAATTCCTTCAACATGCAAGGGGAGACTCCACAATCACATAGAAGAATAGAAACGCCGGGGCGGGGGCGGGGGCGGGGGGGGGGGGGGGGGGGGCGGCGGCCGGCTTTGAGAAACAACATATGGAGCATGAGCGGAGGGGTTTATCCCCATAGCCATGGATGGATGAGATTCAGCCATTAATAATCATAATAATCATAATAATTATAATAATCATAATCATCTTTAAGTCTCCAATAGCACTTGACAGATTGCTTTGCAACTAGTAGGTGCCTGAAAAAATGGTTATCGATAGAATGGATGAGAAAAATCAATGAATACAACAATGAGAGTTTGGATACTGGTTTACAAAGTCCTCCCCCCCAATAATTCAAATAGTCAGTTAATGCCATATAAGGTTTCAGATTAGCTTTTTGTTTGGAGGAGGAGGCTGTATTTGTAAGAGTTAAATTTTGCTTTTCATCTCATTAAATTCTTGCTTTAGGGTGCAGCTAGGTGGTGCAGTGGATAGAGCACTGGCCATGGATACAGGAGACCCTGAGTTCAAATCTGCCCTCAGACAATTGATATTTACTAGCTGTGTGACCCTGGGCAAGTCACTTAACCCTCATTGCCCCACCAAACAAAACTCCTGCTTTAATATGAATCTGTGTTTAGTTAAGAGCAAAAAGAAACTGTAGCTCAAGATGTCTGATACTATCCTTGATTTTGGCATCTTTCTGCTAGCAGTCTGAGCAGAGAGATACCAAAAGGCATGCATGAGCACCTTGATTTTTTGTTTCAGAGCCCACATTTTGGTGTGAAAACCATGAATCCCTAGCCAGGGACTCTTCTATCCCAAGTAGTCATAAGTCAGAAGGTAGCAGGTGGGGGGAGTTGGGAGGGAATAGGACTGCATTGCTGGATGTAGGCAGAATTGATGACTACTAGGGGAGGGAGGTGTTAAACATCAAAGATTTGACTAACATCAAATTTAAAGATTAGAAACAGGACCTAAATTGCCTAACTTCCCTCTAATAATCCATTTTCATCTATTACCCCAAAACATATGTAAGCTGAAAATATTTTCATTTTCCCTTCTGTACTACCACTTAATATAACAGATTGTAAGTTTATTCTGTGAATTGTAAATTGAGGGACCTCTTTTATTTCTTCATCTTCATCAACTACAAATAAAATTACTGCTGAGTCTATCATATACAGAGAACACCTTAATTAAGGTACTAGGTAAAACCCTGATCACACTACAGGCTCCACAGTCATCACTGAAAGGAGCAATCACTATGAAATATAGACCCATTTTCCTTATTTCCATCATTACCAACTATTGATTAACTGCCACTATGATAGGTAAGCCCAAGAGCCTGGGATGGCAAGACCCCCTCCACCTTCTTCTAGTCCAATCCTATCATCTAAGTATCCCAATAGCCATCCATCCTAATATCCATCATTCAGAGAAGATGTGATTTTGGCACTGGCAAATTGCTCAGCCTCAAAAACAGATATGATTATCAGTAGAAATGATATTTTATAAAAGAGACATTACCATCTGCTTTGCCTGTGCCCCTAAGGATCATGGGACTTTTCCATTTCACTTGTAGCCAAAACCTATGTATATATTCTCTCCCATTATGAGGTGATATTTTTGAGAGCAGGGACTGTCTGACTTTCCTATGTGTATCCCCAGCACTTAGCACATTGCTTTACATGCAATAAGTGATAAATAAATGGTTTTGTTCATTAAATCATTTATAAGACAATGGCCTCACCATCCAGGGACTTACAAGCTAATGAGATAGGAAAGAAGCATCAGAGCATAAGCAATGACACCAGATAGCATATGTGAAATGTGAAATAATTAGTACAAACATGTTACAGACCTTAAAAGATGGAGAATTCATTGAGGGCTGGGATAGTCAAGGAGGATTTCATGGTGAAGGTAAGACTTGAATTGAACTTTGAAGGAAGGAAAGCTCTGGAACAGTGAGAGATGGTGAGAAGGGCATTTCTTGGAATGGGCAGTGCTATATAACTGGAAATGCACTTATCATTCATGTTAGGGAAGCCCTAAGCAGGGATCAGTTTGGTTAAAAGAAATGATGTGTATAGGGAAGAGATTAGGAGACATAGTGAGGCCCATTTTTTTTCTGGGCAATTAGAACCATAAAATGTTTTTGTACAGTATAGGGACATAGTGAAAGCAATTCTTGAAGACCATAAATCTGGTAGTAGGATGTAATATGGATCATGTATGTGTCCTTCCCCAGTCAAACCTTGGCAGGGATGGTGGCTATGTATGTTCTCCAATGCTGCATGGATCCTTCTTGCCTGACCAGCAGCCTTTTGACCTGAGGTGGGAAGGGGGCAGGTATAGAGTCAGAATCATAGTATGAATAAGTGAGGGCCAATAGGCCCTCAAAAAGTTCATGGGGGGTGAAATGGTCATGTGGTGGTGAAGTTGGAGGTGGGAGCCACAGTTGGCATCAGGGATCAGGATTTGTATAGCTAAAGGAATTGTGGGAATAGTTATATCAAAAACAGGAGGTAAAAAGGAACCAAAAACTCAAAGAAATCCAGAGGACTCCTGGAAAGTATACTGGAAGAGGCATGGTTCAAAAAGCAAATGTTTAGTCCTCCTGGGCCAAAGAATATTGAATTAGATAAGGAAAAAATCTCATTTGTTGAACTCACTGGCGTCCTTGGTACCTATAAATCTGAAGTAGGACTGCGATGAAGATATATGAGGAAGCACATCAGGTTGCTCCTATAAATTGGTGTGAAGGACTACAGGCATGGAATAGTGTGCACAATACCAGATTATTTTTATATGCTGGTTAGTTTTTCTAAACTGCTTTTTTTTATGCCCTCTTTAAAAAATATTATAAGGAGTGCCTCCCTAAACTGAATAAACTAGGAAATGTAGTTGATATAAAAACAAACTATATCAAAAATGCATTTAAAGCAAAATAAGTTTATGAGAGAGTTATCTTTAGATAAAAGGAACTGAGATAAAACTTAGGGGCAGAGATTAATACCTACATGGCCCTACTTCAAATGTATAGGTACCAAGGAGGCCAGGGAGTTCATTATAGAGAAAACCTTTGAGTCTTAACAACTCTGATCCATGCAATGATAAACCATGAATCCAAAAGAATGAAGATACCACACCTCCTAAAAAGTGAGGGATGAACTTAAAATGCAGAAAGAGACATACATTTTCAGATACGGATAATATGGGAATTTGTTTTGCTGAGTTATGTACCTATCTACTTAGGGCTTTATTTTTCAAGATTTTAGAAATTTGCTCAATATGTGTAGGAGAGCCAAAATAATGAAAATGCATGAAAATTGAAAAAATAATAAACTATTTTAAAAGACATTTTTTAAAAGTCTATGCCTTATTTTATCTTCCAGGACCTCTGGAAAGCTTACCAAACTGGACACTGCCACACATAACATCATCTCCAAAGGAACACAAATAGCACCTACTTTTGTGGTTGTCTTCCCTAATAAGAGGCATACCCAAGAGAGGACAGAGACACAAACTGGAAGGTACTTATGGACCCCAGACAAGCATGGCCATGCTGTCTCACTGTGACAGATAATACTTATGGCTGGCATTTACTTGGCTCTTTAAGCTTAAGAAATTCTTTATATACCTCTTATAGATTTCATCTTTTGAGGTTTCTCAGTTGTGCCCTCCCTCTTTCCCCCAGGGACTTGCTTACACTAGATCTGTAGCATTATAAACTTGGTCTTAGTAAACACATCAGCAAAGTTCTATTGCTCCTCCCCTCCTCCTGTGCACCAGTTAATTGCAATCCTACCAATAAGCAATTGGGCAGGTGGGGCTCGTCAGCCTTGGCAGGCAACTCGCCTAGTGGAAGGAAACCCTGATTTTAAACCTCCACTGCCTTGCAGCTATACCCATATATGGGAAAGGCTTTGGGAGTTAACCCCGAGGAAAAATCAGGAGTTGGAGTCCCTTAGGCAGTTGGAGGTTGGACATCATATCCCTCTGGCAACTCCTACGGTGGCACTGGTGCCAAACTGTACTGGCTCTGCCTCTCTTTTGGATCCACCAAAGTTGCGGGGAGGGAAAACCTGCTGCATGGGCAACAGCTCGTTTTCCATATTGATCCTCCCAGGCCAGAGTCCTGGAGAGGACACTCCAGCTATTCCTCATGGGGTAGATACAACAAGGGATGCAGCAGTTACCAGTTATAAATTCCTTGCCTGATTGACGTAGGGTTTGACACCAGGGGCTGCATTCGACAGTGGGAGGAATGATCGAGTTCCACTGGACAGCTACCACCTGCCTTATGCAGTTTTCCGATGTCCTCGTTAGGGCAGGAGCTGCAGCTCCCCTATGGAACTGCACAGCCACACTGTGGCCTGTGGCTCTTCAAAGCACTGAGATCCATGGTTGTCTGCGACTGGTGGAAGCCTCCGCCTCCGCCTCCGCCTCCGCCTCCGCCTCCGCCTCCGCCTCCGCCTCCGCCTCCTCCTCCTCCTCCCAATAAGCAAGTGCAGGTGTGCATCTCTGCTTTTCTTTACATTGTCTGCACCTGCTCCCTCTACCACACCCATCAGTCAGGTCTGCTACTTGGCTTATTGTTGCTAACACCAATCCCTCTGATGATCACCACTTGACCCCAGATATTCATTCTCTCTCTCTCTCTCTCTCTCTCTCTCTCTCTCTCTCTCTCTCTCTCTCTCTCTCTCTCTCTCTCTCTCTCTCTCTCTCTCTCATGCGCACGCATGCACACACGCACACGCACACACACACACACGCACACACACACACACACACACACACACACACACACACTTGTGCTTCTGAATTCTATATGAGAGGAATACAATCAATCCCACAATTCCACCTCTCATTTCTAATATGGGATATTATTCCACCTTGCCTGCCCTTTGGCTTCCTAAGAAGGTTCTGAAGCCTAGGTGGGAGTTTAATAGTATCTTAAAGTCACACTGAATCACTGAAGAGGCTGCAGAGCCTCCATCTTTTTTTGAAGCTCTCTTTGAGTGTAAACAAAAATGCCCCTCTGTCTGGAAGTAGCTCCAGGACAAATTCTAAAATCATTCATCTTGTAACTGGCACAGAACCTTTTATTCATGTGACCTCTCCCACTAAGTATCAGAAAGAACTCTGGATTGGACTTAATCTTCCAACCCCTACTTTGTGCCACTTGGGTGTGAGATCTGGCTCTGACAATTACTATCTAGGAGACTTGAGCAAATAACTGATTCACTGAGCCTCTGTAATCCTCATCTATAAAAAGATTCCTGAAATAGATCTCTACTGTTCCTTTCATCTTAAGTCCCGTGGTCCTGGTGACCCAAGTTGCTCATGCCCTCCTTTGTTAATACCAAACTTATTATGAATATAATACCTTGAAAGCATAGACTGTCTTGATTTTACTATATCTGCAGTATCTAGCACATGGGAGGTATCCAATTAATGTTTCTTGAATTGAATCCTATAATCATATCATCCTCAGGTCACTCACTGTGCAGAGGAGAAGTTCACTCTCAGTCTCATGTTAAACTCCAGTGACAAAAGACATCAACTATTTCCTGGGGCTGTAATAATAGAGGACCTCAGAGGCCTTCTTGTCCAAAGTGTTCAACTTACAGAAGGAAATCAAGTGACTTAACTTAATCAAACAGTAATAATAACTCACATTTACATAGGGCTTTAAAGCTTGCAAAAACAAAACCTTTGTGATTATCATTTAATCCTCACACAACAACCTAAGAAGTAGGTGCTATTATTAAGCCCATTTTACTGATGTTGAAGCTGAAGAAAACAAAGGTAGGGTTGCACAACTAGTGTCTGAGGCTGGATTTGAAATCAGATCTTCCTGATTCCAGGTTCAATGCTCTATCCATGATTTTACTGAACTGTATCAGAGGTAAGATTTGAACCCAGATCTTCTGCCTAGAATTAGTAGTCACTCCACTATGCCCCATATCTTCATGAAAATGTATGTTAGAATAAATTCATAGGATCATAGATTTAGAGCAGAGCTGGATGGGACCTCAAAGGCCACCTTATCCAAACCTCTTACCTTACTTATGAGAAAATGTACATTTGGAGACATTAAATGATGCCCCAGGCCACACTTTTAGTGTCGGAGGTGAGATTTGAACCCAAGTCCTTTACCTCAAGAGTGGAGGACCTCATGTCCTCATGGATATGATCTTCAGGATTTATTCCATCTCCCTTTTCTCTCACAAGTCAGCTCCTAGGTGGATAAAGCTATACGTAGGGGAAATCACTATGACAGACATTGCAGTATTTAATAATTGGCAAGCACCAGAATATAGAGGTGATTCACATACCAATGAACTGAACACAGGGCTTGCTCCTTTGGGGCTTACAATCTAAATAGTCAAGCATCACAGAACCAAATTGCTTCAATTAAACACTAGGATAATGAAACCCTATGGCCCAATTAGATGTATTATGGGGACCCAAGCAGATTTGTTCTTCAAATGGGAAGAAAGGGAGTACCTCTGATATAAGACAGTTTGAGCTGAAATTTGTCATTGAAGGGAAAAAAATCCGATCACACAAGTAGGCATAAATATGTCAAGTCATTAATATCTGCTTCCATGCAGCAAATTGCTTGTTATGCTTCATTTATACTCATTTATGACTAAACAGGAGTATTTGGAGAGAGGTGCCATAAATATATTTTACATAGCTCCCTTAGAGCTTTCATCTCCTCCTCTCAGCTGGTTTTCTCAAGTGTCTGACATGGGTGTAAGCTTAGGCAGACTCTAAAGGCAGAAGGGAGTAGGAGGAGGACAAGCAAGAGAGAAGGGAAGGAAGAAAAAAAAAGATTGTCTGCCAACAAGGGCCCATAAAAATTCATGAGCGTGAGGCCGGCTGGATTTATGCATTTAGACAATTTTGTTAAACTAAATGGAAGTTAATCTGTTGTAAATCTTCCTAGTTCCCTGTGATTCAGGGGAAACTCATTTACAGTAATTGGGAATAAAAGAAAACATAACTAATATGCTGCTACCTATGTAGCTCAGGTCATTCTGAGCATGAGGATATTGTGTTCTTTTCAAAGCAGGCTGCCACTTCTTTGAAAACAAGCTCAGAGACAGAACTCACTTCAGGGTGTTATGATTGGTGGGTCAGTAAGAATTAGAGTGCTGAAAATATGGTCCTCTGTCCAAGGTCCTTGTGAGAATGTGCCTCCCAGAATCAGAAAGTGTTGGACACTGTCTCACTCTTATTTTACTCTGCTGCCTTGGTTACCATGACAGCCCCAGTTAGCACAGAGAGGGAAAGATGAGATGGAGTGAGGAAAGGCTTTCTCCAACAACAGAGTTTTTGAGCTTTCAGCTGGGTGGAGATTCTAGCATTTTGTTAGCCAGGGTTCCTAAATAGATATGAAGAAATGCCTCCATTGAAAATTAAAGGAAGATTTCTCTCTAGCAAAATGGCCTCACTCCAGTGACTGAAGAGTGCTGGTGCATGGAAATGACTTTAAAGAGTTATTCTGGAGGCAAACATCCTTTAAAAAGAAAGGTGATATGATATAGAGTAATGAATAAGAGATTGTTGTTGTGATGGTGGTTGTTTCTAACTCTCTATGGCCGCATTTGGGGTTTTCTTGGCAAAGGCAATGGAGTGACTTGCCATTTCCTTCTCCAGCTCATTTTACAAATAAGGAAAATGAGACAAACAGGGTTAAGGGACTTAAACCAGGGTCGCACAACTAGAAAGTATTTAAGCCAGATTTGAACTCAGGAAAACAAGTCTTTCTGATTCCAGGCCCAGCATCTATCCATTTTGCCACCTAGATGCCCCTATAAAAGCTGGGCCCACACTCAGATCATTGCCCAGCTATTTGGCATGGTTAAATCACTTTCCCTTTTCATTAGACTATGAGTTCCTTGAGAGTAAGAATTTTTTGTTTGTATGTTTCTTTGTTTTGTTCCGTTTTGTTTGCCAATAGGACAGTAATATTTGGACTATTTTTACAACTTGATTTGGTACATTTTGTTTCATATTCATTTCCTAATATATTTTCTATCCCCTTCCCAGTATTATCCCTTGTAGCAAAGATAAAAAAGAAAGAAAAATTCTTATACTACTTAGTGCATTGGCATTGTGTGATGAAAGTTTTAAGAAACATTGAAGTACCATGTAAACGTGTTATAATATTAAAACACCCTGTTGTCAAGGTATTAAATAATATATGATTATCAACTAGCTGGTTTGTAGAAAATAGCAAATTCACAAAGAGAAGAGTCAGAAAAAAGTCTCACCTGATGGACATCCCACATATAAGGTAGGAAAGAGATTTTCATGAAAAACACTCTACCTCTTATCACAAAGACACAAATTGTAAATCAAGATGGGTAGGGACTAGGGAGATATGGCTAAGATCATTTCCTAAGGCTAAAGGAAAAACCATGAATCAATACTTAGACACTTATCCTTCACATGATTCTAAATGTATCTGGACTTCTGAATCTATGGAACAATCAGAGAAAAATAGGAGAGAATACCAAAGGGAATGATCCTAGGACCAACAATGAAATTATGAAGGAAAAAATCTCAGTGCTTCCTCAAATCCTAGCCTTCCACAGAGATCTCCAGACTAACATTAATAATTGGGGAGAGGCAAAGTCTGGGGAAGGAGGACACCATGACATAGAAGTGATGGAGTGGCAAGTTTCTCTGCTAAATGTATAATTTCTAAGATTATACATAACTGATTCAAATTAATAAGAATAAGAGCCATTACCCAAGTGAAAACATTTCAAAGGATATGAATAGGCAGGTCTCAAGAGAAGAAATTCAGGTATATTTTAAAATTCAAATCATTAATAATTAAGACAAATACAAATTAAGGCTCTCCTGGAGCTCTACCTCATACTTAACAGATTGGCAAAGTTGACCAAAAAAAGAAAATAACAAATGTTAGGGGAACTGTGGGAAAACTAGCACATTGATTCACTGTTGGTGGAACTGTGAATTTTACAACCATTATAGAAAGAAATTTGGATCTAAATCAAAAAAGTTACCAAACTCTGTATGCCCTTTGACCCAGATATACCACTACTTATTCTATACCCTAAACATCAAAGAAAAGGAAAAGGTCTTTTATGTACAAAACTATTTATAACAGCTTCTTTTGTGGTGGCAAAAAATGGAAATTAAATGGATGACAATCATTGAATAATTATATACTGAACAAATTATATGAACATAATGGAATATTATTTTGCTCTAAGAAATAATCATACAGTTTCATGAAATCCTGGGAGAACTTGTACGAATGAATATAGTAAAATGAACACAATCAGAAGAACAATTTATATTATAACAATATTGTAAAAAAAAAACTTCAAAGACCCAAGAAATCTGACCAATGCATTAAAAAAACCATGAATTCCAGAGGATCAAAAATGAAGAATGTCTCCACCTGCTGAGAGAGAGGTGATAAACTAAATATGTAGAATAAGACATATATTTAGGAACTTGACCAATATGGGAATTTGTTTTGCTTGACTATGCATCTTTGTTACAAATATTTTATTTTATTTTTTCAGTGAGGGAAGATTGAGAGAAAGAAAAAATAAATGGTTCATATCTTTTAAAACATTAATTAAAAACAGTAGCATATAATGTTATGTATTTGTCACTTTTCATTTTATGTATACAAAATAGTTATATATTCTGTTATATATGTTGTACTATGCTTATGTTATGCACGTATATGTATACAACATGTGTGCAATGTGGGTTATATATACATATATGCATAATATAACTTCTATGTTCCTGCCCACTTGCCGAAAAATCTAATTGAAAGTCCAACTTAGGTCCTAGATATTATTCTTGATACCTTAGACATGAACCCCCTGTGAGTGTTCATGCCAAAGTCTTAAATATATTCTACATTCCTGTTTCTATCCTAAAGGGAGACAATATCATCAATGAGGTTAACTGCTTTTCTGTAACATATTTCTTCATTGTAATACATTAGGGAAACTTTTATCTAATCCAAAGACAGAAAATTAACGTTCAGGTCAATCTGGCACAATATCTCACTCTTTGCCAAAGCAGCATTCAGGCACTGATTTTCCCTCCCACTTTTCTAGATATGGCTGGAGGAGAGAATATCAAGGAGAACAAGATAACTGTCAAAATCTTGGAAGCACTGTGATAGTGAAGAGGGATTAGACTTCTCTTTGGCCCCAGAAGGCAGAAGCAAAAGTCCTTGGCAGACATTGTGAAGAGGCAAATATAGGCCTGATGTTGTTGAAAACCAAAACCAAAGCAAAAACTTTCTAACAATTAGACTGTCCAAAACTGGCATGGCTTTCCTTTGGAGAAAGTATGATCTTTTTCATTGGTTGTTTTTTTTTTATGCAAAAACTAAACAGTGTGTATGACATATTGAGGATTCTTTCTTAGGGATGGATTGTCCTAGATGTCTGCTAATGGCCCATTCAACTATAAAATTCTATGAGTCTGTGATTTTATACATCTCAAAGGAATACATCCTGTGTTCCATGGATGGTATTTCATGATTCACCCTTTAGGTTCCACCATCCAGTTACAGAGACTTCCATAACATCCCTTGCACTACTAGTTTCTGACATATGTTTACTATATTATTACCTGATAGACTAGACTGGAATGGAGACCAAAGTTTATATACTATCTAGAAACACAAATTTACCTGTTGGTACTGTAAATGTAAGATTATGGTAATAAGACTAATAATATAACATATTACAGGAAATAGTAAAGCAAAATGAGTGAAATACTATAGCTAAATGGAGGGGAAGTAGTGTGCAAGTTCTCCTAGAAACACAAATAAATGGTTAGATTTGCTTTTTACCCCAAAACAATAATCATCATGTTCTTATATAACATTTGGTTATCTTATTCTTCTATATTATGGTTAGTATAAGCAAAAAGGACCATCATAAAGATAATGTGGCTTTTGTGCCAATATCTGTTGTCAAAGAGGTTGAGATCTTCCAAACCAAGCCACCATATACATATGAGTCAGAGCAATAACTAGTTGGGGCAATAGATGAAATCGAGATCACATTAGAAGAGATTCAACAACTATTTCGTTCAACCTAACAAACATCTTCCTATCCCCTCCTAGGTGCAAGGTTCTGGGCTAGGTACTTTTAACACAAAGACAAAGGATCAAGAAAGGTAAAAATGAGTAAAATATGATACATGTACTATTTGTGACAGCAAAAAAAGAGAAATAAAGTGTAAGTACTTCAATTGGACAAAATTTAAACAAACTAGCATATAATTGCAATGGGATGTTATTTTATCATTAAAAAATATGAAGAATGAAGAAGTTTGGGAGGACTTTTATGGATTGATGCTGAGCTAAGTAAATAGGACCAAGAGAACAATTTACCATAATAACCATAGTGAAATAAAGAAAGGCAACACTAAACAAGAGCAGAATTCTGATCAGTATATTGACTAATCTTGGCAAAGGATAAAGATGAGAAAAATATATACACAAATTATTTGTGGTAGAATAAAGAAACCTGGAAAGAAAATGGATGGGATCAAATTACAAAATAAAAAAAAGAAAAAGAAAAAAGAAAAGAAAAGGCAATTCTTTTTGTGGTGGTAAAGTATTGGAAAATGAGAGTATACCCATCAATTTGGGAATATCTGAATAACTTATGGTTTAAAAATGTGATGGAATACTATTGTGCTATAAGAAATGATGAAGGGGACTGTCTCAGAAAAAACTGAAAAGATTTATATGAACAGATGCAAAGATAAGTGATCAGAACCAAGAGAACAACTGCCATAGTAAGAGGATTCTTGTATAGAGAATCAACTGTGAAAGACTTAATAAATCTTATCAGTACAATGTTCTAAAATAATTGCAAAGAATTCATGAGGACAAATGTTATCTACCCTCAGATAGAAAACTGATGGACTCATAGTACATATTAAAGCATGTAGTTTTCCTCTGTCTTTCTTTTTCTTGTTTTTCCCCTAGAACATGGCTAATACAAAAATACATTTTGCATTATTTTGCATGTATAATAGATATTGTATTTCTTACTTTTTCAAAGGGTTCTCAAAGGGTGAAGGGAAAGGGAGAGAATTTTAAACTGAAAATAAAATAAAATTCAAAAAAATAACAAAAAGTTTAAAAAATGGAAAGAATAAATTTGAGGGGGGAAAAGAAAGTGAATGACCATCAATGAAAAAATTGCCCCAAATTATGATACATTAATAATATTATTTTGCTGAGAAAAAAACACATCAAGAATTCAGAGAAACTTAGAGAAACTTGGAGAAACTGTTGAAGAGCTAAATTAACTGGATCATGGGAATAATTTTCACAGCAACCACAATAACATAAAGGAAAACAACACTGAACAGCAGAATCCTCAGCAATGTATTGACTAATCTTGACTCCAAATGACTCAAAGGGCAATAAAACACTGTTCTTTCATCATACAGGTGGTTGATTAAAGGTGTGGAATGAGGCCACATGAGACATAGGCAATGTTTTGGTCAGTTTAATTAATTGTACTCCTTTGTAAAAAAAAAAAAAAAAAAGAAATTTTTTAAGTCTCGTATCAGAAATTGAGTGATATGAGAAGTATCAATTAGTATTAATTAATAACAAAAATAATTAAAAAGTACTATCTGCAGGCACAACTGCTTCCATCTGACCTACTAAAAGGAATCATCAATATGGGAAAAAAATGGAAGAATGAAAAGATATGGGCTTTGATTATCATCACTCTCTTACACAAGTTTAACCAATGTATAGCAGTCACCAAAAATGAGGAATCTATAAGAGCACCTAAAGCACATTATCCAACAAACACTTGATCTTCTTTCTAGGCTACAATACATGGAAATCACAGGCAAAAGCATTTTAAAATATAAATACATTTTTATTAGAAAGGAGAAAGTCAATGTCGCTTCATAAAACTGTAATAACAGCAAAAAGAGTTGAAGGTGAAATCAAATGGAAAGCTTAGAATAAGATCTAACTAAGCTAGATAATCATAAGCGCATCAACAGGGAACATGCATGAATTATAAAGAAAAAAATGGAAGGAGAAAAACAAATTGGTAAAGGAACTGATTTTTTTAGTATTCCTAGCAATATATTTTCATCATCAATGGCAGGGGAATAACTGCACTCTAAAAATTCAGTAACTGATGTGCATCTATGTCAGGAAGTAGAAATTGCACCTAAGGAAATGAACTTCAGGATAATGGCTAGACCAGATCAAAGTATCCACAGAGGAAATCTGTTTTGGAAGTGCAACAATTTTTCTAGTACTGATGGAAACATTGGGGGGGCGGGGGGGGGGCGGGGATTAATATCACCAAAAGGGAAGGTGGGGCATGATTGAAAAAATATCATTAATCTCAAGTACACTCATTTATCCTCTCATCCTAATAAAATTTATGAGAAATATGTTTAGTGCTAAGGCTACCTCTGTCTTGAGGACATAGCCAATTCTCTGGTTTCAGGAGACTAGTCACTCAAAGTTTTTTCCTTCCTTTAATGACTACCTGTTATATCTATGTTCATTTGGGATATGTGGATAAATACATTTGAATAAATTTTGGATGAATAAATTCACTTCTAGGTACCTTGACTATTGGGATGGTAGAGGCAAATCCCCTTTTCCTACCCTGTGGTTTCTTACTTAAGAACTCTTCTAAGCACTGACTGCCCCCCTATTCTCCAAGTGTCAAATGGCTTTTGTAAAAAAAAAAAAAAAAAAAAAAAAAAAAAAAAAAAAAAAGGGACCAAGGAGTATGACTCATTCTCCTACTAAATAATTATATGTTTCCTGTGTGGTATCAGTTGCATTCAACTATGGTGAAGTTCCTGTAGTCCTTTTAAGATTTATTTTACTTTTAAGCAATGTTACACTTTGTTGTGAAGTTGAAGGAAAATTCCTTAATAACTCATTTACATGTGTGAAGAGTATAGGAAAGGTTTTGTAGATGATTTCCTACAGCTTATTTTTGTTTTGCAGTTGACTCAAAGATATGGAAAATACAGAATTCTACTGTATACATTGTGTGCTTTTTGTTTGTTTGCTTTTGTTTTTGTTTTTTTTTTAGAAATTGACATGAAAAAGCAAACCACCTAAAAGAGTAACCTACAAGAAATGTCTTAGAAACATATTAAATCCATGCAAGTTCCTTGACAAATGTAATCACCCCAAATGAAGTTTTGAAAAATACCTCTTATTATCAAAAGGGACAACTAAGTGGTGCAGTGGAAAGAGTGCCAAGCCTAGAGTCAAGAAGAGTCATCTTCCTAAATTCCAATTTGGCCTCAGATATCTACTAGCTATGTGACCCTGAGCAAGTCACTTAACCCTATTTGCCTCAGTTCTTCCTCTATAAAATGAACTGAAGGAAACAGAAACCACTCTAGTATCAATGCCAAGAAAACTCCAATGGGGTCATGAAGAGGAAGACATGACTGAACAACAACAGAAATATTATCAATAGCAATAGTTGCCAACTTCAATATGTCTGGGACGTATACTGTTGTTGGTGTGAGAAATAATTACTAATTGATATCTTGGGGGACTCAGTGATCTCATCTTCTTTCTCAACCCTTCCTCCCTCCTCCCACTCAAAGGCAAGCTCTCCTTCAGATTCCATCAAGGTGAAGCTCAACCCAAGTTTACAAAAGAGTCTTGGGTGGAGACAGATTCTTTTTTTTTAGATAAATTGAGGGACTTTTAGCTGCCCAGCCACACCAAGGTTTAGAGTATTTTGGGTAAATGGTCTTACATTCTTTCTCTGATGTTATCCCTGGACTTCATTTTAATATAATTTGCCTCCAATCATGTCAACCCATAAGTCTTTAATGATGTTAATCCATTAGATTTGATTTCTGTGTGAGGACCTTCTAAAATTGGAAGGGTAGATGAACTAAGACCTAACTGGCATGAAGGGTCTTTGATCTTAGAGAGATGGCCAATAGACCTCCTTTTATTTATAGCCCATGAAGCCTTATTAATAAAATGATTAAATTACCCAGAAACTATGTATATTCTATTTTTAATCTTTACATTGGTATGAACAACCTCTCTACCAAGATAGATTATAAGCCCTCTACCCCTTTACAACTTAGTAGATGCTTTTCAAGAGTTCCTGGAGGGGAGGGGAAGTGAATCTACTGGGTGGTGAGTCTCTCTGAATATAGTTGAGCTGTTTAAGATTATACAAGCTAGGCATCAGCAATATACAAAACAAGAGTTACCCAAAGAACAGGCTGATTTTCAAAGAGGCAGAAGAACTAGAGACCAAATTGCCAACATTCTCTGAATTATGGAGAAAGCAAGGGAGTTCCAGGAAAAGCAACAACAACAAAAAAACCGACAAAAAATCTACTTCTGCTTCGTTGATTACACTAAATCCTTTCACAGTGTGGATCACAACAAAATATGGCAAGTGCTCAAATAGATTAGAGTACCAGAGTAACTTACTTTTCTTCTGAGGAAACTGTATGTGCACCAAAAAGCAACAGTTAGAATTGAAAATAAAACAACTAATGGGTTTAAGATTTGAAAAGGAGTACAGAAAGGCTGTATAGTGTCCACCTTTTAAGTTTAGTTGGACCTACCAGAGATCATGCTTTGCTAGCATAGGCTTCAGTATTAACTCCATAGCCAAATGATACATCAGAATGGGCTGATATTAGAAGAAATTGCTTAAACAGATTGGCTATCTCACAGTTTGGCCAAGGCCACCCATAATCCTCTATGAATGGGATGGTGAAGTCTCATTAGATATCTACTATGTGCATATACCTATTCAATTCAATACACACTTATTAAACACCTATTACATGGCAGACACTGTACTAATTCCTGGGTATACAAATAATAAAAGGAAAGTCCCTGACCTTGAAGACTGTATAATCTAATGGGGTAATACAATCCACATAGGAATCTGGAAATGGAAGGGGTATCCAGTAGAGGGGCATCTTGTTCCATGGAGTTGAAACCAGAAAGGGCTGCAAAGTGTAGTAAGGTGAAAGTACAATGTCATTCCACATTAAAGGAAGGTTTTAAGAAGAGTTTAATATTCCACCATTCAACCCACTAATCAAAGAGCACAGGAGGCTGAGAGAGGTGGTATCCAAGGTTTGAGTCAGCTGCATGATGATGAGATTAGAAGTGATGAGTATATCATGGGAGGAGGATCTGCTTCTATGCATGATAGACTTATGGACTACAAATTTTTATTTCCTCCTTGCCTATTCTAATTCCTTTAATTCCTTTCTCTTCCCTGACTGCTAAAGCTAACATTTCTAGGACAATATTAAATAATAGGGGTGATAATGGACATCCCTGTTTCGCCCCTGATCTTATTGGGAAAGCCTCTAATTTATCTCCATTGCATATAATACTTGCTGATGGCTTTAGGTAGATACTGTTTATTATTTTAAGGAAAGCTCCACCTATTCCTAAACTCTCTAGTGTTTTTATTAGGAATGGGTGTTGTACTTTGTCAAAAGCTTTCTCTGCATCTATTGAGATAATCATATGATTTTGGTTGGTTTTCTTATTGATGTGCTTGATTATGTTAATAGTTTTTCTAATGTTGAACCAGCCCTGCATTCCTGGTATAAATCCCACCTGGTCATAGTGTATTATCCTGGTGATCACTTGCTGTAATCTCCTTGCTAATATCTTATTTAAGATTTTAGCATCAATATTCATTAGGGAAATTGGTCTATAATTTTCTTTCTCTGTTTTTGCTTTGCCTGGTTTTGGTATCACCACCATATTTGTGTCATAAAACAAATTTGGTAGAACTCCTCCTTCACCTATTTTTCCAAATAATTTGTATAATATTGGAATTAATTGTTCTTTAAATGTTTGGTAAAATTCACCCATAAACCCATCTGGCCCTGGGGATTTTTTCTTAGGGAGTTCATTAATAGCTTGTTCAATTTCTTTTTCTAATATGGGTTTATTTAAGGATTTTATTTCTTCTTCAGTTAACCTGGGCAGTTTGTATTTTTGTAAATATTCATCCATTTCATTTAGATTGTCAAATTTATTGGCATACAGTTGGGCAAAATAATTCCTAATTATTGATTTAATTTCCACTTCATTGGTGGTAACATCACCCTTTTCATTTTTGATACTGGTAATTTGGTTTTCTTCTTTCTTTTTTTAAATCAAATTAACCAATATTTTATCTATTTTATTGGTTTTTTCATAAAACCAGCTCTTCGTTTTATTGATTAATTCTAGAGTTTTTTTGCTTTCAATCTTATTAATTTCTCCTTTAATTTTCAGGATCTCTAATTTAGTGTCTAATTGGGGATTTCTAATTTGTTCTTTTTCTAGCTTTTTAATTTGCATGCCCAATTCATTAATCTCCTCTTTCTCTTTTTTATTCATGTAAGCATTTAGAGCTATAAGTTTTCCCCTAAGCACTGCTTTGGCTGCATCCCATAGATTTTGGTATATTGTCTCATTATTGTCATTCTCTTGGATAAAGTTATTGATTGTTTCTATGATTTGTTGTTTGGCCCATTCATTCTTTAGAATGAAATTATTTAGTTTCCAAATGATTTTCATTCTACTTTTCCCTGGCTCTTTCTTACATGTAATTTTTATTGCATCATGATCTGAGAAGGATGCATTTACTATTTCTGCCTTTCTACATTTGACTATGATGTTTTTGTGCCCTAATACATGGTCAATTTTTGAAAATGTGCCATGTACTGCTGAGAAAAAGGTATATTCCTTTCTATCCCCATTCAATTTTCTCCAGACATCTATCATGTCTAACTTTTCTAGTAATCTATTCACCTCTCTCACTTCTTTCTTATTTGTTTTTTGGCTAGATTTATCTAATTCTGAGAGGGGGAGATTCAGATCCCCCACTAGTATAGTATTACTGTCTAATTGCTCTTGTAACTCATTTAACTTCTCCTCTAAGAACTTGGATGCTATACCACGTGGCGCATACATATTTAATATTGATATTATTTCATTATGTATAGTATCTTTAAGTAAGATGTAATTTCCTTCCTTATCTCTTTTAATGAGATCTATTTTTGCCTGCACTTTGTCTGAGATAAGGATTTCTACCCCTGCCTTTTTTACTTTAGCTGAGGCATAATATATTCTGCTCCAGCCTTTTACCTTTACTCTGTGTGTATCTCTCTGCTTCAAATGTGTTTCTTGTAAACAGCATATTGTAGGGTTCTGGTTTTTAATCCACTCTGCAATTCGCTTCTGTTTTATAGCAGAGTTCATCCCATTCACATTCACAGTTATTATTACTGTCTATTCCCCTCCATTCTATTTACCCCCTTTGTACTTTTCCCCCCTTCTTTCACCCTATTCCTCCTCACCGACGTTTTACTTCAGAATCCGTCCAGAGGCTTGATTTAATGTTCGTTTTGAGGGAACAGAAGGAGAGCTCAGGCAGCTTGCTGCTTCCTCTCCGCCATCTTGGCTCCGCCCCCCCCCCTACAAATTTTTAGGAATAAAATAAACCATAAATATTTCCCAGTCTACCATTATTTGATAAACTGGGCTACTGAGACCCTGGGAGTTTAAATGATTTACCCAAAGAAATGTAGATAGTAAATGGCAGAGGAGTAACTACAATTCAGGAATTCCAATTCTCTTTATGCTTTTACCAAGCCTGAGAGGAATTTTGTTATTTGTAATGGGATTGTACACTACAGGAACTGAGCTAGGCTTTAAACCTAACACCTTCTCCCTTCCCAGAGATTAAGGTGGTAGAGGAAGAGGAGGAGGATTATACCTCCCAAAAGTTAGGAGGGCAAATTTTTATATTTGCTAATCCAAGTGTTTGGTGACTAATTAGAACTGGGGTGAGGGAACTCCCATTCTATTGAGATAATGTCACTAGTGAGGTCCAGAGTCAATGGCAAAGAGCCTAGATTTTACCCAAACCACTTAAGCATATCAGAGAACCCCTGAGGAAGGAGTGAAAATCTAACATACATGGCTTTCTCTGCAGCAAGGGTCATGCAATGAGTAGTTTGGGTTACACATATAAAACACAATTCAAGAGAAGACAACAAAGTATGAGAAAAGTTCCTAAACTATTGTGTAAAGGAAGCATATTCATTGTATGTTGGGACTCTAACTGCCCTACCCTACTTATGGCTCTGTCCTTTCATGAAGCTAATGACAATAAAGTCCAGAGCCCCAGTGTCCTCATTTCCTGTTCCTGCCCCAAGAGATAGCAATAATTATCTATTTATTCCTCCCTTCTGCTCTAGGCAAAACTGCTCCAAGGCACCTAATATCAGTTATGTACAGTTCAGTATAGACATAAATCTGGCATCACAAATAAGTGGATTTTTTTTTATAACAGTCAGGGGGACATTTTGAAATATGGGACAAGATCTAGTCAGACATTTCTGGAATCAGAAGATTCTAATCTAGGGATTGTACAGTAATTTTGTAATGTACACTCATTTTCTTTAAATGTATTTCAGTAAAATTTGTTTCATTTGTAATCTGGTGTACTTTACTTTATGCATTAATAGCATTATTCTGAGAAAGGGTCCACAGGCTTCATTAGACTGCCAAAGATGTCTGTAACAGAATGAGACAGAGAGAGAGAGAGAAAGAGAGAGAGAGAGAGAGAGAGAGAGAGAGAGAGAGAGAGAGAGATTAAGAATTCCTGATCTATTGCAAAGCTCACCAGGCAATAGCCAAGAACCCAATGGGTAATATAATTGAAGGTCTAAAGAGTGTCTACTATTTAAAAAATCCCTGACAATACCCATTTGGTGGCAAGAAGGAGGGGCAGAAGCCCTTTCTGACTGCACTAAAGTCATACTAGTAGGCAACTACTAAGTTTGCCTCTTCCTTTCCTTATCCCTTACCACTTGTCCCCTAAGATTTGGGACAGCTAAAAGCAAACATAAAAAGTATGTGTTGCTCTGAGGATAGTTTTCAGCGACTCAAAAAAACAAATCATCAATACTTTTCTTAAACATTGATTTAAACTTTTCCTTCTGACTCTAAAGTTTCTGTTTCTTTAGCCTTCTATACACAAAATTTCCTTCGATACCAGAAATTTCAGATTAGGTACACAACAGATTCTGAGGGTAGATTTTGAAGAGGACTTGAACTGATACTCTAATCCCATATCTTTACTGGAACAATCAACATCAATTGAAAGTCAGCTTCATTATTTCCATCCTAGTACCATTGCCATATTTGCTCCATTCCAAAATAAAATATAAAGCTGGCCATAATATAATTTGTTTGGGCCCAGTATGAATTCAGGGTGATTTGGAAGAGTCATTGACAAAAAGAAGGAAAAGGAAATGAGGAGAAAAGAAGAGGAATGGAAAAAGAAAAGAAGTGAGAAGAGAAAATTAAAGAAAAGAAAGCTAAAGAAAATATAATTTTAAAAAGAAAACCAAAGAAAAGACAAGATAGGGGAAAGGGAGGGAGGAGGGGAGAGGAGAACACTAGAAGAGAAGACAGGACAGGAGGAAAACAAGCTAAGCTTTCTCTCTCATTTAAAGTAATAAATCAATTTACTATATTCTGTTTCATTAAATAGGTCTTGAGGAAAAGGGAAGACAAAGCATAAAGGTTCTGAATTCCTTTATAGTAGATTAGGGATACTACTAAAATAATAAAGATGCTACAGGGTCCCTGATAATATGGGATTTTCATTTCCTGAGAACAGCAGAAAAGATGGTGTTCTTAGAACTTTCTTCTAATTCCCCATTATCTAATCCCATCCTTTCTCAGAAAACTTCTGAAAGCTGGAAACAAGAACCAGATAATAATCTTTGAACTGGAAAAAAAATAGCTAATAGGGAGTTGAAAACTATCCTCCTTTTAAAAAATTGTAGGGGCAGCTAGGTGGTGCAGTAGATAGAGCACCAGCCCTGGATTCAGGAGGACCTGAGTTCAAATCCGGCCATGGACACTAACAATTACTAGCTATGTGACCCTAGGCAAGTCACTTAACCCCAATTGCCTCACCAAAAAAAAAAAAAATTTAAAGGGAGAAAAAAAGAACAACTAGCTTTGATTGAGAAGGGCAAGTCACCAAACACAGCCAAACCACTAGAACATAAGCTCATTGAAGGAAAAGACTTTCATCTTTTTTTTTCCTTCTGTGTCCTCAGCACTTGCAACATGCCTGATCCATAGCAGGTGTTTAATATATGGTGGTTAAATGGAATTAAAATTACATTAAATTGTGTACTAAGGTATAAAGGAACTGCTGTATATGACAACTGAGCCACTTTTAGTGATTTTCAAAAAATTGTCAAGAATGGGAAAAATACTGTAAGACTAGGAAAGGAAAAGTGTCAAAATTTTGAGGGAAGAAAGGAAAGTAGTCTGTAACCTATTCACTTGGGAACTCAAATTCAAATAATGGCAAAATTCTAAAATATGTAATTAAAAGGATAGTTAAAACATCTAGAAAATAATTTTGTGCGTTGGTTTGTTGCTCATATAAGTTCTATGTTTCCACATTTGTCTAGATATGACTTTCAGGAAAGTGTGAATATATACCTTTAAAATCTCCTTCACCTACCCTCTCCAAGGGAACTTTGCTTCTTACCATGCTGGAAGCAAAAGAGTGAAACCATAAAGCTAATTGCCCTGTACTAAGTTAGAATCATATATAGCCACTTCCTGCCCTCATTTAATATTGCTAATCTAGAGAAAATATTTTTTTAAGCTTCAACCATCTCCTGATCCCTATCTCTTAATATGGGAAAGAGTACCCCAAGAGGTATATCCAAAGGCTTGATTCCCTTTCTGCCAAATGACAGTTGCAGAAAGACCATAGGGAAAATCAAATAAACACACATTTATCCAAGCCAATAGCCACCAGAAATTAAAGATATGGTGCATCTTAGAATATAACTGACAACACATAGAGCTCTGATGAGTTCTTCCAATGGGATCCTGCATGTTATCTCTTTCCCTCAGCTCAATAACAAGAGTGAGAATCCCCAGTATTGCTCATCCGGAAATTCCCCAGATATTAATGTGGTAAGCTGGGAATAAATAGGGATATGATAAAGGAAATGGCTTATCTAAATATTGGCTTCTTCTGAAGTATTTCTTTCACTTCAGGGATGTGTGTGTGTGTGTGTGTGTGTGTGTGTGTGTGTGTGTGTGTGTGTGTGTGTGTGTACTATGGGTATACATGTGTATATGGGTGGGTGGAAGGATGGATGGATGGATGGATCTAGGGGATCCAGGAAAGACCTCCTGTACTTAGTGGTATTTGAACTGTTTTGATAGAAACCAGAGATTAGATTTATAGATTTACTAGATGTTAGCAAAATATTGCATAGTCTCAGGCTATTTGGGAAAAAATAGATGCAGGGTAGATAAGAGTCTAAGTAGGTAGATTCAGAAACTACTGAGTGGCTAGACTCAAAGAGTATTTATTAATATTTCAATGTCAACTTGGAAGGAAGGTTCCTGTGGAATGCTACAGGCAGTTACACTCATTCCTGGGCTATTGACCTTTTTTTAAATTTATAAATAACTACAAAAACTATTTGCTTGGATAAAACTTGCTTACCAAATTTGCAATGATGTAAGTTCCAGAGTGATATCTAAGACATGGGATGACAGAATCAGGATCCAGAAATATCTTGACAAGCTAAAATATTGGCTTCACTCTAAAAGCATAATAGCCATCATTAGCATCCTTATTCTCATCTTTATAAATATGATTAGGATAAACCTAAATTAAAACATAAATTCTTACACTTGCTTTGAAAAATTCAACTTCACAGGTATAAAATAGAGATACACAATAGGCCATGGGAAAAGATATGGAAAAAATTAAAAGAAAAAAAAAAGGATTTAGGATGGATGTGCAAATTTTATATATATATAAACAGTATTATATATCAATAAAACACTTCTAATATGACCTCATATTTAAATAGAATAAGCATAATATCAAGGTTGAGGAATGAGAACAGCATTCTCTGTCCTCTGCTCTGTTCAGACCACATTTGGAGTATTGTGATGAGTTCTGGGTAACATAGTTTTTGAAAAAAATTTATAAGGTAGAAAGCATCCAGGAGACAGTGAACTCAAGCTCTCAAGATCATGCCATCTGAACAGTAAAGGAATTGGAATTGTTGAACCTGGAAAAAATAAGAGTGTAGGGTATCTACTCTGGTTTCAAATATTTGAAGAGTTGCCATGGGAAAGAGAGAATAGACTTTTTCTGTTTTTTCCCCAGGGGTCATAACTAGGTGCAAAGGGCAGGAGTTATTGAAAGACCAATTGAGATTTGATTTAAGGGAAATTTGGGGCAAATGTTAAATGACCATTTTAGGTTATATTATAAAAAGGCATAATGCTCAAGTATGCACTGGTCTAGATAGTCTCTCTGGTCAATTACAACTCTGACATTCTGAAACTGCTATCTTAACAAATTCCTGTTTCTAATCAATAAACTAGGGAATTTCACATCTCTCAAAATAACAATTAAAAAAATCTCTGAATTGGAAGGGACCTGAGAATTATGTAATATACCCAGTATCTAACATCTCCCAACAAAGCTTGATGTGAATACTTATGGTAATGGGAGAAACACTACCTGAGGGGTTAAGATTTTTGTGAGTCATGGATCTCTTCTCAAAATAATCTTTTAGATGAATAAAATGAAATATATCAGGGGGCAGCCAGGTGGCACAGTGGATAAAGCACTAGCCCTGGATTCAGGAGTACCTGAGTTCAAATCCGGCCTCAGACACTTGACACTTACTAGCTGTGTGACCCTGGGCAAGTCACTTAACCCCAATTGCCTTACTAAAAAAAAAAAAGAAATATATCAGACTACAAAGGAAACTAATTATACTGAAATAAAGTTATCAAAGTACTTTTAGAACAACTTCATAGTATAGGGAGGCAGTCTGGTACACTAGAAAGAAGGTGGTTTTATTCTGGGTATCCATTTTTTCTTCCTTCAAATGAAGGATTGAATTACATGACCACCAAGGTCTTGTCAAACTCTAAATCCTGAATTCCTACAATTGAATAGTGTATTCCCTTTCATTGACAATGATCCTACACCAACCAGTAACTCTAGTTGTAGCCAAGCAATGCAGATTGGAAACTTTCTGTCTCTCTCTGTCTCTCTGTGTCTCTCTCTCAAGCTCTGTGTATCCCTGTCTCTCTGTCTCTGTCTCTGTCTCTCTCTGTCTCTCTGTCTGTCTCATTCTGTCTCTCTCTCACACACACACACACACATACACATTTGCCAAGGGTCTTTTCTGTTTCTCCTTCAGCTCTTTCTGTTTTTGTCTTATTGTGTCCCTCTGGCATTCAGTCTCCCAATCCCTGCTGTCTCTCTGGATTCTATTTGAATTGTTGATGTTCAGTCAATTTCAGTCATGTTCAACTCTTCATGACCCCATCTGGGAGTCTCTTGGCAAACATCCTGGAGTGTTTTGCTATTTCCTTCTCCAGTTCATTTTACAGATAAGGTACTGAGGCAAAGAGGGTTAAGTTACTTGCTCGGGGTCATACAACTAATAAGTTTCTGAGGCCAAATTTGAACTCACAAAGATGAATCTTCCTGACCCCTGACCTGCCAACCACTATGCCACCTAGCTGCCCTGTATTTGAATCACTTTTTCTGGTTAGTCACTGTGACAATTCAATTCAATTAGGTGGAACAGGTCTTTATTGAATGCCCATTATATTATGAGTCCAAGACTGTGATGGGAGTTCTATGAAGAAACTGTACTATAAATATACAATCCTTCCTTTTAAAGGTATATGAATATGTGTAAGTATCACAGCACAGTGGTTAGAATATTTACTTTGCAGTCAGCTAATATGGAACACTCTCTGATACTTCCTGCTTCCTGCCTGTGTGACCTTGGGCAATTCATATAACCTCCTTCCATCTCAAGTGTCCTTCTCTGTAAAATGAAGCAATTTGACAAATGGTACCTGAAGTCCCTTCTGTCTCTGAGTCAATGATAATATGATCATTCAGTTCTATATCCATGATTCTGGGGAACAAAAGCAAAGCAGAATGTGATAAAGAGGAGAAATGCATTTAATAATCATTTTAAAATATTACAAGAGGGAGAGACAATATGGCATAGTAAAGGAAGGGACTCACCTGAACTTTCTCAAATTCCCCACCAAGGAACATTCAAATAAAGCTTCAAAAAAAAATTCTGAACTGACAGAACCAACAAAAGGATGGAATGAAACAATTATCAAGCCTAAGACAACTTTGAAGGTTGATAGGAAACATCTGTCTCATTGGGGTGAGAGGGGAACATCATCCAGCATGTGCTGTGCAACCAAAAGTCATATCCCAACAAGACAGTAACATGCATTGGCAGTAACTGAATTGGGGGCAGAAGCTAGTCCAGAACTCTCAGCTTACAATTGGTAAGGGGGTTGGACAACTGGCCAAAAGGAGATTATGAGGGGACATTTGCTGGCACTGTGAGTAGGATTTTGTTACATTGCCTATATATGGTTCTGGGGCATAGTTCCAAAGCAAGGAAAAGCACTAGCAGAATCAGGGACCCTAGACATATTTCCAGGGTGGGAAAGAGTACTTGTGATCACTCATATAACCAGAGCAAAGCCCAGGAGAATAGTGAACACACCTCTCCTTTGATTCCTTTGGAAGAACTGAAAATTTACAGATGCCCAAAACTAGCTCTGAAACAGTAATGTCCCCACCCCCAACCTGAAGCTTTGGACAGTGCCTACTCTGTTCTGGGAGCAGAAACCAACTTTAACATAAAGTTTAAAGTAAAAAAAAAAAAGGGTGGGGCTGTAAAAATGAAAAATAAAACAAAACAAAACAAAAAAAGAACCTGACCATTGAAAGTTAATATAGGGACAGCTAGACGGTACAGTGGATAAAGCACTGGCCCTGGATTCAGGAGGACCTGAGTTCATATCTGTCCTCAGACACTTGACACTTACTAGCTGTGTGATCCTGGGCAAATCACTTAACCATCATTGCCCTGGGGAAAATAAAAGTTAATATAGTAACAAGGAAGGTCAAAAAACAAACTTAGAAGAAGACAACAATGTTAAAACAGCTACATGCAAAGGCTCAAAGAGAAAAGTAAATTGGTCTCTGCTTGCCCCCCCCAAAAAAAAATTCCTTGAAGAACTCAAAAAGGATTTTTAAAATCAAATAACAGAGTTAAAGAAAAAAATTGATAAAAGAAATGAGAGTGAGGCAAGACAATCTTGGGGAGTGGGTATTCAAAAACTTGTTAAAGAAGACACCAAAAAATACTGAATAAATAAAATCTTAAAAACAAAATAGGCAAAATGGTAAAAAGAGGCACAAAAATACAGTGAAGAGAAGAGCTCCTTAAAAAGCAGAATTGACCAAATGAAAAAAAACAAAAAAGGTACAAAAATTCACTGAAGAGAAGACATTAAGAAGTAGAATTGGTGGAACACTAATGCATTGTTGGTGGAGCTATAAACTGATGCAACCATTCTGGAAAACAATTTAGAACTATGCCCAAAGGGCTATAGGACTGTTTATACCCTTTGACCCAGTGATAGGTATGTATCCCAAAGAAACCATAAAAAATGGAAAAGGACCCACATGTACAAAAAAATATTTATAGCAGCTCTCTGTTGTGGCAAAGAATTGGAAATTGAGGGAATGAACATCAATAGGGGAATGGCTAAACAAGTTGTGGTATATGATTGTAAAGGCATACTATTGTGCTATAAGAAACACTGAGCAGGAGGAGTTCATAGAAACCTAGAAGGATTTACATGAGCTGATGCTGACTGAGAGGAGAATAACCAGGAGAACATTGTACACAATAAGAACAACATTGTGTGATGAACAATGGGGATAGACTTGGCTCTTTTCAGCAATGTGATGATACAAAGCAGTTTCAAAGAACTCATGATAGAAAATGTTTTCAACACCCAGAAAAAAAGAACTGTGGATTATGAATGCAGATTGAACCATACTGTTTCTACTTTTGGCCTGGGGGGGGGGTTCCTTCTTTTTTAACATTTTGCCCTTGTGCTCTGACTTCTTTCACAAGATGACTAATGCAGAAATATTTTAATGTGATTGTACATATATAACCTATATCAGACTGCTTTCTATCTTGGGAAGGAGGGAGGGAAGGGAAGCTGGAAGAAAAATTTGGAAAAATCCTATGAAAACAAATGTTGAAAACTATCCTTATATGTAACTGGAAAATAATAAAATACTTTTTTTAAAAAAAAGTAGAATTGGCCAAGAGGGAAAACATATACAAAAATTTACTGAAGGAAATAATCCCTTAAAAATTATAATTGAACCACTTTTGGGTCTTTTTCCCAAAGAAATCATGGAAAGGGGAAAGGGATCCACATGTACAAAAATATTTATAGCTGCTCTTTATGTGGTGGCAAGGAATTGGAAGTTGAGGGGATGCCCATCAATTGGGGAATGGCTGGACAAGTTGTGGTATATGAATACAATGGAATACTATTATGCTGTAAGAAACGATGAGCAGGAGTTCAGAGAAACCTGGAGGGTCTTGCATGGGCTGATGATGAGTGAGATGAGCAGAACCAGAAGAACATTGTACACAGTAACACCAACATTGAGTGTTGATCTACTATGATGGACTATATTCTTCTTACCAATGCAATCAATGGTACAGAAGAGTTCCAGGGAACTCATGATAGAAGAGGATCTCCAAATCCAGGGGAAAAAATAAGAACTGTGGAGTGGATGCTGAGTGAACCATACTATTTCTTTTGTTTTTGGTGCTGATGTTTTTCTATTTTGAGGTTTGTCATCATTGCTCTGATTTTTCTCTTATAGCATGACTAATGCAGAAATATGTTTAATGTTATTAAGTATGTATATGACCTATATCAGATTGCCTGATGTCTAGGGGAAGGGGGAGGGAGGGAGAGAAATCTGGGATTGGAGGACTTGTGTAAACGGGAGTCGGGAGCTATCTTTACATGTAACGGGAAAAAATACTTTATTAATTAACAAAAAAAAAGCTATTTAAAGCTGCACTAAGAAAAACATTAGCATTTGATTCTTACCAAAAGATTAAGAAAATTATGCTAATATAAAGTTTTTTAAATCTTTAATCTCTTTTTACTTTGCAATTGAATAAAAACTGACTAAATCTTAAAAAAAAAATTATAATTGAGCAAGTGGAAGCTAATGATTTTATGAGACATCAAGAAATGATAAAACAAAATAAAATATCTCATTGGAAAAACAACTGACCTGGAAACTAGTTCTAGGAGAGATAATTTTAAAATTATTGGACTACCTGAAAGCCATAATTTTTAAAAAAAAATGATTCTAGAAGTCATCTTTCATGAAATTATCAAGGAACACTGCCGTGTTAAAATAAACCAGGTGCTAAAATAAAAGTTGAAAGAATCTATCAATCACCTCCTAGAAGAAATCCTAAATTGAAAAACTCCAGGAATATCATAGCCAAATTCTAGGGCTCCCAGGCCAGAGAGAAAATATTACATGCAGTCCGAAAGAAACAATTCAAATATCATGGAGCCACTGTCAGGAAAACAGAAGATATAGCAATTTCTACATTAAAGGATCAGAAGACTTTGAATATGATGTTACAGAGGGCAAAGGAAGTAGGATTATAAGCAAGAATCACTTACCCAGCAAAATTGAGTATAATTCTTTAGGAAGAAGGAAAAATGAATATTTAATGAAATAGAGGACATTCAAGTATTCTTTATGAAAAAAAAAACAGTTGAATAGAAAATTTGACATAGAAATAAGAGACTGAAGAGAAGAATAAACAGGTAAACAGTAAATTCAGATGGTTTACATTCCTACATGGGAAGATGATACTTGTAACTCCTGAAAATTTTATCATTATTTGACTAGTTAGAAGAAGCATTCATAGACAAAAAGCATGGGTGTGAGTTGACTATGATGAGATGGTAACCAAAAATTAAAATAAAATGTAACAAAAATAAAGATTGAGAAGAAGGAATATCCTGCAAGAAGAAGGAAGAAAGAGGTAGAATAAGATAAATTATCTCACATTAAAGAGTTGTAGAGGGAAAGATGAAGGGTGGCAGGCTATTCTTGAACCTTATTGACACTAGAATTGGTTCAAAGTATTAGTAACATATATACTCAGTTAGATATAGGAATATATCTTACCCTATAGTGAAGAAAAAGGGGAGAAAATAAAAGGGAGGACTACTAGAAAGAAGGGCATGTTGGGGGTGAAGGTAGTCAGAAGCCAAATACTTTTGAGGAGGAACAGGATGAAAGAAGAGAACGATAAAAAAAGACAAATGGGAAAAAATAGGATGGAGGCAAATTCATAGTAATCATAACTGTGAATGTGAATGAGATGAAGTCACCCATAAAACAGAGTGGATTCACATAGAGGGTGATATCAGAAGCAAATTAGGGGAGTATGGAATATATTAACTGTCAAATCTATGGATAAGGGAAAAATTTATGACCAATCAAGAGATAGAGAGCATTATAGGATGTAAAATGGGTGATTATTATTACATTAAATTTAAAAGGTTTCATACAAACAAAATCAATGCAGCTAAGATTAGAAGGAAAGCAGAAAATGGGGGAGGAGAATTTTATAACAAGTTTCTCTGATAAAGGCCTCATTTATCAAACATATAGATAATTGAACCACATTTATAAGAATACAGGTCATTCCCCAATTGATAAATATCAAAGGATACGAAAGGATGTTTTTCAGACAAAGAAATCAAAGCTCTAGAGTCCTGAAAAAATGTCCTAAATCACTATTATTTAGAGAAATGGAAATTCAAACAACTCTGAGGTACTACCTCACACTTATGAGAGTGGCTAACATGACAGAAAAGAACAGTGTACACAGTAATAGCAATACTGTACAATGATCAACTGTAAATGACTTAATTAATCTCAGCAATATAATGATATAAAATAATCCAAAAGGACTTATAGTTAAAAATTCTATCTACCTCCAGAATAAGAATTGATAAAATCTGAATGCAGATCTAACATACTTTTTAGAAACTTTATTTTTATTGGGGGGTTTTGTCTGTCTTCTTTCACAACATGGCTAATATGAAAATATGTTTTGCATGACTATACATCTATAATATAAAGTTGCTTGCCTTCTCAATAAGGGGTGAGAGAAGGTAAGAAGGGAGAGAATTTGGAACTCAACATTTTAACAAATAAGTGTAAAATTGTTTCCACATGTAATTAGAAAAAAATAAAATATTAAATAATTAATAAAAGTATTGTTAGGAAATTCTGATTCTTCTACTTGCTACCCCCATAACCTTAAATCAATTTCTTTTCTTGGCTTCAGGGTACTCATTTGTAAAATAAGGCATTGGAATCTATAAAGACTTTCCAACTATAAATCCAGAGACATGACAATAAGGAAGAGATAATGAGGACATAGTATTTAGCCTTAGAGTCAAGAAGATGTGGGTCTAGCCTCTGAGCCATATCGATCATGTTACCATGGGCAGGTAACAACATATCAGTGCCCCCAAACAACTCTCTAAGTTTATAAATTGCATACAAATTGATTGTCTGTATCACTAAAGGGAGTCTTCTACATCTTGAATTTCCTTGACCAACTAAATCACAAATTCAGACACTCCTCCCCTCCCACAATGAAAGACTTTGTCTTAAGAAGGGGGAGGAGATTTAACTTAGTTTATAAGAAGATTCCACGGGGAAAGAAAGGTTTGAACCGAGCCTGTAAGGCTTTAGATAAAGAGGGAGAAGGGATGGGAGTGATGGACAATAAGAGTGGTAGAGTATAAAGAGGGTAGGACTTGGAGTCAAAAGGTATGGATGCACATCCCATCTCTGACATTCTGCTTATGAGACCTTAGTCAAATTACTTTACTTCTCTGGGCCCATTTTTCTCATCTGTAAAGTGACAAAGTTTGAATAGGTAACTTCTATATTCCCTTCCATTTCTGAATCTATGCTACATTAATACTATGAACTCCTATATCAAGATTCCTTATCTAGGAATGGGAAAAACACTGGACTGGAAATTAAGCCAGAATTCCAATCACAGATCTTACATGTATTAACAATGTTTAATATCTATCTATGGACATACTGTATTCCCCAATAGAATATGAGCTCCTTGAATATAGCACCTGGCAACATCCCAATTTACAAAGTGAATTCTCTAGCAGACTGACTACTCCAGGTTCAAGAAAAATCATCTTTCTAAATCTCTAAAGCACTCCTGAGCCCTCACTAATGTCTTTACCTTTAAGAGTCAATCAGAGGTCACAATTATTTCAAAGCAAAAGTGTTAATAAAATGATATAGACAAAACAGCTTTCCATTGGGCAAGACTTGGACTCTAGGAAATTATCAGATATAGTGACTTCCTAAAAATCCTTGGTAAGGTGCCTTGCTTGGCTCTTTTAAATTAAAGCTTATATACATAGTCTTTTACCAGTTATTTTTTGTTTGTTTTTGTTTTTGTTTTAGTGAGGCAATTGGGGTTAAGTGACTTGCCCAGGGTCACAGAGCTAATAAGTGTCAAGTGTCTGAGGCTGGATTTGAACTCAGGTACTCCTGAATCCAGGGCCAGTACTCTATCCACTGTGCTGCCTAGCTGCCCCATATACCAGTTCTTTTAGGAAAAGAAATGGTTGTTTTAGTTTTTTTAACCCAAAACGCTTTGGACTCCTCTTTCTGCTGAGTTACTTGAGACCCTGGATCAAAGATCTCATCTTAGTTTTTGATGAGTATTATATAGTTTCCAATCTACATCTCTGGAAGAAAAACTAATACATAAGATAATGGCTATTTGGCCAACAATTACCAAACTTCTCTTGGGGCTTGGGGTTTCCCAATTTTTCAAACCTTGAGTCTATTAAGTACTTATTAAAATATATTAGGGGTTAGTAAAGAGAAAGACATAGATAAAGAACTAGATCTGCCTGCTCTCCTTAATGTGCCTCCCCTGTTGCCAAGCTGAAGTCTCCAACCCCAAAAAGCCTGCTCACTCCTCGGCTTCTCCCAGAAGCCTCCGGAGAAACTGGAAACAGGGCTCTCCACACACACACAGCTCCAAGCTAATTGGCTGGTAGCTCTGATCCATAGGTCCCACAGGTGGTTCTATAGTTGTAACTTCCGGATGCCATGTAACTTCTGGACACTAAAGTCACATGGTTTCTAAATCACATCCTTTCTCCTCATGGCAGAGCTTCCCTGCAATATCTTTCCCAGCAGGGGTTGTCATTCCAATTCTCACAAAAGGCAAAAAATAAAAGAAAGTTCTAAAGATGTGAGAAGGGGGTTTGAGGGACAAGACGACACTGGACTCTTAGGGCAAAATGGAGAATTCTGAATGAGTATAGCCTGGTGGGAAATGGAGAGGCTTCATGTATTGTAAGAGGTGGATTTTAAAGTGCACTTTTCTAGATGTTGAGAGCATTTTCTATTATGAAGTTCTTTGAAATTGTTTTGGGCCATTGCATTGCTAAAAAGAGCCAAGTCTATCCCCATTGCTCATCACACAATGTTGCTGCTACTGTATACAATGTTCTCTTTGTTCTTCTCCTCTCAGTCTGCATCAGTTCTTGTAAGTCTTTCCAAGTTTCTCTGAACTCCTCCTGCTCATTATTACTTTTCACATTGATTTTTAAAACTTTGTGTTCTAAATTTTCTTCTTTCCTCTCTCCTCATCCCTCCTTATGAAATCCAGCAATTCAAAATAAGTCATACATGTTCAGTTATGCAAAAAATCTTCTCATTAGTCAGGTTGTGAAAGAAAATAGACAAAATACATTTAGAAAGAAGAGCTAACAAATAAAATTATCCTTTATTTATATTATATTATCCTCTGTATTCAGATACCATCAGTTCTATCTCTACTGATGGTTTGCATTTTGCATACATCCTTCTGATAGCATCTTGCTCATCATTTCTTTCACAGTTACTATTGTTAACTATATTACCCTACATCTTATTCCCTCCCCTTGATATTTACTCTATTTTCTATCTTCCTTCATCCTTGATACACTATACATTAGAAAATACCAAAATAGGGGCAGCTAGGTGGTGCAGTAGACAGAGCACTGGCCCTGGAGTCAGGAGGACCTGAGTTCAAATCCGGCCTCAAACATGTGACACTTACTAGCTGTGTGACCCTGAGCAAGTCACTTAACCCCAATTGCCTCACTTAAAAAAAAAAGAAAAGAAAAAAAGAAAATACCAAAATAAAAAAGTTGGTGAAATTATTTAAGTAACTCCATCCTAAATTGAGTAAAATAATAATTATCATTGTTTATAATGTGTAAGTATAAGAAATCGTTCACCTACAGTTTAAACTTTAGTTAGAAAAGTAAGACTAAAACTTCTCTAAGGTCCCATCCAGATCTATAATCACTGAAATCTGTGCTATATCAAAACATCTCATTGAGGTAGCTTGAATTGGGACTTGCAGTGCTACAGAAAAAATTATTAGCAACCTTTCAGGCAGGAACATCAGCCAGTTTTTTTTTTCTCCTTCCCCTGGTTCCACTACAAAATTCAGTCATAACAAAAACAGTAGGTGTATGAAGTGGACAAAGTTCAGATGGTATCAGTGAACACCCCAGAAGGAAGGAAGTTAAATCAATGGAATTTGAAGGAACTGGAGGATCAGAGATACTTGAGGAGTCTCTTGCACATGAAGATCATTTATATTTACTGGGGGAAGTTGACAGAGGTGGCATTAAGAAAGACTGCATTTTGTCAGAATCTGAGACCTCGAGGGCATCACTGTGTCAATCTGACAGGGTCTTCTCCTTTCCAAACATGTCTTCCAGTATCAGCCTGTTAAGTACATTTCCCAGCCTATCACTGGAGATCCCTGGCTCTATCTTCTTCCAAGATTAATGATTTACTCTAGGGTCTGAGGAGATGAGGAGCCTCAACAGGAAAGTTGATGATAAAATCCAGGTCTATGGATGTCTGAACTAAAGGTCAGGGAATCAATGGGGTGTCCATCCAAGCTCAGAGAGTATTCTTTTTCTTCTTCTTTTTTTTTTGGTGAGGCAATTGGGGTTAAGTGACTTGCCCAGAGTCATACAGCTAATAAGTGTTAAGTGTCTGAGACTGAATTTGAACTCAGGTCTTCCTGAATCCAGGGGCAGTGCTCTATTCACTGTGCTACCTAGCTGCCCCCAGAGAGTATTCTTCTTACCCAGATATTCCTGCAACTCAATTCCATTCAGAAGAATTTCAAGTACATACTACATAGGTATTTATGAATACCAGACCTTGACAAAGTTGTGAAACTTATAAGTTTATCATTGACACCATCTCACCTCTTCCATTCCTATATTATTCTCTACCTTCAATCCCACTGACCCACAGAATTAATTGAAAAATCATACATATCCTTAGGTTAAAAACAACTTATATTTGCAAACCATTTTCTTGGGGCCAGAGGCAGTAAAGTAAGTTGTTATTTATATCTAATTGAGAAGAAAACTGAAACTCAAATGGGTAGTGACTTAAACAAGGCTACACATTTTTTTTTGTGGGGCAATGAGAATTAAGTGACTTGCCCAGGGTCACACAGCTAGTGAGTGTCAAGTGTCTTGAGGCCAGATTTGAACTCAGGTCCTCCTGAATCCAGGGCCAGTGTTTTATCCACTGTGCCACCTAGCTTCCCCCAAGGCTACACATTTTAATGGTTGGGTCACTAAAACTAAACTATTATTTTGGCTCCCATTCTCTATATATTTTCCAATAGAACACACTAATAAATATTACAGTCTACATGTTGGGAGGAAATATGTGGGAAGTAGAAAAAAAAGGGATATGGTTGAGTCCAATTTAATATAAATCTGTATATTAGGAGATGGTTATGCAAAACACTATTAATTTCTGAAGGTAGAAAAATGAAAAAGTTTAAAAAATTGTTTAAATAAATTTTGCAACCTACTTTCAGCTAATATTTATTAATTGCCTTCTATGTGCAAGTATAAGAAATAGCCTTACCAGAATTAAAAAACTTTGCTAGACAGGTAAGATATTGCTGTAAATAACTACAATGTAGTCTATGATTAATAGCAAATGAATTGTATAGATTATATATGTTACTGGAATTCAGAGAATGCTATCATGAAATTACAAGTCAAGAAAGTAACACAGAGGACATTTGGTCCAACCTGCCTCATTTTACTGATGGGTAAACAGGAAGATTAAGTGATTTACCCAACATGACACATATATTAAGTGTCAGAAGTGTGATTTAATCCCAGATTCTCTGATTTCAGAGCAATAACTCTGGTTGGAATGATCTGGGAGAATAATGGAATATTCATGTTGGAAGGTATTTTAGGGATCATCTCCTCTAATACCATTATTTTACTGATGAGAAAACTGAGACAATGAAAGGTTAAGACTTGACTATGTTTGCAAGGTGAGTAAGTGGCAATTATATACTACAGTGTAATGAACCACAACAATCACTCATGCCATGTAAAAGGGGGCAATGTATAACCTTTTCACAGGGATGGCAGTTGTGAGAAAATAAAATGTCAGTGGATAACAGCATAAATTGTGAAGCATCCATTGACCCTATTCTGGTGGGCAACACACAGTGGGATAGTTTTGATGTGCAGTGGGATGCACATTGCAATCTAAAGCCACAATCCATGTGGAGCTCAAACTTATATAGACATAGATTTTAGGCAGGAAAATAATGTGGAACTAATAAGGAACTGTCCCATCACCAGTGAAGCAAAGAAAGTGATAGTCACAATTTGTTCAGTGACTATCTTATGCCAGGATCTATGCTACACACTAGAGATACAAAGACAAAAAAGAAAAGAAAGAAAGAAACATTTTTTGTCCTAAGTGAATTTATGTCCTATCAATGGAGATACCATATACAGCTTAATGGTTGATGAGGGAAGGCATTAAGTGTAACTAATAATTAACTGAAAGTATTAGAAAAGTCATTATGTAGAATGTGGTGCTTCATCTGTATTTTGAAGGAAATGAGAGTTTCTCTGAGTAGGTAACTTAATCTAGGTATAGGAGACCAGGAGAGGAAGTGGTAAAGATGGGACATGGAATTCTATGTGCAAACATCAGAGAGTTTGGGAGAAGGGAAAAAGAATGAATGTATAATGAGACTAGAATGATAGGTTAAGGTTAAGTTTAAAGGGCTTTAAAAGTCAGATAGGGGGCAGCAAGGTTCCAGATAGTTCTGGGAGAGAGAGTGAGGTTGGTGACTTTGCATAGGCCTCCATCACTTAAATCCAATTCAGTGCAAGTCATGACATCACCCTGGCTTCAAGAATGAAGGAAAAACAACAACAACAAGCTCTCATCCCAACCGCATCTCAACAGGCACCATTTCCAAGATTTATCTTGTACCTCTTTCTAATAATTAGCATAATCCCCAAAAGAAATCAACAGATAATGATTTAAGGTTCTCACTTTCCATGAGTATTTGTGATCATGTGACATGTGTATACCCCAAATCTTTCTAGATTTAAAAAAAAAAAAGATTCTCTAACAGTGGAATTTCATAGAGATGAACAGGGAAGACTTTTTGGAGAGGAAAACTGCCCAGAACTTGTCTAATCACATTTGAAAGGTTGTTGCTCCATTTATTTATAAGTTTATTCTTAATATTTTCTTACAGATGCATAGATAATTACTTTTCTCCTTTCGATACCTCTTAAATTGGTCAAAATTCCAATGATCCAAGGGCCACTAGGTGCATATAACATATGCCTAAGTTTATTGGAAGGCTTTCTCACTGTAATACTTTCTGTTCCCTGGATATTGCCTGGAGATCAAGATGTCTGAACCTTCTTTCAGGGAGAGATGGAGGCCAATTGGTATAAAAATGGGTTAGCATAAGTAAGATATTTTAATCTTCTTAAGAGGGTTAATCTCACAACAAATATAAACTTTTCATTCATGGATGTTCACGTGGTCAGTTTTCACCACAGAAAAGTGAAGCCACCTTCTCATGACTGGAAAAGGGGAATCAGTTCTCCCATGTAACTTATCTACCTTGGCTGGTTGTAATGGGGACTATGCATGAATAATTCAAATCCTAAAATATTCAGTGTTGGACATCAGAACAATTGTTACAGCTATAATTTTACACACAGGTTAAGAAAGGTTGGGGGAGAATTAACAGTGAAAGATTATCCCCTGAAGGAAGCCATGCTAGAAGCCATGAATCTTTTGATCTTGGCAAACTGGCTTCTCTGAGATTTTTTCCCCCTCCAGATATGATAACTGGGTATACATGGTGTTTCAACTGACAGAGAGTGACAAGCAGAGATAGCAATTATGCCCTTATCTCAAAGGACAGAGATATTATCTCCAGAAGATCAGATCAAACTTTGAAGACAGTGTTGCCTAATAGCTTCTTCTTCTGTCTGCTGGACTCTTCAAACTACAAGTTAAAATGAACTTTTATAAACCATTCTTTTATTTTTATAGGGGAAAAAAGTTGTGAGAGACAGAGCCAAGCTTGACTGAGATTAGAAATCAGAAGTGGGGTTTTCTATATCCAGGAGTCACACTGGATGACATTAGTGGACTTTATGGTTAACCTTTCCATCACCTCAGTCATAACTGCAGTGATGCTGTTGATTGTGATCCCTTTATATTCTCAGTTCAAAAATTCTTAAGAGTAACATTTTCTCTAAAATATCTTTAATGATTGTAAGGGAGGAAGAGAATATTCTTCTGAAATTCTCCCTTCAATATTTTCAGCTCTCAGTTCCATTTAGATCAAGTGATTAAGCCTAGATATTTAATCTCTATAGAGACCAGTTTCTTCCAAGGCTACAAATTGTCAGAATTCATGAGAGGTGGGAGGAGAAGAGGCAGATTTATTGATGATAGTTAGGGCATAGAGGCTCCATGGGTCTACCAGGATTGGGGTAGTTATTAACAGCAATAGAAAGTACTACAGAAACCCAGGCAGATTGGGCATTTGCATGGCGGACAAGTGAGGAAGGAGAGAGAGAAGAATTCAGTGAAAAGCAAAATCTAAAATGTCCTAACAATTGGCAATTAAATGCCCATATGATGAGCCAGTCCAGTAGTATTTACATGTACAAAAAGAAGACAAGGATACTTATGCTTCCACCTCACTACTACCCTTGAATTCCAGTCTTGGTCAAGTTCTTAGAAATGAAGTCATACTGACCACTTGAAGTTGGGGCAATGGGTCCCCAGAACATATAAGAATATAAAGCAATTTGAAGAAGTTGCTCCCCACCCTGCTGCAGGAGGAGAATGAGGAGGGAGAAAAATTCTCAGGCTTAATACAAAAGTGGGAAAAGGAAGTTAAATCCTTTTATAAGTCCATCACTCTAGGGAAAACAGACCTCAAATACTTTTAATACGCTGTAAAGAATTAATTGTTATTTGAGGTTTTTATGCCTCAGTGCACACTAGCCTGGGGCTCTGAAAACCACATGTTGCTCCAGCCACTGGTTGTAGCCATTGCCAGGGCTCTGGCACCTCGAGTCATCACCACTCGCTGATGCCTACATGGTCCTGGCAAAATTATAATGATTGGAAGCCTAGTCAGGGCAGTCATGTGACTGTCAGAGTGGCCATCCCATTGGCTGGGGCTGTGTGGGGTGTTTCTTGGTTTGGGGTAGGAGAATTGGGCATTCTAGGGGGAAGCTGGAAATCGACAGGCGTTCCGCTGCATATTTCCAGCTGATTCCTGGGAGGTGGTATTTTTTCAGGTATTATAATTTCCCTTTCCCCATTTTAGTTCCTTTCCCTTGATCCTACTGATCCTGTTTGTGTTGTTTTTTTTTAAGTTCGTTCTTGTTAAAATAAATCTTGTTCTGTTTTATTTTGTTTTGTTTTGGTTTTTGCAGGGCAATGTGGGTTAAGTGACTTGCCCAGGGTCACACAGCTAGTAAGTGTCAAGTGTCTGATGCTGGATTTGAACTCAGGTACTCCTGAATCCAGGGCTGATGCTTTACCACTGCGCCATCTAGCTGCCCCAATCTTGTTCTGTTTTGAGGGAGGCTGCCGGTCTCCTTCTTTGCCCCAATATTGCGGTGAGCCACTTAGCTAGCACTCCCCAATTAAAAATTGGTCCCCACAACACTAATCATGAGCAAGTCAGATTAGAATAAGACAGGAGTTGGAGAACTCCACCAGTGTCATGGGCCAGACTGGTAGATTCATTAGTCATTCTAACTGTGTCTATCTACTATAAATGCCTACCTCCTCCCCTCCATCCATCTACCAGTAGAAAAGAACCTAATCCAACCTTTCTGAATCAGTTGACATAAGAAAGTATATATAGCATTTGCAGCAGGCAAAGACCCAAATAAAGATTCCAGGAATTCCAGTCATTGTAATTTCAGAACAAGACATGAGCTTGGTCATAGGGAACAAGGCAAGAGCCCAGTACTGAAAGTTAGAGCAAGAAGAGCACCCAGGCTTGTTTGATTGCTACTCAGACACCTACAGAATGTGCCCAAAGAACTCTCTCCTATCTGGATTCTGAGTTGGTCCTAGAGCCTGGAGCTAAACTAAGACTGTAGGTGGGGAGCAGGTAACCACAAACGTGAGGAATGAAAGATTTCAGGGGCAGTGATCCAGACCCATCTTCATAGAAAACATAATAGCTTTGTAGTGATATTTGTCCTTGAAAGAAAGTATCAAGGGAACTTTGATTTATTCATTTTATGTGGTAGTTTTTTGGCTCTTTGCTGCACAGTCAGAATCAGTTGGAAGCAAAATGGAGGCATTTATTTTATTTGATGTGTTCAATTATATATTCATTTTATATTAATCTAATGTCTCCTGCTATGGCTTTTGAATTTTGCACAGGACAACATGCTAAATCTTTAAATGAGCTTTATCATTGCCCATCAGTGTTTGTTTGTTCTTGTTAATGGTTTTTGGATGGTACTGGAAGAAGTGAATGAAATTATGTGTACTCTCCCCTCCATCCAGGTCTTGCTCCTCATTTGAATAGCATGTGCCAGGCTCATTTATTGCCTATTAGCTCTATTGCTCATGCTATTCTCTGCCTAGAAGGTCACTGTCTTGATATCTTCTGGTTATCTAAAATCTACTTGATCTTCAAGGTCATGCTCATACCCAACACCATCCTTTATACCTTCCCTGATTACCCAAGTTTACATAGATCTCTCCCGTGGCTGAAAGTCTTTTGTAGTGTTTGGAATAGAAAGAACACTGGCCTGGGAGTCAGGAAACCATGGTTTTAGTTTTAGCTTTGGCACTAATTCACTCTTTGAACTTCAGCATGGGAACATAGATGGAGTTGGAAAGGACCTCAGAGCACAGATATTCCAATCCCATCATTTTACATATAAGGAAATCGAGACTAAAAGGAGTTAATTGACTTTCCTAGGGTCACACAGGTAAGAAATGGTAGAATTCAAACTCATTTCCTCTGCCTCTAAATCCAATAATCTTTCAATTGAACCATAGTTCCACTTGAAGTTAATTAGTCCCTTTTGGTTGAAGTTTCCTTATTTACCAAATAAGGAGCTTAGCTTAAATAATTTCTAAGGTTTCTTTCAGCACTGAAATTTTATGCTTTTAAGAGGCAATATTATATGATGGATAGAGAGCCAGATTTCAACTCAAAGACAAATTAGGCTCAAGTTATACTATTGACACATACTGCCTGTGTGACCCTGAACAAGTAAATTCTAAAAGGCTGAGGCAACCCTAAAATTACAAATGGCATGAGTAATTGGTCTTCATTGGTTGAGGAACTCTTCCCACCAGGAGTTACTGTATCAAAGAAGTCTCAGGTCTGGTCAGAAACAAGAAGAAAAAGAAAAAAGAAAAAACCCTCTGGTTTCTCCCAGCTATGAAATTTTATGATTTTCTGTTCCTTTAGCCTAGATCACACTAATAAGGTTCACTATCTGATTCTTGTATTCTCAATTTCCAAATAGACAAAAAGGTCCTTAAGGACAGACAGGTCCTTCAAGCTCCTAACCTTTATCATTAGTTCTTTCCTCCATTCTGTATACAACCTTGCTTCCTGCTTTACTGAAGGCCTTGTCACATGATCTCCTCTCTGGCTTTTCTTTCCATCCTAAACTAATTTGGTGTTTGTTCATTATCCTTTGTCCTAGAGAAAGATCAGGTCCTCCCTTTCTGAACAGTTAACCTCTTCATTTATATTCTCCACTCCTGTTATCTATTACTAAGCACTGTTACATCAGGTTTTTCCTTTCTTTGGCATCTTTGGTCTCCTTTACCGCTACAAACACATTTGGAAAAAAATAATCTTCTCTTCCCCATGTAACCCTCTAATCACCTCCTTCTTGTCTTTTGGTCATCACAAAACTTTGTCAATTTTTCTACATTTACCTCTTTCCTTATTGCCCATTTATTCCATAATACCTTAAAAATATGGTTTTCCCTCTTACCATCTGCCTAAATTATTCTTTCCAAGGTAAGCAATCAAGTTTTAATCAACAAATCTAGTGGCCTTTCCTTGGGGCTTTTTCTTTTTGAAGTTACTCTACATTAGTGGCCCTCAAATTTTTGGATTCTTTTATACTATTAAACTTCAGGACCCCTTTGCACATCCCTAACATCTATCCTCCTCTCTCATTCCAAACAGCCACTATTCTTTTTCAGGACCTTATTACCTCTCATAGGGCCTCTTACAGCAGCCTCCTAATAGGCCTCCCTACCTCATTTCCCCCCACTCCAATCGTCCTCCAAACAGTTGGCAAAGTGTCTTTCCTAAAATACAAGTCTGGCCATGACTTCTCCTTATCAATAAACTCAAGTGGTTCCCTATTACACGTAGAAAATAAACTCCTCTGGGTAGCATTTAAAGCCCTTCAAAACCTGATCACAGTATACTTTTCCAGTCATATTATACATTACTTCCTCTCATGAATTCTATGGGCAAATCAAATTAGTCTTTTTTTCTGTTCCTCTTACAAGATACTCAATTTCCCATTTCTCTAGCTCGTCACTGACTATCCCCAATTCCTGGAATGCACTTGCTCTTCACATCTGCCTATTGGAATACCTAGTCTTTTTCAAGACTAAAATAAAGTGACATATGTCTGTCAATTACACTCCCTCTTCCCCAAATCATCTTGTATCTAGTATGTATTTATTTTTATATTCCCTCCTTTGCAATCGAATATAAGTTTTTTGAGGGGTATATAGGGTACTCATGGAGGACTAGTACCTCTCTTATGAGGGCTGCTGAGCCCTCATCAGGGCTACTCATCTTCCTTTGGTGTCTACCTTCACCCAACTCTTATCTGTGCCTCCAAAAAGCTATAGCATGTGTATCACACTAACCCTGGTAAAATCATCTCAACAGACAGGCTAAACCAGATTGAGTATAACCAACAGGCCTCAAACCCATTAATGAGCTATGGGAGGTGTATACCCCAAGACTTCTCAGGCAGAATACATGGATGTGAACAATTTGTTACAATGGGCGAGGAACTCAGCAGAATCAAGCAGTGTGAAGCACTTCGAGTTCAGTCAGACACTGAAGACACCAAGGTCATCAACTGCATCCTGAGCAATCACCTGTCATCTTGATTTTTGTCTTGCCACAGGATTCTGATGACTGGAAGCAAGAATGAGGATAATGATTTTCCTCAACTTTTCCTCACTCAAATCCAATTTATGCAAGAATCAAAAGACATCACCTATATCATTTTATCATTTCATTGTTTGATTATTTTACTAATTGACAATTTTACAATTTTATGATTTTACTAATTAATGATTTTACTATTTTATTATTTTGCTATGTTACTATTTTACCTCCCTAAAACTCCTGTGGTGATGGGCTAGTGACAAAGCAGGAGGTGGGTATACCCTGATAACTGTACTCACAACCTAGCAAGGAGGCAGCCCAGGGCATAGGGTTGTCTCATTGGAATGAAGCAACAACAGGATTCAGCCTTTCCCTGGGTGTCTGAGAAGCCTTTTAAAGGACTGTACTGTTCTCCTGGTGTGAGGAATAGTCTAAAAAAGGTGCCCTAAAATTGTCTGCTTCACCTAAACCTGGCCTGCTTATTGTGGTAGGCAGGGAGTCCACCTTGTGGTAGAAATGCTAATAATAATAATAATAATAAGTACAAAAACTTTTGCAAAGGCTATTCCACTAACCATTGGCACATGGAATATGCACATACTATAGAAATTAAGAAATCCAGTAGACCTGACAAACAACTCTTGGAGTAAGAGAACTCAGCAGGTATCACATCAAGTAGCAGCCCCAAGTGAAATAAGGCTGGCAAACAAAAGCCAGCTTACCAATGTCAGAGTTGGATGCATGCTTTTCTAGAGTAGCAGTTGTGATAAGGAGAACCATGAAGCTGGCATAGGTTTCAGAATCAAATCTAATCTAGTCAGAAAGCTTGTATACCTCCATCAAAGTAAAGTTCAAGTGAAGCTTAGAGAGATGCAGAATTCTTGGCTCAGGAAGAAGGCAGATGAGATTCAGTTTTATACTGATAGTAACAATACAAAATGTTTCAAAAATGCCCTGAACAGTTTTTATGGATAAAGGACTTTGGGGAAATATCAACTACACCAAGAAAAAGAGGTTCTTCACCAGCCAGCACTACACCATCTATATGTGGAACCATTGTTTAGAGCAAATGAAAATATTCTGAATTATGTAAATAAGTTCACTTACCTTGGCAGTATACTTTGTAGGGACGTACACAGAGATGAAGAGATTGACAAACACATTGCTAGAGCAAGCTCAACATTGGGGCCTTCAAAAGAAAAGTGTGAGAAAGAAGAGGTGTTCGACTGCCTACAAAATTAAAGGTCTACAGAGCTGTTGTGCTGACCTTATTGTTGTATGTCTGTAAAACCTGTACAATCTAAGAGCACCATGCCAGAAAATGGAATCACTTCCATTTGAATTGTCTTAGGAAGATTCTGAAAATCACCTGGCAAGATAAGGTACTGGATCCTGAGGTTTTTTTCTTGAGTTGAACTGAAATACATTCAAACTACTGCAGAGAACACAACTCCAAAGGACTGTTTACATTGTTTGAGTGGAAACAGTATGTTTACCCAAAAGACTATTTTATGGAGAACTCACACGACACAAGCACTCACATGGAGTTCAGAAGAATACACATACAAGATACAAAGACACTTCCAAAGTCTCTCTGAAAATCTTTGGTATCAAGTGTGAGACATGGAAGGCACTGGCACAGGACTAACCAGCATGACGTAGCCACATATGTGCTCTATAAAAAAAAAAAAGCAGAATTGCAGGAGTTCAAAATAAACTTAAGATGTATAAATTTAGAGATATCTCCCTCCCAAATTTTCATAGACAATTTGTGCTTAACCTGTGGTAGAGCCTTCCAAGCTCATATTGGTCTAATGCTATGAAGTCAGACACATTGTACATTAACCCCGACATCATGATGTCATTTTGGTTCTCTTTGAGTACAAAAGATGACAACAAAGACATTCCTTAAGATCATGGGCTGTTTTGCTTTTGTCATTGTGGTTTGTGAACTTGGCACAGTGGCTGACATATAAGTAACTGTATAACATATGCTTGTTAATTGATTGATTAACCAGTCTCATATTCTGAATTCTGTGCAATTGTCCTAGTTGTTCCTTGTGGACATCACTAGCTGCCATTTTTGCTCTCTCTCCTATCTCTGTACCCTCTTCCCACTTCCTAAAATATTTGTCTATTTTAAGTCTAGGTTTTCTGTAGTTCTCTACTTTCTTGCCCCCCTTTCCTCACTCTATCTTCCTCCATTTCTACACTCTTGTTCATTGGCTCTCTGTCCTTCCCTCTTCTTTTGCAGGTATTCTGAAACCAATCTTGGAACTAGCACCTGCTCAGGAAATTAAAATGTCTAAGCTTTTTGGCTGCTGTGTTTCTGAGGCCAAACTGACAATCTGTTAACTACATCCCCAAAGCTAAGATAACAGAATGTTTTCCAATCAGAGTTAGAATTGCAGGTGGTGTTTTTTTCTTTCTTTCCACTGGCAACAAAGCAAAAGAAAACATCCAAAATCTTCCTCCCCCACCCCTTCCCAATAATCTCCCCACCTGCCTCTCTAACTCAAGCAGTAGTAGCAAAATTTTCTTTGGATAAAACAATAAAATTCCTTTATTTTCTGTTTGGGAGCCGAAATGTGATGGCCCTGTCCTATGATCAACTCTTTCCCTTTTTATCTATTCTTCTCCTAACTTTTACCGTCATCTTCTACATCAACTTTTTTGCATCTTATAATAGACTCCCTCTCTTGTTCACTCCTTTCCCAAGTCCTATCTAAAACTATTGCATGCACCTTGATGACTCTCTTTCTTGTCAGTGATAATAAGTTTGAAAGAACTGACATGTTCCAGACATGCTGAGATTTTCCAGAAGGACCAAATTGACTGATTATTTTGAACATGTTCAATTTAAAAAAAAAAAAACCCTCCCTTTTTGGGGAAACCAAACAACCATCTGTCTCTAGATGGCTACCTTTTAGATGAAGATAATCAGTGTGGCATAATAGATAGAAGGCTAAACCTGAAGTAAGATATCCTAGATTTAACCCCCACCTTGGAAAGCCACTAGATGTGTGACCCTGGTCAAGTCTTCTATGCTTGCTCAGCCTGTTTTCTCATCCATAAAATTGGCTTGTATGGGGTTCTTAGGGAGGACTAGGACCTCTAGTGTTAAGGGTTACCAAGCCCTTTTCAGGGCTACTCATTCACCTTTGATGTCCACTTGTTACCCAACTCTCACCTGTGTCTCCAAGAAACTATAGCATGCCCAGTGGCTGTACCCCAGTAAAATTGCCTCAGCAGATGGGCTAAAACAGGTTGAGGGTAACTGACCAACATCAAATCTTTCATCAGTATGTGAAGACTTCCCCCAGCAAAATGGGTGCATAGGTGAATGAGAACAGTTTGTTTCAATGGTCATGAAGACAGCTGATGTGAGTGCTGTGGAGTGCTGAGGGCTTGGTCAGATATCAAAAATGCCAACACGGGGGCAGCTAGGTGGCGCAGTGGATAAAGCACCGGTCCTGGATTCAGGAGTACCTGAGTTCAAATCCGGCCTCAGACACTTGACACTTACTAGCTGTGTGACCCTGGGCAAGTCACTTAACCCCCACTGCCCCGCAAAAAAAAAAAAAATGCCAACAAAAATTAAATCACTACTTCATCCCAGGTCATCACCAATCATGATTTTTTTTTTCTGTCACTGGAATTCAATAACTCTGGAAGAGAGAATGAGGCTGATGATTTTGCACAACTCTGCCTCATTTTAATGAATCTGCCAAGAAGTCAAGACATCACCCAGCACATCATAATGCCATTGGTCTTCATCAAATACAGATGAACAACAAGAAAATGAGAATAACAATACCTGTAGTATCTAACTCATGAGATTGTGAGGTTGAAATGAGATAGGGTGTTTAAATTACTATATAAATGTAATTATTATGTAAAGGGAGCCCATTTGAAATGTATCTTTCTGAAATAAAAGAAAATGGTATGACTTTAAAGCTTTACCAGGTGTAAGCAGCTAAAATTAGACTTGGGCACCCCAAATGGGCTACCCCCCCCCAGTGTGACTGCTCTCCCCAAAACTGCCCCAGGCATGCTCAGCAGGGATGCACACAGGAGGCCTCAGGCACACCAGGGCTTCCTCTGCCCAGCCCCAGGCTCTGGGCATGCCCAGCACAGGGGCTCCTTGTGGCCTGGGGGTGCCAGCTAATTAGCTTGGTGTGTGTGGGGGCTTGGCCCCGGTTCCCAATGAGCGAGGTCTTTTATATACCGGGAAAGTTATTCAGTGAGGGGGATGCTACAGAGATAGACAGAGGAGCAGAGCAGTGAAAGGAGAGGGGAAGCTATAGAAGAAAGGAGACACAGGGGGTAGGGACACTACAGGAAGTTATGGAGAGAGTGGGGGCAGCTGACAGTGAAAGGAAGAGTGAGAGAGGTAGGGAAGAGGAGTGGAGCAGTGAAAGGGGAGGACTGAGAAAGGAGATGCAGAGGACATAGTGAAAAAGAGAGGCAGCTGAAAGGGGCAGCTGATGGTGAGGAGGAGATGAGAAAGTGCAAGCACCTGGGGGGGGGGGGGCAGTGGCCAGCCAGCCACACCCACAGAGAGGGGGATCCGAAGAGTTCACAGAAGCAGGAGAGAAGGTTAAAAGAGAAGCAGGTCAAGTTCACAGGTTGTATATTTCTTTTCTTTGTCCTTGTTTCTACATTTATCTCTAAGTTTATTCACCTCAATAAACCCTTTTTTGTTTATTTGCAAAGAGGCTGTTGCTTATCAGTCTGGGAGGCAGAGAGGAAAGGGGAGCCTCCCAATTGGCTCTTCCCATATTAAATTAAATTAAAAGCTATAGTTTTTTCAAATAGCCAGCCAGCCAGGAGTTCAAAGATTAGGGTCCAGTTAATATAATTATTTTTCACCAGGTAAGTGAAAGGCCAGTTTATCTGTCCCAAGTTCTGAGCTATCCTAAGCATTGGATTACCTTTTATCACTTCCTGAATAACCTTCTCCTGATGTCGTATGCCCTTAAACTAGAAGCGTATAGGTAAAATCCTAAAACATTTCCCTTGAGAATAAAGAAGTCACTGATTCCATTTCTATCCATGTTCCAATGACCCCTTTCCTTCATAGATCATAGACCAACAGGTCTACCTCCTGCCTTTCAGTAGAATATATGTATAAAGAAAGGTCCCTGAGTGATGCACATCTTCAACTTCTAACCCAGACTCAGTGGTGTGAAAACACTAATTTTCACCTTAAAAAGGTTTCATTTTTCTTCCAAACTAGCAAAAATTGAGATTTCTCATGTTATGAGAATGTTCCCCACTCCCACCCATTTTTACCTAGATTCAGAGTACATATATCACTGGGCAGTACATTTACAAGAACTATCTACCCTTTCTTGCCTTTCAGGGTAGAGCAGTGTCTGTGGACAGTTACATGAATTCCCTATTAGACCCAAACCTTGAGTTTTAAAAATGAAAATCAAGGGCAGAACCAAGATGGCAGAGGAAAGACATTAAATGCACAGAGCTCCTGATACAATTACCCCCAAAACAGCAATAAAAGAAGCCTTGGAGAGAAAAACCCACAAAAATATGGGCTGAGATTATTTTCTAGTCATAGACAGATTAAAGAGAGGCATGCTGGGCTGTGGGTAAAGTCTAACCCCACAATCATGCTGACAGAGACACCAGGCATGCCACACCAGAGGTATTTAGCCACAAACCTCTGAATCAGCTGCAGCAACAGCGTCTTCTGGAACTGAGCTTGCTGTAGGGTGAGAGGGCTGAATGGCTGGCTGGGGGGAAAGTGCAGGGGTGTCAGTGGGACCTAGGGAGGAATTTGGCTGTCCCAACCCAGCAGGGAACCAAGAAGAAATCCTGAGCAACAGGAGGCTCAGGTGGGGGAAGAGAGCAGGTTTGGCAAAACTAAAAACCATAACACAGAAAGCTTTGTTGGTTTGGTTAATTAGTAAGTTGGCTTGTGGTTATCTTCAAATCAGAGAACAGGCCAGGTGAGAGAAAAACCTGCCCTCCCTTAAACCAAAACACCTCAGACCTTCTGAAGTTTGGCACAGTGTAGTCCCAGTGGGGAGTTAAAAGTCAAGTAAAAGACTGCAAGATGGGCAAGCAAATAAAGTTGAGAATGATAGAAAGTTTCTTCAGTGACAAGTAAGATCAATGTGCACCGTCAGAAGAGGATAACAACATCAGGGCCCCTATACCCAAAGCTTCCAAGAAAATTATGAATTGGCCTCAAGCCATGGAAGTGCTCAAAAGTGACTCTGAAGAGAAAGCAGGAGAGATAGAAGGAAGATTTAGAAGTGGAGGAAATAATGGAAAGAGAAATGAGAGTGATGCAGGAAAGTCATGAGAAAAAAGTCAAGAGCTTGACAAGTTAAATGAAAAAGGAGATTAAAAAAAGCTGTCTGAAGAAAATAATTGCCTAAGAATTAGCATTTAACAAATGGAAGCTAGTTTACTTTATAAGAAACCAAGACACAGTAAAGAAAATCCAAATGAATGAAAAAATAGAGGGCAATGTGAAATATCTCCTTGGAAAAACACCTGACATGGAAAATAAATCCAGGAGAGATATTTTGAAAATAATTGGACCACCTGAAAACTATGACCAAAATAAGAGCCTAGAAATCATCTTCCAAGAAATTGTAAGGGAAAATTGCCCTGATATTCTAGAAACAGAAGGCAAAATAGAAATTGAAAGAATCCCCCAATCCCCTCCAGAAAGAGATCCCAAAAGGAATATTTCCAGGAATATTATAGCCAAATTCCAGAGATCCCAGGTCAAGGAGAAAATATTGCAAGCAGCAAGAATAAAGAATTCAAATACTGTGGAGCTCCAATGAGGATAAAACAAGATCTATCACCATCTACATTAAAGTGCCTGAGGGAATGAAATATGATATTCCAGAAGGCAAAGGAACTTGGAATACAGCCAACAAAACTGATTATAATCTCTCAGAGGAAAAAATGGGATTTCAATGAAAAAGAAGACTTTCAGGCATTTGTGATGAAAAGACCTGAACTGATTAGAAAATTTGACTTTCAAATAAAAGACCCTGGAGAAGCATAAAAAAGGTAAACAGGAAAAAGAAATCATTAGGGACATTAAAAGGTTAAACTGTTTACATGGTTACATGAGAAGATAATACTTCCAACTCATAAGAACTATCTCAGTAAGGAATACACAGAGGACACAGATCTGAACTGAAAATGAAGGGATTATATCTGTAAAGCATTTATTTTTTGTTTATCCTTGTCCTTTGTGGGGCAAACAGGGTTGGGTGTCTTATGTCTGGGGCCAGATTTGGGCTTGGGGCCTTCTGGGTCCAGGGCTGGTGTTTTGCCCACTGTTCCACCTAGCTAACCCATGATGACATCTTCAAAATAGGGTTGAGGGGTAGGAGGAATAGACTGAGGGAGAGGGAAGGGGAGAGATGGGGAGAGGTAGCTCATATAAAGGAAACAAGAAAAAAGCTTATGGAGGGTAGGGGAAGAGGGGAAGGAATAGGTCAGTGAGTGAACCTTACTATCACCAGAATTGGCTGAAAGAGGGAATAATATACATACTCAAGTGGGTATGGTAATATATTTTTGCCCTGTGGAAAAGTGGATGGGAAAGGAGATAAGTGGGGACGGCAGGGTGGGAGAAGAAGGGAAGGAGGGAAGAGAAGTTTGGGGGAGGGAGATGTAAAAAGCAAAACACTTTCAAGGAAAATGAAGATGTTCTGCATAACAGCACATGTATGATATATATTGAATTGCTTGATTTCATAGGGAGAGTTTAGGAAGGAGTGAGGAAGAAAAAATTAAGAAAAGAGAATTAGCTCAAATACCTTAACCTCATCAGAGTGGACTCAAGGAGGGAATAACTCACACACTCAATTGAGAGGAGAAATCTATTTAACCCTACAGGAAAGTAGAAGGGGGAGAGGATAAGGAGGGAAGGGTGAATGAAGGGAGGGTAGAGTAGGGGAGAGGGCAGTCAGTAGCAAAACACTTTTGAGGAGGAATAGGGCAAAATAAGACAGAAAATAGAGTAAATATCATTGGAAGGGAATAGGATGGAGGAAAATAGTTATGATGATTGACTACAGTGGCAAAATGTATGGTACCTACACTGCTGGACTATTTGTCAAGTTTAAGGTACTATATAAAAGTTATGATGAACAAGATGCTATCAGAAAAACTTAGAAAGACCCTCATGAACTGAGGCAAAGAGAAATGTACTGTATACACAATAGCAGCAATAGTGTAAAATGATCTGCTGGGAAGCACATGGTTATTTTCAGAAAGTCAATGAGCCAATATAACTTTAAAGGAATTATGAAAATTGCAATACACCTACAGAGAAAGAACTGATGGTATCTGAAAACAGACTGAAAAACATTTTTTTTTTACAACTCCTTAATCTGAAATCTTTTTATCTGCTTTTCCTCACAATCTAGCTAATGTAGAGATGTTTTCCATTACTACTCATTTATAAATTACATTGAATTGCTTGAGTTATTGGGATGGGGAGGAGTGGGATTAGAAGGAGGAAGAGAAGTTGGAACACAAAGTTTTTAAAAAATGATGTCAAAATTTGCTTCTACATGTAATTTGGAAAATAAAATTCTAAACAGATAAAAAATGAATGTCATCACTTCTCCTAGGAATGATACACACATGCCCCATTGGAGCATTTAGCACATTCATTTAGTTATTTGGCAAACATTTTCTGAGCATCTACAATATGCATGACATCATGCTGGGTACTGGGGTTGCAGAGCCCTCGACTAGTCAAAACTGGAACTGAGACACTTCTATTGGGAAGGACAGACATGACAGTGAGTGGTGGTTACACCTCAAACTTGGAGATGATACAAAATATTGAGAAGTCAACAGTCATGTAAGGGATATGACAGGTTTGGCAAGTAATTATGATATAAAGAAGTGTATTACAAATATGGAATAAGTATGAGAAGAGGAAGGTGTATGGTAATACTTCCCTGACTCCTCTCCCCTAACCTTATAAATACATACACACATGTAAGCATGAATACACAGACACATACACACAGAGGTGATCACAACCCTCCTCTTATTTCCCCTAAAAGTTTCCATTTCTTTTCATTTATTTTATTCTCTTGTGTCACATTAATTGTATTTATGTATAACCCTGCATCTAGCAGAGACTGAGATGGTTTTACAGAGGTACATGTCTGTTCAGCTTGCATTGTAAGAAAAGGGAAATGTGACTCCTGGTTAGCTGAAGGAATACTGAGTACAATGCTGGGTAGCTGTATAAGGGATCTATTTCAACATGTAGAGAAACATACAAGAAATAGAAGAAGAGCTCTAAAGAGGCAATAGAGACTTTTGAATGGGAGACTGAAGTCTTCAGAACCTCAGACATGTGGGGAGGGGTAGCGTTGTCCCCATCATGTGTCTTGATGTTCAGGCCTTTCAATTCTGTAGACTGCTAAGAGGGAACTTCTCCTGGGTGACTTCCTTCTTTTTCTTCTGGTATAAAAGGGGATCTTGCTCCCAACTAAAGAGCTCATTTACTCTTATGTGTTCTTTATTATAGTCTAATCTATAGAAATTCTCCAGTTTCTATTTGGTGTTTTGCTTGGCTAGATACTTTTCTTTCTATTCCCTATTTGTAAGAGTATTTTATACAAACTGGAGGATATAAGTAAAAGGCTAATTTGCCTACTTAAAATCAATCATGGAGGAGCAACTAGTAGTGTAGTGCATTAAGCACTGACCCTGGATTCAGGAGAACCTGAGTTCAAGTTCTGCCTCAGACACTTGACACTTGCTAGTTCTGTGACCCTGGGCAAGTCACTTAACCCTAATTGCCCCACCAAAAAAAAAAAATCAATCAAAGAGCAGCTTTCCTTCAGTTACCCTAAACATCACAGTCTAGGCATGCCTAGGACTAGAAATATTTGAGAAATGACATAGATATATGCACTCATCTTCATATTCATTGGCCTCAAATACCCCTTGTCTGCTACCACCAATCTCTCCTCTTTCCCAACCTCCCAGCTAGCATACTAGTGGTGCTGGCATAGCCTTCCTACTCTCCACAGAGCTAGGCCAGATCTTAGATTATATTTATCTATCCTTTCTGATAGCCATAACTCTATATTTAGACAACATAAAAGCACATATCTCATATATGTCATCTTCCCTCACCCCATTAGACTGTAAACTTCTTGTTATTAATTTTTATTTTGCACAAAGTATTTGTGTAAGCCATGGTCCAGAGTGAAATTTCTGGGTTTTAAGTGGATCAAGCACCAATAAAGAAACTTCTTAATAAGAAAGTCTCAGGCTCATGTATCTATCTAGGGTTTTCACTAGGAATATTAGACTTTAGTTCATGTTGAACTCTTACCTGCCATACAAACAATAAGACTAACAAGGAACCACAGATAGAAGAGATTTTATTTTCCCCACCCAGACCCTACCGCACAGAGTGAGTTTACATCCAAGGACAAAAATAATAGACAGGTGTCCCTTTCTGGTAAGCCACCTCTACTCTTCCCCTCTAGATTAATATGGTCCCACTAAAGCAGAAGTATCAAACTTAGAGGTTTCATAAAATGCCCATAGGATTCATAACACCCCAAGCATGATCTAAATCAGATTAAAATGTAATTCCCATATGCTTTTAGAGTGCTAATGTATTAATTTTTTAAAAAAGAAATATATAAACACGTGGTTTTCTAAGGTTCCGCTGAGATCTTGTGAGTGGCTTAATGGAACCTGTCTCTATATAAGTTTGATCTTAAGCTCTTGGGGTCTCTTTCCTTACAGCTACCCAATCTTTTCAACTAAAGGTGTCACTGAAGCAATAGTATCTTAATAGCTCATACTTATGTAGGGATTCACATATATTTTCTCACTGGATTCTCACAATGACACTGTGAGGAAGATGCTAGCATTAAACCCTTTTTAGAAATGAGGAAACTCTGCCCCCAGAGAGATGTTAAATGACAAGGCCAAGGAAATACAATTAGGAAACGTCTGACTCAAGGCATCCTGATTTTAAATGCACTTTTCTAACCACTATGCCACGTTGGTTAGCTATACTGTACCATACATCAATTCTTTGCTATTAGATTTGACTCAGATTTGGTCAAGGAATTCTTCTGCTAAATTCAGAAAGCTTAGTCCAGGAAATCTTACCACTTCACTGCTTGAATTCCTTCAGCTCCCAGATCCTTCAGCAGATCTAAGATCTGCTTTACATTGTTATTGCCTATGTTTGCTGCCATCTCTGCAGCTACTTTTTTTCCCTAAAAATGTGTTTCATAGATGCACAGGTTTTCCCCCTAAATGTCTATGTGTCACCCTGCTCCATATTTCAGTTTGGGTCAGAACAATAGCTCTTTCCATGGTTTTGGCTCACCATTTCAAAGGTCAAGTCCAAGGATGAGGATCAAGCATACAAACTTGCCATGGATCAATCAAATCTGGTGGAAGAATAGTTCATAATCCCAAAAGTCAAAGAAGTTCATAATTTATCAGCATTGAACTTGTCAAGGGATTATCTGAGTAGATATAAAAGGAATTCTAGAAGACCTTATCTTTTCTCTGTTTTGGTCATCCCAGCATTTAGCATAATCCCCTGAGCACTACAGGTGCTAGGCCCTTCCCTATAAGATGATCTTCCATTTATACTGGTTTAATCTTGTTATATACATCAGTATTGGCATGTTATCTTCTCCATTAGAATATGAGCTCCTTGGGGCAGCTAGGTGGAGCAGTGGATAGAGCACAGACCCTGGAGTCTGGAGGACCTGAGTTCAAATCCAGCCTCAGACACTTAATACTTACTAGCTGTGTGACACTGGGCAAGTCACTTAACCCCAACTGCCTCACCAAAAGAAAAAAGAAAAAGAATATGAGCTCCTTGAGAGGAGGGGTTCCATTTGCCTTTCTTCCTATCCCAAGTCCTTAGCACAATGCCTGAAACAGAAAACGTTCTTGAAAAATCCTCGGTGGCTGAATGACTGAGGCCGTTTGACTAGAAAGCTTAATGGATATTAAGCCTACTGATTATAACACTGACATACACTACTGCCAGAGAACTGACTGCTCCTGACTTCATTTAGGTTCCTAGGCCTATGAATATCCTGGGTGCTGACCAACCATTGTTACTCTGGCCTCTGATTATTTTGTAAATGTACCAAACTTTCCCCTCCCCAGATTACCAAGCATTCTTTTGTTTTGTTTTTTGTTTGTTTGGTTGATTGGTTTGGTTTTGGTTTTGGTTTGCAGGGCAATGAGGGTTAAGTGGCTTGCCCAGGGTCACACAGCTAGTAAGTGTCAAGTGTCTGAGACTGGATTTGAACTCAGGTCCTCCTGAATCCAAGGCAGGTACTTTATCCACTGCTCCACCTAGCTGCCTATGATTACCAAGCATTCTTTTTTTGTTTTCCCTAACCAAGCATTCTTTAAGGACTTTTGCATGATGTGCAAAACAAATGATCTTGTGAAACAGAGCTACCTAACCCTTCCCACTAGCAACCTAGTCATTCTCTCTGCCTTGGTACTCTATCTAAATCCTGTTCTCAGCCCCCTTGCTGTGTGCTACCATGAGCTGCAACAACTCTGACCCAATTAAAGACCTCCATTTTGTTGTATTCACTGTTTTCATCAAAATTTCAGATAGACACCACATTTCAAATGGCTATAACTATCTCATCATATTTGGCATTTAGATGGTTGATAGAATGAGAAATAGTGGTTGGATTAATTGAAACCCATAATTACTACCTAGGGATGGCTAATAATGTAAGCTAAGTTTTCCCTTGTTGCTTTCTCACCTCCCTTATTCATTCCCCTTTCCTTATCTCTTGGTAGGCTTCTAATCATCTATCTCTCTTCACTCCCAGCAGCCTATACTGTGTACTATTTTTGCTATTCCATGTCAAATTATTGATTAAAGGATTAGAAAATAAGGACTTTCTTTGACATGAACATTAAATTGGAAAGCACAGGTGTTTTGTTTTGTTTTGTTTTTATCAAAGACCCCAAAAAAGGTTAGTGATAAAAAGAAAAGTTCTACATGTACCAAAATATTTATAATTTTTTAAATGTTGTCATAGCAACTGAACTAGGAAAAAAGTGGCTGTCTATAGTTTGGGGGAAAGATAAATGAATTGTTGCAAGCATAATGGAATATTATTTGCCATAAGAAACAGTGAATTCAATATTAAGGACACAGAGGCAACATGGAAAGACTATGAAAACTTATAAAAAGTGGAATAAGCAAGGCCAAGAAAATAATATATCCATAATGGTTACAACATTGCAAATTGAAAGAACAATTATGAAATAATTGAAGAAGAATGTTGTGAAATTACAAAAAACAAACATGGCTTCATAGAAGAAATAAGAGAAGATATCTCTTCCCACTCTTTTGCAGAGATGTGTATCTGTGGGTATCATTTGTTTAGTCCTTTCAATCATGTCCAACTCTTTGTGATCCAATTTGGAGTTTTCTTGGTACAGATATTGGAGTGGTTGGCCATTTTCTTCTCCAGCTCATTTTATAGATGAGGAAACTGAACCAAACAGGATTAAGTGACTGGCCCAGGATCACACAGCTAGTAAGTGTCTGAGGCTAGACAAACTCAGGAATATGAGTTTTCCTAACTGCAGGACCAGCATGCTATCCACTGATCCAAGTACCTACCCATTTATGAATGTAGAACATTGTATTTAATGACAATTTTCCCAAAAAAATATCGATCAACTTTGTTGTGTTTTTTTCTCTTTCACTTTTTCTTTCTTTTTTAAATTCTTTGTTGCAAGCAAAGACTCAGAGTAGAAAGAGAAGGGGAAATATACATGAGGAATATTTAGGCAATATCTAAAACAAAATGTATGAATAAAAAATTTTTGAAGATATAAGGACTTTAAGTGTAATATTTCCCAGAGAGATATTCATTTAAAATACTGTTTTCCTGAAGATCAACTCTTCGAAACTCAAGTAGTAAAACTTTAATGGTGGAATGATAAGGGGCTATGTATACTCTAAAATATTTCTACAGATTCCCACCAGGAGGTTTTAAAATTGTTCATATAACCTATTAATAAAGCTAACCCTGACCCCCTACAAATGCATGGCCCACTAATGATAGGTAAATACCATCATCTTATATAAAACACGCAAAAATAGTATGCCTGCAGTGGTAAAATTTTCCTTTTACTCTTAATTTTATCCATCCTAGGCAGCTAGGTGGCACAGTGGATAGAGCTCTGGCCCTGGATTCAGGAGGACCTGAGTTCAAATCTGGCCTGAGACACTTGACACTTACTAGCTGTGTGACCCTGGGCAAGTTACTTAAACCTCATTGCCCTGCAAAAAAATGATAATAATAATAATTATTATTCATCCCCCTAGCAACTCAGTTACCAAGTGAGAAGGGTCAAATTTGGAGGTGAATAACCTGAAGCCCACCCACCCAAGCTTAAGACATATGACTGAGGTTACTCAAAGAAGTTAGTGCCAGGGCCAGACTAGCAATTAGTACTGGTAGCACCTGACTTGTTCCCAGACAGTATCTCTCTCATCTTGCACTGGCTGGATCGATGGCTACATGGAAGCATGCTAGGCAAGGGCCAAGCCAGGTTAAATCCTGTGCCACACCTGGGACCTTACTGAGGTGCAAGGTATCCCACTATTTATAACTTCCCTTAGTTTCTCTTTACTCAGCTGTCTGCTTTTTCTCTTCTCTCCTCTCCTCTTAGTCAATCAAAGCAAGCCAGCTATCTTTTATTGCTTCCTGATTTTAATCTTGCTGAAAACCACATTCCAAATAGAATTATCTCTGTCTGGGGGTTTCCAATAATACCAGCTGGTCTCTCCAACCAGTCTGAGAGAAAAGAAAGCTGTGTGGACAGTATGCACCCAGCATCTCCTTTCAGATGCTGACTCTAATAATTACTTCATATGCTTCACATAGAAGTGAGGCTATTTTAATCAATCAATCAATCAATAGCAAGGATTTATTGAGCACCTAATCATTTCTGGTTCAGCATCCATATCTCTAAAAAGAGAGGGTTGGACTTAATGATCTCTAGTTTCCTTTCCAGCTAGGGCTACCAATGGGCCTTAACAGACTCACCTTTTGGTTGTTTGTTTTGTTTATTTATTCACAAGTCAGTGGCAGAGAGTAATTAAGGTAGGATACTGTCTCTTTGCAGTAGCCTTCAGACTGTGGTTTTGATATCTTACAGTTTCACTCCTTTACCCATCCCCTCCAGGATCCCCTCAGCAGAATGTCCTTCTCCTGGGACCAACCATACTCACTTCATCTGGTATGACTCTACTTGTGCTCACATACTATAATCCAAACCCAAACTGTGCCCACCCACCTCCAACCTTGCCAGGTGAAATCATTCCTATTTACAACTCTGGACAGGGATATGCTTGGGATATTGGATCTGGAGTGGAAAGGGAAGGCAGAGGTCGTCCTCCTCATTTTACAGATGAAACTGATATCTGGGGAAATTCCATGAATTGTCCAAGGTAACATAAGAAGTAATCTTCTGATGTGGAGGCAGGATTTGAATCAAGGCCATCTTGATGGAGGAAGCTAAAAGGGTTAACAGATAACCAATCAACTATAGCTAAAAGGGGTTAACAGATAACCTAAGACTTGATTAATAGTAGCCAGAAGGGTTAACAGAGAAACTAAGACCTGAGTAACCAGAGGGTTACTACCAACAGAAGCTTAGGGAAGGTAACCAGGAACCATTAACCATTAGTACCCATTAATATTCTTAGATGACAGGACCCCTAGAAACCAGCTCTGAAAGTAAAGAGATACCATAAACAGAGAGACCCTTGGGCTCTTACAAGTTTGAGTATGTCTTTATGAACATGCACAGAAGGACCAAATGTGTCCTTTGGTTCACCTTATGAGGTTTAAACCCCAAAAACACACCCCTAGAGAAAAAGGTACTCTCCCTGGAGGTTGTCTTAGGACCCCCAGAATTCTAAATTAGGATATGAACCTCCCTAAGGAGATTAAGATAAAGAGGAAGTAACCTAATTTTCTCTATAAATATAACCATTTTCTATCTTCCAAATTGAGACACTTTTCTCCTTGGTGTCTCCCTGTGGTCATCACAGTCTGATAATAAACTTGGGAAACTGAATCACTGAGTCTTGTAATTCTTTGGGACACCTCATGGTCAATTTGATCAATTAAATCCATCCCTACTGCACTCTCACTTCAAGTCCAGTTCTCTCTCTACTTATACCAATCACTAATGTGTCACAAGATGTCTGTTTTTCTTTAATGTTTTATTTTAGTAACACTGCTTCCAGATCTAATCTTCTATGTAACAACAGGTCTAATTGTAAGTTTCTAGTATATACCAAGTCTATGCTGTGCACTATGGGGGAAGAACCATAAAGCTAGGACTCTGCTTTAGGCATTAGTTATTGAGGAAGTAAGACTAACAAACATGAAGCAATTTTGAAAAAAAAATAGTCATAGAAAATGTGCTACTGCCTTCAAGGACAGAGCAGGAGAAAATGAAGGGCCACAGTAACTAGGAATGACTTAATTGAAGAAGAAGGATTTTAAATTGTTTTGTAGGATGGCTGAGATTTAGAGGAAAGTCCTTATAAAGAAATGGGAAATAACCTGAGTGGGAGATAGTGAAAAGAAGGTCTAACTGAAGCAGAAATATCCTTCTGAAAAGTAGTGGTAGATATGGACAATAAGTAGGGTGGGATCAGACTTTAGATAAGCCTGTTAACAAGGTGGGATTGATTCTATAAACAAAAGTTAATTTAAAGCACTATACCTGGATTTGTTTTGTTTTGTTTTCCTTTAAAAAAATCAGGTGAAGATTTCTTGTGCCTTTTGGATGTAAAGGTAGACATGACCACCGTGTACGGACTTATTTTATCCTTCTTAGTTCTTGGCATCAGTGTTATCAAAGTTACCTACTCATCTGACTCTGGACTTGGGAAAAGGGAGATCTGCTGGGACAGAAAGGAATAAAGGGAGCTTGGAAGTGAGGAAGGGAAGTGGCATTCATTTTATAACTACTATACTATAACAGAGGCCCCCTTACCCCATTTTGTAGAACAAGACTAATCTAGCTACCCAGAGAAGAATCCCATTCTCTATGGCATTGAAATAGCACTATTGGCAGTGGAGTGGCATGGTGTCTGACTTTAAAGTAAAGAAGACCTGAGTTAATTTAACCTTTCTCAGCTGTAGTTTCTTCATGTATAAAATGAGGATAATAGCTTCTGCCTTGTAGTCATTGTTATGAGATCAAATGAGACTATATATATCTGTGTGTAATATATATGTATATATATATATTACACAAATACATATATGTGTACTTTACATATACTTACGCACATTACATATATATTCATATATGTATTATAAAGCACAATTTCTAAATCTTGAAGTAATATATAGTTGCTAGTGATGATGATGATGATGGATTGATTGATTGGTGATAATGGCAACACAGTGGCTCAATGCATAGAATGCTAGGTCTGGAGTCAGGAAGACCTGAGTTCAAATCTGGCATTAAACATTTACTAGTTCTATGATCCTGGGCAAGTCATTTAACCATGTTTGTCTCAGTTTCCTCATCTGTAAAATGTGCTGGAGAAGGAAATGGCAAACCCCTCCAGTACCTTTGTATAGAAAACCCCAAATGGGGTCATAAAGACTCACACAATGACTGAAAAAGACTGAACAACAAAATGAAAATAATAATAGCACTTACCTCCTAGGACTATGGTGGGGATAACATAAGATATTTGTAAAGAGTTTTGCAAACCTTAAAGTGCTTTATAAATGCTGGCTTTTAGCAACTCACTTTTGACAAAATGAATAAGTAACATAGATAGCAAGAGCTATAGGAGGAATTCAGAGGATTCACAAAATGTAAGAAATGGAAGAGACTAAAGAAATCATCTTACCAATGTCCTAGTTTTAGAGAGGACGCTTATCCCCTCTGTAGAAAGGAGAATAGAGGCAGAGTGGAAGAAAGACCCTGGGACTCCTGACTACCAATTTAGTACTCTGAGGATAGACCGTGGAACTTAAGCTACTTGGATCAGTAGCACTTGGATATGGAGGGAGGCTGTTGCTGGAGTGGAAGGTCCTGTTAATATTATTAACAATGAAGGGGTGAGAGGAAATGGTCATCCATTGATTAAACTTGTATGCTGGATTCCCGCTTGGCTCTCAGGGAATGTCAGAACAAGCCTTGGCTAATGCAGTATAATGTAAAGTAATGTAGCACATCAATCAACAGATTAGAAAACAAGATTGCAAAGAGAAACATAGATCAAAAGCAACAGGCACCCCAATGAGTGCCTTAAACAGTCCTCCTGAAAGCAGAATAAAAATATTGAGTAGTGGCAGCGGCTGCTCAATAATTCATTCCCTCATGGTCTGGCTATTATGCTGTTGTTAAGCATATTGAAATTACTGACATTGTTAAATGAAAGCACTGGGGCGGTGTACTCAAGGAACCCAACTGGGGAGAAATAGCTGACCCTGTCAATATCTACATGACCCAGAAAGTTCATTAGGAAATAAGATCTGAGTTAGCTGTATTTAGTACAGCAGCCATGGAAATAAATACTAGTCCATGTCCTCAGGACTCAGAAGAAATTAGGGTGGGCCTAATGAAAATCAGGCAGTGAACTTCAGTAGGGAATATAATTTAATCTTCTTTCTCCATTCCTTTCTTTTTGGGTTTCCATGGAAACCAGTCTCTTCCTTGGAGTCTAGTGAGTAGAGAAAGATTTCTAAGGGGATTTGCTATAGGAAGATGAAGTCATAAAATAGAATAAAATGTTCGGAGTAGGAAGTGCCTTAAACATCATTTAGCCCACCCCCACATACATGCCTCATTTTATAGATGAAGAAACTCAGGCTCAGTGGATGTGATGACTTATCCAAGATCTCACAGCTAGTTATCAGAAAAGTGAAAGCTAAAACCAGGCCTCTTAACTGCCAGTTTCTTTGCTTTGTTTATCTAAGTGTAGCCAGTGAATCTAATCGGTCGTTTTAAATCTTGAAGTGCCCCCAAATTGATTGCTGTTGCGAATTTGCAACAGTCATTTTTATTCTTTATAAGAGACAGCATTGCCTGGTGGAGAGAGAGCTATTCCCAAGACTAAAACCTGAGTTTAAGTTCTGCCTTGTCTCTACTGGATGAATGACCCTGGGCAAGTCAGTGCCTCAGGCAACTCTCTAAGCCAATAAATTGCAGAAGACAATTAACTATCTGTATTGGTAGAAGGAATTTTCTCACTGGGACTTCCCCACACTGATTATATCAAATGTCCAAACAAGAAATTATTTTATTAGAAGGAAGGATGTAAGGAAAACTAGAATTTCAGAATTATCAATTTTTTTTAAATAACATATTTGTGTAGCCCCCAGGCATATATTATATAATTTGGATTCTCACAAGAACCTTCTGGAGTAAGGATAAAGAAGTTTTTATCCCCATTTTGCAGATGTGGAAGCTCAGCCTTAGAACAGGTAAGTAACTTGTCCAATGCCATAGGACTAGTAAGTGGCAGAGCTAGGATTTGAGCTCAATACAAAACCGACATTCTTTCTCGAGGATGTTTTGATAACAATTTTGGCATAAGGACATATCCCACTTTAAGCTTCAATAAGATATATCCCCCCCTTTAAGATATGAAAGGGACAAAATAGAAACATTGAAATATAAAAGGGAAGCCCTTTCCAGTGGAAAGGAAGTATCCTATACTTAGAAAGAGCCTGATGCTTGAATAGCCCAACTCTATATGGAAGAATAAAAAAAGATGAACTTGTCCGTAGAGCACAGATGGCCTTCATAACATTTTCCCCAGCAACTCATCTTCATAATACTCAACAGGAATCTTGGAAGTATAACTTGGGTGGTCCTCATAAGAAAAGATGGAGACCCTTACTGAGGGAAGTCATTTATGCTGAACCAGGAGAGATTATCAAACAGGACAAGCTAGATCTTTCCAACCTTCTTCTTAGAGGTGACAAACCTTGGAACTAAAGTCCTGAGGAAATCAGAGAGGAGAGGCTTCTGCCAGTCCAGGTGAAGGGTCATTGCTCTTGCTGAAATAGCACATTAGGAATCTAAGAAGATCATTGTAACACTCCAGCTGAAGAGGCTATAATAATATACAGCTGAGCCAGAAACAAAATGTCATAAAGACTGCAGCTGCCCATTGGAAAAAACATCTCAGGAAGTATAGCAGAGGGAACTGATCACTAGGGACATCAAGCCCTGGGAAGAGTCTGAAAGCTGAATAATCTGTTTTGCAGAAGCCCCCCAGCTCAGCAATCCAAATAGCCCAGTCTTGTGAACTAGGAGCTCAGCAATCATTTCCAGCAGCAACTTTCCCAGCTTAGCCCAGGTCAGTAGCCAAGGAACTACTTGATCTGGCCCACAAGCTGATTGTCCCATCTGGCTGAGAATTCACACACCCAGTTGACCTGCAGTCCAGGGATGAAACCACACCCTGTGAAAATAGCTATGCTAATATTTATGAAGTGTTTTAAGGTTTTTACAAATATAGTCTCATTTGATCCTCACAACCACCCTGAGGGCAAGTACTATATCTTTATTCCCATTTTAATAAATGAGGAAACTAAGGCTAAGGGCGACTAAGTTATATATCCAGGATCACATAGCTAGTACCTACCTGAGGTTAAATTTGAACTCAGGTCTTCCTGAATCTATATCCAGCACTCTATCTACTGTGCCACCTCACTGCCAGCACAGTCTAGTCACAGAGAAACTTATCTATAAACAGCGCTGATCCCTCACCCTCCAATGAAGTTCATAAGGACTCTCTGGTGATACAAAGGATTTTGAGGCACTTCAAGTCCAGAGTTAGGAGTTGTCTTACTCCCATATACTTTAAGTTTATGTCCACTCCCGCCCCCCCCAACCTACCCCCCTCAGATTTTGTAGTCCTGGGAGAATAGATGACAGGTTTTGGTAGGAAATTATTTTAACTACTGCTCTTGTTACACTATTTAAGTAAAAGCCTTTTCAAAAAAGCTAGTTAAGTTTACTAATTGATTATTAAGGGAAAGCATACCAGTGGGGGTTCATGAGTTACAATGTTATTAATACCCATTGGGTTACCACTAAATCACTGAGAATGGTGTCAATCATCTCTCTGCCAGTGCTGGTGAAGGTTAGGGGAGTGAACCCAGAAGATGAGCAAAACTGGTTTATCAGATATAGAACTTAGTGAGATAATCAGGGGTTTGCCCTGGACTTGCATTCCTTCAGCAGAAATATAAAGCTAGTTAATGAGGTATGAAGAATAAGGAGTTAAAATAAGAAGCTATGATATGTTGGAGTCAATTTTAACTCTGCCCCACAATGGTCTTATGCCAGTTTCCAAGGGTCCTATTCCCCCCATACACACACCAGATGAGGGTGTATTATTCAATTATTCAAGTTGCCCCAGGAATAATTTGCTCTGGATGTAAAAATTCAAAGTTATGGTACTATCAGTACTATCAAACAAGACCGATTTGGGGAGAAATTATGAAATGGCCAAAGTTAACTTTGGAAATTTATATTCCTCCATTTATTTCCCTCCTCATGTCCCAAATAGCAAATGTTCACAAACAGGATGAAATGCCAAGTACAGTGATGCCACCTCCAATATTCCCATACCTCTAATGCAGCTTCTCACAATGATAAATCCTTATGTCCTAGAATTTTTTCCTCCTCTTTCACTAACTTCAAAACTTCGCTAACTTACGTTCCATTCCTTTAGGGATCCTACAGATTCATAAAGGGTCCATGATAAACAATATTTGATACAAAATTAGTAACTACTAGCCACATAATTGGGGCAGTTAAGTGACAGTGGATAGAGTAATAGACCTAGAGACAGGAAAACCTAAGTTCATATTGGCATCAAATACTAACTAGCTTTGTGACCTTGGGAAAGTCACTTAACTTTATCTGCCTCAGTTTGCTCATCTGTAAAATGAGCTGGAGGGGGAAATGGCAAACCACTCCAATAACTTTAACAAGAAAATCTCAAATGGTGTCATAAAGAGTTCACATGACTACAACTTCTAAACAACAACAAGAGGAAGTCACATAATTAATTACTTCTGGTAGAAGACTTTTTATGTTTATAGACTCTTTTCAGGTCACCTCAAAGGAAGGCATCTCTATAGGTAGAATTTTAGTCACAAAAGCAGACAAATGGAAAGAGATCTAGTGATGGAAATCTTTCAACAAATTTTAGCAAAAAAAATAACAGGATGTGAGTGTTGCTTATTCTGTCTATGGTTAAGGCTGGTATTATTTTTGAGTAAATATGGCACCATTGTTTATGGGAAAATGGAAAATAGTATCTAGGACATGTGTCAGAGTACTGTATATTGAATTTGCTTATAAAATGATTGAACTATTACTATTGAAAGCACCATCATCCTCCCACTCACCCAGGCTTGAAACTTCAGTGTCATCCTCGATTTGTGACTCATCCTTCACATACAATCCATTTTCAAATATTCTTGTTTCTTCCTTCACAATATTTCTCCTATACATCCCTTTCTCTCAACTCATATAGTCACAACACCAGTTCAGACCTTCATCATCTGTCATCTAGAAAACTGTCAGAGCCTTCCCACTTGTCTCCCTCTCTCCAATCTATCCCTACTTCAGTCAAATTCATCCTCTACTTAGCTGCCAAGATATGCTTGGGTCTGACCATGCCATTCCCACAAGGAGCTCCATTGTGTGTCATTTGAAATTTTATGGGGGTGCCTATAATTATCCAAGTTTAGGGAGTTTATCTGGGGTTTTTAATATCTTGTTACTTAGAAATTAGAGGCTATAGTACCAGTTTGGGGCATTAAGCATTTATTAAAGCATATTAAATATTAGTAAAGAGGGAGCACGTTGCTCAGAAAGTTCAGAGGGGAGAGTCATGGCTGCATATCTGCTCCTTCCAGCATCCCAAGCCAAGAGAGAATGAGAGAGTATAAGCTCCCTGAGGGTCTAGAGGAGAGGAAGCCCTTCCACACTGCCCAAAGCTAATTGGCTAGCATCATTCAAATCTATAGGCTTACTGGATTTGAGCGTGGTACATGAGCAGTACATGCTGAGGTCAAAGTCCAGAGGACAGATCCTCTGGAGGGAAAGGCTTTCAGGCAGGTGTGGTTTTAACCTCTATTGTCTCTATTCATAGTCCAAGGTCCAACTACATTTCCTTTGAAATTCTCCTGACTCTGGGATGGCCTTAAGAAAGGTCAGGCAAGGCTTTCTGGGTCCCCTAGAATCCCATTATTTTCTCACAATTGCATCCCTATTGTCCACAGTATCTCATATAAATTTCTGTTTGGCATTTAAATTTCTTTATAACCTGGATCCTTTCTACCTTAGCAACTGAGAGAAATGATTATTAAATAACCAATTATAGGGGTTTTTCCCCCTACCTATCTCTTCATTCTCTATTGAGTCAAGTCAGCATTGGAAGGACATTTCTGACATTGAAATTGAATTACCTTTATCCTCAATTTTGTTCAGACCTCACCCAAGCAGGTTCTTCTCAAGCTTGGGTGAGGTGTGGGGTGAGGTAGTAGATCCTTTCTCTAGATTGCCTGAAACTGGGAGTCATCTGAAAGCAAGAGTGCTCCCTCATTAGAATGGGTCCACCTTTCATTATATTATTTATTCTTCTCATTAATTGTTAACTAGAATTGATTGCCACCCTCAGAAACATTCACTCTTCCAGGGGCATATAAGTGTTGAGTGGGTTCCATGAGGGGTCTTTGGCATTTGGGAGTGCCACTGACCACTTTTATTAATTATCTGCTAGCATAATTAATAAAATGATTAATTATTCAGAAATTATATCTCTCAAACTTTTAATACATCACTCAACTACCTTATAATTTCCTCTCCATGCATTCAGCATGGAGCTACATGGCTACACTGCCCTATTTTCTGTTCCTTGTCCACAACAAACCATATCCCAACTCCATGTCTTTTCACTGGCTGTCCCCCATGTCTGGAATGTTCTCTATCATTATCTCTGCCTCTTAGCTTCCCTGGATTTCTTCAAGTCTCATCTTAAAACCCAGTTTCTGCTGGAGGCTTTCCCTGTTCCCCCAGCAATTAATGCTTTCCCTCTTATGTTAACTTTAATCTATAATATAGATAGATAGATAGATAGATAGATAGATAGATAGATAGATAGATAGATAGATACACTAGATAGATAGATAGATAGATAGATAGATAGATAGATAGATAGATAGATAGATAGATAGATAGATAGATAGATAGATAGATAGATAGATAGATAGATAGATCTTGTATGTACAAGGATGTTTGCATGTCATCTCCACTATTAGAATTTGGGTTTCTTGAGAAAAGGAACGATGTGTTTGCCTTTCTTTACATACACAGTGCTTAGCCTTGTAACCCGATACAAAACAAGCGCTCAAAAAATCCTTGTTGACTGAATATTTTACTGAACTTTGCCAGTCTTCCAAATAAAAGGATAGTCATTACAAGTAGATAACACCTAAATCAGCTGCCTTCATGGCTATTGGAATAAATTGTTCTCATCCACTCATTCCACCAGGGGAAGTTTTCAAATGTCTGGGGCAGATGCCCACTAAATCAACAACGGGTTTGAGACCTCTCAATTACCCTCAACCTCATTTAGTCTAGCTGCCAAAATGTTTTACTGGGGTGTGGATGCTATGCATGCAGGCATGGAGGACATCAATCTTTTGTTGTGGTTCAGTTGTTTCAGTCACATAAAACTCTTCATGACCCCATTTCTTGGCAAAGATACTAGAGCAGTTTGCTATGTCCTTCTCCATCACTCATCGAGATGCATTATTTTCAATTTGTATTCTTTCCATTCCATCCAGGATGGTATCTTTAACATGTGATAAACATATCAAATTCCTTAGAGTCACTCATTTATCATCATTGAATCATCATTTTAAAAATAGAAGATCATCTAATCCTTTGACTTTACAAAAGTTCCCTGATTTACAAAACCCCCTAATTTTACATATGAGGAAACTGAGGCCCACAGAGATTAAGTGACCTGTCCAAGGCTGCACAGGTAGTAAGTTGCAGAACAGGTTATGTGCCCAGGTTCTCTGACTCAAAGGCCAGCACTCTTACCACTGTACATAATTTCTCTGTATTTGTGCCCTTTGCCCCTGCCCAGAATGCTGTACTCCTTGTCCCCAACCTCACCCCACCCCTTCTAGCCAAATATGACTCATATCTCCAGGCCAATGTAATTCCCAGTTCCTCTAGTGTTTTCCCTGCTATCTACAATCAACACTAGCATATCTTCTTCCTGTTTGTCGCAACTCTCTATGCTACATATTTTATTTCTATATAATAATTCAATTTGATATTTTGTCAAATACTGCCTTATAGACTTTTCATCCCCCCCCATATTTGTTCAGCTTGTCTTCACAAGGAGACTTTAGCTTTTTTGTGAAGAGAGGTTATTTTCTCCTTATATCACCCTTATTATATATTACCCTTAGGCACAAAGAAGTTGCTCAATAAATATGAGTCCTGGTGAGGAAGGGGAAGGGGAAAAAAGAAATCTAGGGTGCAGAAAGGGGCATAGGCTGATAGGCATTCCATAAAAGGGATACATTTATAGACAGAGGGGAACTGATATCAAAGATAAGGGTACAGGTCATAACTATGTCATCCCAGTACCAATGTGATAACTAGGTGGTACAATGGATAGAGCTCTGGACCTAGAGCCAGGAAAATATGACTTGATCCAGGGCAAGTCACTTAACCTCTGTGGGCCTCAGTTTCCTCATTAGTAAATGAGAATAAGAGTACCTACCTCATGGGGTTGTTATAAGGATCTGATGAGATAATATGTGTGAAATACTTTGCAAACCTTAAAGCAATATTTTCATATTGTTGTTGTTTAATATTCTCGAAGAGGACCATGATATCAGGAGTAATTGCAATAGGATTTAAGTGACTGTGCAAATCGCCAGCCTCCCTCTCTCCTCCAGAGCCATCTGGGTCCAGTGGGGAGAGGAGGAGATGGAGGAGGAGGAGGAGGAGATGGAGGAGGAGATGGAGGAGATGGAGGAGGAGGAAGAGGAGATGGAGGAGGAGATGGAGGAGGAGGAGGAGGAGGAGGAGATGGAGGAGGAGATGGAGGAGGAGGAGATGGAGGAGGAGGAGGAGGAGGAGGAGGAGATGGAGGAGGAGGAGGAGGAGGAGGAGATGGAGGAGGAGATGGAGGAGGAGGAGATGGAGGAGGAGATGGAGGAGGAGATGGAGGAGGAGATGGAGGAGGAGGAGGAGGAGGAGGAGAAGGAGGAGGAGGAGGAGGAGGAGGAGAAGAAGAAGAAGAAGAAGAAGAAGAAGAAGAAGAAGAAGAAGGAGAAGGAGAAGAAGAAGAAGATGATGATGATGATGATGATGATGATGATGATGATGATGATGATGATGATGATGATGATGATGATGATGACTGGACATGGTTTTGATGCAGTGGGAGACCTTGGCCTTTTTAAGCTAAGGTATTTTCCAGGTCTCAGTTTGCCTGAGCTAATGCCCATTCAGTGAGTAAAGCTAGATAAGGAATGAGGCAAAGAATGGTCTCCTTTACCTAGTCAAACCAAATGAAGGAAGGAGGGAAGGAAGGAAAGAAGGAAGGGGGAGAGAGAGATTGAGAAAGAAAGAAAGAAAGAAAGAAAGAAAGAAAGAAAGAAAGAAAGAAAGAAAGAAAGAAAGAAAGAAAGAAAGAAAGAAAGAAAGAAAGAAAGAAAGAAAGAAAGAAAGAAAAGAAAAGAAAAGAAAAGAAAAGAAAAGAAAAGAAAAGAAAAGAAAAGAAAAGAAATCTAAGAGGGGAAGGCCCTCATATTAGCTGCTATATAATCAGCCACTGCCAATCTGAGATACAATTTGAAAATAACAAAAATTACTATTTTCTCACTATAAAATGCAAAGATGGGATGTGTGTGGGTAATATTCCATAAAGAATGCCACTAAGCTACTGGATGCATAGTAGGTGCTTTAAAGTAGAGACAGTCTGGTAATTAGTGCCATACTGCTTCTTTGTCTTTCAACACAGTGTATTCGACACACTTTATTGTAACTCTTAATTGGGTAATGTTTGCAAACATGTTTAATGTTCAACCACAGGAGATTTATTTATTTATTTTCAGCCGCTGAAATTGTAGCACTGTTTATATTGGCACTTAAAATTATCCATTCTCACTCTTTTCTGTATTTTCTTTAACACAGCTGGTGCCAGACTTATGGGCAGCTTGTAGGCCTTAAAAACTACCAGGAGACTAGAGGAGAGTGGAAATAATGCTTGCCTCTTGGACACCAGAAAAGGTTCTAGGCTGAATGGACAATTGAAAATGTATTTGAAAAATAGAATCTTTTTGCCATTAAGACCTGTAGAGACCTTTGATGAAACTATTATCTTAAGTGTGGCATATTGTTAAACATGTGCTCAGCTAATGCCATAAATAACAATGCATTTACACCTGTGAGAAAATAATTATTAATAATGGATTTTGGGGGGGAGACGCAGATAAGTTTTGGTCTTTTCTTCCTCCCCCCCTCCCCCATGCCCCCTTCAGAAAACTCAGTTCTTGAGAAAGTCCTAATCTCTCTCTTTTTCTTTTTCTTTTTTTGTGCAGGGCAATGAGGGTTAAGTGACTTGCCCAGGGTCACACAGCTGGCCTGTTTCCTTCTTTTTCAGTTCAAAATTGTTTAATGGGGGGGGGGCAGCTAGGTGGCACAGTGGATAAAGCACCAGTCCTGCATTCAGGAGGACCTGAGTTCAAATCTGACCTCAGACACTTGACACTTACTAGCTGTGTGACCTTGGGCAAGTCACTTAAGCCTCATTGCCCCACAAAAAAAAAAAAAAAGTTTAATGATTCCCTGTTTTCACTTGGATCATTACTAAATTACTTTTCCTGACATTAAAATAACTACACAATTTCTTTTAAAAATAGAACATTGCTACTATAGCAGACCAAGGGAGTGCTATAATTTCAATAGAGCTAAATTTTGGCAAAGCACTTTTAAAAGTTCTGTATAATATACTAACAGAAAAGATGTACAGAGATAGGATGAGTACAATTAGGTGGTAGAGTTGGGTGCATTTGTAGCTGGCAGACCAACCACAGAGTACTGATTAATAGGTTGTCAAGCTGGAGAGAGGTCCCTAGTGGTTTGTAATACTGCTTTCTCCTCAATCCAATCTTGGTCAGCATTTTTACCAATTACTCATAAAGTCAGGTGGCATGTTAATCAAATGACAATGGGATGTCAAGCTAGATAATGTCCTTGCTCTCACCATTCAACCAAAACTGTTCTCTCCAAGGTCAATAATGATTTCTTAAATGTTAAATCAAACAACCTTTTCTCTTCTTTCTTGATTTCTCTATAGTATTTTATACTGTTGAACTTATCCTATTCCTGTATGTTCTTTTTCTTCTACTCCTACCTGTCTGATCACTACTCAATCTTTTTTTTCTGGATTATTAACCTTACCAATCTTTTCTCCTACTAAGGCTCCCTTCTCAGTCTTCTTCTCCTCTCTCTAGAGAGAACATCATAAGTTACCATGGGCTCAATTATTATCTCTATGTACCTAACTCCAAAATCTATATATTCTATGGTATTTTTTCTCTTGAACTCCATGACCACAGTACCAACTACCTATTGGATACCTACCCTTACTTGCCTATCACCACAGCTCTTTGAGATAGGTAAATGGTAAAATGATATGGGTGATGTTTTTCAATTCATTCATAAATCATATTTAAGTGAGTCAGAGTTGCACAAAGTTTTTGACCACCCTCTCTCTTCCAGAGGCTTCCCAATCCATTGGCAGGACACAGTCAAGATGACTGGTGATGACTTAAGATGCAGTGGATGCCCTTGATGTCTTCAATGTATAAGCAAGCTCTAAGTGCTCCATAACACCTAAATCAGCTGCCTTCATGGCTATTGGAATAAATTGTTCTCATCCACTCATTCCACCAGGGGAAGTTTTCAAATGTCTGGGGCAGATGCCCCCTAAATCAACAATGGGTTTGAGGCCTCTCAATTACCCTCAACCTCATTTAGTCTAGCTGCCAAAATGTTTTACTGGGGTGTGGATGCTATGCATGCTATAGCTTCTTGGAGCCACAGATGAGAGTTAGGTGGATCAGGTAGACACCAAAGGTTGAAAGTGGGCCTGAAGAGAGATTGGCAGCCTTCATGCCAGAGGTTCTAGTTTTCCCTTAACACACAAGATCTTTGATACTGTCAGTCACGAAAGCTTATGAAAAATTACATCAAAATTTGGTTGCTCAGAGAAATTCATCAGTATTGTACATTAATTTCATGATGAAATGTTTTCTCAGGTTCTGGATAATGCACAGCACTCACACTTTCTCAGTTATCATTGGAGTAAAAGAAGGATATATGTTTACTCCGACACTTTTTAGCATGATTTTTTGTGCCATGTTGCCACATGCCTAAATGAGGAAGAACACAGCATCAAGGTCAGCTACTACACTGATGGTAAATACTTCAACTTGAAAAGGCTACAAGCCAAGACTGAAATGGAAGGAGTTTTTGTGCATGATTTTTTGTTCACAGATGATTGCCTCTGAAGCTGAAATTCAACAAAGTATAAATTGATTCTCTGCTGCTTGTACTAATTTGGCCTAAAAATGAACACCAAGAAAACACAGTTGCTCCATCACCCAGCATCACATCATTTATACATATAGCCATCAGTTACAGCTAATGGAGAAGTTGTATGAATACTGTGGATACATTCACTTACCTGGGCAGTATACTTTCCAGGGATATACTCATTGATAATGAGGTTGATGCATTCATTGCCAGAACTAGCTCAAGATTTGGGAGGCTCTGAAGGAAAGTGTGGGAGAGAAAACATATTATACCTACTACCAAACTGAAGGTCTAAAGAACTATTGTGCTGACCTCATTGTTGTATGCCTGTGAAAGTGGGACAGTATGCCAGCACCATGCCAGGAAAGTGAATTGCTTCCATTTGAATTGCCTTAGGAAGATTCTGTAGATCACCTGGCAGCATAAGATACCAGACATTAAGGTCATCTCTTAAGTTAAATTGCCAAGCATTCAAATTCTACTGCAGGGAGCATAATTCTGATGGGCCAGGCATGTTGTTTGAATGCTAAACATATACTTTGCTAAAAGACTATTTTATGGCATACTTACAGAAGGCAAGCACTGACATGGTGGTCAGAAAAAGTGATATAAGGACACTCTCAAGTTCTCTCTTAAGAACTCTGGAAATGACATGGGAGACATGAACACAGGACTACCCAACATGGTGTGCTCTTATCAGGGAAGATGCTGTGCTATGTGAACAAAACAGAATTGAAATATCTCCAAAAAACATGAGATGCACAAATTTAGAGAATTCACCCCAATTGTTCATGTGGATTATTTGTACCTGACCTGCGGTAGAAGAATCTGAGCTTGTATTGGTCTGATCAACCACAGTCAGACATACTGTAACTTGACTCTAACATAGTGACATCATTTTGGTCCTTTTCAAGAATGAAGGACAACCAATAACCTACACTTAGATATCACCTGGAATCAAAACTGAATTCAAATTTGGCTTCAGACATTTACTAGTTGTGTGAGATCCTTGGAAAGTCACTTACATTTTATGTTTGCTTCAGTTTTATCAACTTTAGAATAGAGATAATAATAGCACCTATTCCACAGGATTGTGGAGAGGGTAAAATGAGATAATATTTGCAAAGTGCTTAGCACTTAGTAGGTATATGCTACTAAATATTGTAGTATACATGCTAGCTTATGAAAATAAGTATTATTAATAATCATTATCATCTCAAATCCAAATCCAATCCAAAAAGTCTAAAACAGATCTTATTATATTTACTCCAAAAACAATTACTTTTCCAAACACCTATTTTTGTTGTTGTTGAGGATACCACCATTCTTAAGTCATCCAGGCTTGTAACCTCAGACTACTTATTGATTCTTCTTTCACATACTCCCCCATATTGCCAAGTATCTCTCACATTTCTCCTTTTCTCTACTCTAGTTGTGTTTTTTAGCCTTTCTTACTTGGATTGGAACAACAGCCTCCTAATTGGTCCCATGGATTCTAATCTCTTCCCCTCTAATCCATCCTCCAAAGAGTCTTCAAATTTGTATTCACATTTGTAATCCTGTCATTTCCCTACTCAAAAACTTTCAGTAATACCTTATTGCCTAAAGATAAATACATACTACTCAGCCTTGCAGCTGTAACTCTCCATATTATGATTCCCTCCTAACATTCCAGTCTTATGTCATCTTACCTGCCTTTTATGTCTATGAGTCATATCAGAAATAGCTAAAAGTATGTAATAATTTGCCAAAAAAAGCCTGAAGCTAAGAATGAGGTAGGCTGCCTTTTAAAGTAGCAAGTTTCCATTGACTGGAAGAATTCAAACAAAGTCTGGATGACTTCATATTGTGATGATACAGAAAGGATTTATGTTTAAGGTAGAAAGTTAGTCACTGTATAATACTACTAAGGTCCTCTCCAAGACCTAATCTATTCATTCTGTTCTGGTTGCATCCTCTCTGTACAAAATTATCTTTAACTTCTCACTAACGTGCATTCTTTTTTCTACTTATGCTATAATTCTGCCTATCCCACAGTATGCCATGCTTATTCTCACCTACTAGATTTTTTAATGTTTCTTTCCCTACAGAGATCCCTTTTCTTCTTTTTTTCTTCTCTACTCAAATAGTACCAAACCTTCAAGACTCAACTTAAGATTTATCTCCTCTATAAAACCTTTTCAAATTATGCTCAAAAGAAGAGAAACATCTTATATCTCTTAAAGCACTTACTATCTGTATGTTTCACTTAGTTTTTATCATTTGTCTTTTATTGTGAAGTCCAAGTGTCAGTGTAGCATAATAGATACTAAACTTAGAGTTAGGGAAAACTGGGTTCAAGCCTGACCTCTAATACATTCTAGCTGTGTGACAATGGGCAACTCAATTGGCCTTTTTATTAAAATAAGTTTCTGTTGATGTCATATGATTTTTTTTTGCGGGGCAATGAGGGTTAAGTGACTTGCCCAGGGTCACACAACCATTAAGTATCAAGTGTCTGAGGCTTGATTTGAACTCAGGTACCCCTGAATCCAGGGCTGGTGCTTTATGCACTGTTCCACCTAGATGCCCCCTGATGTCATATGATTTTGTATCATCATAGTTATTCCCAGCATGCTTACCTTCCAGAAAGCCATTTTGTATCACAAATTAAAAAAAGAAAGAAAGAAAAAAGAAAGAAGGAAAAACTCAGCACAACTTAACAGAACATTGGGAAAAGAACCAAAATATGTGCAATGTGTAATATCTGTGGAATGTCCACCTCCACAAAGAGGTGGGTTGTCACAAAAGGATATGATCTCTCATATATCATTCTAATCATTCCTGATCATTATACATTTTTATATTCACTTTTATTATTTGGGGGATATAGTTGTAGTCGTTCTTTCCACTTACATTATTGTAATTATTGTGTATATTGTTTTCTTGGCTCTGCTTACTTCACTTTGCCTAAGTTTGTTTAAATTTTTCCACCTTTCTTTGTATTTTATATATACATACATATACACACATATATATATGTATATGTATAATTTCTCAGAACACAGTAATAGTCCATTACATTGGTGTACCACAATTTGTTTAGCCATTCCCCAATCAATGGTCATCTACTTTGTTTCTAATTCTTTGCTGCCACACAGAGTACTGCTACAAATATTTTTAGTGTACTTGGAGACTTTTCTTATCAATGGATTCTCTGGGATATAAGCTGAGTAATGAATTCTCTGGTCCAAAAGGTATGGATATTGTAGTTACTTTACTTATAAAATTGTACATTGCTTTCCAAAATTGTTTTGCCATTTCACAGCTCCATCAACAATATATTAATGTTCCTAGAATTCCCCAACTCCTCCAATATTTACTATGACATTTTGTTATCTTTGCTAATTTGTCAGGTGTGAGGTCAAATGGATTGAAACATTCCTTCATGTAGTTGTGAATATTTGTAGTTCTTCTGAGAACTATTTGTTCAAATCCTTTGACCACTTATCTTTGGGTAGTGGTCTTTGATCTTCTATATATCAGACATGTTCTTATCAAAGAAATCTGATATGAAGATTTTACCCCCATTCAACCATTTATCTTCTTGTCCTTACTACATAATTTTGCCTGTGTAGAAGCTTTTCAATTTAATGTAATCAAAGTTATTCATTTTATCTTTTGTAATGGCTTCTATCTCTTCTTTGGTATGAATATATCTCAAACCCATAGCTGTGAGAAGTCATTTTCTGCTTTTCTTTAGTTTTTTTAAACTATCTGATCACTAATATTAAAGTTGTTTATACATTTAGAATGTATTAGGGAATGTGGTAAAATGTCTTGCTCTAAGCCTAATTTCAACAAGACTGCTTTCCAGTTTTCCCAGCAGTTTTTATCAAATAAAGACTTTTTTCCTGGGTAATTAATTTTTTTCCACTTTATCAACACTGAGATTCTGAGTTCCATTATTTCTGATTCTCCCTTGCCTGGCATATTCATTGATATCTCTCTCTCTCTCTCTCTCTCTCTCTCTCAGACCAGATTTTTTTTGTGTGTGACTATTGCTTTATAGTATAGTTTGCATTCTGGAAGTGCTATTCCTATTAATCCCTCATTCTTGTCATCACATCCTCTAATATTCTAGGTGTTTTTTTAAAATGTATTTTGTTGTTATTTTATCAATTTCTATAAAGTACCTCCTTGGTAATTTGGTATAGTATTAAAACAATAAATTGGAGGAGGCAGAGCCAAGATGGCACAGAGAAGTCAGCAAGTTGCCTGAACTTTCCTTTAGTTCCCTCAAAAAGAACATTAAATCAAGCCTCTAAATAGATTCTGAAAATACAGAACCTACAAAAAGACGGAGAGGCACAATCCCCCAACCTGAGATAATTTAGAAGACCTCAGGAAAGGTCAGTCTCACTTAGGCAAAATGTTGGCACAGAGCACTGCAGCCCAGTGTGGAGGGGCTCAAGGCAAGTTAGCAGGAAGCTCTAGGCAACAGCCGAGCAACTGAGGCTAACTGAAACAGAAATAAAATCCTTAAACAAGGCCATATTAGAAAAAGAAATTGAACAAGCCATTGATGAACTCTCTACTAAAAAATCTCCAGAGTCAGATAGGTTTACAAGTGAATTCTACCAAACATTTAAAGAACAATTTATTCCAATACTATACAAATAATTTGGGAAAATAGGTGAAGAAGGAGATCTACCAAATTCCTTTTATGACACAAATATGGTGTTGATACCAAAACCAGTCAAAGCCAAATCAGAGAAAGAAAATTATAGACCAATTTCCCTAATGAATATTGATTCAAAAATCTTAAATAAGATATTAGCAAGGAGATTGCAGCAAGTGATCACCAAGATAATACACTATGACCAGGTGGGATTTATACCAGGAATGCAGGGCTGGTTCAACATTAGGAAAACTATTAACATAATCAACCACATCAATAAGAAAACTAACCAAAATCATATGATTATCTCAATAGATGCAGAGAAAGCTTTTGACAAAATAGAGCACCCATTCCTAATAAAAACACTAGAGAGCATAGAAATAAGTGGAGCTTTCCTTAAAATAATAAGCAGTATCTACCTAAAACCATTAGAAAGCATTATATGTAATGGAGATAAGTTAGATGCCTTCACAAGAAGATCAGGGGTGAAACAGGGATGTCCATTATCACCTCTATTAGTTAATATTGTACTAGAAATATTAGCTTTAGCAATGAGAAGAAAAAGGAATTAAAGGAATTAGAATAGGCAAAGAGGAAACAAAACTATCACTCTTTGCAGATTACATGATGGTATATTTAGAGAATCCAAAGAATCAACTAAAGAACTGCTTGAAACAATCAACAACTTTAGGAAAGTTGCAGGATATTAAATAAATCCCCATAAATCATCAGCATTACTATGTATGACCAACAAAGTCAAGCAGGGAGAGATAGAAAGAGAAATTCCATTTAAAGTAACTGTAGGGGCCAGCTAGGTGGCACAGTGGATAAAGCACCGGCCCTGGATTCAGGAGTATCTGACTTCAAATCTGGCCTCAGACACTTGACACTAGCTGTGTGAACCTGGGCAAGTCACTTAACCCCCATTGCCCTGCAAAAAGAAAAAAAAATAAAGTAACTATAGACAATAAAAAATACTTGGGAATCTTCTTGCCAAGACAAACCCAGGAACTCTATGAACATAATTTCAAAACTCTTTACACACAAATCAAATCATATCTAAGTAATTGGAAAAATATCAATTATTCATAAATAGACTGAGCTGATATAATAAAATGACAATTCTGCCTAAATTAATTTACCTTTTCAGTGCCATAACCAATCACACTACCTAAAAATTATTTTGTAGAGTTAGAAGAAATAATCACAAAATTCATCTGGAAAAACAAAAGGTCAAGAAAATCAAGGGAACTAATGAAAAAAAATAGACAGGAAGGTTGGCTAGTTGTACAAAATCTGAAGCTTTATTATAAAGTGGCAGTCATCAAAACTATTTGGTAATGGGGGGGGGCAGCTAGGTGGCCCAGTGGATAAAGCACTGGCCCTGGACTCAGGAGTACTTGAGTTCAAATCTGGTCTCTGACACTTGACACTTAGTGTGACCCTGCATAGCCCCACAAAAACAAAACAAAACAAAAAAACTATTTGGTAATGGCTAAGAAATAGAGTGATGGATCAATGAAATTGGTTAGACACAGGAGATACAGTAGTAAATTACTTTAGTAATCTACTGTTTGATAAACCCAAAGACTCCAGATTCTGGGATAGGAACTCAATATTTGACAAAAACTTCTGGGAAAACTTGAGAATAGTATGGCAGAAACTAGGCAAAGACCAACATCTTACACCTTATACTAAAATAGGGTCAAAATGGGTACATGATTTAGACATAAAAGGTGATACCATAGGTAAATTAGAAGAGGAAGGAATGGTTTATCTCTCAGATTTGTGGAAAGGAGAACATTTTATGACCAAACAAGAGATAGAGAATATTATAAAATGCAAAATGGATGATTTTGATTACATTAAATTAAAAAGGGTTTGTACAAACAGAAGCAATGCATCCAAAATTAGAAGGGATGCAGAAAGCTGGGAAACAATTTTTATAGCCAATGTTTCTGACAAAGGCCTCTTTTCTAAAATATATCAGGAACTAAATCAAATTTATAAGAATCCAAGTCATCCCCCAATTGAGAAATGGTCAAAGGATATGAACAGGCAGTTTTCTGATGAAGAAATATAAGCTATCTATTGTCATATGAAAAAAATGTTCTTAATCACTATTGATTAGAGAAACTCAAAACAACTCTGAGATACCACTTCACACCTATCAGATTGGCTAATATGACAAAAAAGTAATATAATAAATGTTGGAGAAATTGTGGAAAAATTGGAACACTAATGCATTGTTGGTGGAGCTGTGAACTGATCCAACCATTCTGGAGAGCAATTTGGAACTATGTCCAAAGGGCTATAAAACTGTGCATACCCTTTGACCCAGCAATACCACTACTAGGTCTTTTTCCTGAAGAGATCCTAAAAAAGGAAAAAGAACCCACATGTACAAAAATATTTATAGCTGCTTTTTGGTGGTGGCAAGGAATTGGAAATTGAAGGGTTGCCCATCAATTGGGAAATGGCTGAACAAGTTATGGTATATAAATGCAATGGAATACTATTGTGCTGTAAGAAATTATGAGCTGGTGGATTTCAGGGAAACCTGGAAAGATTTGCATGAAGTGATGCTGAGTGAAGTGAGCAGAATCAGAAAAACACTGTACACATATCTACAACATTGTGTGCTGATTAACTGTGATGGACTTGAGTCTTCTCAGAAATACAATGGTCCAAGATAGTTCCAAAGGACTCATGATAGAAAATGCTCTCCAAATCCAGAAAAAAGAAAAAAAGGGAACTATGGAACCTCTATTTTTTATTTTCTTTTTTGAGGTTTTTCCTTTTTGCTCTGATTCTTCTTGCACAGCATGTCTAATGCAGAAATATTTTTAATGTGTTTGTACATATATAACCTATATTGGATTGCTAGCTGTCTTTGGGAGGGGGGAGGGAAGGGAGGGAGGGAGAAAAAATCGAAACTAGAAATCTTATGAAAACAAATGTTGCAAACTATCTCTACATGTAACTTGAAAATAATAAAATACTTTTATGGAAAAAAGAAAAAAGTATAAATTAACTTTTTTTGTCATAATTTTATACTAGTATAGTCTAACCATGAGCGCTGAATATTCCACTAGTTATTTATTTAGTTTTTATTTCTTTAAGGAACATTTTGTAAATGAATCTATATAAGTCTTTTGTGTGTTTGGGGAGAATACTATTTTTTTTCAGGGCAATGAGGGTTAAATAACTTGCCCAAGGTCACATAGCTAGTGTCAAGTGTCTGAGGCTAGATTTGAACATAGGTCCTCCTGAATACAGGGCCAGTACTTTATTCATTGCACCACGTAGCTGCCCCATGGGAGGATCATTTTTAAAGTATTTTTTTAGTTATTGGAGGAATTGGGAAAGGAAACGTGTTTTCATTTTTATTATTCCTTCTTGGGTTTTGTTATTATACAGGAATACCATTGATTTTTGATGATTTTGTAACCTTCAATTTTGCTAAATCTATTAGTTGTTTTTACTGTTATCTTTCCTAATCCCCCTGGATTTTACAAGCATACCATCATATTGTCTAAAATAGAAATTGTTTTGTAACTTTGACAACTTTATTCCTTTAATTTATTTCTTTTGTCCTCCAAGATGTCATAAGGTTCTGTCTAGAATGCATCAGACCCACCTCTCCAGCCTTACTTCTACTGGACTTCTGTACATTTAGAGGAAAACCTCTTACTGGTCTCTCTGCTGTTACTCAGCAGCATTTATTCACTCTCCTGCATTTCTGCAGTCTGGAGTATTCAAAAAAGAAAGAATCTTTTCATATCCAGCTTTTTTATTGTTTCAATTGCCTCTTTATTATTGAAATTTAATCTTTTTTTTTTCATTTACAGATAAACACATATTTGCTTACGAGTTACAATGAGCTTCTTCCTGAGATCTGTTACTCTTTGGAACACATAATTCCATTCCTTCCATATGTTTTTTTCTTTATTTTGTATTTTATTTTCCTCAATTATATGTAAAAATAATTTTACATCCATTTTTAAAACTTTAAGATCCAAATTCTCTCCTTTATATCCCCCAACCCCTTTGAAAAGGCAAGCAACTTGATATATATGTGTAGTCATGTAAAACATTTCCACATTAGTCATGTTGTGAAGGAAAACAGATGAAAAACCTTAAGAAAAATAAAATTGTTTAAATTCTGCTTTAATCCATATTCAGATACCATCAGTTCTTTCTATGGAAATGGATAGTATTTTTCATCTTAAGTCTTTCAGAGTTGTCTTGGATGATTGTATTGCTGAAAATAGCTAAGTCATTCACAGCTGATTATCTTATAATATTGCTGTTATTTTGTACACAGTACATTTTACTTTGCATCAGCTCATGTAAGTCTTTACAGGTTTTTTCTGAGAACATCCTGCTCATCATTTCTTATAGTACAATATTCCCCAATTGATGTGCATGCCTTCAATTTCCATTTTTTACCACCAGAAAAGAGCTGCTATAAATATTTTTGTACCTATAGATCTTTTTCCTTTTTTAAAAAATCTATTCCTGAGGAACATCTAGGTGGTGCCATGAAAAGAATACTGGCCTTCCTCCCATATTTATAGTTTTGGGTTCCAAATTTTATCCCTCCTTCCCTCCCTGCCCAGGTGGTAAGCAATCAGATATAGGTTATATATGTATGATTATGTAAAACATTACCATATTAGTCATTTTGTATATGAAAACCTAAATAAAAGAAAAAATGAAAGTGAAAAATAGCATGCTTCAGTCTGTCTTCCATCAATATCAGTTCTTTCTGTGCAGGTGGATAGTATGTTTCATCAGTAGTCCTTTAGGGTTGTCTTGGATCATTGTATTGTTGAGAATAGTCAAGTCATTCACAGTTCTTCATCAAATAATATTGCTGGCTCTGTGCATGTTCTGCTCTGTTCACTATACATCACTTCACACAAGTCTTCCTGAAACCATCCTGCTTGTCATTTTTTATAGCACAATAATATTTCATCACCATCATATACCTCTCAGCTTGTTTAGCTATTTCCCAATTGATGGCTATTTCTTTGATTTCCAATTCTTAGCTACCATAAAAGAGCTACTATACATATTTTTGTACAAATAGGTGTTTTTCTCTTTTGGGGAATATCTTTGGGATATAAACCCAGCAGTACTGGGTTTAGAACAGTCTTGTGTTATGCAAAATCCCTTTCCTTTGTACCTGAAAGTCTTTCTCCTGCTTGTTTATAAAATTATATCTGAATTAAATTATTAAATTTAAGCAATATGTACCTTAGTATTTGTTGCCTTTTTCCCTTCAGGCAATTGGTAAATTATTTGAATTGGCATTTAATTTTCAAAATCCCAAAGTTCTGTTCAGTTTTCTTGTATTTTTTTTCTTGTGTTGTGTTTTTCTTTTGTTTTGTTTTGTTTTAGTTTTTTTGCCATATTCTACTGGAGACATGTATTCTTTAGGTTGTCTGTATGTATCCTCTCCTAGATAAGTATGGTGTGTTTTGTTTTGTTTTTTAAATAGAGAACATATTATATTTTAATGCTATTTGTTTTTTAACTTTTCTTTTCTTCTTTCAAATTGTTCTTCTCTTCTATTTGCATTCCCAATCTATTTTTCTCTTTTATTTCTTTGGTGAGACTTGCCATTTTGAATTCAAGATTTCTATTTTGCCCATTGTTTTACTGTTCAGGCCATGAATTCTGCTATCATACTTCTTGTTTCTCTTTTTTTTTAATTATAAAAGTATTTTATTATTTTCTAGTTACATGTAGAGATAGTTTTCAACATTTGTTTTTATAAGATTTCTAGTTTCAAATTTTTCTCCCTCCCTCCCCACCTCCCCAAGACAAAAAGTAATCTGATATAGGTTTTATATATATATGTATGTATGTATGTGTATATATGTATATGTATATATATACAATAACATTAAACACATTTCTGCATTAGTCATGTTATAAGAGAAGAATCAGAGCAAAAGAGGAAAAACCTCCAAAAAGAAAAACACCACCAAAAATAAAAGAAATAGTATGGTTCAATCTGCATCCATATTCAATAGTTGTTTTTTTTTTTTCTGGATTTGGAGAGCCTTTTCCATCATGAGTCCTTTGGAACTATCTTGTTCCATTGTATTGCTAAGAAGAATCAAGTCTATCACAGTTGATCAACACATAATGTCAATGATACTGTGTACAATGTTCTCCTGGTTTTGCTCATCTCACTCATGCAAGTCATTCCAGGTTTCTCTGAAATCCATCTGCTTATTTCTCTTTTAAACTACTAGGAACAGATTTTTGTCTTTTGTGTTTTCCTCAAATTCTACAGGGTCCTCTGTCCCATCAAATGCTGCATTATTTTCCTTTGTTTTTCAGTAGTTACTTATCCAGAGATTCCTGAATTCATTTACTAGATCTGAAGACCACATTTCTATCTTCTACTAATGTTTTCCATTTTGATTTATCTGCTCATGTTCAGTCTTTGAGTTTTCTTTTTTCTGAGATCTTTGTTAATCTTAGCCTTCCCCACCCCTTCTTTTCCCCTATTGATCACTTTCTGACTCCTGTTTGATGATCATCCCTGGGGACTGGATTCCTCTCAGGCTGGGCAATTCATGTTTCACTAGCCTAGTGCCTGCCCCAAGTAATTTATGAAGTGACAGAATTGGTCCCAGATGGATGCTATTCTCCTTTCCTCAGGTTTAGTGCAGAATTTCATAACTCTGTATAACCCTCCTACACACATTGTCCTTCCACATAACCTCTGTTCCTTAGTTCTTTGTTAGCACACAATCTCAGAATGTTGCTATTGCAACTGGGATTATTTCTAAAATCTGCTATGTGGGTCCCTGAGGGGAAAAGGTGTAGAGCATAGGATTAAGTTCTATTTCTAGCCCAAATATGGGTCTTTTCCATTTCTTTCTGTTCCTCTTATCCCTTAGAGTGATCTTTAGCAGCACAGAGTGCTGCTAGGGACCTGGCCATAGTGACCCAGTAAACATCCATAGCCTGGATCTCCACAGCACTAGAAAAAAAGGAAAGAGGACCAGGGTATGGGGCTGAGTTTTGTTGTGAACCTGTCTGATCTTCCAGTAAAGCCTTCATGTTATATTTCATGATAGCTTGTAGATTATCATGGATTCTCAAAGTCTATACCAAAAGAGAGCTTAAGATTTGACAGATATTACCAAGGTAGAAATTACTAGTCAGAAATGACCTATGTCTGTTGACTCAGGCCCAACATCACTTCAAATCTTCAGAGACAGTAATCATGTCCTTTCAAGTTTATTCTTCTCTCAAATACCCAAGTCTCTTTGACTTTTCATTATATGACATGATTTCTAGTCCCCTTCCTATCCTGTTCATCTTCCTCTAATGTATTCCAGTGTGACAGAAGCTTATCCACCGAGTTCTTTCCTGATCTACCAGCTACTAGTAGCTACTAGTCCCCCTCTCAAAAAACCCTTACTATCTTGTATTTACTATATATAAATATACATATGTGTGCATATATTCATACATGTATGACACATATCTGGAGTGAATATAAGATAATTTTATTTACTATATATCCATACATATGTGTATGTATATATATATATATGTATATGCATGTAAATTATATGTGTATGCATTGCGTACCATAACCAAATATAAGCTCTTTGAGGGCAGAATTTTTTTCTTGTTTCATTTGTATCCCATTGCCTAGCATGATGCTTTACAGATAAGAGGCCGTTTATGAATATTTCCTATTTGATTGATCCCTGAAAGAATGGACCAAGTCTCTAACACTGTTGTAATTCCTCTAGCAATAAGTAAAACGTCTTAGAGTAGTAGGTATTTAGTGGGTATTTGTTAATCAAGAGATTCACTCATTAAACTTTCCTAGACTCCTCATTTTCCTACCCCTGAGACATTTCTTGCCTTACTATCTTGTCCAGGTATGCTTTAGATGCTTAAGAGAAAGAAAATGGCATAAGAATAGGCCAGAAGAGGTATTCTTAACCTCTTGCTATGGATAGATTTTAGAGGGTTTATGACCTTGGATGAGAGGAGAATCTCAATATAATTAGTTTCCTTTGACAACTGTAAAAATATTTTTAACTTACTGGCCTAATTTGGGAGGACTAATCTGACTGGGGACTAATGTGGAAACTTTTGACTGACTGGCTGACTGCTATTAATTTAATATGGGCCGTTTGCAAAATTTCCCCACACTGCTCCCAAATTAATAAGCAAACAATTAAGAAGTCTCTTAATTAAATAATCAAAGCAGAATTTATTTATAAAAATCAATGCAAACAATAAGGATTAAGAAATGCAAATTATACAACCTGTCTGCTTTTAATATAATAAGGGCCTTTGCTGCTACTTGCCTTAGGGTATGCTCCAGCTTTCTCCAACTTTCACTCTTTTTCTCCTTCACTCCAGCTTCCCTGTGCTTTCACTGCTCAGCTGCTTTCTTCTAACTCCAAGCCCCTTTCACTTTGTCAACCTCCCTGAAAAGCCTCTGTTTCATTCTCCTTCCTTGCTCTTGGCTTTTTCTCCATCTCCCCCTCATCGTCTCTAGCATTCCCTTCTCACCGACCTCTCAGCATCTCTAGTCTCCTCTCCCATTTTCTATCCTCCAGTGTCCTTCTATTCTCTCAATCTTCCAGCCTCCCTGCATCCTCCTTGTCCTCCAGTATGCCCCCTTCCCTGTCTCACTAGTTCCTCTGTATATATGTTCCTTCTCTCCCCTCAAACCTCGGGCTCTGTATGCCCCCACACATGCCAAACTAATCCCTAGGCTGTACTCAGGCTATGCCCAGTGGGGCTCGAGGGACCCATGCCCCCACTGTGTGCCTGGGACCTCCACAAGGGCTATGCTAGGGCCTGGCAGGACAAGCCTGGGATCTCTGGGGCAGTTCCCCTCAGGGTGTAGGGAGCTTGGGCTTTTTTTCCCCCAGCCATCTGAGCTGCCATCCTGAAAAGCCCACGGAGATTTTCTGACTCAGCTAAAGTGGAGGGGGAGGGGCACTAGCCCCTCACACAGAAAAAAACCCTGAGAGCCTAAGGCTTTTTAATCTCAGCCCAAAGGCAGGGTCCCCAAATCAAAATAAATTCCCACACAACCTATGTATTTTATGCATTTAAAAACAGAAGAACAAGAACAAGAAGAACAAAAACAAGAAGAACAAGAACAAGATATCAATGACAACAATAATCCCTTGGGCTACATGAAAGAGAAGAGGAAAAAGAAAGTTCAACAATCCCTGAACCAAATGATGCACTTGTCGGCTGAATAGCAAGATTTGGAAGTATTATTAGAGAGTTTTATGATAAATCTCCTTCTCCTTTATAGTGCCTTCTCCCTGCTAAAGCCATTTTATGTGGAGATAGAATAAGTTTCCACTGTGGAAATGTTACAGCATAAAAGACACTGAATACAGTCACAAGAAAGTCAGCTCTTTCCTGTCAGCAAATGGGGAAAAAATGATCTTTATTCTGAGAGTTATGAGTTTTCCTATACTGTCAAGAACTTTGTTTTCTAGAGTCCAATGTTTTTATCTAACTCTCCATTGTTGGAATAGCTAGGTGCTGAAGTGGATAAAGCACCAGCCCTGGATTCAGGAGGACCTGAGTTCAAATCTGGCCTCAAACACTCGACACTTATTAGCTGTGTGACCCTGGGCAAGTCACATAACCCTCATTGCCCCACCAAAAAAAAAATCTCTTTATTGTTTACAATTCTGCCTGTGAGCTTAGTATCAAGGAAGTAAACTTCTGCTTTTCCTCTCAGACAACATGCTAGGTTTTCCTATTTGGAAACCATTGGTTTGTCTTTCCTCTTTGTCTACTTCCTTCTTCTCTTCCTTCACTCAGCATGAGACTAACTGAGTGTATATAATTAGGCATTTATTATCTATTCATCCATTCAGCAATTATAGAGGAGTAGCATTATATTCAGGTACTTAGATATCATTCTCACTCTGGGGGTTAAGGGAGAGAATTACTGTGAGATAGTTCTATTGAACTCAGCTTGATTTTCCCCCATTTCTAATTAAGTATTCATGGCAATACTATTGATCTGGGTATATTTCTTTGTCCTCCCTTTTAAGGGTTCATTCATTCATTCTTTCATTCATTCATTCATTCATTCACTGTCTACTATAACATGTTTGAGTCACCTGAGGCCCAGAGAGGAGAAGTGACCTGCCTCCTCACAAAGTGTGTCAGTTACGGAACCAATAGTAAGACCTGGATTCCTAATTGCCACTCTATACTACATTCTTATAACAAGGAAGTTCTGCATCTGAAGCATAGTAATCTTAGAATTATTAATGACTCATTGCAACAAAATTATGAATAACATAAATTTGAGTGCCAAAGCTTCAGTGGGGAAAGAACTAAAATTTTGGAGAAGAATAAATGACCCCTTACCTAATAGGCAAAAGATAGTCACATGAATTGATGTTGTATATGAACAGATGACCCAGGTATCTGTAATTCCATTCTTTGTAACAGTACCAGTAAGAGGAAAAATATCTAAATATTCAGATCTCAGAGAGAGTTTAGCAGAAATGCTTAGAAGATAACATAAGGGCATTCCTGATACCAGCAGAAGTTTCAGATAGAACTGAGCCTATATTTGGGGTGGATCTCCCTCCCTCCATGCAATATAGCTTAGTTAGCCTTTGAAAGCTGTTGAAACAATCCTCTACACTTTGGATCAAGAGAATAAAAAGACTCATACTGTGGTCATCACTTCATGATCACTTCCATTCAAAGAAACCACAAGGAGTTTCATGGGAGAACTGAAGCTTGTCTGCTGATAAATGATGAGCAACTTAGATATGGATATTAAGGGAACATCAGAGGTCATCTAGTCCAACCTCACTTTACAGGTGAGAAAAAATCACATGTATTCAGTGGCAAAGTTAGGAATCACACATAGATCATATGACTCCAAACTCATAATTCTAACTCCCAAAGGTATACCTTAGCATTCTGACAATGCGGAAAATAGCTATAAATATAGGGGACAAGAGAAATGGAAAGGCCAACACTCTAATTAGAGTAAATAGATTCTAGCTGTGACTACTAGAAGCTGGAGGAAGATTTGATTCATAGTAAAGGGAATCATCAAGGGTCATATTTGTTACAATTAGTAACAACTTATTTCTGTAAGGATTCCCAGTTTTCAAAATCTTTTCCTCACAATAAGCCAATGAGGAAGGTCATACAATCATCATTATCTCTATTTTACAATTCAGTAAAAGTTTCAGAAGATTAAACTGTATGCCCATGGTCACAAGGATGTTAAGTGATGAGGATGGGATTCAAATTTAAATTAGCTAACTCCAAATCCAAAATTCTTTCCCCTAAGATAAACCACATTGCAATTAGCTTCAGCAGCTCTCCTTCATTCAAGGACTACAGCTAGAATAGACAGAGAGAGCATTTGTTCAGAGGACAGTCAACAAAATTTTGAGGTTCATGTTTATATCCCAAATTTCTCTTTCAGGTTCCCTTTTTCCCCCTCTTCCTGATTCTTTCAAGGGCATAATACTATAATGGTTTATCTCCTTGTCTCTTTCTCCATCTTGGAATATATTCTCAGAAATGATTCAGAACCCCGACAAAAAGGAAAATGAAAAATAGCTTAAAATAAAGGAGATTTTTGTTCAGATATGACTTAGACTAGCTGGTCTCTAAGGTCCTTTCACATTCAGAGATTTGGTGATTTTTGTGATATGAATTCCTTTAAAGGTATCTGAAACTTTCCTTAGAACAAAGCCTTAAGCTACAGAGCTGAAGGACCTTTAGAAAAATTCCAGGAATGGAACAGTAGGGGAATAGGAAGATTTGGTGGGCTAATAGTTTCATGTATTTCTTAAACTGTACTACATATGGTCAAAAGCTTGTCCTGTTTATTAGCAATGAAGGTGGAGATAAAAATGCATACTTCCTATACTTACTACATTTTTAGTAGCAAGAATTTGTGACCCAAATCACCCAATTTCTGTTTTCGCTTACAATCATTTCTATAGCATGTCAGCATACAAAAGAATTAATGATGAGTATCAAGTCTTTGTTATTTGATATTATATTTCTCAAATTGTGGATTCTACACTTTTCTTTTTCAACGCCACTTGCTAAAGTTTGGCCTTTGTGCATTTCAGGATAGATGTTGTAGAGGGAAAAGAAAAAATAAAAACTATGAGACTGTGAGGGCCAAAATTTAATATATGGAGCATTAATGTTGTGACTCGCCAAACTATTGGGGTCCCAGAAATAATGAGGGACCTTTGGGTTCAAAGCTCCCTCTCCTCTGAACTGCCCTTTTAGATATTTCTCCCAGGCCAGTATGGAAGGAGCTTTACAGCTTCTTTTCCACAAAAGGATCAGATTTTATTACTTAGGAATTAATTAAAAAACAAAGGTGAAATTAATAAAAATCAAAGATAAGGAAGTGGGGAAAAGAAAATACGGATAAATTCTCTTAACTCTAAACTTAGCCTACGAAATCCCCAAATTGTTTCCAATTAAATTAATTCAAAGGAATCATTTCCAATTAAGCTAATTCAAAGGAATTTAGGGTTTTTTGTGTTCACTCACCAAAACCTGAAAAGTCTACAGTTGCTCACACCACCAGAAAAGCAGAAGCCAGAGAGAGAGAGAGAGAGAGCTAGTGTTCTGGAAGTGCCTCTGCCTCCCTTCAGGAGTGTTCAATCTTTCCTTCCCCAAAAGGGGAAGTCTTCAAAAACTGCCTATGGAGAGTTCTCCTTCTGACCTCAGTAGCATATGTAACTTCAGGGTGGACCAGGTGTGGCCCCTCCCAAATGGGTGAGCTAAAACTCCAATAATTTTGTACCACAAATAATATTTACCATATTCCCCCCCTTTGTTTCTTTGGAAAACACATATGGTTTGCTTGATGAAGCAGCCAAAAATAACAGAATATAATGCCCTATGCTAGCAAACAATATGTTAATAACAATATAGAAAAGGGAGAAAGGAAAGTTTTGTCCAGAGGGGTGGTCCTTCATGAACTGGCACTTTGACACTGGCCTGCAGAGGGAGGGCCTCTGCAGAGAATACATGTTACAAATGGTGTATATAATAACAGAAGGAAAAAAGAAAAACAACAAAACAAAACTGTTAATTTAAAGTCTCTGAGATCTTGTCTTCTTGGAGTGGTCATCAGGAAAAAACTAGACTCTGGTACTCCAATAATTTTTTACCACAAATAATTTTTGCCACAAGACTATACAATGTTTAGGTCTATATCATCAAAGCAAAGAAGAGAGTTAGAAATAATGAAAAGTTTTTCCATATTCAGAGAAGTAAAAAAAATTCTTAGTCCTACCTCCCTTCCCAAATATCAGGAACTAGACTAAAATTCCTCCAGCCAGCTTTGCCACTAACTATCTGTGGGAGGTCAGGAAAACCATTACCTTTCTTTGGGCCTCAGTTTCCTCATCTATGAATTGTGAGAGTTAGTATCCCAATCAAATAGAAACAGATCCCTCTGGGCTGAATTGACTTAGAAAATAGCAGATTAGTACCATCTCTGTTGCACTGTATTTTTAAGTATTTTGTTAAACATTTACTAATTACATTGTAATCTAGTTGGATTTAGTCCAGAATTTAATGGACTGTGAGATTGACACCTTTGGCCTTGGTCAGAGCTTCTTAACATTTTTTTAAGACCATGTCATCATATCTTGGGCAGTCTTCTCTGTCCATAAACTCTGAGGGTCTTCTCCACCCAGACTAATTCTTTTAGGACATCAGACTAGGCCATCTTTTGCCTCAATTCTTGTCTACCCTTTAATCACTGGATAGGTATTACCTCAGACAAACAGGGACCTGGGAAAAACCTTAGCTTAAAAAGGCCAACATCTCACACTGCATCTGGGGCCACTTCCAGTCATCCTGACCTATCTCTTGCAACTGGACTCTGATGACTCTGGAGGAGAGAGTGAGGCTGATGACTTTGTGAAGTCCTGCCTCACTTAAATCCCATTCACTTTCAAGTCAAGATATCACCCCCGGATGAAAAACAACAAATCCTATGGACTTCTCAGAATAATACTTTTAAAAGCACAAATGAAAAAAATGCTAAATTTCTGTTAGAATATAATGAAAATTAAGCTGTATTTTCTTCCCCATCTAAGATTATCCAAGTTTACCCTGAATTCTCTCTATGGATCTCCATGGACTCAATGGACTCCAAATTAAGATTCCTTGATGTAGATAATCTCTAAGGTCTCCTCTATCTTTGAGATCCTCAGATACTTCACAATATCACGAACATCCCAGTCTCAATATAGTTGATTATCTAACAATGTTTTCAGGAGAACTTATTTCAATAATTTGTTTTTAAAAGGGTATTTAAGATCTTCTTTGCGCAAAGCATGTACATAATACATAAAATACACAAAGTGATATAACAGTACATTCCCTTGAGGACCTTGCCATCTAAGATTATTAAACTGTCTAGTTTTTCCTTGACAACAGATATGACATTGTGCTTCATCTTTGTATCATTAGTACCTGGTAGGGTTCCTTACATATAAAGGCACTTAATGAGTGTTTAGTTGAACAAAAATCTATGCATTTGTATTGTGAGATTCAAAATTGGCTATACAGAGCATTAATCTCCCCCTTTAACTTTTCCCATATATATATATATATATATATATATATATATATATATATATATATATCTCCTAGACCAATAAGAAAAAGGAGCCTCTGAGCTTTAATCTGTGAGGGATTCATTTTTATTCCTTGGGAATTAATTAGGAAACAAAAAAGTGAAACCAATTAGGGAAATAGGAAAGTAGAAATACAGATGAATGGTCTTAGACCTAAGCTTAGTCTATTTTCCTTTATAAAACTCACCGAATCCCAAACTACCCACCAGGCCACAAACCAGCTCACCCAAAGCCGAACACCAACCACGTGTTTCCAAACTCCCCTCACCAGCACGCCACCATAGCTAAGTTTAACAGCCAGAGAATGCAAACGTCTGTTCCTGCCCTCACTTTTAAGTTCGCATCCCGGAAGTTCCTCGCGTTCTCCTCCCAAAAAGAGGAGATCCTTCAAAAGCTGCTTCAGTAGCATGCACAATCTCTCAAATGATTCAGCTAAAACTTCAGATATTAATCTTTACCGCAAATAATTTTTACCACAGCATATATACAGAAATGTTGTATATAATATAAATAAATATAATACAAGACATTATATAGGGCAAGAATCAAGCTTGCAATAATTACCAAATGAGTGGTAGAAATTATAAAGAGAGAAACTAATTCTAGCTGATTTCATTAAGTGAAGATCAAGGTTGAACTGTACTTTTAATGATGGACAGGATCTGAATCAGTAAAGATGACAAGATTTAAGTAACAAAGAACAGCATGAGAAAAAGTATAGATGCAGGCAAATACACAGACTCATGGGATATTATGAGTAGGGTAGTGTAGTTAGAGTGAAAAAACTTTCATAGGGCAACAAGCAATAAAGGAGCATCCTCTGAACCTGTTGAATTAATGTTTAATTCAATTCAACAGACCTTTATTGATCGTCTATTCCATTCAAGGCACTGTGCTAATCACTGAATATACAAAGATACATTTGAAACCACAGACTATATTTTTTTTAAAGATTTTAAAAGCTAAATGAAGTCAAGGAGGACATGAACACAGGTACCAAATAGCTATCTTTTTCAGAGAAATGTAATTAGTACAAATGAGAAGTCCAGGCATGTGCTATGGGAAATTAAAGGTAGAAGAATTCACTTTTACTTGATGGAATCTCAGCACATGATGGGCCTTGAAGGAAGGGAGAAAGTTCATCAAATAATGATGGGGATAAGGAGAATGGCATAAGCAAAGGCATATCGGTGTAAAATAATAAAGTGAGAATAGGCAGCAAAGGGTAATCTTATCTGTATGGAACTCAGAGCATGGGAGGGGAAGGATGAATGTTAACTTCTTGAAGGAAAGAATGTTTGTGCCTTTCTTTGTAACTATGTCTTCAGCATGGTAAAAGTTTAATAAATGTTTGTGTTTGCTTGATTGAGTAGACTGGAATAAGATTGGAGTCAGACTGTAGAGGGCCTCAGATGCCAAGCCATTTCTAGTGGTCAAAATTTAAGAAAATCTCAAAGTAGAAGATTTTCCTTTTATTTATTTTTAAGGTCCATTTTGTTCAATGCTGTATGAAAAAGTATATTTAAAACCAAAAGTGAAAGATACATGATCACATTTGTTTACTCTGTTATCTAGGATAGTTCTTCAGATTCACTTTACTATAAAGTGTGAGACAATTTATGGAAAAGGAAAGGGGAGGAGAAGAAATTTCCTATTCTGTTTTAATCATCTGCTACATTGCATACTCACAGAGACAACTTCCTTTACTTCTCCTTGACTTAGGGATTCAATTGTAAATAAGCCTGGGCCTACTAAAAAATGGAGGAAGGCTGGAAAGACAGGCCTATATCCTGGTGCATTATCTTATAATTCAAACAATGAAGCTAGAAGTTTATAGTTTATAGTTTTGGTTTGATTTGGTTTGGGTTGGTTTGATTTGCAGTGGAAGGGGAACATGAATAAGGCTTATTCTTGAAGCTAAACTAAAAAAGTTGTTTGTTTGTTTTTTCCTGCTACTTAGGCTTTGTATTCTGTGCCAAAATTTAGGGATATATATTGCTACTAATTACCAATGTGCTTGTCAATAACCCTAATTTACAGAACTCCATCTGAACATCCTAATATCTGTCATTAAGCATTTGTATCCTTCTACTTCATTTTCTATTGGATTCAGTTCACCATCAATTAATTTGAAAAAAAAATGTTGTGCCCTGTAGTAGTAACATCTGGTGGTAACCAGCACATGTGCACAATCAGAACACTCTCTACAATCCTCCTCATTCCAAGTTTATCAAGTTTCTACCTCATCCATTGAAATCAAGCCACAACTGAGCTGTCTTTTTCATACAGAGGCTCATTTGTTCCAAAAACATAATTTCTAAGAGGGAACAGATTGATGGTATGCTTCAGGCTGAGAGGCTTGATCTGCTGGATCTGCTGGATTTATCTGTTTCCAAACTGGTCACAGACTGGAATCAGCCTATCTGTAATCATCTAGGCAGTGCAGGTGAACATGCTGTTACAGAAGGCAAAGACTGAAGAGTTGGTCCTCTGCAAAAATAGGGTTAGAGTCTCACTTCTGTAAAAGGTACTGTCATTATCATGGATGCCCAAAAGCATGTCTTATTTTTTTTACCCTTAATAGAAATGGATATTTATATTTTTTAAAAATAATAAACATATTTATTTAAAGTTTTGAGTTCCAAACTCTATCCTTCTTTCTCTCTGTCCCCTCTACCCTCCCTGAAGCAATAAACAATCACATAACAGTTGTTTTGCTGGCTCAAAGGGTACGCACAGTTTTATAGACATTTGGGCATAGTTCAAAATTGTTCTCCAGAATGGTTGGATCAGTGTACAACTCCACCAGCAGTGGATTAGTGTCCCAGTTTTCCCAAAGCCTGACAGCCAATATTTTCTTTTTTTTTTTGTTCTATTTGCAACTCTGACAGGTTTGAGGTGCTACATCAGAGTTGTTTTAATTTGCATTTCTCTGATCAATGGTGATGTAGAGCATTTTTTCATATGACTATAGATAGTTTTTAGTTCTTTCTATGTAACTGCCTGTTCATATACTTTGAACATTTATCGATTGAGAAATTGCTTTTAATTTTAGAAATTTGACCCAGTTCTCTAAATATTTGATAAATGAGGCCTTTATCAGTGATACTTACTGCAAAAATTCTTTCCCACTTTTCTGCTTTCCTTATAATTTTGGTTGCATTGATTTTGCTTGAGCAAAAGCTTTTTAGTTTTTATATAATCATATTATCTATTTTACATTTTAATGCTCTCTATATTTTTTTATCTTAAATTCTTCCCCTTTCCTTAAATCTGACAGATAAACTACTCTATGTTCTTATAATTTGTTTTTGGCATGACCCTTTATATATAAATCATGTATCAATTTTGACTTTATGTTAGTATATGTTGTGAGATGCTGGTCTATGCCCAGTTTCTGCCACACTGTTTTCCAGTTTTCCCAGGAGTTTTTGTCACATAATGAGTTTTTGTTCCAAATGCTTAGATATTAGGGTTTATTGTATTCTATATTACTATAGTCATTTCCTATATTTCCATGTTTATTCTATTCCACTGAACCACCACTCTATTTATTAGTCAGTACCAGATTGTTTTTAATTCCCAATTTATAATAATTTTTTTGTATTGATACCCTTAATATCCTTGAGCATTTGTTCTTCCAGATACATTATTATTTTTTAGATCTGTAAAATATTTTTGATAGTTTGATGGATATAACACTAAATAAATAGATTAATTTACATAGGGATTGTCATTTTTATTATATTGGCTTGGCCTGACTATGAGCAATTAATGTTTTTTCCAGTTGTTTATATCATATTTACTTTGAGTGAAAACTGTTTTATAGTTGGGTTCGTATAGTTCCTGGGCTTTTCTTGGCAAGTAGACATCCAAGTATTTTATATTGTCTTCAGTTATTTTAAATGAGATTTCTCTATCTATTGGTGCTGTACTTTGTTGGTAATACATAGAAATGCTAATGATTTATGTGGGTTTATTTTTTATCCTTTGTAAGAATTGGTTTGGCGGGGCAGCTAGGTGGTGCAGTGGATAGAGCACTGGCCCTGGAGTCAGAAGGACCTAGTTCAAATTCAGCCTCAGATACTTTTTACTGGCTGTGTGACCCTAGGCAAGTCACTTAACCCCCATTGCCTCACCAAAAAAAAAAAGAAGAAGAAGAAGAATTGGTTTAATTTAATCTTTAGCTAAGATTAGAAAGCCTTAGGCCCTCAGGGTTTTTCTCTTTGTGAGCTGGGCTGGCACCACCTCTCCCCCTTGGGTTCAGCTACAGAAGCCCCATGGCCCTCAGAGCTGGACTAAGCAGCACAGATGAAAACCCCGGGACCCTGGGTATGGTGCAGCACAGACGAAAACCCTGGGACCCTGGGTATGGTGCAACACAGCCTGTGTGGAGGCCCTGGGTTCACAGTGGGGGTCACGGCTCCCTTGAAGCCCCCTAGCCTCAGCCCTAGGGATTCCAACCAATTAGCTTAGTGTGTGTGGGTGCTTGGCCCCAGGCTCCCAATGAGAGAGCCCTTTTATATACCAGGGAAGTTAGACAGGGAGGGAATGGAGAAGGAAAGAGTGGCAGTTGCCGGGGAGCTGAGAAGGAAAGAGGCTGCTGATAAGAAAAGAAGAAGGGGTTTCCAGTGAGTTGAATGAGGGCAGCTTTTGGCTAAGAGGGCAGTGGCAGTGAGTGCAGGGCAAGCGACCATAGAGAGACACACCCACAGAGAGAGAGGAGATTTCACAAAGGTAGGGAGAAAGTTAAACACAATCAGGTCATATATTTTACTTACTTTATCCTTATCTCTAAGTTTATTCTTATCAATAAACCCTGTTTTGTTGTTGTTGTTGTTGTTGTTAAATTGAAAGAGGCTTTTTCTTATCAGTCTGGGAGAAGCAGTTGGGGAGGGGCCAGGCCCTCACAGACTGGCAAGGCAGATAGGGAGGCAGATAATACCAGTCAGATGCTGAGCCAACTAATTTGAGCTATAGTTTTTTTGTTTGTTTGTTTTGTTTTTTCAGATTGGCAACCACAAAGGGACATATGAGCCAGCTTCAACTTTGCTAAAGTTGTTAATAATTTCAAGTGGTTTTTTATTTGATTCTCTATTATTTTCTAAGTATAACATCATATCATCTACAAAGATTGATAGTTTTGCTTCCTCATTGCATATTCTAATATCTTTTTCTTCTCATTGCTATAGCTAAAATTTCTAGTACAAAATTAAATAATAGAGGTGATAAGGGGCACTCTTTTTTTAGCCTTGATTGTATTGAGAAGGCTTCTAACTTGTCCCCATTACAGATAATCCTTGCTGATGGTTTCAGATAAATATTAGTTATCATTTTAAGGTAAGCGCCATTTATTCCTATGCTTTCTAGTGTTTTGTTTTGTTTTAGTGTTTTTAATAGGAACGGAGACTATATTTTGTTAAAGGATCTTTCTGCATCTATTAAGATAATCATATGATTTCTGTTGGTTTTGTCATTGATATGGTCAATTATGATGACAGATTTCCTAATATTTAACCAGCCCTGTATTTCTGGTATAAATCCCACCTAGTCATAATATATGATTCTTGTAATATATTGCAGTAATCTCTTTACTAGTATTTTATTTAAAATTTTTTAATCAAAATTCATTAGGAAATTGGTTTATAATTTCATTTCTCTGTTTTGGCCTTTCCTGGTTTGGGTATCAGTACTATATTTGTCTCATAAGAGGAATTTTGTAGGACTCCACCCATTTCCAAAAGTAGTTTAAGTAGTATTGGGATTAATCTTTCTTTAAATGTTTCATAGAATTTGCTTGTGAATCCATCTGGTCCTGGGGATTTTATTATTAGGAAGTTCATGGGTGACTTGTTCAATTTCTTTTTCTAAAATTGGGTATTGTATTTTTCTGCTAATCTGAGTAATTTATATTGTTATCGATAGTCCTCCATTTCATTTAGATTGTCAAATTTATAGACACATAATTGGACAAAGTTGTTCCTAACAATTGTCTTAATTTCCTCTTCAGTGGTGGCAAGTTCACCCCTTTCATTTTTTCATATTAGTAATTTGGTTTTCTTGTTTTGTTTTTTGATCAAATTAAAAAATATTTTATTTTTTTTATAAAAACAGCTTCTAGTTTTATTTACTAATTCAATGGCTTTCTTACTTTCAATTTTATTAATCTCTCCTTTGATTTTTAGAATTTCCAATTTTGTGTTTAATTGTGATTTTTAATTTGTTCATTTTCTAGTTTTTTTTTAATTGCATTCCAAATTCATTGATCTGCCTTTTCTCTATTTTACTGATATAAGAAGTTAGGGATATAAATTTTACCCTAAGTACCACTTTGACTGCATCTTAAATTTTGATATGTGGTCTCATCATTTTTATTTTCTTTAATGAAATCATGCATTTTTTCTATGATTTGTTCTTTGGCTCACTTGGTTTTTTTAAGGATCAGATTATTTAATTTCTGATTGATTTTTCATATCTCAATTATTCAATATTGAATGTAATTTTAGTGTGTTATAATCTGTAAAGATTGTGTTTATTATTTGTTTTTCTGCATTGGGTTCTTAGGCTTTTATTTCCTAATATATAGTCAATTTTTGTGTAGGTGCAATGTACTGTTGAGAAGAAGGTAGATTCCTTTCTATTCCCATTCAATTTTCTCCAGAGATCTATTGTAAGGGCTAAAAATCTATCTAGACTGTCTAAAATCTATTGAGTGGTCACGATAAATTAAAGTCACATGGCTATGTCCGCAGGCCAGACCTCACAAAAATGTTCCTTCTAGCAGGGGCCATTATTCCAACTCTCACACTATCATATCTAACTTTTCCAGAATTTTATTTACTTCTTCAATTTTATTCTTGTTTATTTTTTGGTTAGATTTATCCAGTTCTGAGAGGTGAAGGTTAAGGTCCCCCACTGGTATAGTTTTGTTATCTATTTCCTCCTATAACTCATTCAACTACTTCTTCCAAGATTTGCATGTTATACTCTTTGGTGAATATATGTTAAGTATTAATATGACTTCATTGTCTATGGTACCTTTCAGGAAGATATAGTTTCCTTCTTTATCTCTTAGATATATTTTTGTTTTTCTTTGTCTGAAATCTTTATTGCCATGCCTGCTTTCTTTGCTTTAACAAGCATAATAGATTCTGTTGTAGCCCCTTACCTTTACCCTATGTGTATCTCTGCTTCAAATAATTTTTTTGTAAATAACGTATTTTAGTATTTTGTTTTTTAATCCACTTTGCTATCCTCTTCCATTTAAAGAATGAGTTCATCCCATTCACGTTTATAGTTATGATAACTATATATTTCCTTCCATGCTATTTTTTTTTATTTTTAACCCCCCCTTTACCACTCACCATTTCTCCCCTCACAAGTGTTTTACTTCTGATTACCACCTTCCCCAATGCCTCCTCCTTTGTATCTGTCCCCCCCTAGCCCTTCCATTATCCCCATCCTTTTTTTTTAATTCCTTATAGGGTAAGGTAGATTTCTATATCCAACTGTGTGTTATTCCCTCTTTGAGCTAATTTTGATGAATGTAAGGTTTAAGAGTTGCCCACCATCACCCCATCCTCCTCTCCATTATAATAGCTTATTTATGCCTCTTTTATATGGGACAGATTACCCCCATTTGATCTCCCCCTTTCTTATTCTAGTGAAATTTCTTTCTTACCCCTTTATATTGTTGTTTGGGGTACCATCCCATTAATGTCACCTTATATACACACCCTGTGTACATAAACTACTTCTAAATGCTCCTATAAGTAATAAAGTTGTTAAGAATTGCAAATACTATCTTGTCATATAGAAGTATAAACAGTTTAATCTTATTGAATTTATGTTTTTTTTCCTTTTTTATTTCTTTTTTACCTTTTTATGTTTCCCTTGAGTATTATATTTGGACATCAAAATTTTTATTCATCTTTTATGCTTGAAGATTCTCTTTCATTAAATTTAATTAAATTTTATCATGTAATTAAATGTCCATTTCCCCCCCTAAAAGATTATATTCAATTTTGCTGGGTAGGTTATTTTTGGTTGTTAACCTAACTCCTTGGCCTTCTGGTATATAGTATTCCAAGCCCTCCAGTTCTTTAATGTGGAAGCTCCTAAATCCTGTGTAATTATGATTGTAACTCCAGAATACTCAAATTGTTTCTTTTGGGGGTTTGTTAGATCTGAGAGTTGTTGTTGATCTGTGAGCTCTGGAATCTGGCTATGATGTTCCTGGGAGTTTACATTTGGGGAGCTCTTTCAGGCAGTGATCAGTAGATTTTTTCCAATTCCATTTTGGCCTCCCATTCTAATATATCAGGACAGTTTTCTTTGATAATCTCTTGAAATATATTTTCCATGATCATGACTTTCCGGTAGTCCAATAATTCTTATATTATCTCTCCTGGATCTATTTTCTAGATCAGTTGTTTTTCCAATGAGAAATTTTGTGGTTTTTCTCTCTCTCTTTTTTTGTTTACTTTTCTGATTTTGTTTGATCATACCTTGAAGTCTCATAGAGTCATTAGTTTCCACATGTTCTTTTCTAAATTTTAAAGAATTATTTTCTTCAGTGACTCTTTTTATTTCCTTTTCCATTTGGCTAATTCTGTTTTTTATAGAATTATTTTCCTCACTAAATTTTTGTATTTCTTTACCCATGTTATTGACTCTTTTTTTTCGTGATTTCTCTTGCATTACTCTCATTTCTTTTCCAATTTTTTTTCTTCTGCTTCTCTAATTTGCTCTTTTAAAAAACAATTTTAGTCTCTTCCAAGAATTCTTTTTGGCTTGAGGTAAAATTATCACTTTTTTCAAAACTTCACCTATGCCCCTTTTGGCACCATTATCCTCTAAGTTTATGCCTTGATCCTCCTTATCACCATAGTAACATTCTAAAGTTAAGTTTTTCTTGTTTGTTTGGAAGGGGGTTTTTTTTGCTCATTATTATACATTTGTGTGTGTGTGTGTGTGTGTGACTTGATTTTTTTTATGTGAAAGCTGGGCTCTAATTCTGCACTGCCCCAAATTTTTACACTAAGGCTTTGGGTCAGGGTTTAGTACTGGTTGGCAGTGGGATCAAGGCCTCCTCTGTGGCCCATGCTGCGTTGTGGTCACTGGAGTGGGGTAGAGTAGGGCCTTGCTATGCTAACCCAGGTTGCTCACTTGCCTGGGGGGCCCTAAATTTGCAGGAGGGGGCAGCCCACTGGTTGATTGTCCCAGCCTTAGAGCCCCACCCCAGGTTCCTACCATGTTGTTGCTTTTGCTGCTGCTGTTGCTGCTGCAGCTTTAGACCTTACTCTTCTCCCACCCAGCTGGACTGGTAAGCTGTTTTCCTGTTCCTGGAATAATTCAGAGGCATATCTAGTTGTTTGGAGGGGAAATTTGGGAGGGCTTCAGAGGTTTCCTTCATCACTCTGCCATCTTTGCACCAGAAGTAGTCTTATTAAAAAAAAACAAAAACAGAAACAAAAATAATAGGGGCAGCTAGGTGGCACAGTGGATAGAATACCAGCCCTGGATTTAGGAGGACCTGAACTCAAATCCTGCCTCAGACATTTGATACTTACCAGCTGTGTGACCCTGGGTAAGTCACTTAACCCCAATTGCCTCACCAAAAAAAAAAAAATACTGAACCTATAATTTATTAATCCAGTGAGCTCTAAGTGAGGAATTCTGTCTACCAATGCAGATGGGTAACCATTGTACAACTTATGTAGCCTTAAAGAGTTGTCTGGGGCACTTAGAAATTAAGCAATTTAACTAGAGTCAAGTAATGAGTATACATTATCATCATCATGATCATTATCACTATTTTTAGTTTATTTAATTTATTTTTTCAACTTTTTAAATCCAAACTGACTTTTAATTGAGTCATGCAAAAAGAAGCAGTTCCGTATGAGATAACTTATTTGGAAATCTATGTAAACACTTACCCTCAGTCTTAACTGCCCAGAAACAACAGCCATTCCTGAAAAAAGGAAACACAATCTCTAATAAATTGGTACAGTCGGTCAGGCATAATACCTTCTAACCACACTGCTAATCATTTCTCAAGTGATTAAAGCTTTTGCTCGAACCCTTAAAACTGCCTCGCCTCAACCATAAGCTGTTGATGTCCTTTGAGGAATAGATATTTTCCCTTCAGTTTCCCCACAGGGAGACCTGTTTACTTCCCCCATCATTTAAATACTTGTAGTTTATTGCTGGTGTAAATAGGTTTATAACCTTTCAGTTTGAGGAACAGACATCTGCTCACTCTGTGCTTAACATCTGGCTATTCCAACAAAGCATATAATTATATTTAATGGATGAGAAGTGTTTGATGGATTATAGCCAAGTATCAGAATAAGACAGTAAAACAGAAAGAACATTTGCAGGGATTAACCTGACAAGATTCCAAGGCACAAGAAGGTGAGTTCTCTTGTCTGGATTCATCATTTGACTGTTGACCAACATTCCAGTTATGCTCATTATTTACACTTGTCACTGTCCATGACACTAGGAGTCTCCTTGTAGTGAATCTCAAGGTAAATGTTCCCTATAATTACTTAAATTCTCTGAATTTAGAGGTTAGTCTCCCCAAAACATTTCTAAAACCTATACCACAAATGAAGCCATTACCTACAGGATAAATTCTTAATATTCTGTCATTCAGGGCCCTTTACAGTTGGGCTCCACTTCTAGAGGCTTAATTTCATAATCATTCTCAAAAATCCTTCATTTTAGCAAGACAAACTCATTGTTCTCAGAAAACATAATGTTTATTCCTGCCCGAACACTTTTATTCAAGTAATTAACTCTGATCTCCTCTTGGACTTTCAGTTGGAGTCATAAAGCCAAGTTTGGAATCCTGGTTCAGTCTCTTACTACCATTGTAAACCTAATAAAGTTAAATAGCCTCTCTGATCTCTAGTATAATGAGGGGGCTGAATTAGATAAATTCTGAAGTTCTTTTAAGCTTTGAATTTATAGTCCTCTCCTCTCCTTATCCCATTTCAAGGTACAAAACCCAACTCAAGTTTCACATAATCCATAGAACCATTCCTATCAATTTAAATGTCCATAATCTCTCCCTCCCTATAATACTCCTTTTTTATTTCTTAATGTGCTGCCTTAATATTACTATTTTTCATAGTAAAAGAATATATTTCTCATGTCTCTTATAGGTTATAAACTTTGTGAGGGCAGATTCCATTGCTTCTATTTATGGTAGCCATCACAATGCTTAAAACATATACATTTATGTGTGTTTGTATGTATGTACTATCTAGACTTGTGATTTCTTCCACTTGCCCAGGCAAAGTCACATAGCCAGGGTGAATCAAAGGCAGAATTTGAAACATGTCTCCCTGACTATGAGATCAGTTCTCTATCCACTATGACATAGCAACTCCCTGCAAGTCTTGGGGTGGGGGTATAGAACAATAATATCAGAGCAAAATCTTATAGTTGGAAAGCAATTTAGCATTTAGAGAACATGTAGTCTAACTTTCCACTCGGTATAGAAATCCCCTCTTTAGGATCCTTGACCAAGGGTCATTCAGTCTCTGCAGCGTGATGTAGTGGAGTCAGAAGTCCTGGACCAATCCTGAATGTACTACTTACGGACTCCCTGCATAGCCTTGGGCAAGTCTCCTCAACTCTCTGGAAGACAGTTTCTTCATCTGAAAAATGTAATAGTTGGATTAAATGGCCACTTAAGTTTTCTTCCTATTGTAAGTTCTCTGATTTTCTTCTTGGGGGCCTACAGGATATAGTTTTCTATCACCTAAGTCAACTTTGTTCCATTTAAGGAGAGTGTAAGTTGTCAAAAGTTCATCCTCATAGTGGGCTGAAATGTATCTACCTGGGACTGACTGATCCTAATTCCACCTTTAAAATGAATGTAGAATAAATTATTCTGTCACCTACTTAAGAGAGCCAAAAAGACTTCAAGTCTTGACTCTGACACATACTTACTCTGTAACCCAGGACAAGAAGCATAAGCATTCAGTGCCCTCAAACAACTTTCGAAGAGCAAAGAAAGTTTCAATCTGTTGGGGCAGAGGAAATTCTTACCAGGCGCTGCCTGTACCCATGAAATCACAGGTCTAGTAAAAAAAGAAATGATAATTTTCTTCTTTGTTATAGTATTCTGAGAGAAAAAAAAAATTATGTTAAAACAAACTCCTAGGTAAGTGACTACCAGCATACCCTATTAGAATTCTTGTTGAGTGAATGAATAAATTCAAATAGACACCTTCCCACAGTGTTCTTTCTGACCTATGGTGAGATTACAGCTCAATTCTACAACCCCTCCATGGACACCCACAAACAAGTGGAAATTCCACCAACCTCTCCACCCACTGCTGGACACAAATAGACAGAACAAGGCCTCTTCTATTAAATTCCATAAGCAGAAAACACAGAGAGAAATGGCAAACTTGAATATGAGGCCAACATAATGAAGTTCACTATTACTGAAGGAACAACAATTAATCGTGCTCCCCCAGCCTTCTGCAATCTGCCATCCAATAAATGCTCACGTGTAGTTTCAGTAATTATTCTGGCTCACCAGAGTAATGGATCAGTCTCAGATAATCATCAGCATCAAGAAAATGTCTCTTTATACCCACGGGCAGTTTCTCCTTTTAGTTGTTATTGCCAGAAGTTGGTGGCTACTCTGAACTTGTCAGTATTTCTATATTTCTAATCCCTTGTTGAGTGGGGATGGGGGGTTGTGTGAAAACACTCCATTGTTTACCTAATGACTTTAGCCTCTGGTACTGCTTACCTCAACTAATTCTACTGATCTATGTAATAGTACTGGATGTATAAGCCACTGTTGTTGCTATTCAGTCACTTTTTAGTCATGTCTGACTTTTTGTGATCCCATTAGGAGTTTTCTTGGCAAAGATACTGGAGTGGTTTGCCATTTCCTTCTCCAACTCATTTTACAGATGAGGAAACTGAGCCAAATGGTTGTTATTTGCATGAGGGTCACACAGCTAGTAATTGTCTCAGGCCAAATTTGACCTCAGGAAAATTAGTTTTCCTGACTTCAGGCCTGCCATTATCTACTGTCCCATATATAATATATATAAAACATATAATAACTGACATATAATTTTTAAGTTTTGTGGGGACCAATTTTTAATTGGGGAATGTTAGCTAAGCGGCTCGCCACAACATTGGGGCAAGGAAGGAGACCGGCAATCTCCCTCAAAACAGAGCAGGATTTATTTTAACAAGAACGAACTTAAAAAAACAAAAACAAAACAAAACACAAACAGGATTAGTAGGATCAAGGGAAAGAAACTAAAATGGGGGGGGGGGGGAACAGCTAGATGGCGCATTGGATAGAGCACTGGCCCTGGAGTCAGGAGTACCTGAGTTCAAATCTGGCCTCAGACACTTAACACTTAATAGCTGTGTGACCCTTGGCAAGTCACTTAACCCCAATTGCCTCACTAAAAAAGGAAAAAAAAAGAAAATGGGGAAAGGGAAATTACGCAACCTGAAAAAACACCACCGCCCAGGAACCAGCTGAGAATACACAACAGCACTCTTGTGGCCTTCCAGCTTCCAACAAGATTGGCGAATTTTCTTCCCCCTTCCTAGCAAACCGTACACAGCCCCCAGCTGCTCTGACAGTCACATGACTGCACTCACTAGGCTTCCAATCATTATAATTTTGCCAGGCCCATGTAGGTGTCAGCGAGTGGTGATGATGTGAGGTGCCAGCACTGTGGCAATGGCTACAACCAGTGGGTGGAGTACCATGAAGTTTGCGGAGCCCCAGGCCAGTATGCGCCAAGGTGTTTTTGTTTTTTTAATTCTAGTCAAAAGATAGGGTCATAAAAACCTCAAATAACAATTAATTCTTTACAGTTTGGAACAGCCTTTTACATCTATTGTTGAGTTTGAGTCTTATAACCATCCTGGGAGGTGTTACAAATATGATTATCTCAATTTTACAAATAAGGAAACCAAGCCCAGAGAAATTAAATAACTTACCAAGAATAACAGAGCTGGTTATTATCTGAGGCAAGATCCAAACCCAGGCCTTATACAAATCCAAATCTCTATCTGCTATATCATGATGCCTACTTTAGTGCAAAGTATACTGTGACTATCAATCTTTAATCTACATATATTCTCTATGGAAAGCTCCTAATTTAAAAGTTAAGTAACCCTATCAAAAAATGAAATGAGGTTAGTTTGGCATGACTTGTTCTTAGTTAAACTTCACAATCATTTTTCTTTCATTTTCTAATGTCTTAAACACAGTCTGCTTAATAATCCAAGAATATCGCAGGGGATTGATGTTGGCATAGGCTACCTTTGGGGATCAATACTGCTCCTTAATGATGATAGCAAGGAAATTCAACACAATACAACAAACATTTAGTTTTTTTTTTTTTAATTTTATTTTCAGTTCTGCATTCTCTCCTTCCCTCTACTCCATTCTACTACCTATTGAGAAGGCAAGAAATACAATACACATTATACATATAAAGTTATGAAAACATATTTCCCTATTATCCATGTTCCCCCCAAAAGCAAGAAAAATAAAAGAAACAAAATATACTTCAGTCTGCACTGTGAGTTCATCAGTTTTCTATCTAGAGGTGGTTAGCATTTTATCTCATGAGTACTATAGAGTTCTGCTATATCATATTTATCAGAGTTAAGTCCTTCATAGTTGATTATATGTACAATATTGATGTTACTTCCTAGATTGTTTTCCTTCACTTTGCATCAATTCATATATTTTCCCAGGTTTTTCTGAAACCACCCTTTTCATCATTTCTTATAGCACAATAGTATTCCATCACATTTACATACCATAACTTCTCAAACCATTTCCCAATTGATAAGTTTCTTCTCCATTTTTAATTCTTTACTATCAAAAAAGCTGCCACAAATATTTTTGTTTATATGGATCTTTCCCCTTTTAAAAATCTCTTTGGTTAGTAGTGTTTCTGGGTCAAAGGGTATGCACAGTTTTATAGCCTTTTGGCCATTGTTCCAAATTGTTCTCCAGAATAGTTAACCTAGTTTACACTCCACCAACAATGTATTAGTAGAGTACCTAATATATACCCTCCATTCCCTAGCATTTATCATTTTCCTTTTTTGTAATGTTAGCCAATTAGATAGGTGTGAGGTAGTACCTCAGAGTCATTTTAATTTGCATTTCTCTTATTACTAGTGATTTAAAGCATCTTTATATGATGTTTAATAGTTTTTATTCATTCTTCTGAAAATTGCCTAATCATATCCTGTAGCCATTTATCAACTGGAAATGGCTATTATATTTGTAAATTTCATTTAGTTTTCTATATCCTTGAGAAATGAGACTTTTTCAAAGAAACTTGCAACAAAAATTTTCTCCCAGTTTTTTTTTTCCTTCTAATTTTGGCTGCATTGGTTTCATTTCCAACAAACATTAATTAGACATCAATAATATATAGGCATTGTGTTAGGGATTGGGAATAGAAAAAAAAGACAGTTTATATGTTTATGAGCTTCCATTGTACTGAGATTAATATATTTGAAACATACATAAAGTGGCAGAGCCTGGGGATTCTTTGTTGGCTGCCCCTGTGAATAATCTGGATTCACTTCCAGAGATTTCTTCCCTATGGTCTTTTTCTCCCCTACCACAATCCACAGGACAAACCTCCTGGCATTCAAATCTAACAAAATACAATTCTAAAAAGTTACAACTTACCCAAAGGAATAGAGAACAATGGAACTCCAAGCTGATGCAGGAACTCTCCAGGATCCAAGACCCTGACTTAATTTACTAAATGATAAATGTACAACTTCCTTTTTTGGGTTGCTGACACCAAGTCTTCTGTTTTTTAGTTTCTTCTTGTATCTCTCTCTCTCTCTCTCTCTCTCTCTCTCTCTCTCTCTCTCTCTCTCTCTCTCTCTCACACACACACACACACACACACACACACACTTTTGAAAATCAAGATATTTGTTTGTTTCCAGGCTTCTGGTACTTCTGTTATTCTCCATGCTTTCTTAAAGATTATTATTCTGAAGACTTTATTTAGGAGTCAAGAGATATGAGCCCAGTCCCACAAGGTTTACTTGCTGTGTGATTTGGGTGAGTCACTGAACCACTTGGAAGCCTCATCTTCTCATATGTCAAAGTTGTTAGATATAGTGGAGAATAGAAAATGATGAAAGAAAGGAATGGAACCACTGCTTAGGATAGACAGGATGGTTATTCCAAAGGATGAAGAGAAGGTAAAACTGTCTTCTTTCTGCTAAAAGAGGCACTGGGTTGTAGTAGAGAGAAAGCTAGGCTTAGAGCCAGTAGGACCTGGGTTTTTCTTTAGTCTCTGACACATACTGACACTGTGACCCTGGGCAATTCACTTAACAGGAATTCTCTCCCCCCTTATCTCTGAATCCTGGCTTCTCTTAAGTCTAAGCTAAAGTCCCACTTTCTACAATAAGCTATTTCCAGTTTTCCTTTCTCATGAAATTATCTCCAGTCTATTAATCCATGTTACATACCTATATTATATGATATATTAATATATATATAAAATGTTAATATACTTATATATCCATTATAATTGATGTTATATATATATATGTAATTTGTACATAAATATTTGTATATTATCTTCAATCAGACTGTGACTTCCTTAAAATAAGGGATTTTATGGGGGGGGGGGGGGTTGAATTTATTTCCCTTCTGCTTAGCACTGTGTTTGGCATATAATAGGCACTTAATAAATGCTTGGTGACTTGATAACTTCACTTAGCAATACACTAAAGTCTAGACCAGTGATGTCAAACTCAGATAGAATTGTGGGTCAACAGACCATGAAAAAGATCACCATGGACCATATATTGACTTAGAAAACCAAACATGTTTGTTTATGTATGTGTGTGTGTGTGTGTGTGTGTGTGTGTGTGTGTGCGCGCGCGCATATATATTAATACATCAATGCAATAAAATCTTATATGAACTACATTTTAATATGGTTTAGGACATACTTAGGAGTATTATCTGCTGCACATTACTCATGTGTTTGATGCCCCTGGAAGTCTGTAAGACCATAGGTTGCAGAGAAGGTACTTATATTAATTATTAAATGTTTCCTTCTCAGTTTCCAATATCAATAAAATTACAAGTTTAATCCCTATTCCTATTTCTCTGCTAAGGAGAATGATTTCTGTTTGAGATAGATCAAACAAAAAATGGCTAATAGTAAGTTCTAGCCAAGATAAGTAAGGTAATAGAAAGAGAACACCTAGCTAGCATTAGTCAGTTTAAATTACCAGGCCAAGATGAATTACTTCCTAGGAAATTGAAGAAATTGGCATCTGTGAGTGCTGAAGTATGATGAATGACCACTGAAATATCTTGAGAAAAGAGTAAGGTATTACTGTGTAACTGGAGAAGAGCAAATACTGTCTAGAATTTTAAAAAAAGAATTGGAATCTGCAAACTATTGCCATAGAGTTTGATTCTGATTTTTAGTGAAATTCCAGAAGTTATTATTAAAGCCATGCTTACTGAATATATAGAAAAAGAATCAGGGGATCACAAAGGGCTAACATGGATTTATCAAAAGCAGTTCAAGCCAAACTAATCTTATTTCGTTTTTTGACAGGTACATCAGAATGGTACATCAGGGGAATAATATACATAGAGATTACCTAAATTTATACAAAGCATATGATAAGGTTCTTGTGGACAAAGTAGAGAAATATGGGCTGAGCAATTATACAAGTAGTGAATAACCAGAGGAAATGAATAGTTACTACTGGTTCAATGAAAACTTAGAAGCAGCTATCTAGTGGTTTTCCCTAAGTACCTGTACTTTTCTCTGTGCTGCTTAACATTTTTTATCAATAGAAGGTTGTCATATTATGCATCCTCAAACTTCTGTCTAGTCATATCTCACCCATCTCATACTTTTGTAGATAATTTTTTGACCCCTAATGTAAGACTTTTTAATTCAACCCTATCCAAGGCATCAGGATCTTTTTGAATCTTGACTTAGTCATCCAATCTATTTACTACCATTACCAACTGTAACATCTATGTTTTTATCTGTCACTGATAAAAAAATGATAGTAGGGACACCTGAAAAGTCTACTCTTTTGATATTCCCTACTATTATCAATTACAACACAATACTCACAGTCACCCAGTCTCACAACTTAAATGTCATCATAGACTTAGCAGTCTTTCTTACCACATATCCAATCTCTTGCCAAGTCCTGTCAATTCTATCTCCAAAACATCTCTCATGTATACATCTTTCTCTCCTGTAAAATTGCAGCCATGCTGGTACAGGCCCTTATCCCCTCACACCTAGATTGCTATAATTATTGTTGTTTGTTGTTTATATTTTATTTTCAAAGAGGTCCATGACATCAGGAAGTGATTTCATGACTTGCAGTGAATTGGATTTAAGTGATGAAGAACTGTGCACCTGAATGTTCATCATGCCTGGAATGCTATGCTTCTTCATTTTAGCTTCCTCAATTCTCAGGCTTCCTTTAAATCCCAGCTAAAATCATACCTTCTAAAAGAAGTCTTTCTCCTGCCCCTTGATACTAGTACATTCTCTCTATTGATAATTTTTAATTTGTCCTCTATGTGTCTTGTTTGTACATATAAATATCCCTTCCACATAGCAACTTTCCTCATCATGGTTTTGATATATTGTGAGTTGGCATGAGAAATTAAATGGGAATTTGGGGGGAGTTTTGCAGAAGCCATAGATGACATGAGAAGGCCAGAAAATGACTTAGAAAAGGTTTAGAAACATAGATATTCATAAAATAAATGCATAGTGTTATATAATATCGACCCAAATTTTATAATAAGGTGCTGTAAACACCCCATAGAAGAAAAAGAAAAAATTCAGACTTATCAGTTATGAAGGGAGGGCCAAAATTTTTATATGGATTTTCCAGATCTTGAGGGGGTGAGGAGGTCCCACTTCCCTAATCCCTGCAATGTGGAAGGTATAATTATAGTTGCTTTTACATTATCTCCCTCACTCAATGGTAAGCCCCTTCAAGACCAGTACTGTCTTTTGCTTTCTTTGTATTCCCAGTATTTAGCACAGTGCCTGGCACACAGTAAACACTTAATAAAGGCTAGTTGACTTGACTTGAAGACATCTAGCACAATTTTAGATTGACCAGGAGAGGAAAAATGTCCACAATTAGGGGGTTGGGGGGGGGAGAGTCAAAATGGTGGAGGAAAGGCAGTAAATACTCAGATTTCCTGACACAATTACTCCAAAAAACTCCAAACATGGCCAAAAAGCAACTTCTGGAGCAGCAGAACCCACACAAATATGGCTGAGATTATTTTTCAGCCAAAGACAGCTTGGAAGTTCAAGAGGAGGCAGAGCCGGGCTGGAAGTGGTGTCCAGCCCCACAATCTCTCCAACACACATCTATCTCCAGGGAGGCTGTGCCAGAGAAACTTATCCCCAAGCCTCTGAAATAGCTGCAGTGCCAATGTCTTGTGGAACTAAGCTCATGGTTGGGTGAGAGAGCTGGCCAGGGTTGGGGGTGGGAGGGGGGAGTCTACAGGGGTTTATGCAGGAGCTAAGGGGGGATTTCAATGTCCTACCCCAGCTGGGAACCAGGAAGATACCTTGAGTGGTGGCAGACCAGGTCAGGGAGGGGTTCAGGTTCCTCAAAGCTAACAACCAATAGCAAAAAAAGTTTAGCTGCTTGGTTAATTAGCAAGTTGGCCTGGGGTTATCTATGAACCAGAGAAAAGACCAGGTGAGTAAAGAAAGTTCCCCTCATTACATCATAACACCTGGGACTTCGTGAAGCTTGGGACAGTATAACCTAGAAGCAGGACCCCACACTAAGAAGGAGTTAAAAGAAGTCAAGTAAAAGAGGGGCAAGATGAGCAGGGAGAGAAAGTTGCAAATGATAGAAAGCTTCTTTAGTGACAAGGAAGATAGAGGTGCACCCTAAGAAGAGGATAGTAACATCAGGGCCCCTGCATCTAAAGCTTTCAAGACTTTCAAGATAAAGTCAGAGAAGTAGAGGAAAAAATGGAAAGAGAAATGAGGGTGATACAGGAAGTCATGAGAAAGATGTCAATAGCTTGAAAAGCTAAATGGAAAAGGAGATACAAAAGCTCTTTGATGAAAATAATTGCCAAAGAATTAGGATTGAACAAATGAAAGCTAATGAATTTATGAGAAATCAAGACATAATAAAGCAAATCCAAATGAATTTAAAAAGAGGGCAATGCGAAATATCTTTTTCAGGAAAAACTATTAACCTGGAAAATAGATCCAGGATAGATAATTTGAAAATTATTAGTCTACCTGAAAATCATGATGAAAATAAGAGCTTAGACATCATCTTCCAAAAGACTGTCAAGGAAAATTGCCCTGATATTCTAGAAACAGAATGTAGGATAGAAATTGAAAGAATCCACTGATCACCTCCTGAAAGAGATGCCAAAAGAAAAATTTCCAGGAATATTATAGCCAAATTTTCAGAGCTCCCAGGTCAAGGAGAAAATATTGCAAGCAGCCAGAAAGAAGCAATTCACATACTGTGGAACCATGGTATGGATAACACAGGATCTAGCAGCTTCTATGTTAAAGGATCATAGGGGATGTAATATGATATTCTGGAGGGAAAAGGAATTGGGCTTACAACAAAAAATCCAGCAAAGTTGTGCATAATCTTTTAGAGGAAAAAATGGGACTTCAATGAAAAAGAGGACTTTCAGGTATTTGTGATGAAAAGTCCTGAACTGAATAGAAAATTTGACTTTCAAATGCAAGACCCTATAGAAGCATAAAAAGATAAACAGGAAAAATAAATCATGAGAAATGCTAAAAAGTTAAACTGTTTACATTCCTACATGGGAAGATGAAATGTCTAAATCATAAGAGCCTTCTGAGTGTTAGAGCAGATGATAGGAAGAAATTTAGACAGAGGGAACAGGTGGAAATTGACTATGAAGGGATGATGCCTGTAAAGTATTTATTTTTTGTTTCTCTTCTTTTTTTGGTGAGGTTAGGGGGGTGGGTGGTTTGGCTTGATGAGTGTCTTGTGTCTGAGGTCAGATTTGGGCTCAGGTCCTCCTGGGTCTATGGCAGGTGCTTTGTCTACTGTGTCACCTAGTTGCCCCATAATGACATATTTGGGGTAAAATTGAGGAGCAAGAGGAATACACTGGGGGAGGGGATAGGGGAGTGATAAAATGGGGTGAAATCTCACATAAAAGAAGCACGAAAGGGCATATGGAGGGGGGAGAGAAATGGGGGAGGAATGGGGAAGTGAAGGAGCCTTACACACATCAGAATTAGCTCAAATACCTTAATCTCATCAGAGTTGGCTCAAGGATGGAATAATATACATACCCAATTGGGTGGAGTAATCTACCCTACAGGAAAGTAGGAGGGGAAGAGCATAAGGAGGGAAGAGTGAAAGAAGGGAGGTCAGGGCAGGGGGGCGGGGGCAGTCAGAAGCAAAACACTTTTGAGGAGGAATAGGAATAAAGAAAATAGAGTAAATATCATGGGAAGGGAATAGTGTGGAAGGAAACAGTTATGATGATTGATTAATGATTGATTGATAATAATGGCAAAAGCATTTGGTACTTACTTTGCTGGGCTATTGTGAAGAAAAGTCTTTGTCAAGTTTAAGGTACTATATAAAAGTCATCTATTACTGTTGTTGCAATTATCAACCTCATGGGTTTATTGTAAGGAAATCTCTCCTTAAAGTACTATATAATTGTAGCTTACTATAAAAAAAAAAAAAACACAAAACCATGATGAGCAGGATACTATCAGAAAGACCTGGAGGGACTGGCATGAGCTGATACAAAATGAAATCTACTGAATACAAAAGAACAGTATTATTGTGAGATGATCTGCTGTGAATGATTTGGTTATTTTCAGCAATGCAATGATCCAAGGCAACTCCAAAGGTCTTATGAAAAATGCAATCCATCTACAAAGAGAGAACTGAGGGTATTTGAATACAGATTGAAACAGAATTCTTTTGTGTTAGTTACTTTATAGGAAACAAAAATAAATATGAATAGGATGCTATCAGAAAAACCTGGAAAGGCCTATATGAACTAGAGTGAAATGCACTGTATACAAAATAACAGCAATAATATAAGATTATCTGCTATGAAGGACTTGTTTATTTTCAGTAATGTAATGATCCAATATAACTGTGAAGGACTTATGAAAACTGCAATCCATCTACAGAGAAAGACCTGATGGTATCTAAAAACAGACTGAAGCATAATTTTTTTTGATAGCTCCTTAATCTGAAGTTTTGTTTTTGTCTGTTTTCTTTCACAACCTGACTAATGTGGAGTTATTTTGCATGACTACTCATGTATAACCTATGTTGAATTGCTTGAGTTCTTTGGGGGTGGGGGGGGCAGGGAGGGAGGAAGAGCAGTTGGAACACAAAGTTTTTAAAAAATTGATGTCAAAATTTGCTTTTACATGTAATTTGGAAAATAAAATTCTAAACCAATAAAAATAAATAAATAACAAAATAAAATGTTAAATGAACTGAATTAGGGAGATAACAATCATTAAATTCTTCTCCCATGGGACCACTTTTTGAGTACTATGTTCAGTTCTGACTATCACATTTTGTGGATACTAATTAGTTGACAGGTATCCAGAGGAAAAGATTTGAGTTGTGTAAAGAATTAATTGTTTGTTATTTGAGATTTTTATGCCTCGGCGAGCACTGGCCTGGGGCTCTGCAAACTGCACGGTGCTCCACCCACTGGTTGTAGCTGTTGCCAGGGCTCTGGCACTTCACGTCCTCACCACTCCACGATGCCTACATGGGCCTGGCAAAATTATAATTATTGGAAGCCTAGTGAGGGAAGTCATGTGACTGTCAGAGTGGCCATCCCATTGGCTGGGACTGTGTGGGGTGTTTCTAGGTTTGGGGGAGGAGAATTGGGCATTCTAGGTGGAAGCTAGAAAGCAACAGGTGTTCTGCTGCGTATTTTCAGCTGATTCCTGGGCAGTGGTATTTTTCAGGTATTATAATTTCCCTTTTCCCATTTTTATTTCCTTTCCCTTGATCCTACTGATCCTGTTTGTGTTTTTTTTTTAAGTTTGTTCTTGTTAAAATAAATCTTGTTCTGTTTTGAGGGACACTGCTAGTTTCCTTCCTTGCTCCAATATTGCGGCAAGCCACTTAGCTAGCATTCCCCAATTAAAAATTGGTCCCCACAGTTGATAAAAACCCTTATCATATTCATGTCATATCAGATGATCAGGTGAATAGTTGGAGAAACTAGGACTATTTATCCTATAGGAGACCTAGGAGGGAAAGGACAGTTGTCTTCAAGTATTTTAAGAACCATTATGTCTGATAAAAACAATAATAACTGCAACCATTTTATTTTTATTTATAATATTATTTATAATAATAATAATAAGCATTTTAAGGATTACAAAGAGCTTTACATGTTATTTCATTAGAAGAGAGAATAAACTTGTTCTGTTTGCTCCCAGAGGGTAGAATTAAGAGCAATGAGTGGAAGTTACAAATGAGACAGAAAGTATGTAGATGACTTCTAAGGTCCCTTCTATGTCTAAGATTCAGTGTTTCTGAAATATGGATAAACACTGACTGTATCAGCTTTATAAAGTTATGAAGATAAAATCAGAAAATAGATATGAAACATATGTCCTTAAAATTATAATGTGATGGCCAATGCAAAATGTTCTTCCTTGATAACATTATCAGCTGTAGTATATAGGAAGTAGATCTTTGATGTTGAACCTTACTAGCAGTACTGATGTGGTTTAGTGCAATGTTTCAATGGTGCAATTGGGTAATATGGAAATCTCTGGGAAAGGATGATATGACCTTGATTGATTAATTTTCATTCACTATGTTATTGAATAAACTATTTTATGAAATGAATAAGGATTTAATGAAACCCAGAGAAAATTAAATTATTTTCCTAAGGAGCAAAAACCCTTGATTAAAAAGAGTCCTGAGAGGCAGCATGATAGAGTAGGAAAGGCACTGAATTTAGAGTGAGAAGACTTGAGTTTGAATCTCACCTCCACCACTTCCTCACTTCGGAGAAGGCATTTCAGTTTTTCTGGCCTCTATCCTACCTTTCTCACAGGACTACTGGAAGGTAATACATCAGTGTGGGAAACAAGGGACATGAAGCCTAATTGTGTTTTTGCTCCTTAGGAAAATGATTTAATTTTCTCTGGATCTCATTTTCCTCATTTGTAAAATGAAAGGATTGGAACAGATTATTTCCAAGGTCCCTTCAAACTCTAATATTCTATGATTAAAGAATATGTAAAGTACTTTGTTAATAACATTTTTATTGGAGTTCAGTTATTTAATTTCTGTCCAAGTCTTTGTGACTCCATTTAGGTTTTTTTGTTTTGTTTTTTTTTTACTGAGGCAATTGGAGTTAAGTGACTTGCCCAGGGTCACACAGCTAGTAAGTGTTAAGTGTATGAGGCCAGATTTGAACTCAGGTCCTCCTGACTCCAGGGCTGGCGCTCTATCCACTGCGCCACCGAGCTGCCCCTCCATTTAGGTTTTCCTTGGCAAAGATACAGGAATGGCTTGCCATTTCCTTCTCCAGCTCATTTTACAGATGAGGAAACTGAGGCAAACATGGTTAAGTGATTTGTCCAAGGTCACAAAGCTAGTAAGTTTCTGAGGCCAGATTTGAACTCGGGAAGATGAGTCATCTTGACTTCAGGCCTGGCATTCTATCCATTGTGCCACCAGCTGTCCCATTAACATCATAATGCAATATAACTATGAGCTATTGCTTGTAGCATCTCTCCCCATCACCATGGAAGAGACAGTGAGCTACAGCAATATTTGAAGATAACACCTAGATTTTAAAGGAAAGGAAGGGATGGGGAAGGAATAAGCATTTACTTCAAGCCTACTATGTGCTAGATACTATTTTAAGCAACTTACAAATATTATGTCATTTCATTCTCACAACCCTGGGTGATGTTAAGATTCTCCTTTTATAGTTGTGGAAATTAAGACAAAGGGTAAATGACTTGCCAGGGGTCACACAGCTAGTGTATAAGATGATATTTGAACTCAGGTATTCTTGACTCCAGGCTCAATTATCTATCCACCATACTATCTAGCTGCCTTTAGTTTGACTGTGACAAGAGTCATCACTCTGAAATATGTTATTTTGTCTAGGAAAAAGCAAATATAAAAGTACAATTGTAATAAAATAACAAGTCTTGCTATGTAACAGATTATCCTGTGATTCCACTGTAAGCTTATTCTACAAATTAACAGCCATTGGGCCCCTCTTAGATTAAATTATGTACTCCATGACAATATCAAAAGATAAATTGGGTCTCAATATCCCTACTGCTTCTGAAGCAGCCTCCTGAACTGTCACCAATGATGGTGATTATAGAATTAGCACAGTGCAAACAAACTTCACTAGAAGACTGGAAAGATTGAGGAGTAGGGAAGCCAAATAAGAAGTAAAAATGTAGATTCCTCTGCAGGGTTTCTCACCTGAGTCTGAGGCTGCCAAATGTATGTCAAAACTGGAGGTTCTGTTTTCAAGGGAAATCCAAGGTAAGTAGAGAGGTGACACAAAGAAGGAGTATCTTCCAAAATCACAGGTTTCTTAATCCCTGCTCTCTAACCCATCAACAGGGCTTCGACCAAATTGTAAATTGGGTGAAATTTGACTTTGCTTCCATAGAACTTTCCTCTTCTGTTCCCCACTACTTTTGTGTTGTCTATTTTCTCTACAGAAATTTTTTTCTCAGATAACTGTCTTGTAGAAATCCTGATCAATTCACTCATATTAAATTATTGACATATAATTACCTACTATCTTTTCCCATCCAGGAATATTTGCGTGTATGCCTAAAATGTAAGCATTGCAATTTATTATATTCAAGGATGGAATTTTAGGCACCAGCAGCAGGGTATTTATAGGAGGTATTTGAAGATGCAGGTGTTTTCAGTACCCAAAAATAACACCATACAGGTAGGCACCTAATTCAGTTAATCTTAAAACTGGACCTATATCCCCAAATTTAAATGCCAATTAAAAACTAGAAGAGACCATTTATGATTTCCCATAGGGGAATGAATGTGATAATACAAGGAGGTCATTGTGCTGGCTCTTTTACTCATTTCTATAGCCAAATCAAAGACTAAATGTATTTCTTCATTGTTTACTTAGGAGCTTTCCCCTTTACCTGCTTAAATAAATAAATAAAAATCTCAGTGAGACAGCTGTAAATGAACACAGACAGGAGAGAGATCACAATAGGCCAAATGAAGTAGTTATAAAGGTAAGATAATGGCACCATTGGTAACTTGGCATTGCTTCCATATGAAAGTACCTGCTAACTAATAGTGTTATATTAATAGTCAAATAAAATCTTCTTTATAGTCTAAGGTCATTCCTCTCTCCTTCCTTCTCCCTCACCTTCTCCTCTTGTTTCCTTTCCTTTTTCCTTCCTCCTTTTTTTTCTTTTCTTCCTTTTCTTCCTCCTTTTCTCTCTTCCTTTTATCCTTATGTTCTTCCTTTCTTCCTTCTCTCTTTCCCTTCTTTGCTGTCCTCACCTTTCCCCTTCCTTCTTTCCCTCTTCTCTCCTTTTTTCTCCTCCCTATTTTCTCTTATTTCACTCCCATTTTTTTCTTTCTTACCCCTTCCTTTCTATTTCTTTCCCTCTTCCATTCCTTCCCCTTTTCCTCCCTCTTCTATTTCTTTTCTTCTTTCCTCCCTTTTCTTGATACCTTCCTTTATCCCTCCTCTGCTTCTTTCCCTCCTTCCTATTTTTTCCTTCCCTTCTCCTTCTTGTCCTCCTCTTCCTCCTTCCCTTGCTTTCCTTCCTCACTCCCTTCTCCCTTCCTTTTTTCATTACTCCCTTTCTTTCCTTCTCTCTTCCTTCCCACCCTTCCTGTATTCCTTCCCTCCTCTTTCTTCTTTTTCTCCTCTATTCCTGTTTTCTTCTCTCTATTTTTTCCTTCCCTTCCTTCCTCTTCCATTTCTTCCTTCCTTCCCTGATCATTTTCTTCCTTCCTCCTTTTCTTTCTTCTTTCTAGTGAGTCAACATTTTAATTTAACACAAGGATCTATTAATAGAGGATCTCTACAGCCTGACATAGGTATTTGGTAAATATTTGTGGAATCCACACACATAGTTAGATAAAGAGAGAGGGGAGGAATGGTTAAAGACAAATTTCATATATTCTAATTTTACCAAGTATCAATTCTACAAATTACGTTGAGGAAGAAGACAATTATATTTATATTATCAATCAACCAACAAACATATATTAAGCATCAAATATGTGCCAATCACTGGACTAGGCACTAAAGATCGAAAGACAAAAAATGCTCTCAAGCTGTTCACATTCTAAGGAAACAAAATGTATATACATATATGCACACACCTATATACATACATATATATATATGAATATGCACAAACATATTTATACTACATATGTATATACACACATGCCTATATACATATCTATTTATAGGGATATATCACATTCTATAGGTATATGTATGTGTGTGCACTGCACATATATATACTATGTACATGTGTATATGTGTTGTTTGTATAGTGTATGCACATAATAAACACATATGTGTTGATAAACATATTTAACATATGTACATATTAGAAGGATATAGAAATATTTATATATATATGCCTCAATATACACACAACTTACATATGAATTGCTTATTTCTATATGTGATGTGTGTATGCATACAGGTCTGGTGTGTGCGTGTGTGTGTGTGTGTGTGTGTGTGTGTGTGTGTGTGTGTGTGTGTGTGTATTCCAGACCTTTGGATGCACACAGACACATATGAATCTTTAGCCGTGTTTTACTCTCCAAATGCTTCCATTTGGCAAAGATACTAGAGTGGTTTGTCATTTCCTTCTCCAGCTCATTTTATAGACGAAGACAGAGGTAAACAGGGTTCAGTGACTTGCTGAGGTTCTCACAGCTACTAAGTGTCTGAGGCCAGATTTGAACTCAGGAAGATGAGTCTAATTCCCAGCCCAATGGTCCATTGCACCACCTACCTGCCCCAGTAGCATATGAACCTGTGGACCTATAATTCTTTGGTACAGGAATTTCCTCTACCCAAGCATATCAGCACCTCTGCAACTTAGTCTCATAAAGTTTTCTGGCAGATAGAAAGCTTGGTTCTAACTCAGGACTTCAACCCCAGGTCTTTCTGTTTCAGACAAGAGTTTTCCATCCAGGCTCCCTTTCAAATACCTACATAAATATGAGCAGAACATGTATTTAAAAATGCAAGATTATTTAGGGAAGGAGGGTTCCAGCAAGGAGAGATCAGGAAAAGCACCATGTCAAAGATAATATGAGAGTTGAAATCTTGACTTGAAGTCATGTATTTGTTACATGGAAATGAGGGCAGACAACATTAAAATAAAAGTGCAGATAATATGGTAGCTCCCACATACAGGGCTAAAAAGATATTGTGGAGGGGAAATGCCAAGTTACTTCAGGTTACATATTCAGTATTTTTTTTAAGTTATTCTTCATTCTTTTGGTTCCTTTTCTTTTTAGAATGCTTTCAGAATGCAAACATTCTTTTAGAGGTCCAATGCACTACCCTTTATAGAGTGACTGAAATTCAATGACAAAGAAGAGGGTTGAAGTAAGTATATAATTTGGGACCAAATGAATTCTGTACATGTGAGTAAGGGAAAACAAGAGTGACAGGCTGAATTTCCTATTTTTTATGCAATTTTTCTGGTTTTAGGCAGACATGGCCTAGGATTCCTTTCTGCTTACTTACTTATTCAAGCAATATTTGCTACATTTTACCCTGTGAGCTGTCAGATGGATTAATGAGCTAGTTACTGTGTGTTGAAGATATTACATAGGAGAGGAATTACATGGTTGAAATATGCATTTTGTCCTGCAGTCATTTCCCTCTTCCATGAAGTCTTCCCTGACAATTCTTAGTGGAATTGTTCCTGCTGGAAATCCTATTCCACTTAACAGACTATTCCACAGTTTAACAATTGAGCCTATATTTTCACATATACACTAATTATTTCATGTTCATCTCTCTGAGAAGAGTGTTTTCCTTAAGGACAGACACTTTGCCTTTCCTTACAAACTGATTCCTTATTTCTTTACCAAGCATATAGCAAAGGGATAGTAATGGTGTTGGAAAAGGTCAGGGGGACATGAAAGAGAAGGTCCACCAAATTGTATTCTTACGTTGAAAGTTGACTTTATATTTAATAATTAGGAGCAGAACACCTGAGTAATATCTGGATTGACCACTATATACTTCAAAAATACCTAATTATTTTGGCATAGGCACACAACCCTTTGATGAAGAGCTTGATGCCTCTATGCCTTTGTATGAAGACAGTCAGTCAAGAAGCATTTATTAAGCTACTACTATGTGTTAGGTACTGTGCTTGGCACTGAGGACACAAAAAAAGGCCAAAAAAATAGTCCCTGCCATCAATGAGCTTACAATCTAATGAGAACAATAACACGTAAACAACTGTGTATAAAAAAGATATTTACAGAATAAATTGCAAGTTGTCTCAGAGAGAAGGCACCAAACTTAATTAGGACTGGGAAAGCCTTCTTGCAGAAGAGAAGAATTTGATTGAGACTTAAGGGAAGCTAAGAGGTGGAGATAAGGGAGAAAAAATCAAGAACTGGAGCTAGCCAGTGAAAAGGCTCCCAGTTAGGAGATAGAGTGTCATGTTGGAAAAATATAAATGAGTTTACTGTCACTGTATCACATAGTAGGTGGAGGGAAGTAAGGTTGAAGACAGGGAAAGTAGGAGGGAGCCAAACATAGGATTTTATATTTGATCCTAGATATGATAGGCAGCCACCAGGGTTTTTTTATTTATTATTTCTTTTTAATGTTCATTTTTATTTTGAGATCTGAATTTTCTCCCTTCCAGTCCCTTCCCCACACATTGAAAAGTCAAGCAATATGCTATAGATTATACATATGAAATCAATCAATACATATTTGCTTGTTAGCCACATTGGGGGGGAGTAAGAAAAATAAAGTGAAATAATATCCTTCAATCTGCACTCAGTTCATCAGTTCTCTCTCATGGAGTGGATAGCATTTTTCAATGTAAGTCCTTTGGCATTGTCTTGAACCATGTTTTGTTCAAAGTAGATAAATCTTTTACAGTTACAAAATTGTCATTACTGTGTAGAATATTTGCCTGATTCTGCTCAATTCACTTTTAATTGATTCATATAATTTATTGTAGGTTTTTCTGAAACCATTCCTGTCATCATTTATTATAACACAATAATATTCCATCACAGTCATATACCACAACTTCTTTAGCCATTCCCCAATTAATGGGTATCATCTCAATTCTCAAATTTTTGCCACCAAAAAAAGTTCTGTCATAAATATTCTTGTATATATAAGTGATTTTCCTTTTCCTTTTATCTCTTTGGATACAGATCTAGTAGTCTTATTGCTCAATCAAAGGTTATGCAGCTTTATAGCCCTTGGGGCATAATTCCAAATTATTCTCCAGAATGTTTGGACTAGTTCACAACTCCAACAGTGTGTTAGTGTCCTAATTTTTCCACATCCCCTCCAGCATTTATTATTTTCCTTTCATATCATGTCAGCCAATCCAAAAGGTTTGAATACTTCAGTGTTTTTTTAATAATTTGTATTTTTATAATTAATAGTGATTTAGAACATTTTCACATGACTATTGATAAAAAACTGATTGTTGATATATTTTGTTGTTGCTGTTCAGTCATTTAGTCATTTCTTACTTTTTGTGACCCCTGTGGACCACAGTACACCAGGTCCTTCTGTCTTCCACTGTCTCTAGCAGTTTGTTCATGTTAAATTTTTTTCATGACACCATCCATCTCATCTTCTAATATCCCCTTTTCCTTTTGTCTCCAAACTTTCCCAACATCAGGGTCTTTTTTCAATGAGTTCCTTTTCATTACATGGCCCAAGTATTTAAGCTTCAACTTCAGAATTTGACCTTTCAGTAAATAGCCTGAATTAATGAATTTAAGTATTAACTGATTTGACCTTCCTACTGTCTAAGGGAATCTCAAAAGTCTTCTTCAGCACCATGATATGAAGGGGTCGATTCCGTGGCACTTCCTTATAGTCTAACTTTTACAGACATATATTGCTAGGAGAAAAACCATAGCTTTGACTATGTGACCCTTTGTTAACAAGGTGATATCTCTCCTTTTTAGTATGCTGTCCAGATTTGCTATAGTTTTCCTTCCTAGGAGCAAGTGTTTTAATTTTATGGCTGTAGTCACCATCTGCAGTGATCTTTGAGCCCCCAAATATAAAATCAGACAGAGTTTGCATGTCTTCTCCCTCTATTTGGCAGGAAGTGATGGGACCAGTTGCCAAGATCTTAGTTGGTTTTTGTTTAAATCTTAAGTTTTAAGCAAACTTTTATACTCTCCTATTTCACTCTTATCAAGAGGCTTCTTCATTACTCTTAACTTTCTGTCTTCAAAGAATTATCACCTGCATATATGAGAATATTGATATCTCTCCCTAAAACTTTAATTCTAGCTTTTGATTCATGCAGCCTGACATTTTGCATGATGTACTCTGTGTATAAATTAAATAAATAAGCAACCTTGTCATGGTCCCTTTTAAAACTTAAACCATCAGTTTTTTCCATATTTAGTCCTAACTGTTGTTTCTTAGCCCACATACAGGTTCCTCAGGAGACAAATAAGATGATCTGGTATTCCTACGTGAGGATTTGTCACAGTTTGTTGCGATCCACACATTCAAAGCTTTAGTGTAGTAAATGAAGCAAAAGTAGATATTTTTTTTCTGGAACTCCTTTTCTTTCTCCATAATCCAGTAAATGTTGGCAACTTGGTCTCTAGTTTCTTTGCCTCTTCAAAAGCTAGGCTGCTCTTCTAGTAATTTTTTGAATCACATATTACTAAAGCCTCACTTGCAGAATATTAAGCATAACTTCACTGTTATGTTAAATGGGTTCAATAGTTTGGTTAATTTGAAAATTCTTTTTCATTCCCCTTCTTTAGGACTAGGACATAAACTGACCGTTTCCAATTATTGGCCACTGTTGTGTTTCCCAAATTTTCTGGCATGTTGAGTGCAATACCTTAACAACATCATCTTTTGCCATTTTAAATAGCTCTGTAGGAGTTCCATCACCTTCCTTAGTATTACTGTTTGCAATGCTTCCTAATGCCCATTTTCATTCTTCATGCTGGCTGGCTCTAGATCATTAACCACACCATCATGGTTATTGCTGATATTAAGAACTCTCTTGCATAGTTCTTTTATGTATTTTTGCTACCTCTCCTTAATCTCTTTTACTTCTGTTAAACCCCTACAATTTTTGGCCCAACTGAATGCAAAATCCCACAGACTAGCAAGAAGAGTTAAGGTTTTCTTAAATGAGTAATGCAAAGAAATATAAGAATATAATAAAATTATATCCTTTGATCATTTGTCAAATTTATAAATTTGACTCAGTTCCTGATATATTTAAGAAATTAGGCCTTCAAGCTTTTAAACCTACATATCAAAGAAACTTGCTTTAAAATGTTTTTTCCAAGTGTCCTGCTTTGGGGGTGGGCGGCAATTAGGGTTAAGTGACTTGCCCAGGGTCACAGAGCTAGTGTCAAGTGTCTGAGGTCAGATGTGAACTCAGGTCCTCCTGAATCCAGGGATGTTGCTCTATCCACTGCACCACCTAGCTGTCCTCTCTTGCTTTCCTTCTAATCTTGGCTGTACTGGTTTTGTCCATACAAAGAGTTTTGAGATCTAATGCAATCAAAATTATCTATGTTTCTTCCTATTATTCTCTGTATTGCCTAGTCATAAACTTTTCCCTTATCCAGAGATCTGATAGGTAAAATTTCCCATGCTCCCTTAATTTGGTGATAATTTAAATGTTTAAATGATGTGTGCATTTTGTCCTTATCTTGGTATACACAGTGTGAGATGTTGGTCTGTAACAAGTTTCTTCCAAACTGTTTTTCGGTTTTCTGAGCAATGTTTTTGTTTTTTGTTTTTCAGATAGTGAATTTTTCTTTGCAAAATTTGGATCTTTGGGTTTATCAAATAATAGATTACTATAGTCATTTGCTACTGTGTATTGTGTACCTAAACTATTCCACTGATCTGTCACTCTTTTAACCAGAGCCAGATTGTTTTGATGGGAACAAAATATTGGGTGACCTCTTTGTTTTGCTTCCCAATTTCTAATGAAGTCAGTAGTTTCCATTTGCTGATTTCTACTTTTTAAGAAATTATTTTCTTCAGTGAGTTTTTGTACTTCCTTTACCATTTGGCCAATTCTGTTTTTAAGGTGTTATTTTCTTCAGCATTTTAGTGCCTCTTTTACCAACCTATTATTTCTCTTTTAACATTTTTTTAACATCACTCTCATTCCTTTTCCCATTTTTTCCTCTACCATTCTTAGCTCTTTAGCTCTTCCAGGAATCCTTGCTGGGCTTGTGACCAGTTTGCATTTTTCTTTAAGGCTTTGCTTTTTGATGTTTTCATGTTGTTGTTTTCTTCTGAGTTTGGTCTTTATCTTTCCTGTCACCATAGTAGCTTTTATGGTCTGGCTCTTTTTTTGTTGTTTATTCATTTTTCCAGCCTGTATTTTGACTTTCAAATTTATGTTAAAGTTTACCTCTTTTTATGGGAGGGGGAAGCAGGTAGGGGGAGGGAGGAACAAGGGAAGGCAGCACTCTCCCAAGCTTCATGCCTTTTCACATGGATGTTTCACACTAATTCTGGTGGGTCTCTAAGTTTTCAGTGCTTCCAAGTTTGTGTGATCTGGAGAGTGTGGTCACTGCTCTCCTAGTTTGCACTCTGGTTTTACACAGAATGTCTACCTATTCCCCTGAAGCTATAAGTGTTAGTGCTCCTTCTGGCCCTGTGACTGTGATCAGGGCCTCTGCTCCCTTGCTATCATAATCACTAGTGCTCTTCTCTGCCCTGAAACTGCAGCCCAGAACCACATATAGGCAATAAAAAAGGTTCTTATGACCAGTTTGAGCTTAGAGTCTCCTGTAATCTCTTTCTCACTAGTTGCCAGATGCCTTGGCTGAAAGTTCCCAGAGCTCCTGCTGCCACTGTAGCAGCTACCTCCAAGGAACACCCTTGGTGTTGGTGCTGAACATACTCTAGGCCAGCCCCCAACCCTAGTGTCACAGACCTCATTTGTTGACATCCTATGTTGTATTGGGCTGGAAAAATGTCTCACCCCAACCTTTTTTGTTGTTGTTTTTTTTGGATATGATGCTCCAGAATTCAATTTGGCACATTAAAGTTGTTTAAAAGGGAAATTGGAGAGTTCAGCTGGGTTACTGCCTCTATTCCATCATCTTGACTATGCACATCCCCCCTAATCAATCCACCAGAGTTTATAAAATGGGAGGAGTAATATGGTCAGATTTGATTTTAACTGATCATTTGACAGTTGAGTGAAAGTTGGATTTGAGTAGTAAAAGACCTAAGACAGGGACACCAAAGTCTAGGTATAAAGCAATGAGGGCCTGCAACAGGGTAGCTGCATTGTCTCAGAAGTTGGAGGGTATGTGTGAAATATGTTGAGAATTTTATAATAGATTGGATTTGTTGAATGAGTGAGGAGTCAGGGATGATACCTAGGTTGTAAGCCTAGGTGATTGAAAGGATGGTGCTACCCTTGACAGTAATAGAAAAGTTGAGAAGAGAGGGTATTAATGGAAAATATTTTGGACATGTTGAATTAAGAAATAGGAAGTTAAAGATGGGAGACCATAGGTTGAGAGAGAAGTTAGGGTTGGACAAATAGATCTGAATCATCTGAATAAAAATGATCATCAATACTCTGGGACCTGCTGAGATCCCCAAGTGAGAAAAGAAAATGAGGACAGAGCCTTGTGGGACACCCAAGTGAGTAGGTATGAAATATATGAAGATGTAACAAAGGAGACAGAGGAGTGGTCAGAAGGGGTATCACAAGGAAAAGTATCCCAATAATCTAGAGAAAAGAATATCAAGGAAAGAGAAAATCATCATGAATTGCTTTTGATAATATCAATGTTTCACACAATTGATTATTATGCTTTATGCTAAGGCCCAGAACTATAGATGGTGGCATATTAGATAGAGTGCTGGGCCTGGAGTCAGGAAGTCTAATCTTCCTGAGTTCAAATCTGGCCTCAAACACTTACTGGCTGAGACCTTGAGTAAGTCACTTTACCATGTTTGCCTCCATTCTTCATCTGTAAAATGAGCAGGAGAAGGAAATGGCAAATCACTCTAGTATCTGTGCTAATAAAATCCCTAATAGAGTCATGAAGAGTCAGACACAACTGAAATGACTCACCAACAAGAGCTATAGATAGCAATTCTTATGCTGGGTGCAAGTCCCAAAGGAGCAAAATGCATGAAAGTTTCCTCAAACCAACTTTAATAAACAATCTCTAGGGGTAGGGAAGCAATCTCAATATGGGAGGAAAGACCCAGGACATAACCCCATGATAGGGAGGTGAAACAGTGTTAAGAACATTCCTACAACAATCCAAGGGTACTAGAAGCCCACTGTAGGAGGAAGAAACAGGGTAGGATGGGTGCAGAGTCTGAGGACTATGGACATGGGCTGTGGCTGCTAGAAAGATTACCATATCTGTGTGACAGCTCTGATCAGTATTTGGAGCGAGGGAGAAGCTGATAGCTCCCTCTAGCAGAAAAACTAGGAATGAATCAGAGAACTTTCCTGTACCCCTTGGTATGCCTCTAAGTGTAGGCCTCCTGTTCAGTTAGGAGTCCACAGGAAGAAGGTGTCTGAACTGCAAGACAGCATAGTTTTTCAATTCTTACTATTTCTGTGGTAGCAGGCCCAGGGGCTCAGATGAAAGTCCATTTTCACTGTGTGATATCCTTTATTCTCTGGGCCCAAGTAGCCAGGGACTAGTGGGAAATAACTACCTTAGACATACAGTAGGTGCTAAATAAGTAGTTGTTGAATAATTCTCTGAGTCTAGGACACAACGACAGCTGCTTTATCTCCAGTTGTACTTTAATTTCCTTTTCCCTTGATGTGTCTCAGACAATGAATGGATGGAAAAGCAGTTGGAGGAGGAAGAGCAAAAGTAGGCCAGGGAGGAAAGCAATTAGTTTTGAAAGATTTGTAATAAGCCATTTTCCAGACTCTTCCAACTGCCCATCACTGCTAGGCCTGAGATGACACTGCAGGGAAGCTCAAATGAGGGACTATTCATGACTGCCATAAACTCTGCCTGGATGGTGCATTGGGGCTATTTATAATCCATTCTGTTTAGACTTTTCATTAATGTGTTTATCAGCAGAGCCAATCAGAGGTTGGGCCCTTCTCCTGAGCCACAAAGTACATGGTTCAGCGTCTCTTCATTGCTCCTTGGCTCTGACTCAGAATTTAGGGCACAGACAGGGCACTCTATTTTGTAAGTGTAAAGAAATTTGTCATTCCAGCTCCAGGCCTGCCGCAGACAACTTCTCATTCTTGTGCTGACCTAACTGGCCACTTAAGGACCCAAAACGCATGTGCAATTTTTCATAAGGGATGAAAGGAAATCATTCAGCTTCTTCAAATTATTCTTAGGTCCCATAACCAAAGTTGTGTTTTTTTTCCTACTAGAATTATATAATTCCTTGTATTTTTTGATCCCTTTACTGTTCAAAGTATTTTTACATATGTAATCTCATTTGGAAGAGAGAAGCTAAGATTCTATAATTGGAGTTAGGGCGGGCCTCAGTGGCCATCTAATCCAACTCTTTTATATTACAGATGAGGAAAACTGAGGTCCAAGGGAGTTGTGACTTGCTCAAATCACAAATGCATTGAGCATCAGAGGTGTGAATTCAAACCAGGTCCTCTCATTCCAAAGCCATTGCTCTTTCAGGGGAAAGAGGTAATAGAGTGCTAATAAGATTACCCCCATTTTATAGAATGAGGCCCCCAAAATTAAACAACTTTCTCAGTGTCATAGAACTAGAATGAAGAAATAGAAGAGGTAAGTAGAAGAAGCAGATTTAAGTCTCCAACATTTACCTTGCATTTGTCTCTAGATCTACTCCTCTTTCCATGAATCTCCAGAGTAACTATACCACTCTCTAAATCCCAAATACTTCCTCTCTTTCCCCATCTCTGGGACTTTGTTTCTTTCATTTCCATATGGTACAAATGCCTCCTTCCTGTCTCCACCTGTTGATCTACCCATTATTTAAGGCACAGCTGGAATATAACCTCCTTTATGAATCTTTCCAATCACCCACCTAGAATTTATCTCTCTCACCTCAAAACTTTCATAGCATTTTGATGATACCCTATTTTTGACATTTATTTCATTATCCTTTGTATTATTGTAATTTGTGATGGTCTTATTTCCTATACTAGATGGAGACATCTGTTGTGGTAGAGATTTGGCCTTCTTCATCTCAAGACCACAACTCTGTATTTAAGTTGGCCCCAGCCATGAATTAAAAAAGCTGAGAAGAACCAAAGAGACACAGGGGCATGAGACAAACTTATCTGCCATTGGAATGGTTTAAATATCATAAGTGTTTGGGGTGGCTTAGATCTAAGACAAGCTGCAGGTGTGCATCTATACAGTAAGTGTTTTATTATGTATTTTATTATTACTCTTATTTAATCTTTGTAGAAAGAATAAGTCATTGTCTATCAAATTCAAGTATGCCTGCCTCTTCTCTTTGGAAGAAGAAAGGAAACAGAAATGGACTCCATGATGCCAAGATGAAATAGAGCAATTTTAGGGAAGAGGGGAGGTATCTGATAGGTAGAGGTTTGGAACAATTCTGGGATGACCGAAGGATGTTCCTTCTCTGAGTACCACAGAAACTTTGGAACTTTCTCATCACTCTCCCTCACCTCTAGGGTAATCATGGTACTACCTAGAGCCAGAATAATTTTTCCAAAGAGGATTGGATTAATATATAAAGACTCTACACTGAGGTTAACCTACTACTATGCCTTAGTGAAAAAATAAATTCTTTACTCTTTGACCTAGTAATGCCACTACTAGGTTGGTATACAAAAACAGTTAAAAAATGAAAAGTTAAAGGACCTATATGTACAAAAATATTTATGGCAGCTCTTTTCTATTGCAAAGAATTAAAAATTAAGGGGATGCCCATCAATTGAGGAATGGCTGAACAAATTGTCAGATGTGATTATGATGGAAAACTATTGGGCTATAAAAAATTTTGAGCAGGATGCTCTCAGAAAAGCCTGGAAAGACTTACATGAGCTGACTAAAAGTGAATGTACTGGGGGCAGCTAGGCGGCGCAGTGGATAAAGCACTGGCTCTGGATTCAGGAGTACCTGAGTTCAAATCCAGCCTCAGACACTTGACACTTACTAGCTGTGTGACCCTGGGCAAGTCACTTAACCCCCATTGCCCCTCAAAAAAAAGAAAAAAAAGTGAATGTACTACATACAAAGTAACAGCAATGTTGTAAAATTATCAGGTGTGAATGGCTTTGCTCTTCTCAGCAATACAAAGATCCAAGACAACTTTGAAGGGCTTATGATGAAAAATTTGATCCATCCCCATAGAAAGAACTGATGGTGTCTGAATACAGATTGAAGCATAATTTTTTAATTTTATTTTTCTTGAGTTTTTTTGTTGTTTTCTTTCACAACCTGAATAATATGGAAATGTTTTGCATAACTACACATGTATAACTTATATTGAATAGCTTGCCTTCTTAATGGGGGTGATGAGGGGAAGGGAGGAAGAAAGAGAATTTGGAGCAAAAAAGATTTTTAAATACACTTTAAAAATATTTTTACATGTAATTGGAGCAAATAAAATTCTAAATAAATGGGGGAAAATAAATTGAAAAAATGTTTGTTGAAGGCTGTATCATCATGGAATTTAAACAGCTGGCTGAAAAATAAAAGCATTTTGCCAGTCAGCTGGTTGTCTTATCTTCACAATATCAAGCCAGTATTATTGATGAAAGAAGCACACAGCACATTTGATAAATAATATAAGCAGAAAAGCATAGAGTGATGAAGCAGTGGGATTATGTGGATTCCTTTGTCCCTGACATGAGGCACATAGTAATGCAAAAACTGAAAGGATACCAGTACTCCAAATATTCCTTAAGCCTACATAGATTGAGGGTAAAACAATCAGGGAAGATAATGAAAAAGGGAAGAGAAACCATAGAGAAATAAAAATATTTTTATATGCAAGCCCCTGGGAACTCAGAAGAGTAATCTACTTAGTGGAGTCTTCCCACACTGAATTCTACCCTAACCCAATCCTCTCCCTCCCAGATCCCAACAATTTCCTACTTAGTAATATTCAGCTTCCCAAATGTAAGACAGATGTTCATCTAGCTTCTCAAAGATGCCTATGCAGTGAGGCATGACTGAGAATGGCATACCTTGGCAACAGTGTTAATCATGGGGACAATGGGTCAGAGTATAGTAGAGATAGGGAGGACTTCCTCCCAGATCTCCTGTGGGCAGGTTGGATTTTACAGCTTCAGACAGATTTACAGAAATGGGCCTCTTGACATAGTCAATGTCCTGTGAAAATGGTTCCTTTAATTTTCTAATTAGCACCACTACTGCCAGATGAATGTGATACAATTCTTCATTATGATGCACCCTATTTCTGGAGTTCTGAGGGTATTCTTTCTGCTACAGTCTACCAAAACTCTGAGTTTAGGGTAAATTCATTTATCATCATCATAAAAAGGGAAATTTTGCTACAACCTGTAGTCATTTTTCCAGTGAAAATAAACATTTTTGGTTTTATTTTCTGTCAGTGTTTCCAGAATCAATATAGTATAGTAGAAAGAGCAAAGGACTACATGTCAGGAAATCTGGGTATTAGGGCCAGTTTTGCTCCTAATTTTCAGTGTACCCTTTGAAAAGTCAGCTCCAAATTCAGCTCTACATGAAATTATGACCAGATCATCCCTACTGTTCCATCCATCCCTGAAATTATATTTTGGTTTATTCTAAGACCAGATTTTACTTACATTAACTATATGGCTCCACTGTCTACAAATATCTCACTCATTAGCACATCATCACTATAACTAGAATTTCACAATTAGAAGATTTTTCTTTTGGCTTAAACTTTATGTTTTTGGTATCCTCTTTGAAAATACATATACTGAATTCTGTATCACATGAACGACAAGATGAAATACTACACATATTTTTCAAATCCTCACAATCTGGCAAATCTCTCTAAAGTAGGAGTCATATGAATAGGGAAAAAGTATTTTCATCTATCTCCACAGTCTAGGACATGAAGAAGCCAAATAAGGTAAAAACAGAGAAGGCCAATAAATCTAATCCTTAATATGCTCTTTCAATAGTCTTCCTCTGCTACCTACCACACTCCCAGTAGCAGGGCTATACAAATGGACTCATGTTTGCAACATCACTGAAATCTATACCCTACACTCCTCTCTCCAAGTAATAACAAATTTGCTCAGTTGATGACAGCAGGAAAGAACCTTGACAGCAGTGAGGAACAATAATACCCCATGGCACAAAAGAGCTTGGCTAGAGTAATGAGGAACAGAGAGTACTGAGGCAGAATGTGTGTTAGAAATGGGTGCTATGTGACACTCCAATAAGCCTCAGGGAAAGAGCAAACTATGCAGCTAGGACAGTTCTGTTTCCTCAGAAGCCACTTGGAAACATAAATTACCTGGCATGAGAGGAAGTTGAGGCAGCTTTGACAGCCAATCTCAAAGAATTGCTGCCAAAGGGAAGGAAGTAAAAAAAAAAAAGTGTGCAATAGGGAAAAATAAAGAAAAAAAGACTGAAATTACCAAAGATATTATGATGAAGAAAACTCATTAAAGACTTTAATCATAAGCAGATAAGCCAAGAGAGAAGATATAAATAACAAAAAGTAAAATGGCCTCCACATAAGGAAGAGTTTGGGTATTCTATAAATAAATATTATAAGAAAAAAGAACATTAATCAATACTTGATGAGGAAGAGGACTATGTCTATTCTAAAGTAGCATAGAAGCTGTTCCTGGAGTGGTTTTAAAGAAAATTAATAATTGTTGAAACAAATTTATAGGCTATGCAGCCAGACATAATTGGCAGAATAGACATTTGAATGACAGTTGCAAGTTTTATGAATGAAGAAAAGAGAAGGATAACTGATTAGAATATAAATGTGTTGTAATTGTCATTGTCCTTTGTTCATTCTCTCTCTCTCTCTCTCTCTCTCTCTCTCTCTCTCTCTCTCTCTCTTTGCAGGGAAATGAGGTTTGAGTGATTTGTCTAGGTACACAGCTAGTAAGTGTCAAGAGTCTAGAGGCCAGATTTGAACTCAGGTTCCCCTGAATCCAGGGCTGGTGCTTTATCCACTGCACACCTAGATGCCCTGTACTTCATTCCTCAAAGAGAACCCTAGCATCAGGAAAATGATGTCATGATTTGCAAGTTAATTGGATTTAAGTGAGGGAGAGCTGCCAAAAGTCACCAGCCTTACTCAATACACCAAAAGGAAAACAATTTGAAAGAAGAGAAGTAAGAAGCAATAATATTAAAGAAAGTATGATATTCATATAAACAAAACATAATGATCTCAAATACAGAATGGGTAGAGACAATTTAAGGATTATTAGCCTCTCAGAAGAGCACAGAAAAACTGAATATTATAATGCAAGAAAGAAAAAAAGAAAAATTTTCAGAAATTCTGAACATAGAAGACAAAGAACTAAACAACAACAACAACAACACAAATACAGGGGTAGATCCAAGATGTCAGAGTAAAGGGAGCATTCCAGCCATTCTCCCAATATTCCCTTCTAAACACTTTAATTCATAGAATCAAATTCTAAAGCAGCATAAGCAAGAAAATATTTGCGGTAAGACATCTTTTGAGTGCAAAACAACTTAGGAGGACAGAAAGAAGGTCTCTGGCACTGAGGTGGAGGTTGCATGGGAGCACAGAAAGCAGCAACAATATCTGTGGCCCTTAGAGGTGGCAGTCGTAGTAGCAGCTGTACTGGGCACCACTCATCACTCACAGATTTTAAGGACATAGAACACTATAAAGAGATTCCAGAGGACTCCTGCATTGGGTGCAGGGACCAGGTATTATTTTGCAAACTACATTGTTCTATTATGCAGTTCTAGGTAGCAATTCAGGAAGAGAGCAGTTGTGGTCATGAGAGAGCATTGGCCCTACCTGGGTAAAGACAAGAGCATAAACCAGGAGAGTAGTAATCATAACTATCCTCTAATCATACCACCTTGGAATCATTAAAATCTTACAGGCCTCCTGTACTAGCTATTAGCAAGGCAAAAAATCCAGAAGATAATGACTGTCACCCTACCATCCCTGCCCCAGAAGTGAACAAAGCCCAACTCTTTCACAGCGAAAGAAATTGGCTAGAAAAATGAGCAAACAACAACAAAAAGGATCTTAAAAGCTACTATGTGACAGAGAAACTCAAGACAAGTCAAAAGATGAGAAAAAACATTCAAACAATTACGAGCATCGTCTTCAAAACAAACATGCACATATTATTTTTATTTTTAGCAAGGCAATGACCCAGTATAACTCTGAAGGACTTATGAAAATTGCCAATCCATCTTCAGAGAAAGAAGGGATGGTAGTGGAAACGGATTATAGCATAAATTTTTTTGAACGTTCCTTAATCTGAAGTTTTGTTTTTTTAGCCATTTTCTCTCACAATCTAGTTAATGTAAAGATGTTTTCCCATGACTACTCATATGTAACTTTTAAAAACTCAATCAGAATATTAAATAATTGATCCTAAAAAACAAATGGATCAAAGAACAAATCATAGAAACAATTGATGATTTCATTAAAGAAAATGACAATGATGAGACAACATATCAAAATTTATGGGATGCAGCCAAAGCAGTACTTAAAGGAAAATTTATATCCCTAACTGCTTATATCAATAAAACAGAAAAAAGGCAGATCAATGAATTGGTCATGCAACTAAAGAGAAAAACAAACTAGAAAATGAATAAATTAAAAATTCCCAACTAAACACCAAATTGGAAATCATGAAAATCAAAGAAGAGATTAAGAGATTAATAAAATTAAAAGTTAGAAAAACATTGAATTAATAAATAAAACTAGAAGCTGGTATTATGGAAAAACCAATAAAATAAATAAACCATTGGTTAATTTGATCAAAAAATGTCAAGAAGAAAAACAAATTACTAGTATCAAAAATGAAAGGAGTGAACTCACCACCAGTGAAGAAATTAAGATAATTATTAAGAACTATTTTGCCCAATTATATGACAATAAATTTGACAACCTAGATAAAATGGATGAATATCTATAAAACAAAAATTGCCCAGATGAACAGAAGAAAGAAAATGTTTAAATAAACCAATTGTAGAAAAAGGAATTGGATAAGCCAATAAGTACATCCTAAGAAAAAAATTCCCAGAACCCGATGGATTCACAGTGAATTCTACCAAACATTTAAATAACAATTAATCCTAAAACTATATACATTTTTATTTGGAAAAATAAGTGGAGTCCTACCAAATTCCTTTATGAGACAAATATGGTGCTGATACCCAATTCGGAAGAGCCAAATGCAGAGGACAGAAAGTATAGACCAATTTTGCTAATGAATATTAATGATATGGTTATACTTAGAAAATCCTAGAGAATTAACTAAAAGTTACTTGATATTGTTAACAACTTTAGCAAAGTTGCAGGATACAAAATAAATCACCACATAAATATTCAAACATTTCTGTATATTACTTATACAGTCCAGCAGCAAGAGATAGAAAGAAAAATTCCATTTAAAACAACTGGCGACAATATAAAATACTTAGGAGTCTACTGCCAAGACAAACACAGCAACTATAAGACCAGAACTATAAAACATTTTTACACCAATAAAGTCAGATCTAAAACTGGAAAAATATGAATAGGTCACTGGTAGGCAGAACCAATATAATAAAATGACAATCCTACCTAAGTTAAATTATTTATTTAGTGCTGTACCAATCAAACTATCAAAAAATATTTTATAGAGGGAGAAAAAATAACAAAATTAATCTGGAAAAACAAAAAGTATTAAACAATATCATGGGAATCAATAAAAAAATACAAAAAAGGTTGGGCAGCAGTACCAGATCTCAAACTGTATTATAAAGCAGTAATTATCAAACAATCTGGTACCTCAGTAAGAAATTAGAGAGGGAAAGAGTGGAATAGAATAGGTACAAATTCCACTATAGTAAATGACTATAGTAATCTAGTATATGTTAAACCCAAAGATCCAAGCTTTTGGAAGAAAAACTCATTATTTAACAAAAACTGGTGGGAAAACTGGAACAACAGTATGACAGAAACTAGATATAGACCAATATAACACACTGTATGCTAAATAAGGTTAAAATGGATGCATGGCAGGGAGGGGGGCATCTAGGTGCACAGTGGATAAAGTGTTAGGCCCTGAATTCATGAGAATCTGAGTTCAAATATGGCCTCAGACACTTGACACTTACTAGCTGAGTGGACCCTGGGGAAGTCACTTAACCCTCATTGCCCCAGAGAAGAGAGAGAGACAGAGAGACCGAGACAGAGACAGAGACAGAGAGAGAGAGAGAGAAGAGAGAGAGAGGAGAGAGAGAGAGTAGAGAAAAAGTATGGAATCATTTATCTGCTAGATTTGTGGGCAGAGGAACGGATGAAGGATTTGGGACCAAAGGAAGGAAATGGAGAGTAAATAAAATGCAAAATAGATCATTTCGATTATGTAAAATTAAAAAGCTTTTGCACAAACAAAAACTAATGTAACCAAGATTACAAGGGAAGCAGAAAACTGGGAAAGTTTTTTGTTAAAACAAATATCATCTAATTAAGGCCTCATTTCTTAAATATAAGAGACTGAGTCAAATTTCATAAAAATGCAAGTCATTCCCCAACTGATAAATGGTCAAAGGATATGAACAGGCAGTTTTCAAACAAAGAAATCAAAGCTATCTATAATCAGATCAAAAAATCCTGTAGATTACTATTTATCAGAGAAATGCAAATTAACACAACTCTGAGGTATCACTTCACACCTATCAGAGTGGCAAATATAACAAATTGAAAAATATTGGATGTTGGAGGGAATGTGGGAAAGCTGGTATGCTAATCCACTGTTGGTGGAGTTGTGAAAAGATCCACCCATTCCGGAGAGCAATTTGCAACTATGCCCACACTGCTATAGAACTGTGCATACCCTTTGATCCAGCAACACTACTGCTAGATTTATATCCCAAAGACATCCCCCAAAATAGAAAAAGACCTGTTTGTTTCTTTGTTTCTTTGTTTTGTTTTGTTTTGCTTTTTGAAAAAGACCTATTTGTACAAAAATATTTATAGCATCTCTTTTTGTGGTGAATAAGATTGGAAATCAAAGGAATGCCCATCAATTGGGGAATGGCTAAAGAATACATCGTATATTGATTGGTGATGGCAATTTATTGTGCTATAAGAAATGACAAGCAGGATGGCTTCAAAAAGCCATGGAGAGACATGTATGTAATGATGTAATGGTGAAGTGAGAAGAACCAAGAGAACAGTGTTACACAGAGACAGCAAATTATTTGCTGAAAAGAACCTGTGAATGACTTGACTATTCTCAACAATACAATGATCCAAGAAAATCCCAAAGGACTACTAAATAAACAGTTAATCCACACACCAAAGAAAGAATTATTTTGAATGGAACCCACTGAAACATACTATTTTTCCACATTCTTTCATTTCTTTCTTTTAATCATTTTCTTGTACAAAATGACAAATATGGTAATGTTTTGCATAATTCTACATGTAAAACCCCATATCTGATTACTTACCACCTCAGAGAGGGAAGAGAGAAGGGAAGGAAGGAAGGACAAATATTAGAAAAAAAACCCTATAAATAAAAATGTTTATTAACATTAAAAAAAGCACATTGATGGTATTTGGTTAGAGAGCTAACATCAATGGAAGACAAGCACGGCGGGCTCAGAAACGATGGAACTCAACAAATCATTGTAGGATAAAATCAGAAAACATAAATTACTTAGGAAAGAAACTCACCACTTAAAAAAAAAAACTACTAGAAAACTAGAAAGCTAGAAATAGACTTGGACTAATATCCTAATGTCATGCATTCTAAATGGACTTAAATTAAGGTCTTACTCCTCCAAAAATTAGAAGGGAAGCAGATGGACTTCCGGGGTGGAGGCAAGGAAGGTGGAGGACAGGCAGTAAGCTACCCGAACTCCTGGACACCATCGCCCAAAAAAACATCCAAATAATGCCATAGGAACACGCCGGGGCAGCAAACTCACAGAAGCAATGTGGCTGAAATCATCTTCTAACAAGAACAGCTTGGAAGGTCAGAAGGAGGGAGCTGCTGTGCTGATACAGGAGTCAGGCCCCACCCCACAGTCCCCTGACACAGATCCAGTCTCAGGAAGTCCATCACCAGAGAAGGAGACCACCAGAGCCTCTGAATTAGCTGAAGCCACCAGTGTCGTCTGGAACTAAGCTCACAGTCTGGTGAGTGGGCTGAGCCCTGGGCAGGGGAGCGACTACAGGGGACTCCATGCTGATGCTAAGGCAAGAAATTGGATTTTACACTCTGCTGAGAACCAGGAGGTAGGCTTGAGTCATCAGTGACCCAGGTGGGGGAGGGGCACTGGCTCATCAGAGCTAACACCCACAAACACACAAAGCTGGTTGTTAGCAAGTTGGTCTGGGTCATCTAGGACCAGGAAACAGGCCAGGTGAGTGAAGAACTGATTCTCCATAAATCATACCACCCTGGGACTTATTAAGCTTGGGCTACTGCAGCCTGGGAAACAGTGCCCCACTTTAAGGAGCTAAAGTCTAGTAAAAGAAAGGCCAGGATGAGCTGACAGAGAAAGGTGAGGACCATAGAAAGTTTCTTCAGTAACAAGGAAGGACCAAGGGGCCACCCCTCAGAGGAAGATGTCAACATCAGGGCCCCACATATAGTAAAGCTTCCAAGAAAAATACAAATTGGTCTCCAGGCCATAGAGGTGCTCAAAAGGACTTTGAAGATAAAGTTAGAGAGGGAGAGGAAAAATGGAAAGATAATGTTGGGTGATGCAGGAAAGACATGAGAAAAAAGTCAACAGCTTGAAAAGTCAAATGGAAAGGAGGTACAAAAGTTCTCTGATGAAAATATTTGCATAAGATTAGGATTGAACAAATGGTAGCCAGAATGACTTTATGAGAAACCAAGACACAATAAAGCAAATCCAACTGAATAAAAAAATAGAGGGCAATGTGAAATATCTTCTGGGAAAAACTGCCGACCTGGAAAATAGGTCCAGGAGAGATAATTTGAAAATTATTGGTCTACCTGAAAAACCATAATCAAGGAAAGAGCTTAGACACTATCTTCCAAGATATTCTCAGGGAAAATTGCACTGAAATTCTAGAAGAAGAAGCTAAAATAGAAATTGAAAGAATCCACCAATCACCTCCAGAAAGAGATCCCAAAAAGAAAACTTCTAGGAATATTATAGCCAAATTCCAGAGTTTCAGGTCAAGGAGAAAATATTGCAATCTGCCAAAAAGAAAGAATTCAAGTACTATGGAGCCCTAGTCAGGATAACACAAGATCTAGCAGCTTCTACATTAAAGGACCAGAGGGCATGGATATGATATTCCAAAGGGCAAAGGAAATGGGATTACAACCCAAGAATCACCTACCAAGCAAAACTCAGCATTATCTTTCAGTGAAAAATGGGACTTTAATGAAAAAGAAGACTTTCAGATATTTGTGCATGAAAAGACCTGAAACTGAATGGCAAATTTGACTTTCAAATACAAGAACCCTAGAGAACCATAAAAAAAAATTAGACCTGGGGGAACATACCTGGGTTGTACAGTGGGCGACACCTGTCTTGTGTCTGAGGCCGGCTTTTGGCTGGGATCCCCTGGGTCCAGGGGTGATGATTTGTCCACTGTGTCACTTAGCTAGATGATAACATCGTTAGGGTTAAATTGAGGAGTGAAGGGCATTCACTGGGGGAGGGGGAAGGGCAGAAGTGAAATCCTACATGAAAGAAACAGGAAAAGGCTTATGGAGTGGGGGAAGAGATAGGAGAGGAGCAGGGCAGTAAATGACTTTTACACTCATCAGAAAAGGCTCAAGATCTTAACTCATCAGAGCTGCCCTCAAGGAGGGACTAACAGACACAGCCAACTGGGTGGAGTAATCCTATTAATCTGGGCAGTAAATGAGCCTAACATTCATCAAATTGGCTCAAAGACCTCAACCTCATTAGAATTGGCTCCAGGAAGGAATAATGTACACACTCAATTGGGTGGAGTAATCTCTCTAACCCTGCAGAAAAATAGGAGGGGAAGGGGATAAAGAGAGAGGGGCAAAAGAAGGAAGGGCGCGACGTGAGGGGAGGGGACAGACAGAAGCAAATCCCTTTTGAAGAGTGATAGGATGAAAGAAGATGGATAATAGAATAAATATCAATGGGGAAGGGAATAGGATGGAAGGGAAACAGTTAACAATAGTAATCATGAAAAAGAGAAAAGGGGGAAAAATTGTACAAAAAAATATTTATAGCAACTCTTGGTGGAGGCTAAGAATGAGAATCAACGGGAACTGTCCATCAATTGAAGAATGATGGAAAAAGCTGTGTTATATGATTGTAGTGGAATTGGTCTTGTGCTACAGGAAATGACAAACAGGATGATCCCTGAAAAACCCTGAAAGACTAATGAACATCGATGCATAGTGAAGTGAGCAGAGCTCAGAGGACATTGTGAGTAGTGACAGCAGTATTGTTCAATGAGCAATTGTGAATGACTTAACTACTCTCAGCCAGTGCAATGATCCAAGACAATCCCAAGGAACTAATGAGGAAGCTTACTATGCACCCCTATTTAAGAACTGATAAAAAGAACACTTGTGGATTGTACATATATAACCTGATTGCGATCTTGTGGATGGGGGGGGAAAGGGAGGGAGGGAGAAAATTTGGAACTCTAATCTTATGAAAAATGAATATTGAAAACTACCATTACATGTAAATGGAAAATAAAATAAATGTTTGTTGCAAATCAAAAGAAAAAGAAAACCACATGACAACCTGAACCTAAAGAATAACATGGACAGGAGCAGTTAAGTGGTGCCAGTGATAAAGCACTGGCCCTGGAGTCAGGAGGACTTGAGTTCAAATCCAGCCTTAGACACGACTCTTTTTTTTTTTTTTTTTTTTTTGGTGAGGCAATTGGGGTTGAGTGACTTGCCCAGGGTCCACGCAGCTAGTGAGTGTCAAGTGTCTGAGGCCAGATTTGAACTCTGGTCCTCCTGAATCCAAGGCCAGTGCTCTATCTACTGTGCCACCTAGCTGCCCCCAGACACTTGACTCTTCCTGGCTGTGTGATCCTGGCAGGTCGCTAACCCTCATTGTCTCCAAACACACAAAAAAGATTACATGGACGAGAAAGACTTACATGGACTTGATGCTGAGAGCAAGTGGAGCAGGGACCAAGAAAATCATTGTATATAGTTAAGAGCAACATTGTGGGATTATCAACTGTGATGGACTTGGCTCTTCAAGACAATTCCCAAGGATTCATAATGGGAAATGCTCTCCACAATCAGAAAAAAGAACTATGGAGTCTGAATGCAGATTGAAGCATACTGTTTTTTACTTTTGTTGTTATTGTTTATTGTTTTGTTATTGTTCTTGTTTATTCTTTCTTGCTTTTTTTTTCCTTTTGTTCTGATTCTTCTCTCACACATGAAGAATATGGAAATATGTTTAACATGATTGAAATGTATAACCTATATCAAATTGCTTGCTGTCCTGAGGAGGGGAGAGGGAAGGAGGATGGGAGAAAATCTGGAACTCAAAAAAATATCTTTACATGTAATTGAAAAAAAATTAAAATAAAGAAAGAAGCAGATCATATACCTCTTAATAGCTATGGGTAAACTATGTAATTTTTAATATATTTTATTATTCTCCAGTTCATTATAAGGATAGTTTTCAACATTTGTTTTCACTAGAATTTTAAGTTTCAAATTTTTCTCCCACCCACCCTTCCTTCCCTCCTCCCCAAGACAGAAAGCAGTCTGATATAGGTTGAATATGTACAGTCACATTAAACACATTAAACATAGTCATCTTGTGAAAGAAGAATCAGAGCACAAAGGAAAAACCTCAAACAAGAAGGAAATAAAACCAGTCCAAAAGTAGAAATGGTATAATTCAATCTGCATTCATAATTCACAGTTTTGTGGGGTTTTTCTGTATGTTGAGAACATTTTCTGTCATGAGTTCTTTGAAAACTGTTTTGAATCATTACACTGCTGAGAAGAGACAACTCTATCACCATTGTTCGTCACACAATGTTGCTGTTACAGTGTACAGTGTTCTCCTGGTTCGCTCCTCTCAGTCAGCATCCAGTTCTTGTGAGTCATTCCAGGTTTCTCTGAACTCCTCTGCTCATTGCTTCTTACAGCATTAGTATTCCATTACATTCATATGCCACAACTTCTTTAGCCATTCCCCTATTGATGTGCATTCCCTCAATTTCCAATTCTTTGCCACCAGAAAGAGAGCTGCTATAAACATTTTTGTACATGTGGGTACTTTTCTCTCTTCTATGATCTCTTTGGAATACAGACCTAGCATTGGTACCACTGGGTCACAGGGTATGATCAGTCCCATAGCCCTTTGGGCATAGTTCCAAATTGTTCTCCAGAATGGTTGGATCAGTTCACAACTCCACCAATAATGCATTAGTGTTACATTTTTTCCACAGTTTCTCCAACATTTATTATTTTCCTTTTATGTCATATTAGCCAATCTGATAGGAGTGAGGTGGTACCTCATAATTGTTTTAATTTGCATTTCTCTGATCAACAGTGATTTAGAGCATTTTATTACATATGGCAATATATAGCTTTGATTTATCAGAAACTGCCTGCTCATACTCCTTTGATCATTTCTCAATTGGGGAATGACTTACATTCTTATAAATTTTATTTAGTTTCCTATATATTTTAGAAATGAGCCCTTTATCAGAATACTGGCTATAAAAATTGTTTCCTGGCTTTCTGCTTCTCTTCCCTAAATTTTTTGGCTGCATTGCTTCTGTTTGTACTAAAAACCCTTTTTATATATTAATGTAAATCAAAGTTCTACATCATTGCATTTCATAATAATCTCTTGTTTGGTGCTATAAATTGTCTTTCCTCTCCATATATGTTACGAGTTAACACTATTCCTTTCTCTCCTAATGTATATATGGTATCACCCTTTATATCTAAAATCTTGAACCCATTGGACCTTATTTTTTATAAGGTGTAAGAATGTTGGTCTATGCCCTAGGCTTTCTGCCCATAACTATCTTCCAGTTCCTCCCAGCAGTTTTTTCTCAAATACCAGAGTACTATCCACAGCAACGCTGTAATTTTGGGTTTACCAACAGTAGACTTACTAGAGTTATCACCAATAGTTTTGATGACTGACACTTTATAATGTTAGCTTCAAATTTGGTATGGCTAGCCCACCTTCCTGTGTTTTTTTTTCATTAGTTTCCCTGAAATTCTTGATCTTTTTGTTTTTCTTCTTGACTTTTTGTTTGTCAGGGCTATATATTCTTGATTAAAGAATGAATAGAGGAAATTACAAAGATAAATAGGTAACTGATCACATGACACAAAATTTTCTGTATAGACAAAAGCAATGTATTTAAGATAAGAAGGGAAGCTGTCAAATAGGAAAAATAAACAAAAAACCTTTGTACAAATTTCTCTCATAGTAGTTTGAGATCCAAGATATATAAACAATTGAGAGAGAGAGAGAGAGAGAGAGAGAGATGCATTTATATATAGGACCAAAATCCACTCCTCAATAGATAAGTGGTCAATTGTTGTGAACAAATAGTTCTCAAAAGAATTGTTAAGTATTTACAACCACATGAAAGAAAGCTTCTAGTCACTAATTAGAGAAATATGAACCAAAGCAACCCGGAGGCTTCATCTCACATCCTGAAAATTGGCAAAGATAAGAAAAGATGGTAATCATATTTTGGATGAGGTTGTGGCAAGAAACACATACTTTTTTTGTTTTTGTTTGTTTGTTTGTCTTTGTGGGGCAATGGGGATTAAGTGACTTGCCCAGGGTGACACAGCTATTAAGTGTCAAGTGTATGAGGCCATATTTGAACTCAGATACTCCTGAACTCCAGGGCCGGTGCTTTATCCACTATGCACCTAGCCTGCCTGAAACACATACTTTTGCATTATTAGAGGAGCTATGGATCACATACAACCCATTTGGGAAGCAATTTGGATTTAAGCAAATAAAATGAATAAAAATTCCCATACTCTTTGCCTCAAAGATTCCATTACTGGACTTCAACTCCAAAGAGGTCATGGGTAAGAAGCCCCCATATACTCCAAAATATTTATAACAGAGATTTTTGTGACAGCATAGATTAGAAATAAATAGATGTCCATCAACTGTGGGAATGACTAAACAAATTGTGGTCTAATAAATATATGAAATATTACTGTGTTGTAAGGAGATGATGAATGTGATGATATAAAGACGCATGGATAGATGATCTTCATGAACATGATTCTGAGTGAAGTAAGCAAAGCCATGAAAACAATATACACCAATAACTATGACAATTTAAATGGAAGAATAACCATATAAAAATAAAAAGCAAATGATGCAAAATTATAAAGAATAAGGTTGATACAAAGAAAGAGCTATGAGAAGATACTCCTAATCCACTCTTTTGCAGATGTAGGAGGTCCATAAGTGCTGTACATTGCATATGTTTCTGACTTTTCCAGTATTGAATAGTTATGCTGACTTTTTTCCTGTTCTTTTCCTTTTTTTCTTTAAAAAATACTATTTTTCAAATGGTATGGATCTCTGGGAGGGAAAGAAGTGATAGTGGAGGAATATGGTGATATAAAAAACAAAAGATGTAAATAAAAACTTATTTTAAAATTAAATATATGCCTCTGAGACTTCCCTTACCTGTATTTTCCCTAATGAATACATTGATGTAAATTAGTTTATCAGATTATATGCCTTCACCAATAGAAATTCTGAGTGTGGGGAAGGAACAAGACAAGGAAAGAGGAAATATGAGGATAGGAATGTAGTGTGCTGCTCAGGGTGAAGTGGGGTTTTGTTGGCAATGAGGGTTAAGTGACTTGCTCAGGGTCCTGAAACTAGTACGTGTCAAATGTCTCAGGTTAGATTTTAACTCAAGTCCTCCCCAATACAGGGCCAGTGCTTTATCCACTATGCAACCTAGCTGCCCTGAGAAGTGCTTTAAAGGGGACTCTGGGCAACTACAACGAAGTATGGAGGTGGTGTGACTTTGGGAAAAGATATTGGTTACAAGAGAATGGATACTTAAAGGTCAAGGGAAAAAGCCAAAGACATTTTTTTCCTATCTCATAATTGTGTTCACAACCACCTAAGTGTGGATCAAACAACAAGGAGTATGCCACTTGTTTTTTGTCCTCCCCAAAATACCTCCACAATATTGGTTTACACATTTAAGTACCCATTACTGGAATTTCATATTCAAGAGTCACCTTTTAGTATTTTTGAAGGTAGTTTTAGTTCTTCCAGTATAAAATCCACTTTTACAAAAGGCTCCCATTTTGTGTTGGTTTAAATTGTGGTCTGACCTTTGGATAACATTAGAGAATGCTAGACAGCTTCAGCTTAAAAAGCCTGGAGTGATGACGGTGAATAAACCATAGATAGAAGTTGAATGTCTGGGTGGAATTTGTATTGTTTCTAACCAAAATCTTGCTATAAGGAAGGCAGTGATTTGGATGTAACTGCAAGAATGTAGGACAAAAGCTGCCTGCTCTACCCCATTCCTTGAATGAGAGTAAATGAAGCTCCAGATAATCTGCATAGCACTTGTCCTGGCTGACAGAGATTATAGGAAATGAAAGGTATTTCTGATACCTACCCAAATATGCATTCAGTTAGCAGAATTTCCACTGAGAGGAAATCAAAACAATCAAAAGGTACATTTTACCTGAAGTACCTTTGCTTTGCTGCTTGTATCTGGCTGTTGATATGACTCACACAAAAGATATAATGATCCTGGGGCTATCAGCCTGCTCACAAACTTGCTGTCAACACTCTTCTGAAGGGAAGAAGTGACCTAGCAACTACAATTCTATGGAGAGTCAAGAAATACAGTAGAGAGAAACAGCAGAATTGATGACAACTTAGTCAAGAAAGCAGCTCGATGACATCATTAGTACTATAGGAAAGCAGTAACAAACTTATTTTTTTTTAATAATGATAAACAGTTTCCTTTAAACTTTTGAGTTCTAAATTCTATCCCTTCTTCCCTCCTCCCCTGCCACTACCCGAAGTGGCAAGCAATGATATAGGTTATACATATATAACTATGCAAAGCATTGGTCATATTGTAAAAGTCATTTTTGTATATGATGTATATTAGTTATAAGTCATATTAGTCATTTTTATAAGAAAACTGAGTAAAAGAAAAAAGTGAAAAATAGCATGCTTCAGTCTTTGTCCAATCAATATCAGTTCTTTCTTTCGAGGTGGATAGTATGCTTTATCATTAGTCCTTTGGGATTGTCTTGGATCATTGTATTGCTGAAAATTGTTAAGCCATTCACAGTTCTTCATCCAACAATATTGCTGTCACTATGCACAATGTTCTCCTACTTCTGTTCACCTTCACTATATATCGTTCATGTAAGTCTTTCCAGGCTTTTCTGAAATTGTCCTGTTTGTCATTCTATATATCACAATGATATTCCATCACAATCATATACAATAGCTTGTTTAGTCATTCCCCAATTGATGGGCATTACTTTTATTTCCAATTCTTAGCCACCACAAAAAGAGTTGTTATCAATATTTTTATACAAATAGGTATTTTTCGTTTTTGTGTTGTCATTGGGATATAAACCTTTGCATTGGCATTGTGAGCAACAACTTTAGAGGCAAAGAAGTGTGCCATATGAGACATGCTCATAGGACAGGATTCTTGATATTATGAGAAATCCTTCTATTCAGCATTATTGTGAACATCTATGTGAAAAATGAGTTCTTCTCTAGTGTCTTGATAATTATTATTATTTACTATACTTAATTACATGTCTATTCTTTGAATTAATGTGTTATCTAGAAGGTCTGATCATATCCAATGGGGGGTCAGATGCCATGGTATTTTGTTTTTGTTTTTAACAGATGTGAACCTAACTATACATTGAACCTGGATTTAGCTTTCAAGGGGCTACACCTGAAGAAGGCTGGGCTACATTGCTAAAGTACTTCCTGTTAACTTGAGTAAAGCTAAGTCATTGGGCATGTAGTGTTCTTAGTAGTATTTTTAAAACTTTTATAAGGAATCCCCAAAGTCCAAACATGTTCATCCTGAAATTTCCTGCTTCCAATATGTGCCAAGGAAGGCTCCTTCATAACATGTCTCTAAATTCTCCCCCTAAAAATTTCCTTAAACTATAAACAATCTGAACTGATTAGATTTTTACTCTATTTCTCCAAAAATCTAATGTGCTTACAAAATGTTAGAATTATATAATGTTAACATTGAAGAAAAACACAAAATTCATCTAATTTAAGGCTCTCACTTTTCCACTGCAAGACTCATTGAGGTCTTCAGTAGGGAAATGACCTATCCAAGGTCTTACACCATGGCAAGTTAGTATCGAAAACTGTTTTAAAATTACAGAGTTGAAAATCACCTCAGAGATTACTAGTCTAAACATATCAAAACGGAAATCCTTCTGCAATATTCTAAAATATTCACCATCTAGACACTGCAGATGCCATATATATCTGGTAGAGATCATTTCCTCATAAGTAATTTTCAAATACTTCTGTGTGTGTGTGTGTGTGTGTGTGTGTGTGTGTGGCAATTGGAGTTAGGTGACTTGCCCAGGGTCACACAGCTAGTAAGTGTCAAATGTCTAAGGTCAAATTTGAACTCAGGTACTCCTGACTACAGGGCCAGTGTTCTATCCACTGCACCACCTAGCTGTCCCTATTTTCAAATACTTCTAGCTAGGCAAAGTTTCAATTTGAACTAATTTTAATCCAATGTTACTTGTAAATTTATTGGTAAAGATGAATTCATTATTAATTTTATGTATTTATGTTACCCACTCTCTAAGAAAGGAGTTTGTATCTTAATGAGTGTAGGATTTGTCTCCTCATCACCTTTTGTCTCAACATCATACACTTAATACAAGTCTTTGAGAATTTTTTTTTTTTGGCTGGTAACTAAATGCAAGACAGCTATGGACCTGGAGTAGCTACAGAAAACATAAGGAAGGAAAGAGACAACATTTATTGTCTACTACACGCTAGGACACTATGCCAAGTGTTTTAGAAATATGATCTGATTTGATCTTCACAACAACTCTAGGAAAGTAGGTGCTATTATTATCCTCATTTTACAGTTGAGGAAACTGAGGCAGAGGTTGTGACTCTCCATCTAGAACAAAGACTCAATCTAGATCAATTTCAGTTCTTCAATGAAGTCCTCCTTGATTACTTCCTTGGACACCTAAAGAGTTTGAACCCCATGTTAATAACCCTTAGTTCTGAATAGATTAAGAATCTAGGCAATAATAATAGTGTACAAGAAGGAATTATATATAATAGTCCTATAAAGACAGGTTAGAGCTAGTTTGAGAATATCTTTAAAAGTCAGACATAAGCATTTATATTTTATGCTAATGGGAAGAGGGTGCAAATGGAATTTATACAGGAAGTGAAAAAGACCTGCTCAGACTATGTTTTAAGAATATCAGTTTGACAGCTCTGTGGAAGATCTATGTGTATATAACTTTATATATTATAGGAATGGAGACTAGGCCCATAATCAGATTCCTATGGACAGCTTCCTGATGAGGGAAACCTCCTTTAGCAAGACAGGATGGTGCCTTCTTTTTACTTAGACAGTTATCTCTTCTATATTGCAATTTTCTCCATCCCAGTTTTGATATATTGCGGGTTGGCATAAGAAATTAAATGGTAATTTGGGAGGGGAGTTTTGTGGAAGCTGCAGATGACGCATGAAGACCAGCAGATGACACATAAAAAGATAAGAACTCAGAATGCATAAAATATATGTATGGTATTGGACAAAATCGCCTATGGCCAAATACTTAACTTAAATTTTATAATAAGGTACTGTCATAAACAAAAAGAAAATAACTTCAGATTTCTCTAGTACAAAGGGAGGGCTAAAGAAATTTTACATGGATTTTCCAGATCACAGGGGAGCTGTACCTCTAACGTTGCAATGAGAAGGGAGAAATGTATTTTAGAGGGTTGTACAGAGCACTTAGAAATGAAATGATTTCCCAGGATCACATGGTCAATATGTGCTAGAGGCAACACTTGAACCCAAACTTCTTAAATGTTAAGTTGACCTCTTTGGCCACACACACCGAGAGTTCTTAACCTGGGTTCTACACAACTCCCTTGTGGATTCCAAAATATCTTTCTGTGAAGTTGGATAGAAAAAACATATACATTTCTTTTCAATATAATTGATTTCTTTTTAATTCTATACATTTTCATTTTATGCATTTGAAAACATTCTGAGACAGGGTCACTAGGGTTTACTATATTTCTGAGGAGTTCATGCCCCCCCACCCCCCAAAAAAAGTTGACCCTGCACTACACACAACTGCTCTAAATAGTGCGTGTGACATATTGTTGTTGTACTTTGGTTGTTTCAGTTGTGTCCAACTCTTCTCTGACCCCATTTGGGCTTTTCTTTTCAGAGCTAATGGAATAAATCTTGCCATTTCCTTCTCCAGCTCAAAGAAGCACAAGCAGCTGTGGAAACAGGGTTAAGTGACTTGACCAGGGTCACATAGCTAGTGAGTGTCTGAGGCCAAATATGACTTCCCAACCTTTCTGACACCCGGTACAGTGCCTGTTCACTGTGCCCACATAAGCTGCCCAGTATGATAGAGAGAAAAGTGAGGGAGGAAAGGATGGAGAGGGGGAGGGAGGGAGGACAGAGACAGAGACAGATCTTTCACAAGGACTACTTTAATGCCTCATTTTAGGGTGGAAGTGCCGTTAGTATGTTCTATCAGACTGGAAGGAATCAAAACATTATGTATAACTGCAAAGTAGCCTACCTTTCTACAAGAGACATGTCAATCAAAATTTAAGCTACCTGGGCAATGAATATTTGCTATGGAAACTCATATAGACCACTTACTTAAAGGGATATAAGGTTGCAATCAAAATCAGTGAAGAGGATATCCATACTAGGAAAAAATAAAATAAAATCATTGCAAATTCCAGGTCCATAAAAGAAATAAGCTGTTAAACATATGTAGATATAGGACTTTATGATTAATGATATAATAATATTTATAGTAGTGTTTTAAAGTTCACAAGGACTTTACAATTATATTTATTTTATCCTTACAACAAGCCTAGGATATAGATGCAATTATTATTCCTATTTTATAGATGAGAACACTGAGGCAGACAGAGGATAAATCACTTGCACAGTCACACTAGTAGGTATCTGAGGTCTGATTTAAAACTCAGGTCTTTCAAGGTCCAGCACTCTATCCCTGTACTTACCTAGGTTCCAAAAAAGACATATAGTGAAGTCATTTGATCCTCACAATACTCTTTAGTAGACAGAGTAGATATTATTGGGTCCCATTTTGCACAATAAAAGAAAATTCAGATTCAGAGGAATTTACCCAAGGTCACAAAGATATAAAAGCAAAATGAAAAGTCTGGACTATTACACAAATTTTCTGACCAAGTAAAATTGTGAAAAAGTATCTTGAGGCAAATATAAGCTGGCAAATGTCACAATCAACTCCCTGAAAACAAAATATATGCATACAACACTTTTAGTTTAATCTGCCTTATGCAATATTTCTCCAACACTTTCTTATAATAGGTAATCAGGGCAGCTGGGTGGTGCAGTGGATAAAGCAATGGCCCTGGATTCAGGAAGACTTGAGTTCAAATCCAGCCTCAGAACTTGACCCTTATTAGCTTTGTGACCCTTGGTAAGTCATTTAACCCTCATTTCCCCCAAAAAAGAAAATGTTCCAGCATACACTAGTAGAGGGAATTTTCTTATCTATTCAATTTCTTTTATGAATAAAATAATAAATCCAGACCCTATCACTATGTAATTAAGAAATTGAATCTCACTAAGCAGCTAGGTGGCCTGGAGTCAGGAAGATCCTCAGGTTAAATCTGGCCTCAGATACTACTTATGTGACCCCAGGGCAAAAACATGTGTCCTGTTTGCCTCAGTCTCCTCTTTTGTAACATGAGCTAGAGAAGAAATGAAAAACCACTCCAGCATCTCTGCCAAGAAAACCCCAAATAGGGTCACAAAGAGTTGGCACAACTGAAACAACCAAATAGCAACAAAGCCAATCAGCACAACCAAGTTCCCAAAGCTCTCTCAGCCTTCAAAAAGAAACATTTTATATCTGATCTGACCAAACTGAGTGGCTGCTTCACATGCTTTCCCCTCCCCTAACACTCCCACCTGAATAGTCCATAAGAAGTAGATATTAAATCAACCACTCAGGACTGACGACCACTTTCCTCACTATAATCTGTGCATCTCAATAAGATACGGGAAGAACACAGAGGCTTAAATGCAACATAGCCCACAGCTGTATGAGCTCCCACTGGAAGCAACTTTGCCTGGAGTGAAAAGAAAACATTTGAGAGTTCCGAGGATTCCACATTATGTGCAAACTCTGGATTTATTTGTTTCTTCCTTGCACTGGGCTGCCTCCCTGTGTATGCTATCATTTTAGGACCAGAGGCTATGATCGCCTTATTGTTCTAGAGAGAGGGACGACAAATTCAGGGAAAATGAGATGTTAGGACACTCTGTTGGGCAGAGGAGGAGAGGCCAAGTCTATGTGCCACACAGTTACAGAGAAGGCGGTTGAACAATGCCTCCAGATGAGCTAATCTAAACTCACTCTGTAAGTGAGACATCATTTGACAGACTCATATATATTTGCAAACAGCCTCCCACTGTGTTTCTGTTGCAGGTGCAGAGCTACAAGCTATACCAGATGTGTTATCACAATGAATGCTGAGGATTCACTCACCTCTTTGAGGGATAGTTTATAACTCCTGCCATGGGATTTGCAGCAGAGGGAGGGTTTCAGTGCAAGGAAAGCTGCAGTGGGCCTCTTTCATCACAACATCCAAGCTGGGGACTCTATTCCCAGGGATATAGAGTTTGTGCACACCCTTTAGAGAAAAAGAAAGCATGGTCCGATATCAGGAATGGCATCTAGGCATGCAATACGTATTCAGTTCTGCTGTAATCAAGAGCAGTTTTCTGTTCCAAAAAAGCTTGATGTGGGGGCACACAGTTATGGAATTCTCAGAGTTAGCAGGAAACTTGGAAGGCATTGAGTTCAACCCCCTCAACAACACCCCAGTTAAAATGATCAGAACACATATCTGGAACTAGGAATGTTAGTACACAGCGCAAGCAGGACAAATTCACTCATACCTAAGATACAACTTTTTAATATGATTAATTCAGGGAGAGGGAGGAGACAGATTCAGACCAGGAAGAACTCACTTGGTGTAAAATATTTTATTAATTCTTTCTTTTTTTAATGATAAACATTGTTATTTAGAGTTTTGAGTTCTAAATTCTATCCCTCCTTCCCTGCCTCCCCTGCCCCTCACCTGAGCCTGTAAGCAATCAAGATATATGCTTATGCAATGTGCAATTATATAAAACATTACCATATTATATCATTTTGTATAAGAAAACTTGAATTGAAGAAAAAAATGAAAGAAAGTGAAAAATAGCATGCCTTCAGTCTGTGTTCAACCCAAATTGTAGTTCTTTCAAAATTCAGATACAGCCCACATCCTTACACAAATCTTCCCTGAATAATTCAGCACCTAGTTGATCTCCTCATATGCCATCTCCACCTAACTTACATTTAATCTTTGCTGTTACAAATAACATAGGCACAAGCCAATAATAACAATCCTAATAGAGAGGCTGGAGACATAATGTATTGAGTGTTGGACTTGAAGTCAGAAAGAATAGAGTTCAAAATCACTCCCCGGAACATTACTACTATCTGACCATGGGCAACTCAATTGACTTTCTCTGCATCTCAGGCAAATTTCTAAGATTTTACATTACTTGTGTTGATGAAAGGAGAACCCACACCAACAAATTCACTGGCCCTTGACATAACAATCACAATTATGAACCATTCGAGGATTTACAAAGTGATTTAATCACTACCACCCTGTGAGAAAAAAAAAAAAAACAGTTTAGTGAAAGTAGAATTAAGAACATTCTACAGAAGATAGGGACTCAGAAAACCTCCAGGGTCACACAAGCTAATAAGTATCAGAAATGACATTCGAACCTGGGTCCATTGACTTTCGTAATCTCAGTTCATTCATTCTGCCTCTCTGTAGTGAATAACAGGTAAAAGAAGTGAGGATTTCACCAATTTACAAGCCTGTTCCTGAAACAATTATGTCTTTTTTATTATTCCTGATTCTTTAGATTATAGGACCAAAAGCTATAAAAAGAAGTCAGGGTGATATAAATAGAAAGGGAAAGAGTAAGGGGTAATGAACATTTATTAAGTGCCCAGTATGGGGCTAAGCACTTTATAAATATTATCTCATTTAGAATATTTCAAATCCAAGACATTGATAAGTCAATTCCCCATCTCCCTAGGTTTTTACCAACTAAACCCCTTGCTGTTCCTTTGTAAATGCATTTCATTTCCTATCTCTGTGCCTTTTTTTGGTAGGTCAATAGGGGTTAAATGACTTGCCCAAGGGTCACACATCTAGTAAGTGTCAAGTTTCTGAGGCTGGGATTTGAACTCAGGTCCTCCTGAATCCAAGGCTGGTGCTTTATCCAATATGCACCTAGCTGCCCCTATCTCTGTGCCTTTTTACCGTCATGTCCCAATGCCTGAAATGGATTTCCTTCCCTCTGCCTCTTAAAATACTAATTGCCTCAAAGTTCTCAATGCCACCTCTTACATGAGGCCTTTCCTGATCCTACCCAGATTCCTGGGACTTCCCTTATCTTTACCTTGGCTATATTGTGATATTTATAACTATATAATGTCTCAACCCACAAGATGCAAGCTCCTTGATGGTAAGAGCTTTTTTTCTTTTTTTGTCTGTGTATTTGCAGCACCCAGCAGAACCCCTGGTGCATGGTGGAGGTTTAGTCCAATACATGATGACTGATATCTTGATTGTTCAATATAAAATGATAGGGTTGTATTGCATGACTCCTAACCCCCTATGAACCCATTATAGTATATTCTATCTGCAGCCTGTTCCTTTCCCTCCACTCCTTCTGTTATTGCCATCTGTATGGGCAGTATATTAAAAAATAAAATGAAATAGATGGTCAGGTGTGATAGACAGATTAGTGCCTATTTTCATCTTTCTCCCTTATGACAGAGTTCTAAGAACTAGAGTAGTAGAATAAAAGACCTATAAGTATGGTTGCCAACCAGCCAGGATGAGACTGTCTTGGTGGGTATTTCATTACTAAAACACATTGTCATGAGAATATATGCCAGCAATGAAGTGAAATAGGGCATTTCTGTTGGGCTCTCCATGGGCTTCTCTTTTCATTTTGATTTTGTTAATCTAGAAGAAACAGATCTTAAAGGTGAGGAACCTGAGGCCTGGAGGAGGTAAAGTGACATCCAGTTAATTAGCGGTGAGACTGGTCTGAGAACAAAATCTCACAATCAAAAGAACTGCACTGTGATGTGAATGATGCTGTGATCCTTCTCCAAGGAACATTTTTCCTTTACATTGTGTGGCATAGTGGTGGTGCAGTGGATGGATAGAGAGCTGGGCTTAGAGTCAGGAGGATCTGAGTTCAAATTTAGCTTCAGATACTTACTGTTTGATCCTTGGCAAGTCACTTAACCCGTATGCCTCAGTTTCCTCATCACAAACTGAACTAGAAAAAGGAATGGCTAATTAAATCTAGTATCTTTGCCAAGAAAACCCCAAATGGGGTCATGAAAGTCAGATAGCACTGAAAACAACTGAACGACAACAAAAGTGATGGTAATAATAGCACCTATCTCCCAGGCTTTTGTGAGGATTCAAATTAGATAATATTTGTAAAGCATTCAACATAATGACTGGGACATAATAGATGCTATATAAAGGTTAGCCAGTATTATTTTATAAGAGTACTATCCTAGGCATCAAGAAAACACAGAATAGAATTCCACCTCAATCACTTCCTAGCTAAATGACATGCCTCAGTTCTATCATTTGTAAAATGGGTAGCTATGGGTTTGGGGAAGATCAAATAAAATGATGTGCCATATAGCATTATATCAAAATAAGCTCTCATTAAGCCTTATTCTGTGTAATGAAAGCTTTTGGCCCTGCTCCCCTCCCCGCCAATCCCCAACAAAGAAGTTTCAGATATTAGTTAGCAATGTCAAATATGTCTTGCTTTATTTTGACCTGTTTTGATGCGGAATAAAGAACTTTGGCATTGTCTCTGAAATCACAACTGTAGGTGAGCATCTTTCCTACCTAAGACTAAAGTGGAACTGCTAGAAATTTTCATCATTTAGTGTTGTTACACTGACTTCATTTCCAACCCAGCATTTCTGGACTTTTCTATTAGCACCAGGAACCATTCTGCAAGTTCACAATCAGTCCCAGAACTCACATTTCATCAGTACCCTCTGTATTCCCACTGCCATCAGTAACCCACTCCTGCCCTCTAATTCGAGGGTGGAGACCTCTCTTCCCAACACCTCCCATTTAGAGAGAGAACTTAGTTTATTCATCTCTTCATTTCCCATTCTGCTGTTGTATCCCTTATTTGACTATATGAGCTCCTTGAGAACATGGACTGTCTTTTTGCCTTTCTTGGTGTCCCTAGCATTTATCATAGTGCCTGGCACCTATTTGGCACTTAATAAATATTTATTGACCTGACTGACAAACTTGGTGAATTTCAGGCAAAAGGGTTGTATGAAGACATGACATCATTCCTGTTAATATTCATCTTCAATACAAAGATTAATTATATACAAATAAACTTCTCTGATGACATCCTCAACAGAAGTACCTTAGAACTAACCAAATTCGGCAACCTTCATTAGAAAGTCCTTTTTATCCTCGCTGAAAAATTGGTAGGCTTTCCAAAGCATGTTTGACACCTGCAAAAAATAGAACTTACATTTTTAAAAAAACAGATGAACAATGTGTAATTTAAAAGCATATTTATCTCAGAAAAATGTCTTCTACTCAGTTATTATGTAATTCACTTTCCAGAGCCAGCTTTCTGACATGTGTGAATGACAGATTCAAAGAAGCTAGGAGCACATACTTGCTTTATTCTGAAAGAAATAAAAAATTTACACGACCCTATTGGGTAAAAAGACATTCATTATTTTTAGAACCATTTTAAAGGAAAGAGCTTATGGCTTTCTTTTTGACAAACTTCCTATGTCACTTTTCTCAACTCTTTTAGTTCATTGTCCATCCCTTTTAAAAATCTGTAGCTTTCCAGGAAAACCCACATTATCAAATCATCTTCTGGCCAGTTTTGTTCTTGCCTCACTGGGTCCCCTGCAAGGACAATTGTATCAGGTCCCCCCCACTACCACCCCAATACAAATTCACAAAGATTCATAACAATAGCAGCATGGGAAGAGGATCAAGGCTCTTTCTGAAGTTTTGTTCTGGGGGATTAGGGATCTAGGGCAAAAATATACCAATGACAAAGAGTCACAGACTCCTAGAGCTGGAAGGAACCTTAAAAATGATCTAGTCCAACCTTATATTTTGTAGATGAAGAAAACCAAGGCCCAAATGAGCAGCTATCAGTAATAATCCAGGAACAAATAATAAGCAAATAATATAACCAATAATATGATTCAAAATTTAATGCTAAACTGAGTTCAGATTTAATTTTGTAGTCAATAGGAAAATTAATGAAGGTTCTTGAGCAAAGAAGTGAGGGAGAAAGCAGTATTTTAAATGGTCACTTAGGAGAAAAGTGTTACTACAAGAAAAATAAGCTAGGAAGAATATAATTAGTTCAAATACATGTATATGCATATGTGTATGTATATGTGTATATTTAAATATACTTATATGCAAATGAACATATATATGTGCGTGTATATATAGATGTATTCTCCCTGCTAATCTGTGTTGCTGTGGACATGTTTGAACACAGGTAAATAAATGAAAAAAAAATTATCAACCTCTTCTATGGGGTTAAACACATATAATGCTTGGGATATAAATAGAAAAAATAGGAGTCCTTACTCTCCTTCATTCAGATGAAGAGAAAAGTAGGAATCCTTGATTTTAAGGCACTCAAGGTCTAATTGGAGAATATAATATATATGAGAGTACAGACAGATGTACATGATTTACAAGACAGATGACATGGACTAAAGAGACTTTGTAGGCCCTAGGAGGGCAGGTGATAAGGTCCTAAAGACCTTAGGACACATTGGCAGAAAAGATTATAAGGATTCCTGGTGCTCTACATGCAAAGGACTATTGTAATTAGTATTGTAGCTAATGCCCATCCAGGAAATGTGAGCAGCCATGTCCATTTTCCTGCCTAGCCTGTCCATGGGCAACCAGGGTCAGGGTGAAGGGAAGAATAACTTGCAGTTGGGGGAGGTAGGTTTAAAGAAGGAGAGTAGCTGATTATAAGTAGTTCTGCCAGATTAAAGGCCTTTGGGAACTTTTTCTTCTGGAACTATATAATGTTTGTTAAAGCTTTTATGTTTAGTTTTAAAGTTTTTGTTAAAGCATACTTTGCACAGAGCAATTTTTTTTTTAATATACCACACCTTTAAAAACAGAAATAAGCTCCTTGTTTTATTATTTTTTTACAACTTGTTTCAATATTTTAATTTGTATTTTAATATTGAATTATAAAAATGCCATGAATACTACTCTACTTTTACCTTTACAACATAAGGACTTATAAAGCAAATGAAAAATTGAATTCAGAAAATAAAATTATATTGTAAACCAAATAAAACTAAACAAATATAAAATCCTGAGAATGATGGAATTAAATTTGAAAAAGAAGCTGATGATCATTGAAAGAAATAAAAAATCCTAACAATTTTTCCCCTTTAAATAACACAAGAATTTGTCCAATTATGTATAACAATCTCCAGGATTCATTAAATAGCTGATAAGAAACTCAAGGTTGAGGCCCAAGGAGACTTTATGAGGTTGAGTCATGAGAGCAGCCAGGAAGACCAAGGCGAGCTTAGCCTCTGAGGCTGCTCATTGAGAGGCTCGTGTGGCATAGTGGAGATAAAAAGCTGAACCTTTAGTCATGAAGCACTGTGCTTGAATATCACTTGTGTGTGACTATGGACTAGTCTCTCCATCTCTCTGAGGTTTGGTTTCCTTACCTGGAAACTGATCCAGTAATCAATAGATAAATATCTATCTATCATCTGTCTGTCTGTCTGTTTAAATATTTAAGCATGGCCCTATGGTCCAGGCACTGTACTAAGCCCTAGTTATACAAAAGGAGGAAAAAGACATTCCTTGCTATGAAAGACCTTATAATTTAATAGGGGAGACAACATGCAGACAAATACATACAAAGACGTGTGTGTGTGTATATATATATATATATATATAACACACACACACACACACACACACACACACACACACAAGATAAATAGGAAATAAATTGCAGAGGGGAAGGCACTGGAATTAAGAGGGGTTGGGGAAGAGAGAGGGATTTGGGAAGACTTCCAGTAAAAGATGGGATTTTTGTGGAGATTTAAAGGAAACCAGGGATGTCAGGAGGCACAGTAGAGAAGGGAGAACATTCCAGACAGAGAAAATGCTCAGATCCAGGGCATAGAGTGTCTTGTTCATATAATAGCCAGGAGGCCAGTGTCACTGGATCAAAGAGTACATGGCAGGGACTAAGATAAGGATAAAAATACCCATAGTACCTATCTCACAATATTTGTTGTAAGGATCAAATGTAATAACATTTATAAAACATTTTGGGGAAAAGCTGAAAGTACAATATTAACATCGATTATTCTTATAGAGAACTCATGCTTTTCCAAGTGGGACTGAATCTAGGGTGAGGAAGGCTTCAAAACTGAGCCAGAGGAGACTGAGATGAGAAAGCATGCAATATATGTATGCAATGGATTGAAACGTGTTGTGTATGAGGGCTTTCCTTACATCTAACCTTGAATTCTCCATCTACCCCATGTAATCTAACACTCTGCTGGATGCCTAGGATGGACCATTGCCTAGTTATTGACTTGTGTTTCCATGGGTAAACCCATGATGAAGTTCATTTGTTCCTGATAGAAATTTTGGATGGCATTTGGTTCCTGCTGCTTTTTGGTTTACCCAATTAAGGGATTGGGGAACTGTAGTAGTCCAGACTGGGAATAAAACCAGGCTTATCTATCTTCCTGCCTCCTTATTAACCTTTCCCTGACTAATTTCCAGAACGTTGGGCCAGGATTTTTGCTAAAATGGCTATTCATAGTCTATATAGAGGACTCTATGAGGATACCAGAACAGGAATGCAAAGGGGCAAGCTAGGACAGTAGATATAGTGCCAGGCCTGGAGTCAGGAAGACTCTTCCTGAATTCAAATCTGGCCTCAGGCCTTTAGTAGCTGGATGAACCTGGGCCAGTCAGAGTAAATTCTGTTTGCCTCAGTTCCTCATTTGTGAAAAAAAAAAATGAGCTAGAGAAGGAAATGCAAACCACTCCAGTATCTCTGCCAAGAAAACACAACTGGAAAAAGTTCTCTGAATAACAACAAAAAAGCATAAATACTCAAGTTAGAAAATTGAGCAAAGGGACAAGAACACTCTGACAAAGATATTATTGGTCATTAGTACATACAATTGTGACATTTTTATAGTAATTTTTAATTCTCTTTTAGTTCCCACAAAAGAGGCAGGTTTTAGCCAGCACTTCCATGAACTTAAAATTTCATGCCCTGATTAAGGTATAAACCTTGAATTGTTTACAGCATAAATAAATTAGTTGCCTTGAAAAATATATGAGAAAACTAAAGCATAATTATGTAACTGTTCCCTCCCAACTGTAGAAATTGACTCTCCTATCTAGAATAGTCAGTTATAAAAATAATAACAATGGAGGGGAAAAGAAAGAATTGGTACCCAATTCACAAAGCACAGAGCTCCCCAGCAGGGGAGGTGAATCTAATGCCATTTATACTGGACTTGAGCAAGTCAATTCACCTCTGCTTCCAATTTCTCCTCTATTGAAATGATTAAAAATTGGTCTGAGGCTGAGATCAGGGTCAGAGAAACCATAGATCATAGATTGAAGTTGGAAGGAACCACAAATGTTATCTAGTCTAAACCACAACAACACTCCAGGGAAGTTACCCATTCTTTGCTAAATTGGATCACTCAAAAAATTGGCACAAACCAATGGTGACACTTCCTGGGCTGTGGTGGTTCCTGCAGTAGGGAAGGAAAGGAAATCCTCTTTACTAGATATATCCTTGCCAGTCCTACCCCATTATATCTACATAACTACCAATCTTGTCCCCCCACCATCCCCCAAACATACCCTGAATTTTCTTGCCCCTACCCCTTTGCCATTGATGGTTTTCCTCCCCATCTAAAAATCATTTTTTCTACCATTTTGCTTATCTAAATTATATCCATCTATCAGTTTGTGATCTTAGGCTGCATAAAAATGAAATGGTGCCCAGGACAAGGAAAATGACAGACCCGAAGTGCTCTGCCCTTTTCAGAACACACCTACAGTATTGGATTGTCATGGGCACCATGTTTTAGAAAGGCCTTTGATAAACTAGAGAGGATCCAGAGGAGGACAGTGAAGATAGAAAAATACTTCAAAATCATGCCCTATGAGGATCAGGAGAAGCAATATTTCACATGAAGAAAAGATTTAGGAAGACCGTGATAGCTATCTTCAGGTATTTGGAAAGTTGTTACTGGGAATACATTGTTCAGGTTTTTCCCCAGAGGAGATAATGAGGAGCAATTAATGAAAGAGACAAAGATTCAAACACTAGATGTAATAGCAATTAGGGCTCTCCAAATGTAGAATGAACTGCCTCAGGAGGGAGTGGATTCCCATCACTAGAGATCCTTGAGCAAAGGCTGGATGAACACTTGTGGAGTATCTTCATATTGCTAGGATTGTAGGATTATAGTTTGACATCTAGAAGGAATCCTAGCAACCATATGGTCCAGCACCCTCATTTTACAAGCAAGGAACATGAGGCAAACAGAGGTTAGGTGGTTTGTCCATGAGCATATAGCTATAAAGTAACTGAATTAGGATTTGAAACCAAGTACCTTAACTCCAGAGGAAGTATTCTTTTTACTCTATTGTGATTCTTTTTTGTCAGCTACAGTTTATACTAAATGGGAACTGGGGGCCCTTTAAACTCAGAGGTTTAGAGATTCTGTGAAAAAACTTTCAAGTTTCATTTGAGTCCTACCTTCTCTATATGCACTTCTCTCTTCAGTCAACATGACTCAAATATTAAAAGGAGTCACCACATTTCTCAGGAGCATTTAAAAGGCTAAGTACAATCATGCAGGAGCAACTAGATGGCACAGAGTATAGAGTGCAGGGCCTGGCTCAGAAATACTCAGTTTCCCGAGTTCAAATCTGACCTCGGGTACTTATTACATATATGACCCTGGGCAAGTCACTTACCCTGTTTGCTGAAATTACTCATCTGTAAAATGAGTTGGAGAAGGAAATGGCAAAACTACTCCAATATCTTTGCCAAGAATGCCCCAAATGGGGTCATGAAGAGTTGTACACTACTAAAAATGACTAAAAAATAACAATCCTGCAAGTAATTAGATCCACCCTAGGGGAGAGATCCCATGCTAGAGGGAGAACCACAGAGTTGTGAGAGTCTAGAAAATGTCTAAGGGAAGCTATCCTTGACCAAAAGGTCAAGGAGAAGACTAGGTCCAGGACTCAGAGGAAACCCAGAGACAATTTGAATGATTATTCAGTTACTCTTTGTTCTGGAGATACTGATGAGTAGATGTGACTATGTTCACCTACTCTAGTCATTGAAGGCAAAAGGATAGTGATCCATTGTCCCTTCCAAGGGGCTAGAAAGATTCCCCTAGAAGCATGACAATGGTCACCCAGAGAGGGATGGAGTGACTAGAGTGATAAATGCCAACTAGGCTTCTTCAGCCTTGAAAAAAATGAAGGCTGAGCAGAAATATCATACATAAAATTATGAAGGGAATGGAAAATGTTTTATCATTGTATCTCTTCCAGTGTCCAGCACAGTGTATACATAGTAAATCCTTTTAATTTTTTTTCCTGAGACTAGAAGGGCAGCAACCTCTCAAGGGTTTCTTTGATTTGTTCTATTTGTGACCTAACCAGTTAACCCCTCCTTAGGGCACCCTTATCTCTTGAAATACTGGTGCCTCACTGTTGATACCTAATTACCTTAGCCCTACTATAGCTTAAAACTCCTGAGCCACTAACCTCAGCCTCCCAAGTAGAAGGCATTACAGGAATAGGACACCACACTTCATACATAAGAGATACATTTTTTTGTTATTGTCTAATTATTATTAACACTTAGTGGGTTCAACCATTGTAGAACTTTCATCTATATATTTTTTCACTCTATGCCTTCAAAGGATCTAGCAATGTCCTTTGCAATATTCCATAAATATTTGTTAGACAAAGCTAATTTAGCTAAATTTAATGTAATGACAGATCAATGTATGTCAAAGTCTGTGGAGAAAGAAAAAATGGTTCCGCTTTTGGAAGGGTCCTCAGAAGCCATGTAGCTGATAATAACTAATGTTTATATAGTACTTCAAGGGGGCAGCTAGATGGCACAGTGGATAAAGCATTGACCCTGGATTCAGGAGGACCTGAGTTCAAATTTGACCTCAGACACTTGACTAGCTGTGTGACCCTGGGCAAGTCACTTAACCCTAATTGCCTTGCAAAAAAAAAATAAATATATAGTACTTCAAGGTTTATTTAGTGTTTTTATACATATTATCTTATATGATGTTCATAATAACCCTGTTAGACAGATGCTATTATTACTATTCCCCTTTCACCCATGGGAAAACTGAAACAGAGAGATCAAGTGACTTGCCCAGGGCCACACAGCTAAAAAAAAAAAAAGAGGATTTGAATGTAAGTCTTCCTAAAAAGTCTGGTTTCTGACCCACTATGCCATTAGTTCAAGCCACATATGAGAAAGGATCCCTTCTCTGAAATCTGAAATGTTTATCTCTTCTCTGCTTTAGGGCCTTTAGTAAGAAGAAATCTACTACCCAAGGCTATCCATTCCACTTTTATGCATTGTTAAGCATTTTCTACTTATGACAAACTAAAATATACTTCTGCTCTTCTACACATTGCTTCTATTTCATCTTTCTGAAGCCATTAAACAAGTTTAATCCTTCCACATGACAAATCTTTAATTATTTGAAAATGGCTATCTCTACCCTCGCCTTCTCCATATATGCTCTTCTCTAGGCCAAACATCTTTTGCAAAGAAGCCAGAGATAATTCTTTGGGACATTTAGCTTATCAGTGGTCATATGTTATCCAAGATGAATCCAATGAAACAGTCAATCTCAGCTCCCATCCTCTCATCCTCAGTCCAGTCAGAAGGCCTCCCTCCCCAAAACCCATTCAAAGCGTGCAAATTGAAGGTATTCTCTCCATGACCCATAGTGAGTCTTTTGCCCACTGAATATTGTGATTATAGGAAAGTGGGTTGACTGACATTATCAGGAAGGGAAGTTGGTTGATTTCTTCAGGAAGCAGAGATATTTCCTGTGAGCATGTGCTTAGAAGTTTGGGATCTCAATCCTCAATCTCAGCAACATACTTTAACCATTTCCTTACTGTTCAGATTTTAGGATTCTATTTATAATGCTTTTTCACCCTGTGTATTAGCTATCCCAATGACTTAACTCTAGTCATATGACTAAATCCCCACCCACCGAGATTGTCCAAGAAAATTAAACTCTCAAAAAAAATTAATTTTGATTGATACACACACATGTATAATATATGTGTGTATATAGATAAGACCTCCAAAAAGTCCTATTCTGATGATGTTCCCCAAGGTGTGAGAGTGACCCTAAGTTCTGGAGGGCTATACCAGCAGAGCATAGGCCCTAGCCTATTCTATAATGCTGAAAAAGCTTTAAATATGGTCTCGGGCACAGACCAGGTCTGCTTTCTGTGGAAGAGACTAGCTAAGTATGGGCGGTTCATCCCATATGCCAGACATTTCATTGGTGATGAATTATCTCATACCAAACCAAAATATATGCGTGTATTTGTATATATGTATGTATATGTCTATGTGTATGAGAGAGAGACTTAGTCCTGTACATCCCTCTTTTACTTAATTGATATTGGCAATTATCACAAAGGGGAAAGAAGGTGCTAAGGATCAGAGGTTTTAGAATATTTATAAAAAGTAACTTGGTTTTTGGTACTCTATATGTGAAAACCTTCTCAAATGACCAGTTCCATTTATTAAGTTCTAAATGTGTACGAAGAATTGTGCTTAGCTAAGCAAAAACAGTATCCCTGCCCTCAAAGAGCTTACATTTTAATAGGAAATAAAATTTGCAAATAAGTCTGTATTTACAAGATATATACATGCTTAAGTGGAAAGTGATATCAAGGGAAGCCACTGGGGAGGGAGAAGGACAAAGAATGCCTCCTGTAAATGGTATAATTTGAGCTGAGCTTTAAAGAAAGCCAGGGAAACAAGCAGGCAAAAGTAAGGAAGGATAGAATTCCATGTGTGAGGGACAGCCAGGGTAAATGCATGGAGACAGGAGATGGAGTATCAGTTTCACAAAATGCCAAGTAGTCATGTATCTGGATCAAATAACTCATGGAGGGGATTAAGATACAAGAACACTGGAAAGATAGGTAGGCACAGATTGTGAGGAGCCTTAAATATCAAGCTGCTTCCAGGAGACTCATAATGACATGTAAGTGTAGGGCTTTGGAGAGTCTAGAGAATGTTTAGAGATTCTACAAGTGATTCTTATCAGCTAACTACATGATGAAGAGGCTTTGATTGGCTCTGGAGTCATTCAAAAAGGGCTGTTGGCTTCAGCCTCTTCCTCTTTGCATCAGCATTCTTGTAGGAGTTCAGAGATTGGGAGATGTGAAGCCTATGACATAGTGAGTTGGAAGGTCCAAAGGGCTCTTCTCTATTCTGTTTTCCCAGAATTTGGGTCTGCAGCCAGTTCAGCATTGTTTTGCCTGAGGTGTGAAGAAAATGGAGCCTCCCTTTGGTATCCTGGTGTTTCAGTCAGGTTTATAGCCAATGCAACATTGATAACTTTAAGGAGCAAGGAATGGGGGCAGCTAGGTGGCACAGTGAGTAGAGCACTGGCCCTGGAGTCAGGAGGACCTGAGCTCAAATCTGACCTCAGACACTTAACACTTACTAGCTGTGTGACCCTAGGCAAGTCACTTAACCCCAATTGCCTCACCAAAATAAAATAAAAAGTTAGAAAAAAAAAAAAGAGCAAGGAATGATGTTCAAAAGTGACCTGCAGGAATCCGGCCCAAAGGAAGAATTCATCCTACAGTTGTGACCATATCTGAACATGGACTTGATTGGACCAATGCTATGTAGGAAATTACCCAAGTTTTGAGCCTACTCTAGAAACTGAGGTGGTATGGAACAGAGTATGCCCTCAAGATACTGGGTGAAATGTTTGCGTGTTTTTTTTCTAGTTACCTTTGAAGTAAATATCATTTTATAAAAAGCTAATCAATAATATGTGGCTAAATGTAATTGGGGCTAATGTAAGATTAACAGTAAGGAATGAAGACACATAGAATAGAGGTTTGGAGACTCCCTAGAATATCCTGGAAGCCTATAAGGTGATATAGTAGGCCTGGCCCTGAGAGAGTAGAGTCAGAGCATGCTTGTTACAAGGAGAAAAACATCCAGGAGGAGATGTTGATAAACCAAGGAGTCAACATGATAACAGAAGAACCAAATTGCATGTTTTGACTCTCAAGCTATAAATACAACCACAAAACAGAAAGAAACTGTGACCAATTGTAAAGGTGCCTCACATCCCCTTGGGAGGGAAAATGAAGGAGCTGAGAGAGTCAGTTTAATCATTCATTTAAAGGCAACAAGAAGTAACCTTTCCTGGGACATTTGGTCAATATTGTTCGGTTCATGATATATATTTGCAAAAAAGGAAAAAAAAAGACTTACCAAAAATAACTAGAGCTTATGAAAGTTGATTCAATGCAGACAATTAAGAGGTAGATAGAGAAATTCTACTAAAAACTTGATAAGACTCTTCAAATTACATCAATATATACTCTGATACTTGGTGATTTCAGCAAAAAGGTAGCAGACATGGCAAGTTAAATTATGTTAGAAATATATTACAAAAGGAATGAGAAGTAAAAAGATTTGTATACTACAAAAAAACCCTCAAACATAAATTATTCATTCTTCTTAAAAACAAAGAGATTAGAAAGTGCTGGAAATGGAGAGCAACAAATAGAATCATAAAAAATGAAATTGATTCTATTTTAACATGTAGAAAATGAATCATCATTAATATAGAAGTTATTCCTAAATCATCTGTCCAGGTGTAGACAAACACCAACATTTTAGAATAAAAATCAAAATTAATTTTAAACTAGAAGAGAAAATAAAAATGATAAATCAGATATCACAAAATTAAAACATTTCTAATCTGACCTATTTAAACATGTTACTGATGCAGAAAATTGGGAAATTGATGGCTATCAACATCCACTAAAATGATTTCTTTCTGATGTAAATCAATTGCTATTGCTATAACAAGAAGCCTAAAAATCCTTTAGTAAGAAAACATTTGATTTATTTGCAAAGTGGAGAGACAAGGGCAATATGAGCTTAGAATATAAATTCATTTGTAAAATCTTATAATGAAACCTATTAGAAGATTATAAGCAGTTTTATATCATGAGATTCCAAGAAGGAAGAAAACTTGTGGTTAAGATGGACATCTGAATTGTACCAAAGGAAACCAACTCTCCCACTTAAAGAAAGATACAAAAGGACACCAGATAATTCATAATGAATAAATGTTGTAAACATGAAGACACTGAGAAGTCTGCAGGTGTGGAGAATTCAGAGCTTTAAACCTATGGATTCTCTGAGTCCCATAAGGAGCAACAGACCCAACCTCAATCTCAAGGAAATGGGTTCTGAAGAATGCAGGCACTCTAAAAGGATAGAAACCAAAGGGCATGAAACCACCATCAGCTACCCTAAACGAGGTCTGAAGTCAACAAAATCAGCTCCCTGTCCTATTGCAAGAACCATGGGGAACAGAATTAGTCCCCATAAGTCATTGTGCAGAGTTAGGTCCAAAATTGCACAAAGGGTCAGAGGATGAGATGAGACAATTCCAGACTGGAGATTGTTCAAAAAGAATGAGATAAGCTGAAGCCAACATTCATATGGAGTCACACACACACACACACACACACACACACACACACACACAAAACAAAAAAAATAAAAATAAAGGAACAAAAACAGAAACTGAAGGCAGTAACTGAGGCAAAGGGAAGAGCCTAATACCAATCATCCCATCCAGTACTTCAACTACAGAGTAGAGAGGACCAAATGGGATATGCCTCCATTCAATAGTGCATTAAAATTGGGGAGGGTGAATGGTTCTGGAACAAAGTCCCAATCTAGGGACTGAGGCCGAAAATATGAATAAACAGAAGAAAATTCCTAATCCAATGAGGAGACACTCTAATTAAGAGAAACCCAAGGATTAAATCCTTAAGGAAAGAACCACCCCAGAAAAAGGTACAAATATAGTTTTAGAGAAAAGAATGGCTTGACCACAAAGACTCCAAGATAAGAAGAAATGAATCAAGAGATTAAAAAATGAAATTATTAATGAAATTGCAGCTCTTGAGGGAAATAATTCTAAGAGACTAAATAGTTAAGAACAGAAGGTAGAAAAATTGACCCCCATTTGCAGACTCCCTGAAAAATAGAATGGAGCAAACAGAACTCCATGACTCCATGAGACAATAAGACATATTAAAAACAGAATTAAAAGACTAAAAAAGTAGAACATGTTAGGTACCTACTATCAAAGACAACCTATGTGAAAAAAATATTAAGGAGAAAAAACTGAAGAATCATCAGTGTCACCAAACTATAAACAAATAAACATCTGGATACCTTACTTCAAGAAATCACAAGAGAAAATTGCCCAGAAGCATTCAGACCAAAGGGTGAAGTGAAAATAGAAAGAATATATCCAGGAATATAATAATCTAATCCAAAGATTCTTCCAAAAAATACTGTAAGCTTCCAGGAAGAAAGAGTTCAAGCACCAAGAAAACATAGTCAGGATCATATAAGATTCTAATGTACTTGTTTGGAAAGTCACACAAAAGGCAAAAGAAAGAAGCTTACAATCCACAATAACTAAACTAGAAAAACTGAATAAAATTGTAGGGAGGAAAATGGAGCTTTATTAAATATGAGAGTTTACATTCTACAAAGTTCTACCCTGATGTCTGATTTTCACATAGAAGCGACTATGCCGTTGGCCACATATATAATGTGTTTCTACAACATATATGTATATAAATATGTGCATTAATATACATTTATAACAAACATGGCTCAGTAGTTTATATCTATATGTATATGCATGTGTAGGTATATGTATATGTGTATGTATATATTGTACATATGTATGTATATGGAAAGATCTGTGCTTGCTGAAGGAATGAGTCATGCTCTGATAATGATTTCTTGTTCCCAACTAGCCCTCAACCATGGTCAGAAACCTCAATTTTGTAAAAATAAAACTCAATCATTAAAAATTCTCATTCTGGGGGGCAGCTAGGTGGTGTAGTAGATAAAGCACTGGCCCCGGATTCAGGAGGACCCGAGTTCAATTCCGGCCTCAGACACTTGACACTAGCTGTGTGACCCTGGGCAAGTCACTTAACCCTCATTGCCCAACGCTAAAAAAAAAAAAAATTTCTCATTCTGGGCCAGGGTGCAAACTTCTTCAGTTTTTAGGCTTTGATTAGAGTTTGAGGAGGGAGGCCTTTTTGTTGTTTGACCTGAAGACAAGAAGGTAGAAGTTGACTGTGTATGTTATTGGGTTCATTTTAGATAAAATGTACCATATCTAGATAAGGTTTTCTATGTAATTTTTTCAGGTTATATTTGGAAGATGCTAAAAGTCAGATGAAAGAAGCCTTCAGAGACAGAAAGCATGATAGCCATCTTCTAGTATTTGAAGGGTTATCATGTGTAATCAGGTTTAAGCAAGATATGTATTATATGTGTGCATATGCACATTTAGATGAACATTTATATGTGTTTATATACACACATAGACACACTTCATGTATGCATTTATTTACTTGCCAGGCTACACAAAAATGCTGGCAGGGATAATAAAGAATGAAACTCCAAATAATTGGTCATGACAACTTGTTAAAAAATTGGAAATAATTAAATTTTAGAATTCTAAAACTGGAAGCAACTTAGACATTACAGACATTACAAAGTGATTTGAGTTTCTTTGAGGGTTGGGAGGTCCAGATCAATAATTTAATCAGCATAGAGAGCATTCGAGAGTGGAAATTCCCTCTACCAATGTAGATTGACAAAAAATGTTCTGAAATGTAGAATCTTAGAGAATTGCATGGGAAGGTACTTGCCCAGGAGTCACATAGCTGGAATGTGTATAAGCAGAACCTGAGACCAACCAGTTTGGACTCTGAGGTAATTTTTCTATCCAATCCATCTTGCAAATACTTCCATATATCTTATCACATTTGTTCCTCACAATGACCCTATGAAGTAGAAAGTAGAATAATTTGCGGGGCCCTTTTTACAGATGAGAATCTAAAAGGAAGATCAAAGAGGTAAACTTTCTGTCCCAAGTTAAATAGGTATTAAGGGATAGAACCAGGAGTTAGTCTGTTTAACTCCATAGCCTCTCACACTCTCCCAAATAATCATTTGATTTGCTGATCATATCACTTCAGGGGAAGAAATTGTTATCCCAGCTGGATGTTGATGACATAGCAATGAAATAATTTGTGATGGGGGCAACTAGGTGGCACAGTGGATAAAGCACTTGGATTCAGGAGGACCTGAGTTCAAATCTGACCTCAGATACTTGACACTTACTAGCTGTGTGACCCTGAGCAAGTCACTCAACCTTCATTGCCCCACCCCAAAATAAATAAATAAATAAAATAACTTTTAAAAAAGAAAGAATTTGTGATGCTTTGATTTCATTCATTTTTTTTGTGTGTTTGGTACCATGTAGCAATGGAATTATTTTTCTATTCAAAAGATTCCTTTTAGGTCAAAATCTTCAACAGCTAGTTGGAAACGTACATAATTTGCAAACCTGTGAAACAACTTTCACTTCTGTTGTATATGTCTTCTCCTAAGCCATAAAAATAGTCATGGTGTAATTAACAAGCAAAGGGAAGCTTTCCACAGACAAACAACAACAATAAAAGCAGGAAAAGCAGGAAATGATAAATCATCCATGATTCACATGGACAATGCTTACCAGTACTGCTGGCCTGACATGGGAGAACACTAGAAAAATAAGAGTGCATTAATGCTATATAGCAGAGGTTCTTTATCATGGGTCCATGGACCTCCAAGGAGTCTGAGGATAAACTTCAGGGGGTCTTTGGATTTGGAATTTTTATATCTTCATTTTCATTAACCTGTAACTGAAATTGATAATTTTCTTTGATTATGAACCTAGGCAACAGATCCAGAACAGTCCAGAAGTAGATGCTTCAAAGGTGTGAAGATATAATGAAAATGCTTTACTCCCCAATTCAGAGAACGTGAAGCCTTTCTGCAGCTGGTTCTGACCTACTTAACAGACAAGGTAATAAGGAGATATATGGATGATTGACTGTGTAGCCAGAATTAGGGTGCAATCAAAAGGCATTATTCAGGAAAAGAAGCTGGGCCCTCACTCTTTCTAGACTGTGTTCCATTACAGAAAGATGAGCTTTTGTGAGTCTCTGTGTGGGGAAGATGTCTCAGGCTATATCTCATGTAAGAATGGCAAGAAGCCAAGAGAATATGGTTCTGCTATTGCTTCTTTTTCCTGGTTTTAGGTGAATGACATTGGAAGTGGCCATGTCTTTATAAGCCACTACAGGAGGTAGACTAGAGTCTAGGTCAGGACTTACTGGAACCAGATGATGAGTAGTGAAAAACCTTTGTGACCTGCCCAGCCCAGTCCAGAAGTAGCAACATAGTGACTCCTCAATCCACAGGCCTTGATACATTTGTATACAAACTTGGTGGGACTAACTCTATGTAGAAACTTAGTTAAATAAAAACCACTTCTCCCTAGGGAACAAGGTGGTATAAATAAGAATGTATTTCCAGGTGTTGGGAGCAGGGGGCATATTTGTAATATCTATTTTTGTTATATTTTTCACAATAAAGAACACTTTGTAAAAACTAATGGTATCAATTGATTAAAGAATGGGGGAAGGATAATTACTGGTTATTAATGATGTGAGGAAGACACCAAATTGGGGGCTCAAGATGATATTTGAGAGGAGACATCCCATAGCCCCCTCAAGGGTACCCCTGCAATCCTGAGAGAGAAGTATGGCCAGCCTCACTCCAGAAGAGAAAGTTGAGAATATCACTACATTAAAATCTTAAAATGACCTGTTTCTGGTGTGATGGCCTAGCACTTCAGAGATTTAAAGCTGAGACTAACCCATGACTCCAAATTCACTCTTTTCCTACTGTATTCTCACTTGCATTGGGAGGGTCTAGGCCTCCACTGATAGAAGAGACACCAATCTGAAAGGGGTATGAATAAGAGTAGGCTCGAAACTTCTGTTTTTCTGAATGAAGATAAAGGGTCGGTTTCAGTGTGCCAGCCCTATTCTTTGTCATTCTCTTCATTCTATCTCATTCATTTGTTAGTTGCCCCATATCTGTGGTCAAAACTGTCTTATGATTTCGTCAAAGTTAGCCGAGCAAAATTAACAGACGGTTGGATTTGGAGGTTGTCATGAAGAAAGCATTTGAAAACATCATAAAAAATGAATATTATCGTCCTCATCCACATCATTACTATCATTCCCTCAGACAGCTTAGACCAGAAATCAGCATATGATTTCACCAGGTTAACACGCAACATAGGGAAACATAGAGACGCATAGTGAACCTCCTCCAGGAATAAGACTGATGAATCTTACCCACAGAGAAGTGTCACCTGGCTTCATATTCTCTCCCCTCTGCCAAACCCAATAGCTTTGCAACCACAACAATAATGGGCCAACCTAGAGAAACCACATGGTTTTGCTCTTTCTCCCAACCTTTTTCTACTGCCCACAGCCAACCCACAGTACATGGGAGAGATGATACAGTCTACAAAGCCAATGGTTCCTGCTCCTGCTTGCTGGTACCAGAGTTCAGCTGTCCTAACTTCCTGATGTGGAAATGCATATCCTCCCTAAGTATTTTCTTCTCCAGGCTAAATATTCAGAATTCCTTCAGTGATTTCTCTTATAAGCTATTTTCCAGAAGTATTACCTGCATTTAACATGCTGTAGTTTCCTAATGTTCGACTTAAAATGGAACTGACCACAATATCCAAGATATAGTTAAACCAGTGAAGAAGCCAATGTGATTTTTATGTTCTTCTGCACATTACATTACTCTTTCAATCCAGGATTGCATTAACTATTTTTAGAAGCCATACCAAACAGTGGCTTATATTAGGTTTACATTTAAACCCAAGACCTTTTTCACATAAACTATTATAAACCTGTGTCCATGCTGTGACTTGTGTGTGTATATATATGTGTGTGTATGTATATATGTATATATACATGCATTCATACATATATATGTATGTATATATGTGTCTATATACATACACACATATACGCACTATATATATATATATATATATATATATATATATATATATATATATATATATATACACACACACATATATATATACACCAGCCCTCTATGGGAATGTACATATATATGGCATTTGGATTAATCCCCTAGAGGGCTGGTATAGAACAATTTTAAACCTGTTCTATTTCTGTAAGCTGCTTTAAGTTAGACAGTTGTGTTGTATTGTTTTCTTTTTTTAATCTCTGGACTTTATATATGCTCCTGTTAAATTTCATTTTATCAGATTCAGCATTCTAACCTGTCAAGATCATTTTGAATCTTGATTTTTTTTCATCCATTGTATCACCAATCCCTCCACATTTTCAGTTATTTTTCAATTTTATGAATTTCTATTTCTTCAGTATCATAGATTTTTAAAACACTGAATAGGATAGGATGAAAGAATGAGCATGGGCAGCTAGATGGTGCAGTGGGTATAGTACTAGGCCTGGAGTCAGAAAGACTAATCTTCATGAGTTCAAATTTGGTCTCAGATACTTAAGTAGTTATGTGACCACTTAATCAAGTTTGTCTCAGTTTCTTCACCTGTAAAATGAGCTGCCAAAGCCAAACCACCACATTATCTTTGCCAAGAAATCCTCCAATGGGGTCATGAAGAATCAGACATGACTGAAACTGAACAAAGGAATGGGCCCTATAGTTGCCAATCAAGTCTTTCATTTAGTTTGACAATTCCTGTTTCATTAATCAATATTCCTTGGATACAGTAGTTCAAATAGTTACTAAATTTGACTAAGTACACTACCATCCTAGTAACTTTTCTCCATCTCATTCATCAGAGTATCATGAAATATATTACCTTTTACTATCTCTGGCCATGGAATAATACCTACTTTTCTCTGATTCTTTGAAATATGTATTTCTAAAACCTAAATTTGACCGTGCCCAGAATCACCTTCCTCTGCTATTATGAGTAACATTATCCTTTTATCCTAAAATTTCCATCATACATGTTACCAAGTAGTTCTTCCTTCTTGATTGAAATGCATTCCTGAGGAACAGTTCTCATCACTTTCTCCATCACTATGAGATGGAATTGTTAAAAAGTCACAAATTTATTTAAATGTTCTTCAAGTAGCAGAACATTTCCAATGTATTCCATTATTTGAAGTCTTTTATTAGAACCACATTTTGCTTACATGTTAATGTACCCCTAGTTCTATATTCAGAAAAGATTATCCACATCCTCCATCTGGCTTTATAGCCTGTAGAAATTTTTCCCTCAAATTCCAGATCTATAATTTCATCAATGTAGGGAACTCCTCAATATGAAAAATTCCTCTACCACCAAGGTAAACAATTTATCTATAACTCATAGTCTCAGAGTTATGTGACATATTGAGAGGTTACGTAATTTGCCCATGGTCACACACTATGCTTGGATTTCCTAGACTTCCTGACTCCTAAAGCAGCCCTCTATCCACCATGCCATATCGGTTCCTAATTAGTCTCTAGAAGATTACTTTCATTTCTTACTCCTCCTATCGTTACCCTTTCTTACAGTCATATGTATGTTCTTAATATAAGAAAATACTCTGTGTCTCTTTCCTTCTGTTCCTTTTGAAAAAGATATTCTCTGGGCAGCTAGGTGGTGCAGTGGATAGAACACTGGCCCTGGAGTCAGGAGGACCTGAGTTCAAATCTGGCCTCAGACACTTAACACTTACTAGCTGTGTGACCCTGGGCAAGTCGCTTAACCCCCATTGCCCCGCAAAAAAAAAAGAAAAAAGAAAAAAGAAAAAGGTATTCCCCAATTTTCTTACTTTAGTAATGAGTCCCATCTCAGAAAGTTCTACTTGTACTTACACAATCACAGTAAACATTATATTAAAATTTAGAGTTGCTTAATCCCCCATGCTGAAGCTACAGGTATTGTTTTTGGCATGTATCTTTGTTATTTTCATTTGGAAATCACAGGACATCTCCATCTCTGTGGTTTTTCTTTCTGTGTCATGCCTGTAATCATGCATAGTATCTGTTTTTACAGATTCATCTAGGCACTTATCTCCTTCCCTGCCAAATTTTAGTTTGAAGCTCTGCTGATCAGGTCAGTGAGTCTCTTGCCAACTACATTCTTTCCAGTCTTTGTGAGATGTGTGCTCTATCTCCTGCCAAAAGGCCATAGCTCTGCTTTTATAGACCATAATCTAAAAAAAAAAAAAAATCCTACCTCTTATAGTGAATACAGGTAGCAGGACAAGGTTGAGGCCCTCTATTCCTTATTCCTGGGATCTAGAGTAGTGCTTTCCACACCACATTAGGTATATAAAAATAAAATGTGATCCTGAGTCCTTGGGGGCGAGGTGGCTTGGAGGAACCCTCATGGACTGAAGGGGCATAATATAGTAATTGGTTCAGGTAACCCTTACATTTGTATTGCATATTTTTGTCTTATAAGTATGACAGGATCATGTAAAGGAGGTATTCTTTTTTGACTTTTTCTCTCACCTCCATAATAGCATGACATAGTATTATATTGAGTTCCCATCCTCACTTGCTAGCTGTCAATAAATTTTTCTGAGCTTCAGTTTGCTCATCTGTGAAATGGACATAACACCTTTCCCAGAGTCATTCAGGAAGTAAATAGGATGGAGCCAAGATCAAAACCCAAGCGTTTGTCTCAAAATGCAATATTCTTTTTTTTTTTTTTGCAGGGCAATGAGGGTTAAGTGACTTGCCCAGGGTCACACAGCTATTAAGTGTCAAGTGTCTGAGACGGGATTTGAACTCAGGTACTCCTAAATCCAGGGCCAGTACTTTACCCCTGCACCATCTAGCTGCCCCACAATATTCTTTTTGCTATATTAGACTGGCGCCTAAAAGATTATATGTGTGTGTTTTGTTTTTTTTCTGTTGTTTGTTTTGTTTTAATGATATAACAATACTGAATGCCATTTCCTTGGCTGATATTTGGATAAGGAAATGAGTAGAAATTCCTGTATTGCTTTCATAAAATAAATAAGCTGTGGAGTATCACTATAAACATCCCAATTTAAAGGGACCGTTAAAACTGTGTCCTCCCAAAATTCCACAGCTGTAAGGAACTCCTTCTTGGAGGGGCTGATTAATGGTGTAGCTTACCAAAGGGAGGGTTTTGGAAAATAAAATGAAGAAAGAGTAATCTTCATGGCACAATGGGGATCACCATGGGATGGACCTCCCGGGTTCTACAGCCAGAGGTAAAAGAAAATGAAAACAATAATCAGCTGCCACGTGTGGTCTTTGAACTGGATCAAATTGCTACAGTCTGGATCACTGACAACTCTCTATATCACACTGGAAAAGCAATTGGAACTTGTCAAAGAGTTTCAGGATCACGGCAATATCTCATGTGATTCCTCATTAATTATCCCATGATGGTGGCAGGACAAAAATTATTATCTTAATTTTACAGATGAGGAGTCTTCGGGCTAGAGAGGACACTATTCTAGTCCAGGGCCCCATCGTCTCTCACCTAAACTATAGCAATAACTTTCTAATTGGTTTCCCATCTTTCCAATTGTTCCTCTCCACACAGATGTCAAATCAATCTTCCTTAAAACACAGATCTGACTAGGCCAAGACCTGTTCAGAAATGTTCAGTGATATTTAATTGCTTCGGAAATAAAATACAAATGCCACTATACTTGCCACAAATGTTAGAGCTAGGAAGGACATGTTAGTCCTGACATGGACCTCCCCTCTACATCCTACCTGACAGGTGGTCACATGGCTTTCACTTTGAAGACCACATCCTGGGAGACCTCACTCCATTTTCAGAGAGCTCTAATTGTTAGGATGTTTTCTTACATCCAGCCTCAGTTTGTCTCTTTAAAAAATCTGCATTTTTCTCCAATTCTGTCCCTTGGCCCCAAGCATAACAAGTCAGCTTGCTAACCCATATGATAGCCTTTCATACATGTTCAAACAGTTACAATGCTGCTTCCTCATCCCTCACCTTATGTTCTCTTCTGCAGGCAAGATATCTCTGATTTCTTCAACTTATTCTCATATATTATGAACTTGATTACTCAATCAATAAATTACTCAATAAACATTTATTAAGCCCCTACTATGTGCCACACACTGTGCCAATTGCTGGAGATACAGATTTTAAAAAAGGAAAACAGTTCCTGTCTTCAGGGTTCTTACAACACAAAAAAGGAAGCTGAAAACCAGGGGACAGGCATTATGGTGGAGAAGTCCATCAGAGAAATCCCAAAGTAGTGCAGCCAGGTGAGAAGATGAGATGTCTGAGCTGAGCCTTGTCCTTAAATGGAAGTTTGGTATACATGGCCTTGCCCTCCAATCAGGGAGGTTCTTCAATATCCTGGTTTCCTTATTAAAGTCAGTCTCCAGCTTATCAGTTAGCTCACTAGAATGTGTTACCCAGCACTCAACACATCACTCCATATATGGGGCTGACCAGGGCAGCTATGTGGTGCAGTAGATGGAGAGCAAGGGTTGGAGTCAGGAGGATCTGAATTCAAATTTGACCTCAGAGACTGGCTGTATGTCCTAGGCAAGTCTCTTAACCTTGTTTGCCTCAGTTTCCTCATCAGTAAAATGAACTGGAGAAGGAAATGGCAAACCACTCTAGTATCTTTGCCAAGAAAACTCCAAATAGGGTCACAAAGAGTCAAACATGACTGAAATGACACAATAACAACAACATGGCATGGTGGTACCTTCTTGACCGTGGACACAATGCCTCAAACTTCAGCCTAAGACTGCCTTAGCTTTCTTGACTGCCATAACATACCATTGACTCACACTGAGCTTTACATGCTAGGATCTAGTTACTTCTCCCCATTTATATGTGTGAGATGGAATTTTTTAAAAAATAATTTGGTCCAATGTTCTAAACTGGAAGATATCTGAATCTTAACTCTGTTATCCAGCTTTCCTCTTCAATGCTAATGGTACTTCCCTGAAAGAACACTGCAATCAGAAGACTTCAGGTTAAATACAGACTCTGAAACTTACTAGCTATGTGAATGTAAACAAGTCATTTAAACTTTTTGAGCCTCAATTCATCCATTTGTAAAATGGGAATGATTATACTTGCCCTACCTATTAGGGTTGTAGTATAAAAAGGAATATGGCTCCTTGGAAATTTCCTTTCCTTAGAAAGTATTTTGTAAACAGTGACACACTATATAAATGTGAGCAATTATGATTAGTAGAAATAGCAGTAACATTAAAAACTATTCACTAAAGAATTCCTTCCAATAGCAACCTCCTCTAGTGCATTTAAATGTTTCTTTTCCCCCTGAAGTATTAATTATTTAATAGAGAAATTTGAGAGGGCAGAAAAACTTAAAGCTGTTGAAAATTATTTCCCATCTCAGAAATGAAAATATAAATCAATGGAAAACAGGCTCAGTATACACTCTTGATTTACACATGAAATTTTTCAGGAGCACATCCATTATGTGAAATGAAATAATAACTGACATTTATTTACAGTCCTAAATTTGGTAAAAATACTTTACATATATTCGTTCATTTGAGTCTCAGAATAGCCCTGGGAGGAAAGTACTACAGAGGTTATGATTTTCATTTTAAGACAAGGTCACTTATAGAGGTTCAATGATGTGCCCAAGGTCTGCATCAGAATTTGAACACAGAGCTCCACTATATCATATTACTTATATGTATGTGCATATATATATATATATGTATATATATATGTATATATACATACATACACACACATAAAAGTTGATTGGAAAGATAAGACTACTGTTTTCTTTGTCTCCATGAAACAAAGAGCATCCCAAGAAAAAACTGAAGGATTCTGTCAATAAAATCCAAATGTTTCTCACCTAGTTGGAAGGCTGGGTGCCTTGTGAACCAGCTGCCTAGGCCTTTAATTGAATTTTTCAGTTTTCTCCTATATGGTTTTTGGCACTAGGCAGATGCATCCTTGGAGCGGTGCCTGAGGTTCATCTTTTTCCTGTTATTGAATAACATTGTACTAAAGATGAAAGAAAAACACAATCAACAATGTGGATAAATGCTTCATGAAATAGTATGATTGTTTCTCCCTCTCTGGTTGAATCAATATAGTACAACAGTGATCCAGATTTAAAAAAAAAAAAAACAGAAAGAATGATGCTGTTATATAGATGGCTCATTCATGTGCCAAACATCTGGACTTGAGAAAACATCTGGATTGGTTTCATTCTCCATATTCAAGCCAGATGTTTTGCTATCATGTTATGCAGTGAATAGATACTATTCTAAATTCATCAAAATATCAATCCAAGTCTTATCTCTATCAAAGTGAACAGCAGTTTAGGTGTTTTTTTCTGCATCTCCTTGCTCCTCTATGAACTTGCAAGAAAAAAAAAAAAGGTGAATTTATGGAAGGACAAAGTTAATTACCACTGGCTCATCATAGCAGAATGTCTAGCTGAATTAATATTTTTCATAATTACTTCAAAATCTGCTATTTTATATGGGTATTCTCTTTACTAATACAGATCATGCCCCCTCCACATTTTAGCAGATATTTCCATTAATTATAGGCAGAAAAAAATTCATCATATGTTGACTAAAATTCTTTTAGTGAACCTCTCTGAAATTATATAGTCTAATCCCCAGAAAATAGATATATATTGCGTTGCTTTTCTCACATCTGTAAAATTAGAAATTAGAATATCAGAAAATCTGAATATTAATCTCCACCAACAAATTTGGGTCCATGTCCACTCTGATATCAGTTCTAGGCCCTGTGCAGGAAGTAAAAAGGAAACCCCTTGGATCACCAAGGCTTTAACTCAGTATTTCCATTACTATTGCTGATGGCCCACACCCATTTCATAGAACCCTTGCTTTAGCCCTGATTTTAGAATGTAAGATGGCCCCCTATTGTTGTTCAACAGTCCTTGTGCCCTTAGCTCATTGCACACAACAGCTAATCAGGACTTTTCTTCTTGAAGTCCCCAATTGAACAGTTAACAGAAAATTGTTTAGTCTACTATTCACTGAGAAAACTAGGCCATCATAAGTGAACTTTAGGTTGTCATCCACTCCTCAAAACTTCTCAGCAGCATCATTCATTCTCTCATCCTTTCTCTTCATCTCAAGTAATGAGATGGTCTCAATAATATCACAGTACTTTAATATCTTTAATATATTGTTAATTATATTTTCAAAATATTCTCAAACTAGGCAGAGTAGAGAGAGTGTTGGGGTTGGAGTTAGAAAAGCCTGAATTAAACTTTTATCTTTGACATTTACTAGCTGTATGTCCTTGGGCAAATCACCTAATCTTTCTGAGCCTGTTTCCTTAATCAGAAAGTGAAGATACCTGCCTCATGGGGTTGTCATTAAAATCAAGTGAGATGATGCATTATGCAAAGTTCTTTCCAAATTTTAAAGTATTAAATATACACATGTGCCTTTATTATTAATTCTTGCCAATGTTAATTTCTTTGCCTTTACCCTTGATCACATAAGTCCCAGCCCCTTACCTCCTGGAAAATCTTGCTTAATTAATAATCCCCTCTTTCTTATAATCTTTCTATCTCATCCACTAATTCCATTCTCAGTCCCCGCCCCCGCAAAAAAAACCTTCTTTTGATTCTCCTAAAACATTATAATTCCCTTCCCAGATGAGCTAGTTCTTACAAAAAGTTATATCCATCCAATACTTTCACTTTTTCACCATTTACTTTTGCCTTGTCTTGTACCTAGAACCTAGTGCTCTAGCTCTTGATCTGGGACTCTGGATTTCTAAGTAGTAAGCATTTTCCATATTTAGCCCCAACTCAGAACCCCTTACTACAACCTGGTTATCTTCACATAAGTTCCACACCCTTTCAACTCTAGCTCTTGAGAATAGTAATCATAATAACAGATACCTGGAAAGGATGTGTCAATTAATTGCTCTATGTCTTTAATCACCATCCTTGCACAGTCCGTGACCAAAACAAATGTTCTCCACAACCTTTCCCCAGTATGTGTAGTTTTCTTTTACTAGAATATACGTTCCCAGAGGACAGGGACTGCCTTGTCAGCTTGTGCTCATATCCCAAGCAAGCACTTAGTACAATGGCTGATAAAGTAAATTCTTAATGCTGTTTTGTTCATTTTTTTCATTCATTCATTCAAATATCTTCCATTTTCAAAACTCCATTGACTTTACTAAACTCAATGGCCTTTTTTCAGTCCCCATTACTCTTGGCCTTTTTAAAGCACCGGACACTGTTGGCCAAGTAGAATTCAAATGCCACTTCCTCCAGGAAGCCTTGCCTGGTGTCTTCTGATTACTGATTAATAATGACCTTTCCTCTCTTATTCTTTATATACCATTTTCTTTGCATTTAATATGAACTTTTCATATTCCTTTAATTTGTTATATATTTCCCTAATAAGCAATAAACTTCATGAAGGGAGAAAACAAGTCTTATCAAAATTTTATTTCTCCCTAGCACTGTTTTTCTCTTAGCATTAATTGTCATAAGTATAATAGTATATAATTATATATCAATTAATTGCATTAATTTACATGTTAATTAGCTAATATAATTATATTATTGTGTTATATATTAAATAATACAAATATACAACATATTTATATCATATAATATATAATAATGTCATATATTATTGTTATAAGTATATTATAGGACAGGACCTGGACAGTTAGTTCATAATGATTTTTCTTTAACTAAATTGTTGCTCATACTCTTTTCCTGTGTGCTTTTTTGTCTTTAGTCCTCCAGTTGGGTTGCTGACCCCTGCTATTTGACCTTCCAGACTCAATTCTTTGCTTACCTCTAGGTATTTGCCTGTTCCTCCATGACTTTGCTGACTTCTTTGGACTAAAACACTGGATCTCCTGTTTCATGGGCTATATCAAGACCTGATCCTATACATTTGTAAGTCCTGGGACTCCTTGGCCAATCCTCTTCTTCTATTGCTGGATTAGACCTCAGGTAACAATATGACAGGATTCCAGTCATTCTGGTTATTTGTTTGTTTCTGAAGATTTGATTACTTTTTTCCCCCTGAAAACAAGCAACTCCATTAAAGGAAAAGTATTTACAATCTTGCCTACCCATAAGTGAAACATTCTCATTAATTTACCAAAAATAAAAAAAATTGTAAAGAGCATTAAAATTATGATTTAAAATTCCATTTTTCTTGAAATAATTTTTACTGTCTACATACATTTTCTTTCTTTCTTTTTTTCCGTGGGGCAAAGAGGGTTAAATGACTTGCCCAGGGTCACACAGCTAGTAAGTCTCAAGTGTCTGAGGCAGGATTTGAACTCAGGTCCTCCTGAATCCATGGTCAGTGCTTTATCCACTGTGACACCTAGCTGCCCCCCACTGTCTACATACATTTTCAAAAAGGAAACATGACATTATAAAGTATAGTGCTCATTTAGCACTGTCCCATTTGTTATTTGGGTATTAACTCCTCAAATAACATGAAGATCTGTTTAGCAGGAGATTCCATGTCTACTCTGCCCCTACACATCCCATGTTTGAAGAGGCTGTTAAATGTATGTTGCCATCAATAGAGCCTAGACAACCTCTGCATAAAGCAAGGACCAGGCGCTGTTTTAGTAACCAGGTTTCCTCAACACTGGAATTGTTTTTTACCCTAAAAATAACAATTATGAACAACAATAATAATTAATAACTACCATTTAAATAACTTTTAAAAGTTTGCAAAATGCTTTTTATGTTTTCAAACTTGATCTTCTCAACAACCTCGGGAAGTAGGTGCTATCATTATCCCCATTTTACATATGAAGAAACTGAGGTACAGAGCAATTAAGTGACTCGCCCAGCCTCACACAGCTAATAAGTGTGTGAGGTAGGATCCAAATTCTTGTCTTCCTGATTCTAAGTCCAATGGTGTATGTCACTTAGCTGCCTCAGATGAAGGAATGAATGAAAAAGTACTATATGCAATGCCACCTTCACCTTTCCAACTCTACCTCTAAGAATAGTAATTAAAGAAATTCTAACATCCCTGAGAAACATGTGTCAATCTAGTGCCCTATAGCTTTAATCACTATCACTGGGACCTCTCTGATCTCTCACTCACACACACACACACACACACACACACACACATGCACACACACTTTAGAGTGGTAAGGAACCAGATGAAATCTAGTCTGAAATGTACCTAATGCATGAAACATCCCCAAAAGTGGTCATCCAGCATCCACTTGAAGATCTTAAAGGAGAAGGGGTTTGTTGTCTCTTGAAACATCTGATTTCATGCTGGAAGTTTTTTATTTGCACCAAATTGACATCTGCCCCTCTTCATCATCCTGCTTTGTGCCTACTTTTTCCCACTGGACCAAATGGAGGTAATCTGATTTGTCTTCTAGTGTATAGATAAAATATACTTAAGTTAGCTGCCATGCCTCATCCCCATCTCTGACTCCCAACTCAATTCTAGTGTATAGAAGCTAGAATTTTTTAGCTTAGAAGTCTATTTTTCTGAAAGGTAAAACTCTTGAGTTCAGTTGATTTTCATGTGATATATTCTTCAGTCACCTTGCCACCTTATATCCCCTCCTCTGTACCTGTTCCAGTTAATTAGAACTATAACCAAGGATTCTTGTGCTAGGGGACCAGTTCATTTGAGTGAAGGTGGGAGAGAGTAAAGAAGACAGTCCTCTGTGGTAGGGGGCAGGCATACTGGAAAAAGGGGATAGTGGAGTTACAGTAGTACAAGAAATTGGACCCAGGAAAAAAGACAGGACCACGGTGACCTGGGGCCCAAGATAAAGTTTAGAAAAGAATGTTGTACATCATAGGGAAAGGAAGACAGAGCGCCTAGAAATATATGACCCAAACATTCGTTAGGATGAGATTATTTAGTTTCCAATTAATTTTCAGTAATTTTTATTGCCTCATGATCTGAAAATGATGCACTTGCTATTTCTTCCTTTCTATATTTGACTGTGAGGTTTTGTGCCCTAATACATGGTCAATTTTTGTGCATGTGCCATGTACCACCAAGAAAAGGTATATTCCCTTCTAAACCCATTCAAATTTCTCCAGAGGTCTATCAGAGCTGACTTTTCTAAAATTCTATTTACCTCTTTAGATTCTTTCTTATTTATTTTGGGGTTAGATTTATCTAATCTGAGAGGGGGAAGTCTTAAGATGCCCTGTTAGTGTAGTGTTGCTGTCTGTTTCCTCTTGTAACTCATTTAATTTCTCCTCTAAAAATGTGGATGCTGTACCACTTGGTGCAAATATGTTTAGTATTACTTCATTGTGTATGGTACCTTCTAGCAAGATGTAGTTTCCTGCCTTAACTCTTTTAATTAGATCTATTTTTGCTTTTGCTTTGTCCAAAACAAGGATCACTTCCTGTGTGTTTTTTACTTCAGCTGAAGCAAAATATATTGAGCTCCAACCTTTTACCTTTGTGTATCTCTCTGTTTCAAATGTGCTTCTTGTAAACAACATATTGTAGGATTCTGGTTTTTAATCCAGTCTGCTATTTGCTTCCCTTTTATGGGAGAGTTCATCCCATTTACATTCATAGTTATGATTACTAATTGTATTTTCTTCCATTCTATTTTCCCCTTTGTACTTTTATTTCTTCTTTCACCCTATTCCTCCTCACCAGTGTTTGCTTTTGACCACTGCCTCCCTCAATCTGCCCTCCCCTTTTCTTTCCCCTTTCCTGACCTACCTCTGCCCTCCCTTCCATCAGTGCCCCTCTTTTCCCCTTACTCTTCTACTTCCCTAAAGGGTAAGCTAAATTTCTTTATTCAAATGAGTGCATATATTATTCTCTCTTTAAGCCAAATCCAATGAGATTAAGGTCAAAACAATGCTCACACTTCCTTTCTTTCCCTCTAGTGTAATAGGCTTTTTGCACCTCTTCATGTGATACAATTTACCTCATTCCACCTCCCTTTTCCTCTTCTCCCCATATACTCATTTTTTATCCCTTAGCTTTTATGTCATCACATCAAAGTCAATTTATACCTATACCCTCTATGCATACTCCTCCTATTTGAACCCCTCTTGCTGTAGCTTTCCTGTGACCCTTTATTCATGCTCATGGTTCTCTGACCCACTCACTGTTCATGGTTTTCCTTCCTATGACTGCTAGTGTGGGCCCTACTGCCTGATCATCTACACCTTACAGATGCTTAGTCTCAGGTCCTCATCCTAACCAGTGACCACAGGTGGCCATGCCTCAGTGCCAATGAAGAAAACAGCTTATATTTGTATAGCTTTTCTTTTAAGTTTAATTTAAATTTAAAGTCAATAAAATGCTTTACAAACATATTCAGTGATCTCATTGGATATCTACAATAACCCTATGACAATGGTAAAGAACTTTTTAGAGGAATGATTTTTTTCCTGGTCTATGAATAAAGGGGGTGGGGTGAAATAAAGGGACATATTTTCTTAATAGAAAAGTCCCTTAAAATTTCTTCCTCAAATTTCCCTGCCTGTATATTGATTTATCCTTTTCTCCTCATAAAACTCTATATCTGTTATGCTAGAGGAATTACACTGTCCAGGGGATATTATTTTCATATACTTATTAGGGAAATGAATATAAAGTATGTCAAGTGAACAATATGTACAGACTCAGACTTGCACAATTGTTGGGAACCAGAGATGGAAGGGTCATATCTTTCCCTCTTCGTCCCAAGTAGATTATAGATATTTTATTGGTAAAGGCTGTATGATGTTTTATCTTTGCATCCCCAGTGCCTTGTATGTAGTATGGTTTCAATAAATGTTGTTTGAGTTAGATCACATAAATATACTCAGTCCATAAACACACTCCACTATCACCAAAGCAAAGAGAAAATAAGACTGCCCCTCAATTCCCCATACCTTGCTCCTATTTCCCTCATTCAAAAACTAGTCCTTATAAAGGACACTGCTGATAGATGAGATTGCCCAAATCTTCCAGGGTACATGCTTTTTCATCTTGAGCAAGACCCCACCCAAACTGGGACATAATTGGCCTGTATAGAGATGGATCTCTTTGTTTAAATTGTCTGAGGTAATGAGGGTGGGGACTGGGGGGGGGGTGTCCTGGGCAGAATATGAGTAAGAGAGGCAGAATTAAAGTACAGTCCCAGCCCCTCATTAAAATAGGCCCACCTCTCATTATAATATTCATTCTCTTAATTCATTGGTTGTTAAACCAGAGTTGATTTCTGCCTGTCTGGGAACACCCACTCTTCAAATGGTATATAAGCCTTCAGTGGCCCCCCACCAATGTTCATCTTTTCGTTATGAGGGAGAAAGCTACTTTATTAATTATTTGCTAGCCATAATTAATAAAATGATTGTTAATTACCCAGAAATTACTGTCTCTCAGACTTTTCATAAGTCACATATGAAATTTGTATCCCTCCCCCATGGATGCTCTTGTTGCTATTTCATTTTTCCCTCCCATACAAACGTGTCATAAGATGAAACTCAGAATGATTTGTCTTGAAAATTTACATCCCCTAGGGAATAGTTACCAAATGGCCCTGAGTTAATGAATTATCCTGGGTTACAAAAACATATCATTTAATGAAGGTCAGTGGGGTGTAGTGGAAAGGCTGGAATTAGAATCCCAGATCTTCATAACTAAGTTTGAACAAATTGTTTTTTCCTACTGCTGTACTCCTTTGGCCTGAACTTCATCATGTAACTTTTCTTCCCTCATCCCCTGCCTTTCCCAGTTTCCTTTTATGTATTGTCTCCTCCGTTAGATTGTAAGCTCCTTGAGAAGGAGATTGTTTTTCTTTTTCTTATCTGTGTCCCCAGCACGTAGCATAGTGTCTAGCCATATAATATGCCCTTAATCAAAGTTTATTGACTGACTGATTTCACCTCCCTGGGCCTTAGATACCTCATCTATAAAATGAGTTGCTTGGAATCTATGGATCTCCTAAGGACTCAGTCAGCCCCTGACTCCCAACAAATGCATAATTTCTGTCTGTGCATATATTGAGCATATGACACACTTACCATTCCTCTAACAGAGGTATGAAAACAGTAATCCCCTGGACATTATAATCCCTGTAGCATAACTAAGGAAAGTGATGTATAAAAGGAGTAACTGCCTTGCCCCAGATCACATGCCAAAGCAACCAACAATATTGGGGCCAAGGGTTTAATTTCCTGGCTCTTTTAAGTGTTATTAAGGTTAACCATCCTCAAGCACTGCTCCCATTTTTTCCCCTTATCTATTAATGATAAAATATTTTCCTTCAAAATTATTCTTTGTCCAGATGGATACTAGGATACTAGTACCTTTTTCAAATACTCTCTCTCCCTCCCTCTCCCCCCCTCCCTCTCCCTCCCCCCCCCCCACACACTCTCCCACTAGCCACTTCTCACTACTCTTGCTCTGTACATTTCCAAGCTCTAAAGAATGATTGAACATTTTGTCATACATGACTGGGTTGGAGTACTATTGTACTATAAGAAATGATGGGCAGGATTGTTTCACAAATGGTTGGGAAGAATTACATGAATTCATTCAAAGTGAAGTGAACAGAACCAAAAAAACATTGTACACAAGTAACAGCCATATTATAAAGGTGATCAACTGTGAAAAGACTTAGTTACTCTAATCATTATAATGATCTAAGACAATTCAAATGGACTCAATGAAAAATGTCATCTACCTCAGAGAACTGATGAACTCTGAATGCGGATTGACAGCATACTTTTTTTCATTTTTATCAGTTTACTTGTGTTTGTGTTTTCTTTTGCAACATGGCTAATATGGAAATATGTTTTACATGATTTCACATGTATAATCAATATCATATTTCTTGCCTTCTCAGTGGATATGAGGAGGAAGTTGAGGGAGGGAAAGAATTCAGGACATGAAATTTTTTAAAATAAATATTAAAAATAGAATAAGGAGAAAGAAAAAAGATACTTTAATGATGAGTATACCTTTTTTCCCTGTGCCACTGTCAAAACTGATAAGAACATGAAGTTTGCCTTCACCGTCTCCAGCATCATTTTTCTATATCTTGTATACTTCTCTCTTTCCTACCTCCCTTCAGGTTTCCAAAGGCCTTGTAATCTTTACTATGCCCTAATCAGGAAGCTTTCTGATAAGAATCATAGATAGATGGACAGACATATATAGATATGTCTGTCCACATATGTGTATGTGGACATACACATCCATTTGTTTATATTACATATATCCATGTATGTGTACCCATGTATATATATATGTATGTTGTACACACACACGCATATATATATTAGATAAGTCAATTAACCAGGTGGCATTTTCCAACTTCAATCTTAGTTCTGACAATGGAATTGCAGGAAGCAAGTAGTGGAAAGAAAAAACTATTTGGGGTTAAGGAGTATTTCTCAGAGGCACTAAAATCACAGCTCAAGCTATACAAATATTCAGTCCTGTTGCTTTATCTGTAATACTAAAGGAGCTGGACATGCAAAAAATTAATTAGAAAGCTGCTCTTTGTATGCAGTGTATTCTCTTTCACCTGTGTGCCTTTTCACAAGCCATCCCACAGTCCTAGAATGATTTCCCTTCTCACCTCTACCTCTTGGGACCCCTGGCTTCCTTCAAGGCTGAAGTAACATGCTACCTCTTTCAAGAGGACTTTTCTAGATTCCCCTAATTATTAGGGACCATCTCACAGGCCCCCACACCAGTCATTTTTATTTATTTTGCATATGTCCTATAATATTTATGTATGAGCATATTGTATATTCCCATAAGACTAAAAACTCCTTTGAGGGCATGGATTGATTTGCTTATTTTGCATCCATAAGGGAACTTTTTTATTCAGATGGCAAGGGTCTAGGAGATTGCTTGGCATATAGTAAATGCTTATTAAACACTGATTTATTGCTGAGCAGTATCTCTGAAAAATATACCAGCCTCTCTTTAACCATGAGGATACCAGCAGGCAGAAGACAAAAATCAGAGGAAAAGTAAGACTTCTGGAAGAGTGTTTGTAAGTCTAGCTCATTCTACTGCTATTGCAGAGCTTTTTGTCTTAGAAGGAAGGAGAGATTAGGAATCAAATGAAACTTTTTTTTGTGTTGAGCAGTGGCAGTGTTAAATCTATTATTCATGAATATTTCCCTTTGTGTCTCTTGTGTGTCTCCCCAGAGAAGTTTTAACTGGTAGGCTTTGTGGTAAGCAACCTGAGGTCTTGGGCATGAAAATGCCCAAAAGTTTGGGAAGTGATACGTATAATAGGTAAACAAGGTTAACAACAGTTGCATCCTTGATGACAACTTCTGTGCCTTTCCCTATTCTTGAGGGTGCTGATATTAGGCAGGCGGGCGGGCAGGCGGGCAGGAGGGCAGAACAAAGAATAGAAGATAGCTGCCATTATGAGCTAAAGCATGGAGAACAAGATGACTGGTTTGCAGCTGAGAATGGGGCTGACAAGAATCCCCCTCCTTCCCACGTGTGACTAAGATCTATTCATTATCTGAGTAAACCTGAAAGATAGTGGCCCAAACTTCTTTGGCTATCAAACCAGACATTCTTATAGGATAGCTTGATGTTGATGTTGTAAAGATATTAGGCCAAACTTCCTTATGGCAAGCCCCATCCCTCATGATTAACAAAATTACTTGAAGCAAAAATAGATCACTGCTTAGCAAGAGAACTTCACCATTACAGGCCAAGTGAATTCTGACTAAATTCAGAGATGGGGAACCATGGACGTGCGGTTATAAGGACAAAATCAAATTAATCATAAATCATACTATTCAAAAAGATACAGAATCAATTTAACCTTCTCAGAGAGGATGAGAGAGGAAAGAAGAATGAAAGAAAGAGAAAAGATAGAACAAAACAGAAAAAAAAAGAAAAAATGAATTTTTATCTCACTCATTTCCTTCCTGAGATTTTTTTAGAAGAATTCTTCCTTTGGGATTCAATCTTTCCCAGGGAAAAAGCAAAATCAAGCAGCAAAGCTGATTTCACTTGGAAGGATTTCATGAGGAGTGTCAGCAAACACTCAGGAGTTTACTTCCCTGCAAACAGCTAATTACAAAACCTACCACACATATACCAGTAATTAAAGACATTTGTTCTTTACTGAAGGTTTCCTGTAAGGATGCTATAGCACAATCACAAGTGTTTCCTGGAATCCCAAATGATACTCTCATCAATTTAAGAGTCTAAGAATAATAAGCGGCCCAAGTAAGATGATTAGTGCTCCATTTAATATATTTTGATTCCCATCCTCCACCCACCCCTCTCTTTTTGCAAGGACAAGGTTCTGAAAGGTAAAACACCATATTTCAGTATCTACACAAACAGCACCAAAGGAAGCAGAGATGGAAAATCAAAGGAACCATCTTGAGGTTCTCCAGGAAGGAAAATATTGTCAAACCTCATCCCTTCCTAAAAGGGAAATCGTTTTAAATTCTCCAGTCCTATTAGATCAAGGATCAAATCTACTTATGTTACTTTGGCAAATACCCCCATTAAAAATGGAGGCCCCTGGAAGCAGCAGAGTATGTATCAGGGATGGCTCGGATAAGTGAGAAAATGGTTATTTGTCTGGTTCCCTAGCAGAGCCTAAGTGAAAACACCTCCATAGAGGAATGCAAAAAAACTGCCTTGGGGAAAACCGATTCATTCATAAAGAACATAGAGTGGATCTCAGAGGTCATTTAGCCCAATCCCCTCATTTTATAGATAATGGGAACTGAAGTCAGGGAACCAGGAAGCTATGTGACCAATCAAACAGGTAGGAAATGACAAAGGTAGAGTTTGAACCCTGGATCCTCTGACTTGAGAGTCAGTGCTCTTTTCCCTCTTTATCTTATAGGATGATGTAGAATAAATGCAAAATCAAAGATTTAAAACTGGAAGAGGCCCTCAATGATCATCTAGTCTAACCCTATTATTTTGTGAATGAGGCGGAGAATAGAAGTGACTTTCCCAAGGTCACACAGGAGGTAAATGTCAGAGATGAGATTTGAACCCAGATCTCTAGAGGTTGGTAACTCTTTCTCTGTAACTACACTGCAGTGCTCATGCATTATTAACATTCAAAGGTACTCCACATTCTCTGTGCTGTCTCCTAATGTTATCTCCACCTCCCTCTAATTCTACTCTGTCTCCTCTGCACTTTCCTCCTCTCCTTTCCCTTCAGTGAATCAATAAACATTAATTAAGCACTCGAGGTGTGCTAAGTGCCTTTAGCAAAACTTGAGGAAGAATTGTTTATTTCAATGCTTTTGAACAGAAGTTTGTTATTTATGTATAAAGTGTGTTTCCAGTGGAAGCTATAGTGATAGCATCTGGAAAAATTATTTCCTTGGCAAGTGGGTTACCTAAGGTGTGAGTCATCAAATATTCCTTGGGAAAAGTAGGCAAGCAGGGCCAGTAAACATGAACTTGCTCACTCATTTTACTCAGCACCTACTTATTGATCTTACTCTCTAAATGAAAAGCAAGGTAGTGTGGTATAGGGGAAGGAGTATTGTAGTTCAGGACTAAAAAGATCTGGGTTTGAATTCTATCTTAGATTGATCCCTCTTTGTGACCATGAGCAACCTTGCTTCATCTCCTGGAGCCTCAGTCGCTTCATCTGTAAAACGGTACTAACTTCAAAGGTTGATATGAGTATCAATGAAAGATCATATATAAAATCTTATATAAACTTTTAAGTATACTAATGTTAACTATTCTCATTATTATACTATGGAAAACAGAAGACATCCTCAAACTAGAAACGGGGACTTGTGAGAAAATAGGGTTTGAAAACTGAAAAAGATAGAGGTCTATTCAAGCAGGAAGAGATAGAGGTCTGTTCTGGGAATAAAGGAAGGAGATATAAATCAGGAAAACCCCAAGACTCATGCCTACCATCAAGTGATGACCCCCTTGCTGTTAAGTTAGAAATACAGATAAGGAGGCAAACTTCAAAACAATGACAATGATAGCATTAAAAGGACAAATCTTGGAATCAGAGGCCCAGCGCACATACTCCAAACCTCGCTAATTGCTGCTTTTGCGTTGTTGGGCCTTGCGTTGTTGGGCAGATCCGTCCCCTCTCTGAACCTCAACTGCCTCATTTGTAAAATAATCATATTTAAATAGATGACCTGTAAGGTCCCTCCAAGCTCTAATCCTGTGACCTTTAATTAAAAACAGTAATACAAAGTAGCTACTAAATATGTTTCAAGGGAAAAAATATATGAAAAAAATGAATGAGCTTCAAGTAGCTTCATTTGCAGTACTAATTGAAATCTATTATTGTTCTTCCTGGGCCAGAAAAAAAGCTTTAACCTACAGATGATGCTAGGGTAGCTAGATGGTACAGTGGATAGGGTACCAAGCCTGGAGTCAAGAGGACCTGAGTTTAAATCTGTTCTCTTTGCGAATGAGGCAGAGAGTAGAAGTGACTTTCCCAAGGTCACACAGGAGGTAAATGCCAAAGGTGAGATTTGAACCCAGATCATTTAATTCTAGAGTTGTACTCTTTCACTCTGCACCACACTGCAGTCCTCATGCATTATTAACTTCAAAGGTACACCATGATCTTATGCTATTCCTGATTGTGACTCTGGGCAAGTCACTTAGCCCAGTTTGCCCCAGTTTCCTCATTTGTATAATGATCTGGAGAAGGAAAGTAACACAAGCCACTACAATATCTTTATCAAAAAAGCCCAAGTGGGTTTTGAAGCGTTGGGCATAACTAAAACAATAAACAAACCAACAACAATGCATGGTGTTCTATAATTTGTTGTCCTGAATGTCAAGTGTAACTTCAGTATTCTCTCCAGGACTCTTACCAGTATGACAACACTGGCAGCACCACCTCCCCTCAAACAAACAAAACCTTGAGTGGAGTGTTGAAGGGAGGATAGAAGGAGGAAGCTAGGGTTATTTCTTTTTCTCCTCTCTGCTCAGGATTTAACAAGTGATTCAGGATCAACAGTCACTTGCCAGGTAGAAATGGATCAATTTGGGTGACCACAGATAGGAGGTTTCTGATGAGATAGAGTTGTTTTATATCTGAGCACCCTAATACAGGAGAATCAGTATTTTCACAAGCTAGACTTGAGGGTTTGTGCAGTAACTCCAGCTTATCAAGCAAATTGTGGGTGAGCAGCAGGTAATAATAACTCTATAATTAAACAGTCAAGGCTGCATAATGGATAGGATAGCAGGCCTCAGAAAGAAAAAGTGAAGACCAGACTTCAAGATCTAACTTTGACACATACTGACTCCATGGCCCTGACCAAGGTTCCTAATTTCTCAATGCATGAGGCCAGCAGTTCTCAAACATTTTGATCCAAAATTATTGAGGATTCCTCCAAGAAGCTTTTATTTATGTAGATTGTCTTTTTTTTTTGGGGGGGGGGGGTCCCTGGTAAATTATTAACAACGGCTTTCAAAAAGGAAAAGAATGCAGAACATGCTTTTAATATAATCCACATTATTAACATTTCTCCATCTCTTTTCTTTAAATCTAGGCCATCAACAAAACAATAAATCATGCCCGATTTGAGCATTTGCTGATTTCCAAGGTGTAAATGCTCAACATGAAATTTAGCAATAGGCTCTTCAGAGCAATTTCCATATGATTCTAGCAAACCCTTGGTTTAGAGCGGTGGATATTTGTCATATGGAAATTAAATCAATCTTAGTGTTGCTATGAAAATAGCTCTGACATCCCAGATGCCCTGAAAAAGCTCCTAGGATCACATTTTGAGAGATGCTACCCTAGGCAGCTATTTAAGACTTAAATTGCAGAAGATCTGCCAATCAGCATTGGTAGCAGTGTGTTTCTCTACAGGAGTTCACTATATCAATGAAATCTTAAGTATGATACAGTCCAAATTGTGTACAAGAAGCTTCATTTCAACAAAAAATGTTATATCCCCATTCCACTACATTCATGGGGCCACAATCTAGTTTGATGATTCAAGATACACCCAAATAACTTCAATTGCAAGTGAACATGAGAAGTGAATTAGAAATGTAAGCAAATAGCTGTAATTAACTCTTTGTAAGATGGGGGGGGTGTTGAATTATTTTTTACTACAATCATCAGGGAAAATTTCCTGAAGATGGTTTGTAAGCTAAGTCTTGAACAATGGATAGAATTTAAAGAGGATATAGAAGAAAATTCTAGGCATTGAGCATTAGTGTGTGCAAAGACACCAAGTGGGGAAGTATTAGATGTATACAAGCATCATAGGATCATAAATTAGATCTGGAAGAAAGAGAACGCTTAGAGATGATAGAGTTCAAACACCAATTTTATGGATGAGGAAACTGAGAACCACAGAGAATTAACTTACCAAAGTCCCACAGGTAGAAAGAGGACAAACTTAGAATTCAAACTCAAAGCCCTCTGAGTCCAAGCCTTGGGAAGAGCAAAAGTACATTTTAGATAGAGCTTCAACAAAACAAAAACCATTTACGATTTACAGCGTTACTCTCAATAAATCTTATTTCCTATTGAATAGAATTCAATAACTTCTCTAATTATTTCTTGTGCTTAGGAAAAACTCTCTGAAGGCTTTACCTTTATCTTCTTTTTCTCTTTATCTTCCTACAATGTCTTGAACAGATTTGGCGACATAATAGTCACTTGCTAAACAACTAGAAGCCAGGATTGCTTAGTTAACTTCGATATGAATGTAAGCTTTGTCAGACCTGCTTATAAAATTAGTCTTGAACTGATACAGCCCTGGTGTCCCGTTGGATCTATCATCAGAGGACCAGATTACTATGCTAATAATGTTGGAAGAACTGTTGTAGCGGGACAAGCTATGAAACAAATACAAAAATCAATATATATACATATGTTCATGATGTTATATATGTCGTATTTTCTTATTCATCTGGTTTTATATATACCCTCACAATCCATTGTATGTGTATGTATCATGTAGATACTGTACATGCACACATGCATGCATACCCCTATATAATACTATACATAATAAATATGTTGTATTCTAACCACATTATATGATTATATACACCACATACCATAAAACATATTTTTGACAAGAGCAAGTCAAGCTTGAAAGCTCACTTATTTTAGATTTCACCTTGACCACTGACTTAACGAATTCCCCTAAAGAAAGGCTGTCTGATGGAAACATAAGCAGGTACTTCATCACGTTCTTGCCAGCAGACAGGACTAGATTATTTAATGTGAGGAAGATTCTTTTCATCAGTCTCCTCAGTTTTAACTGAGTTGGTGAGAGACAGGGAGGTCATATGCCACACCTATCAACTTTCTGGTTAGTTCATGACAGACTAAGAAGGCAGAATACCATCCATACAGACTTATGCAATCCCTGACTCACCACCTAAAGCTCTAGGCTTAATCTGGACCGATTTCAGTCTTGAGAACAATACATCCAAATGATATCCCTTGTCCAGAACCCCAGTTTCCACTGGAAAAATAAATTCCTAGAATATAATTCAAATATAGTTCATACCTAGATCTTCAGAGGCTAATTAACAGAGACCTTTGCAAGAATTAAAGGTAGCAATGTATTCGTGGTGCAAGAACTGGAAGTTCAAGAATTCCACCACTGCTCCAGAATACTTCTGACTCTGGAACTGAGGGTAAAATTGGTTGATCACAACCTGAAATGTTGTGCTTATGGACATACATGCTTCAACGTCTAAAATCCACTCTCAGGTCTCTGGTCTCTGACCTGTGCTCAACTTTTTCTGAATCTCTTGAAATAGGAAGAAGTGTAACTTTTGGTTTTGAGGCACTTGGGGTTAAGTGACTTTCCCAGGGTCACAAAGCTAGTAAGTGTCAAGTGTCTGAGGCCGCATTTGAACTCAGGTCCTCCTGACTCCAGGGCCGGTGCTCTATCCACTATGCCACCTAGCTGCCCCAAGAAGTGTGACTTCTTAATGAAGTTGTAAAAAATTAATTATTCATAAGTATAACTAACCTGGAAAATTATATATAATTGGATTTATGAAAAATTATGATTATATGAAAAAATGATAAATTTAGACAAATTATAATTGGGCCGTAAGTCCCTTTGTGGTCGCCATTAAATTGTAAAATATTTTTGATGACTACCTTAAATTTGGTGGGCTAATCTGACTGGAGGACTAAACTGGGGACTTTTAACTATTTGGCTATCTGACTTCGTTAATTTAATGTGGGCCATTTATAAAGTTCCACCACACTGCTCCCAAACTGATAGACTAAAGATTAAGAAGCCTCTTAGTTAAATAATCAAAGCAGAGTTTATAAAATACTATTTAAAATTAAGAATACAGCTTTCCTGCAGTCTCTTTCCCACCTGCTGCAATTTGAACTTCTTGAATACAATAAGGGCCTTAGCCGCCTCCAGCCTTCGGGCATGTTACACTTTCCCTGGTTTGTAATAAGGCCTGTAACCTTGTCAGCCCCATCTCTCCTTTTCCGAACCAAGCTCTCTTCTGTCCTTGTCCCCGTTCCCCTCTAGTCTGTTCTCCAGTCAGCCCCCCTCCTCTAACTCCCGGGTCTATATATACACCTTTTCTTCTCTCCACTCAAATCTCGGGGCTTCCTTCACCCCCACAGACCAAGCTAATCTGCCAGCCAGAGCTGCAGCTGGGGGGAGGGGAGGGGTGAACGCCCACTTCACGTGCCTCAGCACAGGCTATCTTTCAGATAGCTCCGCTCAGGTCGGAGGGAGCTGGGGGCTTTTTTATTCCCCGCCAGCTGTCTGTCCTGGCGTCTTGTATAGCCCACCGGGCTTTTTCCGCTCAGCTGAAGCTGAGGAGGAGGGGGAGAGACCCTGAGGGCCTAAGGCTTTCTAATCTCAGCCTAAAGGTAGGATCCCCAAATCAAAATTAATTTCCACAAAGTCTTCTTTATATAGGTCTAATACAAAGGGGTTACTCTGGCCCAAATTAGCTAATAAATCATCTCCAAGTTATCTACATGGTACAAGTCAAACAATACAGATCCAATTTTTTTTTCTGGGGCAAGGAGGGTGAAGTGACTTGTCCAGGGTCACACAGCTAGTAAGTGTCAAGTGTCTGATGCTGAATTTGAACTCAGGTTCTCCTGAATCCAGGGCTGGTACTTTATCCACTGCTCCAACTAGCTGCTCCCCACATACCCAAGTTTTAAGGAAATGTTCTCATTCTGAATGAAGACAAAGATATGTTTCACCTTGCATAGAAATATATAATCAAAATCTCAAGCAAAAGCTTATCAAGCTATAAGCTCATTAAGGTGTTTTTTTACCTCTCCTAGTCAAACCCCTAAGACAAAGGGTGAATATTGAATTTGTAATACAATCAGTTTATCAGTAAATATCTATTGAACAACCACTATGTGTCATTCATTTAGTCAACTGCCACTCACTATTATTGCTATGAAGTCTCTTGTTTCTCTACCACTATACTAATCAATCATTGGTCACATATAGACCATCCCACATGATTACAATATACTCTTTCCTTATCTCCTATTAGAGTCCTTATATTTTTATAAGATACAGCCTAAATTCCATCTTCTACAGATAGCCTTTCCTTATTCCCCAAATACTAGTGCCCTCCCTCCCAAACTACCTTGTATTTAAGTATTTTACATATAAAATACATACATACATAAATACACATATACATATATATTCATATGATAATGCATACATATATGCACATATACATATATTCATATAATAGTGATAATAATAATAGATAACATTTATATAGTGCTTACTGACACTGTGCTAAGTGTTTTACAAATATCTCATTTGATCCTCACAACTTGGAGGTAGGTATTATCATTATCTCCATTTTAAAGATAAGGAAGTTGAGGCAAACAGGAATTAACCAACTTGCCCAAGGTCACAAAACTAGTAAGTGTCTGGGGCAAGATTTGAACTTGAGTCTTATTGACTCCAAAAGTGCTGTTTTATCCATTTTGCCACCTAATTTATATTCATTCTGTACATATCTATATGTACTTAACTATGTAAACCACCAGGAGGTAATCTTGAAAATAGTGGGGGTTTTTTTCATCTCTGGACTTGTATCCCCACAACCTAGCACACTAGCAACTTAATAAATACTTGTTGAGCATTCCCCAGCTGATAGATAGTCAAGAGATATGAATAAGGAGTTTTCAAATGAAGAAATCAAAGCTGTTTATAGTTACATGAAAATATGCTCTAATTCACTATTAATTAGAGAAATACAAATTAAAATAATTTTGTGGTACCACCTCACATCTATAAGACTGGCTAATATGACAGAAAAGGAAAATGACAAATTTTGGAGGGGATGTGGGACAATTCTAACACTAATACACTGTTGGTGGAATTGTGAACTGATTCAACCATTCTGGAAAGGAATTTGGAACTATAGCCAAAGAGCTATAAAACCATGCATACTGTTTGACTTTGCAATACCACTACTAGGTCTGTATCCTAAAGTAATCACAAAAAAGGGAAAAGGACCCACATGTACAAAGATATTTATAGCAGCTCTTTTTGTGGTGGCCAAAAAATTGGAAATTGAGAGGATGCCCATTAATTGGGCAATGACTGAACAAGTTACAGTATATGATTGTGATGGAATATTATTTTGCTATAAGAAATCACAAGTAGGATACTTTCAGAAAAACCTGGAAAGACTTACATTAACCAATGCAAAGTGAAATGAGCAGAATCTGGAGAACATTAAACAGAGTAATAGCAATATTGTTTGATAATCAACTATGAATGATAGCTATTCACAGCAATACAGTGATCTAAGACAAAAGGACTTAGGATGAAAAATTTTATTTGCTCCAGAGAAAGAACTGATTGAGCTTAAATGCAGATCAAAGCATACTTTATTTTTCTTGTGGGTTTTTTGTTTGAACTGTGTTTTCTTTTATAACATGACTAATACGTACATAAGTTTTTTGTGACTGCATATGTAGAACCTATCTCAAACTGAGGGGAGAGAGGAAGAGAATTTAAAACTCAAAAATCTAAAAAATAAATGTAAAAAATTGTTTTCATGTAATTGGGAAAAATAAAATGTTACATGCAAAAAGAAAAGAAAAGAGCCTTTAAAAATAAGTAAATACTTGTTGATTGCTTGGTCTAAGGCAGAGAAGAATTGCAATGGGACCACTGCAAATAACTATTATGCTCAGCCCTTACCTTCAACAATCTGGAGAGACAAGGCGTAGGTATAAGAAATAACAAATTATAGAAGGTGATGCTGTGGTAAGTGCTAAATAAATATTTAAAAATCTGTGGGTTTTATGGATTGCTAGCTAAATGTAGGTCAACAGGATGACACTGAGGTTAAAAAAGGCTACAGTTAATGCAATCCTAGATTAAATTAAACTGAAATACCATCTCCAGAACTACAAAAATGAAAGTCCTAATTTTCTGCTTGGTTCCAGAGAGCAGAACTAGATGTAGATTGCAAGGAGGTAGACTTTCATTCAATATCAGGAAGTTTTTCCTAACAATTTAAACTTTCCAAAAGTAGAACCGAGTGTGTGAGGAAGTAATGACTTAACCCTCTCCAGAAGTTTTCAAGCAAAGGTTAAATAACTACTTCTAAATGATGTTGTAAAGAGGATTCTTGTTGAGGTATGAGCTGTACTAATTAACTTCTGAATTCTCCACTGTTTCAGATATTCTGTGATTATGATTATATGAAGCCAATATTTTTTTTATTAGATCTTAAGTTCTTTGAGTGCTGGGAGTGTGCTATAGCTCCCTTTTTGTTCTCAGTGCTTGGCACAGAGACTAGAATATAATAAATTTTTAATGAATGCTAGGATAAGATCTCTTTCTATCTCCCCAATTCCCAGGTGGATAGCTTAGGTTCAAGGTAAACTGTGGTCCATTCCCCTAAAATTATAACTTTCATGTTTACTTTTCAATAATCACATGACATAAAACCAAATGCAAAGACAATTATTGGAATAGCAGAGTAAAAATTTATGCAAGAATTCCCCTGCCCCTATAATTTTAGGGCCCACTCCCAAAAAATGCTATCAATGAGGAGGGTGAGAAAGTATAGAGACTGCACTCACATCTCCAATGCCACCAGTATCTTGCTATCCTATTGTGATATGCCAATGCAACTCCCTTCTGAGCAAGATGTTTTGCTCTTCAGGGCACATTGCTCCACCAGGTGGCTATAGTATCCATAACCTCTGGCTTCCAGCTGATTTGAATATTTTGGCTAGAGCACTGCTGGACTCAGGAAGAGGAAAAAAAAAAACTCATCCTGGGACAAGTGGAAACCCTATCTAGCTCTGCTTTCTCGGAATCTCAGTTCTGAAGCCTGCCATCTCCCAAGCAGTCAGATGCCTATTTGAAGGGCCTCTCTTCAAAATTCTCTTTACCCACAAGGCTAAGGTTTGGAAAATAAGATCTTTGAATGCATTTCCCTTTCAGGCTACATGTAAACAAATATCTACTATGGGCATGGCCTTCTGCCTCAGGATGTAACTGCTATTGGGGGAAAGAGAGAAACCCCCTACTCCCATAATGTACTCTACGAGAGGCACAAATTAGTCTTCAAGAGCTCAGAAATTCCTCAAGCTTTCTATACATTCTTTAGAGCTGAATCATAAGGGCTAATTGTGTCAGGGTGGGGGCCAACCTGATTTTTAAATACTATCAGAGATGTGTTTCATCCTTAAGCTCATAAGAACTTCCCTTTGCTCAATCAAGTGTCTTCCTTTAATGGACAATATCAACAATTTTGTCAGGTCATTTAGAGAAATCTTAACTACTTTGTTAATCAGATTATTTAGGTTACTCTTTTATGCTCTTTTATGAGATAATAATATTTTTCTAAATATAGAAAAACTCTCTAATTTTACTGAAACTGACTTGATACAGCTTTTCTATATTTGTTGAATTGAATTGAATTTCAGATTAAACAATGATAACTTCTAGCTAGGTATGATCAGAAGAAGCTTCATGAAATATATGGGCCTTTCAAGAGAGGCAATATTTTTATTGTCAAAGATGATGAGAAAGGATATTTTAAAAATGGATTCTTTGCTGCTGAAGGAAACCAGAGTTAAAAGAAAAGGAATTACATGAGAATGGCACTGATTCATAAAAGTGAAAGCTAAAAAATGTCCCTAGGGGTCATGGAGAGCAGCTAGGTGGCAGAGTGGATAGAGTGCTGGGCCTGGACTCAGAAAGACTCATCTTCCTGATTTTAAATCTGAACTCAGACATTTACTACCTGTGTGATCCTGAGCCAGTCACTTAACCTTATTTGCCTCAGTTTCCTCATCTATAAAATGAGCTGGAGAAGGAAATGGCAAACCATTCTACTATATTTGCCAAGAAAACCCCAAATGGGGTCAGAAAGTCTGATATGACTGAAACAACTGAACAAGAACAACAAAGAGGTCATTGAATCTATCCCCTTTGTTCTATAACATGAGAATCAAAGCCCAAATTGTTTTAAGTAACTTGGCTGAGCTTAAACAAGTAGTGAATAGGGGGCAGCTAGATGGCGCAGTGGATAAAGCACCGGCCCTGGATTCAGGAGGACCTGAGTTCAAATCCGGCCTCAGACCCTTCACACTTACTAGCTGTGTGACTCTGGGCAAGTCACTTAACCCCAATTGCCTCACAAAAAACAAAAAAACAAAAAAACAAGTAGTGAATGGTAGAACTAGGATTCAAACATAGGTCTTCTGACTCCAAATCCAAAGATCTTTTTTTTTTCTTGTAAAATAAAAATAGATTAGGAGAGAGAAATATGGCTGGGGAACAGATCACCTTGGTGACTATCCCACTGGAGTAAGAGGAAACTGGTCTATTGTATCTTTACAAAACTAAGAAAGGGAAGGGAATTACAAGGTAAGGGAAAATGGAAAGACTGAGGCTGGAAAACTAAGAGGGGATCTTTGATAACAGGGTATCAGGAGGAAATGCAGCATCCAACCATATCCTGCATACCCTCTAGCAGACCTTAATATTGCTTATTAACATACTGGGGTCATGTCCTCACATCAGAGGTGGGAAAGAGAGCTGCTGTTCTCTTGGTGTTGGGGGATTGGGATCTTTAGGTTTCTTGGGGTCCCACTTCATTCCCATAACATTACCGCCTCTCCTTATTTCTGGGGAGAAAGGGGCAAAGTTATCTTCTGTAGCTTCTTCAAACCCAGCAATCTTACCACTGCACTATTACAGGTCATAATCCACATAGATTATAGATCTCTCCTGAATTTCTTGTTCTTGAATTTAAGAACAACTATCTGGCCATGTCCAGTTTCTAAGACTCTATAAGTTAAATCTGAGAATACCTCCGTTTTCAGCTTATGAAAATCACTATGAAGTTATCATGGTATTATGAAAACTCATGGGCATTGGGCTGTCAGAATTATCTTGGATGTGTCATTAGCTCACTATTATGAGTTGAGGTAAGTCACTTCCCATGTCTGGAACATAGTTTCCTCAATTGTAAAATGATGACTAGATGATTTCTAAGGTCATTGTTAGCTCTAAAAATTCAATAATTTTAAGAGGAACAATGTCATAAAAGAGGAAGAAGATCCTGAGGCAAGCAAAAGCAGATATTAAAAGCAGACATCAAAGAAAATAGCAGCTTTTTGAATAATTGCCGTGCAGATAGGCAATGGGGTACCATAAAAATCCCCCTGCCATTCTCTAGGCTATAATTTCACCTCATTGTCACTAACACCCAAGCTTCTGTAGTAATTTCATTTAATTTTATGGCCTGGCCAGTCCAGCCTCCCTAACCAGATAAGCATGTTTGACAGGGCCAGGGGATGGGGAGATGATGATTTGCAAGTGAGACAGGGGAGTTTATATAAACTACCCAGATCAACAAGGGAGGGAATGGGAGTAAGGAAAAAGATTTATCCCCATGATGAAGATTAAACCTTCCAGAACACCAAAGCAGCCTCCCAGGTGCATATTTAAATGGGCACAGTTCCTTTAAGGTAGAAGCATCCTTACATAAGTCCCTAAGAGAACACAAACTTTATAAGAATTCTGCCCCCACCACTTTATGCTCATTGTATATGTTGATGGGCATGCATTTTATTAGCCAGGTGAGAAAAGAAGTTTGAGACCCATTGAATGTTTATGCATTAAGAAGTCCTCACTTCACTAGATAACAGAAACAATCACTGATCCCTTTCTCTCCTATGATATTCTGACAATAGCACAGCTAAGGAAATGGAAGGAGAAGGCATCTCTTATATATCAAGAAGTAGGTGACCCACCTATTGGTACAATATGAGTGTGAGAGCATCAGGAAGGCTCTTTGCCCCCAAATATCTTCTCTATGGATGTCTCAAAATTCACCATTAGGATTGTATTCCTTTCAGTTTTAAGCATTGCCTCCTACAGATTTTCTTTTTTCTTTTAAATGAAATGCTACAGGGAGGGAATACATATTAAATTTCTAATATTTTAGGATAAAATCATATCTCATAATCACAGGATCTTAAATTTAGTGTTGGAAAGAGCCACAAACATAATTTAGTTCAACCCTCTTATTTTTAAGGCATAGGGCCATGAATTATATACTAATGAGGAAATTGAGGCTCAGAGTTGAAGTGACCTTTCCCCAAAGTAACTATGTACTAAGTAGCAGAGTCAAGATCCAAACCTAGATTTTCTTACCCAGGTTCATTGTAGTATTATGAAAACAATTGAGAAACAGATTAGGAAAAGGGAGGAATATGAAAAGGACAAAAAAGGGGTATCAGGATAAGGGCAGTAATTGCTGAGTGGTCATAGAAATTAGGACAGTTCATCTTAAATTCCTTTTACCAATCAGTTGGACTACATTGACTAAGCCCCCATCTCACTTCCTAAAGGAATCACCAATCAGGGATCAAAACAGGTAGGATCTGGTAGGAGAAATGAGGTCTGATTCCTCCAGTCACCCAGAAATCATGTTTCCCTGAGTCATGTATTGGGAGGCAGCAGCACACCAAAGATAGCAGGTAGAAGACAGAAGACTGAATTTTCCATGGAGATAAATCAGGATAGCAAAGGGGCTGACGTAAACCATGGCTGAAGAAAAGCCATAGGGGACTGAAGAAAAAACACCCATGCTTATTAAATAACCAAGTCCACACCACCAGCATGGCATGATTAAGTATCTGTCTATGCTCCCATCGGACAGGCTTTTTATAGGGAAGTTAATAACTCATTGGTCAAGGTTAAACCCAAATAGAATGAACTTTCAAAACTTTGTTTTAGAATAGAAATATAGGCAGATGGCAAAGAGAAAAATGAGAGATTTCTAACTGTTCTTCTGTTCCTGAGAGAAAAGAAGAAAAGGGGGAAGGGGGGAAAGGAGAGACACAGAGAGACAAAGACAGAGATAGAGACAGAGACAGAGAGAGGAAAAACTGAGTCTGTCAGTATGTGATTGGCAATGCATAAGTTTCAAGGCCTGATGCAGAAAGATGTGCACAGGGCCATATATTTGGCACTAGGAGGCAGCAAAAGTCAGATAAGTCAAACCACCAGCACCACCATGACTACCATCTCCCTTCAGACTCTGAGAACAGTCCAAGACTCTGAACCAATGAACATTGAGAATGGATTGCTTCTAGCCCAATGCCCTCAGTCATCTTCTGGGAATTAACCTCAGGAGATGGAGCCTGGAAACTGTTCCTGGAGGTTCTATAGTCATAACTTCCAAAAGTCAAGAAAGGAAAGTTCTTGCCACTAACGTCCTTAATATTATCAAATAGTCCAATATCAGAAACTGATATGATTTTATCTGTGGAAATGACATTGAAGAAGAAGCACTAACATCTGCTTTGTTAATGCACCTTAAGGACCATGGAACTTTTCAGCCTGACTTGAAACTTCTTATGGAAACATGAGTTATCTCCCCCATTAGAATATAATTTTCTTTAGAACAGTAGAATATCTATTCGTATCCTCAAAGCTTAGCACAATGTTTTGCACATAGTACTGATTAATAAATGCTTTATTCATTTATTACTATCTCCATATAGTTTTCATTATCATCTCAAACTTGACTTTTTTCTATTACTTTCCCTATAGTTAGCTGATTTAATAATATGCTCTTCTCTATTTTCAAATTCCTTGTCTCCTTGTCCTTTTGCTGCATTTGTCACATATGACCTACATAAAGTCTTTCCTAATCCCCCCAACTACTAGTGTCTTCCTTCTCAAACTTCTTTTAATGACTTTGAATTTATTTGTACATATCTTCTATATTTATTCTGTATATATGTATGTATATATGTCTTTGTTGGCTCTCCCATTATACTGAAAGTTCCTTGTTAATAGGGATTTTTTCATTGATAATGTTTTAATTCCCAGTGCCTGGGACAGAATAGACATTTAATAAATGATTATTTGTTGACTGATCAATTGGTGTCTCAGTTTCCTCTTCTGTAAAATGAAGGGATTGGATTAGATGGCCTCTTAGGTCCTTTCCATCTCCTACCCTATAATATTTTGTGTATCCTGAAAATGAGAAGGTAGGGCAAGAATCAATATATGAAGAGCTATCATTTTGAAAAGTAGTTATACTTCTGCTTATTGCCTAGAGGGAGCTTTCTGGGCTTTATTTTCCTAATCTACAAAATGGGCTAGATGATCTATAAACTCCCTTACAGCTCAAAGTTGATGGTCCAGTATTATTCTAATGTTAAACTAAGGAAATGAAACTATAAGGGTAAAATTTCTGGTGTATTAATTAGAAATATAGGAAGAAAGGAGATGATTCTTCCCTGTGCCTCTAAAATCATGTGACAGAATCATGCAGCTTTTTTGCCTTATGCAAAAATTTGTCCCCATATCTGTGTGTTTTAAAGACCAGGTGATCTTTAGAGAGAAAACAGTATTAGATTACACTGGGATTTTTAAAACTTAAAAAATTTACAGGCTACACTAGCACAGATCCAGCCCCAGACAGGCCACCCCCAGAGGAGCCTCTGAATCAGCTTTGGCAGTGACTGCTTCTGGAACTCAGGGGGTCGAGCAGTTGGCCAGAGGGAAATTACAGGGGTCTCTGCTGGTGCTGAGGTGGGATTGTGTTAAGGGGTAAAATTCTAGCTAAACTGTCTAAAATATCTAATGAGTGGTCGCCAATAAATTATAAGCTTTAGCAAGAGTTAGACTTTTAAGCATTTATTAAGGAGAACAAGAATTTGGTAAAGAGAGAGAGAAAGGCCTAGATTTCTATCTATTAAAGGGAGAGCACATTTTTAGCTCCCTTCTCCGCCAGCGTCCCCAGGAAAAAGAGCGAGCCTGAGTGCCAGTCTCTTCCTTCCTCCTCCCACTAGCCCGCGTCACTTCCTGACTCCTGGTCTTGCCCTCAAAGACCTTCCCTTCATGGGCAGAACTCTTCTACAGTAAGTATCCAGCAGGTGGCGTTATTCCAATCATTACAGTCCCCCCTGTTGTTCCTCAAGAAACAAAATGTTTCCTTGACGGAACAGTAAAAAGAATATAATAACTATTGCTAACTAATAATATGTGAACAACAATATAGAAAAGGAAGAGAGGAAAGTTTTGTCCAGAGAGGCGATTTTTTTTTGTCCTCATGAACCGACGCTTTGACATTAGTCTTGCAAAGGGAGGGCCTCTGCAGAGAATACATGTTACAGATGGTGTATATTATAACAGAAAGAGAAAAAAACAACAAAAACAACAAATCAAAACTGTTCATTTAAAGTCTCTGAAAGTCTTTTCTCAGATGTCCTCTAGGTGTAGTCGTAGAATGGAAGTCTTTTCAGGGGTTGATGTGTGGATGCTGGTAATCAGCCAGGAAAATTTCCTACAAAATTGAGCTTAACACAGCTTTAAAATAGCTTTGTCAATAATCAAATCAAACAATGAAAGTTCTCAAAAACATGTCTAAGGGAATACAGAATCTTAGTTGTTAACAAGTGAAACATATAATAAAACAAAAATTGAACCATTCTTTAAAATTATAATATTATTATAGTCCCCCCTTATGGAGGGTAATTGAGAAGACAATTGCTGCAATATTAATTAATAAAAATAATTTTTATCTTTGTTTTATCACTTTTTGCATCATCTGCCTAATTATCCTCATGCCATTATGAGAAATTAAAAAATCTAATATAATTGGTAACAGATGTCAAGGCCAAATTCAACACTGTTATTTATCATGACACCTGAGATAATTATGGGGGTTACCATAAAAGAACAGAGAAATGATGGGATATGAGCATTCCCACACTTGAGCAATATGTACTGCCCATACAGTATGCCAGACTTAAAATAGGTGGATGGAATATATGTCCATGCCACTGAACATATTGGAAGAAACTGAGTCAGACTTAATCAGATGCATGGGATTGAGATGTCCATGGCATCAGGCATATAGGAGGGAGCATAGAAGCCAGGTGTAGAAGTGAGATGGGTGGGATGAATACTTCCAGCCATCTGTACAATATTGTGGGGAAAAAGAGAATAAAATATTAAACCAAGAGAATCCAACCTCAACATTTGTCAAAAGCCGTTCCCTCGGCCATACCTTGACTTCATGCATGTCTCCCCTCATGTGACAGTTCAGTGTCTGCTCTTGCATGTATTCCTCTTGTGATTGGATGGCATCTTGGCCAACTGGCATCTGATAACTCAGAATAACTGCAATTAATGTCTTAAATGATAAATTCCCATAATTTAAAATCTCATATGGATTTAAAAATTGAGGATAATAAATGATTGCAAAAAATGTGAATACATCTTGACTCAGAACACAATATATAATTATGCAACAATTTCAAATAATACCCCTTTTTTTACTTAGTATACAATTACTTTTGTGAAAAATCAGAACATATTTGAATACAAGTTAAAGCACAACACAATCTCAAAGACAACTTTTACAAATGTTCCCCTCTTTTTTTTTTTTTGGAATATGCTTATCAAAAATAATACTTCTAGAATCAATTTACACTTGCCATGGCAACCAATTTGCCAGGGAAATGCTTTAAAGAGTTTGATCAAATAATCAGTTGAGAAAAAATAATAAAAACAAACAACTCAGAATATGGGAGCACAATACTCCTAGAATTAACATTGCATTATGAAATCAAAACCATCTTGCAATTTTTTCAAAATTAGATAAATGAATAGAAGAAAATACACATGGAACAATAAAAGACAATGAAATTCAAACTAGGGAAATCTAAATGAATATGAACTTAATATTAATGAGTCTTATAAAATATAAACTTGATCACAACTATAAAAAGCTTTTACAAATATTCTCCTTGTTTTAAAAACTAAGTATAAGACACAATCTCAAAAGCCTGAAAATCTCTATGAAAATAAACCCATACCATTAATTTCAAAATGTATATATAATAGCATAGAAATCCTATGTAACCTCTGAACTGACATTAATACTCTGAGTGAATTCAGAACACTTTTGATTCCGATATCTAAAATCCCCAATACTCATATCAATACCTTGCTGCTTACTTCTACATTTCTGTAAAATATGTACCCTTCCATGGCAAAAGAAGCGGAGTCTTGAACTGTGGTGATGATTGTCATTCTTATTCAGCTTAAGTTTTTCTTCTTTAACCCCTCTATATTGTCTGTCGGGCTTTTCACCATACAAACGCTTTATAAGATTACTAATTAAAGACAAAAGCAGGTTAGCAAAATTATGAACAAATCGAGCATATCTGGAATTTAAAGGGTTTTCTAAAGTTGTCTCAGAAGCACAGCCAGGCTGGGGAAGGGCTGAGCCTGAAGCTGCAAATGTAGTTAGAGAAAGTTGCGCATAAGCATTAGATCTCTGGACTTCCCAGGCTGGGGAAGCAATGGGCTTGGCCATGGGAGGAGTAGAGGGTGGAGTCTGGAGAGGGGGGGAGGGACCAGCGCAATTTGAATCAGACTTGATTTTGAACTCAGGCCTGGATTCCTCTTCCCCCACTTTGCCTCCAGGTGCTAGGGGATTAAAAGCTTCTAGAGGGTGGGTCTTTGCCTCCAGGCATGCAAATTAGAGCAACAATTAGTGTTAGAACTGGGAAAAGCTGCAGGAATCTCTTCAGGTTTCTCTGAAAAAGCATGGTTGGGAGAGGGAGAGATATTTCCTTGTGCGAGTAAGTTGCTGGCTCTTTTAACAAAAATAAAAAGAAAAATAGAAAATCCACAAAAACAAAGCATTAACATGATCTTATCTCCCATTTGTCTGGTTAAACAGACTAAAATCAAAAATAGGGTAATTAGGGAGTTTAAAAGGTCCATTCGAAAAATTTTAAAGGGAAAACACAGCCAGTACACCAGTACTTAGCAGTTTAAAGGGAGAGGGAGGGGAAATTTCTTACCCAACCAGAAGATCAGAAGAAGACTGAGGTTTAGCTTTCCTCTTCGTGGTCAGCCATCTGTTAAGGGGTAAAATTCTAGCTAAACTGTCTAAAATATCTAATGAGTGGTCGCCAATAAATTATAAGCTTTAGCAAGAGTTAGACTTTTAAGCATTTATTAAGGAGAACAAGAATTTGGTAAAGAGAGAGAGAAAGGCCTAGATTTCTATCTATTAAAGGGAGAGCACATTTTTAGCTCCCTTCTCTGCCAGCGTCCCCAGGAAAAAGAGCAAGCCTGAGCGCCAGTCTCTTCCTTCCTCCTCCCACTAGCCCGCGTCACTTCCTGACTCCTGGTCTTGCCCTCAAAGACCTTCCCTTCATGGGCAGAACTCTTCTACAGTAAGTATCCAGCAGGTGGCGTTATTCCAATCGTTACAGTTGTGCTGGATCCAGATCCCAGTCTTGGGTGGTAGCCCAGGTGGGAGTGGAGCACAGGCACACTAGAGCTTGCAGCCACAGTGAAACAGGATTCTGTTCCAGATAAAAGAGCAAGCAGGTCTGTGGTTACTTGCAGACCAGAGCACAGGCCAGGGAAGTAGTGAACATGCCACTCCTTAAATCGTACCACCTTGGACACTGTGAAGCTTGGGACAGTGTGTCCTGAAAGCAGTGCCCCACTTTAAGGAGCTAAAAGTCAAGAAATAGGCTTGGAAAATGAGCAAACAGAAAAGAATGCTGGCCCTGGAAAGTTTCTTTGGTGACAAGGAAGATCAAAATACATCCTCAGAAGAAGATAGCAAAGCCAAAGTTCTTACATCCAAAGCTTCCAAGAAAAATATGAATTGGTCTCAGGCCATAGAAACACACAAAAAGCACTTTGAAAATAAAGGGAGGGGGCAGCTAGGTGGTGCAGTGGATAGAGCACTGACCTTGGAGTCAGGAGTAGCTGAGTTCAAATCCGGCCTCAAACACTTAACACTTACTAGCTGTGTGACCCTGGGCAAATCACTTAACCCCAATTGCCTCACTAAAAAAAATAAATAATTAATTAATTAAAAATAAAGGGAGATAGAGGAAAAATGGAAAGAGAAATGAGAGTGATGCAGGAAAATCATGGAAAAACGTCAACAGCTTGAAAAGCCAAATTGGCCTAATGGAAGAGGAGGTACAAATGCTCTCTGAAGAAAATAATTACTTGAAAATTGGGATTGAGCACACGGAAGCTAATGACTTTATGGGAAATCAGGACACAATGAAGCAAAAGCAAAAGAGTGAAAGGGTAAAGGACAATATTAAATATCTTCTTGGAAAAAACATTCGACCTGGAGAATAGATCTAAGAGAGATAATTTAAAAATTATCGAACTACCTGAAAGCCACAATCAAAAAAAGAGCTTGAACATCATCATACAAGAAATTATCAGGGAGGATTGTCCTGATGTTCTGGAAGCAGAAGGTAAAATGGAAATTGAAGGAATCCATTCATCACCTCCTGAAAGAGATCCTGGGGTGAAAGCTTCCAGGAATATTATAGCCAAGTTCCAGAGCTCCCAGGTCAAGGAGAGAATATTGCAAGCAGCCAGAAAGAAGCAATTCAAGTGTTGTGGAGCCACAGTCAGGATGGCACAGGATCTAGCAGCTTCTACATTGAAGGATCAAAGGGCTTGGAATATGATACTGGAAGGCAAGGGAATTGGGATTGCAGCTGAGAATCACCTACCCAGCAAAATTGTGTATAATCTTTCAGTGGAAAAAATGGGAATTAAATGAAAGAGAGGACTTTCAGGCATTCATGATGAAAAGACCTGAGCTGAATAGAGAGTTTGACTTTCAAATACAAGACCCTAGAGAGGTATAAAAAGGTAAACAGGAAGAGAAAATCATGAGGGATATTAAAGTGTTAAACTGTTTGCATTCCTCCATGAGAAGATGATACTTGTAACTGATAATGATTTTCTCATTACTAGGACAGCTAAATGGAGTATATTTAGACAGAGGGCACAGGTATGAGTTTAATATGAAGGGATGATATCTTTTAAAAAATAAAATTAAGGGGTTAGAGGAATGCAACAGGAGAAAGGGAAAGGGAGAGGTGGAATGCAATAAAATATCTCACATAAAAGAAGCAAGAAAAAGCTTATTAAATGGAGGGGAAGATAGGGGAGGTACAGGGGAGTGAGTGAGCCTTATTCTCATCAGAATTGGCTCAAAGAAAGAATAACATACACATGCAAGTAGGTATAGTAATCTATCTTACCCTTGCAGGAAAGTAGGAGAAGGGGATAAGGGGGAGGGATGAAAGAAGGAAGGACAGATTGGGGGAGGGGGCAGTCAGAAGCAAAATACTTTTGAGGAGGGATAGGGTGAAAGAAGATACAAAATAAAGTAAATATCAAGGGGAGGGAATATAGGATGAAGGGAAATACAGTTAGCAATAGTAACTGTGAAAAAAAATTGAAGCAAGTTTGTCTAATAGGCCTCAGTTCTGAAACACATAGAGAACTGAGTCAAATTTGTTAAAATAAGAGCAATTCTCCAGTTGATGGATGATCAAAAGACATGAAGTTTTCAGATGAAATAATCAAAGCCACCTATAGCCATATGAAAAAATGCTCTAACTCACTATTGATTGGAGAGATTCAGGTCAGAACAATTCTGAGTACTACCTTACACCTATTGGATTGGATAATAGGACAGCAAAGGAAAATGGTAAATGTTTTAGGGGATATGGTGAAAATGAGACATTATTACACTCTTGGTAAAGTTGTAAACTGAATCAAACATTCTATAGAGCAATTTGGAACTATGGCCAAATGGCTAAAGAACCACACATACTCTTCGACCTAGTAATACCACTACCAGGCTGGTATCCTAAAAGAGATTTTTTAAAAAGTTGAATTTGAAATTTAGGAGATGCCCATCATTTTAAGGAATGGCTGAACAAATTGTGGGATGAGATTATGATGAAACATTGTTGTGCTATAAGAAAAGACAAGCAGTATGCTATCAGAAAAACCTGGAAATACATACATGAGATAATGCAAAGTGAAATTTACTACATGCAAAATAACAGCAATATTGTAAGATGATATATTGTAAGATGATCTACTATGAATAACTTGGCTATTCTCAGCAATACAATGATCCAAGACTACACTGAAGGACTTATGAAAAATGCAATCCTTCTACAGAGAAAGAATTGATGGTATCTGAATGCAGATTGAAGCATAATTTTTGTTAGTTCCTTTTTCTAAAGTTTTTTTTTTTGCGTGTGTGTGTTTTCTTTCACAACCTGACTAATATGGAAATGTTTAGTATGACTACACATGTATGACTTATATTGAATTGCTTGGGTTCTTAAGGGGAGGGAGGTGGAGAGGGAGGGAAGAAGAGATTTTGGAATACAAAGTTTTTAAAATTGATGTTAAAATTTGTTTTTACCTGTAATATGGGGGAAAACAAAATTCTAAATAAATATAAAACCCTCTACTGATAAAACTACCACTTCAATTAAGAATTTCAAAAGAGGACATAAGTCTATTGAAACTAAATGACACATCAACCCATTTCAGGCAATATATGCAATGTTTCACATTCACTGCAAACTCTGCTTATTGCTCTTTTGGGAAGTACATGTAAAACTTCTCATGCTTCTCTGAATTGTTCATATTCATCAGCTCTGATGTAGTAATATTACATTTTATTCATTCACTTTGTTTAGCCTTTCCCGAAGAAATGGATATCTACTTTGTGTACAGTTTTTTGTTACTACAAAAAGTGTTGCCATTAATATTTTGATGTATATGAGATCCTTATGTCTTTGACCTCCTTGGGGCATATCCCTAAAAGTGGGATTTTTTTAGTATAATTCCAAAGAGCTTTCCAGAAAGGATAGGCCATTTAATAAATCCCCAATACTGTTTTAGTTTTAGTTTGTCTATATTTATAATCCCTCCACTACTGATTATTAGCTCCATCTTTTCCATTTTTGCCAGTTTGTTGGGTGATGTAAAGAAATTATTAGCTAGAAAAATTAGTCTGAAAAATTATATATAATTGGACTTATGAAAAAAGTATATGAAAAATGATAAGTTTAGAAAAATGATCATTGGGCCATAAGTCCTGCCATGATCGCCATTCAAATGTGGAATATTTTTGATGACTAAGGATAATTTGGGGGCTAATCTGACTGGAGGACTAATTCTGGGAGTTTTGACTATTTGGCTATCTGACTACTATTAATTTAGCATGGGCCGTTTATAAAGTTGTACTACACTGCTCCACTCCCAAATTGATAAGCAAAATATTAAGAAGCCTCTTAACTAAATAATCAAAGCAGAGTTCATTTATGAGATACTATTTAAAATTAAGAATACAGGGAAATAAAATGTACAACCTGACTGCGTTCCCCTTCCGATGCTTCCACCTGCTGCCCCTTACACTTTCCCTGTTCAGCTACTTTCTTCTAACTCCTCTTAATCTTCTGGCCTCCTTCCTGCTTCTCTAGTCTCCATTCCTCTCCAACCTCTATCAGTCTGGCCTCCTAATCTTGTCCTTCAGCCTCCTCCTCTTGTCCATCCCGTCTCCCTGCTAATCTTGTCAGATTCCCTTAATCTTGTCCACAGGCATAGGCTATGCCAGAGCCCAGCCTGGACAAGCCCAGGATCTCTCTGATAGCTCCCCGCAGCTATCTGACCTGGCCTCTTGTACAGCCCATGGGCATTTTGGCTCAGCTGAAGCAGAGGGGAAGGGGCACCAGCACTGCCCACACAGAAGAGACCCTGAGGGCCTAAGGCTTTCTAATCTCAGCCTAAAGGTAGGGTCCCCAAATCAAAATAAATTTCCACAGTGAGATGTGAAATCTTAATAGTTTTTATTTATAATATATTAGTATTTGTGTTAGATTTATTTGTTTCATTTTCTTTATGTGATAAGAATTCAAACAAAATTATGTATTTGATGTTTTATCTATTCTAGGAATATTTGCCTGTTAATAGAGGGACATCTTAACTCAAAGTAAAAACTTTCTAATAATGAAATTTCAGGCACCATGTATGTGTTTGACACCCATGGGGAAAATATTTTAGGACAGATGGGTCTCTCTTGATGTCCTTAAAACTTAAGTGAACTGATGCTTAGTGAAGTGAGCAGAAGCAGGAGAGCATTGTACACAGTAACAGCAACATTGTGTGATGATCAACTGTGATAGACTTGGCTCTTCTCAGCAGTGCAATGATCCAAGACCATTCTAAAGAACTCATGTTGGAAAATGTTCTCCACATCCAGAAAAAAGAACTGAGGATTCTGAATAAAGATTGAACCATACTGTTTCTACTTTTTGGTTGGTTTTTTTTTTCTTTTTGAGGTTTTTCCCTTGTGTTCTGATTCTTCTTTCACAACATAATGCAGAAATGTGTTCAACGTGATTGTACATATATAACCTATATCAGATTGCTTTCTGTCTTGGGGAGGAAGGGAGGGAAGGGAGGGAGGGAGAAAAATTTGGAACTAAAAATCTTATGAAAACAAATATTGAAAACTATCTTCACATATAACTGGAAAATAATAAAATACTTTTATGATAAAAAATAAAACAAAACAAAAATTAGTAAACTAGAAAATTGTCTATTCATCAAACACCCATATATATATATATTACATATATTTGGCTAACCCAATGAGGTAGCATTTGGGGGTGTCTAGAGTGCTGAAATCAAGTCAGGAAGACCTGGGTTGCAGTCCCACTTCTGACCCTTACCATGTGACAATGGGCAAGTCATTCTAACTCTCTGAGCTTCAATTTTATCATCTGTAAAAGTAAAATGATATTTGAAGTTCTTATCTAACAGGATACTGTGAGGTTCAACACAGTGTTTGACAAAAAAAAATAAGTTGTTAAATGCTTTTCATTCATTCGTTCGTTCACTAAAATGAAATGATGTATGCAAAGTGCTTTGTAAATTTTTAAAAGAACTACATAAATGGCAGTTATATTTCATCTGGAATAGGAGTTCCTCCATGGAAGACACACTTTTTGGGGAAAACAACCAAGCTTCACAAAATCAAAGCTACCAGGGCAGCTAGGTGGCGCAGTAAGTAGATAGAGCACCGGCCCTGGAGTCAAGGAGGACCTGAGTTCAAATCTGGCCTCAGACACTTAACACTTACTAGCTGTGTGGCCCTGGGCAAGTCACTTAACCCCAATTGCCTCACAAAAAAAAAAATCAAAGCTACCTTGGTGTCTAAAAGGCATCTAATGTATTTGTCTCAGTGTTGAGGCAAGCAATATAAATACACACATGCACCAAGGCACACACATACACATATACACATACACACACATTATAAGCATATCCCCACAATCCAAAGATACACAGAGATATTATGAGCAGTTTGAGAAAAGATCAATAGAGTTAGGAGATCTGGTTTCAAGCAGGCTTTGATGTGAATTAAGGCAAGTCACTTATCCCCTCTAGGTCTCAGTTTCATTGTGTGACAGGCATTCAAACTGAAAGTGATGTGCTCAATGTGTTATCTCTTCCAGGAATACTGGAAGTATTCTGATGATGAAATTTTAGGCACTATGTATGGGAGTGACACCCATGGAGAAGATATTCGAGGACAGATGGATATTTCCTGCAAATCATACCATGTACTCATGCTCTGCTTGTGCATGAAGATGTTAGCCTTCAATTAGATTTGTTAGAAGACTATCTCTGACTCCTTTTGCTCTGACTTTGAGCCAACAAAATTATCGGGGACATTCATTTTCTCTCATAAGCATCCCCCCAAGTGGTACCATAGAAATGACATTGAATAGGTAGTCAGGAAACAGGTTTTAGTCCTGGCACTGTCACTAACAAAATGATATTGGGCAGGGTATTTCTCATTACTGAATCATAATTCTTCATCTTGAAAACGAGGTTGAACTAAATTATTCCTAAGATCCTTTCCAGTTCTAAGGTTTAATTATTCTAGTATAAGAAGAAGATGGATGTCAGACCAACAACCCCAATTTACTTAAAGTGAGTGATTAGATACAATACACATCTCCATTATACCCTACTTGTGAACGAGGCCTGGATATCTCCCTAGGACCAATAGGCAGTCTTTTCTGATTGGCTGAGAGACTTAGCCATATCCTCTGGGGCCTCTAAAAACCATGGAGTTAGTTGGAGCCAGATTTCAAGTGTCCAGCAGTGGAGGAAAAAAAAAAGGATTGAGGCTAGACCACTGGAAAAAATGATTGGGGGTTCTGAGGGGAGGCCACAGTCTTCATCTTGGTCTCCCCCACCCCCTTTGCATAGAGAAAGACATCATCTATTTCAGAGAGCCAAAGGAATTAAATTTTGCTTCAGGTGTCCTAGTCCTAGCCGCATGCCTAGACAGCAACAGCTGGAAGCAATGTCTGAAATAGGAGCCAAAGATAAACTAGATACAGAGAGATTCATAGCTTCACAAAGAGCCCAGCAAAATAGCTGCACTATATCTAAGTGGAACATCTTGAGTTCTGCATAAGATATGTAGGAGTTGTCATTGTGCTCTCTAAACCTCAGGAGAGGAAAGAAGCATTAACCAAAGGAAATTGATTAGTTATGACAATGTTTAATATGACAAATTGCTAATAAAAACAAAAGATGCACATTTTAAGATACTCCTTAATGGTTCTAATAGGATGTTACATATTGTTCTGGCTACTTTTTAATTTATTCAACTTAACAAATAGACATTATACACACACACACACACACACACACACACACACTCACACATTCTGTATATGCTGGTAGTGGAACATGTCACAGTCTTTGTAGAAATGTGCCAATTATACCACATTCATAAATACCCCTTTCTAAAGTCTAATTAGTAGGCATTTACTAGTTATGTGACCCTAAATAAGTCATATAACCCCTTTTTGCCTCAGTTTCCTCATCTGTAAAATGAGCTGGAAAAGGAAATGGCAAACCTCTTTGCCAAGAAAACCCCAAATGGGGTCAGAAAGAGTTGGACATGATTGAATAACAACAAAAAGTCTAATTAAGCCTGGATAACTAATTAAAATCAATAGCACAATGTCTGGTACATAATCAAGTGTTTAAGAAATGCTTGCTGCTTTGTGGATATCTATCAAAACACAGCAGGAGATTTCATGTGAATCTCCATTCTTAGAATTCCTGCTTCTCTTTTTTTTTTCCCCCATCTATCCAAATCCATCATCCTTTCAGCTATCGAAATGACTTCCTAAAATGAAAGTCTTACCATATAATAAGCATATTCAAAAAATCCTAGTGGTTCTCTGTTACCATCAGGATAAAATATACAATCTTCTTTTTAACTTTCAAAGCCCTTCACAACCTGGTGACTTCCTTCCTTCCCAGTCTATGTTTACCTTGTTCTCCTCTATGTTTTCTTCCTCTATGAGAAAGAATGGTTTTACTGATTATCCCCCGAGCCTATAACTTCCTGCCTCTTCATCTCTGCATCCTAGTGTCCTTGGCTTCCTTCAAGTCTTAGCTAAAGTTCTTTCTGCTCCTTCTACAAGAAGCCTTTCCTATCTTCCTTAATCATAGGACCTTCCCTCTGAGACTACCCAGGATTCATCCTGTCTCTATCTTGTTTGCACATAGTTTGTATATTTTCCCCCAAATAGACTGTGAGATCTTTGAAGGCAAGGACTGTCTCTTACTTTTCCTTTTATCCCCAGAACTTAGCACATTACCTGGCCTACAGCAGGTATTTATTAAATCTTTTTTGACGGACTAATCTCAGAAGCATTTTACAGCTGAGCCTATTTTTATCAACTTGTTGCTAAAATATTGCCATCTCACCAGCGGCTTTTAGCAGCAATTGTCAGAAAGACTAGTGATACTGCAGTGAAGATTGTTCCTAATGAAAGCCAGGAATGAGGAAGGATTAAAAAAAAAAAAAACCTGGAAAGAAATTGTCTCGGTTGTTGTCATCATCATTATTGCTTCTTCTCCTTCTCCTTCTCCTTCTCCTTCTCCTCCTCCTCATTACCCTTTCCCTTTCCCTTTCCCTTTCTCTTCCCCTTACCCCTCCCCCTCCCTCTCCTCTTCCTCCTCCTCCTCCTCCTCCTCCTCTTCCCCCCCCCCTTTTCATGTTAGTTAGTTAGTTAACTAGTTTCATTTCCCCCTATAAGACTGCAAGTTCCTTGAGGGCAAGAACTACATAGTATACTTTTACTGCTTCTCTGACAACACTTAGAACTTGGCTAGACATGTAATAAATGCCCCACCCCGATATTTGTTTATTGATTACTTGGTGTGTTGATATCACTTAGTATGTATACATCTGGGTCCTTTCCAACAATCCTGTTCCCATCATCATCACCATCATCTATATGGAACCAATAAATACTTAAAGTTCATCAACTTCATGTATGGCACTGTGCTAATTATTAGAAATTTGATGAAGTTGAAAGTGTCCTCAGGTTTGAGAGGTTTGAAGTAGGAACTGGGATATTGTTTCCACCCAAAATATACAAGGCAAAAAATGCTCACGCAACTTTGCACTGAACTGGATTGGATGAGACTGCTGAGAAAAATCTCTAGTCTTAGATCTGTTCCACCTCAGAAAGAGTGGGTAACATGATCTACTGTTTCTCTGCATTCATTTACAGGACATAAATCTGCGTGTTCAATCATTGAGAAATGAGAGAAGGGCTTTTTTCATTCAAGAAGTTTATTAATGTTAATGTCTCCATAGCCAGAATTTCAGATAAACCTATTGCCAAATGCTTTCAATGATTCCCCAATATTCCACAATGCTTTCAAAGTATAATCTAATTATTGCGGAAGAGCTCATCTCTTTAACACTGATATTTACATCTATGAGTCATGGAATATTATGATTTTGAAAGAATCAAATGTATGAGCAACCCAAAGGAAATGGATGATTATAAATAGACTACAGCACGTTATCAATGATGACTTCATGAAAGTGGAATAAAAGGCATTATCAAGGACAAGTATGCCTAGAAAAGGAAATGGACTGGTTAGAGAATGTGAGTGAAAAATCACAACAGATGCAGAGACAGAAGACTGCTCTACTCAATGTATCAATGCTTTAAGTCTCTAAAGTAATGCTTGGTTCTTTTATTTGATGACATTATCTTTTACATCAGCTTCCCTCTGGGTCCTCATTCTCTGGTTTACATTTCAGTTTCAACCTTATTGCTGTTCTAATGGCATCATATCTAAGCTACTTTCTTCTACCAATCCAAATTTAGTGTCACTCCTCCCATCTTCCTTCCCCTCCCCCAACCCTTGTTTTTATAGTTATTCAACTCCTTAGAACACTATAGATGTTTCCTTTCTTTGAGTAGGTCTTGTTCCCTCCCTTGCTTAACTGTTAAAACTCTTGCTTCTTTCATGTCTCACATAAAATGCCATCATTGAGAAGCCTTTCATTATACCCACTAATGCTAGTCTCTTCTCCCGAAGATTATCACCAATTTATCCTATATATATAATTTGTTTGTACTTAGTTTTTTGTATGTTGTCTCCCCCACTAGATTGTGAGCTCCTTGAGAACCAGGACTATCTTTTGCCTTTCTTGTATTGCTGGCACTTAGCACAATGTCTGTAACATAGAAGGCACTTATTTAGTGACTGATTCTAAATTAGGAAAAATGGAACCACTTTCCAACCCTATTACCTATAAGTACATCATTAGGAGAACCAATGATCTTAGCTATCTCTTCCCCCTTTCTCTATTCAAAACCCTGATTCTGATCCAATTTATTTCAATTTGCTATGAGCAATGTGTCTCCCCAGGAAGGAGTCTGAATAATTAATTCATATTGTGGAAAGAACTTTAAACTTTATTCTGATGTGTTATTTGGTTCCAACAATAGAATTATCTACAGGTCCTTGGTGACTGGAATTGTCTCCCTTAAATTATTTTGAGCTTTTCTTGAATAGCTAGACAAGTTTACTCTTGTAAATACATTTTTTGGCCCCTGGTTAGAAATGGCTGTTTTCCTATTGGTCAGCATTGGGGAAAGAACAGAAATCATCTTTTGAATCCATTAGGGATTTTCAGTCGGGGAGGGGGGAAGTATTTGTAGTCAGACTGCCTGGCATCATATCCCAGATATGCCACTTGATGATCTGTATGATCTTGAGCAAAGCACAACCTCTCTGAGGCTCAGTTCCCTTAATCAACAAAATATAGAATTTTGAAATAGTTAACCTCTTAGTTTCCTTCCTTCCAGATTTAAATCTGTGGTCTTAATTGGGTTTTTTGTTTCTTTAATGCATACCATAAAATAAATAGAGCATTGGATTTAGAGTCAGAAAGAGCTTGCTTCCAATTTCTCTTCAGATATTAACTAGCTGTCTATCCTTGGGTGAGTTGCTTAGAGACCAGTCCCCAGAATCAATCCCTTCCTTTGTAAAATGAGAAAGTTGTACTAGATGGCTTCTAAAGTCTCTTTCAGCACTAAATCCAGGACCCTGTGATCCTAAAGATTAGTGAGATTCATAGTCTGAACTGCCTTGGTTGGAGCAGGCAATGTAAGCTTGTTTTAAAGGTTTGGTGCTGGAAGATTTGAACTAAAAGGGGAAAAAAGATGTTGCTAGGTTTCCCTTAGGTCTTGATTCAACTAGTTTCTATCTTGCAGAATGCACACTGAGTGATTTGTCTTCAGCCCTTCATAAGATTACAAAAAATAGGGAGTAGGATAATTCTGTATGACATCTCCTCTCTCATCACCCCCCATGCCAAAGTGTTCAAATATCCTCCCTACTCATCTGAACATTTTAGCATCACTACTAGCTTCCTTTGTTGTTGTCACTGTTTATCCTTTATTCTCAAAGAGGACCATGACATGAGGGTGATGGCATGATTTATGGTGAATTGGATGTTAGTGGGGGGGGGAGGGGTGGCTGTGAAAAGTCACCTACCTCACTCTCTCCTCCAGAGTCATGTGAGTCCCGTGGCAAAATATATATCAGCATGACTGGAAATGGCCCCAGATATTGAAAACAATTGGAGTTAAGTGATTTGCCCAGGGTCACACAGCTAGTAAGTGTCTGAGGTCCCATTTAAACTCAGGTCCTCCAACTTCAGAGTCAGTGCTCTATCCACTGCACAGCCTAGATGCCCACTAGCTTCCTTTAACCTTCTACACAAAGTCTTCCCTGATGGTCTCTGCCCAATTGTTAGTGCTCTTTGTTTCCTCATTTTGTCTTTCTTTTTATCTTATTTAAGCACATGCTGTACCTCTATACTATACCCTCTTCCAATAAAATGTAAGTTTCCTGAGAGCAGGAGCTGTTTTTGTTGTCCTCTTTGTAGCCTCAGCACCCAGCACAGTGTTTTTTAATGTAGTAGGTATTTAATAAAGGTTTATTAAAGTTCTCCTTCAATAGATATGACAGGAGAATCTTCTCTCTTGTAGTTCTACAAAGATTGTTATATCTTGCATAGAAGAAAGTGGAAAATTGGTCTATATTTAAATCAGGCAACAAATATTTATTTAGTACATACTGTGGGCCAAATCTAAGGCTAGGTGTTACAAAGGATAAAAGAGAAAGAGAAAGTATGGTTCCTCTATCCTCAATGAAGCTATCCAGTTGAAGAAGGAACTAGAAATGCTTACATTTACATACATGTATATGTGTATATATACATATATACATGTGTATTACATATATGAACACACACTTATAAGTCAAGAGAAAGTTGGGGAAAATATGCAATATATTTCAGCACTAAAATCTGAGGTAGACTCTTTAAGAGAAGAAGGCTTCATAGAAGAGATTTGATTTGAGTTTGGACTTGAATGAATAGTGGAATTTGGATAGACAGAAAGGAAGGAAGAAAACAATCCAAGTTGGAAGAATTCAACAAAGGTTTGAAGTCATCACTGATGATTATCTGAACATCAAGGATTGGTATTGTGGAGCGAGCAGGAGCAGGAGCAGCAGCAGCCACGTCATTCAAGCCTAGTTGTAAGTCGTGCTTTCCATTGAAGCTACAAGCTCCAGGTGGTAAGTTACTCTGCTCTTTTGAATAGACTTAGGTTAGAGCTAGGAGGATTATCCGTATTTCTTCTCCCCTATTTCCTTGTGTTTGATTTTATTAATTTTACCTTAGCTGTTTACTTTATTCTCCTTAATAAAATCTGATTCATCTGTGGAACTGAGGCTATAAGGCTCCTTTCTTATTGGCCTGGGAGAAATACCTAAAAAGGCAGTTTTGGAGGGGAGAGAGCTTTAAACCTAGAGGTCCCTCATTGTCTCCAGGACCCCAATCTTTAGGCAAGCCACCCAATTAACTCTTCATATATTAAATTTGCCCCCCAGTTGCAAACTGGAAATGAATCTTCTGCTAGTTATTTCTCTGTGATGAAATTATTTCTCTTTGTAAGGTTAGTATTTTTCACTTTTAGCCCAATATCCATTGTTTATCCTTTCAGAACAGATCAGATTTCATGCAGTGACAACTTTTTATATAGTTCCAAAATCCACTGATATCCAATATAGAAAGCTAACCAAGCTAGGACAAAACAGTAACTAAAAGATAAATAGATTATAGATATAGATAGATATGAAGATGGAGATGGAAATAGAGATAGATATACATGTAATATATACATATATAATATATATGTATACATACAAATACATATATCATATGTTTGGTCTAAGATGTATATGTATGTTTGTTTGTATTTCTATGTGTGTGTATCAACTCCCAGTACCCTAAGACATCTAGAATGCCTAGATGTACTGATATTTGAAGGTAGAGTGATAAGACTAGAAAAGAACTCACATGGGATTCTTTACAAAAGATCTATAACTTGATGGTTTAAATCTATTTCACTAAAATTCTAGTATTTTATAGTCTAAATCTAAACATTTATTCAGATACATGGACCCTGTAACATGGGATTCTATGTCTGATAGGGTGAGTAAGGGACATAAGGAGTCAATCCTTTCATTTTATAGCTGAACCTAAGACATGTTAAGTGATTACCTAGTGTCACACAAATAGTAAGTGTCAGAGCCAGAATTCAAGCATAGATACCTTTATTCCATATCTAATCCCCTTTTCTCTTTATCACACTGACATCTTATGGATGGGCATATTAGTTTTCCCTGACATCAACCATAAAGGTTAAGAACACTGTCAAAACATCACTGATTTCCTTTAATATTACATTATTAAGTTATCATCCACAAATTTATCTAAACCTCACTTGAAACTATGATGTTTATCCTTTCTTAATTCTTACAGTAGTAAATCCTATAATTTTATTCCCCACTGTGGTGCTGCTACTTCTTTTCACTTTTCCTAGATATCTTCATTGAAAAGAATCTCTCAAAGATTTTAGACTAATTGCAAAAAGTCCTACATCAATTTAGAAACCCTGGAAAGTCATTGGATAAAAGAGAGTCATGTTGCAGAAAAAGTGTACTGTTATCAGCTAAAGAAATCTGGTTGTGACCTTGGAGATGAGGCAGAGATTCGATCAATCTCCCCATACACAAGCATCTGTAAAAAAATCATGGAATTTAATCAAAATAATACCCAACATTCAGATCTTTATAAATATCTGAAATTTTGACTGAACTTGTTTGAGGCCAAGCCATCACGGTTAAAGTTTAAGGCCATGTGGTCCTCATTTGGGAAGCATATTCTATGTTCATGAGAAGTCTTTGTTATCCCCTTGTTTTCTAAACTTTCCCTCTGATTTTACCTTAGAGTTGCAGCCATGACTGATCTTTAACTGGGAGTATGAAGTACTTGAGGGGACTGCTTTGGGGATAATGTAGAACTTGTGAAGTATTATATTAATTCATACTTTATCAGAGATGCACATGCTGAGGGTAAATCCTACAATCCTTTGAAAATTTTCCAAAAGCTACTTTGGTATAATGTATTGATATTTTCTCTGAGGGGTAAGAAAGAGAATATCATGAAAAATGGCATCTCAACCAACCAAAAAGAGTATAGGATCATGTTGTATTAGGGCTGAAACTGATGGATCTTAAAGGCAATCTAGTCCAACTTCACAATTTTACAAATGAGGAAACTGACATCTAGGGAGATGAAGAGATTGCCCAAAGTCACACTAGTATTAAATGGCAGAGACAGGATTTGAACCCATATATCCTGACTCTAAGATCTTCCAGATGGACTACATTTGCCTAAAAGAAACTAGCAGTATAAAAGCCAATGGGGAAAAATAAAGCCTATTCCCTGCCTTCTGAAGGCCTTGAGAACCACAAAAGATCATAGAGAATCATCAAGCTGGAAAGAATTTCAGATAGAAGATCCAGAAAAGTCCAGCTGTTATAATCACTGTCTGGAACCTTGGAGTGGACTGAGTCTTAAAGGAAAGAAATTTCAATGAGGAGAATTCCATGGACCCTAAGGAACAAGATCCCACTTAGCCTATGGAAGACTAAAATTCTCCAAATGAATACTGAATCTACTCAGAAGATATGGCTGGTGTCCACAGGAAACACCAGAAGCCCATTTACTGAGGATCAGAACCTAATTTAATAAACCTATGGCTTAAGAACACCACTGCTAGGGGCATCTAGATGGCACAGTGGATAGAGCACCAGCCCTGGATTCAGGAATACCTGAGTTCAAATCCGGCCTCAGACACTTAACACTTATTAGCTGTGTGACCTTGGCCAAGTCACTTAACCCCAATTGCCTCACGAAAAATTAATTAATTAATTATTTTTTTAAAAAAAAGAACACCACTGCTAGGGAAAAATCTGAGTGGGTCGTGGGATGAGCTGAACAAATTTTGGTAGATGACTGTGATAGATTACTATTGTGCTAAAAGAAATTATGAGAGGGATGGTTTCAGAAAAACTAATGAACTCATTGCAATGGATATTGGGTTAAAATTGAAAAATATTAACATTACAAAGAGAAATAATTTCATCACAGAGAAAAACTAGGATAAAAGCCATTCTTTTTCTTGCTTGTTTTTTCCCCAAACATGGCCAATGCAGAAATGTTTTGCATAATTTTATATGTATAATTGATATCACATTCCTTGCCTTCTCAATGTGTGGGGAAGGGGCAGGAGTGAGAAAGAATTTGAAATTCATTTTTTTAATTAACATTAAAACTAAACTGAGAAGATAATTTTTAAATGCTTTCTTCTTCCCCCCAAGCCCAGAATCAAACAGCAGGAAAAAAACCCAGGACCTCCCAAGGTCAAGGCTAATACTTTATCCACTCTACCATCTATCAGTCCCATTTATGCCACCCTTCCCATCACTCTAGCTATCAAATCATTGACTTTAGTATTCTTCCTTAGCATACCATTGACCACAATATATGTTTTGCTGTGTTCTTCTTAAGTAGTGAAATGAACAACAATGATCAAAAATGAGAATTCATTCCTCTATGCAAACAGCAAGTATTCATTTGTTAACATTAGTAAATGGTCCTTCCTTCCCTCCTTACCTCTCTCCTTCCCTTCTTCACTCCACCTCATCCTTCCTCCTTTGCCTTTTTCCTCTCTCTCTGTACACATAGAGAATCATACCCTCACCTGTGAGTCTCTACCCAAAGGTATATAAATTTTGATTGCTGAAACCTCACAAGATATCATGGGGTATACAGGCTGGATTTCTTTTAATTACCATGTTTTAAACCCAAATCAATTGGGTTTTCATTGATTGGTAATAGCTGAAGCCTTCATCTAGGATGACTCAGAGTGAGTGGGTTTGTTTGGTTTTTTTCCAGAAACCCTGAGGGTCTTCACCTCCCAGACTGAATTTTTTTGGACTAGGTAAAAGATGCTATTCTTTGCCTCATTTCTTTCTTTCTTTCTTTTTTTTTTTTTTTAGTGAGGCAATTGGGGTAAAGTGACTTACCCAGAATCACACAGCTAGTAAGTGTTAAGTGTCTGAGACCTGATTTGAACTCAGGTACTCCTGACTCCAGGACCGGTGCTCTATTCACTGTGCCACCTAGCTGCCCCTTTTGCCTCATTTCTTACCTAGACTTAATCACTGAGTGGTGTAGTCCCAGTCAACCTGAGACCTGGGAAAAACTTGAGCTAAAAAGAGTCAAGTTGTCCCATTGTATCTGTGTTCATCTCCATCATTCTGACCTTTATCTTGCCATTGGACCCAGATGGCTCTGGAGGAGAGAATGAAGCTAGTGACTATGTATAGCTCTCCCTCACTTAAATCCAATTTACTTGCAAATTATGTCATCACCTTCATGGTGCCATGACCTTCATGATGTCATGGTCCTCTTGGAGAACAAAGGACTCAAAAGAAATAAGTTGGTGATAACAATGGCTTATTCTACTAAATTCAATTGCAGTCCAATTAAGAAAGCACCTTGCCTTTCAATACCTCTCTCCTTTCATTCAATATTATGAATCTATTTCTATCAATCTACTTTTGCCCAGGGCATTATCATTCAAGAACCTATCCTCCCATGTATTTTGTCCTATAGCCCCAGAACCCTGTTCTTAGATGGCTGTAATAATGGAAAGGGATCTTATCATTTAAAGCAGGACAAGGTGGTAATAGCTTAAAGCATAGGAAAGGGGGAAAGGCAGTATTTCATCTTCACTGAGGAACTCTGAGGAAATTAAAAATCCTCAAGATTTACATTTTTGACGACCTGCAAATGGATGGGAAAGAGTTCATGACCAAACAAGGGATAGAAAGGATCACAAGAGGTAAAATCGACAATTTTGATTACATATATATATATATATATTTTTTTTACATTGCACACAAAAATACAGTTAAATTAGAAGACAAGGAAAATGGGGGGGTGGGGATATTTGTGGTAACTTTCTTTGATGAAGGCGTCATTTCTGATATGTATAAGGACCTGAATGAAAATTTTAAAAGTCATTCCACAATTGATAAATGATAAAAGGAAATAAACAGGCAATTTTCAAAGGAAGAAGTCCAAGCTATCATGAGCCACATGAAAAATGCTATGAATCATTAATAATTAGAGATATGCAAATTGAAAGAACTCTGAGTTTCCACCTCAGATCTATCAGACTGGCAAAGCTGATAAAGAGAGAGAGAGAGAGAGAGAGAGAGAGAGAGAGAGAGAGAGAGAGAGAGAGAGAGAGAGAAGAAGGAGGAGGAGGAGGAGGAGGAGGAGGAGGAGGAGGAGGAGGAGGAGGAGGAGGAGAAGGAAGGAAGGAAGGAAGGAAGGAAGGAAGGAAGGAAGGAAGGAAGGAAGGAAGGAAGGAAGGAAGGAAGGAAGGAAGGAAGGAAGGAAGGAAGGAAGGAAGGAAGGAAGGAAGGAAGAAGGAAGGAAGGAAGGAAGTTGAAAGAACAAATATTGAAGCATCTGTAGGAAAACTGGCACATGAATGCATTGTTGGTAAAACAATGAACTGGTCAACCATTCTAGAAGGAAATTTGAAACTATAACCATAAAGCAATTACACTATGTGTACCCAGAGATACTTCTACTATGTCTACATCCTCCAAAAAGGTCAGTGAAAGAGGAAAAGGATCCATGTGTACAAAACAATTTACATCAGCTCTTTTTGTCATGGCAAAGAATTAGAAACTGAGAAGGTACCCATCAATTGGGAAATAACTGCCCAAGTTATGGTATGTGAATGGAGAAAAGAAACCTGCAGTTGCTTATATGAACTGTTGAAGAGTGAAACAAGCATAAACAAGAAAACAATTTATATAATAACAATATTTTAAAGACAAATGACTTTGAAAGACATAAGAACTGGGATCAACATAATGATTAACCAAAGTTCCAGAGTACATACTTCTCATCTCCTGACAGAGAAGTACAGATGGGGATGTATTTTTTTTGAACAGGGAAGTTCAGGAATCTATTTTGCTTGAATATTTATTTTTGTTATAAATATTGTGTTTTCTTTCTTCTTCAGTAGTGATGGGCAGGTGGAGAGAAAATGGACTTTTGTTAATTAAATTTTTTTTAAAAGAAATGAATTTCCATTTGTACAGAATATTTCTCTTATGTGCAGTTTCTTGCATGGTATCTGCCTTATTAGACTGGAACTTCTTTGAGGGCAAGGATTGTGATTTTACATTTCTTCTATCCCCAGAGCTTAGCATAACAAGTGCTCAATAACGATGAGTTGATAGTCTGATGAAAAGAATTAAGGAAAGAGTAAATGCTTCAGGTATAGATAATTTGTGACCTATAGGATAAAATGCTGTGTAGACAGGAAGACCAAGGTTCAAATCCTACTTCTGATACATATTAATTATATGATGATGGGCAAATCCAAGATGTCCAATCTTCATCTGTGAGATGGGGAATATAATAACCAAAAATCTACTCCCAGGAATTGTTATGTGGCTCAAATAAAATAACATAAATAAAACATATTATCATTATATATTTAGATCTGGGAAGGACCTTTGGAAGGCATCCAGTCTAGCCTTCTTATATAACAGATGAGGAAACTGAGTCTCAGATAAATTAAATGATTTTCCCAAAATCATACAGGTGGCAAAGTTAGAATGAGATGCAAAATCCCTGGACCCCCAAACTGGAAGTCTTTCCTCAGTACCACACTAAAGTAATGGTATAAAGAACATGGTACTTTGAGGTGATTAATCTGACAGTAAAGAGCAAGAAGTGTTCGAATATGAAGAGTCTATAGATAGTCAATGTCTGGGACAAGAGTGCTATAATATATTAGAGGTTTGGATAGTCCATTCCTCTGTTGTTGTTTAGTTGTTTCAGTCATGTCCAACTTGTGACCTCATCTAGGGTTTTCTTGGCAAAGATACTAGCGTGATTTCCCATTTCCTTCTCCAACTCGTTTTACAGATGAAGAAACTGAGGCAAGCAAGATTGAGCGACTTGTCCAGGTCACACAACTAGTGAGTGTCTGAGGCCAGATTTGAACTCAGGAACATGAGTCTTCTTGACTCCAGGCCTGGAATTCTATCTACTTTGCCACCTAATTGCCCTAACCCAATACTATGTTTCTTAAAAAAAAATTCCAAATTTTAGTCAATTCAGTCTGCAAATTGCTAACTGTCAATTTATACTCCAAATAGAGAACAGCTTAATGTAGTGTTTATAAGGTGCTTTAAGGTTTTTGAATTACTTTACATAATCTTATTTAACCATCACCTTAACCCTATGAAGTAGATGGCATCTATATCCCAATTTTAGAGATGAAGAAAATGAGGCTTAACAAGATTAACTGATTTGTTCAGGATAATATATCTAGTAAATGTCTGAGGTAGGAATTGAACTCAGTTCTTTCTAATTGCAAGTCCAGAAGTTTGCTTAGTCCCACGAAAAAGAGGTGAAATAAAAAAAAAAAAGGCTCGTATCCTACTTCAGACACTTAGTAGTTGTGATACTAAGTAACTCATTTAACTTCTCTATGCCTTAGGGTGTTCATCTGTAAAATGAGAGGATTGTACCTGACAGAACTCTAGGATATCTATTTCAACTCTAAAATCTGTGATCTTTCTATGACCTCTGATCTATGATCTTTATTTGCCCCAGTTATATGCTAATTTATCCTTCAACTTCCATTATTTGCTTTTTGCAACTTGGATAATGTCTCCTTCAGTGTCCTCAGACATTGGTTAAATGTTTCTATACTGTGCAGTTTCCTTCATTTCTCAGCACAGACCTTTGTATTGTTTGCTTACACAGTGTCTGGGCTTGGTGGTCCTATTCTGGCATTATACTTCATAGTCCTCTGTGATTGTTTTCCTAGGTTTTCAATGGAAACTTGCTTTCTTGGCCAAGCCCCTTTCTCTTTCCCTGAAAATACTTATTGAATTGAAGAAAGTTTTGCTGCCAATGTTCTCTGGTCCTTCCCCAGGCCTGACTTACTGGGCCATAACAAAGAATATCAAGCAGAAGCCTATTGTGATAAAATATGCATGAAGTGATAAGGACCTAGGTTTGAATGAGAGTGATAGTAATGGAAAGAGGTGCATAGGTACAAGGAATCCTTAGAGCAAGAATCAATAGCACATAGTGAGAAAGAAATAAAATGATTCTAAGATTCTGAGTCTGGGTGACTAGAATGTAATGATTGGAATGATGCCACCTACTGGAGACTTGCTGTGGGAAAGCTCCACCATGAGGAAAATGCCTCAGAGGCATTGTGGCTTTTCCTTGTTATCAGGAAATGACGTTAGCTCACGGGTGCTGTCTATCAAGGCTACCAGCCAATCAACTTGAGGAGCCTCCTATTTTCTGGGAGGAGACAGGAAGGAGGAGAGAGAGCCTGCGCGGAGAGCTCTTGCGCTTTTTTGGGTTCCTGACTTGGTGGTGGTGGCGTCAGAGGACTGCACAGGAAATTTGAGGAAAGATAGGAATGCCAGGCTGTTGGAATTCTGTTCTCAATCTTTTTCTTTCTATTTTCCAATAAATCCTTAAAAACCTAAACTCATTTTATCAGTGATTTTAGTCAGTTTCCCCCAAAACTGGGGGAACAGGTTAGAATCCACATTTGGAATCTTAAATTACACAGTTTGGCTGACCACGAAGAGGAAAAGCAGATCCTTGATCTTCTGACCAAGTTTGGTAAGAATTTTTTTTTTTCTTTTCTCTTTTCCTTCCTTATTTGCACATGTGCCTGTCTCTTTAAATTGGGTTTCTCCTTAATGGCTAAGTACCTAGGTTGAGTATATATTTTAACCCTTAAGTACTCTTAGCCTCCTATTTTCAAGCCTTGCTCCCTTTTACAAAATGGACCGGGAATTGCGGAACCAAACAGGACTAAGCCTCTTCTCCTGGCTTTTCACCAGGATTGACTTTCTGTTTAAGTTTGGTCCTTATGAATTCGAATGTTCTATTCCTATTTTAATTTTAATTTTAATTTTTACTTTTCTTTGTGTCATAGTGTGGAAATTTTTGAATTACAAAAAGGGGCTGGAAGATAATACATTTTATATCATTCATGACTCCCCCCTTGGGAAAATAATTGCAGCTTGGGACACTTACAAACTACCAATTTAGCCAGGCATGACAAAAGCAAGGCTTATCAAACTGTGTTTTATGTGGCATAAGAAATATTCTAACTTATTGGGAAACAAATGGTTAGAGAATGGATCTTTTGATCACTTAACACTGAAAACTCTACAAATGATCCTTCATTTTGAGTCCCCCAAAGATGTAACTTATTGGAACCTCTGGAATGTAGCAAGTGAGGAATTGACTGAAAAGGGAGAAAAGGAGGATGGCTTTGGGCCTGAATGTGAATGTAAATCTGCCTCTCAGGCTGACACATCAACAAAGGAAACAAAAAAGAAAAAAAAGAGAAAATTCATGTTTAGAGGAAACAGAAAGAATAAAGATCCTCCCCCTTCACGAGATCCCCTCCCATGGTAAGGATGATGTTGTAGTAAGTCTTAGAAGATATATACCATTCAGCCCCAAAGATTTAGGTATATGGAAACGAAAAATTCCTAAATTTGATGAGGACCCCACAGGGGTTATTGGCCATTTTAGGACAATCTTCAGAGAATATCAGCCCACTTGGAATGATGTTAATGAGCTTATGGAAGCAATATTATCCCCAGGGGAAAAAGCAGACATAATAGCTGCAGCCAATGGCTTGGAAGCCACAGGAAAGGTGGACATTGGGTGGCCTATTGAAGACCCTGAATGGAACCCCAATGACCCTAGGCATTTTGATCTCTTAAAAGAGGCTAGAGACACATTGCTGAAGGCAATGGAATCCTGTGCTAGAAGGACTGATAATTGGGAAAAATTTATAGGTACAGTTCAGAGTCCTGATGAGAGACCTAATAGATTCTATGATAGGTTGTGTAAGCATGCTAAGCAACATGCTGGGCTAGACTCATTGAATCCTAGAGATTCCCATATTATCTGCTCTTATTTTGTATACCAGTCCTTACCAGAAATTCGAAAATACTTTAAAAGGCAGTGTCCAGATTGGATTAAGTTGAGTCCTGACAGACTTAAAGAAATAGCAACATATATTTACGAAGGAAATGAGAGGGAGGAAAAGAAGAGACAAGGCATTTTAGCTCCAGTACAGGAAATAACGAAGCAGTGAAGCTGGGCAGTTGAGAACCACTACCAACCCCAAAATCACTGCCAACCCCAGAATCATTACCAACCCCAAAATCAATATCAAACCCCTAAATTTTGTCAGTACTGCCATAAACAAGGACATTTTATACGATTCTGTAGAATTTTGAAATGAGACATGAACAAAAATAGGTATAATTCCTATCAGAGGAATACAGATGGGCAGAACCAAAACAGATATAGATCTTTTCATGGGTGTGCAGGACGAAGACAAAACAGACCTTTTCAGAGAGGCACTCTCAAAGTGGTGCAGAACAGAGAGATATAGAAGATTGATGGTGTATGGGAGGGGGGGGGAAGGATAGAAGATTTTATGTTCCCAGACCCTGAACTTTTTAGCCCTCTTGTGCCAGTCCATTCACCTCCCCAAAATAATGAACCCCACATAACCCTTAGGGTTGGAAATACTTATTATGATTGCTTATTAGATACAGGAGCCTCAAGATGAGTCCTAGTGCGAAAACCTGACCCTGATTATACACCTATTGGATCTCTAAATGTAGTGGGTGTTTCAGGAAAAGCTCAGTCTGTTGCGAAATTAACCCCTCGCAAGGTGAATCTGGGTCCATTAACAGTAGAACATTCATTCTTACTTATGCCTGACTCTCCTGCAAACCTATTGGGCCATGACCTACTTTGTAAACTCAGAGCAACTATATCTTGTTCTCTAGATGGTACCATTTCCCCGGAGGTGCCAGAGGACACGGTCCACTTACTGCCAATTTTGATTTCAGACAGTCAGGGAACAGTGGAGAACACATTTGAAATCCCTTCTGATATTCCTGAGTCCCTGTGGGCTTCCTCCTCTACTGACGTAGGCCTCCTTAAATCTGCCGTACCTGTTATCATTAAGACCAAAGGTGGCCCAGCACCATCCATTCCACAATATCCATTGTCTAAAGAAGCCATAGAAGGGATCACCCCTATAATTGAGGCTTTGAAAAGTCAGGGTATTATTATTCCATGTCATCACTCTCCATGCAATACTCCCATTTTGCCAGTTAAAAAACCCAAGCCTGGGCCAGATGGTAAACCTGTTTATCATTTTGTGCAAGATCTTAGAGCAATTAATAATTATGTTATCCCTAGACATGCTATAGTGGCTTCCCCTTCTACCATAATTTCTTCCATTCCCTGTGAATCTACATGCTTCACAGTGGTAGACCTCTGCTCTGCCTTTTTCTCCATACCAGTACATGAGGACTTTCAATATTTATTTGCTTTTACCTGGAAAAATAGACAGTGGACCTAGACTAGACTCCCACAGGGATGTGTAGACAGTCCCACATTATTTTCCCAAATTTTACAGCAGGATCTGGCCTCCATTACCATTAAAGGCTCCACACTAGTACAATATGTTGATGACTTACTTTTAGACTCTCCTAATGCTGAAATTTGTCAGGAAGATAGCCGTGACTTACTACTAGAGCTGCATAAGAGAGGCCACAAAGTGTCCAAGTCAAAGGTACAATGGTGTTTGCCCCAGGTGGAATATTTAGGATTTATTCCGGCTGCTGGAACTCGCTCTGTCTCTTCTAAGCGAGTCCAGGCCATTCAACAACTTTCTGCCCCCTCTACTAAGAAGCAATTAAGAGCCATTCTGGGAGCAGCTGGGTACTGTAGACAATGGATACCCTCTTTTGGTGAAATTACTAAACCTCTCATAGCTCTAACAAAAAGTTCTGTCCCAGACATTTTACAGTTGGATCCCCAGCATCTCTCAGCCATAAAAGAATTAAAACGGGCCTTGTTATCAGCACCTGCCCTAGGACTACCAGATTATAGTAAGCCTTTCACTCTCTTTGTGCATGAACAAAGGGGGGGTGGCTTCTGGAGTTCTGACTCAATCACTAGGGCCTAACCAACACCCCATAGCCTACTATTCAATTCAGCTGGACCCTGTAGCGGCTGGAGTGCCACCTTGCCTTAGGGCAGTGGCAGCCACAGCCCTTTTGGTAGAAAAAGCCTCTGATTTGGTCCTAGGTAACCCTCTAACAGTGCAATGCCCTCATGAAGTAGGGGCTCTCTTACTATGAAACAGGACACAAGCCTTTTCAGATCAAAGGCTGGCTAAGTATAAAATAACCCTGTTAGGTAATGAGAATATCATTCTAAAATGCTGCACAGTTCTCAACCCAGCAATGCTACTCCCTAACTTACCATTATCAGGGGAGCCATTGCATGACTGTGTTTCTTTAGTTGATATGGCTGAAAAACCCCATGATGATCTTTTTGATACACCTTTAGAAAACCCTGATCTTGTCCTCTATACAGATGGTTCCTCATTTATGAGAGAGGGGACCCATTTCACTGGAGCTGCTGTAGTTTCTGATTATGACACCCTCTGGTCAGCTTCTCTGCCTTCCCATTTTAGTGCACAGGCTGCTGAACTTGTGGCTCTTACACAGGCCTGTGATATAGCCAAAGGTAAGAGTGCCACCATTTTTACTGACTCGAAATATGGCTTTGGCATATGCCACTTTATTGGTATGATTTGGCTTCAACGAGGCTTCCTAACATCCTCGGGCAAGGCTATTGCCAATGGGGACCTTATCAAGGACCTCTTAGAAGCCCTGAAACTGCCTTCTTCCCTAGCCGTTGTACATTGCCCTGCCCACACAGGAAATAGTGATCATGTTTCAAAGGGGAATGCACGAACTGATTCTGCAGCCAAGCTTGCTGCATTAGAAGCTCCTGAACATGTATTTAACCTTTCACCTTCTGAGGATATTCCTTCCAATCTAACCTATGATGATTCTGAAGTAGAAAAGTGGAAAAAGAAATTTAAGGCGAAACAGATCAACGGCATCTGGGTGTCTCTGGAAGGTAATCCACTTCTTCCCCAGAAATTCTACCACCAGGTATGCCTCTCTGTTCACAGAAAAGGCCATTTTGGTACACAAGGCATTGTAGACTCTATTAAGAGAACCTGGATAGCACCAGGTGTGACTAACACAGCATCTCAAATATGCTCGGGCTGCTCCACATGTCAGTCTTATAATCAGTATGCCTTTAAAGCCAAAGCTTATGGAGGGCGTCCTCTAGCATACACACCTTTTGAGCACTTACAAATTGATTATATTACAATGCCAAAAGCAGGACATTATAAATTTTGCCTTGTTATAATTGATCAGCTCACTTGGTGGGTGGAGGCATTTCCCAGCCCCCAGCCACAGCTGCCTTTGTTGCCAAAATTCTTCTTAAAGAGATAGTACCTCGTTTTGGCCCACCAGCCCACATCGATTCTGACAAAGGCACACATTTTACTGATTCGATTTTATCCCAAATCTACTCTTTCTTGGGAGTGATTCCAAAATTCCACATGCCCTACCATCCACAAAGTTCAGGCCAAGTTGAACGTATGAATAAAGAGCTTAAGAGTGTGATTGGCAAATTATGTACTGAAACCCATTTGAAATGGCCTGATGTTCTACCATTGGCATTATTCTATCTACGAAGTAGACCAAGAGGAGAACTTCATATATCTCCTTATGAAATGCTTTTTGGTCACCCTCCTATCCAAACTAAAACTTTTTCCCCAGTTTATACATCACTTGTGGGAGGTGATACTTCTGTTGCCTCCTATATACAGGAATTACAGACCAGGCTACATGAACTCCATGAGGCAGGAGCTGTGGTCCAGGCAGGACCATTAGACTTTTCATTGCATAACCTCAACCCAGGAGATAAAATATATGTAAAGAATTTTCAGAGAACCACTGGAACCCAACCTGCCTGGGAAGGACCTTTTCGGGTATTATTGACAACTCCTACAGCCATTAAAATTGGTGAAAAGGACTCATGGATCCATTGCTCTCATGTAAAGCCTGCACCATTCATAGGTAAAGAGATTTCAGATAAAACTGAAGTAGATGATAAAGAGCAAAAAACCCTAACGATAGCAACTGTTAAAGAGCAAAGAGAGCCCAGAGGAAATAGGCAGTTCCCATTTGATAGTCCCACTGATCAGTTAAATGCTTTGGGACTCAGTCTTCGTAAAGTATTGGGAGATGGAAATTGCCTTTTTAGGGCCTTAGCAGACCAGCTAGAAGGTCACTGTAGAAATCATCTCAGACACAGACAAGAAGCTGCTTCTTATATGATTAATCAAAGACAAGAGTTTGAGTCTTTTAGAGTAAATGACTCCCCTTTTGAAGAATATGTTGACGAATTAAAGAAATTTAGAAAGTGGGGAGGAAATGATACAATTGTAGTGTTTGCTAGACAGCATCAGCTGAATGTGGTAGTTCATCAGTTAAATCAGCCCTTATTGAAAATCAGTGGCACAGACAAAACTGATGCTAGAGAACTCCACATTTTCTACCATAAAGAACATTATGACAGCATTAGAAAGATCAATGACAATTCAGAAACCCCTGCCACTTTGGCATGCAGAGAATTGGGGAACCAGTTAAAACAATGTGGCATACCCAAAATTCTAGCAGCTTAAGTACCTTAAAATTTAACAAGCATTTCCTTCTACAGGCAAAGCACTGAAGCACATGGCCTAGTTTTCTGGCCCACCTCAATTTCCCCCACCCTTTCCCTACCCTATACCTATTTTTTAATCCTTTTTGTTTTTGTTTTTGTTTTTTTATTTGACTTTTGAAAGGCACTGAAAAGACCTGGAATTCACCACACCTTTAAGTTCTTTAAGAGCACAAAAGGGTGCTTAGCGAATCTTTTGCTTTTTATTTTTGGTTTTTGGTTTTGCTTTGTTTTTTTACTTTTGTTTCTTTTGCTTTTCTTTAAAACCCGATTTTGTAAACTAAGTGACTTTTGAAAGACATTTTAAGTATATGCTGTGGGTGAGGCCATTGAGCCTCAGAAGCTACCAGAATTCTTCTTTTTTTTTTAACTCTTTCTTTTTGAGAGAACCATGAATTCTAATGAGTTTTATTTTTTTTTCTTCTCTCTTTTCTCTTTTATGGTGTTCTGTTTTACTAAAAAAAAAAAAAAAGACCAGAAAGGGTTATTGAACCCTATTGCTTGATACCTCACTGAAAACATTGAATATTGAATCTTGCTAATTGAAGTCTTGTTTCTTTTTGATAAATTGATCACCACTTTAAGTATCTGCTACTGTTATACTAGAGAATTCATGTATAACATGATGTGGTTTACATGCTAAAAGAAGATTATATAATAATGTCTAAAAGAAGATTATGTAATAATGTCTAATATGATCAGTTATTTACATTCATTTATTATTTATATGTCATTATACTCTGAGAATGGTTTGGAATTATTGTATATATCACTAATATATTCTCAATTATGCAGCATAGCACGCATTTTTACCATCATACTGTCTTTGGTGAAATTAATATGAGATTTCGGAAGTATGGAAACTTATCATTTCAGAGACTAACTTGCTGTGAACTTTGATACAGGCCCTGGAGAGAATATATGTGCAACAAAAGGAGAGACAGGTATATGCAAGTCCATGGTTTGCTTATGATGGTGACTATGTAGAGCAAAATTACTAGGCACAGTCCAGTATTCATCCTCTCTCCCTCCTAATTTAACCTAACTTAACTGAACTTATTTTTCTTTTTATCTCACTCAGTCGAACTCACCTGTGGCCTAGCATAATCACTGGCTGTCTCGGAACCATAAGATATGGTATGATAACCTTTCCATAACATTTTTTTCAGGTGTCATGAACACATACTAAATTTGGCTTTGATCCAGACACATGGTGATAAAAAGTGTTACAGATTGCATAACTACCTCAACCCTCTATTAGAAGTCTAAGGATATAAAGGAGGGAATGTAATGGAATTTATTAATTTGATCATTGACAATGCTATGCTAAGGTTTAGTAAAAATCCAGCTTTCCAGACCAAAGTCCAGAATCCAGTTTTCCAGACCAGAATCCAGCTTCCTCCTGATGACATCTTACCACTTCAAGAAGACAAGAGAAATCAGAGACTCTATATGAACTGTTTTGTTTTGTTAGTTTTTATTATCTCCTTTCTGTTATAATATACACCATCTGTAACATGTACCCTCTGCAGAGACCCTCCCTTTGCAAGACTAATGTCAAAGCATCGGTTCATGAGGACAAAAAACCGCCCCTCTGGACAAAACTTTCCTCTCTTCCTTTTCTATATTGTTATTTACATATTGTTAGCTAGCATAGGATATTATTTTTGGTTGTTTCATTGAGCAAACACATTCGTTTTTCAAAGGAAACAAAAGGGGGGACTGTAATGATTGGAATGATGCCACCTACTGGAGACTTGCTGTGGGAAAGCTCCACCATGAGGAAAATGCCTCAGAGGCATTGTGGCTTTTCCTTGGTGTCAGGAAATGACATTTGCTCATGGGTGCTGTCTATCAAGGCTACCAGCCAATCAACTTGAGGAGCCTCCTATTTTCTGGGAGGAGACAGGAAGGAGGAGAGGGAGCCTGCGTGGAGAGTTCTTGCGCTTTTTTGGGTTCCTGACTTGGTGGTGGTGGCGGCAGAGGACTACACAGGAAATTTGAGGAAAGACAGGAATGCCAGGCTGTTGGAATTCTGTTCTCAATCTTTTTCTTTCTATTTTCCAATAAACCCTTAAAAACCTAAACTTGTTTTATTAGTGATTTTAGTCAGTTTCCCCCAAAACTGGGGGAACAGATTAGAATCCACATTTAGAATCTTAAATTACATAAGAAGGATGATAATATCGATAATAATATGGAAGTCAGGAGGAAGAACTAGCTTGGGGGCAGGTGAGTTTTGGGGTATTAGGAAGAGGGGAGAATTCCTTTTTTTTAGACATTGATTTTAAGGTAAACGTGAGGTATCTAGGAGTAGATGGTGAACAGTAAGGAAAAAATACAACTCTGGTACTCAAGAAAGTAGTAAGAATGGAGATATGAATGTGGGAATCATCAACATGACTTGAGATTCATGAGTTACTGAGGAAATTACTGTAAGAAGAAAAAAATGCATTATCATTGGAGTAAATCATATGTTGTTATCCACACAAAGAGGAAAAGTTAGGGAATGGTACAACAGACCAGAGTTCCCTTGGAAAGGAGTTTGAAGATCATCCAGTGACAAGATTAGAGGTCATAGATTTAGAATTGGAAGGGTCCTTAGAAACCATCAAGTCCAACCCACCCATATTATAGGTGAAGAAAATAAGGCACAGAGAAGTTTAGTGACTTATTCAGGGTCACAGAGCTAGTAAGAGTGTGAGCAGGAATTTGAACCCAAGACTCCTGAATCCAGAGCCAGTGCTTTATCCACTGCACCACCTAGCCGCCCCCAGTTCTAATTACAATGGTCCTGCTACTATACCATGCTACCAATTATTAATTATTTGAAAAGTAGAATTACTTCAAGATGGAATTATGATTTAGAGGAATGAGCAATAAGCCCCAAATCAGGAGACCTGGGTTTTAATATTCTTTCCATCACTGGGATTTGGGGAGAAGTCAGTTTTCCTCTCCATGCTTCCCTTCCTTCCTCACTCATGTGGGAAACACTAATATCTTCCAGGCTTGCCTGCAGCACTGTTATGAGCATGAGATGGCATGATGGATGTGCTTGAACTTTGACAGAAATAAAGTTTCCCATAAAAGGAAGCCAGTGGCTTGGCTTATTCTGAAGATTACCAAAAGATGCCATGACTAGACCCTGGAGACATAATGAAATGACTCCCAGCCAATGTACTTTACTGGTGACAAAGCAGATGGTTTACCTGACAGCCCCATATAAAAGTATGAGCACTTTAAGAAAAGAGTGATGGTCCCGAATGCCAGCAGGTACAAGGTGCTTATTTAGAAGGACTAAGTCCTCTCTCAGGGACTTGTTTTTTATTCTCTTCCCCACCCCCTCACCCCAAGCAGGCACTTTGAGAAGGGTGGTTGTAACAGCCTCATGCTTTTGTTAATAGCTAGAGCTCCCTGGAGTTTACTTCCTCCAGTTACCTAGGAAGGAGACTGCCAATATATAATAAAGACTGACAGCCTCCCCCAGGTTCACCCCAAATACCACTGCCGTGCTAAGGTCAGAGTATAGGTCAGATGGCCATGCTTTAAGTGTGGAAATCCATAGCTTGCTTAGACATTATTTTATATTTCAGCCCATGATGATTCCCAGGACACTGGTTGTTAACTAGCAGTTTTCCCTTGTTGCTGAGGAGACCCTGCTCCCACACAAAACATTTCAAAAATGGCTTCAACTGTTTTTGGTTTTTTGCCGGACAATAAGGGTTAAGTGGCTTGCTCAGGCTCACACAGCTAGTAAGTGTAAAGTGTCTGAGGCTGGATTTGAACTCAGGTCCTCCTGAATCCAGGGCTGGTGTTTTACCCACTGTTCCACCTAGCTGCCCCTTGACTGGTTTTTAACTGATTTTATTTTTCCTTCTCTTTATGATGACCTCAACTTTTAAAAGTATTCCTGAGAAAAGTTTTGGAGCTTTCACAGTAAAAGCAAACAAACAAACAAACCTCTTTGCTTGTTTTGTACAATTTAATTTTTTTTTCACAGAATATTAAGCCAGAAAGGGCTCCAACAGACATTTTGTAAAATATCCTTTTTTAAAACTGAGGAAACTTAGACCCAGAGAAGTTGACTTGTTCAAACTCACACAGCTAGTCCAGGGCAAATATCATTGTATGGACCTTCTATGAAATTGTCTACATTGTCCATACCAACAAAGTCAGCACTATTTTTTTTGTTGTTGTTTTGGTGAGGCAATTGGGGTTAAATGACTTGCCCAGGGTCACACAGCTAATAAATGTCAAGTGTTTGGGGTCACATTTGAATTCAGGTCCTCCTGACTCCTAGCTGCCCCATTGTCACTACTTTTATAGCAAAAATGTAACTGAATTTTGTGCCACATTTGACTGACCATGCTCATTCATTGCAGCAATATTGATTAAAACTCACAAAGAAGGTGATCACTGAGAAGGTCATATGACTTAGGGAATATTGACATGAAATCCTCATCCATGCTCTTACATAAAAATATGCACACAAACACAGAGGATACACACACACACACACACACACACACACACACACTTTTTGCTGAGGGCTAAAAATCTGACATTAGAACATCAGTGTGAGATGATGAATAGAGCACTGAATTTGAAGTCAGAAAGGCTTAGATTCAAATCCCTTCTCAGGTATTTATGTTTTGACTGTGAGCTGAACAGCCATGCAACATTCTACTAGAGTTGTCATATGCCTATAAGACACAGAACACCATAGTCCCTAAAGAATTGAAAAAGAATATCACCCATAGGGCAAAATGGAAACTCAAGGTGAGAATGAGCCAGCAACAACATATAGGTGAGGAACATGCAGAAAGATAGAAGTAAAAATGTGAGGAAAATAGATTATGGAAAAAGAAAACAATTGGGTTTGTGGTGGGGATAAGGGTGAGAGGTGACATTATCTCATTAGATTATATGCTCCTTAAGGGTGGAGATTGTAGGGTTTAGGGTTTTTGTTTGTTTGTATGTTTTTGGATCTCCAGCTCTTAGCACAATACCTGGCACGTGGTGAATTAATTGACTGATTGAGATCACAGATCTATTTGAGCATTCAATTGACACTGGACAAGTCCAGTGAATTTTCTGAGCTCAGTTTCCTCCTCTAAAAATGGACATGAAAATAGCACCAGTCTCATATCACTGATATGTAGATCAAATGAGAGAAGAATTTTAAGTGCTTAAACTTTAAAGCTTTGTATAAATGTCAGTTACTGTTCATTTCCTGGTGTCAAGGCATTGTCCTTACCCAAAGGCAATTATATCTTTTTCCTGCTTTACTAATGTCAGTTCATCCTTTGTTTCCTTCAGTGTGCTCATTATCAAAGCTTAGGTGTCTCAGGATAGTTCCAGTTTAATATGGGAGGCCATTGTTGATGTTCATTTTTTTTTCTTTCTATTGTCTTCAACTTATTTAAACAGACAATATTTATTCATCATGCTGGGAATTTTTTTTTCTGTTTGTGCATATCTTTGATTATTCATTTTCCTTTTTCTGTGAGAAGATTTTTGTTTGAGGCTTTTTGGTTACTTTTTTTTATTCACAAAAATCACAGAACTTCAAAGTTGGAACTAAACTCATGAACTGAACAATCCAACCAATACCCAAAAGTGATCTTTATAATAAATCATCCAAGTGGCAATCAGAGCTTCACTTAAAGACTTCTAGGGGCAGCTAGATGGCACAGTGGATAAAGCACCAGCCCTGGATTCAGGAGGACCTGAGTTCAAATCCAGCCTCAGACACTTGACACTCGCTGTGTGACCCTGGGCAAGTGACCTAACCTTCATTGCCCTGCAAAAAAACAAACAAACAAAAAAAAAAACTGACTACCTCCTGAGGAAGCCCATTCTACTTTTCAGTACCTTTAATCATAATGATATTTCCCCTATTATTAATCCTAAATTTGCCTATTTATAATTTCTAACCACTTCTCCTAATTTTGCCTTCTAGTAGCAAACTGGTCAAATCCAATGCTTTAACCACTTCATAGCCTTTCAAATTCTTGAAAACACTTCTCCTCTAATTCAGACCAAATATCTCCACTTCCCTCAACTGATCTTTATATAACATGAACCTATGGACCCTCAATGTCCTTGTTGCACTCCTCTGGATGCCCTTTAATTTCTCAGTGTCCTTCCTAAAATTCTCTGCCCAGAACTGAACACATTACTCAAGATGTGGTCTGAACAGAGCAGAGTACTACAATCATCAGCCCTTTTTTTTTTTAATCTGCTTCTTTTAGCCTAAGATTAAAAAACTTTTCTTAGCATCCATATCATACCACAGACTTGTATAGAATCTACAGTCTATTAAAACCCCCAAATCTTCTTCAAACTGTCCATTCTAGCCATGTCTTACTTATCTTGTACTTTTTTTTTTAGTGAGGCAATTGGAGTTAAGTGACTTGCCCAGGGTCACACAGCTAGTAAGTGTTAAGTGTCTGAGACCAGATTTGAACTCAGGTCCTCCTGACTCCAGGGCCGGTACTCTATCCACTGCACCACCTAGCTGCCCCTATCTTGTACTTTTAAGATTAATTTCCCAAGCCCAAAAGTACATTCATCATGTTATTTTATTCAGCTCAATTTTCTGGCCTGCCATGATTTTTTTTGGCATCCTTGCCATCCTATATGCTAGCTATTCTCCCATCTGCCCAATCTTTTTTTCATTTGCAAATTGAATAAGTATGTCATCCATGCCTCCATTCAAGTGATTTATGAACATTTTAGACAATTAAGGCACAATACAGAACCCTGAAGGAATCCCCTAGAATTCATATCAAACTATTAATTATGATTTTCCCAAGCCCAGCCATTCATTTCGCTCTGAACCTATCTAATTGTCCTAACATTTGGTCTACATTTCTCCATCTTTTCTCATAGAAGTTCCAGAAATATTTAATCAAAGGCTATGTGAAAATCAAGGATACAATATGAATGGCATTCTAATCTACCTATCTAGCAAGCCCATCAAAAAAGGAAATAAATCTAGTCTTGTATGACCTGTTCTTGATGAAGCCATGCTAGATGACCAACCACTATTCCAGAGAACATACTGCTGCCCACCTAACTGATGGACTCAGAGTATAGACTAAAACATTTATTTATATTTTTTTTGGTACATGGCTAATACAGGAATTTGTTTTGATTGGCTATACATATTTGTAACAGGTTTTGTTTTTCTCTCTCTTTCTCAATAGGTAAGCGAAGGGAAGGTAGGGAGGAGAGATTTAGGAACTGAAAATTTTTTTAAAAGTCTAGTTCTAGGGGGCAGCTAGGGGGCAGCTAGGTGGTGCAGTGTATAAAACACTGGCCCTGAATTCAGGAGGACCTGAGTTCATATCTGGCCTCAGACACTTGACACTAGCTATGTGAATCTGGGCAAGTCACTTAACCCTCATTGCCCCACCAAAAAAGCAAAAAAAAGGTCTACTTCTTTGTGATCTTTGTGATTATCACCTTCCTTTTCTGAATTATTACTAACCGTGTTGGGTTTTTTTTGTTTATTTGGTTGGTTTTTAGTAATACATTCTACAATGTACCTAAATTTTGATGTCAAATTCAAGGGCCAATAATTTGCTTGATGTATTATTCTCTCTGTCTGTGTTTCTGTCTCTCTGTTTCTGTCTCTGTATCTCTCTTTTCCCTCCCTATTCTTTTTTGTTTGTTTGTTTTTGTTTTTTGGTGGGTTTTGTTTGTTTGTTTGCAGGGCAATAAGGGTTAAGTGACTTGCCCAGGGTCACACAGCTAGTAAATGTCAAGTGTCTGATGCTGGATTTGAACTCAGGTCCTCCTGAATCCAGGGCTAGTGCTTTATCCACTGCACCACCCAGCTGCCCCCATTCCCTCCCTATTCTTAATGGAGATGCTCAGGAACTGGGTTTTCACAATTTGCCAGAAGCATCTTATTAAGGTTAGTAAAAAGGGAATACATTAAGATCTTATCTATCATGAGCTTCATTGTATGACTTCATTATCAGCAATGATTGCTAGCATTTATATAGCATCTTAAGGTTTGCAAAGCACCTTTGAGTGCCACAACAGCCCTCTGAGGTAGGTACCGTTATTATTTTCATTTTCCAAATGACAAAACTGAAGCTGAGAGGTAGTATGACTTGACCAGCATCACATAGATAGTAAGTGTTAAAGGCCAAATTCTAACTCGGGTCTTCCTGTCTTTAAACCCCTGCCACCCCACCCCCAATTAACCTAGCTACCTAGGTTTTGATAGTTGAAAAGGAGAAGAAATGGGGCAGCTAGGTGGCACGATGGATAAAGCACTGGCCCTGAATTCAGGAGGACCTGAGTTCAAATCCAGCCTCAGACACTTGACACTTGCTAGCTGTGTGATCCTGGACAAGTCACTTAACACCAATTGCCGCCTCCCCCCCAAAAAAAAAACAACCAAAAAAAAAGAAGGAGAAGAAAGTGTAAGGACATTGAGGCCCTAGGGGATGAAGGGGGTGAAAAACTCTGCTTAAGAAGGGCATCACTAAAAATGGGAGATGGGAGAAATGAACACAAGGAAATAGCATGGTAAAGTAGAAGAGGAGCTGATCCCAGAGTTAGAGGACCTGTTAAATCTTAATTTTGTCACTTTATACCTATGGCAAAGCAGCTTCAGCTCCCTGGGCTCAGCGTTCTCATCTGTAAAATGAGAAAGCTGGACCAAAGGATCTATAAAATCACTTGGAGTTCTAAATCTCCGATTCTAAGTTTTACTTGTTTCATAAATTTTTCATGTTGCTGGTTTCTAGAAATTGTTGAAAATAAATTAGGAAAATCTGGCTATGTAATAAGAATAATAACTCACATTTTCATAGTGTTTTAAGGATTGCAAAGTATTCTGCTAGAATCAAGCCTGTTGAGGTGGAACAAGTTACAATTATCCACACTTTACAGATGAGAAAACATTAAAAGGAGATTAAGTGATTTGTCCAAGGTCACACTACTTGTAAATGCCAAAGCCAAGATCCAAATCCTGGTCTCCATGACCAGGACTTTTTTTCAATTTACTGAGTAATCAACGCATACTAAATAAGTATTTATCATCATTGATGTGGGATGGAATTAGGGTCAGATTGATTGTGAGTTGTCCCAAAAGAATTACAGGACTCAGTGACTCTCTTACATCAATCATTATCACCACCACATGTCTATAAGACAGGGATTCTTAACCTTTGTTCTGTTGTGGACCCCACTGGCATTATGCGAAAGCCTTGGGAGCCTTTTACGAAATAATATCTTTAAAAGTAAAATACGTAAGATTACAAAGGAAACCAGGGAATAAAGATTTATTTTTTTAATCTATCCAAAGTCAGAGACCTCCTAAAACCTATCCACAGACTCCTTAGGTGGGCATGGGTCCCAGATGAAAAACCCTTATTATAGTGTTTTGAAATTAGAAAAAGTGCTTACTTCCTAACAACTCTTTGAGATGATAATTACAGGGACTATTATGACTATTTTACACACACACATACACACACACACACACATACACACACGCACACACACACACACACACACACACACACACACACACACACACACACACAAAATGATGCCCACAGAAGTTATATGATTCCCTCAAGGTCACACAGTTACTGCATAGAAAACCTAAAAAATATTTACTGTGCTAAGTCTTGTGGGGCATAAAGAAGATGTGGCCCCAGTCTTCAGAATCCTAAAGTCTAGTTCATTGTGGAAAACATGCCACCCAGTGGGTATTCCCTGCTCTTACCCTATGTGCATACTGCTGCTCAATTTACTTTGTCCTCTAGTTTCTACCTGAGGCAGCAACTGTGATTTAACTTATTTCCATCCCTTTGGGTTACAGTTTTGTTTTTGCATTTTCGCATTGCATCAATACAGATAGGCTCTCTTTCTGATTTGAAGGCTACTGCCTTCCCTAAACTAGTTTCTTCTTTTCAGAGCTGAAAAGCCTTTTGTTCCTATTGTTTAATGTTTCCAGGAGGACAGATACCTACAGCTCCAGGGCTGAATATCAGAGTATCTGCCCACTGTCCTATTTGTTCTTGTCTGGAGAACAAAATCTATTTCATGTTTTATTGTTTTTCATTTTAGCAATGTACAGTAAATCAGCCCAACCCACCTGATATGCCTCAGACTCTCATCATTGCCTGCAGTTCTCAATGGCAATCATACACTATCGAACAAACCCTTAAAACAACCTCTGCAAAGCAGGCAGAATGACCTCCACTGCACAGTCTGAGACCCAAGAGCCACAGAAAGTTATAGAACTTGATCAAAATTACCCATCATGCTCTGAGAAAAGCCAAAACAGCCAGAGAGAGCAATTTTGATATTTGTAGAGGTGAGGAAGTATGGAGTAGGGTGAATAATCATGGATTTGGAGACAGAAGACCACAGTTTGAGTACCTGCTCTGCCACTTACTAACTGTATGGCCTAGAACCAAGTCAGCTGCCTGCTTTGTGTTTTCTCATTTGTAAAATGAGATAATTGGGTTAGGTCATTTCTAAGGTCTCTTTTGGCTCTAAGATTCTAAATCACCAAGTTAATATGACCTTGTCAGACTCAGGACGGACACCTGGAAACATTGTGAAGTACAGAATGTGTGAATTGGAAGAAGACTTTGAGATATTGAATTTAACTTTCTTATTTAACAAAATAGGAAACTCTTCCCAAAGAACCAAAGTGACTGGCCCCAAAGCTAGTGGCAGAGCCAATACTGGAATCCAGGTCAGTTAACATCCAGTACAATCAACTTTTCACTATTCATAGTGTACCTTGGCTCACACTACCTGAGGACCCAATATGTTATAGTTTACCCTTTTTCCAGAGTTTGTCACTACTTTAAAGGGGATTTGGAGGTGAGCATAAGGCAATTTTGAGGTGTTCTGCCATTGTCTCTAGCCACTACGAATGATGCTCCCCTAGTTTAAGAGATCCCCTATGCCCCAATTAAATTTAGCTACCTCACAATCAGATTAGCTTTTATTAAGGAATATTTACTTCAAAGTGTCTCTGGGGCACATCAAGGAACCTTCTCCTTGAGAAACTAAACCAGAGGACAGATAAGGCCTAGAGAGATAAGTGGAACCAAATCAAACTGAGCTAGCCTCGGATTCCCACCCTTCATTCTGGTCTCCCTTACCCTGGGGAGATAAATTTGGGTGTGGCTGCAGCCTTTGTGTTCTGAAGAGGGATCTTAGCCACCTCTCACCCAATTCCTCTAGTCACTACCAGTGGGGGATGGTTCTCCCTCACTAAAGGAACTTTCCACAGTCAAATGGTGACCCCTCCCCACATCAGTCTTCTATAAAAGTACCTACCAGTCTCCTGCTTGAGGAGATTGGTACCTCTGAGCCATGTGCTTTGTGCCTATCTCCCCATGAGAAGTCCAAGGATTTCTTTCATGGTTTCCCTCCCCACCCCACCTTCCCTTCCCTTGGCCCTAAATAAACTACCACCTTATTCTAACTACTTTTGTGTGCAAGAGGGTGTGATTCTTTAAAGAGGAATTCCTAAGAACCCCAACCCCTAACCCAAACCCTTACTCCATTTTCCCCCATTACAAAAGGTATAATACATCCATGCAATCTCTGGGAAGGAGAAGGGGATTAGGTTCCTAGTGTTAATATAAATGTTGATAGAGCTGCCTTATTATCCAAATGGATTTTATGAGACCCTGGATTAATAGGAGCAAAATGCTTTTTGCTCAAAGACTTCAAACTGAAATCAGACAGTCCCTATTTTCCTCAAGAGAATAAACAAATTTAAATGCCCCTTTGAAATTCTTATTCACTATCTTCTTTTCCAATAAAGTGAACAGATCTTATTGTTCTCCTGATCAACTATCTAGAACCCCTTGTATTTGATAATATAATTTCTGCCTCAACATAATCTAACCATAGCATCTGCTTTAAGTTGAGATGTTAAACTGATTTGTAGTGTTTAAATGATTTACATTTGTAGTATTTGCTTTGGGTTAATTTGTATCATGCTAATAAAGTTATTCTGTAACCTGTGAGCAAAGAAACCTTAAAAACTCTTAGAAAGAGGGTGTCTCTGAGATCCTTTTGAAGGGGTCTGCACATGATCATGGTTCTTTCTTTTTGGGATAAATTAAATTAGTATTATGTTTTTTTCTGTCTGCCTCTGATCCAGTTTATCTTATAGGAGACATTATGTTCTCTGATCTGGTTTTTTAGCCATGTTCTCTGATCTGTTTTTGGTAGGAGACATGTTCTCTGATCTGTTTTTTTGATAGGAGGACAGGTATGGAAACAAATTGTAGGAGATATAAAATTACTTTTTCTGATCTGTTTATTATTTTTTTATAGGAGACAGGTAGAAAATTAATCTATATTTAATTTCAACAACACCTTAGTCCAGTTCCTATATAACATGGTCCCACTAAGTTCCAAGTCCAAAGCTCATCTAGGGTGTTTCAACACCCAGACACTCTGCCTTCTCAAGGTTTTCTTGCTAGCCTGGCAGCAGCATCTACCCTATAATCCTGTCTCCAGAATCACTATGGCATGGTAGGGATTCTACCTCCTGAAACTAGAACCAAAAATATCTAAGATATATTTTGTACACATTATGTGCCAGACACTGTGCTAAGTGCTAATTATCTCATTTGATAAGCATGACAACCCTGGAAGATATTACTATTATTCTTATTTTTACAGATGAGGAAACTGAGGCAAACAGAGTTAAGTGACTTGATCAGGGTCACACAGCTAGAAAATATCTGAGGCTCAATTCCTGACTCCATACCTGGTGCTCTATCCGTTCCATTTAACAAAAACAGCTCAAATCCCCAAACTACTTTTCTGGGCTACAGGGTCTGAAAGGGGGAAGGAGTGAAAGTTCACCTAGTTCAGTTCATTGTATCCATACAGTGAGTAAACAGATCTTTACCCTTTCTAGACATTACTGGAAAGAGAAAGTTACTGTCCCAGCCTCCCATAAAAGTGTAGACTGTTCCAACTAAGCAACAAATGGAAAGCTGTTACCCCTGGTAACCACAAATTTACTGAGTACTGACTGATCCCCACCTACTCCCCATTCCCAGACCAATGCATTGCCTGGGGCTAACAAATCTTTGTGAATTCCAGACTCTTGATTGACTTATGGACCTCCCCCAAACAAACTATCCCCTCCCAAAGATTCCCCACCTTACTACCAGGACTTTATGTTATTATGTAAAGGGATCCATTTACATTAAGTAGTTTCTATTGAGACTTAAGTGGTTTCTATACTTGCCTCAAGAGCAGTCTTTTAGTTCCCTTTGTTCTGTTTTGCTATATAAACCCTGTCCTCAGTTCCCATCTTTGGGTATTCCTAGAATCTTGCTTTGAGATACCAAGGACTATACTTTCTCTGTCCTGATTAAAGACCTTATTTTCTCTTATATTGATTGTTTCCTTAATTTCCAGGTTAACGCCCCCAACAATATGTGTTGTTGTTTTTTGTTTTTTCAGTCGTTTCAGTCAAGTCCAACTTTTCATGACTACATTTGGAGTTTTCTTCACAAATATAATGGAGTGCTTTTCCAGTTCCATTTAATTTTACAGATGAGGAACCTGGGGCTAGCAAGGTTACTGGCCCAGCTAAGTTAAGTACTTGAAGCTAGGTTTGAACTCAAGGAAGATAAGTCTTCCTGATTCCAAGGTCAGCATTCTATCCACTGCCTCACCTAGCTACCCTTAACCATATGGTAGGGAAAGCTGAATATCTTCTCCCAGAAATTAATTCCTGGCCTATTTCATTTAGAAAAATCCATGTTAAGTAATTTTCGCATGTGCCAAATAAAGCCCTGACAAAATAACATCAGAGCTTTAGAACTGGAAGGAACCTTAGAGGCTGTCTGGATCAATATCCTCAAAGGCTAGGTGAGTAAATTATAAACTAGGGAGTTTAAGTGATTTGACCAAGCTAGTAAGTAGTTGGGATGATATTGAAAGCCAAATCATCTGACTCCAAATCCAGTGTTCTTATTACAATGCCTCCATATGCCACCATATTATTTCTCCCTCTGTCCATTTCACCATTTTCTGATCCATCTGGACTCATACCAAAAAACCAATGGGGGAATGTCTTGATTACTGCTCTTGGGCTAGTATAGCTGCTTCAAAATTGGTCAAACACCTGTTGTTGACCCAGCCACAATGGCTGCTGCCTGTGACTGACAGACCTGTTCTACAACTCTTCAGTTTACATGCAAGAGACTAGATGCAAATGATCATACAGAGACCCGGAGGGCCCAGCAGAACTCAAGCAATGAATAGCAACAAGGACAGTGGGTTAAGGAGGAAAAGGGGAGAGGACAGGGAGACTCAGACTCTGTCACCGACTCTGTGGCACTGAATGAATCACTTCCCCGCCCTGGGCTTCAGCTTCCCCATCTGTAAAATAAGGGGTTTCAGTAGGTAACCACTCAACTCTTTTCTGACGTTGAATCCTATCATCTTTTTTTTTTTTTTTGCAGGGCAATGGGGGTTAAATGACTTGCCCAGGGTCACACAGCCAGTAAGTGTCAAGTGTCTGAGGCCGGATTTGAACTCAGGAACTCCTGAATCCAGGGCCCGTGCTTTATGCACTGTGCCACCTAGCCGCCCCCTGAATCCTATAATCTTATATTCAGGTGGCCTGAAAGAATTCAGAGGAGTCAGAAACATTATGAGACACTTTGTCAGGACTGTGAAGAGTCTGGATAGATCTGCCTCCCAGACATACCCAGAAAGCAAATGAAATGTAATGTCATGTGGATCATTTTTCTTCTTTGATACCCCTGAGTGAGTCAGAACCAGCTGCATAAGGCAGACAGACAGGAAGGAAGATAAAGTTGAATGCAAATATAGCACCCTATCCACCTTTCTACCTCCCACAAAGAAGTTACTGATCATATGTCTTTTAACTAAACTTTACCTTATATGCTAACATTCCCTGCAGATTTGCTTTCTAAAATATAACTGACTATTTCCCACCCTTGCTTTAAACCCTTCAATGGCCCCCCTGGTGCCTACATTATAAAGTCAGAACTCTGTATCCTGGTATACAAAGGCCCTCACAATCTGGCACCTAGAGCTTTGTCACGTTTGACATCCACCAATGCCACTAAATAAGCCCTCCTGCTTCAACCACACTTGTCTACTCAGGCTATTTCCATCATGGTACCTTTGCTGACATCACTTCCATTGCCTGGAAGGACACCACCCTCCATTTTGTTAACCTACACCCTAGGGGCAGTTAGGTGTTTCACTGGATACAGCATTGGCACTGTAGTCAAGAGGACCCAAGTTCGAATCTCACCTCAGACACTTTCTAGCTGTGTGATCCTCCAGTAATCCTGATGTATATCTTGTAGGTGGCTCTGGAGGAAAGAGTGAGATTGGTGACCTTGCATAGTCCTCCCTCCCTTAAATCCAATTCAGGGCAAGTCATGACATTACCCCCATGTCATGGTCCTCTTTGAGACTGAAGGACAAACAACAACAACAACAATGACCTACACCCTTCTGGCTCCATTATCAAAGGCTCCATCTTTCCCCAAATGCCCTCCAACCCTCAGTGTCTGAGTACTCCCTGTGGTACTTGGTATTCAGGGTTCACACCAGAGCTGAGAACAGGAAATTGTATACCTTATGCAAGTCACTCAACCCCCATTGCCTCACAAAAAAAAATATTCATTTCTTTTCATAGGAACTATGTTTTTAAAATGTAATTTCTAAGCCTAAAAAAATTAAAATGTTTTGTTTCTGTTCTGCAGTATGTACAATAGATGTACCTTTTAAAAAATTTTGTTTGTTTGTTTTCTCAATGGTATTCTGAAGTACTTACAAGTTCTATAATAGGCATCTCTCTACCTTGCTTAGCCTAAGTTCTGGTCTATATCACTTATTTATGACCACATTATATTGTTTTGTTTTTTGTTTTCTACATACATATCCCCTATATTATATCAGGGACATTTTCACCATAGCATCTTTGCTGATATCACTCTCACTGTCTGGAAAGATCTTTCCCCTTGAACTCATTTACCTAAATCTTATCTACCTAATTCCAATCTAACCCCCATCTGGAGGTGGGCATAGAGTGGCATAGGAATCAGGAAGAAGTGGGAAGAAGTGGAGTCAAGAAGAAGTTCAAATTTCACCTCTGGCATAGACTATCTGTGTTATTTTGGACAAGTCGCTTAATTTCTCTGAGCCTCAGTTTCCTCATCTGTAAAATAAGGATCCAGGCAATTCACAGATTGTAAGTAGCTAAATAGATTCTAATTTTCATTGGTAGAGGGAATTTCCACACCAGGAGTTTCCTATGCCAATAAAATCACAGATCTAGTCAGAACAAAAAGCAATACACGTTCCATCTCCCTTCCTAGGTCCTAATCATTGTGAGATGACTTGTGCATAGTGCTAAAATGAATTTTGATGAAACTCATAATATCATCACTCCAGATCTTTTCAGAGTTGCAAACATGGCTGTCAGAGGTATACAGAGCTGCTTCATTCAGGATGTTACCACAAATGAGTAGGCAGAGCAGTCAAAATGTACGACAGTAAAACAAGCAGCTTTTGCCAAAGATCTAAGGAGTGCATGAGTGTCTTTTGAATTCTGAAGCTGTGGTCGGAGGCTGCTTGCTTGTATGCAAATACCAGCATGCCTCCGGCTAGTATTTGCATTAGCTCACTATACTGCAATTTTAGAGTTCTTTATGCTAAAAAGAGAAACAGTCTTTTGGGCCAAACTACTTCATGGTACAGCAGTGAAGGACTCTGGTAGGTCCCAAATAGACTTAGGTTTGTGTTTCCCTGTGTTGTGAGAACTACAAAATTTACTAAGAACTGATTCCCCACCCAGTCTCCTCTTTCCCAGACAAATGAATTGCCTGGGGCTGACTGCCTTTGTCATTTCCAGACTCTTTTTTTTTTTTATTTTTTTCTGTAGGGCAATGAGGGTTAAGTGACTTGCCCAGGGTCACACAGCTAGTAAGTGTCAAGTGTCTGAGGACAAATTTGAACTCAGGTCCTCCTGAATCTGGAACTGGTGCTTTATCTACTGCACCACCTAGCTGCCCCCATTTCCAGACTCTTGATGGATTTATGGACCTTCCCCCAAGCAACTTATCCCCACCTTACTCCCTGGACTTTATGTTATTATGTAAAAAGGGTCCACCTACATTAAGTAGTTTCTATTCAGAGTCAGTAAGGCCTATACTTAACTTAGGAGCAGTTCTATTATTTCTTTTGTCAAAGGTTCATTTACATTAAGTAGCTATATGTCACTCTGGAGCAATCTTTTGGTTCCCTTTTTGTTCTGTTACCCCATTAAAAACCCTGTCCTCTGTTCCCATCTTTGGGTATTCCTAGCTTCCAAACTTTGCCATACCAAGAGCTATATCTTCTGCCCAGATTAAAAACCTTATTTCTCCTATATTGATTGTTTCCTAACAGTTGTGTACATGCTTGGGGAAGTATTGTATTCTGGATTGTGCTGTAAACTATCTGAAGTCCTAGACACCTAGAACATTTGAAGCTTCTGCAATGATGGCTAAGTCACAAATTTCAGTAAAAATTGCATTCTTGGCCTTCCTTATTTTCTCGACTGTTCTGTTACCAGTGGCCCCGGGAAACTAGGAAAAAAAAAAAAAAGACTTGCCTACATAAGAAAAGCAAAAAAAAAATTACTGAATAAGGCAAAGCTTATTTCCTGTCTTCTACTCTCCATTTCTCTGTTCTTCTCAATTCTGAAATATAGTTCTATTCTACAATTTTCCAAGGCCCCTTAGTGTGTCAATCCTGTTGTTAAGTTGGTTTCAGTTGTGTTCAACTCTTCATGATTCCATTTGGGGTTTTGGGGGTTTTCTTGGTAAAGGTACTGGAGTGGTTTGCCATTTCCTTTTCCAACTCATTTTACTGATGAGGAACTGGGGAAAACAGGGTCATATAGCTAGTGTCTGAGGCCAGATTTGAATTCAGGAAAGAGTTTTACTAACTTCAGGCCTGGCACTCTATCTATGATGCCACCTAGCTTAGCCCCTTCCTATATCACCCCACCAAAGTCCTGACTCAAGCCTCAGGTATTTCTTTCCACCATCTACCACCCTTCTTACATATATAAAAACTCACTTATCTTGTATCTCAACCCCCAAGGGATCCTCTGCCTGATGTTACATCTGATAAAATCTGAGCTAATATTATGTGATCCTGAGATAATATGTTATTCTTTCCAGATAATGTTTGCATTTCCATGGAGTGTAGTGGTGATGTGGGAAGAGGAGGTATTAATGCCTTCCTCCAATAAAATCTTGGTCTAATGTGTCATCCTTGAGGGAGGTATATATATATATATATATATATATATATATATATATATATACACATATATGTACAGGTGTATATATGTATATGTGTATATTATTCATTTTAAAATATTACTCTGAGAATAGGTAAACAGGGCTCACTAGACCGCTGGAATAAGAACGAACCTCTACTTTAAAGTGATGGAGCAGTTTACTGCTTTAACCCAAAGAAATTAATTAACTAATAGTAGAATTTCAGGCACTGTGCTGTTTGTGTGGGAAGATATTATTGGGCAAAGACTTTGCTGGTTCTCCTCCAATCCAAGGCTGTAAGAATGAACTGACTCTTCTCCCACATTAGTTCAACCCATCTTCAGCCCCTCCTTTATAAAAGCTATATCAAAACTATAGCTATAAAATGAAATGGATTCAGATTATATCAGTTTCCCAGAAGGGGAAGATAAAAACAGAGTTCCTTGATGAAAAGCTGAGGTGGAGAACCAAGGCCTTCAAATCCAAGGTAAATAGCAATGCATGACTTTTGGAACATGAATGAGAGCTGTTCTTGAAGTTATTTTTAAGTATGTCTCCTTTTCCCTCAGTTCTCCCCACTCCCACAATTGTGTTTAAAATACACTCTCCCGATGGGAATGTCAGCAATATGAAGATATTTTTATTTTCATTCCTCAGCTCCACATGTGTGTACTGAAGGCAACAGATCATTAAAGATGATCTATAATAAAACCCAGTCTTTCCCTCACTAAGATCTCCTCCATAGAGTATTGTGCTTTTTTTTCCTGCCCCCACTAAGGACTTGAAAAGGGCTAGTAAATGGAACCCCTTCTGTCAACAGGGTGTAAAGTTCTGACCAGCATAAGTTATGGACAACTGCTGCACTCGGCCTTCATCCTATGTCTGGAACAAGAGGGCTCTGAGAAAATTCCAGGAATGATTAAGGGGCTTTGAATATCTAGCCAGTGATAGTTTATTATTATTCCAATTTTACAGTTGAGGAAACTGAGAACAGCTGAAATTAAGCGACTTGCCGGGGTCACTAGTGAGGGTTTAAGGCTGAATGTGAACTCTGGTCATCCTGACTGAGCCCAGTACTCTATCCACTTAGCCACCAGCTGCCTATGCATAATACTTATTCCTACAGCATACCTATAGACTTGTCAAGACATGCATTGTAGAAGGGAAGACTAGGGAGACTGGGGAGGGTGGTTCTGCTCCCCCATCAAATCATAGACTTGTCTTTTTGTCCACCCAGAACCACATTACATACCTTCAACACCAAAAAATTGAATTAAGCAGTCATTTGTACATGCACCTGTGAGATCAACACTAGCACACATGCACATACTTCCCTATACTGTTACACATACAAGGTGGCAGGTGAAATATTTTAAAATAGGTAAAAGTATTAATGTATAATTAGCCTTATAACTTTTCTACATCTTTAGAAACCTTTAATATATAATGTCCTTTTCTGCAAGCTCTTGTTTTACATAATTTGACATTGAATTAAAAAGATTTTGGCATACATGTATATATGTAGATAATTATTTACTTATTTATTATGTGTATGTGTATGTATGAAGATGGAAAGAGTACAAGAGAAAAAGAGAAAGTTTGATTCTTCATCATGAAACCATACTTTTATCATATTGGATATTAGACAAATAATCAGTTTTTTCAAGTCTATCTTAGATTATAGCCCCATAGATTTTTCAGCAGGATTTAAACCAGATGAGTTTCCAGTCAGCTAAAGCATATTCTTTCCTCCTCTTTTGTAAATGTCTTAACCTTTCATAACATATGGCACCGTACAGTTGTGCTGCTGTATTCTATTTATCTTTTTTAAATGTTAGACAATTTAAATGAAAATTGTTTTTAAATTAAATTATTTTTAATGAATAGAAATCTATTTTCTCTTCTTCCTGTACCATATGAGAAAAGTGGGAAAATCAATATAATAAATATGCATATTTGAGCAAAACAAATGCCCTCATTGGCTGTGTTTTAATAATAATAATAACAATAATAATAACAATAATAATAATAATCTCATTCTCACCCTGAATCCATCACCTCTCTGTCAGGAAGTAGATAGCAGTCTTCATCATCAATCCTCTGAAATTCTGGATGATCATTACATTGGTGATAGTTCTTACAGCTTTATTGTTTTTATATAAATTGTTTTCCTACTTCTGCTTATTTCATACTTTTTCTGGTTATACAACTTCAAAAATTTTATTCCATAAATAATGATGTTACAGTATAAATTTTTCTTCTGCTTCTCTTTATTTCACTGGGCATCAGTTCTTAAAAGTCTTTTCAAGTTTCTTTGAAATCATCTATTTCCTCCTTTCTTACAGCAAAACAATATTCCATCACATTCATATACCACAAATTGTTTAGCCATTCCCCAATTGTTGGGTATACCATTCATTTCTGGGCTTTTGGTCACTACAAAAAGAACTGAAACACATTTTTGTACATATTTTGTACATATTTTCCATCTCCATTTGTTAATTTTTATAATTCTATTTCTATTTATCTTTAGATGGAGAGAATATACATATTATCTCTCCTTGCGTGTATATATGTACACACACACACACACACATATATATATATATATATATATATAAAACACACAATGTAAACATATTCACATTTAAAATTTATCTGAATTCATCATTCTCTATATGAGGACAAGAATTCCAAGTCCACTGAAAGTGAAGAAAATCTCCAGAATATTTTCAGTGGATGTTTTAGATTTTAATGATTTTCTTCAGATAAGTTCACAAGTACTACTAAAAAAAAATTTTTTTGCTAGAGTCTTGAATGAAAAAGTGAATTTCATGAGTTAAAATTATTTTTTCTAATCTTCAATATTCCAAACTTTGTATTATCTTGAGCACAATATTTTTTTTTCCTTATAGCTACAGTTAATGGTTTTCTCACCATTCTCTCAACCTCAAAAAGCTTATGTAAGATTGTAGAGGAATCAAATAACACCTTGTTAGATGCCAGATTCCTCTGAAATTCTTTCTTTATTAATTAGACTTTTTTGTAACAATAGTTTGTCTGTTCTTAGCAAAATTTTCTTTTTGGGCCACACTTGACTTGGCACTTTGATGCAACTGATTTTTTTCACTACAGCCTTGAATGATCCTTTACACATTTGACTTCCTCTATAGCAAAAGTCACTTCAGTATCTCTAATAGTCATTGATATATGCTCTTAAAGATTTATAAGTTTTGCACATTTTCTTCTATAGCCAGATCCATTCTTTAGAAATGTAAAATTAAAAATATAACAAAAGAGAACAATTAGATACATATGTTTGGCACAAAATACAGCACACAACTTCCAGAAATTAAGATTTGTGAACTGTTTTCCTATAAACAACCCTGAATCAGGAAAACCACCTGAGTCTGTTGTCATCTGATGAAGGTCAGATATTTTGAGTCAGCCTGATGTCAGTAGAAACGTACATATATGACCACTGCTATCACAAAATTAAATCATATTAAAATGATTGCTTGTCCAAATTAATTCATATTCCACTTTACATTTGCTTATATTTGTATAATTGGAATTGTTGCCCCTCTGACCTTTACCACAGTCACAACAGCCATTGCCCCTCCTAATACAAATTGAAAAATGTGGAAAGAAGTCTAGAATGTTGCAGTATATATACTGGTGATATTTCTGTGAATCACCAAAATGTCCCAATGCCCTGATTGGGAAATAAGCCACCACTTCCATTCCCACCATCAGCAGCAGCATTATTATTAAGGTGTAACATTGTGGGATTCTGAATGCCTGATCTCTATAGTAATAGCATTAACAGTGTTAATGATTTGGGGGGGATATGATGGGATGTGGGATATGATGGATTCCTTCTCATAATTCCAAAGGTCTCAAAACCCCTGAAATAGGGGAATCTAGACTTTTAAATTACAACCATTTCTTGATTACTTATTATTCACTTATGTGCTAATCAAACAATCAATCAATCAACTGCTATTCATTGGCCACCTAGTATATGCATATCTCTGTTATTATATTTCCTCTGTCTCCAGAGAGACAGAGGAGATATAATTACAATTATTCCTTGTACTTATAGGGCACTCAAGAATTTACAAAGCATTTTCACATACATAACTTCCTTTGATTATTACAAATGAGCCCATGAGATATACTGTTCAAATAATAGTATATGCATTTTTAGGGGTGGGTGGAGTGCACAAATCTGTGATTTCATTGGTATAAGAAACTCTAAATATGGAATCTTCCTCTATTAAGGCAAATAGGCACCTTTTATGTAACTGCCTGTCTCAGAGTTGCCTGGAAACACTGAGAGGTTAAGAAACCTGCATCCAAGTCAAACAACCAGTATGCTTCAGAAATAAGACTTGAACTCAGGCTTTCATAACTCTGAGAATAGCTCTCTATCCACCATGACATTTAACTTCTAATTAGACTCATTGTTAAATGAAGAAACAGAGCCTTAAAGTAGCAGAATTATCTGTGGTAATGTCACCTTTGGTAATGTCAGCTTAAAGACAGAATGGTGGCTGGAAACTGGGTCTTTTGATTCGTGGTTTACTCTTCTTTCCATTACACCACACAAATCTTAAGAAGCCAAGTCTTAAGGAGCCAGGATACATCCTCATGATATCAAACAATTGAGAAGAACTAATTTTTATTATTAGGGAGAATAAAGTATTCTCTAAAAGAAAATGAATACAGGCTTTAAGGAGAAAACTGAGAAGTAAAGGAATATAGAGGTAAAAGAGAATCCTTAACTGGTTCTGGAAGAAAAAAAGGACCACTGAACCTACATGAGGCTCTTCCTGTAGTTAGGAAAGCTGGATCATCTCTAGAGGAAAAAGCTTCTTATGTTCCAAGGAATGATGATGTGGTGCTGTAATCCTAGAATGTCTAGAAGAATTGGCTAGCAGTGGGTCTGTAAATTCTTGCTAAAAAGTATGGGTATAAAACTACAGAGAGGCCAGCTATCTTCACAGAGTTATGTGCAAAAATACCATGGAGATATCAAGGGTTCAGCTTCAGACCATCACAAATAAAGCAAGTCATAAATTTTTTGGTTTCCCAGTGCACCTAAAAGTTATGTTTACATTATACTATAATCTCTTAAGTGCAATAGTTTAATGTCTACAAAATTATACATACCTTAATTTTAAAATACTTTATGGCTAAAACATACTAACCATCGGGGGCAGCTAGGTGGCACAGTGTATAAAGCACCGGCCCTGGATTCAGGAGGACCTGAGTTCAAATCCGGCCTCAGACACTTGACTCACTAGCTGTGTGACCCTGGGCAAGTCACTTAACCCTCATTGCCCCACCCCCCCCCCCAAAAAAATCAAACAAATAAAAAAAATACTAACCTTCATTTGAGCCTTCAGCAAGTCATAATTTGCTGGTGGAGAGTCTTGTCTCAATGTTGACAGCTGCTGACTAATCAGGATGGTGGTTGCTGAAGGCTAGGGTGGCTGTAGCAATTTCTCAAAATAAAACAACAATGACATTTGACACATTGATTGACTTTTTCATGATAGAGTTCTCTGTACCATGTGATGCTGTTTCATAGCATTTTACACATAGTTGAACTTCTTTCAAAATTGGAATCAATCCTCTCAAATCCCGCTGCTGCTTTATTAACTAAGTTTATGTAATATTCTTCCAGATTGTTGTCTCTCTGGCCCCACATGTTGAAGGTAATTGGGGTTAGGTGATTTGGCCAGGATCACACAGCTAGGAAGCTTTTGAGGTGAGATTTGAACTCAGGTCCTCTATGACTTTTATACCAGTGCTCTATCCACCTGTAGCTGCCCCAATGTTATCTGACTGCACATATATAGCCTGGTCAAATTGTTTACCTTCTCAATGAGGAGGAGGTAGAAAGTAAGGAGAAGGGAAAGAATTTGGAACTTGAAATGTTTTTTGGGGGGAAAGATTGTTAAAATTGTTTTTACATGTAATTGAGGAAAATAGAATATCAAATTTAAAAAAAGAAAGACATTAAAAAACCAAATATGTAAAAAAAAATATTGTTATCTCAAAGGGGAATAGGGAGGCCCTACGAGAGGGAGAGAAAGAGGGAAACATCCAGTCAGTGGAGCAGTCAAAACACACATTTATCAATTAAGTTCAATGTCTTATATGGGCCAGTTCATGATACCTCAAAACAATTACAATAGTAACATTAAAGATCACTGACCACAGATCACCATAACACATATAATAATAATAATAATAATAATAATAATAATAATAATAATGAAAAAGTTTGAAACATTGCAAGAATTACCAAACTGTGACACAAGGACACAATGTGAGAGCATGCTGTTGGAAAAACGGTGCCTGATAGACTTGATGGACACAGGGCTACCACAAACCTTTCAATTTGTTAAAAACAAAATTTTAAAAAAGTATCTGTGAAGCATAATAAAGCAAAGTGCAATTAAATGAGGTATGCCTGTATCTGGAATATAACAGAGAACTTCCTGACAATTACCTAACCCAAGCCACTATCCACTTTTGGTGATTCATGCTGGGATAAGTGATAATGCCATAAGAAATCTAAAAACCATAATCAATCAATCAATCAATCAATCAATATATGAGTCATCAATAAATACTTACAAAGTGCCAGGCATTGTAGTCGATTCTGGGGATAAAAATACAATGAATGAAAAGAGCCCTATTCAAAAGAAGCTTATATTGCTAAGGATTTTGAAGTCTTAGGCAAAAAAAAAAAAATCTCTCTCTCTCACAGACACACACACACACACACACACACCAGAACAAAAAACAGAGACCTTTTCCACACAAGTAGTACTTTGATAATAATTACTGATTAAAAATAGAGTATTCAGAAGAGAAAAAAAATTGGAATGCCTGTTCATGCCTCCCCCCACAAGACAGAATATATCCCATAAAAATTGGCTACTCAAAATTGAAGGTATTTGGTGGGTTCATATCCCCTACACCCAGGGATCATGAGTCCACACTAATACATTTGCCTTTTGTGGTCAGACAGATGAAAAAAAAATAGTTCAAAACAGAGGTATTTAGTGAAATGGCACTGTAAGTAAAAGAGCAACAAAACATTTTCCCCATAGACATGAGGCATACTCCTCCACAAATATAGATAGCATCAGAGTAGAAGAGAAGACCCACACAGGGACTATATGTTATCAAGGCTTAAAAATGGAGTGATAGGGCAGCTAGGTGGCACAGTGGATAAGGCACCAGCCTTGGATTCAGGAGGACCTGAGTTCAAACCCAGCCTCACACACTTACTAGCTGTGTGACCCTGGGGCAAGTCACTTAACCCCCATTGCCCTGAAAAAAAAAAAAAAAAAAAAAGAAATGAATTATCTCAAATTTCCCTTAGGGCAGCTAGGTGGTACAGTGGACAGAGCACTGACCCTGGAGTCAGGAGTACCTGAGTTCAAATCTGACCTCAGACACTTAACACTTACTAGCTGTGTGAACCTGGGCAAGTCACTTAACCCCAATTGCCTCACTAAAAAAAAAAACAAAAAAAAAAAACTTAAAAAAAAAGTGGAGTGATAGATTCATAGAGATTGTGTGTAACCAAAGGGCATATATTGCCATGAAATTACAAAGGTATACTTTATTCCAAAAAAAAAAAAAAGAGTAGATGTGGGTTAGCACTCATCTCCACCTCCTGGCTTCCCTCAATTCCTTCAAATTTCAGCTAAAAGACCATTTTTACAAAAAAACTTTTCCTAAATCCCCTTAAGAGTTGTGCTTTTCTTCTAGATTGTTTCCAATTTATTCTATCTTTGTCTTATCTGTATATTTTTGTTGTTTATTCATTTTTTCAGTGGTGTCTGTCTCTTTATGACCCCATTTGGGTTTTCTTGGCAAAGATACTGGAATGGTTTTCCCTTTTTTCTCCAGCTCATTTTACAGATAAGGAAACTGAGGCAAAGTTAAGTTACTTGCTCAGGGTGATACAGCTTCTAAGAATCTGAGGGTGGATTTTGAATTCAGGTTTTCCTGACTTGTGATACATCATTATTTGTAAATTATTTCCCCCCATTAGATTGTGAACTCCTAATGAGCAGGGCAGTCTTTTGCCTTATTTTGTATCCCCAGGGTTACTGGCACATTGCTTGGAATGTAGTAAGTGCCCAATAAAATCTTATTAAGTGACTAACTGTATGGGGCTACACTTCAGGCCACATAGACACAAGGATGGAAAGCACATCACAAACCAATTTCAACAATATGGTGGGGACCATCTACTTTTTGTTTTTTGTTTTGTTTTGTTTTGTTTTGTTTTGTGAGGCAATTGGGGTTATGTGACTTGCCCAGGGTCACACAGCTAGTAAGTGTTAAGTGTCTGAGGTCAGATTTGAACTCAGGTCCTCCTGAATCCAGGGCTGTTGCTTTATCCACTGCGCCACCCAGCTGCCCCTGGGGACCATCTACTATACCTTCTTGTAATGATGGTTTCATTCTCTGTACTATTTTTACCAGAACCTGATGCAGTTCCTGGCACATAGTAAGAGCTTAATAAATGCTTATTGATTGATTGATTGATTAGTTATCTAGACATCAGGATGACACTCTGCAAAAAGCATAGCAGCCAACAAATTTGTGTCTTGATTAAATAATAACTTCATCCTTCAAAAAGTGGAAGGAATGACAAGGAAACATGGAACAAATCCTGAGTAATTAGGAAAAACAGGAAGTTAGCATAGAAGTGACAGGATCCTTGTAGGCAAAATATGAATCTATCATTGATTTTGTGATAAAGAAGACTAAAGCAGGTTATAATCTGATGTCCACCACAGATTTGGGACAAATATATTTCAAGGGATTCAGACAAAGGGGAGAGTATAAGAGTAGGCTAAATCCAGATAAAACCAGTTTCTGAGATGATTGTTAAATTTTTTAGTGTGATCACGGAAATGTTTTACATGACTGCACATGTGTAACCTATATCAAGTTTATTACCATCTCAGGGAGGAGGGTAGAAAAAAGAGGGAAGGATAAAATTTGGAACTCAAATCTTAAAAAAAAATAACAATGTTAAAAATTGTTTTTACATGCAATTAAGGGGAAATAAAATTTTATTTAAAATTTTTTTCATGTGAGCTGTACACCTCTGACATTGCATATTATTACAAATCATGTGTGGTTGATCATCTTATTGATTAATTAGGCTTAACAAAGTGTTAATAATATAGATTATACTTAAAACTTTGCCCACACATTTTTTTTTCTTAAGAGCTCTGTTGTCAAATATTTACCAGCACACCCCTTATTATTCTGTAAATATTTCTTGGGTATAGTGGAAGCATGGTAAAAGGCTCAGAGAATGAAGTCATCACCAAATTGAAGGCATGGTGACTGGAGGCTAATAATAATAATAATAATAACAATAACAATAATAATAACAATAACAACTTTAATTTATATAGCACTTTAAGGTTTGCAAAACACTTTAAATTTATTGTCTCATAACAGCCCTGAAGGAGGATCCAATGACCTAATATTGTCAGGCAAAGTTGACATGTGAGCAATAGGAAGCTTTTAAAAATAAAATGTTGACGATACAAAAGTAAATCATTCTGGAAAACAAATGAGGGAGAGGGGAGGCTATCTAAAGGAACTAATGTGAATTCACAAAGATCACACTGAAAAACTATTTTTTTTGGGGGGGGGGAGCAGCTAAGTGGCACAGTGGGTAAATCACTGGCCCTGGATTCAGGAAGACCTGAGTTCAAATACAGTCTCAGACACTTGATATCTAACTAGCTGTGTGACCCTGAGCAAGTCACTTAACCTTCATTGCCCTGCAAAAAAAAAAAAAAGAAGAAAGAAAGAAAAAAAAGAAAAACCATTTTTTAAAAATGTATAAATGATGGACAGTAGCTAGTTGATAGTAGTTAAATGTCTCAGGACTAACAGAAAGACTGAACCCAATGAATCATCATTTGTAGATTAAATTTCTTTAGGAAGTAGGTCTCTAATGGAGTTCCACCATCATTAGAACTTGACCTATGCTATTCAACATTTTTATCAATGACTTGAATGAAAGCACAGATGGCATTCTCACCAAATTCCCACATGACCCATAGTTTAGAGGGACTACTATGACGCTGAATGACAAGAACAGAATTCAAATAGATTAGATCAATGGGAAAAATCAAACAAGATTCATTTAATAGGGATAAAAGTAAATTTCTTCATGGGTTCAAAAATTAGCTTCACAAATGCAGGATGAAAAAGTAATGGCTTGATAACAGTTTGTAGTGAATGATAGTGGTGGGGTTGTGGGAGAAATATACGGGTCCAGTTACTGGACTTTACAGCTCAATATGAGTCAATATTGGGACACAGTTGAGGTGAAGAGGAAGCCATTTCCCTGTTAGAATATATACAGTGTAAAAGTCTCTGATACAAGGAAGGTCAATGCATTCTTCCCTGGTCAGGCCTCATGTGGAAAAGTGTATGTTAGTTCAGTGTGTGATGGTAGAGGAAAAATAAAGAAAGGCTGGAATATGTCCCAAAGAGGATAATCAAGATGGTGAGAGAAGCCTGGACCCAGAGTGAAGAGGACTAAAGTTCAAATCTGTTCTTAGACACTTGCTTACTGTGAAACTCTGGGCAAGTTATACCCAATATACCTGCCTCAATTTCCTCATCTATAAAATGGGGATAATAACACCTACCTCCCAATGATGTTGTGATGATTAAATGAGAAAACATTCAAAGAGCTTTATAAACCAAGGTTAGCTATTTTTAATATAGCATATATTATACCACATATCACAATTTTATATTGTGGTATATCGTTCATATCATATATGTTTAAGTCCTACTCCTATTCCTCATCTTAGCATGGTGTTATCCATGGGTTCTTGAAGGTTTTGCCAATGAGTCATGCAAACTATGACTAGTCCTACCCATCTGGAAAGGATTTGAGGATGAACCCTAAAATATAGGAGATATGTGACTTCCATGGACAAGTCTAGCTACCAAATTCAGTGACATTCATGACCAGCAGGTCAAACAAAAAACATACATTTATTTCATCCATTGTACCTTATGAAGATTGCCAACAAAGGCAGAAAGGAATTGTGGTTGGTGTTGGTAGAGGAAGTACTACACCCTTAGCCTTTCATCTCTTGCCCCTGAGGAAAGGCTGCTAGGGGACAGGCCAGGTGTCTTCCTCTGCACAAGGATTCTACCACTTCCTGCTGCTGCCTCACAGGCAGCCTCTGCAGACGAGAAGACCTCAGACCATAGACACAGCCTGTCTCCTGAGGAAAGGCTGCTCGGGGCGGCCAGGTCTCTGCCTTCTGCCCCAAAACAACAACTTCCATCTGTACTATCTTCTACTTCCTGCCACCAGCCTAGTTTCCCAATAGAGATCTGAAGAACCTTCAGTGCATAGAAGAACAACCCTCCCTTAGACTTTAGGCCTCATACCTCCTGGTGCTCCTGTTCCTTGAGGGTAAAGGAGCAGAGCCCTCCACTAAATAAGGAATGCTCTCATATGTGCTCATACCAGTCACATAACCCACATCCCAGACTCTGAAGTCCTGTAGATCATTATCCAAACACCATTACACAGCCCTTACCTTCTAATTCCTCATTCCAACCCCCCTCAACACTCCCACACCAAAATTTTATCCTAACTCAGACCTTCCACTGCACCCTCTGAAATGCCAGTTCTATAGGCCACAAGCTTCCAATCATCATAAATATATTTTTCTCCCACTCCTTTCACCTACTAGTTCTTATTGAAATATGGCTTCCTCTTGATGATACAGCCTCCTTGGCTACCCTTTCCAGTACCAGCTGTACCATCACTCATTCTCTTTGGCTCATTGGTCAAAGTGAGAGAGTTGAAATACTTCTTGTTCCCTGTTGTCACTTCCAGATTCTCCCCCTTTCTTCATCACTCAGTAACCTCTCTTTCTTTGAGATTCATACTATCCATATCTATTATCTAAACAAAAGCATGAGAGCTGTGGTCTACAAACTGTACCCCCTCTCACAGGTCATTTTCCTTCATTCCTTAATGAGTTCAACACTTGGCTCACAATTTTTCTTTCCTTCCCAACCAACTCCTGTCCTCATACTAAGGAACTTCAACATACATATCAATTCTTCCTTAAATACCTTGACCACTCAATCCCCTCCCACAAACTACTCCTTCATCCCATCTCAGCTACACACAAAGATAATCATATTTTCCCATAAATATACCACATCCATGTTCAAGAATTCTGAAATTCTCTTTCCCAATATTAATCTAGTGGCTTTTCATCTTTCCCTCTTTCTTCCTTTACATGATCCTATTTTTCTTTTGCACCATGACCTCTAATCCCTTGACCCCTCAATTCTCTCCTAGGCAAACTCCCCTGTAGTAACTGCTCTCTTATCTCCTCTCAATCTTGACTCTAGAGAACTAATTCAATTACACTGGGCTCCTCTCTTGAATACCTAGTCCCCTTATACCACCAATTATGCCTAGCTAAGCCTCAGCTTTGGATTACTCCCACCATTCATTGCTTTTGCTCCTATACACATGCTTTTGAACAAAGATGGACAAAGTCACACAAGCTTTCTGACTGGTTTCACTAACAAATTTATGTCACATAACCTCAAATGGGTCCTCACTGCTGCTAGGCAATCCTACTCTAGTTCTCTTTTCAACTTACTATCCTATTCTCCACAGAGGTTTTTCCAAATCTTTTTACTCTTCCTCAAACCTCCAATAACTCTTTCTTCCTCTTCTCTCAGCTAAGAACCTTGTCCCATATTTTACAGAAAAAAATTGAGGGCATTCACTATGAAATCCCTCTTCTCCCTTCTTCATCTCCTATCCTTTCGGTGCCTTCTGCCATTATCTCTTCCTTCACCCCTCTCTTACATAATGAAGTAGCCTTACCAATGTTGACCCCTTTAGTTGTTCAAGTGATCCTATTCCATTCCATTTCCTCCAATAGATTGCCCCACCCCTCCATTATCACCACTCATTCACTTGTTTTCAATCTCTCCTTGTCTACTGTCTCATTTCCTATTGTCTATAAGCATGCCCATGTCTCCCTCATCCTGAACCAAAAACTCACTTGATTCTTCCATTTCCACTAGCTATCATCTTATATCTCTTCTACCCCTTGTATCTAAGCTGGTTATAAAGGGTATGTACAATAGGTGCCTCCATATTTTATCCTTTCACTCTCTTCTTAACTTTTTATAATCTAGCTTCCTGCCTTATCATTTCACCAAAATTACTCTCTCCAAAGTTATTAATTATCTCTTAATTGCCAAATCCAGTGGCCTTTTCTCAACCCTCATTCCCCTTGACTTCTCTTCAAATTTTAACATTGTTGATCACTTTTTGTTTCTTGATGCTCTCTTCTCCCTAGGTTTTTGGGGCACCATTTTCTCCAAGTTTTCCTTCTTTTTGACCACTCTTCTCTGTCTTCTTTGCTGAATCCTCCTCCAGATCATACCTTTTAACCATAAATGTCCCTCAAGATTCTGTCATAGACCCTCTCCTCTTCTTACTCTATACTACACTGCTTTGTGATCTCATCAGTTCTCATGAATTAAATTAATATCTATGCTAATGATTCTCAATTCAACTTTTCTTGACCCAGTCTCTCTACTGAACTCTAATCTTGTATCTCCAACTGCCTTTCATACATATCAAGCTGGATAGCCATTAGACATTTTAAACTCAATATACCAAAACAGACTTCATTATCTTTCCCCCCTAAACCCTACTCATCTCCTATTTTCCCTAATACTGTTGAGGGCAATATTATTCTCCTATAGCTTCACAACCAAGGAGTCATCCTCAATTCCTCATTATCTCTCACCCCTCATAACTACTCTGTTACAAAGGCCTGTCAATTTCACCTTTGCAATATCTCTAAAATATGGTCCCTTCTCCCTGACACTGGTACCATTCTACTGTAGGCCCTCATCACCTCATGCCTTGATTATTACAATAACCTGCCCTAGGTCAGCTTACATCAAGTCTCTTCCAACTCCAATATATCCTCCATTCAGCCACTAAAGTGATTTTTCTAAATCACAGAGCTGATCACATCACCTCCCTACTCAATATACCCCAGTGGTTTTCTATTGTCTCCAGGATCAAATGCAAAATGCTTTGTTTGGCATTCGGAGTCCTTCATAACCTAGCCCCCTTCTAAGTTTCTGTTATTCTTACACTTTACTCCCTGATGCCTACTCTTTATTCCAGTGAAACTGGCCTCCTGGCTCTTCTGTGAATAAACCACTCCATCTCTCTGCACCAGGCATTCTCTCTGGTTGTCTCCCATGTCTAGATTGTTTTCCCTCCTCTGCTCTGACTACTGACCTTCATGACTTCCTTTAAGCCTGAACTAAAATTCCACCTTCTACAGGAAGCCTTCTCCAACTCCTCTTACTTCCAGTGCCTTCCTTCTTTTTCTTATTTCCTATTTATCCTATATATAGCTTATTTTGCATAAATCTGTTTGCATGCTGTCTCTTCAATTAGATTGTTATATATATATATATATATATATATATATATATATATATATATATATATATATATATTGCAGGGCAATGAGGGTTAAGTGACTTGCCCAGGGTCACCCAGCTAGCAAGTGTCAAGTGTCTGAGGCTGGATTTGAACCCAGGTCCTCCTGAATCCCAGGCCAGTGCTGTATCCACTGCATCACCTAGCTGCCCCTCTTCCATTAGATTATAAGCTCCTTGATAGCAGGGACTGTCTTTCTCCTCTTTTTGTGTCCTGAGAAACTAGCAGTGTCTGGCACAGAATAGGTGCTTAACAAATGTTGATTGATTGATTGAAATCTCTGTTAAAGTTTTGAAGCATTAAAGAAAGGCATCATATGACTTGAGAGTTTATAACACATTAGCAGAAATTAGTTCATCATTTAATCTGATAATGAAGCTATTACCATTCCATCTTCATCAAGAAAAAAGCAGACCCTGAATGGAGGAATGGGTAAGTTTTAAGCAAAAGTGATGAGTCTTTCAGGAATACAGTGATGATTGGGCCACCAGAGGGCAGGGTGAGGGTGAATGGAGCTATTAGTGGGGAGTTTGGAGGGAGGTGCAATTATGGTACAATTAGGAGTGATTAATAAATAAGTTCAGAAAGGAAGAATAAGGATATACTGGAGTTAAACTTTGCCTTCCTCAAATTTTTTTGTTTTCATTGAACCAGATGTGAAAGTTTGACTACCTATCTTTGAACAGAATCGACCCTTCCAGCTTTCATTTCCACTCCTCCTGAAATGAATCCTACATTCCAAACAATCTAGACTCCTGGATGTTCCTTGCCCTCTGTCTCCTCTGTGCATCCTCAGCAGCCTCCCCTCTGTTTAAATGATTCTCTTCAGGGACCAACTCAGTTGTCACTTCCTCTGAGAAGCTTCCCTATTTCTATCCTACCACCACCACTATCTCCCAAGCTGAAGTGACCTTTTACTTCAAAATATCCCAGAATGTTTAGTCAGGTCCTAGGTTTAAACAGCAATAACAACATAACCAACTACATACCCTGACAGTCCTCCCTAATATCTTGTGAATGGCGGGGGTGGGGGAGGGGAAGTATTTGGGTAGGTATGTTAGGAGTAATAAAAATACATTTGACAGAGCCAGCTGTGTCAGGGTTTGTTCTCCATTTGTTTTCACTAATCTCTCTTTTAGAAGCAGTCAGTCAACAAGCATTTACTAAGTGTTTACTATGTTCCAGGCAAAGTGCAAAGGCTTGGGGATACACAGAAAGGGGAAAGACAGTCCCTGCTTGAAAGAGCTCACGGTTTGCAATGTAAATGTCAAAAAAGAAGTCACTGGCATGAAAGGAGACCAGTATTCTTACAAAGGTAAATTTTAATGAGAGAAGACAGGAAAAACAAAAGGCAGAGGTGATGAAGAAGATTCCAAGAATGAGGAAAAGCCAGTGAAAATGAAGAAAATTGGAAGATCAGGGACATTTTTTGAGGAACAAGAAGAGCAGTCCTAAAGTGGATGGAGGGGAGTTAAGTGTAAGAAGACCAAACAAAAGAGAAGCGGGCAGGTTGTGAAGGGCTTTAAACAATACATTTTACATTTAATGCTAGAAGTACTAGGGAGCCATTGCAATTTATTGAGACAGGGGAAGGTGGTAGTCAGACCTGCACATTAAGAGTGAAGAGAGACTTGAGAAAGGGAGAACAATTAGAAAGCTATTGAAATAGTCCAAGTGAGTCTGCAGGAGAGGGGCAGCTGTGTGAATGCAGAGAAGAGGTTGCATACAAAAGATATCATGAAGATAGAAAAGGCAAGAGTTGGCAACAGAATGGATATGTGAGGTGAGTACAAGTGAAGAGTATGGAATGATACTGAGGGAGGGTGGGAGCATGGGCTTCTGGGATAATAGTGATATCTTCTTCTTCTTCTTCTTCTTTTTGCAGGGCAATGGGGGTTAAGTGACTTGCCCAGGGTCACACAGCTAGTAAGTGTCAAGTGTCTGAGGCCAGATTTGAACTCAGGTACTTCTGAATCCAGGGCCGGTGCTTTATCCACTGCACCACCTAGCTGGCCCCAATATTCTAGGTTTTAGTAATGCTCCCCTTTCTTTTCCCTTATTTGTATTAGCTATCTACTCAGCCTCTGAGTTACAGAGGCAGGTTGTTTCCTTTTAAGAACTCACAACAGAACAGCATTTTGCTTCTTGCATTCTGGTTCACAAAGTCACAAAATCAAGTTCACTTGTCCCACATTTAAGCCACATAAAGAAGAAGAGAGAAACCATAAAAAGATATTTCCTTTCACACAGAATCACAGATCACTGCTGGGGCTGGTGGGAGGCAATAGTGTCTGTCTCACATAACTGAGTTTTCCAGATAAAGTTTAACTGTTTAACACATTTAATCTACTTTTTCACCTTTGCCTTCCATGACTTTTGAAGTAAGATAGTCTATGCACTGTTAGACTCAGCTATTTGTAGTCACATGAAAAGATCTGGCGTTTTCCTTTCTCTATCCCTGTACCATCCCCTATAAATTGCTTTCCCTAAAACTAGCCTTTGAAATTAGAAGTGCAGATATTATCATGATCATTTTTCTAACATGGGAACAGAGGTTCAGAAAGGTTAAGTGACTTGCCCAAAGTCATGCTGCTCAGGTCTGAGCTGGGACTCTACTTAGAGAAAGCTAAGTGGCACAGCAGATAGAGGACTGGGCCTGTAGTCAAGAAGACAGGAGTCAAAATTTGACCTTAGAAACATAATAGCTGTGTGACCTTTGGTAAGAAATTAAATAATTTCTATTTGCCTCAGTTTTCTCAACTGTAAAATGGGAATAATAACACCTATTTTGCAATGTTATTGTGAGGATCAAATTAAATATTATTTGTAAAGTGCTTAGCACAGTACCTGGCAAATAATAAGCACCATATAGATGCTCAATCCTCTCCCCACCCCCCAGCCTAGAGTTCTTCCCACTACATGATAGGCCTCTCACTTAGTAAACATTTAATAAACAATTTTAGAAAGAACACCCAAGATGAGAAGAGAATAGAACAGCTAGATTCTCATCTAGAAAATTCATGAGACCAAACCTTGGTTGGGAAATCCATGGCAGGAAAATCACTGAGAATAATTTTTTTTTTAACCCACATCAATACAGGGAGATCAAAAAAGAGGTCTTCAGGCACTGGGGATGCTTGAGGCAGGGTGATATTGAATTTGAAACAGCTGCATCAAGCATTTCAGCCCAAAGAAGGAAGAGAGGGAGGGAGGAAAGAAGGAAGGAAAGAAAGAAAGAAGGAAGGGAGGGAGGAAGGAACTACAATCATTTCTGTCATGGAGGAAATTGGTGTTGTGGGGGTCCTTAGGTATTCCTCTTTAAAGAATTATACCCTCTCACACACAAATCCAATTAGAATAAAATAATCTTTTATTTAAGCTCTAGAGAAAGGAGACTTCAAGAGGAATCCCTGGGGGAGATAGTTCAGAGATGATTCTCTGAGATACCTATTTCCTTGAACAGGACAAAGGCAAAAGCTTTTATAGCGGACAGATGGCAGAGGGACAGATGGGGTGATCATCTGACTATGGAAAGTTCGCTTTGGGGGTGGGAGAAGCTGGAATGAGGGGAGGTAGTCCTGACTTCTGGAATTATCTGTCCCCTTGGTGCCACTCAGGCTTCTCAAGGTGTGACTGTCCTTCAGTTTAGCTGGCCAGTTTAAACTTTAATCCTAAATGCATAACACTTCCCTCAAGGAGCTTATATTCTCTGAAGAGAGGAAGAAAGGTACCTGATGCAGGGTCTTGGTTTTGACATCTAGAAATTCAGGGCCATAGCCAAGAGGAGAATGAACACAGGGTGACCTGGGCCCTTCCACAAAATGGAGGTTCCAGGAATAAATCATCAATGGTAGAAGCAGGAATGGGCCTTGTAGAAAAAGCCAATGAGGAGCAGAATGCCTTGAAAAGCAGAACTGGCCAAATGGAAAAAGATATGGACAAATTCACTGAAGAGAAGAACTCTTTATAAAGGATAATTAGTCAAATGGAAAAGGAAGCATAAAAATTCACTAAAGGAAAAAAAAAACTCCTTTAAAACTTGAATTGGCCAATTGGAAAAGGAGGTACAAAAGTTCACAGGAGAAAATAATTCCTTAGGAATTAGCATTGAGCAAATGGAAACTAATGACTTTATGAGAAATTGAGAAATGATTAAAAAAAACCCAAAAGAATAAAACAAAAATAGAAGACAATGTGAAATATATAATTAGGAAAACAACTAACACGGAAAATAGATACAGGAGAGATAATTTAAAAATTATTAGACTACCTGAAAGCCATAATCATAAAAAGAGCCTAAACATCATCTTTTAAGAAATCATCCAGGAAGCTAGGTGGCGCAGTGGAAAGAGCACTGGCCTTGGATTCAGGAGGACCTGAGTTCAAATCCAGCCTCAAACACTTGACACTTACTAGCTGTGTGACCCTGGGCAAGTCACTTAACCCTCATTGCCCAGCAAAATAATAATAATAATAATAATAATAATAATAATAATAATAATAATAATAATAATATCTCCTAAGTAATTCAACCTTTGCAGTGATTTTCCTCAGGGGACACTGAAATGGGGTGATTTTTTTTTCCTTTACTTTAAAGCTGAATTGTAGCCTTTATGGCAAAATGATGTTCCTAGGGAATATTGTACTATCTTCAACCTTTTCCTATAGGACCTTCTCTTAGAACTTTGCCAACTCTTCTGTAAAGTATTCCTTGCTCTTCCCCATTTGGATATAATCTATTCCTGCTATAAAACTCCAAAGAAGAGGCTCATACTTCTTTTACTGCTCTTTTCTATTCTGCCTTATCTTATAGTTATACAAGGTGGGGCCAAAAGTCGTGATGTTTTATAACTTTGAAAATTATTTTTCCTTATTTTTCTCCACTTTCAAGATTTGATTTTCATACATAATGTAAATTCATTTCCTATATATACTGCATATGATGCTATGATACTATAAATTAAAAACAAAAACATACTGGAGTTATTAAATAGTGAAATCCCTTCATAACTTTTGGCCTATCCTATATATGTATGTGTCTTTTCCCACCATACAGATTGCAAACTCCATAAGGCAAAAACTGTGTTTTGTTCATCTTGATATCCTGTTCTGTACCTAACGAGGTGCTTTTCACATAATAGACACTCAAATATTTCTTGGATGGAGTCATTGATTCAATTCATTTCAGTATTTGGTAAACACCTACCATAAGCAAATCTCAGTAATGGAATACAAATGAAATACATACACAATACTCCCTCACCTCAAAGAGTTTACATTCCACCAGAAAATGCACAGATACACATGAATACAGAAAATTCTAAAAATTGCTAATCCCAGGAATATGTAGTCAATGACTTGTGTTTAACTTAAAGAATCCTAGACTATGGTGCTTTTAAAATTTTGTCTGCTTTTTATGGTATTTTGCTCATCTCTTATTAATAGACTATCAGCTATCTTTTCTTATTATTGCCAATAGGTCTGTCTCTAGCAATTCCCATCTTCTTCCAAATAGCTATTTTTTATCTGTTGCTAGCTAGAACAGTATTTTCCAAAATGGAAGGCATGTCCTGCTCCCAAGAGATGTATTATCAATCAATCAGTGTGTAGAAAGATTCCTTACCTCCTCCCCCCTCCCAATAACCAACTATGAGGTTTGTCTCCAAGACTAAGACTCCTACCCTTATCATTATTTACAGACATTACCAGGATCTCACCTACCTTCTGATCCCCTGTTGGCATGTTGGGTGCAATTATTACTTAAATTGCATCCAGGCACCTACAGCAGCAGCTGCACAGATGCTATTGGAAAACCTTCTGCCCACTCCAACAAACATATATCTAATGCTCCCATGTCCCTTAGATTACCTGACAGCTATAGTAGGCACATTTTCAAAATTCAGACTTTGCCTTCTGGGACAGTAACTGAGTATAAGAATACTACCACCTTTTTTTTTTTTTTCATTTTGGGTAGAACAGTATGAACAGTAAAGGATGAACAAACATGAAATATGGATGGGTTGAGATGTGCATCACATTACATTATCTTCCCCCCCCAAAAAAAACACCCCTCTTCCAAACTTGAGAATTACTGTCAAAGGTACTCCCATCCTTCCAGTCATCCATGTCCATAATCTTGGTAACATCTTTGGTTCCTCATTACCTTAACACCACACAGACAATCATTGCTAAATCGTGTTTCTATCTCTGTATTGGTCCCATCTGGCCCCTTTTCTCTACTTACACAGCAATCACCCTAATTCGGTACCTTGTTACCTCATGTCTGTATTATTATAATGGTCTCCATGCCTCAAGCAAGTCTCTCCCCTATCCAATTCATCTTCCCCACAGCTGCCAAAATGATTTTCTTGAAGCACAGAGAAGACCATGCTGCTCCCCCCTTCAATAAACTCCAATGACTACCTATTGCTTCTAGGATCAAGGCATTTCACCTTTATTTTATCCTTTTTTAAAATTTATATTTTGTACCAATCTGACAATGTGCATTAGTATCAGTACAATTATATATGAGATAGACAGATAGATGGATGGATGGATAGATAGAGATCTACATATTCAGGGTAAAGATTCCTTTTTTTTATAGTGCTGCGCAATCAAAAAAGTTTGGAGTCCACTGTGCTAAGAAACCAAATAACCAAGTCTATTAGAGATTGTGTTGAAGCAGGGATGTGCTGGAATCAGCCTCAATAAGGCTTGAGAAATACTACAAATGAAGGCTTGATTTATTGTTTTCATTGTATAGACTTAAGTGATGGAGAAAATGTCACTAATATAGATTAAACTTAAAAGTGTGTGGTGTAGGTGTATGGGTGTATACATGTGTGTGTGTGTGTGCGCGCGTGTGTGTGCGTGTGTGTGTGTGTGTGTATGTATGTATGTATGCAAGAACTGGTTGTTAAACATTTACTAGTATTCCCCTGGGCTAAAGTAAGAGAAACTAGACACTGACTGAGGACCTGAGGGATGAAACAAATAAATTTTAGGACACAGATCTTCTGAAAGCTATTTAGGTTGTTCAGAAGCATTTATAACTTCCTTTGTAGTTCTTAACTGTGTTTTTATAGGTCTGCTTGTGAGATAAGTAACTTTCAGATAAGTGAGATTTTACTTATTTGTATACACATGTACTTACAGTTCCACTTCACAGATGAGGCATGTAAAGTTGAGTGATTTACCAACGTCACAAAGTCCTGACGCCAGGAACAAGGACAAGGACAAATTCCCAAACCAGAGCTTTTTTTCTCATAAAGGTCCAACCTTTCTCTTTAATACCACACCATACCAAAGAACTAAGTTGATTTTGCAACCACTTTATTGAGAAAATAATTTCTAATCCAGAGCTTCCTGTGGAAAAGTAAGTTGGGAAGAGTTATCTCCTTCCTGGGAGAATTGAATTATCAACTCTGTGTGTGTGTGTAAGAGAGAGAGACTGAGAGACAGAGAGAGGCAGAGAGAGACAGAGACAGAAAAAAGAGATGTATGTGAGTGAGCATGTGTGTTCCAGAATGAGTGTGTATTCATTTAGAAAAGGGGGTAGAAACCCAGTCAGCTAACATTGAGAAGAAAAGGAAAACAAAAAGAAAAAGAAAAAAAAACTAACAACCCTGCCTATCTCCAAATTTGAGCCCCTCCCCTCAGCATGTGAGCTGTAAAGAGAATGACACATGTGCTGTTTCCTTTCCCAGTTGTCGAAGGGTCAGGAACCAGACAAGAACAAGAGGAGACTTCTCCAGGAGACTCCTGCTATTTTCTGATCCTTCCAGCTGTTCTGCTCAATCTCCCAAGCCTTCCCTGAGCCAGCCGAGACCAGTGGCCCAAGGCGCTCTGGAGTCTGTCAGTTATGAGTAACACAAACACTACAGCAGTCAATGACGGTGAGTACCTGTTTGTGCCGCCTGTTTGTCCCGCACTGCCTGGAAACAGAATTAAATGGGGGAAGGCAGGGGGACTCTTCAGGCTTCCCATTTCTCACGAGGAACCTGACCTGAAAGAGAAGGAAAGAAAACTGGATGTAAAGCCAAAGTATCTTATCTCTCTTTTCTCTTTGAGGAACAAGCAGAGCCAGGAGCTAGGAGGGAGAGATGGGGTCCAGCTAGGGAGTTTGGTATAAACTCATTAAAGAGAGACACCTTTCAAAACAACATTCTTCCCTTTCCCCCTCTTCAGCCTAAGAACTGAGTTCATTATGGGAAAGGAAAGGGAACAACCACATTCCTTGTTTTTTTGTTGTTTGTTCATTCCTTGGGACATCTTCCCCTCCTCTGGGGGAATTAAAACAAAACATAGGGTGGGAGGGAGGATTAGTGGAACAGTTGAAGTCTTAAGGCACCAATAGTGCTTTTCCTAGAAGCTGCCTGGCTCTATCTGGGCATGAGCCACAAGCTGGCTATGTGTAACTTGATACTGAAGCTGAAAACTGTCCATATTTAAAAGCATGATACTGTTATCTGTCTCCGCCTCTCCACCCTTGCCCCTGAAGTTTAAGAAGGAAGGGGAAAAAAAGCGGGAGGGAGAGCACAAGAGAGAGATCTGGGGCAAGAACTTTTTTTCATAAAATAATAAAAATGCAGACAGTTGGAGAGGGAGTCCAAGTATTTAATAACTGAAGTGAACTTTCTGAGAACTTTTTTTCCCCTAAGTTGCCAAGAGAACTCTGCTGAAAGTAGGACTGCTGAGCAGTATTCAAAACAAACTCCAATAGCCCAACAAGGTATTATGAATAGGCAAAAGGAAGCACCAGTGAGGGTGCTACCCTTGAGTAGTTGGGGTTTTCTGTAAGCCCGCTGGTGGCTGTTTTCTTTCTCTTTTTAGTTTTGAGCTAGCACATGGTTTGCTAACAGGAAGCTGTATGTGAAAAGATTCATTGTGAGGATGTGTCTGTGAGCTCTTCCCCACCCCACACCACCCATCTTTTGAAATTACAAACTAACTTTTTTTTTCAATACCCTTTGCCACCACCACCCCCCCTTCCTTTTTGGGACCTTCTCAATTTTGGTTTGGTTCAATCACTATAGCTACTTAGTCTCCCACAATTCAAATGGTTCCAGGAGCTAGAAAGGAGAAAAGCCAAGCACCCAAGCATGAGGACTTGGGACTAATATTCTTTTATGTGTGGGTGTCAGAAAGAACCACTTTTTATAACTTAAGAACATTTGTGTTGTTGTGAGACTTCTGAGTTTTCCATGAGGTCTGGCCCTCCCATGTGTGTCAAGGGAGATGTGGGCAGTTTTCATGGTGGGTTATGTGTGTGTAGGGGGAGGAAACAGAAAAAAATGTTATGATTCTTCTCATTATTCAAATGTAAGTACTTGTTGGTAGAATGCAGAAGAAATACCCATCCGTGAGATAGTAACTCCCTATGTCAAGCCAAGACAGGAAGATATTCCTTGGCCAGAACTATTAGGTGTGTGTGTTGTTGGTAGTTTGTTTTTGTTGTTGGTGGGGTTTTTTCAAGTTGGTCATTTTTTTTTTCTTAGAAGTACTTCTTTAAGACTGGGGCAAGAGCTCTGATTCCAAAGATGAGAGTAGATCACGCACATTTAATGGCCTGAGAACTGAATTTTACAGACCAGCCTTGCATCCTATTAAAGCTCACATTTGATTTATATGATGTGGGGATGCATCTTGCAGGAAAACTGCCTGCCTGTCATTCCCCTTGCTAATTCAGGCAGGATGTTTCTATATCCTGTCTTGATTTGCATTAGTGAACGGGAAGGGGCTGAGGCTTGGGGGGGGGGGGGGAGAGAAGCAAAGCACCAAGTTTCAAATTGATAGAACCAGTGAGGGCTCCCACAGCCTTCTTGATCCAGCTGTGTTCACAAAGCTAGGACTAGGCCCAGATTCCAGAAGTTATTTTTTTCAAGTGACTCATGTTCAGTAACCTTGAGTCCCCAGCAGCTGAATCAGAGTTATTGAAGTTTAGTAAGTACAAGGCCAGGTATGGCATTTTTATATATGTCTTTGACAGGAGCAAAGAGGGTTATGTCAAGCACAACAAAGAAAAGACTTTTGTCATTGCTTAATTCCCCAGAAATGTCAGATATTGGAGTCCAGTCATGGTGGTGAGAAGCCAGAGTGTCCCCATGGCTTACCAGGATTGGGAAACTAGTTTCTGGGTACTTGCAAAATGAACTGGAATGGGAAGGGGGAGGGGTGTTGCTTCAAAGCTATCTGGAGAGGGGGGGACCCACAGTAATTTGGTCAAGATAGCTAGATTGTTGCTGACAGTAAGTTTCAGCCACAACAAGGGAGTCGTCTGTCTCCAGGAAACTGTCACCAAGAGGTTTATGTGTCTGTTGGGGACAGAGGGTAGGGAATTGCCACAGTGAAAGTGTTAGCTTATATAGAACTTTTTTTTCTTCTGAAGAACTCTAAACATATTCTAAATTTATTCCTTGGGGGCAAATAGGGAACGGTTTTCATGATACTTTCCAGAAAAGTATCAGAGATCATAGAATTTTAGATGAGAAAGGAAACTTTCAGGTCAACTTAAACCTGATTCTGCTGACTTAGCCTCCCCCCAAGCTGTAAATTGGCATGTATAGTGACTGTAGAAGGGATATCAAACAGTGCTTGCTTCCATACCTTACAACGAACTGGGAAAATGGCCCAACTGTTATGATCAAATTCAGTTCGGGAGAACAAATAATTTTAAAATACTTCCCTCCTCACTAGAGAGGTTAAGGATTATGGATGAAGAATGTTGCATACATTGTCAAAGATAGTTCTTTTGTCAGTTGGTTTTTCTTAACTGCTTTTATTTGTTACTAGGGAGAGCTCTTTTCAGGGAGATGTATTTGAAAATTACTGATGTGTAAAAACAAAAGACATCAATAATACCTTTTTTTTTTTTTCTAAATCGACAGCTTGTGTTCGTTGGCTAGACCTTCAAATTTCTTAGTACTTAGACTTGTGCTTGGCAAGGCACATCCTTGTACATGGTAGTTATTTAATAAATATGTTTTGAACCACATTTAACTGAATATAGAAGATTCCTATGACACTATTGCAAAAGGCACCTAAGTCCTTTCAAAAGTGCCTAGTAATCATATGCATATCAATTTGTTCTTATTTGTAAGAAAATCCCCCCCAAAACTATAATGGACTCCAACTGCCTACCATATAGTGTTCTCATTCTTTATCCTAGCATTCCAGAGTCTACCCATGCCACCTATCCAGTAATATCTCCCAGTGCTTTACACAGTGATATGTCTGCCCCCAAAGTGTAGCCAAATCCCATTTCCAAATGCATAATTTAGATCTTATTACTCTTCCCTAGAATAATTCACCTTTCTAATTACCTAATCTTTACCCAGATTTCAAGAACTAGACTAAACCCTACCCCCACCCCCCCAAGTCTTAGTGAGCAGTTCAACCCACAGGTATACATAATTACTGTGTTCAGTCTTTGGACTCAGCAAGAGAACTTTTTTCAACTCTTTTAACTGTAAATTCCAACTAATTCCACTCATGAGGTTTAGTCCCGAGTAGATGACAAATCCTTTGACAGACTGGTCAAACCAACCAAGCCACTGCCAGTGAGCTATAACAAGAGGATAGTAGAATTTAGATCTATAAAGACCCTCAGAAATCATGTTTCAATGTCCTCTTTTTATAGAGGAAGAAATTGAGGCCTAGAAAAGTTAAATGACTTACCCAGAGTCATATCAGTAGTAAATATCTGATTCAGGGTTTGGATTCAGACCAGACCCCAGATTTAGATAAAAGGAAACTACATGGTAGCTATCTGATTCCCTATGAGAAGGCAGTTGCAATCTTTCTGTGGGATAATGATCAATCAAGCCTTTATTTTAAATTTTATTTATTTATTTAGAACATTATTAATTTATTTAAATTTTGAATTATAAATTCTTTCCTTCCTTCCCACCCCTTCCCCCACCCACAGAGAAGCAAGAAATATGATATCAATTACATGTGCAAAATGATGCAAAATATATTTTCGTGTTAGCTATATTTCACCCAAAAGAAGCATTAAAAAAATAAAGCAAGAAAATTAAACTTCAATTTGTACCCAGAGTTCTTCAGTTCTCTTTTTGGAGGTAAATATCATTTTTTCATCCTGAATCTTTTGGAATTGTGTTGGATCATGTATTAATCAGAGTCTTTCACAGTTGAGCATCATTATGTTACTATTACTGTACCCAATGATCTCCCAATTCTTATTTCGCTTTGCATCAGATCACATGGGTCTTGCCCCATTTTTCTGAAATCTCCCCCATATCATTTCTTGTAGCACATTAGTGTTCTATCATAATAATATGTCATTAATATTCAGCTATTACCCAATTATTAAGCATCCTTTGATTTCCAATTCTTTGCCACCACAAAAAAACCCCACAAAAGCTGACAAATATTTTTGTACAGATAGGTCTTTTTTTCCCCTTTTGCTTTGATTCCTTTTGGATAGAGACCTATTAGTGGTATTGCTGGGTGAAAAGGTATGTACAGTTTTATAACACTTTGGGGATAATTCCAAATTATTCTCCAGAATAGTTGGACCAGTTCACTACTTCACCAGCAGCAGTTAATTAGGGCATCTATTTTTCCCTTATACTTCCAGCATTTTTCATGTTAGATAAGTTTGAGGTAGTACCTCAGAGTTGTCTAATTTACCTTCTTTAATCAACAGCGATTTAGAGCATTTTATATGACTTTAAATAGCTTTGATTTCCTCTTCTGAAAACTGCCTATTTATAGCCTTTAACCATTTATCATTTGAAGAAGTTATTTTTATAAATTTGACTCAATTCTATAAGCAGTATATATTTGAGAAATGAAATCTTTATCAGAGAAACTTGCCATAATTTTTTTTTTATATATTCCTTCATTGCCTATGGTACCTTTTAGAAAAATGTAGTTTCATTGATAATCTTTTAATTAGATTTCTTTTTGCTTTTGCTTTGTCTGAGATCATGGTTGCTTCCCTTTATTTTTTTTTTTTACTTCGCCTGAAGTACATTAGATTCTGCTCTAGCCCATTATTTTAACTCTGTATATCTTTCCATTTCAAGTGTGCTGCTTGTGAACAACATACTGATGAATTCTAGTTTCTTTAATTTTTTTTTTTTGGTGGGGCAATGGGGGTTAAGTGACTTGCCCAAGGTCACACAGCTAGTGTCAAGTGTCTGAGGCCGGATTTGAACTCAGGTACTCCTGAATCCAGGGCCGGTGCTTTATCCACTGTGCCACCTAGCCGCCCCCTGAATTCTAGTTTCTAATCCATTCTGGTATCTGCTTCCATTTTATGGGTGAGCTCATCACATTCACATTCAAAGCTATGATTACTGTGTATTTCCTTCCATCCCATTATCATCATGATCATGATTTTCTTCTCTTCTCTTCTCTTCTCTTCTCTTCTCTTCTCTTCTCTTCTCTTCTCTTCTCTTCTCTTCTCTTCTCTTTCTTCTTCTTCTTCTTCTTCTTCTTCTTCTTCTTCTTCTTCTTCTTCTTCTTCTTCTCCTCTCTCTCTCTCTCTCTCTCTCTCTCTCTCTCTCTCTCTCTCTCTCTCTCTCTCTCTCTCTCTCTCTCTCTCTCTCTCGTCCTTCCTCAAAAGTCTATTTTGCTGGGGCAGCTAGGTGTCACAGTGGATAAAGCACCTATCCTGGATTCGGGAGGACCTGAGTTCAAATCTAGACTCAGACACTTGACACTTACTAGCTATGTGACCCTGGGGAAGTCACTTAACTCTCAATGCTCCCCCCAAAAAACAGTCTATTTGGCTTCTAACAGCTAACTCCCTTAATCTGCCCTCCCTTTTATCGTCTCTTATCCCCTTTCCATCCTGTTTTCCTATTGGGGAAGTTACATTTCTATATACAACTGAATCTGTAAACATATTCTTCTCTTTTTGAACAAATTCTGATGAGAGTGAGGTTCAAGAATTGCCTGTCCCACAAAATTCATCTGGAAGAACAAAAGGTCAAGAATATCAAGGGCATTAATGAAAAAAATGCAAATGAAGGTGACCTAGTTGTACCATATCTAAAACTATATTATAAAGCAGCAACCATCAAAACTATTTCATACTGGCTAAGATACAGAGTGGTGGATCAGTGGAATAGTTTAAGCATACAAAACACGGTAATAAATAAATACAATAATTTCCTGTTTGATAAACCCAAAGATTTTAGCCTCCAGGATAAGAACTTACTATTTGACAAGAGCTGCTGGGAAAACTGGAAAAGAGTATGGCAGAAGCTAGGCATATACCAACATCTTACACCATACACTAAAGTAAAGTAAAAATGGGTACATGATCTAGACATAAAGGGTGATACCATAGGCAAATTAGAAAAGGAAAAAATAGTTTACTTGTCAGATCTCTAGAGAGGGGAAAAATTTATAACCAAAGATAAGCTAGAGAACATTATAAAATGTAAAATGGATCATTTTAACTACCTTAAATTAAAAAGGTTTTGCACAAACAAAACCAATGAAAACAAGATTAGTAGGAAAGCAGAAAGCCAGGAAGCAATTTTTACATGTTTCTGATAAAGGTCACATATCTAAAATATATAGAGAACTGATTCAAATTTGTAAGAATACAAGTCATTCCCCAATTGAGAAATGGTCAAAGGATATAAACAGGCAGTTTTCAGATGAAAAACTTAAAGCTATCTATAGCCATATGAAAAAGCGTTCTCAATCACTACTGATTAGAGAAATGCAAATTAAAACTACTCTGAGGTACCACCGCACACCTATCTAATTGGCTGATATGACAAAAAAGAAAAATGATAAGTGTTGGAGATATGGGAAAATTGAAATACTAATGCACTGTTGGTGGAGCTATGAACTGATCCAACCATTCTGGAAAGCAATTTGGAACCATGCCCTTTGACCCAGCAATACCACTACTATATCTATATCCCAAAGAGATCTTATAAAAGGGGAAAGGACCTACATGTACAAAAAATATTTATAACTGCTCTTTTTGAGCTGGCAAAGAATTGAAATTTGAGGGGCTGTCCATCAATTGGGGAATGGCTATACAAATTGTGGTATATGAATGTAATGAAATATTATTGTGCTGCAAGAAAGGAAAACAGATGAATTTCAGAAAAAAAAAACCTTTTGGAAAGACTTATATGAATTGATGCTGAGTGAAATAAGTAGAACCAAGAGAACATTGTACACGATATCAACAACATTGTGAGATGATCAACTTAACTCTTCTCAGCAATTAAATGATCCAAGACTATGCCAAAAGACTCATGGTGGAAAATGCTCTCCCCATTCAGAAAAAGAACTATGGAGTCTCTGAGAAAATAATTAATAATGGATTTTTGGGGGGACTCAGAGATCAGTTTCAGTCCTTTCTCTCCCCACAACCACCACTCCAAAAAGTTTAGATCTTGCCTGGAACAAACCCAAGGGAACAAAAGAAATGTAGATAGACTCTTTTGAGCTAGAGGTCAGTGAAAGAGCACACTTAGATAACGGACTTTGCCCTAGGCAACTTGAGTGAGAGTCATCTGTGGAGTTCATTTTAATTTAGACCAACTTCAAGCCATGTCAACCAATGGAACTGAATGATGCTAACCAGATAGCTTTGATCAATGTATAATGACCTGCCTCTATCAAAAGAGGATAAAACCCTTGGCCACTCCAGGGTCACTCTCTTGGCTTAGCTTTCTGTCTCTTGGCTGGCTCCTCCCTCCCTCCCTCCCCCTCCCCTCACTTTTGGCTTGACCCTCCCTCCTTAGGACAATGTAGGTCTGAAAGCCTGAGACCATAAGAATTTAGGGAGACATGTAGTTAATCCTTTACTGGTATATAATATTAATTAATAATAAATGCTTAGTGCCCGAACTGGGGCAATAACAATTAATTATTATAAAACACAGTTCTAAGTTGTTTTTTTTTAATTACACAAGTCTTAATGCAGATTGAAGCATACTATTTTCACTTTTGTTGTTTCTTTGTCATTGTTATTTATTCTTTCTGGCATTTTCCCCCCTTTTGTTCTGATTCTTTTACAACATGATTAATGTGGAAATGTTTAACAATTGTAATGTGCTGGCTGTAGGAGTGGGGAGGGAAGGGAGGGTAGGAGAAAAATTTGGAACTCAGAAAAATGTTTTTTATATTAATTGGAAAAAATGTAAAAAAAAATAAATTTAATATTAAAAAAGAATTGCCTGCCCTTCCCATTTTCCCCTTCCTTGTAAAAGTTCTCTTTGGTATACCTTTATGTGAAAAAAAAATATCCCCATTTCATCTCTCCTTTCCCCATTCTTCCAATGCATTTCTCTTTTTCATCCCTTCATTTTGGGGGGAGATCATTCCAATACAATCAACTCATACTCATGCTCTCTATCTATACAAATTCCTTTTAACTGTCCTAGTAATGAAAAAGTTCTTAGGTGTTACATATACCATCCCCCCCATATAGAAATGTAAACAGTTTAATTTTATTGAGTCCCTTTTGATTACTCTTTTGTGTTTATTAGTTTATACTTCTCTCGAGACTTGTAGTTCAATGTCAAATTTTTGATTAAGTTGTGGTCTTTTTATCAGGAATGCATGAAATTCCTATTATTATTATTATTATCCCTGAAGTATTGCATTCAGTTTTGCTGGATAGGTGATTCTTGGTTGTAGTTCCAGTTTCTTTGCCTTTTGGAATATCATATTCCAAGTCCTCTGCTTCTTCAACACTGAAGCTACTAAATCTTGTGTGATACTAACTATGGCTACATGATATTTGAATTTTTTCTTACTGGCTCCTTGAAGTATTGTCTCTTTAACGTGGGAGCTCTGGAATCTGGCTATAATATGCCTGGGAGTTTTCATTTTGGGATCTCTTTTAAGAAGTAATTGGTGGATTCTTTCCATTTCAGTTTTACTTTCTGGATCTAAGATATTAGGGTAGTTTTCCTTAATGATTTCTTGAAATCTGTTGTCTATGGTCTTTTTTTTATCACAGATTTTAAATAATTCAATAATTCTTAAATTGTCTCTCTTCAATCTATTTTCCAGGTTAGTTGGTTTTCACATTTTCTTCTATTTTTAAAAATTCTTTTGACTTTGTTTTATTATTTCTTGATGTCTCATGGAATCATTAACTTTCATTTGCCCAAATTTTCATTTTTAAGGAAATATTTTCTTCAGAGAGATTTTGTACCTCTTATTACATTTGGCCAATTCTGCTTTTTAAAGAGTTTTTTTCTTCAGTGAATTATTGTGCCTCTTTTACCATTAGGTTAATTCTGGTTTTAAGGTGTTATTTTCTATAGCAGTTTTTGTGCTTCTTTTACCAAGCTGTTAATTCTCTTTTCACTTTTTTTTTTGCATCACTCTCTTTTTTTTGTTTGTTTTTTTTTGGGGGGGAGGTGATTGGGGTTAAGTAATTTGTCCAGGGTTTACACAGCTAGGAAGTATCCGAGGCTGCATTTAAACTCAGGTCTTCCTGATTCTAGGGCTGGTTTTACTCTATTCACTGTGCCACCTAGTTGCATGGGCTTGAGCTTCTCTTTGCAATGGATTTGTAATCATGGCCCCTGCTCCCTTGTAACTGAGCATCAGCATTCCTCCCTGCCCTGGAACTATGACCCAGAACTGTGTATGGGCAATAGAGTTGCCATTGAATGCTAGCTGTACCCAGTGGCAGCAAAGAAGTCCCTTGTACTCTCTTTCTGACCAGTTGTCCAACCTTCTTAATGTCCCTGGGCTGAGAGCTCACAAAGCTGCTCTTGCTTTTGCTGCTGCTACTGTTGTTGCACCTCCATATGTACAGACTTTGGACATACCTCTACCCCATTGTTTCAGACTTCTCCTGCCAATGTCTTAAGTTCTCTTAGGCTAGAAAAATGTTTCACCCTACTTTTTATTGGTTCTGCCACTCCAATATTGGATTTGAGGTGTTAAAAGTTGTTTATAGGGGAATGTTGGGAGAATTTGCTAGGTAGTCATCCCTAGTCTGCCGTCTTGCTCTTTCCTCAACAAGTATTTATTTCGCATTCATGTGTCAAGCACTGTACAAAGAGCAGGTATACAAAGAAAAGCAAAAAATATGATCTCTACCCTCAAGGAGCTTACAATTTAATGGAAGCACTAACTTAGGAACAACTATGTACATATATGATATACAGTGTGTAAGTTGGAAGGAATTTGAAGTAGGGGGTGGAGGAGGGAAAATAGAAAGGTTTTTTGCAGTAGCTGGAATCTGAAGGCAGTAATGAAAGAAACCATGGAAACAAGGAGCCAGAAGTGTGGAGGAAGGTCCTTCCAGGCAAAGGGGACAACCACGAAAAGTCACTGAATTAGGAGATGGAGTGGTATGTGGGAGGGACATCAAGAAGACTGGACTATATGCAGAGATGAATAAAGTGTAACAAGATTGGAAAGGTAGAAAGGGGCCTAGTTGTTAAGAGCTTTAAAATTCAAAAAGAATATTTTATATATGATCTTGGAGGTAATTACAAGCCTCTGAAGTTTATTGAATAGAGGGGTGATATGGTCAGACGTGTGCTTTATGTTGAATGCAGTGCCTAAACATCGTTTTCTGGCCCCAACATTAACAAAGGCCTATGATTAAGGCCTGGGTTTACTTACATGGCTCTACCCTGCCCAACCTTAAAAATCACTCTTTCTCTCCATGACATACAAGTATGCACAAATGCCTCCCCATCCTACCCCAATACCCTCTCTCACAGCTATTGAGTAGAAAATTATATTTTGATTCTGAAATATATTTCAGCTAAATTGGCTATTCCATTTCTCATACATGTCACTCCATCTTCCATCTCTATGACTTTGAACTGGCCATACACCTTGCTTAAGATGTTCTCATTCATCACCTGTGGCTCATAGAATCCCTCTTTTTCTTTAAGATGAGATATTGGACTTTGATGACTTAGGAAGAGAGGGTAAAGCTAACCACTATGTGCATCTCTTCTTCACTTAAATCCAATTCACATGCAAGTCAAGACATCACCTGTGATGTCATTGGTCCTTTTCAAAAATGAGGGACAAACAAGGGTAAGCACCACCTTCAACATGAAGCCTTACCTGATCTCTCTAACTTCTAGTGTCCCACCTGCTATCTTCTATTTAACCACATTGTATTTATTTCTGGGTATTATTTTTATAATTTATTCTCTACATATTTAGACTTAGGAAATCTGGGTTTAAACAGTTCTGCCACTTACAAGTTATGTGTCTTCCCTTGACCCCAGTTTTCACAGATGTATAATGAGATAATGATACTAAAAAATATTAAAAGTATATTACTAAATTAAACTAAAAATTAATACTACTACTACATAGTTCACAGAGTTGTTATGGTGAAGGTACTTTGAAAACTGTAAAGTGTTCATATAAAAATTAAGTATTATGCATAAAGGACATGTAGGAGAGAGATCATGTCCCATGAGGAAGCCCAAATACTTCTGTTGGTCTCATAATATGCATCTAGATTTAGCTGAATGACAAAAAGCAGGCTTCTCTCTCTGTCTCTGTTTCTGTATCTCTGTGTGGCTCTGGCTCAACCTCTCTGCTTCTCTGTTTCTATCTCGCCATCATTTTCTGTCTAATTGTCTCTCTGTTTCTCTCTGTCTGTCTGTCTCTCTTTCTCTCTCTCTGGCTCTGTGTATGTCACATTGTCCTTAAGGGAGATGCTATTGTGATTAGTTATACTCTCATGATGCAATATACATAATTTTGAATAAATATAAATAATCATGACCTAAAAGTTTAGACTTTTTTTCCCTCTTAATGATATAGTAGCTTGGATTGAACTACCCTGCATTATATTCAGGCCCCAGAAGCTGTTAACTTCCTCCCTCCTTCTACTTCTGGCCATTTCCCTTACCACAACCTTGGCCTCTGTTCACTGGAGGCTCTGTTACCCATTACCACTAAGTCTTTTGATGACATTATATACATGAACATCTTAAACAATGGACATGATAGAAATGTAACTAAGGGTTGTAGAACTGGGGTGAAAGGGTACTGCTGTTGAAGTAATTTGGGCAGCAAAGGGAAATACCTGATTCATTGTCCTCCCCTTGCTTCCTGAGGAAGTCCATCCATATCTTTTGTAAAGCACAGCTCCAGAGAGCTAAAAGGCTCTACCAAATGAATGCAGAAATAGCTAAGAAGAATCTCCTTCTCACCCAGACCCTATGCCTCCATTTCCTCAGATTCAACATTGGCCTCATATCAAATGGCAGAGGCAATGTCTTTTGTTTTTGGCGCTTTTTTGGGTTTTGTTTTGTTTTGATTTTTTGCAGGGCAATGAGGGTTAAGTGACTTGCCCATGGTCACACAGCTAGTTAAGTGTCAAGTGTCTGAGGCTGGATTTCAACTCAGGTCCTGCTGAATCCAAGGCCTGTGCTTTATCCACTGCACCACCTAGCTGCCCCTTTTTTTGTTGTTTTGTTTTGTTTTGTTTTTTAGAGGCAATGTCTTTGCTCATGGAAAACTACAAGTCTGATGGGAGCTTTGACCTTGGGGAATCACCTGGTCTAATCAGGGAGACATAACCCTTTTTTGTGGGGAGGAAGGATATAAAACCTGCTTTTAGGAAAACCTGTGATCTGATGGGAGAAGTAAAATTTCTCCCTGACAAAGCTCCCTCCCCATCTCCTACATTAACACTAAAAATTAAAGCAGAAGGGATTAGGTTGACAAGAAACAAGTTCACTTGGCTGGAGTGAAACTTCTGAGCTCTATTCAAATCCTTCTTTTGTAAGTAGTTATCCAGGTTATTTGACCAATCCTTCAATCTTGATAGTCATCAATGCATAGCATTATTATTACTGTGATTCTTAAGACCTAAGCTTAAAGGAAAGACCAACAAGTATGGCTAGTTCCTATAGTGACTGGGTTTGGCTAGCCCTTCACAATTAGACTCTGACAACATATGGAGGATGAAGAAGGAGAGAAGTGGAAGATATTGAAATGGCAGGAACCATAACAATCATTGAGGCCAACTCCCTCATTTTGTAGATTAAAAAAAAAAGGCCATGTGAGAGGTTAAGTGTCATGCCCCAGATCACCCAGGTTTTAAATAACAAAAGCTTGAATTGGAACCCAGATCCTCTGATTCAAAAGTCAGTGTTAGAGAGTGCATCATTTTCGACTTTGAGGAAAGAGCATGAAAGAAATTGCAGAAGCAGAAATGAGGGGAAAAATTAAGACCAAAACATATATACTACCCTTAAGGGAGTTGGATTGTGGAAGATTATAAAGGGAGGTATGTAAAGAAGGGGAGGAAAAGTACATTGTAAAAAAAAAATTAAAAAGGATATTGTATGGTCAAGACCATTACTGTCTCATGGATCCTATGGATGTCATTCAATGAAGAGAATCCGTGGTTCTCTAGAAACAATGGAAGGATACAAAAGAAAGAGACAGCATTGTAGTCAAAGAATTTGAAGTCCAGCTGGGATGGGGAGAGCAAGGTGATAGAATATATAACATAGACATAGGAAATGACTTAAGAACACAGCTGTGTATTAATAAGTCTGAATCCTTTAGATCCCTAAGACATATATAGTAATTTGTACTTTTCAAAGCACCTTTTTCTCCATTATTTCATTTGATTCTATGAGCTAGGCAGATCTAAAATTACCATTCAGATTTTATAGGTGAGGAAATTGAGGTTCATAGAAGTTAAATGTTTGTTTCAAGTCACACAGGTAGGCAATAGCAGAACCAGACCTAAAATTCTGGTCTCTTGAATCTTAGTCTAAGACTCATTCCAGCAGAATACAGAGCAGCAATAAGAGCCCATTGTGACTTATCAAGGATGACTTCATGTACATGTATAACCTATATCAGATGACTTTCTGTCTTAGGGAAGAGAAAGGGAAGAGGAGAAGGGAGAAAAATTTGGAACTCAAAATCTTATAAAAACAAATGTTGAAAACTATCTTTATATGCAACTCAAAAAAAAATACTATTAAGATGGGGAGGGGAAGAGTCTCCTGAGGATTCTGGTTCTAGTCAAGGAATTTTCATTTTCTAACCCCATCTCTCTAAAATGAAAGAGTATGCCTCAATTATGTCTTAGGTCAATCCCAGGTCCAGCATCCTATCATGTTATGAATCAAAAAGCATTTGTTGACAATCTAGGTGTTTTTGCTTCTGTGTGGTGGCTTTTCCAGGGGAGGATATTTGAGCAGAAATCAGCTGTAGCCCATGCAGTTTGCTCCAGCTCACACTGATTGTCCCTTTTTCTGACATCCCATGGTACTTCTATTTGATGACACAATTTTTAGAATTTAATAGTTCTATTTCATACATTGACCTTATCTCTAATAAGACTGTAAGTTCCTTGAGGACAAAGATCATGCTACCTTTTCTCATTAATTCATTTAGTCAGACAGTCAATAAATATTTATTAAGTACTTACTATGTGCGAGACACTTTCCTATGTACAAGGGATACAAAGAAAGAAAAATAAAAACAAACAACAACAACAAAAAAAACCTGGCCCTCTCTCAAGAACCTCACAGTATAATGGAGGAGATGACATGCAAATAACTGTACATGCAAGATAGATATAATATAAGTGTATATGTATATATATATATATATGTAGAGATGCAGACATATATAAACACACACACACACACACACACAGAGAAAATATAGATGGAAAGACAATGTGGGGGATGGTGATAGGGAAAACAGAGAAAAGTCTCCAGCGGAAGATAAGGTTTGAACTTATTCTTGAAGGAATCTAAAAAACCTAAGAGGCAGAAGTGAGAGGGAAAGCATTTCCCAAATTGGAGGCAGTCATTGAAAAGGCAAAGAATTGGGTGATAGAGTGCCTTGCTTGACAGACAGGAAGTAAGCCACTATAACTACTAGATCATGGGGTTCATGGAAGGGAGTAAAGTATAAGACTAGAATGGTAGGAATTGAACAGGTTATGAATAGTTTTAAATGCTAAATGGGAGATTTCATACATTTAATTTCGGAGGTAATAGGGAGCCAATGGAGTTTATTGAATAGGGAGATGATACAGTCAGAACTGTTCTTTAGGAAAATCACTTTGGCAGCTGGGTGGAGAATGGACTTTAGTGAGAAGTAATTTGAGGCAAGAAGATCAATTAAAAGGCTGTTGGGGCAGCTAGGTGGCTCAGTGGATAAAGCACTGGCCCTGGATTCAGGAGGACCTGAGTTCAAATCCAGCCTCAGACACTTGACACTTACTAGCTGTGTGACCCTGGGCAAGTCACTTAACCCTCATTGCCCTGCCAAAAAAACCCAAAATAAACAAAAAAGGCTGTTGTGTTAGGGAGAACAATTAGAACACCATATGAAAGCTGATAAGGATTGTTGAAAGCTGATGATATATTAGAGTAGTAGAGAAAAAGGGATACATAAGAGAGACTTTGTAAATGTAAAAACAGTAAGATTTGGCAACAAATGAGACAAGTGGATGAGTGTAAATGAGGTGCTGAGGAGGACATCCATGTTGTGAACTAGGGAATCCAGAAAGAGATGGTGCCCTCAATCAAGAAAGTTTGGAGGCAAGGAGGGTTACTCCTTATTTATCATCTAGTGTGAGATTGGATACATTGTAGATGCTCAATAAATATTTGAAAATTAACTGAATCTTCGAATGTGTAAAGTTTAATCTGCTTCTTCAGCCGATAGAAGCTGTCTCCTAACTCTAAATTCAATTGCATTTCTGCTATTTCATGCTGACACTCTAGTGAAAAGGACAAAGGACCAAGAGGCTAATAATGTGACTCCTGCCATCTGATGCTTAAAAAAAGACTTTAGGTTTCATTCACCTACCTAATCAACCTTCTTCCATGTAACTGCCAAAACCTCCTTTCCCTTTCACAAGTATTCCTTAACCTTCCCTTCTGTAACCTATTTTCCCCTTTGTGGTCACTTTAATAATTTTGTTCTCACTTCAGCTGTGCAAAATATTGAGGTGAGAATGGAAGGTTAGTATAGGAGTAACACACAATGTGCCTGGCCTGAGACTTAAAAAGCCCTAGAGATAACCTTGGCTTTTTTAAAAATGATAATCCCCTTTATTTCAGAGGTCCTCAGGTCACTTGATCAAGAGGGTAGAGCATTGTCCTTCAAGATTCAAACCCTCCCCTTAGTCTCACCAGAAACCAAGAAAAGGTGGGGGAGGGCCTTTTTCATTAGCCATTTGGCTGATTATTAAGGGGAAGCACACTGGTGGGAGCTCATAAATGATAGCATTAAGCATAAGTATAAACTAGATAGCTCCCCTTTCTTTGGACATGGGGATTCATGCCATGCTAGGATCAGCTACTTGGTTATCAGAGGGTTTCCTAAGCCAGGTAAAGCAATGCCCGAGGGCATTCCTGGAGCATCTGGGAGTAATTGTGAAGGAATAAGAAGAAAGGAAAATGAAGAAAAGATGAGAGGGAGAAAGGAGAAGAGAAAAATCAAAAAGAAAAATGTATATAATGGCGATAATATAAAACTAGTACCTGCTTATATTTTCATATCACTTTATTCTTTTCAAAGCAATTTCACACCCATTATCTCATTTGGTTCTCACAGGTTTTGTATTATAAAATATCCTATACACTTACATATTTCAAGTTTTTTCTCTCACCTCAGTAATAAAAATATCTGAGAATATAGCATATCAATTTCTTGTAAATTCAATAATCTCACTTTTTTTCTTCCCTATAATGTGTTTTACCCTTGTGTCTACTTCTTCTCCTGACTTTTATACAATTATAGGTTTTCACTTTTCTGCTTTATCAGCATGTATTTATCTACAAGATCACACTTTTTGTTCTGCTTTCTTCCCTTTTTAATATAAATGATAAACTTTGTCTTTGTAACTGCAGCTTTCTGCTCTTTCCACCCTTTATCATGGATACATTTTTTTTTTGCTTTTTGAGACTATTGCCATTCCCTTAGGCAGATGCTTTTTCTCCTCCCTAGAAGTTCTAGTATCTAACATGCAACTTAGTTTTAGTTCCATTTCTTGTATCTTCCAAAGACTTGAGAAAAGTATCCAGCGTTTAGTAATGTTAGCAGCCTCTATTTGTTTTACTGGACTGCTAGCTTTACTTTTCTTCTAAAAATTCTTAATTACCTCCAATTATATTATTGTTGAATAGTTGGAAGACCTGGCCTTGAATCCTGGTGATTAGTAGGTATGAATCCTTGTACATGTCACAACTTATTTAAGGGCCTCAGTTTCCTGTTCTCTATGATGAGTTGGGGAGGGAGGGTTGGATTGGATGAACTCAAAGGTCCATTCTAAATCTAATATTCTGTAATTCTGAAATCTTTTGGTGATCCTTATAGTAATTCTTTCCTGTTTATCCTCCACTCTACCATATTTTGGTAACATGGAGTAAAAACAGGAAAGAATTATTCTTAAACATGTCATTTTCACAAATTATCCCTTTTTGTTTTTTTTTTCACCAGGAATATTTCCTTCCCATAACTTTATGTATGAGCAGATGAAATTTGAAGTTTGCTCTCCAATTGTTGCCTTATTTCTTCTCTTATTATTGATACCCAGAAACATTAAACTTTGGCATAACTCTCCACTGATCATGCCTCACCATCCTTCCTTTAGTAGAAGAATTTTGAGTTCTCTTCTGATCATTTGCTAATAGGACCCTTTAAATTATCCCTTTAGCAGAGATAAATATCTGATTGCAAATGAACTAACTAACATAACTAGTGTAATATCATTTCTAAGCTACTTCTGCCAATATGCTCTCACACTCACAGATTGGATCCCTAGAGAGTGGCTGTTACTTTCAGGTTAGAAGGGGGTACCCTGTTTGTATCTACTCCTAATGCTAGAATCCATAAGGCCCCACCAGCCAGATAGTACCCTTTAACAGTCAGATAGTAAACACAGTTAGCTCAAAGCAATGTCATTTACTAAAATAGCATAGGAAGAACAGTCACTACAAAATATTTTCCCATAAATCTAGGATGCACTTCCCTCCAAATACTCTAAGCTTCCCTGGGAAGGGTGGGCAAAAATTTCAAGTACAATGGTAGTGAGGCACACATGTAAGGTAGAAACTTATACCTATTATATTATAGGGCCTTGATGTCTTATTTGTCCTCAACTATAGCACAACTCACAATTGCCATGGCTAGTTCTCTCCAGTCAATAACCAGTTCTCTTTTCTGCTTTTATAGGTCCTGTTCCTTGAAGCTACTGAAATGCTATATCTCTGTATCTGTGTCTGTCTGGATAGTGTGTGTGTTTGCTCACTGCTATATGCAATATCCCTTATTGGGCAAGTGGTAGACACAACAACCAATTAGATATAGAAAAAAGAGATCTCCCCTTCCCCCCCGCCCCTCAGCTTGCATCCCTTTGGTATAAATAGAAAGGTAATACTTTGAGACTGGACTTCCCCAAAAATATGTTAACTGACTACTCTTAGATATTTAGAGGCCTCCATGTTCATGGGTAATGGACACAAAGTTTAAGTGGTTAGTCTTACTGCATTTACATAATTCACTTATGTCAGAGACAGGTGTTGAACCTAGATTTTCCTACTCCAAGACTCACCCTCTACCCATTAAACCAGGATGCCTCTCAGCATCGCTGGGAACTCTATCTTGTTATGATGATCACTTTACATTTTTTCTTATGTGTCACTGAAAACAATAGCCAAAGGCTTTTGTAAACAGTCTACCCACAAAAGACATATATGGCTCAAAGGAGGCACTTCGTATCTGCCACTTAAACAGGCTCCTCAGTTTTTGAGCTTGGATGCCTGCCTCTCCTTTATCCTTCTACTGATGCCTTAGTACTTAGATCATGCTCAAAATTCTCTTTGTGCCTTTTCTTGATCCCAAAATAGTGGCACAAAGAATTCCATTATGTAAGTTTCTCCTTTGATGCCATCTTAATCTGTTCATTTTTATCTATTAAACAAACACATCACTACCTCCTTTCCCCTTCTTCTTTCACATAAGAAATCTTTAAGTATGCCTTTTTTCTTTACTTGGCCAGTTTTTTTTTGACACTCTACACAGATTTTTCTCATTTGTACTCTAATTAATCTCTTCACCTTTTTAAAAAAACTCCATGCTCTCTATTAAATTCCTATCTAGCAGAAAACATCCATTTTTCTTTCTAAAGCCTTTGGCTTTACTCCCTCTCTTGAGAGCTTTCTTTATCATATTTTTAACATGGCTCACAACTCTCCAACATCTTGAAAGAAAAATAGGACTACCCTCCCTTTGATCGCTCCTCTTATCATATTTTTAATTTCTTCCTTTTCTAATAGGAATTTGCTCATCCCTTCTATACCTCTGCCAACTTTTTTGGCATTTGCAAAATTAATTCCAGCTATTACTAGGGCCTGGTCAAAAAATAGGTCACAACTTCTATTCATTTGTGTATATAAATTCTGTCAACTCTAAAGACCCACTCCCCCCCTTTTTCATAAATATATTCCAGACTGTCAGCATATATATGTAAATAATTTTATATATTTATAGACTTATTTTGAATATTTGGCTTCAGAGGTCAATTTTTGGTTACATCTGGCCAATCAGAATTTCCTAAAATAGTTGAAATAACCCCCAAATAGCACCCTTCTTAGTCTGCACAGAAAGGATGATGTATCCTTAAAATATCCTCTTTATCACTTATTATGTTTTTTTTTAATTTTTAAAAATTTTTTATTGGTGAGGCAACTGGGGTTAAGTGACTTGCCTAGGGTCACCCAGCTACTAAGTATCAACTGTCTGAGACCAGATTTGAACTCAGGTCCTCTTGAATCCAGGGCTGGTGCTCTATCCACTGTGCCACATTAGTTGCCCCTATCACTTATTATGGGGAATTGGGGGGAGCACAAACCACAAATTTAACCTTTTCCATTTTTAAACAAAATTTAAAGCTTTGTAGTAGAACTTTGAGATGGACTTCTTTACATGTGGAGAAGTTTGTAGAATCTGACTGAATGGGTTCTTAGGAGGGGTGGTTTGAAGGGGTTAGTATTAACTTCTTCCCACTCAGAAAGAGGTTTAGGCACTCTTTCAGGATCAATGCTCAGGAAGAGGATGGAGATTTTGATGTAAGAACTTTAGGAGTTCCAGGAGCTTCATTGAAAGGGCAGAGGTACCGTAAGAGGTGCTGAACATGGGTCAGATGGGTGGTGTGCATATTGGGTTCCACCAGGGCATCTGATACCTTCATCTTCTGGGAAAGGTGGGACAGCTGTGACCAGACCATGGGTAGAGACTAATTATTAGAGATTTTTTATCCCTTTACCTCATCCTTTTCATTTAAGAGTTTTCTGTTACTTAAAGTTATGTCCTGGATATTTTAAGTAAAATCAAAGTATACCCATTTGACATAAAGTTCCAGCTGAACTGCTTTTCAGTTATGTGGTTTCCTATATGCAAACAGAAGAGTTCACAACAGTGTTTTGGTATTGTTTTAGAGATATATGTATTATACAGTGGATAGAGCACTGGGCCTAGAGTCAGGAAGACTCATTTCCTGAATTCAAATCTGACTTCAGATACTGTGTGACCCTGGGCAAGTCATTTACCTCTACTTATCTCAGTTTCTCATCTGTAAAATGAGCTGGAGAAGGAAATGGCAAGCCACTCTAGCATCTTTGCTGAGAAAACCCCAAACAAGGTAACAAAGAGTCAGATATGACTGAAACAGCTGAACAAAAATAGCATAGAAAGATAGAGAAAAAATGACCAAAGTTTAAACTCTAGTCAAAAAATGCTGGCCTTCTTCTGACCGGAAAATGAGCTAAATGGAGGAAATATTTTATGGTTTTGATGATTAATAATTCTGATAAACTTCCCAAAAGTCAGAACTAAAATTGATCCAGTTTTTTTCCCCCTGCCCTTGGCCAAAAGCAAGTCAGAACATTAATTTGGCTTACTTGAGCAAGGCCAGGTTGTTGGGTCATGTTTCCAAATTCCTTCCTTCCCCACTCTCCCCATGTATATAAAAAGAAAAAATTAAGACTCTTCTGCCTGTCATTCAAGGCCTTTCTAACCCTATCTCCTACTACTTCCTTTTGTGCAATCTACACTCCAACCTCTGAACAATTCCCTGTTCCATGGATATTGACTGACCTCTCATGGTTCTCTGTCTTAATTGAGGCTACTCCCTATTTTTAAAATACCTTCCCTCTACCTTTTTTACCTGTTGAGCTTCTACTCGTTATTTAAAGTCTAACTCAAGTATATAAGTCTTCTCTCATGTTTCAGCTGAGAAAGAAGGAAGCAGCATTTATTAAATACTTGTGATATGTCAGGTACTATCCTATGTACTGGGTGTGTCAAACAAATAAGCAAACAAGCATGAAAACTGCCATCAAGGAATTCAATTTCTAATCAAGGAAGAATATATGTGTGTATGTGTGTAGGTATGTATATGTATGCATATATATTACACATGTATAAATATGTCAGGGAGGACTGTTTTCGACAAGGAAATTATAGCAATGATGACTGGAGTTATGTCTTTCCAGGAATGCTAGTGTTGATTAGATTATTGTTCTAAGAATTAGATTGGAAGTAGGACAGGGTAGCATGTCATAGAGATGGCAGGGGAAACAGTGTTGAGTCTGGATTTAGTCAATAAATGAGACATATTCACAAATCATAAACCTGGAGTCCCAGATTGAGAATTTGAGTTCAGAATGAGAGTTCGGGATGAGTTGGCTTCACAAAGAGACACTTATCAGGTAATGTTGTCCATTATAGCTATCTATATTTGTAGCATATCTCCCTACTACACTGTATGCACCTTGAGTGTAGGAGCCCTTTTTTTTAACCTTTATTTTTCCCCTCCTGCTTAACTCTGTCTTGTGCATGCCCAGTATTACTTAATACATTTTTGTAATTCTTATTATATTGTACTTAGGAGTCAGGACACATGAGTTAGTCTGTAGTAAGTGCCCACCATGTATCTACTTCTGAGATGGAGTCATCAGTGAAGGTTTTGTGAAGGAAGTGAGACTTGAGGGGGACTTGGAAGAATGGGGTTTGGGGAAATGCGAAGGAGAAGAAATTCCCAGGGAAGGTGGGCTAGTGAGGGAGAGATAAGCAGAGGAACAGATTAAGAAACATGCACACAGGGCAGTAACTAGAAATTTTTGTACTTCAGGCTTTGGGGAGATGAAAGTATGCAGAGGGAAGGAAGTTTGAACTTCTGGAAATAAGCAGGCCATTTGGTAGCTATTTCTTCATCTCTAGCAGGGACTAGTGGGAGTTAGGTGCATATGGTGGGGTTATTGTTTAGGATATAAGGATTAGAGTTATAATGTAGAATAAGAACAGAGAAAACCAGGATTTTGCAGCAAACCTAGTAGAAAGCCAGAGGTTTGTGGAGAAGAAGATGAGAACTAGTGCAGGCTTGTTTGTGTTTGTTCCTCACTCCACCCTTCCATCCCTGAAGAGAACTTTACATCCCATAAGCATGCATACTTATCCTTAAGGGACCTCCATCCCTTTATTCCCCTTGCTAGCCCCTTTCCCAGTTCCATTTACATAGTAGTGACTAATGAAATATTAATAACTTCTCACAATGACCAGTTGTAAACTGGGACCAGTGTTTTAAAGGCTTCAGTGATTTGTCCCCCACCAGCCCCAGTGTTTAAGTATACACATAGGGCAGACCTTAGGCGTAGGAGGAGTAGGCAGCTACCTACATGGTGTGATTTCTGGAGCCCTATTGAAAGAATATCTCTCCCACTGTCTTATTCATGCCCGAAATTGCACAGTTAAAGGATCATTCTTTTGGTTTAAGGCTTTGTCCTTTGTCAAAATGCAAATAGCATTCCAAATAAATAATAATGATGATGACATTTCTAAATTTCTTTATACTTTGCAAAGTACTTTCATACACATTTTCTTATTTGGTCTTTTTAACAATGGTTTAATTGACGTTACCCATTTGAGAGCTGAAGATACTAAACCTCAGAGAGGTAAGATCATAATTCCAGAGCAGGCCTTCTTAATACTTTTGTGTGTCATGGATCCCTTTTAACAATCCAATGGAGCTGATGGACCTCTTATCAGAATGTTTTCATGAGGAAAAAATAAAATACATAGGACTCCAAAGGAATCCAATTTTATTGAGTTATTATTATTATTATTATTATTATTATTTTAATTCACAGACACTTGGTTAAGAATCTCTTGATCTTGGGGCAGCCAAGTGGTGCAGTGGATAAAGCACTGGCCCTGGATTCAGGAGGACCTGAGTTCAAATCCAGCCTCAGACACTTGACACTTACTAGCTATGTGACCCTGGGCAAGTCACTTAACCCCCATTGGCCTGCAAAAAAAAAAAAAAGGGAAAAAAAGAGAATCTTGTAGTAAATTCTTGTAGTAAAACCAAAACTTGTAAGCAAGAATGTAGGCCTCCTAACTCTAAGTACAGTCCTACTGAGCCCTTGTTACTGTGATTAGCCTATCAGAACAAAGCATGAGATAGAGGAACGAGCATAAGATTACAAGTCAAAAGATCAAGGTTTCAGTCCCATCGTTATCACTAGCTAAGCTCTGAAGCTTTCAGGGTCGTCACTGAATTTATTTGGGACTTCATTTCCTCAGCTGCAAAATGGGAATGTTAATAATTGATGTAACATGCTTCATGAGGTTATTGTGAAAACAGTATTTTGCAAACTTTGAAATGATATATAAATGTGAGCTAACAATCCTTTCTTGGAAGGATTAATTGTGGTGATTCATGGAAGGTGACAAAGACAAACACTGGGGCAAGGGAAAGGGTAGAAATGGACAAAGGAGAAATCATGTACGCAAGAGGTTAGCTTCATATTTTGTCCAAGATCTGCCCTCCCCACCCATCCCCAGGCCTGTTTTTTATTTTTTTCAAACAAAAACACATACAGTGTAGTAGATCATGATGTAGAGATTAGATTAAGGTAGATGAGAGTGTTAAATAGGCCAGAGTGAGAGAGAAACAGAAGTAAAGACTTAGAGGCTGAGAAACAGAGACTGACCGAAGCAGAAGAACAGAGACAGTCAAAGATAAAGAGACAAATGTGAATATAAACATAGATTAAATAGATTATATAGATAAATTATGGCTAATACTTCATCAGGCACTTTAAAGTTTGCAAAGCTTTTACATCATCTCTTCAAATGCCAGGGATTATTATAGTGGAGTTTTGATAATTGCTATGGATTTTCTGAAAGCCTGCCCTGCCTTAAGGGATTGTTGGGCGGTTTAAAATGACCCAATAGGTGTGAAATTGGCAGGGACTGTCACTGTGTCTTCTTTTCTTCTTCATGCCTATATAATTCCCAAACTCTCTGGAGAAGAAAACTTGATTCCCAGAGGGCTTAAGGCTTCTTGAGTTCTGTGATTCATCAGCAACAGTCAGGACACTGCCTCTAGGTTCCACTGATTTCTAAAAATGAGTGGGAAATGCTGCATGAGAGAGGGCCCTGTAACATCTTGTGTTTTGTAGACCTTATATCCATTTTTAAAAATTTCATACCAATATTTCATTTCTTTGTGAATTTCAGTAGAATCCACCAAAAAATACCTCACATTTGTATACCATATAGATAGCATCACAGTATTATGGATTTAGAGATAGAAGGGACCTTAGAGGACATGGAATCCAGCCCCCTCTGTCTTTTTTTTTTTCAATTATCAAGCATGTATTTTGTTCACTCTGTCACATCCCCTTACCGCTTTATCACATAAACATAGTCAAGCAAAACAAATTCCCACAACTGTCATGTCCAAAAACGTGCTTCTTTTTCTGCATATTAGCTTATCATCTCTCTGTCCTTTTGTTATCAGCTCTCCTGAATCATTTTTTATCACTTAGTTAATCCAAGTTCTTAAGTCTTTTAGAATTGTTCATTTTTATAATATTGATGATAAAGTATAAATTGTTCTTCTGGTTCTGCTCATTTCACTCAGCATCGGTCCATAAAACTCTTTGAAACTGTGTTTTCCCTCATTTCTTACACCACAATCAGTAAACATGTATTAAGTACCTCTTATGTGCCAGGCATTATGCTAAGTACTGGGGACACAAAAAGAGACAAAAGACAGTCCCTTGCTGTCACAATCTAATGGGGAGCACAATAGCATTCTATTACATTCATATATCACAACTTGTTCAGCCATTTTCCAATTAATAGAATGTAAGCTCCTTGAGGGCGAGTATTGTTATATTTTTGTCTTTGTGTTCCCAGAGATTCAGCCAATATCTGGGCAAACAGTACTTATAGAATGAATAGTTTTTTTTGTTTTTTAATATTATCAATATATTTTATTTCCATATTATCCTCATTTCCAAATATAACCTCTCAACAAGGCATTCTTTATAAAATATAACTTTTTTTTAAAAAAATCAACTAATCCACCCACCAAGCCAGAGTTTATGCAATATTTTATGCCCATATAGTTTCCTACTTCTTCAAAGAGGGAAAGGATTTATAATGCATGATTTCAAAGCCGTTTTCCATCCATTATTTCAAAACTTATATTTGATCCTCACTTATAGAATCACAGGACCCTAGAGCTAGAAAGGACCAGTACATCTATTCAAATTTATACCTGGACAGTAATAAGTTCTACAACATCTCCAAAAATTATTCATTAACTTGAAGACTTCTGATTATGGGGAATTCATTACCTCCCAAGTCAGACCATTACACTTTGGAATAGCCTTAATTATTAAGAAATTTTTCTTACCTCATGCCTAAATCTGCTTTTCATGTTCATTCCTTGTTCCTCATTTTGTCCTGAATAGCCAAGCAGCTCAGAATAAACTACTCTTCCAAATGACAGATCCTCAAATATTTGAAGACAGCTATCATGTGCTACTACCAGCTGTTTATTGTGGTTGTTTTCCAAGAATAAATATATCCAATTCTTTCATTTGTGGCAGTTTCCAGTCCCCTTACCATCTTAATGTACTTCCTTTGGTTAATGCTCTGTGTTTTTTTTTAACTGTCATTAATTTACCTTCCCCCCTCTTTGCCTCCCATATCATTTACATGTCAGCAGTTAATGAAATATTAATCACTGCTCAAAGTGACTTAGTTCTCCTTCATCCCCAATTCTTACAAAAATAACGGCATCAACTAAGCATAGGGATATGGACTGAACCTTCAATTTCATTGGTTTAGGGAAAACCCAGGTAAAGAAGTTTCATCTACCACTGCAAGTGAGCACCTTCTCCAAAATGTATAATCTTAGAGCTTGACATGATGGTGTACACCTATCATCCCAGATCCTAGCTAGGCTGAGACTGGCAGATCTATTGAGCTCAGGAATTCTGAGCTGCTGGGGCCAATACCCATCAGATATCTGCACTAACTTCAGGATCATTATGGTCCGCCGGGTGGGGATTTTACCTAAGGAGGTATAAATTGACCCAGGTCAGAAGCAGAGCTGGTCAAAGGCACCATATCAATCAATGGTGGGATTGGGTCACTACACTTCCAACCTTTAAGATTTCCAGTCTTAAAAAAAGCAACAAAAACAAAGTTTGGGAAACTTGACTAGATCCCACAAAGAAGACAATAATAATTTTACAATGCAATTCACATTTACTAATACTACACCAGATTATGGTGACTCAGTGGTATAGACTAAGCTTTTAAAAAGTCCTTGTTGAGATATTTAAACACTGGTGCTCAATCCTAATTTTCCAAAGTAATTTCTTTTGAATCCCATTACTATCTTTACTCTTTACCCCTAGAAAAACCCTCAACATATGCCCTGGGGGACTCTCTCCTTTAGTGAGCCTCAAATCCTGGGATGAGTACTTCACTGACAAGTAACCACCCCTGGGGGCAGCTAGGTGGATAAAGCACCAGCCCTGGATTCAGGAGGACCTGAGTTCAAATCCAGCCTCAGACACTTGACACTTACTAGCTGTATGACCCTGGGCAAGTCACTTAACACTCATTGCTCTGCAAAAAACAAAACAAAACAACAAAGATAAGTAACCACCCCTATGTCCAAACTCCCCGAAAGTTCATTTCATTCCATTCATTTTATTTCAATCCAATTTAATTTTGTTTTTCTTCTCTCTATTCAGTTCAGTTCAATTCTTATTCCAATTTAGTTCGATTCAATTCAATAAATCAGGACACATTAGAAAAAAAAAAAAAACATTGTCTTTGGAATCAAAGGACCTAAGTTTAAATCTTGTCTCTTTCATACACTGCCTGTGTGACGTTAGACAAGTCATTTGATTTCTCTGGGCCTCAGTTTCCTCAACTGTGAAAGAAGAGAATTGGCTTAGATGGAACTTCTAAGGTTCCTTCCAGCTCTAAATCTGTGACAGGTCCTGGGTATCCAGTCCTTTTTTGGGGATTGTAGAGAGATCAAGGGGGATCAAGGGGGATCAAGGGGAAGGATCACCTACAAATCCCTGTGCTATAGGAACTTGCTTTTGAACTATTCTTGCTTCCATAAATCTTGTGTAATTTTAGCATCAGAAAGGAAAGATGTTCAATCAATACATGCCTCTTTGGGGAGCCCCAATAAAAATGCCTTGGAATTGTACAGTTTTCATTTATAAAGTGCTTTGCACAGTGCCTGACACATGGCTAGTGCTTAATAAATGCTGGCTAACTGATTGAGAGTATCTAATTTGAGCTTCACATCTACCCTGTGAGACAGGTAGTATTCTTCCCAGTTTTCAGATAAGGAGACTCAGAGAGTTGAAATAACTTATCCAAAGCTACATGGATAGTAAGTGAGAAAGCTAAGATTTATCTGATAACATAGATATAAAGTTGGACTCGAAATCACATTTTCTAATACAATGTTCAATACTCTTTTCAGAAAACTGTATTTACTGACTGCCTTTTACGTGCCTAGCTCTGCAGTAGTCACTAGAGAAGACACAGGAAAGTCTAGGATACAGTCCATGATTCCAAAGATCTTTTGCTCTACCTGGGGGAAGAAGAAAAAAACCTCTATGCCACAATAACCAACTAATAATACCTGATAAGATATAACTAAATGTCACAGCTGAAGGGGATAGTTATTCATTATTCAGTAGTTACCGTTCATCGCACAAATCTCTTTGAATGAATGTACACAACAGTGTTGTTCAGCAGGGATGAGGGACCAGTTCTCTGTATTTTATGAGCTGGATTCAGGTCTGGGACCTATCCCAGGCAAACAGGGGAAATAAAAATTGGTGTAACATCTGCAACACTCCCATACTTCGAGGCACTTAAGATGATGTCTTAAATGAATCCTGCTCTGTTGCTACTTGCCATAAAAATTAATACTTTGGAGCCTAGAATAAAGTGAATCCTTCTAATTTAGGAGAAGTGCCAGGTTGCTTGATAGGAAAAAATAGAGTGTGAGCAATAAAATGCCTTCATTAAAGTCAAATGTTTGTCCATGATTATCATGTAATTCACTCTAAGACTATTTGAATCTTTTCTGTTACTTTTATGAGAAATGGGTTTTTTTCCCCTCAAAATTAGGATTCGGTGTTTCTGACATCATACTGGAACCTAGTATGATGAGTGGGGGAAAGTGGATGAGGACATTTATACTTTATAATATCAATCAATTAAAACAATTGAATATAAGGGAGGCACAGAACTTGGTGAATAGATGGCACATCCAAGTCAGGCAGACCTGGGTTCCACCATGGTGTGCGACACATAGAGTCTGAGGATAATACACTTAGAATCAAAAGAGAACTTAGATGACATTTAATCCAATTCCCTCATTTTTTTGTATTTTTTTTGTAGGGCAATAGGGGTTAAGTGACTTGCCCAGGGTCACACAGCTAGTAAGTGTCAAGTGTCTGAGGCAGATTTGAACTCAGGTCCTCCTGAATCCAAGGCCAGTGTTTTATCCACCGTGCCACCTAGTTGCCCCCAATTCCTTCATTTTCCAAATAAAAAACTGAGGTTGAGCAAGAATAACTGACTTACTTAATGTCACACAGGTAGCAATTGTCAGTGTCAGGGTACAACACCCAGTTCTCTGGCTCCAGATCCAGTATATTTTCTACTATAGTAGAATCTTTGAAGGAGAAATTTCATTAGGCTTGTAGGCTTGGAAGACAGATTGCCAGAGACTAAAAAGTGAATGGGATGGTGAGGAAGTGAGGGAAACAGGTGTGGAAGATTCTTTCTGAGGAGGTAGCAGTTAACAGGACGAGAGATACAGGAAGAGAGCTCGAGGGAATAGGAGGGGAAGAGAGGGAGAGGGAAGAGGAGGATGGTGGTGGAGGGGGGGGAGAGAGGGAGAGAGGGGGAGGGAGAGAGAGAGAGAGAGAGAGAGAGAGAGAGAGAGAGAGAGAGAGAGAGAGAGAGAGAGAGAGAGAGGGAGAGAGGGAGAGAGGGAGAGAGGGAGAGAGAGGGAGAGAGAGGGAGAGAGAGGGAGAGAGAGAGGGAGAGAGAGAGGGAGAGAGAGAGAGAGAGAGAGAGAGAGAGAGAGAGAGAGAGAGAGAGAGAGAGAGAGAGAGAGAGAGAGAGAGAGAGAGAGAGAGAGAGAAAACGAGAACACAAACTCCCAGAGTGGACAAGTAATCAAGGACAAGATGTATAAGCATCTTTCACTTTTATACAGAGAAATTAAAAAGGAGAATATGGGTAAAGGTGTGACATAGAAGAGATAGGGCAGCTTAGCAGATTGTTTTAAAATTCTCAGTAAGGCATGAGGTAAGGTTTTGTGATGAGAGGGTTGGGGTGGGTTGACATCTCAAGGATTGAGAAAGGATGAACAGGTTTGAAAAAATTGAGATGGAAACTATGAATGAGAATCAGTCTGGAAAGAGTGAAAAGATCTAACAATCTATCACCCTGTGGGTTTGGTTTTCAAAGCTAGTACTCCCAATACTATTATTTCCTTCATACGTACATGGAAATTGCCAGGTAAATAGTATTGCTTGGACTGTTGGCTTCTTAGTCTGAAGCACTAGGTTTCCCACAAGCAGGATTATCCCAAGCAAATGAGAATACAATTTTCCCACTCAAAATAACAATAAAACAGCCAAATATAACATTTACTAGAATTCATTATATTTGAATAGATAAACAGTTTAAAATAAGACAAATGTTAGAAATGCTTTGATTTGGCACTTTTTCCAATAATCTTCAGCTGTTATCAATCATAGCTTAGATGAAGCTTGGTTAATTGGCTTTAACCAAAAGCTGTTGTTTGAATAAGATTCATGGTCACAGAATGCCAGAGAGAGTAAAGATATTACAATTGTGGTGAATCACCTATGCAAAGGCATGGAGTTTGGCACAAACAAATTGTGTGCTAAGGGGGTTAAGAATGAAGGAAGTTTCCTTTCATCAAGTTATGATTATGGCAGGTAGGGAGAAAGAGAGAAAGCTCCAGAATGAGACCTTGAGACCAGAGCTGTACATTATTCACATGAACTATCTATATGCTATGTATTTTTCTAAGCCTTTGGTCATTACTTGCCAATTATCCTAAGGTCATTTCTAATCTTAGCAATGCAGAATTTTTGAAAGGTCTCTTTGGGAACTGAGCTATTTTTAAGCAATCATCCACAATGAAACTATGTTTAATGTGCATTGAATACTCACAGTGTGCTGGAAATGGTCAAGAGCTGTGGTCCCATACTTCTAGGACAGTACAGTCAAAATGCAGCTGAAATCAGTGTTTGTATTGGTAAAGTTCAGTTGCCTTAACAGCTTGCCAATGTTTGCAGCCATTACTTATTAAGCTATTTTTCTGTCCCTTTTATTCTTTCAAAGAATTTGGTTTCTTAAGCTGTTATGTTCTCCTTTTTAACTGTTTCCGGGACTTTTTTGCCCTCTTTCCCCTAAAGCAATTTCTGATTATGGATTGTCCCTGAGAGGCACCCACCCAATTATCTGGTTTCCTGAAAAAGTCTCCCTTTCTTTGTCAAAGAGCCATGGGAACAGAAGCCTGACTGTCTCCTACATAAAGGGCCTGTCTCTATGTGCCTTGCTCCCTTGCCTCTCAGAGCTGTGCTTTGATTTTCCCCAGAGCTCCCCATACTGCATGGGGCACTGCTGGTGGTACAAGGAGCAGAACAGAGAGGAGGGCCCCCACATTTCCCTCCTTTGATTACACAGTGCTCATTCATGGGCCTCAGTGTTCTCTGAAGCTCCTTGCCCTTGCCCGATTCCTCCCTCAAACCACCCCCACTGGGTCCTTATTACTACCACCAAAGACCTTTTAGTGACCTGGTGATCTTTTTTGGTTTGGTTTGGTTCTTCAATAAGTTTTATCAAAGTGTATTTTTTAAATATCACAGTCATTTTTAGATCCGCCTCTCACCTCACCCTACTCAGTAAATGCTCCCTTGTAATGAAGAAAAAGAGGCAAGTAAGGCAAGCCAACACAGTGACCTTGTCTGATAGCATAAACAAAATTTTTTCATCCATAGTCCTGGGGCTATCACCAGTCATCCTGCCACTGGACTCAGATTAGTCTGAAAGAGAGTGAGGCTGGTGACTTCGTAAGCTCTGCCACACTTAAATCCAATTCACTTGCAATTCAAGACATCCCCTTCCTAATGCCATTGGTCCTCTTTGAGAACAAGGGACAAACAACAACACCCACTGTACTTGACTTCTATGTGAAATTGATTTAAATGAGGCAGGGCTGCACAAAGTCATCAGCATGAAAGAATGAAGGTATGTTGTTACCCAGTGGCCATTTTTGTTGAAGGTTGGGCTTCTCTAGGCCCTGAGATATCATAACTGTTGCATTGCAATATCTTCCTGAATTACTCTTTTCTTACTCTTAGCACAGAGGTAATAGTGCCTGACATATAGTAAGGGCTTCATAAATGCTTATTGCTTTGCCTTCCTAAGCTGGGTCAGAGAGAGGTAACCTATAACACATAGATGCCTGGTAGGCAGGTCCTTTGAGGAGGTTAAGATGGCATTTTACTCTGTTGATTCATTTGATTTTGGGGAAGACATGGGCAAGAGCTTTGTAGAATAGGAGCTTAGAGACAGGCTGCCCTAGTAAAGGGAATACCCAGATTGATGGGATCCCACATCCCTTGGACCAGAATAAGAGGAAATAATACCTCTTCACAAACAACAATAAAAGAATACAATAATTGGTACATGCTTTATAGATGGCAGAGGTAATGAGTGCTATGGGAATTCAAAGGAAGCACTTTCAGCCAGGGCCTTTTTGGAGATGTGGTGCATTATATAAGTGGAGACATATAATGGTATAAGGTTGCAGTATATATGTATTATATATTGTATGGTACATATAGCATGATATAATATGTCATCTCTACTATATATATATATATATAAACTATAGTGTACATGTATATAAATATATACACATATATAGAATATAAAGTATACTTTACCTTATTTGAGCCTTGTACCAAATCTGTGAGGTGACTACTTATTATCCCCAATTCATAGATAAAGAAACTGATCCTTGAAAAGGTCAGGTGACTTGCCATTAATCACACAACTAACAGGTGTCAGGAGCAGAATTTGAACCCAGATCTTTCAGAATATGAGACCAACACTCTGTAAACTATACCATATGAATTTGTAGTGTGGAAATTAAAGAAAATTAAATTCCTTTGGGCTCATGAAATTAGCCCTTATAACGAACTGACTGCTGTACCTCTTTTAAAATAACTGTCCCAGTGGAATTAGGCTTCTGATGACAGACACAAGAAGGACAGTCCCCAAAGAGTACTACAGTCTGAATCTAAACAGACATAGAGGGCTATTTGGGGGAGGTGGGGGCTGAGACAAAAATCTCCCTTGCCCTTACTAAAAGTTTATTTACAAGCCTGTCTTACCTCTGTTATCCATCATAGAAGCTTCCTGTAGAAGTGTCCCTAAGATTCCTATAAGGTTCCTGCCCTTCTGCTAATATGAAGATTGGTACCATCTGGCCTGTCTTTCCAACCACCTCTGTAAATTTGGTGTCTTTAGAGTCTCTTGATAATCAACCTTTTGCCAAAATGGATAAAACCAAAACATAAGATAGTTCATATTTCCAAAGCTCCTGATAGTTTACAAAGTACTTTTACACAATGTCTCTATAAGGAAGATGGTTCCACGCAAGTATTATTATTCTCATTATAAAGCTGAAGAAATCTTACTAGCTGTGTGACCCAGGGCATGTCACTTAACCCATCATCGCCCCACAAAAAAAGTAAAGTTGAAGAAATCAAGGCTCAGAAATGTTAACTTGCCCAGAGTCAAAAACCAAATAAGCACTGAATGAAGCTAGGGTTGTCTCTCAACACCAACTTTGGTACTCTTATACTTTACCATGTTGCTTTTCTTTGGTACCAGTGCATAGCTTTGTTTTCTTTTCTTTTCACAATTCCTCAACTGTGTCATTCATGTCTTAGGAAAAACTATTGAAATATAGCACCTTGTTACCCATAAAGTATTGCTGCAGGCACCACATTTTTCTAACTCAAAACTGGGACTTGGTCTGAAAAAAGCCATTCTTTTTACAAAGCCTCTTTAAGTCTAATTCTTTTCATGTAATCATGATGGTTCAAGAAAATCAGCTGTGTATGGTGTTTGTTCTTTGCTAAAGACTTAGCAAAAAGATATACAAAAGCTAAATTCCAATCTGGGCTGGGTCATTTTAATAAATAATATATATCTAATCAGAACTTGCCTTCCATAGATATACATGGGCAGAGGAAGACTCCTATGTAGTGTGATTTTTATGGTGTTCTGAAATCAAAGTCCTGTTTCAAAATTTCCTGACAACCTGTCATGTTGCCCAGAATTACACCATTATAGGATCATTCCTTTGGGTCCCAAAGCTTTTCTGATCTCTCAAAACTCTGTATTAATTGAATTCCATTCTATTCACAGACATTTATTAATGCGTGCTACACAAAGGGCTTTGAATACCAGACTAAGAAGTTTTTATTTGTTGTATTTAGAGGCAATATAGAGTTCCTTGGGAGCAGGAACTGTCTTCCTTTTATTTGTATGCCCAGTGCTTGGTACATAGTAAACACTTAATATATGCTTGTTGACTTTATGCGAAAGAATGAACACCTCAGTTATATGCTTTAGGAAGAGTATTTTGGTAGCTGCTTGGAGGCTAGATTGGAAAGGGAGAGGAAGCAGGAAGACCATTTGGGAAGCTATCAAAGCACTACAGGTAAGAGATGATGAGAGTCTCAACTAGGGTGGCAGCTGGCTGTGTGAATGGAAAGATGGGGGAGATGAAAGGTAGAATTAGCAAGTCTAGGCAAATAATTGGATGTGGAGGTTAGGGTAAGAAGTAAGAGTCAAGGATGATTCTAAGGTTATAAAACTGACTTTAAGGATTATGGTTTCCTTAACAGAAATATATCCATCCCTTGGAGGAGGGATGAGTTTAAGGGGAAAGAGAAAGTGTTCTGTTTATATATGTTGAATTTAAAGTATTTATGGAACATTCAGGTAGAACTGGAGATATGATGTTTGCCAACAAGGAGTATCCAATCAGCTTGGGTAGATAGGATATACATCTATGACCTCTCAGAGAGAACTTAATACTAATCTGTATAACAGAAGGGCAAAAAAATCACAGGACTGATAACCCTAGAAGCTCTCAGATATATCAAGAGGCCCAAGTGATAATGTCAGCTATACAATTTTGTGTTTGAAGAGAGAAGAAAAACAAAAATTAAACCATTAATGACCATTTCTTCTTTTTTATGATAGAATAGCCATTAACATAAGCTGAACAAAGCAAAGATTAAATTTAATTGAGCAAATACTAGATGACTGTTTACTCTGGGCTAGGTATGTGTTCTGGGAGAAACATGGTTCCAGAGAAGAAAAACAATATCATGTTTATATTCAAGGAGCTTACTGATATAGGAGCCACAACAGAAACAGTTAAGATATAAGGCAGGGGGGCAGCTAGGTGGTGCAGTGGATAGAGCACTGGCCTGGAGTCAGGAGGACCTGAGTTCAAATCTGGCCTCAGACACTTAACACCTACTAGCTGTGTGACCCTGGGCAAGTCACTTAACCCCAATTGCCTCACTAAAATAAATAGACAGATAGATAGATAAATAAATAAGTAAATGAAGATATAAGGCAGGGTGAGGTCATCACAAAGAACAGGATGATAGAGAGGACTAGGAGAAATTTGATGAAAGAGATCTGTTCTGGCTGGAAAAGAAAAGTGAGAGATAGGCAGATCAGTCAGGGTTTTGTGGAAAAATTGGCCCTAGATTTGAACCCTGAAGGCAGAAATGAGAGACTGGAATGTCTATTCTGGGCATAAGAGACAACATGGGCAAAGGCACAAAGATGGCAAATACCCAAGAGGAGAACAGAGGACAGTAAGCAGCAAAGCCATAACCAGGATGGGGTGGGACCAAAATTTAAAGGGGTGATGATAGCCTTTTCAGCCCTTCACTAGTATAGAAACAATTGATCTTAGCCTTTAGTTAGCAAGAATAACTAGGGGGCAGCTAGGTGGTACATTGGATAAAGCACTGGCCCTGGATTCAGGAGGACCTGAGTTCAAATCCAGCCACAGACACTTGACACTAGCTGTGTGATCCTGGGCAAGTCATTTAACCCTCATTGCCCTGCAAAAACAAACAAAACAAAACAAAACAAACAAAAAAAGAATAATTAGCTAAAATTAATAGCTACCAAATTACTTTCTTTCTTCCTTCTTCCTTTCAGCCATATCTCGAGTAAGCCCTCTCTGCTTCTCCCCCTGCCTGATGGACTCCCCAGCAGCAGGCTCACGGTGTCATAGGGTATCTAATGGCCCCATCACAACCAAACTAGTCAAAAGGTGTTTCATGGAGCTTGCCCAAGACTCAAAAAAATTGTTACAGCCTCTCATAAGGTAGATCAGAAAGTAAACCATTTCTGATTTTTTTTTTTACAAAGTTAAAAACTGCCTTTAAATGTAAGATTAGTTCAGTTTTAGGGAAAGGTATGTGATTCATACAGCATCCTTACCTCCTGCAGTTCTAACTCTATATTACCCTAGGTATGGAAGCCACCTGCTGTTCAAAGAATCCTGCATTCCCTTAGAATATTCTTTCCCCTAAATGATTACTTTACTATTTCCTTCAGTTTTTAAGGAACCCCTGTGTGAATTAACATATAGCACTACGCACAAAGCTCTGTCCTGTTGTCTGTATACACTCATGCTTACAGTAATCCCTGAGTACTCAACTCCCCCCAAAAGAGTACTCTCTCTTTGTAGTTGCTTTGATCTCTCTGGAAAGGTAACATCAATATCATCACTATCCATTTCAACGCATTTCAGCAGATTTTACTGCACACTTACCTATGTTGTGTCCAGTCTTATGCTGGTGCTATGGAGAGTTGAAAGAATCACAAAATTTAAACCTGAAATAGATGAGAGATCATTATTTTAGAGATGTGGGAACTTAAAGTGAGAGAGAGGAAATAATTTGTCCAAGTACCATAGCTAATTATTGAGAGAGCCAAAACGAAGAAAAAATCCGGCCTCAAACACTTAACACTTACTAGCTGTGTGACCTTGGGCAAGTCACTTAACACCAATTGCCTCACTTAAAAAAAAAAAAGAGGAAATTAAGGCTCCAATAAATTGAGATTAGTCTATAGTCATAGAGTGTCAGAGGGAGAATGTGAATTCCTATTTTCCTGACTTCAAGTCTAAGGCCATATCCATCATGTCATGCAGTCTCTCCATAGTTACAAGATATGAGGCAATGACTATATGCCATTTGTAGCACAGGAGTCTCCAAAAGAAGAAATGTTATTGAGTCTGAGAGTAATTAAGTAAAACCACATGGAAGAGATGAGATTTGAAGTGGATTTTTATGAGGAATAAAATTTAGATAGAGTAGAGGGTAGGTTATTCCAGGTAAAGGAACAGTAATAATAATAATAATAATAAATAACAATGATATCAACAATAAGCATCTATAATAAAATAACAATAATAAAAATAACAATAATTATAAATAGACACTTCATGGGTGACATCCACATGAACTCAGGCACCAATGATATGTCCACAGAGAAGGGTTGGACAAATCACTGAATCATATGCTTTTTTAAAAAACAGAAACAAAGGTGTTTATTATCGCAATACAAGATCAGGTTTTTACCACCAGAAATTACAGAAAATCTATTCTTAAGGAACCCAAACTTATTGATCAATGCAGATTTTCAAAGGACACTGTGTACACTCCAAGTTGTAAAAATGTTGAACCTAGCAAAATCCTCGAAAGATATAATTGATTTTCCAGAATTCTACACCAGCAGCTCGTTATTCTTCATAAACTTACAGAAACAAATCTCTATACTACAAATACAAACCCCAATATATTCTTGAAAATTCAAAAAAGAAACTACTGGAGCAAAAGCATCATCACAAATAAATCACACAGAAATAACCTGGAGTCATAAACATTTAAGAGCAAAGTCTTAATAGATACTGCTACACTGAATACTCATACCTTTCATATTATGTTGAATGAAAAGCTCTCAAAACATAGATACCTAATGGAAAAGTCAAAACCGTGCGAGAACAGGATAAAGTGCATATTTTCCCTGTTGTCCTGTCTCCTTCTAGATGCTTTCATTGAGTATACAAAAGATGAGCGTATACTTGAGCCCAATACTTTTACTCAATTACAAATAAAGGATTTTATCAACCTGTAAAAATAGTTCACTGAATATTAAACAGAAAATGATAATAATGATTAAAAGTACTTGTTCTGATACCTGAAGGTTTCTATATCTAAAATCCATTGAATAAAGGATAATAACAATGATAGAACATATGTATATGTGTGTACGCGATGTATATACCTATGTATGTATATGTACCTATGTGCACACATATATGTGCAATACTCACATGTGTGTTTTTGTATATCCTTTAAGGTTTATAAAACACTAGTCACAATGACCCTGTGTGTCAGGGTATAACCAACAGGTTCCATGTCAGGAATTAGTATAGTATGCGTGAAGACAATAATGCATTTATTCTGGTTGTCTAAGAAAGCTATATTGAGAGGTAGTAGAAAATGAGATTGGGAGTATTAAAATCTCACCCATTTCTGACCTTCAGCCAAGCCCTTTCTTCAACCATTCCCTTCCCTTCTTCCCAGAGTTTTCTATGAAATGGATTTCTCTGCACCAGTTGAGTGGTTCCAGGGTAATCAAGGCGAACTCAAGGTTCAGCTATTCTGGCCTATTGTCCCATCCCAGTCATTACCACCTTTAAGATTACCTCTTCAGTCTGCCAGGGACTAGGCCTTTATCCTTTTTGACCCCAACCTAAATTTTCTGAAGACAGGAGAATCCCAGAGTCATAAGGAACCTTAGCAGTGATCTAATCTGACCTCTCTACCTGCAATGTGACTCCTCTCTGCATGAACAATTCCAATGATGAGGAGTCTACTATTTTATTACGAAATTCTCTGATGCAAAGAGACTAGCAATGAAAAAAGTGTTTATTAAGCACTTACTATGTGCTAGGCAATGGGGACGCAAGTACACAAAAAATTTATATAGATATAGATATAGATATAGATATAGATATAGATATAGATATAGATATAGATATAGATATAGATATAGATATAGATATAGATATAGATACAGATATAGATATATGTATGTATGTATGTATGTATGTATGTATGTATGTATGTATGTATACACACACACAAACACACACATGGCAGGTAGGTGGCACATTGGATAAAGCACCGGCCCTGGATTCAGGAAGACCTGAAATCAAATCCAGCCTTAGACACTTGACACTTTCTAGCTGTGTGACTCTGGATAAGTTACTTAACCCTGGTTGCCCTGCAAAAAACAAACAAACAAATAAATAAATAAATGGATAAATGAATGAATGAACAAACAAACTAATTAATTAATTAATTAAATGAGTGAATAAATCAATAAATAGATGGATAGATAAATAGATAAATAAAATTATATATACAACATAAATGCAAAATTTTAAATATATAAAGTAATTAAATATAATGTAATTTGGGAGAGAGTTGGGTGGGGCGGATCAGGAAAGGCTCCCTACAGAAGATCGTGCTTAAGCTGTAAATTAATGGAACAAAGAAAGTCTGTGTATTTGAGGTAAGAGAGGGTCACATTCCAGACATGTGGGACAGTCAATGCAAAAACACGGAGAAGGGAAGTAGATGTGTGAAGAACAAAGAAAAGGCCAATTTGACTAGACCACAGAGTGTGGAAGAGGAAATAATGTTCAATGAGACTGGAAAGATAGGTTGGAGCCAGTGGTGGTGATTCCATTCAACTTGACAAATGTGTATTAAGCAGTATTGAGTGCAGAGCACTGTTCCAAATGCTGGAGAGAGACAAAGTTTAGACAGGGTGCCTTTCTGACAATACTCATGCAATCTGCCCCTGAGATTGCTCCTCAAAGTCTTTCTCATTTGGCAAAACCTACTAGGGCAGAGCTTCTCCAGAAGAGATTTTGGAAACAAAGGATCATCTCCATGTCAAGATAAAGAAGGAAGGTTTTAGTAAAAAAACCTCAGTTTCCTCATCTTTAAAATGATGACTAATAATAATTAATAATAATAATAGACTCTTCTTGCAATAATAGCTTTGGAAACATTTAATCCAACCTTCTTCTTACACAGATGAGAAAACTGAGCCTCATGAAGGTAAGATAACTTGTTCATGTTCATATAGGGCAAAAAAAGCAGAGCCAAGAATCAAACCTGAGTCTTCTGACTCTGAATCCAGTGTTATTTCTATTATAATGAATGATGTCTTCATGAGAGAAATGCTTTATAAACTGAGCATCCTTCTATGAACATGAGCTATCATTATCACATGGGACTGCTTGGGAGGAAGAAGACCTCATTAGACAGATCTTCCACTAACAAGCTGTGTGACTTTGGATAAGTCATTTTGGAGGACTCTGGTTTCCCCATCTGTTGAACAGAGAGGATATTTCCTGAAAGTTCTCATGAAAGGCTTGTTAAAATGGGTAGTTCTATGAACTAAATGAACTCATGATCCTTTAACTCTTTTTGAAGGGTTTAAAAAGCACTCTCCAAATACAAAGGATTATTATTATTGGTGGTCATGTTTATATTAAGACAAGCATTTATTAAGTTCCTACTCTATCCAGAGCACTGTGCTGTGGGTTCACATGGCAGCTGGGGAAGAACTCCTGACAAAGCAGTCTTTTATAGGACTTGTGGGTCCTAGGAATTACAATATCTGACAGTTATAGTGGCCTTAATGTTCGTGAAATACTTCTTATACATTACCTCATTTGAGCCTCACAACAATCCTGTGAGGTCAGTCCTACAAGAAATTATTAGCAATGGGAATAGAGATGGGGACTGCCCTAGTGATTTCATTTTTACAAGTATTATTATCCCCATTTTAGTTTCTTTTTACCAGACCTGTGACTTCATTGTTATAGGAAGTTTCCCTTAAGGAACTTTCTGTACCAATACTGTTGCTGTTGTCATTGTTGTTGACTTGCAAGTGAATTAGATTTAAGTTAGGCAGGGCTGTGCAAAGTCATAAGCCTCACTCTCTTCTCCAGAGTCATCCCAGTCTAGTGGCAAGACGTAAATCAAGACGACTAGTGATGACCCTGAGATGGAATGAGTGACCTTGGCCTTTTTAAGCTAATGTCTTTCCCAGGTCTCAGTTTGTCTGAGACAATGCCCATTCAGTGATTATGGGCTGGGTAAAAATTGAGACAAAAGATGGCCTAGTTGGCCATCACAAAAGAATCGGTCTAGGAAGAGAAGTCTCTCAGAGTTTCTAGAAAACAATTGCTATTTACACTTACTCCATCATCATCAACTCTGCTCTTTACATTCTTACACAGAGTTGTGTGGGCACACTGAGAATTCAAACAACCTGCCCAGGGTCACACAGCCAGTATGTGTCAAAGGTGGAATTTGAATTCAGTTCTTCCTAAATCCCATGCCAACTGTCAACCATTCCAAGCTCTCTCTCCTCTCCATTTAATGAATGAAGAAGCCAAGGCTTACAGAAGCTGTAACTTACCCACAGACATATTAGCCAATAAGTGAAAGAAGTAGAATTTGAACTGAGGTTTGTCCTAATTCTACGCATCCTAAACACTACATCAAGTATAGCAGGGTGAAGGATGAGATCTCTCTGAGGTGGAAGGAAGAGAACCCTGTGTTTAAAGATCCAGCTATGGCTAAAGAATATTTCGCAGAAGGAAAGCTTAGGTTTAGAAATCCTAATGCAAGGCTGAGGGGGGCAGGGGCATCCTTCCTCTTAAAGTCCATTTTACCTATATAATCATGTCATCTCTCTGGGTGGAAATAACAGCTGCCTTAGCTACCTCATAGAGCTTCTATGAAGAACAAAACATGGGCACAATGGATGGGAATAACTGGGGTTATTAATTCTGTGGAAGAGAAACCTAGGGAGAACAAAAAAACTGTGTATTTGAGGGGCTGTTATGTGCAAGAGGTCCCGTTTGGCATCAGGTTTTAGGTCGAAGGGGATCTCTGAAGATACCTTATAGCTAATAATAGTTCCCAATAGATAATAAGTCAGTTCTTCCAGACTCCACCTACACCCCCCAGCCCAGCCCAATCAACAAAACAAGAATCTCATTTCAATTTGCCAAGGCAAGTAAATCTAGATACAACATGTCAAACATAATTCACCTCAGTACAAACCTTTCCTGAGCTTCCTAGTCTCCACAGCTGATTCACTGATTTTCATTTAATTTACCTGACATTTGAGAGAGGCCAACCTCTGAAATGTCCCTTTTCTTGGCAACCTATTTCCCCCAATTGTCCCTTCCCCTCTGAAGCAACAAGAAAAGTTCCAAATCATAGAATGCTCAGCTCACTTGGCAGCATTTGAGTTTCTGGGGTATTATGTTCTTTCTTGCTTTTTCTTTCCTTACCTTTTTTTCAAGCAGATGGAAAACAGTCTCTCCCCCTCCCCCCCCCCCTCCATCCTGGTTCTTCAAGTCTCAGATAAGCCTCCCAGGCAACAGAACAAGCTGAAGCTAAGCCTTTTATCGAAAGGCTGCAGAAGGTGGTCTGGTACACACACCCTAGGCAGCCGCCAACAACTGATAAATGGCGGCCTGAAGCCTCCCTCCCAACCTCCATGCCTTCCCCATTTCATGGGACACTTCATCTAGGTACAGTAATCCATGGGCATGGCACCCAAGCTGCAGTCCCCAGTCCATAAATGGAGGCTTGCTTTCCTTTTGAACAAGAAGATAGAGGCTTATAGTGCTGACCTTTAATAGGATTTGATACAGTCACTGAATTTAAATAGTGAGTATTTGGCAGCAAATTAGAGGGAGAGAGTTGGTTCAGTAGAGGTTCTCTGATCTACAATCAGGCAATGTGCCTGTAGATGTCCTCGGTGGATATGTTTCTAATATGGACATGACTGTATGGGTGTGTGGGTACATATGAGGTGGAGGGGCAGGGAGAACTAAATAGGCTTATTTCCCCTTGCCCCCCCCACCTCACACACACACACACACGCACATACATACACATATATATGTATATGTGTATATGTGTGTATGTGCATACACACTCCATGAAGGCAAGAAGTATTCATTTCTGTCTTTATATACCCATCATCTAATGCATAGCCCGGTAGATAATAGACACTCAATAAATGTTTCCTGAATGACTAACTTATTGGAAGGGTAAGCTTATTAAGCTAAACACTGCACTAAGACTTATGGGACACCCTGCATTTCCGTGTTACAGCACTGCTCTGCATGAATGAATGTTTTTGGCTGTGTTGCCTTATTGATTTTTGACTTCAATATGTGGTGTCTTCCAGGGTGGAACTTAGCTTATATGGTATTTACTTGCCAACACTTGCCAATATTATAGTAGATCTCACATATGACTGAAAAAGGTGTTCTATTAAATAATGCAAAAAAAAAAAAATCCTTACATATAGCCCTAGGAAAGGATTCCTCATAGCTAAGACTAGGGTTTGGTTGGTTGGTTGGTTGGTTGGTTGGTTGGTTGGTTGGTTGGTTGGTTTGGGGGTTTTGCTGCTGTTGTTTGTTTTAATGACTACCTGGTTTTCCTTGATTCATTGGAAATATTGGAAGGTCTAAAGAGAAAGGTATGATATTGGATTTATATGAGAACCAGGTCTCACTTATTTTAGGACAAAGAAAGTTAGAGATTCTATTTATTTCAATATAAGCCCTGACTGTTGAAAGGATTGCTAGGGTTAGCCTTATGCCTAAGTAAAATGATGTCATCCATGTGGTTGGGATGTTAGTGATTCAAAATATCTCTTTGTTGGACCTGACAATACCTGAAATTTTACTTCCTGGGCCTTATCTTTAGCCTCAGGGTACTATTTGGGGGTTAAGGGAAAGCAACCAGATGATAGAATGGATTGAGGGTTGGATCTAGAGTCAGGAAGACCTGAGTTCAAATACAGCTTGAAACATTTACTTAAGTGTGTGATCTTGGGCAAGTCATTGTGCTTTAATTTTCTCATTTGTAAAATGGTGATGATAATAACACTTCCTATGGTTACTAATGAGAATTAAATGAGATAATATTTGTAAAGTATTTTATAAACAGTTTTTGTTTTTTGTGGGGCAATGGGGGTTAAGTGACTTGCCCAGGGTCACACAGCTAGTAAATGTCAAGCGTCTGAGGCTGGATTTGAACTCAGGTACTCCTGAATCCAGGGCCGGTGCTTTATCCACTGTGCCATCTAGCTTTCCCCTTTTATAAACATTTAAGTGCTATATAAATGCTAGCTGTTTGATAATATAATGATGGTGGTGGTGGTGGTGATGATGATGATACAAAGCCCTGTGGGAAGGATAATACTTTAAACTTTTCTCAACTATCAACTATAAGGATATCTAAATGGAAATGAGTTCAGATCATTTCCTGAGAGCAGATATTGATAGATGGGTTAATGGGAAGAGAGTGTGTAAATTGAGCATCCCTGAGTGTGGAAAAGACAGACTCCACTGACTTTGCATTAAGCCCTATGATAGTTGCTCTGGGGATATAATGGAAGAAATACATCCCTATTCTCAATGAGAATATAATCTGTTGAATATACTTTGGTCAACCAAATTAAAATTAATTAGCATAGAAACCTGACAGCTACCTCTTCTTCTCCCCACATGCTTTTGTCTGTTAATCCACTCCACCTCTCTAATAGCCCCTCAGGAAAACTTCCACTGGTGGTCAGTTATTTGAAAAAGTGAAGAAATCATGTGTTAAATGATATAATTGTAGGAGTAACAAAAAAGCTCCCTTTCCCTGATAATTTCCCTGTGCCTGAAATTCCACTATTAGATTTTTATTCCTTAGACTTTGGATAACATTTCCCAAAGTATTGTTTGAATAATGATTCTGTGAGGAAATGTTGATGCTGATTCTCTCTAGAATATCAAACACAAATTGGTGTATTTATTAAAAAACACTTATTCTGTGCAACAATTTTTAAACAAGAAAAATATAATGAATCCCCTCTATTTTCCCAATCTCTCTTTTTGTTCTAAAAAGAATTCAAACTCCCCAGAACCACAGCCCTAAAGTCTGTGCTGAAAAGCTTCCCTATTGGAATTAAAATATCCCCGGAAAGGGTGATGCAGTCAGTTTATCAGTCATTGGCACTTAGTATGAATTGTTTCATGAGACTGAGTGGGATCATGACGCCAGCAAAGGACTTAGAATGAGGAACACCTGTTTTAGAGGCAGCTTGAACTCCAGTTCTCTTTTCGGTAAAGTTCAGTGTTGAGGCCAAATGAGGCACTTGTGGATCATTGAATGATTAACAAAGGAGAAAGTTTACTTTGCTTAAACAGAGCAAGGATACCTAAAGAATACAGATGCACTTAGCATCTCTGTATATACACCCACTAGTGTCCATCTAGAAAGATGTTTGGAAAGATGGAAGGACATGGCCATCTGGTGATTTTCAGAATCCATCAATTCTGAGAGATGTAAACTCCACGTGGCTAGGATTTTCTATGCCCTCAGATGACCAGGAAGCTGGGTTAGAGGAGCCAGGCCAATTTGAGCCCTGGAGTAACTTTGTCTTCTTTTAGGTAAGGCCTTTCCATTTTGAGGATGGGAGAAAAGAAACTGTGGGTGACTAACACTGGCCTTGCCACAACCTGGGTTCACATCCCTCCTCAGACTTACACTATCTGTATGACCCTGGGCAAATCACTACTCTTTGGCATCAGTTTCCTTATCATTAAAATGAAGAGTTTGAACTCAGTGACCTCCAAGTTCCCTACTCCAAGTCTATGGTCTTATGCTCTTTCAATTCAGGGATGTTTAACCTTGGGGTTCATGCACTGATTTCAGAGAATCTAAAATTGGAACATTTGCTATTTTGATAACAACATTTGAATATAACTAGTTTCCATCATAAGTCTCTCTTTTATTTTATGCATTGAGAAACATTATTCTGAGAAGGGGTCCATGATGCAAAAAGATTTAAAAATCCCTGTGTTAGTAGAAACAGGTTTTCAGAGAGAGAGAGAAGGGAAAGAGATGATAAAGACTTCAGGTACATGGAGATACCTCAAAGGGGAAGAAAGGTCAAGAAAAGGGGAGGCTCTGGAACCAGATTTCCCACTTTTAATGTTCGGAAGAATAGGAAAGAATGAACAATGTCAAACAATCAGTAAACAATATGGGCTAGAAGGACACTCAGTTTCTCATCTGGTGCAGAAGTCTATGGGACCTAGTGTGAGATCTGACAGTCACCAGTCATCCAGCACTTAATATAGTTCCTAGCACATAATAGGGCAGACCAGGTGGTGGAGTGGATAAAGCACTGATCTTGAAATCAGGAAGACTCATCTTCATGAGTTCAAATGTGGCTTCAGGCACTTACTAGCTATGTGAGTTTGCCTCAGTTTCCCCATGTGTAAAATTAACTGTAGGGGCAGCTAGGTGGTGTGAGATTTAAAATTGGATATTAGATCATAAATCTCCTCTCTTTAACCTTTCCCTTAATTTATCTCCCAGACTAGTAAATGGAAGAAGCTTCTGGTTTTCTAGTTAGAGCTTTTATTGTGTGGTAGTTACCAGGTGATGTTGATTAGAGGGATAGGGAAGTAGAAATACAAAACAAATAGTCTTAAGTCTAAGCTTAGTCTATATTCCGTATAAAACTCACCAAAAGCCCAAGGCCACCTTTGGGGAGAGAGAGAGACGGAGTCAAGCGAGTGCTGCTAACCATGAGCCAGGCCGAGTCGAACTCCAGTCAGCGTCTGTCTGTGCAGCTCAGCCAGGGGACCAGCAGAGCAGGAAAAAAGATCCCACTTCCATTCTCTCCTTGCCTTTTAAGCTCGCACCCCGGAAGTCGAGTGCTTAGCAGGCAGTCTGGCGTGCGTAGCTCATGCCGTTGGTCTCTCCTCCCCGAAAGGGTGGTCCTTAAAAAAATTAGCGTCTCTCCATTATCGCTAACCGACTGTTAAAACTTTTTACCACATTGGCATAGTGAATAAAGCACTGACCCTTGATTCAGGAAGATCTGAGTTCAAATCTGACCTCAGACACTTGACACTTACTAGCTGTGTGACCCTGGGCAAGTCACTTAACCCTCATTGCCCTGCACCAAAAAAAAAAAAAAAAAAAGAACAAGAAAAGAACTGGAGAAGGAAATGGCAAACCATTCCAGTATCTTTACCAAGAAAATCCCAAATGGGGTCACAAAGAGTTAGACATGACTAAAACAGTTCAACAACAACAAAATGTTGAACCTAACTCCTCTGAAAATTCAACCCTTTGTTGGCACCACTCAGTGGGGATTCTTCATTGTCTTATTGTTCTTTGTTTTAGTTATATTTTCAAATATATTATCTTAGCATCTCCAATTAGACTGAGCTCCTTGAAGACTTAGAGTGTATCCTATATTTCTTTGTAGCTCATGGCAGAGGAAACAGTATGGTACAATACAAAAAGTATGCTGAAGGACCTGGGTTTGAAACTTGACTCAACTAAAGTGGTTTAGAACAGGCAAAGCTCACTTAGTTCTGGGGTGATCAGAGAAGGGAGGTCCCCTCCAGCTCTAATCCATGATCCTATAAATCACCTAATATAATGAATATTATATATTCAGCTTATAATGAATGCTAGATACATATTCTATTGATGAGATGGTTCAATTCAGGTTATGATTATAATTGGAATTTATTTACTATTTTAAAATTTGCAAAGCACTTTACTTGAGTTATTTGATTTGTCCCACAATAACATCCTGAAGAAATAAAGTTATTGTAATTGCCCTTTTATAGACAAGGAAACTGAGGCTCCAAGGAGTTAAGTGACTTCCAACTTGCCAAAGAACTAGGATCTGTCAGAATTTTTTTTTCTGTCAGAATTTAAACTCAGTTCTTACTGATTATAAGCCAGCAGTTCACTACATTTTGCCATATCCAGAAAAAACAATTATTCCCAGAAAATTAACAGTGAAAGAATGTTGGAGGTGATTTTGTTCCAGAGAACTCTAGAATTGGGATTAATTGGTCAGTGTGGAACTGGGAGCAGATTAAACTACTGACAGGACCAAAGACAGTGAAATTGATTCTGGATGCTTCCTGGCTTCCACCAGCACAAGTGACATTCAGACAGACACCAGGCACCCTGTGGATCCTGTATTTATCAGCACAGCCTGAACAACCATCCAGTTCATGAGCATAAACCTTTCTGCTGCATTCTTAATAAACAGTACCTGAGAACTGAATTGGCATGTTTTGCCCTCCCTGCTGCTCAAAGAATAAGATATGGGACACTTGATCTACAAAAGCGTGTAAGATTCTTGATGTTACCCTGCTTAGGGTTCTTTGGTCTAAACGCAAAAGTAACATCCTTAATAAGTAGATTCAATAAAGCAGTACAAGGATTGAAAGAGTAGGTGGAGGGGCAGCTAGGTGGTACAGTGGATAAAGCACTGGCCCTGGATTCAGAAGGACCTGAGTTCAAATTTGACCTCAGACAGTTGACATTAGTTGTGTGATCTTGGGCAAGTTGTGTGACCTTAACCCTCATTGCCCTGCAAAAAAAGAAAGAAATGAACAAAAGAAAGAGTAGGTGGACATCAAAGCTAAAGATTTGACATGGTAGACATGCAAATATATTCCCATTCAGAAGGGAAACCCCAATCATGGAAAGAAGAACTAAGGAGTAATTGGCAACTAGCTGTATTAAAAGTTTGCCAGAGAGGAACAAGAAACTTGACATGCCTGAAACCCACAATGCACCTGGGGAAAGAAATAATAATAATAATTATTAATAATAATACTAACAATAACTATTATTATTATAACAATTATTATAGCTGGCATTTGTATACTGCTCACTACATGCCAGGCTATGTGCTAGGTTCTTTATAATTATTATCTCATTTGACCCTCACAACAATCCTGCAAGGCAGGTACCATTTTACAGATGGGGAAATTGAGGCAGGAATGGGGTTAAATGACTTGCCCAGGGTCAGACAGCTGCTAAGGGTCTAAAGCCAGATTTGAAATGAGGTCTTCTGGACTCCAGGCCCAGTGGTCTAGTCACGACTCCATAGAACTACCTGTCACATATAGCCAATCGATCAATACATAAATATTGGATGACTCTCCACTGTGTTAATCCCTGTGCTGGGTACTACATTCAAGATATAGTCCCTTTAGAGGCAGTAGGGTGCCACAGAGGATATAGTTCTGGTCCTGGAATCAGGAAGAACTGAGTTTTAATCCTGCCTCAGATGCTTTCTAGCTGTGTGACTGAGCAAGTCACTTAATCTCTGCTTCAATTTCCTCAGCCATAAAATGAAGATAGTAATAGCACCTGCTTCCCAGAGTTTCTGGGAGGAGCAAACAAAAGACTACTTGTAAAATTCTTAGCACAGCACCTGGGACATAGTAGGTGCTTGTTTCCTTTCTTCTACCACTAGAGGAATTCATATTCTGTGTGGGGAGAAAAGTCTCATATACAAATGTTTTGGCCTCAGTCAGTTTAATTGAATCAACTGATTGATGCAGACATTAGCCAAACCTGTTGTAGATGAAGAGTAAAAAAAAAAAAAGTTTTTTGAAACTTTAAGATAATAATGTTGACACATTTAAGATGTTGTTACTCTGACTTAGTATATTAGAGGAACAAAGGTCCTGGGGTCTAAGCCATAGGACCATGGGTTTGAAAGCCAGAAAAGACCTTTGGGATTCTGTAGCTCATTTTACAGATGAGGAAACTGAAGTCCATACAGGTGGAGTGATTATCCAAGATGCTTGGTATCCCCACCCCACCTACATATAACCCCCACACCCTGTCACCAGGGCTCTGTCTGGAGATAGAATCCTGTGCTGGAGGTGTCGTGGGACTGGTCCAGAGAGGCATTTCTGCTGGACTTACAGAACATAAAAAAGAACCAAAAGACAGCCCCAATTCTCTTAGGATGGAATCTTTCTCATTCAATCCACCCTGATCTCTTCTACCTGCAATGTTATATGGTAGAGAGGAAATCACATTAGTTTAAGAGACAAAAGACCCAGCTCCACACTTGGTTCTAGCATCTACTAATATGTTTAGACACCCAAGTACTTAACCTCTCGGGCTCAGTTTATTCATCTGTAAAATGAGTATAATAACAATTGTACTTAGTGCACAGAATTGTTTGCTGTGAGGATCAAATGTGATAATATTTGTGGAGGGTCTAACATAGAGCCTAACACAGACCAGGCCCTTAAACACGTATTCTCTTCCCTTTCCCCCTTCCTTTTGTAGGGAAGGAAGAGGTATGGTTTTATGGGAGTGTAAAAGGCATTTGATTTTAGATAGAGATCTATTCCTGCTACCTCACTACCAACTGACTTCTACGGTGGAGGTGACTCTGAGTACTTTGTGGGCACAAAGAAAAGAACTATATTGGGTCTCCAGAGTGGCTTGTTGTTGTTTGTTGTTAAATAAGACACATCTATATTTTAGATGAAGTAAAGAAAGGCAACTCCCCTTATCTAGCAAAAGTAGGTTCCTGAATGCAAATGAAATTTGTACATCAAAGTCTCTCCAAAATGAAAGGAAAGTGTTGCCACAGGAAACAAACTCCTGATTCCCTGAATCTCAGAACAGAAGCTATGAAAGTGATTCTATTCTGTGTCTGAAAATAAGCTTTTCACCATAGAATTAAATCTGCAAGGGAAAAACCGCGGAAAAGACCAGGGAGATGGGGGCGTGGCAAGGAAGAGGGGAAGGAGCACTATGTAATGGGGACCTCACAGGATTTGAGGACTGGGTCTTCTACAAATTTACACCCTCTAACCTCAATTTCCTTCCCTCTTTCAGCTCTTATCATCTCCCTGTCATATTCCCCACATAAACTGATCAAGACTTCCCCTTGTCCCCTCAAGTCCACAACTCTTCTACCATATCTCCCTCAGAAATCAACCTTTCCTTCCATTTTCTTGAGAAGCAAGAGACTTCACCACTCTGTGCCTCAGTTTTTCTATTTATAAGATGAAGGGAGTGGATTAAGTGATCTTTAAAGTCCCTTCCCACTACACATTCCATGATCCTATTGTAAGGGGAGAGGGAGTCCCTCCTTCATACCAATCAGTCAAATCAGTAGTTGTGCTAATGTTTCCAATGTGTATGCAAGATGGTCTGTTCTTATGAAGGATGAATCTCAAGAAAGAAAGCAATATGTAACTGGTGGACAGAATCATTTGGGCCCATTAGGGATGTTCATATATGTGTGTGTGTTTGTGTATGTGTATACATATATACATTACATATTTTATAGATAGATATACACACAAATCCATATATAAACACACATAGAGTGTCCCAAAAGACTTTTAGAACACCCTTATCATAGTAATCAGGCCATTAGTGAGTTCAGTCTAGAGTGGTCCAGCCTGAAGGTAGACTATTTCAGTTCTAGGATGAGATTCCAGTACAAACCAAGCCTCTGGAAGGGAACCATTCTTATAAGGAGAAGGGAGTTTCTTCCTTTTGCATTTCTTCCGCACCACCACAATTGACAATGGTACCAGAAAGAAGTGAATAATCGAAGACAAGGAATCCTACCTAGAGCAAAGAGAGACACACACCAAGGACAAGGGCATACATAGACACCAACAGGTGTCAAAAGATATCTACACCTAGGGGAGAAAGCAGATTCAAGGCACGTGGTCTTTTGAATCAGAAAACAATACTGGTTATGGACTCAAGGAAGGATTTCTAGTAACCAGGAGTTTTCAGTTTACTCTTTGGCCATACATGTCATCTATACATGTGCCTTACTTCTATTGTACTCTAAACGTAAGCCCACTTTTCCCATGGACTATGTGGGTGCATATGGAAGAATGTGTCCTAGGCTTTGGGGGCAGCAGGGAATGTTTTGCACCAACTGTTTTTAATATACTGCTAGGGTAGTAAATACTTCTTTCTAAATGCTAATTAATTTTGGCTGATAATCAAGGTGGGGGACACACCAGTTAGGGTCTCATGAGCCATTATAAAACCTAGTCCCTCAGAATTACCACTGGGACCCAGAGAGAAGAAGTAACTAGTGACTCTCTAAAGAGACAACCTACCAGTGCTAGTGGGAGTTGGGGAAATAACCATAAAGATGGTATTATACTATAATTTTATCTAATTGAGATCTTCAACTTCTCTATTTCATTGCTTGAAATTTTAATCCCATTGTCTAGCTTCTCCTTCCTTCCAATCTCAGAATAGGTGGCTCTCTTCCTTGCCACATATAACTGTTCATTCTTCTCATCTTTTCTATGACATTACTCCATCATGTATCTTTCTCATGTATAATTTACTATAATTTGTTATTTTATTCTCTTCTAGACCACAGTACTGCTTCCTAAATGTTCTTATTGATGCAAAGCTATCCTATCATAAAATCATCTTTTCTAGAGCTTTCTAACAAACCACTTGAATTACCCTGTTCAAAGACCTTCAATGGCTTCCTATTCCCTAGCAAAGTAGAAACTGTTGATCCTGACACTGAAGGTCCACACAGTTCAGCTCCAACATGCCTTTCCAACCTTGTCTCATTCTATGTCCCTTGAGGAATTCTACATTCTTGCCATATTACTATTCTCATCCTATCCTCTCCTATTTCCATGACTTTGCACATACGTTCTACATCTCTATCTATTGAAGTCCCTCCCCTCTAAACCTGGGCTTACTTCCTCTATGAAGCCTTGCCTAATAATCTTTCCATAGCTCTTAATTTATCACACCCTCCCTCGTATCATAGTTGCTTGTATACAAATCTTTCCCACTCTATTAAGAAAAGGTCTGTTATGATTTTTTATCCTAAGTCCCTAACATAACACCTCATCTATAGCAGACACTTAATATTTATTGAATTGAATTGAGAAAAATTGTTTCATCTAGCCATAAGATTCCCTGATTCTATGATTTATAACACTACTCATTTTATTTTGGAAACAGCTCATTTGGAGCCATCAGATTATCAGGCACATTGACTGAATGTATATGAAAGTTATTGGCAAAGAGCATATTCAGAAATGCAAAGTATTTATATCAGTCCCTAGTAAAATGCTAGAGACATAGTAAAGTCTGCAAGGAATACATTTCAACATATTAATGGATTACCAACTGTTTATGTGTCAAATAATGTTTTTGTGATTAATAATCCTAGTCCTTCCTACCAATCTAAATTGTGAAAATAAAATGAGATAATAAAATGGGAACATACTTAGAAGGGAAAAAGCATCTTATAATTTTCAATGCTGCTATAGAGATTCATCCTCTTTTGTTTGCTTCTGTTTTCTCAAATTGGCTTGCATCTATAGCCTCCAGCTTGGAGAAGAAGTCAACCACATGATTTAATTCCAGGATATTCCTAGATCTGTTGGTCTAATTTTCTTTAGTGGGGTCTACCATGCTACCATGAGCAGTGGTTATAAAATATTTGACACTGCTAAAAGTGCCCAACTTCTTGAATCTCATTCTTGTGTTAGCTTCTGTTGTACTAGATCATAATGATTCCTCTTCTACTTCTTGAGTTGTTCCTTCTCAATCTTTTCCTAAGAGCCAGGGTAAATAAATTAACCAAGGAATTTTGGTTGCTAAAGTGTCAGTACAATAACAATCCACTCATTGGCTCATCACAGTTGGCAGATCAAATCAGATCATGGAGCACCATTAGCCTATCCATGAACTTTAGCCACAACATGCCAAGTGGGACAAAGTCTGAGTTAGTTTCTTTTGATTACTGCAGTTAGTGTATTTCACTTTCTGTGAAAGAAACATTTAATTTAGATGGCAGTTGATTTGTGTCATGGGATTTCAACTGACAGGAACCAAAGTTATGTGTGTGTTTACGACTTCTTTGCTTTTAAAGATTTATGCCAGGGAAACATAAATCACAGGACTAGGACTTGGGAGGAGGGGGAAGAGGGAACCTGTCAGCTTGATGGATTTAGATCTATTAGGCTGCATCTCAATCTGCTGAGAAAATGAGGAGGGGTGTGGGGAGAAGGGATGGTCAAAATTTAATGGTTTCCCTATCCCCTACCCACTGGCTTAGAGTTTGAGGAAAAATTAAGCAACAGAGGAAACAACAATGGACTACCCCAGGAGACCTCTAATACCAGTCTTGCCAATAATAGTAGTTAGATCTGGAAACCTTAAGACCATTTTAGTCCAGTACCTTCATTTTACAGTCTAGTACTCTGAGTCCAAAGAGGGATATTTTTTAAAAAGAAGATGATGTTCAACCATCTACAAATTTTCAAGAGAAAGAATGAATCTCTAATCATAATTTGGAGGAGACTGATCTTCATGGTACCAAATATATGAGGGGCATGTTTGATTTTCCTAAGTCCTTTCAGGTTGAAAAAAATGTTTTCTTCTACCCTTTATGGTAGAGATGATGACAGCCTCAGATGACAGCCTAATTAGTCTATTTTTGTCCACATTTCATTAAGTGGGATGGATTTCTGAGGTCCTGGAAGGTGAGGTCAGTGCTTATCTGTAAGAACAGTCTTCCAATAATGAGGTACTGGGCCCATAAGTAGTCATCTCCAGCAATGTCAAAGCTTACTTCCCATCCTCCACTATCAGTGATTCCCCAGATTTACTTCCCAATTTTTCTGGTCTTTGTATTTCCCCTTGACCAGGCTCCCTAATCTCATTGCCACTTTGCTACTGTGATTTTCGTCTCCATTTTTGCGATCCTTCATCATTTCCTGACTCTCAGTCTTCAGATTCTCCTTTGTTAGACTAAGGCCTCACATCCATCCCCCCCACTTCCTTCAGAACAGAACAAGCAGTTCAATGGTTTTGGAGAGCACCCAGCTCTCATTTGAGTTACCACAACTCTGCTTCTGCTACATCAACATTCCTAGCAATATACCCTCTGATGGAATACCACCATTCTCTAAAAAATCAGTACAGTTGCCTGGTATTTTCTGTTCACAGGTAAACAACCTTTACTATCCCTTTTCTCTGCTTTCCTGAGAACATATGTATAAGATTCCTGTTTCTTATCCCAAAGGCTAAGGAGGACACACATAAACTCATACAAAGGAACAGGTTGAGGAAGGAACTCTAGGCCCAGCTTCTCAGAGTAGAAGACCCTAAATGAGCATCCTATTCACAGTCATAGAGTATTGCCACTCAACAGTGATCTTTCCCTCAAAAGCTAAGAAATGGAGGTAATCATATCAATGTTAGAGGAAGCACTGGTGAGATTAACTGCTTCCCATGAGTATAACTGCTAAGAAAGCAGTACCAACTGCATCATCTATCTAACTGGTCTTCCAAATCATGTCTGTATCTTCATTTTAGGTTCTCAGCCATAAGTATCATGCTTTACTGACAGCAGCTCCATGGTGGGTGGGTGTGGCACCAGCTAAGCAGGTACTAGGCTGTTTGTGGTGAGCTGGGTTTCTGCTTCCTGAATCTCCAGGATGTTTCCCTGTTGTCAAAAGCAGAGAATTTGAGTCACTGACATCAAATGTTTAATCCAGAAGGACTTCACTGTAAAGACTCTATAGAATAGTCTAGAATGGGCCCTAGATTAAGAGGTTATAAATAGGATGATACCCTAAACCGAGAAAAGGACAGGCATTGGGAAACTGGTTTATTCTGGCTAACCCCTGGGTTTGTCTGTTGATACAGTTATAGGTTCACCTAAAGGAGAGATGGGGAGGTGAGGAGGAGGTGACACAGGAAAGAAGAAACCAACTAGAACATCCCTGACATGGTTACTAAACGTGGCTAGTTTATAGAAAAACAGGGGATAAGAGCAAAGTGCTGGGCACAAGGGAATGGCCCAGGGATGGTGTCTGGATTCCCTCCATCATTCTTCCCTACCATCAACACATAGAATCATAGATCTACAGCTGAAAGAAAACTTAGAGGCACAAACCCCTCATTTTATAGATGAGAAAACTGAGGCCAAGAGAGGTTATATAATTTGACTAAGGCCAAGTTAGTAATTAACAGAGTCAGGATTCAAACTCAGGCTTTTTTATTACAAATTCAGTGCCCTTTCCACAACACCACACTGGATTCCAGGCATAACAATTAGATTTGTCTGAGTTGTTGAGATGACGCCCTGTTGTCCTACTCTCTACTGACCTCCGTTCTCCTGTCTTTGAGTAGTAGACACCCCAAACTAGATGACCCTTGAAAATCTTAAACTCGGCATATCCAAAATTGGATTCATTATCATTCCTTCAAAGCTCTCCCCCCTTCCTAGCTTTTCGGTTACTAGAGAAGATGCCATCATCCTCCCAGTGCCCCAAGCTCACAACCTAGACATCATTCTCAACTCCTCACTCTTTCTCATTCCCTATATACAGTCTTCCAAGAACTGCTGATTTTACTTTAGTAACATTTCTCAAAATACCTCCTTGTGTCCTCTAACACTGCCACCATCCTGGTTCAGGCTCTCATTACTAAAGTGAAGGCCTGACTATGTAATCTCCTTATTCAATTAATTCCAGTGACCCTCTATCATCTCCATTATCAAATATGAAATCCTCTGTTTGGCATTCAAAGCCCTTCATAACCACCCCCCTTGCCTTTCCAGTCTTCATAAACATTACCCCTCCCATACCCCCAAGCCTCACAAACATACTCTGTGTTACAGGAACACTGGCCTCCTTGCTGTTCCTAGAACGAGGCACTCAATCTCCAACTTGGGGCATTTTTGCTGCTTGTCCCCCATGCCTGAAATGCTCTCGACCCTCATTTCTACATCTTGGCTACCCTGCCTTCCTTCAAGTCCCAGCTAAAATCCTGCCTCCTACAGGAAGCCTTTCAGATACACCTTAATGCTAATTCCTTTCCTCTGCTGATTATGCCCAGTTTATCCTATATATGAATTGTTTGTACATACTTTTTTGCATGTTGTCTCCCCATTGAGGTATGAGCTTCTTGTAAATAGGGAATGTATTTTGCCTTTCTTTATATTCCCCTTGCTTAGTATCTGGTATAAAGTAGTTGCTTAATAATTGCTTTTTGACCTGAACGCTATGGGCTTCGGTCTCTTCATCTATAAAATGGAGACAATAATAGTTCCTATCTTTATCATAAAGCTGTTGTGAGAATCATATAAGATAACTGATCTGGAAATTATTTGAAAACGTATGATGAACTATGCAAATGTAAAGAATTATTTTTAAATTCTTAAAAACACTGCCTAAAGCTAGTTTACTCAATGCCTCTTTTCTTGCCTTGAAGTGTTGCAATCCACTGGGAATTATTTTCCTTTGCAAGTTTAGTAAGATGGTTTATCTTTAGTCTAAAACTGTTCCATTTAGCAAGTTGATTTTATGAGCTAGACAGATTTGTTGTTCTCATTCTCTCCCTGCCTCTCTCTTGATAGTGTGTTAATGTGAAGCAGACCTTTGCCTTGTCTTTCCTGGAAACTTTTCCAAACAGGATTCTATAGGAGCAACATCCTGTAGATTTAAGGCTTCTGATAGTACATCTGTTGTGAGTTGTAAATGGCCAGATTTTCACAAACCAGACCCAGGCCTACAGGGACAAGCTGGGAAACAGAACAGGAAATAGCCAGACTCTGAGTAATTAATCAATCAATCATTTATTAAGCACCTACTATGTTCTAGGCACTATGCTAAATGGTTCCAAAAAAAAAAAGAGCTAAAAGACATTCCCTGACCTCAAGTAGCTCATAATCTGATGGGGGAGTCAGCAAGCAAATAAATATGCACAAATAAGCTATTTGCAGGAAAAATAGCAAATAAATAAGAGAGGGAAAGCATTAGAATTAAAAGGAGTTGAGAAACATCTTGGAGAAAAGGGGATTTAATGGAAACTTAAAAGGTTTCAGGAGGTAGAGATGAGAAAGAGAGCATTACAAAGCCAAGAGAGATAGTGTTTTATTTGTGGAACAGCCAGGAGGATCTGTGTCACTGAAGTGAAAGGTATGTGGCAGGGTGTAAGGTGTAAGAAGACTAGAAAGGTAAGAGAGAGCTAGGTTATGACAGACTTTGAAATGCCAAACAGAGGATTTTCTATATGATCCTAGAAGTGATAGGCAGCCACTGGAGTTACTGAGTAGTGGGGTGCAGGTGGGATAGATGGATACCTCTCTCCATTAACATTTACAGCCCAAAATATTTGCCTATAACCTGAAATCAGGTTGGCTTCTGACTGACATTCAAGGCTGTGCCCAAAATACCCAACTTTCAGATGGCCTGATGAGTCATCATCATGTGCTGCAGACCTTTCTGGGAACCCTATAGAACTTGGCAAAAGCTGTTATAGGATACAGGTCACTATTGGCCCCTTCTAAAGGGTAGAGTGTGGTGAGATGTACTTTCCATCAGGAAGAGGTGGTTAATGGAAGAATCAATTCTGGCATCCCTATCACTGAGCTTTATCAAATTCCTTGGAAGCAAGAGGAAGATCTGCTTTTAAGCCCCATGTCTGAGAGACATTGACTGGGCGAGTAACTTCTCAGGGCTCTAGACCAGTGATATCAAACTAAAATAGAAACAGAGCCACTAAACTTTACATTAGGGGCTGTGGGGCCTGTAATTTGACTCAAAATATCACAGATTAATATTGTCTCTGTTCTATTTTTATTTATTTTATTAAATATCTCCCAATTACATTTTAATCTGGTTAGGGCACTCGGGAGTGGTATGGGCATATGTTTGACACCTGCTCTAGACAGTTATTTCCTTCTCTTCTTCTTCCTCACACTTTTCCTCTCATCTTCCTTCTTTGTCTCCCTCTCCTTCTCTTTTCTTTATTTTCTCTTTCTCATCCCTCCCTAATACATACCACAAGCTGTCCTACCTTATATACGGCCCTAATAAGTTTCTTCATGATTTTTTTCTAACCTTTCATAGATTTGAAGGAAATGTTTAAAGTTATATTGTTCCACATCCTTATTTCACAGATGAGAAACAGAGACCCAGGGAAGAAAAGGGAATTGTCCAGGAACAAAGATTCTTAGTAGCAAAGCCCAGGTCTCCTGCATCCTCATATAGTGGTTTTCCCACTATTCCACATTGACTCCTAAGTTCCTTCGGAGGAGATATGAGCTTTTTTCTTTATAATCTCAGTAGTAACAGTTCTCCTTGGGCTCATGACATCCTACACTGATATTATCTATGACAAGGGTTTTAAACCATTTCTATGACACAGACCCCTGTGATAGTATGGTGAAGTTCATAAGACCACATCTCTGAATCATGTTTTTGTTTTTTAATTTGTTATTGAAGAAAATGCTAAATTGGAGTTAGAGGTTAGTGAAAAGAAAGATGTAATTTTTCCCATCCAAGTACACAAAACCTCTGAAATATATGCAACAGACCTTAAGCATCCGTGGACCCAAGGTTAAGAATCACTCATCTATGGGGAGAGAATGCAGGGAACTGTTATTGTTCTGCAAATTGGGAACTGAAGCAGGCAGTTGTTTGTTTTTTGTTTTGTTTTGTTTTGGTTTTATCCCACAATCACAAAAATCCAGGGCAACAAGGCACAGTGTTCTGGTATAGCATTTTATTCAGCGAGGTACTGGTTCCCTGCCCTCTCTATGTCTGTCATACGTAGAGTTCCCAGCATCTTTCCCTACACTCAGCAGAAATGATACTACAGTTGAGCTTCTTGGACATCCTTAATGGGTAAAGGGATGTGTGGAATAACCATCACAGTATTTTTATCATCCTTTGCTTGTACTATTGCCATGACCTTCTGGTTTACCTGTCTGCCTCAAGTGTCTTTTTCGTTCCAGTCCACCTTCCTCTGAGTTATCAAATTGCTCTTTCTCATGTATGGCTTTATGTTATCCTCATAGTCGATAAACTCCAGAGGCTACCTGTTACCCTGCAGGATCAGATATAAAATCCTCTGTTTGGCTTTTAAAACCCTTAATAACCCGCTCTCTTCTCACATTTCCAGTCTTTTACATTCTACTCCCCTATTCTGAATTCCTTGAGGGAAGAGACTGTTTGCCTCTCTTTGTAAACCCAGTTCTTAGCACAGTACCTGGTACATTGTAGGTACTCCATAAATGCTTGTTGACTTGACTTGTTTTTTTGTTTTTTTGCGGGGCAATGGGGGTTAAGTGACTTGCCCAGGATCACACAGCTAGTAAGTGTCAAGTGTCTGAGGCTGGATTTGAACTCAGGTACTCCTGAATTTAGGGCTGGTGCTTTATCCACTGTGCCACCTAGCCGCCCCCTCGACTTGACTTGTTAAGTTCATATTTTAAGAAGTGGAATAGGTGTCCTGTTGGCCCTGACTACATTCAGGGACTGGGACTTAATACAAAAAAAATTTGTTAAGAACCTCCTATGTGTCAGACACTGTGTAAACCAATAGGAGATACAAAGACAAAAATGAAAACAGTCCCTCTACTCAGGAAACTTACTTTCTACTGAGGGACTACAAGTGTATGACAGGTAAGTGCTACAGTGGATGGAGAGCTGGATCTGGAGTCAGAAACCTGAGTTCAAATCCAACCTCAGATATTTGTTATCTATGTGACACTCTGTGACTTAACCTCTCTCAGGCTCAGTTTCCTCATGTGTAAAATTGAAATAATAGTAGCAGCTACCTCCCAGGGTTGATTGGTAGAATAAAAATAAGATAATATTTGGAAAAGGCTTTGTGAACTTTGAAGAATTATAAAAATGCTAGTTATTGTTAAAACAAGTAAATAAGTACAAAGTAATTTCAAGAAGGAGCAAGTGCTATTTATTAGGGAATCAGGAAAAGCCTGTAGTAAATAAAGTAGTACCTGATCTGCCTTTTGAAGAATGCTAAAGGTAGAGATAGAGCAGAAGTGCATTTTAAGCATGGAAGACCAATTGTACAAAACAGTTTTTTGTGGACTACAGTCTTTCATTATATATCCTGAAGCCTCATGGGTGCCATCTTGGAGTAGTAGAAATAGCAATGAATTTGGAGTTAGAAGACGAGACCTAAATTCCAGATACCTGCTTTGTTATTTCAAAACCTGTTACATTTGGCAGGCTACTTCATTCCTCTGGCTCTTGGTTTCACCTTGTATAAGAAGAGATAGGTTAGATTTAATGAGTTCTAATGTCCCTTCCAGATATAAATCCTATGATTCTCTGACATACTCATATTCCCTTGAGAATGAGAGGCAGCTGTGGTTATAGATGGCAACACACAATAGGGAAGGTAATTCAACAGGTTGAGTAAAGACTGCTTGAATGTTAACATTCAATGCTTCAAACTGAAGTGAAGAGCAGAACCTTGCTGGATAAAGTCTCAACTCTACAATTTGGTTTTTTATACAATCTGATCTCATCCTCCATTTCCAAACCATGCCAACTAGGCTAAACACCTACCATCTCTTTAACACAAAACACTCATTCCTGTTTGCTCACTTTTGTTGGTGCTACCTAAAGAATATGTGATTACAGTAGTCAAATATTTGAAGGGCTATTACATAGAACAAGGACTTACAGTGCTAGACCCCAAAAGGCAAAACTAGGATCAATGCAAAGAAGTATGTGAAAAACAGTATAGTACTGTGAAAATAAGACATATTTGGAAGGAAGAAGACATGAGTTTAAGTCCTGACTTTGATAATTACTGACTCCACGATCCTTAGCCAACCAAGAAGTCCCTCTTTGCCTCAGTTTTCTCATATATAAAATGGGAATAATATTTGTATGATTTATTTCACACTATTGCTAAGTAAATGCTTTGTGAACCCTAGAGCCTTAAAAAAATTTGCAATAATCATAACAATAAAAGTAATGAGAGACATTTTTGCTTCCATATTAGGAAGAATTTCCCAATGATTAAATGTATCCTAAAGCAGAAAGAGCTCTTAATGACAGAGTGAGTTGCCCAACACTAGAGACAATTGGAGGCTGACTATTTTTAAGGGTTTGTATAGAGGGCATTCATGTACATGGTCCTTTCTAGTTCTAGGATTCTGTGTGTCTGCAATTCTTTCCCCTTCTACATACCTTTCCCCCATTTAAATTTATCTGCCTCATTCCTCCTCTCTCTCTATAAAAATCCTTTCCATCTTCGCAGCCCGCATTTATATTTTCTATTCATTTTCAGCACTTATGACGACTATGGGAGATTATGGGCATCTCTCTAGACATAGCATGTTTCTTTTTCCTGCAATAATTACTTGTTCTGTGAAATATAATTTGAATTCTGGGATGGTTCTTACTTGAAAAATAAGCAAATAACAATCCTTTGCATGTAATCTCAGAGTGGGTTACTCTGAAGTTTTAAGTTCTGCTCCATATTGTCAGACTCTCGCCCATTATTTTGTCTTTAATTTGTTCTCCTGACGTGGAGCACTTTGTGCCTATTGTCTCAGTTTTTATATCCTTTCAAAAGCATTGGGAAATGGAATAGGGAGGGGGAGAGAAGCAGGGTGAGAAAAAAAGAACTTTCAACATTCCATTCACCAATTGAAGTGGCTTCTAGGAAACGGAAAACAAAACATCGCTAACTAAATCATCATTATTTACACATGCAGCTGGATGGAGGCAGTTTGGGCACATAATTAGGTGCCTAATTATGCTGAAAATGCAATTATATGATTTAAAAAAAAACAGAATTAGGTCCTCCTGAGAAGTGCTAAAGATTGGAGTGCTGTTATCTCAATGGAGAACAAGCCTAGCAGAGGGCATTTAAACCTGATGGGCTCAGGGCCCCTGGTGTATACAAAAGGCCTCAGAAAAACAAACAGACCAAAGGCATGGAAAGCAAACTCATAAAATTAGAGAAGCTTAGGGTTGAAGTGAAGTGAACCGAAGGAAAGTGAATAAGCAAAAATCTAGTGGAAAGGTAGAGTTACATTTAACTAGCACATCTATTTTGGACAATATGAATAAGTTGAGCATGAAGGTAAAATTTAAAGAGACCAAGAGACATTGAAAGCTCAAGAGGCGAGGAGAAGTTGAGTTTAAGGCATAAGGGAACCTTAGACAATGCCTGGCACATAATAAGAACTTAATATATGCTTGTTGACTGACTGCCTAATAGTACCTGAAGCCCAGAGAAAGAATGTTTGGGGATACAGATTAGAAAGTGTATTCCTCCTCCATGGGCCAGAGCCCAGTATAGGAACGAAGAGGTAGATAGGCCTCAGCATTTAACTGCATTTCTCCTTTAATGAATAGAAGGGCTTGGGACCAATACACACAAACCCAGCAGAAAAAGACCCAGTGCCCAGGGTATGTTTTGAGTGTCTCACACTGTCATTCAGTTGTCAGTCGACTTCCTGTTTCTTTTGGATCATTCAGCTCTTGGACCCTTTGGCCCCTCCTGACAGTTCCTCAGTTTGGCTTCCTCTCTTGGCTTTCATTCCTTAGCGCTGAGCAGACTTATTCTCTCAGTGTCCCAGGTCTTGCTCCTAGAATGAGGTTTGTGCTCTTTCTTTATCTTTTGGCTTCTCTACCCTGGCTGTAGCCTTGCCTCCTCTGTTACTTTACCTTGTCATCTCCATCCCTGCACATTTCAAAGATGCCCAGCATATTCTCCAACTGAATATGGTAAGGAGACCAGGGAAAGTTACAGAGAGGAAGTACAGCACACTTGGGGAAAGAAGAGACAATGCAGGAGCCCTAACTCACAGACAGAACCAGGATATGAGTTCTGTAAGTGACTAAGAAGTCTACTAGAGCAGCTGGTTGGTGCAGTATATAGAGGAATGGGGCCTGGACTCAGGAAGATCTGAGTTCAAATCCAGACTCAGATGCTTACTAGCTGTGTGACTCTGGGCAAGTCACTTAACCCTGTTCCCCTCAGTTTCCTCAAGTGAAAAAAAATAAGCTAGAGAAAGAAATGGCAAACCACTCCATTATCTTTATCAAGAAAAACCCCAAATGGGTCATAAGAGTCAGACATAATGAAAAATGACTGAACAACAGCAAAGGTTCCACTAGACTGTCAAAAGCAACTATCTCTGTAGCAGGCATGCCCTTAGGGAAAGAGAATTGGCCTGATTAAAAATGCATGAGACAGACTGCAAACAGCTGTGGTTATGGGTATCAAGCTCACTATTGACCCAATCCTGAGTAGTCTTCACATGCCTCTACTCCAAAGTAATTTGCCAAAGCAGACATGGGCAGAAAAGACTGTATTTACCTAGAGAGCAGATAAGAAATTGCTTCCTGTAGCCCAGGATTAGCACAGGAAGGAAGAGCTGAATTTGTAAAGGGATCTCACACCACTGAGTCAATCCTATCCCATTATGTTGTATCTCCTTTCCTCACTCTCATTCAATCATTTGTCCTGCATCCATAGAAGAGCACCCTAGTGGGAGCAGCTAGGTGGCACAGTGGATAAAGCTACCAGGCCTGGATTGAGGACCTGACTTCAAATCCAGCCTCAGACACTTGACACTTACTAGCTGTGTGACCCTGGGCAAGTCACTTAACCTTCATTGCCCTGGCAAAAAAAAAAAAAAAAAAAGAACAACAACAACAACCTAAGATTATTTTAAAGTTGGAAGAGAATTTAGTGATCAAAATGCTTTATCTAAATAGATGAAAAAATTGACATTGGTAGTAAATAGCCGGGTGAAGATTCAATACCAGCTACTGTAAATCCATTGCTTTTCTTTATACCACACTACCCTCCCCCATGATTCGGCAAATATATAAACACTAGGTGAAGCATGATCACATCATCTTATGTTTAATTTTGTTTTCACCCATGCCTTTATACCATCAATATGGAGAGCTGACCAGTGAGGAAACTCCCTGTACCAATGCAGATTGTCAAATGTTATGTCCCTAATCCTGTTAGAGACTATAATGTACTCTTAGAGAATTTTGTTGGAACACCAAGCAGTTAAGTGACTTGCCCAGGATTACAGTGCCACGTTGTATCAGATACATGACTTAAAGCCAGGTCATCTTATGTTGGAGGCTCCCTCTCTATCCTTTCTGGCATGCGCTTTCTCTTTACCTTAAATATTCCTATTAATTACACCTGTTCTTCCTTCTTCCCTCTCTCTCCCCCTTTAGCTCTATGTGCTTCTTTCTCTGCCCTTGTGAGATCCTGGAATAATAGGGTCTTGCCCTGGAAGATAGCAAAAAAGATTATTTCATTCAACCCTCTCCACAGAGAAGGAAACTGAGGTTCACAGAGATCATTGAAGATAGCAAATAGTAGAAATCTGGATTCAAACCCATGCTGTCTAACTAAAAACCTAGTCTCCTTCCCATACTCCTCTTGGTTCTGATACTCTTACATAAATCTGAAAGTGGGTACTAAATGGAATTGTAAGTAAAAAATAGCTTTAGCCAGCATCCAGATCAATTCAAAAATCTATGTTCCATAACCCTTCCTTGTTTTTATAACTTACTGGGTCTCATGGAGTGATATTTTTTTTTCCTTTTGGCTTTAGTTTGTTTACTTTCATTTCTTACAATTACTCCTTTAAACCTTCAGAACACTGGTGAGTTTGATTATGCTAAGCTGCAGGTGTTTCTTCAAGTCAGTCAATACAGCAAAGAAATAAGAGAAACTCTCACAGTCAGGTGTTCTGGTAGTAGCAGTGACCACTTGGAGCTCTGGAGCCTAGGGAGAGACAGCAGAACTAGCACAGACAGGAGGAAAAGATTCACAAGGAATAGAGTTGGGCCATCTATGAAACTAGAGGCCCTTCATGCCTAGACTTTTCATTAAGATAATCTCTCCAAGTGTCTTCAGTTTTGAAAGTCTCTCTACCAATGCCTCCTTTTTTGGAAATGCCTTCAAAGTTCCATTTCTGGGCCTACACCTTTCTGCCCCCAGACTTTGGTTCTATTGATCACTATCCAGAAACATTCATTTACCATGCCCAGCAGATGTAGCATTGCATATGGCACCCTGCTAGAATACTGTCTCTACCTACATGAAGTCATTGATTCATAGAATACAGTAAAAGGACTGCTGGCTTTGGAATCAGAAAATGTAAGCTTGAATCCCAGCTCTACTATCTACTGTCTCTTAGAGAAGTCAGTAAACCTCTCTGAATCTCAATCTGTAAAATGGGAGGGGGGTGAAGAGGCATGACTCTATGGCTTTTAAAGTCCCTCCCCCAACTAGTCCAATACCTTCCTTTTATAGTGAAGGAAAGTGAGGCCTGGAAGAGTGAAAAAAGTCCTGTCACACAGCTTTGTCAGTGGCAGTCATGTCTAAATTATGGGTGTTATGTTTCAAATATTAATCCATTTTTCAAAACGTGGCCTCGGACCTATTCATCAAATTTGAGAGCCAGAAAGATCCTTTGAGATGTTCTAATTCAGTAGATTCTTTAACAGATGAGATGATTAAGTACTTATTTCATTTGTTGCCAATGCCAACGTCCAGGGCCATCTCTATCAGGCAACAGGAAGGAAGGTAAATAGCAGTGTTCTCCTCCCACATATACTAAGACTTTTATGTACTTGAAATGTGGGTCATCTTTGGACATTAACACTGCCACTTACTACCTGTGATACCTTGGACCAATAACCACCCTTCGGGCCTCATTTTCTTATTTGTAAAGTGAGGGAGCTGTACTGAGTGACCTTTCAGGTCCTTTCCAACTTTAAATCTATGATTCTCCAAGTTTAATCATATGCTTGTGATTTCTTTCAGGTACAGGATGGGTAAAGGAACTGATTGCTATTGTTTTGGTGATGTGGAAGGAGTAGGGGGTCTTACATAATGCTGATAATTGCATTTATTAACTGTATTATGTTAACCTGCCTCTTTTTATTTTGTTTCACTGAAATAATGCCTGCCTGATTCCTAAGCTTTGAAGGTTGGGGAGGGAAATGTAGGAGTGGGGTCCAGAAGTACAGGGAGCAAAATCTGCTTTTGGTTATCTACCTAGATCTTTTGTAAGTCAAGTCAACAAGCATTTATTAAGCACCTACTATGTTCCAAGTACTGAGCTAAGTGCCAGGAAAACAGAGAAGGCAAAAGACTCCCTCTCTCAAGGAGCTCACAGTCTAATGAGGGATAATATGCAAACAACTAAGTAGAAACAAATTGTAAATAGGACAAATTGGAGAAAATCTCAAAGGAGAAGCTTTTTAAACACCTTTTTAGCACTGTTCCAGGCACTGGGAATATGAAAAATAAAACACTACACATGCTATACTATTATGGAGCTTATGTGTGTGTTGGAGGGATACAACTGTAACATGAACATGGATATGTAAAGTATACAATGGGGGAGGGGAATGATAAATCCATCGAAATCCCCTAGGAAACTTTAAGAGGCAAAAGAACTCTCTAACTTAGAGGGATCATGGAAGCTTCAGTGGTGTGGTGACTGCATGAGTTTAGCTTTGGGGGAAGACAAGTTTTCTGAAAGGTGGGACATTCTAGGCCTAGGGAACAACCTGCTCCAATGCCTAGACGTGGGAGCAAGTACGTTAAATGTGAAAAGCTGTCCTTCCAGTCATAGTTCCCATTAATCTCCTTCCCAAATTATTTATGCCAGCCAAAATGGCCTACCTTCTGTTCCCCAAAATGGATATTCTACCACCTGACTCCTTTCCTTTACCCATGTCTGTGTCTTTGCACTTCCTCACCTCTACCTCCTAGAATCCTTAAATTCTTTTAAGACTTAATACAGGTGACTGACCACATCCTTCACCTTTCCTCATCTTCCTAATTCTGTGTTTTCTCCTTCCTCACATTATACTGCATTTGTTTTTCAGCTTAAATGTTGATTCCCTTTCCCCCAGTAATGTGTCAACTGCTTTTTTGTTTCCATGTCACCTTGTTCTGGCACAATGCCTTGTGATTTTTTTTCACTGAACCTTGGATGTCATCAGTGTAGGGAGCTCCCAGTGAGGAACATCTACTGATGTGGATTGGCCCCTGCTTTGCAACTTGAAATCTTAGAGGGCTACCTGGGGCGACTGAGATGGTGGGAGACTGCCCGGGTTTACACAACTGGTAAATGTCAGAAATAGGACTGAAATCCAGGTCTTTTTTTATTCAGAGGCCAGTACAGCCAAGGCTAACTTTCCCCTTGCACACAATCAGCCCTTAAAATACCTGTTGATTTGAAATGAATTGAATTATCTTGGAGAATAACAGATTGAAGTTAAAAAGAGACAACACTGTTTTTGTTTTTATTTTCTTTTGTTTTGTTTTGTTTTTAGTGAGGCAATTGGGGTTAAGTGACTTGCCCAAGGTCACACAGCTAGTAAGTGTTAAGTGTCTGAGGCCGGATTTGAACTCAGGTACTCCTGACTCCAGGGCCGGTGCTCTATCCACTGCGCCACCTAGCTGCCCCAACACTGTTTTTTTGTTTTTTTTTTTTTTTTAGGCAATGGGGGTTAAGTGACTTGCCCATGGTCACACAGCTAGTAAGTGTCAAGTGTCTGAGGCCGGATTTGAACTCAGGTACTCCTGAATCCAGGGCCGGTGCTTTAACCACTGCACCATCTAGCTGCCCCCTAACACTGTTTTTTAAATGTCCTATCAAAGTATCTCTTCCTTTGAAAATATGTTCATTAATTCCTCCAACAAACATAGAGTAAATTGCTACTGTGTCCCCAACACTGGGATAGGAAACAAGATGAACGTGTGTGTGTGTGTGTGTGTGTGTGTGTGTGTGTGTATGTGAGAGAGAGAGAGAGAAAGAGAGAGAGAGAGAGAGAGAGAGAGAGAGAGAGAGAGAGAGAGAGAGAGTGTGTGTGTGTGTGTGTGTGTGTATGTATGAAGAGACAGAAACAGAGAGATACAGAGAAAGAGGAAGGGAGAGAGAAGATCGGGAGAGAGGGAAAGAGAGATACAGAAGTATATTATTAAAAAATTATAAACCTATTGAGGGAAGAGCTCCCCATACCCAAGGTTTTTGCCCTATTTAAACTTTTTTCTTTTATTTTAGTGAGGCAATTGGGGTTGAGTGACTTGCTCAGGGTCACACAGCTAGTGTCACGTGTCTGAGGCTGGATTTGAACTCAGGTACTCCTGACTCCAGGACTGGTGCTCTATCCACTGTGCCATCTAGCTGCCCCTGCCCTATGTAAACTTGCAAAATTATTTAAGAAAATGAGGTAAATAGATTCCAAAGTTAAGCAACGTAAGGGTAAGGTGGCAACACAGGCAATAAGTACTTAGTGAATTACATATAGAAGAAGATGATGATGATGCTGTTAGCTGGCATTTACTTTAAGGTTGGCAAAATGCTTAACCTTTGTCATCCTATTTTCTCCTCACAACAACCCAAATAAGTGCTAATATCAGACCCCCATTAAAGATAAGGAAACAGGCACAGAGTGATTACATGACTTACCCGTGGTCACACAGTAAATCATCTGGATCTGAACTTAGGTCTTCCTGACTCAAACTACAGCATTCTCTACATTATGACACCACGCTGACTCAAAAAGAAGCAAAACAGAAATGCTAGGAGGATTCAAAGGAAGAGAGACAACTGATTGCTAGGATGGTTTAAAATAGGCTTCACAAAAGAAGTAAGGGGCTGGTACTGTGAAGGGTGATCAGGCCGTAGACAGGCAGAGTAGAATGGGGAGGCTGCATTGCAGATTTAATAAGTATTGAAAATAAGGGTAGGGGCAGCACTGGCCCTGGATTCAGGAGGACCTGAGTTCAAATACAGCCTCAGACACTTGACACTTACTGGCTGTGTGTCCCTGGGCAAGTCACTTAACCCTCATTGCCCTGCAAAAGAAAAGAAGGGTAGGACATTTTTGAAGGTTAATAAAAAATAGCTGGGTTACAATCATAGATTTAAATTTGGAAGGGATCTTATTTTACAGATGAGGAAAGTGAGACCCAGTGAATCATGCTGGTATTAAATGGAACAGCCCAGGGTTAAAATACAGCTCTTCTACCTCAAAATACAGAGGCTTTAAGTTGAATAGACAGATTGGAGCCAGATTGCAGAAATCCTAAGTGTTTGAACTAGATGTCTAAAAGTGAATGGACATCCAGACAAGATAGATTTTAGAGGCCATTTGTCCAAGAGGAAGGAGGATAGGCCTGTTGAACCATCTATATCCCATCTCTCCTTGGGACCCTCAGTCTCCAGCATTTTAAGTTTTTGTCTGAACTCAAGTCCCCAAAAGAATGAATAGCTGAACATAGCCCTAAAACTCATATACTAGTTTATAAGTGAGGGAGGGGGGGTGGAAGGGGAGGTAAAAGGGCAAGTGAAAGGAATGCAAGAAGAGAGAGAAAACTAGGACAGAGGCATTAGCAATGAAGTATCTGAAATCCAGGCCTCAGGGCTGCCTCCACCACTTTGACTGGGAGGCATCTTCTTAGTCCTGTACTGTGAAAAACAAAAATAATAAAAACAACAGTTCTAGAGCAGGAAGGACTCTTACTGATCACCTCAAACTAGCACATTGAGGGGAAGAGTGGAGAAAAAAAAAGACTACAGTTGTTCTGAGTGAAGATGATGGTAAGAAGGGAAAAAAGGACCAGCCCCCAGACCTAAGGGGGCAGCCTGTCCAAATAGACCAAGGAGTGGGAGCTGGGGAACAAGGGGGCCTCAGACTGGGCTGCCATGAGCCTGGGGGAAGGGCCCTTTCACAAGCTCTGACCCCTCTCCAACAGTCCTCTTTCATGGGGGTGTGGGGGAGATGACATTTCTCCTTCAATAATGTATTAAAGCCAGCCAGATGTCCAGGGTCATCCTTAGGACATAGGCTTTATTAAGGTCCTACATTAACTTCTGTTTTACCCAAAACATTAAGGAAGACTAAGAGAAGAGCAATTCAAAGGAATGGATTTATCAAAGAAAGAAAGGACCAGAGCTCACCCAACAGAATGCTGGCTACCTAACCCTCTCCTCCCCTCTAAACTTGGCCTGGAGGTAACATCTGACAAAGGCTTTGAATTGTAGCTCAAATCTGTTATCTTAGTTTTTGCACCTGTGATACCTTCCCAAAGCCTCTGGCCAAGATTGAGAGGACCAGTCACTGAAATGGTGGTTTTGGTGACCCCTCACCTCCCTTTTGTGTCACTTCCTTCTCTTCTTGACATTGCCTTTATCTTAGAAAGCATCAGTAGAAAGAAAAGTGGTTTGGGGGTGAGAGTGCTGGGTTTAAATCCCACCAATGTGACCTTGGGTAAATTATGTGACCTCCCCAGGATCCAGTTTCTTCATTTGTAAATGAGGGGCCTAGAGTAGTCTAACAAATTCTTGGCCTTCTTTTTCCAAATTGGTCCCCAGGGCAAGAATTCTATTTAGAACTGATTATATTCTATGATTTGTTCAATATGTTAAGGAAGCATAAATTAGTATTTGAAAATTGGGATAGAATTTAGGGGGGGGGCAATGGGGGTTAAGTGGCTTGCTCAGGGTCACACAGCTAGTAAGTGTCAAGTGTCTGAGGCTGGATCCAAACTCAGGTCTTCCTGAATTCAGGTCTGGTGCTTTATCCACTTCACCACCTAGCTGCCCCCAGGATAGAATTTATTTCCCGACATCTAACATTCAAAAGGACAAAGTATTAGTAACATGTCACACACTCCTGATATAAGGAGAATAACTCTACAGAAGAACACAAAGAGGGCCAACTAAGTTAGACAGAGACTGAATCTCAGTCTCAATGAACAGTTCAGAAATACTGTTACCATAGCATAAAATATTAAAAATGTACTAATAATGTGACTACTCTGACCTTGGGTAAGTGAAATACATTAATGCAGATAGATAGATAGAATAGATAGATGAATGGATGGATTGATAGAATAAACAGATAGACAGAGACGGACAAATAGGCTGATAGATGTACAAGGCAGTGTGGCATGGTAGATAGAGAACAAGCAACTAAAACCTGCATTCAAGTTATACCTTTGACACATCCTGGCTTTAAGACCCTGGGTAAGTCATTTCACATTTGATCATTCTAGTCACCTAAGATAATAAGTTGCAGAAAAGATGTCAACCTCCATTGGATTGGTAGAGGAAATTTCATCACTGAGGATTTTTCCTATTCCAATGAAATCACATATATAATTCCAATTCATTATACATACAGACAGATAGATAAAAAGACAGATGGTTGTTCAGTCATTTTCAATCATGTTTGGACTCTTTGTGACTCCATTTTTGGTTTTCTTAGCAAAAGTACTGTAATGGTTTGTCATTCTTTCTCTAGCTCTTTTTGCAGATGAGGTAACTTAGGCACACAAGGTTAAGTGACTTGCCCAGAGTCACACAGCTAATAAGTGTCTGAGGCTAGATTTGAACTCAGGAAGAAGACAAATCTTCTTGACTCGGGCCCAGCATTCTATCCTCAGCCTAGATAGATATGTATGTATCTATGGAATACATATACGCATATATGTATTTAAACACACATCTGTAACATTTATAGAATATATGTGTGTGTGTATGTGTATCCCCCAAATGCAAAATATCCAGAGTTGCCACTTTACTAGTGGGCTTTAATATTAGTACCATGCTTCATTGCATTAGGATTTCTGAACTGTTTGTTGATATGCATGTATGTCCATTTAAATGTTTTGTTGGTTTATTTTTTGTTTTTGTTTATAATTTTTTTTTTTGGTGAGGCAATGGGGGGCTGTTAAGTGACTTTTCCCAGGGTCACACAGCTAGTGAGTATCAAGGGTCTGAGGCCAGATCTTGAACTCAGGTCCCCCTGAATCCAGGGCCAATGCTTTATCCACTGAGCCACCTAGCTGCCCCTATATTTGTTTTTTAAGAGAGGGAGAGAAAGAGATAGAATAGAGGAGAGAGGAGTCAGATGATAGAGGGAGAACTAGAGCAACATCAAGACAAAAAGACACACTAGAACCTCAGTATAACAAGGTCCCCAGAGTCCAAACAATGGCGTCATCTGTTAAGTGAGACTGCCTTATAACAAGGTCTTTGGGGCACTTACATTAAAACTCCTTGGATGGGATACCAAAACAGTCCTTGTTACTCAGTTCGCTCCTGCTTCAAATAAATATTCTTTAGTGTAGACTAAAGAATAAAATAGAGCAGATCCTATAGCCCTTTGTCAACAGCAGATAAGAAAAATTAGCCTGTCCTAATTGTTTAATTGTGCTAATTGTACTTTTGTTAACACTCTATTCTAGTCACTTGTTTTAAGCTTTTCTGTATTTGCTCTGTTCTAGCACATGAAAAACCATCCCCTTTTCATTATGTTGAGTACTAATTAACATGGATTATCATCAGTCCATCTCTACCAATGCATCATTTGACACCAGGCAGCCATCCCCTTTTGATGTCGGTGTTTTTTCCACTAGATCCCTGTACAGTGACAAAAAAACTCCAGTGGTGAGGAATCCTGCTCCAATCCACCTTTGCTCAGTCAATTAACTTTCCAGAGGTAAACTTTGCCTTGGTCAAGAGGCATCAATTCACTTTGATCAGAGTGTGTGGCTTCTACCTAGTCCTCAACAGAACTTCTTTCCTGGTGACAGTCATTTCGCAGAGGAAAAAATTTCCCCTAAATTATTTTGTAAGACCATTGAATTCAACTAGATAGCCTTCGAGTGAAGCCTATTTATATAGTCCAGAAATGAAATAAGATGAAGTGTCTTTTAATATGAAGTGCTAAGCACTCGTTATAGTAGAAGTTCTATAGACTTGGATTTTGGTTCCATGCCTTGCCACTTACTACCTATGTGGCCTTGAGAAAGCGTTCTCATCTGTAAAATGAGTTGTTTAGAATAGATGATCTCAAAGGTTCTTTCTAGTTCTTAAAGCCTTTGATTTCCCATGCCACTCCCTTCTGACTCCTATCAAGTCCTACTATCACAAACTCTGGCTTGTTAACTCCCTGTATTTGAGATTATCTTTCTGATTTGTTGTTTAAAAACAGGAAACCTCCACTGGGCATTCTTCCTTAATGAGGTAGAAAAGAGTTTATGTTGAATGTGTATTTCTTTAGGGACTTCACTGGTTCAGAGACAAATGGTGAAGTTCTCACAAGTGTGATTAGTCAACAAGCATTTTATTAAACATCTACTTCGTGCTAGGAATGAAGCTGGGAAGTGGGTTTGCAAAAGAAGAAATGAAACAAGCTGCTGTCTTCAAGAAACTTACATTCTCTGTCCTAAATTTGATGTTAAAGAAAAAAGATGTAGGCAGAACTCAGAATAGGAAAGATGAAACAGGATACAAATAAGGCTAAGAATCACTTCACTGTCTTCTAAAAGTCCTGTTTTCCTCCAAAAATTGCAAATAGTTATCTCCTACCTGTGTCCACTTTTGTGATGAACTATTTATATGTGAAGCATTAGGCGTCTTCATTTGGAAATAGCCCAGGCAAATTAGAAACCTTTTGCCGCCTGCATTTTAAACAGAGTTCAGTTATTCACCTAAATGAATCAGCAGTGGTTGTTTTTCCTCCCATTAGTTTCACTGAAATAATTTAGCATATAAATGGAAGCCAAATTATTCTGTCTGCTGTCCAGATTGACAGCTGAGAAACCGTTGCTTAATTTTCAAAGAGCAGGACTGATGAATGTGAAGCCTGATGGGTTATTGTTCAAGGGTGGTAGTGTTTTTGTGTTCAGCATGTCAGATTGATAAGTTCCAAACAATGACCAATTTCATCTCTGTTTTAGAGCTTCAATATACTTTGTGTGGTGTATTTTGGATGGGTAGAAGGTAGAAATAATAGGGAAGGAGGGGAGGTCAAATAACATTAGCTGTATTTTTTAACTATATTCATCTTTCATCTTCATCACTTGTTTCCTGAGAAAAAATGTGAACAATTAGGATTCAAGGTATAGACAAAGTCTTTTATGATTCATTTGTGTTGATTGTGAAGTTCCTTACTCCTTTATACTTACATCATATCTCACAAAACTTCTTATGACAAATAAGTAGAAGTCTAAGTCATCTCTTGTAACCTTACCTCAACCTCCATTTTTTTGCTGCATAATGCAGTGCAATGTACAACATAGGCAGTCAATAAATTCATTTATTCAGTCAACAGCATATTCATGGAGCCCCACTGTGCCTGCCCTTTGCTAAGCTCCATTAAAAAAAATTATCAGAAGGAACATCTAGTCCACGTGGGGAATGTAAGCTCTTTGTGGCTAGCTGATGATTTATATACTTTTGTATCCCTAAGCACTGAGCACAATGCCTTTCTTACAATAGGCACCTAATAAATGTTTATTGGATTGGTTTGATTGGGAAAACAAGATATTCACATGTAAAATAAAATAACTACAAACAATACAGCCAAAATAACACATGTATATGACGTGTGTGTGTATACACACATGCACACACAATGTATCTGAAGTCCTTTCATTTACAATAACCCCTGACATAAGGTTATAAAAAATTCTTGCGTGTGTATTATAGATAAGGAAACTGAATTTTTAGAGGTGAAATAACTTGTCCAAAATAATTTACTGGTAAGTGGAGGGTCTGGAACTTAATCTAGGGCTTCTGACTTGAAAATAATTTGGAAGTTATATGAGAAAAAGTTCATATCATAGTCAAATTGTTCATATCTTTTGACACAGAGATTCCCCACTTGGATTATATATAAAAATAATCATGTCGTTATTATTTGTAATAGCAAAAAACTGGAAACAAATCCATGCCCAACAACAAGGAATAGCTGGAGGAAGGGCGAAATGTGGTATGTGAATGTAATAGAATTTACTAGGCTATAAGGAATGAAAAATATGGAAGAATTCAGAGAAATATGAGAAAGCTTATATGAAGTAATATGAGTAAAAAAAAACAACTAAAAGAACAATATTCAATGATTACGCAAAGTGTAATATCAACCTAGTGAGGCATTAAATTCTGGTATAATACTTGGCAATATTACCACATTGTTAAATGACCTATCCCTTCTTCTGTTTACAATAGACTTAACATGTTTCAGAGAATGTACTTTGTAGGAACATTTCTTTGAGTCCTGTTGAAAGTGTTTAAAAGGTATCTCAATAAATTTAATAAATTAAAAAGAAAGTGAGCCTGGGGAATTTAGATTTAATGTAGTAATCTAATAGGGGAGTGGGAGTTATTTAAGATGCAGAAGGGGGTAAAGGAGGAGGAGGAGGATGGTATTACTTCTAGTATTTAATGGCTAATCAACTAGCAATTCTCAACCTTGGGCACTAGTGAGACAGTTAACAAACATTTGTAAAGCAATCTACTATGTGCCAGGTACTACGATAAATACCAGGTTTGCTAAAAGTGACAAAAGACAGTCCCTGCTGTCAAGGAGATCACAATCTAAAGGGGAATACAACAAACAAGCAAACAAATATACTCAATCACAAGAGAGAAAGAGAGAGAGAGAGATACACATGTATTTATTTTGTATATATATATATATATATATGTATGTTATATATATATATATATATATACACACATATATGTGGAAATAATTAAAAGAAGGCATTCAATTTAAGAGAGGTGAGGAAGAATACATCATGCAAAATCAAAGCTGAACTTTAAAGTTTGCAGGGGAAAATATCAGCAATCTCAGATATGCAGATGATAAACACTCTGTTGGCAAAAAGTGGAAAGGAATTAAGAAGCTTCAATGAGGATGAAAGCAGAGAATGTAGAAGTTGGCTTGAAGCTTAACATTAAAACAACAATAACAACAACTAAGATCTTGGCAACTGGTCTCATCACTTCCTGGCAAATAGAGGGAGAAGAAATGGACAGCAGTGTCAGATTTTATATTCTTGGGCTCGAAGATCACTGCAGATGGCATCTGCAGGCCATGAAATTAAAAGATGCTTGCCTCCTTGGAAGGAAAACAATTGCAAATCTCCACAGCATACTAAAAAGCAGAGACATCCCCATTGCTAACAGAGGTCCATATAGTCAAAAGCAATGATTTTTCCCAGCAGCAGTATATGGCTGTGAGACTGTAAGAGCTGAACTGAAAAAAAGAAAAAAGCTGTGTCATAAAATCGATGTATCGAATTGTGGTGCTGAGGAAAACTTTTGAGAATCCCTTGGATAACAAGAAGGTCAAATCAGTAAATACTAAAATTAATCAAGATATTCACTGGAAGGTGAAATATTGGAGTTGAAGCTAATTACTTTGACCACATAATGAAAAGATGGGACTCATTGGAAAAGCCCCCCACACATGGAAAGATTGACGGCAAAAGGAAAAGCCAGAGGATGAGATGGATAGGTCGTATCATAGAAACAATAAACAAAACTTGGAAGGACTTGAGAGTTAGTGGAGGGTGAAAGGCTCTACCTTGCCATTGTCCGTGAGGTCAGGAAGACTCAGGACCTGAACAACAACGAGGAAAGGTTTCCTGTAGAAGATGGGATTTTAGCTGGTACTTAAAGGCAGTCCCTGCCCTCAAGGAGCTCACTATCTAATGGAAGAGGCAGTATATATAGGATAAATAGGAAATAATTAACACAGTGAAGACACTGGAATTAAGAGGAATTGGGGTAGGCTTCCCATAGAAGGTGGGGTTTTAGTTGCGACTTAAAAACAGGGAAATCAGTAGATGGAGAGGAGGGAAAGCATTTCAGGCATGGGGGATAGCCAGAGGAAATGCCTAGAGAGCAGAGGGATGGATTGTTCTACTCGTGAAACAAGCCATGGGATCCATGTCACTGGATCAAAGAGTATATATATATATATATATATCAAGGAGGAAGGTATAAGAAAACTAGAAAGGTAGAAGGGGACCAGATTATGAAGGGCTTTAACAGAGCATTTTGTATTTTGTGCCAGAAGTGATAGGGAGCCACTGGAATTTATTAAGTAGGGGAATAACATGGTCAGACCTGTGCTTTGGGAAAATCATTGTAGTAGCTGAATGGAAGATAGATTGAAGTTGGAAGAGATTTGAGGCAGGCAAACCTACCATCAGGCTATCGCAGTGGTCCAGGTGTGAAGTGATGAGAGCCTACACAAAAGCAGTGGCAATATCAGAGGAGAGAAGATGACATATTCAGATGTTGCAAAGGTGAAATTGATTGGCAATAGATTAGAGACTGGATAGTAGATATCATCTGTAAAATGGTGTTAATAACCATGCCACCATAAAAGTCTGAAAAACAATTTGGAGGAACTCTGAAGTTCACAAAAACAAATAACTAGAAACTAGTTCTGATTTTCTCATGTTTTCATGAGAAAGATGTTTTTGAATTCATAGTTAGACCCTTCTCACCCTGTTCCAACCATACTTCAAAGTATTTAATCAGCAAGTACAGGTTAATGGAATAATGATTTTTTTCCTCAAATGGAAAGTGTTGACATGAGGCAAAACATAAAGAAAGGGAAATCAAGACAGACAGGTGCTACAGAACCAGTGGACTTTCCTATACTTAAAATAGTTCTTTTGAATTAGAACTGGCTTATTAGCTATTCACCAGAGGGAAGCCCAATCAAATTTCATCTTGTTCTGAATACCCTAGCCCACAATGATCTCTTCTTCCTCCATGCTCTTCCATAATACTTCAAGTTTTTTCCCCTTGTTTGAAACTCATCCCCCGTAATGTTATTTAGCTTCTTCCTGTTATACCACACTCCATATCCCACCTCCATACCTTTGTGTAGGCTCTCCCCCAGGCCTGGGATGTTCCCCCTTCTCACCTCTGTCTTTTGAAATCCCTGGTTTCTTTCAAAAATTCAACTAAAGAACTTCCTTCTGCATGAGACTTTTCCTGCTATTTCAATTGCCTTTGTCCCCAGCTGCTAGTGTCTCCCCCTCCCAAGTTACCATGTAGCTAATTCATATATATTTTATGTACAGGTCCTCTGCATATACTTGCACATAAACATGCTATCTCACCGCATAGGATGCAAAGTATTTGAAGACACAAATTGTTTCATGTTTGTCATTGTAAATACCAGCACTTTACACAGTTTTTGACACATTATAGTATGCAGAATCTGCTAAGCAGGCTAGTGTTCTTCTGGCTCCCACTTCATAATCCAAAACCTGGTACAGTGGTACTGTACCTGGTACAGTGAATGCTATAGGAATACTTTGCTTATTTGATTATCTAAGGTATGTATCTTGTCTCCTCAACTAAGTAGTAGGCTCTATCTTCTTTTTATATCTGAAACAGAACTTAATTCAGGGCTGTATATTTAAGTTCCAGTGAAATACTTATTGGATGGATGGATGGATGGATGGATGGATGGATGGATGGATGGATGGATGGATGGATGGCGTGATGGGGAGATGACTAGGTGGATAGATAGATGGATGGGTAGATGGGTAGGATAAATGAATTACATGATATGACACTAACTCTGATAACTTCTACTCAGCTTCCCAAAGCATGTGTGCTTTATTAATTCAGGGAATGTCTAAAAGAATCTGGACAAGAAAAAAAGAAAGTGAATTTGACCTTGTTTTAACCAAAACAATTCAGTTAATGAAATCCATTTCCTAACTTATTTCAGTTGCCCATAGAAGAAATTTAAGCTTTAGGCTCAAGTACAGAAAGAAAGAAAAAAAAATCTTCAGATCAAATCATAGAATCATAGTGCTGGAAGAGACCTCAGAGGGCATTATCTAAGATGTTCAACCTCCTCATTTCACAAATAAGGAAACTGAGGTCCAAAGAGGTTAAATGATTTAGCCACTAAGGTTGCACAAGTCACAAGTGGTAGAAACAACAATTACCTCAATTCCCATAACTCCAAGTTCAACATTCAAATTTTAGTGCTTTGTTTTTTTTTTTTTTTTTACCACTGCAAGCTTTCTAATGCCTTCAAAGAGTTTCTGTGACCATTCTCCATGAAGCCTCCCTTGGAACACAGCGTTCTCTCTCTCTCTCTCTCTGTCTCTTCCTCTCTCTCTGTATCTGTCTCTCTCTCTCTCTCTCTCTCTCTCTCTAAGTCTCTCTGTATCTCTCTGTCTCTTCCTCTCTCTCTGTATCTGTCTGTCTCTGTCTCTCTGTCTGTGTGAGTCTGTCTATCTCTGTCTCTCTGTCTGTCTCTGTCTCTGTCTCTCTGTCTGTCTCTGTCTCCATCTCTCTTCTGTATGTATCTCTGTCTCTGTCTCTGTCTCTGTCTCTCCTCTGAATTCCTATAGCATTCACTGTACCAGGTTTTAGATTATGAAGTGGGAGCCAGAAGAACACTAGCCTGCTTAGCAGATTCTGCCTTATATTATTATTTACCTTTTTCTGTGGGTTAGTCTTGATTTTCCAGCAAAAACCATAAATTCCCTGTGGTCAGGGACTGTGTATAATAATTCTTTTAATCTCCTGTACTAATATGGAGCTAAAAGCATAGCTGCTGCCCAATAAATGTGTATTTACTGATTGACCTAAGGGAAGATAGTCCAGACTTGAGATTCCTTCAATATAGGGAACTCTCTGGTAAGGAAACACTTTCTTAGACTGCTCTCCAACTTATAGACCTAGAGAGTTCCTGGGGGTGACAAGGGTGTGGGGAGGAGCCACAGAAACAACTAAGAGGTTAAGTAACCCAGGATCACACAGCTAGTGTGTATAAGAGGGTAAAATTTAAGCCAAGCCATTCTGACTCTGAGGACAGATCTCTATGTTCTATGCCATTCAATCTCTCTATTAACTCATTGCTGATGTTAATAGGCCATCCATGAATTTACCTAAGCTTTTTTGGGAGCCATGCATATATCTTAGTCTTTCACAATTCTTTTGTATGGCACAAGAGTGCCTTTTGTTTGTCTGGAAATTAACTTTTGCAAGCTTGAAAGCAAAACTCTTTTAAATTTATTTTGTGTGTATATGTGGCATTGAGGGTTAAGTGACTTTCCCACAGGGTCACATAGCTAGTAAGTGTCAAGTGTCCGAGGCTGGATTTGAACTCAGGTCCTCCTAAATCTCGGGCCAGTGCTTTATCCACTGCACCACCTAGCTGCCCCCAAAACTCCCTTTTTTTTTTTTTTTTTTAGTGAGGCAATTGGGGTTAAGCGACTTGCCCAGGGTCACACAGCTAGTAAGTGTTTAAGTGTCTGAGGCCGGATCTGAACTCAGGCACTCCTGACTCCAGGGCTGTTGCTCTATCTACTGTGCCGCCTAGCTGCCCCAAACTCCCTTATTTTTAATGTAGTTAAATCCCATTTATCTCCAGTGGCCCATATTTGCCCTGATGCCAGACAAAACAAAACCCTGACTGGAAAATGGCAGCTTTTACTTGAGGCCCAGGACTTGTAACACAAAAGCTTGTAACAAAAAGGCAATGGAATAGTGGACTATTCCTTCTTTTAGATGACTAAAAGAGACTAAACACAGGCCTTGTTATCAGGTCTCTCGTGGGTAATAATGTCTTTAGTTGAATAAATAATATTTATGGCCCCTTTCCTACTCAAAGAACTTAGGAGTCTTAACAAAACACATCCCTAAAGATCAAATGTCACTAAATGTTGAAAACCATGAGGGACTTGAAAAGCCATCTAGTCCAAGCCCTTCATTTTTATGAACCAAGGCCTAGATGGGTATGGTGACACATACGGTGCTATTGGGCAAGCTAAGGTTGGTGTGTCACTAAAGTTCAGGAATTCTGAGCTACAGTAGGGCTAAAACCAATAACGTGTCCACACTAAACCTGGCACCAACATGGTGAGTCCTTGGGAACAGGGATTAGACTGGCTAGGTATGAAATGGAGCAAATCAAAGCTGCCATGATGATCAATAATAAATTCGGTTTGTGAGTGTCTACCCTATTTCCAGCTTGGGTGAGATAGGATGTCCTAGGAAAGGAAGGAAGGGAGGAGGAAGGAAGGAAGGAAGGAAGGAAGGAAGGAAGGAAGGAAGGAAGGAAGGAAGGAAGGAAGGAAGGAAGGAAGGAAGGGAGGGAGGAAGGAAGGGAGGAAGGGAGGGAGGGAGGGAATAAGAAAGGAAAAAGGAAAGAAGAAAAGAAAAGAAAAGAAAAGAAAGGAAAGGAAAAAACTAAGGAAGACCCAGAGAATTGACATGATTTACTCAGATATCAATGTAAATTTTGGCAAATAGCTCAGACTAAAACCCAAATCATCTGGAATGCCTTAGGATTCAGTGACAGGGCAATAAAATAGTTAGGCCTGGTGGTTCTTCATGTTATTGGAAGGAATGTCATCTTATCCTAGTGGTACAAACAGTCCAGCCACTAGAACGAGTTCTAGGCAGACCTAGGTTGAAGTAGGGATGGACAGAGTGGTAGCAAGGAAGAAGGGTGCCTCTGGTTTGTTGTGGATCTTCCTGCCCCAGCTGACCAAGAATTAACTGTGGAGTAGTAGACAGTACAATGGCTCTGGAGTCAAAGGACTTCATTTCAACTCTGACTTCTATTGCTTATAACATGTGTGACTTTGGGGGAGTCTCTTAAATTTTGTTTTTTCTTTTTTTTTTTTTTTGAGGGGCAATGAGGGTTAAGTGACTTGCCCAGGGTCACACAGGTAGTAAGTGTCAATTGTCTGAGGCCAGATTTGAACTCAGGTCCTCCTGAATCCACTGCGCCATCTAGCTGCCTCCATCTCTTAAATTTTCTAGGAGCTCCCAAGTCCTTACCCCTTTCAGGTGCTCTTATCCTTCAAATGAACTCTCTAATGCAGAATACCCACAATCCAACCAGAGGGAATTTTTATAATAGTTTCTTGATCATAAGTGTGGCTAAATAAAAGTTTATTAAATTAGGCAGAGGGAATAGAAATAAGTTGTTTGTCCCTCTCTCAAGAATTAGCGCCCAATTACCGCCCCCCCAATTTTAGAGATTTTTATTCACATTCTTTCTCATGTTCCATATTTTTCTAGAATGTTCAGTACTAAAGTTTGTCCTAGCTTCCATGAAAAAGAAACTTAACTGAGAGTTAGTCACTCTACCTCCACGTACCTCTTATAGACAAATCTGAGCTCAAAGACATTTCAGAATGAATGAGGTAAAGGAATGGAAGGCAGTGAAACAGAATGTTGGAAATTTCTTCAGTAATCATAAGAGCATTTGGAGAAGTCATTAGATGTGGGGAAAGAGTTGGGTAAAGGGTCAGATAAAATTCTATTTTAAAAATACCAGCTTCCTTGAGAAATAGGGAATGGGAATTTTCTCCATAGAGAGGCCTTTATCTTTGATGAATAGGTGCTGTTTGACTTCCCACATACTTCTAAAGCATGATATTTATTCTCTTAATGAATTATGTCCCCCTTGGGGATGTGTGTTGGAGGGCCTCTTACTCTCCCCCTTCCTAATTCAGGACAGACACAGATATCCTTAGGATGCTTCCTGTTGGCCTTGAGCTCAGAGTTGTCCTTAATTCTTCAAGGCTGACAGGAATAGAAACCTGACAGGTAGATCCTTTCCCTATTACATTCACAGAGTTTTGCCTCAGCAGTCAATTGAATTAGTCCTTGCAACTAATAGAAAGCATTCTGAGAATATCTATACTTGCTATGAAGTATGTGGGTGGGGGGAGAAGGAAGGTCCCCTCATCATGCATCCCCCAAAGAGATGCTACATATTTATCCTCTATATATACATACATATACAAGTATGTATAAGTGGATAGATGATAGATAGACAGACAGACAGATAGGTAGGTAGGTAGTTAGATAGATAAATAGATAGATAGTTACGGATGAAAGAGAGATATCCCTGTTGTTCCTTCTCTTCCCCTCCCCATTGGAATATAGGGTCTTAAAAATAGGGATTGTTGTATTCATTCAATTCATTTATTTGTTTGTTTGTTTGTTTGAGTACCTGACACATAGTAGGTGCTTGATAATTAGACTGTAAGCTTCTTGAGAACAGGGACAGTTTGTTGCCTTTCCTTGTGTCTCCAGAACTTAGCAAAGCACCTGGCACATAGTAGGCATTTAAAAAATGCCTGTTAGCTTGATTTCACTTAATAAAATACTTTTTGATTGATTGATTGATGCTATCAACTGTAACGATTGGAATGATGCCACCTGCTGGAGACTTACTGTAGCAAAGCTCCACCATGAGGAGAAGGCCTCTGAGGGCAAGCCATGTGGTCAAGGTCCTTAGCGTCAGGAAGTGACGTTTGTTCGTGGGTACTGTCTATCGAGGCTACCAGCCAATCAACTTGAAGAGCCTCCCATTTCTGGGAGGAGGACACGAAGTAGGAAGCAGATGTGGCTGAAGGGGTGCTGTCTCTTTTGGTTCCTGACCTCACCATGGTGGGTCAGATGATAGGGTCTCCTAGCAATAGTTAAATTTTTTACCTTTCTCTCTGATCCTAATGCTCTGTAATAAATACTTAAACACTTAAATATTCTTGCTAAAGCTTATAATTTATTGGCAACCACTCATTAGATTTTGGATAGTTTAGCTAGAGTTTTAGCCCCTTACACAGCCCAATCAATAACAAGCCCAAAATGCAAATCTATGACATCACTAGTGTCATGGAATCACTTAGCTAGAGTATAAAAGAAAAAGAATGTATTTAACATTTAATGAGGCTTGAGTAGCAGTGGCCCGGGTAGGGGAGGGGCACAGGCTAATCTGAGCTAACAACCATAGCACACAAAGTTTGCAAGTTGGCCTGGGGTTATCTACGGACCAGGGAATAGGCCAGGCAAGTGAAGAACCTGCCCCTCCTTAAATCATACCACCTGGGACCCACTGAAGCTTGGGACAGTGCAGTCTGGAAACAGTGCCCCACTTTAAGTAATAAAAGTCAAGTAAAAGACAGGCAAGATGAGCAGACAGAGAAAGGTGAGGACCATAGAAAGTTTCTTTAGTGACAAGAAAGATTGAGGTGCACCCTCAGAAGAGGATAGCAACATCAAGGTTCCTACATCCAAAGCTTCCAAGAAAAACATGAATTGGTCTCAGGCCATGAAGCACTCAAAAGGGACTTTGAAGATAAAGTCAGACAGGAGAGGAAAAAATGGAAAGAGAAATGAGGGTGATGGAGGAAAGGCATGAGAAAAAAGTCAACCGCTTGAAAAGCCAAATGGAAAAACTCTCTGATGAAAATAATTGCACAAAAATTAGGCTTGAACAAATGGAAGCTAGTGACTTTATGAGAAACCAAGACACAATTAAGCAAATCCAAATGAATAAAAAAATAGAGGGCAATGTCAAATTATCGTCTTGTAAAATCTGCTGACCTGGAAAATAGATCCAGGAGAGATCATTTGAAAATAATTGGACTACCTGAAAACCATGATCAAGGGAAGAGCTTAGACATCATCTTCCAAGAAATTGTCAGGGAAAATTCCCCTGATATTCTAGAAGCAGAGGGTAAAACAGAAATTGAAAGAATCCACCAATCACCTCCTGAAAGAGATCCCAAAAGGAAACCTCCCAGGAATATTATAGCAAAGTTCCAGAGCTCCCAGGTCAAGAAGAAAATATTGCAAGCTGCCAAAAAGAAATCATTCAAGTACTGTGGAGCCCCAGTCAGGAAAAGCACAAGATCTAGCAGCTTCTACATTAAAGGATAGGGGCATGAATATGATACTCTAGAGGGCAAGGAATTAGGATTACAATCAAGAATCACCTATCCAGCAAAACTGTGATCATCTTTTAGAGGAAAACAAAACAGGGCTTCAATGAAAAGAGGACTTTCAGGTATTCATGATGAAAAGACCTGAAACTGATTAGAAATTTGACTTTCAAATATAAGACCCTAGAGCACCATTTAAAGGTAAACAGGAAAAAAAAATTGAGGGATGTTAAAAGGTAAAACTGTTTATATTCCTACAGGGGACGATGATACTTCTTACTCATAAGAACTTTCTCAGTATGTAGGGCAGATGATGGAAATAATTTAGACAGAGGGATAGGTGGGAATTGATTATGAAGGATAATTGCTACAAAGTATTTCTTTTTTAGCTCTTTTTGTGGGGTGGTTGGAGTTTGGGTAACTCGCCTGGAGTCATGCAATGGGGTGAGTGTCTTGTGTCTGAGGCTGGATTGGGACTAGGGTCCTCCTTGGTCCAGGGTGGGTTCTTTGTCCACTGTGTCACATAGCTGCCCTATGGTCACATCTTTAGGGTAAAATTGAGGGGTTAGAGGAATGCCCTGGGGGAGGGGAAGGGGAGAGGTAGCATGGGGTAAAATCCCACATGAAAGAAACAGGAAAGGGTTTATGGAGTGGGGGGACAGATGGGACAGGAGCAGGGAAGTAAATGAACTTTACACTCATCAGAATAGGCTCAAAAACCTTAATCTCATCAGAGTTAGCTCAAGGAGGGATTAACACACATGCACACACACCCAATTGGGTGGAGTAATCTATTTAAACTGGGCAGTAAATGAGCCTAACACTCATCAGAATTGGCTCAAAGACCTTAATCTCATCATCTTGTATTATTCTCTAATTGTTGCATGCCTTAGTCACTGGATCATAAAATTAGAACTTAAAAATAACATTAAAGGTCATTTAGTTCAACTCCTTTTTTATAGATGAGGAAATTGAGTCTCATTGAAGTTCAATGACACAAGTACTAAGTGACAGTCAGATTTTCAAACCCTATTCTTTTATTCCAAATGCAGAGCTATTGTCACTTTTCTATTTCCCAGCTAGATTATTATGTTTCAGTGAGGGAAGGGATTGTGTTTTATATTTCTGTTATCTCTCATGGCACCAAAGTCAGGGCTGAAAAACTTGTTTGCTTGGTTAATATAATTCCCCAGATTAATCTATGATTGCAAATCAATATTCAAATCATCGAACTCCTTGAATAGGCGGTGTTCAATAAATGTCAAATGTTTGGCTAATGTAATAACAAACAATGTTTAATAAAGAGCCTTAAGATACAGTAGTTATTTCATAAATGTTTCCTGGAATTTAATTTGTTAAGCATTTGTTGATAAATTCAGTATTTTCCAAAAGTCTTAGTGCAACTATAAACTTTAATAATTTAATACTGCATTTAGATGTTTTGCAAACTCTCGTATGAGCTGGAAGGACCCAAAATTTAAAGTAGAATCAGTAAAATAGAGAAATTGTGTGACCACTTAATAGATCTGGTTGAAGCTTTGTTCTGAAGGCTAGGCAATGAGTCTGAAGACAGTCAGCCCAGTTAGTAAAGAGGAGACACTGAAAGTTAATTGTTAGGGCCAGACCTAACCTAGGCTAATCCAGTGATTCATGGTGTGGGTGAGAATGCAATAAAGCAAGTGTGGAACATAAATTTCAGCTTTAAAAAAAAAAACGTTGCTGATAACAAGATATTAAGATACAATTTCTAAAGTAAAAAAGATAGTGACTAGGTAAAATACTATCTTCTTGCCTCCTTCACAGTCACCATGGCAAACTAGATTAAATCAAGAAGTCATTCCTTCACAGGGCAGCAAGGAATTTTTATTAAAACCTCCAGCACCAACTACCCATTGGCTAAGCCTTTTAGACCTCTGATAACAAGTAACCTAAACAACCTCCCACCCCCTTAAAGGCCATCACAGACTAAATATAACAAATATTGCTTCTATCACCAAAATGTTTTAAAAACTAAGTAAAAGAAAGAAAAAAGAAGCAAAGAAAGAAAATGAATGAATATAAAAATATTATTTTAAAAGACCTGATAATCTTTAGGTAGATTTTTTCTTTAGGAGAAAATGTGATCTAGTAGAACGAGTACTGGCCTATGAGCCAGGAGACCCCTAAGAGTTCATAAATTTGGGCCCTGACATGCCCTAAAGGCCTAAATCAGCATTGTCACATCTTCAGATATGAAAAGCACACACTGTAACATTTCATTCTTTCAAGGATCTACTGACATCAAAATCTATGACTCACTTTGTAAATAGTCTTTTTTTTTTAATTACTCTGGCCAATAAATAAAGAAATAAATAATCTTGGGCACTGATGGATAATCCCTCTTGTGATGAGCCCCCTCCAAACTTATTGGGTGGTCCATTGTTTGGGCCTGTATGCAAAGTCTTTCTGGCTTGGTAGGACAGGCCAGAGTGTATGCCCAACTTACAGTCAGTGAGACCCAGGGCTACCTTCATATCATAAAGAAGAAAGTATCAGTGGATGATGGTTTTGTCACAGGAGAGGAAAAATGGATGATAACAAAAAAGACAACACAAATTGACTGGATTATTTTAACTGACTGAGGCCAATCCCTTATTGAGGACTGATCTCCCACATATTTAGTACAGAGGTTAAACAACAAGTACATAGTGATTGACTCAATGATTATTTCATTCAGCTGAAAAATTAGTTACATCAATGATCTAAATGGTCCTTAAAGTCCAAACAACAAAACTTGTTTATATAAAAATAAGGATAGGGATAGGAATAAGACCTATGATTTACTATTTCCTTTTTCATTGCTCTTTGGTACAAAGGCATTCTTGGAGTTCATTGCTTGCCTTGTCCCTGAGGCTCTCCCTATCTTACCCAGGCCTCTAATGCCCAGGTATGTTTTGTATTCTGCCTAACAACCTTCCAGGTTTCTATCAAGCAACAAGTTTTTTATTAAGTACCTACTGTGTGCCAGGAATATCTGGAGATACAGCTACAAAATAGCGACAGTCCCTGCCCTCAAGGAGATTATATCCTACTATAAGGATAAAAGAAATGGATGAGGAGTGCTAGCCAAGGAAAGGAACTTTGATCTAAACACTTTAGGGGCTCATAAATGGAGTCACAAGACCATAATTAAATGACCCTTTAACCATAGCATTACTTCTGATGTCATCACTATTTTCTTTTTTTTTTTCCTTTTTTGGGGGTAGGGAAATGGGGGAGGGTGTTTAAGTGACTTGCCCAAGGTCACACAGCTAGTAAGTGTCAAGTGTCTGAGGCCAGATTTGAACTCAGGTCCTCCTGAATCCAAGGCCAGTGCTCTATCCACTGGCTCCACCTAGCTGCCCCCCTGTCATCACTATTTGTCTTTTCCTTTCTTTTTTTAAGAATACCTTTATTTTATTATTTTTTTGCGGGCAATGGGGGTTAAGTGACTTGCCAGGGTCACACAGCTACTAAGTGTCAAGTGTCTGAAGCCGCATTTGAACTCAGGTCCTCCTGAATCCAGGGCCAGTGCTTTATCCACTGTGCCTCCTAGCTGCCCCACTATTTTTCTAATAACAATATCAATACTGATGTGATCTCTAATTCCATTTCTAAGTCTCATTCCTTGGCACACAACATACATGTTTCTTTAGGGTATATACCCAAGGAATTTTAAAGTTGAAAATTTATTGAATACTCAGTCATAAAAGACATTTAAAAAAAAACAACTAGAGACAGGGGCAACTAGGTGGCACAGTGGATAAAGCACTGGCTCTGGATTCAGGAGGACCTGAGTTCTAATCTGGTCCCAAACACTTGACACTTAATAGCTGTGTGACCCTGGGCAAGTCACTTAATCCTCATTGCCCCTATCAAAAAAACCCCAAAAAACCAAAAACAAAAACAAAAAACCTAGAGACTAAAAGCCAACTAAACTTGCTTTTGAAAATTAAAAACTGTATTTCCAAATTCAAACTTAAAAATGAAAAAGAAAACATCAATTTTTGGAAATCTTAGGGTGTGTCTGGGCATACCCTGTATGCACACCTGTGCAGGGAAGGAAAGCATCTGGAGCAGGGTTATGATTAGGCCGTGGTGGCCTGGTGGAGCCTAGATGGTAAAAAAAGCATGACCTGGTCTGGGACCAGCTAGAGAGGACTGATAGAAATATTAGTTCATCAACCTATCCAGGACAGCTCTGCCCCAGAGCCAGCCCTAAACTGACTGAGTGTAATTAGTTCTGAGAGATCCTCCAGGGGCTAGAGCTGAGCATGACTGTTACTGGTGAAGAATCAGGCAGTGTCAGATAGCAAGATGCTTCAGCGGCTAGGCCTTGGTATCCCAGCAGATGCCTATTCCATTATTTGATCTTTTACATGAGCCTTGTTGCTGGTTCTAGACAGCTCCCTTAAGCTGGAGATAGGCAGACACAACAGCACCCCCGACCCTCAGTGAATTGTCCAACTCTTCCAGCCCTGAGTTCCCACCCTATCTGTATATTTCCCTGCACTAAATACCCATGGTCCCAGTGCTGGCAACTTGCTTCTTAGCAGAAAGAAGCATCTGGCAATTACCCAGGGGAGAATGGACCTCGTTCACTATAATTAAAGTGATTATTTGAGCGGAAATGTCTATTATAAAGCAGTATTCCTTCTGTTTTAATATGTGTAGTCCTGGTAATAGGAACATGGAATTGCATGTTAACACTGATGCCTCTTCCACTGTCTAATAAATCATTCTTCTTTCCAATTTCCTGGAAGAGAGGCTATAAGTCTGCTTAATAACTGAGGACAAGCACACACAATTCCATTAATTCTTAGAATCATGGGACTCTCATTAGGAAGGTGAAATTCTAGGAGCTCTCAGTGACCTAGGTAAACTCCATAGCTTTGATAATACCTGAAGAATTCTAAGGTGATGCAGTGGAGGGAAGGAGAGCTTTCCTGGGATAGACTTTAATGGACTCAAATATCCATTCCTTCAAAAGGAAAAGAAAATCTTAAATACCAGCCCTCGAGGATAAAGTTATTGTTTCATTCAAAGGAAGCAGAGAGATGAATTGTCAGAAGAAATAACAAGTGTTTAGAAGGGTCTCCAATAGTCTTTGGAGATTTTGTGGACAATTAATCCTACCTTGCAAGGCTTTTAGGACTAAAACACAATAAGGAAAAACCTTTGTGATATGATTTTGACAGATAGATTTCTCAGTGAATAGAGCGATGGACCCAGAGTCAGGAAGATCTGAGTTCAAATCCAGGCCTGAAACACTTACTAGGTGTTTGCCCTCAGACAACTCACTTAACCTAGGTCTGCTTCCATTTCCTCAACTCTGAAATGAGGATAATAACAGTACTTACCCTCAAAGGGATATTGTGAGGATCAAATGATATAATACTGATAAAGCATTTAGCAAAGTGCCTGGTACATAGTAGGTGCTATATAAATGCTTATGCCTTTCCCTTTTCCTCTGATTTCAGAGGTATTGGGCAAGTTCCTGGTCCCCAAATACCTTTCTTTCCATGTGCTTGCTTATAACTGAAATACCACCATTATCACTGAGGTCATATCAATCTAGGAGTCATCCCAAATTCCTCACTTCTCTTACAGCCCCTGCCCCCCAGATCTAACCTGTTGTTAGGGCTTGTTGATTTCACCTTTGAAAACATCTCTTGAATATGCCTCCTTCACTCTTCTAACACTGCTAGCACTCTAGTATAGACCCTCATAATTCATGTCTAGACTATCACAGTAGAGTGATGGCGGGTTCTGCCTGCCTCAAGTCTCTCCTACTCCAATCCACCCTCCACTGAGCCACCAAAGTGATTTTCCTAAAGCATGTACCATGTCACTCACCTACTCAATAAACTTCAATGGCTCCCTATCACCTCCAGGATCAAATATTAAATGCTCAGGTTGGTATTCAGAATCCTTTATAATCTATCCCATACTACCTTCCAGTCTTATTAAAACTTGCTCTCTACCATGTACTCTTTCATCCAGTGACACTGGTCTTCCGATTGTTTTACTAACAAAACAGCTCCTGGAATTCTCTCTGCCCTGTCCACCTGCCTGAAAATGCTCTCCCTCTCTACTACATTGACTTCCCTGGATTATTTTAAATCCAGCTAACATCCCAACCCTTTCCCAAATCCTCTTATTTCTAGTGCCTTCCCTCTATTATTTTCCATTTGTCCTGTATGTAGCTTGCCTTTGTATATATGTTTGCATGTTGACTCCTCAATTAGATTATAAGCTTTTTGAGGGCAGGGACTGTCTTTGGCTTTTTTTTTCTTTTTATATTTCAGTACTTATTACAGTGCCTGGCTATAGTAGACATTTAATGTTTATTGATTGTTTGATTATTGATTGATAACTTGACATAATATTTAGTCTTCTACTTTAAATACAGCTATCCTTGGAAGGGATAACAGGTTATTCTTTATTAGTCACTTATACCTTAGTATAATAAGAATATTAGTTCTTTGACTGAAAACAGGGTTAATTTTAGGGAGGGCAGGGCTTGAGGAGGCAGCAGTATTATGAGAGTCAACTTAATTTAGTGGAAAGAGTACTAGACTTGGAAAGAGCACTAGACTTGGAGTCAGGAAAATCTGCATTCAAATCTGTCTTTGACACTCAATGACTGCATGATCCTGGACAAGACATTGAAATCCCTTGAACTTCAGTTTCCTCATCTATAAAAAGAGGATAATAATAATTATAGTAACTATCTCAGAGGGCTTTTGGAAGCTCAAATGAGATGACATGGGAAGTGTTTTGTAAATGTATATTCCTATTACAGTCATATTTTATTAAACACAGATATGGCTAATTAGCTAATCAGTGGCGGTGCTGAGACTTGAACCCAGGTCTCATATCTTCCAGTCTAGTATCCTTTTTAATATAGATGATACTTTACCCATTATTAGTGTTATTCTTCCTGTACCCACCTTCTTCCAGAATGCTATAGACTCCAGAAAAGGTCAGGGCAGGACAGTTGGGGAAGGATTGTTCATTATTCTTAGGAGAAGCCCCATACTTAGTTTTAAGATGAGGTTGATGGTGGTAAAAGGAATATGAAAAGAATCAATAGGTTGATGATTTCTCTCCATTCAGCTATGCTTATCTAATCCATCTTGGGCCCTTGTGCTCTCTCTTCACAGCAAGAGACACCATTCCAGAGAATGACATCATCATCATTGCAGGTGAGTAAGCTCTCAGAGAAGAGAAACTTTAACCTTGCTTTCAGCATCCTTTCACAATATCCATCTCCTGGACAAAATTCTGGTTTTGGCTTTGGTATCCCTGTACCATCTACCCATTCCACTTTTTTTTTTTCAGGGTAATGAGGGTTAAGTGACTTGTGTAAGGGGCTAAAATTCTAGTTCTACTATCTAAAATATCTAATGAGTGGTCGCCAATAAATTATAAGCTTTAGCAAGAGTTAAGACTTTAAGAAGTTATTAAGGAGAATAAGAATTTGGTGAAGAGAGAGAGAAAGACCTAGATTCATCTGTCGATCTCGGGGAGCTACAGTTTTTCCTGCTCCACTCTCCAAGAGGAGTCCTGGCGAAAGAGACCGAGAGAGCAAGCCTTGCCTCTTTTATACACAATACACAGGAGCAAACATCGCTTCCTGACACCAAGGAAAACCGCATGGCTTGCCCTCAGATGCCTTCTCCTCATGGTGGAGCTTTCCTACAGTAGCTCTCCAGCAGGGGGGCATCATTCCAATCTTTACACTTGCCCAGGGTCACACAGCTAGTAAGTGTCAAGTGTCTGAGGCCAGGTTTTGAACTCAGTTCCTCCTGATTCCAGGGCCTATGCTTTATCCACTGTGCCACCTAGCTGCCCCCTACCCATTCCATTTTTGAAACTGTTCATGTTACTCTCTCTGTGAAGCCTGTAGATGAATCTAGCTCCAGGGATTCTGAACTTCCAAAAACTATAGTCACTTACATTATCCTATACTTCTCTGGCCTGATGGAGCAGTACTATCTTTGGCGATTAGCTCCATCCCTCCCTGGCCAAAAATATTTCTCCCTTCAAGTTTCCCTTACTGATCTTGACAATCATCAGCCATATAGTCCTGTAGATCACAAAGTTCTAGCCTTGGAATTGTGTCTCTCTGTCTCTATTTTTCTATTACTCTCCCACCTTCCTATCTCTTCTGACACTCTGTTTTTATTTCTCTCTTTTTGCCTCTGTCTCTTTCTCTCTGTCCCTGTCCTTGTCTATTGGTCTCTTTCTCTCTTGTATTTTTCATGAACAATTCTCTTTTTATGCTCTACTCTGTATATTGGAAATGCTCATTTCATTTGGGTCTTTATTAAATTTAGAATTTTTAAAATAGAATTTGAAAATATTCAAATAAATATCTGACATTGATATAGAACTGTAAGGCTTGCCAAGTGTATCATATGCATTAGCTCACTCATTTGTGGTTCTTTGTCTCATGCAGTTGTGATTGCTGCTGTGGCCTTTGTCCTCATCTGCCTCCTGCTTGTAATTCTGCATTACATGTTCCGGCACAAGGGCACCTACCACACAAATGAAGACAAGGCACAGAGTTTGCAGAGAGCGCCGAAGAAGCCCTGAAAAACGACCCTACCCTTCAGGATCCTGGAGATGAAAGCAAAAAAGAATATTTTATTTAAGAAAAAGGAATCATTCCCCCTACCAAAAGAAAAAAAAATGTTGGCCACACAGAGACTTTCTTAGGGCTCCCCCATTCCGGAGGATATACCTCACAACACTACATCTGGGAAAGAGGAGAGCCCCAATGCTATGGCTATTTTGAGCAGAAGGTGTTAGCTGCCAGCACCCCCATTTCAAGGCCATTTTCTTTTTCAGGGAGAACTGAATGCCAGATTGGGGGTTATTGATTTCATTTGCAATACAGATGGTCACCATTAAATTCAATGTCATGGGAGCAGGGGCATGGGGTAGGGGAGGGAGTGGAATGGGAAATTTAATCATTAATATAGTGACAGGGCATAATGATATCAAATGTCAGTCCTTGACATTTAGGGAAAACAACAGGTGCCAATGCAAAAAAGGATACCTTAATAGCAGAGGATGCGCATGTCCTGTTGATATATAGCAGAGCTATTGGAAATAAATTTTAAATGGTAACAGAACATTCTGAACTAGATAACATTGTGATTATGTGGAAAAAACAGAAAACATGGCACAGCGCCCTGTCAGGGACTTTCTCATCTGTCTTGTGTATATTTCTTATTTTTAACTATATGGGTGGGTCTGTTTCCATTTTAGATATTTACAAAGCCTAGTATATTCTGCCAACAGCATGGAACAGAAATTTAGAAAACTGATCCCTCAAAAGAAAAAAAAAGGCAGGGTAGGGGGATTGTCTGGACTCATGTAGTCTCTTGAGAGAAGGAAGCTACTGGTATATGATAGTCACAAACCACCAGGGTGAATCTATGGTGAATCCTGGCTGAGCATTCATAGGTTACCTTTCATATTGTCTCAAAGAGTTTTCCTGGAGCAATGGAAGGTTGAGTAATTTGTCTATGGTAACACAGCTACTATGTCTCAGAGGAAGGAATTCCTGTCTTCAAGGTTGGACCTTTATATCTTATGCCACACAAACTTTCAAATGTTGTCACAGATGTACAATCTCAGGACTTCCAAGGTCTCTGATTTCATCAGTGTGAGATCATGGATTCTCTATGCCTTAGAAGCTAGGTTGTATAAATTGTCCTGACCCAAATAATTCATTACTCAAGGCCAAACTTCAGTTATTTGTGTTAGGAAAATTCTCTCCTCTCTCTCTCTCTCTCTCTCTCTCTCTCTCTCTCTCTCTCTCTCTCTCTGTGTCTTCCTCCCTCCCCCCTCCCTCCCTCCTCCCCTCTCTCACTCCACATATATATTATGTATATGTGTGTATGTACACATATAAATAGAAATTTATGCAAATCAATTAACAAATATTCTCTATAGCGAAATATTTTAAAATTACAGCATCTTTTGTTTTTATATATCTTCATTTCTGAATATATTCTTTTCTACCTAGTGATCATTCCTTTTAACATATAAAAAATTAGAAATAATGTAGCAATACTGTTTTTTAAAAATACAAAAACCTATAATTAGATACATAGTAAAGTTATGAATAAACCAATCAATCATCAATAAAGTTAAGACTTCAATCTATCAATGACTCTCAATCTTGCTGAGTCTTCTCAGTTTGGTTATATTCAAAAGGCCGCTGAGGCCAGAAGAAAGGAAAGAAATAGCATCCATTAAATGCCTACTATGTGCCAGGCATTGTGTTAAGCCTCTTTACAAATATTATTCTCATGTAATCCTCATAAACAATCATGGAAGATATGTACTCTTATCATCCTATTTTATACTTAGGGAAATTGAGGATAAATAGAGGTTAAGTGACTTGCTCAGGTTAACAGTTAGGAAGACGTGGTCTAAAGTGGATTTGAACTCAGGTCTTCCAGACTCCATGAATACTGCTCCATGTACTGTGCCACCTAGTGGCCTCCAGTTGCCAGAGTAATCTAGGATCTAATGAAAGCTCAATGTCTCCAGGCTTCATGAATCTGTCAATCTTCCTTCCTGTAAGAGACAGGAAGCAACTGTGGTCTTCTTATTTGCTTAAACCCAGTCAGGGATGGATCAGCTCACTCAGGGATAAACAAGTAAACCATGTTGAAGGGGTCATAGGGATGAATAGTAGACACCATGGTACAGTGGTCAGAGCACCAAGACACTGTCAGTTTAAACAAGTGAAATTGTGTTCTTACCTTTCCTTTTTCATCTGCAGAATGATGTGGCTAGAGACTCAATAAGGTCAAATCCCTCTCTCTACAAGTTCTATGAATCTGTAAGTGGGTGCTTGGTATTACCTTTTAGGACAATGAAGGGAAATTTCCTGATGTTCATTAAAAAAGATGTGTATTATCCTCAAAGTTGTAAGAAATCTCATTGGAAAGCAGAAGCCCCTGGCAGTGTTCTTGAAAAAATTCCTCTCCTCACCCCACCCCAATCTGTTGATTTTTCATCATTTTTTTTTTAAATCTGTCTGGAATCTGCCAGCCCCTTCAGAACTTCTCTTTTGCTTAGATCTATAGTTTGCTTGCTTCCTGTTATTTTAGTTTTCTAAAACCACAGAATGTGATGTGGATCTGTGGAAAATTGGGAGGAGTGAGATTAGGCTATATAAATGCTAGATGATTGATCTAGCACTTGGAAGAGAAACCAAGGGTCATCTAGTCCAACCCTTTTACATAAGTAAAGATGAAACAGTAGGTAAGTACTATTATCTAACATTTACATAGCACTTACTTTGTGCCAGGCACTGTGTTAAGTGCTTTATGATTATCTCATTTGATCATCACAACAGCCCTGGGAGATGGGTGCCATTATTATCCCCATTTTATAGATGAGGAAACTGAGGATGATAGGGATCAAGTGATTTGCCCAGGGTAACCACAGCTAGTAAGTATCTAAGGTCACATTTGAACTCAGGTCTTCTTAATTCCCAAACCCAGGTGCCCCCTAGCTGCCCTCTAATGGAGACCTGGGAAAGTTAAATAACTTGCCCAACTTCACAACAGGCAGTAAGCATGACAGATGGCATCTGAGTCCCAGGTCCTCTTACTCCAGAGCTGGTGCAGCTCTAAAACTGACTTCCTGCTACCAGTAGTAAATATGCTTCCATGGCCAATGAAATGGCAGAAACCATAGGCACTCCTATAGACCTTCTGTGCTAAACTCTTCTCCTTTTGTTCCCGCCTAGCATTGCAAAGGAATGTTATGGTGAAATTCAATTCATTCCTAGTGAATTGTGAATGGAAAACCGAGAACAGATGCAGTCATCTAATAAGCCAGAAAATCTTGCAGGTGGGGCCTTTTGAATCTGTGGGAATATTTCCAAATTTTTCCAAAGGAGGCCATTGGTTATGGGATCACTGGAAGCAACATGTCAGCTCAATTTTTGTCCCATACCAGGAGGGACAGAAGAAGAAAAACGTACCTTTACATACATATACATATCTATGTCTATATCTATACACATATACTTTTTAATCAATGCAATATAGTTCACTCCAAGTTAAGTCTTTACCAAGCACTTACTGTATACCCAGCCCTGCTTACTAGTTGCCAACAATGTGAGGTTAAAAAAAAATTTTATTTATATATATATATATATATATATATATATATATATATATATATATATATATATATATATTCCTGATCTAAGAGAGCCTACAGTCTACTTAAGTATTATTAGCAGGTGCATGAAAGACTTAAAATAATAGTAAAATATGATTCATACCACATATTTTTACATATATATATATGCACATATTTTTACATAATACATTTGCATCTGGTGAGTACATGGAGTGACAAATGGAAACAGACATACACATATGTACACGTACAAATGAAAGCATACCTTGTTGAAGCCCATTAACCCAAGAAATTTTTTTGTTGTTGATGAAAGTATGGAACTGGGTTTCCTTAATTAAGAAATGGCTGTACTATTCCTCAGTGTGTTTGCTCCCATGCACAGATATTTTGGTCAGAAACCCCTATGTGTCAAGTCCATACAATCTGATGATGTTGTTGAATTTGCTGGGAAGACCCAGGCATTTTTACCAGCACCCATATCCCTTGGTGTATATAGTCCTGACCTATTGAATATTGTGTAATAGTTAACCTTCCCCAAACTCCAACTTTGCTTTAAGCCTATAGATGGTCTCAAAACAGCAACAACAAGTCAAGTCTCACTAAGACAGAGTAAGCTGCTCAGTGATCCTAGAGCCATACCCAAGAGGTATGACAGGAGGGGGGAAGAAGGGAATGGAGGCAAGCAATGTTTAAGTGAAGATTAAAAGTACTACAACTATGTGGCACTGTATAGAATTGGTCTGTACTCCAATCTTTCCTTTCCCTTCACTACAGTGACTTGGAAGTCACAGGTCAGGTCTCAAGGTCAATACTCTCTCTGTAGGAAGAGGGATAGCATTGACACTCCCTGGGATGAGGTAGATAGTGACAACAGATTGATTTCTAAATGTCAATATACAGTAGTATTCAAGGAGAAATAATTCAAAAGGAATCAAACAATGAACAAGCATGTACAAAGTCCTTAGCATGTAACAGCCATGGTGTTGTGTGCTGGGGTGTATGAATACAAGAATGAAATAATCTCTCCTCTCAGGGAGCTTTTATTCTAACAGAATAAGTGTTTAGCTACCTCTCAAGTGACTTATGTGACCAGGGATTAACTGTTTGCAGGAAAAGACCAGAAATTAACTATTTGCAAACTCCTACTTGGGAATCCTATGGACCATATGAAATCTTTCCAGTTGGGGAAAAAGTATTCACTTCTATTGAAAGATACACTCCATCACTCTCTTTATATCAATTTTTGTCGTGCCCAATGAGATTGTCCTTAAAAATGAAAGCATCCATACAAAATATGAAATACTCTACAAATGTGATAAATTATTTGTTTTTATATGATAGTTGACATGATAAGAATTAATTCATTTCAGGGCAAAGACTAATTAGGTCAGTGTTTTGGAGGAGGTGCCAAGTAGGAATGAGTTCAATTTCTAGAAAGGGCAAGTCTGGGGAATACTGTTATGTTATTGAAGAGTGAAGGCTTTCGAATTGTAACCCAGAATACCACCTTATCTCCCAGAATACCAAGAATCCACAAGGCACTGGTTCTGGAGTCAAAGGACTTGCTTTCCACATTCTACCTATGATACTCACTATCTTTATGGCCCCAGGCTGGGCAAGTCACTCCCTAGACCGCAATTTCAACTGTAAAATCGCTCAATCAATAACCATTTTGTTAAGTGTCTATAATGTGCCAGGCACTGTGCTAAGTGTGAGTTGAACTAGATGGCCTCTGAGAGTCTTTTCAAATCAAGATTTATGGTCCTTTGGTCCAGTGATCCTATATATAAAAATTACCAGAGTTTAATTATATCACATGTGCACACACAAGCGTGCATTCATGCACACACATATACACACACAGGTTGCTGCCACTTAACACCTATTCCAATTTCTCCTCTGTGCTGTACCAATGATGACCACAAGCTTTCAAACATAACCCTGAGAAAATTTATTTTTATTCCTCTCTGCCTTGTCTAGGCCAGGTGTCTGTTGTAAATAGTCACTGAACCATGTTAAGGACATGGGGAGCATTAAGAGCCAACCACCTTTCTGCTTCATAGGTTGGAGGACACATGGAATTTTCTGATGCATGTGAAAACAATGCAGGTTTCCCACTGATTGACAGATTGATGAGAAATACTAATGAAAAGTTGGATAATCCACTTGGAATATTGGATCTTTTAATTGCCTGGGAATCTGGCATCTTTACTCTCAGGGAATCTGGGGCACTGTGGCATCCATCCCTTACTGGGATTTTGGTTTTGTTTTAAGAGGTACTGTTTCAGGGCAGCTAGATGGTGTAGTGGATAGAGCACCGGCCCTGGAGTCAGGAGTACCTGAGTTCAAATCTGGCCTTAGACACTTAATACTTACTAGCTGTGTGACCCTGGGCAAGTCACTTAACCCCAATTGCCTCACTAAAAAAAAAGGTACTGCTTCACCCAATAGAAAAATTCTCTCTAATGGTGGATTTCATACACTATGTCAGTATTTTGATTATGTCATCCCCTTATTCAGTAAACACCAGGGCCTTCCCAACACATCCTCTTCAATCCAGTGACGTTGGCCTCCTTCCTGGCTGTCCCACAAAGAAGACACTCCATCTCTCATCTCTGGGCATTCTCTCTGGCTGTCTCCCATGCCTGGAATGTTCTCCTTCCTCCACTCTGACCAATGACCTCCCTGGCTTCCTTTAAGTTCCAACTAAAATCCCACCTCCTACAGGAATCCTTCCTCAACTTCTTAATTTTAGTGCCTTTCCTCTGTTAATTAGTTCTTATTTATCATTGCTCTAGCTTGCTTTGTACACTTGTTTGGCATGTTGTCTCCTCCATTAAATTGTAATCTCCTTGAGCTCAGGGACTGTCTTTTGTCTCTTTCTGTATTCCCAGCACTTAACACAGTACATGGCATATAGTAGGTACTTAATAAATGTTCATTGAATGAATGAACAGAATAGGTAGCCAATAAGAGATCATAAAAAAGTAAACAGCTACCTACTCTGCATATATGGCTAGAATCCTTGAATAAAAGAGAAGGCTATACAAGAACTTCCTAAATCCCAGATGTGACTGCCTTATCTTGGTAGGGAGCAAAGACTTAGCAGGAGAGAGCATTCTCATCAAGCTCTCCACAGGTACTCTCTCAGTAGAGATGACTCAATTTGCCTTTCTGCTGACTCTATCCTACTCATAGCCAATATACTCGCCCTCACTCTCAGATATGCATCTTTTACTGACAGGGCAAGACCTGTCAGAGCACCATGGAGCCCAGCATGATCATGGTCTCATATGTCTCTCAAGACAATTCAGCAAAGAAATGCTGATTCTATGGGCAAAAATTCAAAATAGACTGAGCCAAAAAACTCAATCCTAGTTGTCATGTTTTTGTCAATTAGCTGTGTGATCTTGGGGAAGTCACTTAGCCTCACTAGCCTAGTTTACTTGCTAAAGGGCAATATTAATACCTACCCTAACCAGCTAACAAAATGGAAAAAAAATAAGAATAAAGATAACAATCACTGTCAAAGTGTTTTGGAAAGTGAAAGTCCTCTACAATTATAGAGGATTCTTATTAAACATGATATAGTGTGAAGTATGAACTATTATTTATTGTCCATATTTTAGAATAAAACTGTTCCTAATTCCTAGAAATAGATTAGAACTACTGGGACTCCTATAAAAAGAGCACTAGCCTGAAAGTCAGGAGGACTAGATTAAAGGATTATAGATTTAGAGCTAGAAGGGACTGTAGAAGTCATATACTCTAATGCTTACATTTTACAGATAAGGCAACTGAGACCTAGAGACATAGCCTCTTGCAAAGGTCACATTAGCTAGTGAGTGGCAGAGCTGAGATTCAAACTTCTTTCCTCTAACTCCAAATGCAGTACTCTCTCACTGCATTCTGCCACTAAATTATGGGGGTATTTGTTTCTCTGAGCTTCAATTTCTTCATCTGTAAAATGAGTCAGTGGAGTGGGACAAAGGACTCTTGCAACTCTAATGTTTTATGATTTTACATTAGGATCCACAGCGCCAGAGCTTCAAGAAATTCCAAACACATACAGTGTTCCCATCGCTCCAGTCACCCCTGCTGTTTAGTCTAGATTTTAAATAGTTGAACCTATCCTCCAGAGTGAGAAATGGGTCTCATCCATTCAGCAGAATGGATGGCAGAGGGTTGCAGAATTCTTGCCAATGACTATGTAAATGGTTGTGGGTTTTTTTTTTTCCTAATGCAGATAGATCTCCTGTTGATTTTATCTTGTTTATGCTTCTCCACAGGAGAGGATAGCAGATTGTTCTTCATTCCTTTATTTAATGATATTTATCATCTTAGTAACATGTACAGTTTCAGGCCAGCAGGATGTGAACTCTGTGAGCCAAAAGCCAAGCACCAGATAGGTCAATGATTTCCCTTAACTACAGGCCCACCCTCTCAACATGAAATCAAAGCTTGCCTTCTGCTTGATGAGCTAGGTTAAAGGGATAAAGCAAAACAGCCTTCCACCATCTTTCATTGTTGGTTTGTAAGAAAAAGACAGTCAGCCTACATAGCACATAGCATTGTTAGTTGTCTGTTTTTAGTGGTTTATTGTTATGGGGGGAAAAAGAGTCCCACAGCTGCCAGCATCTCTTATCCTGGACTCTTATTGGCAAAGTCAGTGCAACAATAATTGTGCAGAAGGGAATTAGACAAGCTCCAAATCTGAGGTCATCTTCTAATCAGCAATCATTCTTGCAACCTTAACAGAACTTGGAAGCCAGAGCCCACACTGGGCCTCAAGGTCTTTAACTTCTGGCTGAACCTGTAGTCAGTTGTTTGTTTTGAAAGTAGCTGAAATGATTTTTTAAAGTCAATAAGTACTTAGGAAAAAATCTGTATTCAATGATATCTCTAAAGAGCATGTCTACTTAGCTAGCCCCATGGAGATTGCTGCTCCTCAACCCATGATATCTCAGGAAGAGGTTTTTTGTTGGCTCTTTCATTAAAAATTTATTTTGTTTGTGTTGACTAGAGGAAATGTTAAAAAAGAGAGAGATTTCTGAGCAAATACAATGGTTGGACCCAGTTCTCCACAGCCAGAGAGTAAATTTTCATCCTGAAAACACAAGAGAATCCTCTTTTCTATATGGAAGAATGAGAACCTTACCCTAATTGTTTGCCATGGACCTGAAGTTACCCTGGAATTTGCCCAAAGAGTAAATAATTTTAGGTGCCCATCCAATGAGTTATATGGCCCATAAGTATAGTGGAGGGACACACTCACAAGGCCTCTTTAACACTTCAGTTTGGATATGGGATGGACTGATTTTATCAGCATCACATAGAAACAGGCCAAGGCTTCCCCTTTGCCTAACACATACACAATTATCCTCTTAAAACCTAGGATGAGAAGAGATGGTAGGGTAAAAAAAAAAACCCGTATTCTGAGATTTCATAAATATTGAAGAGGTCCCTCTACCCTTCAAATATCTACCCTACTGATGGCTAAAATAACACCATTCCATCATGAAAGTAATTCCTTTAGGGTAAGCATTCATCTCTCCAGGGTCCTCCTTTAAAATATAAATGTCCCAAGTAAGGGGATACAGTAAATCCCCAACCCCACTATATAAAATGGGTTTATCAGTTTCCATTGTTCCACAAGAGAAGAAGCATGTGACAAAGTGAGAGCACTGAGTACCCGAGGCCAGGAGGTGCTAAAGGATGAAACAGAAATAAGATGTGAAAATGTGTGTGAACCTGGAGGTAGAGAAGTGTTGTGAAAGAAAGAATATGGAAAGGGAATGGAATGTCAAAGACAAACCACTGAATTCATAATTTTTCCATAAGTGTTTTTTGGCCTAAATCTTTTCTTTCATTTATTGAAGAATTGATCAAAGAAAATATTCTGAAGGTCCAACTTCAAGCAGAAGGAGGAGGAGAAGAAAGAAGAGAAAGATGTGGAGGAGGAAAAGGAGAAGAAGAAGGAGAAGGAAGAGAGGGAGAAGGAGAGGGAGAGGGAGAAGAAGGAGAAGGAGAAGGAAGAGAAGAAGAAGAAGAAGAAGAAGAAGAAGAAGAAGAAGAAGAAGAAGAAGAAGAAGAAGAGGAAGAGGAAGAGGAAGAAGAGGAAGGAGAGAGGAGAGAAGAGGAGGAGGAGTTTCTGACAAGTTTACAGAGGTCTAAGCACATCTTAAGTCTCTGTTGTATCCAATTTAAAATTCAATTCAAGTGTTACTGCTAGAAGGGACCTTAGGGATTGTCTGGCCCAAGTTCCTTGTTTGACAGGGAAGGAAAGGGAAGCCCCGAGATATTGGGTGGTTTGCCCAGGGTCACAAAGTTGCTAAATTCTTTTGATTGCTAGTCTAGTGTTATTTCCCACCAAAAGAAATGGATTATCAGGATATTAGTTGTGTTGAGTAGATTTTGGCTTTGTTTTTAAAATGGTCTCAGAAAATTTCCAAAATGCCTACTTTTGCTACAATGATCTCCCATATATAAAATGTACCCCCATGGGAAAACATTTCAATCAAAGCTATATTAAGCATCTATTATGTACAAGACACAATGCTCAGTACTAGGGAGGCAGAGATGAAAAACGGTATAATCCCCATTCTGAAGGAGTATGCAATCTAATAGGAAAAAAGGAAGTGTTCCCTTAGGATAGGATGGCCTGGCTGGGTTTTCTTGAAGGAGACAGAAGAGAAAAGGGAAAACACCTAAGGAAGCTAGGGAACAACATTGGCTTGGGAGTCAAGAGAGCTGAATTCTAAGCCCAGGGCTGCCATTAATTTGTTCAATGACTTTAAATCATTTGCTTACATGGTTCAGTGGAAAGAGCACTGGTTTTGTAGACTGGAGACATGCTATCAAAGGAGAATGTTGTAGAAATAGACGAACTCATTCATTTTGCCCGGCTAGGTAACTTCATGCTGATCCAAAATGACTACAAAGAGTGGAACCAAGACTGATCTGGAATAAAGGGAGTGTGTTATGATACCAAGTGTCCTCTCACACCTGAGATATGAGTTTCCCTGAGAGCTCTGTTTATGGGGCCAAGTTGGAAGGCCCTGTTTTAATGGGGGATAGGGGTGGATATTTGGCACTGGGAAAGCATTTTTTGGTAGGTGTTGAAGGCCCTCAGGTTTTGAAGGAATGTAAGGGGCTCCAGCCAGCACTCCAGCCATAGTCAGTCCACAGGCATTTATGTAGTACATAGTATATTGTTAAGGGCTAATAAGCTTTAGCAAGAGTTAGGCTTTTAAGCATTTATTAAGGAGAATAAAAATTTGGTAAAGAGAGAGAGAAAGGCCTACATTCATCTATCTATTAAAGGGAGAGCGCATTTCTAGCTCCCTTCTCCACCAGAGTCCTCAGGAAAAAGCCCCAGTCAGAGCACCAGGCTCCCCCTTCTTCCTCCCACAAGCAAACGTCACTTCCTGACACCAAAGAAAAGAAGCATGGTCTTGCCCTCAAAGACCTTCACCTCATGAGCGGAGCTCTTCTACAGTAAGTCTCTAGCAGGTGGCGTCATTCCAATCCTTACAATATGCAAGGCACTGCGGGGAGGCAAAGCAAAGCATCAAGCATTTATCAAGAGCTTACTCTGTGCTAGGCACTGTGCTAAGTGCTGGGGATACAAGGAAAGGAAAAAAACAGTCTTGCCTTTGAGAAGCTCACATTATAATGGGGAGTCAACAAGTAAATAAGCAAGTATGTGCAAGATATATACAGAGTAGATGAAAGATAATCTAAGATAAAAGGCCCTGCCAAGGCATTGGGTAGAGGAGGGACAGGGCGTAGGAAAGGTCTCTTGCAGAAGATTAAAAAAAGCCAGGAAAGCAAAGAGATAGAGGTCCCGCTATTCTCCAGGCATGGGAGACCCATGCAAAGGAATGCAGTTTTTTTCATTGTTGTTCAGTCATTTCAGTTGCGTCTGACTCTTCATGGTTCCATTTGGGGTTTTCTTGACAAAGATACTGGGAGTGGTTCTCTATTTCCTTGTCCAGCTCATTTTACCTTTACTCTACCCACTGTGCCACCTAGCTGCCCATTGTAAAGCAGAGTCGGGAAATATGGTATGAGGGATGAATGGCAAGTGTAGGCCAGTGTAGCTGATTCATCAAGTATGTGGATGGCAGTAAAAGGTAAAAAGACTGGAAAGATTGGAAAAGGGCCAGTTTGTGAAGGATTATACCATGCATTTAGAACTAGAAATGACATAAAAGGTAACTAATCTGACTCTCTCCTTTTTTAGATGAGGAAGCTCACATGACTAGTAAATGTCAAACCACAAAGGATTTGAACCCAAGTCCTTTACTTCAAAATGTATTCTTTTACTATGGTACCATGATGATTCCCTAACTTTGTAGGGAGTGCACTGAGAATGGGAACAAAGAAGTCTGGGTCCTAATCCCAGCTGCTTTGCAGTCTTATTATATGGCCTTGGATAAGTCAAATTCATGTGACTATCAGACAACAGACTTAGAGGCAGAAGGTACTTTATATCTCTGTCCCAGTCTTGCTATCTGTACTAAGAATAATAGTCATAGTCTACAGTTAGGTGGTGTTTTATGGTTATATAGGACTTTTAAGAAAAACTCACATTTAAATAGTGCTTCAGGGGGCAGCTAGGTGGCCCAGTGGATAGAGCACCGGCCCTGGAGTCAGGAGTACCTGAGTTCAAATCCAGCCTCAGATATTTGACACTAGCTATGTGACCCTGGGCAAGTCATTTAACCCCAATTGCCTCACAAAAAAATAAACAAATTAATTAATTAATTAATTAATAGTGCTTCAAACACTTGCCCCACAATAACCTTGTAGGAATAAGTAGTGTAAATATCATTATCTTTATTTTATGAATACAGTTGGAAAATGTGAGATCCTGGATTTGAACCCAGTTTTGCTGACTACAAATCTTGTAGTCTTTTCATTATATTATTATCTATCTTCTCATTTGATACTTCTACCCACTCCCCTTAAGGTAGCTAAAATAAATGTTTTCCTCCATGTTTGGGTGGCTAGGTGGCACAGTGGATAGAGTTCTGGGCCTGGAATCAGAAAGACTCATGTTCCTAAATTCAAATATGACCTGTGTGACCCTCGGCAAATCACTTAACGTTGTTTGCCTCAGTTTCCTCATCTATAAAATGAGCTGGAAAAGGAAATGGCAAGCCATTTCAGTATCTTTGTGAAGAAAACCCTAAGGTTGGTTATAGTCAGACATGACTGAAAAATAACTGAATAAAAATACCCACATGTTATGAAAAAACAGGCTCTAGGAAATTGTGATTTGCCCAAGGTCACATGGTAGTTGAGGCAACATTTGAATCCTGACCTAACACTAAGTCCAGTTCCTTTTCCATGATAAACATGACTCATCCCACCTCCACTGGAATGCTGTGTGGATAAATGAGATCATCGATGTGACAATGTTTTGGAAAGAAGCTTGTTTGGCAGTAATCTTATTTCCCCAGTCTGCCTTCATTGGAAGGACTGATGGAGTCTATATACAGAGATTTCCTGGATCTTTTTTTTCTAGAACCAGCAAAACATTGTACCTTATCTCTCCCTACTCCCCATCCTGGGCCATAGCTTCTGTGGACAGATGTCTGTGTAAACAAAACAAAACAACTGATGTCATTGGTCCCAATTCTTTTTATATAGCTCCCAATACCACTCACAGCCCTGGGTCAGCTAAATGTGGGACTTTCTCCATTGAAACCTTTTCACAAATGTTAGCTCTCTCTTAGAAAAGGAGGGAAAGGGTTGTGGTAGTATTCTTATAACCCCAGGCATGCAGATGTAGCCAGATAGACATGGAAAGCTATTTTTGGTCAATCTACAGCTGAAACATTGAGCATGTGCCCTCTCTACATGATTTGAGAAGTGTAGCAGAATTGGCTCTGGTTAAATTTAGATTGGAGGCCACCCGAGGATGCCAGATGCTACAGGTTTGGGTGATAATCTAGTTAGTAGAAAGAGCTCTGTCCTATGAGACCTGGCTTCTGGTCCTAGCTTTTCCATAAACTCATTGTTTGATGTTAGTAAGTCACACAGCCGTGGTCTTGCTTCAGTCTCCTCGTTTGTCAGATGAAAGAGTTGGAATGCTGATCCCTTTCATCTCCAAATATTCTTATTCAGAGTCACAAGCCTGAGATTTTATTGCTTCTGGACTAGTGCAGTCAGGGCCTTAAAACCTTCCCAATGGCAATTAACATCATTTAATAACACTTGGAAGGAAGTAAAGTGGGACAGGGATTCAAATCAGGTAACATGAGAGATGGTCTGGAAGCCATAAGCCTTTAACCCTGGAGGACCTGGGTTAAAGTCCTGCCCTTGACATATACTAGTTGTACAAACATGGGTAAGTCACTAAGACTATTTAACCTACAGAGAAGTCACTCTCCCGAACTGGTAGGAAGTTTCCTTGCCTGGAGTCCCCAATGCCAAAAAAATCACAAATACAGTCCCAATTCCTATGTACAAGTTTTAGGTGCTAAGGATACAAAGACAAAATTAAACCCTAAAGGAACTTCTGTAAAGCCTAGGACTTCCCCTCTCTTACCTTCCCCCCACCCCATCCAAAGTGACTTAAACCAGATTCTGGGTACTTTATCAGAATCCTCTCCAAACCATATCTCAAAAGCAATCACCATTGTGCTGACTTTCACTATTTAGATAGAGAGCACACTTATTTCAAAACAAAAGTATTTTGGGGCAGCTAAGTGGCACAGTGGATAAAGCTCTGGCCCTGGATTCAGGAGTACCTGAGTTCAAATCTGGCCTCAGACACTTGACACTTACTAGCTGTGTGACCCTGGGCAAGTCACTTAACCCCCACTGCCTTGCAAACAAAAAAAAATCAAAAAACAAACAAAAAAAAGCATTTTAATGTAATAAGATAGAAATAAAAGTAACAAGAGAACATCCCCTCATAAACCTAGAGTTCACTATTTTACAAATACAGTGAACTGTTCACTTAATGGCAAATGCTGAGAGATCCCATGTGTCCAGAGCTTACAGTGCTCCTTGTTTGCTATCATTTCTCTTCCCCAACTGGTCCTTAGCTATACAGAAATGGTAGGAATGCCTAATACTTTGTCCACTAGCCACTGGGGCTGCCTATGATAAGCCTCCTTCTCACATGGGAGGGCTACAACTCTTTTGAGTTAGCTCTTTTGGCCTCCTACTGGGATTACACTATAATATTCAGGTAATCACTTGCTTCTCTGTCCACAGAGGTCACAGTGATTATGAAGCCTCTCTCCAAAAACTCTTTCAGCCAAAGACTATAACACAATTTTCCTCAGAAAAGCTGCATTGACAGGTAGCATATACTTATGTCTACTCTGAAGCCTTCACCTCCACTCTCATCTGACTTATCAAAGTGAGCGATGACTTAACAAATTAAACATTGGTCTCTCGATATATTCTTGAGGGTATGAAACATATATACAGATAAATAATAGATAGCAATCTGTGGATCATGGAAGGCTTTATGGAGGAGGTATCAATTGATCTGAGTCTTGAAGGATGAAAAGGACTCTGAGAGACAGAGTAGAAGAAGATTGGCATGGCACAATACCATTGTGAATGATCAGACCCAGGAAGAAAAATGTTGAGTTTGGGGAACAATAAGGAGTCAAATTTAGCTGAAATTGAGAGAAAAAGAAGTCTGGCCAGAGAGATTGGGGCCAGATTGTCAACAGTATTGAATCCTAAACTAAAGTGTTTATATTTTAGCCTAGAAGCAATAGGGAACAGCTGTCACATCCTATTCTACCAAAGAGTCCCCGAAGCAACGGACAGAGTGTCCCTCACGTAGTAGGATTTAGGAAAGACTTGCTGACTGAACAACTGATTTCAGTGAGACTGATCCCTCTCTCAGGTGGAGACTTTGATACCAAAGGAAATCAGCCCTCTCCGCATGGACCTCTACACTACCACTGCCCCCTAGATATGTTTCCTATTGAAGAAGTCAGGCCTATCCAAATTTTTCAATGTCCCCTTGGCATGCTCAACCTAGAAAAGGGATGAAAAAAATTCAATCACTGCTTCCAAATGTGATGTTTGTTCATAACAGCTATTTTTCCTTCATCCCTGTTCTACCAGCACTGAAATTTGGGGCTGACAAATAGTATGGGCAAGGTCTATCTTTCAGAATGGTCCACCCCCAAAACCAGTATTATGGAGCAACAAGCCTGTTTTATAGGAAATCAACCCCATCTCATGAATATGAAGAATTTGCTAGTTCTCAGCTTCAGAATCTTTCTGACCACTGCTAATTTGCTTTGAGCTTGAAGGACTGAGGGCTCTCCAAAGAACTTTAGATTGTCTCAAGGTAGTTGTAAAATTCATTCAAACATTCTTTCCCCATTAACAAACATAGGGCACTTGGGGCACTGGAGTCTCCCCATTCCCAACTGCAACTTTGACCCATTAGAAATAGCCAACCTTTTCTGCTCCCAGACCCACAGAAACCTAGAACTCACAGAGAAGTATTAGACCTATTGGTGAGAGAACTTCTAGGTGAACTTTGCTATATGCTTCATACTGAACAAAAAAAAAAAAGAAGAAGAAAAATTCAGTGCATTCTCAGTAAATAATCTCCAGAACTGTTCTTTACCAAAGCAGAGGTGACTCCATTTTTTCTGTAATCTCACCTATGTATCTTATTCATAAATCATGACTTCCTGGGGTACAGTGTGATCCATAAGGCCCTTAAAATTCCATGAGTCATTCAAGGCATATAAAATTCTAGAGAAACTTTCAGGTTATCATTGAAATCCCTAATTTCATTCATTCTTAAGAATAGGGAAAATGAGTGGTAGAAACTCCAGGCAGATACACTAAACCCAGAAAAGGACAAACTTAGGAAATTTTAGCAGAATAGTATTAGGAGGGAGAGTTCTTAACCTGGAATACATGGAAACTTTCCCCCATAGGGTCTGTGAATAGATTCCAGGGGATCCATGAAATCAGATAGAGGAAATAATACATCCTTATTTTCACTAACATTTGGTTTCTTTTGTAATCCTATGAGGTTGGGTTTCTTTTTTAATTTTGTGCATTTACATTTTTTTTTTCTGAGAATGGGTCCATAGGCTTCACTAGGAGAAAAAATAAATTAACGATTATCTGCTCTATTCTAACTTTCATTTGTGCAGAAGAGGCAACTGAGGCCTAGAGAAAGTTACTTGCCCAAGGTCACACAGCTAGTCAATGAGAGAACCACAACAGAACACAAGTCTTCTGCTCTAGCGCCCTTTTCACCGCAATACACCAACATCTTAGAAAGCACTGGCCCAGGGGCCAGAAGGCCTAAGTACAAATTCCATCTCAAACACTTGCCAGACAGGTGACCTTGGGTAAGTCTTTTACCCTTTTTTAGCCTCATTTCCCTTACCTATAAACTGAGGAGACTAGATAGGGGAGTCTCTGAGGTCCTTTCCAGCTCTTCTATTTACACTGACTCCATCCTGTTTCAGTTAAACCCACATTTCTTCTCAGGTACTTCAAAGTATTTAGAAATAATTTCTATCTTTTAAATTAATTTTCTGTCTATCTTCTATGAAAGTTTAGTTAAGAAGACGAAAGCTTTAGGTAGGGGTGGGGGAAGGAGGAACGGATGTTGTGGGGGAAGGATCCTTCCTAGAAGTGAAATGAGAACATAGGGCACTTGACTAAGATATGGAGGGCAGGTGGGTTTGCCAATATCCCTACAGAAGTACTCAGCATAGTACTTGGCACATAGGAGGTACTTAAGAAATGCTTTCTGGTATAGATGGGGAAATCAAGGCACAGGGAACTTAAGTGATTTATCTTGTGTCTCATAGCTAGTAAATATCTGAAGTAGGATTTGAACTCAGGCCTTCTTGATTCAAGTGGTGCCCCCTATTCCCTTCATCATACTACCAACTACTTTGAGTATTAAAGCTAGGACTCAGACTCTCAGGCCACTACTCTTTCTTCAGGATGACACTGAAAAGTTAAAAATGCAAGTTAAAAATGAGTCTATGTTCCTGCCTTGACTTTATCAAACAACTTCTGCAAGATGTCATCTCTCCTGGAAGCAAGGTGGCTTTTACAGAAGTGACACATAGAGAAAGAATAGTTTATCCAGGTTCATGTAAAGTTTTACAAAGTTTAAAGTTATACATAAATGCTTGTTTTTGCTAAAAAATGTTTTGGAAAGAAGCTTTTTTGGGGGGCAGCTAGGTGGCACAGTGGATAAAGCACCAGCCCTGGATTCAGGAGTACCTGAGTTCAAATCCAGCCTCAGACACTTGACACTTACTAGCTGTGTGACCCTGGGCAAGTCACTTAACCCCCCATTGCCCCGCAAAAAAAAAAAAAAAAAAAAAAAAAAAGAAGCTTGTTTGGAAGTACTCAATTACCCAATCTGATTTCATTGGAAGGACTGATGGAGCATATATACAGAAATGTCCTAGATCTTTTTTTTTTCTAGAACCAGCAAAACATTTTACCTTGGTTTGAGTGGGGTCCAGTGGAAGAGATGATATTGAGGACAAGGAATTCCAGATCCTGGAACACCATCAATAGTCCTTGCCAAAATGGCATTCTTGCAGAAGTAGGTACATGTTTTGGTATATCAAGCCAAAGAACAACTCATTCACATCCAGCTCTACCCTGCTTCTGGAGAGGCCCAATATCTCCATAATCAGCCCCTTGGATACAGAGTAGTAAAGCTGAGTCTGTTGGGGCATCCCACCAGCAAGCCCTTCCCCTAATTTCTCGATACCACCATCCATCCTTGGTAAAGGCCACATGTCCTGGGACTGGCAGCCTAAGTTATTATGATCATCTGCCTAGACTCTGCTCTCTTGACACCATTCTAATAATAAACATTTTTATTTGAAATTTTGAGCTCCTTCTCCCTTCTCCCCAAGGAGGTGAGCAATCAGATATACAGAAGCAATTATGTAAAACATTACCATATTCGTAATTATGACACCATTCTAAGTCTAGAATGAGCTTCTGTTCTGGTGCTGATTCTTTGACTGTTGTTGGGCTTCCTCTGGCTGCCACCTCATTCATTGGTCAAATTGAAGCAAGAGACAGATTTTGGAGACAGTGACCAGTGGATGACTCTACCCCACTTGTTTACTTAGAATATAAGGCCCTTGGAGGAAGAGACTATCATTTTTGTCTTTGAATCTCCAGAAGCTCTGGGACAGTGCCTGCTATGCAATAAATGATTGTGGATCAATTGATTGTTCTACTTCCCTATTCTCAGATTACTGTCATAACTTATACCCTCTACCCACAGGGGAGTGGTTTATAAATAAAGATCAATTCTTAATTAGAGAAATTCCAGAAAACAATTATAAACAATTCCTTGCATATAAGTAATGTCATAGAATTCACACATACCACCATCAAGGTCTGATGTAGTAAGCAGCTACCTTCATGGAATATTTAAGAAGTTATCTTTGTGGTCTTAAATCTCTTCCCCTATAGCTTCCCCATAGGAATTACTCAAAGTTTTAAAAGCATTATTTCTAGAGGGGACAGCTAGGTGGCACAATGGGCAGAGTGCTTGGCCTGGAGTCAGGAAGATTCATCTTCATGAGTTCAAATCTGGCCTCAGACACTTACTAGCTATGTGACCCTAGGCAAATTATTTAATCCTGTTTGCCTCAGTTTTCTCATCTGTAAAATAAGCTGGAGAAGGAAATGGCAAACCACTTCAGTATCTTTTCCAAAAACAAAACAAAACAAATGGGATTATAGAGTGGATCATGACAGAAACAACTAAACAAAAAACAACAAATTATTTCCAGAGGGAAATAGGGTAGAACAATGTATTACCCAAGAAGTTTATTCACTCCCTTTAACACCTTAGCATGGATAAGTGTATTCAATTAACTCAAAGCTAAGAGCTAGACTTTAAGAGGACAAGATTTTTGGACAAATGTATTTTATGGTAATAAGTAGCCAGGAAAGATCTATAGTTGTCTCTATTAGATCTGTAACTAGCATTTTTGTTGCCAGGGCAATTCTGTTGAGGTTGGGGAAAAAAGAGATCCCAGGAAACCATTAGGCAGCTATTGTTGGGAAGGCAGCTATTTCATAGGGGGTAGGGAACTAAGGGTGAGGAAGGCCACAGAGGAACTCACCTGGAGTCTGCTTATAGCAGAGAAAGAAACACACCATCTGGTAGCTTGTTATTTTAACTAATTAGTCTTACTAACTAACTACTAAGCTAGATACTTATTTCTAAGCTGCAGAAGAATTGTAAATACTATCAGCCCACTTTATATGTTGACATCCTAGAACAAAATCATAGTCACTCCTGGTTAAGGCACTGCTCTGGGAAGGAAGACCTTATTGGAGGCAACCACACTGAAGAGCACTAGGCAGCCAGGGACAGTATAAGACAGAAAGATGTGGGAGACTGCATGCAAGTAGGATAAGGAGTTTCAGAGACAAACATACCTTCTTTCATCATTATGCCAGGAGCCAGCAGCACCAGGAGTTACTGTTCACCAGGACCTCTATGCTGCTGGGGTGGAGGATAGGGGGTTAGGGGGCATGTTTCTTTTTCCCAGGTGGCACTAGCAGGCGAGAAAGAGGAGGACACTCAATCAATAAAGAGCTAAGCTTTTACAGGAGAGAGCATTGGAAAATGCCGAATGCAACTTGAAAAAACCTGAAGCCCAGAGACATCTTTGGTTTTCACTTTATCTCTCAAATGCAGTAGATCTGACAGCCTAATTTGGTAATTAAGAGACAAAAACGGCCCTTAATTCATTCTGAGGAGAACACTTTTTTTCCCACTGACAGAATGAACCCCAAAAGGATCTGGAAGTGTGGATTAATGACTTCATTAAGAATATCCTCAACTTAGCATAGAGGGAAATGCTACTGACTTTCAACATCTGGGAATGGAGCACAGCTGCTGGCTCACAAAGCAGAGCCAGCATTACAGAGTTGAAACTAATAGCATTCTATAGAGTGTGATTTTAGGAGACCCCAGTGAAGACTATACTCCCCTAAATACCTCCTCCACCCCAGATGATTACAAAGGACTAAAACCCCTTCACAAAAGGACAGTTTTCTCATTTCATAAGCAGATATAAGGATTAAAATGTGAATGCCCCAGAAGAAACGGCTTACATTTGCACTAAGGAGTAAGAGACTGAAAACAGATCTTTCCTTGAAAATGGGTTGTTGTTGGAAAGCACAGCACAACAGAAGAGCTTGAGGTACCTGAAGGAGTGGAGAAAAGGAAGAGGCAAAAGATAGAGAAAGGGATGTCTTAGATAAACTTCCCTGAGGGGAGGGGAAGAAAGTCCCTTCCAGCTCTAAGTTCTATGATCCAGTGACATCCATAACCAGGAATTTTTACTCCTAAGGCATCACAAACTTCATCTAGAAACAGGTGACACAAAACATTACTATAGGGGAGGCATAGTGGGAGCATGTAGAGAGGCAGCACTCAACCTGAAATATGGTCAAACCAGGGGAGGAAGCAGGCCACCTAGGAAATGGCTATTTTAAGTTTATACCCATGTAATTAGATTTAGATATAAGGGTATCTATCTGTCTATGTCCATGTCCATGTCCGTGTCCATGTCTATCTCTATCTCTATTTCTACCTATAGCTATAGCTATCTATATTTTTACACTGCTTAGGTGCAAAGCTCTGTGCTGAAGGACACTTTTAGCCATGGAGGTGAGTATCCTCTAAGTCCAGGTCCCTGGGTCAAAGCTCTAGTCATTCTGCTCAGTTATTCAGAGGGCTAGTCTCCCTAGAAGAGTCAGAGTGACTCAAGAATTATGAGCCATTTTTAGACAAACCAGAGAGTATGTCAATGTCTGGAATCCTTTAAGAAAATAGGGAGGAAAGTAACATTGAATGTAAGTCTCTTGTGAGTAGGAATTGTTTTATTCTTTGAACTTATATCCTCAGAGCCCAGTCCGTTGTCTCACTCATAGTTGGCATTTGATAAATGCTTGATTGATTGATGCAGAAGTCAATGGTTCACAAGCTCTCTCCACTTCAGTCTAGCCTCCACTCACTTGTCAAACTGATCTTCCTAAAGTTCATATTTAGCTATGGCACACTTCTATTCAATAAACTCCAATGGCTTCCTATTATATCTAGTGTCATATATAAAATCCTCTGGCTTTTAAAGCCCTTTATAATTTAGTGCCCTTCTACCTTTCCAATTTTCTTATGCCTTATACCCCACTACAGACTCAAGTGTCCAGAGACACTGGCCTCCTTGCCTTTCCTTTCACACAACTCTCCATCTTCCAACACTAGCCCTTTTCACTGCTTGTCTCTCATGCCTGGAACTCTCTCTCTCTTTGTCCATCTCTCTGTGTCACTGTGTCTGTCTTTCTGTTTCTCTGTGTTTGTCTGTGTCTGTCTCTCTGTCTCTCTCTCTCTTTCTATCCTTGGTTTTCAAATTTCTGTCACTACTTCAATTAAAGTCCCTACTTTGGAATTTCTCTGACTGACTTTTCTACTCATGCCCCAGGAAGCTCCTATTGGGATAACCTCATCATCCTGCAAGATCTCATCAACCTTGGTGCTCCACCTCATTACTATTCTCTGATTGGAGTATGGAGCCATGAGCTCCTCACCTCCATGTAAGGAGACAGGTCAGCTGAGACATGTCCTCATTTCATACCTGGCTGCACCACATTGGAATTTCTCTGACTGACTTACTCCCAATGTCCTCACAACAGGTACCACCTTCTAATCAGAGAGTCAGCATCTGCTTTTTAGCTTTCTTTTGTGTGTTGTCTTCCCTTATTAGATTGTAAGCTCACTAAGGGCAGGGACTGTCTTTCTATTTTTGTATTTATATCCCCAGCACTTAGCATGGTATCTGGCGCATAGTAGGCACTTAGTAAATGTATATTAACTATTGACAATCTATCTTTCTCAGTCCTCCTTAATCTTAGTGTCTTTGTTCTGAGATCATCATCAATTTATCCCGTATATATTCTTTTTTTTCTTTTGGTGGGGCAATGAGGGTTAAGTGACTTGCCCAGGGTCACACAGCTAGTAAGTGTCAAGTGTCTGAGGCTGAATTTGAACTTAGGTCCTCTTGAATTCAGGGCCAGTGCTTTATCCACTGTGCCAACTAGCTGCCCCCATATATTCTTGATAATATATAATTGTATGTTACCTCTCCCATTAGACAATGGGATTTATAACCCATTCACCCTTTTTTATCCCCAGCATAGTGCCTAGAACATAGTAAGTGTTTAGTAAATGCTAGTTGAATAGACTCGACTTGATAGTTGACTCTGAAAGACTCCCTTGGCAGGAATGTGGTCCTTATGGAGGGGCTTCCAGATGCTGGATGTTTATGTCATGGAACAAATATAAACTTCCCATATTTTTAAATGCTATCTTAACATAAAGATTGTCATGATGCATTGGGTATTTCAAAAGGAAAATTGTCTTTACAATTTAGAGTTGTGTTTATGAAATAACGAGCTACTTCAACCCCAGCCTCTGGAAGATTTCATGAGACTCAAGTTGAAAAGCAGACTGAATGGCAAATGTGAATTTTATTTATTGGAAACTGCTGCTTAGACCTTGTCTGAAGGAAGTCACTAATCGGAGAAACAAAACTCAAGAGCTTGATATAAGTAGTGTGAAAAGGGTTGGTCCTAGGTTTGAGGGAAACCTGGATTCGGGTTCCTTCTCTGAGGTTACTTTACTATGTGACTGACAAGTGATGTAACCTCTCAGATCTCCAGTTCCCTAATGTCTTAAAAGAAGGTCAGTCATATTTGCACTATGCATCTCCTAGGAGTATTGTGAGTAAAATGCCTTGTAAACATTGAAGTTTTATGAAAATGTTGCTGTTGTTGTTTATCCTTATTAAACTCCAGTGATATGGAAGATTGGCTGAGGCAGTATGGAACTGTCTCCTTGCCATCCTTCTCTCCTATTTTTCTCTCTTGACAGAAAGAATTCTTTGTTCCTAATGGAGAGTGCTCTAATTTGCCTTGTCATGGGGTTACTCCCCATTACCAATTGCTCACAACATTCCCAAACCTGGAATGTCCTTTCCCTTCCTTTCTTTATTTCCAAATTCCATGGGATGGAACAAAATGGAAAAGCATTAGCTAGACACTTATTATATGCCAGGCACCATGCTAAGTGTTGAGGATTCAAATTATTAAATTAAAACAGTCCCCTTTCACAAAGAGATCACATTCTGACTCAGAGAAAACACAAAGAGCAGGTTTCGCTGAAGGGAGGATGAAAAAGTCTAGTAGAACTGATGGTAAGTGCCAGGTATTCTTAGGGAAGATTTTAGTAAATTGGAGCAGCCATGTTCATCCCAAAGCCAGGGGCCTGGTATTCTGTACCTTTCTTTGTGCCTCCAAAGTGGCTGGCACATAGCAAGGAAACACTTGACTTGATTTGACAAATGATTTGATTGGACTTGTAATCTTTCCAAGACCCAAGTTTTAGCCAAAAGGCTCTGTCCTATACAATGGCAGAATTACCCCAAATCACCTTTGAAATTCCTGTGTGCATTTGAATTTGATCAAAATATATCTGTCCTGGGAACTCATTTAAATAAACAATGAAGTCACCTAGTAAAAGCTTAGCTGTAGAAGTCTTGGGAATTTTCCATTCATCTCTACTGTTCAGGTCCTCCTTTTAACCCCCTTCATGCTGGAACCTGACTGCTTTATCTCTCAGGATAAGCTCAGCAAGAGTTAAAATCTTAGTTAAGATCTTGTGTTTCAAAGCCTTCCTTATGAAGAGACAAGGTAAGAGATTTCAAACAACAGCAAGAAATTAGGTGGAAGCTATGAATAAACTTTCAAACAAGTTTTGCTCTAGATAAGCCAACAATGCAGCCAGAAATAATCAAAAGTTGACTATAGCTATATTTATTTCAAGGAGATATTAAAATTTCTTTTGGAAAAATGGACCTTTTATTCCATGCTATTCAGCATTCATTTTCATTCATCCGTTCAATAAATATTCAAAGAATATCTATTTCTATATGCCCAGCACTGTAATCTGTACTATAGGAACACAAAGAAAAAATAGTTGATATATTGGAGACCAGACTGTCACACATGAAAAGTTAAAGACTACAAATTTATAGCAAGTACCAAATGAATAATATAAACAAGTACCATAGGCATTTAAAGGAGAGCAGAGAATATGTTTCAGGCAAAAGTTGAACTAGATGACCCTTGAGGTGCCTTTCAACCCGTAGACTCTAGGATATTTCATAATGGAATAGTCAGGAATATTTTTTACAGAGTAAGTGGTAAGGGCTGGGACAAGAAAGATATTTTGATAGACAGTAATGAGGGGAAGAGGGTATTCCATGTACAAGGTACAGTAGAAGCAAAAGGTGCATTGGCAGGAATGATCAAAGACTAGATCCAACTGGTTAGAGTGAAGGATTCATGCAAATGAGTTTTGAGCCTTTATTAAGAAACTGAGTTCAGATTGTGGCGGGCCTTGAATGCTAAGTTAAGGAGACTAGCAGTGAATGAATGAATGAAAAAGCATTTATTGAGTGATTTGTTGTTTTTTTTTTTTTAATGTTCTAAGCACTGTGTTAAGTGCAGGGATTAAACATATAAACAAGACAGTTCCTACCCTCTAGGAGTATCTTAGGCAGACTTTAAAACCTCTACCTTTAGTTGAGGTTTGATATTGGGGGCAAAACGAGGCCTCTAAAGACACTCAACATTTAACAAAGAAAGATGTTTACTTTGCCCTGGCACAGCAAAGACACGAAACCAGGATTCAGTGTGCACTTGGCCTCTCTGGATGGGGTGAGTTAGTCATCAGGGTAGGGCAATTAACACATTCTCAGGTACCCACTAAATCTAAAAAGCAGTGTCTACAGGAGGTTGGAAATTGTTATGGACCCAGAACAGGAAGCTGCATCTGGAAGGTTGGAGCCAATCACATTGCATGCGGGAAAGCAGCTGTGTCAGGATCAGAGAAGCTTCATCAAAAACCAATGGTCCTGGGGCAGCTAGGTGACATAGTGGATAAAGCACTGGCCCTGGATTCAGGAGTACCTGAGTTCAAATTCGGCCTCAGACGCTTGACACTTAACTAGCTGTGTGACCCTGGGCAAGTCACTTAACCCTCATTGCCCTGAAAAAAACAAACAAACAAAAAAAAAAAAAACAAGGGAAAAAAAAAAACCAAAACAATGGTCCACCACAAGAAGCTTACATAGGCATTCAAAGGATAGCAAAGAATATGTTTCAGGCAAAAGTTGAACTAGATGACCCCTACATCTCAGCAGGGAAGATAACAAACAGGCTGGTGGTAACTAGGGAGAAGTGTTTAAAATGGGAGAGTCAGAATGATGATTGGAATAATGGGGCATCTGTCTTTACTGGAAACAGTATTGTTGATGTGATGACTACTACAGGCACTGCTATTGCTATTGCTGATGCTGTTCCTGCCACTGCCACCACCACCACTACTACTACTATCACTACTCCCACCACCACCACCACCACTACTACTACCACTACTACTACTAGCTAGCTAGCTAGCTAGCAATTTAAGGTTTGGAAAGCACTTTATAAATATGATCTCATTTTAGTCTCATCAGAACACTGTTATTATCTCCATTTTATGAATGACAAAACTTAGGCACAGAAAGGTGAAGTGACTTGCCTAGGGTTATACACCTAGTAAGAGTATGAGGCTAGATTTGAACTCAGGTAATTTTGATTCCAAATCCACCATTCTACTCACTGTACCACCTGGATACCTATTCTCACAACTGGAATTGGTAGAAGGGGAAGAGATGTAAGCATGACAACATGGCATGGAGATAGGAAGCAATGTGAAAGGCCTAGGATGAGGTAAGACATTGTAAAATGTTCATCAAAGGGAGAGGCCCTTCAGTTCCAGACAGAGGTGGAGGCTAGAGAGCAGGAGGCATGGCATGGATGTGTCTGACAAATGTTTGAGCAAGCATAATATGACCATGAATAGGAGTTGGGAGAAATTAGGTTATGGTGCCAAGAAAAGTATCCAGACAATCGGAATAAGTCTCAAGAACTTAGAATACAAGAGGGAAGGACAAATGTAACTGATGTTACAAAAGAACTGAATTATTCCATATATTTTTATATATATATATATGTATATATGTATATGTACATATGTATATGTGTGTGTGTATATATATATATATATATATTTAGTGAGGCAATTGGGGTTAAGTGACTTGCCCAGGGTCACACAGCTAGTAAGTGTTAAGTGTCTGAGGCTGGATTTGAACTCAGGTACTCCTGAATCCAGGGCCAGTGCTCTATCCACTGCGCCACCTAGCTGCCCCTGAATTCCTTATATTGAGTGAGTTTTCTTGACCAGGAGCAGAACATCTGGAGAAAAAAAAAAATCTCAAGATATAAACTCTAAAACAATAAAATTCTACATGTTATCTCAAACTAGATGAATTGCAAATACTCTATTAGATCCTGCTGTGAGAGTATACAACTCTAAACTACTCACTCGCAATTTATCCATCCAGCCTTAGACAATAGGGATCTGCCCATACCACTCCTCTTCATCATTTACCCCTATTTTAATGACCACTCCTCCTTCTCCTCCTCCCCATGCTTACTCCAACCCAATTTTCGCACTGCCTAGGCCATTCCACTGTGCCTTTGTAATATTCACCCTACAGTCATTAAATTCAACATCCTTGAACTTTTCATCCAAATTCCTTTTACTTCTCTTTAATAGAAATCTGTATCTCCCCCTAAGGACCCATTGCTGCCCTCACTAATGTTGTTATTTCCCCTAATTCATAGGGTCATGAATAGGCATGTTTATAATCCTTGGTCTCTACTGTCACTCCAGATCATTCCTCAACCACCCTCACTCAGTGGCCTTTCCTCTTTCAATATCCCTTTGATCTACTTATGCCACATTCTTTATCTTTCTTTCAACTTTCCTTATTCACCTAGCCATTTCAGTGGCTTTACTACCTAACTCATGATATTCCTTTCCACTGTAATACCTACCATCATCCTTAAGGACTTCAGTATTCATGTTGACAACCTTTCTGACAAGTTGGGCACATAATTCTTCATCTTTTCTACTTACAATTACTTTCTTCTCCACCCCACTTCAGGCACACACTATCATTGTTACAATTTAGATCTCTTTGTCTCAAACTCAGAATTGCATCAGTTCTAAGGGAAATTCTACTCTTTGACCAAAATTATTTAATCTTCTACCTCAGGCACTGTCTCATTCATGCTTAAGCTACTATTCTCACTTATTATGACCATTGGTCCCTTTTGATAAATCCCATTTATTCTAATCCATTTCCTCCACTCTGGCTTCAGTTTTCTCCATTCTCAACTTGGACCCATAATTTAACACATTAAGCAGGAGTTAAATTCATTGTCTTCCAATTTCCTGGCTGTTATTCCTTTCTTTATTGTGTATGTCAGCACCCAAACCAAAAACAAAGCTGCCAAGTTTAGCAGTGGAGGAGAGGAGACAGAAAGACCAATAACTGGAATGATGGAAGAATGATGAAGGCATGGATGAATGAATAAGGATTTATTAAGTGCTTCCTATATGCCAAGCAATTTTCTAAGCACTGGGGATACAAATGGAAAATGCAGATATTCTCTGCTCTCAAGGAGTTCATATTCTAATTGGGAGAATTAACTCATATAGGAGAGATTCTCTGCAGGTTTGATGGAAAGCCCTAATGGTCATTAGGGTTCTTCAGCAGGAGAGATCACAATACCTGAGAGTCAGGAGAGCCAATGGCAGAACAGGGTATTATGACAAGGCAAATGGTAAATTCCAGTGGTCTTTCATTTTATCAGAAAGATTATAGTTAGTGACTCCCTGTTCATTGAAATGGAATAAGCAACCATGTCCACTCTACAGCCAGGGCATTGAAGGGGGCCCAGACCTACAAGTTTTGGGAGAGAGTTAGTTGGCCCAAAGGTCAGAGTATTATAGGCGTGCTGAGGCCCTCCTACTGCGATATAAATGGGCAGGGGGGTCCAACTGGGCCCTATAAGGGGAAAAAAGAAAGGGGATGTTTTCAGAAAGTTTGGAGGAAAGAAGAGGTTTTAATGGAATATGGACAGAAATTAGGTTGGTATGGGACAAAAGTTTTTGTGATCTTCTCTACTTGGCCCTCTAGAACCTGGGCAAGGGCAGGCTCAGGTAGTCTGTAGCACCCTAGGACAAGGTGGACCCTGTTCTACTTGGCCCTCTAACTCCCAATAACATCTTTCTCTCTGAGTCCCTGAGACTCTGTTTATATTTTGTCAACAAGCATTTATTAAGCATCTGGTATATGCCAGACATCATAGTAAGCTCTGTGTGTTGTGGGAAGGGGGAGGAAAGGAGAGAAAGTTAAGGGAGAAGAACAGGTAGGGAAGGTATACCAGCACTCCATAAACTAGGAACACCTCTCTCTTCAGTGACCAGGTCAACAAAACAAAATAGGATCATAGATTTAGGATTGGAAGTAATCATAGAAACTGGTAAATTCAACCTCATTTTATATATGGGAAAAATTAAAAGAAGCTATGTGACTTGCACAGTGTCACATAACTTGTAAGAATCTGAGGCAGAATTCAAATTCAGGTCATCCTGACTTCAAGTCTGGTGGTCTACCCTTTGCAGCATTTGACTACATAGTAGGAATAAATGTCACATGTTTTATTTAAGGGAAAAGGAAGAATATTAATCTCTACTATGCTTCTATCACTCAGTCATGGAAAACAAGAAGATAAATACTAACTCCAGGCCCAGGATAATCATCTAGGTGAAGAAAGAGCCTTCTATTTGATGACTCTAGGAGGTTATTTGATCTCCTGCTTGAACTTCCACCTATCCAGCTTTTTTGTTTCCCAGCAGGACTAAGGGCATTAAGAAGCCATCCCATTCTTAGAACCAGAGGGAAAAGAATCCACCAGTATAGGGGGAAAAACATCCTGGAAAAAAATCTAGACTGATGATGATGACAACGATGACAACGACAATGATGACAGCCTTCTCAATGGGAGGAGGGGAGTACAGGAGGGAGAGAATTTGGAACTCGACATCATAAATAATGAATGTTAAAAATTGTTTTTACATGTAATTGGGAAAAACATATAATGTAGATTCCCCCAGAAGATAATCACCATTTAAGCTACTGTCAGTCAATGATACCTGCATTAAGTGAGTGACTGAGCCAGCAGGATGGCACTGAATATTTGAAGGAGTCAGATGCCACGAAAAAATAGGAAAAGGGGTAGATGGGTGGGTAAAGCTCCAAAAGTCAGACTCAGTCTTCCCTAGGGCTGGATGGTCCTGAAAACAAGGTTCTGGGAAGGGAGCTGTTCCTTTTTGTACCTACCTTTTTGTTTTGAACGTGGGAAGAACTCTTGACTATTCCCAGAAGTGAGAGTGTCCTGATTTCCAGTTGTTCCAAGTCTATTCCTCAGCACCATGATGTAATGCATACCGACAGTGAGTTTGTTTTTAAATAAAATGTAATTGAACCACTCCTGTATGCCACCCTGCCTCCCCAACTACCTAATTTCTGCTAATTTTAGAAGGAGTCAGTCACACTTGTCTCTCATCCAATTTCCTGGGAGAGTAGGTATCATTTGATTTGATCACAGGAATTAAAGCTTAAAAGGACATTAGCAATTACTTAGTCCAATTGGCTCATTTTATAAGTGAGGAAACTGAGGTACACAGAATGGGAAGTGATTTGCACAAGTTCCATAATGCTCTGTACAACTAAATAGAACAAGTCTAAAATCATTCCCCTTCTTCAGTTTTCTCATGTGTTAAAGGAGGGCACTGAACCAGACCTAAGGTCTTCCCTGGCTCTGATAGTAATTCTAGGATTCTAGGAGTGCCATTCACTAAAATATAGATAAATGGATGAACAGGTATGGAAAGATAGCAGAAGATAAATGATAGATAGATGAATGAATGAATGGATAGATAGACAGACAGACAGATAAACAGACAGACAGATAGGAAGATAGATGGATAAAACCGCTTTCACAAAAGAGGCCAGACAAAGGCAGGATGGTGTTATTACTCAGATGTCAGCAACAAGTAAGGTGAGGATATTGCATATGGAAAGAACTGGACCATCTTATGGAGTGTGTTTGTTTTTAATTACAATGTGTTTTAGGAAAATGACAAATGAAGAAGGAAAAACACTTGTCCCACCCTCCCCCAACACCCAGATATCCTAAGTGATAAGTTCTTTGGCACTAAAAGTATGTCTCTCAGAGCAGCTAGGTGGCACAGTGGATAAAGCACCTGCCCTGGATTCAGGAGGGCCTGAGTTCAAATCCAACCTCAGACACTTGACACTTGCTAGCTGTGTGACCCTGGGCAAGTCACTTAACCCCAATTGCCCCGCAAAAAAAAAAAAAAAAGACTCAAAAAAAGTATGTCTCTCCATCCCCAAAAGAGAAAATGATTTATTTATATAAAAATATTTACAGCAGTTCTTTCTGTGGTGGCTAAAAATTAGAAACCAAAAAGATACCCATCTATTGGGGAATGGCTAAACAAGTGGTATATGATTTTAATGGAATATTATTGTGCTATAAGAAATGACAAGAAGGTTTATTTCAGAAAAGCCTGGAAAGACTAAAATGAACTGATACATAGTGAAGTGAGCAGAACCAGGAGAACATGTCAGCAATATTGTTCAATGAAGAACTGTGAATGATGTAACTATTCTCAGCAATACAATGTTTGGAGAAAAACCTGAAGATCTACAAAATTGTGACATCCCCTAAGGGTCCTGTAATGTCTCAGAGCATGTTTACTGAATGGAGCTTACTGCCTCAGGGAGGGAGGAGAAGAGGTAGAGACAGAGGTATAGAATTTAGAACTCAAAACTTTAAATAAAAATGTTTATTAAAAACAAAAAAGCATGTCTCTCCTGAGGGCTGCTAAATATTTTTAAGATTCAAGGCAAATTATTAATGTGTACCTTCCTGGCCCTCATGTACAAATATCTCTCCAAAAATGATGCTTAAGACTCCTCCATTAAAGCATCATTCCATCAGGTTCAACATTTTCTTTCCAGATACTTTTTTCACGTATTTGTAAAGTTTTATGGCTACCTTCATAAAAAATCCTAGTGATTTCCTAGTATACTCCCCTGATAATACTTCCTTGTAACAAATAGAGTCCAAATGGGACAGTGAATGTGAATGTATTTGAGAAGCATGATGTCATATGGTGTGGGAAGATATTACAGTTCATCAGTGGTCAATAACCACAAATACCTTCTTGACTGTAGTAAGATTTCTAGAAAGAAAAAGAAATAGGGGAGATCCTCCCCCTCCTCAATCAGGAATGGGCATGGGAGTGGTTAAGACAGTGAGGCCTAGGAAAGGTATGAGATTACACTTTGGGTGCCTAGACCTTAATACAGAGATGCATGCAACAGGATCATTTGGAATTCTTATATTTCTGTCCTTGCAATCACAAGATCAGTCTGGCTATGTAAATAGAGAGACAAGAAGTTTGGGTTATAAACCAATAATTTAATATCCAAGACAGATATATAGGAGCTTAAATAGCAGCATCTTGCCTCCCAAGGTTGATTCAGTTGCACCTTATGAATTCATTCATTTATTCAACCAACGGATATTTATTGAGGGTAATAATAATCCTCTACTAAAATTCTTTGCTTCACTCTTTATTCCTCACTGTGGCATGGAAATGACCCTAAATTCTCAATAGCTATGTCAGTCATTCAATAAACATCATTAAGCATCTACAGAAGCAGCACAGTAGATAGTGCTGGCCCGGGCTCCTATTCCTGGTTCAAATCTGGCCTCAGACACACTTACTAGCTGTGTGATCCTGGATAAATTGCTTAACCCTCTTCATCTCAGTTTCCTATCTGTAATATGTGTTGGAGAAGGAAATGGCAAATCATTTTAGTATCTTTGCCAGGGAAACCCCAAATGGAGTCACAAACAGTCTGATGCTACTGAAAAATAATCGAACAACAACAAAGCATCTACTACGTGCCAGGCACTGTGCTAAACACAGGAGAAAGGCCCCCCAAAAGTCCTTTCCCTTGAGGAGCTCACAATCTAATGTGGAAGAAAATATATATGATCATAACTCAACTATGAACAAAAAAAGCTACATAGCAGATAAATAGGAAACAACAGAAGGAAGCCTCTGCCAAATGCTATGCCAAACTGTAATGTTTTTGAAAAGGAATTTCCTCTAACATCTCTCCATTGCCTTAGGGATTAAGAATACTTTGGCCTCTGACCATCATTTCCAGCTCACAAATCTCTCTACGTTTTTACCCTCTCTCCCTCTTTGAACCTTCATGGACTTCAGCTTTCTCTTTCCTCCATGCAAGGCAGCATAATACAATAGAAAGAGCACTAGCTCTGGAGTCTGAGAACACGGATTCAAATCCTACTTTTCATGCTTACTGCATGGGTGACCTTGGGCAAGTCACTTAACTACCCTGGGCCTCAATTTTTGCATCTCTAAAATTCGGGAATTGAATTAGCATGTCTCTGTTGAATTAGAATGGCCTCTCCTAGCTCTAGAACTATAATCTAATTTACAAATCTATTTTTCCTTCTTTTTCCTTCTTAATCAGGAAGTCATTATTTCTTGTTTGCTGGTCACAATCTTTCCCACCAAGTAGCTGATATAGTCATCTGCTCAACATTTTAGGGAATTGATGTTTCTATCCTCCTCTCCCCTTCCCCACTGAATTTATATTTCAAAGGTAAACCTAAAATTACAGAATCAGAGTTGAAAGGTAAATTCTATCTAAAGTAGTTACCAAAATTACCAGTTAACTAATTTAGTTTAAAAAAAGAAATAAGGTTGGTCCAACCTGTCCTGCATTTGAAGAAACACTCTCTACCTGACAACAGAGAGCTAATGGACTAATATGCTAATGTGACATGAATTTCATCTTTCTTTCTTCCTTTCTTTTTCTTCCTTCCCCCTCATTCTTTGGGGTCTTTTTCTTTCTTTCTCTCAATGAATGGGAAGAAGTGGGTAGGAGAAAAATGAATATGTAATTTTTTTAAAAATAAAATTAGAAATTTATATATATATATATATATATGTAATTAGAAAGATCTTCTCATTGTAGTACTCCCTCATTCTGTAATGAAAGCCTACTCATGGCTTTCTACCCTATGTAATTCTGGCTTTCTGTGAATCCTGCCTAACATATTGGAACATTCCCTCTGGATCTTTTGATATTTCAGGGGTAGCAGTGAAGCACTGTTCATCTATATCCCTCACATTCACTATGAAAAATATTTCCTTACAAAACAGTGAAAAACAGTTGAAAGGAAAAGAAAACTGCAAAGAGCTTAGAAGGAAATCCAAATAAGCAAGATCATTCTGATAATATTAATAGAAACTGGAAGTTGGACAACAAATACATCTGAAGTGGCACAGATCTGTTGATGTTTATATGGTGATCTTATGCTGCCATATTAGAAATCTGTTGTGGGCCTTTCCACAGGCAGATGGTCCACCCCCATCAGTCCCCTATAAAAGTACCTACCAGCCTCCTGCTCGAGGAGATTGGTACCTCAGAGCCACGTGCTTTGCTCCATACCTCTCTCCCCATGTGAAGTCCAAGGATTTCTTTCATGGTTTCCCTTCCCTCCCCCTTCCCTTCCCTTGCCCCTAAATAAACTACCATCTTATTCTAACTGCTTTTGTGTGCAAGAGGATGTAATTCTTTAAAGAGGAATTCCTAAGAATATTTCATTTTCTGTTTTATTTGAAGCTACTTAACATCACACAAGCAGAATATTGGTGTTAAAAAGATGTGCTTTGACATCAAGGAATTGTTTGGGATCAACAAGTGAGACATAAAACAGAGTTCACCAGTGTCATGTAGCATATCTCTAAACAGAGTTCAAATAGAGGAAGAACTTCCTATTAATTGTGCGTTTCTTCAAATGTTCCTTTTCTCAGATGCCATTGTGCTAATTGTGTTGAACCCCAGGACATGCTTCAATTAGCCTCTTCAATGAAATTCATAATCACTTAAATGAGATCATTCTATCCATTCCCACTCTGGGAGGGAAAAATGAATGAAAAACATATTACCCCGATTAAAAGATACAATTGGATGGTCAGTCTGCTAAGTAAATCTATCAGCATGCACATCTTGGCTGGGCACTGCAGATAGACAATGAACTGGACCCAGAATTAATTAGGAAGAGATTGGGTGCATTCATTCTTGGGAAATTGTGTGACTTATTCGGTGATTCCCAGCTGCTTGATGGTGTAAACAGCTATCTTTTAATCGATGATGTTCTTCCAGTGATTCGACAGGGCTGCAAATCATAGGAAACTATGATCTCCAAAGAATTAAAATCTTGGGTAGCCCAAAGGGCAATGGAAAGCTTCATGTAGAATAAAAAAAGATATAGACTCAATGACAGGGACTGAAGAAAGATCATGAAATACCTCAACAAGGTCATATATGACCAGAAGAGGTGGTTGGCTAAGTCGTGTAACAAGGCTAAGAAACTTATTATACATAAACAAATTAAATAAATCACTGTTTTATATAATGATTCCAAAACATGGTCACTAATCATGTGACCAAAGACCATTTTGAACTTTGATTTCATAATCTGTAAAAGAAGGGCTATATACATATTATATACCTAACAGAGTCATGGTGGGGAAGCTATAGTTGTTACAGGGGATTGTTTAGAAATTGTTACAATTTGAGTTTTGATTAAGTAGCTCACATAATTATTCAAACACACATTATAGTTTGTCTCTGTATATAATTTGTCTTATAGCTTTGTCTGTTTTATTTGTACAGGACTCGAAGGACGATCACATTCCCTGCTTCCCCAACCCCATACCTACTCAAGCTCCAGCTATGTAGAAGGGAACAGTTAGCCTGTAGATCCAGCATTAAAGGTCTTTTCCCACAGCTGGCCTTCCTAGCTAGAGCTGGCTGAGCGGATGCTTCCTTTTCTCTTCTCTCAATCCCTGAGATGGGTTGAGCCTGTGCCAAGACTCCCTCCCACATTTAGGTAACTTTCTGCTTTCCCAATTTCCTGCAGCTGCTGGTGATAAGTGGGGTACACTGGGTGTCATCGCTCAGGCTCAGCCTCAGCCGCAGTCTGCTCAGCAGTAATTACTAGCCCCAGGGAGGAAGGAAGAAGAGAAAGCTTCTGGCTGTGTGGTCTGATTGGGGGGGAAAGAGCTAATTATGGGAAAAGGGAGAAAGACTGAGAGACAGAAACAAGGGAATTGGGGGAGGGGATAGAGAAACAGAGAGACAGAAATGAAAAGGAGAAGAGAAGAGAGGAGATGGGTAGAGGACGGGAGGGAGAAGAGAGAAGTGAGAATTTTTTTTTCCCAAAATGTACCAAAAAACTGAAACTGAAAGAGGAGATATGTCTTAGTTTGTCTCCCTTTAATGAAAAATAATGGCTTCAAATAAATGATTTGCACATTGCATTTTAGTCAGGGTCACCACCCCACCCTACCCCCAAAGTTTACACCCACATTCCCTGTCATCAGTAGCAATTACTCTCTCTCAATCTTTTTCTCTCTTTCTCTCTTTCTCTCTCTCTCTCTCTCTCTCTCTCTCTCTCTCTCTCTCTCTCTCTCTCTCTCTCTATATATATATATATATATATATATATATATATATATCTCTTTCTCTCTCTCTCTCTCTCTCTCTATATATATATATATATATATATGTGTGTATATATATAGTGTGTATGTATGTGCATATGTGTGTATGTGTATGTATGTATGCATGTAAAATATACAGTAGTATATTTTTCCTCCCCTCCAACCTTGTTTTAGCATTTCTTCTCCAAGTCCTTCACTGGCTCTGAGGACTTTAGTGATGCATCGATCATATGATTATTGTCATAGAAAAAGGTAATCAGATGCAGTCATTCACATGAAGGGAATATTTGCATTTTTAAAGAGAAACTTGGATGGGAAAATACTCAAAGCAAAGGAACAATTTATTAACGGTGGAATTTCAGGTCTTAGTGTGGGAAATATTTGGCTATAGAAAAATATTTTTGGTAGAAAGTCATCTTTACCACTTAGGCCAGCTATAAAAACAAACCAAATGAAGAATTTTGACTGAGATAGGGTTCTATGATCTTCCTGACCCCCAAGTCCCAGAAATGGAAAATGTCAAGGTAACTAGGCTGTATTCTCATCAACTGATACTTTCACTTTGCTGCAAAGATGTGGGTCCAAAGAGTTTCCTGGACCACAAAATTCAAGTTGAAAGGAACTCCGGAATAAATCAAATCCAATCCTTTTATTTTACAGATGAGGAAACTGAGGCTCAGGTAAACATGATTTCCTTGGTTCACCCAGCTGGCTAGTTAGTAGATGACATTAAGGAAATGCTTAAAGAAGCACAATCCCTGAAGCAGAAGGCTGGTTGCTAGTACAATAAAGAAGCCATTCCAGCTGAGTCACAAGGTAAGCAAGATGGCAACTGCAGGAAACAAACAGCCTTCAGGGTTCTTCCCTTTGTCCTATGTTGGGGCTACCTTCAATCAGCACAAAAATAGTGGGAAAAGTAAGCTTTCTTTGTCGTGTGAAAGGCAGGTTGGGTCTGTGAGCTATAGTAAACTGAGAAACAGAAAAGAGAACTTCTTTCCGATAGAGTACTATGGATATGGGGGGTGGGGGTGGGGAGGAGCTGTGTACCTGTGTGGCTTTTGCTAAGTGACTGGCTTTTGTTTTCCTTTGTGATGTGTTTGGCTCCAGGGAAGCTTTATATGCTAGAACATGTCACCAAGCTACCTGAAATCTTGGGTACCAAGAAACCTGTGGGTTTAATTGAGGATGAATCTATGTCACAAGGTCAGAAAAAGCTGCATTTTATGGCATCTTCTGGAACACTCCTTTTTTCTCTAGTCTGGCTATGTCAGAGCTTGCTGGACTCTGATTCCCGGGAGCAACTACATAGTTTGTGAAGCTAGTTGCCAATGGTAATACTGTATATCAAATACCCAATTAAGAAGTAGTACAATGGTAGATTTCCACATATTCCACTTCCCCATAACAAGATATCTCTCTATTTCTTATGAACCTGTGTTATTTAATTTATGGGCCCTGTCCTCTCAAACCTACCACTAAAAATAGATATCATGGACACAGGCTAGCAAAGGAAAAGAGAACACAGGAAAAATGCTACCAACAGGTCATTTGGCACAAGGATAGAATAAAATGGAAAACAAATTATTTACAGTTGGTCTTCAAAGTTGCTTTGGATCTAGGAGCCAGTATTCCAACTTAGAATTCTCCTTTGAAAAACTCTTCATATTCCTTGATCACTTATATATTGGGTAATGACTCTTGGGCTTCTGTTTACATTATCGTCTCTTGATGTCTTATGGAGTCATTCCAGGAGACAAGGATTTTTCATTTTTTAAGAAAAAAAAAAGAAAGAAAACAGAAAGAACATGTCCCTATTGAGTACTATTATCTCAGACTCAAGTCAACACACAAAATTGGGTGTCCAAGGGTCATGGGATTTCAGACTTCAAAGGGACATTAGAGGTCATCTAATTGAACCTCAGACACAACAGCAAAATGTTATGATGCCCAGAGATGTGAAGGGACTGGCTCAAGGTCACCCAGGTCTAACAACTGGCCAATAGAGCTAGATTTGGAGAGCCTGGATTTGAACATTGGATCTGTTACCTAAAGGTACCTGTGTATCCAACTTTGGAAAAGTCATTTAATTTTTTTCCCTGTGTCTCAGTTTCTTCATTTCTTCAAAGTGAGGGTGTTGGGATTAATTCCCCTAATTCCTTTCAGCTCTAGATATATCATCCTATGATCACATAATCACAAACCCAGTGCTCTTTCTACTATGCCATGTTGGTATAAAGAATGATCTCAATAGAACCTCTAGAAAGGCTCTAGGGATAAGCTAAATAGACAGAAGCTGGTCAGGGTATTTTTTTTTTATGGGTCATGCCTATTTCATTGTATTTATTTATCCATTTTCAAGTCTATGTTCAGTGTTTTGTTACTGCAAAAAGTACTGCTAGAAATATGTGCTATACAAAGGGTCTGTTGTTGTTGATATTCCTGAGATAGGAGCTTAGCAGTGGAACCTCTGAGTTAAAAGATACGGATATTTTCTTTTGTTTTTTTTTTAATAATTAAAATTGCTTTCCATTGTTGGACTAATTCATAGCTCCTCCACAATAAATTAGTTGTGCCCATCTTCCCACAACCCCTTCAACATTTGACTATTCCCATCTATTATCATCTTGGCAAATTTGTTGGATTGGATGTGAGGTGAAACCTGAATTGTTTTCATTTTTACTTCCCATATTATTAGTAATCTAGAGCATTCTTTTATATAAATAATGATAACTTACAATTATCCTTTTGAAAACTGTTTGTTAATATTCCTTAATCACTACTATATTGGGTAATAGCTCTAGAGTTTATATTTCTATTACTATCTATTGATATCTCATGGAATCATTAGCTTCTACTTGACCCATTCTGATTTTAAGGAGTTATTTTCTTCAATATTTTTTATGTCTCTTTTACCAAGCTGTTAATTTTCTTTTCATAATTTTCTTGCATTGGTCTCATTTCCTCCATTTTTCTTCTATTATTGTTATTTTATCATTAATCTTTTTTGTTGTTGCGGCTTCTTTTTATCCCTTTCCTTTGAACCTATGTCCAATCTGCATTTTTCTTTGAGGTTTTGCTTGTAAATGCTTTCATGTCATTGTCTTCTGAGTTTATGTCTTGAGCTTCCCTGTCACCATAGTACATTTTTTTCTTTTCTTCTTTTTTTTTTTTTTTTGGTGAGGCAATGAGGGTTAAAGTGACTTGCCCAGGGTCACACAACTAGTAAGTGTCAAGTGTCTGAGGCTGGATTTGAACTCAGGTCCTCCTGTATCCAAGGCCAGTGCTTTATCCACTGCGCCACCTAGCTGCCGCCATAGTAGATTTTTATGGTCAGGTTCTTTTGTTGTCACTGTTTGCTCATTTTTCCAACCTATTTCTTAACTTCATGTTAAGGTTGAGCTCTTCTTCAGTCTGGCATAAAGTTAAGAAGTAGGCTGGAAAAATGAGCAAACAACAAACAAAGAACCTGACCATAAACCTGCCTCTGGAGGAAGTGGGGGGGGGGGCGGGCGGTGACTGGCCTGAACTTCAGGCTTTTATGACATGTTGTTTTTGAAGCCAGGTCTGAGAGCTTGGAAGGTTTTAATGCTTCCAAAGCCAGATGATCTGGAATTTTTTCTGGCCACCACCCTCTTGGTCTTATTTTTACATGGATAGGGGCCCTGCTACCTCATGACTACACCCACTCCTCTCTGCCCTGGAACTGTGACCTAGAACTGGGTCCTAACTATGGAGCTGCTAAACGGTGCCCAATCCTACACCTAGTGCTAGAACAGGGGATCATCTGGAATCTCTTTCTGACTAGGTGTTCATTCACATTACTTATCCCTGGGCATTGAATGTTCTGCAGCCACAACTGCTGCTGTCACCACCACTGTCTCCAAAGTCCATGGCTTTAGCTCTTTCTTCTATTCTTTGTTCTGGACCAGCTGGTTTGCAGATTTTTCTTTCCTTAAAAGCTTCCTTGACTAGAAAAAATGAACCACTGTGACTTTTGGTTGGTTTTCCTGCTCAGAATTTAAGTGAGGCAATTGGGGTTAAGTGACTTGCCCAGGGTCACACAGCTAGTAAGTGTTAAGTGTCTGAGGCCGGATTTGAACTCAGGTACTCCTGACTCCAGGGCCGGTGCTCTATCCACTGCGCCACTTAGCTGCCCCTTGATAGGCTTTTTAAAGTTATTTAGAAGGGTGGGTTGAGAGAGTTGGGCAAAATTGCTAACTTCACTGTGCCATCTTGGTTTTGTCCTCCTCCATGGATCTGTCTATATATATATATATATATATATATATATATATATATATATCTTAGATACCATACCAATATCAGAAATATTTGACACAAAGATATTTTCTTAGCCAACTGTTTCTCTTCTTATCCTAGTTTTGCTGATTTTGTTCATGTAAAAGCTTATCAAAATCATCAAAATATATCTTTTATAATTGCCTCCATCCCTCCTTTTGTTGAGAATTCTTTCGCTAAAGGGCTATACACATACAAAGAAATTGGAAGCATTGGTGACTAGCAGTTTCTCACCTGAGGTGACGAGTGAAAACCAAGATAAAGCTGGTATGGGGCAGTAATAGCTAAGAGGCTCATGAGGCCCCAGACAGTTTCAAACTTAAGGCCACTCCAAGGAGCACAGTCTAGCACTTCAAGCTTCCTTTCAAGTTGTCATAAAAGCAAATGTGGGCTACTTACAAACAAGCAGAACAAAGCGCCCTTCTAAAAGGTTGAAGAAAGATTGCTCTTCAGCAACCAGTCACTAAATTGAAATTGCCAAGCTCCATGATGAGCTAGCTGGTAACAGGGATTTGTCAAGCCCTGATTTGCAAGCTGCTCAGGTGTTAAGCATCCTAAGTCCTGCTGTATGCAAGAGCTCATGTTTCCCTTCAATAAATATTTAGTGGATGTTCCCCACGTCTGTAGTATAATCCTGATCACTATGAAGAACAGTGGAGTAAAAATAAGATGTGGACCCTGTCATATAGGAGCTGCCAATCTTAATGGAGAGACAAGAATCAAAGGCTTAAAGGACTTCTGTGTTTTGTATTCACTGCTGAAAGATACAAGGCATCCCTTCTGCATGGGCAGAGGAGTGCCAAGGAAAGATTTCTAGATTTGGAATCAGAAGATGGGGGTTGCAATCTGATTTGACTTCTTTCAAGCCCTGGCTTAAATCCTACCTTCTCCAGGAAGTCTTTCTTGGTCCCCCCCCTTTTGTTGTTGTTATTGTTGTTTTTGTGGGGCAATGGGGTTTAAGTGACTTGCCCAGGGTCACACAGCCAGTAAGAGTCAAGTGTCTGAGGCCAGATTTGAACTCAGGTACTCCCGAATCCAGGGCCAGTGCTTTATCCACTGTGCCACCTAGCTGCCCCCCTCCTGATCCCCTTTTAATCCTAGTGCCTCTCCATTGTTGATTATTTCCAATTTATCTTGTTTGTAGTTTGTTTGTACATAATAGTTTCTCTGCTGTCTCCACCCTTAGACTGTGAGCTCCTTGAGGGCAGGGACTGTCTTTTACCGTTCTCTGTATCCCCAAGACTTATCACAGGGCCTGGCACTTAATAAAACCTTATTGAGAGACTGAGTGGGTGATTCTAGACAGGTTATTTCACTTCTCAGGGCCTTCATTTCCTTTTCAGTAAAATTTGGGGGTGGGACTGGATCACTTTACAAGGTGGGAAAAGTGACTGGCCAGAACATTCCTGCTGTGAGAAGTCAAAAGATCATAGAGTTAAGGGATCATATATTTAAAACTGAAATGACCTGGGGCAAGTCACTAAATCTCTTTGGGGTCCAGTTCCTTCATCTATAAAATAAGAGGGATAGACTAAATTACTGACTTCTCAGATGAAAACCTCCCTCTGAAGTTGTCAGTTAGGTAATTGCCTATATATGATGGGAGGAGGCAAAGGAGAAGAGAGAGTGAAAGCCGCCCCCCCACCCCAAATAAGATCATTCTCCCACTGGCCCCAAATCTCTGCCATGAGTTGTTCTTTTTGTTTCAGCCATCATGTGTCCAGGAAGCCCCTATTAAAATGCAATTATGTTTGCAACAAGGTTTTTTTATTTGCCCCACTAATATACTAGCATGGATCCATTTTCCATGTTATCTTGGAAAAGAGGAAACAGAACCCTAAAAGAAAGGGTTCTGTAAAGTTGTGATGGATCAGGAATGGAGAAAGGAGAGAGAAAGCATCAATCAAACTGATCTATAGACATCAAGGATGCAAGGCTCTGCTGTCCACTTGGCGCACCCCTGTGATCCCTGCTGCTGGGGAGGCTGAGGCTGGTGTAGCACTTGAATTTGGGACTTCTCGACTGCAAGAGCCATAAAGCAGATTGGATGTACACACTAAGACCAGCTCGAATGTGGTCAGCCCCCTGGGAGTGGGAGAAGGGGGTCCCCAGGTGGCCTGAGGAGTGAACCAGCCCAAATTAGAAATAAAATAGGTCAAAGTCCAAGGGAGAAGGAGGAGGAGGGGAAGGGAGAGGGGACGAAGAAGTGGTGAGAGGGAAAGAGAGAGGGAGAGGGAAAGAGAAAGGGAAGGGGAGGGGGAGAAGGAGGGGAAGGGAGAGGGGAGAGAAAGGGAGAGGGAGAGGGAAAGAATTATTCTTCACAGTTAGGCAGTTAATTCTACTTTGGGATAGCTCTAATACTAAGGATGTTTCAAGTCTAAATACCCTCTTTGTAATATGGACTTGAGCTCTGCCTCTGACAATACCTGTGAGATCTTGGTTAAGTCATTTAATTTCCCTGAGCCTCAATTTCCTCATTTGTGAAATGAACATTTGAACTAGCTTGCTCTGAGCCGCCCTTCGAGCTCCAGAGCTATCAGCTTTTATCCACTCACTTTTAGTAGTTCTGCTCCCTGGGTCAAAGGGGAACAAGTGAAATTCCTAAAGGCAGTTATCAAGGTCTGCCCCACCTCCCTTCCCCCATCACCTCTGGATAAGTTTTCTTCTCCCTATTAAAAATCACCCCAAAGTGTTCCAGGGCTAAATTAATTTGAGAAATGGTATTCCATACAGGAGAATAAGAAGTTCCAAGTTTACATTCTATTTTTCTATTAGTAGAATTTTAAATTAATGCCTTCCTTTATATGAAGGCCCTCTGGGCTCATTCCTGGGACTCAGAATGCCCCTGGTCTTCTTAATACCGTATTTAAAAATTATCTTTAAATGCAGGTTCCTTCTGTTGTTGACTAATGCCCTCCATCCAGTTGGTTCTTACTAGTGTTGATTTCCAAGGCTGACATTTTTGGGCTATGTCCCTCAGTGATGAGTGTGTACCTTATTTAGGGCCAACAATTTACTAGACTCAAAGAATAGGTGGCAGAAACCAGAACAGAACCAAAATCACAATTGGCAATTTTTGTGCCGGAGGAAAATTCAGTTGAGAGAAAGTAAGTAGTTGTTTCAAGACACAGTGCCCAGTCCAAGCATAAATGTAGCTGTGCTGGAAAAGGGAACACTCTACCTTTGAGAAAGTCATAGCCCACATTCCTAGGGAATTTATAATTTTCTAACGTATGTTTAAATGCTTGCTATGTGTCAGTGTTGGGGATACACACAAGGAGCTTATATCCTTATAAAGAAGACATCACATACAGAGCAGGGGCAGCCTGAGAAAGGGAAACCACTGTGATGAGATTCTTGGGGTAGCAGTCGGCAGGAGGCATAGACCAATGTAGTAAAAAGTACTCCAGTTTTTGAAGGACCACCCTTTCGGGGAGGAGACCCTGATGAACAGCCGTGCACTCCACCTCCGTCTGTTAGGCACTCCACTTCTGGGGTGCGAGCTTAAAAGGCAAGGAGAGAACGGAAGTGAGGTCTTTGGTCCGCTCTCCTTGTCCGCCGGTTGCGCTGCACACACAGACGCTGACTGAAGTGCGACTCAGCCTGGTTCGCTGTAACAGCACGTGCTTGACTCAGCTCTCAGCTTCAGAGGTGGCCTTGGGTTTTTGGTGAGCCCTCTATGGGTTTTGGTGAGTTTTATACGGAATATAGACTAAGCTTAGATTTAAGACTATTTGTTTGTATTTCTACTTTCCTACCTCTCTAATCAACATCACCTTGTAATGTCCAAACAATAAAAGCTCTAACTAGAGACCAGAGGCTCTTTTAAAGTTTCTTCTAGCTCTATCAGTCTGGTGTGTGTGTGTGTGTGTATGTGTGTGTGTGTGTGTGTGTGTGTGTGTGTGTGTGTGTGGAGTGGGGGGGGGGAATATATTCCATTTCAGAAGCCAAAAACTACCACAGGTAAGAGAAGAGATCCTAAGGACAGATAGTACTCAGGAAGGGGGAAGGGATTAGTCCTGGGAATGGGAAATGTGAGGAGTGGCAGGGACAGAGAATGGGAATGCAGAAAGTCCAACCAAAGTTCTGGATTTTGTGCTGCTGTTGTACTTCTTTTCTAAAGTCATACCTCCCACAAAACCAGCCTCCAGCTATAATCACAATGAAATGACCAGAGTTAAATGCTAGTGGAATGCTTATTTAAAAGCAACAACCTGCACCAAGGATTTCGGATTTGAAGCAATAAAATAAAACATGAGCAGACTGCATTTTGCCATACCAGCAGGATAATACCAGCTTAAGCAAGCTGATCTTGCCTTGGGACCTGAAATTCCATAGCTAGAAACTCTCCCCTCAGCCCATCATATATCAATTGAGACCAAAATTACAGCTAGGGTGGGGTGACCCAGGTTTTGCCCCAATATGCTAAATTTAGAGGGTGCTGACAGTACTTGTGTTCTTTCAACAGGGAAGGAAAAAAGAATACCTAGTTAGCAGAATTAAAGCTCCCCCTCTGCCCTTTCTTCCTCCTCCAGCATTCCAGGGTCACTACCTCCATTTAGTTGGAGGAGAGAGACATACATATAGTGCAATGTGCAGTGTGCTCAAAGAAATCATTTGAAGGAAGAGAGAACACTTTTAACTGGGTGAATCAGGGAAAGTTTCATGAAAAGAGGTGACACCTGAGTTGAGCCTTGAAGGATGAAGGAAGATTTTGTTAAGATGGAGATGAGAAGGGTTTGTGTTCCAGGTAGAAAAGCCAAGAGGAATGTAAAGGCCAAGTTCAAGGAATATCTAGTGGTCCAGTTTGGCTGTAACAAAGGTATGCTAGTAAAGGTTTAACAACCAGCTCTTGGGTTGGGGGTGGGGAGTATGTTCAGGATATAGTTTTAAGTTTAATCTGCATCATTAACCTTGTCTGCATCACTTTCTCAAATCAAGACTATCAAGAAGACAATAAAACAAAGTCTGCTTTGTAGCAGTTGCTTATTTCTAAGGTATAAATGCTAGCACTGAAAATTTAACAATTAGCTCTCACAAGTTTAAGAATTCCAGCATACCTCCAGCTATAATGTAGAGTACATGAAATAAAGTAACAGGAAATATGTATGGAAAATAAGTTCCATATCATAGAAAGCCTTAAATTGCAAAACTAACACTTTATATTTTATCTTATAGGCAATAGGGAGCCACTGAAAGTTTTGAATCAAGAGAGTTCAGACTGAACTCTAGGAAAAACAATGTTAACACATATGTGGAAGATGGAGTAAAGAGAGAGGAGACCCTTGAAAGGAAATCTATTAATGGGCCACTACTGTAGGTGAGAAATGATGAGGGTCTGATGTGATGGCAGTGAGTGGGCAGAAAGTAGATAGATGAAAGATTTTGCAGAGGTAAAATTGACAGGATTTGGCAACTATTGTGATGGAATAGGTTGAAGGACAAGGAAGAACCAAAGATGCCCACTGAAAAGGTGGTAGCACTAATGAGAATACGTGCATTGGGAGAATTGACAGGCTTACAAAGGAAAAGTTAAATTCAGTTTGAGATTCTGGTAGGGCATCCAAGAATATGGAGATGACCTCCAAGTAATTGAAAATTCAAAGGAGTTTTGTTCTAAAACTTTAAATTGGAAATTCCAACTCATTGCTCCATAGAAACCACATTATAAGTGAAAGGTAGAGGCAGCTAGGTGGCACAGTGGATAGAGCACTAGCCCTAAATTCAGGATGACCTGAGTTCAAATTCAGCCTCAGACACTTGACACTTACTAGCTGTGTGACACTAGGCAAGTCAGTTAACCCCAATTGCCTAAAAAAAAAAATAAGTGAAAGGTAGTTTTCCACTAACCCACAAAAACTTATTTAATTCCATGGTGAAAATATCCTCTACCAAAGGCCTCTTTGCTAATGACACATGGGACATTCAAGTGAGCTGGGGCTCTCAAAAGCCATTCCAAATGAGTGTAAGCAAGCACCAGCAACTCCCATCAAAGTTTTCAATAACAACATGGTGAGATTTCAGGTATTTGCCATATGACTGCCGGCCTACATACATATGGAGAAGCTTCTCCAAATTTAGGCCACTGGATGATTAATTTTTTTCCAGTAACAACTTAGAAAGATAATTTGGAAAGTCATGGACAATCTATGATTCATAATCAATTCAATTCCACAAGCATTTATTGAATGTCTATGTACCAGACCCTGTGCTAAGATAGTCACTTGCCATCCAGTAGTTTATTATGTTGTCCTTCTAGGAAATAAGAGTTTTGCAGAGAAGTGTGTGTATATATAATACATCAAGTAAAGGTAAAATAATTTCAGTGCTAGGAAGAGATACCTACAACAGCCAGGTGGCACAATGGATAGAGTGCTGGTTTTGAAGTCAGTAATAATCATCTTCCTGAGTTCAAATCTGGACTCATACATGTACTAACTATGTGACCCTGGACAAGTCACTTAACCCTGTTTGCTTTAGTTTCCTCATCTGTAAAATGAGCTGAAGAAGGAAATGATAAACTACTGTTTTATCTTTGCCAAGAAACCCCAAATGAGATCATGAAGAGCTGGACATGGCTGAAAAATTATTTAACAACAACAGAGAACCAACAGTTTGGGGAAAGACTTCTCCTACCACAAAATCAGGGATCACTGAAATACGCTATTACTTCTTGGGTCCAATACAAGCTCCTATGTCGTTTAAAGTTCTTACCAACCTGGCCTCGATTTACCTTTCCTTCCTTATTATAAATTGCTCCTTTTCAAGTACCCTATGGTCCAGACCTCTCCATACATTTGCATAGGCTGTCCCCCACTCCTGGAATGCCCTTCACTTCATCCTTTTAGAATTCCTAGATTCTTTCAAGGCTTGGCTCAAGCACAAGTCTCTGAGGACTTTCTCAGTCTGCCAGTCGCTAGTGCCTCCTCATCACCTTCACAATTGCATAGTATCTATTTTGCATATATCTTACTATATATGAATATGATAATATGTTTATATGAGTAAACACATTCTGTCTCTCCCAGTAGCATGCAGATTCCATGAGGTAAAGGATTGTTTTATTTCATTTTATCACAGTGCCTGGCACATAGTAGGTGCTTAATAAAGTACTTGTTGATTGATGGATTTGTTTGTTGGTTGGTTTTGGTTTTGTTTTTTTAGGGGTTTTTTTGGGGGGGGCAGGGCAGTGAGGGTTAAGTGACTTGCCCAGGGTCATACAGCTAGTGCCAAGTATCTGAGGCTGGATTTGAACTCAGGTCCTCCTAAATCCAGGACCAGTGTTTTATCCACTGTACCACCTAGATGCCACAATTGACTGATTATTGAAATAGCTGAACTATAATACTTTTGCTACTAGCCTTATTTCTGGATTCTGCATTCTGGGTTCTGGATTCTGGTAGCAAAAGAAAGGGGAAATGGGAACAATTTGGCACAGTAGGGAAGGAAATCTGTTTCATCCATTCTCCCTGGACACAGGGGCAGCCCCCGGTTAAAAGTCAGTTACTAAAATCTCTGTGGCATTCTCCCACCTCCTTTTCTATATTTTCTCCTGCCTACTCAGCCTTCTCTCCTCAGCCTGCCCCCCCGCAGTGTTTTCAAGTTCCCCCAAATCCCTTCTTCAGGCCTGTAAAGCTCCCCAGTGTGCTATTCATTTCAACCCTACCTGTTTTAAACACAAAGCCCACCCCAACAATGCTTCTATTCCCTCTGTGCAGGCTGATGTTAAGGAGAACATTGTTATTGAACTAATTCAAAACTATGAGAATGACCAGGCAGCCAGGCTATTAAACCTCCCTGGTGGCCCTTGTGGTTGCTTGAAAGGAGACTTGTTAATGAAACCTCTAATTGTTGAAATTTCAGTCTTTGCCACAAAGTGAAATGAAAGATCTTGACAGTGTCAGGAAATTCTGATGGTATCATTAGGGGACCATTTATTATACCTTAAACTCTTCCCCTGGGACTCTTCTCCTAATGATGCCTTCTTTTTTACAGTACTTCCCCCTGCTTCAATTCTTAACCCACATAGTCTATAAAAGCTCCAAATCCTTAGTGATTTCTTCCCCGGAAGGGCTCCCATGATATTGGTAGCTGACAGCTCTTTATGACCGCCATGTACACAGACCACGTATACTGATACTAAAGTATTTGCATTTTGCTCTTTTGCCTCAAGGATCAGAGATGACACTCTGAATATTGGTGCAACTGGACCTGTAAAGTCAGAAGTTTATGGTTGGATGGTAGAGAGCAAAGGCAAGAGGTGGCTGTGGTTAAATTAACAAGTTGTCATTTATAGGGGTCATTTGTATGTTGGTAAGCCAGTCAGCTAAGTGTCCCAATGGATGGAATGCCAGGCCTGGCACTTCATTGTCCTGAATTCAAATCTGGCCTCAGACACTTATTAGTTGTGTGTTCCTAGGCAAGTCACTACCCCTGTCTTCCTTAGTTTCCTCATTTGCAAAATGAAATGGAGAAGGAAATGGCAAACCACTGCAGTATTTCCGCAAAGAAAACCCCCAAATGGTCTCAAAAAAAGTTGGCCACAGCTGAAAATGACTGAACAAGAAATCAGGGTACTTTCTAAGATAATCCCTATCCCTTTCTAAATTTTGTTTTTATTTTTTCTTCATACCTCATGCCATAGGAAAATGTTTTGTAAACCTTAAATCAACATATCTATCTATCCATCCATCCATCCACCTACCTACCTACCTGCCTGCCTTCCTGTATGCCCATCTACCCGTCCACCTGCCCATCCATCCATCCATCCATCCATCCATCCATCCATCCATCCATCCATCCATCCATCCATCCATCCATCTATCTATCTATCTATCTATCTATCTATCTATCTATCTATCTATCTATCTATCTATCTATCTATCTATCTATCTATCCATCTATCCATCCATCTATCTATCCATCTATCCATCCATGTATCTATCTATCTATCTATCTATCTATCTATCTATCTATCTATCTATCTATCTATCTATCTATCTTTGCAGCTAGGTAGCTCAGTGGATAGAGTACCAGGCCTAAAGTCAGGATGACATCTATTTTCTTGAGTTCAAATCTGGCCTCAGACATTCACTAGGTGTGAAACCCATGGCAAGTTACTTAACCCTGTTTGCCTCAGTTTCCTCATCTGTAAAATGAGCTAGAGAAGGAAATGGCAAACCACTCCAGCATTTGCCAAGAAATCCCCAAATGGGGTTTTGAAGAGTTGGTCACAACTGAAAAATGACTGAACAACAATCTATCTATCCAGCCATCTGTCTGTCTATTCATCTATAATCTATATCTAGCTATCTATGTTGCTATCTATTTACCTATCTATCTCTTTCAGTTTGTTTTCCTATCTATACATCTATCATCTATGGGCTACATATATACTATATTATTTCTTTATATGTATTAATAAAAGCTCATATTTCATGTGCATATATATATATATCCACAAATATGTGAGTTCTTCTATATAAACACATACACATGTGTGTAAATATTTGTACACATGGTGTGAGCTCTTATTGACCAAAGCCATAATTTGTTGCTATTGCTGCTGTTGCTGCTGCTGCTACCGCCATTGCCACCACCTCTAGTACTAAACATGGGGATGAAGGCCCCCACCTGAGGCCAAGCTCTGAAGATTATCCTATCCAGTAGGTCAGAGCCATTCTTAAACTGCTTTGAGTGTTGACTGTACTATTATCAGACCAGACCAAGCTTTGTGTGATTGAGTGTGGTACATGCAAGAACAGGAAAGAAGACAGTAAGTAAAGCCCAGAGAAGATCGTAGTGACCTATACTAGTCCAGGATTTCCTCTCCTGATTTCCCCAGGGTTGAGATGACCCCAACAGCTGCCCTATGGCCTTGTGCAGAGTTGTCAGTCAGAAGCTTATAGAACCTACCTTTCTTGCTCTGAGGGTCTGATATGGTCTGTAGCTGGATATAAGATGACCTGAGTTAAAATCTTACCTCAGACACTTACTAGCTGTGTGACCCTGGGCAAGTCACTTTACCCCTATTGCCTTAAAAACATTCAGGGCCATCTCCAGTCATCCTGATGTATATCTTGCCATTGGACCCAGATGGCTCTCGAGGAGAGAGTGAGGTTGGTGACCTTGCACAGCCCTCCCTCACTTAAGTCTAATTCAGTACAAGTCATAACATCATCTCCTGATGTCACAGTCCTCTCTGAGAATTAAGGATAAACAACAACAACAAACTCAATTGCTTGATAGGCAGGATACAGGATAAATATAAGAATATGTGTATGGGCATCTATGAATGTGTGCAGGCATATACATACATGTATCTGTGTATATATAACTCTATTTAAATTCTACCTGTAATTCAGAAATACATGTTGTATTTTATGGATTTTACCCAGAATCTGTATATTGGGTCCTTTGCAGCTAAGTTCTGTCCTCAATAATGAAAAGATAGTACAGTAGTGGACATTTTACAAAAGCCTCATGGCCCAAGAGCCTAAGTACTGGACTTGTTGTACTCAGGCAGACCTGGGTTTGAATCCTGCTTTTGATACTTACTAATCACAAGACCATGGCATGAGCAAGTTATTTAACCTTTATAATCCTTAGTTTTCTCATCTGCAAAATGGGGACAATAATGCCTTTCTCACATGGTTGATTTGAGGATGAAATTATGTAAAAGGCTTGGCAAATTTTAGAATGCTCTATATATCTGCATGATTGTTGTTGCTAATGCTGCAAAGAGCCATGATTTGTGGGGTAGCAGAAAGAGCATGGGAGACCTGAGTTCGAGACTGCCACTAACTAGTGAGGTGACGTTGGCTACCTTCTTCTCTAAGCCTCTCAATTCTCTCAGAACATGAGGTGGTCAAGCTACATGATTTCTGGGGCCTCTTCCAGTACAGTTATTATTTCATCAGTGGGGATGTTGTTACCCCACTAATGCAGGCCTTAGTCCTTCCACACCTTAGAAGATCATCTTTAAGAGCTATTATAGCCAAAAAGTAAAAGGTTTTGGTTTTGATTTTGATTTTGGTTTTGTTTGTTTGGTCTTTTTTAAAATGACTGATGACCAATATTTTTAGTGCTGAGCTGCTTCAGACTTAGGCAAGCTGGTCCTCATATGACTCCATCTAGTCTCTTTGAGGCTTTTCCAGTGTGGGAGGACCAACCAGAGATGCTTTCAGCCAGCATGACTTTAAAGGGTGAGGTCCCCTCGGTGCCATAATAAAACATGAAAATAGAATTTCAGTGGAGTTATATATACACACATGCATGTATGTATATACATGCACACATCCATAGATGCCCATACACATAGATGCAAACCTATATTTTTCATACATACATACATTCAAGGGGGAAGAAAGGGAGGGGGAGAGAGAGAGAATAGAAAAGAGGGTGAAAGAAAAGGAGTAGAAAGGAAAGAGATGGCAGAGAAGAAGGGAAGAGGGGGAGAAAATAAGGGTAAGGAGAGAAGGGGGAAAGAAAAATAGAGGGAAAGAAGGGGAGAGAAAGAGAGAGTTGAGATGGAAAGAAGAGAGATAAAAGAGGGAGGAGAGAGATAGAGATAGACACAGAGACAGAGAGACTGAGAGACTGCAAGGGAAACAAGTGGTTGAGTCCTTGAAGACTGACTCAGACTTCATTAGATAACACAGCACAGTCACAGAGACCCTGAGTTAAGAATTTAGCCTAATTTGAAGTGGAACCAGAATAAGTACTAAAAAACAAATATCAAGCAATGGCTTTTGTTTCCTCTTCAGTAAAGTTTCCATCCTCGGCAAGTCAGTAAAAATTGCCCTGACCTTCCCTGAATGTCCCTTAGGGAACTCCATTTCCATTCATATCTTGTAGCATGAATCCAGCTGCTGAACTTCCCCCAGCTGTTAACACTATGTACAGCTCACAGCCCCACCTTGGGGAGGCCCCCATTCTAATTTCTCTCCTCACCCCTGATCTGCCTTCCAAGGACAATAACACCCAACTCCCAAGGTGCACCCCTTCACTAACATTCCCTAGCACATACTCTGAAATACATGTCTACATCAGCACACGTGTACACATACATGTGTATGTGCATACATGCATGCATCTTTATACACATGCATGTACACACAGACCAAATGCTTTGGTATCTCATTTACATGTTGGTCTTTGTTTCTAGAAGCTGAAATTGAACTTCATGTGTGAGTGTTACCTGGCTCTGTAAGTGTGGAAACTTAAGCCAGGTGGATGATTACAAACGCATCCAGTTAAGCTGATGGGTAATAAGAAAACATTGCCTTGTGTGGTTTTTCTCATCTTTCAATAAGCCAAATGGATTTTTTTCCTGTAAAGGATTTGATACAGCATCTCACACAATTTTTTCCATGTAAATTGTCTTGGTTTTGCACACAGTCACACAGATTAAAACTGAATGAAGAATGGCAAACAAAAGGATAAAGAAGAACTATGAAGTTAATTGGAGGAAGGGCCTGGAAGGCCAACACAGGGATTAGCATGAAGTTCTATTTTTGAGCTAATGAGTCCATTAATGAGGACTGGCACTCAGAAAAAATTTGTGGAATACGCAAAATGTCTTCCTTGCTTTTAGTTTCCTTTTCTATATTTTTGTAGGGTTTTCCTCCCCGCTCCAAACTGGCTAATGGACCCCTTCCCTTCTTTAGAAACCCAAAGCCATTATGCTTTACCCACACACTCAGCCTTCCCTGTATCCAAAAAAAGAGCATCCTTTGTAATTAACACTGACTCTTACACTATATGTGTGACCCTAAGCAAGTCACTAAATCTCCTTGGGTCTCAGTTTTCTCAGCTGTAAAATGAGGGAGTTAGGACAAAATGGTTTTCTGAGGTCCATTTCAATCCTAAATCTAGGATACTTTGATAATTGAATGTGAATCTGTATCTCCTCTGCCGGAGAATCACATCTCACACCTTTTTTCAGAGCTTGGAATAAAAGGCTGTGTCCCAGATGAAAGCCATTTAAGTCACTGGAACCCCTAACAGGGAGAGATTTTGTGGGGAGGAGTTGGTAAGGGGGTCTGCCTTGGCATCCCTAAAATCATAGCATTTAGGCCTATTCTACCTACTGGTACTACCAGCCTTGACATTAGTGATGTGGAAGGGGGCTGGTCTGTTAACAAAGCCCAAAGTTGACATTTCAGTGGGAGGCTTTGATGAGGAAAAGTTAAAGGTGCGTAGGCTGGGGTGGGGGGAGAGAATGGGGTATTGAGAGGACCCCAGGAGAATCAATTTGGACAAATGGAATTTAAAGTCAGGTTTGTGGCAAAAATCACCAAAATAACAGCATGAGTCAGGAAAGGTGTTTCAGGTGATAGCAAAGAGAGCTGAGGGGAGCAAATTAGACAGGTGATGGGGATTCAGTCTGGCAGCTAAGCATCATTGTCACATGGAACTCTCATGTCATAGAGAGGGAAAGTGAAGAGGGAGAGGATCATTCTGCCCATGGGTTCCAGAGAAGATATTAAGTAGGTCAGATCTATTCTAAGCTGTGACAAAGGAGACTGTGTAGTACCTAATGGTCTGCAGCATATCTTCTAACAATAGGTAGTTGTACCCAGGGAACAAAACCTACAAGTCCAAAAATGCAGGTGTCTCCAAAGGGAAATCAGGCACTAGATCTAAAATGACTTTTATCAGGCCTATAATCAGAGGTGTGCTGGTAAAATTTTAACAACTGTATCTCTAGAGGAAAAAAAATCTAGGCACAACACACTTTTAAGGTTGATTTGCATTATTAATATTTTCTGCATCACTTTCTTAAGTCTAGACAATCAACAAAGACATAAATCAAGGTCTGACTTCTAGAAGTTGTTCAGTTGTTTTTCAGTGCTATCCAACCTTTTATGACCCCATTTGTGGTTTTCTTGGCAATGATTCTGACCACACAAAAACTAAAGTCATTTGTCATTTCCTTCTCCAGCTCCTTTTATAGAGGAGGAAACTGAGGCAAACAGGTTTAAGTGACTTGCCCAGGGTCACACAACTAGTAAATATCTGAGGCCAGATTTGAACTGAGGAATATGAGTCTTCATGACTTCAGGCCCTGCATTCTATGCACTGTGCCACCTCCCTGCCCTTGATTTGGTAATCTGGTCTCCTCAGTTTCTAAATGTGTAAAATAAAATACACAAAATGAGAAACAAAAACAATTATGTTGAAATTTACTTATCATTTTTTTTGAAAACAAAAGTTCATAGGCCCAGGTTAGGAACTCTTGGACTAACTGATGTCTATAAGATCCTTTCCATCTCTCAATGTCTGATACCTTCAGTCAAAGCAATCCACTAAGATGAGGAAAACAAGGTAGTTATTGCCTGTGGTCATACAAGGAATAACTAGCAAAGAAGGTATTTGGACTTGGGTAGGGGAGGAGGTTTCATAGAGTCCAGAGGAAGAAAGAACAGGTAGGATTCCAAAGATAAAAATTCTTCAGGGCATTCATACCAGGAGGAAGGGCAAGTTCTCAAGAATGAAATTCTGAAGACACAAAGAGAAACAATTGTGATGAAAAGGAAAGGGGGAAATTGTATAAAGAGACTGGCATGAATGTACTAGGAACTCATCAACAAACTTAGAATTTAAAAAGACATATAAGAAGATGAAAGCAAGGACAGGGAACAAAGAATAAATACAAAAGCAATATTTAAAAAATAGTATCAAGAATGCTAATGTTCAGAATGAAGTGAGGCTAATAAAGTTAAGGACAACAAAAGGTTTTCACTTGGGGTTCTTTTAGTTGTATCTTAGGAATCTTAAAAGGGCTAAGGCTGTTGCTAGAGTGGATGAGACAAAGATAATTGAGAGGCAACCTAATTAGAGTGCTGGACTTGTGGTAGTCAGGAAGAATTGGAGTCAAATTCTGTTTCAAGGTACTTACTATCAGTGTGACATTAAGCAAGTCAGTTTACCTCCAAATCTTAGTTTCTGCATCTATAAAATGGGGTTGATAATAGTAGCATGTACCTCAAGCAACTATGGTGAGGATCAAGCAAGATAATATAGATAAAATGCTTTGAAAATCTGAAGTGCAACATAAATGTCATCCATCATCGACATCATCATTGACATCATTGTCTTCATGACCATTATACCTGAAAAAATCAGAGTTGTTCAATTCTTATATTGTTTCCATTGCCTATCCCAAGGAAAATGAGCTCTGAGGCTGGAAAGGACATAACAAAATGACCAGTGGGGAATGAATCAACAAGTAAGAAGAAAGTAAGAAAGCACATAGCTACCCTTGGTGAGTTCAAGCCTTCTAAGTCAGGTAAGCTAAATCCAGAGGTCATAAAAGAATGGATAGATGTTACCAATGAGTCTCTGAAAGTGGTATTTGAAAGACCCTGGAAAATGGGAGAGGTACTGTGAGACTCAAGAAGAACAACTCTCCAATTTTAAAAAAGGAAGCGAATTAATTAAATCTGCAAACTATAGATTGATGAGCATGACTGTTATTACTCACAAAATTCAACAGCATATTATTAAAGGGGTGGCTAGTGAATATCTAGAAAAGGGCACAGTAATCAGAAAGAGCTAACATGTATTCATCAATAACAGTACTGCCAACCAGGCCTAATGTCCTTTATTGGATTGCTCACCTGATAGACTGGAGGAAGGGAATGTCATAGGTAAGGCATGCCCAAACATACAAAGCATTTGATAAAATCCCCCATACTATTCAAGTGTGGGAAGGGGGTAGGGTGGGAATGAGAGGTGTTGACTGGATGATAAAGTCACTTGGAACTCTAGACCATAATAACCAAAGAGTAGTTGTTAGTGGCTCAATTTAGAAAAGATCTATGCTTGGACCCAGGATGCTTTATATTTCTATCAATTACTTGGATAAAGGCAGATTATATCCTTATCAATTTTGCAGATACAAAGAGTAGAAGCTGGGAAGGTTAGCTAACAGACTAAATTATGTGGTTCAAAACCATAATGTGGTCTCTTGATTTTTGATACTTCACTCTCACTTATCCTATATTCAATCTCCAGATCATCTTGCATCCCTTCTCTGTACTCACACAGACACCACCAGATCTCAGGACATCATCGCTTCATTCCTAGAATTTTGCAATAGCCTCCTAATCCCTGCTTCAAGTCTCTCCCCACCTCAAACCATCCTCCATAGAACTAGCATAGTGATATTCTGAAAGTATAGGTCTGACCATGTGATTCTTTACTCAAACCGCAATGGACTTTAGTATCAAACATAAACTCTCATGTTTACCTATTGCTTCCTTTCACCATTTGGACCTATTTTAATTGTAGATGATTCTCATTCCTACACTTTCTTCTTGCTGTTCCTCATGCGCAACATACTTTTTTGCTAGCTGTTCCCCGTGTCTGAAATTCATTCCCTCCTTCCTCACATCTGCCTCTTAGAATTCCTTCTTTCATCAAAACTCAGCTCAAATGACAATTTCTATGTATATCCTTTCTGTTTCCCCCATTTGCTAATGCCTTTCCCCAAAATTTACCTTGTGTTTATGTTATAGGTATATTTCATTTTCACTTATATGTGTACTTGATCTAATACATACCTGTGTTTTCTTGATCTGATATGAGCTCCATTAGGGCAGAGACTTTTTCTTTGAATCCCTAGCACCTAGCATAGCGGTTGGCACACAGTAAGCATGTAATAAATGCTTGTTCATTGGCTAAGCACTGGGATGTAAAAATAAAATGAGACAGTTTGCACCCTTAAAGAGATTATTACATTCTAGTGGGAATGATAATACATATGAGGAAATGTCGAACAGGTGAGTCAAATCTCCTAAAACTGTCACTCATGAGCCCCCAAACAACATTTACTTTTAATAGTCAGCAGGAGGATACAGCATATAACAAAGGCATTTAATGGAATGTCATAATAAAAAGAAATAGCAATAATTTGTATCAACAAAGTATTTCCCCCATGAACCTCTAGTGCACTCTACCAGACATATTCACAGAATCATTGAAAACAGTGGTTACACAGGAAATACCTATGGAGAGGCATAAACATAGGAAACACCAATGAATAAGGCACACAAATGGAGCTGCAATTAATGCTTATATCACTGCAGAGCTACATGAGATGTATTTAGCTCCCATCATCTCACTTCTTTCTCTTACCCCATCTGAGCATTCAGATGCTTGGGGAGGAAAGGGGGAGAGGAAGATTTAAAAACAATTTCCTCACCACAGTATCACAGCTTCCTTTTAATTTAAGGAAGTAAAGTCCTGGGAGTATTTACTGAGCCAGGTAATATGTGCTAAAAACTAAGACTTAAGTAAGTTTTTGACCACAAGCTGGGGCAGACTGAGAAACTGAGGGAAGAGGGTGGTCAAAAAAGATTTCAGAGAGGGGCAGCTAGGTGGCACAGTGGATAAAGCACTGGCCCTGGATTCAGGAGGACCTGAGTTCAAATGCAACCTCAGATACTCGACACTCACTAGCTGTGTGACCCTGGGCAAGTCACTTAATCTTCATTGCCCCGCAAAAAAAAAAAAGATTTCATAGAAATATTAAACTAAACAAAAGCATTCTAAGAGTCAAAGATCAAACCTGATCTTCGTTTAATATCTGTGACATTTTTGTGAAACCTTCCTGAAAGATCTGGCTAAAGAAAGTTGTAGCCTTCTTCTAAGGGGAGCTTTGTTTTCAAGTATATGGGGAATAGAATTTTTTATAGTCTTGAAGATAATACTTCATCTGAAGACTATAATTGAGGTACAGACTGAAAGATCTCTCAGACTCCTATGCAGAAATTGAGGAGGTAGAGGGGGTAAACCTAACAGCCTTTCTAGCCTTAGCACTCACCAGTAGATGGTAGAGTTCACTGAAAGGCTATTTAACAGAACTATAGTACTCATAGGAGAAGAGAGGTTTACTAACCACAGTATTCCTAGTGAGTGTTACACAAGGAATTCAATTACTCTGCAGATATTTAGATAGCTAAATTCCAGGTTAAAAAGAGATATATTGTTTCATGGGGAGCAACAGAGATGTCTAGCAGGGAGCAGCCAAACCATGACACCTGAGAGAACACTGCCCTGGAAGAGAAGATCCATTAAAGAACAGATTAACAGCATCACCAGAAGACACTGATAGCTTTGTAGTATTGGAGGAATGAGTTGCCCCTCCATATATGTACCCTGTTCACACATGTTCCCCATGTGTTTATGACCCAGGCAAAATTTCTATGTATAACCACTCTTTTCACTGAGATTATGCATATTTTGAGAAAAAAACCTTAAGATTTATATGGGGAGTGCTTTGATATTTTATTACTATGTTATTTCATAACTCCTCTGGCTGACTAGGAAAAGTAAGCATATCATATGGAGTTTCTTGAGCTATGATTTGGAGAGAATTCTGACCTATAAGCTACTTAGAACCTGGGATAGTTAAATGGGACACAGATCAGGGAGCATCCCTTTGACTATACATTCATGGATCCAGCACTTACCATGTGCAAAGCAATGTGTGAGGTGCTGAGAAGATGAAAAAATAATTAAGACATAATCCTTATCCTCATGGGGATAATAATACCTGTCCTAACCATATCAAAGGCCTGTTAAGAGTACAAAAAAAGATACATTGATATGAAAATACTTTTTTGGCTTTTCAAAAGCCAAAAAAAAATTTTATAATAGAATACATCCATCAGTCAAAAAAGATCAATTCAATTAAATTCATTTGAATAAACGTTTATTAGATCTGAACTTGTCATCTATCCTCATTGTAGTTTGCCATAATCTTTCAAGAAAAGTAAAGAGAAGCCCTGATTTGATGAAATTTGAAGCTAAACTGTGTCAGGCATTAGCAAATGTGCCATAAAAAGGATAAAAATCATGTTAGTGGTGTCCAAGTAGCCAATAACCGACAGGCTAGTGTTAGCTACTAGGGTTCCAGGATATTGGGGAAGCAGCTGTCACAGAGAAACTAAAAACAAAAGGGTAATAGGAGGCACACCATGGAAACTATTAACATGCAAAACAGCAAGAAACAGACTCAAAATTGAAAGCATCTCAGCAGAAGGAGTAGTAGAGATTAGAGATCCTTTGAGAGAAGACCAGATCAATCTAATAAAGTAGATCCTAAGGCAAGAGGTAGGATGGAGAATTTTCAGGACAGACCAAGGGGTCATGGTAGCCAAAGATAAGGCATCCCTAATGGACAGCAACATGATAGCACATTGACAGTCTTGCATGCTCAGCATAGGCTCCCATGGTAGACCTTTTAAATAGAGTTTGCCAAGGAGGCAGTTTTCTTAAAGGGGACATAAAGTTCTTCTGGCCTGCTTATATCTATCTTCCTTTCTGGAAATGATTCAGCCATTCATTCCAGATGAAAACTATAGCCATGGACATTATTTCAGAAAATATCTGCTAACTGAATTTTCTCCCTAAAGAAGTCAACATGGGGGCGGCTAGGTGGCACAGTGGATAAAGCACTGGCCCTGGATTCAGGAGGAACTCAGTTCAAATCCAACCTCAGACACTTGATATGTACTAGCTGTGTGACCCTGGGCAAGTCACTTAACCCTCATTGCCCCACCAAAGAAGAAGAAGAAGAAGAAGAAGAAGAAGAAGAAGAAGAAGAAGAAGAAGTCGTCAACATGATAGAAAAGAGCCCTGTTCCTGATACCCAGCTATGTTACCTTAGGCAAATCACCTCATTTCTAGGGCCAAGTTCCATGAAATACAAAATGAAGGAGGAGAGATGGGCTGATGATCAATAAGGTGCCCTCTAGCTGTGAAATTCTATGGTAGCCTGAAATGTTAATACTGTAAATCAAATTATGTCCTCCCAATCCTACTGTCCCTGCCTATATGGCCTCTCACACTCCCCTGCTGCATTATCTAATACAGTCTTGATTACTGCTACACTTAGGCAAATGCAGTAATGGAGAGTTGCTAATGCTAAGTAAACACTTAATTATACATTTTATTTTTTTCACTGATGAATAAATAACTGAAATCAAGTTGTCTATACCTCTCGTGCCTGCCTGTTTTCCTGATTAAGAAGCCTTCCTCTCTTAATTAGCTGTCATTCCATAAAATAGACAAGCTTAATAAAAATATGGTTTAGAAAGCTATGGAGGGCTGGGGAGCAGAGAAAAAAGTTACAGTTCCATATTTACTGTTTCCCAGAGATTGGTTTGCAGGCGGCTTCAGAATTGAATAGAATACAATGGCTGACAATCACAAACTGTGTTGTGTTAGTCATAGATAGCTGAGATAGTCATAATAGCTGTATTGTAGAACAGAAAGAGATCTTTGCTAAGTCAGGAGCTGTGAATTCTAGTTCTGACATTAACTTGGTTTGTATTAGTTGGATATATCTCTTTCTTTCTCTGGGCTTCAATTTTCTCATGTATAAAATGTGTAGTTGGACAAGATGATATCTTAGAAAAGGCAGTGAATTTGGAGAAAGAAGACCTTAGTTTAAATCCTGACTCCACTTATATTTCTCATCTTTGAAACCTCACAGCCTCAGTTTCTTCATCTATAAAGAAAAGAAGTCACTTACCAGATTGGCAAAGATGACAAAAAATGAAAATGGTAAATGTTGGCGTGGCTCTGGGAAAACTGGCTTAGCAACAGTGTTACAGGATGGTTTAGCCATTCCATAAAAATAATCTTAAATTATACTAGAATAAATTATTAAGATCTATATCTTTGACCCAGTAATATCATTGCTAAGGATCTATCCTAAGAGAGGGGAAAATATTTATAGCAACATTTTTTTTGGTAGTAGCAAAGAAATGGTAGGAAAGTCAATAGCCATTGATTAGGGAACTCCTGGACAAATCCTGGTATATAAATGCAATAGAATATTATAGCATCATATGAAATTAGACGTAAGAAGATTTCAGAGGAATTTTAGGAGACTTGTATAAAGTAGTGCAGAATAAAGTCAGTAGAGACAAAAGAACAAATGACACTGTGAACATAATAATGCAAAGGAAAACAACATTGAACAATATAAGAATTGTGATCAATGTAGCTTCCAATAGTGACTTCAAAGGACCAAGAGTGAAGCATGCTGCCTGACTCTTGGCAAAGAGGTAGTGGACTATAGGTATGGAATGAGGTATGTATACATTTTCAGAAATAGCCAATATGTTCATTTGTTTTGTTTGAAAAGAGAAAAAAAGAGAGAGTATGGACTGGATGATCTCTAAAGTTTTTCCATCTATAAAATGCTGGATATTACTATATTGCATGCAACCTCTCCCTTCAGTAAGAGAAGGGATTAACGATCATCTAGTTACTGAAGACGCAAAAGACCTCATTACTTGATGCTTAGGTCAAAACACAATTGGCCATGGATGCTTGAGTTTCAGTGCCTCTGAGGGATGTTATAAACTGTTTGCTTTTCTTCCCTGAAGCTGGCATTCCATCTCTAGGTGACACAGTGGACAGCATGTTGGACCTGGAGAGATCTGGGTTTGAATCCAATCTCAAACATTTACTAGTTTTGTGATCCTGGGCAAGTCACTTGATCCTGCCTCAGTTTTCTCATCTGTAAAATGGGGATAATAATAGCATCTACCTCCCAGAGTTGTAAAAATCAAATGAGATAATATTTGTAAAGAGTTTTGTAAACCTCAAAGTATTATATAAATGCTGTTATTATCACAATTACTATTATATTTGTATATTATACATTATAATTAATGCATTATTATGACTAACAATTATCATTATGATTATTATCTCTGTGCCTTTGCATAGACTGTCCTCCATATCTGTTATATACTCCCTCCTCACTTCTTAGAAATTCTAGCTCCATTCAAAGATCAACTCAGGTGCTATCTAATCCAGAAAGCCCTTTCTAATCCTCCCAGAGACCAGTAGTTGTTAGCCTTCTCTATATCTCCCCCAAATTATCATGTGCAAACATCTGTTTAAGTGATGTATCCCCCCAGTAGAATATAAACTTCATGGGGCAGCTAGATGGTGCAGTGATAGAGCACTGGCCCTGGATTCAGGAGGAACTGTGTTCAAATCCAGCCTCAGACACTTGACACTTACTAGCTGTGTGACTCTAGGCAAGTCACTTAACCCCAATTGCCCCACCAAAAAAGAAAGAAACAAAGAAACAAACAAAGAAACAAAGAAACAAAGAAACAAACAAAGAAACAAACAAAGAAACAAAGAAACAAAGAAAGAAAAGAATATAAACTCCATGAGTTCAGGGGCCGTGCTTCATCCCAGGTCTTGTGAGTACAAGTTCAGTGTTCTCCCTTCCTACTCTATCATATTATAACTTATCCTTTCTCTCTGATTTTCCCTGTTAATTAACAAACATTAATTAACTGTGTATAAGATACTGTGATAAGCAGTGGGTATACAAAGAAAGGCAAAAGAATCATCCCTCTCCTGAAGGTGCTTCCATTCTAATGGAGGTGACAACATGCAAACAGCCATGTGTATGCCACATGTTTGCAGTGTGAATGGGAGACCACCTCAGAATAAAGGAAGAAGGGCTGACCTCCGGCAGAAGAGGAGATTTGAGCTGAGTCCTGGAGAAAGCCCAGGAAGCTAAAAAGTGGAGGTGAAGGGAGAGAGAATTCCAAGAACTGGGGACAGCCAGTGCCAAGGCAGAGTCAGGAGATGAGGTATCAATTGTTTGAGAAAGAGAAAACAGGCCACTCTGGTTGGATTATTGAGTGTAGAGGTAGGAAGGGGCCAGGTTGTAAAGGGTTTTACACACCAAAATGGAGGATTTTATATTTGATCCTGAAGGCAATAGGGAGCCAGAAAGAGACATGGTCAGACCTTTGCTTTAGGAAAATATGGCTAAGTGGAAGATGATGGGAGTGGAGAGAGACTTGAGGCAAGGAAACCAGTTAGAAGGCTTTTGTAGAAGAAAATCTTTGTGATTGAAGGTAAGTGTCTCTGAACTGGAGTCAAGAGACAAAGGCTATAGTCTTGTTTTGCCACTAACGATCTATGTGATTATGGGTACATCACTTCACTTCTCTGGTATTTAATAATTTTTCTTTTTCTGTATTGGAATAGTCCAAGATGAAAAGGGAGATGGCAGAGAAAGACTATTTGTAGATATTTTTCTCCTGATCCTTAAGACTTAATCATGAATTCTGATGACCCAAGTCCATCTCCTAAGGGGTTCAAACATCTGGGGATTGCAACATAGTAGTTCACTGGTAGTCCTGGTGGAGTCAGGAGATATTACACACCTGGATAGGGACAGTGAGTTACTCAATTAGGTCTTATTAAGCAAATTCTGTGTGCCAGACATTGTGCTAAGTTTAGCTGGATACTATGCATGTTATGTATCTAATTCACTTCCTTTGTAATTTTTCTTGTCTTGTGACATAATTGAACACTTTATAGAAGCAATATATCTAGCAGTACGAGGGCAGCTAGGTTACACAGTGTATAGAGCACTGGGATTGGAGTCAAGAACTGACTTCAAATCTGAGTTCAGAAACTTATTAGCTGTATGACCCTGAGCAAGTCACTTAACCCTGCTTGCCTCAGTTTCCTCACTTGCAAAATGAGTTAGGGGCAGCTAGGTAGTACAGTGAATAAAGTACTGACCTTGGATTCAGGAGGACCTGAGTTCAAATCTGGCCTCAGACACTTGACACTTACTAGCTGTGTGACCCTGGGCAAGTTACTTAACCCTCATTGCCAGGCAAAAAAATTAAAATTAAAAATTAAAAAATTAAAAATGAGCTAGACAAGGAAATAGCAAACCACTTTAGTATCCTTGCCAAGAAAAGCCCAAATGAGATCAGTAAGAGTCAGACATGACTGAAAGAATGAACAACAAAAATCTAACGGTACAGTGCCTATCAAGTGAAGATTCATGAGCTACAAATCTGAATCGTAGAATGCCTGAAATAGCACTCCAACAGCAGGAAGGACTGTAGACACCTGGTTGATACAAAGTTGGTTGGTGGATTTTCAAATATTTGTCATGATCATCCAGCCGGGTTTCAACTGGTCTAAACCCTAGTCTAAGCCCCAGCTCCAATCATATCACTATCTGGTGCCTTGTGTTGCCTGCTGCCTAAAAAGCCCTGAGCCCTTTTAATCAGGAAGCAAAAACTCCTTGTTAAAAAACTGAAGGTATCAGACTTTCTGAGAGATAATCAAAAACTAAGGGGTGTTGTAAGACTCCTAATAGAGATTTGAATAACAATAACTCTCATTTATATGGCATTTTATGGTCACTAAGATAGTTGGGAAGATAAGATTAACCACATGTGAAATGATAATTCACAATGAAAGGAACTAAAGGACATCCTCATTTCTCAGGGGCTCTGTTTTAAGGAACCCCCAAAATAGAGAAAATGGCTATTGTTCCCAACACAATTGCCTGGGATAATAGTGCTTCTCTGCAACATTCTGCACTTTTTAATGTTCCTTTCACTCTATCAGTTAGGTCATAGGATGGCAAATGCTTCACAAGATCTCATCTAGTCTAGTCCCCTCATTTATAGAAGAAACTTAGGGCCAGATAAATGAAGTGATCTCCCCTAATCATATAGGTATTATGGCAGAAAAGATAAAAAGCTTGCTGAGATGGCAGGTACTGCCTGTTACACATGCTGCTTGTATAAAACAGAGCAAATGCCCCAGCAAATCTCTAAGAATATAAGTTTCAGAGCAAGTGCCAACATGCTTTGGGGGATAATGTTTCCTCATCTTTAAGTTTTCCATCCTAAAGAAATCATTTGTTGCTGTTCAGTCATTTCAGTCATTTCCTAATCTTCATGACTCCATTTGAGGTTCTCTTGGCAGAGATACTGGAGTGGTATGCCATTTCCTTCTGCAGCTTATTTTACAGATGAGGAAACTGAGGCAAACAAGGTTAAATGACTTGCCCAGAGTCACACAGCTATCAAGTGTATGAGGCCAGATTTGAAATGAGGAAGATGAGTCCTACTGAATGCAGGCCTTGCACTCTATCTACCATGCCATCTAGCTGTCCCCTAGAAACCAAAAACCTAGTACTAGGGGTAGCTAAGTGGTGCAGTGGATAGAGCACCGGCCCTGGAGTCAGGAGGACCTGAGTTCAAATCCAGCCTTGGACACTTAACACACACTTACTAGCTGTGAGATGACCCTGGGCAAGTCACTTAACCCCAATTGCCTCACTAAAAAAAAAAAACACAACAACAACAACCTAGTACTAGTTCTTATTTCAATATAGTTAGTGGAATAGACAAAAATATAGCTCTTCTCTTTTAACTCAAATTCAGAAAAGTCTGTGTTCCAACCAGATTATTTTCTGTTAGGGTGAAAATCAATAAGAAAGAATGAGAGGGAATGTAGTAGAATGGAAAGAAAGAGAATTGGACTTGCAACCTGAAAAACTGAATGTAATACGAGTTGCTTTACTTGTTGGTGATGTGATCTTGGGCAAGTCCCTCCTTTAGTTTCTCCAGGGATGTTAATATTCGCACTTCTTACTTCACTGGTTGACCCAAGGAGATAAGGTAAGTACTACAAAAACAAACATGCAAAAAGCATTATCTGTGATTTCATCAGCCCTTCCTCACTACCACCACCACCATCACCATGGGAACTTCTTCCAGGGACAGGGACAAGGCCACTCTAGGGATGGACATGGTCTTCTCCCAACAATATTCCTGGAAGAAAGGCAGTTACCTGCCTTGGGATATAGTCCAGGGAATAGTAGCAGCCATTTTCATCTTAATTTACTCCTACCATTAAAATATCTAATTACATAAGCTTTTTGGTCCCTACTGGGAGGTTCAAAGGCTGCCATTTTTTTATCACCTGGATCTCATCTGTGTTCTAGATGGGCTAGACCAGAGGTTTCAAACTTACTTCTGCAAAACTCCCAGTCAATCCAGCCTGAACAGATTAAAAAATAACAGGGAAATGTTTAACAAAAGAAAGTGTAAAATACAGTAAAACACAGAAAATGTTAATTTGTGGTTTTCTAAGTCAATATGCTGTCAGCAGAGATTTATTTCTATTTGTGTTTCACAGCACTGATCTAGACCAATGATTTTAGTGTTTTGTTTTGTTTTTAATTTTTTTTTTAGACCAATGATTGTTAAAGTATGGCCCAGGGAACCCTAGCCAGAAACCTTTTCAGGGAGTCTGTCAAGTCAAAACTATTTTCATAATAAAACTAAGATGTTTTAATTTCTAACATGGTTAATATCAATAGCTACAACTCTCACAAACAAAAGCTCTTTGGGATTCCTCAAGTACAAAGGGGTCCTGAGACCAAAAATGTTTGAGAATCAATGGTCTAAGGGCAGCTAGGTGGCACAGTGGATAAAGCACCGGCCCTGGATTCAGGAGTACCTAAGTTCAAATCTGGCCTCAGATACTTGACACTTACTAGCTGTGTGACCTTGGGCAAGTCACTTAACCCCCACTGGCCCACAAAAATAAAAAGAGAATCAATGGTCTAGACCAGGGATTCTTAAACTTTTTCCACTGACAACCTCTTTTCACCCAAGAAATTTCTACATGACCCTGGGTATATAGGTATATAAAATAGGCATACATAACCTTTTACTGTTGCCAAATTTTTCATGATGCCCACATTAAGTTACATGACTCCTTTTGGGGTCTCAACCCACAGTTTAAGAAGCTAGGGTTTAGACACTTGGATAAGTGCTCCTTGAAAAGAAAGGTAAATATGCACTATGAAGTCTATAGCCCAAAGGGATCAAAGAGAGAGAAAAGGGACCTATATGCATGTGAATATTTTTAGTAGTTCATATTGTAATAACAAAGAAGTAGAAACTAAGGGAATGCTCATCATTGAGAAAAAGCCAGAAAAATGATGGTATATGGATGTTATGGAACACTATTGTGCCATAAGAAAAGATGATGGGGACTGATGCAGAGTGAAGTGAGTAGAACCGGAAGAAAAACATATGCAGTAACTGCAACACTGTTAAAAACAAACAACTTCGAATTCAGATTCACACAATGACCAGACATGATTTCAGAGGAATAATGATAAAACATGATGCCCACCTCCTGCAATAAAGGTAATGGATTCAGAAACAGAATAAGACATATTTTTGGATATAGCCAATATTGGGATTTGATTTAACTATGCATATTTATTCCATGGACTTGGTTTTTGTTCTTCCAGTGTGGGGAGTGGTTGGGAGGGAGAGAAAATTGATTTATACTTATTGAAGAAAAGAAAGAAAATGTGATTAAAAACAGAAAAGGAAATCATTATATTAGAGTACATGGTACTATGGGAAGTACCTTTCACACAGAGTTTTAGAGATAACCCCTACCTCCAAAGCACTAAAATGAAAATGTTAAATAAATAGAGATGGAGGCATAGTAAATCAAAGTGGTAGAGCTGGATGGGACCTTAAAAGAATATCATCCAACTCCTTCATTTTCTAGGATTACACAAAAAAGGGGAAGGACACTGATGGAACGGGAGTCAAAGTATTCCTAATGATTTGGGAGAATCAAAGCATCCATGAGATGATTAAGTTCCTTCATTTGTAAAAGGGGTTTGAGCAGGTTATCCCTAAGGTCCAACCCTTCCAAATCTAATAGTCCATAATTCTGTGAAATGACTTGCCTAAAACTATGAGATCAGTCAGTGTCAGAACTGGCATTAGGACCTGAGGCTTCTGACTCTTACTACAAGATGCTGCAACAACTGTTTTTGAAAAGAACCATCAGCAGAATCATTCTGCCCACCTCTGCTTGCTAAAGAGAAATTGATCAAACTGAGGAGTCCACTCAATCCTCCCTGGGAAGTGTTTTAAAAGAGACTTGAGCCATCCAAATCATTACACACACACACCACACACACACACACACACACACAACACACACATACACTGAGAGAGAGAGAGAGAGAGAGAGAGAGAGAGTCCCTCAAACTGGAAAAAGGCCAACAAGATTAATATTAATTAAATGTTTTTAATGTTTGCTGTAGCTGGCATATTAGTACTAGGTCAAATTTACAACAAAGGAGTTGTCTTTTTCTGTGCTAGGTGCATACTTTATCATTCATTGGGGCCCTGTATGTAATCAATGTGTACAGTACCTTTATGGCCGTTTTTAAAAGAACTTATAAAGAGGCAGTATTAGTGGAATGAGAACTAAACTGATGTTAGGAGACCTGGGTTCTAGTCCCAGTTGTGCCATTTACTAACTCTGTGACCTTGTAGTGTTTCATCTTTCTAGACCTTAATTTTCTCTACTTTCAACTGAGGCAGTTGAGCTAGATATTCTCTCAGGTTCCTTCCAGGTCTAACATTTGATGACTGACAGTCATTTTACCATTATAATAGTTATAGAAGTTAATAGTTTCTTTTATATTATATTGTTGCCCATATCTATGATTTATTTGATGTCAAGTCATTGGTCAGGATTGCAATGCTCAATTATAAAATTGTTCCTTTGGGAAAATGAGATCTGCTTTACAACAATCTGTTTTACAATGCACTTTCAAGAAATGGAAGAAAATAGGGACTGCTCATGCATGGCACACAGTTCAAAGGCATATTAAGCAAGGGTAAATGGGAGGAACGAAGACAGATAGGTTAGAAAGGGTCATCACCTGAGTTAAATATTCATAAATACTGAGAATAAGCCAGTGCTGGTAACCATAATTGGAAAGGACCTTAGGTTCTTTGGGCATAAGGATAAATGCACAATGAAAGGGATGTTTAAAGTTCTGAACCCAAATTCCTTCAGATAACTGAGATTCCCCCTCAAGGACACAATGTCTTTCACTCAGGATTAGTAACTGCCTTAATGATCCAATGGATAAAGGAGACACACTGTGTTTCAAATGGCTTTATACATCACTACTTTTTTCTCCTTCTTTCTTCCCCTTCCCCACTGGGCATCCCAAACCTTTATCCTGCCCTCTATCCCAATTCCTAATACATAGTAGGCATTTAATAAATTCTTGTTGATTGTTTGGCAGCCAAGTTCCATACCATTGTGGTACCATCTGTATCAATGTCCCAGGATGGCTGATTACAAGGATGCAGCTACCACTGACCTTATGAGAATATCTAATTCATCAGGTTCCACTTCAAATCTTACAGTACAGGCCACTACATAAAGCTTTCCATGAGATAAAAAGAGCATAGGGGAGGACAAACACAGACAGAGAATAAGGAACGCTACCCAGGTAGCAAAATTCCTCAGGGGTGCAGGGTTTGACATAATGAATTCTCAATTGACACTCTTGCTTCTCCTCCTGTTAATATACTCAGCTCTACAGAAAGGTATGTTGCAGGTGGGGCCAAGATGACAGAGGAAAAACAGCAACTAACCTGAGCTCTCCCCCAAACCCCTGCAAACCCCTTTAAATAATGCCATAAAACAATTCCTGGAGTAACAGAACCCACAAAAGGATGGGATAAAATAATTTTCCAGTCAAAGACAACTTAGAAGCTTGGCAGGAAAGGTCTGTTGTGCCTGGGTGAGAATGGAGCACAGTTCAACGCAGGCTGCACCAGCAAACCAGGAGCAGGCCTTAGGAGCCATTGAATCAGCAGTAGTGGAAGCTGCTTCCAAAGTTCTCAACCTATAGACAGCAAGGGGGTCAAACAACTGGTCAGAATGAGATTACAGGGGTTGCATTGCCAGCACTGAGGCTGAACTCTGTTGCTTTTCCCATCCTCAGATCCCAGTCGCAGTTCTGGGTGTCAGTCCCAGGCTGAGGAAGAGCACTGGTGCACCAGAGCTTGAAGCCACAGTGGAATAGGGATCCTCCTCATAATTCCAGAGCAGAAAAGAGAGCTTGTCAATCACAGACCAGAGTACAGGCCAGAAGAGTAGTAAACACAACTCTCCTTAGATCATACCACCTTAGAAGAACTAAAACTTACAGGTCTCTAGAAGTATTTCTTAAAATAGCTACACAAAAAACCGTGAAGCTTGGGACAGTTCACCCTCCACCCTGGAAGCAGAGTTGCATTTTAATATAGAGAAGTCAAGAAATAGTCTTGGAAAATGAGCAAACAACAGAAAAAAATTCTGACCATAGAAAAGTTACTATGGTGACAAAGAAAATCAAAACACACCCTCAAAAGAAGATAACAAAGTCAAAGTTACTTCTGTAACTTTGTAAAATCCAAAGCCTCCAAGAAAAATATAAATTGGCCTCGGGCCATGGAACAGCTAAAAAAGGATTTTTAAAATCAAGTAAGAAAGGTAAAGGAAAGATTGGAAAAGAAATGAGAGTGATACAAGAAAATCATGAGAAAAGAGTCAATAGCTTGGTAAAGGAGACAAAAAATTTACTGAAGAAAATAACACCTTAAAAAGACTAGGCCAAATGGTAAAATAGGTACAAAAATTCACTGAAGAAAAAAAGCTCCTTTAAAAGTAGAATTTAGCAAATGGAAGCTAATGATTTTATTAGAAATAAAGGAACAATAAAACAAACCAAAAGAATGAAAAAATAGAAAACAATGTGAAGTATCTCATTGGAAACCATATAACCAGGAAAATAGATCCAAGAGAAACAATCTGAAAATTATTGTATTAACTAAAAGCCATAATCCAAGGAAAACTGCCCTGATAGTCTAGAACCGGTGGATAAAATAGAAATGGAAAGAATCCATCAGTCACCTCCTGAAAGAGATCCCAAAATGAAAACTCCCAGAAATATTATAGTCAAATTCCAGAGTTCCCAGGTCAAGGAGAAAATATTGCAAGCAGCCCAAAAGAAACAATTCAAGTATCATGGAGCCACAGTCAGGATAACACAAGAGTTAGCAGGTTCTACATTAAATGATAAGAGGGCTGAGAACATATTCCAGGGGGCAAAGGAACTGGCATTACAGACAAGAATTACCAACCTAGCAAAACTGAGTATAATCCTTCAGGGGGAAAAATAGACAATGAAAGAGAGGGCTTTCAGGCATTCTTGATGAGAAGACCAGAGCTGAATAGAAAATTTGGCTTTCAGATATAAGACTCCAGAGAAACATAAAAAGCTAAACAGGAAAAGGAAATCATAAGTACTTTAAAAAGGTTAAACTGTTTACATTCCTACATGGGAAAATGGTACTTGTAACTTATAAGAACTCTCATTGTTAGGGCAGTTGGAAGAAGTATAAATAGACAGAGGGCTTTAGGTGTGAATTGAAAATGAAGGGATGGTATCTAAAAAACAGAATTAAGGGGTGAGAGAGGAATGCACTTAGAGAAAGGGAAAGAGAAATATAAAATGGGGCAAATTATCTCACATAAAAGAGGCAAGCAAAAACTTATACAGTGTAGAGGAAGATATGGGAGTTGTGGGCAGGGGGCAGAATTATCTCAAAGAAGGAATAACATACCCACTCAATTTGGTATATAAATCTATCCTTCCAGGCAGGAAAGTAGGAGGGGAAGAGCATAAGAGAAGGGGGGGATGATAAAAGGGAGGGCAGATTAGGGAAGGGGTAGTAGTCAGAATCAAAACACTTTTGAGGGGGCACAGGGTGAAAGGAGTGAATAAAGAGGGGGGAATAGGATGGAGAGAAATATAGTTAGCAGTAGTAACTGTGAAAAAAAAATCTGAAGCAAGTATCTCTGATAAAAGCTTCATTTCTCAAACACATAGAGAACTGAGTCAAATTTATAAAAATAAGAGCCATTACCATCTGATAAATGAACAAAAGATATAAACAGTTTCCAGATGAAGTAATCAAAGCTATCTAAAGACATATGAAAATAAAATGCTCTAACTCACTATTGATTGGAGAAATGCAAATCAAAACAATTCTGGGGTACTACCTCATACCTATTAGGTTGGCTAATAGGACAGAAGAAGAAAATTACAAATATTGGAGGGGATGTGGGAAAAAATGAGACACTGATGTACTGTTTGTGAAGTTGTAAACTGATTCAACCATTTTGTAGAGCAATTTAGAACTATTCCTGAAAGGCTATGAAACCATGCATGCCCTTTGACCGAGCAATACCACTACTAGTTCTGTATCCAAAAAGAGACAGAAAACAAAAAGGAAAAGGATCTATATGTACAAAAATATTTATTTTTGTTTGGTTGGGGTTTTTTTTTGCAGGCCAATGGGGGTTAAGTGACTTGCCCAGGGTCACACAGCTAGTAAGTGTCAAGTGTCTGAGGCCGGATTTGAACTCAGGTACTCCTGAATCCAGGGGCCGGTGCTTTATCCGCTGCACCCACCTAGCCACCCCTCAAAAACATTTATAACAGTCTTTTCTGGTAGCAAAGAATTGGAAATTGAGGAGATGTTCATCAAGTGAGGAATGACTAAACAAATTGTGGTATGTAATTATGATGGAATATTATTCTGCTATAAAAAATAATGAGCAGGATACTCTCAGAAAAACCTGGAAAGACTTACATGAGCTGATGCAAAGTGAAATGTACTGTGTACAAAGTAACACTCATATGGTAAGATGATCAGCTGTGAATGACTTTTGCTATCTCAACAATACAATGACCCCAAGTGAACTCTGAAGGACTTATGATGAAAAAGCTATCCATCCTCAGAGAAAGAACTGATGGTGTCTAAAATACAGATTATAGCATTTTTTTTTTACTTTATTTTTCTTGAGGTATTTCTGTCTATTTTTTCTTTTACAATATAACTAATATGAAAATGTTTTACATGATAAAAATTTAAAAAAATTAAGTTCTTAAAAAACCTGTTAAAAAAAGAAAAAAGATATGTTGACCAGTTTACGTTTGGTCTAATCTTATGTATCTGTTGGAAAATAATTATTAATAATCTATTTCTTGGGGCACCCAGGGATCAATCCTTTCTCCTCCTCCACCACTCCTTGGGACAATTCATCAACTTCTCATCTGGGACAAACCCAAAGAAATAAAAGGAATGGAGATAGATTCTTTTGTCTAGATCAGTGAAGGACTGATGGGATTAAACCACATCTAGAAAATGGGCTTTGCCTTGAGCAACTTGAGTGAGTGATTTTTGGCATTTCTTTCCCTGAACGTCATCCTTAGAATTCATTTTAATAGTGACCACCTTTGGGGCAGCTAGATGGTGCAGTGGATAGAGCACCGGCCCTGGAATCAGGAGTACCTGAGTTCAAATCTGGCCTCAGACACTTAACACTTACTAGCTGTGTGACCCTGGGCAAGTCACTTAACCCCAATTGTCTCACTTAAAAAAAAATAGTGACCACCCTTCAAGTCATGTCAACCAATAGATTTGAATAATGCCAGCCAATTAGATTTGCTTGATATATAATGACCCAATTAGCTTTGATCAATGTATAATGCTCCCTCACTCTCTCAGTGAAACACCTCTATCAAAAGAAGATAAAAATCCTTGGAAGGAACCATGCAAGGGCTTCTGGGGTGTCTTCAGGGTCTCTCTTGGCTCTCTGAGACAACATAATCTCTGTCTCATGTGGTCTCCCCTTGAGACCACATGGGTTTCAAGGGCTTCTGGGTCATCTTCTGGTCTTTTGGGGCTTTTCTCCTGCTTACACTAACTCTCCTTGCTTTCTCTACCACAAGGCCTCGAGTCCATGAGAAGTTAGGGAAACATATGGTCAAATCCTTTACTGGTATAATATTGATAAGTTAATAATATGCTTACCCAAAACTGGTGTCTATAGTCATTATTTTCAATGCAACAATCCCAATGGACCTGGTATTTCTCTACTTTAAGAGTTGCACACTAGAAACCTCAAATTGAGGAACCAATGTCCTCAATAGGACTATTAGCTGCCGACTTCCTTGCCAACAGCACACCTGCTCTGCTTCCTTGATTGTGGTAATATATTCCCCAGTCATGTACTAGTCTCTAACTCTAATGACCTCTCTTTCCATGCTCCCTCACTCCAAATTGAGCCATTATGTGTCTCACTTGGTAAAGACCAGCTCTCAGCTAGCAGTCACTTTGGAAAAAGACTTGGTCAATTAGTTCAAATTGCAATGTTTATGGTTGATAGAAGACTAATGTATTCCCCCTCCCATGGGGATTTACATTTTAGCAGAGAACAACACCTTAACCCAAAGAGATGAATAATGATTGCTGTAATTTTTATACATTTATTAAATGACAAATTCAACATTAGCCAGGCCAATGGGGGGGGGGGAGGGAGGAGCGATAAGAAGGGAGAGAGGTCAAAGGGACTTCCTCCTATCTTCAAATATGACAGTTCTTAGGTGTCTACCTCCTCAGCCTCTGCTGGCTCTATCCTCCACCAAATGACTATAAGAGGACAAATGATTTTCTTACAGCAATTATTTTCATGGGGCTTGGCAAGTGACTCTGCATGACAGATACCTTTCATTTGAAGCTGCTGCTGCTTTAAACAAATTACCTGATTTTAAAATATTACCAGAGAGCTGGTGATTAGTCCAGAGCCTCAGGACATTATTTTTCTCCTTTCCAACCAGGTGTGGCCTAATGTTTTTTTTTCCATGTTGCTCTTTGAAGGCATCTTAGTCATAATAAATAAGCTATTTGGGGGGGGGGGGGAGGGGGGATAGACAGTCTTTTCAGATGGGGTTGAATTTCCTTAACAAGGAAAAATAAAATAGTATTTTACATGTGATTAATCATTTTAAAGAGAAGAAACAAGTCTCCATCATCTACAACCTGTACTTTTTTCACACACACACACACACACACACACACACACACACACATCCATTTGCTGTTGATGGCTTAATAACCTATGGCTTAATAACTCCTGCCTATGTGTGTGCTATTTATCTCCCCTCTTCTCCCTTACCCCTTACCTCCAAAAGGGCCTCCTGCTCTACTCTATATAAGTCTATGCCTATCATTTCCTGGAGACTTGGCTCAAAATATAGCTGCCTCCAGTTAGTCTGCCAAGATTAAACCCTGTTCTCTTTTTCACAGCAAATATTATTTCAGTGAATACTGCTACCTGGCTTTTTGCTTCTCAACATAGACCTCCTACAGCTTGTAATATTTCTGGGAACATATAGCTCATTATGGGTAGAAGGGTTGTCAGAAGTAACTTAGTTGTGCGCTATTTATTTTACAAATGAGAAATAAGGCAAAGATGACAAGATATTTTCCTGTTGTTATGTAATGAATCAATGCTAGAGCTGGGGACTAGAAGCCAGATCTGATGCCAGTAGAGCATTCTCTGGACGTACACTATGATGGAGAAGGCAGAGTGATGTATTAGGAGGAGTCAAGGATGTACTAGCTATGTGACAACAGGAATTTCCTTTCTTGGAGGCTTGGTTTCTTTATCTGCTTTTTAAAAAATTGGGGTAATATTTGGCTTACTCCAATGAGAACTATTATAAACATCTAAGTTCCCCAGAGTGTTTGGAACCAGAGGGCTATGATCACTTGGAGAAGTTTCCAGGACTCCATTGCCAGTGAGACTGTGTACCTAGGATTTAGGGTGACTGCATTATGGGGATTCAAATGACTGGAGCATGAGAAAGAAACTTCATTCAGTCCATGCTAAAGTTCATGATCACAATGAGAGACAGACATGATTTCTAAGAATACAGTGTCTTCTAAGTACTTGTACCTACAAAATAGGAGCCGAATAATCAAGAAACCAGGCTTATGTGTCCTAGATTTGTTACTAACACTACTCAGTATTTTTCTTACTCCTATTCTGATGTAACTTTCCTCCAATCTTTACCCTATAATAAACCACTTCAATTCCATACTCTACTCTACTCTTGAATCTCTTGCCTCCCTGTCCTATTATCAGTCATCTCTTGCCAAACACAACTTTATATTACTCCCCCATATCCCCCTCCTCCATTCTTACTCATGTGCTGCTAAATGGTACTGGTTAAAGTAATATAAATGAACTGGCAGTATACACTACAAATTTATGCCACCTGACCTTTTACTCCTTTCTAATTAATTCCCTAAACCACTTGCCCTAAAAATGTTCCTGAAACCTCTTCTCTCTCCAAGCCTCCCACACCTAGGCCTCCCTCACTCTCTCAGTGAAACACCTCAAGCACTCCTACACTGAGAAAATAGACCATTTGTTGTAGACTTCATTTTTCCCTTCTCTTTATCTCAAAACTTTGACCTCATCCTTCACTCTCTCCTCCTTTGCTCTAGACTCTTATAATGATATGAACCTTCTCCTTGCCATCACTTCTCTGTGATCCCATCCAACGATCCTTTGATCTCATTCTCTCTTCTCTTCTCTAACAAATTCCCCTACCTCCTCTCTAATCTTCATCTCCCCCTATGTAGTTATTCCTTTACAGTTACCTTAGTCCAAGTCTCCACTTAATGCCTTAAAAATGAATGGCTGAGCCCTATGATTCCTCCTAGGTGATTATCCTATACTTCTCTACTCTTTCTTAACAACATTCTTAGAAAAAGTTGAATACTTTTGTTGCCTCTACTTCCTCTCCTCTCACTCTCATCAATCCTTTGCAGTCTGGCTTTGGACCTCATCAGTCATCTGACAATTTCTCTCTCCAAAATAACTCTCTCTTCTCTGAGTTTTCCAAACACTGGTGTCTTGGCTGTCCTCCTGCATATCTATTGTCTCCTTTCAGTATCCTTTAGGGGTTCATCATCCAAATCATGCCCACTAACTGTAAGCATACCCTAAGGCTCTGCCCTGGGCCTTTTTCTAGTCTCTATATTCTCTCTCAGAGACATCATCAACTCCTATATCCACCTTTACTCTGTCACTTGAGCTGCAGAAATTCATCACCAACCAGCTTTCAAACAATTCAAACCTGGGCTTTCAGTAGGTATCTTAAACTCAAAATATCCCAAACAAAACTCATTATCTTTGTCTCTTCCCAAACCCCTCTCCTCTATTGAATTTGCTTATATCTGTTAAGAATATTACTCTTCTTCAAGTCTCCCAGGTTCATAATCTCAGCTCCATCCTCAACACCTCACTCTGCTTCACCCCACAAATCCAGTCTGTTGTCATATCTTACCATTTCTATCCCCATAAACATCTCTCACAAACTGACTCTTTCCCTCAACTCACACAGCTGCCACCTTAGTCAGGACTTTGTCACCTCTCACCCCGGACTATTTCAATGAACTTCTAATTGGTCTTCCTGCTTCAAGTTGCACTTTATCCTCCACACAGCTGCCAAAATAATGATTGTTATCAAGTACAGGTCTAACTATATCCACCCCATTACCCAGTAAACTCCAGTATTTCCCTATTTCCTCTAAATAGATAGATAGATACACACATATATATTTACACATAAACATATATAATATAAATGCATGTGTATACATATTCATATATATGCTTTATACATATGCATACATATATACATACATATACATAACACATATACATACACATACACATACAACACACACATGCACACATACATACATATTCCTCTGTTTGGCTTTTAAAGCCTTTTACTACCTAATCCCAGTTTCTCTATTCATCATTCCTCTTCCAAATTCTAAAGTCCAAACAAAATGGCCTTCTTTCTATATGTCAATCATAATACTCCAACTCCTATTTCCATGCCTTTTTATTAGCACTCTTCTGTGACTGAAATGCCTCATCTCCTCATCTCTGCCTCATGGGATTCCTTTTATCTTTCAAGATGCTGCTTAGCCCAACCTTCCACAAGAAACCTTTCCTGATCCTTTTCTCCCAAACTAACATCTGGTTTCCATGGACTTCATCACTGTCTGCAGAAACTTGTCTTCTTACAAGATCAAATGAACTGTGACATTCCTACCTTCTCAGCATGGTCTGCCCTTTTGGACACCCCCCCCCCATCTCTCAGAGAGCGTAGAGGGTGAACATTGAAATATCCTCCCAGATCCTCCATTTAAGAAAGGAGCCTAGAGCAGCCACTTCATCATGCCCTCCACTGTTTGCTGGGTAACCCTCCTCTTCTCCCTCTTCCCCCTCTCCCTTTAAAGCATCTTCTTTTTATGTCATTTTCCCTTATTAGACTGTAAGGTCCTGGAGATCAGGGACTGTCTTTCTCTTTCTTTGTATGTCTAGCACTTAAGACGGTGCCTGATATAGTAGCTAATTAACAAATGTTATTGATTCACTGCCTCCCTCTCATCTCAGCCTCATAGAAGCCCTTTCATCCTTTAAAAATGTACCTCAAGTGCTGCTTCCCACCAGAAGCCTTTGCTGATCAACAACTTGTTCCCTTTTGCCCAAACTGCTGTTTTCTAACTGCTTATTATGCATTATCCTGCATTTCATATGCCTGATGGCTTCCCCAGTAAAATGTCAGCACCCTGAGAACAGGAAGTGTTTTGGGGGTTTTTTGTCTTTGTATTTCCAGTACTCACCTAGCACAAAGCACATAGTAGGTGTCTAATCGTTGCTTGTTGGTAATTGGTTTCACATCTAAAAACTATCGACACCTAAGTCACACAGTGGATAGAGCATTGGCCTGGAGTCAGGAAGAACCTAAATTCAAATTTAGTCTTAGACATTTACTAGGTATGTGGACCCTAAGAAAGTCAGTTAACCCTGTTTGCCTCCAGTACCCTTCTAATGTCTTTGCCAAGAAAATACTAATAAAGTCATGAAGAGTTGGATACAACTGAAGAAGAACAACAAACAACACAACAACACAAACTTCTATGACACTCCCTCTGCCAGCCCAATATGACATTTGGTGCAGACCCTGACTCTTAGGAGATAGTCCTCAGTATGTTTCCCCCGTCTCTGTCTTTCAACATGTTCATCAAGTTTAAATGGGCATAGCTACTTGAATTGAAAGAAAATTAGAACCAAGTATAAAAGAAAAAAAATGGCTATAAGAAAAGTTTGAACATTTACCATAATGAGTATAGGATGCCTGACTTTTCTCTCAGTTGCTGCCATAAGCCAGCATGAGTCATTTAATAGCAATAGCTCCCTTTTTCTAACCAATGGGGAATGAAGATGGTGGAGAAAACTTCTTATGAGTTGTCACCTGGAAGGAGGTGGACAGAATGATTTTTACAAAATCTTGAAGGAGGTTTGAAGTTCGCAATTATACTCTTGTTCAAATAAATAAATACTGATTATTACAGCTCTCCTTGTCCCTGGTCTTTCTTTAAGCCACATGAGTTATGCATTGCTAATAATAAATGCTATCAATTATCTAGCACTTTAAAGTTTGCAAGAGATTTTATTTATATTTCCTCACTTGATACTTACCGTGATTCTAGGAAGGCATTGCTATTATTGTTCCCATTTTACAGAAAAGGAAAATAAGGCAGATAGAGGTTAAATAACTTGCTCAGGGTCCTGTAGCTGGCCAACATCTGAAGCAGAATTGGAATCCAGGTCTTCCTTCATGTCCAGTGCTCTCCACTAAAGGGGACTGCCCCCTTTAGTTTTTGTTTTAGTTTAGTTTTGGTGGTTTTTTGTCAATACGTTGCTCAAATTCTTTTCTCTCTTTTCATTGCTCTTTACACTTGTTAGTCATCATAGAACCCTTTATAAGTATCTGTATTATTATTGCTTCATTTAAGGAAACCTATGTTTTTTAATGAAGCACAGGGATATTTGTGAGAAATAATGGGTTTTGGGATGCCAAAGGCCCTGCTCAAGAGGATGATATTTAGGATTGATTGGACTGACTTTGCTGATTAACTCACTTAAAGTTGACTTGATTGAAATCACACCTACCTGAGAGCCCGGCCCTCAGGGAGTATCTTCTCTGAACCCTGACCTTGGGCACATTCTGCTCATGGACCCCCCTCAAGTTCAGTGAACCAAGGATTTGGGTGATGCTAGCCATTACCTTGAAGCAGTGTGTAAGGACCACCTCTCGTTGGGACCTTCAGGAAGCTTTCAGTCATACAGGGAGAGGAATTTCCCTTTTTGGCCTAAGAACTCGTAGGTGAAAGTACCTTTTTCTCTAGTCTTCCCTAGATCCTAGCAAGCTTTCCTAACTTTCAGAGCAATGTGCTCCATCTTTATTAATACCTAATATGCTTTAATAAATTCTCAATGCCCCCAAACTGATGCTAAAAGCTTCTAATTTATAAGTAGCAATATATTAGAAACCCCAGCTAATTTTCCCCCAAACTTGGGACAGAAATAAGGCAAGCACATATGATTTTACTCGCCACACCATTAAGGCACCTAGTAGCTGAATCTTGCTTAGCTAGATATTGGTTTTCAATAGAAGCGCCAGTGCTCATTCACTATTTCCCCAGTTATAACCATGAAAATTATGAGTCAGCTTTTTCAAATCTCAATACTTTTGTTAAGCATCTCCTGCATATAGGAATTGGTTTTTCCATCAATTTATTCTCTCCCATGTTTGTCATATTAACCATATCTTACATTCTGGGGAAAAATAGTTCTCATGAACAGTTTACTGAGTGTTTTTCCTCATATCTTCTCTGTGAGGAAACTAGTATCAAGTATTGTCCTTATTGACAGATGAGGAATTTGAGGTTCAAGAGGTGGAAAGTGACTAGGGCAACTGGGCCTAAATTTCTACAGCACTGAATTATACTACTGTGGAAATCCAGTCTTTCAAATACAACGAATAGAAACTACAGCAAATGGATTCATTCTCAATGAGCTCAGAAGTAAGATGTTTTGCTAACACGTTGATTTTGTATACGCAGTGTTTTCATATCATTTTTGCAAGTTTTATTTTCTAGCTTTTGTTTTTGTTGTTTAGTCATTTCAGTGATATCCAATTCTTCATGATCTCATTTAGGGTTTTCTGGCAAGATACTAGAGCAGTTTGCCCTTTCCTTCTCTAGCTCATTTACAGATGAGGAAATTGAGGTAAATGGGGTTAAGTGACTTGCTGAGGTCACACAGCTAATAAGTGTCTGAGAATTTAAGCTTAGGTCTTTTGAGTTAAAGTGCTATATACCTCAATCCATCCCTTGACCAAGCTATAGTACATCTAGACAGAGACATCTAGAAGAAGCCAGTCCTTATACATTCCTCGGAGGAGATAGATCAGATGCTCTTATTTTACTTGACAAGTTCAGAGAGGATAGATAACTTGTTCAGGATCGAACAGCTAGTAAAGGACAGCTCCAGGCCTCATGCTAACTTTCCTGAGCCCCTGTCCAAGTGCGAAGCATGTCAATGACAAGAGAAACTAGATGTGGAGACAAGGACTTGGACTTCAAATCTGTCATTTACCCCACCATTTCACTCCTCTAGCCCTCCGTTGTCTACTCATCCGTACACAAAAAGAAAGTCAGGCTAGCTTCCACAAAATCTATGATCTGGTTTCCATCATGCCCCAGGGTCTCAGAGCTCGCTGGCTCTCAGATTGATTTCTCTAAGGGGTTTGGAGGGAATGTACTGCACAAAAAACAATTTTTAAAGGGTAGAGTAAAATTTGATTGTAGTGAGGGGACCATCCAGCTCGATATAACGGAGAGAAAGTGAACTAGATGCACATTAAAATATTTAGCCAGATTTGGCAGCAGAGTCAGCGTCTGCCTCAGCTTTAGCAAAGGTAGCCGATGTATCCATCAGGTGAACAACTGAGAAGATGTCACATTGTTGAATGGGAAGTGATTCAACTTAGGGCAGCTTTTGGGCTTCTGGATGTTAGCCTAATAGTAGTAAACCATATTTTACATAGCTATCCTTTACATAACACTTTAAGGTTACAAAGTGCAGTACATATATTTTACCTCATTTGATCCCTCACAATAAACTCTGTGAAGTAGTTGTTATTATTATCCCCATTTTTATAGATGAGGAACAGACTGAGAGATTAATTGTTCTGTCCAGAGTTACACCAGCTAGTATTAGAGGCAGGCTGTGAACTTGGGTCTTCCTGACTCTTAAGACCCATCAACTCTTTTTTTTTTAATCATAAAGTATTTTATTATTTTCCAGTTACATGTAGAGATAATTTTCAACATTTGTTTTTATAAGATTTCTAGTTTGAAATTTCTCCCTCCCTTTCCTCACTCCCCCTCTCCCCAAGACAGCAAGTCATCTATATAGGTTATATATGTACAATAACATAAATATATTTCTGCATTAGTCTGTATAAGAGAAGAATCAGAGCAAAAAGGAAAAAACCTCAAAAAGAAAAACAACAGCACCAAAACCAAAAAATAGTATGGTTCAATCTGCATCCATATTCCACAGTTCTTTTTCTTTTTCTGGATTTGGAGAGCATTTTCTATCATGAGTCCTTTGGAACTATCTTGGATCATTGTATTGCTGAGAAGAATCAAAAGACCATCACTCTTTATTTTTTTTTTTGAGGCAATTGGGGTTAAGTGACTTGCCCAGGGTCACACAGCTAGTAAGTGTTAAGCGTCTGAGGTCAAATTTGAACTCAGGTCCTCCTGAATCCAAGACTGGTGCTCTATCTACTGCGCCACCTAGCTACCCCCAAGACCATCACGCTTAACTACTGTACCACCTATGTAAACATGACAACCTCCTTAAAGAGAACTACACAGATTGAGAAGGAAATTGTGTGTGACAAATTTTTTAACAAAATTACTAAAGTTTATCCCATCCAAATGAATATCACCTGCTTCAAAGTGTCTGGAACATAGCCCTTATAAATGCTCTATCTATCTATCTACATATACATATATACATATATATCTTTCCATCTAGTTATCAAAGTGGCCACTCTTCAAAGTCTACAATGCTGCCTTCATTAGAGCCCTTCAGAGTAAGCCTCTCCAGAAATTTCCTTTGGAACCAATTTAGGAGTTAGGAAGAGAAAGTCAGACTCAGGGCTGTAAAGTCTCATCATTTTCCAGTGAAAGTCACATTACCTGGCTTGACTGTCTACTTTGTTTGCCAGGCTTGCCTTTGAAGGGTTTTGGTTGTTCCCAAGTGACCTAGGGTATTCAGGGTCACTGAAGGCATTTTCAACAAGGAATGGCATGGATGGCATGGGCAACAATGTCCCCAGAGGTCTTTGACTAAAAGCAGAGGCTCCTGAGCCTACTACCCTGAAGATCAACCCTTGGTTAAATGTTTGGATTATGATGTGTTTATTAGAAAATCAGCCTCAAGAATTGGAAATCAAGGGATGCCCCATCGATTGGCTGACTGATGACTCAACAAGTTGTGGTATATGAATGTACTCGAATACTATTGTGGTGTAAGAAATGATGAGTACTGTGGAAATTTTATTTTGATTTGGGGACCCTCCCCTTTAGGCTGAGATTCAGAAAGCCTTAGGCCCTCAGGGTCTCTCCCCCTCCTCCTCAGCTTCAGCTGAGCCAAAAAGCCCCGTGGGCTGTACAAGACTCCAGGTCAGACAGCTGGGGGGGGGGAGCCCCCAGCTCCCTCCGACCTGAGCGGAGCTATCCAGAAGATCCCGATAGCCTGTGCTGAGGTAAGTGGAGGCTGAGGCACTCCCCTCCCTCACCAGCCACAGCCCTGGCTGGAGGATTAGCTTGGTCTGTGGGGGCGCAGGAAACCCCGAGATATGAGTGGAGAGAAGAAAAGGTATATATAGACCTGGGAGTTAAACTCAGGGGGGAGGGACAAGGTGGGGGGGGGGTTGACGAGATTAGAGAGGTTCTGCGGACGAGACAGGCCAGGCGGAGAAGAGGTCAAGTGGCGGATGATGAGATTAGAAAGGTTGGAGCGCTCCAGACTAGAGATGGGGCTACAAGGACACAGGAGAAGATGAGAAGGACTAGGAGCAGGGAAAAGAGAGGCCAAAGGGCAGTCTGACAGAGCAGACAGACAGAAGGTCGGTGAGAGAGAAACACAGGGGTTCAGTGGTGGCAGTAAGGAGAGGAAAGTTAGAAGCAGGGGGATTTACAAAGTGAAAGGGGCTCTGAGTTAGAAGGACTGAGTGCCCTAAGGCAAGCAGTGGCTAAGGCCCCTATTGTATTCAAGAAGTTCCTAAGAGACCCAGGGGAAAGAGAAGTGCTGCAAGACAGTCAGGTTGTACATTTATTTCCCTGTATTCTTAATTTAAATAGTATCTCATGACTAAAACTCTACTTTGATTATTTAGGTAAGAGGCTTCTTAATATTTTGCTTATCAATTTGGGAGTGGAGCAGTGTGGTGGAACTTTATAAACAGCCTACATTAAATTAATACAGTGAGATAGCCAAACAGTCAACAGTCGCAGATTAAGTACCCCAGTCAGATTAGCCCCCCCAAAATTAGCCCTAGTTATTAAAATATTTTTACAGTAGGCAGCTTTCAGAAAGACCTGGAGAGACTTAAGGGGACTGATGCTGAGTGAAGTGAGCAGAACCAGGAGAACATTTTACACAGGAACAACAACCATTGTGAGATGATCAACTGTGATAGACTTGGCTCTTCTCGGCAGTGCAACGATCCAAGACAATTCCAAAGAACTCATGATGGAAATGTTCTCCACATCCAAAAAAACAAACCAAAACAAAAACTGTGGTTCTGAATGCAGATTGAACCATACTGTTTCTACCTTTTTGTTGTTGTTGTTTTTTTCTTTTTTGAGGCTTTTTCCCCTTGTGTTCTGATTCTTCTTTCACAATACTGACTAATACAGAAATATGTTTTAATGGGATTTTACATATACGGACCTATATCACATTGCTTTCTGTTTTGGGGAGGGAAGGAAATAAGGGAGAAAAATTTGGAACTAAAAATCTTATGAAAATAAAGACAGATTGATAAAAATAAAAAAGAAAAGAAAATCAGCCTCACTGGAGGTAATAAGGAGAAGATAAAGAGTGTTAAATTTGGATTCAGTGGCTCTGAAGCCGGGTCTGAATCCCAGATTTCCACTTCCTGGCGGTGTGACCCTTGGGCAAGTTACTTAACAACTCTCAGTTCCTTATCTGTGAAATGAGAGAGCCAGCTTTTGAAATCTCTTCCAGATCTGGATCTCTGATCCTATCAACTACCTTAAAACTCGCATCTTAGCAGAGTGTGTGTGTGTGTGTGTGTGTGTGTGTGTGTGTGTGTGTGTGAGGATGGATAACCCTTGTCTCATTTTAATGAACATGAAGGATTAGAGCAAGAGAAGAACAATGCGATTACTATAGCACTAAGAAATATTTGCTGCCATCAAGATGTCTCCATCCCCTTTCAAGGTCACCCCAGCTAGTCAGGGGAAACTGTTATTAATTACAAAGGTGGTGTTCTGTTTGGGGAAAGAGGATAAAGATTAGCTTCTGGTTAGGGAGGCCTCTGAAGCTATCTGCAGTTAAAGAAACTCTGAAGAAACCAGGGTACTCAGAAAGGCTAATGAAAAGTACTTCCAATCTTGCTGGGCTTTCCACTTCTTATATTCCTCCCACAGGTCTGACTCTAGAGGGTGTGGTGCTTTGGACTTCCCTAGTCTGTAAGAATCAGCAAAAGAGGACTAAGGCTGGAGCCAAAGGGATAAGAAGTTGAGGCAGAATGGGCATGTTTCCCTCAAAGGCAGCTCCACAAATACTTGAGAGCCTTGTAAAATTGGGGTGGGTGGGTGGTGATAGCCCAGGATTCTTCAGTTTTCTCAGCTGCCTAGCGAGGATGAAAGAGAGGGAGTGCTGGTTGATAAGGTTGAGAGGAACAAGAGCTGGTGACTGGGTAAGTGGATGTTTGTGTATCTCCATGCAGAACTGGCAACTAGGGGTAGCTAGGTATTGTAGTGGATGGAGTGCCAGGCCTGGAGTCAGGAAGACTTGAGTTCTAATCTGGCCTTAGACACATACTAGCTGTGTGACCCTGGGGAAGTCACTTGACCCTGTTTGCCACAGTTTCCTCATCTGTAAAATGAACTGGAGAAGGAAATGGCAAAGCACTTCAGTATATTTGCCAAGAAAACCCCAAATAGGGTCACAAAAAGTTGGACACTATGGTAAAAATTATTTGTGGTAAAGATTAATATTGCAGTTTTAGCTGAATCATTTGGGAGGTGCCACACCCAAAGCTGAGTATGCTACTGAGGTCAGATGGAGAGAACCCTCCTATGGAGAACTCTCCATAGGAAGCTTTTGAAGGACCTCCCTTTTTGGAGGAGGAGAGATTGAATGCTCTCTAAAGGGAGGGTAGGCTGCTCCAGAACAGTAGGTGTGTTCCGGGACTAGGTCTTTTCAGTCAGGGCCCTTGCACTGGTGACAGCAACTGAACCTTTCAGGTTCGGTGAGTTTAATTATGGAAAAAACCCTAAATCCTTTGAACTAGCTTAATTGGGAACGTTCTGGGATTGCATAGTGTTAAGTTTAGAGTTAATATATTTATCTGTATTTCTATTTTCCTATTTCTTATCTTTGATTTTTATTAGTTTCACCTTTGTTGTTTATTATTCCCAAGTAATAAAATCTGATCCTTTTGTGAATAAAGCTTAGAGGCTCCTTTCTTATTGGCCTGGGAGAAATACCTAAAAAGGGCAGTTCAGAAGGGAGGGTAAACCTTAAAGGTCCCTCATATTTCTGGGACCCCAATATTAAGGCAAGTTACCCAAATAACTCTCAGTATATCACAACTGAAATGACTGAACAACAACAGCAATGTAGAACTGACCCTGAACATAATGGTAAAGGGGAAATAGCACTGACTATGGAGTCAGAGGACCTGTGTTCAAATCCTGCCTGTGTGGTCCTGAACAAGTCACTTAATCTCATTGGTATTCAATTTCCTCAGTAAAATAACAGAGTGGTACTGGATAGCATCTGAGGTCCCTTCTAATTCTAAATATAAGATCCCTTAAAAGAGATATGTCTTCAGATAGAATACTCTCCATACTTCATCCCACCATCTCTCTATCCACTACCCCTCATTCAATTCAACAAACATTTATTAAGTGCCTATTATATGCCAGGTACTATACTAGGTTCTGAGGATGTAAAAATATTTCCTGTCCTCAAGAAACTTACCTTCCATTAGGGGGAAAGACATCATACAGATAATTAAACACAAAATAGAGGCAAAGTAAATACAGTTATTGTAGGAGAGAGGAGCTAGCAAACTGGGAATGGAAAGGCCTCAAAAACAGCAGCTAGTACTTGTCCCGAGCCTTGAATAGGTATCAAGATTCCAGACATGCTGTCTCACATGCCCACACAAAGCCATGAAGGCAGGAGATAGGAGGTCATAGGTCACAGAGTTGAATACTAGAGGTCATCTAGTCTGACACCCTTCATTCTTCATATGAGGAAATAAGGGGCTATAAAGATTAAGTGACAATGTCATGGACAGCGGGAACAGGACAATGGATAAATTGAGGTCAGGAAGACCTGAGTTTGAATCCTGCCTCAGAAACTTACTAGTTGTGTGACCCTGGACAAAGTCACTTAATTGTTATCAGCCCCCAAGTTTCTTCATCTTTAAAATGGGGATGATAATAATAGCACCTACCTCATATATAAAGGATTTTGCAAATCTTAATATCCTCTATAAATGATAGGTAGTAGTAGTTGTAGTCATAGTAGTAATAGTAGTAGAAGTAGTAGAAGTAATAGTAGTAGTAGTTGTAGTCATAGTAGTAGTAGTAAGGGCAGCTCATACGGGTTTATTACAGGATCACAGACAGACCTGGAAGGGACTTTAAAGACCATTTAGTGCACACACTCCCATTTTACAGATGTAGAAACTGAGACACAAAGAGGTCAGATATCCTAATGCCTTTGTGCTGCACACTGCATTACCTTACACAGACATACCTTCCCTACACAGTGACCCACGTTCCCAAATTAACACTAATTCTTCTCCCTATCAGAAGTCCTACTTCCTCAGTACTCTGCTCTCTGACATTGAATAAGTTAATTCATGCTCTAGTGAGATGACCCCTAGGTAGAATGGAATATGATGATAGAAGCGCTGGCTCCACAGTGTATGCACATCTAGGAAGGGCATGGTTTGAGTCGGGATCCCAGAGTGTAAATAAAATGCCATATGAGACCAAAGCTGATGCCATGGAACTAAGTCAAAAGGGCAAAGGTAGAGCCCTGGAGGAAATGGTAGGCAGCACAGTGTGGGTCAGGAAAACCCCTCCAAAGGGAACAAGAGTTTTTTGGTTTTTTTTAAAATTTGTTTATTTATTTAAGTTTTCAACCTTTGTTTAGATAAGATTTCCAATTTCCAATTTTTCTCCCTCCCTCCCCTCCTTCCCCCCCTCCCCTAGACAGCAGATAATGTGATATAGGTTTTATATATATATATATATATATATATACATATATATATATAAAATAACATTTATATATATATAATAACATTAAACATATTTCTGCATTAGTCATGTTATACAAGAAGAATCAGAGAAAGAAGGAAAAACCTCAAAAAAGAAAAAACCAGCACCAAAAACACAAAAACAAAAGAAATAGTATGGTCCAATCAGTGTCCATACACAGTTCCTTTTTTTTTTTTTCTAGATTTGGAAGCCTTTTCCATCATGAGTCCTTTGAACTTTCTTGTACCCTTAAGCAGGAGGAGTTCAGAGAAACCTGGAGGCTCTTGCAATGGGTGATGATGAGTGAGATGAGCAGAACCAGGAGAACATTGTGCCCAGTATCATCAACATGGTGTGCTGGAACAAAGTTTTTATGGAAAGTTTGCCCTCAAAAAGCTCTCCACCTGGGACAGCCTGCCAACATCCTTTTACAATCACTGCATACCAACCATATGCCTCCACACTCTGCTGGATCAACATTACTGTGAGGAAAAGTCTTTTTGGTAGCATTGCTTGAGTGGGCAGACCCAGATAAGCTATCTAGGTGGGACGTCTAGATAGCCAGGAATAACACTTCCTGGACATTTCTAAAACATGCTGCTGTTTGGTACCAATGATCTCCTCATCCCCCTCCTACTGGGGACTCTGTTCTCTGCCCCCACGCACCCTGGGCTCTGGCAAGTAAGTTTTCATTTTATGTTACTGGAACTAGGCCTCCCACATAACTTCCCTGACATTTCTAAATCTTGTCAATCAGTGTGTACTACTCCCTTTCCCGCTCCCCTTTATGTTATGTCTCCCCCAGATTTAGATTGTAAGATTCCACAACAGAAGTGTTTCTCTTAGTAGGACACCTTAATACCGTGTCTGACACATAGAAAGTACTTAATCTGTGCTTTTGTCATTGATTATTCCTGAAAACTGAATGGGGAGCAGACACAGGAAGGGAACAGGGTGATCAGAAACTACTTGTCTGGATAGAGGGCTGGCTCTTTTCCCCCTTTGGCAAAGGTCTGCCAACTTTTTAGTCTTCCACCTGTAACTTTGGCAGAGATGGAGACAACTCAGAATGAGGGAGGAGAGGGATGTAGTGGACAGGAAAGCCTCTACTAATCCCTACTTTTCCAGAAATGGCCCCAACGCTTCCTCAGGAAGAAGAGTTCATTGAACTCTTTGACTCTTCCATACAATTTCACAAGTCTTTATAAAGCTTTATCATTGTGCTTAGAAGCTGCAGTAAGGAAGGGACCTGATTTTTGAAACTTGCATGGGTGACTTCTGACACTAGCTGTGGTAGCTAGAGAGTCACCTAACTTCCCTGTATTTCAAAAGATAATCTTCAGGACATATCTACTACTAAGGTCTTTCAGTATTTGCATATTATTACACTCTGTGCTTTGGTAGATGCCAGAGAAGACACAACCCATGGCCTTGTGGAGCTTACGTAATGGTGTTAAAAAGGAGAATTTTTAAAAATCCATACATGTAAATTTCTACCAGCTGTATGTTTATACTGACCATCTATGTGGCTATATTTTCTATAATACTGAATAGAGTGTAGCCTGGGCAGAGGTGTGCTGACAAATGTTTAACTGGCTCTCTAAAACCAGAAAATGTATTAAGTTTAGTCCTCACTATTAATACTTTCTCCATTACTTTCTTAAGTCTAGACAATCAACAAAACAGTAAATCAGAACCTGATTTATAGCATTTTCTGAGTTGTAAATGCTCACACTGAAAATTTAACAATTGACTCTTGAGAACCAGTTAGAGCTGGCTGGCCCCAGCACACCTCTGAGGCTGGAGCTCCCTTAGTGTGCCACCCCTTCACCAGCAACAACTTCACCTCCAGGTTCATGAGACTATTTGGATCTTCATCTATCCAAATTCATAGCTCCAAGCCCCAATCAATATGGTTCTACACAAGACCAAACCAGATGACACATGATGTCAAAACAAAGATATTTAATTAAAACCAAATGGTGAAGTAATAAGAAGGAACTGGATCAAGAACTAAGTGCTCTTGGAACCCATCCCCCAAATGGCTGCCACCCTCATCTCCTGGGAACTCTAGTCTACTCCCAATTAATCCCTATGTAGCCTCGGCACAGCAGGAGACACAACAGTTCTCTTGTGGAAAAGTGTTAGATTAGCAAGCTCAGCAGGCTCTGCTCAGCCTCTTTCCATATCTCCACAGCAGCAGCCTAGGGAATGCTAGTTTGTCAGGACAGCAACTAGAGAATGTTGTTTCTCCTGGAAGAGCAATAGCTTTGGAAGCCCTGTTGGCTACTCTCAGGAGCCAGAGGGGGAACCTCTGGCAGCAAACCTCTTGCCCCATATGTCCCTGTCTCTATGATCTCTAAGGAGTCGTTCCCCGAGATAGCTTGGCTTTGCTGCCTTCATGTGTATTCTCAGCATTGTCTGGACCCATTATTTCTTTGAGCCTCTCTGATCTCCAGTTCTCAGCTATAGTAATTCTGGTAACTGACCAATACTATGTGATCACTCTCTCTCTCTCCCTCTCTCTCATAACAAGAACTAACATTTACATAGATCTTTTAGGATTGTAAACCACTTTTAAAATATCACCTCATTTTATCCTTACAGTAACCCTGAGAGGAAAGTATTATTATCCCATTTTACAGATGAGGATACTAAGGCAATAACAGTTGAGTGACTTTACCATAGTCATTTAACTACTAACAGTCTGAGGCTGGATTTGAATCCAGGTCTTTCTGTCTTCAGGTTTAATGTTCTATCCACTGAACCACTTAGCTGCCTTTTTTTTTTTTTAATCCCAAGAACTAACAATATGTTTAACTTAGAAGGAATCCACTGTTAGGTGACCTCACCACACTGTGAAGCTCATACATAGGCTTCTGGGAGGCATGGCCAAAGAGAATTTACTCTAATGAACGAGGCTATCTTTGGCCCAAGAAACATGGAAGTATACTTACTGTACAAAGAAAATAAAGGCCATTTGAATGGAGGAGTTTCCATTTATCCCCTCCTCCTCATTTCACATCCCCTTGATTTCATCCCTCTGGTCTTTAATGAAGTGGCCCTTTCCTTATTCATTCAACTTCTTTCTACAAGTTTACTTGATCCAGTCCCCTCCCGCCCAGAGCCATCTATTTTGAACTCCAAATCTAGTTCTCTTTCCCTATTTAGTTGTCCCTCTTTTCAGTCATGCCCAACTCCTCAGGACCCCTTTGGGGTTTTCTTGGCAAGGATACTGGAATGGTTTGATTTTTCCTTCTCCAGCTCATTTTACAGTTGAGGAAACTAAGGCAAACAGGACCAGGTGCCTTGCCCAGTCATACAGGTAGTAAGTGTCTGAGGCCAGATTTGAACTCAGGTCCTCCTGACTCCAAGTCCCATAATTTATCCACTGTGCTACCTAGCTGCCCCCTTTTTCCCTATACAAGGAGGTAATACTGCCATCATTCAAAGCTTTCTGTGAGAGCTAAATGGATTAATGTATGCTTTAAATATTACAAAGCCATTCATATGTAGTGTTAGCTCATTAACCCAATACTGCCCATTGCCATTTGTAAGAGATCATGGCCCTAACAGGATGGGACAGAGCCAACACCTAACACAGTGCTCAGCACAGAGAAGGCACTTAATCAATGCTTATTGACTAATTGATTGAACCTTTATGTTTTAACGGTAAGAGGATTTAGGATTTGGGATCAAAAGGGTGATTTCATTGGTAAAGAGAATTTCCAATGAGGAACTCCGTTTAGGGAAACATTCCCTTGTGATTGTTTAGGCTAGACCACTGAGGACCTGCCAGTCACACAGTCAATAGGGGTAGGGATTTTCCATATTCTAAAGCACCAAGCCAGTCTGGATAAGGGAGGAGAGGAAGATACAGAGCAGAGGAAGGTAAATTCAGTGATAAGTCAAAGTTTCTGGGTCCCAGGAAGCAGGAAGAATTCAGAAAGGACTCGCAGCACAGACTCTGCTTGCCACACAGTTTTGTCTTGAGCACAGCTCCCAAGTTCCCCCTTCTCACCCTCTACAAATCTGCTCCGACTAAACAACTCTTTGAAAAGAAATGTATGTAAGCCCCCATCTCCCCACCCCCTCTCCCTGGAAGCTCCAGGGTTCCTTTCACTGTTCTGCAGAGCCTTCAAAAGTTATCAAGCCATTTGGGCATTTGGAATGGAGTCAGTATTGTTTGCTGCTTTTCTACTGTACAGGATGTTTTGGGGGCAGCATTAAGCAAGCTTAAGCTGTTTGCATCCTGGAGTCGGAACAAAAAATAGAATTCTGAGTACTCAGTTCTTTGTTGAGTAAACAAAATAGAAGAGTCCCCCCCTCCTTCCTCTCCCCTGCACCCTCCACCCTCCTACCCCAACCAAGCCCTTCTGGTTAAAAATGCAACAGTGAAGAATGCCAATAGACCTTAAGTTTAGGAGAGAGCTGGCAGGCGCTGAATTAGGAGTATTTGAAAGGAAAATGCAAGCTGTGGCAGCAGTGAAATGGCCCAGGTTATCTAAGGCGCCAACTGGACTCCTTCCAGGGTGTGACTCCTAGCTCAGCCACAATCAAAAGGGAAAATTACTCCCACAGCAAGCAAAATTGAACAATGATAAGTTCCTGACAAGGTCAGAAAACATTTTTCGGCCTCCCTGTTATGTTTAACACAGAAGTCCTAGGAGCAGCAGCTCAGTCACTTGCTTGCTGTGTGATCTTATCTGTTGCCTCACACCTATTCTGGGGTCTTTCTCTCATCTTCAGAAAGGAAATAAAAAACAGTTAGACATCTCCCAACCAAACTGGGAGTCTCAGAACTTAGGATCATAGCTATAAGCTGTCTTGAGTCAGAAGTTGTGGGTTCAAGTCAAACTGACCGTGCCTCTGTGCAACATCACCTAACTTCTCCGGTCTTCAGGCAACCTCTCTAAAACAATAAATGAAACAGTTACCTATCTGTTTGCGTACAGGGAGTATCCTCCTGGGAATTCTCTCTAGACCAATGAAATCACAGGCTCAAACAAACAAACAAAATTTCCTTACCCTGGTTAAGCAGCTATGAATTTGCATATTCTCTAACTCCTTATGAATCCACATTAGAAAGGATCAAGTCCAAACTCTTCATTTTATAGATGAGGAAAGCAGGGGCCAGAGAGGTTAAATTCCATGCTTAACATCACACAGAGAGTCAGTGACATTCACCTAAAGTTCAGACTCCCAGGTCCCTGACTCTAAGGTCAGTTTCCTTTCCAGGGCACCATGCTAGACAGTAAAAGAGTCAACCTTGGGCTTAGGCCTAATGGACTACATAATTTTCTGGGGACCGTGGTTCTTCCCTTAGGGCCCTATGACAACGGACAGTTTGCCCTTGGCTTCCACCTTCCAGTATTTCATCCTTCTTAATCACTGATTTCCAACTCAGAGGAGCCTTCCAAGCCTGCTGAGCTCCCTGGGTCTTTGCCAACAATCTCTAACTTAGCTTTTCCTCGTCTTCAGGGAAGCCCACTTCTGTCATCTGCTCTTTATTTCTCTTCTACTGCTATCTCCCATCCCAAGAGTTTATTTTTTTAAGGTTACAGGGAGGTAAAGAATTATGAAAATTCATCAATGTTAAACCAGAGTAAGGAAGGTTTTTAGTTTGTTGGAATCTGTGATTTCCCTGGTCTAGAGAGAATTCCTGAGGATACTCCCTGTACCAAAACAGAAGATAATTGCTTACTTAACTTACAGTCTTAGAGAGTAGTCTTAAGCCCTAACGTGGATGAGTCAGTTTGAGCCCAGAGGCAGGATTTGAGCCCTATCTTTCTGACTCCAAAACTGACACTCTAAGTGCAAAATGTATACATGTATGTGTGCTTATACACACACACACATACATGTGTATATATGTATATGTACATCTACTATGTCTCTGTATTATAGCTATGTGTATATATGTATATATGTGTGTGTGTATAATACATACACATACATATATGTATATAGGTAGGTTGATGGATCTTGTGACATGTAAATTAAATGTGGGTACCTATTATCGTCCCTAGTGTACAGAACAGTAACTGGGGTTTCTAATATATTTTTTACTTAGAAATTAGAGGCTACTGCACCAGGTTGGCGGCATTAAGCATTTATTAGTAAAGAGCGAAACACGTGGAGTTCAGAAAGTTCCGAAGCCCAACATACCCTAGCACAAGGCACTGCCACCACTTCCAAGTCTCAGGCCAAAAAGAAGATGTTTCTGTCCTGTGAGAGTGGAAACTACCTGCAGGTCCAGAAGAGAGGTGGTCCCAACACTGTTCCAAGCTAATTGGCCAGCATCACCCAAATCCATTGGTTCACGGATTTGAGGGAGGTCCATGAATAGAATGTGCTGAGGTCAGAGTTCAGATCCTCTGGTGGGAACAAGGCTTTCAAGGTAGATGTGGTTTTGAATGAGGTCACTTCCTGACTCTGGGCTGACCTTGGGAAAGGTCAAGCCAGGCTCTCTCAGCAGGGGGGCCCCTGGCAGTCCCACAACCCCTATTATTAATAATTTTCTCACAGATGGATAGAAGTATGGATAGATGATAGCTAGATACATAGATACATAGATGATACATAGATAGGAAGGACATGCATTGAGGGAATTTATTTAGCTTGACTATACATATTTATAATGGGGATTCTGTTGTTTTTTCATTCTCAACTGAGGAGAGAGTTTGGGTTGAAACGAAAAGGCAGATTTTTTTGCTGATTAAAAATACTTAGGATTATTTCTCACTGTCACCCAACAGAGAGTGAAATCTTGAATAGGTAGGACACAGAAGCATAGTCTTAGTTTACAAGGAAACTTAAGAGACCATCTGATCCAACACTTCTTTTACAGATGAGGAAATAGGTTTAAAGAAATGAATGATTTTGTAATGGATGTAGGTATTAAGTGTCAAAGGCAGGATTTGAACTCAGAGTTCTTCTTGACTCAAAGTCTAAGCTCTCTCTCTTCTATGCCATGCTGGAAAGGCCAGTTTAAAATGGGCAGAGAGGTCAGATTGCAAAGGGACATAGTCCAAAGCCTGTTCTACAGGTCAAGTGGTATACCGGTTACTAGTGCAGGAGGAAGATCCCAGGGAAAGTATGAGGACAGCATGAGTATACCAAGGAAGGGAGAAGGAACTGGGGGCAATGCACTAAAGACAAATTTTGCTACTTTTCTGCCTCCCACTAGGCCTATCAGAAGTGTTTGTCCATTTTATTCATCCAAAATTCTTTTGGGGAACCAAGTTTTCCGACCAATATGGGGACCTACACCCAAACAAAAACCAATCCTATCCTAATATATGATTTAGGAATGCTTCATTTCAACAAAGGGCGCTATGTTGTACAGTGGATAGAGTGGTGGGCCTGGAGTCTGGGAAGACTCCTCTTCCTGAGTTCAAATCTGGCCTCAGTCACTTAGTAGCTATATAACCCTGGGCAAAATCACTTAACCCTGTTTGCCTCAGTTCCCTCATCTGTAAATGAGCTGGAGAAGGAAATGGCAACCCACTGTAGTATCTTTGCCAAGTAAACCCCAAATGGGATCACAAAGAGTCAGACACAACTTGAGAAATGACTTAACTTTCCAACGCAATTATTTACACATTTAACTAATTCTAAGACAGTGTGGGGAATAGATGGAGAGCCAGTTTTAGCAAGACCTGGCTTCAAGTTCTGACTCTGGCACATTCTAGGTTTCTGTCGCTGAGCAAATCATTTAGTTTCTCAGTGATCTGTAGGAAGTTTTCTAAGATCACAAATGCAAAGGAGGTGTCAACCTACATTGTAGAGAGCATTTCCCCATCTTTGAAGCTCTCTTAACAGTAAAAATCACAGATCTGATCCTAATACTATTTAGCTTGAGTATACTATAAAATGTTAGGATATAAATGTCCTAGGAGCCTAACAGAGTGAAAAATTGTAATTGAGTCTACTTTTTCTGGTCCCTAGCCTAATTGTTGAATACTTTCAAAGCCTAATTTTGCTAAACTGAGAGCAGATAATTCACAGAAGAATACAAACCGGAATACTCCCCTGATTTGCCCATTGTTCTTGGCTATTAAGGAGCTGATAGACATCTGCATTTTAAATGTTCCAGTTTCTGCTCCCAAGTTAACTCACTCTGCAGAAGTTTGCATCCTCCATATTCAGTTCCATGAGCTATGGGGTAGAATGAACATTTCTACCTTCCTGTTTACTTACATGCTCATGTTCAATAAATCCACTGCCTGCCATAGGAAGTCCTAATGGGCGTTTCTAGGGAGTGCGTGCTGAGGCAGGTCTGTGAATTCAGATAAGTTTGAAACCCCTTCAGTTTGAGACTTTTTGCTTTTAATTAAAATCCTAGTCAGTTCGAACTATTCTCCCCAACTGAAGGAAGACTATTTCTCCAGCTATCCCTCCCGGCAAAACCAAAAACAGCATCACAATCCACAGGGCTTCTCCAGCCCCAACCTGAGTAGCTACTCGGTCACATATGGCCTTGTGTTCTTATAAGGATAACTACTTCTTGGAAAGTAATGCTGAAAAATACTGCAAGCCTTTAAAAAGAAAACAACAACAATTTACAATTGCAATGTGGGATTTTGCTGTCCATTTAACAAAAGTACAGAGAATGGTGGATTTGATTCTGAAATTGTCTAGTCAAAGTCTTCACATTGATAATTTAGGCAGGACTCTGGCCTGCAGGCCCAGAGGGTGGGTTCAATAATAACTAATATTTCTATAGGCCTTAAAATTTGTAAAATGCTTTCTTCACTATCACCATGGGAGGCCAGTACTGGAAAAATACCATCTTCATTTTGCCAAAAGGAAAATTAAGTCCCAAGAGAGGGTAAAAACCCTTCCAGAGTCACACAGTATAGTAGTGTTCAAACAGATTCAAATCCAAGTCTTCTGATTCCAAAACTAAGCTCTTACTGAGTCTGTGTGTGTATGTGTATATGTAGAGTATGCGTATAGTGTATATGTGTATGTATATGTGTGTATGTATATGTATATGTATCCATGGATATGTGTATGTATACATGGATATGTGTATGGATATGGCTATGGATATACTCAACTATAAAATGAGGATACTAATGCCCCCTATCTCCCAGGGTTGTTGTGAGGCTAAATGCGTTAATGTTTGTAAAGTGCTTAGCACAATGCTGAGCATATAGTAGTGTATATAAATGCTCTCCTCTATTATTATATTACAGTGTCTCCAATTATGCCCTTACAGTTCTATTCTTTTCCATTTAGTATTCACCTTTTCTGAGTCTTTGCCATGGGTGGAACTCTAAGCTGTCAGTCATCCATACTGAATATGAAATTGTCTGATACTCTCCCTCCATGACAACTTGTTAGAAAACAGCACTTTTGAAAGAAGAGAAATTTTGAGGGAATTTTCATTTAGAAAAAAGAAGCACTTTCCTCCTGAGTCAGGACAGGGTGGGTTGTTCCAGAATTTAAAATAAAGTCACTGAGAACTTTGGTAGGTACCTGGAAGGACGGGTACGGAAAGGAGACATGGACCTTATAAGCAGATTCCCACTGCCTTCAATTTTTGTGGTGCAGACACTGTTAGCTTCTCTCTGAAAGAAGAGTCTGACTTTACTTTCTCCTATAAATGACCAGAACACTTAGAATTATTTCCCAGATGTTCTATAGTCTCCTTAGAAGCTGCCCTGGGGAAAAATAACAAAAAGGACTAGGTACTAAGGAGATTAGAGATCATGTTATGTCGAGAATTAATTCAATATATTATGGTATGTTTAATGGGGATGAGTGAGATGTTAGGAATACATCACAACTATTTGAAATATTCGAAGGCTATGATTTAAACCTATTAGATCAAACCCTTTCACTCAGAGAGGAGGGGAAATAACATATAGGCAAGGAGGCCACATGCATTCATGAAGCTCTTATTATGTTTCAGGCCCTGGCTGACCCCTGAAGATATGACTATACGCAAAAAGAGAGTTCCTGTCCTCAAGGAATTTATGCTCTTATGGGGCAAGGGAATACACAAAAGGGAGTCAAAAGCCAAGCGGAGGGGGGGGAAGATGGGGAAGGTATCCACACATGGGAATCATGGGAAGAAGTCAGGGGAGATTCAGAAGTCTAGCTGGACGGGTAATAACGCATGGCTGACTTAGGCCTATCCCCCAAATGGAAGCCCCAAGAAAACTCATCCAATAGGAAAAAAGGAGACTCCATGACAAGGTCTATTCCATAGTAAGACTACCTCAGGTGCTAAGGGAAGTTGCAAAGCTCTTTTTGTGATGGCAAAGAACTGGAAATTGCAGGGTGCCCATCAATTGGTGAATGGCTAAACATGTTGTGGTGTATGGTTGTGATGGAATACCTTGTGCTGTAAGAAATAATGAGTAGGGCAGCTAGATAGCACAGTGGATAAAGCATCCAGCCTTGTATTCAGGAGGACCTGAGTTCAAATCAGCCTCAGACACTTGACACTTGCTAGCTGTGTGACCCTGGGCAAGTCACTTAACCCCCATTGCCCTGCAAAAAAAAAAATGATGAGCTCACTGATTGAGAAAAAACATGAAAGACTTGTACAAAATAATGAAGAGTGAAATGCGCAGAGCCAGGAAAACATTGTATAACTAACAGCAATATTGTTTTCAGAACAACTTTGAGTGACTAAGTAATTTTGACTTATAAATACCCAAAAGTAACTACAAAGGACCATCCAGAGAAAAGAATTGCTAACAGATGTACTGAATGATCTTATATATGAGTGTTATACTTATTTGTGTCTAATGGTAGCCATTCTCAAATTGAAGGCTAGTGGTCAGGGAAGGAAAGAAAAAATAAAGGGAACAAAGAAGAAAAGCAGGGTGTTATTATCTGGAAAGAATCACCATTCTGGAAGCACTTACAGGTATGCTTCTTTTCCTGGAGTTAGACAAAAATGGAGGACCAGGTAGCTGGCAGTGGAGGTAAATGTTCATATGTCAATTCAGTTCAACATGGACTTACTGAAAACTTCAAATGTGCCCTATCACTGTACTAGCTACTCAGTAATAAAAGACAAAAATAAGTAGAACTTACCCTTAGGGAACTTACATATCATCTCTCCATTTCCATCAGCAGTTTTGCTTGACTTTGATTACACAACAACAGTATTATCCTCTGCCCACTTCAAGCTAAACTGATCCCCTGAATCTCATCACCATGAAAATTGACTTGGTCTTAATACTCAATGCTTCTCAAGTCACCCTCATTGTCTCTCCCGTCTGAGTGGAGGACAGAGCACTAAAATCTCTCCCAAATCTTTCATTTAAAGAGGGCTCACAAGGTGGCACAGTCGATAGAGTATCAGGCCTAGAATCAAGAAGACTCTTCTTTCTGGTCTCAGATACCTACACGCTATGTGACCTTGGGCAAGTCATTTAACCCTGTTTGTCTCAGTTTTCTCATCTATAAAATGAGCTGGAGAAGGAAATGGCAAACTGTTCTGGTATCTTTGCCAAGAAAACCCTAAATGGGGTCATGAAGAGTCAGACACAACTGAACAACAACAACACAAGCTTCCTGGTAACTCCATTTTTTATCATTAGCTCTCCTTGGCTTCAATTCCATAGAACAACATGCCCAAGCCCCTCACACCAGATATCCCCTGGTAACCCTTATCCTTTCTTCTCAGCTTCTTTGTGTGTGCTGTCTTCCTCAGACAATTCTTAGATTGCTCCTTGAAGGCACAAGGGCAAAGACTATCTATTTTTCTTATTGTATCCTCAGCACTTAGTAGAGTGCCTCCTGGCACATAGTAGATACTTAATAAATGTTCATTGAATTGAACACAGGAAGGTAGGAAGGATGGATGGTTCACAATCAAATATATTCAGATAAGTTTATATAAACTATAGAGAGTAATACAAAGTAAGTAAAGAGAAGGAGGAAAGTACTGTCAAAGGGCCAGAACTCAGGGAGGTTGGGCATATAAGCTGTGCTTTGAGGGAACTAAGGATTCTGCCAAGTTGGAGGTGAAAGGACAAGCATTTCAGGAATGAGGGAAAGCCTAAACAAAGGCATAGAGACAGAAGAAAGAATGTCATTTATGGGAGAAGCAAATTGAACTACTTTGTTGGGAATGCAGCATGTGTGCGAAGAGACGTACAGCCCATGGGCAAAAACAAGTTAGATGCTGATTGTGAAGGGCTTGAATAGCAGAGAGAAGAGGTTTATTTTATCCTAGAAAAAAATAGAAAGCTCTTTAAGGTTTTTGATAATATGAGTGGATCTGTACCTTAGAAATATTTAGTTTGGCAAATTATGGAAACTGGATTAGAGAGGGAAGAAACAGGAGTTATGGAGACCAATTAAAATAATAGGCCAGGTGAGAGGTAACGACTGCCTGAACTAGGATGCCAGTTGCATAACTAGAAAGAAAGGGATGCATGTGAATATTGCCCTCTTGTATCCTCCTTGTATTAGAATGTGGATTTGAGACTTTTCCATAAGCCCTATTTAGTTAATAAACCCTCGGTCTATGTTCTTTGAAATCCCAAACCTGACTACCAGAGGTAGTCAGTCAGTTGTGAGGAAAAGACTTAGTCCTCCCCCCCACCCCCACCCAAAGCAGTGCCAAGAACCAAAGACAATCAGCAGAAGTTGCTTTGAGTCTGAATTGGCCTCCATGGAAGAAAAAGCTTCAGAACAATTAGGGTTATACAAAAAAGGTATCAACTTCTTCTGAGAGCTGGGGAATCACTCCTTACTGAAGATCTTCCACTAAAAACTATTGAGCCACTTGTTGAAGGTTTTTGTAAAGGGATTTTTGCAAATTTCAAATTCCTGTTTACATATTAGTTAAACTAGATGCAGACCAAGATCTGTCCCAATCTGACTCATAAAAAAAGAACAGATGACTTCCATCAGATTTGTGAAATAATGAGCTAAAACTAATACTGGCTCTATGTTTGTAGAGCACTTCTCACTTATTTCATTTTATCTGCACAACACTGTGAAGTAGGTCCTATGAGAGGAATAAAGTATTAAAACTGGATCTTCTGTTGCCCATGCAATTGTGCTAAGCACTTTACAAATATCTTCAACTTTTCTCCTTCAACAACTCTGGGAAGTCAGTAATGTTATTACCCAATTTTACAGTTGAAGAAACTGATGTTAAGTGACTTCCCCACACACATGACAGCTAGTAAGGGGTCTCAGGTCAGATCTGAACTCAGTTTCTTCCTTACTTCAGGCCTAGAACACTATTCCCTGCACACCTAGCTGTTATGGGTATTATCACCCTCAATTTTTATCCATCTAAAGAAGCTAAAGCTCTGAAAAGACACGGGATTGTCTGTGGTCACACAGCTGGGGAAGTGTTGGAGAAGGGATTCCAATCCAGCTGTGCTGATTCCAATCTGGAGTTCTGCTCTTTCCACTACACTAGGCTAATTTTCCACATTCATACTTAATACTTTTCTCCTCATTGCCTATCCTTCCCAATAGTGCCTGACCTTTTCCCCATTCACCTAATAGCAATGTTCCTTTATCTTGGAAGAGTGCTTTAAAGTTTACAACACATTTTCATGTCTATGAGCTGATTTAGTTCTTGTAGCAACTTTGTGAAGGAAAATATGTATTCTCCCCATTTTACAGTTGAAAAAAACCGAAGGCTTAGGTAAACTTAACATGATTTGACCAGGATCATCCAACTAGTAGGAGATGGATTTAGGATTCAAACTATGGTCTTTATGTCCTGAACCCATTATCAGAATAAATAGCCACATTTAACACACGTTTTAAGGTTTACAATGAACTTTTTCACAATCCAGTCCTGGGGGTGCTAGAAATATTGCTCTTCTCCAGGTTTCCAGGAAGAATGGATTTGAAGGCAATAGAAGAGGACATAATTCTTCAAGGAGATATTAATGGAGGAAAAAAAGATTTAAAGATACAGAGGCTGCTTACTCATTATACGGACGATTGGGAGGATGGAAGGATGTATACAGAGACGGAAGGGATGACAAATGATAACTAACCATTTGGATCTAAATAATAGGTTTATGGACACTTCCTGGAGAATTGAGAACTGGATTATATCTGTGAAAAGTTGTTTTTGTGCTCCAAGGAATGATGATGTGAATCACAGGATGTTATCATGGAAGAGATGATTCAGTGGTCATAGGAAAAAAGAGATGAAAGTAGTTGGTGACTCCCTGATGAGGACAGCTATTTGTTGACCTGAAAGAAACAGAAACATCTGCCATCTTGACAGAGCATATCTACAGCATATGACCATGTCCAGAAGCTTGACAGACCTGGGAACCACTAGCCACTTCTGATGATTCATCAGATAATTGAAAAGAATTGCCAAGAATTATGTAATTCTGGGCAAAGACCTTAAGAGTTTAGGAGCATGGGTGGTATTTTCATCATTAATGACAGGAGATAGCTAATTCAAAAGGGAAAATAGGATTTGAGAAGTAAACACTAAACTAAAAAAAGAGATGGTGTCTAAGAATAGGACTTGGATTTCTGGATTATGACTTCAATATAGGAATTATGGTCCAAGGATGGAGTGCACTTAAAGGATGATAAAGACACGGTTGCCTGGGCATTGTCTGATGCATTTAATCACAGGGGCTTTGAACTAAATAGGAAGGGGGGAAAGCCAACTGCTTGGCACCATAAAGGGTAACAGATACAATACAAGTAGAAGAAAGACAGCAAAACATAAAACCAGTGATTCACAGGAAATAATGTCAAAGAAGAAAACCAGAAATAAGATCTATGCCCTGAGATTCCTGTGTACAAAATGTGAGCAGTAAATGGACTGGACTGGTAATCCTGATGAAGAGGCAACTTTGACCTTATAGTTCTCAAATTTAATCAGCCATCAAAATGGCTAGACCCTGGCTCTGAAAGGGTCTTTCACTCTAGTCCAGGATTTTAAGGGACTTCAACTTTATACTCATTTGATTTAATTACAGAACATGGTAATAATATATAACCACCTGTTTGTGTGTGTGTCTATGTAGGTACACATATGTAGCATCACACATGTGATACTAAAGTACTTGTACTATGTACTTCTCTGCCACTCACATCTCACTCTCAGTTTTAGTCCTGAGAGATGAATAACCATCTGAGAACACAGAATGATGGATAATCCCAGGAAATCCTCTTGCCCAGCCTCACTCAGAGTGGTTCTAGTAGTGATGAACTAGCATGGTCAATAACCACAAGGAATAAGGGAAGCTGCAGCTCTTTACACATGCACTCAAACTAAAGTAAGCAGATTCCAAGAACCTTTGGGTACAATGATAATGGGTAAGTTAAATAAGAATAAAAATGGAGCTTAGTAAAATTCCTTTGGTGTTCCCTGGTCTCTACACTTAGTGATATTTCAGTCATTCCAATTATTTGTGTCTGAATGTCCCCTTTCCTCCCTCAGTATCAAACCACAATCCGGCAAAGCCTTCACCTTAGAAACAGGCTACACAAGGAGGGAGAAATGGAGGGTAGTACTGTATATTACAAAGATATATTCATGCGAAAAAAATCTAGGAATTCATCGTGGTGAAAATATGAAGATCAATTGAGAAAGAAACAGAAGTGTTATTGTCCTAGGAGTGCTCTAAAGTTCACCTGGGCAGAAGTAGGAATTAGATGAGGAGTTTGAGAAACAAATCCAGTTTGAGAAACAAACCAGGCATGGATACATAATGGAGTAGTGTTAGTGAAAGCAACTATATAGAGATCTGCTAGAGTATAGGATCCTTCTACCAAAAGCAGAACAACTAAAACCTTGACTTTCTGTATTGATAATTTCACCCCTCTAGATGGCTCAGCAGATAGAGTGCTAGATCTAGAGTTAGGAAGATCTGAATTCAAACCCAGTTTCATATACTTACTGCTGTGTGACCCTCGGCTAGTCACTTAACCTCTGTTTGCCTCATCTGTAAAACGGGGATAATAATATCACCTACCTCCCAGAGTTCTTGTGAGAATGAAATGAGATATTTGTATAGTGCTTAGCACAGTGCCTAGTACATAGCAAGCACTTTATAAATATCAGTTAATATTTTTATTATTATTTTCCTCTAAAGATGTTGTTACTGTTGTTGTTTGTCTTTCATTCTCAAAGAGGACCATGACATCAGGGTGATGTCATGACTTCGAATGAATTGGATTTAAGTGAGGGAGGGCTATGCAAAGTCACCAGCCTTATTCTCTCCTTCAGAGCCATGTGGGTCCAGTGACAACATATATAACAGGATAACTGGAGATGGCCATGGATGTTTAAGGCAATTGGGTTAAGTGACTTGCCCAGGGTCCCATAGCTAGTAAGTACCTGAGGTAAGATTTGAACTTGGGTCCTCTTGACTCCAGGGTCAGTGCTCTATCCTCTGTGCCACCTAACTGCCCCTCTCCTAAAAGTAGAAGAGTGGACAAGCAAAAATGTTCTGCCCCCAAAAGGAGAAATTAGTTTCTGAAGTAGAAACAACAGGAATGATGGGGGTCAAGGTACCACCCCATTATGGAATTCATGATAGAGAAGAGAAAAATTGAGGATCATCTGACATTGTACTGCTTTGAAAAGATTTGCAATTAAAGGACCAGAATTTGATGAAGGTCTCTGCTGCTTATTACACATGTGACCTTAGGTAAATTCCTTAGGTTCCCTGGTTCTCCCATTCTTCATCTGCAAAAGAAGCAGTGTTGGACTCCATGATAATTAAAGTCCTTCCCAACTCTAATTTCTATGATTCCATGGTAATCTGACTCCAAGTCCAATACCTTCTCCATAAACCATGGTGCCATGTCAATTCATCAATAATCAAGTGTTTATTGGGTATGTACCTGGCACTGTGTTAGGCACTGGTGTTATAAGTACAAAAAGCAAAACTATACCTACTTCAAAGGTATTTTCATTGTAAAGGGGAAACAACGTGTGTGCATATGTGTGTGTATATGTATGCGTATATGTGTACGTGTATTATGTGTATTGTATATATGTATATATAATAAACATGAACTAATAAATGCACACATGTACAAAGTAGTTACATGCTTATAATATATTTATTCTTAATTTATTTGTCATAACCTTATACCTGTTCTGTTTTGTTGTTCTAATTGCCCAGTATTTTAGATGAGAGATTTACAGTGGGCCCTACTTAAAGATTTTCCTTTTAACAATGTCTCAAAGACAGAAAAACCCTTAAAATGCAGACCTGAGGGAATTAAGCTTCAATCGTGGTTTGGCAGGAATTGATAAGGATTATGGAAGAAAGGGTAAAATCCCCTGATATCCCATTACCCAGATAGCTGCCTGTTTCACCTACTGTAAGGCACAGACTTTAGCCTCATTACATCCATGTGATCTAACCAGCTGAGTTAACCTGGGAAACTTCCGCAGCTGGACTTGTCCCACTGCCCGAGTGTGCAGCAACACAACCCTGTGATGGTAATGTACTAAATGGTACCATAGTGATCTTACTAATGTCTCCACAAAGTGGCCCAGCAGGCCCAGAGGATAACTCACCCACTGCTAAATCATCAGAAAGGGTTTATTAAGTGTCACAGGCTGGCACGGCCTCTGTGAGAAAAAAAGAAAAAGAAATCTAGCAAGCAATGAGAATGTTCTCTTGCCAAAAGGAGGTGTCAGAATACAGAGAGATAAAGATTGCATAGAGATTAGGGGGAATTAAAGCACAATGAAGACCTACTCTGTTATAACATCATTGCCAATTTTTTAAAAAAAGTGGTAGATTAAAAACCGACTCAGATTACAAACAGGAGGCAGAGAAAATTAAATCAAGGGACTGGGAGTGGGAGGGAAGAGAAGTATATGCTTACAATGGTACAATAAAATACACATTACAGAAATAATTACTAGCTATTTGGGTGATTGGAGGAACCTTAAAAAAACACACCAGGAGCAAGAAAGGCTAGATGTGCTCTCAGATACAGTTAAGCAGGAGGAAAGACTTCTAGACACAAGACCCCATGGGAGAGAGATAGAGACTTTGAGATAGAAAATCTCACAGTAGGGAGATGTAGAACCTGGGACCCAATAAGGCTGCTTCTGGAAAGGGAATTGCTGGAGTAAAGATGAGCATAGCTAGACCAGCTGCCAGGGATGAGGAAAGAGGGGAGTAGTAGAAGCTCTTATTTGGTAGCTTTCTCTTTTAACTAAGTATTCTTGCTAACGGTAATAAACACAGTTGTTTCTAGACTGCTAAAGTGTAACTGATAAAATTGCCTTCTAAACTTCAGTACCCTTGGAAAAAGCCCTGCTTGCCCTATCCTAGTTATAGCTCCCTCTCTCTCTTTACATATATGTGTGTGTATATGTGTATATGTATATGTACATACATAAACAGTGTGTTTATATGTAAACGTGCATACATATAATCACACATGTTCATGTGTATGTTCATGTGTGCGTGCATATGTATGTATGTGTGTTCGTGTGTGTGTGTGTGCATGTGCCCATTTCCAAGGTATAGCTGCTCACACTGAAAATTTAACAACCAGCTCTCTCAAGTTGATTTGAGCTATCTCTAGCATATCCCTTAGGGACTTAAAGACTCACAGGAAACTAGTGGGGGATGTGTCGTAGAGATGAAACTAAATTATTTGGTAATGTATATGTCTGGATACATATATTGTTTTTCCTTAAATGTGTTCAGATGTAGCCTGCAAATGGCAGAGGGAAACTGGAAACTAGATTAGCCCACCACCTCTAATCCATATAAATTAGCTGAGCCCCTGAGGCCTGGCTATGGGCAAGAAAGATTGTTAAACAGGAATTGAAAACATAGATTGGAATTAAGGGCATGAGGGAGAGTTCTGGCCTTTGGAGTCCATGACAAGCAGACTCTGACTCTTACAGAATCTCAGAGGGTAAAATGACCTCCAAAGTCCTCTACTCCAACAAGAATCCCCTTTACAACTTATCCAAGAAGTGGTCATCCAAGAGATCTTAGGAAGAAGGAAAGGTCATGAAATGTGCTAGGACTTGAAGCCAACCAACAGTTGGCCTGGCTGTTGACTAATTCTGAGACCTTTGACATCCAAACATGTGCCAATAAATGCTTCACAATCAGTTCTCCAGGGAAACGTGCACACTCTTAAAGTTTGAACTGCATTAACACTTCTCTTTAGACTCTAAGGGTATAAGGTCTTCATCGCTTCCTTAAGTCTAGACAATCAACAGAACAAGAAATCAAACATGGATTTGCAGTGTTTGCTTATTTCCAAGTCACATTGAAAATCTGACAGTAGATATGAAAGCCAACTCAAGCCGGCTCCAGCACATCACCAGATATAGCTCATCTCTGAGCCTCAGTCTCCCCTTCTTCAAAATCAGGGTAATCCCTGCCCTGACTCCTTCATGGTCTTGTTGTGAAGATTAAATGGAATAGTATACATAAAAGCTAGACAGCTCTGTAGCACTATGCAGATATAAGGGATTATTATGGTTTTATTCTTCCTTTAAAAAAAATCTTAATATAACAGTCAGTTTTAACTGAGCCTGCAGGAGAAAGGCAATGAATGACAATTTATTTTGCTCACATTTGTATTACTTCTCATGGGTGAGAGATTGTGGTGATTTTGGACATGGGTCAACTGAGTTTACATATATCAAATTACCATTATTCATAACAACATGAGGGAACACAAGGGCTTTGTGGAGGGAGGGAGCATTACTAATGATAGATTAATATATTGAAATTTAAATACTTTGGCCTGTGAACATTTGTGACCTTTCCTTCCATCATTTTAATTTAGTAGCTGTGAAGCTCTCTAAGTGATGTTTATGAATTTATTGCTGTTCATATTTATTGGCTTCAAGGCATGCTAACCAAATATAATTAAAATCAGTTAACATGACCCCCGTGTCCTCTGGCCTGACCAGACAATCAAGAGAATTTCTATTTCTCTGCAAACATGGACACTACTCTAAATCAATCATGTTTCAAGTTTACCTTTCTGTTTTGATTACCACCTCCTTATCCCCTATGGGCACATAAAGAGTATCAACTTGGTTATTATTATTATTATTATTATTAAAAACGTTATTTAGCATCAAGTTTATTATTGTTATTATTACAATTATGATAAGCAATATATTATTATAATAATTTCTCAGGCTTTTTTCTTCATATCAATGACCCAAAAGCAGTTTTGTGATCACTAGGATGTTTGTCACAGAGAACAAACATTCAATCAAAACCTTGCCTGGGGGGCAACTAGATGGCACAGTGGATAGAGCACCAGCCCTGGAGTCAGGAGTACCTGAGTTCAAATCCGGCCTCAGACACTTAACACTTACTAGCTGTGTGACCCTGGGCAAGTCACTTAACCCCAACTGCCTCACTAAAAAAAAAAACAAAAAACAACAACAACAAAAAAAACCTCCCCTGGAGGTATCCTAGAAAAGGACCCAATAGTCAAAGCCTTTCTTTGAGTAACACTGGACAGCACAGCAGAATAATAACTAGCCATTAGGATGAGCAGTGCAAAAATAGTCCCATAGAACTAGATGGAACCTCAGAGAGTGCCCCATGGGACTGTAAAGAACATTCAATTCAATCCTCTCATGTAAGGAATTAGGAAACTGAGGCCTAGAGAGGATATGATTTTCCCAATGTCTCAAGGTGAACATATAGCAGAGCAGGAACGAAAACCTCTCTCTTTGCCCTGTGACCCTTCCACTACACCAAGTGGCCTCTTTAGGCAGAAGAAATCAAGTGCCTCTGGCCCAGGAAGCAGCAATTTATAACATTAGCCTTCTTCAAGACAGTCTCCTTTGCTGGATCCCTTAGTATTTTAGCCCTAACATTCATTGACCTAAAGTAATTGTGCTTTTTTATATTCTTTCATTTTGTTTGAGAAAGGATGAATTAAGGTAGAAATGGATCTCAGAATTAAAGGACTTAGAATGGCCATTTTCTACTGAAAAAGAAAACCATCTTGATTTTAAATATATTTGTAACTGCTGAGAGTCACTGTAATTGATTAAAGCTTAAATGCTGTTTTAGTTTTACTTTCCCAAACCTTCCACATCCTCTGAAATCTATGGCCAGACTCAAGAGAGTTCATGGCAAGTCCTTTAATTATTTAGTGAATCTGACTTCTCGACAATGGGAAAAAATCAGTTAAATCCTTAATGGCATGATATTTAAGACAAAGAACCTTTTACATGAGGAATCCCATCTCTCTCCCCACCCTTCCCATCTCCACAAAATGAACTAAAAAGAAAAAAAAAAGAATACCTGAAATCTTTGAGCAATTTTCACTCTCATATCTTTCAGTATTTACTCTATTAACACCTTGTTGCCTTTACTTCTTTTCTGTTCTTGTTGCATGCTCATAATGGTGTTCTATCTACGCTCTCTAGTCTCCTTGGCCACTCACTGACCTTTCACTGAGGAATGCAAAGTTTCACCTGTAACACCTGGGAGCCTCCCTCCCATGTGGGTCTCTATAAAAGTGATACCATTGGGGCAGCTAGATGGCGCAGTGGATAGAGCACCGGCCCTGGAGTCAGGAGTACCTGAGTTCAAATCAGACCTCAGACACTTAACACTCACTAGCTGTGTGACCCTGGGCAAGTCACTTAACCCCAACTGCCTCACTAAAAAAAAAAAAAAAGGTGATACCATATATAAGGTACTCTGTGAGTCACAAGCCCCACTGCTATATTTTCTTTGGTGAATCAGAAGAAATATGCATTCAAAGAAAAATAAATTTAATCAAATAGCATAACTCCACACCACTTCCTGGCCATCTCTACTCCAATACCACCTGATCTTTGGCCTTCATTCCCCTTTTCCATAACCTAGGATTTCACCCCTGGGTCACTTTGATCTAAGTAAGATTTTGCTTTATCTTGACTGCAATCAAGTTTCCACTCCACTTCTCACCATCTCCACACTATGTCTCTCTCTGGTCCTTCCTTTTTCTAGCTCCACTCTGCCCTATGTGTTGTCTTCCTCAATTAGAATATAAACTACTTAAAGGCATGGATTGCCTTACTTGTTTGTATTGGCATACTCAACTCTTCATAGTACCTAGCACATACTAAATGCTTAATAAATTATTTATCAATTGTAAGGGGCTAGGGGGAGACTAATCAATAAGTCTATTCAAAATGAGTACACAAAATGTTCTTTGCTGACACATCCTTGAGTGGATTTGGGCATGCGCAGACATTCTATAACTGGTTGGAGTCTGTTAACTATGTGGCAAAGAGATGGACTCTTGATTGTCTCCTGTCGCAGAACCTAGTATGCATTCAAAAGGCACCAAGAAAACTAACCCTCTTTTTCGCCTGGCTATGTTTGAGTGAGAGAATAATGTTGCAAGCCTCTAAATGAGGAAAAGCCTTAGGAACAGGGGAAGCTGGAAGAACAGGAATTTATGTTCAGAGTTAATTTCAAAGTTATAAATTGTGGATGATAATGAAATCATAATTTTTCCGTCTTTGTGGCTAAGGTGGAGTGAAGGTACAGGTGAGAAAAGTTAAAGAGGTTTTTGAACTGGGAAGGAAGGAATTATAAAAGAATATGAAAGGATAAATTTGATTCTCAAGTAAAAGGGCAGGGAGTGGAGTGGAAAGGACATCTGTGAACCAAGTACCGAACTCCTTGAAAGACTTTTTTTCATTCATTGAGTGAATCCTTGTGATTTTGAGTCAAAGGCTATTTTGGTTGAAACTCCCTTTCCAGGTCACCATTCTCTGACTCTTCATACCCAGTCCTGGGTCCCTATCCAATTCCACATTTCCAATGTGCTCTGCAGAACCTTCATGTTTTGTTTTGTTGGTTTTATTTTAAAGTATATGTCATTAATATAGGATCTCTTAATTTCATAAAAACCCAGGCCTCCTCAGAAGACACTGTATCTTTAGTAACCCTGTCTAGTATTATATAGACTTTCTCTCATGCCCCTGAGAAGATGACTATGGATGAGTAGTACAAAGCTTTCTTGGTCCTTCCTGCAACTTCCAGGAATTCTACCCATAATCCCCACTCAGTGACTTTTGAACCTTTAAAATTCACTTCTTCCAAATATACCACTTTAACAAGATAGCTTTAGTATGTAGTTTATTTAGATATTAGCAGACATCATCTACTGGCCCCCATTCTCCCATTCTTGAGAAAAGATTCTGACAAGAGCCACATAACAACAAATTGTCATTCCCTTGAGAATTTCAGTACTATATCTTCTTCAAATGGTTTTTATGATGTGACCTTTTATATTTAGGCCATGTATACATTTGGACATTGTTGTCCTATATGCTGCAAATGCTAGTCTAAATATATTTTTTAATCAAACTGCTTTTTATTTTTCCCAGAAGTTCTTGTGAATAGGAAATCCTGCCCCAAGAACTTTGTTTTCTGATTTATCACACATTAAACTACTGAATGTGATTAATTTGGATTCTTGTATGTCTAGTCTGTTCCTAATATACTTTTTCAAAAAATTTTAAGGTATAATAAATATTTTGGGTGATTCCTGCTTTTATCATATACTTTGAGGTCTGGAATAATTGGGCAGATAGGTGGCACAGTGGATTAAGTACCAGGTCTGGAGTCAGGAAGACTCACCTTCTTGAGTTCAAATCTGACCTTAGACAGTCACTAATTATATGAACCTGAGGAAATCACTTAACCCTGTCTGCCTCAGTTCTTCATCTGTAAAATGAGGCAGAAAAGGAAATGGCAAACTACTCCAATATCTTTGCTAAGAAAACCCCAAATGGGGTCACAAAGAATCAGATGCTACTAAATGAAATGGAATAGTCACTCCCTTTTCATTCCTACTTTTACTTCATTACTTACCTTGAGATTCTTCTCCTTTTGTTCTTCCAAATGCATTTTGTTATTATTTTCATAGATCTATTTAAAGCAACCCGTTGGCCTTAGTATCATTTTCATTTATATTTCTATGGTCCAACCATGAGTAATGAATATTCCCCCAAATATTTGTCTTTGTTTATTTCTGTAAAGAATGTTTTGTAGTAATATTTACATATGTCTTGAGTGTGCTGTGGTAGATTGATTCTCAGATATTTTATTCCTTTTGGAATTTTTTTTTTTGTGGGGCAATGGGGGTTAAGTGACTTGCCCAGGGTCACACAGCTAGTAAGTATCAAGTGTCTGAGGCCGGATTTGAACTCAGGTACTTCTGAATCCAGGGCTGGTGCTTTATCCACTGCACCACCTAGCCACCCCCTTTTTGGAATATTTTAAGTAGGATTTCTCACTCTCTTATTTCCTTATGATTTTTGTCATGGTTTATGAAAATGGTGATGATTTAATTTTTTTTAAATCTTGCTGTTTTACTAAAGCTAATTTCTTAATTAATTTCTTTGAAGATTATATGAGTCTTTCTAAGTAATCCATGACTTCCAAGCACATATAATTTTGTCTTTTATTTGCTGATACTTATATCTTTTATTTCTTTCTCTTGTCTTATTATTACTATCATTTTCAGAGCTGCTTCAAATAATAATGAGAACACAGAACATCCTTGCTTTATTCCAATATTTATTAGGTGATCTTCTACTCTTTCTCCATTGAAAATAATGACAACTTTTGGTTTGATAAACATCTGTTTATCATTTTTAGAGGAAAGATCCTTTTTGCCCGATTTTTGGGGGGGGGTGTTACATATATATTCTATTTTTGAAAAATACTTTTTAAAGTCTATTGATATAATCATGTGGTTTTATTTGATTTTGTTTTTAATATGACTAATTATGTCAGCTATTAGAGTCAGCTCTATGGTCTATCCTGCCAAGATTTTTTTTGGATCCTGACTCTGTTATCTAAAGTGTTATTTATCCCCCAGAGCTTTGTGTCACCTGAAAATTTAATGAACATACCAATTATGCCTTGACTGTGTCATTAATGAAAATGGTAAATAGCTCAAGTCCAAATACACTGGTGGCCCTCTATTAGATACTTCTTTTAAAGATGACATTAAATCACTGACTTTTTTCTGTACTGCTTTTTCAAACAGTAGTGTATCCACCTAAATTGCATTATCCAGCCAACATTTTGCCAGCTTGTCCAAAAGATTAGCATAAGAGACTGCTAAATACTTTCATGAAATCTAGATGAACTATATTTAAAGAAGTACTTGATTCTGAAAGTCTAGGGAACCTATTAAAAAAGGAATTGAAGTTACTCTGACATGATCTCTTCTTGATTAAACCATGCTGATTCTTATGAGTACTGCTTCCTTTTCTAAATATTTAATAAACATTCCCTTAATAATAGTTTCTAGAATTGGAATTTTCCCCAGGAATTGAAATTAAACTCAGTGGCCTATCATTTCCTTCTGGGGTTTTTTTGTTTGTTTATTTTCTGCAAAGGACAAAGTTCTATGGACTGGAAAGAAAAGAATAAAATCTTTGGGTGCCTCTCCCCAGTCTCCATAATATTCTAAAGATATTTGGCAGTGGGGGGCAGCTAGGTGGCACAGTGGATAAAGCACCAGCCCTGGGTTCAGAAGGACCTGAGTTCAAATCCAGCCTTAGACACTTGACACTTACTAGCTGTGTGACCCTGGGCAAGTCACTTAACCCCCATTGCCCCACCAAAAAAAAAAGATATTTGGCAGTGGCTCAGCAATCACGTTTGTAAGCTTGATTTTGTTTTTGTCTGCTTTTTCTGGACCTTGAGATGTTCGTTGAGTTCTGGAGACTTGTTCTTATCAAGGAAGCTAACTACTTTTCTGTCATCTCCATACCTATGTTGACTTTCAGTATCAAAAAACATTCTCCAAGGATGAAAATATTAAAGCAAAATAATAGCTGAACAGTTTCACATTCTCTCTATTATCCATTATGACTGTCCTCACAACCTAAAGATCAGTTCTATCCCTGTCTTTGGACCTCCTCTTTTCTCCAACATAGCTTTATTTTTTTTACAGAGTAGTTCAAACTTTATTTACAACTACACTTGAAGTTTAAAGTTGCCAAACAAATCACAATGAAAAAATTAAAAAGAGAACAATGCAGCAAGCTTCAGATCTAAGGAGGATCCCATCTCTAAAGTGTGACCTGCCTGAGCAGAAGATATTGTTACCTATTCTAAAAGGCAATGGGTCAAAAATCAATCTAGCTTTTAAGAAAAAAAATATATATATATATATATTTTGTTGTTGTTGTTGTCCATAGTTTTCTTCTCAGCACCCATCATTCTAAGTATTAGAATTCCTAATGATAGGGGCACCTAGGTGGCACAGTGGATAAAGCACTGGCCCTGGAGTCAGGAGTACCTGAGTTCAAATCCAGCCTCAGACACTTAACACTTACTAGCTATGTGACCCTGGGCAAGTCACTTAACCCCAATTGTCTCACTAAAAAAAAAAAAAGAATTCCTGATGATATTTTATAAGATTGTGCCATGTTTTTTTTTAATTCACCCTTTTTGCTTACTTTCGATTATATCTTAATCCATATATTTTTGAAATCTAAGTTTCTCAATGAGTTTCTTATATATCCACATTTGTCTCTTTAGACAACTGTCTTTTCATTCTCATTGGAACTGCTGTTTTAGTGTCTTCAAAAATGTCATTTTTGAAAGCTGTAGATTCCCTCAGAGGTAATTTTAGATTATGGGATCCCATCTACCCACCTATGCCTTCTCTTAACCTTTTGAAGTCTATTCTGCCCAAATCTAGACTTCATGTCAGATTTTTTTTCCTTGCTTTTCTTCTCATTCACTAATAAATATAAAGCTAGAGGAGTCCTTTCCACTAAGGTTTCCATAATTTCCAGCCCAGAAACCAATTTCTTCTTTCTGGTGTGAAACATAGCTAAAATAGCTGTTCTTCTGCTTCAACGTCCTCTTGCCTTTTGAAGAAACAAAGTGCTATTATGACAAAGTCAGAAAATATTAGGCATTCTGCTTCAGGAAAAGAAAGTGGGAGAGCACTGACATGTTCAACTTCCTCCCTTTAAAGATTAGAAATCTGAAGTTCATAGAAGTCCTGTGACTTGCCCGATATCCCAAAACAAGTTTGTGTCAGAGCAGGACTTGGGACTAATGCTTCTTCTCACACATTTAAGTTCTTTCTTTCCACTATAGCTTAAGAGGAAACTTCTGCTCTGGTCTCTCTCCAAGCTTCTCATGCTTAACACTTCCAACATCACTCAACAACCTTCTCTTCTCTAAAATCTAATCTGTTTAGATATATCACCATATTCAGATGCTAGGGACATTTATCTCATCTTTATGAGTTCAACTCCAGTGTCAGACACTTACAAATTGTGTGACCCTGGGCAAACCACTTAATCCTGTTTGCCTCAGTTTCCTCATCTGAAAAATTAGTTTGGGAAGGAAATGACAAATCACTCCAGTATCTTTGCCAAGAAAACCCCAACTGGGATCACAAAGGGTCAGACATGACTGAAATGACTGGACAACAAGAAGTTGTTGTGGCAAGCCTTAAAGGCCATTTTACTTGGTGTTTTTTTCTAGAGGAAGTCAGAGTCATTGTGGATTTTTGAACAAGGGACTAACCTGAGTCGATTGATGCCCTAGGGAGAAAAATGTTTTACTAGTTGTGGACAGGAGCAATTAAAAAAGGAGGAAACTGGAGGCAACAGACTAATTGGGAAGTTATTGTAATAGTCCAAGCAAGACATGATAAAAGCTTAATCCCATGATTAAGAGGGATTAAAGAGAGGGGGAAAGGATATATGTGCTCACATTGCTTGGATGACATAGGAGCCAGCAACTACAGTCCTCTAGTGAGATGGAGGTCCACCAGGCTTTACCATCTTACCTACCATTCATTATCTTTTTTTATTCATTTATTTGTTTGTTTTGAAGGGCAGTGAGGGTTAAATGACTTGCTCAGGGTCACAGAGCCAGTAAGTCTTTAGTGCCTGAGGCTGGATTTGAACTCAGGTCCTCCTGAATCCAGGGTCGATGCTTTATCCACTGTGCCACCTAGCTGCCCACCATTCATTATCTCCTAAGGTTCTCCAGACCTAACTATCTTCCTTGAAGCTATGCTCTCCACACTCCAGACACACAACTTGACCTCCTGTTGCACCCTCAGGGATTCTGGGCCTTTGACTCCACTCTAAAGCTGACTTCTTTTAACTGTGTTGTGTCCCCTAATAAAAATGTGAGATCTTTGAGAACAAAGACTATATCCTTTTTTCATTTTTATCTCCAATACTTAGCACAGTGCTTGGCACATAGTAAACACTTAATAAATGTGTTTTTCTTCATTCATTCAAGAGATATTTGTATCATAATATATTTAGAAGTAAAAGTGATTTTAAAAGACACCTAATCCAACTCCCTCATTTTATGCATGAGAAAACTGAGGCTAAGCAAGGTTGTGTGACTTGCCCAAGATCACAGGAGTAGTGGGTGGCAAAGGAAGTATTTGAACCTGATCTCTGACTCCAAATTCATTGCTTTTTCCACTATACCATACCGATTCTCCCCAGTAGAATTAATAGGACTAGGCACCTGATAGGATATGGAGGGGATAGACCAGGGAAGAAAGGAGAGGGACTTCTAGGTATTAAACTTGGATGAATGGACTAACTACAAAATAGTCTTTCATTCATAGAAACAGGGACATTGGAGGAGGGAGCATGTTTAGTTTTATGACCTTAAGCAAGTGATTTAACTTTCCTAGTTCTCCATAGAATGAGAGTATTAGACTAAGTGATCTAACAGATTCCTTCCAGTGCTCACTTAAGGAGCCTGTAATCTATCTGGGAAGATGGTGCTCAAAAACATTAAATAATCAGAGAAAAATACAAGACAGTATATAGGATCAGAACTTCATCTGATTTTTCAAAACACCCCGAACTGTGACTACGGAAATGACAACTAGTCAGTCCCTGCCCCTGGTCCTTTTCCCCTGGTGCTTTTTTCCCCTGGTGATCACTGATGAGGAAAAGAGAGAAGTGGAAAAAATTGAAACAGAAAAAGTCCTGATGCCACAATGCCACCTAGCTTTAAGAAGCAGCCTATATCGCCTGCCTCTTTACAGAGCCACATTCCAAAACAGAATTCAAATATTACCAGGCCCTCCCCCACACTGCTTCTGAAATCTTAAATCAAACCATTTACTGCAATATATAGTGGGAATAAGAAGGGCCATATTTTCATTAGAAATACGTTTCATCTATATTTTCCTATAATGGGCATAATCTATTTTCCTGTTATATTTCAAGACATGCCAATGGAAGCCAACTGATGGGCATTTTAAAAACCACAGAGGCCAAATTCTAGCTCCTTAGCTTCCCTCCATCCTCTCCCCTACCTAACCTTTCTGCCCTGGGTTCAAATCCCAGCTTTTTTTGTTTACTAGATGTCTGACATTGGGCAGGTGAGAAATGCTCTGAATTAGGCAAATCATTTTGTCTCCGTTTTGTCACATGCAAAATGGGAATACTGATGCTTTCGCTCTCTGTCACAGAATTATTATGAGGATCAAATGAGATAATTTATGTAATGATGTACATTTCAAAGTATTGTGATTAATATTATTATTTCATTTTATTAAGAAGCTCATAAACAAGAACTCAGCATTTCTAGGGTCCTGGCCTAGCCAGCTCCCTGCTCCTTCCCTGCTGCGCTTATTAGCAATTCAACAAATATTTATTAATTTCTGCCAATGTACAAGCCTGGGCAAGGCACTTGGGATATAAATATAGTTAGGACACAGATACTGCTCTCAATGACCTTACAATGTAGCATAGAAAGAGGTGAACAAATAACTATAGTATCTGTTTTGACAAACAGAGGTCATCAAAGGCAAATCCATCCTCTTGATCTCTCTCTTTTTACAAAGGATCTCTTTGATAATATGATCATAGATTTGAAGCTGAAAGGGACCTCAGAAGTGATCCAGTCCAAACCCCACACTTTACAGATGAAGGAAATGTGATGCAGAAAGATTAAGGGATTTGCCCAAAGTCCCATAAGTAGAAAGAATTAGCAGCAGAATTCAAACCTAGGGCTTCTGACTCCCAAGCCAGAGCTCCTTCCCATGTACCAAGCTGCCTCTGATGTAAATTGCATCTGTCAGCCTGAGGATAAAAGACTACTCATGTATAACTTATTTTGAAATGCTTGAGTTCTAGTGGGTGTGGGGTGGGAATGGAGGAGGAAGAGAAGTTGGAACAATTTTTTTTTTAAATTGATGTTAAAATTTGTTTTTACATATATTTTGGAAAATAAAATTCTATTCAAAAAAAAAACAGAGCAGAAAGATATCAGGAGGGGGAAAATAGTTAAGACAAAAAGAACTAGGCAAAGTTCTAGGGAGGAAATGAGGATGGAAAGATAGGTATTACCTTCATCATGATTATGATAATAAAACACATTTATTTAGGGCTCATCAAGAGATGGAGATGACCCTACTTTTTCTATAATAAACATTTTTATTTAAAGTTTTGAGTTCTAAATTCTATCCTTCTTTCCCTCTCTCCCCTCTCCCCTCCCTGAGGGGGTAAGCAGTCAGCTATAGGTTATACATGTGCAATTATGTAAAGTATTACCATATTAGTCTTTTTGTATAAGAAAACTCAAATGAAAGAAAGTGAAAAATAGCATGCTTCAGTGTATGTTCAATCCATACAAGTTCGTTCTTTGGCAGTGGACATTATGCTTTATCATTGGTCCTTTGGGATTATCTTGGATCATTGTACTGCTGAGAGTACTTAAGTCATTTACAATTCTTCGTCAAGCAATATTGCTGTTGCTGTGCACAATGTTCTCCTGGTTCCTTTCACTTCACTATGTATCAGTTCACCCAAGTCTTTCCAGGCCTTTCTGAAATCATTCTGCTTGTCATTTCTTATAACACAATAATATTCCATTATAATCATGTACCACAGCTTGTTTAGTCATTTCCCAGGGATAGCTAGGTGGCATAGTAAATAGAGCATTAGCCCTGAAGTTGGGAGGACCTGAGTTCAAATCTTACCTCAGACACTTATAAGCTGTGTGACCCTGGGCAAGTCACTTAACCCCAATTGCCTTAAACATCCAGGGTCATCTCCAGTTGTCTTGATATATATAGATATATAATCTGCATAACCCTAGCTCACTTCAATTCAGTACAAGTCATGACATTGCCCTGATGTCAAGAATGAAGGACAAATGACAGCCATTCCCCAACAGATTACCCTTTGTGTGTAAATCATATACCCATTCTGACCTTATTTTAGTATATGGTGTGATATGTTGGTCTCTACCTAGTTTCTACCATACTGTTTTCCAGTTTCCCTACCAGTTTTGCCAGATGACCCTACTTTTTGAAAGCTTTACTAGAGGAATACAAGTCATGTCAAGATATAACATGCAGAAAGGTTCTGAATATTGGATAAATGATGAGTCTGGAGAGGTGCATTACCTGTTGACTGCAGGATGAGGCATTTTTCAACCACAATAACTTTCAAAAACTATCTACTAAATCATAGAAAGGTAGTAATCTCCATTAGTGGAAGGTTACTACACAACAAAATCACAAGTCCTTGAAGGACTAAAGTTAGTTTAAGCTTTACAAAATGCTATGCTCACTATTACCCTATGGTGTAGGCTTGTCATCTCCATTTTAGAGATAGGCAAAGCGGGGCTCTGAGATAGGAACTGACATGCCCAGCATCATACAATTCACAGAACCTAATAGGAAGAAACATCACAGACCATCTAGTCCAAGTAAATGAACAAAAATCTCCTCTTCAATACACCTAACATGTGGATGTACAGCCTTCACTTGAAAATATTCAGTGAAGGAGGACCCAATACCTCCCAAAGTAGCCTATTATACTTTGGGGTATTTGTCATTCAACAAAAACTTTTCCTTATACCTTGCTACTTCCCCTCATTGCTCCCAGTTGTGCCCCACAAGGCCAAGAAGAACAGATCTAATTCTTCTATGTCACAGCCCTTCAAATTCTTGAAGACAGCTTTCATGACACACTGAATTTTCTCTTCTATTCCTTTAACTAATCATCAAAAAGAATGATTTCAACATCCTTCACCATCTTTTTATTCTTCTTCATAATGTCCATCGTCAAAGAATGAACTTGTATCGATTGAACACACACTGAATCATGCTATTTTTCATTTTCTTTCTTTCATTTTTTCTTTCATTTGAGTTTTCTTATACAAAAAGACTAGTATGTTAATACTTTACATAATTGAACATGTATAACCTATAGCTGACTGCTTACCCCCTCAGGGAGGGGAGAGGAGGGAGAGGGAAAGAAGAATAGAATTTAGAACTCAAAACTTTAAATAAAAATGATTATTATAGAAAAAGTAGGGTCATCTCCATCTCTTGATGAGCCCTAAATAAATGTGTTTTCTATTCCTGTATTTGTCTCCCTAATTCCTGGCACACAAGTAGAAGCTTAAAACATACTTGCTGACTGATTAATTGATGAAAACCTAACATTCTAGTCTATCCAGATATTTTTGAATTGTATGTTAATACTATTAAATTTCATGTCTTAGATCCATTAGAGCATAAGCTCTTTGTGAGTAGCAATTGACAGTTATTTGTCCCTGCATCCCTGGAGCTGGTATATAGTAGAAGCATAAAAAAAAACCAAAACATTTATTGACTGATTCATTGATGAAGCCCAACATTCTAGTCTGTCCAGATAATTTTGGGTACTGAATAAATAATCACATGTTAGCTATCCCTCCTAGCTATGCTGTCAGCTGTAAATTTGATAAACATGATAAACAAGTGATTTATTAAAATTTTGAAAAACACAGGGCCAAGAACAGATCTCTGGGACATTGTATCATACATCTCTTCCCATGTTAATAACAAAGCATTAATGATTACTCTTTTGGTCCACCTATTCAACCAGTTCCAAATACACCTAATTGTACAATGACCTAGTTCATATCCCTTCATCTTGTATACAAGAATAAGATAAGAGCTTGTCAAATGCTTTGATTAACTATAGATAAGCTATATTTAAAACAGTCCTCTGCTCTAATAATCTAATAACCCTTTACAAAAGTTTACAAAAGTAAATGAGTTAACTCTGCTATAACCTGTTCTTGGTGAAACAATATTTTTGTTGTTGTTGTTGTGTGTGTTTTGTGTTCGTAGCCTGATTTTTATGTCTTTTCTTTTTTTTGTGGGACAATGAGGGTTAAGTGACTTGCCAGGTTCATACAGCTAGTAAGTGTCAAGTGTCTGAGGCTGGATTTGAACTCAGGTCCTCCTGAATCCAAGGCCAGCGCTTTATTCACTGTGCCACCTAGCTGCCCCCATAGCCTGATTAAAAAAAAAAGTTCACTAACCATCTTTTTAATTATTCATTGTAGAATTTTTTCAGGAAATTAGGTTGTTTACCAGTTTAGAGCTTAAAATCCCTTCTTTTTCTTGAAAATTGAGATAGTATTTGCCCTTTTCTGGTCCTGCTGAGATTCTCTTCTCCACAATCTCTTAAGGATTACTGACAATTGGCTTACCAATCACAGTTCTTTCAACAACCCAGGATGTAGTTTATCTCAGTCTAGTGACTTGAACTCATTAAGGGGCATTACGTATTGAGTTTCATGTGCCCATGCATTATTTTGAATGCTAGGACTCACTTCGTGATTTGAGATGCCCTTCATGTATTAATTTCTACCCTAGAGAAATGAGACAAAATGATGGATCAAGCCAATGTTGATTCTGTTGTTATTATTCCTTACTGTCTATTGAAATTGTAAGTGCAGCTCCCACTAGGGAGCCTTCTCTCCTAAAAAGAAGAAACATTTGTATTAAGTATTGTTTACTGTAGTAATCCTTTTTACTCTTTGAAGCATCACCATTCATAGTCTCATAATTTGAATATCAAAAGTTTAAAAGGTTTGATTTTATCTTTTTTTTCTAACTTCTGCAAAAGCTTTTGCCTCTCTCCTCCTCCCACCTCCTTTCCCCCACCACTGTAAAGTAATAGTACCTTCTGTCAAGGACATTCTCAGAATTGTTATTAGTATCCAAGCTGAGCAGTATAATTATCCTGTTAGGAAGGAGCTGAAATTTCTCCTCCCTACCTCAAGCCACCTTACTGGTTGGCTATAGGCAGAAGCACATGGAAGCCTTAACCCTCATTGCCCCACAAGAAGAAGAAGAAGAAGAAGAAGAAGAAGAAGAAGAAGAAGAAGAAGAAGAAGAAGAAGAAGAAGAAGAAGAGGAAGAAGAGGAAGAGGAAGAAGAAGAAGAAGAAGAAGAAGAAGAAGAAGAAGAAGAGGAAGAGGAAGAAGAGGAAGAGGAAGAAGAAGAAGAAGAAGAAGAAGAAGAAGAAGAAGAAGAAGAAGAAGAAAGAAAGAAGAAGAGCACATGGAAGCTGCCTGTATATGCTTGGGCCCAAAAGGACCAGAGGAGATTTCTTGGATTGTCTTTTGCCTTCTTGTCCCCCTTCCTGAAAATGGGTCAGTGGGCAAGAACCAGAAAGTGAAATTGCTCAGCCCCAAAGGATGGGCATTAATTGAGGAAGTGATTGAGTAGCCTGGAAAAACATTTTGAAGTTATACATAATTACTCCCATGGCCAGAGAGGGGGGGAATTTATTGGGTAATATAATTCCTGAACACCCGCCTCTTAGCTAGAGAGGGGGTGACTCCTTAAGCAGCATAATACAGGATAAAGCTTTCAAGAAGGCAGATTTCTTTGGGTAATGTAAGCCTTGAAGGGTTGCTTGCAACCTTCAAGTACCTTCAAGTTCAAGAGTTTAGAGATTGCAGGCTTCTAGCCGAAAAACATGGGAATTTCCTAATTATGTAGTATAGCTCTTAGAGAGAAAGGAAAGTCACCCATGAAGCCTATTAGTTGCAGCAAAGCAATAATGCCATGACTTATGGGGTAAAAGACCTTGACTTAACTTTCACGATTACAATGAGATTTTGGATAATGCAGATCCAGTTGAAAGGGGGAAGCCCATCTAGCAGCTCCAAAATCTATTTCCTTTCTGGGAAAGTCCAAGAATTCAGAGTTTCTCTATGGAGCATCAAAGATGGAACCCATGGGAGAGGGAAGAGAATTGTGTTGATTGTTTTTAGGCTCTAGTGCATCCTTTTCATTTTCTGTGGAGTAAAATAAAGATTGTCCTACACTCTTGTTTACCTTGATAACTCTTATGGAAATTAGCAGCCTTATTACTTATGTTTGGGGAGATCTTGGCATGCACTATGTTTCTTGATTCTTCCAGAGTAAACTGGGGATGAGAGTAATGCATCAAAGGGAAGCTAAGATTGAATCTGGTCAATGTTAAGTGCTCCTAGGCCACAGATTATTTCTTCAAAGGAACAAAAATGTTTCTGTAGCTTTTCTTGCCAGCCCAATCCCAGCTCATTTTGAGCTTTAATGCTCTTCATGCCATTGTTATAGGGCCATGGCACACTTTAATATTCATTGTCTATTACAGGTCTTTGCTTACCTCTTTTTAAGTCTTTCAAAATTTTTATTGATCAGCAAGTTCCCTGGGAATTCACATCAATCTCCTTGGACAACTCCTCTTTCTCTTTATGTGGATTTATTTTATATCTTGCTACTTTGCTAAAGTTCTTCATTGGCACAGGATGTGTGAAAGGAGATAGATTGTGAAAGCTCTTGAAAGAAGAGTTCATACACTTCCAAGACATTTCCATTTTGATGATCTAAAGGCCATATTCCTTTCTGTCACTAATATTTCCCCTGTTGGTTTATCTGCTTGTTCTCAACATTTTAAACTGAGTCTTCTGCCTCCTACATATTTGGAAATTTCAATATTTTTCCTGTATTTTCCCTTTTTACTCACTTTCTAACTCTTCCCTTTCTAATGGCATTTTCCCCAGAGGCTATACCTCAGAGCTGCCTCCTCCCATAGTTGGGAATTTACTTTTACTCTGCCCCAAGAGACTTCAAGGAGGACAAAAACAGCCTTAGCCAGATACCAATCTTCTTTACTTTAAGCCTGGTGGAACACCACAAATACATTGATGCTTTGTCCTACTTGCCTATTTCTAGTTTTCAGGCTGAGCACTACCTTCTTTCTTTCAGGGGCAGGGGAAGAGTGGAGTTCTCTTGCAAATCTATTGGTCAACTTAGTAAATCCTGCCAAAATGTGGTGGCTTATGGGGGAGTGGGTGCCAAGTGAGTGGTTTAGGGATTAGAGATTAGCCTTCTCCTCTATTAGTTCATTTGGTTGCTATTTTCTTAAGGTTCTTAGCATCTTAGGGAAGACAGATGAAATTGCTTTATCTCTTGTATATAATTACTATTTTGGAGAGATTTGAGAAGTTGTGAGGATTACAGAAAATGGTCCTCCACCTTATTAGTCACATGACCTATTTCTCTTCCATGCTGACTAAACTGTAGTTATCCTCCCCACTGTCCTCCCACCAGAATCTGGACTCTACCCCTGGAACTGTGGACTCCGATAGGTGAACTTTGCTCTTATTTTGCTTGGGACCAAGGCTTCATATCACCTCCTGATGACTTCCAAACCTGTCTAGTCCTCTCACTCCCAGGAAAAGTAGGCATGATAACTTGGAAGAGGCAGATTTGGGAAGCAAAGAGACAGGTTAGACTTTTGCTAATATGCAAGCACAGGATATAACAAAGGAAAAACGGGTGACATCATCAACTTCCTGGACGAGAAAGCCTGAAAGAACATTGTGTTAATGTTCTAACTTCCAGGATCGACTTTGTTCTAGCCTTTTCTATACCATGAAAACATATAAATATATGTGTATGTTTATATGTATATGTGAATATGTATGTTTGTACACATACACACATACCTATATATTTGTATATAGGTATATGTGTATGTGTGTATATATATATATATATTAAAAGTTTTATATCTTGAAAGGGCCTTGACAATCACCTTGTCCAATTTCTCTTCTTCATTCCTAGCCATTTAACAAAGAAGGGAATGTAGTTTTGTGAAAGAGCATCGGCTTTGGAATCAAAGGAACTAGGTTCAAGCACTAACCCTGATAATTGCTGCCTTAAACAAGTCTCTTTACCTGTCTGAGCCTCAGTTTCTTCAACAGTAAGATCAGGCCATTGAACCAGTTGAACCAGATGATCTTGAATGCCACTACCAGCTCTAAATCCTGTCAATCTGAGGCCTAAACAAATCAAGTAACTTAAGCGGAGATACCCATGGCTGAGTAGGGTTTTGAACCACAGGGCACAGTTCAAAGAATTAAAGCTCACAGGAACCTTAGAGATCATGAAGTCCAAACCTTTCACTTTGCACTTACAGGGAAGTGAGGTCCAGAGAAGTCAAATGTCTTGTCCACAGTCACACAGATAATAAGTGTCAGAGGTGGACCTTTACTCAGTTTTCTGACTCCAAATACAGCATTCACTGTTCTCTACATGCTGCTTCCAAAGAAATAGCTCACCTTTTTACTGACCTTTATAATTTAAAAGGTACTGTACTCAGCACAATAACCCTGTGAGGTAGGTAGGATGAGTATTATCATCCCCATTTGTGAGATAAGGAAATTGAAGTTCCAAGATATTGTAGTAACTTACCCAGAGTCATATAGCTAAGAAATATTAAGAGTAGAATTCAAACCTTGATCTTTTGACTCCCAAAATACACCTCATCATACTTTCCCAAACTGCCTTTCCTACGAAAAGCTACAACATGATAGCTAATGACAGGAACAGAGGAAGAGACAGATGAAGCAGTGATGGGTGGGGGACACACTCGTAAAAATTAATACATTTAGTTGGTTTCCTTTAATGAAAAGGAAGAGCCAGAGAAATGTTGGCTATGATCTGTTCATTGAAGCTTCAATGTACTAGAAGAGCTCCTGAGAACTCCATCCTGGGTTGGGGAGGAGAGATCAGGGATTTTTCACTTTTTTTAGGGGGGGGACAGACCCCTTTGTCAGTCTTATGGATCCTATGGATCCCTTCTCAGAATTATGTTTTTAAATGCATAAGGCAAAATACATAGGATTAAAAGGGCTATCAATGAAACTGAAATACAGTATATGTATGTGTGTATATTGTATATGTATGTACATGTAAAGATATATTTTTTAATGTCATGGTCTTGCAAAGAGGAGTGTATACACTTTCAGGATCTTGAAAGTCAAACAAAAGCTTAAAGGGGGCTGTATCCATGTGTCAGAAGTGCCAGTTGAAGCCTACCCCCAACTCCTCATCCTGTACCTTTTAGTCCCTGAATCCCTAATCCCATTCCTGTAACAATTTCCCTTTTTACTACCCCCATTCCTTCTTCAGTCTTCTGCCAAAATGGGGAGGAAGAAATTATGGGCCCCAACACAATGGATGCAGATTACTTTTTATTTGCTCAGCAAAATCTTGGTCCATGAGTTCACATGTCTCAGACAATTACATTCCTGTTGCATAAGTAGCCTGAATCTCTCCTACAGCAGGGTGTGAGTCATTTCCTTTGACCGGAGCATCCAAATTTTACTTACAACTCTAAAACGACAGCCTGATCAACCTCCAGACAGCAGAACCTTGCAGAGCTCCAGAAACAGGACCAACAATGTAGAGCAGGAAAACACCTCAGAGTTCATCTGGTTCAGCTATCTCATTTTCTAGATGAGAAAAAGAAGACCCAGAGAAATTAAGTGACTTGTTAAAAACACAAGAATAGTAAATAGGTAAGCCCAGAAGGTAAACCAGGGATTCTGACTCTAGATAGCTCTTTTCACTGTTTTCCTCTGAATCTCAATGACAAGTCTACTGTGCATATGTGTGTTATTCAGAGGAATAGAGTAAAACTTTCTCCAGGAGGGGTGTTTCCCCAATTATAATAAGTCACATTTATATAGGATCTGAAGACAGGAGAAATCTTAGAGCTAGATTTCAAAATGGAAGAGACCTTCAAGGTCAATCCCCTCATTGTACAGAAGAGGAAACTGAGACTCAGAGAGGTGAAGACATTCATCTAAGGCCACACAGCTAGGAAGGAGCAGAGCCGGGATTTAAATCCAAGTTTGCAGACACAAAACTTAGAACTCTTCCTTGCAACAACAAAGTGAATTATATATACCAGGGGTGTCAAACTCAAATAGAAATGGGTACCACTGAGCCATGTATTTACTTAGAAAACCTACAAATTAACATTATCTATGTTCTGTTGTGTTTTTATTTATTTTATTAAATACTTCCCAATTATATTGTAATCTGGTTTGGGCCAAGCTCAGGAATATTGAGGGCCGTAACTTGGCCCTTGACACTTTTGATGTAAACTATCATATTTAATACTTATAGCAACCCTGTGAGGTCAGTACTACAATATACATGCCATTTTGCAGATTAGAGCATAAGATTTAGCACTAGAAAGAACCTCAGAGGTCATCTAGTTCAAACTCCTCATTTTTCAAATGACAAAACTGGAGCTCAGAGAGAAAAATAACTCACCCAAGGTTACACAGTTAGTAAGGACAACTCAAACTCAGATCCTTTGCCTCCAATGCCATCATTCTTTCCACTACCCAACTTTGCCTCCCACTAAATACAGGTCAGTAAATAAATACTGATGAAGTATCTATCATGTTCAGGGATCTATTCTAGATATTATGGAGGATGAAGAAAAGCAAAAGAAATGGTTCCTGTCTTATAAAAGCTTACAACCTACTTAAGTTGTTTTAGTTCTGTCCAAATTCTCTGTGACCCCATTTGGAGTTTTCTTAGCAAAGATACTGGAGAGGTGTGCCATTCCCTTCTATAGCTCATTTTATAGATGAGGAAACTGAGGCAAACAGGGTGTGACTTGCCCAGGGTCACACATCTGGCAAGTATTTGAGGCCAGATTTGAACTCAGGTCTTCCTAACTCCAGGCCCAACACTCTATCCACTACTCCACCTCACTGTAAGAGCCTACAGTCTAGAGGAGATGACTAGTACACATGAACATTTAAACAATAATACAAGGAAAGAAATTCACTGAGTGCAGTGTGACATTGTGTCTAGACTGATAATCTTGGAGCCAGCAAAGGCTAGATTCACATCCTGCCTTCCATACTCACTAGATATGTGAACTCAGTCACTCCAGCTTCCTGAGCCTCCATTTCCTCATCTGGAAAATAAAGGGTTGGACTAAATGACTTCTTAAGTCCCTTCCTGCTCTAAATTACAAGTCCAATAGGGATTGTATCCTTTATTCTATTTTTTTTTTGCAGGGCTATGGGGGTTAAGTGACTTGCCCAGGGTCACACAGGTAGTAAGTGTCAAGCGTCTGAGGCTGGATTTAAACTCATGTACTCCTGAATCCAGGGCTGGTGCTTTTTCCACTGCACCACCTAGTTGCCCCTGTATCCTTTATTCTTGTAGCTCCCCCTTCTTGTGTCTTTTACTTGATGAAGGCTCTTCATTCCTCTCCAGGCTCCAGTCTTGACTCTCTGGTCTTTTCTATTCAATTCAATTCAATTCAATTCAATTCAATTCAATTCAATTCATAAACATTTTTGAAGAGTCCATTATGTGCCAGGCACTATATCACAGAAACCTCTTCATGGTAGAAGTTTGCTGCACCCTAAAGTTCTCATATTGGGAGCACCCTCTGCCCTGAAGCCTCTCCCTCTGATCTCCTGGTTCCTCTCAGAACCTCCATTTAGGGAGCAAGCCTGAACCATCCATTTTTTCAATCTTCCCCTGGCTGTACTCCTAACTCTTTGAATTTTCTCTCCCATGCACCTTCCTAGGTAGTCCATCCTCTCCTTCATTCTCTGATCCTTTTTTCAGCTTTATATATTTTCTTCCCCAATTAGAATATAAGGGACTTGAGGGTAAGAACTTTCTGTTTGCATTTATATTCCTAGCACTCAGTCCAGTGCCTTCCATACTGTAAGTGCTTAATCAATGTTTGTCAAGCTGTCTTGGCTAAATAAATGCTAACTCAGTGGAATGACAGAAGAATGATCACAAGTCCATAGTGGATGTATGTTGTGAGAAGTACAGATCATAATTGCTATAAGAGTTCAAAGGAGAGGGAAGTGACTGAGCTAGAGAAGTAGGAGAAAGCTTCAAATTATAGATGAACAGGAACCTGGTGACAGGTAGGTGGCGCAGTATATAAAGCACCAGCCCTGGATTCAGGAGGACCTGAGTTCAAATTTGTCCTTAGATACTTGACACTTACCACCTGTGTGATCCTGGGCAAGTCATTTAACCACCATTGCCCCATCCCCCCCAAAATTAAGAGGAACCTTACAGGATGTGTTAATTTGGGAAGGGGAAAGGAGAAGAGAGGTCACTGTAAATAAGGAAAAGTATTCCAGAGTAAGGTTCTCAAGAGAAAAGGGATCTGGGTTAAATTAAAACTTAGCCTTGATTGGACTTGAAAAACTTTAACAAACTGAGAGAAGGAGGGCATTTCAAGCAAAAGAATAGCAGGAGCAAAGGTAAAGAGGTACAAATGCATGTAAGATCATAGATTTAGAGCTAGGAGGGACCTTAGAGTTCATTTATGGAAATTGAAGTCAAGATATGTTAAGTGATTTGTCCAGGGTCACAGAGGTAGCAAATATATAAAACAGAATTTGAACTCAGGTTTTCCTGACTTAAATTCTACTAACCTATCCACCATACCACATTGAGTGGATAGAGTACCAGTTCTAGAGTCAGGAAGACTCATTTTCCTGAGTTCAAATGTGGGTTCAGATACTTAATAGCTGTAACCCTAAGCAAATCACTTACCCCTGTTTGCCTCAGTTTTGTCATCTGTAAAATAAGCTGGAGAAAAAAAATGGCAAACCACTCCAGTATGGTTGCCAATGTCATGAGAGAAGAGATAGTGTGGTGTTCCTTAGGTACTCCTCTGTAAGGAATTACACCCTCAAACACAGTCCAGTTAGAATTAAAATGGCCTTTTATTTGGCACTAGAGAAAGTGACTGGGGGGTAAGTCAAAGACTTCGCCCCTGGGAAGGAGATGGCTTAGAAACATCTTCCTCTCCAAATAGAAGGAAAGCAAAAGCCTTTATAGAGGGTAGATGAGGCAACCAACTGAAAATGGAAAGTTCCTTTTGGGGGTAGGGAAAGATACCTGAGAATCAGGGGGATTTTGTTTTTTTGAATCGTCACAGGGGATATTGGTTGTAGGGGGTCAGGGTCCTTAAGTATTCCTCTTTAAATAATTACACCCTCTCTCACACAAATCCAATTAGAATAAAATAATCTTTTATTTAGGCACTAGAGAAAGGGACTGAGAAAGACTTTTCTCAAGGGAAGACAGTCCAGAGACATGATTCTCTGAGATGCCTATCTCCTCGAACAGGAGAAAGCCAAATATTTTTATAGATGGTAGATGGGGTGATCACCACCTGACAATGGAAAGCTCCTTTGGGGGTGGGGGAAATCTTGAATGAGAGGTGGTGGTTCAGACTTCTGGAGTTATCTCTGTCTCCCAACTCAGGTAGTAGCCACACCTAACTGACTTTCCTGCTATAGAGTTTTATCTCCCCTTACTTCTTAGGTTTGTACATCCTGATATCTAGTTGACCAATTTAAACTTTAATAGTTCTTTGACTCCTTTATATGTCTGTCCTGTTATCCTGTCATCCTAAGGCCCATGTCACCAAGAAAACCCTAAATGGAGTTACAAAGAGTCTGAAAAACAACTGAATAGTAACCTGTCCTGTCCATCCAGCCACACTCTTCCCAAGTTCCCAAGCCTTCGCATCTCTGTAAGCACCTCATTTTCCATCCATCAGTCATTCTGCTTGATTTTGACTTCACAAATATCATGCCCCCTTACTGGGCTCACCCCATCTCATCCCATCATTTTCAGCTTTCTTTTGTGTATTTTCTTTCCCTCTTAGATTGTAAACTTCTGGAGAACAGGGACTTTTTATTTGAATCCACAGAGCTTAACATAGTGTCTGACACATAGTAAGAATTTTAATAAATCTCTACTGACTATAGAATAGTGACTATCCTAATATCCTAATACAAAAGAGACTAACATCCTTATAAAGAACCTTCTTCATTTGATTACTCTTCTAAGGGCCAAGCTCTCAGTGTTCTCTAAAGTACAGCTAGTTGATCTTGTTATGGGGTTAGGACTATTAAAATTTAAACTAACCATTTGACATGGGTCTTCTCCTTGAGAAGACAGACACACCTGAAAGCAAGAGAGGTAAGCCTATTAGGCATGGCTGCTGCCTGAGTGGTGCCAGCAGGGTGGAGATGGCTCAAGAGATTGGAACCACCTCTTGCCCAACTTACCCTGAGCCCACCACCAGTGGGGGATGTCCCACCCCCGGGTGATCACCTCCAATAAAGGAACTTTCCACAGTCAGATGATCACCTCCACCATCAGTCCTCTATAAAAGCGTTTGCCTTTCTCCTGCTGGAGGAGATAGGTATCTCAGAGAACCTGTGAGCCAAGCTGTTAGAAGAAGTCCAAGGACTCCTCTCTTGATTTCTTTTCTCTGGTGCCCAAATAAAATAGTATTTTATTCTAATTGCATTTGTGTGTGAGAGAGTGTAATTCTTTAAAGAGGGATTCTTAAGGACCCCCACACCAACTATTTCCCCCATAACAACCTGATAAGTTAATATAGATAGAAAGCAAAGAAAAGAGGAAAGGAGAGGAGAAAACGCATTTATTAAGCACTATTTGTCAGGCACTGTAATAAGTGCTAGGGATACAAATACAAACAAACAAAAATTCCTGTCTTCAAGAAGTTTACATTCTAATGGAGGAAGGCATCACCTAAAAAGGACTTTGAAAAGGGGTGGGGGAGAAGAACGTGTTTCCCCCAAGTTTCCAGGTGGAAAAGTAGCCTAGAGAATCAGCGGCTAAGCCAGTTTAGAAAGGAGCATAGTTGGCTCTGAAGAGGAACTTACAAGCAGAAGAGGAGGCCATAGGGTAGAGGAATTACTAGCAGGAGAAGACCCCTGGGGAAGAGGTGGAGAAGAAGTCCAGGAGTCATGGGTTGAGCTGGGTTTGAAGGCTAACTTGCTCATAGAAGAGGGCCAGAGGAAAGCCACCCCCTAAACAAGGCTCTCCTTCATTTATACTCTGGTAACAGAAACACATTTTCACAAGGATCTTGTTGAGATCCTGTGTCCATCTTTCTTGTGTAACCCAAAGGAGGAATTCTAATGAAAGGAACTGCAGGGAAAAGAGTAGCAGAAGTTGACCCTCTGAGAAGCCTGTAACTTAGATATGCTAGGTGGGGAGAAGCTGGAAGTAGAGTTTCTCACACCCCTTCCCAGGAATTACTGTACTCAATCTCTGAGTTTAACTCTGTTCATCTGCACAAGAGGAACAAGCTAATAGGTAACATTTATATAGTACTTTAGGTTTGCAAAGCATTTTACTCCTATTATCTTACTTGAGCATTAAAACAGCCCTGAGAGATAAATACTATTATAATCCCATGTTAAAGATGAAGAAACTGAGGCAAGTTAAATGACTTCTCTAGGGCTGCAGAGCTATTGCATGTCTGAAGCAGGCTTTGAACTGAGGTTTTCCTGATTCCAATTCCAGTACTCTATCTGCTCTGCTACAGAGCTGCATACACGTTTCCTAGCTCAAATTCGAGGCTAGATTGTACATAATGCCAACAGGAGAATTATTAGAAAATCATTGACAGGCTGATAAAGAGCTCTCCTGGGCCACTTTGTTAAGAGTCATGAACCAGAGGGGACCTTGGTATCATCTTGACCAACCCCTTCCTTTTACAGATAAGGAAAAGTGAAGGCTACAAGAGAGTAGTTACTTTTCCCAGGGTCCTCTAGGAAATTAATGACAAAGTCAGGGCAAAAACCCAGCTTTCCCACCTCAGGCTACTGTACTCTTCCCTCCCCCATCTCAACCTCCTTGCTGAAGAGCTTTGCTAAAGCTTACATAGCACTTCAGCTTAAACCCCCTACTAAATGCTTTACAATTTTTTTTTTTTGGTGAGGCAATTGGGGTTAAGTGACTTACCCAGGGTCACACAGCTAGTAAGTGTTAAGTGTCTGAGGCTGAATTTGAACTCAGGTCCTCCTGACTCCAGGGCCGGTGCTCTATCCACTGCACCACCTAGCTGCCCCACAAATTCTTCCAAATCTCCTTTAGAACTCTTTTTGGTAATATTGTATTTTATTTTCCAATTACATGCAAAGATTGTTTTCAACATTCATTTTCATAAGATTTTGACTTCCAAATTTTTCTCCCTCCCTCCCTTTCCTTCCCCTCCTCAAGACAGCAAGCAATCGGATAGAGGTTATATATGTATAGTCATGTTATACATATATCCAGATTAGTCATAGAACTCTATTTAGAAATGGTGAAGATTAAGATTCTTTCTTAGCCCACATGATGCCTAGGATTTATGTAAATAACACTTTTAATTTTTTCCAGTTTTTTCCCTAATATCTCACTTTATTCCATTGATAAACATTTATAAAGCCCCTACTATATGCCAAGCACTGTGCTAAGAGCTGGGGATACAAAAGAAGACAAAAGACATTCCCTGTCCTCAAGGCGGTCACAGTCTAAGGGGGGAAGACAATACATAGAAAGAAGTTAAAAGTGGGTAATGGTCCCCATCCTGAAGGGGGCATAGTGAAGTACAGAAGAGTAGACATGGCTGGCCTGGGATCCCCCCTTAAATGGATCTCTGCTCTCAACCCTCCATATTCTCCAAATAGAGAGAGGGACAGACCCCTGACACAAAGGGTACTGATGAGATATAAATCCTAAAGTTGCTAGAATCTTACAGAAAGACAAGGTTTCTGGGGAACAGGCTAAAGTCCAGAAGAGTGTGGCCAGACAACTTTGTGAGATGGGTAGGTATAAGCATCTGCTTTTAGCCCCATTTCACAGACAAGGTAATGGGCACAGAGAAGGCAAGTAACTTACCCAAAGCCACACAGCAATATAAGGGCAGAGCTAGAATTCAAATCCAGGCTCAGTTATTTATAATCTATATGACCTTGAGCAAATAATAACTCTCAAAGTTTGAGTTTCCTCATCTGTAAAAAGAAGGTGTTGAAGAAAATGATCTTGAGTGTGTTGGAACCAGCTCAAACACTTAAATGATTATTAAATTTTCAGGGTGAGCATTTTGCACCTCAGAAATCAGCAAACACCACAAATCATGGCTTGATTTATTGCTTGTTGATTTTCTAGACTTTTGAAAGTGATGGAGAAATTGTGCAGATTAAACTTTAAAATGTGTCACATGGCCATGGGGGGCGGGGGCAGCGGTAAGAGGGTGAAGAACTGGTTGTTAAACATTTACCAGCACACGTCTCTCTAAGGTCCATCTATGTCTAAAGTCTGTGAATTATGGTACCTTTCTTTCTTTTGCATGAATTCTCTGATGCCACAGAAAGAAAGTCTGAAGGCTGTTGGGAAGTGGCACTCAGCAGCATTTCATGGCTCGTGTTTGCTTTCTAAGCAGGCGATGCTTCCCGGGCTGTCTCAGCAGTATTGATCTCCTCCTGCCTAGAGCTGAAGTTCAGCTGCCCCTGTCCATGCAGATCCCTAAAGCTGTCTCAGAGCATTTGAGGTTCTGATTGGCATCTGCCTTCGTTGATTCTGTTCCTCCCATCAGGTTGTCACGGTAGCAAGCTGACAAGCACCTCCATCCATCACCCCGAGCTCATGTTTTATGGATTGCTAGGGAGATGAGAAGAGCATCCCAGAGCAGGATTCATTTCAAGCTCAGGAAGCAGGGGATAAGGAGGAGAAGAGGCCTGTGATAAGCCCAGCAACCTTGTGGATAGAACACTAGATTGTCAGACACAAACTCCCATCACCTATGGGATCAGGTTAGAGTTACTGTGCCTGACGTTGCCCAATCAGGCCTCAATTTTCCATTCTTGCCTTATCTCCCTCTGCTCTCCTCTCTCTTTTCCACTAACCCTCCATTCCAACCTGAATGGTCTGCTTATTGTTTCCCAAGTGGGTCATGCATTCTCCTGTCTCTGTGCTTTTTCTTCATGCCATTTCTATTTGGTTTGACAAATATTTATTGAATACCTACCAAGCAAGAGACAGTGTCCCCAGAGCTGTGGGGGTTGAACAGAGGAGGAAGATGAATCCCTGGAGTCAGGGAGGTCACTGTCTTTCAGGGAAAAATGATAACTACACACACACAATCACATACACCCCATAATATACAAGGTGATGAGGATGATGATATGATATGACTATGCATTAATAATGGCTAATATTTACATGCATTTTGTTTGCAAAGCACATTTAAAGATTTGTTGTTGTTTAGTTGTATCTGACTCTTCATGACCCCACTTAGGGTTTTCTTGGGAAAAATAATGGAATGGTTTGCCATTTCCTTCTCCAGCTCCTTTTATAGAGGAGGAAACTGAGACAAACAGGGTTAAGTGACTTTCTTAGGGTCACACAGCTAGTAAATGTCTGAGGCCAGATTTGAACTCAGGTGCTCCTGACTCCAGGGCCAGCACTCCACCCACTGTATCACCTGTCTGCCCCAAAGATGTTTTGGAGGAAATTATTATTCCTATTTTAGAGAAGTTAAGTGATTTTCTCAAGGTCATATGCATAGTAAATATCTGAGACTGGATTTGAATACTATCATGTTGAGTAGTCTAGAGTACATCAGTTATTCATTTTACAGATGAAGTAATTAGTAATGAGAAGTTGTGAATTACTCAGGGTTATCCAGCTAGTAAGTCTGAGAGGCCCCTGCCTCTTATCTGGATTCTAAACTCAGTACTCTGTTCATCCTGCAGTGCTTTCATTAAGTCTAAATCCTACCCCCCACACACACACACAGCCCTTACATCAGAGTTATATAGAAGGTACTTTGCAAACCTTAAAGTACTATATAAATGTCAGCAATTATGCTGTTCCTCAAGATTCAGCTCCAGTTCGATCTCTAGGAAGCTTTCCTTGTCCCTCCAAGCTAAAAGTGATCTCCCTCCTCTGATTGCCTACAACCCTCATTGCCACTCAGCTGGCACTTATTATCTTATAGAAATGAAATGGGCTGCCTTTGGAGATAGTCATTTCCCCATCACTTGAAGTCTTCAAGTAGAGACTAAATAACCACTTGTCCAAGATTTTATAGAAGCTATTCCTGCTCAGGGTGAATTGTATATGACTCCTTAAAGTTCCTTCCAACTCTTTGTTTCAGTATTACTAGTTATTTTCCCCCTGTTTACATATCATCTCCCAAAGAGACTGTTTCTTGAAGCCATAGACTCATATTTTTATCGCCCCACAGTCCCTAGTATAACTACTTTAGCTTTGGGACCCTTATCCCCTCCCTTATTAGAAGCTGGAGTCACTTAATTGTTCCCTGTTTCTATCAGTCCTACCTCCAGCCGAGGGATCAGGTCTGTCCCTAGACAGTGAGAACAAAGAGTGTTAGATTAGTAGGTCTTTGGCACAATAAGTCTATCTGCTTCTACTATGACCTTGATTGTTCCTTCCAGGAGTAGTACCTTGTGACCAAGGCTTCACTTTGTATTCCATTTCCAGTGATATTTCTGTCTCATCTTTTCATGCCTTGGTTCCCTGCCTGGTACCCTGGTTCCTGGGACTGACATCCTGCCTTATTAGCTGGGTGAACCTGAACTAGTCACATAACCTCATACTGCCTCAGTTTCTCTTCTGTAAAATGAGGCTGGTAATAGCAACCTCTCAAGGCTGTTGTAAAACTCAATTGAGATAATATTTATACAATGTTTCACAACCTTTAAAGCATTATATTAATGTCAGTGATGATGATGATAATGACGACTACTATGATGATGCAGCTAGGTGTTGCAGTGGATAGAGTTCCAGGCCTGGAGTTGGGAAGACTCATCTTCTGAATTTCAAATCTGGCCTCAGACACTTACTAGCTGGGTCACCCTGAGCACTTGCTCAGTTAAGTGACTTCACTTAATTCTGTTTGCCTCAGTTCCTCATCTGTAAAATGAGTTGGAGAAGGAAATGGCAAAGTACTCCAATATCTTTGCCAAGAAAACCCCAGATGGGGTCACAAAGATTTGTACAAGATTGAAAAATGACTGAACAACAAAATTATTTATTATTATTATTATTATTATTATCCCTGAATCCCAGTCTGGGTCTGCAAAACTTCACATTGAAACCTTTGTCTATCTCCTATAATAGAGCTCATTTCACCTATTCTGTTCCCAGTCCAGAGACTAGAGTGGATTCTTGTTTCTTATTCCTAGGCCTCCAAACCTCTGCTTGTAGTGACTAAACTTACTCCTATTGTTTGCTAAGATTCTCTCTGATAACTTGACATACCCCAGTGGGTCTTGATGATATCCCAGTTCCAGCCATTCACTAGCTGTATGACCTAGTAGTCACTAACCTGATCAGACTTTTATGATAACTAACATGGCACCGTTTACATGCCAGGCAACAAGCAACTAATGAATTGATTCACTACTTGGCCATTGAGTCTTCTTGCTGATTCTCTATAAGACAGCAGGTTACTCATTTTCCTTTTCAATTTTAGCTTTGCTCTCAGTGAAATGATTATCAGGAAGAGAAAATGAGGTAATATTAGTAGGTGAAATGCTTCAAGTGCCTCCAGGGAGAAAAAAAGGCATAAATTCAAGCTGATCTTCTCACTGGCCACCTCTTCCCTGCCCTTTGACCACGTTAATATCGATTCAAGGCAGAAAAATGAGCCTTTTGCAGTCTTGCGGTAACTCAGAAGATATATCAAGGGTGTGTCTGCCTGGTGACAGAAATAGAGAAAGAAAGTCAAGAATGATAGTTTTGATCATGCAGATCAGAGCTGGCACTGTGTACAGGCAGAGCAGGCAGCATTGACATGAGGGACCCTGAAAGTTTCCTCCATCCAAAATAATCTCCTCACCATACCCACCCTTTGATTAAATCTTTGGAAGCTTATTGTATGGTGCAAATGTATTACTTGTGAGAGATGACTTAGTCGCTTCCAGTAACACTTTAGCATGGACCAAAGCATCAGATTTGCTAGTTTAAGAAAGCAGGACCCTGTAAGGAAGGACAGGTAAGTTTGGGGGCTGGATGATGGAAGAGAGAAAAAGAGGAAAAGAGCTACAACAGTAAGGGGGGAATCTTGAGCAGAAAGGGGTGCAGCATGAATATACCAGTCACATTGTGGGAGGACCCAAATGTTTAAGGAAGATCCCCCAAGATAAACTTTGGGTCCTTCACAATTTTTTCAAGGGTTATCCTGGACCCTCAGTGATCCCAAATAGACCACAGAGCAAAGAATATTGGAGATTGAAAAGGTTTTATGTGAAATTACTTGGCCAAGGTCATGTAGGTACTAAATGACAGAGGCAGGATTTGAACCCAGGTCCTCTGACTCTAAATTCTGTTATCTTTCTACTGTACCACCTTCTTTCTGTGATTTTTTTTACCTTCCATTTTGAGAGTGTGGCCTAGTAGATGGAGCTGGCCTCTAAGGCAAGAAAGCTTGGCTCTAATTCTGTCTTTGACATCTGGCAGCTGTGTGACCCTGGGCCTTTTGGTATTCTAGGCAAATCCCTAAAACTAAACTTTCAGAGAAGGTGCCAGTGGACATTGGGAGAAGGAGGTGGGCCAAGGGAAGGGTCCCTATTCTAACAGAATCCAAGGTCCAGTCTCAATCCCTAAGAAGTATAGCACTAGGAGTATCCAAAGGAATTCTGAGAGTTTGCTACCCCAGTGAAACCATAGGTCCAGGACCTATCCCTTATCTATAGACCTTAGAAATCACTTAATCTAGTTTCTTTCTTTGGGAGATAAATGCTAAAGAGAGGAAATGTCTTACATAACGTTACACAGAAAATTCCATAGTTAGTTTGTTACCAGGCATTAGCCTGGAATGGCTTGGACTAGAATCTGAGCCTCTAGACTCTTAACCTAATGAATATTTGCTGTGAGATCAATTAGAGGCAATAAATAATTTTGGCCCTAGACAGGAATAAAATATGTTACTCCAATACTTGCTGCTCAACTCTGTTGCCTTTCCCCACTTAGAGCCATGTAGGAAAGCCCAGAGCCTATCACACTTACTCTTGTAAGAACTGGAAGTTTGCTAAGGGAGAGGGGACAAGGGGGTTGACTAAGAGATCAACATTGCCCCCCCAAGGCTCTTTCAAATATTATGAAGTCACCCAGGAAAATTGAGTCCAAAGCAAATATCAGGAAAGAAGTAAACAGGAAATAGCCAGAATTAATATGGACCAGGTTCCTGAAGGCAATTTTTAATAAGTGTGTATAGTCTCTTCCAACCCTAAATCCTTTGAATCAGGCAGTGTTGGAGAGGGAAGAAAACGACACAGTGTCACAGACCACTAAATCTGATTTAATGAATGGTGATTGAAAAGATGTTTGTGAATGCAAGCTTGTGGGGAATCCCTTTCTGCTCAGTTCTGTTAGAAAACAGGGTAGCTTTCTTTTTTTTTTTAGTGAGGCAATTGGGGTTAAGTGACTTGCCCACGGTCACACAGCTAGTAAGTGTTAAGGGTCTGAGGCTGGATTTGAACTCAGGTACTCCTGATTCCAGGGCTGGTGCTCTATCCACTGCGCCACCTAGCTGCCCCAACAGGGTAGCTTTCTAAAAGAAGAGGGAGAAGGGAATTTGTTCTAAGAACCATTTTAGAGTAGGGCAGCTAAAAAGGAAACATATCCCTAAAGTTGGGCAGGGGTCTTGATTATCATTAAAACCATGTCTTCCAAGGGGTAGCTAGGTGGCACAGTGGATAAAGCACCAGCCCTGGATTCAAGAGGACCTGAGTTCAAATCCAGTCTCAGACACTTGACATTTGCTAGCTGTGGGGAAGTTACTTAACCCCAATTGCCTCACCAAAAACAAAACAAAAAAAATAAAACGTCTTACCCCTCCTGATTTATCTGAGTTATTCCTCCAAGGTCCCATTGAGGTTTCAGGAAGCAATGTTTTCTCAAGCAAAGCAGGAAAAATAATGACTGGCATCATCAACAAATATTCTTTAAATGCCTGTTGTGGGAAGAACATTATGCTAGATTCTAGGGTTAGCTCCCATCCCCTAGGGAGAAGTGACTTAAATTTTCAGTGTGATCATTTACCTTCTGAAATCAGCAAACTACAAATCAGGGCTTGATTTACTGTTTTGTTGATTGTCTGCGTTTAAGAAAGTTATGAGAAAATATTAATAATGCGGATTAAATTTGGAATTTAGGAGAGCTTGTTATTAAACAAGCCTCTGACCATGAGGTCAGAGCTTTGTGGGATAAGAAGAGAAAGAGTAAGGAGAGAGGCAGCTGTTGGTGCTACAACAGATAGACTGCTGTACTTGGTGTTAGGAAGACCTAGGTTCAAATTCTGCCTCAGACTCTGGGCCTAACCCTGGAAAAGCAAGTCATTGAAACTCTCTCAGCCTCTTTTCTCATCTGCAAAATGGAAGTAATAATAGAACCAACTTCACAGAATGGTTGTGTGAATCAAATAAGATAACAAATAAAGCACTATGCAAACCTTTAAGCTCACTGGAAATGCTGGCTAGCTATTATTAGAACTACAGTGAAGCAGCTTAGAATGAAAAAAGGAGAGTGCTTTTGTAGGAGGGGTACCAAGTTATGAGCCCTCAACAATGAGCTAATAAATATTGCTACCCTTATCTCCTGTTATTTCTCACTACGCCCCTTCTGCCCAGGGTCAGGCCACTTTCTCCATCATACCCAGAGCATGTCATGATCATTCCCATCATTCCTACCTCTTTGCCTTTACTCACACTGTGCTCCTCACCCGGAATGACCTATTCACAGACCGTCCCTCTCACCCCCCCACCACACACATACACATATACACCCTGGGCTAATCAAATTCTACTCATCTATCCAGGTTCATTTGTACTGCTACCTCCTAAAGAAGACTTCCTAGGCTAGTCCAGTTTACAAAAATGTCTCTTGCACTGATCTCCTGCAGACACTTTAGAATTCGTCTCACCTAGATTAGCACATATTCTGTTCTCTTTTCTAACCCTATATTGTTCCATAGTCATTCCATGAGGGTTAGCTAGTCTTATCTCACAAAGTGTACTGGAAATTCTCTGAGGACTGGGACTGTATTTTGACCTCTTCTAATATTCTATGTATGTTATATTATTATTTATATTATATTCTTATATATAATATTTTAATATATAATATATTGTATCCTTATATATGATATTATAATATATTTTATATTGTATATATTATATTTGTAAAGAATTAATTGTTATTTGAGGTTTTTATGCCTCTGTGTGCACTGGCCTGGGGCTCCGCAAACTGCAGGGTGCTCCACCCACTGGTTGTAGCCCTTGCCAGGGCTCTGGCACCTCACATCATCAGCACTCGCCAACGCCTACATGGGCCTGGCAAAATTATAATGATTGTAAGCCTAGTGAGGGCAGTCATGTGACTGTCAGAGCGGCCATCCCATTGGCTGGGGCTATGTGGGGTTTTCTAGGTTTGTGGGAGGAGAATCAGGCATTCTAGGCATTCTGCTGCTGCATATTTTCAGCTGATTCCTGGGCGGTGGTATTTTTTCAGGTATTATAATTTCCCTTTCCCCATTGTATTTCCTTTCCCTTGATCCTACTGATCCTGTTTGTGGTTTTTTTTTTTATGTTTGTTCTTGTTAAAATAAATCTTGTTCTGTTTTGAGGGAGGCTGCCAGTCTCCTTCCTTGCCCCAATATTGCAGCGAGCTGCTTAGCTAGCACTGCCCAATTAAAAATTGGTCCCCACATATTTTTATGTTATATGCACAGAACTAGGCACATATCAGACGATCAATAGACCCTTATTGATGAATAGATTGATTTTGATAAGAAAGGAAGGGGAGAGAGGTTGAGAGCATGCAGAGGTATCTAGGACAGGTGATCCCAAGTAAGACACTACAGTGAACACCCCAAGGGATGTAAGGGTACTGGATTAATGGAAGATGAAGTGACAAAAAGAGGAAATGGGATGAATTAAGAAGGTAACATACAAATAAACTATTTCTCAGTTTTGGCACCACTAGTTTTGGAGGAGTTACCTGGAACATATATTTATTTCTTCCTTTTTTATAGGAAAGAGAAGAAGGATCATCATGCTGTCCTGTTCCCTGAGGATAGGGAGAGGAATGCAATGGACTCACCAAAGCATCCTTCAGCCTGAGGCCTCTGTGGCTTAAGAAGTAATATTCAAATCTCAATATCTCAAAAATCTGTGACTTCAGTTGGTATGTAAAAGGCAGCTTGGTGGCCCAGTGGGTAGAGCAGCAGCTCTGTAGTCAGGAGGACCTGAGTTTGAATCTGACCTCAGACATTTACCAGCTGTGTGATCCTGGACAAGTCACTTAGCCTGATTTCAGGGAGAAAGAGAGAGAGAGAGAGAGAGAGAGAGAACAAAATAACAGTAGTGCCAACAAACATTTTTTTAAAAACTCAGAAAAAATACCCTTCTGTGAAAGTTCAATTAAACTATCTAGAACCCCAGACAGGTCAAAGTTAAACCAAAATTTCAGGGGGAAAAGATTTTACTTTTCCTCCCAGAGCTTAAAATAGTGCTACTCCCACAGTAGGTATTTTATATTCAACCATTTTCAGATGTATCTGACTATGACCCCATTGGGGGTTTTCTTGGTAAAGATACTGAATTATTTTGCCTTTTTCTTCTCCAGCTCATTGTACAGATAAGGCTGTTTGCCTAGGGTCACTCAGCTAATAAGTGTATGAGGCTAGATTTAAATTTGGGTCCTCCAGACTCCAGGGCCACCAGCACCGTATCCAGTGTACCATCTAGCTGCCCAAGGCATTTCATAGAAATTTGTTATTGATAATGCTAGCCACCATTTTTCCTGGATTACTCAGGAAAACATTGCTTTTTTAAAGTAATAAATATTTTTATTTATAGTTTTGGGTTCCAATATTTGTCCCTCCTTCCCTCTTTCCCCTTCCTCCCCCTTCCTGAGGTGGTAAGCAATCAGATATAGGTCATACATGTACAATTATGCAAAACATTACAACATTAGTCATTTTGTATAAGAAAATTTGAAAAAAAAAGGTAAAAAATGAAAGAGTAAAAAAAAAAATGCTTCAGTCTGTGTTCCATCAAGATCAGTTTTTTCTTTGGAGGTAGATAGTATGTTTCATCAATAGTCCTTTGGGATTATTTTGGATTATGGTATTGTTGAGAGTAGTTAAATCATTCACCATTCTTCATCAAACAACATTGTTGTCTCTGTGTACAATGTTCTCTTGGTTCTGTTCATTTCACTATACATCAGTTCATACAAATCTTTCTAGGCCTTTCTGAAATCATCCTGCTTGTCATTTCTCATAGCACAATAATATTCCATCACTATCACATACCACACCTTGTTTAGCCATTCCCCAATTGATAAAACATTACTTTTTTAAACCTCAATTAGGCCTTGGAATAATAATTCAGAGAAATCAGAACTGGGAAGATGTGTCTGTAACAATGATCAAGACTCCTACCTGTGTGACCCCCAGAAAGTCACCAAACCTTTCTCAACCCCAGTTTCTTATCTAAACAATAGAGATACCACCTAGCTCACAAGCTCATAATAGAATGTAAAGACTTTTACAAACCTGAAAGCCCTATATAAATGCTAGCTATTAGATAGTTGTCTAAGTCTCAGAAGAGTTAATTGACTTGTCCAGGGGTCACAGAGCTAATGTATGAGAGTCAAAATTCAAACCCAGCACTTTGTAAGTCTAAATCCAGCACTCGATCTACAAATGCCAGGCTGCCTTCCAAGAAGCCAGACACTTGGAAGTAAAATAGGAAGACAATGGGGTCAATAAATGGAGGTTTTCAGGGATAAATGAAAATTCAGTAACATACATATGTTACAAATAAGTTTCAGTCTTCATAAACTGTTGAAATTTATACACCAAGAGTTTCCAACACTAATTTAGGAATAGGGCCCCAGACAGGTTTACGCAAAGTTAAACTAAAGAATATTGCTTGGCCTTTGGAATTTGGCTATCTTAAGATTCTGTGGCTTATTTTCTTTCCTTTTCATTTTTTTCCTCTGAGTCTCTGGTATAGCTTTTGATGCCCAACCTGTTTCATTTAAATGAAGGGGAAGAGTTTGCTGACATCTGGTGGAGTGGTGTCAGAGGAAAGGAAAGGCAGTCAGATTCCCTAAGGGAGTCTGCTAAAGGCCGGGGGTGTCAGAAATAATAGAATATTGGAATCTCAGTTAGAAGGGACTTTTCAAGTAATCTAGTCCAAGCAATGTCTGAACAGGAATTCCTAACAATAACCACCTTTGTTTAGAATGTATGACATTTTTGAGGGGCAGCTAGGTGGTACAGTGGAAAAGTACCAGCCCTGGATTCAGTAGGACCTGAGTTCAAATCTAGGCTCGGACACTTGACATTTACTAGCTGTGTGACCCTGGGAAAGTCACTTAACGCCATTGCCCCACAAAAAAAAGAATGTATGACATTTTTGTTTGTCATAGTCCAAAAATATATAGAGCCAAGTAGCCTTCCTGAGATGCATAAAGCTTGCCTGAAGCAGACTAACTGCTCAGGACACTTTGTCCAGCCACACCTTTCTCCAAAGTTTCATAACTGATGTGTATACTCTCTATCTAATGCAGCCACTTCTCCCCTTGCCAAAACCAAACATGTCCCTGCCTGCAGCATCGGAGATAGGGAAGCAACCAACCTGAGAACCCTGCTTGCCTATAAAACCCATGACTGTGGGCTGTCTCCTAGGCCTGCTCTATTACAAGTGATTTTTGTGATACAATAAAGAGCATTGGATATGGAATAAAGTCTTTCACGATTTGCCCCCTTCCAACCTTTCCACTTTTCTTACATTTTATTCTTTTCTGTGAATTTTACAATGCTGGGACACTGATTTTCTTGTTGTTCTTCCTTCAGGACCCCCTATCTTCTTTCTTCACTGGCAATTGCCCATCCCAGAAATTTATTCCCTTCTCACTTCTGTCCCCTTCTTTCAAAATTCAACTTAACTTGTACCTTCTGCAGGAGTCTCCCCTACCTGCCCACCCCTCCTAGTGCCTTTACCTCTGACACGACCTTCCATTGACACTGTATATATCTTGCATACATAGTTATCTGTGTGTTGTCTCAGCCATCAGCATTTAAACTCAGAACCATGTTTTGGCCTTTGTTTATATCCACCAAACTGAGTAGAGCACCAACACATAGTGCACCATTAAGCAATAATGCTTGTTGAATGAATAACTAACATAAGTTTGAATTCCAGTTTTGCCTCTTATTACATGTGTTAGCTTGGGTAATTCACTCAGCTTCCCTGTGTCTCAGCTTCCTCTTCAAGTCAGACGGTTAGAATAGATGGCTTCTTAGGTCCCTTACAGCTTGAAATCTATGATACTATGAAAACATGGTCATTTGGTTGCAGACTGCCAGCAATGAGAACTGCCTCTCTGGGCAGTTCATTCTACTTTTGAACAGCTCAAAAGGTTAGTTTTTCCTTCCAACTCACACTTAAATCTGCTTTTCTACAACATCTTTCCATTTGTCTAGTTTTGCCTTCTGGGATCAAACAGTACAAATCTAATCCTTCTTCCGCATGACAAATCTTGAAAAATTTAAAGACAGCTATCTTGTTCCCCCCTAAGTCTTTTCTTCTCCAGGCTAAAGCTTCCCAAACATTTCAACTGATCCTTGTGTATGTAGCAGGATTTTAAGTAAGTACCCTTCCTCATGATCCTGACCCCACCCCTCCAGACATACTTCATGTTGACAATGCCCATCCTAAAACGGGATGCCCAGAATTAAACAGAATACACCAAATGTGGTCTGAGCAGGGCACCAAGAATCTGAGAAGCGTTGTCATCTCCCTAGTCCTAGACATTCCAATTCTGTTAATGAAGCCTATGGTGGTTTTAAGACTTTTGAGGGCCACTTCGCCTTATTGTTTCACGTTGTATTTGCCATCCACTAAAATCCCTAGGATCTTTTCAAATGAACTGTTGTTGCTTAGCAACATCTCCCCCATTCTGTACTTCTGTTGATTTTTTTTTAAACCGAAGACTTCATACTTTCTTCCATTAGTTTTCATATGATCAGATTTAGCTGATCAATATAGCCTAAGGATTTCTCTTTAGATTCTAATTCTGACAGATAACATTTTAACTATCCTTCCCAGTTTTGTGACATTTCATATTTAATAAGCACATGATCTACACCTTCTAAACTATCTTTGATTTTTTTAAAAATATTGAACTAGGAGGCAGCTAGGTGGCACAGTGGATAGAGCACCGGCCCTGGAGTCAGGAGTACCTGAGTTCAGATCCGGCCTCAGATACTTAACACTTATTGGCTGTGTGACCCTGGGCAAGTCACTTAACCCCAATTGCCTCACTAAAAAAATATATATATATATTGAACTAGGACTAAGGACAAAGTCTGGTAATACTCTACTTGAGAGAGAAGAAAGAAATTCCCTGAAGGAGGCATGTGAAAGTTCTGGGGCAGAAGTTTTTTCAGTCCTCCCAGGTCCATTTTTTTTTTCAACAAGAGACATGGAATTTAATCTGTGCCCAGTGTACAGAGCTGGGGTGAGGGAGATGCAAGGTAGGTAATTACCACCTGTAATGTAACACATAGAAGTAAGCAAGGAGAGACAATTTTTACATATTATTTTATCTTCTCTCTCTCCACATATATACACATGTATAAGCATATATATGTATATATACATATATGTCAATTTGTTATAGTTTATAAATATTACTTTTTAATGAATACATATTATTTCCATGCCAGAAAATTACTATCTTGGTGTAGGCATATATTTTGTGATGTTACATGGTATAATGAAGTCATAAAGTATCTTGTATATAGTGACACATGAGCGTACAATTTTCATACCATGACTAGAATAATGTGTGTTCAATCTGCTTCTCTATTTCATGAGGGTATACATTTGTATAAGTATATTAATGCAGGGGCATCTAGGTGGCACAGTGGATAAAGCACCGGCCCTGGATTCAGGAGGACCTGAGTTCAAATCCGGCCTCAGACACTTGATACTTACTAGATGTGTGACCCTGGGCAAGTCACTTAACCCTCATTGCCCCACCAAAAATAATAATAATAATAAGTATAGTAATGGATACTACTAATAATAATAAGTATAGCAATGGATACTAATGCAAGTGGCTATAGTTCTGACGATGGTAGTCTGTATGGGCTTAGAGTCAACAGGATATAGTCTAAGGAACATTGAATTTGGATTTGGTATTAGAATCTATAAAGTGAAAAAAACCCATGGATTTAAATGCTGGATAAAGCTACTTATCATCTATGTGACCTTGAGTGAGTTGTGTTGCTTCTTTGTGCCTTAGTTGTCTCAAATGTAAAATTTCTTAAATTAAAAAAAAAAATCCCCATTTTGTAGATTTGGGTTTACAGCTCAGAGACTTTAAAATGAGCTGAAATTTGAACCTGGGTCTCCTGACTCTAAGTACAGAAAAATTTATACTTTATGATGTCTAAGATCCCTGCCAACTCTAAAGCCTATGATGCCATCATTTTAAGATAAGTGTCTTGTTCTTCCTCTGTTAAGGGCTAAAATTCTAGCTAGTCTGTCTAAAATATCTAATGAGTGGTCGCCAATAAATTATAAGCTTTAGCAAGAGTTAGACTTTTAAGCGTTTATTAAGGAAAACAAGAATTTGATAAAGAGAGAGAGAAAGGCCTAGATTCCTATCTATTAAAGGGAGAGCACATTTCTAGCTCCGCTCTCCACCAGAGTCCAGAGGAAAAAAAGCGAGACTGAGCACCAGTCTCTTCCTTCCTCCTCCCACTAGCCTGCGTCACTTCCTGATGCCAAAGAAAAGACTCCTGGTCTTGCCCTCAAAGACCTTCGCTTCATGGGCAGAACTCTTCTACAGTAAGTGTCCAGCAGGTGGCGTCATTCCAATCGTTACACCTCCTAACTCAGTCTAGCCATAGACAGGGAAAGAGAATGGGCTCAGAAAAGCATTAGAGAACTAGTTTTCCTGTACCAGAAATATGCTCTACTTTTCAGCCTGGTACTCTCCTGACCTGCTATTCTTGTTCAGTGAAAAATTGCTAATGAAACATCTCTACCACCACCACCATAGCACCCAGAATTTACTGCTTCTAACTAATAAGAAGAATGACTCATAGGGGCAGCTTAGGTGGCGCAGTGGATAGAGCACCAGCCCTGGAGTCAGTAGGACCTGAGTTCAAATCTGACCTCAGACACTTAACACTTACTAGCTGCATGACCTGGCAAGTCACTTATCCCCAATTGCAGTCTACTAAAAAAAAAGAAGAAGAAGAAGAAGAATGACTCATAATGGCTCTTTACCCTTTCCTCCCATCACCCCCCCCCCCAATTTAGGATAGTTGTTGCAGATATTAAAGAACACTCTATTTCTAACTTTAAGACCAAAATTCTAGTCCTATCTCTATCCTTCAACCAGCTGTGCGACTTGGGCCAAGTTGTTTTTACCTCGCTTGGCTTCAATTTCCTCACTATTAATCCTTCAATTCCCTTCTAGTTCTAATGCCCTTGAGAAAGTTTTCCTCTCCATTTGATATGAGTGTGTAGTAATACCTCTAGTGGCCAGTCTCAGCTATAGTCAAGATTCTTGGATCGCTGTAAACTCTATCTGAAAAACTAATCATCTTGGGAAGGCATCAAAAAATCAGCCTCTGGCTGGGATTAAGCCTCAGTTGATAGGCAGATTGTGTGGAGTATATACCCACAGAACAGAGAGAAGGTAACTTACTCTTTTCTATGAGTATTTATTGCAAGACAGTGGGCCAGGGCACTAAGTGAGGTTAAAAGAAACTAGTGAAGACGAGATTGACATAGAAGACCCAAATGAGGGAAAGGGCTCATATTTACAAAAATATTCATAGTGACTCTTTTTGTGGTAGCAAAGACCTGGAAGCTAAGAGGGTGCCCATCAATTAGAGAATAGCTTTCAAATATGGCTTATGAATATAATAGAATATTATTGTGCCAAAAGACATAAAGGGATGATTTTAGAGAAATCTGGGAAGACTTCTATGAACTGATGGACAGAAACCAGGAGGACAATTTGTACAACAACATTTTAAAAACAAACAACTTTGAAAGACTTAAGAACTCTGATCAACAATAATTTATCATGATTCCAGAGGACTCATGATAAAACATCCTACCCACCTTCTGACAGAGAGGTGATGGACTAATTTCATACATGTGTGCATGTGTATGTATATATGTATATGTGGGGAGGAGATTAGGAGAGAAAATATTTTTTGTTAGTTTAAAAAAGAAAACAATACCAATGAATATAGATAAACTGCAAGGTGCATGAACATTTAACATAATAAAAGGTCAGGGAGAGGAGAGAAGTCGCTATGGACTAAAATGATCCAAGAACACTTTATTAAGGAGATTGGCAATAATGACTTATAACTTTGTCCTCATTAGCACTCAGCTTTTGGGGGGGGGGGATTGTTTTTTGGTTTTTGCTGGGTAATGAGGGTTAAGTGACTTGCCCAGGGTCACACAGCTAGTAAGTATCAAGTGTCTGAGGCCAGATTTGAACTCAGGTCCTCCTGAATCCAGGGCTGGTGATTTATTCACTGTGCCACCTAGCTGCCCCCACAAATAGGTATTTAATAAATGTCTGTTGAATAGAATTAGATAATTTTTTTAGAATACAATAATATTTTATTTAGGCGCTAGGGAAAGGAAACCAAGAGAGAAGTCCTTGGACTTCTTCTTATGGGAGAAGGATGGCACAGAAGCATGACTCTCTGAGATACCTTTCTCTGAATTAGATAATTTTTTAAAAGCAGTAGGATACCAAAAAAAATTAAAAAGCAGTAGGATGTGTCACTTTTGTACTGACTACTAGCTAAGTCTTAGGCATTTTCCCACACCTAGCTCTAGACCCACTGCTTCCAGGAAGACTTCCATGGCTTCTCTATCTCTGGTGAATTTTCCACATTGTGAGTTCTTACTGTATCTAATCACTGTAAGGCTCATTTGTTAGTACTGCACATTCCTTTCCATATAGTTATCTTTGCATAAGTTTATGCCTGATTTTTATGAACTGAATTTTAAGCCCCTTATCTTTGTATCCTAGTTACCAAATGCAATGCCCTGCCCTGAAAAAAATTTGCCACTGATTCTGAGGACCCCTGCAGAATCGAAAGATGTACACCAGGGTAAGTCCTTTCCTAGATGAGGTACAGAAAGGGTTAGGGTAGGATGGGGAAGTGGGGGATCTGCAAATCAGTGAACAAAAGGGTAAAGATAAGAGGTAGCTGAGAGTATGAAGGGAGAGGAGAAAGTTGTTGGGGTTAATTGGGGCCATCAGTTTTGTTCACTTCCCAGGGGCTGGCAGGAAGGGTTTTAAAAATTAACCTCTTCTTCCCACATCCCTGCCCCTCTCCATTTCTATTTCATCTGGGAGCTTCAAGGAGCTGTGTTAATTAGTTTTGATGATAATCATAAAGAAAGCACAGGCCCATTAATCCAGCAGGAGTGAAACGGCATACATTAAACCTCCAGTGATAACAGCACGACCTCTTTTCCCTCCCAGAGTCCCCACAACTGACTGCCCAAACTCCCTTCATCTGGATGTAGTGGTAGATTTCAAGGTAGCCCAATTAAAGGGACTCTCTCACTCAAGATAAAAATAAAATCTGCTAAAGAAATAGCCCCTTCTCCCTGTCATAGATAATTACTCATTGTGACTCAAATGGGGGGGCAGGGACAGGGAGATGGTGAGAGAAAAATTGAAATCTCTCTCTTTTTTTAATTCCCAGTCTTTGCTGCATGTTTGCTATTCAGCTCGGTCAGGCAGACACAGTTGGTCACTTCAATTTTCCGGTTAGTTTCCCTTTCTGAATTTCAGTGTGTGGGTTTGGAAGGACATGTTGAAACACCTCACGGCATCATTTAACCGAAAGTTAAGAAACATGACACTCATTTGGATTCATGTCATTGCTTCTGTTAGCCACTATTGGTTTTAGCTCTGGCCTCCTCAGCTGTCCCTGGAAATATGATTATGACCCTCAGAGAAGAGGCAGCATCAATGCAGGGGGGTGGGGGAAACAAGGCTTGAAAGGGGGGAGGTGGGGGGTCAGGTCAACCTGAGTTCTATTCCTGGCTTAGTCACTAACTTTACTACAACAATTCATAAAACCCTAGAATGTCAAGGCTATACAAAAAAACACTGAGTGCCAAATCAGGGCTTCAGAGGGACAGGGCTCAATTTTTTTTTTAAAAAAGCCTTTTATTCAATGCTTATCATGTTCCAGGCACTGTGCTACATACTAGAGATAAAATGGCAGACACCAAATCATACCTATCCTTGGGAATTCTCATATTCTTTTGGATTATAGATATAGGAGTTGGAAAATACCTCAGAAGTCTAGAGAAGGGCTCTGACATTTTTTGTGTATCTATAATCAAATAGCCTCTCTGTTACTCAGTTTTCTCATTGGTAAATTGGGAATGAATGAAGAAGTGAAGAAATGAAAAGACATTCATTATATATATATATATATATATATATATATTACAATGTGCCAAGCTTAAAAAAATCAATCCCATTTCTTCCTCTCAAGGAGTTTACAACCTAACTGGGGAGACAAGACATAAAAAGGGTCACCTACAGGGCATAAAGAAAAGCCTCATAGTCCTAAGGGATCCTGGGGTAGAGTAGATGATGGGGCCTAAGGGTACATCAAATGACAGTGCCTAAGGATCTAGAGAAGTGGAATATGTGATAAAGCCTAGAGGAACCTAGAATTCTGTAGTCTGGTAGTCTTCATTTCACCAGAAGGATTCAATTAATGATTTCCATCTCATCCAAGTGGTATGAGCCATCATCTTGCTTTTCTAACAAGACCTCATGGAAAATGGCAGGCCCATGGTTAGGAAAGGGAGCAAGGGCAGGTGTGAGAATGTTACCCAGTGGACCCATCACAGCAGCTGCAAGTGGACCCATCACAGCAGCTGCATGGGGTCCTTAGTGTGACTTATTACAGCAAGTGGCTGTGAAGGAACTGTTTTGTAAACCTAAACACTCTATATAAACCTAAGTTATTTAAGCTTAAAGACCCATTGTCTTGTCCAAGACATGAATAAACGGAGATCCACTGAGATGAGATGACTTACTCAAACTTACAGAGCTAATTAGTAACAGAGCTGGGCCAAGAACCCAAGATTCTTGCTGCCTTATCCAGTATTCTTTCTACTACAATACCAATTAACCTCTCTGTACCCTAAATGTTTCTTTTCTGCAAAATAGAAAGAATAATATCTATCCAACATTCTTTGCAGGGTAATTGTTGTGGATAACAATTCAAATGTTTCAAGAAGAATTGAGACAAATTCATAATGAGTATCTATTATGGGCTGAGGTGCAGCTAAGTAGTATAATTAATGGATAAAGGCTATACCCTGGAGTCAGCAGACTCATCTTCAGGACTTCAAATCTGGCTTCAGAATCTTACTAGCTGTGTGACCCTGAACAAGTCACCTAACTCTATTTGCTTCGGTTTCCTCATCTGTAGAATAAGCTGGAAAATGGCAAACCATTCCAGTATCTCTGTCAAGAAAACTCCAAATGGGGAACATGAGTGAAAAAGGATTTAACAACAACAACAAAATTATGGGCTAATGGAAGCTAGGAATATTTGAGGAGCATTCCCAGACTAACAAATAAGGAAAACTGTGACCTTTGGCAAATAAGAGGATGCTACACCTAGAGGCAAATACCTCAGGTCCCATCTAATCCAATCCCCTCATTTTAAATCAGGAAACCTGAGGACCAGGATGATTAAATGACTTGCCTTGGGTCACACAAGTAGTAAATATCAGAGATAAACTGTGAACCTATATTGACTGTAGTCAATGCTCTTTCTTCTGAACCAAGCTACCCCCCCATCTCCTAGTGGCTTCGATGTTAAGCTGTTGCATCTTTGAAATGAGGGAGTTGGGCTAGATCATCTCCAGGGTCCCTCCAACTCATAGGGCTAATCTTTGATTCTATGGAACCCTTCCCCTATGCATTAGAATTCCACAGCTAGATGGACTGCAGGACTTTTCTAGGATTGGTTTTCATGTTGTTCCAGGTAAAAAATAGAATAACATTATATGAAATTGCTTTGCAAAAAAAAAAAAAAAAAGCACTTCTCAAAGTAGGGTATGATCAGAAAGAAGCAAGAAAACTATAATTATATATATATTGCAGGCAATGGGGGTTAAGTGACTTGCCCAGGGTCACACAGCTAGTAAGTGTCAAGTGTCTGAGGCTGCATTTGAACTCAGGTCCTCCTGAATCCAGGGCCAGTGCTCTATCCACTGCGCCTCTAGCTGCCCCCAAGAAAGGAATATTAAACATCATTCTATTCATCATTTTTACAAAAACTATCTTTCAGAGCCCAGTGAGCCAACCCCCCACCACCCATGGTGCTATTCACATGGTACAATCCATCTACCTACCTCAACACACACACACACACACACACACACACATTTTGTGGTGTGAGTGCAATAAAATGACTTCCTTCTCTACTCCAACTTGTTACTCCAACTCACAGAAATGTCACCACAAGGTATTGTTCACAGTGCTTAATCAAAGAGTTATTAAGTGTTCTCATGTGCACTTAATTAAATTCGATTTTAGATGAACTATTCCTGGTTTTATTTGCATACCATTACACGTAGTTTAAAATGTCCCTTACTAAAACTTAGAAGAATTCCTGAGAAAGGTGGGTTCTCTTTCCATATCACTTTATTCTATGCCTTCAGTTCCACCCCTTTGCTTATCACCATCTATTCCTTCTCTCTCTTCCCTGGCCCATCTCCCTCCTTTACCTTCTCAATTTCTTCATCAGGCTTGGCCCTTTTTACCAGCACTCAAAAGGACAATCCTAGAGGTGAGATTTCAGGAACAAATGAGATATACTACTGGCCCAGTGGCCTTAGAGGAACTTAGAGAACTTTGGGCTTTAAGGTAGTTCAAGTGGTTTAAAAGTAGGCTTGGGTCATCACCTCCACTTGATAATAACGCACTGTGGCATGCCAAGATGCACTGAACCTCACTCTGTTGCTATGGGTTAGGGTGTCTATTAAAGTGAAGTCCAATGCCATACATAAATGACCTAGTGAATAGACAGAGTACTGGGCCTGGAGTCAGGAAGACCTGAAGTTAAAATGGGCCTCAGCCACTTAATAACTCAGTGATGCTAAGTAAGTCATTTAAAAGTCTTTGCCTCAGTTTCTTCAACTGTTAAATGGAAATAATAACAGCACCTGCCTCCCAAGGTTGTTGGTGAGGATCAAATAAGATAATATTTGTATAAAATGCTTCAGCACAGTATTTGCACATAGTAGTGCCATATAAATAGTATTTCTTCCCTTCTTAATAACATCTGTTGAGCTGAAGTGCCAAAACTGATTCAATGCCTACAGGATGTGTCTTTTCCTACCCCATGATTTAGAAATGGAAGGGTCCCAGATGAGATCACCATATTTTGTAGATGAGAAAACTGAAACCCAAATAGAATAAGTGACTTGCCGGGGCAGCTAGGTGGCACAGTGGATAAAGCACTGGCCCTGGATTCAGGAGGATCTGAGTCAAATACAGCCTCAGACACTTGACACTTACTAGCTGTATGACCCTGGGCAAGTCACTTAACTCTTATTGCCCCGCAATAAAAATAAAATAAAATAAGTGACTTGCCCCAGGCCACACAGATAAATGTGTTTTGCACTCAAATAAAATAGTCTTCTGAGTACAAATCCAGTGCTCTTCCCACTGTATATGATACACCAATTTGTAAGGATCCTAGCATAGGAAGAGTGAAGAAATGTCCTGGAGCAGCTATTCTCTTGGCTACTTGGTTTTCTTTCTTTCTTTTTCTTCTTATTCTTTTTTTTTTTTTGTGAGGCAATGAGGTTAAGTGACTTGCCCAGGATCCACAGCTAGTATTATCAAGCTTCTGAGGTCGGATTTGAACTCAGTCCTTCTGAATCCAGGGGGCCGGTGCTTTATCCACTGAGCCACCTAGCTTTCCCGAAGCTATTAGCTCTTAATTTAGAATAAGTCACATTTTATGGTACCTAGAGCTAGGAGGATTTAAAAGATCAAACGGTCAGTCACCCCTACCCTTGTGAAAAAGGCGGGTGATGCTTAAAGAGGCAAGAGATTTGCCATGGGTCAGACATCTAGTCAGTAAGACAGCTAGGATTTAAACCTAGTTGTCAAAATCTCGGTCTAATGCCCCTTTGCCACACTAAATGCTTCGTGTACATTGGCACATTTAATCCTCATAAAACCCCTTGTGGTCTGTAATGCAAATATGAACCTGATTTCACAGATGGAGCATAAGATTTTAGAAAGGATCTTAAATACCATCTAGCCCAACAACCTCACTTGACAGATGAGAAAAGCGCTGAGACATGAACCAAAGAAGGAAGGGATGGAGGATGAAGGAAGGGAGGAAAGAAGCATTTATTAAGTGACTACTATGTAGTGTAGTACCAGGTACTGTGCTAAGTGCTTCACAAATATTATCTCATTTGGTCCTCATAAAAACGTAGGGAGGTAGGTGCTGTTGTGCCCCTTTACAGCTGAGCAAACTGAGGTATACGTGTTAAGCCGCAGGGTCACTATCTAGTAAGTGTCCAAGGTTGGATTGAACTCAGGTCTTCCTGATTCCCAGGCCCACATTTTATATATGGCACCACCTAGCTGTCTTTACCAAAGATATAGAGTGACTTGCCAGTTGTCACAAAGCTAAGAAGTGTGACTCAACTCCAAGTCATTTGATGCCAGTTACATCACTCTTTCCCACTATATAATGCTGCTTCCACTAATAGCTGCTACATAAGTCATTCAACAAACATGACAACGTACCCATCATGTTCAGAGCCCTGTGCTGGATGAAGTCTAATGTGCTGACTGCAAATGAAGCATATTATGTTTTGCCTTACAATACACCCTGGGCTTGTTTGTGGACTTAAGGTCTGGTATCAACCCTGTCAATGTGATTCATGACACATCTCTTTTATAGCCTTCTAAACATATTTGGTGGAGCCCCCCTAATACAGCTCATCCCTGATGGAGCGACATTCTAAGTCTTTCTGAGTAAGAACCACTTCAAGGGCACTAGACTAGGCACAGAGTTCAGTTATTGGAACACTCAAATAAATTATTAGTGAAGAAGGATTACATGATGGAGTGAGAACAAAAGCATTGAAGTTAAGGCCATAGCACCTGGACTTCGACCCAGTTCGGGCATTTGCAAGTCACTTGATGACATGGTGATTGCTTGTATAGCCTTGGCTTTCCTCAATTGGATTGACTCAATAGTCCCTAAAATTCTCTTCTAGTAGCCTATGAGGACACTTGATGGAGCACAGTAGCTAGAGCACTAGACTCGGAGTCAGGAAGATCTGAATTTGAATCCGCTATAGATATTGACTGTGTGACCTTGGACAAGTCACTTATCCTCACTCAGCCTAAGTTTCTGCATCTGGAAGATGGGGATATTAACAGCACCTACTTGCCTCAGACACTGTGAGTATGATGGGCAGGTCGCCTAACCTTGTTTGAGCCTCAGTTTTCGACTGTAAAATGGGGATATTAATAGGACTCATCTTAAAGGGGTATCGTGAGGATCAGATGAGATAATGTATATAAAGCACTTAGCAAACTTTAAAGTGCTATGTAAATGTTAGTGATTATTATTATCTATACAATGATAGCAACATCAACTAAAGGATAAAATGATAGTGAGGCTCCAATATATATTAGTTCTATTTTAGGAGATTATGCCTGGATTACCATTTCCCTGGTTCACACCAATTGGAAGAAAGAAGGAACAAGTATTTTATTAAGTGCCTACTAATGTAAGGCACTGTGGTAAGTGCTTTACAAATATCTTATTTCATGCTCACAAGACTGAATGAAATGTATTATTGTCCCCTTTTTACAGTTGAGGAAACTAAGGTAGACAGAGGTTAAGTGACTTGTGTATGGCATATACTTACTTAGCTTGGTATCCTAGGTATGATTTGAACACCTGAGAGATGGTCACCCAACCTCTACCCAAATACTACCACTGACAGGCAGCTTACTTCCTACATAAAATGGATACCTAAAATGTGGCATTTAGAATTAAATCCAATATGCCAGATGTGTGTTGACAACTTCCCCTCACCCCCCACCCAGTAGAGTTTAATTCAATTAATTCAACAAGCTTTTATTAAAGTTGATTATCAGACTTGACCAAGGAACACAAAATTTATAAGTATCTACACTGGGTCAGCATGACTATCAGAGGTAGCATGGATAAGCAAAGGAGAAAGCTGGCCTCTAAGCCAGGAAGATAAGGGTACAAGCATCCCCCTGTCTCCTATTTGTTTGTGGCCTAGATGAAGCCACTCAATGTCCTCATGGTGTTCTGGAAATTTTTGAAGTCTATCGGTTTCAGGGAAGATAAAATCTAATTTATCTGCATTGGGAAAGGTGCATTTGCTCACTTTTGGGTTCCCTCTACCAAAAAGAAACCCCCCAAATCAATAACAAGAACAAAAAAACACATGTCTAGTTCCACATCCCTAGTACATACTATGTTCTAAATGCTATGTTAGGTTGCTTGCATACAAAGACAAAAGAACACCATGTCTGTAGTTAGAGAATCTTGAGTTCAAATTTCACTGCTGATGAATACCAAGACCAAACCTTGGTCAAGTCACTTGGTTCTTGGTCCTGTTTCCCTCATCAGCAAATGAGATGATTAGACTAGATGAGCTCTGAGATCCCTTCCAGCTCCAGACCTGTCATTGTAGTGTAAGTCAAAAGGGGTAGCAGGATGGACAGGAAGAAGGCTATGATTCGTCAATCAATCAAATCATCCCCATCCACTTAAAGTGCCAACATGTCTCTATCTCTGATACCTTTACCAAGTGAGAACACTTCTTGACTAAATTAATCAATCATACCCTCTAGACTAAGTACAGAAAAAGTACTTCATCAATTTCAATATCCTTGAAAGCTATTGGATAAATTGCTGTTACACAGGAAGTGTGTTTAGATGATTGAGGGAACCTGTGGGTTGTCTATAAAGCAAGCCAGTTTTGAACCTGTGATTGGCGAAGCTGGTAACTCAAGGCAGAAGACTTCCACTCCTTCCCTGAGAAAGAATTGCTTCATGGAGTGGGAAGAAGCCCTGGTCTTGGCTTTAGTCTCTGAGTCCCCAACCCACCCCTTTTCAACATGGCTAGAGGGTCCCTTATTAATTTAAAGAGCCAGCGGATTTTGACCTTTCTTCCTGAACAGCAGAGAAGCTGACAGTGGGGTCTACACTGGCAGCTGAGAACAAAAGAGACACAATGAAGAAAGGTAGTTTTTAAGGACTCAACTAGAGGGGGGCAGCTAGGTGGTACACTAGCTCTGGATTCAGGAGGACCTGAGTTCAAATCCAAACTCAGACACTTGACACTTACTAGCTGTGTCACCTGGCAAGTCACTTAACCCTCAATGCCCTGCTCCGCCCCCTCCCAAAGAATCAGCTAAGAGGCCCACAGAAAAGTTTCCACTGATCTAAGGGAGCCCATGGAGGGAAGAAAAGGATTCCAGCATTCAGGAATTTTAAGTGACCTTTTATAACATGTATTGTGAGTTGAGTCTACTTGTCCTCAGACTCTGCATGTCCTAGTGTTTCATACTTCTGAGAGGATGTTTTATATTTACTGTTTTCCTAGTAGAAACTCCTTTTTGGTTTGGTTGGTTTTCTTTTCTTTCTTTTTGTTATATTTTAAGTTTCAAATTGTCCCCCTCCCTTCCCAGCCAGCACTAAAGAAGGATAGAAACTCCTTTTTAAAACCTAATTAAGGGTCACAAGGTGGCACAGTGGTAGAGCACTGGCCCAGGATTCAGAAGGACCTGAGGTCAAAGCTGGCCTCAGACACTTAACACTTACTAGCTGTGTGACCCTTGGCAAGTCACTTAACCCAATTTGCCTCACCAAAAACAAAAAATCCCAAAAAAACCAACCTAATTAAGCCTAGCTGAGCAATTGATATTGATGACCATCATTGAGGAAGAGCAAACTTGCGGACATGTCAATTATAGCATTAGAAATAAAAACAAGGAGGGGGTGCAGCTAGGCGGTGCAGTGGATAAAGCACCGGCCCTGGATTCAGGAGGACCTGAGTGTCAAATATGCCTCAGAAACTTTACACTTACTAGCTGTGTGACCTTGGGCAAGTCACTTAACCCTCATTGCCAGGAAGGAAGGAAGGAAGGGAGAGAAAGAGTAAGAAAGAAGGAAAAACAACCTCTTAGGGATAGCCTAGACTCTAAGAAGACAAGACACAAACCTCTGGGAGACCCAACTTGGCCAGGAGGATGGGAGAGTCACTCTACAGAGTGCATAATCCTATATTGACAAAATTTAAAACAGAGCCTCTGTCTCCCGGGAATTGAATTTTGCTGTGGTTCAGTTTGTTTTTCACAACAACTGACTCATCCTAACATTTGGGGGTTTTCTTTTTGGCAAAGTTACTTGAGTAACTTGGCCATTTCCTACTCCAATTCATTTTACATATGAGGGAAACTGAGGCCTGCATGTTAAATGACTTTCCCAGTGTCACATAGCTAGTAAGTGTCTGAGGCCAGATTTGAACTCCAGAAGATGAATCTTTGTGATTCCAGGCCTAGGCAGTCTATCCACCTGCACTACCTAGTAGCCAGGAGCTTACATTTTACTAGATGGATATTATAACTACATAGATAAGTAAATTATGAGATGGTTTGAAGGAGAGAGCACCAACAAGTAGGGAAATCAAGAAACACTTACTGTAACAAATTTGCACCCTAGTTGAGACTCAAAGAAAATAAGATTCTAAAATGCAAAGGTGAAGAAGGGGTACATTCCAGACTTGGGCAACAGTCTATATGGAAGCAGGAAATAAAAATGCTTAATTCCAGGGAATGAAAGGAAGCCATTCTGGCTGTAAAAAAGGGGAGATGAAGGTGAATAATGTGGGATAAGTCTAAGGAGGTAGGCTGGAATCCTACTGTGAAAAATAAACACAGGCTCATTGTTGCCAGGCTCAACAATTACTCTTTTGAGGAAAGAATTCATGTTTTCTATTCCTCTAGACATTTCTCAGTCCTTCTTAATCTCTTTCACAATGTTGGAAAAAAAAAAAACCTGATTTGAGGAACTTCTTTCATGTCATTCTTGAATTGTTGAAAGCTGGAGACTGTATTCTGCTCTTCTCAGTGTCTGGCACATAGTAGGTTGTTGCATGGAAAAATTCATCAATTATTGTAATGTTCCTTCAAAGGGCCCTCTGCTTCTGAACACTGTCATCCTGGATGGAAATGAGAGTAAACTGCATTAAAAATTATTGTGACACATAAAAATTCATTCCACAGAGGAAAGCATCCCTAAAATAACATCCTCTAAATCATTCTGCCACAAGCTCATGGGCTGCTCCCTGTAAACTAGATCCATTGCTCCCCAATGAACAAATACCATCAATTAAAGCCAGTTCATCTTCCCATTAGCTTTTGTTCTTTGACTTCTCAAAATCCAGGAAAGAGTGATAGCTCAGATTATGGCATAGTGCTAAGATCATGGGGACTGACCCAATTTCTTAAGGTTCTGAAATTAGCTATTGCAAGCTACCTAATAGAAAAGATGGGGAAAATATATATCCCTTCAGTGAGCACCAGTGTAAACTGGATAATAGTAAGAAATACGCCTTGCTCTAACTTCACATAAATATCTTCTTACTGTAGGTAGTCCGCTTTAATCATGATGAAAGGCGAAGCAGTGGACTCTACAGAAGCGATGTGTTTTAATTTGTAATTGTTTCCATCCTCATTTTCATGCTTCTGCTCTACTGACGGGCTCCCCGTGCTTAAATCAGCGTCGTCCTTTTTGTTCAAGGTTAAGAATAAAATTCTGAAAAGGATAGTATGAGTTTCATAAAAAGACTGTAAGAAAAAAAGTTCAGGACCAGGGGACATTAGAAAGGGGCCTTCAGCATTGCTGGAAAGGTGTGGCACTACTGTACCTGAAAAAAAAAATAAAAACAAAATGGCCCACTTCACAAGGATTCATTGAGGGTAGGACAGGGCTGGTTTTATGCATGGGCAGAGTAGCTGTCTACATACCTGACAACAGTTTAGGGGCGGGAAAGCCCCTCATCAGGTAGTTGGGAGGACATTAGATTTGGAGTCTGAGGTGTTGGGTTTAAAGCTTGGCTCTATTTAGTATCTGTATAGCCTCATGGAAGTCATTTCTCCTCTTTGGACCTCAGTTTCTTGAACTGAAAAATGAGGACGATGGATTAGATGATGTTGGAGGTCCTCTCCATAATTAATACCTATAGGTCTTTTCTTATTAGCTTAAAATCCTGACATTCTTGCAGACTGGGGAATCCTTCCTAGAAAGTAAGCTTCCTGAGGGCAGGAATTTCATCTTCTCCATCTTGCTACTCCACAGGTCTAACAAGTGTAAATGGTGGTGGTAGTGGTAGTGGTGTGTGTGTCCATCTGCGTGTGTTTATATGTTGTCCATGCAGGTTATGTGTATCCCCATGAGTTTAACTAAATGTGTTTCAAAGGGAGGCATGAAGACCTCTAGGGTCTTCTTAGCCTGTCCTTCTCCAAGGAAGACTGATTCACGCCAGGAGAGGAAGCAAGAGGCAGGCCACTCTGTTCTTCTCAGTGAAAGTGGGTATTGATTGGATTAGATATATCTACCCTCCCACCTTAAATATTGTTAGTCTAGGAGAAACAATTTCTAGGTTCAAACTGAGCTCCTGATTGTTATCCTTTAAAAGGTAAGGAATGCCTCAAGCTATATATGCAATACTTGACTCCCTTTGCACCAAATGCCATTTATACACACACACACACACAAACAAACAAACATACAAGCAATTAAGTAACACAAATTAATAATTACACACAGAAGAAAAACAAATTAAAGGACACAAATAAAGAGTGCAAAAAAAATCTCATTTATCCAAGCTGATTGCAAACAAAAATCAGAGAATCAAAGCTGAGACCATACCAGACAATACACAGAGTGAATGAGTTCTACCATTTGGAGCAAGATACCCCAGATCAACCAAGAAAAAGAGCTAAGATCTCACCCGAGGAGAAATTCCCTTAAGTCTCTAGTAGGGACTGGGAATATAGGAGAGAAACATTGAAGTGTTGGTTCCTCCACATGTAGGCTCTTTTCCAGTCTTTCTTTCCCTTCAAGGACCTTAAAATAATCTGAAACAAAGTGTCTTCTTTTAAGGCTGGAAAACAGAAGATCTGTATCATTTTTCTCTCTCAAACTTTCATGAACTCCAGACTCTCCATTCCTCATGTAGACACTGAAGTATTGAGTAATCTATCTCCACCAGTAAAGAGAGTCCTAAGGGCTTTGAGCCATGGTTAAATAAGGTATATTTTCTACCCACTGCATCTGGGCCATCTCTAGTCATACTGACCTGTGTTTTGCCACTGGACTAAAATGACTCTAGAAGAGAAAGTGAAGCTGATAACTTTTCACAGCCCTTCCTCACTTGAATTCTATTCACTTGCAAGTCAAGACATCACCCTCCTGATGTCATTGGTTCTCTTCAAGAATGAACAACAAACACCACACAAAGTATGTTATTAACAGTAGGAGCTAAATATGTGTTTTTGAGCTTTATATAAACAGCTTTCATTGGGACTTTGATCTTAATTACCCTATTAATATCTACCTGGGAAGGGGAATCACACAGAGACATTATTAGTCATTTATACCTCAGTGTGAATGAGGTTAAGATCCTTTCTTGAGAATAAGTTTTATTGAAAGAGAAGAGACAAGAGCTTAAACTTACTGGTATCAGAGGAGTAAGGGTTAGGAAGAAAGGCATCATTGAAGATGAACTTCAATGACTAGAAAGTCATTTTATAATATACTGTTCCTGAAATGCCTATTATCTGCCCCTCACTGATTCAAGAGGTGATATTCCAGCCTATGGGTTATCTAGGTTTCAGCTTCTCTTCATTACTTTTTTAAAAATTTATTTGATTTGATTTGGGGTTTTTTGTGGGACAATGAGGGTTAAGTGACTTGCCCAGGGTCACACATCTAGTAAATGTCAAGTGTCTGAGGCCGGATTTGAACTCAGGTCCTCCTGAATCCAGGGCCAGTGCTCTATCCACTACGCCACCTAGCTGCCCTCCGTTACTTTTTATTATGATTTCTTTCTTTCTTTTATTTTTATTCTATTGATTTTTTTCTTTTTTTATATTATTGCTTTCCAGTGACTTTCCTGACAATGGAACTTTCTTTTATAATAGAATGTTCAAATAAAATACACTTATTGACTCATTGATCTTGTCCATGAATTGCCTATTTCCATACCTATAGCCTAATACTTCTGTTCCTAGAAGAGGAAAGCATGTTTTATCATCAGCTCCTCTCAAATTAAGAGTGGATTTTGCATTTATCAGAATTATAAAGTCTTTCAATATTATTTTCCTTTCTATTATGGTCATCATGTTCTTCTGGTTTGGCTGATTTTATACTGCATCAGTTTATACAGATCTTCCCAACTTGCTCTGAATTCTTCATATTCATGATTTCTTATGGAAAATAATATTCCATCACATTAATATGCCATAATTTGTTAAGCAATGCCCCATAATGATGGATGTCCACACATTTCTTTGCTACTACAAAAACTAAATTTATAAATAATTTTTGTCCAGATGGGACTTTTACTTCTATCTTTGCTATCCTGGGGTGTGCTAGTAAGTGTCAAGTGTCTGAGGCTAGATTTGAACTAAGGTCCTCCTGAATCCAGGGCTGGTGCTTTATCCACTGTGACACCACTAGCCTGCCCCCTATCTCCTTAGCTTCTTAGCAGTTGCAGAACTTGACCTGGGCCAGAGCTTAGAGGTGATGTGCACCTTAGTTAAGCACCAGTTAAGATAAATGGTGAACAACACTGGCTTAAATCACATGGTTTAAGGATTTCTTGTGCTTACCCATCCTTCAGGCTCTCCTCTACCTCACAATTTCATGTAAACATAAGTGGTTAGTGAGAGAACACTGAGTTAGAGAGAACATACTTATTTGTTCTCAGTCACTCAAAACAAAAAAAACCACAACCATAACCCAAGGTCAAATGATTTAACCAGGTGCTAAAAGGCCTTACTATACCCACTCTCAGAGATGTACATGGAAGTCAACATTTGTGTTTCCCACTCTGATAATATCAGAAAAAGATGGGAAAATACTTAGAATTAAGCTTGACTTGATAGAAATGATGAACTTTGGAAGGGTTTTTGTTTAATTGGCTTTATTCAAATTTCTTTTTGGCCAAGAAGCCACTGGCTCTCAGTTTTCTTGCACTCGACAGTATATGACCAGGACTTTCTGCTCATATTCCTACCTGTCCTGTGGATACCCAGGATCAGCAGCAATGTTAGTACATCAGGCTATCCTGGTATCTCTATGTCCTTGCTTTACTCTATCCATATCACTCTCCAATCACCTCACACTGGATCTGACTTAGGCTCCTGTATTCCCAGGTATGGCTTTGACCGAGTTAGAGGGACAAGGTTTATTAATCAGATGGAGGGACTTAGTTTAGAAGTTAATAGTAACCTTTTGACCCTAAAATTTTACATAACTGTGAAGTGAGTTACCATGTGTGGAGTAAGGGCCAAACCTGAGCCAAACCCAAGGTCTAGACACCCTGTCCAAACAAGCAACTTGTATTGCTAAGAAATCCCTGAAGCAAAGTGTCTTAGAAAGGTGTGTTGTCTTCCACAGTGTCAGTCTTAAATATTGGTATATGTAAGCTTCTCTTAGTAGCTGCTTTCAGTTAGGTAATTCACATGAGAAGCAGAAAAATGTCAAGGATAGAGCAATGGACCTGGAGTCAGGGCCCTCTGGGTCAGCTCTAGCCTCAGATTGAATGCTTCCTCAAATACTAACTGTGGTGACACTAGGCAAGTCTTTTAACCTCTTGGTATTGCATTTCCTTATCTAAAAAATGAGGGGATTAGGTTTAGTGGCTCCCAATGTCTCTTTCGATTCTACACCTATGATCCTATTACCAATTCACCCAATCATATTTGAATTCCATTGTATTTCTTGCCCTCTCAAACAAGGAGAACATTGTACACAGTAACAGCAACATTGTATGATGATCAACTGTGATGGACTTGGCTCTCCTCAGCAGTGCAATGATCCAAGACAATTCCAAAGAGCTCATGATGGAAAATGTTCTCCACATTCAGAAAAAAGAACTGTGGATTCTGAATGGAGATTGAACCATACTGTTTCTACTTTTTGGTTGGTTGTTTTTTCCTTTATTGAGGTTTTCCCCTTGTATTCTGATTCTTCTTTCACAACATGACTATTGCAGAAATATGTTTAATGTGATTATACATACATAACCTATATGAGATTGCTTTCTGTCTGGGGAGGGGGGAGGAAAGGGAGGGAGGAGGGAGAAAAAATTTGGAACTAGAAATCTTATGAAAACAAATGGTTGAAAACTCTCTTTATATGTAACTGGAAAGTAATAAATACTTTTATGTATTTCCTGCCTCTCTCACTTCTTATGGTGAATGAGTTATACTGAAATGCAAAAACTATATGTAAAAACATATAAAGTGTTCTATAAATATAGATTATTACTGTTGATATTCTCAGCTAGTACATACTTAACTAAAGAGACAAGTACCTTTCTCTTATTTGTCAAAAACTCATCTTGCTCAGAATTCGAAGATGTTTCCTAGTGTTGGCATTTTCAGAATCTGGTGAGCAACTTCTCCATGATTCCCGATTTTTACAGATATTCATCATGTCCTCTTTCAGATTTTGTCTTTCCCAACTGAAGATTCTCATCTTTATGATCTTCACATTGGCCCTAGATAGTGCTATAGAATTATTATTAGCTCCATTTCAAAGATGGAAAAATTATGGCACAGAGTGGTATGAAAGATCAGATACTCTCCTAACAAAGTCACTAGGCACTCTGCCTGTCTGCCCTAACACCCAAAACCAACAAGCTTATCATTCCTGACTTCAACCTGAATGAGGCTGCTCTTTATACATCATGAAGAAACTTGAAGTCAATATATACATCCTTATCAATATCAATATCAGACATAAGACCCTATCTTTTTTGCTTACCCTTGTCCTTGGGGAGTCAGTTTAGGCCCCTAGCAAAGAGTGCTTTGGCTTTAGGGCTTGTGTTTCAGGATACCAATGCCATCATTAATTACACTAGTCTGTAACTTTGGTACCTAGCAATTTGCATGTTCCTATGGAGTAATTACAACTGAGTGGATCCAAGAGCAATTATCCTCTAACCTGCACAGTAGAGAAATAATCATGTATTAGCTTCAGCATGGTACAGTCCTTGCTGTGTTTCTGCTACATTGGCGCGTGACAATTATTACTACAATGTAAATATGAAGTTGAGAAAGAGCCTAATATTTGTGTCCTTTAATCATAAACAGAATGCTTCTTGGGTTCCAAGGAGCACTAGGTATCATAGGTTGAAATAGTGAATATGAATGAAACAACAATCACACCCTTCTCAGCCCAGGAGTCATACCTTGATTAACTGGAACCCTCCATTAACTGGATGTTTAGGAGTCCACATTACACTTTGAGAAGAAAGAAGTTAACCACAAGAAAATAAGGTTACAAAAGGAACTAAGGAAGGAGTGACAGATTGAGTTAATGTAAATTTTTGGTAAAAATGTCTTAGCCAGCTACATGCTGATACCAAATATAAATTATCTAGAGAGAGTTAAGCAATGAGGCTAATAATATTATTACAATAACAATAATATAAACAAACACAACAATAAAACAAATATTCTACATGGATATATATTGCCATTCTCTAGATTCCCACAACCAACTATATGTAGCTCAGTAACAACAGCCCAGTCAGAAATAAAAAGTTCATCAAATCTGAAGAGCTATCCTTCCTTCTTGATACCAGGTCACATAAGATACCCACCCATCCCACCCCCTTAAAAAAGTCTTCATATATTTAGCTTCTCCCCAAGGGTCTCCATGACTAAAGGCTATCTGTTCATATAGACATCATACAAACCAATCCAGTCCTTGGGCCCAAAACCTGGGCAAAAGAAATAAATCCTAAAACAATGAAAGTTCACCAAAAAACCCTCTTTTTTAGACCCCACCTTTGTTATTGAAAAATCTGTTTAAAATTCTAATTGTCAGTCTATTCCACCAGCCAAAACTGAATCTCTTTGTTATTAGTTTTTTGTTTGTTTAGTTTTGTTCTCCTACATTCTCAGTTCAAGTGATTTTGAACAAAGCTTGATGTCCTCAGCTCTACCTTAGATAGGAATCTATAAGCCCTAATCATAAATACCACACCTGCTGATGGCCATCTAGTATAAAGGTGTCAATCCCCAATTGTATATATTGACCAGTGGAACCCCAAACAAGACCTTGCATTCCAAGGGTTTATGATAAGACAATTCATGTCCTAAAACCCTAATCTGGAGCATGGCACATAGAACTGTAGCACCCATAGGAGAACGAGTGGATCCCCTATCGGTGGAGCATACTATAATAAAAAGGGATCTAGACCTCCTGAGCTCAAATCCTGGTCCTGGTGTTTACTATATGTATGACCCTAGATAAGTGATGTATCCTCAATTTCTCAACTGTAAAATAAAGGTGTTGAACTAGACGACCTCTACTATCCCTTTCATATCTAAATCTATGATCTTGTGTTCCACAGGCCCATAGGTCCCAGTGATAACCAAGAGACACAAACCAAACTACAATCATGGTTCACTTCATGTTACTGAAGAAACTTGATATTTGGGAGAAGCTAACCAGTGGGTGAGGCCCAGTGTGCTGATGCTTTTCTTCTCTGCCCTGAAGGAAAGGAAGGAGTTTATCCTCCAGCTTTAGAAACAAACCCACCAGACATTCTCTGATATACAACTGAAGATCTAGAAGAGCCTCTGGGGCATCATCCTTCTAAGGATTCAGGAATGAAAATAAATAAAGGCATGGATGAAGATGTAACATGTGAAGGTGATTGGACTGAAAGCTTGGTAATGATGCCTTCAAGGTCTAGCATCATATGTAGCCCAAATGCCCATCATCTCAAGGAAGAGAAAACCAACTCAACTGGAAATGTAAGCCTTCCCAGGTATGAATTAGGCTTATCTAGACTGAAGTGAAAGTTGTCTTCTTCAGGGATGTTTTAGAGAGAATATACATCATTGAATGACCTCTAAAGTCCCTAAGAGTGCCACATTCTATAATTCTCAAACTTATTTGATGACTATCAAAGCTAATAAGCTTTTAGACCCAATGGAAATAGATCTAAGCCTACTCTGAGTGATAGTCAATCTATTCTCTGGGAGAAGAAGGCCTTTTCATAGTATTCGGGTAGTAAAACACTTATAGAACTTCATTTGGCCTGAAAGAAAATAAGCCATCAGAGGCCAGGTACTCTAGGCTGGACTTGACAAACCTTTTACCAACTGTGGTGAGCTTGTGAACTTTACTGGGGTGGAGTGGGAAGTGGGAAACAAGGAGAGATAGCCACTTACTAGTTCAGCCATCTACCCATCCATAGACTCTACATTGCCCCCAGATATTCTATATACTAAATTCAATAAATATTTGTTAAGTAGCAGTTTCATAATATGAGGAACACAAACAAGTATAAAAACATCTTCCCTCAGCAAGCTTTCCAATCAGTTGTAACAGAATCATGAAAATAACAACAATAATGAGAGGCGTATGGCATAGTTGACAAAAGTTAGGATGACCTGGGTTCAAATACCACCTTCTACATATACAGGCCATTGTGAGCCTGGCTGGACAAGTAACTTAACTCTCCGTGCCCCCAAGCAATTCTCTAAGATATGTTTGATGAGGTCCTGATCTGCATTGACATAGGGAGAATCCTTGTTAGGAATTCCCTACACCAATGAAACCACAGATTATAATAATAATAATATACTTTTGTATTTCAAAATAATTTTCTATACATTTTCTCCTTTGATCTTCTAAACAGACCTATGAAGGAGTCAGGTATGAAAATTGAGGGCTAAAGAGGTTTTGTAAATTGCCCAATTCCCCAAAGCAAGTAAGTGGTAAAGTATAATTCAGTCTTTTCATTAAAAGTGCAGTGCTCTACCTACCAAGACAAACTCAATTACAAAACACTGTTTACACAAATAAAGACAGATCTAAACAACTGGAGAAATATTAATTGCTCAAGGGTAGACTGAACCAATATAATGAAAATGACAATTTTCCCTAAGTTAATTTATTTATCCGGTGCCATACCAAACTATCAAAATTTATTTTGTAGAGCTAGAAAAAAAATAACAAAATTCATCTGAAAGAACAAAAGTCAAGAATATTAAGGGAATCAATGAAAAAAATGTGAAGAGAGATGTCCTAGCAGTACGAGATTTCAAACTATATTACAAAGTGCAATCATGAAAACAATCTGGTACTGGCTAAGAAATATAGCGGCAGAAAAGTGCAATAGATTAGGCACATAATACGTAGTATCAAATGATCATTGTAATCTAGTCATTGATGAACCCAAAGATCCAAGATTTGGGGGCAATAACTCATCATTTGACAAAAATTCTAGGAAAACCAGAGAAAAATTTGGCAAAAACTAAGTATAAACCAACATCTCACACCATGTGCTAAAATAAGGTCAAAATGGAAAAATAATTTAAACATAAAGGGTGATAATATAAGTAAATGGACATGGAAAAATGTACCTGCCAGATATATCGATAAGAGAAGAGTTTATGACCAAACAAGAGACATAAAGGATGTTCACTTTTGTCTTGCCATTGGACTCAGACAACTCTGAAGGAAAGAGTAAGGCTGATGAATTTACACAACTCTGCCTCACTTAAATCTAATTCAAGACACCACCCTCATGATGTCATTGGTCCTCTTTGAGAACAGTGGATGAACAAGAGAGGATTATAAGAAGCAAAATGGATAATGCTGATTATGTGAAATAAAAAAGGTTTTGCACAAATAAAACTAATGCAGGCAAGATTATAATGAAAGCAGGAAACAGAGGGGAAAGGTAGAAATTTACAGCAAGTTTTTCTTATTAAGGCTTCATTTCCCAGGTTTGTAAGGAACTGGGTTAAATTTATAAAAATAAGAGTCATTCCCCAATGGATAAGTGGTCAAAATATATGAACAGGTAGTGTTCAGAAGAAATGAAAGCTATCAATAGTCATGTGAAAAATGCTCTAGATCACCATTGATTAAAGAAATGCAAATTAAACTCTGAGATAGCACCTCATGTGTATCAGATTAGCTAACATTTTAGAAAAGGAAAATGACATGCTGGAGGGGATGTGGGAAAATAGGGATACTAATACACTGCTGGTACATTTGTGAACTAGTCCAATCATTCTGGAAAACAATTTAGAAATGTGTTAATAGGGCTATAAAACTGTGCATAACCTTTCACTCAGTAATACTACTATCAAGTCTGTATCTCAAAGAGATTTTTTTTTTTTAAAAAAAAAGATCTATTTGTGCCAAAACCATTTATATCAGCTCTTTTTGTATTGGCAAACAATTGGAAACTGAGGGATGCCCATCAGCTGGGAATGGCTAAACAAGTTATGGGATATGACTGTGATGGGATACTATTGTGCTATAAGAAATGACTAGCCAAGGACAGGTGGGTATCACAGTAGATAAAGCACGAGACCTGGATTCAGGAGGACCCAAGTTCAAATCCAGCCTCAGACACTTGACACTTACTAGCTGTGTGACCCTGGGCAAAGTCACTTAACCCTCGTTACCCTGCCCCCCCCCTCCAAAAAAAAAAAAAAAAGACTAGCCAGATAGTTTCAGAAAATCCTGGGAAGTCTTATATAAACTGATACAAAGTGAACTGAGCAAAATCAGGAAAACATTGAACAAAGTAAGAGCAATATTTTAAGGACTATCAACTGTGAAATACTTAGCTATTCTGATCAAGACAATGATCCAAGACAATTCCAAAAGACCTATGATGAAAATGTTATCCATCTCCAGAAGGATAAAGAAGTGGATGAATTCTGAGTACAGATTGAAGCATATTTTGTTTACTTTTTTCTTGGTTTTTTTTGATGTTTTCTTTTGCAACATGACTAATATGGAAATACGTTTTCCTAACTTTACATGTATAATAAATATCATATTGTTTGCTTTGTCAAGGGGTGAAGGTAGTGCAGGAGAGTGAGAGAATTTGGAACTCAATCTTTTAAAAAATAAAATGTTAAAAATTTTTAATATAATTAGGAAATATTAATGAAATAAACTTTTTTGGGGGGGGCAGAGTGATGAGGGTTAAGTGACTTGCCCAGGGTCACACAGCTAGTAAGTGTCAAGTGTCTGAAGCCAGATTTGAACTCAGGTTCTCCTGAATCCAGGGCCAGTACTTTATCCACTGAGCCACCTAGCTGCCCCTAATTAACTTAAATTTTTTTTTAAATAAACATATATTTTTAAAGGTTCAGTACTCTTTCAAGTACACATGTACACACATACATACACACACAGAACACCTTCAATGACCCTAGTGTACTTGTAGAAGCAATATCTGTTCCAACCTTCCCTCCTCCAGTCCCCTAAGCCAACCCTTTCTTCCTAGCTCTCAGCAGATGACTTTGTCTCCTGCTTTATTGAGAAGATATGAGCTCCCCCTTCTCTTTATAACAAGAATGAATCTGATTGATGGGGAGGAGAATGCTTTCTGTTAAATAGTGACAGTGATGCTTTTTAAAAAGCATACAAAATATGGGTTTTTTTTACAAAAAGCTCCCTCTTTCCCCCTTTGTCAAACCTCAAAACCCCTGTACTTCATTCTCCATTCTTGTTCTTTTATTCCCATCTCTGAAGAAGCACCAACCTATTTTCTCTTTTCCAAGACCAACTCCTCTGTTTGTGCTCTTAATATCATTTCCTTTCCACACCAAAATCTCTCCCTCTCTCTCATCTTCAATGTCTACTTATTGGCTCATTTTCTGGTTCACATTTAATGTAAGCATAAAAAACCTTCACTTGACCCAGCCATCCTCTCCAACTATTGTTCTATAGCTCTCCTTTTCATGAACAAGCTGCTAGAAAAAATGATTAGTCCTCACAGCCACAACTTCCTCATCTCCCGTTCCTTTCAATATGACTCCTGGGGCAGCTAGGTGGTACAGTGGATAGAACACCGGCCCTGGAGTCAGGAGTACCTGAGTTCAAATCCGGCCTCAGATACTTAACACTTACTAGCTGTGTGACCCTGGGCAAGTCACTTAACCCCAATTGCCTCACTTAAAAAACAATATGACTCCTAACCCTACCATCATAGGAATTCATTGAGGGTGGATGGAGTATACTGGTATCCTTGGCTTTCACTCTTTGCATACCTATGCCTACCACTATATCGAAACTCTTCTCTTCAAGTTTACTGATGATCTCTTAACTACTAGATCTAATGGCCTTTTCTCAGGCCTTATCCTACTTTATCTTTTTATGGATTTTGACATGATCAGCCTCCTCTGCTGCCTCCCCTCCCTTGGCTTCCATGACACTGCCTTCTCCTTATTATCTTCCTATCTATCAGACTGCTTTTCCTCAGTTTCCTTTGCTGGATTATCATCTATCTCCTCCCCATTTTAGCATTAATGTACCTCAGTGCTCTGTCCTGGACCCTGTTCTCCTCACTCTTTATATATACTCCTTCCCTTGGTGATATCATTCCATTCCATAATTCATTTATCATCTCAGCAAAGATAGGAAGCAACATGGTAGAGCAGAAAGAGTGCTGAAAGTGGAATCGCAGGACCTGATTTCAAATACTGACTCCACCACATACTATCTGTGTAACCTTGGGCAAGTTAACTTAACTTCTCTGAGCCTCAGTTTATTGATCCGTAAAATGAGGGAGTTGGAATAGGTTTTCTCTAAGTTGTCTTTTGGGTCTCTATCGCCACTCTATCACCCCTTTTGGATGATTCCCAGATCTGCACATTTGGCCATAGTTTCTCTTGTGAACTTCAGTAGTGCTCTACCAGCTGTCTGCTAGATACCTCCATATGAATGTTCCTCTGGCATCCAAAACTCAACATATCCAAAACATACCTTTAAATTTTCCCCCAAATCTATACTTTCTCAAAAACCCCTCTATTTCTGTTGAAGACACCACCATCTTCCTAGTCACCCAAGCTTACAACGTTAATCTTTGACTCTTCTTTCTCCTTTCTCACCCTCCATATCTAATCAGTTACCAAATCTCATTATTTCTCCACAATGTTCCCAAGTTAGAAATTATCTTTCCTACTCTCAAATGACACCTCAGTCATACCCATCTCATTCACTTTTCATATTGTATTCTATAACATAGTTACTGCTCACTAGATAGTTAACTAATAAACCACTCTACTATAGATGGTAAGCTCATGAGGGCAAGGACCATGTCTTATTCAACTTTTTATTTCCCCCAGAACCTAGCAGTGTTTGTTGGATTGTTCATTATGTTTTGAAGGAGAGCAATATATAATAACAAATATTCTCTCATTCATTTAGCTAGTTTGTTACTAGATGCTTAGTTGTTTGCTATAGACTTTGAGTAATAATAGGAAGTCAAAAAAACATAAATGGGACTAGGAGCTGAGCCACTCCAGAAAGACTTCACAGAGGAAATGGGATTTTATCTGAAGAATGGAATAATAGGCCAAGTGAAAAGGTACTTCCAGATTAAAAGGAAGGAGGAAAAGCTTGAGCAGAAGAATAGAGGTAGATATGTACTAATAGTTTATCATCCCTTCTCCTTTTTAGAAAATCAGTCCCAGTCTTTCCATCAACTGGTCAAAATTTATCTCCCCATAGAAGACTTCTGGGACTCATTTTATCCCACTCCTCTCATTTTAATCTTATTGTAAGCCTCTTAACACAGAGAAATAGTACTTTTCACATCCTTCTATGTGTTATGAATGCTCTGTGTGTCTCCTGCAGTGTGGAAAGGAAGGAAGGAAGGAAGGAAGGAAGGAAGGAAGGAAGGAAGGAAGGAAGGAAGGAAGGAAGGAAGGAAGGAAGGAAGGAAGGGAGGGAGGGAGGGAGGGAGGAGGGAGGAAGGAAGGAAGGAAGGAAGGAAGGAAGGAAGGAAGGAAGGAAGGAAGGAAGGAAGGAAGGAAGGAAGGAAGGAAGGAAGGAAGGAGGGAGGGAGGGAGGGAGGAAGGAAGGTAGGAAGGAAGGGAGGGAGGAAGGAAGGAAGGGAGGGAGGGAGGGAGGGAGGAAGGGAGGAAGGAAGGGAGGGAGGAAGGAAGGAAGGAAGGAAGGAAGGAAGGAAGGAGGAAGGAAGGAAGGAAGGAAGGAAGGAAGGAAGGAAGGAAGGAAGGAAGGAAGGAAGGAAAGAAGAAAAGAGGGAAGAAAGGAAAGAAGAAGAGAGGGAATGAAGGAAAGAAGGAAGGAAAGAAGGAAAAAGGAAGGAAGAAAAAGAAAGAAGAAAAAAGAAAGAAAACACTGGACTAGGAATTCTAATCACTAATTTGCTGTGTGACCTTGGGCAAATTGCTTAACCTCTCTGGGCCCTTATTTTCTCATCTCTTAAGTGATGAGGACAATCTCCATCCCCTTTACCACACTGTGAAGGCCCCATACTGGGAAAGGATGTGACAAAGAACCAGGAGCCTATCCCTTATGAAAGGAGAAAATAATATAATTTAAGGGGGGGAAAAAAAGGAGTTGAGCTCTCATTTGTCTGTGAAGCCTCTTGGACAGAAAGTTTTATCAGCCATGAAATTAGTCCTTCATGCTCTCTTAAACCACCAGGCCGGCAGGTGGGGGAGAGGGGGGGAATCCTGCCACTTCAGCAGCATTGGAAGGCTGCGGTTGGCTCCAATTAGTAGCCACGGTCCCCATCCCTCTCGGTTTTAAAACACAGGTCTGTTTAAATGCACCCAATAAAATGTGATTTGCCGCACTAAATCAATACTAATGTAGTAGTTGGGGAAGGAAAGAGAAAAAACAAAAGCTTTCTCTGTAATCTATGTTGGCACCAGACCAGGCCAGCCTTATGCATAGGCAGAGGAGATGGACACCAAGGTTGAATTGGAGGAGTGATGGAGCAGGACACCCTACCAATCAGGAAAAGGCTCTCATAACTTGTCATTCTACCATTAGAATTCCTTTTCCTTTTCCTCCTAAAATCTGGAATTCCAGCACAAAATACAAATATCCCAGAGAGGGATCAGACATCTGTTAGCAGGAAACATCTCAGAGAGCAGGTTTAGAGCCTTTGAATTTGGAGCTCAAGGAATCTTCGAGGTCTCAGAGTGTTAAACCTAAAAGGGAATCTTAGAGATCATCCAGTTGAATACTCTCATTTTACATATGGCAAAACTGAGGCCTAGAGAGAAGAAATGAATTGGCTACAGGCATGCAGGTTATGAGGGGCAAAGCAGGAATATTGAGACCATGTCTTCTGACCCCAGGTCCAAGGCTCTTCCCACTACTCTCTATCCCAGTTCCCTTATGATCTAATAACACGACCTTTAGCAGTTTTCAGGTAATCCCCTCTGTCAACAGGAAACACTTTAGTAAAGACAGGAGTTACCGGGGATGTTTGGGTGACTATGAGGGTGGATAGAAAGGCCTCAAAGACAAAATTGCCCTCACTACAATTCCCCCAAGGGCCAAGCTTGTGCTGGTCCACTGAAATGACCATGTGTGCATACAAAATGGTGACATTTTGAAAGGGAAAGGGATGGGGAAAAGATAGTTGCTTTGTTTGGCCAAATCGCTCGGGTTAAAGCTTTGCTATCTGGGTTTGGAATTTACCAGAAATTGGTACTCAGGAAGCTGGCACAAACAAGAACTTTATTATTATGCAGTATATCAAGCAGGCAAAAACAAACAAACAAAGAAAAACCATTCGCACCCTACATAGCAATACAAACAAAGGTTCATCCCCACGGATACAAGAAACTCAACCAATACAAGGGGCAGAGAGACATGATAGGGAAAGAACACATTCAAAGTTGGACTTCAGGTAGCTAAGTTGCATACCCTAAAATGGGCTTGGTAGAGAATAGTTTATCAGTGCCTGATATGGAAGGGAACATTTCTAATGAGACCCAGATGTGATGGAGTTGTTGGGGTCACTTATCAATACCAGAGCAGGGTGATGCTTAGGTAGGGGGAGTTTTTAATCAGGACCAGAAATTAAGTATTTGAGTTGACTATCTGAGGCAGAAAAAGGGGAATAACTCAGACTGCTTCAGTTGGTCAGGAGTCTTATCCAATCAGAAACTGCTAGCATTAACTGCTTGAAACAGGTCAGAACAGTAGAAAATTACATCCTTGTCTGCCTTTTCCTATATGTTGCATGGTCATTAAGACTGCTTAGCCAATGTAACTCCATTTTGGAGTCCCATCATCATAACTATAACATCAAACAACATAAAGATTACAATTATCACAATAGTAAAGGGAGATAGAGAGGAATAAGAGAAGTTTATTAAATATTATTGTGGATGAACAAGCACCCACTATTACATATCAGAATCCCATAACCGAAGAGCAAGCACCAGACTTCAAGTAAAAGACACCCAGGCAAGGGGCAGCTAGGTGGCACAGTGGATGAAACACCGGCCCTGGATTTAGGAGGACCTGAGTTCAAATCTGGCCTCAGACACTTGACATTTATTAGCTGTGTGACCTTGGGCAAGTCACTTGACCCTCATTGCCCCACAAAAAAAAAAAAAGACACCCAAACATCTATCCCTGGTTACACCACAATCCTGTGTGCAATGATGCACAAGGCATTTAACATCTCTAGGCCTTTGCTTCTTCATCTACTGCAATGGAAAAATCTCCAGATTTGAAATGAGAGGATCTGCGTTCAGATCTCAGGGTCTGATCTTTGCTGATTAAGTGACTTTGAGTGAGTCCTTTTCAGTTTGGGGAAAGGGAAATTTCCTTACCCATAAAAGGAGGAATTAGACTAGATGCATGGTATGATTAAAAAAATTTTTTTTAAAGAATGCTAATCCAGTTTCCCAATCCTGGAAGGATAGATAAGCATTTATTAAGCATTTACTATGGGGTACAAATACAAAGAAAAAGAAACCCAGTCCCTGCCCTCTAGGAACATCCTATATGTATCAAAGGGAAGGAGCTAAAGGGAGTAGGGAAGGTGGGGGAGTGTGTGGAGGGGGTAAAATCCTGAGTATCAGATATAGAACCTAGAAGGGATGAAGGATGGCTGGCCTGGGCACTTCCTCCAAATGGATTGGGAGTTGGAGGAAATTGGTTCCACTCCTAGTTCTGACCTTTACTCATGGGTGACTCTGGGAAACTCATTGAAGCTCTCTGGGCCTCAATCCTCTTTTTTTGTATAAGGAGGGTGTTGAAACAGATGATCTCTAAGGTCCTTTCTAAGCTTGAAATGGAAGATCTTATAACGACATAAAATAGAAAGGGCTATCCAAAATGCAGAGTGGTATAGGATGGGGAGCACTGGGCTTGGCCTTGCCAAGAGCTAGGTTCAGATCCGGCTTCTGACACTTACTAGCTTTGTGGCTCTGGGCAGGTAACTATACCCCTGTATGCCTCAGGCAGCTCCCTAGCATTTTTCTCCTAAATCAGAGTGTTGTCCATTTGCTTCTCCACACTGACAAAATCACATTCACATATGAATGTAGGACAGTCTTCTTATTTTCCCTAAATAACTTCTCCTAAGTGATGAGGCCTATCTGGGAGAGGGAGGCTTCAGAAGTGGGAGATCAGAATTGTAACCCCTGAAACAAGAATTTTGCCCTTGCTCCCCCTTGAAGCTCAGAGCTTCAACACAAATACATACACACAATAAACACACACCCACAAACACACACTTGTGTGCACAATAATGCTTCCTCTTTAGGACCAATAGCAGTTCCACATTTGGAGTTTCCCGCCCCCCCCCCAGAACCTGGTGCCCCAAAGCTTTACTAGCAGTACCAGGACAAAGTGATTCTGAATCAAGCTATGAGTATGCAGGAGTGAGTTTCCTAGGCTTTCCCTGAGAGCACTGACCTTGAGATATTAGTGTCATTGAGAGGAAGTCTGGGGAAGAGGAGAAAAACACACACACATAAGAGAGAGAAGCTGAGAATGGAAATCAGAGGTAATAAGAAAAGACTAGAATTATAGCCCAGGAATGTTATAAAAAAGAAGAGGCCAAGGCATAATTCATAAGGAGCAAGCGCCATCCATCCCTACCCTTGGTAAGATCGAATCAGAGGCCCATGGCAGGCAGTGAAATATCCCCAGGGCCGACACTACTGACTCCATTTGCATGGGTCTCATCTAGCTTATTACTTTTTAAAATGTGGGGGGGGGAAAGCATCAATGGTAAAGACTTTTTTTCCCCTGAGGGGTGGGGTTAGAAAGGGAGAGGGGAAAACATAGGCAGTCACCTACATGAGTCTGATTTGAAAATCCTAAAAAAATATTTCCTTCAGCAGCTTACCATGGTTCCTGAAGTAAAGGACAATATTTGCACCTAAGGCAGCCCAACCACTGCTAAGGCAGACATCAGAAAACTCAATTTCAAATCAGTTCTTTTATTGGGAGAAGGAAGCAGGCAGACACAGGGACATGAAGCTGGGCTAGAGATACCCTGGGGTGCAGCCTGTAAAATGAAGAAGACTACTAAGCTCTGTTGTTTCTAGCTCCTGAAGGACTGAAAGTTTCAGTGCCCCCTTAAATTCAACTCCCTGAGGCAAAGCTCTGGTTGCTCATGCTAGTTATTAACATGGATCTCGAAGCCTTTTTTTTTGTTTCCCAAAGATTCCTTATAAAATCAAATACATTTAGGAAGGCAGACACACAGTAAGAGGTAGATAGGGGCAGCTAGGTGGTGCAGTGGATAGAGTACTGGCCCTGGAGTCTGGAGGACCTGAATTCAAATCTGGCCACAGACACTTAACACTTACTAGCTGTGTGACTCTGGGCAAGTCACTTAAACCCAGTTGCCTCACCAAAAAAAAAAAAGAGTAGATAAGGCAGTAGACTAGAATTTAAGAGATCTGTGTTTTTAGTTGTATGATCTTGGAACACTTCATCTCTCTGAAACAGTTTCCTCATCAGTAATATGAAGAAGTTGCAATAGAAGATCCCTTTCCCACACTAACATTCTATGGTCTTATGATTCTAAATACAATTCTAAAATAAGAATCACAGTCAATCAACCAGCCAATCAATCGGCACTAATTAAGCATGTGCTATGTGAAAGACACTGTAGTGATGATACAGATACAAAAAAACAACAACAAAAAATGAAACAGCCCCTGCCCTCAAGAAATTTTCATTCTATATAATAAAACTGGCATTGGCCTATTTCACAGAGTTGTTGAGAAACACACTTTATAGATCTGGAGGTATACAGTGTAGGTTACTATCATCAACGTGTCCGGATGGGAATTCATTGGCAATGAGTCCTATAGGACATAAAATAAGGGATCAGGAAGGGCAGGAAAGGACTCTTGTCAGGTGGAGAGGAGCATAAAAGTCTATGGATTCTAGCCAGTAGATTCACTGGTACAATAGCCTTCTTGTTGGTTTCCCTGCCTCAAGTCTCTCTCCATTGTATTCTATTTTTCACTCAGCTACATTTCCTAAAATGTAGGTCTGAGTATGGCACTCTCTGACTCAATTATTTCCATTGGTTCCCTATTACCCCCAGGATCAAATATAAAAATCTCCTTTGGCATTTAAAGACCTTAACAATCTGGTCCTCCCTACTTTCCAGTCTTCTTACATTTTACTCTTCGTGGAGGAAGATTACAACAATGTAATCCAGCTATACTAGCCTATGCGGCTTCTCATACACACTATTCATCTATCAGCTCCATTACTTTTTACTCACTGTCCCCAAAGCCTTGGATGCTCCTAGTTTTCCTGGTTCCCTTTGAGACAACTCAAAATTTCACCTTCAGGAAAGCCTTTGATAGCCACCCACCTCTCTCTTCCAGTCCCTTCTCTGTAGAATTATCTTCTATTTACACAGGGTATAACTTTAAGTGTACAAGTCTCAGCTAATGTTCTACCCTCCCATGAGAAGTTTTTTTCAGTCCTCTATACTAGTCCCTTCTTCTGAGATGTCAACTTTTTTGTCCTCTCTGTACCTTATTTGTAGATAGTTGTTGCATGTTGTCTCCCCCATTAGACTGATTTCACACCCGATTCCAATCAACTTATTCCATACACAATGTAATTCAACTGAGCCAGCTGAAATAAATTCATCAAGGTGCCCTCTAAACTATGTCTTTGCCAGTTTTAGGTACCAAATCTCCATCAGTCATTTTTGCTCTCCTGGTTGTCACACACTTCCCCCTTAGCAGAGAAAAACAGAAGCAAAATAATAATTGAGTAGCTCCGCCTTCTCTCAGCTGTTGGATATTGTGGTTCCAGCCATCCCAAGATATGATTCTATCCCTCTTTGATCCTCCTATTCTAGAACTTTTTTTTGGGGGGGTGAGGCAATTGGGGTTAAGTGACTTGCCCAGGGTCACACAGCTAGTACGTGTCAAGTGTCTGAGTCTGGATTTGAACTCAGGTCTTCCTGACTCCAGGGCCAGTGCTCTATCCACTGCGCCACCTAGCTGCCCCCCTATTCTAGAACTTTTAAAAAGAGTATTTTCTTAATTTTCTTCACTGATCCCAACTCATTTTGAGTTTTAGCCTTCCTGGCATTATGTTAATTATCCATTACACTCCCTGGCCCCAATGTTCAGTGTACATAATTTTATGTAGCAAGGGTGATCAGGAGAACTCCCTTGAACTGTTGTTCTGGGGCATCTCCTATGAGGAGCTGGGCATGTAGGGATTGATATGTTCTTTGGATCAGCATTGAAAGACTTGTACTTTTGTATGATGAAGCGATCCCTGAGACTTGGTGGGGGGGGGGGGGAGGACAGTGGGGAGAGAACATCAAAGATAATTGTTAACTATTCCAGGAAGATTCAACCACTCAGTAGGGCTATAAAAGAGAAGGAGTCTTCTATTCTTCTTCCCCTCTTTTAAGTGTTTTGTTTGGGATTCTTCCAGCTTTCTTTTAACTTCTAGCAAAGGTAGGAAGAGATTTCTCCCCCCTTTCCTTCCCTAAAGTCATGAGTCTATAATCACATAGCAGCAAGAATATGACTGTCTAAGTGATCTTGATTACTGAGCCTCTGCCTGTCATTTTTTGCTTTGTGTTTCTTTTCCCTGAGCACAAGTTGCCAAACAATAATCTTGAAAAATGCTTATTTACTTCCTTGGCAGCTACCTCATGATATTTTAGAAGTCAGGATATCCTGAGCCAGAGCTGGCTACCTACAAACCACTTCTTCATTTTCTTCTTTTTTTAAGACTGGGTCTCCCCATCTTGACCAAGTGAGAAGTGCAGCAGCCACTCATGGTCCCAATCCCACTACTGACTGGCATGGAAGTTTTCATCTGGTTTGTCCCTCCTTAGACAGCTTAGTGGCCCCCAACTCACAAAGGGTCACCATATTGGTGCCAGGCTCAGTGCAGACACTCAGTTAACTTTAACACCACTGTAGCTCAGAATCCTAAGCCCAAGAAATACACTAGCCTCAGCTTCCCAGTAACTGAGTTTACAGTCATGGGCTACCACACCTCACAATTAACTACTACTTCTGAAAGAAGATAGCTATCACTAGGATTATGTTTCACCTGAAATGACTAAGAAAACCATAGCCATTGCTTGGCCAGTAGATCCAGACTGCTCTGACAGTACATGTGACTATTTCAGGCTTATGACATTTTTCCCAAACTCATCTATTTCCTTTTTCTGTCTAGGAGATCTATAGTGTAGTCAGATGACAAAATCCCTTGTGATTTCCATTCAAATGCCCTCCATCATACTTCTTAGTTTAGTTTCTGGATTTTCTCACATACCATTTTAATGCATAATGCTACTCAACTCTTTCCCCTATATCTGTCTTCCTCCTTTTAAATATGTTTTACTCATCCAGAGTTTTATCTTCACAAAAACTTTTTGGGGTACATGTGGCAGATATTAGATGGTCTGGTGGAAAGAATTGTGAGAAAAAAAATTATTAATAATGGATTTCTTGGGGGACCCAGAGATCAGTTCTCCCCACCCTCCCCACCAAGCCTGAAAGTCCTGTTCTCCTTGTCTGGGACAACCCAAGGGAGCAAAAAGAAATGGAGATGGACTCTGGGTCTAGCTTAGTGAAGGACTGATTGGATCAAACTACACCTAGATAGATAATGAACTTTGTCTTAAGGAACTTAAGTGAGGGTCTCCTTCCTGATGACATCTGTAGAGTTCATTTTAATTTTAGACCACCTTAAGTCATGTAACTAATGGAATTGAATAATCTAAACCAATTAGCTTTGATTCAATGTATAATGACCCACTTTTATCAAAAGAGGATAAAGCCATGGGCCATGACAGAAGCTCTCTCTTGGCTGGTACTTGACTCTCTGGCTTGTAGGTCTTCTGAATTCTCTTGGTCTCCTGAGACCAACATGCTGTCTTTTGAGGCTTTTCTCCTGCTGGAAGCTCTCTCCCTGTTTTATCTACCATGTGGATTGAGACCATGAGAAGTTATGGAGACTCATGGTCAATCCTTTACTGATGATATATAATATTAATTAATAATAAGTGCTTACTTCCAAAACTGGTACAATAGCAATTAATTATAAAACACAGAATGTTAGATTCATAACCAAAGAAATGTTTTCAAATTCAAGCTCTGTTACCTATATTTATCTATAAAAAAGGGGGGGATAATGGCTCTTCCCAATTCTAAATTCTGTTATTTCCATGTAAGATGTCACTGGGATTTAAAATTTGGAGGACATGGGTATTAAGAGAGCAATTATAAATAGCACAACTACCTCATAAGTTTGAAAAGTCAGGAGATCCTGACCCAGTGCTGGCTACCCTGCAGGAGGTATTTGAGGCAGCTAGGTGGTGCAGTGGATAGAGTGCTCGGACTAGAATCATGAAGTCCTGAGTTCAAAGCTGGCCTCACACATTTAATAGCTGTGTGACCCTGGGCAAGTCACTTAAACCTCTGTTTGCTCAGTTTCTTCAACTATAAAATAGGGATAATACCACCTAACTCTCAGAGTTGTTGTGAGAATCAAATGAAATAATATTTGCTGGAACATAGTAAACACTATATAAATATCTATTCCATTCATTCTTCCTTTCTGAAAACATACTACTTCTTGGGAAAGATAGATACCACTAGGAGGATGCTTGAGGTGAAATGGTTCACTGAACCCTGATGAGTTTAAGTAGCGCAATCAAGGTCACACCTGGCACAAATAGTAGAATTTGAACCCAGGTCCTCTGAGACTAGTTCCACTATACTTTACACCATAGACATGTCATAAATTCACATAAATTATTGTCTATAAGAGGTTGAAGGGGCCCCAGAGATGTTCTAGTCATATTTTTAATAGAATTTTATTTTCCAAAATATATATAAAAATTTTTAACATCAATTTTTAAAAAACTTTGTGTTCCAACTTCTCTTCCCCCCATCCATTCCCACCCCCCACCAAACAAAAAACTCAAGTCATGTTTTAAAGAAGGAGAAACAGCTGAGTCTCAGTTTTCTCATCTGCAAATTGAGAATGTGTACTACATGAATGCTTAAGACACCTTCCATATTTAAATCTAAGCTTCTATTCCAAGGTCACTGAGGGAAAATGACCTACAATGGCACAGCTTTGACCAGAAACTGTAACTGCAAGTGAAATCTTCTTTTTGATTTGGGGCTAGATAGTCTATAAGGTACTTTGCAACTCTCAAGAGAATAGGAATTCTAAGAGTTGGGGCAAGATGCTGCAGTACCCCTGTTACCTGCCCCAACAAAGACCAAGGATAGTTGCCCTATGGTTTAGGATCTGAAAGTTCCTCAAAGTTGATCCCGCCCCCCCCCTCCAAAAAAAGACAGTTAGAGACGTGGGTCTTAAAGGAAAGGGATTTCTCAAAGGATTGTATGGACAAGGTATGAATATCCCTGAATTTGTTTCAACTCTAGGACCCTGTCCAGTGGAAGAAAAATCAGAACTTCCTTCTTGACCTCTTCACTCCGGCTACCCTCTGTGCTCCCCAACCAGAGTGCCAGTGAGCTGGACAAATGTTTTTTCCCTCTGGCTGCACTCAGGTGGAATGTCTCCCTTTGCCTTTGCCTGGAAGGAACTACTGAAGCATTTTAAGGAAACTAACCTTTGGACCCAGATTTTCAGAATGAGTAAACATTGGAAATGTTTCCTTCCAACCTTTGCTCCCTTCTGCCTGACTATTAGCCAGCTGATTTTCCCTCAAAAGGAAAAAAAGAAGAAAAATGGTTATTTCTCCTTTGAGCTTTCTCATTCTCAGTGTGCTCTACCTGCCTCCCTTCATGTCCTTCTCCACCGCCTCTCTCTCTCCCCTTCTCCTCTGTGTACTTAGTGCACAACACATACCTCTTGCCCTTTCCCCAAAATCACCATTCCTCCCCTCTCAGCCCAAGAAGTGTTGCAGTTAGCTACAAGACAATCTTCATAAGCCTCATTCTCTCTAAGTAGTCCTTGAAAGAGGGCTTGAGTTGATAGGCAGGAAAGGGGGGTGGTTGTGAGAACAGATCTGGCCCTGGACAAAATTTTCCCTTTGCTGCCCCCCCAAATACATTATCTGTTCCACCATTTCTATATCCTTTCCTCCTCACCCCTTGAGAGACCCAGTACCTTCTTTGCTCTCTTTTCTCTTCCTTAATTTACTTCTCTGCCTTTCCCATCAAAAGCTGCTTTCAGAAAAGGCTCCACTACCAGTCATTTTCCCCCCAAGAACATATTCAGAAGTGACGTGTTTTTCAAGAAGTATCTACATCTTACTCATTGTCGGGGGCAGGAAGGAGAATGGTTTTATTTCTTATTAAAGGAATTTCAAGTACCAAACAGCTTCTAGGGAAAAACATATTTTCAGCACAGAAACCTCATGAAACCCCTGTAATCATAGCTCATAAACAGCTGTCCACTATGACCATAATAAGGTGAGAGAGAAATAAGACTAAAAGATAAAAACACTTTATGGACATGAACTTGTGAACTGGAGCCACAGAGCCTGGGATTTAAGTAAACTTTAGCCATCAGGACAGAAGGGAAACTGAGGAGGAAGAGGACAAATAGACCATCAAGATGAGTAGGTTTATTCCTGTGGCCATGTAATCTGGGGCGGGGGGGGGAAAGCAAGAGCCTCCAGAATTGTGAAATCATTGAAGATTATTTCATTCTTTTTCTTTGTATCCTGTGTGCCTGCACAGTGTTTGGCACATAGTAGGTGCTTTAAATGATTATTCATTTATTGTCTTCAGTGTTCCTTACCTTCCCTTTTCTTGCTCTGTCTCCACCTCTCAGTCCCTCATTACCTTCGATGCTTGTGAAGACAGACTGGAACCCACAATTTATAGTCTAGTCAGAGAGCCAGAAGTACTCAAGAAGGATTAAGCAGCCAGAACAGGATGCGAGGTATCAAAAAGGCACTGGTTTTAAAACCCAAGAGTGGGGATTTAAATTGTGGACAGCATGGCAATTTGGCAGTTCCTCTCCAGAGAGAACCTGACTCTTGGCTACAAGGCAAAACTAGGTCTAGGTTCTAGGTAGCTGACCAAGGTGCTAACTGGAGCTAAAGTAGAGATGCTATATGTGGGGGCTCATGTTAGTTCCTTTCTCTATTAAGTTTTTTTTAAAATTTACTTTCCCCATTAGTTTTCATAAAATTCCTTTTGGCATCTTGGTAGGGGGAGAAGAGGAGACAATCTTTGCCTCCTATAAGTGAAAAGATGAATTTGTGTGCACCAATAAATGAGGAAAGCTGGAAAGAAGCAGTCCACTCCATTGGGTTGCAAGGACTGGTCACACTGATAAAGAAGAAGGTGAGTCAGCACCTTCCAACAGATCTAGGGTATAGATCCACTAAAGGGAAGCAAAGAAAGTCTCAGTAGCATTGGGTATTGGGTTTTAGCTTCAAGCTCTGGCCCAGACTTGCCTGCAGTGATTTCTTTACATTACTATTCCTGGGTTATTGCTTGACGCTCCAATAAGGAAATATGTGCTAAGGCAGAGGTTCTTAAGCCAGAAGAGTCTATGGACAAATTTCAGAGGTAGGATAGTAGCGGTAACATGGATAGGAACATTCTTATTTTTGACTAACCTCTAACTGAAATTTAGCTTTTACTTCAACTATTTAAAAAATATATTCTGAGAAGGGATTCCCAGGCTTCACCAGAGAGCTGAATGGGCCATTGACCTTCCCACCTCTCCAAAAAAGTTTAAAACCTCTGGATTTAGGTGTTGGAAACTTAAGTTGTTACCAATCCCAGGGATGTATTAAAGGACCCCCAGAGTCATGATAAGGCATAATAACAATGTTTAGAGCTCCAAGCATAGGACCATGTGGAAGTTTATTGGAAAACATGCTGACCTGGCCTCAGAAAAAAAAAAAAACAACCTGTGTTCAAACCTGTGTTCTGACATTAGATACCTGTGTGACCTTGGGCCATATTTGAGGAAGAATAATTTTGTCTATTATGGAAGTAGTTCCAGGAATCAAAAAGTTGCTGTGGAAGACATATTTACAGTAGGGAAAGCCTTCATGCCACAGCTGCAATTGCATCATCTAGATAGTTGTCTATTATAACTATACCTAAGGTGAAATAGAGATTGATCTGATCTTCAGTTGTCCAATATGTTAAAGGAGATAATGCATGTAATATCTATATCATAGAGCTGTATCAAATGAGATACTATGTTAAAAGTGCTTTTCAAACCTTACAGTGATTTGTAATATCAGCTGTTACTGTAGTGATAGTATAAATATTTTCTTGATTAATTGATCTAAAGGAAAAATCATTAATGGTAAGACTTTCGGGGCACAGAGGAAGAGAGGAATTTAGAGCAGAGTAATTCTTCCATTATCTCTATATTCACATCATTTGCCCTTCTAATACTACAAGTGTAACCTTTTATCCAAACCATCAGCCACTGATTTCATGGGACTGGGATATCTAGGACTGTTCCTGGAGGAATCCTGGAGAAAGAAGAGAAGCTGAATCAAGATGTGAAGAGTTCAAGGTTGTCCTCAATATTTAATGGCAATGTGGATTTCCCAGAATCAAATATTGTGCTCCTCTGATTCTCTCTACAAAATTCTAATAGCCATTGCTCATTACTGCTTCCCCCTTCCCTCTCCCTGATTCTTGCATCAGTCTCTGGAGGGTCTGCAAAGTTATCTGGATATGTATGACACTGAATGATGGATTGGTGAGACCCCAGTCCTTTCCTACTGCCTCTGAGTTGAGAAGCACAAGACCCAATAACTGAGCAAATTACCAGATTTCTTTGCCTTCCTTCTTAGAAGACAGGGAAAGAGATTAAGCAGAGGAAATATTCCTACTCATAAAAGCAGGCAATGGTGTGACTACTATGATTTCCAAAGAACTAGATCGCTCCACTTTTTCACTTTCCCCTCCTGCCAATGTTACTGTGTTATCTACTCCTTTTATCTAAAACAAATAGTAGAGAGATTTCGAAACTGAGGTGAGTCAAAGAAAGAATCTCTACATCAAGGATTTCTCAACTTCTGTTGTGTCAGGAAGAACTGACTTCAAATCCATCTTCAGACATTTACGAGCTGGATAATCCTGGACAAGTCACTGCAACTCTGTCTCAGTTTCCTCATTTGTAAAATAGAAATAATAATAGAACTGACCTCTGAGAACTGTTGTGAAGATAAAATTATATTTGTAAAACATGTTTACAAACATTAAAGTACTATATAAATGTTGCTGCTGCACTACCATTACAATTAATACTGCTGCTGCTACTATTACTGTTGCGGCTACTACTGCTGCTGCTGCTGCTGCTGCTGTCAGTTTGGTGAAGCCATTGGACCTAGTGTCAGAATCAATAAAATAAAATACATAAGATTACAAAGAAAGCCAAACCTATTAAAATGCAGTTATCAAAATACTTTTTAAAAGAGTTCATGGATCCCAGGTTAAGAATCCCTGCCTTATGACTATGGAGGGTAGCCATCTCAGGACAAACTCAGCCTTCTCAGGACTAAGAGAAAAAAGAAACCTTTCTGAAACCCTTTATTGATGTACACCATGGATTCTACTCCTATGCTCACCTCTCCTTTCAACAACAGTTTCCCGAGTGGTGAAGATATTATAAAGGGTACCTTTCATGCTCCTATTCAGCATCTATGCCATCACTAGTATTTTATATTACAAACTGAAATAATTAGTTTCCTTACACATGGGTTACTTCCTCTGATAATTCATATCATACATGAGAGGGAAGCACTTATTATCATTATACATGTAAAGTTGACCCTGATCTGAGGGCCAATGTTTAATAACTGCCTTTGTACTGACTGTCATATGGAATATGGAGCCAGAAATCATCCTCTCCCAGGAAAAATAGGGACAGTAAAAGGAGCAGGCATTCTGCATTAAGCAGGACAGATGTCTGCTCCTTGAGAAGAGGGTCTTTGGCTCACTACCTTCCAGAATTTCTCATAAAGCCAGGTACACGATACCTACTTGATAAAAACTAGTTGGTATATTGAAAAGAGTCTGTTTGTAAACTGGGAAATCTGCATTGATCAATCAAGGGAAAAGAACTTCCAGATTGGATGGACCCCAGAATCAATGTTTAGATTCACTCTCTGTCAGAAAGACAAACAATCCTAATTCCCCATATGGATCCCATAGAGAAAAATTTAGGCCTATGCTTCTTTTGCTTGTTCAACTAAGAGGTGGGAGGATGGGATAAATGAGTGTCTCATTTGCTTACTGAATAGACCTCTTTTTCTCTGGGAAAAAAATCAAGACATTACTCATTTTAAAAAATAAATAGAGTTGGCTCTTTGTCCCAACTCTAATCCCCTTGTCCTTAGTTTATTCCCCTTCTGACAATTCGTTATTCCAGACAAACGTCCACTTTCTATTCTCTGAACTCAGCATCCATTTCTGCCTCCATGCTTTTACATAAGCTGTCCTCTATGCCTGGCATATTCCCCCTCCCTTTACTTCTGCACCTTAGAATTCTCTCTTTCCTTCATGGATTAGGCCACATGTCACCTCCTTAACAAGTCCTTCCCTGATTTCTACTAGTTGTTAGGTATCCCTCCCTACCCCTCAAATAGTCATTTAGGAGGTTATTGCCAGATTGCATGTTGTATCTGACAGAAGGTCAGTACCCTGGACCAAAAACTAATTTTTTTCTCTTTTTATCTCTATGGACTAGAACAGTGCTTTACATGTTTTTTGGTGTTTTTCACTTGTTTCAGTGGATCCGAACTCTGTGACCCTATTTAGGCAAAGATGCCAGAGTGGTTTGCCATTTTCTTCTCCGACTGCCCTTTTATAGATAAGGAAACTAAGCCAAACAGGGTTAAGTCATTTGCCCAGGGTCACACAGCTAGTAAATATGTGAGGTCAGATTTGAACTCATATCTGCCTGACTCCAGAGGATTGTTGGACCCAAGAATATAAGAAAAAATAAAGTGGGTCACAGGACAGTAAGACAGATATAATGTTGAACTAGTTCCTCAGTTACAATGAGAATGTATTTTGTCCACACTTTAGCAAAGGAATTTTGGTTAGATTTGTCAGTGAACTTCTGACTGTATGAGCTTTTGGACAATGAATCACGTAAATGACAGAGGCAATGGAGGAAAATTAGAAACACAGACCTGGATTTGTATTTTCTAAATCCTTTTGGTCTACCATTTCATATATTTGCCTGGCAGATTGAAAGTTGTTTATATTTCCTGGAGAAATAACACTAGGCAGCAAATCTATATTCTTGTCTCCAACCTCTCAACCTGTCTTCCCTTGGAGTCTTGATTTATTGGAGCATCCAAGGTTGTTCCCACCCTTGCATGGTTATGATTATCAGAGACAGAGATTGGATGGCTCCTTATCAGGGATGCCATGGAAGGGTGAAGTGAAGGGTGAGATGGAAGAGCCAAGGGGATCTCTTAGGTATCTCCAACTTTAAGATTCTCTAATTCTGTGACCCAATAACTGCAAAACACTGGGATATCCATGATGATGTAATCAATATGAATTCTCAGGAGAGATAAAATATTGTGGCTCAAAGGTCCTTTCCACACTGCAACCATCCTCTCTCCCACCACCTTACCTCAATCAAAGAAAGATTTTTTAAAAAGAAGAAAGGTTCATCCTCCAAAGAACATAAGATACACGATGCAGAACCACAAAATTCTAGTCATGGAATACCTTAGAGATCATCTACTGTAAATTTCCTGATTTGCAGATAGAGAAACTGAGGCCCAGAGTCATGAAGTGACCTGCCCAAGATTATCACTTTGTTTTACTTTTCATAGTCATAAGATTGCTATACTTTCTCCCACACATCACCTATATCTGTCTAAATTTTATTCCCCCTTCAAGGTCTTGCTCAGGTATTACCTCATATAGTGAAAAGAACAATGGATTTGGAATTGGAGGACCTAGGTTCAAATCCTATCTCTGTCACTTACTAGCTGTGCAACTTTGGGGAAATCGCTTTCCCTTTCTGAATCTTAGCTTCCTCATTTGTAAAAGGAGGGAGAGGTAGTGAGTGAAGTAAATCATTATTAGGTTCATTTCTATGTCTTTGATTCTATGACCCTAAGATTCAATACCTCTAGCCAGTGGTGAATTAACCATTCCTCAAAAAGGATATTAGCCCTTAGGAAGTGAGTGATTAAGTCCAGTTAACATTCTAATCCATACTAAATCTGTGTCACAAGCTTTTTTTGGGGGGGGGGATGTTTTGATCAACCATTCTTTCTGAAATACTATACTATTTAGTTAATTACTAAACCCTTGAAGGTTTACCCTTAGAACACTGAGGGGAGAAATGGTGGTCATGCTTTGGGAATTCAGCCCGGTGAAGTGGCAGAACGAAGTACGTCCAAACTTCCCCACAAAGTACCTCAGAAAAGATGTAGAAAATGTACCAGACAGAGTAGTCCTGAGTGAGAAATTCAAATAAAAAACAGAATAAGTCCTATTTTCAACCCATGTAAAGAGAGAGAGAGAGAGAAACAGAAACATATCAATAGGGGGAAATAGGTTGGAGGTAAATACACCATAGATAGCTCTGAATGTGAATGGGATGAGCTCTCCCATAAAATGGAAACAGCTAAAAGAATGGATTGAAGAGCAGAATCCTACAATATGTTGTTTACAAGGAAGGTACAAAACAGAGAGACAGAATAAAAGGTAAGAGGCTGGGTTTGGGGCGGGGGGGGGGGGTCTGGGTTTTATACTGAAATAACCTGAGGTCACAGACCCACATAGGAGTGTTCCTAACCAGTAACCACCATAGGAATAGGTGCCAATTGAGAGTCCCAGTTCTCACCACACAATTCTGTGTCACAGACCCTGGATGGAATGAGGAGGGGATCCAGCACCTAGGGATGGTATTTCCAGGTAAGGAGTGGTCTCAGGCACTAGGCTAAATAGAGCAAGAACCAAATTCAGAAGCAAACAATAGCTGCGCATCTCTGATACCAAAATCAGAGTAGGGGCACAGTTCCAGCCTTCAACCCAGCCTGAAGTCTTCCAGAAAGAACCAGAGCAGGAATCCTAGGTCAAAGGGGAGTCTGCTGTTAAGTCACTAAAGCTATTGAGCTTTGCAGCTTGTCTTCACTGCCAGTCTAGGTGTGGATACCCAATAAAAGCCCAGAGACTACTTGTATTATCCCAGTAATCTCTCTGTCTCCATCGGCCTCCCTGCCTGAGGATATAATTTCTGAAAATATCATCTCATCCCCTTTCTACCCACCCCCCAGGCCTTTAAACTTTGTGCTTTTCCTTGCGATAATTGATCTGCAATTGATCTGCAAATCTCTCAATTTCAGTTATCTTTAAGGAAATTATAAAAAAAAAAAAAACATCTTTGTTCAAGGATCAAGGTTTGGTCAGGCCATAAACAATACAAGAATGGCACTTACTAGATCAATGGTAAGATACAACATTAATAACTAGTATTGATATATGACTTTTAGGTTTGCAAAACACTTTACATATATCTCATTTCATCCTCACAAAAATCCTGGGAGGGGGGGCAGTATAGATGCTAATCTTCAAATGAGGAAAATGAAAAACACAAAGGTTAAGTGACTTGGCCCCTGGTCACACAATTACTAAAGTGTCTGGATCAGGATTTGAACTCAAGTCTTCCTGACTTCAGGTCTAGAACTATAACTACAGTACTACCACCTAAGATAGGGAGTCCAACTAACTTGAAAGAAAACTCTTCCTTAAAAATATCTTATGTTGGGCCAACTAGGTGGTGCAGTGGATAAAGCACCAGCCCTGGATTCAAGAGGACCTGAGTTCAAATCTAGCCTCAGACACTTGGCACTTACTAGCTGTGTGAACCTGGGCAAGTCACTTAACCCTCATTGTCCCACAAAAACAAACAAATAAAAATAACTTATGTCCTTTTCTCTTTCTTTTTTATTGTTATAAGGAATGGCTCTCTGGGTAAAAGACAAATAATATGTTTGGAAATGAAGGTGATGCTAAAAAATGTTGTTTTAATTTTTTAAAGGCCTTGTCTTAAGTATCTCTGTCTAAATATCCATGTCCTGGTTCAAGTCCATCTATCCCTCCATGACCAAAACGTCTTTCTAGTTTTATCCCATTTTAATTTCTAGTGTAAGCTCAGCAATTCACTGAATCTGCTGGCCATACATTAGCTCTCTTGGTACACTGTTTCTACTAAGCTGAAGTACTTTTCTCTTACTATCCTCTGACCTTTGCCACAACAGCAGAATTCCTCTCTGACCTACTGTCTTTTGGCACAAAAGCTATCCATTGATCCATTGATTGGATAACTGAGTCCATCTAAACATAAACTCACCACTGGGAGAATTTTATTATTATTATTATCATTATTATACCCTGTGACTCCAAAGAGCCACAGTGCCTCTTACGGGAGAGAACACCTTAGAGAAATTTCTGCAATGCTAATTACCAGGCAGGGCACTGATATTTTATAATTAAATTAATTCAATATGGTCTATAAAATAAAACTAGCATGACAACTCACCAGACACCCTGATGGAAGGTCGTGATTGTCTCATTGTGAAATTATTTATTCACTGTGGCTCTCTAGCCCTTTCAAATCTATGCTCTCAGTTAGCTCCTATAATTCAGGCCTTTTTCTTTTTAGAAAAATAAATTACCTAAACAAATGGAAAAGAATAAACAGCTTGAATTGCAAATTATAAAGTTGCCTAGCCTAGCAGTATGTAAGGCTGTTATTCACAATATGTCACTTTAAGATAAGTTAATAAAGAAATATAGAAGAGAATCAATTTCTGGTAATCATTAGCATATACAGTACAAAAAGCTACAGGGTATTCAATTAATTCTAGACCATAATTATGGAGCAAGAGCCACATGTATAAATCAATTTTTTAAAAAACTTTAATGTAATAGGAAATGCCATTTCCAAAGAGAATTCAAGACAGAGGATTAATAGTAGTTATAGAGCTCAAAGTGCATACCATCCCTGTGAACCTGTATGGGGAGTCTCAAACCCCAATGGCCAATGGGATTTTATAAACTTCTGACATTCAGAAATTCATAATTATGATAATCACAATAATTTCTAATTTTTCAGCCACCATCTGTTTAGAGGCAGTCAGCCACCTAAACTGAATGTAACTCAGGCAGTTGCTAATTAATCCCAAGGGATGACACACACTGATATATGTCCAATCAAAACAAAGTAGAAATATATTCAAGAGAAAAAAAAACAGCTGAAATGCATCACTACATTAGAGAAGAAATTCATGTAACTTCAGAAAACAAAATGAGAATACATTTTCAAAAATTAAATTTGATCGTTTACCATGCCAATCTTCAGTAGCCTTTTTCAAATCATATTTCACAGAACCCTAAGGTTGCACAGAAACATAGTAGAGTTTCAAGGAATGGTGTTAAGATTTCATAGAAAGATATTAAGGTTCTAGAGAAATGGGCTAGAATTCCATGAAAACATGCTAGGATTCCATGGAATTGTGGCACCTAAAGAAGCACACATGGGATACAATGAAATATGTTAGAGTTCCATGGATTTTTTTCCTAGAGTTTCATGAAAGCATGCTAAAAAAAGTTCTTTGGAAGTCTGATAACATTCTTTAAAGTGTTCTAGGGTTCCATGGATGAGTATTCGAGTTCCATAAAAGTCTGCTAAGCTTCCAGGGAATTGTGTTGGAATTCTATGAAAGCATACTGTCATTCCCTGGAATTGTGGCCAGATTCCATGCAAGTGTGCCAAGTATTCTGTTGAAGCATGGTAGGGTTTCGTGGAAGTGTTTGAAGTGTTCAGAGAACTACTTGAGAGTTCCGTAGGGATGTGTGCTAAGGTTCTATGAGAATTCTCCACACAAAAATTACATTTGAAATAATGTGCAAAAATATTTTTTGCCTTCTTATGGCTCCATAATGCAATCTTATCTTGACCCCAGAGCAGTGAAATTATTATTAAGTGTATTGAGGAGCCATGCCAGAAAGTGAGCAGTAACAACATTAACGGTTGTTGTTTTTTCTAATCTTAAAAGTATTTTGTTATTTTCTAGTTACATGTAAAGATAGTTTTCAACATTTGTTTTTATATGATTTTAAGTTCCAATTTTTTTCTCCCTCCCTTCCCTCCCCCCTCCCCAAGACAGAAAGCGGTCTGATATGTACAATCACATTAAACATTTCTGCATTAGTCATGTTGTGAAAGAAGAATCAGAACAAAAGGGAAAAATCTCAAAAAAAAAAAAAAGAAAACAAAAAGTAGAAACAATATGGTTCAATCTACATTCAGATCCCATAGTAGAGAGTATTTTCTATAATGAGTCCTTTGGAATTGTCTTGGATCATTGCATTGCTGACATTAATGTTTGATCAAAGTTGCACAAAAAAAGAATTTTAATATATAAAATTTGGATCACTTCAAGAAGTGTGAAATAACTCTGCACTAAACTTACATTTAAGGGATCAGGGTTGATTATGACATGGGACAACATGAGATAACATGTTGGAACACTGTCATAAAAAGGGAGATTCCCTCCCTACAGGGTCAGCAAACTGGGACAAAAATCCTCATTTTCTGGCTCTAGTTACATCTCTGGTGAGAGATTCCTTTCAGTCTGTGGGACATTGAGGAACATCAAGAAAAGTTTAATGGGAGAAATGGCATCTAAGCTAAGCCTTGAAAGAAGAAAAGGATTTTAGGAGGCAAAAATAAAGAAGGGAGGACATACCAGGTAAGGAAAATGGGGAATAGGAATGGTCTACATAAAAGCATGAGGGTGATAGAAGACAGGACAAGATAAGGAATGAGCTAGTATTACAATCTGGCTGTAATTTAGAGTATATGAATGAAGCACAGTGAAATAAGACTGGAGAGATAGACAGGAGCCAGAATGTGGGGAAAGCTGTAATTCTCCTTTTCCTGTGCCCAGTGAGCCTTACCCATTTGGGGAATAGATACAGAGACTAGAACATGGCCTGGATGTTAGGACTGGGCGTGTGAGAAGTGATCACAGCCTGAGAGAAAAAAAGTCTACTGTTAGAGGGCCCAGAGGAACAGCCACTGTCAGACTACTCCAAAGCTGGTCAAGCATCTAATGGGATATGGCCTCCTGAGTGCTTGCTGGATAAATCACTTCTTTGCTGCCAAGTGAAGGCCCCCCAGAGGACTTTTAAAAATACTCTTTGCCTGACCTGAGAGGCCTGAGTCTTGGAGCCCATCAATATAGATTTCTCTCCTTCCCTTGGTTTTTAACTCAAGTGGACACCATTCTGACACAGATAATGTATTTTAATAAAGCATTTTACCTGGTTTATAACACTCAGACTTATAAAAAATGAAGTCCTTTTATTAAAAAAAAAATCCATGATGCATTTCATCTGTTACACTGCTCCTATAGTTAGTGGACTTAGACAAGGGAAAGAAGCAGGGAGTTCTGTTCTCCATTTCTACTTGTGCTTGCATTTCAAAATCCATACACAACAATGCTTCCCTTCCATTTTCAAGAGCCGGTGAAAATATTTCTCTCTTCAAGATGGCTTAGATACTTTCCTGGAGAGTAGATTATGTTGAGCTAGCCCCATTTGGCAGATGAGAAAAGGGTCCCTTTTCACCAGGGAGGGGCTTAAGTCAAAGGGAGAGTTAGTACATAACCAAATTCTCCTGACTCCCAACTTCTTATGGGCCATATTGTAATGTTACATATACATAGTTCTGAGAAAGCTGCAGGATAAAACTTTCATTTTCTTATTCCATCGATCAGCAAATACTTACTATCCAAAGGCAAGATACTTCTCCCCATCCCCATGTTCCTGATCTAGGTACTTTCTCTAAACATTTGTGTCCAATGATGAGTAAAACACGGGTTCAATGAACTGTCTTAGAACTTAGCTTCAAAATGCCTTCTCCAACCTGGGAAGCTTCCCTCCCATTACACAATTCATGGCTTAGACTGTTAAAGTATAAACACACACTCATATACCCCACAAACACACATTATAGCCTTCTGGTCATCCCCACATCTATACCATTGCCCACCATTCCTCCTTCCTGAAACACTAGTATATCTCTGATTATTTCAATCTTAATCCTCCTCAACTATGAATGTTGGATTATTAGAGTTGTAAGGAAATAATTAGAAAACCCAACTCTTTCATTTTACAAGTAGGGAAATTGAGTCCCAGCAAGGGGAAGAGTCTTCTTCCAAATCACACAGCCAGAGCATGAACTCTTATAACCTATGACTCCTGACTCCTATTCTCATATATAAGTCACTGAAGAAGAGAGACCATGTTTGTAGCCCCAAACTTTAGCACTTTGTACATAGTAGAGCTTGCTTTTCTGAGTAATAATTAGATAAGAATGCTTATGATCATAATATTGAGAGCCCATCTCCTCCAAGAAGGCTTTGCCTGAACTCATAATACTAAGAGTTTATACCATACAATTTAATTTTTTTATGTGGAGGAATAGGGAAGAAATGACAACACCACTTTTCTTGTGCCCCACAAACATTGCCCAGTGGGGAATAAGTACTGAGAGAACAAAGCATGCTCTGGATTTTAGGGTAGAGGATATGAGAAGAGATCATAGCCTGAGGGAAAGAAATCTGCTATGAGAGAGCCCAGAGGACCAGCCACTGACAGAATATTCCAAAGCTGGTCAAGCATCTAATGGGATATGATCTCCTGCGTGCTTACTGGATAAATCACTTCTTTACTGCCAAATGAATCCACCCTCTCCTCCTCAACCTATGCTCAAGGACTTTTTAAAATGTTCTTTGCCTGACCTGTGAGGCCTGGGACCCATCAATATGGATTTCTCTCTGTCCCTTGGTTTTGAACTCAAGTGGACACCACTCAGTCACAGACAATGTATTTTAATCAAGCGTTTTACCTAGCTTGTAACATTCAGACATTAAGAATGAAGTACATTTCTCAGAAAAAAAAAATCCAAGATATATTTCATCTGTCATGCTATTCTTGTGGTTAGTGGACTTAAACCAGGGAATAAAAATAGTGAGTTTGACTTTCCATCCTACTTGTATTTTAATTTTGAAGTCCATACAAAAGAATGCATCCTTTTCATTTAAAATAGCCAGTGAAAATATTTCCAGTCTTCTGGGTTTTTATAACACTACTCTTGCCTGCTTCTTCTACCTGCCTGCTCCTTCTCGGTCTCCTTTGTTGCTTGACCTTCCACATCATAGCCTTTAAATGTTAGAGTTTTCCATGACTCTGTATTGAACCCTCTTTCTTTCTCTCTCCACACACCCTCTCTCTCTCTTACTAACTTCATTTCTTCCTGTGGGTTACATTATCATTTTTATACAGATGACACTTAGGTCTGTTTATCTAGGTCTAGTCTTTCCCCTCAACTTCAGTCCCACAACACCAATTCCCCTATTGGAAATTTAAAATTGAATGTTTCAGAGCCATCTCAAACTTAACACATCCAAACAGAACTTAATATCTTTCCCCCAAAACTCACCTCTCTTCAATACTTCCTTCTTTTTGTCAAAGGCAACAAAATTCCTCTAGTCTTCCATGATCTCACTGTTATCCTTGATTCCTCACCTTCCCTTATCTCATATGCCCAATCATTTGCCAAATCTTGTTCTTCCTATCTCCACAATATCTCTCACATTTGGTCCCTTATCTCCTCTCACATAGCCACCACTTAGGTCAGTCTCTTATCATCTCTCACTTATATTATTGCAGTAGCTTCCTGATTGTTCTCTCTGCCTCAAATATATTTTTAATCCATCCAATGCTTCACAACTGCCAAAGTGATCTTCCTTAAGTACAGACCTGACCATGATCCACCCCTATTCAATACATTCTAGTTACCTCTATTACATACATTGAAATATATTCTATTATCTCTAGGACAGGAGCTCTAAACCTAGGTTCCACAGGCTCCCAAAGGGGTCTGTGGATAGGTTTTAGATATTTTGTAAACTTGAATGGCTAAAAAACATCATCTGTATTTTCACTAATCTCCAACTGAAAAATCAGCATTTAGAAAAATTATTCATGAAGGCAACAAATATTCTGAAAAGAGGGCCATAGGCTTTACCAGAGTGTGAAAGGAGTCCCTGACACAAAGAAAGTTAAGAGCCCCTATTCTGGAAACAAATAAGTTCTTTTCTGAGCTTTTGAAACCCTTCACAACCTGTCCCCAACCTATCTTTTCAGCCTTATTATATGTTATTGTCCTGCCTCAACTCTGCAACTCAACGAAACTTCCTTAAGATGGTCTTCTTTCTGTCTATCCCCATTTTTTCTGTCTCTGTCTGCCCATCTACCTACCTGCCTGCCTGTCTGTCTCTCTGTCTCTCTCTATCTCTGTATCTCTCTCTGTATCTCTCTCTCTCTCTCTCTCTCTCTCTCTCTCACACACACACACACACACACACACACACACACACACACACACACACTCCTCTATGTCCCATTTTTGTGCTACCTTTGTACTGACTGTCCTTGATGCCTGGAATGCACTCCCTCCTTACCCCTGCTTAATAGAATCCCTTCCTTTCTTTAAAATGCAACTGAAGTGGAAGCAGCTAGGTGGTGCAGTGGATAGAGCACCGGCCCTGGATTCAGGAGGACCTGAGTCCAATCCAGCCTCAGACACTTAACACTTACTAGCTGTGTGACCCTGGGCAAGTCACTTAACCCCAATTGCCTCACACACAAAAAATGCAACTAAAGCACCACCTTCTACATGAAATCTTTATTGATTTTCCCCATTCTCCTAGAGCCATCCCTTGCAGAACATTTTGCATTCAATTAGTTTGCATTTATTTGTATTTATTCTCTTTTTATTTATTCTTTATATACTTATATGTGAATTTGTCTCTCCCATTAGAATTCAAATTCCTTGAGGGCAGGAATTATTCTATTCTTTTTATTTGTATTCCTAGTACTTAGCACAATGATTGGGAGATGGTAGGTTATTAATAAATACTTATTGATTAATTGATTGACTATATCTTGCATTGGTTAATATAACTATTGCATATATGTAATTCTTGGCTTTACAAAGTGACTGTAAGCTATTTGAGGGTAGGATTTGATTTTATATCAGGAAAGTAGAGACTCCTACTACTGAAAAGAAGCTCCATTATTAGAGAACTCATTTACCTACATTCTTCATTGGGCACAGTTACCACTGGGCTCCTTCACCTCAATATCTTAACTCCCACTCCCATTACCCTTTCATCTCTAGCTCCAATTACCTGAACATTCCAATCCTATCCTTGCCAATTCTTGCATATTTCCCATAATTCAGAGTTTGTCTCCTGAGACAAAAAAAAATCTCCCTTTCTCTGCTATTTCATCCCTTTCTAATCCCAGTTTTACTATTCTCCTTTTTCTTTTCCTTCCACTATGCTTCATAGAAGCTCTACTCTATCATTAGCCCATCCACTTTGATCTGTCTTGATATGTGTCATTTAATGATTACCAATGTGTAAATGCTCACAATGAAAATTTGACAATAATCTTTAGAGAGATGGTTCAAGCTGGCTCCAGTGTACTCCTATATAGAGGAAAGGGCAAGGGGGGGGGGGAAGAAAATAGAGAGAGAAAGGAAAGAAGGAGGAAGGGAGTGAGGAAGGGAAGGAAGGGAGGAGGGAAGGAAGGAAGGAGGGATGGAGGGAGGGAAGAAGGAGGGAGAGAGAAGGAAGGAGAGTAGGAAGGAAAGGAAAGAAGGAAATATTTATTAAGCATTTACTATATGCCAGATACTATGTGAAGTGCTGGGAATATAAATATAAGTAAGACAGGTTTTGACTTTAAGTAGTTTACATTCTAATGGGGAAAGGTAACATATAAAGGGGAGAGGAAAAATAGGGAAGGGGGCACATAGTGGTATGGTGTGCAGGGGGCCAGAAAGTGGCACAGAAGCCTGGTTCTAGACAAGATAAGGAGAAAGCTCACCTATGAGAACCCAGGGTGGCTCCAGAAATGTAGAACAAAGTTCTTATGGAGAAGAGATGGGAATGAGAGTCAGAATGGAAAAAGTGTGGAAATGTTCAAAGAAAACACAAGGACAATGAACTCCTGAAGAAAGTAATGAATGAAGACCAGGGAGAAAGAATAATGGAGCAGAAAGGGAAGACTCAAAGCAATAAACAAAGAAGTTGATTGACTTTATAATTTCCCTATATTGACCTGATCCCAAATGACACTTGAAATATCCACTTTTTAATATGAATATTTCTCCCCTGGAATCAACTGCCTCTACTCTTGAACTCTCTTGTCTCCTTGTCTGTAAAAATAATTTCATAGCAATCTCCTTGCATTGACAAAACATGCTTCATGTCACAAGAGCCCAGGGAGATCTCCTGTGTTAGCACAATGGTCTAAAGCTGTTTACACTGGAGGGGGCTTCTCACTTTTTCCCTCAGGAAATGGAAGTGATTATGAGAGAAGAACTATAGCTGCCAGCAAACCACATTGACTTCTGACAACCCCATCAATATACTAAGTAAGGAAAGCTTGAAAAATGCGACTGGAAGCATTTTTTTTTCCTTCCAAATTCGAACTGACCCACATAAAGAAAATGATGAAGGGAGCCACCTGTAGGTTACCTTGGACACAGTGGGATAAAAACATGAATGCCCTTTATTTACATGGCAGAGAAGTAGCACAATGTGGTGTAGTAGATTTAGAAGCCTGACCTCAGAGTGGATTCGAGTCCCAACTGGTACAAACTGGTTGTGTGGTTCTTCACAAGTGACTTAACTCTTGTTGTCCCGGGCAAGTCCCTAAGATGGTGGTTGGCCAAGTATGGCCTGGGGATCCCTGGGCTACCCAACATCTTTCGGGAACCTAGGAGGGTGTCAAAATTATTTTCATAATAATACTGACATTTTAGTTTCTAACATGATTAATATTAACAGATACAATCCACACAAACAAAAGGTGTCTGGGGGGGGATCCTGAATATTTCTTAATAGTATAAAGAGGCCTTGAGACTCCCCCTCCCACCCCCACCCAAGATGAGAAAGACTTATCTAAGATTCTAAATGTCAGAGAAGGAGTGTCCTAACAACTAGCTTTGTCTAGAAATGGACTGCCTTGGGAAGTGGGAGATTCTCCATCTTTAGAGGTTTTCAAGGGAAGGTTACTTAACCACTTGTTGAGAATACTATAGAGGGGGTTTCTCTAAAGTTTGGACAAAGTGTTCACTAATTTTCTTCCTAAATCAGAGAATCTGTGACTAGATCTTCTCCAAGGTCTCTTCTAGCCCAAACATTCTATGCTGTTTTTATTGAGTAAGCTTGAAATAACTGTCACAGCATCTGAAAGATTGTCATTCAGAAGAGGGATTATTAGATTTGTTCTGCATGACTCCAAAGAGTAGAATTAACAGCACATTTATGATCTCCTTGGAGCACTGGATTTCAGGAAGACCGGAGTTCAAATCTGATCTCAGACACTACATGTGACCTGGGCAAGTCATTTAATCCTGTTTGCCTCAGTTTCCTCATATGTAAAAATGAACTGGAGAAGGAAATGGCAAACCCCTTCATTATGCTTGTCAAGAGAATCCCTAAATGGGATCACAAAGAGTCAGACACAACTAAAAACAACTGAACATCACCACTACCACCAAAAAAAAAAATAACCTTCACAGAGTGAGTGGGGCAATAAAGGTTTTGATGTAATGGAAAATAAATTGGATTTAGAACCCAAATGTAGTCTATATTCGCAATTTGGCCACTAACAAGCTGTGTCTCCTTATGTTACTCATTTTATTTCTCTGTGTTTCTGTTTGTTAGTTTGTAAAATAAGAAAACTGATATTAACCCATTTGATAGATGGGGAAACTGAGACCTAGATTTACCCAAGGTCATACAGCTAGGCAATAGCAAGGTTCCCAGCTCTCTTGACCCCCCAGTCTCCTTTAGTTTGGTTTGCAATACATAGTTGCTTTCTATCTGGTTTTCTCAGCACAATTTATATTCAATTTTAGGTTCAGGAGTTGACACTGCATGCAAACTTGGCATCCCCCATTTACTTCCCCCTGTTTTACACCTTAACAGCACCATGTTTTAGCTCCAAAGGGGAATCTAATATAAGGAAATCACCTGATACTTATGTGCCACAGAAAGAACGACTCTTTTGCTGGACTCCTGATCATTCCTCTGGGAGAAAAAGCGGTTAATAAATCCTTCCAGTTTTCAAAATGATTTTCAAAACCCTCAAAAATTCCTAGCCATGGAGAAATGGTTTTCTATTGTCTCCCTTTGAATTTGGCTGCCTCAGACCCTGTCTCTTCAACTCCACTTTCATTCCAATATGATCAGGCATATGTTGCTTTTGATCCTCTTTGGTTTGATATGATTATAGGATTTGATAGTGTTATTACATTTCTTTGTGCATGGCCTGTGCTAGAGATTTTAGATGGAGGGAGGAATAGGTTTTTTTGCTTTTTTAATGTGTCTGCCTAGATGGTACCATACTTCTGAAAGAGTCCCCACTTCTGAACATCCCCTATAACTATTGAAGGAACCACCATCCTCCTAGTCACCCAGACTGGCAACCTCAGTGTCATTATCAACTCCTCTCTTCCACTCACCCCACATGACCAATCTGCTGCCTGGTTTTGTCTTTTCTACCTCCACATCCTTTCTATGTCCCTTTCTCTCCATTCACAGAACTGCTGCGTTGGCATAGTCCCCCTCACTGGACTCTTAAAATAGCCTAATTGGCTTTCCTACTTCAAGTCTCTCTCCACTCCAGTCCTTATACTCAGCTTCCAAAGTGATCTTCCTAAAGCCCAAACCTGACTCTCTCTGTCTGTCTGTCTCTGTCTCTCTGTCCTTGTCTCTGTCTGTGTGTTTCTCTCTGTCTGTCTGTCTCTCTCTCTGTCTTTCTCTGTCTCTGCCTCTCTGTCTGTCTGTCTCTGTCTGTCTGTCCCTGTCTCTGTCTGTATGTTTCTCTCTCTGTCTCTCTCTCTGTCTTTCTCTGTCTCTCTGTGTCTCTATCTGTCTGTGTCTCTGTGTCTCTCTGTCTGTCTCTCTGTCTCTGTCTCTGTCTCTCTTTCACACACACATACACACACACCACCCCTGACTTCCTTCTGCTCACCCCTGGTTAATTCCTGTGTCTCCCTATTACCTCCATGATCAACTATAAAATCCTCTGGTTAGGTTTTCAAAGCCCTTTCTAATTTCCTGCCTTCCCATTTTATTTCCCTGCTGTACTTACTCTACTATGCAGTAGTCCTGGCCTTGTCCCTCTCATCTAGCACCCCATATCTCAAGTCCTTGCCTTTTTCCTTATGTCTCAAATGCTCTCCCCACCTCACCTCTGCCTCCTTGATTCCCTGGCTTCCTTCAAGACTGTTCAAATCACACTAACTTCAAAAGATCTTTCCCAGGCCCCTACTCTCCCATACTATCATGTTCCCTCTGATATTATCTTCCACTGACCCTGTATAGATCTTGTACACACCTTGTTTTTTAATATTGTCTTCCCCATTAGAATATGAGCTCATTAGGGGCAGAGACTATGTTTTAGTCTCTTTTTATATCTTCAAAGCTTAGCGCAGTGCATGGTACATAGTGCTTAATAAAAGTTTAGTGACTGATTGAATGGATGTATGGGAATGTGTATTATCTGTTATCTGGATGAAAGGAGGGCATTTGCATTTGGGTTCTTGGCAGCCACTAAAAATAAAGCTAAGCTCCCCCACATAGTAGGACTGAGCCAGGATAGACAGGTATAAATGCACTGAACCAATGCAAGGCCATTTGGACCAACCAAGAATCAATCTGGGATTGACACAGGCAAATTAGTCTTTCATTCTTCAAAAAGATAAAAAGAGGGTATGTCATTGCATTTCCTCTCTGGGGTATTGACTGCCTAATTGTGTGTAAGCCAGGGACTGGGGGAGTTGAGTTGAAGAGGGGTGGGAGAGAGAAGTTCCACAGTGTGAGTGATTTCTCTCAAGCTGATTCAGCAGAATGTTCATGATTAGTTCAGCTGTCCTCAAAATGAGTCTCTCTAGAGACTGAGGGGGAACTCGATAGAAAAAAGATTGTCATAAAAAGAGATGCTGCCATGGTCTGAAATAATTTGATAGTTACTGGAGAAGAGGGAAGATGAACAAGGACAAAGGAATTCATCATGGGAATGAGGACCCCTGAGTCCCACCACTCTAGCTCTACCATGCTAATTAGCCATGACCTTGAACATGCTTCTTTACCTCTGAGGATGTTCTGTCATATGTAAAATTAGGGATTTGGACTAAATAATTTCTTACATCCCTTCTGGCTCTAAGACTGTAAAATTCTACATGTTAATATTGCTTCAAATAAAGAGAAAGGGGCTGGGGTGAATTATTAGTCCCTTAATACCATTTCTGGGCCACCACACCAATATCTCATAATGGGTCTTCTCTAAGAAGGATTTAAAACTGGGAGAAATATAAGAGGACTTCACATCCAGTCCCATTCTCCTATTTTATAGATGAGGAAGTTTAGACCTGGAGAATTTAGGCAACTTGCACAGTCACATGGATAGTAAGTGGCAGCACTAGGATTTGAACCCAGATCTTCTGTGTTAAAATCCACTAGACTTTCTGTTTAACTACTCTTCTCACTTAACTTGATATTGTCTTTTATTTTCTTTTAGCCTTTTATATATACATTTCTCATCCATTCAACTACATTATTCAGAAAAGAGAAGACCATTTCTAGAATGGTGCTAAAAGCAAGTGCTCAATAAATTATGAATGACCAGAGCATTTGTGGGGCGTAGAGTGTAAAGTGAAAAGTTCATTGGATTCTGTTATCTCCCCTCTGATCACTTCCTGAGGGGCATGAAGGAGGAGGAGGGTTTTCAGTACTAGGTTGGTGTTGTTAGTTGTTTTTCAGTTGTGTCGAACTTTTTGTGACCCCTTTTGGGGTTTTCTAGGCAAATATACTGGAGTGATTTGGCATTTTCTTCTCTAGCTCATTTTATAGGTGAAGAAACTGAGGCAAACAGGGTTAAGCCCAGGATCACACTGGTAATAAGTCTGATGTTAGAGTTGAATTCAGGTCTGCCTGACTTCTATGGGCTATCTCTCGAAGACATTTTATCAGCTGATGAAAATGTATCAATCAGGAAGCTATGGTTTGAAAATCATTAATTTTATAGTGTTTTCATTGTAGGTACTAGTCTATATGTTCATCTAAATATGTATCTTTCCTGAAATGCAATCTTAACTATAGCCACATTTTATTTTTGTAGTAGCAAAGACATTGTGGAAACAAAATAAACACCTATTGAATGGGGAATGGCTAAACAAATTGTGGTACATGACTATAATGGAATTTTGCTGTACTGTAAGAAATGATGAATATGAAGAATACAGAGAAGCACGGAAAAAAACATGAAACCATGCAAATTTAAGTAAGCAGCACCAGGAAGACAATATACACAGTGACTATAAAAATGCAAATGGAAAGAACAACAAAATCTAAAACTGAATGCTGTGAAATCATAATGGCCAATCTTAGCCCCAAAGAAGATATGTGAAAATGTTACTGCCGCCCTTCTTGGCTGAGGTAGGGGGGAATCATGGCTGTGGAATCAAGCCAGCAAACATTTATTATTCACCCACTATGCTCTAGGCAATGTGTTAGGTGCTGGGGATAAAAGCAAAATAAAGGAAACAATCCCCATTACAAGAAACATCCATATCATTAGGGGAGATAAGGAGATACATTGAAATGTATGTGTGTATATATACACACATAAACATGCATATACACATATGCATATTGGGTATGTGTACATATATATATATACCCAATATTATACATATACACACATGCAGAATAAAAGAAGCAGTTAAATATAATGTAGTTTAAGGGGGAGAACACTAGCTGTTGAGATCAGAAATGACTTCACATAGAATGATGCTTGAGCTATATATTAGAAGAGAGAGATTTTATAATGTTGAACTTCATTGATGTATTGGATAATTTTGTTGTACTTTTTTTAGTCTTATTCTTTGTTACGAGGAATATGTCTCTGGGAAAAGAAGGGAGAGGTATAGTCGGAAAGGAAGGTGATCAAAAGCTGAAAGATGTTTTTAATGCAAAACTATGAAATCTTCTGAAATTTCACTTTTATTGGATTTATAAATTTCATGGCCCTACACCACCCAGATGTGTTGGACTTAGGCTGACAACACCAAATAGGAAAACAAAAGACTAATGTGATCAGTGCCTCTGAATCTTTAAAGGGCTGTCATGTTGTGGAGGGATTCAATTTATTCATCTCGTTCCCGCTGGGAAGTCTGAAGATCAATGGGTAGAAGTTGAAAGGAAGTAAATTTTATTTAATTTTAAAAAAGAGATTCTTAGTCATTAAAGCTCTCACAATAGGATCCATTTCCTTATGAGGGGGTGAGTTCCCCAGAGCTGAAGGTGGTTAATTGGAGTTTTCAAGCCTACATTTTAGGGTTAACAACATGGCCAGCAATTGCGGTGAGGTTGAGAACTCAGATGGTGGAACAATAAACCAAAGGAAAACATTACTGATAACTTGGTGGTGTCACGTATAACTAAGTTCCTGTCACAAGACATGGGCAGGTGTAACTTTCCTAGGGATATTTAAGGAGGAAGGGCTATTACCAGAGCCAATATATTTAATGAGGTTAACATGCTTATGTCTTGGGTTGACCTTATTATTTATAAAATGAGAGTAAGATGCCTGGAGATGGCGCAGGATGCAGTGGGAGACCTTGGCCTTTTAAGCTAAGCCCTTTCCACAGGTTTCAGTTTGCCTGAAGCAACTCTCTGTGATTATGTCTAGGTAAGAAAAGAGGCAAAGAAAGGTCTCTTTTACCTAGTTGAAAAGAAAGTAGTTAAATAGATTTGGGGGGGGGGGTGGAGGTGGAGAAAGACCCTTAAGGTTTCCAGACAAAATAGAAATAGAAACAATTGCTTTGTAGGCCTACTCTGAGCCATGGAAAGGCCAAACGGCCAAATGAGGATTGCTAAACCACACGGACATAGGGGAGGGAAGCTGGGATAGATGTGCCTATTTATCCTTTCTAGTGTCTTGTGGTAGTGTTTGGGATCATCCATCTGTGGCAAAGGGTATATATGTATGTGTGTAAGAATATATGCATAGGGGCACCTAGGTGGCTCAGTGGATAAACCACTGGCCTTGGATTCAGGAGGACCTGAGTTCAAATCCAGCCTCAGACACTTGACACTAGCTGTGTGACCTTGGGCAAGTCACTTAACCCTCATTGCCCAACAAAATTTTTTTTAAAGAGTATATGCATATATACATGTGTACATACACATACTTATATGCATATATACACATATGTGTTATGTGTATCTGGACAGAGAGACGGAGAAAGAACAGGATGTTATAGACAAGAGTCCTGTTTCATTAAGAGGTTATAATAAATAATAAACAAAAAAAAAACAAAAAAGGGGGCGGCTAGGTGGCGCAGTGGATAGAGCACCGGCCCTGGATTCAGGAGTACCTGAGTTCAGATCCGGCCTCAGACACTTGACTTACTAGCTGTGTGACCCTGGGCAAGTCACTTAACCCCCATTGTCCAGCAAAAAAAAAAAAAAAAAAAAAAGAGGTTATAATAGATGTTCATTGTGTTCCCTTAAGTCTTAAGACTCTGGCGGTCAGGTGGTGGAATAAATAGAGCACAAGGCAGCCAGGTGGCGCAGTAGATACAGCACTCACCCTGAAGTTGGGAGGGCCTGAGTTCAAATCTCACCTCAGACACTTATTAGCTGTGTGACCCTGGGCAAGTCACTTAACCTTAATTTCCTTAAACATCCAGAGCCATCTCCAGTTATCATGACTGGACAGAGATAGCTCTGGAGGAGAGAGTGAGGTTGGTGACCTTGCACAGTCCTCCATCACTTAAATCCAATTCACTACAAGCCATGACATCATCCCAATGTCATGGTCCTCTTCAAGAATGAAAGACAAACAACAACAAATAGAGCACTGCAACCTGGAAACTAGGAAGACCTGAGTATAAATCCTTCTTCACTTATTAACTGTATGACTCTTGGGAAGTCATCTAATGTCTCTCAGCCTCAGTTTCCATAAATGTAAAATGGTGCTCATAACAACAGCTAGCTCACAGGGCTATTGTGAGAATCAAATGAAAAAATATAAGTGCTTTTCAAACCTTAACATCCTATAAAATGATAACATAACTCTATAAGCTACCTTTCCCACCTGACAAGAGAGATGAGGAATATGAGTCAGGAGTTTTCATGTGGAAATGTAGAGTTAGAGGACATACTATAAGATGATAATAATAGTAACATTATTTATATGGTGCCTACTGTGTGCTAGGAACTACGCTTAGAACTTCACAAATGTTTTCATATTTGATACTCACGACTCTGTTCAGTATATGTAGAAAACAGTAATTTTCAGGAAGAGAAAGACCCAAGAAAAAGGTCAAAGGTCATTCCCAAGAGATGAGTATAAAAGGATATGAATAAACAGTTCTAAAAAGAACTTTGCAACTGTTAGCAACCATGTGAAAGAATACTTTGGATTACTACTACTACTAACAGAAATGAAAATTAAAACAAATCTGAAGTTTTACCTCACATGCAGGAAACATGACAAAAGATAGGAAATGATCAGTGTTGAAGAGGCTGTGGAAAGACAAACAACATATCTATACTATTTGACCAAGAGATTACATTGCTAGTTATATACCCCAAGAAGATTGTTAACAAAAACAAAGGTTTAATATATGCCAAAATGTTTATAGTAGGACTTTTTATAATAGCCAAGTACTGGAAATAAAGTGGAAAACCATCAACCAGAGAATGCCTAAACAATTGTGATACATTAATATAATGGAAAATCACTCTGCTTTAAGAAACAAGGAACATAAATGAATACAGAGAAGCATGAAAAAATATATATGAATTGATGCTTAAGCAGAGCCAACCCAAATGTTCACATGGATTATTTTCCAACACAAATGTTCACAGGGATTATTTATGCCCAACCTGTGGTAGAGCATTCTGAACTCATATTGGTCTAATCAGCCACAGTCAAACACACTGTAACTTGACTCTAACAGTGATGTCATTTTGGTCCTCTTTGAGAATGATGGACTACAACCAACCAATTAAATGGAAGAAACAAAAACAAAGCAATCAAAATAAATGTTGAAAAATTACAAAGAACAAGCTTGGCCCCAAAGAACAAAGATGAGAAGATCATTCTCCCAGTTCCTTTGCTGAGGTGGAAGGTGGGAGGGGGCCCATGGTTCTGGAACAATTTATATAATGTCACATTTTTTTCCCAACATGTTATTCATTTTGCTGAATGTTTTCTCTTCCTTTTTCTTAAAAAAAATTCTTTCATATAAGGGATGTCTATCAGGGAAGAAAAGGAAGTGGGATACCAGGAAAAATCTACTGATGTAAAAACAAACAGTATCAACAAAAAACCTTTTTAAAGATATTTATTGAATATTTGGGGCAAGTCATTTTCCCCAAGCCTCCAAATAAAGATCGATAATGAAAGAAAAAGTAATGATATCATTATGAGCATATACAAGAGACAACTATGACAGAAAGAAAAATTAGTTGCTGATTTGTTAGATGTGTTAGAACTAAGAAGGATAAAAAAAGATATCAAACTACCCCACTTAGGGTAGAAAACATGATGATAACAGACATACATAGCAAGAAGGTGGAACTCCTTGAAGCTCATTTCAGTTCTCTTTTCTCTTCCAAGGAGAATTATTTTTTGATGGGAAAGAATAAAACAGAATGATTAAGAGGGAGTTGAAACCCAAGATGAAGGAAGAAGAAAGCACACAGTTGACCTCAATTATTTCAATTTCCCAACTTCAGATTAACTATATCCTAAGGTATTAAAAGAATTATCCAGCATAATTATGGAGCAGTTTCACTAATCTTTGATGAAGATCTCTGTACCTTCCCAGTCCTAATTTAGATTATTCGCCACCATGTACTTTATTTCCCACACAAACTGGTCTCCTACCTGTTCTTCATATGTGAAAGCCCATCTCCTGCCTTTGGGCTTGGTACTAGCTGTGCCTCATGCCTGAAATTCATTCTCTCCTCACTTCCACCTCTTGGAATTTCTGGGTTTCTTCGAACTCAGTTCATGTGCCACATGCTTCATGGGATCTTTCTAGTCATCCAATTTGCTAGTGCCTTCTCCCCAAATTTTTCTGGTATCTGGTTTTGTGTATGTTTTATATACCTTCATGTTGTTTCCCCATTCAAATATAGTTCTTTATAATCAGGGACTATTTTGCTTTAGTCTCTATATCCCCAGCATATAGCACAGTGCCTGGCTACAGTAGCTGCTTTAATAAATGTATGTTGATTTTTGATAGATTGAAAATGATGTCACAAGCTGAAGAAGGGCAAATGTTGTCCAATTATTCTTCAAGGAGATAAAATGGATTTTGCTGACTAGAGGTCATGAAGCTTAACTGTTTCTGGCAAACTTCTAGAACATATTTTAAAAGAGATGGTTTATTAACATTTAGAAAGGCAAAAGGCAATCACTAAAAGCCCACAATTTGGCTTTATCAGGAACAAGTCATGTCAATCTCATTTCCTATTCTGGCTGAGTTCCTAGACTGATAGGTCATTTGACTGCTATAGACATTGTATGCCTAGGTTTCAACAAAGTCTTTCAAAGTGTCTGTTAACAAGACAGAAGGATAAGATCTAGATGACAATACTGTTAGGCGGATGCACAACCTGTTGAATGAATAGGCTCATGGAGTATTTGTTAATATATCAATATCACCTTGAGGGGATTTTTCTAGCCTGGAAGTCTTAGTAAATGGTATTACCACCTTAAGCTGTATTAAGAGAGGCCTCAGGTCTGGAATGAAGATAATGACAGGCCTCCACCCTGATCACATTTTAGTAAAGACACTGATTCATTAGAACAGAAGTGTCAAACACATAGTCCATAGGTTACATGCAGCCCATAACACTTCCTGGTGTGGCCCAAACCAGATTAAAATGTAAGTAAGAAATACTTAACAAAATAAAAATACAATAGAATATATATAATATTAATATAAAATTTTGTAAGCCAATATGGAACCAACAGAGATCTTGATGTATGGTTTAGTGGTCTCCATTTCTGTTTGGGCTTGACACCGAGTGCACTAGAGTATATCCAGAAAAGGATGATCAGATTTATGATAACACTCAGCACCCTGCCAAATAAAAAAAATCAGCTGAAGTAACTTGAGATATTTAGACTGGAAAACAGAAGACTTGGGGGGATTCAATACCATCTTCAACTATGCAAAATTCTTCCATATGAAGAGACATTAGATTTGCCTCTTTTTTGCCCTAGAGAACAGAAATTGGAGCAATGAGTGAAAATTGAAGAGAGATAAATTTAAAGGTGATAGAAAGAAACATAACCTGAGGGCAGCTAGGTGGGGCAGTGGATAAAGCACCAGCCCTTTGTTCAGGAGGATCTGAGTTCAAATCTGACCTCAGAAACTTGACACTTACTAGCTGCATGACCCTGGGCAAGTCAATTAACCCTCATTGCCCACAAAAAAGAAAGAAACAAACAAACATAACTTAATGATTGATCAATCAAATAATAAGCACTTATTATTAACTATATGGCAAACACTGGGACATAAAAGGAATAAACAAAAATAATCCCTGACCTCAAGGAACTTACATTCTGATTTTTTTTTTCGGGGCAGTGGGGGTTAAGTGACTTGCCCAGGGTCACACAGCTAGCAAGTGTCAAGTGTCTGAGACTGGATTTGAACTCAGGTCCTCCTGAATCCAAGGTCGGTGCTCTATCCACTGCGCCACCTAGCTGCCCCAAGGAACTTACATTCTAATAGGTGAGCTAACAAATGTACAAATTAGGAACCTTAGGGGGGAAAGAACAAGCAGGTGGAGGGTGGCATTAGAACTAATACTTGTAGTATCAGAACTAATATTTGAACTTATGGCTTCCATAACTTCTAAAGATAGAGGACAAGAGAGAGAGCATTACAAGCTTGAGTGTCAGTCAATAGGGAGGCACAGAGAGGAGATATGCAGCACTGAATATAAAGAATGGCAAGTGGTTGGAGCACAGAGTATGTGGTGAGCAGTAACATGTGGAAAGACTAGGAATGAGAATGAACTGCCTCAGGCCATAGCCCCATTGGGATATGGAGGTCTTCAGTAAGGCTGCATAGTCTTTTGCTAGGGCCTTTAGAAAAGGGATCACCCATTCAACAACTGGTGGTATCGTTATACAAGGTGGCCTCTGAGATTCTATAATCCCATGGTTTGTGATCACAATATAACCAGCTCACTGTCAAGTCCTTTCCCTTGATAACAAGAGTCATTTCTAGCAATAAAGGAAGTACATTGTGTACTCAGGCAGCAGTGAGATGACCCGACCTGGGCTCTAGTTCTAAGAATGTTGCTAATGAGTTATGACCTTGGTCAAGTCACTTAGGTTCTTTAGGCCTTGATTTCTTCATCTAATAAATATAATAATCCATATCCATTTAATTTAAAGGACTATTGTGAAAGTTCAATAAGATCACTGAAGTGAGAGAACATTGCAAAGGTATAAGGCACTATACTAATGTAAGATAGCATTGCCAGCTAATCTCTTAGTTCCTCAATGACAGGGACTATTACTACTTTGTCTCTATTACCCATAGCATCTAGCACAGAGCTGGGTATAATAGATGTTATGTTCAGTAATGACCTGCTGAGTTCATACATTCAGAAATGAATGAATGAACATAAAAATTGTATACTAAAGGGGGCATTTCATAAATACCAAAAATACTGTACCTCTTTTTTAATAGGCAGCCTCAAAAAGAGACTAATAATTAAGGACAAGATAGAACAAAGTTAGTACAAGCCAAAATTATCTAAATTAAATTGGCCAAGACATTGGAATATAACTGTGATTTCCCCTATAATGCAAAGTTTCCAAATCCATCATTCACAGCTTCCCTCTAAACAGCCAGACTATATAAGATGACAGCTTGATATGTATCTCTTTCACACATCTTTAGGGACAATTCTGGAAAGAAGATAGGCTTTGATCAACTGTCTTCAATCTTCTGTGCTCAGATAAACAAGCCATGTGCGGTGTTTTGTGTTGAGTTTTTAGAGGCATGAGTAAATATGTCACTCACATGGGTGAATGCCTTGACAACCGGACATTTAAATATTTCACAGCTGGTGCAGCACATATTCATGCTTGAGCCCCAGCCTGAATTAAGTATTTATCATGTATCTTTTTCCAAGGCCCCTTTAAAGATCGAATCATTTGTCAATGTGTTCAAAGAATTCTTCCAGATTCCCCCACAGCAGATGATTGTAAGTTCTCAAGCCTTGAGAGGTTAAAGTTGACCAGCAAACATCATAAAGAACAAATGAGGTTTCACCTTTGATTATCTACAGCAAGCAACCGGGAGATATATTACGGATTGTTGAGGATTTAGAAAGCATAGTGCTCACAAAAGCAAGACATGGCAATTGAAAAGTTTGAGGATCAAGAAACCAAGTATAAACCACCTATGGATATATCATGAAAAATGCATGACCTTGAACGGCAAGTATAGCAAAAACTGGTACCCTCGGAAGTCATTTAGAAAATACATTCAGTAAAGATGGATTCAGTCAACAAATACTTTTTGACTAATTTGTTTTCAGAGAGGGCAGTCTGAAAGTATCCAATTGTATATCTGCCTCCAGTCTCTTCCTCCTTTAATCTTGCCACTGCACATAAGTGTTCCACTTTGATATTCAGGAACTCCTAAATTCATTTATCTGAGCAAAAAAAAATTATCATTCCTTCTTTCCCTCTACCTTCTGACCTTCTAATCTTTTTTTGTCCTCACCATGACCTCCAATTCCTCTCCTTCAGTCATTTCCCAGGACATTACCCTTCACTGGCTACACTCTCTTACTTTCTCATCTTGGTCTCTTGATTTACCAATTCAATTCAGCTCTACACTTCAACTCTATCTTCTATACTCAAGTCCCTACATTTCTTATTCTATAATAATATCTGCCACTCATATAGCACTTTGAGGTTTGTAAAATGTTTTACAAATATGATCTCATTTGATACTCACAGCAACCCTAGGAGGTAGGTGCTATTATTATCCCCATTTTACAGATGAGGAAATTGAGTCTGAGAGATGTTAAGTAAACTGACCAATATCACATAGCTTTTATTGTTCAGTTATTTCAATTGTGTCCAACTCTTTCTGACAGCATTTGGGATTTTCTTGGCAAAGATACTGGAGTGGTTTGCCATTTTCTTTCTCTAGCTGATTTTTACTTACAAAAAAAACTGAGTTGGGGGCAGCTAGGTGGTGCAGTGGATAAAGCTCCTTGGGAAAAGGAAGCATGTTTTTTGCTTTTCTTTGTGGTTTCAGCACTTACATAGTAATTACTTAATAATACACATTGACTGATTCAAGTTTAAAAAAAATTTAACCAAACTCCCCTAACTTGTTCATAAATAGTGGTTCTCTCTAGTCTATTAACAAACAGCAATTATTTCTTTCTCTTTCTTCTCCCTTCTATAATAGGAAATGGTTGCAATAGATGATCTCTTAGGTCCCTTCCATATTTAATTTTTAAGGAAGAGAGTTTCTCCTCTTTCTTTCACCAACTTATAGTGCTTGAAGAGTATCCAATGTAATACAGTATGTGGGCTTCACACCCAGATCTTCAGCCACCAAATCTAGCATTCTTTACACACTATTTTATCATCCCCCTTCCACCCTATTAAAAAAATGGATGTCCACTAAAATCCTACCCTCTTTTCTCCATTCTGGTTTTCTTAGGGACTTCATTCACAACCATATGCCATCACTTGAAAAATACTGATGTTACAAGATTTCTTTGGTTTATCTTTTCATGGAGAAGTTTAGGGTCATTGAAAGTCTTGTGCAATTCCTCAAATCCAAACCAACCCATTCTTTTCCTCCTACTTAATTCTGAGCCTACATCTTTGTCTACCTCAACTATCTAGCCAAGATACATACATTGATGGATGAACTAAAATTTTACCATCATTCCAAACATATGTCACAGTTTAGAGCAGAGGTGCCAAATGCACAGTCTATGGATCACAATAGTCCCAAATGTAGTCCAAACCAGATTAAAAAAAAACCTGGTAAATAGTTAACAAGATAAGTAAAAATTAAATAAAACATAGATAATATTATCTTTCAAAATTGTCATTATGTAGTCCACAGGGATTTTTATGAATGAGTTAGTGGTCTCTTTTTCTATTTGAGTTTGACATCACTGGCCTAGGCAATAAGCTTATTTTTATATAGCATTTCAAAGTTTGCAAAGAAGTTCATAAATATTATCTCATTTTATCCTCACAACAACCCTGGGACTTAGCATGTTGTGAAGAAACTAGTATTCAACTATATTTTTTAAATCTTCTTTTACGTTCAGGCTATAATGTTCAATGTTCATAAGAAAAAGGACCTGCCCCCCTCAAAGGAAGAAATAATTTAATTTGGGTGTTTTATAAAATTATAGTATTAAGCAAAGAACCATAAAAAAGACTGGATTTGAAATCAGGTCTTCCTGACTTTGGGTGTAGTCCTCACTCCATTGTACCACTTAGCTTCACCCATCTGTTATTGCCTACATGGATTATTAGGTCAAAGTCTTGGGAGGTTATGAATCTCCTTTAGAAGACTTTGTGATATTCTAGGGTTTAATACAATCACCACAATGTCATCCACAAACAGGATAATCTGAAGGATTTCATTCTTAAAAGACATTCACTCTTCCTTTTGGATATGCACTAGACATCTTCAATTACAGAGGCAAATTCCTTTAATGAGCATCTACCTCCCCATTTTATGCTTCACTTCACCCAATAATCAAAGGTTCATAAATTAATGATATGCCTGAGTTTTCAGAATACCATATGAAAAATGCTATAAATCAGCAATAATTAGAGAAATACTCATTAAGACAACTCCAAGGTACCATCTCATACCCATTAGATTGGCTAAAATGACAAAAAAGGAAAATGAAAAATTTTGGAAGGGTTGTGGGAAAAGATAAGGCTCTGTTGGTGGAGCTGTGACCCATTCTGGAAAGTAAATTGGAACTATGCCCAAAAATCTACAAAATTGTTCATACTCTTTGACCCAACAATATACTGTTGTAAGGTCTATACCCCAAAGAGATCAAAGAAAGAGGAAAATGATTTATATGTGCATTGGAAACTGAGGTGATGCCCATCCATAGGGGAATGGCTGAACATGTTATGGTCTATGGAATATTATGAAGTACAAAATGGATGATTTTGATAATATTAAATTAAAATGGTTTTGTACAAACAGAAGCAATGCAGCCAAAATTAGAAGAGAAGCACAAAGGTGGGAAACAATTTTTACAGCCAGTGTTCCTGATAATGGCCTAATTTCCAAAATAGATAGGGAAATAAATCAAATTTATAAGAATGTAAGTCATTCCCCAATTGAGAAATAGTCAAAGGATATGAATAGGCAGTTTTCAAATGAAGAAATCAAAGCTATCTATTGTCATATGAAAAATGCTCTAAATCGCTATTGAGTAGAAAAATGCAAATTAAAACAACTCTGAGATATCACCTCAAAACTATCATTCTCAGCAATACAATGATCCAAGACAATCCTAAAGGACTATTGATAAAACATACTAGCCACCTCCAGAGAAAGAACTGATAGTGATTGAACACAGACTGAAGTGTGCTATTTTTTACTTTCTTTCATTTTTTTTCTTTCATTTGAGTTTTCTTATACAAAATTACTAATATTGTAATGTTTTACATAATTGCACATGTATAAGCTATATCTCATTGCTTACTGCCTCAGGGAAGGGGGAGCAGAGGAAAGGAGGGAGAGAATTTGGAACTCGAAAACTTTAAATAAAAATGTTTTTTATCAAAATAAATTTTTAAAAGAGAAATTATGGAGATAGTTTCAGAAAATGGGCAAGATTTGCACGAACTTATATAAAAAATAAGTGAGCAGAACCAACAGAACAATTTATACAGTAACAAAAATATTAAGAAGATAATCACCTTTGAAAGATTTAGTAATCTGATCAACACAATGACCAACCACAATTGCAAAGGACTCATGATTAAACATGCTATCTACCTCCAATGCAGATTAAAGTATATTTTCTTTTTCTTTTTTGTATTAGAATATAGAATTTTTTTTTGCACAACTATACATATTTGCAATGATTTTTTTTTCAATGGGTAGGGAAGTGTGGCAGAATTTGGAACTGAAAATAAAATAAAATTTAATTTTAAAAATAAAGGCAATGGGCCAGCTAAGTGGTGCAATGGATAAAGCAATAGCCCTGGATTCAGGAGGACCTGAGTTCAAATCCGATTTCAGACACTTGACATTTACTAGCTGTGTGACCCTGGGAAAGTCACTTAACCCTCATTGCCTGGCCCAAAATAACTAGCTAAATAGATAAATAAATAAATGAAGGTATGACTTTCAATTTACCTGTAATTTTCATGGACTTATATGTGAAACATCACTGGAGGTGTAAAAAAATAATTATTAGCTAACTCTATTCTAGTCTGTAAAAATTACATAATTGGACTTATGAAAAATTATAAGTACATGAAAAATTATGTTTAGAAAAATTATAATTGGGCCATAAGTCCCTTCATGGTCACCATTCAAATGTGGAAATATTTTGACTTACTAGGGCTAATTTGGGGGAACTAATCTTACTGGAGGACTAATCTGGGGGCTATCTGACTGCGTTTAATTTAATATGGGCCGTTTAAAAATTTCCCCACACTGCTCCCAAAATTGATAAACAAAAGATTAAGAAGCCTCTTAATCTAAATAATCAAAGCAGAATTTATTTATTGTTTTATTTTATTTATCTATTTATTTTTGTTTTGTTTTGTTTTGTGGGGCAATGAGGGTTAAGTGACTTGCCAAGGGTCACACAGCTAAGTAAGTGTCATGTATCTGAGGCCGGATTTGCACAGTTTATTTATGAGATACAATTTAGAATTAAGAATATAGAGAAATAAAATGTACAACTTGACTGTGTTCCTGGCGTCTCTTTCACTTGCTGCGCCTGGAACTTTTTTAATACAATAAGGGCATTTGCCGCCTCTTGCCTTAGGGTATGTACCACTTTCACTGCTCAGCTACTTTCTTCTAACTCAGAGTCCCTTTCACTTTGTCTATCCCCCTGCATCTATCCATACTGCCACCACTGAACCCCTGTGTTTCTCTTTCACCGACCTCTCCTTCCATTCTCCCGGTGCTCCAGTGTCCTTCTGTTCTCTTAATCCTCGTTTTCTCCAACCTGTACCCTGTGCTGACCACTCTTGTGCTCTCTACTGCCTCCTGTTCTGTCTGTCTGCTCCGTCAGTCTGCCCTCTGCCACCTTTGCCCCCCCTCTAATCTTGTCCATTCTTCTAATCTTGTCAGCCACCTCTGCTGTCTAACTCCCAGGTGTGTGTGTGTGTGTGTGTGTGTGTGTGTGTGTGTGTGTGTATATATAATCTCAGGGCTTTTTGCACCCCCATACACACCAAGCTAATGCATGAGCCAGGGCTGCGGCTGGGGGCGGGGGAGGGGGGGGGAGTGTGCTCAAGCCTCCCATGGGTACCACATCCAGGGCTCCAGGGGCCCATGCCCCTGTTGCATGCCTGGGACCTCAGCAAGGGCTATGCCAGAGCCTGGTCTGGACAAGCCCGGGATCTCTCAGATAGATCCTCACAGGGTGGAGGGAACTGGGGATCCCTCCCCCAGATGTCTGACCTGGCCTCTTGTACAGCCCATGGGACTTTTTGGCTCAGCTGAAGCTGAGGGGGAGGGGCACCAGCACCTCCCACACAGAAGAGACCCTGAGGGCCTAAGGCTTTCTAATCTCAGCCCAAAGGCAGGGTCCCTAAATCAAAATAAATTTCCACAGAGGAGAGCTATTAATGCGGCATTCTGTTCTACTGAAAAATACTTTTTCCTAGTCATCAAATGATAAATACAATGATATGTGTTCTCTTTCATTTAACCACATGGCAAGAAAGATATAATCTGTAGGATATTTCTATAACCATATCTTCTTCAAAAAACACCCTCAGTAAATGTAAGACATTAGCACAAAGATTTTAAGAAAAAATATTTTACTTCCTCAATCATCTTCTTCACTAATATCATCCATGATTTTTAAAATCACTTACTAGCTTTACTTCTTTTAGATAGATTAAGAACTAATCTCTCGATGCCCTCCAAATTTTGTTACATCTTGAATTAATCTCATTACTCTTGATATGTTACAACTATTCTTCCTATCTTCATTTTCTTAGTCCTGTTCCGTCTTTTGTTTTGTTGTTGTTGTTGTTGTTTTTAACAGCATGTTGGTTACCGAGAGGTTTGAGTGGAATATATAGTCATTGATGAAGAAAATCATTTGTTGCCGAATAGATATTTTTCATCTATTGTCTTCTTTCCAATTTCATTTTTAAATACTCTTGGGTGACCTAATTTAACTGCCTCTTAAGCCACATTTTCTGCTGCCTTATTTTTTTCCTTCTACATTTCTCACAATTTCCAGAAGTAATAATATTCATAATCTTCCACCATTCTCTTCCAACATGTTGTACAAATAAATTTGCTTTCTAAACTAATTCTGCCCTTTGATGCCATGCCCTTTTACTTGACAAGGATATTAGGTGTTTTCTAGAAGAGATGCTTCCCAGAATCTTTTAGAAACTTTATTGTTGTTATGACTGCTTTCCATCAACTAAACTTCCATGGGAAATTGTAATAGTCCATGTTAATTTCTATTTCTTTATCTATTTCCCATTTCACAATTCATAGTTCATTTAAATTAGTCAGAATTAAGCTATTTCAATTGCACGGCGCATCTTCTAATCTCTGTCTTTTCCTCTGATTTTTGTTGCTCTAAAAATTTTGATGGTCTGATTATATATGTAGCTGTTTTGCAAATGACACCAGTATCAGCAAATCTGTTACTGTTACTGTTGATGTCCATTTTTTATGACTTTGTTTGGTGATCTTGATCTCTAGCAACATTTAACACTTCTTGAAAGAATTATTTATGACATGTATGATGCTTCTGTGTGGTCTATAAGCTTATGATCTCTTACATTTCATGAACCTGAGCAATATTTTTCAATATAATTTTCATCATTCTCTCCATGCTGACTTTTGCATTAAATTCATTGAGTTTTCAAATATTGATTTATTTATACTGTTTTGTAGAGTACTTTATAAAACTTCTTCACAAAATATTTGACTTTACAAGCTACAATTAATTTCAGTGGTCTTTTTTGCTTAAGTTTATCATGAATACTGCTAGGTGAGATAACCAAATATCCCATGAAATTATGTTTCTGGTAACCTTCAGACTAATGATAAATCCAACTACTAACTCTTGCATTTGCCTTTCTAAGGACAGCCTATAAGCCATCTTTCCTTATAGCTACAACTCTCATACCTTCTACTTTCATGTATAACAAGAATGTCAGTATTGGTGCCATTCAGTTTCTCCAGTAGTATGTTGACTGACTGGTCTTTTGACAAGTATCTCATATTTAGAATATCAACTGCTAAACTGATGATTTAAATGGTCAAAAAAAGATGCATGTGATTTCTAAGACATTCTGCTCCCTTTCCCACTACTCGACTGCTGTCACCAAAGAAGTAGAAGCAAACAATAAAATGTCATTTTGTGGTTTTGGTTTTGGTTTTGGTTTCATGGGCCACCATGAGCAAATAGTTTGTTTCCCTAGAGGTCAGTTTACCGGTGGTGAGCCTCTGCAAACTTAGCTAGGCTGGTTCTCAAACACCAGACACACTCTGGTGTGTTTCTGGGACCATACTTGAACTCTTTCCAGCAGCACAGTAGACTCTTCTGGAACTTATAGTCACTTGATATAGCTCTCAACAATCAAGGATAACCTCCATACCACAATAAGATATCAGAGGAAGACATTTTGTGGAAGGATCTTACACACAGTTATTTAATAAATACCTGGTGAATTCAATTGTCTTGAATAATACTAATAATTCAGTTAGGTAGCATTTTATGAAGCCTTTTCCTCATGACAGTTCTTTGCAAGCATTGTCCTTATTCGGCAGATGAAGAAACTGGGGGATGGAAATATTAAATTAGTTGACCTGTTATAGAAAGCAATGTAGCAAAGTGGATAGAGTGCTAGACACAGAGTGAGGAAGACCTGAGTTAAAACTCTTTTCCCAGACAAATATTTACTAGCTCTGGACCTCGGGAGAGTCACTTAGATGTTTTGACTCAGTTTCCTTACTTATAAAATAGAGATGATAACAGCACCTACCTCACAGAGTTGTTATGAAAATCAAAGGAGATATTTGTAAAGCACTTAGCTGAGTGTCTGCCACATAGTAGGCACTATATGATGCTTATTCTCTTACCTCCTAAAGTCCTTTGCAAATGTCAACGTACTGTATAGAGGTTAGTTGTCTTTAATTCTTTATTTGTTTGTTTGTTTGTTTATTATTACCCAAGGTTGAATTGGAACTCAAACCTCTTAACTCCAAGTCCAATGTTCTTTACATAGTACTACATTGCTTCAAAGGGTAATGCTCTTCTGGAAAAGTGGTCCTTAAACATCTTGGAAATGAAACGATCATCACAGAAACTTACTGAATAGATTTTTCCCCCAGATAACTATTTTCCTTTTAATTAGGGCTATGCTGCTAAATATTTAACTGGCTCTCTGAGGGAAAATGTATGTAAGACAAACTTTTCAGTTTAAACGACATTATTAAAATTTCCTTCATCCCTTTCTCAAGACTAGACAATCAAAAAACAATAAATTAAGCTCTTATTTATAGCATTTGCCAATTTATGAGGTAGAAATGTTCATGTTGTAAATTCATCAGCTCCATGAGCTTGATTGAGCTGGCTCCAGCATACCCTTTCTTCAATCTTGGCTCTATTTGATTTTCTTTTAAACTTTTTTTTATTTTGTGGAATTAAAGTTGCCCATCTCATTTTCTATTAGCCTCTCTATTTCTTCTTTAGTTATGATCTCTTCGCCTATCCATGGATCTAAAAGGTGATTCCTTCCAGTTTCTTCTAATTTGTTTATGATGTGACCTTTTTGTCTGGACCATGATTCTTACGCACCCGTGTCAAAGAATGCTACCTACCTCTTGACAAAGAATAACAGACTAATATGTAGAATGTGTTGCTCAGACCAGATGCATTACCTCATCCTGTGGTGATAGGCATAGATTTGGGGCCAGTAATTATTTCTTTTGTCTACAATCCTCTTGGACACAAAGCAACTCTGTACAATGATTCCTTAGTCTCGATCTAAGAAGCAACACATTTTTTGTGCCTCTACTTGTTCATCTTGAAAAGAAAGAGTGAGACCCAAATATAATTGCCTCTCTCCCTTGGCTTCCTCTAAAACAATAACATTATCATAAATAAACACACCAGGCAACATATAATTGAGTAATCAAATTAGCAATAACTTTAGGAATAAAACAAGGCTCTTTTTAATCTCTGATTGGAGATGAGAGAAAATCACATTCTATTCAAAATCTTCAGTAAAATCAATGGATTTGGGGATCTCCTTTTGCAATGCCTCTACCATCAGACCACCTGCCTAAGTACATTTCTTTTTTTTTTTCCTTTTTTGTGGGGCAATGAGGGTTAAGTGACTTGCCCAGGGTCACACAGCTAGTAAGTGTCAAGTGTCTGAGGTCAGATTTGAATTCAGGTCCTCCCGAATCCAGGCCTGGTGCTTTATCCACTGTGCCACCTAGCTGCCCTTTAAGTACATTTCTTAAAATGAACTATATTATAGTTCTGTCTACCTCTTAACTTCATTTCAATTCAACAAACATTAAGTATTCTCCTAATGTGTGCAAAGTGCTGTAGTCAGAGCAAGGGAGATACAAAGCTTAAGATAAGACCCAGTTTTGGTCTTCATAAAGCTGTCAATGTGGTAAAGGAAAGTAAGGCTTAAAAAGAAAACAATAATACACAATATTTATTAAAAGTGAATTAAGGGGCAGCTAGGTGGTGCAGTGGATAAAGCACTGGCCCTGGATTCAGGAAGACCTGAGTTCAAATCCAGCCTTAGACGCTTGACACTTACTAGCTGTGTGACCCTGAGCAAGTCACTTAACCCTCATTGCCCACCCCCCCCAAAAAAAAGTGAATTAAGGAGGGGCAGCTAAGTGGCGCAGTAGATAAAGAACCAGCCCTGGATTCAGGAGGACCTGAATTAAAATCTGACCTCAGACACTTGACACTTACTAGCTGTGTGATCCCAGGCAAGTCACTTAACCCTCATTGCCCCACAAAAAAAAAAAAAAAAAGTGAATTAAGGAGCTAAGTGCTAAGGGGGAAGGAAGAGCAGAGAAGGTCATTAAGGAATGGGATCGGGCATGTCTAAATGGTACAGTGAATGGCATTTTTTACTTCAAGTTAGAAAAATCTGAATCCAAATTCTGCTTCAGACATTTAATATCTATGTGACCTGGTAAATTCACTGGACCTAAGTTTATTGCTTTCTTCATCCCTAAGATAAAAAACAATAACCCTTACCTCCCAGGGTTGTTTAAATAGGATAATACACATCAAGCATTTTTTGTAAATCTTAAAGCATTATAGAAATTTTTAGCTATTAAAAATTGAGTTTTGGTTTCCCCACAATTTTATGTAGTTCTGTCCTGGTGCATGATGACCTCATGTTTTCCTCCACTACCCAGGGACACCGCCCACACCAAACCCCATCTTGACCTGTCCTCAGTAGTCACCCTAATATCTTTTCCATCTGTTCCCTTAACTCCTTCCTGAAATCTTACCAATCCCATGATCCTTCTGATCCTTTACTACATGACTAGAGGATCATATCAATTAGTCCATCTTAAAACATTGCTGGTTGCTGTTGAGTTAATATGTTACCCTTCCCAGGTAGTATATATGCATTATAATAAGGGAGTCTAAAGATTATATCCTACTCCAAAGCAATAATTCTAATAATGAGAACTTCAGGTTTCATGGCAAGCACAGGAGGGAAAATCTGGGGGTTGGAATCACTCTGGCATCCCTCACTCCCCTAACAGCCCAGATTAAAGGGATCTATTTTGGAGGAGCCAACCCAGCAATACACTCTGCTACACTGATAAAGTCCTAACACTGAGATCGCTTATAGTACACAATCTGATTTCATATCATCAAACCACCAAATTTTAGAGCTGGTGTAGGAAATAGATATAGAGTTCATCTGATATAATTCTTCATATTTTAAAAGAAAATCAGTGGCCAAAAGATGAGGTGCCTTGCCCAAATTCATTCAACCATTTAGTAGCTATCAGCACTAAAGCCCAAGTCCCCTAACACCAGACCAGTCATCTTACTATGAAATATTGTTTTTTTTTTCATTTTTAAACTTAATAGTACTTTATATTTTTCCAATTACATGTAAGGATAGTTTTCAACCTTCATTTTTTTAAAGATTTTCAGTTCCAAATTTTTCTCCTTCCCTCTCTTTTCTCCCCCCTTCCTAAGATAGCAACAAATCTGATATAGGTTATACACGTTAAACAAATTTAACATGTTAAACGAATTTCCACATTAGTCATGTTTTGAAAAGAAGAATCAGAACAAAAAGGAAAAAGCACACAAAAGAAAAATAACATGAAAATAGTATGATTAAATATGAATTCAGATTCCATAGTTCTTTCTCTGGATGTGGAGAGCATTTTCCACCATGGGTCTTTTGGAATTGTCTTTGATCATTATATTGCTGAGAAAAGCTAAGTCTTTCACAGTTGATCATCACACAATTTTGCTGTTATTGTGTATAACGTTCTAGTTCTGCTCACTTCACTTAGCTCAGTTCATGTAAGTCTTTCCAGGTTTTTTCTGAAATCTGCCTGCTCATCATTTCTTACTGCACAATAGTATTCCATTATATTCATATACCACAACTTGTTCAGCCATTACCCAGTTGATGGGCATCCCCTTAATTTCCAATTCCTTGCCACTACAAAAAAGCTACTATAAAGAGTTTTGTACATGTGGGTCAGTTTCCCTTTTTATGATCTCTTTGGGATATAGACCTAGTAGTGGAATTTCTGCATCAAAGGGTATGCACAGTTTTATAGCTCTTCAGGCATAATTTAAACCTTGTATTTTTTTTCTAACAACATTTTGATGTCCCTGAGCACCCTTGTCACAGGATAACTTGTCAGTCGTTTCAGTCATGTATGACTCTTCATGACCTGATTTGGAATTTTCTTGACAAAGATACTAGAATGGTTTGCCATTTTCTTCTCTAGCTCATTTTACAGATGAGGAAACTGAGGCAAACAGGGTTACATCATTTGCCCAGGGTCATACATCTGAGGCCAGACATGAACTCATGAACTTTCTGAATCCAGGTCCAGTGCTCTATACACTGTGCCACCTAGCTGCCCATACAGGACACTTACAGATGTCAAAGCCATATCTGCACATCACAATTACTCATTCTTCAATTCTTGGTTGAACTGAATTGAATGAACAAATGAATGAAAAATAGTAAGGATATATCATATACAGAACTATTGTCCCAGGTACCTGTAGCATACTAGGTTGAAGAAAATCTGGCAAATGAAAATCAAGAATTATTCAACAGATTTTAGAGGTCAGAGAAAGGTGAATTATTCATTTTGCAAAAGGTTTCTTCTCTTTACAAAGGGATTTACTGCAGAGTTCTTTTAAATAGTGAGTTCTTCTGGTGCATTTAGAATAGAACAAGATTATAGCAGAAATATGACTATCAGGCGTGAAAGTAAATTCAAAATGTGGGCTATTGAAGTGGAAGCTATTTCTCAGTACCCACTGTGTGTGCATAGAACCCTCATAAGCCTGTTTGACTTGGACTTTTCTTAAATAATTATCACTGTGAATGATGCTGGACCATCCTCACCTGGACTCCTCACATTCTCATCCCTACTGTCTGGGGTCTCCCTTGCCTAAGTTAGAATAAATTACATAAATAAATCAATAAATAAGTTTTATTAAATACTTACTATATGCCAGGTAATGAGCAAAGCAAATGGGAATATAGATTTCTGCCTTCCTCCTTATCATGCCCCAATTCCTTTTCTCTACCTATTCAAATCCAAGGACAGCTCAAATCCTAACAGTAAACTCTGACACTCAGCTTCCTTGTCTAGAAAATGAAGGATTTCTAGTATATCAAGGGTCTCAATTGTGTGTGTGTGTGTGTGTGTGTGTGACATGGACCCCTTTTTTAAGCTGATGAAGCCTACAGATTCCTACTCAGGATGATATTTTTCAATGCACTAAATAAAGCTTATAAGATTACAAAGGAAACAAATTATACCAAAATAGTTTTTATCAAAATATTTTTGAACCAATTCACAGGACCTAAATTTTAAAAACTTGGGTTATTTGATTATTATGATTACTTACCACTCAAAATCCTATGATCTTTTTATAGATGTTCTAGCCTAAATTGATCTCTCCCTTCTCCCAATTTCCAAAGTAGTTGTAATACTTACCAAGGATCTTATTATTCAATATTATTAAGTATAGCTAGGTGGTATAGTGGAAAGAGTGCTGGACCTGGAGTTAGAAAGACCCATCTGGGGGGCAGCTAGATGGCACAGTGGATAGAGCACCGGCCCTGGAGTCAGGAGTACCTGAGTTCAAATCCGACCTCAGACACTTAATACTTACTAGCTGTGTGACCCTGGGCAAGTCACTTAACCCCAACTGCCTCACTAAAAAAAAAAAAGAAAAGAAAAAAAAAAAAGAAAGACCCATCTTCCTGTGTTCAAATATAGCCTCAGACACTAGCTGGGTGACCAAGGGCACATCACTTAACCCTCTTTGCCTCAGTTTCCTCATTTGTAAAATGAGCTGGAGAAGGAAATGGAAAACCATTCCAGTATCTTTGCCAGGAAAACCCCAAGATGGGGTAACAAAACATCTGAAGCAACTGAACAACATAAGGACTAGATTTTGTGCTATCGCCTACACGGATCCTAAGCACTAAGGGAAGATCTTCCTTTCACTCTGGTATCCTAGGGTCTAAGGCATAACCAAACAATCAAAAATCCCTGGCTTACTTCAAATCCCAACTACATTTCCACTTTCTGTGGGAAGCTTTTCCTGATCCTCCTGAACTCTAATGCCTTTCCTCTATTGATTACGTCAAATTTATCCTGACTACAGCTAGTTTGCACTTAGGTGTTTGCATGCTGTCTCTCCCATTAGACTATGAGTTTCTTGAGGGCAGGGACTTTTATATTCCTTTGTATCCCCAGAACTTAGCACCCAGTCAAGCTTATAGTAGGCTTTTTTTTTCTTTGCAGGGCAATGAGGGTTGTGACTTGCCCAAGGTCACATAGCTAGTAAGTGTCAAGTGTCTGAGGCTAGATTTGAACTCAGGTCCTCCTGAATCCAGGGTTGGTGCTTTATCCACTGTGCCACCTAGCTGCCCCTTAGCAGGATTTTAATAAATGTTTATTGATCAATTGACTTTCATGTATGGATTAGACCAGATGGCTGTGAGGTCCTTTCCAACTCTCAAATTCTGTAAGTCTTATGGATCTATGACTTATTAAGTGCCTACTGTGCCCCAGGCATTGTACTAGGAACTGAAATTAACAAGACAAAAATTAAATAGGCCCTGCCCTCAAGCAACTCTCATTCTACCAGGGAAGACTTCAATATGTTCATAGGGGCCAAGGAAGTGTCTACTCTGTAACTTTCAATACATTCCTTTTTCTCTTCTTTTTTTTTTTTGTGGGGCAATGAGGGTTAAGTGACTTGCCCAGGGTCACACAGCTAGTAAGTGTCAAGTGTCTGAGGCTGAATTTGAACTCAGGTCCTCCTGACTCCAGGGCTGGTGCTCTATCCACTGTGCCACCTAGCTGCCCTCACTTTTTCTCTTTAAGACATAATATGTCAACACCTCTTCCCTGGGCTCCTGAATTGTTCAAGGGTGCATTTTAAAAATAAATCTTCACCCTCAATCTCTTCTATTCTTATAAGACAAGGATTGAAACAATCAATACCTGTTATCACTCGGCAGTCCCCAAACAGTGGTGTCAGAGGGCAAACTAGCATCATGTGGAAAGACGGCCATATGTTTTCAAGGGAGTAATTGTCCTTTCTTTGCCCAGACAGTTTTGTTACTGATAGGGGTGATGTTTTGCAGGAACATAAATGACTGTGACACTGGATTTTGACAAGCACTTCTGAGCAGCCATCTGCAGCCATTCATGTCTTGTTTTAGTGAGGGCTGTTTGTTGTTTTTTTTTTCTTTTCACACCTAAAGCTGCCTGCTGAAAGACAAAACATTTTAATGACTCCCTAGCAAAATGATGTTTTCACAGCCTCATGGATGTGCTAAAGGTGTCTTTAGAGGAAATCAGTCTGACTAAGCTGTAATTGAAGGTGGAAGAGTTTGGACTCTAGCTCGAATAATGATAATGTTAAACAAGCAAAGGATGGAAGTGGGCTGGACAAATTCTCTGTAAATATAGTTGTAAGAGGTGGTGGCCAGGATGAGAGTTTGTTTTCTGCATTCAAAGACAACAGCTTTATCCATGTGAAGGTATTAGGAGAGCAGCATCCATGATGTCTCTAGGATACTACTTTATTTGTGCTTTTGAATTCCAGTAGCCAGGCTAACCTCCTGAGACTCTCCCTAAGCAGGCTCCCTTGGTCCACTTGCAAACCCTGGGGGTAATTAGTCCTGCCTATAGCCGAGGGGGCTTGTAATGAGAGATGGATCAAAAAGTTGCATATGTGTGTATTACTATCATTCTCTTTTGGTTAGGTTTACCTAGGTTCCATGGGGCAGCTAGGTGGTACAGTGGATAGAGAAGTGGCCCTGGAGTCAAGAAGACCTAAATTCAAATCTCACTTTAGACACTTACTAGCTGTGTGACCCTGGGCAAGTCACTTAACCCCAATTTCCTTGAACATCTAGTACCATCTCCAGTCATCCTGATATATATCTTGCCACTGGATCCAAATAGCTCTAGAGGAGAGAGTGAGGTTGATGACCTTGCACAGCCCTCCCTCACTTAAAATTGAATACAGTGTAAGTCATGACATCATCCCCATATCATGGTCCTCTTCAAGAATAAAGGACAAGCAAAAACCTAAGTTCCTGACCCTTTCCTGTCTAAACTGCTTGCCTGAGTTTCTAACTATTCCTCTCCCTGCTGCTGAGCCTCCTAAAGAATTACGGAATTCTTCTAAATCTTTACTGTAATGATTGGAGTGGCGCCACCTGCTGAAGTGTTACTGTAGGAAAGCTTCACCATGAGGAGAAGTTGTCTGAGGACAAGCCATGTGTCTTTTCCTTGGTGTCAGGAAGTGGCGTTTGCTTGTGGGTACTGTGTATCAAAGCTACCAGCCAATTAGCTTGGAGCTGTGTGCGCGTGTGGACAGGATGCTCCCAGTTTCACAGAAGGCTTCTGGTCGAAAGAAGGAAACATTGGGTTCTTTTTGTTCCTGACCTCACCATGGCAGGTCAGATGATGGGGTCTCTTAGAAATAGATTTTTACCTTTTTCTCTGATCATTAGATCCTAATGCTCTTTAATAGATATTTAAGCACTTAAATACTCTTGCTAAAGCTTATAATTTATTGGTAACCACTCATTAGATATTCTAGACAGACTAGCTAGGATTTTAGCCCCTTATATTACTCTTTAATAAATGCTTAATGCCAAAAACTGATGCTGACATTTCTAGCTTATAAGTAAACCTTAACTAGTTCTCCCCCCACACTGTGGGTAGAAACAAGGTGACCACACAATAGATTTTAAACATCACACTTATTTGCCTACGTGACCAGTCCCTGCCTTAACTTGCTGCAAGGTATAGTCATGGAAAGAACACTGGGTCTGCAGCCAGCACATCAATTTTAATCCTGGCTCTGCTAAGAATTACCTTTGCCCTCTGAGTCTCAGTTATTCTCATTTATATAATGAGGGGGTTGATCCCTGAAATCCCTTCCATCTCTAAATTCCATGATTTAAGCTCTCTAGGTTCCTTGACTGGCCTGTAATCTAATCCTTGCCTCATTCCTCATTTCTGTAAATTTTTGGCTTTTAGCTGAATGTGGGTATTGACCTATTGCCTTGCCTTCAACCCTGGTCCTATTGTGCTTTATCCCATTTGCCTACTGTGAGTGAGATTTTCCCCATCCCTTAGTTATAATTTAGTTATAAGAGATTTACTATAGTTTTAAGTGCTTTAATTAAAATAATATTCAATATATTAACAAAAAATAATTGTGCTTCATATAGATTGCATAAGGTTAGTAGGTCAAGTCCTTTTTCCATGTTTCTCAATTTTCCTATGACATAGTGTAGTAGATCTTGTGATATCCACCCTAGGAAATGTCACAGGGTCTGTAGGTGGTCAGTAATACTGTTCACGCCGCTTTACACTGGCCTACTGTTCATGCCACTTTACACTGGCCTAACAATGATCCACCCTATTGATATCATAGTGCTGATCCCTTGTTATTACTCAAGACTATGTCCTAATTTTAGATAATGCCCCCCTGGGGTATATAAACCTATGTAGTTTGTACTTCTGGGTCTTTCAGGCCCAAAGCCTGGATGACCGGTTTTGTTGGGGGACTGGCCCTCTCTCAATAAACCTATTTGCTTCAGCCTGGAAACTTTGTTATTTTCATTTTTCCGTCGGACTTAAAATTTTTTCGCGACACTACTTAGTGTCAGAATCTACCTTTTTTCCTGCCTATGCTGTCCATACTTTCCAGCCAGGCAGTGCCAAGTAACCCCTTCCTTCTGGAAAGTCATTACCACTATGAATTTGTTCAGCACACCCATTTCCTATATGCTGTTTTATTGGGGATAACTACTGATATTTATGTAATAATAATTTGTAATGACATAGATCATACTTTACTGTTTAAGAAGTGCTTTCCTCACAACTCTATAAGGTTGTTGTTATTTGTCCTTTGTTTTTTGAAGAGGACCAATGACATCATGATGATGTCTTGATTTGCATGTGAATTGCATTTAAGTGAGGCAGTGTTGCACAAAACCATCAGTCTTATTCTCTGTTCCTGAGTCATCGCAGCCCAATGTCAGGACAAAAGTCAAGATGACTGGCAATGGTCCAGGATGCAGGGGATGACCTTGGTATCTTCAAAGTCTGACCAAGCTCTAAGCATTCCACAGTGCCTGCATCAGCTCCTTCATGGCCATTGGAACAAATTGTTCTCATCTACCCATTCCACCAGGGAAAGTCTTCACATGCTCAGAGAAGACATCCTTCTAACTCACCAATAGGTTTGAAGCTTGTTGGTGACCCTTTACCTGGTTTAGATTGTCTGCAGAGATGGTTTACCGTAGTAGCTCCACTACTATTCTCCCTTATTTACAAACCAAGATACTAAGTGGCTAAATACATTGTCTAAGGTCATATAGGTTTAAAAAAAGTATCAGAAGAGGAATTTGAATCCAGAACCAATGATATCAGAGCCAGGGCTGAAAAACCCATGTCATCTGAATCTAACTCTAGTATAATCTCTACTATTTGGGAGAGCAATGCAGGAAGGAAGGGAGGTACTGAGATATTTGGAAACATCAAAGATAGATTTCATCTACTTCATAGTTGTGAATGTGAATGCTTTTTTGTTTGTTTTGGTTTTTTGAGGGCCAATAAGGGTTAAGTGACTTGCCCAGGGTCACATAGCTAGTAAATGTCGAGTGTCTGAGGCTGGATTTGAACTCAGGTCCTCCTGAATCCTGGGCTGGTGTTTTATCCATTGTGCCACCTAACTGCCCCCGAGAATGCTTTTAAAGCTGTTCTCTCCTTCTCCATCCCAGTGTTCCTCATATACATACAATCATTAATGAAGCCACAGTGGGAGCCCTTGAAGTCCATCAGTCATTTCAAGAATACTTACTCATTTTGTTTACTACTGTCTCCTGGAATAGAGGTTTTTGACTTGGGTTCCATGACCTTATTTTCTTTTTAACATTTTCATAACTATATACTAATATAATTGATTTACTTTGTAATCTTAGGTATTTTATGTTACCCACATAAAAACATTGTTCTGAGAAGAGGACCATAGTTTCACTGGACTGCCAAAAGAGGCCATGAGAGAGAGAAAGAGAGAGAGAGAGACAGAAAGAGTGAGAAGAGAGAGAGAGAAAGAGAGAGATTAAGAATCCCTGGTGTAGAACCTTTCAAATGTGCAGAGATGTTATCTTCCTAACCAGGACTATAGGCAATGATGGCCTAGAAGGAAAAAATGCAGGGAGCCATGACTGAGACAGCTAAAAAGGAAGACTGGGCACACAGGACATAGCCCACAGGCAGTGCCTAGAGATAAGGAAATCCTCTCAAGAGAACGGTTTTAAAGCATTTTAAGAGGATACGTTTTGCTAATTCTAAATTTGATAATTACAAATGAATCTTACCTTTGCCCTAAAAGAGGTGCCTTAGCCCTTTAAATTGACAATTCTTTGTGAGCCATTAACTTATAGTACTTCACTTATTAAAAAGTAATTCCAAATCTCTTTTTAAATATTCTGGTGTCAGACTTCTCAGTGATTTTGTCCTTCCCTCAACCACTCCAAATGAATGACATTTTTTATATTATAAGCTTTTGCCACCTAGTGCTTCAAACAACCCCTCTCCCTCACAACCCCAGCTTGGTTGCCATTTCCCCCAGGTCTTGGTAATGGGCAGATGCTTCCAGCTTAAACCTAACATAGGGAAGCCTATTTGAGAACTTGTAACAAATAAACTATTAACATCATCCAAAAACTGTTACGTCTTAAAAAAAGAGATTGAGTCTCTCCCAGCAATATGTACATTATAGACCTGAAATTACCCTGCCTCAATAGTCTATCTTATCATGATGTGTTTGAGTACCCATATAAAATTTAGGAAATAAATGATTACAAAGAGATTAGCATGTGCAAACATTAAAAATCAACCACATATGTGGTAAGATTTGAGGGATAGTTATATGTGTGTGTGTGTGTGTGTGTGTGTATACAGAGAGAGAGAAAGATGTATTCCCTTGATATATAATGTCCCTCCATAATCCTCTTCCTTTCACATAATATGATACTTTTTCCTAGCCATATTCCAGTCAGAAGTTTCATCCCACCAAGTCTCAATGATACTTATAAGGTTAAATTTATCTTTGTGGATTAAGATTAAATCTCTCAGAATATTTTAATCATAGCTCTAGAGTTGGAAAGGACCTTCAAAGTCATTGACTACAACCCCTTCATTTTACACGTGAGAAAACTGAGGACCAAAAGGTGCTAAATGACTTGCCCAGGGTTTCATAGGTAAGAAGTATCAGAAACAGAATTTGAACTCCAGATCCCCTTATTCCCAAACCACTACTCTTTCCAGCATAATGAATTGCATTGGTTTATCTCTTCTCATTTGGTATAGTCATCTCAGGTCACATCTATCATTCCTCCTCCCCATGGATACTGTTTCCTGTGAATTACTGATCTTCTACACTGACTTTTCTCCTCCTACAATGTACTTCTTTGTAACATCCCTTTTACTATATTTATTGGTATTTTTTCCCTCTACCACACCCCCCCCTTTTCCAGTTTAAATCCTTCTTGATCAATAAATCAAAAATAAATAAGTTGCTCAGGGTCACATCACAAGGCAATGGTAATATAAGGGCAATGTTACAAGGCATTGAAAAATACAGAGTGCTTTGCAAATAGAAGGGGCCATTAGCATTAACAAGTGGTTCCCATCTTCCTTTTTCTATTATGTTTTCTTCCTGCTGGTTCCATCTGCTCTCTCTTTCCTAAGGTTTTATATTATATTTTTCTAAGGAATTTGGCACCCCTGTATACTTTCAAATGACACAATCATAATTAAAATGCAGTGCTAATGGTTTCTCTTATTTACTTCAGAGATACTAGGAGTCGGCCACCTTTCAGTAATGAACAAGCCAAGGTCCTGACCCCTTGGCTTCTGGAGAGTCAGGATGAGCTAACGAAGCTCTGACTGCTGGCTGTCATTGACTCCTGATTGTCATAAGTCAGAGGAAGCCAAGGAATATGACCCTGAAGTTAAAGCCAGCTCTATGAGCTGATCATTCCAACAACAGCTCTCACAAGCAGCAGGTCACTGAAAATCAGCCCAGACGTCCCAATTGACATGGAAACCATGAAAGTCCAGGACTAATGTTCTGGTGTCAGACTTTGGCAATGACTTTGTCTACCCTTCCCTCAGTCATTTCAAATGAATGACATTTCATTATATTTATTACAAACTGCTGCCACCTAGTGCTTCAGGCAACCCCACTCCCTCACAGCCCCAGCTTGGTGGCCATTTTACCCAAGTGTTGGTAATGGGCAGATGCTCCCAGCTTCAATCTGACATAGGGAAGCCAGTTTGAAAATTCAACATGAATAAACTATGAAAATCACTTAGGAACTGTTCTACCTTGGAGGAAGAGACTGAGTCTCTGATCTCTGCTGTGCATTTATTTGCTATGGCTTCTTTCACAGGATGGACACTATATTATTATCAATTGCTTTTCTACTGGGAATTTTACTTTTCTCAGTGAAGAATCAAATGGTAAGATGAGATGCAAATTCTAAAAAGGTAATTACATTCTTCCACTATTATGTTCTCCCATTTCTGCCCGAGAGGGAGCTGCACCAAAAGAAGTAAAGGGCATACCCAATCAGACATATTTCTAAGATGTAGAAGTTCCCCAACATATTACTTGGGTCCCCTTTTATCCCTTCAATTTAATTTGTGTTCCCTGAAGCTCAGATTCTTCCTCCACCCTTTGAAAGAAATCTGTTTTTCAAGGGGAAGGGGAAGTAGCATGGTGTGGGTAGGTTGAGGGTGTGAAAAAGGTCATTCAACATGCAGCTTTATAGTCATAAATTCAAGCATGTCACAGGTCCAGAGTCCAGACAGATGCCTGATATTTTTCAACCTAGACATTGTTGAGACCCTGGCTAAATTGGAAAATAAAACAGTGATTCATTTCCTTTGGCTTGTTTAGCTTTAGGATTCAGTGCAGAGGACAAACTCATAGAGGAAGGTCAAGTACAGGGTATGGATCTCCAAGACTTGCCTATCAAAAGGAGAAATTGAAAGGGGAATAGAGGCAAGGAGAGAATTAATACACAGCAAAGAAATGATGCGCTATGTTCATAGAATCAGAAACGTGAAATAATTTAATTCTTGACTTTTTAAAACTGTAAATGCTAACAAGAAAATTAGATGGGAAATTGAAAAACTTTTATATGGTAATACTATCTAAGGAAAAATAATGTATTTTTATCTTAGTATAGAGAATGGTAAGTAGGGAGGAGAATACAAGATAACTTAAACATTTTACTAGTGGCCTGACCAGTTAGAGAGTGGGGAAAGACAGGCCAGACAATTGTGCCTATTCATCTAATAATTACAGCAACTTTTTTTTTTATGTAATGCTTAAAAGTTTACAAAGAAGTTTACATACTTTATATTATCTGGTCCTCCCAACAACTCCATGAGGTAGATCCTATTATTATCACCTTCTCATAGTTGAGGAAATCGAGGGCCAGGGAGTTTAAATTACTTTGTGAGGCAAGATTTGACCTCCTCCATGAAGTCTTCTAGGATTACTCTGATCTGATTACACTGGCCTCTCCTTTCTCTGAATCCTTGCTATCCTGAACATATAAACCCTTTAACATAACATTCAGCTATACCTGCATAATGTCACTGCAGCCATTGTAATCTTCAACTAAAATAATTTATACTACTACATTGTAAGCAAGTATTTGTGGTTTTATTGAGGTAGTATTGGAGAGTATTAGAGTATTCTTCCATCATCTGAGATCACAGAACCACCTCATAATCAGAGTTTTTCATGAGCCTGGGTAACCAAAAAGCATCTCATGTTGATGAGAATCTCTGAGATACGGGACTCTTGGTCTATCAGTAGGCTTGTTTATACTCAAAGCCTTTATACCTTGCTAGGACCTGTCAGAACTTGCAATAGTATAGTACTCATGAATCCAGCTTTGATGATACCTAAGGATAGGATTATGTAGAGGATTCAAATGAACTTCATGCTAGACATAATACAATTAGGAGAGCATCAAGGGATCAATTCATAAATTATCTAAAATTGGAGAAGATACCAAAGGTTAGGAAAAAAACTTTAACCTCAATACCAAAGAAAAGCAATTGGGAGAGTATCAACAATTACTGACCTATATGTCTGTTTTCCCAACTATATAATTGTTTCCATTTTATTTTTATTTTTCAATTAACAAAAATGAAAAAGAAAAAAAAACTCACTTAACAAATACACACAGTCAAACAAAACTAATTCCATATTGTCCATGTCCAAATATGTGTCTTATTCTATACTCCGAGTCCATTACCACTCTTTTACAAAATGCATAATATGCTTTGTTATTAATCTTCTGGAATCATTTTAGTTATTTCAGGAAATTAGTTTTTAAACCTCTCAAAGTTATTTATCTTTACGATGTTGTTTGTTACTTTATAAATTATTCTCCTTTTTAATGAGTCTGATATACATATGTATTAAGGACATCCTTGATGAGAGTATTAGAAAACAGGAAGGTTTTTGAGGAAATTAATTTTATGCAGTATCATTTGATTATTAATGTTAATTTGTAATATTCCCATCTCTGTTCAAAAGACCATTTCTTATACTAATTTACAGAGAAAACCCTCCAAGCCCATTCTAGCTGAGGAATGTCATCATATTCCTGTCTCTCCCAAGGTCTGGGGTGTTTACCCTGTCAACAGAAACTAACCTAAATTAATCAATGCTACTTCATTGAAGTTTGGGGGACCTGGTCTACAAAGAAGAAACAATAATCAGAGAGATCCTGACCCGGATGACTTCTCTTGCACATATGGCTGGAGGCTACTGAATGCCTTGATTAAGCCACATTTTTAGCTTTCACTCATTCCCCATAACAGGAGTTGAGAACTCTTAGCCCCTCATCCCCTCATTAAATGTCCACCAATCAAGGTTGCCTTTTATTTGTCAGGAGAGGTCTCCGTCAAAAGGAAAACACCAGATTTAAGGTGGCCTAGAAACTCCTTTTTCACCTTTGGTCACCAACACTTTCATAACTGACAATCCCAGAAAAGCACATCTTTATCATGATTTCAAGAATATGAAAGCCCACTCTGCTTACTGTTTATTGTTTAAAAAATTGATCTAGCTGAACAAAATGTCACCTTACAAGTTCTCTCCTAACAAGGTGTATCACAGACATATATCAAAATTATGTGAGATTCTTTGAAAGACATAATAGATATAACTTTGTTGGAAGACCCTCTGAAGACTAAATCAGTTGAAACATAAAAGAGGAAAGTGTATGCTTATTAAAGAATACAAAGACCATCCCTCCTATCTGGAAGGGATCCAGGACAGTTGACAAAGATTCTGTGGGGGTCCTCTAGATCAAGAGTTCTTAACCCAAGGTCTATAGAAGTTTCAGTGGGTCTATGAATTTGGATAGCAAAAAAAAAAATGTTTATTGTGACTAACCTTTGGTTTCCTTTATAATTCCATGTATTATATTTCATGCATCAAAAACATTCTGACAATGGATCCATGGGCTTCACCAAATTGCCAAAAGAGTCCACAATACAAAAAATACCCTGGATATCTACCCTAGATTTCTCTTGTCTTCTGATGGCATTGTGTTATATTCTTTGATTCCTAGAACATTATAGAGTTTCCTGGGTGAGATTCATAACCAGTCAGAAGAGTTTCACCTAACTATTTACACAGGAGTAACCAAATAAATGAAAAATGGTCATTGTTCAGCCTATGACATGCAGTTAATGGACAATCTATAGAGCTCATCTTTCTATCAATAGTGAGAAATGATGAGAATAAGCATTTATATAGCACCTACTATGTTCCAGACACTCTGCTAAGTACTTTATCAATATCATCTCATTTGATTGTCACAACAACCCTGAAAAGTAAGTACTGTGATTATCTGCATTTTACAGATGAGGAAACTGAGGCAGATAGGTTAAGTGACTTGCCCAGGGTCACACAGCTAGTAAGTTTCTGAGGCTGGATTTGAACTCAGGTCTTCCTGACTTCAGGTCCACCAGAAGGGAATGACTATTGTGACACTGGGGGCTGTTTAAGACATGGCAGAAGGATGAAGATGTCCCGTGGGATCTCGGTTTATAAGACAATAGTGAGGCTCTCTGTTTATGATTATACAGGGTGGAAAGAAGGGAATTGAGGAGGCATGAAGGTGGGAAGGGGTTGAGTCTGGGACCCTGCGTACTTTGGGTCATTGTCCTAGAGCTGGAAGGGACCTTAGAGATGCTCACCTCAAGCTACCTCTTTCCTCAGATGAGGAAACTTTTACTGAGAGAGAAAATGCCTTTCAGGGTTCATCAAAATAGAGCTTGGTTAAGACCCTGGTCTTCTGACTCCAAAATCTATCAGGGTATTGAGAGAAACTGAGTATTCTGGTCAGAACACACTAGCATCATCAACACAGTCACAACAGTATTTGTTTTTAAACAAAACACCCTCTCTCTATGTGTCTCTCTTTCTCTCTCTCCTCTGTGTGTGTGTGTGTGTGTGTGTGTGTGTGTATGTGTGTGTGTGTATGTGTCTATATCTCTGGCTCTGGCTCTCTGGCTCTGTCTGTCTCTGTCTCCCTGTGTCTCTCTGTGTCTCTCTGTGTCTGTCTGTCTGTCTGTCTGTCTGTCTGTCTGTCTGTCTGTCTCTCTCTCTCTCTCTCTCTCTCTCTCTCTCCCCACCCCCCATCAGTTTCCTAATTTATAAAATGAAAGGGCTGGACAAGTTGGTCCCCAGTATAGTGATTTTCATGTATTAACTCAGGGAGAAGAGGGCAATTAGACAGCCTCTTTATGCTCTAAATCTATATTGTAATATTAGTGTCAGGATAGAAATCTCTCAATTTCAATTATCAAACTATCTCTTTGCACCCAGTAAACTTTCTCCTGGATTTTCTTGAATGCTTAGTTGTTGGCTCCAAAGTTTAGTCTAGTTGACAACTTGTGACCCTGGTTTTGAGAAAGATTTCCCAACAGATCAAACTCTGCCCCAGAATTATCTTGTATACAGGGCAACATCATGACCTGTAGCACCTGGTTGTTTCCTTGACTTTCTTTTGTTTTCTTTGTTTTTGGTGGAGCAGTGGAGGGTTAAGTGACTTGCCCAGGGTCACAGAGCTAGTTAAGTGTCAAGTGTCTGAGGCTAGATTTGAACCTCAGGTCCTCCTGAATCCAGGGCCAGTGCTTTATCCACTGCACCACCTAGCTTTCCCTGTTTGCTTGATTTTCAAAAGTCCCTTAGCTTTCTCCCTTTCTGGTTCCTTGTAACAGTTTTTAAAGTGCCAGATTCTGATGAGATAAATTTATTTTTCCAAGGTTACAAGATAGTCAACAGGAGAGCTTAGATTTGAATCCAAGTTTCTGACTCAAAATGGAGAATTCTTTCCACTATCTTTATCCTGTGAATATTAATTAAGCACTTAATATATTCAAGGCACTATACCAGCTATCCTATTAAGTGGAAAAAAGGTTTAATAAAACTCATTCACACTAATGTGTTCATGTCTGGGAACAACTCAATTTGCCTCCCCTCCCATAGTGCATTTACCATTTTTGCAAGAGATTATTCTTTACCCAAAGTGATGACTCCAATTCTGGTATAGGACAGGTCCAGTGAGAGAGCTATTTTGGCAAGACCTTTCCAGTCCTCCTAAATCAGTACTGCCTAAAACGCTTACCTTAAAAAAGTAGGGGGCGGCTAGGTGGCACAGTGGATAAAGCACTGGCCCTGGATTCAGAAGTACCTGAGTTCAAATCCAGCCTCAGACACTTGACACTTACTAGCTGTGTGACCTTTGGCAAGTCACTTAACCCCCATTGCCCCGCAAAAAAAAACAACAAAAAAAAAAGTAAGAAGAGGAAAAGAAAAATCTACCCAAATGTTTCCCTCTCATGTGTGGTTCACAGATGACTCTATTGAGTTCAATAGAGTAAGGATAATTGATAATAATAAAGAGGAGAGAAGCTTAGTTGTTAGATGTTACAGTCCTTTGCATAGTCCCTTATGTATGATGAAGAAAGCATTTAACTTCCAATTTTGTTTAGGGTTTTTTAGGGGATTTTGCTTTTTTAAACTTATTTCCTGATTTTAAATGAAATTGTGCTTGTCCCATCTTTTTTCCCCACTTTCTACCTATTCTTCATATTTTTATCACTAAACAGCCTTCCCCCACAATGAGCACCTGGTCACCAGGACACTGAGGGTGGAATTGTTTCCATTCAAGGGCATCAGCCAGCAAACTGATTAGACTGGAAAGGAAACTTAGCTGCTAATATTTTGTGGTTCTTTGGTTATCTCCCCGGGCTTTCCTCTTTCTGCCTGTGGCTCTCACCCCTTTACTGTCTTTCTTTATTATCTCTTTGTCTACAGTTCTCCACCTGTACCTTTTACTGTCATTTCTCCACCTGTGTTTAACTCTTTTCAATGTTTTTCTTTCCCTTTTTCTTTTTATATATTTACCTAGGTTTTTTTTGGGGGGGGAGTTGTTGTTCTTGTTCTTGTTCTTTCTACATCTGTCTATCTCTTCAGCTCATTTTCTTTCTCTGGGTGTATACATGTATGCCTCTCTTCCCCTTCTTTTTTCCTGTTTTTCTCTTTCTCTCTGTGTGTGTGTGTGTGTGTGTGTGTGTGTGTGTGTGTCTGTTCATCCATTGAGAAGGGAAGTAAGGAATGCATAGGTCTGGATTGAAAAAAAGAGACAAAACAAGAACCCCAGCACCAAGAAGATGGTCCTACCCTTAAACCTGCACTTTAAAAATTATTGCTATTCTGAGCAATTTTTTAAGACCCCTCACTTGTGTCTGGCTATTTTTAGGCAATTGAGGATTTCTGAACAATTTGGGAAGGAGGGGAATAGGAGAGAAGCAAACACTTTGGCCTCAAAATGGGAAGACCAGATCATCTGTTATCTGCCTTGAAGCAGGGAAAGGCATTAACAGTGAACTATCATTTCAATCTGGCATGATCCAGGAGACAGATGATCTCACCTAGAGCCCAGAGACTACCATTTTTGCCTCACTGTCATAATAGATGGATGGCACTGATGACCCACCATCCTCAACCTAATAGATATAGAAAAGATGCAAGAGTTAGGGATAAGCAGGGTATGGAGTGGAGGGTGACAGAGGATGTTAATAGTGATTGCTTCTTATTCTACCATTTTCTATAAAAATCACAAAGTAATAAATTTTTCTAGTATTTTGTGGATAAGTTTCTAGCCTGTTAAATTAATTTCCAAATTTTATCTAAAGTCCTTTTGGTCACTGAAGGAAAGGGTATTCTAAAGTCCCAAGCAAATAAAGCTTGACAGCAATGGGGACAGCTATCTAGGGTTTGGCTACAGCAGTGGTACTCAAAGTATGGGCCAGGAGCCACACTTTAAAAAAAAACTAATGTTAAAAGGAAAAAAAAGAAAAACACTGACACCAGGTTTAAGAACACCCACTTGAAAGACAATCTAGTCCATCACTACATTTTAAAATTGAAGAAAACTAAAGTCCAAAGGTTTAAATAATATTATCAAGGTCATACATCAATAAATATCAAAGCCAAGATCTGAAGCTATGTTCTCTAAAATTCTATTCTGATGCTTTATTTCAGTGCAGAGGTAAGTCTTGTTTCTAGAAGGCCATGGCAATGGAGACCAAGGTCTGACATGTATTACCAAGTGCAAAAGGCTTCCAATATGGCCCAGCAACAAATTATTTGTCTCTTATCCAAGAGCCAGAGGAACAAAGTTCATAGGATGTTACCAGTATCATAGTCCATCACCAGGCCACCTTCTAACTGGAAGTTGAGGGGGAAAGTAATTCACAAACTCCATCCTTCCCTTTTACACTGCTCTTGTCATGACAAAAGAATTCAAATAAAAATAGTCTCTAATAACTTGAGGTGACAGCATTCTATCTTAAATAGGACAAGACTCCTTTGATTCACGACTAATTCCTTCTTTATAAAAGGGACACTCTCTATAGAACACTAGAGCTAGCAGGACTGACATTAGAAAGTATTGGTGTTACTTTCCACCATCAAAGGATGCATCTGAGTAGGACTGAATATACTACGCAAGGAGAACAGTGATCAGGAATGTGTAACCTGATAGAGTGGGGTTACAGGCCAAAGGTCTTCTGTGTCTGGTCCTTATCATTGCCCTCTCTTCCTTCCCAGATGGCCATGAGAGCAGCAACCTCTTGGCTCCATTCCTAGTCCCTTTTCTGTTTGGAAGCCAGGAGAAGCAGAAGCCCTACCATGTTTGGTCTCACTGTCTTCCTTCTAGCTGAGGACAGGAGATCCCTGAATTTTCTCCAGCTCACTCTCTTGTACTCTGTTCTTCAATAGCGGCATCGCAGATTATTTGGGAAGTGTGAAGTCCAGAGGAGAATCATCCATGGTATTTATTTGTGCCTAGCCCTTATAAACCTTCTGAAGGAGCCCTGATATTCAATACTTTGAGAATATAGGCTCCTATTAGCAAACTTGTCTGTTACCATCAGGGATATGATATGTTCCTTAAGAATGGACACATCTACACATCTGAAAAAGGAGGTAAGACTTAAAATGGGTTTCTCTGTTCCCATATCATCCCTGGGCTTCAATACTCCGCTGTTCTTTCAAGCATAGAAGGATCCATCACCAGGTCCTATCCTGGGATATCCTGTTGATAAGGAGGCAGGATGAAGGTTGCCATAAATGCCTGACCTTGTTGTTAAACTTACAATTTATGTGGAGACCTTTGAGAAGTTGGTACTACCCGAGGGTGTCCCAGGAAGCTGTCAATTTTATCTTTAAATTCCATGCTTTCTGGATCAAGAACAGGTATCAGTTACTAATCAATTTCCATCCTCCTTTCAAGAGTACTTGTATGCCTCAGACATATATGCTTGTTAAGATTCCTATCTTCAGTATGTAGAAGTCATTCTTTTCATATTTGTATATTTGTACTGAGCTAGGGATTTCTCTTAATAGACTATGTGCTTGATAGTTCTCAACTTAAGCTGAGTTTTTTATGATGGGTATTGAACTAAGAATTTTCCCTATGGTCCAATGCACCTGATCATTCTCATTAAATAAAATTCATTCTCTCTCTCTCTCTCTCTGTCTCAGCTCAGAGGTTCATTTCATAGTCTGCATTCCCTAAACTTATTTGGTTTTTTTTTAATATTTGATATCTGTATTTCAATATAGTTTGTTTCCTTTGTAATCCTATGTATTTTATGCATTTAAAAGCATTATTTTGAGAAAAGTTTCATAAATTTCACCAGTCTACAAAGGGTCCATGACACAAAAAGATTAAGACCTCTGCTTTAGCAAAGACATGGCTTTAATTAAGAGAGGCAGCATGGTGCAGTGGATAAGGTATTCAACTGAGAGTCCAGAAGATATGAGTACAAATCCTACCTCAGACATTTATTACCTGTATCACCTTCAGAAAGCTACTTAACTCCTACGAATGCCTCTGTTTTCTCATCTATAAAATGATGGTATTGGACTCAAAGTTAGTTTCAGCTCTATAACCACAAGTTTAATTAGTGGAGTTCAGTTTTCTGGGCATTCTTGATTTCTGCCCAGATCCTAGAAGATCCTGAGAGCATTAACCCCTACTAGCTCAGGAACAAGAGGCGCATCACCAGAAACTTGGTTATTGCATGATGAATTTCTTTTTTGCTATAGCAACCAATGGAAATATCTGTTGAGGCATGAATGATTTTCAGATCCAGTATATACTGGATCAACATGGTCATTCCATTCTAAATTCCAGACTCAGTCTCAATCCATATGGAAGTTTTCTGAATGCATATCACATGGGAAAATATTCCTCTTATGTTCCTGTTTATTCATTTGCCCCTCCTAGAAGCCAGGGAATACATCTTGTACTTCTTTTTAACCACTATAGTGTCTAACCTAGGCCTGGGTATGGAGTAGTTGTTCAGTACTTTTGATTAGTCAGTTAGAGGCTAGACTATAACATAAACCCTACAGCATGACAACCTTTTTTTGCAAAAAGGAAGCTAAAAACACTTTATTAATAACAATATATCCACATCTCTGTCTCAAGATCACCACAACAATTTTCATTATCATCTTAGGCCAAAGGTCTCTGCAATAATGGGGTTTCTTATAGTTCATAATAGCTCATTGACAATTAAGTGGCACAGTGGGGAAAAATGGACTTAGAGTCAGGAATTCCTGAGTTCAAATAGCCTTGGACAGTTAATAGCTGTGTGGCCTTAGATAAGTCACTTAACTTCTATCTCAATTGTAAAATTGGGATAATAACAGCATCTAACTCTCAGGGTTGTTGCAAGGATCAAATGAGATGCTATTTATAAAGCACTTAGCACAGTGCCTCGTACATAGTAGGCATTATATAAAAGCTTATTCTTCCCTACCCCCAATTCCTTAATTTAGTCACTTCACATCATTTATTCTGCCAATCTACCTCACACAGAGTCAGAGGACATAACGATGATCTTACCATAATCCATAATGTAACACTTCCATGTTCTTGAATTCTGAAATTCCCTGACCTTATCATAATCTGTCATTATACCTGTCTTCCAGTCTCTCCAAACCTTATTCTTTATCTCTCATCCTAACTTCCATTCCCTTGATTCTGCCCTGATCAGTTCCTTCCCAGGCTATCATCCCTGCTATTCTGGCTAGGCTCTCCTCTTTTCCCTATTTTGACTCTTGGTGAACCAATTCAATTCTGCACTATCCTCTTCTCTCTAGTCCCTTGTCTTCTTTTTTTTTTAATTATATATATATATATATATATATACTTTGCTGGGCAATTGGGGTTAAGTGACTTTTTCCAGGGTCACACAGCTAGTAAGTGTTAAGTGTCTGAGGCTAGATTTGAACTCAGGTCCTTCTGAATCCAGGGTCAGTGCTCTATCCACCACACCACCTAGCTGCCCCTGTCCTTTGTATTCTTATGCTATCGCCCATTTTCCTTACCAAGCCTCAACACTGCATTATTCCCACCATCCTCTACATTTACTACTACTCATGTGCTACTGAATGAAGCTGGAGAAAATCATATAACCATGTAGACTGAGCCCTCTACAAATTTAAGTTACATAATCTCAATTGAGCCCTCTCTGTTACAAGACAATCCTTTTATATCTCCTTGTTTGATTTAGAATCCCACATATCACGAGTGGCTTTTCTGAATGTTTTTCATTCTTCCTCAAAACTTTAATGGCTTCCCATTGTCCTATTCTTTCAGCTTATGACTTTATCTCATATTTCACTGAAAAAATTGAAACCATTCACTGAGAATTCTCATTTCTTTCCTCCTCATGTAACATCACCAAGATGCCTTTGACCACTATCTCCTTCTTCACTACTGTCTCACATGAAGAAGTACCCTTTCTCCTTGCCAAGGCAAACCCCTCTTACATGCACAAACGATCTTATTCCATCCTATCTTCACAGTTACCCCCCTCTATCATCTTCACTCACTTATCTTCAATCTCTCCATGTCTATAAGCTGCTTCCTTACTGCCTATAAATATGCCCAGATCACTCTCATCTTCAATAAAATTTTAAAAAACCCAAAACCTTACTTGATCTGTCCATCCTCACTAGCTATCATCCTATATTTCTCCTACATTTTGTAAACTCCTTGAAAAGATCATATATAACTGATACCTCCACTTCCATTCCTCTTATTCTCTTTACTCTCTACTGCCTAGATTCTAGCTTCATCACTCAACTAAAACTGCTTTCTCCAAAGTTACCAGTGTTCTCTTAATTATAAAAACTCTTAGCCTTTTCTCAGTCCTCATCCTTCTTGACCTCCCTGACATTGTCATTCACCCTCTTTTCCTTGCTTCTTTCTTATCTTTAGGTTTCCATTAAACTACTTTCTGATTTCTTTTTCCACCTGTCAGACCACTCCTCAATCTCAGTCTTCATACCAGTCATATCCACTAACTGCAGGTGTCCCTCATGGCTCTGTTCTGCGCCCTCTTCTCTATGTCCTTCAGCCTCTATACTACTTCATTGGTGATCTCATCAGCTCCATAGATTCAATCATTATCCCTATGAGATGATTCTCATACTATTTTGCACAGCTCCAACCTCCCTCCTGACTGCCAGTGTTGTATCTCCAACTGCCTACTGCATAATTGAATTAGATGTCCTATAGACCCAATGTGTCTATGGACAGATTGGGTCAAAAACTGAATTCATTATCTTCTCCCAAACCTTCTCTCCTTTTGATTTTTTCTTTCACCTGTCAAGACACCATCATCTCCCCTTCATTCATATCTTCACCAACCTGTCATCCTACACCACCACTCTCCACATCCAATTTATTACCAAGTCTTATCAATGCTCTATCTTCATAAAATCTCTTACTGAACCCTTGTCTTCTGACAGTGACACCATCCTGGTACATGTCTTCCACCACCTCCATGCCTAGACTTATCACTATAGCTTGAGACCTTCTTAACCTTAAGTTTCTCCTCACATCTTCCTCTCAGCTGCTCAAGTAGTCTTCCAAAAGTAAAGGTCTGACCGTGTTATCCCAACCTCCATTCAGTAAACTTCAGTGGCTTCCCATCACCTTCAGGATCAAATATAAAATACTCTGCTTAGCTTTCAAAGTCTTTTATACCCCTTTTTCCTATCCCATCTCTTTACACCTTTGAACTCAGACTCAAAGGAAGCCAGGGAAGTCTGAATATGAAAATGAGCCTCGGGTGACAGCTAGATGGCGCAGTGGATAAAGCACTGGCCCTGGATTCAGGAGTACCTGAGTTCAAATCTGGCCTCAGACACTTGACACTTACTAGCTGTGTGACCCTGGGCAAGTCACTTAACCCCAATTGCCTCACTTAAAAAAAATATGCTTTGATTTGGAACTATGCCCAAAGGGCTGTAGAACTGTGCATACCCTTTGATCCAGCAATACCACTACAAGGTTTATATCCCAAACATATTTAAAAAGAGAAAAAGACCTATTTGTAAAATATATATATATATATATATATATAGCAGCTCTTTTTGTGGTGGCTAAGAATTTGAAATCAAAGGAATGTCCATCAATTGGGGAATGGCTAAACAAGCTGTGGGATATGATTGTGAGGGAATATTATTGTGCTATAAGAAATGACAAGCAGAATGATTTCAGAAAAGCCTAGAAGACCTGCATGTAATGTACAGTGAAGGGAGAAGAATCAAAGGAACATTGTGCACAGAGACAGTGATATTATTTAATGAAGAACTGTGAATGACTTAACTAGTCTCAGCAATACAATGATCTAAGATAATAACAAAAGACTATTGATGAAACACACTATCCACCTCCAAATAAAGAACTGATATTGATGGAGCACTGACTGAAGCATGCTATTTTTCACTTCCAATTTTTTTCTTTTATTCAAGTTTTCATATACAAAATGACTAATATGGTAATATTTTACATAATTATACATGTATAACCCATATCTGCTTACTGCCTCAGGGAAGGGGAAAGGGAAGAAGGGAAGGAGGGAAAAAAATCGGAACCTAAAAACTTTAAATAAAAATGTTTATTCCTACAAAAAATTATGCCTTGATCTGCATTTGGACTTCCTCAGTTATTTTCTCTGGAGGTGGATAGCATTTTTTATCATAAGTCCTCAGAAATTTCTTGGATCATTGTATTGCTGAGAATAGGCTATGTCATTCACAGTTGATCATCATCTCTTGGTTCTGCTCATTTCACACTGCATCAGTTCAGGTAAATCTTTCTGGTTTTTTTTTCTAAAAACATCCTACTCATCCTTTTTTAGTAGCACAATAGTATTAAATCATAATCACCTACCACAACTTGTTCAGCCATTCCTTATTAACAGGCATTCCCTTAATTTCCAATTCTTTGCCACCACTAAAAGAGATGTTATAAATGTTTCTGTACATATTGATTCTTTTTTCTTTTTGTTTTTTTTTTTCATTCCTTTTGGATATAGTACACCTATATAGTAGTGCTGGGTCAAAGGGTACATGATTTTTATAGCCTTTTGGACATAGTTCCAAATTGCTCTCCAGAATGGTTGAATTAGTTCACAATTCCACCAACGTACATTAGTGTCTAAATTTCCCACATTCCCCTCTAATATTTGTCATTTTCCTTTTTGTCATATTAGCCCAATCTGACGGGTGTGGGGTGGTAGCTCAGAGTTGTTTTAATTTGCATTTCTCTAATCAATAGTGATTTAGAACATTTTATATGACTATATATCTTGATTACTTCATCTGAAAAACTGCTTATTTATAGCCATTAACCATTTAGCAAATGGAGAATGGCTATTATTTTTTTATAAATTTGACGCAGTTCTCTATATATTGAGAAATGAGGCCTTTATCAAGATACTTGATGTTATTTTTCATAATTATGGTTTTAACTGTGTTTTTCCCTCCATTCTATCCCCACCCCATTTATTCTACTCTCTCCTTTCACCCTGTCCATTCTCAAAAGTGTTTTCTTTTGACTACCACCACCCCTCAATCCACCTTCACTCCTATCAAGCCCATCCCTTCTTTTATCCCCTTTCTTTCCTGTAGGGTAAGATAGATTTCTATACTCAACTGAGTGTATATGTTATTCCCTCTTTGAGTCAATGCCAATGAGAGTAAGATTCAAACACTCCTCCCCCATCACTTCCCCCATCTTCTCCTCTACTGTTAAAGCACTTCCATACCTCTTTTATGTGAGGTAATTTAACCCCATTATACCTCTCCCTTCCCCCTTCTCCCAGTGCATTCTTCTTTTTCATCCCTTAATTTTATTTCTTCAGAAATCAGCTGTGTGACCCTGGGCAAGTCACTTAACCCTCGTTGCTCCCCCCACAAAAAAAAGAAAGAAAAAAAAAAGAAATCAGCCCATAATATTCAACTAACACCCTTCCTCTGTCTATGTATACTCCTTCTAACTATCTGAATAATGAGAAATTTCCCAGAAGTTACAAGTATCATTTTCCCAATTAGGAATGTAAATAGTTTCATATTAAATCCCTTATGATTTCTCCTTCCTGTTTACCATTTTATTCTTCTCTTGAGTCTTATATTTGAAAGTCAAATTTTCTATTCAGCTCTGGTCTTTTCATCAGGAATGCTTGAAAGTCCTCTATTTTAGTGAATATTCATTTTCCCCCTGAAGGATTATATTGAGTTTTGCTGGGTAAATTATTCTTGGTTGTAATCCTAGTTCCATTGACCTCTGGAATATCATATTTCAAGCCCTATAATTCTTTAATGTAAAAGCTGCTAAATCTTGTGTTACCCCAACTGTGACTCCATGATATTTTATTTCTTTCTGGCTGTTTGAAATATTTTCTTCTTGACCTGGGAGCTCTGGAATTTGACTATAATATTCCTGGGGGTTTTCCTTTTGAGATCTCTTTCAGTGAGTGATTGGTAGGTTCTTGTTATTGCAATTTTACCTCTATTTCTAGGACTATCAGGGCAGTTTTTCTTGATAATTCTTGAAAGATGATAGCTAGATTCTTTTTTAAAAAATCATAGCTTTTAGGTAGTCTAATAACTCTTTTTTTATCCTTTTTTTTGTGAGGTAATTGGGGTTAAGTGACTTACCAAGGGTCACACAGCTAGTGTCTAGTGTCTGATGCCGGATTTGAACTCAGGTCCTCCTGATTCCAGTGCCAGTGCTCTATCCACTGTGCCACCTAGCTGCCCCATCTAATAATTCTTAATACTCTCATCCTCACTCTATTATCTAGATCAGTTGTTTTAAAAAATGAATATTTCACATTTCCTTCTTTTTCTTTCTTTGATTTTGATTGTTTCTTGACATCCCATAGAATCATAGCCTCTACTAATTTCTAAGGAATTAATTTTTTTTTTTCTCAGTGAGCTTTTGTACCTGCTTTTTCCATTTGGACAATTTCTACTTTCTAAAGGAGTTCCTCAGTAATTTTGTGTGTCCCTTACCAAACTATGACTCTTTTTTTCATGATTTTCTTGTATCACTCTCATTTTCCCCCCAATTTTTCCTCTACTTGTCTTACTTGATTTTTGAAATTCTTTTTTGAACTCTTCCAGCATTCTTTTTTGGGCCTGCAACCAATTCGCATTTTCTTTGAGGCTTTGGATGGAATAGTTTTTACTTTGATGTCTTCCTTCTAAGTTGTATTTTGATCTATCACCATAGTAACTTTCTATGGTCAGGTTCTTTTGTTTTTGTTGTTGTTAGTTCTTCCATCTGTCCAGTCTATTTCTTGACCTTTAATTTTATGTTAAAGTTGGGCTCTGCTCCTGGAGTGAAGGGGACACTGTACTTAAGCTTCAGATGAGGTAATTCTGGGGATCTTTAAGTTTTTTGGTTGTTCTAAGGTGGTATGATGTAAGGAGAGATGTATTTGCCTATTCTCCTAGCCTGCAGTCTGGTCTGTGAGCGAGCACAAGCACTCTTTTTTCACCATGGAACTATGACCAGGGTTACTACTTCGCTATGGCCCACAAAGCTGTCTTGTACTAGTGCTACCACTTCACCCCATTACTGCAACTGATGACTGTACTGGGTTCCATGTGTAGACAATGCAACAGAGTCCTCAACCCAGTGCCAGATAAGGACTCCCGTAATCTCTAATTGTCCTAATCCGCCTTAATCTGTGGCTGAGAGCTCCAGAAGCTGCTGCTACTGATTCAATTGTCCCAAGGTCTGATGCATATTTTTCTGAGGTCCAGCCTGAGCTGGACTATGCTCCATTCTCACCTTGGTGCAACAGACATTTCCTGTCAGTTCTTTCCTACTGACCTTCCTAAGTTGTCTTTAGTTGTAAAATTGTTTAGCCCTGTCCCTTTTGTGGGTTCCGATGCTACAGGGTTCTGTTTGAGGAATTATATAAAGTCTGTTTGTGAGGGAGAGTAGGGAGAACTCAGGTGAGTCCTTTGCCTTTTCCCTCTGCCATCTAGGCTCAAGACCTAATTTTTTTAGACATAGGAAAGGAAAGATAGGGAGATTCAAAGAGAGGAAAAAGATAAAAATGGAATGATAGGGATGAGGAAGATAAGAAGAATAAAAGGAAATAGAAAGAAGTAACTTTCACAACCATACCTAGAGATTTATTAATGAAATCAATGATGGAAGTGATCATAAAAAATAAAATATCATTTCAACTATAAAATATTTAAAATATGTTGCATGAAGTCAACATAAATTGAATAAGAAAAGAAACCTTTTCATGGGGAAATTTAATATTATACAGAATACGGGCTCCTGGGTGTGTTTCCCAAAGTGGCCAGCCCCAATTTAAGTACATATTAACTACTAAAATTAATCCTTAATTATAAGCACACTGTAGCAAAAAGACCATTGGACTTGAATTTATGAGACAGGTGTTAAAGTCTGAGTTTTGCCACTTACAAGCTATGTGACCTTGGGTAAGTTATGTTAACTCTGATCATACAACTTATAAACTTTGGCACCATGATTTGGATTTAAATTTCTTGATGATAAGCCCAGTAATCTTTCCACTATAGCATAGCTACCTTCTAATATGAGCCAGTTCTAACATTCCATAATTTTGCGTTCTACCATGGGAGCAGAAATTGAACTTCTCATCTTATTTAAGAGATATTATAGAATGGAAAGGGAAGACTGGGAATAACTATTTATCTGTATCTATAAACATATGTGTGTGTAGATTTTTTTTCCAGAGTACACTGGGAAGAAACAGAATGAAGTTAAAGAAAATGTGGTATAGTTTAGCAAACATTAGACTGGGAGTCAGAAGATCTGTTTAAGTCCCATCTCTGCTACTAACTACTAGTGATAGTACTCATAACTATATGAGGCAGCTAGGTGAGACAATGGATAGAGTGCTGGGCCTAGAGTCAGGAACACCTGAGTTCAAATTCAGCCACAGAACCTTACTAGCTGTGTTATTTTGGACAAGTCACTTAACCCTCTAAAAGAAATAATTATTAATAACCAGTTACTAATATGAGGTGATCCAGGGGTTTTTTCCCTTTCTATTTCCTCATTTAGTTATTAGATCAAGGTAGCCTCTGAAGGACAGGGCCAATTATGAGATTGGGCTCTGCAAACATTACTTGAGCTCATCAGGAGTTTAATAATAATAATAATAATAATAATAACTAGCTTGTATATAGCATCTATTACATGGCAGGTACTATGCTAAGTTCTTTACAAATATCTCAGTTTTTTTTTCCTTGCAACAACCCTGAGAGCTATGATTATTCCCATTTTACAGTTGAGAAAACTGAGATAAACAGAGGTATGATGAATGAAAAGTCTGAGATACATAATTTCTGGGTGATTAATAATCAATGTATTAATTATGGCTAACAATCAATAAAATGAGATCAGTGGCACTCTCAGAAACCAAAACCAAACCTTGGAGGCTGCTGACTATACCCTTAGAAGAGTAGGTGTTCCTGACAGGCAGAAATCAACTCTGATTGGTTAATAATTAATGAAAGAATGAATATAATAATGAAAGGTATGTCTATTCTAATGAGGGGCCGGGGATGATTATGTGTGATTATGTCAACCTTAGTCAAAGAGACTCATTTCTACCAAGACCACCCCTGTCGATCTAGATAAAAGGATCTTTTCTCTACCCAGTCTTACCTGAGTTACAATAATGGTGAGGTTGTAGTAAGAATTTTACCTAGATAAGATAGTCTCTACCCTTTAATCAGAACTAAGCTTTTCTAGTTGGGTGGTGCTAACCATAATTAATAAATTGACTATTAATATTCCAGAAATTTAGTCTCTTAGACTTTTCATTCATCACACCTCTGTTTATCTCAGTTTTCTCAACTGCAAAATGGGAACAATCAAAGCTCCCAGGGCTGTTATAAGGAACAAATGAGATAATATTTATAAAGCACATAGCATAGTACCTGGCATGTAGTCAATGCTATTATTATTATTAATCTCCTGATGAGCTCAAGTAATGTTTTTAGAACAAAGTAGAGGTATAATGGCAAATATTTAACAAGAAGGTTGGGGAAAATGTGGTGATTGCTGATTGCTGAGGTGTGAATGCTCACACTGAAAATTTAACAGTTGACTTTCAAAGCCAATGAGAACTGGCTCTAGCACATTTCTGTCTAAAGGTGTATACAAGCCTTAAATCTATGATTTTGTGACCTCAAGCAAGTCATTAATTCTTAATCTCTAAAATAGCAAGAGTAATCCCTTTACTCCCCACCTTCCAAGGTTGTTGTGGGAAGGCACTTTAGAAATTGTAAAACACTATATAAATGTCACCTGCTCTAGCTATTTGACATTACCATCACACCCAAATTGGAAGGACTCTGCTTGGCACTTGGCATATCTTCATGATCCTATTATTAACTCTATGGTGTTAATCCTATACGATTGAACATTTGTGTGAACTGGTTTGGTGCTAATGTTCTATCCTGCTCTCTTTCTCCCTATCCCCTATCCATAGTCCCATGTTTTCAACTAAGTCCTAGCGTTTGGTTGATTGCTTATAGATTGACATATTAATGAAGGCTGTTTGTTCATGTGAATGATGTTTCCAAAATGCTGGTGATGGTAAATATTAAACACTTTTAACTGTGTCTATACTACTCTTCCTCTCTTTCCGGCTACCATCCCCTCCCTTCCTCCAACCTTGAGAACAGCTTGTGCTTACTGAGCGGCTCTTAACAATAGCACTAATCATTAGAGAACATGAGGAATCATAGAGCATGCCAATTGAGATTTCTCAAGAGAATACAGATATTCCACTATGTCTCTTTCCTTCTCTGACTTCCTTTAAGACTTGTTAACCAGGGAGGCTGACATATAATAGAAAATACATTCATTTACCTAGTTGTTTATGAGCTTCACTCAATATTGTCTTAAATTCAATCTGACCACAATCTGCATTATTTAGTTTCAACTGGGCTCTCACTATAACAAAGCAATCCTTTAACTTCTCTCTAATTTATTCTCTATCCCACTCACCACAGCTATTGTTCCAACTTCTCATCTCAGACTTCCCATAGTACCTCCCCATTCCCTCAGCTGAGGAACTCACCTCAGCATAGAACACTGAGCCTAGAGTCAAGAAGTCACTTAACTTCTGTATGCTTCAGTATCCTCAAATGATAAAATAAGGGCAAACTATAACACCTACCTCCAAGGGTTGTTGTAAGTCTCAAAGGAGATATCTGTAAAGTGCTTAGCACATAGTCGGTGCTTAATAAACACTTATCCCCTTCCCATCCTCATGAGGACAATTAAAACTATTTATCATAAGCCCCTTCTTTTCCCCTTCTTATCTTATCCCCCCTTCTATTAATTCCTCACTGTTTTCTCCTTGACTCCAGTCTTTGATACACTGGTGACCCTTCTCTTCAACAAAGTCAACACCTTTGCACTGAATCTTGATCCATCCCTTCCTGTCTTTTCCAGAAAATTGTCCCCACTATTATCCCCACTCTCACTCTAATCTTCAGTATCTCCCTATCTACTGATTCTTTGTTGCCTATAAATACTCCCAGTTCTCCCTATCCTCCCGCAAAAAAAAAAAAAAAAAAAATTCCTGCTATCCCCCTTAGTTACCTATGTAGATATATCTCAGTCAAATTTCTCTGAAGAGTCATTTAGACTCTGCCTCCATGTCTTCTCTCAATCTCTTCTATATCCTTCTCAATATGCAACCATATTGCAAAGGATTTAGAAGAGAGTAAGCAATATGAGCAATATGCAACTCATCTCAACTGATATTATTCTCCGCAAAGTCACCAATGATCTCTCTTTTTTTGTGTGTCAGGCAATTGGGGTTAAGTGACTTACCTAGGGTCACACAGCTAGTAAGTGTTAAGTATCTGAGGTTAGATTTGAACTCAGGTATTCCTGACTCCAGGACCAGTGCTCTATCCACTGCGCCACCTAGCTGCCCCACCAATGATCTCTTTTGCAGTAAAGACTTGAGTTTGAATCCTTCCTTAGCTACTTATTAACTATATGATCCTGGGCAAATAGCTTAACCACTATGAATCTCACTAACCTCAACTAAAAATGGAAATAATAAGAGCCACTTAATAGGGTCATGAGGATTAAACAATTTTATACATATGTATATAATATATGTACATACATATACATACATGTATATACATATGTATATATACATATACATAAATGTGTATATGTTTAATGGTTTGCAAATCTTAAATCACTATACAAATATGTGATTCTTATTATTATTTACAAAACTGTGAAATTGTCTTCTACCACTTCTCAATTCCCCTTTCAATAAAACTGTCTCCACCCTCTTAGTCCATGAACACAAAGCCACAAACTGCAACCTGGCAGCCCAGAGCCTCCCACATAAGCACCCTCTTCCTAAACTTTACCAAGACTCTAAGCCATGCTATAGCCTTACCCCTTATGGAAACATTTATTATATATACGCATGGAGCAGTTCTCACCTTGGAAAAGAGCTCATTCCTTACAAATACATAACGGCAACCAGTGCCACCTCCTCCCCCCATTGAGGTGCCAGTCCTATCATATATAGCTTAATGTTTTATATACCCCAAGATAATTGGCCTTTTAATGGGAGAGAATCCCTCTTCTCCAAGAAATCAATTTCTGAAAGTGACATGTAAAAAATATTTGGGGTAGCACCCCAAATCTGCCTGAGGTCAGGCCATATGCAGTAACCCACTGAGAGCTCCTACCCAGTCTCCTCTCCTGGCTATCTATGAGGGTCTTGTGGCATGGCTACTCTCCCTTCAGTTTTTTGTTTTTTCTGGAAATAATTCCAAGAACAAAAGAAATAGCATAGTGCATGGTGCTTAATCATATTTATTGTTATTGAATTCCAGGCAGGGGAGTTGAGATTTGGTTCAGTAGGCTAGAGGGAAGATGACAGCTTCTGGCCAGTGACAGTTCTCTTAGCAGGTAACATCTCCATATCAAAGGACTACCTATACTCTAATTAATTGCTCAGTGGTCCAGGAGGCTCAAAGCCAGGAAAATCTATCAGAAGGATGAAAGACTTCTCCAAGACGGTGCACAATTGAATACCTCATCCTATACTGTTTTATTCCCTGGTCCAGGTTTGCTTGGGCCACAAATGAAATTTCCCACTTCCTTTAAATTTTGCAGATCACCTGGCACAGGACTAGTCACAAAGCAGCTACTCAAATACATCATGCTCTGTACATTACTAAGTTAAGCATGGATTCCTTGTCCATCCCTATTTTTGCTCAGTGGTTAGCAAAAAAGCTTCTTAACTGGTCTCCCTGTCTCCAGTTTCTCTTTTATACAGCTGCCAAATTGGCAACCCTAAAGCATAGTTTGACCATGACACCACTCAGAGTCAGTGTTCAGTGGTTCCCTCTTGCTTCCAAGGAAAAATACAAGGTCTCATTTGACTTTTTGTGGGGGGGCAATGAGAGCTAAGTGGCTTGCCCAAGGTCACACAGCTAATGTCAAGTGTCTGATGCCAGATTTGAACTCAGGTCCTCCTGAATCCAGGGCCAGTACTTTATCCACTGCACCACCTAGCTGCCCCCCTCATTTGACTTTTAAAAGATACATAACAATCTAGATCCCTTCCACCTTTCAAGGCTTACTATTTTTGATTACTCTCCTAGCATTCCAGCCAAAATTGACCTGTTCTCTGTCCCATCTTGGTAACTTTGAACAGGCTGTCACACACGCCTAAATGCATTCCTTCCTTTCTCCATAGTATCTCTAATTTCCTTCAAAATTCAACTCAAATGCCAATTCCTACAAGGAACCTATTCTGATTTAACACCACCACCAACCTCCAGCAATTAATTCATATGCATTTTGTATTTCATTTTCTATGTACATTTTCTTTCACCCTAATAAAATGTGAGCTTCTTGAATTCAAGGATTCTTTCATTTTTGTTTGGGTTTCCCCAGTGCCAAACATGATGTCCAGAACTTAGTGACATGTGTTGAATTCTCAGTCTCATCCATAGGAACATCATAACTCACCTAGTCCAGTAGAAATCACATAGGAGTAGGAATAAAGACCTGGGTTGTATTTCTGGGTAGCTACCAAATATCTGCTTCTCCTTGGATAAGTTGCTCAACATGAGCCTCCGATTCTTAATATATACAATAAAGAGATTGGACTAGTTGGTTTCTGAGCTCCCTTATACCCCTATCATTCTATGTCTCTATCATTCTAGGGTAACCACGGGGACCAAGGCTGTGACTCACCAATATTTAAGCACCTAATTATGTGAAGAAAGCCATGTGTTACTCAGTGGGCAAGCTACCCTAGACTTTCTCTTAAAGTTACACCAAAACTGTTACCTACCAAAGACAAAACTCTGGCACTGTCTTCCCATATGCCTCTTGGATCACAGGGCTCCATAGGGAAGATCTACACTACTTCTACAGAAAATAAACTGGTAGGTACCTATTTTATATTCCACCTTCACCCTATATACAAAAGACAGATGTCCAGGAACATTGCTACCTCTCAACTCCATGTCATCTTGAAGATTCCTATCCTAGCCACATACCTAGGGCAATACTCAGGGCTCATTTCCATGAACCTTTCATGAACTAGTGACCTCTTCCTTTGTTTGAAAACACAATTCCTTGTTTGAAGACCCAATGCACAATTTGGGTGCTCAAGCCACTTTTGTGCTAGGATAAGGCATAGAAAAATCATTTGATTGGAGGCTAGGCAAGTAGTAGGTGTTAAATAACTCAATATTCAGGTTATATTAATTGAATGTGAACCATCATAGTAGATAAGAAATAAGTAAATTACTTTAGGAAGATAAACCAGTATCCTTCAATTTACAATCCATAAATTAGTATCCATGTACTTTTCTTCCTAGCAAAACCAACCCTGAAAAGGTGCTGGGTGATCTCATCAAACTGCATTTACTCAGATACTACTCATTTGGAATCTGCAATTCCTAAGACATAGTTTGATTTGCAACCATATGCAGAAAGTTACCAAATTATGCATAATTTTTGACCCAGCTATACTATTACTAGGTCTATATTTCAAAGAAATTTTGAAAAGAGGGAAAATATCTAAGTGTACAAAATATTTATAGCAGCTCTTATTTTGGTAACCAAAAAATAGAAATTAAAGTGGTGTCAAAATGGCTAAATATATGGTATATGAATTAATTATTATGCCATAAGACATAATAAAATGAACAATTAACTTCAGAGGAAACTGAAAATTTTTATGAACTGATGCAGAATGAAAGGAACAGAAGTAGGAGAACAATTTATATTGTAACATTATAGAGAAAAATAACTTTTAACAACTTCAGGATTCTTGATCAACTTAATGTAAAGCCATGAATCAAAAACTATGAAGAAATGCAACATATGCATCCTGACAGAGAGGTGATGAGCCTAAGAAGCAAGAAGAGACATTGATTTTCAGGTATAGTTAATGTAGAGGCTTAGTTTTGCTGTAGTATGCATCTATGTAACAAGGTTTTATTTTTTCTGCTATTTTATTAATTGTTTAATGGGTTATTGGGAAAGGGATTATTTTTACCTTGTTCATTTAAAAATAAATTATTAAAAATATTTTTTTTGCAGGGCAATGAGGGTTAAGTGACTTGCCCAGGGTCACACAGCTAGTTAAGTGTCAAGTGTCTGAGGCTGGATTTGAACTCAGGTCCTCCTGAATCCAAGGCCAGTGCTTTATCCACTGTGCCACGTAGCTGCCCCCCCAAAAAAACAAACAAACAAACAAACAAATAAATAAATAAATAAATTTAGGCAATCTAAAAACAAAAGATATCAATACAAATCTATTTTAATACTTCAATGTTTTTAAAGACATGTTATCCTTCTGGTTTACCTCTTTACTGGTTACAATTAAGAGGTTAGCCTCTCAAGGTGATGGTGCAAACAAGGTGCCAATTAATTTGCTTGAGAGTACTCAAGAGGGGGCAGGTAGGTGGTGCAGTGGATAAAGCACTGACCCTGGATTCAGGAGGACCTGAGTTCAAATCTGGCCTCAGATGCTGACACTTACTAGCTGTGTGATCCTGGGCAAGTCACTTAACCCTCATTTCCCTGCAAAAACCAAAGCAAAACAAACAACAAACAAACCAAAAATAACCCCACAAGTGTACTCAAAAATTTAAACCCTTTGAAGGCAGGGACTATTCTCCTAAATACCACCTAGACCAATGTTGGACATATAGGAGGGCCTTGACAAGACTTGCATGGCTTATATTTTCTTACTTCACAAAGCTTGAACACTAGGGTTCTTCTCTTTTTTTTTTTTTTTTGGTTCCCAGAATGGAATTAGAGCAATTTTAGGCCACTGTGGCACTGGAGTTTTAAGTCCCTAGAATACTTAGCAAACTCTGTCCCTATCTTAGCCCTCAGATCAGTTATACAGGCACTAATGAGTTCAAGGGTTCTCTGGAAGGAAGACACAAAAAAACCACTCACGGTTAGTAGGAGCATAAATTTATTATAAGGATACAAAGGGCAATTCAGGCATTCAGCAGCTCCCTCAGAGATGGTGGAAGAAACACTGGTCAGCAGCCCTCTTAGCATAGTCTCTAAGGGAGATCTATTCCTGCTCTCAGGGGTATAATAGGTCCTGGACAGCCAAGATGAAGGGAAGACCACTAGCAGAACATGTCTCTCTTGTCCCAGATGACTCATATTTCTCTGGAGCTGAGGAGTTTATACCCCTCAGGAGGCTTAGACTAAAAGACACCAGTAGTAGTCTCATGACCTAACTAGGAGATTTATTGCTATCTTATTTCCCAGGAAATCCTTGTGCAAGAACCTCAAAGGGAGGCAAGTACTGGGGAAAACTTACGACAGATTATCATAGAATCATCAATCTACAAAGGGTCCTTGACCTTTTTTAGAACTCTTTAGCAGCCTGGAAAACTCTATGAGTATCTTCTCAGAATAATGTTTTAGTATAAAATAAAATACATAAGATTCTAAAGAAAACCAATTATAGTGAAATAGTTATATTTTTTTTAAAAAAAAAAAAAAGGTCCATGGACCCTGGGTTAGGAACTTTTAGTCTATAACTAAAAGGGACCTGCGAAGTCGTCTTGCCCAATCTCCTCATTACATGAATGAATGAACTGAGGCCTAGAGAAATTGAGTGACTTGCCCAACACTATAAAAATACTAAATCAAAAGCATAGTCTGAACCTGTCAGTCTTGATTGCTGCAGAAACCCAGGACAAACAGTCTTTACGTATTACAATGATGCAAGGCCTAGGTGTTGCCCTCTATAGCCCCTATGTGTAATTTGAGATTCTAAATGTGGATTCTAATCTGTTCCCCCAGTTTTGGGGAAAACTGACTAAAATCACTGATAAAACGAGTTTAGGTTTTTAAGGGTTTATTGGAAAATAGAAAGAAAAAGATTGAGAACAGAATTCCAACAGCCTGGCATTCCTATCTTTCCTAAAATTTCCTGTGAAGTCCTCTGCCACCAGTGCAGGCTCCCTTTCCTCCTTCCTGTCTCCTCCCAGACCATAGAAGGCTCCTCAAGTTGATTGGCTGGTAGCCTTGATAGACAACCCCCATGAGCAAACATCATTTCCTGACGCCAAGGAAAAGCCACAATGCCTCTGAGGCATTTTCCTCATGGTGGAGCTTTCCCACAGCAAGTCTCCAGTAGGTGGCATCATTCCAATCATTACACCTATCAATTAACACTTGACTGAGTAGGTCTAAAGAGTTCTTTGACTTGATACTTCTTCAGTCTTTTAAACTTTGTATTTAGACCTATTTAACCCACCATCTGCTGGCTTAGCTCCTCTCTAGGCTCTTTGACCAATTATTTCTTTGCTCAAGAAAAATTTAAGAAATCCTAGCTTAGCCATCCCCTTGATTAACATCATATCACAGGATCCAGGACTGCATTCACCGAGTCCAATCCTCTCATTTTACAGATGAGGAAAGTGAGGTACAGTTTAATAAGATGACTTGTCCAAGTTCACACAGGCAGGGATGTATAGAGGAGATTTAGACCCAGGTCACCTGACTCCAAATTCAGTGTCAATTTTCTTCTTATCTTGCTCTGCTCCCTTGCCCTGCCTCCAGCAGTGACACTCTTTCCTTTTTATTTTATTATCACATTTTCAGTGATGAATCCACAGTTTAGGTGCTTTAGTTCCTCTGAGAATAAAGTCCTGTCTTGTTTTCCCCTATCCAGTCCTCTGGGGAGACTAGAATTGTCCCTGACCTTTAGTGTCCATACCTGGTTTTCTGGTACGTGAATACCTCGTCAATTTCAACCACCTGCCTTCTGACATACTTCCCCATATTATGTTCTTTTTTCTTACTGGAAAATAAACCTGTTGCCTTCTGTGACTACTGGCTCCCTCCTTTCCTACTTGTATAAATTCTAGGAAATGTTGTGGTTCAGTGAAAAAAGGGATGAATTTGAGTCAGAGGACTTGAGCTCAATCCTGGTTCTGCTACTTACCACTCAAATGACTGAGGGACAGTCACTTAACTTCTCTGGCCCTCAGTTGCTCATCTCTCAAATGAAGATAAAGGTGTCCTCTCAGGCTCCTTCTTGCTGCCTGTTCCTGGCATCTTCTCCAACTTTTCTCTATGCCCCAGGGTCTTAGCCATCTTCAATATGCCCAATTCTATCATCAACTGAGCCCTGTTTATGAAAAACTGTGACATCAGTTTTCTCCACTGTTAAACGAGAGTATTGAATTAAATAACCCATAAATTTCCTTCAAGTTCTAAATCATGTAATTTCATGACCACAGATTAATAGGGGTTTTTTTTTAATATTGAAAGATATATTTTCCCCCTTCATTACCTTTTGAGTTCTCCAAAGGAAATGAATAGGAAAAAGTCATTAATGTGTTTTTTGTTTGTTTGTTTGCTGTTGTTTTGTTTTTGTTTTTGTTTTTGTTTTGTGGTGAAGTTGTCTAGTCCACCTCTTCTGAAAGCTTTCCTTAACAAACAGAAAGACTGGTGGTGACTCTCTTTTATTCTCCAGGTTGCTCAGTGCACTTCGTCCTCTGTTTATACTTTGTGTAAACACTTAATGTATCTCTAGCTTATGGATTTTTCTGACTTGGCTGCCTCTGTTCAAATCATTATTGTCTGCCTTAGAGGTCAGCCACTGAGCGTATTCCACAAAGGCAGTTTGTCCAGTACCTAGGACAGCACCAGGTTTACAGCAGTTACTAATGATTGAACTGCTGCTGATGATTATAATGATGATGATCTCCCCCTTCTGTGACCTACTATAGCAATTACAGTCTCACCACACAATCTAGCACTGAATTATATACTGTCTGCTCTTGTTCTTTTGTCTACCAATCATCTTGGCACTTAATCATAGCCCTTCTTGTACCACTGCTTAACTGTTTCCTGTACATTGGTCTTGTCTCCCCAAGGAAATCATAAGCACTTTGAGAACTTCTTTTGAGAACTTCTACTCTACTTCCTACAACTACAATAGCACTAGGCATGAAATTTTTGTTCAAAAATAATTTGTTGTATTGGATCAAATTGTTATTTACAGAATTCAGGACATAGGGACAATAGAACTGGGTTTGAGTCCCAGTCTACTATTTAGCTATGTTATCTGAGGTTGAATGCTCCAAGTTGCTTGCTACTTCTGAGCCTCAGTTTCTTTGCTATAGAAGAGAGACTGCATGAATAATCCTATCTACCATACAGGATTATTGTAAAGAGCAAATTAAAGAATGTCTGTGAAAGTGCTTTTGAAAGTTAAAAAGCCTCAACTTCCCTCTCCTTCCAGCCCTTTTCCTTACCTTTTGAATTTCAAAATTGTAACTGTACTGATGTCTCATCCCTCAGTGCCTGGGACCTCCCCACTCTGGAATATTCTGCTGGTCACCATGAAATAACCCTCTGCAAGACCTGCCCCTCTTATCTCATTGGTGATTTTTTTTCCTGGAAACTTCATTTTAATAAGGATCCCAGGTCAGAATGCTATCATTCTTTCCTGGACCTGCTCCTGACCTTATAAACTCCAAAGCCATGCCTGAACTGATGTCTCTTCCTGGATCACCCCACTTCTCCTTTGGCCTACTTGCCATAGAATATCCTTTCATAAAACCTTCCCATTGGTATTCTTAAATTTCTGACTTCAAAACCATGTCCTTGTACTTTTGTCTCCCCCATTCCCTGTTTTCGGCTCCATTTTGTGTGTTGTCTTCTCCTATTAGAATGTCATCCTGGGGGCAGCTAGATGGCACAGTGGTTAAACCACTGGCCCTGAATTCAGGAGTACCTGAGTTCAAATCCAGTCTCAGACACTTGAGACTTACTAGCTGTGTGACCCTGGGCAAGTCACTTAACTCCCATTGCCTACAAAAAACAAACAAAAAAAGAATGTCATCTCTTTGAATGCAATGACTCCTTTTTTTAACTTGGTTTTGTATCCCTCGAGCCTAGTGCAATGCCTGACAAATAGAAAGTGCTTAATAAATGCTTCTTTTCTCTCCTCCTCTTTCTATTATACTTCTGTAGATTGATATTATTATGTATGTGTAGTATATATTTCCTGACAAGACTATAAGTACCTTGACAACAAAAGACTGTGTTTTAGACTTGTCCTCTGTCCCATAGTGCCTTGCACAGAGCTGTGTCCACAGTAGGGACTCAGTAAAGATTTGATGATTAATAATTTAGATTTTAGTCGCTTCTCTGAGTAAAAGCTTGTTCTTCCTTTGGGGTTTCTCCAATCTGTAATTGTGGAATTTTGATATCTTCTGCCAAAAGAATGAAAAGTCATACAGATTTATTTCATGTACATCCTGCCTCTTTGATACAAGTTGTATCTGACTCCTATCAGGGCCAGAAGTCATACTCCATTGCTACTGCATGAGAAGCAGTGACAAGAGACCCCCTTCACTATGCAGTGCAAACAAGAAACTCTGGGATTGGACCTCTCTGCTTTTAAAAAATCATTTCCCAAATGGCAAAGAAGCCTTTGGAGCTTTAGGGAGAGAGTATAGCCATAGGTCCCAGTTAATTATTGATGAGCCAAGCACAGAACAGCATGACTTCTGCTGCCTCCTACCCCACACAGCCCTGCCAGCCTTGGCCAGCCTGGGGAAAGCAGCCTGACGTTATTAATAAAGACGCATTTCAGGCCCTCCAGGAGCTGCTCTAGCAGAGTTTAAAGCTCCAGAGCATATTGTACAATTTGCTGAGAGAAATTCTGTTTTCCCTAGAAAATCAGATTAGCATTTTTTCCTGCTGCTAGTCTTTTTTCCTTCCTACTTCTACCCCCAATTCCCTTCTAGACACAGTGAAGACACTTCCTTTTTGGCATTTGTCTCATAGGTATGTTCTTGAAAGAATATTTTTTACTTTAGTATAAAAATTATTTGGACTGCCTGAATCATTGTCCTTCACATTCAAGTACAATTGGCATTGCTTTCCCTCTTCTTTGAGCGCCCATGGCACTGAAAATCTGAACTGAATACTTAGGGCTTTGCTTATATTACATATTGTTTTGCATTGTTTGCTAATCATCCTATATCTCCCAACTAGTCTGTAACTCCTTCAAAGAAGAAAACATGATTTATATATCCTTTGTCTTCTCACAGCACTGAGTACATGGTAACCACTCAAGAAATACAAATGGAATGGTTTGAGATTTTATAGGATAGGATGACTTGGGATAGAATTGGTTGGGATGGAACTGATGCTGCTGATGGGACAAAAATAGCCTAACAGGTTTTTTTCAAATATTTTATTTTTTCCACTACATATAAAAACAATTTTAACATTCATTTTTTTTTAATTTGGAGTTCCAAACTCTCTTGCTCCCTTTTTCCCCTCACCCCTCAATGAGAAGGCAAGAAATTAAATAAGTTATACTTGAGCATTCATGCAAAACATATTTCCATATTTGTCATCTAATGTATATTTTAAAATTTTAGTCCATTCCCCCAAAAGACAGCACAGGCTAAAAGTAAAAAAGTATCTACATACATGCATCAATCAATGATAGTATATAACAAGATTTTTAAAAATATTATCCTTTCTTATTTCACTTTTAATTATTTATAATCTAATGCTCAGAGGGTTTATTATTTCATCAATGTACATATTTCTTCCAATGATGCAATTTACAACCAATCCATGCCTAAGTATCCTATATGACTCTCAAGTGAGGCCATTGAGGTTAAGTGACTTGCCCAGGGTCACACAGCTAGCTGGTGTTAAGTGTCTGAGACCAGATTTGAACTCAGGTACTCCTGAATCCAGGGCCGGCACTCTATCCACTGTGCCACCTAGCTTCCCCTACTCAACATTTCTTACCATAAAACCACCACAGAAGGTTCACCCAACATTTTAGAGGTTCTCCTTGAATTCTCTTGATAATGTATGCAGACTTCTGGAGTCTATAAGCTGTCCATTGGTAATCTCCCACCCTTTTACATGACCAGTCCATCTTTCTTTCAGGTTATGCATTTCTCTCATAATATCATTTATAAGAGTGATGTCAAACTCAAAAAAGACATGGGGCCATTCACCCACACATAAGGCCCCTGTGGGCTGCATATGATTTGTAAAATTACCTATTAACATTATCTATTTTCTATTGTATTTTAAATATTTCATTAAATATTTCCCAATTACAGTGTGTTTTTTTGTTTTGGGGGGGTTAGGGTTTTGGGGGAGTTTTGTTGTTTTTTTGGTTTTTTGCAGGGCAATGAGGGTTAAGTGATTTGCCCAGGGTCACACACGTGTCTAGTGGCTGAGGCCAGATTTGAACTCAGGTCCTCCTGAATCCAGAGCGGGTGCTTTGTCTACTGTGCCACCTAGCTTCCCCCTCCCAATTAAATTTTAACCTGGTTCCTACCACACTCAGTAGTGCTTCAGGCCATATATTTGACACCTCTACTTTATACAATTCTTCCTATGTAATCCTTTGTTTATAACGTGCTGCAACCAGCTCAAGCTTACCATGTACCTCTATGTTGCCCTTAGTTTCACATAAACTATAGCCCTGATACTACTTAAATATGTGGAATAACCAAATAGAAAAAAAATTCAAGAGGAATGAATGATATACATTATTGAAAACAATCACAAAAGGCCTTGTTTAGAAAAATGGAGCTGATCCCTATTCTAGCTGGCTAGCTACTAAAAACAACCTATGTACTCATTTAAAAAAGGGTAGGATTGAGAATGTGTGTGTGTGGATGTGAGTTGTTTTGTTATTGTTATTCAGTCATCTCAGTTGTGTCCAACTCTCTGATTCTATTTGGTGCTTTCTTGGCAAAGATACTAAAGTGGTTTGCCATTTCCTCCTCCAGTTCATTTTACAGATGAAGAAATTGAGGCAGTGTTAAGTGACTTGCCCAGGGTCATATAGCTAGTAAGTGTCTGAGATCAGATTTGAACTCATGGAGATGTTGTCCTGACTTCAGGCCTGACACTTTATCCACTGTACCACCTAGCTGCCCAGAGAACTGTAAGCAGGTACTCAATAAACACACATTAATTGATTTGAATATTTCAGACATATCTCTATATTTTGGGGTTGATGTCAAAGAAAACCATGCTGGCTTCCTTGAAAATGTTTTGTCTATACTCTGCCATATACAGAATTCTTGCCTGGAGGAATCATGCAGGCAACCTGAGGGTGGGGTAGAAATATCTTGTGTCTCAGACCTTTGACCATAATCCCAATCTCTACCTCTCACCAGATAAAAATCATAGGGAGTTTGCTTCTGAGAAGCAGCAAGGAGGGGAGACTGGAGAAAGAGAATGATGATGATGATGATGAAATATAGAATGATATAATATTTGTATAGTAGTTTAAGGTTTGTGAGGCACTTTTGCTTTTCACAAACAGTCCTGTGAGATAGGTGCTATTATTATTCCCAATTTACAGATGAAGAAACTAAACCTGAGAGAAAATGTGTCCTGAGTCATACACCTAGTATTCAAGGCAGAATTTGAATGAAGGTCTTCCTGACTCTTAGCACAGCACTCTCTCCTCTGCATATAACTCTTTGTCTAGGATATAGTGAAGACAAAAATGTATTCAATAGATGAAGATTATATCCCTTGTCAGTCAAGGAACCATTTTGCATTACATCCCTAGAACCAGGGATGGATTTGCAACCTTTCTTAATCCCCCCCCCAAAAAAAAATCACTTTGTATCTATATTACATACCGATATATGGATGAATGTGAGTGCGTGTGTATGGATATATGTGTAGTTACATGATAGATAGATGCCTCTGGGCATTTTCACTGGCAATCCACAATTCCTGGAATTTCTCCCTCCTGATACTTACCTCTTGACTTTACTTAGCTTCCTTCAAGTCCTAGCTAAAATCCAATCTTCTACAAGAAGCTTTTCCTATTTCCCTTAATGTTACTACCTTCCCTAAATCGATTATCTCCAATTTATTGTGTATATGGATTGTTTATACATAATTCTTTTCATATTTTCTCCTCCATTATTCTGTGATATCCCGGAGACCAGGGACTATCTTGCCTTTCTTTTCTATCCTCATTGCTTAGCACAATGCATGGAACATGGTAGGCACTTAATAAATGCTTGTTGACTTGACTTGAATAAAATAAATAGGTTAGATTCCTGGATTCCCCTTAATTCTAAATCTATATTGATACCTTTTAAAAAGAGAGAAATACGGTGAATCTTTTTGCTCCAATATTCAATCTAAGAAATCCAAGGAGGGTATCAGAAATGATGTTCCTTCAAGTAAACCATTTGACTGCAGCCAATGTAAACCTGCAGATGCACGACACAATAGTAGCCAAAGTATGTTTTTCCCATCTTCCAAAACGTTCCCCAATGAGCCAGGAATAGTCCAGAAACAGGGGGTCTCAATGTCATTACTGTGGCTGAAGTAATGAAATTGCAAGCTGCCAGACAGTCTACTGAGCATCTCATTGCCAGAAACAGCAGCCCTGAGGGTCTGGGCCACAGGGGACCAAATTAAGTGAGGGAACATATGCCTGCACTCTCTGGGGGAAAAATTGTCCCTACTCAGAAACAGAATGCCAGGAGAAACAGTGTAAGCCTTGCTCACTGACTTGGTCATTTCATATTCAGGCAAAGAAAAAAGCTGCAGAAGCAACAGGAGGATGGGGAGTCATTGGGCACTCCTGGGGGTGTCTGGAGGAGGTGATCAGCACTAATCAGCTGGCTGTTATCGCATGGATTCAAGGATATTACCAACATTTTTTTTTCAGTGAAACTCCTAAGCTCATGCAAGCATTTTACCTCCTGAAGGTGGAACTTAAAAGGTTATAGAATTGAGCTCAATCAGACTCTTCTCATCTTAGCTGAGATCAACCAAACAAAAAAAAAACAGGAGTTGTAATGGAAATATGAGACAGAGAATTGGATTGAGGAGCAAGAAGAGAACAAAGCACTTGGGATACAGAAGACAGGACAAATGCACATTTAACACCACGGTTGGAGACTTTGGGCTATTGAACCATTAAGGGGGAGAGAGGGACCATGTGAATGGGGAAGAGAATTAGAAAGAGGTAGAAACCCATGAGACTTTGCTTTCTTCAAGCATTTTCCATGGGCCAACACTGCCCCTAGATGTAAGTTGAACCTTGTGCGTATCTATTGGGAATGGGGTAAGGGCTAGGACCCAACCCTGCCTCATTGCTCTGTAGTCAGTTTCCCAGGGCAGGAGACACTTTGAGGCTGTTCTTTGCGGTGGGGGGGTACCTAAATATTTTCATTCTGCTCTCTTACTAAATGTCCTTGATTATTGAAGCCCCAAACTCTACTCACTGAGTTATTTAACCTTCCTGAATTCCTAAGCCAGCATTGCCCTCTGAGTTGTCAGTTTCAAACCCTAATCACCTGCCTCCCTAACTCTGCTGTCTCTGCCAATACTTCTGGAGCTGCTTTCCTGGCATCCACTTTCTACATTATTTTCTACTTCTAGTCTTTGTACACCCTAGGCTATAAAATGATATGTTCTACAATTTGTTTAGAAGGGGAAAGAGAATATGTAATTCAGGAATAATATAAAGCAAGGTAAAGAAAGGCAGCATATCATAATGAAAAAAGGCTGGTTCTGAGATCAGGAATATCTGGTTTCAAGTAACAGTTCTGACCCTGACTATGTGACCACAGATGAATCACTTAACCTTTCAGTGCCCCTGGGCAACTCTCTAAGACTACAAATTATGAAAAATTGGTAAGTTATATTGGTGAAAAGATTTCCCACTGCACAAAGCCTCCTTTGCATCCCCAGGTACGCACACCATTGAAATCACAGTTCATATTTTAGAAAATGTCAATCAGAAATAAACCTACTTAACTCCAGACCAAGCAGCCTTGAATTTCCTAAACTCTCCTGTACTTAATATTAACCAGACTTTGACTATCCAGGTTGATTTCCCCTTAAGAAGAGTGGTATGGCACTTAATCCACTTCTCTTGGTCCTTTAGATAAGAATGACATCTTCTCTTCTAAATATATGATCAGAATTCGGGAATTCACTCACCTCTGGTTCAAGATTATTCATCTATTGCAGAATCACTGGATTCAGGCTCACACAGCCATCAGAAGTTGCCTACTGTAATCAGTACAAATGGGAATTTTTGTCATTGACATCACAAAGAAGTGGTCATCCTATCTTCAGTTGAAGAATTGAAGGGGAGCATACTACATCTTGAGGCAGACAATTCCAATTTAGAATATGTCTAATAATTAAAAGTTGTTCCTTACAGTAAGACAAAATCTGTATCTCTGCATCTTTCATACTTTGCTACTAATTTTATTATCTGTGTCCAAGAGAAACAAGCACAGACTGAAAATCTAACATCCCTCTCAGGAAATCAGAGAGTTTTCTGATTCCAAATCATTTGACTAACTTGATATCCAGATTGATTTCCCTCTATCAAGGAACAAACTGCTACCACAATCAGGAAGGCAAGGAAATTGATCTATGGGGAAGGAAAGAAGCAGGTGTAGTCAATAACCCTAAAGACAACAGCTTGTAAGGCTTCCTTTAATCAGTTTAAAATTGCAGAACTTCCATAGACTTTGAGCTAGTTCTTCTAAATCAATACTGCTAGGTAGTACAGTGAACAGGGTGCTGAGCCTGACATCAGGAAGACTTAAAATCCAGCCTTATGTGACCCTTGGCAAGTCACCTCTGTCTATCTCAGTTTCCTCAACAACAACAAAATGAGGGTAATAATAGCACCTACCTCATAGGATTATTTTGAGGATCAAAGGAGGTGATATTTATAAAGCACTTAGCATAGTGCTTGGCATCTAATGGGTAGATACTTAATCCCTTCCCTTCATCCTAAGAGCTACCTGTGTTGACAAGAGCTTGAGCATGACAGCCTGGGGATCCCTCTGGGCAGCAGAGCAGAACTGGGCAGCTGAGGGGTGGAGAGAGAGGGGATGTAGTTATCTAGATAGCTTTCCCAGAGTCATCTGGTTTTGTGCTCCCCTGTGTCATATGTGTCCTGAGGAGGGCAGAGTCTTATATAATGAGCTGAAACCTGACAAACTCTTAAGTCAGAGCATGCACCAATAGGGCTGGGCACTGACAACACTATTTTCCAAGGTCAGCAACAACTCCATCCTTGGAAATACCTTCTAAGCCTTCTCCTGTTTTCTTAAGTATGCCTGTACCTGAGGTCATAGGACCTTGATAGAAACAAAGAAATACAAACAATTATAAAGAATAGTTTGCATCACCTCAAAATCAAAATAATTCTACCAACCATACAGGACAAGTCTAAAAGTTCAACAGATACCATTTTCAACAAGGAGAGAACTGTCAACGGGATTGTAGGAACCCAAAATAAGATAGGGGGAAAAGACAAAATAAAGAATACAAGGGCTGTGAGTGCCCTACTCATATGGAGATCTGTTCCTGATAGTGTTTAATGTTTAAAAAAAACTTAGGGAATTAGACTGGAAAACGTTTTAAAATATGTGGCAACATTTTAAAAAATAGAAAATAGGCTTGTTTGTCTTATTTACAATTTGTTTTTAACATTTTTCATTTACATTTTAAGATTGACAGAATAAAGCATTAATACTGCTCTATTTTCAACATAATCAGACCTTGTTAGAGCAGTAAAATACAAGCTAGATTAAGAACATACAAAAATTATATTGATCATAAATTGAATGAAATAAGTATAAAATCAAATAATAAAAGGGCAATCATTAAATGAAATAAAAAATCTTGACAAAATATTTGATGCATAAGAATCTTATCATCATAATAGCCTCACATAAAAAATATAACACAAAAGAAAAACAGGGAAGAGTTGAAGGAAAAAACAAACTACATGTATAATAGTTATTTCATTGTCACACAAATACAGTGAGGAAATTGAAGATGGGGTTCCTTCCCTTAGAGTTTATATTCTATTCACATATATTAATTCCCATAATATAAAATAATTCATTTTGTTGTATAAGTGGGATGAGGTCAGGAGTGGGAAAAGGTAACCATTGAAGGGGATCAGTGAAATCTTCCTTGAAGATATAGCACGTGAAGTGGGTTACAAAGGATGGGTAGAAATTGAGGCAGCTTTCCAGGGCTGAGGAGGATATCCTACACATGGGAAATATTGTAAACAAAGGCACACAGTGGTGGGAAACTGAAGACAGGGAACAAAGAATACTCCTACTTAATTGCACAGTAGAGAGTATTTGGTGAGCAATGCATTGAACAAATGCTGGAAATGTAGGTAACAACAGATTTTGGATGACAGGCAAGGGAACTTGAATTTTACTCAAATGGCCAGTTGTGAGTGTGCAAAGGATTCTTAGCAGGGATGTGACCTGATTCTATCTATGCATAAGGAAAATACATTTAGTTTTCATATACAATCCCTTCTTTCCCTTGACACTGCCACTCCCAGGATGTCATCCCCATCGTCTCGTGCCTGCACTGTTGCAATAGTTTGCAGGTTGGTCTCTTGCTCTAAAGTCTCTCTCCACAGTGCTGAGTTTCCCCCCAGCTTCCGCCATTCAATAAACTCCAAGGCCACCCATCATTGCCAAGATTAAATATAAACTACTCTTTGGTAGTCCTGGCCTTTCATAACCTGGCCCCTGCCTACCTTTCCTGTCTTGTTATTCCTCACTCCCCTCCAGGTATTCTAAGGTCTCCTTGCTGTCCTTTGAACAAGACATCCATCTCCAACCTCCAGGCATTTTCATTGGATGCCCCCCCTCATCTCTCTCTCATTGCTTCCTTGGCATACTTCAAGTCTTAACCAAAGACTCACCTTTTTTTCCCACTGGGAAGCTTTTCCCAGTCCTCCTTATTCCCAGTGTCTTCCCTCAGTTGATTATCTCTAATTCATCCTGCAAATCTCTTGTTTATATTTAGTTGTTTAGATGTTGTTTCCCCCCCTTAGACTATGGACTCCTTAAGAACAGAGACTGTTGGGGGCAGCTAGGTGGTACAGTGGATAAAGCACTGGCCTTGGATTCAGGAGGACCTGAGTTCAAATCCAGCCTCAGACACTTGACACTTAACTAGCTGTGTGACCCTGGGCAAGTCACTTAACCCTCATTGCCCCACGAAAAAAAAAAAACAAAGAACAGAAACTGTCTTTTGGCACAGAGCAGGTTCTCAATAGTTTGTTCTTGACTGCCTGCCTGCCGGATGGTTGAGAGGAATGGGGAAGTGGAAGTGGAAGAACCCCTTAGGAGGATAATATGGCCTAGAAGCTAAAAAGTTGGGCCTATATGACATGAGTTCAATTTTGGAGACCATTAATAATCTTGCCCTTTGAGAATTTTGGCCCCATCCACTTTTCCCCTGGAAACATTGGAATTTGGCCAGTGCCAGCCCTGTCAAAACAGGGTAGGGGCCAGGGCCAGGGGTGAGAGAGAGAGAGAGAGAGAGAGAGAGAGAGAGAGAGAGAGAGAGAGAGAGAGAGAGAGAGAGAGAGAGTTGTCCTTAAAGACCAAAATATTGGGGAAACAGATCACACCAGGTCAACAATAATTTCACTATTCTTGGTACTGAACCACCTATTCCTCTGTAGACCTGCTTCATGGCCAGAAATTTCTCTCTTGACACCTAACAACCTGCTTTTGCAGCAGCTCCTTGGTTCCCAGCATTCCTTAGAAACCCATATTCTACAATAAGTCTAGTCTTTAATTTAGGTTCCTAAGTTTAGAGCTGGAAGGGACCTGAGTAGTCCATTTCATAGAGGAGAAAATTGAAGCACAGAAGGATAGTTGACTTGCCCAAGGTCATACAGCTAACGAGGATCAAAGGTAGGATTTGAATCAAGGTTCTCTGACTACAGAGACAGAATTCTCTCCATTGTCCCCTGCTGCCTTCAGGTTTATAAAAATCAGGATTCAGATCCACCCATTTTTCCCCAGAAGAGTTTTAATTTCATTCCCAGTGATGACCTTGATCACCCGTACATGTCAGCCTCTCACTGAGAATAGAAAACTATAAGAAAAAAAGGTGGGGGGGGGAAAGAGAGAAGAGAAGCATAGCTCCAAAATTTGCAAGGTGGGTTGGGGGGAAAGTGTAGAAGAGCAATGGGAGAACCTCTTCAAGGGTCTCAGGCAGGAGCCACTAACACAAGGAGGCTGCCTATAGAAGGAGCATACTGGTGGTGATGTTGTTGGGTAGATCAATTGGGAATGAGCCCAAGGGACATATTTATCCCCAATTTCAGAAAGCAAAGAATTGTATGTAAGTTTCAAATCAGCAAAATTTAGCCCAAGTTAATAACCTTCGTCCAAGGGTTCCTTATCCCTTCTACCTCGTCCTTCAGCATTTCTTACTAAGAACACCTCTTCCTTCCTGATACACGTCTCCTCCCTTGGCTTCCATAATAATTAGCTCACATTTCTATACTTTTAAGGTTTACAATATGCATTCTTTCTTGACATTATACTCTTGCTTCTTCCTCTTCCTCCTCCTCCTCCTCCTCCTCCTCCTCTTCCTCTTCCTCTTCTGCTCTGTCTCTCTGCGTGTCTCTCTCTCTCTGTGTCTCTTTCTGTCTATCTCTCTGTGTCTGTCTTTCTATGTGTCTCTCTCTGTCCCTTTCTGTGTCTTTGTCTGTCACTATGTGTGTGTGTGTGTGTGTGTGTGTGTGTGTGTGTGTGTGTGTCTTCCCTTTGCTGGCTTCTCTTCTTCCCCCTGCTTTGAAAATTAGGCATTCTTCCTCCCTACTCCTTAAGTCCTCTCATGTCTGTCATATGCCTCTACAGGTTGTTTCCTTGATATAGTGCTCATTATGTGGCCAGGCACTATGTATACCAAGCACCTTACATTATTTTCTCATTTGATCTTCATAACAACCCTGGGAGGAAGGTGCTATTATTCCCATCTTACAGATGAGGAAACTGAGATAAACAGAGGTTCAGTGATTTGCTCAAGGTCACCTAGCTCCTAAGTGTCTGAGTCTGTATTTGAGCTCAAGTCTTCCTGACTCCAGGCCCAGCATTTTATTCACTATACCACCTAGCTACCTAGTTTTTGTTTTAAATACTTCTTGATTTGTTTCATCTGTTTAGAGAATTAGCTGTGATTTAGGAGAATTGAGACGTCTGTAGAATTTCTTTTTCTTTCTTCTTTTGTGTTTGCTGGCGGATTTCGGAAGAATTATACATAGATAATGTGTTAATACTTTTTGAAATTAAGAGAATGGTTGAGGCTCAAATGAGGAAGTTCTACCCAAGGTGAAGTAGTATAAGCATTAATAGAAAGGGAACAAGAACTCTTGAGCTTTTCAGAGGCTGTACTGCATTGTGAAGGGACAGTGAAGGAGAACCTAAGACAAGGAATGAATGAAAAAGGAAGACTTGGAAAGAGGATATGGAGAAAAGCAGAGACTGAGTTCATTAAAATTCTAGCCCAAGGCTAAATGTCTTATTGGTCTAGCCTAATTTCTTCTGGATCTTAGTGTAGGGCTTCTAACAAATTTTGTGTAATGCCCATTGCAATAGTCTGCTGAAGCCTTGAATCTCTTTTTCATGTTTCTAATGCATTTTAAATGCATAGAAAAACTAAAAGTTAGTGAAAACGAAGATACCATTTTTTAACCTATCCAAATTTTTGGACTCCCTGGAAATCTATCCACAATCCTCTTTAGGGTGGTTGGCTCCAAATTAAGACCCTATGCTTTAATGGATAGCCATATAGAATTTAGATCTAGTCATCTAGTCCCATCCCATCCATTTTAAGGCCACACAACTAGTTAGTGTCAAAACTAGAAGTAGAACTACAGCTAGGTGGCACCATGGATAGAATGCTGACCCTCAGACTGGCTGTGTGATCCTAAGCAAGTCACTTAATCTCCATCTACCTTAGTTTCCTAACTTGTAAAATGAGGATAGAAATAATACCAAGATAGCAGGATTGTTGTGAGTATCACAAAAGCATTTAACACAGTGCCTGGCACATGGTAGAAGCTTAAATGTTTTTTTTTTTAAGCTAAGTCAATAGTCAGTTATTAAGCATCAACATGAGCCAGGCACAATGCCAAGAACTGGAGCCACAGAAAAAGGTGAAAGACAGCCCCTGCTTTCCAGGAGCTTACAATATAAGTAGGGGGACAAAATGCAAACAAAGCAAGCTACAATGTAAGATAAACAGGATATAATTAACGAGAGGGAAGGCACTAGAATTAAGGGGCTTGGAGGTTTCCCATAAAAGGTAAGATCTTAGATTTATAGAAAGCCAGGGAGATCAGTAGGTGGAGGGAAGAGGGAAGGCACCCAGGCATTAGGGATTAGAAAGGGGAAACAAAGGGATGTTACAGGTAGAAAGTAAACTACAGTAAAAGCTGATGCCTAGTTCTCCCTACCAGAAACATCACTGGATTTAGAGATCAGGTTTCCTGTTCAACCACTTAGTAGGTCTACATCTTCTCATTTTCCTTGACTTCTCTTCAGCCTTAGACACTATTGCTCACACCTTGCTTACTGTTTTCTCTGCAGATTTTTAGATCACCACACTCACCTGGTTCTCCTCCTACCTATTTGCCCATTTCTCCTCTGTCCCTTTTCTGAGTCCCTCTCCAGATCGTGTCTGCTAGCCACAAGTGACCCTCATGTTTCTGTTCTGGGCCCTCTTCTATTTTCCCTCTTTACTACTTCACTTGATAATCTCATTAGATCCCATAGATTTAATGATAATCTCTATAGCAGCTGGGTGGTACAGTGGATAGAGGAGTCAGGGAGACTAAATCCAAAAGTTCAAATCCAGCCTGAGACACTTCCTAGCTGTGTGACCCTGGGCAAGTCGCTTAGCCCTGTTTGCCTCAGTTCTCTCACCTGTAAAATGAGCTAGAGAAAGAAATGGCAAACCACTCCATTATCTTTGCCCAGAAAACCCCAAATGGAATCACAAAGAGCTGGAACGACTGAACAACAATAAAAACAAAAACAAAAAAACATGCTGATGATCCCCATACCTACTTCTCCTATCCCAAACTTTCTGCTGACTTCCAATCTCACATCTCTAACTGCCTTTCAGACATCTCACATTGGTTGTCCAATCCACATCTTAAAATCAGTATATCCAAAACTCTTTATCTTTCCCCTTAAACTCTCCCCCCAACTTTCCTTGTCCCTCAAACTCACAACCTAGGAGTCATCCTGGATTCCTGACTCTCACACCCCATATCAAATGTATTGCCAAGGCCTGTCAGTTTCACCTTTGCAACAGCTCCCCAATATGTTCTCTTTCTCTCCTCTGATACCACCATTACTCTGTTTCAGGTCCTCATCCACTCACTCCTGGACTATCATAATAGACTGCAGATGGGTCTGTCTGCCTCAAGTCTCTCCCTCTCCAATCCATCCTGCTAATCCATCAGCCACTAAAGCGATTTTCTTAAAGCACAGATCCAATCCTGTCACTCCCTACTCAATAAACTAGGAGTTTTGCCTTTTGCCTCCAGGAGCAAACACAAAACACTGTTTGGTATTCAAAGCCCTTCATAACCTAGACCCCCTCCTGCCTTTCCAGTCTTCTTACACCCTCACTCCCTGACGTGTAATCTTCCAGTGACACTGGCCTCCTGGCCATTCCATAAACAAGACACTCCACGTCTCAACTGCCTTCATTTTCTCTGGCTGTCCCTCCATACCTGGAATACTCTCCCTCCTCTATTCCAACTACTGACCTCCTTTAAATCTCAACTAAAATCCTACCTTCTACAGGAAGCCTTCCCCAAACCCTCTTAATTCTCTCACCTTCCCTTTGTTATTTCCTGTTTATCCTGTACATCATTTGCTTTGTGCACATTTACTTTCATGTTGTCCTCTCCCATTAGACCCACAAACTCCTTGCCTCTTTTTGTAATGACAGACTTAGCACAGTGGCTTGGCACATAGTAGGTGCTTAATAATTGTTTATTGTTTGATTTTGCCAAGTCATTACTTTCTGTAGGCAGTTGACACTGAATAAAGCACCTGACCAGTCAAGAAGAACCAAATTTAAATCCAGCCTTAGATACTCATTAACACATAGCCTCAGTTTCTTCATCTGTAAAATAGCATCTAATTTGCAGAGGTAATGTGAGGACAAAAGGAGATATTTATAAAGTGTTTTGCAAACCTTAAAGCACTATATAAATGCTAACTATTATTATTTTCTTTGGGCCTGTGTTTCATTATGAAGTCAAATCACCTTGTTCCCTTTCCCAGGGACATCTGTATTTTATGTCATTAATTAAATCCAACAAAGATTTATTAAGTACCTACTACAACTTCCTTTATAAAAAGGAGGGGGGGGCAAATTAGGAGGAATCTCTTGGTTCCTTCATGTTCTAACATTTTAAAATATAATGATCCTATTTTCAGTTTCCACCTTCTCTACCATCTTCATCCAGGGAACTGGTCCTGTGAACCATCTTTGCTATCTCCACTCCAGGTTCTTCAACCATTCTGCCTCTCCTGGCCTAGAAGAAAACCAATACTCTTTCATTATAGTTCATTCCAAAATTATAATCTTGTCCTCTAGTCAAATGTAAGATCCCTAGGGGAAGGAAAAGTTTTAATTTTGTTCTTTCTATCCCCAAAGCATATACATGGCAGTTAAAGAATGGAATTTAAAAGGATCTTTCCTAGGAAAACCAAGGGAAATGTCAGGGACAATAACAGTCTAACATGGTAGTGGACTCTTCTCAGTTAGAGAAAAGCATGTCCATATAAGGAACAGCAAGGCAATATTATCTAGTAAATGACATCAACTCATGAATGTGAGAAAAGTAAGTATTTCAGGATTAGAGGGAGAACTGGTAAAAAAAAAAAAAAACAGTTTGAGCTAGTTCTTAATGGTGTCCTAGTAAAAGTTCAATGCTAGTCACTACTGTACTTGCTTAATATTAATATTAATTCCTCCTCCCATGGCTAAAATCTCCATCCCATTTTCAATCATGGGTTGCATGAAAGTGTATGTAGATGGGAGGGGGTAACATATCAAGGAGAATTTATTTAGGACTCTTCAGAGAAGATTGTGAACTGACATAACTGACCTATGGCAACTTGGGGGGAGGACTTGCTGTGTTAGGGCTTAGGATAAATATGGGCTGCACACTCAGCTTTGCAACTCACTGATTGTTTTTACTGGGGGGTGCCCATTCTCATGAGAAGTGCAATAAAAAGCTTGTTGTCATACCAAAGTTGTCTCTGAAAGAACTTATTTTGAGAAGGTGGGTCTGCACCTGTTTTACTCACAGAAAAGAAAAAAAAGAATTACTGTATAAAAAGGGGCAAATTTGTAGATCGTTAACCTGTAATTACTAGACTCTACCCATGGAGTAGCTGACTTTGGTAGAGTCATACAATTAAGCCACTTTGTTTTTTCCTTCCCTCAGTCCTGACTGAGTTTAATGCTACACAGAATTCTCAGCCTCCTAGCTTGAGGTGGATGAAGGTACATGTGGGTGCAAGTTTATATGGACACTCAGAAACCTGCCTCCAGTCTTCCTACAGGTTATGGCTCCCAGGACATGTCCTTCTGTACCCTTAGCCAAACTATGATGGCTGCGCTGCACCGGCCATTGCCCCTGTGGCTCCCTTGAAGGTCCCTGGAGGATGAGGAAGGGAGTGAAGCAGCATCATATACTGTAAAAGCACTCTACTTCTTTCTGTTTATTGCCATTATTAGTCATCATTTCTGTTACCAACGTGGGAGTCATTTCAAAATCAATTGCCTGTGTACATTCATATCATGACTGTTTCAAAGCAAAGGTCAAAAGTAAGAACTAATTAGGGGAAAATGCATAAATATGGAAAGATGTTGGGCTAAAATTAAAACAGACCTACCCTGAGCTATTTAAATAAGCTATTGACTCTGAAAAGAGGATAAAGCATTCATAGGACAAGGTATTTGGAACTGAAAAGGACCTTACTATTATCTATCTCCACTGACACTAATGAGAAATAGCTCCAGAGAAATTATTATGTGCAATGTTAGTAGCCAACCAGAGATTTGAACCTAGGTCCTCTGAGTCTAAATTCATGGAACACTACATTTCAGTAAAGAGATTGACAACTTATTAAGAACTCCATAATCTTGCCAAGGTTGACAACTAGATGTGTCCTAAACTTGACATCTCCAACCTCTATGGTGGGGAACAAGCCACCCCCACCCCCATCCTGTGCCTAGAATGCACTCTGTCCTCTTCCCACCTTTCAAATGGAAGGCTAGATCAAATGTTACCCCTTCAGAAAGCCATTCCTCATGCCCCAAGCTGTTAACATTCTCTCTTTCCTCAGTTCACCCCTGCTTTTTTAAGTTTTGCATACACAGCATATCCCAAGGTGGACTTTAAGCTCCTTGAGGGTAGGGACTATTTTCTCTCTGTCTTTATATACCATTCATACAGGTACCTTATCTAGAGTAAGTGCTCAATAATTTATTTTCTTCCAATTGAGTTGAAGACTTACAGTGCCAATTCCCTGGAGAGGGGCAATTTCTATTACACCATGAACCTTTTCTGAAAACAGATTTGAAAAGTTTATATGGAGGAATCAGGAAGAGGATCCCAGAAGTAGGAGTAGAGGAGGTGGCACCAAAGAAGGATGAAATGGGCCCAGAAAGGGAGGTTTAGGTTGGGGTGGTGGTAAAGAGCCCCCTATCCCATTTTACAACATCCTCATGGCTCAGGCCTGACATGGGCCATGTCTCCATTTTCCTATTCTCTCAGCATGGCCTCATCCTTCCTAGTCAAGCTGCATTCACTCTCCACCAAGGTTTAACTATGTAAAAGGTCTTGAAAGCTCATCCCTTAAGGCCTCCATTGCCCAGGTTGCTCTCTTCCAGCTGCCAGCTGACTTGCTGAATCAATTAGATCACCACAGAGGGCAGATTTATGCCCCAGACTGCCTGAAGACCTCTCCCTGAGACAATGGCTTCTCTTCACTTAAGACAGACACTGCTTTCAATCTATGCCACTATGCTTTATTAAGGGCCAGGTTTGCCTGTGCCATTAAAAGGAGGAAAGAGAGAGAGCATTTTAAATGGAGTGTGAAATAAGGTAAAGAAAAGTTTAATGGGGCTAAAATCAATTCGGCGAAGTGCCTTTATTAATAGTTATTTTATTCATTGTCACATTGCTTATTAAATACCGTGCAGCTCAGAAACCTGGCTGCTCAAGGCAGCAGGATGATTGTTCCCTATCTGGTGGCTAAAGGGCTATTTGCTTCCAATTATGGGCTGAATCCAACAGACTTTGTTTTCTCTCTTCCTGTGGCTTTGCTTCTCATTCACAAGGTTGTTGAGTCAGGTCACTTCCCATGCCTCATTTTCTCGGTTTCTCAGTAATGGCTGGCTCACCACCCACCTGAAATGGGACAGTCAAATCTTTCTATTATATATATAAAATGATTGGAATGATGCCACCTGCTGGAGACTTACTGTAGGAAAGATCCAACATGAGGAGAGGGCCTCTGAGGGCAAGACCATGCGGCTTTCTTTGGCATCAGGAAGTGATGTTGGCTTGTGGGAGGAAGAAGGGGGAGGGTGGTGCTCTGATGCATGCTCTTTCCTGAGGACTCTGGTGGAGAAGGGAGCTAGAAATGTGCTCTCCCTTTAATAGATAGATTAATCTAGGCCTTTCTCTTTCTCTTCACCAAATTCTTATTCTCCTTAATAAATGCTTAAAATTCTAACCCTTGCTAAAGCTTATAATTTATTGGCGACCACTCATTAGATATTTTAGACAGTATAGCTAGAATTTTAGCCCTTACACATATTACATATATAATAAGTACCTCACTGCATGGATAATATATATGTACTTATACATATTAACTATATATTAATATGTACATATATGTGTGCATATACACCTCCATATATAAACATATGACATAAATATATATATTATATGGATTGTTATACATATTTTCTATATATAAGAATTTAATTGTACATGTACACATATCATATATTTTTCTAGATATTAGAAAGGCAATGAATGTGTCATAGGAGATTGAGAGTTGACCTCAAAGCTAGGAAAATCTAAGTTCAAGTCTCACTTCCCATACACTGACTGTGTGACCCTGGGCAACTCATTTAACCTTTCAGTGTGCTAGACAACTCTTAAGACTGTGAGTTGAAGAGAAAATGCTAACCTACATTGGTGGAGAAAGTTTCCCCTAGCGGCCAGGAGCTTTTTTTTGCCTTTCTTTGTATCACCAACACTTAGTACAGTGCCTGACCCATACTATGACAAACAGAACAGACAAACAAATGAATGCTTGTTGACTTGACTTGAAGACACTGAGGCTCAAAGAGGTTAGAACCCCAAATCAAAAAGCTATTAAAGGTCAATGTTGGGTTGTGGTGGGGACCACAATGGTTTAAAGGAAAGAGTGCTAGACTAACAGTCAGAATAATCCAGCTTCGGGCTTGGCTTTTCCATCACTTTAAGTATGGCAAATTATTAAATTCCTCCTGAGGCTCCATACCCTCTACTGGGAAATAGAGATAATAACCCTTATACCACCTTCCCTTCTGGCTTGTGATGGAGATCAAAGGATTTGGAATTTCAGTCTGGAAAGGATCCCAGAGGTCATCTAGGTCAACTCTTTCATTTTACAAATGAGGAAATAGACACCCAAAAAAACAGTTAAATTGCATGAGGTGACACAGTTACTAGATGGCAGAGGAGGTTCTCTGACTTCCAATCTAGTATGATTCCCCATTACACTGCACTGTCATCACAAATATTATGCAAAGCATTATATTAGACAAATGTTAAGCATTTATACATGTTTATCATGTACTATATATATAATAAATCATGTTGTTTTCAAATGAGATAATATACGTTAAAGGGCTATGTAACTGCTTTTGACTCCTGCTAAACAGTGAGCTTATCTTTCCCCACCACCACCACCATATTTTAGTATCTTTCTATGCCAAAGAAGACACTCAGATATAGCACTATATAACCCCTTTTGGTTACTGCAACAGATATTTGCCAGAGTGGTGAAAGGTCTGAGTTCAGATGGAAATTTTAAAAGGGCAAATATAGGCTTTTTTTTCCTCTACTCTCCTCCCTTTTCCCTTCTCCATTCTCTGTCCCCTCCTCTTCTTCCCTCTCTCTCCCTCCTCCTTCTCTCTCCCACTCTCTCCTCCCTTTCTTTCTTCCCTGACCATTATCTTTCCCTCCAAACATTCAGATTTATGGCTTTCCCCCTAAAGGTAGTCAGTCAATCTTTCCATCTGACTCCAGTGACATCAGAAGCCCACACAGAAAAGATCTCTTACTGCATGAGTTCTGAGCTCCCTTAACTATCTCAATGGAAATATTAAATAATGGAATCACCTGGCTGTCAGACAAGATTTCAATTAGCAAATGGCATTTGCTACAAGAACATTCAGACATTGGGAGCCAATGGTTTCCTATCCCTTTGCATAACTCTAAGATCAAAAAAAATAATGTTTGGGTAAAAGATCTTTTTTTCATACAAATGTGCAAAAGATAGGGTGGGGAAAGTTGAAAGTGCAGATATAACCAAGTATGACTGAAATCAACTTCTCTGGAGCTTTAAAATTCTATTTTAAATTTTGATTTTGCTTCACTAAATGTATTTAACCTATTTGCCAAATAAATACATTTTTTGAGATTGTGTTAAGGAGGAAAAGCAAAATCAGATAACTATGAGGGAAAGGGACCAATTACTCAAAAGACCTAGATATCCCTAGATAGAAACTTAGGAAAGCAACTAGTTCACTGCCGAAACTCAAAGCTAAGGAGAGTCAGGGTACACTTGCCCATTTGCAGAGTGAGTGAGCTGGTAACCCTTTAGCCACAACCCTCATACCAATGGGTGACACATTGTCCCTGGGGGAATGGGAGAGATTAAAGTGATTTACAAAGGGAGTTACATTACACCCACCCTCAAGAAAACTAAAATCTCTGGGGAGGCTAAAATAATATTTTAAAAACAATAAAAACAACCAAGTCAGTGATACTAACTGTAAGTACAGTAGATCAGAATGTGGTCTGTAGTGCTGGGGATAAAAAGATGAAAAGCCACAGAGGACTTCTATTCAAGAGCTTAAGAACTCCTGAGAGAAGGGACATATAGGACATGTATACAAATAGCTTTGGTACAAGCTAGAATACAATAGGGATAAGGGTGAACCTAAGGAAAGAAATTGAAGCAATATGGTAGAATGAAAAGACCACTGGTTCTAAAATCTGGATTTAAATCCTGCCCCTGATGCTCACTACCTATGTGATCTTAGACTAGTCACTTACCCTGACTAGGATTTAATTTCTTTGTGTGTGTGTGTGTGTGTGTGTTTGCTGGGCAATGAGGGTTAAGTGACTTGCCCAGAGTCACAAAGCTAGTAAGTGTCAAGTGTCTGAAGTTGTATTTGAACTCAGGTCCTCCTGAATCCAGGGCTGGTGCTTTATCCACTAATTTTCTCATTTATAAAAGGAAGGGATCATGGACTACATGATCTCATTGGTCCTGTCCAGTTCAAGATCTATGATCAAATAGCGTCGAGGGATTTAAGGAGAAAAAATCACTTTCTCCCAGGAGAGTCTAGGAACACTTTGTAGAGGAGGTATCATCTAAGCTGTGCCTATAGATGAGGGAAGGACACAAATTTTCAGACATGGAGAGAAGAGTCTGATGGTAGTATAAAGGACATGATAAAGAAAGAAATGCAAAGGAGAGTAAAGCAAGCCAAGAGCTGGGAAAGAGAAAAGGTCTTATAGAATACATAGGAGAAAAATAAATAAAAGATAAGATGGGACAGATAAAGTAGAGCCAAATTGTGGAAGTCTTGAATACCAAATTGGAGCTTAAATTTTGTGCCATAAGTAATAGACACCACTGAAGGTTTTTGAGTAGAGGAGTGACGTAATATGTATTAGGAACATGAGCTTCACAGAGTAGTTTTGAGCAGCAATTGGGATGGGAGAAAAAATAGTATTTAGCTTGATATTATTATAGGAATTTTTGTTTCCTCTTGTCATTTGGGAATCAGGTCATTCCTTCCTGCAAATCTAGTTAATATTATCCTTACAAACCAAAACCTGTCCCCATGGATGAGAAAATTTACTTAAAGTCTTAAACATTCCTTAGCTAAGAAGGCAAAGGAAGAATCTCAATTGCCCCTGACTCCTCAGCAACATGTAAATCCTGCTCTTCAATCAACCTATTTGTGAATCCTTTACATTCTAACTCTTTTAAAATGTATTATTATTATTATTTGCAGGGCAATGGGGGTGACTTGTCCAGGGTCACACAGCTAGTAAGTGTCAAGTATCTTGAAGTAGGAGTTGAATTCAGGTCCTCCTGATTCCAGGGCCAGTGCTCTATCCACTGAACCATCTAGCTGCCCCCATGTGAATCCTTTAAATGTGGTTTCATCTGTAACCTGACTTAGTTTGCCTGTAGCATTTTTCTGAGTGGTTTGTTTCCTTTAGGGATGTATGAGATTATGATTCTGTTTAACTAAATTTGTTTAACTTTTATGACATTGAAAGAAGTATGAGATTATGGAACTATCCATAACTATTATGGCCTAAGAGGAATGTACAAGTTTGTACCACCTACCCAGGATTCTACTTCCTTCAAAAGTTCAATTCAAATCCACTTCCTACTTGGCATCCTTCTTGATTCCAACCAGCTGTTAGCCCCTATCCCCACCAGCATAAAAAAAAAAATGCCTTTTTGTAACCTGTACAGATTGTACTTTGTTCTTATGGTATACATGCTTGTGCCTGCTAGTAGATATAAGGTCCTGAAAGACGTGAAATGCTAGCTGATTTGCAGTATGGAAGTATATAGGGCGTAATATGGGACTACAATAGATGAGTATACAATGAAATGAGAATTCGTTGATCACTCCCAACCACCCATATGAAAACAGAGTTTGTTTTACGTTACTGTTGCAAAATTGAGGCGCCCTAGAAAGTAAAGGATTTTTTTTCAAGGTCACCCAGAAAGAGAGTAGCCACTGGTAGGGACTAGACTCCACATAAATTGATCAGTCAGCCAATAAACATGGTATTAGACACCTACTAGGTACCAGGCACTCTAGACCCAACTCTCAAGAAGGTCACAGTCTAATTTGAGAGATAACATTCAGATAGCTATGCACAAACAAGATATAAACAGAATAAACTAGACATAACCTCGAAAGGAAGGCCCAAGCATTAAGGGAGACTGAGAAGTGTTCTTGTAGAAAACATGATTTTAACCAGCACTTGAAGGAAACCAGTAAGTGGAAATGAAGACAGAGCAAATTCTGGAGATGAAGGACATCCAGTGAAAATCCATAAAATTGGAAGATAGAGTATCTCATGGAAGTAATAGCAAGAAGGCCAGTGTCATTTAACCAACAAAAGGGTCTGTAAGCATCTCACATGTTCCAGGAAATTCTAATGAAATCAAGTCAACCAGGATTAGGAGCTATAACTCCAAATAGGGCATGAATATCTGAGTTACAGGACCAAGAAAGAATGGCTCAGTTATTTAATTTTTATATACCTCTCTACCTAAAGACTATACATAGAGATGGCCAGCAGCTAGGTACCACAGTAGATAGAGTACTGGCCCTGAAGTTGGGAGGACCTGAGTTCAAATTGTGACAATTGGAGTGACACCACCTGCTGGAGAGTTACTGTAGGAAAGCTCCGCCAGAGGAAATGGTGTCTGAGGGCAAGCCATGTGGCTTGGAAGGTCAGTTCCTTGGCGTCAAGAAGTGATGTTTGATGTTTCTGGTTGAGACAAGTGGCTTCTAGGAGGAGGAAGGAAGCGTTGGGTCCTTTTTGTTCCTGATCTTGCTATGGCAGGTTGGATGATGGGGTCTCTTAGAAATAGTTAGATTTTTACATTTCTCTCTGATCATTAGATCCTAATGCTCTTTAATAAATACTTAAAAGTGTAAACTCTTGCTAAAGCTTCTAATTTATTGGTGACCACTCATTAGATTTTTTTAGACAGTATAGCTAGATAGCAACTTTACAAAATGTAACCTTAGACACTAGCTGTGTGACCCTGAGCAAGTCACTTAACCCTAATTGCCTTAAACATCCAGGGCCACCTCCAATCTTCCTGAGATATAGATGGATGGATGGATGGATAGATAGGTGTGTGTGTTTGTGTGTGTATGTGTGTATACATATATACATACATATACATATGTGTGTGTGTGCATGTGTCTTGCCATTGGACCCATATGGCTCTGGAGGAGAGAGTGAGGTTGATGACCTTGCATAGCCCTCCCTCACTTAAATCCAGTTCACTGCAAGGTCATGACATTACCCCAATGCCATGGTCCTCTTCAAGATTGAAGGACAAACAACAACAAAGAGATGGCCGGATAAGAAAGTCCTATATTCAATATTACTTCTCTCTCTCTCTCTCTCTCTCTCTCTCTCTCTCTCTCTCTCTCTCTCTCTCTCTCTCTCTTTCTCTCTCTCTCTCCTCTCCTCTCCTCTCCTCTCCCCACCCCCAACCTTATAGTAAAGTACCTCAAAAGACAGAGAAAAATGGCACAATTTTAATGAAGAAGAAGAGAGCACAAAGCAGTTTACTAAATTTCAGGCTGGCATTTAAACCTACTCGTGTGGTTCAAACTCATTTACTTCCTCTGAAGTTTGGTGACAAGACCATATATTTCCCCAAAAATGTAGCACATGGAAACCATTGTAAATAAGCTGTATGAAAAAATAGCACTTTTATTTACATGAAGATTTACCAAGTTCCCAGTCTTTTCACCTTGGTTGGCTGAGTCCTCTGCTCAGTGTGGGACTTTATGTGTAGCCATTCAACCCTATCTTTGACCAACCCTCAATTCACACATCTTCCTTCTAGATCTGATGACAGGTGTTAAGCTGCCTCCTTTATGTTAGTTTGTATCTGATCTTTGCAAGAGGGAGTGCAAAAAGAGAGGTTGACATAAATTCATGGAAAGTTTTGAGAACTTCTAGAATCTTCTCCAGGGGATATCAAGACAGTGTGGTATAGTGCAAAGGGCATTGGACCAGGAGTCAGAAAATTGGAATTCTATTCTCAGTACTGCCACTATACTACCTGTGTGACCTTGGACATTATTTTACTTCTCTGTGATTTGGTTTTCTCATCGGTAAAATGGAGATAAGAACACTTGCCATTTCTACCTCAGCAACATGTCACAGAGCTTAAACAAGATAATGGATTTGAAGTATGTTAAGTATAAAGGTTTTATACAAACATAAGCTAGCAATAATAAATTGTACAGGGGCGGCTAGGTGGCGCAGTGGATAGAGCACCGGCCCTGGAGTCAGGAGTGCCTGAGTTCAAATCCGGCCTCAGACACATAACACTTACTAGCTGTGTGACCCTGGGCAAGTCACTTAACCCCAATTGCCTCACTAAAAAAATAAATAAATAAAAATAATAATAATAAATTGTACATTAAAATGAGCTAGTTTCCAGTTTAACTCCTAGAGGATAGAGACTGGCTTTTTTTTGTATAATATTGTATGTATCTATACAATATACAAAAATGTGTCTATACCCCAAGATAACCTGATAAAAAGCACAAAGCAATATGTAAACAAATACATAACAATTTACTGCCTATTGAATATGTGAATACTAACAAGATGCAGAATGAAGAAATTATTATAGTGCTGAGGAACACAGTCAGTCCAAAAAAGCTTCCCAGAGGAGATGCAATCAATAAGTATTTACTGCTGGTGGCTCCTGACTTTACAACCTCTTCTTCCCCCTTCCCCCCATGCTGATTCTGGTCTCCAAGAACCAGGATACTGTCCAGGGGACAATACAATGAATTCCTAGGCAGAGAACATATTCTTCCATATCATTCTAGAGAACTTGAACTTTGGTATAAAATGTTGACACCTTCATAATATGGCTCCAAACTACCTCTCCCAGTTTATTATATATTTCCTTTTACAAACTTGACATTCCAGTCAACAATAACTTGTTATTTCTCAGACATAAAATCCCACCTCCCATCTCTGAGCCTTTGCATAGAGTTTTCCCCGTATACCTAGAGTACATTCCCTCTTTACCTGTCTCTTAAAATCCTTAACTTCCTTTAAAGCTCAGCACAAGGTCTCTGAGGTTTTTCTGGAAGGACAATTTTAGTCAAAATCACATGAGAAATCTGAATTCCCCATTCACCAGCTCCCACCTATTGGCCACCCTAAATCTTTAAGTCACTTCCCCTTCACCCCTTTTGTGCCTTTTTATAGATTTGGAACCTGAGGACCAGAAAATTTAAATTATTTTCCAAGGTCACATAGTCAGTGGATGAGAAGCACTAGAATCCACATCTTCCAGTACCAATTCATTTTGTTTCCTCTAGAGCATTGGCTGATGATGGTCTAAGGACTTTGTGCAAAATACACACACACACACACACATGCATACACACACGTATATACTAATTATATATATATATATATATATATGTATATATATATATATATATATTTGTGAGTGTGTTTAATAGTGCCTTATGCTGATGGAAAAGGCCTAATCATGTTACAAGTATATTTTTCTCTGTGACAAGCATGTGCATGTTTAAAATATTATAGGTTTGTTTCTGTGGTGATTAAAAATGTCATGATCATGTACATAACAATGTGTGGTCTTTGTTAAAGCAAACCCTGACCATTAATATGTGCAAGATAGTCTTGTAGTTTCCATCAACCTGACTTCAGAATTGTTTCCAAAGCACATGAGTTTGACAGAGGAGCACAAACCATTTGTGTTTCTCTATACTGCACCAGACTAGCTCCTTCTTTCTACACATTCCCCCGAAATTGTACCTTACAGCTATATAATCATAGGTGATCAAGCTATTATAATATTTTGATCCTTATAGCACAAATGTCAGGCTGGGTAAAAACCATGATCACATGAATATACATTGTTTAAAAATGAGAGCAATAGCCACCACTAGGTTTTTCCTATCCAATAACATCCCCAAAAGGAGGAAAAAGGACCAACTTGTACAAAAATAGTTACAGCAGCTCTTTTTGTGCTGGCTAAAAATTGGATATCAAGGAATGCCCATCAACTGGAATGGTTGATAGCAAGCTGGGTATATGATTGTGGTGGAATATTATTGGTGTTACATGAAATGACAAATAGGATTATTTCAGAAAGGCCTATAAAGAATTATGAGGGGCAGCTAGGTGGTGCAGTAGATAAAGCACCAACCCTGGATTCAGGAGGACCTGAGTTCAAATCCAGCCTCAGACACTTGAAATTTACTAGCTGTGTGACCCTGGGCAAGTCACTTAACCCCCCATTGCCCTACCCAAAAAAAAAGAATTAGATGAACTGATGTATAGTGAAGTGAGCAGAACCAGGAGAATGCTATGCACAGTAACAGCAATATTGTTTGATGAAGAACTTTGAATGACAACTATTCTCAGCAATACAGTCTCAAAGTGATGATGAAGCATATTATCCACCTCCAAAAAAAGAACCAATATTGATTGAACACAGAATGAAGCATACTTTTTTCACTTTCTTTCATTTTTTTTTCTTTTGAGTTTTCTTATACAAAATGACTAATATGGTAATGTTTTACATAATCTTACATGTAGTAAACCTATATCTGAATTGCTTACGTGCCTCAGGGAAAGAGGGGAGGTGAGAGGGAGAGAAAGGATAGAATTTGGAACCTCAAAACTTTAAATAAAAATATTTATTATTATTTTTTAATGAATCAATATACATAGTTGAAATTTAAGTACATGTATCATTTAATACAGCTTTATAATTAGCTATTTGGAAAGGAAATGGACTATAGTATAACTAGTTATTCATTTTGTCATTTTTCTAGGTAGGGTACAAATGAAATATGAATATCAATATCTCAAGAAAAGACTTGTAAAATTCTCACACTATTTTCTATCTCATATTTGCAACTATAGGTTTTGCATTCTATTCTTTTAAAAATCAAAATATGGAAATAAACTTGAAGAACTAGGGTTTAAGGACTGTATTTACCGTGATGTTGAGCCAAATATTGCTAACTGTTGTACAACTAATGTAGTCCAACATTAAAATTAAGTTTAGTATATGAGTGTTAAGACATCTTCCGACTGTAGTTCATTAAAAGGTGATTTATGTTCCATAAAAATTTGTAAAATAAAACAAAACAAAAATATAATATGAAACAGAGAGTAATAATAAGTATATGAGGTCTTGCTGGTTTGTTCCTTTTACTTCTTACTAAATGTCCCACATAAAAATATTCATGATTTTTTCCATAATTAGAGCATTATAATTTAATATGTAGAGTTTATTATAATGTATATGTAGAACAAATAAATAGAGGTAAATTTTTAATTCAGTTTCTTTGGGCTAAAAATGTAGCAGGGAGGTAGTTGGAAGTACTTAATGACCAAATCTAAAAGACTATTATGAGTAGTATATTAAAATATCCTGGGGGTTCATAACACATTCTGTGGGTTGTTGTTGAAAGGGGTTCAAGAAACAAAAAAAAAAATTAGCAACCATTTCTCTATAGCCTAAGTTCAACATTTCTTAGTAATAGTTTGATTCTTTTACAAAGTGTCTTACTCACAATATACCATCGAGGAAGGTAGTACAGAGTATCATTATCCCAATTTTACAAATGAAGAAAAGAATACTATGAGAGGTAATGTGACTTCCCCTAGTTTACTTTTACCAAGATGATTTTGTTGCAAAAGTAATTTGACCCAATTCATTCCCTAGAGCCAGTACACACTAGTGGCTTTTTAGCACCTCTAAAATAAAATACAAACTTCTCTGCCTGGCATTTAAAGCCTTTCACAATCTGGTTCCAAATAATCTTTTCAGTCTTGTAAGAGATTCCTCCACTTCCCACACTCTACACTCCAACCAAATCTCTGTTGGCCACATACAGCACTACATCTCCTATCTCCATGCCTTTGCATTGATCGTTCCGCATATCTAGACTATAGTGCTCCCTACCTCCACTTCAGAGAAACCCTAGCTTCACAATTCAAGTACCACCTTCCATGTAGCAATTTTCCTGATCCATACAACTGCTAGTGCCTTACTAAAACCTTCTATTTACCTTCTATTTTTTCTACATATGCTTCATCTGCATTTATTTATATGTATATATGTTATCTCTCCTGGTAGAATGGAAGTTCATCAATAGCAGAGGCTATTATATTTATTTTTATTTTTACATTTATCTTTGAAATTGAAATTTATATTTATCTTTTAAATTCATTTCTTGGTACAGCACATAGTAGATGCTTAACGTGAGCTTCATTGTTCAAGTCACTATACAACATTGTTTCTAATTTGTTTCACTCCTAATAGGACATCCATTTAAGGTAGTGATGGGCAGTGGAGTAAAAAATGCCAGGTAAAAGTGTTTATAATAACCACATATAAATATGGCTATTGGCTCCCAAATCAATTGTGTTTCCATAGCTGATACAATGTTTTTGCTTATAGCCACAGGTTGGCTAAGGGCCAAATTCTAGCTAATGTCCATAACTTGGCAAGACAATGACAACTGTTGTGAATTATATTCCAATGGCAATGTTTTGGGGCTCTATCCAAAGTACTAGAAGATGATAATGCTGGATGATTTGAACTTCCTGTATTAAAGTAAAAGAGGCATAAAATGCAAATATACTACAGGGCAGGTTGGGCTAAATGAGTATTTAGCCTAGCAATTTAAGGGATGTTTTGGTCCATGAAGTCAGGCCACAGTTAAGGAGTGATTTCCCCACCATTAACACCACTTGTTCTAGATCCTTAAATTTTGCTTCATAGGCAGGTGGGAGAGCATGGTATAAAGAATCTTTACATTTAGAGTTGAGGCAGCTAAGTGGCACAGTGGATGGAGCATCAGCCCTGGAGTCAGGAGGGCCTGAGTCTAAATCCAGCCTTAGCCACTTACAAGTTATGTGACCCTGGACAAGTCACTTAACCCTGCTTGCCTCAGTTTGCCTCCTGTAAAATGAGTTGGAAAAAGAAATGGCAAACCACTTCAGTATCTTCAGTATCTTTCCCAAGAAAACACAAAATGAAGTAATGAGAGTCAGACACAAATGAAATGACTGAACAACAACAAAACTTAGAGTTAGGAGACATGGATACTTCCAATAACTATGCAAGCTTAGGCAAGTCCCTTAACCTCTATGGAGTCTTGTTTTCCTCATCTATAAAAGAAGAAATGAGTTATACTATGAAGGGTTCTCATCCTGGGGTCTCTGAACTTGGAATTTCAATATCATTGGTTTTCCTTGTATTTTATTTTATGCATTTAAAGAAATTATTCTGGGAGCATCTAGGTGGTGCAGTGGATAAAGCATCAGCCCTGGATTCAGGAGGACCTGAGTTCAAATCCAGCCTGAGACATAGCTGTGTGACCCTAGGAAAGTCACTTAACCCCCATTGCCCTGCCCCCCCCCAAAAAAAGATTCTGAGAAAAAGTTCATGGGCTTTACCAACCTGTCAGAGGGTCCATCACATACACACACACACACACACACACACACACAGACACACACACACATAAAGAACCCCTGTAACAGATGATCTCTAAGTTTCCTTCCAGTCCTATTATTTATGACTATGACTTACTTCAAGGTCAAGTACACATGAGATCCCAAGGGAGCCAAATGTCACTATATAAATGAGGCCATTATATTCCCTAATTCTCATTCATCATTAATATACACAGTATACAGGTATATATACACACAGCAGGTATAATAACAAATTCATTAACTACTGGTCAATAAAAGCCTAAAATGAAAGAACAAATCTCAAGAAAATAATAAAACAAGCAACTTATTTGAGATGTAACAGAGGGAGTTTCTGGCTACTCTGTTGCTCACTTACCCTAACTTAAGTGACTGCATCTGTATATGTTAGTTAATTGTTGAAATGGACATGAGCTGTGCTTTAAAGATTACATTCTTCATTTCCAAGAAATGGAAAGAACTTTAGACTTGGAGTCAGAGACATGGGTTCTTCCTGTGGTTCAGCTGCTAAGTTGGTAATGTGATCTGAGACAAGCCATTTAGAATCACAAAATAACAAGGAAGAGAGGTAGAAACATCACTAAGATCAACAACAATCACACACACACACACAGCAGATGGAAAAACAATTTCACTTCCTAATTGTCAATAAACATAAATAATAATGTAATAATCTGGTGAGTAACAGAAGGGAATTCTTATTCATATAATCTAAAGGTCATCTGATCTATGGCCCTAATTTTATTTTTTTTTAGAATTTTATTTTCCAAATTACATGTAAAAATAAATTTTGACATCAAATTTTTAAAACTTTGTGTTCTAACTTCTCTTCCTCCCTCCCTCCCCACCCCACCCCCAAGAACTCAAGCAATTCAATATAAGTTATCCATGAGTCATCATGCAAAACATCTCCATGTTAGCCAGGTTGTGAAAGAAATCAGACAAAAACAAAACCAGATTAAGTAACCATAAAAAAAAGTATGCTTCAGTCTGTTTTTAGATACCATCAGGTCTTTCTCTGTAGATGGATTGAAATTTTCATAAGTCCTTCAGAGTTATATTGGATCATTGCATTGCTGAAAATAACCAAGTACTTCACAGCAGATCATCTTACACTATTGCTGTTATTTTGTATACAGTACATTCACTCTGCTTCAGTTCATGTAGGTCTTTCCAGGTTTTTCTGATAGCATCCTGTTCATCATGGGGTTTTTTTTGTTTCCTATAAAGTAACTAACAAAAAAGAATTATGTTTCAATATATATTCAAATATCATCAGCTCTCTCTCTGGAAATGGATTGCATTTTTCATAAGACCTTCGGAGTTGCCTTGGATCATTACATTGCTGAAAATAACAGTCATTCACAGCAGATCATCTCACAATAATACTGTTATTTTGTATAGAATGGATTTCACTTTGCATAAGCTCATGCAGGTCCCTCCAGGTCTTTCTGACAGTATGCTGTTCATCATTTTTTATAAAAAGCTATGATTATATAGTACTTTAAAGAGAGATTTCCTTACAATAAACCCGTGAGGTTGATTATTGCAAAAACAGTAATATGAGATGAGAGGTTTAGTCTAGATGCTCTCAAATGTCCCTTCCAGATGTGCTTAGTCATTATGTCATTGCTTCCTTTCATTTCATCCCTTTTTCAGTTAGGTATATTGATGCCTAGGGCACTTAGGTGATACAGTGGAGAGAGCACTGGCCCTGAAGTTGGGATGGGCCTGAGTTCAAATCTCACCTCAGACACTGACTAGCTGTGTGATCCTGAGCAATTCACTGCCCCAATTGCCTTAAACACTGGGGCCATGTCCCGTTGTCCTGATGTATATCTTTTGAGTGGACCCAGATGGCTCTGGAGAACAGAGTGAGGTTGGTGACCTTGCACAGCCCTACCTTACTTAAATCCAATTCACTGCAAGTCATGACATCACCTCCCAATGTCAGAGTCCTCTTTGAGAAAGGACAAACAATATAGTGGTGCCTATTGGTTTCTCTGGGAAGAAACAAGCTTGTGGACTCTTGCTCACTGCAGCAGATGTTGCTGGGTAGGCAGACCTTTATTCCTGCTCAGCCACTTTGAGTCAACTGCATTATTAGACATTTCCAGCTGCCCTTTTGGTGGATTTTTGTTTAATTAGAAAATAAATGATTTTTGCATGGCATGATGGTGTTGGGCTGGCTAGCTTCAGGTTTTCTGTCCTTTACAATGTCACTGTGAGGTTCAATTAAGAGTTTATGGACCAAATTGCAATCTTGGAGTATGGTAATTCCTTCTGCTATCTGCCTGCTTATCACAAGTACAATGTCCATTCTTAGAACATAAGTCAGCTCTGGCTTCACTTCTCCCAATAGCATCACCTCACTCAGTCCAAATTATGTATCTATATATTTTATATGTTGTCTCTCCAATTAGAATGTACACTCATTGAGGGCAGGGACCATGTTTTGCCTCTCTATCCCCAGTGGTGCTTAACACAGTGCCTGGCCCTTAAATGCTTATTGATTGGCTAACACCAGTCCCTCTACACTCTTTCATTATATTGTTATAGAAAGACTTTGGATTTGGACACCTGGACTTAATATTCAACTCAACCACTAATTCCTGAAGTGATCTTTTTTTTAAGAGATTTTTTTTTTTTTTAGTGAGGCAATGGGGGTTAAGTGACTTGCCCAGAGTCTCACAGCTAGTAAGTGTTAAGTGTCTGAGGCCGGATTTGAACTCACGTACTCTTGACTCCAGGACCGGTGCTCTATCCACTGCGCCACCTAGCTGCCCCAAAACATTTGCACATTAGCCATATTGTCTTTTCTTTTTTTTTTCAGGGCAATGGGGGTTAAGTGACTTGCCCAGGGTCACACAGCTAGTAAGTGTCTGAGGTCCTGCAGTGATCTTAAAGCAATTGGTGATTGAAAAACTGGCAACTTTGGGGGGAGATTATTTCAATGGTTTTCAATTTGCTCGCCTGCAAAATGGTGATGATAGTGGATGTTCTACCTCCATAATAAGCACATAATGAAAACCAAACAATATTAGGGATGTGGGAGCAATCCAGAAACTTAAAAGCACTATGCCAATGTCAGAGAGGACTCAGCTGTCAGCCTATTCAATCCTCTGTCCCATCTGTTGATGTGTCCAGCATCTAGAATGGAAGAAGCAAGGGAGGCTGAGATGAGAAGAGGGGCTTCCAAATATTTCTAATTCTCTGTTTGAAGTAGGGAAACCCACTTCAATTCTCCACCCCTAGAGAAAAATAATTCTAAAGTTGGGTGAATCCCAGAATTACATTATCTGTAACCCTGCTAAAGATGATTAAAATATGGAGAGGTAAGTGAAAAGAGATCAGGTCTCCATTTAGGTAAGAGAACTGGTTGGGGTTTGGGATAGGTGAAGTAGGGCAGATGGCATAGATGGGAAAGGCTGGATGTCCACACTCTGTTCATGATGCAATAAGGCATGAATCCAATCTGATAACATATCATTCCTTTCCTCTATATAGAAATGAGAAGATAATGGAATAGTGGATAGAGTCCTGTACCTTGAGCCTAAGATACCTGAGTTTACATCATACCTCTGACACTAACTTCATGCACAAATCATTTCAGCCCTCTGAGTTGGGGTAACTCCTTACCATTTACACACTAAGTTATAGATGAATTGTCATCAAGGCTCCATGAGGGTAAATATCAGGATCCACAGAGCCTCAGAGCAGATTCTAGATTGAAATTGATCCTACATTTGTCTCTCTCTTCTTTTTTAAATTTGGGCGGGGGGGGGGTGGCAATTAAGATTAAGCATTTTACTCAGGGTTACACAGCTTGTAAGTGTCTAAGGCCAGATTTGAACTCAGGTCTTCCTGACTCCAGAGACAGTACTCTATCCACTGTACCATCTAGTTGCCCCTTTGCCTCTCCATTCTTGCCTTTATTTGTGGAAATCTGAATAAGGTGATATTGATGAGGAAATGTTTCCATTCCATCTTAGCCCAGAATACATGATTGCATAGTCCATGTAATGAGACTAGAATTGGGATCTCACTGGACTACAAAGTTCTGTTATCCTTATCTTTAGTTATGTATCAACCAAAAAGCATTTGTTGAGTGCCTGGGTCATATTCAACTTTGTTCTAGACACTGTGTATGATAAAGAAGAATATAAGACCAAATCCCTATCTTTAAAAGGCTAACAGTCTTTTGGGGAGAAAATATGAACACAGTAACAAGAAATCTAACAATACAAGTAGAGAGCTTTTCCCCCGGAATCTGACCCAGCACTATTTGCATCATCACCATCATAAAAACTCGGCTTACATAGTATTTAAATAGTTACAAAGCACTTGAGGATAGAAAGACAACAATGAAAAGAACAATAGTTTTAGAATCAGACAGTCTAGATTCAAATTAGGACTTTTCTCCTTCTTCCCCAGCTCAGTGACTTTGAAAATGTCACTTTAATAGTCTGGGCTTTTATTCCCTCAATTGGACAATAAGGAAGTCAGAGAGATGATGGGACCTATAAGTTACTTTCCAATTCTAAATTCTACAAATCTATGTAATGCACATGCCATGCATTAGGCATGATGGTTATCCAATGGTAAGCTTCATGACGGCAGCAACAATATCATAGCAAAACTTTTTATCTCAGCCAGCACCAAGCATCACTAGTGCTCTGTACATAGTAAGTGTTTAATATGTTTGTTGAATTAAAACTATAGGAGTCTATTAGTAGAGTGAGGGATCACCATGGACTGGGGTGGACAATGCAGGTTTCGTAGAAAGTAAGATTAGATCAGAGTCTTGAGGGACTGATAGGGTTATAACTAAGAATAGAGGTTAGAAGGTATTTGGGGCAAGAGAAACATCATGAGCAAAGGTACTGAAGCAAAGATGAAGAAGGTATGCTGTTTGAGGAGGCTGAAAAGAAACCAGTCTGGTGGGAGGAAAGATTTCAAGGAGGGAAGCCTCAAAGTATAGTGGCATACATACATCTGTAATTCCCAACTGCTAGAGAGGCTGAAGCTGGTAGATCTCTAGAGCTCAGGAGTTAAGAGCTGCTATGAGCTATGTTGATCAAGTGGGCACAATAAGTTTCTGTGGGTACTCAGAAGCAAAGGGCCACTTGGCTGACTAAGGAGGGGTGAAGTGGCCCCAATTAGAAATAGAGCGGGTCAGAGTCAATTGGTAAGTGGGACCTGTCCAATGAATATCCACTGAACTTTTGGCCTAGATGAGATATTCTCATTCTCTGTCTGTCTGTCTGTCTGTCTCTGTCTGTCTGTCTCTGTCTGTCTGTCTGTCTGTCTGTCTGTCTGTCTGTCTGTCTCTCTCTCTCTCTCTCTCTCTCTCTCTCTCTCTCTCTCTCTCTCATTAAGTAAGGAAAGACTAGAAGTTACCCCCATATTGTAACTCATCTTGAATGCCAATCCAGGGACTTTCACAAATTGCTCAACAATCCTCAGCTGGGAAAAACTACAGAAGGACAAATTATTACAATGTTATGAAAGTTCATAATTCAACCAGAGTTGCAAATTACAATTTAATCACACCATCAATCATCCACCAAGGGAGAGAGAAGGCTGCTTCCTCACTTCTGGATGGTTTTCTTTTTCCCAAAAGACCAGAGGCCCTTCTGGCAGAGCACCGAGGTGGGGAGCATACAATACCTCTTCCAACAGAGCTTCTAAAGGATTTTAGGAACAGCTGGCTCCTTGCCCTCCTAGAGGCTTGCACATTTGGACTGAGCATCATCATCACCAGCGGAGGGGAGCATCTCTGCTGACCTCACTGTCATAGGTTTGGGATCTGTACAGGAGCATGCCCCTGAATAGTCCATTTCTCTGGGTGGAACTTTTGATGCTTGAATGGTTTCCGAAAATCAAGTATTTATTGAGCACTTACCAGGAGTTAGAAACTGTGAGAGATACCAAATATACCTCTCTGTATATTGTTCATGCATGTATGTGAAAGAGTTAGATAATCCTTGCCTTAAAGAAATTTGCTGCATCATTAGGGAAATAAGATTAATATAAATAAAACATATCTAATATACCTGGTTATCTGTATTATGGGCTGATTACAATAAACTGTAAGTATCATAGGGTTTTGTTTTTGTTCAGTCATTTTCAGTCATATCCAACTCTTTGTGACCTCATTTGGGATTATCTTGACAAAAATACTGGAATGGTTTTCCAGTTCCTTCTCCATCTCATTTTACAGATGAAGAAACTGAGGTAAATAGGGTTAAGTGACTTGACCAGGGGCATATAGCTAGTAAATGTCTGAGATCAGATTTGAATTCAAAAAAAGTAGTTTACCTGATTCCAAGTCACCTAACTGTCCCAATAGGATCTTAGAGAAATGCAAGTTTGCAAGAGAGAATGCCTAGAGTCCAAATACCATGGAAGTAAATTACATGGAGTCACACAAACTCACATGTGAGGAAGAGCAGATACAGAAATAAGGGATCACTGTGTAGGCAGAACTCCCCTAGGTTCATGACCTTGCCCACTAATTGCTGTGCATAAAATGAACTCCAGTGATTTTATATGTCTACTCCAGCTCTTCCAAAGTAAATTGGCTAACTAATCCTGATGGAGAGCATTAGTAAACATTCTTTCTTACAATTGTTTTCAACAGCTTCACAGATGCAATAATTGTATATAGCTATACTGGGCAGCTGCCTGAGCTTCTAACACTCTGGCACTAGCTTTGTGCATTGACAAATTCATGGTTTGGGTAGATCTATGCAAGGACAGCCCTCTCCTCCATTCCCCACCCCACCTCCAGCTTGTCTATTTAAGTCATTGACAGGGATGGGATCCAGTTGTAAAGACTAACTTCTATGTGTACCCAGGGAATGAACTTGTACTTACTAAACAGGTAAGGAATTATGTAAAAAACTCCTTTTTAGTTCAACTGAAACTATTAAAAAATACATCTTTGTCTGGTTTAAATTCCTTTCCAGACTGACCTGAAGAAGCAAACTTTATTAGTACTTAACCAAACTTCTCAGGAAACAGTATCCTTTACTAAAGTCCTTCCCCTGCCCTTTCTTTTAGGCCTAATCTTAGAAGCCTTCTCCAATCTCCCAGTGCTTCCCCTTTGAAATTATCTCCAATATATCCTTCATGTATCTTGTTTCTGTAGAGTTGATCGAATGTTAGTTCCCCCATTAGAATGTGAACTTTTTAATAATAAACATTTTTATTTATAGTTTTGGGTTCCAATTTTTATCCCTCTCCCTCCCTCCCCTCCCCCTTCCATGAGGCGGCAATCAGATATGGGTTATACATGTATGATTATGCAAAACATTACCATATTGGTCATTTTGTACAAAAAAAAAACTTGATTAAAAGAAAAAAATTAAAGAATTTGAAAAATAGCATGCCTCAGTCTGTCCCACCAATATCAGTTCCTTCTTTGGAGGTGGATAGTATGTTTCATCAATAGTCCTTTGGAATTGTCTTGGATCATCGCATTGTTGAGAATAGTCAAGTGAGACTGTGAACTTTTTTTTTTTTTTAGTGAGGCAATTGGGGTTAAGTGACTTTCCCAGGGTCACACAACTAGTAAGTGTTAAGTGTCTGAGGCCGGATTTGAACTCAGGTACTCCTGACTCCAGGGCCGGTGCTCTATCCACTGTGCCACCTAGCTGCCCCGAGACTGTGAACTTCTTGAGAGCAGAGACAGTTTCTCTTTGCATCCCCAGGGCTCTGCACAGTGCCTTGCATGGAATAGGCACTTAAATGCTAGCTGACTGTTTGGCTGACTACTTTCTTTTAGAAAAGTGGTTTAAAAGTCAAAAAAGAAAACTAAGATGCAAGAAAATGAATTGAGTGTGGGAACGAGGCTTAGAATGAAAAATACTTATGTATCGTAAAGATATGGCCTTCCCCAGATCCTTCAAGGGGTGTGGGTATTGATCAAACAAAGGCAATCTCTTTGATTATATCAGGTCCAGGGACCATCTGGGTAGAGAACCTTGAGGGGAGTGGCCAAAGAGGTATTGAGCGGTTTTATGAGAATGATTCTTAAGGGGGTTTCCTCAAAGATTAAGTTACTATATTCCATTAACATCATCAGTTCTCAAACTTTTTGGTCTCAGGACTCCATAACACTCTGAAAAATTATTGAGAATGCTCCCAAAGTGCTTCATCTTCTATGAGTTAAATCTATTGCCATTTATTGTATTGGAAAATAAAATGTCTTAGTATTATTATGAAAATAGACACAACTAAGTGGCACAATGGATTTAGTACTGGGCCTGAAATTAGGAAGACCTGAGTTCAAATCCAGTCTAAGAACTTTCTAGCTGTGTGACCATGGGCAAGTAAGTCACTTAACTTCTGACTCAGTTTCCTCATCTGTAAAATTAGAATAATACCTACTTTTCAGAGTAATTGTGAATATAAAATGAGATATTTGTAAAGTGTGGTGAAAACCTTAAAGCAACATATAAATGTTTACTACTACTACTACTACTACTACTACTACTACTACTACTACTACTACTACTACTACTGAAATAGTTCAGCTATTGTGTATCCCTAGGGCTCCCTTTATCTGAGTAAGTTACAATTCTTTATTTCCCCTCTTCTTCTTTTTCTCCTTATATAATCTGGTTTTTTTCACCCAATATTTGATTGCCAGAATTAGTTGTCCATTCTGTCAGGAGACACTCTTTTTTAAATGTCAATTACTTTCTTTTTTTTTCAGTTACAATTCATCTCCCTCCCTTTGGTTCCTCCCTCACCCACTGAGAATGCAAACAATACAATAACCATTATACATGTGAAGTAATGTAAAATATTTCCATATTATCCATGCTGTAAAAAGAAAAGGAAAGAAGAAAGTAAGTGAAAAAATGTGCTCCAATCTACATTCAGGGTTCATCAATTGTCTCTCTGGAAGTCAATAGCATTTTCCATCATTAGTCATGGATCATGGATCATTGTATTGATGAGAATAGCTAAATATTTCACAGGTGATTCTTGTTAAACTATTGCTCTTCCTCTGTACAATGTTCTCCTGGTTCTTCTCATTTCATTAGCTGGCATGTGTCTTACTGGGTTTCTCTGAAACCATACCCTTCATCATTTCTTACAACAAAATAGCATTCCATCACAATCATAAACCACAACTTGCCCAGCCATTCCCCAATTGATAGGTATTCCCTCAATTTCCAATTCTTTGTCACTATAAGAAGATCTACTGTAAATGTTTTCATACATATGGATCCTTTTCCTTTTTCTTGATCTCTTTGGGATACAACCCTTGTAATTGTATTACTGGGTCAAAGGGTATATAAAGTTTTCTAGTCCCTTGGGGATAGCTCCAAAATGGTCTCTAGAGTGATTAGATCAGTTCACAGCTTCACAACAGCGCATTAATGCACTATTTTTCCATATTCCTTCCAGCATTTGTCATTTTGCTTTTCTATCACAGTAGCCAATCTAATAGGTGTGTAAGGTGCTCCTTGAACATACTTTGAAAACTTCTGATTTTGTTTGATTGATTCTTGATGTCTCACAGTCATTAGCTTCCACTTGTCCAATTCTAATTTTTAAGGAATTATTTACTTCAGTGGGCTTTTATACCTCCTTTTCCATTTGGCCAAATCTACTTTTTTTCTGTTTAGAATTTTATTTTCCAAAAGCAAACTTTGACATAAATTTTTTAAAACTTTGTGTTCCAACTTCTCCTACCTCTCTTCCCACCCCCACCCCCAAGAACTCAAGTAATTCAATATAAGTTATACATGAGTAGTCATGGAAAACATCGCCACAATAGCTAGGTTGTGAGAGAAAACAGATAAAACAAAACTTCAGATTAAGGAATTTTCAAAAAACTGTTTTAGTCTGTTTTCAAATAGCATCAGTTCTTTGTCTATAGATGGATTGCAATTTTCATAAGCCCTTCAGCATTATACTGGATTGTTGCCTTGCTGAAAATAACCACATGCTTCCCAGCAGACCATCTCACACTATTGCTGTTATTTTGTATATAAGACATTTCTCTCTGCTTCAGTTCATGTGGGTCTTTCCAGGTTTTTCCTGATAGCATCCTGTTCATCATAACTTCTATATAGTACCTTAAACTTGACAAAAAAATTTTCTTCACAATAACTCAGCAAAGTAGGTACCATACGTTTTGCCATTGTAGTCAATCATCATAACTATTTCCCTCCATCCCACTCCCTTCCAATGATATTTACGCTATTGTCATCTTATTTTGCCCTAACCCCTCCCTCCACCTCTCATAAGTGTTTTTGCTACTGACTGCCCCCCCCCTGCTCTACCCTCCCTTCATTCACCCTTCCCTCCTTATCCTCTTCCCCCTCCTATTTTCCTGTAGGGTTAAATAGATTACTCCACCCAATTGGGTGAGTATGTTATTTGCTCCTTGTGCCCACTCTGATGAGGTTAAGGTCTTTGAGCTAATTCTGTTTTCTAAATTTTTCTCCCTCCCTCCCTCCTCAACTCTCCCTATGAAATCAGGTAATTCAATGTATGTCATACATGTGCTGTAATGCAGAACATCTTCACCTTCCTCAAAAGTGTTTTGCTTTTTACAGCTCTCTCCCCCAAACTTCCCTTCCCTCCTTTCCCTCTTCTCCCTGCCCCTTATCTCCTTCCCCTCCCACTTTTCCACAGAGAAAAATATATTACCATACCCACTTGAGTATGTATGTTATTCCCTCTTTGAGCCAATTCTGATGATAGTAAGATTCACTCACTCTCCCACTCCTTCCCCCTCTTTCCCTCCCCTCCATAAGCTTTTTTTTGTTTCCTTCATGTGAGCTACCTCTCCTTAGTCCTCCTCTCCCCTTCCCCCTCCCCCATTCTATTCCTCCTACCCCTCAACCCTATTTTAAAGATGTCATCATGGGATAGCTAGGTGGCACAGTGGACAAAGCACCAGCCCTGGACCCAGAAGACCTCGAGCCCAAATCCGGCCCCAGACATAAGACACCCCCCACCCTGTTTGCCCCACAAAGAACAAGGATAAACAAAAAATGAATGCTTTACAGATATCATCCCTTCATATTCAGTTCAGACCTGTGTCCTCTGTGTATTCCTTACTGAGAAAGTTCTTATGAATTGGAATTATCTTCTCATGTATGAATGTAAACAGTTTAACTGTTTAATGTCCCTCATGATTCCTTATTCCTGTTTACCTTTTTATGATTCTCCAGGGTCTTGTGTTTGAAAGTAAAATTTTCTATTCAGTTCAGGTCCTTTCATCACAAATGCCTGAAAGTCCTCTTTTTCATTGAAGTCCCCGTTTTCCTCTGGAAGATGATGCTTAGTTTTGCTGGGTATGTGATTCTTGGCTGTAGTCCCAATTCCTATGCCCTCTGGAATATAATATCCCATGCCTTCTGGTCCTTTAAAGTAGATGCTGCTAGATCTTGCTTTATCCTTATTGGAGCTCTACAGTATCTGAATTCCTTTATTCTAGCTGCTTGCAACATTTTCTCATTGACATGGGAGCTCTGGAATTTAGATATAATATTCCTGGAGGTTTTCCTTTTTAGGATCTCTTTCAGAAGGTGATCAGTAGATTCTTCCAATTTCTATTTTACCTTCTGTTTCTAGAATATCATGGTGAAATTCCCTAACAATCTCTTGGAAGATGTTATTTAAACTCTTATTTTGGTCATGGTTTTCAGGTAGTCCAATGATTTTCAAATTATCTCTTCTAGATCTATTTTCTAGGTCAGCTGTTTTTCCAAGGAGATATTTCATATTGCCCTCTATTATTTTTATTCATTTGGATTTGCTTTACTGTGTCTTGATTTATCATAAAGTCACTAGCTTCCATTTGTTCAATCCTAATTCTTAGGCAATAATTTTCTTCAGAAAGCTTTTTTAATCTCCTTTTCCATTTGGCTTTTCAAGCTGCTGACTTTTTTCTCATGACTCTCCTATATCAGTCTCATTTATGTTTCCATTCTTTCCTCCACCTCTCTAAATCTTCCTTCTATCTCTCCTACTTTCTCTTCAAAGTCCTTTTTGTGTGTTTCCATGGCCTGGGATCAATTAATATTTTTCTTGGAAGCTTTGTATGTAGGGGCCCTGAGGTTGTTATCCTCTTCTGAGGGTGCACCTTGATCTTCCTTGTTGCTGAAGACACTTTCTATAATTCTCAACTTTCTTTGCTTGTTCATCTTGCTATCTTTTACTTGACTACTGTCCCAAGATACAGAGGGTCCCAGGTGTTTCAGGAGGGCATGTTTTTCTCTCACCTGGCCTGTTCTCTCTTACGAAGATAACCTCAAGCCAACTTACTAATTAACCAACCAGGAAAGCTTTCTGTGCTATGGTTCTTAGCTTTGACAAGCCTGTGCCCCTTCCCCTCCTGGGCCTCATGCTGCTCAGGATTTCTTCCTGGTTCCCCACTGTTGTGGGACAGCCAAATTCCTCCTAGGTCCCGCTGACACCCCTGGACTTCCCCACCACCACCACCAGCCATTCGGCCCTCTCACCTGACTACAAGCTCAGTTCCAGAAGACACTGGTGCTGCAGCTGATTCAAAGGCTCAAGTAAATTCCTCTGGTGTGACTTGCCTGGAGTCTCTGTCAGAGAGATCACAGGGTTGGACTTTACTTGCAGCCCAGCATAGACCCTTTTAATCTGTCTATGGCTGGAAAATAATCTCAGCCCATATTTTTGTGGGTTTTTCTGCTCCAGGGGTTCTTTGATTGCTAATTTTGGGGTAATTGTATCAGGAGCACTGTGCATTTAATGTCTTTCCTCTGCCATCTTGGCTCTGCCCCCCTAGCCACCTAAATTTAAAAGTCATTTAGAAAGAGTCAAAGAACTCCATCACCATTGATAGGGGGTAATGTGTCCATAGGCCCACTGTGAAGAATATTGTCACTGTGGCACGAACAATTCACTCTTCCAAAGGATGTTGGTTCTTTAGCATCCACTCAGTGGTTCATAGGTTTGATGTTTTGCTACATGGGAGCCCCCTGACTCTCCGTTTATCTTTCTCCCTGTCCCATCAAGGTCTTTGGCTATAGACTCATTGTTACTTAGAACACCTCCTTCCACCCAGGGATCCCTTGCTGTATGCCCCTTGTCCTCCTCCCCATAGACCCATTAGGCACTATTCCAATGCTCCTTTTTTTTCTTTTTTTTTTTTTTTAGTGAGGCAATTGGGGTTAGGTGACTTGCCCAGGGTCACACAGCTAGTAAGTGTTAAGTGTCTGAGGCTGGATTTGAACTCAGGTATTCCTGACTCCAGGGCTGATGCTCTATCCACTGCACCACCTAGCTGCCCCCCAATGCTCCTTTTTAAGGATTTGTTTTCTTTGGTAGATTTTTGTACTTCCTTTTCTGTTTAACAGAATTCTACTCTTTAAGGGGTTGTTTTCTTTTTCTAAGCTGTTGATTCTTTTATATGATTCGCTTCCATCACTCTCTTTTCTTTTCCCAATTTTTATTCTAACTCTCTCATTTGATTTTTTAAATCTTTTTTAAGCTCTTCCAAGAAGACTTTTGGGGCTTGAGACCAATTCAAATTCCTCTTTGAGGCTTTTCCTGTAGGTGTTTTGACATTGTTGTCCTCTTCTGAGTTTGCGTTTTTTATCTTCCCTGTGGCCATAGTAACTTTCAATGGTCAGGGATCTTTTTTTAAATTTTGTCAATTTTCCAGCCTATTTCATGACTTTTAAAGTTTAACTCAGCTCCCAGGGGATAGGGGGCACTGTCCCAAATTTCTTTCACTGAGGGATAGGGTCCTAGTTACTAGCTTTCTGTGTCAGAGACTCTAAGGCTTGCCCACTGTGCTGGAGGGGGGCCTGGCTTAGTCACAACTGTTGTGCTGTGGATTCCAGGACTAACAGCTTGTCTTCTGCACTGAGGCTGGAGGCCTCACAGCTGGCCTTTTGTGCCATTGGCCTATTGAACCAGGATCTCACAGCCTTAGTTGCTGATCTGTGCTATGGCTAACAGCTTCCCACTAGCTTCTCAGGATCCTACCTGTACTGGACTGCCTTGGCCTTTTACCCAAGTAAAACAGACCTTTCCTGAAGTTCTTCTAAGTTATCTTGGGCTAGATTATTTCACTCCATCTTTTTGTGGGTTCTATCATTCCAGAATTTGTTTAGAGGCTTTATTTAATGTAGTTTCTGAGGGAAACTCAAGAGAGCTTAGGCACTTACTGGCTTTTCTCCACCATCTTCAAGAACTTTTGTATTAAAGGAAGTAGAACTGTTAACCTTATATAACCATATTTTATCATGTTGTAAAATTTTTCTTGTTTAAGATTCTCAAAAGCTCCTATATTGTCAAAAACAAAATAAAAGGTCAGAGAATGCTAGGGAACTATTTTGTTTTAAACATTTCTCTCTCAAGCAGAATAATACTTGGATATAGATTAATGAAAATGGCTTCTGGCAGACATGTGGCTATAATGCAAAATATGGTATTATTAGTTTTTCTTCAATAATGAGTAACTGAGGCAGTAAGGATAGAACCCTGAATATGACTGTAATATCTTTCTATTTTGAAAAGATATATGGGTATGTGCATTTGTCATTATTTTTTGGTAGTGATGATGATCATGAGGTACATATGAAAGAGAGATATGAAGTAAATAAAATGCCATGTTCTTTCTCATTAAGATTCCAATGGATTTTTTTCAAAGTCAAGTAAATTTGAATTGTGAGGCTTCTCCCATACTTGTGAATCCCATTTAGTATGAAATAACATTTATATAGTGCTTACAATATACCAAGCACTGTGCTCAGTACTTTACCATTATACATTCATTTATCCAAATAGTAGCAAAAAAACCAGAGAATATATAAGGATGAGATTATGTACCTAATAATACAGAGAGTGAATAGAACATTAGAACTTACAGAGAACTTTGTAGCAATACACGGTATGGAGAAATTTGTAATTTTCAATGTCCTTTCCTTATATCTTATGAGCGAAGTAGTATAAATATTATCCCAATTTTATAGATGAGAAAACTCTGATTAAGTGATGCACCCAAGGTTATACAGCTAGTAAATGGTAAAGGCAAGACTCAAACCCAAGTTTTATATGTAATGGATGTGTGTGTGTCATTTTGTCTATGAAAGGTCACGTGTGTCCACATAGGTTTGTCCACATTTGGCTCAAAGGGACACATGAATAGATATTTCTAGAGTCTGTGTCACCAAACCTTCTCCAAGGGAGACCTTGATTCTTGACATTAGGAGATTGAGATCAGAGGCTGGCTACTCTGCTCTCCTCAAAGGAAAAAGGGGCATGAGTCTAGAATTATATCTATCTTCTCCCTAATTTTTTTTAGTCTTCGTGAAAATTTTCTAGGTTCATGATGAACTCCTTATAACTATCCCATAATTTAGAAGGTATGTCCCATGCCAAATATCTCTTTCCATCAAATGCCTGTTCTACAATGAAATGAAGGAGAAAGAAAAGAGGAAGGAAGAGAAGGAGAAGGAGAAGAAAGAGGAAAAAGAGAAGGGGAGGGAGGGAAAGAGACAGAGGCAGGGAGAGAAGAGACAAAGAGACATAGAAAGAGAAGAGAGACAGAGAGAGAGAAGAGAGACAGACAGACAGAGATAAGAGACAGAGAGAGACAGAGATAGAGACAGAGACAGAGATAGAGACAGAAAAAGAGAGGAGACAGAGACAGAGATAGAGAAAGAGACAGAGAGAGATAAAGAGAGAGAGAAGAGACAGAGAGAGAAGACAGAGGAAGGGAGGGAGAAAGGGAGACAGAGACAGACAGAGAGGTAGAGAGAAGAGAGGAGAGAGACAGACAGAGACAGAAGAGAGACAAACAGACAAAGAGACAGAGAGAAAAGAGAGAGAGGAGAAAGGCAGAGAGAAAAAGAGACAGAGAGATAGAGAGAGGAGACAGAGACAGAGAGAGAAGAGACAGAAGAGAGACAGAGAGAGAGAGAGAGAGAGAATGTGCCAACTTCTCTATATGTCAGGATCTTCCCAGAGTCTTTCTCTCCCCTCAAGGATCTGAAGAGAGTCTAGAACTGTGTCATCTTTCTCAAACCAGAAGCCAGAAAACCAGGGTGACTCCTCTTCAAAGCTATTACCAAATCTTTCACACATGCAGGGTTGGGGCATTGAGTCATAAGCAACTGCTCCTTGTAACTTGTAAGCAACTGCTCTTGAAACAAATAAGACACTATCACCCATTTATGAAATCCATGATGAACATCCTCTGAAGTGCATTTAAAAACTATTGTAATTTGCCAACTCACAAAAGTACAGCATCTGGTTCCTCAATCAGATCTTTCCTGCTTTGAACCAGTTTAATAATCATATCAGTTCTTCCACAAACAAGTGTTATCACTTGCTCAAAGTTAGCCTCTTATTGCATCTCTTCAGACTGACCATTGTGGAAAAAATTTTATCTTAGGACTTAGCCTGATGGTGGGTGTGCCTGCCTCAAGTCTCTCTCCTCTCTGATCCATCCTCCATTCAGTCACCAAAGTGATTTACCAAAAGTAAAACCACATCACACATACCCTCCTCAATAAACTCCAATGGCTCCTTATCATCTCAAGGAACAAATACAGAATCTTCTATTATTCAAGAGCCCTTCATAACCTAGCCTTTCCCAGTCCTCTTACATCTTACTCTATATTTTGCAATCTTCAATTCAGTAACACTGGCTTCCTTGTTGTTAAAAAAAGTCATCTCTCAGCTCCAAGCATTATTTTCTGCCTGTTTCTCATGCTTTAAATGCCCTCATTCCTCAATTCCACCTCCTGGCTTCCTTCAACCCCCAAGAAGAATGATTTCTACAGGTAGCCTTTCCCAAACATCTCTTAATTCTAGTACCTCCCTTCTATTAAGTATTTCTTATTAATCCTGTAGATATGCTATTTGTCAATATTTGCCTGCTTGTGAGGTTGTGGGCTAGAGGTTTCTTTGCTTGTTATTTCCCCCATTAGATTGTGAGCTTCTTGAGGGAAGGAACTACCTCTTTTTGTATCCCTAGAACTTAGCATAGTGCCTGGTACATAGTAGGTGCTTAGTAAATGTTTATCAACTGACTGAATTACTTTGGTCTCTTCTTTTGGAGTGTCAGGATAGAGGTTATTGTCAGTTTCCTTCAGTATATATGACTTTTCTAGGATCGAGGCCCATCACAAGCTATGAATTAGCAGAGGTTATAATGCTAATTGAATCACCTCGAATTTGAGGAGCAGGACAGGAAAAGGAAAGTTAAAGGAGAGCTTGTAGCTGAGAAGCTGCAATCTAGGTAGGAATCAAAATCAAATGTTTTAACAATCCAAGATCAAGAAGAAAGCAGAAATCATTCTGGTAAATCATTTGGAATTATACTATATTATGTCCTTCGATTTCAGGTGATATTTTGCTCAGGCATATACCCCCAAGGTCAAAGAGAGAGGTCAAGGTTCATATATGCAAAAAGTATTTATAACAGCACTTTTTGTAGCAGCAAAGAACTGGGAGGGAAGTGGGTGCTCATTTACTGGAGAATGGCTGGATATGCAAAGAATTTAGGGAATATTGGGAAGACTTGTATGAACTTATGCCTAGAGAAGTAAACAGATGCAGAACAATTTACACAATGACCATAAAAATATAAAGTGCTATACTTTATTATAAGTAAGTCTTTTTTAGGAATGAGGGCAGGAACATCAGTGGAAAATGACAGAATGTTTTTAAAAGAAAAGAATGTCAATAAAGCCACAATAATAACCAGACAGACTTCATGGAATTGAAAGAGCCAGATAGAGGACAAAGTACCTAAAGCAGCTAAGTGCCACAGTGGAGAGCACAGAGCCTGAAATCAGGTAGACTCATCTTACTGAGTTCAAATTTGGCCTCAGGTACTTACAAATTGTGTGACCCTGAGCAAGTCATTTCACACCATTTGCCTCCATTTCCTCATCTCTAAAATGAGCTGAAGAAAATGGCAAACCACTCCAGTATCTTTGCCAAGAAAACCCCAAATGGGGTCACAAGAGTCAGACATAACTGAAACGACTGAACAAGAAGGCACTATTGAAAGGTGAATTCTGGTGTTCAGGCTGAACTACTTCAGTACCAAGAAAGTAATATAGGATCAGGCTATACGAGTATACTTATATTTTTAATGCTTCATTCTGTGTGGCCAAATCCAGCAATTGGCTTCTTGAAAAGTCCCTTTGGCTAGAAACTCTCGTTGTTGTTACCTCCCTCACTCTTCAAGGCAATACCCAATTTCAGACAGCATCAGACAATTATATGCTAAAAGGACCAGCTCAGTTTTCCTCTGCAAGTCCCTCATTGTAGTCTGTTGTTCCCCTGTGAGGTCAGAGAGGCTTCACAATTTATTAGAGAGGTAAGGGATTATAGCTGAATACCAAGGACAGCTCCCAATGGATGCTTGAATTGTGCTCTGTTACTCCTTCATGGGCAGCTGCATAAAAGAGAACACTGGGCTTGGAATCAGGAACTCATTTTCCTGAGTTCAAATCCAACCTTAGACACTTAATAGCTGTGTGACCCTGGGCAGGTTATTTAACCATGTTTTGTCTCAGTTTCCTCATCTGTAAAATGAGCTGGGAAGAAAATGGCAAACCACTCTAGTATTTTTGCCAAGAAACCCCAAAATGAACCACAAAGACACAGACGTGACTGAAAATGACTAACCGACAATCCTTTAAACATAAAGATGCCACTGATCCACCACGATCATATAAACTTTGACTCTTCCAATAAGAGGTGTGGAATGAACATATACTCTTATTCCTTCCTTGTGTATATCACCACACATTGGGGAAATTGTTGGCTAATGTGGGGAGTCAATCTATAGCTAGAGTCTCTGGCCAGGATTAAAGGGAGTAATCAGTCTATGACCCATGGAAAGGGATTATTTTGTAGCCACATTTGGGTTTCAACACTTGACAGTGGAGCAGCAAAGCTAACTATTCCATATGGGAACTAATGTCATGACCTTGGCCTCAGAACTATGTTCCAGTCAATGGAGTTGCCCAGACTCATACCATGCTATAACTAAGTGTTAACTTTGTGTGTGGCATTTCTCTACAGTCACCAGGAGACCCAGACAGATGGCATTGAGAGCAAATTCTGGAGTTTTTGTCTGAGGTCCTGCTGAGTTTGAGGCTATAAAGAGTTCTATAGTACATAGAACTGAAATCACATGTGCTGATACCTCATGCCTTGAGGTGGGTGGAAGGTCACTTTCTCTGGGCAATCCAGTAGGAACTGTTCTACAAAGAATTCCCCAGAGATTATCCCAGAACAGTCTCAAAATGGCCTAGTTAAAATAACAATATCTCTGTATAGTATTTTAAATTTTCTTCTATTGTGGAGTCTTACTGGCAGGGAGCCCTGGATTCAAATTATTTAGGATCATTTAGGATGATAGATCAAATGGTTAGTAACTTGTAGAACTCTATACTCAATATAAGTAATGAAATTGTGACATTATAGGAGCTGGAGAAGATTTTAAAAGTTGTTGAGTACAACTTTTTCATTTTACAAATTAGAAAAAATAAGGCCTCAACAGGTTGAGTGATTTGCCCATGGTCACACAACTAGGAAGTAGCAGAGCTAGGATTTAACACAATGTGCTTGAAATTCAAATCTAGCTCTTTTCCCACTGTGCCACGCTGGTGTCTCTTCACCTCCATGTGGCTCAAACAACCCCCAAGATTTTTCTTCTAAGTCACATACCAGCTTGATAGGTGTTGATGAAGAAAACTCCCACAGCAGGAATTCCCTGTGCTGACAAAATCACATAGTTGAGTATTAGATTTTCACAACACTCCTGGGAGGTAAATAGATCCAGGATCACTATATCCATTTTTACAAATTTGAAAACCTAGGACTAGAGAAATGAAGTGACTTACCGGTGGTCACATGTATAGTCAAATATAGAGAACATAAGCTTTGATTAAAAACCCAGCTCTCCTGACTCCTATCCACATCTTGTGGGCTCTACCCAACATTACACCCTCACCTCCAAGCTATATTCCCCAGAATACAAAATATTGCCTTATCTTCATCTGCCCCATAAGGAAGAGAGCATCCTACTCTCCCCAGGGACAGTCATTCCATCCAACTCCCAGCACTGACTCTGGCCTCCTACAATTCCACATCTGTTGTTTTGCTTACCTGAGAAGGAAGGGAGACGAGACAGCTAGGTGGCACAGTGGATAAAGCACCGGCCCTGGATTCAGGAGGACCTGAGTTCAAATTTGACCTTTCATGCTTGACACTTACTAGCTGTGTGACCCTGGGCAAGTCACTTAACCTCCATTGCCCTGCAAAAAAAAAGAGAGAAGGAAGGGAGACACATAGCCTCTCTGGGTCCAGCCATTCCATCTGACTCTCAGCACCTACACTGGCCTCCTCCAACTCTACACTGGTTGCCTTGCCACTGTGGGCCAAAGCCAACCTCTCCCCCAACCCCCACTTACAATTACACACCTCTGCCTAAGGTGGAGTTGGAACAAGCCTGTATGGACCAGATAACCTACCTGAACTCATTCCTGAATGATTAACATACTCTGACCTCATGCTACTCTCCCCATCCAGGTAACTCTGAATTTCTGCCATTGTTCAAACCTCATTCTCTATTCTCCTGCTTCCAGACTAGCCTTGTGGCCATCATCCAGGGAAACAACTCCTATGGAGAAAGGGCTAACTATCCCCACCAATTGTCAACTGTCAAACACAGGGAAGGCAAGCCTGCCTAGCTGAAGAAGCAAAGCAGCCTAAAGGAAAAATAGGAGGCGCTTGTGCCTGGAAAGTCAAGCCAACCACCACTGCACCTTGAACACCATCTCTCCTCAGACCCTGGTGAAGATAGTCCAGGTCCCTGAACCTTGGCAACAGAATTGCTTCCAGACATAATCCTAGGAAGCAACAATGATGAATATGTAGCCTAGTAACTTCTCCTTCAGGTGTTATAGCCACAGCTACTAAGTATTCAAGAAAGCAAAGTTCTTATAACCCAAGTCACAGTCATATGGTTCAGCATCTGAAACTCATAAGATTTTATCAGTAGAAATTGCATTAAGCAACAATACTACCATTTGCTTTGCAATTTCACCCTAAGGACCACAGGACATTTCCATATGTCACAATCCCCCATTGGATTGTGAATTCCTTGAGAGCAGGAACTATCCCAATGCTGGTCATTCATGCCCCCAACTCACTGGTCACAGCAGACAAGTTGGAATAGTCCTTACACTCCATGGCCACTTGGACTCTCCCTCTACCACCATCACTCAATAACTTCTCCTCCTTTGAGGTTCATTCAATTCAAATTAATCAATTAACATTGTGTTAGCCATTGTCCACTCACCTCCATAACACTTTCTTTCCCTTCTCATTTGGTTCAGTACCTAGCTCATATTCTTTCTCTCCTCCCTCATACTAGGGGGCTTCAACATACATATTCATATTTCCTCAAATATCCTTATATTCCAGTTCCTCAGCTTACTCATTTCCCATGACCTCCTCCTCCACCCACCTCAATTACAGATGGATACAGTCATATGCTTGATTTTGTCATCACCTATAAATGTTCTTCCAAATGCATGAAGTCTGAAACGTTTTTTTATCATAATCTTTTGTCATCTCATCTCTCACTCTGGATTTTCCCTTTAGACTATCTGCCAAGCCTCAGGCTTAGTTCACTTCCATCATTTCCTGTTTTCACTCCTATGCATAAGCTGCTGAACAAAGCTGGGAGAAAAAAATCACAAAACTGTACTGGCTGGATCCCACTATAAATTTGTGCTATATAATCTCAATTGGACACTCACTCCCACAAAGTAATCCTTTTAAACCCTTCTATCATATTTACTCCCCCACTCACTATAGTAGCTTATCCAAACTTATTCATCCCTCCCCAAATGTCTCATGGATTCCTCTCCTCTCACCCTCTCAGCTGAAAACATTGTCTTTTATTTCACTGGAAAAAAGAGACCATTTGCTGGGAGTTCCTTCTTCTCCCCTTCTCTCATCTCACATCACTCAAATGACTTCTGCCACTGTCTTCTCCTTCACCCTTCACCCATGTCTCACATGAAGAGTGGCCCTTCTCCTTGCCAAGGCAAACTTCTCTATATGCACAAGTGATTCTATCCTATCCCATACTATACAACAGATTTCACACCTCTATCATCCATATTTTCTCACTAATCTGCAAACTCTCTCAATCTAGTGGCCATTCCCTACTACTTACAAACACCCTTCTGTTTCTCCCATCCTCAAAAATTTTTCAGTTGTTCTATTCATCACCTCTAGCTATTATCCTATATCTTTCCTTCCTTTTGTGACTAAATTACTTGAGACCATCTATAATAAATATCTCCACTTCCTTTCCTCTCATTCTCTTTATTTTCTACAGTCTTGCTTCTGATTTTATCATTCAACTCCAATGCCTCTCTTCAAAGTCACAAATGATCCCTTAATTGCCAAATCTAATGGCCTTCTCTCAATTTTCCTTCTTCCAGACCTTCCTATAGCCCAATCACCATGGATGCCCTGCAAGGCTCTGTCTCAGACCCTCTTTTCTTCCTCTATATTATTTCACTTGCTAATCTCATCAGCTTCCATGATGCCATCATCATTTCTTTGCAAATGATTCTCAGACCCATTTATCCAGCCTTAACATCTCTCCTGACCTCTAATCTCCCATCTTCAACCATCTATTGCACATATGAATTCAATGTCCTATAGACCAGTGGTGTCAAACTGAAATAGGACATAAGGATTCCTGAGGGCTGCATATTGAATTAAAAATCATATATTAATATTATCTATGTTCTATTATATTTTGTTTTTGTTAAACTATTTCCCAATTACATTTTAATCTGGTATAGGAAGCACTTGGGAGTTTTATGAGCCACAGGCACATGCTATAAACATATTAAATTCAACAAGTCCAAAATTGAACTCATTATCTTTTCCCCAAAATCCTTCTTCCTAACTTCCTTATTACTTTCAAGGGCACCATCTCCTCCCAATCACCCAGGATTACAATCTAGGGGTCATCCTCAATTTCTAACTCTCATACTTCCATATCCAATCAGCTGACAAACCTTGCTGATTTTATCTTTGTAATATCTCTTATATATGTCCCCTTTTCCCCTTCTCTTCTCTAACATGGCTACCACCCTGATGTAGGTTCCAATCACTTCATGCCTGGATTATTACAACAGAGTTCTGGTTAGTGTCCCACCTGAAGCCCCTCCCCACTCTCATCCATCCTCCATTAAACTGTCAAATTGATCCTCCTAAATTACAGGTCTAACCATGTCACTCTTCAATAAGTACCTCCTTATTACTTCCCAGGTAAACTATAAAATCCTTTTGATTTTTAAAGCCCCTCATGGGGCAACTAAGTGGTACAGTGGATAAAGCACTGGCCCTGGATTCAGGAGGACCTGAGTTCAAATCTGACCTCAGACACTTAACAGTTACTATCTGTGTGACCTTTGGCAAGTCACAACCCCAATTGCCTCACAAAAAAGCCCCTCATGACCTGGACCCTACCAACCTTTCCAATCTTATACCTTATTCGGTGATCCAGTGACATTGACCTCTTTACTATTCTTCAAACATAAACCTCCATCTCCTGACTCCCTGCATTTTCACTGGCTTTCCCCCATGCCTGGAATTTTCTCCCTCCTCATTTCCATCTCTTAGATTCCTTAGATTTGTTTATTGTTGTTATTTAGTCATTTTCAGTCATTTCTTACTCTTTCTGACCCCATTTGGGGTTTTCTTGGCAGAGATACTGCAATGGTTTGTCCTTTCCTTTTCAGCTCATTTTATAGATGAGTAAACTGAGGCAAACAAGACTAAGTGACTTGCCAAGGGTTGCAAAAGTATTAAGTATCTGAGGCCAGAAGACAAGTCTTCCTGACTTCAGGCCCAGTACTCTATCCACCTAGCTGTTCAGGCTCCCACTAACATAGCACCTCCTTCAAGAAGCTTTTCCCAATCACTCTAAATCCTAGTACCTTCCCTCTGAGATTAGCTTCAATTTATCCTGTATATATCTTGTTTTTCATAGTTCATTATGTATTGTTTCCCCCATTATTTTTTTAATTCATTGAAAGTAAGGACAAGGTGGTTTTTTTTGAGGGGGGTGCCTTTCTTGTATCCCCAGAACTCACCATAGTGCCTTGACACATAGAAGGAGTTTAATAAGTATTTGTTGAATTGACAACCAAATGACACTCATAAAATCATAGATTGAGAGATGAAAGGGATTATAAATTTACCTTGTTATAGGATCAAATATCCAGAGTAAATTTCAGAGTTTATCTAACCTAATGCCCTCATTGAAAATGGGAAAACTGAGGCCAGGTAAGTGAAGTTCCTCACCCAAGGCTACACAGATGTCAAGTGGCAGAGCCAAGACTGGAACCAAGGTCTTCTGGTTCCTAATCCAGCATTCTTTCTATATGGAAAACATGCTGCCTCTAAGCAAACAGGACAGTTTGACAGCTGGTTTAAAATAGCCTCTCCCCTGCCCCAACCACATTCTCATTTCTGTTAGTTTTAAATTGGGGAAGAGAGAAGATGAGATGAGCTTAGGGAGCCCCCAAGTCCCCACTGTGTATGAGTGACCTAATTTTCACAACAGGTAATTTTCATTAAAGGTAAGATTCTCTCCTTTTAGGGGACCAGAGTTTGACCTATATTTTTTGGTTTGGTAATGATAACTCAGCAGGGATCATCATCTTTTCTCCCACTATTTTATTAAAACAATTAGTCACAAGCCTGTTGCTGGGCAGATCTTTTTGGTTCCCAGGTCTACATGGTCCCCTTCATTTCCCTACCTTGGCTGGCCTAAGAGGCTGTGACCAGATGGGGTCCAAACAGGAGTTGCCTAATGAAATTCTCCCTTCCAGATCTCTGCCCACATCACCAGCTCTGTTAGGGCCTGGATTAAGGAAATAAATAAGAAAGGCATGATGGGTTGTAAATAGTCCCCTTGATAAACAAAAACAGAAGCTAGGACTAGCCCAAGAGGATCCCTACTCTCCAAATGAAAATTTGATCAAGCAACTCATTTAACAAAAATAGTCTAAAGTGAAATCTTCATCAAGAAAATTCTGTGTGATATGGGGAAAAGTGAATGGAGATATTCAAGGAGCGGTGGGTGAAGAAAAGAGAATGTTTTCAAGGTATATGGTGAGAAAAGCATTATGTAAATTGGGATGGACATTAATAAATGTCCAATGCCCAAATGAGGCCCTGGAGAAAGTTGAAGAAAAATGGGAAGTTTAGCGTGGAAAAAATTACTTGCAGGAGATGGGGAGGAATGAAAGGTTTCTTCAAATATTTAGGGTCAGTGTCCTAGAAAAAGGAGTAGAGCCATTCTAATTCCAGGGAGTAAACAGAACTGAGAGCAATTGGTAGAAAGTACAGAAGCAGATTTAGTACTGATAGAAGGATTTTTTTTTCTTCATTTAAAGGATTTTCCACTTCAGAATGTTCTATCCTAGAGATATCCACACCTCCCTATCACTACTCTCCTTCACTGGAGGTCTTCAAACTGTAACAGGACTTTTCACATTCCCAAATCACCTAAGAGGGAGGCAACCCATGTGGAAGACACTAGGGATCTGCTTCTGGGGGATTCCCAGTATTACCTTACCACATGGATATTGACTGCATAAGCAGAACAGTTATAGCTTAAAAAGCAGCAGACTGGAAGAGTCACTCTCTTTTCTCCATCAGTGTCCAGGGGGTAAAGGTTCTGTTCACCCAAAGAATGGGCACTACGCACTGAACTGGGTATGGGAATATTTTACCTTCCCCCTTTCTCTTTAGTCTCTGGGTTCTCCAGAATTGAACTTGGGGGATTTGGTCTGCTTCATTTTTCCTCTTTAATCCTAGGCACAGGCTCTTTTCATCACTTTTTCTGCCTCTTCCCAGGAAGGTATTCTATGATAGTTCATATCATAGCTCACTTTATGCTCTCCATGACCCCCCCCTTCTGTATCTGTATCATTGAGAACCTGAAGATTTCCATCCAGACCTGTTCTCAGGAAAAGTTCTGACTTATTCAGACAAACTGAGGAATTCAGGGTTCTCCCCTCCTGAAAAACGGCCATTTTACCAGAGCACAAAGCTTCAAAAGGCTTCTCTCATTTTAGAATTCAGGTACCAGCAAGCAAAAGAGACCTTCTTTTGATCAGGACAGTCTTATCCTCTGTCCCTTAAATGGCTCAGTGATAATAGTTGCTACCCCATTCACTTCCCAGATCTCCCTGATCTGCCTCATTGGTGTATACCTATGAAACCTGGTCAGTACAGCAGTGTCATGGCAGGAAACTGATTTGGTTCCATTTGAACTGTTTTAGGAAGATTATAAAGATCACCTGGCAAGAAAAGGTACCAGACATTGAGGTGCTTTCTCAAACTAAACCGCGAAGCATTCAAACTCTACTGTAAAGAGTGCAACTCCAATGGGCCGGCCACGTTGTTCAAATGCTAAATGTACACTTGCCTAAAGACTTCTTTATGGAGAACTCACACGAGGAAGGTACTCACACAGTGGTCAGAAAAAGCAACACAAGGAAACTCTCAAGGTCTCTCTGAAGAAATTTGCAAGGGGCACTAGGTGGCACAGTGGATAAAGCACCAGCCCTGGATTCAGGAGGACCTGAGTTCAAAAATTCAAATCCGGCCTCAGACACTTGACACTTACCAGCTGTGTGACCCTGGGCAAGTCACTTAACCTCCATTGCCCTGCCCCACAAAAACAAAAACTATATTAAGTAACTCATGAAGAACTTTGGAATTAACTGCATGACATGGGAGGTGCTGGCAAAGGCCCACCCAGCATCATCAAAGAAGGTTCTGTGCTCTATGAGCAAAGTAGAATTGCAGTAGCTTAAAAGAATTATGAGATGCAGAAATTTAAAGAATTCCCCCCAAAATGTTCACATGGACCATTTGTGCCAGACCTATGATAGAGCATTCAGAGCTTGTATTGGTCTGATCAGTCACAGTTTGACACTCTGTAGCTTGACTCTAACATAGTGATGTGATTTTGGTCCTCTTTGAGAACAAAAGACAACTATCTCTTTCTCATAAATCCTTCCCTCATCTAAGCATTTCTTCCCCCCAACTTCCTTCAGTCCTAAAACTTGTAGAGCATTCCAGAGGGGAGGGGATATTTCCCAAAGAGCAATGGGTTCTCACCAGCAGGTGCATCTTAGAGGAAAAAAGGGAGGGAGAAACCCTAGGAAGGCTCCCAGCAGCTTTCAAATATTATACAAAGCCTGGCTCTGTACTGTATAAAGGAACTGCTGCCCATGCATTTTTACATCCTCCCACCCCCCCATACCCATTTAAATGATCCCCTCATTACTATAGGAATCTCATAACAGAAATTAATCAAGCAAAGTCTCCCTCACTTCCCTGAGTTAATTCTAATCATTGGGGGCATTCCATATTTCTAGGAGTCTCAGGGCTCCTCTAGGTAGTAATAATCCTTCACATCTCACAAGGACTCCAGTCTCCAAAAGTTTAATAAGATTTCTAGCTGGAGGGTACCCTTAAATACAATTCAGGTCCCCATTTCATAGATGGAAAAGCAGGGACCCAGAGAGGGACAATGATTTGCTGGGTATCACACAGCAAAATAGAGCTGAGCCAAGAATAATTAGTCTTCTTGATTCTCATTCTAATAGTCTTTCTGTTACAGTATTCTTTCCACTATACCACAGTCATCAGGAAATACTCATTCTCATTCTCATTCTCTCTCTCTCTCTCTCTCTCTCTCTCTCTCTCTCTCTCTCTCTCTCTCTCTCTCTCTCTCTCCCTCCCTCCCTCTCTTTCTCTCTCTCTTTGCAGGGCAATGGGGCTTAAGTGACTTGCCTTAAGTCACACAGCTAGTGAGTGGCAAGTGTCTGAGTCCAGATTTGAACTCAGTTCCTCCTGAATCCAGGACTGGTGCTTTATTCACTGTGCCACCTAGCTGCCCCAATACTCACTCTCTTGATGACTTCTCAACACCTAATTCAATTTCAAGTCATTCAACAAGTATGTAATTTAAAAAAAAAAATTTGGGGGGGGGGGCAATGAGGGTTAACTGACTTGCCCAGGGTAACACAGCTAGGAAGTGACAAGTGTCTGAGGCTGGATTTGAACTAGGGTCCTCCTGAATATAGTGCTTTATCCACTACACCAGCTAGCTGCCCCCTCAACAAGTATGTATTAAGCTCACACATACACCTACGTCTCCACCCTCAATGCAAATGGCATCATGCTAGGCTCTGAGGTCACAAAGACAAACAATGAAAAACTCCTCAAGGAGCTGAGTGAATGTGACATGAAGCAATGGGTTGGGAACCAAGCAAGCAGAAAGACATAAATTTAAAGCTGAAAGGGACCTTAGAAATCACCTTCAACATATGGATGAGGGTACCGAGGTCCAGTGAGATGATTTGTCTACTGTCACATAATTAGTAAATAGTAAAGTCTAATTTTGAGCTCAGATACTCTAAAGGCAAATCGGTGTGTTTCTTCCACCCTACCAGACTTGTTTATATATTTTAATTGAAACTTAAAGCTTTTTTGTTATAAGAAAGGCTCTTTACCATAAACCATTACAATTCTTTTCTCTACCATCATCACTTCTTCCACACCTTCCCCATCCTAATTTTAAACATTCAATCTCATCCCAGTTCTATATTAACACAATGAACTCTGATGAATTCTTCAGCCCCAGGTTTTATATACAAGCTGTTTATGGCCTCCTTCCTCACTGTGACATTGCAGTGTAGAAAGACTTGGTGACACATTGGGATCCCCCAAACCACTCCAATGGAAATTAGTCCAACTTCCAGGCCTTGAAACACCAGGTTATAATTATGCCACGTTGACATTGGATAGAAATTGGAGGTGCTCTGAATTTTTTCTGTGGCTTGCCACCCCCAGCACTTTCCAAAGCTCACATCTAATTAATTTCCAAGGTTGAATCTCATTTTATTGTTTTTGGCCCATTTTCATAACCTCTGAGATTCCACTGAATATTTCTTTATTCTCGCTGGTGTTTATGCTATCTCCTGATTTAATATCTTCTCTGAATTTAATTAGCATTCTATTTATCCAAATCATTAAAAAGGATGAGAGCAAAAGCTGTCAGAAAATACCAGGAGACCCCATCCTACCACCATCCCAGTTTGTACATTGCTATTTCTTTTTTGCCCTCTTGGAACCTCCTCAGGTTGGACTTCTGACTTCCTTGCTTTGTTCCTACCAGTCCCATTACTCATTTTCCTGACTTTGTTGTTTTTCTTGGGTAAGGGAAGCATCACAACTGAGGTTCAATCATCCCTAGTTCCCTCTATAACTAGCTCCACACCAGTGCTTTGATGAGCAATGTGGAGCCTTAATCATTAGCTATGTGACCTTAGGCAGATCACTGCTCTGGGCCTTGGACTCTTCTTATGGAAAATCAGGATATTAAGAAACATGACCTCTAAGAGCCTATCTAGTGCCAGTATTCTAAGATATGCCATCCTTTTACCTCTTTGATTTGTAGCTGGAAGGGACCTTAGAGGCCACCTAGGCCAATCCCCTTATTTTACAAATGAGAAAACTGAAGCACAGAAAGGGTGCACAGGTTAGAGGCAGAGAAAGGAATTGAACTTGGGTCCTCTGATAACAAATCCATCATTCATTCCATTATTTCTATAATGCTTCCTCCCTGTGGCATGGAATAAAGGGAAGACTACTAATAGTTAGAAGACCTTGATTTCAGGCTGGACTTGTCAACTAGCTGGGTGGCCATCAGCAAGTCAGTTCACTTTCTGAATGCATGATGGAGTGTACTGGCTCACAGACTATGTCCCTGAGCCTCTGTTTCTTCATTTGTCAAATGGGTGTAATAATAACTAACTCTGTCAGGTTCAAGATGCTGACAAGGCTATGAAACTAATGAATACAAACATTTCAAATTATTTTAAAGTATAAAGTAAAAAAAATATTTGTTATAATGGATGGCTTTCTACAGGGGGAGGGGAGGGATAAAAGAGAAATATAGGCAATATAGGAACAAAATATATCAATAAAATTTCATTTAAATCTAATTTAAAATAAAATAATTTTAAGTATGAAGTATCTCTCTTACATATCCCACCACATGCTGAAGAATGCCTGGGGGAAGTCAAGGTCAGATAGAAATTCTGGAACTCAAAGACAAATTTCATCAACTACATTAAAATGACCCCCTTTCCAGTAGGCATATGCATTTGAAAGGAAAGCTGATGGAGAGAAACCTAAAAGAATGAGTCTTTAGTGATAGGATTTCAGACCCTGTGGTACATCTGTGGTATGTTTGGAATGCGACACTGGAATAGATAGATCCTTCCCAGCTCTCCTCGAAATCATCAACCTAAAAATATTTATTGAATACTTTTGGCATGCCCAGTCCTGTACTGGATCTATAAGGTATAAAAAACATAAAGGTTTCTCTGCCTTCGAGAAGTTAATCATCTACCTGAGAAAGACCAACATACACCAACAGGTGATACCAGAAAGAATATGCTAAGGTCTAAATAAAGGGTCCAGGCAGTTAGCACTGTTAAAAAAAAAAAAGTCAGAGGAGAGAGGGTGATCTCCATGGACTGAGGTGGTCAGGGAAGACTATGGATGAGGTAGCCTGGGAACTGATCCAGAGCTAGATAGGCAGAGAACAGGAGAGATGATGGTTCAAAATGATCAAAGACAGGGAGCCTACAATTGTGAAAGTATGATTAGGACATGACAGGTATAGAAAGTCACATTGAATTGATAGCCCTGAAACATTATAGGACATTAGGTGGACATAGAGCTTCATTCAGACATTCAAGACTTGTTAAATATCTACTGTGTGCAATGTACAAAGATACAAAGACAGAAAAAAGGAAACAGGCTCTACCCTCAAAGAACTTACATTCATGTATATGGAAAATCAAATACAGAATATATAAAGAGTAGATACAAAGCGATTTCTAAAGGGAATGCTACTGGCAACTAAAGGAATCAGGAGTTAGAACCTGAGCTAAGCCTTTAAGGAAACCAAAGCTTATTGGAAATATCAATCTTCTATGGAAGATCTATAGAAAGTTGTGAGCAAGAATGTGTAAGACCATGAAGATGTAGGTGGAAAGAGACCTATGTAGTTGAGATCATGGGTCCATCAACATACCTAAGAATACACCATGTGAGTAGATAAGGGATAAAGTAGAGAGAAAGGAGAGAGAGAAGGATAAAGGGGAGAAAGAGAAGGGGAGAAAAAGAGAAGAAAGAGAAAGAGAAGGAAGGGAAGAGAGGAGAGGAGAGATTTTCCTCACTTAAACTAGGAACACATAAGCCCTAAGTACTAGAAAAGCATCTAGACTTTTCCTATCACTTCGTACTCTAGTTGAGTTTTAATATCAACATCCTTATCATCATCATTATTATTATTGATGTGTTCATTTTAATCTTCTGCCATGCTTAATAGGATACCTCTGCCTTTTTGTTTACTGGCAGGAGGTGACTTCATCTTATTAAACACATTGGTTTTTGTGAATGCTACTTCCACCAAGCCCTAAACCAAGGCAATCTCCCTTGGTGAGGGAGCCCTCCTATCTGAGAAATGTCTAAATGGGATCTGTTTGAATCATAATTCTGTTCTACCAGGAGCCCAGGAAGAGAAAGAAAAATTTTCAGTGCTATCAAAATATGAGACCCTTTTTCCCTCAGCTCTTTTCCTAAAAGTCATACAGTTGGCTGAGCAATCTTTTTACACAGATTTGCACCAACAGAAATGAACCATCTATCTCTACAATAGATGTATACTAGCAGATCAGCACTGTAGAAAGTGCATAAATACATAAACCTAGCATTTTTAAATCGTTATAAATATCTCAGTGGGTTGTACATCATAACCTACTATTACCCTGCTCTGGGATTCTTTGACTGATTCTAATCATGTTCAGAAAGATTCCTCCAATGCACTGCAGCTCAGATAACTGTATTTATCTCTTCCCAACAAGTATAGCTTGTGTCAATCAGAGTCAGTGCTGAGCAAAACTGTCAAATACTTGATGCTGTCTTTTTTGTATCCCCAGGCTCTCCAGGCCCTTACCTATTTTCCCCTTCCCATGTCAGTCCTGCAGGTTCTGGGGCCCCCTTTTTCTCTCTCCCTGTCCCTTTCTGCACTCGCATTCAGATTCTGTCTATCAGAATCACAGAGTCTCAAAGCTGGAAAAGACTTCAAAGGCTGTCTGCTCTGACTAGTACCCATAGAGCAGTACCCTCTACACCAGGCTTTCTTAGCTTTTTGGACTCCTTCTTCGAAGAATGTCTTTAATTACATAGCATAAAATACATATAGTTCCAAAGGAAATCAATTATATTCAAATATAGTCATCAAAATATTATTTTTAAAAACAAGTTCATAGACCCCAGATTATGAATTCCTACTTTACAATATCCTTGATAAATGATCATCTTACCTTTTATTTGAAAACCCTGTGGAGGAGGTGAGGGGCTGAAACATAAGTAACTTCCTGAGGTGGCTCATCCTACCTTTGGATAGATCTAATTGTTAGGAAGTCTCGTCTGTACATAAAGCATAAATCCACCTGTCTGAACTTCTCTCACTTCTTGTTCTGCCTTTTGAGACCAAAAAAATAAGTATAATCTCTCTTCCACAAGACAGTCTATCAGATACTTAAAGGTAGCTATTGTGTCATTGTCCCCACCCCATCCACTATCTTCTCTTCTCCAGGCTCAACATCATTAACTTTTTCAATCAGTCCTCAGATGACAAGATCCTGAGACCCTTTACTATTCTGATGCCTTCTTCTGAATACTCTGCACCTTAGTATTGTCCTTCTTGAAATGCGTCACCCAGACCTGAATCCAGTCCTCTAGATATGGCAGACACAGAAGAGTAGGCATCCCTAGGCACTATGGCTCTCAATTCAGTCTAAGATCACTTTCACTTTTTTGGCTGCCATATCACATTGCTGACTCATACTGAGCTATATTTATTCTGAAAGACCAATGACTGATTCTTCTCAAGAAGGAATGTATAGGAGAAAAAATGAGCTGAAGAAATGCAGCTCCAGAGGAATGTCAGGTTTTGGGTAGTGGGGGTCTGGTAAGGAGAAGAATTGGGCTGGGCTATGTTGTCATTCTAGTTCCCTAAAACCATACCAGTAGAAAGTAGCATAATAACAATAACAGTTATTTTTTGTGGAAGTTTAAGATTTACAAAGATCTTGTTTAGCCCAGTATATACGTGGTCAGAAGGGAGAGAGAGCAGTCAGTTGAGAAGAATGCTAATGGGAATTGAAGGGAGTAAATAAAATCCTTTTGTGAAATCAGAATGTCAATGAAAGCTTCTTATGTCTAGCCAACAGGGAAAATATTTCCCCAAAGAAAGAGGAAAACTGCTTCTTTTTTTTGAATAAGACTAAAAACAGGATGTGCAGATCTACACCCTAGAGATCCTCAAGGTAAGAAGTTAGCTTCTTGTCGTTGTTCAGTCACATCCAACTCTTCATGACCCCATTTGGAGTTTTCTTGGCAAAGATACTTAACCAGTTTGCCATTTCCTTCTGCAATTCATTTTTTACAGATGAGGAAATTGAGTCAAACAGGGTTAATTGACTTGCCCTGGGTCACACAGCTTATAAGTGTCTGAGGCCAGATTTGAAACCAGATCTTCCTAACTCCAGGCCCAGAGTGCTATCCACTGTGCCAGCTACTGCCCAAGCTTTGGTCAGCTAATAGATCTCAAAGGTCCCTTATGACCTAAGATTCTACAACTACATTATTTTATTCCCTAAATGAATCTTCTTAGCACTGATCTGTGACCACAGATTTATCTCCTAAACCTAGCCATAACATGAGCCCTAATTCCAGACAGAGATTGACACCTAACCACAGACACATACTGACCTCTAACTTAAGCCAATGGCTAACACCTAACTCCAAGCTCAAACCAATTTCTGCAAAACACAGCATGATTTTCATTTCCGAAGTGGCCTGTCTCCTAACTGCAACTTTGTTGTTTGTCCTTTCTCAAAGGAGACAGTGGCATTGGGGTGATGTCATGACTTGCATTGAATTGGATTTTTAAGTGAGGGAGGGCTGTGCAAGGTCGCCAAACTCACTCTTTTCTCCAGAGCCATCTAGGTCCAGTGGTAAAATGTATACCAGTACTGCAACTTTAGAACAACCCAGACTGACCTTCAAGTCTAACATCACACTACATTCCCCAACCCACCTAAACTATCTTGCTGGTGACAAGGGACAACCAGCAGGAAGATTTGAATGGTTCAAAGCAATCTAATCTCATTTGTAAGGGAAATAATCCCTTCCAAATTAGGAAGGTCTGAGGTTCATTTCAATTCTAATATTAAATGATTCTCTTATACTATACTGCCTTTCAATGGTAATGCATTCTCCATCACTAAAGGATCTAAGTGGTCCTAAGTTTGATGACAACTGATCAGGAATATTGTAGACATCATGAAAAATATGAAGAAGAGTTAGACTAGATTATGTCTGAGGATCCTTCTGTCCTGGCTTCACTTATCACAGACACCTGTCTTGGGTTAATAAGTGGCATAAGACAAGCCAGTATTTCACCATCTGTGCTAAATTTCTCAAGTTTAAACTCTTGTTACAAATATCTTGTCCACATCCTGCCTGTATGTTGTTGCCCTGACAACTCTAGCTGGACCCAACACAATGTCCCTTTTCTCTCTCAGTTCACCCTTTCTTTACCAAAGAGATTTCTTTCAAGGAATGAATCAATACATCAACAAATATTTATTAAGCGCCTACTATGTGCCAGACACTAGTGCCACAAAGATAAAAATGAAAAAGGTCTAGCATCCCTCAAGGAGCTTCTTGTTCTCTGACTTTCCTATTGTCAATAAAATCAAATATATACTCCTCTGATTGACATTTAAATAGCTTCACAAACAGGTGCTGATATACCTTTCTAGTCTTCTTATATTTTGCTCTTCTCTTTAAACTCTGAAATCCAGCCACATTGATCTACTGACTGTTCACTAATCTATTGGCTGTTTGGCACAAATGACACTTTACTCCTATGTGGCTTTTCACCAGCTATCCCCCATTTTTAGGATGCCTTCCCTCCTTACTTCTACCACTAAGCATAAAAAACAACCTGGTGAGGTTAGAGGGGTTTAAAAAGAAAAGACACATTTCTCATAAAGCCAAAGAGAAAAGGACTGGTCTGGGAATAAGCTGGAAAAAGACATTTAGGATACAAATCTCTCTTTAGAGAATCTGATTGCTAAGTACATAAAACTGCACCATCTAACTCCTATGTACATCTAGAATTGCTTGCCTCTATTCAATCTGTGCCCTCATCAATCCTCAGTCTGAAAGTAAAGGATTATTTGCCATCTCAAAGACAACTGTTGTCGCTGTTGTGATGATGAAGGCAGATAAGAGATAAGGATGGGCTATATCCCTAAAACCATAGCCTAAAAAGGACCCCAAAGTCTTCTGGGGTTGATAATGAAGTCATAAAGCTTTGCATTTTATCGCAGATGCAAAAATATAATAAAGATGGTAGAAATATGGGTCGATGAATTTTACTCTCCACCCCACTATCATTATTCACACTAACAACCAGGTTTTGATTACAATTTTCTTCACCATCTCTATAGTTCTTCCCTCTGTCCTGTTTGGCCTATGTGTAGCAATGGGTTGTAATAGTATAGGAAATTAGTACAGTAGAGTAGAGAGAGTACTAGTAGAGTACTAGTATAGGAAATTGTATAGGAAAGACACACAAATATTAGTATTTGAAGTCATACAGTGAATCATGAAGCATCTGGACCAGCAAGCAGAAAGCACCACTGACAAGAACTCTTGAAAACAGTCAATTTCTGCCCCAGCCAGGAAAACCTTATATACTTCCTGATTCAAGGGAATCTAGCCACTAACTGGTTTTCTTGAGATGTACCTGACTGATAGCTAGGAGATGGTAATCAGTACATTAAGTTAGAGAGATGATAAGTAGTTTAAGTTGGTTCAAGTGGGAAATAGATAGTCAGAGGTAAAGAGAGGTTCTGATATCTCTCCCCTATCCCTGCCACTCACCACAAGAGGGAAGGAATCTCTTTTACATTTTCTCAGCCACCTATGCCTTCTACTGTTCATTATCCTTCACAATGGGACAAGCAGGCCTGTAATGTCATTGTGTAAGTCACAGGAGAATCAACCAAAGGGAAGAAGGCTGTTAAATACCTCTAATAGAAGGCTATGATTAAGTAAATGCCACTCCTTTACCCCACTTGTCCAATGGAATATCAGTAGCCAATTTGTGATATATGACATTTCCAACAGAACAAATTACCATCAGGGAGATTTGGGTGCAAAAGTGCCATTGTGTTGTCACTGCTTAGAGCAGCCCTGTGATTTGCACGGGATCTAGAAACAATTTGCTAGTTCCTTTAAAAGAGCAATTTCCCTCTTTGAGTGATTAATGATCTGCCACAAAGCAATCTTATTTAGCACCCTTCATGCTGCTGAATCACTCCAGGTCTTTACAGCAAACTAATCAAGGATTGAGTGCAGGCCAAAGAGGGGACCCAGAAGGCAAATGCCACCCCAAACTTCCTGAATTAAAGAAGGCAAGACCAATCAAATCACATTGGCTTTGGCCACCCCCCTACTGTCTCCACATGCTAGATACAGTCATGGGGAAAGCAAGAGAAGGGAAGACATCAGAAAAGGTCATTCATTTAGACTTCATGAATCTCAGGACTTGGTGTCATTTGGAATGAGATTGGTGGAAGGAGACCTTTGCAGTTCTTTAAAGGGATCTTTGCTAAGAAAATAGCATGGATGCAATTACAAAGGGGACATTTTGTTCTAAAAGAGGGAGTCTTAACCTTTTTCTGTCATCTAGAGTCAGCCACTGGCTCAGTGGTTATAGCACTGGACCTGGAGTCAGAAAGACCTGAGTTTAAATCTGACCTCAGATACTTACTAGTTTTGTGACCCTGGGCAAATCACTTAACCTCTGTCTACCTCAGTTTTTTCAGTGGTAAAATGGAGAACACCCACCTCCCAAGGTGGTTTTGAGGATCAAATGAGATAATATTTGTAAAGCATTTAGCGTAGTGCCTGTCACACAGTAAGTGCTATAAAAATGTTTTTTTTATTATTTCTGTTACTGCTGCTGCTGGTGGTGATGCTGCTGCTGCCGCCACCACCACCACTACTACTACTACTACTACTACTACTACTACTACTACTACTACTACTACTACTAAACACCTTTGGCAGTCTGGTGAATCCTACGGATCCTTTTCAGAATAATGTTTATAAATGCAAAGAATAAAATACATAGGGCTACAAAGGGAGTCAATCGTATTGAAATGTTATTGAAATGTATTTTTCAAAAATTCATACGCCTTATCTTAAGGAGACCTGATCTAAGAGGAGAAATTGTTACCAAGAGCTTTGGAAGCCCCCATGACAATCAGATAATTATGCTAATTATTAATTAAGTATATTTCAAAAGTCATTTCCAGAAAGGGCTCTCTTAGGCAATACTTTTTTTTAGACAAGGTAAGTTACTGTATTCATTTCAACATGGATGTGTGTATATGTATATGTGTGCATGTATGTATGTTGTGTGTGTGTGTATTTGAGGAAAGGTAATATAGAGAAACAAACTTTACAATTTGATAATATAGTTATTATTAACATTTTATAGGAAGAGATCCATGTGTAGGATTGGCTCTAGAAGCTTCCATCTTATTTAAAAAAACACAGGAGAGGTAAGTGGAGTAGTAAGTATTGTATATAAAGAAGATATAACTATGTAATTCCCTTCACTCAAAAAGCTTCTTTCTATTTTATTAGGGGATTCAGTGTACAAAAGTAAATAAATACAGAGTATTTTGAAAAGGAAAAAATGCATTAACAGGCTGGACCAGGAGGAGGAGGAAATATTCTTACTCACATGCTATTCTTCCAGAAGAGACCACACACTCATGCTGACTGGATCTCGTAGTAATTTATTTTGTTTAATCTCAACTAGACCTTCAAGGCAGCAAAGCAAACTTTTAATCTTCCCCAATTAACTATCACACTCCTGATCATAGAGATCCAAAAACTCCTTCTTCTCTCTTTAAGCCTCTCATACCAGTCCTCCTCCCAGCCCAGCAGAAGACCTCATACCTTACTGTAAAAATAAATACCTTGAGCCACCTTTTCTCCCTTTCTCTACCTCTCAAAACCCCTTGGCATCATTACCAACTATTGCATCCTTTACTCCAATTTCTAATGAAGAAGTAGCCCTTCCCCTTGCTGAGGCAATCTACAAAAGCTTTTACATGGATCTCCTCTCCATTCCCACCTTCTCTCCATTTGGCTACCACCTCAATTCAGGTCTTCATTAAATTTTGATTGATTGATCAGTATAGAATGAAAATTGATCCTTTTATTGCTAGTTTCCCAATTAATTCATCCTCCACACAACTGTAAAAACCATCTTCCTAAGACATCTGACTATATCACCACTCTGGTTAAAAACTTTTACTCATTCCATATTATCGCTAAGATAAAATACCAAGTTCTCAGCTTGACAACTAAGGCTTCCCAACAGGTCAATAGGGTTAAGTGATTTGCCCAGGGTCACACTAGTAAGTGTCTGAGGGCAGATTTGAATTAAAAAAGATGAATTTTCCTGACTTTATATCCAACACTCTATCTACTGTGCCACCTAACTCCTTATACAATTGATATTACTTGATGGAGGTAAGGGAGAAGAAAATAGGAAGAATGACTCCAAAATTACAAGTGTGATTGGGAGAATTGTAACACCCCTAAAAGAAATAAGAAAGTTTGAAGGAGAAGAGGAGAAAAGGTGAAGAATCCCATTTGAGCCTGTGGTGCCAAATGTGTTGGAGTTGTCTAGTGGGCAATAGGTTATATATGTAATCCCAGTATTTAGGAGAGAGATTAGGGCTGAATACATAGATTTGGGAATCATCTGTAAAGAGGTAGTATTTGAACTCACAGGAGGTTATCAAATGAAAGAGCATAGAGTAAAAACAGAAGAGGGGACCTGGGGGGAGACAGGTATATTTGGGTTAGGAGGAGGAACATGGATGCTGATCAAAAAGAAAAAGAAAATTGGAAAGAACTGTCAGGCAGCACACATGCTCACAGATTGAGATCTAGAAAGGAACTTAGTTATCTAGTCCAAATCTTTCATTTTACAAATGAGGAAACTGAAGCTCAAAGAGTTAAGTGACTTGCCCAAGATCCCACAGATAGTAAGTGTCAGAGGTTGAATTTCAATTCACATCTTCTGACTCTAAAAATAAAGCATAATTGAAAATGTTAGAGAGAACAAGAAAGAAGGAAGGGAAGGAGAAAAAAGGAAGAAGAAGAAAGAGAAGGAGGAAAAGGAAGAAGAAGGAGATGGAAAAAGAGAAGGAGAGGAAAAGAAAGGAGGAAAGGAGGGAAGGAGGAAGAGAGGGAGAGGAGAAGAGACATAGACAAAGAGAGAGAATATCTAGGAAGAGAGATTTAACTGAGTGCAAAATAGCAACAAAACTGTCAAAGTATCAAAGATGTGAGGGAATGGACAAAAGATCATTGAATTTAGCAGTTGAGAAATTATAGGTAACCTTTGGTTAGTTTGAACAGTATTGGCATCAAAAAACCAGTTGAAACGAACTGAGGTATGAGTGAGTTATAAGGGAATAGAAGCAGTCAATATAGATACTTTTCCATGGAGTCTGGCTCTAAAAAGAAGGAAAGTTATAGAATACTAGTTTAAAGGAATATCAGGGCTAAATGAAGGTTTTCTAAAGGATGAAATAGAGCTAAATTTATTTTCAAACAGTAAAGAGGGAGACAATCCATAGGGTGAGAATGAAGATGATAGAAGAGTAAGAGAAGGATGATTGGGCACATTCCCAAAGGTGATAGAAAGAGATCAGAGCAAAAGAACAAGAAGAAGGGTTGGACATGATCAAGAGAATCTTTTCCTCAGAGAATGGAGCAGAGAAGAAGATATAAAAGGGGTTTGATGTGTATGTACCTGAAAGCATTTTAAGAGTGTTTCTCTCATATAAAGATTATATGGGGCGGGGGGCAGCTAGGTGGCACAGTGGATAAAGCACCAGCTCTGGATTCAGGAGAACCTGAGTTCAAATCTGGCCTCAGACACTTGACACTTATTAGCTGTGTGACCCTGGACAAGTCACTTAACCCTCATTGCCCTGTTTAAAAATATATATATGATTAAGACTTTTTTTTTCCTAACAGACTGGCTCTTCATTCTGATTAGTCTCAATTAGTAAGCTTTGATTGCAAAGGACTCATATCAGCTGAGTGTTACATTAGCCTAGACAATATGGTGACTCTTTCAGGGCTGACCCCAGGTGACATTAGCAAAGCTTGTCTTTACTAGATCTCTCCCTTCCTGTCTGAAGCCATTTTTCCCTTCTAGGAAAACCCAGACTCCCTCTTGCCTACTTTGCTCTTTTGATCCATTATTTTGAAAGTTTCTGAAGGAAAAAGAGAAGGAGAAAGACTTCAGAAAGAGGAGAAGTACTGGAGACAGAAGTAAAACAAACTGGTGAGGCAAGTTGACAAGACAAGGTAAGGAAGTTGGGTGTGGACATCAAAGTGTTAATGAATGAGAAGTAGAATACTGTCAAGTTGAAAACCTCAACAAGCAGTCAGCTACAGCAGTTCTCAAGGAGAGCAATCAGAAAAAATGACAGAAGAATAAAACCCTAATGCTTAGCAATTATGAAGAGCAACAAGAAATTTGCAGTGACACACACTGAGTATGGTATGCTTGTATTTCTGGCTCAGCCCAGAGACTGCTATTCTAGAAGAGAAGATAGAAGGACTAGAGACTCACCTCTCTATTCTCCAGGTTATCAAAGAGAATGTGGTATTCCTTTTTTTTTAATGGCAGTTTCCTTGTGAAAACAAAAAGGTGTCTGAGAAAGCAGAGATAGTGAGGTGGTACAGTGGATAGAGATCTGAACCTGGGCTCTGGAAAAATCTGAGTTCAAATCTAGTCTGTAACATTAGCAAGTCACTCTGTCTCAGTTTCCTTAACTGTAAAATGGGGATAATAATAACACCTACCTCACAGGATTTATGTGAGAATCAAATGAGATGATGTTCATAAGAAGTGCTTACTTCAGTGCCTGTCACATAGTAGGAGCTTCATAAATGCTTCTTCCCTTCCTTTCCACAGAGAGGAATCATGGTTTGTATGAGGGGGCAAGAGAGTAGAAGAATGTGACATGGGAAGAAGAACTATTGAATACTTGGAGCTAAGGAACAGGCGTGAGGCTATTACCAAGGAAGTTGCTAAATCTTTGGAGAAGGAAACAGTTCCTTTTCCTTTAAGGAATGATATTCTGGATTTTCAGTTAATATCAAGTGTGAGATCATCCACTAAGGCTCTGAGGAACAAGAAATGAATAGTGGCTATTGATGACTTACTGCCAAGGGGCATTGAATCAATGATTTGTCAACCTAATAACAATAGGAACTCTACTGTGTCATGTATCCAAGATATGATGGTGAAAATCCAAAGACTTGTTAAACCAGACAACTACTGTCTACTTCTGGTCATTCATGTGGCACAAATGGCACTGTGGCCTAAAGGAACCTGGGAAGTACTCTTAAAGATTATAAAGTCTTAGGCAAGAAACTGAAGCCCTTAGGAGCACCAAAGGCATTTTCATCACTCCTGCTGATTAAGGGCACTACCTTCAGAAGAGAAAGACAAATCTGAAAAATGAGTGGCTAGAAATATTTAAGAAGATAGTGTCTGAAAATTAGATTGGATCTCTGGACCATGTACAGAGATGATAGGATCCTGGCTGGGGATGGAGTATACTTAGCAGGGACTGGTAAAAATATTTTTTCTAGAATCTTGAAAATTTAATCAAAAGGACTTTAAACTGAAACAGAAGAGGGAAAGAGAAAATCACCTTCGAATAATCTACCACGCCAAACACCACTGAGAATAACTACAATGGAGGACAGGAGTGGGAATAGCAAGCAAAAATGTTGGAGAAATCAGAAGAGAAAAAAAAATTCAAGAGAAGAACCAGCCCTTGTTATCTACATTCTATCCCTGGCCAAGAGCCCATCATGTTTATATTTTAGGCCATAGTCCATAAATCCAAATTCTACCCTTAAGCACCATCTTAACCAGATACAGAGCAAGAAAACCTCCTACATCTCTATACAAATGCGCCAAGTTAGTGTAATAATAAAGGTGCATTAGTGATCCTGATGCAAGGAGATGAATGTGATAATAGTAGTTATTATTAAGATTTGGTGGGAAAAGATCCATGTGTAGGATTGGTTCTGGAAGCATCTACCTTATTTAAAAAAAACAGGAGAGGTAAGTGCAGTAGGAAGTATTGTATATAAAGAAGATGTACTTAAGTAAGGAAATTCAATAACCAAATGGAGAGCACTTGGGTAATACCAATAGAGGCAGAAAGAGATGCAATATTATCATTGAATAAACTACAGACCACCCAGAGAATAGAAATAGATAAGGAATTCAAGAAATAGATTACAAGCCTGTCACAGAGACATGATAGAGCAGTGATAGGGGAATTTGATTACCTGGATATACACTGGAGCTCTATCTCTGTCTCTGCCAAAAGCAGAGACTTGACTTGCCCTAACAGTCATTTTATCTCTCACCAGGTGGAGAACCAACAAGGACAATTTCAATTCTGGATCGGATTCTCACTAACAAGGAGGAACTCTTACTAAAGTGGTAATTGATAAGACTTTATGGGGAAGGGGATTACCACTTGGACTTTGTGGTGACTTAGATTAGAGAAAATTTTAAAAGCCATTTAGATTCTGATAGAAATTTTAGATTTTAGAAGGGGAGATTTAAAAGAGTTCAGAAAAAAGGAAAAAGACTCAAAAAAGCCTTAAATTTTTTTCAAAGAAAGTTTTCCCAGAAGGGATGAATGACTCTTAAGAATGAAGTTCTGAAGTCACAAAGAGAAAATTACAATGATGGGGGAAATAGGAGTTGTCAAAAGAGAACAATGTGGATGCAAAGAGAATTCATCAGACATTCGTAAAGATAAAAATAAGGGCAACCCAAGGATGATTACGCTAGCAAGGCTAAAACTCAAAAAGGACTTATGGTTAGGAAGCTAAAGAAAACAAAAAGGCTTTTTAAAAGCTCCTTTTTGGAAAGGAAGAAGACTAAAGAAAGGATAGGACAGGTGCTCAGAGTGGATGAGACCCTGATGATTTATGAAAAAAATAACCGTTCAACTCTTATTTTGTTTGTTGTCCTTACAAAGGAAAGGAAACACCAAGTATGGCTAATAGGGACCTGATACCCAAGAAGAGTAGGGAAGTAGCAAGAGCTTGTTGCCTCTGATAAATTCAAGTTAACAGCCCCAGATAATGTCATCCTCTGTTAGCTATCTTATGGTATTTAATGGGTTGTTTTAGTTGTCCCCAGAGGGCAGAAGTAGTAACGATGAGTCAAAGTGGCAGAGGTTATTTTCAACTCAATGCAAAGCAAACTTGCTAACAATTTGAGCTATCCAAATGTGTAAAGGGCTACCCTGGTGAACAGTAAATACTCCCTCACCAGAAGTCTTTGGGGGAAAAAAATGAATGATCACTTATCCAACATGTTATAGAGAGAATTTCTATTTAAATACAGATTGGACAAATTGGCCTTTGAGGTCCTTTGCAATCCTGAGATTCTGTGATTCTAATTCTGTAATACTTAATGTATTTTCTAACCAAGACTTTAAGTGTTAGCCCTCCCAGGTGTTTTCTAATTTTTAACCTTTTAAAAAATCAATTTAATTTTTTTTCAATTAATAAGCACTGATTTTTTTTCTCCCTCCCATGTTCCCCCTACACATACATATTCCAAGGGGAAAAAAGAAAAGAAAAAGAAAACCCTTGTAAGAAAGTCGAGGAAACAGTTAACTAGAGGAAGGAGGAGAACATCTCTGCAACAAGTTTCTCCGATGAAGATGTGCTCCAGTTTTAAGAAGAAGTTGGAAAAAAAACTTTCAAGACCTTAATGGTTGCTTAGCTATCCCTTACCCACCTCAAAACATACCATATAGCAGGCACCTTGCATCACTGCTCATCAGGCCAGATCCATCCTTATTCCTGACCCATACCACTAAGGTTACAACTAAAGTTCAGGAAAATGTTTTGGGTTTAGATACAATTGGACCCCATTATAATGGGACTGCAGGTAATCATATCTAAGACACAACAATAGCAACTGGGTTCTAGACTCCCCATATTGCAATGAGACAAATAATGGTACATTCTATCCTCCCTTGCCAGGGAATTGGATCAAAAGACCTCTCACATGGGGTGGGGGAGGGGATGTCCAAAGGAGACAGAACACACTAGGGAATCCAGACAGAACTGGCCTATGATAATATTGTGATATTGATAGAATTTGCTTTGAGCTTCAAGTTGCCCCTTTCTGAAAACTAGTATCCCCTTTCAATAATCCCTTCTCCATTTCCCCTCAAATCCACTGATTTTAGTCTCTCTGGGCATTCCTATCAGGGAGAAAAGTTATTTGGAAATTAATTCCCCCATGAGATGCTAAGAATTAACAGGTAAATATGTAAACATGCTAAGGGTGATTTTTAAGGAATGACTTTCTAATGGTACAATTTCAGTTATTAATAGGGAGATGTATTGAGGAGGAACCCTTAAAAACTAAGACTTAAGTAATCTATGGGTGTGAAAGGTGCAGTGTGTACTTTGTACAGTCTGGGTTTATTTACTCTTATCAGAGCAAGGAGACTATCCTGGAGAATTTCTTAGTGCATAGGATTGAGGCTTCCTTGTCACCTGAGGCATAATAAGTCAGTCCTTTGGGAAGTTGCTGTTCCTGAGGATTTGCAGAATTCCTACTGAACTGAGGGACATCCTTATAACTCAATGTTTCTGTCCTGGCAAAGAACTTTCTATTTTCAGTGAATTGCGTCATTTTAATTCTATTGTAAATATGTTCATTGCTATTGAATTTTTGCCCATGAGTTTTTCATTGCATTCTAATCCTATGTCTGACTCTCTGTACTAGATTGAGCTAGGTCTTTCCCAGAGCAATGAATCACCACCTATTCTGCTAATACATAAGATCAATTCTATCCAGAAATAACAGACTAAAATCATTGACTTTTTTTGACATGGTTAATGAACTGGTAGATCAGAGGAATGTCATATACATAGTAGATACCTAGATTTCAGCACAACATCTGGCAAGGTTATTCACAGTATCATTCTGGAAATGGAGAGGTATGAGTGTGATGATAGGCCTGCTTGGCGAATTCAGTTACTGGAGCAGCAACAATTCCCATGCATACTGATCAAGGATTATTTAAATATAGAGGGATATCTCTGATGAAGTGTCCCAGGTTCTAGTCTAAAGACACACTTCTGGTAAGCATTTTTATCAATGACTTACATGAAAGCATAGACTGCAAACAAAAAATTTGGAGATGTAAAAATGAAATGGGTTAACATGATGGATGAGGGAATTGAGAATTAAAAAGAATTCAATAGCCTGGAATGATGGACCAAATCTAATATGGTAAAATTTAATAGGAATAGTATAGAGGTAAGGATTTACACATGGGTTCAGAAAATTAACTGCACAAGTAGAGAATGTGAGACCCAGAGATTTATGAAATTCATACCAAAAAAAGACAAAGGAATATTAATGGCCAGCAAATTCAATATGAGTCAACAATATTATTTAAAAAATGAAAAAAAATGCTACTGCAATTTTGTCAACACTTAAATTGATCAGTGTTACCTTTTGTAGTCGAGGTTCCCTTCAGAACTGCCAATTACAACCCTTCCGTGCCTTCTCATCCTGTGTGATATAACATTAATTATGTCTTGTCAGAAATGCTTCATGAGGAGGAACCCAACAAACTGGTTACTTTAACATTTTGTAGGTCACTGCCCCAAACTGGCTCAATTATGTTCAACAAAATAGTCAGAATTGTGAAATGGCTAGATAGCTGGCTTCAGTCAGATATTTTTGTTTCTTGTAACATTTTAGTCATGTCCAACTCTGTGACCTCATTTGGGGTTTTCATGGTAAAGATACTGGAATGGTCTACAGCTCATTTTTACAGATGAGGAAACTGAGGCAAACAGGGTTAAGTGACTTTCCCAGGGTGCCATAGCTACTAAGTATCTGCAGTCAGATTTGAATTCATGAAGATGAGTCTTCCTGATTCCAAGCCCAATGTTCCACCCAGCTGCCCCAAAGCCAAGAATACAAAGATTCAAATTCTATCTGTGATACATGCTGATTGGGTGATGCTGTATGAGATGCTTAAACTCTCAGTGCCCCACACAACTCTTTAAAATTATAAATCATGGAACAGTTGCTAATTTATGTTTGTAGGGGGAATTTCCTGCAAAGAAGATCTCCCTACACTAATAAAATCATAGCTTCAGACCCCCCCCAAAAAAAAAGTTTAAGACTTTGTGAGATTCTTTCTTGCTCCATAACAAAGTTACTAATTTTTCTGGTTATTCATGTCCTTGATGATGCATTTTACAATATTTTTCACATATAAATCATTATTGCCAAGGTAAAATGCATACATAATCAATTGATTAATTGATTAATGCTTAAGCATCATACATCTTTCTGTTGCTCTTCAAGTCATTAGCAATTTGATTCTTCTGAAATCATGGTGTTACTTGACTCAAAGGCATATAGTGCCATCGGAAAATAGTAGTGTTGTTTTTAAATTGGCTTTTGGACTATGAGCATTTGGGAAATCATTGAAAAGACTGCAGAATTTCTTAGGTGCGATCCAACCTTATCTCTTCTTCTTCTTCAATTCTGAACACAAGCTCAGATGTCCATCTGCCACTTATATCCAAATTATATGTATTAATAGATTAATTTAATTTATTTTTTTTTGCGGGGCAATGGGGGTTGCAACTTGCCCAGGATCACACAGCTAGTAAGTGTCAAGTGTCTGAGGCCAGATATGAACTCAGGAAATCCTGAATCCAGGGCCGGTGCTTTATCTACTGTGCCACCTAGCTGCCCCAATAGATTAATTTAAAAAGCTACTTTTCTAGTTACATGTTATAATTAAGATTATATTTCTTTTTCATCCACTTTATTCTTTTGTAGATAGCTCATTCATCCTTTGAAATTAATATATAATTCACTGGCATTATAGGGGTTGGTGCATTTATGACACCATCATTTGCAATCTTAGGCTTCATTAACAGATGTACAGTTCCAAGAACAAAAAAGGTCCTACCTTGTCCTGCCCTAGACAGACCACATAGAGAATAATGTGCTCACTTATGGGCACCACATTTGAAAAGAGGTGTTGGTAAACTAGAGCCCAGCCAGAACAGGGAAACCAGAATAGTGAGGGAAATTGAAGGTGTGTTAAATGAGAATTACCTGCAGGATCTTGGAATATTTATCCAAAAGAAGATAAGATTTAGGGGGAAGAGGAAGATTTAGATATGGACTAGATCATGGGTGCTTAACCTGGAGTCCATGGAATAACTGCACTGCTGACCTGGCAGTTGGGCAAGGACATCTGGACCACTTTGGCAATGTATGGACCACACCATTTTCTGCTTTCCTAGGCGTCATCACTGGCTCCTCTTTTGGTTCTACAGCTAACTGGTGATGAGGAAATCACATTACCACTTGGCTCAGTTTCCTTCTCTTTAAAATAAAGAGATTGGATTACAGAACTTGAACAGTAAACTCTAGCTTTAAATCCTATGATCTTTCTACAATATACCCCCAAATTGGTCATCTAGCCTTTGCTTAAAGGTCTTTTTTAGTTCTGAGATTCTACAATTCTATTATTCTCTTTCCTACTTTTGAAATGTCTTTAGATAATCACTTCCCTGGGCTCATATCAAATGAATGAAACTAGAGCCCAAATAAAACTAGAGCGATTTTAATTTGAAAAGCCCAACTGCCAGGCCAGCAGCATAATTACCCCGTAACCAGCGGCGGTAATTAACATGCATTTTGAAAAGTGATAACAGAGAAAATATTGCTGGGTAATTGCATGGCTGTTTCCAATCTGGAAAACACAATGAAACTTTTTCAAAGAACAGAAAGGTGGACCTCCCTGGAATTGTAGCAGGCAATGTAAAAATAATAATCCTTCACATTTCTATCAGGCTTTGGACTTTTCAAAGCATTTTCACATCCATTATCTCATTTGATGCTCATAACAGCTCTGCAAAGCAGGTAGTATTGAAGGCCACGTGCCCCATGAGACAGGTATCAAATTAGCTCCACCATTTAGCAAGCAGCAATGGCAAATGAACAATATGAAATCAAAGGCAGGAGAGATTAGGACAAACACCAATGGATGTGGAATTGCAATTTTGAAAGACAATGATCACAAAGTTTCATTTACTGGGAATCACACCTACAAGTGAAATCCCATGCACATACATACTTAGTTATGAGTTTTTGAGGGTGAGGAAGAAGAGTTCATCTCTGGTGTCAGTGATTTCAGTCTTTATTTGAATGAAAAACCATAGAATATTTCTTTAAGGCTATCTTTAACATGTCTATGTTCTAATCATCTCTACTTTTCAACACAGGACTAAGTGGATTATTTACAAGGGAGGAAGGACTAAAATGCTATTTGGATCTTTTAAGTCTATTGGCTTATTAAACAGACACAAAATATAGCTAGACAGAACTTTAGCTGAAAAGGATCAGGGGGCCTAAGTGGACTGCAAGTTCATTTTATGTCAGGAGCATATTATGGCATCCAGGAAAGCTAATATCTTAGCTTTAGGCTGCATTAAAAGAACCATTGTGGCAAAGACTATGTAGGTAATAGATATACGTTTTGCTCTACCCTGGTCTTATCTTACCTGGACTGAACTATGTTTAGCTCTGGGCACAATATTTTAGGAAAGACATTGAGAATAACAAAGTAACCAAAAGAGAGTAACCAAGATGATGAAAGACCTCAAAATCATGCCATATCAGGATGTTGTTGTTTTTTATCAGTGGCAGTTATCCTAGAGAAGAAAAGATTCAGGGGCTGTCTTCCAGTTTTCGAAGGGTTGTCACTTGAAAGAAGGATTAATTAGGTTTATTCCATTTGACCCCAAGGGGGAGACCTTGAAGTACAGATACAATGAAAAACTCCCTGTCAATTAGAACTGTCTGAAAGTGAAATTCTGCTTTGTGAAGCAGAGTTTCCTTTCAATTAAGGTCTTTAGGCAAAAGTTGAATGACCACTTGTCAGTGATCATCATTATATTACATTATTATTGCATTACATTAAAATGTAAAAGTGATACCTCCTTAGGTGTGGCTGAAACTAAATGGCCATGAAGTTCTGTTCTGACTCTGAGAATCTATGGCTCCATAATCAAAGAATACAAGTTTCAGAATTCAGCATTCCAAACTTATGAACCTAGGCTAAATTTTTAGGTAGAATATATATGACTACCCCTGCAAGCCTTGTCTAGTTGACAGTTGTGATTACAATCACAATTTAAAAGGTTCAGAACTGGCTAATAAAATTCAAAATGTAATAACTAATTGATCCATGTTAGCCTAGAAGACAGCCTCTAGTGATGTGCCCCAAAATTCTTTCCTCAGTCCTGCCTTTGTCAGTGTCAGTGTCCATGGCTTAGAAGAAGGCTATCTATATGTCACATTTATTTGCTAAGGAAGGTAGTTAATGGACCAACTGACAGAATTGCAATCTAAAAAAATCATGGCAAGCTAGGAGAGCAGGATAAAGCTAACAGTATGGAATTTAATAGGAATCAAAGCAAAATCTTCCTGAGATTTGGTTTGGTTTTGTTTATAATATCAATTGTGCAAGTACAAGAAAGGGGAGACAAAGCAAGAAGTCAGGTTCTCAAAAAAATGCCTAAGATTTTTTTTTTTTAGTGCAGCAATTGGGGTTAAGTGATTTGCCCAGGGTCACACAGCTAGTAAGTGTTAAGTGTGTGAGGCCAGATTTGAACTCAGGTACTCCTGACTCCAGGGCTGGTACTCTATCCACTGAGCCACCTAGCCGCCCCTAAAGTCATTATTTCTTTTCTTTTTTTTTTTTCTTTTTTTTTTTTTTTAGTGAGGCAATTGGGGTTAAATGACTTGCCCAGGGTCACACAGCTAGTTAAGTGTTAAGTGTCTGAGGCTTGATTTGAACTCAGGTACTCCTGACTCCAGGGCTGGTGCTCTATCCACTGCACCACCTAGCTGCCCCTAAGATTTTTAAATGACCTCAATAAGAATCAGTCTAGTGGTATAATAGCCCCCTCTCCCAACTCAACAATGACTCCACAGGCAGCAGAATTTATATCTCTCACCTCTTCTGCTCCTACTTTTCTTCAAGGAAGACTTCCACTCCTGCCAGGAGGTGAATCAGGAAATTGAGGCTGGAGTCCACTCCATTATCCTCAGACAAAGGGGTGCTAACAGACTAGAATTATATCTATTTATTCTCATAAATATTGTTAGTCTGTGGTATGTAATTTTCAAGATCAATCTAACTTCCAATCACTATCCATTATTGCAGGAAGCAAGACCCTGCCCCCCCCCCAAGCTTTATATCCAAGGGTTAAATCCTTTAGCACCAAACACCAGTTCCACAATAAACACACATAACAAATAGCAAGGAAACCCATTTATCTAAATAGAAAAACATAATCAAAGAAGGTATACATATGAGAATATATACCCTATGATACAAATTGAAGGAGCTCTCCCATTGGGAGCAAGATAACAGAGCTCAGCCAAGAGAAAGTATCCTGGATCCCACCCAAGGAGCTCTTTTTTCTAGTGCAGCAAGCTGGGGATGAGTTCATGATAGAGACTGTTGGCACCTCTCATGCAGACTTCTTCCTAGAGTCTTTTCCATCAGCAATTTGAAGCAGCATTGACATTTAACCATCTGCTCATGACAGAGAAGACAGAAGAGACTGGAGATTCTAGAGTTTTTCCACTCTCCAACTCTACTCTTCCCCTCACACAATCATAGGATATTGATCTCCACCAATAAAGAGAGAGTTCCATTCTAATGGGTTTTGGGACAGGGATTACAAATACTTCTGATACATATAATGCAGGTTCTGGTCTGCATTTATAAAATTTCTTCACCTGGGAGTTCCCTATGCCAGAAAAATCCCAGGTCCAATACCTAGATGGTACAGTGAATAGAGCACTGGATGTAGGGTTAAGATGTGAGTTCATATCCCACCTCAGATACTCACTAGTTGTGTGACTCTGGGCAAGACACTTCTGTCTGCCTCAATTTCCTCAAATATAAGGACTTAATTGTAAAGATCAAATGAAATGTTTGTAAAATCCTTAGTGCAGTGCCTGACATAATAATTGCTTAATATTTGCTTTTTTCCTTACTTCCTATCTCTATTCCTATCATATAGACTATTCACGTGGACTATTTGTACCCGACTTGTGGTAGAGCCCTCTGAGCTTGTATAGTCACACTATACTTTGATTGCAACACAGTGTTGTCATTTGGTCCTCTTCAAGAATGAAGGACAAAAACCACATCCCTGTCATATCATACTTACATATGTTATCTTGGACAAGTTAATTTAACTTCCCCAAGGCCTCAGTTCATCATCTGAGAAATGAGGGGATTGAGTTAAATAGCCCCTAAGGTCCCTTGTAGCTGTAAATACATGATCCTATTATCCTATGTGAAGAGAGATTAAAGTTGTTTTTTCCCTGATACTGAAGAGCAAAATTGCTGAGAATATATGGAAGTTACTAAGAGGTTGATTTCAGCTTTGCCTAAGAAATACTTCGCAATAGATAGAGCTGTCCCCAAATGTAATGCTTTGTCTCAGGATGTAATTAGATCCTTACAATTGGAGTTCTTTACAGAGAAGCTGGATGGACATTTGTTGGGAATATTCTAGATATGTCTTGATTTGGGTAGGGGTTAGACTAGATAGGGGGTCCACAAACTATGTCCAGCAGGTCAAATCCAGTCCTCTACCTGTTTTGTTTTGTGTTTTTTAATGTCCTGCAAGCTAAGGACTTTTTATATTTGTAAATAGGCGGAGCCAAGATGGCAGAGGAGAGGCTGTGACTCCCACAAGGTCCAGATAAACCCATCCACTCACGTCCAAATAATGTGGTAAAAAATCAAAACCCAGAACAGCCTAATGCACATAAGAACAGAGTGAAACTATTTCTCCGCAAAAGAGGGCAATTCCAATCACCTACTGATCAGGCTGAACAGCTCAGCGTGCAGTCCAGACCCAGCCAGGGACACTGCTTCCAGCGCATGTCAGAGTCTTCATCACCAGCAGCTTCTAAGGCTCCAATCACAGACTGGTGAGGGGGTTCGGTGGTAGGCCAGGGTGAAGTGGAGGCAGTATCTACTGGAGTTTGGGCAAAGCACCCTGGGTCTGAATCAGTAGGCTGAATCGAGTAGTGGTGGCCCAGTGGGGGAGGGGCAAAAGCACACCAAGCTTCCGACCATAGAGAATCAGAGTTCAATCATACTTCTGTTTCCAGGTCAAAGAGAAAGCAGTCATGATTACTCACAAGCTAGGCAGGCTGAGAAGAAGCCCAATCACCCCCTGGGCCGTGCTGTAGCATGAACAGTGTGTCCTGGAAGTAGTGCTACACTTTAAGAAGGAGTAAAAAGCCAAGAAATAGTAAGCCAGGATGAGTAGGCAGAGAAAGCAGAAGACCATTGAAAACTTATTTGGGGGCAAAGGTAGACCACAATACAACTTCAGAAGAAGAAGATAAGAACTGGGTCAAAGCTACCAAGAAAAATATGAACTGGCCTCAGGCCATGGAAGCTCTCAAAAGGGACTTTGAAGAGAAAGTAAGAAAGCTAGAATGAAGATGTAGAGAAAGAGGAAGGAATAGAAAAAGAAATGAGAGCAATGCAGGAGAGTCATGAGAAAAAAGTCAACAGTTTGAAAAACCAAATGGAAAAGGAGATTAAAAAACTGTCTGATGAAAATAATTGCCTAAGAATTAGGATTGAACAAATGAATGCTAGTGACCTTATGAGAAACCAAGACACAGTAAAGCAAATCCAATTGAATGAAAAAAGAGGGCAGTGTGAAATATCTCCTTGGAAAAACCGCTGACCTAGAAAATAAATCTAGGAGAGATCATTTGAAAATCATTGGACTGCCTGAAAACCATGATCAAAACAAGAGCTTAGACACGATCCTCCAAGAGATTATGAGGGAAAATTGCCCTGATATTCTAGAAGCAGAAGCTAAAATAGAAATTGAAAGAATCCACCGATCACCTCCTGAAAGAGATCCCAAAAGGAACACCTCCAGGAATATTATAGCCAAATTCCAGAACTCCCAGGTCAAGGAGAAAATACTGCAAGCAGCTAGAAAAAAGGAATTTAAATACTGTGGAGCTCCAATAAGGATAAAGTAAGATCTGGTAGCTTCTACATTAAAGGACCAGAGGGCATGGAATATGATATTCCAGAGGGCAAAGGAACTGGGACTACAGCCAAAAATCACATACCCAGCAAAACTAAGCATCATCTTTGAGAGGGAAAAATGGATTTTCAATGAGAAAGAGGACTTTCAGGCATTTGTGATAAAAAGACCTGAACTAAACAGAAAATTTTACTTTCAAATACAAGACCCTGGAGAAGCATAAAAAGGTAAACAGGAAAAAGATTTCATGAGGGATATTAAAAGATCAAACATGGGAAGATAATCCTTTGAACTCATAAGAACTATCTCAGTAAGTTATTAACAGAGGACACAGGTCTGAACTGCATATGAAGGGATGATATCTGTAAAGCATTTATGTTTTGTTCTTTCTGGGGCAGACAGGGTAGGATGTCTTATGTCTGGGGCCAGATTTGGGCTTGGGGCCTCCTGGGTCCAGGGCTGGTGCATTGTCCACTGTGCCACCTAACTAACCCATGATGACATCTTTAAAATAGGATTGAGGTATAGGAGAAATAGAATGGGGGAGGGGAAAGGGGCGAGGAGGACTAAGGAGAGGTAGCACACATGAAGGAAACAAGAAAAAAGCTTATGGAGGGGAGGGGAAGAGGGGGAAGAAATTGGGGATTGAGTGAACCTCAATATCATCAGAATTGGCTCAAAAAAGGACTAACATACATACTCAAGTAGGTATAGTAATATATTTTTTGCCCTAAGGAAGGAGAGGGAGATAAGCGGGAGTGGGGGGAAAGGGGAAGGAGGGAAGGGCAGATTCGGGGAGAGAGCAGTAAAAAGCAAAACACTTTTGAGGAAGGTAAAGATGTTCTGCATAACTACACAAGTATGACATATTGAATTGCTTGATTTCATAGGGAGGGTTGAGGAGGGAGGGAGAAAGAAAATTTAGAACACAGAATTATCTCAAAGACCTTAAACTCATCAGAGTTGGCTCATGGAGGGAGTAACATTCACACACAGTTGGGAGGAGTAATCTATTTAACCCTACAGAAAAGTATATGGGGAAGAGGATAAGGAAGGAAGGAAGGGTGAAAAAAAGGGAGTACAGAGTAGGGGAGGAGATAGTCAGAAATAAAACACTTTTGAGGAGGAATAGGCTAAAAGAAGATAGAAAATAGAGTAAATATCATGGGAAGGGAATAGGATGGAGGGAAATAGTTATGATGATTGATTATAATGGCAAAACGTATGGTACCTACTTTGCTGGGCTAATATGAAGAAAATTCTTTGTCAAGTTTAAGGTAATATATTCAGGTTATGATGAACGGGATACTATCAGAAAAACCTGGAAAGACCTACATGAACTGAAGCAGAGTAAAATGAACTGTATACAAAATAAGAGCAATAGTGTAAGATGATCTGCTGGGAAGCATGTGGTTATTTTCAGCAAGGCAATGATCCAATACAACCCTGAAGGACTTAAGAAAATGGCAACCCATCTACAGAGAAAGAACTGTTAGTATCTGAAAACAGATGGAAACACTTTTTTAAAAATTTTTTTCCTCTTTGACCATTCCTCAATCTGAAATTTTGGGGGGTTTTTTTACTGTTTTCTCTCACAGCCTAGCTAATGTGGGAATGTCTTCCATGACTACTCATGTATAACTTATTTTGAAATGTTTGAGTTTTAGTGGGTAGGGGGTGGGAATGATGGAGGAAGAGAAGTTGGAACACAAATTTTTTAAAAATTTATGTTAAAATTTTTTACATATATTTTGGAAAATAAAATTCTATTCAATATATTTATAAATAAATTTTTATTTTAAAATGGCAAAAAATCTTTCTTAGCTCACAGGATATATATATATATAGGCAGTTGCTGCATTTGGTCTTTGGTCCTTGGACTGTAGTTTACCAACCACTGAACTAAGATGACCACTGGTGGGGCCCCTTTTAGTATTAAATTCCTATGATTCTAGATTGCTGATAGTGCAGTTTCCAAAAGAGTGGCATGTGCCCTATATAGTGTCGAAGACAAGGCATTTTGATAAATGCTCTAAATACTAATTGGACAAGCACAAGGGTGTATAACCTTTACTTCAGTCAATTTATATAACTTCCCACAGCCTCTGTAAAAAGTTGAAACATTCTACACATGGCCACATTAAGTTCCAGCCTCTTCTATACTATAAATCCTCTGAATTAGCTTTATTACTCTTATGTTTAACAATTCCAAGGGGCAGCTAGGTGGTGCAGTGGCTAGAGCACCAGCCCTGGATTCAGGAGGACCTGAGTTTAAATTCGGCCTCAGACATTTAACACTTACTAGCTGTGTGACCCTGAACAAGTCACTTAACCCCAATTTCCCCACAAAAAAAAAAAACAAAAACAATTCCAGCTTTATAAATTGTTTTCTATAATGCAAGTCTCAAGAGGAAGTATGGAAAGACATAGTGGATAAAGAGCTATGTCAAGAAGGTAAGTTCAAATTCTGCCTCTGGCATGTAAAGGCTATGTGACTCTATATTCTTTTTTTTTTTTTTTGCAGGGCAATGAGGGTTAAGTGACTTGCCCAGGGTCACACAGCTAGTAAGTGTCAAGTGTCTGAGGCCAGATTTGAATTCAGGTCCTCCTGAATTCAGGTGCCGGTGCTTTATCCACTGCACCACCTAGCTGCCCCCATGGCCGTGTGACTCTAAGCAAATATCAGCTGCCCCATGTAGCTCTTTAAAATTATAAACTACAGAATACTTGCTGGTCCATGTTAGTAGATCAGTCACACACAGATACATACATACACATACACATACATAGATACATACATATGTGTGTACTATGTATCTACATATATGGTGTATAGATGTTTGTGTGTTTTCTCACCCATTAGGCTGTGAGCTCCTTGAGAACTGGGCCTATTGGCCTTGTGGCTCTCTTTTCATCCCTAGCACTCAGCATAGGGCCTGGCACATAGTAAACACTCAGTGAATGCTTTTTCACTTGACTAGGAGTGCCTACTAAGAACTCTCTGCAACTGTGAAACAGAGATCCAGTTTTTTAAAAAAATACCAATCTTATACATAAGAGGCTTTTCATAGTGGTCTAACATGTTTCAGTGACAGTGGCCAGCATAGGAGATGCGACACGTGTTTACGTCACTCTATTCTTCTCTGTCAAGTACATCAGACAGAAATTTCTTGTAAATAAACCTGACTCCCTTTCATGAAATACTTTCCCCAAAAACTTCCCTTATCTTCAGTAACCCTTTTTCTTTCTCCATCAAAACACATGTTCCTAGTATAATGGAAAAAGTTAACTTAGAATAAGGCGAGAACTGGGTTCACATTTCAGCTCAGTTCAAGAAATTCAACAAGTAAAAACTATGAAGAAGGCACTTTGTTTGAGACAGCTAGGTGGTACAGTAGATAAAGCACCAACCCTGGATTCAGGAAGACCTGAGTTCAAATACAGGCTCAGACACTTGACACTTACTAGCTGTGTGACCCTGGGCAAGTCATTTAACCCTCATTGCCCCACAATTTTTTTTTAATTAAAAAAAAAGAAGGCACTGTGCTCAAGGTAGGAATACAGAGACAAAAAAGAAACAGGCCCCGGCCTCAGGGAGCTTGCATTCTTCTGGGGGTAATACAATATTCACATGGTAAGTAAATATGATGGAATTTAAGGCTAGAGAGAACATTAACAATGGGGAACATCAGGGAGGATATAAAGGAAGGCAGAGATTCTAAGAGGGAGAAGTGAGGAAGTAGCCCATTCTTGCCATGGGGGATGGGTGATTTGTGCTGATGCAAAGAGGCAGAGCTTAGTATACCAACATTAAGTAACAGAAAGTTGTCCAGTTTGGCTAGAATACAAAGTTTGTAAAGGAGAGTAATAGGAAATCAGTAAAGAAAGTAGACGGTACTTGACTGGGCAAAGTTTTAAATGCCAAGCTATTGATATTTTTATCCTAGAGGTAAGAGGGAGTCACTGAGGATTTCTGAAGGGAGTGGTATACTGTAAGAATCATTTTGACAGCTGTATTAGATTAATGTTCATTAATCATAGATTATGTACCAGACACTGTCCTGAGTGCTAGAGCAGGAAAAAAATGTCCCTCCTTTCAGGATACAATATGTATATAAATATCTGTATCCCAAGGATAAATACAAGGTAAATGAAGGGTGGCAGGGGCTGGGGAAGGGGGAAACAGTAGAGAGATCAGGTCAAATCTTCATGTAGAAAGTGTCACTTAAGCCAGGCTTTGAAATAAACAAGTACTCTAAGTGAAAAAGGTGAAAAAGGTTTAAGGACCAGGTATGGGTAACAGCTATAGCAGAGGCATCGAGATATAATGTCATTATGTGAGGAAAAGCCAGAAAGCCAGTCTGACTGGACAATTGTGTGTACAAGGAAAGTAATATATAACAAAATTGAAAAGCTAAGGTTGTGAAGGGCTTTTAAAAAAACAAAAAGAGGCAATAGGGAGCCATTGCAATTTCCTGAGGAGGGGACTGTTTAGCAAGAAAAATATGAATAATCTAATTTTGAACTTTCTTCTCCTAAGATATGTCAGGACATCAAGGAGGGGATGTCTAGCAGGCCACTGGTGATGTAGATCTGAATTTTGGGAGAGAAATTAGTACTGGATATGTTGATTTGGGAGACATCTGTGTAGAGATGATAATAGCCAATGAGAATAGATAAAATCTTGACAGATAATGTAAAGAGAGGAGGTCCTAGTCTAAGAAAGCTATAATTAGGGGCAGCTAAGTGGCACAGTGGATAAAATACCGACCCTGGATTCAGGAGGACTTGAGTTCAAATCTGACCCCACACATGAGACACTTACTAGTTGTGTGACCTTAGGCAAGTCATTTAACCCTCATTGCCCTGCAAAAGAAAAGAAAAAGAAAAAAAGCCATAACTTAAAAACAGAGTAGACCAGGGATTATAGCATCGTGGATTGAGAGCTGGAATTGACCTTATAGGTCACTGAGTCCCTGAAACCCAGAGAGCTTGAGATTAAGAAACTTGCCCAGACACAGCCACTGCTTGAGGTAGCATTTGAGCCTAGGTCCTCCTAACTCCCAATCCAGCACTCCATCTGCCACTCCATGACCATAATTGTGATGGAGCTGCTAGTATTTAGACACCCCCCCCTCAGCAGGATAGAAACAAATCAGTTTAATCTCTGCTCAGAGAGACCTAGTTAACCTTGGCAGCACCCCATGGGAGCTTCTCTCTCTAGGGGCCCCAACTCTCTTCCCCTTTTTAAAGCCAGACTCTATACTGGTTTCCAAAGATGACAGAACATATAGAAAAGGTCTTAGAAACTTTCCTTTTTATCTATATTAATAGCTAGCAATTTAGGGTTTGCAGAGCACTTGACAAATATTTCATTTGTGTCCTCACAACAAACCTGGGAAGGTAGATGGATTTTACAGAGGAGGAAACTAAGGCACAGAAAGATTAATTGACTTGCTCAGGGCCACACAGCTAGTAATTTTCCAAGGCTAGATTTTAATTCAGGTGACTGGATTCCAAAACTAACATTCTATCCCCTCCATTACCCAGATGACAAGTAAATTAAAGGGAATCCAACAAAGCAGTGCAGTTCTGAGCTCGAGTAGGCTGAGGATGGAAGAAAGATAGTGCTTTTTGAAAGAGATAGGGTTAGAATGGTATAATTTTACATAGGAGAACCAAATCCAAAGTTGCTTGCATATTTAATTTCTAAGGTCCTCCCCCTTGAGAAAAAGGACTGCCTGACTTTTATCTTTTTATCCCAGTGCTTAACACAAAGTTAATATGGGTTTTTTCCAGTTATTCATTCATTTATTTTCTTAGAAGTCCAATTCAAAATCTATGCCTATACTCAATGAAAAGTCACAAGGTATTAAGAGGTAGCCTGGGGAGCAGCTAGGTGATACAGTGGATAAAGCACCGACCCTGGATTCAGGAGTACCTGAGTTCAAATCTGGCCTCAGATACTTGACACTTACTAGCTGTGTGACCCTGGACAAGTCACTTAGCCCCCATTGCCCTAAAAAAAAAAAAAGAGGTAGCCTGGACCTGTATAACCCAACACAGGCTCACCTGGATGACCTCTTGGTGAGTAATCACCATTTCTCCTGGGGTGCTGGAGTACAGAAATCCCAAAGAGAGAGTTCAATACCACGTGTTCTGTTAGGATGAGGAATAAGAGTGCCAGTAGTCACTCCTTTTAAGGAGTGCTGAATGGGAGGTCTTCCTGTAGCCAATCTTGTTTCTTTAACCACAACCCACCTCCACCCATCATGGGGACCAAGAGATTCTTTTTTTTAATAATATTTTATTTTCCCCCAATTACACATTAAAACAATTTTTAAACATTTTTTTAAAGTTTTGAGTTCCAAATTCTATCCCTCCCTTCCTGTACCCCCCCTCCCTGAGAAAGTAAACAATCAAATATAGGTTATACATGTGAAATTACGTAAAACACTTCCATATTAGTCATTTTGTACATTTGGAAGACTTGAATTTTTAAAAAATGAATGAACAAAGGGCAGCTATATGGTGCAGTGGATAAGCACCAGCCCTGGATTCAGGAGTACCTGAGTTCAAATCTGGCCTCAGACACTTACTAGCTGTGTGGCCCTGGGCAAGTCACTTAACCCCAATTGCCTCACCAAAAAAAAAAAAAAATGAATGAACAAAAGAAAGAAAGCAAAAAAGGGCATGCTTCAGTCTGTATTCAGACAACATCAGTTCCTTCTCGGGAGGTAAATAGCATATTTCACCATGAGACCTATGGGATTGTCTTGGATCACTATATTGCTGAAAATAGCTAAGTCATTCACAATTCTTCATCATATAATGTTGCTGTTACTATCTACAATGTTCTCCTAGTTCTGCTCACTTCGCTTTGCATTGGTTCATGTAAATCTTTTCAGGTTTTTCTGAAATCATCCTGCTTGTCATTTCTTATAGCACAATATTCCATCACAATCATATATCACAACTTGCTTAGCCATTCACCAATTGATGGGCATCTCCTCAATGTCTAATTCTTAGGCACTACAAAAAGTACTGCTATAAATATTTTTGTACAAATAGGTCTTTTTCCCTTTTTTCTTTTCTGATGTCTTTGGGATATAGACCTAGCAGTGGAACAAGAGATTCTTACATTATCCTAAAGCCTAAATCTTTCAAAATTGAGTCAGCATTTGTAGCCCACAGAAATAGCCAGGACATATGTGTTAACGTAAGGAGTACAATACCATATGGAGGGCCCTATGCTCTATAGGGTAATTAGCCAGAGTTGATTAAAGGATATATTCATTATAAAAGCATTTTAATGTGGGCCCTGCTTCCTACATACAGTTCTCTTGACCATAATGTAGATGGCAAAAGAAGATGAGCCACAGAAATACAAAAAGGCTTTTATTCAAATATCAAAATATTCCAAGTAACCACATATCTAAGTTGTTGTAGATTTGATATTGCTCTGAGGCACCCATTCCGGGTGAAAGGAGATCTAGAGTGCCCTTCTGACTCAATGCTTACATAGGACATTAAGCTTGATATCTAGCACTCTCCAGGGAAACAGAACTAGATGAACTGGTTCAAGGAAATTAGAAGTGGAAGTTTCAAGGGATCACCCCCAGCAAGACACCCCAAAGTCATCATGTGTGTTTTTCTCACAAATGCTACTTATGGCTGACAGAAAACAAATACACAAAAGAGTTTTTCAAAGAATAAGAAATGCAATTAACTTTTCAACACATTTTAGTAATTTTAATCCAGTGGAAAAAATAATTCATTATTTTGTTAAATTTAATTAATTTACTAAACTCCTCATGGTTCGTTGAATTCAATCCTATATCTGCGATCTTTCTAGGTCCATTACGCTCATGGGATTCAACTTCATCTCTTCTAACTCATAAAAATCTCATCAAAATGGAAATAAAATGCAATTTTGAACTTGCTAATGAAAGAAAACACGTTAACTTCCCAGCACTCTTGAATTAATGGCTTCTCTGCATCAGCCCACTCTGTAGAAAAGACTTTTTTTTGCACTGGGACAAGCAGGGGGAGGGGAAGAGATAATTTATATGAAAGGTTTTGCCTTTACTGTCACTTCTCATACTAAGAAGAAATTGAAGTTAAAGGCTGTCCCAACCCCTCGACTATCCCCACTTTCTTCCTCAAAGTTATTTCCACATATTAGATACTAAGATGATCACCAGAGATCTTTTGAATCTCTGAAATCCAACAAAACATCTTACATTTGGAATACAGGGACCAGAAAACCTGTTCAGATTAGGGGAAAGTTTCTAATTATTCTAATAATCATTACTTCAAAGATTGGTGTTATCATTAAAGTGGGGATTCCTCATGCTGACACAAAGCATAAACTAGACTTGCCCATGACTGGACTGGCTGGTCCCTTTAAGCTGTTAGGGCTGAAAAAAATCTATCACCAGTAGCCAAAGTACAGCAGTGAGAATTATATCAATAGCCTAATCTCTCTCTTTCTCTTTCTCTTTCTATGTCTTCCCCCAAATCCCCTTACATATATAGGCTTTGTATATGTATATGTGTGTGTATATTTATACAAACACGTACATATATAAATTTATACACTTAGATTTACAAAGTTTGCCTCACAACAAGACTGTGCAAATATTGTTATCCCTGTCTTACTGATGATGAAACTGAGGCTCAGAGAGTTTAAATGACTTGCTCAGATTCATACCTCTAAAAAAATAAGACAGAAACACAGAATGATATTTAGATCAACATGACATAGTCCAATCCCTTTATGAGAAACCAGAGAGTGATATGCCTATGGTTATACAAGTAATTAGTGTCAAAATTAGGAATCAGATGCAGGTCTTCAATTAATCAATCACCAACTACTTATTAAACATTTACTATTTGCCAGGCACAGTGCTGGAGATGCAAATACAAAGAATGGAATAATTGCTGCTCACCTTCTAATGGAGGAGACAACAAATACACATAAAAATATGGCAGCATAAAAATAAAGGCAATCAATATACAAAGTAGTTTGGGAGGGGCATCAGGAAAGGTTTCATGTAGACAATTCCTTTTTTATATCACTATCAATCAGCAAACAGTAAAAGCTTAATAAAAGCTTGTTGACTGTATGTCACCTTGCCAGCCTGCCTGAGCTGAATCTGAAAGGAAGAGGTGGGTGAACTCTGTGAGGTGGAAGTAAGGAGGAAGACGATTACAGGGACAAGGGACACCCAATGCAAAGTCACTTGAGTAATATTTGGCATATCATGCATATGGAACAGAAAGAAGGCTAGTTTGGCTGGATGAAAGAGTGTGGGGGAGGAAGTAATGTCCAGCAAGGTCAGAAAGATAGGTTGGAATAAGATTGTGAGAAACTTTAAAAGCTGCACAGAGGAATTTATTTTTTTATGCCAGAGGTAATAAAAAGCTACTGGATTTGATTGAGTTGGGAGTCAAGTGGTTAGACCTGTAGCTAAAGAAAATGACTTTGGCAGTACTGTGTAGATTGGAGAAATGAGAGAGTTGAATCGGGGAAACCAATTAAGAGGCTACTGTCATAATCTAGGTGAGAGACAGTGGGGCCTGAAAAAAGGTGGTAGCTCTGTTGAATGGAGACAAGAGATTAAAGATGAGAGATGTTGTGATGGTAGAAATAGAAAGATTTGGCAACTGATTGGGATGAGGGGAGAGTAAGGAGTCCACATTAACCATGAGGTTAACAAACCTGAGACTCTGGTACCTTCCTCAGAAATAGAGAATATTTGCAAGTCGAGAGTTTCTATTATTATTGATACAGCCAATTTTTGATTATTGATACAGACTATTTTTTAAAAATGTTTTTCATATCCACTATCTCATGTGAACAATTTAACAATCTTGTGGGGCAAGTCAGGCAGCTGTTTTTTACCTCCTTCTTTTGTTCAAAGAGGACCAAAATGACTGACTATGGTTAATCAGACCAATACAAGCTCAGAAGGCTCTACCACAGGTCAGATGCAAATAATCTACATGACTGTTTGGGAGAGAGAAGTCTCTAACTTTTCCCATTTCACATTTCTTTTGAGCTACCAAAATTCTGCTTTGTTCATAGAAAACAGTACCTTCTTTGATTTGGGTACTCTATGCTGGGAGGTCCCATGCCAGTGTCTCCCATTTTATCTCCCTTTTACATATGAGGAAAATTACTTCCAAAGAGGTGAAGTAGTCCCTTTTCTTTCCTAATATTAAAACTTTACATCTATGAATGCTTTTTACTTTTCACAACTTTCCTGTTAACTATATCATGCAACCTTTGGAAAAAAACTAAGCTAGATAGGGTGAATATTATTATCCTCATTTTATAAATGAAGCAAATGGAGCCCAGAGAAGTTAGATCTCACAGCAGCTAAGAAAAAGAGCCAGGACTAGAACCCAGAGCCCCCAGCTCCTAGCCCAGTGTTCTTTGGAAGCACTAACTCCATTCTGAGAGATGGCTTTGCTGCTTCCAGTGAAGTACATATTATAAATTTGAGTAATTAATCAGCAATGAATAAAATAAATATGGCTAATGAGAAGATGGCAATTCAGAATAAGAAGAAATAAAGTAATCCTTGTACCATAGATCATAACCACCCGAGTGCTGAACTCAACCAAATATCCAAATTGTTTTACATACCCAAGACCCTGGCAAACATTCTTCGCTTATCAATAATCAGAGTCCAACATTAAAAAGATTTTTTCTGTACTTGAGGTCAGCAGTTCCTGGGCCCAGGTTTGAAGAACAATGTTCTAACCTCTCCAAGGCAACCAGTGAAAGAAAAGCCACATGAGTGGAGAAGAACCCTCTAGAATCTATCATAAACATGTCTCCACAGCTAAAAACACATTAAGTGACCAAAAGCCATGATTTGGGGAGTGTGAAGAACTCTCACTGTTTAATTTGATCATTGACAATGCTATGCTAAGAATCGGTGAGAATCCAGCAGTTCAACAGCTAAAGAATTGAGTCCAGAGACAACCAGAGTCCAGACCAGAGTCTAGTTTTCCTGATGACATCCCACCACTCCAAGAAGACAAGATCTCAAAGACTTTAAATGAACAGATTCATTTTGTTGTTTTTCTTTTTTTCCTTCTGTTATTATATACACCATTTGTAATATGTATTCTCTGCAGAGGCCCTCCCTCTGCAGGCAGTGTCAAAGTACCGGTTCATGAGGGACCACCCCTCTGGACAAAATTTCCCCTTTCTCCTTTTCCTATATTGTTATTTACATATTGTTTGTTAGCATAGGGTGTGTTTCATCAAGGAAGCACTTGTGATCCTCCTGTTCCTCAAAGAAACAAAGCAGGGAATGTGTCAAGATAATGGAATGTGGTAGATAAGGGGATTTAGCAGATACTCAAAGGCCCACCTGGAGATTAATCTAAACTGATTGAATTAAGTGAGAGTGATTGACTGCTGATTAGCCTACTCCCAGTTAACTAGATTGTAAGCACATCTGACTGGCCCTTAAGAGGATATTGTTTTCAGAAGCTAAAAACTTTGAACTTTACATCGAGACCACCTTCAGGTCTAATGAACCAATGAATTTGAATGACGCTAGCCAATCAGCTTGAAGAACTTCGCATTTCTGGGAGGAGAACATGAAGGAGGAAGTTGATGCTGGCAGAGGACTGCTTCCTCTTTTGGTTGGAGATAGTAGCTTGGTGGCAGGACATCAAGTGGGAGGATTAGGAAGGATAGGATTTCCATGCTATAAGAAATCTGTTCTCAATCTTTCTCTCTCTTTACTATCTTATATCTTTTAATAAACCCTTAAAAACCTAAACTCATTTATCAGTGATTTAGCCAGTTTCCCCCAAAAACTGGGGGTACAGATTAGAACCCACATTTAGAATTTTAAATTACACAGGAGCAAGCAGCTTGGACCATATATTCCACCATTACTGTGTGTTAATTAGGTTGTTGGGGTCTGATGAAAAGGGAACTATCTATAACAACCGTAAATGTGTGTACCTTGTTTGAGAACCAAAAACTTCCAAAAAGTACCATATATCAGGCATCTCTGGAGCAAAAAAAAGGACTCACCAAAATGTCAGGGTGCTACTTGGTTAGCAGCCCCAAATTCATTATCTTTCTGAGGGATGTACAAGCCACAGAGGGGAATTATGAGTCTTGAGGGACTTCAAGAACTCTATGGTAGATAGAAATGACAAGAGTATCAAGAGACTATCCATAGAGAAACTTCCTGGGGGTAGTTCCAACCTCTGATATATAGGACTTAAGGATCACATAGAAGTGGGACTTACTGGAGAGGAAGAAGACTATTGAATTTGCACAAGAAGACCTGGATACAAATCCTACCTTATATATTTCCTTTTGATACTAGACAAGTTGCTTAAGCTCACTGGGTCTCAGATTACTGATCTATAAAATAACAGGTTTGGACTCTAAGATCCCTTTAAGCTTTAAATCTATCATCTTATTATCCAATGAACCTAAGAATTGTGTTGATTGTTCATGGGCTATTGTGAGTCTTTTCTGTGTTTGCTGCATTCTTTAGGGACCGCTGTGAGCCCTTACATATGTTTTTTTCATCTCCTATAAAATAGAATAGAGTCTGTCCTATACCCTAAAAAATGGCACTTCAAGGATGAACTGAACTCTAATTAACCTCTGAGATTCTATCAACTGTAATATTGTGCAATTCTACTGGGCCAGGGGAATAGAATTAAACTTATTATGCTTGGTCCCAGAAGACTTTGAAGTCCCTCCCAGCTCTAGGATTGCATAATTCTATTAGACCAAGCTGCTTCTGTCCTTCAATAGGCCATACATCATTCAATAAATATTTATCTGGCACCTGTTGAGGAGAAGGCATTGGGCCAAGTGCTGGGAGTAGGAAGGGGTAAAAAGAATAATTATAATCATTAGCATTTACCTAGCATTTGCAAAGTGTTTTGCAAATACTATGACCTTTTATCTTCAACTGCAGGGGGCAGGGGTTATTATACCTCTATTTTATAGATGAGGAAACCAAGGCAAAGAGAAGTACAGTGACTTGCCTAGGTTCACACAGCTAATAAATATCTGAGGTCACATTTGAACTCATATCTCCCTGCCTCCAAGTCCAGAGGTCTTAGGGAGATGAGACACACATGAAAAGTTAAGTAGGAATACAAGAGGGCATAAGATAAAAACGTCAAATGAGAGGTACACAGAGCAAATCTTATAAACTACTGAAAAACAACCAGAGACTTTGCTGGCAGGCAGCAATGTTGTGACTGCTAGTTTAATGAGCCACTGAAGGTCTTAATGGTGGCCATATTGCCTTATACAGATAACTATTAGCAAACAGTTTCCATGATGTTGAATTAGAAGGTCCCAGCTGGGATATAATTCAATACTCTGAGGTTTGTTTGTTTTTTATTTGTTTGTTTTTTGCTTAGGGAGAGGGGAGGAAGGATGTCTCTTATTTCTCCAAGCCAAAGAGATGTTTTGAAAACCCTGAGATAAGGGAGAAAGAGAAAGAAATTAGGAAAATGGTTTATACTATGGAGCTTCTGAAACAAGTTGGGGAGGGAGGCAGGAGGCTGTGGAGGGAGTCCTGGGCCTCTGAGGAGTGATTGAAAAACCAATGAACATCATATAGGGTTTGGGGTAGATCTAAAGTAAGCAGTGATAGGACATTATGTCCTATAGACTGTCTCGAGTGTGCCTTCCTGAGTTTGCTGAGTACCTAAATGCCTTTCTGTGGGAACTAGATGTCACACTTCTAAAAGGCAAGATTCCATCTCTAAGGCATCATGTAACCCCATAGTGTTAAACTCGAATAAAAATGAGAGCCACTAAAAAGATACATAAGGATACCTGGGGGTAGCTTATTGACTTAGAAAACCACATATTAACATTATCTATGTTCTATTGTATATTTATTTATTTTATCAAATATTTTCCAATTATATTAAAATCTGATTCTTTTGAACTGCTGTGTGTGGGCCACATGTTTGATGCCTCCAGTACACTGCCTCCTACTCCAGCTCCTTGGCCTCTCCTCACTATTAACTCTGAAAGGTGAGAGAAGCCATCTCAAACAGAGAATACAAGGGGAGACCCAAGCAATGGGTTAGAAATTCAGAAAACTGATTTTCAAAAGAAAGATGCTCTGATTCTGCAGTTACTGATATAGGCTTGATGTGCCCATTGATGCTGGGGTAGGGTGGATAACCAAGCAAGTGTCCCACACATCTAATTCAAAGCTACCAAGATATATACTATGAAAACATCAGACACTAGGAGGGGGAACATGGGGCCATTCTTTGAACAATTGTTACCTAATAATCACTCTACTCAGCTAAGAAGGTATAAATGTTCTAAGGAGAGAGAGGGCATCAGTAATAACAAAGGGAACTGTAAGTCATGGAACCACCTGGGTAAAGCCAATCCTTCCCTCTGGATACAGAATTGTGGCTTCGCCAGCCTTATTTATAGGGAAAGAAGGTGGTTAACTACAAGGTGTAATTTCTAAGAACCCCAGAAAGGTCTCCTTGCCCTCAAAATATCTCTTCATGGGCCTCAAACTCCATTGTTAAATAAATCTGATTATTGATGGATTGTGGTCTTCAAGAATCCACTGTTAAGGGGTAAAATTCTAGCTAAACTGTCTAAAATATCTAATGAGTGGTCGCCAATAAATTATAAGCTTTAGCAAGAGTTAGGTTTTTAAGTATTTATTAAGGAGAATAAGAATTTGGTAAAGAGAGAGAGAAAGGCCTAGATTCCTATCTATTAAAGGGAGAGCACATTTCTAGCTCCCTTCTCTGCCAGCGTCCTCAGGAAAGAGCCCCAGAGTCAGCGCCAGTCTCTTCCTTCCTCCTCCCACTAGCCCGCGTCACTTCCTGACTCCTGGTCTTGCCCTCAAAGACCTTCCCTTCATGGGCAGAACTCTTCTACAGTAAGTATCCAGCAGGTGGCGTTATTCCAATCGTTACAGTCCCCCCTGTTGTTCCTCAAGAAACAAAATGTTTCCTTGACGGAACAGTAAAAAGAATATAATAACTATTGCTAATTAATAATATGTGAACAACAATATAGAAAAGGAAGAGAGGAAAGTTTTGTCCAGAGGGGCGATTTTTTTTGTCCTCATGAACCGACGCTTTGACATTAGTCTTGCAAAGGGAGGGCCTCTGCAGAGAATACATGTTACAGATGGTGTATATTATAACAGAAAGAGAAAAAAACCAACAAAAAGAACAAATCAAAACTGTTCATTTAAAGTCTCTGAAAGTCTTTTCTCAGATGTCCTCTAGGTGTAGTCGTGGAATGGAAGTCTTTTCAGGGGTTGATGTGTGGATGCTGGTAATCAGCCAGGAAATTTCCTACAAAATTGAGCTTAACACAACTTTAAATAGCTTTGTCAATAATCAAATCAAACAATGAAAGTTCTCAAAAACATGTCTAAGGGAATTCATAATCTTAGTTGTTACACATGAAACATATAAGAAAACAAAAATTGAAACATTCTTTAAAATTATAATATTACTATAGTCCCCCCTTATGGAGGGTAATTGAGAAGACAATTGCTGCAATATTAATTAATAAAAATAATTTTTATCTTTGTTTTATCACTTTTTGCATCATCTGCCTAATTATCCTCATGCCATTATGAGAAATTTAAAATCTAATATAATTAGTAACAGGTGTCAAGGCCAAATTCAACACTGTATTTATCATGACACCTGAGATAATTATGGGGGTTACCATAAAAGAACAGAGAAATGATGGGATATGAGCATTCCCACACTTGAGCAATATGTACTGCCCATACAGTATGCCAGACTTAAAATAGGTGGATGGAATATATGTTCATGCCACCAAACATATTGGAAGAAACTGAGTCAGACTTAATCAGATGCATGGGATTGAGATGTCCATGGCATCAGGCATATAGGAGGGAGCATAGAAGCCAGGTGTAGAAGTGAGATGGGTGGGATGAATACTTCCAGCCATCTGTACAATATTGTGGGGAAAAATAAAATAAAATATTAAACCAAGAGAATCCAACCTCAACATTTGTCAAAAGCCGTTCCCTTGGCCATACCTTGACTTCATGCATTTCTCCCCTCATGTGACAGTTCAGTGTCTGCTCTTGCATGTATTCCTCTTGTGATTGGATGGCATCTTGGCCAACTGGCATCTGATAACTCAGAATAAAGGCAATTAATGTCTTAAATGATAAGTTCCCATAATCCAAGTCTCATATGGATTTAAAAATTGAGGATAATAAATGATTGTAAAAAATGTGAATACATCTTGACTCAGAACACAATACATAATTATGCAACAATTTCAAATAATACCCCTTTTTTGTACTTAGTATACAATTACTTTTGTGAAAAATCAGAACATATTTAAATACAAGTTAAAGCACAACAGAATCTCAAAGAAAACTTTTTTTAAAAAAAGAAAACTTTTACAAATGTTCCCCTCTTTTTTTTTTTTTTTTGGAATATGCTTATCAAAAATAATACTTCTAGAATCAATTTACACTTGCCATGGCAACCAATTTGCCAGGGAAATGCTTTGAAGAGTTTGATCAAATAATCAGTTGAGAAAAAATAACAAAAACAAACAACTCAGAACATGGGAGCACAATACTCCTAGAATTAACATTGTATTATGAAATCAAAACCATCTTGCAATTTTTTAAAATTAGATAAATGTATAGAAGAAAATACACATGGAACAATAAAAGACAGTGAAATTCAAACTAAGGAAATCTAAATGAGCATGAACTTAATATTAATAAGAGTATTACAAAATATAAACTTGATCACATGACTATAAAAAGCTTTTACAAATATTCTCCTTGTTTTAAAAACTAAGTATAAGACACAATCTCAAAATCATGAAAATCTCTATGAAAATAAACCCATACCATTAATTTCAAAATGTATATATAATAGCATAGAAATCCTATGTAACCTCTGAACTGATACTATTACTCTGAGTGAATTCAGAACACTTATGATTCCGATATCTAAAATCCCCAATACTCATATCAATACCTTGCTGCTTACTTCTACATTTCTGTAAAATATATACCCTTCCATGGCAAAAGAAGAGGAGTCTTGAACTATGTTGATGGTTGTCATTCTTATTCAGCTTAAGTTTTTCTTCTTTAACCCCTCTATATTGTCTGTCAGTCTTTTCACCATACAAATGCTTTATAATATTACTAATTAAAGACAAAAGCAGGTTAGCAAAATTATGAACAAATCGAGCATATCTGGAATTTAAAGGGTTTTCTAAGGTTGTCTCAGAAGCACAGCCAGGCTGGGGAAGGGCTGAGCCTGAAGCTGCAAATGTAGTTAGAGAAAGTTGCGCATGAGCATTAGATCTCTGGACTTCCCAGGCAGGGGAAGCTATGGGCTTGGCCATAGGAGGAGTAGAGGGTGGGGTCTGGAGAGGAGGGGAGGAACCAGAGCAATTTGAATCAGACTTGATTTTGAACTCAGGCCTGGATTCCTCTTCCCCCACTTTGCCTCCAGGTGCTAGGGGATTAAAAGCTTCTAGAGGGTGGGTCATTGCCTCCAGGCATGCAAAATTAAAGCAACAATTACTGTTAGAATTGGGAAAAGCTGCAGGAATCTCTTCAGGTTTCTCTGAAAAAGCATGGTTGGGAGAGGGAGAGATATTTCCTTGTGTGAGTAAGTTGCTGGCTCTTTTAACAAAAATAAAAAGAAAAATAGAAAATCCACAAAAACAAAGCATTAACATGATCTTATCTCCCATTCGTCTGGTTAAACAGACTAAAATAAAAAATAGGGTAATTAGGGAGTTTAAAAGGTCCATTTGAAAAAATTTAAAGGGAAAACACAGCCAGTATGCCAGTACTTAGCAGTTAAAGGGAGAGGGAGGGGAAATTTCTTACCCAACCAGAAAATCAGAAGAAGACTGAGGGTTAGCTTTCCTCTTCGTGGTCAGCCATCTGTTAAGAGGTAAAATTCTAGCTAAACTGTCTAAAATATCTAATGAGTGGTCGCCAATAAATTATAAGCTTTAGCAAGAGTTAGGTTTTTAAGTATTTATTAAGGAGAATAAGAATTTGGTAAAGAGAGAGAGAAAGGCCTAGATTCCTATCTATTAAAGGGAGAGCACATTTCTAGCTCCCTTCTCTGCCAGCGTCCTCAGGAAAGAGCCCCAGAGTCAGCGCCAGTCTCTTCCTTCCTCCTCCCACTAGCCCGCACTTCCTGACTCCTGGTCTTGCCCTCAAAGACCTTCCCTTCATGGGCAGAACTCTTCTACAGTAAGTATCCAGCAGGTGGCGTTATTCCAATCGTTACACCACTATTAAGCTGCAAATGGAAGAAGTCAGTCGGTCGGTCAATAAGCACTTATATGAACCACTAGAAGGATCAAGTGCATGAAATGGTGCAAAAATTTGCTTGGTTTTTGGAGGTAATTTTAAATTCCTGAAATGTTCTTCTGGTTTAAACACTGTGATCCAGCCACAGTACTAAGAAGTGGAGAAACTAAGAAAGGAGGGGAAAAAACCTTGCCTTCAAAGAGCTCATATTCCAATGGGAGAAATAACACACAAACAACATAGAAGCAACAAGCTACATTACATGGGAGGTAATCTCAGAGGGAAGGCACTAGATGTATGAGAGGAAAAGAGAGAGAGAGAGGGAGACTCAGAAAGGCCTCCTGCAGAAAGTAGGGTTGGAGCCAAGTCTTCAAAGAGGCAGAGGTGAGAAGGGAGAGAGTTCTAAACATGGGCGAGAGCCAGTGCAAAGTCCCAGAGTTGGGAGGTATAGTGTCATACAGCAGGAGGGGAGAAGAAATGGGTGATATGGGTATGGATATGGGTGCGAGTGTGTTGGGGGGAAGGGAATGTGAGGTGCTTAGGCTTGGATCTAGAAAAAATCATTTTGGCAGCTAAGTGAAAGATGAATTGGAGTGAGGAGAGACTCAGGGCAAGGAGACCAATCTGATTCTTTAATCTGCCTGTTATCTCCCAACTTCTCTCCTAACCTCCAATATCGTATCTCTAACTGCCTCTCAGACATCTCATACTGGATGCCCAGTAGATGTCTTAAACTCAACATGCCCCCAAAAGAACTTATCTTTCACCCTAAATGCTACACACACACCCCTCACTCAAACTACAGTGGCTCCCTTTTTTGCCTCTAGGATCAATACAAAATGCTCTGTTTGGCATCCAAAGCCCTTCACAACCCCACCTTTTCAGGCTTCTTACACCTTACTCCCCAGAACATACTCTGATTCAGTGACTCTGGCCTCTTGGCTATTTCACAAACAAGACCATCTGTATCAGCTCTGGACATTTTCTGTATTTGTTCCCCATTCCTGGAATGTTCTCCTTCCTCAATTACTCCTATTGACTTCCCTAGCTTTCTTTAAGTCCCAGCTAAAATCTCATCTTTTACATGAAGCCTTTCCCAATCACTTTTTTGGGAGGCAGGGCAATGAGGATTAAGAGACCTGCCCAGGGTCACACAGCTAGTAAGGGTCAAGTGTCTGATACTGGATTTGAACGCAGGTCCTCCTGACTCCAGGGCTGGTGCTCTATCCACTGTGCCACCTAGCTGCCCTGGATTCAGGAGGACCTGAGTTCAAATTTGACCTCAGACACCTAACACTTGCTAGCTGTGTGATCCTGGGCAACTCACTTAACCCCAATTGCCTCACCAAAAAAAAAAGGAATAGCAAATTATACATAGTAGATCTGCAGTTTCATTTGCAATCATCTTGATTTTATTATACTATGTTATGAAAATGCTTTTTTATTCCATAAATTAAAAAAAAATAAAGTAGCCACTAAGGTTAGAATCATTCATCTCAGGATTCACATGTGGTCACCTATCCTCCAAGAAAGAAATACTAAACAGAAATGGCAGTTGAAGACTTGAGGTCCAGTCCCAGGCTTGCCTAGGCAAGCACACATTCATGTTTTCATGTGTGCATGTGTTCTTGCTTTCATGTGTCAGCTTCAGAGCTGGGGCTTGAGGGGGACTGGGCAGAGAGAGAGGAGAAACTTCTCCCCATTAGAAATTTAAAGGAGAGCTGGCATTGACTATGTCTGAACAAAGAAACTATCTTGAAAGAGACCAGAAGCCATCTTTCTCTGTTCCTTCCTAGCCCAGAGTCCTGGTTTAGCTGCTAATAATCTTTGACAGAGCACCCTCCCACTTCAATTATGGAGGGGACAAAGAGACCAATCAGGAACCTCTGGTCCATTAGATTATAAACTCTCTGAGGGCAGGGACTGTTTTTATTAATTGTATTCCCAGCACTTAGAATGGTTCCTGATACACAGTGGCTCTTAAGAAAAGTTTATTGGATGGGACCTGTGTCCATTAACAAGAAGCCAGAGCACGTCTCACCTCCTAGTACATACCCAGCTCTGTAAGAAGTACTTCATTCTGAACCCCTTACTATATATGCCCAAGAGATGAATTTGTATCTCTATCCTAGAGGCAAGATGGATTCACTAAAGCTTCTTTCCCAGGTAAGTGACATGATCAAACTTATGTTTTAGGAGTATTGATTTGAGAGTTATGTGGAAGATAGATTAAAATTAAGAAAGGATGCAGAAAAACAATAAGGAGGCTATTGAAATACTCCAGATGAAAAGTGATGGAAGCATGAATTAGGAATGGAAAAAAGGGCACATACTAGAGATGGGGGGAAAGTAAAAATCACAAGATTTGGCCACTAACTGGGTGTAAGTGATGAGTGGAAATGAAAAGTCATGGGCATCTCATGGCTTGTCAACCCTGTAGCCATAAAAATGGTAGGACTAGTGATTGAAACAACAAAGGTGGGGGAGGCATAGGTTTAGGGGAATGTTAATAAATTTTGTTTGGGATATTCTGAATTTGAGATGTTTGTGGGACAGGCAGAGGGAGGTGTCATTCAGGCACTTGGAGATGCAGGACTGGGGTTCACAGGGAGAACCGATGCAATCAATCATTAAGTCCTGAGAGAGTACAGGTTCGAGAGTCCAAGAAAGAGTCTTGGTGTATAGACACATGTTAATGGACATGAGTGATAACCTTTCAAAGAAAGGGAAGATTATTCAGAAAAGTGGGGGAAGATGAAAGAGTGCAGTGTCATGAAAACACAGGGAGAAGAGTATTTTTTTAGAAAAGGATAATCAGTATTGTCAAATGCTGCTGAGAGATCAAAAAGAACAAGGACTGAGAAATGGTCCCTGGATTTAGGAATTAAGAGATCATTGATAACCTTGAAGAAAGCAGTTGCACGTTGTCATGGGGTCTGAAAGCAGAATGCAGGGGATTGAGAAATGAATGGGAGGTAAGGAAGTAGAAGTAACAAGTATAGATTTTTTTTTCTAGGGATTTGGCTGTGAAAAGGATAAAAATACAGGACAATAGTTTAAGGGTATGGCAGGGTCGAAGGTTAAGTATGGGGGAGACCTGAGAACATTTGTACGTAGCAGAGAAGAGAATAAATGGATAAGGAAAGATGGGAAATTTGGAGGGGGGGATGATCAAATGAGCAACATCTTCCAGGAGCCTGGCAGAGATAGGATACATGTTGAGAGTTTGGCCTTGGCAGAGAGAAATAGACCTCTTATTCTGAGACTGGAGCAAAGGAGCAGATTTTGGGGAAATGATGTTCAGGAAATCTGACATAGAGAATTTGGAAAAAGAGGGATCTTGCAACAGAGGGTCTCTTTTTTTTTCAATGAAGTATGAAGCAAAGTCTTTTGCTGAGAAAGAGAGGAAGAGTGGTATAAGTGTCTTAAGGAGAGAAGAAAAGATGTGGGAACTATGGGACCCTTATTGAAATTTGTTCAAGGAAGAGGAAAAGGATTGGTATTCAATGAGGACCAGTTAAGATTAAATAATATAAATTTGTAGGAAACCCAGTCAACATCACCACCCTGGAGACACACACACACACACACACACACACACACATTTTTATCTTATGTGCTTATGATGAATTATTTTGTAAACAAGAGGAGAAATATGTGTTGGCATTTGATTGAACAAATATACCCCAAAGAATGTTCAATGATGATTGGATCACTATCAGCCTAGAGGGGGTTCTCCATTGGGGGATGCTGATTCTACCATTGACCTTGTCCTATGGCTGTGTGACTTCCAACAGCTGGATTCAACAGTATGGAAGGAGGAACAGAAAAGGAGGATGATGGGAATAATCCAGGTTAGGGGGGGAGGAGACATTAATTCTGAAGTGTACCATTCTTGTAGTATGTAGTATATTTGGCCTCTTTGTAATGTTATATATGGAAGTAGGTTATGTTAACTCTACCCTTTAGCTCCCATTTTACATATGGGAAAAGTGAGGCTGAATGAGCAGGATTTGTTTCCCTAAACCCACCCAGAACAAAGGAAGGGGCCATATCCGGATAGAGACCCGAATTTCCTGAATCCCTTTTGCATGAAACAACACTGCCCCCTAAAGCTACAGAGGGCAGAGTGGAAAGCACATCCCGGGAGCACCAGGAGAGAGTGGATGACTCTAATTCAACTGCCAGGTGTGAGCTCTCACAACTGCTGTGGGGAACACGTAGGAGGACCAGGATAGGCAGAAAGGGGAGGAGGACGACGGCCTTGGAGCAAAACCCTGTTGTTTCCAGAGTTGCCAAATCAAATAAAGATAAGTAAATGGCGTTACCTTGAGTGGCTTAATTCCTATTAGCAAGTGCACTCAAGCTCAAAAACTTCTGTTCTGTCACAGTCATAAAAATAATAAATCCGCAGCTTGGTCTTCCTCTCCTCGAAAGCTCAGAACAGTATGTTAATAACTCCGGCTCTTGCAGCACAGGAAGCAGGAATGCAATCAGTAGTATATTTAGGGGGAAAACTGCAGGAGAGCGTTTTCACTTGAATTATTTCTCCTCTGATGCTTGAGTCCTGGCATACAATTGGCTGTGGTTTAAGGGTATCTTCACTTCATATTCTTGGGAGGGGGGATTGTTTTGTTTTGTTTAAAGAAAGAGAAATTTGAGGGGCATGGGATAGGAGTAGGGTAATTAATTCTCTCCCTTGGAGATCTCTTCCACTCCTAGTTTCAATTATCACCTCTATAATGGTGACTCTCAAATCTGTTTCCAGCCCATTTCAGCTCATACCCAAGCACCAGTTGCACTGTTTCAGCTACCTATAGGATGTAGGACTTGTTGAATTTGAAATGACAAGATATCACTGTCCAAAACTGAACTCATCTTTCCTTTAGCAAAGGGCAAGGGGAGGGAGAGAGAGGAGGTACTGAAGAAGAGAAATTGCTTAAACCACTTTTATGGAACCTGAGAGAGATGTCACAGAACTGGAGATAGAGAAATGCTGTCATGGTTTTCAAAAGAGGGGTGGGGGAAGAATTTGCATTTCACACAGGAAGACCATAGAGCTGGATGTTGATCCCAGGTAAACGATTATAAAATGAATGGTATGAACGTTTAGAAAGGGAAATAGAGATCAGTAGAAGCCAATTTCTTTGAAACTTCAAAGGACATGTGATCTCAGTAAGCTTGGGCAAGAACCTGCCTCCCCAACACACATAACTTTTCATCTGATGTTCATAGAACAAGTGATTTTATAAACAAAGTGGAGAAATGGGCATTGGGTGACAATTGTCAGAAAACTTCATAGCTAGTTGAGCAAGCATATGCAAAAAATATTAAGCAATGATTGAGTTGTCTACCTGGAGGGAGATCTCTAGCACAGAACTGCTATGTTCTTTCTGCAACCCTATCTTATTCAGTATTTTTATCAATGACCTAGGTAGAAATATTTCAGATCTATTTATTAAATTGACACATCCAAAAACAATTGCTAGGGATAGCCACTACACTGGGTGACAGAATAAGAATTAAAAGTAAGATGAAGGGAAGAACTCAGAAGATGAGATTTAATCATATGTAATCATTTTAATATTTGTTAAGCCCTGCTCTTAGGTTCAAAATACCACTTGCATACAGGATAGGGGGAGTGTGGCTTATTAATATGAAGAAGATTTGGGAATTTAAGTTGATTGAATTCTCAATATCAGCCAAACATGTGACAAGGTTCCTAAAAAAAATTTTAAATAACTTTTTTACAAATATATTCTTAGGTTGCTTTAACAAATGTATTTTGCCCATATTAAAGGAGTTACTAGGGCTACTGGACCCTGCACAAATCAGGCCACACTTAAAATACTGTGTGCAACTCTACCTGCCACACTTTAAAAAGTCACATTAGCAAGTTAGTGTGCTAGAAGACAAAATTAATTGATCAAAAAGCATTTATTGTGTCTACCGTGTTCCTGGAACTGTGCTGCTAGAAGCTGAATCATGAAGGATCTGAAAGTTCTGTTATTTAAGGAAAAGTTTAAACAACCAGGGGTAGTTCCTCTGGAGAAGAGGCAATTAAGGGAGACATGCCAAGTCTGAAATATTTGAAGTACTGTCCTGTGGAAGGGGGAATAAACTTGCTGGAAAATAATAGAACCAGTGGAATGAAGGTACAGGGAGGTAAATTTCATCTCAACATAAGGGAAAAAAATCCTAATAATTAAAACGTTCCTACAATGGAGTGATATGCTTTGTAAAATATTGAGAGCGCTATCCATGGATTTGTTTAGGCAAAGGCTGGATGTCAGGGCTGCTGTTCTGGAGATTTGTGCATTGCAAGTGAAGTTGGCCTAGATACTCTCTCTATCATCCTTTCTAGCTCTCAGATTGCATGGTTCTACTGTTGCATTTATCTACATGCTGAAATGTACTATATGGATAGTAACTGCTAAGGATGGTCAGGAGAATGACCAACCTCATAAGAGGACAGAAATGTTCAGGAAAGGCTTCAGAGAGGATGTGGGACTTGAACCTTTCTTTAAAGATGAGGATATCATCTTTCCAATCAGAAAGGAAACAACCAGGGGAGGTTGTAAAAGGGCACGACCGAGGGAGTTAAAAAAAAAAAACTTTAGGGGGCAGCTAGGTGGCGCAGTGGATAAAGCACCGGCCCTGGATTCAGGAGGACCTGAGTTCAAATTCGGCCTCAGACACTTGACACTGACTAGCTGTGTGACCCTGGGCAATTCACTTAATCCCCATTGCCCCCCCCCCAAAAAAAATACTTTGGGCCTTGAACTTTTGTTGCTATTGGTCAGCTTTCCAGGACACCAAGACCCTCCTTTGGAATCAGTTCTGGGGGCCTTGCCTCTTCTCCAGGACTTTGCATTTCACTCTACTAAACTCCACTCATCACTGAACTCTATCTTAAGGCACTGAGCCTCCTGGTCCCTGGCCTTACTGGGCTCCCTAGGTTCTGAAATCTGTCATACCTAGCCCCTAATTACCTGTCCTCCTTCTACCATTTCTACTTTAACCAGATGCTAAAAAGATGTTGTATGACATCTGCAATTATCCCTTCCACACTGAGACTTCCCCCATCACAATTTTGATATATCACTGATCAGCATAAGAAATTAAATGGAAATTGGGGAGGGTGGTGTGGAAGCCACAGATAACATGTGAAAGCCAACAGATGACACAGAGCCTATGACCAAATACTTAAACCAAATTTTACAATAAGGTGCTGTTAACACCTTAAAAAAGAAAAAGAAAAATTCAGACTTCTTCTCTGCTATAAAGGGAGGGCCAAAAAATTTTACACAGATTTTTCAGATCATGGGCACCACTCCACTGACCCCTGCAATGTGGAAAGGATAACATGGGCTAGGGTGGGGTGTGGGTGTGTGTGTGTGTGTGAGAAAGAGAGAGAGAGAGAGAGAGAGAGAGAGAGGAGACTAATATCAGATATGTGATGGTTGGTAGTGGTATGTGATGTTTAAAATCTAAATTGTGGTCGCCTTAAATTAGAAATTTTAGCACCAGTCCTTGGGCATTAAACATTTATTAAAGCATACAGATATTCCCATGGAGTTCAGAAAGTTAAGAAAAAAGCCTATTTAGCCTAGAGTTCCAGCCTGGTCTGGTTCTTCCTCAAGTGCTCTGCCACAAGCCTGCTTCAATCACGAACTCTCTCCAGCGAACTGATTGTGGAAGCTTTTTATAGGTCTGGAACAGAGGCAGTCCTTACACACTGCTTCAAGCTGATTGGTTGGCATCATCCAAATCCATTGGTTCTGAAGGTGTTCTCAAGGTGTGATTACAATCCAATTAACTTGAAGTAGGCTCATCAGCAGTCAATCACTCTCACTTGATTCAATCAGTCTCGATTAATCTCCAGGTGGGTCTCTGAGTATCTGCGAAATCTCATTATTTCATCACAGGTAGAAACAGTAAGAGTTGACAACTGACTAAAATTTTGAAGTTGAGGGATGAGAAGTTGAGGATGTCACCGAGGCTGTAAATCCAAGTGCCTAAAAAGATGGTGGTAAACTTCAAAAGAGAGAGGGGTTTGGAGGGAAAAAAAGAATGTAAGGAAATTTTCAACACGCACTGCAACCCATCCATGCCTATCCATCCTGTGTTACTTTCCCACTGAAAAATGAAAAGCAAGTTTGTTTTGAGGAAGGAAAGGGTCTTACCCATCCATTTGGGTTGGAAATGTAGAGCCTACCCACAGCTTGAGGCACCATGAAGCAATCTGTAGGGCAGGGGAGTGAGGATTCCGGTGGTAGGAGGTTGGTTGGGGAATCCTGTCTGCAGGTACCTGGGTTGAAATTGGTTATAAGCACTCTGAGCTTCCAAAGACCTGTTCTGTTGACATAGCAGTCCAACTCAAAACCTATTCTACCTACAGCTGAGTGGCTTTTATTTTTTTGGTCAGTCATTCAACTAGTATTTATTAAACATTTACTGTGTGTCAGGAAATGTGCTATGTGTTGGGAATTCAAATACAAGTAAAAAGAAAATCTTATGGGGCAGCTAGGTGGCACAACAGATAAAGCACTGGCCCTGGATTCAGGAGGACCCAAGTTCAAATCTGGCCACAGACACTTGACACTTACTAGCTGTGTGAACCTAGGCAAGTCACTTAACCCTCACTGCCCCACAAAAAAAGAAAATAAAATCTTACAGAACTTATATTCTAATGGAGGATGACAATCCATAAAAAGAAGCTGAAGGACCAGACAGGGAAGGGAGAAGGATGGGGCATTAAGTCAAAGGAAACAGAGGGACCTGGTACAGGGGCATGATAGAAAGAGTACTGAGTCCGGCCTGGAGAGGAATGAGGCATGGTTGACCACAGCACCCTCCTTAAATAGAAGTTTTAAGAGCCATCCAATCAAAGTAAGAGGACATAGGGACAGGGTATTCCAATGTGTGGATTCCAGGACTAGGATAAGGCTTCAGGATGAAAAGCAAGAGCATGGTAGAGGAAGAAGGGTACAGCCTGGAGAGGAAAGGAGAGGGGGGCGGGGAGAAAGAATGCCAAGAGAATGTGTCCCAAGCCCAACCACTGTGACCTGCTTGATTCCCAAGATAGCCACACATTCCTATCAGACAATCCTGGACTTCCAAGCAGACTTGGCCAGTGTGGACCTTTTTCTCTTTGATTCCTACATGGGGTGAAAAGTTGGACAGATGACATTTAAGGATCTTTCCAACTTTAAGATCCTGTATTCCTGAGCTTTTTCTTATAGATCCATGCCCCCTCTTTTTCTATTTTTCCCTGAGTATGTACCCTGTCTTTAATTTTTTAAAAACTCAAATATGTTTTTCAGTTGAGCTCTCATAGATCAACTGAATTCAACTGATACATCTACATCAGTTTCTTTGAATGTCAATTTCTTTTCTTCTTCACTGCCGTCACTTCTGAATGAAATGGCTATGCCATTTATTCTTTTGAGTTAAGGTACTGTCCCCTAGTATTGTGTATAGAGAGATATAGAGCTAGAGATAGCTAGATATAGACATATATAAAAAATACATTAAGTTGTCATTAACAACTCTGTGGATTTATATTTCAGAGTAGTTCCAAAGAAAACAACTGATAGATGGTAAAGGTAGAGGCCTAGGGTCTGTTTTACAACAAAGGATAGAGTGTCAGGTTAGGAAATCTGAGTAATTAGAGGCCAATATGTGAGCACTGGACACCAATGACAGGCCCTGAAAAATAAACCTTACCAGCTTTACAATGTGTCCAATCCTGACTATTAAGAGCACAGCTTCAAAATATCTTTCCTTCCTGCATCCAGCCCCAAATGCTCACCCAAACAAATCCTACCAAAGTCCAATCAATCCCAAGAGTGTCTTCAGCCTCCTTCCTATTCTAGTTTGTGTGACCCTTCCCAATTCACCTGTTTCCTTACTTCACATCATTTTAAATTTTCTCACTCTAGTCACTCACACCTTAACCACATCTGTTGGCTTGTTTTCATTGAAAATAGCCCACGTGCATAAAGAATTTTATAAAACACTGTTTTCCCAACATCCCCATAAGACAAGCAGTGCAAGTATTGTCATTCCCATTGAATATGAGAAAACTGAGGCTCAGGAAAGCTGAGTAATTTGCCAATATTCACACAGGCTGGACTCAATCTTAGGATCCCCAGTCCAATGCCCTTTGCATCATAACCACCACCCCTTATGGATACCCGCAGATGCAAACTATTCTAACAGGGGTTATTTGTTCCAGGCTCTGGCAGTATCCCTAGCAGAATGATGGGTGTGATCAGCCAATTTAATAATATTCATCACTCTCCAATTCAATAAACTCAGTCTCAGTAATGTGTCCCAGGGCATTTTATCCATCTAATGTCCTTAACACAGCTATTGACCCCTTCCTTCTGTTTAACTCCACACCATGGAGCCCCAGACATCCTCAAGTCCATGAAAAATGGGCAATCCAGATGTGAAGAGAGGTGAGTCCCTCCTCCCATCCTCCATTAGTAAACACACTGCTGATTTAAAGGCAAATTACATTACAGAGGCAGGAGTGGTAAGAGGTAGGGAGTCATACATATTCTTATTCTCACTTTCACACCACACACAGGCTTTCTTCAGAACCCATAAGCAAAGGTCCTTGCAAGGGTACTTTTGTTGAGGGTGGTTCTAAATGTAGGACAATCAACAAGAACTTTAGGTTATCTACAAAGATTCTCATGCTACTGAAATCAAAACTGAGACTTGGGATCTTGGGACTCTGGTAAAAATGATTATGGAATTACAGAATTGCAGGATTAGAAGGATTCATCTAGTATAACCCATTATCCCACCAACACCACCACAACCACCAAAAGAAAAAAGTCCATTTTACAACATACCCAAGGGGTCATCTAGCCTTTGTGTGAAGACCTGCAAGGAAGGTGAATTCTTCTTCCCAAGTAAAACCCCTCCACTTAGGAGATTTGTCCTGTCCTTAAGGCCAAAATCTGCAACTTCCACACAGTGTTCTTAGTTATGTCCTCTGGGGAGAAATAGAACAAGTTCAATTCCTCTTCCATATGACAGTGTTTTAAATATTTGAAGATAACTATCATTTCTGCCCTAAGTATTCTTAGATCTCTCTTTTTTTCTCCAGAGAAAATATCACCAGTTCCCTTATATGTCAATCCTTATATGGCATGAGCCCCAGGCCCTTGACAGATCTGGTAGCAGTCCTTTGATGCTTATCAATGTCCTTCCAAAAATGTGGTGCCCAGAGCTGAGTACAATAATCCAGATGTGATTTGACCAGGGGAGAGTTTAGCAGGACACGCATCTCTTATTCTTAAAGGCAAGATCACTCTGAATGTAGCCAAGACCTTATGAGCTTTTTTGCTGTCATATTACACTGTTGACTCATATTTAGTTTGCAGTCTATAAAAACCCTAAGGTATCATTCAAACAAACCACTGTTTAACCATGACTGCCCTATCTTATGTTTTTGTGAAGTCAATATTTGGATCCAAATATAAGACTTTTTCTGAGGTCAGATTTGGGCTTGGGTCCTCCTGGGTCCAGGGCGGATGTTTTGTCCATTGTGTCACCTAACTGCCCCATGATGACATCTTTAAAATAAAATTAAGGGATGAGAGGATTTCACTGGGAGAAAGGGAAAGGGAGAAGTGAAATGGGGTAAAATATATCTCACATAAAAGAAGCAAGAAAAAACTTATGGAATGGGGAGAAAGTTGAGTGAGGGGAGGGGGAGTGAATAAGCCTCACACTTATCAGAGTTGGATCAAAAAGGGAATAATATACACACTCAAGTGGGTATAGTAATGTATCTTGCCCTTCGGAAAGTGGGAGGGGAAGGGGATGAGGGAGGAGGGGTGAAGGAAGGGAAGGCAGATTGGGGCAGGGACAATTGGAAGCAAAAGACTTTTGAGGAGGGATAGGATAAAATAAGATAGAAAATGGAGTGAATATCATGGGGAGCAAATAGGATGGAGGGAAACAGCAATAGTAACTGGAAAACAAATTTGAAGAGGAGGATGGTGGTGGTGGTACTTTGCTGGGCTTTTGTGAAGAAAAGTCTTTGTCAAGTATAAGGTACTATATAAATGTTAGCTATTATTGTTGTTGCAATAATCAATCTCATGGGTGTTTTGTAAGGAAATCTCCCTTTCAAGTACTATATAAATGTAGTTTACTATAAAAAAGATGAGCAGGTTGCTATCAGAAAAACCTGGAAAGACTTACATGAACTGAAGCAAAGTGAAATGTACTGTATACAAAATAACAGCAATGTTGTAGGATGATCTGCTGTGAATGACTTTGTTATTTTCAGCGGTGCAGTGATCCAAGACAACTCTGAAGGACTTAAGAAGAAAAATGCAATTTCATCTACAGAGAAAGAACGTATGGTATCTGAATACAGATATAAGTATATTTTGTTGTTGTTAGTTCCTATTTCTAAAGGGTTTTTTGGTCTAATATGTTTTGCAGGACTGCACATGCATAGCTTATGTTGAATTGCTTGAGTTCTTAAGGAGGGGGTAGGAAGGGAGAAAGAAAATTTGGAACACAAAGTTTCGAAAATCAATGTTACAACTTGTTTTTACATGTAAGGTGGGGAAAATTCTAAATAGATAAATAAATAAAAGTATATTCGGGGCAGAGGGAACAAAAAAAACAACCAAATATAAGACTTTTTATTTACCTATTAAATTTCTTCATCTTCCTTGGGAAGCAGTGTGTCCCTCCCCCTTAGAGGTCTTCACATCAAAGCTAGATAACCTTTGCATATGTTGGAGAAGGGACTTTGGGGAGATGGGGGAATCGGTTATACTAGATGAATGCTTCCAATCCTGGGAATTCAGCCCCATCATGATTTGTATTTTGGTTTGGGGGGGTTGGGGGGGTTGGGGGGCAATGAGGTTTAAGTGAATTTTCCAGGGTCACACAGCTGGTAAGTGTCAAGTGTCTGAGGCCAGATCTGAACTCAGGTACTCCTGAATCCAGGGCTGGTGCTTTATCCACTGTGCCACCTAGCTGCCCCCATCATGAGTTTTTTAATATGACTACAATTATCCAATTCTTTAGATATCCCTCATATTTTTGTGTCAACAACAAATTTTCTTCATCCAAGTAACTATTTAAAAAGTTAAAAAATACCGGGCCAAGTACCAATCTCTAGGACACTACTTTAGAGCACTCCTACTAAGTTGGTATTAAAATATTAATGACTCTGGGGCAGCTAGGTGGCACAGTGGATAAAGCACCAGCCCTGGATTCAGGAGTATCTGAGTTCAAATCCAGCCTCAGACACTTGACACTTACTAGCTGTGTGACCCTGGGCAAGTCACTTAACCCCCATTGCCCCACAAAAAAAAATAAAATTAAAAAATTTAAAAAAAGAAGAACATGAGAGACTGTATCAAATATTTTCCTTAAAATCTAAGCAAAATGTCTCTACAGGAATGCCTTGATTTACTAACTTAGTAATTTCAAAAATCAAATACAATTTTTCTAGCAAACCTTTTCTTGGTGGTAACTTCTTGGAACTTTGTGATTGCACCTTCCTTTTCTAGATGTCAGGTAAACATTCCTTTAATAATCCAGCCTAGAATTTGCCCAATAATCAAAATCAAATCCCTTGACATATGGGTGGTAGTTTCCATTCTCTTCCATTTTTCATGCCCTTCTCCAGTCCTGAGCTGTCTGTCCTGTTCACCATAATTTTTTTTAAATGTCTCTCTTTTCCTTCACAAAGGCCCTTCTCTTCCACACAGACAACAAAAATAAAATAAAGACTGAACATTTCTGCCTTGTTTCAAAAATTATCATCCTCCCATCTACCCTGAATTATGGTCCAATTTTTTGATCTTCCTCTTCATTCTAATAGAACTTGAAAAATGCTCTGTTTTCCTTAGTCTTCAAAAACCTTAACTGTAAACTTTAGTAGACCTTGCATAATTGTTAGAGTACTGTGTCACAATTTGACATTCATTCAGTTACTCACCCTTGCTTCATATGTATATGTATGTGTGTGTGTGTGTGTGTGTGTGTGTGTGTGTGTGTGTGTGTGTGTGTGTAGGCTTTTTAAAAATGTAAGCTGGTTGGTGAGATCCCTCTACATCCACAAAGGTCTCTTCAGACAACTCCCCTTCTTCCTCCTCCTCAGAATCTTTATATCACATCTCTTCTATTCTTGTAGTTCATAAAAGAAGTTCATAGGAGTGAGCTCCTGAACTCATGACACAATTGCTCAAAAAAACATCCAAATAAGGCCATAGGAAAATGCCCAGAGCAGCAAGACTCACAGAAGAATGTGCTGAAATCATCTTCTAACCAAGAACGGCTTGGAAGGTGAGAAGGAGGGAGCTGCTGTGCTGATACAGGAGTCAGGCCCAACCCCACAGTCACCCTGACACAGATCCAGTCTCAGGAAGTCCTCACCAGAGGAGGAGACTCCCAGAGCCTCTGAATCAGCTGAAGCACCAGTGTTGTCTGGAACTAAGCTCACAGTCTGGTGAGTGGGCTGATCCCTGGGTAGGGGAGAGACTACAGGGGTCTATGCTGGTGCTAAGGCAGAACTTGGATTTTGCACCCCTACTGAGAACCAGGTGGTAGGCTCGAGTAGAAGTGGTCCAGGTGGGGGAGGGGAACAGGCTCGTCAGAGCTAACAACCACAACACACAAAGCTGGTTGATTAGCAAGTTGGTCTGGGGTCATCTAGGACCAGGAAACAGGCCGGGTGAGGGAAGAACCTGATTCTCCTTAAATCATACCACCTGGGACTTCTTAAGCTTGGGATACTGCAGCCTGGAAACAGCGCCCCACTTTAAGGAGCTTAAAGTCTAGTAAAAGAAAGGCAAGATGAGCCAACAGAGAAAGGTGAGGACCATAGAAAGTTTCTTCAGTAACAAGGAAGACGTCAACATCAAGGCCCCTATATCTAAAGCTTCCAAGAAAAATACAAATTGGTCTCAGGCCATAGAGGTGCTCAAAAAGGACTTTGAAGATAAAATTAGAGAGGTAGAGGAAAAAATGGAAAGAGAACTGAGGGTGATGCAGGAAAGACATGAGAAAAAAGTCAACAGCTTGAAAAGTCAAATGGAAAAGGAGGTACAAAAGCTCTCTGATGAAAATAATTGCCTAAGAATTAGGATTGAACAAATGGAAGCCAGTGACTTTATGAGAAACCAAGACACAATAAAGCAAATCCAAATGAAGTTCATAGGCAGGAGTTTCCAGATTAAGGTCTATAAGTAGCTTCCTGTTTAACATGACTACTGTAAAACAACTTACATCAGTGTGAGATTTCTTATTCATGATCTAGGTGAGGAAAGAACTTTATACCTGACAATTACAAGATGACAGTAGATGGAGAGCTGTCTCCAAGAATCATGAAAACCTAGATTCAAGTCCCACTTCTGACACATACAAGCAGTGTGACCATGGGCAAATCATTTAATCTCCTAGTGCTCCAGCCAACTCTCAGACTACAAGTTATAGAATAGGTGTTGATGTGAAGAAATCACAGGTCAGGTTCAGTAATTAACAGACACCATTGGTGACAACAACAGTGACAACAAAAATTATCAAGGACACTAAGTTGTTTTAGCAGCTAGGTGACACAGCAGGTAGAGCACTAGGCTTGAATCAGGATGAGTCATCAGGCTTGAATCTTCATGAGTTCAAAATCAGCCCCAAACATTTATTAGTTATGTGACCCCAGGAAAGTCATTTACCCTGGTGGTTAAGTTTCCTTATCTAAAAAAATGAACTGGAGAAGGAGATGGTAAACCATTCCATTATCTTTGTCAAGAAAATCCCAAATGGGGTCACAAAGAATCAGACACGACTGAAAATTCAACAACAACAACAAAAAAGTTGGTTTTGTTGCCCTTAGCCTCTTCTTTTAATGTAATTTTCCATCAGGAATTTTCCTATTTGGTGACACCATGACCCTAGCTAGAAGTAATTCCACTCCCACACACACTTACTAACATGGTAAAGGAGAAGCCAAGTATTGTTGCCAGGATTCAGGAGTATTTAATGCTGCTCCAGAAATTCCAGAACAGTAAAGAACATTTTCCATCCTAAGTCTGGCAGTGCCTAGAAACTTTCCTGGTTGAATACATGGAAGGAAAATGGAAGAGAAGTTCATTAGATGTGGACAAGGAGCAGAGAAGAGGATAGAAGGCATCTATATAAACCCTCTGCTCCAGTCAAACTGTTTTACTGAGTTGGTGCAATGGAAAGAGCACTGAAATGAAAATGGCTCCATCACTCAAAGTCGTTCTTAAAACAATATTGCTTGGGGCACCTAGGTAGCACAGGATAAAGCACTGGCCCTGGATTCAGGAGGATCTGAGTTCAAATCTGGCCTCAGACACTTGACACTAGCTGTGTGACCCTGGGCAAGTCACTTAACCCTCATTGCCCCGCAAAAAAAAAAGGCAATATTGTTATTACTATTTACAATGTTCTCTTGGTTCTACTCAATTTGTTCTTTATTATTTTGTACGTCTATCCACATTTTTTGTAAGCTCATTGAGCTCATTGTTTCTTATGGCATAGTAATATTCCATCATGATCTTATACCACAAGTTGTTCAGCCATTCTCCAATTGATGGGCATTCCCACAATTTCCAGGGGTTTTTGCCACCACAAAAAGAGCAGCTATAAATATTTTAGAACATATAGGTTCTTTTCCTTTTTCTTTAACCATCTTTGGAAATCCCAGATTAACCACTTACTACCTGCATGTCCTTGGGCAAGTCATTTGGATCTTCAACATCCTTATGTATAAAATGAGGGAACTGAATTTGATTTTCAAGGAGACACTCCTCTAAATCCTAAAATCCTACTCACTTTTCCCAAAATGCAACCTGTACTTTCCTTATTCCATTGCTCATATGCCAGAGTTGTACCTAGGTCAGGGCAATCAGGAACTTGTCCAAGAGCACTTAATTGTAGAAAGCAGAAAAATTTAACACATTCTATGCTTTCAGTCAATAAATATTGATCAATTGCCTACTATGTGCCAGGAACTATAGTAAAATTCTGCAGGAAGCCCTTCCCAACCCTTCTTAATTCCAGTTCCTTCCCTCCCTTCTTTCCTATTTATCCTTTGCATAGCTTGCTTTTGACATATTTGTTTGCTTGTTTTCTCCCCCATTAGATTGTGAGCTCCTCAAGACAGGGACTATCTTTTGACATTTTTGTGCCCCCAGCACATAGCAAATGCCTAGCACATAGTAGGAGCTTAATAAATGTGAGGATATAAAGGAAGGCAAAAGACAGTCCTGTCTTTCAAGGAGGTCACAGTCTAATGGGAGTAGAGGAAAGAAGAATAGAAAAAAAGGTAAGGGAAATACCTGTTTAAGGTTGTTAGTCTGTTAGAGGTATTCTACTTCAGGGACTCCTAGACTGGGTTTCATAAAGCACTCTTGGAGAATTAGCAAAAACAATTAGATTCAGCTATAGAAACAGTGATCTGCAACTTGTTCTTTATTCCCCTCTCCCATTAAAAAATACTAACCCCAACCCACTCTCTCCAGGGTTTCTCTGTCCCTTGGTTTTTTCCAATCAAAGCAATTTCTTTCCAATGTTTTCTTCACAAGCCACCAGACTTCCTTACATCAAGGGTGTTGTTGGTTCTACTTTCCCTCTCCCTCTGTGTTGGAGGCAGCCTCACTGAGGCCTCTATGATAGAGTAGAAAGAACATGAAACTCCAAGTCTCATGGTTTGGATGAGATGACCTTGAAGATTCTGTCCTACTCTGAGATTCTACTCTGTAACCTCAGAGGGAAATGAGTTCTCCCTCCTACTCAAGTGAATTAGTCTCAATTACTCATATTATTATTATTTTTTTTTTTGGTGAGGCAATTGGGGTTAAGTGACTTGCCCAGGGTCACACAGCATATTATTTTCATATAATAAATTTAAAAGTTGGTTCTCTGGTTGTTGTTGTTGTTTATCCTTTATTCTCAAAGAGGAGCAATGATATGATGAGGGTGATGTCTTGACTTGCAAGTGAACTGGATTTAAGTGAAGCAAAGCTGTGCAAAGTCATTAGTCTCCCTCTTTCCTCCAGTCATTATAGTCCAATGGCAAGATATTGGTGATGGTCCTGGATACAATGGGGGACCTTGGCCTTTTTAAGCTAAGGTCTTTCTCCAGTATCAGTTTGTCTGAGGCAAAGCCCATTCAGTAATCAAAGGCTAGTTAAGAATTGAGGCACTATAGATGGCTTAGTTTGCTTTCAGTAAGAATTGATCTGGGAGGTGCAGACCCTCAGAGTTTCTGGCCTGAACCAAAACAATTGCTATTTACCCTCACTCTGAGTCATCAAAATCCAAACAACAAGCAAATAAGGCTCGGGCTAGGACTTCTTATTGGCCAATAGTAATGAGTTCTCCCTCCTACTGAAGTGAATTTGTCTTAATTACTCATATTATTTTCATAACATAAATTAAAAAGTTGGTTCTCTGCCCTTTACCCAAAAGGGCCCTTTCTTCTCTCCATTTTTTACAACTTTCCCTCAGTCTTCAAGGCCCAGCTTAATCAAAGATTCAGAGCTAAAAGATCCTCTGAAGCCATGAGTATTATTTCTATTGTTGTTAAGACAATAAGCATTTATTAAGCACTCACCACACGCCAGACATATGTCTTCGCTATTAGAATGCGAACTCCTTAGAGACAGGAAGTGGGTTTTTTAATCTTTCTTCATATTCCTAGCATGCAGCACAGTGCCTGGCACATGGTAGCACTTAAATGCTTGTTGACTTAATAACAATAGGAATAAAACCCTGGTGGCTTCTTAGGCACTTTCCACTCTAAATCTCTGATCCTGTAATAGTAACTTATACCTGCAGATAAAAGCAATCTCAAAGGGGAAATGCAGCCTTTGGCATTCTAAAGCATCTCCTGCTTTATATTGTAAGTTACTTTTTCATGTGTGTGTGTGTGTTCTGTCTCCTGACAAGACCACAAACTACCTAAAGGCAAGGACTGCATCTTGTACTTCTGTGTATCCCCCTTAGGTAATGTCAAGCCTTGTATCACTCCATAAGTATTTGTTGTTTGAATGGAGAGATCATGGAGGGATCACAGGATGTTGGGGCTGGAAAAGACCTTAGAGCTTACCTACAGTTATCTCTTCCCCAACATAGTTTCAATATATCACAGGTCAGCATAATAAATGGGAATTTGGGGGGAGTTTTGCAGATGCAAACAAAGCATGCAAAGGGCACCAGATGACACAGAGAAAGTTTAGAAACTCAGAAATGTCTAAAATATATGCATAGTATTATATAATATCAACCCAAGCATTATGATAAAAAACTATGAAAGAAAAAGAAAAAATGCAGGCTTCTTCTCTGGTACAAAGAAAGGGCCAAAAAATTTTATGTGGATTTTCCAGATTGAGGGAGCGCTGTGCCCCTAACCCCCATGATGTGGAAAAGATAACTGTAGTTGAACACTTTCATCTTGCAGATAAGGAAGTTAAGTCCCCAAAAAGAGTTATTTTCTCTCTCCTTTCTTAACAAGATGCCTTTGGCATCTTCCCCCCTTTGCTCTGCTCTACTGCTTATAGTCATTGGTAACATCTATTTAATGTTTTAAGATGTAGTGGACAGAACCCTGGAGTGGAAGTCAGAGAACCTGATTGAATTTTTGTCTTTGGCATTCACTAGCTGTATGACCTTGGTCTAGTCACTTTATCTGTTAAAATGAAGAGAAAAATGGGCTTGGAGTCAGGAAAATCTGAGTGTTAATCCTGCCTCAGACACTTAAACAGGTGTGTGATGCCGAGCGAGTCACTTAACCTCTCGTTGCCACATGTTTCTTCATCTGTAAGATAGGGATAATAATGGTGCATACCTCTTATGGTGGTTGTGAGGAAGAAATGAGATACTTGCAAACTATTTATAAAGTTTTGGCAAGCCTTAAAGCACTCTATTGTTATTCATCCTTCATTCTCAAAGAATATCAATGACATCAGGAGGCTGATGTCTTGACTTGCAAGTGAATTGGATTTAAGTGAGGGAGGGCTATGCAAAGTCATTAGCCTGACTCCTCCAGTCATCAGAGTCTAGTGGCAAGACATGACCAGTCATCTTGACTGGTCATGGCCCCAAAGAATTATATAAATGCTAACTATATCTCTAATTTCCTCATCTATAAAGTGAGGGGCTGGATTAAATGATCTATGTGGTTCCTCCTAGCTCTAAAATCCAATATACAAATGACTTTCCTTACAACAGCCTGTGAGGTAGAGAGTACTATTATAAGCAGTCCCATTTTACAGATGAGGAAGTTGATTCATAGCCACAATATGACCTGCCCACAATCAAACCACTAGTAAATTTTGGAAGTGAGATACAAACCTGGACCTTCTGATTCTAGGTGCAATATTCTTTCCACTACAACATGCCAGATCTCACTTAGCTTAACTTTCAAATGATATTAGATCTCCAGTTGCTCACAAGCTGGCCCAACTTTAGCCCTGAGTTTCTTAAGACCAATACCCTTAATGCTAAACACCTTGAGGTTATTTTGTATTCTAATCAGCAGTCAACCATTCAAAATATTACTTACTGTCCCTCTTACCTCAATGCCTCTGGGAAGGTTGAACTCCTCCTGTTCTCCAAGTGGGGAAGGTCCACTTCCCTACAGAGACACTCACAGACCCCCTCCACAATCTATACAATGCATTGTGTAGTAGCTTGAGTAAGACAACATTTGTGCATTATCATTTCTCTGAAATGATAGCAGCCAATAATAACTTGACTGCTCTTCCTGAAGAGAGACTTCAGTGCTTACAAAAAAGCAGATGGGATAATGCAGTATAAAGAGTACTGGGAAAAGTCAAGAGATGTGACCTTGGACAGGTCACATTTCTCTTGGACTTCAGTTCCCTCATCTGTAAAATGAGCCAGTCAAATAGATCCCAGGATCATAGTTTTAGAGATGAAACAAAAATTAGAGGATATCAATGAGAAATTGAGGCCCAAAGAAGCTAACTGACTTGCCCAAGGTGATATAGAGCAGTAGCATCAACCTCAGAGAGAAATGGAGGCCACTAAACAGAACATAAAATGCCTTTCAAGCCACATGTTGACTTAGAAAACCTCATATTAACACTACCTAAAAAGGAGTCAGTTGCCTGGAATAGAGACATGGGGAGAGGAGATCAAAGGGGATGGAGTTGGGGAGAAAGGAATTTGTGTTCTGAAGAAGAGTTTCTATTTAGTGCTTTCCTCACAACAGCTCTGTGAGATAGAATGTACAAGTATTATCATTCCCATTGTAATGTAATGTACTAAATTTGATCATTGACAACTATGCTAAGGTTTAGTAAAAAATCCAGCAATTTAGTTAAAGAAGAAGAAACAAAGGGGGGAATGTGATGAAATAATGGGATTTAGCAGATACTCAAAGACCCACCTGGAGATTAATCAAGACTGATTGAATCAAGTGAGAGTGATTGACTGCTGATCAAGCCTACTTCAAGTTAATTGGATTGTATCAAGTTAATTGGATTGTGATCACACCTGGCTATCCCTTAAGAAGGTATAATTCTCAGAAACTAGACTATGAACTCAACTTGAGAACACCTTCAAAGACAATGGATTTGGATGACGCCAACCAATCACCTTGAAGCAGGGTGTAAGAACCGCCTCTGTTCCAGATGTATAAAAAAGCTTCCACAAACAGCTTGGGGAGGATTGCTGATTAAAACAGGCTGGAAAAGGGTGTTCCTGATTAAAGCAGGCTCATGGAGGAGGACTTCAGGAAGAACCCAACCAGGCTGGAACTCTAGGCTAGGTAGGACTTCTTTTTCATAACCTTCTGAACTCTTTGTAAATATCTGTATGCTCTAATAAATGTTTAATGCCCAAAGACTGGTACTGAAGCCTTTTAAATTTTGGTGACCACAATTAAGATTTTAAACATCACACCATCTTGGGGATGAGGAACATGAGACTCAGGTTCATAATTTCCACATGATGCTACAACTAGCTATAATTGTTGAAGCTTAGACACAAATCTGGACTGTCTGACTCCAAGGACAGTATCACACTGTACTGGGATGACTAAGGCCCACAAGCAAGGGGTATGATGGTAAATGTTCAACAACTGGCTCTCCACAAGAGAGAGAGTTTTAAGTCAACACTTCCTTAAATATAGACGAACAACAAAACAATACTTCAAGCCCTGATCAGTAGTGTTTGCTGATTTCTGAGGTCCAAATGTCCCCACTGAAAATTTAGCCATTAGTTGTTGAGCCAGTGACAACTGACTCCAACACATCCCTGGAGCCATGAGTAAACTGTTTGCTGAGCCCCAACTCATGGAAAGTTTGAACAGTTCATCCATAATTTCAGACGAGCACCCCTGTACAAGAAACATCCTCCAAAGTGCCTATAGATATATTAACATTACACTCTCCTTGTTGTTGTTAATGTTGTTTGTCCTTCATTCTTGAAGAGGACCATAATATTGGGAGGTGATGGCATGACTTGCAGTGTATTGGATTTAAGTTAGGGAGGGCTGTGCAAAGCCATCAGCCTCACTCTCCCCTCCAGACCCATCTGGGTCCAGTGGCAAGATATACATCAGGATGACTGCAGATGGGCCTAGCTGCCCCAGAATAATAACAGCTAGTTTTTATATAGTGCTTTAAGGTTGACAAAGCACCTTACAAATATCCAATTTTATCCTCACAATAATCCTATGAATAGGTGTTATTATTATCCTGCTTTACAGTTAAGGAAACTGAGGCAGAGAGAAATTAAGTGAGTTGCCCAGGGTCCCACAGCTAGTGTGTGTGTGTACAGCTATATCTTCAGTATGACCTGGGGGAGGGGGAGGGAAGCAGCAGGGAGGCACTAGCACCTGGGAGGGGCACAAAAGTCTTCATGTAAGAAGGGAGCTTGGGTTAAGCTTTGAAGAAAGCTGAGGATTCTAAGAGGCAGAAATGAGTCAAGAGTGACTCCAGGACAGAGGGCATTCCAGGAGGAAAGCCTAGACAAAGTCACACAAATGAGAGATGGAATGTTGTTCTTCTTTCATCCCAATTCTTGCAGACAAGCAGGATCTGAACATCAGAAAGGAGCTCAAGGGTCATTTCATTCTATCTCTACCTGAATAGGAACCCCTTCCCAAACCTCCCCAACAAAGAGTTGTTCAGGCTCCCCATATTTGATAATGAAAAACTCCCAACTTCCTATAGCTGCACATTCCTCTTTGAGAAGCTCTAATTATTGGAAACCCTTTTCCTTAAATCAAACCTCAATTTGCCTCTCTGCAATGTCTGCCATAATTCTACCTAGTTCTGTCTTCTTGTTGACAAATAGGATAAGTCTCTTCTTATAAGTCCTAATGGTTGAAGATATCTGTTAATTGTACTGTTGTCAAAGAAACAGTGGATTTAGAGACAGAAAACCTGAGTTTGAATCCCAACTCTGCTACTTACCACTTGTGTGATGATTGGCAAGATATTTCACAGAATCCTAGGATCATAGATTTATAGCTGGAAGGGACCTTAGAAGCCATCTTGTCCAACCCTCTCATTTTACAGATAGAGAAACTGAGGCTCAAAGTGGTGAAATGATCCGTCCAAGATCAGAAGTCTCCTGATTTATTCTACCACTGTATAATAGAAAAGGTACTGGCTTTTGACTCTGAGAAGTTAAATCCTGGCTCTGTTACTTTGATCTGTGTGAACTTGGGGCCATTTCTACTATACAATGGAAGAATAGATGAGGAGACCTATAATCTAAGATGAGTCATTTCATTTCTTTGGTCCTCAGTTTCACTATCTATAAAATGAAAAAGTTGGGCTAAATCACCTCTAAGTCCCTTCCATTGCTAGGTATATGATCTTATGCATGTCCCCTTCTCGCCTCTTGACTTTAGAGGATTGGTTGCTTGAACTAATCTTTTTTTGGGGGGAGGCCCAAAAGTGTTCCATCATCAGCAACATGCTATAGCCCACTGGCACTAACCATGTATTAAAAACTCTAGTTCTTCTAAGATCTTTGTCTTGCAGGATTTTCAGCCACCAGGAAGGAGACTTTTGGTTGTTACAGAAATGGACTTCTACAGCAAGGGGCAGTTCAGAACTACTGAAAGCACTGCTCAATTTCCCAATTACGATTCTTCCTCATCCCCAACCTCTAATCACGGAAGGACCAAGTTTCTGATCCAGCAATAGCACCTGTTCACAATAAATGTAGTTTTACAAGGATTTAATTCAGTAAGTCTTTAAGGAATGCTTACATGGCTCAGCACATAGGATAATAAGCCTGGAGTCAGGAAGATCCATATTTCAAATTCTGCTTCAAGCTGTTTGACCCTAAGCAAGTCACTTAACCTCTCCAAGTCTCAGTTTCCTCATCTGTAAAATGAAGATAATCACAACCCAGCATTGTACCTCCCAGGTTTGTAGTTGTGATATTCAAGGGTCTCTTCCTCCTGGCTGAAGTCCAACATCCCACACTGATCTCTCCTTCCCTTGGCTCTTCTGGCAAGACTATCACATGACTGGCAACTTACTACATGGTGTTCGAGTCTATTATATAAAAATATGGGGTGTCTCAAAAGTCTTAGAGTAATACTGAGGTTTATGAAACTTACAATTGCAGTAAGACTTAGGAGAAACCCGCTTCACCTAATGCAGTCTTATGAAAGAATGGATTGCATATAATCATTTAAAGGCAGAACCAAAAGGGGCCTTAGAGATCACCCAGTCCATCCTAACTGAGGCCCATTGCCCAAAGTCACATGGCTGGCAGATTGTGGACCAGGGACTAGAACCCAGAATCCCTAAGTCCCAATCCAAGGCTATTTCCATAACACCATATTATCTTCCCAAAGTTAATACATGGAGATAGGCTCCTAGGATCATGGATTTGGGAGCATGAAAGGGAACTTAGAGGTCCTTAAATCCCACCCCCTCATCTTACAGATAGGAAAACTGAGGCTCAATTTCAAAAAAGTTACTCAGGGTCATAAAGCTAATAAACATTTGAAGCAGGATTCAAACAGTCTAGCATTCTATCCACTATTCCAGGCCACCCCTCAATATTGTTGAATCTTATGTATACATTCTTCTATTCCTTCAATGAATATTTGTTAATATTAATGCTAGCTCACATGGAAATGGCACTTTCAGGTTTGCAAAACTCTTTACATACATTGGACAGCTAGATGGCTAGTGTGTCAGGTCTGGAGTCAGGAAGAGCTGGGTTCTAATCTGGCCTCAGACACTGTGTGACCCTGGGGAAATCACTTAACCTTTATTTGCCTTAATCTACTGGAAAAGGAAATGGTAAACCAAGTGTCTTTGCCAAGAAAACCCCAAGGAGAGTATTGGCATGCTATGGTCCATGGGATCAGAGAGCTGGATATGACTTGAATGACAAAAATAACTACATACATTATCTATTTGATTCTTGCAACAGTCCTAGTAAGTAGAAGCTATTATTATCCCCATTTTACTTATGAGGAAAGTGAGGCAGACAGAGGTTAAGTAACTTGTCCAGGGTCATACTGCTATTAAGTTTCCTAGGCTGAATTTAAACCATGGTCTGACTGTAAGTCCCTTACTCTACTTCCCAATGTGTTACAAGGCTGCCTGTGTTGAGTGTCTAATAGGTACAGGAAAGGCTATGTGCTAGGAACTGGCAGAAATACAAATGTAGCCCTTCTGACATCATGCAAAGGGCCCCAGTCCTCTCTTGGTCCATCATTCCCATCCAGAAAGCCAAGAAAAGAGCAGAGCATGAATAGTATCCTCCCCTATTCTGAACCTGCCTCTTCCCTTATAAGCACAGAGCTCACAATATTGCAGAAGGGAGTTTTATTAAAAGAAAGAAATGAAAATAGAAATCCATTAATGAGAAGCCATTTGGCCCAATATATATGTGTAAATGCCTGGGGTCACACACAGGTCCCAAAATAAAGGTTCCTCTGAACCTCACCTCAAAGTCCTGACTTGGCTTTCTGTTTCTTTCACCTGGGGGGGGGGGGGGGGCAGGAGTGGCACAAAGGAGGATGCGACAGAAGTGAAAGAGAAATTGCCAATATTTTCATCCTCTCCTGACTCCTTGCTATTCCTTCTGGCTCCCTCACAGAGCCCTCTACCAAGTTGTCAAATAAGACAAAGGCATCCGTCATTCTCTGGTCTTTCAAAGCCACTTCCCAAAATGATAAGAAAGCCTCTAGAGATCTCCTCTTCTCCCTTTGATTGCCACCCCTCTGCCTCTCACCTTCCTTTTCTTCCCCTACCATGACCAGTGACCATCTCTACCCATGAGCATGGACACTTTCAGGCAAGAATATCACCCATTCTGGAAGAGAAGAGTTAAAATGCACCATACCAGCTGCAGAAATGGAAGTAAAACATGGTCCCTGACCTCAAGGAACTCCAGGAAACTCAGCTCTGCAGGAAATCATAGCCAAGGGAGGTTTTTCACTTTTGTCTTTGTATTCCCAGCACTTACTATAGTGCCTTTGACATTTTTTCCTCCTTTATTATTTTATCAGTATAGGGAACTCCCAAAAAGGAAATTCCTTCCAATAATGCAGATCTTTAAAATGTTCTACAACTTACAGGCATGATGCAGTGGAAAGAATACCTGTTCTAGTATCAAAAGTTTCCTAGGTTTGAGTCACATCTCTGATTCTTACCATCTGTATGACCTTAGGTACTTAATCTCCCTGGGTCTCTGTTTCCTCATCTGTAAAACAAGGGGGCTGGAACTAAGGTCCTTTGTACTTCTAGAGCCATGAATTTTAGACACTTTTCTGGGGCACTAGGAAATGAAATAACTTGTCTCACAGCCAGTTTTTGTCAGGCAGAATTTGATCCTAGGTCTCCCCAATTTCCAAGCTACTGTCTATCCATTAGAACACACTTTCTCACCTTACACACAGTAGGCACTTCATAAATGATTGGGGCAGCTAGGTGGTGCAATGGATAGAGCACTGGCCCTGAATTCAAATCTTATCTCAGATATTTCCTAGCTGTGTGACCCTGGGCAAGTCACTGAGCCCCAATTACCTTAAACATTGGGAGCCATCCCCAGCCATCCTGATATATATCTTGCCACTGGACCTAGATGGCCCTCGATGCAAGAGTGAAGTTGGTAACTTTTCACAGCCCTCCCTTACTTAAGTCCAATTCAGTGTAAGACATGATATCACCCCGTTGTCATGTCCCTCTTTGGGAATGAAGGACAAACAACAATATAAATGATTATTTAATTGAAACTCATGAAGTCAAGCCCTAATTCCCTACCTAATTATAAGCTTAAGAGCAGAGATCATGTTGAACTATTTTGTGTCCCATCCCCATCCCAACAAAGATGAGAAAGCTGAGTACCAGGAAGGGTGAATATGAAAGGAGACTGTCTTCTTACTACCTTCAAATTGTTTGGTTGGACTAATTCTGCCCCTTTGTAGGAATATAGATGCCAGGACTCTAACTGGAAGAGGTGATGAAGAATACAATGCTAATGTCCACTTGCAGTTGAACCATGGACAGCTCCTGCAGTTTACCAGAGAACAATCAGTGCCTTCTCTCCTGGGGCTGTGATCTCCAGCAGAGCTGAGTCTCCTAGGGCTTCTGGAAGACTGACTTCCAGGAGGCACCTTGCTTGTGTAATGTCTCTCCAAGGTGTTGTACTTCTTTAATGAGCACCAGTTAAGTGTGAGCCAGAGACATGTACAACTTTCCCCTCAAAATTAATTGTTTCCTTTTGCCAATTCGACACCTATTCCCCTCTGGAAGCTTTACACAGTTGCTTTTCAAATCACTTTAAATAACATCAGGTAATTAAGAAGGGACCCTATAGGTTGGGGTTCGTTCCAAGGGCTTGATTTGATTTTAGAAATGAATTAGCGAACAAAGCCTCCAGTGCCCAAGACGTGGAAAGAGAGCAGGCAAGAGGGCTGAAATTAATTCTGAGAGCTGGACCACGGGAGGTTGCCCTGAGACCTAGCTGAGACAGGAAATGAGAAGCAGGGACAGGAGAGTTCAGTGGGTAAATTACTCATTCAGATTGAAGCAAAGTAGTTAAATGGGCTTTTCTTTGAGACGGGCAGAGCTGAGCATCAAGTTCCCTCCATCTGCCTTGGCCCCATGGAGGCTACAACTGGTGGGTGCTGCCGGCTTTGAGCAAAATTACTATGTGAAAATTGGACCTTGGGAAAGAATGGACTGTCATCTTCTTGGGGACATGGTACAAAAAGGTCCTGATTCTTCACTGAGTTACAATATCAGAGAATTTAGAACTGGAAGCAAATTTAGAGATCATTTAAATCTGGGATCCTTAATATTTGTTCTGTCATGGACACCTTTGGTGGAATATTGTTGTTGTTGTTGTTGTTTAGTTATGTCCAGCCCTTTGTGACCCCATTTGAGGTTTTCTTGGCAAAGATACTGAACTGGTTTGCCATTTCCTTCTCCAGTTCATTTTACAGATGAGGAAACTGAGGCAAACAGGGTTAAATTACTTGCCCAGGGTCACTAGGAAGTGTCAGAGTGACAGGATTAGCATCAGGAAAATATTTTCCTTAGGATGCCCCTGGTCTCAATCACCTGCACCACCTATCTGACCTTTGGCAGATTGGTGAAGCCTAAAAACTCCTCAGGATAATGTTTTAAATACATAAACTAAAATATATTGCCTTACAAAAGAAACCAAAAGTTAGTAAAAAAAAAAATTAAAATGTACATTTTTCCCATCCAAGCTCACAGACACTATGAAATGTATTTACAGAACCTTTGGAAAGTTTAAAGATTAAGACCCCATGATCTAAGCCAATCTTATTTTATAGCTGAAGAACTGAGACACAAAAATTTGGCAAAGGTCCTACAAATTAGTGACACAGCTAGGATTTGAACCCAGATTTTTTGCCTCTAAATCTATTTCTCTGTCTAATACCCCAACCTTCTTTCCACTTTAAAATTGGGTGGGCATAGGCTTAATTTCATATGCTGGAAGGGAAAGAGATGGATTTAAACCCCTTAACTTTCAAGAGAACATTGTGCACAGAGACAGCAATCTTGTTTGATGAAGAACTGTGAATGATTTGACTATTCTCAACAATACAATGATCCAAGACAACCCCAAAGGACTATTGATGAAATATGCTGTCTACCTTCAAAGAAAAAACTTATATTGATGGAACAGACTGAAGCATGCTATTTTTACTTTCTTTCTTTTTTTCTTTTAATCAAGTTTTCTTATAAGAAATTACAAATAAGGTAATGTTTTACATCATCATATATGTATAACCCATATTTGATTGTTTGCCACCTTTGGGAGGGGAAGGGGAGAGACGGAAAGAGGGATAAAAATTGGAACCCAAAACTACAAATAAAAATGTTTATTATTTAAAAGAAAAAAAAAGAAATTGTGTTTAAGTCCAAATCCTGTCATGTACTAGTAGTGGGACATTGGGCAAATCACTTAGCTACTCTGTGCCTCATTTTCTTCATCTATAAAATGGGGAGAATGCCACTTGCATCTATGTATTTCATAGGGTTGTTGCAAGGATCAAATAACATAATGGAGGAAAAAGTCATATAAAAATATCTATATAAATGTGGGCTATATCTTTGTTATTTTTCTTTCCCCCATCAATAGATCAACAGATGCATGTACACATTTGTAGAACAGAGCAGGAAATATGAGTACTCAGAATAATACATGATTGGGGCAGCTAGGTGGCACAGTGGATAGAGCACTGGCCCTGGAGTCAGGAGGACCTGAGTTCAAATCTAGCCTCAGACACTTAACACTTACTAGCTGTGTGACCCTGAGCAAGTCACTTAACCCCAATTGCCCCACCCAAACAAAACAAACAGAATAATACATGATTATCTGAGAGTCCCTACTTTTTCCCCCAGAGTTGCTTGTCTATTTGCTTGCTGATATCTGAAATCCCTCTCACAAAGAATACATCTTTTCTCAGTTGGGTTTCCTCTGGGAGAAGGAGCAAAGTCAATGATGTGAATGCACTCTAAAGTTTAATTAATTGGTATAATATTCATCAATAATTAAATAAGTGCACCTACTATGTGCCAAGAACATAGGGCAGATACTAAGACATAACACAGAGTATCTGCCCTCAAAGAGTTTACAGATTTATTTAGGGAGATAGGACATACAGGGAAGGTAATTAGACTATCCATTTGTGCCCCAAAAACAAGGAAATCAGTCTTATTACTTCAAATTCACAGTATGTAATCATAAGTAATAATTGTTGGATTACTGAGAACAGATAGCAATGTAGGACTTGAGAGAAATGAGGAATAGCTGTGGGCTAGGGTGCTTAGGATCATGGAGGAGGTAAAGTTGGGAGTCTACCATACAGGTAGGATTTAGATAAAGAAGCAGAGGGAACAGTTTATACAAATGTATAGAAGGGAGGCTTGGAATGCTGGAGATAGAGAATACAACATTATACCTGGAGTGTAGAACTTTGGAAGAGCAGTAACAGGACATTCAGATTGAAGGAAAAGAGGCAAATGAGTTCAGGGGCATCTAGGTGGTGCAGAGGATAGAGCACTGGCCCTGGAGTCAGGAAGGCCTGAATTCAAATCCAGCCTTAGACACTTACTAGCTACCGGACGTTGGGCAAGTCACTTAACCTCTGTTTGCCTTAATCCCCTGGAGAAGGAAATGACAAACCACTACAATATCTTTTGTAAGAAAATCCCATGGAAAGTATGGCCCAGAGGGTCACAAAGAGTCAGACTCAACTGAACAACAACAATGGGACATGAAGTTAGAAAGAGAAACTGGGGCCACTTTGTTAATGGCCTTGATTACCAGACAAAAGAGTTTGGACTTTATCTTGTAAGTAAAAAGGAGACACTGGAGGGTTTTTTGTTTTGTTTTGTTTTTTGACAGTGACATTCAACAAATATTTTTTCACAGGCTATATGCAGAGCACTACACTAGATGCTAAGATAGAGACAAAAGAAATGGCCCCTACCCCAAGAAGATTTAAGTCTGATTAGCGAGATAAGATGAATTCAAATGAAATGGGAAAACAATATGAGACAGTATGTAATTAAACTCTACATGGACCAAGAAATCAAGAAAGTTGTGGCTAGAGTGTTCAGGGAAGGCTTAATGAGAAAGGCAGGACTTGAGCTGGGCTTTGAAGAACAATAGATTTTAGATAAATGAAAGGAGGAGGCAGAACATTACAGGTTGGGGGAAAACATAAGACTAGATAAAGCTACACCATGCATTGTGAGAACAGTGAAGATATCCACCAAGTCTGAATGGCACCAACCCCATGTGGATGAAACCCCTTAGTAACCTGAGAGCCAAGTCAACACTGCCAGAGGCCTCCAGGAGGCTGAGTCAAGAGACGCACCAGTTGAACTTAGTTCCACCCTCAGGACTACCAAATTTTGGCTTTGTTGCCTTTTAGGAAAAATCTAGCCTAATCTGTGGGAGGAGGAGTTAGGGTTTAGGGAATAGGGTTAGAAAAGGGAAATTTGGTAGATATTTATGGCCAAAAGTGATCATATCACCCCCTCTCCTCTAGTAGCTCCCTATTGTCTCCAGAATTAAATACAAAATCATCTGTTTCTTTATTTCTGGCAACTTGCTTGGGGTCACACAGCTAGTAAGTGTCCAAGACCGAATTTGAACTCAGGTCCTTCTGACTCCAGAGCTGCTGCTCTATCTACTGGGCCACCTAGCTGCTGTGGAAAATAGAAATTTAAATTTTTTAAATCCTCTGGCTTGTAAAACCCTTCACAACCTGGCCTCTTTCCTACACCCCCAGCTTTCTCACACATGACTTTTTTTTTTTTTTTTACGAGGCAATGGGGGTTAAGTGACTTGCCCAGGGTCACATAGCTCGTAAGTGTCAAGTGTCTGAGGCCAGATTTGAACTCAGGTACTCCTGAATCCAGGGTCGGTGCTTTATCCACTGCGCCACCTAGCCACCCCCCACACTTGACTTTTAACCCTCTGACTGTTCCAAACTTCCCCACAGCTCAGGACACAGTTCCAATCCCACTTCCTCCTCAAATTACTTCTCCCTGATGATTCCAGCCTGCAGTGATCTCTCCCTTCCCCAAATTCTAACGAGGCTTGACGTTCATGCCTCTCACCTTGGCATTGTGAGTTGTAGTCCCCTCACACTGTGCATCCTTCCTGCCTGAGGCAGGACTGGCTGATTTAGCTGATTAGCAGGAACTCCCTACCAAAGGCAGGGCAACATCTTGGGAGTTATAGGGGTCCCTCAAAGACCTCATTCATCCTCCAGGAAGCTTTTCTGGTTGTCCTCCCATTAGGTAGTGAATGCTTCCCCTCAGCTATCACACGGCACTGTTTTGAACCTCATCCCCTTACCATTTATTTTTGTGTGCTATAGCTATCCATGCATGTCTTCGTCCCATGAGGGCAGGGGCCATGCCTGAATTTACCATTGTATTTCTACTGGCATAGAACTCAAAACATCATAGGAATTTAATAAATACATTATTTTTTAAATAGTATTTTTTCCAATTACATGTAAAGACAATTTTTAACAATTTTTAAAATTTTTTTAATTTTTAACCTTACCTATGTTAACTTGAGCTAGTCACTTAACTTGCCCATAGGCCTTTCTGGGCCTTAGTTTCCCCATCTTTAAAAATGTTTGGGGGTAAGGGGTGTGTTCTGGGGGAGGGGAGGTTGACTGGTCTCAAAAATTCCTTTCAATTCTCAATCTAAAATCCTTTGAATTTATAGTCTTGGTAGAAAATCAAGACTATATTAGAAGGGGCAGGTAGGTGGCACAGTGGATAGAGCTCTGGCCCTGGATTCAGGAGGACATGAGTTCAAATCCGGCCTCAGACCCTTTACATTTACTAACTGTGTGACCCTGGGAAAGTCACTTAGCCCCAATTGCCTCACCAAAAAAAAAAAATACTATATTAGAAGAAATAGAAATTAACTCTATTGGTAGCATGTAAGTGAAGTGGAAAGCTCTGGAGTTAGAGGAATGGGGTTCAATTGTGTCATCTAGGGCTAGATGCTAATATTCCTGGACCTTAATTTCCTCATGTGCAGTATGAGAGCATTGACCTAGCTGGCTTGCAAAGTCCCTTCCCACTCTGAATCTGAAATTTCATGGCTTGAAAGAGGAAATGGACTTGTGATTTCATCGGTATAGATCAGAAGTGCCAAAATAGAAAGGAAGCATGGCCACATATTGACCTGAAAAACCACAAATTAACACTATCTATGTTGTATTTTTATTTCTGTTGTATTATATTTTATTTATTTTATTGTATTTGTTTTGAGGTTGTCTTTAGCCTCTAAGTCTATGATCCTGCTTCTTGTCTCAAAGGTATTAGAGGGTGTAGATTTGTTTCCAATTACAGCTTAATATAGTTCAGGTTGCACTTGAGTCTTGCTGAGCATGATGTTGACACTTCTGGTATAGAGAACCTCCACATGAAGGGATTTCTATCAAATCGGGTCAATGCCTCATCTGCAACTTACGAGTTTTAGAAAGTTGTCTAAGACAATGACAAGTTGAGATAAGTGGATAAAGACAAGAGAAGTTAAGTGACTTATCTAGGGTCACACAGGCAGAATGTGTCAGAAAAAGAACTTAAGCACAGGTCTTCCTGATTCTGAGGCAGGCTCTTTATCCACTATGCCATGCTGCCTCTGATTCTATGATCCAGTTCAGTTAAACAATATATTTATGACAGAACCAGGAGAACACAGTATCAGCAACATTATATGATGATCAACTGTGATAGACTTAGCTCTTCTCAGCAATATAATGATCCAAAACAATTCCAAAAGATGCATGATGGAAAATGCTTTCCGCATCCAGAGAAAGAATTGATGGAATCTGAATGCATATCGAAGCGTATTATTTTTCTCTCTTTAATTTTTCATGTTTTTTGCCTGTGTCTTCTTTAACAACATGACTAATACAGAAATGTTTTACATGATCACATGATTGCGCATATATAACCAATATTGAATTGTTTACACACATACACACACACCATGCCCAAGTTAACATAGGTAAGGCGACCTAGCCAAAATTTGAACTCACACTCTCAGATTCCAAATCCAGAACTCTTTCCACTGCCTCACCCCCTCCAGTTCCAATTTCCTACTTTTGTATGAGAAGGGTGGGGCTCCAAGGCCATTGTTACATTAGCCCTCAGAAAGACTTGAAAAGTTTGCTTATAGTTATAGGGAAGTATCCCTTATTTTAAAACCTACTCCTTTTAATATTTCTATAATACATAAACACTCCCCTCAAGGAGCCTTCCATGCCAAGATAAAGACACTGACTCTTATTAGGCTGCAGACCTCAGAGGTAGGAAGGACTCACTGTTGACCACACTAATTTTGACAGAACTGAATATAGTGCTTGCCTGCTAACAAGGTGCTATGAACTAGACACTCTGATCCCAAAAAACTTTTTTCACTGAAATAATTAACACTGTGTTAAGCACAGTAGGGGCAACTAGATGGCACAGTAGATAGAGCACTTGGCATGGAGTCAGAAAGATTCATCTTCCTGAATTGGAATCCAGCCTCAGACACTTTCTAGCTGTATGACCTGGGGTAAGTCACTTATCCCTGTTTGCCTCAGTTCCTCATCTGTAAAATGAGCTGGGGAAAGAAACAGCAAACTACTCCACCTTTGCAAAAAAAAAAAAAAAAAGGGGTCATGAAGAATCAGGAATGAATGTAAAACAACTATTTTGTTTAAAATCTAAATTGTGGGTTCTAATCGCCCCCCCCCAGTTTGGGGGGGGGGGAGGGGAAAGCTGGCTAAAATCACTGATAAATCCAGCAAGAGTTTAGGCTTTTAAGGATTTATTTAAAATATATAAGTTAGTGAAGAGAGAGAGAGATTGAGAACAGATTCCGTATAGCATGGAAATCCTATCTCAGATCTAATTCAGTATAGCCAGAGAGAAAGAAACCAATTTCCTTTCCTAGCAGTCCACGTGAAATCTCTCACCACCAAGCCAGTTTCCCAAAGACTAAAAGGGGCCTTCCTGTTCTCCGTCTGCCACTAATCACCTATTCCTCACCAAAAAAGAGGCTGCTTCCGTGAGTGAGCATCCACTTCCTAGTTCCTCTCTCCCTCCCACAAAGGGGAGGTCCTTCAAGCTGATTGGTTGAGAGTGATCTCTTGCTGATGTCAGTAGTACACGGCCTCTGAGAACAATGTCACTCAGGGCCAACCAGGTATGGTCCCCATCCAATCATCCTTAAGTAGGTGCTTAGGGGGCAGCTAGATGGCGCAGTGGTTAAAGTGCTGGCCCTGGAGTCAGGAGTACCTGAGTTCAGGTCCGGCCTCAGACACTTAACACTTACTAGCTGTGTGACCCTGGACAAGTCACTTAACCCCAATTGCCTCACCAAAAAAAAACAAAAAAAGTAGGTGCTTAGTCAGTTTTTCATTCTTACCCAATTCAAACTAAATCAATCAGGTGGGACCCCTGGGCATCTACCAAATCCCGTTATTTTATCACACAACTAAAAAACAACAAAAATAGGCACAGGTGGGCACTCAGCAGACACTTGTTGAAGGGACATGTTGTCCACTCCCATTGATGTAAACTCTTTGAGAAATAGGACTATTTCATTGATGCCTTTGTATCCCCAGAGTCTTACACAGGCCATACAGCTAGTCAATGGCAGAGTCAGGACTAGAATCCAAGTCTGAAGCCAATGAGGTAATCACTAGCACAGAACCTGGCTGACAATAAAGCAAAGTACTTGTTGATGGATTGATGATGAGTTGATCTTATTTATCTTGTCCCTTGCCTTCAGTTGCAGAAAACCTTAGAAACTAGAGAACCTAACATATGCAACCCACACAATCTCACCCTGATGCTGGCAGGGGAGCAGAATTTGTTTGTTAATGGGATTGACAGTAAAATATACTGCATGGGCCTGATCAATTACATTCTGTCAAACACGGACCGACTGTGTTAATAGATGATTTCATTGCGGGGTTCAACAATGAATATTCCTGGGATGGCTCTACAGCAATCCCTGGAAAATCACTGGATGGATGAATGAGGCTGCAACTCCCATCCTCAGATGGCCATTCCGGCAGCTGATTCAGCTGAGCAAGAAGTTGCTTAGGCAGAAACTTTTTTTTAAGTGAAGAAAATAATAAGAGAGTAATTCCATTTATAAAAAAAAAAAAAGATGGGCATGGGGGAAATTTGAGGATACTGGGTTTGCCAATGTGAGGAGAAGAAAGAAAACCAGAGCAGTTTGGATCTTACCCCACTAAGCCATCCTCTCCACTAGCCCCACCTCAGGGAGGAGAGGAATAGAATATAGAAAGGGGCAGCTAGGGTATTAAGAAATCTAGTTCTGGAGCAACTAGGTGGCACAGTGAATGAAGCACCAGCCCTGGATTCAGGAGGACCTGAGTTCAAGTTCAGACTCAAACACTTGACACTTACTAGCTGTGTGACCCTGGGCAAGTCACTTAAACCTCATTGCCCTGTCCGCCCCCCCCAAAAAAAAAGAGAAAAAGAAAAGAAAAAAAATAAATATAGTTCTGCTCTGCTAGGTAAAGAGGGGCAGGATTGGCCCTAAGCAAATTTATGAGGGATATAAAAAGTTTCTGGAGTATCTTCCTTCCACCTTTATCTATGGTGTCATCCCCGCTCTTATTCTTCTTCACTCTTCAGATGTCCAGTGCCCCTATGCTGCCCCATGCCTATTTGCCAGGGGCTACCCACTGGGAGTGCTCCATTCATAGTCTCCTCTTTGACTTTCTCGACTGCCCCTACAATCCCTCCCCAAAACAACTCCCTCCTATTGGCAGCTAGAGAGGTTTGTCAATAGGGGCTTCCTATTGGAAAATATTCACAGGATATTGTCAGAGAGTTGTCAAAGGCCCTCGAGAGTCAGCATGGGTCCAAAGACACCTGATTGACAGTTTTAAGACCTCTCCATTGAGTCAAAAGATGTATCAACTGACTGTGGGAATCCAACATTCAATGAAGGACAGGGCAAATTATTCCTTTAGTATGTTCTGGGATCCTCAATAAATAGGTGGGAAAATAAGAAATCCATCTCCTACCACCACTTTGAGAAAGGCTTGGGAGTCCATGAACAGCCCAATGGAGGATTCTCCACCTTGAGTATCCATCTGAAGGGGTCCAGTAGATACAGTATTTAGTTTAGAGTGAGGAAGATCTGAGTTATAATTCTGCCTCAAATACTCACTAGCTGTGTGATCCTGGCAGATCATTTCATTTCTCTCAGAATCAGATATAAAATGAGATGAAGAAGCTGAAACCCAAAAAAGGGAAGCATCTCTCCAAAGGTCATAAGGCTAGTTAATAGCAGAGTCAGAACTAGAAGTCTGAAGACAAGCAGTTAATTATTATCCCTTGATAATCCCAAGATTGGAGATTCAGGGAGGTGGGGGAGCCCTAGTCCACTATGTTTTCCTGGATCATCAGCTCAGGCCCCACAGCTCAGTTTTGACCTGGTATCAATTTGTATAGCTCATGTCCCCAACATCACCAGGACAGCCATATGTCAATGACTGGATGACTAATGAAGGGGTCCACAAAGGCTATTTAAATTTAGCTTAACCTTTCTTTCCATAGGTGCTGGAGAAGAATTGACTTAATTAAAATTTAATTACAGGTAAATTTTGGCACTGGCAGAGATTCTAGCTCATTGTCCATAGGATGTGGCCTCCAGATACTTCTCTTTCCTGCTATAAGTTATCTTTAGACCCACCCCACCCCCAACTCACAGAGCTCTAGACAGATAATCAAGAGGCTCGAGTTCTAGTACTGGCTCTGCCTGGTACTGATGGTGTAAACTTGGGCAAATAGCTTCGATTATTTGGGCCTTAACTTCCTCATTTGTAAAATGAAGGGGTTAGAGTAGAAATCCTCTAAGGTCCCTCCCAACTCTAAATTCTACAATTACAATTTCCTCATCTGAAAAATAATGGAGTTGAACAAAATGGTACCTCTGTTCCCTTTTATCTCTAACTGCATGGATGATCCCATGATTCAGTGGATGAGAAAGGCTGTTTCCTTATCTGTTAAGAAGTGATGATCATCCCCACCTGCCTTTGTTGTTATGAGGATATATCAGGAAAGAGATGTGAAAATGTTTGGAAAATGCGATGCAAGATAACTAGGAACTGGGCCTTGGGGAAGAGGCAAAGAAATAGCAACTGCCAATTTAATTTGGATGAGACCATGATCTTTTCATTTTATCCAAGATGCCTGGGAAGCAGCCATAAGAGAATAAGTTTAATAGTAGTAGGACTTCAGACAAGTGAATTTCCCTAAGTCTCACTTTACTCATCTGTAAAATGGGGACCAAGATAATCCATATGACACATATCATACTGGAGATTCCTGTCATATTTGAGTTTAGCTAGATAGCCACTGATGTCCCTTCCAACCCTCAAATTCGGTGATTCTATGTTCACTTCTATCCTATTTCCCATTCCCTGAATACCCTCAGCTATCTTGCCAAAAGGAACTTCACAGACTAATTCACACTCTAGGATTCATGACTTCCTAATCCATAAATATTAATTTTATAAAGAAAATGCTGTCCCAGGCTGGTAAAGAGTATTTGCATTTTAACAGAAAACAGTATCTTAACACAAAGGAATTAATCTTCAATAATGATATTTCAGGCACCTGCAATAGGCAGATAAGGAATACATTTTTTAAAAGAAGTCTTAGGGAAGCTAGGTGGCACAGTAGATAAAGCACTAGACCTGGGTTCAGGAAGACTTGAGTTCAAATCCGGCCTCAGGCACTTGGCATTTACTAGTTGTGTGACCCTGGGCAAGTCACTTAACCCTCTTTGCCCTGCAAAAAAAAAAAAAAGTCTTTCCCTGGGTCCCTCACATACTATATACATATCAGGATGACTAGAGATGGCCCCAGATGTTTAAGGCAATTGGGATTAAGTGACTTGCAGCTAGGTTGCATAGTGGATGGAGCACTGGCCCTGAAGTTGGGAGGACCTGAGTTCAAATCCCACCTCAGACACTTACTAAGTGTGTGACCCTGGGCAAGTCACTTAGCCCCAATTGACTTAAATATCCAGGGCCATCTCCAGTCTCCCTGATGTATATATGGCCACTGGACCCAGATAGCTCTGGAGGAGAGAGTGAGGTTGGTGACTTTGCACAGCCCTCCCTCACTTAAATCCAATTCAGTGCAAGTCATGACATCACCTCCAGATGTCATGTGCCTCTTCAAGAATGAAGGACAGGGGCAGCTAGGTGGCACGGTGGATGGAGCACCAGCCCTGGAGTCAGGAGGACCTGAATTCAAATCCGGCCTCAGACACTTGACATTTACTGGCTGTGTGACCCTGGTTAAGTCACTTAACCCCAATTGCCTCACCAAAAAAACCCCAAAAAACAAAACAAAACGAAAAGAATAAAGGACAAACAACAACCACATACTATATAGATGATATATATGATTTGGAAATGAGTTAAGGGGCTTAACCAGGAAATGTTCTTTCCAATTAGTGGTCTTTCTCCTTAGTTCCTTAATGGCAGATGACCAATGATTTGTATAGATGTTCAAGCTTCTAGGTTCTTTACTGGGCAAGGGGGCTACATGAAAGAATGATAGCCATGGTATATAGGGGAAAGGCCCAGATTTGGAGCCAGAGGACTAGGTTCCAACTCAGACTCTGTTACACACAGCTGAATGTCCCAAAGCAAACCGTTTACCCATCTGCACATACTATAGTTTCTTGAGCCACAGGTGAGATTGGGTAAAGGTGGCTGAGTAGCCATGAAAAGGGTTTAACAAGCCCTCATACCAGAAGTGCTAGTCCTCCCTAAAACACCCCATCCACCCATAGGTGAATTAGGGGGTGTCTACCCCAAGCATATGAAGACTTTCCCCAGTGGAATGGGTGGACAAGAACAATTTGTGTCCTGCCACTGGACTTCAATTACTCTGGAAAAGAGAGTGGGGCTGACAACTCTGTGCAATTCTGCCTCACTTAAATCCATTTCGTGGCAAGTCAAGCTTTCACCCATGATGCCACTGGTCCTCTTCAAAAATGAAGGATGAACCAGGGTGAATGACTGTAAATAAATCTTAGAAGGAAGTTTTGCTCCGATTCCCTCAATCAAGGAGCTTTCTTGGAGGAAATGGAAATGGAGTGAGTCCTGGGCCCCCCAGGCTTTCTGTACCCTAACTTTCAGAGTAATGGTAAAAAAAAAGGTGCTTTTAACAAGTCATCTTAGGTATGAAATACCCAGTTGAAGCAGAGAAAGAAAGAGAATATGGCTCCAGGAAAAACTCCAGCCAGACAGACAGACAGACAGAGAGAGAGAGAGAGAGAGAGAGAGAGAGAGAGAGAGAGAGAGAGAGAGAGAGCCACTGTAGGCCTTAACTGTGTAAGTAGAAATTGTAAATGAAGCATTATTATGTAAGACGAGTAAGTGATTTTCAGCGTAATTAAGATGGATCACTTTAATAATCCTTCAGGGCTCGATTCAGAGTAGCGTTACAAACCATTTATGTGGAGTTTTTGTGCACTTTGCTTCGTCAAGGAGTGGAACCCATTAAAGGAAAAATGGAGAAGGTTTTGAATTTTTTCAACCCATCTGCCCTGGACAGAAGCCAGCCCACAGATGCCTTAATTCCAGACACGGAAAGAACCCTAAGGAATAGGGCCCCAGAATGTCATCATAATCTCACATGGTAAGGTGCTTTTCATTTTCCCAAGTACTCTTCCATCTATTATCCCATTTATCCTCCCATCGCCACTGTGAGGCAGATGGAATGGGTGCTATTATCCCTACTTGACAGATGAGGCAGCTGGGGCAAAAGAAAGGTTAAATGACTCTGCCAAAGTCATATAGCAAGGAATTTGTGGAATTATAGACATTTAAAGTTGGAAGGGACTTTAAGATCATTTACAATCCAACCCAAATCCAATGGAGAAATCCCTTCCCCAATTTACAGGGGATATTTTAACTAGGGGATGCTTGCCACAGTACTTTAAGTTAGAGGAGTGACTCATGTGTTAGAATTTCAGGCATCAAAGCAGGCTGGTGAAATAGAAGGTTTGGGGCAGGGGAGAAACGCACAGTGTGGACAGCCTGTGGACACAGGGAACCACCCCATTCGGATGAATTGCTAATCACTAACATTTACATAGTGTTTCCTACTCACCAGGCACTGTACTAAGTACTTTACAATTACTATGTCATTTGATCTTCACAACAACCCTGGGAGGTAGGTCCTGTTATTATTCCCATTTTATAGATCTAGAAACTGGGGCAAGCAGGTTAAGGGACACACAGCTAGAAAGTATCTAAGGCTAGATTTTAACTAAGGTCTTCCTGACTCCAAGAAATAGTGCTCTTCAAGCTTTTGGACAAGGGAAGAGTCTGGGGATTCTTTGTCCATTGCCTTATTGGTGTTCCTATTTGGCTCGAAGTTACTTTTTTTCCTCTAAAGATATAGAGAGTTCGTAGAATTTAAGGCTAGGAAGAATCTTGGAGATCATTCACTTCATCTCCTTTGTTTCACAAAAGCAGAAGTTGTAGCCCAATGAGGGGAAGTGAGTGTGACCTACCCAATATCACACACGTATTAATTCAAAGGATCATAGATTCAGAGCTGCAAGGAAATTTAGAGGTCAGCAGTCCAACGCCCTCATTGCATGGATGAAGAACCAGGTCCAGACAGAGGTAGCCATTTTATAAACCAGGCTTCAAACCCAGGACTCGTCCCTCCAAATCCAATGTTCATTCCTCTGGCCCACAGTGCCTCCAAGCTTCTAGTAATCACGCTGGTGAGGACCAGTGGAACTGAATCTGCCTTGGGGAGAAAAAAAGATGCCTGGCTCCATGGAACTCACCAGGGAGACAACAATAAATCCAGACGCTCATAACAGTCTTAGAGACTGAGCTGGACTAAGGAAGTTCTGGGGAAACAAAGTGGGGTGGGCCGGGGGGAGTTGAGAGAGGTTGCAACTTTTTAATCACTGTTAAATTTCCTTGGGGCCTGATTCTGATTGATCGAGCTTCCTCCTTTCTCCAGATGGAGCCATTAGGCAGCAGGGCTTGAATCCAAAAACTGTGCCTAGGGAATTCAAATCCAACAGCCTTCATTGAGTCAGCACGGCCCAGAACGGCCTCCAAACCCCGATGGAGGGAGGCCTGGGAATCTTAGAATCTCCATTCTGGAAAGCTCTCCCATCATCCCATGACCTTCCAAGCACTCATAAGACTCTTGAGATCGTTCAAATGTTACATACAACCTTGACCTCAAATGTCCCTGCTGCCATCACCACCAAACGTCAGAAATGAGAAAGCCATTGTAGGCATGAAGGACCAGCTGGGCAGGGCCTGGGTCTGCCATACCCTGAGTCACTCTGTGTGAAGAAAATTATTTTCCTTGTATTTCAGTAAATATAAGCTAAGGTGATAAGGTATGCGGTGTTTTAAAAACTGCAAAGCACAATAAAAACAAATTGTGTTATTTTCATTATTATGGTTGTTACTGGATGTCTATAAGCACATAAGCAAGCCCTTTCCACTCTCTTGGACAGCTGTTATGGGAAAATAACAAATCATTTTCTCTCATTCCAGCCTCAGTTGGCCTCTCTGTAATTAATGAGATCATAGGATTGAAAGCCAAAAAGGATCTTAGAAATCCTATAGTCCAGGAGTCCTTTACCTGACATTTGTGAACTTAATTTTTTTTAAGCATGTTGGTAATTGTATTTTAATATGATTGGCTTCCTTTGCAATCCTGTCTATTTTTATGTATTTATAAATATAGCTCTGAAAAGAGGTATGTAGCTCCACTAGACCACCAAAGGGAGCGGGGGGGAAGTGGGTGGCTGGCTAGGAAACAGACTATGATCTTACCCTGGGTTTTGACTTGTTTAGCTGTTTGAATAGTAGGGCCAAAGCCCACTGAATTCCTAAAGAGACTTCAATGATGCAACCAGATGCTCCCAGCTCTTTGGTATTTCTTTGTCAAGAGCTTCCTTTTAAAATGAAGTCATATCGGGGCAGCTAGGTGGCGCAGTGAACAGAGCACCGGCCTTGGATTCAGGAGGACCTGAGTTCAAATCCAACCTCAGACACTTAACACTTACTAGCTGTGTGACCCTGGGCAAGTCACTTAACCCCAATTGCCTCACCAAAAAAAAAAAATGAAGTCATATCAACATTCTAGCCCTAAAGTAGAGAAGGATCTCTGTGAGAAACTAATATCTAATTTTGCAGCTTCAGCCCCTCTCCTCCCACTGTGGAATTGCCCCTGGAACCTCCATTTTGAGGAAGTGCTGGAGGGCCAACTATCCTTCACTCATCCTTCACATCCATGAAAGTGAGTAGCAGAGGGGGCAGCTAGGTGACGCAGTGGATAAAGCACTGGCCCTGGATTTAGGAGGACCTGAGTTCAAATCCGGCCTCAGACACTTGATACTTAACTAGCTATGTGACCCTGGGCAAGTCACTTAGCCCTCATTGCCCCACAAAAAAAAAAAAAAGTGAGTAGTAGAAGGTAAGATAGAAACATAGGTATTGTAAAGGGCCTTGAATGTCAGTCTAAGGAATTTATACTTTAGTCCATAGGCAACAGTGAGTCACTGGACATTTTTGAATGGAGTGACAAAATCAGAGTGGGTCATTTTAAAAATTACTTTGACTATGATGTAAAGGATGGACCAAAGCAGGAATGGCAAGGAGCTGGGTGCAAGGACATCACTGAGGGGACTATTGTAGTAGAACAGGCAACAAGTGAGAAAGTACTGAATGGGAGTGGTTACAGTGGGAATGGAGGAGGAGAGGAGATAGGGAAGGTGCTATGGAGGAGAATCACCAGGCCTTCCCAAATAATTACATTTGTTCTCCAAGCAAATGTGCCTTCAGCATAGCCAATATTTCCGCAAGAACTAACTAAATTATATTCACATGTTCTCAGTAAGAATTTGTTACTTATGTAGCCCCATTGCAGCCAGCAATGTCATGCATTAGACATCATGCTGGACTCCAATCTCAAAGACCTGAGTTCAGGGGGAAGCTAGGTGGTGTAGTGGATAAAGCACTGACCCTGGATTCAAGAGGATCCAAGTTCAAAATCTGGCCTCAGACACTTGACAGTTACTAGCTGTGTGAGCCTGGGCAAGTCACTTAACCCTCATTACCCTGCCCCCCCCCAAAAAAAAACCTGAGTTCAAATTCTGCTTTTAGTTTTTACTAGTATGAGCAAATCTACTTACCTCCCTGAGCCTTAGCTCCTTCATCTGTAAATTGATTATAATAGCAATAACACTGACGACATAGGGTTGCTGCAAGGTTCAAATGAGATAATAAACTTAAAGCACTTTGCTATACAATTGTAGCTAGGCCCTGATGAATGTGAATAATGGTCCCATGCTCACCTCTCTCACTAACATGATCTAGTTCAAGTCTATCTGACCCCTGTCTCCGGCTCTCAGTTTTCTTCATTTATTAAATTATGTGCCTGGAAAGATAATCTCTCAGGTCCCTTCTGGCTCCAAAATCTATGACTCTATGACTCCCTTTAGCAATTCACTTCACCCTCTCTAGGCCTCAGTTTCCTAGTCTGTAAAATGAAAGGGCTGGAAGAAATGTTCTCTAAGGACTCTTTTTGCCTGAGCATTCTGTGAAGATCGCCCACAATAGTGTCAGTTCCACCACGTAGATAAGGGAAGTGGAAGCCAGGATTTTAGGAATAAGAAGCTGAGTTTCCAAGGCAAGGCCAAAAGCCCCAAGCCCAAGCTTTCTGCTGTGTGAGGGGCCTTGTTAGTCCAATGTCAAGTGGAAGTGGATTTAGGCTTGCTTTCAAAGCCAGATAGAAATGGCTTATGTCTGGACAGCACTGTTAATATTACTCTGTTCTCATAATTCTATCCTCTCCCCCGTAGGGAAGGTAGAATAAATATTTCCTCATTTTACATATAAGGAAACTGAGGCCCAGATAAATGAACAGATTCATCTAAAGTCACAAAGTGGTAGCGCCTGAAAGAGCTGTAACTAGGAATTCTTGTACACAGGATTAATTCCATTGAGAAAAGGAGAAACACAAAAGACAACCCAAAATACAGTCAAAGACATGAGACGGCCAGTCCCTCGGGGAGGAAACATGAAACAACTGATGGCTCCTGTACCCCTCAAACCCTGGGAGTAAATAGGCAGGGAGGTGATCCTAGGAGAAAGGTACCACCTTTCAGATCATGGTTTGGAGAAAAGAATGAAGGTGGAAGAAATCCCCCCTCCAATTGTTGGTGCTTTGAGATGAAGCCCTATTGCTCCACCCTAATTATAGTACTAGTGCCAGAACAAGACCCCAAGGGTTCTACGAACCCAACTTAAGAACCCCCTAAAGATGTCTCCATTTTTGCTTAGGATAAGAAACAAAGCAAAAAATCAATTAATCAAAAAACTTGCACGCAATTTTCCTGATTCTCAGTCCCAGCTCTTTCCATTACATTGCTGTTAAAGAACCAAAATAGTTCTATAGTAAAAATATGCCCCCCTTTAAATAATCTATAGTCCCTCGTAAGGTTGGCCTAAAGGGACAGACCAACATAAAGATAACTGCAGTTTATGCACTAACATCTTTAATAGAAAATGAAGATAGGAAAACTATTGTAAGAACTTGACAAGATTACAACTTTGTAAAGCTTGTCTGCACGCATTCATTCACTTTATGCTCACAACAACCTCTGTGTGTGGATTCTACAGGGGAGGTATCATCCCTAAACTAAGTCAACATTTACTTGATACTCAGGGATTTCAATATTCTCCTGGCAATGTATAATGTATATGAATCATGGAACACCACGGATCTCAGAAGAATCAAAATTGCAGGAAACCCCAAGGACAACAGAAAGATGGAGGGTGGGTGTGAGTAGGGTATACTACTTTACCTCTGACTTATACACAAGAACCTGGTGTAAGAGACATCGTCAAGGACATGTATGATTAAAAAAGGAAGCAGAACAGTCACGTAGTGAGTGAGAACCAGGGATAACAGATGGGCAGCCAGCCGCCCGAGTGCTATATTGGTACCTCTGATATTAAAAGCATCTAAGAAAAATGTCCAGTATATTGGGTGGAGGTCCTCTAGGGAGAATTAATGGAAATATATGTGGGAGAATCTCATTTGATGAAAAGTTAGGGAAATGTTTCACTCTGAACTGGTGGAGGAAGGACTCATAGCACTGAGATCAGAAAGCCATTCATCAAAACATTCCCCACTCACCCCCACCCCATCCCCATTAGAGACTTTAACTAAAATATTAAAGATATAGAGGGTGGAAGGAAGGAAATAATACCAACTATATGCCAGACACTGCACCTTATTAGTATTATCTCATTTGATTTTCACAACAAACCTGGGAGCTAGGTACTATTATTATCCCTGTTTTGTAGTTTAAGAAACTGATGCAAGGGGCAGCTAGGTGACTCAGTAGATAAAGCACCATCCCTGGATTCAGGAAGACCTGAGTTCAAATCCAACCTCAAACACTTGACATTTACTAGCTGTGTGACCCTGGGCAAGTCACTTAACCCTCATCGCCCCACACACAGAAAAAAAAGAAAAGAAAAGAAGAAACTGATGCAAACAAAGGTTAAGTGACTTGCCCAGAGTCACACAGCTAGGAAGTATGAGAGGCTAGATTTCAACTCAGGTCTTCCTGACTCCAGGCCCGCTTAACTGCCACAAGATATACTTTGTGAGGGTGAGTGAGGGAATGTGATTTGATCCTCATTCTATCATATCCCTTGGCCTAAGATGATACTTTGTATTCTCATCTAAATCAGAGGTTAACCTTTTTTGTCAAATGGACTCCTTTGGCAGGCTCATGAAACCTATGAACCTTCTTGGTCCTAGCTGTTTCAGGATAATGTTTTTAAATGCATAAAATAAATTATACGAGATTACAAAGGAAACCAAATGTTAATGAAAATAAAGATGCAATTTTCCCATTTAAATTCACAGACCCCCTAAAATCTATCTGTAGGTGTCCACTGGGGTCTGTGTATCCCAGGTTAAGAACCTCTGAAGTTTTCATTCTTACCTCGGACAAGCATAGGAAGAATCAATTAATCAAAGAGGTTTTTTATTGAAGACCCACTATGAAATCAGTGCAATCTCTCTCCAGTGCACTCTGTCCCCTCTTTCAATATCCCCTCTTCAGGCCTGTCTCTAGACTACCTAAGACAGAAACAGCTCTGTTTCAAAGGGAAAAAGGAAAAGAATTGTGCATCATCCTGAGAACTGATGGTATGGGCTCCTACAAAGAACACTCCATAATCACTCTGAATGTTTTCTTTCTTGATTTCCTGGGGGATGACAGGATTTTCTGGGTTGGGGGATTGAATGACTTGAGGAAACTTTCAGAAATTGGAAGTTCCTCTAAATGAGTTGTCAGAAGAAATACGGGCAAGCAGAGGGAAAGAAAAATAGTAAGGAGAGATTTCGTGTGTGTGTGTGTGTGTGTGTGTGTGTGTGTGTGTGTGTGTGTGTGTGTGTGTGTGTGTACAAAAAGTAGTTAATGAAAAGAAAGAAGTGAAAGAAACCAAGACAGAAAGATAGATAGAAACAGGAGAAAAGACAGAGATAGAGACAGAAAAAGATAGAAAACAAGAAAGTTAATTACAGGGGCAGCTAGGTGGCGCAGTGGATAGAGCACTGGCCCTGGATTCAGGAGTACCTGAGTTCAAATTCAGCTTCAGACACTTGACACTTACTAGTTGTATGACCCTGAGAGCAAGTCACTTAACCCCAATTGCCTCACCAAAAAAAAAAAAAAAAGAAAGTTAATTACAGAATTTCAGACCTCGGAGGCCATCTGGTCAACAAATCCTTGATCAAAACCCCTCTACAACAGATTTTATGAGAGGTCTTCCAGCCTTTGCTGGAAGAACTCTTGTATGGAGGCTCCCATTACCTACCAGATGATACTGTTCACTTTTGGATAGCTGCAATTGTTAGGGAGTCTTAACTTAAGATACAGAGACTGAAATAGAGACAAAAAATAAAAATTTTAAAAAGGGAGATATAGTGCATTTGGCAGTAGAAAATGCTGCCTAGTAATTATGATCCTTACTTTATAGGCCTGAGGAGTTAAGACAAAAAAGGATTCAAATGTAGAGACCTAGGGAACAGGCAGAGGATGGTGTAGGAGCCCTGTAGCCATCAGGAATTTTTTTTATTAACTTCATCATCCCGGTTTTGTTAGCAGAGATATAATGGCATTTTTTTAAAAAGCAGGGGGGAGATCTGGAAGAGAATCAGCTATCATAGACCAATTCTACCACCATCTCAGCTCCTCTATTTTCTTTTTTTTTAGTGAGGCAACTGGGGTTAAGTGACTTGCCCAGGGTCACACAGCTAGTAAGTGTTAAGTGTCTGATGCCGGATTTGAACTCAGGTACTCCTGACTCCAGGGCCAGTGCTCTATCTACTGTGCCACCTAGCTGCCCCACCTCTATTTTCACCTACCTGAATATTAGGTTACCACATATATTCTCTTGAGGGGACCTCACTTTATACAAGAATCTGGCTCCCACAAATCTATGTACTAATCAAATTTGTATAAACTGGATTTTATCTCCTTGTTGACTTAATATTCTCATTTCAGAAATGTGTTTTCCTCATTCCCAAATTGTTCCTCCATGATCAGTGGCTGCTGACATTTTATTCATCTATCTCCCAGCCTCTCTATCAAGCATTATAGCATCTAAAAACAATCATCTTAAATGCAAGAGAAGAGCTATTATTTGAATCAATAAATCTCTTTTAATATGATCATTGTGTCTAATACTAATGCTAACCTAAACACAGACACTTAAACTTATCCCTATTCAATTTTACCATGTTTGATACAACTCATATTTCTAGCCTCTTAGGGTTTGGGATTCTGATTCTCTTTCAGAGTTTCTCCCAGTTTCACGTCTTCCACACATTGGATTGGCATGTCAGCTATGTCTATATTCAAGTGTTAAGGCTAAAATTCTAGCTAGTCTGTCTAAAATATCTAATGAGTGGTAGCCAATAAATTATAAGCTTTAGAAAGAGTTAGGCTTTTAAGCATTTATTAAGGAGAATAAGAATTTGGTAAAGAGAGAGAGAAAGGCCTAGATTCCTATCTATTAAAGGGAGAGCGTATTTCTAGCTCTGCTCTCCACCACAGTCCACAGGAAAGAGAGCAAGTCAGAGCACCAGGCCCCCCCACCTTCTTCCTCCCACCAGCAAACATCACTTCCTGACACCCAAGAAAAACTCATGGTCTTGCCCTCAGAGATGTTCACCTCATGGCAGAGCTTTTCTACAGTAAGTCTCCAGCAGGTGGCATCATTCCAATGGTTACACAAGAAACTGATAAAAATCTTGGAGAGACCATTTCCCAGAGCATGTCACTAGAGATAATTCTCCAAGTTGACATCAATCTATTCCTTAATATCACTCTTTGGGCCCATTCATTCAATTGGCTGCAAAGCCACCTCACTGGTCTATCATCCAACCCATTATTTTCTATCTTATCCACAATAGATATTAAAATAGACTTTGTCACATGTCCTGGTAAAATTCAAGTTTACATATGTCTATGGCATTTCTCTGACCAGTCACTATGCCTCTACCTAATCTGACCTTTTGGGAAACCCAAATTTCCATGATTTACTGAAATTAGGGCAATTATCATGTAAATTGTACCCTCTTGGCTTAGTGGGTATAGCAGAAGAGTTTAGTAGAAGAGTATTTGAAGTCAGGAGATACTTTCCTTTGCCATTTGCTACTTGTATGCCATGGGGTAATTGCTGCCTAGTAATTTCCTCAAACATATCAATAATATCTATCTCATAAGATTTTTTGTGAGAAATAAATGAGGGAATTCATGTAGAATGTTTTGCAATATATGGTACCACCTACCTCAAAGGTTTGTTTGTTGTTTTTGTTATTGTTGTTGCCGTTTTGTGGGGGAAGTGTTTTTTAAGCCTTAAAATACTACGTAGTATACACAGGGCTCTATGCTCTTATGCGAGTCCTCTGACTCCTAAACCCGATGACACAAGTAGTAATGGGGATCAGCATCCACTGAGAACCATCTTTTATAAGTCCTCACCAATGTATGTACTTTTGCTAGGGCAATCAGAGTACACATTACTTTTTTTTTAATTGTAGACTTAACATCAACAAATACAAAAATTTCAAGGACATGTTTCCCAGGATAAGTCATTTAATCAAAGAGTAGAGCAAAATAAGTATGCATGTTGGACTACAGTCTCCTTCAGTTTAGCACACAACCAGTGGGGAAAAGACAAAAAAAAGAGAACGTGTCAAGAACACATGCATAGGGAACATGTGTAGCCAGGTCATATGCATATAGGCATAGACATTAGGGAAGATCATTCCTCTGATTGTACAGACCCCCATGTTCTCTGTTGATATCCCTGGGCAAGCTGTTTTATGCATTGATGTATGGGGTGCTTTGCTGCTCTGCTCTCTCTTGTGAAACTACCTTGCAGCCTCTTCTCCCAGAAGGACAGGTCAGTCAAATCTTTAGATTAATAGCCCTAGAACCCAACTTTACCTTACCTCTTTCATGATAGAAACCCAAGTCAACTAGCTAAAAGAAATCCTAAGGTATTTTAAAGTCTTTCAAAATTGGCTTTTTCCTGAGTTGCTTCCTTGGAATACTTGGGCTGAATCATTCTAAACTCTTAGTTATAATATGGAATTCTTCTAAATATTTATCATTTTCCTAAGTAACTAGCCTGAATACCTTCATCTCATTGTGAGCATACCACTTAGAAAAACGCAACGGTTCTCACTAGAACCCAGTGAAGGGCAAGCAGTTAGGTGGAATAGCAGATAGAGTACAGGACCCAGAGTCTGGAAGACTCATCTTCCTAAGTTCAAATCTGTGTGACCCTGAGCAAGTCACTTAACCCTGTTTACCTCAGTTTCCTCTTCTGTAAAATGAGCTGGAGAAGGAAAGAGCATAACACTACAGTATCTTTGTCAAGAAATCCCTGAATGGGGTCACAGAGTCAGAAATGACTGGGGAAAAGAAAAAAAAACTGAACAGAATGTAGTAAAAGAATTCCTTTTAATCTCATATGCCTCTGGTTGTTATGCAAATTAACTAAGAAGGATGACTAAAAGGGGTCAGGTAGAGCTAATTACATTTGTAATACTTCCTTCCTACCAGCAACCAAAATTTCCATACTATTTACACTAATATAAATATCAATTATTATTACATATTCTTCATCCTCTTGCTTTCAGTTTACTAGATCATAAAAAAGAATCTGATAAACTTATTCCTACTAAGGAGTAAATGCCTGCTAAGGGATCAGTAATATATGAGAATGGAAAAGTTCCATTTTATCAGGCCAAAATGTCTGAAATGAATTTCTAATAAATGAATTATTGACATTTGTAATATGCTGGTGGGGGGCAGTATAGGAAAGGAGAATGTTTTGGTGCCCCTGAAATAATACTGTACAAGTGTGTTTATTCTGGCTATATATAAACTCAACCTTACCCTTTAACAAAGGACTTTGCCCTCAGAAAAATGAAGCTTATATTCCTAAACTTTACTAATTCTCCTAAGGTTAGGAGAGTGACAACTTTACTGCTAACTAATGGTTCCAAGAGTGCTAATTGTGCTAACGTCACTAATATGAAAATGTTTTGTGTGACTCCATATTGCTTGCCTTTTTTGGGGGGGGGGGGCGGTGAGGCAATTGGGGTTAAGTGACTTGCCTAGGGTTACACAGCTAGTAAGTGATAAGTGTCTGAGGCCGGATTTGAACTTGGGTCCTCCTGAATCCAGGGCCAGTGCTCTATCCACTGTGCCACCTAGCTGCCCCTTGCTTGCCTTTTCAATGGTTGGGAGAGGGGCTGGCAGGAGGGACAGAACTTGGAACTCAAAAATTTGAAAATGAATGTTAAAAATAAAATATAGTGTTAACTGAATAAGGAGCAGCTAGGCGGTACAGTGGACAGAGCACTGACCCTGAAGTCAGCAAGATCTGAGTCCAAATATGGCCTCAGATACTTATTAGCTATATCACCCTGGTTAAGTCACTTAACCCTGATTGCCTAAAATTTTTTTTAATGAATTAATTTTTTTAATTTATAAACAAATGAATAGATAAATAAATTAATGAATAGATAAATGAATGAATGAATGAGAGATATGTAAGAGTAGAAGAAGAAAAAAAGAGTAACTGTACTACTGAAATCCAGGACTTCTGAGGAAGGCCCAGGAGGAACTCCAGCCCAGAACCAAATGGCCACCTTGCCTAGCTTCAAGAGAATATAAGTTTTGTGAGGACAGACTTGTTTCCTTATATATTCAGCATTTAACACAGTACTTTGTAATTGCTTCAATAATTTCATGGAGCACCTACCTCCCTTCTTTCTTCCAATGGTATCCCAACACATCCTTTCTTTCTCATCTTATGCAACTGTTGTCCATCTTCTCCTCAGCTAGGAGCCTTCCTCCATCGCCAGTACTACACCTTCTTTGTTCTGCTTCTACATAATACCTGGCCTGAATTGGCCTGGCCTGGACTTGGTGCAAGGATCCACCTTGTCCTGCTGCTGCCCAGGATGACTATCCTGTTGTGAGTAAACTCTCTTAAACAACCCAATCAAACTAATTAACCCCATAAACCTATTAATAAACAAGCTGGTATCAACTTCTCTTTCTTTGGTAACTCAGTGTTCTGTCCCTGAGGGTAGGCCACCCTACAATTGGCATAATTACGGCAAAATTGTCTGTTCTCTTACACACTCCCACATGACAAGATTATCATATATAATTAGATGGACAATCCATAGAGCTGGTGCATCCATACATATATCTTGGACAGATATTACAAACAGACGATCGGGGCAGCTAGGTGGCGCAGTGAATAGAGCACCAGCCCTGGACTCAGGAGTACCTGAGTTCAAATCCGGCCTCAGACGCTTAACACTTACTAGCTGTGTGACCCTGGGCAAGTCACTTAACCCCAATTGCCTCACTAAAAAAAAAACAAAAAACAAATAGACGATGAACTCTGAGGAATTGTGTGGTATTTTTAATGACCCAAGTTCTTCCCTGAAATAAAGGCTCATGTTTTTAATATCAATATTCTGTATGCCTGTGAGTCAAGGAATGGTACAGTCTATAAATTAAAATTGCTTTGTACAGAGTAGGTGCTTAATAAAAGTCTGTTTAATTGAAAAGAATTATTAAGTCGGCCAGGGTTAACCTCATATAGTGAGACCCAATTAAGAAATGCCCTAGAAACAAAACTCCTATACCATCCTTCAATTTAAAAAAGAAAAAAATAAATAAAATAGTATATTGAAAACAGTTCATTAGGCAAAAAATCATAAATCAAGGTATAAATACCATTTTGCAATTTCTTCCAACTAATGAAAAATGGACCCCAAAACCCATTACATTTTATGCAAAAGTGGCAGAAAAAAGTTTTTAAAAGACTCCTCTTTAATGATTCAAACTAAAAAAAAAAACCACTAAACTAAAAAAAGCAAACAAAAAGTGTTCATAAAAATTATCAGCAAACTAAAAATTATAACTGGTTCCCAAAAGCTTATATCTAAAGCAGAGATGTTGTGGTAGGGGATAGTTAAGCAGTCATTTTGAAATGGTAGTAGTGAAGACAGGAACTTCCATTGGCTTCTCAGAATCAGTGAGGGCACAGGGATAATAAGGAGCAGCTAACCCCTGTCCCAACCCCTCTTCAAAATATGTGTTAGATCCTTCTGGTCATGAAGTCATATAGATCATGTGATCTAGAACATGAAGAGTCCTCCCAGGCAATCTAGTCCAACTGCCTCGTTTTACAGAAAAGGAATCTGAGACACAGAGAAGGTAAGAGACTTATCCAAAACCACAAAGGTAATAAGAAGAGGCAGGATTTGAATCCAGATCCTCTGACTTCACAAACACCTTGGAATAATTGACCTTCATTGGCAGAGTCCTGTCATGTGCATGGGGGAACTAAGATACAAAAGAGGGGCTACTACTTTTCCCTTAGGAAAACCCCAGTCTGATGGAAAGAAACTGAAAGAATATCACAAAATGAGGCGATATAGACACATGATGCATTTTTACTCCATATAGTCATACACAGGGCAAAGCAGAGAATCTAAGTCATTCACAAAGAAAGGGATTTCTTCAATACAGTGAAAACTTTCTTCACAAATAGAATTTCCAATCAGCAAAATGCTTAGTTCATCAAAATGACAAGTCACAATTCAGGTGTTTATTATAGGAATGAGTACACAAGGAAATCAGTAGTGTTAATTAAAAGCAAATGCAAAAACTTTTCAAAGATGGCTAGAACCAGAGCTGCATGTTGTTGCAACCCTTGTGAAAAATATTTCCAAACATGGCTTGCACTTGTCCCAATCCTCTCCACAGCTAAAAAGTGTGAAGTTGAAGATTGTCCTTTTTTGTCCCTCTTAATAAAAATTCAATCTTTCTATTTGCCCTTAATACCACTTTTTTTTTGGGGGGGTGAGACAATTGGGGTTAAGTGACTTACCTAGGGTCACATAGCTAGTAATTGTTAAGTGTCTGTGTTCAGATTTGAACTCAGGTCCTCCTGAATCCAGGACCAGTGCTCTATCCACTGCGCCACCTAGCTGCCCCCCCTTTCTACCACTTTTAATCCTCCATTCACTACTCACATCTATGCTATGGGTGCTCCAGCTCCTTAACCTTTCTCCCAGCTCCCATCAAAATATGAAAGTATATAACATTAGGAAGGTTATTAAAAATGATCATCATTGTCATAGATTTCTTTTTTAACTTTTATTTTTCTCTAACAAATATTTATTTTCATTCCCTCTCACTTCCCCCCTCCTTATTGAAAAAAAGAAAGAAAAAAATACTTGTAACAAAAAGTCGTACTTAAACAAAACAAATTCCCACATTGACTATGTTCAAAAATGTCTATCTTGTTCTGCATCTTGAGTGCAATCACCTCTCGATCAGGAAGTGGGAAATATGAATCATCTTAGGTCCTCTGGAATCATTGTGTCATTACATTCATCAGAGTTCTTGAGTCTCTCAAAGATGTCTGTCTTTACAATGTTGTCATTGTATACATTGTTTTCCTAGTTCTGCTCACTTCACTCTGTATTAGTTCATAGTTCTTCCCAGGTTTCTTCTTTTCATCATTTCTTAGGCACAATAGTATACTATTATAGTCATATGCCATAACCTCAGTCATTCTGCAAATGAGGATCACTCCCTCAGTTTGCTGTTCTCTGCCACTATAGAAAAAACAGAATAGTTTATCTTTTCTGTAGTAATTTAGTCTAACAAAAGGCCTCCTATCTACATCTCCTCAGGTCTTTATACTAAATCTATAATATAGGCAATGAGGGAGTATAAATATTATCCCCATCTATAGATGTAAAAAATTGAGGTTCAAGAAGAAGTTAAAGTGACTTGATTCAGGGTCACATAGATAGGAAGTGTTAGCAACCAAATGTAAACATCGGCTATCTATTACCAAATCCAAAATTCTCCCCATTCTCCTCCACACCTAATTTATGACTAATTTATAATCAGATATGACTGCAAGAGACTTTCTTAGTCCCTCCAATTGCTTAAGCCTTCCCTTCTCAGGTTATCTTCCAACTACTATCTATCTATATCTATATCTAATCTTATCTATGTCTAATCTTATCTACATCTACATCTATATCTCTATATCCTGTATTGACCTAGCTGTTTACAGGTTTTCTCTCCCCCACCCCTGAGACTATGAGTTCCTTGAGGCAGGGATTGTTTCTGACTTTATTGCTATCCCTAAAGTTTAGCACAATTCTTAGCATACAGTAAGCATTTAATAAATGTGCATAGACTGAATAACATGACTGAAGATACAAAAGTCCTTGGGAGAGGGAAATGAGTCACTCAAATTCACAATAAGACACAAAGAAATATTTTTAAGTGTCATTTTGTGTTCTGTATGATCACAACTCTTTTGGTTTAGTCACCTCAGATCTCAGAATTGACCTTGCCTTCAGGGATGTTGCTATACACACAAGTTCCAGGGGAAAAAGGCTAAAAAGCTATGATGAAACCACTTTCTAAACCTCCTGGAAACATTTCCACCAAAAAAAAAAAAAAAAAAAGACTTTGAGGCTATTCATCCAGTCTTTTTACACTGGTCTTCCCATGTACCTGCCTGGAGGAATGGTCCCATCTAAGCATGAAATGGTCATTACGCTGTCTAAGAAGAGGGATATATCAATGAACCACCTCATAGAAAAGGCTTAGAGTCAACTAGTTAGTTTTTTTTCCACACTCTGAATAGTAAAATCATGAAGTACAATGGAAAGATTGGGAGTCAGAAGACCTGGGTTTGATTTTTGACTCTGTTATTTACTCATTTTTTTTTTTTTACTTTGGGCAAACCACTGAACACTTTGTTCCTTCATTCCTTATTTGCAAAATGAAGAGATTGTACCATATGCCCTGTAAGGTTCCTTGTAGTTCTACATCTATGATGCTCTCATCTGGCTCAGAATCTCTCCCCTGGAAAACCAAGGCTAAAGATATGTAGGTCAGACATATTACCATTCAAAGGAGATCACATTGGTTCAGGCACTAGCAATTAGGTGGCTTTCTCCTGACATAATGTTATTTTCAACATAGCACACATCTCATGTTCTTACATTAGGGACCATTCTTATCATCAGCTAGGGGACTATATATCACATGTCAAAGCCTATCATGAATATCAGGACCAAGTTTCCACTAGGATCCTGTGAGATAAATGATAGCATTTATCACTGGGTAAAAAAAAAAAACATTTGCAATTGAAGGTCATTACTCCCATCTCCAACATAGGAAAGATAAGTCTATTATTTACTTCTAGTTGTCCAAGAAAGTGCCTTGACTCCAGATTTTGTATTTTTTTTTTTGAGGGGCAATTGGGGTTAAGTGACTTGCCCAGGGTCACACAGCTAGTAAATATTAAGTGTCTGAGGTCAGATTTGAACTCAGGTACTCCTGAATCCAGGGCCGGTGTTCTATCCACTGCACCATCTAGCTGCCCCTTGACTCCAGATTTTGAACACACAGAGTGACCACAAGCTGAAGCCTAGTAACAAGTCCCCTAGATTTCAAGAAAGGAAGATGGAGAGCCTACAGCATATTATCACATAAAGAATCTCAAGGGAGGGGCAGCTAGGTGTCACAGCAGATAAAGCACTGGCCCTAGATTCAGGAGGACCTGAGTTCAAATCCAACCTCAGACACTTGACACTTACTAGCTGTGTGACCTTGGGCAAGTCACTTAACCCTCATTGCCCTGCCAAAAAAAGAAAAAAGAAGAAGAATCTTAAGGGAAACAATGGGAAAAAATGAGAAGAACCAGATCTCAAACTATAGCATAAAGGAGAAATCATCAAAACATTTTTGTACTGAATACAAAATAGGGAGATCAATGGAAAAGATCAGGTACACAATATGTGGAAACAAACTAATCTTGTGGGCTAGTGTTCCATAAAACCAAAGACCCTAACTACTAGGGAAAGGATATACTGTTTGAAGAAAATGTTCTGGGAAAACTGGACAGCAGTTTGATAGGAATTAAGTTTATACCAACAACTTATACAACACATTCAGAAAAGTTCCAAATGGGTACATGGCCTAAATATAAAAGATCATATCATCAACAAATTAGAAGCATAAATAAGCACTTTTCTTTCAGATCTATGGGGCAGGAGATACATTCATGACCAAAAAAAAAAAAAAACAAAACAAGAAATAAAAGATCAAAAAAAGTTAAGTGGACAACTTTGATAGTGTAAAATTAATTTTAAAAGAAATAAATCTGATACAAATAAGAATATAAGGGAAAATGAGCTGGGAAAAAAATGTTGTTGCAAGTTCCTCTAATAATGGTCTCCTTTCTAAGATATATAAGGAATTGATTTAAACGTGTAAGAATAAAAGCCATTCCCTTAGTTGATAAATGGCTAAAAAATATTACCAAGCAGGCAGTTCTCAAAGGAAGAAATCCAAACTATCTTCCCTTGAGAAGCCATATGAAAAAATATTTCAAAGCACTATAAAAATGGATATTGAAGTGGCTCTGTGGTTCTACTTCAGACTCAACAGATTGGCAAAGCTGACAAAAAATGTCAGAGGAGTTGTGGGGAAAACAGGCACATGGATGTACTGTTAGTGAAACAATGAGTTACACTAGCCATTTTGCAATAGGCACAAAAAAATTATTAAAATCGTACATAGCCTTTGACCCAATGATATTGTTTCTAGACCTATACCTTCAAAGACATCAAAGAAAGAAGAAAAAGTCTTACAGGCATAAAAATATTTATGGTAGCTCTTTTTGTAGTAGCAAAGAACTGGAAATCAAAGAAGTGTCTAACAATTGGAGAATGAGCAAACACATTATGGCATATGAATATAATGGAATACTGTTTTGCAAAATGAAATGAAGGAAGAGAAGATTTCAGAGAATCCTGGGAAGACTTGTATGAAATGAAACAGATTGAAGTGAGCAGAACTAGAACAATTTATACTATAATATCAATTTAAAACTGAACAATGATCAACCATGATTCCAAGGACCAGTGAAAAATAATGCTAGGTACCTACTAAATGAGAAGTTATATTAATATCCAAACCTCTTTGGGGATATGAATAATATGGGAATTTGTTTTGCTTGACTAAGTTTAGTTGTTCCAAATTGTTGTTGTTGTTGTTTGCCACAAGGTTGACTGAGAAAAGGGGGAGGGATGGAGGAAGGTCAAGAAAAAAATAAATGCTTGATAATTGAAATATATATATTTTAAATTTTAAAAAATAAAAATAAAAGTCTCTGACTTACAGAAAGGAAAAAAGGGAAGATAATAAAATGGTTTAGCTCAGCTCTACTCCCCACAGTCAAATACCACCAAAGTGTCTTCTATACAACATTCCATCCCCCATCTCTGTGCCTTTGCAAAGATTGACCCCCATAGATGGAATATGTACCCTTCCTATCTCCACGGCTCACAATTCCTAGCTCTCTGAAAAATCTAATTTCAAATACCACCTTCTATGTGAGGTTTTTTGCTTTTCTTTTTTTGGGGGGTGGGGTGGGATGGGGCAATGAGGGCTAAGCGACTTGCCCAGGGTTACACAGCTAGTAAGTGTCAAGTGTCTGAGGCTATATTTGAACTCAAGTCCTCCTGAATCCAGGGCCAGTTCTTTATCCATTGTGCCACCTAGCTGCCCCCTATGTGAGGTTTTACCTGATCCTTCTAACTGCTGGCTCAACCCATCTCCATTCAAATTACTTTGTGTTTATTCTACATAGGTTTTGTGTTGATTTCCCATGTCATCTCTCCCCAAAGAATGGAAGCTCCATAAGTGCATGAACTCTCTTCTTTTTCTTTGTGTTCATATCCCCAGAGCTTAGCTTTTAAGAAATGCTTGTAGACTAACAAAAAGTGGAGAGAAGGAGATGAACGCGATAACTACTGTGGAGATAGAATCATCGAGACTTGGCAAAACGCTGGGTGTGGGCTGAAGCCTCAGCGACTGGGAGAATGATGATAACCACAGAAAGTTTGGAGGATGACAAGTGGAGGGGAAGAAAAGCCTAAGTTCAGTTCGGACATGTTGCTTTCCTCTCCCTTATAAACTCTCTTTTGGTCATGAAAAAGTTATCTATATGACCCTGGCCTCTGAGACAACTCATCCCCAGTTTCAGATGTGTTTTTTTTTTCCTTCCATCATCTGTTTCAACCCTGTAGCAATTTATTTCCAAACTCCTGCTGACAAGAATGCTTAAATGACAATTTCTGCGATGCAAATGCCAATAGCAATGAGTTCCAATTATCTGCACTGGCTGACCATTAGAGGATGAAGGAAACCCAAATGATGTGTGTGTGTGTGTGTGTGTGTGTGTGTGTGTGTGTGTGTGTGTGTGTGTGTACACACGTACGTACTGGTAACACACAGAGACACAAGCCACTTAGTAGAGCTATGCCTACAGTAGCTGCTTTCATGTGAGGCCTAAGTGCGACTGGCATGGAGCTCATTACTGTTAGCTCTCCAGCTGGAGTCCAGTTAACTTTGGATGTGAGAAACATGAAACATTCTAGACTTTCTCATTAGTCTGATATTGGCATGGCACCGAAAGGTGGCCACCCACAGTTAACTCCAGGCACTTGGTTGATAATTTGATATGAAGGAGTGGCAGCTGGAGCCTGAATTGATGCCGAGATCTCTCCTCCTAGAGGGCTCCTGGGGTAGAACAGGGTAGAGAGCACCACATATCCAGGGTTCAGGACCCTTTGGTGCTTGAATCAGCTAGATCCAACCTTTCAGGAGGAAATGATGTCAACTGGGTATATAAACCAACACCAGACACAGCTGACATGAGACAGTTGTACAACCTGGCCCCATCCATTTTCTTTTTTTGGTTTTGTTGTTGTTGTTGTTGTTGTTGTTTGTTCTTTGCCAGGCAATGGGGATTAAGTGACTTGCCCAGAGTCACACATCTAGTAAGTGTCAAGTGCCTGAGGCCAGATTTGAACTCAGGTCCTCCTGAATCCAGGGCCAGTGCTTTATCCACTGTGCTACCTAGCCGCCCCCCCCCCCCGCCCCCGACCATTTTTCTATACTTTTCTTTCCTGTTGGTCCTTTATATAAATCTTCATCTCCCAACCCAAACTGGTCTCCTCCCTGGCTCCAAATACTTCCTTGTTTTCTTGCTTTTGAATCTTTGTTCACAAAACTCATTCACCTTTACAGAATCAGAGAATGTTTGGTGTAGAAAAGACCTTATAAGGCATCTAATACAACCTCTTCTTTTAAGGAAAGTGAAGCTTGAATTAGGGAGCTTAATAAGACTATGTCCCTTACCTTGGGATAGGTCAGCTAAAGACAAAAAGATCTTCAGAAGTTGAAAAGCCTTGCTTTTGAGAGTGAGACTCCTTCCAAAAAGAAGCAAATGTGGACATGTCACACAGGTCTCCATGCTGTCTGAGAGAAGAAGCAGCTGCAGCAGATTAGGGAGAAGAGGAGAAAAGGTTAGGGTAGAACTCTTCCTTCCCCTTCTAACTCCCACCCCCTAGCTGATTATGGAGAGCTAAGGAACAGAGCAAGACTGATGGAAATCAGTGCTAAGGAGATACAAGCCTGAGACTGCTAAGAGCTAATGGGTATATAGATAGGCACGAAGTATGAGAAACTTTCCCCTGATCCTTAACAAGGGTCAGCCACTATAAAAGCTACCATCTTGTCTCTAATGCTTACTGACCAATCTCTTTCCTACTTTTCCCTCTAAAAACACAAAGGGAGGAAGAAGAAGGAAGGACAAAGACGACTTTGGTAGCCTTCTGTTTTTCTTGTCACGATGGCTGGATGTTTATCCATTTAAGTGTTTATCCACGAGTCTGTGCTGCTTCATACCCCAATTAAACCATGGTTATTTATATAGTTTGTAGCCAAGTTCTTAGTGGGACAGTCTCTTAAAGATTCTGATTCTCTGTCTCTCTCTTTCTTCCCTGCCCCCTAACCCCAGGAAACAAAAGAAAACATTTGTTTAAAAAAATTAAGAATCTTCCCAAATGTACAAACACATATATGCTCTCCCTTTAACTTTCTCCTTTTTAAACCCAGTATCAAGAATTATTAACAGCAGTCTATATTGAGAAGAAGAGCAGACAGTTGACCTGAGGCTATCTTTTGCCATTTCATGCTTGGGTGACTATGGCTTCTAATCTTACCCTTGATACCAGAAGATGCCTGGTATAGACCTCTTCATGGTTCTCCCAGCTAGCTAAAACCTAATCGGGACCTGCTACCCTATTGTAGTGTAGCCACACATACATCCCTGTATGCTAGAGTCACATAGCTGGGAGATAAACCTAGAAACCAGGTATGTTGTTTCATCCACTACATAAAATGTCACCTACTGGGCCAAATCCTATGCCCTCAATGTTATGTACATGTTATGGCTAATGAAGAAGAGGGGCATTGGGATAAGGAGAGTATGGAGGGACTAGAAGCCTGCTGGGAAAGAAGGAGAAGAGAAGGCATGATGGTAGTGGAAGCCCTGAAGACAAACTGGGTTTTATAAGTTTGCCAATAGGGCCAGCTAGGTGGCACAGTGGATAGAGCACCAGCCCTGGATTCAGAAGGACCTGAGTTCAAATTTGACCTCAGACACTTGACACTAGCTGTGTGACCCTGGGCAAGTCACTTAACCCCGATTGCCTCACCAAAAAAAAAAAAAGAAAGTTTACCAATGACTATCCTAGGTACAGACTACACCAACTATACATGAGGGATTCACTAGTTACAGGTCTATGATATCCAAAACCTTCTAGCCTCTTCTGGCCAATTTTTTTTAAAGGATCATGCTCAAATTTGCCCTTCCTGGAGGCTATGCAGACTATGCACAGATATTCTCTATTGACAGCCAATTAAGTGTGGAAGGTTTGAGGAAAAGCACTTCCAGCTGTGTGGTGACTCATTTCTGAAAGGACCTGGCATTCTAATATGACATCAAAGAACCTGAGTAGTCCCTTGCTTATCTCCCTCCCATTCTGTCTACACCCTCACAGCAGCCAGGAGGCAGGGCACCACAGCAGTTAAAAGAAAAGGCAGTTTCTGGCTGACATCCTCTTTGCTTCTGCACTCCAAATGAAGCAGCAAGCCATGACTCCAGTGAAGGGTGGGAAGACAGGATCCTTTCCTATTCTGGGATCAGTGGGAGAGAAACTGGAAAGTAGACTTGAAAGGAGGCAGTAGTCCCCACCATGTCCCTAGCCCCAATTTACTATAGAGACTTGGAGAAATTTCCCCTGGTTGAGCAGAGATATTTCATTCCTAATAGAGTTCATTCACTTTGTATATTGTCTGGTATATATTCTCATCTGTATACTTTCTCTTTCTTTTGTTTGCTATCAACTGGCATTTTGGTGGGATGGGAATCAAGCTTTGGATAGGTAGTTAGAGGCACTCCTTTCCCATCCTTAAGGGGTATGGATCAGGAGCTCAGCTTGAGCCTAAAAATTCTTTTCCTGAGACTAACAGTAATTAGGGAGGGCACATAGATGTAATTCTAGCCTGATATCCCCTCTGTCAGCCTCTAGTCCCAGCCTCCTGCTTCCCTTCCTGGCAAGACTCCTGTCTCCCTGTGAGAAGGGCAGGTGGAAGAGACTCTAGAGATTTATTCATGCCTTCCTATGAGTCACATCTAGATACACACAGTGTAGACACCTACAAGGGCAAAACAAAGCACACACATACCACCCCCTTATGCTTAAATAGAGTGCTTTTGAACATTTGAAAAGTCTATCAGGGTGGCAGCTGCAGTGGAAGTGGCTGGGTTCTTTTAACCCTAGCATCTCTGAGCTCCTGATGGTGAAAACAGCAACTGGGGAGAATACAGAAGAAAATCAATGGGGATCAAAAGGATAAATGCTGGTTGAGGATATTTACCAGTCTATGACTTTTGACCATCAATAAACACCTCTGAAGAGAGGAAGGAAACAAGAATTCATATAGCACCTGCCATCTGCCAAGCACTGTGTGCTTTGTAAAAAATGTTTCATTTGATCCTCATTATAACCCTGGCAGGTAGGTACTATTTGACCCCCATTTTACAAGTGACTTATTCATGATCATATAGCCAGTAAGTATCTGAGGTCAGATTTGAACTCATGTCATCCTGACTTCAGCTCCAGCACTCAATCAACTATGCCATTTAGCTGCCTTTAGATAGAACTGAATACCACCTCTCAGGAATTGAAGAAAAAAAAAAAAAGCAATCGGAGTTTTCTTTTCTCACCTTATTTTATTCACACCCCCTTCCACTTGTTGGTTAAAGGTGCTACTAATTGTTTTCTTATTCTCATCTTAATTTTTCTTCACAGGAAAAAAACATTTGTGGTCGACCCAGACATATGCATTTCCTTATGTATATTTTAGTCATGGTCAGTGGGTGCTATTGTGGGAAAAGTGATTTTCTAACTACAAAGCAGGAAACTGGCTAGAAAGTTTCCTTCCTAATTTAAAGCATAGATCACTCTTCCTCGGCAGTGGTCAGAGAAGACAAATCTCTAACTTGGGGACTTAAATGAGTTGATATTGATTTATTTTATTTTTTTTGTTAATAATCTGATAAATTTCCTAATAGTCAGATAACCTTTAAAATGGAATCCAGAACTTTTTTCTCCCTCTGGATATAAATGAGCCACAGGCCCCCGTAGCTATGTTCTTTTCATTTCCTGACACAAGTGAGGGTAGAGGAGAAGTCAGAGAAAGGTTGGTCACAGAGAGGGTCTTGATCCAAAATGGCTGCGGTAAGCAGAGACAGGCATGATCTTTGAGGATTTCTGCTCCTCTCTTTCTGAAAGGAAGAGAAGGCAGGAGCACCTAGGTAGCTGCTCGCCACACCTTTGTGGTTATACTTTTTCCTAGAAAAGACCAACTTATAAGTAGTCGTTCACCTAGGAGACAAAAGTCCCCCTTTCAGAGACCCCTGCAAGGAGCCCAACGTAAGGCTGCTTTGGCTGATCCGACACCCTGAAAGCTGGGGGTTACCATAATGGGCTTTTAGAATCTTCCCAAAGTCTGCTGATGGACAGCTTCAGGCTTCCTATCATCTGTACAAATATGAATATCCACAAAATGGGGTGTAAACCCCTTTCAATCTGTTATGAAGGACTAGCTTCCTGATCATAGACCATCAACTTCGTAATCTCTAAGGTCTCTTCTTTTTTTTTTTTTTTAAGTGAGGCAATTGGGGTAAGTGACTTGCCCAGGGTCACACAGCTAGTACGTGTTAAGTGTCTGAGGCCGGATTTGAACTCAGGTACTCCTGACTCCAGGGCTGGTGCTCTATCCACTGCACTACCTAGCTGCCCCAAATATGTTGTTTTCTTTTACTGACTTCTTTTTTTTTTTTTTTTTTTAGTGAGGCAATTGGGGTTAAGTGACTTGCCCAGGGTCACACAGCTAGTACGTGTTAAGTGTCTGAAGCCAGATTTGAACTCGGGTCCTCCTGAATCCAGGGCCAGTGCTCTATCCACTGCACCACCTAGCTGCCCCTCTAAGGTCTCTTCTAACTCATGTTCAAGTGACTCTAGAAAACTTAGGCAGGGGAAGGCCTCCATAATAAACCACAGTCCAGTACTTCAACTGCCATGCCCTTTGTCCTAAGTTTCCACAAGAGAGCACCCCTAACAATGCTATCTGTAATGACTGGAATGGCGCCACCTGCTGGAGACTTACTGTAGAAAAGCTCCACCATGAGGTGAAAGTCTCTGAGGGCAAGACCATGCATCTTTTCTTTGGCGTCAGGAAGTGACGTTTGCTTGTGGGAGGAAGAAGGGAGAGCCTGGAGCTCTGACTCTCTCTCTTTCGTGTGGACTCTGGTGGAGAGCAGAGCTAGGAATGCTCTCTCCCTTTAATAGATAGATGAATCTAGGCCTTTTCTCTCTCTCATTACCAAATTTTTATTCTCCTTAATAAATGCTTAAAAGTCTAACTCTTGCTAAAACTTATAATTTATTGGCAACCACTCATTAGATATTTTAGGCAGTATAGCTAGAATTATTTTTAGCCCCCTTGCACATCATTTCAGTTGCCAGTCTTGGAATCCATCACTATAATGGGATAAGTCGAATAGGTAGAAATAACAGAACCTTGGGACATTAGGATTGAGAAGGACCTTAGACATCAACTACTCCAACCAACCTTTTCTCCTTACAATGAAGAAACTGGGATGCAGCTAGGTATCACAGTGAATAGGGAGCTGGGGCTGGAATCAGGAAGACCTAAGTTCAAATCCAATCTGACACACTTATTTAGCTTTGAACAAAAAGTGAGCAAAGTAGACTCACATTCATCCACCTAAATCCATGTTGGTTACTTACTGAATCTGCTTTTTATTGCTGAAAAATTCGCCTTTGTTCAATGTTACATGGCCCACAAGTGTCATTAATATTCTAGTCTGAACCTCTAGAATGGCTTATGTTAGGCCTAGCCTAAAACAGGGATTTGCATTACAACAAAGGAAAATGACAACCCAAGATAATTATGTTCAAATGATGAAATCTCAGGCCCTGTAATAGGGGAGGCACCAGGAGAGGTACTTGGAAGCTAAGTATCCTCTACAATGCCTCTCAAAGCGCGCCATAGAAGTATCCAGCCATTCCAAGGTTGTAATTAATTTTTATGCTTTTGTCTGGCCTGGGCACAGATCATGAGCCATCTTTGCTGTGCTGGGAGCTTGGTGTGTGCCTCCTTCCAACTTTGAGATTCTGTGATTCTGCAGACCACTGGGGTCCAAAGATCAGAAAGGCCAATACAGCAGCTGCCTATGTGCTAGAACAGTACAATGAGGGCAGCAGGAGTCTGGGCTATGGGCCTGCAACTCCAGCTGTCCCCAGCTATTGATAGGGAACTCTCCAGACAGGTTGGGGAATAGATGGCACAGATTCTGAATCAACCCTGTAGCTCCTAAGCAGTGGTACCAAACAGATTAAAAGTTAATGTAGTATAATAGCAAAAATGCTGGATTGGGAATTAGATCTGCATTTGAATCCCAGTACTAATACTTACTACATGGGTGACCTGAGCCAAGGCACTTGACCTCTTTTCAGTTTCCTCAGCTATTAAGTGAGTAAAATAAAGTTTTCACTATCTGCCTTATTATGTTGTGGGGAGGGTGACTTGTAAAGTGCAGTATAAGAATGAGTTATCTCATTCCAGCTGAAAGGTGATGTTAATGAAAGAACATTGAGCTGCTTAGGCTGGGCCTCACAGGGTGCCGGTACTTTGAGAAAGTGAACAAGTTTCTAGAGTCTGCCTTCCACCCTAAAGGCTCAGAAAGTCAATTTTATCAATTTACCCAGAGGTAATCAGGCAGTGAAAAATCGATTAAACTAGCCAAACTCACAAGAGACTGGCCTGAATAACAGTTTATTACCTCAAAATAACAGTTTATTACCTCAAAATGCTAGATATATGTGGCCCAAGACCCAGTACCTATCTTTGTCACCAGTAATAATCAGTACAGTGTCATCACAATCACCCCCAGACCCCGGGATGAAAGGGGAGGGGAAGGAGGGGAGTTTCTTCAAGGCATTAAATTCTGTAATCCAGCATTTCCTTGGTGTATAATAATATAGAATCAGAATAAAAGAGCTATTAATTCTGGTCCAGTGCTGTGATTTAGTCCATGAAGGGAACTCTCAGTGTGGAAACTCCTTCCCCAGATATAGATCTGAGCTTTCAGTCTTAGAGGTACCTGATGTCATTGAGGAGTAAAGTGATTTGCTTGTGTTCACTCAGCTAATATGTTAGCTATGCTGACTCTCTAGTCAGATGGTATTGAGTTAATTCCATTAAGCTAGGGTAGCCAAAGGAAACGGGTCCAGTGGCCCAGAATTAGACCCAGAGAGGCCTTTCTCCTGGACAAGGCCAAAGACACCGACCAATTCTCTTTTTCCTTTTTTTTTTTTTTTGTGGGGCAATGAGGGGTTAAGTGACTTGCCCAAGGTCACACAGCTAGTAGGTGTCAAATGTCTGATGCGAGATTTGAACTCAGATCCTCCTGAATCCAGGACTGGTGCTTTATTCACTGTGCCACCTAGCTTCCCCCAACACTGACCAATTCTTACTCTCCAACCTTCCTATTCTGGTATTCCTGCTTATGCACCAAAAATGTCTCTTTACTGGGCTTTTTCATAACATAGTAAAATATCCTAAATTATAGTTTTGTTGTTGTTTTTTACCTTTCAAGTCAAGGCTTCCTTTTTAAGGAGTCTCATGGGCACATTCAGTAGAAATTTAGGAAACAACATGTTTATAAAACCATCTCGGGCTGGGTTATTTCTGCAGATGATTAATTCTCTCTTTTTTAGGTTTCAAAGGACATAGAACTGGAAAGGAACTAGTCCATTCAATTCTCCCACAGAAATGAAGTCTTGTTGAAGGTCACTCAGGCAGTCAAAAAGCAGAGCTAGTATTCAAACCTCAGAGCCTTTGATTCTTAATCGAATGGTTTTTTTCCCCCTGATGCGTGTGACCCCTCTGGATTTGGCTATATAAAGCTGACCCTTGAACAGTGATGTTTTCTCACGTTGTCCTTTGATTCTAGGAGTTTACTCTATTCAGAGATTAAAGCATCATATGAACTGACACAAATCAGCAGTGTTTGTGAAATCTGGAGACTTGAGCAGAGCCAGCCCTGCACCAAAGTGGTTTTGTATAAGTGGCCAACTACAGAGAATCCTTGGGGAATCACCCCCCTTTGAGGAAAACAATTCCTCCTCTAGCCACTCACTGATGACTTAAATTCCTTTCAAAAAGAACAAAGCCTTTCATTTCACACTCAGATAAGGCTTGTATTGGATAGAATAGAGACCTCTTAAGCATAACAGGGGCTTTATTGTGACAGTATTAAGATCTTAAATTCTTAAGATAAGCATAGAACAAAATTTTTAAGTAAGAGGTACATACAAACAAAGGGGAGAAAAAATCATCAATTGCCCTAGGCTTTGCCTTTACAGGAAGCCTTGATATAAGTGTTACTCGAGAAATAGGAAAGTTGAAGTGTATCATAGATAACCATTATGTCCTAACTGGCTGGGAATCTACATCTCTCCCAAGTAACTTAACTATGCTCCCCTGCTGCAAAGTACTGCTTCTTTTCAATGGTAACAGAAAAAGACAGACACTAGGCAGAGAAGGTGGGAAGGGAAAAAGCAAGGAAAAGTCTTAATAAATGCTTGTTAATTGATGGATGGTTGGATTATGTAAAAAAAAAAAAAAATCCAAGGATACTGACAGAGCTGAGTTGGGTTTTGAGGTATGCATTGTCCTTTTTAACCCTGTGGCTGCATACTAAGGAGTGAATAAAGGCATGCCAAATACTTACACTGTACCAAGGGCAACACTTACATAGTCCTCAGAAAGCTCCTCCAGTATTCAGGTACTTTGTGGGTCAACATCCATTTAAAAAAAAAAAAAAGACAAAGCTCATGAGCCCCTACCAATGTATTTGATTTTACTAGACCAACCAGAGTTCAAAGAAAAAGGCATCTATTAGTAGTCATAATTATAGTAATAATTTTCTTAAAATCTCATTAATACGATTTCACATCTCTTTTTATTTTCAAATATCCCTTTTGTGTAAATTCTATTATTCTCATTTTACAAAAACATGGAATAAGGCTCATAAAGATTAAGTGATTTATTTACCCAGAGTCACATAGCTAGTATCTAAAAAAATCATTCAAACAGATCTTTCTTACTCAAAGTCCTGTACTCTGTTGACTACATCATTCTGTCTTAATAGCAGAACAAAACAAATGACAAAGTTTCAATTCAATAAATATTTAAGTGCTTACTATGTGCCAGGCACTGTACTAGGCACTGGGGATACAAATAAGAGACAGTCCCTCAAGGAGTTTACAATCTAATCTGAATGATTTATTTACACACACACACACACACACACACACACACACAGAGCAATATAACCTCCCAAGTTTCCACACAAGTGCAGGAACACATTTCAGAGAACACACACATGGAAGGGAATATGTTCACAACCAGAGAATACCAATGGCTGGGGTAACTCACATCCAGCACTAAAAACTGTCAACATCCTCGTGGATAGCATCACGCTCCTCTATTTGGCCCTTTCTTTCTCTCCTAAGTATCTCTGCTAAGCTGTCGTTGCTGCTGTTCTCTGCTGGTCATTACCTTCAATGCAACTTCACTGAGCTGATACTGCTCTCTGCTGCCTCCTGGCTATAGTCTAGAATGCACCTCTAGTTGGTTCAACAAGTTATTTAAAGTTTCACTTATGTGCCAGGACTGTGTACCCATAGGTCCTGTACCTGTGTACCTGTACTGTACTAGGAACTAGGAATATTTTGATATAGCTTCTTCTACCCGGGGATAGATTCTGCCAGCTCTTAAACTTGATGATCCCAAGAGCAATCATTAGTTCTTTTGTGATGTCACCTTTAGGCATTTTTGAATCTGTCTTTTGAACTTCTTTTCTCCTACTGTTTCTTTGGATGTCTTAGTCTAAACTCATATGGGTTATGTTCCCAAATTCCTTCTAACTCCTCTCATAACCCTGGGTTACTAACATGTGTCCCTTTCAAGTTATCCCTGAGATATCCTTTAACAAAATTGCAAAGGATGCAAGTGAAACCAGGGTTGGAGGGATTTCTTTCAAATTCCCACAATATTCCTAGTTCTCATAAAATTAACTTGAAACCAAAACTGAAAAGACCAGTCAGTGAGAGGGGGTGGGCTGGTGAACTGTCCTACTTCCTATGAGCAAGCAGACTCATTGTAGTTTCTATCCATATCATGACTCATTCAAGTGTCTGTGCATCTCCTGGAGTCGTGATACTAGAGAGTTAAGTAGTGTGAACCAAGCCAAGCAGACCAGGGTGAGTGAACATCACACTAAGGTAAAAGTGATTGACAGAAAAATCTTTCTTGGGAAAAGTCAGGGATAGGTGAGGGGGAAACAGGGAGAAAGGAAAAAAGGAACCCAAAGTGGAAGGCTGGGGTCACCAAGGTTCCTGCCTTACTGACATTACAATATTCCCAAAATATCTTACCTTGGACTGCTAATTATATTGCTGTTATTTCTTGTTAAATGTAACATCTTCAGTATCTCTTAACAATAAAAATTGGTGTAATAAAAACATGAGGCCGCTCTCTTCAAGCTACAATCATTTTCCTGAAAAGGTAAGTAAACATTTAATATTTTTTGTAAACCAATTCCCATTTTAACCAAGAATTGGGCCCAAATATTCTCTTTCTGTAACATTAGGATTCTATATGATTCATGAAATACCAATTGGTTTTAGATTTTGTTCAGGGAATATTTTGTTATCTTTGTTTTTTCTTTTTGTTTTTAATCTATAGATTTGATTCCTAGTTTACTAGGTATGATTTCCTTGGTTATGTCTTTTAAAAAGTTTTGATTCTGGGACAGCTAGGTGGCGCAGTGGATAGAGCACCAGTCCTGGATTCAGGAGTACCTTAGTTCAAATCCAGCCTCAGACCCTTGACACTTAGTAGCTGTGTGACCCTGGGCAAGTCACTTAACCCCAATTGCCTCACCAAAAAAAAAAAAAATTGATTCATCAAAACCTTAAAAGGAGAAATGAAGATTTATATTTGGCCTGATTTTTGAGGTTCAGGAAATTAATGTAGTTGAACTAGGAGCAACACTCACCACCAGTTGGTTCAGGAATCATGACATGAGACCACATCAAGCAGATAAATTCTGTCTATGCTCAAAACATAACCAGGGAAACTGGAAACTCCTAGTCACAAAGGCTAACTTTTTCTTTTTTTTTTTTCTTTTTTTCTTTTTTTTTTTTTAGTGAGGCAATTGGGGTTAAGTGACTTGCCCAGGGTCACACAGCTAGTAAGTGTTAAGTGTCTGAGGCTGGATTTGAACTCAGGTACTCCTGACTCCAGGGCTGGTGCTCTATCCACTGCGCCATCTAGCTGCCCCTTAAAGGCTAACTTTTTCTTAAAAGGAATGAAACTATCCACAAGACTTGATTGGTCCAGAGGACTACAGTGTGAACCTTTGAACCAACTTCCCTGTAATCGATAGCATAAAAACCCAACACATGAGTAGCCAAGGCTCCTTGGGCTTGACAGGCCATCTGGGTCAATATACCCTCTTTATCTGGCATGGCTCCAAGAAGAAATGGAAGTCCTAGGAGCTTCATTCAAGTGAAATAAAGTTTGTGTGTATGTTTAAGTATCACTTCCATGCTATTCATTCCCTTCCAATCCTGAACCTAAACTGCTAGACTGCCCACTGGAGGACCCAGTCCTGCTTATTCTCTGGTTAGGGCTCATAGTTTTTGTTGTTGTTATTATCCCTGATTTCAAATGTACAAGAGGAGATCATTTTTTTATTGTAAATACTCAAAGAAATCATGGAGGGGTTTAGTCCAACTCCAACATGTTACCAAGGAGGAAAACTGAAAACCAGAGAGGTGAAGTCTAATGTCACAACTAGTTGGTAGCAGAACTGGTCCAATTCAAACCAATAAACATTTATTAAGGACTGACTATATATATGACACTGGGGATACAAAAATAAATAAATAAATAAATAAATAAATAAATAAAATGCAGCCTCTACTCAGAGTTCACATTGTACTACAGGGATTCTAATGTAAACAGATAATATACATGTAATTATTTGAGGAAAAGGAAGAGAATATTTAACAATTAAAAGGACCAGAAAAATCTAATGGATGGTACTTACGACAAACCTTGAAAGAAACTGAGACTCAAGGACATTAGGTGACTTGCCCTTAGTCACACAGCTAGTAAATTCTCAGAGTGAGATTCAAACCCAGGTCTCTAACTATAAGAATAGCAGTCTTGGGGCAGCTAGGTGGCAGAGTGGATAGAGCACTGGCCCTGGAGTCAGGAGTACCTGAGTTCAAATCTGGCCTCAGACATTTGACACTTACTAGCTGTGTGACCCTTGGCAAGTCACTTAACCCCAATTGCCTCACCAAAAAAAAAAAAAAAGAATAGCATGTCTTTCCACATTGCACTTTCAAAACAGAAGAGTAAGACTTGACCCCTGCCTTCAAGAAGTTTATGATCTATTTGAGGATGCAATGTGTTATCATGAAAAGTTGAATAACAATACATTACTTAAATAATGATAGAACAGTTTGTGATTATCTTCTAAATAAAAGTTGTGCACATTAAGTGATATCCCTATGGGCTGGGATGCTCAGAGAATAGCACATAAACCTTATTTAGTTGTTGGTGTTTTGTTTGGTTTGGTTTTGAGTGGGGGGGTGTTTAGGTTTTGTTTGGTTTTTGTTTGCTGCCTAAGAATTTGCTACCACTCACAACAGGAAAGAATATTTAGGGAGGCTTATGTTAATTCTAGTTCTCTTTGCCAATTATTAAAAAAAAATAGGCCTCCCTCTTTCTTAGCCCTCTTCCTTTATGTCCCCTCATGTTAGGTCTTTGATATGATATCAATCTTTATCTCTCCAGCTCCTGGGTTCAGTTGACCATTACAAGTAGCGCTAACAGTCTTTCAGAAGCTGCTTTTCCCTCCTCTCTCTGTGGAAATCAAGGGCCTGAACCTTCCCCTCCATGTACATGCCATAGCCACCCCCACCTTCCCTCCCACACATACAAATCCTTTCTCCTGGGCTTCAGGAATTCTTCCACAACTTGGCAGCCATTCCCTTCACTCTCCTCTAAATCTTGATGCCTCTGAATGTCTGAAAACTCATTTGTCCACTACAATTCACAGTCTCCATCATGATTGCTTTGCCAATTCACTATCAAACAATTATCATGCAGTTATTAATGCGTAACTGGGAAACAAGTACAAAAAAGGAGATAGCCCCTGCCCTCAAGGAACTTATATTACGCTGGGAAGATATAAAATTTTCATAAATAATATAGGATTACACAAAATAAATACAAATAATTAACGTGATGGAACACTAGCAACTGTGGAAATCAAGAAAGGTCTCTTGAAGAAGGTGGTACTTGAGCTGAGTCTTAGGGAGGTCCAGGAGGTGAAGGTGAGCAATTCCAGGCATGGCAAAAAGGCTTTGCAATGGTACAGAGAGAGAAGATATAAAATATCTGGATTAAAAGGCTTTAGCCCTAGGTGAAATTTCTTTTTCTTCCCCCTGCCTTAGACTATTATCCAAATTTCCTTGCTCTTTAGGAGGCCAGACCTTGATAATGCCCTCTGTGAGCCAGATTGCCCCATCTACTACTAAAACCTGCTTATCTTACAAAGCTAATCTTCTGCTTCTGCCTATAGGCCTATCTCTGACTTCCAGCTTCCTGGAAGAGTTGAAGTGAGAAACACCTTAGGTTCAATGACCACTGGAAACTTCTCACATACCCTCAATCTCCTAGAAAATTGTTTACTAAAATAGAGACTTATAATTACAACTGTAGTAACTGAATGTACCACCAAATTCATAGGGAAGATACTCTAGAAAAGGTTGTCCCAGGTTCAAGATACTCTTGGATCCATCAAAACTGTAGCTCATGAGGCCCCACTTATGTGTTAGTCAACCAGGAGGACCTGAATTCAAATCCAACCTCAGACATTTGACATTTACTAACTGTGTGACCCTAGGCAAGTCACTTAACCCTCATTGCTCTGAAAAAAAAAAGTAATAGTAAAACATTTTCTCCATAAACACCTGGGGCACATTTTCTTCACAAAAATAAATACCCATCAGCAGAACCAGGAGAACGTTGTACACAGAAACAACAACACTGTGTGATGTTCAACTGTGAAAGACTTAGCTCTTCTCAGCAGTGCAATGATCCAAGACAATGCCAAAGAACTCATGATAGAAAATGTTCTCCACATCCAGAAAAAAGAACTGTGGATTCTGAATGCAGACTGAACCATATTGTTTCTACTTTTGTTTTTGTTTTTTGTTTTTTAAGGTTTTTCTCTCATGTTCTGATTCTTCTTTCACAATATGACTAATGCAGAAATATGTTTAATGTGACTGTACATATATAACCTATATGGGATTGTTTTCTGTCTTGGGGAGGGGGGAAGGAAGGGAGGAAGGGAGGAAAATTTGAAACTAAAAATCTTATGAAAATAAATGTTGAAAACTATCTTTTCATGTAACTGGAAAAGAATAAAGTACTTTTATGATTTAAAAAAAATAAAAGAAATAAATACCTATCACTGGAAAGAGTGGACATTCCTAGGGGACATATATGCCAATGTACATATGGAGGAGCAATTCATCTCCAACAGTCTTGATATATTCTAGTGATGTCATGTTCCTCCTACCAGTTCCATTGGTCTCTCCAAAAATTACTCTGATGGAAACACTGTATGTATAGTCTCTATAGGACAATGCTTTGTTAGACATAGCTCCTCTGGACACTGCTATTCCACTGAATGTATAGTCTAATAGACCCTGCCAGGCATGACTCCACTAAACAAATCACCATGTATCCAGAAAAAAGCAAAGTTTTTCTGTTTTTAACTTGACAAAATCTTTTCTATTCCTCTGGAAAAGAGTAGTCTCTCCCATGTCCACTGAGGGCACTATCTATTTAGCTTTTAGATTAATGCCCCAAGGCTTTAGAAAATCAGTAACCAGGGGCAGCTAGGTGGTGCAGTGGATAAAGCACTGGCCCTGCAGTCAGGAGTACCTGGGTTCGGATCCGGCCTCAGACACTTACCACTTACTAGCTGTGTGACCCTGGGCAAGTCACTTGACCCCAATTGCCTCACTAAAAAAAAAAAAAGAAAGAAAAAAAAAAGAAAATCAGTAACCTTTAGTTATGGACCAGCAAAAGTCCTCTCTTGGAATAATAATAATAAACCTCCCCTGGTTTTTTTTTCTTATATGATCTATCTTCTCCCTTTCAAAGACTAAGCCAGAACAGGTGTTCATCTCCAGCAGGAAATTCTTTGCCCCAGGCACTGAGCTCTTTAGGACATTAAGGATAAACTTCTAGCTAAAAAGCTAGTGCCCCAGGCTTGAGTTGATCTTTTAAACTTATTTTTTTTTTTTTTTGGTCTGGGGCTCAGGGCTTTCTGTCAGACCTCATTCTGGCGTAGGAAAGACATACCACATATGCCTCACCATTTTAACCTGCAATAGCTAGATTTCACCTAGTCATCATCACCCACTGAGAGGCTACTGTCCTGATAAATTGCCAAGAGCCCTTGGGTCCCCCAATTCCAAAACCCCTTCTGTTCTTGCACATTACTGGAAGTGGGGGTAGGAAAGAGATAAAAGTTAGCCCAGGGAGCTTCCACTTGCTTGAGCCCACACTTATAGAACAAATCCTTAAACAGTATAGATCAACTGAATATTCCACTATCCACCCATGATGGTAGGGGAGCAAATTCTATGAAATTAGGCCCTGAAGTACAGCAGAGTGAGGTATCCCATTGTACTACAAATAATTCTTCTATTCTTCTTCCCATACCCACAGGAGAAAAAAAAAACACAAATTATTCATATGGTAAGTCTACATATTGGAGCAGCTAGTTGGTGCAGTGGGTAGAGTGCCAGGCCTAGAGTCCAGAAGTTGTTGTTCAGTCGTTTTTGTCATGCCCAACTCTTCATGATGCTATTAGGGGTTTTCTTGGCAAAGATACTGGATTGGTTTGTCATTTCCTTCTCCAGGGACGTTAGGAGTCAGGAAAATTCGAGTTCAAATACATCCTCGGATACTTACTAGCTGTGTGACCCTGGACAAGTTACCTAACCCTTTCTGCCTCAGTTTCCTCATACAGAAAATTAGCTGGAAAAGGAAATGGCAAACCGCTCCATTAAATTTGCCAAGAAAACCACAAGTGGGATCACAGAATCAGGAACAACTGAAGATAAAAACCATAAAAATCTAAATATCCATATATAGTATTCTCTTAAGTTAGTACTCACCCATACTAGGATAATAGATTATCCCAAACACAGGCAGTCTAAGAATTTGAGTCCCAGGTTTTGCTTCTGTGACATTCCCCATTCAATTACCTTCCTCAGAAATTTTTGATCCAGAATGACTGTTAGAAGGACTAACCTCTATGCAGGGCAGGAAATTCTCTGAAGAGAAAACATTGTCATATCTTTGACACCACATCTTGGAGCACATCCCGTATGGTCCTTGTAGGGTCAGCCTCAATACAATATTATGTCAACCTTCCCTAGCAAAAGTGTCCTGAGTTTAAATTCTTTCCAATCTGAGCCTAAATTCTTTTGATAGCCATTAAAATTATATGAGCAACTTCATGCAATTTTAATGTCTGCTTCCACAGGATTCCACTGGAGAAATCCTCCCCTGGAGGGCATCATTGATCATCCTAAGTAGATACAACAAAGCATTTCAAGACACAAGTTTAACCAGAAAGAAAATGAAATGAATATTTCATTAATGTTAGGTCACCTGGTGGGAATTTTTTTAATGGCTTAAAAAATCCAGCCAGCTATATCCTGTCCTTGTAAATAGCACTGACCAAATGATAATCACTTAGATTTTTTTTCAGGCAGTTTTCTCAGATGCTGGGTAGACTCCTTATAAACCAATAAACTCAAGATATATTCCAATTTTAGGGAGATTGTTAAGGTGGGTGTCACCATTATAGTGTTTGCCAAGGTCCAGGTTCCCTTCTTCCAGCCTCAAAAATCTTTATCAGAACTAAAGGTCATTGAGATACAATTAAGCAATCAGCAAGTAAGCAAGCATTTAGGCAGATAGGTAGAATAGTAAATAGAGAAATGGACCTGAATCAGGAAGACCTGAGTTCAAATCCTACCTAAAACGTTAACTATGGGCAGCTAAGTGGCACGGTGGATAGAGGACTGGGCTTGGAATCAGGAAGACTCATCTTCATGAGCTCAAATCTGGCCTCAGACACTTACTAGCTATGTGACCATGGACAAGGCACTTAACCCAATCTGCCTCAGTTCCTCATCTGTAAAATGGGCTGGAGAAGGAAATGGCAAACCATTTTAGTATCTTTGCTGAAAAAAAATCCAAATGGGCTCACAAAGTCGAACTGAAACAATTCAACAAGAACAATCTGTATGACTCTGGGCAAGTCATTTAACTTCTGTCATAAATGAGGACATAAATGAGGATCCAGTTCACAGCACATGTAAAGGATGGGGTGGGGAGGGGGGGGGTAGTTAAACTTTATCAGAGAAATTTTCAGTATAGACAGCCAGGCTCTGAGAACATTGGGAAGACCATTGGTTGGGTAGATGGGGAATGGAAAAGTCCTCTTCAGTTGAATTTGGCAAGGTCCCTGGTATAGCTGGGACTTGGTTTCCTATGCTAACTTCCTGTTCTGGTGAAGAATCTGGCATCTTCCCTCCCTATGGGTATTTCTGATGGTGTTAGTAATTGGCAAACCAGTTGTCTATCTAATAGACCTGCAAGCCTGTCTCCAAGGAAAATCTTTTTTTTTTTTGCTCCTTGTTGAGGTTTGTAGTCTAACCCACAACACATCCTTGTAGCTTCTGCTGTTCAAGGTCTTTCCAAATCTAATGAGGTCATCTAGGTATCCCAACAGTTAAAGTCTCCTATCACCATCATACACTGTTGAAATATTACCTGAGGTGGAGCAGCTAGGTGGCAGAGTGGATAAAGCACCAGCCCTGGATTCAGGAGGAGCTGAGTTCAAATCTGACCTCAGACACTTGACATGTACTAGCTGTGTGACCCTGGGCAAGTTACTTAACCCTCATTGCCCTGGAAAAAATAAATAAATATTACCTGAGGCCTAGGCTCTAACTTGTAGAATCCTGCCAAGCAGATGAAAGTTGCTTTCTCCTTGTCTTCCTCTTCTACGGAGACCTGGTAGAATTGTCTGTCCAAACCTAGTATTAAAAAACCACCATCAGTCTAACAAACATTCCAGAGCATCCTGCCCCTGGGGCATGGTATACTGGTCCACCTTAGTTTCTTGTAGGGTCTGGTAGTCTATGTTCATCCTGATTCTTCCAGTCTTCCATACTACCACTATGGCTAAAACATATGGACTGCTGGATTCTACTATGAGCATGTCTTTAATATATACTGGTCACTCCATAGGATAGAGCATGTCACATTGTTGAAAGCAACAGCTGAGCTCAGTAGGAAGGTCGAAGTGCATAGAAAACATTAAGCTTGGCAAGTGAAGGTACTGGCTAGATGGGTAGAGTGTGGGTTATTCCTTCTTGTTCTAAAGTGATTTTGGAGCCCAATGAGCTTCAGATTCTGCTATTGGTATACTTTCTTTTTTTTTTTTTGTGGGGCAATGAGGGTTAAGTGACTTGCCCAGGGTCACACACCTAGTTAAGTGTCAAGTGTCTGAGGCTGGATTTGAACTCAGGTCCTCCTGAATCCAAGGCCAGTGCTCTATCCACTGTGCCACCTAGCTGCCCCTTTCAATTCCCTGACTTCAAACTTATAACCTCCTGAGGCTATAAGACATCTCACCCTGGACTGTTTAAATTATCTTTGTATCCCTATTGCTTAGCATGGTGCATGGTACATAGTAAGGGCACCATGAGGATGGGGGATGGGGATGATGGGGGGATAGGGAGGTAGTAGCATTTTGAGGTTTGCAAAGCACTTGTTATCTCATTTGCTCTTACTAGAAACTCTGAGATAGGTGCTATTATTATTCTTAATTTTAGAGGTAAAGAAACTGAGGTAAACAAAAGGCTAAGTGATTTGCCTAAAGACACACATCTAGTTAAGTATTTGAGACTGGATTTGAACTCACATCTTCCTGACACCAAGCCCAGTACTCTATACACTGTGCTACCTAACCACTTCAATAAGAAGTGAGTACCAATTCAGAAAAGATAGAAGCACTCAACAGCTGACCATATCTAAAGGACTTCCTTTATAACTAAAGAGTTTTTAGGATTTGGGTGTTCTAGGAAATTTGCAAAAAATCACTGCTAAGACACTCAATGATCTTAGTTCATATTATATAGGTGCATGGGAAAAACTGAAGGCAGGAAGGTAAAAGTCAAATTAGCCTGACCCCTTTACCATTTGGAGATAGTTATGATGAAAAGTATGATCAAGCTGTTAAAGATCTGGTCAATTGCCTTAAACAAAAACTAGTGTTGGCTTATGCTGACCCAAAAATGCCTCTTGTATTACATATCGATGCTCATCACAAAAGTTTAGAAGCTGTCATACAAAGAGAGTGATGACCCCAGAAACTCACCATGTTTGTCAGTAGAGCCCTTACTGACATGGGGTGTCTATATCCCCTACACAAAATAAAGTTACTTGGCTTTGAAGCACTTTGACACTGAGAAGTTCAAAAGCTGTTTATGGAGATAAATTTAAAGTAGGAGCAGACAACAATCCACTAACCCATAGCTTGATTAATGCAGGCAATCTGTTCTCTAGGCTTGGTGAGTTCCAAGCTATGGTGGTAATCTTAGAAAGAATGGCATCTATATGTGATGCCCAGGGAGGGTTCCATTCCTAGAAAAATTCATGTCAAGGGTTCACTCACCATCCTTGTGCCTTCCCTGTCTAAAACTCCCCTCCCAGGCCAACACTCCTTCAAGTGTTGTCTTTCCCTATTAGAACATAAGCTTCTTTTGGGGACACTCTCAGGAAGACTCATAATCTGGGTTTTCCAGTCAAACACTGATGTGTCATGGGTACCCTGAAGACTGAACAGAAGGCTCAGTGGGATCAGTATGTGATATTTCTAGCAGTTATCCCTTCCACACTGGGACTTTCCCCATTGCAGTTTCTTTTGCTTTTTCTTTTTCAGCAACAAACATTTATTTTTTTATTTTCCAGTTACTTGTAAGGGTAGTTTTCAACATTCATTTTCATAAGAGTTAGAGTTCCAAATTCTTCTCCCTCCCTCCCTCCCTTTCCTCCCCCCTCCACAAGATTGCAATCAGGTTATATATGTACAATCCACAAGTGTTCTTTTTATCAGTTCTTTCCATAGGGGTGCATAGTAAGCTTCCTCATTAGTTCCTTGGGATTGTCTTGGATCATTGCACTGCTGAGAGTAGTTAAGTTATTCACAATTACTCATTGAACAATACTGCTGTCACTATGCACAATGTCCTCCCAGCTCTTCTCACTTCACTGTACATTGATGTTCATTAGTCTTTCCAGGTTTTTCAGGGATCATCCTGTTTGTCATTTCCTATAGCACAAGACCGTTCCATTACAATCATATAGCATAGCTTTTTCCATCATTCCTCAATTGATGGACATTTCCTTGCTTCTCAATTCTTAGCCTCCACCAAGAGTTCCTATAAATATTTTTTGTACAATTTTTCCCCTTTTTCTCTTTTTCATGATTACTATTGTTAACTGGTTCCCCTCCATCCTATTCCCTTCCCCATGATATTTATTCTATTATCCAATCTTCTTTCATGCTATCACTCTTCAAAAGGGATTTTCTTCTGTCTGTACCCTCCGCCCCCTGCCCTTCCTTCTTTTGCCCCTCTCTCTTTATCCCCTTCCCCTCCTATTTTCCTGCAGGGTTAGAGAGATTACTTCACACAATTGAGTGTGTACATTATTCCCTCCTTGAGCCAATTCTAATGAGATTGAGGTCTTTGAGCCAATTCTGATGAGTGTTAGGCTCATTTACTGCCCATATTAAATAGATTACTCCACCCAGGTGGGGATGTGTTAGTCCCTCCTTTGAGGCAGCTCTGATGAGTTTAAGTTCTTTGAGCCTTTTCTGATGAGTGTAAAATTCATTTACTGCCCTGCTCCTCTCCCATCTCTTCCCCCACTCCATAAGCCTTTTCCTGTTTCTTTCATGTAGGACTTCACCTCTGCCCTTCCCCCTCCCGCAGTGAATTCCCTTCACCCCTCAATTTAACCCTAAAGATGTCATCACCTAGCTAGGTGACACAGTGGACAAATCATTACCCCTAGACCCAGGAGGATCCCAGCCAAAACCTGGCCTCAGACACAAGACAGTCGCCTACTGTATGACCCCAGGTATATCCCCCAGCTCCAATTTGTTATGGTTCTCTAGGGTCTTGTATTTGAAAGTCAAATTTGCCATTCAGTTCAGGTCTTTTCATCACAAATATCTGAAAATCTTCTTTTTCATTAAAGTCCCATTTTTTCCACTGAAAGATAATGCTGAGTTTTGCTGGGTAGGTGATTCTTGGTTGTAATCCCATTTCCTTTGCCCTTTGGAATATCATATTCCATGCCCTCCAGTCCTTCAATGGAGAAGCTGCTAGATCTTGTGCTATCCTGACTGGGGCTCCACAGTACTTGAATTCTTTCTTTTTGGCAGCTTGCAATATTTTCTCCTTGACCTGGGAGCTCTGGAATTTGGCTATAATATTCCTAGGAGTTTTCCTTTTGGGATCTCTTTCTGGAGGTGATTGGTAGATTCTTTCAATTTCTATTTTAGCTTCTTCTTCTAGAATTTCAGAGCAATTTTCCCTGAGAATATCTTGGAAGATGGTGTTTAAGCTCTTTCCTTGATCATGGTTTTCAGGTAGACCAATAATTTCAAATTATCTCCCCTGGATCTATTTTCCAGGTCAGCAGTTTTTCCCAGAAGATATTTCACATTGCCCTCTATTTTTTGTTCATTTGGATTTGCTTTATTGTGTCTTGGTTTTTCATAAAGTCACTGGCTTCCATTTGTTCAATCCTAATTCTTAGGCAATTATTTTCATCAGAGAACTTTTGTACCTCCTTTTCCATTTGGCCAATTTGACTTTTCAAGCTGTTGACTTTTTTCTCATGTCTTTCCTGCATCACCCTCATTTCTCTTTCCATTTTTTCCTCTACCTCTCTAATTTTATCTTCAAAGTCCTTTTTGAGCACCTCTATGGCCTGAGACCAATTTGTATTTTTCTTGGAAGCTTTAGCTATAGGGGCCCTGATGTTGACATCTTCCTCTGAGGGTGCCCCTTGGTCTTCCTTGTCACTGAAGAAACTTTCTATGGTCCTCACCTTTCTCTGTTGGCTCATCTTGCCTTTCTTTTACTAGACTTTTAGCTCCTTAAAGTGGGGGGCTGTTTCCAGGCTGCAGTATCCCAAGTTTAACAAGTCCCAGGTGGTATGATTTAAGGAGAATCAGGTTCTTTACTCACCTGGCCTGTTTCCTGGTCCTAGATGACCCCAGACTAACTTTCCAATCAACCAGCTTTGTGTGTTGTGGTTGTTAGGTCCAATGAGCCTGTGCCCCTCCCCTACCTGGGCCACTTCTACTGGAGCCTACCTCCTGGTTCTCAGTAGGGGTGTAAAATCCGAGTTCTGCCTTAGCACCAGCATAGACCCCTGTAGTCTCCCCCCTGCCCAGGGCTCAGCCCACTCACCAGACTGTGAGCTTAGTTCCAGACAACACTGGTGCTTCAGCTGATTCAGAGGCTCTGGGGGTCTGCTTCTCTTGTGAGGCCTTCCTGGGACTGGATCTGTGTCAGGTGACTGTGGGGCTGGGCCCGACTCCTGTATCAGCACAGCAGCTCCCACCTTCTGACCTTCCAAGCCATTCTTGGTTAGAAGATGATTTCAGCACATTCTTCTGTGAGTTTTGCTGCTCCAGGTATTTTCCTATAGTGTTATTTGGATATTTTTTGGAGCAATCATGTCATGAGTTTGGGAGCTCACTGCCTTTCCTCTGCCATCTTTCCCCATTGCAGTTTCAATAGATGGCAGGCGGGCATAAGAAAAGTAAATGGGATTTTGGGGTAGTTTTGTGGAAGCTACAGACAATATGTGAAGGCCAGCAAATGACACAGAAAAAGTTTAGAAACTCAGAAATACATAAAATATATGAATAGTATTGTATAATATCAACACATTTATCTTTTGATACTATAACAATTCATACTTCTATGGTATGAAGGGAGGGCCAAAAATTTTTACTCAAACTTTCTGGATTGAGGGGTGCTACTCTTCCCATTATGATGTGGAAGGGATAATTATATATGCATATGAGGCTACAGGCTTTACTCAATATTGCTGCTTTTGAGGCAAGAAGACGTTTGGAGAAACACACTGAAGCAACCAGTAATCTCCTGGCTACAAGATAAGCTAAAAGAAACCTTCCACCAGGCTGCTTGCCAGCTCATGAGAACCAACTGTTAAATTTTCAGTGTGAGCACTTACACCTCAGAAATCAGAAAACACTATAATTAGGACTTGACTTTTTTTTTGTTAATTGTCTAGATTTAAGTAAGTGATAGAAAAAATGTTAATGATGCAGAATAAATTTAAAGTGTGCTGTGGGTACATTGTTGTTGTTGCTGGGTTTTTTTCAGAGAATAAAATTTTACCAGCATGCCACTTCTACTACCCAGCTGTGATCTTAGCTTAGAAAAGCTCTGATAGAGCTTGATGCTCAAGTTCATTGTTGAGATCTTCATTGAGTTGATAAGATTCTGTAAAAGAAAAAAAAAGCTCAGTGTGGAACAAACGCACCAAGTAAGCAGGATGATGGAAAGCAATCCCCTATCATGCAGCTGAAAAACTACTTGACAACCTGACAGTTTACAAGATAGCCCCAGAGAATGGTCAGGGTCCTGCAAAGATAACACATCAAAACCACCTATTGTCTGTCGGAAAGTTTGTCCAACGCCCTCATGAGCAGAAACAAAAGAACGATGGACAGTCAGCAAAGCAGACCTTGAGATGAAAAGCTGTCTCACCAATTGCAGAGAAATTATCAGAACTAGATGATAGCTCAGGAGATGACTCAGATGAGGTAGACACCAAGTGTTAATACCTGTTAACTAAGTCTGACCAGGCCTCTGTCCTGGAGAGGACATCTGTGCCTGCAAGAGAGAATGGTTGAATCCAGAGGCCGTAGCGATTTTGCCTAATAGTCAAATTATAGAGACATCTAAGGGACAGGGATGTCTAAAGGCCATCCAAAGAGCCTGGCAATAATGATAGCCAGACATTCAAGTTCTAAGTTGACCAACAAGCTGGAAGATTCAAAATTCTCATCAGTTCCCACTAATTCTCAAGAAAAAAAAGAATAACAAGAGAGGCAGAGCAATTAGAGCTGACTGCATGTGGAGGGGGGAAAGGAAGAAATCATAAGTTAGGAGCTAACACTGGAGTACATTAATCCTTAATGTGAGGCCTCATTACATTTCTCCCTCCCACTTCTACACTCCCACAGGGAACACAAATTGACCCATGGTGGAATCATACAGGGATTCACCTCATGTTGCAGACTCTGTCAGCATACTTCATCCCTACAGGAGCCTGACCTTACAGCAAAGAGAAGCAGATATTGACTGCCAATTCACTTAAAGAGGAGGAAAAGAAATCAGTCTTTCTGCCTGAGGTAGCCCCCAGGATGTTAAACTCCAAGATTGTAGAAACTCTTATTCAGCTGTCAGGAAACAACAAAGTAGGCTGAATGCCCAACATGCTCAATTGCACCAAGCCTGAAGTAAAGGATCAAAATCCATGTGAGTCCAGTCCTGTGCTCCAAAAAAGCTGCTTGGGGCAAGAACCAGGCTACTGAAAAGAAGGATGTTCTCAGGTAGTTTTCAAAATCCCTGAGTGGTCAGAGAAGAGCTTTTCAGGGAAGCAAAGTACAGAAAAATACCTGCCCCCCACCCCTTTTGCAATTATAAAAGCTTTCTGGATCCTCATTAATGGAAGGCTAGGTGGCACAGAGGATAGAGCCCTGGCCCTGAAACTGGGAGAACCTGAGTTCAAATCCCACCTCAGACATTTACTACCTGTGTGACCCTGGGAAAGTCACTTAACCCTGATTGCTGCAAACATCTCCAACTGTCCTGATAAATATCTTGACACTGGACCCAGATGGCTCTGGAGGAGACAGTGGAGGGTGGTGACCTTGCACAACCCTGCCTCCCTTAAATCCAATTCAGTGCAAGCCATGACATGACACTGATGTCAGGGTCCTCTTAAAGAACAAAGGATAAACAACAATAGGCATGTTTACTCCTTGAGAGTAGAATTTTTCTTTTTTCTTTTCTTTTCTTTTTTTCTGGTCTTTGTTTTCCTGGTTCCTGGAGCAGAGTAGGGACTTATGATTGAAGTGAAGGAATCCATGGAACAAGTCCTACAAGACAATGGCAGAAAGTGTATAACAGTGAGAACCAATAATGGATACCTTAGAAGTTTGATTGCATGAGGAATAAAGAGAAAAGAGGCCAGATAATTATCAGGGTCATAAATCAGAGAAGGAGACTCTAAAATAGACAGAGAGGATGTATAATGAAGAGATTGAGAGAAAAAAATTTTGAAAGGGAAACAAAAAATGAAATTTAAAAAAATAATGAATAAGACTAGTTAAAGGAGAAGAAAAGAAAGAGGGAATCTACTTGAATAACAAATAACAGGCAAAAGGGGCAGGGAAATAATTATATAACCTTATAAAAGCAGGAAAAAAGGAACTAATAAATGAAAACCCAAAGGGAAAGAGGTAACAAATGAGAAGAGGGGGGTCAGGAGTGAGAGGATAAGAGCCAGTACAAACGAGGTCACTTTAAAAAAAAATAAGATTAAAGTAACTGAAGGAACATAATGTGTTTACAGCTAAAAAGGGAAAAAATCATAAACTCAAAGAAAAACCAATTTTAGAGACAGAGGAAAATATAAAACTAAACCATAACTTTATGTGTGAATGGATTAAACAATCCAATAAAACAAAGAGTGAAAAATCGGCTTAAAAAAAAACCCTACAATCTGTTGCTTACAAGAAACATATTTAAAAAACAAAAACATAAAATTGAGGAGATACGCATCAATTTACTATGAATCCAAAAAAGCAGGAGTATGTTGATATCTGATAATGAAAGAACAGACATTTGAAAAATAAAAAGATATAAAAAAGGAAACTACATTATGCTTAAAAAAACACAAAAAATAAACCAATATCAGTAATAAAGTTATATGTTCCAAATGACTTAGCATCCAAATTTATAAAGGAAACATCTGAGCTTCAAGAAGACCTATACAGTAATGCAATAGTGACAGGAGACTTCAATATCTCTGTTTTGGATCAGTCTAATAAAAGGACAAACAAAAGGAAAAAATACAAAATTGAACAAATTTTTGGAGAGACTAGAATTTAGAAACTGATGGAGTCTTCTAAATGGGACATTAAAAGATTATACATAGCACTCACCACCACATGAAACTTTTGTAAAAAATGACCACATACTAGGGCACAGAGATTGTAAACAAATACAAAAAAGGCAGAAATAGTATGTGCATGCTTTAAACCTAAAGCAATAAAAAATAGAAATTGGTTCAGGATCTAATGAAGATAAAAATAATCTCTCCTTTCTTTTTTTTCTGGTACTCCTATATCTGCTCACCTTACTTAAGAAAGAATTTACTATCTTCCTCTGAGCTTTCCTGTCCATTCCACACAAGAGAATTCTCACTATATTGTTAAAAACTTTACCCTTTTATGCAGATCTCTTTGTTTCATAATATTTTCATCTTAACATTTTTCCCTCTTTTCTCATAGAGTCAAAACTTAGTCCAGAGTCATCTTCTCCACTCCACCCACTGCCCCCATATTCACTACAACTTATAGCTCAGAGAATCCAGAAGCAAAATGTTTCAAAATTATAAAACAAGTATGACTCAAATGAATAGGTATGAGAAAACATCCCCACCCCTTTGCAAAGGTGGAAGGTTCATTAGTATTGTACATTTCACATACTTTGAGACTTTTTCCTTCTATCAATCTATTATGCTGGAGGTTTTCCTATTCTCTTCCTTTTTTTTTCTTTTGTCTTTAAAAGATGCCATTTGTCCTATGCTATGGCTCTCTGGGAGGGAAATGTGAAGGAACACTAAGGGAAATTATTGTGATATTTTAAAAATACCATTAAAAACTTCCTTAAGAAAAAATAATGAATGAATGAATGAATGAATGAATGAATGAATGAATGAATGAATGAAAACTTGCTTAAGAAAATAATACAGAAACAAGACCCTCCTGACAACATAAGGATCCACCTCCGTGGTACTACACAAAAATTTCTCCATTGGCCTACACTGAAAAACCTCACAAGGTCTCCCTTAACCCCTTAACTGACCCAGGCCCAAGACCAGAGGTAAATGAAGCCCTGAATGGTGAGAAAGGTCCCTAGCTGCTTTGAAGTGGAAACTAGAGAAAGGGAGAGACCCTGTCTATGATTGTTTGATCTTACATTAAGGATCATTAACTTCTCCTTAATCATTTTTAACAGGAGTTTTGTGTCCTCTCATTATCCACGGTAACTACATCCCTTATCATAGCTGATTATATTCCAACAGCCTTGAACAAATCATTATAATGGCACCTGAGATGGATCAGGAAGGGGAAAACTAATTTTACCTAGGTCTCTATTTTCCCTGGTAGGAAGTCAACTGCTACACTAGCTCCAGAGGCTTACTCTTGGAGCTAGAAAACCCAGATAGATCTCTACCAAAGGTGACCAGGGTCCTTCCTTCCACTGGGAAACACAGCACAAGGATAGCGATTGGAAATGTGTTGGTACTATTAAAAATGCATTTTGGCACAGAAGAAATGATGCTTAATTTGAAACTGAAGGATGTTAGTTCTAAATTTGGCTTATAAGCTAAAGGTTAAAGGATACTAAAGACCTCAATTTCTTCACTTGTAATACTATGTTGGCCTAGAAGACCACCCATTCTAGCTCTCAATTTATAAAAAATTTTATTTCCTGAATACCTTAAATTCTAGGCTTGTGCTAAGCAGTGGAGACAAATAGAGCTAGACTTGGCCTCAGAGAGGGTTATATTGAGGGCCCCTCCTACCAAAACATTTCAGACCATTAATTTATTCTCTTCCCTCCCTCAGCCTAGTCAAAATTCTACCCATCCTTCAAGATACCTCTTCTGAGCCATCTCTATTTGTCCCAGGTCAGTGCTCTCACTACCTTTGAATTCAGACAGCAATCCCTAGCTACATCACATCTGACACTTTCTATAGATGGAATATTTACCCATTATTTTAACCATGAACTAAACTTTCATGTGTTTATGATTGTCTCATTGAATAAATGTCATAACTGCTACTAACAAAGCAGATATTTATTCTGGAATGATTAAACAAAACATGGTAACTAAATATAATGAAATATTAGTGTGCTATAAGAATCAATGCATTAGAAGAATTCAGATCCTTGGGAAGATTTCTGTGAACTAATACAAAACAAAGAAATATAACCGGGAAATACCATGCAGGGTGCCTAAATTGTGTAATTGGAAAGAATAATGAAACAAAACAGACCACCATGCAGTTATAATAACAATATTCAAGCTTGTCCCTGGAAAAGAGTTAAGAAAATGGAAGTTCTTACCTTTTTTGTCAAAGTGGGAATATTGCATGTACTATTAAGACATAACAGATATTGTGGCTCATTTGTTGTTGTTCAGTCATGTCCAACTCTTTGTAACCCTACTTGGGGTTTTCTTGGCAAAGATACTGGAGTGGTTTGCAGTTTAGTTCTCCAACTCATTTTATAAACAAGAAAACTGAAGCAGTTAAGTGACTTTTCCAAGGTCACACAGCTACTTGTGTCTGAGGATGGGTTTGAATTCAAGAAGATAAGTCTTCCTGACTCCAAGCCCAGCACTTTATCCACCTGGCTATCCCAATTGCTCATTTTGCCGAACTGCTTTTTTTTTTCTTAAAATCTTTATGACAAGGTATGGTTCACTGGATGGGAGAGAAAGTAGGGATATGTTTAGAAATAAATATGATATAAAAACAAATATAAATAATTTTCTAAGAAGAGTTATCTTATCTCCTCCACTAGATTAAAATAAATGAGAGCAGTCTCCATTTATCAATTCTTGTTGGTGGTCAGACATAGACCATGGATAAGTGAAGAACTCGGTGGTAAACAGTCTCCAGCTGCTTTGAAGTGAAAGTCACAGGGATATATGCTTATGGCCTCAGCAAATCTTCCTCATCATTTCAAGCAGGAGCTTGGGAGTTCAGCTCTTTAATTTTCTTAATGTTCAAAGTAGCTCAAGTTGCCAGGCATCTCTGGTTGTCTTCAAAAGACATTGGGCAATTCTGGCAAATTAGATAATTATATCTCACATTATTTGTGTTCATTGACCTTCTAATTATTACATCTTGTCTGCTTTGGTCTTTTAATAAATTAAACTTGTCCACCCCCAGTATAGACAGATAGCCCAATAATAAGCAAAGCAGAAGTTATATAGAGATCAGTGTTTTAGATGAGATAGAGTGACTTCATTTGTCAACTGGGATGTCATTTTTTTTATTAATAAAGTATTTTTTCCGTTACATGTAAAGATAGTTCTCAACTTTTGTTTATATAAGCTTTACAATTTCAGATTTTTCTCCCTCCCTCCCCTCCCTCCCCCCTCCCCTCGACAGCAGGTAATCTGATATAGGTTTTATATATATATATATATATACATAATAACATTAATCCTATTTCTGCATTAGTCATGTTATAAGAGAAAAAATCAGAGCAATGATGAAAAACCTCAAAATAGAAAAAAACAACTGCATCAAAAACAAAAGAAATAGTATGGTTCATTCAGCATCTATACTCCGCAGTTCTTTTTTTTTTTCCCTTGGATTTGGAGATCCTCTTCTATCATGAGTTCCCTGGAACTCTTCTGTACCATTGCATTGGTGAGAAGAATATAGTCCATCACAGTAGATCAACACTCAATGTTGATGACACTGTGTACAATGTTCTTCTGGTTCTGCTCATCTCACTCATCATCAGCTCATGCAAGACCCTCCAGGTTTCTCTGAACTCCTCCTACTCATCATTTCTTACAGCACAATAGTATTCCATTGTATTCATATACCACAACTTGTCCAGCCATTCTCCAATTGATGGGCACCCCCTCAACTTCCAATTCCTTACCACCATGTAAAGAACAGCTATAAATATTTTTGTACATGTGGGTCCCTTTCCCCTTTCCATGATTTCTTTCGGAAAAAGACCCAAAAGTGGTATTGCTGGGTCAAAGGGTATGCACAGCTTTATCGCCCTTTGGGCATAATTCCAAATTGCTCTCCAGAATGGTTGGATCAGTTCACAGCTCCACCAACAATGGATTAGTGTTCCGATTTTGGGATGTCATTTTGTGTCATTAGGTTGTACTTGTTTGTAGGTCTAGTCATTTTCTATCTGCTAAATAAAGCTTGTTGTATACAGTAGTCTTGCCTAGGTCTAAATCTAACTCAAACATTCACTGCCTTGGACAAGTCACTTAACTTCCTAGGACTCAGACTCCTCATTTTTAAATTGGAGTTAGAATTAGATGAGCTCTAAGGTCACATTCAGTTCCCAATCTATGAGCAAGTATTTGTTAAATGCCTTTTAGGAAATCAGTAGAGAACACAAGAACAAGAGAATTCATTGCCTCTGCCTGTGAGGGCCTCATTGTAAGTATATCAATAAGTTGGAGGGCATCTTAGAGGATGTCAACTAGGATGGTGAAAAAGTTTTGAGTCTGTATCATATGAGGATTAGCTGAAGGAACTGGGAAGTTTGTCATAGAGAAGAGAAGAATCACAAGGGACTATAAAGTGGAGGAAAATTAAATTTTTTCGATTTGGACTCTGACAAGAAAACCAGTAGGTGGATGTTGCAAAGAGGTGAATTTAGGTTTGAAACCCAGAAAAGCTCCTGACAAGTTGAACTGCCTCAAAGTTGCCAGAAGGCAACTGCAATGGTTCTGGGCAAGATGTGATGAAAGCCTATACCAGGGTAGTGGCAGTGTCAGAAGAGAAGTGGACATGGGAGTGATGTTACACAAATATAGAATTGACAGGAGCTGGCAGCTCCTGTGGAGTTGGGGAATGGATGAGTTTACAGTTAAAGTGAGAAGTTGAGAATAACACAGTAAGAGATAAATTAGGAAGAAGGAAGGGCTTGTGGAAGAAAAAAAGTAAGTCTAGTTTTGGACACATTGAATTAAAGAGGTCCATGAGACATGTAGTTAAAGGCATCTTCCCAATGGTTAGAAGCATGAGATTGGAATTTAGGAGTCTCACTCAATGACAACTCTTTATTGAAGTCATCTAATGACCTCCAATCATTCTCCCTTTTTTCCAGGATTCAGTTACAGCTCTATCTCTCAGAGCATCCAGGAAGCCTGACAAGAAAGGGATCACATCTTGTGGAGGACAAGTGTTCCATGGACATTTCCTCACTGAGATTGCCACATCACCCTTCCTGACCCTTCAACTGACCCAGTCCTCAGAAAACAAATCCATGAAGTTCCAAGGGTTAGAACAGTCCCTCATTGCTTTGAAGTGGAAGTCTTAGAGATTCATGTTGAATAGTCAACAGGAAGGTTATCATCAACACATTCCTTGTTATCACCAGCACAAACCTATGTACATCAGCCCTATAGATACTATCACAAATCTCTGAATAGAGGATGACTAAAATTTAATTGAAAAGACACTCACTACACAAAGAACCAGGAGTCCAGGGTTCTTGTCTTGGCTTTCACACTATTGCTATGTGATGTTGAGCAAGTAATTTCCTTTTTTTGAACCTCATTTTTCTCATCTGTCAAATTATTAGGATGGACTAATCCCTAAAGACTCTTGTAACTGTAACATTCAAGGATCAGGGTGAATGTTGATATGTGTCACATTCATTCCAATATAGAAAGAGTATAATATAAGGCAGTTCACCTTTAACCCAGAGGTTTTCCCTTCCCCCCAGCCCAGCACCTGCCTTAAATGTATTACTGCAATATATAATTCCTTTTTCTCTGCTGCCATAGTCTAGGATCCAGGGTACTGAGTGAGGAGGTGTAAATTGTTCCTGGCATCATGAAGTAGGCTGGTGAACAATTTGGAAAAACAAATCTAAGTCATTTTCTCAACTACCATTGAAAAGTATTATCTTGACTCCACTTTACAGATTTTCACCCTTCCATCTGAGCACCCAAGGGGAATTTCCTGAATGTGGAGAATGGTCAATTAGTTTCCCCACCAATAAGCATAGGACTTGTCACTATTTCAACAACTTCCCTTCATGTCATCTTACCCTCTTTTAAACTGTGGTGAGATAGACTATATGGTTTCAACTCAAAGGGAAAAAACCTACACCCAATAATATGAGAAAAATTCAATCAGCTTCTCTCTCCTTTCTTCCCATAACTACCACTGAAAAGTGTCACTTTGCCTTCCTTTTATATTATAAAGCCTTCACTCTAGCTTCTAAGCACCCCAGGGTCATTGCCAAGTGCTATAAAACAACCATTATGCTTTCCAATAAAACTAGCTATTCTATTATCTCTTTGCTTTAGTTTCAACCATCAGTTTATCTCTGACAGAGGTTTTTGGTGACCAAGAACAAGTATGTGTTCTTGGTCCTCTCCAAGTCCTCCACAATCTTATCTAAAATAATTCACATTTGGGGGCAGCTAGGTGGCACAGTGGACAAAGCACCAGCCCTGAATTCAGGAGGACCTGAGTTCAAATCCGGGCTCAGACACTTGACACTAACTAGCTGTGTGACCCTGGGCAAGTCACATAACCCTCATTACCCCGCAAAATAAAATAAAATAAAATAATTCACGTTTATATAGTGCTTTGAGGTCTAGAAGGAGCTTTCCTCATAACAAATCTCTGAAACAGCTATTATGGAGACTTGCTTAATGACTCACAAGTAGTGTCAGAGATGACATCACACAACTCCAAATCCAGCCCTCCTTCTACAAACTCATAGTCAATCAACACATTCATTGAGTTATAAACCTTCTTTGTTCAACTTAATTATAAGTTATTTTCTAGAATTTTGCCAGGAAGCAAAGTTAGGTACAGTGGCCCATACAATTGTAGACTTTGTTCTCCTTTTAAAAAATTGGGATACTGATCCTCTTCCCCTGCAGCACATCTCCCAGTCATTTTCATTGCTGTTATTGTTTATTATCTTTTTCACTTAACAAGCATTTATTTTCTCTTCCACTAACATCCAATGTAAAAAAAGAGAAAAAAAGAAAAACTCTTGTAACCAATATGCATAATCAGGCTATACAAATTCCCACATTGGTCATGACCAAAAATTGAGGCTTCATTCTGAATTTTGAATTCATGACTATTTTGTCAAGAAGTGGGTAGTATATTTTCTCATCAGTCCTCTGGTTGGTCACTGCATTGATCAAAAAATGTAAGCCTTTCAGAAGCAGTTTGTCTTTACAATATTGTTTTTACTGTATATCTCATCCCCTTGGTTCTGTTTATTTCACTCTACATCAATTCATATGTCTTAACCCAGCCCTTAGGTCATTTCTCATGATATTATGGTATTCCATTAATTTCATATACCCTTCTCTAATTGACATTTTTAAAGATCACTGTCACTCATTAATCATATTCACCAGTTATTTTAGGAGCCTGGATTATAATTCATTAAACATAGTGACAAATTCACTGAGAGCAACTAGCTATTCCATTATTTTTTTCACTTTAGTTTCAACTATTAACTTTTTAAATTTATTGTTCTTTCCAGTCCAATGATTATCAGAGAAATAAAGAAGGGTTCAGTACATCTACCTGTTTTCCATGTTATTATCATTCTATCTACCTCAAGCAGCAAACCTATATTTTCCATAATTTTTGTCTTTTCTCCAATACACACACAAAATTATTCATAGTTCTTAGTATTCCTCAACAATGTGCTCATTATTTGATTTAACACTCTTGGAAACCATTCTTACAAGCTCACACTATGCTTTTGAATTCTCCATCCTTTACCTGTCTTTGCTTTTGTATATGTCTTTATTAAATCTAAATGAATCAAAGAATTTTCTGCATAACTACAATAGTCTTTTGAAAGAACTCCCCCATTTCTCCCTAACTAGAAATGTTGCTTTTGGAGGTTCCAGAATCTTGTTCATGAGGACTATCTATAACATGCTGGTTTTGGACATGGAGTTGGTGGAAGCAATGCTATATGGGAACCAAGTTACATTGTGAGCCAAATTTCTCTCCCTCCCACAAGTAGTACAAGAGAGATTGTACCCCTGAGATGTTGAAGAAGATGTTTATTCATTTGTTCTTGTTATAATATTTTTGAAATAAATATATTTTTGTAAAAGATAATCAATGTTAACTGGTTAAAGAGAACTGGAATGCTACTCACTAGACCACTAAAATTGAAGCAACACAACCAGTTTGTGTTTTAATGGCAGAGAAAAGAGACTCCTTAATGTCTACAAGATACCTGAAAACACTAAAGAGGATATTTAACAGACTTGGCTCTGAGAAATTGGGGCCAGAGTTATCCATGTTGCACTAGGTTGTGGTTCCATACAGCACAAAGCTAGCTGGGGAAATATAGTCTTAGACTTACAATGGCAGTGAAAAGGAATCTGCCAACATCAGTTTGAAAACTGTGAAGATATATTTGCTCAGAATTATGTGATTCGATTTTTGGCAGTGTCAACACTTACCCATATCTAATGGGACTGTGCTGGTGGGTGATATACTGGCTAATTAAAAACCCATTAGTCACCCCAAAAAAAACATTAGTCATCTTTTCCAAAATTCTGTTCTTCAACCTGCTGTCTCTGCCCTCTCCAATAGAACCACTTAGCTGCAAATATAATCTTGCCTTAGCAGAAATCTGAATATATCACTCCCTGCTCAAAAAAACCTGTGGCTCCCCATTGCCTTTGGGGTATAACAAACTCTTGCCAGATATTTAAGGCCCTCCAGACTCTGGTTCCCACCTACCTTCCCAGACTTATTTCATACTACTCTCCACTTCGCCAGCTCTACTTTCACTACATATAAGTAATTATTCCTCCAATTTGACACTATCTCGTAACATCTATCTCATAATCACATGCAATGTAATTCTTCATCCCAATCTCTCAGAACGTTTGTGTAAAAAGGTGACCTTTAAAAGTTAATTTGTGAGGACAGCTAGGTGGTGCAGTGGATAGAGCACCGGCCCTGGATTCAGGAGGACCTGAGTTCAAATCCAGCCTCAAACACTTGACACTTACTAGCTGTGTGACCCTAGGGAAGTCACTTAACCCCAATTGCCTCGCAAAAAAAAAAAAAAACCAGTTAATTTGTGTAGAGAAAATTTTCTGAGAAATGCAGTTGCTTACTTATGTCTGCCTTTACAATTTACTTGTATGTGGTATAGATCTGCTTCTACTATGCTTTTGAATACTAATAATTTTAGTTACTGAAGTTGACGTGACAAGCTTCAGTAACTGAAATATGTGGGGGTAAAGTATTCTGTAGTAATTTGGATGTGAAGAATTTAGTAACTTTAAAGTTACTTGGAAAATATGGATACAAAATTATTCAATGATTGAGATAAATGCAATTTACATGACCATAGATTGAAGATGAGAACTAAATTATTAACCATAAACTAAGGTAGAGTAATTGCTAGAGGATCCAAAGTCTAAACCTAGAAAGATAAGTGTTAAAAGAACATTTCCAAACTCCATCAAGTCAGATTGAATCTGGACATGATGGATATACAAAGTTGCTGTTGAGGATTAAGTTCAACAGAGCAAAGGAACAGCTTGGAAGGAGAGACTCAGAAGTCACCCATCAAACTGACTAGTTTGGCTGAAACATTATATTCAGTAAGCTTATTAGTCAAGCAGAGAATAGATCAACTTAGGTTAGCAAGAGAAGCATTCATTCTACATAGAAGTTATGTTCATCAAAGAACTTTTCCTGAAAAAGAACATTGGCATCAGTTTTCAGTTTCTATCAAAAAAAAAGAAAACAACCAAATATATACTTCCAGAGCTGTAAGTTACCCTGAGCACCTAGATTTTCCTAACTCATGTGCTTCCCTGCCACATTTCTATGTGATCTCACTCTTCCCCACAGATTTTAAGTGCATTGATGGAAAAGAGATTCAAGTGTACGTGTGGATATGTGTATTTCTTATTTTTGCATTTATTTTAATATGAACAATTGTGGTACTATTATTTCTTCTGCTTTATTGCTAAGTAAATGGTTATATTTAAGATTTAAATGTGTTAACATTGTGAGTCCCTGGTTTCTATAAATGTAAACATGTCAGTGGGGACTCAAGAACTATAGTTATGAATACAGAGTGTATTCCCCTGCAACAAGGGTGGTCATAGGACTCATATTTTGAGCAAAAATATGTGATGACAGTCCTTACCTTTTAGGGTTTTTTCCCTTATTTAATGTAATTTTTATTTCATTGTGGTCCCAAAAGGTTGCATTTAATATTTCTGCTTTTCAGCATTTGTTTGTAAGGTTTTTATGCCCTGATACATGGTCAATTTTTATAAAGATACCATAGACAGCTGAGACAAAGGTATAGTCTTTTCCATTCCTATTTCATTTCCTTCAAAGTTCTATCACATTGGCCCTATGTAAAATTCCATTTATCTCCTTAATTTCTTTTTAATTTATTTTATGGTTAGATTTATCTAGTTCTGAGAGAGATACATTGAGGTCACCCATTAGTATAGTTTTGCTGCCTATTTCCTCCTGTAATTCATTTAATTTTTTCTTTAAGAATTTAGATACTATGCCATTTGGTACATCTATGTTTAATATTTTTATTACTTTATTATCCATTGTGCCTTTTAGCAAAATGTCATTTTCTGATGATCTTTATTTTTTCTATTTTTACTTTTGCTTTGTCTGAAATCATAATTGCCTTTTCTGCTTTTTTAACTTAAGCCAATTCTGTTCCAGCCCCTTATTTTAACTCTGTGTATATCTGTTTCAAGTGTGTCTTTTTGTGAACAACATATTGTTGGATTCTGGTTTCTAATAATCCTGTTATCTGCTTTTGTTATATAGGTGAGTTCTTCCCATTCACATGTAGAAATATTTTTGTTGTATATTTCAATCTATCCTATTTTCTTCTATTTTTCCTTCTCTCTTTCTGTCACTCCTCAAAAGTCTATTTGGTTTCTGACCATTTCCTCCCTTAATCTGCCCTGTGTCTTATTACTCCTCCATCTTTTTTTCAATACTCTGTGCCTACATAAGGGATGTGGTTGGTGAAAGTTTGAGAGAATAGAGATCCTGGTCTTCTGGCTTCCAGTTTCAAGAGAAGTTACAAGATTTCAAACAATCTTCGGGTCCCTAAAGGGAGAGAGACTAGGAAGAAGCAGACTTGAGAGGAGGCAGTAGTCTCCATCATGTCCCTATCCCCAATTTACTATACTAGAGACTTGGAGAAATTTCCCCTGAGTGAGATGTGATAACACTCTTGATTGAGCTGAGATATTTCACTTCCAATAGAAGAGTTCATTCATCATATTGTCTGGTATATATTCTCATTTGTATATGTTATCTGATTTCTGTTTGCTATCAACTGGCATTTTGGTGAGTTGGGAATCAAGCTTTGGATATGTAACTAGAGGCACTCCTTTCCCTTCCTTAAGGGGTATTGCTTAGGAGTTCAGCTTGAATCTATAGGCTATTGTTGGTTGTAATCTTAACTCCTTTGCCTTCTAGAGTATCATATTCCAAACCCTCCACTCCTTTATAGTGGTAGCTCCTAAATCTTGTGTGATCCTGATTGTGTTTCTACAATTTTTGAAGGGTTTCTTTCTGGCTGCTTTTAGTATTTTCTTCTGGACCTTGCAACTGTGGAATTTGCCTATATTCTTGAAAGTTTTCATTTGGGGATCTCTTTCAGGAGGTGATTGGTGGATTCTTTTATTTTCTATTTTGCCCTCTGGTTCCAAGATATTTGGGTAGTTTTCCTTTATAATTTCTTGAAATATGATGTCTAGGCCCTTTTGTAATTATGGCTTTCAAGTAATCCAATAATTCTTAAATTATTTCTCCTTTATCAATTTTCTAGGTCAGTTGTCTTTTTCCTGATGAAATATTTCACATATTCTTTTAAACTTTTTTTTTTACTTTGTTTTATTGTTTCTTAATGTCTCAGAGTCATTAGCTTCTACTTTACCAATTCTAATTTGTCCCAAGCTTCAGGCTTTTTCACCATGCTATTTTCACAGCTAGTTCTGGGAGATCTGTAAGTTTTCAGTGCTTTCAAGTTAGTATGGGCCAAGGAGAGGTGTGGTCACTGCTCTCCTAGTCTTTATTCTAGTATTTACACAGGAAGAGCCCCTACTCCTTTGTGACCACAAGTTCTAGACCACTTCTCCTTGGAACTATGACCCAGAACTAGAACCCCTGCTCCCTTGAAACTACAAGTGCTCTTCTCCACCCTGGAACTGCAACTGAGAACTGGGTAATAAGCAATGAAATTGCCAAATGATATTCAGTCTTGTGCCCAGTGCTAGTACAGGAATCTCCTGTAATCTCATTCTGACCAATCAATATTTGGTCTTTGAGCAGTAAGAGCTCCTGGTACTGCTGCTATTATTGTAGCAGTTGTCTCCAAGATCCACACTTGGTGTTGCACCACCTTGTGCCCCTAGTCAGTCCCCACCCCAGAGCCACAGACCTCTTCTTCTGACCTCCTATGTTACCTTGGCCTGGGAAAATATCTCATCTTATGCTGCTCCAGAATTCCACTTGATGCATTATTGTAAAGTTATTTGGAAAGGAATGTTAAGAGAGTTCAGTTAGAATTTCCCTCTACTCTATCATCTTGGCTCCACCTCCATAGTCCTAATCTGAGGTCCTGCACCTTCCAGTATGAGGGCAAGTTGTAATATTGAGACAGACCATAGAGAGCCATCTACCCTCTTTATATGAAAGGCACAAGGTGTATGTCCATACCTACAGTGTGGGTGATCACCCCAAATATCCATTAAATCTGTCTCTAGATTCTCCCTAGTCATTAATTTTCTCTCCTTCAATTTTCCTTTTATTATACTTATTTGTGTATTGCTAGATTTCCCCAGTAGAATGTAAGATAGAGAATTTGTTTTTATCATTTTATCCCCTGACTAACAGTGCTTTCTTCAGAGCGATGATTTAGTAAACCTTTGAAATAAACTGAAATACAGCTTTAGCTCAGAATCTTCACCCTATATCCTAAGAAAATGTCTAATAATAGCCCAATTTTAGCCTGCTGAGCATCTGACCCCAAGGCATCACAGGTAACCTCATTATGCAAACATAGAAGAACAAAGAAAACTCCCAAATGGCTTCTGGAATAGCTGAGTTCAGCTCAGAGAATGAGCATCTCAGTATCTCAGTGGTATCACTGCATTGGGTCTGGTTCTAGCTGAGGACATCATCACTTAGGATGAATTGTGAGTTACTCTGAGCACCGAGGTTTTCCTTACTCGTGTGTTTCCCTGCCAGATTTCTATGTGTACCCACTCTTCCCCACAGATTCTGAGTATACACTCAGATGATGGGAGAGTCATTCAAGGTTTTTTTGTAAATCATAATATATTCGTTATTCTTGCATTCATTTTATGACTCCAGGATGATCAGTTTAGAGCTAGAAAGGACTTTAAATGTCATCAAGTCCAAACCCCTCATTTTATAGATGAGGAAACTGAGTCTCAGAGAGAGCAACTTGTCCATGCAGGTATTAAGTGGAGACTGGTCGCTGGAATACGAATTCTCTGACTCTAATTGCAATGTTTGATTTTTCACTGCACAATGCTGTCTAGGACTCATATCAAGACTTTATGTTTACACTTATACAAATAGTAGGCCTCCAACTTCCAGACACAGTGATTCACTTGCTTAAATGTTTAAAAGTTAAAGAAGTGAAGATGGTGGAGGAAAGGCATTAAATGCTCAGAGCTCCTAACACAATTACTCCAAAAAGCTCCAAACCCAGCCATAAGACAACCCATGGAGCAGTAGAACCCCCAAAAAGATTGGCTGAGATTATTTTCCAGCTAAAGACAGCTTAGAAGCTCAAAAGGAGGGAGCCCCTGTGCTGGGCTGGGAATGGAGTACACTGCCAACACAGATCCAGCCACAGGAAGGCTGCACCAGAGAAACTTACCCCTGAACCTCCAAATCAGCTGCTGCACCAGCATCTTCTGGAACTAAGCTTACAGTCGGGTGAGAGGGCTGAACAGCTGGTGGGGTGGGGAGTGGGAATACAGGGGTATCTGCAGAACTGAAGGAAGAATTCAATAGTCCTACCCAAGAAGGCAACCAGGAAGAAATGAGTGGCTGAGGCCCAGGTGGGGGAGGGGCACAGGCTTGTTGGAACTAACAACCACAGAACACAAAATTTTGCTGTCTGGTTAATTAGCAAGTTGGCCTGAGGTTATCTTTGGACCAGAGAACAGGCCAGGCAAGCGAAAAATCTTCCCTTCCTTAAATCAAAATACCTGGGACCCTTTGAAGCTTGGGACACTGTAGCTTGGAAGTAGGGCCCCACTTTAAGGAGGAGTTAAAAGTCAAGTAAAAGGGGAAAGATGATCAAGCAGAGAAAGTTGCAAAACATAGAAAGCTTCTTTAGTGACAAGGAAGATTGAGGTACACCCTCAGAAGATGATAGCAATCTCAGGGCTCCTATATCCAAAGCTTCCAAGAAAAATATGAATTGGTCTCAGGCCACAGAGGTGTTCAAAAAGTACTTTGAAGATAAAGTAAGAGAGGTAGAGGAAAAAATGGAAAGAGAAATGAGAGTAATGCAAGAAAGTCATGAGAAAAAAGTCAACAGCTTGAAAAACCAAATAGAAAAGGAAATACAAAAGTTCTCTGAAGAAAATAATTGCCTAAGAAATAGTACTGAACAAATGGAAGCTAGCAACTCTATGAGAAACCAAGACACAATAAAGCAAATACAAATGAATGAAAATAAATAAACAAAGGTAAATGTGAAATATCTTCTTGGAAAAACTGCTGACCTGGAAAATAAATCCAGGAGAGATGATTTGAAAATTATTGGACTACCTGAAAACCATGATCAAAATAAGAGTTTAGACATCATCTTCCAAGAGATTGTAAGGGAAAATTGCCGTGATATTCTAGAAGCAGAAGATAAAATAGAAATTGAAAGAATCTACCAATCACCTCCTAAGATCTCAAAATGAAAACTTCCAGGAATATTATAGCCAAATTCCAGAGCTCCCAGGTCAAGTAGAAAATATTGCAAACAGTCAGGAAGAAACACAGTCAGGAGCCAGGTCAAGATAGCATGGGATCTAGCAGCTTCTACATTAAAGGATCAGAGGGCATGGAATATGATATTCCAGAGGGCAAAGGAATTGGGTTTACAACCAAAATTCACCTACACAGCAAAACTGAGTATAATCTTTCAGGGGTGGAAATGGGACTTCAATGAAAAAGAGGACTTTCAGGTATTTGTGAGGAAAAGACCTGTATTGAATAGAAAATTTGACTTTCAAATACAAGACCCTAGAGAAGCATAAAAAGGTAAACGATAAAAAGAAATCATGAGATATGTTAAAAGGTTAAACTGTTTATATTCCTACATGGAAAGATGATATATCTCAATCATAAGAGTTTTCTGAATATTAGGGCAGATGATAGGAATAAATTTAGACAGATGTCATGGGTAGGAATTGATTATGAAAGGGTGATATTTATTTTTTATCTTTTTGGGGGGGGAAGGGCATTGGGATTAATGAGTGTTTCGTGTCTGAGGCCAGATTTAGGCTGGGGTCCTCATGGGTCCAGGACATGTGCTTTGTCCACTGTGTCACCTATCTACCCCATGATGACATCTTTAGGGTAAAACTGAGGAGGGAGAGGAATGCACTGGGAAAGGGGAAAGGGGAGAGGCAGAATGGTATGAAATCCCACATGAAAGAAGTAGGAAAAGGCTTATGGAGTGGGGGGGGGGGGAGATGGGTGAGGAGTAGGGAAGTGAATGAGCCTTATGATCATCAGAATTAGGTCAAAGACCTTAATCTAATCAGAGTTGGCTCAAGGAGGGAATAACATACACACTCAATTGGGTGTAGTAATCTATCTAACCCTGCAGGAAAGTAGGAGGGGAAGGGGATAAGGAGGGAGGGGGTGAAAGAAAGAGCAGAGTGGGGGAGGGGGCAATCAGAAGCAAAACACTTCTGAGGAGGGATAAGGTAAAAGAAGATAGAAAATAGAATAAATATCATGGGAAGGAAATAAGATGGAAGGAAACAGTTAACAATAGTAATTGTGAAAATTTTTTGAAGCAGAGACAAGAGTAATGTAAGATGATGATTAATGATGATGATGGATTGATTGAAGGATTTATGATGATTGAAGGAAGATAAGGATTGAAAGAAGAAGAGGAGGATTGACAATAATGAGGATTGACCTGGGGATAATGATGATGATTGAGGGATGATCCTTGATTGATGATTGACTGATTGATTAATGATGGCAAAAATGTATGGTATTTATTTTGCTGGGATATTGTGAAGAAAATTCTTTATCAAGTTTAAGGTAGTATATAAAATTCATCTACTATTGTTGTTGCAATAATCAACCTTATGGGTTCATTATAAGGAAATCTCCCTTTAAAGTACTATATAAGTATAGTTTACCATTTTAAAAAATAATGAGCAGGATACTATTAGAAAGACCTGAGTTGATCCAAAGTGAAATCTACTGTATACAAAAATAATAGTAATACTGTAAGATGTTCTGCTGTGAATGACTCAGCAATGCAATGATGCAAGACAACTCTGAAGGTCCTATGAAAAATGCAATCCATCTACAGAGAGAGAACTGATAGTATTTGAATACAAATTAACACATAATTATTTTTGTTAGTTACTTTATCAGAAACAAAAAAAGATGAACAGGATGCTATCAGAAAAACCTGGAAAGACATACTTGAACTGATGCAGAGTGAAATGTACTACATACAAAATAACAGCAATAGTGTAAAATGATCTGAAGTGAATTATGGTTATTTTCATCAATGCAATGATCCAAGATAACTCTGAAAGACTTATGAAAATTGCAATCCATCTACAAAGAACTGATGGATGGTATCTAAAAACGGATTGAAGCATAATTTTTTTTGATAGTTCTTTAATCTGAAGTTTTGTTTTTGTTTGTTTTCTTTCACAACCTGGCTAATGTAGAGATGTTTTGCATCACTACTCATGTATAACTTATATTGAATTGCTTGAGTTCTTGGGGTGGGGGTGGGGAGGGAGGGAGGAAGAGAAGTTGGAACACAAAGCTTTTTTTAAAATTGATGGCAAAATTTATTTTTACATGTAATCTGGAAAAAATAAAATTCTATAGGCCTTAATAAAAAAAAGTTAAAGAAATCTCTAACAATTCTATTCAGATTTTCCAATAGCTAATTTGAAATAGTTGAAAAATAGTTAATTTCATAACTTTTTAAAAAGTATAAATTGAATTGAAAAAAAATTTAAACCATATTTCCCAGAGTTTTTCCCCTAGCGTGGCCTTTCTCTAGCTCTGTCTATGGAATAATAAGTCTCCAATGAAAGTCTAGAGCTTATTATTTGAGAGAGAGTAGAGTGCTTATTTTTGAGATATATGTATGCTAGCAAGAGCTACAAGGTTTAGAGTATATTGTTTCATGCATTAACCCTTATTCTTCCTATGAGCAAAGTTCATTCATTCATTGTTTGTGGTCAGATTGAGCCAAAAAACATAAATTAAAGACTGTTTCTGCTGTACTTGGTAACAACCCATGTAATTTCTGCTATTTTCAACCTTAATGCAATACTTTGCATGAGTGGACTACCATTCTCAATCAAGAAAAAAAAATAACAAAATTATTAGAGCTGAAAGAACCCTAAGGGATTGGATAGTACGATGCCCCTCCCCAACAAAAAGAAACTGAGCCTCAGAGAGGACAAGTAACTCATCCAAGATTATATGGCCAGTAAATTGTAGAACTGAGCCTCAAACAGAAGTCTTTTGGCTTTGTGTCCAGTGTTCTCTGCCATACTTCTTCCCTATTAGTATAAGGAGGGCTAGAACAAAACAGCTAAGACCCACCTTCTTTTGTTCAGTAGTTTTTCAGTCAAGTCTGACTTTTCTTGACCCCATATATAGTTTTCTTCACAAACATATTAAGACCCACCTACTCAGTAGCAACTGGACCGGTATGCAAAATTAAGTTTGCAATATTCTTATTTGGACTCTCATAGTTTATTTTAAAGACAAAAACATCAACTGAGCCTAAGGTAAACAGGTTCTCAGTTCTTCCAGCTCCTTGATCATCTACTGAAAAATGTCCTCTTACAGGATAGTTGGAGAGCAGCATTGTCCTGAGTTACAATAACCATAGTTCAGGGACCTTATAAACCAACCCCCTCATTTTAGACTTAAGAAAATTTACTTGACCAAGGTCAGAGATAGTAACTGGTAGAGCTTGTATTTGAACCTAATTTTTCCTATTCCATAATCCAATCATAGGATATAGAGAAGGAAGCAACTTTAGAAACTACCTATTCTAATCCCCCACTTTGTCCTCTTTTATAACTTCCTCTAACTACCATCTGCGGGGCTATTCAAAATTTGTACCTGGTCTTCTCTTCAACTCCTGAACAATGGGGAGCAACACCAGGAATAATTTGGGAACCTGGCCTTTGCAGCTCTTCCTGCTAGTGCAGCCTGGAAAACCCACTTTGCTAGTTCATTATTTGACCAAAAGTGCCCGGGTAGACAGTGAAGTGTTTGGGGGAGGGGGGAGACTTGCAACGTGGTTCGGGGGGCTAGCTTATCCAAAGAATTGGAGACTCATCACGAATCTTGTAAAATAAAAAGATATTTATTAGGAGAGAAGGATATATGACTGGGGTACAGATTACCAAGGTGACTGTCCCACTAGAGTAAGAGAAGACCTGGCCTTTTGTATCTTTACAAAACAAAGAAAGGGGAGGGAGTTACAAAACAAGGGGAAATGCAAAAAGCTGGGGCCAGATAACTAAGAGGGGAGCTTTGACAACCAGGTTATCAGTAGGATATGCAGCATCCATCCATATCCTGCATATCCTCTTGCAAACCTTAGCATACTGGGGTCATGTCCTGCCACACCTCATACCTGAGGTGGGATGAAGCTGCTTTTTCCTCAGCCTTGGGGGTTGGAATCTTGAGGTTTTTTGGAGTCCCACTGCATTCCCACAACAACAGGGCCTCCGATGTGCTCCTGGGAGTCTGCTCTATCACCTTTCAGTTTTTGTGCAAACAGCTTTTTGTCAAGCAGGAAACTCTGTTGTGGGGCTGAAATTATTTCAGAGAATCAAGGTGAATAGGGATAATAATAAACAAGCAGTTCTCAAGTAAGAACTTTCTTAGTGGGGCAGCTAGGTGGTGCAGTGGATAGAGCACCAGCCCTAGAGTCAGGAGGACCTAAGTTCAAATCTGGCCTCAGACACTTGACACTTACTAGCTGTGTGAACCTGGGCAAGTCACTTAACCCCAATTGCCTCACCAAAAAACAAAAAACAAACAAAAAAAGAACTTTCTTAGTGTCCCAATTGCTTGGCACAGTGCCTGACACATATTAAGACAAAAACTAAAGGACTGCCATGTAATTGGATGTAGGATTTCTATTACTACACTCCATGCACTCTACGTAGCAGTCAAATTGATCTACTCTCGGTTCCCTCCCACCAGGCATCCAAACATCTTGACCTCTCTTTCATCTGCTGTATTCTCATGCCTGTGAAACCCAGCTCAACTGTCCCCTCTTACAGGGAGCCATCTGCATAGTCTCCATTTGCTAAGAACTTTCTCCCAGTCCTCATTTAGCACTTGGTAATGTATTTCTCCAGTGAACTTATCCTCTAATATCATATATCATAGTTATCCATGTCTAATCCTCCTAGATTGCAGCTCTTACTAGACTATTAGGGAAGGGAGGGATGGAGGGAAGAAAGGAAAGTGAGAAGGAAGAGAAAGGGAAAGGAAGGAAAGAGGGAGAGGGAGGGAGGGAGGCCTGTAGTATGAGCTCAAGTCCATTTGGACTTCCCTTGGCCTTAAACCATACTTGTCTGTCTTCCCCTTTGGATTCCTTTGGATACTGATACCTTCACACTACTAACCTGTAGTTCAGGTTCTTGGATGTGCCCCTCAAATCTGGTTGCTACCTGTGTGTTTACCTTGTAATAATTGATCTTGTGCCTCAAACAACCCACCCTTTGCTTCTAGTTTCTTACTAACATAACTATTACACCCTATAGATAGCTGTGCCCAGACCCTGACGTCCTACCAGAGATAGCTCTGAGTCACCAACCATGGCAGGGTTTGCCTCTAGCCTCACTCCCAAAGAGAAAGCAAAGGCCGGAGTAAAATCATCAATGCTTATTTGTGACTCTAGCTTCTCATAAGGGAAACCAATCATTATTTCATCCTACCACAAGAAAGTGCTGAATCACCATGTAGTTGTTTTTGTTATTAGCTTCACAAACCCCATGTTTTTTGTTTTGCTTATACTCTCTAAAAATCTGAGCCTCCCCCAGATGAAAACTTCACATTCTCTAGTAAATTCCATTGATATTTGCTTTACTTCTTGCCTTGCCTCCATCAGCCTGAGTGAAGAATGAGACCCATAAAAATAATAATTTGCCTTTTATATAATTTTATCATTTATGAAGCACTCTCATCTCAACAACAAATATTAGTACAAGTATTATTATCCCCATCTTACAGGGGAGAAAACTAAGGCTCAGAGAAATTATTAAGTGATTTTAATCTAGTCATGTAGTTCCAAAAACTGCAACTAAAACCCAGGCCTTCTTATGCTAAGTCCAAAGCTTCTTTTTACTATACCATGTATCTATTAAAAGCAACATTTCTCCCATTCCATTCCCCTTCAGCAAAGGTGTCAAGCCATTTCATGGCTAGCAAACAAGTGAGTCCAGAACCACATTAAAATGTAATTTGGGGGCAGCTAGGTGGCGCAGTTGATAGAGCACCAGCCCTGGAGTCAGGAGTACCTGAGTTCAAATCCGGCTTCAGACGTTTGGCACTTACTAGCTGTGTGACCCTGGGCAAGTCACTTAACCCCAATTGCCTCACTAAAAAAAAAAATGTAAATGGACAATATTTAACAAAAATAAACAAAGATAAATGCATAAATTATGTCAATTTGTGGTTTTCTAAGTCAATATGCCACCAGAAGGGATTCATTTCTATCTGAGCTTGACATCACTACCCTACATCGTGGGGAGGCAACTGGCACATGCTGGAAATTATTAAATGATTAAGAGGGTCAAGTAACCATAAGCAAATGAAACAGACATGGTAGGAGAACTAAATTCATTTAACACTAGAAGTAACACAATTAACATCTGCCAGACTTCCCCCCCCCCCCCAAACCACAGTGGTCACTAAAAACTTAAAAGATCTGAATTCAAAAGCTATAAAAAAAAAAAGTCAGGCCAGTATGCAGGTTTTTCATATAGGAGAGTGTGACAGAATAAATATTTTTTCACAGATATCCTACCTGTACCTGTCCCCTGACATAGGTACAAAAACAGCAAGCAGTAATCTCAGAGTCAGAAACCCACAAGATTCCATCCTGGTCTGAATTAAATAATGATGGATCCTAAGACAATGAGCTTAGGCACAGATCAGCATCAGGAGAAAAAACATGGAGACTTGCAATAAGAATCAGCCAAGAGGTCTGTGATGACAGACAGTAAACTAATCATCCCCTCCCCAACCTGTCTGCTTAGCTCTAGGCAGCCATGGGCTCTTGACAATTAAGAGCTAATTCTCTCATGCTTAAGTATGCTATAATGCCTGATTATTGCCACTGAAACGTGTCTGTACTACCTTGTTTTTATTGCTTTCTTTCCCAAGGCAAGACCACAATGTGATGAATTGGGAGGCCATAAGAAAACTAAGTTGTAAAAGGATTGGTCCCAATGTGCATTTGTGTAGGGAGTACCCTGATCATAAAATGAAGGATGACTGCAGGAATGGATGAGCATTTCCTGAGGGCTTGCTACCTGCTAATACACTGTGCTAAGCAGTGAGGACAGAAAAACAAAAGACAGTCACTGTCTTCAAGGAGCTTAAGGTCTAGTGAGGGAGATAAGATACTTATGATGTGGTAGATCCTATATGTACTGAAATCAAGGAAAATGATACCATTCCTCAACAAATTATATTTATAGAATCATAGAGTTGGAACCAATCTTGGGAGCCATCTAATCCAACCCCTCATTTTGCTTATGAATTAACAGAAACCAAGAAAGGTTAAATGACTTCTCCAAAGTCACACAAAGAATAAGCATGAGAGGATTTGAACTTGGCTCCTGACTCCAGCGCCAATGTTCTCTCCACTATGGCATATCTAATAGATCTATCTACATACATGTCCTGACTAACCCCTGTCCTGGACCAATTTGCTCTGGCATGAGAGCACCATGATCTTGAGATCCAGGGTAAAGACCTCATAGTGATCTAACTTAGATGTTCGTCTAGAAACCCTTGGAAAAGAGAATGCTGATTTCAGGTAAAGTGGGGCAGGGTCAGAGAAATGAGTATGCCTCCCTGGACTTGCTAAAAGGAAACCTTATTCCATTTGAAATCCAAAAAGAATAACATTGATAGGCTATTATGTATGTTGAATCCTTCTCAAGCCAACTTAAATGGAGATTAGTCTGCCTCTATAAAGTTAAGTAGGTACAAATAAATTTTAAATTAACTCAAGCTAATGCTAGAGGGTACTAAATTTTCATTCTAAAGAGTTTTGAATGACTTTCACATGAATCTCATGATAAAGGGACCAGTGAAAAAATCCAAACTGTCCCTACCCGGTGCCTACCCTCTATAAGTTGATCAGTTCCCTCTATCATCCTACCCTTCCTCTCTCCTATCCCAAATCCCTCCAGTCTTAATCCACCCCCAAACTATTCGTACCCAGGATCTCACACTCCTTTTATTCCTTTGGTTTTTACTGGACCCAGTGAGAGAACCTGGTATCTAAGAAGGCCAACCCTGAGGTTCCAGTTGGAATGTGATGGGAGATGATTGTCAAGGTCACAGAAGGGCATTGGCCTGACTGCTGTTGCTTCTCCTGATGTTCTTTCTTCTGCTGAGCTCTCTCTTTCCCGCCTTAGGGGAAGGCTCCTGCCTCCGATGCTGGCCAGACCTGCTCCCACTGGTGCAATATGACTTAGAGGTACTCTGGGGCTCCCGTCAGCCACCCCCATATCTTTCTTCTTGCCTTCGAATGCTACTCCTCAAGAAGAATGTCCCAGTCAATCCCCAATTCCTTGGTGAGAGAAGGGAAAGAGAAAATTGTGCCCCACCCTCAATCTTTTCCATCTTAGTAACTTGAAGGTCCCCTGACTCAATACCCTCCACAACCTTCCCCTCAGATCGTGCCCATCTAGAAGAGGAAGCTGCCATATTCTTCAATCACCTACATGTTGCAATTAAGGAATGGCGGTCTGGTGAGGGGCTCTAACCCTTGGGTTTTCTAGAGTTGGAGTAGGGTAGACAGGCAAGGTCTGGAGCTCAAGGGATATCCTAGAAGAAAGAACTTGACCATTGTTCATGTGGGGAAGGGATAGGAGGCAGGGGTGGCCTGGGACCAGCTCACACCTGCTTACCAATTAATAAATTTTCAATGGGTATTTATACTACAGAAATCTGCCAATGCTACAAATTAGATCTTGATTTATTGTTGATCGTCTAGACTTGAGAAAGTGATGGAGAAATGTTAATAATGCAGAGTAACCCTTAAAATGACATGGGTGTGGTGTGTTGTTTTTTTTTCAGAGAGTTAGTTGTTAAACATTTACCAGTTCACCACTGATATGTGTCTCCCTTTCCCAAACTCCTTTTCACCCTAGATAAGATCAAGCTCTTGAAGAAAATTAAAATCCATGGGAAAGGATTTCTTCAGGGGTTGCAGAAGGCAGCTCAGGAGCTGAAGGACAAGGGTGAGGGGCAGGACCCACACACTGGCCTCATATTTAGCTTCCCACTCTTCTCAAGAGTCAACACACCTCACACCCTTTCTTCATGCCTTCTAACATACCTTCTTAGCATCTCCACCTCAGTCCTCTTCCCTTCCTCATCTTTCCATGGCATAGAAATGCAATTTAATAGTCACTTAAGTGCCTACATATAGAAATAATTATACTCCAAGGGAAATTAAAAGAGGAACAGAGCAGTAACAATTGGGGGAACCAGAGAAAGCCAGATGGAAGAAATAGCACTTGAACTGAATTTTAAGGGCAGACAAGTATTCTGAGGGACAGAGATAAGCACATATGTTCCAGGTCTTGGAGATGGGCTGATAGGAATGTACACAGGTGAGATTAGTAGTGTGAGTCTGAAAAACAGCAATGCCCAGTTTGGCTGGAACATAGTTTGTGAGAGGAGAAGTATAAAATGAGGATGAGAATCTGATTGTGGAGAGTGTTAAACAACAGGCCAAGGAGTTTGTTTTATCATAGAAGAACAATAAGGAACTACCAAAGGTTTGGGGGGCAGGGGAATGGTATGGTCAAGTTTATTCCTCAGATTCTGTTAGCTATGTGGAGGATGGATCAGAGAAAGGAGAGGCTGAGATCAGAGAGACCAACTACAAAGTTATGACAGTAGTCAAAGAGGACCTGAACAAGCTTGAGAAGAGGGCAGATACTAGGCATCTTGTGGAGGAGAGACAGCACTGATTGCTATGGATGGAGTGAGAGAGTGGGGAGACTTTAGGATATCTTAGAGGAAGGCTTTCTGCTTACCTAGTAGGTGTCTGGGATGATAATGCCCAGGGGTGTGCTGGTATGCTTAACCAGCTCTCCCCCACCCCCACCCCCAAAAGAAGTTGAAGCTACAATTCAGTGGTGTTAAACTCAAATGAAAATGAAACCACAAAATAACATTATTAATAATGGGGTTGTATTTTTATTTATTTTGTTAAACATTCCCCATTATAATCCTCAATCTGATATAACCCGCATTCTAATTTCATTTTGTTTGACACCTCTGATTCTACAGTATCAACATTCTCTCTACCACTCTCAGGTCTAGACAATCAACAAAAGAATAAATCAATTCCTGATTGTTGCATCTGCCAATGCATTCACATTGAAAATTTAAAAACAAGGAACAGTTGGCTAAGGCAAACTTGTAGTGGTGATCTGAACAGAAATAGGAAACTTTGAAAAACAAAACTGAAGAAGAAAGATAATGAATTCCACCGAGTTTGAGATATTTAACATCTATTCAGGAAATATTTGGCAAATAGTTGGTAAATCGTGATTAAAGTGTAGATGTGGCAGTAGTAGTAGTAGAGGGAAATTTGGGAGTAATTTATATTAAACTGATGCTTGAACCCATGGGAGCTAACAGGATCTACAAGAGAGAAAGTATAAGGGGGGGAAAGAAGGTCCAGAAGAGAGCTGTGAAGACATTCATGCTAATCAGGCAGGAAATGAGTAATGATCCAGTGAAGAAGAAGACTCATCAGAAAGGTAGGAGAACCTGGTGAGAGCAATATCGTGGAAGCCAAGGGGAACACATCCAGGAAGAGGGTACGGTCCAAAGCATCCTAGAATGAAGAAAGATTAAGAAGGACTAGGAAAAACCAGAAGACCTAGATTTAAATTCTGATTCTGCTACCTACTCCCTAGGCGATCTTGGCAAGTCACTCAGGGTTTTAGTTTCCTTATCGGTAAAATGAGGGAATGATGCCAGATGATCTCTGAGGATCTCCCAACTCTGAATCCTATGATCCCAAAAGTTCCACACACCCCTACATACTCCTTCCCCACTTATTTTGTTTCTGCCTGCACATCCCCAGAGTCCTTCCCTAATCCCTCCCCTCAGTCCTTTTCCCCAGTTCTACCATCCACAGACCTACCCCCATCCCACCCCCCACTTCCTACAATCTCGTCTTTCCCCACAGTCTGCAGTCAATCCTGTGGTGAGTATATCTGGGGTCTGGGTAGAAGCAAGGGGCTGGTGTGTGAAGCTCCCTTCTAAGTCTAAGCCCAGCTCACATACCTTCACCAGTCCCAGGTCCTCCCAAAGAGGTAGCCAACTGCATCAACTGTAAGAAGTACTATGTGACCTGCAAGGACCCTGTTCTTTGTAAGGGTAAGTGATTCCTTGATCTCTGACTCCTACTGAAACTCACTGACTTATGCCAACAATGATTGAGCCCTGACTCCACATGACTGCTCACCCTACACTGTTCATCTAACTCAATTTTCTTTTCTTTTTTTTGGTGAGGAAATTGGGTTTAAGTGATTTGCCCAGGGTCACACAGCTAGTAAGTGTTAAGTGTCTGAGGCTGGATTTGAACTCAGGTCCTCTTGACTCCAGGGCCAGTGTTCTATCCACTGCGCCACCTAGCATCCCCCATCTAACTCAATTTTAACTGACCACTGACCCAGGACCTTATGCTGACCTCTGGGGCCATACTGGCCAATATTCCCCAGATGCCCTCCTGCCACAGATCCTTTGGATTGGAATTACTATCATCTTCATCCTGTGTGTGTTTGTATCAACACTTGGATCTGGGTGAGTAGTTAATCGAATGAGAACCATCCCTAGATCCTAACTAGTGACACACACTCCCCTCTATCCACCCATCTCTTCATCTTCTTTGATCTTCCCTATCTCTTTCCTGCTTACCCCCATTGCCCCAGTCCCCTTAAATAGACACATTTCATCCTTCACTCTGATTGGCCTCCTTTCTTTCCTGTTTCTCAATCCCAGGGTGTACTACTTCTGGTGGAGGCCACTGCAGCTTGGAAAGGACCCTGTAGAGCTGAATGAGCCAGCACCAGGACCAGGATTTGTACCAAACGAGTCACCATCACCACCACCACTACCACCACCACCACCACCACCACCACCACCACCACCACCACCACCACCACCGTTACCGTCACACCTATCATCAGTATCAGAACAAGCATTGGCACTTAAGCCAGTAAAAGAACTGTTTTCTGAATCACCATGTCCTTTATGTCCAGTGGAAGAGATGGCCACAACCCCAGAAAGGAAATAGTATTGGAAGACAACCACCAGGCCCTGGAGTCCATTATACTAAGAAGTCTATGAGCAAGCTAGAGAAAGAATTCTTGGTGAAAGTGATGTAACAAAAGAAATAAAGCATTTATGTTGAGAATAACCCATCTAGATCTTGCAGTCATTGAGGGCATGGGAACTGGAAACTTGATGCCTGGGTCCCTGAGGGAGACACATTTTGTTGGTTTCAGCCCATCTCTCCAACCCATATTGATCTTCCTGAATCCTACTCCAGTCATCTAATGCAAAGCTGCTTAAACTGTGGGTCATGACCTAAATGAGGTTGCGTAACTGAATGTGGGACTTGCAAAAAATTTTGGCAACAGTAAAAGGTTATGTATACCTATACCTAGGGTCATGTAAAAATTTCTCAGGCAAAAAGGGGGCATGAATGGAAAAGTTTATGAAGCCCTCATATAGATGAGGAAAACTGAGGCCCAGAGAGGCTAAGTAATTGAGGAATAGTCATCACTTAGAGAAGGAAACATGGGGGTCAGCTGAATCCTTCAGAGGTGACAGGAGAAGTAGAATGCTGTGAATGTTCACAGAATAACAAGTGACCTGTTTTTCCAAGTCTATTCCACCTACACAGTGCATTTTTCTAATAAACATTGACTAGCACTGACATACATCTGCATCCAAGTCACTATTTAAAATATTCCACAGAATATGGCTGAGAACAGTGCCTTCTAGAATGCCATTAGAGACCCCTCTCCTAGTTGTTATTCCACAACCATTCTTTGGGTTATTAAACCAGATCCAGATCAACCAATCTGTAAACCCATCCCACCCACTTCTCTTCCTCTAATCTAGAATTGATAGCTTTGAAAGCACTCTGTTGTGGTTTTTTGGCCACATTGGGGTTTTTAACTAATTCTAGGATTTAGCTTTCTTAACACCAGCATAGCTAAATTCCAGGCTTATATTTTTTTCTTGGTCATATTCCTGTACTTTTCCATTGTCCGTGTACTTCTGAAATCTGAGTTTCAGATTTCTCTCAATAAAGTGTTCACCTACAAACACTTTAGCCTCCTTAAATGCTTACCCTCTTCCCCCCATGTTGTTTTGTTGGGGGTTTTTGCTCATCAAAATTATTTATTATTGGGCCATCAGAGTTCATTCCTGAAAATTCCCTATCCTTTGTGAGCCAATTTCCCTTTTAGAGTCTCAGTCCATTCTTCTCTGCCAAACTTTTTGAAATTTACTCAAAAGCTAAAATACACTTTAGACAACTTGAAAACAGTATTTGGGCAACAGCCAATGTCTCCAAAGCTAAGGCAGCACAACGACCACCCCACCTCCTCCACATACATCCATACAATACACTAGGGATAGGACCAATGCCTCCAAACAAGATGAAGAACAAGGAAAGAATCCAACCAAGTATATCAGAACAGGAAGATGCAAAAATTGGTGCTGATTTCATGAAAGCTTCAAATTCCAGGATTGCAGATCTTCAGAAAGAGATGGAAAAGATCAAGAACATAATTCCATTTGCACAGATGACCATTGAGGATTTGAACACAGCCTTCCCTCAAACCACATTGGACAAGAAGAAGTATCCTTATTGGCCCCACCAGTCAATTGAGAACCTCTAAAATTGGGCCTCAGAGGAAGCTGTGGCCCTCCTGTCACATGCTCCTGAAATCTGCAATAAAGCAATTGTACAGTAGAAAGAAAGAAAGAAAGAGAGAGAGAGAGAGAGAAAGAAAGAAAGAGAGAGAGAAAGAGAGAAAGAGAGTGAGAGAGAGAAAGAAAGAGAGAAAGAGAGAAAGAAAGAAAGAAAGAAAGAAAGAAAGAAAGAAAGAAAGAAAGAAAGAAAGAAAGAAAGAAAGAAAGAAAGAAAGAAAGAAAGAAAGAAAGAAAGAAAGAAATCTTTGGGGGGTGGCTAGGTGGCGCAGTGGATAAAGCACCGGCCCTGGATTCAGGAGTACCTGAGTTCAAATCCAGCCTCAGACACTTGACACTTACTAGCTGTGTGACCCTGGGCAAGTCACTTAACCCCCATTGCCCTGCAAAAAAAAAATTAAATTAAAGAAAGAAATCTTTGAGCACAGATAAAAGGTCAGAAAGGACATCTGGAATTAAGTAATAATAATTAATATTTACATGTCTCTAATAGTTACAAAGTACTTTCTTCACAATAACCCTATGAAATAGGTAATATAAGCATTGCTGATCCCACTTTATAGGTGAGACAACAGACACAGGGACATAGTAATTCAGCTGGATTCATATACTAATAAATATTCAAACCAAGATTCATACCCAAGTCCTCTAATTCTAACACCATCATCTTTCCCCTGTACCAAAATGAAGACAAGCTAACTTCACAATCTTGCCATGGTCTGTTGCCCAAGCCCAAAGGACATATCAGACTTCTTCCTGCCATATTCTCGTGCTCAAATACAATCATCTTGCCTCCCTAAGTGGCAAAAGCAAACAAATGCTTCTAGTTCCTTGTTTCTACACTTGATCTTAGCATTATTGAAGGCAGCCAGCTGGGGAACCGACTGGACTGGCAGTCAACCAGCGCCATTTGGAATAGCATGTGATTTATTCAGTTTGTCTGTGAAGCCCCTAAGGACTCGGCATTCCATAGTTCTTATTGATTGGGGGCACTGAATGTTTTATGACAAGGAGCTGCCCCCCGGTGCCTTCCAAGCAGGTGATTGATCAGGGCTGCTTAAGATGTCAAGTTCAGTCCGCTTTTTTGGCACCATGGAGCACATGTGCTGGAGTGCACACATGTGAATTCAGTGAATGGATTCCCAGCATGTGCTGCCCTTCTCTTCTGTGAATTTCAGAGTCCAGCTCCAATAACCACCAATGTTACCGCTGGTGCTTTTTATTCCTCACAGATAACAGGTGGTTTTTTTGTTTGTATGTTTTTATTTTTCCCCAGGATTACGAAAGTATTTCAGTGTCCACAGAAATTCACAGACTACTCAAAATAAATCAGCTAAGTCCACACTCCTTAGCCAGACACTCAAGAGATTTAATTGCCTGGTCCTATCCCACTTTTCAAATCTTTCCTCAACCTACCCCCCAACTCATAGCCTTTGCTCTAGTCAAATGTTTTTTCATCATCTCATAGATGCATCATACTCATTCCCACCTCCCTATCTTCACTCCCATTGTTTCTCATGCCTGTGACATCTTTCCCAGAACTCTCTAGCAAAATCCAAAACTTCAACATCCTTGGTAAAATGGAATGATTCTATAGCAGGAAGTAAAGACGCCAAGAAGATGTATGACCAACTGCCTTGCCCCTCCCCTAATCCATCTGACTTGCAGCTGAAACTTCCTTATATCCATTGCCTCCCCTATCACATTAGGAGCTACTTGAAAGCAGGACCATCTTTGCTGTGCAGATCCCTATCACGTGGCACAGTGCTTTGCATATGTTCAATACTTAATTTTTTTATTCATTCAAATCCCTTAATCAAAGCTTTCTTCCTCCTTCTCTGACCACTCCATCCCACAATGATCTCTCCCATTCCAAATGTCCATCACACTTTTGTCCATTTGTCCTTTTTATTATCTTTGTTCTACCAATCAAGTAACAAGCATCTACAAAACATCTGTGTATCTGGCACTGTGCTAGGACCTGGGGAGGGGAGAGGAATGGATCAAAAAAATATGAAGCAATCCTTAATAAGAAATTTATCATGCATGGATGTCTTGTCTCCCTACCTAGTTTTTAAACTCAAGCTGACTAGAGATTCTTCTTTGTACTTTCAGTCAATATAAACATTAAGTGCCCACTCTGTGTGGGGTGTACTATGCTAAGGGCTAGGATACAAAAAGAGGTAAAAAACAATCTTTACTCTCAAGGAGTTCACAATCTAAGAGCCTACATTGGATAAATACTTGGTCCGTGATCAGTGACTGATGAATTAGCCCATCAATTCAGTCAGGTAAGTCATCAGTTTTGACTAGTCAGTTTAATCACATGATCAAACAGAATAGAAAAAAAAATCATCAAGATATATGTGTCCAGCAATGGGAATCACAAATTCAAGGATAGTCACATAGTACAACAAATATCTGAATAATAATCCCCTATGACACCTTCCCCCCACAAGTACATCTTCAGTAGCTTTTTGAAGAGCTCCAGTGACAGAACTCACTACCTCATGGGTCAGCTCATTTTGTTTCTTACTTAACAGGTCAATTAGGAAATTCTTCTTAAGCCAAAATTTCTTCTTCCAACATTTGCCTCTCAGAAATTTTCACCAATTAGTCCTCTGGGGCTAAGAAGATCAAATTTTGGGGCAGCTATATGGCATAGTGGATAAAGCACAGCCCTGGATTCAGGAGGACCTGAGTTCAAATCCAGCCTCATACAGTTGACACTTACTAGCTGTGTGACCCTGGGCAAGTCATTTAACCCTCATTGCAAAGAAGAAGAAGAAAGAAGAAGAAGAAAAATATCAAATCTTTTTTCCACCAAAAAAAGGCCTTCAAATACTTGAACTATTTTCTAAGTCTTCTCCAGGATAAACACTTGGAAGTTCTTCCATCTGATCTTTGCATGGAATTGTTCTCATGCCACTCACTATCATCATTACTTTCCCCTTTTTCATGGCTTTAATGTGGTCTGACCAGGGCAGAGTACAAAGATTATCATGTTTCTTGTTGTGGTTGTTAGGTTTAATTAATGAAGCCCTGGATCCCATCTGCTGACTTTTTTTGGCTGCCATATCACAAGGCAGACTCTGAATGGAAGTACATTAAAATACAAATACTTTTTTTTTCCAAATGAACTGTGAGGATCCTTGAGGGTCAGATAAGTTAAATAACCTGCCCAAGGCCACATATCAAATAAGTATAAATGGTGGAGCTAGCTAGGCCTAAATTCCATATCTTCTGACTCCAAGCTTAGTGTTCCTTGCAGGCCTCCACTCTAATAACATTTCAGGAGGCCCTACCTCAACTCTATATCCTGGTTTCAACACAGCTTACTATGATGCACATTTGGTTAATTGGGAGTTAAACAAGGTCGAATTTAACAGGATTTTATACCTAATATTTCTATAAGGCTGACATTAATATGCGAAACATGAACCCTCAAGCCCCATTATAAATACAGGGGTTAAAGGAAATAGTTCAGTTGCTTTGTTGAGGATAGATTGCTTTAATCAAATTTTAGGGTTATGGGTTATCACTTTGATTGTTATGGTTATCCAAATTTAAATATCCATCCTTATGCCCATGCCTAATGAGTATTGCATGAGCTGTTGCTCAGAAGGACAAAAGATCAAGGCACTGGTAAGTCTATACTGAATAAAATAGAGGTACCCAGTAAAACCTAACTTGGGCATCCATTCCTAAATTATTAAAAGTAAATAAACTAAAAAAAATAGTAAATAAACTAAGATATTTTAGTCATCACCTCAAAGTTTAGCCAATATATCAGTCAATCACTGGCCCTTAGGATTTTTTTTAGCTCCTTACTCTACCTCTAAAAACTATTTAATTTTATTATTTTTATCCATTTTTTTACTTCTTTGAGAGAAAAGCTTATTGTATCTATACCACAACTGCTATTGATTTTAAGTGAAATGTACTATTTTAGTTAAAATCATTCATGTAAAAAATCATTAGTGTAAATAAAATGGGTGATCAATTGGGAAATGTCTGAAAAAATTATAGTATATAAATGTAATGGAATATTATTGCATCATAATAAATGGATAAAAAACTCTGTGAAGATTCATATGAACTGATACAAAGTGAAAATGAACAGAACCAGGAGAATAATCTATAAAATGACTACAATAATATAAAGGAAAATTATTTTGAAAGACTTAAGAACTTTAATCAATGCAGTGCCCAGTCACTGACAGTGATACGAGAGAGAGAGAGAGAGAGAGAGAGAGAGAGAGAGAATATACACAAGAAAGCAGAAGGACATTCCAAAAATTCAAATTCAAAAAATTTTTCAAAGATAAGCAGGAAAAATCATGGTAAAATCATGTTAAATTTAGAACATATGTGTGTGTACATTAGACAATGACAATTTCTTCTGTAATCATTTTTCTGTTCTTTGATTGTGAAAATGGTCTTGTCTGTTGATGCTTGGCCAGTTCAAAATAAAAAGAATTTTATAATCATGAGTGCTCATCAATATATGAAAATGTGTTTGAATTTCCATAAGCATATTTGGATTTTTCCTATTTTACATTTCTTATCAGGGGTCCAGGTTAAGCCAGTACTCTATTATTGGGTTGATGCATGTAATAAAAGCACGGGTTTAATTTAAACAAGTGAAGTATCTGTCACAATTGGAGTGTAAATAAAAGAATGATTCAAGGCCTTGCCAATTGTTTTTTCCTACCATACATCAGCCAGCCTGCAATCCTTGGCAATGAGATGCACACTATAATTGTCTCAGGGTGATGTAGGGGACAACACATAGGGCTTAAAGATTCATAAGAGATCAGAGTCCAGCCTCCAGTTATAAAATGTACAAGCTCTGTGAAACCAGAGAAAGACATTTTGTCTTAGGGTCTCAGTTTCCTTGTCTGAAAAATAGGGTTAATGACACCTGAACTAATTCTCTCACACAGTGGTCATGAGTAAAATGCTTGATAATATTTATAGAACTGTAGAAATGATACTTATTAGGGGCAGCTGGATGTCGCAGTGGTTAAAGCACCAGCCCTGGATTCAGGAGTACCTGAGTTCAAATACGGCTTCAGACACTTGACACTTACTAGCTGTGTGACCCTGGGCAAGTCACTTAACCCCCATTGCCTACAAAGAAAAAAAAAAAAGAAGAAATGATACTTATTATACTAACAATGACAATGAAATCAGTTTAGAAATAGGTATTTCAGTAGCCAATTATGTCCCACTTACAGAGCACCTCAGTTCATTGACATTCTTAATGATTTTTACATCTATTCTATGTGCCAACTGTTTGATGGGCAGTGAAGAAACAAGATCAAAGAATGAAACAATTCCAACTTTCAAAGGAGCTTATGTTCAAATGGAGGAGACAATAGGTACATCTCTAAGTATATGTAGGATAAATATAAAGAGAATAAATCCAAATGTAAGGTAGTTCAGGAGGGAGGGCAATAGCAGTTAGAGTAATCGGGAAGGCCTTCGTGTAGAAGGTGGGGCACAAGCTATAACCTGAAGGAAGACAGATGATACAGTGTGGAAGTAAGAGAATGCATTCCTGGTGCAACCAGTACAAAGGCACAGAGCCAAGAGATAGGGTACCATGTATGAGGTACCATGTATAAGAAAGTCAATTTAGTCAGATTATAGAATATAAAAGGGATGATAACTGCACGCTGGCAATACAAGGGCAGAAATAAAGCAAGCCCTGCATACAAGGAGTTTACATTCCACTAAGTGACACATTTGACCAAGTTTCTTGCAATGAATTCCCTAAATTGATGTGGTTGTTTTGGTAATGTTTAGACCAGTGTCTTCCAGACTGTGTTCATGCACCTACCATTGTATGTATGGGTTCCACAGTGAGAAAATAACAGCAATTCTAAAATATTAAATATATCTTTCTATGTTAAATGTCAGATGCAGAAATTTTATAGTACGAAAATAGAATTAATATGCTCTATTTTGCTCCCCAATTTCCACAAACATCCTTTAAACTAAGGTAATTCCATACTCTCTGATCCTTTCTCCAACTGACATTTGTTGGTTTTGTCAATATACTTAAAACCTAAAAGTATTCTGCCACTAAATTAGTCTGGTAAACCAGAGAGCATAGCCACAGCCTGAGAAGAAGCAGGATGAGATAGAGGAGTAAAGTGAAGTGGGAAAAAAAGGACAAAAACAGGGTGGAAGGAGAGTGTCTCAGACTGGATATTTAAGGTCTTTGCTTTCATTGCTGAAGTAAAGGAAAAGGCAATGGCATATGTTATTTCAAGTACAACCAAGTATTTCTGAAGGAAATGAGCAAAACAACATGAAATCCAAATCAGGAAAATTAAAAATAAATATCACACAGAGGCTCGTGGTGGGCATGGGTAGGCTACAATTTATAATCAAATAGAAACCAGAATTTAAAAATATCATGAGGCAAATAAATGATAGGAAGAAAAAATGGGATGATCACATGACTGAGGGGAAATGACAAATGGACAGTCTGGATGTTGCTGTTTTTCTCCTCTGTCAAGAGAAAATTTTAAAAGGCCTCCAATGGATTCTATCTAAGAACTTATGAGAGGACATGCACGAAAGTCACATGGCACAGATAGGTATGGATGAGCTACAATCTGCATCACTGGAAAGAACAACCCAATTATTGAAATCACATATCCATTTGAGCATGGGAAAAGCTATTGCCCTTAAAAAAATGACTCCTGACATAAGCAAGACTGGGACTTTGGGGTGAGCTTGCATTGAGACCTCTACATTTTCCATCTACCACTCCTTGAGCCCAGAATGACATCTACAAGATCGAAGGTAGTAAGTCTGTGGCCAAGGGAAAAAGCAAAGCTAAGTGGCCACATGACCGTGGCCTCAATCGCACTAAGCTTAAGCCACTGAACAAACAGATGTATACAGAGCCTACAGAAAGTCAGCAGTTGTTTCTGATCTTCCCAACAAAAGATAAATTAGTGTTTCTTGTTGTTCAGTAGTTTTTAAGTCACCTCTGACTTTTCATGACCCCATTTGGGGTTTTCTTGGCAAAAATACTGAACTGGTTTGCCATTTCTTTCTCCAGCTCATTTTACAGGCAAACACAGTTAAGTGACTTGCCCAGCTAGTGTCTGAGGCAGGATTTGAACTCAGGAAGAGGGATTTTCTTGACTCCAGGCTCAGCACTCTATGCACTGCACCACCTAGCTGCCCAAATCAATAATGATCAATCATCTATTCTGTGCCTGACCCTGAAACCGTGGTAGACATAAGGAAGCATGGGGCTCTATCCTCAAAAATCTTATACAGCTTAGGTAGAAAACTGTCATAGCTGCTGTTCATATGGACAATAAGCATTCTAAGAGTTCAGAGGAAGGAGAGAGCACTTCCAGTTAGGACAGCCAGGTAGTCTTCCAAGAGACGAAGGTTTTACTGAATATAATAATCTACCTCATGAACTTTTGGGTTTAGACTCTCTTGCTTTTCACAACCACCAGAAGCCAAAGGCACCCCCAAATTCGTCTGATTCTTTGTCTTTCTCTCTGGCTAGGAGGTAAGCTTTCCTCAAGGAGAATAAGAGACTCATGATTCAGAAATAGGTGGGTAAATCTTTTGAAGAGGTGAATATTCTATAAGAGGCTTGGACTTTGAATCAGAAGGACCTGGGTTCAAATCTCACCTTAGACACTACCTATTTAAGCCTGGTTAAATCACTTAACTTTTCTGACACTCAGTGTCCTCATCTATAAAATGAAGGAACAAGATTCAACTTCTAAGGTCCCTTCCAGTATTATGGTCCTGCTGTATGGACCTACCTACTACTAAAGTAATTGAATCCAAGCTGGTCAGACAAGGTTTTCTTTCTTTCAGCAATGCAGATTCCACAATATGAGACTGCATTCAGAAAGGCTTCATTCAGAGTGTGAGCTTCAAGGTTTGAGACCCAATTTCACATTCTTCCCATTTCATGGCAAATATCATTGTGCTTTATGCTAAAAAGCAGCAAGGGATGGAGAGAGAAAGGGTAATTTGAGGAAGCAAAGACTGGAGGGCTGATACAGGCTATAGTGAAATGAAAAATTAGACCCATAATAGAAAGAGGAAACTAATTATCATTAAATAGCGCTAATAGGAACTTCCTAAATAAGAAGCTATTTCTTTGGGGAGAGAAATATTTGTGCCAATAGAAACACACATTTGTTTGAAGCTATAGGTTCTATGCATGTCTGTATGTTAGGAAATTCAGGATCAGGCTAGAGGTGTTTGTTTTTTTAAAAAACAAGTGATAACCTCCATCACAGCTTCTGTGTGGAGTCGGGGACACAATTACACATTTCTGGAGACTGATCTCTTGCTCTCCAAACAAATAAAGTTTTACACCAAATGGAATTATCCAGCTCCATAGCTGGGAGCTCTCCAGTAGGAACGGCATGTGACATCAAGAAAGAGATTGATAACTTAATCATCCTTTCCTATTGCTTTCTCAGTGGAATCATTCAGAGCTCATTGCCATTCTAGATTATGAAATCAGCATCACAACTACCATATTTTACTTAAAGACAAGCATACCCACACCTACATAAATCTAGCCCTGGCTTGCTCTGCCCTACCCTTACTTGACCTATCCAAGTCTATCTCCTGAAGAAAGATTATCTTTATCTAATTTTCCTCTCTCTAGGCAAAGAGAATCAGCTTATTCTTCTTTGTGCCATCCTCACTAGATGTGTAACAAAGTCTCTCCAGAAAGAGAAAAAAGAAATCCTTCCCATACTTGGAAAGAGAAAGTCTCTCTGTCCTTTGAAAGGAGATAGAACAATGCAATTGGTAGGGGTCTGGACCAAAATTTAGGAGACCTAGGTTCCATTCTTGGTTCAGCACTAATTACCTGAATGACCTAGAACAAGCTACATCACCCTTCCCTGGGTATCAGTTTCCTTCCTCATCTGTACAATGAAGTAGGAGCAGGTAAGTGGCACAGTGGATAGATTACAGGCACTGTAATCTGGAGGAAAAGAGTTCAAATTTGGCCTCAGACACTTCCTAGCTGTGTGACCCTGGGCAAGTCAATTAATTAACCCCCTTTGCCTCAGTTCCTCATCTATAAGATGAGCTAGAGAAGGGGATAGCAAAGCCATTCTAGTATCTTTGCCAAGAAAATCCCAAATGGAATCATAGAGAGTAGGACTGGACTGAAACAATTCAACAACACTGAAGTACATGGATTAAATGATTGGCCATGTGGCTTTTAGCGCTTGCACTCTGATTCTGTGGGATCTTGAGTGAGTATATGTTGATGATGAGGATACCACCATCATCTGTTTCTCTCTTGCTCCTATATCAATAGCCCCATATTCAGCAGAGTAAAAGATTGAAAAATAAAGCAAGGATAAGGCTTTGGAAATTTCATGATCTCTTCATCTGTTCTTGCCTTAATCTCATCCCTCATACTGAATACCTGAGAATGCTTCTGGGTAACCCTTCAGAAAGACTTAGGGAAAGGATGGCATTTTCCCCTACGTTTACTTCTCCCTCTGAGCTTATTCCATCACCCCCAACACCATCAAGCTTGTACATTTCATCACTGACTCCCACACCAACTTCATTCACCAGGAACAATACCCAACAAAACTAAGGGGAAACCAATGGAGGCCAGGGAGGGGGAGGGGAGAATACAAGTTTTTGTTATTACAGGAAAACTATCAAACCATTATGGCTATTTATGTTCTAGAGGTTTTTTAATCAACATAAGATTTGAAAAATATTTGGATAGTGATTAAGGCATACAATGACTGAATGACTTGTTCTTATAGGGAGAGGTGACAGAATACAGGAAGGTAAATCAGTAAAGGAGAAATTAGGCAGTTTTGCTTATAGAGTTAGTAACTTTGAGTCAGTTACTTGCCCCTCTCTGGGGCAACTTCTTCATCTGTAAAAATGAGGAGTGTGGAAGAGAGAATCTCTTAGGGATCTTCCTAGTATCCTTTTGGGCTATCTGTCTCTATATGTAATGAGGCCCATCCAGCATGAGGCCACTCACTTCTTCCACCAACATATACAACATGCATCCTAGCAGCTGGCCTCTGCTGTTTATAACTACCACCCATTCCTCTCTCTACATTGTCCTTCAAAATAAGTTGCCTTCATGAGAGGATATAGGACCCATTTCTTCTGCTTCCCTGAAACAGCATACCTCTCTTTTAAAAACAAAAAGTATTTTTAAAGGTATTACCACTGAGCACAATAAAGAAATATGACAGGAGGGGGAACCTAGGTGGCGCAGTAGATAAAGCACTGGCCTTGGATTCAGGAGGACCTAAGTTCAAATCCAGCCTCAGACACTTGATACTAGCTGTGTGACCCTGGGCAAGTCACTTAACCCTCATTGCCCCCGCAAAAAAAAAAAAAGAAAGAAAGAAATATAACAGGAGATGCAAAAAAAAAAATAAGTAACAGGAGAAAATTATAGTTACGAAGGCCTTTTCAGCTAATCACACAGGTATATAGTAACAAAACCAAGATTCAAACCAAAGTCCCCTAACTCTACTCCACCATAGCTTCTCCTGTAAATTCTTCTCTTGCCTTTGACCCAAGTCTCTTTGTACTTAGTACTTTTAAGGGATTTCTCTAACTGCCTGAACAAATTAACACCAAAATTGGCTTTTTCTCCCCCTTAAGGCTTTACTTTATTTCAAAATTTGTTTGACATGAGGCAGCTAGGTGGCACAGTAGATAGTGCTGGGACTGGAGTCTGGAAGACCTGAGTTCAAATACAGCCTCACTTACTAGCTGTGTGACTCTGGGCAAGTCATTTAACCCTCTTTGCCTCAGTTTTCTCTTCTGTAAAGTAAGAAGAAAATGGCAAAACACTCTTGTATCTTTGTCAAGAAACCCCCAAATGCAGTCGCAAACTCAAACAAGACTCAATAACATACTTATTAGCATTGTTTGAGGTTTGGCAATTTTGCTAGTATACCTACGCTCTCTACAAATACAAATCACATACTTTCCACATTTCGGGAGAAAACTTGCAGGAATTTCTCTTACCAAAAAAAAAAAAATACCGTAACACAATGCTAAGCCTGGAGTCAGGAAGATCTGTGTTCAAATCTATATACACACATTTACTGGCTGTGTCAACTTGGACAAAGAAGGCACTTAGCCCTGTTTGCCTCAGTTTCCTCAACTGCAAAATGGTGATAACCCACCTCACGGGATACTATAAAAATTCTCTTCTTCCTTATTTATCTTATCAGTTTCCAAATTTTCCTTTTTCTGTTGACAACAGCACCGACCTTCCACAAAGCCAGGTTCAAACCCCCTTCCATCTACTTCACCCCTCCCCCCATATCCAATCAGTTGTCCAATCATGTCCATCTTGTCTCCACAACAGCTCTCACATCTCTCCCTTTCCTTTCATTTGCTCAGCTTCTATCCTCTTTAAGCCTCTTATTGTCTCTCACCTGGACCACTGTCCTGGCCTCCTAATTGGTCTGTTTCCAGTCTCTTCTTTCTCTGATTCATCTTCCACATGGATAGCAAAGTGACATTCCTAAAACACAGGGCCAGTTAGGTCAACTCCCCACTCAGATTTCCTGTGGCTTACTACCACCACTAGGATAAAATACAAACCGCTGAGCTTAACATCTAAAGCCCTCCACAATCTAGTCTCACCTGCCTTCCTGGTCTTATTTCATAATATTTTCTTTTCTATCACACTCTAGTACAAGTGGCCAGCTGGATGTTGTCTTTACATGACACTTTCTCTTTTGTGTATATGGTCTTTTATGTCTGGAACACTCCCTCCCAACATCTGCCTCATAGAGTCCCTTAACTTCCTTCAAATCACAAGGCAGGTGCCACCTCTTCTGTGAGACCATTCTTTATCCTCCCTCCAAATTACCAAATATACACAACAGAATTACAAAAGGGAGAGAATGTTAGTATTTACTTATTTATGTACAGGAGCAGCTAGATAGCCTAGTGGATAGAGCACTGGCCCTGAAATTGGGATGGCCCGAGTTCAAATCTCACCTCAGACGCTTACTTAGCTGTGTGGCCCTGGGCAAGTTACAACCCCAATTATTTTAAACATCTGGGTCCATCTCCAATAGTCCTGATATATATCTTGCCACTAGACCCAGATGACTCTGGAGGAGACAGTGAGGTTAGTGACCTTGCACAGACCTCCCTCACTTAAATCCAATTCACTGCAAGTTATGACATCACCCTAATGTCATGGTCCTCTTCAGGAATGAAGGACAAGGGGCAGTTAGGTGGCAAAGTGGATAAAGCACCAGCCCTGGATTCAGAAGGATCTGAGTTCGAATCCAGTCACAGACACTTAACACTAGCTGTGTGACCCTGAGCAAGTCACTTAACCCTTATTGCCCTGCCCCCCCCCAAAAAAAGAATGAAGTACAAACAGCAAGTTATGTACGTGTCATAGTTAACACACAGCGCCTTGCACATAATATGCATTTAACAAACGTTTATTGACTTTAAATTACCAAGTGCTTTACATACATCACCTCATTTGGTTCTCATAACAATGCTATAAGGTAGGTACTAGAGATAAATTTATTCTATTTTATAGAAGAAGAAACCAAGTCTCAAAGAGATGGCATAACTTGCTCATGGTCATGTGCTCATTCCCACTACCACTTAGTGTTCTAATCCCCTCAATTCCATTAATTACCTCAGTCACAAAGCTAGTGAGTATCAGAGTTAAGATTTCAATTGGATCTACTTCTGAATCCAAGACAGGAGCTTTGTCTACTACCCTGGAAAAATCTTCTCTAGCAAAAGAAGCTTCCTTCCTCTTCCTACCATAGTTTGGGTAGCAATTATGGATAATAAAACATCAAGGCTTTTTCCTTGCTAGTAAATCCTAGTACTCGCATTCACAAAAGGTGCCTTCCTTTTCCTTTAAAGTTTATTTGTCAGGAGGGAGAGGAAGAGAAAAGCCAAATGTATGTAAAAAAAAGTGCTAAATTAAAAAAAGAAACAAGGATTTCTCTATTTCATTTCATGTAACTATTTACTATCAATCAATCAACATGTAGTCTTTAAACACTATGTGCCAAGCACTGTGAAAGGCAGCAAGGATTAATTAAAAGACAAAATCAAAACAGTCCCTGTCCTCAAGGAGTACACTTATGAGCATGTATATATGTATATGCATGTGTGTTGTATGTATGTGTATATATGTATATTGTGTGTACGTGTATGTATTGTATGTACATATATAAGTGTACATACACTTAAATACATATGCAGATAGTAGTACCTATATAAGTATACATATAAATATGTGTACTTATTTTTATAGGTATTCATATACATATTTATACTTATCTGTACATAATATAAGTCAGTGAGAAGGCAGAAGGAACTAATCCTTTGTCATTAAACTCTTCTATGTCAATAGATGCTATGTGACTCTTAGGCTCTCAGTGCTGCCAGCCCCCACTCCCATACTCACCTACCCACACATGAACACTCTGGTTTATTAGCCTCTGGAGTCCCATAAAGTAGTATTCAAATCCACCCACTTGAATTCCCCCCACTCCCACAAGCATACCATATATATGCAGATGAGCTGCTGCAGATTCTGGGCTTTTCAAGCTTAAAAATTAAAATGTGCATCTGAAGCAAAGACAAAAGAAAAGCTAGGTAGGCTCGGGAGCACTGTTGATTCAAAAATAAGTTGCTTGACACAAATGCACAAGATGTTAGAGCCAGAGATTGTCTAATTTAACCACCTTATTTGACGGATGAGGAAACTGTAGCCCAGAAAGGAAGTGACTTGATCAAGGTCACACAGCTATGTTTCCCAACTACCAAGTTCATTGTTTTTCCTACACTGTCATCTCTCAAAAGCATTTACTGAGTACTTACTAAGTTCCTGGCATTGAACTGGAGTACTAGAGATTACATTTCCGGCAAGGGCATCCTCCTTCTCAAACCTCCACTCCCTCTACCCCACACAGTCAATCATCTGCCAGGTCTTATTGACCAACTCATCTCTCACAGAGATCCCCTTCTCTCCCCTCACATGGCCACCACTCTAGTGCAGATTCTCATTCACCTCCTGCCTGGATTATTTCAATAGACTTCTGATTGGAATCTCAGCCTCCTTAGTCTCTCTCTGTCTCCAATCCATCCTCCACACAGCTGACAAAAAGATATTTCTAAAGCCCTCTTCTGACTATCTTACCCCGCTACTCAGTAAACCAGTGGTTTTCTGTTACCTATGGATCAAATATGAACTGGTCTGTTTGGCATTAAAGTCCTTCACTTTAAACTTCAACCTTCCTTTCCAGCCATACCGTCTTGCCTCTTCCTTACAGGTAATATTACATGTCCCAACTCCTTGCCTTTGCCTCTTTTGTCACCCATGCCTAGAATACACTCTGTCCTCACTTCTTTCTTTTAGACTCCCTAGGTTTCTTCAAAGCTGAGCTCAGATGCTACCTTTTATATGAGACCTTTACTTAGGGCCAGGCCCTTCACAGAATCCATTGTTAAATTTCCAGTGTAAAGATTTACATCTCAAAAATCACCAAATGCCTCAAATCAGGGCTTGCTTTACTGTTTTGTTGATTATCTAAACTTAAGAAAGTTATGGGGGAAAATGTAATAATGCAGATTAAACTCAAAACTGTGACTTGAATATTTTGGGGAGATCTGGTTATTAAAACCTTTACTAACACAACCTTGTCTCCCACGCCAGATAGCAGAAAGAGCACTGCATTTGAAGTCAAAAGACCTAGGTTCAAACCCAGATCTTGTGTTAAAAAACTGTAGGACCCTTGGGCAAGTTACTTTTTCTCTGCAAGACTCATTTTCCTCTATTAGACAAGATAATTTCTAAAATCTCAGCTTTAAATCTATGATTCCTCCCTCTCTCCATCTCTATCTCTCAAAACAACTGACCTAGAAAACAGAACAAGGAGGGAAAAATAGGAATTAATAAACTACATAGAAGCTATGACCATAAAAGAACCTACACACCATATTTCAAGAAATCTTAAAAGTACCGATGTCTTAGAACCTGAGGGCAAAGTAGGAATAGAATCCACCAATCAATCACCTCCTGAAAGAAATCCGAAAATGAAAATTCCCAGGAACATCATAGTCAAAATCCAGAGCTTCAGATCAAAGGAAAAATACAAGCAGCCAGAAAGAAAGAATTCAAGTACTGAGGAGCCACAGTCAGAATCACACATGATTAGCAGCTACCACTATAAGGGAACAGAGATCTTAGAATAGGATATTTCAGAAAGTGAAGGATTTATATAGGCATACAGCCAAGAATAATTTAACTTGCAAAAGTGACTATAAGGTGTAACGATTGGAATAACGCCACCTGCTGGAGACTTACTGTAGAAGAGTTCCACCCATGAAGCCCGAAGGTCTTTGAGGGCAAGACCAGGAGTCTTTTCTTTAGAAAAGGAAGTGACGCGGGCTAGTGGGAGGAGGAAGGAAGAGACTGGCACTCAGTCTCACTCGCTTGCCTTTGGACTCTGGTGGAGAATGGGGCTAGAAACGTGCTCTCCCTTTAATAGATAGGAATCTAGGCCTTTCTCTCTCTCTCTTTACCAAATTCTTATTCTCCTTAATAAGTGCCTAAAAGTCTAACTCTTGCTAAAGCTTATAATTTATTGGTGACCACTCATTGGATTTTAGACAGTTTAGCTAGAATTTCAGCCCTTAACAAAGGCTAAACTTCCAAGCATTCCTGAGTGAGCTGTGGAGAAACTTTGAAGTTCAAACATAATGATGAGGAGAAATATAAAAAGGTAAATATGAATAAACAAAGATAAAGGACTAAAGAAGGATTAACTGCTTTAATTCAAGTATGGGGAGATGATATATGTATCCTGTGTTAAAATTCTAGCTTGTTCTGATCCCCCTGGTCACCACCACCTACCTCCCCTTCTAGTTAGTATAGTAAGTAAATTTATAAGCAGCCAGTATAAAATAACAATAAAAGGAAGATTGCAAAGAGAAACCTAGAAGTCACTTACAAACTCTCTTACATACCCAGGATGACTCCAAGGTTTGGGGCCTGAGGGACTGGTAAGAAGGTGTTGCCCTCAAGAGTAATAGGGAAAAGGGGTTAGTGGGAGAATGAGACAAGGGAGAAGGTTTAGGAGGAATGATCATGAGTTCTATTTTGGACATGTTGAGTTTAATATCTACTATACAACCAGTTCTAGAGTATGGGACAGAATAGGTAGATTTGAAAATTACTAGCATAAAGGCAATAATTAAATCCATGGGAGCTGATGAGAGCACCAAGTGAAGTAGTATAGAGGGAGACGAGAAGAGGACCCAGAACAGAACCCTGAGGGACACCTAGGGTTAGAGGGGGTGATCTGGAAGAAAAGCCAGTAAAGAGGACAGAGGAGTGGGTAGATAAGTAGTAGAAGAACCCAAGTGAGAGTAGGGTCCTAAAAACCCAGAGAGAAGAGAGTATCAAGGCGGAAAGAGTGATCAACAGTGTCAGAGGTTGCAGAGAGGTCAAGGAGAATGAGGATCAAGAAAAGGTCATTGGAAGGGGCAGCTAGATGGCACAGTGGATAAAGCACTGTCTCTGGGTTCAAGAGGACCTGAGTTCAAATCTGGCCTCAGACACTTGACACTTACCAGCTGTGTGACCCTAGGAAAGTCACTTAACCCTCATTGCCCCCCTCCCCCCCAAAAAAAAAACCATCTGGAAACAGAAAGGTCATTGGATTTGGCAACTAAGAAATCACTAGTAACTTTGGACAGAGTTGTTTCAGTGAAATGATAAGGTTGAAAGCCAAACTGAAAGAGCTTAAAAAGAAAGAGAGGAGAAAAAATAGAAGTGCTTATTGAAGGGGACCTTTTAAAGGAATTGAGCTACATAGGGCAGAAGAGAAATATGATAGTAGGTGTGAGAAAATAGGTAGTTGCCTTCTCTCAAGGTGGATACAACAGTCAATCGTACCCCTCCTGACCTGCTTGAAGGACAAAGGTCTCAGACCCCCTCCTCCTCCCCCTCAGGCTAAAGTCACATGGTTCAAACTGTTCTCAACCAGGTCCTCCTGAGTTGTAGCCATATAAGGAAAATAAGGTCCATTCCTGAGTCATGCCTATATAAGGAAGAGGGATGGGAATACTGTGTTCCGATTAGCTAGGTTTTTGCGTATAGATTGTGACCCTTGAGTAATCGGACCAATGATGAAAAAGAGGAGGCCCCATTTGCACTAGGGTCTAGGGTATAAAACAGGGCCTGCGAGCCCCTTTTCTTTGCACCCATTTAGCTGCACACTAGGGTGCCTCTTTGAGAGAAGGAAATAAAAGAGCTTTTGTCACTTTGCTGCTGAGTTCCTGAGAATTATTGAGAAGAGGATGAATTTTTCCCTCACAGTAGGGATAGAAGCATCAAGTGAGGTGTGTGTTTTTTTTTTCAGGATGGGAAAAACATGGGGCTCCTTGGAGGCAGTAGGAAATGAATCAGTAGGGAGGGAAAGATTGAAAATAAGTAAAAGAGTGAGAATGACAAAGGGAAGCTATCTGTTGGAGGAGATGGGATGGAATGGGATCATTTGAATAGGTAGAGGCCTTAGCCTTAGTAAGGAGTAAGGCCATTTCATCATATAAGACAGGGGTAAAGGAAGAGATAGTGGCAAAAGGCATCAGAGAAATGGGTGAAGAAGAAATAATAGGGAATTCATAATGAATGGCCTCATTTTTTTAATATGAGGCAAGGTTCTCAACTGAGTTAGTGAGAGAAGGAGGGAGAGCCATGGGAGGTTGAAGGAGGGATGAAATAGTTTGAAAGAACTGCTGTGGAGAGTGGGATGGTAAGTTCTCATAAGGGAGTTATAGTAGGATTGCCTAGTGGCAATGAGAGTCCAGTTGAGGTTGTAAACATAAAATTGTAGTATTTGCACATTAATGTGGGCCTTCAATGACAAAAGATGGAATAACAATAGGAATTTCATACACTATAATAAATGAATGAAAGGGAAGGGAGGAGGAAAGGAAGGAAGGAACCTTCCCATGACTGTCTCAAACTCATCATAATTAAGTGACCCTCTCCTCCCTTCTCCCCTTTCACTTCTGAAATTCTGTGATTGTGTAACTGGTAACAAAAGGTCACACCACTCTGTACTCTCTAGCCAGACTTTTATAATGATACTTCTCTTCCCTCTGTCTACCCAGGCAGTGTGGAAATCCAACAGTGATACTCACAGAACTAGCCCCTTCCCAAAGCCTTCCAAGGTCAAGATCATGGTGAAAGTCTGGGTTCTGGGAAAACAATTTATAAACTCTCCCAGAAGACAACTTTTTTAAAAATACTATTACTCTATGTTCGGATATCAAGTAAATGCTCTCACCTGTGGCACTAATGTATTTCTTTCTTTCTTTTTTTTTTTTTTTTTGGTGAGGCAATTGGGGTTAAGTGACTTGCCCAGGGTCACACAGCTAGTAAGTGTCAAGTGTCTGAGGCTGAATTTGAACTCAGGTTCTCCTGACTCCAGGGCTAGTGCCAGTGGATATGCTGCGACACCTAGCTGCCCCCCTAATGTATTTCTAAAGAGTAGGGTGCAGGTTTCTAACTTACAACCATCACCCATCTATCATAGGCACTACCTATTTTGTCCCCTGAAAGGCTTGAAAACTAGATTTAAGCATTAACCTATTTATTGGAGAATTCGGACCTACAGGGCTATAAGTAAGAATTTTTTACTTTAAGGCAAGTTGGGCATTCTCAATTGAGACAGTAGGTCAGAGATCTACTGAGATAGAGTTCCCAAGAGCACCAGTGTAAAACTGTTGCTGGGGAAGCTACTGATGGGTAGAAAGGATTAGGACTGAGTGGAAGTGGTGCTTCACAAGAAAAGGACTGAAAGTGCTATCTCTACCCCCTAAATTTCACAGCCTGGGGCAAAGCCCTGATTGCTCTACCCTAATTACAACTCTATTCATCTTCCCTTAAGGATGAGTCAATCTTTGTCTACTTTCCTGTTTCTTCTTGAATGGGGAGGGGGGCGCTTAAGAACTCTGCCACATGAGTTTTGCAAAATGTGCCCAAAGGAGGTATGTTGTCTTTGTGTCTCTGTGCCCCCCCACCCCAACACACACCCAAGTAAAATTCCAGGGAAATCTCTTTTTTAAAAGGCTTAAATATTAGAGTGTTAGTTCCTTGAGGGCAGGGACTCTTGCCCACTTTTTGTATCTTCAACACTTAGCACAATACCTGTCACATAGTCGTCACTCAATAAATGTTTACTGAGTGACTGATTGACTATGTCTCATGTCTAGGATTTTGCCAAATACAACAGGGACCCCTTGCACAAAGGTTTCCAATGCACAATATGATTACTGGGTATGGGACAACCTTTATTTCATCCCTCAGAAAATGCATAAGCTGCAAGACCTCTGGGAGTGAATGAAAAAATATACAGTGAAATAACCCATAAAACATTCAAATAGCCCATCATGTTCATTATATTTTTCCTCCCCTCTCTACCCCTAAAAGGTAAGAACCTTTTGTGAGCTTGGTTAAGCAGATATTTTGCACTTACCTTGGAACTACATTTTCTAAACGATTCATAGTAATTATCATGAAGGGTTAACAAAGTCTAGACCTCCTGCCCAACCATAATACAGCTCTAACCCTTCAGGTACCAGATTTTCCTGGTGATTGATGGTCTTATCCTCTAAGAAGCATGATGTTAAGGAAACTTTCTCTCACTAAATAGCTTTCATCAAAGTGGGGGTGACAGGGAATTCTTACAGTTGGACAACCATCAACACTGGAATGACCTGTTTCTCAGAATTACTAGTTGCTTACCTGTGCTCTGGAAAAGGAAATAAAAAAGTAGATGTAGCATCCAGGAAATGAGACACCTACTAACTCAAGTAATTATCATGTTCACCTGAACAAATATGTCTCCCACTGCCATGAGCTTCTGATAATGGTGTCATTGCCACTGAAGTTGTAGGAGAAAGGAGGAGAAATGTCCTCTTCCCTCTTCTCCCACTTTCTGGAAATATATGGGAAAAATAAAGGAGAGGTGTCCAAAAAAAAAAAAGGTATAGCCATCCCAAAGCTCATTCCTTCTATATCTCTGAATGAGGAAGTTCCTCTGACAAGATTCTGTCTTCTATGATTCTTGGTCACAGCCCGAGTCACTTGAGAGCAACCAAGAATTCCCTGTCTAATCCAAGAAAGATTCTAAGGGATGTCAAGCTCTGTGAGAGTCACCCCTTTCTGACAGATGTCACCATCCTGTCATTTCATCAAGTGAATTGAGAACTCATCAAATTAAGTAATGATTCTCCCAGTCACCCCCACTTTTGTTGTTCACTCGCTTTATTAATGTCTGATTCTTTGTGACCTCACTTGGGGTTTTCTTGGCAAAGATACTGGAGTGGTTTGCCATTTCTTTCTCCAGCTCATTTTACAGATGAGGAAACTGAGGCAAACAGGGTTAAGTGATTTGCCCAGGGTCACACAGCTAATAAGTGTCGGAGACCATATTTGAACTCACAAAGATAAGTCTTCCTGACTCCAAGCTCATCCCTCCATCACCTGTGCCACCTAGCTGACCTGTCATCCCCACTACAAATGTTTATTAGAAACTTAGCACCGGGGACAGCTAGGTAACACAGTGGATAAAGAACTGGCCTTGGATTCAAGAGGACCTGAGTTCAAATTTGGCCTCAGACACTTGACACTTACTAGCTGTGTGACCCTGGGTAAGTCATTTAACCCTCATTGCCCTGCAAAAAGAAAAGAAAGAAAAGAAACTTAGCCCTGAAGATCAGTAAAAACAAACTCATTCTGTAGCTATTTATGTTTAAATTAATTTATTTCAACATAGAAAGTATCATAACACTATTTCAATCCTTCCCTATAAGTCCCCATAAGCAGCCTTTTCCTATCCATTCTCTTCATTTTTCTTCATATGATGTCAGGCATCCTGAGCGGAAAGAGTGCCAAACTTGGAGTACATAAATGTTGAGTCACAAGACTGAGTTCAAATCTCAGCACTTCTGTTGACTACATCATCTTGGACAAGTCACTTAACTTTTATAAGACTCAGTTTCTTCATCTATAAAATAATAGGACAGACTAGATGGTCCCATGATCCCTCCTAGATATAGATCTGTGATGCTGCTTAACCAGAGGTCCACCCTTTAAGGTCCCTTCAACTCTAAATCCATGCTCCTTTTAGAACCAAAGCATGTGCACCATTCTTCCAGCTTTTCCTTTTTCATTTGGCATCATTTTGCAAAGGCCTTTCCAGATTTCTTTGCACTCCTTTTAACCATCTTAATTCCACTCCACAATTAAAGTAATCCTTTATCATTAGACATTTGTCTTCCTCACAAGTCATCCTCCGTTTCTAGATTTCATAAACCCGGTGGTGGAGACAAGAAAGGGCTAGCCCTGGGATAGGAGACCTGGTTCCAAAGCCCAATTCTGATACTTCCTTGCTGTGAAACTATGAACAGGTAGTTCTCTTTTCCTCTGGAAATCTGTTTGCTCACCCACCTGACAGTGATGTTGAAAGGAAAGTGGGATATAAATGCAAGTTAGTACTGCTATGCTACCTTTCCCTCTTGCAATTCACCTCTTTTCTTCCAGGTCCAGTCAGGGGCCACATCCTCAGTGAAATATCTGGTTCTTCTATGGAAATACTCCTTCCCAAAATTTTCTTGGAGTGTTTCTTCTGGGACCTTTCTTTGCCCTTATCAATTCTACCTTATATATATGGATAAGTTGCTGGACTTTGAGTCAGGAAGAGCTGAGTTCAAATCCCACCTCTGACAATTTACTATCAGTTTCCTCATATGTAAAGGGATGGGATTGGACTGGATAGTTTTGTCCTGTATCTATTATCCTGAGATATAGATGTAATTTTCACCCTACTAAAATGTAAATGCAGTGCAGAGGCTTATACATAGCAGGTTTTTAATAAATGTCTGTCAAATTGAATTATTGGTCAACAATATTTATTAAGTTCTTATGTACCAGGCACCATGCTAAATGCTAGGGATACAAATACTGCCCTCCTCAAAAGGGAAAGCGAAAAGGTAGGGGTGGAGGTGAGGAGAGAACTTACAGGTACATGGTGGCTAAATCCAGAGAATTGAGAATGGCTAGTCTGGATCCTGGGCAGCTAGCTGGCACAATAAAGAGCTGGACCTGGAATCAGAAAGACCTGAGTTCAAATCTGATCTCAGACACTTACTAGCTGTGGGACCCTGGACAAGTCACTTAACCCTGTTTATCTCAGTTTCCTCATCTGTAAAATGAGCTGGAGAAGGAAATGGCAAACCACTGCTATAACTTTGATAACCCCAAATGAGATCACAAAGTTGAACACAACAGAAAAACAACTGAACAAATCTACACTGAGGTAAAGTAGGCCACAAGCTTCATTCCCTCCTCTCCTACATGGCTTGAAATCCCCACCAGTTCTCTTCCTTTGAGGTGAGACAGCAAAGTCTCCTAAAGGTTTTCTGTTAAACTATTCCCATTTCTTGGAAAGAGAGAGAGTACTCTGGAAATCCCCTAATAGGATCATAGATTTATAAGCAAAATGGACCTTAGAAACCACCTTCTCAAACACCACTGTTTTACAGATAAGAAAACTGAGGCTGTGAGAGGTACAGTGATTTACATAAGGTCACACAGGAACTCTGACTTTATATGCAGTGAACATTCAGTGACACTATGTTGCTCCTTTCCTCATCACCACATCACTGTGAATTTGTTCATCAGCTTTACTTGGGATGGGGAAAAGATACCAGATTTAATGGTGCTGGCTTTGAGCAAGAGGTCAAGGCAACAAAGACAAGCTTCAATTCACTTTAATTTGGCAAATGCTTATTAAGCTCTTAGCGTGTGCAGAGGAACAGAGGAAGACACAAACTTCCTGGAGCCTCTCACCTTCACACCCCCACACTGCTGCTCCCACAACCCACTGAGAGCATGAGAGCTTTGTGTCTGCAGAAGGTTGGGGCTGTTCCTGCTGGCAGACAGGTTAGGCAGCCCCTGCTGTGAGGGACCCCAGGCAGCCCAGCTCAGTGTGGCTTCTTTGTAAATAAATGCAAGCCTCCTGTTTCCATAACAACCAGCCCCACAACCTCAATGAAGCTATGAAGCTTGTGAGCAAATTAAATTCCAAATAATACTGGAAAAGGGAAGAGGAAAAAGGGTTGGGGGCACAGTTGGGGAGGGGGGAAACTGAACCAAAGTTCAGTCAGTTTCCCTATTTCAAGCTAATTTAAATGTTCTGTAGAGATCTGAGTGGGGGAAGGACTTTCAAGTTCAGAGCTTTGTAACTGAACCAATAAAAGGAAATTTAAGCACTTCAGGGCTGCTGGATGCGTGCTGTGGTTGTCGATGGGAAATTCTGTTTGAGGCACCTAATGAAGTACCTGAAGCTGAATAGAAACTCTTCTCTTTTCTCCTTCCTTCTACATATGGCATTTTAATCACTGGACAAAAACCATCAGAGATTTCCACTCACATGCAACAGCCCCAATACCTGAGCTTAGAATGCTGAAAAGGAGAGGTCAGAGGGAAGAAGTTACCCTGAGGATTAGTCCCATAAACACACTCCTCAGCAAGTCCCTGGGGTACTGGAGGGGAAACATGGCAAAGATTTCTTTGGGAAAGGAAATATCACTTGGCAGTTCTCAAGGAGGGGGTGGGGTCCACAGGAAATTATAGGATCACAGGATTTAGAGATGAGACCTTAATGTTATTGAGCCTGGGGAGAGAAGCTAGTAACTTGCTTGAGCTTTTCCGTATTTCCCTCAAAAACAACATTAAATCAAGCCTCTAAACAGAATCTAGAACTACAGAATCTACAAAAAGAGAGACACAATCCTGCTACTTGAGATAATTTAGAAGACTTCAGGAAAGGTCTATCTCACCTGGGTGAAAGGGGAGGGTGGCTCAGCACTACTTGGCTCAGCTGGCAGCTCACCTCAGCAAAGCTCTGCTCATTGGGCAGCTCATCACTGCTGCAACTCAATACAGCTGAGAGTGGAGCAAATGAGAGTGGGGCAACTGAGAGCAGTCAAAAGCTTGCAACAGTGTACCCTGTGCCCCAGGAGCAGACTTCAACTTTATAAATTTCAAAATAGCCTACAACATGAGCAAGAAACAAAAAAGGACCCTTACAATTGACAACTTCTATGGTGAAAGGGAAGACTCCAACTCAAACTCAGATGAGTTGGTTGGAATGCCTACAAGTGAAGACTCAAGTGGGAAGATGATCTTGTCTCAAGACCAAAAAGCCTTCTTTGAAGAGCTCAAAAAGACTTTAAAAAACCAAATAAGAGAGGTAGAAGGAAAAATGGAAAAAGAAATGAGAGAAATGAGAGTTATACTGCAAAAAGCACAAAAATTGACTGAGGAAAACAATTCCTTAAAAAATACAATTACCCAAATGAGAGAGAAAAATTGGCCAAATGGGAAAAGAAGTGCAAAAGCTTACTAAGGAAAATAAGGCCTTAAAAATTAAAATTGAGCAGATGGAATCTGATAACTCCATGAGACACCGAGAATCTGCCAAGCAGAATAAAAAAACTGAAAAATAGAAGAAAATGTGAAATAACTCATTGGAAAAACAAGTGACCTGGAAAATAGATACAGGAGAGATAATCTGAGAATTATTGGACTACCTGAAAGCCATGATCAAGAAAAGAGTCTAAATACCATATTCCAGGAAATTATCAAGGAAAATTGCCCTGAAATTGTAGAATCAGAGGATAAAATCATCATTGAAAGAAACCATCGATCACCTCCTGAAAGAGACCCCAAAAGGAACACTTCAAGGAACATTGTAGCCAAACTCCAGAATTATCAGGTGAAGGAGAAAATACTCCAAGCAGCCAGGAAAAAACCATTTAAATATCATGTAGCCACAGTCAGGATTGCACAGGACCTGGCAGCTTCAACATTAAAGGATTGCAGGGTTTGGAATATGATATTCAGGAAGGCAAAGGAGCTTGGATTACAACCCATGATCAACTACCCAGCAAAACTGAGCATTCTCTTTCAGAGGAAAAGATGGACATTCAATGAATTAGGGGACTTCCAAGGCTTCCTAAGAAAAAGACCAGAACTGAACAGAATATTTGATCTCCAAATATAAGACTCTAGAGAAATATAAAGAAGTAAACAAGGTGGGGGGCAGGGAGGTTGTTCAATGAAGTTAAATTGCTTGCATCCCTATGAGGGAAGATAATACTTTTTTTTTTTTTTGTGAGGCAATTGGGGTTAAGTGACTTGCCCAGAGTCACACAGCTAGTAAGTGTTAAGTGTATGAGGCCGGATTTGAACTCAGGTCCTCCTGAATCCAGGGCCGGTGCTCTACCCACTGCACCACCTAGCTGCCCCGAGGATAATACTTTTAACTCTTGGGATCTGTATCTCTGTTAAGGTAGTTATTAAATCAACATTGATGTAATGATATAAAGAAACTTAAGGGGCAGAATAAAAGAAGACTAGGGGGAAGAGAGGAAAGGGGAGGTAGAATGGGGTTAATTACATCATATGAAGAGGCACAAAAAGAACCCATTACAATAGAGGGAAAGAAGGGAGGGGTGGACATTGTTGCAACCTTACTCTCATCAGATTTGGTTCAGGAAGGGAATAAAATACACTCCCATTTGTATACAGAAATTTAGCTTACTCTTTAAGGAAACAAAGGGGGAAGGGGAAAAGGGTGGTATTGATAGAAAGGAGGGCACAAGTCAGGGGAATGGGGGCAGGAAAAAGAAGGGCAGATCGAGGGAGGCAGTGCTCAGAAACAAAACAGTGGTCAAATGGAATCGGGTGAAAGGGAAAAAAAGAGTACAAAGGGGAAAAGAAGATGGAGGGAAATAAACAGTTAATTTTAACTGTGAATGTGAATGGGATGAACTCTCCCATAAAATGGAAGTGAATAGCAGAGTGGATTAAAAATCAGAATCCTACATTATGTTGTTTATGAGAAACACATTTGAAGCAGAGAGATACACACAGAATAAAGGTGAAAGGTTGGATCAAAATGTATTATGCTTCAGCTGACTTCAAAAAAAGCAGGGGTAGCAATTCTTATCTCAGACAAAGCAAAAGCAAAAATAGATCTAATTAAAAGAGATAAGGCGGGCCCTTATCGAAGCTGCAACAGTTCTTCCTGTAGCTGTTGCAGTCAAAAAGTAGCCCAGAGTGACAGTTTCCCGATGGTTACTGTTCTATTTAACACTGTAATAGAACCACAACATTATGGGAAAAGACAGAAGCTGCCTGTGACCTGCACCCATCTGTTGGTGTTGGAGCCATTGTCCATCCTGGCATAACAGCAGCTTTGATACAGATAAGGTTGGGTATAAGGCGACCAAGGTGTGGAGTTGGAGGGTATTGAAGCATTTTATGTATAATATCCCTTTTGAACGTGATAACAGTGGACTGAAATACCTCCTACACACATATTAGCTCCATTTCCAGATCAGGAAACTGAGGCTCAAGTGTAGGGAGATCAAGTGAGTTGCCTCTTGAATCCAGCTTTTTCCACAGAACATAGGGATTGGTGGCACTGGTATTTATTGGAAGACCCTTTACTGGACCTCTTTTCATGCTCAGAAATTGTATTTTTTTTTAAAAAGAGATAAGGAAGGAAACTACATCTTGTTAAAAGGTATGATAGATAATGAAGTAATATCAATACTAAGCATGTATGCACCAAGTGGTATAGCATCCAAATTCTTAGGGGAGAAGTTAAATGAGTTAGCAAAATTATACTAGTGGGGGATCTGAATATTCCCCTCTCAGAATTAAATAAATCTAACTGCAAAGTAAATAAGAAAGAAGTTAAAGAGGTGAATATAATATTAGAAAAGTTAGATATGATAGACATCTGAAGAAAATTGAATGGGGATAGAAAGGAATATGCCTTCTTCTCAGCAGCACATGGTACATACTCAAAAATTGACCATGTATTAGGGTGCAAAAACCTCAGTCAAATATAGAAATGCAGAAATAGTAAATGCATCCTTCTCAGATCATGATGCGATAAAAATTATATGTAATAAAGAGCCATGGAAAGGTAGACTGAAAATTAATTGGAAACTAAACAATCTCATCCTAAAGAATGAGTGGGTCAAATAACAAATCATAGAAACAATCAATAACTTCATCCAAGAGAATGACAATAATGAGATAACATACCAAAATCTGTGGGATGCAGTCAAAGCAGTGCTTAGGAAAATTTTATATATCTAAATGTTTTCAAGAATAAAAAAGAGAAAGAGGAGATCAGTGAATTGGCCATACGACTAAAAAAGCTAGAAAAAGAACAAATTAAAAATCTCCAACTAAATACTAAATTATACATCCTGAAAATCAAAGGAGAAATTAATAAAATTGAAAGCAAGAGATCACCTGGTTGGACTCTTCATCTGTCCCTTTTCCTCCTCTCCTTTCCACCTTCTCCTCCTTCCCCTCCCCTCCCGTCCTTTCCCTCTTCTCCTCCTCCCCTCCTGTTCCCTCCCCTCTCTGTCCCCTTCCCTCCCGTATTCCTATCCCCATCCCTCCCTTCCCAGCCTAGCTGATTTGAGGAGGCCACGGAGCCGGCGGAGGCAGACATCACGGAGCTGTGCCAGTACACATTCTCCAAAATGGCCACGTACTTGACAGGTGAGCTGACGGCTACCAGTGAAGACTATAAACTTCTGGAAAATATGAACAAACTGACTAGCTTGAAGTACCTAGAAATGAAAAATATTGCAGTAAACATAAGTAGAAACCTAAAGGATTTAAACCAGAAATATGCAGCACTTCAGCCTTATCTGGATCAGATCACTTTAATTGAGGAGCAAGTAGCAGCTCTTAAGCAGGCAGCCTAAATTGGATGCATATTCAAAGAAACTAGAAGCAAAGTACAAGAAGTCAGAGAGGCAATGAACACTTCTCCAGAACAAAGATGGACTCCAGGAATGACTGTGAGGGGGTATCGCGCTGGGACACTTCGACTCCATAAAGGGAAGTCGTCTGGCCGATCCCCGAAGGGTCCCAGGCCCCCTTTGCTTGGACGAGTGACTGGCTGCCTGCCCCGCGACGTTCCCCTAAAACTCTGCCCCGACCGTGTGCTTCTTTGTGTGCTCTGGACCAAGGCTTAGACATCAGGATCAACCCTGGCTGGAGCCAACTCCTTGCTCCCAGCTCCTCTTTGACTGTTCTGAATGTGCCCCTCCCCCATCTCCCCCCCCCCTCATGTTCTTGAACTTGGATAATAAATGCCGATTTCTAAAAAAAAAAAAATTGAAAGCAAGAAAACTATAAAACTAATCAACAAAACTAAGAGCTGGTTCTATGGGGAAAAAAAACAATAAAATAGATAAGCCCTTGGTTAATATGATTTTTTAAAAAGTAAGAAGAAAACCAAATTACCAGTATCAAAAATGAAAGGGGTGATTTCACCACCAATGAAGTGGAAATTAAAGCAATAATTAAGAGCTATTTTGCCCAACTGTATGCCATTAAATTTGACAATCTAAATGAAATGGATGAATATTTACAAAAATACAAATTGCCCAACTTAACTAAAGAGGAAATAAAACCCTTAAATGGGCCCATTTCAGAAAAAGAAATTGAACAAGTCATCAATGAACTCCCTAAGAAAAACATCTCCAGGGCAAGATGGGTTTACAAGTGAATTCTACCAAACATTTAAAGAACAATTAATTCCAATACCATACAAACTATTTGGGAAAATAGGTGAAGAAGAAATTCTACCAAACTCCTTTTATGACACAAATATGCTGTTGATACCTAAACCAGGCAGAGCCAAAACAGAGACAGAAAATTACAGACCAATTTCCCTAATGAATATTGATGCAAAAATCTTAAATAAAATATTATCCAGGAGATTGCAGCAATTGATCACCAGGATAATAGACTATGACCAGGTGGGATTTATACCAGGAATACAAGGCTGGTTCAACATTAGAAAAACTGTTAATATAATCAACCACATCAATAACAAAACTAACCAAAATTATATGATTATCTCAATAGATGCAAAGAAAGCATTTGACAAAAGACAACACTCATTCCTATTAAAAACACTAGAGGGGCAGCTAGGTGGTGCAGTGGATAGAGCACCCACCCTGGAGTCAGAAGTACCTGAGTTCAAGCCAGCCTCAGACACTTAACACTTACTAGCTGTGTGGCCCTGGGCAAGTCACTTAACCCCAATTGCCTCACTTAAAAAAAAAAAACCCACTAGAGAGCATAGGAATAGGTGGAGCTTTCCTTAAAATAATAAGCAGTATCTGCCTGAAACCATCAGCAAACATTATATGTAACAGGGATAAGTTAGAGGCCTTCCCAATAAGATAAGGAGTGAAACAGGAATGTCCATTATCACCTCTATTATTTAATATTGTATTAGAAATGTTAGCTATAACAATAAGAGAAGAAAAAGGAATTGAAGGAATTAGAATAGGCAAGGAGGAAACAAAACTTTCACTCTTTGCAGATGATATGATGATATACTTAGAGAATCCTAAAGAATCAACTAAAAAACTGCTTGAAACAATTAACAACTTTAGCAAAGTTGCAGGATATAAAATAAACCACACAAATCATCAGCATTTCTATACATGGCCAACAAACCTCATCAGCAAGAGATAGAGAAATTCCATTTAAAGTAACAGTAGACAATATAAAATACTTGGGAGTCTACCTGCCAAGACAAACCAAGGAACTCTATGAACTCAATTACAAAACACTTTTCACACAAATAAAATCAGATCTATGTAATTGGAAAAATATCAATTGCTCATAGATAGGCCAAGCTAATATAATAAAAATAACAATTCTACCTAAATTAATTTACCTATTCAGTGCCATACCAATCAGACTAGCAAAAAACTATTTTATAGAGTTAGAAAAAATAACAATGAATTTCATCTGGAAAAACAAAAAGTCAAGAATATCAAGGGAATTAATGAAAAAAAATGCACAGGAAGGTGGGCTAGCCGTACCCAATTTGAAGCTTTACTATAAAGCAGCAGTCATCAAAACTATGTGGTACTGGCTAAGAAACAGTGTGGTGGATCAATAGAATAGGTTAGGCACAGGAGACACAGTTGTAAATGACTAGTAATCTACTGTTTGATAAACCCAAATACTCCTGCTTCTGGGATAGGAACTCAGTATTTGACAAAAACTGCTGGGAAAACTGGAAGATAGTGTGGCAGAAACTTGGAATAGACCAACATCTTACACCTTATACAAAAATAAGGTCAATATGGGTTCAAGATTTAGACATAAAGTGTGATACCATAGATAAATTAAGAGAGGAAGAATACCTCTCAGATCTATGGAGAGGAAAACAATTTATGTCCAAACAAGAGATGGAGAATATTGTGAAAAGCAAGATGGAAGACTGATTACATTAAATTAAAAAGCTTTTGTACAAACAGAAACAATGCAGCCAAAATTAGAAGGGAGGCAGAAAACTGGGAAACAATTTCTACAGCCAGCATTTCTGATAAAGGTCTCATTTTTAAAATATATTGGGAACTAAATCAAATTTATAAGAAGCCAAGTCATTCCCCAATTGAGAAATGGTCAAAGGATATGAACAGGCAGTTTTCTGATTAAGAAGTCAAAGCTATCTATTGCCATAGGAAAAAAAAATGCTCTAAATAACTATTGATCAGAGAAATGCAAATTAAAACAACTTTGAGGTACCACCTCACACCTATCAGATTAGCTAATATGACAAAAAAAGAAAATAATAAATGTTGGAGAAGCTGTGGGAAAATGCATTGTTGGTGGATCTGTGAAGTGATCCAACCATTCTGGAGAGCAATTTGGAACCATGCCCAAAGGGCTATGGGACTGTTCATACCCTTTGACCCAGTGGTACCACTACTAGGTCTGTATCCCAAAGAGACCATAGAAAAGGGAAAAGGCCCCACATGTACAAAAATATTTATAGCAGCTCTCTTTGTGGTGGCAGAGAATTGGAAATTGAGGGAATGCCCATCAATAAGGGAATGGCTAAACAAATTGTGGTATATGAATGTAATGGCATACTATTGTGCTGTAAGAAACCATGAGCAGGAGGAGTTTGGACAAACCTGGAAGGATTTACATGAATTGATGTAAATGACCGAGAGGAGCAAAACCAGGAGAACATTGTACACAGTAACAGCAACATTGTGTGATGAACAATGGGGATAGACTTGGCTCTTCTCAGCAGTGCAATGATCCAAAACAGTTTCAAAGAATTTATGATAGAAAATGTTCTCAACATCCAGAAACAAAGAACTGTGAATTATGAATGCAGATTGAGTCATACTGTTTCTGCTTTTAGACTGGTTTTTTTCCTTCTTGTTTGAGGTTTTTCCTTTGTGCTCTGATTCTTCTTTCACAAGATGACTAATGTAAAAATATGTTTGATGTGACTGTACATATACAATCTATATCAGACTGCTTTCCATCTTGGGGAGGAGGAAGAGAAGAGGGGAGAAAAGAAAAATTTGGAACTAAAAATTCAGTGTAAACAAATGTTGAAAACTATCCTCATATGTAATATGTAACTGGAAAATAATAAAAATAATTTTTTTAATGTTATTGAGCCTGTTTGCACCCCAAACCTCTTGAGATCGGATACTCTTAAGATTTTCTAACATGCTAGTAATTAGGGTTTCTGAAAGCTGAACCCTACAAGACACAATTTTATTCAAGATAGGATGAGAAGAAAGAAGGGGAGAGGGAGGGAAAGAGACAGAGAGAGGGAGAAAGGAAAGGAGAGAGGGAGAGAGGGAAGGAGAGAGAAGAGGGAGGGGAAGAAGAGGGAAAGGGAGGGAGAAAGACTTAATGGCAACTATAAGGGGTATGAACTACAGAGGAAATTTTTAGCTCAATAAAATGAACCTAAAAATCCAATATAAATTGAGCCCTATCAAGCACATGAACTACCAAGGGAAATTCCTGGCTCAGTACAAACATACAGCTCCATCAAAAATGGTTCTTATATAATGAAAAATGAAACCTTTACATAATCCTAAAAACATAAGACATACAATTATTCCTGGAAAAGATATGGCAGCAGGTTAATATTTGATACCTTCCCTAGCCCTATAGGGACCTACCTTGACATAACGGCATGTGGACTTTCTAGCATAGAGACAGGGGGAAAAAAGAAAAGTATAGAAAGTTTGCTGTTCCCTCCTCTGCCCTCCAGAAGAGTAACATTCTGTCCACAGAGTTGAAAAGACACTATGCAGGACAAAGAGAAAGTTTCACTCCCAAACCCAGAGGTAATAAAGGGGAGAGGGAGAAAGCAAAAGATCAATCAAACATCTGAACCACTTACATTTGGCATGGGGGGCAAAAAGGGGTGAGGATAGAGAGACAGAGAATGGGGGTGGAGAGGGAAATAGGGACACTTACAACATATACAAATAAACAAGATAATTTGGGGGTAGGGGAGTCAAGAAAGGCTTCACAATGGAGTTGGCACCAGAACCAAGCCTCAAAGGAAGCCCTAAGTAGTGGAGGTTAAGAAGGGGGTCTTTTACAGACACAGGGGGATAGCCTGCTCAGAGACAGAGATCTGCAAACCAGATTGGCTGGAATGTAGAGAGTAGGAAAAGGAGTAATGTGAAATGTCTGGAAAGGTAAGTAGGTATAAGATTACAGAAAGTTTTTAAAGCTAAGAAGATGTTTGTTTTATACTAGACATAGTCAGGGCTCAGTGAAGTTTTTTGAGTAGGGAGTGTGACCAGGTCAGACCTGCCTCCTGCATAGACAGCAAATTAGAAAGGGGAGAACTGGTAGTAGGAAAACCAGTCAGGAGATTATTTTTTTTTGGGGGGGGGGGACAGGGCAATGAGGGTTAAGTGACTTGTCCAGGGTGACACAGCTAGCAAGTGTCAAGTGTCTGAGGTCACATTTGAACTCAGGTCCTCCTGAATCCAGGGCCAGTGCTTTATCCACTTCACCACCTAGCTACCCCTAGTTAGGAAATTATTACAACAGTTTTTGTGAAAGATGATAAGATCAAAAGGCTATGTGACTCAGTCAATAGTTAATAAACATTTATTAAGCACCTATTATGTCAGGCACAGTGCTAAGCAGCTGGTGATACAAATATGAAAAAGAAATATTGTAAACTCCTTGAGGACGGGGACTGTCTAATGGGGAAAGACAACACACAAAAGAAAGATTTTTTAAAAGGGAGGAAAGGGAGGGGCAGGGGGGAAGAGATTGAGGGAAAGTCAAAAAATCCAAAATGAATGCAGACAGTAGAAAATGGAAAAGTTGGAGGTGAGGAGGAGTGAAGATGAAAATGACTTGGCACCTGACTGGATTGGGATTGGTGGGAAGTGGGAAAAGGAGAAGGAAGGGCTAACGATGACTCTGAGGTTGCAAATTTGGGTGAGTAGAAAGTTGGTGGTGCACTCGACAGAAAGGAATAAATTTGGAGAAAGAATGGGCTTGGGAGGAAATAATAATGAGTTCTATTTTGGCACCAAGAATACCCAGATAATACAATGTCAGTTCAGCCAAAATTTCAATTTAATACAAACTTCATTCAGAGCAGCTATTTGGCTGAATGGACAGGTTAATTCAGTCAAGATGCCTTTAGCATATCAAAATTGGTTAATTTATTGTAACAGTGAGTTGCCACCTCTAGGTACAGGATGTAAGATAGAAAATTTTCAGTGGATGGAGCATTACAAAGACAAGCCCTAATTTCACACTGGACCTGTTAGTGGCAATGGAGCCTGGGAACAAGCAAGAACACCCACCAGGAAAGTCAAGTCAGGGTCTTGGGACAATAACCAGACAATATGGTGGAGTCGCAGGGGACAAAGATACCCAAAGTCCAGACAAGCTGGTTCTATAAGCAGATGGACAGATTCAAAACAACAGAGGTGTGATACAGCAAGTCAAAAGCGGTCCAGAAGGATAAGAGGAGGCTTGAGGAATAGGCAGTCATAGGGTCACAGTGAAGGAGGGGCTTGGGAATTCAGGCAGACAGGATAGAGGTCAAGAAATACTGTTACTGGAAAAAAAAAGAAATACAGTTCCTGGTGATCAGGGTGAAGCAAGGAATCTTAGCAGATAAATATGAAAGCCATTATAAGGCATGATAGCTAGAATGGATGGATGGATGGATGGATGGATGGATGGATGGATGGATGGATGGATGGATGGATGGATGAACAAAAAAGCTTTTATTGATCCTTTACTATGTGCCAAGCACTGTGCTAAATGCTAGGGATACCAATACAAATGTAGCTTTTTGTTGGAGGAGAGTACTCCAGGAGAAGAGGGGGGCTCAATTCAATGCAAAACGATAAAACATCTATTGCATATCTAATATATGCAAGGCTTTTTGCTATACCCCAAATGTGCTTGATCCACTCCACTTAAGTAGTGAGTTAGTGGAAATGCTGCTTAGACAGCATTAAGTCAAAGAGCTCCAAAGGCTGGCTATTCTCTGCACCCTTACTGATGCAGAGGAAATACTCTGGCAATCAGTTGTCATTTGTCCTTTGTTTTTGTAGAGAGCCAATGACACCAAGGGGTGATATCTTGATTTGAGCATGAATTGGATTTAAGTGAGGCAGAGTTGCACAAAGTCATCAGACTCTTGCTTTCAGAGTCATTGAAGTCTAGTGACAGGACAAAAGTCAAGAAGACTGACTGTGGTCCTTGATGTAGTGGGTAACCTTGACATCTTTGATGTGAGAGCTTGGTCAGACAGCAGAAGTGCTAGTCCTTCTTGAACACCTCAGTAAATATTTATTAAGCACCTACTCTTTGCCAGGCACTGTGCTAAGTGCTGAAGATACAAAGAAAGGAAAAAGGCACTTCCTACCCTCTAATGGCAAGAACAACACATTTTTTAAAAAGCTGAAAGGGAGGGGTAAGGGAGACTGTGGGCAGGAGCATGATAACATCCAGAGAAGTGCAGGCAGGTGGGAAATGATGAAATGGCTGCCATGGGCCGCCTTCTCAAGTGGAGGACCTGGGAGCTCTCCACTGTCCACCTCTCTATTCACTCCAATCAGAGGGAAGGAGGGGCCCCAGGACCAAGGGGTACTGATGAGGTATAAACAGCATTGATATGATCTTTAAAGATGATGAGACTGTGGAGAGCATGAAGAAATCCAATAGCACAGCCAGGCAGGAAATAATGAGGCGGCTACCTAGGTGCCTTCCTTAAATGGAAAAGGATCTTATTGGAAATTAAAGATATTCTTGGTTGGAATTTTTGAACCCCTTACAGTATTTGTCCCTGGGATTACTAAAAGATTATGCCAGATAGGCTGGCATACCCTGAAACAGCATTTTATGATGGGTCCTCCTCTTCTATACAGCACTGATGCACCAGTGATTCAGCAGGCATACACAGTACCCCTTTCTAGGCACAACTATGCTGTCTATATCTCTTGTCAAGAACATTCCATCTAATACACTGAAAGAAATAATTATATCTTTCATATATGAATAACCAATTGTTGAATTAGGAATAAAGGGTTTTCCACTTTCTCATTCAGAAATCAACCATTGTGAGAAATCTTGGACAAGACTTACCCAGCTAGGAAGGCTGAGATCTAATCAAAGAGAGTAAAGAAATTCTAAGTTTAGGCAAATGGGTTGATTCCTCCTCATTATTTACTCAGACAGGTCTGGGAAAATGTGGATTCTCCCTTATGTCAGATGGGTTATATGGATATTGATAAGTCTCTCTGACTAAAACTGGGGCTCAATGTCATATACCCCAAGACTCTCATTGGATAAGCCCACCTCTCATTATAATATGCATGTTCTCATTACTTGTTAACCAATCAGAGTCGATTGCCACTCTCCACAAACACCCACTCTTCCAAAGGCATATAAGGGTTGAGTTGGGTTCCATGAGGGGTCTTTATCATTTGAGAGTGTCAATGACCATATTTTTATTAGTAATATGCTAGCATTATTAATAAAATAATTAATTGCCCAGAAACTATTTCTCTAGAACTTTTTAATCATCACAATACTATAATGTGATGATTCAAAGAGGTAGGTAAGACGTGTATACTTAGCTATATCTTATTACCTACCCTACTAGCTTCTTGTGGGAGAACATTATCTCCTAGATTTCTTTATATCCACCAGAGCACCTAACAATCCCAAGTACCTAGTGGATACGTATCTATGGAATTCACAATCAATTAAAATATGCCATGAGCCAGTAGACTAACAGCTGCTTGCAGCAGGCTGTAACTATCTAGTTCATTATAATGGAAAGGAAAGGAATTCTTGAAAATATTCATTTCAGCACAAACAGCCTCACTGAGCTTTGTGCCCTTCCTGAAGTTCAGAAGCAGCAAGGGGACTTGGGTCTGCATTAGTTAGACTTACAAGGAAAAGAAGGCACCGGAATTAATTATTCCATTTCTGTGAACCCACCTGCCCTCCCTCTTCCCCCTGCCCACCCTAGTCACAGCCTTTGGGACTATTTACATTAAAGGTCAGGTTAACAAATATGTTAGATAGCCAGCTTCGAGCTGGGCCTAATTACCCAGTCTTGTAGAGGTGAATCTCACGAAGAACTCTAGCTTTACTTTCCTTTTGGAAATCTAAAGCATGCAAATGTACCCAGGAAGGAAAGTCAGAGTTCTTTCTGGGGTATTTGACTGAAACATCCCATTTCTGAGCAACTCGGGCTTCTAAACACACATGTAATGAGCCGGAAACATGAAAAAATGCTCCCAGGGTCAGTCCCCAAATCTCTCCAGACCAGCCATGGAAAGATCACTTGAAAGAATTGTAAATGTTTGAGTTGAAAGATGAAAAGGCTTAGGAGAGGACATGATAGCAGGCTGCAAGTGTTGGAAGGACTGCTTCCGGGGAGAAAAATTAGTCAATCTCTCTCTGTTTCAGTTCTAGCAATTGGAATTGTCCAAAAATGTAATGCACCCTTGCCTGTACCTGTTAATATCCCAGTCACTAGAGATCATTGGTAGGGGATTCTGAAAAGGGGTTGCTATTCAGGCCAGGGTTAGACTGGGTAATTTCTGAAGTCCTGTTTACCTCTGAGATGCCATGATCCTGTCATTCAGTATCCAACAAAAATACCATCCCTTGTTATGTGCATGTCCCAAATATAATCAGCTTCCCTTCTATAACCTATTCTGACTGTCCATTCTATTCCTTAATAGTTTCACTGCTACCATTTCTCTAAGGCAAAAAATTCCATACATGTATTCCCAGCTTTGTGACAGAGAACTCAATTTGCTTTCATCAGTTCTAAGATTACCTTCTTTCAGATTCAAATTCTAGCATTCTGGAATTTGGTGAACAAAATCATATACAAATTAAACTAATATTAAACTGAACAATTTCAGTTTAAATGAATCAAATTGAATGAAAGAAATAAAAGTGTCTGTGACCTCGGACACTTGACACTTACTAGCTGTGTAACTTTGGGCAAGTTACTTAACTCTCATTGCCCTGGTAAAAAAAAGAAAAAGAAATGGTCAGCCCAGATTCAAGGTGCTCTGTAGTTCCACATCCCCTAAAACCATGAACCCCTGCTGACATGTTTTTTCTTTAATAGCCAACCACAAAACACAGCTCATTTAAAGCAAACTCATTTAATATAATGGCATAACTTTTTTTAAAAAATAGCAACAAAACATTTCTGCCATAATCCTGGGGTACATATTCCCACATATACAAACACCCTCATAAACGGGACACATAAAGAATATAAATGGAGGGAGACATGCCAGGAGCACATGAGGAAGGGGCATATATGTAGAGAAGCGCACCTTAGGGAATGTGTGTGGTCAGTGAAAACTCTTGCCTCTGACGGGGCTGTTGATAGCTCTTAGTGATCTCATCAAGCTTTTATTGCGTGCCTTATTCCCTGCTGATCTCCTAGTGTTTGGCTGACACTGCTCTGCTCTCTGCCCCTAGCTTCTAACTCAACTATAATCCTCTAGGATTAAGACTAGGTTCTGCTCTGCATATCGGCTCAGTGCCCATGGGCTTTTACATGCTGCAATTTTCTCCTCCCTCTTTCCTAGACTTCTCCTCTTTTACTCCCTTTGGAGTCTTAGCAAATTCTTTCATTTCCATTGGAAGATTTTTCCACTCAGGCTTAAATTGAGAATAACTAGACCAACTAGACACTAGCTAGATAGGTTCTCCTAGCTAGTTAGTGCATTCGGGCTTAAAGGTTTTTTCCTGACCCAAAGGCTTTGGTCCATCTGTTAAAAGATATCACCATAGTTTATGGTAATTATACCACATAATTCCCAATTTTAATCTCTGAAAGCTAAACTGTAAATCAACTAATGGTCATTTGCCCAATAACTACCACACAGCTATACAGTTTGGGGATTCCCTAGTTTTCTAGGCTCTTCTGTTCTCCCATATAAATAAATGAGTGGCTGGGATAAAGAAACACAAAGATGGAGGTAAACCCAGAGCACAAGTCTAACATCTTTTCTACTTGTTTAGCCATATTCCTGTCATTTTCATATATAGAGACAGCCAACCAAAGCCTGGGAGAAGCCTTGCAGCATATTCTTGAATGTATAATTAAGGATTAAATTGTGGAGCTTATAATGTCAGCACTATAGGGATAAAGATTATGAACCAGAATAGTTAGAGATAGCCTTGAGGCAGCTAGGTGGTGCAGTGGATAAAGCACTGGCCCTGGATTCAAGAGGACCTGAGTTCAAATCCGACCTCAGACACTTGACATTTACTAGCTGTATGACTCTGGGCAAGTCACTTAACCCTCATTGCCCTGAAAAAAAAATGAATTTAGCCTTGATGGAAAGGGAGAATCTAGACAGATAGAGAAGAAGTAGGAAGGTTTTCCAGGCAGAAGTAACATTGTCTTCTTTTTCCCTACCTCAAATGGATTTTGTAGACTTCAATCATATCTTCTCTCAGTCTTCATCTTTCTGGACTAAGGAGTCCTATTATTTTTCAGAGCTAAAGATAGAATGCTGACCAATATTCACAATAGGAAGACTAGCTAATAAATTCATGAATTAAGGTCCTGTTCATATTTCTATTGTCAAGTCTTTTCATTTGTTTAAGCAAGATCTTCCACCTTGAGTAACATCGCTGATGGCCTTGAATAAATGAAAATGCATAAATATGTTTGAATTTCACAACAGGGACAAGGAATAAAAAAAATCTTTATACGATAACACCTGTAGTCAAGGTATAAGGTCTTAGTGAAACCAACAAATGACCGTCCTCTACAAGTTTCAAGTTTGTTTAATTTAAACAGCAGGATATATTGGTATAATATAATAACTGCTAGAGAGAATGATAGACATGAAAACGGAAGTATTTTTAATTTTTCTAAAGCAACTTTCAGCACTTTTAAAAAACAGCTTTCATCCAATTAATTTTCTGGGAAAAGAGAAGAAAATAAACCCCTTTAACTTGAATTTTATTTAAATACTGTGTCTGGCATAAGATTTAATGAGACCATTTTGGTAAAGTATTTAAAAATATCATCAGAGTTAAAGTAACATTTGTTGAGGTCTAATAAATCTGTTGGTTTGGTTTGTGATTATTTTTTTTTTAAAGATAAATTAAGTCCTTACTTCAGCAGCTCAAAAATAACATCAGTAATAAATGTTTGATTGCATATTTAATGGAGACAGTAATGGAGACAGTATAGAGAGCCCATGTTAAAATGCTTCCCGTTAACAACATAGCCCCTAGTTAGTGTAAGCTGATCAGGGAAGGAAAATCTTTATTGTTCTTATAATTGAAAGCAGCAAGTTAAAATCCATCTTCATTTGAAGAAAATGATCCTGTTAGGATACTTAATGTGAATGCATCGCCCCTTTATCACGCCTCTTCTTTTAAATTCTTGAACAAAGTTAGGCTCAGGAGGAATTATGTTGCCTACCAAAGAAGGAACAGATTCAGGAGCCATGAAGAATCTTTCACTTTGTGTCAGAATTGGAGTATGGCTAATGAGGGCTCCAGAAATAAGGCTATGAATTATCAGCCCAATGGTATGGGATCAAAGCCCTGCTCTGCCATTCATGGTATGATCTTAAGGAAATCACTCAGTCCCTCTCTGGGCCTCAGTTTCCCTACCTGTAAAAGGAGTTGGGAACTAGATGACCCCTAAGTTTTCTTCTAGCACTAGCTCTGGAATTCCATGATTTGTAGTCACAGGACTTGAGTTCAAACCTCAGCTTTACCATTAACTGTCTATGACAACTTTACCATTAACTGTCTAGACAAGTCACTTCCTTTTTCTGCGACTCAGTTTTGTTGTCTCTAAAATGGGGTGATTGGATTAAATGTCCTCTAAGGTTTCTTCCATTTCTAAATTTGATTCTATATATAGATCATTTCCTGTCCCACATTCAATTTTACATACATACCCTCAGCAAGTAGGCATTTAGTCTGGGCAGGTAGGCAAGAAAACTGATTTTTCTTTCTTTTTACTACTTCCACTCCCACAAGGGTAAAGGACAGTATGTTCAGAAATGTTTATGGGATGACCAGTGTTTGGAGCATCATTGTAACTCACTTCCTAGAACAAGTACCTTCCAGAAAGATGCCTAGAAACTGAATTGATATAAATCAAATTGTCATTGACTACATTGTCACTGACTTCCATTATAAAATTGGAGCCAGGTTTCTTGGAGATGGATTGGTTACATAGATATTGAAAGAGAAAGTCATAAAAATCATACTGCCAGATGCAATAAGCCTCTTAAAGTTTCAGTATTGAACAGGAAAATTATCATTTTCCAAAAACTAATTAATAGTAATACCCTAAATCATCACATAGGGATGCTGAAGTTACTCAATATAAAAATAACAACTTTCCTGAATAAGCCTCACTACCCTAAAAAGTTCCTTAGGGTATCCTAAACTCTCTCCCTGCAGAAGAATATAAAGTCCTCTTTGGTGATCCCAAACATCCTATTTATCCCCTTGTTCTTCATCAGGAGTGCTAGCTCCTCCAAATGTTGGTTTCTTCCCAAAGTCGTTTTATCCTCCTAAGGGGCTTCTTTGGGAAGATAGCCTGGGACTGTGTATGTCCTCTCTCAAAGCCAGAAGTCCCTTTTTTCCCCAAATTCTTGAGAACTCTGAGCTTCACTCATGCACTGAGCATCAAGTAACCATTCTCTCCACCAAGGAGGAGAATCTTATGCAAATGCCTAGGCTTGAGCCCTGGGTGACATTTTTGTGACTGTTTTATGCCTTCATCAATGTATATGCTTGGTACCATCCAACCTGGAAATGAACTTTCCTTCTATTCCTTCATAAACCTCTGGAAAGTCCACATATACAAACAAGTTATAGAAACAGTTATAGATTTCTAGAGCTGGAATCTACCTCAGTCATCATCTAAACTGGCTATAATAGCAAGTGATGGAGCAGTAGACTACTCAGCATGAGACCAAATCACAATTTCTCTTAGTTCTTTCCCTTTCTTCAAAATTGTCAATCCAACAGCAAGTCTTTTTTTTTATTTTGGTGAGACAATTGGGGTTCAGTGACTTTCCAAGAGTCACACAGCTAGTAAGTGTTAAGTGTCTGAGGTTGGATTTGAACTCAGGTCCTCCTGAATCCAGGGCTGGTGCTCTATTCACTGCGCCAACTAGCTGCCTCCCAACAGCAAGTCTTTATGGAGTATCTTCTAAGTACCCAGATCTCTGCTAAATCACTCTACAGTGAATAAAGTGTATTTTGTAAGCTAATAAGTTTGAAACATTAGTGGGTAAATCCAGCCTAAGCAATTCAATTCAACACAATTTTTGAGCCTTTTATGCCTTCAATTAGATCCTATGGGTGATACAAAAATGAATAAGACTACATACCACTATTAGCTCCAAATAAACACATGACCTAGCTATAAATGGTCACATCATAAACAGATTATAGGAACAGAAATAGCTATCTTTCGCATGTACAAATGAAATGAGTAACCCAACAAAGGATAGAGAGAATCACAGAAAATAAATGGAATATCCTGACTACTAAAAGTTGGGGCACAAACAAAATCAATGCAGTTAGAATTAGAAGGGAAATGGTTATTTGGGTGAAAAAAACTTTGCACCAAGATTCTTTGATAAAGGGGTGATATCCAAGATATATAGAAAACCAATTCATATATACAAAGATTCCCTGTATAAGAATGAGAGTTATTCCCCAATGAATATATGTCAAAGAATATGAACAAGCAATTCTCAAAAACAAAATGGAAATGTAAGCTACTAAAAATCACATGTGAAAGAATGCTCCATTAATCTCTAAAAACAAGAGATAAAAATTAAAACAATTCTGAGGGAGACAGCTAGATGGTGCAGTGGATAGAGCACGGACCCTGGAGTCAGGAGGACCTAAGTTCAAATCCAGCCTCAGACACTTAACACTTACTAGCTATGTGACCCTGGGCAAGTCACTTAATCCCAATTGCCTCACACCAAAAAAAAAGAAAAAATTCTGATGTTCTCACATTCACTGGATTGGCAAAAATGGCAAAAAGAAAATAAAAGAACACTGGGGGTGGGGGGCTGTTGGAAGACATATTTATCCAGTACAGTGTTGGTGGAGCTATGAACTGATCTAGGCATTGCTATTGTTCCTGTTGTTGTTCAGCCATTTAATTGTGTCCAATTCTTCATGACCTCATGGGCCATAGCACAACAGGCCTTTCTATCCTCCACTATCTCTTGAAGTCTATCCAAGTTCATATTTATTTTTTCCATGAAACTATCTATCCATCTCATCTTCTGCTGTCCCCTTTTCCTTTCCCTTTTGCCTTCAATCTTTCCCAACATCAGGGTCTTTTCCAATGAGTCCTATCTTGTCACCATGTGGCCAAAGTATTTATTATAGCTAATACTTTGGATAACAGAATCAGGATTCAAAAAGATCTTAAAAGGTTACAATAGAATTTGTGCAAAATGAAATAAAATGAAATTGAATCAGTATATATGTAAAGCTTTATACATATATTGAAAAAGTCAACTTCACAAGTTCAACATGTGAAAAAGTTTGGCTAGATAGACTTCATCTGACAGAGATATGAGGGTTTTGTTTTTACTGGATTACAAGCTCCATTTGATCAAGCCTGTGAAAAGGCAGTCAGACAAATCTAATGTGCATTGAGGAACAGAGTTTCTAGAATTTCTACTGGGACATCATAGGTTAATAGAGCTAGAATTTATCAAAACCTTAAAAGCCATCTAGTATAATCCTCCAATTTTATAGATTAAAAAACTGAGGCTCGAAAAGAATATGACTTGGGGCAGCTAGGTGGCAGAGTGGATAAAGCACCAGCCCTGAATTCAGGAGGACCTGAGTTCAAATCCAACCTCGGACACTTAACACTTACTAGCTGTGTGACCCTGGGCAAGTCACTTAACCCTCATTTCCCTGTTCATGCGCGCGTGTGCGCACACACGCACACACACACACACAAGGATGTGACTTGCCCAAGGTCACACAGGTGCTAGCAAAAGTAAAATTTTAATCCATATCCTCAGATTCCAGATCTAGTGCTATTCTAGGCTGGGAATCACTCTCCTCTTAATTATCCAAGTTTAGGGTGTCATCTCTAATCACCCTTTTGCCCTCTCCTTCCAGTTAGTTACCAGATGTCACCACTTAGTACTGCAACATCTCTCACATCCATCTGCATTCTATCTTAATGATCCAAGCTTTCATTACCACTTGCTAGATGGCTTTCTAAGTTCAATAAGACAATGTATTCTCTCTGGTCTTTTTATCCTTCACATAGCTGCCCAAGTAATCTTACTAGAGTGCAAATATAACCATGTCAGCCTCCTGTTCAAAAATTTTCAGTGGCTCCCTATTGCATATAAGATAAAATACAAACTCTCTAGCTTGGCATTTAAAACCCTCCATAGTGGGCTCCAACTTAATACTTTATCCTCATTCTACTTTGAATTGGAATAAATTCTATATTCCATCTAAACTGGACTATTAGCTGGGCTTGAACTTAATGTACCACCCCACACACACACTTTGTGATTTTGCATAAGCAATCCTCCCATGCTTGGAATGTATTCCACCATCATCTCTATTTTTATTATTCCTGATTTTATAAGCTTATCAATCAAACACTGGAAAGGACTCAAAGACTCTTCCCTCAAGGTCCAGTTACTCAGAGGGTAGTTCCTCCACATTTAGCCTTTGCTAATACATAGAGGTATAGCTATGAGACAGAGGTGTCAAACACAGGCCTGAAGACTACTGTAACTATTGGAATGATGCCACCTGCTGGAGACTTACTGTAGAAAAGCTCTGCCATGAGGTGAAGGTCTCTGAGGGCAAGACCATGCGTCTTTTCTTTGGTGTCAGGAAGTGACGTTTGCTTGTGGGAAGAAGAAGGGGGAGCCTGGCGCTCTGACTTTCTCTCTTTCCTGAGGACTCCAGTGGAGAAGGGAGCTAGAAATGTGCTCTCCCTTTAATAGATAGATGAATATAGGCCTTTCTCTTTCTCTTCACCAAATTCTTATTCTCCTTAATAAATGCTTAAAAGTCTAACTTTTGCTAAAGTTTATAATTTATTGGTGACCACTCAGATAATTTAGACAGTATAGCTAAAATTTTAGTCCTTACACTACACATGGCCCACAACACTCCCAGCAGCCAGAACCAGATTAAAATGTAATTGGGAAATATTTAACCAGAAAAATACAACAAAACATAGATAAAATGTTAGTCCATGGCTTTCTAAGTCAATGTGCAGTTGACAGAGATTCTCATGGATAATTTAGTGTTCCTCTTTCTATTTGAATTTGACACCACTTCTGTAATAGACCTCAGAGGTCCACTGGAGGCAATCCCTTCATTTTAGAAATGAGGAAACATGCCCAGAGAAATAAAATAACTTGCCCCAAGTTACACAAGTAATAAGTGGAAGAATCAGTATTTGAACATAGGTCTTAGAGTTAGCAAGGTGGTACAGTGTATAAAATATTGAGCTTAGAGTTAGGAAGCCCTAAGTTCAAACCCAACCTCAAATGCTTACTAGCTATATGACCTTAGTCAAGTCATTTAATCTGTTTGCCTCATTTTCCTCATTTGTAAAATAAGGAGAATAATAGCACTACCTCCCAGAGATGTTTTGAGGATCAAATGAGCTAATACTTATAAAGTGCTTTTAGCACGATGCCTAATACATAGAAGGTGCTTTAAAAATGCTTGTTTGCCTGTGTCCAAAGGTCTATAGAATTGTGTATACCCTTTGGCACAGTAGTACCACTACCAGATCTGTATCCTAAAGAGATCAAAGGAAAAAGGAAAAGGACTCATACACAAAATAATTTATAGCAACTCTTTTCATGGTTAAAAGGTTAGAAATTGAGGGCATTCCTATCAACTGGGGAATATATAAACAAGTCATGGTATATGATTGTGATGGAATACAATTGTGCTATAAGAAATAATGAGTGGGATAGTTTCAGAAAAACCTGGGAAGACTTGTATGAGCTGATGCAAAGTGAAATGAGCAGAACCAAGAGAACAAAATGCATGTACAGTAACAGCAATATTGTAATGATGATCAACTGTAAGAGATTTAACTACTCTGATCAATATAATGACCCATGACAATTCCAAAGAATTCATGATGAAAATTGCTATTCACCTACAGAAAGAGAATTAGTGAACTCTGACTACAGATTGAAGTATATTTTTCCTCTTTATTTTTCTTGGGTTTTTTTTCTGTTTTGCATGACTTCATATTATAAATATTATATTTCTTGCCTTCTCAACGTATGGTGGAGGGGCTCGAGGGAAGGAAAGGATTTGGAAATGGAAAAAACCTCTAATTTAATGTTTGTTTCCTTTCTTCCTTTTTATACCAAATCCAGTTCTCTTTCCATTCTATCACACCAGTAAAGAACTGCTTATATTGATTTCATGGAATCAGAGAAAATTGGAGCTAAAAGGGTCATTAGAGATCTCCTAGCCCACCCCATCCCAACTACTATGACTCCTATCTTTTAAGTGAGGAAACTAAGACCTTTGAGAGGATAAGTCAATTTTACTGAGGCCCAAGGCCATAAGACTGGCTATTGTTCCAACATGTTTTGGTTAAATTAGATGAGGAGGGAAGGGATAATAAGTAGGCAAGAGTAAGAAGTAGTACTGTTCCAAAGATGCTTCTTTGGAATAGTCACAGACTGCCAGACAGCTTTAAGGTTCCTGTGGCTTCAGAGCAATTGATCAAAGAAGTGATAGCATCTTGGTCCAGCAGCAAAGCCCTTTTCTCCTAGGAGAATGACCTAGCCCTGTGCTTCTCAATCTTTTTGGTCTCAGGTCCCCTCGACACTTCTAAAAATTATTGAGGACCCCTCCAGAATCTTTAACAAAAGATAAGTGGGTTACATCTAACAAAATTTACTGTATTTAAAATTAAATACCTTGTTTAAAATATTACATTATTAAAATAATTTTGACCTCCGAAAACCCCAAAAGGGAGAGGGGGCAGTCTGAACCACACTTTGAGAACCAATGACCTAGAGCTACCTGAAACCCCATATGACTTGCCTAGTAAAAGATCAACCATCCATCCATGGGCTGCACCAGGCCCCTATTGAGTCAGTCAGACACAGAATCTGATGCTTGACTTAGAGTCAAGAAGGCCACATTTCTATGCTTAAAGGGTATAAAACTGTACATACCCCTTAATCCAGTAATGCCACTCCTAGGTCTGTATCCCAAAGAAACAAAAAGGGCAGGGAGAGGGCAGGGAGAGGGCAGGGAGTCTATTTGTACAAAAATATTTAAAGCAGCAATTTTTGTGGTGACTAAGAATTGGAAATTAAGGGGATGCCCATCAATAGGGGAATAGCTGAATAAGTTGTGGTATATAATTATGGCAGAATATTACTATGCTATAAGAGACGATGAGCAGCAAGCTGATTTCAGAAAAACCTGAAAAGATTTATATGAACTGGTATAAAGTGAAGTGAGCAGAACCAGGAGAACACTGTAAACAGTAACAGCAATACTGTTACTGATGATCAATTGTGAATCACTTAGCTGTTCTCAGCAATACAGTGATACAAGACAGTGCCAAAGGACTCATAATGAAAAATGTTATCTACCTCCAGAAAGAGAGCTGATAGAGTCTGAATGTAGATTGAAACATATGCATATGCACACAAGTACAAAAAGTGAAAAACAGTGTGTTTTCTTTTGGGTCTGTGTCCTCTTTCACAACATGACTAATATGGTAATGTTTTGCATGATTGAACATGTATAATCTATAACAAATTGCTTGCCATCTCAAGGTGGGAGGAGGAGAGGGAGGGAGAGAGAAAATTTGGAATTCAAAAAATTTTAAATGAATGTTAAAAGTTGTCTTTACATGTAATGTTGGGGGGGGAATAAAATATGACATTTACTATGTGATACTATGTCTCCGTAGGCAAGTTATTTAATGCCTCTGATTCCCAGTTTCCTCATCTATGTACCTGTAGTACCTACTGTAGAGGGTTGTTGTGAGCCTCAGTTTCCTCATCTATGTATCTATTATGCATACTTTAGAGGGTTTTTGTAAAACTTAGATGAGATAATATATGCAAAGAGCTTTGCAAATTTTACAATTCTATACAAATGTCAGATATTATTACTCTACTCCACCACCACCACCACCACCACCCATCCTCCCCTTCTGCACAACAGCCCAAAAGGGATAGCTCCAGGGAAGGGTACTAAATGTTTGTTAATGAGTTCTTCCCCCAGGTCAGCACTGGGGAATTGATAAAATGGTGAACCTCAGCCAAGAGTTCCCAGGGCTGGCTCAACTCCAAGGAAAACTAGAAAGCTCTAGGGGGAAGGAAAGCAACTGGGTAACAGCAAACAGAGGGACTTTGCAGCAAGGAGAGAAGCAACAGCCCAGGTGGAATCCACCAGGTCACAGCATGGAGAAAGGAGCACAAACTAAAGACTTTTGCAACTGAGGCCAAGCACCATAGCTCTCTTCCTTCCCTTCCCCTCCCCCCCACCCACACCTGCAACTCAAGGCAAATGGAATAAAAACTGTGTGGGAGGAAAGGGAGTTGCATGGAAAGCTCTCCAAAACAAAGACCTGCTGCTGGAGAGAACACCCTTCATCCCACCTGGAGGATATATTCCACTCTCAGACACTGTGTGTCCTTAGGCAAGTAGATCCCAAGTCACCACTCCACTAGGAGCCTCGGGTTTTTTTTTCATCATATTGTTACATCTCAATATAAATGGATATAAATATAAATGGATATAATAACACTGACCTCAGTGGGATGTTTAAAGAAAAGTACTTTGCAAAACTTGAGGCATTGTAAAAGCATAAGGGTTTCTTTTATTCTTTTACCTCAATGTGCAATTTCATTAGAATAGGGAACCTTGGCAATTGCTTTACCAGGGGGCAGCTAGGTGGCACAATGGATAAAGCACTGGCCCTAGATGCAGGAGGACCTGAGTTCAAATTGACCTCAGACACTTGACACTTACTAGCTGTGTGACCCTGGGCAAGTCACTTAACCCTCATTGCCCTGCCAAAAGTTTTTTTAAAAAGGACAATTGCTTTACCAACACAATTGGGAAGAGCTTTAGAGACCTTTGAGGTCTGCAAAGTGCTTTGCCTACTGTATCTCATTTGTTCTTCAAAACAACCCTAGGAGGTAGGGACTATTACTTTTCCCATTTCACTGATGTGAAAAGTGAGACTCAGAAATGTTAAGTGGCACCCATGAACACATAGCTTGTAAATGTCAGAGGAGGAATTTAAACTGCTATCTTCCTATGTCCATATCCAGAGCTCTTGTGTCCACTAGAGAATTTTGCAAATCTTAAAATGCTTTATAACTGTAAGCTCCCATTAACCAATAAAGTAGGATCATAGAGTTGGAAGAGACCTAAAGGAACCTCTTCCAGGAGTTTTTAACCTAGGGTACATGAACTTGGGTTTTTTCCTAGTATTTAAATAACTATATTCCATTACAATAGATTTTCTTTATAATCCTGTGCATGTTCTTTTATGCATTTAAAAATTTCATTCCAAGAAGAGGCCCTTAGATTTTACCAGAGCACACAATTGGTCCATGACATCAAAAAGGTTAAAAAAAAACCAACCACTGATCTTATTCAACTCTCATTTCTTTTTTTTTTAATGTATCTTATTCTGAATTTAAGAAATAAAACAAGCATTTCCATACATTGCACAATAAAGGGGAAAATATGATTGTACATGAAACTGTAAATGTACAACTTGCTCTTCTTTTTAAATCTACATATTACAGTTATCCTATAACTTTTTTAAAGGAAAAGGACCAGAGGTATTCAGTGATTTACTAAAAATCACATAGTAAACAGCAGACCCTGAATTTGAACCCAGGTCTTCTGATTCCAAATCCAGTGTTGAGACCTCAGGATAATAACTTGGTCTTTCTCAGCATCAGAGTATAATTTTAAAAAGCAGGACCAAGGATATGCCAGAGGAAGAAGAGCTACTACAGCTTATAAGATAAAGTTCAGGGGCAGCTAGGTGGTGCAGTGGATAGAGCACCCACCCTGGAGTCAGGGAGACATGAGTTCAAATTCGGCCTCAGACACTTGACACTTACTGGCTGTGTGACCCTGGGCAAGTCACTTAACCCCAATTGCCTCACCCCCCAAAAACAAAAACAAAAACAAAAAGATAAAGTTCAGACAGTATTTGTTGTGGACACCACAACAAGATTAGAGATGACTGGGATGTGGCTCCATCTTTCACCTTCTCCTGAATCAGAATCATATGTCTGATATCACCAGATACCTGGGTGCAAGCAAGACAGAAGGCAAGGCAATGGACCAATGGGGACGTGCATGGAAGAAAAAGCAGATCTACATGATGCTATGATTTCAAGGACTCTAGGCAGGTTCCTGTCCTCAACAATATCTCCCACTCCATATTAGGAGATAGGACTTGAAATGTAGAGTCCCCTGGGGGAGGAGAGAGAGCAAGGAAAGCTCATTGGCTTTAAGTGAACGAGTTATAGCAAATACTTTCCTGGCAAGGAAGAGCAGTTAGGAGGGCTCTGAAGCACGAAAGATAGGGAATGAGTCAGTCATCACGGGGCTGGGGGGGGGGTGTCACTGAAAGGGGTTACATTAAAAAGCCCATATGTGTCTGAGAGCACAAGTTTGGCAATGTCTGGTCCCTACAGATAAAGTAACAGCCTCCTTTATCTCTCATACCTCTGGAAGGGATTTTAGACATCACCTAGTCTGGCAGTGTCTCAAGAGGCACAATAAGAACAGTGTTTATAGACTCTGCTGGCTGAAAGCAAACCTAAACGGGTTACCTCACTGAGATTAAACAGGTATTAAAGCTTACAGTGAAAAACTACCACAGAGGTCTTTTCACTCTTGTTGTTCAGTGATGTCCAAATCTTCTTCATGACCCCTTTTTGGTGTTTTCTTGACAAAGGTACTAGAGTGGCTTGACATTTCCCTCTCCAGCTCATTTCACAAATGAGGAAACTGAGGAAAACAGGGGTATGTGACTTGCACAGGATCATAGTTAGTAGGTAGGTGTCTGAGCCAGTATTTGAACTCCAGACCTGGTGCTCTAGCCACTGTGGCACCTAGCTGCCACCTCACTGTGCCCTCTTTAAAAGGGACAAAGTTTCACATCAAAGGAATGATTCTCCATTGGTGAAGTTTGAGGCATCAGCAACTGATAGGATAAGTATCTTTAAGCAAGGGGTCCTCGGTCCTCCCCAAACCACACATCTAGGCAGCCACCTATTCTGCCTACTTGTAAGGCTAGTCCTTTCTTACTTCACATGCCTCATCTATTATCCTTGACTGCTATTCACAATTTGCTTCATTAGTACCCATTACAGTGAGGAATCTGGTGACAAGCCGAATAGACTTAATTTTTAGTTGTAGTTTGGGGACAAGGAAAAAAAATCATTAATGTTAAAATTCCCAATGAGGCAGAACATACATTTCACATCTACTCTAGATTCTCCTTGCTGGCGCTGCTGATTAATATTTATCAAAATAAATACGGTCTTTTAGCAAGCATCGGGGCAAGTATTAAAGATGGTGTTTCTCTGTGGTGATGGATAAGGAGAACAGAGCCATTGATTCAAATGGAACTGTGGAGAAACTTCTTTATATGTCTATCTGAAACAACAACAAAACAAAAAAACCTGCAGGATCCCTTTAAAAGGGAGCAGGCTTTAAAAGTTGCAGAGGAGAGAACTAAAAAGCATAGTCACTAGGCACCCCCTCCCCCTGACAAGGGTACCCCACATTCAAGGCTCTCTGTCGGTCTCTGAGATGCCCTTAAAGCATAGTTCCCAAAATACCTACTGATATGTTCTCATTGAATAGACAAAGGACATACTTAGTTCAAAGCAAAGGCATTTGATGATACAATATAATTAGAAAAATAGTAATAAAACCTTTCTCCTATAAACTTGAGTCAGCACAAACAGAGACAATAGCATAGGGAGAAAAGAACAAATGCTCACGCTGAAATTTTAACAACCAGATCTCAGGAGCCTGTTTGATCTGGCTCCAGCACACCCCTGACTAAGTCACATATGGTCCAGTGAAAGCTCCAAGCCTTCAGTGAACAGCGATGCACAGGAAAGCAATTTTCTAACTTTGTCTAGGAAGGGTAAACAAATGCCTACCCTGAACTCTAGCTTACGATGGCTTTCCTGGGTACCTAAAAGTCTCCCATAGCCACACAGTTATTCATCCTACTGTGCGCAGATAGATCTTATAACCCACCCATTCCCACTGGACTCTCAGGAGCAGCATGGGGCTGATTAGACAAGTGGTAATTAACTGATGAGCTGGTGCTTTTAATTAAATCTGGAAGAAATTAATCAAGTCCTGCCATCTTAGGCGCATAGGCTATTCTTCTCAGGGGAAACAGAGGAGGAGAACCAGCTTAAGTTGTTAAGCGAGTCCTTAATACCAAAACCCAGAAGAAATGGAACTACTTAAAAACCAAAATGCCCACCTGGAAGATGAGGTTAGAGAGATAAGGAAAGCAAAAGCACATGTGTCCAGTCTGTGTATTTGTACATTCCCATGTGCAACCACTTCCTTCTGATAATAGCAAAAAAATAAATAGATAAATAAAGCGGATGATGATTTCCTTTATTTATTTTTAATTAGATACCATATTAGAAGTTTCCCCAGATGAACCCAGGTTTGGGGGAAGAATATGCTGAACTTATGATACAGTGGAACAGTACCCAAAATCAGAGGACCAGAGTTCGAATACTGAGTCTGATACTTACTGCCTGTCACTTAACCTGTTCGTGTCTCAGTTCCTCATCTGTAAGCTGAAAATTAGACTATCTCCTGAAGAGTTGTAGTACTCCTGTCCTCTGGTGATATGAGAGAGGGATGGGTCTATGATCATATGATCTAAAATTGTCCTATGTTCTTTGTCCCTAGAGTATCCACTGGTCTCTTAGATGTCTCCTAATGTTCTTTCCATCTCTCAATCTGTGACCCTATTTAGTCTCACTCCACCAAGGACAACAGCATCCAACACTATAATAATAATAATAATTAATAATAATAGTATTTATATACTGCCTACTATGCACCAGGAACTGTGATAACTGCTCTACCAATAGCATCTCCTTTGATCTTCCCAACAACCACGAAAGGCAGGTGCTATTATTATCCTTAATTTACAATGGAGGAAATTGAGGCAAACAGATTAAGTGACTTTGCCAGGGTCACACAGCTAGTAAGTATCCAAGGCCACATTTCAATTCAGATTTTCCTGAAAATAGGCCCAAACACTCTGTATTATGGCACCTAGCTGCCTTTTACTTCCTCTCCTTCCTCTGAACTCCAATCATACCAGAACATACATGTAACAGAAATATTGTGACCTACAGAGAAAGAACTGATGGTAGCTGAGTATAGATTAAAGTATAATTTTGTTGTTACTTCCTCTTTCTAAAGATTTTTTGTCTGTTTTCTTTCACAACTTGACTAATGTGGAAATGTTTTGCATGATTTCACATGTATAACTTATATTGAATTGCTTGAGTTCTTAAGCGGGGCTGGGGAGGGAGGAAGAGAATTTGGAACACAAAGTTCTAAAAATCAATGTGAAAATTTCTTTATACCTGTAACTTGGGGAAAATTCTAAATAAATAAATTAGAAATATTGTGGCCGGGGCAACTAGGTGGCGCAGTGGATAGAGCACTGGCCCTGGAGTCAGGAGTACCTGAGTTCAAATCCAGCCTCACACACTAGCTGTGTGACCCTGGGCAAGTCACTTAACCCCAATTGCCTCACTAAAAAAAAAGAAAGAAATATTGTGGCCCCTGACCTGGACTCTGATACTGTGACATAGGTTTGTTTTCCTCCTGAAATGTGTAGCACCTAGAGAAAAAAATAAAGGAAAGTAACATCAGGCACCAAACTATCTGTGAGTTTTGAATAATGAAAATCAGGGAATAAGAAAGACGTAAGAGAGGTCAAGGCTCATCTCTTCCCCTACCCGTTACTGTTAAATTCAGATCCACTTTCACTCAGTATCATCATTTACAGACATAGTTTATTTAGATGAGTGATCCTATAGTAAAAGGAGATGCAATAACTGCATTTAACACACTGTACATTCCTTTCAGTCCTATGAGCCAGCTCCTCCCAAGAAAACCCCTTGTAGACTGGAGTCTATCTCCCCTCTCCAGCCACAACACAGAAGCAGGAGAGCTACCCAGATGGTCAGGATCTTATAACAGACTTCCTGTCCCTCTAAAATAAAAGGCAATTAAATTATTACTTCATTAGAAAACATTGGTAATTCTCCAATAAGGTCAAAATGGCTACATGGCCTGAATATTAATGATCACACTACCAAAAATTAGAGAACTAGATCAGATGTCTTTCAAAGACAAAAAAATGAAATAGGTAATTTTGATTACATGGATTTAAAGGGTTTTAGCATAATAAAGGAAATTAAAAACTGGGAGGAAAAAATCTTAGCATCAAATATATTTGATAAGGATTTGATAACCAAGATATCATATGAGAGCCAACAGGCCATGGTGGATACAGGACTTGGTCCAAGTCCTGCTTCTGACACATATTCACTATGTAACCCTAGGCAAGTTAATTAACCCCTAAATACCCCTAGGCAATTCTCTAAAGACTATAAATTGCAGAGAAAAATGCTGGTCTTCCTCAGTTAAGGGAGTTTCTGAATCAAGAATTTTGTATACTTATGAAATTATCCAAGATATATAGGGAACTAACAATTATATAAAGTGGTTGAAGTCTATGGACAACAACAAAAAAACTCAAATTGCAGCCTATTAACAGCCACATGAAATATTGCTACAGATTGCTAACAGAGAACTGCAATACAAAACTTATCTGAGGTTTCATATCATACCCAGAAATTTGGAAAAAATAACAAGATAGGAATAGTCGATGTTGGAGGGGTTGTGGAAAGGCAGGCACATTAATACATTACTGATAGAGCTAGGAAAAGGTCCAACCAATCCGGAAAGCAATTTGAAATTATGTTTAAAAAAAGTGACTAAGAAGTCCATATCCTTTTACCCAGAGGTTCCATTGCTAGGTGCATATGTTCCCAGAAAGTAAAAATCAGAACGGTCCCATATGCACTGAAATATTTATAGCAGGTTTTTTTTTTGTATCAAAGAACTGAAAACAAAGTGGGGAATGACTAAACACATGGTGGCAAATTAATGTAATGGAATATTACTGTACCATAATAAACAACAAATATGAAGAATACAGGGAGGCATGGGAGTACTTAAACAAACTAATGAAAAGTGAAATAAGCAGAACCAGGAAAATAATATACACAGTGATTACAACAGTTTATGAAAAAAACCAACAGCAAAATGGAAAATGAATGCTGTATAATTAAGATGATCAAGCTTTGCCCTAAAGAAAGCATATGAGAATGCATCTCCCTCCCTGTTTAGCAGAGGTGGGGGACGATGGAGGTAGAAAGAACATAATATATACTATTGGATTTGATTCGCTATGTTTTGCTGAACTACTTTTTTCTGTTCTTTCTTATTCTTTGTTATAAGGAATAACTAAGTGGAGAAAAGGAAGGACTGTATTAGAAAACAAGGGTGATATAAAATCAAAGTTATCAGGTTGTTTTTTAAAGAAACTTGAATGATTCTCATGATCACAGCTTCATCAGAAAACAAGAATATAGAATTACTTCTTTAAAATTTCAGGAATTCCCCAGAATCCTCAAACTTTCTTCAAAGATCTGCTCACGTTCCTGTCTATCCCTGTACCCCAGGCAGATTGTCCCACAGGCTAATGTCTGCATGGCAATGACTTACTATTAAAAATCTAGGGGGCAGTGCTCGCTTCGGCAGCACATATACTAAAATTGGAACGATACAGAGAAGATTAGCATGGCCCCTGCGCAAGGATGACACGCAAATTCGTGAAGCGTTCCATATTTTTTTAATGCAGAAATAGGATTAATGTTATTATGTGTATATATATATATGTGTGTGTATATATCTATATCTATATGTATATGTATAGATATAACCTATATCAGATATAGATATAACCTACATCAGATTACCTGCTGTCTAGGGGAGGGGGGAGGGAGGGGAGGGAGGGAGAAAAATCTGAAATTGTAAAGCATGTATAAACAAAAGTTGAGAACTATCTTTACATGTAACGGAAAAAATAAAATACCTCATACATTAAAAAAAAAAATCTACGGGGCAGCTAGGTGGCACAGTGCACTGGTCTTGAATTCAGGAGGACCTGAGTTCAAATCCAGCCTCAGACACTTGACACTTGCTAGCTGTATGATCCTGGGCAAGTCACTTAACCCTCATTGCCCCACCAAAAAAAAAAAAATTCTAACAAAAGCACCAGTGGGAAACAGATGCAACTCAGCTACAGTCCTGTGTCTGATATTACCTCTCTCCATTCACCCTCCTCCAGGTACTCTGTTCAGAAAGCAGACAGGTTAGACAAAGCTATGTCAGGATATCATGGCCCTTGTAAAGAATCATAGAATCACATGTTTAGAACTCCAATCCAATCTAACTCCCTCTCTATCATTGTGTGGATGAGAAAGAAGAGACCCAGTGAAGTTAAATTACTTACCTGTAGTCACATAGCTAGTAAGTGGTAGATCTGAGATTTGAACCTAGCTCCTCCAACTCCAAATTCCACACGCTTTCCCCCATACCAAAGCACCAGAATGCTCATCACATCTGCCTGTTGGTGTTCAGAGCTCTCCAAAGCTTCCTCATTTTACAGAGATCAACTCAGGTCTATCTTCCTCTGCAAACTTTCCAGCCCACTCAGATCTCTTCTTTTTTCTGAACTCCTCTGGTGCTTCTTGTCTGAACCATTCATTTGTCACTTAAATTGCTATCTCTAAGGTGCCTTGCAGCTTTAAATTCTATAACCCTACACTGCCAGGTATTGTTAGTTAACTTATCATGTGTGTTAGCCTTGACTCCTCCACCAGACTGTAAATATCTTGAGTTTGTCTCCCTGAAGCTATCTTTTCCTTCTTGTCAACAATGGGTCCGGACCAAAACATATCAACCTTTCTGTATATTACAAACAAAATCCAGCATCAGGAGATAGAAAAAGTAATTCCATTCAAAATGGCTACAAAACATATAAAATATCCAGGAGCCAACCTAGCAGGTTACACTCAAGTAACATACAAATGCACTTACAAAACACTATACATACATAGATGGGTATTGGAGCCTTTCCAGTGAGGCTGGACATACATACTTTGGGATCCACAGTGAAGGACATATATAATCTGGTCCCTTGCTAAAGGATGTTAGAGACCAAAATTTCCTAATTCGTCCAATGGTCCCTGTGACAGTAGTATGGTAGATGTGAGAGATATACCAAAGATGATTAATGACTAAACCAAAACCTGATCACTCTTTGGGCCATAAGTATCAAGAAAAGACAGATCTTTTATAAGGTGGTCTCTTAGTTGGGACATAGCCGGTGTTAGCTCCCCATTGGACTTCTATAGAGTAAGGAAAACAGAAGCAATGTGTCCGCATTCAACAAAAACTGTTGCAAAAATGAAAAGCTGTTTGGCAGAAATTAGGTTTAGACGGACATTTATAACATATACTACAACAAGTTTGAAATACATATCAGATCTAAATACTAAAAGGCAAATCTTAAAAAAAAAAAATAGAGCTAAATGGAAGGAGTCACTTTGTTCAACTATGACTAGAAGAAGAATTATTAACCAGATAAAGGATAGAGGGGATCATAAAAGATAAAACAGCTCATTTTGATCAAACAAAATTGAAAAGGTTTGGCACAAACAAAATCAATGCAACTAGAATTTAAATAGAAGCCACTAATTAGGAGGGAAAAAATTACTAGCATATACCTCTGATAAAGATCTGATATACAAAATATATAAAGAAATAATAGAATTATGTTTTTAAATGTAGTATCCCCTGTGGGCTTCCCTCCCAACTCACACTTATAGGTTGGATATGCAGGGGTTTAGTTCAAGTTCAAAACTATTGCTTACAAGCCCTTATCAATGTGGTTATCTTCAATAATCAGCTGAAGGAGTCAATTAACTTTAAGCAAAGGCATTTACCGAAATGGCAGAATGAAGACAAGAGCCATATAATATGTCCATGTCAGAAGCCAGGATGCACTCTCTCACAAATACACCCATCATAGGGGCAGCTAGGTGGTGCAGTACATAGAGCACTGGCCCTAGATTCAGGAGGACCTAAGTTCAAATCCAGTCTCAGACACTTGACACTTATTAGCTGTGTGACCCTGGGCAAGTCACTTAACCCCCATTTCCCAGAAAAAAAAATACACCCATCACTGGCAAAACTAGAGGTCATTAGTAGAAGGAAACATACATAGGGAACGCATATATAACCAAAGCATGTAGGAGGAGGGCAACTCATGCCTCTGATGCTGTAAAGCTTCAAGGACACTGATATACTGACCCTGATCTCCAAGTCTCTAATGGATATTTTCCACTAGTTAATAATGAACACATCTTCTGGTTCCACTGACATCCCGGCTTAGGGTATTACTGCTTTGCACTTTCAAAAAGAACAAGAACCAATACTCAAGTACCATTAGGAGTCAGTGGTCGGCCATCTGCTAAGGAGGCTCTTTGCTTTAGACACCAGCCTCACCTGCACTCAATTCTGCATCTGGATCCCCTTCACTAGATTCTTTAGGATGTTATTCTGCAAGAGACCTTTAGACCTTGGAGGGAGGGGATGGTGGGAAAAAGAAATTCCCTCCCTACCCTTGCTGCACTCTCCAAGATGAAAATGGGAGATAGTGATGAATAAACTCAAGAACTACATTCTTCCTCCATAGCTCATTGTTTTCTCAACTCTCCTATGTAGCTCAGTCGAGAGCAGGGTGAGCTCTTCTGATTTCAAACTCCCAGTTACTCCCCTCCCATTTGTCCATATCAGTAAGTGGGCAGAGAAAAGGGATGCAGGGCAGACCCATCATCTTTGCCAAATCTCAGTACCATTTCATGACTCTTTCATATACATATAGGCCACTTAATGTCTGAAAGGATCACACCATCATAATCTGCAAATTGGACCACATAGAGTCTGAAATAGGTGCTTTCTTACATCTCATTGGTTCTGTCATCTGCCTCTTAAATACTATAATTTCAACAAGTTGATAAAGAAAGTCAATTGATCTGGGGTTCATTATTGAACCCCTTAAAAATAAGAACTATTCTCCAAGATACAAATGATCAATATATGTGAACAGTCAGTTTTCAAAGGAAGAAATATAAACTATCAATAATCACATGAAAAATTCTCCATATCACTAATAACAAGAGAAGCTCAATTTAAAGCAATTCTGAAGTTTCACCTCACACACATCAGATTGGCAGTGACAACAGAAAGAAAAATAGTAGCTACTGGAAAGACTGTAGGGAGACAGGCACACTATTGTATTGTCGATAGAGCTGAGATTCATGTAACTATTGTGGCTATTTAGAATTTTACTTTTTTTTTTTAAATCACTAAACTCTACTCACACTTTGACCCATAAAAACGACTATAAACATATTCCCCAAGAATGTCATAGCCAAAGATCCTATATGTACAAAAATATCTATAACATCACACTTGTATTAGCAAAGAACTGGAAAGAAAGTAGGTGCCTGTCAATTGGGGAATGGAAAAACAAATTATGATATATGAATGCAATGTAACATTATTGTGCCAAAGGAATAATAAACATGAAGAATTTAGAAAAATTGAAAGATTTGCATGAAATAATGCAAAATTAAATAAACAAAACCAGGAGAATGAAGTACATGATGACCATAATAATGTAAACGATATTGAAATGCTTCAGAATGCTGATCAATGTAATGTCCACTTGTGACTTCAGAGACCCAGTGATATCATACTATGACAAGTGTTTATCTGGCACAACTTTTTTCTTCCCACCCACAACGTAGGGAGACAAAGCTTCCCCTGGAAAAGTGATTGGTTCCAGCTTCCCTGATACAACTGCCTTTGCTGCTCTCCACCTCTCCAGTTAACATGGATAGGCTCAGGACAAAGCTGCCCCTGATACTTGATTGGCCTTGACTTCCCTGGCATGGCATCCTTGTCATCTAGGGGTGTAAAAAGTCCCAGCCAGAGAGTCTATGCCTCTCAGACTTGGTGGATACTTAAGACCATGTGAGTCACTATACTGACCAACCTGATCACCTACTAACCAATCACCTTTCCAGACAGAGAGGATAGGAGCTGGAGTGCCAGTATCCATGTTGCATGCCCCTGTTGTTTTGAGGCAAAGTAAACTTCTTTTTTGTAAACGTCTAATGACTTGCAAGTGCTTCATTTCATACCAATATTGAACATGAATCCTCAAATGATGGCATTAGAGTCACACCTCTGACAGCTTTCTCAGTCTTGGTACAGTACTGGGGGCCTATAGCTATAGAAGGATACATGTCTTTTCAGATATGGCTGTGGGATATTTCTTTTTGCATGACTATACTGATTCTTTATAAGTGAGGGTTCTATAGTGGAAAGGAGTTATTGGGCAGTTACAATGATATATAAAAATGAATGATTAAAAAAAAGAATTAAGGGGGGAAAGAGAAAGAAGTTGGGCAGGGGTTAGATCATATAGCCATAGCAAGCAGGCGAGCTTTGGGAAGAGTGAGGGGATGGTCCCATTCAAAGCCTTAGTTTTCCTTTAGATGAGGGAATGGGGTTGTTGTTGTTGTTGTTGTTTTTTCCAAAGGAAGTTGGTATTGGAAATTGTTGGGAAAGTTGCCACAAATTCTTCACCAGGTAATTAAACTGGTGTTCAGCACCCACAGGAAGTCAGCAGACACCAGGGAGTCTACAGGAGCCCAGATAGTTTCTCAGCAGAGTTGGTAACAGTTGTGACACCACTTATTTGTTCACTGATCTGCTGTTCTTTTTCTCCATTTTAGCATAACCTGCCTAGGCAGAGCTGTGCTCCATAAAAGATCTGGGATTGCAGCTGGATCTGAGCATCTCCTTGTAACTCTCACCCCCTGACATAGGCTTGAGCCCACTGTCAACACTGACCAAGTATTCATTGCTTGGGCCAGTCACTTAATGTCTCTAGTTCTTGTCTTCCTCCTCTGTAAAATGAGGGGACTGTGTTCACTTTGGGGTACTACATTTTAAGAAGCACCTGAAAATGGAAACTAATGATTGATGAGGAAGAAGATGACAATAACACTCTTAAATATACATATTTTTAGTGAGGCAATTGGGGTTAAGTGACTTGCCCAGGGTCACACAGCTAGTAAGTGTTAAGTGTCTGAGACCGGATTTGAACTCAGGTACTCCTGACTCCAGGGCCGGTGCTCTATCCACTGCACCACCTAGCTGCCCACTTTTAAATATTTTTAAAGCACACTTATTATCTCATTCAGTCCTTACAACAACTTTGTGAAAGAAGTATTCTTATTATTCCCATTTTACAGATAAGAAAACTGAGGACTGGCCTGACAATCCAATCAACCAATCATCTAATAACCGAGCAATTATCTCCACAGGAAAAGCCAATTAGATGAAGGATTTCTATTGCCCAGAACTGTGAAATGCAGTTAAATGGACAATGTATAGACCTGGTTCATCACTGTGTATATGTGTGTGTGTGTGTATACATGTATATATATATTTGTGTGTACACATGTATGTGTGTTTGGTACAGACAGTACAAATGGACAATGAGTTGGACCCCAAATTAAAGAGGAGGAGATAGGAGGACTGGATTGTCTTCAGAGAACTACAAAGCTTTTAAGGACCCCAAAGTTCTACTGAGAACAGACCTATCCTTTTAATATCCATGTTCTACCAGGGTTGCTATAAGGCTATGAGTCATAGAACACTACAATTTCAGATGAATTAAAAATAATTATCACATAGAAGGCAATAAAGAAGCAGATGGTGAGTATGAACAGGCTGCAACATATAACAAGTAAAGAATTTTGTAGGAGAAATGGAGTAAATAATGTCATCTGAGAAATTGAATTAAAAAGAAAGTGCTGGTCATGTGGTGATAGCAACATACAACCAGGTGGAAAGCTTGAGGGGGGTGCATTGGCATTTTTGCAACATCAAGTGAAAGCATGATAGACACACACACACACACACACACACACACACACTTCCCAAGCAGGGAGTACAATAGACGAGAATCCTGCAGGACAAGTCTGCATGTCCAAGGTCCAGTTCTCTTTGAAAGTAAGATTATATTAAATCTCTTCATCTTGGTGAGGGCCAACTCAAGTTTACAAGACATTTTAGGTGGAGATAGATCGGTTTATCTAGAAAAACAAAGCCTTCTCCATCCAAGGGGGCAGTCAGTCCCAGGAGGAGGTCACTTGGGGTGGGGGTAGGGGGTCTCCTATTGAAGAGAAAAATGTTCTTTGAATTGATGGCCCAAGGCTGGAGATAATCTTTCTGTGCAGTGGTCAGTTTGTGGCCCACTGGCTACCTACTGTTTCAAGGGCATAAAACCCTGTACCCCACCACCATGGAGGTCTTTGGTCTGAGAGATATGGCCATGGACCATCCTTTCATTAATAATCTGATGGCCTTATTAAGAAAATGATTAAATTACTCAGAAACTATATCTCATATTTTTAATTATCACAGATAGTCCTTGGTTAAATGATACTGGGGTGCTTATCACTGGTAGTTAATATTGAGGAAAACACACCAGAAGGAGAACTTGAGCTGATGGCATTAGAAAGACATCCCGAATCCCTCAGGGAGTACACCTAGAATGGCAAAGGAGAAATGTAACCTTGTTTTAGGAGAACTAACTCATCACTGCTAATGGGAGTTGGGATAATGAGGCCTCAGAGTTTATAAAGCATATAAAACAGAATCAGAAGCATCAAGAATGGCTCAAAATTGACCCAGTTGCTACAAAGCATCCACCCCACCAAGTTCACTTCTTACTGGAAAAAAAAACCTGACAAATAAATTCCCTCCAGAAAATGGCATCACATCAACTGCTGAGTTGGGTCGCAAGCATTCCTAAGGACTGTAGTAGCCAACCAAAAACTCTGGCCTGGGCTCTGGCTCCCAGACCTGACCTGTGGAGGCTCACTCCCACGACTTTCCAGAGCTCACAATATGACAGTCTAGCCTGATACTCCTTCACCTAAAATTTAAAAAGTATAATCACAGAGAACAAAAAACAGAAATCTCTTGTCACAGGCCACATGTCAGCCCCAGGTGAGAGGAGTCTGAGTATTCTCCCTATCCATAGTCTCACAATACACTCCTCTTTTTCTGCAGTCAGGTGAGAGAGAAATCACCTCAGCCCCTTAGAGCCTTTTGAATATACTCTTTTTTTTTTTTTTTAGTGAGGCAATTGTGGTTAAGCGACTTGCCCAGGGTCACACAGCTAGTAAGTATTAAGTGTCTGAGGCCAGATTTGAACTCAGGTACTCCTGAATCCAGGGCCAGTGCTCTATCCACTGTGCCATCTAGCTGCCCCTGAACAGAAAATTACATTTTTTTTTTGCGGGGCAATTGGGGTTAAGTGACTTGCCCGGGGTCACACAGCTAGTAAGTGTCAAGTGTCTGAGGCCGGATTTGAACTCAGGTACTCCTGAATCCAGGGCCGGTGCTTTATCCGCTGCACCACCTAGCTGCCCCCTGAATGCACTCTTAATTCAGTTTCTGCAGCCAATCAATGACTCCTTCACTCTGCATGGTACGGAGATAAGAAAAAACCAGAAGAGCATACTGAGGATGCTCATAAGCACTGGGCTTACTGGCCAGGCTTATCTTCTTAGTCATTTTTTCATGGGATATACACTTTCTCTCTAACAAGTCTGTCTGCTCCCTAAGGGCAGAGACTATCTTATATTCCCTTATATCCTTTACTACACCTGGCACAGTACCCCTAGTCACCAAATTCAACCACTTTCTTTTCAATCCTCATCTTCAATCCCTCTGAAACATTGATTACTGTTGGCTGTTCCTCTCCTGATACTCTCTACTTCTAAGACTTTCCTAGGTCTCCTCCTGCCTCTCTGACCACTTTTTCTCTATCTCCTTCACAGTTTCCTTGCCTTCATCCTCACCCCTCAAAGTATCCACCCTTAATATAGATATTCCCCAAAGTTCTGTCCTCAATCCACTTCCCTTCTCTCTCTAAACTCTCTCCCTTGACAACCCCATTCACTCCCAAAGTTTCCCCTATCTCCTCTACACAGATGATTCCCAAACCTTAATCTCCCATCCTGACATTTCTAGCCCATGCTCTGCATGCCTATGTCATATACTCTGTGGGATCTTGGCTCAGTAGATAAACTTCACTAGGCTTCACCTGGAAAAATGAGAAGATTGGATTACATGATCTCTAATGCATCTTCTTTTCTAATATTCCATGATTCTATGATCTCTAAATCCCATCTTTTGCATTTTTCCTGGCCTCTTACTCTTTACTCATCTTTGACCTTATCTATTATATCCATTCAGCTGGAGTCAGCCAGGCATGGTGTAACATCTGAGCTGCTTGACAGGCAAGAGAAAATATTTATTAGTGGGGGAGCCAAATGCTGGAACAAAGGGAAAACTGAAAAACAGTGTTCAAAGCACAAGCCTGAGGGTCAAATGCAAAGACAGGGAGAGGGCGACATCCTTAGACTCTTCTTGTCCTAGGCTCAAGATCTACATCTTTGATCACCCAGGAGAAGATGCTGTAGAGAGCAGACAGTAGTCTGGAGGGAACCATTTCTGGCAGTTGGACATTGAACTACAGAAAGGCATAAGCCCAGATAGGTCAGAGGAGCAACTTTCCCATCAAAGACACACTACCTAAGGGGGTGGGGGTGCATTGGGCTCATGCAGTACCAGAGGTGTAAGTAACCTTGGACACTTGTTCCCTACATATATCCCTTTCTAATAGTGTATATCTTTATCCATTTTTCCCACTGATGCTGCAGGCATTTATTCAAGAGTTCTCCCAGGTTTATGAGAAGAATTTCATGCTATTCCTTCAGCAAATGTTTTTTGTCTTTAATTGTGTAAAATGACTAATTCTTAAAGGCAAATACACCTCAGTGAGCTTGTGAGTTATAGTTTTAGGAGTATAATCCCACAGAGCATCTTGTAACTGGGATAGTCATTCCTCTGGGGGACCCAAACTGCAAATATAAGTCTGGGCTTGGAGGAAAGGGATTTGCTTAGTGAGAAATTTGGCTGAATTGCAGAATATTTGAGGGTATATAATGTACAATGAGGCTGAAAAGATAGATTGGGACCAGATTGTGAAGAGTTTTAATAGCTAAACAGAAGAATTTATATTTGATCTTAGAGGCAATAGGAAGTCATTGGAGTTTATTGAGTAGGGAATGACATGGTAAGATCTGTGTTTAAATAAAATCATTTTGGCAGCTGTGTGGAGAATAGGCTGGCATGGCCATAGGCTTGAGGAAGGGACACCAATTAGGAAGCTGTTGCAAGAATCTGGATTAAAGTATAAGGGCTGTGGGGGCATCTAGGTGGCACAGTGGATAAAGCACCAGACCTGGATTCAGAAGGACTTGAGTTCAAATATGGCCTCAAACACTTGACACTTACTAGCTGTGTGACCCTGAGCAAGTCACTTAACCCTCATTACCCTGAAAAAAAGATACTCCATCTCCAGGAGCCATTTTAAAATATAAGGACTGTGGCTGTGTGGGTAGAACTAAGGGATCAAATGCAAGAAATTTTGTAGAGATAGAAATGGCAAAATATGGCAACCAACTGGACATGTTGGGTTAGTGAGAGTAAGGAGTTAAGATGATGCCAAGGTAATAAAATGAAGATATTAGAAGGATGGTGGCGCCTTCAACAGAAGCACAGAAGTTCGAAGAAAAGGTAGGCTTGAGGACAGAAATCAGATTCTACTTTGAAGTGTTGCATTCTAGATTCCACTGGGACATCTAGTTTGTAATGTCCAATAGACAGTGATTCAGGACTGAAGCTCAATTAGAGAGACTCTAATTGGATTTATAGGTCTGTGAGTCATCTGCATAGAGACGTAGCCCATAGGAGCTGAGGATGTCACCAAGAGAGAAAAAACATAAAAAGAAGAGAGAGACCAACATAGAGCCTTGAAGGACACCCATAGTTAGGAAGAGTAATGTGGATGATAGCATAGAAGAACTAAGAATCCCCTCTGCTCTGAAAAATAGAGATACCTGGTAAAGGGTCACTGCTGCTTCTCTCCAATGGGTTGACTGGTACTTAGCTTCCCTGTAACCATCCTTAACCTTCAACAAACAACCCTGAAGATGGGCTCCAGGTCCTCTTGAGGAGCCTGAAAACTTTGAAGAGAACCAGCCAATAGGATCTTCCCAATGTCATCACACCAGACTCAATGCCATATGGGCAACTTTTGCCCCTTCTACTTTTTGTTTCAGTTAGAGCCCAAGGGGGAAGGCTGTGAATTTATTAAGGACGAAGTTGCAGAGTTTCTTTATTTTTAGAAATTCTCTCTCCTTCTCCTACAGCTGGTCCTGTCACTGAAGGATCGAAGTAAAGAAAGCTATGTGGGAGGGATGCAGGCCATAATAAATCCTTAATTAGTTGTTAAATCAGTCACTGCAACTCAATAGGATTTATTTGGCTAGGAAATGGGAGTCTAGGTCTCTGCACTCCAGGTTTATGATTGTCTACATGAAACAGGAGGAACAGAATCACTGAAAGCACAAGCTAAAATAAATCAAAACATCTTTCTCTCCTCCCAGATTTCAGGGAAGGTTTGGTCATCAGCGAATCAGAGAATATTCTCACTGAAACCTCCAAGATCATCACCTAGTGCAGTCCACATCTTGAGCAGGAGTCTTCTCTACACTGACCCTTACAAGAGCTCATTCAGTCACTGCTTGGGTATTTCCAGTAATGGAGCACTCATAACCTCACAAGGCAGCCCATTTCACTGTTGGCGACCTACTCATCGGGTAGTTTTTCTTCATATAGAACAGAAATCTGCCCCTCAGCAGCTTTCATCATTGCTCCAAGTTTGCTCTCTGGGACCAAACATGACACATCTAATCCCTCTTCCAGATAGCAATCCTTCATATACTTAAAAGCAAATGTCATATCTCCTAAGCCTTCTCTTCTCTATCATGGACATCCCCAGCTCCTTCAAACGATTCTTTTGTGGCATGATCTTGTTCTCAACACTCTGTGTTCATACATGATACTCTGCAATGGCTTTTATGGTTCACTGTACCATTGAGTCCTATTGATTCATACTGCAGTTCGCTAAAACTTCCAGATCTAATTCACACACACACAAAAGGTGTGGTCTTGTCACACCTCAGCTATCCTTCATTTGCACAAGTTGGTTTTGGAACCCAAATGTCAGACTTTACTTTTGTCCCTGTTAAATTTCATGCCATTGTTCTAGCCCTTTGAGATTTCTTGGGATCAAGAATCCACCAGCCATAATGCCAGCTGTGCCTTTCAGCTTCATACCATCTATGCCTTTATCCAAGTCATTTTCTAGACTTCTGAGCTTTTTATGGAACCTAGAACTTCCAGATTAAACATGGAACCCTCAGGCTCCCCTAACTGATACCAATGATGTCCACCTCTCCAATGGTCAGGAGAGGACAGCACAAGGTGGTTGAAAGCAGAAAGGAATAACATGGAGGTGATATAATCAAAAGGGAAAGATAGCTATGAATTCACCCAGTGGGAGCAGTAGCAACTGCTATAAGGTCAGTAGGGGCTTTAAATGGAAGTAGATGTCATCTGTCAGAGTTTCTGTGTCACAATAGATTCTAGGGTGGCAAAGAACACAGCTGTGACTTTAACATTCAATTAATGAACCCAGTAAGACATTGGAATATGCAGAAGAATACTTTCAATAAATCTTTCTTATATGATGACCAACATATCTGAAGTTGGGAGTTGGTATGAATCCTGGATTGACCAGGGCAAAAGAAGTCCTTAGATTTCTGGGAAGGTGGGTGAGCATGGGAGCTATTCAACCAAGAGAAATGCAACTGGTTCTCTACCTACCTATGGGATCAATGTAGAGAACTTGATTGTGGGAAAGTCCATTGGAGCATATTCACTACAACAACAATCACAAAATATGGAAAGTATGTGTGAAGTGTTTTTTTTAAATGGATACTATTCAACATCAATCACAGCGTCCTCATTTGGAATCTAGCATCCTGATATGCTACATGAGTAAGCTAACATACCACTAAAGAAACAAAGATGGGAAGGGCAGTTAGAGTCAATCAAAAATACAGAGGGGCCCATGCTGGAGATGATATGATTTTTTTTGCAGGCAGTGGGGGTTAAGTGACTTGCCCAGGGTCACACAGCTAGTAAGAGTCAAGTGTCTGAGGCCAGATTTGAACTCAGGTACTCCTGAATCCAGGGCCGGTGCTTTAACCACTGCACCATGTAGCTACCCCCTGATGATATGATTTTTAAGGACATTGAAGGGTCACGGTATCTCAAAGAAAAGCAGGATAACAAAGGTGTATATAAATCTCAGACTTCATTATTATCAAAAAAGTGATAGAGAGCATATTAACAACTACCAACCTTTTATACTTAACAGAAATTTTAGAAGAGTAATCCACATAAGCACAGAAGACACCTTTGATGAAGGTCTAAGAAGAGAAAAGTCAGATTTTTCTCCAATGATTCTCTAACAAAAGACTGCATCTGTATAGGCTTATGACTGACTGAAAGGTATAAGGACAACACTGTGTTTATTGTTTGGTGATTACACAAAAGCATTTGATTCAGTAGGGCAAAATACTACCTTAGGTTCTATCCCAACAAGAAAGCTCCTGTGCATATGTCAAAATAATGAACAATTCCTTGAAAATATAACAATAGAGACAACTTTGTTTGACAACCCTCTGATTAGCAATATCAAATGAGGCAAAAACTTGGGAGATATATGTTCACCAAAAAGATTTGCTGCCATCATGAGGCTGTCCAGTACAGATTCCAAATGGAAGAGAGATGTCCTGTATGTGGTGAGCTCCTCCAGATATTCCTGTTTGTGGACGGTATGCTTATTTAACCAAGCTCCAGAACATTTTAAAGCCTCCCAAGTAATTTCCATAATCATTCAAGAGCTTAGTCTAACTGTCCATATAACTTAATTATCCACAAAAACCAAATATCTCAATCAACTACCATTTATTAAGCACCTACTATGTGCTAGGCAATGTGCTAAGTGCTGGGGGTACAGTAATGAAGGAGTCAGAACCCTTTCACCTTTAAAGTGAGAACAAGATGCTGATGCCTTTATCAGATAAGAAACATCTCTATTGAATTATTAACTAAAGGCATTAAGTCCTCAATCAGTTTGAAAGGAACAAAAGCCATTGCAACAAATGAAAGGACACTACACAGGTAATATATGGAGATTGGCTGAAGAGAAGCAGTCCTGCCCCGTGGATCTCAGCATTTGAGTGGCAGGAAAGCCTAATGGAAACAGCAGTCCAGTCAATTCTCTGTAAGAGAATTGTTTGAGGAGGAGGAGAAAAGCCTCTATCTCCTCCCTTGCCTTGAACGGAGTATGACCTTGTGAACTTGGAAAAGTTGGAATATTGTGGACTTCCCTTGGATGTCTTAGCAGTTTTCTTAAGATGGCTTTGACTGAAAGCAATTTCTCCACAAGAGCTGATTACAAACCAGACACCGAAGAGATGTCTACAAGGAGCTCTGCCATCCCTAAGGAAGGGAGTAGGTGGCATGGTGGTTAGGGTGTTGGACCTGGAGTCAGGAAGACCTGAATTCAGATCTAGTCTCAGATACTTAATAGCTTTGTAACCAAGGGCAAGTCACTTAACCTCTGTCTGCCTCTCTTTCCTCAACTGTAAAATGGAGATAATAATACCTACTTCCCAGGGTGGTTATGAGGCTCAAGTGAGATAATCATTGTAAAGTGCACAGCACAGTGCCTAGCACATAGTTTCCCTTAGCTAGCATTTAAATAGCACTTACTATCAAGTAATAGAATGAACTATCTCTGGAAGTCATGTTTCCCATTCCTAGAGGCCTTTGTGCAAGGATAAGATAACCAGTCATCAGGTGGCTACACCAAATGGGAGACTGGACCAGGGTAACTTCTGCAGTGCTTTCCACTGATTCTAACACGTTTTCATGTTTGACCAGACCTGTGCTTTCACTGCTGTAGGGATCTCAGGGCAAGTTATCTAAGAAGCTGAGTGACTTGCCCAGAATCACATAATCAATATGTATTAGAGGCAGGGTCTTCCTGTCTCTAAGACTAGCTCTCTACCCACTGTACTACATTGTCTTTCTCTGTGACTTTAAGAGTGAAAAAATCAGATCCCTTTGAGTTGATATTCTTCTCCTCATGTAGTGAGTTTCAACAGCATTCTTTCTTTGGTGAAAAAAGCCCTGGCCTGGGAATCAGGAGGCCTAGGTTTGAGTCCCAGCCCTGCCTCTTACTAATTAATTATATAATCTTGGCCAAATTGTTTCCTTTTTAAATGTCAGCTTCCTCACCTGTCAAGTGTAGGGTAGGACTAAATCATCCCTAAAGTCCCATCTATGGCAGGTGACTTATAAACTACGATATTGATAGTGGTGTAGTTGTCGTCCTTTCTTCTTGAAGAAGACCAACATGACATCACTGCATTGGGGTCAAGGTACAGTGTGTCTGACTGTGGCTGACCAGACCAATAGGGGCTCTGAAGGCTCTACTACAGATGGGGCAAGAGTAGCCCATGTGAACATTTGGGGTGACAATCACATCCATAAAGAACTTTCCAGAGGATGATCACATCCATTGTTTCATTTAATCCACACACCTCCCATTCCCCATGAACTAGATCCGGCAAGTATCTAACCAATGAAGAAACTGAAGCCAGAGAAGTTCAGTGTCAACATGTCCTAAGGAGAGCTCATGAAACAGCTTTGAAAAGGGGAAGGATCCCAGTTGGACAGAAAGACACTTGAGGTGTCAGCTTTTCTCCCTTAGACCATCACCTTCTAGCCTCCCTTCCCCTACCTCCCAGCCCCACCCCCAGCTTCCCTAGAAGGCCTAGCCAAGCCAGAGATCAGCTATAACTCATGGGACCAAATAAACACACAGGCAGGTGGGGAAAAAGGATGTGTAAAGTATCTTCAAATACAAGAAAACATCAAAAAATAACTCTGAAAATAACCCCAATGTCTGGAACTGTTGACTTATCTGTTGTTAATTTGGATTTTACTTTCAACCTCAAAGACTGGCATAAGTGAAAAGTATCTCCCTTGAAATTCACCTATTTTATATGGTCCAGAAAAGTATCCTTTGAAAGGCATCATGCCCCAAATCTGGGGGTTCCAGTATTTGGGGAGTCATCCATTCTCTACCTTCAGTTCATGTTGTGGTAAAGTCTTCACCTGCAGCTTCCTCCCTTCTCTTTTCTCTTTCTCTTGTCTTCTTTTCCCCCCTCCCAGTCTCCTCTATTCTTTGTATTTCTTTCTGCTTTTTCGTTTTCCCTCCCCGCCTCTCATTTTCTTTCTCCTCTTTCCTTGTGCTACCTCACATCTCCCTGTTGTTTCTGCTCTTTGCCTCTATGGTTTTCGCCATTCAGATCATACCGATAGGAGACCACCTTCATTGCCTATGTGTTAGGACAGCCTTTTGGGGATCACTACCCCCTGTTCATGAGAAGCAAAGGATGGTTATCCCCGTCACAGTGCTGGTCATGGGTCCCTCCTACCACTGCTGCTTTCACCAGAACTTAGAAGATAGGAAACTGTAGGGACTGAAGGGAGGAAGTATGGGGGTGGGATGAAGAGCCACAATGAGGAGGAAAGTCAGGCTGTTGTAGGACAGATCCAGTGTTAGCATTCATTTTACAGCTTGTCAGCATGTCCAGGTTTCTGTGAACTGCAGCGAGGCACAGACATGATTTCCTCATATAATAGAGCCCAGGACAGCTCCCGGGCCCACCAAGGCCATTTTATGGTTCTGTGTTAATTACCTTTCCCTTCATTCCCCTTTCAATTAATTTCTGCTTGGTGGCTATGCCGGCAGCAGCCTGCATGGGGAGCCAAGTGGCATTGCTTTGTCCCCAATCAAAGATGGTTTAGAATGGGCCAAAACCATCCAGAAAAGGAAGCCTACAGCTGCTCTCATGCCTGACTGAGGCTCGAAAAGTGTGTCCTCATCTCCCCCCACCCCTGCATTCCCTCCCATCTTCCCCATGGCTCCAGTCACTGTGGAAGGGGAAAGAAGCTAGAGATCACCTGTAACACCCCATCTTCTTCAAGCTGACAGTACCCTGAACCATCCTTTGTCTCCCTCAGGCTCCCCACTGCCCGCTCCCCATCACAGCAAGAGGAGAAAAGTGAGGGACTGGGAACATGCTTTTTTCTCCTCTTTCTCCTTTTGCTGTCCTTCCCTTTTCCACCCCCTCTCTCATTTCCTTTCTCCTTTCTCCCATTTTCCCCTGTCTCCTCTTTCCCCAGAGTTGTCTCTCAGGGAAATTGCAAATCCAGCCTCCTACTCACTGCCCTTTTCGGTGTCCCAGATTCCTGATTGAAATCCTACCACCCCAGCTGCCTGTCCTGTGTGTAACACTGACACAAACCTTTACAGTCAAAGGGCCAGCAGGTCATCCCTGTTAGAGTGTTAACTGGAAACAGGTTGGATTTGGTGTTTTCTGGTTTTGCATTCTAATAGGGAACTTGGGAGCCAATAAATCTTCAGGATGCAAAAGAATATTAATGTCTAATGGAAAAAATTTAGGCACAGTAAAATTTCCTCCCAGAAATCACCCTAAATTGGTAGCTGCCTTCTTACGAGACCAGCCGTCAGAGCAGGCATGAGCCAGGGACAGAGCATTAAGCAGAGAAGAAATGACAGTATGCCTCTGCCCGGCCCATGCACACTGACCCTACTGTCGAGTGAAAGAGCCAGCTAGAGCATCAGGTCTGGCAGCTGTAAACCCCTGGATCTCTTCCTTCTGATCCTCACTCTCAATTCAGTTAAATTTACTAGAAATGGATCCTGTGCACATCTTCATCTTCATCGATCCATCCATCCATCCATCCATCCATCCATCCATCCATCCAACCATTCAACAAGTATATATTAAGAGCCAGGTACTTTGCTAGGTATAGAGATAAGAGAAAAAGGGAAATAATCCCTATCAAAAGCTTACAGCCTCCAGGAGAAAGCATTATGTACCTGGATAAGGAAGCACGAAATGTGTAAACAAATAGAAAGTCACATTGGCAGAGCAGTTAGAGGGCTGAACTTTAGAACCAGGAAGACTGGGTTCAAATCCTAACCCTCATTGTTGTTGTTCATCCTTCATTTTTTGAAGAGGATCAGTGACATCAAGGGGTGATGTCTTGACTTGCTTCTAAATTAGATTTAAGTGAGGCAGAATTGAACAAAGTCATCAGCCTCACTCTCTCTTCCAGAGTCATCAAAATCCAGTGACAAGACAAAGGTCCAGACAACTGACAATTGATGCCCTGGGATACATTGATGACCTTGACATCTTCGATGTCAAACCAAGTTCTAAGTGCTACACGGAGAACACTCCAGCCACCTTCATGAGCACTGGAACAAATTGTTCTCATCAGTCCATTCTACTGGAGGGAGTCTTCACAGGTGGGTAAATGCTGCCCCCCCAACTCATTAATGAATTTGAGACCTGTCAGTTACTCTCAACCTTGTTTAGACAGCCTGCCAAGACAGATTTACCAAGCTGTGGCTGTTGTACATGCTATAGCTTTTTGGAGCCACAGGTGAGAGTTGGGTGACAAATGGACACCAAAGGTGGATGAGCAGCCCTGAAAAGGGCTTGGCAAGCCCTCACAACAGAGGTGCTAGTCCTCCCTGCACACCCCATATGCCCCTACCTCTCACACATACTGGCTGTGTGACCCTGAACAAGCCTCTTGCTCTAGCCAACTCTCAAGACTATTGGTTGAAAAGAAGGTACTTCCATTGGTAGGTAGGTAAATGGAGGGAGTTTCCTCATCTACGACTTCAAAATAACGATGAAATTCCAGGTCCAATCCCTATCTTTACACAAGGTAATTTCAGGAAGGGGGGATCACTAACAACTGGGGACATCAGGAAAACACTCTTGGGGGAGGTGGCACTTGATTGGAACCTTGTGGGTAGTGAGGGTTTCCAAAAAGCAGAGGTGAGCAGGGAGAGCATTCCAGGCATGGGAGAGTAGGCCAAAGCAGGAAGATGAGAGATGATGGGCTATGGTCAGGGAACAGCAAGTATGCCAATTCAGCTGAAAGGTAATGGGGATACAGGGATATTACAGAAAACCAGCCTGGAAAGATAACCTTAGAGGCAATGGAGAGCCATAGAAACTTCTTGAGCAGAGGAATTAACTGGAGTGCCCTATGCTTTAGAAATATTGATGTGGCAAGCTGTGTGGAGGATGGATTGGAGAAGGGAGAGACTTGATGCAGAAAGACCAATTAGGAAATTATTACAATAGTCCAAGCAAGGGGCAGCTAGGTGGTGCAGTGGATGGAGCACCAGCCCTGGATTCAGGAGGATCTGAGTTCAAATCAGGCCTCAGACACTTAACGCTTACTAGCTGTGTGACCCTGAGCAAGTCACTTAACCCCAATTGCCTCACCCAAAAAAAAAAAAAAATAGTCCAAGCAAGAGGTGAGGAGGGACTGGATTAAGGGAGTTTTAGGTAGGTGAATGGAGACAAGGTGACTGAGTCAAGGGATATTATGGAGTTAAAATTGGCAACACTCAGCAAGTGATGGATATGGGGGGGGGGGGCGGGGATGGAGAGGAATAATGAAGAGCTGAGAATGGCTCCTTGTGGATTGGGCCTTACTACTACATGCCTAACCTCAGTCACTGAGCGCCCTTTCCTAGGAACAAGAAATACTAACTCATATTCATAACTCACATGTGCTTCCTCAGTTCAACTCTGGTATACAAATATTATTACCTCCATTTTACAGATGAGAAAACTGAGACTCTGTGAGATCAAGTGATTATACTACCAGATAGTGTTAGATCATGGGTTATGCATGTCAAATTCCCCCTGTAGTCAGGTTATCACCCCTGAGTTTCCCCCTATCCTGGTTCTAAGGAGACTTGGAAGAATTGGGACCCAGCCCTGGGGTACCTTCTGCCAGAGGACTGATCTGTCCCCTATTGCCCCCATCCCCAGTTACCAGTCCCTGCCCTCCGAAATTACCTTCCATTTTTAATGTATATATCATGTGGATATATTTGCATTTTGCAGGTGGCCATCGATCCACTTTAGCTCTTCTCAGAATATGCAAAATATTCCTGCAATACTCCTATCTCCTTTATGCTTTTGTTCTTCCCTCCCATATTCTTTATTTACCTTATATTTTTCTTTTTTTTCAATCAACAATCTTATCTCCCTTCTACCTCCTTCATTGACCACCATCCCCATTTAAAAAGAAAAAGACCCTTGGAGCAGCTAGGTGGCACAGAGGATAAAGCACCAGCCCTGGATTCAGGAGTACCTGAGTTTAAATCTGGCCTCAGACACTTGACACTTACTAGCTGTGTGACCCTGGGGAAGTCACTTAACCCCCATTGCCCCGCCAAAAAAAGAAAAAAGAAAAAAAAAGAAAAAGACCCTTATAAAAAATATGCATGGTCAAACAAAACAACTTCCTGCTTTAGCCAAGTCCTCAAATGCACCCTGAATCCATCCTCTCTCTATCAGGAAGTGGGTAGCATGCTCCATCACTGGGTCTCTGGAATTGTTGTTAGTCACTATATTGATCAGAATTCTTACACTTTTCCAAGTTGTTTGTCTCCACATTATTGTTGTTATTGTATAGCCATGGTCTTTTCCAAGAGTTCATTCGTATTTTTCTTCATTTTCCCTTTGAAACACTTCTTCCATTCTTTCAAAGAACACTTCATCCTCTCTGATAACTTAGAGAATTAAGAGACATTCCTCCAAACCCTTTCACCTTCTCTAGAAGAAAGACCAAATGTACTTTGTGAATATATACAGCTGCTCCCTGATACTGGCAGAGACAAGCATCATTAAACTAGCAGTATCACTCTGACAAGTGGAATGGGGGATCTCTAGGTCCAATGTGTTTATAAAGGAGGAAATTTGATCAGTTTCTCCTATCTATTTCAGTTCCTTCATTTCATGGCAAATACCTTTCCAAATGAGCAATTTTGTGGTAACCTGGCATCCACACTAGGGAAAGGAAAAAGGACACCCATGAGGCAAGACTTACAGTCCAAGAGGGATTTATTGAGGAATGTTCTTTACAGCTGACCTGAGCTGGTGGTATAATGCTGTGGCCTTCCACCTCTGTGCCCAGATGTTAGTGTTGGTAAAGCAGATCCCCAGACTGGGCTCCAAAGATGGCTTCCCAGCTTTCCCTTTCTGTGTAAGGAAAAGCCCTTCTTGATGTGTTAGCAAAGCTCCCTTCTTATGAGAGTTCCAGGAAGACAAGGAGTCAGATGTTATCTTCAATTGCTGCTTCTAGATCTATGTTTTGGGATCTTTAAGAGGATTAAAGGGAATGAAAGTAGAAGATTGCAGTATTCCCCACATTTCTCAAGGTTAGATAACAAGAGAATGTAGAGAGTATTATCTATGGCTCCAGTTGTTTTGGGACCATTCAGACCCAAGCAGATATTTATCTATGATGTAATAATTAAAGACAAAAGGGGAGACTTTGGCTGGTTTTAGTGGTGAAAGTAAAAAATAAGGCAAAAAAGTTACCCTTACAGGATACTGACCAATTAGTATGGGAATGTCCCATCAGCAACATAAACTTCAAATGTCTAAAACATCTTTATCTCCCCTAAAATGGTCTTTCCTTCAAACTCCCATATTTCTACTATGAAGACCATCATCCTTCTAGACATCAAAGTTTCTACTATTACAATAGTCTTGACTGTTATTCCCCTGTGCTTCCAGTTCCCACCTTTTTGGATCCCCTCAACACCTAGTTGAAAAAATAATCTTCCTAAGGCTCAGGTCTGACCATGTCACTGATCTGCTCAAAAATCTTTAGTGGCTTCCTATTGCCTCCTGTTGTTGTTATTGTCATTGTTGCTTATCCTTCATTTTTGAAGAGGACCAATGCCGTCACAGGGTCATGTCTTGACTCACACTTAAATTAGACTTAAGTGAGGCAGAGTTGCACAAAGTCATCAGCCTCGCTCTCTCTTCCAGAATCATAAAGTCCAGGGGCAGGAAAAACGTCCAGACAACTGGCAATGGCCCAGAATGCTGTGGATGACCTTGGCACCTCTGATATCAGACCAAACTCTGAGCACTCCACAGAGGTTCCTTCAGCCACCTTCACGGCCATTGGAACAACTTGTTCTCACCTGCCCATTCTACTGAGGGGTGTCTTCACTGACTTGGGGTAGACATCCCCTTAACTCACTGATGGGTTTGAGGCCCATGGGTTACTCTCAGTCTGGCTCAGCCCACCTACTGAGATGGTTTTAACCAGAGTGTGGCTGCCACACATGCAATAGTTTCTTGGAGCCACAGGTAAACAGTTGGATGAAAGATGGACACCAGGGGTGAATAAGCAGCCCCGAAAAGGGCTCTGCAAGCCCTCAAACCAGAGGGACTAGTTGTCCCTGAACACCCTGTATGCATTGCCTGTAAAGAAGGAATGAAGAGGGGGCAGCTAGGTGGTGCAGTGGATAGAGCACTGGCCCTGGATTCAGAAGGACCTGAGTTCAAATCCGGCCTCAGACACTTGACACTTACTAGCTGTGTGACCTTGGGCAAGTCATTTAACCCTCATTGCCCTACAAAAAAAAAGGAGAAGAAGAAGAAATGAAGGAAGTCAGGAAAGCCAGAAGGAGGGAAGGAGGGAGGGAGGGAGGGGAAGGAAGGGATGGAGGAAGGAAACAAGCATTTATAAAGCACCTACTATGTAACGGGTACTGTGCTTTACAAATAATATCTCATTTGATCCTCATAACTACAGAAAGTAGTTATGCTATTATTATATGCATTTTACAGTTGGGGAAAGAGGCAGGCAGAAGTTAAGCAACTTGCCCAGGGTCACATAGGTAGTAAGTGTATGAAGGCTGGATTTGAACTCAGGTCTTCCTGACTCCAGGTCTAGCACTTTATCCATTGTTGTCTAGCTGCCTTTGGCTAGGGGAGGAGGGGACATCTCTGTGGACTTGGTTTTTTAATATTTTGATAACTGCATTTCAATATAATTGCTTTCTTCTATACTCCCATGTTTTTTAGGACTTAAAAATATTATTCTGAGAAAGTTTCCATAGGCTTTGCCAGGCTGCCAAAGGGGTCCATGACACTGGAAAAAGGTAATTCGGGGGCTAGAATCAAATACAAACTCCTTTATTTAGCACTGGAAGCCCTTCCCAATCTGGCTGCCGCCTACTTTTCCACATTTATTTCTCATTACTCCCCTTCATGTGCTCAGGGTAACAGCCATCCCGGCCTACTTACTGCTCTCCATACTTGGCATTCTCCCTCCCACCTCCACATCTTGGCACAGGCCCAACCTTCATGCCCAGAATGCACTCCTTGCCTCCACCTTGTCAAATTCATCTTCATTCAAAGCACAGGCCAGGTGCCATCTCCCAGGCAAGCTATTTCCTCATTCCCCCCCTCTAGGCATTGATGTATTCTGCTCCTTTTACCTTGCATTTCTTCACAATCCAGCTATTGACTTGTGTCCATCATACTTGCCCTTCTTCTCAGCAGAAAATAAGCTCTTGGAAGACAAGGATATTTCTATTTTCATCTCTGTATCCCCAGAGCCTGGGACACAACAGATGCTTAATAAACATTCGTTGAATTAAATGGAATTGTAGACATTGGGACTGGAAGAGATTTCAGAGGTCATACTTTTGGACCAAAGCCTCCATTTTATGTGTTTGGGGTTTTTTTTGGGGGGGGGGGGGTTGGCAGGGCAATAAGGGTTAAGTGACTTGCCCAGGGTCACACAGTAAGTAAGTGTCAAGTGTCTGTGGCCAGATTTGAACTCAGGTCCTCCTGAATCCAAGGACAGTGCTTTATCCACTCAGCCATCTAGCTGCCCCCCAAAGCATTTTAAAGATGAAGAAACCGAAGTTCAAATAGTTAAATGACCTGCCCTGTGTCACATAAATAATAGAACTGGGACTTCAACCTAAGTCCTCTGACGCTAAATCAGTGCTCTTCCCACCACATAGAGTGCATCCCTATCCATGCACCCGATGACCACCAGAGCACTCCTACAGCAAAGAGAAAACAATGGCCAGCTTTGACTTCCCGGCCTCCATTTCTGCCTCCTCCTCCCAGGTTAGCACCAGGCATTGTCCCCAGGCTTGTTTAGGGACCCTCTTCTCAGACTGGCCCCCCATGATCAGTGGCATGGAATCTTATCAGAGCAGGAAAGGACCTCAAAGATCATTATATCCAGTCTCAAATGTGGTAACTTACGCCCACTGAGACTCCCTCAAACCCAAATACGTTATGATTAGAACCCAGCTTCTCTTGATTTTAGCTCTAGAACCCTTTCTGTCCCATGTACATGTGCTACCTCTTTCCACGTCCTCAACTTTTCTAAAATTTCCAAATAAGCCTCTCTTTTTCAAAGCTTGCTCTCAAGCTAACCCTCATGGATTTGACACTGCGTGGTCCAGTGCATATAGCTACTGAGCCTGGAGTTAGGAAGATGTGACTTCCACTCTGGCCAAGGCAAGATTCATTTTTCTTTTTCTTTCTTTCTTCCTTTCTTTCATCCTTTCTTCCTTTCATCCTTTCTTCCTTTCTTTCATCCTTTCTTTCTTTCTTTCATCCTTTCTTTCTTTCTTCCTTTCTTCCTTTCCTTTCTTTCTTCCTTTCCTTTCTTTCTTCCTTCCTTCCTTCCTCCCTCCCTTCTTCCCTCCCTTCTTCCCTCCCTTCCTCCCTTCCTTCCTCCCTTCCTTCCTCCCTTCCTTCCTCCCTCCTTTCCTTCCTCCCTCCCTTTGAGGCAATTGGGGTTAAGCGACTTGCCCAGAGTCAAAAAGCTAGTAAGCGTCTGAGGCCAAATTTGAACTCAGGTCTCTCTGACTCCAGGACCAGTGGTCTTTCCACTGTACCACCTAACTGACCCTCCCAGGATAAGATTCTTAACTCTATCTGCTTCTATCTCCTCCTCAACTGTAAAAATAAGATAGAGGAACTAGGTGGCACAGTGGATAGAGTGCCATTCCTAGAGTCAGGAAGACTCATCTTTCTGAGTTCAAATCTGACCTCAGACACTTACTAGCTGTGTGACCCTGGGCATGTCATTTCACCCTGTTTGCTGCAGTTTCCTCATCTGTAAAATGAACTGGAAAAGGAAATAGCAACTTTGGTTATACAGATTATTTTAAAGTTTATTATATTAATAAAGTAGTAATAAAATTGGTTTTATGTACCTATTTAACTTTTATCAATAAATATTTTAATGGTCAATTTAAAAAAAGGAAATGGCAAACTACTACGGTATCTCTGCCAAGAAAACCCTAAATGGGGTCATGAAAAATCAAACATGACTTTAAAAAATGACTAAACACATACACACAAAATATAGATAATAATAGCATCCATTTTCCCCAAAGTTGTTGTGAGGATCAAATGAAATATTTGCAAAGCGCCTGGCACATAATGGGCACTTAATGAATGCTTGATCCCTTCCCTTCTAATTTAAACTAATGTTTACACTAATGTGTGAATGACTCCCTGATTGTACTCCTCTTTCTCTACCCTCACCACCACCCTCCACACAGCTCACAGGTATACAAAAACAGGTAGCAAACCTGATCTGGCCCTTTGGCCACAGTTTGCTGTCCCCTGGCTCTAGAGGGGCAAAGGTCTAATGATAGAATTTCAGTCTCTTTAGCAGACAATTCAGTGGAGTATTTGAGAGATGGTCTTCCTATGTTCTACGTTTCATACCAGAAGGCAGCCACCACCTGCACATAAGGCCATCCCAGGTCAAACACTGGGTCCATGAGGTTATTTTGGCCTTAGAGTAATCCACACCCTTCAGTCCCTTTCTTTCTGCTCCAAAAACAGGGAGAGAAATTCTAGAGAGAAGTAGAAAAAGGGAAAATTGAAAGGATTTTCCTTAACTTTATGGTTCCTAAACTGATCCATCAGAATTTGGCCTTGAAGAGTTCAGAAATCAAAAGCAAGCCCTTTCTGTCTAATTTAACTATTCCTTAAGGACCCACTATGACAAGGACCTTCTGAAGTATCTGGTCCCCCTGCTGTACTCTCTCCCCCCTTGTCTTTCATTTGCATGTACTTTGTAGTCCCTGCACCCCATTCCCCTGCTGGAGAAGTTTCTCTTCTGGGGCCAAATTATTGGACCCGGAAGAGTCTCCCCCAGAAAACCACAGTCATCAAGGTTCAACTGCTCATCTCCCAAATTATCTTCAAAGACCTCCATGCTCAATAATGCAAGTATCTCAAACATATACAAAGATCTCTCTTGGTCTCTTTCTGGGCTTTGGGGAATTCTGACCACATCTAGGAAGATGAAAGTGCTTTACCTTCCCGACTTTTTGAGTTACAAATCAACTTGACAACTTCTTTCTCCAGCTGTCAGAGGCCTCTGAGGCCCTGACACACACCAGGGAAGCAAAGAAAGCAAAGGAAAGAGGGATGAACTTGGATTTCTAGGATGCTGATTTAAGCCCCACCTTTGCTCTTTGCTACCAGTATAACAGCCTCTTTGGACTGCAATTTTGTCACCTTTTAAATGAGTTTCTATGAACTAGATGACCTCTAAGATACCTACCAGTTTTAGATCATATGATCATCCCTGGTACCTAGAAGAGATTTGCAGTTCTGGATTCAGCCTTCCAGATTCCTCCTCCTTCAGGAAGTCTTCCTGACTAACCTCAAGCCCTCTCTCTCCCTCCTCTGAACTCCTATAGGACTTCCTGTCTCTGCCAGTCACCTGCCACCCTCCATAGCTTTCATTCACTGATTTTTAGGGGTTATGATGTATTTGGAGAACTAGAACACAGGAAAACAAAAATAGCAGAGTCCTTTTCTTTGTACTCCTAGTGTTGCACAATGTCCTTCAAGCAGTAGGCACCCAATAAATGTTTGCTGCTGATGATTATGATGTAGGGGCCAAATTTATTATGGGGAAAGTTAATTGAGTGGCTCACTCTAATATTGGGGTTCAGAAAATAATGAGAGACCTCTAGGTCCAAAGTTTCCTCCCTTCCAAACTGCCTTTTTAGTTATTTCTCCCATGCTAATGAGAAAGGAGGTTAACAGCCTCTTTTCCACAAACAAACTAGGTTTTATTAATGGGAATAAAATTTACAACAAAGGTGAAATTAATAAAACCAGGGACAAGGGAATAAGGGAAGAGAAAATGAATAAGCTCCCTGGCTCTAGCGAAGACTGACTCAAATCCCAAACTTGCTTCCTGCTCAGTTAGCTCAAAGAGCTGGCCTCAATTCCACTCGCCACCTGGGGTCCGTAGTTTCAATGGGAGTCAGCTGTGCAGTCCCTCTCTGGTATGCTCCTCTGCTCACCAGCAGCAAAGTGAGCTCTCCGAGCAAGTGTTCCCCTTTTTACCTTTTTCTCTCCCTCCCCCAAAAGGGAGGTCCTTCAAGCTGGATGTCTGAGAGTGGTCTCCTAGTGACGTCAGTAGTACACTAACACGGCACTCAGGGCAGGCCAGGTGTGGCCTATATCTCATCATCCCCAAGTAGGTACTTAGTCAGTTTCTCATTCTCACACAATTCAAACAATACTAAATCAATCAAGTGGGGCCTCTGTGCATCTGCCAAATGCCATTATTTTATCACAATGATTATATATATATATGATTATAAATACCTACATATATATATATGCATGTATATATGTGTACTATGCATAAGTGTATATATCTATACATATATACAAATGTATACTGTATGTTATGTATGTGTATTGTAAATATATACCTATATACGCATGTGTATATATACCTATACCTATATATGTATATACACATATGTAAACACATGTGTACATCTACACTGTACATACCTATTTATGTACACGTGTGTATTTATGTAGGACATACCTGTTTGTGTACACGTGTGTGCTCACATATACACACGTGTATATGTGAGTACATGCACACACATATATATACGCATGCATATATGTGTGTATGTATAAAACCCTAGTTGCCAAGCCCCATTGGTATAGGGCTCTCCTAGAGATCAACACACTGCCCTTCATGAAGGATAAGGCAGATCTGGCAAAGGCCAGAGGAGGAGCGCTCTTGGGTCTTCAAGTTCTCTTCAGGCTTTGAGTCCCTTTGAGCCCCAAAGCTGTTTCAGGTGCTTCTGCATCCATCTTGGAGAAGGAAGATAGATTAGGCCGACCCCACCTGAGGCTGCTGGAGGAAAAGACTCTGGGAAGAAACTGACACCAGAGGAGCTTTGCAGTCTCCACCATGTCCCTTTCCCCAGCTTGCTACAGAACAGACTTTGGGAAACCTCCCCTTGGGTGAGAGAGTGAACTCTCTTGGTTGGACTGAGTCATCCCACTCTCAGTGGGAGAGGTCCTTCATCCTATGTTGTCTGATATATATTCTCTGATGTATATTTTCTCTGATTTGTTTTGCTACCAATTTGGATAAATGGGTTTATTGGTGAATTGCTATATGTATGTATATGCTTTATGCTATGTAGAACTGGTATTTGGAAAGGAGTCAAGCCTGGGACATAAAGCTAGGGTCCTGCTTCCCCCCAATAATGGAACAGTAAGAAGTCAGCTTGAACCTGAATAACCATAGACTATGTGAGATTTAAAATTGGATATAAGAGCATTAAACTCCCCTTTAACCTTTCCCTTATATATCTCCCAGACTAGTAAGAGAAAGAAACCTCTGAGCTTTAATTAGAGATGGATTACTTAGCCTTTATTGTTTGGGAATTAATTAACCGACAAACAGGTGATACTGATTAGGGAAATAGGAAAGTAGAAATACAAATAAATAGTCTTAGATCTAAGTTTAGTCTATATTCTTTTATAAAATTCACCAAATCCCAAAGCTACCTCTCAGGCTGAGAAACAGCATCAAGCACGTGCTGCCACTGAAGACCAGAACCGATCACCCAAACACCCATCAAACCTGAGCCAGCCTGTGTGTGCCGAGAGCGAGAGAGCCCACTTCCGTTCTCTCCTCATTTTTAAGCTCGCACTCCGGAAGTGGAGTGCTTGGTCACGCTCTCCCGAGCATCAGCAGGCACAAGGCTGTTCATCACAGTCTCCTCCCCGAAAGGGCAGTCCTTCAAAAACTGGCAGTCCTTCAGTAATGTGCATTCAACTCTTAAATTTTCGTTAAAAACTTTCATTTTTTACCACAGCTAATAATATTTAAGGGAGCAGATAGATATAATTCTAACCTTATACCCCCTCTCTCTGAGGAGAGCCATGGTCTCCAGCCTCAATTTCCTTCTCCCTCCCCTGCACACCTACCCTAGGCCTGGAATTAAAGCCCCCCTTGGAGAAGAGTAGAGAGAAAAGAAGCTAGAGATGTCTATTTTATCTCCCTTCAAGCCACACAATGACATCTTCATGCCACATGTGGGTGAAAGCATATACACACATAAACATACATATGTGTACATATATATGTATGTACATATATGTATATACATAAAAATATGAAAAAGGTCCTGAGTTCCTCTTACAGGAAGATCAGAAAAGGACTGAAGAACAGAACCAGAAATCTGCTTATAAACTAATTATAGATTTAGAGCCAGAAGGGACTTCAGAGGTCTTTCAGTTCAATGCCTTAATTTTATAGATGAGTAAACCCAGGCCCAGAGACTTGCCAAAGGTCACACAGTAAATGGCAGTGCCAACAATCTGATCCAGGTTCAACTCTAAATCTAATGCTCTTTCCAGAGGGCTGGATGTCTCATGCATGGGCCAAGGAGTCTGAGGACCTGAGCTCACAACCCAAGTTCTTTCATTAATTTTCTTTTTTTTTTTTTTACCTCAGGCCCATTATACCCCCTCACCATAGACCTTTTTTTCCTTTTTAGAATCACCTCCAATCTGCTCCTATTCCATCTCAAAGGGAAGTTATGGAATGTGAAGTAAATTGAGTTGCAATTCTCAGAGAAAACAGCTAGAAATCAATTGATCATGGTTTTCCAAAGGGGAATCAAACTCCAACAAAGTTGGCCCTAAAGAAAACTCTTGTACAGCAAGTTCTGTGTTCACATTGGTTTGCATTATAAAATTAGAGAGGGGTTCCCATGAAGAAAAAACTCCATCCACCAACTTTTGGTTACTATAGTGGAAACCTTGGAGAGGACATGGGGTTAGGGAAGATGTACTTAATTTGTCTTTATGGAGAGAGAGGATTATTAAATGGAGAATGGTGACCAATTATTTTCCACATACTCTGAAAGTAGGAAAAACTGCATGGACTCACAGGGCCAACTTATGGGAAAACTATGAAATAATTTAAATTGGTTTGTTATTATGTATTCCACAATAACTTCCTCAAACCTGTCATCAGAGAGTTGGAAGAGACCTCAAAGGTTATTCTAGACATATAGTTGGCATTTAATAAATGTTTGTTGTTCGAAAAAGAGCAAGCAAGTCAAATCACCACCAACACCTGGACCACCACCTCCTATCAGACCCTGATGGAGACATCCCAGATCCCTGAACCCAAGAGCCTTGAGAATAGCAAAGCCTCCAGCCCAGTGCCCACGGGTATCATTCTAGGAAGCGACCGCTGTGGAGATGCGGCCCAAGAAAGAAAGTTACTACTGCTCATATCCATGGCACTATCAAATGGTTCAATAATAGAAATTGATCATTTTAGCAGTGAAAGTAACATTAAAGAAGAACTATTAACATACTTGCTCTGCTGCTGCCCCCCAAGGACCATGGGATCTTTCCAAGTGTTTCCCCGCCATGAGAATGGGAGGTCCTTGAAAGCAGGTTCTGTCCTAATTTTCTATTAGTAGAAAAGTGCTTAGCACAATGCTTCACACAGTAAGCACTCAATAAATGCTTTTCATATGTTCATTCATTCATGAATCTAGTTTAGCTTCACAAACAGTGTAAAAATCCCATCTACAACACCCAGCATAGACACTTCCAATGAATAAGAATGCAGCTAATACAAGGAGGAGAGAGGGAGAAGGGAGGACAAAGGAGAAGGCTAGGGCAAAGTGTAAGGGGAGAGATCTTTTGAAGTAATTGTAATAAATAATATTTTTAATAATGCAGTCAGTGAATATTTCAATGAGATCACAGCTTCAAAAGGCAGCCCATGCTATTGTTTGGCTGCTCTAATTATTAGTGAATTTCTCTTCATGTTGAACTGAAATCTGTCTCCCTGAAATTTCCACCTACTGTCTCTAGTTCTACCCTCTGGAGGTAGATAGGAAACATTAGATCCATTTTTTTTTTTAGTGAGGCAATTGGGTTTAAGTGATTTTCCCAGGGTCACACAGCTAGTAAGTGTTAAGTGTCTGAGGCCAGATTTGAACTCAGGTCCTCCTGACTCCAGGGCCAGTGCTCTATCTACTGAGCCACCTAGCTGCCCCGAGATGAGATATTTATACAGTGCTTAGCAGAGTGCCTGGCACATAGCAGGCACTATATACTTATTCCTTTCCCTTCCCCTACTTTATTCATATATATATATATATATATATATATATATATGTGTGTGTGTGTGTGTGTGTGTGTGTGTGTGTGTGTGTATGTATGTATATATATACACATATACACATATATTTAAATACATATATACACATTTGTACATGTGTATACCTGTATACATAATTTATATACATGTGTGTATACACATACTTTATATATCCAGATCAGCTATTATCTTATAGGAGTATTACAAAGAATTCATTTCATAAACTACAAAGCACTAGATAAATATTAGTGATTTTTATAACCATGGTCACTTCATTTCACTTCCTAGCTCCATTTCACGTCAGCTTCCTCATCTATGAAATGGAAATAATACTACTTTTGTCATAACCTCATGGGGTTCTTATGAGAAAAGTATTTTGGAAACCTTTACTTGCTTTATAAACCCTGAGATGGTGGTGGGAACCTTAAGTACAATATTGGTCTGACTTTAGAGAGGCTCACCTTTTCCCTATATCTAGGGTGTATATGCTCTAAGTGCAGCCTATAATCAATGTCAATTCCTGGAATATATATTATATATGCATATCATACATATCCACATATCTATTACATACCTATGTATATATGTATATCTATATTTGTGTGTATCTGTGTGTGTATATTCTTTTTTTCTTTTTCTTTTTTTTTTTTGTGAGGCAATTGGGGTTAAGTGACTTGCCCAAGGTCACACAGCTAGTAAGTGTTAAGTGTCTGAGGCCGGATTTGAACTCAGGTACTCCTGACTCCAGGGCCGGTGCTCTATCCACTGCCCCACCTAGCTGCCCTGTGTGTGTATATTCTTAAATTTTAGAAGACATGGGTACAGATGCTACCTCTGAAACAACCTGTGTGACCTTGGGAAAGTCCCTTAATCTCCCTGGAGTAAGCTTCCCAACTATAAAACCAAAGGATTGGCAGCTAGCCTATGACACCTCTTCTAGCTCAGATCCTCAGATCTCCCTTCCAGACTGTGGCCTAATTTCATATCCATATGCTATTACATGTACATCTGTCTATGTGAGAAGAGTTGGCTTGTAAAGAAAGGAAAGGACAGGATAAAAATGATGATTTCTTAAGTAAAGATGGTAAATCGTTTTTACTGAATTCCAGTGCAACACTGGGTCACCCGTGGAAACCATTTCTATAAGAAATCAAATGAGGCTGAATAAAAATTATACAGCTGACCCAGTAAGCAATCTCACTGTGCTGTGCCCCGAACTACCCTTAGGGTCCTGTAATTGGGCCAATTGCCCTGGGTCCAGTTCTTGAGAGAGAAGGGACCAAGCAAGGTTTTCCAGTGGCATCTGGTCTGTGACTCAAGAAGACCAGAGGGTGTGGAGAAGGAGGTGGCTCTGACAGCTGGTCCAGGAAAAGACTGGAGGCTGATAGGCATGCAGTCATCCCATTAATCTCCCACTGCCATCAAGGCAGAGAGACAAAACTGCTACTAGCACCCCTCCTGGTCCTATCCTATGCTCCAGACTGCTATTCTTTAAAAATTACTTTTGGAGCAGCTAGGTGGCACAGTGGATAGAGCACCAGCCCTGGATTCAGGAGGACCTGAGTTCAAATCCAGCCTCAGACACTTAACACTTGCTAGCTGTGTGACCCTAGGCAAGTCACTTAACCCCAACTGCCTCACCAAAAAAAAAAATTAATTTTCATTTTAAATAGGGGTTCTCAAATTGAGGGAGGGATCTCTATACCTATTCATTTTCAGTAAACCTCCCCATCCTCCTTGTATATAATCTAAAAGAAAATAAATTCTAGAGTTTACTATGCATTTGCACATAAGAAAGTAAAGATTAATTAGTTTTCATAATGAAAACTATCCTGTTTATAACATATTTTAATATCATAAGGTTGTTGTCTCTCTAATCCACACTTTTTTTTTTTTACTTTTGCCTCTATTGCTTATGGAATATTTTATTTTATTTTTGTGAGGCAATGAGGGCTAAGTGACTTGCCCAGGGTCACACAGCTAGTAAGTGTCAAGTGTCTGAGATCACATATGAACTCAGGTCCTCCTGAGTCCAGGGCTGGTGCTCTTGCTCTATCCACTGTGCCACCTAGCTGCCCCTGCTTTTGGAATATTTTAATAGGAGAATATTGTTATTTACCAAATATTCCTTGTACTTTAGACAACTTTCTTGTACCCCCTGGGTGTACACATACCCTGGGATGTGAACCTCAGACAAAGTAAACTCGTTGATTATTTTTAACATTTCATCTGCATAAGAATATAGGAAACCCTCCCTAAAGATTGGTTTGGCTGTCTTCGAATCCCTCCCACACACAGACATACACACACACCTTGTCAATTGCATTTTCCTAGACTTCTCAGCTCAGTTGGGAGAGGAAGGACCAGCAGAAGTAAATGGTAAAGAAGATGTGAGAAGTGGGAAGGTGAACAGCAAAGGTAGGCAGTACTAAGGCACCTCGGGGAGCATGAGTCTAAACCCCACCTCTGCCCCTTTCTACCTTCAAAACCCTAGACAATCACCATCTCTCTGGGCCTTAGTTTTCTGATAAAAAACCCTAACCCTAACCCTAATTTCTCAATTGTTTCTGTAAAACAAGGGGATTGGACTGGATAGTCCATAAAGGCCTTTCCATCTCTAAATTTATGATCCTGTGGGGTTTTTTTTTTTTTTCATTCCAAGGATTGGATGGGGGTTACAGGGGACAGGTCATCTTTTTACTAAGCTGTTGTACTAGAAGCGTAGATCTTTTTTATTATATTTAATTTTTTCCATCAGCAGATATATACCTTTTCTCTCTCCCATCCCAACTCACCCTCCACTGAGAAAGAAAGGAGAAGAAAACTCCTGTCACAAACATATATAGTCAAGCAAAACAAATTTCCACATTGGCCTCATACTTCACTCTAGGTCCTTCCTCTTTTAGAGGTGGGCAGCCTGTTTAATTATTAGTCCTCTAGGGGGCAGCTAGGTGGTGCAGTGGATAAAGCACTGACCCTGGATTCAGGAGGACCTGAGTTCAAATTTGGCCTCAGACACTTGACACTTACTAGCTGTATGACCCTGGGAAAATCACTTAACCCTCATTGCCCTGCAAAAAAAAAAATATATATTAGTTCTCTGAAATAACAATTAATCATTACAATCAGAGTTTCTAATTCTTTCCAAGTCATTTGTCTTTACCATATTGTTGTCATTATACAAATTGTTTTCCTGGTTCTAGTCACCCCCTTCATGTCAATTCATACAAATCTTCCCAGATTTCTCTGAAACCATTCCTTTTATCCTTTCTTACAATGCAATGGTATCCCATCACACTTATAAACTATAATTTGGAGGGGGGGGGAGGATTGGGGGTTTTTTTTGGTTTTTGGGGTTTTTTTAGTGAGGCAATTGGGGTTAAGTGACTTGCCCAGGGTCACACAGCTAGTAAGTGTTAAGTGTCTGAGGCCGGATTTGAACTCAGGTACTCCTGACTCCAGGGCCAGTGCTCTATTCACTGTGCCACCTAGCTGCCCCTTATAAACTATAATTTGTTAATCCATTCCCTAGTTGATGGGCACTCCCTCAGATACCTATTCTTTTCCACTTCCAAAAGAACTATAAATATTTTTGTACAACCTTAGTTTATATTGCTTAAGACTAATCCCTCCCTTAATCATCACTCATTCCCTTTAACTCCTGTTCCCCATTGATTAAAAGTATTTCTGTGCCCAATCTCAATGGATGGATGGATGGATGGATGGATGGATGGATGGATGGATGGATGGATGGATGTTCTTCCCTCCTTTGACCAGTTCAGGTGAGAATGAGGTTAAAGTGTCAGTATCTCCCCTCTTACCCTCAAACTACCTCCTCCTGGTTTGTATAGGTGTCTACTTATGAACCCTGATTACATGAGATAATTTTCCCAAACTTTCCTTTCCTTTCCTCCAATGTATTCCTCTTCCCCCCTCTTTTGATTATTTTTTAAAAATCATTAAGACATACTGAATACAGACCAAAACATACTATTTTTCACTTTATTTCCTTTCTTTTTTTTTTTTTGATTCAAGGTTTCTTCCACAAAATGACTAATACGGAAATGTGTTTTAAATGATTGCACATGTATAACCTATATCCAATTACTCACCATCTCCAGGAATTGGGAGAAGAGCAAGGGAAGGAAACAATTTGAAACTCAAAATTAAAAATAAAAGAATGTTAGACATTGTTCTTACATGTAATGGGGGGATAAAACATTATTTTATTTTTTAAAACTAAAATTAATTTTTTAATTTTTTAAAGATCATTAAGACATAACAGAATCACTCTCAGGCCTTGTCTAACTATGATTACTGATGATGATAGAGTTCAGAGAGCATACAAATATCATCTCCCTATATTTGAATGTAAGTAGTTTATCTTTGTTTAGTCTTTTATCACATTGTTCATTCATATTTACCTTTTTGTTTCTCTTCAATATTACATTTGAACTTCAAAGTTTCTATGCATTTGTGGTCTTTTCATCGGAAATGCTTAGAAATCCTCTATTTCACTAAAGATTTAGTTTTTTTCTCCTGACACATTATACTTAGTTTTGCTGGGTAAACTGTTTTTAGCTGAAGCACAAATTCTCTGTTTCTTTATAGTGAGTGGTAACTAAAAAATTTCAGGGCATCCTGGCCATGGCTTTTCAGTACTTGAATTCTCTCTTTCCAGATGTTTGCAATATTTTTTCTTTGACCTAGAAGCTCTGAATTGGGGCTATGGTGTTCTGGGTGTTCTTGTTTTGGGATTTCTTTCAGGAGGTGACTGGTTGTTTTTTTTTTTTTTCTATTTCCACTTTGCCCTTTAATCCTAAGAAATTTGGACAGTTTTTTTTTAAGATTTCTTTTTTTTTTTTTTTTAGTGAGGCAATTGGGGTTAAGTGACTTGCCCAGGGTCACACAGCTAGTAAGTGTGTGTTAAGTGTCTGAGGCCGGATTTGAACTCAGGTACTCCTGACTCCAGGGCAGGTGCTCTATCGACTGCGCCACCTAGCTGCCCTAAAGATTTCTTGAAATATAATGACCAGGTTCTCTTTTGGTCATGACATTCAGGTAGCACAATGCTTCTTACATTTTTTTCTCCTCGATGTTTTCCAGGTCAGTTGTTTTTGCCCTACACAACCTTAAAATTTCTCTTTTTTTTTTTCAGTTTTTTATGTTTTAAAATTTCTTGTTGTTTCATAGGTTTATTGGCTTCTATTTAGTCCATTCTAATTTTCAGGGAGTTTGTTGCATGGGCAAAGTTCTGTACCCTGTGACAAAATATTAATTCCCTTTCCAATCCTTTTTTTCTATAGCTCTTGTTTCTTTTCCAGTTTTTTCTCTATCACTTTCATTTCATTGATTAAAAAAAAATTTAATTCTTTTTTTAATTCTATCTCTTTCAGAAATGCCAGTTGAGTCTGTGTCCAGGCTGTGTTTTTCTTTGAGGCTTTGCCTGTAGATGTTTTGAAATCACACTTTTTATTTGTGTCTAGAAAATTCTTGTCATCATTTTTTAGTTGGATTATTTTTTCTTTGCTTACTCATTCTTCCATTCCACTTCCTGACTTTAGACTTATTGTTAGGTCCAGGCTCTGTGCACTTCTGCAAGGAAAGCCTGAACCGGTCCTGCTGCTTCTTTCTTGGGATACTGAAAATTGTATTGTTCCAAGATCTCAGGGACAGCTCAAGATCAAGACCTGCAAGCTTTCAGTGCTCCCAAAATAGTCTTGATCTAAAGGGAATTCTGATCATTCTTCCTACCTCCTCCCCTGACTAAACTCTGCAAGTTCCTAACCTGAATTTGAGCCTGAGCAACAGTAGAGTGCTAGTGGTTTCAGTCACTTTCAGCCATCTAGGAGGCTCTGCTGGTTCAGGGTGACAGAAATGCAAGTTCCCCTTTAGTCTGAGATTCCATTTGTTTTCCTCTGCACACTGAAGATCAGGTTCAATGCTGGAATCCTGCTCTCCTCCTGGGATGTTCTCAAAATTTCACAGTTTAATGGGGAGACAATGTGCAAACAAGCACGCACAAACAAGATATATGCATGATAAACTGGAGATAAACAACAGAGAGAGAGAGGTCCTGTCATTAAAGAGGCCTAGAAAGGCTCCTCATAAAAGGCAGGATTTTAGCTGGGACTTGAAGGAACAAATTGCTCCATTATGAAACCTGTAGACTTCCCCCTACCTCCATCATTGAAATTACTCTGAATATGTTTTGTATTTAATTTCCTCTGTATGCTTGTTGTTTCCTGCCCAATACAATATAAGCTCTTTGAAGGCTGTGACTATTTCATTTTGGTCTTTGTAGTCCCTGTACTCTACATAACACCTAACATATAGTAGGCACTTAATAAATATCTGTTGAGTTGAATTCACCTGGGTTCAAATCCTAACTATGTCATGGACTACCTGGGTGAAGGTGGGACAGTCATTTCATTTCTCTGGACCTCCATTTCCTTATCTATATAATGAGATGCTCAGACTAGGCCATCTCAAAGGTCCCTTCCAACTCTAATCTATGACTCTAACCCATTATTCTCCAAAAGATAAGTAGAGGAAGAACCTCCAGATTCCAACTTCAAAATAAGCATTGGGCACAAGACCAAAGAGGACAACTGTGTTAAAGGAGACAAATGTAATGGCATTCCCAATAAACCTGGATAGGATTGTTCAGCAATTAACAGGAAAGCCCTGTTGTAAGTTAATTGGCTATCAATTAATAGCCCTAAACTGTGACATTAATAAGTATGCCAATCGGTATCTAATTACCACCCCCCTTGCAAATTTTCTAAATGCCAATTAAACAGCTAGGGCTTCCGCTTGCTTTAATGTATTAATAAACTATAGATGAGTAATTAGAAGTTGGATGTGTCTTGAAGATAGCCCCTGTGCCCAAAGGACTGTCCCCTGAGAAAAGAGCCACAATATACAATAAAGTCTCATTACTTTGATGGAGACTGGAGAGAGCAGAGAGAACAGTCTTTGAATTAACTGGAGTGAGATTTTCTGATGGTTTCATTTAAGTGAAAAGAGAGGCCTGAGGAAGAATAGTAATTCTGAATTCTATGCTAGCTTTAATAAAGCAATATTGGTTCAATTAAGGAGATGGGGTCACTGTCCTCAGATTCTATTTATGATTTGTCTCCTACTTAGGTTGCTTCAGTAATAATTATTCAACAAACATTTTAATAGCCTATTGCATGCAAGGTCCTGTAAAAGGTATAATAATAATAATAATAATAATAATAATAGCATTTATATAGTGATTTAAGATTGGCAACTCACTTTATAAATATCATTTTATTCTCAACACTCCTAGGTCATATGATTATTATTATTAACTAGGGTAGACATAGGTATAGGTTATAAGACTTGCCAAGGGTCACACAACTAGCAAGTACCTGAGCACTCTATTTAAATTCCTCTTGATCTAGTGGTCTATCTACTTGATACCTGGGGCAGGTAGGTGACACAGTGAACAGAGCACTGGCCCTGAAGTTGGGAGGACCTAAGTTCAAATCTCATCTCAGATACTTATTAGCTGTGTGACCCTGAGAAAGTCACCTAACCCCAATTGCCTTAAACATCCAAGGCCATTTCTAGTCATCCTGATATATATCCTGCCACTGAACCCAGATGGCTCTGGAGGAGAGAGTGAGTTGATGACCTTGCACAGCCCTCCCTCACTTAAATCCAATTCAGTGCAAGTCATGGCATCACCTCCTAATGTCATGGTCCTCTTTGAGAACAGAAGGACCAACAACAACCTGACACCTAGCTGCCTCTGTAGAAAGATGAAATACAAAAGGCACCTAAATACATGTTGTTTCCTCAAGCAATAGAATGTAAGCTGGAGTGCAGGGAATGTTTTGTTTTCATCCTCATATCTCCATCACCCATGAAACACTACGTTACATTAAGGAAGTAAAGTAAGCAAGCAATTAAGCAAGTAATGACAGCTAACATTTATATAGCACTTACCATGTGCCAGACATTGTGCTATGCACTTTACAATTATTATCTCATTTGATCCTCACAACAACCCTGGGAGGTAGGGGCTATTATTATCCCCATTTTACAGATGAAGAAACTGAGGCAAACAGGTGAATTTACTTCCCCAGGAGTCACACAGCTAGTAAGTGTCTGAGGACAAATTTGAACTCAGGCTTTCTACTGCATCACCAGGTGCCTATATGAAATAAATGCTTGTTAAATTGAAAGGAGCAAAGCTCAAAATCTGTTTCGGCTGATCAATAATTGTTTGACCCCTTGGGCAAGACACTTAACCACTCAGGGCCTCAGTTTCCTCTCTCATAAAGGGAGTATAGACCACATGATCTCTACAGTTCTTATAGCTGTAGGTCCCTGATGAGATTGGGAAGGAAGGCAGTAGCAATTTATAAGGTTCTGCTCCCAAGTGATGTATATTCTAATAAAATGTAAGCTCCTTATGGGAATGGACAGTTTGATACTTTTCTTTTATTCCCAGGGCCTAGCATAATGTTTGCTGAATTTTGTTGAACTGAATTAGAGGAGGAAGGGATTCGGCAACTACAGGTGGAAAGAGGTTGTGATTTCATATGATAAATGATCTATTTATATAAAAATAAATGAACCCAGGGAGGGAGGGGTTCACAATTTTTTTGTTCCATTAAAATGAAATTGAGGCTGGGAGTTTTCACAGTTTGCCTAAATTTGGTTTCACACTTCTGTACTCACTGTTAGGATGCTTTATTTACCTGGAAGTAGAATTGAATAGGTGTGAATTCCAAGATGTAAGCTATGAGTGGCTGTCATTAGTATTGCAAAAAAAAAAAAAAAAAACTGTCAAATAGCCCTAAGAAAATGTTTTCACACATTGCCTCATTTCTTTTCTCAAGATCTTAGCTCCAGGCAAGATGTTTTTATCACCTGTTGGAGGAACTGAATAGCTGTAAATTCCATAGTTAAAAGACATATAGCTGTAAAAGACTTATAGCTATAAAGGACATATAGCTGTCATTAGCATTTCAAAAAGATGTAAAAAGGAACCTTCAGAAAATGCTTTTTAAAAAATCCTGAAGTACTGGGTAAGGGTTCTCAAGCTTCAGAGAAAAAAATTTTTTTTCTATCTAAAGGATATTTTTCAGCACCTAACTGGGCCTTCCTAGAGATGGTTAAGTACTGCAAACATAGAATTTACAATTCACAATTCTATAGCATTCGAAGGTTTACAAGACACTTTTCTCACAATACTTTGTGTGCCACAAGTAGCACGAGTATTATTATCCCCATTTTACAGATGAGGAAAATTGACCTTCAGTTTTCTCAAAGGTGAAGAACTTGCATAGTGTTATGAGGTTGGGACATAACCTGGCCAGCTAAACTAAAGGACAAACACACCTTGAGAAGTAAGGGAGATAAGGTATGGCTGCTGCCAGAGTGGCACCAAAGGGATAGATATAGAACAACTGCCCCTCACCCTACTTCTCCCAAAACGCTCCCAATAAGGGACCTTCCACCCTCAGGTGATCACTCCATCTACCATCTATAAAAGCTTTGGCCTTTCTTCTGATCCAAGAGGAGAAATGCCTTTCAGAGAATCATGTGATCTCTAAGCCATTATCTCCCCTTGAGAGAAGTTTGACTTCTCTAGCGCCCAAATAAAAGATCATTTTATTCTAATTGGATTTGTGTGTGAGAGGGTGCAATTCTTTTTTTTTCTTTTTTTTGTGGGGCAATGAGGGGTAAATTGTTATGTCACAATTGACACAGAAAATACTCAGCCAGGTACTCCAGGTGGAGAGAGTTTATTATGCACAGACCCAAAGGGGGTTTCAAGCCTCCAACCGTGGGCGGCCCAGTCTTGTAACCCACCTGGTTATATACAAAAGGAGTAGGTAGGGGCAGCTAGATGGTGCAGTGGATAGTGCACCGGCCCTGGAGTTGGGAAGACCTGAGTTCAAATTCGACCTCAGACACCTAACACTTAGTGGCTGTGTGACCCTGGGCAAGTCACTTAACCCCAATTGCCTCACCCCTCCCCCCCAAAAAAGGAGTAGGTGTGGTATAGTGGCAAGTTTATCAAATGAAGATGAGATCAGTGGTTAAGGAAGACTTGGCATTGCAACTGGGATACCTCAAGGCCAGAGCCTGTCTGAGACAGACAAGGTCAGAAAGCAAAGATTACAGAACTGCAGCTGTAGGTTGGAACACCTCAAGGCCACGGTCTGTTTGAAATAGACAAGATCAGAGGCTATGTGTGATTTTTTACATCAAAGTGACTTGCCCAGGGTCACACAGCTACTAAGTGTCAAGTGTCTGAGGCCAGATTTGAACTCAGGTCCTCCTGACTCCAGGGCCAGTGTTTTATCCACTGTGCCACCTAGCTTCCCCTCTGGGTATAATTCTTTAAAGAGGAATACCTAAGAACCCCCATATCACCAATTTCCCCTGTGTCGCATAGAATTATTTTTCTAGTAAATAGTAGCCAGGACTTGAATCCAGCTCTTCTGGCTCAAAATCCAATACTCCCTCTACTAACACTAACTAACATTTATATGGTACTTTTAAGTTTGCAAAGCATTTTACATGTATTATGACACTTGATCTCACTACAACCCTGTATGATAGGTGCTATTATTACTTCCATTTTAAAGATAAGAAAACTAAGGCTGAAAAAGGCTAAATGACTTTGCTGGGGTCATATAGCTAGTAAGTAAATATCTAAAGTAAAATTTGAACCCACGTCTTCCTTAACTTCAGGTCCAGCACTCTGGCCACTGTGCCAAGTCACCTTCCAAATATGCCAACTGCACATCTGAGAAGCAGCCTTTTATGTCATCTGCTGGATCAACATTTTTTAATGACATGGATGAACAAAGGACAGAGCCCTGTGACATGTCACTAAAAATCTGGTCTAAGCTGATCTATTGGCAAATAGTCTTCAATAATGTATCAAATTAATCTGAAAGGATATGTTGAGCACCTGCTCTGTACTCAGTTCTGTGCTTGGTATGAGATTCCAGGCAAGACTCGGTTCCTGACCTCCAGGAACTCAAAAAGCAGGTGTAGATACAAGATGAAGCAATTGGAGAACAACATATGAGAATGTACATATAAAGAAGGCTTTATAGTATAGCAGAAAGAGCACCGGATTTGAAGTTAGAGGACCTAAGTTCAAATCCTGACTTTTCTACTAGCAAACTACTTATGTAACAACAACAACAACAATAACTACAAAAGCTACCATTTGTATTGTTAATAAGAATGTATGGGGGCAGCTAGGTGGCACAGTGGATAAAGCACCGGCCCTGGATTCAAAACCGGTCTCTGACACTTGACACTTACTAGCTGTGTGACCCTGGGCAAGTCACTTAACCTCAATTGCCTCACCAAAAAAAAAAAAAAGAATGTATGGAGCATCTGGATTTGATGGAGTTGACTTATTATCCAAAAGTATTTTATGAAACCCTGGATTAATAGGGAAAAAATACCCTTTGACTGAACTCCAAACTGAACCCAGACTGCTAGCAGATAAGTCCCTACCTGATGACTTCTTTCCCCAGGATAGTAAGTCCCTATCTTATGGGGGCATCTGGGTGTCCTCATCTTTGCCAAACCCTTTTTGTGGAATCATGTAATCTTATCATAGTGTTCTGTATTTCCCACATACTTGTTATAACTGAAATTGTTAAAACTGCATTGCATTACATTCATTCTTATTATAGTATTTGTTTTGGGGTTGATTTGTATCATGCTAATGAAATTTATAAAGCCCTGTAACCAGTGAGCAAAGAAACCTTATATACCCTTAGAAAGAGGGAGTCTTCGAGCTCCTTCTTTGGAAGGGGTGTCCGCATGATTCATGCTGCTTCTTCTTGGGACAAAGAAACTGTTACTATGTTTTTCCTATCTGGCTCTGATCTGGTTTTTCTTGTAGGAGACATTATGAAAATTATTTCTCTGATTTATTTTTTCTGTAGGAGACAGGTAGTAAAAAACAATATCTGACAGTATTGACCATTGAAGTTTGCAAAGAGCTTTGTCAAGTATTATCTCATTTGATTCAAACAACTACCCTAGGAGGTAGGTGCTATTATTGTCCCTGCATCAACCTGGAGAAAAAACTCAGACGAACCAGGTGTTCAGTAAATAAAGTGAGACATTTTCCTCAGGATTGAGGAATGGCAATTCAGGACAATGCACTGTCTTTTTTTCCTGGGATGCCCAGAGAGGGGAGTTATAACAGGGGTTATATATATTCAGGTGGGGTGGCTAGGTAGATAGATGGAACAGCAGGCCACAAATTGTTTACTGCTTTAGCCAATCTGTCTTTGAAACAGATGCAAGGCTTTGGGGCATGTAGCCATCAGAGAGGAACAGCATGCCAGGTGCAGGGTGGGAGCGCCTTCATGGATCAGTTTAAGCTGCCTCTAGCCCACAGAGGCAGGCTCAGGGCCCCAAGTTGTAGGGTCAGTAGAACAGCCTAAACTGCAGGAAAGGCAGGGAGTAAGACAGAGGTGAGGGATTACAAAACAAGGTCACAGACTTGTTCTTGGAACTATTTCTGTTCAGGAACAACGACAGTTAGAAACTGCTCATCCAAACAGTGGGGCAGGGGGGTAGAATGCTGTTAGAAACTACTAGTCAGAACATGGTAGGGACCCAGAGATTCCTGGCAGTTGACACCCATTTTTATAGATGGGAAAATTGAGGCAAATATAAGTTAAAAGACCTACTCAGAGTGACAACAAATTCTGATGCAAGATTTGAATTCAGGTCTTCTCAAATCCAGTTCCAGCTCTCTATTTCTTGTACTACCTGCCTCATGACAAGTTACTTATCTTACCGGGTTCTCATCTTTGTCTGTAAAATGAAGGAGGTGGACTAGATGACCTTTTAAGATTTGTTCTAGCTTCTGTGACGTGTTGAATTGTGTGGGACAGGGGATGAATATGGCAGGGATTCAGAAAAGGGAGAGATCACTGTAGGGTTGCTTGGGGAGGTTTCTGATCAGAAAGGGTGCATTAGACAAGCAAAGGAGAGAAGGAAGAATGCTATAAGCAGCAGGAACGATAAGAGTGAAAGAGAAAAGAGGGAACCTCAATCACTCACTTCCTAGATAAACATTTATGTGATGCCTACTATTTGTGGGTATAGAGGGAAACCAAAATAAATAATATGATATCTAGTGTTTTTAGCCTTTGAATCATGAGTAGATAATTTTAATGAATGAAAGGGGGATAAGAAAAGATAGAGAAGAAGGGGGAGGGAGGAGAAGTGAAGAAAGAAGCCATTGTGGACACTGCCATATGCTCATGGACCCAGCTGTTAAATCAAAAATACTGGTGCCAACTTGCACAATGCTTTGCATAGAATTTGCATGTTGTTCATTTCAAGTTTGACAGATCCAGCCTCATTCTTCTCATATCCCAGTGCCCCCAGGGCATGTGTGGTGGCTCAAAAGCACTGCAACAAACTGAGAAGCCCTTTGCCTAGAGCCACTTTTGGATGCGGTCACAAATCCTCTCATTCATCTTGCTGCTAAGTCTCTGAGAACCGATCTGACAAAAGGAATTTGGCAAAGTGCACTGGTCAGGGGAGCGGTGGACATCTTTCCATGGAGAATTTAGCTGGGTTAGAGACAGTGCCCATCTAGGGGGCAAGAGATGTCTGCGATAACTTCTGCAGAGCCCTTCCATTCTGAAATTTCTGTACCTTGAAACCCCACTCTGGGTATCTTTTGTAGGCAGATGCTTCTGTTTGGTTGGTTTAGTAAAGAGAAGCTGTGGGTATGAGAAAGAATATAATAAGGGTAGGGGAAGAGGGAGAAGCTATAGGTATAAGAAGGAGGAGGATTGGAAAGTAGGGGATATTAGGGAGTAAAAAACATGGTCCAAATAAATTTTAGCTGATTTGGGTAAGTTATTATTATGAAAACGATAGGAATGGGAACTGGACCCATGATTTTATTGATCTAAGAAATGCCCAGCAAAAGAAACTCTCTCTACCGATGCATGTTGGCAACTTTTTGGCAACTTACAGTCTTAAAGAGTTACCTAAAAGGCTGAAAAGTGAAGTGACTTTACCCAGGCTCCCTCTAGGGAATATATATCAGAGGTGGGATGTGAACCCAGGCTAGTAGATCTGGCTCTGAAGAGTATTCACTACCCACTATCTCCATGCTCTCATTATAGTTAATATGACCGGCAAATTACTAGATTGAGTTTGTTGGCCATTCTGTTCCCACTGTTTACCTTAACTAATCATTGTTGTCCTCCTTAGAGGCTATTAGAATATTAAACAGTGTATGTTTAACCTGTTATATTCTATTTATGTTTTTTTCTTTCTTTCTCGAGAATAATTGTTGACTAAAACGTTAATAGTACCTGTTAATAGCACCTAATGAGGACAATAGCAAGCAGTTAACTAAATAAACCATTTGACTACAGACAGGAAAGACCCAGAGCAGTATGGCTTTTAGACAAAGAGAAGAATACCGTCTGTTGTGCCTATGACAGTCAGAGCAGTGTTATTTTACTTGCCACCATCACTGTGAGCCACTGTGCTGTGAGTTATTTGGACAGTGAATGACAAATGGGAAGGGAGGGGAAAAGAGGTTGCTGTATAGCAGCCCCAACTTGTGTTTCCCTCTCAAGCCCTAGGTTGTAGTTATGAGTCTGGGAGGGATGGAGGAGAATTCCATGGAAGAAAAGGATTTCCACAGAGTAAGAAGGTGTTATCTCCCCTGTAAGATTGTAAGCTCCCTAGCATTTAGCACAGTGGCTGGCAGATAGCAGGCACTTAATAAATATTTATTGAATTGAATCATTGGTGTTCAGTTCCCTTCAAAGGATAGTTTATGAGCCACCATGAGTGCTCGATGTGTTTTCTGTACATGTGTATGAACTTCTGTGAATCCTTTGCACCTTCTGCATTTGCTGTTGGGTGAAACAAGGACTATCTTCTACCCAATATGCATTTGTTATCAAAAGTGCTTTACAGGGGTGGCTAGGTGGCACAGTGGATAAAGCACCGGCCCTGGAGTCAGGAGTATCTGAGTTCAAATCCGGCCTCAAACACTTAACACTTACTAGCTGTGTGACCCTGGGCAAGTCACTTAACCCCAATTGCCTCACTAAAAAAAAAAAAAAAGTGCTTTACAGAAGCTAGGGAAACTTGTTGCCCACAGTTATGGAAACTTAAACATGAGTTATAGGTAAGCTGTTTGGTGAGGTTTTCTCCATGCAAACTCTGGGTGGAAGAAACAAAACAAATGAGAATATGACTTTTGGGGGATGGCCCCCTAAATCAAACCTTCTCTATGTAAGCCCTGAGTTGGGGAAGGGGGCTGGATCACAGGTTATACAATCATGGTTACTGGCTCATCCCTTAAGTCAAGTCTTGTGCTTGAATTAATGTCTCTCCAGATAAGAACAGTCCTGAACTGAAAGATTCCTTCATGGTCCCCTTTGGTTCAGGAGAAGAGTTCAAAACTAAGTGACCCTAGCAAGGATCAGTCCCTAACCTCAGCCTCCAGAGCCCTTGTTTATGTCTATATTCCCTCCCCTAAGTCTGGGGAATCTTGGAGTGGAGAAGGGAGGTGAAAAGAGCTACATTCTCTCTTCCTATCCTCCCTCCCCTCACAAGTTTCTCTAGCTGACCAGCAGTAGGCTGACCCCAACATGTCTTGACAGCCTCAGTTTTCCACTACTTATGAAGAGCTGTGGAATGTTTTCAGGGAGCAGGGCAAGGGAGAAAGTAGTGATGTTTGCGGCCAGGCTGGGAAACCTGTCACAGAGGACAAAAAGCCAGGTGGTCACCATGAAAAACAAGGAGGAAGAGCCAACGAGCCAAACTCCAGGGCCTTGCTGCCCGCACGGTGGAAATGATGGGACACAATGGTCCCAGACTTCTATGCCTACTTTATTTTTTTAATTTTTTTTTAGTGAGGCAATTGGGGTTAAGTGACTTGCCCAGAGTCACACAGCTAGTAAGTGTTAAGTGTCTGAGGCCAGATTTGAACTCAGGTACTCCTGACTCCAGGGTCGGTGCTCTATCCACTCTATGCCTACTTTAAATCCAAATTGAAAAACTCTAGCCCAAAGTTCTCTCGCAAACTACACAATCCTTTGAGGGTGCATATATGTGAACACACAAGCACAGCAGCAAAGGTGGAATAATTTTTCAACATCCTCTCACTGCCTCATGTGAGCTTCCTGAGGGCATAGCTATGTGCCTTGGCTTCTCTCCCATCTCCTAAATCCTCTATCAAAAGGCTGGGTACATAGTTAGCAGGGGCAGTAAGGTGGCACAGTGGATTGAGTGCTAGGCCTGGAGTCAGGAAGACTACTCTTCCTGCGTTTACATCTGGCCTCAGACACTTACTAGCTGTGTCTTCCTGGACAAGTCACTTAACCCTGTTTGCCTCAGTTTCCTCATCTGTAAAATGAGTTGGAGAAGGAGATGGCAAACCACTCCAGTATCTTATCCAAGAAAACCTCAAATAGGATCACAAAGAGTGACACATTAAAACAACTCAACAAGAGACACACAGTAAGCATCCAGTTGTTGAATGAAAGTGAATTGACCATCGGCTTCACTACAAGTGAATCTTGAAAGATTTTCTTTGGGTTTTTTTGCCCACTTCTTTTTTTTTGTTTTGTTTGTTTTTTGTTTGTTTTTTGTTTTTTTGCAGGGCAATGAGGATTAAGTGAATTGCCCAGGGTCACACAGCTAGTAAGTGTCAAGTGTCTGAGGCTGGCTTTGAACTCAGGTCCTCCTGAATCCAGGGCCAGTGCTTTATCCACTGCGCCACCTAGCTGCCTCCTTTTGCCCACTTCTTGAAAGAAGGGACTGGATGTGGAGGAGGGAGTTTGTAGCATGGCAAACAAATTTTTAAAAAAATAATAATCAGCCAGCTAAATTTAAGTTTTTCAGTGCTGAAGTTGTACCTGCTAAAAATTCTTTCTAATTGCTTTCTGGCTGCCAAACAGCCTGCTATAAATAGGTCAGGCCTTTCTGGAAACCTATACCAATTCTGCTCCCTCAGTTTCTGGTCCCGCCTTATTCAAGGGGCTGCTTTGGATGCTTCTCCAAAATCCTGAGGTGGAGAGGTGGGAGAATGAAGCTGAGAACAGTACTGCACCCCTAGGGAGTCAACTTGATAGCTGTCATGTGTAGACTCTGCAAGGTACCTTGTTGTGCTGAGTATGTCTAGACCCTTGTCACTCCCAGTCATGGAAGAAGATCCCTCTTCTTGAGGTTGGTTTAGTTGTCCTGTCTCCTTGATGAAGGACCATTGCTACAGTAGGAAAAACGGTGTGGGAGGTAGTCAGAATTAGTTTTACACTGAGCTAAATGGTAAGTTACCTATGGGGACTGGCCGGAGAGATATTAAAAAAGCTCCCTCTACCCAAACATATATGTGTATATATGAGTATATATGTATAAGTGTATGTGTGTATCTATTTATATATGTATGTGTGTATACACACATATACACATACACATCCCCATCTGCCTGCCTCTGTGCCTATAATTCCACCATTCATGTCAATAAGCATTTATTATGTGTTTCATATGTGCCAGGCACTGTGCTAAGCACTGAGAAAAGTAAAAAAACAGTCCCTGTTCTCGAGGAGCTTAGAGTCTAACGGTAGAGACAACATATAAACAACTATATACATGAAAAATACAAACAGGGTAAATTAGAGGCAACTGAAGGGGCAGAATTAATATTAATGGAGATTCATTTCATTGGGTTACCTATTATTCTATTTAGGCTTCTCTTTTTAAAATGAATATTTCCTGGGGAAAGGAATATTAAGCCCCTAAGACCTCAATATGAATGGGTTTCTCAGCTTTATTTCCTTTCCAATAGAAAGATATCCCAGGATATCTTGAGACACTAATTTTTAGAAGAAGAAGCTCAGAAAGGGGTAGAAGTTACTAGTGAATAAAAGAAAGAAGAGTGCATTAGGAAAAGCCCAGGATTTGAAGGCAGAGGACCTGAATTTAAATTCCAGATTTGCTCTTTATTAGTTGTCTGACTTTGGGCAAATCACTTATCACCTCATCTGAAAAATGACAGGGTTGAACTATTTGAGCTCTAAGTTACCTAATCACAGACTCAAATCTAGAAGGTGTCTGAAAGGCCACATGAAGATTTACCAAACATAAAGTCACATCCAAATGTATTATCTCATTTTATTCTCACAACAACCCTATGAGGTAGATGCTGTTATTATCCCCATTTTCAGATAAGGAAACTGAGGCACACAGGATTTAGGTGATTTGCTCAGGGTCACATAGCTAGTACATATCTGAACTCATGATTCCAAGTCCAGCACTCATTCCACTTCATCACCTGCTGTCTACGTAATCAATCCAACTTCCTCCTATTACAAAAGATAAAACTGAGTTACAGATAGGTTAAGTGACTTGGCCAGGGTGACACAACTAATAATAAAAGTCTCAAGTAAAATTAAAATTCTGGTCTTTCTGATTCTAAGCTTAACTCCTTAGCCACTACCCACACCGCCTCTATTAATATTTAACAGTCTGGCTCATATACATTACATCCCCTGTACTTTCAGAGTCTTACAGCTAGTTAGGATTCATTATCTGTCATTGTTTTCCCCCTTCTATCACTCTTTTCCCATTATCCGTTAGTATTAATCACCTGATATGCATCATGCTGGTGCAAGAAATACAATTAACTTAAAATAAAAATGCAAGGTGAATAGGAAAATCCATTAGAACAACAAACACTTCCAGTTCCTATGATCCAAACCAAGACACCTCCCAATCCCTTGGGATGAAATATTGCATCCAGTGTGGTCCCAGCCCTGTGCCTAACCTAGAAAAGCAGAACATGATGGATTAACAATTTATCCATCAGATGACCACAGAAGGAACTTCATCTTCTTGTCTGGGACACAATCCCTCTCTTGTCACAGGATCAGTGAGTCCTCAAAAGGGTTACATCCTAGCATGAAAAGAGCAAAGTTTGCCAGAGTCCAAAATCCAGCCTAGGCAAGAATAGAGAAACCTCAGTGAGTTACCACAGTGGGATCACATTGATGCCCAGAAGCCCAGCACTAGAAGAAGAGGAAAGGAAATCACTGAGGATGCCCTATCTCAGCAGCCATTTCCTATTCCAATGTCTTCCAACTTCTTTCTTCCAGATTTTCCTGTGTCGCTTTTACCAAAAAAGAAAAAAAGACTTCCTTCCACAGAGATATTACCACACTATAATTCCACACATGCCTTAAAGGACAAATACTATCCCCAGTGAGTGTCTGTGATCCCAAGACCGAGGAGTTTCTTATCCTGGGTAATTGGAAAGATAGTATTACCCTCCTAGGCAAATTTTGGAGGAAAGGGATACTTATGGGAAAGGTAGTAAGTTCTGTGTTGGATGTGTTGAGTTCTGAGATGTGGTTGTTGATGTTAGATTTGAATTTGGGAGAGAGATTATGACTGGATATGGACATCTATGAGTTATCTACATAGATATTTGAACCAATGAGAGCTGATGGTGGGTAGAGGGGGAACATGACAGTTATCTTTAAGTACTTAAAAGGGCCTTCTGAAAGCAAAATAGGGTGAGTTACAGGTAGGGAGTTCATCATCACTGGTGTCACAATATACATTCATACCCACATTGTAATTTACTATCTCCACTTTCCCCTCACTTATTCAAAGAATTTCCTTCATTATGTCCCCAGGGTACCAGAATCACTTCATGGGGAGAGCCCTAGAAGCCAGCATGCATTGTCTCAATAACTAGCTACATAGAATGGGAGAAAGGGAATCTTTCTCCAATATCTGCCCTAATTCTCACTCTCCCCATGATCCCTAAATCAAGGTTCACCCTAGAAACAGGTTCAGTCCTCCAGGGATGCACATCTAGATGCACTTACACAATCACCTGTACTGATTCCCAACTTCCACACACTCTCTACTCCCCCAGTTCTCACAATGTGGGTTTTTTATTCCTGTCTTCTGTATGCACTCAATAGGGATAACTGTTCTTAACCCTACAACTACATCACTGAGCTAAAAAATAATTCTCAACATGCTCCATCACAAATACTTAAGGACCCATTTCCTAGCCTCTCCTCCACAGATCACCCCTCACTCTCCCCCACCACATACCCAATCAGATACAAAAGCTTGCTAGTTAAAACCTCCACAATATCGCTCATACCCAACTGTTTCTCTATCCCAGCATGTCTCTAGTTCAGTCCCTTATCTCCTGTTACTTAGACTATCACAATAGCCTCTTAATAGATCCCTTTGCCTCAAGTCTCTACTCCAGTCTATTCTCCATACAACTGCCAAAGGGATTTTCCTTGAACAAAGATCTCATTTATAAAGACAAACAATTTTCAAAGACTTAGAAATTCTGATCATCGCAATTATCAACCATTATTCCATAACTTTGATGATGAACTGTGATAGACTTAACTCTTCTCAGCAATACAAGACAATGCCAAAAGACTTATGGTGGAAAAATGCTCTCCACATCCACAGAAAGATTGCAGATTGAAGCATACTATTTTCACTTTTGTTGTTGCCTTTTTGTTATTGTTCTTGTTTATTCTTTTTTTTTTTTTAGTGAGGCAATTGGGGTTAAGTGACTTGCCCAGGGTCACACAGCTAGTAAGTGTTAAGTGTCTGAGGCCAGGTTTGAACCCAGGTACTCCCGACTCCAGGGCCGGTGCTCTATCCACTGCACCACCTAGCTGCCCCTTGTTTATTCTTTCTTGTGTTTTTTTTCTTTTTTGTTCTGATCCTTCTCTTACAACATGACTAACTGAGAAATATGTTTAACATGATCTTAAACGTATAACCTATATCAGATTACTTGCTGGCCTCAGGAGAAGGGAGGGATGGGAGGATGGGAGAATAATTTGGAATTCAAAAAATATCTTCACATGTAATTGGGAAAAAAATTAAAAGTAAAATTTTTTAAAATGGAAAAAAAGACTGATGATGAAACATCCTAACTCACCTCCTGACAGAAAGATGGTGGACTCAGGCAGGATGAGACATTCATTATTTGGATATGATCCATACAGGAATTTGTTTGCTTGACTATGCATATTTGTTACAAAGGTTTTGATTTTCTTTTTTTAATGGAAGGGGGAGGGAAAAGGGAGGGGGAAAAAGATATTTTAACTAAAAAAATTTCTTAAAGTACAGATCAGACTTTACTACTCCCCTACTCAAAAAAATTCCAGCAGTCTCTTAGGATAAAAGATATACTCCTCTTTTATGGCTTGAAAAGCCCTTCTCAACCATTTATCCAAGCCACAGCTACTGAAGGCCCAGTAATGAAAGTTCTCAACCACCAAAACCTTTGGCCCAGTCAAATAGTTCAACGTCAGAAAGAGATAACAGTTAATGCATTATAGTTAATATATTTTAAAAATACATTACCATCTGTTTTGCTGCTGAACTCTAAAGACCACTGGACCTTTTCATTTGAACAGCAGCTAAAATGTCCTTTATGTATTCTCATCCCCTATTAGAATATGAGTTTCCTAAGAGTAGCAACTATCTTATTTTCTGTTTGTACGCCCAGCACCTAGCACAGTGGTTTTGTACATAGTAAACTTTTAATAAATGATTTTCCGTTCTTTCATGCAATCAGTCCTTGTAGCTTCTATCCTAGATTAAAAAAAAATTACTAATGATGTCCTTAATGAAGTGAGACTTACTCCCTACTTGCAAGCCCCCATTTATAATATTAACTAGAAAAAATTATATTGAAAGAAGAAAACAAGTGGAGAACCTTGAATGAATTACCATTTGTTACAGAGCTCTATGTAAATCTTACTCTCAAAAAAATGAAAGGTTCTCTAATTAAGCTCTTCCCTACATAACTAGGCTGCACAGTGGATAAAGTACTGGGCCTGGAGTCAGGAAGTTTCTTTTTCCTGAGTTCGAATCTGGCCTCAGACACTTACTAGCTTACTAGACTTAATCCTATTTGACTCGTTTTCTTCATCTGTAAAATGAGCTAGAGAAGTCAATGACAGTATCTTTGCCAAGAAAACCCCCAAATGGGGTCACAGAGAGTCATGTACACCTGAAACAACTAAACAACCATAACAAACACACGAGTGCTATCTTGGTCTACTGCTCCCTTTGGGGAGGGCAAGATATTTTTTTTCTTCTTTCTTTCCAATTTCCTGGTGTGTAAAATGTAGTAACTCTCAATACGTTTTCAATATGTAGACAAGCTGTGTCTACACCCTGATTTTTCTGAGGCAACAAGACTTCCTTGGTTAAGTTAAAAAGGGACCATTTTTACAGCAGGTTAGTCACACCTCTCTCTGAAGGCTTTAAATGTCTGGGAACCTGAATGAATTTCAGAATACAAGGACAAAAAGCAGCCAAGCTGGAGGAGACCTCTGAATCTACCAAAGAGTAGGGATTTCCTCTCCTACCCTCCCCCCCCCCCCCCCCCCGCCATTGGCTATGCCATCAGAGCTACTGGACCAGTAGGAAATATTGCATTCAGCAGGACAAAGACAACACACTCCACAAAGATAGAGATACAGAGAGACAGTCATTCAAGGGAGAAAGTTTCTTCAAAGACTGTGAGTGTTGGCAGTGGTAAGGTGGGTTGTAGAGAGATTACCTGAGAAGCCAGTTGGAGGATGCTATGAAGAGAGAAAGGATTTCCCAGCCCTTCAGTCCTAGGAGTTGAGTTGCCTTTGCCATACAAGTATCCTACATATATGTGCCTCATTACCACTGGACTCTAAATTTGAATCCCTTCCTCCTATGAATGTTATGTCTATTCAAGGGAAAGTGTGCCCCTGGCTAATTTAAGGAGGAATATTTTGTAACTATTGTTCCTACTATGACATCTGAGTAAGTACTATGCTAAGGGCTCCTTGAATTTACTAGCTGTTTGCTAATGGGAATCATACCCATGGGGTCTCATGAGCTATAGAGTTAGGAAAGAAGACTCAGAGAGTTACCTCCCCTTAAGAGTCAAGGTAGCTGAAGTTTTGGGAGTTTTTTAGACTGTTTTCTCTCACAACCTAGCTAATATGGGAATGTTTTCCATGACTACTCATGTATAACTTATTTTGAAATGCTTGAGTTCTAGTGGGTGGGGAGTGGGAATGGAGGAGGAAGAGAAGTTGGAACACAATTTTTTTTTTAAATTGATGTTAAAATTTGTTTTTACATATATTTTGGAAAATAAAATTCTATTAAAAAAAAAAGAGTCATGGTAGCAAACATTATCTGGGTGACAAGGAGTTTAAGTGTAAGTTGGAGGAGTGCCCTAAGGTAGCAAGTTGGGGGGGGGGGTATATTAACATTCTCTATGGTTCTCCCAGTTCCAAAGAATCGTCATCTGGTCCAGTGGTATCTCAGGCAAAGTAAGGATGTGGCTCAAATGTTCTCTAGTCTTTTTATGCTATCTCCCTATGCATGAGGAGGTCAAAATTGCTAAAATCACAAGAACCTAAGATTTAGAGATAAAAAGAACCTCTCCCATCTCCTACCCTGTTTGTAACTATATGTAAGGAAGTACCAAAATGAGTGGTATAGATAGTAAAAGCCCTAAAAGATCAGAGAAGAGAAAGACCATTGAGGGCCAGAATGGTTAAGGAAGGCTTCAAAGAGAAAGTGGGACTTGATCTGGACCTTGAAGGATGGGTAGGATTAGGTAAAAAGAATGGAGATGATATTGCAAACAGAAATTGCATGTCTACCAGTTATTAGCTCAGAAATGTCTAGTGCTCAAATACTTTTAAAAGTCTATAAGGGGCAGCTAGGTGGCGCAGTGGATAGAGCACCAGCCCCGGAGTCAGGAGGACCTGAGTTCAAATCCAGCCTCAGACACTTGACACTTAACTAGCTGTGTAGCCCTGAGAAAGTCACTTAACCCCAATTGCCTCACCCCCCAAAAAAAGTCTATAAAAATTCAAATACTTCCTAAAATGCTCCCACATACACACACACACACACACACACACACACACACACTTACCACATATATGAGGTTTTTCATCTCAAATGAACTCATATACACTCATGACTATTCTCTGAATGGCACACTAATTTTACTTATAGGATTTCTCTTTGGGTTTTCTTGTTTGTACATAACTTTGGTTGATACCTGAATTTACCCCAATACTAATCACTCATAGGGTTTCTTCTCTCTGTGGATCCTCTTATGTTTAAAAAGACTTGAATGGTGTTTGAATTCTTTTTTACACTGATTACATTTATAAGGTTTCTCTTCTGTGTAGGTGTCCTCTGATGAAGGTGGGCAGTAAGGAGACTGGCCTGTCTGGAATAGAAAATTGGTATTGGAGAGTAGTAGACATTAGGTTGGAAAAGTAGTTAAGGCTATGGCCAAATTGTGAAGGGTCTTCAAGCTCTGATGTCATTTGACAGCTTTTGAGTACAAAAGCAACCTGGCATTCATATAGTACAAAGCATTTTCCCATTACTTTCCCTTTTTTCTAACTTTCTTCTTGGCATTTTCAATGTAAGAAAACTTTCACTGGGAAGCAAAATAGGCTTGATCTTTAAATATAATTCAGTAAAATCCCTGTTATCCAGTAGCTTTACAGACTGGCATTTCTACTTACCCTGAATACCAATCTTGTCCCTTGTAATCAGCAATTGTATGAAAGCTAACTGAAATAGGGCAATTCAGATTCTCGAGGCTTAAAAGAATTAAGTAGAGAGAAGGGGGGTTGTTTATTGTTCTTTCTGAGAGCAGGGACCTTAGGGAAGAAGGGACTGAGAAGCTACAGCTCTGCTTGATTTCCAAATATTTAAAGAACTATTCTTTCATAAATAGTCCTTAAGAGGGACACTAGAGGCTACCCAGGGCACTGTCAAATAAACTTTAGATAATCTAGTCCAACACCCCCACTTTACAGAAGAGGAAATGGGCCCAGAAGGTTGAACCAATCAGGCCCCAGAACTCCACCAATGCCTGCCTTGACTAAAAGAAAGTGATTTGCCCTGTCCCCCTGTACCCTTCCCCATCCACAGGAGCTAATAAGCTAAAACCAAAGACCCTCCAGAACCCCCCACACACACTTTGGTAAAGATAAGCTATTCAATTTTGAATGGACCCCTGAGGCAGAGCTGATTGAGGATTAGAGGGTGAGTATCTCAAAAAGGCCTCACTTTTCTATAATCATCCAAGACTGGGGCGTCCACTGTCCTCCCCCTTGGTCATCAGGCAGGACCAGAAACTCCTCATCTATCCTTCTACCTCTCTCAGCCTTCTCTGAATCCCAACGCACCTTTCCACCCTTTGCTCAAGAACTAATAGACATATCAACACTACCATTACTACTTAGAAAGCTGTAAGAATTTATTGTCCTATGTATGGTTCAATCAATCAACAGCATTTATTAAGCACTAGGGGCTATGCTTGGAGCTGGAGACACAAGTATAAAGAGTGAAACAATGCTTATTCACGAGGAGCTTACATGCTAATGGGGAAGACAACAATTACATACATAGAATAGACATAAACAGAAGAAGTATAAATAAATACAAAATAGTGAAATTCAAGGTAGTTTGGAAGGAAAGATATGAGCACTTGGAGAGATCAGGAAGAGTTTCATGTAGAAGGTAGCTCTTAAACTGCATCTTGAAAGAATAGAGGGATTCTCTGGGGCAGAGGTGAGGAGGGAACACATTCCAGGCACAGAGGAGAGTCAGTGCAAAGGCACACAAATGGGAAATGGAATGTGGTGTGTGGAGAACAGAGAAAAGGACAGGTTGGCTGAGTTGTAGTATATGAAAGAGTGAGTAATGTCCAATAAAGCTGTATGGGGAGGTTGGGACAAGGTTGTAGAAGGCTTTAAAAGCTAAAAGGAGGCATTAGTAATTGATCTTAGAAACAACAGGAAGCAACTATGAGTTTAATGGGTAAGGGAGTGACATGATCAGAACTATGTTTAGAAAATCACTGTGGCAGCTGGGTGGTGGGTGGAATGGAGTGGGGAGAGACTTAAATCAGGCAAACATGAAGGAAGCTATTGTAATAATCTAGTCAAGACGGATAAAATGAGAGTAGAGAAAAAGAGTCATATCTGAGAGATCTTATGGAGGTTAAAAAAGGTAGTTTGGCAACCACCAATTGGATATGTAAAATGAGGGAGAGGGGGAAGTCAAGGATATTGCTGAGGTCATGAAACTGAAAGACTGGAAGAATGACAGTGTCTTCAATGACAATAGGGAAGTTTGTAGTTCATCTTTCATTCTCAAAGAGGACCAATGACATCCAGGAAGGTCATGTCTTGACTTGCAAGTGAATTGGATTAGAGTGAGGCAGAGCTGTGTAAAGTCACCACTCTCACTCTCTCCTCCAGAGTCATTGGAGTCCAGTGGCAAAACATAGGTCAAGATGACTAGCAATGCCCCAGTATGCAGTGGGAGACCTTGGCCTTTTTAAGCTAAGGTCTGAGGCAACATCCATTCAATGATTAAAGGCTAGGTAAGAATTTAGGTAAAAGATGACCTAGTTTGCTTTTACAAAAGAATCAGTCTGGGAGGGGGAGATCCTCAGAGTTTCTGGCCACAACAGTTTGGATGAAAGGGAGATTGGGATGGGGGGAAAGATAATGAGTTCAATTTGGGACATGTCGAGATTAAGATGTCTCTAAGACTGGCTCAGTAGATAAAGCACTGGCCCTGGATTCAGGAGGACTTGAGTTCAAATCCAGCCTCAGACACAACACTTACTAGCTGTGTGACCCTGAGCAAGACACTTAACCTTCAATGCCCTGACAAAAATTTTTTTAAAAAGATGTCTCGAGGCAGTGAGCTCCCGAACTCATGACACAATCACTCCAAAAAACATCCAAATAAGGTCACAGGAAAATGCCCGGAGCAGCAAAACTCACAGAAGAATGTGCTGAAATCATCTTCTAACCAAGAATGGCTTGGAAGGTCAGAAGGAGGGAGCTGCTGTGCTGATACAGAAGTCAGGCCCAACCCCACAGTCACCCTGACACAGATCCAGTCTCAGGAAGTCCTCACCAGAGGAGGAGACCCCCAGAGCCTCTGAATCAGCTGAAGCACCAGTGTTGTCTGGAACTAAGCTCACAGTCCAGTGAGTGGGCTGAGCCCTGGGCAGGGGAGAGACCACAGGGGTCTACGCTGGTGCTAAGGCAGAACTTGGATTTTATACCCCTACTGAGAACCAGGAGGTAGGCTCGAGTAGCAGTGGCCCAGGTGGGGAAGGGGCACAGGCTCATCAGAGCTAACAACCACAACACACAAAGCTGGTTGATTGGCAAGTTGGTCTGGGGTCATCTAGGACCAGGAAACAGGCCGGATGAGGGAAGAACCTGATTCTCCTTAAATCATACCACCTGGGACTTCTTAAGCTTGAGACACTGCAGCCTGGAAACAGTGCCCCACTTTAAGGAGCTTAAAGTCTAGTAAAAGAAAGGCAAGATGAGCCAACAGAGAAAGGTGAGGACCATAGAAAGTTTCTTCAGGAACAAGGAAGACCAAGGGGCACCCTCAGAGGGAGATGTCATTATCAGGGCCCCTATATCTAAAGCTTCCAAGAAAAATACAAATTGGTCTCAGGCCATAGAGGTGCTCAAAAAGGACTTTGAAGATAAAATTAGAGAGGTAGAGGAAAAAATGGAAAGAGAAATGAGGGTGATGCAGGAAAGACATGAGAAAAAAAGTCAACAGCTTGAAAAGTCAAATTGGCCAAATGGAAAAGGAGGTACAAAAGTTCTCTGATGAAAATAATTGCCTAAGAATTAGGATTGACCAAATGGAAGTCAGTGACTTTATGAGAAACCAAGACACAATAAAGCAAATCCAAATGAATAAAAAAAATAGAGGACAATGTGAAATATCTTCTGGGAAAAACTACTTACCTGGAAAATAGGTCCAGAAGAGATAATTTGAAAATTATTGGTCTACCTGAAAACCATGATCAAGGAAAGAGCTTAGACACCATATTCCAAGATATTCTCAGGGAAAATTGCCCTGAAATTCTAGAAGAAGAAGCTAAAATAGAAATTGAAAGAATCCACCGATCAACCTCCAGAAAGAGATCCCAAAAAGAAAACTCCTAGGAATATTATAGTCAAATTCCAGAGCTCTCAGGTCAAGGAGAAAATATTGCAAGCTGCCAAAAAGAAAGAATTCAAGTACTGTGGAGCCCCAGTAAGGATAGCACAAGATCTAGCAGCTTCTACATTAAAGGACTGGAGGGCATGGAATATGATATTCCAAAGGGCAAAGGAAATGGGATTACAACCAAGAATCACCTACCCAGCAAAACTCAGCATTATCTTTCAGTGGAAAAAATGGGACTTTAATGAAAAAGAAGATTTTCAGATATTTGTGATGAAAAGACCTGAACTGAATGGCAAATTTGACTTTCAAATACAAGACCCTAGAGAACCATAAAAAAAAATTGGAGCTGGGGGACATAGCTGGAGTTGTACAGTGGGCAACTGTCTTGTGTCTGAGACCAGGTTTTAGCTGGGATCCCCCTGGGTCATGGGGTCATGATTTGTCCACTGTGTCACTTAGCTAGATGATAACATCTTTAGGGTTAAATTGAGGGGTGAAGGGAATTCATTGGGGGAGGGGGAAGGGCAGAAGTGAAATCCTACATGAAAGTAACAGGAAAAGGCTTATGGAGTAGGGGAAGAGATGGGAGAGGAGCAGGGCAGTAAATGAATTTTACATTCATCAGAAAAGGCTCAAAGATCTTAAACTCATCGGAGGTGCCTCAAGGAGGGACTAATAGACACACCCAACTGGGTGGAGTAATCTATTTAATCTGGGCAGTAAATGAGCCTAACACTCATCAGAACTGGCTCAAAGACCTCAATCTCATTAGAATTGGCTCAAGGAGGGAATAATATACACACTCAATTGAGTGGAGTAATCTCTCTAACCCCGCAGGAAAATAGGAGGGGAAGGGGATAAAGAGAGGGGCAAAAGAAGGAAGGGCAGAGTTGGGGAGGGGACGGACAGAAACAAATCCCTTTTGAAGAGTGATAGGATGAAAGAAGATGGATAATAGAATAAATATCATGGGGAAGGGAATAGGATGGAAGGGAAACAGTTAACAATAGTAATCATGAAAAAGAGAAAAGGGGGAAAATTGTACAAAAAATATTTATAGCAACTCTTGGAGGAGGCTAAGAATTGAGAATCAAGGAAATGTCCATCAATTGGGGAATGATGGAAAAAGCTGTGTTATATGATTGTAGTGGAATGGTCTTGTGTTACAGGAAATGACAAACAGGATGATCCCTGAAAAACCTGGAAAGACTAATGAACATCAATGTACAGTGAAGTGAGCAGAGCTGAGAGGACATTGTGTGTAGTGACAGCAATATTGTTCAATGTGTAATTGTGGATGACTTAACTACTCTCAGCAGTGCAATGATCCAAGACAATCCCCAGGAACTAATGAGGAAGCTTACTATGCACCCCTATAGAAAGAACTGATAAAAAGAACACTTGTGGATTGTACATATATAACCTGATTGCAATCTTGTGGAGGGGGGAGGAAAGGGAGGGAGGGAGGAAGAAAAATTTAGAACTCTAAATCTTATGAAAATGAATGTTGAAAACTACCCTTACATGTAAATGGAAAATAAAATAAATTTTTGTTGAAAGAAAAAAAAAGATGTCTCTAAGACATTGAATTTAAAATATCCTATAAGCAACTGGAAAAATAGAACTGAAGCTCAGGGGAGAGACTGGAATTGGATATATGAGTCAGTCAACAAGTATTTATTAAGTTCCTTCTATGTACTGTGTCAAGTGCTAGAGACATAAAAAGAGCCAAAAGGCACTCCCTTCCCTCAAGGAGCTTACAATTCACATAGAGATGATAGTTAATTCCATGCGAGCTGATAAAGTTACTATTAACATAAGAGGAAAAGAGAGTCTAGGATTTCTGGGGAAAATTCATAGTTAGGTTACACAATATTGATGATGAGCCAGCAAAGGAAAATGACAAGGAACAGCTACACAAGTAGAAGAAGAACCAGGAGAGAATAGGAGAGCATGGTCAACAGTGTCAAAAGCAGCAGATAAGTGGGAAAGGATGAGGACTGAGAAAAGATCATCATATCTGGTAACTGAAAAAGAGCAGTTGCAGTTGAGTAATGAGGTCAGAAGCCAGATTGCAAAGGGTTTAGAAGAGAACAAGATGAAAGAAAATAGAAACAATGAGTGTAGAAAGCTTTCTTGGGGAGTTTGGCTGAGAAAAAGAAGAGAACTATAAAACAATAGCTTGAGCAGATAAAAGGCTCTGATGAAGATTTTTTTTTAAAGATGGGGAAATATTAGGCATGTTTGAAGGCAGTAGAGAAGGAACCATTAGATAAGAATAGGTTGATGATTTAAGGGAGAATGAGGATGACTTACTGCAGCAATTTAATGAAGACTGGGTTGGAGGAATGGGATCAAAAATACATGTCAAAGTATTAATGTTGGCAAGGAAAAAGACCACCTCTTTGTCAGAATGGGGAATTAAATCAAGGTGCTTTTTAAATGAAGAGAAGGGACAAGAGAGAGCTCACTTTAAATAGCCTCAATTTTCTCCATAAAGAAAGAGTCAAGACCCTCATCTGAAAGGGGGAGGGGATGGGGAGGTAGAATAAAGAGGGAAGAGAAGATCTGGAATAGCTCCTTCTAAGGAGTGAGATCTGGGATCAGTTAGGGAGGAATAAAAGGGTTTGCCTTGCTATAGTGAGGGCACAGCTGAAGTTAGATAACATGAATTTATTAAGTGCCTGACCAGGCCTGTCTGGAGTGTATGCATGCATAGCAGCAACAGTAGCAGCTTCAGGAACTCAAAGCCCAGATGTAGTAAGAGGGTTAGACAACTGATCAGAAAGAGATTGCAAGAAACCCTTTGATGGCACTGGGTGCAGCAAGTACTGATTGGAAACTCTATTCCCCATACAGAGTTCTGGGTTACAGTTCCAGGGAAGAGAAGAATATTTGGGGTTGGTCATGGCAGGGGCCTTGGTCACAATTCTGAGGCAAAGAGGAGCACTAGCATTTGTGGCTGCAGGAGAATGGGGGTCCTGGTTATGGTTCCAGGACCAAGAGAAGTGCTAGCACTTGTGGCTACAGAAGAGGAGGGACCCTTCCTGGGTAAATACCAGAGTGCAAACCAAAAGAACAAATGACCACAACTTTGTGTGATAAAAATTATTTGTGGTAAAGATATATATCGGAAGTTTTAGCTGAATCATTTGAGAGATTATCCATGCTACTGAAGCGGCTTTTGAAGGACCTCCTTTTTTGGGGGAGGAGAACATGAGGAACTTCCGGTACATGGACTTAAAAGTGAGGGAAGGAACGGAAGTTCTCTCTCTCTCTGGCAATGGAGCGGGATTGAAAGGAGTGCACGTGGTTTGGTGTTTGGTCTTTTCAGAGATTCGCGGTCTGGCAGGCAGTTTGGGATTCAGTGAGTTTTATAAAGAAATAGACTAAGCTTAGATCTAAGATTATTCATTTGTATTTCTCCTTCCTTATTTCCCTAATTGGTTTCAACTCTTTTTGTCTAATTAATTCCCAAGCAATAAAAAAAAAAAACCTGATCCATCATAGATTAAAGCTCAGTGGCTCCTTTTTCTTAAGGAAAGTTAAAGGGGGAGATTAATGCTCCATATATCTAATTTGATTTTCACACTTGGAAGCACTGAAAACTTGCAGACAACCAGAACAACCTCTGAAAACAGCAGCACTAAAAGGCCTCAAGTAAAGGCAATGCTTCCCTACCTCTAAGTGAGCAGAGCCCAATTTTAACATAAAGTTCAAAGTCAAGAAATAGGCTAGAAAACCAGCAAATGAGCAAAAAAGAAAAGAAAAAAGAACTTGACCATTAAAAAGCTACTACATTGGCAGGGAATACCAAGACATAAATTCAAAAGAAGACAACACAAAAACAGTTACAAAGCCTCAAAGAAAAATGCTAATTGGACCCAAGCCCAATAAGAATTCCTGGAAGCATTAAAGAGATAAAAATGGTAAAAGAAAAACTGGAAAAAGAAATGAGAGTAAACAAGAAAATTATGAGAAGAAAATAAAAGCTTGGTAAAAGAGACACAAAAAAAATACTGAAAAAAATAACACTTTTAAAAAGCAGAAATGGCCTAATGGTAAAATGGGCACAAAAATTCACTGAAGAAAAGAACTCCTTAAAAAGCAGAATAGACCAAATGGAAAAGAAGGTACAAAAATTCACTGAAGAAAATAATTTCTTAAAAATTATAATCAGATAAGTGGAAGCTGACTACATGAGACATCAAGAAATAATAAAATAGAGTCAAAAAATGAAATAATAGAAGAAAATGTGAAATATCTCATCATAAAAATAAGTGACCTGGAAAAATAGATCAAGGAGAGGCAATTTAAGAATCATTGGACCACCTGAAAGCCATGATCAAAAAAGACAAAAGATCCTAGACATAATATTTCAAGAAATTATAAAGGAAAACTGCCCAAATATATTTGAACCAAAGGGTAAAAAAAGAAATTGAAAGAATCCACCAATTACCTCCCAAAAGAGCCCAAAATGGAAATTCCCAAGAGTATTATAGCCAAATTTTAGAGCTCTCAGGTCAAGGAGAAAATATTGCAAGAAACCAGAAAGAAACGATTCAAATATCATGGAGCCTTAATCAGCATCACACAAGATATAGAGTCTTCTACATTAAAGGAGGTTTTGGAACATGAATTCTGGAAGGCAAAGGAGCTAGGATTACAACCAAAATTAACCTATCCAGCAAATCTAAGTATAATTCTTCAGAGGAAAAAATGGATATTTTCAAGCATTCCTGATGAAAAGACCAGAGCTGAATAGAAAACCTGACTTCCAAACAGAAGACTCTAGAGAAGCATTAAAAAGTGAACATGATAGAGTAATCATAAGGGACTTGATAAAGTTAAACTGCTTAAATCCCTATATGGGAAAACGAATTTATCATTACTAAGGCAATTAGAAAGAGTCTACATAGACCAAGGGCATGAGTATGAGTCAATTATGTTGGGAAGATCTCAAAAATGAAAAAATGAGATAGAGGGATGCACTGGGAGAAGGGGGAAGGGAAAAGTAGAGTGGGAAAATTTTTCTCATAAAAAAGAGACATGCAAAGAAGAGCTTTTATAGTGGAAGGGGAAACGAGAGAGATGGCAGGCTATGCTTGAACCTCCCTCTTATCTGAATTGGTTCAAAGAGGGAAGAATCTATTGTTTCAGTTGAAATGAAAAAGGCAGGGGTAATAATCATGATCTCAGACAAAACAAAAGCAAAAATAGACCTAATTAAAAGAGATAATCAGAGAAATTACATTTCACTAAAAGGTACCGTAGACAATGAAGTAAAATTAAAAAAATTTTACAGCAAATTTCTCTGAAAAGGCCTCATTTCTCAAATATATAAGGAATTGAGTCAAATTTATAATTTTATAATTTATTCCCCAATTGATAAATGGTTGTACTATAAGAAATGGCTAGGAGGGTGGTTTCCAAAAAAAATGGGAAGACCTTTATAAATTGATGCAAAGTGAAGTGAGAAGAACCAGGAGATCATTGTACACAGTAACAGCAATGTAGTAATGATGATCAACTGTGAAAGACTTGGCCATTCTGATTAATATAATGATCTAAGATAATTCCAAAGGACTCATGATGAAAAAATAGTATCTACCTTCAGAGAGAACTAATGAACTCAGTGCAAATTGAAGAATAACTCTCACCTTTTTATTTTTGCTTTTTTTTGCAATGTGACTAACATGGAAATATGTTTTACATGATTTCACATGTATAATTCATATCATTTTGCTTACATTCTCAGTAGGTGGGGGAAAGGAGGCAGAGAATTTGCAACCCAAAATTTTAAAAGAATGTTAAAAATAAATAATAATTTTAAATAAATAAAGTGACCAATCAACATAGTTGTGAGACTTCTCCCCAGCAGACCTTGAGTCAGAACTGAAAAGGCACAGTGGGGGTAATCCAGAACTGAGGTTTGCTTCCACTGAAAATCCCTGTGAGTCTGAGATGGAATCTGTTTAGGTCAAAAGTCTTTCTCCCAGCCACCACTCCCATGCATGTCAGCCCCACCCCTTCTCTACCCCTACCTCATTCTACCCTATTCTTTCATTGGACCCTCTGGAACCCCAATTCTGTTGCCAACAAACTGTCCTACATATTAGACTTGTATCCATGTCCAAGATCCGACTTTGTATAAATTTTGTATTTAATTTTCAATGTTTATGTTCATTCTCCTTTCCTCCTAGGATTATTTCATATTTTTCTCTGTATCTCCAGTGAATAGCATAGTTCCGGTCACATTGGGGGCTCTTAATAAATGCTTATTGTGATTATCCAAAATAAATTTGCTCAGATATATAATTAATGGGAAGCAGGGCTGAGACTCAAGTCCAAGTCTAGACCAGAGCTCTTTTTAATACATCAGTCTTTTTTATGTTTTATAATTCACCAAAATCTATTTTCTCTCTCTCTCCTACCACCACCACTCCCCATCCCTTTGGAAAAACAGAAACAAAAAACAAAACCCTCACAACAAATATAGAGAGTCAAGCAAAACGAATTCCCATGCTTCTTTTTGTTGTTGTTTTCAGTCCTTTTCATTTGTGTCTGACTCTTCATGACCCTATTTGGAGTTTTCTTGGCAAAGATACTGGAGTGGTTTGCCATTTCCTTCTCCAGTTCATTTTACAGATAAGGAAACTGAAGCAATAAGGTTAAATGACTTGCCCAGTGTTGCACAGCTAGTAAATGCCTGAGACCGGATTTGAACTTGAAGATGAGTCTTCAGGACTCCAGGCCCAGCACTCTATCCACTATGCCACCAAGCTGCCCCTTCCCCTCCACTCCCTGGCCCCTGTCCACTGCTATATCAACATTTTACTAAATCACAATTAGTAAAAAATCCCTAACCCGAGATAAAATTATGTTTTCACTAAGATAGAATTGCACAGCAGAAAGAAAAAGAGAGTTAAAGCCCTAAGGTCTAAGTTTGATCTTTGTTCTTCCCCTGGACAGGGAAATGCTTTTAAAAGTTCTATACAAAAATAAGAGATTATTACAGTTATTGTTGCTATAACCCATTAAAGGCCCAGTGATATATTTCAATTACTCCATCTTCTCAGCCCTTCTTTCCTCTCGTGCCTCCTGGGGAATTAATGAACACAGAGTCTCCTCTCATTCCCACCTCAGCAGTAGTTTGTCAGACCAGAAACAGTCACAAAATAAACAGAACAAGAGAACTGGCAAGATTCCCCTAACACAGCCTTGTATCTCTTCAGGATTTGGAAAAGAAAAAAATGGAGGGGGGCAGCTAGGTGGTGCAGTGGATAAAGCACCGACCCTGGATTCAGGAGTACCTGAGTTCAAATCCAGCCTCAGATACTTGACACTTACTAGCTGTGTGACCCTGGGCAAGTCACTTAACCCCCATTGCCCTGCAAAGAAAACCAAAAAAAACAGAAACAAAAAAAAAAGAAAAAGAAAAAAATGGAGGGAAGATGAAAGAAAGACCAGGGCCTCAACAATATCACATGCCGACTAAGCTATCACCTACAGTGCCTTCCTCCTCCATCTCCCCTTCCCACCCCATTTCCAGTAATGGTGCTTTGGTGCATTGCTCGAGTCTATCCATGATTTCATCCATATGGCTACTCTCTTTACCCAGACAGATCATAGCCCCTCCATACTTTCTCACCCTGACTGATTCTTGTCTAGGTTTTCACATAGACATTCCCTAGAGAGCCATCCCAACAGCCTTGTTCTTTTAGCATCTTTGGGGTACCAGATGTAGGAGAGCTTGCCAATACATTAATGTTCTGATGTAGGCTCATTTGCCTTGTTTGTCTCCCGAGAGTCATAGCATCAGGAGCTATGATAGAGAGAGAACAGTGAAATCAGACACTGCATGGAACAAGTCTTTAAAGGTGAAAGGGATGAGGAGTGACACAATAATGTCAGAAAAGCTATCCTCAGGCCAGCTTAGTTGGGGTTAGAAGAAATGGACATCAGCCCAAAAAGGGTTTCTGTCTTTGGGAGTAAGTAAATGAAAGCCATAGCTAATTCACTGACATTGAAATTCTTAGGAAATAATAAGAGATTTAATGTCGTCATCATCATCGTTAATAAAGAGCCTACTGTGTGCCAGGTACTGTGCTAAGTACTTTAAAATTATTATCTTATTTGATCCTCACAACGACCCTGGTGGAGATAGGCCCTATTATTATCCCCATTTCACAGATGAGGAAATGGAGACAGGCAGAGGTTTAAGTGACTTACCTGCAGTCACACAGCCATTAAATGTCTAAGGCCAGATTTGAACTCAGCTCTTCCTGGCTCCAGGACCAATGCTCTAACCATGGCAGCACCTAGCTACCCCCCCCCCAAAAAAAAAGCTCTTCAAAAATAACAACATTGAGAGAAATGGATCAGTGAAGCAGAAGCAAGGTATGAATGGAATTGAAAGAAAATTGCTAGCTGATTGGAGCAGATGAGCAAAATGATCCAATTTTTTGATGTATCCACATAAAGATATCCCTGCTAGAATGAGATGAAAGAACCTGGCCCACCCCCTGAGGAGCAGAGTTAAGGAATGGTTGGCAACCTGCTGGGAACAGGGCATTTTGTTTATCTTGACCAACACCCTAGTTCAGCCTCTCTTCACTTCTTGCCTCATCTGTTGCCATCCTAATTGGTCTCACTGTCACAAGTCTCTCCATTCTCCTATTTATCTTCCATACAGCTGCCAAGTTGATCATCTTAAAATACAAATCTACTCTCCTCTTCAAGAAGCTTCTATAACTCCTACTGACTCTTGGCTTTGGACTCCTAGATGCCTTTTCTGCTTTGTGTTTCTTTCCTGAACATAGGGGAAGGAATAGTGATCCTGAAACAGATATTTCCAGCCTTGGTGAAGCAGTCTCTTGAATTGAAGAGGTTTGAGATCCTATATCAGTGGCTCTTTCTGCTCAGTTGCCAATAAAAGAACTGCTTCATCATTCCAAGTTGATGGACACCTTCAGTGCTGAGCTATTTCCCTGGAAGTGACCAGAGTGCAGATTCAATACTCCATGTGAGTGTACTGAGAGGAGATTTAGTTTGGTGGAGCAGTGACTGCCAGAGTGAAGTGAGTTTGTTAAGTGTATCGATACCTGCCAGAATGACGGGAAGACACTCCCTGACTTTGTGCTATCTGTAGACAAGCTGTCCCAGAAGCTAGTAGTAAATGAAGCAGGAAAAACAGAAGACAGTGAGAATCTATCAATCACTGGACCTCACCAGCTTTGACCAGATATCATCATCATGATAAAGAACAAAATTATTCAAGGAAAAGTCAGAGAACAAGATGAAAGAGAGACAGAGACAGAGAGACAGAGAGAGGAAGGGAGGAAGAAGGTGAAGGAGAAGGAGAGGTGGGGAGGGGAGAAGTGGAATTAACTGACTCCAAAGCATGGCTTGGACCACAGAAATAAAGTAAGAGTCTACCCCTGTTGCCCTATATTCAAAGACAAAAGTTCAGGAAAATTCTTCTGAGAAGTGGAACAATGGGGGAAAAAAAGGTTCAAGGGACCAAAGGTAGAATTGGGATTAGGGCAGAAGGCTGAAGACTGAAAAACTGAGACCAAAGCAAAATCTAAAATCTTCTAGCGATTACTACTCCTTCCTCACCCCATAGCCCCCTGGCCTTGGTCATGACACCTCATCAAATGAAATAGTACAAATAAAGTTCTTTCCAACCTTTATATCACTATATAAATACTAACTTGTTATCTTCCATTCCTTCTCAGCCCCAGATGGGAGCATATTAGGTCACCCCAATTAACTTTGGGCTTCTTACTACTATGTACCTTGCCAACCCCACCCCCTCCTTTTCCCCAAATTCTTTGATTCTACATATCCTCAGTGGGAAAAGCACTATTTTGAATCCAAGAACATAGGTTCACAACCCAGTTTGATCCTCTACTTTTCCAGGAGACCTAAGTTCTAATCCTGCCTCTGCCACTAAATTCCTTTGAACCTAAGGAAGTCATTTCAATTCTCTGGAGCCTGTTTTCTCATTTTCAAAATGAGGAAGTTGAACTCAAAATCCTTTAAAGTCCCTTTCAGCTCTAGATTTAGGATCCTATGACTTCTCAAAGTCCTAATTTCCTCATTGGTAAAATGAGGGTGTTGAATTATTCAATTCAAAATATTCATCAAGCATCTACTGTGTGCAAGTCACTTATCCTCAGCTTCCTCACCTATAAAAGGGGGATAACCCTATTTCACAGACTTGTTGTAAGATTCAAGAGACGGTATAAGAAAAACAATTTGAAAACTTAAAGGCTCTATACAAGTATCAGTCCTTATTCAGTGATCCTAAGCTTCTTGATCTATAAAATGTGGGTGATAATAATACCAACCCTGCCTACCCCACAGAGTTGAAAGAATCAAATGAGGGAATGTATCTGGATGTTCTTTCTAAGCTTCAGAGGACTCTACATATGTAAGTGATCATTATTATTAAAATTAGAAAGACTTTACCAAGGACATATTAGGGACAGTACATGGGATCACAGGGGGCAAATTAGAAGCTGTCTCCTCCACAAACCCACCCTTGGTCACACTATTCTCAGCATCTCAAGGACCACTTTATATTCCCCTCAAAGTATCTGTCATTACACCTTGCACATATTAGGAGATCTGTAAATAGATTGAATTAATGAAGAATGTTTAAATCTCCCTAGCTGCCCGGCTGAGCAACTAGATGGCACAGTAGATAGAGTGCTGGGCCTGGAGTCAGAAAGACTCAGCTATCTGAGTTCAAATCTACCCTCAGATACTTACTAGCTATGTGACCCTGAGCAAGTCACTTAACCCTGCTTGCCTCAGTTTCCCCATCTGGAAGATGAAGTAGAGCAGGAAATGGCAAACCATTCCAGCATCTTCACCAAGAAAACCTCACAGGGGGTCACAAAGAGTCAGATACAACTGAAATAACTGAACAACAACTTGCCTAGCTCTGTACTAGGTACAAGGGGAGGTTATAAAGAAATGTAACCTGAAGTTATCATCCTCAAGCAGTTGACAGGAACACAAGATGCATATGCATAATAATAACTAGCTATTAGTTATGTATTATTACTATTATAAAAGTACATGCTGATTGCCACATGATTGGTAGCACTCAGAGTTCAGAGGGAACGCAAAAGCACTATGGACTCTAGATGATCGGGGAAGACTTCATGTAAGAGGAAGAGCTTGAGATAGGTAGGATTTAGTTAAGTGAAGAGGAGAAAAGACAGAGGAGGGAGAAGATCAATTCCTCCTCCTATCTGGCCTAACCCCTTCTTACTACAGAGGACAGGACCATGTAGATGCCATTGAAATACTGAATGGCAAAAAGGGAAAAGAAATTCATGTTGGGCATGGAAGCAAGAGCCAGCAAGTGTTTATTGCTGCATCAGCTAATGCTGAGAAAAGGTAAGGGCAGCCAAAGACTGGAGCAAGTTAATGGTTGCCAAAGGGATTCCAGAGAATAGCTGGGGGAACTTTTCCTAATAAATCAGGGGCTACAGGAGAGGAAACAAGCCCTGGAATGACTGGAGAAGGACACATCAATGTGAAAGATGACTTTGAGAGGACGGGGAGGGAAGGAGCTCAATCCTTAAGTCTGCCTTAATTGAAAACAACAAAGGAGAGGAGCTTGGCAAACAGAAAGCAATCTTGCCAACATTCATCCAATATGTCACTGTGATAGACCTGGTTGTGGCCCCTGAATAGAGGCACAGCTTTGGAAGCTAATGTGTGGCCAGCTGCCTGGCTACGGCCATCCATCATTGTTGTAAGTCTAAGCACCAACCCCCTAACAAAACCATCTCAGAAAAGATCTCATTTCCCTTTGTCAGTTGTACAATAGATTCTCAACAGAGATGATGCCCCTCTTCCGTGCCCCTAAGAATTTCTGTATGTCCTTCTTGGGCAGTGTTGTGGAAAGAGGAAAAGGGATTTCAGTCAAGGTCAAGGGCTCATCTCCCCAAGTCCTGCTCTTGCTTTCTCTTCAAAGCCTTTAGCTCTTGGGGCCGCTAAGTGGTACAGTGGATGGAGCACCAGCACCATCCCTGGATCCAGGAAGACCTGAATTCAAATCCGGCCTCAGACACTTGATACTTACTAGTTGTGTGACCCTGGGCAAGTCACTTAACCCCAATTGCCTCACCAAAAAACAAAAAAACAAAAACAAAAAAGCCTTTGGCTCTTGCCCAACGTACACTAGAGCTCTGTAAGGCAGTAACTTCCAACTCTATGCTTAAACCAGTGGGCATCCTCTGCAAGTTTAAAGGATCTTTCTGAAGTTGGCATACTGGGTGAAAACATTTTAAGGTGGGAACATAGAGAGGCTAAGGGACCATTTGGAATTGGACTTTATGGAATTAGCTAATTCCATAAAGTCCATTTCTAGTTCATTTTACAGATGAGGAAACTGAGGCAAACAGGGTTAAATGACTTTCTCAGGGTCACACAGCTAGTAAGTGTCTGGTCCCAGATTTGAACTCAGGAAGATGAGACTTCCTGACTCCAGGCCTGGAACCCTATCCACTATGCCACCACGCTGCTCTAGTGGGGAGGTAGGTACTTTTTTATTCCTACTTTACAAGAGGAACTTGTGACAAAAAAAAGATCAAATTTTACAGTTCATTTTACAGATAAGGAAACTGAGGCAAACGGGGTTAAATGACTTGCCCAGAGTAACACAGCTAGTAACTTCCTGAAGCCAGATTTGAACTGAGGTCTTCCTGACTCTAGGCCCATTGCTGTATTCACTACCTCTTCAAACATCCCAACAGTAAGCAACAACCCATGAGACTCCTGATACTTAAGTAGACCCAAATCTCCAAGATCAAAGAATGTGGTGCTCACAGAAGCTTCCTCTCCTTGCAGGGGGAGGCCAGTATCTCTAGAGAAACAGAGGAGAGTGTTTCTAGATTAACCAGACAGATCAGCTACCAGACTTAGAGCCAATGGGAGAGCTAGACAGTACCTTAGAGAGCATCTAACCAAATGACCTCATTTTACTACCAATTAGGTGGGAGAAAAAGCTGAGGCTAAGAGAATGGCAGTGACTTGTCCAAGGCCAAAGAGGAAGTTAGGGACAGAGCCAGGACCAGAACACAGTTCTCTTCACCCTAGATCAAGAGCTATTCCCTTCATAACAGGCTTGCCTCTTCTGAAAGAGAAGCACCCACATTTTAAGACCTGTGTATCCTGAAGACTAAAGAGATTGGAGGCTGAAGAGCTGACTTGAATGATGTCTAAGGAGACACATGAACAATTGACAGGAGAGTAATTCAAAATGGGACTGTAACAAAGAGGGAAAGAAATTATTTTCCCTGATAGAAAGGGTCCCATTAAGAGTGAAAGGAAGGAATTGAAAAATGGAGACTGCAGGCTGAGTGTCAAGAAAATGGGCCATTAAATAGAGGATTGTCCTTTGTGGAGATGGAAAAAAGCTGGTTACAAAGGAGAAGGAAATGAGTTTATATTTTAGCTGGTATGGGGAGGGGAGGGAGAGATACCAGTGGAATCTAAGAGATATAAGGGACAATATGTTGACTATGAGTTTCTTTTTTCCATTCAATAAGTCTCTATTGGTTACCTATTATGTGCCCAATCCAGTATGAGGCACAGTGGGGAGTTCGAAAGAAATAGAAGATGCAATTCCTGCCCTCAAAAAACTTACTTATATCTAGCTGGGGAAATAGGACTAATCCACATGCAATATTACAGCTAAGGTCCAAGAGTAATCAGGTCCCATTAATTGAAAGGGTAGGAGGTGGTATCTTTGTTGTCCATTTAGGTTTTGTGTATCCATATGTCTGCCTAGATGTGGTTGCCAGGGAAACATTAATAAATAATATCTCAAGTCCTCTCAGCCCACCTTTCTCCAAAGGAGATTTTGATTCCCTCCAGGAGGAGAGTAAGAAATTGGGCCAGATGCTAGCCACTCTGCTGTCCTCATAGAGAACTTGTACAAGGCTAGAATTGTGTCTATTTTACCCCTAAAATACTGTTAGTGTAGGGAAAATAATTTTTAAGTTCAAACTGATCACTCCCCCTTAATGCAGGAGAAATGCCCCCAAGCAATATATACTGAAGGCATGATTTCCCTTCCCACCAAATGCCAGCTCCACAAAGAACACATGTATTGAATAGCAAATAAATCCATTTATCTGAGCAGATAGCAAATGAAAATCAGAGGAAGCATACAGATGAGAGTATATACCAAACAATATGTAGAATGAATGGGCTCTCCCATTGAGAGGGAGATAGATAACTCAGCTCAACCAAAAGACATAGAGTCCCATATCTTACCCAAGTAGAAAGACATGATTGAGGTGCCAACTCCTCTACATGTCAGCTTCTTCCAAGAGTCTTTCTCTCCCTTAGGGGACCTAAAGAGAGCCTGGAATGCTGTCTTTTCCCCCAAAAGTTAGAAACAAAAATACCAGGATTTCTCTTCTCCCAAGCTCTCAAGACTCTGATTACTCAATGCTTCATGCCGATGTGAGGAGCAATCTCTACCAATAAGATGAGTCTTGTGCAAATGAATTTTAAGGCCTGGATTACAAAAGGAAAGTTCTACAAGCTATATGGATGTCACTTCCATCTTAACTACCTTAGATAGTCACATTCACAAAGAAAACATAATCACAGGAACAGCCCAAATCCCTGATGTATCAAAAGAGTCCTGGACTGGGAATTGAGAGACTTGGTTTTTATTTCTGGCTTTGCCACTTAATAGCTGTGTGACCTTTGGCAAATTACTTTGCCTCTCTGAGACTGTTTCTCTTCACCTGTTAAAATTAGGTTGATGACCTCAAAAGTTTATTCCAACTCTAAAATCTTATGATTCCAATATACATTTGTGTTACATATTAGTCTGGGTGCTGGTTCATTTCAAATAAGCAAGCATACCTTCTTTTCCTACATTTCCCTGCAGTTCTAGAAAACCTCCTTCTAAGATATGGCAACTTATTTTGTGAGATACAATGCCTTAGGGTGCTGCTCTATCTTTAAATCTGTCTAAAGAGTGTTAAATATGAGGCTAGGGTGATGCCAAACTATACCATAACAGGGTTAGGGTATGGTTAGCTAGGAGAAGAGAAAACAGGGAGAAATGACATGGGCAGCATAATGATGCAGAGGAAAGAATTTGAAGTCAGGGAACCTGGGCTCAGGTTCTCTCACTTGTATGAACAACGCCTCTCTGTTCCTTAATTTCCTCCTCTGTTAATGACCTTAAAGGTCCCTTCCAGCTCTAAGTCTGTGATCCTATAAACATACACAAAACAAACTATATTTCAGCTAAGTTGTAGATATGCATGGAACAATAATATATTTATGCAAGCTGTTATATGTCTAAACACAATTAAAGGTTAAAAGGTGCAAAAAATGAGATTCAAATATTTGAAAGGTTGTCATATTCCATAGGAATTAAGTTTGGTCTTCTTGGTCCTATGAGCACTAAATGAAAGCAACAAAGAGACAGATCCTATTCAGTATAAGAAAAGCTTCTTTACAACTGAACTATCCAACAAAGCACTGGGCTTCCTTGAGAGGGAGGCAGTTCCATGTCTCCAAAGGTCTTTATCCGGAGGCTGAACAGGGGTCAAGAATATTACAGAGGGGTCTAGACTACTTGATTTCTGAGGTCTCTTGCTCCTGAGTTTCTATGATCATAAAGCAATATCTCTTATAGTTAAGGTCCAGGGCTTTGTCCATCTTCCAAAAAAAATCAGTCCCAGCAATAAAGCAAGGATAGATAAAACACCCTGACATTAACTCAAAACAAAATAGAGATTCAGGAGTAAAGTATGGAGACAGACCATAAAGCATGGGCTAACAATTAAAGGCATGTGAATCTTAACTCCAAAAGGGAACACTTAAGAGAACTAGCTAAAATGGTGGCTGATTATGTCCTCAGATATGTGTCACCAACAGTCAGGAAAGAGGGGGTCATCCATGTGACTGGGGCTGGGAACCTAGTCTTCTACCAGGGAATGGGATGAAGAAGGCACAGGTGTTGGAGTTCAGGTTTGACGATGGTACAAAATAAGGTATTCAAAAGTCAGTGGACTGTTATCAAAAGGAGGCTTCCTTTGACCTAACACAGCAAGAAGACTGTGGCTCTTAACTTCTCTTGATGTGGCCCCTCATCTCCATATGGAAATGTATCTGGTCATCATGGCAGGGTATGTTGAAGTATATGTTGACTAGTGTGGTCTTCAGACATCAACCAATCCCATAACTGGACTTTTACACTTTTACTTGACCAGGAAACTGAATTAGGAAGCCCTGGATCAATCAGATACCCAGGGACAGTTTTGTCTCCTTTTAGTGAAAGCTAATCCTTCAGCATTAGGTAAAAAAAGGAAGGGACTACACCTCCCCCCCACCCCCATTGTGGGTGGGAGGAGGGAAGGGGAAGAAGCCGCATTGGAAAATGTTGGTCCTCTCACAACAAGTATAAAACTCAGAACCCTATCCAAATGCAATGGCTTCACTAATAACCTAACCCAACTTTAGAGAATAAATGAATAACTAGCACTGAGAGTTGTTTGTCCTTTGTTCTCTCAAAGAAGACCATGACATCAGTGATAATGTCATGACTTTCAGTGAATTGGATTTAAGTGAGGAAGGGTTGTGCAAAGTCACTAACCTCATTCTCTCCTCCGGAGCTATATGGGTCCAGTGGCAATATGTTGTGAGCACTGAGAGTGTGGCTTATTAAAGAACCAAATTTCATCTCAGAGGCAGAAAGAACCTTAGGCATCTCAAGAAGTAAGGGAAACAAGTCTCCTCAAGGTGAAGGGAAGGAACCCATTAATAAGCTTTAACTAGAGAAGTTAACACAAAGTACCAGGTTTAACCACCAAATGGCACTAGTAACCAATAACCTGATTCACCAGGAAGAATCAGGGTCTGAGTGAATCCCACAGTCACCCCAGCAGTTTCAACAACTCTATTCTGTCAACAGAAATGCTGGAGAAGCACCAAGCTCGCTATGATTCTCAGAGACCAAATCCTCAAACTCCACCTTTCTTGGTGTCCCATGATAATTTGCTCTCTTGCTAGGTACTGTGGATTAGCATGGATTTATCCAATCAGAAGCAGCTCTCAAGCCCTCACTTCTGGCAAACTTCCCCTCTTCCCTGAACTTGCTCTAGTTACATGATGTAGCCATAATGGAAGTTAACTCTCCCGGGAATAGACGGGCATGATTGAATACACTTTCAGTGTTTTACTCTTTGCACAGAATCAATAAAAGCAATAAAACAATACATAATAAGAACCCAAAGTAACATCATAAAACATCTTCTTCTCAGCTGCCACACAGTGATTTGAATGCTGGTCTTCTAACTCAAGAGCCAGTGTTTTTGCCACCCTGTGACACCATGTTTCCCTACAGTACCTTCTTCCTTCACACATGGTATTCCCTGAGAAAGAGCCAGTCATTCATCTCTCTTCATCAGAGAGTAGGAGGCCTAATGAGGACACGTAGGTAGTATAGTGGATAGAGATAGAAGACTCAGCTTCCTGAGTTCAAATCCAGCCTCAGACACTTACTAGCTGTGTGTCCCTAGGCAAGTCATTTAACTTTGTTTGCCCCCGTTTCCTTATCTTCAAAATGAGCTGGAGAAGGAAATGACAAAACACTCCAGTATCTTTGCCAAGTACCCCATATGGGCCCATGAAGAGTTGGACGTGACTGTAACGACTGAACAACAAAAGGCCTACCTAATATGCCCAGATTTTGTTGGTCTATTTCTATTAGAATAAAACTTCCACTAACCACAATGTTAAGGCTATCTAAGGTTATAGTAAATTGGAGCCTCCTCCCTCCTTTTTTTTTTTTTTGCTTCATCCTCAATTGCTAAAAATTTCCCCTAATCTCTAGCACTGAGTTACTAAAAGCATTCAATTTAGATGAGGAATCAGAAAAAAATACACAAGAAAATAACTAGCTATACAAGGCAAAATGCTAACTGGCAAATGCAAAATGAATAATGCACACAGTGACTACTAGAGGAGTTTAGGGGAGGGAGGAAGTGTTGGGAGCTGGGGAGGTGAGGGAGAGCTTCCAGGATGTCAGCACCTTAGGTAAACAAAGCCACAGAGGGATTAGCAAAAGCCACAAACTTTGTATAATGACAACGATGTAAGAAGCTGTCAGGTCAAGACAAAGAATGAATATGCAAATAGCAATAACACTCAGAACAGCTGAGACCTCTACCTCTAGGAAAGCAGCTAAGGGATGCATAAAAAACAAGAGAAGTTACTCTGATGCTTGTGATCTGTTGAAATTGGTCACTTGTGCCAGCATGAGCAGGGGCAGAGCTAATTTATATATATTTTCCACGATACTATTGCAATGCAACACGAAGGTGGAAGACATGGGTGAGACCAGGACCTCCAGAAGTAATGTACCTCTGGTGATCAGGAGTCTTTGTCCCTTTGCTCCACATTGTGCAAGTTTATGGATCTCCCTGAGGTTTTCACCCATGAAATTAGTGCCCTAGAAGGTTTATTCTGTTTCTAATGCAGAGCTCTGAGTAAAGTCCACTGGTTTGTGTTCATTTGTACATAGAGTATAGGAAGCAGGGGAATAGCCTGGACTAGCCAGAACTCAGAGAGAGCCGACCCCTGAAGAGATCCAATCTCCAAAACTACTGGGTGAGTATGTGCCGGATGGCCTGAGGCGGCTCCTAGCCTCATTCTTCAGAAACACTGTCCAAGGTTCCGCTCTACAATAGAGAAATATGAGCTTGGCCTTAAAGGATAGGATTTGATATTTATATTCAATAGTGTTAGGAATTCCCTATGTGTAAATTCCCTCCAGCAACATAAATCAGCAACTCCTCTATAACTTCTCATCTCAGAGGGCTTTCTAGAGCACTGAGAGGTTGGAATTTATCTAAGGGCACACAGCAAGTATGCATCAGAGGAAGGACCCAACCCTGGTCTTCCTCATTCTAATGTCAGCCCCTCTCTCTACTATATCTGGACTTGAGACCCCTTTTCTCTCCCAAGAAATTTTTATGTGACCCCAGGTAATAGGTATACATAACTGTTTACTGTTGCCAATTTTCTTTGCAACCCTCACATCTAGTTACACGACCCCATATAGAATCTCGACCCACAGTTCAAGAAGCTCTGTACTATACCACACTGATAGAAAGCTCTTAAATAAGCCAAGAAATAAAATGAATATGTTCCAGGTGATTGAAATAGTTACAATGTGAGCAAAAACAGGAAAGAAAGAATGCAATTAGGACAAGGAAAGGGGAAGGGCGTTGTTAAAGTGGAAGGACAGTAATGAAGCTCAGGAGTAATGGGAAATAAAAACACTAGAAAAGTCAGCCAGGACCTGTATTTTACAGGGCAATGAATGCTAGGCCAGGAAGTATGGACTTTATTCTTTAGGTAGTGGAAAGCAACCAAACATTTTTTGAGGCAAGAAATAGCATGCACCAGTGTCTTAGGAACAGAAAATGACTGCCACATGCAGGGTGGTATCTTTCTTTCTGCCTAAGACAGTCTAGTCTAATGAACATAGCTTACTTACAGAACCTCCAGGGTAATCATTCTGAATGTCAGTGACCATTTTCTTCTAGGCCACTAGATAAAAGATGATAAGGCATAGACTAGACCGAATGTAGCCTGAATTCAATGCACTACATAGAAGCTTCCCTTTTTTTTGTACTGTCATTTTTTTTTTATTTTCTTTATTTCCTTTAAGGTCTGTTCCTAATTATTCTTATGGTAAAGTTGTTAAGACTTACAAATATTATCATCCCTTCAACGTCACCTTATGACCTTCTCCTCTTTATATATACTCCTAATTGCTCTAATAATAAAGTTATTAAGACTTATAAATATTATTTTATCATATAGAACTAGAAACAGTTTAACCTTTTTAAATTTCTTAGTTTTTCTTTCTTGTTTCTTTGTTACCTTTTTATGTTTCTGTTGAGTCTTGTATTTGGAGGCCAAATTTTTTATTCAACTCTGACCTTTTAATCAGGAATGCTTGAAAGTTCTCTATTTCATTAAATATCCATTTTTTCCCCTGAAAGAATATATTCAATTTTGCTGGGTAGGTGATTCTTGGTTGTAAACCTAACTCCTTTGCCTTCCAGTATATTATATTCCAAACCCTGTGATTCTTTAATGTGGAAACTGGCAAATCCTGTGTAAAGGTCTGTGCCTAATAGAATGAAAAGGATCCTTCTATTATCAAATCCAATTCAGTCAACATTTATTAATCACTTACTTATTAAGCACATTAAGCATTAAGCATTTCTATAAAGCACTGTGCTTGGTGCTGGGAATATAAAGACAAAAAAATGAAATAATCCCTACCCTCAAAGAGCTTAAATTCTATTGTGAATACAAATGTATACACAAATAATTAAATACAAAGTAATTTGAGGAGAAAGATTACACCAGCAACCAAGGGAAGTGACACCTTTCCTATCCAATTAGCTACTAGAATTGTTCAAGAAATAGTTCTCAATAAGCTGAACTTCAGGACTTAAGAAATACTTGATTTGAATTTTGGTTAGGTAGATTCCCATTTACCAAGGTGAAGGAGAAGGAGAAGGAGGAGGAGGAGCAGGAGCAGGAGCAGGAGGAGGATGATAGCTGATACTTACATACCACCTTAAGGTTTCCAAAGCACTCTGAGTCCGTCAAACAAGTCCATGAATGGCTGCTACAGAATCCCCAAATGCAAACATAATTTTTCCATTTTACAAATGAGGTGGGCACTCAGAGATGTAAAATTACCTTCCAAGGTTACATAGCTAGTAGATGGTAGAACCAGCTCCCAAAGGCTGTACCCATCCCACTATACCACACTAACGTGACATGAATATAATAATTAGTATAAGTAGGTTTGATCAAGGGAGCCTTTAATCAATTTGATGAGTTCCCCAATCAACTTCTTGAGATTGTCTGAAGGTTATCCCTCATGGAGCTAGGCATACAATCTGGTACCTTTGAGAAGAAGACACAGGCAATTTCCCTGGTTGATTCCCAGTGACTATGGCTGCCTCCAAGATGATTTGTGACTAAGAGTCTGGGGGGATGGGACTCTTGTGGAAACCCTTCCCATATGCTCTATTTTTAAAAACTGGATATACTTTTCTCTCACACACTTCCTTGGACTTTTTCTTTTTTTGCAGGGCAATGGGGGTTAAGTGACTTGCCCAGGGTCACAAAGCTAGTGTCAAGTGTCTGAGGCCAGATTTGAACTCAGGTCCTCCTGAATTCAAGGCCAGTGCTATATCCATTGTGCCACCTAGCTGCCCCTTCCTTGGACTTTGAGAATGGAATACAGTTGAGCAGAATTTGGGTCTAGGTAGTGTAATGATTGGAATGACGCCACCTACTGGAGACTTGCTGTGGAGAGCTCCACCATGAGGAAAATGCCTCAGAGGCATTGTGGCTTTTCCTTGGCGTCAGGAAATGACGTTTGCTCATGGGTGCTGTCTATCAAGTCTACCAGCCAATCAACTGGAGGAGCCTCCTATGGTCTGGGAGGAGACAGGAAGGAGGAAAGGGAGCCTGCGCAGAGAGCGCTGGCCTTTTTTGGCTTCCGGACTTGATGGTGGTGGCGGCAGAGGACTTCACAGGAAAATTTGAGGAAAGATAGGAATGCCAGGCTGTTAGAATTCTGTTCTCAATCTTTTTCTTTCTATTTTCCAATAAACCCTTAAAACCCTAAACTCGTTTTATCAGTGATTTTTAGTCAGTTTCCCCCAAACTGGGGGAACACATTAGAATCCACATTTAGAATCTTAAATTACACAGTAGTAAAGACAAATTTCTCCCTTTCCCTCCTTGCCCAATGCAAAAAAAAAAACAACAACAACAACAACATAGTGACTAGCAAAAGAAATACAGAGCAGTGAGGGATGTGCTTTCCTACAGCCTGAAAGGGGAGTTAAAGGACACTGATCTTGAACCTCAGAGGAGGCAGCAGAGTGGGAGTGTTTTGAATTACCTAGGCAGAGTGATCCCGGAATCTAACCTTCAAGGCAGAAAAGGGAGATTTCCTAAGAAGCACCTGTTTTCAAAGTTACCTCATAGGAATCCAAATTTGAGAATTGTTCATTTCAAGAATTCAAGCATGACAAGGTTGGGTCAAAAAGACATCTAGTAGGGTAGTGGGAATTCCAATAAACCTCCAGGTTCCCCAGTCCCCACAGGTTGGACTTATTATGCCTCAAGTGACAAAGAAGCCTCATCAATAAATACTTCAAGCCCTAAACCAACCAAATCCCAATAATGGCTCCCTTGCTTCCTTAATGGGAAACCAGCCCAGCCCTCCCTGCTGTTGCTATGAGTTGCTTAGACAATATAGGTCCAAGGTGAAGAAAAGTGCTTATTCAGAAAACTCCAAAATGCCCTTACCCTATAGGGAGAGTCTAATGGGCTGTTTGTGGGCTTTATGCCTTTGTATCTATACATGGGATCCTGTGAGTGCCTTGCAGCTTATGAATTTTCAGAAGGGGAAAAATAGAGGTTATCCCAGAGTCAATACCCATATTTAACATTGAGTGCCTTACAGGTTATTGCGATCATAGATTTAGAGGGTGAAGGGGGGCGGGGTCACTGAGTCCAACCCCTTCATTTTATAGATGAGAAAACTGAGTGATTTGCATTGGGTCACATAAGTAAGAAGTGTCTGAGGCAGGATTTGAACTCAGGTCTTCCTGACTCTAAGCCCAGCACTCTATCCACCATGGGAAACCTAGACACAAGCTATACATAAGCTTTGTTTTGGCAATTTCTCCAAAGTAAAATTCTGAGGTGGCTGGAATAGGCCAAAGAGAGAAAGCAACCCTCCCAAGGCCAGTCCTCTAAAGGTCAGACTAGGTCCACATGAGCCTAAAGACCTTGAGAAGACCTTGGGTCACAGATTGTAACTGTATGATAGCAGAAAAACTTGACATTTCTCCCACTGAATTAATTTGGTGCTTTTTAAGAACGAATGCCCCTCTAAGAGAAATAGGGGCCATAGCTAGAGAGAACCGGGAGTCACCTCAACAACAACTCTCTGAATAGCATTTCAGGACAGTCTGTTTCCAGTTTTCTGTGCTGAGTTACCCTCATTCTTTCCCAGTCACTGCCTGTTGAAAAGCAAGGGGATAGGGACAGAGAGTGTGGTAAAGTGAGCAAGAGACTCAGTGAAGCCAATTTGTATGGCCTGAATGAGACTTAGACCTTGGAATAATGAGGAGGGAGCACTCCCTCCTCTCCCCTCCTCTCCACAGTGCCTCATTTGACTGAAATTTAATTAGAGTGTAATGTAAGCAAGAATGAGTGAAGACTCTTAATTGAAAATTACACTTCCAACTCAATCAAAGCTCACAGCCATGATGCTATTAAAGGAGCTTTAAAAATAGCTGAACACCAGGCTAGTTTTGGAATACTAAGCGTGCCCCCTCCCCAGCACAGAGCCAGTCCACTGCAGACATCTCACCCACTCAGGGGTAAGAGCCCCAAAGGACAACTGATATTTAGTGGTAGTCCTTCCACAGGGACTAGGGTGAGGCACTTTGAGGATGCATTAGGTCATAAGACCAGGTTTTGAGGCAGGTTATGAATTACAGCACTTATTTAAAAGAATTAGGTTCTCTTTGTCTGATGTCTACCTGAGGGAACTTGTGGAACTATGGTCCTCTACCTCCCAACCACCTCTCTGACATGGCAGTGGAAAGAGCACTGACCTGAGTTCAAATCCTGACTCAGCTACTTACTTCCTGTGTAACCTTGGGCAATAACTAGCATTTATATAGTACCTACTACATGCCTACTGCTCTCAATTAAGAGTCTTCACTCATTCTTTTTTTTTTTTTTAAGTGAGGCAATTGGGGTTAAGTGACTTGCCCAGGGTCACACAGCCAGTAAGTGTTAAGTGTCTGAGGCCAGATTTGAACTCAGGTACTCCTGACTCCAGGGCCAGTGCTCTATCCACTGCACCACCTAGCTGCCCCTTCCACCTAGCTGCCCCTCTTCACTCATTCTTGCTTACATTAAACTCTAATTAAATTTCAGTCAAATGAGGCACTGCGGAGGAGGATAGAGGAGGGAGTGTTCCCTCCTCATTACTCCGAGATCTAAGTCTCTTTCCGGCCATACAAATAGGTCTTACAAAACTATGCTAAGGACTTTACAAATGTTATCTCCTTTGATTCTCACAACAACCTTAGGAGGTAGGTATAATTATTATCCCCATTATACGTATGAGGAAACTAAAGCAAACAGAGGTCACAGAGTTTTTCAGTATCAAGGCTGTCTGACTCCAGACCCAAGCCTATTCACTGTGTCACCTAATTGCCCCCAGTCACATAGTAGTATCTCTGGGCCTCAGTTTCTTCATTGATAAAATAAGGAAGATGAATTAGGTGACCTCGAATATAACTTCCAGCTCTAAATGTGTGGTCTTATCACCCTATGATCTCCTCCTATTCCTCCATACTGTATAAACTCACCCCCAACTCCACAGGTCTCTTTACTTTCTCTTCTAAGATGCTAGGAATTCCTTCCTGACTTCTCTCCACCTTTCTACCTTTCGAGGCCCAATCCAACACCTGTGCTCTCCAGCCATTCTAGTCTGCTCCACTTCTACTATAAAAGACATGTCTGACATCTTCTACAGAGTCATAAAATCTCAGCATTGGAATGTTCTTTAAAGGCCACCTAGTCCAGCTCCAAGGGGCCTGACAAGTAAGTGGTCATCTAGTCTTTGCTTAAAGCTTCAAAATGAGGAAGAACACACCACCTGCAGAGGCAACCCATTCTGCTCTCAGCTCTCCTTATCAGCAAGTTTTCCTAACAGCAAGTCTAAATCTGCCTCTCTGAATCTTGTACCCATTGTTCTCTAAGGCCAAGCAAAACAAATCTATCCTTCTTACAAGTGACTACCTTTCAAATGCTTAAAGATGGGCGTCATGTCACCTATTAAATCTCTTATTCTCCAAGCTAAGCATCACCTTCAACCAATTCTCATATGGCATGAGCTCATTCTCCAGATTTCACCATAATGATGTCTCCCTCCAATTCTACTGCCTTCTCCCTCTGCCTCTGTGGCCTCTTTCTCCAATTGGTAAGTTCCTTGAAGAACTTCCCAGACCAGACATCTTTCTGGACTTCACCACTATGGCATCATGTGGGTGTGCTCCCTCACAGTCCCCATGCAAAGGAGAATAACTAAAGATTTTGGAAAAGGGAGTGATGTAGTCAGACCTGATAATGAGGAAGATCACATAAGCAGGCAGCTAGGCGGTGCAGTAGATGGAGGACCAGGCTGGAGTCAGGAAGACTTATCTTCCTGAATTCAAATCCTTCCTCAGACACCTTCTGTGTGACCTTGGGCAAGCCACTTAACTCTATTTGCCTCAGTTTCCTTATCTGCAAAATGAGCTGGAGAAGGAAATAGCAAACCATTCCACTATCTCTGTCAAGAAAACCCCATATGGGATCATGAAGACAGTCTGAACAACAACAAAAATAGGCAACAATAAGAAGCAAGGGTTAGAATAAGGAGAGAATGGAGGCAGGGCAACCAGTTAGAAAGATTTTTTTCAAGAATCCAGTTGAGAAGTGACACCATAAATATATGCTATTATACTTTGCATTCATTCATTTGTTCATTTGCTCAACCAACATTTATTGAGCATCTACTAAGTGCAAAGTACTATACTAAAGGCACTGGGGAAATGCAACGTTTAGATGCCGAAATTCCTTATCTCTTGGCAATTAGAGCATGGTAGAAGAATCTACAGAGCTAACTATCTATTAGGGTCTCAATAAACACTTCCTCAATTGGTCTAGTGATATGAATATGACAGCAATATTAATAAGTGTTATGTGGTGCTGATGATTTGGTTTTCTTTCTTTTTTAATGAAATTAACTGTTAGCTTGTTTATTTTATTGGTTTTTAAAAAATAAAACCAGCTCCCAGTTTCATTTGTTAGTTCAATGGGGTGTTTGTCTCTCAATCTTATTAATCTCTCTTTTGAGTTTCAAGATTTCTATATCAGTGTTAAATTGAGGGTTTTTAAATTTGTTATTTTTCTAGGTTCTTTTTTTAACTGCATGCTCAATGTGTTGATCTGCTCTTTCTTGTTTTAATAAAGGTTATGTGAGAATGGCGGCAGTGACAATGATGCTGACAGCACTAATGGTGATAGTAACCATGACTATGGTAATTATTGAGTATTGTATGAGGTGATGAGGTTGCTGTTGGTGACAAAGACACAAAATCAGAAGCCATGAACCAGAAGTCCTTCCTTTACTCTTTTCCGAAGCTGCTTTGGCTAATTCGAAAACCTCAAATTAAGCTCTCTCCCACCTGTCACTGCATGGCAGCTCCCCTTTTCTTTCCTCTTGAAATGACTTCAGCTGGGAATCATCATCAGCTGTCCCAGGAAGCTGGATGAGAGCCCATCATTTTGTCATCCAGGAAGGTATGCTTCCTTAAAGCTACCAGGAATGGAATGTTGTCAGTCTTGGCCTTCTTGCACTGTGCAGGTGAGTTCACTGGCACGCTAAGGGCTCAGCAGAAAGGAGAGCACAGCAGAGAGGGAGATAAACAATGTCTGGTCAATAGTCACATCATTTCTATTATGCTTAGAGATCCTAGGCACTAAGACACCTCATAAATTAGAGTTGGAATGTGAGGTCCACTCTTTCTGATAGTATGGGAACAAAACTCCAAACTGTTCATGGGCACTGCCCAGAAAGTTTTATCCAAATTCAATACATTGTATAGAAGCTATATAGAATATTTACCCAGGCTAGGAAACAAAAATAACAAAAGAAACATCCATCAATAGATATCATGCACCTATTATCAATCAATCAATTAATAAGCCTTCATTGAGTGCCTACTATGTCCCAGGAACCAACCCAGGTGCCAGGGATAAGAAAACAACAAAAGGCAGCTAGGTGGTGCAGTGGATAGAGCACTGACCCTGGAGTCAGGAGGACCTGAGCTCAAATCTGGCCTCAGACACTTGACACTTACTAGCTGTGTGACCCTGGACAAGTCACTTAACCCCAATTTCCCTGCAAAAAAAAGAAAGGAAGGAAGGAAGGAAGGAAGGAAGGAAGGAAGGAAGGAAGGAAGGAAGGAAGGAAGGAAGGAAGGAAGGAAGGAAGGAAGGAAGGAAGGAAGAAAACAATTTCTAACCTCAAAAAACTCATATTATATTAGGGAAAATCATGTATATACAGATAAGTAAATATAAAATATATACTAAGTATCACCTTCAAAGTAAGTCAAATATATAAGGAACAGACCTGTGATTTTACTTGATACAGCGAACTCCCTCTACCAAGGTAGGTCAGCAGCCCCTGGAGAGCTGAGAAGTTAGGGAACTTGCCGAGGGTCAAAGAGCCAGTTTGTGTGAGAGGCCAGGCTTACATCCAGGTCTTCCTGGCTCTGAGGCCCACTTTCTAACCGTGCCTTGGGTGTGTCATAAAATAGATAGAAAGTCATTTTAGGGTATCAGCACCTGGAGGAAATAGGAAGAAATAAAACTAGACCTGAGCATCAAGGAAGTGAGGGATTCCAAGGCAGAGGGGAGGAGAGAATGAAGAATGAGTGCATTGTGCTGAGGGGTATGGGAGAAAATACATAAATAAGATACAGTCTGAGCTAGCAGAAGAGAGGAATTGAAATAAGGAGAGTGAAAGAAGGAGGCTTCAACCCAGTGAGCTGGGAGAGGATCCCCCTGAAGAGCACACCCAAAGGGGAGAAGGGTAGGTGTCTGTAATGGGAAATGGGGACCTTTCAATGGATCTAATCTTGGTGGAATGTTGCCCAGGTAGACCCCTTTCCTTTATGGACAACATTCTGCCTTAGTAGAAAGGAAACTGGAGTTCCTGGGAACAATCAGAACCCAGAACAGTGGAAGGACATGAAAACAGAAATGAGATTGCCTGGCAGATGGGAAGAAGAATGATCAGGGAGAAAGCAAAAGGTAAATTTTTGAGACACAGGGTAATTTCAACCATAAGGCAATGCTTCTATCCTCATTACTTCCTTCAAAAATTGATACTTCGAGGATCGAGGCATAACAGAAAAAGGGACAATGAGGCAAAAATATAAAAATGGCTTTAGAAGAGGGAACTCAGGGGCAGCTAGGTGGCACAGTGGATAGAGCACCAGCCCTGGATTCAAGAGGACCTGAATTCAAATCCAGCACTAACTAGCTTGACACTTACTAGCTGTGTGACCCTGGGCAAGTCACTTAACCCCAATTGCCTCAACAAAATTTTAAAAATAAAAAAAAGTAGAAGAGGGAACTCAAACTTTGTAATTAAAAAGCTTTAATTCCATGAGAAATTCAAAAAAAGATTTAAAAAGGAAAAAATAAGCATATAGATCATGAATTAAAAATGAACGTTCAGAATAGACAAAGGGAAGAGACTTAATGAAGAGAACAAAAGTGAGGAAGTCCTTCCACGCCTCATGTTTCGTTTCTGTACAGTGGCGGCCTCGCCATCCAATCCCTAATGTGTATCTGCCTGTGACATCAGAGGGGAAAAATCAATCAGACATGATTGAGCAGGAAACCGTCCCCTTTCCTTCACCTGGCTCATCAAATAACTTCCTCTGATATGGAAGTGACAAAGCACTCTGTGTCCCACAGATCAACTAGGAAGTGTGACAAAAGCTTGGCAGAAACTGAATTGCCAAGTCAGAAGATGACCCACAATATCAACACTGGCCCCCTTCCTCCTCCTGCCAGGAACTGAAGTTCCAGCTACTCTCCTGGTATGTGTCCCTGAATGCCCCTATCCCAACCCTAGATGTCTCATTAATCTGAAGCCTTCCTTCAAGTAAATTAAAAGGCACTAGAATAAAGGCCGCTCTCCTCAAGTATTCCCAGCTTGTCTGACTCTTTTGTGAAACCTCTCAAAGTACCCAAACCATGGTAATGGATTAGGACACCAGTCAGAGGCAATCTTCCAAATGGATCCATAGCTGGTAATGTGCAGGAAATTTACAATAATAACCATCCTCATAGCCTTCTTCAGATCTTACTCTTCTCAGTAAACAGCAAGAGGCTGCTTAGGGAAGCCCTATGTAGAGGTAATTGGATTACATTGGGCTGTAGAGAACCAGGAAGATTGCACTAAATCCTATAATGAGGATTTATTCACACTTGTTAAGGGGGTCATTTAAGCTGGGGAGAAGGGTCAAAGAATGTTGAAACTGGTTAATAAAATAAACAAACAAATAAACAAATGACCTTCTAATCACACACACACACACACACACACACACACACACACACACGCTAAGAAGTGGAGGAAAGCAACAGGAGGCCCAACCTGATGGGCAGGAGGAAGGGCAAAGGGTTCTTGGCAGGCCTCTCCTGGAGAATATGGAGCACCATTAAGCCAATTAATTTCCTCTGATTGACATTGAAACTAATTTGCCCAAAAAATGATTTACACTGGAAGGTTCTAATTATTATTCATCTCCATCAAGGCACAAATTGGGTTGTGGGAAAGAGAAAAGAGGAAAGTGGGAACAAGCAAGCTAGAGGAAGGACGGCGGGGGGGGGGGGGGGGGAGGCAAAAGAAAATCTTAAACAAGGAAATCCCAGGGAAAAGTTATAAACTGACCAGTTAATTTTGCCCCTTGAGAGGAAGTCCAAGGGAGAGAATGGGAGATGTTTCTTCCCTTGCAATTCTGCCCAGTGGATGGAGGAACACTAGGATAACCAGAGAAAATTGGAAAGGAGAGAGCAATGGCTGAAGGTATTGAGATGAGAGTCAAAGAGGCCTCAGTTAAGACCTCAGAAGCATGTTCTCCCACGTGTTCTTTGCCTAGCCAAACTTTTCTTCCACTCACCCGTTCCCTAGCAGTAACCACTTCAGACAAGAAGCTCTCTTTGCTGTCCCTAATACATAATAAGTGACTGATCCATAATCACACTTATTATCTCCTCTGCTCCTTCATTTATTCTATGTTCCTTAAGTGGACTATGTTTCCCCTCCCCCCCATCTTCATCTGGTTATATCCTACTGTCCATTAAGACTAAATTGCCACCTCTTCCATGAAGCCTTACCTGACCTCCCCCAGTCCACAGCAATCTCTCCTTCCTCTGAATTCCTATCATACCTCCTCCAGTCTTCACATTTGATACTAGAAAATGTTGCTCTGTGTCATTCTGCTTTATATTTGGGAGATGGGTGTAAGTTACTTGACCCAACTGCATTCTAAACCACTCAAATTCAAGGGCCATGTCTTCTTCTGTATCACCCCCATAGGGTTTAGTGCTGGGCTAGGTAACACATAGTAGGTGCTCAGTAATCGTAAGATTTAAAGCTGGAGGGGACCTAAGAGGTTGTCCAGTCCAACACTCTTCCTTACTTTATAGATGAGCAGAATAAAGCTGAGAAAATAAACAGCCCATTCAAAGTCATACATACACACAGGGTATATGGGATGTTTAGGGGGAACTAGCACCTCTGGTATGAGGGCTTGCAGAGCCCTTTCCAGGGCTGCTCATCTTCTTTTGGTGTCTACCGTCATCCACCTCTCACCTGTGCCTCCGAGAAGCTGTAACATGTGCAGCTGCCACACTCTGATAAACTGTCTCAGTAGACTGGTTAAACCAGTTTGAGGATAACCAACAGGCCTCAAAGCTGTCAGTGAGTCTGGGAGTGTCTATCCCAAGCATGAGAAGGCTTCCCCCAGTGGAATGGGCAGATAAGAACAGTTTGTTCCAATGGCCATGAGAGTGTCTGAAGCAGGTACTGGGGAGCACTTAGAGTTTGGTCTGATATCAAAGGTGTACCCTAGGCCATCACCAATCATCTTGACTTTTGTCTCATCATTGGACTTTGATGACCCTGGGAAAGAGAGTGAGGCTGATGACTTTGTGCTACTCTGCCTCCATTCAACTCATCTGCAAGACAAGACATCACCTCATGATGTCACTGGTCCTCTTCAAAAACAAAGGACAGACAACAACAAGTAGCAGGATAAGAATCCAAACCTGAGTACTCCAGATCCAAACCCAGTGCTCTCAATCACAGAATCTGAGTTGGCCATTTAGCCCAGCCTCCACCTATCCAAGAAAGCTTACTACAACACCCCAAGGCGTAGCTATTCACACTTTGACTTAAAGACTCAAAGTGGGGGGGGGGGCAGCTAGGTGTCACAGTGGATAAGGCACTGGCCCCTGGATTCAGGAACACCTGAGTTCAAATCTGGTCTCAGACACTTTACACTTACTATCTATGTGATCCTGGACAAGTCATTTAATCCTCATTGCCCCACAGAAATTAATTGATTGACCGATTGATTCATAGATAGATAAATAAATAAATAAAGACTGGAAGTGAACATTAACCCATGACTTGCCAAGGTAGCCTACTGCACTTTTGGACATCTCTGATTGTTAGCATGTTTTTTTCTTGCACCAGACCTAAGACACTTCTTTGCAACTTCTAGTCATTCATCATTCTTAGTTCTGCCCTCTGAGGCCAAGAAGAACATGCACAATTCTTCTAAGTGATGGCTCTTTGAATATTTGAAAACCACCAATATGACTTTCCCCTGCTCCTCCACCACCAAGTTTTCAATTCTCCAGGATCCAATTCTCTCTTCAAAATCTTCAGTATCTCCATCTCCTTCAGCTGATCCTCATATGTCATGGTCATCATCCTTGCTAACCTTCCTCTGGATTCTCCTGGACTTGTGAATGTCCTTCCTAAAATGTGGGGCCCAGAACTGAGCAGAGAATGGCTATATAGTCTATCATACCCCACAATGCAACACTCTGGCTATCTCTCTGACTTGTTGAATTGAGTTGAATTTATTCCCTGCTCTACTTAACAATGATAGTTAGCATTTATGTAGAACTTTAAGACTTATGAAGCCCTTTACAAATATCTCCTTTTCTTTGTTGTGCCAAAAGGCAGATGCTATTATTATCCTTATTTTACAGATAAGGAAACTGAGGCAAACAAAGGTTAAGTGACTTGCCCAGGGTCACACAGCTAGTACATGTCTGAGGACAGCTTCAAACTCAGGGCTAGCTGATTCCAAGCCCAGTGAGTTGCTCTATTCACTGTGTCACCAGCTGTCTCTCCTGAGAGGAGGTCAATTAATCTCTCTCCTGGCCTCAGTGTCCATTCCTCGACTATTCTATAGAGATAAAATTACCATGGGGATCAGCTTGAGTACTAATTAATTAATTAACTAAATTAATTGAGTGACCGGAGATAGTTTTGAGGTTAATTTTGTGGAGAAAGAAATAGGGCTTGGAGTTCTTCAGAATGGGAGAAGCAATCCCAAACAGAAAGTGACAGAAACCCTAGGGAATTCAAAAGGTGACTGACTAACAGATATAAATAATCAACCCTCCCTAATTGTTACAAAGTCAGTCTAAATTAGTGACAAGTCTAAATTTGTATTACTTTAAAAGAAACGCAGTGCTATTTTTTTCCCAAGGACAGACTGTACTCAGAACTCAGAACTGGGCTAAATCAGTGCCTCAGTCCATTTTAATGAAAAGACTCCTAAATATTTAGCCACCTCTAATGGCATTCTAACAAGAAGGTAAAATGATCCCTTTCTTCTCTGAGTACATTCAAGTTTACTCCTGTAATGTCATTTAAACCACATTATCCATTTGTTCAGTGAGGTTATTCTTTGTGAACAAAGAAAGATGAACTTTGTAGTCCCATGGAAGTAGAATCATGTGGTAGTAAGATCTCTAGAGTCAGGAGACCTCAGTTCTAGTCATGGATTGTCTGGAGCATTCTTGAATCAGCTAGAGCAGAGTGTTAAATTCTCAGTGTGGGTAGTAACACTCTGAAATTAGCAAATATTACAAATACGGACTTGATTTATTGTTTTGTTGATTGTCCAGACTTTAGAAAAGGATGGAGAAAATGTTAATGATGCAGGTTAAACTGCCTTATTGTGTGTCATATATATTTCTTTTTTTGGAGAGTCAGTTGTTAAACACATCTCTGGATCTAGTTCTAGGTCTTCCATTACTTGGGGATTTTTAAGAAAATCATCTGGATTCTCTGTTCCTCAGCAGGCTTAGCCTTTCCTGCTTCACAGGACAGTCAATTTTAAGGATCAAATGACATAATGAAAGTGAATGCCTTTTTCTCAACATAAATTGCCATGCAGATTTAAGGTTAGCATATGAAGATGCCCAGTAATATGATCTATACAATTGCTGTGTTCCTAAAAACTTGGGAGTTAACCAAATGTTGTTAAACACACTCATTTAATGAAGAGAATGCTGCATACAGTAACAGCAATATTGCTTTAAGAACACCTTAGAGTGACTAAGTCATTTTGACTACTATAAATACCCAAAATAACTACAAGGACATATGAAGGAAGATACTATCTGCATCCAGAGAAAGAATTGATAAATAGAATGATTTTACATATATATACATATTTTTGTCTAATGGTAGCCATGGCGGGGAGAGTTACATGATAACTGTATTATATATTTTAAAAGGAATAGCAAGTTGTACAAAATAGATTTGCAGTTTCTTGTGCAATCATCTTTTTTTTATTCTACTATATTATGGAAATGTTTGTTTTATTTCTTAAGTCCAAAATAAAACAAATAAAATTTAAAAGGAGGAAGGGAAGGAAGGAGGAAGGGAGGGAGGAAGGAAGGAAGGAAAGAAGGAATCCATGTTGAACAGGGACCTGTTTAATATGAACATCTTCTGGCACAACCTGTTTGGGGTTGGTTTTTGTTTGTTTGCCTTTCTTTGTATTCCTAGCATTTAGCACAGTGCCTCCACATAATACTACTAGATAAATGTTTAATGTCTGACTGATTAATATATATGGGCTAAAGTTAGATTTTCATATAGTGGATTTACATAAGGTGAGGCCCACTGGCAACTGAACATGAAACAGATATTTCCTTCCTTCTTTCTCAACCAGAAGCCCTGAAAACTAGAATGGGAGCTGGAAATATTACAAGTACAAAATAAAACGTGAAAAACTAAGATTTGTGCATATGTGTGTGTCTATGTATATATATATATGTATGTATGTATGTGTGTATGTATTGTTCAGATCATATATAGTTACATATATTCATTTCCATTAATGCTACTGTTACACTAATTCCCAGGCTATAATCAATTCTAATTGAAAGAGGTACCGCTGACTGCAACTCACCCTGAGGAAGTGAAAAACAAAATGACTGGCTGCTAAAATCACTTCAGCACATCACTCCCAGAGGCTTTCAGATGCGGGCTGACAGTGGCTGGGACGCTGTGTCTCTGTCCCTTCTCAGCGCTATCACTGGGCACTTCTGCCCTTCTGAGAAGCCTGAAAAAAAACTTGAGAGCAAAGTAAAGAAGATGAAATGAAAATATAGCCATCAGAAAAAGCCAGGGGGCTTGAGAGAGTCAGCTTCTAATCCTTAACCTTGACCCCTGGATCAGAGAGACGCATAAGCCCTTTTGTCCTACATTTTTCCATCTCCGGAATGGGAAGCAAACCTCCCTCAGTGCACCCCGCGAGTGAAGACAGATAAAGGAACTGGGCTGAGCTGATAGGAAAGTGAGCAGGATGGGGAGGTAACGGGAGGTCGTGCCGTTCAAGGTTCAAGGATCGGGCGAAGGAACTGAAGATGTTTAGCCTGGAGAAAGAAAGGTTTTAGAGAGAAAATAATTCTTTTCTTCAAGCGTTTGAAGTACGTCATGCGGAAGAGCAATTAGACTCATTGTGCAGGCCCCAGAGGGTAGGGACCTAGAGCAGGTGAAAATTGTGAGAGGCAGATCTCGGCTCAATTGAACAGAAAACTCCCAAACAACTAGCGCTTGCTGTCCTGCCTCCATAGGTAGCAGCCTCACCCCCAACCCCCACTAGCTTTTTTCAAGTGGAGACTGAATGATGACTGTTGTGCAGTTAAGGACTGGACTAGATTGCCTTTGAGCTCCTCCAGTCTAGGATTCAATGGAATCATGAAATCTATCTGTCCTATCAATTTAAACTTCCTTCAAGAGGTATCCCTCCTCTGAGAAGCCTGTCTTGAAAACTTCCTACATCTCTCACTCCATTTTGCACTGGCATCCCTTCTTTGTACAGTTGGGAAGGACTACATTTTTACTGCCTTGATGTTTTAGAGCCTGAATTCTGCCATGTTTGCTCATTTTAGGTCCTTCGCTAGACTGAGAAATTTCCTAAAGGCAGTAGCAATTGGTGGTGAAGTGGAAAGAGTGTTGGACTTTGTGCCAGGAAGATCTGACTTCACATTCTGCTTCAGATTGGCTGCATGATACCAGGCAAGTCCCTGGCTAACCTCTCTCAGCCTTAGTCGCCTAATCTATAATATGGGGATAAGAATAACACCTACCTCAAAAGGTTGTTATGAAGTTCAAATGAGATGACATATGTAAAGGATTTTGGGGGTAGCTAGGTGGTACAGTGGATAGAGTGCCAGGCCTGGAGTCAGGAAGACCTGAGTTCTAATCTAGCTCTGTGACATTGGGCAAGTCACTTAACCAGGTTTGCCTCAATTCCTCATCTGTAAAATGGGCTGTAGAAGGAAATGGCAATGGGGCAGCTAGGTGGCGCAGTGGATAAAAGCACTAGCTTGGATTCAGGAGGATCTCAGTTCAAATCTGACCTCAGACACTTGACACTTACTAGTTGTGTGACCCTGGGCAAATCGCTTAACCCTCATTGCCCCACAGAAAGAAAGGAAGGAAGGAAGGAAGGAAGGAAGGAAGGAAGGAAGGAAGGAAGGAAGGAAGGAAGGAAGGAAGGAAGGAAGGAAGGAAGGAAGGAAGGAAGGAAGGAAGGAAGGAAGGGCATCACTCCAGAAAACCCCACATAGTATCACAAAGACTCAGACACACATGAAAAGACTAACCAAAAAGTACTTTGCAAACTGTAAAGCACTATATAAATGTCAGCTTTTGTTATTATTATCATCGATATTATTATATTGCATTCACCGAGGCTCCTGGCACAGGACTGCACACAGTTGCTTAATAAATGCTCTTAGGACAGATAGTCAATGAATGATAGAGTAATTGAAAACTAAATGAATGAATTAAGTGAATGAGTGTCATAGCACTCATCCTGTATCCAATATCTTCCTTGTGGTTTGCAAAAGCCTGCCCCCTCAGGGCAGTCTTCTTGAAAGGAAAGAAGCATTCATCTTCATCCCAGAATCATATTATTTCTGGACTTTGTGCCTTCACCTGCATACATGGGGAAGAAGAGATAGGGGAGAGCCACTCATGGAAAGGATGGCTCTGTGATGATGCTGAATGAGCCAACTCTGCCCTGTCTTCCTAGGGCCATGTTTGAGAAAATGTCCATCAATAATGCTTCCTGAGAGGTATGTCTTCTCTCCCTAGTGTCACCCTCCTTCAAGCCTTAGTCTAAGGAATCTTAGCCCCTCTTAAAAATCCTATGAGGGTAAGGACACTGTCTTCCTTTTCTTCATGCCCTTCACACTGGGGCAGCTAGGTGGCCCAATGGATAGAGCACATGCCCTGAAGTTGGAAGGACCTAAGTTCAAATCTCACTTCAGACATTTACTAGCAATATGACCCTGGGCAAGTCACTTAACCCCAATTACCTTAAAACATCTGGGGCCATCTCCAGTTTTCCTGGTATATGTATGTGTATGTATATGTGGTATGTGAATGTGTATATGTGTATGTGAATGTGTATATGTGTATGTGAATGTGTATATGTATATGTGAATGTGTATATGTGTATGTGAATGTGTATATGTGTGTATATATGTGTGTGTGTGACTCTGGAGGAGAGAGTGAGGCTGGTGACTTTGCAGAGCCCTCAGTGAAAAAATTATTGATAATCTGGTGTTTGGGGGATTCACACACACACACACACACACACACACACACACACACACACAGGAACTCTGGCTGGTTTTGCAGGGCCAGCCCAGAATCAGAAGAATTTCAAAGGAAATGTAAATCCGGCCTCAGACACTTGACACTTACTAGCTGTGTGACCCTGGGCAAGTCACTTAACCCCCATAGCCCCGCAAAAAAAAAAAAAAAAAAAAAAGGAAATGTAGATCAACCTTCCTGACTAACTAAAGGAAGTTAACTAACTTAAATCATGTCAATCAATGGACTTGAATGTTACCAGCAAATTAGCTTGGATTAAGGTAGAGTGACCCACCTCTACCTGAAACAGGTGAAAAACCCTGGAGAGGGGTCTCTCACTCTCTTGGCACACTCTTCCCTTTCCCACACTGCTCTCTCTCTCTCTCTCCCCTCTATCCTAGGTATGTAGGGCTTCTGAACCTTTGAGCCATGTGCTCTATCTCTTTAGTAATATTTAATATACTTTAATAAATGCTTAATGCCCCAAATCTTGTGCAGTAGCCTTTAATTTCTGAGTAACAAATATATGATAAACCCCAGCTACATTCCCTAAACTTTGGACAATTATAGCGTGATCCCATAAATGTTTTTATTCCTTTTCTCTCTCTCTCTCTTTTTTTTTTTTTGGAAGGACAATGAGGGTTAAGTGACTAGCCCAGGGTCACACAGCTAGTAAGTCTCAAGTGTCTGAGGCCAGATTTGAACTCAGGTCCTCCTGAATCCAGGCTGGTGCTTTTATCAACTGCACCACCTAGCTGCCCCCCCCCATAAATTTTTAAATGCCTCACCTCCCTCACTTAAATCCAATTCAGTGCAAGTCATGACATCTTCCTGATGTCATGGCCCTCTTCAATAATGAAGAGCAGGGGCAGCTAGGTGGCACAGTGGATAAAGCACTGGCCCTGGATTCAGGAGGACCTGAGTTCAAATGCGGCCTCAGACACTTGACACTGACTAGCTATGTGACCCTGGGCAAGTCACTTAACCCCAATTGCCTCACACACACACAAAAAAAGGACAAACAACAGCCCTTCACACTGTAGGGCACATGAAAGATACTTTATGTTTAGTAGGCATTCAATAACTACTGGATGATTACTTAATTATTATGAGTCTAGTCTTAACTTCACCCTGAGTGAAGTTAAGTGAGTCCCCTGAACAGAGACTATTCAGCAAATAAACAAAAAGTCCAAGAGGTCTAACCCTTAGAAAAATTCCAAAATAAGTAGGATTTTTCTTCAGTGCCCTTCCTTTTTTAAGTAATCAGGATTAAGTGGAAACTTAAGGGGAAACTTCTTTTTTAAAAAAAGTGTGTGTGTGTGTGTGTGTGTGTGTGGCAATTAGGGTTAAGTGACTTGCCCAGGGTCACACAGCTAGTAAGTCTCAAGTGTCTGAAGCCGGATTTGAACTCAGGTCCTCCTGAATCCAGGGCCGGTGCTCTATCCACTGTGCCATCTAGCTGCCCCTAGGGGAAACTTCTTAATCAGTAGATGTGTCCTGAAGTAGACAGAGAGGGAGTCTATAGAGGAAGTTAGATGGTGTAAAGAATTAATTGTTATTTGAGGTTTTTATGCCTCCGAGCGCACTGACCTGGGGCTCTGCAAACCGAACGTGCTCCACCCACTGGTTGTAGCTGTTGCCATGGCACTGGCACCTCACATCATCATCACTCAACGACGCCTACATGGACCTGGCAAAATTATAATGATTAGAAGCCTAGTGAGGGCAGTCATGTGACTGTCAGAGCAGCCAGACAATTGGTTGGGGGCTGTGTGGGGTTTTTGGGAATGGGGAGAAGTCACCATTCTAGCTGGAAGCTGGAAGGCGACAGGAGCTCTGCTGTGTATTCTCAGCTGATTCCTGGGCAGTGGTATTTTTCAGGTTGTATAATTTCCCTTTCCCCATTTTATTTCCTTTCCCTTGATCCTACTGATCCTGTTAAGTTCGTTCTTGTTAAAAATAAATCCTGTTCTGTTTTGAGGGAGGCTGCCAGTCTCCTTCCTTGCCCCAATATTGCAGCGAGCCACTTAGCTAACACTCCCCAATTAAAAATTAGTCCCCACAATGGCCATCAGTTAGGAATGATATAGAAGGGATTTTGTTTCAAGAAGAGGTTGTAGACAACCTCTGAGTTCCCTTGCAACCAGGGATTGGGGCCATAGGGGCTGTCAAGAGCCTTTGGAGGGGATGACAAGAGCCAGTTGTTAAATTTTCAGTATGAGCATGTGTATCTTATAAATTGGCGAATGCTACAAATAAGAGATCAATTTATTGTTTTCTTGATTGTCTATACCTAAGAAAATGGTGATATAGAAAGTGTTAATGATAGAAATTAAACTTAAAAGTGTGTCAAGCATGAAGTTTTTCCTCTGAGGAGAGCTGGTTGTTAAACATTTACCAGCACACTCCTACTTCCAACCAATTGATTCTGTGATCTGTATTTTTAAATACTTTATGATGTATTACTACACACACACACAGATCCTGTGTAGAATTTATTCTAATTTCTTACCATCTAAACAACTTGTAGTCATTAGAATTCATGTTAATTAATGCAGTAAACTGAAAAACAAATCTAACACCTGCAAGCTAGGAAGTATCAGCAATTAGAGTAATCCCTGCAGCCCTTCTGAAACAGGGCCAGAACTTTAATGAGTAAGGTCATATGTGAGTGCATGCGTGTACACACATACATGCATTCCCAGGCCAAAGCCAAAAATAGTTTTGGATAGTTTCCTCTCCTTTGGTCACCTTTGACATCTCACTCTGTTTCACTCCTATATCTAATCAGTCACCAAATCCTGAAAATTCTCCATCTGAAATGACTCTCACATTGATTCTTTTCCCCATTCCCATGGCTAGCTCCATCATTGTTTCACATCTGGTTCAAGGCAATAGACAAGCTACCTGTTCCCCAATTCATGTTCCAGACCCTTCTAATCCATCCTGCATGCCACCATCTGTGGACTTCTTAATATATAAATTTCATCATGGCCTGCCCTTGCTCAGAAACCTTAAATGACTCCCTATTTCTAATCCTATGATGTCTAAATTTTTCTGCCTGGTTCTAAATACCCTCCATTTTCAGCCTTGACCCCACCTATCCAGCCTCAACCTCATCTTTCAGTACTTTACCACATGTACCCTTCACTGCAGCCCAATTGATTTCCTCCCTGTCTACCCCGGCACATCAATTTGTGCCATTCCCTCCCACCACTATTCATTCTCCACCTTTCTAAATCCTACTCTTCCTTCAAGGTCCAGGTCGTGGCCTGGTCAAGGACATTAAACTCTAACAAACAAATTTTGCATTGGTTAATCAACCTCACGTCTAGGTCACTCCACTACTTGACTTATTCCCACATGTAGTCTTCTCATCCAAAACACTATTAGAAGTCCAGGGATATGTCTGGTTATATTCTTATTAATTAATCGTATTAATTAATATAATTGCAACTTCTTTCTTGATGTCAGTTAACTCAACATCCCCACCCACCCCAGGCTGTTAAATATTACTTACTAAATGACCTGAATAATCCTCCTTTCCCAACAATAGTTCCTCATTTCTCTTTATATTAAATCTCTTAATCTCTTATGACTAAATTAATTTGGGGATTATTAAATATATAATTTTAAAATAATCTTAATAATAAAAAAGATATTATATAATTATTTATTATAATTGCCAGCATTTATATACTTTCAAGATTTACAAAACACTTTCCATATGTTGTATCTTATTTAGTCACCTCAAATCCTATAATTTTAAAATAATCTTTAAAATAAAAACAGATGGGGGTGCAGCTAGGTGGCGCAGTGGATAAAGCGCCAGCCCTGGATTCAGGAGGACCTGAGTTCAAATCCGGCCTCAGACACTTGACACTTACTAGCTGTGTGACCCTTGGCAAGTCACTTAACCCCCATTGCCCTGCAAAAAATAAATAAATAAATAAATAAATAAATAAAAACAGATATTATATAATTATTTATAATAATTACTACCAGCACTTATGTACCTTTAAGATTTATAAAATATTTTCTATATGTTATATCATATTCAAATCTACCTCAAATCCTATCATTTAAAAATAATATTAATAATAAAAACAGATATTATGCAATTATTTATAATAATAATTACCACCATTTATATACCTTTAAGATTTACAAAACACTTTCCATATGTTATATCTTATTTAGTCACCCCAAACCACAAACAGAGTATTGGTGACTTCTCTTCACTTCCAGAAACACAGCCTCATATCAGTTCACTCCAAATATAGATTTTTAGTCTCTAAAGAACCCCTTTATCTTCTTCATATTTCTTCCTTCCTTCCTTCCTTCCTTCCTTCCTTTCTTTCTTTCTTTCTTTTGTGGGGCAATGAGGGTTAAGCGACTTGCCCAGGATCACACAACTAGTAAGTGTCAAGTGCTTGAGACCAGATTTGAACTCAGGTCCTCCTGAATCCAGGGCCACTGTTTTATCCACTGTGCCACCTAGCTTCCCCCTCATATTTCTCCTCAAAATAAGAGTTAACCGGGGGGCGGCTAGGTGGTGCAGTGGATAAAGTACCAGCCCTGGATTCAGGAGTACCTGAGTTCAAATCCGGCCTCAGACACTTGACACTTACTAGCTGTGTGACCCGGGGCAAGTCACTTAACCCCCATTGCCCTGCAAAAAATAAAAATAAAAAATAAGAGTTAGCCTTATTCTTTTCATAAAGTCCTTCTTCGTTCTCTATTCAACCATTGCAGGAACCAGAATATATTGTAAATTCCCAATTCCTCATAGACTCTTCATAGAATTCTCTTTATAATGCTTCTTCATAATATAATGATGGGGCAGCTAGGTGGCGCAGTGGATAGAGCACTGGCCTTGGACTCAGGAGGACCTGAGTTCAAATCCGGCCTCACACACTTAACACTTACTAGTTGTGTGACCCTGGGCAAGTTACTTAACCCCAATTGCCTCACCAAAAATAATAATAATAATATAATGATGGTTGGGTACATGTGAAGACCCCCATCAGGTTGCTAAACCCATACGAAAGGATGGTATCAGAAAAACCTGGAAAGACCTTCATGAGCTGATGCAATGTGAAATATACCATATACAAAATAACAGCAATACTGTAAGATGATCTGCTGTGAATGACTTGCTTATTTTCAGCAATTCAATGATCTAAGACAACTCTGAAGGTCCTATGAAAAATGCAGTCGATCTACAGAGAAAGAACTGATGATGTCTGAATACAGATTGAAGCATAATATTTTGCTTATTTGTTAATTCCTTTATCTGAAAAATTTAAATAAATGAATAAATGAATGAATGGATGGATGGATGAATAAATAAATATATATAAATAAATGGATAGATAAATAAATGAATAGCTAAATAAATAAACAGCTAAACCCATGTGAAGGATAAAAGGGAGCTGCTACTGGGAGGATAGTGATGACCTGGGAGGAAGTGCATGCATGAACATTCCATAACTAATTCCTGTTATTGGGAGCAGATGATTGCCTATCACATTGGGAATAGCCTTTTTCCATTGGCTGCAAACCTGGAACCACTGGCATCTTCAAAAGGACCTGAATCATCTCTGCACTTCTCTTTTTGCTGCTTTTGTATCTGGGGGAACAAGATGACTCCTTTACTCATGGCTTTTAGTGCAGGGAATGGTGTCTCCAGACTTGGGAGTTTCAAAGGTCAGAAGCTCAAACCATGGGAATCAGGGAGTCATGATCCAGGTCAGGTTTTACATCCAGTGAAGTATTGATGTCCCAAGGATTTAAGAAGGAACGATCTTCAGAGGTGACCTTTGGGACACCAGCCCAACAGAAGGACTCACCAGACAGCAAGGTCACCTTTGGACATGAACGTAGTGGTATCAATGATATGTCAGAGTTAAGCTAAGTTATGAGCTTAACATCCACACCAAAATAGACTTACCTAGCATATGGGAGGATTATGTCCTCAAAGTGGAGTTAAGGAAATGTTTATATGTTTATTCTTGCCATATCTTGTGAAGCAAACATCCCTCAGTAAAAGCTACCAATGTTAAGTTGTTAAACAGAACTGAGGTGTTAGTTACTGGTCCCCTAAAATAGGAGGAAGATTGCTACTGGCTGTAGTCAGTCCTCACTGGCTAAGAGAAAAGATGCACCACAAACCACTCAGGATTATACAATAGAACTCTTAGGGAAAGATAAAACTTGTCTGGCTCTGAGGCATTCGAGCTAGAGTAAGTATTTGTTATGATAAGAGAAGAGTTACACAATTCTCTTAAGAATTTGAACTCAGGTCCTCCTGAATCCAGGGCCGGCGCTTTATCCGCTGCACCACCTAGCCACCCCCATCTGTTTTTATTTTAAAGATTATTTTAAGTTTTCTCTATGGTCTCTATAATATATCTCACATATTCTCATAGATAAAAGAAAAAAATACAAATTAAAGAGAAACATCTCATAACAAAACAGTTATAAATATAACTCCAAACTGCCAGTTCCAACCATCTTTTCCACATTCCATTTGGTTCTAAAAAAAATAAAGTAAAATTAGCTATAGTTCTTGTTCCCTGTGTGAGAACTTAATGAAACAAATGTCATACACATTACTCTGAACCCCTGTATTATATTTCCCATAATATCATATATACCAGCATAATACATTGGTTAAGAGCACTGGTTCTGAGTCAGAGGAACTGGTTTAAAATCCCACTTCTGATGATTACTCCTTAATTGACTTTGATAAGTCACTTTCCCTGGCTCTCAGTTTCCATAACTTTAAAATGAGGAAGAGAGACTAAATGGTGTCTTTCTGGCTCTAAATCTATGATATGGATAATACAGTGAGGTTAACCTATCACAATCACTCCTCAAACCTTTGTAAGAACTTTGTATCTATAGTTTAACATCCTTTCCTCCTTTATTGGACTATTTACCCATAATCATAACCAGGTTATAGTTAAATGCCTAGACAAATAGCAAACAAGCATTTATTAAGCACCTACTATGTTCCAGGATGGCAAGTAGGTTGGTGCAGTAGATAGAATGCTGGACCTGAAGTTAGGAAGACCTAAGTTCAAATCTGGCCTTACACAATTACTAGTAGTATGACCCTGGGCAAGTCATTTAACCCTGTTTGTGTCAGTTACCCCATTTGTAAAATGAGCTGGAGAAGGAAATGACAAAACACTCCAGTATCTTTGCCAAGAAAATCCCAAATGGGCTCACAGAGTCAGACACGACTGAAAAAATGACTGAACAACTACAAAATTAAGTTACTCAGAGTTTGCAACACATTTTTTTGTTGTTAGAATGGATTTGTAGAACAAAAACCATTGGGAACCACTGGTGTAGTAGATAGCTGTTTTTGAAGCCAGGAAGACCCAGGTTCAAGTCCTGTCTCTGACATATAGTGTCTTTGTAGCACTGGGCAAGTCACTTGGGTCAATGCTTTAGACCAAAGGTATCAAACATGGGGCCACATGGGGGTATGGCCCAAATCAGAGTAAAATGTAACTGGGAAATAGTTAACAAAATAAATAAAAATACAATAAAGCATAGATAATGACATTTTAAAATTAAGTTGGTACCTGTTCAGCAGTAATCCTTATGTTTGGTTTAGTGGCCCCTGTTTCTATTTGAGTTCGACACCAGGGCTTGAGGCAACTCTTAAGACTTTAAGTTACATAGAAAGTTCTGACCCCCATTAGTAAGAGGAGTGTGCTCGTTCAGAAGTTCACTATGTCAGTGAAATCTTGGGTCTCTTTTGTCTAGTCCAGATATAGACCTTCAGGTCATTTGAAGTCTGGTTTCTCAGATTCGGACAGTAAGGTCACTGGTAAGACAAGAAATGACAGCTTGGGTTTCCTTACCTGGGGTTTCCCTAGTGAAAGTGGGAATTTGTACCTCTACAGAATAAGATAAAAAAGCATTTGAATATGACCCTCCCCGAACCCACCACACACCTGAAAGAAAGAACAAGCTGGTGTGGTCTTGGGATCTGATCGATATTACCCTAATTTGGAACTCTAGCCCAACCCCTTTGTGGGGTTCTAGTTTAAAATAAACCAAGTAAAATGGCAGAGGGAAGGCAATAACTTGTCTGAGCTCTCCCCAAGACCCCTCCAAATACCTTCAAATAATGCCATAAAGCAATTCCTGGAGCAGCAGAACCCACAAAAGGATGAGATGAAATCATTTTCCAGCCAAAGACAACTTAGAAGGTCAGCAGGAAAGGTCTGTTGTACCTGGGTCACAGTGGAGCACAGCCCAGCTCAGGCCACGTCAGTACAGACCCAGCCCCAACCACAGCAAACCAGGAGCAGGCCTTGGGAGCCTCTGAATCAGCAGCTTCAGCAACTCCTTCTGGAACTCACCCCACAGATGGTAAGGCGATCAAGCAATTGGTCAGAAGGAGATTACAGGGGTCTCTTTGCCAGGACTGAGGCAGGACCCTGTCGTTTTGCCCATATTCAGATCCAGATAATAGTCTTGAGTGGTGGGGGCAGCTAGGTGGCGCAGTGGATAAAATACCAGCCCTGGATTCTGGAGGGCCTGAGTTCAAATCCAGCCTCAGATACTTGACACTAGCTATAAGACCCTGAGCAAGTCACTTAACCCTCATTGCTCCACCAAAAAAAAAAAAAAAAGCAAATGCATCTAAATGCAGAAAGCACCTTGGTTATTATCTATGCAAAATGGTTCAATGGCCAGCTAGGTGGCCCAGTGGATAAAGCACTGTCCATGGATTCAGGAGGATCTGAGTTCAAATCCAGCCTCAGACAGTTGACATTTACTAGCTATGTGACCCTGCGCAAGTCACTTCACCTTTATTGTCCTTCAAAAACAAAACAAAACAAAACAAAAACAAAAACAAAACACATAGTCTTGAGTGGCAGTCCCAGGTAGAGGAGGAACATGGTCACAGTGGAATGGGATTCTGTCCATAAGTCCAGGGCAGAAAAGCAGGCCTGTGGTTGCTTGCAGACCAGAGCACAGACCAGTAGAGTAGTAAACATATGTCTCCTTAAATCATACCACCTTGAAAGAACTAAAAACTTACAAATTCCTAGAAGTATCTCTGAAAATAGCTGCATAAACCCACTGAAGCTTGGGACAATGTGCCCTCCACCCTAGAAGCAGTGCCCCCACTTTAATAAAAAGTTAAAAGTCAAGAAATAGCCTGGGAAAATAAGCAAACAGAAAAAAAAATGCTGGCACTAAAAAGTTTCTATGGTGACAAGGAAGATCAAAATACACCCTCAGAAGAAGATAACAAAGTCAAATCTGCTACATTCAAAGCTTCCAAGAAAAATATTAATTGGTCTCAGGCCATAGAAACTCTTTATTTTCAAATTTTAAAAAGTAAAAATAAAGTAAGAGAGGTAGAGGGAAACAATGGAAAGAGAAATTAGACTGACGCAAGAAAATCATGAAAAAAAGTCAACAGTTTGATAAAGGAGACCCCAAAAAATACTGAAGAAAACAACACCTTAAAAAACAGACTAGGCCAAATAGTAAGAGGTACAAAAAGCCCATGATAAAAAGAATGCCTTGAAAAACAGAACTGGCCAAATGGAAAAGGAGGTATAAAAGCTCTCTGAAGAAAATAACTCCTTAAATATTAGGATTGAGCAAATGGAAGCTAATGACTTTATGAGAAATCAAGAAACAATAAAGCAAAACCAAAAGAATTAAATATTAGCAGGCAAGGTGAAATAGCTCATTGGGGAAAAAAGTGACTTGGAAAATATATCCAGGAGAGATAATTTGAAAATTATTGGACTACCTGAAAGCCATGATTAAAAAAAAAGAAGAGGAGCCTAGACATCATCTTCTAAGAAATTGTCAGGGGAAATTGCTCTGATATTCTAGAACCAGAAGGTAAAATAGAAATTGCAAGAATTACCTCCTGAAAGACATCCTAAAATGAAAACTCCCAGGAATATTATATCCAAATTCCAAAGCTCCCAGGTCAAAAAAAAAATATTGCAAACAGCAAGAAAGAAACAATTCAAGTATTGTGGAGTCACAGTCAGGATAATATAAGATCTAGCAGCTTCTACATTAAAGGATCAGAGGGATTGGAATATGTTATTCCAGAGGGCAAAGGAACTGGGATTACAACAAATAATCATCTACCCAGCAAAACTGATTATAATCCTTCAGGTGAAAAAAATGGGGATTCAATAAAAGAGAGGACTTTTAGGCTTTCATGATGAAAAGACCTGAGCTGAATAGAAAATTTGACTTTCAAATACAAGACTCGAGAGAAGCATAAAAAGGTAAACAGGAAAAAGAAATTATAATGGACATTAAAAGGTTGAACTATTTACATTCCTACATGGGAAGATGATGCTTGTAACTCATAATAACTTTCTCATTATTAGGGCAGTTGGATGGAGTATATTTAGACAGAGGGCACAGGTGTGAGTTGAACATGAAGGGATGATAGCTTTAAAAAAAATAAAATTAAGGAGTGAGAGAGGAATGCATTAAGAGAAGGGGAAAGGGAGAGGTGGAATGGAGTAAAGTATCTTACATAAAAGAAGCAAGAAAAAGCTTATATAGTGAAAAGGAAAGATGGGGAAGTGAGTAGCAGGGGTGGGGGGGAAGTGATAGAAGGAAGGGCAGATTAGGGGAGGGGACAGTCAGAAACAAAATGCTTTTGAGGAGGTACAGGGAGAAAGGAGATAAAAATAGAGTAAATATCATGGGGAGGGAATAGGATGGAAGGAAATATAGTTATCAATAGTAACTGTGAAAAAATTTTGAAGCAAGTTTGTCTGACAAAACACATAGAGAACTGAGTCAAATTTATTAAAATAAGAGCAATTGCCTAATTGATAAATGATCAAAAAATATGAACAGTTTTCAGATGAAATAATCAAATTTATCTATAGCCATATGGAAAAAACATAACTTACTATTGTAAGATTTAAAATTGGATATAAGATCATTAAACTTCTCCTTTAACTTTTTCCCTTATATATCTCCCAGACCAGTAAGAAAAGAAGCCTCTGAGCTTTAATCAGATAGGGATTAGCTTTTATTGTTTGGAAATTAATTAGCCAACAAACAGGTGATACTGATTAGGGAAATAGGAAAGTTGAAATACAAATGAATAGTCTTAGATCTAAGCTTAGTTTATATTCTTTTATAAAACTCCCCAAATCCCAAAAGTGCCTCTCAGGCTGAGAACCAGAGTCAAATGTGTGCCGCCACTGAGAACCAGAACTGATTACCCGAACGCGCCATCAAACACAAGCCAGAGTGTGTGAGCTGAGAGAGCACTTCCGTTCTCTACCCAGTTTTTTAAGCTGGCACCCTGGAAGTCTCGCGTGTTTGGCCACACTCTCCCGGGCAGCAGCAGGCTGTTCGTCACGGTCTCCTCCCTGAAAGGGCAGTCCTTCAAAAACTGTTTCAGTAGTATGCGTTCAACTCTTAAATTTCAGTTCTAACTTTCATTTTTTACCACACTATTGATTAGAAAGATGCATGTCAAAACAATTCTGGGGTACTACCTCTTACCTATTGGATTAGATAATAGAACAGCAGAGGAAAATGACAGGTGTTGTAGGAGACATGGGGGAAATGAGACATTAATGCACTATTGGTGGAGTTGTAAACTGATTCAAACATTCTGTGGAGCAATTTGGAACTATGGTCAAAGGGCTATAAAACCATGCATACCCTTTGACCACTACTAGGTCACTATCCAAAAAGAGATAAAAAACAAAAAGTAAAAGGACCTATATGTACAAAAAAAAAATTGTGGCTGCCTTTTTCTGGTGCAAAGAATTTGAAATTGAGGAGATGCCCATCAATTGGGGAATGGCTGAACAAATTGTGAGATGAGATTGTGATTGAAAACTGTTGTGCTATAAGAAATGATGAGCAGGATACTCTTGGAAAAACCTGGAAAGACTTACATGAGCCGATGCAAAGTGAAATGTATTGTATACAAAGTAGCAGCAATGTTGTAGGATGATCAGCTATTAATGACTTGGCTATTCTCAGCAAAGCAATTATTCAAGACAACTCTGAAAGACTTATGAAAAATGTGATCCATCTCCAGAGGAAAAACTGGTGATGTCTGAATACAGATTGAAACATAATTTTTTTAGTTCTTTTTCTTAAGTTTTTTGTCTGTTTTCTTTCACAACCTAATATGGAAACATTTTGCATGACTACACATTTATAACATATTCAATTGCTTGAGTTCTTAAGCAGGGGAGGGAGGAAGAGAATTTGGAACACAAAGTTTTAAAAATGGATGTTAAAAATTGTTTTTTACGTGTAATTGGGGAAAAAATAAATTTCTAAATAAATGGTAGAAAAGTGGGGGGAAAAAAGTAGTAGCCAAAAGATTGGAACTGCTGATGGGCCAATTGATAAATAGAGATCAAACTGTTTTAAAAGTAACAAAATGAGCTTTGGAAAAACTAAGACTGAAATTCACCTTGAGATTAAACTCTCTCTATAAGAACAAAGATTCTGAGTAGCCTTTCAATATGGTTGCTGGAAAACAAAATATTTAGGCAGTAAATTAAAAGTTTTTTCTTCTTTATATTAAAAAGATTGGATTTGCCACCAAAATGATAAAGATATAACTATGGGACCATCCAGAATTTATACCAGATAATTTAATTTTACTGAGCTCAAATTTAGTATTTGTCTCCTAATGGCAGAATTTATACTTTGTTAATGGCTGAACTTATAATGACAATTGAATGAGAATGCTAAGAGATAATAAGAATTATATGCATATGTGTGTAAATAAATTTGTATAGATATACACATATACATGTATGTATATGTATGTGTATAAAACATCTTTAGACAATCTATTTCCAAACTTCATCATGCCACAAAACTAACAATAACTCTGAGCTTCAGGCTATCCAAAGGAAAAAAGACTAATGGACCATGAAGAAGTCAAACAAGTCTCTTTGAAAAACAACAATCATAAATGTTTTATATAACATTTCAAAGTCTGCAAAGTGCTTTACATATAACCCATTTGAGTCTTGCAACAATTCTGTGAGGGAGGCACTGCAGTTAATGTTATACTTAATTTTGCAAATGAGGAAACATGATCATAGATGTGAAGTGACAAAAGTCCATACATCTTAGGTTCAATTCATGGCACATCGTAAGTTCAATAAATGATTCTCAACTTTCTGGGTGACTGGATGTGCCTAGTGTCACAGTTAATAAGTATAAAAGGCAAAATTTAAACCCAGGGCTTTCTGATTCCAAGTCTAGTATTCCATGTGCTATGTTAAGCCACAAGTCTTGTTTTAGGATAATAAAGAAGATAAGACATTTTAAAAAATAAGTCAAGTAAAGTGTTATGAACTCCTGAATGTCAGGTAGCTTTTGATAATTTGATGATTGGTCTCTGTGAAAAAGCTATTCTGATGATCCCAGATAATAGCAAATAATTCTGTGTAATGACTGACACTTCAGACACAGGCCTTGGAGCTATATGGCTACAGGAACGAGAAGAGACATGGCCTGTTACCTTCTTGAACAGAAAATTAATTCCTAGTGAATGCAGAAAAGTAATCTAAGTGTTATCCAATCCATGCCTATGGGGGAAATACTTCACTCTGTTATTTGATCATGGAGAGACTAGACCCATGACTTCACTGGTATAAGGGACCTCTAGATAAAGACACTCCCTCTTCCAAAATAGATAGCCACCTTCTCTGTGTAACAGGGCCTACCCTGGCCCCCACTGCCTGGAAGTCAGGTATATTCCATTTCACTCCTCCCCTAAGGTTGAGGGTTGGGTCAAGGTGGGGAGGGGGAGAAAAGGTGTCTAATCTCCCTACTATTGTTTGAGCCCCTCTGATTGTATTTACCAATTTGAGAGATCCTCTGCACTTGAATTCAGGTCTTCCTGGCTCTGAGCCCATCTCTCTGCCCACTTTACTTTGCCTCTGCCAATCTACTTGTTCATTAAATATTAAAACAGATTTTTTTTGTTTGCTCGTTTTCATCAGTCAACAAGCATTTATTCAGTGTTTACTATGTGCCTGACCCTGGGCTAAGCCTATTTGTTCATCTCTTGGTTTGAGGATTTTTTTTTAAAAGGGTAGAGTGTCCAGATTTATGATTTTAATCGGTGAAAAACAACTACTTCTGCCAATACAGATCAGCAACTCACCTGTGACTGAGTTGTGTTTTTTTGTTTGGTGACTGAGTTTTAAGAGTGCTATCTGGGCACACCAAAAGATTAAATGACTTACTTCTGGTCACTCAACTGGTCTATAGCAGAGACAGGAGCTGAACCCTGGTCTTCCTGACTACAGAGTAAGTCCTCTCTCCACAAGACCGTGCCAGCTAGTTGAGCCAGTCAGTGACCAAGCATCACTATGTGCCAAGCATTGTGCTTAGGCAGCAATGGGAACACAATGAAAGGCAAAAACATGGTTCCTGCCCTCAAGGCACTCACAATATATAAACAACTATATATATCTGATCTCTATTCAGAGCAGATAAAAAGTCATCTGGGAAAGGAAGGCACTAGTGGTGGGAGGGACCAAGAAAGGTATCTTGCAGAAGGTGAGAGTTGAGCTGAGTCTTGAAGAAAGCCAGGGGACAGAGATAAGGAGCAAGGGGCTCTATGTTAATATGATGAATAGAGATTTCAAACTATAAGGATTTGTTTGGAAAATCTAGGACTTAAGATGGAAATAGATAATCCTAGGGCTGAGAGCACCATCCATAGATGCCCTTTACAAAAGGTAAACAATGATTCCAGACTGGCATTATAGACAATTCTGCATTTTTTTGTTGTTTTATTCATATAGTCCCCTCGTGTTCACCTACTACTGCACTCACAACAATCCTGAGAAGTAATCAATCAAAAAGCATCCCGCTACATACTTACTGTGTTCCAGGCACTTTGTACTGTGCTAGGATACAGACAAAAGTGCAAGTCCCTGCTGTCAAGAAGTTCACATTCCCCTGATGAGGGGAGACAACACACACCTAGAGAGGCATATTCAAAATAGATTGTAAAAAGATAGAAGAACTAGGAACTGGGGGGATTGGGGAAAGCTTACCAACAACACATACCAGGTTAAAGTGTTGCTTTCCTACCACCCTTCAGCTTCAGGATATTGGGATTCTTTTCATACCTTTATCTCCACTACTGTTTTCACTGCGCACAGTGAAAAGAGAAGTTGGGTGTTGTCTAATCCATTACTTCAAGAACTGAACTTAATGGGGGCAGCTAGGTGGCACAGTGGTTAAAGCACCAGCCTTGGATTCAGGAGGACCTGAGTTCAAATCCGGTCTCAGACACTTGACACTTACTAGCTGTATGACCCTGGGCAAGTCACTTAACCCTCATTGCCCCACAAAAAAACCAAAAACAAACAAAAAAAGAACTGTATTTAAGCTCTCTCCAAGTGTTACTGTTCACACTTCTTTTTTTGTTCCTCTCCAGATTGCAAATGGAAAACAAAACCCAGGGGTTAGAGACCTGATCACAGTCCAACAGCCAGGTTTCCAGACCCCAGATTTCTCTTCCAAAATCAGGAAGGGCTTGGTACCTGTGGGAATGGACCTCTTTCTACTACTTGTCTTGCTCTGTGAATCCTGTCTTTCTTGGGGCAGCTAGCTGGTGTAACGAATGGAGAACAGACCGTGGAGTCAGAGAGACCTGAGTTCAAATCTGATCTGAGACACATACAAGCTGTGTGTCTCCACCACCACCACCACCACCACCACCATGAAAGTCACTTATCCTCTATTTGCCTTGGTCTTCTCATCCATAAAATGGGAATAATAAAAGTACCTACTATAAAGTGCTCAGCACAGTGCCTGACCCATAGTAGATGTTATATAAATATTAGCTATTATTATTATTCTGCTCTTATTTACCCTGGCCAGAAACGCTGAGCTTCCCCCTCTAGAGCTTCGATTCATGGGAATCACTGGCAGGCCCGTGACCTATCGATTCCCTTCCTTTTCCTCCGACACCTTGATTCTCAGTGATTCGGCTGCTTCTATCTGCAACTGTTACAGCACAAGTTTCTTTTTACACTCACTGCGAATATGCTGGACCTGTGACAGGTTGTAGGCTATGGGTGCTCCTTCAATAACATAGCTTCCAATCCCTCCAGGCCTGTCCATCCTGCAGAAATCTCATCCGTGTCCTCCCCTATGTTCTCCACAGGGAACCATCCTCTGGATCTCTTGATGTTGTGTAGATAGCAGGGAAGCATGGAGGCTGTCCATTGGCTATCCTTCACACTCTCTTTGTGACTGGCCTCTATTTCTTTTTCCATTCGTGCATCTCTCCAATGACAACTTCCACATTATTTTTCATTTGTGGCGTATTACATCTTACTCACATCCATCCTCTGTCATTCTGTTGACCTTTGCCTGAGGGTGACCCTCAGCTTAAATTCATCAGAAAGTGTGGTAATCCATGACATTCACCACAAAGCATCCCTAAAAGAATATCATTGCTTTTTTAAAAATGGCTTTTATTTCAGGGAAAAGCTTGGCATCATTAAAAGCCCTCCATGGAGATTCACAGTTTCACACAGAATCCTATTTTTGTGTTCTTCTATGTGTATGGCTACTCTGTTTTAGATATTTAAGTTCAGGGCAAAATACAATTTACATTTTTAATAATTTTAATTTTCAAAAAGCATAGTACCATTTCTCCATGGCAGCTCAGGCCACTCTACTAATATCCTATTCAATTCTTTTCTTTCTTTCTTTTTTTGGTGGGGCAATGAGGGTTAAGTGACTTGCCCAGGGTCACACAGCTAGTAAGTGTCTGAGGCTGGATTTGAACTCAGGCCCTCCTGACTCCATGGCCGGTGCTTTATCCACTGTGCCACCTAGCTGCTCCCATATCCTATTCAATTCTAAGCCCAGCTGCAATTTCCATCCAAGACTTTCGTACTGATGGACCAGATCCATGAGTTGTCTGTCCAACTGCATACCATAATATATTTGATCATCACGCTTTATCCACTTCGTTTTTCTTATATAGATACCTAGATAAACGTATGATTAATTATGAATCATCAAATGGTCGTTGAAACCACTACAAATGTTTGCTATTTAATCTCTACTTAGGCCTTTTTTTTTAGTCATTTTTCAGGTGTGTCTGATTCTTCCTGAGCCCATTTGGAGTTTTCATGGCAGAGATACTGGAGAGGTTTTGCCATTCCCTTCTCCAGCTCATTTTACAGATGAGGAAACTGAGGCATACAGGGTTAAGTGATTTGCCCAGGGTCACACAAGCTAGTAGGTGTCTGAGGCCAGAATTGAACTCAGAAAGAGGAGTCTTCCAGGTTCCAGGCCCAGCCCTCTGTGTGCTGGGCCTCCTGGCTGTCCTTTGCTCTCTGTGGCAATCTTGTTTATCTCTAATTGACTCTATAAACTTTCTACAGCTGACTTCCAGGTTCTTCTAATTGATGTATAAACCTTCTTCTCTCTCCTCAAATCCTGACTTCACCTCAAACTCCTCTTTCCCAATATATCTTCTCATCTCTTACTTTACTAAGAAGACCGAGGCCTCTTAGCTTGAGTTTCCTCATTAGCCTTTTTCTGTACATTAAAACTTGTCACCATATTCATTCATCCTTTTATCCTTTGTCCTAGTCTCAGCAAATAAGTTGTACTAATGAAGTCAACTCCTTGAACCCAAAGGTGAGACTCCACATTTATCCCCATTCGGTCCCATTGTATTTGGTCCGGTCCTAAGATGAGACAAAATATAAGCTCTAGCTCAGTCCTTCCAAAATTTAACTCCTCTCAGTCTTGGCAGCCTCATTTCATACAACTCCCAGTCTTGTGCTCTATGCTTCAGCCAAACTGGAGAGTCAGCTCTTCTTTGTTTTTCTCTCTATCTCCATACATCCCCTAAGCCTGAAATATCTTCCTACTTCATCCCTATCTTTTCCATTTTTTTTCCCTCTCTTCAGGCTCATCTCAAACCCTACCTCCTCCAGTAGTCCTTTCCCTGTGGTGCCAGATAAAAAAGATCTCTTCCCACAAAAATGAATCTGGAGCTTTCACCTGCTTTTCTTTTTTCTTTTTCCTTTTTGGCATTACTTTTTTATCTGCAATGTTTAGCATAATACTTGCCATATAGTAAGTGCTTAATAAGTGCATAGCTGGGGGCAGCTGGGTGGCACAGTGGATAAAGCACCAGCCCCGGATTCAGGAGGACCTGAGTTCAAATCCAGCCTCAGACACTTGACACTTACTAGCTGTGTGACCCTGGGCAAGTCACTTAACCCTCATTGCCCTGCCCCCCAAAAAAATAATAATTTTTTTAAAAATAAGTGCATAGCTTACCTGACTCACCTCTATCAAATTCCCTTTGGTATTATATTTTTTTGTATGTGGCCTATTTTTCTTAGTAGACTATTAGTTCTTTGAGAGTAGGTGCTGTTATGTTTCATCCTTATAATAGTGGGTACCTAATGTTAATTTGTAGTATTTGTTGAATTTCATTGAATTCCTCTCATTCTCTTGTATCCCTGGCCCTCCCACTCCCCAGCATATAGCACAGGGCAGACCACAATTCAGTGCAATGCAACTCTACAAAGGCTCAATAAATACAGGTTGACATGACTTGAGCATACAAACCCCAGGAGTATTGGTATTCAGAGTTTTGCCGTCTGAAGCTGAGGAGCTTGACCCCAGCTGACCCATTTCCCATCTGAGTTTCATTAGGCGTAATAAAATGGTAAGTCAACCTGAACGAAAAGTAATTGAGGAAGCCTTGGGGAAAAGGGAAAGAGAGAGAGAGGAGAAATAGCTTCCATAGGAACACATGATTGTGGGGGAAATAATACCCAATGCAAATGAGTGGCCAATTGCTGATTCGGGTCTTGATCACCAGTCTTGAAGGTTTTAGCTTCAAAGAGCTAATATTTGTAATCGGCAGACACTGTGATCACATTAAAGTATGTAATTTAACAGCTTCCAAAAACACATCCTCTCTTTGTCTGCTGTTATCTAAGGAGCTGAAATGATCCCACTGTGGGGGAAAGGAATGAATAGCCACGTCCCCATTTACAAGTTCATTTCAGATTCTACACACAAACCAAGGGCGTTACCTTTTATCTCTGCAATTATTTGTGCAATCAAAGGTGGATGTTACAGTAGCTAATGTTCACAGCACTGGAGAAATCAAATAAAGAAAGCTGAAGCAAGATTTGTGATCAGCAACAAGAAGGAGGCTGTTTTGAGGGACATAAAGAGAAGACTACAGCCCTTGAAGGAGACTGGGCAGAGGACAGGTAGGGCATCGTGACTATGCAGAAAACTGACTTATCTGCATAGAGATATGAGAGATAGGATGTGCCCAAGCTCTAAGAACAGTGTAAGCCTGATTTACTTCAAAAAGAGATTAATGCAGGTAATCAAGTTTTTTCTGACTGGAGCTAAATGAATAAACAAAACAATCCAGTCATAATACTTGAGGATCTAAATCTGGAAGGGAGATTAGAAATCATCTGGTCCAGTCCCCTCCTTATAAATAGGAAGAAACTGAGTCCCATCAGAGAGGAAATGACTTACCCAAGGTCATTCAGGTAATAGCAAAATTGAAACTCAAACTCAAGTCTTCTAATGTCAAATCCAATGTTTTTTCCACTGTCCCAGTACCTGTGAGATGTGAAGACTGAGGAATTTGCCAGCATTTTATGTTTACATAAGCTCCTTCACAATACAATGAGATTGTTGTGGGCCCGGTCTGATTCAGGCCCATCCAAAGGTTCAGGTTTGGGATTAGAATGAAAAGAGACTCTCAGACCATTTGACAATTAACAGAGGTTTACTTAACAAGAGCATAGAAAAGACATGCAACAAGGCTATAGAACTGATTCAATTAAATGCACCTTCTCTGCATCCATATTTGCCATGGTTACTCAGTGGTCAGAGACCTGAGGCCTGTGACTCTTTCTAAACTTCATTTGTCCTTAGGCCACCAGGAAGTAACTTTAAGGGCTTGAGCCTTAGACTCCTGGACCGATTAAGTCTACACTATCTTTTCATTAGCTTTGAAGGGAAAAAATAACCCAGTCTATGTGGGGTAGTTGGTGTTCCTACAACGCACCACCCCTTGGTGACAAGGTCCTAAAGGTCTAAAGGACCTTTCACCATTTTTATAGTTTTAGGGCTATCACTGGACAACCGTGACCTTGGAGGTTCAAGAATCCTGGTATAGGGGGCAGGTAGGTGGCGCAGTGGATAGAGCACCGGCCCTGGAGTCAGGAGTACCTGAGTTCAAATCCGGCCTCAGACATTTAACACTTACTAGCTGTGTGACCCTGGGCAAGTCACTTAACCCCAATTGCCTCACTAAAAAAAAAAGAAAAGAATCCTGGTATAGGCAGACCCAGAGAAGGAGAAGTAAAATAAAAACAGAAAGATTTAAAGGAAAAAAACTCTTCAAATTCTCTGAGGGGGAGGGAGGAACCCGATGACAGCCAGATATAGGTGATTATTTTGTGATGCTTTTATCACATTATTCCACAATTACAATGTCAATGCTTGATAAAACCTCTTTCTGCTACTAGGGCATGACTCCTGTTCTCTCTCTCTGCTGATCTCCCATTGTGGCCAGGGAGCAGCAGGGCAGCAGCCAGGGTAAACCCATCTTCACCTAGGCAGGAAGGAACTTTTCTGATGACTGGCCCCCAGCTCTCTTCCCCTCTAGGACCTGAGAAAACTTGAACCCTGAGTTGTCCTTGTCTGGTCCTGTGCCAGGACTTGTAGGGCACCCTACCTTGATGACAGCAGAAAACCGGTGAAGCTTTGACCTTGTATAGCCTCTAACCTCTACCCTGTCTCCTTCCTGTGCTTCCCATCGCTTCCCCCACAAAATTTCCTTTTTCATTTCTCAGCATCAATCCTACCCTCCCCCAAAAAAAGAAGGAAGATCAAAAGATCTCTCCTATTTCTCTTTTCTAAACATCCCTCGCATTTCAGTTTTCTGATTTATTATAGTTAATAGATGCTCTCTCTCCCTGCCAGACTGATATTGCTGATTAACAACCTTCACAGAATTGTAGTATTTTGAAATCAGAACAAACTTTAGAGACTCTTTGTGATGAGTAGAGTTGAAAGTAAAGTAGAAAGAAGACTACATTTAAAGCCTGGGTTCAAATTCTGACTTAGTTATTAACGATGTGACTGTGTCTCTTCATCTCTCTGGACCTCAGTTTCCTCCCCATTAAAGTAATAGGTTTGGACAAGGTGACCTCTAAGGTCTCTCCTTAAGTCAGCTCAGTGGCACAGTAGATAGAGTACTGGGCCTGGAGTCAGACATTTATGACACTGGGCAAGTCATTTAACCTCCATCTGTTTCCTCTAGTGTCAAATGGGGATAACAATAGCACCTACCTCCCAGGGCTGTTGTGAGGATCAAATAAGATATTTGTAAAGTTCCTAGCACATAGTAGGTGCTTAAGAAATGATTTTTTTCCCTTTCTCCCCCCATCCCTTTTCTTTTAGCTCTCAGTCTGTTATCCTACAATCTCTAAGATTCCTTATAGTTCTAAATGTAGGCAGCCAGAGGATATAGCACAGTGCTGAACTCAGGATCAGGAAGACCTAAATTCAGATCCTGCCTCAAACATTTATTAGGTGTGTGATACCCCAGGACAAGTCAATTAACCTTGTGAAGCCTCAGTTTTCTTATCTGTAAAATGAGGATGATAATAACACCTGCTCCCAGGATTGTCATAAGGGTCAAATGAGATAGAACTAAATTCTTGGCAAACCTTAAAGCACTGGACAAATGCTATCTCTTATTCAATCCAATGATGCTAATCTAAATAATTGGGTAGCTAGGTGGTAAAATGGAAAGTGCACTAGACCTGGAGTCAGGAAGACTCTGCTTCTTGAGTTCAAATCTGACCTCAGACACTTACTATCTGTGTGATCCTGGGCAAGTTACTTAACCCAACAACAACAAAAGCGCTTTAAAGACATTATCTCATTTGATCCTACTAATAACTCAGTGATGTAAGTATTATTTTATCCTCATTTTACTGATGAAGAAACTGAAGCTTAGAGAGGTCATGGATTTGCCCAGTATCACATGCCTCTTAAGTGTCTGGGGCAAAATTCAAACTCAGGTTTTCTTGCCTCCTTGACCGGCATTCTGTTAGTCACCTAAAGAACAGCAGACTCACTGGATTGAAGAGTATGTGGAGGGGAGCAAAGCTTAAGAAGACTGGAACCAAGAGTTTTGTATTTGATCCTGAAGATAATTGGAAGCTACTGGAGTTTATTGAGTAGGTGAGGGGTGACATGATCAGACCCACGCTTTAGGAAGATCAATCTGAAAGATGATGGAAGAGACTTGAAGCAGATAAACCAACAGCAAGCTATTGGAATAATCAAGAATAAAGTGATGAGGGCCTGCATGAAAGTGGTTATAATATTGGTACACTGTGCACTATGATTTGAGAGTATAATTTTTAAATATTTAGCCCAGTTGTATAACCTCAAAGATACATAAGGCTTTATTTTTCATACCTTTCAACTTCAGACATTTCTCTTTTTTGCTATTTATTTTATTCTTTAAAATTTCTAGTTTTCACAATTTTCTTCAAACATGCATTGAAGTATCTTATAATTCATATTATCATAAAATTCTCTCTAATATGTGTCCCAATCCTCTTCTGCTAAACTACACATTCATTTACCATCAATCTGTCATAATGGAAGAAAAACTAAGCAACTGACACTACTAATTCAATATGAAACTTTTCCAAAATCATTTCTTAATCCACTTGACTCCCCGCACATCTCTTAGCCAACAGCCTAGATTTCTGGTCCAGGATCCATGTCCTAGGTGATTTAACCCTTTCATCTCCAGATCGTCTGCCCCAGAGCCTTGTTGTTCATATCATCAAACACCCCACATGGGCTACAACTTCAGATCAGGACCACTCCAGCCATGCCTAACTTTATTCGCTGACCATCTTCTTATCAGCTACTTTGCCAACATGCACATATACTCATGATGCCCTCCTCCCCCTCTCCACCCCTTTTCCAATTTTGGAATCATAAGCAAATCAATATTGCCATTGCTACTAGAAAGGGGATGTCAAATTACTCCCCTGTGACTCCACTCATCCCTGTAACTTTCCAAACCACAGTACCCTTCCCTGGCCACGACTCCCCAGTTTGTGTTGTCTTCCTTATTCAAATGTAAGCTGTTTGAGGGCAAGGTCTGTTCACTTTTGTATTTGTATCCATAGCACTTAATGCATTTTTCATTCATTAATTCATTTATTCTGTCCACTACATCAGACTGCCTTTATGTCATAGCATCTCATCCTAGTGATAAGACATTGAGATCCAGCAAGTATTTAAAAAATGTGTGGTGTTTAAAATGTGTGGAGACATAATTTCTGGGTAATTTAATAATTTTACTAATAACTACAAATAATAAAAGGAAAGTCATCTGGCAATCTCTTTTAGAGCAAAGACAATCATGGCAGGCAGGCTCACAGTTTTTAATGTCCTTTTGGAAGAGACATATTGAAAAGGATAGCAGGGGCAGCTAGGTGGCACAGTGGATAGAGCACCAGCCCTGGATTCAGGAGGACCTGAGTTCAAATCCAGCCTCAGACACTTAACAATTACTAGCTGTGTGACCCTAGGCAAGTCACTTAACCCCAATTGCCTCACCAAAAAAAAAAAAAAAGAAAAGAAAAGGATAGCAATCAACTCTGATTGGCTAACAATTAATGAGAGGTGGAGCCTTGGACAATTTAGACAAAATGGTCTGTCTCCACCTAAGCTTGACTGACTGGAATTTACCTTAGACTTGTTGTTTGTTCTCCATTCTTGAAGAGGACAATAACATTGGGAGGTGATGTCATGACTTGCAGTGAATTGGATTTAAGTGAGGGAGAGCTATGCAAAGTCACCAGCCTCACTCTCTCCTCCAAAGCTATCAGGGTCCAATGACAAGATATGAAGCAGGAGGACTAGAAATGGCCCCAGATGTACCTTAACAAGAAATTTATTATAATGTTGGGTGAGGTCAGATGGAGAAGAAGGTTAGCTTAACCTTCAGAGACTGATGTCTTAAAATTAGGATATAGAAAAGGGAGAACTCTGAATCTCCCCAAATCATTAATTTATTAATAATCATCTCTTTTATATGGCTTTCCCAAACGGTTCAGTGGCAAAATTAGAGCTAAATTCTGGTGACCTAAAGCTCAGGCCAGAGCTCTTTCTACTATATCATGAAACTGCACTTTTCCAGCCTTGAGTGTCAATAAAACAACAACAAAAACTTTTTTTCTGGCAATATTCTTTTATTTCCCAGTAAGACTGCATCTCTTGATTTGTTGTGTCACCAGAGACAAGTGAGAGCAACAAGAACAACAACAACTGAGTTGTTAAAGAATACGCTAGGGTCCCTGCACTGTGAGGAGAGGTGAGTTTTGATGCCCATGGGCTAAAAGTGCCATCTCAAACCCTTCACAGGCACATTCACTCACGGAAACTTTGTCTATTTGTTGTAAAAGTTATAATATGCTCTGCCATTGTGAAGCCAGACTTCTGGCATGTGTATTTAAAAGCAGTTGGAGAAGGAGATGGAAGCTTCTAAGTTGAGTGGCCTTAAATAGATCTCCCTGAACTGAGGTTGGCTGACCACTTGTTGAGTTGTAGAAGGGGTTAATTTCTCAGCTTCCCTCCAGCTCTGAGGTTCCATAATTGAATCCTTTATTGTCATTTTACACCTGTCATCTTGCACTCACAGGCAGGATTCCAATGCTAATCGGTATTGAAGCTTTAATTTGTTCCATTTTTCCTACTTGGACAAGTTTATCCTCCTTCAGCAGCCTGATGGACCTCCCTGAGGGAGTCACCATATTAGAACTGTCCTTTGTGCAGACACACAATCAGCATTAGCCTTACTATCACTTAGAACTCCCTGACTGAAGAGATCTACCAGCCTAAAATGCTCCCATAGCAGGGATTACAGGGGTGTGTGTACTACCACTCTCACCCAGGTCAGTAATTTCAAGAAAAAAGCAAAGGGAATAGTGACTAGTATGCCTTTTTTTTTTGTAGGGCAATGAGGGTTAAGTGACTTGCCCAGGGTCACTCAGCTAGTAAGTGTCAAGTGTCTGAGGCCGGATTTGAACTCAGGTCCTCCTGAATCCAGGGCCAGTGCTCTATCCACTGTGCCACCTAGCTGCCCCCCTGGTATGCCTTAAGGGCCTCTACACACAATACTTCTGCTCTTCAGTCTTTTGCCTCATGGCTTCCCGCCTAATCCCTCTACTGAAATTGCTCTCACCAAAGTAACCAATGACTTTAACAATCTGGATAGCAAGGCTCTAGGCCAGAATTTCTGGAGATAAAAGGGCAAAATCTTCAAAGCATGGACTCTGGTCCAAAAAACAAGGCTGCAGCCCAAGAGATGTCTAGGGAGTGGATTTTAAAATGCTTGTGGAAAAGTTGTACTTTACAATTACAAAATCTCGTGTCCTTTTCTCAATCCTCATTCTCCTTTGTCCCCAGTCAATTGATAGATATTTACATTGTTTCCAGTTCTTTGCTGCCACAAAAAGTACTGCTCTAAATATTGTGTGTGTGTGTGTGTGCGTGTGTGAGTGTGTTTGTGGAGCCTTTCTTTTTGTCATTGGCTAGCTTAGTGTATATGCCTTGTAGTGGAATCTCTGCGTCAAAGGGAATGTGTAACTACTTTCTCACCACCCACTTATTCCTCAGCTTCATGTAATTTAGCTTCCCATTTGGCCAAACAAATTGTGGTACATAAATGTAATGGAATTTTACTGTACTGTAAAGAAATGATGAATATAATGACCATAGTGAAGCACCAAACTACTTACATGAACTGATTCAAAATGAAGTCAACGGAACCAGGAAATAATATACACAATGACTACAACAATATGAAATGGAAAGAACAGCAAAACAATCCAAACTAAATGCTACAAAATGATAATAAACAAGGTTGGTTCTAAAGATCTATCCTGCTACTTCTTGGCAGAGATAAGGGACCCTGGGTGTAGAAAAACACATTTTATGACAGACTTTTTCCACGTTGGTTTGCTCTGCTGAAATTTTTTCTTCCTTTTTAAAAATTCCTGGGGGCAGCTAGGTGGCACAGTGGATAAAGCACAGGCCCTGGATTCAGGAGGACCGGAATTCAAATCCAGCCTCAGACACTTGACACTTACTAGCTGTGTGACCCTGAACAAGTCACTTAACCCTCATTGCCCCCCCCCAAAAAAAGTTTCTTATAAAAGATGACTCTCTAGGAGGTAGCTAGAGACAATGGAAAATTTAGGTGATGTAAAAACAAAAATCATCAATAAAATTTTCCTTTTTAAAATGATTTTTAAAAAAGAAAGTGACATAGACTATATATAGCTCTTTCTAGAAGTTTAACAGAATGAGGAGAGGTAAAGGACATAAACTTTAGGAGATGTCAAGGATGAGAAAAGTATATAATTGAGGGATTTGGGTTTTGTTCTTTAATAAGAGTTATTTGAGCATGGTAGTAAGCAATAGAAAAGGAGACAGTAAAGGTGGAGAAATTTAAGGTGATAGAGGGGTGATAATGAGTGAAATAAGCTCTGGAGAAAAACAAGAAGGAAACCAAGAGCAGACCATGGAAAAGTGGAGGACTGCCTCATCCTCAGAGATGATGAGTAAGGATATAGAGGGGCAGGATAGTACAGTGAAGCAAGTGTTAGATTCAGACTCAAAGGGCCTGGGTTCAAAATCCAACTCTGATACCTGTGTGACCTTGGACCAGTCACTTAACCTCAACCTTCTCATCTATAAAATGAGGAGATTGAATTAAATGGACTATAAGGTCCCAGTTCTAAATCTATGAAACTGTGAGGTACAAAGGACAAGAAGTGAGAGATCTCATAATGGATTATCTTAATCTTCTCAGTAAATCAGGAGGCAGGGTTATCTGATTGGAGGGTAGAGTTGTGGATTTAAGAAAAAAGGAGGAAGTTTGGAGTTGTGAAGAATATGCTATTAATTCAGTTCAAGGAGATGTAGAACAGATTTCTATAGAGTGGCAAAGAGCCAGTTAAGTTTGATAAGAATTTTCCATGGATAAAATTACAGTTTCTGGGGATCCAACACCTTCCTGACTTCTGCCAGAAGCATTTGGTGACTTACAAATAGAAGTGAAGAAGTCAGATGTTAAGAATGACCTAGAGATAGAGATTAGCAAAAAGGGAAGGAGTGTAAAACCACCGAAAGTCAAGGTAGCAATGGGTCAATATTTGGAAAAAAGTAACATAAAGGTGGGATAGGGGTTATGGAATGAAAAAACAGAAGGGGAGGACAGAAGATTGAGCAAATGATGAAGAAAAAGACCAGGTTCCAGAAGAGTAGAACAGCAGGAAAGGGGAAAGAGCAAGAGATTCTGAAGGAATTACAGAGTTCAGGATCAACAGGGAGAGTATTTGGAGGTGATAGTGAAGTCTAAGAGGGGAGCACCAGAATATTGATGAAGTGAAAGCCCAGGGAATAGGAAATATCCTCAATATGCATATTGAAGTCACCAAAAATTATATCAAAGGTTGGAGAGAAGGGGAGACTTTGAACATAGTGCTAAAGTCACTCATAGACACAGGAGGGATTCAGAGGTCATTGGATCATGACAACAAGAACCCGAAGAGATTGATAGACTTTGAGGTCTGTAATTTCCAAGGAGAGGTTGCTGAGTTATGATGGCAAAGTAAATCTGGAAGGAGTCAGCTGACTTTAGACCCTGTGATTCAGGAAACATGCAAGAAGGAATAGTCAGTCAATAAACATTTATTAAGTGCCAGGGACTGTGCTAAGTGCTGGGGATACAAAAAGAGGCAAACAACCATGCTCTTGAGGAGCTCACAGTCTAATGGGGGAGACAACATGCAAACAACTTTGTACAAATGAGAGAGACACACACACATATATATGTATGTATATGTATGTGTATTGTATGTGTATGTATATGTATATGTGGCAAATTTAAAATAACCAACAGAGGGAAGGCACTATAATCAAAGGGTACCAAAAAAAAAACTTCCTGTAGAAGGCAAGATTTTAGTTGGGACTTGAAGGAAGCCAGTGGCCAGAGATGAGGGTGGAGAAAAGTCCAGGCAGAAAAGACAGCCAGTGAAAATGCCCAGTCAGGAGACAGTGTCTTATGGGAGAAACAACAAGGAAGTCAATGTCACTAGATCCAAAAGTATGTTGTGGAGTAAAAGGTGTAAAAAGATTAGGAACAGGTGTGGCTTTACTATGAAGGGATGATAGCTTTAAAAAAAAATAAAATTAGGGGCAGCTAGGTGGTGCAGTGGATAAAGCACTGGCCCTGGATTCAGAAGGTCCTGGGTTCAAATCCACCTAAGACGCTTGACACTTACTAGCTGTGTGGCCCTGGGCAAGTCACTTAACCCTCATTGCCCCGCAAAAAAAAAAAATTAAATTAAGGGGTGAGAGGAATGCACTGGGAGAAAGGAAAAGGGAGAGACTTTCAGGGCAGAGCCAAGATGGCTGAGGAAAGGCAGTAACCTCTCTGAGCTCCCCACACAATCACTCCAAAAACCTCCAAATAATGCCATAATAATGCAGCAGAATGTACAAAAGGACCAGGTGAGATCATTTTCCAGCCAAAAACAGCTTAGAAGGTCAACAGGAAAGGTCTGTTGTACCAGGGTGGGAGTGGAGCCCAGATCCGGGCTACATCCAACACAGATCCAGCCCAGGGCAGGTCACACCAGAGAAAGAGACCCCCCCAGAGCTTCTGAATCGGCTGCAGCTGCAGCTACTTCTGAAACTCAGCTAACAGTCTGGTGAGAGGGTCGAGTGGCTGGCTGGCTGGCTGGCTGGCTGGTGGGAGATTACAAGGGTTGCTGCTGGTGCTTAAGTGGAACTCAGTTTTCTTGCCCATGCTGGGAACCAGGAAGCAATCTTGAGTGGAGGGCACAGGTGGGGGAAGGGCGTAGGCACACTTGAAGCTAGCAACCAAAGTGATATAGAATTCAGTTTCCATATTAAAGAGCAAGCAAGCCTGGGGCTATTTACAGACCAGAGCTGAGGCCAGGGTAGCCTGGCCTTAAGGCCACAGCCTCTCCATAAATCGATCCACCTGGGATCCCCTGAAGCTTGGGATAGTGCATCCTGGAGGCAGGACCACACTTTAAGAAAAAGTTAAAAGTCAAAATGTAGGCTAGCAAAATGATCAGACAGAAAAAGATGCAGACCATAGAAAGTTTCTTTGGTGACAAGGAAGATCAAAATACACCCTCACAAGAAGATAACAAAGTCAAAGCTCCTTTATCCAAAGCTTCCAAGAAAAATATGAATTGGTCTCAGGCCATGGAAATGCTCAAAAAGAACTTTGAAGATAAAGTAAGAGAGGTAGAGGAAAAAATGGAAAGAGAAATGAGAGTGATACAGGAAAGTCATGAGAAAGGGAAAAGGAGAGGTGGAACGGGGTAAAGTATCTCATATAAAAGAAACAAGAAAATGCTTATACAGTGGAGGGGAAGATGAGGGAGGTTCTGGGGAGTGAGAACATTGGAAAGGTTGGGGTGTGGGGAGTGTAGGTTATGAAGGGCATTCAACACCAGAGGATTTTATATTTGATCCTGAAGATGATAGAAAGCTGTTGGAGTTTATTGAAAAGAAGATTATATGGTCAAACCTGCATTTTAGGAAGATCACTTTGCTGAATGGAGTTGGGAGAGACTTTTAGGCAGGGGGACCAACCACCAAACTATTGTGAAATTACAGGTGTGAGGTAATGATGGCCTACATCTCAAAGAAGAGAAAGGTTTGTATGCCAAAGATGTTACGAAGGTAAAAATCGACCAACTTTGGCAATAGATGCCAGGTGGGAATGACACCTAGGTTTTGAAGCTGGGATAAGGAAGTTAGGAAGAGGGGAGAGTTGGAAGGAGGAGGCATGGAGGAGATTCATGAGTTCAGTTTGGGACGTGTTAAGCTTGACATCCAATTCCAGGTGTCCAGTAGGAAGTTGGAGATGTCAAGCAATAGTGGTATCTTCAGGATGAAACCATATTTCTGTGAGTGCCAGGAGATAGAAGGTTTTGAGAGAAAAGAGCTCAAGAAAAAAGGGAGGTGGAGGCAGCCAGGTGACGCAGTGGATAAAGCAGTGGCCCTGGATTCAGGAGGACCTGAGTTCAAAACCAGCCTCAGACACTTGACACTTACTAGCTGTGTGACCCTGTGTAAGTCACTTAACCCTCATTACCCTACCAAAAAAAAAAAAAAAGGACAAAATCCCCCTCCTTCTCCTTAACTGATGCACTGCCCTTTCTTGGTTATACTTTTCTTCTTCCTTTCATTTGCAACTCCCCTTTATGTGTTGTCTTCCTCTGTTTGAATGTAAGCTTCATGAGGGTGGGGAACATTTGTATCCCCAGAATTTAGCACAGTGCCAGGTATTGAAAGGAAAATTCTTCTTTGGGCTTTCACCCTGATTAGTGAGGCAAAACTCAGGACAAAGAGAATTTAAAGGATTTTATTGTATGTATGTATGTATGTATTTATTTTAAGTTTTGAATTCCAAATTCTATCCCTCTCTCATTCCCTCCCTCCCCTCCTCTCTCCCTGAGGTGGTGAGCAATCAGATATAGGTTATATATATGTGCAATTATGTAAAACATTACCATATTAGTCATTTTATATAAAAAAAGACTCAAGTAAAAAAAGAAAAAGAAAATGCAAAATCGCATGCTTCAGTCTCTGTTCAATTAATTTCAGTTCTTTCTCTGGAGGTGGATAGTTAGCTTCATCATTTGTCTTTTGGGATTGTCTTGGAGCATTGTATTGATGAGAGCAGTTAAGTCATTCACAATTGCTCATAGAACAATACTGTGCACAATATTCTCCTGGTTCTGCTCACTTCACTATACATCAGTTCATATTAGTCTTTCCAGTTTTTTCTGAAATCATCCTGCTTGTCATTTCTTATAGCATAATAATGATTTTATTGTACGTATGTAAAGGTAGCAACACATTGAAGGGCTGATCACTGAAGATCATCCTTGGCTTCAAGGTAGGGACAACTTTTAGAGGTAACTTTAAGATAATCCAAATAGGTCCATCTCAGTTCCTCCCCCAGGTAGCAAGAACATGATGATTTGCAGGTAGGGGTATAAGACAAGCCCATAATACAGAAAGCTGAAGACTTGATATCTCCTTCCCCATCAGAGCCTCCCCCTACCCTGGTTGATAAGCAGGACTGGGAACAATGGGTAACTAAGTCCATATAACTTTCAACACCTATCACACATTTAGTGCTTAATAAATGTTCTATCTACAGAAGGATCTGGAGGAAGCCTAAAAAAGGCATTGGATTGTGAAGGAGGACATTGGTGACTTTTGAAAGAGCAATTTTGGGGGGCACCTAGGTAGCACAATGGATAAAGCACCAGCCCTGGATTCAGGAGGACCTGAGTTTAAATCCAGCCTCAAACACTTGACACTTACTAGCTGTGTGACCTTGGGCAAGTCACTTAACCCTCATTGCCCAGGGGAGGAAAGAAAGCAGTTTCATTGGGGTGTTAGGGGACATGAATGTCCATTTGGTTCACCCCTTTTATATCTTTATCACACAATTTCTCAACCTCTGCAACTTAAAAAAAAAAAACGCTTTGCTTCTTAGTGCCATCTTGTCGATTTCCGCTGCGCCAGGAGAGCCAAGTGGAGGAAGAAGCGAATGTGTAGGCTGAAACGCAAGAGGAGAAAGATGAGGCAGAGATCCAAGTAATCAGACCGTGCTGAGCACTGAGGCCACAGGAGCAGAGATGGAATGACCCTTGGTGACATTCTCGGGAAGGCAGAAATCATCTGGAAACTTCATCTCCCTACGAAGCACTATGTTGCTAGCTCTACCATCTGACGAAGGACTCTGACCACCATTTGACACTTCCCTGACAAAAGGACATGCCACTTATCTACTTCTTGATTTTGTGCCGTGGGACTGCTATCATTCTGGACTGGTTGTTTGTTGTGGCTTAGTGTAGTGCACCTGTATAATAAATCCTCGCAACTTTCTTGTTTGAAAAAAAAAAAAATTCATGCTGCTTCAACCACATGCTGACATGACAGCCTCCAAGATCTAGAATTTTGAAATTTCTCTCAATAATCAACAACTCCTATTCCTCCACCTCCTCTCATTCCCTTGCTCACACCAACTCCTCTTTGCCCTCATCATGCTCTCTGACTATTTGAGAAGTCTCTGGTTTTACTAGGTCATCCCCTGAAACTCTGATGTCACTTGCTTTCATAGCCAGCCTTAACCCCATGATTGGCCCTTGCCTTTACCCTGCTGATCTGACATTCACTCCCTGCTAATACTCATCCTTAAGAAACCGCCACCATCGGATTGCTCCTTTCCTACTCTGCAACTGCTGAGAAAGTCGTGAACTCTGACTGCTGTGAACTTATTGTGGGAAACCCCAGCTGTTCCCTTTCTGCTACTGAACCTTTGTGGATTCCTTATCTCATTTCCCAAGCTTTAGCCTCTTTTTCCAAGTCCTTTAAACACTCCTGTCATCCATGAGCAAAAGACTCGATCTCTTTCACTGAGAAGACTCAGGCCATTTGAAATCCCTCCTATTCTCCTATTTACTGAAAACTTCTTTCTTGTCTCAGAGGGAGAGGCACCAACCTTACTCCTCACTCAAGTTGCTCAAGTCACCAAGGAAATAGAGAGTGTGACCAGGAGATTCATATGAGAAGAGCCAGTGGCGGGGAGAGAAGGGTAGAAATGGACCAAATGAGAAAAATGTATGTCAGGCACTTCGTAACTCTTGCATTTTTTGTTTCCATCACTGAGAATCCAGAATGCAGTTGAAATTCCTGTGCCGAGGGTGTCTGCCGTTCACCCACTCCCCAGTCCCTCTGCACCCAAGTGTGCACAAATAAAGCACCTTCCATAGGGAGCAGTCCATTCTATGGGCATGAGTCCTAAGGAGGCCAACTGGAAAAGGCAGAAGAAGACAATGAGTGAATTGCTTTCCATTTACCTCTGATGTTTTCAGCCATAAAAGCAACAGGAGCTAGAGGAGCAGCAGGCTTAACCACTGGGCCCCATGCCTGAGTTCAAGCAGCTTCCAGTGGCTAAGAGCAGGTCGGCAGTTCTCTATTAAGGTAAATTTAAAAGGATAAAAAGGAAGAAACTGTGGAAGTTCAGTGGCCTCTTAAGATGCCTAGACATTTTTTTCTTTCGTTTGCTTATAGAATCAAAAATTTGATTAGTATGCATGATGATTATTTGGAGAAGAATTCATTTTACTTAGAACAAAAGAAGCTGCAATGAGTGGACATGTCCCTAATCTCACCACCTCAGAAGCCTGGAGCGAGGATGGGACCACCTGGTTAGGTTAACTAATGGGACAACATTGCCATCTAGTGATGACTGCCCCAAATTGAAGTCATAGAGTGACCAAAGAAAACCTCTCAAAGAGACAGCAGAATCCTCTGACACAAATATGGTTGTAATGCCTGTAAACTAGGGAGAGCGAAATCAGAGAGATGGGTCAGAAGTCGTAAACACATTGATTCATTCATTTGCCAAATATTTGTTGGACATCTCCTGTGGGCAAGGTGCTACACTAGTCGGGAGTATATTCTCTTGTTGACACAGGCCTCTTTGCTGTTTCACAAACAAAACACACCATCTCTACTTGGAGCATTTTCTTGGGTTGCCCCCCCCCCAGCTGGAATGCTCTCCCACCTCATCACTTCCTGGTTTCCCTGGATTCCTTCCGGCTCCAAATAACATCTCACCTTCTACAGGAAGACTTTCCCAATTCCAGGGCCTTCCTCTTGTTATTTCCTATTTTTCCTGAACATATTTGTTTACTTGTTTCCCTCATTAGATTATAAACTTCTTGAGGGCAAAGTCTGTCTTCCACCCTTCTTTGTATTTCTAGCATTTAGCACAATATGTGGCACATAGCAGGGACTTAATAAATGCCTATTCTTGTTGTTATTGTTCTTGTTTGTCCTTTGTTCTCGAGGTAATGTCATGACTTGTGAGGGAGGATTGTGGAAGATCACCAACCTCACTCTCTCCTCCAGAGCCATCTGAGTTTTTTCACACTGGATAGATACCTGGAGAACTGGATAATGATTGGGGTTAAGTGACTTGCCCAGGGCCACATAGGTAGTAAGTGTCTGAGGTGAGATTTGAACTCAGGTCCTTTGACTCCAGGGCCAGCACTCTATCCACTATGCCACCTAACTGCCCCAAATGCCTATTGACTGACTGATTGTCTATATGTCCTATCTTCCTATTAGACTAGAAGTTCAATGAGGGCAGAAACTATATCATGTCTTATATGTATTTAGTACCTCATCTCCCTCCCACCTGATACAGTGCTCTGCAAATAGCAGGTGTTTAATCTTTTTGGTTCAACTGAATCTGTTGACTAGGGACACAGCCATATAAACACCATCTAAGGCTCTCCTTTGCCCTAATTGAAAACTATTTGGTTGCCCGGAGGCACTCCCAAAGCTCAGAGGAAAAAGAATGCTCCAAGCATATTAGCTAAATATTTACCCACTGAAGCAATCCCTTTCCTTCCTGAGTGTTAGACTCTTCAAATACTCCATTCCTCTGTATTTGCTCAGCCAAATTAATATTTCCTCTCCACCTGTCCCCTTGGCTCCTTAAGTCCTTCTTTGCCTCTACCCTAAACTCCCTCCTGTTCTGTCCTCCTTCCTAAACCACACCCAAAAGACCAGTGGAAGAATTCCAGGTGTTTCCCATTCAAACCAAAGGCTCCCATGGCCACAGGAAAGCTCTTTGGTCCCCTTCCTCCAAGGAGGGACCATACTGAGCATTTCCCAACAAGCTAGACAGATGTTATTAGTCAGTATGTCTAGGTAAGAAGATTCCTGGTCTTAGACAATCATAGTTTTAAAGCTGGAAGGGGCAAGTCTAATCCAGTAGAAGCCTAGTCCAGTTCTCTTATTTTACAGAAGAGGATGCTTAAGCCCATATAGGTTAAGTGACTAGTCCAAGGTCATACAAGAAATCAGTGATAGATCTAATACTAGAATTCCAGTTTCTTACTCTCAATATTCTGTGTACCCTAAAACACAAAGTTCTCTGAAATTTTTCAAAATGTTAGTTACTTCCATTATTTCAACTAAAATCAATGTGTAAACTACTTGGTGAATGTAATAGGCACTTAATAAACATTGAATTGACTTAAATTAAAAGTCTCACTAAAAAAAAAAGAAAATTCCTGGGGGGGGGGGGGTCCTTAGGAAGGGTTAGACCAGACACCTTTTGCACCCTAAAGGAGTGGAGGTACATGCAGATCAAGACAACTCGAGTGACCAATAAATATTCAGAAGTGCCACCCCCAATTTCAGAAAAATTCTGCTCACCTTTTTGTTTAATCTCATCTAACTCACTCATGATTGGTGCACTTGTAAAAAGATCCATTCTAAGCATAAAACTGCACAGTCCCAGAGATCTACAAATCATCTGGTAGTCAAGCTATCACCACCTGGATATCACTGCCAACCTTCCAGGAGCAGTTACATACACTGCATTGCTTCCCTAGACCAAACAAAGATGGTGTAAGGAATACAGCAGCTTCACCAACCTCTAAACAAAAACTCTTCAGGAAGCCCACATACCCTGACAAGGGAAACTGAAGAATCCTGTCAGAGTAAGACTAGAAGTGGGGCAGCTATGTGGCACAGTGGATAAAAGAACTGGCCCTGAATTCAGGAGGACCTGAGTTCTTGTCATCCATGAGTAAAAGACTCGATCTCTTTCACTGAGAAGACTCAGGCCATTTGAAATCCCTCCTATTCTCCTATTTACTGAAAACTTCTTTCTTGTCTCAGAGGGAGAGGCACCAACCTTACTCCTCACTCAAGTTGCTCAAGTCACCAAGGAAATAGAGAGTGTGACCAGGAGATTCATATGAGAAGAGCCAGTGGCGGGGAGAGAAGGGTAGAAATGGACCAAATGAGAAAAATGTATGTCAGGCACTTCGTAACTCTTGCATTTTTTGTTTCCATCACTGAGAATCCAGAATGCAGTTGAAATTCCTGTGCCGAGGGTGTCTGCCGTTCACCCACTCCCCAGTCCCTCTGCACCCAAGTGTGCACAAATAAAGCACCTTCCATAGGGAGCAGTCCATTCTATGGGCATGAGTCCTAAGGAGGCCAACTGGAAAAGGCAGAAGAAGACAATGAGTGAATTGCTTTCCATTTACCTCTGATGTTTTCAGCCATAAAAGCAACAGGAGCTAGAGGAGCAGCAGGCTTAACCACTGGGCCCCATGCCTGAGTTCAAGCAGCTTCCAGTGGCTAAGAGCAGGTCGGCAGTTCTCTATTAAGGTAAATTTAAAAGGATAAAAAGGAAGAAACTGTGGAAGTTCAGTGGCCTCTTAAGATGCCTAGACATTTTTTTCTTTCGTTTGCTTATAGAATCAAAAATTTGATTAGTATGCATGATGATTATTTGGAGAAGAATTCATTTTACTTAGAACAAAAGAAGCTGCAATGAGTGGACATGTCCCTAATCTCACCACCTCAGAAGCCTGGAGCGAGGATGGGACCACCTGGTTAGGTTAACTAATGGGACAACATTGCCATCTAGTGATGACTGCCCCAAATTGAAGTCATAGAGTGACCAAAGAAAACCTCTCAAAGAGACAGCAGAATCCTCTGACACAAATATGGTTGTAATGCCTGTAAACTAGGGAGAGCGAAATCAGAGAGATGGGTCAGAAGTCGTAAACACATTGATTCATTCATTTGCCAAATATTTGTTGGACATCTCCTGTGGGCAAGGTGCTACACTAGTCGGGAGTATATTCTCTTGTTGACACAGGCCTCTTTGCTGTTTCACAAACAAAACACACCATCTCTACTTGGAGCATTTTCTTGGGTTGCCCCCCCCCCAGCTGGAATGCTCTCCCACCTCATCACTTCCTGGTTTCCCTGGATTCCTTCCGGCTCCAAATAACATCTCACCTTCTACAGGAAGACTTTCCCAATTCCAGGGCCTTCCTCTTGTTATTTCCTATTTTTCCTGAACATATTTGTTTACTTGTTTCCCTCATTAGATTATAAACTTCTTGAGGGCAAAGTCTGTCTTCCACCCTTCTTTGTATTTCTAGCATTTAGCACAATATGTGGCACATAGCAGGGACTTAATAAATGCCTATTCTTGTTGTTATTGTTCTTGTTTGTCCTTTGTTCTCGAGGTAATGTCATGACTTGTGAGGGAGGATTGTGGAAGATCACCAACCTCACTCTCTCCTCCAGAGCCATCTGAGTTTTTTCACACTGGATAGATACCTGGAGAACTGGATAATGATTGGGGTTAAGTGACTTGCCCAGGGCCACATAGGTAGTAAGTGTCTGAGGTGAGATTTGAACTCAGGTCCTTTGACTCCAGGGCCAGCACTCTATCCACTATGCCACCTAACTGCCCCAAATGCCTATTGACTGACTGATTGTCTATATGTCCTATCTTCCTATTAGACTAGAAGTTCAATGAGGGCAGAAACTATATCATGTCTTATATGTATTTAGTACCTCATCTCCCTCCCACCTGATACAGTGCTCTGCAAATAGCAGGTGTTTAATCTTTTTGGTTCAACTGAATCTGTTGACTAGGGACACAGCCATATAAACACCATCTAAGGCTCTCCTTTGCCCTAATTGAAAACTATTTGGTTGCCCGGAGGCACTCCCAAAGCTCAGAGGAAAAAGAATGCTCCAAGCATATTAGCTAAATATTTACCCACTGAAGCAATCCCTTTCCTTCCTGAGTGTTAGACTCTTCAAATACTCCATTCCTCTGTATTTGCTCAGCCAAATTAATATTTCCTCTCCACCTGTCCCCTTGGCTCCTTAAGTCCTTCTTTGCCTCTACCCTAAACTCCCTCCTGTTCTGTCCTCCTTCCTAAACCACACCCAAAAGACCAGTGGAAGAATTCCAGGTGTTTCCCATTCAAACCAAAGGCTCCCATGGCCACAGGAAAGCTCTTTGGTCCCCTTCCTCCAAGGAGGGACCATACTGAGCATTTCCCAACAAGCTAGACAGATGTTATTAGTCAGTATGTCTAGGTAAGAAGATTCCTGGTCTTAGACAATCATAGTTTTAAAGCTGGAAGGGGCAAGTCTAATCCAGTAGAAGCCTAGTCCAGTTCTCTTATTTTACAGAAGAGGATGCTTAAGCCCATATAGGTTAAGTGACTAGTCCAAGGTCATACAAGAAATCAGTGATAGATCTAATACTAGAATTCCAGTTTCTTACTCTCAATATTCTGTGTACCCTAAAACACAAAGTTCTCTGAAATTTTTCAAAATGTTAGTTACTTCCATTATTTCAACTAAAATCAATGTGTAAACTACTTGGTGAATGTAATAGGCACTTAATAAACATTGAATTGACTTAAATTAAAAGTCTCACTAAAAAAAAAAGAAAATTCCTGGGGGGGGGGGGGGTCCTTAGGAAGGGTTAGACCAGACACCTTTTGCACCCTAAAGGAGTGGAGGTACATGCAGATCAAGACAACTCGAGTGACCAATAAATATTCAGAAGTGCCACCCCCAATTTCAGAAAAATTCTGCTCACCTTTTTGTTTAATCTCATCTAACTCACTCATGATTGGTGCACTTGTAAAAAGATCCATTCTAAGCATAAAACTGCACAGTCCCAGAGATCTACAAATCATCTGGTAGTCAAGCTATCACCACCTGGATATCACTGCCAACCTTCCAGGAGCAGTTACATACACTGCATTGCTTCCCTAGACCAAACAAAGATGGTGTAAGGAATACAGCAGCTTCACCAACCTCTAAACAAAAACTCTTCAGGAAGCCCACATACCCTGACAAGGGAAACTGAAGAATCCTGTCAGAGTAAGACTAGAAGTGGGGCAGCTATGTGGCACAGTGGATAAAAGAACTGGCCCTGAATTCAGGAGGACCTGAGTTCTTGTCATCCATGAGTAAAAGACTCGATCTCTTTCACTGAGAAGACTCAGGCCATTTGAAATCCCTCCTATTCTCCTATTTACTGAAAACTTCTTTCTTGTCTCAGAGGGAGAGGCACCAACCTTACTCCTCACTCAAGTTGCTCAAGTCACCAAGGAAATAGAGAGTGTGACCAGGAGATTCATATGAGAAGAGCCAGTGGCGGGGAGAGAAGGGTAGAAATGGACCAAATGAGAAAAATGTATGTCAGGCACTTCGTAACTCTTGCATTTTTTGTTTCCATCACTGAGAATCCAGAATGCAGTTGAAATTCCTGTGCCGAGGGTGTCTGCCGTTCACCCACTCCCCAGTCCCTCTGCACCCAAGTGTGCACAAATAAAGCACCTTCCATAGGGAGCAGTCCATTCTATGGGCATGAGTCCTAAGGAGGCCAACTGGAAAAGGCAGAAGAAGACAATGAGTGAATTGCTTTCCATTTACCTCTGATGTTTTCAGCCATAAAAGCAACAGGAGCTAGAGGAGCAGCAGGCTTAACCACTGGGCCCCATGCCTGAGTTCAAGCAGCTTCCAGTGGCTAAGAGCAGGTCGGCAGTTCTCTATTAAGGTAAATTTAAAAGGATAAAAAGGAAGAAACTGTGGAAGTTCAGTGGCCTCTTAAGATGCCTAGACATTTTTTTCTTTCGTTTGCTTATAGAATCAAAAATTTGATTAGTATGCATGATGATTATTTGGAGAAGAATTCATTTTACTTAGAAAGAAAGAGACTAAAAGTAAAAGGCTGAAAATCCCATTTTCCTCTGCTGGAAGTTTGAATACTGCTATCATTGTTCACTCATGTCAGATTCCTCATGACCCCATTTAGGGTTTTCCTGGCAAAGATATTGGAGTCATTTGCCATTTCCTTCTCCGACTCATTTTACAGATGAGAAATTGAGGCAAACAAGGTTAAGTAACTTGCTCAGGGTCACACAGCTAGTAAGTGTCTGAATCTGGATTTGAATTCAGGTTTTCCTGACTCCAGGCCTGGAATGGAGTATCCTCCAATTCCCCAGGAGCCTTCCCTCCACTAGCATAAACTAACACCAATCCCCAGGTTCAGACTCCTCCCTCCCTTCCCCTAATGCCTGGTCCTCCTAGACTCAAGATAAAAAAAACCATTAGACTTCAATGATTTGGGAGATGGCTCTCCTTGGCATGAGGAGAGGGAGGGCACCAAGTGAGTGCCCAGTTCCACCAGGGGCCCAGCACACCTGTTTCTATCATTCTCCCCTATCTTCCCCCAATAAAGCCAGCTTGTTTTACTGTCTTCTTGTGAGCTCCAAGTTTTCTTGGACTAGGCCTTTGGTATGTTCAACCTTCCCAAGTCTGTGGTAGGACAGATGGGTACTCAGTGGGTGGGAATCAAATGGACCAAAGATGTGCACCTGTCTTCTCATATCCCTGTTGTATGAACAAGAAGTCCATGTGGTTTGTACGTTGTCCAATAAACCCTGTAGTTAGATCAATTTAGTGTCAGGCTTTGTATGTGTTCCTTGATACCATGAACCTGACTAGCACAGGTATTTACAAATAGAACTTACCTAATAGTCCTTAGAAATGGTCTGCTGGGAGAGGAGAGTAATTTGCAAATGCCTACGTTATGCAACTTTCATTTAGATTCCTTTTCTCATGACTAATTGGTTATATGAGCTCTGCACTGATTAGCTCAGGAAAATGTATTTGCACATCACTGGTTTTATGCAGGTGCCTCATTTTAAGTAAAACTGACTGTAGATACCCAAATTTGGGGGAAGGGGATAAATTAGAGAGTATTTCATTTTTGAAAGAATTTTTTAAATTATTTTAATGACCTACTGAACATTTAGTTGAAGAGTTCCCTCTACCAATGTAGATTGGCACCTGCTCTGAAACCTATAGTTTTAAAGTCTTCCAAGGGCCACTGAGCTTAAGTAATCTGTCCAGTGTCAAACAGCCAGGACATGTCAAAAGAGAGACTTGAACTCAATTCTTCCTGACTCTGAAGCTAACTCTCTAATCATTGCTGCTTCTCTCAAAAGAATTCTTCATGCAGATTGAACCATAATGTTTCTACTATTTTTTTGAGGTTTTTTCCCTTGTGTTCTGATTCTTCTAATGACTAATGTGAAAATATGTTTAATGTGATTGTACATATATAACTTATATCAGATTGCTTTCTGTGTTGGGGAGGGGATAGGGAAGGGAAGGAGGGAGAAAAATTTGGAACAAGAAATCTTATGAAACAAATGTTGAAAACTATCTTTACATGTAACTGGAAAATAATAAAATGCTTTTATGATTAAAAAAATTAAAATACTTCCATAGATTTGGAGGGGGTAGGGTTGTATTGTTTTGTTTTGTTTTTGCCAGGCCATAGGGGTTAAGTGACTTGCCCAGAGTCACACAGCTAGTAAGTGTCAAGTGTCTGAGGCCAGATTTTAATTCAGGTACTCCTGAATCCAGAGCCAGTGCTTTATCCACTGTGCCACCTAACTGCCCCCTCAATAGATATTTTTAAAAAGGATTCTTCACTTAAAACAACTAGCGGTTTCTATGGAATTGAAAAGACCCCAAGTATATCCAAAATATAATTTGATCTGTCAAAACGTGACTTGCAAACAGCCTTTCAAGAACATTGAATAAAGTGAAAGAAAGCTATATTTCATTTCAGGAAGTCAGGTTCAACAGTAGGCATTCTGAAGTAGGAGCCCACACTCGCTTAAATCAACCATGTCTTAGTAATTGGATCATTGGAATGATTAGCCCCACTACTGCCCCAAGTGTCTGATTCAATTCTTTCTCCCTCTAGGTAGAATTCTATTCATCAAAGTCAGTTTATTCCTCATAGGAAATAACTTTAGTTATTATCTTAGTCAGAACTTATTTTCTAACTTGATCACCTACCTAATTTATCAGATGACTTTGCTTGTTTCCAGAAATAAAATCCACCCTCAAAGAATGAAGAGTTTCTTTTGCTGACAATATTAAGCCAAAATCCTATGCCAGTGGCCTTGAAAGTAATTACAAAAGAAAAGTTCAGTTAAAGTAAGTGCTCAGCCTCCTAAGGTGACTACTTTGAAATCTAAAACATTCATTTAGATTTAGGAGTTCTGGTGTATTTATTTTCTAAAGTCGTATGACTTGACAGTCACACCTCAACAGATAGGGTCCTGGTCCCTAAGAACAGTAAGCAGTGTGCTACAGTGGAAAGAGGAAATGGTCCTTAAATCTGAGGACCTGGAATCAAAACCTACTACCATCACCTGTGATCTTGGACAAATTGGTAAACCTGCATAGGCCTGTTTCCTCATCAACAACATGAGGGGAGGTTGGACTAAATGACTTCAGAAGGCCCTTTCAGCTCCAGAGATAAGATTGTGTCCTGAGACCACATTTCCTGGAGACCTGGGGAAAAAAAAAGAGAGAGAAGATGAAATATAGTCATTAGCTGGAAGAGAGAGTATAATAACATGCAAATTTGTCAAATTTGTCATTTTTTTTCCTGTGGTCTTTCGCTGGTTGATCCATTTCCTAGACCCTGGGATACAGAGATAAATGTAAAATAAAATAGTCCATGCTTTCAGGGAGCTTATTTTCTACTGGGAGGATACAGCATACAGGTAAGTAAGTAAACTCGATATAGATATGCATTAATACAAAATCATTCTGAGAGAGTGCTAAGAACTGCAGAATAAGAAAAGGCCTCCTAGAGAAAGTGGCACCTGAGCTGTGCTTTGACAACCAAGCACACACAGCAGGCATTCAATTAAGACCTGCTGGAAACAATCAACAACTCAAAGAAAAAATGTAAAATGCTCCAAATCTCTAATAATTAGAGAATGCAAATTGTTACCTCCATAAAGTTTTTTGCCTCACACTCAAAATGCCAAAGACCATAAAAGATGGAAACAGTCAGTGTTAAAGGAGCTATGAGAAGAAAGGTATGCCCATATGTGGTTGGTTGAACCGTGAATTGGTACAACCTTTCCAGAAGACAATTGGGAACAATGCAGAAAAACATGCATACCCTGGGAGCCATTGATCCCTCTACTAGGAATATGTTAGGTGTCAACGACACAAAGAAAGGTCCCATATATACCAAGATATTCTGAGGAGCATTTTTGTAGCAGTCAGAAACTGGAAACCAAGTGGGTGCCCATTGAGACGGAAATGGCTGAACAAAATGGGGTATGAAAAGATAACCGAATCCTATTGTGCCAAAGGGATAAGACCACGGTCAGCTAGGTGGTGAAGTGGTTAAAGCACTGGCCCTGGATTCAGGAGTACCTGAGTTCAAATCCGACCTCAGACACTTGATACTTTCTAGCTGTGTGACCCTGGGCAAGTCACTTAACCCCCATTGCCCTGTAAATAAATAAATAATTGATTGATTGAATAAATTGAATGAATAAATGAATGAATGAATGAATAAGTGAATGCATAAATAAATAAATAAGTGGATAAATAAATAAATGAATGAAAATGAATAAATAAATAACAAAAGGATAAGACCTACACCTCTGTTCTCATTAGTATAATGAGCTGAGGTGAGAGGACACCCTTTACCAATGGATATCAGGCACCTTCTCTGCAACTTAGCCTCTTAGAGAATTGCCTAGAACACTTCAGAGGCAAGATTTAATAGGTGGATCTCTACCTCTCTATTATGCAATAAGAAAAAGATAAATAGAAAGAATTTAGAGAAACAAGAGGAAATTTATATGAACTGATGCAAAACAAAAACAAAACAAACCAGAACTGGAGAAGTGTTCATGATGGGTATATGAGTGGACTAAGTTCAGAAATTATTTGAAAGCCATTGAATAAACTGGAGTAAATGATGACGATAAATCTGTTCCAAATTGGTGAAGGACTTGTTCATGACCTGGGTGGGAGTCTTGGCTAAAACCAAGAGCTAGTTCAGAACCCAGGGCTTTTGAAAGATTGGTCAGCCAGGAGAGAATAATTCTGGCCAAGATGCTAAGAAGGAATTGTTTGGGGAAGGGGAAAGGGAGAGTGACTCAGCCTTGGCCTTGGTTTCCTCCCTCCTCAGCAAGAATAGGGCCTTGAGAACTTCAGAGGACAGGAGAATTTGGACATTTTCATCAGTGTTCTAGTGCAATGAGTATCTGCACTACAGCTGAGGCAGCCTCTGCATTTGGAGCCCAGAGCACACTGGACTTGATGAAGAAAGGTAGTTTCAAGACCCCACAAGAAGCCCAACAAAGAAATTACACCATTCCTTAGGTATAAGGTCTAGAATACCTCATGAAAGGGAGAAAAAAGGATATATCCAAGAACTATGATTTGCCCCTTTGCCACACATAGGTTCCCTAAGCCTGAGTCCACTTTCCTTAGGATTCCACATACTTGTGGGAGAGAATGCTCCCAATTTGGGGAGAAGTCTTATACCAACTATACTATGGTAGCAGATATATAGATATAGATATAGATATATTGGTGGGGCAATGAGGGTTAAGTGACTTGCCCAGGGTCATACAGCTAGTAAGTGTCAAGTGTCTGAGGCTGGATTTTAACTCAGGTACTCCTGAATCCAGGGCTGGTGCTTTATCCACTGTACCACCTAGCCGCCCCACCAGATATATATTTCTAAAAGCTAATATAGTCTAGCTGACTAATTGATATCAACAGATAATGATGGGGGAAGGGGAGGGAGAAGGGTTTTGAGCTATGGCATCAGAAAGACACCACCCAAGAGAACAAATAGACCCTGAGTTCTAGAGATCTCACCTGCTAGGGAGAGTGGGTGTTAGAAAAGTATATCCAGGGCAGCTAGGTGGTGCAGTAGATAGAGCACCGGCCCTGGAGTCAGGAGGACCTGAATTCAAATCCAGCCTCAGACACTTGACACTAGCTGTGTGACCCTGGGCAAGTCACTTAACTCCCATTGCCCCACCAAAAAAAAAAAAGTATATCCAGGGCTTATGTGTGTTACAACTAGAATAATGAAATTGAAAAGAACCTTAAAAGATGTCAGAATTCAGATTAAATGCAGTTACCAATATCGGCTCCAAAGAATTAGTGATAAAATACACTAATCTCTCCACTAAATGGAGAAGTAAGAGACTATAGGTACAGAACATTGTGAATGTGCCCACTTAGTTTTATTTATCTGATTTTCCTTGTGATAAGGAAGGGTTTTATTTGGGGAGAGGAATTATTAGAAAATGACTATGGTGTTAAAAAAAATAAAAGGCATGAATAATTTTTTAAAAAAACAATGAGCTTTTGGTTGAGCATACAGGTGTGAGAGGCTTAAGGAAAATGGAATTAAGGAATATAGAGGGGGGGGGTTTAATGGTTTGGGGGTGGGAAAACAAGATTAGAACTCAGGAAATGAATAGATTCTTTCAGAAACAAGGAAAAGGGACATTTCTCAGGGGATTGAGCAAGGGCCTTGAACCAAGGAAAGAAATGAATTTCTACCCATCCTCCTGGGACTCTTCATAAAGACAAAAGAGACACAGATGTATAGAGAAAAAGAAACACACAAAAAAGGGGGCATAGTAAGTGACATACCTAAAGAAAGATGTAAACAGACGAAAACTAAATGAAACACTCTCTTTCCCTCCCTCCCTCCCTCTCTCTGTTTCCCTTCCTGTCTGTCTCTCTCCCTGCCTCTCTGTGTTTCTCCCTCCCTCTCTCCCTCTCTCTCTCTCTCTCTCTCTCTCTCTCTCTCTCTCTCTCTCTCTCTCTCTCTCTCTCTCTGTCTCATACACACAAACATACACACACACACTTACTCATATATATCTTCATGAAGGTAACATCCTGTGGCTATTTAAAATATTGATGCAAAAACTTTTAAGGTCATCTGTGTTGCATTTCCCAAATGCAAGCAAAAATGTGGACATCATAACTTTCCTACAAGCTAGGTGAAACTAAGGACAGAGTCTGGCCCAGGAACCAGAGAGTTCCTAATCCTGTTGCTCAGTAATTTGAGTCATGTTCAATTCTTCGTGACCTCATTGGGGATTTTCTTGGCAAACATACTGGAGTGATCTGCAACTTCCTTCTCCAGCTAATTTTACAGATGAGGAAACTGAGGTAAACAGGGTTACAGAGTCACACAGCTAGTAGGTGAGACCAGATTTGAAATCAAGAAGTGGAGTCTTCCCTACTCCAGGCCCAGCACTCTATCCACTGTGCCATCCAGCTGCCCTTCTAACCCATTAATAACTGTCTACAAAGTCAGATAAGGGTATTTGCCATGAGGGGCCATGGTTAATGTTTGCTGAAGTCAGGTAACATGGTGTGATAGAAAGATCATTGATGTTGTTGTTGTTGTTGTTCATCCTTGGTATTTTCAAAGAGGACCAATGGTATCAGGAAGTGATCAGCAAGTGAATTGGATTTAAGTGAGGTAGCACTCTGCAAAGTCATCAGCCTCACTCTCTCCTTCAGAGAGTCATCAGAGTGCAGTAACAAGACATAAGTCAAGACAATGGGCAATGTCCCCATTAGGAGGACTAATGGCTCCTTGGAGGAAGAAGACCTAAGGTGTTCTGCCCACCTCTGCCACTTGCTAGCCATGTGGCCTTGAATGGATTTCTTGGTCTCCATGGATTTCTGATTTCTCATATATAAAAATGAGCTGATTGCATTATTATTGTTGTTGTTCTTGTTCTTGTTCTTATGTAGCTAGCCTTTATGTAGCCCTTAATGTTTATGAAGAACTTAACTATCTCATTTGATCCTCACAACAACCCCGGAAGGTAGGAGGTATTTTTATCCCCATCTTTTATCCCCATCTATAGATATTTTTATCCCCATCTACAGAAGAGGACATTGAGATTGATAGAGGTTAAAAAGCTTGCTCGGGGTCACAGTAATCAACTAATGCATGTCTGAAGCAAGGCTTGGAATTCAGGCCTTCCTAGGAATTCAGACCAAGTCCAGTGATCTCTAAAGTTCCCTGAACAGGTTAAGTGGTGAAATGGATAGAATCCTGGGCCCTAAGTCAAAAAGGCCTGAGCTCAAATCTAGCCTCAGACACTTACTAGCTATGTGATATTGAGCAAGTTCCCTTAACCTCTATCTGTCTCAGTTTCCTTGAGTGTAAAATGTGGATAATAGTAGCATCTACCTCTCAGGGTGGTTGTGAGTATAAAGTAAGAGAACATTTATTGAGTTCTTAGTACAATGACTGGCACATGGTAGGTGCTTAATAAATGCTTATTTCCTTGCTTCCTACTCTAAAAATCCTTTGTACATTATATGTACCTGGGACTGAACCACTATAAAAGCCTCAAGTTGTATTTTAGCCAGAGACCCAACATATGAGGAGCAACTCATATGTTGATGGTGGTCTCTGTAACATGCAGACTATGCATATAATCTCCTCCATAGAAGCAGCTGGGTGGCTCTGTGGATGGAGTTAGGCAGAACTGAATACAAATCCTGTTTCAGACACTTGCTGGCTGTGTGACTTTGGACAATTCACTTAACCTCTATTTGCCTCAGTTTCTTCCACTGTAAAATAGGAATAATAATGTTGTCAGGATAAAGTAACATAATATTTGTAGAGTAGGGCAGCTAGGTGGTACAATGGATAAAGCACAAGCCCTGGATTCAGGAGGACCTGAGTTCAAATCCGACCTCAGACACTTGACACTTACTAGCTGTGTGACCCTGAGCAAGTCACTTAACACTCATTGCCCCACCAAAAAAAAAAAAAAGATAATATTAGAAGAGTGCTTAGAAAGCACATAGTAGGCCCTATATAAATACTAGCTATTATTATTATTATTAATAATAATAATAATAATAATTTATGTTGCTGCTGCTACTGCTACTATTATTCTCTTTATAGATTGGCTAGTTTGTCCCTGTGGTGTGACTGAATGTGCCCTGTTCCCTCCTCATATAATATTTCTCCCCAGTTCCTGTCTATAGGATACAGAGTAGAACATGTACCCTGGAAAGTATGGAAATATATGGAAGGGTCTCTAGCCTCTTGGATGTAGAAGCTTTAAACATTAAATTTCCATAGTCTCTCTCTCTCTTTTTTTTTTTTTTGGTGAGGCAATTGGGGTTAAGTGACTTGCCCAGGGTCACACAGCTAATAAGTGTTAAGTGTCTGAGGCCGGATCCAAACTGAGGTCCTCCTGACTCCAGGGCTGGTACTCTATCCACTGCACCACCTAGTTGCCCCCATAGTCTCTTACATACTGACTGAGTTGATGGAAGTCACAGGAAAAACTCCTGAATAGCCTGAAGACTGAGAATGGACTTTATTTGGGGGGGGATTTGTAATTCAGTTATTAAATTGCCCTGTGATTATGTATTTGTTCATTGATGTATAAAACTATAAATATGATATTTTTAAAATATTAATAATTGCATAGCTCTTTCATAGGATCATATCATTTTAGAATTGAAAGATTGTCTACTCTAACCATGGAAGTCCATTCTACTGGTTCTGCATTTATTCAATCTCAGTATTAATTATTATAATGATTATTCTATATTGAGGAAGGAATAGGAAGGGAACAGAAAGTCAGGGTGAGAATCCCCAACAGAAGTTATTTGAGAAGACAGAGCGCCCTCTGCTGGGTTATTTGAGCATGGTAACCACAAACCCAGAATGCAGAGATGAGGGGAGAAAAGTGGAAAAAGTATGGAACGAAGAGAAAAATCTCTTCGAAAGGGAAAAACATAGAGAAGAACATATAGATATACCCTGAAAAACAATACTAATCACAAACTACATTCAGGGGTTCTTTTGTACAAGGGACTTAGTACAGTGTACATTCAGACTTTGCCTAATTAAAGATACTTTAGTATTTAGCTACTTTGCCTAATTAAAGAAATTTTCTTTCTTTTGGGTTCTCAGCAATGTTCCAGATAAGGATTTTTATCAATTTTACTATATTTATCAATTTTACTATAATTTATCAATTTTACTATAAATCCAGTATAGATTAAAGGAGCTTTTTATTCTTGTAGTTCAGCCCTGCCTGAAAACCACTTGCTCCAGGCCTTTCCTTCCTTTTTTTCTTTTTTTTCTTTTTCTTTTCTTTTTTTTTCTTTTTTTGCAGGGCAATGGGGGTTAAGTGACTTGCCCAGGGTCACACAGCTAGTAAGTGTCAAGTGTGTGAGGTTGGATTTGAACTCAGGTCCTCCTGAATCCAGGGCCAGTGCTTTATCCACTGCACCACCTAGCTGCCCCTCCTTCCTTTTTTCTACATCACAACTTACCTATCTGTTGGCCCATTCCCTTGGGATATTATTGCTAGATGTCTGCATAATTTGATAGCCTAATGGCCAATAATAAACTAATATCATACCTCTAAAGAATATTTGTCTTTTAATGAATGTTTGGAAATACAGTGCCTTAACCTCATAGCATTGTGATAAGTGGGTAAAGGAGATTGCTTAGAGCCAAGGGACTCAGAAACATGCCATGAGTGGCCACTTTTTCTGTTTATTCATAGGACCATCTCACCTCAAACACATACAGAGATGGTCATATCCTTAACCTTGCCATCACTCACAATGTACCACCTTTAAGTTTTACCTCTCCCTCTGCCTTCCCTTACAAAACCCTACTCTTTATGCTCACCATGACTTCCCATACTTTGATCCTTCAATTCTCTCCTAGGCCATCTCCCCTCCACTAACCATTCTTTCCTCTTCTCCCCATCTTGACCCCTTTGTGAATCAATTCAACTCTACACTGGCCTCTCTTGAGTCCTTAGCCCCATTATCATATCATAGGTTATGCCCAGTCAAGTCTCAACCTTGGATCACTTCCATCATTCACCACCTCCTCTCCTACATGTGTGCTGTTGAATACAACTGTTCTGATTAAATCCACTACAAATTTATGTTACACAACCTCAACTGGGCCCTCACTGCTGCTAGGCAATCCTACTATAGCTCCCTTATCATTATCCCACTGTCCATAGTGGCTCTTTCAAACCTTTCCATACTTTCTCATACTTCCCATGGCTCCCCCTCACCCCACACTCAGCTGAGGTCCTTGCCTCACATTTTATAGAAAAAAAACAACATTGAGACCATTTGCTATAAGTTCCCTCCTCTCCCCTCTTCCTCATCTTCTATCACTCAGATGCCTTTTAATACTATCTCCTTCACATGATGAAGTAACTATTCCTTACTAAGGCTGACCCTTCTACCAATTCAAATTATCCCATTCCACCCCATCTCCTCTAACAGATTACCCCCTCTGTAATCCCCACTCTTTCTTTTTTTTTTTTTTTGCAGGGCAATGAGGGTTGAGTGACTTACCCAGGGTCACACAGCTAGTAAGTGTTAAGTGTCTGAGGGTGGATTTGAACTCAGGTCCTCCTGAATCCAGGGCTGGTGCTTTACCCACTGCACCACCCTTTTCATTTATTTTCTATCTTTCCTTCTCGACTCATTTCCTACTGCCTGCAAAGAGGTACATGTCTCCCCCACCCCCATCCTCAAAAAAACCTCACTTGATTCTTCCATCCCTGCTATCATCCTCTCTCTCTCTAGCCCCTTACAGCTAAATTTCTCAAAAAAAGGCTATAAATAATAGATGCCTCTGCTTTTTCCCCCCTTACTCCCTTCTTAACTGCTTATAATCTGGCTTCCAACTTTATTATTCTACTTGACCCTCCCCACTCCATCCTCCATTCAACCACTAAAGAGGTCTGATCCTGACACTGTAATAGATAATTAATTGGACCCTTATTTTATTCCAATCAGTATTAATTAGTTGGATATGATTGCATAGGGGTGGTGATTATAAGTTCTGATAGTAGACCTCAGAGCTGTGAACTGTAAGTTAACTTGATTAATCAGGAAGCTAACCAGAGGACATCCACTCTTGTTTTTCCTTGTTATGGTGACAAAGCTCAGCATGGTGGAAGGGACTCAATTACATGGAAATCCCCCCAGCTATTTTTGTTCCCTTTGTCATCTCTCTATTGCCCAATGTTAAGGGCTAAAATTCTAGCTAGTCTGTCTAAAATATCCAATGAGTGGTCGCCAATAAATTATAAGCTTTAGCAAGAGTTAGACTTTTAAGCGTTAATAAGGAGAATAAGAATTTGGTAAAGAGAGAGAAAGGCCTAGATTCCTATCTATTAAAGGGAGAGCACATTTCTAGCTCCACTCTCCACCAAAGTCCAAAGGAAAGAGCCCAAGACCAGGCGCCAGTCTCTTCCTTCCTCCTCCCACTAGCCCGCGTCACTTCCTTTTCCAAAGAAAAGACTCCTGGTCTTGCCCTCAAAGACCTTCGGGCTTCATGGGTGGAACTCTTCTACAGTTAAGTCTCCAGCAGGTGGCGTCATTACAATCGTTACACCAACATGGGGAGATGACCATGAGTACATAGCCAATGAGTGACCCTGGTTGCCAGCCTGTGGCCTGCCTTTCTACCAGCCTATGGGTGTGCTCACTTAATCCTCATTGCCCTGCAAAAAGGTGAAGGGACTTGCCCAGGGTCACACATCTAATAAGTGTCAAGTGTCTGAGATTGGATTTGAACTCAGGTCCTCCCGAATCCAGGGCCAGTGCTTTATCTGCCACCTAGCTGCCCCCAAAGAGATTAGATTTAACTGAACCTTCTCATTCATTTGCATTTTCAGACTTTTCTGGCTCCATCTTTTTTTTTTTTTCAGGTCAATAAGGGTTAAGTGATTTGCCCAGTCACACAGCTAGTGTCAAATGTCTGAGGTCACACATGAACTCAGGTCCTCCTGAATCCAGGGCCAGTACTTTATCCCCACTTTTCACCAGGGAACTTGAAGAGAGAGAAAATGTGGAACACAACTGGCATGTGTCTGAAATGACAAAATGTATAAAGTGAGGACTACCTGGATATGAAATAGAATTACAGAATATAATGGAAAGAAGACCAGTTCTCATAGCAGAGGACCTGGGTTCAAACCCTCCCTCCAATGCTTACTACCTATTTGACTTTTAGCAAATCACTTAGCCTCCCTAGATCTCAGTTGCCTCAGTTTCCTCATCATAAAATGAGTAGAACTGAGTTTGATGACCTCTGAGGTCCCTTCCAGCTCTAGATCTATGTATGACCTTATTATGATCATCCGTTAGAATGTGTCCATCAAGGGTCACCTGCATATGACATAAAATGTATAAGACAAGGGGCACCTGAGTCATCCCTCCTGCCTTCCCACAGGAGTAGATAGGACCTTGGACTCTGGGTCAGGAGAGATCCCACCTTGTCACACTATTAGCAAGTCACTTAACCTCTCAGAGTATTTCTTCATCTGTAAAGTGGGCAAAAGAATCATGGCAATATAATCTCAATGAGCTGCAGTGAGAATTAAATGTGAAAAGGCAGATAGCTATAGAAACACCAGCTTTTATTATTTTCTCCAAGAGAACACATAATAGCCCAGGGCTCTGGTCCCCACTGACCATTCTTCCTTCCTGGGAAGCCCCCTGAAGAGATCAGTTTTTATTACAGAATGAAGATTCAAAATGGTGCTGTAATGGGTGGATCAGTTCAAAACCACTTTGGGATACTTATCCAAATACAAACACACAGAAATACATATATGCTTGCTTACACGGTGCCAAATACAGTCACAATCATGCTAAGAGACATACATTGGCCCTTTTCTGCCCCCAATCCTTGATTCATGTCCAACCCCATAAAACCTCCCTGATCTCTTACCCTCCCCCCACCAATTACTCTCTACCAGAAGTGAAAGTCCCATGCCTGGGAATGCTCTCTCCTTCCTCCACTCCAACTACTGACCTCCTTGGGTTCCTTCCTTGTTTTTGTTCAGTTGTTCAGTACTGTCCAAAAGCAATGGCTCAACTCGGATCAACAGTTCTCTTGTGGGGCACTATGAGACTATCTCTCCTTTCTGTCTACCAATATGGAGTGGGGTGAATTCAAGGAGGAAGAAAGAAGACATAAGCATGTCTTGGTATATATGTGCATGTTTGTATACTTGGTATGCTTGTGCATGCACTTGTGTATAAGGGTTTGTGTAGTTTACCTGAGTGTTTCTTGTCCATTGATGAAAATGGGTGGGAGAAGAGAACTTGGCCTTCAGAGAATATATTCTTCAGTAAAATGACAGGAAATAGAGGAGGAGAGGATCTGGGAACACAGGTACTGAGGATATACCTGTGGGGCTGCAGGGAGGCAAGAATAGGGTAGCTTCTAAGCTTTTTTAGTCTGAGACCTGTCATGGTTTGACCATTGCAAGGCTTCACTCCTTTAAGTCCGGGCCTTTTCCCCCACATCAAACAATGTATATGGAATTTGGTTGCATTTTCAAGGATCCAGATGAAATTACTTTCCCTCAATTGGAGGTTTGATGGAGAAAATTGAACCAAAAGAAATAACTGGGGGTACATCAAGGAAGTCCAGTTCTCACTAAGGTTCACTGACCTTTCCCTTAGGAGAAAGATTAATCATATTAAATCCTGGTCTCTTTATCCACTGTGCCCACCTAGCTGTGTCCAGATAGAGTCCTGGGTCTGAAATCAGAAAGATTCATCTTCCTGAGTTCAAATGACCCTGGGTAAGTCACTTCACCCTGTTTGCTTCAGTTTCCTCATCTGTAAAAAGGGCTTGAGAAGGAAATGGCAAACCACTCCTGTATTTTTGCCTTAAAAATCCCAAATGGGGTCATGCAGAGTCAGATGCGACTGAATAATCTATCCATCTATTGTCGTTCATGGATGTGATTATCACCCATTGGCTATTCCTAGTAGCCTTCCAGTGCTGTCAGGATCAGATTTGGAGCAGTAAATAGCGGCATTTATAGTCCAGTCCTTGGAGAAGAAACATATCCATGCCCTATTGGGATTAACTGGTATCTTTGGAATGTAAACTCCATCAGGTTATGGTTGTCTGCCTTCAAATCAAGTGTGGTACAATGAAAAGAGCGATGCTTCTGGAGGCAGGGGACCCAGTTTCAAATCCTGATTCTGATCCTTACTGCTTTATGTGACCTTCAGAAAGTTGGTTAATTTCCTCATCTGTAAAGTGGGGGGTGGCGGGGAGGTTGGACTATATGGCCACTGTAGTCTCTTCCAGGTCTAGATCTATCATCTAAGATCACGTGAGTAAATTTAGAATTCTAAGCTAAGGACAGAAAAAGGAGGTGCAGGTTATGATGGGGCACATTGTCCTCCAAGAACCCTAACAAGAAGATGGGGCCAGAAAAGTCTGAAAATGCAAATGAATGAAAAGGTGTCGTGGAATTATAGAATGTAAGACACCTACCGAGGTAAGAAACTACACTTTGTAGTACACTGTACACATTAGGGAAGACAGTGACAAATTTGAATGTGTTTGCCCAGAGGTTAATGAAGATGTTGTGAAATATTTAAACAATAATGGACTTTTAGCCTGGAAAAGAGTAAACTTGAAGGGGAATGATATTTGAAGAGCCCTCATGTGGAAATGAGATTATTAGACTACTGTGTTGCTACAGACAGAACTGAAAGAATGAACAAAAGTTTTAGAGGGAGATGAGTTTCAGATTAATATAAGAATTTTTGAAGTAGAGCTGGAGAAGTCCTGAGTGACCCATCACTGGAAGTATTCAAGAAAAGGCTAAGTAAGGGGGCAGCTAGGTGGCGCAGTGGATAAAGCACTGGCCCTGGATTCAGGAGTACCTGAGTTCAAATCTGGCCTCAGACACTTAACTAGCTGTGTGACCCTGGGCAAGTCACTTAACCCTCATTGCCCTGCAAAAAAAAAAGGCTAAAGTAGCCACATGGCAAGGATATTGTCCTACTTGACCAGGTAGGAATCAACCCTCTAAGGAAAACAAAGGTTTTATGGTTTACCCAAGGTTATATAATTCTGTGACACAGCCAGGACTAGGACTTAAAGTCCTTTGACTTGAGTCCCATCATCTACATAGAGCCCCCCACCTCTGTGTCTTTTTTTTTTGGAGGGGAGGGAGGCAGAATTAGAGGAATGGAGACAAAGAGAGGGTGGGAGGTGGGGTAATCCAGTGGCTAAGGAGGGACATCACCTAACCCCTTAAATCTAGTTGGACCCAGCCTAGAGGATGCTTCCCATCCTCTCCAAACATCTGTCTTGGCCATCATGCCATGGGCCCTACCTCCACTCATTTACGTTCTCCTTTCTACCTCTTGTTTGGGGTACAATCATCAAAACAGTACTATTGCTTCTGGAAAGTTCCTTATGGATTGTCAACATTTCTGTGGCTTACCAGGACAAAACTCCCTTTCTTGGCCCCCACTTCCCTTTATGTTGATTCCCTCTAGTAGAATATAAGCTCTTTGAGGGCAGAGAGTATCTTGCTTTTGTATTTATATCCCCAGTTTCTTAATACAGTGCTTAGCACACAGCAAGTGCTAAATGTATGTTTTGATTCATGTATTCATTCACTTATTCTAGAAAGCCAGGTGGCTCAGTGGACACAGCACTGAGTCTGGAGTAAGGAAGACCTGAATTCAAATCCAACCTCATCCACTTCCTAGCTGTACAACCCTGAGCAAGTCACTTAATCTCTGTCCCCTCAATTGTAAAACAGAGATAATAATAACACCTCCCTGACAGGGTTGTTGTGAAGATTAAATGAGTAAGTGGCTAAATACCAGATAAGTCACGTGTGCCTTGGGGGGGAACTTGGGAGAAGAGAAAGATCTCTTTGGTCTAGAGAGACAATTCCTATTTCTCTAGCACTGATAAACATTGACAACGCATTTTCCTTGAGAAAACCCTGCCCAGGAGGTGGTCAACAAAATTACTTTCATTTCACAGATGAAGAAACTGAAGGTCAGAGAGGCAAAGTGATTTCTCCAACGTCATACAGCTGGTTAAAATGTCAGAGGCCAAAAGGCTCACAGACGATGTAGGACCTAAGCTGGGCTTTGAAAGACAGGTAGGATTTGACCGGGCACCATAGGAATAGTCTTTCAAGGAAGATGACACAGTTGAACAAGTTGTGGAGGCAAGAAAAGCATAAGGTATGTTCTGGGGACAGTGAGTAAACCAGTCTCAATCATGCATGGTGGGTTCTTCCAACTCTTTGTCCTACTCATGCCCCCCATGCCCCACCCCACCCCCCACCTACAACTCCCTCCAGAGCTAGAATACATGTGGACTCTAAGAAAACTTTAAAAACTGTTGCTTGTTATTCTCCCTTAAATATTGCTCCCACTTCTAAGACATGTAACTTAACACAAAACACTCACATGCCCACAAAACAATCTTTTCTGGCACCAAAAATATGTGTATTTCTATTAAACAATATTAAAATGTCTTTTGTGCTCCTTTAGTTTAATGCTGGCCTGAGGGCCTCTGCCTCATAGCTGAGACTGTTTTCTGAGGAGGGATTTTTGTTACCCTGAGAAATTAAGCCCCTAGGTCTATTCTTTTTTTTTTTTTTTAAGTGAGGCAGTTGGGGTTAAGTGACTTGCCCAAGGTCACACAGCTAGTAAGTGTTAAGTGTCTGAGGCCGGATTTGAACTCAGGTACTCCTGATTCCAGTGCCGGTGCTCTATCCACTGCGCCACCTAGCTGCCCCCCCTAGGTCTATTCTAAAACAGAGGTGACTTTATAATGAATTCCCCGACAGAGGCAAGAATATCTATGCGAGAAAGCAGCAGGGCATTCACATAAAGATGACAGCTTTCCACCCCTTAGCTTAAGGAGATCCATCCTCAGCTAAACAGGGCTGTTTGTTGTGAGGGCTTTGAGGGCAGGGACCTCCTCACATTTTATCCTCTAGGATTAGCACATAGTAGGTGCTTAATGTTTATTGAATGGAATTATCAGGATAATCTTATAAAAGCTTTCATCTAACTCCTTCTTGCACCAAGTTCACCACCACTACCCCCAAGCAACCATCCTGACCAAGAAAGCTTGACCCAGCTTTCTAGGATCAGCATTTGGTTTCTTTATAGGTTTCTTTTAAACTGCTGTTAAATTTGATTGGATTAGACTAGAATTAGAGTGGAAGGGATCAAATCCCTCAACTCCTCATCCTTACAGATGAGAAAACAGGTTCAAGGAGGGCAAGTGATTTGCCCAAGGTCACACAGAGTGGGCTTCATCCCCCTGGCAACTCAGCCCCCCCCAAAAAAAATGGTATATAGGGAAATACATTGTTTTCTTTTTTACAAACCCAAGGACGCATAGCACTGGAGCGAAAGCCTAGTGGGAAGTGACTTCTCCCACCTTTCAGTTCCTATTTCAATTCCTCAGGAACTCACTGATGGTGCTTAGATACATACTGCCTTGTTGCAGGTATAGCTATTTGTGTGCTCATCATAGTCCCCCCACTGGACCTTAAGTTCTTATCTTTTATATCCACCACAGGGCCAGGCACAGAAGAGGAACTCAATGTTTATTGAATGAAAGAAAACTGATTATTTGGTTTCCATTCTGGAGATAACTTAAAATTAAAAAAAAAAAAATGTCCCCACCCCACCTTCCCAGCAAGGGTCTCTCTGTTTGACTGTATACAGCTATACGTACTGCACAAACATTTGCTGAAGTGTCAACCAAACAAATAACCCCAAGAGACAACTCAGAGGATGAAACTATAATCCTGCTGCCTTTAAAAAAAAAAAAAAAGGCCACAAGTTTTGCATAAAAATAAACAAATTTAAGCTAAGATTCTGGCATTAACCCAATTCACTCGCTTTTACTCTATTATATATTTATGTAGATATATATTTTAAAACATTGCTCTGAGAAGATTCAACCAGGTTTACAAATGCATAAAAATAGAGTTTCACATGGATCGATCATTACATTGTTCAGATTTTCCAAAAGAGAAACCAACATCACTACTTTTTTTTTCAACTAACAAGGCAGTCAAACACACTGTAACATTCGTAAGGAATGACCCTCACATGACTAAGTCAGCCTTGCAGATAAAGTACCCACACCAGCCGCCCATAGAGTTTTCCCAGCCCACCCTCCCTGAGGAGTACCCTGGGGAACACCACCCAAAGAAGCAGCTTCCACAAGCTTGACTGTTTGCTGGCCTTCATCCCTGGGCAAGTTGGGGGCGGGGAGGGAGGGGTGGCTATTTGCAAGGCTGCCTTACAGCTAGATACTAGTCATCACAGGCTGTTCCAGCCAAAGGCGACCTATGACGGCCATCCATGAACAGGTAGAGAAGATGAGACACACACAGAACACACACACTCACACACAACAATGGAGTACAGATTTTTTTGTTTCGTTTTGTTTTGCTTTTTCATTTTAAAAATAAAACACTGAGCAAAATGCAGATGACCCTTTCAAGTGAAATCAGCCCACCCTAGAACACAAAGCTGGCTCCTGGATCTCCCCCTCCCACCCCAACACCCCAATTCATCATACAAGCAATGACGACAGCTACACCAGCAGCCCCTGAGAGCTGTTTTTGCCCATGTAGGCAAACTTTGTTCAGACTGGCTGACGCCTGAGCATCTAGGCCCCACCTGTTCTAAATGGAGTTTTCCAAAGAGAAGTTTACATCAAAAGAAGAGAATGGGGTGGGGAGGAGGGAGAGGTGATATTGGTTTGTTTGCATCCGTGTTTCAAGTATCCTTAGTTTTGACCAACACAAGCCCCTTCCCTCCTGCAGAAACCAAAGCAAAACCATGGAGAAATGGGAATGCCTGAATTCTCACACCTTTCACCTCTTCACAAAGTCCCCCTCCCCTTCTATGACCCCTCCCTCCAACTAAGCACGGGATAAGAATGCCACGCACCAATATTAAATAGAGTTTAAGAGTTCCGACAGCTCTGACCCTAGCCAACAACAAGGCCAAGGAAGGTGGCTCTAACACTGGTCAGTCTGCAGAATTCTCCATGGGAAAAAAGTCAACCCCATTCAAGAACAACAAATAAAGGCCAGACCTGTGTTCCCGAAGGGCTGCACTCTCCTACTAATAAAAAGGTACAATTTTGAAAGGCTATCATTTTAAGAAAACAGGCTGCCTCCATCTCCAGTTTTGCCTCCTTTTCCTCAGCACATTTTCTCCTCCTTGTCTTGAACCACTGACCAGCGGTCACTTGCACATTAATTTGTCCCCACTGAGAGGAGAAATCTTCCAGGTGTTGAGCTGCAGCTGGGAAGAATGAGGTTTTCCTCTGATTAAATGCAGGCCCTGACTCAGCTTGCTTTAGCGTCTCCCTCATCACAGTATAAAATCCCAAATCACAGTCCACTTATACTTGGGGGAAGGGAGGGGAGGAAGGGGGGTGAAGAGGAGAAAAAAGAAACACACAATTTGTTTTGGGTTTAGTTGCTTTGCTTTTTTTCTTCTCATTTTATGGTGGCTTTTGTTTGTTTGTTTTCGTTTAACACTGTACACTAGGCTTATTGTCAAACAGCACAACAGATGTCCTGGTCAGTGGGGTTGGAGAAGGATCTTTGGAGCCGAGATTATAGGGGCTGCCTGTAAACACCCATGCCAACAGCAGCTGCCAGGAAAATGGGTGTATGGTGGTCACCCTGGGATGGGCCACAGTGGCTGGTTTGGGTATCTATCCCCAGTTGTTTGTCTCCAACAAGGTCACTCTCCCACCCAGGTAGGTGTTCCCTGATCAAGGCGCACATGCTACTGAGAACTGAGCAGGGGTACCTCAGCCCTGAAACTCAACTACAGGGATACATCAGCTGTGAAATAACACTTTTAAAACATTATTCTGACGAATTCAAATTTTGGTTGTTATCCGTTATGTTTTGTGATGTCTCTTTTTCCTTTTCTTCCTCTTCTTTCATCTTCTTTTTCTTTCTATGTTTTCCCCAACAGAAAAATAAAAGAAAAAACCCAGAAAGACACATTTTTTTTTGGGGGGGGGGCGGAAAGGTGGGTTCACTCCCCTTGAAAGAAGGAGTGATGGCTCCAGCTCTCACTGGACTTTCTCCGTGAAGTTCTCAGGAAAAACACCTCGGCATTTCTCCAGCTCCTTATGCTGGTGCCAATCACTCTCCTTCACACCCATCAGCCAGCCTTCATCCTGGAAAAGAAGCAAGGGTAAGTGCTTTGGGTCCTAGGGTGGGCAACCCAGAGATTCTTCCCAGTTCTACTTTCTTTTCTGACTTTTGGGAAGACTTCTCCCCTTCTACCACTACCTACTTAGGCAAATCTTACCTATTTTTCAAGGCCTAATTGAAATCCCACAATTTCCAGGAAGACCTCCCTGATTGTTTCATCCCCAAAGGATGTCTTTTTCTTCTGACCAATTTTGTTTCTGTCTTTATATAAAAGTGGGTAACAGCACATGATAGAGCAATTAAGTGTTCACTGAATTGTACCAAGTTCACACCATTTATTGCTCATGGCTCTGTTCTGTGGCTCTTATCATATAGAGTTTATAATATATGTTCTGTTCTATTTAACTCTGTTTTGCGGGGGGGGGGGGGGGGGGGTTGCAGGGCAATGAGGGTTAAGTGACTTGCCCAGGGTCATATAGCTAGTAAGTGTCAAGTGTCTGAGGCCGGATTTGAGCTCAGGCACTCCTGAATCCAGGGCCGGTGCTTTACCACTGCGCCATATAGCTGCCCCCTCTATTTAACTCTGTATCTCTTATATTAGTATTATTATTAATGTTCACCCTTCTCTTGACCAGCTAACCTAAGCTCTATAAAGAGACTACTATTATGAAGACAATTACAAAACACTTTCCACATAAATGAAGTCAGATCTAACAATTGGAGACATATTAATTGCTCATGGGGAGACTGAGGCAATGTAATAAAAATGACAATTCTACTTAAATGAATTTATTTATTCAGTGCCATACTAATCAAACTACCAAAAAAAATACTTTGTAGAGGTAGAAATAATGATAACAAAATTCAAGGGGTGGGGCAGCTAGGTGGCACAGTAGATAAAGCACCAACCCTGGATTCAGGAGGACCTGAGTTCAAATCCTGACTTAGATATTTGACACTTACTAGCTGTGTGGCGTTGGGCAAGTCACTTAACCCTTGTTGCCTCGCCCCCCAAAAATTCAAAAACAAAAATAGAAAAAAAGAACAAAATTCATAAGGAAGGAAAAAAATTCAAGAATATCAAGGGAATCAATGGAAAAAAACATGAAGGAAGGTAGTTCAGCAGTACCAGATGTCATGTACTACAAAGCAGTAATTAATCATCAAAAAAATCTAGTACTGACTAAGAAATAGAATGGTATTTCAATGGAATAAATTAAGTACACAATACACAGTAGTAAATGACTAGAGTAATAAGGTGTTTGATAAATGCAAAATCCAAGTTTTGGGGACAAGAACTATTTGACAAAAACGGCTGGGAAAACTGGAAAGCAATTTGGAAAAAGTAGGTATAGACCAATATCTCACATCATATACTGAGATATGGTCAAAATGGGTACATGATTTAGACAGAAAGGATATCATAAACAAACTAGGAGAGCATGGAATATTTTACCTGTCTGATCATGGATAAGGGAAGAATTTATGACCAGGGATAGAGAGAATTATGGGAAGCAAAATAGATAATTGATTACATTAAATTAAAAAAGGTTTTGCTGGTCAAAGGATATGAACAGGCAGTTTTCTGATGAAGAAACCAAAGCTATCTATTCCCATATGAAAAAATGCTCTAAATCTCTAATGATTAGAGAGATGCAAATTAAAACAACTCTGAGGTACCACCTGACACCTATCAGATTGGCTAAAATGACAAAAAAGGAAGATAATAAATGTTGGAGAGGCTGTGGGAAAATTGGAACACTAATGCATTGTTGGTGGAGCTGTGAGCTGATCCAACCATTCTGGAGAGCAATTTGGAATTATGCCCAAAGGACGATAAAGCTGTGCATACCCTTTGACCCAGCAATCCCACTTTTAGGTCTTCTGCCCAAAGAAATCATGGAAGGGGGAAAGGGACCCACATGTACAAAAATATTTATAGCTGCTCTTTACGTGGTAGCAAGGAATTGGAAGTTGAGGGGGTGCCCATCAATTGGGGAATGGCTGGACAAGTTGTGGTATATGAATATAATGGAATACTATTGTGCTGTAAGAAATGATGAGCAGGAGGAATTCAGAGAAACCTGGAGGGTCTTACGTGAGCTGATGATGAGTGAGATGAGCAGAACCAGAAGAACATTGTACACAGTATCATCAACACTGAGTGTTGATCTACTGTGACGGACTATATTCTTCTCACCAATGCAATGGTACAGAAGAGTTCCAGGGAACTCATGATGGAAGAGGATCTCCAAATCCAAGAAAAAAAAAAAAGAACCATGGAGTATAGATGCTGATTGAACCATATTATTTCTTTTGTTTTGGGTGCTGTTGTTTTTTTTTTTCTATTTTGAGGTTTTGCATCACTGCTCTGATTCTTTCTCTTGTAACAGGATTAATGCAGAAATAGGATTAATGTTATTATGTGTATATATATATATATATGTATATGTATAGAGATATATAGATATAACCTATATCAGATTACCTGCTGTCTAGGGGAGGGGGAAGGGAGGGGAGGGAGGGAGAAAAATCTGAAATTGTAAAGCATGTATAAACAAAAGTTGAGAACTATCTTTACATGTAACGGAAAAAATAAAATACCTCATACATTAAAAAAAAAAAAAAGGTTTTGCACAAACATAACCAATACAGCCAAGATTATAAGGAGAGCAGGAAAGTGAAGGGGAAAAAAACTAATAGCAAGTTTCTCTGATAAAGACCTCATTTCTCAAATATGTAAAGAACTGAGAGAAATTTATAAGAATATGAGTCATTCCCCAATTGATAAATGGTCAAAGGATATGAACAAGCAGTTTTTAGATGAAGATATCAAAGCTATCTATAGTCATAAGAAAAAAATGCTCTAAATAACTTTTGGTTAGAGAAATGCAAATTAAAATAACTGAAAAGTACAACTCACACCTAGCAGATTGGCTAATATGACAAAAAAAATGATAAATGCTAGAGGGTATGTGGAAAAATTGGGACACTTGTGCACTGTTGGTAAAGTTCTGAATTGATCCAACCATTCTGGAGAGCAATTTGGAACTATGCCAAGAGGGCTTTAAACCTCTAACCCAGGTCTGTATCCAAAAGACATCAACAGAAAAGGAAAAAGACTTATATACACAAAAATATTTATAGCAGTTCTTTTTGTGGTGACAAAAAATTTGAAATTGAAGGGATGCCCACCACTTGGGGAATGGCTGAGCAAGTTGTGGTATGTGACTGTGATGGAAATGATGAGCAGGGTGCTTTCGGAAAAACCTGGGAAGACTTACATGAGTTGAAGCAAAGTGAAGTGAACAGAACCTAATGAATATTGTACAAAGTAACAGCAATATTGTACAATGATCAACTGTGAGTGACAGCTATTCTCAGCAATACAATGATCCAAGACAATTCCAAAGAACTTAATGTTGAAAAATACTATCCACCTCCAGAGTCTGAATAGAGATCAAAGCATAAATTTTTCACTTTATTTTTCTTGTGTTTCTTGGTCTGTTTTCTTGCACAACAATGGCTAATATGGAAACATGTCTTGCATGACTGCACTTGTATAATCTAAATCAAATTGCTTGCCTTCTCATGGTGGGGAGGGAATTTGAAACTCATGATTTTTTTAAAAAGGAATGTTAAAAATTGTTTTATGTGGGGGCAGCTAGGTGGCGCAGTGGATAGAGCACCGGCCCTGGAGTCAGGAGTACCTGAGTTCAAATCCGGCCTCAGACACTTAACACTTACTAGCTATGTGACCCTGGGCAAGTCACTTAACCCCAATTGCCTTGCTAAAAAATTTTTTTTAAAAATTGTTTTATGTGTAATTGAGAAAAAAGTAAATAAAATAACTAAAAAGAGGCTATGTCTTATACTTTTTTGTCCCCTGGGTACCTTACAAAATGATACATGCTCAAAAAATGACTTCTTCATTTTATCCCAGTAGGACCTGCTTCCAACAACAGTTTCTCCTTGGGTCCTCAGCACCCAAAAACATATTGTTCATCTCAGACCTTGGCCCAAATATCTTGCCAGGACTCCATGTTCTAATTAGCTTTCTCATACAAGACTACCTTGCCCCAACCACTGCCAACCATCATACTAGAAAAGACCGCCATCACTTCACATTAAAGTGTTAATGATTGATAACTGTTTTATGTATTGCCCCTCCCTCCAAGAGGAAAGGAAAAAATAAAACTCTAAATCCTGGCCTTTCAGGCACTTCGACTAACCAAAGGGAGAGATTTTTAAGTTGGTATTCCCTCAAATTATACCACAAAGGGAGCTAGCTGCCCACTTGTCTACAAGCAAGTTCCTTTGCTTCTCAGAACCAAAGTATTTTGGATTTGGAAGGGATCTAATCTAACCAGTACCTGAAAAAGAATCCCCACTACAGATGATTAATTAGCCATACAGCCTTTGCCTCAAGATCTCTGATGAGGTGAAACTTGCTCTCTCCCAGGCAGCAGTTCATTCCATTTCTGATAGCTCTAATAGTTGAGTCTAAATTTGTTTCTTTGTGGTTTTCACCCAGTCTCCTGGGTCTGCCTTCTGGGACCAAGCAGAAAAAAATCTAATCTAAATTCTACATGGTAGCCCTTTAAGTACCTAAAGAAATCTATCCTCATTCCCACCTAGTTCCCTAACCCATGCTCATATGGCACAGACTCAAGATTATTCACCATGTAGTTTGTCTCCCTCTGGACACTCTCCTGCCACTAACCCATATTCTGTCTATAATGTGGCCAGAACTGAACACAAGGAGTACATTGCATACAAGGTTCCACACCCATAGTCCTCCAAGTCTCCAATGGAGAGAGGGAGAGGGGACACCACATTGTAAAACAGGCACTGATTAAAAGGGTTTTGTGCAGAGATAGATGGGCATGCTAAGATGTACTTTGAAGGGAAACCAGGGGGCAGCTAGGTGGAGCAGTGGATAAAGCACTGGCCCTGGATTCAGGTGGACCTGCATTCAAATCAGGCCTCAGACACTTGACCCTCACTAGCTGTGTGACCCTAGGCAAGTCACTTAACCCTCACTGCCCTGCCAAAAAAAAAAAAAAAGATATGTAAAGGGAAACCAAGATTGAAGGGTTCTGGCCTCATGTGTCATTAGGAAATGATGATTTTGCTTAGAGGGAGGGTATGTGTGACAGGATAGAGAAGAATATAGTTTTATTGGTACAGGGAATTTCTAGATGAGGAAGCTCACTACCAGTGCAGGTTGGCACCTTCTCTACTACTTGGAGATCTACCTAGAGCACTGAGAGATTAGGTTACTTGTCCATGGTCACACATTTCAGTGTCAAAGGCTAGACTTGAACCCCTATCCTCTAGGTTTCAAGGCCAGTTCTCTATCTACTATATCGCTACCTTGATGATAAACTATCTTTAAATATCTAAAGTACTATCATGTAGAAGAGGGTTATTTTTGACAGTTCCAAAATACAGAATTAGGATCAGTGGGCAAAAGGTATAGGAAGCCAGGTTTCAGCTACATATTGGGAGGAACTACCAAACAAGAACTATCCAGAAAATAAAATGGGCTGCTTTGTGAGGTAGTAAGATCCTTGTAACTGGGAATATTCAAGTGGAGAAACCATAGAAGGTATTTCACAGATGGGTAGGAAATTGGTAGGTAGCATAGCCTTGCATTCCTCTAATGAGGCTATTGGAAGAGTATGCAAAGAACAGCCATACTAGGAAAGCAACTCTTTCCCTCACTGGTGTTTCCTATTGCTAACACACTCTTCCTCTCATAACTGCGAAAAGACCTAATAAGTAGATTTCCTGGAGCCTTATCTCTCCAAGGGAACATGCACAGAGGAAGCACCCTTTGGGTCTTCAACAGAGATAAGCAACACTCCTCTGAACTCCCGAAACTTGCACGCGCGCGCGCACGCGCGCACACACACACACACACACACACACACACAGCTAAGGCTCAGAGCTTCTGGATTTCATCATGGGCCTTGGCCCATGGGTTACTTCACATGCTAGGCCCATGCGAGCTTGAGCCTTTCACTTGTACACAGGCTGACTTACCTAGTTTGTACTCTAACTCACAGAACTGGCTGTAACACTTCAAGTCATCATCCTAACTCTACTCAGGCATATTTATCTACCGGGTGTCAAAGTTCCCTGTCGAGTCTCTAAGGTCCCCCCCACTCCCTTTGCTATGCTGGTGTCACATACCCCTTAGCTATTCTGACAGTTGGCCTTTCCCATCTCTAAGATTCCATGATTCTATAGAGAGAAAAGTGAAAGGGGGAGAGGCAAAGAGATGGTGAGGACAAAAGGGGGGGGCAGCAGAAGAGGGATGGGGAAGATAGGAAAGAGAAGGTAAAGAAAAGGGACAACTGAGAAAGGTGGAAAGGAGGAGGGAGGGAAAGGAAAGGAAAGAGAAGATAGGGAGGATGGGGTAGAAAGAGAAAGAAATGATGGGGAAAGGAAAGAGAAAGGAGACAGGAAAGACATAAATTTTAGAATCACAAATTTCAGAGCTAGAAAGGGACCTTAGCTATAAAGGGGTCCAACCCCCTCATTTAACAAAATAAATTAAAGTGATCTGTCCCAAAGAGGGAGGAGTGGGGCAATAGAGAAAGAAGGGGGACAAGACCTAGTAAATGGGAGAGCCAGCATTCTAAGTATTCATTTTAGCAGTGTAAGTCTTCTCTGTATTCCTGCTCCCTTTTCTTATTTCTCTCTCAAAGGTCCTGGCAGTTACTGAATTTGGTAGTGGGTGGTCTGATAAGGTTGTTAAGTAAATTTCACTTACCTAGAATGAGAATTTGGGGTAAAGAGAGAGAGAAAGGAAGACAAAGAGAGGGAGAAAGAAAAAGAGAGAGAGAGAGGAAGAAGGAAGAAGAAGAGGAAGAGAGGAGGAGGAGGAGCAGGAAGAGGAGCAGGAAGCAGAGGAGGAGGAAGGGAAAGAAGAGACAGAGAAAAACAGAAACAAAGAAGACAAAAGGAGAGAAAGTGAGGGATGGGGGAGAGAGGGACAGGGAGAGAGAGGAGGATGAGGGAGTAAGAGAGACAGGAATAAGAAAAGTGTGTGAAGAGGGAAGGAGGAGGGAGAAAGAGACAAAGGGGAGAAAGTGAGAGTGGTTTGTTGTTGCTTTTTTGTTATTGTTCTTGTTTATTTTTTCTTCTGGTTTTTTTTTTTCTTCTGTTCTAATTAATGTGGAAATATGCTTAACATGATTGTAACCTATATCAAATTGCTTACTTACTTCTGGAGGGGGAGAGGGAAGGGAAGGTGAGAAAAAAATTTGGAACTCAAAAAATATCTTCACATGTTGAAAAAAATTAAAATAAATAATTTTTTTAAAAAAGAGTGGGAGTGGGAGTAAGAAAAGAGTGATTGTGGGAGAGCTATGGAGGAAGAAATGAATGACAATCAGCAAGTACTTCTTAAGTTCCTCCTATGCCAAACACTGGGGATACAGTGGAAGGCAAGAGAAGAAAGTGTGGACAGGAGAAAAAGGAAGGAGGGAAGGAAGAGTGAAGAAGTAGAAAGGAGGGAGATTAGAAAGAAAAGAAGAGAAAAGTGGGAAGAATCAGAGATAGCCAGTTCTTCCCAGGAGCAGGATAAGAGACCATTGTGATGGCTTCTGGAGAGCCCTTCTCCCTTAGGCAGGGACTTTAAGTGTGTTCTTTCTGTGGTCTGAGCTGCCCTCTTGTGGTCAGTGCTGCCATTGAGGCTGGCTGAGCAGTGGCTGGACTCCTTAGCATCTCACCTGCTCCTCTGGGTTCTCAAACGGAATCACCAGCACCACGTCACCAGCCTTCAGCTGTAGTTCATCACTGTCAGTGGCTGTATAGTCATGTTGTGCCTGGACCTGCCATGGGGGAGGAAGACCTTGGATGAACTTTGCAGACTGCAGATTGGTATGGTACAAATGTAAGAACTTTTTAATTGTTTTTAAACACCTGACAACCCAACACTTGCCTATATACTCTTTTCTGCTTTTGTCTTTTGGGAAAAGGAGGCATCAAGGGAGGTTGTTCCTGGCCTTGTAGAAGTGGTTTTCTCTTGATAATAGGGCAGGACTTTCTCAATTCAAAATCAACCCATCCCTTTTTTTTCTATATAAATATTTTATTCTTTTCCAGTTACATTTAGATATAGTTTTCAACATTTGTTTTTATAAGAAACCCATCCCTTTTTAAGGATAGCATCTCTTAAGACAGTCATAGCTAGAGCCTAGAAAATAGAGAGGGTGTGATACATGTGTGTATGTGTGTGTTTCCATTTTCTTTTCTTTTTTCTTCTTTTTTGCCTCCAACCCTCAAGAGTTCCTCTGAGGAAATGCCAGGATTCCAAAAAAGTGCCCATTTCAATGGCTGTGTACCAGAAGTTGCATCTCTCTCCCTTGCTACATATATGACTATGTGGTAAGCGCACTGGGGCCCCAGGAGAGACTTCACAATTCACTAAGACAGAAGGAAGGAACATTGTAGACTGTCTAATACTTAGGTTAATAATCTAATTCAATTTTTGTGCAGGAATACTTGTATCCATATGTTTAGGTTTGCTCAAAAGTATCTCAATTTATTGAAGTCAAATTTCAAAACAGATTTGCATATTTGTATTAAGAAAGAAATTTCTTGAAAGGTCATGGGCTTATAAGTCCTCCCCAAACATTAACCCCTTCCTTGTTAACAGAACCTGCTAAATAATCATGTCTCCACCTACTGACTTCCCTGGCTTCCTTTAAGTGCCAACTTTTACAAGAAGTCTTTTCCAACCCCTTTTCATTCTAGTGCCTTCCTTCTGTTATTGCCTGCTTATCCTGTATATAGTTTGTTTTATTATAGATTTGTTTGCATGTTGTTTCATTCACTAAATTGTAAGCTCCTTGAGACAGGAGACACCTCTTTTTGTTTTCCAGGCACTTAAGAAATGTTGATTGATTGGCTGATTATTCTGTTAAGTGAGATTTAACCCAGTACAAGACTCTATTGGCTGTTTATTAATAGGTTCCAAGAGTTTTTCTGCTGGGAGGGGAATCCCTTTCTGAGGAACTAGTGGAGAATGTAGAGTGTTGTTGAAAATGTCAGAAAAGCTGCTCCCTTCTTCTGCTTCTCAAAACTAGGCAAGTAGAAGAAAAAGGAGCTTCTTCCTCCCTCCCTCCCTCTCTCACCTTGAACATGAATCCCGGGGGCAGGTCAGACCTCTTAGAGGAAGTACTGCCTTCCACAGTTCCATTCACAGTGGCTGGGAAGGTCTCGACCACCACAGCAGGCAAGGAGCTCTAAGAAACGAAAAGAGATAACAGGGTCAGGGAGTTGTTGTGGAAGGCTGGCTGGAGAGTCGGGGCAAGGGTAACAGAAGACAGTTGCCCCACAGCCCCAGAATCCACCTTGGCGGTCAGTGAGGGTCACAGGCCGGCCCATCAAGGATCCTCACTGGCACTGGTGTGTGGGTCCAGCATATGAGATCAAAGCACTGGACTGGGGTTAAGCCTTAAATATTCACACACCGGGGTGGGTTGGGAAAAGAAAGACAGAGACAGAAGCAAAGAGAAAAAGACAGAAATAGACAGAAAAAAGTCTGTCTTCCCTGTGGTCTTACAGAGGCCCCGTCACTTGCCGCCGTCTCCTTGGCTCCTTCAGCTACTGCCACTGGTTTCGTCCCGCCAGCCTCTGTCACATCTCCTGGCTACAACATAAATCCCAGAGCCACGTCAGATCCTGGCCCTGCCCCAAAGTGTAGGAATAGGCATCTCCTCTCCCCCCTGCCCCCAACGAAGAGCAGACCAGGCCAGAATCAGCAGATACTTCTCCTTTACTATCAATACCCCCAAAAAAGAGCAGCCATCACCCCCCCAACCCCTTCTTTACCAACACTGTGTACAGGCTCTGGACAGATCCTGCCTCTTGGAACCTTTTCTCTCTCCCCTCTTCCTTGATTCCCCTAGTCCCTCCAGAATTCATACTTAAAAACCATAGGCTACAGGGATGGCTTTTCTGTGGTGTAAAGAGCATAGACCAAGAGCCAAGGACTGGCTCAATCACTCTTTCTCCAAGTGATCCCGGGCACAGTCACCTAAACTCAATGGATCTTGGTTTGTTCATTCATCAAAGGGTAATTCTAGCCTTGGTTCACCTACCTCAGGAGTCATTATGGAATCAAATGAAATTATGGATGTCAAAGTGCTATGAAAAACATCAGGCAACATGCAGATGAAAATTAGGTTACTACAGAGTCCTCAGAAGAATGAATGAATGCTAGAACCCGAGGTCCTAAACAGAACTCAAGAGCTCCTTCTACGACCTCGGTCTGCAGACTGCTGTGTGCTCTCTCTCCTGCTGCCCCCTTTCCCCTGGTCCTTTGAGTAAGGACCTAGAAGGATTGTTAGGAAGTAATTCATTCCTACCAGGAACAGAAGATGAGCACTGTTAATGTTAAAGGCATTAAAGAAGCTGGGGGGAGGTGGCAAGTGACTTTTGCCTCCCGCTGAACTTGAGAACCACCTAGCTTCCACAGGCCCCTGCCTCTAGGCAGCTCTCCACCTAACCCTAAAAGAAGAGTGAACATGTGCCTTTTCTGAAGTCCTCAGTTCTCCTTAATTCAAGTGTTCCAGCTTCTCCTTCCCCCTTTTCCCTCCATCTGGAGGGCAGGGACAAGTTGGGAAGTGGGATGGGGCACTTACTTGGGCTGGCCCAGGCTCTGCGGTCTGGCTGGGCCAGACCACGGGAAATGCGCCCTCTTCGATGGCGCTATCAGCAGGGCCCTGCTCCACAGATTGCAGGCTGCCAGCTGGACTCTCTGCAGCCTAGGGACAGGCATGGGCAGAAGGGGAGGAAGAAGAGAAAAAGGGAATAGGAGAGGCGAGGGAAGGAAGTAGTGGTCAGGGCATAAGAAGAAGATAAGAGAAAACAGACATGAGCAATGGCCTAGAGAGAAAGGTTGGGAGGGGGAACACAGAGGCATATGGAATCCAGGAGTCAGCATCTGAACCTACAGTCTAACCTGGTGGAAGGGTGTCTTTGCCTTTCTTTTTATCCCCAGGGTCTGGCACATAACAAAAGCTTAATAAATACTTGTTGACTGACTATCTATCCCACCTACTCTCCCCAAAGTCAGGGGTGACTAATGACAGTTCCCCATGGAGGGTCACAGGCCCTGGGCTGGGCCCAAAGCCATCTATAATCTCAGCAAAGCTATCTCTAAGTTAGAGATCCAGGTAATAAGCTAATTCCAGCGAGCCAGTGGTAAGATTACAGGTGGAACACCATTCTGCTGACTTGGGAATGTGTGGCACCCTCCTTTGATGGGTTACTTCAGCAAAATCTTGTGGCCAAATCATCTCCCTTCCTGATCTCTTTAACAGAAGTGATGCACGAGCCATCCAATTTCCTCATTTCTCCCACTGAAGTGAGGTCTAAACCATCCTACTTCCTTTTCTTCCTCAGAGTCCTGAAGAGATCCCAAAATGTCCTTCTTAATAAGACCCAGCTAAAGCATCACCTCAAGAGGTACCACTTTTCTGTTCTGTGGTTTCCTCTTTTAAAAAAAATCATTATCGGGGCAGCTAGGTGGTGCAGTGGATAGAACACCGGCCCTGGAGTCAGGAGTACCTGAGTTCAAATCTGGCCTCAGACACTTAACACTTACTAGCTGTGTGACCCTGGGCAAGTCACTTGACCCCAATTGCCTCACCAAAAATAAAATAAAAGGGTATTCCCCCCTCTCTACCCACTTGTCTTTCCACTTTCTGTGAACTTCTTAAAAAAAAAAAAAATTCATTATCAATGACCCAAAAAGACCTGGAGCATTTAATGATAAGGTAGATAGCTGAGTTCCATCTAGGATTCAGTACCACCCTCCCCTCTCCTGTGGTCTAAGGAATACCAACTACTCTCCAGTGTAAACTTCCTACTTCAACCCCTCCAGGCAACTCACACTTACAGCTCCCTCCCTCCCAAGCCACATTGCCATGCTCATTCCTGACCCCTTGCCTTCCCACAGACCTTTCTGGAATACCTTTCCCTCTCTTGAAAGACCAACCATCCCTCAAGGCCCTACTCAAGTTCCCCTTTCTCTAAGAGGGCTCCCTTACCTACTCCAACTCCCATAATCTTTCTGGTTTCCAAATTCCAACTACACATATGGTTTAAACCATAGCCTAGACTTTTTCTCTGTTTGCAGAAAACACACTTCCCTACATCCCCACAGGTTATCCTTCATGCCCGGAATGTACCCCTAGCTCATCCTAACCTTTCAGAATTCAAGACTTAGGCACTACCTTCTTCTCCATTTAACCTTGTGCAATTTCCCCCTAGATAAAATTATCTCCCCTCTCTTCTGCTCTGGAGCACTTTGCCTCAAATTTCTCCTTTGCTCCCATCACTCCCCACCTCATAGTGTACTCATTGGTTTACATGCTGTACTTCCCCTCAAAGATTGTAAACTCTTCAAGGGCAGGGACTGTGTTATGTTTCATCTTTGTATTTCTGGCCTTGCACTAAGTAAGGCTTGATATATGATTTGTTGAACCACTGTCAACCCGCTTACATGGTTCAAGTATTCTCCTGTGTTCCCCATAGCATCTACTATACATCTGGGCCATTCACAGATAAGGGTCAATAAAGACTAGTTGATGAATAACTTATTGACAGTCCTGCTGTCCCCTTTGACTCCTGAGGTGGATTTGAATAATTGTTAAAACATGTCCTGGCTTTGCTTGGGACACAATTGATACTTTTAAGATAGGAGCCCAGAAATGAATACAAGGAGTGTTACACTTCAACTTGCTCGGTCTTTGATCTGTCCTCTGCCTTCACAAAAGGACAGGGTAGAAAACAGCTAGGGGTGTGTGTGTGTGTGTGTGTGTGTGTGTGTGTGTGTGTGTGTGTGTGTGTGTGTGCGCGTGCGTGCGTGCGTGCATGTGTCTTGGAGGGAAGAAATGAACAATAAGTGGAAGCTAATAAATGGGACTACCCAGTTGAGAGGGAAAAGTGACTGGAGACAACATAGTATAATGGAAAGAAAATTAAGCCAGGTATTAGAGGACCTTAGTCCCAGGCCTGCCTTTTAACTACCTGAGTGTCCTAGGGCATATCACTTCCCTTTCTAGGTCTCAGTTTCCCTATCTGTAAAATGAAGTGGTTGAAATGAATGATCATCTACATATCCAACATTCTACGATTCAATAATCTTTAGATCAGGAGTTCTTAAACTTTTTGTGTGTTACAGACCCCTTTAGCAATCTGGTGAAGTCTTACTGCTCCCTTACTGGAACCTTTCTCAGAATGTTTTAAAATGCATGAAGTGAGATACACAGGATTACAAAGGTTAGTGAAAATAAAGATGCAATTTATTTTTCCTATCCAAGTTCACAGACTTTCTGAAATCTCTCCATGGACCCCAAAGGGGTTAAGAAGGTTAAGAACCGGGGCAGCTAGGTGACACAGTGGATAGAGCACCCACCCTGGATTCAGGAGGACCTGAGTTCAAATCTGGCCTCAGACACTTAACCCTTACTAGCTGTGTGACCCTGGGCAAGTCACTTAACCCCAATTGCCTCACATACACACACAAAAAGAAGGTTAAGGACCCCTACCTTAGAATGACATATACATTCTACCAATATAAACAGTTGTATACAGCAACCTATACCTAGAGGGTGTCCTGGGTGCTCTTTCAATGCCCCCAGAAAGGATGAGCCCTCAGGAAAATCAGATCTAGGGTATAATCATGCTAGGCAGGCAGGCAGGAGAAACGATAGGAAGACAAAAGAGGTTTTGGAATGACAACCCACTACAGCCAATGGGCAGGAAAATGGCATCAACATGGAGAAAGCATGATGAGTAGACTGAGCTCATGCCAAGCAAAAGTTAACAATGATTCACCTGAAAAGGAGAGACACAAAGCTTACCTCCCAGAGATCCCAGGGAATTGACTAAGCATGTGAAAGGGTGATAAAGAGAGAAATTTAGCAGACCAGCAAACACGGGCAATTAGTTACACCCAGATGAGCCCCTCCCCCTCAAGACCCCAACTTCAACGGTAACTGAGCTGGGCTGGTTTTAAAGGCAGAAGGGCTTGAAGAATTGGGACCGGTGGCTCTTCAATGAGATCTAGGACCCAGCTCCACATTCAAGGAGATAGTCAGCTATAGTTGTAAGAAATCTATTTGCAAATAATTCAGCCACATGAACTAGAGTGCCTCATCATGGATAATTAGACAAATTACTAACAAATTTTTTTTCCAATTTCTGTCAAGATACTTTTTTAAAAATAATTTTTCCAATGAATAAAAATCCACCTTTTCTCTTTTCTATCCCTCATCTTCACCTTGAAAAGGGAGGGAAAAAAACTCTTGTAACAAATACAGTCAAACCAAAAAAAAAAAAAATGACCAAATTGGCTGGGTCTCAAAAATATATCTCGATTAACATGTACCCTAAGTCCATCACCTCTATTTCAGGCAGTAGGTAGTATGCTTCTTCATGAGTATTCTGGAATCGTGCTAACAGTAAATTTCAAAGTGAAACTTGCTTGTCGGGGCAGCTAGGTGGCACAGTGGATATAGCACTGGCCCTGGAGTCAAGAGTACCAGAGTTCAAATCTGGCCTCAGACACTTAACACTTACTAGCTGTGTGACCCTGGGCAAGTCACTTAACCCCAATTGCTTCACTAAAAAAAAAACAAAACCAAAACAAAACAAAACAAAACTTCAGGCCACCCTGAGTACTCACTACTCCAGAGGCCTCCACCAGATGGCTAACAAAAGGAAAAATGGAGTCAAGTAAAGGCAGAAAAGCAGCCTGGAGGGCTCTACTGAAAGGTCTTCCATGATCCTTAGACTGGGATTCTGGGAGCCACAGCATCCAAGAGACAAACCAACCTGACCAGAGGGCGTAGGTGCCTTCACTGGGCTTGCAACTGGTGGGATGGGATCAAAGTCCAGATCCAACAGGCTGGCATTTTCTTGGAAAGGCCCAGGGGCATCAAACTTGGCAGCAGAAAAGGAGGAAGCAGTTTGCATGTTAGACATACTCGAGAAGTTGTGAGTACATGGGGACACATGCATACTTCTCTGACCATCTACACTTACAGACGCACATAGGCACATCACCTCTGCAGACAACATACGCTGCTAGGATCTCCTCCTCCTCAGATACTTATGAGATGGGTTGAAAAGGAATGACCACAACCAATGCTTCCAAGATTATAATGGCTAATTTTATGTTGCATTCTAAGGTTGGTCATCATTACCCATGTGTCCTCAAATTTAAGGAGAATCACCACACTTTAGCACCTTTTCTGTGTCCTCCCTCTGTATACCATGAGGTTTCCTCCCATTCTCCCATTATCTGACAAGGGCTCAGTATCTCCCAAACTGCCCTCTCCCCATCTCATAGCCATTGCCCACAGGATTGCCACTTTATCCAATTGGGGAGTCTGTCTCTGATGGAGGCAATAAGAGATGCACTTGTAGAAATGGAGAGGCAGCGAGGTGGCACAGTAGATAGAACAGTGGGCTTGCTTTCAGGAAGACTCATCTTCATGAGCTCAAATCTGGCTTCAGACACTTACTAGCTGTGTGACCCTGAACAAGTCACTTAACCCTGTTTACTTCAGTTTCCTCATCTATAAAATGCACTGGAGAAGAAAATGGCAAACCACTCCAGTATCTTTGCCAAGAAAACGCCAAGTGTAGAGTCACAAAGAGTCAGACACAACTGAAAAACAACTGAACATCACAGGAATGGATATGGTGAACACCAAAAGCTAGGGACAAGAGTCAAATTTCCTCCAAATAGGCTTGCCATCCATGGATGAAGAGATATGACATAACAGAGAACAGGCTCAGAAAATATCACTGCCTAAACTTAGGGCATTTCATCTTGTCACAAAGCACAAAATCCCACATAGTTAAGGAATTTATTTAGGCTAGTATAATCCTTCACTTTTCAAATTGCAAGTATCTCTATAATTAGTATCAGTCATTTTACATACTAGTGTGAATAAGTCAACACATGCCTAATTCTTTTCGTCCCAACACCTAGATGAGATATTTGCACTGAGGGAATGAATATGGGTGGGAGAAGGAAGGATGACATTTTGGATCTTAGAGCACTTTAAGAGTTTGGGCATGCATGGAAAGGGGCAGGAGAATGCTATACCAATGGATTTAGGGTAGCATTTTGTTATTGTTATTCAGTCATTTCAATAACATCAAACTCTTCATGACCCCATTTGGAGTTTTCTTGGCAAAGATACTGGAATGGTTTGCCATTTTCCTCTCCAGCTCTTTTTACACATGAGAAAACTGAGGAAAACAGGGTTAAATGACTTGTCCAGGGTCATATAGCTAATAAGTGTCTGAGGCCAGATTTGAACCCAGCAAAATTAGTCTTTCTGATTCCAGGCCCTGCACTCTATCCACTGTGCCACCTAGCTGCCCTAAGGTAATATATGAGCCTAGAAAAAAAGGGTCAGTAAGAGTCAAGAGGATGTCTAAAATAAATCAAATAGCCTCACTGTTGATTCAAAATGTCAATAAACCTAATACAAAGAGTCATTCAAAAACAAAAAACCTGACACAAACACCAAGGAGGGGACCCCTGAGAAGTCATTCCTCCCCTTACCTCGAAGCAGGCAAATTTCTACCCTATGGAGTAAAGGCCTCCTGGCCTTTCCCAGAATCCCTTGTGATGATGGAGTCTTTTGTGTCGCCAATGAAAATGATGACATCTCAGTGCGAGTCCAGTGAAGCTAGGCCTTCCCTCACCCCCAGTCCCAGAAGCCCCAATGGCCCCTCTCTCCCCTCTGTGCACCAAAGGGAAATATGAGGATGGAAATATGCTCTGGATGGAGACCATGCTTGGCCCTCAAGCTCCCAACTACACGGACCAACATATAACATATGCAGTAGGTAGAAGGAAGAATGAAAGAGAGAAAAAACATGCAGTGAATGATGAGCAAGTAGCAGGCATGGATGGAGTAGAAAAGATAAATGGGGAAGAAGATGAAGGCCATCTGGGAGCCTGGGGCTTTTGGCATTTTCCTTTCTCCTAGTAAAGTAGGAGGGCAGGTGGAGCAGGCCCGGTAATAGGACATGTCTCTCCCATTAAGTCTAGCTGAAGGGGCAGCTGGGTGGTGCAATGGATAGAGCACCGGCCCTGGAGTCAGCTGTGTGACCCTGGGAAATTGCCTCAAAAAAAAAAAAAAAAAAGATCTAGCTGAAACGTGGACTCCCAAGGGAGGATTTCCCAATTCATTGTACTCAGAATGAACTATAAAAGGGTCACCGATTGCCAGTAATAGTTGTGCACGCCTATAATCCCTGCTACCAGGGTGGCTGAGGCTGATGGATTGCCCCAAGTTCTAGAGCTCTGAGCTATAGTGTGCTGTCAATCAAATTGTTCACATGAAATCTGACACCAACAGGGTGAGCTCCCAAGAGTGGGGACAATGGGAGGGAAGGACAACCAGACTGCCTAAAGATGGGTAAGCCAACTCAGGTCAGAAATATAACAGGTCAAAGCTCCCACGCTAATGATTAACAGTGGAATCAGGACTTTCAGTCTGGATGTCATAGACTCATCAAAAAGGAGGGGGAGTCCACAGAATAACAGATTCTTAGAGCTGGAAAGAACTTTAGAAATCACACAGTCTGATCAATACCCAAATCAAGAACCCCATCTATAAAATCCCCAACAAATGGTCATTGAGCCTCTGCTTAAACAACTCCAATTACAGGGGACTCACTGCCTCATAAGGCAGCCTATTCCTAATGGAATGTAAGGTTGAGGGCTGTGCAATGTTTCATCCTCATATTTCCAAAATCCAGCCCTGCATATGTTAATATACTAAGTTCCTGTGATTTCATCACTGTGGGAACCTCCCTTCACCAGTGAAGAAGCAATCCATCCCTAATTTATAGTCTTGGAGAGTTTGCTGAGGCTCAGAGTGGGTGATTGCTCTTGGTCACACAGCTAGTAAGTGAAAAGAGTCAGGATTTAAACCCAGGACTTCAGGAACAGCTAGGTGGTATAAGTAGCTAGAGCAGGGCCAGGAGTCAGGAACACCTGAGTTCCAATTTGGCCTCAGACACTTAATAGCTGTGTGACCTTGAGCAAGTCACTTAATCTGTCTACCACAGCTTTCCTATCTGTAAAATGGAGATAATAATATTAGCTACCTCTCAGGGTTGTTTTGAGGATAAAATGAGATATTTGTAAAGTGCTTAGCACAGTGCTTGGCATATAGCAGGCACTACATGACACTAGGTGTTATTACTATTCCTAACTCCAAATCCAGCATTCTAGCCACTATACTACAATGTCTCTCTGGCTTACACACAGTAGATGTTTAATAGCTCAAATTTCTAAAGTGTTTTAAGGTTTATAAAGGGTCTGAGATAAGTAATAAAGACTATTTACAGATAAGGAAACTGAGGCTTAGAAGGCTGAATGAATTACACATAGGGTCATTTGGCAATTAAGTGGCAGGATTCAAGCCCAGGTCACTCTGGACCCCAAGATCAGCGCACTCTCTGCTACACCAAGTTCCTCTCAATGAAAAGAAAGGGTTTCTTAACCCTACTCCTCAAGCCATAGAATCACAACTGGCATCACCCCCATCTGCCCCCAGCAGCAAGAGAGGCAGATAAGATAGGGTAGAAAAGCATTCTAGGCTGAGAATGGGAAGACTTGAGTTCTAGTCTCAGCTCTGTCACTATTTGAATGAACCTGGGAGAGTCACCTCACTGGTCCCATTATATAGCTCCATGATTCTCTGTGAGCCTCAGTTTCCTCACCTATGAAAGGAAGGAACTGGACTAGAAAATCTGTAAAGTCTTTTCCAGCTCTGGGTCAATGATCAAATGAGATAATATTTGTAAAGTGCTTAGCACATTGCCTGGCATATATTGGGTGTTATATAAATGCTTATTCCCTTCCCCCAAGACATAAAAGTAAAAGTAAAATACATAAACAAAAGAGTGCATACTTTGAAGGGGTATGTGATAAAACTTAAAAAAATAAAAACAAAAGGGAGATTAACTACGTAACCCCTTAGGACCATATTTTGTAAAAATGGGCTTATCATTCCATATGATATGGACAGTAAGTAGCTCAAATTCATTTCCATGCCTTTCTCACCCCAAGCTGCCAGCACATGCTCTGAACCCCGCCTGTTCCTTCCTCACTTCTCCTGTAGAGGAGTAGGGGGAAAGGATGGCATATGATAAAGGAAGAAAGGAAGGCAGAGAGAATGAATGAGGATGGCCGTGGCTGACCTGTGAGGGGGTGGTCACGCTGATCTCGGGGACAAAATTGTCATCAAACAAGCTGATAATGTGCTCCTGCTTGATCTCCTTGGACGGAGTGTGTTTGGGAGGCGGTGGGACTGGTGGGCCTTTTCGAAGCTGCAGGCAGATAAGGGTAGGGTGCGACCGACGACAGGGGTGGGGGACCACACGGCAAAACATGTTGGGGCAGAGAGATGTGGACAGAGACAGAGACAAAGCTCTGGTTAGTCAAACCACAGACCATGGACAAGGAGTACAGAGCAGGAGATGCTGGCCTCGGTCAGGAAAATGGGAGCAAGTGGGTCCACCTCCCATCCTGGTGTTTCCTATGCTGGAAAAGGGGAAGCAAGATGCAAAATAATCATCACATCTCAACACAGACACCAAATATGCCAGTTCAATCTCAGGGATGAAAAGGAAGAAAAGTTAAGCCTCAAAACATTGTACTGAAGAGAGAAAGAAAAAGCAAATCCATCTAACACCAACCTTGCTCCCTCCCCAAGGAAGGGACCTACCTGCTCAAGAGAGGAAAGCAGCAGCTAACAGAACTTAGACCCTAAAGACATCTCATTCCAGGCTTCTGTCTCTTTCTATCCAGCTTCTCCCTGTCTACCCTCTGAAGGTGAGAGGTATGTCTCCCACCTATCCAAATCCTACCCCCATCCTGTAAGACCTAGCTCATCTTTTCCATGGAAACTTCCTAGATCACTACAGTTCACATTGATGTGCCCCACCCCACCCCCAACCCAGCACCAACCAAGTATGAATGAGTCTCTACCATGCAACCTATCTCTTAGTCAGAAACTCTCCTGTATGGTCTCTTTATTATTTCATGTGTCTAGGTCTGGTGTACCCAACAGGGCAGGGCCACGGGCCCCTTCAAGAAACGGAACTCATTGTGCTGAGAATGTAGCAGGTAAAATGGGGGGGGAAAGAGATAATAGAAAGACTGACAGTGGAGAAAGACATAGTGAAGCTTAAGGAGAGAAGTAGGAAAAAATGAAAAGGGAGGGAGGGGAAGAAAGAATATATACTTAATAAGCTCTTGCCAAATCCACATAGGTGCTTAATAAAGTCTTGCTGAATTCAATTTAATTACAAAGAGGAAGGCCTTCTGTCAGTACCAAATGCCCTTTCCCAGCTCCTCTCTCTCTCCTATTCCCTTATCTCCACTCCTTATAGGACCTGATCCAGCATATCTAGGCTGGGGGAAACTGGCATGCAGTGAAGCACTGCAACCACCAGATGGTGGTGTGGTCCCATCATTCTGCCTGCGGGCCTTTTCAATAAGCCCAAGACCAAGGCAGCCACCCACACCAGAGCCAGCCTCCATCTCTTCCCCTGGAATCCAAACCCAATTAAATTAATTTTAAAAAGAAAAAAAAAAGCCCCAAATGGGAGCAGTTCCTTCTATTGCACTGCTTGCCTTAAAAAGGGGGTGATGATGACTCTGGAACTGGGGAGCCTGGCTATTTTTCCTGCCCTCCCGCCTACTAACCAGAAGATTCCATCCTCCTGTCTCCCCTCCATTGCCCATCCCTCTTCACTATTTTTTCCTCTTTTTTAGTTTCCTTTTCAGTTATCCTCTCTCTCCCACTTTTCTCCTTGATCCTTGGGCATGGCTAAATGATTCTGAAGCCATGATGGTCGGTACCCCATGTCCTTCCACTCCCTCCCTTAGCATCCTCCATCCCCAATGACCTCCAACACTGAGTCTGCTGATATAGGGCAGCCCCCAGGGAAATCTCAGGGGAAAACGCAGAGAAAATGAAACAATTTTCATTTCTCAGCACAGGAGGTAGGAGGTAGCATTTGACCTGGCAGCATGGCGGGAGGGGAAGGAGGGAGAAGGAAGACAGTAACACATACTTCCAGGATGCCCTGGAAACTGGAAGACCCTGAAGAACCCCATGCCCTGGACCAGGCTGAGGGTGGTAGCATGCACTCTGGAAAAAGGATGGGAAAGGCGCAATAAAAGGAAGAGATAAAGGAGAGGACAGAGCTATAGAGAGAAAAACTCAGAGGCAGGAGCAGAGAGTATATAGCGTAGGGGCTGGTGGGGCCCTCAGGGCTCAAAGGCCTCTGGTTCGCCAACAAAGCCAAAAAACACTCCACCCAAGGAACAAGTACTGGAGAGAGAGCAGATGGGCTGGGCCACTGGGGGGACCGGGGGAAATAAGAGTAGTCATAGTGCCAGAACTGTCGGCAAAACTGCTGAGACTCAAGAACATTTTAGAGGTGACCAGACTTGGAGTTTGAAGAAGGGCCCTCAGCAACTGGGAGGACTTGGAAGGAGGCTGATAGAAGAAGATGGGTATTCGAATTCTATGGAGTCTCTGAGAGCTTCCAGGCTTCCCTTCTGGACCTCCACTATAACATCCAGAACTTCACCTCCTTCCTCAGTGGGAAAAAGAGGGCACTGGGAAGCCCACGGAGGGCATCCCCTCACTTAGGGAAGAAGGAAAAAGGAAAGATGAAGAGAGAGAAGGGAAGGAAAGTGGAGGAGGAGGAGAGAAGGGAGAAGAAAGGAAGGAAAGGCAGGTAGAGACAGAAGCAAAAGGTAAGGAAAGGACTGTGTGGTCAAGGGGGTACCTGAGACGGCGACTTGGGGATGGCAGCCCCAGGAGTGTCTAGGCTGGCTGGTTCAGGCTCGTGGTTGACCTTGATCTCGGGGGTGCCAGCTGGGGAACCATCGGGTGGTGGTGAGGGGCTCTTGTTGTCTTTCGTGGGGGCATTGTCACTGCAGAAATGGAGAGAGAGACAATGGGAGGTAGTGAGCAGAAGGTGACTTTTTAGAGGAGCAGGTAGGTCCTCTAGATGAAAGCACAGGGACCCCAACCCCCCAGAAAATAGAATCCTGGGAGAAAACCACAGTGGACTTTGCATGTTCCTCCACTCTGAGGCTTATTACAAAGGGAATGAGAACATCTGTGAATATGGGAAAATGTGTTATCTGTACAAACGAGAGGCCAGGTGTGCATTCAAGTATGAATGTGCCTTCTGTGTGTGCCTATGTGAAAGGGCAATGAGTCTGTGCCCATGTTTGAACGCTTATGGGGCAATGACAGAAATGGAAAACAGAAAAGATTCTAGATGTTCCCAGAATATTCCCTAGCCGCAAGTCCACCTATGAGCGGTAGGAAACAGACAGGCACAGTACCCCGATTCCACACCCCCCCCAACTCCCTCCTAACCCATCTCTGGGCCTTTGTGATAGCTCTGGGGCCAGAGGCATCCAGCCCCAAGCCTATTCTACTCATGACAGCTGGCGTGGATCGCCTAAGACCTGACTCCAAGAGCAGGCAGGCTAGCCCAAAGCCTCAGACTCGCCATAAAAAGACTCCCTTCTAATGCTCTTGTAGACAAGCAGCACGGGATTCCAAGATTATTCTCAAGCATACATAGAGATAGGAGGCAGAAGTAAGCAGAGATGCATGAAAGCTACTGATAATAAATATTCTAAAAATAGGATGGGACTTCTTTCCTCCTCCAAGACCTTCTTAGGCAAATCTTATATCTACCTGGCTATTTTTGTGTTGTCTCCCCCATCAGAAGGTGACCTCATTGAGGTTAGGCACAGTTTTTTACCTTTCTTTGTATCCTCAATACTGATCACAGTACCTGGCACATAGTAAGCAATAAATGTCTGTCAACTGATTTTTATTTCCTCCTGCCCTTCCTCCAGAAAAGGGTGGCTATGATGCGAGGGGAAGGGAGAGGGGTGCCAGGGGAAGTGGATAATCTAGGCAGCCCCTGAATATTTGAAAACTGCCCTACTCCTAGAAAGAGCCACCTACACTCTGCAGTCCCCTCCATCACTACCTCCTAACCCCCATAGACCTCCAACCCTATCCATATCACCCTTCTGGTTTCTTATACCGTACACAAAAGCGGGGGTGACATTCTGCTGTGAGAGACATGAGAAGAACTCAAAGGTCTGAAGATTAGAATGCAGCTATTGACTCGGAATCCAAAGTCCAGAGAGCTTCCCTAACTCCTTGATCTGTTCCTTTAGGGCCTAAACATTTGGGGTCAAGTGGAGATTGGTCCGAAAGAAATTTTTAGTGAAGAAAACACCATGGACAAGATTGTCTTCTCTGTCTCTCTGTCTCTGTCTCTGTCTCTGTCTCTGTCTCTGTCTCTGTCTCTGTCTCTCTCTCTCTCTTCATGTGGTCTTCCCAAACACTGTTCAACAGACCCAGTGGTTTCATCTGGACCCAGATTCCATCTGGACTCTCCCAGTTCTGAGGATCCTAGGGAGGTAAAGTCTAAAGGAAAGTTAAAGATCATCTAATCCAAGTCCCTCATAGTAAAGGTTAGAAAACGGAGGCCCTGAGAAGTCACTGGAAGATAAAATTGAAAACAAAACTAGGAGCTGGTTTTTTTAAAGACTAATAAACATACCATATCGCTAATTTGAATTTTTTAAAAAAAGAAGAAATTCAAATCATCTCGCCCTGCCAAAAAAAGAGACTGAGAAGTAACTAATTGAGTAGTACTTACTACTAAGAGTAGTAAAAAAGTAACAGTGAAGAAGTAAGAATCTCCCAGGAAAGAATAACTAGTGGGGGAATGAGTAGGCAACAACAGCTTGAGGCCACAGAGTTCTAAGCCAGATGGGCCCAACTGAAGATCTCACTGTTAGGGTTAACTCGAGGGAATGCAGCAGCCTTGCAAACACATCTGAGTTTGGTGAGCTGTGGTAATACAGTCTGCAACCAGCACTTGGGATTGGTTCTGGCCCTAACAGGAAATGTTTAAGAAACTTCCTGGGCCGGTCTGATGGTTATATCTACTATCAAGTTCTACTTGTTGCTGGTACCCCATTTACTGTCCAGATTGCTTGCCTTGGCCTGCTCTCCAGGGTCTAAGGGCTGCTTTCCAGTTCCTGACTGCCTGCCAGCTTTTGCCCCCCCTCTTGTTCTGACCTCTCTGGATGATACTTGACTCTGGATTAGAATCTTGATTCATAGCATCCAGTACCAACTTGACCACCAGGTTCTTTCTTTCTTTCTTTCTTTCTTTCTTTTGTGGGGCAGTGAGGGTTAAGTGACTTGCTCAGGGTCACAGAGCTTGTAAGTGTCAAGCGTCTGAGGTCGGCTTTGAACTCAGGTCCTCCTGAATCTAAGGCCAGTGCTTTATCCACTGTGCCACCTAGCTGCCCTCCAGGTTTTTTCTATGTACTCATCAGCATCTACCCTTTGTTCTCACTCCTTTTTGACTGTCTCATGCCTAGCTTCCTACTCTTGAGTACTCAACGAAACACCACACCCCCAAACTTAATTTCTTGCCTCTAATTCCCTGGGATACTCTCCCCGGCCTCTATGTATCCCAAATAGGGCAAAGAGGAGAAACAGCATTACACACACCAAGGCAGGTTATTGGGTTAGTTCTGTCCATTCCCCCCCCACCCCTTTTCCCAGGCAGAGGACATCAGGCCATGCATAGGGCCTGCTCTAGACCCCAAGGGAACACACGACTCCTCCCCTCCACACACCCAGGTTATCATGGGAGGCCACACATTTGTTTTTATGAGCCCTGAGGGCCCCCACACAATGCAGCTCTTGATATACTGGTACCTGCTCTTCTTTCTCCGAAGTCTGGAGAACAGTTTAGTTTTCTTTCTGTGGGGGACCGGATGCAAATGGCTTTTATTATAGGAGGGAAAAATAAAAGTCATCTGTCTCCCTTTCTCCCCATCCCTAGGGTAACGCCATGATACATACACTCCTAATGGGGCCCCCCAAAACCAAACCAGGCAAAGCTCTTCCCTTCAATGAGCAGGACCACAGGGCCTAGCAAGAATCTCACTTAGCCAGATTCTTTTTACACCCCCTCCAGGATGCTCCCGGCTTCAGCATTTCACTTTTGCCTACATTCCTCAGGCTTTAAAGATACAGGTTGTTCTAGCCACGTAAAAGATTGGGAAGCTGGGGCCCAGCATGGGGCAATGATTTATCCAAAGCCACATAGGAAGTCTACATCAGAGCTAAGACAAGGACCCTGGTGGGGTCTTAACTTCTAGGTGGCACTGTCCTCCAAGTCAAAATTTTCTAAGAGGGAAAAAAAGGATAATTTCATACATAACCAAGATGTCTTTTTTGCTAGTTTGAGTTCAGCATGATGATAATTAAAGATAATGGTGACTTTGAGGGGTGAAGAGGAGGAAGGATAGTTAGAGGATATGTGTATAATGTGATTTAAAGGGTCAATCAGTTCCTAAAATCTGCTAGATCAGAAAAGTTCTCTAATGAATGCTTTTTTGACCTTGGCAACTTTCATTTCCAACACACCCCTATTAAAGTTAGGTTGCATGTGCATCTCTCCCATCCTCAAAATGACACATTATAGCTCAGCCCCACTGGTATGAAATATCCTTACACATAGTAGGTAATTGATAAATATTTGTGGAACTGAAGTGGGGGCGTGGGGGGAGACAGACAAGCAGTATAAGAATAATGCTAAAAGCTCATACATAATTTTGAACTAACTACCCTGTGAGATAGGTAGTTCAAGTAAAATTGGTTCCCATTTTACAGATGAAGAAATGGAGGCAGATAAAGAGAATCTAAATGACCTATCAAAGTTCACAAAACTAGCATGTATAGGAGGTGGGATTCAAACTCAGAGCTTTTGACACTGGGACCACTGCCCTTCCCACCACCCCATGCTGCCTCTTAGAAAAGATACGGCTTTTCACCTCACTGGGACACGGCACTGCCTTGGTCTGGAGCCCAGCAAGGTTGCCTCCTTCTTTCCTGAATCTGCCTCCAATCTAACTTTTCCCTCTCCAACTTCTCATCCTTTTTTGAAGGAAGTCCTTGATTCAGGAAATGATTTCCCTGAGGGCTGTTAAACCTCTTTCCTTCTGTCTTCACAAAAAGAGGAGGAAGCTCTTCTAAGAAATGAGCGCTGCTTAACACAAACCATTCCCCAGCCTGGTACCCAATCAGCCATGTTCCTTCCATGCCATCCATCTGACTACGATGGGGTCACATGGCAGAGATGGCTGTAATGGTTGTCTCCCCTATCATGATATCAGCTCTTCCAGACCAGAGAGTGAGGGAATCTTCTTTATTTCTTCCCCCAATGACACTGAACTCCTATCAGGGCACCCTATGGGCCTTAAGCTATCATCCGTGCATATACATACTCACATATACACATACACTTACATACAGACATACACACACACATGCATGAATTCATACATCATCCCTAAGGAGTAGAAACCCCAAATACAGCTCTTGTTCCTATAGACAACCCCCAGACAAAGGAAAATTAATCCTGTCACAAGAAACATTTAGGATAAAAAAAATCTAGATTCTGAAATCCCCACTGGACTGAACATGATTTATGGGAAAAGGATTTATGGGGGAGAAGAATCAGCCCAGGGACTGAGCTGAAAGCAAGACTAATGTAGCTAGAATTCACTGGCACACCACTGAGGGAACAGTCTTGGCAAACATTCCTACTCAGCTGGCTTGGAGTTTTACCAATAATAGCAATAACCTCACATCTGTAGGGTGCCTTTTATTTCACAAAGCACTTTGACTTCCATTATCTTATTTGGGTCCACCACAGCCTGTGAGGCAGATAGCACAAGTATTATTAGACTCATTTCATAGAGGGGAAAAAAATCAAGGGCCAGAGGAACAGTCACTTGGCTGAGGTGTCCAGCTAGAAAGTGGTAAAGCCAGATCTCCTCCCTCTGACTGCAGAATTCTCTCTACTATGCTCACAGATGCAATGGGACTTGCACTGACTCATAGTTTACTATACCAAGATGCAGAGAGTGGGAAGGAACGTAGGGGGTAAGAGTCATCTAGCTTTGGACTTGATTCCCTGGATATGCTAGCCTAGAATCAGCTTTATACAATTTAAGGAACAGGGCTTCTACATCTTTTTTTGTGCCATGGACTCCTCTGAGAATCTGGCTAACCCTTCTCAGAAAAATATCCTTAAATGCATACAATAAAATATGTAGGATTATAAAGGAAACCAATTATATTGAACTATAGTTATCAAAAAAAAAATTTTTTTTAAGTTCATGCACCCCAAATTAAGAGCCCCTGATCTAGCAGAACCTCCTTTATTTTGTAGATGAGAAAACTAAAGAGAAGTGCTTTGCCCAAGATCATGCCAAGGCCATCACTAGTAAAAATCCAGGCCTCATGATTCCCAGCTCACTGCTCTTTCTGTTTTCCTTTCTGTACTTTCTACTCATTTGTAGGAAAAAAGGGGGATCTGTACAAAAATCCTCACTTCCAGCCCCCCATCTCCCACTGGCCTGCACATGACACAAGAATATAGTGAAAGCTAATCTTCCTCCCCATTCTTCTTCACCCTCCCAACCTGCCCCAGCTACAGCAATATCAGTGAGCCTGCCCTTCCTTCAGTGACTATCCTCAGCTGGCCAAGTCAAGGCTTCCCCCTCATTTGCTGTCTCCCCACCAAGGAAGGGTCGTCATAGGGACAAGAAGGTTGAAGCAGCCTCTCCCCCATAGAGAGGGTACTGTACTGACCTTGGCTGGGCCTTGACAGTGAATGTGTTGCTGCCATGCTGTTTCTCCAGGCTCACGAGAACATCATTCAGGTTTTGGTTCAGCTGTAGAGAGAAAGGAGGGATAGTAAATGGGGCTGGTGATGGGGAGCCCAGGAGTGAAGGTACAATCAAGGTTCTGAGAGACTTCTTAGGAGCCCATGGATAAAGCCAAGGGCAGCCCCCTGAAGTGCCATCCTTTATTTGGTCTACTCTTGTTTCCACACTTAACCCACTCTTCCTCTCTCCCTGACCTCCCCTCCCATCCACATGGCTGCACCCCCTGAGATCTCAGTCTTCATATTCCCAGAACTCAGAATGACGGACGGTCTTTAAATTCCCCCAACACCCAGCATAACATGAAATGTGGCTATGCTGAGGACATGCCATAAATAGGAGGAGATATGATTCATTCAAGGTAGGGAACTTTCACTGCAGAAACCCCTTCCAGAAACACAGATAGCTCTATCCACTAGCTGGAATCAATTGAATTATTTGATACTTTGTAAATATTAAATGGGAGGGTATGCCAGAGTTGTCCCATCTGTCCTGTAGAGACTGATTGGGTGCGAATTACCTCAGCTTTAGTTGTTACCAGTCCAAACATGGTCATTTAGGACAGGTACACACCATATGTGGCCAACACAAGGACACAGGTAACAGGGCGATTTCTCCTACTCACTCTCCATCTCTGGTCTCCTTGAGGTCTTGTCACTCAAGGCAACCAATCCTATACACAGCTAGGGGGTAGATTGAATAAAACCCTGGGCCTGGAGTGGAGAAAACTTGAGTTCAAATCTAGCCTCAGGCACTTACCACCTGGGTCACCCTGGGCAAATCATTTAACCTCTGTCTGCCTTCCAGGGTTGTTATAAAGGTACGATGAGATAATATTTGTTAAGTGTTTAGAACAATGTCTGACGCAACAAAGCTTTTAATAAGAGTTTACTCCCTTCCCTATTGGAGTTCTTATCCCCTTTCCTTGCTTATTTATCTTCTGTTTCCTCTCTATGAGCTTCCCTCCTTGGTGGCGGGGAAGGAGGAATGAGTCCACATTGAAACACTAACAGAAATTAAGAAGGTTTGTAGAAAAGTCATTCCCTCACTGGCTTTGGTCTAGAGACACACATCCCCTTATATGGAAGCTTAAGTGCATGTCTACACGGCATCCTGTGAAAGGTGTGAAGCAGAGGCTCCTTATTCAAAAAACAGCTCCCCACCCCACCCCCACCCCCACTTCCACAAGATCCAAAATTCTGCCCTTAGAAATCCATTCCTTTGGCCCTTAAGACTTTTCCGTTTCCAAGTATCTGCCCTTAAAATGCAAATATCGCATAGAGAGGACACCTTAAGTCTATTATTAGCTGACAACCCAGCAGGACAGATTCTTCCCAAACCACAGGATGTACAACAGATAGGGTTAGGAAAAGGTATCATTACAGGGAAGGGGAAGGGGGGGAGGCATGGGAGGAAGGAAAGACTTTTTACCAACTTGTAGGTAGGGAGGTGGGGATAGAAGAGACTCTCCAATGGATCACAAGGCGTAAACAAAACTGAGCCACTCCCAATATTCACAAGGATCTGAAGGGAGAAGTGGGGGCAGGGGATCATAGGCTTCTAGTCCAACCCCCTCGTTTTACACATAAGATGCTGAGTCCCAGAAAGGTTCGCAGATTTATTGAATTGTCCAAGGTCACATAGGTAGTAAGTAGCAGAACCCAGGATGTCTCACTTCAGAATTGTTTCCCCTATTCCATGTTGTTCATCTTCAGTCATGTCATGATCCCATTTGGGGTTTCTTCACAAAAATGCTACAGTGCTTTGCCATTTCCTTCTCCAGCTCATTTTACAGATGAGGAAAGTGAGGCAAACAGGCTTAAGTGACTTGCTGGTAAGTGTCTGAGGCCAGATTTAAAATAAGGAAGATGAGTCTTCCTGACTCCAGGCCCAGAACTCTATCCACTACATCACTGCGCTGCCAGATAATGTCCCATAATGCCTAGTGATGCCCACCTAGTATCTCAGAGGTTCCTGGAGAAGTGTGAGGTGACAAGGCCACAAAGAGAAGTGGCTCACTTACCTTGCTCATCTCCTTGTGGAAATTCTCCTCCAGACCAGCGATGCTCTGGAATGTGTTGACATAGAAACCAACACGGCTAAAGTGAGAGGAAAGGACAGATGGTCAGGTGAAGGCAAAGGTCCAAGGAAATCACCTAGAAAAGGCTCAGGGTAGGTCCATGGTACACCCCATCTGCACAGACTCCTCAACACACAGTTCCCCCCACCTCTCTGCCCAATAGCCTAACCAAAGGACAATGGACTATGAACCAGACTACTTTCTTTACTACAATGTATGGCTTTAAGTAGACCATTCAACTCCTCTGGACCTTTCGGAGGAATAAAGACCCAAAAAAATTTTGTCTATCCACTACTTCTTTTATATATCTATCTCTCAGAGTGTTGGGAGCAGGAAAATAGAGGGACATTGACTAGACATTGGCCTCGGGAAGAATGCTCCAATTGTGTTTGGATCTATAGGATTTCTGGATAAGCTTATTTTCTTGTAAAGCCAAATATCAATTTGTCCCTTCTCACAGAGCAAGAGTAAGGACTAGCTTTCCCCCACAGACTGAGGGCTTCCTAAGAGTGGGGGTCCATATTCCTTCCTCTACAACAGGAACCTTAGGCCCACTCACCTATTCCACAGAGATGGTAATTCTTCCTGCAAGTCAACATTCATCTCTTCAAATACTTTCTGAGCTTTGATGAGCTCCTCCTCAGCCTGGACAGAGAGAGGACATGTTAATTTTCTGATCTAACTGATGATCCCCCCCCCACTATTCTACCCAAGATCCCAGGGCTCTGGCTCTCCCCCCAGCACTCTAATTTTTCTATTCAAAACCCAGATTGGTAATATTAGTCTCAGGTTCCAAGAAGGCCCCAGTCATTCTAAAAGAAGACTTTCTCAAAAAGAGGTAACACCACTATAAGGTCCTCATTGCTCAACTATCCCTATTCAAGTGCATACCCTTTGGCTCAGTAACACCTCTACTAGGTCTGTATCCCAAAGAGATCATAAAAAATGGAAAAGGACCCATGTGTACAAAAATATTTATAGCAGCTCTCTTTGTGATGGCAAAGAGGGAATGCCCATCAATTGAGGAATGGCTGAACAAGTTGTGGTATATGAATACTGTTGTGCTCTAAGAAATGATGAGCAGGCAGATTTCAGAAAAACCTGGAAAGACTTAAGTGGACTGATGCTGAGTGAAGTGAGCAGAACCAGGAGAACATTGTACACAGTAACAGCAACATTGTGTGATGATCAACTGTGATAGACTTAGCTCTTCTCAGCAATGCAATGATCCAAGACATTTCCATAGAATTCATGATGAAAAATGTTCTCCACATCCAGAAAAAAGAGCTGTGGATTCTGAATGCAGACTGAACCAGACTGTTTCTACTTTTGTTTTTGGTTTTTTTGAGGTTTTTCCCTTTTGTTCTGATTCTTCTTTTACAACATAAATAATGTAGAAATACATTTAACGTGATTGTACGTATATAACCTATATCAGATTGCTTTCTGTCTTAGGGAGGGAAGAGGGGAGGGAAGGAGAAAAATTTGGAATTAAAAATATTATGAAAAGAAATGTTGAAAACTATCTTTACATGTAACTGGAAAATAATAAAATACTTTCATGGTTTTAAAAAAAAACCTATCCCTATTCAGCCATCCAGGGTCAAACATCCCAAAGCCAAGTTGAGAGTAGAGGCCCAAACTACAGGGAAGATGGGCATATTACACTACCTACCAAATCCCTGCAATTTTTCCTATTGATGGCTTCAACCCCTTTCCTCTGACACTTTCCTAAGCCTTCTGGGACAAATGGAGCTTGCTTGCTCTCCAAATCTGCTACCTTAGGGACCCTTCTCAGGAATTGGGTGCAAGGTGTATTTGAATTATTTCCTTAGTGAGGAAGCATGGTACAATGGACTGGGCACTAAATTGAGAATCAGAGACTTTGGCTTCAAATCTATAAAATAGGAGCATTGGAGTAGATGAGCTCTGAGATACCTTCCAGATCTAACTCTGTGATCCTTTGACCCTCACTCAACATTCACCTGGAGACCCAATCCATTCTTAGTCTAACACTTCACTTAACTCACCCTCCCTGGCTTCTTTCTCTCCTCTTTTTCTCCTGGCTGGCAGGAATAGGCTTTCTTTGTCCCCCCAAACCCACACCCACCCTCTGGGAAGAGAAGGCAGTAGGAGCTCATAGTTAACATCATTCATAGCAGTCTTTCTAGAACCATAAAATTTGGAAAGTTGGAAGAGACCTCAGAGATCATCCAAACAACTCCCAAGCCAATACCCACAATGGAATAGTGTGTGGCTGCCCCAACATAACTTCCCCTCCTTCCTAAAGTTCCTTCCTTAGGGGATGAAATCTTTCATTCCAATTCAGAGATAAGGCTTAGACTGTAAATCCCCCTGGGAGAAGAAACTCAATAACAAATTCCCACAGAGATATAAATGATAAATATTAACTATGGTTTGAATCCCACTTCAGATACATACTAGCTGTGTGAGCCTGCTCAAGTCACTTTCAGTCTCCCCGTCTCAGTTTCCTTATCTGTAGAATCAAGATACTGATAGCACCCACCCCAAAACAGAGTTCTTGTGAGGATTAAATGAAAGAACATATTAAAACACTTTGCAAACCTTAAAGCGTTATATAAATGCTAACTATCATGGTTATCATTTTCAAGATCTAGTTTTGTTGGAGGAAAGGCACTATGATAGCCAGTAAGATATTCACTACATCTTGGATTGAGTTGACTACCTAAGTTCCCATGATGCTGAATCCCTACAGGGTTAGAAGCCTGAAGCTAGAGATCCACTAGAGGAAAGCAGCCCATAGTATGTATACACACCTAACACCACCCCGTTCACCGCTTAGCAGACCTATCAAGTTAATGTGGGGGGAATGGGGGAACCTTCAGGTGGCCTTTTACTCTCTTCCTTCTCCCCCATAAACCTCAACACAAACGTAAACCCTCCAGTACATTTACCGTATGGCAGTGGGGGGAAAGCCCAAAAAACACTGGATCAGGAGTCAGGAAACCCTGGGTATGGGTCTCATGTCTGACATTTAGTTTGGTGACCATCTGAAGACAATTAACCTCTCTGAACCTAGTAAAACAGTCATAGATTGAGATCTGCACTGGGGAAGGGCGTTTCCAAGGCAACAAGATCACTGATGCCTAATGTGCTAATCTATTTATATTGATTTCAGGTTGTGTTTTAGATTATAAAATCTGAGAGCAAGGACCAGAGTGCTCTTCAGTATTTGCATTCATCCACACCACTAGACTGCTATTATTTGAGTTTATGGAAGTAACCAGGTGGTGCAGTGGATAGCACTGGACCTGGAGGCAGGAAGACCTAAGTTCAAATCTGGTCTCAGACAATCATCAGCTATGTGACCCTGAGCAAGACACCTCATCTCAGTCTGCCTCGGTTTCCTCAACTGTAAAATAGCTATAAGTATAGCATCTATCTCTCAAGATTATTGTGAAGATAAAAGATATTTGTAGAGTGTGTGTGTGTGTGTGTGTGTGTGTGTGTGTTCAGTCGTGACTCCATTTGAGGGTTTTCTTGGCAAAAATATTGGAGTGGTTTGCCATTTCCTTCTCCAGCTCATTTTACAGATGAAGAAACTGAGGCAAACAGGGTTAAGTGACTTGCCCAGAGTCACACAGCTATTAAGTGTCTGAGACCAGGGGCAGCTAGATGGCGCAGTGAATAGAGCACCAGCTCTGGAGTCAGAGTACCTGAGTTTAAATCTGGCCTCAGACACTTAACACTTACTAGCTGTGTGACCCTGGGCAAGTCACTTAACCCCAATTGCCTCACTAAAAAAAAAAAAAGTGTCTGAGGCCAGATTTGAACTCAGGAAGATGAGTCTTCCTGACTCCAGGCCTGGTACTCTATCCACTGAGCCATCTAACTACCCATGTAAATATTGTAATTAGTAATATTTGTAAAACTCTCTGCAAACTTTAAAGTAATATACAAATGCTAGTTATTTAGCTATTATTGACATCCCAGTGCTGATACTATGTGACCTGGAGAAAGTCACTTAACCTTTCTAAGACTCAGTTTCTTTATCTGTAAAATGAGAAGACTGAGCTAAATGATCTCTAAGACCCCTTCCAGTTCTGAATCCTATAATCCTGGGATCCAAGCGTCCATTTCCATCACCGTTAGCTCTCCCAGGGTTATTAGTAGTAGTAGTCTGAGAATAGAATGAAAGGCTCTGTTCCCAGCCATGCTTTCTTCCAACCAGTAATACAATTAAATAGGGGAGGAGTATCATGGTTTATGTTAGCACTGACGACTACACCAGGACTCTGGAAAGCCCCACTCCATGCTGGGTCCTTGAATACTGTCAGCCAAGAAGGCTGAGGCCTCAGAAACGACCGAGAAAATGAAATGAGAACCATATAGAATGGTGGTCCAGGAAGGCCACCAAGATCATCTGATTAGTCCCCTGACTTCAGATATTAACCACAATCTACGAGTGAGGCCTAAAAAGGTTAAGGCTTTTGCCCAAGGTCACACAGTGAATAAGTGGAAGGGATGGAGAGACGGGAGGGACCAGAATTTCCATCTCTTGCTTCAAGGTTCTGTATTCTTTCTACCGCACTACCCTGCCTTGTCCTATCATCTCTAGACTCCAAATTGTCATGCTCCCCATAGCCAACTGTAGGGACCCCAAAGAAAGAATAACTGAGGCAACCAAACTATGGCTTGCTTTCTAGGAACTGCTTTCAAGATAGACAGCCTGAAATATAACCAAAAAGAAAAATACTGCATGCATGTTGGAAGGGATGTGGGAAAGCTGGGACACTAATGCCCTGTTGGTGGAGTTGTGAAAAGATCCAACCATTATGGAGAGCAATTTGGAACTATTTCCATAGGGCTATAGAACTGTGCATACCCTTTGAAACAGAAATATCACTGCCAGGTTTATATCTCAGACATCCCAAAGAAGAGAAAAAGACCTATTTGTACAAAAATTGAAGAATCCTACAGCCTATTCCTGGGTACCACAACCAAACATTCCAAGAGGCCACTGTGAATCACTGAATGCCCAAGCTGCTCCCCAGGTCACCCTAACTCCACTTCAAGGACATCATTCTGTACCTATCAACTCACATAGAGACTGTAGGCTTAATGTTACCATTTCTCAAGTTCAAAAAGGGACGATGGGAAAGGGTGTGTGAGAAGTATAAGGCATGTTTTGTTTCAGTGACCTTGAGCTGCCTATCCAGATGAAGCAATCTCATCCTAGGAGAATGGCTGTTCCAATAGGAACACACAGTCCTATCACCAGGCAAGCCCTCTGGACACCACATTTTTCTCTTTCCCCCCAATCACCAAATGTAGCAACTCAGACCTTCGTCCTGTAAACAAACCAGGTGAGAGAATGAATCACTCACTTCCAGGGGAGAGGAGGGGATAGGCATGAGCTCACTGGCCAGGGGTGACTCAGGGATTTGGTTTCTCTGAGTCATGGAACAGTAATCTGCTACGCCCCACCCAAGGAGAAAATCCAGCCTCCTTACTTTCCTCCCTCTGGCACACACAGCCAAGTGCTAGCTGGGAGGCAAATCTGCCTCTAAACTCGTGATTCACGGGAACCCAGCCCACAATGGCTCTGGCCTCAAAAATACCCAAAAGGTCCACAAGTGCATCTTCTAGGGTGTCACTACTACCATCAAAGGAGAGGTCTGACCTTTGCCATGTCAGCCACGTCAGTCTTCCCATCAGCATTTCAGCAAACCTTCAGGACCAAGAGACACTTCTTTCCACCCCCTCCCACAATTCCTTTCTGCCTAACTAAGACCCATCTCTCCCTCATGGTCTAGCCGTTGTGTACCTGCCTGGATCCTTGTGGGGAAAGTGCTTTATAAAGCAGATGAGCTATGTGACTCCAAGTAAGTCACTTAACCTCTGAGCACTTTAGGCTAATCTCTCCGACTAGAGGATGTACTGAACTGCACATTAAAGAAATCATAGGTCTAGTTCCTAACCCTATAAATGAGTTCTTGTTATCATGTTCTCTCCTCCCTGAAGCCTTCCCCTTACCATGTAAGCCCACACTGATCTTCCATTTTTTTCTCAACCCTGAGAGCACATGTTATCTACACCATTCAGTTGGGCACAAGACCATAACATAACTGCTTTGATCTCCTTCCCATAATATCTAGCAGAGGACCTTGTATTCAGTTGCTCAGTCAAGATTTGTTGAATGAATGAATGAATGAATGGTGAGCATTCCCACCAACCCCAAACAGCAATTTTTTCAACCAAAAGGCTTCGCTTCTCAGCACTGCCTGGCGATCCCTTTTGAGAAATGTTGCTCTGAGCTGGAAAGCCTTCTGGAGTTCTACATCTGTCTAGAGGCCCTTTGTAATCAAAGCAAGAGGGGGCCCAGAGTTGGGCTGTCACAGGATAATAGGGAATTCCTTGTGATTTCCTTGTTCAGAAACAAGGAAAGTAGGTTGCTAAAAAGGAAGCCTGTGTCACCTTTGAGGGAAAGGACCACCAGAGTTAGCATGAGGTCAGAGTCTCTGCATCTGTACCTGGTATCAATTGCCAGTGGATGCCAGCTGGATGGTATGGGAATCTGAGTTCAACAAACTCACAGAGTTTCCTCACAGGAAGTTAGATTTCCTCTGGACCAACCCAGGGGTCAGGCTGTTTCATAAAATGCAGAAATTGCCTGATGGCTCTGGGTTTCTGAAGTTTCTAGTTTCAGGCAAACCAGACACAGAGGGGTTAAATACAAAGGCTATCTAGACTCTAGACACAGATTGGGGGTGGGAAATCTGTTTAAATAAAAAACAGATCCAAATAGGACAGCCAACTTGGCAGGGAAGCATAACATCTGTAACAAAACATAAGTAGATGCATGTGTGTGTACGTATGCAGTTTTGGGGGAGTTTTTGGCGGGGTCACTTGCTCCCTCAGCTCTGGCCAAGACTTTATGCCATTGGTGAGTAATAGGGTAAAACCAGCTAGAGAACCCCAGTCCAACCATACCCACCATCTCTGATAGCAGCAATGAAAAGAAGCCAGAGGAACTCCTCCCCAGAGATATAGCTAAGACCCGCCTCTTGGTTAGCTCTACCCAAGAATCCCTTGCCACAGGTTATGTTGGGAAGACCTGGCCATTGGCCAGATGCATTTCAGGAAAACTTTCAAAAAATAATCTGGCCCTGTATCAACAGTGAAGCAATCTTCTCCAGCCCCAAAGAATACTCCGGGAGTTCCTTGAGTTGATTCAAGCAATGGGACTGTCCCCATACCACTTCCCCTTCCTCCTAATTCCCAAATGACACACACTGATGGAATCATAGACAAAGGCTGAGCTAGAATAGACCATCTAAGTAAGTTACTGTCCATTACTCTCACTTTGTCCATTCCCCTGCCTCCAGACTAGGCAGTAGTGAAATTGAAAAAGAAAAGAGATGATGATGGTCTGACTGGAGCATTCTTTGACCTCCTTTCCCCAGGGCTTAATCACCCAGTTCCCTTAGTCTAGTCTCTGACTAGTACACCTCAGCAGATGAATGAAAATCAGCCCTGACTCTTGAGTCCCCTGGGGTATAAAAGAAACCAAGCAATGAAACCTGAACAGTAATAATTTAATAAGTATTCTATATATTTAATTTTTTGAGCAGGAGGATTAAGAAATCTAACAGCAGACTGAATGGAAAAACCAGACAAGGGATCAAATGAAAAATCTGATACCTCTTCCTCTACTTTTTTTCCTCTCTTCCTTTATTTTTCTATCCTACTGGGGCAGCTAGGTGGCGTAGTAGATAGAGCACCAGCCTTGGATTCAGGAGGACCTGAGTTCAAATCCAGCCTCAGACGCTTAACACTTACTAGCTGTGTGACCCTGGGCAAATCACTTAACCCCAATTGCCTCACCCAAAAAAAAAAAGTCCATCCTACTCCCAACCCAATCTCTCCCCCCCTTCTTCTGAGTTTTCCCTGAATTTTTATGACAAAGTGTAGTAATAACATCAGATCTACCATAAAACCAGGAATGTAGTTATCTGGGGGGAAAATAGTTAAGCCAGTGGTTGAGGCAACCTGATAATGATTTCTCTTGCTTCAAGGATTTTTTTTTTTTTAATGTCCAGGAGTAAGTGACCAAGACACAGTGGAGAGGTCATAGAAAGGAGACAGGGACTTGGCCAGAAAAACCTTTGCCAATATTCTGAGAGTCAAGGGATTTTTGTGCTCTGCTCACTTTTGAAAGTTTTGATCAGGCAGTTTATGCAAAGTCTATTCATCTTTTATGGCCTTGCCCAGGTCTTCCTTCTCTGGACAGCCTTCCAACACTACTTGAGAGCAAACTGATCTTAATTTCTCTGAACTCCCTCCTATAAGCACTTCCAGGTTAAACCCCACACACAACTTCACAAGGAATGGTGCACAATCTCACACTATCTTCTACTTGTTTGATAGTGATTAGCCTAGCATCTGCAAAAAAAACTCATTGGGGCAAGAACTTTATCTTCTTTTTATCTAACCCCTTCTCCCCCACCCCAACCCCTCAAGCAATTAGCAAAGGGGTGGGCACACATGTGGTGTTCAATAAATGCTTATTTGAATCAGGTTCCAATAGGAAGTTCACCTGTCTGAATCTCTGTAGATTCCCCAAATTGACTCAGGGTCCTTGAGTCACATAGTCTTAAAGTTGAAAGGGACCTCTGGGGCAGAGAGGAATGAGATTTTAGGAAAGGAGAGGGAAGAGCAGGAAACCACCCATGGAATCTGGATTGCTGAGTTGAGTGGAAAGAGACAAGCAAGCTCCAGTGGTAGGCCAGCTCCCTCAGTTTAGTATTAAGAACATTTTTTTACAGGCCAAGGTTAGCAGCGAGAATTGAATCCTGGTAAGAGCTCAGGCTGGGAGTCAAAAAGTTTGCCCTCTGACTGACTGTGTGACATTGGGCAAGTCTCCTAACCTAACTCTGGGAGTGTCCTAGAGGAAGGGAGACAGCTGAATCAGAGCCTCCAGGGCCCCTGGGTGTCCGTTTGTGGAGGGAAGGGCAGAGAACGCAAGAGCCAGAGATATGGGGCCTCAGAGAAAAGGACAGGGGAGGGCAGCCAGAAGGCAACTCAAGCAAGGTTAGGAAGCCATCACCTGATTTCGGAGCAGGTTAGTTTGAGCTACGAGATGAGCCTGCAGTTTCCCTTGGCACCACTGGGGGGCAGCTTTCTCAAGCAGCGAGACAGGCTGAGAGAGTCAAGGGAGAGTAAGGGGAGTGGAGGGAATGGGGGGGTATGGGACATGGTGGGAAGCAAGGTCAAAGCAAAAAAAGAGAGGGCCAAAAAAACAAGAGGGTGAGGGAGAGAGAAAAAAGAGACAGAAACACGGATTTTAGACACACAGATCCAAACACAATGCAGTTATAGACAGTTATCTCCACCAGGCCACCCCAAACCCCCAGCAGAGCAGAGCAGAGGAGGGGAGCTGCTCAGTTAGAAGAGTCCTCCGGCATGCCCACTTTAGGGGATGAGGAAGCCCGTGGTGTGGGGAGGGGGTTATGAAAAACTCCAGCTAGAGAAAGCCAAACACAAAGAGTTGTTAATAGTGGAAGAGAACCAGGGGGCCACCCTACTAGTGAGGGAGGGGGCTCGTTACTGCATGAATCTTTGCCTCCAGCCCCACCTTATAGGAGAAAGCTACAAATGCTGACTTCCACAGGTCTGCCCAGGCCGAAGGAAGGGTCAGCCCAGAGTTCCATAAAGGGCAGTATCAAATCACCAAGACAGAATTTCTCTCGGGACAGAGGACAGGGCACCATGGACTGATTCCCAAGGGGGGGGGGGGGGCGGGGAGAGAAGGCATCTGGTTCAGTGAAACTGGAGCCCTGGGTCACTGTTCTTATTCAGGAAAGTCACTTCAGAGGAAGGGATCAAGGGGATGGTGAACCAGGAGTCCAGCTGGACATTCTCCCAAAAATGGAATGGGAGGAGATGCTGCCTTAGGGAAGGATAAACAGCATGGGGGAGGACAGGAGGGACAGAGCCCCCAGCCATCGGGGCTGGGGAGCTATTGCACAATTTACTCTTAACTCAGCACAAGATTAAATTGTCCAAATTTCTCAGGGACTGAGGGTCTGGAGACCCAGATTCTAACCCCAACTCTGCCGCTCAGAAGCTGGAAGACCTTGGGCAGATCACATTCTCTCAGGGCCTCATTTTCCTTATCTTTAAGATGGGGATAAAAATACCTGTCCCATCTATGAAAGGGTCTTGTTTTGAGAATCAAATGAGAGAATAGATATGAAAACATTTAGGAAAAGCTGAGACAGATATCACAAATGGATTAGGATTCAATATGGAAAGAGATTTCTTTTGAGGAGGCCAAATCAGAGCTTCCCCTCTCATCACAGGGTCCAGAAAACCTTGAGGCAAGCCCACCAGTCCTCTTCCACTTGTGGCAGAAAAGAATAACACCTCTCTTTCTGGGTTACTTCATTAGTTACAGGAGGGGGAGGAGGTCCTGTACGCCAGCTTATCAATTTGATACCCACTGGTCCCCCACCCTATCCCACCTCCACCTGAACCCACCCACCCACCCCCTCCACCCCCCTGGCCTTTACCTTGGCAATTTTGGTTTCATCCTTCTTTTTGGCAGTCTGGAGAGACTCATAATGGTGGCGGGCGCTGTCATAGTCCACCAACTTCCTCCCACGCTTAGCAATTCGAGACTGCAGAGAGAAGGCAAATCGGGAGAAAAGAAAAACTTAGCAGGGAATCACAAAAGACCCTTGTAGCCTCCCTCACACCAGCTAGTCCTGAAGGAGGCCACTCTGTGGGCAAGGAAGTCTATAGACCAACAGCAAAAGCCCATCGACTGCCTTCCTCAAGGTCCATTCTCTGCAAGGCTGACCAATGTTAGTACTACTTGGATGGGGCAGGGAAAGCGAAATCAGGCACTTTCCCACCACATTCCCTGAGAAATAGGAATGAATCCCACCTCACTCACTCGTGTTCCCCAGGCTCCATCAATACTCTTCCTCTCCGCCTATCTAAAACTTACCATCTTTCAAGATGCCACCACCCGAATCCCTGCTTTTTCACTGCTTCATAATCTCGGTCTGGGGGCAGCTAGGTGGCGCAGTGGATAGAACACTGGCCCTGGAGTCAGGAGGACCTGAGTTCAAATCTGGCCTCGGACACTTAACAATTACTAGCTGTGTGACCCTAGGCAAGTCACTTAACCCCAACTGCCTCACAAAAAAAAAAAAAAAAAGGAACACATAATCTCCGTCTGGGACGCTCCTCCTGACTACTGACCTCTCTGGCTTCCTTTGAGATCCAGCTCAGATCCTCCCATCTACAGGAGGCCTTTCCCAGCCCACAGGTTCTCTCCCCCATGTCTTCAGTTCCTTCCCTGTGACTTCAGTGTACGTGGCTGTTTACGTGTCATCTCCCCAGTCAGAATGTGAACCCTAGGGCGTGGATTACTTTTGCCTTTCTCTGCACCACCGGCACTTAGCACAGTGCCTGGCACATGGTAGGCATTTAAGAAATGCTTATTGACTGACTCCAACAACTCCCACCTCCTCACAAAGACTCCTCTGACTAATTCACAGATCTCACTTCTTTGAACTAATTCCTATTTCACCAAGTGCCTCTAACACCCAACTTAACACCTTTATATATAGACACACACACATACATATATATAAAATGTGTGTTTTTACACACACACACACACACACACACAGTGTATCATTCTTTTTTTCTTTTTTTTTGCGGGGCAATGGGGGTTAAGTGATTTGCCCAGGGTCACACAGCTAGTAAGTGTCAAGTGTCTGAGGCCGGATTTGAACTCAGGTACTCCTGAATCCAGGGCCGGTGCTTTATCCACTGTGCCACCTAGCCGCCCCCAGAGTGTATCATTCTTGTTTCATTTATCTATGATTTGTCTCCCCAGTCATCTTCACAAGCTCCTTAAGGGTAGGCCACAGGAGTGCCTTCTCTTATATTTCTCCTAGTGCTCAGAACACACAGCAGGTACTCAGTAAAAATGTGCAAACATGAAATTGTGGCGAGTAAAATTAGAAAGGTCAGGCCAGGCTCTCTCAGTGGGGGCCTCTGGGAGTCCCAAAATGCCATTATTTTCTCACAAAATGACTGAATTCTTAAGAGGCTTTGCAAGCTGGTCATTTGAATCCCAGTTTTGCCAAAAGGTCATTCCATCCATCCCCATGCCTGAGATTTGGGTGACTTGCTTCTTAGAAAGAAAATTATCCAACCACCACTTCTATGGGAACCTTCCTGGGCTCTGGGTGAGTGCTGGCAAAGTGTCATTCTGGGACTGCCCCACTGGATTTGTCCCCACTTGGGGGGTCAGTGTAAAGGTACAAGGTAACAGAGTTCTGTGATAAAACTGCAGAGCGCGAATCCTCCCCATTATTCTCTAACTGGGACACCACCTGGGCTCTGGTGCAGTGCTCACCAGTGCCAACGCCTCCAAGAACTCCAGCCAGTGTCTCCCTATTAGGTTTGAGGTATCAGGAGGCCAAGAGAAGGGCTGGACCACTGAGACCATTTAGTAGGAAGTACAGCTGGGTCATCTCAACCACAAATCATTGGGAAAGTAAACATTTTGAGCCAGAAACTGGGAGGAAGGGGGGAGCATAGCCTGAAAGGGAATCTATTCCATGAACTTGACCATATGAAGTCCATGCTGTAATCACTAAACTAATTAACATAAACAAAGCAGTGATACTTGGGAACTCTAAGGATGGCTCAGCCTTTGTAATCAGAGAATTCAGTGCTTACCATGATCCCCTGAGGCAGCCAATAGCTAGCCAACACAGGCTGATACAGCCCTACTAACTTGCATCATTTCTAGAGTCTGAGGTTAGGGTGAAAGCCTGGGATCAGACATAGTCACTGAAAGGTCCAAGGAATCCACACTAGAACTGCCCACTGAGAGAGATAATGCAAGAGCGCAGGGAAGAGTGGGTAGTGAGTGACACAGAGAGACAGAAACAGAGGGAGAAAAAGACAGAAAGAGAGATAACAGGGGCAGCTAAGGTGGTGCAGTGGATAAAGAACCGGCCCTGGATTCAAGAGGACCTGAGTTCAAATCCAACCTCAGACATTTGACACTTACTAGCTGTGTGACCCTGGGCAAGTCGCTTAACCCCAATTGCCTCACTAAAACAAAAAAAAGAGAGAGAGATAATGAAATCAAGGTGTAAAAATGAGATGTATTTTTGTAGATAGCCAATTTGGGATTTTTTTTTTTTGCTTGAATATTTGTTACAAGGGTTTTGGTTTTTTCTAATATGGGGAGGTTGGAAGGAGAGAAAATACATTTTAAATTTTAAAATTTTAGTTTAGTTTTGGTTTTGGTTTTGGTTTTGGTGAGGCAATTGGGATCAAGTGACTTGCCCAGGGTCACACAGCCAGCAAGTGTTAAGTGTCTGAGGCCGGATTTGGACTCAGTTCCTCCTGACTCCAGGGCCGGTGCTCTATACACTGTGCCACCTAGCTGCCCTTAGTTTAGTTTTAAAAAGATACACAGAGACGTCAATGGTAGAGACACTCAAAGAAATAAGGTCTCAGCTAACATGATAATTTCAACTACAGGGATTAGGCTGAGGAAGCCAATACTAAAATATGTGGAGAGATGAATGAACACTAATTACCCTTACCCCTCATCTCCACCCTTAACCCAGTCTACCTAAAGAGAATCTATTCTGGGGCAGCTAGGTGGACCAGTGGGTAAAGCACCGGCCCTGGATTCAGGAGGACCTGAGATCAAATCCAGCCTCAGACACTTGACACTTACTAGCTGTGTGACCCTGGGCAAGTCACTTAACCCTCATTGCCCTGCCAAAAAAAAAAAAGAACAAACAAAGAGAATCTATTCCAATCTCCAAGCCAGCTAATAGGCTTTTCTCTGAAACACCTCCCTTTCCTGTCTCAATTACCATATCCCCACCCCCACACAAATGAGGGTGAAAACCAAAAGCCCAGCTGAATTCAAATCCCCAATAGTTTTTATTCAAAAAGTATACCAGGGGGGCAGCTAGATGGCTCAATGGATAAAGCACCAGCCCTGGATTCAGGAGGACCTGAGTTCAAATCCAGCCTCAGACACTTGACACTTACTAGTTGTATGACCCTGGGAAAGTCACTTAACCCTCATTACCCCGCAAAAAAAAAAATATATCCTTCCTCTGTACTTGCCTAAATAGTATTTCCAATCTTGGGGGCAGCTAGATGGCACAGTGGATAGAGCACTAGCCCTGGAGTCAGGAGTATCTGAGTTCAAATCCAGCCTCAGACATTAACACTTGCTGGCTGTGTGACCCTGGGCAAGTCACTTAACCCCGATTGCCTAACCAAAAAAAAAAAGTATACCAGGACACAAGTCCCAAAATGAAGACCCAGGCACAATCCATTGAAAAAGGCATATTTAAAAAAAAGAAGAAGAAAAAGAAAAAGGCATATAATTAAAAATCCACAGCAACTAGACCAAAAGACTCTCAAAATTGCCCTTCCTGTCCTAACTGAAAGAATGATGGTGATATTGCCTCTCTATGCAAATTCCTAACTTCCCCTAGTCCCCTTGCATCACTCAATGCACTGACACCTTTAGAAACTTGCAATGGATATGCAACTTGATGTGAATGTATTGGCTGAATTATTTAAAAATTCCTGCCTCACGGTTGTTATAAATATAGCTATATGTGACAATCTTGACCATCGGAGAAGAGGAGTTCCCTGAAGACAGGGAACATATACCTACGTGCAGCTTGGCCCATAACCAAAAAGGTACTAGATGAGGAATTTGGAGGGAGGGAAGAAAAAGAAAAGAAAAGAGAGAGTACAGAAGAAACTAAGGAGGAGAAGGGGGGAAGAGTGAGTAGAAAGGAAAGAGAAGGGGAAAAGAGAAGAAATGGGGCAGACAAAAGGAGAAAAAAGGTAGAAAGGAAAGAAGGAAAGGAGAGGAAAGGAGAGGAAAGGAAGGAAAGGGAGGAGAGAAAATGAGGGAAGGAGAAGGGGGAAAGAAAAGAGGGAAAGCAATAAGGAGGGAGGGAAGAAAAGGGAGAAAAGGAGAGGGAAAAGGAGGAAAAGAGGGGAAAAACAGAGAAGAGAAAGGAAAAAAGAAGGCAAATGAATGAGGAGAGAAGAGAAAGAAGAAAGCAAGAGAACACAAAAGAGGGGAAGAAAAAGGAGAAGAAAGCAAGAAAGATGAGGAGAAAAGAAAGAAGAAAAATGAAGAGGTAAGAAAAATGGATGTTAGAGAAGGGTAAAAAGGACAGACAACCTAGGCTGAAGTACACATTTACATTTTGATAAGAACCCTTCCTGGTCCAGCTCCTTATTTCCTTCAGATTTTAGGCCAGTGCTAATTTGCAATCTCAGGCAAGGAGTTCAGGCTCCTCGCCCCCTCTCTCATTTAGGCCCAGCTCTTATAATTCTCAGAGTTGCTCCACAAGAGTTTCCCAATAATACTCTGATCCCCAGCAATCTCCTCCAAAGCCACTATACTAATTAAAGGAGAACCAACTTTCTTATTTGGACTATCCTTGTCCCACCCTGCACTCCAGCACCCCACCCACCCCCAACAGTACCATAAACCACATTTCTTCCCTCCTGTTTCAGCTAAATTTATCAGGAATCTCCTGTGGACATTGTTAGCATTTTGGAAGAAATCAAGCAGTGCGAATAGGACCAGAGAGCCCCACGGAGCACTCGCACTCGGCACCCTCATCCAGCGGTTGGAGGAGGCAAAAATAGGGGCCCTTACAGGTTTCGTGTTCTCAAATTAGAAAAAGGGCAACATCTGGTGGGCCAAAGAGATTCCCTACAAAGCTATGTTTTGTTTTCCCTCCACCCAATCTCCCCACCCCTGGTCCTTAGAAATGACAGCAATTTCAGATATAAGTGGGCTTCTTACTTTGATGTCAGGAAACTGGCCCAGATAAGTGTCCATGGTCAGAAGAGCCTGGTCCACTAGTTTCTGATGGTAATCCATCCATAGCAGGTCATTGTTCTGTAACATAGGCACATGTACACAGAAACGGTCAGAATATGCACATTGTCAACTCCTCATTACCACCCCGATCCTGAGCATTACTCATGGTATATAAAGATATTTTTTAAATTCTTTTTATTATAAAGGGTTAAAAGTGATTTGAAAAATATACAGATATGAGCAATTAATATTCTTAGTAATCTCAGTGGGCCTGGGCTGAAGTAGGTAGGGGGAAGATCATTTATTTTACAGATGAAGAAACTAAGTTCCAAAAGAGGTAGACTTCTGTGACCTGAGGAAAGACTGAAAACAGACTACAGTGATGTAAATGGAAAGAAAAACCACCCAAAGAAGTAAACATTGATTAAATTACCAAGAACAAGCATAGCTGGAAAGAAGAGCTATGAAAAGGCATCCCTATCCCACCCCTTCGTAGAGGCAGGAGGTCCCTGTGCATAGTACATTGGGGGGGGGCGCCTGCCGCAGAGGCGAGATTTTATTTTTCTTTTCTTTAAAAACAATAATAGGGGCAGCTAGGTGGCACAGTTGATAGAACACTGGCCCTGGATTCAGAAGACCTGAGTTCAAATCTGATTTTAGACACTTGATACTTACTAGTTGTGTGACCCTGGGCAAGTCATTTAGCATTCAATGTCCCCCCCCCCCCTCAAAAGTCTATTCTTCACCTCTATTCATTTAAAAAAAAAAAATCCAACAACTGGGGAAGCTAGGTGGCGCAGTGGATAGTGCACTGGCCCTGGATTCAGGAGGACCTGAGTTCAAATTCGGCCTCAGACACTTGATACTTACTAGTTGTGTTACCCTGGGCAAGTCACTTAACCCCAATTGCCTAAAAAAGACCACAAAAAAACAACAACAAAAAAATAATATTTATTATACGGGAATGTTCTCAGATCCGAAGGGAGAGCAGATACTGGGGAAATTTGGGGTAATGTAAAAAAATATACCAATAAAAACTTTTTAAAAATAAAACTTTAAATCAGCTTTTGCTGATTTTTCCCCTCTTTTTCATTTTTAAAAAAATTCTTTGTTATATGGGATGGCTTCTCTGGGAAGGGTGAAAGATTGAAAGGGAAGAAATTAGCTGATATAAAAACAAAGATGTTGTGTTTTCTTCTCTGTGGCCTCCCTCTCTCTGCCTCAAATACCCTTCAATGAATGAGGAATCAGCCCTCGAGGCCTCTCATGCTGCTGGGCCAGACAGGCTGCCCTTTTGCCTTCTCCAATTTCATATTTGGTCTACCCTAAAGAAAAGAATTCTAACTGTCCAAATTCCTCTGAGTTTTCTGTCCTTTTTTTTCCCCCTTGGTAGAAAACATGTTTGGAAGATATGGATTTTCCTCAGAGTCATAACTAAAGAATAACCTAGCAAGATGGGCCACAGTTAGAAAGGCAAAATAATGCAATGGAAAGAATGTGGGATTTGGAGTCAGGAGAGATGTAGGTTCAAATCTTACATCTGACATGTGACCTTGGGCAAGTCACTTAACATCTCTGAGACTCAGGTTTTACATCTTTAAGATGAGACTAATAATACCTATCTCCCAGTATTCTTGTGAGGACCAGATAAAATAATATGTGGAAAGCACTTGGCAAACCTTAAATCAACTATATGTCTGCTATTACTGTTTTCATAAGACCACAGATTACGTTGTATCTTTTTTTTTTTGGTGGCTTTTAAGGTCACGTGTTAAATAGTCTTGATTCCAGGAGGCATGGTAGACAAATAAAGAACTACAACTGCCAAGTCAGTGGCCTTGGCTCTAAAACTTACTACTTATGTGACTTTTGGCAAATCATTTTATATCCCTTTGGCCTCAGTTTCCTCATCTTTAAATTGAGAGGTTTGTACATGAGCTAAGGTCCCTTCCAACTCTACAACTGTAGTCCTTTTTTTTTTTTGCAGAGCAATGGGGGTTAAGTGACTTGCCCAGGGTCAACTGTAGTACTTAAATATTTCATCTCCTGATTTTTCTCCTTTCAGTTTCTTTTTTTTTTTAATTTAACGGGGCAATGGGGTTAAGTGACTTGCCCAGGGTCACACAGCTAGTAAGTGTCAAGTGTCTGAGGCCGAATTTGAACTCAGGAACTCCTGAATCCAGGGCTGGTGCTTTATCCACTGCGCCACCTAGCTGCCCCCTTTCAGTTTCTTTTTACCAATCCCTATTCCCTCTTTTTTTTCCCCACTTTACTGAGGTCCCATCAATTCAACAGTTGTTTATTAAACACTTGTTATGTACAAATTCTTCACTGAAGCCCTACAATGGCTCATCGTGTGATGGAGATTATACGGAGCATTGTCCAGATCCATCCAAGCTGGAAAGGCTTCAAATGGGGGGGCCCTGTGAGGAAGGGGTTGTCTGTCCTCCAAGGACCAGTCTGAGTGTGGAGAGTTAGTCATCCAATGATGCTATTTTCTAGCCACAGTTAATCATAAAGATGACATCTACTGAGATAGACAAGGGCTGAAATCCCCAATGAAGGAAGCACAAATACGGATGAAATCGTGAACTTTTTCAAGCACTGAAGTAAGTTGAAGCATGTGTTAGGATCTGAGGGATAAACAAAGATGAATAAGACTGAAGCCTTCCCTCAAGGACCTTACAAATGGGCTAAGCAACTCATTTTCCCCACTGGTGATACCTGAAGCAGTATGGATAGAATAGTCAAAGAGCAGAGGACTTTGAGTGGGACACCTAACTTTGACTGTTAACATATTTCAATAGAATGTAAGCTCCTTGAAGGCAAAGGCCCCCTCCCTCCCTGCCCCCCCTCCTTCCCTCTCCCTCTCCCTCTCTCTTCTTTTTTTGGTTTTGCATTTCTAGGACCTGGCACATGTGATTAAGCCATTTTTCAGTCATGTTTGACTCTTTGTGACCTTATTTGGGGTTTTCTTGGCAAAGATAGCGGAGTGGTTTGTCATTTCCTTCTCCAGCTCATTTTACAAATGAGGAAACTGAGGCAAACCATGTTAAGTGACTTTCCCAGGGTCACATAGCTAGTAAGTGTCTAAGGCCACATTTGAACTCAGGAAGATAAAGTCTTTCTGGTTCCAATCTCAGTACTCTATCCACTGTGTCACCTAGCTGCCCATCTGGCACATAGTAGGCATTGAATGAATGACTTAACCTTCTCTGTGACTATTCTCTCTCCTGGGCCCTTTCTATCAAACAGCCTACCTGCCTTGATAGTGAGCCTCCAGAGTTAATAGGGACTATTGAGGCATTTATGAAATCTTTCCAATTCTACCCTAGGCCTCTTTACCGAGAGTCTCCAGGAGTTCTTGGAAGGGGTTAAGTCAAAAATCCAGACTGGAGAGTGGGTAGGAGATGAGGGTCAGGATTCAAATGATTGTACTAGAAAACAAATGCACACACAGACATATTTGCTCTAGGTTTCTGTAATAAAAACTCACTTAGATCATGCTTTAAAGTCTACAAAGCACCTTCTTCACAACCACCCTATGGGGTAGGTAGTACGTGTTTAATTATCCCCATTTTACAGATGAAAAAACCGAGGGTCAGAAAAATAAAGTGACTTAGTAAGAGTGACAAAGCTAGTGAGTGTGGTATTCAAGATCTGAGTCCTATCCAGATCTACTAGCTCCAATGTCCAGTACTCTTTCCATGACACCATACTACTTCTACACTGATTTTATATTTTAGCTAAAAATGCAAAAGGAAAGAGCAATTAGCAAGTTTAGAAAATGGGGTCTCAGTTGTACTTCTATCATAGCTTAAATTTAAGTAAAACCCTGGGCCTTGATTTTTTTAGTGCTTAAGCCTGGGCCTTGTTGCAGAAATGTCAAATCTGTTTAATTCAATCACCACTATAAAGAGTCAAAAAATGATTGTTTATGAGTAGGTATTAGTGATTTCAATAAAAGTTTTAGTTAAAATTCACCACCACAAAAAAAGCAAATTAGAGGGAGCAGCTAGGTGGTGCAGTGGATAGAGCACCAGCCCTGGATTCAGGAGTACCTGAGTTCAAATCCGGCCTCAGACACTTAACACTTACTAGCTGTGTGACCCTGGGCAAGTCACTTAACCCCAACTGCCTCACTAAAAAAACAAAAACAAAAACAACAAAAAAAAAAGCAAATTAGAACTGGGAACATAAAAGTGCAAAGATTCCCCAATGAATGAATGTTCGTTCTGAAGGACCCTTGAATCCCACGCCAGCCATTGGAACAGTAATATCTAGGCACGTGCACGGCTCAAGAATCCAGTCTGACAACAGTTTAAAACTGTAATGTCGAGTTGGCAGTTGGGATAAAACAAAGGCATGATTGATTCCTCTGAAAAAACTCCCCTTCTCCTTTTCACCAACCCCACTTGGGAAGAGATGGTCTGAACCTACGAGCATCTAAAGAGAATCAAATACCGAGTTATTTCCAGGCTCATGAAATAGGAAGGCTTCACTGGTTTTACATAATATTTGAGTTCAATCAAGCCTGAATTTTATTTAGAGCTGGAATCTTGGAAAGCATTAAGTCCAATCCCCTTATTTTATAGCTTATCTTTTTTTTTTTTAAAGGAAACTAGCTTTCTTTAATTGATCTTTTTTTTGGCAGAGCAATGAGGGTTAAGTGACTTGCCCAGGGTCACACAGCTAATAAGTGTCAAGAGTCTGAGACCGGATTTGAACTCAGGTCCTCCTGAACACAGGGCCAGTGCTCTATCCACTGCACCACATAGCTGCCCCCTTTTATAGCTTATCTTATATTCTTAGGCCACTTAAAACTACATATTCATACAAATAGGATCAGTGCTGAAAGAGACCCTAGAAATCATGGACCACTCTCACTTTATAGAGAGGAAGCTGGTAAAGCTGAGGTTCCAAATCCCACCACCATCAAAGAACTATAGAATTAAAAGGGACCTTAGAGACCATCTACTCTATACCTCTCATTTGACAAATGAGGAAACTGAAGCAGAGAAGTACAATGACTCTCCCACAGTCACACAGCAAGTTACTGGAGTGGGGCAGACCTAGAACTGAGGTCTACGGACTCCCAGTCCAATGTTCTTTCCACATTTCATCCTTGACCAGGTTTTATTTTTTATTTTTAATTCTCTCTTCTTCCCCCATCCTTTCAGAGGAAAAAAGATATACACTTCAGAGTCAGGGGAAGGAAAGTGTGGGGATAAATATGCTTTCACTGATAGGGAATAAAGGCATGGCCAGATACTTCTCTCTCCCCGACCAAGATGACTAAGACCTCTATCTCAATCTTCAGCCCAGGCTAGGCTCTTCCTGACCCTCAATCCCCATTTTAAAATATCATTTCCTTTCTGCCCTGGCCTCCACTCCCCCACTCCCCAGCCCCAGAAGATGGTCTTACTTCTGCTATTTTGTTAGTCTCCTCTCTCCCGGGCCAGTCTGGTTCATACACCTCTTGCAGACACTCCGTTAGCTTCTTAGAGGCTTCATGCATTGCTGAAAGGAACACAGAAGAGCTCAATGCAGAACCACAAGTAGAAGGGGGAAGAATCAGGGGTTCCTCCTTCCCTTCCTGCCCACCAACCCCAAACTTTTTCCCACTTCCTCAGATTCCTTCTCAGAGGCCCTTGCTTCTACCTGCAACCAACCCCAGTCATAGTTTGGCCAGAATGGAATAAGGATCAGAGAGAAAGGGCTAACTAACAGGGCCCATTAGACCCTGGCCTGCCAGATGTACATTCACTTGCCCACCCCAGCGGAGACATCTTAGGGGATCAGGATCCAATATAAACAGAAACCTGCAGGCAATTCCTAGTATGCCTTCACTTTCAGGCTGTCCTCCCAGATTAGCATCAGGATTTTTTTTAAAAACCCAGACCTGAGTCAAATATACCTAAACCAAAGTGCCCAAGTCCCTTCATCCATCTATCAAAAAAGATCAGAGAAGACACCTGGACCCAGTCATTGCCAAGACATGGGCTACAGTGATGGTCATGGAAAACCCTGCCCCTTGCTCTGGTCAAGGAAAATGCACCCAGGGAAGGTCCTATCTTACCTTTGACAGATGCCAAGTAGGTGCGGAGATCCTTTTGCAGCCTGGTCCCTTCTGTCTGCAATGACAAACACAAACCCTCGATCAAAATCTGCTCGTAGAGAAATTGATTCCTGTCCCTTGCCCAAATTCTTATTTATTCATTAAGTTGGTCTTTATTAAGTACCTACTATGTGCTCAGCACTGGGATAGGCACTGTGGGGTATACAAATGAAACTATAAGCCATGGTTAAGGGGCACAAGGCACACACAAGAAAAGATCATCACAAAGGATTATACCAAGTACCATAAGAAGAAGGGATTAAGCATTCACATCCTGCCTACTATGTGCCAGGCACTGTGCTAAGTACTTTTTGCAAATATTATCTCATTTGATCCTCACAAATCTGCAAGGTAGGTGCTATTCTTTTTTTTTTTTTTTAGTGAGGCAACTGGGGTTACATGACTTGCCCAGGGTCACACAGCTAGTAAGTGTTAAGTGTCTGAGGCCGGATTTGAACTCAGGTACTCCTGACTCCAGGGCTGGTGCTCTATCCACTGCACCACCTAGCTGCCCTGCTAGGTGCTATTCTGATCCCATTTTACAGATGAGGAAACTGAGGCAAACAGAAGTTAAGTGCGTCACACATGTAATAAGAGTCTGAGGGAGGATTTGAACTCAGGTCTTCCTCACCCCAGGCCCAGACCTCTATCCTTTGCCTCTAATATGTGACAATAAATGCACAGGAAGTTCACAGATATCACTAAGGGCTAAGGAAGGGTTCACTGAGTGGAGAGATTATGATATGGCAGGACAGGCAGAATCTGAAAGGGGTCACTCAAGGAGCAGGGAATTGCACTGAGCAATGAATGACACAGAAGCAAAAGTGCCCATGGCATATCCAAAGGAAGAAAGGGCCCTAGGTTCTAGGTTCACAAGACTTGGGTTCTAATCCTAGTACCACCATTCTTAACTATAGGACCTTGGGAAAGTTCGATCATCTCGTCTCTAAAATGAGGATAATCATACCCAGTCTCCCTATCCGTGGTTTCTATGAGATGGGACAGACTTGAAAAATTATAAAGCACAAATATAAGAGAGCATTCTTGTTTTGCTGGTGTTAAAGCACAGGCCTGTGAGGATGCCAGTAGATGTGTAGCCCTGCATCTGAAATTAGAAAGCATTTAGATGGCTTTGCTATCCATCTCCCAACTGGGGGATTTTCAGCCAACCATTAACCTATGTCAGCATCCCTCAGGTTGAAAACTGGGATAATCAAACTGAGCTACTTATTTTATAGGACTATTATGGGGAAGTAAAGAGGGGAGGAAGAAGAGGGAATGGAACACTGTGCTTATGTGCTTATGATCATGTCCGACCCCAGATAAGCACTAAGAAAACCTCCCTCCTTCCTTCCTTTGCAGATTAGGGGCTGACAGCAGATTCCTGCTGCTAGGGACTATGGGTATAGAATACTGCTCATACTATCACACGTGGTTAAGGTGTTAGTTTTGGTGAACTGGTGGTTTTTTTCCTTTCTTTTCTAATCTTTGTTAGATGGAATGTCTCATTGTTAGGGAAGTAAGGGGAGGAATGAAATATAACCCCTAAATAAAAGGCAGCAAAAAAAAAGAAAAAAAGAAATGTTTAAAAAGAAAAAAATACTAATACTGGACTGGAAGCCAAGAGATCTGGGTTGAGTCCAATTCCAGCGCTTGCCAGGTGGACGACCAAAGGCAAATTCACTTCAGCTCCTAAGGCCTCAGTTTCCCTAACCATAAAATGAGGGTACTACTACCTTTACTACCTACCTGATAAGAGTTGTTTTTAGGCAGGTACTTTGCAAAGTGTTACACGAGTGTGAGTTATTGTTATCTAGTAGAATCTACTTAAAGAATGAAAGCATTCTACAGTATCATAATAATGTGTGTTCAACACAACGCTAGCTCAGACCAAGCTCCAAAGGAGAGGGTCATTGGCTGGCCTCACCAGAGTTTAGGGATTGATTGAATGACTACCATTGCCAAGCCTGGGCCCCAGTGTCTACATGACTGACCCCAAAACAGGACATAATGATCTGCCTGTATTTTGTCCAACACTTCCATGTAGTTAATCAGATTTCAAGCACAAAGAAATTCCTCCAAACCATTTCCCCCCTCTCTAGTTTCCCCACATCCTCTCCCCCATTATCCCATGCCTGGTCTCTGGCCCTCTTTCCTTCTCGCCTGACCTCTTCTACATCCATAGGGCTTGCTTCTCTATGTGTCAGACAAGGATGGTTCAACCTGACAAAACAATTAGGTTCCCCTCACTATGCCCCAACTCCTGCCCTACTCAGTGGGGCCCAAGTGGTCACTTTCTTCCTTATCTATAAAATGGAAATAATAACACCTGTTGTACCTAATTGACAGGGTTGTTGTGAGCTCAGATGATATGTATGGAAAATGCTTTGCAAACTTTAAAAGCACTATAGAATGTCAACTGTTTTTATTACAGAGAAGGCCTCCCCCAACACAAAGGCCTCCCAACCCCGTGGTGGCCTCCCTCCTGGACACCCTGCAGGGGCACACTGCTGCCTCACACTGAGCTCACGAGGAGGGGGGTGCCTAGCTGGCCTGTACCAGGGCCCGTCACGTTCCTCTTGTGCCTGTGAACAAAGATCTTCTGTCAGCAGGAAACAGATGTGCGAGGAAACCCAGCCTGGAGATTCCCCGGAAAGTCCAAAGCAGAGCCAGCTGCAACCATTTCACTGGAACACACTCCCCCGATGGGGCCCCTTCAAGTCAATCCATCCATCCATCTCTCCCTGGCCATGAGGTGATCACATCCAACCCCCAACTCCAAGCAGGGCAGGAAACAATCCAGCCAGCTGTACTCCCAGCAAAACCTGAATATCTAAATGTTGAGTGCTCCACAACGCACCCCTCTACTCCCTAAAGTGCCCATGGGGTCAAATCTAGCTGGACCAGTATCTAGAGAGCTAGCTTCCCAAGAGTAGCTCAGGACCAAGGAGGCCAACAATCTGCCATCACCTACACACTGTGGATAAGACACAGAATGAAGGAGGCAACTCCAGAACCCTGGGGCCTCTTCTCTCTTCCTTTCCTCACTCACCCAGAGCTGACTCCCAGTTATCTCTAGGGTCAAGGCCAAAGACTGGGCTATGAGTCTCCAAGCTTAGCTAGCAATCTCAGGTCGAGCTCTTCAAAGGATGTTCAAAAGGGGCCTTGGGCCTTTCCAGCTCCTAATGAGAGCCCAAAAAGCCTGCCCAGTACTTTCCTTCTTGCTGAATCCACCCATCTCTACCCAATATACTGCAGGATAGGGGCTCCTTCACACAAGGAGGATTTCCAGTAGCACAGGCAAAGAAAAGAGGTAGTCAGCCTAACTGATTCATCACCTTCTAACTCCAATGACATGGACACTTTTCCTAAGAAGATCAGAGTCCTAGGAGGCATGAACCCTTAATAAGCTACATCACTGGTCTCCAGCTAATGAGTGGCCCCAGTGGGCTTACAGCCAAGTTTTTAATCTGTTTTGTGTCACGGCCCCTTTGGGCAGCCTGGTGAAATCTATGGACCCCTTCTCAGAATGATGTTTGAAATGCATACAGTAGAATTATAATAACAGTTAACATTTATACGGTGCTTACTATGTGCCAGGCACGGTGCTAAGCATTTTACAACTATTATCCCATCTGATCCTCACAACAACCCAAGGAGGTAGATGTTGTTATTACTGCATCTATTTTACAAACGAGGAAACTGAGGCAAACAGGAGTTAAGTGACTTGTTCTGGGACACATAGGATTATAAAGGAAACCAATTATTCTATTGAAATGAAGTTGTAAAAAAGAATTTTTTAAACAAGTTTATGGGCCCCATATTAAGAACTCTTGGTTCAAATGGTTTAGTGGAATTAAGAAATGCCTGTAGGTCTCTGAGAATACATGGGAGGTAAACTTTTGTTTTTGTAAAAAGGGGGCTCTCTAGACTCTCCCCCAAATGAGTCTCTTAGACCTCTTAAGTTTAGTAATCTCTTTAATGCCCTCTTCTAACTCCTTCTCCCTCTTTGTCTCACTATTCCTGAAACTGGAAACCTCTGACTGCATCCAGCATATTGAAGAAGCAACCGTGTGTGTGTGTGTGTGTGTGTGTGTGTGTGTGTGTGTGTGTGTGTGTGTGTGTGTAACACGGTAGAAAGAACATTGAGGGGCAGCAAGGTGGCACAGTGAATAGAGCAGGGGTCCTAGAGTCAGGAGGACATGAGTACAAATCCAACCTCAGGCACTTACTAGCTGTTAACCCCAACTGCCTCCACAAAAAAAAAGTGGACTGGGACCCAGGGAACCTGGGTTCGAATCCTAGCTCTATGTTACTTTTATCAAGCCTCTTCTATAATAATAGGCTAGACACCAAGGGCTTGTAAGCTTTTTCATGTTATTTTGAATAGAACTTTTCAGTTAAAAGGGAACTGAGAACATCAATTCCAGCTTCCTTGTTTCTCTTCATTTAAAATAATTTTACTGATGCCCTTTGGTTTTTATACTACAATCGTTTCTCTATATATCCCTCCCTCCACCTACCAATGACCCCCTTCCCTGTAACAAAGAAAATGAGTTAATAAGTAAAACAGGCCTGTCTCCCACTTCTTGAAAGGAAGAAAGTGCATTTCATCATCTATTTCCTAAGACCAATCCTCTCCCCTTTAGCCTGCAATTCACCTAAGTTTCAGTGCCCTTATTTCACAGAAGAAATAGCCCCAGCACAGTGATGTAGCTTACCTACACTCACACAGTCAATAGCAGAGCTGGGATTTGAATTCAGGGCCTTTCATCCAAATCCTCCCTTCCATGCTAGTTCCAGGACAGGGTCCAGAACGGGGCCTTGCACAGAGAACCCAATAAATCACATAGCACTTTGTTTAACCACTCCCTAGCTAATTCAGTCATAGGCCACATTCAGAAGGGCATGGCCTCCGGGAATGGGGCAGTTAGGTGGTAAAGTAGATGGAGTGCCAGCCCTGGAGTCAGGAATACCTGAGTTCAAATCTGGCCTCAGACACTTACTAGCTGTGTGACCCTGGAAAAGTCACTTTACCCTGTTTGCCTCAGTTTCCTCACTATAAAAATGAGCTAGAGAAGGAAATGGCAAACCATTGCAGTATCTTTGCCAAGAAAACCCCAAATGGGGTCATGGATAGCTGGACACAAATGAAAAATAACTGAACAAGCTTCCAGGAATAAGGAAATGATGGTACCACTACACTCTGTCCTCTCTGGGCCTCATCAGAACTCTTGTGGTAGTCCTGATCAGCACTGTTTAAGATGGACATTGATTAACTGAAGTGTGTTCAGAGGAGGACAACCAGGATGGTGAAAGGTCTGGAGCCTGTGTCATATGATCATCAGCTGAAGGAACCAGAGATGTTTCACCTGGGGAAGAGAAGATTCAGGAGAAGGAAGAGGAGAAGGGGGAATATGATAAAGACCTTCAAGTACTCACTACCATTAGTAAGAATTTAAGTTCTAAAAATAGATAGATAGATAGATAAATAGATAGAAAGAAAGATAGATAAATAAATAAATTTAAGTTCTGACTCCTCCCCAACACAAGTCAAGTTTTACAAGAGGGAGGTCTAAGCCCCTGAAATGGCCTTATTCTTGTGGGGTTTGGGGGAAGGGAAGTGTCTCACCTTTCAAGGGCCTACCAAGCTCTATGGGAACTAATGGGGTGGCACTTACATTGCTGGATATACTGCCCAAAAACAATCTCTCAGCACTTCCAGTCAAGTTTGTTAGTAACACTGGAAAACAAATAGCATGCACCACCCTATACCCCTTCTTCCCTTCTGGAGCATGGGGAGGGGGTGGGGGGGAGGGAGACTCCTCTCTCTATTCAGTCCCTCACAGTCAGACCCACAAGGTCTCTGCCAGGATGAGGGGCACAACTGTGAGTGATGTATGTCCTCATGCCAAAGGAAGGGTCATAGAGTCATGCCCAATCCCCATATCTTCCTCCAGATGATTTGCCCACAAGTCCTGCTTGACACAGACCTGTCTCCATCCAGTCTGACATTCCCAAAATGATCTATGCCCATGATGGCTGAACAGCTCAAATAACCAACCCCACCCTCCAACCCTACCCCTACACACACACACACACACACACACACACCAGGTGGTGGAGAGCTACAGCCTGGCACACACGAGGAGCGGTCATTTAGCTAACTTTAGCTCTTGTCTCACTGTCCCCCCCAAGCCCAGGGCTGCTCTGCACAAACCTCACCCCTACCCCTGTCACAGAGGATCGTGTTTCTGTCTCCTTTCAGGGGCATGGGGGATGTGATTCATCACCCACATCCAAAGCCTGTTAAACAACTGAGGTAACCCAATGGAAAGGAGAATGTGCTCTGGCTTTATTGGAAGTCCTGACACTAGGGCTCCCTGAGCATCCACAAAGGGAAGATAATCGATGCTGTACCCAGGGAGCCTGGAGGTTATGGGGGAATTGGGGGTTGTGAAAGCAACTTCCTAAGACCAACCAGGCCTTAGATGAGACCTCATCTAAAACCCCTGAAGTGACCCTAGCACCAACCCAGCCAAGGAGAAGAGATTATTTAGTCTCGCTCTTGTCCTAGAGGAGGTACAATAGTAGAGTGATAGAATTAGGAAGACCTAGATTTAAATCCTATTATACAGAAATTTACTAGCTGTGTGACTCTGGGCAAGTCACTTAACCTCTGTTTGCTTCAGCATCCTCATCTGTAAAATGGGAATAATAGCACCTACCTCCCAGGGTTGTTGTGAAGATAAAATGAAACAGGAAATTATTATCTACATTTTACAGATGAGGAAACTGAGGTAAACAGAGGTTAAGTGACTTGCCCAGGGTCACACAGCTAGTGGATGTCTTGGGCCTGATTTGAACTCAGGTCTTCCTGATTCCAGGCTCAGCACTATATCCACTGGGAGATATATATAGATATACATACATACATATATACACGTACACATACATCTATATACACATAGATAGATGTACATATATGTGAGTATATATAACTATATATGTGTGTGTGTGTATGTGTGTATATAACTATAAATATATCTACATAAATGTTAGTTATTATTATGGACCTGAAAGTACAACATCCATCCCCAAACAGGCAAAAGTTGTCTGGTGCGCCTTGCCTCCCCTGTAGGCATCTTTCATCCCTGCTTTCATCCATCCCTCCCCAACAAAAACCCAGTGTCCTTATGCTTTGCCAGGGCCCTCCTTTGGAAGGAAAAGAATCTTAGAAACTCATCCAACCTGAGATGTCAGGGCCAGAACTTATTACCCACTCCCCAGGAGTGCTGGCATTTTAAAGAGGAGCCTGGACAAGACAATGTTATATTGGAAGGAATGAATCGCTAAAGCGGCATTTCAGGCACTGTGACAGGTGGTGGGGGCACCTTCAAATCCTACCATCCAGACAACCGCCTGCTCCACCTATTTGTAAGGCTGGCTGTGCCCAAATCTCAAATAAGAGCTCCGGGAAGACTTCACCAGCCTGCTCCCCTCCTGTGCTTAAATCACTTAACTAGCAAAGAAATCAGAAGGACTTCATCCCAAGAGTCCCTTTTCCAGATCAGCCAATTCTTTACCACACGGGTCCACCCTTCTGTAGATGATGAAAAGCCAAAAGAAGGAATAGCTCCTGCCTAACCAATCCCTGAAAGGACTTAAAGGCCTTGAATGACCCACCCAAAGGAACTGAATACCTGTAACAGGGTCTTCCTTACACATATGTTTTTTCTTTCAAGCTAAAAAGAAACATGAGATGCGCAGATTTAGAGAATCCAACCCAAATGTTCACATGAACTATGTGTGCCAGAACTGTGGTAGAGCCTTCCAAACTTGTACTGGTCTGACTGGCCACAGTCGGACACACTGTAACTCGACTCTAACATATTGTAAGGGGCTAAAATTCTAGCTAGTCTGTCTAAAATATCTAATGAGTGGTCGCCAATAAATTATAAGCTTTAGCAAGAGTTGGACTTTTAAGCATTTATTAAGGAGAATAAGAATTTGGTAAAGAGAGAGAGAAAGGCCTAGATTCATCTATCTATTAAAGGGAGAGAGCATTCCTAGCTCCACTCTCAACCCGAGTCCTGACGAAAAAGAGCAAGAGCGCCAGCCTCGCCCCCTCTTCCTCCCACAAGCAAACGTCACTTCCTGACGCCAAAGAGCCACAAGTCTTGCCCTCAGATGCCTTCTCCTCATGGTGGAGCTTTGCTACAATATTGTCATGTCATTTTGGTCCTTTTCGAGAATGAAGGACAAACAACCAACCAACTTTGTACGTCTAACATTCCTAGTGCCTTGCATATAGTAAGCACTAAAGAAAGATTTGTGGAATAGAATCAAAAACCCCATAAGATACTGCCCCTTTGGGGTGGGGGTGGGGGCAGTCTTTAAATGAATAAAATGTATAGGATTGCAAAGGATGCCAAAGATTATAATTTTCAAAAAAAAAAAAAAACCTCACAGACTCCTCCCCAGAAATATATCCAAGATCCCATGTTAAAAATCCCTTCTCGGGGCAGCTAGGTGATGCAGTGGATAGAGCACCGGCCCTGGAGTCAGGAGTACCTGAGTTCAAATCCGGCCTCAGACACTTAACACTTACTAGCTGTGTGACCCTGGGCAAGTCACTTAACCCCAATTGCCTCACTAAAAAAAAAAAAAAATCCCTTCTCTAAACTTACAGGTAGGGGACAGCTAGATGGTGCAGTGGATAAAGCTCCGGCCCAGGATTCAGGAAAACCTGAGTTCAAATATTACCTCAGAAACTTGACATTTACTAGCTGTGTGACCCTGAGCAAGCCCTCATTGCCCTGCAAAAATAAATTAATTAATAAACTAATAATAATAATAATAATAATAACAAAGTTTAAACTTACAGGTAAGGCCCACTTACTTCCAGTCAGTGAATGGATGGACAGAGGGGACTGAGAGGCTGAGGAGTAACAGAATCAGGGACAAGCTTCTTGGCCCTCCTTGAGAACCACAAAGGAAAACTGGCCTCCTTCTAGGATGTACTCCTCTTCCCCATCCCCTTCCATTTATCTCTGGGTTAAATTTTGAATATTGTTGCCTTTTAAAAGTTTAATAGCACCAGCTTACAAGTCTAAGTTTCTAAAGCACTTTCACAGCCATGATCTAATTTGAGCCCCAAAATACTCACAAGAGCTGAGCACAGCAGAGATTACTGAAACTTCAGAGATGTTAAGTTATTTACTCAAAGTCCCAGAAGTCCATTCCTTTGTCATTGGGACTGGCCTCTCTCTCTTGGCAGGCAGAGAGGGGCTGCAAATGATCCCCATGACTAATGGCTTTCTCTTCACAGAATTATGTTTTTTCAATTTCTCCCTTTCAGAGATAGTTAGAGGCCTAAGGTCATGTCCTTTTCTTCAAAAGAGAGAAGAGGGTATTTATTCTTTGCTGCAAGACCTCTGAGGAAGGGAACCCAATAGCAATGGGTTTGGGGAATATTAACACCCCTTGGGATCTCATAGTTCTTTGTACCTAATTTCATTCCATCTCTTCTCTCTCAATCTTCAGGAGGCCTTTCCTTTTCTCTGAGACAATAATCCATCTAATCTGTATGTATCTTATATTACATATTATTTTTACATGTTGTCTCCCTGTTACATGTTTACATCTGTTCTCCTTGAAGATAGTAGCACTGTTTTCTTGTTGTTTTTGCTTTCTTTGTAACCCCAGGACTTATATAAAAATGCTGACTGACTACAGCTGATTGCCTATGCCCCAAGATATCCAGTTGTCCCCAAATTTTCCCTTCTTCAATCTAAACAATCCCAAATTCCAAGCCTTCAAACAAGGACTTTTCAGTAATTTAACAGTTCCTCCCCCTTATCCACCACAAAATGACCAGATCTGGACAGTTAGATGACCTTAAGGTACAAATATGGGCTGCTGTAGAAGAAACTGGAAAGTGAAGAGTAGATGCAGTTTGGCCTAGATATAAGTGCTATGGTCAAGGAAGTTCCTCTTCCCAGGGCCCTGGCAATACTCCTCCCCCAATGTATTCATTCCTCCCGTTCCATTCACCTCCAGCTTGGTTAGATGTCTGAGCTCCAATCAAATCTCTCAGCTCAGTCATTTAGCCCCCACTCCCTGGACTGAGGTACCTTTGGTAGAAAGGAACCTCAATCAAAGTTTTATGGGAAGATACTGAGAATTCTGGGGAGATACTGAGAATAAAGGAGAAGGGGAACCCCCATTTAGGTTCCTACTGAGCAACTCTGTGTGTTTCCAGAGGGTATTGGGAATTCTGGGATAGATAGGCAGAGGAAGAGATGGCCTCCATCTTGGTTCTCCTAATGAAATGACAGGGGAGGAGGATGCTATTCATTCTACTAGAGTGGCAGTTCTCAAAGTGTAGTCTGGGAGCCTCTGGGGGGGTCCTCAAAACCTTTATAGGGGTCTACAAGGTCAAAACTATTTTCATAATAATACTAAGACATTTTAATTTCTAATATAATAAAAAAAATATCTATAGATATAATCCACATTAAAGTTCTTCACGGAGTATGATACTCAGTAATTTTAAGAATGTCCTAAGGGATCCTAAGACCAAAAAGTTTGAGAAACACTGCAGTAGAGCAATTAAAAAACAGGATTCTTGTTTATATAGTTGTTCTTTTTTCCCAATCTTTAATTAGATTTTCTTTTAATTACTCTAAAGCTGACAAATAACAACAAATATAAATATTTCCTTATATAAAAAACTGAAAATATACCCAGCAATACCACTTTTGGGTCTTTTTCCCAAAGAGATCATAAAAAAGGGAAAAGGACCCACATGTACAAAAATATTTATAGCTGCTCGATTTGTGGTGGCAAGGAATTGGACATTGAGAGAATGCCCATCAATTGGGGAATGGCTGAGCAAGTTGTGGTATATGAATGTAATGGAATTCTATTGTGCTGTAAGAAACGAGGAGCAAGAGGAGTTCAGAGAAACCTGGAAGGACTTGCATGAACTGATGATGAGTGAGATGAACAGAACCAGAGGAACATTATACATAGTATCATCAACATTATGTGTTGATCAACTGTGATAGACTAGATTCTTCTCACCAATCCAATGGTACAAGAAAGTTCCAAAGGACTCAAGATGGAAAAGGCTCTCCAAACCCAGGAAAAAAAAAAAAAAGGAAACTGTGGAATATGGATGCTGAGTGGACCATACTATTCCTTTTGTTTTTGATGCTGTTGTTTTTATTTTTTAAGGTTTTTCCTTTTTGCTCTGATTCTTCTCTTATAACATGACTAATGTAGAAATATGTTTAATGTTATATTTATTTATATATATATTTATATATAATATAACCTATATTTTATATATATAAAATATAACCTATATCAGATTACCTGCTGTCTAGGGGAGGGGGGAGGGAGGGGAGGGAGGGGAAGGAGGGGAGGGAGAAAAATTTGAAATTGGAAATCTTATCCAAACAAATGTTGAAAACTAAAAATTAATTAATTAAAGAAAAAAAACAGAAAATATTACTTGTGACAATGTGATCCCTATAATATACAGGTTGGTTTGTTTTAAGTATATATTACATTTAACAGGGATTCTTATAGTTTTTCTTAGAATAGTCCCTGCTATGAAGCAGGGTTACCTCACCAAAATTCCATAGTTATTAGGTAGCATGGGAAGGGCCTCAGGCTAAGAGTTAGGAGACCTCTATCTAGTTCATGACCTCACATTTGACAGCTTTACCCAACCCCTCATTGAAATCCTTCCTTTGGCTTCCATGATGCTCTGCTCTCCAAGTTTTCCTTCTACCTCTGATCGTCCCTTCTCTGTTTCTTTCTCTGAGTCATCATCCTCATGTCTAATGGTGCACAGCTGAGCACGCTCTCCAACACGGAGTCCTCCTCAGCTCTCTTCTTTCTCTAGGCTCTTCTCCAAAGACGTTCCCCTGTCAACTTCCCTGTTTCCATTAATAGTATCATCGATTCCCCCATGGAAGCCTCATCTTTCTCACGACTCTGTCCTTAACCACCCAAATCTAACTTTTAAATGGTACTTTTCAATTCTCTGGCTTCCCAATCCTACCACCACCACTGGATTTCAGCCTCTCATCACTCCCCTACTAGTCTCCCAACTGGCTTCCCTCCCATCTCTAGTTGCTCCTTTGTCCAATATGTCCGAAATACATGCTAAAATAAGCCACTTTCATCATGTCACTCTCTTGTTCTAAAATTTTCATTGTCTATAGCCATAATCCCAATTTAGGGGTTTGTGCTAAAAAGTCTTTAATATTATCTTAAGCAGTAAATAATTATAAATATTATGAGTACTATATTAAATGACCCTGAGAGTTTATAACCCATTTTGCTGTTGTTGAAAGCAGTTTGAGAAACAACAACAACAACAAAAAAAAAAAACAGTGGGAGCCACTGGCCTAAAGGATCATATAGATAGATAGATCTCTATATCTCTATCTACATATATATCTACATATGTATACATATATACATATATGTATATATTCACACACACACACACACACACACACACACACACACACATATGGGCAGCTAGATAGCACAGTGGATAGAGTACCAGGCCTGGAGTCAGAAAGACTTGAGTTCAAATCTGGTATCAAGACACTTACTAGCTGTATGACATGGGCAAGTCACTTAGTCCTGTCTTGCTCAGTTTCCTCATCTGTAAAATAAGCTGGAGAAGGAAATGGCCATCCCAGTATCTTTGCCAAGAAAATTCCCAAATGGGATAATGAAGAGTTGGACATGATTAAAAAATGACTGAACATACATACATATACACACATAGAGGCATATAGATATATCTATAGATATGAGGGTGTTGGATTAGATGGTCCCCATCTGTATAGATCCAGATATCTATAGAAATGTAGAGTTTAGAAGGGCCTTCAGAGACTGAGTCCAACACCCTCATTTTTCATATGAGAAAACTAAGGCATAGGTCTTACCCAAGGTCAAAGAGATGGTAAATGTCAGAGGCAGGATTTGAACCCAGTTCTTCTGGCTCTACAGCCAGTATTCCTTCCCCTAAATATAAAATCTAAGTTCCTCAGGCTGGCACTTGAAGGCCCTCAATAATACAGGCATAGCTAATCTTTCTAGCTTTACTTCTCATTACTTTCCTTCTCCCCACACCACCCTGCCCACACAACCAGACTGGTCCATTCATCACCTTCTGGCCATGCCTTCTCACTTCCTGGTCTCAGTTCATAGAATTTCATCCTCCCTTCGTCCACTCTAGAAATGCCTACCTGATCACTGGCTGTTCTCAGCCATCTATTTCAATTCAACAAATACACTTATTAAAGCGCTTATTTATTATTTATTAAGTGATCCCCTTCCAGCTCTGCTCCTGACTTCCAGACTTCAAAACCACGCTTGGGCTGCTGTTTCTTCCTAGAACTTCCCTCAGTCCCTGGACCATCCAACCACCCCTGAAACCTTCTAACCCTGGAATCTCTCTCTTTCTTCACCAGGCTAACCCCCTTCTCCCATTGTTGAATTTCTCCGAAGGACTCTATTTTGTGGAAGGGCCCAAGCTGTCCAGCTTTTGTTCCCTTCCCAGTTCTGCTACTGACTTTTGTGCTTTCAAACCATGTCCCCTTTCTCAAGACACACACACACAGATGCACACAACCTAGCTAAACAGAGCTAAAAGGCCAGAGGGAGTCTGGCTCCCTGCTCCCAGGACTGATTGCAGTGAACTACAAACTCACCTCACAGGCTTCTTTGTACCAAGACTAGTCTATGTACAGTTTAATTATGGAACATTAGATGATTCTTTTTTAATAATCAAAATAATTACAAACCAGAATCCTTTCCTTAATTTTAAAGACAAAAACCCTTTCATCTACCTCTACCTCCATCTCTCCTCCCCCCTTCTCAGCTCCGTTTTATAGGTTGCTTTCTCCCATTAGAATGTAAGCTCCCTGAGGGTAAGGACAGTTTCTTTTTACTTTTATATATATACATATATCCTCAATGCCACAATGCCTGGCAAATAGTAAACATGTAGTAAATGCTTGTTTCTTTTTTTTTTTTTAGTGAGGCAATTGGGGTTAAGTGACTTGCCCAGGGTCACACAGCTAGTAAGTGTTAAGTGTCTGAGGCTGCATTTGAACTCAGGTACTCCTGATTCCGGGCCGGTGCTCTATCCACTGCACCACCTAGCTGCCCATAAATGCTTGTTTCTTAACCTCCTTCCTTCCTGTCTCCCTTTTAACTATGTGCTAGCCACTGTGCATACAAAGACAAAATCTACCCCCCCTCAGGAAGTTTATATGGTAATAGAGGAGAAAGATCTTCTCTATAAGAATCTCATACAAGGTAGGCTGCAATAAGGGCAAAGCACTATATGATCTGGGAAGGGAAAAGTCACTTTCAACTGGTATTGAGATACAATAAGCAAGGCTTCCTGGAGGAGGTGGCATATGAGTTGATCCTTGAAGGAAGAAGAGTTCAGTAGGCAGAGGTATGGACAGAGTTTATTCTGGACATAGAGTGTGTGCAAGCACAAAAGTGAGCAAGGGTGTAAAACAAGACTGGAAAATGAAGAGAACAAAATTCCATTTTGTGCTGGAATAGTGGGTGTGTGAAAGGGAATAGTATGAAATAAGGCTGGAGGGGTAGGCTGCACCTGGTTATAGAGGTCCTCGAATGTTAGATTGAGAATTTGGCATTTCATCCTACAGGCAACAGGAAGAGACTGGAGGTTTTTAAATCAGGGAGTGATATTGTCAGACCTGTGCTTCAGGAAGATTTTGGGGGCAGGTGTCTGAAGAATGGATTCAAAGAGGAAAAGACCAGAAAAGCAGGGAGTCCAGTGAGGAATGTATTATAATGACCCATGTGAGAACATTTATGAACCTGAAACAGAATGGAGTTATGGAAAAGGGGCTGGATGAGAGAGATGTTGGGAACTTGGCAGCTGGTTGGGGCAGGGAGGGAGAGGGCAGTGATGGGGTTGTAACGATTGGAATAACGCCACCTGCTGGATACTTACTGTAGAGGAGTTCTGCCCATGAAGGGAAGGTCTTTGAGGGCAAGACCAGGAGTCAGGAAGTGACGCGGGCTAGTGGGAGGAGGAAGGAAGAGACTGGCGCTCGGTCTTTTTTTTTTCCTGAGGACGCTGGCGGAGAAGGGAGCTAGAAATGTGCTCTCCCTTTAATAGATAGGAATCTAGGCCTTTCTCTCTCTCTTTACCAAATTCTTATTCTCCTTAATAAATGCTTAAAAACCTAACTCTTGCTAAAGCTTATAATTTATTGGCGACCACTCATTAGATATTTTAGACAGACTAGCTAGAATTTTAACCCTTAACAGGGTCAAGGATGATCCTGAGGTTTCAGACCCAGAAGACTGAGAATATGATGATATCATCAACAGAAGTAAGGAAGCTGGAAGGCAGGTCCATTTTTAGGAAAAGGGGTAAGTTCAAGAGGCAGCATAGAGAGACAGCATCAGAGCCAGGAAGGCACGGGTTCAAATCCTTCTTCGGACATATCCTGGTTGTGTGACCATGGGCAAGTCCCTTAATCTCACTGTTGCAGGCAAGGCAAGGCAAATGGAGTGAACAAGAATTTAGTAAGCTCTTACTATGTGTGAGGCAGTATGCTAAGTGCTGGGAATATAATTACAAGGAGAGGGACAGTCCCTGCCCTCAAGAGGCTTAAATTTGGAAGCTGAAAAGCTTAGGGGAATGAGGAGGAACAGGGAGAGGAAAGTAACCTCCAAGGGGCATGGAATGAAATCCAGAGAATGAAGAAGGACTGTTCTAGGACCTCCCTCAAAATGGAGGTTCCAAGAAGAAATCACCAGTGGGAGAAAAAGGCCACAGGGTAGAGGGAAGAAGACAGCTGAAGCCTGGCGGCCAAGTCTGGAGAATGAAGCATGGAAGGTCTGGGCCCTCCCCAAAAACTCTCTAAGGCAACTCTTTAAGACTATAAATTCAAAAAAAAAAAAACAAGGTGTGGACTTCCTTTGGTGGGAGGAGATTTCCTCAGCTGGGAGTTCCCAATACCAGTGAAATCACAGGCCCAGGCCCGATCCCTCCTCTTACTATGAATTCAGTCTTGAAGGTGCTGAGTTTGAGGTGGTATCTAAATCCTACCCATTCTTCAAGACCCAATTTAAGTCCCCAGCCCAAGGAGATCTCTCCCTCCTCTGAACTACCATAGGACCTATTTTCTATATCATTTATTCAACACTTATGTGATAATGCCTAATTTCATTGTGGCGGAGGGAATAAGGAGGGGGTAGGTGTATCTGAACCTGTGAATCTCATTGCTATTGGGAGCTCTTCAGTGAAGCGATACAAGTGCACACCTTCTCTGCCACTCTGCAATTTTTAGAGAATGGCACTAAGTGACTGGGCAGGGTCACACAGCCAGTAGATATGTATCTTAGGCAAGACCTGAACCCAGGTCATTTTATCTCAATGCACTGTCTTCCAACATTGCCACCTGCTATTGTTAGTCCTGTTTCCATGTACACATGGCTTGCCTCTCCTGCTACCATAAACTCCTTGAAGGCAGTAACCAGATAGTACCTTCTTCTCTTGTATCTCTCACAGCACCTACGATAGAGCTGGGCCCAGAGTAGGTAAGTGTTCAGTGATGTCCTGCTGCTTGGTTAAATGAGCTTACCAGCTGTTTGTTGAAGTTCTGGACGCACTGCTCGAACTGCTCATCCTTAGTCTCATCTGCCTTCCCTAACTTCTGTAAGACCTGGAAAAAAAAAAGATGGAAAGGAGTTGTTACACCAAAAATAAAGACCAAGTAAAAACCATGAGGTCCAGATCCTGTCCTGTTAAACCAGAGAGGACCATCAAACTTGTTTTCTCCTCAACCCCCTAATTCCCAATCACAAGAAACACACTCTCCCACCCCCCCCCAACCCAAAGTGTGGCAGTTTCCCATGTGCCTTGTGATGCCAATACTGGCCCAAGGGAGTCCCCCTCCATGGACGACTGCTGGTTCACCCCTTGGCCAACTAGCCTTTCAGGCAGAGAGGAGAGAAGGCCTAAAGGCATCACAATCCATGGACTGGACCAGAACTTCTTCAGTTAGGTCTATACTACACCTTCCTCAAGCTCCATCCAGCCTATCTTAAGTAATGGGGAAGAAAGGATTGAGCGGGACCGGACCGTCAGCTTTCTTGAGTGGGACCTAAGAAGGAGATCCAGGGAGAAGGGAAGACCAGACACTTGAGGCAATAATAAGGATACAGAAGAGGATAAGAATAGGCTGGAACTTGTTCACACGATCTATTCCTTCACCTTTATGACCATGAGGACAGTTTTCAGACTTTTGTATTTTTTTAGTCTCAAATGACAACCTTCCTCGCTGTTCTTCTCCTCCCCCACGCCTCAACATGTACACGCAAGCTCACACACACTCTCTGTCTGTGGGAGAATGGCCTCTCTCTCCCTTTCTTCTGTCTCAGCTCTCTGTCCCTCAGCTGTTTCTTGGCCAAAGAAAGAGAAGAGTGAGAGAAGTAAGAGATGGGAGAAAAATAAAACAAAGAGACAGTGACAGAAGAACAGAGCTTTGTGGGAGACAGGGGGAGATAGAGGCAGATGGACAATTGACTTCTACAATGCAGCAAGCTTCTTTTGGGGGAAATTGAAAAAACAACAAAGACATTTTCAAAGCAGGGCACAGCAAAGGAAGTGGTTAAAAACAGCTCTGGGAGGTAGAGGACTATGGGTATGGAGGATTGCATGTAATGTCAGGCATGGTTAAGGTGTTGGCTAGTTTTGTTGAACTCTTTTTTTTCAGTTTTGTTACAAGGGATGGCTCTCTAAGAAAGAAGAGGGAAGAGGTTTATAATATACTGGGAAATGAAAATTATGTTTAAAAAGGTATCAAAACGTAAATTTATAAAACACCTCTGGGGAATGACCAGGAAGACTTTCTTGACATGTGGCAAACTCCAGGGAGAACATGGACAAAAGTTTCACAGAATGACAGGTATGGATCTATCCACATCAGACGAAATCACAAATCCACTGGAATACCATAGTACCCTTCCCCCACCATCCTCAACAGATCAGAAAAGTCTAGTGAGACCCTCTTGCTGGCCTAGCACCTCAGCCCCATCACCTTCAGACAAGTGAGGAAGAACAATGACTAGACCACAGCAAAGTGTGTCTGGGCAGAGGAATAACAAGAGCTCGGGTGGAGAGGCAAGGAAGTCAGTGACAAGGGAAGATCATCATAACCTCCAGATTATGAGACTCAGCTGAGATGCCAGACAGGAAAGTACCTTGAAGCATGTAAAATGGCTCTACAAATGCAAAGGATTATTAATATAAACCCTTTTAAAGAGGTTAGAGTGTTCCCTGCTCCACATGAATCCAATCTCACCAAATGATACTTCCAGAGCTGCCAAGATTTTTTTGTCTAAAGTGTGGGAGTGTCTCTTGCCAAACTTGTAGGGATTTGGGCCTTTAAAGTCTTTTTTCTTCCTCTCCAGACCCCTCCTGCCCCCATAGATTTGGCCTGTTCAAGAGCCCTTTAGTCGCACTTAGCTTTCAAAGTTGGACTGAGTATGTGTTGAGAGAGAACTCCAGATAAGAAAGGCTGTGATAAGTTTCCTGCAGGCTGTCAGTCCAAAGGGGCCTGCTGGGCTTTGGGCCTAAGCCTCCCTCTGACTCTCACACATGGGAATCAGCCATCCCGAATCATCCACTTGAACTCTCCTCAAAGAGGAAATTTCTTCTCATTAGCCCCTCTTTGTCCCTGTTTTCATTAAAGCAACGTGCCTCTCTGCTGTCACCACTAGCCTCTTCACCGTGTGCCCCCCCCCAAAAAAATAAGACTTAAAAGTAATCTACTCTGGGGCAGCTAGGTGGCGCAGTGGATAGAGCACCGGCCCTGGAGTCAGGAGTACCTGAGTTTAAATCCGGCCTCAGACACTTAACACTTACTAGCTGTGTGACCCTGGGCAAGTCACTTAACCCCAATTGCCTCACTAAAAAAAAAAAAAAAAGTAATCTACTCTGATGACTATAATGGGACAGTACTGTGCTGTAGGAAATGACACATGTGAGCAATTCAGAGAAGCACCAGAAGCTCTATATGAACTGACCTGAGAGTATAATAAGCAGAATCTATGTCAATGGCAAGCCCACCTCTGTGCCTTTTTTTCTCATCCCCCCCCCATAATATAATTCCTGCTTCTCTTTGTGCCTACCCTTAATAACCCAATTCAAATTCTCCACCATGAAATCTTCCTTGACTATTCCAAACCATAGTGATGACTCTGTCTTCTGAGCTACTGTAGCACTGACTGCAGCATTTACTTGGCACTTAGCCTAAACATTCATCTATCTCTGGGCATATTTGTCTCTACCCAACTGGAGCCTAGCCTCTTCCAGGGCAAGAAATGTTGACAGATAGATAGATAGATAGACAGACAGACAGAAAGATAGATGGATGGATGATAGATAAACTAATAGAGCTAGGGATAGTTATAAATGTATATATATTTATAAACAGATTGATAAGAGATAGAAATATGTACATATCTGAATTGTCCATGTCATATAGATATGCCTTATCGCTTAATAGAGGTTTTATATGAGATAAGGAAATTGAGGCCTAGAAAGGTTAATTAAGTAGCTTGCCTTAGGTCACCAAAGCCCTTTTGAATGTAGAGTAATGGCTAGGATTCCTAGTTCACTGTACTTTTCAACACATTAAACCCAGGTTTCATGTTTATGTATTGTGTTTTGAGAAGCCTGATGATTCCAGATGATTTTCAGTTTCCCAAATAATACCATGCACCTACATAACCCAAATCTACTATCTTATTTTATCAGCACAGATTGTTTTTTGAAGGAAGAAAAAGAGAGAGAGAGCTCTAACATGGACATCTTTCATTTGATGTTGTCTGTCACTTGAGGGAGAGACATAGAAAGCAACAGATATTTATCACCTCTGTGTTACAGATATGGAAATTGGAGCCCAGGAAGCTTGACCTTGACTTATCTAAACTTTGTATCTGCCACAGACATAAACCCAGGCTTTGGAATTCAGCAAGCACTTAATAAATTCTTGCTAAATTGGATTGCAGAGATCACCCTGGGTCTAGAACTCAGCTCTGCTAAACTCCCAATCTGAGATTTATTCTCTGTCTCTGTCTCTGTCTCTCTCCCCTTCCCTCCCTCCCTCCCTTTCTTTCTCATCTCTTCCTAGAGAAAGAGCACAAGTATAATGCCTGGCACATAGAAAGAGTTTAATAAATGTTCACTGACTGACAGAGGGGCCCACTGGATATTTGTGCCACCCAGTCCCTAAGCCAGACCTCAGATCTGTGGGAAGTCTGTGGGAGGGTGCCTTAATAGAGCATCTTTACCTAAGGTAAGGATGCAGTCCTTCTTCAGGACAGACTATACTAGTCCATACTCAATAGGTATTATTGTCCTTTCAAGGGCCAAACTCCTCAACTTGACTGTTAGCCCCTTTAGGTAAGGACGTCATTTTATACTTTATGTCCTGCAGACCCCTAGCACAATGTCCCAAACAGAGAAAACCATCCATGACCTTCATTAGGCCTCTATGGTCCCTAACCCTTCTCCTCTCGGGCTGCTAAATGAAAAGCAATCTTCTAAGCCATATTCTGAGCCCACCCACTCTCTCAGTGAGTCAGCTGGGGAAGGCTGCATTATCTAGGTTGCTGCCCAAGCCACATTTCCTCCTCACCAGCCTGTAGCTCTTCTCTACCATCCCCCTAAACAGGCCTGTCAGGAGAGATCAGGGCTCGCTTGGATGACAGATGCTGCAGCAGCTGAAGAACACAGCCCAGCAAGCACTTACGCACAAGCACAGACCCAAGCAAACACGTATGTACAAATATGTAATCACATGTTATATAAGCAGGCACGGGCCAAATTGAGAAAACATGAAAACCCCAGACACAGACATGCCTTATCCCCTTAGTTATCCTTGCAAGTGCACTGGAAATGCCCTTGGCTATGAGTCAGGGGGCCTGTATTCCAGTCCATGCATTTCCCATGAATAACCAATTACATCTGCAACTTGTTAGGTGCACACGTGACTTGCTCTCTCTGGCCTTCAGTTTCTTCATCTGTAAAAGACTAACTGATCTCTCGAGGATCACACACACACACACACACACACACACACACACACACACGAGTTATATGCTTTGTGTGTCTTCCCAACCATATGGTAAACAAGGGCAGGGGCATGACTTTGCTTCTGTCCCACACAGTACTTAGCTAGGAGACACTTAGTAAAAACCTGCTGATTTACTGGTCTTAGGAGGAACAGATTGCAATGCATTTTGACAGAGATTGGAATGCTGAGACTTCTCCCCACCCACACACTTCATTCTGATAAATAACTTTATCTCCTTCTCTCCCTCACAAGAGGATTCTGGGACTTTCTGTTCCTCCTGTCTCCCCTCTGTGGTACATAAAACAGTGCTCTGGATTCAGAAGGTACTCAAGAATGCTGGTTAATTCAATCTAAAGGATCATAGATCTGGTTGTAGATAGAACCAGGGAGGCTACCTAGTCCAAATCCCTCATTTTACAGGTGCTGAAACAGGTATGTCATAAGACCACAGGTTTAGTGCCTGAAGGCACCTTAGAAGCCTATGAGTCCAACCCTCTCATTTAAATATGAGGAAACAGCCCCAGTAGGGTCAGACAGCTTTTAACTATCTAATGGAGAATTTGAACAAATCATCTCAATTCTAGGTCAATGGATAGAGTGTTGGGCCTTGGAGTCAGGAAGACCCATCTTCCTGAGTTCAAATCTGGCCTCAGACACATACTAGCTATGTGACCCTGGACAAGTCACCTAACCCCATCTGCCTCAGTTTCCACATCTGTCAAATGAGTTGGAGAAGGAAATGGCAAACCACTCCAGTATCTTTGCCAAAAAAAACCCAAATAGGGTCAGAAAGAATCAGACATGACTCAACAACAACTTAATTCTAAATCCACTGTCCAATCCAAACCAGTTCCTAAACAGCTCCTCATCACAACCCTGTTCTCTTACCTTCTTCACCTGGGGAATTCCCTCTCAGAGCCCAGAGCTCCAATATGTAAGATTTTTGCCTTATGGGACTTAGGCATCTAATTCCACTTCCCAAAAGTCTTTTCACTATAGTCCTATAGGACTTTCTTCCTTCCCCCTCTCCCACCAACCTGTTCATATTTTGTCTTCTCTCATTTAAATATAAGCTCCCTGAGGACAAGAACTATCTCGCTTATTTATACAGGTTGTTCCAAAAGTATCTGTATCTCCAGGGTTTAGCACAGTGCCTGGCACACACAGCAAGTGCTTAATAAATGCCTTATCATTATCTCATCCTCTTGACTCCAAGACCCATCAGTACCTTATGTATTTCAATCAAGTTACTTGCCCAGTGTCACATAGGAATCTGAGAAAGGATTTAAGTCAATTCCTCTGACTACAAAGCAAGTGTTCCTTCCACCATATCATTCATGTAATTCAATTCAATGGCATAAACATTTATGAAATGCCCACAGCGTACAAAGCATTGGTCTAAGAGATGGAAATACAGACACAAAAATTAAACAGTCCCTGCCTTAAAGGAATGTACCATCAAATGGGCTACATAAATACATAAGTAACCAACTACTAAACAGTCCCTACAATTCACCAGCACCACCCCACCCTATGCGTGACACCATCCTTCTCATCAGCTGCTGATGAGAAAAAACACCTCAAGGACCCAGCTCTCAAGAACACCCAGCAAAGACAACCCAGCAAAGAGGTGAATGGACCTGAAGCCTCCATATTCAGGTACCAACTACATACAAATGCCAAAACCCCCATTCAGTTTTTAAAAAATAAAAAACAGTTCATAAAGATTCTTTCTGTGTCCATCCTACTTTATAAACCTAGACACTGAGGAAACCAGACAATCTCTGAGGTCCCCAGAGAGAATCACCAACCTTTAGCATTTTTAGCATCCCCTCTCAAAATGACTTGTGTCCGGAGACCTTGGATAAGGCTGACGGTAAAACTCAGACAGCTGAATTCTGGGCTCACACTATCATCTATTGTTAAACAATGATCACTTCCCCCTCCCCAGGGGAAGGATGTCAGCTCAGCCAGGTCTGTGGTCTAAGGGGACCACAAAAACACAGTGGTGCATACTCAGAAACTGACAAAAAGAGACCAACCAATTTGCCCACACCCCTTCCACCCAAACATACATACATGGGGACATACAGAAAATATTCATTCAAAAGACATACTATTATGCCTACTATGCATACTATGTACTAGCCACAAGAGTGAGGAGACCTGGGTTCTAGTCTTATCTCTGTCACTATTTAAGGAGAAAGACTTAGATGGAAGGAAACTAAAGAGATCATCTACTCTTAATCCTCTCATGTTTATAGTTGAGGAGACTGAGGTCTGGAGAGTTTAAATGACTTGCTCAAGGTCACTTCCCACCAATTAAGTAAGTGGCAGGATCAGGAATCTTGCCAAAGTCTTCTGGCTCCAAACCCAACATGCTCCTCATTCACGACACCACATCTAACCTTGGGCAAGCCATTTCAACCTTAGAGAGTCATTGGACCATAGAGTTGCAAGGTAGCTTAGAGATCATATAGCCTTAGCCTGGGATGGTTTTCAGAGGGTCCATGAACCTGGATGGGAAAAGAATTAAATGTTTATCTTCACTTATCTCTAAATCACTTCTTTTTTTTTTTTTTAGTGAGGCAATTAGGGTTAAGTGACTTGCCCAGGGTCACACAGCCAGTAAGTATTAAGTGTCTGAGGCCGGATCAGAACTCAGGTACTCCTGAATCCAGGGCCGGTGCTTTGCCACTGCGCCACCTAGCTGCCCTCTAAATCACTTCTATTGTGAAGTTAGGCAACAAACCTCTATTCTGGGAAGGGGTCCATAGACTTCACCAGGCTGGCAAAGGGGTCCATGATACAAGAAAGGTTAAGTACCCCTGCTCTAATGCAAGCCTCTCCTTTTATAGATTATAGAAATTAAGGCCCACACAGATGAAGTGACATCCAACATCACACATCTCAAATGTAGTAAAACTGGAATATGAACTTGGGTTTGTTTATTTATTTATAATTTTGAGTTCCAAATTCTATCCCTCTTTTCCTCCCTCCCCTCTGCCCTTCCTGAGGCAGTGAGCAATCAGAAGTGGGTTATACATGTGCAATTATGTAAAACATTACCATATTAGTCATTTTGCATAAGAAAACTTGAATAAAAGAAAAAATGAAAGAACATGAAAAATAGCATGCTTCAGTCTGCGTTCCATCAATATCAGTTCTTTCTTTGGAGATGGATAGTTTGCTTCATCGTTAGTCCTTTGGGATTGTCTTGGATCATTGTATGCTGGGAATAGTTAAGTTGTTCACATGAACTCAGGTTTCTTGACTTGCATTTTCTACTCTATCTGAGATGTATGTGCTCCACGTGCATGACATCTCTGAACTCCTGTCAGAGGCTAAGTTTTTGTGGAAGGCAGAACTTGTATTATACAGTGGAGTACATAAAAGTCTATGCTAGGAGTTGGGAAACCTGTGTTCTAATCTTCCAACTGCCATTGGAAAGACAGAGAACCCTGTGTAGGAAACTTTCTGAATTTCCTCAGCTGGAAAATGACTATAGTCATATAACCCTGCCTGCCTGCCTCATGGGGCTGTCACAAAGATCCAGTGAAATAATGCATTCGGAAGCACTTTAAAGTGCCAGGTGGAACTCAGTTTCTTCATCTGTAAAATAATGGGAGTTGGATTCCTCAAGTCCATTCCAACTTTGAAACTCCTGTGATATTTATAAAACCTATGATTCTCTGTGACTAAAGTCTCTGGTTTTCTAAAGCTGTGAATAGCCGTGTAGCTTTATAAACACTACTGAATTTTCAGAGTTGTAAGGGGCTTTAGAAATCATTGAGTCTAACTCAACCGAGGACACTGAGGTGGCCCTTATTAGCCCTTAGAGAATCAGAGACTTAGCCTGGGGAACTAGGCCCCACAATTTCATACCGGTCCTCACAGTTCTCCATCCTATTCATTACCTCAGAAGAAAAGGAGAGAGAGGTAAGAAGAGTTGTTATTCCTCAGCAGTTATAGTGAAGGGTTGAGGATCAGAAGAAGAAAGACGACTGAAGTATCAGTGACTTTCAATTATCCAGACTCCTCTTGTACCACTCACACCAGATCACTGAGGGTGCTTTATGCCAAACCTAGAATCTAGCCAAGAAAATACCAATAGGAGAAAAGGTCTTTCTGGGATTATATATCTAGGAGACAACAGAAAAAAATCAAGGGAGAAATATAAGATATCTCTTTACCATGGACTGTTTATTTCTTTTTTGTTTTTTAATCTATCTCGTGTCTGCCCCTTTCACAGCAACCACCCCCCCATCCTTAATCACTATTCTAAGCATTTATTAAGTACCTTCTATATTCCAAATACTGTACTGAATAATGGAGATACAAAGACAAAAATAAAATAGTTCCTACCCTCAAGGAGTTTCTGAACGTTCTATCAGGGTATACCTGAGGATTCTGTGATTTTACAGCTAAATTGTAGTTAGTACAGGTTGGATCCACTCTGAAGACCATAATCTCATCCCTCTCAGACAGACAAATGCTTTTAGGCTTATAAGAAACCATCCTGTAGGGGCAGATAGGTGGTGCAGTGAATAGAGCACCAGCCCTGGATTCAGGAGGACCTGAGTTCAAATCTGACCTCAGACCTGTGACACTTACTAGCTGTGTGACCCTGGGCAAGTCACTTAACCCCAATTGCCTCACCAAAAAAAATAAATAAATAATAACAACAACAAAAAACAGAAACCATCCTGTGGTATCTGTCTCCCAACCCTGGGTGGCATGTCTGAGTGGCATGGCTACTCCCTTTATAGAGCACCTACTGTGTGCCCACAATAGAAAACAATCTAGAATCTAATTCAGAAGAAAAAGACAAAGATATATGAAACATGCATACACATCATTAATTTATACTGTATATATAGTGTCTGTACACTATGTTAAATGATGAATAAATCTAAATATCAGCTTATTAAAAAAAGATATATGAAACAGATCAAGATAAAACCATGGGGTAGAAATAAAATGCTATATGAGTTCAAAAGTAGGAGAGGTCCATGGAAAATATAGTAAAACAAGAATGTGATAAAATATCTCATTATCATGAAAAACAATGAATATAAAGACTACAGGGAGCCAGGAGGAAGACTTTTATGAACTGATACAAAATGAAACGGGTTGAATATACCAATTTATTATAGCAATGTGAATGAAGAGAACAATAAAAAAAATGCTGAACACCATGTAATTATAATGATCAAGCTTGACCTTGAAAATAAGATATGCTAAGGCACCTCCATGCAAATGAGGCCTTGGAAATGGAATGGAATATGATAAGAAATGACAAAAGGAGATGATTTTGAATAAGCCAAATAAGACTTGTACGAACTGATGTAGGGTAGTGAGTAGGAAGGAGAGAACGATTTATATAACAAATGATAATGACAAACAACTTTGAAAAACTTAGGGACTGATCAGTTCAATGACTAACCAGGATGCTAGAGTGAGTGCTAGTGATAAAGCATGCATGCTACCCAACCTCCTGACAAGAGAGGGGAGACATGCAGGGTGCAGAATGAGACTCCATTTCCAGACACACCTGGACGCAATATAGACATCTGTTTTGCTTACAAGGGTTTTTCTTTTTCTTTTCACCTTTCGATGTTTGAGGGGTAGGAGGAAGACAAAATCTGAAAACATTTTAAAGACTGAAGATGCCCTTCCCTCCTTTCTCTGCAGAGGTAGAAGATGATAGATATGGATGTGTTGTTTTTGCTGAGCTGGTTTGTTTCCTTTTTTGGTATGGCTAGCTCTCTGGATGGGAGAGGGGGAAGGGACATATTAGGAAGGTAAAGTGATGTAAAATCAAAACTTATCAATAACTTTTAAAAAAACAACACAGGGGTGTTTGGGACTATATCCAGAAATAATTATGATGCTTTAAAAAAAATAAAAAGATCAATAAACCTTCTTTCTTTGACAGAAAAAAAATGTCATCACTCATCAAAGGTTCCCTGAAGCTAACCCTTGATGGGTAGGAAGGATTTGAGGGAGGGCAGGGGAGGCAGAAAAAACAAAGGTAGGGAACCCAAAATGAGACCAGCCTATTGTAGGAGAGAGCACAAGTGAGGACACCAGCCTTGCTACATACTGTGAAGTAGTCCGACAGTTTTCCAACTGTTATCCAAGCTAGTTCAGGGCAGTGAGCCCTGGGTGAGCTTTTGTCCAGGTATCCCCTCTACTCCAATAGAGACAATCTCAGTGTTTGGTTCAGACATAGAAGACCACTCCTGTTACAGACCAGCAGCAGTTACTGCCCTGTAGCCACAAAGAGAACCAAAGCAACTGAGGGTCTCACCTTTCCCAGAACCTCAGACCCCAACCCTGACCTAGACCCCAGGCTCCAGTTCAATGGTCTGACTGCCAGCATGTTGCTCAATCCCTGCTAAAAAACCTTGGCACCCTTACACCAGCCCAGACCCAGTTTCTGTTCCTTGCCAACTCCCATCTGACCCACCCCCTCTCAAGTTCACCAAGCATGAGCAAAAGGCCCATTCACAGAGGATGAAGTGAATCTGCACCCCCTACAGGATAGGGAAGAATAAATTGAGAATAAGGAGGGAGAGCTTTCACCTGCTGGGCCAGCACTTATACCTTTCCTAAACACATTTTGATTTGTTTGAAACCAGCAAAAAGTTATCGCCTCATTGTATCTGCCAAAAAGATACTTTCTAAATACCGCTGAGAACTACTAAGGACTGCTAAGGGGTCCTCTGAATGTGTTCTTTTGAGTTGCCATGTTTTCTATAAATAAACAGAACTGAAGCTTTTAGGAGCATCCAACTCGGCAAACGTTCAATATGCACCTGCTATGTGCTAGATTCTGGGGAATAGAAATAAAAAACCCTAAGAATCCCTGTCCTCAAGGAGCTTACTTCACTAACAAGTATAGCAGGAGGAATTGAGAAGGGAGTGAGTGCTAACAATTGGAGGGAATCAGGGGAGACTTCACAGACAAGCTGACTCCTGAGTTGAAGGGAGCCAAAGATTCAAAAGACAGAGAGGAGGAGGAAGAAGGACATTCCAGAAATGGAGAGAGGAGGCAGAGACTGGAAGCTACTGCATATTCAGGTGAGAAAGTACATATTCATGATGGCCCAAGCTAAAGTGGAAGCCAAGTGACTGGAGAGAAGAGGATGGATATGAGAAATAGAAGAGATGAGAGAGGGGACAGCTAGATGGCACAGTGGATAAAGCACCGGCCCTGGATTCAGGAGTACCTGAGTTCAAATCCGGCCTCAGACACTTGACACTTACTAGCTGTGTGACCCTGGGCAAGTCACTTAACCCCCATTGCCCTGAAAAAAAGAGAGAAAGAGAGAAAGAGATATGAGAGGCAGAAGGCTTACAGCATGGAAAGCAGTAGCCGTCTGAAAGAGAAGATGACAATAATGATAATAACAGCAAGTAACATCTCTTTCAGATGGCGAATGCTTTCCATACTGTAAGCCTTCTGCTGTAAGCATTTTAAGGTTTGCAAAGTGCTTAACATGAATTATTGAATCTGATCCTCACAGCAATCCTGTGAGGTAGGTGTTATTTATGAACCCTCTTTATTGATAAAGAAAATGAGACCGAGAGAAAGCTAAGTAACTTTACCAGGATCACACAGTTAGTAAGGAAGAGTCTGGAGTCAGATTCTAATTCAGTTCTCTGAAAAACCTAACAAGCTCTGATCATCAAAATGAGGCCCAAGGATGAAAAATATTGTCCCTACTCCTGACTTAGAGATGATCAACTAAGTATGCAGAATGAGATACATATTTTTATTTTATTTATTTTGGGGAAATTAAGAAATGCTTATTGATTTAGTGATAGCCTAGGGTAGGTTTTTGAGCATGGAAGGGTGATTGTACCGTAGGAAGATTCTGGCAAGAGGTATGACTGAAGGGAAGAGAGACAAGAGCCAGGGAAACCAATTAGGAAACTTGCTAAGAGGTGATAATGGCTTGCCTTGGGATTGGCAATAGGAACAGAAAAGAAGAAATGGATGAGAGACATTTTGAAAGAAGGCCTTAGTGATGCATTAGATGTAGGGGGTGGGGCAAGAAGAAAACCCAGACTCTTCCCTTAGAAGGAGCTGCATTAGTCTCCCTCCATGCCCAGTCCTGGCCAGCTAGATTTGGAACAGGGAAGAGTATCCAGCCCCTAACTGATCTCAGTTTCACTGGCCTCCCAGGTCAGTCCAGGTTGGGGTAGGAGGGGGAACCTCTTGGAGATAATGGTTCTAGGAAGGCCCCCAGCTAGCCCTAATTCTATTGACTTGGGCTATACCATCTCCCTCCTCTCATCAAGATTAACTATGGTCATTCTGGCATACAATAAAGAATTGGAGAAGAGGTTTTTTTTCTCTGCTTTCCTTTTACAAACTTCCCCTTTATATAGTCAGAACTCAAGTGTTCCAAGGTATCTGGTTCTACAGAGGCCTTTGAAAGTATAGTCAGGCAGAAGTGATGTTTCAGGGGACAAAAGAAGGGAGATGCCTTCTTGGTCCCTCTCAATTCACAGCCAAAGTGGCTGGCTATTCCCCTAGATCAGGATTCCAACTTTTTTTGTGTCATGGACCCCCTTTGGCAGTCTAGTGAATCCTGTGGACCCCCTCTCAGAATAATGTTTGTTAATGCATGAGTAAAATAAATAGCATAAAGAAGACATTCTTTCCCATCCAAGTTCATAGACCCCCCTGAAATCTATCCACAACACCTCAAGAATCCATAAACCACAGATTAAGAATCCCTAGCCTATATGTAAGTCAGTTTCTGAGTCTAGCACTGGCAGTCAATGGTGCAAATTCAGAAGAGAAATGGAAAAATGGAACGAGCGTCTAGCAAATTGGGAAAGAGATCCAGCTTCCCCCAATAAAGCTACAAGTCTCCCTCTGCTCTTCAGAGCTTATAACAACCTTAACCTCAAGGGTAGCATAAAGGAAAGAGAAAGATGAAGTTTCTTACTGGGAAAGTGCCCAAGATCTGGCCCAGTGAACTCAAATGGGAGAGGAAAAAACAAAAACACGCAGCCAAGGAGCTCTCCACCAGGGAACCGATAAATCTCCCCTCTTCTCCCCAGCACGATTTGATGAGGACAAAGTTTTGCCATAAAACCTCCAAAAAGAGCCAATGGCAGCAAGATGGCTCTTTGAGAAAGATAAATTTTGAAGCATCAAGTTCAGGAGAGGGCCAAAGACAACATTTCACCCATAAGAGGACAAGAAAAACACATATACCCTTCAGACAGACACAATAACGTGCAGAAAGACACACATGAATCGACAGGCATCTGTACAGCTTTTAAAATCATTTTTTGCTTGCATTATATTTCACTGGCTCCTCACAATGGCCCCAAGAGACAGATGGGTAGGGATGGCATTATAGCCTCATTTTATTGATGAAGAGGCTGAGAGAAAAAGACTGACTTACCCAAGGTCCCACAGCAATTTAGTGGCAGAAGGACCCCACTAGAACCCAGGTCTTCCACTTAATCCAGGAATCTAGATACCTCCCATGTGGTATCAAAACAAGAACTGCCTCACACATAAAAATTCAACCCTCAATACCATTTCATGGATGTATTAATGCTTTCATACATATGTATATAAAGAGCACAACTGAGACATAAGAGAAAGTGCAACAGAGTTGTGAATCAGAAAACTTGGGTTCTAATCCATCTCTGGATACTTCTATCCCTTTCCCATTCTGGCCTGTCCTTGGGTTCCCCATCTGAAAAATAAAAGCTTGACCTAGAAATCAGGAACTCTTTACCTCAAGCCCATGAATTTGTTGTTTTGTTTTTCTGTATTTTGATAAGTACTTCAGTGTAACTGGTTTCCTTTGAAATCCTCTAAATTTATTTTATGCACTTATAAACATTATTCTTAGGAGTCCAAAGGATCCCTTCCAACTCTTAATGTCCTATGCTTCTCTGATAAGCTCAAATGCATACTCCCACAGGCAAACACAGAAAGGGGGAGAGGGGGAGGGAAACCTGCAGTTATTTCCTATCATCCTAACTGACTACAATGAATTTGCTGCCTTCCCTCCCCACCCTACTCTCCCTTTAACTGATTCTGTTCTTCAGATTTTCTCTCAGTTCCTTTTCCCCTTGGTTTCCCCATCTTTTTCCAGTTTCTGCTTCTTGCTTGTTATCTATCTCTGATAATGTCTTTTCATTTCTTCACCTCATTGTGTTGCCCCGACAGTAACTGGAAAGAGACCCTTTTCCTTACTTGTGAAATTCAGTCTGGTCCTTTCCTGGGTCAAGGTGTCTCCTGACTTAGTTTCCCCCTTACAGATCTCACACTATAGCCGCAGAGACCACCTCTCCCCCACACCCAAAGTTCATGATGCTTGTGGAGGTTAAGGAAGAGGGGATTCACAAGTCAGTAGTGAAGGGCTTGATATTTAAGCAAGAGACTCAAGTTTCCATCACTAGTTCCCTTGTCTGATCCCCCTTGGAAGCCAAAGAATTTCAGTATCAAGGTCTGTCAGTGTCCCCTTGGGTAGGGGTGGGGGGTTGGGGAACAAATTTGCTGATATGAATAAAGTCATCAGCCCCCAGCTCAGCACAGAAGTCTATTGTTCTCAGAGGCCTCTAAGGGCTGAGTCAGCCACAGGACTGTGCTCTGGGGGGCTGCCTCTCTCTGCCTGCCTGCTTCCCGATAGGATATATAAATCTGACTACATTTCTCTTTTCTTTCAGGCAATGGATGGAGCATCCAAAGAGTCTTTGCTATTCCCACTCCCATCTCTTAATTGACAAATCAGAGGCTGGTCATCTTTTTCTCCATAAACCACCTGGGTTGACTTAACCCCTTTGAAATCTCCCTCACCTCCTTCCTCAAAGTTCAAATATCAAAGAAATACCACCAGCATTTCCCCAACCCCCTTTATATCTTGGCAGTAAGAATTCTGTCTCTCAGGGAGGATGAATGGCTTGAGGGGAGAGAGAAGAGGGAAGAAACCTCCACACAAGTTTCAAATGATCCCCAAACACCCTGAACAGAGAAGCAAAATACATGGCCCTGGAGAGGGCAACTAGTGGCACAGTGGATAGAGCACCAGCCCTGGAGTCAGGAGGACCTGAGTTCAAATCCAACCTCAGACACTTGACACTTACTAGCTGTGTGACCTTGGGCAAGTCACTTAACCCTCATTGCCCCACCAAGAAGAAAAATACATGGCCCTGAAAATAATAAATATCCTTGGCAAAACTGTGAAGAATACCCAGCATTCCTTTCCCCCAATGACCCTCTTTTTGCTGCCTTCGGGGCAATCATTATTCCATCACTAGACATATCTTCCATTCCTCTTAACAGCTTTTCACTTTAAAAAAAAAAGTCCTTTATTAATATGCAATTACCTACATCTTGAAACAGTTTTCCTTAACAATTAGTAGCTTAGTGGCGATTCATTCAGCAAACACTTTCTGAAGAATAGGGAAGATAGGAAAAACAACATTACAGGGGGCAGTTAGTTCCATAAGAACAATGTTAGATACAGAGGATCAGTTATGGTATATCACCAGAATAAGTGGGACCTGGTTATAATGCAATCAACAACATTATTACAAAATGGCATGCTGAGGCAATCGAATACATAGGACACACTTGTACAAAAAAATCATTAGACACTGGGTCCCTGTCCTCCTGAAGTTTACACTCTAGCTAGGGAGATGATATACATGCACTCTAATATAAAGGTATTAGGAATCAGTAAGTCGAACCTAAATACCCCCACCAAGGGTTACAGTACCAAAGGAATTCGGGTGACCTCATCAGGCTAAGAAAAGCAAGGAAGTTTCACAAAGGCGGTAAATGGAGCTTTTCCTTGGAGAGAAAAAGATGGGGGAAGGACTCTCAAGACAGCGAAAGGACTAAGAGACGTGTAGAAGTGAGACTGAATGGAAAATCAGGATAGTGGGAAGGGAGAAGAGTGATGGGACTAGATAGATATATTGAAGACAGAGTGCAGAAGGTCTTCAATGGGTTGTGTTTATTAAATCTATTCCCTTTTGCATGGATCTGATGTCACTGCCTTATTCTAAAATCTCAAGAAACACCCTATTGCTTACCAGTTGAATTGCTTGACATTCAAAGCCCTCTATGATAGCAATCAACCTTTTCTGCCTTAACTCAGAGAATCTCTTTGAGGTACTCCATGCTCTAGTCAAGTGGGATTAGCCTCATGTGCTTTGCTTATGTTGGCTTTCCCTCCCCATTCTTCTTTTCTTTTTTTTTTTTGCAGGGCAGTGAGGGTTAAGTGACTTGCCCAGGGTCACACAGCTAGTAAGTGTCAAGTGTCTTAGACCGGATTTGAATTCAGGTCCTCGTGAATCCAGAGCCAATGCTTTATCCACTATGCCACCTAGCTGCCCCCCATTTTTGAGGTTTTTTAGGCTTGGATCACTGGAGATGACAAAGGAAAAAGGTGATATAGGCCAGACACCTCCCTAGTGAACTTATAGAAAAGTTACAGAGCCATCTCTTATGAAAGAAACTCAAGTTTCCCTGATGAAGAGAAAAAAAAAAATGGGGAAAGGGAAGACTGAGGGCAGATGATGACAGCTGTCAGAGCTAAGAGTATTGGTGATTCCTGGGAAGATGGTTATATCAGTTCCATTGTCCATAATAATGCCTTGGTACTTCCCACCAATAACTCTTTCCAACCCCAGCCAAGAAAGTCTTTGAGGAAATTAAAAAAAAAAAAAAGTGGCCTGACCCACTTTGTTAAGACATTAACCAAGGCAGAGATCAGGACTAGCCCTGAAAATTGCAAAATGTTTTAGCTTGCCTACCTCTGATTGCTGGCTCCCACACCCCACCCTTGCCTCCTCTCCCTCACCCCTGACTGGCAGCTCTATCCATGTTCTCTCTCCCTTCTCTTAGCTTCTCATAACTTTAATGAAGCCTTCCCTCCTTCCTCCTATAGGAGCTACTGTCTATATTGCTCACCTGGCACTTGGCATCTACTGTTCTATCAGTCATGCACCCAGACAGCCTGGAAAAGAAGCTGGTATTCCACATGGAACACTAAGTTAGATTTCAAGAAGAACTTCCCAATTAGGTGAGAAAATGAGTGACCAAAGGAGACTCTCAGATTTCCTCCCTGACCATCCAGGTCAGCTTGGAGGCAGAGAACTGTGGTTCAGCGACTTCCCCATCACCCAGCCAGTCCTCCCAACCACCATGTCTGAGATAAGACACACAAGATGACTAGAAACACATAAAAAGCAGTGAGAAGAAGCAAGGACTCTCAAAGGGGAAGGCACTAACAGCTGGGGGAGGCAAAGTGTGGGGGGGGGGAGATACAGAAAGGCCTCTTGCAGAAGGTGAGATGCGAGCTGTCTTGAAGGAAACCAGAGAAAATAAAAGGTGGAGAGGTGGGAGAGCATTCCAAGTCTAGGAATAGCCAGTGCAAAGACATGGAGTCCAGAGTTAAGAGTTTTATATATGAAGAAGAGTGAAAAGGCTAGTTCAGACCAGTGAGTTGAAGGAACCAGAGTAGAAGAAGACTGGAAAGGTGAGAACAAAGAACTTTGGGGTGGGAGGCAGAATTTGTTAAGTATCTACTACATGCCAAGCCCTGGCTAAAGTGCTAAGCTCTTATATTTGATCCTGGAACTACCAGCATTTACTGAGTAAGGGGACTGACACAAGCAAACCTATGACAGGAAAATCGTTCTCACAGCTAAGTGAAGGATGGATGTATTGGACTGAAAGCAGAGACTGGAAGCAAGGATACCAATTAGAAGTTACACTAGTACAGGCAAGAGGTGATAAGGGCATGAATTAGTGTGATGGGGCCACCTCTGAGAAGAGTAGAGAGAACAGGAGAGATGTCATGAAGTTGGCAATGCCAAGATTTGAAAACAGTTTTGCTACATGGATGGCTGCCAGTAAGGAGTCAAGGATAACCCCAAGGTTTCAAAGCCTGGGAGCCTGGGGGAATGGGGGAGAGGAGGTGCCCTTGACAGTAAGAGAGCCCTTCAGAACAAGGGTGAGTTTGGAGAGAAAGATAATGAGTTCAGTTTTAAATCCATAATCCTATGACCTTCGGTGAGAATCAGGTTCCAGATCATTGGGGGAGTTCTGCTCTTCCCCAGGTCTCATTCTCCCCAGGGTGGGCTTTAGTGTGCGTCTGTGCATGCATATCAATGTCTCCTACACAGTCTGTTTTTAAAAGGCACTCCCACTCTCAGGCCACTGTGTGCTGAAGCACCTGTCCAGAACTGTCAAGAGAGGCTGCCCAAAGGCCAATAGGCCTCTATGTATCACTGTCAAAAGCTGAGAAAAGCCAGGAATGATGAACCTCACCACCTGTCCCCTCAGGAGCAAGTGTGAGGTCTATTCTCAGACACAGAGTACTCTGGGACCTGAATCATTTAAAAAAAAAAAACCCCACAAGGACTGAAATCTAGCCCCTGCCCCACCCAAGGCTTGATCTTAGTCCAATTCCACCTACCCAGCCTTCCCCCAGCCACCAACCCCTGTGGGATGAGCCTGCCTTCTAGAACAGCCTGTGCAAAAAGTACTGTACAAAGTCTCAGCCTCCCACATACTGCCCTGGGGGCCCACACACATGGAAACCAAGGCCTGGGGCTGGAGCAGTGGTCCATGAGAGATCAGATAAAATCCAAAGAATGCATTTTATTGAAAGAGAAACTGAGGCCCAAGGGGAAAGAGACTTTTTGAAGGCCACCCAGAATCAGGACTTAAATTCCTTGATTCTGCTTGTCAAGTACCTCCCTTTAACTGGAATTAACAAAATAGGCTTTTAGAAAGACCTTTATGGGGCAGCTAGGTGGTGCAGTGGATAAAGCACGGGCCCTGGATTCAGGAGGACCTGAATTCAAATCTGACCTCAACTTGACACTAGCTGTGTGAACCTGGGCAAGTCATTTAACCCTCATTGCCCCACAGCCCCCCCCCCCAAAAGACCTTTATTTATCATCTAAGTCTAACCTCCCATCCCAGAAAAATCCCCACCCCTGCAAATGGATGGCAATTCAAACTCAGCTGACAGTGACTAGCCAGCCCATTCCACTTTTTCCTTACATACCTGACTCCTGTAACTTCAATCTAGCTCCATTTTTCAATACACAGGCTAAATAAAGAGATCATTAGAGAGAAGAAAACTACAACCACCACCAACATTCCAGGATCAAAGATCATGGGGCAGAATGAAAGAGTGACCCTCTCCACCTACCCCTGCCCCAGCCCCAAGTCCCAAGTTCCCTCTCACTCTCTCAAAACTCTTTGGAAGTTCTAGAAAGAAGACAGACATGGTAAAGTCCCTGGGGAAACAAGTAAAAACTGGAGTCTGCTGTATCCATATACTCCTACCAAGCTACTGCCAAAAGAATGAGAAATAATTTCAAGAGAAATCCAAGGCACATTTCTTTGCATAATGTGGCTAATAGCAGGCACTTAATAAATCCTTGTTGAATAACTGAATAGTCTTTAGTAGAATGTAAGCCCCTTAATGGGAGGGGACTGTTTTAGGGTTTTAGCAGTTACCCCAGCCTTACATATAACACTTAGGAAATGCTTTTTGAATGGGATTTATTGAAATTCAAAGCCATTTGATCCCCCCCACCCCATGCAGCACCTCCATCTAACCAAATCCATCCTTCATGACTCAGGTTGAGTCACAACTCTTCCATGAGGCACAAATGGAAAAAAAAATACAATCCATACTACCTGTAGCAGTTGAAAATCTGTTTTTAGAAGGAGATGTTTAACTAATAGTTGCAATTGGAGAGGAATTACAGACTGCCAGAAACGCAAGGGACTTAAGTGTCTTGATAATTTAGTCAAACCCCCTTCATTTTAACAAAAGGAAAACAGGCTTGGGAAGAGGGGGAGGAGGTGGGTGAAAAAAGAGGGAAAGTGGGGAGGAGACTCAGTATGGAAGAATAATATTTTTTGCCTCAAAGCTAAGAGGTGCAAAGAGCCCTGAGTTGTTCAGAAGGGAAATGAACTGCCTCAGCAATTCCCCATTACTTGAAGTCCTAACTTGGAAGTCTTCCCGACTACTCTAATCCCCTCTTTCTCTTCTCTGAATTCCTGCCAGCATTAAAAGTCTCAATCACACAACCTAGCCCTTGATTGTATACTACCTTGAATTGTTTTCTAATTATTTCATGCCTGCTGATCTTGTCTCCCCAACCAAACTAAAGGAATGGATTCTCCTTCTCTTGAATCCCTCTTAGCACTGAGCTCTGGGCTGGGCATATAATAACTGTTTAAGGAGAACCAGTTTAATTGAATGGCCTCAGACTCCATATAAATTCAAATAAGTAAAATCCTTTTAATCCCTCCTAGGTCAATAGGGCCAGGAAGAAATTAGTCCCAGCTTCTCTCTCTCTCTCTCTCTCTCTCTCTCTCTCTCTCTCTCTCTCTCTCTCACACACACACACACACACACACACACACACACACACACAAAATGAAAGGGCAAGCAGGTAAGTGTTTTGATTACTGTTAATTCTACACAAAAACACAAGTGGTTAAAAAAAAAACACTAAGGGGTCAGAAACAGTTAAAATGAAATCAGACAAACTTGTTTTGCTCCTTCTCCTACTACCTCCCCAACAAAGACACAGATCAGAAGCAAAGCCTTGGGCTTCTATTGCTTCTATTGCTTATCTCAGTGATGTGTGGTCTCATTACCAACCATCATGGCATGGGCAGGACACTCCAACCTAAGATAAAGTTACCTACTGGCCCTTGTAAAATATAAACCCACTGAATGGGGGTTTGAAGGACTCAAACTCTAGTCTCACTGCTGCCACTGACATGCTGTGAGGTTTTAGAAGAATCACTTAAATTCTCTAGGCTTCAGTTTACTCATTCATCCAATGAGAGCAATATCAACCTTATCCCTGCATAGTTATAAAGATCATAAGATATAACAGCAGCACACATTGTAAGCTGTAGGAGGACACAGACAGGTCTTAACTATTTTTGCATCCTCTCTATGCATAGCACAGTGCACTTCATTTAGCAGCTGCTCAGGAAATAGATGAATGAATAGCATCAAGTATCATACAAATCAATCAATCAATCAATAAACACTTATTAAATACTGGGGGATACAAAAAAAGAGGCCCAAGACAGTCCTTGCCTTCAAGGAGTTCACAATCTAATAAGGGAGACCAGCTGCAAATAAATATGTACAAAGTAATTATACAGAATAAATAGGAAATAATTAGCCAAGGGAAAGCACTAGAATTAAGAGAGTTTGGGAAAGGTTTCTTCCTGAAGGTGGGATTTTAGATGGAACTTAAAAGGAAGCCAGGGAGGTCATTAGCAAAGAGAGATTTCCACGCATGAGGATGTAAGAGATTCATATGGATAGCAGCAGCAGCAGCAAAATGCAAAGAGATTTAGAAACAAAAATGGACTGAGGGGGCTTTACCCAAGGACAGCTTTAGACCACCCGTAAAGAGAAGTGGTTAGGGGTGGGAACAGACTTTTTCATCCTACCCCAATTAGCCATGCTCCTCAGACTACAACAGGATAATAAGCAATATTTATTCTCCAAGGGATTTTAGCCACTGCCCCAGGAGAGGGAGTGTCAGATGAGGGTCCTTGTCTCCTTGGGTCCCTCTGCCCTCAGAGGAAGGAGAGGAACAGTCACCAAAACAGATACTGTGGGACTTTTGGGTGCATTCCCACACACACACACACACACACACACACACACACACACACACACACACACTCTTCTCTGAGCCTCCCACAATCCAGAAATTCTCAAAGTGTGGTGCAGGCAGGTTAGATATCCAACCAATTTGTTGAGAGGGAGGAATGTGACCGTGACAAACTTAGTGCATTAATTAATTATTCATTCATTCATTCATTTATTATTTTCTCCATTACTTTCTTAAGTTAGACAATCAATGAAGCAATAACTCAAGCTCTAATTTGTAGGATTTTCTGAGGAGCTGCCTCCAGCACGTTCCTGGATCCACAGACCAGATCCTTTCAAAGGGTCCTGTAAGTCAAAAACTATTTTCATAATGATTTTAAGATTTTAATTTCTAATACAATAAATACAGGAAAAAAATATAGCCAATATAAACAAAAGCTGCATAAGAAAATCCTCAGTAAATTTTAAGAGTACAAAGGGGTCCTGAGATCAAAAAGTTTGAGGCCCACAGCTCTGGTCTACCATGCAGCTTAACACTTACTTGTTTTGAGATAAGGATCCAATCTCTCTTCTGACATAGCAGGGCGGGGAGGAAACTGCCCAAAATCAGAGGCTAGAGATTCAAATCCCAGGTGGAATACAAATTGTGTAACCATGGGCAAATCACTTCCCTAAGCCTCAGTTTCCTTATCCGAGCAAACAAAAAGAATACTTGTACTATTCCCCTCAAAGGAAAACTCCTTGTTAAAAACCATAAAATTTGAGTTATTCTTATATTGTTTCACATACTTAGCATAGTCCCTAGCATCTGTAATTGTTGTTCAGTCGTGTCCGACTCTTCATGACTCCATCTGAGGCTTTCTTAGCAAAGATACTGGAGTGGTTTGCCATTTCCTTCTCCAGCTCATTTGACGGATGAGGGAACTGAGGCAGACAGGGTTAAGTGACTTGCCTGGGGTCCCACAGCTAGTGTCTGAGGCCAGATTTGAACTCATGACTCCCGACCAGGAGCTCTATCCACTTCACTACCTAGCTGCCCAGCTGGCATCTAGTTTAAGTGATTGATAAATGCTTTACCTATCGATAAAGAATATTTTCATTTCCTCTTCTGAAACTAGACCACCTCCCCAAGCTAGACTGACTGTAAGAATACCTTATATTTTTATAAATAAGCATATAATATAAATATAAATAAGAATACCTTACATTTTTATACTGCTTTGCAATCTACAAGTTGCTTCCTTTCCATAATTTTATTTGATCCTTAAACAGCCCTGAAAGAGAATAGATAAAAAAACTCTCTTTATTCCCATCTAATCAAAGAGGATGTTGAGTCTCCAGGTCGATAAAGCATCTTGTTGTAGGTCAAAGGGTCCTAACTTTCAGAGTTGAAAGGGACCTAAGAAATCATTTAATCCACCGCCTTCATTTTACATTTACTAGGAAACTAAGATCCAGAAAAGTTAAATGACTTCAGAGGATCATAGACCTAAAGCTAGGAGGGATAGATATGGGAGGCCACCTAATTCAATCCCTCTCCTGTTTTACACATAAGGAAACCGAGGTCCAGGGAACTTGTGACTTGCCCAAATCACTAACCACTGGCAAATCACTAACTCGAACCCTCCTAACTATTCTAAATCTAGCTCTAAACCTAGATGTTTAAGAAGGAGACCAGGGGCAGCGGCAGGGTTAGAGTTAGGCTTTAAGTTAGTAGACTCTGATAACCAGGATTATAGAGATTCCAGCTGAAGCCTTCAGGTTGTAAATCTAGTGCTATTTTCACTAAATCAAATTTAGCATTACCTTGCCCACAGTAAAATCTGACAAAGCAAGCACTAGATCCCAGGTCTCTGCTCTTCATACTACCTTTGCCATTTTGCCCAAGGCTAGAGGCCCACCTAATTTATCTTGTTTTATTTTATTTTCCATCTAGATCAACCCTGCCCCCTCATTTTATGCATGAGGTGACTGAGGCCAAGTTGGGGAGTGACCATATGTAACCTCTACTCTTTCTTGTAGAAATTTGCTAATAAGGTAATACTGTGTGTATGAGCCTGGGTGGAAAGTAGTCAAGGCAGTAACTGGTGCTATTTAAAGCCCTGAATACAGGAACTAGCTGCTAGGAAAAAGAGATAACTAGCCTTTTCTGGTCTTGGGAGCTTCCTGACTGTCACCAGCGGAAATGGATAGCTAATAATCGGAAAGGAAAGCAGGAGAAGAGCTTAATGGGGGACCCCTATCAGTGGCACTTGTGGTCTCTACTCCAAAAACAGAATGTAAATGTAATTCCCTCCTACATGGTCACTGAGAGCAGGATTTGTCTTGCCCAACAAAGGAGCTAAATAAATGTTTGTTGACTGAATGAAAAAAAAGAAACAACAAAAATAGGATGTAAAAAAAAACAAAAACAAAACAAAAAAAACTTCCATGAGTGCTCACAGTCTCCTACCAACCTGAGTATTCTGGGAGATGGTTCTACAAGAAAGATTAAATACTAAGGATATAATAAGAAAACCCTTGGATAGCAAAATGAGGCATTGCAAATGACTGGCCACAAATGAACCACACACATCATTAGCTCCGCAGTCTACACTGAATTTTACATTTTTTGAATTGCTTCTAAATCTCTGCTCTCCTTTGATCCTCACAACAGTCTTATAAGTCAAGGAGAACAGGAATTATTCACTTTGAAGAAAAAAAGAGAACACCCAAAGAAGTTACATTATTTGCCCAGGGTACCCTGTCAAAAAAATATTAAAATAATAACAACAATAATAGTTCACAAAATACTTTGCAAAACACTTTACAAATATCGTATCTTGTTTTATCTTCGGAATATCCCCAGTAAGTAGATGTCATTATCATATTCATTTTTACAAATAAGGAAACTGAGGCAGGCAGTAGTGAAATGACATGCCCAGGATCACACAAATAGTAAGTGTCTGAGGCTGGATTTTAACTCCTGGCTCTAGGTCCAGAATTAGACCGCAATACCTAGCTAGCTCTGGATAGATTCTAGAACTACATATCTAGGTCTCCTGACTCTGTCCAGTATTATATATACCACTAATAATAGTTAACAATTATATGGCACTTTAAACATATTATTTGAACCTTATAATAAACTCTCCAGCTCACTCTCTACTTTCCTTCTACAGCTCAGCTTGGTTTGAACTGAAAGAATAGCTATCCCTTGGTGCCCCACACTCCCCCAATACCCTTTCCCAGACACCTTTTGTGTACTGTCTTCCCCAGGTAGAGAGAGAGTAAGCTCCACAGGGCTCAAGCACAGTGCCTGGCACATAGGCAGCCCTAAATAAATGTTTATTGAACTGAATCTGAACCTTCTACTTCAGATCAAATCAACAAGCATTTATTCAACCTCTACTCCATGGACACTAAACACCGGAGATAACAAAGACAAAAACAAAATTTCCCCAAGCTTACTGGGAATGGTATTCACAAGGAGCCCTAAGATTTACAAACCACTTTGCATACATTTCTTTAACTGAACCTCAATGTATAATCTTTATGAGGTGGTAACTTTCAGAAATTACCTCCACTTTACAGAGAAGGAACACTAAAGATCAGAGAAATCAAGTGACTGGCCCCTGGTCACGGAATCAGGAAGTGTCAGAGGCAGGAACCAAACCTGGGTCCAGCCTCTACCCACTATCTCTAGATGAGCCGTGAATTGAAGCCTCCATCCAGATCATCCTAGTCACCATTCTCCATGTTGTGAAAACCATATAGAAGAAAATGGGCTGGAGCTTGTAGAATAAGGTTAGACTTGGGCGGTAGGAGAAGGGAGAGGGGGAACAATTGGGACTCAAAGGTGTTACGGGAGTGCTTACAAGTGGTCATGCTTTCTCTGTTTGGAGGTGTCCAGTGATAGGAAATTCACTACCTACTAATGTATTCTATTCCACTTTTTGACAACTCAAATAATTAAGAGGTTCTTTATACTAAGCCACCAGTGTTAATGCCACAAGGAGCCTTCAGAGACCACTACCCTACACCACCCCTGGATTGTTGTTTCTCCAACTTCTTTACCCCCATCCCTATCTCTATAACCCTGAGTCACTTCAATCCAACGGCTTGCTTCACAACACTAACCTGATTTGAAACCTGGGGCTCACAGGGCCTAGCCTAATCTGGGCAGTGGAAACGATAAGAGTTTCTGGGCATAGTCCCACCAAATAACCCTACATGGAGGCCTGGTGACTAGTGTGAGGAGCAGGGCCATCTGTCCTCCTCCCTCTGACAGTGGGAACATTCCCAGTGAATCAATCAACTAGATTTTGGGCACATGCCCACAGCCACTCATTCCCACTACCTTGAAATCCAGTCCACCTTGGAAAAAAACAGGCTTGCTCCCCCTCCCCCCAGACTAATCTCTAATTAAACTTTCAGGCTAGAGAGGAGCAGGGCTGAGCTGGTATGTTATTTCCTCTCTGTAATCCAACGCTGCCCTCCTCCTGGGATTGAGTGGCAGCTCTGCATTAAAGAAATATGAGGGACGAGGCAACCCATACTCTAGTTACTGGCTGGCACTGCAAGGACCATCTTGGGAAGGAAGAAAAAGGGGAGGGCGGGGAGCAATCTTGTACAAGAAGGGAGACCTGGGAAGGCTCAGCATGAGCTTTGAGAGAGATCCCTGGGGGAGAAAAAAATCCTTGCTCCACCACTGATTTGCTGTGAGCCCTTGGCCAAATCACTTTCCTTCTCTGAACCTGCTTCTTCTGCCCCCATCTACTTAAAATGCCTTAATAGACCTGAAAAGGAAACAGAAATGGAAGGGTTATGGTGATTACTATAGGATCAGTCATAGAATCTCAGAACTTTAGAAGTAAAAAACACCTGGAATCCAGGACAAGGGTTCTTAATCTGGGGTCCATAAATTTGGTTTATTTAATTATTTTTATGGCTGCATTTAAATACAATTGGTGTCTGACAGCTTCTCTATTTTCTTCTGAAAAGGAGTCCAAAGGCTTGACCAGACTGCCAAAGAGGCCCATGTCACACATTAAAAAAAGGTTACGGAGGGGGCAGCTAGGTGGCACAGTGAATAAAGCACTGGCCCTGGATTCAGGAAAACCTGAGTTCAAATCCAGCCTCAGACACTTGACACTTACTAGCTGTGTGACCCTGGGCAAGTCACTTAACCCTCATTGCCCTGCCAAAAAAAAAAAAAAAAGGTTACAAGGAGGCAGCTAGGTGGCGAAATGGATAAAGCACCGGCCCTAAATTCAGGAGGACCTGAATTCAAATTCACCCTCACATGCATGCACGCACACACAAACAGGTTACAGAAACCTCCCCCACCCCCAAGATTAGAAGTTATCTTGTCCAACCCCTGTCCTTGCCTAGAACAGAACAGCCAATTAGAGTGATGAGTGAGCACTTTGCACTTTGCTAAATGATTTTCCCACAACAAGGCAGAGAATAAGGATTATCATCTCCACTTTCTGAGAGGTGAGTGAAGGGACTTCCCCAGTGCCATGCAACAACCAGGTAGCAAAGGTTAGCCTTGAATCCAGGCTGTCTAACTGTAAACCCAGTGCTCTTTCCACCAGAATATACTGTGTTGTCTCAGAGGTCAAGGGGGGAAGAAAACACTCCTTAGCGTCCCTCAATAGCTTCTGACATTGCTCACCTAAACCTCAGCAACAGGGAAGCAGTCTGACACTAACTGCTCCTATTTCACTGCTAAGCCTGGTCTCTCCTTGGGGGAAATGGAAAACAAGAGGTCACCACCAGAGGAATTCGGCCTGCTCTTTGCCAACCTAAGCTATCTCCATTGTTTCGTTATTTATTTTGCATGAGGCCTGATTTTGCCAATGGTTTAAACCAACGTCTTGCACCTCTGGCTCAAAGCCTTTTACCACTGTTACATTTAACCCCTCTAAGGCACAGGGGAAAGCTGATGGGAGATCAAATCTCCTACAGTGTTAGAGCAGAAGGGACCTCAAGCCATGACCTAATGGGAGAGATGATCAAACTCATGACCCCTGGTGCACCTGCAAAATTCTGAGTGTGGCCAGAACTACATTAAAATGTAATTGGGGGGGCAGCTAGATGGCGCAGTGGATAGAGCACTGGCCTTGGAGTCAGGAGTACCTGAGTTCAAATCCAGCCTCAGACACTTAACACTTACTAGCTGTGTGACCCTGGGCAAGTCACTTAACCCCAATTGCCTCACTAAAACAAAAACAAAAACAAAAACAAACAAAATGTAATTGGGGGGCAGCTAGGTGGCGCAGAGGATAAAGAACAAGCCCTGAATTCAGTAGGACCTGAGTTCAAATCCATCCTCAGACACTTGACACTTACTAGCTGTGTGACCCTGGGCAAGTCACTTAACCCTCATTGCCCCCCCAAAAAAACCCCCAAGAAACAAAAAAAAGAAACAAAAGATGGCTCCCTTGAATGAATCTGTTTTGTAAATGACAGAATTGAGATTCAGGTAGCTAAATGACTGGTCCAAAGTCAGCTAGCAGTCCTGTTACTACAAGCCAGTATTCTTTCCACCAAACTAGACTGACTGGAGAATTTAACAAAATCCCCTTCCTACACTTAGGACTCCAGACTATAAGCTCTTTGATGGCAGGAACACAGGCTTATTTAACTTCATCTTTCCCTCAGGGCCTATCATAGTACTTTAACTTACTTCAATATTGTGATTTCAACCACTATTTCTCCCGCTGTAGATTATGGGCCCAGCGACATTGGATTGTCAGATATGACCCACCAGAAAATATTACCACCCAATGGTCAGCTTCCTGGGGATGTACCAGCTAACCAACCAGCCTTCTCTGGGCCCATACTTGAGGATGAAGCTGGTAGAAGCTGCCACAGCTTTTGAATAATCTTCAAGAGGCCATAGTTACTTCCATTTCATGATGAGAGACAGCAGGACCTTAACAGAGCTCCTGCAAAGAACCAGAGTTTAGCAAGTGCTGAATTGAGTGGAACCTCTACTAAGGGGGATTCAGTCACTGAAAAAGGATGAAGGAGTCTGATGAAAATAAACTAAGAGGAAACCAAAATGGTAAATTTTAGAATCAAGGCTATCGGACATCTGACCTTAAAGAGCAAAAGAAATGACACAAATATAATCTATGGTCTCGGACCAACAATAACAGCTGACATTTATATATCAATTTAAGGACTGACAAATATTTTACCTCACCTGGTCCTCACAACAATACAGAGAGCAAGTATTATTACTAGCCCCATCTTACAGATGTAAAAACTGAGGCTCTAAAAGATTAAATGATTTGCCCAAGGTCATATAACTAGTAAGTGTCAAATGTTAGATTTGAACCCAGGTCTCTCCTGACTACAAATCCAACATTCTTTCCACTACATCAAGTTGCCTGTCTACCTAGGGCCCTCCTTGTTGTATCATCCCACACACACACCCCCTCCTTTATGGCCCAAAAGAAAATCTATTTGACCTCTCACAGTCTTTTCATTCCTCCAAACAAGCCTTCTGCCTAGGTTAAAAAAAAAAAAAGAGAGAGAGAGAAACACCAGAAGTCTTTTCCTTAAGTTTTCTTTTCTTTCAGTAAGTCTTTTTACAAAGAGTGAAATTTGGTAGTGGAGAAGAATAGAAAAGAGAGAAAGAGGGTAGACTGGCCAAGCAGCATGGGAGGTATCCTGAGTCAATTCACCATTCATTGATGGTAGTCAGGGGAGAGAGGGGAAGGGCACAGAGAGCCCATGAGGTCAGAACTAGGGACATGTAGAGTTGAAGTAAAGAAAAGTGGAACATGTGGGGTGGATGACTGGCCCCTTACAGAAAAAGAGAGTTCATGCTACCAACAGACTACCAATCATGTGAAGGCTAAGACAGCCAAACCTGCCAATGAGGAAGGGTGATTTGAGGGGAGTCAACTAGTCTCATGTCAGAAACCTAACCTTTTGGATATCATTCCTTTGAGTACTGAAAAATTTTCCAATCTTCTTCAAGAAGAGATTAGGTAAGCACTGAAAACAAGGCTATAGGGGATTGGAGCACTGGCTAAGGGCCTGGGCCTGGGTCTAAAACATCATATAACGAGCACATGGCGACTAATAGGGGAAGCTGGAGGATAACCAAGAAGCTTTACAATTTTGAAAGCCTGCCCCAATTCCACAGTCCAACCACCAAGAGCAAATACTACCCACAATCTGATGAGATAGGCTAGGCTGAGAAGAGGGCTACGTTATTCCTGGAAGTGATGGGAAAGCCAGACAAGGTAGCTGTATGCCTACACAAAGCAGAGTTGAGGATGTAATATACTCTCTCTCTTGGTTAATCCAGGAAGGCTTTCCAGAAGAGCCAGGATTTCTGAAGCTATCTGAAGGGGAACTGGGGGGAAGGGGGAAGCAGGAAGGCACAGACTTTCTCTGTGCTTTTCCCTTCCAAAGATCTTGTCCTGCCAATCAGACAGCAATTTCTGGATCAGCAAACATCTTGAAATATCACCTTTCAGAAGAATGTGGACAGTGCCTAATGTGGTTAGTTCCAGGGATGGAGAGGTCTAGTTCTGGCAAAGATAGTAATGAGATCATATTTATAAAGCTCTTTGTAAAACTCCAGGCCTGGAGTTCTAGTCCCAGCTCAGCCACCGAAATGATGTGTGACCTTGGTCAAGTCACCTAACTTGTCTACCATCCAGTCTTCTCACTCTCTAAAAAGGAGAGAAGCTTGGAAAAGCAGCTGGGAGTAAATATAAGATAATAAATATAAAAGAAAAAATCATCATGAAAATGGCCGTGATTATATTCCCCACCTCCTTCCCCATCTCCAAACCAAAACTTGCTCTCTATACTCTCTCCATTTGCCCTTCCCCCACCTATACTGCTATGGATTTCATAATCCTGCAAGATCATCAACCCGGACACTCGCACCTTTTCAGCACCTCCTGCCCCTAGGGGCCCCTTCTTTCCTCTCACTGGAGAGGGTAGATAGATGATGGACAGCTCTACCCACATTCTCCATTTAAGGAGGGTACCAAGGGCAGCCATGTCTTCCTTTCCTCTGGACTTCATCATTCTCCCCTCCCCAGCATCCCTATGGCTACCCTCTTCTCTCCTTTCCAGGTTTTTTTTCTTTTTAAGTATGTCCTCCCCCCCCCCCTGCCACCCCCAACAGACTGTAAGCTACTTAAGGGCAGGGATGTCTTTTGCCTTTCTCCGTATTTTCCGAGAGTTTAGTGCCTGGCACATAGTAGGTGTTTAACAAGTGTTTATTGTCTGACCCATCTACCTTCCCAAATCCTATTCATACTTCAAGGGCCACCTCCTTCATAACATCTTCCATTTCTACTCTAGCCCACTCTCTCCTTTTTTGAGCTCTTATTCTACTTTCTGTTTAAACCACACAGTTCAACCTAACTATTACACTGCTATTAGCCAAAGGGCAATAAAAAGATCCATGACGGGTACTTCCAGCATATTGCCAAGGAAGGAGTGGGAAAAATGCCACACAGACAATCAAGGATTGTTTGATTGAGTGGAAGAGGATAGACCAGTCACATAGCAAGAATCAATCAATAAACATGTATTAAACACCCACTCTGTGTCAGGCACTGTGCTAAGCACTGGGGACAGAAAAAGAGGCAAAATACAGTCCTTGGCCTCAAGAAGCTCACAATCTAATGAGGGAGACAACATGGAGACAAATAAATACAAACAAGCTACATCCAAGACAAATAGGAAATAATTAATAGGGAAAGTACGAGAATTAAGAGGGGATGGTAAAGACTTCTTATAAAAGATGGGATTTTGGATGAAACTTAAAGTCAGAATGATAGAAAACAAATGGGGCAACCAAAGGGTTGGTATCCATGAAATCATCATTTATAAGTGTTTATAGAATACTTTGAGATTTACAAAGAGCTTTATAAATATGATCTCATTACTATCTTTGCCACCACCCTGCAAGGTAGGCCCTATGCGAAATTGAAAACTGAGGAAGACCTCCAAGCCCATTAGGTGGAGAGGATTTATGGAAAGACATGGAGCAGAATCACATAGGATCAGAGAATCATTGGTGTATTCAAATCTACACCAGTGAAGGAAGTTCCCACCAGTGAAATCACATTGAAGTCTTATTCTCTAGTTGTTCCATGTATAGTAGTCTTACCTGCTAACTAAGCTGTAAACTCCTCAAAGGCAGATTATCCTCGCATGCATACTCCTACAATATCTAACTCTCAGTAAATTTTACTGCTTGATTTTTTTTTTTTTTACTGCTTGATTTTTTACATAATGGTCTATATTGGTTCTAACCAAAGTAAGCCCACCCCTATGTAGGCTCAGTGTCCTCTGAACACTGCACTCTCCTACCTCAGAAAGCTTCATTTCAATTTCCCCATCTATAAAATCGGTAGCATATCCCACCTACCCCATCCTAGGCCCACTAGGATTAATAAGAAAACTACTCTCTTATACTTATATTTTTCCATTTTTTTCATCAATTATTACAAATAATAATTTTAAAATTACATTTATATAGCACTTTACAATTAACCCCATGGATCCTGACAATAATCCTCCACTCAAGCAAGCTTGAGTTATTCTCTGCCTCTCTATATGTGAATTGCATTTCCCTCCACCATACATTTTCTCATCCTGTGCCTAATGACTATAACACCTTCCCCCATTCTTTACATTAAGAATTCCTACAGATCCTTTAAAGCTGATGTAAATGCCACTTTCTCCATAAAGTCTTCCTTGTTAATCCTTCCCCTAATAAAATCTTTCCCTCTCTGACCTTCCAGAATACTTAGCTTTTAATTCTGTAACATACTTATACTTGTCATATTTTGTATGATAGTTGTTAGAATTAAGACCTTCCCTAGACTAGACTACTATAAGAAACTGTAACTAATTTAAATTTTGTATTGCCCTCTTCCCCAGTAGATCAGGGAATAACTAAAATTTGTTAATTATATATTTATATAATTATTATCCACATTTTATAGCTGGTGAAACTGAAGCTAAGAGTACGGTATTCTTTCCACTAACACATGGCTCTTTCCAAGTCAAGAGGTTCCAAACCAGCTTTGCCACTTCCTACATGTGTACCCTTGGACAAATCAGTTAACTTTTCTAGGTCTGTTTTCTCACTTGGAAAATGAGGAAGTTGGACAGAATGATTAAAAAGGTCCCTTCCAGCTCTACACACAATAATCATGCAAAGCAAGCAGGATATGGACATTGTTATTCTTCCCCATTACATGGAGGAGGAAACCCAAGTCCAGAGATAAGAGATTTGTCCAAGATCAAACAGCCAATATATGGCAGAGCAGGGACAAGAACATTTTCATCATTTTGCCCAAGGTTGGAGAACTTTATTTATCTCACATTTGAAACCATTTGCCACTAAAGAACCAAGCTGATTAGAGACCAGAACAGTGGAGAGAAGCTGGGTACAAATCCTGCCTCAGTTAATTCCAACCCCTGAGGCCTGAAGCATCACTGGAACCACCCTAGGCCTTAGGGTCCTCAATTGCAAAGTGAGAGGGGTTAAACTGGATGACCTCTGAGGTTCCTTCCAACTGCAGATCTAAGATCCTATGGTGAAATTCCTCACTACACATGCACCCCTTCACTTTTCCCCTCTTCTTTCCTCTCAGATCCTTCTTTTGTAGTTTCAGTTGTGTTTAGAGTTTTTTCATTTCCTTCTCCAGCTCATTTTACAGATGAGGAAAACTGGGGCAAAAAGGGTTAAGTGACTTGCCCAGGGTCAAAAAGATACAAAGAGTCTGAGGCTGGATTTGAATTCAAGAAGAGGAGCATTCCTGACTTCAGGCCCAATGCTCTATCCACTGTGCCAACAAGCTGCTCTGCTCCTTCACTTCCACACAAAAGGAGTAGAAGGTGACTGCAAAACAATTCATAGGAGCATAGTGAATGGCCCAACAGAAAAATAAAAGGGCAAAGTCAGGCTAGGGCAAAATCAGGCTACAGAAAAATCAGTCCCAAAGCAGCTTCTGAGGAAGGATGATGGAATATGTTTTGCCAAAGAAGAAAAATTCAATACAGCTGATGCAGCAATATCAAAATCCCAGGAGCTAAGCAAACAAGCCCCTCCATCACCCTCTATCTTCTCCTTCAGGCAATATTTTGGGAGCTCATGTCACACTATGGCTTAGGAGTGGTGGGAAGGACAGAGAGTTCTCCTCCTTCCCCAGAAGTTACCTCATCCTCGAGCCAGGATGGTAACTCAGCTTAAACCAAGGAGGACCCACAGTTTCTCTAAACTACCAACTCTGCCATCTTGTAAACCAGCAAATTTAAATGAATTAAATACTGATTCCATTCAAGCTCAGTATAGAGGGCACTTTGTTTTTCTGGGTCCCCAAAAAGTACAAAGTCATAGAATATTAACACTGAAAAAGGGTTTTAGTTATATAACTCCTCCATTTTCCAGATAGGGAAACAGAGGCTTGGGTAGATTAAATGTCACAGTCACATTAGGAGTAATAGAGGTAGGACTCTAAAACCCAAGTGCTCTTTATACCCAGCCTGGGTTTTATTGCTCGTTCATCACATTTGTGTCACTTATTGGAGTTTTTGGCTTAAAGCTTCGGCTCAAAGCTCCGTCCTTGAATCTAACCTTGTCCTTCTAGCTGCAGTCAATGCAAACCCACTTCCTCTAGTTGAGTCCTCTGGCCTGGGGAAAATGAGCAAAGACAGGCCCTTTAATCTGCACTTTCTAGTCTGCAATTTCCCAACTGGCTTTTCTCCATTCCACTCCCTTCAGGGTGTCAGTAGCCCAGGTAGCAAAGGGTTTTCCTCCTCTTCCCCTCCCCTCCCCCACTCTCCCTAATACGATTTCCTCTTTTAAGGATTCTCAATACACATTTCCATTTAAAGGAAATCCCCTCAAATTCCATTAAATATTTAAAAGGAATTCAGACTTCATATTTACATAGGTGGAGGGGAGGCAGGGCAGCACATCACAATTTCTTTTTCTAGAGAGCAAGATAGGAGGGGGGCTGGGGAAAAGGACATAAACACTAACTAAGCCACTGAGCCATGAATATTGATCAAAATACCCTTTGGCAGACTTGAAAGCTTCTAAGGAAAGTATTCGCCAGGTACTCCTTATCCCCCTCCACCCTATTCCCAAACCCAGGCAAGGCCTCCCTCTCAAATTTGAGAAACTTACCAGTCAACTGACTAAACATATGTTTAGAAATGTGTGCTGAATTTCTTTCTGATTTATGTCCCCTAGATTATACCTCCAAATACTCCTCTTTCTGATCTCTACTCGACACCAACTTTGGCGAAAGGGAGGGAAAAGTTTGAGAGAAAGGAATAAGGTTTTAATGTCATCCTCACCTCTAATTCAATTCAATAAGCATTTATTAAATACCTGTTATGTGTCAGGTACTATGCTTGGTGCTAGGTATTAAAAAAAAAGCAAAAACTCAAAAATCCTAGCCCTTTCCTAGGTTTTCCTGGCTACTGACATTACCAAAGCTTGTTTTTAACTTTCAAGTTTTTCTAATACTAAGATGCTCAAGGGATCAAAGAACTACAGAGAATGAGATAACACTTTGCAAACTTTAAAGCCTAGAAAAATGCTAGCTATGTCTCTCCCAACAGAAGGTGAATTCCTAGAGGTCAGGAATGGTTTGGAATTTTTCTTTGTATTCCCAGCATTCAGCACAATAACTGGCACACAGTAAGTGCTTAATTGGTTCACATTTAGTTCCACCCAAAGCAGGCATCATGGTGATTATGGACTTTAAAAGGGTCCTTTCCTTCCAACTTAACTCTCATTTTCTAAACCAAAGCTGACCCAACAAATAGTCACCCAGACTTTCTTCAAGAACTCACTACCTTGGGGGCAGCTAGGCAGAGCAGTGGATAAAGCACCAGCCCTGGATTCAGGAGGACCTGAGTTCAAATTCGGCCAGACACTTAACACTTACTAGCTGTGTGACTCTGGGCAAGTCACTTAACCCTCATTGCCCTGCTAAAAAAAAAAAAAAGAAAAGAAAAGAAAAAAAGAACTCGCTACCTTCCAAGGTAGTGAGGACATCTTTAATTATTAGAAATTCTATATCTAGAAGTCCTTCCTGGAACTGACCTAAAACCTGCTATAAACAAATTTCCATCCATTGGCCCTAGCTTTTCAAAAAAAAAAAAAAATCCATCCTAAGCTACATTAATAAAAGAACAGCATCGGGGCAGTTAGGTAGAGTAGTGGATAAAGCACAGGCCCTGGATTCAGGAGTACCTGAGTTCAAATCCGGCCTCAGACAGTTGACACTTAACTAGCTGTGTGACCCTGGGCAAGTCACTTAACCCTCATTTCCCAGCAAAAAGAAAAGAAAAGAAAAATAAAAGAACAGCATCTAGAATGAAGCCAGTTAAACTTCCTGGGTGCTCTGCTGTGGTCAGACCGCATGTGAGAAAGGACAAAGACATGGGATTGATTCCAGAGAAGGGGGACCAAGATGATAAGGACTCCAAAGCAAGCCATGTAAGGATAAAAGGAAGCAGGCATATTCTTCCTAGAGAACACTTGGAGAGGCTGGTATAGAGGATAATAACTGTCAGGACTGCCTTCAAATAGTGAAGGATTATCATGTGGAAGATTAGATTTGTTTTGCTTTATCCTAGAAGGCAGAACTAGAAGCAGAGGGAATGAAAACTGCAGAGGCAGGTTTCGATTCAATATAAAGAAGATCTTTGGAACAATTAAGCTGTCCAAAAATAGAATGGGTTGGCTTAGGAGGTAGTGAGGTCCCCATCATTCACTGAAGGTGTTCAAGCAGAGGCTAAGCTTGTCAGGGATGCTAGTAAAAGATTCCTCATCGGGTATGGGTTTGACACATGACATGTGAGTTTTCTTCCAGTTCAGAGAGTCTATAATTTTAAAAATAACAATAAAGATTGAGATTTTTCTCCGTAAATCTTATGAGATTTTCCCCTGGGTCTTTATAGTATAGTACCAAGCATGATATTTTTATGGGCAAAACAGATAATAGATTTTTTTATATATTCCTCAACCATCAAGGATCATTATTCTTTTGATCTCTTCAAGATATTATAAACACAAGTATTATGTATATTTCAGTATATCTCAGAATTTCCACTATCTCATTCATCCTTTTAGCCCATTGGCCCTGGTCCAATTAAGAAAATACCTATTTTGGAGCAGCTAGGTGGCGCAGTGGATAAAGCACTGACCCTGGATTCAGGACGACCTGAGTTCAAATCTAGCCTCTGACACTTGGCACTAGCTGTGTGACCCTGGGCAAGTCACTTAACCCTCACTGCCCCACAAAAAGAAAATTAAAAAAAAAAAATTTTGTTTTTGTTCTCTTGGCTTTAAAACCAGAAAAACACTGCCTTTTAAGCATGTCTACATACTTAATAATTAAAATAGCTAACATTTATATAGCGCTTATTATGTGATAGGCACAGTAGTAAGCACTTTACAATTGATCCTCACAACAATTCTGGCAGAGAAACTGAAGCAAACACTGGTTATGGAATTTGCCCAGGGCCTCAGAGCTACTAAGTGTCCATGGCGAGATGTGAATTCATGTCTTCTTGACAACTTGAGAATAATTACTCTTTTTTTATCATAAAAGTATTTTATTATTTTCCAGTTACATATAGAGACAGTTTTCAACATTTGGGGGGGGGGGGCGAGGGTTAAGTGACTTGCCCAGGGTCACACAGCTAGTAAGTGTCAAGTGTCTGAGGTCAAATTTGAACTCAGGTCCTCCTGAATCCAGGGCCGGTGCTTTATCCACTGTGCCACCTACCTGCCTCCCTCCATCTAGCTGCCCCCTCAACATTTGCTTTTATAAGATTTTTAGTTCCAAATTTTTCTCACTCCCTCCCTTCCCCCTCCCACCTCCCCAAGATAGCAAGCAATCTGATATAGGTTATATGTATACAGTCACATTAAACATATTTCTGCATTAGTCATGTTGTGAAGGAAGAATGGGAACAAATGGGAAAAACCTCAAAAAAGAAAAAAGAAAAGTAGAAACAGTATGGTTCAATCTGCTTTTAGATTCCACATTCTTTTTTTCTGGGTGTGGAGAGCATTTTCCATCATGAGTCCTTTGGAATTATCTTGGGTCATTGTATTGCTGAGAAGAGTTAAGTTTATTACAGTTGATCATCACACAATGTTGTTGATACTGTGTACAATGTTCTCCTGGTTCTGCTCATTTCACTCAGTATCAGTTCATAAAAGTCTTTCCAGGTTTTTCTGAAATCTCCCTGCTCGTCATTTCTTAAAGCACAACAGTATTCCATTCTGTTCATATACCACAACTTGTTCAGCCATTCCCCAATTGATGGGCATCTCAATTTCCAATTCTTTGCCACCACAAAAAGAGCAGCTATGAATGAGAATAATTACTCTTGAAACTTCTCTCAACACAGTTAAGGCCTAGGACTGATTTGGGATATAGACTCCTTAATAGCTTAAGGATCACTTTAGTTAAGAATCAGCTCAGCAAATTCATCCCCAATGTCTGCTCCAGATTCCCAGCTCCATCCCCAAGGTCATTCAGACACCAAGCTGAGTTGAAGGAGGTAGAAACAACCATCACTTCAATATATCAGCTAGCTGCTTTGCCTCCTGCCCCTCAAGCTTGAGTCATTAGCCATACGCATCAGGTCAGCCCCTGGCACTTTGTTTACTGTTGGCACAAAGGACATTTTACATTAAGTCAGCTTCACAATCACATCATAGAATACAGTTCTTGATAGTCACATGTGTCCCTTTCTGTCTTCCTCTTGCTTTTGTTTGTTTTTTCAATTAACAAAACTCTATTCTGGGAAGGGAGGGGAAGCAGAAAAAGAAAATCTTTGTAAATAAATAAGCAAAGTCAAACAAAACAAATGAAAATATCTACTCATTCTCTATCACCTCTCTGTCAGGAGGTAATATGCTTCATCATGAGTTGTTCAGTCATTTTCAGTCATGTCCTATTCTTGGTGATCCCTTTTGGAGTTTTCTTGACAAAGATACTAGAATGGATTGTCATTTCTTTTGCCAGTTCATTTTAAAAGATGCGGATACAGAGGCAGACAGGGTTAAGTGACTTGCCCAGAGTCACACAGCTAGTAAGCATCAGAGGCTGGATCTGAACTCAAGAAGAGCCTGACTCCAGGCTCAGCCCTCTGGAATCATGGTTAGTCACAACATTGATCTGAGTACTTTAGCCTTTCAAAGTCGTTTATCATTACAATGTTGTTGTTATTGTATACATTGTTCTCCTAGTTCTGCTCATTTCACTCCTCAGTTTACAGAAGTTTCTCTAAAATGACCCCTTTCATAATTTCTCATGGTACAATCCATTTTCCTTTTTTTCTACTAGTAGACTAATGCCTAGTATACATGGACCAAAAAATAATAATAATAATAATAATGAAGAATCCTTGCCCTTAAGAAATTTACATTCTACTGGGGAAAGTCAACTAGTACACAGGTTTTAAAAGATAAAAAATAAATACAAAGTAATGAGGAGAAGGAGCACCAACAACCAGGAAAATCAGTAAAGGTCACTCATAGAAGGTATCAGTTGAGCAGAGCCTTGAAAGGAGTTAAGGATTCCTGAAGTTGGAGCTGAGAAAGTAGCCCATTCTCATCACAGGGGGGACATCACTAGGAAACATAATGTATTTCAACTGAAGGAAGAGCTCAAGGGTAGTGCCAACATATACAGAACCAACTGGCCACCCAGAGGCCAACTTAGGTCAAGCAGACCAATCCATGCCTCTGACCACTGTTTTGGTCAAAAAGCTTCAGTCTAAGACTTCGGCAACCAGAGACCCTGGGAAAGTCCCTAGAAAACCACCCAAAAATTAAGTAGAAAAAAACAGAAAATGAGTAGGATCCAGAAACAGAAAGGATCCAGAAGTCGCAAGGGCCCTGGCAGCTCATCCACATGAGCTTTCTTTGGAGCCCAATATAGAAGTCAACAACTTTGCCAAGTGAGAGGCATTGGGCATGAGGACAGGATAAACTAGCCTAGCTTTTTTCTTCCAGTGACAATTCTAAGGGAAGGCCAACCTGACTGGCCTTCCACACATTCAAATGTATGAAAAATTAACAGCACCTTTTAATAGTCCTATATCTTACCATTAAACAGTCATGGAATGCAAAAAAGGCAAGGCACAAGAGTAAAGGATCACCAGGCAGGTGCAAACTGTTATTTATTTAAGTCTTTCATTCATTACCATGCAACTACTCTGGGAAGTGGGAATACTTTGAAATGTTTTCAACCATCACCTTTGTGGAGAACTTCTTGGTTGTTGTTTGTTGTTTGTTGTTGTTGTTGTTCAGTCTTGCAAATCTCTGGCTCCATTTGGGGTTTTCTTGGCAAAGATACTAGAGTTGTTTGCCATTTCCTTCTTCAGCTCATTTTACAGAGGGGGAACTGGGACAGACAGTTAAGTGACTGGCCCAAGGTCACATAGCTAGGAAGTATCTGAGGCCAAATTTAAACTCAGGTCTTCCTGGCTCCAGGCCCCATGATCTATCCACTGTGCCACCTAGCTGTCCTTAGCTGCTCCCCTATTGTGGAGAATAGCTATTGAAAAAGAAATTTCCATATAGGCTAGGACAGGAGGTGATGGAGTAGGGAAAATGAGCTGAGAGTGAGAGGGCACACAACCATTATTATGAACACACTTGGAAAGAAGGGTGCTCTATAAATATAAGGTCTCATTACATTATTCTATATTTTTAAATTTGTAAAGCCCAGATGAATCACATTAACTCATGGAAACAATCTGGGCTCTATTGGTCAATACCTCACACTCACTGAGATCATTATTTAGTAGAGTTATTATCATACAAAGAGTAATTTTTAAATGTGTGGGTTGCTATGGTCTAAATATTAACATTAGTTTCTGGCTACTAGATTGAGCTTAATGAGGACTGAGTCACAGAAAAATTAAGGAATCCCTGCAATGTTCCATAGCAATCAGCCCATGAGCCAGGATTAGAATAGCCCAAACCCTTAAACCTCTTATCATTTGAGTGAACCTACCTTATATTCCCTTGGATATTTCCTAGCACCTCTGTTGCCTCAAGTCTCTACCTTGGATTACTGGGCTGTCATAAGAAACTATTTTTCCTGAAAAGAGTTGGGCCTAGGACTCTGGAGATTAACTGATTTCACTACTATCTCTAATAAAAGGTGAGGTATCACCACCACTTCCCATTTATGCATCCTCAATTTGAGAAGGAAAAAATATATCTGTTCAATTCCAAGAATACTATCAAGTGAAAAGAGCAGTCTCCAGCATATTTCCTTGATGTAACTGAAAAAAAAATTGCACTGGAAAACAGGAAATTTTGGTTCTTAGACCCAGCTCTGACAATAATTAGCTATAAGACCCGGGGTAAGTCATTTCCTCTAAACCTCAGTTTCCTTATTTGTAAAATGAGAGGTTTTGACTAAATGATCCCTAGAATCCTATCCTATTCCCTTTTCTTGAACATAGATCAACTGAGGTTCATGAGATCACAGAATGGAAGAGAGAAGGTACCTTTGAGTTCATTTAGCACTTAGAACCCTAGAGATCCTTAGCCTAGGGTCTATGAATTTGATTTCTTAAAATATATATTTTGATAAATTGTAGCATATGATAGTAATAAAATACTATTGTGCTATAAGAAATTATGAGCAGGCAGATTTCAGAAAAACCTGGAAAGACTTACATGAACTGATTCAAAGTGAAGTGAGCAGAACCAGAAAAACATTGTACAAACAGCAACACTAATCAACTGCGAAGGGCTTAAGACAGTTTTAGCAATACAAAGATAATCCCAAAGGACTCATAATGAAAAAAGGACTCAGAGAAACAACTGATTGATAGAATCTGAATAAGAAAAGAAGCATACTAATTTTCACTTTAACATTTCTTTTTGTCTGTTTCTTCTTTCAAAAGATAACTAATATGAAAATATGTTCTACATGATTGCACACATATAACCCATATCAAATTGCTTAACATCTTAGGGAAGGGAGAGAGGAGGGAGGGGAGAAAATTTGGAACTCAACAACTTAAAAATTTGTCATTACTTGTAATTGAGAAAAAATATTATTTAAATATACTGATAACTATATTTCAAAGTAGCTGGCTTCCTTCTTAATCCCATACATTTTATTTTATTAATTTAAAACAATTATTCTGAGAAGGGATCCATAAGCTTCACCAGACTGCTAAGGGGATCCATGATACAAAAAAGGTTAAGAACCCCCTCATTTAGTGACTCAATCCCCTCATTTCACAGATGTGGCAACTAAGGCCTAGAAATGGTAAGTGATTTGCTCAAAGATCATACATACAGAAATTATCCGAGTGGGAATTAATTCAGTGATCTCTCCATACAGTTCCCTCTATACTCTCTAATTCCAGTCTAATCTAGACACTTCTTACTTTGATCCTTACCTCAACATGGTGCTAAATCTTTTGTGGCAAAGACAAGTGGACTCTGCCTTAAGGGGCGTCACAGATCTCTCACCATACCCAGTATTGAGAAGTCACGAGAAAGAAAGAAAAGTGACGAATCAAAATGGTACTTTCAACTTCTCAAGGCATATTACCTTACCTGATGTCCACTATAGATGAGGTACTCACTATGTATTATGCAGAAGTTCCTCTTATCCCTACCAACACATATTCCATTTCCTAGGGAGAACCTAAACCCTTAAGAATCCAGCAAACTCATGGTAACTGATAGCATCCTGCTCAGCGACTCATCTTAGAAAGAAAATTGTGTGTCCCACAGGACTTTGGACAGGTAAGTTATCACAGTCAAAGAACTCAAAACTTTTAGGCAAATGTCTATCCAAGAAAGGGAAAGTCAATCAAGCAGTAAATTACTCAAAGGCTTTTTTCTACCCTTCCTTCCTCCTCTCTTTTTCTTCTTAACTTTAATACAACTAAGGATGAACCTCTGTAGTACTTAAGCACTTTAGGAGATTTAGGAGAATGAAGAATGAATAGGGCATTTGATACATACAATAGTGGAAAGAATACTTGAAGTCAAAAGGTTATCTATGTTCAAATCCCACCACTGACACTATCTGTGTGATCACTGAAAATTCATTTAAACTTTGAACCTCAGTTTACTGATCTGTAAAATGGGGGGTAATAAATACCTGCACTTATCTCACAGGGCTGTTGTAAGGATTAAATGATATCTCATTTATTTAAGTATGTTACTGCTTTGGAAACCTGAAAGCACTATCTAAATGACAGTATTATAGTCATTATTAATAGCATAGTAGAAACTTCATGTAGGAAAATCCATCGAACTAATATCCTCCTTATTTCCTCTCTCCTACCTGGACCTTAGCCTGCCCAGGTCTTCCAAGGTCAATGCAAGGTCATCATTTCCCAAGGGCCTTCAGGGCTAAAGACTCTCCAGAGCCCTAAGGTAGACTAGCAAAGGACAAAAAGAAGCATTATTCTAAGAGAGTTGGTCATTCCCCAGGCAAGAGAAGCAGGGGAAAAACTTAGTAGGGAGCAGGCAGGATAGAAGTCTTCATGCCAAGGCAGATTCCCTGGGCCTCGGTCCCCAGGGTCCAGCTTCCCCTCCCAGCCTAGGAATCTTGGCCAGAGCCCAGGTACCAGGGCCAAGCAAGCAAACCCCCAAAGAAAGCAGGAGCAGCTGTCGAGTGAGGGCGGGCAGGCAGGCAGCAGGGAGGGATAGCAGGGGGTGGAAAGAGAGAAAGAAAATGCTGAGCTAAAATCTGGGCATGGTCAGACCTGCCCCACCCTCATCCACAGGGCCAAATTCCCCCCCACCAACCAGCCTCCCCAGATCTGCCTTAGGTCATGGCTCCTACTCCCTGGTCATAAGGGCTAGTCTCAAATTAACTTCAATGACTTCACTTCCCTGGGTCTCAGTTTCCCCTTCTGTTAAAAAAAAAGGGGGGGGGGCTTGAAAAGAATCCTCTTCACCTTCACCAAGACTTTGGAAAAATGAATAAACCATTGGGGGTTCCCTTAGAGTAACAATCAATCCCCAAACTTTATTTAAGGCCCACCTATGTGGTCAAACCTGTACCAGGCAAACTGGGGAACAGAAAAGAATAAGATAAGTTCCCTGCTTTCAAACAAACTGAAGAACAAATAACTAAGCGTTAAATATTACAATAATAAAGTGCCATAAGAAGTCAAAGAAGGAAGTCAATCATGTAGGCTGGAGTAGTGAGCGGAGACTTCACTGAGGAAGAAAATAAATTAATAAATTCAGAGAAATATTCTTAATTCCTATTTCTGTCATTCCTCTTCTAGATCAGCTTCCCAGATCCCTTTTTGTTGTAACCCCAAATCCTTGTTTAGCATACCCCTGCCCACTCTCTTTACCATCCCCCCATCAACACACACACAAAAATCCCAAGATCAACACCACTCAGAAGGCCTCACAATCAGCATCAATCACAGGAGCGAGGTAGGAGAGAGGATTGGAGGTAAAATCCCCGAGGATTAAATTTACCAAGCAGATAAATTATGGAGCCATGATTGAATTCACTACAGGATTTCTTTAGATGTTTAGGATGATAGGATCTTAGAACTAAAAGGAATTTTAGACACCGCTGAGTCCAACCCCTTCATTTTATGGCTAAGGAAACAGGAATGAAGCAATTTTGTCTTCCCCATTAAGGTCATTTGTGACTGGGCAGGGTAGTCATTTTACCTCAGAGGAACAGAATGATTTGCCAGAGGTCACACAGCTAGTAGTTACTGACAAAAAACCTGACTTACAACCTTTTCCCATGGCACATAACCAAATTCCTTTGTATTTCCCAAGATAACAAAAGGAGTTTTTCTTCCCCTTCTCCTTCATCCCTCTCCATGGATACATGGCTTATCTTGGGCTCTGCTACTTGAAGGTAGGGCTCCCTAAAGAGAGAGTCTTGGATCATCTCTAAAATCATGAACAAGGTCCAAGAGCTGGAAACCAGCATGAGTCTAAGCCTGTCTAGCCACTTTGAAGAGAGAGGAGGGGGCAGTTAGGTGGCGCAGTAGATAAGGCACCGGCCCTGAATTCAGGAGGACCTGAGTTCAAATCTGGCCTCAGACAATTGGCACTTACTAGCTGTGTGACCCTGGGCAGGTCACTTAACCCCCACTGCCTAGTAAAGGTAAAGAGAGAAGAGAGTTCTACTCCAAACTGGAGAAGTTTCCAAACCGCCCTAATTTCCTAACAATACCTGGGTAATACTCAAAGGAACTACTAAAGAATTGTTTTGAATTTGAAAGGCTAATGAGACTGTAAAGTACTACCTGAACCACCTAGCATCTGAATGGTTTTCACTTAAGATACTATCAGCACCCAGAGAGTGATGCCCAGAGTAATATCTTTCATTTACTTGCCAAAAGGTCACCCATTTAGTAATACTGAAAAATTTTAAACTGGTATTATTATTCCCACTTTTGAGTCAGGTAGGTGAGGTAGTGGATGAAGTGATGGACTTGGAGTCAGGAAGCTCTGAATTCAAATTTTGTCTTAGACACTAACTTTATGATCCTGGGTGACATTTTCTTCATTGTCATCTCCCCCACCCCACAGATAATAACTAGCCTCATCCCACACTGGAAACTGCTTTCCCTTAGTGGCACATCTGATGTCCTGTGTATCCTTTGCTCAGAAATAGACAAAATATTCAACTCTCACCTCCCTACCCTGGAGCCTATTTTAAGTACTAGCTGCCAAGTAAGATTCTATTTCCTTCCATAGCTGGAGGCAGAATGGAAATAAATCTCTGATCACTTTTCATGGGCACAAAGCTATTTCTATATGTGGCTGTGGGTTAACCTCCTGATCCAGGCTTCTGGTTACACTGGATGAAGCCATATAAACGTGTGGAGGCACATGTACTATCAGTGTAATTCACTTTAATCCTCTGACCCTCTTACAAAGAATGTCGCATCATTTTCTGCAGTAGGAAAGAAACAAAGTAGATGTCCATTGATTGGGGAAGAGCTAACAAATTGTGTTACATGAATTGGATGGAGTATGACTGCATCAGGAGAAATGTTGAATATAAAGAGTTTAGAAAAGCCTAGGAAGACATATCTGAACTGATACAAAGGGAAGTAAACAGAAACAGGAAAACAACACACAATCACAAGGTAAATGTTAGTAATTCAGTCAATAACCATTTGTTATGGTCCTACTATGTGTCACCAGTCACTACGCTAAGGACTGGGGATACAAAAAGAGGCAAAAGACCTGGGGCAGCTAGGTGATGCAGTGGATAAAGTACAGGCCTTGGATTCAGGAGGACCTGAGTTCAAATTCAGCCTCAGACACTTAACACTTACTATGTGACCCTGGACAAGTCACTTAACCCTCACTGCCCTGCTGAAAGAAAGAAAGAAAGAAAGAAAGAAAGAAAGAAAGAAAGAAAGAAAGAAAGAAAGAAAGAAAGAAAGAAAGAAAGAAAGAAAGAAAGAAAGAAAGAAAGAAAGAAAGAAAGAAAAAACTCTGGAATAGCAAATGGGACTAAGTGACCAACCATAACAGAAATCTCCTCCTTTGAAGATTAGGAACTATTATTTACTGATACAATATTGTTACATGACTCTGCTTACATTCAATTTTTTAAAATATTTATTGAACACCTTCCCCAAGCAGTGCAAGGGGAGAAGAGAGAGCACAACAAGCTTAGAAAAAATGTGGCTCCTGGGGCAGCTAGGTGGCGCAGTGGATAGAGCACCGGCCCTGGAGTCAGGAGGACCTGAGTTCAAATCCAGCCTCAGACACTTAACACTTACTAGCTGTGTGACCCTGGGCAAGTCACTTAACCCCAATTGCCTCACTAAAAAAAAAAAAAAGAAAAGAAAGAAAAAATGTGGCTCCTGCTCTGATGTCCCAACAGTCTAGAAAGTAGACATAAATACTTACAATAAAAAATCATGCATAAGTACATAAGAAAAATGAAAAAGGGGCAGCTAGGTGGCGCAGTGGATAGAGCACCGGCCCTGGATTCAGGAGTACCTGAGTTCAAATCCGGCCTCAGACACTTAACTCTTACTAGCTGTGTGACCCTGGGCAAGTCACTTAACCCCAATTGCCTCACTAAAAAAAATATATATATTAAAAAAAAAAAAAGAAAAATGAAAAAGAGCTATGTGAAATGGGGAAGAGTGCCATTAAGAAACAGGAATAGTTTCTGGAAAACAGGCATTTGAGGTAGGATTTGAGAATGGGTGAAAATCAATAACCAACAATTCCAAAGGACTCAAGATTAAACATACTATTTACCTTCTGATAGAGAGGTGATGGTTTCAGAGTACAGATTGAGACTTTTTTTTTTGACATGTCCAATGCAAGAATTTGTTTTGTTTGACTATACATGTTTGTAACAGGACTTTTGTTTTTCTTGATTTCTCAACTGGGGATAGGAGAGATGGTAGAGAGCCCAGAGAAAAAGTAGAAGTCTGGAAAGGTAGGTTACTTTCAGAGGGTAAAAAATCTTGAATTAAATGCCAGACTAAATATTTTTTCACTTCATTCAGGAGGCAATAGGGAGAACCTAAGCAACTGGTTAGCATAGTGGATAGAGTTCTAGGCCAGAAGCCAGGAAGACCTGAATTCAAATCTAGCCTCAGATACTGACCAGCTGTGTGACCCTGGGCAAGTCACTAAACCTGTCTCAGTATCCTCATCTATAAAATGGGGATAATAATAAATAACAACTACCTTGTAAGGTTGTTGAAAGGATTAAATGACATAATAATTGTAAAGCACTTTGTGTGTTTGTATATATATATATATATGTGTGTGTGGGTGTGGGTGTGGGTGTATGTATGTGTGTGAATATATTTACATATATATGTTGACTATAATTATGGAAGAGTTTTACACAGGACAATGAGTAAGTCTAGGAGCAGGATAAAAGATGTATCAGCAGGCAGTAAATGAATAGAGTTAATCAGTCAATAAGCATTTATTAAGCACCTACTATAGGGGCAGCTGGGTGGCTCAGTGGATAAGGCATAAGATAAGTGGGCCCTGGAGTCAAGAGGACCTGAGTTCAAATCCAGCCTCAGACACTTAACACTTACCAGCTATGTGACCCTGGGCAAGTCACTTAACCCCAATTGCCTCACCAAAAAAAAAAAAGCACCTACTATGTGCCAGTCACTGTGCTAAGCACTATACAAAGAAAGGCAACAAATAGTCCCTACTCTCATGGAATTCATGAGGGAGACAAGCAAACAAACTACACAGAAAATAGATCTACATGGAATAAAGTCAGAATAATCAAGAGAAGGAAGGTACTATCATTAAAGAGGGTCAGGAAAGGTTTCTTGTAGAAAACAGAATTTTAGTTGGGACTTAAAGGAAACCAGGGCATGGTGATAAAGAAGAACATCCCACAAATGGGGGACAGGCAGAGAAAATGTAAGGAGATAAGAGTGTAGTGCTGGAGGAAAAAAAAGAAGCTGATGTCACCGGATCACAGAGTAGTTGGGGAATAGTAAGGTATAAGAAGACTTGATGAGGCATGGGCACAGATAACAAAGGGTTTTGAAAGTGAAAAAAGAGGATCTTATATTTGATCCTGGAGGTAGCAGGGAGCCACTGAAGCTTACTTGGGGGGGGGGGGGGGGTAGGAACATGGTCATATCTGTACTTGAGGAAGACATCAGTGTCACAAAAGATGCATTTGAGAGAGTGAAAGCGGAAAATCCAGTCAAGACTACCACAACAGTTCCAGCTGAGGTAACACAATCCTGGACCAAGACGGCGGCACTGGGGAAGAGGAAGAAACAGATTCAAAAGAGCCTGGGAAGGTAGAACTGAAAGGAGATGAGAAATCATTGGATTGGCTAAGGGAAATAATAAAGTTAAAAGTCAAATTATATTACACCAAACATAACTCCTCCTGAGGACACTAGCTTATGCTAAGGTTAAGAGTTGTGAGGGGTACAAATTACTTATACATAACATGTACCCTACCTCCACTTCAGGCTCACCACTTTATCTGCTGCACCACCTAGCTGCCCATTTCCTCTTTACAGAGGAGGAAACTGAGGCTAAGAAAGATCAATTAACTTGCCATTGTCATAGTATAGTGTTTGAGGCAAGATTTGAACTCAGGTCTTCCTGACTCCAAATCCAGCCCTCTCTCCATTTTGGAACCTTAGCTGATTGATATAAACAATACAATTGTTAGAGTTCAGAGAAGAGAGATTATTTCAAGCTGGTATGGACAGAGAAGGCTAAGAAAATGCTTCCATCTGACTAGACTGTAGGAGCTAGATAAAATGTAGAGAGCATCCCACCTACCCAGAAAACCTTAGCAATCCCAAAACCCAGGTTGCAGCTGAGTTTCAAATAAATTCTATCCTCTTGTCCCTTTCCTGTAAACCCAGCATCAATCACTGTGTCCTTTTTCAGTCCTTGGGGCAGCAGCCAGTCGGCCCCCTGCCTGCCTGCCTGACCAGGGCTCTCTGGCCTCTTTTGGCAGAGCAAACTTTGCTTCTAACACGTAGATTGCAGAGGCAAAAATATCTGCAATGTGGCTTCCCTTCCAAGGAGCTGAGTGCTGCCCCAACTGGGGAACAGAAGTCACAGGCCCCAGGGCCAGTTAAAGTCTTCACCTAGGAGAGTTGGAAGGAACTGGGAAAAGAAGCCGAGGTAGGAAATGCTCATACCTAAATTACTTGTGAAATTCCTAGTGGGGTTACTGAGAATATGGTTCTCCAACCAACCAAAGGTACCTGGCAGAGAATAGCAAAGGTTGATAGTCTGCATTTTCCCCATCTCCCACCCCTTCCCTCTTCATTCTCTTCAACTTCTTCCTTCTCTCTCTCCCTCATCTGCTATTCACAGAGACTCTGGGTCAGTGGAATGGACAAGGAAAGGGAGACAGAAGGAAAAGACCAGAGAAAGCTCAAACATGGAGGACCCCAAGGGCAATATGGTCAAATATTAACTAGTCCAAGGGCTAAAAAAAAATGGCCTTGTACATGACAGGCACTTGTATTTCACTCTTGTGTATGGCCTCTTCAAAGCCACCTTCCAAACTTTCTCCTACCCCACAAGCGCTCTATTCTCTAATGATCAACATAGATCAGAGAGGACCTGGTCTACCTCCCCTGGATATAGAGAAAATGAGGCCAAAAGAGGTCTGGCAGGTCACCCACTGTCACAATGGGACTGTGTAGCAGAACCAAAAGGGGAGATGTGGGACTCCTCATGGAGCATAGTCAACCCTCCTTATTCCTTCCCCCATTCAATTTCCTTTGGACTGGACCTGTGAGTTCATCGGGATAAGCAATCCCTCCATAAGGAAAACTCTCTATCAATATAAATCAGCAATTATTCTGAAAAGTATAATCTTAGAGACTTGCCTAGAATGAGGAGGAGGGGGTTGGTTGCTTGTCCAGGGTCACACAGCCTGTATGTGTCAGAGGCCAGGTAGGAGGCCAGGTTATTCAGACACCAGGGCCGGTTCTCTATCCACTCCAAGGACATGTCTCCTTTCCTAAAAGATCTGTGTATTTATCTTGTCTTTGTACATTTCCCAGTGCCTGGCACAGTGCATTGCACAATACACATTCTGTCTTAGGGCTAGTTTAAAGCTATGAATAGCTACTAAAATTTTAATTAAAGCTATTAAAAGCTATCAATAGCTTAAAACCTACCCTCAAACTTTTGGAACACCCTATACCTCAAAGGATAGGATCTTATGATTATGGTTACTCCATTTATCAATACAAATGGAAACATAACAATATGCACTAACCCTGCCCAATTCTTGTTCATGTCCTTCTGTAACTCCTCAATCACCCCAAATGTCGTTGGCCTCTCTCTGGTTCTTTTCATATTTCCCAGATGCCAATGCAACACTCCTCTTTCACTCATACTATACCATTGTTTGTCCTACCTCCTTTTCTGGCCATCCGTGTTCTTAATGCTGCTTTACTCTACATTTCCTGTATCATACTTGGCAATAGCATATATCCTATTTACATTCACCACTCCTCTTTCTACTGCCTTAGGATTAAGGCAGCTAAACCTGTGATTCTTGTGAAAGCGTGGTGTTCATGAATCAAAGACATATAACACCAACAGGAGAACAGCTAGGATGGCACCATAGATAAAATGCACTAGACCTTGAATTCAAATCCTGCCTCAGATAATTACTAGCTGGACAAGTCACTTAACCTGTATCAGCTTGGGGATAATAGCATCTACTTCTCAAGGTTGCTATTGTGATGTTTAAAATCTAAATGCATGGTCCCCTTAAATTACAAGCTTTAGCACCAGTCTTTGGGCATTAAGCATTTATTAAAGCATACCAGGTATTCATGTGGAGTTCAGAAAGTTAAGAAAAGGCCTATCTAGCCTAGAGTTCCAGCCTGGTTGGGTTCTTCCTCAAGTCCTCCACCATGAGCCTGCTTCAATCATGAACTCCCCAGCAAACTAACTGTGGAAGCTTTTTATAGGTCCGGAGCATGGGCGGTCCTTACACACTGCTTCAAGCTGGATTGGTTAACGTCATCCAAATTCATTGGTCACCTGCCTCTAGTGTCTTCCTACTCCAATCCATCCTCCACTTAGCTGCCAAGGCTTTTTTTTTTTTTTAAAAAGCATAGTTCTTCCCTGTTACCCTCTCTCCCCTCAGTAAACTCCAATAGCTCCCTGTTAACCCCCAGGATCAAACAGAAAACCTTGTTTGGCTCTTTAATCTCTTCATAATCTGGCCCTTCTTACCTTTCCAATCATTTATATACTTTACTCTCCTTTAAGAACTCTATGATACAGCTGTGATAGACTTAGCTCTTCTCAGCAATAAAATGATCCAAGACAATTCCAAAGGACTCAGGGTGGAAAATGTTCTCCACATCCAGAAAAAGAACTATGAGATCTGAATGAAGATTGAACTATACCATTTTTATTTTTCGTGGTCTTTTTTTTCTTTTTTGAGGTTTTCCCCTTTTGTTCTGATTCTTCTTTCATAACATGACTAATGTGGAAATATGTTTAATGTGATTGTACGAATATAACCTACATCAGATTTCTGTCTTGGGGAGGGTGGAGGAAAAGGAGGGAGGGAGAATAATTTGGAACTCAATCTTATAAACATGAATGTTGAAAACTATCTTTACATGTAACTGGAAAAAAATAAAATACCATTAAGATAAAAAAAAAAAAACAACTCTATGATCCTGTTAAATTGGCCTACTCACAGTTCCTCGACATGATGCCCTCTCTTATTGTTGTTGCCATGAATTCTTCACTGGCTGTTTCCCCACTCCTGGTGTGTCCTTTCCCCCTCACTTCTACTCCTTGGTTTCCCCTCACTTCCTTCAAGGCTCAGTTCAAGCTTCACCTTTAGGAGGCTTTTTGTGATCTCCCTAGTTGTCCCTCTCCCAAATTATGTTCTACCTATTCTGTAGAAACTTGGTTATTTACATTTTGTCTCCCCTGCTCCTACCATTTTTTAATTTTTTTTTTTTGCCTATTAGAATGTAAATTCCTTGAGGGCAGGGACAATCTGACTATCTTTATTACAGTATTTGTATTCCCAGCACTTAGCACATTTTCTGGCACATGGTAAGCTCTTAATAAAGGCTTATTGCCTTGTTTTGCCTAGTATCACCACTGCTTTAACATATACATTGCCTGACACACATACTAAGCACTTAATAAATGAATACTGAGTGACTCACTGACTGGGAAAGAAGTTAAGATTCCTATTTGAGGGGAGGAATAGACTCAGATGGCAATAGGAATAATGCTAAATACCAAGGGAGGATGTCAAAACTGGTTTGAAATTTTCCCTTGTTGTAGGATCATAGAATTAGAGCTAAAAGGAACCTCAGAAGCCATCTAGTCCAACTCCTTCATATTGCAGATGAGGAAACAGGCCCAAAAGGGTTGTCACTTATTCAAGGTCACACAAGCTACTAAATGGCAAAGCCAGAATTTGAACCCCGATCCTGCAACTCCAAAGTTCTTTTTACTGTATGATGCTATATCATACACAATTGCTACCATCAGAGATTTACACACTGCCTCCTCTAGGGGTTTCCCAGAGGGCTGCATCTAAGGCCCCAAAGAGAAAACCACATCTGGATTTGCCCATCACTTGTATATGCTTCTGTTTATCTGCCCATCATTTCCATATGCTTCTGCTGAGAGATATAATCCTATGCCACAGAATCTCAGGGCATTCATTTGCAAACTATTATTTCATTAGAATTATAGGATATGAGGGGCAGCTAGATGGCGCAGTGGTTAAAGCACTGGCCCTGGATTCAGGAGTACCTGAGTTCAAATCCGGCCTCAGACACTTAACACTTACTAGCTGTGTGACCCTGGGCAAGTCACTTAACCCCCATTGCCCCGCAAAAAAAGATATGAGTAATGGAAAGAGCCATAAGACTTTGTTGTTCAACCTCTTTTTACAGGTAAAGAAATTAAGGTCCAGATTATCCCCAGTGGTCCCCATTGTATCACTTTCTCTTATATTTCTTAATACCCATACCTTTAAACCAGCACAAAGCCACTTTCCTAACATGTCAGAAACCTAAGGAATGAAGATATCAGTACAGGTGGGGGACCAGCCAACATGGATGACCAAAGTCCTTGTACTGAGGTATCTGAACACCCTGCCTCCCCAGAAACTAAATCACTCTGTGTGTGTGTGTGTGTGTGTATGTGTGTGTGTGTGTGTCTGTCTGTCTGTCTCTCTGTCTCTGTCTCTTTCCTTCTTTTCCACCACCATTTAAAAAGTGTTTGGGGGCAACTAGGTGGCGCAGTGAATAAAGTGCCAGCCCTGGATTTGGGAGGACCTGAGTTCAAATTTGACCTCAGACACTTGACATTTACTAGCTGTGTGACCCTGGGCAAGTCACTTAACCCCCATTGCCCCACATAAACAAAAAACAAACAAACAAACTAAACTAAAAAGTGTTTGAATACAAAAGAAAGTCTGGGGCAGCTAGGTGGAGCAGTAAATAGAGCACCGGCCCTGGATTCAGGAGGACCTGAGTTCAAATGTGACCTCAGACACTTGACACTAGCTGTGTGAGCCTGGGCAAGTCACTTAACCCCAATTGCCTCACCAAAAAAAAAAAAAAAGGAATGTAAAAAAAATTAACTAAAAAAAAATATTAAAAAAAGAAAGTCTGAGGACCTCTCTCTGTCATTCATTATCTATTTAGGCAAATCAGGTCACCTCTCTTGGCCTCAGTTTCTTATCAATGAAATGAAGGGGTTGTATTAGTTGACCTGTAGAAGCCCATCCCTAAATCTATGATCTTCTAGTAGTCTCATGACTGTCTCAGGGCCTCAGGACATAGACTGGCAAAGATTTCCCTCTTCTCTCGATGCACTACTATCAACTTGCTACCCATGAGCTAGAAAAATATTCTCCTTTCCAAAGATATGGACATATTAAGAGGGGACTCCGGAATACCCAAAAGCCTTCAAGACCCAAAGAGTTAAGCACTAATGGGGGAATTCAGGCATGGTAGCAGTATTGTGGGAGAGGTATTTTTGGAGCCTCTTTAATTCCACCCTAGAGTATTCCCCCTACCCTGCCTACACATGTGGCCAAACCTGCTGGATCTGGGCTCCCATAGTCCCTATACCAGCAATAGGTCATATCTGCCACCACCACAACCACCCCTCCCCCTGTTTCTCACCCACCCCAGAACCCAGGAAGACACTGTAGCCAGCTCTGAGTTGAGAGGGAGGAAGAGTAAGAGGAGAAGGAATGAGTTAAGGAAGGAAAAAGGACAGAAGGTCAGACACAGTGAAAACCACAAAGTTGCTTTCCAGTTTCTCCAGTGTCTCAGCTGCATAAACACTGCAATCCCTGGGAGGTCCAGCCTAGAAATACAGCAAGAATGGATTTAGCACTGATTGCTTCTGGAGACAGTCTTAGGAGTTCACAACCTTGGCCTTGGCATTCACTACCAACACCACCACACTGCCTTTACCTGAGTCCCAACCTCCTTTCATAATTCTCTTCTCACTGAACTGAACTTCTGTGGGCACTGAGCAAATGGGGAGCAAGTGAGGCCATCCAGGGAGGGAGGCAATTTGCCCAAGGTCACCTATCATGTCAAAGGTAAAATCAGAAGGGAAACGGCAGAATCTGCTTCTCTGGCAGCCCAGCTCCATTCACTAAGTTACAAAGTTTCCTCCCCGGTTCTTTATTAATTTAGTGTTTGATTATGGCTTTTTCCTTCCACTGTTAGTCCTGAAAGGAGATTCTGACAAGAAATATGTTTTAGGAAAAACAAATACAAAGTAAAAATGCTGATGGTCAAACAAACAAAAACCCTCAGGGAATCACAATCTCATAGTTGGAAGGGACCTGGAGACCTCTTGTGCAGAGGGAAACCCCTACCTCCAACCAGCAGGCAGCCTCTCAGATAACTCAACCTTCATTCACTTTCAGATGATGCCACCTTAGGAAGATTTTGCTTCACGTTTAAATGAAATCTGCCTCTATGCAACTTCCCTATTCCTCCCTCCCCCCTCCCCCCAGCCCGACCCCACTACTCATGGTTCTTCCCTCTGAGGTCAAGTAGGATAAATCTAGTCCTCCCACATACCAGCCTCTCAAATATCTCTGGTATATAATTATTTCCACGTTGTCTCCCCATTATAAGGTGAACTCCTTGGGCCTGGGTCTATGCTTTTAATTTTCTTTGTATCCTCAGAACTTTAACTAAATTAGGTGCTCTTAATCTGGGGTTCATGAACATGCAAGGTATCTGTGAACCTGAATGGGTACAAAATTATAATCTTCATTAACCTCTAACTGAAATTTAACATCTCCTTCAATTATGAAAGTAACAAACATTATTCTGAAAAGTGGACCCTAGATTTCACTGCCAAAGGAGTCTGTGATACGAAAAGGAAGGGCAGGGAAGGTAAGAACTCTTGGACTAAATGAAGACAATAGTCATGTTTCCCATAAATCTTGTCCTTATCCAGGCTAAATATCTGGAATTCCCTCAACCTAGCCTCTGTGGGGAATGATTGAGGTCCTTCACCATGTTGGTTGCCATCCTCTGGATACTCTTCACCTTATTACTGATAGAATATAAGATGTCTAAGAGTAAATATTGTTTCATTTTTGTCTCTGTATCCCCATTACTAGCACTCGATAAATGTTTGTTGATTATCAATGCCCTTCCTAAAACTGCAACCCAAAAGAGAATCTCCCATGTGGGTACCCTACTTTTCTTTTTTTTTCTTTTCTTTTTTTTTTTAGTGAAGCAATTGGGGTTAAGTGACTTGCCCAGGGTCACACAGCTAGTGTTAAGTGTCTGAGGCCGGATTTGAACTCAGGTACTCCTGACTCCAGGGCCGGTGCTCTATCCACTCACCCTACTTTTCTTAATGTTGCCTAAGACTGAATTAACTGGGGCAACTAGGTGGCCCAGTGGATAGAGCACCGGCCCTGGATTCAGGAGGACCTGAGTTCAAATCCAACCTCAGACACGTGACACTCACTAGCTGAGTGACCCTGGGCAAGTCACTTAACCCCAATTGCTTCACCAAAAAAAAAAAAAAAAAAAGACTGAATTAATTTTTTTGGCTATCATATACCATGGATTCATATTGAACTTGCAAAAAAACTCCCCAAATCTTTTTTCAAAAGAACTGTAATCTAGCCAAGACTCCTCTATCTTGTATTATAACGATGATTTCATACCCTTCTTTATGGATGAAGAAAGAGTAACTTTTAAACCTTCCTTCAGAAAAGGACAGATCCAATCTTAGCTCTAGCTAGCTTTTGATGATAGTAAATATTTGGTATTTATTAGTTCAATTGAAAAATTCCCCTCTATTCCAAACAGCAGAGAGCTAATCCTGGTTCTCCCTCTCCCCTAGGGGCCAAAATAAGGAAGCAGCCCAAAGATGAGCAGGAAGAATCTAGGCCAGAGCTAAAGAAGACCACTCCTGATTTAGAAGGACCCTGCAGCAATACATGAAAATTGAGGGATGCTGTAAAGCTCCACAAACTAGGAAAAAGACTCATCTGACTAAGGCAATTTAGTTGAGTTGGAGTCATAAACTCAGTTTCAATCATAATGCTAGAAATCTTTTCTACTTGTATCTTTTTTTTCTATTCTTACTCATTTTCTATTTCTCCTAATCCCTCCATTGTATAGATGAAGAGGGGCTAAGATAATAGAAAGAAGAAAAAATGAGGGAAAAGACCCACATGTACAAAAACGTTAATAGCAGCACTTTGTGTCATAGCAAAGAATTGGATACAAAGTAGTTACCCATCAAAGGAGGAATGGGAAAATAAACTGCGGCATATGAATATAACGGAATACTACTGCATCATGAGAAATGATGAATTCAGAGAAAACTTGTCTGAACTGATACAGAGTGAAATAAGCCATACAGGAGAACAATTTATACAGTGAACATAATAACGTAAAGGAAAATAATCTGAAAGATTATGGCATTCTCATCAATGCAGTGGTCAATCATAACTTCCAAAGACTCATGATGAAGCATGTTTCCCACTCCTCAACGGAGGTGACTAATGGACTAGAGGGTATAGAATGAGACATACTTTCAGATATCAGCAAGGTGTTGAATTATTTTTGCTTGAAGAAAGAGCTTCTAAGGGAAGAGGAAGATAGGTAAGTTAGTGAGTGGGTAGCGAGAGATAAAAATGCAAAAAAAAGCATCAATGAGATTTTCAAAAATATACAGAAGAAAACAAAAGGGCAATTTTGTTATTCCTGCTAAATTTGATACACACTTTAAAGACGCAAACTGAATGCAACAAAATACATGGTTTTAGATGCAGTCTTTATTTTGTTCTTCCTTGCATACTGAAATGTGCTTATTGATGACTAAGTTCATAATAAAAGAGGAAATACTGTAAGGGTGAAATGATTTCTCCAAAGTCATACAGGTGGCAGAAAGAGGACAAAACCCAAGCTACCTATGGCGGGGAAAGAAGGCTCCAGTTTGAAGATGAGCTCAGCACTGCTCTGAGACAGCAGCAGGAGATGCAACTAAAACAATTCTAGGGGGCAGCTAGGTGGCACAGTGGATAAAGCACCGGCCTTAGATTCAGGAGGTCCTGAGTTGAATCCGGCCTCAGACACTTGACATTTACTAGCTGTGTGACCCTGGACAAATCACTTAACCCTCACTGCCCCACAAAAAAAAAAAATTCTAAAGTTGGTCAGAGAGTCATAACTGGGTGGAAGGAAAGTGTAGGAGACAGAAAGATAAGCATGCCATTCAAGTATAGATGATTAAAACTGAGGAAATCCCCAAGACAGAAGGCACTTCTATCCTTCCCAAAGCTGGGCAACTTATTTGATCCTCAAAATCATCCTGTGATGTTGACCAGAGCATTTGTTCTTTTATCCAACCAGCCAACAAACATTTATTAAGACCTTTTTATGTGCAATAAACTCTTCTATGGACTGAGAAAGACAAAAGGATGAATGAATGAAAGAATTAATTAATAGATAATAGATAGACAGATAAATGAATAAGAAATAGTCCATGACCTCAAGGACAAGTATTATCCTACCTTCCAGTTTCATAAGCTTTTTGTTGTTGTTGTTTTGGGTTGGGGGTTTTTTGCTAGGCAATGAGGGTTAAGTGACTTGGCCAGGGTCACAGAGCTAGTAAGTGTCAAGTGTCTGAGGCTGGATTTGAACTCAGGTTTTCCTGAATCCAGGGCCAGTGCTTTATTCACTGCGCCACCTAGCTGCCCCCAGTTTCATAGTTTTTAAGAGGAACTCCTGGTGTGGAAATTATCTTTCCCAGGCTAAATCTATAACTTATCTGCAACTTTACAATTTAGAAAGTTGGTTTAGACATTGAAAAGTTAAGTAACTTGCTCTTGGTCATAAAATTAGCATGTGCCAGAGTCAAGGATTAAATTGAGATCTTCCTAACTCCAAGGCCATCTTCTCCATTTAATAAATAAGTAAACATAGTTCAGTGAGTCAATCAGATGTTACATGTCTATAAATGACAGAGCAGGGACTAGAACTCAGATCTCCTGACTCCCAGCTTAGTGTTGTGTCCCTTAATAGAAAACTAAGGGACCTAACAGTTAACAAAATGGAGAAGGCAGGGAAGACCAAACTAGAAAAGGGGAGAATATAGATTTGACACCACTAATTTCCAGGAAGAAATTGCCTGAGGTGAAGATTTTCTCTATCTACCTTCTCTGTGAAACTAAATAGTCTGGTGTAAGGGCATTCAGAAGTGAACATATTTTGCATGACTTCCATCTTTATACTGGGTTTTCTATTTCTTACCTTCTCAATGGATGGGGAAAGGTTGGGTTAAGGGAAAGAAATCTGTAACTGAAAATTAAATTAAATTTTAAATATATAGATAAATCTAAAAAAAAAAAAGTGAACAGCTTTTGGTGGAAAGAATCAAACCCAAGTACGGCCATCAGAGCCCACTGGTACACAAAGCTATGTCAAGCCAGTCCAAAAGTCAATTGAAATTTCCAGGGACCACTTTGTTCTTTCCTCCCTCTCCTCAAAGGATGTATAAATCTCTCTCTCTCTCTCTTCTATATTCACCAGCTCCTTTGCAAGAAATCATTTGATGAAACTAAATCCCCTACCTCACCCACACCAAAAGACCATACACTTCAATAGTGCACAATCTGTTCTAATGCCCTTCTCTATAAGATGTAGTTTCAAGTTATCAAATATATTACTATTTTGTAATCTCTACACTTGGTTCTGAGGATACAGATACAATACCACGCCAGTCCCTGTCTTCAAAGAGTTGACATTCCAATGGAAGATACAACACGTCCACAGGCAAGTGTAATATGAGGGAGAGAACACTAACAAAGAGGAAGGAAGAACAGAGAAATCAGGAAAGCCTTAGATGAGGAGAGAGCACCTGAACTGAATCTGGAAAGATAAGCTTTTTAAAAGGGGGTGAGGCAATGAAATGGTACAGAAGAGTTCCAGGAACTCATGATGGAAGAGGATCTCCAAATCCAAGAAAAAAAAAAAAAAAGAACTGCGGAGTATAGATGCTGAATGAACCATACTATTTCTTTTGTTTTTGGTGCTGTTGTTTTTTTCTATTTTGAGGTTTTTCATCAGTGCTCTGATTTTTTCTCTTATAACATGACTAATGCAGAAATAGGATTAATTTTATTATGTGTATATATATATATATATATATAAAAACTATATCAGATTACCTGCTGTCTAGGGGAGGGGGAAGGGAGGGGAGGGAGGGAGAAAAATCTGAAATTGTAAAGCTTGTATAAACAAAAGATGAGAACTGTCTTTACATGTAACAGAAAAAAAAATAAAATACTTTACTAATTAACAAAAAAAAAAGGGGGGGGTGAGGAAGGCATGTATTATAGGCATGGCAGCTGGCCTACTCACCAAGTCAGCAGATGGAATACTGAATTTGAGGACTCTAGTGCAGTTTGACTGAAATATAGAATGTGTGAAGAGAAGAAACGTGAAATAAGGCAAACTCATGCCAAATTAAAAGAACCTTTCGAGTCATAAAAATAACCAGCTTTTCACATAGTTCTTTAAGGTTTACAATTTTTTTTCATATATCATTTCATTTGATCCTCACAACAAACTTGAGGTGTGTGTACTATTATTATCCCCATTTTACAAATGAGGAAACTGAGGGACAAAGTGGTGAAGTGAATTGTCCAGGGACACACAGCTAGTAAATTAACTCAGGTCTTCCTGACTAAGTCAGGCTACTCTATCCACTATTCCACCTGCTTGCATTTTGCTGAGATGTTTATATTATACCCTGGAGACAAGAGGAAGTCTCTGTAGGTTTTTGAGCAGGGAGGTCTAAGATCCAATCTGTGCCTTAGGAAGATTATTTTGACAATTATTGGGAGGATGAATCCAAAGGGGGCAAGAGAGAAGGCAGAAAGGAGCAATTAGGAGGGTGTGACAATAGTGCAAGCAAGAGGCAATAAGGGGCCTGAATTAGAGTAATGAACAGCCATGTTAAGTGAAGAAGAGACAGATGGAAGAAGAAATGTCAAGGTGGAGTCAAAAAGGCTTAGCAATAATTTAAATATGTGGAGTATAGGAGAGGAAGGAGCCAATGGCACCTCTAGGTTTATGAACCTGGATAAATAAAAGGATGCTGGCTCCACACAAAGAGGGAAGGTTCAGAACAGAGGTGGGTTTAATAAGGACGATGATGAGCTCTGCTTCGGACTTGTTGAGTTCAAGATGTCACCAAAAAGTCAAACTGAAAATATATGATCAGCAGTTGGAAACATTTTACAAAAACTAACCTAAGATGTGGACTGTCACATGTTTCATCAGTAAGGTTGGCGTTTTTTTCAGCCTTTTTTTTTTTTTAACAAGGGATGTCGTGCCAGATAGTGAAGGGGTGGAGTGGGGGAGGGGGGGAGGATGAGATAGAAATATATTCAGAAATCAGTGTGATTAAAAGATAAGAGGCATCAATAAAATTTCTAAAATTAAGTTAAAAAAAAACTAGCTCAACAACTATCAATTGGTTTAACCATTCTGGAAAATGATTTGGAATTATTCAAGCAAAGTCACTAAATTATTCATATCCTTTGACCTAGCAAACCTAGTGCTAGGTATCTACTTTAAGGAGGTCAAAGACAAAAGAAAAACCCTACATATTCCAAAATATTTATAGAAATACTTTTTGTAAAGGCAAAAAAGAAAAAAAAAACCTCAAAATTAAGGGTGACACCCATCAGTTAGGAAATGGCTAAGCAAAGTGTGATACATGAATATAATGTAATACTTTTCCATTCATCCAAAGTGGTTCTTCCCATATGACATTTCATCCCTTTTCTCTCTGCCTTGGCACTGGCTATTCTTTTTGCCTAAAATGTACTCCTCCCTCCTGAATTCTGTCTCTTTGAATCCCTGCCTTCCTTCAAAACAAAGCTTTCTGGGGACAACTAGGTGGTGCAGTGGATAAAGCAGTGACCCTGGATTCAGGAGGATCTGAATTCAAATCCAGCCTCAGACACTTGACACTTACTAGCTGTGTGACCCTGGGCAAGGCACTTAACCCCAACTGCCTCACCAAAAAAAAAGAAAAAAAAAGAAAAAAAGAAATACACATCATCTCATCATTCTGGATGAGACTACAGTTGTCCAGAACTCTTATTCAATTACAAAAATGTATCATTTTATCCTGCAAAATGGTCTCTTAAACAGCAAACATAAAAGAAACACAATCAACATGAAAGCTTGTGGTAGACTATTGCTTGGCCAGGGTAGTTTGTAAGGATACCTTGAACTTTACAAATTACCAAAGCACTTTCCTCACCCCAAATCTGGGAGGCAAGCAATCTAGGTGTGATTATCCTCATTTCCCAGATGAGGACACAGAGGCCAAGAGCGATTTGACCATAGTCACGTGACTAATAAATGGCAGAACCGCAACTCCACTAATTAAGCATAGAGCTCTTTCCATTTACTTTCATTTCAAATGGAACTCTAAGCACCCAACTTTCAACTCCTTGAGAAAAGTCTAAATATACTTTTATTGCTATATATTTTGTTCCTTCCTTTACTTCTCAACAAATAATTTCAATGCTCAAAAAAATCATGAATAGGTCCCACTGTGTTCAGGATCAAGTCCTGTAGCCTGGCATTCAGGGCCCTCCACATCTAAGTATATCTTGTGAGGAACCTTATAAGGAAATGAAACTCTGTGGCTCTAGTCTAGATTTGTACTCCCTGAAGATGATAAAGGTTAAGAATGAATAATGATAAGGGCCCAGGCTCCTTTGGTAATATATTCAAGAAGGAGGGGGAGGGAGAGAATATATATATAAAGGGGCTAAAATTCTAGCTATACTATCTAAAATATCTAATGAGTGGTCGCCAATAAATTATAAGCTTTAGAAAGAGTTAGACTTTTAAGCATTTATTAAGGAGAATAAGAATTTGAGGAAGAGAGAGAAGGGGCTAGATTCATCTATCAAAGGGATCGTGCATTTTAGCTCCACTCTCCATGAAAGAGAGTGAGCCACACCTCCTTCATCCCACAAGCCTCCCGTGAAACTGGGAACATCCCCTCTACTTGTGCACACATATCCAAGCTAATTGGCTGGTTGCCTTGATTGACAGTATCCACTAGCAAACGTCACTTCCTGATGCCAAGGAAAGCCGCATGGCTTGCCCTCAGACGCCTTCTCCTCATGGCGGAACTGTCCTACAGTAACTCTCCAGCAGGTGGCATCATTCTAATCGTTACAATATATATAGTATCTACTATATACCAGGCACTGTGCTAAGCACTTTACTTTTTCTTTTTTTTTTTTTTTTAAATAGTTGACATAGCTAGTAAATGTCTATGGTCACATTTGAACTCAGGTCTTCCTCACTCTAGACTTGGAGCTCTATTCACTGTACCACCTAGCAGCCTCTATTAACACACATTTCCTAGCAATTGGAGGTATCTAGTAGCAAAAAGCTTTACCTTCCAAAGTAGAATCATAATAACCATAATAGTAGCTGACATTAATATAGAACTTTATGGTTTACAAGGTGGTTTTTACACATTAATTTCATTTGATCCTCACACTAACCCTGTGTTCCCTAAGTAGAGGTTTTACAGAAACAGATGGATGACCACTTGTCAGCAATCAGATTCTTGGTTGAAATAAATGGTGGCTTCGGTCTCTTCAAATTCAGTATTTCTATGATTCTAATTCTTTTGACATTCACAGAATGTCATTTACATGTATATGTGTGTATACTCACATGTATGTATACAGAGAGAGAGAGACAGAGGGAAAGGGAGAGAGAGATTCTGCCCCCTGGCTCACTGTTGTTATGTTGGGTTTTTTGCCTATGTCATGCTATCTCTCATAAAAGTAAGAGACAGCTAGAGGAATTTAGAAAAGGGAGAGGTCACTAACTGGGGAGCTATCACAGAATAATTAATTTTGGACAAACAGAAAGGGTAAGAGAATGGGGATGGAAGAACACTATATTCTTAGAACCCTGCCCAGGATTACTATTAAATCTATATTTTAGGTTGAGTAGAGAAGATGACTCCTTATCTCCCACCTTTTTACCACTGGTGAAATATTGCCTCCTTAGACTTTCAGTAAAGATCACCTCCATTTCAAACACAGTGAATTGTCCAACATTCCATTTTAGTTTAGCTCCTAGTTCCATCTCATGGTTCTGAACAGAATTTTTTTTGGGGGGGGGCAGAGGTAAAGGTTTGAAAGGGGTACATACACATTTACCAGCCCCCACCACCCTCTACCCCCGATCTAATCTAAACACTACTGACCAGCTAGTGAAGGGTCCAGCCTCTGGAAGCCAAACAAGGTCAGAAAGAAGAATGAGAAAGAGAAGAGTTGGAGGTGAATAGAGAATGATAACATATATTATCCCTATGTATATAGCACAGCATTTACCTCCATTGAATGAAGTTATACATGCTGCAGAGCATTTTTTAATTAAGGCAAAGGACAGTCAATCCCATCTGAAGAGAGACATGGAGGTGGAAGCCAAATTGAAGGGACAGAACTTGGCAATTCCTCTGGCCATAGCTCAGGAAAGGAGGGCTTTGGCTCAGGAGGAGAGCTGCTATCAGTGCATCTGCTTAAATGCCCAATAATCTGCTTTATGATGGCATCTGACAGGCACAACCCAAGGCTTTGAGAAGCCAGCCTGTCCCAGCACTTCAGACAGGTCCTATGTATTCCCCACTCCCACTAGTGAGATGGATGAGTCAAGGCCTTCCAGGCTAACAATAGCTTTCTATAAACACATTAATCCCCCCCATCAGTTGGGGGAGGGGGTAGTTAGAGGGCAGGTTTACAGTCTGGATGAGCTCTGGAACATGGAAAAGAATGCATGCATGCACACATGCACACACATGCACACATATATACACACACACACACACATCCCAACCCAGCAACCCCTCCCCAAAACACACTCAGATATCTCCCTTCTTAGAAGGGCTTAGAGGTGCTCAGAGAGAAACAAACCATAGAGGGAGAGAAGAAAATAAACAGAGATAATGCTATTCCCACCCCTAAATCACATGGCCAAAGAATATCCCTGGGGAGCAAACACTTAAAGGCAAGTCAGGGAACCACAGTGGCCTCAGCTGCTAGTCATTCCTTTATAAATCTTAACAACCAATTGGTTGGAAAGAGGAGACCCCAGATGGTGAAGGGGGTTGATTTCAGACTAGGCCTTCAGTCTTTACAGGCAGGCTGGCAGATCCCCCCCATGGGAGGGAAGGGAATGGGGGGGGGGGGAAATATCCTTCCAGGAGGAAAAGGCTGGGGAGAGGGGTGGCCCTGCTCTCTTCCCAAAGATTATAGGACCAGATTCTGCATTCTCAGGATTTCAGAGTCAAAGCCGGCAATGGGAAGTTGCGTCAGCAGCAGCAGTGATCCAAATTCTATAAACCCAGGAGGCAGCCTGGAGTGGAGCACACATACACACATGCACATAAACCCACCCACCAATCCTTGGATTTCCTGCACTCCCAGAGCATGGCCCCTGACAGTAGAAGGGATTTGAATGTGGTTCAAGCCAGAGCACTGGGGAAGCCCTTGGCTCCCACTCCTGCTAGAAATCATCTATCCCCTCCGGAGGGGTGTCTGGTTCTTCAAGGGCCCTCAGACACAAACAAGAGGGATCTAGGGGCTCAGAGGAGGACAGGGTCAGGGTGTGTCACAGATTTCCAAGAGTCAGCAGTTTTTCAGAGGCCTAAACGGCTTTCCACTTTCCCATTTCCTTACCACAAGACATTTAGCCTTGCTTCCCACTCCTTCCTAACATCTAATGCTCCAGAACCTCTCAATCATAGCCTTGAATCCTTCCGCCCATGAGGCATCTCCAAAGCCTCTGCCGTGACTCCAAATATCGATTCTCTTTCCCTCCTAAGTGTGGGACATCCAGCTATCTCCTATTGGGTAGCTCTGTTGAAGATGGGGAGAAAGGAACCCTTCTGAAGTTAGCTTTAACAGCCCTAGAAGAGATATCTCTTATTTAGTGAAGGGATCATACAATAGATGGGGAGGAATATGCGGGATTTCCCCCCATTGTACTCTGCTGCACAATCCTCCCGTCTTAAGAAAACTAGGGGAAGGATGAGAAGACCCAGATGCAGCTAGAGACAGAGGATTCCTCTTTTAGCTGAAGCTTTTAAAGGTGTAAAGAGAAAAGAGGAGAAAAATTTAGGGAGTGAAAGGCTAGAGTAAGTACCACCACCTTCCTCTGGACACTGAAAAATTATTATAAATAAATGGAGACGGTTCGGGAAATCCTTAAAGGGGGGGATTCTACAAGGGAGGGGAGCTATGGACTTCCTCTACCTTACCATTGTGAACAAATATTATTCTGCGGCCGAAAGAACTGGGTGTCCCCCACACTGCTGTGTCCACCCCAGAACCATTTTTATCGCGAAATCTCACCACTCACCCTGGTGCCAGACCCTTCAGCCCTCTCCGGCTGGGGGACACACAGCTTGTCACTATTCACCACTCTTCCCTCCCCTTCTCGCCTCTCCTTCCGAGTGGAGCCTTCGGGGATTCCCCCAAAAGGAATCAGCTGGAAGAGCCCCCAAGGACAACACGAAGCTAAAATGCTCACAGATAATGTTTTGAGGGACACTGTGCAGGGGTTGGGGGAGAGGAAAGAGCTGCAGTCCCTAGGGACAGTAAAAGGACGCAAGATTTAGGGAAGTCACCTAGAGAGAAGAGCTCGGGGATGACGGATCGGGTCCGTCCGGCGCCCAAAGGTCTCCACTGCCAGGCCATATGGTGCCCCGCTCCTCGCCCCACCCCCTCTAGAGGGCTCCTGGAGCCAAGGGGACGGAGGGCGCAGGTACCCCAAACCTTCCATTACTACAATGACAGGACCGAGCTGGGGGAAGATGTGACATGGAAGGACAAACGGGGGGTGCATGAGGGGGTCTTCTGAAATGACAGTTACGCGTGTGCACACACACAGAGACACACAGACACGTTGAGCGCAGCTTGAGCCGCTGATTTGGTTGCAAGGAAGACATCAAAGCCGCCTTCGGCACCCCAACACACACACACACACACACACACACACACACACACCTCTGCAATGACAGACCCGGTTGCTGTGTTAGTGCAAAAGAGGTGAGAGGATGAGCAGGAACACTGTCCGTCCCCACCCCACTCGCTAGAGATTCCCGACCCCGGCCCCAGACGACCCCGGCGCATCCTTTACCTTTTCCTGCGCACGGGTGAGTTTCTTCTGCACGTTGCTGGCTATTTTCCCCGCGGTCACTCCCTTACTGCCTAGCTCAGCCATCTTGTCCTCCTGCCTTTCTTTTCTTTCCCCCACCACGAGTTTAATTGCCAATTAAATCTAGGTAGGTGTGCGTGTGCCCGGGAGGCGGGTGCACCAATGCAGAGGGCAAGAGCCTACATAGAGCTCCGCGTCTCCGTCGCCGCGCGCTCTCTCGCAGCCTCAGAGCCCGAGAGGGAGAGAGCGAGAGCGAGAGAGAGGGAGAGGGAGAGGGAAAGAGAGAGGGGGGTGGAGAGGAGGAAGAGGGAGGAGGGGGGAGGGCGGAGAAGGAGGAGAAGGGGAGGGGGCAGAACCACCCGGACCAGAAACAATGGTCATCGCCGTCCCCCCCAACCCCCCGGCAGCTGCTGGACAAGATACAGCCTTTTAAAGAGACAGTGCCTCGGGGCGGGGGGGGGGGATAGCCACTGGGCCGGCTTTAAAGGAACCAAGCTACGGCCACCTCCCCGTAGCCCTAGGGTAGGAGGTAAGGAGAGGGAGGTGGAGAAAGAGGAGGAGCTGGGACTATGGAAGGGAGGGGGGTGGAGACGAGGGGGTAGAAAAAAAAAAAAAAAGAGAGACTCCCTCTAGAGGTTTCAGGCGACACGGGCCCCCTAGGGTGGAGGGGTGAAATGGTGGAGGGTGGAGGCGGGAACGGGGAGTTGCGAATAAATAAATACATACTGTAAGTCATCATCTCTCTTCCCACGCGACTCGCTTCTTCCTTTCTTTTTTCCCACGTCATCATGTTCACCCCTACACACACACATACACACACACACACACACACACACACACACACACAGGAAAAGAAACCAAAAACCAAAATTCTCTGTTTTTAAACGAGGAATAAAAGAAACTATGTGGTTTGTTATAGAATCTCAGAACCCTAAGGATGTAAGAGATTTAAAAGCTGAGATAAAAAAATCTTGCTCCGGGGATATCTCTTTGCCCTCACCTCCCTCCTTTCCTGGGACTCTGAGTATAAGAGATAACAATGCAATTTTGTTAATAGTGAGAAGCTCGGAGGAATGGAGGACTTAGGAAGACCTGGAATCAAGTTTTCCCCCTGATATATGCTTGCCTGTCACTGTGGACAAGTGATCTAACCTCTCATTGTCCAGGTAACTCTAAGTTATGGAAGACTTGCATATCTTCACAAGGGGAGAGAGTTTTCTCACGGGGATCTCCCCTTCACCACTAAAATCACAGTTCTGAAATCACAGTCATAAGATGCAATTATCATAACCTACTGAGCCAAAAGGACCCAGACTATTTTAATGCATCAGTCAGAAAGTATTTTCAAATACTTAGTACTACATGCAAGGCTCATTATTAAATTCAAAACACAAAAACATTTATTCATTGCCTACCATGGGAAAGGTTCTGTGCTAGGCTCTGGGGATAGAGACAAAAAATAGTCCTCACTCTCAAAGATTTTATATCCTTCTTTGAGGATACAACAGGTACACAACTAAGTCAAGTCAAATATAAGTGTTATAGGGCCTAGCACCCCAGAAGTTCTCTGGGGTACATCAAAGAACCTTCTCCTTGAGAAACTAAATCAAAGGACAGACACACCTAAAGAGATAAGTGGAACCTGATCAGGACTAAGCTAGCTCCAGGACCACCACCCTTCATTCCAGTCTCCCACACCCCTAGGAAGATAAGATTGGGTGTGGCTGCTGCCTTTGTGGTGGAAGGAGAAGAAAGAGATGGCTTGAGAGATCTGTAGCCACCCCTGCCCCAATTCCCCCAGCCACCACCAATGGGAGATGATCCTCCCTCAGTAGGCGAACTTTCCACAGTCAGAGATCACCTCATCGGGACCACCATCAGTACTCTATAAAAGTATCTGCTTGGGGGCAGCTAGGTGGTGCAGTGGATAAAGCAAGTCACTTAACCCTCATTGCCCTGCAAAACAAACAAACAAAAAAAGTAACTGCCTGAGGGGCAGCTAGGAAGCAGTGGATTGAGCACTGGCCCTGGATTCGGGAGGGCCTAAATTCAAATCCAGCCTCAGACACTTGACACTTACTAGCTGTGTGACCCTGAGCAAGTCACTTAACCCCAACTGCCTCACACACACACACACAAAAAGTATCTGCCTGTCTCCTGCTCGAGGAGATTGGTATCTCAGAGCCATGCCTTCTCCCCATGAGAAGAAGTCCAAGGATTTCTCTTTTGGTTTCCCTTCCCCAGCCCCTAAATAAACTATTATCTTATTCTATTGGTTTTGTGTGCAAGAGGGTGTAATTATTATTTTTTCTTTTTTTTTTGCAGGGCAATGAGGGTTAAGTGACTTGCCCATGGTCATACAGCTAGCGTCAAGTGTCTGAGGCCAGATTTGAACTCAGGTCCTCCTGAAGCCAGGGCCAGTGCTTTATCCACTGCACCACCTAGCTGCCCCACAAGGGTGTAATTCTTTAAAGAGGAATTACTAAGAACCCTAAATCCAAACCCCCTACCCTATTTTCCCCACAACATAACGAAATAGGAAAAAGAAGGGAGCAATAACAACAGGAGAGGATGAGGAAAAGTGGTGACATTGCTTTTAAAACCCTCCACAACCTAGTTCCCAGGTACCCTTCTAGTCCTATTTTGTTGTTGTTATTGCATTACTTCCCCTTTTTTCCTTTCCAATGAAACTTGCCTCCTTTTCTGTTCCCCCTAAACCACCTTCTATATTCCACTGCTTCTGCAATCTCAGAATTGCTTGTCTCCTTTCAAGCTCAGTTCAGGTGCTCCCTTTTCCTGGTCTCCTCTCTCCCACCCAGTTGTTAATACTCTCTCTCCAGTGAAAACACATCCCGTTATTTTTATGAATATTTTGAATTTATTTACTTACATACAAGTTGTATCTTACCCCCACCCCACCCCCACCCCAGTCCTTTGTCAGCTCTTAGAGGGCAGGGACCCTACTGAGGCTCTGTCTTTGGGGCCCTAGCAGCTTTCGCAACCCAACTAGTACAAAGTCAATAAACATTTGTGGAACCGAATTTAAAATGAATTGAATTACTCACAAGAGGTAACACCTAAACAAAGCCTCCAGATAAGGATTCTGGAGGCAGGGGAGAAGTGTAAAATCCAGTTGGGTCCCTCCAGGAGCCTTACAGCAGAGAAGCTGCTAGACTGCTGGTGGAAAGTCTTCCTTCTCTGACCCTCCAGAGTTCACTAGATCCTTTTCTTCAGGGAGTGGATAGGGAGGAGAGGTGTTATTGTTTTATTGTTTGTCCTTCATTCTGTAAGAGGACCACGACATCAGGATGATGTCATGACTTGCACTGAATTGGATTTAAGTGAGGGAGGGTTATACAAGGTCACCAACCTCACTCTCTCCTCCAGAACCATCTAGGTCCAATGGCAAGATATATATCAGGACCTGATGTTTAAGGCAATTAGGGTTAAGTGACTTGCCCAGGGTCACACAGCTAGTAAGTGTCTGAGATGAGATTTGAAGTCAGGTCCTTCCAACTTCAGGGCCAGTGCTCCATCTACTTCACCACCTAGCTGCCCCAAGGAAAAGAGGAGACCTAATCAGAGGTATTCTTCTATCCCCCAACAGATTCCTTCTCAAGGACTTTGCTGGAAGCTTCCAACTTTTAACATGCTAGATTTTCAAATTTCTAATTCCAAACTAACTCAAAGGTCTTATACAAGCCGGATAGATCGTGACCAGGCCCCTAAACCAACCCAAGCAATTTCATCCAGTGGCCTTCATGGACTTTTAAATTGATGGGTTGTGGACTTTTTGCACAGTTAATCTATTGTTGGTTGAATTAATAGAGATCCCTAGGCCTTGTCCACGCCTAGTTCACACCCTAACTGTAAGTGCAATTCCTAAGTAATTGATCCAATCCTCTCCTGCCCTTGCATTTATTGCCCAAAGTCACAAAATTCCTAAATGGGAACCCCCCAGATCATCTGACTCCAAATACAGTTTTCTCTCCTCTATATCAAGGCCATTCATTTGAAAGGTGAGTAAACTGAGAACCCCAGAGGTTTAAAAAGACCATTACAAAGGGCAGCTAGGTGGTGCAGTGGATAAAGCACTGGCCCTGGAATCAGGAGGACCTGAGTTCAAATCCAGCCTCAGACACTTGACTCTTACTAGCTGTGTGACCCTGGGCAAGTCACTTAACCCTCATTGCCCTGCAAAAGACTATTACAAGATCACACAGCAATTGGAATTAGTTGCCTCATGAAGGTAAGAATCCTGTCACTGGGATATTTAAGCCAACAAAAATGTTTTATAGTAGCTATAGGAGTTAAAGCTAGAAGGGAAATCATCTAGTCAGGTTTACTCTTTTTTTTTTTTTTTTTAGTGAGGCAATTGGGGTTAAGTGACTTGCCCACGGTCACACAGCTAGTAAGTATTAAGTGTCTGAGGCCAGATTTGAACTCAGGTACTCCTGACTCCAGGGCCAGTGCTCTATCCACTGCACCACCTAGCTGCCCCCACGTTTACTCATTTTACAAATGAAGAAATGGAGGTATATAGAAGTAAAGTGACTTACTCAAGATCTCAGAAGTCTACTATTTAACCTCCTATGTGATTTTAAACACGTTAGTTCATTTTCAGTTTAACATTCCACAAAAATAAGGGAACTGGAATAGGTGATCACTGACATTCTATTCTAGTCTTCTGAACCAGGTAAAGAAAGATTCTCCTAGATCCTACCAACCTAAGGGAAAGTAGGAAGAATCAGGCTGCCGATTGAATAAATGACCTTTTAACTCAAGACTCTGTCCTGGGCCCTCTTCCCTTTTTCCTCTATTCTCTCACTTGACAATCATATCACTTCCCACAGGTGTAATTATCATCTCTACACAGATGATTCCCATATATACATAACCAAAAAACTATAATCCAGCATAATCTTTCTCTTGCACTACAATTATGTATCACTTATCTGCCTTTGGACATCCCCAACTGAGATGTCCAACAGACAAAAACAAAAGAGTTCATCTTTCCCCTCAAGTCCTCCTCTCTTCTAAACTTCCCTATTACTCCTAGGGCTGCCACTATCCTCCAAGTCACTCTTGCCACTCATTCTCAGCTACTCACTCAAACATACCCCATATAGTCAATGGCTTATGAAATAGTCATTTTTTTCTTTGAAACATCTTTCATAAATATCCTCCTCTTGCCACTCACACAGTCACAACCCTAATTCTTGTCTGGACTATTGGAATAGCCTTCTAATTGGTCTTCTTGCCTCAAATCTCTCCCCACTATAATTCGTACTCCACTCAGTTGTCAAAGTGACTTTTCTAAAGAGTAAATAGAATCAAATGTAAAATCCTCTGTTTGGCATTTAAAGCTCTTTACCACCTGGCCTCTTCCTACCTTTCCAGTCTTCTCATACTTGACTCCCCTCCAAATATTTTATGATCTAGTTATGGGGACTACTTGAAGTTCCTCCAATACAACACTCCATCGCTTGACTCCACACCTTTACAATGGTTGCCCCACCATGGCTGGAATTCCCTCTCACCCCTGTGTCTTGGTTTAATTGGTTTCCTTCCAGACAGCCCAAACCTCATCTTCAAGAGCCCTTTCCTGGTCCCACCAACTGCTAATGACCTCCCTCTCAGATCCTTTTCCATTTCCTCTGTGTGTGTGTGTGTGTGTGTATACACACCTTACTTTCTGCTTATTTACCTGTGGTCTTAGAACTTAGCCATTAAAACATAAATTCCTGAAGGCAGTGACTGTTTTTATCTTGAATTGTATTCCCATTGTTTAGCAGAATGTCTGACACATAGTAGGTGTTTAATAAATGCTTGTTTTCTGATTGCTGACCACGTACAAAATAAATACAGGGGCTGGAAGAAGAGACATTAGCAGTTTGGAGATCAGAAGGAGAAGAGAAAGAAGAAAAGTGACTTTAAGTAGAGGTTTCAAGAAAAGTAGGAGATCTAAGAGGCTAAAGTGAGGGAATAGTGCATTCCAAGCATAGAGGAATCTTGTTCCACATGATTACACCTGGATCCCTTCTGAGGTACAGTAACAATACCTAGGACTCAGATCATCAGGAGGAAGTGGTTTAATCCCCTTATATAGAGTGACCTGGAAGGTCCGATTGATTCTGGTGACCTCTGGTGACAATCAGAGATGTAAATATGGTCTGAAAAAGTTAAAAGCACTATACAAATGGGACAGGACTATAAATAATTATTGTTAACTAATACCAGTCCATAAGGTGTGAATAAATCACAGTAAACAATATCAGCAGTTTGAGTTTCAAAGGGGCCCTTCTTCCTAAAAGATCATAACACTTTCGCTCTTATAACCTCTTTACCAGTTATATTTTTTTTTTCATTGTTATAAAAAACTTCTTATTGGAAGGACACCATTGAATACCATCTTCCATCATCCTTGTGAGAAAGTGTGGATATAGACACATGTAGAATCCCATAGCAGTCATTCTAAGTACTCTCCTATATAAATACCTATTTATTTATAGGTTGTCTCCTCCATTAGAATATAAGTTTCTTGAGCAGCTAGGTGGTGGGTGCAGTGGGTAGAATACCAGCCCTGGAGTCAGGAGGAGGACCTGAATTAAAAGCTGGCCTCAGACACTTGACAGTAGCTGTGTGACCCTTCGCAAGTCACTTAACCCCAATTGCCTCACCAAAAAAAAAGAAAAAAAGAATATAAGCTTTTTGAAGTCAAGAACTACTTTTCCCTTTTGTTGTATCCCTAGATCTATTGGCACAATCCCTAGCATATAATAAGCACTTAAGAAATGCTTGTTCATACTATTTTAACTTTATTTTTTTCAAGGCTTTTTACTTTTGCAAACTAATTTTTTTTGCAAACTGTTTCTTCTCTCACAACATAACTAATTTAGAAATGTGTTTTACAAGATTACACATATATAACTTATATTACATTGCTTACTGTCTTAGGGAAGGGGGAGAGAAGTGAGAGAGGGAAAAAATTTGGAACTCAAAATTTGATAAAAAATGAATGTTAAAATTATTTTTATATGTAATTGGAAAAAATAAAATACTATTTAAAAAATAAATGGTTGTTTGTTGATATCTGTTCTATTTTTAAAAGAAAAAAACAAACTGGATTGGAGAATGACTAAATAAATTATGGTCTGTTAACATAATGAAACATAAAGCCATTAAAGCAATAAATATGAGCAATCAAGGAAACCTGGAAAAGACTATATAAAGTGATACATTGTAAGATTAGAAGAATCAGAACTATATAAACATTGGCCTATGATTTCATTAGTGTAGGGAATTTCTGATAAGGAATTCTCTCCACCACCACAGATAGGCAATTGTTCTATAATTTATAGTCTTAAAAAGAACAGTTTAGAGGCATTGAAAGGTTAAGTGACTTGTCAGTCACATGACTAGTTTGTGTCATAGGCAGGATTTTTTTTTTTTGCGGGACAATGAGGGTTAAGTGACTTGCCCAGAGTCACACAGCTAGTAAGTGTCAAGTGTCTGAGGCCGAATTTGAACTTAGGTCCTCCTGAATCCAGGGCTGGTGCTTTATCCACTGTGCCACCTAGCTGCCCATAGGCAGGATTTTGAATACAAGTATACACACACACACACACACACACACACACACACACACCTGTCAAGGGTGGAATAACTTCAGAGGGATTTGGACAAAGACACAAAACATGTTTTTGTTTGTTTGCTGCTTGTAGTAGATAGAAGCTAAAGGGGTATAGTGATAGACTCCAGTATCTTAGCCAAGGTGTCACAAAGAATCAAACATGACTGAAAATGACTGAACAACAACAAAAAATAGGCCCAGGGCAAGGATGACAGTGCCTCCAAACCTTCTGCTGACACTGGCTGTGTGATCCTAGTCAAGTCACTTAGGCAAGTCCCTAGGTCTTAGGGACTAAGTCCTTTATAGAAGAGAGTGAAAAGGGTGGACATTCGGTGAATAATAGGATTGTTAAATAAGATAGAATACAAATCTTTCTACCTGAAAATTGTTAAAAGTAAATAGAGGGGCAGCTAGGTGGTGCAGTGGATAGAGCACCGGCCCTGGAGTCAGGAGGACCTGAGTTCAAATCCGGCCTCAGACACTTGACACTTACTAGCTGTGTGACCCTGGGCAAGTCACTTAACCCCAATTGCCTCACTTAAAAAAAAAAAGTATATAGGAAGGGCAATGGATAGAGCACTGCCCCTGGAGTCAGGAGAACCTGAGTTCAAATCCAGCCTCAGACACTTAACATTTACTAGCTGTGTGACCCTGGGCAAGTCACTTAACCCCAATTGCCTCACCAAAAAAAAAAAATAATAATAATAAAATAAATACGAATAACAGGGGCAGAACCAAGATGGCAGAAGAAAAGCAGTAACTTTCCAGAGTTCCCCACACGATCCGTCCACATACCTCCAAATAATGCTATAAGACAATTCCTGGAGCAGCAGAACCCACAAAACAACAGAGTGAGATCTTTTTCCAGCCAAAGACGGCTTAAAAGGGTGGCAGGGAAGGTCTGTTGTAGTAGGGTGAGAGGGGAGCACAGCCGTGTACCACACAGATCCAGCCCCAGGCAGGCCACACCTCTGGAGCCTCTGAATCATCAGAGGCAGTGGCTACTTATGGAATGCTGTTGTGTTGCCTGCACTCAGAACCAGGAGGCAGGTGTAAGTGGCGGCAGCCGAATGGGGGAGGGGCACAGGCACACTGAGCTTGCAACCACAGTGAATCATATTTTTTTCCAGGTTAAAGAGCAAGCAGACCCATGATTACTTATAGACCAGAGCACAAGTCAGGCAAGCTGAGAATGTCCCTCTCCTTAAATCATACCACCTGGGACCCCCTGAAGCTTGGGGCAGTGTATCTTGGAAGCAGTGCCCCACTTTAAGGAGTTAAAAGTCAAGAAATAGACTGAGATAATGAGAAAATAGAAAAAGACGCAGACCATCGAAAGTTTCTTTGGTAACAAGGTAGATCAAAATACACCCTCAGAAGAAGATAACAAAGTCAAAGCTCCTACATTCAAAGCTTCCAAGAAAAATATGAATTAGTCTCAGGCCATAGAAGCACTAAAAAAAGGACTTTGGAGATAGAGTAAAGGAGGTAGAGGAAAAAATGGAAAGAGAAATGAGAGTGATGTAGGAAAGTCATGAAAAAAAGTCAACAGCTTGAAAAGCCAAATACAAAAGCTCTCTGAAGAAAAAAATTGCTTAAGAATTAGGATTGAGCAAATGGAAGCTAATGACTTTATGAGAAAGCAAGACACAATAAAGCAAAACCAAAAGAATGAAATAATAGAAGGCAATGTGAAATATCTCCTTGGAAAAACAGCTGACCTGGAAAATAGATCCACCAATAACCTCCTGAAAGAGATCCCAAAAGAAAAATAAAAAAGAGATCCCAAAAGGAAAACTTCCAGGAATATTATAGGCAAATTCCAGAGCTCCCAGGTCAAGGAGAAAATATTGCAAGCAGCCAGAAAAAACAATTCAAGTACTGTAGAGCTATAGTCAGGATAACACGAGATCTAGCAGCTTCTACATTAAAGGATCAGAGGGCATGGAATATGATATTCTGGAGGGCAAAGGAACTGGGACTACAACCAAGAATCACCTACCCAGCAAAATTGGGTATAATCTTTCAGGGGGAGAAATGGGACTTCAATGAAAAAGAGGTGTGGAAAATTTTTTTTTTTGGTGAGGCAATTGAGGTTAAGTGACTTGCCCAGGGTCACACAACTAGTAAGTGTCAAGTGTCTGAGGCTGGATTTGAACTCAGGTCCTCCTGAATCCAGGGCCAGTGCTCTATCCACTGTGCCACCTAGCTGCCCCTAGAAATTTATTTTGATTTGGGGACCCTACCTTTGGGTTGAGATTAGAAAGCCTTAGGCCCTCAAGGTTTTCTCTGTGTGGGAGGTGCTGGTGCCCCTCCCCCTCTGCTTCAGCTGAGCCAGAAAGTCCCATGGGCTGTACAAGATGACAGGTTGGACAGCTGGGGGGAGGGACCCCAGCTCTGCCCTGAGCGGATCAATCGGAGAGATCCCGGGCTTGTCCAGGCCGGGCTCTGGCGTAGCCCATGCCGAGGTCCCAGGCGTGCAGCAGGGGCACGGGCCCCTGGAACCCTAGGTATGGTACACACGAGACACTTGAGTATCCCCATCCCCCCAGCTGCAGCCCTGGCTGGTGGATTAGCTTGGGGTCTGTGGGGGCACAAAAAGCCCCGAGATGTGGGTGGAGAGAAGTAAGATATATATAGACCTGGGAGTTAGACAGCAAGAGGAGGCTGAAGGACAAGGGACAGAGGTCGGCAGATGAGAAGCAACGGGAACAGAGGAGAGGCCAGCAGACAAGATTAAGGGAGCACTGACAAGATTAGAGGGGCGGCAAAGGCAGCAGAGGGCAGACTGATGGAGCAGACAGACAGACAGAACAGGAGGCAGTGGAGAGCACAGAAGCGGTCAGCACAGGGTACAGGTTGGAGAAAGAGAAGATTAAGAGAACAGAAGGACACTGGAGCACTAGGAGAACGGAAGGAAAGGTCAGTGAGAGAGAAACACAGGTGTTCAGTGGTGGCAGTAAAGAGAGGAAAGTTAGCTTTTTTTTTTTTTTTGCAGGGCCATGGGAATTAAGTGACTTGCCCAGGGTCACACAGCTAGTAAGTGTCAAGTGTCTGAGGCTGGATTTGAACTCAGGTCCTCCTGAATCCAGGACCAGTGCTTTATCCACTGCGCCACCTAGCAGGAGAGGAAAGTTAGAAGCAGGGGGATTTACAAAGTGAAAAGGGCACATAGTTAGAAAGTAGCTGAGCAGGAAAAGTGGGACATACCCTAAGGCAAGAGGCAGCTACAACCCTTATTGTGTTAAAAAAAGTTCCAGGCCCAGCAGGTAGAAAGAGACACCCAGAATGCAGTCAGGTTGTACATTTTATTTCCCTGTATTCTTAATTTTAAATAGTATCTCATAAATAAACTCTGCTTTGATTATTTAGTTAAGAGGTTTCTTAATCCTTTGCTTATCAGTTTGGGGAGTGGAGCAGTGTAGTGGAACTTTATAAACGGCCCATATTAAATTAATAGCAGTAAAATAGCCAGTTAGTCAAGAGTCCCAGATTAGTCCTCCAGTCAGATTAGTCCCCCCAAATTAGCTCTAGTCATTTAAAATATTTCTACATTTGAATGGCGACCCAGATGGGACTTATGGCCCAATTATAATTTTTCTAAACTTATAATTTTTCATATAAGTCTAATTATAATTTTTTCAAATTAGATATACTTATTAATAATTAATTTTTTTTCGCAGAGGACTTTCAGGCATTCATGATGAAAAGACCTGAACTGAATAGAAAATTTGACTTTCAAATACAAGACCCTAAAAGAAGCATAAAAAGGTAAACAGGAAAAAGAAATCATGAGGGAGGTTAAAAGTTTAAACTGTTTACATTTCTACATGGGAAGATGATACTTCTAATTCATAAGAACTTTCTCAGTATTGGGGCAGCTGAATTGAATATATTTAGACATAGGGCACAGGTGTGAATTGAATATGAAGGGATGATATCTGTAAAGTATTTATTTTTTGTTTATCTTTTTTTTGTGGGGGTAGGCAGGGCAGGGGTGGCTTACGTCTGAGGCCAGATTTGGGCTCAGGGCTTCCTGGGTCCAGGGCTGGTGCTTTGTCCACTGTATCACCTAGTTGCCCCATGATGAAATCTTTAAAATGAAGTTAAGGGGTGAGAAGAACACACTGGGAGAAAGGGAAAGGGAGTAAAGTATCTCACATAAAAGAAGCAAGAAAAAACTTATAGAGTAGAGGAAAAGATGGGGGAGGAGCGAGGGAGTGAGGGAGCCTTACTTTCATCAGAATTGGCTCAAAGAGGGAATAACATACACACTCAAGTGCATATAATAATATATCTTGCTCTGCAGGAAAGTGGGAGGGGAAGGGGATAAGGGGGAAGAGGTGAAGGAAGGGAGGGTAAATTGGAGGAGGGGGTAGTAAGAAGCAAAACACTTTTCAGGGAGGGATTGGGTGAAAGAAGAAAGAAAATAGAGTAAATATCAAGAGGAGGTAATAGAATGGAGGGTAAAACAGTTAGCAATAGTAACTATGAAAGAAATGATGAGTAGTAGGTATCAGGACTTATGAAAAATACAATCCATCTACAGAGAAAGAACTGATGGTATCTGAATACAGATTGAAGTATTATTTTTTTTGTCTGTTTTCTTTTTTTTTCTTTTTTTTTTTTTTTGCTTGGGGCAATGGGGGTTAAGTAACTTGCCCAGGGTCACACAGCTAGTAAGTGTCAAGTGTGAGGCCGGATTTGAACTCAGGTACTCCTGAATCCAGGGCCGGTGCTTTATCCACTGCGCCACCTAGCCGCCCCCTGTCTGTTTTCTTTTACAACCTGATCAATGTGGAGATGTTTTGCATGACTGCACATGTATAACTTATATTGAATTGCTTGAGTTCTTAGGGAGGGTTAGGGAGGGAGGGAGGGAGGAAGAGAATTTGGAACACAAAGTTTTTAAAAAATTAATGTGAGGGGCAGCTAGGTGGTGAAGTGGATAGAGCACCGGCCCTGGATTCAGGAGGACCTGAGTTCAAATCCAACCTCAGACACTTAACACTTACTAGCTGTGTGACCCTGGGCAAGTCACTTAACCCAAACTGCATCACCAAAAAATAATAAAAATTTTTTTAAAAATCAACGTGAAAATTTGTGTTTACATGTAACTTGGGGAAAATTCTAAATAAATAAATATATTATGGCCAAAAAACAAAAGTAAATAGGAGTTTTGTTTATTAGAGTGAGAAACAAAGTCCTTGGAGAGGAAGTTTGGGTCATCATGACATCAAAGAATCTGAAGAGATTTTTGAAGTCATCTAGTCCTTTCAGTTGTGTCTAATTCCTTGTGACCCTATTTGGGGTTTTCTTGGCAAGGATACTGGAATGGCTTGCCATTTCCTTCTCCAGCTCATTTTACAGATGAGGAAACTGAGGCAAAAAGGGTTAAGTGACTTGCCCAGGGTCACACAGCTAACAAGTATCTAAGGTCAAACTAGAACTCCAGAAGATAAGTCTTTCTGATTCCAGGCCAGGCATTGTATCCATGGTGCCACATAGTCCTAACCTTAGCCAAAACAAATCCTCTCCACAATCCCAATGAGGAAGAATCCAAATAAAGGGAATTCAAGGGATAGGTGATATAGATGTGAAAGTGGGAGCGAGAAGATGGATTCCTTGTATTTTCTGTAGCAGGAAGACCAGTGGCTAACAAGACTAGTGCCTCTGGAGAGGTCAGGTTTCTAATTTTGCATGGAGAAGCTAGGAAATAGAAAAGTGAAGTGAGCAGAAGAGAGCAATAAAATTAAAATTGTGAAAATGAACAATGTTGAGACCCAACACTAATCAATGCAATGATCAGTTGTGATTCCAGATGATTAATGAGGCAGAATACTGCCCAGCGCCTGACAGAAAAGGGATGACTACTATGCAGAATGAGTCACATTTTTGGATGTGACCAATATGAAATTTTCTTTTGTTTGGCTATGCTTACCTGTTATAAAGATTTTGGTTTTGGTGGGGATGGCAGGAGGGAAGATAGATACTTGATAATTGAAACACTAAAATTTAATTTAAAAAAAGTAAGGTCCTTGACAGGAGCTATCTTGATTCCATATTTGTGTCTTCAATACTTAGTATACTGGCAAGGCTTGTATGAACTGATGCAGGATGAAGAATTAGAAGAACAATTTATATAATAACAATATTGTAAACACAAACAATTGTGAAAGACTTAAGAGATCTTGTCAATACAATGACTCACCACAATTTCAGAGGAATTGACAATGAAACATGCTACCTACCTCCAAAAAGAGATCTGATGGACTCAGAGTGCAGATTAAATCATATTTTTTCATTATGGTCAATGGAGAAAGCTGTTTTGTTTAACCATCTCTGCTTGTAATGGGTTTTGTTTTTCTAGCTTTCTCAGTGGGGCAGGGGACATGGGAGGAAGAGAATTCTGACCTGAAAATAAAACTGTTTTTAAAATACTTCTTATAATACAATAGTATAATAATAGTCTAATACAACAGGCATCGAATAGTTATTGAATTAATGCTTGTTGGTTAATTAATAACACTCACCAATAGGAGAACATACAAGCACCTTGCCTGATTCCTTTTTGCTCCTACTTACTGACTCAGATTTTTAGTTCCGGATACCCCATATTTGACCACGGCTTTGTAATAATCTCAACTACAACATCTATTGTCAAAAAGAGAGGAGGAAAATCCCAAAGAGTAGCTTGTTTACAGAAGCCACCAATTATTCCCAGATAATTTCTGATACTTACGGAAATTTATTCTCTCCAACAGGCATCTTTAGCTTTGTAACAGGTCCAGGGCTATCAAAGCCAGAAAATATTAAAAATATAAACTCTTTTAAATATTACAATCTTGTTTCTTTTTTTCTATATCTTGAAATCACATCTTAGTGACCTGTGTATTGTTTCTAACTAAACTCTTAAGTTTCTGACAGACAAGGATTGTGACTTTTGATTAAATCAGACTTGTGCCTAGCACAGTGTTTTTTGTTCCCAGAAAGCACCCAGTCCAGTACAGTCAGTGAGAATGGACTGCCCGTTAGCCATTTTTCAGAGGTGCAAACAAGTACAAAGAAGTAAATAGATTTTTATAGGCCTTTACCCTGAGAGAAACTAGGGATACCTTTCAAACACTGCCTCTTCTCTTCTGCTTAAATAGTACTTCAATAAAACTCATTAACTGGGATTTTACTAATTGGTCATTTGTAGACAAGATACCTTTGACTACTGTGAAATGTTTTGTTCTGCAAATAGTGTGACTAAAATTTTGAAAGTTTGGTTACATTAAAAGATTGTTTTCAAACACTTTCAAAGCACCATTTATAGACATTAACAATGTACTTCTTTGGGGGCCGCTAGGTGGTGCAGTGGATAGAGCACCGGACCTGGATTCAGGAGGACCTGAGTTCGAATCCAGCCTCAGACACTTGATACTTACTAGTTGTGTGACCCTTGGCAAGTCACTTAATCCCAATTGCCTCACCAAAAAAAAAAAAAGAAAGAAAGAAAAGAACAATGGACTTCTTTGGCTGGTGCTTTGAAAGACTAGTTATAATACCAAGGAACTATCCACTGAAACAGGACTTCTATTTTGTTCTATTTTATATTGCACCTAAAAGTAATAAAATTGTATTAGGGTGGTTTAAAAGTATTTAATTAATACTTTTTACTGATTAAAATCGCCCTTCATGTTTCCTTAATTAGATAGGTTTGATAATAGATAAATAATCTCTTTATATAGAGTTTGATACATATACATATGTATTAATCTGTGTCTGTTGATTTATTTGGCCACAGGCATTCCTTCCCCAAGAAGGCTGTAATATATTTCAACAAGTTCTTATTTAGCATCTGCTATCTGTAAAACACTGGTGCTAGGTGCCATGGGTGGGAGGAGGGGTGCAAGAGGGATACAAAGGAAATATGACATTGTATCAGACTTCAAAGAATTTACTATTTAGTTGAGAGAGGTAGGGCAGGACTCATACATAAAAAAGATAACTGATAATTAAAGACTACACATGATGTGAAGTACCCAGCAAGTCAGTCAATCAACCAGTCTTCTTTTTTGTTTTGTTTTTGTGGGGCAATGAGGGTTAAGTGTCTTGCCCAGGGTCACACAGCTAGTGAATGTCAAGTGTCTGAGGTCAGATTTGAACTCAGGTCCTCCTGAATCCATGACTGGTGCTTTATCCACTGTGCTACCTAGCTGCCCCCAAAGAGATTAGATCAAACTGAGCATTGAATGATGGATGAACTAGCAGGATAGATCTGGTTAGAAAGGATGGATGAAGACATTCCTGGTCAAAGGAATGGCATGGAAAAAAAGAAAGGTGAAGAGAGAAATGAATAGACCATTCTGTAGAGCAAGAGAAGAGTGAGAGATATAGCTGAAAAGGTAGATTAGGACTAGATTGTGAAGGACCTTAGCATGACTATAAATTCTTCAAGGACTGCATTATTATCACTTTTTAAAAAATAATCTCTTCTTCCTAACTTCCCATCCTCCTACCAGCCCCCAGTTCATGTGGGTATGGTAGAGTTTTTTCCGACCAAAACTCAAGACCTGGAAAATTCAGATTATTTAGTTTTTGAGGCACCAGGCAGAATACTTGAAGTCTAGAAGCAAGGTTAACCCTAAGCAGAAGGTTCTGCAAAGAGGCCTCAGTCCAGATTTCAGAAGGGCAAATATACTACTTTTTCTTCTTTCTGAAAGGGAATTCCCTGATTAGGTGACAATTTCCCTTCTGGTAAAACCTGGGGCTTTGGTGTGGCAATGAACAGGGAGCCCTTGGAGGTGGACTTTGTTGCTCTGGGCAAATCACTTTCTCTTTCTCTGTTTTCCCTTGTCAGGAAAATGAAACTGAAATTTGTTAGGGCAATCACCAAGTTGGTTCTCAAAGAAGAGGTGAGAAAATTCACTTCTTCTCTTCTTTGCAAAGTTGGGGACTCCTGAGTGTCTAACTTTCATACACTTCAAACTCAGTTAAATTGTTGGTTAGTTTGACGAATTGCTTTTTAAAATCCCTCTTTCTTTTTTATTCTTTGTTACAAGGATGGCTTCCTGGCTAAGAGAAAGGGGGAGGTATGTGAATAGAAATGAATGCAAACGAAAGACGTCAATAATTTATTTTAAATAACTATTTTATTAACTATATTAATTACATATTATCTCTAGGATTCCTACAAGTTCCAAATATTCTGACCTGTTATGTTTGACATTTGATTCTATCAATTAAGCAGCTACATGTACATGATAACCTAGACGGAGCGGTAGAAAAGACCTTAGAAGCCATTCCGCCCAACACCCTCATTTTACATAGGAAGAAACTGAACCCTATAGTTACATAGCTAATAAGAGGAAGGATTTGCGCTCAGGTCATCTTGCCTACAAACCAGCGCCTCTTTCCAGGGGCTCTCAGTGATTCAGATAAGGTTCTGAGGGCAGACTGGAAATCGTGCTTTTTCGGAGAAAGGAAGAGTAGGAGAGGGAAATCAATTAAGCATTGTCAGCGCTCACCGAATACAATATTGTGAATAGCGATTGCTTCTGTTCCTATCTCACTCCCTCAACCCAGGCTCAGTAGCAGCTGGAGACCTGATTCAGTCAAGTTCTGCATCAGAGTACATCCATCATTTTTACGCGTATCATTCCGGTTGCCTCACTATTATCGTGAGTAGTATTAGTAATCTTGCTTTGTTTTTGTTCCAAACCTATGCTTTCTAATGAAAGCATAAATATAATATAAATACATAAATATAAATAATATAAATAAATATAAAGCATAATCAAAGCGTAGTGAATTCCTGGTGAGAAAACTCTACCAATGCAGTCAACCATTCTCCAATTTTTAGTTTTAGAGAAATATCTGGGGACACTGTGAGGTGAAGTGACTTGCCAAGAGTCACACAGCCAACATATCTCAAAGGGAAGATTGAACCCTAAGAGTCCTAAGAGACTGGCTCTCTATCCAGTAAAACAAGCTATTATTGTTACTATCACTACTAATAAATTTATTCCTTTCTCTTCTCCCCCTTACACTCTCAATTTAACCAGTGAGGGAAGGGATAGCTTCAATACAATATTTCAACTCCTTTTGAATTTAAAATGTTTGTTTTGAATGCTTCTTTTTTTCTCTCATTGTTCCCAATTTGCCCTTACATGGTAGATTTGTGGAAGATTAGAGCTGGAAAAATAATTTAGAGATTATCTAATATGAATCCCTCATTTGACAAATTAGGAAACTGAGAGTGAGAGTAGGGTAGTGATTTCTTCAAGGTCACATAATTTCAACCAACCTTCTTTTAACTCATTCCTATGCTCTCTTACTAGTTTTTTTTTTCATCTTGAATAAGTCCTCTCTTCTATCATTCTAAGAATTTTCTCTGTAAGTTTAAGAACTACCCATCCAGGGGGCAGCTAGATGGCACAGTGGTTAAAGCACCAGCCCTGGATTCAGGAGTACCTGAGTTCAAATCCGACCTCACACACTTGACACTTACTAGCTGTGTGACCCTGGGCAAGTCACTTAACCCCCATTGCCTGCAAAAAACCAAAAACAAAAGAACTACCTACCCATTTACCATGATTTCATTTTTAAATGAAGAAAAATATATTCTACCTAGATAATTTAGGTCAAAGCCAAGTTCTACTTAAATTATTCAGGCATTTCAATCAAATTTTCTCTTCCTGTTTATCTCCACAGACTCAAACCTTAGTTCTGTATATTTATTAATTGGGTAACAGACCAGTACTGGCTTAATTTCTTTTTTTTTCTTTTTAAAAAAAATTTATTTTTTTATTTAATTTTTTTTCTAATTACATATAAAGATTTTTTTTGAGTTCCAAATTTTCTTCTTACCCACCTTCCCTACCCCTTCCTGAAGGCAGCAAACAATCTGATATAGGTTATACATTACAATCATGTTAAATATATTTTTGCATTAGTCATGTAGTGAGAGAAGAATCAGAACAAAAGGGAAAAATGCAAAAAAGAATAGACAACTATGACAAAAAATGGCTTCATTTCTAAGAGATTAACTGACTAACTTGGGAAAAGTAATATTTTACTCCTAAGAACATTAGAAATGCCACCTGCTTAAGTTCTACGGTCCCTCCAATGAAAATTCTCTCTCAGATGGGGACTCATAGGAACAGTTCGGGTAGGGGTTAAATTATCTTCCCTCACGTTTACCTCAATGGTGAAGAACAACTTCAAAGAACCCTAGCTTCACTCAATCACCTTTCATAGATCTTCCCTTCATGAATTCATCTCAATCTATTGAGATAAATGAACAAATTCATTGTGCATCTTTTTTAAAAATTTACAGCTTGAAGCAACTTAGAGATGAGTTCCATGAGTCTGAGCCTTACTCTTTGAGATCCAATCATTGACTTTTTATTTGCTCTAAAATTACCTACCATCATAAGATTAGATATTGTAGTCATTTAATCCAGTAGTTAATTTTTTTCCAGTAGTTAATTTTATAGATGGATGACAATAGAGGCACTTGTGTGAATTACCTAAGGACATAAATCTGAGCAGTTTAAAAACAGCTCAGATTTGAACCCAGGTTCTGTGACTCCAAATTCAGTGTTCTTTCCACTGTAGTGTACTTAGCACTGTGCCTGGCACATAAATGTGTGTGTTCAATCTTTTTCAGTTGTGTCCCACTCTTCATGACCCCATTTAAGATTTTCTTGGCAAAGATACTGGAGTGGTTTACCATTTCCTTGTCTAGCTCATTTAACAGATGAGGAAACTGAGGTAAACAGGATTAAGTGTCTTACCCAGTATCACACAGTGAGTGTCTGAGACCAGATTTGAAACATAAGTAAACATTTAATAAATGCTTGTTGACTATAATATCTCTCTGGAGCTTCAAGAATTTACTGATGTCAATCCCTAGTTCCCCTAATAAGTGTACAGGTAAAAAAAAGCACTGAACTAGAATTCAGAAGATTAGGCATTAGTCCTCATTTAACTAGTACCTAGCTGTGTGACACTGGGCAGGATAAATATCTTCATCTGTTAAAAGATGGAGTTGGACTACTCCGTGTTGCACGTAGTAATCACTTAAGGTTTGAGTTGAATCTTTAAGGAGTCTTCTAGTTCTACCATCCGATCAATCTACTTAAAATAAGGTGAGCAGACTGTTCTGAATGATCATTTTTCATCCTGTCTAGAATCATGTTCTCCCCACCCACCCTATAGGTCAAACATTGACACATTTTGTCCCTGAGAGAATGTCATTAGCTCTTGTTTTTCTTTGTTTTTCATCATTCAAGCTCCAGTTGAGTCCCCCAGGCTGACGATGCCTTGTTCACAAAATACACCACTGTCCCGGAACAGAAAGTGTTTCTGAGAGCTAGAAGAATATTCTGTCTTTCCTTACCTCTTCTATGAGTTTCTGCAAAATCTAGTTTGTACCCTGGAGTCAGGAAGATTTGAGTTCAAATTTGGCCATAGACACTTACTACCTGTGTGACCCTGGGAAAGTCACTTAACCTTGATTGTCTCCAAAAATAAAAATCTAGTTTGTGGCTTTAACAAAAAATTAAAACAAAACAAGCAAAAACAAAAACAAAAACAAAACCCTACTTGGTTCTATTTTATTTTAAATTTTCTTAAAATACAAATTTTCTACTGTTACTTTGGAAAGAGGTGGAGGTGAGAAAGGGGGCCATCACCAGTTATCCTGACCTGTCTTCTTACTGGACTCCAGTGACTCTGGAGGAGAAAGTGAGGCTAATGATTTTGTATAGCTCTGCTTCACTCCAATTCACTTTCAAGTCAAGACATCACTCTTCTGATGCCATTGGTCTTCTTTGAGAATGAAGGAGAAACAACAAAAACAGAGGTGAGGGGAGATATGGAGAGGGGAGAAAAATGAAGAGAAAGAGAAATTTCCAGGCCACTCGTGAGAAATTCCATTTTCTGCTCATGGGGATCTTCTTTCAATTCAACGAGTGTGTTGTTATTATGTGCATTATTTGGATAGGACTGTCTGTGTGTTTTCCTGAACCTGCAATAATAGGACCTTACTACCAAAAGCCCAGCTTCTGCCTCCTTTTTGTCCTGACCCAACCACCCCTGAAGTCTAGAATGCTAACTAGCCCTTCTGCCCCTCCACATCAACTTGTGGAAAATTCATTTCAATTCATTTTTCTTGTATTTTTCTAGTGGATTCCAAACATTCCAAGGATATGTGCTCTTAATATATATGGAAAATTCTTGTAGCGATGCAGATTATACTATGAGCAAATCAAGGGCTAGAACCATCTTTTGTTTCTTTTTGTATTACCAGGGCTAAGCACAGGATCTGGCACTTACTAAGCACCTAATAAATGCTTATTGACAATTCATTATTGACAAGATTGCAACCCAGTTCTTGACTTATTGCTTTAGGTAGCATTTTTAGTACAATATTGAATAATAATGGTGATAATGGACATCCTTGCTTCACCCCTGATCTTATTGGAAAAGCTTCTACCTTATCCCTATTACAGATAATGCTTACTGATGGTTTTAGATAGATGCTACTTATCATGTGAAGGAAAACTCCATTTGTTCCTATGCTTTCTAGTGTTTTTATGGTAATGGGTTTGTATTTTGTCAAAAGCTTTTCCTGCACCTATTGAAATAATCATGATTGTTGTTGATTTTGTTATTAATATGGTTGATTATGTTTAGAGTCTTCCTGATATTGAATTTTTTAAAATTATTATTGAGGGGGCAGCTAGGAGGCACAGTGGATAAAGCACTGGCCTTGGATTCAGGAGAACCTGAGTTCAAATCCAGCCTCAGACACTTGACACTTAACTAGCTGTATGACCCTGGGCAAGTCACTTAACCCTCATTGCCCTGACCCCCCCCCCCCAAAGTAAAATTATTATTGAATTCTATTGAATAATTTAATTCAATATCCAATTATTATTTTCTGCTATCGATTTGAACTGAATTTCTGGCATAAATCCAGTATGGTTATAGTGTATTTTCTTTGTGATTTATTACTGTAGGCTCCTTGCTAATATTTTATTTAAAGTATTTGCATCAATATTCATTAGAAAAATAGATCTATAGTTTTCTCTGTTTTGACTTCCTGTTATCTGTATCAAGACCATATTTGTGTCATAGCAGGAATTTGGAATGATCTCTCCTACCTATTGTTTTAAATAGTTTATGTAGTTTTATAATTAATTGTTCTTTAAATGTCTGATAGAATTTACTTTTAGATCTGTCTGGTACTAAGGTTTTTATCTTTGAAAGTTCACTTATGGCTTGTTCAATTTCTTTTGTAAGATAGCATTATTTAAATGTTCTATTTTCCATTGTTAAACTAGACTATTTATATTTTTGCAAATATTCATCCATTTAGATTGTCACTTTTATTAGCATATAGTTGGGTAGATTAGCTCCTAATGTGCTTTTATTTTGTCTTCATTGGTTGTGAATTTACTTTTTCATTTTTTTTACTGGTAATTTGGTTTTCTTCTTCCTTTTTCTCAATCAAATTAACTAATGGTTTCTCTATTTTATTGAGGTCTTCCCCCCCAAAGAAACCTGCTTTTCGTTTTGTTTGTTAATTCAGTGGAATTTTTAAGAATTTCAATTCTGTTAAACTCTCCTTTAATTTTCAGGATTTCTATTTTGATGCTTTAATGAAAGGTTTTGCTGATTTTTTCTTTTTTTTTTAGTTCCACTCCCAATTTGTTAATCTGCTCTTTCTCTTTTATTTTATTTTATTTATTTTTGTGGGGCAATGAGAGTTAAGTGACTTGCCCATGGTCATACAGCTAGTAAGTGTCAAGTGTCTGAGGCCAGGTTTGAAATCAGGTCCTCCTGAATCCAGGGTTAATGCTTTGTCCACTGCACCACCTAACTGCCTCCTCTTTCTCTTTTTTTGATGGAAACATTTAGAGATGTGATTTTCCCCCAAATACTGCTTTGGCTGCATCTCACAAATTTTGGTATTTTGTCCCATTTTGTCATTATCTTTAATGAAATTATTATTTCTACAATTTGTTATTTCACTCATCCCTTCTTTAGGAATGTTATTTAGTTTCCAATTAATTTTTTTTGGTGGGTTTTTTTTTTTTGAGGGGCAATGAGGGTTAAGTGACTTGCCCAGGGTCACATAGCTAGTAAGTGCTAAGTGTCTGAGGCCAGGTTTGAACTCAGGTCTTCCTGAATCCAGGGCTGGTGCTTTATCCACTGCACCACCTAGCTGCCCCCCAATTAATTTTTAATTTATGCTTCAAAGGCCTTTTATTAAATGTAATTTCTTAATGTATTATGGTCAGAAAAAGATGCATTTAAAAGTTCCACTTTTCTACATTTGTTTGTGAGGTTTTTAATGCCCTAATACATAGTCAATTTTTGTGAAAATGCCATAAACAGTTAAGAAAAGGTATATTCCTTTCTATTCCCATTCAGTATCCTCTAACAGTCTATCTTTTCTAAACTCCTGTATTTCTATGTCAAATTTTCCAATGAGCTCTGGACTTTTCACCAGGAATGTTTGGAAGTCCTCTATTTCATTAAAGATCCATTTTCTTCCTGTAGGATTATGCCCAGTTTTGCTGGGTAAGTTATTCTTGGTTGTAAGTCTAAATCCTTTGTCTTCATGAATATCGTACTCCAGGCCTTTTTCTCCTTTATACTGATGGCTGCTAAATTATGTGTGAACATGAATGTGGCTCCTCGGTATTGGAAACATCAAAAGACCATCTTGCCAAACTTAACCCTAAACAAGAATCTCCTCTGTAACATACTCATTCAACCTTTGCACAAATCTCCAATGAAGGGAAACTCACTATTTCCCAAAGCATTTCTTTCTACTTTCAGTGGATCTAATTGTAAGAAAGTTTTCCCATTCCTCCAACCAAAATTTGCTTTTCCCCAGAATCTACTTATTTTATCTAGTTTTATGCTCTGAACCTGAGCAGGAAAAAAAAAAGCTCTCTTTCTTATAACAGCCCTTCAAATACTTAAATACTCCTAATTCTTCCCTTCTCAAAGCTAAACATCCCTGGTTCCTTCAACATGATCTTTATATGATGTGATAAAAAGAACTCAATACCCTTCTCCCCAAACCTTTCCCTCTTCCAAACCCTTTCTTACTGTCAAGGGCACTGCCATCTTCCCAGTTACTCAGGCTTGCAATCTCAATGCCATGCTTGACTCCTTACTTTTACTCATTCCATGTATCCAATCTGTTGCCAACTCTTGTTCTTTTATACTTCCACAAAATCTCTCCTATATATCTCCTTCTACCTGTTCATATACTGAAAACTTTAGTACAGGCCCTCATCCCTCCCACCTGGATTATTATAATACCCTTTTCACTAAGGTCTCCCTGCTTCAGGTCTCTCTCCCTACTACAATCCAATCTCCACTCAACCATCAAGGAGATTTTTCTAAAGCTTAGGCTTGCTGTGTCACCTTGTTCAGTGAGTTTCAGTGGTTCTTTATTACCTCCAACATCAAATATAAAGTATGCTATTTGACATTTAAAGCCTTTCATCACCTCGCCCCTTTCTACCTTTCTAGTCTACTCAGACTTTACTTTCCTCTATGCATCCTACTGTCCACCTACATGATGGCCAGTTCTCCAGAGAAGGCAAAGGCCAGTTCTTGAGATTTAAATCCTCCTCCTCCTCCTCCTCCTCCTCCTCCTCCTCCTCCTCCTCCTCCTTCTTCTTCTTCTCCTTCTTCTCCTCCTTCTTCTCCTTCTTCTTCTCCTCCTTCTCCTCCTCCTCCTTTTTCCTTCTTCTTCTTCCTCCTCCTCCTCCTTCTCCTTCTCCTTCTCCTTCTCCTTCTCCTTCTCCTTCTCCTTCTCCTTCTCCTTCTCCTTCTCCTTCTCCTTCGCGGGGCAGTGAGGGTTAAGTGACTTGCCCAGAGTCACACAGCTAGTAAGTGTCAAGTGTCTGGCCAAATTTGAACTCAGGTCTTCCTGAATCCAGGACTGGTGCTTTATCCACTGCGCCACCTAGCTGCCCCCTAAATCCCTTTCTTCTTAAAAGGGAAGGAAACCAGAGAAAGACAATGCCTGTAAAAATTAAATGAAAAGTTTTATTAAGTAGGGAAGAAAATCTAGCATGATGATGGGTGCTATTCAGCCCATTGCCTAATAGGACACCATGCAATAGATTACAAGGGTTTATATACAGTTTAAACAAAGACAAGTAAGAAGTTTGGAGGAAAGGTGGGTTTAGAAAGGCATACTCCCAAAGGGAGGCTGGTGTATGTGGGGGTGTGTATGTGTATATGTGTGAGGAATTCCAGGGGTGAAGGATGTGACCTTTGATACACAATCAGAAGACAGTTGAGTTGGTGATAGGCAGTTCAATTCAAGGCTTGATTATGGAGATTTCTTCAAAAAGTAAAGGATTGTTCCAAAATTAGAAAATAGCTGGAGATAAGGTCCATATCCATAGTCACATATCCTGAAGTTTTTGATTGGTTTCAGGGTTACTGATTCCCTGCCCATCCAGCTGGGTTTATTCTCGGTCACACAGAGGATTGTTGTTGTGTTAGCCAATGAAGCCAGTCTTTATACAGTTGTTCTGCTTACCTGAATAACTGGGGCGGACTCAAGGAAATCAAAGTACCCATTTTCACAGGACACTAGGGCTAACCCTGTAGGGTTGGAGTTTCTAAAATCATCCAATCCATTCACCAGTTAATATGAAGGAAGGAAATAAGCATTTATTAAATGTCTACTATGTGCTAGGTACTGTGCTAAGTACCTTACAAATATTATCTCATTTAATATGAATAAGCCTGAGTTAATTAGCTTTTACAAAGGGGTATTTACAAATCTGGAAAGCAACTAGGTGGTGCAGTGGAGAGTCACTGGGACCTGAAGTCAGAAAGACTCATACTACTGAGTTCATATCTTATTAGCTATGTGACCCTGGTCAAGTCATTTAGCCCCATTTGCCTAAGTTTCTTCATCTATAAAATAATCTGGAGAAGGAAATGGTAAGCCACTCCAGGATCTTTGCCAAGAAAACCACAAATGGGGTAATGAAGAGTTGGACACAACTGAAATGACCTAACAACCACCACCTTTGCTCAGCTGGGCTGGCTCCTTGCTAGGCTAGGTAAGACAGGTCCTTTGCCTTCTATCCTCTTTCCTCATCACTCCTGGCTGGTGCCACTTCTTGAGTTACCATGTGGACCACTGGGGTGGCTCTCCTGATCTCACTAGTTGCCTAAGTGTGCCTATCTCAGGGTATTCATTCATCTAAGACTAAGAAAGAATAAGTACAAAAGAGATAGGGGAAAATAGAGGAACCATATATCTGTGGACATATGGTAGCCAGTTAGGGGTGAGAGTTCCCCAGCTGGCAGCATAAAGCAATTATCCCTTCTTGAAACCCTCCAGGGAAGAACTTGAGAGATACCTGGATCTTTTTCATACTTACTCATTCTGGGAGGTACTTACTAGCTGTATGACTCTGGAAGAATCATTTAACCTCTGTTTGTCTCAGTTTCCTCATCTGTAAAATAGAGATAATAATAATATTCTTTTTTTTTTTTTGGCAGGGCAATGAGGGTTAAGTGACTTGCCTGGGGTCACATAGCTAGTTAAGTGTCAAGTGTCTGAGGCTGGATTTGAACTCAGGTTCTCCTGAATCCAAGGCCAGTGTTTTATCCACTGCGTCACCTAGCTGCCCTTAATAATAATATTCTAATAGTAATCATTAATAGAGTAATAATAATAATAGTACCTTCCAGGGTTGTTGTGAGGATTAAAGGACATAATGATGATAAAGTGCTTGGCACATAATAAGGGTTATGTAAATGTTAGTTATTGTTATTTTTGTTGTTGTTATTATTATTATTAATCCTACTTGCTCCTTAGCCACACAGAAGACTTTTCATCTTCAGTCACTCATGGCAGAGAATTGGCTACCCAAAGTTTTACTGTTAGATTGATAGGAAACAGACTATATTTTGTATATATAACCCACCAGGAAGGGCAAATCTAAGAATGATCTAAAGACTGGAATCTCATTGGTCAGTCCTCCATTTCACATCTGGATGTTTCTTTTTTTGTTGTTGTTTGTTGTTTTTTTGGGGGGTTTTGCGGGGCAATGGGGGTTAAGTGACTTGTCCAGGGTCACACAGCTAGTAAGTGTCAAGGGTCTGAGGTCGGATTTGAACTCAGGTCCTCCTGAATCCAGGGCCAGTGCTTTATCCACTGCGCCACCTAGCTGCCCCCCTGAATTCTTTTTTTTGTTTGTTTGTTGGTTTAAGCCATTGATTTTTTTGTTTTGTTTTGTTTTTTTGCAGGGCAATGGGGGTTAAGTGACTTGCCCAGGGTCACACAGCTAGTAAGTGTCAAGTGTCTGAGGCTGGATTTGAACTTAGGTACTCCTGAATCCAGGGCTGGTGCTTTATCCACTGCACCACCTAGCCACCCCCACATCTGGATGTTTCTAATCTCATCTCTCAATCTTATCCTCAAAAATAGGAAAGACATTTTCAAGTGCTTTGCTAAAATCTAAATAAAAAGACATTTATTCAATTCATTTCCGAAAGGATTTATAAGGCACCATATGTCAAGCATTATTCTAGACCTTGAGGAGAAAAGATAATACAGAAATAGTCCTTGAACTTGAGGACCTTACTAATGTGAGCATAATGCTTTGGGGCCAAGCTTGATTATTTTATTTATTTATATTATTTTTTAGTGAGGCAATTGGGGTTAAGTGACTTGCCCAGGGTCACACAGCTAGTAAGTGTTAATTGTCTGAGGCCGGATTTGAACTCAGGTACTCCTGACTCCAGGGCTGGTGCTCTATCCACTGTGCCACCTCGCTGCCCCAAGCTTGATTATTTTAATTCTACCACTCTCAATTTCTATTGTTTTATTCTTATTGTTTCCATTTCCGTTTCTGTAGTTGTGCATATTATTTTTCTATTTCCTTACGTCCTTTTGTATGAATTCATATCTAAGTCTTCCCATTCTTCACTGTATTCATCATAGTCATCATTTCTTGTAGTAATATTAATTCCAAGATTGGCAACACCCTGGACTACTAGTCCTACTTCTAAGATAGCCCAAAAGGCATCATTTTGCAGAGCAATCCCTATAGGGAGAGAGTCCATCAACAACTGGGAACTAACCCCCATTCTCAGCATAGGCATACCAGCCTATTTACAGCAGCCAGCTACCCCCACCTGCTAGACAAATTAAAATTCCACCAGCACCTCCCCTTGGACACAGAGGGAGACAGCTCAGAACCCTGAGTCCAAGAGCACCAGGAATAGCAACACCCGTCAGACCATAGGCCCTACTTCTAGGCCAGCTGCTACAGTCCCCATTTTGGTAAGCACCAGCTGCTATAAATAGCCTGGCAACTGCTTCTTCAAGGGACATCAGTCACAACTGCTGAAGACCGAGGAAAGAAAGTTTTCATCACCAAAGTCCCTGGCCCTGTCAAATAGTTCAACACCAGAAACTGATGTGATATTATCAATGGAAATAATATTAAAGATAGATTCTTTACCATCTTTTTTGTCTCTGTATCTTAAGACTCATGGGACCTTTCCATCTGACTTGCTTCTCTATGTGTTCTTTCCAGCATTGGAATGTGGGCTTCTTGAGAACAGGGACTGTCTCACTCTCATTCTATTTGTATCTCCAGTGCTAATGAGACATGCAGTTGAAGTTGTCCAGCACACAGAGAAGTTGGAGAGGAGATCAGGAAAAAGATTAGGACTGGAGATAGAGATTTGAGAATCATCTGTGGAAAATAAATGGACTTACCAAAGGAGAAACCAAAGGGAGACAGATCTTTAAGGACACCCAGACATAGAGAAGATGACAAAAAAAAAAATCCAGGGAGTTCAAGAAGGAACAGCCAGATAGACAGGAAGAGAACCAGAAAAAATTAGTATCCCAAAAGTCAAGGGAGGAAAGAATACCAAAATAGATGGGTTGTTCAACAGTACCATAGGCTATAAAAAGATCGAAGCAGATAGGCTAAAAGGCTATTTGGTTTTGCAATTAGGAGATGATCTTACAGAAAGCCTTTTCAGTAACAAATTTGGAAAAGAAGCAAGATTGAGGGAATTAAGGAGAGAGGGGTGGTCGTGGTCACTGCTAAGGACTTGGGAGCAACAAAAATAGACTTCTTTCTAGATGTTTAGCAGAAAGGAGAATAGGGAGCTAAGGCCATGGTTTGTGGAAGCATCCTGGCACCTGACCTTGCTGATAAACAGTGCAGAAGGAACTATTTGAGGTGAGACTGAAAATAAGAGATAGGAGAAATGATTATTGGAGCAAAATCCCAAAGGAGATATGAGGGATGGGGTCACAAATACAAATCAGAGCTTTAGCAAGCTCCATCCAACCCTGTGATGCCTCACTACTTACAAGGTTCTAGGTGGATATGTTGTTTTAGTCCTTCCAATGACTCTGGGTCACACCAGACTAGATAACACATAAAATCAGATTTTAAAGATGTTTAATTAAAATACAATGCAAAATAAACAGCAAGAAATTGAATTGGAGAGCTAGCATGCAAACCCTCTCCCATGCCTCCAAAAGAAACTATGAGTCAATTCCTTATTCTATCCTCAGGACATCCCCAGCTCAAAGGGAGAATATCTTTTTCCACTGATAACTTATATAAGTTTCTGATGTTGGACCTCCATTTCAAGGAAGTGGTCAGGCCAGTGGCAGTTACTCCCTTTTTATTCTCTTTGGTCCCTGCTCCTGCTTTCTTCACATGGTCTGTCTTTTCACTTGTATTTGTATCCCTCATGCTTAGCACATGTGGGGACCAATTTTTAATTGGGGAATGCTAGCTAAACGGCTCGCCGCAATATTGGGGCAAGGAAGGAGACCAGCAGCCTCCCTCCAAACAGAACAAGATTTATTTTAACAAGAACGAACTTTAAAAAAACCACACACACAGGATCAGTAGGATCAAGGGAAAGGAAATAAAATGGGGAAAGGGAAATTATAATACCTGAAAAAATACCACTGCCCAGGAATCAGGTGAAAATACACAGCAGAACACCTGTCACTTTCCAGCCTCCACCTAGAACGCCCAATTCTCCTCCCCCAAACCTAGAAACACCCCACACAGCCCCAGCCAACAGGATGGCCACTCTGACAGTCACATGACTGCCCTCACTAGGCTTCCAATCATTATAATTGTGCTAGGTCCATGTAGGCGTCGGCAAGTGGTGATGACGTGAGGTGCCAGAGCCCTGGCAATGGCTACAAACAGTGGGTGGAGCACCGTGTGGTTTGCAGAACCCCAGGCCAGTGGCATAAAAACCTCAAATAACAATTAATTCTGTACACACAAGGCCTGGCACAGAGTAAGCACTTAATACATGCTCATTGACTTTGATTTGACTTGATTTGGTATCATATTGGCCAATGTTTTTCAGGATGGGGGTCTGGCCTTGAAAAGATGCCTTTGTGGGATGGGAGAGTGAAGACTATTTAACAGTGGCTGTTGTGTTAGCTGGGCCTTTCTATGCATTATTACTTTAACTCAATACTTTTTCTGAATGTTTATTATTTGGCAAAAAAAATATTTTAAATTATTGCCTAAGTCTTCTCCTGAGTTTTAACTCTTTTGTAAGTAGTGTTTGAGAAGTTCCAGTCTGGATAACATTGTCTTCTGAAATTCAAAAGCAAGAGAGACAGAGACAGAGATTTCTGCTCATTTAGGGAAAGGTTCTTGAGGCCAATATTTGAAGCAGTATACACAATGACCATGAAGATATAAATGGAAAAACCAAAACATCCCATCAATCTTGGCCCTGGAGAAGAACTACAAGGTTGGAGGGTGGGGACAGGGCAGGGAAGTGTGGAACTATGGCTATAGAGTATTGCATATACTATTAGAGGTGGTTGATGTGTTGGCTGGTTTTACTGAACTGCTTATTTCCTCTTCTTTAGTTCTTATAAAGTAGGCTCTCTGGGTAGGAGAAAGGGAAAAAGACATCAGGAAATGAATGAAATTCAAAACAAGCTTTATCATTAAAGATAAGATTAAAAATAAAATGACGATGATTGATGGCAACAGTTGGGGTGGAAGGGAAGACTAAAATCAAAGTGTTGAAATCACTAAGAAGTCTGAAGTTCCCTTAGATGGCAAGACAAAGATTGAGACAGGATGAAGAACTATCCTGGCCCTGTGATGTCAGGGCTGGAGAGAGTGCAAAGGTTGTGTTGTCTCTGTGGAAAAATTAGATTTCAGTTCATGCTAAGAGACAGAAAGAAGATAAGAGGAAGAGGGTGAGAATGAAGGGAAGTCTGTAAACAATCCAGAAGGTTTCCCTAGGGCACAGTGGAAGTCAACAAGAATTTATTAAGCTCCAACTATGCACACCAGGCACTGGGCTAAGTGTTGGGGATAAAAAAAAAAAAAGACAAAAATGGAGGCGCTCACAATCAAATGGAATGAGACAATATGTAAACAGCTCTGTACAAGTAAAATACATACAGGACTAATTGGATTGATCTCAGATAGAAAGCACTGATGGTAAGAAGGACCAGGAAAGACTTTTTGCAAGCTATTAAAGAAGCCAGGAGGAGGAGGAAAAGAGAGAAAAATTATGGCAAAATTGACTGCCAGTGAAAAGTGGTAGGAGGGGACAGCTAGGTGGTACAGTGGATAGAGCATTGGCTCTGAAGATAAGAGGACCTAAGTTCAAATTTGGCCTCAGATACTTACTAGCAGTGTGATGCTGGGTAAATCATTTAACCCCAATTGCAAGGAAAAAAAAGTGCTCAGGATCAGGAGGCAAGGATCATATAGTATGTAAAGGGAGCAAAGGGATTTTATATTTGATCTTGGAGGCAATAAAGAGTCACAAGAGTTTATCGAACAGGAGAATGACATGATCAGACCTGTACTTTAGGAAGATCCTTTTAATAGCTGAGTGGAAGATAGACTAGAGTGGGCAGAGATTTGAGGCAGAGAGATCAATTCAAAGGTTACTGTAATCATCCAGGCATGAGATGACACAGGCCTGCCCCAGAGTGATGGCAGCATCAAAGAAGTGATGGGAACATAGCAGAGAGATGTTACTACGGCAGTATCAGTAGGACTCTGCAACAGATTGGATATATCCACTGGGGAGAAAGAGATTGAGGAGTCAAGAATGACACATGGGTGGAAAGCCTGGGTGACTGGGAGAACAGGGGTGCCCTCCACAGTAAAAGGCATGTTTGGAATAGCAGAGAGAAAAATGAGTTCGATTTGGACAGGTTGAGTCCATGATGTCTATAGTGCATTCCACTTTCATTCTCCAAGAGGACCAGTGGCATCAGGAAGTAATATCTTGACCTGCAAGTGAATAGGATTTAAATGAGATAGGGCTGTGCAAAGTTATCTTTTCTTTCCTCCAGAGCCATTGGAGTCCAGTGGTAAAATATCCATCAGGACGAGTAGAAATGGCATGGATGCGGTGGAAGATCTTGACCTTTTTAAGCTAAGGTCTCTCCCTGGTCTCAGTTTATCTGAGACAACACCCATTCATTCAGTAATTAAAGGGTAGGTAAGAATTGAGGCAAAAGATGGCCTAGTTTCCGTTCACAAAAGACAGTGTATCCAGCAGAAAGACAGTAGAAGAACAGTCAGAAGACAGGGATTTAGGAGGAATTGGAGGAATGAGAATAATTGAGTTGATAAGGGTGATTGTATTCCAAGAAGTGACAGAGGAAAGGGGTTTTTCCCTAAGCAGGTCAGGGAGCAGTTCTGAGTGACAGGGATTAAGGCAACAAGAAGCAAGTATAAGGAGGGGAACTTTACTATAAAAGTCCTGGATGAGTATGATGAATTGTCTAATTAACCTGATGAGATTGCAGGTTGTGGGCCTCCAGAATACGAAGGGTCAGGACAAAGAAATGACAAGGGTATAGAAATTCTTTTTTTTTTTTTTTTTTTGCGGGGCAATGGGGGTTAAGTGACTTGCCCAGGGTCACACAGCTAGTAAGTGTCAAGTGTCTGAGGCCGGATTTGAACTCAGGTACTCCTGAATCCAGGGCCAGTGCTTTATCCACTGAGCCACCTAGCCGCCCCAAGGGTATAGAAATTCTAATGAAAAAATGGAGATATTTTGAAACTAGCTAAGGGAATCAGAAAGAGACATGTGCAGAAAAGGCCAAATTTGTCCCCAGATTCACCTTATGACATGTAAACCCCAAAAACACACCTCCACAGAAAAAGGTACCTGCCTTGGGGGTTTAGGACTCCAGGAACTCCAAATTAGGATAAGCCCTCCCCTATACCTCCCCAATGGGAAGAATATTATAATGAGACTGATAATCAATTTATCTATACTATAAATATAACTGTCTTTTCTTTCACTATTCGAGAAATACCTTTCCACTATTCTGGTTCTCTCCCTGTGATCACTCACAGTATTGAAATAAAACTTGGGAAACTGAGTCACTGAGTCTTGTAATTCTTCTGGGAAGATTCACGATCAATTTGACCCCAAATTTCAGCCCACATTACTAGCACTTGCTACGGCAGTATCAAGAGTTATAATTCCTCTGCCTCAATTAGATTAAACACCTTAATTTTGTTTTATTGATTGTTTTCATTAAATTTAAGGTTGACAAACTCCAAACTCTAGGTAAGGAGAGAATTCAGCTTGGACATTTTATTTCTTGCATGATTGCACTACTTTTAGACTTCTCTGACTGACTCCACCTTGCCCCCCTTTCAAGTACCTCCCCCCTTTTCAGCTTCCTTTTGTGTTCTGTCTTCCCCTCCTTAGATTGTAAGCTCATTGAAGGCAAGGACTATTTTTTTTCCATATTTGTATCCCCAGCACTTAGTACAGTGCCCAGCACATAATAGATGTTTAATAACAGTTGAAAGGGCTTTAAACATGCTAGCTATTGTTAGTTATTTCCTTCTCTTGGAATTCCCAGCACGGAGAACAGCATTTATTAAGCATCTACTAGAGGCAGCTAGGTGATGCAGTGGATAGAGTGTTGGGCTTGGATTTGAGTTCAAATCTGACCTCCAGCACTTGCTAGCTGCATGATCCTGGGCAAGTCACTTAACCCTGTTTGCATCAGTTTCCTCATCTAGAAAATGAGCTGGAGAAGGAAATGACAAACCACTCCAAGAATCTTTGCCAAGAAAACTCCAAATAGGGTCATAAAGTCAGACACTACTGAAATGAATGCACAACAACAAAATGTGCTAAACACTTTACAAATATTATCTCATTTGATCCTTCACAACATCCCTGAGAGGTATTATTATTAACATTTTACAGCTGAGGAAACTCCAAGCCCAGTGCTCTATCCACTGTACCACCTAGCTGTCCCTGGACAGACAAAGAATCCTCTCTTCTCCCCAGAGGGTTGAAATAACTATGTTGGAGGAGGAGCACATGGAAGTTATATGTACTTACCCATATCCTCTGAGCTCAGATCCTAAAAATGGACTTTTCTGTCTCAAGAGATGGTAGCAACAGAGAAGCAAGAGATCTATGGCAGAAGTCCATGGTAGGAGTTCCATTGTAATCTCAAGTTGAAGAGTTCTCAAGTCTGAGACTTTGGGAATCAGTCCTTCCAAAGGAAAAAAACATTTTTAACCATGTGCTTGAGAGGTTCTGAGCCAAGATGGCCGAGTAAGGAAGCAACCCACTGCAGCTCTCCCAGATTTCCCCTCTAAACTGACACAAAACTGCCTCTGGACTCTCTGAGGAGCAGGGAAGCAATCTACCAGGCCCCAGGAAAAGTCTGTCTTACCTGGGTGGGAGGGAGGAGAGGTCCAGGAGCAGCAGCAACAGCTTCTGGTCTCACAGCAGGGGCCTACAACAGATCTCTGAGCCTACTAGACAGTAGTGAAGCCCCACCCAAGCAGGTCAGCCGCAGATTCCCACCCTGTGCCCTCCCAGCAGAGAGACTTTCCAGAGCAAACCAGCCCCAGGAATACAGCAGATAGCAACTAAATTACCATTCAAGGGCCTGCTAGGAGAGTGACTGGTTACCATAACAACCCAGCAGCAGGTTATCACCCCTGGGCCTAATGATCAAAGGGATCACTCCTCCAGGGCCTACTGTCATCTTTAGCAACTCAGTAAGCTGCTGACACAAAAATGAGTAAAAAAAACAATGAAAAAAAAATGAAAATAGTTTGACTATTGACGGCTACCTCAATAATAAGACATATCGGGGCAGCTAGGTGGTGCAGTGGATAAAGCACCGGCCCTGGATTTAGGAGTACCGGAGTTCAAATCCCACCTCAAACACTTGACACTTACTAGCTGTGTGACCCTGGGCAAGTCACTTAACCCCCATTGCCCTGTAAAAAAAATAAACAAATAAATAAGACATATCAAGACCCAAAAGGAACTGCTTCCAAGGTGATCCACAATATTTGTTCATGAGTGGACTGCCTATGCCCCTCTTCTGTGGAACAAAGAAGCAAACAGAAAGGAATATGTTCTTCATTTGCAATAGGGAAGTAGGGAGGTGATTTGCTCTGAGAATCTGTGGGAGAGTATATCCACATTCTTATTACCTATTTTACTAAACTATTTAACTAAATGTCTTTTGCTTGGGACTAGTAGTAGTTCTCTGGTCAAATCTGATAAACAAAAGGCTCATGAGCTGAGATTTTTGAGCAAATGCTGACCCACAGTGTTCCATAAAGATGGGAAGGCTTTGAGGGGGAAATACCATCAAGGGAGGTCCACATTATATCCCCATAAGAGGCCACAACAGTGCCATGGTAAATGCAGAAGATTAAATTTAATAGGAAAATTCAAAGTCCTACCTTTGGATTGAAAATCAAAAGTACAATGTTGTTGTCCACAATAATAGCAATATTGCATTGATAATCAAATCTGGGGGCAGCTAGGTGGCGCAGTGGATAGAGCACCAGCCCTGGATTCAGGAGTTCCTGAGTTCAAATCTGGCCTCAGACACTTAACACTTACTAGCTGTGTGACCCTGGGCAAGTCACTTAACCTCAATTGCCTCACTAAAAAATAAAAATAAAAAAAAGATAATCAAATCTGAACAATACAATGATCCACAACAATTCCAAAGGCCTCATGATAAAAAATACTATCTACCTCCTCAGAGAGAATGGAGAACTCAGTGTAAATTGAAGCATTTTTTAAACTTTCATTTTTCTTGCTTTTTAAAAAAGCAACATGGCTAATGTGGAAATGTTTTGTATGACTCCCCGTGTATAATAGGTCATGTATTTCTTGACTTCTAAATGGGGAGGGGAAAGGATGGTAGGAGGGAAAGAATTTGGAAATGAAAATAAGAAAATAAAATAAAACCTTTAAAAAAAGTACAATGTAGAAGAGAGATTGTTTAGATAGTAGTTCATTTTGAAAAGAGCTGGGGGTATTAGTAGACTACAAGCTCAATATGAATTATTAGTATGATATGGCAGCCAAAAATGTTAATTGTTTCTAGGGTGCTTTAAGAGAGGTGTCATATCCAGGAGCATGAGCGGATAATTCCTCCGTATTCTGCTCCAGTCAGATGACATCTGGAGTATTGTGTTCAGTTTTAGGTACCATATTTTAGGGAACAAGAATTTATTAAGCACCTACTATATGCTTTTGTTGTTGTTGTTGTTTTAGTGAGGCAATTGGGATTAAGTGACTGGCCCAGGGTCACACAGCTAGTAAGTGTTAAGTGTCTGAGGCCAGATTTGAACTCAGGTACTCCTGACTCCAGGGCTGGTGCTCTATCCACTGCACCACCTAGCTGCCCCTATATGCTAATACTATATACATTGTGCTAAGTGCTTTTTACAAATTTTACCTCGTTGATCCTCTCAACAACCCTGGGAAATAGGTGTTATTATTATCCCTATTTTACCATTGAGGAAACTGAGATATACAGGAGTTGAGTGACTTGACCAAGGTCACACAGCTAGTAAGCGCATAAAGCTAGATTTGGACTTGGATCTTCCTGCTCAATAGTCCCTCCACTTTGCCACGACTGCCTCTCTTAGGAAGAGACATTGACACACTAGATAGTGTCAGAGGAGAGTAAGCAAGATGGTGAAAGATCTTAAGACCTTGGTATATGAGGACTGGCTGGAGGAACTAGGAATGCTGAATCCATAGAAGAAAAGACTTGGGGGAGGTATGTGTTAAATGATAGATTTCTTCCTGGTATTTGAAGAGCTATCACATGGAATTGAGGTTAGACTTTTTCTGCTTGGTTCTAGAGGGCAGAACAGTGTCAGTAAGCAACAATGAGGAAATTTGTTTTTAATAATAATAATAGCTAACATTTAGATAACACTTACTATGTACCAGACACTGTGATTAGCAATTTACAATTATTATCTCATTCAACTCTCACAACCCTGTTATTATTTCCATTTTACAGATGAGAAAACTGAGGCAAAAAGAGGTTAAATGACTTGCTCAGGGTCATACAGCTAAGTGTCTGAGACTGGATTTGAAGTCAAGTCTTCCTGATTCCAGGTCCAACACTGTACCATCTAGATCTCTCTAAAAATGGAATGGGTTATCTAAATAAGTGTTTGGGACAAACTGCCTCAGTTTACCCAAATAACTCGAGGAGACCATCAAGTCAAGCAGAGACAGATTTATTACATCCTCACGGGGATGGGCAAAACCCAATTACACATTGAAGTCTTGCAAAGATATGTCCAATCTTCTAGTTTTTTATAGTAATCTTGAAAAGGACTGTCTCCACATACACCTAGGGTAGGTGAGCTCACAATCTAACATCCAATCCTTTCTCACCCAAGGTGCATGTGCAGCTCATGATCCATGTATGGAGACATGTCCAAGAACAAAGGGGAGAAGGGGAAGGGGTACAAGTCTGAGGAATGTCAAAGAAAGAGGGAGGCAGAAATCACTCCCTTATCTGACTGCAATTAATCCATGACAGGGACTGGGATTCTGACATGTGAGAGGGGAGTTTTTTATTACAGGCCATAAACTAAGGTGTAGCTGGCATGTGGGAACTAAGCAGAAGTAAAGTAAATAGTGCTAATTGGTAGAACTGTGACAAGTAATAAAACTTACTGGGGGACTGGATATCTTCCAGACCCCATCCCCAAAGTTTACAGAACTGACCCAAGTCCATTATCTCAACAATAAAACTTAAAGGAGACAGTGAGAATTTAACAAGCAATTAACTTTTAGGCAAAGCAAGAGGCTAGCTATTCTGGGAGGGGGGCGGTGCTAGATATCTTTCATACTCCATCCTCAGAGTTTAATCTGACTCAAATCCATAATTGTCCCACACAATAAGTAATAAATGTCTATCTCATTGGAGGGTTTCAGTAAAAGGTTGAATGACCACCTTCGGGGACTGTCACAGTGGGGTTTTTAGTTATGTACGAGGTGGACTTGATGGCCCTTCTCACTCTGAGGTCCTGTGGGTCATAGCTACATCACACATCCAATCCTAAGGAAGGTGGAAGGGTCCCCCAAACAAAATTCCTACATCCCAACTTTGCCCACAGTAGCTTCTGGTCAAACAAACCTATATAGAAAGAGAGCTGCCTACTCTTTTCTTTAAAACCTCCAGAGGACATAAAACCCCTGGGAAAATTTGTATGAACTGATGCAAAGTGAAGCAAGTAAAACCAGGAGAACAATTTACAAAATAACAACAATATTGTAAACATAATCAGCTTTGACCAACCATAATTCCAAAGGACTCAGGATGAAACCTGCTAGCTACTCACTTCAGATAGAGAACTGATGGGCTAAGATCACAGAGTGAGGTACATTTTTTTTTTTTGGCGAGGCAATTAATTGGAGTTAAGTGACTTGCACAGGGTCACACAGCTAATGAGTGTTAAGTGTCCGAGGTCGCATTTGAACTCAGGTCCTCCTGACTCCAGAGCCAGCGCTCTATCCACTGCATCACCTAGCTGCCCCTGAGGTACATATTTTTTTTTCTCTCTCTTTTTTAATATGGCTAATGTGGACATTTGTTTTTCATGTATACATATTTGTAATTTTTTTTTTTTGGTGAGGCAATTGGGGTTAAGTGACTTGCCCAGGGTCACACAGCTAGTAATTGTTAAGTGTCTGAGGCCAGATTTGAACTCAGGTCCTCCTGACTCCCAGGCTGGTGTTCTATCCACTGCATCACCTAGCTGCCCCTGTAATTTTTTTAATCCCCAAAGGAAATTGCTCTCACCTTTTCTACCAATGCATCGCATTGCTCTTATAATCAGGAGGTTCCTCCCAATATTTGATCCAAATACTGTTTCCCAGCTGGAATTTAAGCTCAGTCTAGTCACCTACATCCTGACCTCAATGAACAAGACTGGCTGCTCCCAGTTACTTATGTAGGTCATTAATTCTGCGGTGGCTCCTTTGGGTCACACTCATGCATGACTATAACTTTGCAAGCTTCTCATTAATAATCTGTGACCACATTCTCAGGTTAGCTTCCCCTGAGCTTCACCCCCTCAGCCATTGCCTAGCTTTTCTGAGTGAAAGAATTTGAATTCAGAATAAAATAAATACAAGTAAAAAGGAGAAGAAGAAGAAGAAGGAAGAAAGACTGAAGCAGGCTCCAGGTCTTGGAGAGAAGGCCTATTCTAGGAATGTGCACTTTGGAAACCTTAATAAAACTACCTGTGGGGGTGGCTAGGTGGCACAGTGGATAAAGTACTGGCCCTGGATTCAGGAGGACCTGACTTCAAACTCCATCTCAGACACTTGACACTTACCAGCTGTGTGACCCTGGGCAAGTCACTTAACCCCCATTGCCCTGCAAAAAAATAAAATAAAATAAAACCACCTGTGTTCTGAGGATGAAAGGTACTGTGTAGTGCTACCCAGGTGGTAACTATTACTGTTGTAAATGCAATGTCCATGTCTTAGTCTTTTCATCTTCCCTCTTAAGCAAGGCCTTATTACTCCTTCAGTCTTCTTCCACAGGAATTGTTTTCTGGAAGGTCTTTGTATCCATCCTCCAGCCAGAGGACAATTAACTTAGAAGACATAAATTGTAGGAGTAGCCCTAAGCAGATATTTTTGTCTCTCCTCTTCTAGAGGAAAGCCTGAGATAAGGCATGCACCCTGGGGTATTGAGGACTTTCTTGCCCTACCTCCCATTTGTGCCCTAAGATAGTAAAATGATAATCTGGAGAAGGCCAAACAATCCAAAGGAATGAAATTGTGCTAGAGTTTCTCCACCACTTGGAACTCCCAGGTTTCATGCCTCAAGAGGCACATGGTTTTTGTTGTTGTTCAGTTATTTCAGTCATGTCCTACTCTTTAAGAGTAGGGGTTTTCTTGACAAAGATAGTGGAATGGTTTACCATTTCCTTCTCCTCCTCATTTGACAGAAGAGGAAACTGAGGCAAACAGGGTTAAATGACTTGCCCAGGGTCACGCAGGTAATAAGTGTCTGAAGCTGGATTTGAACACGGGTCTTCCTAACTCCAGGCCCAGTGTGCTCTATCCACTATGCCATCTATAGCAGTACATATGGTATACTTTTGCTGATCTCAGGTTCAATGGTTGATTTCCAGTGTGTATTCCAAATCCAGGATTTATTCCCTCCCAGAACTATGTCTTTCCCATCCTCTTTCTAGACCTCTCCCAAGCCCACCCCCAACCCCCCAAAACTTCATCACCAAATTAAACTACTTCTCCTTAATTCTACCTCCCTACCCTCCCACCCCTGACTCATTATCCAATTCCTCCTATTCAAAATCCTAATAGAATTCCACTATTAGGAATAATAACAACTGCTTACAAACGGTTCTTTTCAAGACTTTCAAATTCTTTGTCTCATTTGATCCTTCTAATATCCAGGTGAGGAAGCTTGGCTAATTTTATCCCCATTCCACAATTTTAGAGCTGAAAGGGCATCAAAGTTAATTCAGTTTAACCCTCTCATCTTCTAGGTAAGGCAATGGGCCTGAAGCACTTCAGCAATGGCAGAACCAGACCTCCTCCCTCCCAATCTAGATTTCTTTGCTCTGAAAGAAACTACAGTAGGGAGGAGAATGAGGGGCTTCTCTAAAATGGAGCCCCATTTTTTCAAGCCACTGTAAAGGGATGTGTGTCGCTTTTCCCTTCTTAGTGTAACGATTGGAATAACGCCACCTGCTGGATACTAACTGTGGAAGAGTTCTGCCCATGGAGCGAAGGTCTTTGAGGGCAAGACCAGGAGTCTTGTCTTTGGTATCAGGAAGTGACGGGGACTGGTGGGAGGAGGAAGGAAGAGACTGGCGCGGAGTCTCGGGGCTCTTTCCTTTGGACTCTGGTGGAGAGGGGAGCTAGAAATGTGCTCTCCCTTTAATAGATAGGAATTTAGGCCTTTTTCTCTCTCTTTACCAAATTCTTATTCTCCTTAATAAATGCTTAAAAGTCTAACTCTTGCTAAAGCTTATAATTTATTGGCGACCACTCACTAGATATTCTAGACAGACTAGCTAGAATTTTAACCCTTAACAGATGGCTGACCACGAAGAGGAAAGCTGAACCTCACTTCTGATCTTCCGGTTGGGTAAGAAATTTCCCCTACCCTTTAAACTGCTAAGTACTGGTGTACTGGCTGTGTTTTCCTTTAAATTTTTTCGAATGGACCTTTTAAACTCCCTAATTATCCTATTTTTGATTTTAGTCTGTTTAACCAGACAAATGGGAGATAAGATCATGTTAATGCTTTGTTTTTGTGGATTTTCTATTTTTCTTTTTATTTTTGTTAAAAGAGCCAGCAACTTACTCACACAAGGAAATATCTCTCCCTCTCCCAACCATGCTTTTTCAGAGAAACCTGAAGAGATTCCTGCAGCTTTTCCCAGTTCTAACACTAATTGTTGCTCTAATTTTGCATGCCTGGAGGCAATGACCCACCCTCTAGAAGTTTTTAATCCCCTAGCACCTGGAGGCAAAGTGGGGGAAGAGGAATCCAGGCCTGAGTTCAAAATCAAGTCTGATTCAAATTGTGCTGGTCCCTCCCCTCCTCTCCAAACCCCACCCTCTACTCCTCCCATGGCCAAGCCCATTGCTTCCCCTGCCTGGGAAGTCCAGAGAACTGATGCGCATGCTCAACTTTCTCTAACTACATTTGCAGCTTCAGGCTCAGCTCTTCCCCAGCCTGGCTGTGCTTCTGAGACAACCTTAGAAAGCCCTTTAAATTCCAGATATACTCGTTTTGTTCATAATTTTGCTAACCTGCTTTTGTCTTTAATTAGTAATCTTATAAAGCATTTGTATGGTGAAAAGCCCGACAGACAATATAGAGGGGTTAAAGAAGAAAAACTTAAGCTGAATAAGAATGACAATCATCACCATAGTTCAAGACTCCGCTTCTTTTGCCATGGAAGGGTACATATTTTACAGAAATGTAGAAGTAAGCAGCAAGGTATTGATATGAGTATTGGGGATTTTAGATATCAGAATCAAAAGTGTTCTGAATTCACTCAGAGTAATAGTATCAGTTCAGAGGTTACATAGGATTTCTATGCTATTACATATGCATTTTGAAATTAATGGTATAGGTTTATTTTCATAGAGATTTTAATGCTTTTGAGATTGTGTCTTATACTTAGTTTCTAAAACAAGGAGAATATTTGTAAAAGCTTTTTATAGTCATGTGATCAAGTTTATATTTTGTAATACTCTTATTAATATTAAGTTCATATTCATTTAGATTTCCTTAGTTTGAATTTCACTGTATTTTATTGTTCCATGTGTATTTTCTTCTATTCATTTGTCTATCTAATTTTGAAACATTGCAAGATGGTTTTGATTTTATTATACAATGTTAATTCTAGGAGTATTGTGCTCCCATATTCTGAGTTGTTTGTTTTTGTTATTTTTTCTCAACTGATTATTTGATCAAACTCTTTAAAGCATTTCCTTGGCAAATTGGTTGCCATGGCAAGTGTAAATTGATTCTAGAAGTATTATTTTTGATAAGCACATTCCAAAAAAAAAAAAAAAAGAGGGGAACATTTGTAAAAGTTTTCTTTTTTCAAAAAAAAAGTTTTCTTTGAGATTCTGTTGTGCTTTAACTTGTATTTAAATATGTTCAGATTTTTCACAAAAGTAATTGTATACTAAGTTAAAAAAAGGGGTATTATTTGAAATTGTTGCATAATTATATATTGTGTTCTGAGTCAAGATGTATTCACATTTTTTGCAATCATTTATTATCCTCAATTTTTAAATCCATATGAGACTTGGATTATGGGAACTTATCATTTAAGACATTAATTGCCTTTATTCTGAGTTATCAGATGCCAGTTGGCCAAGATGCCATCCAATCACAAGAGGAATACATGCAAGAGCAGACACTGAACTGTCACATGAGGGGAGACATGCATGAAGTCAAGGTATGGCCGAGGGAACGGCTTTTGACAAATGTTGAGGTTGGATTCTCTTGGTTTAATATTTTATTTTATTTTTCCCCACAATATTGTACAGATGGCTGGAAGTATTCATCCCACCCATCTCGCTCCTACACCTGGCTTCTATGCTCCCTCCTATATGCCTGATGCCATGGACCATCTCAATCCCATGCATCTGATTAAGTCTGACTCAGTTTCCTCCAATATGTTCGGTGGCATGGACGTATATTCCATCCACCTATTTTAAGCCTGGCATACTGTATGGGCAGTACATATTGCTCAAGTGTGGGAATGCTCATATCCCATCATTTCTCTGTTCTTTTATGGTAACCCCCATAATTATCTCAGGTGTCATGATAAATAACAGTGTTGAATTTGGCCTTGACATCTGTTACTAATTATATTAGATTTTAAAATTTCTCATAATGGCATGAGGATAATTAGGCAGATGATGCAAAAAGTGATGAAACAGATAAAAATTATTTTTAATAATTAATATTGCAGCAATTGTCTTCTCAATTACCCTCCATAAGGGGGGGGACTATAGTAATATTATAATTTTAAAGAATGTTTCAATTTTTGTTTTATTATATGTTTCATGTGTAACAACTAAGATTCTGAATTCCCTTAGACATGTTTTTGAGAACTTTCATTGTTTGATTTGATTATTGACAAAGCTATTTTAAAGTTGTGTTAAGCTCAATTTTGTAGGAAATTTCCTGGCTGATTACCAGTATCCACACATCAACCCCTGAAAAGACTTCCATTCCACGACTACACCTAGAGGACATCTAAGAAAAGACTTTCAGAGACTTTAAATGAACAGTTTTGATTTGTTGTTTTTGTTTTTGTTTTTTTTTCTCTTTCTGTTATAATATACACCATCTGTAATATGTATTCTCTGCAGAGGCCCTCCCTTTGCAAGACTAATGTCAAAGCGTCAGTTCATGAGGACAAAAAAAAATCGCCCCTCTGGACAAAACTTTCCTCTCTTCCTTTTCTATATTGTTGTTCACATATTATTAGTTATCAATAGTTATTATATTCTTTTTACTGTTCCGTCAAGGAAACATTTTGTTTCTTGAGGAACAACAGGGGGGACTGTAACGATTGGAATAACGCCACCTGCTGGATACTAACTGTGGAAGAGTTCTGCCCATGGAGCGAAGGTCTTTGAGGGCAAGACCAGGAGTCTTGTCTTTGGTATCAGGAAGTGACGCGGACTGGTGGGAGGAGGAAGGAAGAGACTGGCGCGGAGTCTCGGGGCTCTTTCCTTTGGACTCTGGTGGAGAGGGGAGCTAGAAATGTGCTCTCCCTTTAATAGATAGGAATTTAGGCCTTTTTCTCTCTCTTTACCAAATTCTTATTCTCCTTAATAAATGCTTAAAAGTCTAACTCTTGCTAAAGCTTATAATTTATTGGCGACCACTCACTAGATATTCTAGACAGACTAGCTAGAATTTTAACCCTTAACATTAGTGACCAGCCACTTCTGCCTCTCAAAAGAAATTCTCTCCTGTCCCATCCCCGCAAGGCCTTTAAATAGTCCCAGTTGCCAGGTTAGTTTAAGGAGTTTTCAGGGGGGTATTTGGAAGAACTCTGGAAGATTTGGGGGGAAAAAAAAAACTTCCAAAGCAAAAGAATGAATTCCTAATGGTGACATTTCAATCAGTGTGTCAGGCTAGTAATGGGAAATCCTCAAATCAATCAACACTTATGAGTGACTACTATGTGTCAGGCACCATGCTGGAAATTGGAAAAAGTATTAGAAAAGCATTGGGAATCACATCACAAAGGCCCAGATATTAGGTTGACCTTGTTTAAAAATCTCCTTGCACCCTAAAACTTATTTTTTAATGATTCTTTTACATTTATTAAGCATTTCCTAGTGTGATAAAGGCTGTGCACAACACAAAGAAAGCAACTGGGATCTAAGGAATATATGACTTTTTAAAAATTTTATTTTATTTAAACTTTTTTTTTTTACAATGACATGTAAAGATATTTTTTGAGTTCCAAGTTTTTCTCCTACCTTCCCTTCCCTCACCCCTCCCTAATGTTAAGGGTTAAAATTCTAGCTAAACTGTCTAAAATATCTAATGAGTGGTCGCCAATAAATTATAAGCTTTAGCAAGAGTTAGACTTTTAAGCATTTATTAAGGAGAATAAGAATTTGGTAAAGAGAGAGAGAAAGCCTAGATTCCTATCTATTAAAGGGAGAGCACATTTCTAGCTCCGCTCTCCACCAGAGTCCAGAGGAAAGAGCGAGAGACCGAGCGCCAGTCTCTTCCTTCCTCCTCCCACTAGCCCGCGTCACTTCCTGACTCCTGGTCTTGCCCTCAAAGACCTTCGCTTCATGGGCAGAACTCTTCTACAGTAAGTCTCCAGCAGGTGGCGTCATTCCAATCGTTACACTAAGCTAGGAAGCAATCTGATATATATTATACATTACAAAAATGTTAAACATATTTCCACATTATTCATGTTGTAAGAGAAGAATCAGAGCAAAAAGAATAAGAATGTAAGAACAAATAAACAACAACAAAAGTGAAAATAGTATGCTTCAATCTGCATTCAGATTCCATAATTCTTTTTCTGAATGTGGAGAGCATTTCCCACCATAAGTCTTTTGGCATTGTATTGCTGAGAAGGGTTAAGTCTATCACAGTTGATCATCACACAATGTTGTTGATACTGTGGACAATGGTCTCTTGGTTCTGATCATTTCACTCAGCATCTTCATGTAAGTCTTTCCAGGTTTCTCTGAACTCCTCCTGCTCATCATTTCTTACAGCACAGTAGTATTCCATAACATTCATATACCACAACTTGCTTAGCCATTCCCCAATTGATGGGCATCCCCTCAAAGAAATATGACTTTAAGACAGAAATGGGTTAAAGAGTATTTCTTGTTTAAACAGAAAGCATTTCTATTTTGCTCCCACACTCCCCACATCCCCTCACCCTGCCTCATACCCTTCCCTCCCCCGCCCCAGGTTTCTCTTTCATCTTTTAACATGGAAAAAAAAAGTTCTGGGGAGAAAGTAACTATCAGCCCTCACTAAGGAGCATCTTCTAGCTCATTTCCAAAGCTGGGAGCTACATATAGCCCTGATTTTCCTGAAACAATTATAAAGGCAGTCACTTATTGAAGATGGTATTCACAGAAGCTGGTGAAATGGGGATACTTGTTTCACCTTAGATTGGTTAGACCAGAACCATTTACCCTCAAATATCAAAGAGCTGCACTTCCCTCAGCCCACTCCTAACTCACCCACTATCAGGCTAATATGGACAACAACAGCAACAAAAAAAATGCACTTTCATTAATTTCAGAGGGTGGAGGGAGGATCTGTTAAAGAAACTGGAGATGTTAAACCCAGAGAAGAGATTGGGGGGGGGGGGGCAGGAACTCCATAATCATCCTCAAGCATTTGAAGTAGTTTCATTTGGGAGAGGGATTAGAAGTGCTTCAAGACCCCAGAATACAGAAACAGTAGCAAGGAGGAGAAGTTACAAAGAGGTCAATTTAGCTCCAGCATTGCTGTTGCTCAGTCACCATCATGACCCCACTTAGGGTTTTCTTGGCAAAGATATTGGAGTGGTTTCTGTGGTAAAAAATTATTTGTGGTAAAGATTAATATCACAGTTTTAGCTGGCCCACCCTGAGATTACATATGCTACTGAGGTCAGAAGGAGAACTCTCCATAGGCAGCTTTTGAAGGACCTCCCCTTTTGGGGGAGGGGAGATTGAATGCTCCCTGAAGGGAGGCAGGCTACTTCTGGAATGCTAGGCGTCTTCCAGAACTTTTTCTTCTTGGCCCTTGCGCTGGTAGCATGTTCGCTCTCTGTCTGGTGATTCCGCTTGAGGTGGTATGTTGGCTGTTCTGGCGGCGCAAGCAACTGTAGGCTTTCAGGTTTGGTGAGCTAATTACAGAAAACCCTAAATTCCTTTGAACTAACTTAATTGGGAACGGAGGCGAGTCACCCAAATAATGCTCCATATATATCAAATTTTGGCCCTTACATTTCCCATTTCCTTCTCCAGGTCATTTTACAGATGAGGAAACTAAGGCAAATGGTTAAGTGACTTGCCCAGGGTCACACAGCTACTGAGTGTCTGAGGCCAGATTTGAGTATTTTTTTTTTTTTGGTGAGGCAATTGGGGTTAAGTGACTTGCCCAGGGTCACACAGCTAGTAAGTGTCAAGCGTCTTGAGGCCAGATTTGAACTCAGGTCCTCCTCAATCCAGGGCCAGTGCTCTATCCACTGAGTCACCTAGCTGCCCCTGAGGTCAGATTTGAACTCAGGATGACTCACTTTTCTGAGTCCAGTCCTGGCATCCTATCCATTGTGCCTAGCTTTAGCATTAGAACTGTTCAAAACTCAATGGGATGCCTCAAGAGGCAAGTGGCTCATTTCTCATGGGAAATCTTCAAGTAGACTTTGGATGACCAATCAATCAAAAAGTATTTAATAATTAAAAACTATGTGGCACTGGGCTAAGTGCTGAGAGACAAAAACAAAAAGTAAAATGCCCATAAGGATCCCACTTCCTGTCTGGGAGAAACAAGTACACATAGGAGAACTTATCCAGTACTTCCTCCCCACTAACCCAGAGTTCTGCTCTTCTAAGAGTCCTGAGAGCCTTGGCTACTCATAACCCTCAGATGATCAGGGAGGCACCAGCTGCAGTCCTTCTGGTTAGTCTGCCCTGCCATTGCTCCCTAAGATCTGGGTCACATTCTCTGGCCCTGCAGACCCCTGGGCACTGTCATCAGACCTGGAAATACTTCAAGGTGGCACATGGGCTAGAACACCAGGCCTGTAGTGAGAAAGACTCATCTTCCTGAGTTCAAATCTGGCTTAAAACACTAGCTGTGTGACCCTGGACAAGTTGCCTAACCCTGTTTGTCTCATTTTCCCCATCTGTAAAATGAGCTGGATAAGGAAATGGCAAAACCACTCCAGTATCTGTGCCAAGAAAATCCCAAATGGGGTTACAAAGAGTCAGACAGGACTGAAAAATAACTGAACAACAATAATACTTCAAGAATGTCTAGGAGTTGTCATTAGCCTTGTTGCTGTACTCTAAGGATTACTGGGCCTTTCTTTTTGCCCTGAAGGTAACACCTCCTACCTGTGATATTTCCTCTAATTAAAATGTGAAGTCTTTGAGAGCAAGAATCTTTTTTTGTTTTGTTTTGTTTTGTTTTTATGGGCAATGAGGGTTAAGTGACTTGCCCAGGGTCACACAGCTAGTAAGTGTTAAGTGTCTGAGGCCATATTTGAACTCAGGTCCTCCTGAATCCAGGGCAGGTGCTTTATCCATTGCGCCACCTAGCTGCCCCTGAGAGCAAGAATCTTTTGGGTTTTTTTGTTTTTTTAGTAAGGCAATTGGGGTTAAGTGACTTGTCCAGGGTCACACAGCTAGTAAGTGTTAAGTGTCTAAGACCGGATTTGAACTCAGGTACTCCTGAGTCCAGGGCCGGTGCTCTATCCACTGTGCCACCTAGCTGCCCCTGAGAGCAAGAATCTTAATGCTATTCAATTTCTTTTTTTTAATCATAAAAGTATTTTATTATTTTCCAGTTACATTTAGAGATAGTTTTCAATATTTGTTTTTATAAGATTTTGAGTTCCAAATTTTTCTCCCTCCCTTCCCTCTCCCCTCCCCAAGACAGAAAGCAATCTGATATAGGTTTTATATATATATATATATATATATATATATATATATGATTGGAATGATGCCACCTACTGGAGACTTGCTGTGGGAAAGCTCCGCCATGAGGAAAATGCCTCAGAGGCATTGTGGCTTTTCCTTGGCGTCAGGAAATGATGTTTGCTCATGGGTGCTGTCTATCAAGGCTACCAGCCAATCAACTTGAGGAGCGTCCTATTTTCTGGGAGGAGACAGGAAGGAGGAAAGGGAGCCTGCACGGAGAGCTCGAGCTTTTGGGTTCCTGACTTGATGGTGGTGGCAGTAGAGGACTTCACAGGAAATTTGAGGAAAGATAGGAATGCCAGGCTGTTGGAATTCTGTTCTCAATCTTTTTCTTTCTATTTTCCAATAAACCCTTAAAAACCTAAACTCGTTTTATCAGTGATTTTAGTCAGTTTCCCCCAAAACTGGGGAAACAGATTAGAATCCACATTTGGAATCTTAAATTACGCAATATACAGTCATATTAAACATATTTCTGCATTAGTCATGTTGTAAAAGAAGAATCAGAAGAAAAGGGAAAAACCTCAAAAAAGTAAAAAAAAGTAGAAATGGTATGGTTCAATCTGCATCCAGATTCCACAGTTCTTTTTTCTAGATGTGGAGAACATTTTCCATGATGAGTCCTTTGGAATTGCTTTAGATCACTGTATTACAGAGAAGAGTTAAGTCTATCACAGTTGATCATCACACAGTGTTGCTGTTACTGTGTTCAATGTTCTCCTGGTTCTGCTCACTTCACTCAGCATTAGTCCATTTAAGTCTTTCCAGGTTTTTCTGAAATCTACCTGTTCATCATTTCTTTCTTTTTCTTTTTCTTTCTTTTTGCGGGGCAATGAGGGTTAAGTGACTTGTCCAGGGTCACACAGCTAATAAGTGTCCAGTGTTTGAGGTCAGATTTGAACTCAGGTCCTTCTGAATCCAGGGCCAGTACTTTATCCACTGCACCACCCAACTGCCCCCCCTGCTCATAATTTCTTATAGCACAATAGTATTCCATTACATTCATATACCACAACTTGTTCAGTCATTCCCCAACTGATGGATATCCTCTCAATTTCCAATTCTTTGCTACCACAAAAAGAGCTGCTATAAATATTTTTGTACATGTGGGCCCTTTTCCCGTTTTTATGATCTCTTTGGGATACAGACCTAGTAGTGGTATTACTAGGTCAAAGGGTATGTGTAGTCCCATTGTCCTTTAAGCATAGTTCCAAATTGCTCTCCAGAATGGTTGGACCAGTTCACAACTCCACCAACAATGCATTAGTGTTCCAAATTTTCCACAGCTTCTCCAACATTTATTATTTTCCTTTTTTGTCATATTAGCCAATTTGATAGGTGTGAGGTGGTACCTCAGTGTTGTTTTAATTTGCATTTCTCTAATCTGTAGTGATTTAGAGCATTTTTTTTTTTGTATGGCAATAGATAACATTGATTTCTTCATCTGAAAACTGCTTGTTCATATCTTTTGACCATTTCTCAATTGGGGAATGACTTGCATTCTTATAAATTTGATTTAGTTCCCTACATATTTTAGAAATGAAGCCTTTGTCAGAAACACTGGCTGTAAAAATTATTTCCTAGTTTTCTTCTTCCCTTCTAATCTTGGCTGCATTCCTTCTGTTTGTACAAAAACCTTTTAATTTAATGTAATCAAAACCATCCATTTTGCATTTCACAATATTCTCTATCTCTTGTTTGGTCATAAATCCTTCTCCTCTCCATAGATCTGAGAGGTAAATTATTCCTTCCTTTCCTAATATATCTATGGTATCACCCTTTATGTCTAAATCATGTACCCATTTTGACCTTATTTCGGTAGACAGTATAAGATGTTGGTCTATGCCTAGTTTCTGCAATACTATCTTCCAGTTTTCCCAGCAGTTTTTGTCAAATAGTGAGTTCTTATCCCAGAAGCTGGAGCCTTTGGGTTTATCAAACAGTAGATTACTATTGCTATTCAATTTCTATCCTGAGTGTTTGGCACATAGTAAGTGTTTACTAAGTGTTTTTCCATTATATGTGTGTGTGTGTGTGTGTGTGTGTGTGTGTATGTCTCTGTAGATATATGTGTATGTGTGTATATATATAAAATATGTGTGTATATGTATGTGTATGTATATGTGTATATTGTGATGTTTAAAATCTAAATTGTGGTTGCCTTAAATTAGAAGCTTTAGCACCAGTCCTTGGCCATTAAACATTTATTAAAGCACACAGATATTCCCATGGAGTTCAGAAAGTTAAGAAAAAAGCCTATTTAGCCTAGAGTTCCAGCCTGGTCTGGTTCTTCCTCAAGTCCTCTGCCACAAGCCTGCTTCAATCACGATCTCTCTCCAGCAAACTGATTGTGGAAGCTTTTTATAGGTCTGGAACAGAGGCGGTCCTTACACACTGCTTCAAGCTGATTGGTTGGCATCATCCAAATCCATTGGTTCTGAAGGTGTTCTCAAGGTGTGATTACAATCCAGTTAACTTGAAGTAGGCTAATCAGCAGTTAATCACTCTCATTTGATTCAATCAGTCTAGATTAATCTCCAGGTGGGTCTTTGAGTATCTGCTAAATCTCATTATTTCATCACAATATATATACACACATACATAAATATGAACATACACATATATTTTATATAAATAATGGAATATAAATATATATGCATACAAAATAAATACCATGTAATTTTTAAAGGAGGCACTAGCAGCTGGGGAGATCAGAAAAGTCCTTTTGAAGTACCCTCCAAGCCAAATTTTGAAGGACGCTAGAGATTCTAAGAGATGGAGGAAGGGGCAGCTAGGTGGTGCAGTGGATGGAGCTCCGGCCCTGGAGTCAGGAGGACCTGAGTTCAGATCCAGCCTCAGACACTTAACACTTACTAGCTGTGTGACCCTGGGCAAGTCACTTAATCCCAATTGCCTCACTATTAAAAAAAAAGACATGGAGGTAAAAAGGGAGCACATTCTTGGCATGGAGGCAGAAGATGGAATGCCATATGTAAGGAGTGGCAATAAGGCAACTTTGTCTTTTGTTTTGTCTTTTAATTTAATTATTTTTAGTTCCAAATTCTCTCCCTCCCACCACCCTTCCTCTCAACCACTGAAAAGGCAAGAAATATGTTACCCATTATACATATGAAACCATGCAAAACATATTCAAGAAGACCATAGAGTGTGTAAAGGGATGCCTGGGAAAAGGTTAAAGACAGATTGTAAGGAACATTTTTTTAAAGTTTTTATTAATATCTTTTTTAAATCCCTTAGTTTCCCACAATATCCTCCTATCCTCAGAGAGTTATACCATGTAGCAAATAGTATTTTTAAAAATCAGTATAAATAATGATTACATTGAAAAAAGACTGAAAACATGTGCAATATGTAACACTTATGGACCTCCCACCTCTGTAAAGAGTTGAATTGAGAATGTCTTTCAATATTTCTTCTTTCCAGCTTGCTTGTTTTTTGTTATTGTTTTTATAATTTTGCAACATTGGCTTTTTTGGGTCATTTTTCAATCATATTTGATTCTCTGTGACCCATTTGAGGTTTTCTTGGTAGAGATTTTGGCAGTTTGCCATTTTCTTCTCCAACTCATTTTACAGATGAGGAACTGAGGCAAACAGGGTTAAGTGACTTACCCAGGATTACACAGCTAGTTAGTGTCCAAGGCAAGATATGAACTCGGGAAGATGAGTCTTCTTGACTTCAAGTCCAGCACTCTATCCACCATGCCACTTAGATGCCCTGAAACATTCATTGTTTTTTTCTTTTTTGTAGGGCAATGAGGGTTAAGTGACTTGCCCAAGGTCACATAGCTAGTATGTGTCTGAGGCTGCATTTGAACTCTACTCCTCCCGAATCTAGGGCTGGTGCTTTATTCACTGTGCCACCTAGATACCCCTGAAACATTCACTTTTGATTTGTGTGTGTATATCTGTTCTTTCCATTTACATTGTTGTAGTCATTGTATATATTGTTTTCTTGCTCTGCTTATTTGGGAAGAACTTTAAATCCTAAACAGAAGAGGTTGTGTATGATCCTAGAGGCAATAGGGAGTCACTGGAGATAATTGGGCAGGGGAGTGATGTGATCAGAAATGAACTTTAGGAATGCCACTTTGTTAGCTGTCTGGAGGATGGATTGGAGAGGGGAGAGACTGTGATCAGGGAGAGCAATAAGGAGACATTTACGAAAGTCCAGGGAGATGATAAGGGTAGTAAGAACCTGAATTAAAGTGGTGGCTGTGTGAGGGGAGAGATAGGGGTAGATATGACAGATATTAAGATAGAATTGAGGGTACAGCTAGGTGGTGCAGTGGATATAGCACTGGATCTGGATTCAGGAGGACTTGAGTTCAAATCTGGCCTCAGACACTTGACACTTGTTAGCTGTGTGACCCTGGGCAAGTCACTTAACCCTCATTGCCCCTCCAAAAAAAAAAAAAAAGAATTGACAAGACTTGACATCTGATTGGCTTTATGGCATGAAATAGAATGAAGAGCCAAGGACAACTCCAAGGTTTGAAACTAGGTGACTAGAATCCAAGCTTTGGAAGGTACTTTTTCCCTCTCTCTCCCTCTGATTGGATGGCTCCTCCCAAAACCTCCATTTAAAAAGAGCATCCAAACCAACCACACCTAATTCTTCTCCAGGCTAACCTCTGGACTTCCTCTACTGTGCCCCAACTCTTCCATTTTCAGTTCCCTTTTATGTGTTGTCTTCTCCCATTAGAATGTAAGCTCCTTGAAAACGGGCACCTTTCTACTTTCTACTTGTGTTTGTATTTCTAGGGATTAGCATAGTGTTTGATTCCCTTAATAAATGCTAGTTGTCACCTTAAGCAAGTCACTTTAACTTTCTCTTTCCTCATCTTTAAAATGAAAATGTTGGACAAGAGAACCTTGAAGGTCCTATCCAACAATGGCTTTCCATTGGAGCAAATTCCAAATCCTCAGCTTTACTTCCTTGAATGGATTCCAAACGAAACCTTTTCAAATTTATTCTTTTCTTCCCCTGTATAGTAAACCCTCATCCAACCAGACTGGTGCTTATTATTCTCCTAAGATACCACATTCATTCTCGCCTCTGAGTCCTTGTTTATGTTATTCTTCCTACCTGGAATGCCCTCCCCTGTCCTTTCATTTATGTAAATCCTACCCATCCTTCTGGGCTCCAAGTAAGTCTCACCTTCTCTGTATTCAATTCAACAAACATTTATTAAGCATCTGCTATATACCAGGTACTGTGCACATGGGGGTGGAAACACAAAGAAAAAAGAAATGGAAACAATCCATTTCCTCAGGGGAAGAAACAAATGTTCACCGATAATTAGATAACAAATATGTTTGGTTTGAACCCATGATTTCATCTGGTTTGGGAAATTCCCAGTGTGAAAACTCTCTTTACTGAAGCAGGTTAGCAACTCACCTGTAACTTATACTTTTAGAGGGTAGCTGGGCCTTGATGGGTTAGGTGACTCACTTGTTGTCTCACAGGTAGTATGTGTCAGTAGCAGACCTCAAAGCCAGGTCTTTCTGATTCCAAGGTTAAACCCCTACCCACCATATCAGCCTTCTAGACATAGGGACAGCTAGTGCAAAGGCTAGAGAAGGGAGATGGGGTGTCTTATTCAAGGAACAGAAAGTATGCTGGTGTATCTAGATAGTGGAGTTTGTGAAGAAGACTAATGTGGAAGAAGATTGGAAACATAGGAAGGGGCCTAGAGGTAACAGGAAGCCATTGGAGCTCACTGAGCAGGGAGGCAACATGGTGAGACCTAAGTTTTAGAAAAAACACCTTATGGGGCAGTTAGGTGGCATAGTGGATAGAGTTCTGGCCCTGAAGTCAGGAGGATCTGAATTCAATCCAGTCTCAAATATTTACTAGCTGTGTGACCCTGGGCAAGTCACTTAACCCTGATTGCCTCAAAAGAATAAAGAGGTGGGGGGACATTGTCAGGGTGAGTAAAGGATGAATTGAGAAGAGACAAGACAGAGAGACCCAGTAGAAGACTAATGAAGAAATACAAGTGGGAGGTGATGAGGGCCCAAACTATTACTACCGTATTGGCTGTGTGAATGGAGAAAAGGGAATGTATAGAAGAGATGTCATGAAGGTAGAAAGGACAAGATTTAGCAACAGATTGTACAAAAAATTAATTATTAATAACTATAACTAACCTGGAAATTATATATAATTGGATTTATGAAAGATTATGATTATATGAAAAATTATAAATTTAGAAAAATTATAATTGGGCCGTAAGTCCCTTCGTGGTCGCCATTAAAATGTGAAAATATTTTGTTAACTAGTGCTAATTTGGGGGCAGAAGCTGACTGGAGGACTAATCTGGGGACTGTTGACTATTTGGCTATCTGACTTCGTTAATTTAATGTGGGCCGTTTTTAAAGTTCCACCACACTGCTCCCAAACTGATAACTAAAGATTAAGAAGCCTCTTAACCAAATAATCAAAGCAGAGTTTATTTATGAGATACTATTTAAAATTAAGAATACGGGAAAATAAAATGTACAACCTGACTGCTTTCCTGTGGTCCGTCCACTGCGTGTCTTTCCCACCTGCTGCTCCTCAAACTTCTTGAATACAATAAGGGCCTTAGCTGCCTCAGGCCTCAGGGCATGTTACACTTTCCCTGGTTTGTAATAAGGCCTGTAACCTTGTCAGCCCTGTCTCTCCTTTTCCTAACCGAACTCTCCTCCGTCCTTGTCCGTGCTCCCCTCTAGTCAGCCTATCTAGTCCGTCCTCCTGTAGTCAGCCCCTCTCTTTAATCTTGTCTCTCTATCTAGTCCGTCCTCCCCTCCTGTCTCACTCCCAGGTCTATATATACCTTTTCTTCTCTCCACTCAAATCTTGGGGCTTCCTTTGCCCCCACAGACCAAGCTAATTCGCCAGCAAGAGCTGCAGCTAGTGTGTGGGGGGGGTGCTCTCGAGCCTCATGCCTCAGCACAGGCTATCTTTCAGATAGCTCCGCTCAGGTCGGAGGGAGCTGGGGGCTTTTTTTTTCCCCCAGCTGTCTGACCTGGTGTCTTGTATAGCCCAAGGGGCTTTTTCGCTCAGCTGAAGCTGAGGAGGAGGGGGAGAGACCCTGAGGGCCTAAGGCTTTCTAATCTCAGCCTAAAGGTAGGGTCCCCAAATCAAAATAAATTTCCACAGATTAAACATGTGAGGTGAGTGAGAATGACCCCTATATACCAAAATTGACACTGACATTCCCAACCTGGGTGCTTGCAAGGAGGGTGGTAATTTTAACAATAATAGGGAAGTTCAGAAGTGGAGAAAAGATAATGAGCTTTCTTTTAGACATACTGAGTTTGAGATGTCCACAAGATAGTTGGAGATGTGTGATTATATCTTATTTTTTTTTTGCAGGGTGATGTGGGTTAAGTGACTTGCCCAGGGTCACACAGCTAGTGAGTGTCAAGTGTCTGTGGCCAGATCTGAACTCAGGTCCTCCTGAATCCAGGGCCAGTGCTTTATCCACTGAGCCACCTAGCTGCCCCAAAATTATATATATATATATATTTGGGGAGGGGCGGGGAAAGGGCAATGAGGGTTAAGTGACTTGCCCAGGGTCACACAGCTGGTAAGTGTCAAGTGTCTGAGGCCAGATTTGAACTCAGGTCCTCCTGAATCCAGGGCCAGTGCTTTATCTACTGTGCTACCTAGCTTCCCCTGTGATTATATCTTTAAAAGGGTTCTTCATACTACTGAAAGTTGGGAACCATTGCCTTAGAGGATAATAAATAAACAAATCTCTCTGAACTGTTCTCTGTTGTTCTCTGGCTCTTGGCTCAGCACTTCACATTTCAATCTTTGGAGCTTTTTGGCTTCAGAGATTGCCCCTTCAGCCAAGCTCTCTTCCTCCCCACCCACCTCCAGGTGGTCAAAAGCCTTTGATTACTAGGTTTTTAAAAATATATATTTTTTGTTCTTTTTTTACATCATTGTCCCTTCCCAATGACTCCCCGCAATCAAATAGAATGTCCCTTTTAACAAATAAGTACAATTAGGTGGAAGAAATGTGTCCAAAAATGCTTTGAATTTGTGTGAAAATGTATGCCTCTACTTACCTATAGTTGGCCACCTCTCTGCCAAGAGATGGGAGGAATGTTTCACTTTTAGTCCTTTTAAGTCAGGATTAGTCACTACATTAATCAGAGTTCTGAAGTCCTTTCAAGTTGTCTTCCTTTACATGATTATGGTCATGGTGTAAGATCTTTTCCTGGTTCTGCTTATTTCACTCCACTTTAGTTCATGCCAGGATTCTTAAATATGTCTAAATTCTTTACATTCATCATTTTTTGCAATACAATTACATTTCATTACATTCATATTCTACAATTTGCACAATTATTTCCCAATCAATGGACACCCATTTTCTTTCCAGTATTTGCTGCAATAAAGGTATAACTCTGAATATTTTTTGCTATATATGTATATATACACATATATTTATATATATACATATATATACACATATATAATATACACATGTATACAGAGCGAGACAGAGACAGAGGGAGAGACAGAGGAAATACATGAAAACCGTTTCTTAAAGGGCTATGACCTTTTTCTAGACATTTCAAAACACATTTCAGCAGATCAGTGCATTAAACAAATAAACAGCAGTTTCCTCACATTCAATTTAGGAGTATAGGAGACTGGCTATTTCCAAGGCTGCATTCGAAGCAGGTTTTCATGTTCAAGGACATTGGTTACCCCATCTTCTTGAACCAGTTGAAAAAGTCTTTTTCAACCTCTTTTCTCCTAGGTCTGATGTTTTGGAATATTCTCCCCTTTGAAAGCACGATTAGAACTCACAGCTCCCCCTTCTCAGTAGAGGAAGCAGGTCCTTTCAACCCAGGGTCTAGCATAGTCTAGCAGTCCTCATTGAACCTGTTTCATCATCTGTAAATGGTGATAATGATGCCTGCACTACCTGCTTCACTGGGTTACTCATTATACATGGTTTGTAGCTAAGAAGCAACTTGTAAATGTGAGCTGTTATTGATATTATATTTTATTGAGTTTGGAGGAACTTCCTTCAGAGGTTGGGAAGTGAGACAGGGTCTTCTCCTTTCCTGGAGATGTTAAGGAAAGAGAGCATTTCTGAGCTCCTCAGAGAACTGGGACTTCTCTTTTGGTTTTCTTTGTACCCCCAGTGTGTTATACAGTGCCTGTATTAGACGATTAATAATTGTTTACTCTGATTGGGATGAAGGCCCAGGAGGGTGGGTGGGACAGGATGAACCCTCCCTCTAAGGTCTACAAATCTAAAGATTCTTAAGTGTCATCATTCCCTGTCCCGTAGGATCTTTTCCTTGCTTTGGATTTTGTGAATCAGTAACGACCAGTTCAGAAGAACACCACAAATGTCTACTATTTCTTATTTGCTGCTCCCTTCCTCCCTTGACCCTCTGCAGGGTTAGGAGCCAGGTGACAGGCACAAAGCCAGAATCTTTGCCTTTGGTGAAACTCAGTGTTTTGCAGAAACCAACTCCACTTTGGAATCTTGAGCAGGACCAATGGAGAGAATTTTTTTTTCCTGTTTCTTTCTTATACAGGGTGAACCAAGGAGGCAGACAATAGATCCAACTAGTGAAAACTTGGACCCAGCCCTTCCCTTGGCACCAAAAGTCCCTCAGGGGCCAGATTGATCTGGTAGTGAATGTAGTCCTTCCATAATAGTAGAAAGGAATGCTGAAACACAGAAGAGACAGTCCTGTAAGAAGTATCTTTTGCAAACAGAAGAATAGGCAGCTCCCTTCCCTTTTCATTCTGGGCCAATGATAATTTGGTTTAAAGGACAAAATCAATGAGTTAAGCAAGGAGTCTTTATGAATCACTAACTTTAAAAGATAAGAGAAGTAGACTTTTATTCATTGAGAAAATAAGGGCAGGGGGCGGCTAGGTGGCGCAGTGGATAAAGCACCGACCCTGGATTCAGGAGTACCTGAATTCAAATCTGGCCTCAGACACTTGACACTTACTAGCTGTGTGACCCTGGGCAAGTCACTTAACCCCCATTGCCCTGCAAAAAAAAGAAAAAAAAAATGAGGGCTATCATACAGCTGGGAGTGTGTGTGTATGTGTGTGTGTGTGTGTGTGTGTGTGTATGTGAATGAGGAAAGTCCTATACTTTTTTTAATCCTTTTTTTTTGGTGAGGCAGTTGGGGTTAAATGACTTGCCCAGGGTCACACAGCTAGTAAGTGTTAAGTGTCTGAGGTTGGATTTGAACTCAGGCCCTCCTGAATCCAGGGCCAGTGCTTTATCCACTATGCCACCTAGCTGCCCCTAGAATGAGGAAAATCCTAAGCGTAACTGAGGAAGGAGAAGGAGGAGATGAATTGGAGTAATGAGGAATAAAGCTGGATTGGTAAATTGAGGTTAGATGATGGAGGTTCCTTGAAAGGCAGAGGGTTTGGATTTCAGATTTTAGGCAATAGGGAGATATTTAACTTGAGAAGTGACACGATGAAAGCAGCCTCACTCCTCCAGAGCCATCTGGGTCCAGTAGCAAGATAGAGATCAGGATTGCTGGCCATGACCTGCATGCAGTGGGAGACCTTGGCCTTTCTAAGCTAAGGTCTTTCCCAGGTGTCAGTTTACCTGAGGCAGTGCCCATTCAGTGAATTAGGATTGGTAAGGAATAAGGCAAAGGGTGGCCTCCTTTACCAAGTTGAAACAAAATACATTTTAAAAAACCAAAATAAATACCCCTCACATGCTCTGACTGGGGAAGAATGCAGAAGGAATGTTACTTGCCTCCCTTCTTCTAGACACTATGTTTCTATTAATATAGCCTAAGATTGCATTAGCGTTTGGGGTAGCCACATTACACTGTTGAGTCATAATTAGCTTGCAGTCAACTAAAACTTCTGTCTTTTTTTTTTTTTTTAACATCAACTGCTGTTAATCACGCTTTCTCCATTCATCCCATATGTCAGACAATGCATTGATTTAGGAGGCAGCATGACCCAGTAGATCCATCCAGTTCCAGACCTGAAGTCAGGAGGACCTGGGATGGAATGCCCTTATTAGCTATGAGATCCTAGGCAAGTGCTTTAGTTTCCTTATCTGTAAAATGGGGATAATTATAGCACCTACCTCATAGGGTTATTAGGAGGCTCAAAGGAAATAGATAATATTTTTAGATAAGTATTTTTAGATAAATATTTAGATAATTAATAGAGAAGTATTTCTGCAAACCTTAAAGTGTCATATATAAATATCATCTCTACAGGGTCTCTCAAAAGTCTTAACACAGTTTTAAGTTACTAAAGCTTTTAATAAAGGGTGGCCCAAAAGTCTTAGTGGAGTTCTAAGCTTTAGTAGTCTTATTAAAAGAAATTAGCACCTTTAAAAAAAAATTAAACTTTAATTTCTTTTAATAATAACTTTCTTTTTCAATTTTAATAATAATGCTCTTAATTTTAAAAATAATAAATCCAATACCAGATGTCCCAAAAGTCTTAGTGCAGTCTTAAAAAAAATTTTATTTATTGCTGGGCAATGAAGGTCAAGTGACTTGCCCAGGGTCACACAGCTAGTGTCAAGTGTCTGAGGCTGGATTTGAACTCAGGATCTCCTGAATCCAGGGCTGGTGCTCTATCCACTGCAGCACCTAGCTGCCCCCTTAGTGCAGTCTTAAGCAACTAAAGTTGGAGAAAAAAAAAAAAAACATACACTAAGACTTTTGGGAAACCCAGTATTAAATTTTTCTTTTTTACATTCAACTTTACAACTCACTGTCCCTCCCAATTTCATGTCATCTTCAAATCTGATGAGCATTCTGCCATTTACTTTTTCACTCAGGTTATTTATTTATTTTGGTGAGGCAATTGGGGTTAAGTGACTTGCCCAGGGTCACACAGCTAGTGTCAAGTGTCTGAGGTCAGATTTGAACTCAGGTCCTCCTGAATCCAGGGCCGGTGCTCTATCCACTGTGTCACCTAAGCTGCCCCAGGTTATTGATTTAAAAAAAAAAAAAGATTGAACAGGACGGGCCCAAAGATAGAGTCCTATAGCATACTATTGAAAACTGGAACTAGAGAACAATTAAAAAAAACACACTATCATTGGCATTTCTTCTGATCTACAAGTCTAGTGACCCTACCAAAGCCTTTCCTGACACCCCCAGAATCCTCTACACTCCAAAATTCCTTTCTCAACTTTCTCAGACTCCTTTCCCTGGACTTCTTTATTCTTTGTCTTGTCCAGTAGTTGTCTATCTATCCCTTTTTCCAATTAGGTGACTAGATCGTAATCTCCTTGAATATGGGTCTGTGTCATCTCCTCTTTGTTTCTCTGGTGCCTAGCACAGTCTCTTACATAGTCGTTCAATATGCCAGTAGTTCTGGAACCTCATCAGTGACAGTATTCCCTCCATTAATTCAGATTGTCACCCACCCATCCAGGCCAACCCACTAGGTAAAGCTTGTTCATGTTCCCCTATAACTTAAGGAAGAGAAGAGTCTACCCAACATGCTGGGATCCTTCCTCAAGTTCTCTACATATCCCAAGGAAACTCATGCAACATATGAAACATCTATCAGTTATCTCTTTTTCTAATGAGGTGACCGGCTGCTTAACTGAATTGAAGTGGGGGTGGAGGTGGGAAGACCCTGGAATTTTTCTTATAATTTTAAAGTTATATGATTTTCATACTTTTCCCCTTTTTTAGTGTCCTGGAGTTCATAAGTCAAGAAAAATCAAATCAAACCCCTGCTGTAGGAAACTTGATTGCATCCTCACTTACTGGCCATGTAACCTTGGGCACATTACAACCTCTCTGGGTTTTAGTGTCCTCATTTGTAAATGAGGGAGTTGCATAGATGACCACCAAGGCCTCTTCCAGCTCTAGATGCTATGATCCAATTCCACCTGACTTTTGTGAAGCAGATGGTAGCCTAGATGTAAGAGACCACAGGGACAAACCTGCAGGCAGAGACTCTGGCCTCCTTGGGCACATTAACATATAGGGGAAAGTAATCAATTAAAATGCAAGAAAACATTTGGAAAACCTAGTGGGAAGGAAAGGGAATCTGATATTGGCCTTTGGTTCTGCTGCTGAATCTGGCTGAAAATTCAAACCCTCTTTGAAGAAAAAAAAAATCTGTCTGTATTCCAGATTTAATTTGCACCCAGACTCTCCTAATGTGAGCTGAAGACATCATTCATATACCCACCTCCTGCCGTTCTCCTTTTGAGAAATGAAACTCTGGGTCATAAAAATAGCTCTCTCTTGCAGTTAAAAGGGAGAAAAAGAAAAAAGGGAAAGCAGAAGGAAAACTATGTCGCCAGCTCCTGTTTCAGACAAATGTCTGATCAGGATGGCATTTGAGAACTGAAGAAAGTCCAGACCACAGCTACACAAGACCCATTCGCCCTCTGTGATGGGGAGCTTACATTTTTCCCCCTGGGGTTTGTTTTTAGAGATGGCTGCTGAGAGCAAAGATTAATTTTAGAACAGAAATTCTAACTGGCTCATTCTGAGATCCTCTGATTGAAAATAATCAGGTCCATTTCAGGCTGGCTGATCTTTTAGGAATCTCGTGATCCACTGGTACCTGGCCAGGACCTGGGTAGTATGGGATGTCACTTCTCCACCAAAGAAGGATTCTTTGAGAACTTAAATGGCTTCAGTTGCCAATCAAAGTTGGCATGATCATAAGAGAACAACCAAAAGAGTCTCTGGTATCTTGTCCAAACTCCAACACCCTCTGTCACTGCCCAGCATATCCCCTGCTGAGTGTGGAGACACTGTTCTTCAGAAATTGTATAATTATAGATTCTGAGCTGGAAGATACCTTAGAGATCATCTAACCCAATATCCACCTTTTACAGATGAGGAAACTGAGGCAGAGGGCTGGAAAGTGACTTACCTAAGGCTATGAAGGTAGTCAGAAGCTGAGCTGAAATGAACACTACAGATAGTATACTTAGATACATACACACACATACACATACATATATATGCGCTGTTAAGGGTTAAAATTCTAGCTAAACTGTCTAAAATATCTAATGAGTGGTCGCCAATAAATTATAAGCTTTAGCAAGAGTTAGACTTTTAAGCATTTATTAAGGAGAATAAGAATTTGGTAAAGAGAGAGAAAAAGGCCTAGATTCCTATCTATTAAAGGGAGAGCACATTTCTAGCTCCCTTCTCCGCCAGAGTCCAGAGGAAAGAGCGCGAGACTGAGCGCCAGTCTCTTCCTTCCTCCTCCCACTAGTCCGCGTCACTTCCTGACTCCTGAAGAAAAGACTCCTGGTCTTGCCCTCAAAGACCTTCCCTTCATGGGCAGAACTCTTCTACAGTAAGTATCCAGCAGGTGGCGTTATTCCAATCGTTACAGTCCCCCCTGTTGTTCCTCAAGAAACAAAATGTTTCCTTGACGGAACAGTAAAAAGAATATAATAACTATTGCTAACTAATAATATGTGAACAACAATATAGAAAAGGAAGAGAGGAAAGTTTTGTCCAGAGGGGCGATTTTTTTTGTCCTCATGAACCGACGCTTTGACATTAGTCTTGCAAAGGGAGGGCCTCTGCAGAGAATACATGTTACAGATGGTGTATATTATAACAGAAAGAGAAAAAAACCAACAAAAAGAACAAATCAAAACTGTTCATTTAAAGTCTCTGAAAGTCTTTTCTCAGATGTCCTCTAGGTGTAGTTGTGGAATGGAAGTCTTTTCAGGGGTTGATGTGTGGATGCTGGTAATCAGCCAGGAAAATTTCCTACAAAATTGAGCTTAACACAACTTTAAAATAGCTTTGTCAATAATCAAATCAAACAATGAAAGTTCTCAAAAACATGTCTAAGGGAATTCAGAATCTTAGTTGTTACACATGAAACATATAATAAAACAAAAATTGAACCATTCTTTAAAATTATAATATTACTATAGTCCCCCCCTTATGGAGGGTAATTGAGAAGACAATTGCTGCGATATTAATTATTAAAAATAATTTTTTATCTTTGTTTCATCACTTTTTGCATCATCTGCCTAATTATCCTCATGCCATTATGAGAAATTAAAAAAATCTAATATAATTGGTAACAGGTGTCAAGGCCAAATTCAACACTGTATTTATCATGACACCTGAGATAATTATGGGGGTTACCATAAAAGAACAGAGAAATGATGGGATATGAGCATTCCCACACTTGAGCAATATGTACTGCTCATACAGTATGCCAGGCTTAAAATAGGTGAATGGAATATATGTCCATGCCACCGAACATATTGGAAGAAACTGAGTCAGACTTAATCAGATGCATGGGATTGAGATGTCCATGGCATCAGGCATATAGGAGGGAGCATAGAAGCCAGGTGTAGAAGTGAGATGGGTGGGATCAATACTTCCAGCCATCTGTACAATATTGTGGGGAAAAAGAGAATAAAATATTAAACCAAGAGAATCCAACCTCAACATTTGTCAAAAGCCATTCCCTCGGCCATACCTTGACTTCATGCATGTCTCCCCTCATGTGACAGTTCAATGTCTGCTCTTGCATGTATTCCTCTTGTGATTGGATGGCACCTTGGCCAACTGGCATCTGATAACTCAGAATAAAGGCAATTAATGTCTTAAATGATAAGTTCCCATAATCCAAGTCTCATATGGATTTAAAAATTGAGGATAATAAATGATTGCAAAAAATGTGAATACATCTTGACTCAGAATATAATATATAATTATGCAACAATTTCAAATAATACCCCTTTTTTGTACTTAGTATACAATTACTTTTGTGAAAAATCTGAACATATTTAAATACAAGTTAAAGCACAACAGAATCTCAAAGAAAACTTTTTTTAAAAAAAGAAAACTTTTACAAATGTTCCCCTCTTTTTTTTTTTTTTTTTTTTGGAGTATGCTTATCAAAAATAATACTTCTAGAATCAATTTACACTTGCCATGGCAACCAATTTGCCAGGGAAATGCTTTGAAGAGTTTGATCAAATAATCAGTTGAGAAAAAATAACAAAAACAAACAACTCAGAACATGGGAGCACAATACTCCTAGAATTAACATTGTATTATGAAATCAAAACCATCTTGCAACTTTTTCAAAATTAGATAAATGAATAGAAGAAAATACACATGGAACAATAAAAGACAATGAAATTCAAACTAGGGAAATCTAAATGAATATGAACTTAATATTAATGAGTCTTATAAAATAAAAACTTGATCACAACTATAAAAAGCTTTTACAAATATTCTCCTTGTTTTAAAAACTAAGTATAAGACACAATCTCAAAAGCCTGAAAATCTCTATGAAAATAAACCCATACCATTAATTTCAAAATGTATATATAATAGCATAGAAATCCTATGTAACCTCTGAACTGACATTAATACTCTGAGTGAATTCAGAACACTTTTGATTCCGATATCTAAAATCCCCAATACTCATATCAATACCTTGCTGCTTACTTCTACATTTCTGTAAAATATATACCCTTCCATGGCAAAAGAAGCAGAGTCTTGAACTATGTTGATTGTCATTCTTATTCAGCTTAAGTTTTTCTTCTTTAACCCCTCTATATTGTCTGTCGGGCTTTTCACCATACAAATGCTTTATAAGATTACTAATTAAAGACAAAAGCAGGTTAGCAAAATTATGAACAAATCGAGCATATCTGGAATTTAAAGGGTTTTCTAAAGTTGTCTCAGAAGCACAGCCAGGCTGGGGAAGGGGTGAGCCTGAAGCTGCAAATGCAGTTAGAGAAAGTTGAGCATGCGCATTAGATCTTTCGACTTCCCGGGCCAGGGAAGCAAAGGGCTTGGCCATGGGAGGAGTAGAGGGTGGGGTTTGGAGAGGAGGGGAGGGACCAGAGCAATTAGAATCAGACTTGATTTTGAACTCAGGCCTGGATTCCTCTTCCCCCACTTGGCCTCCAGGTGCTAGGGGATTAAAAGCTTCTAGAGGGTGGGTCATTGCCTCCAGGCATGCAAAATTAAAGCAACAATTAGTGTTAGAACTGGGAAAAGCTGCAGGAATCTCTTCAGGTTTCTCTGAAAAAGCATGGTTGGGAGAGGGAGAGATATTTCCTTGTGTGAGTAAGTTGCTGGCTCTTTTAACAAAAATAAAAAGAAAAATAGAAAATCCACAAAAACAAAGCATTAACATGATCTTATCTCCCATTTGTCTGGTTAAACAGACTAAAATCAAAAATAGGATAATTAGGGAGTTTAAAAGGTCCATTCGAAAAAATTTAAAGGAAAACACAGCCAGAGCGCCAGTACTTAGCAGTTTAAAGGGTAGGGGAAATTTCTTACCCAACCGGAAGATCAGAAGTGAGGTTCAGCTTTCCTCTTCGTGGTCAGCCATCTGTTAAGGCTAAAATTCTAGCTAAACTGTCTAAAATATCTAATGAGTGGTCGCCAATAAATTATAAGCTTTAGCAAGAGTTAGACTTTTAAGCATTTATTAAGGAGAATAAGAATTTGGTAAAGAGAGAGAAAAAGGCCTAGATTCCTATCTATTAAAGGGAGAGCACATTTCTAGCTCCCTTCTCCGCCAGAGTCCAGAGGAAAGAGCGCGAGACTGAGCGCCAGTCTCTTCCTTCCTCCTCCCACTAGTCCGCGTCACTTCCTGACTCCTGAAGAAAAGACTCCTGGTCTTGCCCTCAAAGACCTTCCCTTCATGGGCAGAACTCTTCTACAGTAAGTATCCAGCAGGTGGCGTTATTCCAATCGTTACAGCGCCTAAATTAGAGGTGACTGATAAACAATTTATTTCAGGGCCCATTGAATTCTGTGTCAGGATAGTTCGGCAAAGCTATGTATGAATAGTGTTAGAAAACAACCAACTAATCAACTAACCAAAGGAAAGAATATTATCTTCCAGAATTCCCTATGAGGGATACTGACCAGTTATTCTCTATGTCCACTGAGGATGGAATCATGGGAAATGAACTTAAATTGTAACAGTTTCATTGGACATAAAAGAATAATTTCTTGTTGTAACGATTGAAATAATGCCATCTGCTGGAGAGTTACTGTAGGAAAGCTCCACCATGAGGAGAAGGCGTCTGAGGGCAAGCCATGCAGCTTTTCCTTGGCATCAGGAAGTGACGTTTGCTCGTAGGTACTGTCTATCAAAGCTACCAGCCAATTAGCTTGGAGCTGTGTGTGTGTGTGTGTGTGTGTGTGTGTGTGTGTGTATGGGATGTTCCCAGCTTCACAGGAGGCTTCTGGGAGGAAGGAGGAAATGTTGGTCCTTTTTAGTCCTGACCTCACCATGGCAGGTCGGATGATGGGGTCTCTTAGAAATAGTTAGATTTTTACCTTTCTCTCTGATCATTAGATCCTAATACTCTTTAATAAATACTTAAACACTTAAATACTCTTGCTAAAGCTTCTAATTTATTGGTGACCAATCATTAGATATTTTAGACAGGCTAGCTAAATTTTAGCCCCTTACATTGTTCAATATCCTTCAATTGCCTGGCATTCAAGGTTGTACTTTCTTTTTCAGTCTCATTCCAACCTCTCCTTATACTGTGTACTCTGGCTAAATTGAACTCATTGTGGTTATCTCACATTTTACTGCCTGTCAGGAATCTCTCTGTCCTGACCTTCCCTTGTACTTGTTGAATTCTTTTTTTTGTGAGGCAATTGGGGTTAAGTGACTTGCCCAGGGTCACATAGCTAGTAATTGTTAAGTGTCTGAAGTCGAATTTGAACTCAGGTCCTCCTGAATCCAGGGCCAGTGCTCTATCCCCTGCACCACCTAGCTGCCCTGTACTTGTTGAATTCTTACCCATCCTTTAAATCCAATTCAACCAACATCTATCTCAGGAAGAGCTCCATGATACTCCCAGCTGGCCATGTCCCTTCTGCCCCACCTCCACCTTCCCCCACCCTGCCCCACCCCACATTCCACTTAAGAGCACTTCACTAGTACCTCCTGGATGCACTTATTAAGTGGGCTATCTTTATTATAGATATTTAATCATGTATTATGCCTCCCTGGGCAGCTGGTGGTGCTGCAGTGGATAGAATGCTGGGCCTGGAGTCAGGAAGACTCATCTTCCTGAGTTCACATCTGGCCTCAGACACTTAACCAACTGTGTAACCTTGGGCAAGTCACTTAACCCTGTTTTCCTCAGTTTTCTCATCTGTAAAATGAGCTGGAGAAGGAAATGGCAAAATGCTCCAGTGTCTTTGCCTAGAAAATCCCAAATGGAAACACAAAGAGTTGGACACGACTGAAACAACTGGACGACGACAACAATATATGCCTCCCTACTAGACTGTCAGCCCCATGAAGGCAGTGACTATGTCTCCTAAATGTCTCCCCAAGCTAGCACAGTGCTCTGTACACAGCCCAATAGGTCCTTCCTAAATACTTATTCTATTAAACTAAATTTCTGGGAGTTGCCAGACCTTGAGCCAAGAGACTATGGACAGTCTTGAAATATTGAAAATAATATTTTTATTATTAGGAATATGAACATAGACAAAGTAGAACAGAAAAGAGGACTTTACGTATCAAAACTTGGCTCTCTATTTCACGTAGTGTTTTTTTTTGTTTTGGTTTTGGTTTTGGTTTGTTTTTTTTAGTGAGGCAATTGGGGTTAAGTGACTTGCCCAGGGTCACACAGCTAGTAAGTGTTAAGTGTCTGAGGCCGGATTTGAACTCAGGTACTCCTGACTCCAGGGCCGGTGCTCTATCCACTATGCCACCTAGCCACCCCCACATAGTGTTTTTTTTTAAGTATTTTTTTAAATTAATCACAGCTTCACCAACATTGTTCTGCTTGCCTCTTCTCTCTCAGAGGTTTTAGGATCCAAAGGACAGGAACGGCTAACCTCCTACAAACCCTGATGTCCAGGTTCAAGTCAGAAGCCCAAGAATATGTCATTTAAGAGCACTGGAAATGAAAGACAGGGACTGGTTGTGCCATGAATAATAGTGAGAACACCAACCCTCTGAGAATACATCTGAGCAAGAGGAATGATTTCATGGCATGCCTAATGACTACAAGCTCTGGTGGGATTCAGACTGCATGTGAATCAGAGCCTGTCCACTTCTTCAACCTGAAACCAGCCCCATTCTATGCTTTGGTTCATGCCTATTCCTTATGCATATGTTTGCTCTTCAGTTAAACCACTTCCTTCTCTTCACAGCTAGGTCAAGTACTAAATAAAGTCAGCCTACAAGGCTGACAAGAGCTTGCAAGCTCTTCTAGACCATTCCTCAGCCTCCTTTTCTGCCCTAAAATGGCTTCAGGGCCCAGAGAAGGCACTCAAATTGCCCCTTGCCGAATTGAATTGAATCTCCCTTGGCAACCCTCATTATGAAGTAGTTTTATCTAACTTAAGCCCCACTGTTGCAACATGAAAGTCCACATCCTGCTCTTCTATTTTCAGTCCTCCTTAGGCTTCGCTTTAAAGATATGGAAGGTTTGAAATAGCCAGAAAACCCCCATAGACTAATCAGTCAGACCCATTGACTGAAAATTCATCATATGTAGAGCCTTATACACGGACTTAAAACTAGAGCAGGACAATTAGGGTTTGCCTAAGGGTGCCCAAACTTAAAGGGTGTTGGCAGGGTTTGTTCTCTTTCAGCACCTAGAAGCAACGGTGTTTAAGCACTTAGCAAGAATAGTTAAAATAGGAAGCTACCAGATAACAGTGTTTTCTCTCTCTCCCCATACTCAATTCCTGATCAGCTTAGCTCCAAGTGGGCTCCTCCCTAGCCCAGCCCAGCTCCTCCTCACTCTATTCCCTCCCCTAGTGGTGACTTCATTGGCAGCAGCCTTGAGATGATCCAGAGCCTTTTTTTTTGGGGGGGGGCGGGGATTCGGGGCAATGAGGGTTAAGTGACTTGCCCAGGGTCACACAGCTAATGTCAAGTGTTTGAGGCTGGATTTGAGCTCAGGTCCTCCTGAATCCAGGGCTGGTGCTTTATCCACTGCACCACCTAGCTGTCCCCAGAGCCTTTACATAGAGCCTATGCCCTGAGGTTCAAGATCTCTCCCCCAGTCTCTCTCCCCAAATCAACTGAATTTGTCTTTAAAAGTTTATTTGAGAAGCCTCTTGAGTTGTTTACCCCAGGTTACTTTTGTGCAGTGCTTGCCCCAGGCACCAAAATTGCCAGTTAGGGCTCTGCCTGCATTAGGTACATGCAAAAGAAATATTAGGGTTTCTGATCTTGTGTTTCTAAAGTACAAAATTAAATTAATATTCTATAGTGTATACAGTATTAGCTTAGCATAGCCATACATATGTTGAAAGGATGGAATGAGGGAGAGCTCAGAGGGGCACATTTCCTAAAGGGAGGTGAGTTTGGGGTTAAATTTGAAAGAAAAAAGAGACCACAGGGAACATTGGAAAATTGAATTTGTTTGTCTTTATGTTCTAGATAAAGATGCAAATACTCACGACTTAATTTCAAGAGCCTCAGATGCATACATACTGTATTTCTTCTATTCATAGCTACATACCATGGGTAAGCCAGAGCTCTAGGGATCACTGAAATTACATACACTCTGCCTACAAAGCAGTTCTCTGGGGAAAGATGAGATGATCTGATCATCAGCATTGCTTCCTCCAGTGAGCTTTGATTACTCCCACTCCGTGGGAGTTCCTGAATTCAAGCTGAGGGCTACTAGCAGGTGAAGCCTATACATGTACATGTGTGTGTATATATATAGGCATGTATCGTGAATAAAATATTTATCATTTCAGTCAAGGGTTTTAGATGTCTATATAAACAAATAAAATAATACACACATACAAATACATGCAAGTAAAATATTTACATATGTACAAAAATTATATACATACATACATACATATATATACACACACACACACACACACATATATATATATATATTTGGTTCCAATCTGTGATTTCATCAGTATATGGAACTCCTGGTCTGGAAACCACTTCCACTTATGTAAATCAATAACTTAAGAGAGGTTAAATGACTTCTCTACCAGGTCTCACAGCTAGTGTGTTTCAAACACAGGGCTTGAATCCATGTCTTTTTTAATCTGAGCTCTGTTCCCCTATCTGCCAATGCCAAATTGTCGTGAGGGGTAAAATATGTCTATTTTAGATATCTTGTACTTTTTTAGCTTTTCATGGCTCCCCTTAAGGGAATTGCTAATGCAAATATGTAAAATGAAGAACTAGTGCTCTGTTTCTACTTCCCCAAATCTCTTTAAGAAGCTACACACAAGATAACCTTTTAGCTCTAAGAATACTGATTCAATGTCCCTCATCATTTTGAGGGGGCCAGGCGGTGTCAAGACAGGACCAGACCTGTAATTTCATCAGAATAGGAACTTATCAGAAGAAAACTTAAAAAATAATTTTTTTTAGGTGAGGCAATGAAGATTAAGTGACTTGCCCAGGGTCACACGGCTAGTAAGTGTCAAGTGTCTGGGGCCAGATTTGAACTCAGGCCTTTCTGAGTCTAGGGCCTGTGCTTTAACCACTGTGCCACCTAGCTGCCCCTGAAGAAAACTCTTTTTTTTTTCTGATAAAAGTATTTTATTTTTTTACAGTTACATGTAAAGATAGTTCTCAACATTTGTTTATACAAGCTTTCTAATTTCAGATTTTTCTCCCTCCCTCCCTTCCCTCCTTCCTCCCCTAGACAGCAGACAATCTGATATAGGATATATATACACACACATACATACATACATATATATATATATATATATATATATATATAACATTAAACATGTTTCTGTTTTAGTCATGTTATAAGAGAAGAATCAGAGCAATGAAGAAAAACCTCAAAATAGAAAAACAACAGCAACAAAAGAAAAAGTATGGTTCAATCAGCATCTATAATCCACAGTTCTTTTTTTTTTTCTAGATTTGGAGATCCCCTTCCATCATGAGTCCCCTGGAACTCTCCTGTACCATTTGCCTTGGTGAGAAGAATCTAGTCCATTACAGTTGATCAACACACAATGTTGATGATACTGTGTACAATGTTCTTCTGGTTCTGCTTATCTCACTCATCATCAGTTCATGCAAGTCCTGCTAGGGAAGAAAACTATTTAAAAAAATTTTTATTTTGGGGCAGCTAGGTGGCACAGTGGATAAAGCACTGGTCCTGGATTCAGGAGGCCTGAGTTCAAATCTGGCTTCAGACACTTGACACTAGCTGTGTGACCCTGGGCAAGTCACTTAACCCTCATTGCCCTGCCCCCCCCAAAATTATTTTTCCCTAATTATGTGTAAAAAACAATTTTAATATTATTTTTTTTTCAAATTTTGAGCTTCAAATTCTCTCTCTCCCTCCCCTTCCTGCCCATTGAGAAGGCAAGCAATTTGACATAGGTTATATATGTGTAGTCATGCAAAACACATTTCCATGTAAGCCATGGAGTGAAAGAAAACACAGACCAAAATTAAAAAAAAAAAAGTAAAGAAAAAGTGTCTTCGATCTGCATTCAGACTCCATCAGTTCTTTCTCTGAAGATGGACAGCACCTTTTATCATAGGTCCTTCAGAATTGTCTTGGATCATTTTATTGCTGAGAATAGCTGTTACTCACAGTAGATCACCATGCAATATTGCCATTACTGTAGACAGTGTTTTCCTGGTTCTGCTCATTTCATTTTGTATCGGTCAGGAGAAAAATCTTACCAATGCAAGTCTGTACCTGCTCTACATCTTCTAGTTTTAGAGTTACCTGGGGGACCATAAGGTTAAGTGACTTACTCAGTGTCACATTGTCATTATGTTTCAGAGGCAGAACTTTAATCAGGTTTCCTAGGTTCTGAGGCTGGCTTTCGATTGCCTTGTCACACTGAAATTAAATACCTTTCTAACAAATCTAACAAATGCTATTACCATGAGGAGTTCCACTAATGGCCTCTAATTTTGTGTGGTATTCTATATAATGAAATTCTAGTACAGAGAAAAGGAATTTGTGTCCCTCTCCCTTAAAGTTCTTTATAATGGTATTGTGTGTCTGTATGCAGGATTCCTATCTTTTAATGATTAGTCAGTTCATTTCTGGCCATTTAACACTAACAAAAGTATCAAAACATTTTTATATCAAATGATATGGGAAAACATTTCTCCTCTTTGTGTTTGGATGATAGTTTACTGCTGCTGAAATAAATCTACCACAACTCAGAAATTATAAGCAAATTATAGACATTCTTTAAGTCTATAAAAGGTAAGCAGACATTTATGATACTATGCTTCCTTCAGTATCATAAAAGTAAACAAACAGTTAAACAGAATCATAATCTCATACATCTCCTAAGGAAAAAACCTAGTTAAACAGAGTCTATAGGTAAACTAAGTGAGGTTAAAGATTACAGTATAAACAGAGGGTTCACAAGGGGCTGACTGAGAGGGGAGATTTACATGCCTACAGAGGTCAATCCTTCTACACATTGCTAAATCACTTTGGAAAGCTCAAATTCCCTTTTGGCTTCTTATCTGAGGGATATCAAAAAATCTTCTCTTGATATTATCATACCATGAGTCAGGTTTTAGCTAGGTGAGGTTAATATTAACAGAAAACAGGCTTCAATTAATTCCGGGGTGAATGGCTTAATAAAAATTACTAAAAGGAAATAAAAAATGAAAAATGATCATTATGCAAATGGATTCTATTGTTTAAATTGTTTTTGTTTTTGTGGGGCAATGAGGGTTAAGTGACTTGCCCAGGGTCACACAGCTAGTAAGTCTCAAGTGTATGAGGCCAGATTTGAACTCCGGTCCTCCTGAATCCAGGCCCTCTGCTTTATCCACTGCGCCACCTAGCTGCCCCAGCCTCTATTATTTAAAAAAATCATCAAAGCAATTAGACCATTAAAAGACACCTGGGAAATATTAAATCTTTTCTTTGATGGCCTTGAAAGGCTAAATATGCTTCACAATCTGGGCATTGAAGGCCATGCATAGTCTGACTGCCATTGACCTTTCCTATCCCATTTAATTTATTTCCCTTTGTATACTCTTCAACCCAGTCAAACTGGTCTACTAGTCCTACCCATAACATTCTATCTGCTATTCCCCTGCCTTTCCATGAATAATCTGGGATTGTATTCCCTGCTTACCTCTGCCTCTGAGAACCCCCAGATTCCTTTGAGACATAGTTGAGTGCCATTTTCTATACCAGGACTTTCCTGATTTCTTCCAAGTTGTTAATAATCTAGCTCTTTTCTTGTTCTTTTTTCTCTTTCTTTTTGTTTGTTTTTGCCAGGGCAATGAGGGTTAAGTGACTTGCCCAAGGTCACACAGTTAGTAAGTGTCAATTATCTGAGGCCAGATTTGAATTCAGGTGCTCCTGAATCCAGGGCCTATGCTTTATCCACTGCACCACCTAGCTGCCCCATAATCTATCTCTTTTGAAATTATTTTATATTTCTTTGCCTCTGTACATGTCATATCCCCCCATCAGAACATCAGCTTCTTGATGACAGAGCCTATTGCATTTTGTCTTTGTATTCCTGGGCACTAGTTCAGTGCCTGACCTGCTTTAGGAGTTTAATAAATGTATGCTGGCTTGAAAAGATTTGAACTAAGTTCTCACTTAATTCAGAACAGGGGTTTGTTTAGTCGATTTGGTTAAAGTCAGAGCTAATACCTCCAATGACCCTAAATGTAAAAGGTTGTTCTGGTCTTTTTTTTTTTTTAATTTTTTTTTTAAGTGAGGCAATTGGGGTCAAGTGACTTGCCCAGGGTCACACAGCTAGTAAGTGTCAAGTGTCTGAGGCCGGATCTGAACTCAGGTCCTCCTGACTCCAGGGCTGGTGCTCTATCCACTGCGCCACCTAGCTGCCCCTGTTCTGGTCTTTTAAAAGCATGCTGCCCCTGTTCTGGTCTTTTAAAAGCATGCTGCCCCTGTTCTGGTCTTTTAAAAGCATGCAGGGGCAGCTAGGTGGCACAGTGGATAGAGCACCAGCCCTGGAGTCAGGAGGACCTGAGTTCAGATCCGGCCTCAGACACTTGACACTTACTAGCTGTGTGACCCTGGGCAAGTCACTTGACCCCAATTGCCTCACCAAAAAAAAAAAAAAAAGGCATTGCATCTGCCATTCAGCGTCCAAAAAAAAAAAAAAAGAACACAATTCCTATTTGAGTGAAACAGTTTGGGCAACTGTCCCTCACTAGCCCTTCGTATTTTCTTCAGAGGCTGCAAGAAGTTAATTTTGAATCATTTTTCTTCAGTGGCTGCAGACCCTTGTGCCTTGTCTACATGTGTTATTTATGAGGATTTAAGTATGGTGCTTCATAGTTTCAAGACTATTTTAAGGTGCTTCTCTAGCACCACCCTGCCAATTATGCTTACAGGAATAACTGTGGACATGGAGAGAGGAGATAGAGGCAGATGCAGCTACGGAAAGAGAAATAAATAGCTAAGTTGCTTAGCTGAAGAATTATAAGAACACCTGGCAGTGACTGTCCCAGTCTTTGAAATGCCTTGGGAAGCCTACAATATGGCACCATCTAGTGGAGAAACCAGGTCATTGTGGAAGTACAGTCTCGGCATGGCGGAACAGTTGCCATTTCCACACAGACTATCATATACTCCAGGAGTCCCTTTCATCCTTGTGAAATTGTGCAAGCCCTTGCCCCTGTTTTGTTTCACTTGGGTAAAGATATAGTTGGCATTCTCATCAACTTTGTGACTATAGTTCATGTGGGAAAAACAACAAGAAGAAATAGAAGTTTCCTTTGTTTTGTTTTGTTTTTTTTGGTGAGGCAATTGGGGTTAAGTGACTTGCCCAGGGTCACACAGCTGGTAAGTGTTAAGTGTCTGAGGTCGGATTTGAACTCAGGTCCTCCTGAATCCAGGGCTGGTGCTCTATCCACTGTGCCACCTAGCTGCCCCTAGAAGTTTCCTTTGATCACAAGTTCAACTAACAGCATGATAATAGTTGCTGTAAAGGAAATTAAATCTTCCTTTCAACATTGCGAGGAATTGTGATTTCATTGGGATGGGGTTTCTTACCACCAATGTGGCTGGCAACTCCTCTCCAACCTACTAGATTTGCTGTGGCAGAAAACATATCATCCTAGAATAGTCCCTCCTCACCTCTGTTCCCTAGCTTCCCAGGACTATTTCAAGATTCAGGGCAAATCCCACCTTCTATAAGAGGCCTTTCAGGGTCCCTCCCACTTCTAGTGCCTTCCTTCTGAAATTACTTTCCATTTTCTCTGTATATAGCTTATAGGCAAATATTTACTTGCCTCAGAGCCAAGATGGCCCAGTACCAGGAAGAATAGCCAAGGACTTAATAAATGCCTGTTCACTCACTACCATGTTTTGTGCTAAGTTCTGAAAATACAAATACAAAAGTGAGACCACTCTTCCCCTCAAAAAGCTTACTTTCTAATAGGGAATGAATACATTAGGAGGATGTAGCTATGGATCAGATTATAAAACCTTTATATGGTCTTTAGCATAGCTGTGTGATACAGAAGAAAGCCTGGAGGTTATAAAATTCTCTGAATTTAGCTAGACTGCTCCTTGGATGACAGACATATTATAATCCATCTCTGGGCTATGCATTATCATTCTAACTTTATAGGATCTGCCAGAGTTTATACTCCACTGATGAAAGTCTTTGAGAACCCATAGTCACCTTTCTGTCATGTTGACTTATCAGAGGAAGACATTAGTGATATAATTGTGGGCCATGGTAATAGAAGTACAGTACCCATATCAAGGAGGGAGAGGGAAGTGATAGTCCCACTGTATTCTATTTTTTTTTTTTTTGGTGAGGCAATTGGGGTTAAGTGACTTGCCCAGGGTCACACAGCTGGTAAGTGTTAAGTGTCTGAGGCCAAATTTGAATTCAGGTCCTCCTGAATCCAGGGCCAGTGCTCTATCCACTGCTCCACCTAGCTGCCCCCAGTCCCACTGTATTCTAAGCTGATCAGACCAACTGTGAAATATTGTGCAGGTTTTTTTTTTTCAGGTTGTAGGTGCCATATTTTAAGATAGACATTTATGAAGTATAGGAAACTAGTGGAGTATGATAAGAGGGTAAGGTGTCTGGAAACCATGTCATATTCACTTAACCCACCTGCTGCCTAGTTATCAGGGCCCAAGTACTAGCTGTCCATGATCCCCTTGGAGGTTATACACAGTATCTAACACCAGAGGGCCCTAGGGGGAAACATCAATATCTATTATTCTCTGAGAGCTGCTACCTTTAATCTTCCTCCCCTCATCCCCAACTATGCTTCTTTGTGAATGGTAGGCTCATCTAATCAGTCTAGAGATGTGGATTAATCTGTGTGGATTTATCCAATTAGTCTCTTGGCTCAATCCCCATCCACTGGGAAAGGAATTCTTTCTTGTTCCTTTCCCTTACATTTCAGTGGGCCCCAAGCTTATTGAGTATAACCTAATAAAGCATACCATACAAGCATGACTTGGCTATAGATAGTATTCATTACCATAGAAGTAGAAGGAATAAACTAGATTTAATAAAACAACTACCACATGTGCTATATTCCTGAGGCTTCTTTCAGCATCAAGTCTCTTTTGTTTTTGTTTTTGGCAGGACAATGAGGGTTAAGTGACTTGTCCAGGGTCACACAGCTAGTAAGTGTCAAGGGTCTGAGTCCAGATTTTAACTCAGGTCCTCCTGAATCCAGGGCTGGTGCTTTATCCACTGCACCATCTAGCTGCCCCCCAAGTCTCTCTTAATAAGTCTATAGACATGCTCCAAACCCGAGAGTTTCTTGACATATTTCAGGTGCTTAGGTAATCTCATCAGGAGATACAAGCATCTCCAGAGATAGAATTAGTAAGCATCCACAGTGTTGGAGTTAGCACCCTAAACGAGTTACTTTTCTACTTACTGTCTCTCTCAAATGCTTAGTGTCTGGTCATTTGGGAGACTTAGAACCTGCATTGTATCAGCTTGATTCTGATTTCTCTTCAAGAGCAGACACTGGCAACTTAAATGGGGATGCTGACTCCTTCTCTGATGAATTTTGACTCTACCTAGTTATTAGGGCCCAGGTACTAGCTATCCCATGATCCCTCTGGTCATGCTTACAACCTCTCCTAGCTTACCCCTTGCCTCATGAGTTTATTTCCACTCAGAGGTACAGACTCATGGAAAAAACTGAAGGATACAGCCAGAGGCAGACTGTCTTTGCAGATGCTATGTTGTCTTCTTTTGCTTCTCCTCCTGTTCCCCAAGTCAATGAGCCAGCTTCTCTCGTCATCATTTCTACTTCATCTTTTTCTATCCTTTTGTATCAGCTGAAGCTTGCTTAGCAGGACTGCCTTTGGTCCCTATTACATCAGGAATGTTTGAAGGAACCAGGAATATTTTGGATGGAGAAGAGATTCGAAGGAGTACGTGAAAGTTAACAATATGATAAAAAGTTATATATAGTGGGGAAACCCTATCATTTAGTCAAGAAACCTAGTTTTGAAGGACAGATGTGCTACTTCCTAGCTGTGTGACACTGGGAAGTTACTTCACTTGACTAAACCCCACATCTCTAAAATGTGAGAATCAAGCCTTTGTAAACTCTAAGAGCTATATAAATGTCAGCTATTACTTTGATGATACAGGTCTCAATAATCTGAAGACCTATCACACGGAAACAGGATAAGACTCATTCTGGGTTGTACCAAGGAGGCAGAACATGGACCAATGGGCAAAATTACAAAGACGCAGATTTCAGATCAATATGAGGGAGCATCCCGTCACTAAGAAATACTCAAGCAGAGATTATCCAGGATGATGTTGAAGGATTCTTAAATTGGGAGAGAACTTGGACTAGAAATTTCCTCCCAACTTTAAGATTCTAGCATTTGGGGGCAGCTGGGTAGATAAAGCACTGGCCCTGGAGTCAGGAGGACCTGAGTTCAACTCAGTCTTCAGACACTTTACATTAACTGTGTTACTCTGGGCAAATCATTTAACCTCAATTGCCTTGCTAAAAAATTCTATAATTTTGTTGCTTAATTAAACTCATTATATATATTTGAATGTATTATTGAAACCTTTTGTTTTTATATCAAGTCATTTCAATCCTTGCCACCCTTGCTCATAACAAGGAAAGACAATTAAATGAAGACATTTGATACAAAGACCATGAGTCAATACATACAAAATTCTGTCCTAACAATCCTATACACTCTGATGAAGCTCACCATAAAAGCCATTTTTAGTTAGATTTAGTGACCTGAAGCCTATTTTCCTAAATCACTGTAATCACTTTATAAATCAAAGGCGTGCATGTAATTTAGAGGGATTAAAATAAGTAAGACGAATATCCAGGAAAAAGAAAGCACAGCATGATGTCTTGGCTCAAATTTTCCTTTCCTTTCCTACTTTTCCTGCTAATCACATTCACAACCCTAGGACTACATCATAATTATGAACATGTAACGATTGGAATGACGCCACCTGCTGGAGACTTACTGTAGAAGAGTTCCGCCCATGAAGCAAAGGTCTTTGAGGGCAAGACCAGGAGTCTTTTCTTTGGCGTCAGGAAGTGACGCGGGCTAGTGTGAGGAGGAAGGAAGAGACTGGCGCTCAGTCTCGCGCTCTTTCCTTTGAACTCTGGTGGAGAGCGGAGCTAGAAATGTGCTCTCCCTTTAATAGATAGGAATCTAGGCCTTTCTCTCTCTTTACCAAATTCTTATTCTCCTTAATAAATGCTTAAAAGCCTAACTCTTGCTAAAGCTTATAATTTATTGGCGACCACTCATTAGATATTTTAGACAGACTAGCTAGAATTTTAGCCCTTAACAAACACCTGTGAGATTTTCATAATGGAAACTTTGTCATCACAAACTCATAGAGTTCAGGGACTTTGTCTTGTCCCTCCTGGAGCCAAGACCATAATAGGTACTTACCAAATATCTGTTAGGCAGTTCTTAGATGATCTTTGCTTCCCCTGTAATCATTCTTCATTCTTATTCTTAGATGACAATAGCCCTTGGACTGGACTCCGATCATTGTATGAACCAAAAGACCTCAGACTCAGGTTGGGTGCAGACAGGATACTAATGAGAACTGCCACTGTGACAGATGATAAAGAAAAATAAAATTGAATGGATTTGCCCAGTTATTGGTTCTTATTTTGTATTTACTCATGTGTATGCATTCTCCCCAGCGGAATATAAGTTCCTTGAAGTCAAGACCCATTTCCTTCAGCACCTAAAGCAGTGTCTGGTACATAGTAGGCTTTTCCTAAATACATGTTGAATTGAATTGAAATGGGAAGGACTTTATTCTGTTGTGTTGTATTATTTCAGAGAGCTTATGCTCCCCCTTCCATCCCCCCCCCATCCTCTAATACCCAACCCTCCCACCTCCCTTCCAAGAAATCTCTATTGATTCTCTGAATTTAAATTCCCCAGAATTTTCATTGCACAATTAGGGATTATGTTTTAAAATGCATAGAACACTGTCTCATAGTGAGGCACAAATGACTGAGAACAAGTTATTTAGGAAAGCAATGGGAAGCTGGAGTCTGTAGAATACCATGGGGCATCTGAAGAAGAGTCAGGAACCATAATAATAATACTAGCCAACCTTTATTCAACATTTTAAGAAGAACAAAGAGATTTGTTGGTGTAACAACAGATCACTGTTGTCCCAGTGGGTCCTGGGAGAGCCTGGCCTATAAATCAAAAGGTGAGCTCTTTTCTCATTGCCCCTTGCTATAAGGACCAATTACCTCAACTCCGCAGACCCTGTGAGAAAGTAACTTAAAGTTTAGGTCTGCTTCATTTCTAGGATCTCTCCAAAAGAGGATTAAAAATTATACAGTATACAGTTCAGAACAGGCTATATAGAACAGGACGCTATTTATTTCATCCACACAAAAGAAATGCTCAAAATACAAAAAAAAAATTCACAAGCATTAATTAACAAAGACTTAAAACATGAAATAGAACCTATAGCTCCTACTATACTCTCCTATGGCAGCAGCTAGGTGGTGCAGTAGATAGAGCACTGGGTTTGGAATTGGGAACACTCATCTTCATTAGTTCAAATCTAGCCACAGACACTAACTGTATGACCCTAGGCAAGTCCCTTAACCTTGTCTGCCTTGGTTTCTTCATCTGTCAAATGAACTGAAGAAGGAAATGGCAAACCAACCCAGTAACTTTGGAAGAAAACCCCAAATGGAGTGATGAAGAGTTGGTTACAACTTAAAAGACTGAACATCAAAAAGTACTCTTCAGGGGGCAGCTAGGTGGCTCAGTGGATAAAGCACCCACCCTGGATTCAGGAGGAACTGAGTTCAAATCCAGCCTCAGACACTTGACACTTACTAGTTGTGTGACCCTGGGCAAGTCACTTAACCCTCATTGCCCTGCAAAACAAAACAAAACAAAAAAGTACTCTTCTATGAGATTAATACTTTAGGGTACACAATCTTTCTAAGAGCAGACTCTTGGAATAGGACTCTATTTTGGGGGTTACCTAACATTATCTCAGATGCTGATTTTTTAAACAAACTTTGTTTTAAAAAACATTTCCACATTAGTCATGTTGTAAGAGAAGAATCAGAACAAAAGGAAAAAAAAACTCAAGAAAGAATAAACAAGACCAATAACAAAACAACAACAAAAGTGAAAATAGTATGCTTCAATTTGCATTCAGACTCCATAATTCTTTTTCTGAATGTGGAGAGCATTTTCCACCATAAGTCTTTTGGCATTATCGTGGACCATTGTATTGTGGAGAAGAGTTAAGTCTATCACAGTTGATCATCACACAATGTTGTTAATAGTGTGTACAATGTTCTTTTGGTTCTGCTCATTTCACTCAGCATCAATTCATGGAAATTAAACAAACTTTTATTGATATTTTCTGTTTCTTACATCACCATAGTATCTCACATATCCCTCCCAGAACAATCCAGAGCCATCCCATATTACAAAAAGTATTTTTTTAAGATACAAAAATAAAAAAATCAGCACAGCTGTTCAATACATTGGAAATGTCTGAAAATATGTACAATGTGTAACAACTGTGGACCTCCCACTTCCATGAAGGGATAAGTTGGGAGTATTCTCATATCTCATCATTCAAGTCTGGTTTGATCTTTATAATTTTGGTACATAAACTTTTGCTTTTTGGTATTATCTTCTTTCCTTTCACACAATTTAGTTACTGCGCATATTGTTTTCTTGGCTCTATTTATTTCATTCTGCATAAGTTCATACAGATCTTTCCATGCTTCTCTGTATTCATCACATACATCATTTCCTATTGCATAGTAACATTCCATTATATTCATGTACCACAATTTGTTCAGTCATTTCCAAATTGATGAGCATCTACTTTGCTTCCACAAATAGCTATCACAAAAAGTGCTGCTATTAATATTTTGGAGTATATGTAGATTTTTTAAATGGATGACTTTTAGGGGATATAAGCCTAGTAAGAGAGTCTCTGGTTCCAAGGTCATGAACATTTTAGTCACTATATTTGCATAATTACAAATTGCTTTCCAAAATGCTTATATGATTTCACAGCTCCACTAACAACGTGTTAAAATATCTATCTTTCCATCAACAATCCTTCCAACATTGACTGTTGCCATTTTTAGGTCACAGTTTGGTTGCCCTTTGGACATAGTTCCAAATTGTGTTCCAGAATGGTTAGACTAGTTCACAACCCCATCAATAGCACATTAGTGTTTCAATTTTTCCATATCCCCTCCAACATTTGTTATTTTCTTTTTCTGTAATGTTAGCCAGTTTGAAAGGTGTGAGGTGGTATTGCAGAGTTGTTTTAATTTGCATTTTTCTATAATTTTCAAATTATCTCTCTTGGATCTATTTTCCAGGTCAGCAGTTTTTCCAAGAAGATATTTCACATTGCCCTCTATTTTTTTTATTCATTTGGATTTGCTTTATTGTGTCTTGGTTTCTCATAAAGTCACTAGTTTTCCATTTGTTCAGTCCTAATTCTTAGGCAATTGTTTTCATCAGAGAGGTTTTGTATCTCCTTTTCCATTTGGCTTTTCAAATTGTTGACCTTTTTCTCATGACTTTCCTGCATCACCTTCATTTCTCTTTCTATTTTTTTTCCTCTACCTCTCTAACTTTATCTTCAAAGTCCTTTTTGAGCACCTCTATGGCCTGAAACCAATTCATATTTTTCTTGGAAGCTTTAGATGTAGGAGACCTGACATTGCTATCCTCTTCTGAGGGTGCACCTCGATCTTCCTTGTCACTAAAGAAACTTTCTATGGTTTGCAACTTTCTCTGCCTGCTCATCTTGCCCGTCTTTTACTTGAATTTTAACTCCTTCTTAGTGTGGGGTCCTGCTTCCAGGTTATACTGTCCTAAGCTTCAGGGGGTCCCAGGCATTATGATTTAACAAGGGGCAATTTCTTCACTTGCCTGGCCTTTTCTCTGGTCTGTATATAACCCCAGGCCAATTTGCTCATTAATCAGGCAGCAAAAAAACTTTGTGTGCTGTTGGTTGTTAGCTCCAATGAACCTGCACTCCTTCCTCACATGGACCGCCACTGCTCAAGGCTTCTTCCTGGATCCTCGCTGGAGTAGGACATCCAAATTCCCCCTTAGCTCCTGCATATACCCCCATAGACTCCCGTTCCCACCTCCACCCCACCCCCACCCCGCCCCCGGCCAGCCGTTCAGCTCTCTCACCAGACCGTGAGCTTAGTTCCAGAAGATGCTGGTGCTGCAACTGATTCAGAGGCTCAGGGGTTAAGTTTCTCTGGCACAGCCTGCCTGGGACTGGGGCTGTGTCAAGTGCAAGTGTGGGGTTGGACTCTACTCCCAGCCTAGCTCCCCCTCCTGCCAAACTTCCAAGCTGTCTTTGGCTGGAAAATAATCTCAGTTGCCTTTTTGTGGGTTCTGCTGCTCCAGGAGTTGTTTTCTGGCTGTGGAGTCTTTTTGGAGTAATTGTGTCAGGAAGTCTGAGCATTTACTGCCTTTCCTCCTCCATCTTGGTTCTGGCCCCTGATCTTAATTTGCATTTCTCTAGTCAACAGTAATATAGAGCATTTTTTTTCATATGACCATAGATAGTTTTGATTTCTTCTTCTGAAAACTGCCAGTTCATATCCTTTGATCATTTATCAATTGGGGAATGATTTGTATTTTTTATAAATTTGACTCAGTTCCCCATATTTTTAAAAATTACAGTTTTGTCAGAGAAACTTGCCATAAAATTCTTCCACCGCCCAATTTCCTGCTTTCCTTTTAATCTTGGCTAAATTGATTTTGTTTGTGCAAAAGCTTTTAAATTTAATATAATCAAAATTATCCATTTTACTTCCTTTGATCCTCTCTATCTCTTGTTTAGTCATAAATTCTTCCCTTATCCATGGATCTGACAGGTAAATTTTTCCCTGCTTACCTAATTTCCTTATGCTGTTACTTTTTGTGTCTAAATCATGTACCCATTTTGGCCTTACCTTGGTATATGGTATGAATGTTGGTCTATATCTAGTTTCTGCCAACTGCTTTCTAGTTTTCCCAGCAATTTTTGTCAATAATGAGTTCTTGTCCCAAAAGCCTGGATCTTTGGGTTTGTCAAACACTAGGTTACTGTGGTCATTTACTACTGTATATTGTATAACTAATCTATTCCACTGATCCACCATTCTATTTCTTATCCAGTACCAGATTTGTCTATGTTTTCTTGAAGCTCAAATAATATTTCCTTTATGAATTTGGATGCTAAGGCATTTCGATTATATGTTTATTACTGGTATTGGTTTGTTATGTATGGTTCCTTTGAGTATAATATAGTTTCCTTGTTTGTCCTTTTTTATTTTTTGAATGTTTGTTTTTGCTTTGTCTGATAGCATAAAGGCAACTTCTACTTTTTTTATTTACTTGCTACATAATAAAATTGTTTCCCATCCTTTCAGTTTTATTTTGTGTATGTCTTTTGTTTTTGTTTTTTAAATGGATTTCTTGTAAGCAACAGATTGTAGGGTATTATTTTACTTTCCAATATGTCATTCTTTTTCCATTTTATTAGATTGTTTAATTCATCACATTTAAAATTATGAGTTAGCTTTATACTTTCAATCTGTCTCTAAAATTGTTTTTTTAAGTTATGATTTCCCCCTCTTCTGCTGTAAACACAGTATTACATTCCTTTAGTTACTTTAATTTTTTTAAGGTGGTCCTGTTCCTACTGGCTCTTTTCCTCTCCCCACTGATCCATTCTTTTCTTTTGTTACCCTTTTTCATTTAGGGTTTGTTTATAATTTATTTTTTCTTTCCAGTTTTTTCTGATGATATATTTCTTCCCCCCTTTTTTCCTGTTAGTCAAGCAGATTCCTCCCTTTTCTCTTCTCCTTCAGCTAGTCCTGTTCATTAGTTTTTTGTTTGTTTGTTTTTTGCAGGGCAATGAGGGTTAAGTGATTTGCCCAAGGTCACGTAGCTAGTAAGTGTCAAGTGTCTGAGGCCAGCTTTGAACTCAGGTCCTCCTGAATCCCATTAGTTTTTAAAATTAATTTTTGTACCCTTTTCCAAAAAAGGATTTTTCTCATTCATTATGCCTCTTCTCTTTCTGTCTACTCTAGATTTTCATTCTCTAATTTATGACTCCTAAAATTATCTCTTCTCTCCCTTTTCTCTGCATTCTTCATGTAACCGAATATTCCAATGTATCCATTTTGGGCTCTTCCCTCTAGGCACTTTGTTCCACTGCCTAGTAGAACTTGTTGCATGGATTTCCCTTTTCCATTGTGTCTTACTCCCAGAACAATGCCAATTATTACAGGTGTTAGAGAGAACACTGCACTACAATAAGGCCCCTTCCCCACCACTTCTCTGATTATGCAGCCTACCACTGACCTATAGCCTCCTTTGTTGACCTTTTTTTTCTACATTTTCTGGGAAATCTCCTCCCTATGTCTAACCTGTCCTACTCCTCCAGCTGGCAATGGCTCTTCCACCAGATTTCTGCTTTACTCCTTTCTACTTCTATACATTTAAAAAGAAGTCTCTTACTGGTCTTTCTCTTATCACTCTATTGTGGCTGTTATTCTCCATGCCTGATGTATTTATTTACTCCTCCTCTATTTCTGTTGTTTGGGGGTGTTTGAGAAGCAGATAATCTTTTCAGTTCTGGTTTTCTTTCTTTCCTTCCTTCTTTCTTTTGCAGAGCAATGAGGGTTAAGTGACTAGCCCAGGGTCACACAGCTAGTAGGTATCAAGTGTCTGAGGCTGAATTTGAACTCAGGTCCTCCTGAATCCAGGACCATTACTTTATCCACTATGCCACCTAGTTGCCCCTCTGGTTTTCTTTCTAAAAATGTTTCAAATTCTTTATTGTTGAATGTCTGCATTTTGTCCTATATGATTAAGCTCAGATTTTCAGGTTGGCCACTTTGGGTTACCTCCTGAACTCCATTGCTCTTTGGAACACATTATTTCATTCCTTCTTTCTTTTTTCCAGTGGGTTCAGAATAGTCTTGCATTATTCAAATGTCCTTTTTTGTTGTTGTTGTTGTCGGTTTGAAGGTATTTATCCCGATGGCTTGCAGAATTTGTTGTATCTGAATTAAATTGTCCAATTTAATCACTAGGATTCTTGGAGTTTGCAGTCTTGGATTTTTTTTTCTAGAGACTGTCTGTCAATTGTATCAACTGAAATCTTTTTTCTATGTTCACAAGTTCTGGGTAGTCTTCTTCTGTTATTTCCTTCATTATTATGTTAAGGTTGTGGTTGTTTTTGTTTTTTGTTTTTGTCTTATGTTCTTCTGGGAAATCTATAACCCTTAAAGAGTCTCTGCATCTTGTCTTTGTTCAGTATATTTTTCTTGCTTTAGTAAGTACATTTTCTCTCTCTCTTTTTTTTTTTTTTTGCGGGGCAATTGGGGTTAAGTGACTTGCCCAGGGTCACACAGCCAGTAAGTGCCAAGTGTCCGAGGCTGGATTTGAACTCAGGTCCTCCTGAATCCAGGGCCGGTGCTCTATCCACTGCGCCACCTAGCTGCCCCGGTACATTTTCTCTTAATGCTTTTTGCTTCTTTTCTTCTAGGTTGTCCTTCACTTTTGTGCATTTGCTCTCCTAACCTATCATGCCATCTTTTATTTCTTTGATGAGGTTTGCTGTTGCAGATTCCAATTTTTCTACTCTGCTCATTACTTTTTCTGCACAGGCTACAAGTTCTGCTCTCATGATTTTCCTTTCTCTTTTAAACCACTCAGCAATAGTGCATTGTGGTTCCTCAAATCCCACAGGTTCCTTTTCTCATCATGTTGCATAATTTTCCTTTATTTTGCAGAATTTATTCAGAGATGCTTGAACTCTACTGGATTTAGAGGCCATATTTCCTTCTGTTGTTATTGTTTTTCCTGTTGATGTATCTGTTTATGTCCAAAGTCTTTGAGTTTTCTTCTTCCTGTAATCTTTAGCAATTTCAGTCTCTCTGCCCCCTTTTATTTTCCTTATCTTTCACTGACTCCTTTCCCTGTGGTTTCCTTGGGAGCTAGATCTCAATCTTCTCCCACACAAGGCAATTCATGATTCATCAGCCTAGGTCTTTGCCCCAGTTAACTTTCAGGTGGTCAGAACTGTCCCCAGCTAGAAGCAGTGCTCTTTCCCTCAGGCTTGGTGGACTGCTGCATAGCTCCCCACACTCCTGGTGTCCTGTCCTGGTCATCTGTCCCACTGCCTCTGTTCCTCAGCTCTCTGGTTCAGCACCAGCAATTCAAAGCTTTGCAGTGGAGGTACTTCCAGGATGTAGCCCCCAGCAGGCTTTTGCTCCTGAAGGACTATGGCCAAGCTGGCTTTCAAGACTCAAACAAACTTGTGAAGCCTAGAGACAGGGTATTCATGACACTGGGGTGTAGGGGCAGGTTTTGTTGTAAGCTTGTGTCATGTCCTTGGGTTTGCTAGTTTGGCCTCACATAGCAGTGCATGGGAGGTGAGGGAGGGATGCTGAGTGATCTTGGGTTCAGCAAATGCCAGTTCATAGGTTACCGCATTTTTTGTTCATTTGTTTTTAAACCTTTTGGATTCTGGGTATCTTAGACCAAGGAGATCGCTGAACTTGTTTTATCTTTGGTGCATAATTTCGGTTTTTTTGAGAGGTTTGAGAGGTTGTGGGAATCTGAGAAAATACCTAGTCCTCCATTTTGTTAGTCATGTGACTCAGATGCTTATTTAATACTCATGCCCTTTTCACAGAGCCCTTGCTGCTAGCATAGCTGCAAATGTGTCCAGCTGTGTGGCTAGATGACAGAGCAAGATAATACAAGAGATTCAAGGTTGGGGGCGGGGACTTGTTTTTTAATGTGAGGGAGAAAGAAGAACAAATGACATCCTGCTTTTGGACTGAGATATACTTAGACAAAAGACCAGATATATTTCAGGAGGTACTCAGGCGATTTATGCCCTGTGACAGACTGCTACACCCACCACTTGCCCAATTTTAAAGGGACAGAGACATAACTGAAGGTGCACATAGCTCAGGCAGCTATCTATTGCACTTGGGGCAGACATTGGTTGACTGCCAAAATTTTTCCATGAGTAAAATAAAACAAATCAAAACATATGGGCAAATGACTTTGCTAGGTCCCTAGTATGGGCAGATAGAAAGAACCAAGCTTCTGGGTTTGCAGCAGGACTGCTGCTAGCACAAGTTGGTTGTTGACCTGAGGATGGTCATGTATACTAGGGAACCTGTGATAGGTATACTGATATTATTTGCTTGCTTTTTGTTTTTCACTTCTAATAGTCTGTTTAAAAATCTACATGAAAGTATACTTGCACATGAACTTTAAAAGAAACCTAGCAGGGACCAGATGAAGGGAGGAAATTATCCTAAAGTAGCATGAAGGCTGAAATACGATCTCATTGGATGATACACACCAAGGCCTAGGCAAGAAAGAAAAGCAGAGCCATCCACCAAGGGGCAAAGCTAAGGAGTGTTAACTGACTCCAATAGAGGATGATCTATCTCAAGGAGCTGGGATGATACCACTGAGTGCCTTTCTGGAATTGGATGGTACACATCAAAAGGGTCAGGCACATGACTGTATGCAATCCATAATACTCCTGGTAGAAACCTCAACCAGATTAAAATGTAATTGGGGGGCAGCTAGGTGGCGCAGTGGATAGAGCACCGGCCCTGGAGTCAGGAGTACCTGAGTTCAAATCTGGCCTTAGACACTTAACACTTACTAGCTGTGTGACCCTGGGCAAGTCACTTAACCCCAATTGCCTCACTAAAAAAAAAAATGTAATTGGGAAATATTTTTAAAAATAAATAAAAATACAATGAAACATAGATAATATTACATTTTAAAACTAGGTCAATATGAAACCTTTATGTACAGACTAGTGGTCCTCTTTCCATTTGAATTGGACACTACTGCTGTACATGACAGGTGATGTAAGCACTTGATTGACATCACATACCTTGGTCCTTACAGCTGAATAGAATCCAACTTTGACCAGGAATCTCCTCTTCACCCACCCACTTCCCAAGTAACACTAAAAATTAGAAAGATGTGATACAAAATAATACTAGCGGACATTTCGATAGAAAAATGAAGTCTTAATAAGCGATCCATGTGTACTTTTCAAGTTTAACTTTGGGTACAGCTATGAAAAGAACAGTCTGTAAATGATATTTAAAGGTGAATTTCCTGAGGTTGAAGGAAATACATCACATATTTGTAACACAACACACTCTTATTTCATTTCTTATAATAAATGAAAAATGGCTTCTATAAACAAAATGATAAATTGTGTAGACCCAAAGTACACATCAGCTATGAGAAGAATCTGCTTTGTCATTTATCTATTATTCCTATCACATTCTTATTTATTAAAATTTAATAAAATTTAAATTGCCCAATCACACTGTGAAAACGCTTCACACATGACACCTGGAAAGCATAAACTTTGCCTTCATGACTTTTGTTTGCTTCACCCTGGAGCACCTAAGAGAGTTTGCACAAAGAAGTTCAGTAAATAATGAGTAAGTGAATGAATGTGGTAGAAGGTAATAGTGGGTTTGGGGATGGCATTTTTTTGTATCCTACTCATCCCAGTTCCTTGTGAATTTTCTTTCTTTCTTTCTTTCTTTCTTTCTTTCTTTCTTTCTTTCTTTCTTTCTTTCTTTCTTTCTTTCTTTCTTTCTTTCTTTCTTTCTTTCTTTCTTTCTTTCTTTCTTTCTTTCTTTCTTTCTTTCTTTCTTTCTTTCTTTCTTTCTTTTTTAGTGAGGCAATTGGAGTTAAGTGACTTGCCCAGGATCACACAGCTAGTAAGTGTTAAGTGTCTGAGGTCGGATTTGAGCTCAGGTTCTCCTGACTCCAGGGCTGGTGCTCTATCCACTGTGCCACCTAGCTGCCCCATTACTTGTGAATTTTCCCCAGAGGTGCTATGATTTTTCTAAGTCAATATCTTGACAATTCTAAGTCAATTTCTTGACAATATCGAAAGTAATGTTTATTTGATTATCAACCCCTGAGAAAGAGGTGGAAGGAAGAGGGGAGGGATAGTGGTGGGAGGGATGTATTAAATGGTGGCACAAATGTCCTGGATCTGTTTCATGATCAAAGGAAGGGGTTAACGGAGTCCTAGGGCCAGGCTCACTCATTTTAAACCCACCCCCCCAAGTCTTCTCAGGACAGATATTTCCAGCTTCTTCAGTAAATCTGCATTTGACATGATCATTTAACTTCTCTGGGCCTCAGTTTCATCATCTATAAAATGAGTGTGTTGGGCTAGATGGCTTCTAAGTTCCTTCTATCTCCAAATCTATGGTCCTGTGATCCTTAAAGGATTCCCAGGATCTTAAGATCCCACAGTAATGGTGTACAGAATGGAATGGAAGGGCATGACACTGCTTGTATAAAATAGGTATAGCTATATATGCCAGCTCCTTGCCCACCAAAAGGCGATGAGGATTACATATTTCTAGTGTTTTCCTCCCACCTAATCACACTAAGCAGTAGAAATAGAAATAATTTATTGTGTAAACCCTTTGTTACTATTGAATCATCTTTTTTTCAAATTGCTTATATGCTGACTAGGGTTAGTTCTTTTTCACCACTTCACCATTTCCCACAATGCTATTTTTCTATCTCTTTACAGCTATATTTTAAATGAAATATGGTCTAGGTTGGTTATCTTCCAAAATGAAATCAATTTCAGAGTTCCTTAAGGAATCAGAGCTATTAACAACATATGAAAAATGCTCCAAATCACTAATTATAAGAGAACTCCAAATTAAAACCACTCTAAGGTTTGATCTCAAACCCATTAGACTGGGAAAGATGATTTAAAAAAAAGAAAAATGAGAGTTGTTTGAAAGAGCATGAGAATTTGGGTATACTTAGGCACTGGTGGTGGAGCTATGAATTGGTCCAGCCATTCTGGAAAGCAAAGTCATTAAAATATGCATATCTTTTGGCCAAATGATACCACTATGGAGCATATATCTCCAAAAAATGAGATAAAGGAGTGTGCACATGTACAAAATATTAATAGTAGCCTTCTTTATCATGGCAAGTAACAAGAAACTAGGGTGATATAGAAAAATTGGGGAATAGGTAGATTATGATATACGAATATGATACAATATTATTGCACTATCAGAAATGACTGTTCTGCTGCCATTTTAAATCCAGCTCCATAGGATGCACTGCTGCAGTGACTCCTCCAGCCAAGTGACTGAGAGCAGCTCCATTGTCATAAAGGATGTCAAAAAGTACAGTGACATGGAGGAGTCTGCCAGAGCTCTAAAATTAGCACAAGCAAGAACCAGCAGGATGATGGTAAAATAAATATTTATCAGAAGGCTAAGCTGGACCATGAGCAAGAAAGATCTGATTGAATACTTGTATCATTTTGGAAAGGCTGTAGACTACGTAATTAAAACAGATACAGCTAGGGGGCAGCTAGATGGCGCAGTGGTTAAGCACCGGCCCTGGATTCAGGAGTACCTGAGTTCAAATCCGGCCTCAGACACTTGACACTTACTAGCTGTGTGACCGTGGGCAAGTCACTTTACCTCCGTTGCCTGCAAAAAAAATAAATAAATAAATAAAAATAAAAAAAAAAAAAAACAGATACAGCTGCTGGAAGATCAAGAGTATTTTAATTTGTGCTTTTCAAAGATGTTTTTATTTTTTATTTGTTTTTATTTAATTTTTAACATTTCAAAAATTTTATTTGTGATATATAATTATATTTTATACATATATCAAACACAGATATAATATACATATACAAACTTTATTTTAACAGTGTTTTAGTTTTCCCAATTATATGTAAAGACAATTTTTTTTTTTGCATTCATTTTTACATTTTATAACATTCTCCATCTCATGTTTGGCCATGCATTTTTCCCTTCTCCATGGATCTGACAGATAGACTATTCTTTGTTCTTCTAATTTGTTAATGGTATCACCCCTTATATCTAAATCACATACCCATTTTGACCTTATCAAAGATGTTTTTAGTGCTGATAGAAAAAGTGAGAGAAGTGCGAAATCAAAGTCGCACAGCCCAAAGAGGTATCTAGCAGACAGCAACAGCAACAACAAAAAGACAGGGGGTACTGAAGCTGGTGGATGAGGTGGTCATGGTCAAGGTCAGGGCAAAAACTGGAACAGGATTTTTTTTTTTTTTTGGTGAGGCAATTGGGATTAAGTGACTTGCCCAGGGTCACACAGCTAGTGTAAAGTGTCTGAGGCCTGATTTGAACTCAGGTCCTCCTAACTCAAGGGCCAGTGAGTACACTATCCACTGAACCACCTAGCTGCCCCTAGAACAGGATTTTAATAACTATTATGATCATTCTTATGTAAATTACAACCATTGATCAAAACTATAGTAGCTGTGGGGGATATGATTATAATAGGTATAATTATGGGAACCATGGATATGGTCAGGTATATTGCAGACTATCGTAGTCAACAAGGCATTCGGAGGGGGCAATAATCACTAAAACAATTACCAGCTGTACTAAGAGAAGATGGGGAGAAAACAGGTGTAGATGCTACAGCAACCTGTTTGGAAGATGATGCCTTTAAATAGAAAGTGGTCTCTTAGTCATCTGTTTTTTCAAAGAATGTTAGTGTACATGACACAACTGTGTCCAAACATGTATATTGGCCAACTTAGTTTTCTGGTTTTTCCTTTTTCCTTTGCCATCTGTGTTATGACAAATGTGGATCTGTGTTTTTACAAATGAATGAACTTGTATAATTTCATATTCATTGACTCTTGAAAATAAGTTACTTGTGATTGTTTAAAAAAAAAGAAAAAGAAATGATTAATAGGATGGATTCAGAAAAACCTTGGAAGAACTTGAAGAATTAATGCCAAGTAAAGTGAACAGAATCAGGTAAAAAATTTATATAACAACTACAACAGTTTACAGGAAATACATTTTAAAGATCCTAAGAATTCTGACCCAATATGATATCAGAGGACTAAAGAAGCATGTTCTCAACTTCTGACAAAGAAGTGATAGAGCTGCAAAATGAGACATATTTTCAGACATGGCCAAGGTGTGAATTTCTTTTATTTGACAATACTTATTTGTTTTAAGGGGAGAAGTATTTGTGGTGGGATAAAGAGGTTAGTGATAATGATCCCCAAAAAGAAGAAATGTTCATGCATAGAATGAAAGGAAGGAAGTTCAGAGAGAGTTATGCATAAGTAGATAGCTTTGCAACTAAATTGTTGAATTTGAGATTTACTTTTTAAAATATAACCTATATTTAATAGAGATATGCAGTTTCACATATCCTCATTTTCTTTCTTTTTTTGAATATGGAAATGTTCACGTGGGCATTTCTCAAGTTCAGGAGAACAAAAAATGTAAATAAAAAAATTAAGGGTCACTAAGCAATAATTTTGGAGCCAAAGTGGGCTTGTTTATATTTTAGGTAACTTTTCCAGTTGCAACTTCAGATCTTCTGCTGTCTGTCTAATCTCACTGACTGGTAGCTATGACTCGTTATAGCAAGGGCAAGGTAAGGAGACAGGAGGAGTCATTATGCACGCAAGTTGTTGTTTTCTTTTAACATGCCATATATGATAATGCTAATACAACATAGTATCATTTAGATGGTACACATTTTCTGAATGGATAGAAGAAGCAGTGGATAGAGAACCACCCATGAAACCAGGACGACCTGGGTTCAAGTCCAGCCTCTCACACATTCTGATTGGGTGACACAATGCTCTAGACTAGCAGTTCAGACTCCTGGAGGTCCCCAAGATCCTTGTAGGGAATCAATTAGATAAAGACTATTTTGGGGGCAGCTAGGTGGTACAGTGAATAAAGTACCAGCCCTGGATTCAGGAGGACCTGAGTTCAAATCCAGCCTCAGGCACTTGACACTTACTAGTTGTGTGACCCCGGGCAAGTCACTTAACCCTCATAATAATATTGAAACATTATTTGGTTTTTTAAAAAACACTCCTTCTTTTCCAACTATGTATCTATATTAGGCTGGATTTTCTTCAAATACTTCAACCAAAATATCACAGATTGAATATGGAAGCAGATATGAGCATCCAGCTGTCTTCTACTAAGCCAGACATTACAGAAATTTGCAAAAGTATGCAAAACAGTGCTACTTTATCAATTTTTCTGTTAAACATTTATAGCAGCTCTTTCTGTGATGGCAAAAAATGGGAAATTGAGGGGATGCCCATCAATTGGGGAATGGCTAAACAAGTTGTGGTATATGATTGTAATAGAGTACTACTGTATTATAAGAAATGACAAGCAGGATGTTTTCAGAAAAACCTGGAAAGGCTTACATGAAGTGAAAAGACTCAGGAGAACATTGTATACAGGAACAGCAATATTATGTGAAGAAGGACTGTGAATGACTTAGCTCTTCTCAGCAATACAGTGATTGAAGACAGTTTCAAAGGATTCATGATGAAAAATGGTATCCACTTCCAGAGAGAGAATTGATGGAGTCTGAATGCAGACTGAAGCATAAAACTTTTCACTTTATTTTTTGTATGTTTTTTAATATCTGTGTTTTCTTTTACAACACGATTAATATGAAATATGTTTCCCATTATAGCACAAGTATAACCTATATCAAATCGTTTACTGTCTCAGAGTGGAGGAAGGGAAGGGAGGGAGAAATAATTTGGAACTCAAAATTTTTGTTTGTTTTTTGTTTTTTTCGGAGGAGTTTTGGGCTGTCTGAGTGTGTGTGTGTGTGTGTGTGTGTGTGTGTGTGTGTGTGTGTGTGTGTGTGTGTGTGTGTGTGTGATTTTGGCCTGGAGACGAAAGGTGCCCTGGGCGCAGTGAAAACCTGGAGATTTCGGGTGGGGGAGTGGTGCGGGGGCTGTCATTGCGGGTTGTGTGTTCCTGTGGGGGAGGGCGGACGTGAGTGGAGGTCCAGGAAAAGCGGGGCAAAAAGCCTACAGCACCCGGTATTCCCAGGTGGTCTCCCATCCAAGTACTAACTTGGCCCGATCCTGCTTAGCTTCCGAGATCAGACGAGATCAGGCATGTTCAGGGTGGTATGGCCATAGACTGTTTGTTTTTGTGGGGCAGTGAGGGTTAAGTGACTTGCCCAGGGTCACACTGCTAGTAAGTGTCAAGTGTCTGAGGCCATATTTGAACTCAGGTCCTCCTGAATCCAGGGCCAGTGCTTTATCCACTGTGCCACCTAGCTGCCTCTGGAACTCAAAATTTTTTTAAAAAATGTTTTAAATTATTTTTATATGCAATTAATTTTCCCAAGGAAAAATAAAACATAAAAATATTTTTTGTTTTGGAAAATGTAATTATTTTTTGTTAAAAAGTTATTCATGTTAAGATAATGGGTTAATTAATAATATTTCAAAGATAAATATTTTAATAACAAATATTTTTAAATTGTATCATATTCATTTATAATTCAGAAAATATTGATAGATATAACCCACATAAAAGCCCTTTGCCGAGATGCTTAATAATTTTTAAGAGTATAAAGGGGGGGCAGCTAGGTGGCGCAGTGGATAGAGCACCGGCCCTGGATTCAGGAGTACCTGAGTTCAAATCCGGCCTCAGACACTTGACACTTATTAGCTGTGTGACCCTGGGCAAGTCACTTAATCCCCATTGCCCTACAAAAAAAAAAGTATAAAGGGGTAGCTTGAGGCAACTAAGACTATAAATTGCCAAAGAGGCTCAGACCTGCATTGGTAGAGGAGGGAATCTTGGAGTTTCCCATGCCAGACTATCCCTAATCTCAATGTACACTGAGGAACTGTGGTCTGAGAGAGAGAGCCATGAATTTGTGATGAGGGAGCATAGGTTTGAATCCTAACTCTGAAGTTTCCTATATCTAAACCTTAGTCAAGTCAATAACCTTCTGCAGGCCTCAGTTTCCCCATCTATAAATGGGGGTGTGGGACTAGATAATCTCTAAGGTCCTCTCAATTCTAGATTCCTTGAAGGAATATGAGTTCAGAATAATATATTACCAAGTTTTAGTGAATACCAGCATTCTACCTCACATTAGTTTAATTCTAGCACTGTAATGCACTTTCAGAGCCATCACTAGAGCTAGGCGATGAGGGATTGGCTCCAGGCTATTTTACTGACAGGGCCCACACACTATCAGTAATGGAAAAATAGCTGAGTTTAGTACCTAGTTCATGAGAACAAATCTCAAAATTGGAAGGTACTAGCTGTACACCACTCTTCCCTGGTCTACCACTCCCTCAGAGTCTATGCTTCCCAATCACAAGGGAGTGTCCTATTCCCCAACACAAAAGGAGGGCAAGCCTTATGCCTCTTGCTCTGGATGCAAAAATTCCTAGTTAGAGTTCTGCATCCTTGAATTTACTTCCAGCATTTACCCATGTAATTGTAAATGTTCCTCATGAGGAGTTCTACTCATTACAGTTGCTAAAACATTTCTCCACCTACCAAGGTGGTACATCAAAGACAGAAATAACCTTTCAGCTGAGAACTCAAAAATGAAAACCAAGATTAGTTTTATATATTATGCAGCAATCAGATTAGAGCCTTTTTATAAAACAAATCAAAGTAATATTTTTAATGCATTGCAATGATTGATATATTCCAGATGTTATTATAAGTGCCCTCCAGGAATGAGAAAAAGGATTTCAGAATGCATACTAAGATGTATCCAAATGAGGTATTAAATGATGTTAAGCAAGATTTATTGCTCAGTGATCTAAGGCACAGGAACCTTGTAGAACTTTTCCCTTTCAAAGTCTCATAGTCAAGATTTGTTCATTATCCAAAGGGTCTCCCCTGTGAAAAACTGGAGGTGTTCTTTCCTTTGCCATAGGGGGAAAAGCACATATGATTGTTCTGAGAAAAGAATAGGAAGGGATGAGGAAAGCTCCAAAGAGAAAGGAGCTTCTGCCAATATTAATTTGGAACCCCTTCAAGTTAATACTCTAAAGTGGTACCAAAAATACCCAAAGTTGGCACCAAAGGAACCCAGAACCTATTCTTAGTCAAAACCTTAAAAATCAATAAGTCGACAGTATGCGTTAAATACTTACTATGTGGGGGCAGCTAGGTGACACAGTGGATAAAGCCCCAGCCCTGGATTCAGGAGGACCTGAGTTCAAATCCGACCTCAGACACTTGACACTTACTAGCTGTGTGACCTTGGGCAAGTCACTTAACCCTCATTGACACCACCCCCCCAAAAAAAATAAAGGGGGAAAAAATGCTTACTATGTGTCAGGTACCATGCTAAGTTCTGGAAAGACAACCACAAGTAAGACAGTCCCTGAATAGAAGGAGCTTACATTTTAATGGGGGAAAACAATATACAAAAGGCAGCTGAAAAGGGGAGGGAGAAAAGAACGGGGGGGGGGGGGGGGGGCGGATATAGCAAAATCCCAAAGGTCAGGAGTAAGAAGGAGTAAACATGATTGGCCTGGGCATTTCCTCCAAATGGAGGTTCCAATAGGACTTCATCAATTGAAGGATGGGGCCACTGAGGTGGAGACAGAGCTTCAAACAGCTTATGAGAGCTTATTGGTAAATTTTCAGTGTGGGCATTTACATCTTCGAAATGGGCTTTTTGCCAATTGTCTAAACTTTAATAAGTGAGAAAGAAAATGTTAAACTTATAAGTGTGTCACATGTTTTTGTTTCTGTTTTTCAGAGAGCTAGTTGTTAAACATTTACCAGCAGAACCCTGAGTGGACAGATCTTCCAAAGTGAGAAGGCTGCTGGGACATGTTAGAGAAGTCTGTAGACTTTTTTTTTTTAGGAAAATGGTGGGAAAAGGAGGTGAAAATCACAGATAATAAGAAGTCCTAGAAGAAGCTGTCTAAAACAAAAGCCAACTATCACACCTAAGCTTGTTAGTGTACAGTGATATGCAGGGTGATTTCTGATAGGTCATGAAGGAAAGGGATGTTTCTCACATTTTCTGTTGAAATTCTGTGGGAAAGAGCATATGTAGCACCCCACATGTAACACATCAGCTCCCTGGTTCCTGCCCAGGGATCATTACCATCATTATTTTTTTTTTTTTTTAGTGAGGCAATTGGGGTTAAGTGACTTGCCCAGGGTCACACAGCTAGTAAGTGTCAAGTGTCTGAGGCCGGATTTGAACCCAGGTACTCCTGACTCCAGGGCCAGTGCTCTATCCACTGCGCCACCTAGCTGCCCCTACCATCATTATTAAAGACATGAGATGCTAGAAATGGCTGAACAGAATTCACAAGTCTGGTCACTTTTCTGAACTTGAAATTGAGACTTCTGAGAAAGTGAAGCTGAAATCAACCAACAATAACTCTTTAACAACCTACTATTTGCCAAACATTGTGTTAGGCAATAGGGATCCAAATATAAGAATGCAACAATACTTACTCACAAGAACCTTACATTTAATGGGGAATCCAATGTGTATATGTCTTTTATATTATATAATTAATGACATCATATCATATCATATGTCCACTCAGCTCCAAAACTCAGTTACCCATTTAACTTTACCCCAACTTTGTTAAGTCTATTTACCCTCTATTCTACCCATTATTCCAAATAAGAAGTCCTCCTTACTAAAGCTACAAGTTGGGGTAAAGGAATTTTAATAGAGCCTTTATGTGGAAGTTCATGATAATGTTATCTTGGGAAACCAATATGTTGGATAGCTTGTCTGGGATCAAAGGGGCTGATTCCAACCAACCATGCTGTCTCATCATTTTTTTTTTTTTTTAGAATTCCCACATGTGTTTGGGAGACATCTGAGTTTATTTACTTTCTTTTTGAGCTAGCCCAGTTCTTTTTTTTTTTTTCGTTTTAGTGAGGCAATTGGGGTTAAGTGACTTGCCCAGGGTCACACAGCTAGTAAGTGTTAAGTGTCTGAGGCCAGATTTGAACTCAGGTACTCCTGACTCCAGGGCCGGAGCTCTATCCACTGTGCCACCTAGCTGCCCCTAGCCCAGTTCTTATATTGTAAGTTTGGTCCTTTATTTGATGGACTCTATGGTTTTGTAGGGATCCGCTAGAGAAAACTGGGGTACCCTACATGTTACAAGGACTCCAGGATAGATCGCACCCAGGCTTCCATCTGAATTGAATCAGCAAAGGAATCTGTTAGGGAAATATATGGGTTGCTCTACGTGCTGAGGAGACACATGGGAGGAATTTTCACTTAGAACGTGGCTTTCGTATCAGAAGGAGAGGAGATGACTTCCAGGTAATTCTAAATCCCTAATCCCAATTGGTAGAACTCCTTTGCTGGGGGGGGGGGGGGCGGGCGGCCCCCCCCCCCCCACCTCCACCCCGCTCACTTGATATTAATTTTTTTTCTGTGAGGGAAAGCTTACTTTTTGCTTTTCTTTTTACTTTTTAGTTGTTTGTTTTACTTAACTTAATTTTTCCTAATTTTAAATATTTCCTGATTTTTGGAGGGTTGCAACAGACCTAGCACTGCCCTTAGACCTGCTGTTCTATGCCCCATGGCTTAGGCTCCCTCTCCTCTGCTTTGGAAGACACTGCTCATCATAGGCACCAAAAATTAAGGTAAATTGAAATATGCAGGACAAAACAAAATAGTTATAAAAGTCCTTCACAACCAAGCAAATGTTACCTCCCAGTACCACAATATTTTGAAGATTACTGCTTTGTAGTACAGATTGCTATAGATTGCTAGACTTCCTTTCCCCACCTTTCTTTTTCATTATTTCCTTTGAGATTCTTAACTTTTTCTTCCTCCAGATTTTATTATTTTCCTAGCTCTATAAGGCACTGAATAATTAATTTAGGTAGTATTGTTATTTTTTTTCCCTTTATTGCTTGGTTCACCCACGAGGCAAGCATATTTTACCAATTATTTAGGTCTGTTTTTATTTGGGTAAAGAATGTTTTGTAGTTGCATTCATATACTGAAATTCCTGTATGTAACTTCTAAAGCATTTTATAAATTCTGTAGTTATTTTAAATGGAATTTCTCTATTTCTTCTTTTTGTGTTTTGTTAGTAATATACATTGAAATGCTGTTGATATATGTGGACATATTTTCTATCCTGAAACTTGCTGAAGTTATTTTTAATTAATTTTTATTTTACTTTCTAGGGTTCTCTAAGTAAACTATTATATCATTTGCAAAATCAATAATTTAGCTTCCTTTTCACATATATTTATTCCCTCTATTTCTTTTTCTTGTTTTACTGCTATAGCTAGCATTTCTAACACTCAATCAAATGTCAATAGTGAACATCCTTTTTTACAACCTAATCTAATTGGAACAACCAAGCTATTCTGAGTACTATAAATATTCAAATCAACTATGAAGATCCTATGAAGGAAGATGCTATCCACACCCAGAGAAAGAGTTGATAAATAGAAGCATGCATAGTATGGGTTTACACATATTTATATGTGTTCCATTGTTGGCCTTCTCTAATGTGGAGTGGGGAGAGAAGGAGAGAGAGTTTGGAACTTAAAATGTAACAAAAAAATTGTATCATAGGAGGAATTTGACAGAACCTTTTCCTTTTTTTTTTCAAACAGCTTATCTTGGAATTAATTGGCTGGTTTTTCTTGGATTTTGCCATCAGAACTTGGTCTTGTGCCTTTTCTAGATCTGTTTGTTGGAATAGTTGTTAGGGAAAACTGGGCAGAAGTTCCATCATTATTCCCATGCCTTTTACTTAGATTCTGTTCTCTTCTTTTCCAATGTTAGTCTAAGTTCCTGATTCTTGCTGCCTAGCCTTCTGAATTCTGGACTCTTATCTGTCTGGACCTATGTTATCTGTCTTCTCTTTCTTTAAATCTCTGGACTAAATTTGGACATATCTGATTTATTAGCTTCGCCTCCTGTTTAATCATAATCCTGGCCCTAGTTCGTCTTTCTGCTCCTGAGGTTCCAGCATGGTGGCTGCACCAAGGTATCTTACTGAAATACTAAGAAGAGATTGGTAACTTGCTAAATGTTCATTTGTAACCAATTTTGCTGGTTCATGAATAATATTGCAGAATCACAAAAAGATTCCAAGTTCATTTTACAAAACTCAGACCACTCATTGTTTTATGCTAAAAAGTAAAGAATTAAGAGGTCATTTCCAGTTTGATCATTATTCTTAATGTTTTAATTTCATTCTCTAATAGAATGTTTTGTGAATTTTATAAACACTAATATGTAAACCACTGCTTCAAAAAGTATTCCAGAGCTTGATTAATTAATCTGACATAGTTTCATATTTATACACATTTTTACAGATATTCACACTAAATTATAATTGTCAGATTTAGGTTTCAACAGTATATACAAAAACAGTATGAAATGGATATTAATGCTGGTTTTATTCATGAATCACTTTGAGGTCTAACTTGATGAAGGTGAAGAAAGATGCACAGTATATTAGTTGGAAGAAAGTTTTGAAGTAAAAGTAACATTAAAAGATACATTGAACTGAATGCAGTTGGAAATGAATGACACTAAAGAACCCAGTTTAAAAATCAGTCTTTCTATTATGAAGAAGGAGCCTCTCAGCTAACTATCAGTGATTGTCATGATAGGTAGCTTGGCAGACAGGTTCCATATTCATAAATACCCAAGTCTTTTCTTTCTTTCTTTTTTTTTACAGGGCAATGAGGGTTAAGTGACTTGCCCAAGGTCACACAGCTAGTAAGTGTCAAGTGTCTGAAGTCGGATTTGAACTCGGATCCTCCTGAATCCAGGGCTGGTGCTTTATCCACCGCACCACCTAGCTGCCCCCGCCCAAGTCTTTTTTATTGAAGGGGCATGATACATAAGCATGAACAAAGATAATCGGTAAGAAAGTCAGGAAGAGGGAGAACATGCTCTGAGGAGGGGAGATGGGGTGATGAACATTTTTAACATTTACCTGTGGCATTCCTATTCTTCTTTTAAAATCTAGTTTCAGTATCATTTTCTCCACTAAACTTTTCCTGATTTCCCCTAGAGCTGATAATTAAGATTCCCTTAGGAAATCAGATAGCACTTCATTTTGCAACTCTGATGTACTGTTCCTTATATTACTATTGTCTGGGTTTTTGTCTTCTCCTCCTAGTAAACCATAAGCTTCCTGAGAGTTGTTACCATGTTATTTAAACTGTATTTCCCTCAAGGTCTATCACAGTGTCCTGTTCCAGATTGTTAAATGTTGCTGAATTAAAACGCATTCTTTGCAAATGGCAAAAAATTCTACTTTCTGTGGTAAGAAAGAACACAAGACTGAGTGGAGTTTGGCTCTAGGCCAAACTCTTGAGCTATTGAAGACACACTTCCCTTTTCTGGTTCTCAGCCTTTTCATCTGCAAAATACAGAGATCTGACTAGTGGTCTCTGACAGTCTTTTAGCTCCAATACCATGTGGTGTTACACAGGTGTTAGAGGGCAGGCTCAAAGTTTCTGGGAGATAGTAACACACAAGGGACACAATTTGCAGCCTCTACCTAGCAAACAGATGCTTTGTTTCAGCTCTAATGAGGAGCTTCTGGTCCTAACATTTAAGATGACTTGTTATTTAACCTCTCTTGGCCCTCCATTTCCTTAGCAATAAAATGAGAAATTTGGACTAAAAATTCCTTACAGGCATTTCCAGCTCTAAATTCTAAATTAGAAATTTGTATTTCATTAGCTGATCTGCTCATAATGTAAACAGAAACGGTTCCGGAAATTCTAGAGCTAACACAGTGTTTCATTGTGCTTACATTTTGTTGACATTTTCTTCAACTTAAAGCAATTTCACAGGAAGAGATTTACTTTTTAACTTTCATGACTAGCCAAGCCAGCAGTTAAAATTCAAAAGGAAATTCCATATTGTTTACCTATTTTTTTTTTTTGTGAGGCTATTGGGGTTAAGTGACTTGCCTAGGGTCACACAGCTAGTAAGTGTTAAGTGTCTGAGGCCAGATTTGAACTCAGGTACTCCTGACTCCAGGGCCGGTGCTCTATCCACTGCGCCATCTAGCTGCCCCTGTTTACCTATTTCTTAAAAAAAATATTTCTTTGGGGGGGTAATGAGGGTCAAGTGACTTGCCCAGGGTCACACAGCTAGTAAGTGTCAAGTGTCAAGAGGTCAAACTTGAACTCTGGTCCTCCTGAATCCAAGGCTGGTGCTTTATCCACTGTGCCATCCAGCTGCCCCAAAAAAATGTTTTCCCAGATCATCTTTTTTTCTATTTTTAACAAGGATTTATGTGTAAGCTCAATAAAAATTATGAATTGAGAATAAGATTATAGTTTTTTTCAGTTTTACAAATTTATTTTGGAGATAGCAAAACTGGAACTTGAGGATATAATGATATTTAACTTTTTCTTCTCCAATTTATAGTGTTACAAATTAGCACCCAATACCCCCACTTCAAACTGGAAAAAAGAAATGGACATTTCCTGTTAATATATAGTCCTTGGTCAGTGTTAGTTTACATACTCTGTATTTTCCATTTGAGAAATGAATGTGCAAATACAAGTACAACCCACATTTCTTTCACCAACTATTACTGTTAATTAAATACTCTTGCATACTCAAAGTAAAGATAATATAGGTGACATCTACATTCAGAGCCCCCAGTTCTTATATACCTATTGCCAGCAACAGACGTTTCAACAAAGAAAAAAGAGCTTCTGAAATGAAATGGTAAAATAGACATTTTCTTTTACATCACTCCATATACAGATTTGTGGTTCTCTTTTGTGCAAAGGATAGAAAGTTGTGGGTCTTTCTGTAATCAAGCAGTCTCTGGAAACGATTCTTTTACTTACTCTCCACAAGTGATCAGCAGCACAAAAGAGCCCCTGACCTCTATCAGGGAGACATAAACCAGTTTCCATGCTGGATCTGCTAAAGCTGTCCTTTAAAAAGCAAGTCTCATTTTCGGGTGACAAATCGCACATTGATGGACTCTCCAGGTGTCAGAAGCCCATGAGTTTTTGCATGAACTGCTTTAGTTAGAGGAGAAGTTTTGATCTCAAAATGTTGAAGCAACTAAAAAGAAAGAAAGAGATAATGAACATTCTAGCTCTCTAAAGTACAAAAATGCACAGTTTCCTATGGAAGTAAAACTGATACCACTGTTGTCAATTCCAAGGAGTCAAAGTAATAATGATAATTTTGAAGAAAATTAATTGAGAAAAATTATCTCCAGGAGAAATGAATAAGGGTCTATTCATTTGAAAATAGAGTATTCACTCCTGAACAGTAGCCTAACAGATCCAGTGAACAGTCAGTAACTCAATAAACACTTATCAAGTGCCCACTTGGTGCCAGGCACCATACTAAGCACTGGCCCCAAAGCAGTGTGGTAAAGCAGAAAGGACCCTGGAGGACCTGATTTTGAATCTTGGCTCTCCTTCCTTTACTGTGGGACCTTGGGAAAGTTACTTGACCTCTCTGGGCCTCAGTTCCTCATATAAAGTGTAGGAAGTGGGGAGTATCTGAATACCTCTACCTCTATGGTCTTTTCCAACTCTAAATCCATGTTTCCATGATCTTATGACCACAGATAGTTTCAGGCCTCAACCAAAAAGCAAAAAATTTTAAAGGCTTAAATTTTAGAATTCGTCACAAAAACTATCTTTTATCTCTTCCACTTGGAGTTTTCTCAGAGACAGAATATCAAATGGACAAAGGAAGGAACTTGGTCATGAAATTCCATACTTATTTATATCACTCCTACTCCAAATTGGAAATAAGAAATGGAAACTTCCTTCTAAGGTATGCTTATGTTAGAGAATGGATACTACCTTCTCCATTTGCAAAATGAACTTACAAGTATGACCAATGTTTTCTTGTCCAAAGAACAAAAAATACTATTGTTAATTTAAAACTCTCGCAGTTTCAAGTGGAAGACAATATGCATGACATCCAAATTCAAGGACCCTGTTTTCTGTTTTTCTTTTGTGGGGCAATGAGGGTTAAGTGACTTGCCCAGAGTCACACAGCTAGTAAGTGTCAAGTGTCTGAGGTCGGATTTGAACTCGGGTCCTCCTGAATCCAGGGCCGGGGCTTTATCCACTGCACCACCTAGTAACCCCAAGGACCCTGATTTTTAAACACCTATGGCCAGGAACAAATATTTCAACAAATAAAAGAGAGCTTCAGAGTAAAGAGAAATATAAATTTTCTTTTATATCACATTGGATGACACAGGGGTTTATTTTTTAGTACAAGATGATTTGGGAGGGCTTCTTAACCTGGAATATGTGAACTTGTTTTCAAATATTTTGATGATTACATTTCTTTTTTTTTTTTTGGCGGGGCAATGGGGGTTAAGTGATTTGCCCAGGGTCACACAGCTAGTAAGTGTCAAGTGTCTGAGGCCGGATTTGAACTCAGGTACTCCTGAATCCAGGGCCGGTGCTTTATCCACTGCACCACCTAGCCGCCCCCCTGATGATTACATTTCAATATAATTGGTTTCCTTTGTAGTCCTATGCATTTTATTTAATGTATTTTAAAATATTAGATTATTCTGAGGAATCTGTGTCCATGACACACACAAAAGGATTAAGAACTTTTGATTTAAAATAATACTATTCAAGTCTTCAAAAAGTTTTTTTCTTTTGTTTTTTTTTTTTTTGGTGAGGCAATTGGGGTTAAGCGACTTGCCCAGGGTCACACAGCTAGTAAGTGTTAAGTGTCTGAGGCCACATTTGAACTCAGGTACTCCTGACTCCAGGGCAGGTGCTCTATCTACTGCACCACCTAGCTGCCCGAAGTTTTTTTCTTTTTAACCTAAAAATACTTCTTTAAAAAACTTAATTCAATTCAGCAGAGTGAAAGGAATCAAATTAAAAAGTTTTGGAATATGCATCTCTTACCTGTATCATTACAAGGTGAATTTCTAGTTCTGCAATTCTCCTTCCTATACAGCTGCGGAGGCCATAACCAAAGGGAATGGAACCAAAGTTGTCGACTCTGTCCATATTTCCTTTTCTCAGCCAGCGCTCAGGTTTGAATTCCTTTGCCATTGGGAAATTTTCTTCTTCATAAGATGTAGCATAATGACATAGAGCTAGTTGCGTCTAAGGAAACCATTTACAATAGAAAAGAATTGTGGAATGTGAAAGCAGAGTGGGTGAAAAAAATGCCAGTTAAACAGTCACTACAGAGATGATGTCCTACCCAGAAGCAACCACTGAAATCATATCATCATTCTAAAAGAGGACCTATTATCTCTCTCCCTCTCACTGTCTCCCCCAAAGTGAACAATGGAAAAAGAAAAAGCTCCTATGTGTGTGTATGCATATATGTGTGTATGTGTGTGTGTGTTCCAACAAAAAATTCCCACTGTGCATATCTTTTTTTTTTTTTTTTGCGGGGCAATGGGGGTTAAGTGACTTGCCCAGGGTCACACAGCTAGTAAGTGTCTGAGGCCGGATTTGAACTCAGGTACTCCTGAATCCAGGGCTGGTGCTTTATCCACTGCTCCACCTAGCCGCCCCCCCCCCCCCACTGTGCATATCTAAAAATGAATGTCTCATTCTATGTTGTTTTTGTTTTGGGCATTCTATGTTTTAAGTTTATCACCTTTCTAGCAGGAGGAAGGTGGAATATTTCTTCTTTAGTACTCTGAACTCATTTATCAGAGTTCTAAAGTCTTACAGAGTTGTTATTCTATGATAACACAATTATTGGATAACTTATTCTCATTCTGTTCACTTCATTCTGCACCAGTTTATAGAGGTCTTCCCAGTTTTCTCTGAAATGCTCCATATCATCATATTTATGGTACAGTACTACTCCATTATATTCATGTACTATAATTTATTTTGTTATTCCCCAATAGGAAGGCACTCCCTTAGTTTTTAATTTTTGGCTACTACCAAAAAAAGTTATTATAGTTTTGTACATAAGCTCCTTTTATTCTTTCTTTGATCTTTTTGGGGTATAATCCTAATACTAGAATAGCTAGGTCAAATGATAAGCACCAATTAGTAACTTTTGGGGCAGAGTTCCAAACTGCTTGCCAGAATGGCTGGACCAATTCACACCAATGGGTCAATATGCTTATTTTCTGCCAGTCTCTCCAACATTTGTCATTTTTCATTTTTGTCAACTTTGCCAAAGGGTAATTTATACTTGGATTCATATAATTTCTAGCATGTCTAGAAAGATACAGTCTAAAATATTTTATAGCTGCTACAGTTATTTTGAATGGAATTTTTCTTTCTTGCTCTTCTTGTTGGGCTTTGTTGGTAATATACAGAATGTTGTTGATTTATATGGGTTTATTTTTTTTTATCTTTTTTTATTTTGGGTGGGGCAATGAGGGTTAAGTGACTTGCACAGGGTCACACAGCTAGTAAGTGTCAAGTGTCTGAGGCCAGATTTGAACTTAGGTCCTCCTGAATTCAGGGCTGGTGCTTTATCCACTGTACCGCCTAGCCGCCCAGGTTTATTTTTTATCCTGCAAGTTTGCTGAATTTATTGCTTCAATTATTTTTTTGGATAACTCTTTACTCAATAAATCATATTACTTGCAAAACCCAATAATTTTGTTTCTTCTGTGCCTATGCCTATTCTCCTAATTTCTTTTTCATGTCTTATTACTATAGCTAGTATTTCTGGGACTACCTTAAATAGTAGTAGTGATCACGGGCATCCTTGCTTTACCTCTGACCTTCTTGGAAAGGCCTGTAACTTTTCACAATTACATATAATATTTACTCTTGTTTTTAGATAAATATTATTTACTATTCCATGGAAAGGCCTATTTATTTTTATGCTTTCTAGAGTTTTAAATAAACATAAGTGCTGGATTTTGTCAAAAGCCTTTTTTCTGTATCTATAAATAAATTTTCTTGATGAATTTTCAATATTTTCTATAATTTGCTTTTTTACTAGCCAATTAATTAGAATTATATTATCTCCAATTAATTTTTTCTTCAAGGGTCCTTTATTGAATATCACTTTCATTGCAACAAAACTAGTAAATAATATGTTTAGTATTTCTGCTTTCCCATATTTTCGGTTATGTTTTTATGCCCCATTATGTGGTCTTATTTTATAAAAGTGCTGCGTACAAATAGCTAGTTATCCCATTATCGGGCTACACAAGATAATGAAGCAGAGGGATACATTCAATAAACATTTCAAGGGGAAATAAATTTATTCACATTGTACCTATCGGCCACAAAAGGTACTGTATTCATATTAGCAGTAGGTAAATTCTTTTCTATTCCCATTTAGTAATTGCTACAGATCTATCATCTTTAATTTTTCTAAAGTTCTATTCAGCTCTTTTTTTCTTGTTTATCTTTTCGTTAGATTTATCTAGGCCCGAAAGTGTACAATTAGGGCCCCTACTATTAAAATGTAACTATCTATTTCTCCAGTTGACTTTTCCTTTAAATATTTAGGTGCTATGATACTTGGTGCATATAATGGGGCATAAAAACATCACAAAAATATGGGATTTATTGAGGAAAACCTTAAAGACTTATCTGAAAAAAGTGAAGCAATAAATTCAGCAAAGTTGCAGGATAAAAAATAAAACCACACAGATCATCAATATCCTGTATGGTGCCAAGAAAACCCAAAGAGAAGAGCTAGAAAGAGAAATTCTATTCAAAATAACTGGAACCAAGCAAGAACATAAAAGGGTAGCATGGGCCTCTAAAAATCACATCAGGAAGACAAAAATCCCCAAGTGAGTTAAGGCTTGCAAACGTAACATTAGGAACAAAGAACTGGGGCTTTTAAAGTTATACTGAAGATATGAAAAGGAAGAAATAATGAATAGGAGTACTGCTAGAGGTGGATGGATAGATGGATGGATGTTAATAGATGACGGAGAAGGCAGAATTACTTAAATTCTTTTTCATTTCTATTGTTATATCATGAAGAAGGTTATTCAGATTGGAAATGAAAAAGAAAACAAGGTTAGGCGAGAAATGGAAGGAAACAAACACTTACTAAGCACCTACCACATGCCACGTACTATGCTAAGCACTACAAATATCATCCTCACAACAGCCCTAAGAGGTAAGTATTATTATTATTATTATTATTATTATTATTATTATTATTATTATTGTTTCACAACTGAGGAAAGTAAAGTAAAGTGATGTCTTTCATTTGTATAAACTAATGCAGGCTGAAATAAGCAGAACCAAAAGAACAACAAATGCAATAATTACAAAAATATAGATAAGAGGATCCCTAAAATGAAGATAGACTTTGAAGAATTAAAAAATCAAGATACATACTTTTAGATTCAGTCACTGTATGCTTTTGTTTAATTATTTCACTTTATCACTAAGGACGAGTTAATCTGGAGGTGGGGGGAGAGCTTCCTCCCCACAAATAACTATGTATTCCTTTCCCACAAATAAATGTGATATAAAGACAAAAGGCATCAATGAAACATTGCTTTTTATTTTTTTGTTTTTTGTTTTTGTCGGGCAATAAGGGTTAAGTGACTTGCCCAAGGTCACACGGCTAGTAAGTGTCAAGTGTCTGAGGCCATATTTGAACTCAGGTCCTCCTGAATCCAGGGCCAGTGCTTTATCCACTGTGCCACCTAGCTGCCCCGAAACATTGCTTTTTAAATTCATCAAGGAAGATTTTTTTCTCATCCAAGTTGCACCTCCATTATACCTTGGTAGGTGGTTTTATGAATTTCTATGACCAAAAACTATTCTTCACCTTGTGTCTAATCTAGTAATGAAGCTTTCCTAACTCTGCTCATCTAGTCCTCCCATGATATCAGGTCTGTCACTAGGCCCATAGTACATACCTTTCCAGCTGGATATAACCAGTTCTCCTGGAATAGCTTTTGAGAATTTAGGGTTGAATCTATGCTATGATGAGTAATCTAAGTAGTAAGATTGGTGAAAAGTGTGTAAGAAAGCATGTAGAATATATATAAGACCAAAAGTCATTCCCCAATAGTTAGGGGTCAAAGGATATGAACAAAGAGTTTTCAAAAGAAGACTGGCAGACTATTAACAACCATATGAAAAATGTTCCAAATCACTATTAATAAGATAAATATAAATCTAAGCAACCCCAGTATTTGACCTCACGTCCTGAAAATTGGCAAGAATGACAAAAAATGAGAATAGTCACTGTTAGAGGGGTTGTGGAAAAACAGGTAAAGCGCTGAAGCAGGAAAACAATTTGAAATTCTGCAAATAAAGTGACTAAAATGTTCACACCCTTTGACCCAGAGATTCCACTATAAGGGTTACTCCAAGGAGACCATTAATAAGAAAATCCCAATATACAGCAAAATATTTATGACAGCATTTCTTATGATAGCAAAGAATTGGTTAACAAGTAAATGACCATTCACTGCCAAATAACTAAACAAATTGTGGCATGTGAATATAATGGAATACTATCGTGCTGTGAGAAATGATGAATGTGATAAAAACAGAGATACATGGAAAGAACTGCATGAACTGATACAGAGTTAAGGAAGTAGAGCCCCTCAAAAAATATATACAATGATGACAACAGTGTAAATGAACAGAACAACCACAAAAACAAAATTGAAAGCCAGTGTTTTAGCATCATAAAGAACAAGCATGGCTCAAAGGAAGAGCTATATAAAGATAACCCTATCCCATCCCATCCCTATGCAGTGGTGAGTGTTATACACTGCATAGATTTTCAGCCTTTCTTTTTGACGTACTGATCAGTTATGCTAATTTACTTCTCTTTTTTCTTTGTCTCAAAAAATACTATACACTGTATGAGATGGTTCTTTTGGAGGGGGAGGATAAAGATTCTAAAGGAAATAATGGTGATGTAAAAAAAGACATTAAGGGGCAGCTAGGTGGCACAGTGGTGGCCCTGGATTCAGGAGGACCTGAGTTCAAATTTGACCTCAGATACTTGACACTTATTAGCTGTGTGACCCTGGGCAAGTCACTTAACCCTCATTGCCCCACCAAAAAAAAAAAAAAAAACAACAAAAATCAATAAAGTTTTTTTTTTTTAATAGAGAAAAAATATAGCATTTAGAAACTCAATGAATGTTTCAAATACCACTTTATTATCGAAAATCCATCTTTTTTCATTTACGGTTAAGATCAGATTTGCAAGGTCAGTTACCCTGGGTCGTATCCTGAGCTCTACAGCTCTTCGGAACACATTCCATCCCCTCCTGTGTTTTCCTTTTTCCAGTGGGTGTAGAATAGTGTCATGTTATTCTAATTTTCTTTCTTTTGTATTTGAAGGTCTTTCTCCAGATTGTAGAACTGAAGTGAATTGTTTAATTTAACTACTATGTGTTTTAGAATTTGCATCCTTGGGCTTTTTTTCTAATGGCAACTTATGAATTCTTTCAATCAGTATTTGATTTTCTATGTTCAGAAGTTCTGGGAAGTTCTCTTATTTCATGCATTATGGTGTTAAGGTTTTTTTGTCTTGCCATATTATTCTGGGTGATCCATGATCCTTAGTTGTCTCTATGCATCCTGTCTTTAAGATTAGTGTTTTGCTTGCATAGTGAACCTATTTTCTTTCAATATTATTGGGTTTTTGCCTTTTTTTCTAAGTAATCCTTCACTTCTATGCATTTGCATTCCCAACCTATTGTTCTCTATTTTGTTTCTTTGGTGAGCCTTGCCATCATAGATTCTAGTTTTTCTATTCTGCTCATTATTTTTTCTGTGCAGACCATAAATTCTGCTCTTATAATTTTTATTTCTCTTTTGAACCACTCAGGAACACTGTGTTGTCTATATTCTCAAATTCCATAGAGTGTTTTATACTATCAAATGTTGGATCATTTATTCAAAGATGCCTGAACTCATTTACTATATCTGAAGGCCATATTTCTTTCTGCTTTTAATGTTTTCCCCATTGATTTATCCGCTTATGTTCAAGGCCTTTGAGTTTTCTTCTCCTGAGATCTTTCATATTTTTAGTTTTTCCCTGCCTCCCTACTTTGCCTTATTACTTACTTTCTGTCTCCCTCCCCTCTGTGGTTTCCTTGAGGGACATCTCAAAGTGTCCTACCCTCCTCCCACACTGGGCAATTCACCATTCAGCAGCTTGGGACTCTGCCCCAAGTGACTTTTGTGTGGACAGATGTAGCCCCAGCCGGATGCTGAGTACTTCCCTCAGGCTTAGTAGAGTGTTACACAACCCCCACATATACCATGTCTTGCCCAAGTGCTCTGTCCCCTTCCTTTTATTCCTCAGTTTTTGGCCCTAAGTCAAAAGTTCAGAAAGCTGCCATGCTGGTGCTGTGGGGTTGATTTTTGTAATTTGGGTTGCTGAGGCTCTGAGAGGAAGACTGGATGGGATGTGTTATTGAGCTCTCTTTCCTGCCCAGCCATAGTTTGGAGTACTACAAATGTACTCTGGTTATCTGTCCTGGACCAAGCTGACTTCTGCAGTGTGGAACCAGGACATCCATAACACTTCTTTTGGATTCTATGTGTCCTAAATCATGCATACAGTTGAAGTTTATCTTTGGTGCATAATTTGTTTTGCAGAGGTTTGAGCGGTTGAGGAGATAAGAGGAAAATATCTAGTCCTTTTTCTTATGCTGTGACCAAGAACTGCATTGGCGGGGCAGGGCAATGAGGGTTAAGTGATTTGCCCAGGGTCACACAGCTAGTAAGTGTCATGTGTCTGAGGTTGGATTTGAACTCAGGTCTTCCTGAATCCAGGATTGGTGCTTTATCCACTGTGCCACCTAGCTGCCCCCAAGAACAGCATTTAGAAACTCAAAATGACCATAAGTCTCCTAGCTTTGACAAATTATACTACAACTGGATACTCCTTCCTCAATTCTCCTCTTCTCATAGAATCTTTTTTTTCCCTTTAAAATGAAGTTCAAGAGCAATATGGAATTATGTCCCAAGGGTTATAAAACTGTGTATACCTTGATCCAGCAATACCATCATTAAGTCTGTTTCCCAAGGTGATCAGGGAAAAAGAAAAAGAATCTAAATGTTCTAAAATGTTTATAGCAGCTCTCTTTGTAGTAGCAAAGAACTGGAAATTGAGAAGATGCCCATCAGTTGGAGAATAGCTGAATAAATTGTGGTATATGATTGTGATGGAATACCTCTGTGCTGTAAGAAATGATGAACTAGTTGATTTTAGAAAAACATGGAAAGATTTGCATGAAATAATGAAAAGTGAAACTAGCAGAACTAAGAGAATGTTGTATATAGGTATAGCAATAGTGTTGGAAGAGTAAATGAGAATGACTAAGCTATTCTGAATAATATTAATATTCAAATCAACTACAAAGAACTTATGAAGGAAAATGCTATTCACCTCCAGAGAAAGAACTGATATGTTGAACAACGTATTATATAATTTTACATATTATTATACACACATATAATATACATATATATGCATATTATTATAATACATATGTAATATAATATATATATGTCTGCATCAAACTATGGACTTCTCTAGTGTGGGGTTGGGAGGGAGGGAGGGAAACAGCTTGGAACCCAAATGTAACAAAAAAAAATGTAAAATAAAATAAAATGTAGCTACCTTCTGCATTTCCTGATTTCTACAAGTGCCGGTGTTTTCTCTCCCAAACTACCTTGTTTTCAGTTACTGCGTATGTGTTTGTATTTACTTACTTTATTTGATGCATAAATTTGTATACATCCTTTTGGCCTCCTCCATTAAAATGTTAGCTCCTTGTGGATAGGGATTGTTTCATTCTTTGAACTTGTATCCCCAGGCTTCCCATAACTCTTGACACATAGGAGAAAGTTAACAAATGCTTGTTGATTAGTTGGAGTATGGATTGAAGAGGTGAGAGACTAGGATCTAGGAAACCAGTTAGGAAGCTATGGTAATAGTCTAGGCTAAGCAAGGAGAAATGAGGCCCAGAATGAAGGTAGTGGCCACACAAAGGGAGAGGAGTAGACACATAGAGAAGATGCACTAATAGAAACTGAGGAATGGTAATATAGGAAGAAAGAGTATAAGTAGAGAGCAGTGCCACAAATACCCCAGGAGAAGAGACTAGTCAGCAGTAAGAGTCAAACACAATAGAGAAGTCAAGAAGAATGAGGACTGACGAAAATCCATTAGACTTAGCAATAAAGAAATTATTGGTAACTCTAAAGATCGTAATTTCAGTCAGATGGTAGGACTGGGAACCAGAAATATAAGGGACTTAGAAGTATGCAGAAGGTGAGGAAGTGGAAGTAATGAGTGTACATAGTTTTTTCTAAGAATTTTGATCATAGGGTCATTTAGAGCTGGAAGGTATCTTAGAGGTCATTTAATGTAACCACCTCCTTTTACAGAAGAGGAAATTGAGGTTCAGACAAATGAAATAACTTGCCCAGGTTCTACCACACAGGAATAATGTAACAGAGCAAGATTTGAACCCAGGTCCTCTAACTCCAGATCCTAGACCCTTTATACTATACCAATATATATATAGGATGTTAGTTTGAGGAGAAAGCAGGATCAAGAGGCTTTTCCTAAGAAAGATCATGTCTGGGCATGTAGGTAGGCAGCAGGGAAGGTCCTAGGGAATCAAAAGAGATTGATGATTAGAAAGAGAAAGAGCTGACTGAAGGGGCAACCTCCTTTCAAGTTTGAGGGAATGGTATCGAGTATAAGGAAAGAAGTGGACCTCATAATAGGAAAAAGATCACCTTTTCCTCTAACTAGAGGAAAGGAGGAGAAAATGGGAGATATTGAAGAGGAAATTTACAATAAAGAACTGGTGAGAAGGAGCTCATAGCAAAGGACCTTTATTTCCTTCATAAAATATGAGGAGTTCTTGAGGGAAGAAATAGGATTGTTGTGTAGCAGGGATGGTCTAATTCAGATTAGCTAACATAAATGTGTAGCATACTCCATTAGCATGGTTATGTGACTTTCTATAGAGGTATTCAGCAATAAGGAGAAGGAACTGCAAAGGAAGTCAGTGGGAATAACCCAGAGCTAGGATTTGAGAAGAGAGGAGTGGTGATAGGACAGAGATTTGAGTATACAATTTAAAACTGAACAGATTAAATACAGATTGTGAAGGGAGAAAAGGTGACTGGGAAAGCAGAAGGGGTGGAGTGACTAGAAGGGGTGGAGTGATAAGGATGAAAAATGGAATTAGGAAAAGTGAGGCAGGAGGGAAAGAAAAGAAGCCTAAGAAAGGAATTTCAGAATTCTGAATCATAGAGGTTGAACATTTATGGGCATGGAAAACATCCAAGGCAGGATGGTATGTCTGAGATAGAGTGAAGGCACAAATCATGACTGCAAACTCAACAGAGCTGATAGTATTACATGGGTGCCAAAAAGCCTAATGTTGTCTTGGGCTTTTTTTTTTTTTTAGTAAGGCAATTGGGGTTAAGTGACTTGCCCAGGGTCACACAGCTAGTAAGTGTTAAGTGTCTGAGGCCGGATTTGAACTCAGGTACTCCTGAATCCAGGGCCAGTGCTCTATCCACTGTACCACCTAGCTGCCCCTGGGCTTTTTTAAAAGAAGTATAGCATGAAAAAATTAAAGAAACAAACAAATAAATAAACAATTAAATAAATGGATGGATGAATAAATGAATAAATAAAAGAAGTATAATGTTCAAAACAAGGGATATGATGGCTCCTCTGTACTGTGAACTGCCCAAACCCTCTGAAGTATTTTGTTCATACCTAGCCATGTTAAATGTGGAATGTTTGAAGGACTAGCTGAAGGGCTGATACACGGAGAAAAAAAATTCAGACTTATCCTGTGTGGGCTTCCAGTGGACAGAACTAGTAACAATGAGTGGAAATCAAGGGAAAACAGGTTTTGGATTAAAATAAGGAAGAACTTTGTAATAATTACATTTGTTCTTTCCAGCCACCTCTATACCATGCAACCTGCATTGTAGCCATCGTCCTTATCTCCCTCCTGCTGGAACCCCTTGGGTTGACAAAATGTGATAGATGAGCTTTTGCCTCATTGTGCCTAGAACCAAGCCTCCCATTCCCCATCCCCCAACTATCTCTACACTACACTGCCGCCTATTCTCATACCTAGCCCCTTTCTACTTCCCCTTCATTATTGCCCTATAAACTTGTAGACTGGGACTGCTTTGTTCCTTGTATTTCTTTGGGTCCTCAGTCCTTAGCACAGTGCTTAACACATAGGAAGTGCTTAATAAATGTTCTATTTATCATATACCCATCTAAATAGACAGTTCTTCATAAAGTAGTGAGTACTTGACACTAAAGGTGTTCAAGTAGAGACTATAATTCACTTCACATCATTTCACTTCAATAAGCATTTATTCATCTATATGTAAGTTAGGAACCTGAAGTGACCATTCTTTTAAGCAATGCAGCATAGAAATAGTGTCGGATTTGGAGTTCTAGGACATAGGTTCAAATCCTAGCTCTGGTATTGACTCCGTAAGTGACCTTAAGAAATTCATTTCACTTCTCTGGGACTCAATGCCCTTCTGGACTAGATACTTTCTAGGTTCTAGCTCTCATGTTTTATAAAAACTTTTCATATGTTTATGTCATCTTTCAAAACTCCTGAATTCTTTAATAAGGAATGGAACCATTCCTTTTCTTTTTGTGTATACCAAATTCCCCCGCCTTCCCAGTATCTTGTACACAGTAGATACTCAATAAACACTCACCGTTGTTTTAAAAAAGATTTAAAACTGAACCAAAAAATGCAAGACTAGGTTGAAGGGGAAGGTAAAAAAGAAGTGGGGAATATGTGAAGCACTGTTCTTAGCTCTTTAACTATTTGGGGATTTTGCTTTCTTTTTTTTTTCCTTTAAAGGAAATGTTCTGAGGGATATTGGAACTTCCTACAGTAGACTACTGGAGAAAATTATACTCTTGTTTTCTGCAATGACAGGGTTCCTTTTTTGTTTGTTTATTTGTTTTGTGTTTTTTTGCAGGGCAATGGGGGTTAAGTGACTTGCCCAGGGTCACATAGCTAGTAAGTGTCAAGTGTCTGAGGCTGTATTTGAACTCAGGTACTCCTGAATTCAGGGCTGGTGCTCTATCCACTGTGCCACCTAGCTGCCCCGACAGGGTTCCTTTTTGACAAAACATTATTATATATTTCACCTCATAGTTCATTCAGCTCCCTATTTGCAACAAAGTATCTGCAAAAAAAGGGGATGTTATGAAGTTTTACCTAAGTAAATAACAGAAAAGATTACAATCCCAACCACCTCCCCTAACTGCATGCCAAACTCACTCCTTTTGGAATTAGATACCCTCCAATAATTAAATCTTCTTGGGTTACTCTACCGTTTCCTGGTAAAACTGGAAATAACCTAAAGAGACATAAAATATGGAATAGTTTTAACGATTGCAAAGATAAACAATTTGTAGCTCAAATAACTGCATACTTTAGAACTACAATTCTCTCAAATAAATAGTCCCCAAAATACCCAGAATAAAATAATTTGGTTAATGAATGCTAGTAGACTGAAAAGTCATGTCCTTTGTAGAATTAAGTTGTATATTTTATAATAGGTACTTCAGATGCTATGCAAATTAAGGTAATAAGTCAGGCATGAAAAAAAATTGCCTCTGACGTCTAGTAAGCAATGCACTTTTTGCCATGAATTTTTTCCCCTACTGCATAATCCAGAAACTTGAATAATGAATGATGACTTTGTTGTACATAGAAAAATGGTTTAAGCACTTAAAGGTAAGTCCAAGATTTAACTGAACTGGCTTTCTAAGTTATTCATTATAATCACCTTGGAGAAGGAATTGAGGCTTTAAAGGTATATTTCTTGACATGACTTTTTTTTTTTGGGTGGGGCAACGAGGGTTAAGTGACTTGCCCAGGGTCACACAGCTAGTAAGTGTCAAGTGTCTGAGGCTGAATTTGAACTCAGGTCCTCCTGAATCCAGGGCCAATACTTTATCCACTGCGCCACCTAGCTGCCCCTTGACATGACTTGAAAGCTTTCTACCTTAGGGTTTCCTTGAGCAGAGCTCTGATCAGTGGTACTTTGGGGATATCCTCTGCAGTTGGAACATGTTTCTTCCCCAAGTTCTTAATGATCTCATGATACACTGATTGCTGAACTTCAGGATGCTTTGCCAATAGGTATGCAGCCCATGACAAAGTGAAAGAAGTCTAATAAAAAATAAACAGAAAACATACATGTATGCAAAATTAAAGAGGGTTACAGAAACAACTAAAAAGTAAGTGCTTCAAAAACCAGGAAATTTCTAGACAAGGCATTCCATTTTCCACACATTTGAGCTATGCTAAGCATCTGTCAAATGGATTAGACTATATCACTATATTAGATTATATATTTTATTTCCACATAATACTCTCTACTTTGCCAAAACAAATCTCCCTCTTTCTAAATCACAGAAAAAAACACAACCTAAATATTATTAAAGACAAAATCAACTACATATTACAAATGCTATTTTTTAATAAACAGCAGTAGATGAGTTTATTTCTGAATACTTCATCTCAGTAAATATAGAATATTTAACTGGTTTGGACTTAGACTGGTCCCTTGATTCTGGATGGAACTGCTCCAGAAGGCCACACTTGGCACTGGTCAACCACTCCATGTGCTAACTTGTATTTTTAGGAAGACAGAGTGAACAATAGTGTTCTACCATTTATGAAAATTCTTGCCAGATATGACATTATGTTAGTTTAGCTACTTATTTTTTTTTTTTTGGTGAGGCAATTGGGGTTAAGTGACTTGCCCAGGGTCACACAGCTAGTAAGTGTCAAGTGTCTGAGGCCGGATTTGAATTCAGGTCCTCCTGACTCCAGGGCCGGTGCTTTATGCACTGCACCACCTAGCTGCCCCCAAGCTACTTACTTTTTGAAAGATTCTAAACCTTCCCTGAATCTGAATCATCTCAAGAACCAGTCTGGCTTCTTATAGACCCCCTAGACACAGAAATGCCAGTCCAAAGGAGACATTCCTATCCAAAATGATCATTAACCTACCCTAATGTAGACTTGGACCTCCAAGTCTGGATTAAAACCATATTGGTCCTTTGGAGATGGGTTTCAAGGTTCTGTTTGCTCAACCATTTGTTCCAATATATTTATCAAATAAAATCAACAAATATTTATTGACTGCCTACTATATATAAGAATACCATTTTCTTTCTTCATAGCCACACCGTCATTCTTTGGGAGGAAGAATAGGGGGCAGCTAGATGGCGCAGTGGTTAAAGCGCTGGCCCTGGATTCAGGAGTACCTGAAGTTCAAATCGGCCTCAGACACTTGACACTTACTAGCTGTGTGACCCTGGGCAAGTCACTTAACCCCCATTGCCCCGCCAAAAAACAAAAAACAAACAAAAAAGACTGGATTAAAAAAAAAAGAATAGTGTCACGATTCTCAAATACAGTCCAATATTTAATTTAATTTGTTTGATCCCTTTTAGACCTCAAAGTTTATACTAATGTTGATTTTTATTGCTTCTATGATTCTGTGTCATTTTCTTATGAGTGATGTTATTCCACAATAAAAATACTTTTTCCAGCATCTAAAATTTGATTTTTATAGCCCATATCATATTGTTTCCCCAAAACATGGTTTTGTTTTAGGTATTTCAGGGGGTTTAGAGGACTTTTATACATAAGGGCTCAATCCCAGCATAGCTCAATTCTGAGATCTTCATTATCATATTGGCTCCAGGGAAAGGAATTTTTCAGCCAGGTGAGTCTCAAAGAAAGTCAGAGAGGCTGTGACCTGCATCAGCAGAGGGAGGGTGCATTTTGATTTTTAAAAATCAATCAATCAATTAATTAATTAAACCCGATCTCTGAAACACAGGGAATTTTAAAAACTAAGTAAATGTCCATGAAAAGAACACAAGCACTGGCCCTGAGTTCAAATCTGACCTCAGACACTTAACATTTACTAGCTGTGTGACCCTGGGCAAGTCACTTAACCCCAATTGCCTCACTAAAAAAAAAAAAAAAAAAAAGAACACAAGAAATTTCTACATAAAAATGGCAATATGAAAGTGAATAAGAGGGCTGTCACAGTTTGTCAACTGATAAACCTAAACTGGGAATCCAGTTTGGTAACTTGGTAACTGGGTACTCTTCGCCATTCTTCTCCCTGTAATATTTGTTGCCACTAGGTGGCAGGAGGAAAGTACATCCGAGTCAGTTGGCAGTTCTTAGACACTGGCAATCATGATAAAGGATCCTTTACAAGGTTAGAAAAATAACTATTTAAGATGTTCCGTAGGCCAAATATTACCCAAAACAAATCCATAAATAAACAACAGCATATAGAGTTAAAAAACAAATATGTAATTACAATGAAATCCTCTTCTACTTGGACCCTTTTAGCTCTTTCAGGACAAAGATGGTTTTTCCAGTTTTGTCTTTGTTTCCAGTAGCCTAACATAGTTAATTTATACACAGCAGGTGCTTAATAAATTCTTGCTTAATTTAATTTTGTCTGTCAGGACTTCTTTTACTTCTGCTGGTTTACTTTCAGTATAGTACAACAGACTCTAGTAAGATGATCTTTGTTTTATAACACCAGAAGCATTGTTTTCCATTTTTCAGAAAACTCGTTTCTCTCTATTTAGGAGCCTTGAGCAATATCCTACTACATCTAAGAACTTTTATAGTTTCCTGCCAGAAATTCTTCCCAACTCATTCCCGGTCCAAGAGTTTCCTGCTCTCTCTACCGTTTACCCCAAGTTTGGCAGACTTTGCTCTTACCTTTTAGATTTTAAGAAACAAAAATAGACACTTAAAATTTCATACAGATAATAGATGCATACATATCTATATAAATATATACATATATATGTAAAACCAAGATACAACAATTAACAAAAGGGATTATTTCATTATATAAACAAAACATATCTTTCCTACTAGATAATGAAAACCAATTAACCAAACTATTCTTTTCCTATTTCCTGCCCAAGACCTAGACTGTCAAATTGCTTCTAAATTACCCTATTCTGTATGATGTTTTCTTAATTAGTATTATTTCAAAAATACCAGTTCCACAAAGGTATGGAAAATTACCTGCAAAATATCTAGAAATTTTGCAAATGACACACCTCATTTTCCTAATGTTGAAATACCTTCAAGCTACTCATCACTACCAGAGCTCATTCCTTAGTCTTCTCCACAGGGGATGAGAAAATGTGATTATACAATGGAGGTTTTTATGTTAAAATTATACCTTTTGAAGTTCTCAGTACCTTCATCTGCTCTACACTCCTGGTATTATACTACACAAGCAAAAGGCTTAGAAACCAGTCAAAGGGGCCCTTACAAACAAAATGCTATCCAAAATCTTTAACAGTCTTGTGTACCTACACTATAATTTGTAAGAAAAGTGTGGTTTTCTTTTGGAAATCCTTACCAGGTCAAAAAGCTGGTTAAATGAAAACAGAAAGTCAGTTGCCATTAAACTATGCAATGTCCTTAAAGTTCAATAGCAAACTTAACTTACCATTCAAAATTGGGGTTCCATAGGACTGCAAAGGCTGATCAGGTTAAAATGTCTTTGTCTCTTTAGAAAACAAAATACAAACAACTTACTGTGTCCACCCCAGCCAGGAGCATTTCGGTCATGTTGGCATAGATCTCTTCTAATGTTAGCTCTTTGCTAATTAAGAGGTGTGTGAGCAGTCCTCCTTTTACACTTTCCCCTCTGTCCAGTTGGGACTGAATGTCCTTCAACTTATTGTCAACATGAATTTGGCCTGTTTAAAGATAAATTTCTTTTTAAAAAAATGATTAGTTGAATACACTAGTTTAGATGTCATCTGACCTTAGTCCTGACAATCCCAGAAACAACTCCATTCGGAGGTTATTAGTCTGAGAATCACACAATTTTGGACCCTAGAACAGGACCTACATTCAAATGATCACTTTTACATATAAAACACGAACATGTGAGCATGTGCATTCCACTTATATTTTAATTATTTATCTAAACAGGCACAAGCTACATTCAGAATAAAGCAGTTTCACAACTACAACTAAAAGGCAATAGCTTCATCTTATATGGAAAACATGAAAAACCTACTTTTGCTTGTCAGGAACATGTCGTTTGTATGGTGTACAAGTGGAAAGGCAATGTGGTGTAGTGCAGTGGTTCTTAAACTGGGATCTGTGAACTTTTAAAGTAATATTAATAGCTATATTTCAATATAACTGGATTCCTTTGCAACCCTATGTATTTTATTTTATGTACTTAAAAAAAAACACTATTCTGAGAAGCGATCCACAGGCTTCACCATATTACCAAAGGGGTCCACGACAAAAAAATTAAGAACCTTCACTAGAGTGGATAGTGCACTAGCCATGGAGTTAGGAAGACCTGGGTTCAAGTCCTGCTCTGACCCAGACTAGCTGGTGTTTCCTTGAGAGTCTTTTAACCTCTTGTTGCTTGGGGCAATCCTCTGAACTACAAGTTACATAACAGGTGTTATATTGCATTGGCAGAGAGAGTTCTACAATGGGAGCTCCCTATGGTGATGAAATAAGATGAAGCTGTATGCCTTTATAAAGTGACAGAAGTGCAATGGGCTCTTCTGGTGTACAAAACTAGCATTATCTTTTAAAAAATATCCACTTAGACAGTTATGGTTATTGCACTTGGCTGAATCAGGGACAATCATTCTAGAACACGGGGTTTTTCAGACTTTGAGAAAGTCACTAATGGATTCCACTATGTTCTCTTCTAAAGTCTTTTTTTTTTTCTTTTTTTTAGTGAGGCAATTGGGGTTAAGTGACTTGCCCAGGGTCACACAGCTAGTAAGTGTCAAGTGTCTGAGGCCGGATTTGAACTCAGGTACTCCTGACTCCAGGGCCAGTGCTCTATCCACTGCACCACCTAGCTGCCCCATCCCTATTACTTCTTTTTTTTTTTAATTTAGTTTAATTTTTATTGATTTTTAATTTATTTTATTTTATTAATATTTTTTTTTTGCTGGGCAATGACGGTTAAGTGACTTGCCCAGGGTCACACAGCTAGTAAGTGTCAAGTGTCTGCGGTCAAATTTGAACTCAGGTCCTCCTGAATCCAGGGCTGGTGCTTTATCCACTGTGCCACTTAACTGCCCCCTATTACTTCTAAGAGCTACCATGTACTCCTTTGGCTCTTAAAGCCCTTCCCAACTTGTCCCCAATCTACCTATCCAACCTTATTACACATTACTCTCCTTCACAGACTCCATGGCTAAGTCAATCTGTACCACATAGTGATAGATCCACTTCCCTTTCAGTAAAGATTCCTCAAGCCTGGAATATAGTCTCAGTTCTCCTCTGCCTCTTAGAATTCTTAGTTTCCTTTGAGACTCAGCTCAAAAATCACCTCCTACTTGAGACCTCTCTTGATCTATCCAGATGCTGGTGTCCCTTCTCCTCTACTGCAAATCATATTGTATTTATTTTTCATGTAAATATATACATACACACATTGTTTTCCTCCCCCCTTCCAAACCCTAGTAAAATGAAAGCCCCTTCAGGCCCAGATTGGTCCACTTTTGTCTTTTTATCCCCAGCAGCCAGCATAGTGCTTGGTACATAGCAAGCACTTAATAAATACTTCTTGATTAACTGATACAAAAATTCTAGTGCTGGTACCCTCTTTTCGGCCTCCACTTCAAATCATATCTGTAAACAAGGCCACAGGAGATACTGAATATGTTCAAAATTAATTCAATAGGACAGAAAGTGAAATAAAATATTTGAAACATCTCTTCCACTTTAAAATAATTTAAAGAAAACTTGTAACTTCATTTGGACTGAAAATGCAAGTGAAGAAAAAATTTACAGGGTGAATCATACACTGATGACTCAATTTCTTTCTCTCTGTGCATCCTAATAGAAGATCAAACTAGGGTGGAAAAACCTGTCAGTTTACGGTCAAGACTACAGGATAATGAGAAAATGTAAAGTAAATATAACACAATTTATACATCAATAAAGGAGTCCCCCTGAAAGGCTACTATTCAAATAAATGGCTGCCATTTCTTTAGCATTATTTGGAACATCCTTTCAAATTGCATCTTGAGATAAGTTTATAAGTCATACAAGAAAATGAGTATAACTTGTAGTGGCACTTGATTTTTAAAAAATTCTCATTAAATTGTATTGCTTTTATATTTATCACAAACACTGCCATTATATTGGATTTACTATTTTGCACTGAAAATGTACAGGGTTCTACTTGTATTACGGGTTAGACTTTTGTGGGGCAAAATGTGGGATTCAATCCTGTGATCTTCTACTTCCATGTCCATTTCTATATAATTTTTTCATTTTTAAACATTGATTCCTGGACAGCTAGGTGGCTCAGTGGATAAAGCACTGGCCCTGGATTTAGGAGGACCTGAGTTCAAATCTGGCCTCAGACACTTGGCACTTACTAGCTGGGTGACTCTGGGCAAGTCACTTAACCCTCATTGTCCTGCCCACCCCCCCAAAAAAGGGTAAAAATTGATTCCTTTTGTTGTTGTTGCTTTTTTAGACCCAGAGTAATCTCCCAACATATACCCTGGCCTCCCGAATACTTTGTTTTGGCCTTTTTAATAGAGAAAAAAAATTGCACAAAAATGACCAACCAATTAACTGTGTCTAATAGCTTCTGCAACATTCTGTAGCTGTAGTCCCACATCTCTCTACCAAGGAGAGAGCATATCACACTTTGTCATTCCCTCAAAATGTTATTACCAAGATGGATCACATACTCCATTCAACAGCTTTTGTTCCAAATGACTTTCTGCTGTTTCTGAAAAATCATTTCATCCCCAAAATATGAATATTTGTTACCACTGAGGATATTTAAAAGACTAGGCCACAGGCTCTAAAGGCAACTCTTGAAAAGAAATTTTAAAAATATTTTAACCCACTGTTTGTATTGTTGGAACAAGTGAATACTCATTTGGATGTATTAGTTCTGGTATATATAAGAATTTTATTCAGTCGCATTATTTATATGTTTCATGCTAATTCTCAAAAATGAGCTAAAAGTCTATTAATACAAATAACATTTACTATAAATATACTGTACATCAAGTCAATCTCTGCCATAAATAACTCTATGTCTTAGATGAAAATTAGATATATGACAGGCAGTAGACTCAGGCCAATTCTAATTTTATAAAAAATGACCCTTCAATTCTTTTCTTACTAAATTTGAAGAGTCCATCCCAGGATCTGCAGAATTCTTTCCAGGGTTTAGGGATAAATGGGCGAAGCCATTTGGGAATAGCTCCTGCATACATGGTGGTCTTAAACATACTAAACATCAGCTCCAGTGCTTCGATGTATTCCACAGTCAGCTGGGGGACATTGTTTTCCAGGCAGCCCAAACGACATTCATAAAGAACAGTAGCCACTCCTAGATAGGAAAAAGGCAAGAGTTTAAAAGCCCTCTTCTGAAATGATGACATTACCAAGGCTAAAGTTGCAATAATAATACTAAGTTTCAAAAGCTTAGAAGATTTGCCATTAGAAATTGACAAATCATCGCTTCATTTCATCATCGCTACCAAAAAATTATATATCCTATGATAGTGCTATGCATCTGGAAGACTGAAGTAAGAAATCTAAAGATGGTCCGGACAGAGCAAAGGTCCCAGTCAATGGGGTTACCAGTGAATCTCCAAGCCAGTCACCATCTTGTGGCCTCTTCTTGGGCACACACTCTGTCCTTGCTTTCCCAAGATTCCCAGATAAGGAGTTATAGCCTAACTTGATTATGAGAAACCCACTTCTTACTACCTTACCTACTCATTGCCTTAAGTGATAGCAAAGCTTCAGGGTAATGAAAAGCTGCTGCTTATCACAAAATGGCTGGGAACCTCTTGCCCAGATCACTCAAGAATCCAAGGAAGAGTCCTTGTGACTTGGCACAAAGAAGGATTTGTTTTCACTGGCCCATTTTCTTCTTGAATTCCATTATCAGTGGTTTTTAAACTGGATTGATGATATATTTTGTTTTGTTAATTATAGGACTTTTCAATTAAAATTTTAAAATAAACTTCGTCAAACCAAAATATTTTTTAAACTAAATAATGATCAATTTAAAGATATTCCTCAACCTAAGCACAGTGATTAAACGCCTATGACCATTGCAGATAATCTACAGCAATGCTAGAAAGTGAAAGGCCAACAAGAATGAGGTAGCCATGGGTCAGGAAATGTCCAAGTGAGTCATTCCTTACATTGCTCCAATAGGAGCTCAGCTTCACCCACCCTGATCCTTACTGCTCCTCTAGTTTTAGGCTGCTTGATGAACTTGGATTCCTGATAATATTCTCCAAATATTCCTCCCATCAAATAAGATAATATTTGTAAAAAAAACGCTTAACATAGTTCCTGCCACATAGAAGGTGCTATATAAAATTTTATTTCTGCCCTGCTCCTTCCCAAAAGACCGTGGCTAGTTGATTTGATTTGATTTTTTATTATCTCTGACCCTCTACATTTTTAACAACTTGGAAGGATCTCTGTGAATTTTGGCTCACTGGATTGTTGAGGAATAAACAGGAGAGAGAGAAACAAAGAAACAAGGATATGTAATAGCAATAAATAGTTACACAGGTATATAATACAGCTATATTCATTAGTCTTAGGGTGGTTTCTAAGTGGTCAGCATTTTAAAACAATGGTTTCTTAAATGAGTTTAAATGCTTTAAGTAGTTATGAATCAGTTTCTGCACCTGTCAAAATAAAGGAACTATGATAGACCAAGCATTCTTTTTGTGGGGTAACTGGGGTTAAGTGACTTGCCCAGGGTCACATAGCTAGTAAGTGTCAAGTGTCTGAGGCCAAATTTGAACTCAGGTCCTCCTGAATCCAGGGTCGGGGCTTTATCCGCTGTACCACCTAGCTGCCCCAAAAGTCTCTTTAAACTTTTGTTTTTGTTTTTATGTTTGTTTTTTTTTTTTTTGTGGGGCAACAAGGGTTACGTGACTTGCCCAGGGTCACACAGCTAGTAAGTATCAAGTATCTGAGGCCGAATTTGAACTCAGGTCCTCCTGGTTCCAGGGCCAGTGCTTTATCCACTGTGCCACCTACCTGCCCCTAGATCAAGCATTTTTAATCAAGTGTGTGTGTGTGTGTGTGTGTGTGTGTGTGTGTGTGTGTGTGTGAGAGAGAGAGAGAGAGAGAGAGAGAGAGATGGAAGAGATGGACCCTTTTGGCAGTATGGAACCCTTTTGAGAATAATGTTTCTAAATACATAAAATACATAGGATTAAAAAGAAAACCAATTATATTGAAATACAGTTATCCAAATATTCTTTAAAATGAAGTGCACAGACCTCAAGTTAAGAACCCCTGGTAGGGGCGGCTAGGTGGCGCAGTGGATAAAGCACTGGCTCTGGATTCAGGAGTACCTGAGTTCAAATCCGGCCTCAGACACTTGACACTTACTAGCTGTGTGACCCTGGGCAAGTCACTTAACCCCCATTGCCCTGCAAAAAAAGAACCCCTGGTAGATGATCTCTAAGGTTCCTTCTAGCTTTAACATTCTATGAATCTCATTAAAAATCAGAAAGTTCTTATAAAATAACGTATCAGTACCAGACTATTTATTTACATATCTCTATATTTCAATGAATCACTTTAAATCAGATCATGAGATGAAATATACATGTGATATGTACTGTATTTACCATACTTAAAGAAAAAAGGGTTTTCAAAAATTACTATCTGTAACCTTATTATTATGTATGCTTCCTTTTTCATTTTTGTAATTTCTTCTAGACTAGAATTTAAAAATATAAAAACATCTGCTTGCATCCCCATGCTTTCAGTTTCTTAGATTTTATCCCTTTTTCTTATCACCCATCATGCATCCTTTCCTTAAAATGAGGGGCATAATGATAGGAACTGACCTTAGAGAATGCTTATAGAAGTATCTCTAGGGCCAGTGTGAACAACCCATATCCCAGGAACAACTAGGCAGCAAATGAAACAGGTGCTTGTATATATTGTGTAAATTGAGGGATATCAGGAACCCTAATTCCAACCCCAAAATATTTTTCCCATCAGACTGCCACTGTTAGAAATTCTACCACTAGAGAGAGATTCCTCTGGACCAAGAAAAAGAGAATCCTATCAAAATGGAAATAACCCTAGAAGGGATGGTACATAAGGCCATAACAATTATTAGCATTTTAGGGTGAACTAGCTCAACAAATTACTTTCTATGGTCATATAATTGATAACTGCCCAGGCAGGAGAAAGGACAATGGGATGGGCTTGGAAAATAATGTACTACCTGGGGAAGACAGGCCTGGGAATATAAAGTCCTTGAAGACAGGAATAATTTTGTCTATGTTTCTGTATCCCCAGGGCCTAGCCCAGTGCATTGCACATCACAGGTAGATGCTTTTTTTTTTTTTTTTTTTGGTGAGGCAATTGGGGTTAAGTGACTTGCCCAGGGTCACACAGCTAGTAAGTGTTAAGTGTCTGAGGCTGGATTTGAACTCAGATCCTTCTGAATCCAGGCCTGGTGCTCTATCCACTGCACCACCTAGCCGCCCTTAGGTAGATGCTTAATAAATGTTGAGTTGGACTAAACTGAAATTAACTGGAAAAAGCACTAACACAGGGGACTCTGGACATCATGAGAACAGAAGATGACTCGTGCACAAGTTGAAGGGGGAGGTAAAGACAGGGAAACATTCCAGTTTGGGAGAACAGCACAGAAAGGACAGCATGCCAGAGCACTGGCTTTAGAGGCAAAGGGCCGGTTTTTGAGTAGCATTTCTGCTATCTTACTTGCTATGTAAACAGATAAATCACTTTCCCTCTCTGAGCCTCAGTGATCTCTAAAGTCTCTTCCAGGTCTGATATTCCAAGAAATTCCCTGTCTATAGGCCAAAAAACTAGTGTCACAGACTTAAAAGCCATCTAGTCCAGCACTCTTATCTATAAAATCAGGACAATAACAGCATTTATCTCACAGACTGTTATGAAGATTAAATAGGATAATTTGGGTAAAATGCTATCTGTATAAACCTCAATGTGCCACATAAATGTTAGCCTTCATTATTAGCAAACTATAGCAGTTTGAGAAAAGGCAGTATGGCTTAATGAGTAGAGTGCTAGATATAGAGTCAAGAAGTCCTGGATCCAGTTCCTGCCTCTGACATTTACTAGCTGTGTGGCCATGCTGAGCTCTCTGGCCTTCAAGCTACTCTAGAGACATTGGGTCATAGTTGGTTTGCTCTTACATTCACTATTCTCCCAACTTCTGAGCCCTTGGAGAGGAGTCCATTCCAACCTCAAGCAATATTCACTTGGCCACCTAATTGGTCACTTATCTGGATTTACTCGGCTAGAATTCTGAGGTAATCACAATTGGTAAGCAAGATTTTGTCTTTCTTTCTTTCTTTTTTTGCAGGGCAATGAGGGTTAAGTGACTTTAGAGGGTCACACAGCTAATAAGTGTCAAGTGTCTGAGGCCGGAGGTCCTCCTGAATCCAGTGCTGGTGCTTTACCCACTGCTCCACCTAGGTGCCCCTGTGCCACCTAGCTGCCCCAAGATTTTGTCATTTTGACTGTCCTAAATCATTACTCTAAAAAAAACTCTGTCCTTTGGATAAGTGATAATGGGAGAGCCCTTTAAGAAAAACAAAATATTATAGGCTTGGAGTTTGGACAAAGTTCTGGTTTTGCTACTAGCCATGTGAAACTGGACAAGTCATTTGATTTCTCTGAGACATGGTTTCTTTATATGCAAAATGAAGAGATTAGACTATATCAGGGGTCAGCAACAAAGAAACAACACGGGCCCTTTTAGGTGGATACCTAAAGCTACTTTACCAAAATAAAGAATACACTTTATACCTATATTTCAATTCATCTCCTTATTTTGCAAAGGAATAAGGAATCTCTAGTCAGAGCCACATAGTTTTCATGCTTCTGCCCCTATGCCCCCACTCTAACTACTCAAAGCATACAATTCCAGATGCGATGCCCTACATCAGAATTTCTTCCTCAGTCACTTTTCCAGTTCAACAATCTTCTTTTGGGGCAGCTAGGTGGCGCAGTGGATAAGGCACTAGTCTTGGATTCAGGAGGACCTGAGTTCAAACCCAGCCTGAGATACTTACTAGCTGTGCGACCCTGGGCAAGTCACTTAACCCCCATTGCCCTGAAAAAAGAAAACAAAAACAAAAACAATCTTCTTTCCCCATTTCTCTTCCAGCCCTCTGGTTATTGCCTGCTAGCTGTTATGTTATTGCTTCTTTTCACTGTTTATTTTTTCATACTTTTCAGGCTCTTCCTGCCATTTAAACATAAATTACAATTCTCTTTGCATTACCTTACTCTACAGGATTGTTGTAACCATATGTAAGACAGACAGTGAAAATATAATTTCAGTAATGGTTAAAGAGGAGAACCTTGGGGGCCTCTCTCCAGTTTGTAGGCAATACCTATACATTGTAACAAAGGCCTTCAGAGGACAATAAATAATTATAATTTGGTTTTTCTCATATTAACTTGTATAAATTAAATAAAATAATCAAAATGTTTAAGTGTAGATGAAGTTGATGCAATACTCTGAAATCAACTGATATACACACATACGTATAATATTCAAATATTTATATATGCATATAGATGTATGTATATGTGTGTGCATATTTGTAGAGTTGCGTTTTAAGACTATTACCAAAAGTTGCTTTTCTCCCTTAAAAGAAGGTTGACTCCTAGACTAAGATGATCTCAAGTTTTTGCCAGTTTTAAGATTATAGTTAGATTAATTGATAGCATACAAAAAGCTGTGCCTTTTCTAGTCCTATACTACCAGCCTTGTTAGATTCTGATGACTTGCTGCATATCTAGGTTCATCAGTACAGAATGACTCTTTCTATATTTCCTGATGCCTATAAATCTGCCAAAGGAAAAAAAAAAATAACAGCTATGTGGAAAGACTCAAGTGTTCTATTATTTGCTCATTGACAGAACTCTTTGGCAGATGATATTATTGTTGTGATTGTATATATATATATAACCTATATCAGATAAAATTTTGAAACTAGAAATCTTATAAAAACAAATGTTGAAAATTCTCTACATGTAACTAGAAAATAATAAAATACTTTTATGATAAAAAAGATGATATTATTGTGCTCAGGTTCAACAATGAAGAAAACAACAAAGTCAAATTAGAAGAAATCCCACAACTCTCCTCCTAATGCCACTGACATGGAAATCTGAACCAGTAGTTTTAACAAACAATATTTCTAAATAAAATGTAACTAAACTCTATTTTTCCTATATTTAAGGCATTCTGACATGAATGAGTTTTCCACAAAACTGAAGCCTATCTCTTTTTCATTCATGCATTCATTCATCTATTTATTTATTTATTCATCCATTCATTTATTCATTCATCCATCCATCCACCTATCTATTTATTTATTCATTCATTCACTCATTTGTTTGTTTATTTATTGCGGGGCAATGAGGGTTAAGTGACTTGCCCAGGGTCACACAGCTAGTAAGTGTCAAGTGTCTGAAGCCAGATTTGAACTCAGGTCCACCTGAATCTAGGGCTGGTGCTTTATTCCCTGCGCCATCTAGCTGCTCCCAGCCTATCTCTTTAAACCCCCCCCCCAAAAAAAAAAACTGTTTAAAAAATGCTAATCCTTCTTGATGGGAATCTTTCCAAAATGTATTACATATTTCTTTACTTCATTAAGGAGAATATTCAACTTAATTTAAACTTGATGATCAGGATCGCCATTATGAATATTAATTACTGAACTAGGCTGTTTATAACAGACTGTTGGAGCTGAAAGGGACCTTTAGAGATGTTCTAGTCTGCCCTCCTCATTTGATAATGAGGAAACAGAGGCCCGAAATGTGAAGTGACTTGCTTAAGATTGTCATACAGTTAACAAGTGGCAGAGCTGACTCAAACCCTGGTCTTCTGAGCCTTTTAACTCTAAAGTCTTTCTATACCACTACATCATTAGTAGCTATTTAGGTATGTAGATCTAATTAACCTCATACTAAATAGTCTTAGAGGCAGCTAGGTGGCACAATAGATAGCCTGGGGTCAGAAAGATCTGAGTTTTAATCTGTCCTCAGACACTACCTGTGTCACCCTGGGCAAGTCACAACCCTGTTTGCTTTAATTTCCTCATCTGTAAAAATGAGCTGGAGAAGGAAATGGCAAACCCCTCCAGTATCTCTGCCAAGGAAACCCCAAAATGGGGTCAAGAAGGGTCATACATGACTGAAATGACTGAACAACAAAAACAGCCTTAGACTGTTTTCTATAATTTTCAAGTTCTTGCATCTATTTTAAAATAGTTTTTCTTTCTTTCCTTTCCCCCTCAGTCTGACAGTTGTCACTTGAAGGTTTTGTCAGTTCTCTTCCATCTATCAGCCCCTCCCCAACTTTCTAATTTTCTGTAACATGCATGGAAACACAGGCGATAGAAAAATAGAGTTTGGGAAAACCACCATATACTTTTTTTTTTAGTGGGGCAATGAGGGTTAAGTGACTTGCCCAGGGTCACACAGCTCACCATATACTTTCACAGCCCATTCTTTGGTATCATCTGACCCATATTATGGTAAGACTTTCCCTTTTCCCCCTAAAAAAAAAAAAAAGATCCCTTGTCTAATAAAATAAACACTTGAACCCCTGTGAAATGTTCACTCATCTTTGTTTTTTTTTTCCTGATCTTATATGTTGAATGTCTCACCTTCCATTGAGTATTTGAAGAAAAGATTATTAACATTAGTCACAGTTTCTCCATCTGCTTCCTGGCTCTTGAGGATGTAAATTCTTTTAATCAAATCAGCAATGACTTGGTTGACTTCTCCAGAAAAAATAGCCACATCTTTGGGTTTCAAAATTCTTTGTCTCAATATGCTTCTCATCTTTAGCCACTGTTCACCTTCCCTAAAGGAAAAAAAAAAAAGAATTTTGAATCATTTTATACAAGTGTGTACAGGTAAAGAATCACAAGGAACTTGTAAGAATTTCTTGATGACAGTGAAGTAAATGTGTGATATGTCAATCATTCAGATAGGAAGACTAAACAGTAAAAGATGAAATTTTAAGGAGAAACTTGGGTTGGATATAAGGTAGCACTCCTTGGCTTTGAAAGTAATAACATGCTAGAATGGAAGACTGTGGAATCTTTGTCCCTGGAGATCATTAAGAAAGAACCATCTATATCATTTGGCTTACTGCCGCTTATTCCCTTTGAGCCCTAAATTTATATGATACATAAGTGCTGCAAACCAACCAACATCAGTGAAAAACATACTCAAACCCAAGTCATTAGATATGAACATTTTGGGGCAGCTAGGTGGCACAGTGAGCACCAGCCCTGGATTCAGGAGGACCTGAGTTCAAATCCAGCCTCAGACACTTAACACTTACTAGCTGTGTAACCTTGGGCAAGTCACTTAACCCCAATTGCCTCACCAAAAAACAAAATGAAACAAAACAAAAAGATATGAAAATTTTTTAAAATTACTGCAACTCTTTGTTAATGACACTGCTGAATTTTAGTTCCAAATTATGGTCTGGTTAGACTGTACAGGTTTAGAAATTTACATACCAACAGGATCAAATGATCATTAGCAGGTACTTCCAGCTCTATTGTTTAACGGTTTAAAAAAATTATAATGGTTTTCATTGTTTTATATATGAATATTTAAATTCCAACAGGCTATTTGAAAAATATCTCCTTTCTATAGAACTGGAAAACTGAGATCTGGCCAGCAGGGAACTTCGATGTGAATCAATGCTACTTATCTACAACAGTTAAGATTGTACCTAATTCACCCTCCTGAACTTGTATTTTTAGCTTGTATTTATTGTCATTAAGATAATACAAAAATAAGAAAAAAATAATTTGAGGCTATTTTGAATAATGACCTAAAAAGCTTCTATGGTCTTTAAAACAAGGATAAAATACAACAGAACAAATGTATTTTAAAACAGATACTTTTGAAGATCACTACACTATGCTCTGAGGTAGATAAAAAGTCTACATAAATCAGTCTCTGCCCTTCTCTAACAGGAGAAACAGTAATATACAACACACACAACAAATCACATTACAGATTTACAAAACAAAGTGTTGTGTGAAGCTTGAGGGGGAAATGGATTAGGAAGATAAACTGCCTGCACTTGAATTGAACTTTGAAGGATAGGTAGGAATTCAACAGATGGAGAGGGTAAGAAGACATTACAGGCATAAGGCACAATGTGAACCCCTATAAGCACAGAGAATGCAGTGTTATGGGGGGGGGGTTGCGGGGGGGGGGAGCAATGGCATTTTGTTGCCTCATTTGGTCACAGCAAACAGTGTATGGAGGAGAATTTTGAGTTAAGACTGAAAAGGTAGAATTATGCCAGGCTGTGAAGGGTCTAGAATACCAGGAAAAGGAATCCGAATGTGATTTTGTAGGCAACAGGAAGCCACCTGTAGATTTCTGAGCAGAGGAATCTATGAATAAGGAAGATTACTATGAGAGAAGTATGAAGAATAGGATTAGGGTGGAAAGACCTATAAGGAGGCTGCTGCAATATTACGGGTGAGTGGTCAAGAGGCCTACACTAGGCTGGCAGTATCAATAAAGAAGAGAGCACAAACTTGAGAGATTTCATGGAGATGAAATCAAGACCTCGTGACTGATTGTATATTTGAGGTAAGGGTGACGGTGAGGGAAAATTTAAAGGTTACTAACATGTAGGACCAGATAATTAAATGGTTACACCACCAATAGAACCTGAAATCTGTAGGAAAAAAATAACTTTTGGAGATATGATAGTGATCTCAGCTTGGAGCAGAGTTTAATGATACCAGTGGGATGTTCACCTGGGACAGGTAAAGACATATGTCTAAAGCTCAGAATAGAGAAGGGCTCAGAGTTGTAGCTACAGGTGATAATCAGAGGTAGAGGCTGAAGTTAGGAGAATAAGTTTGACTGCCAAGGGAAAGACTGTAGCAGGAGAAAAGGAGCAAGGAGAGAACCTTTTTTATTACAATAATTATCAATGACTACACATGAATATTGAAAATTGCAATGTCCTATTTGAAACTGCATATGAACACCTTGCAGAAAAACCACATTAAGAGGCTGGAAAGAAAAATGGAAATCCTATGAAGAAACCAAAGGCGTGGTTATAGAATTAGACAGAGAGTCAGAAGAATGCAGCATTTTTGAAGCCAAGGGGGAAAAGGCTACCTAGTAGGTCAGAAGTATCAATGTTGAAGAAAGGCTGAAAAAAGACACCATTGGGAGTTAGCAAATTGGAGGTCAGTGGTAACCTTAGAAAGAGTAGTTTCAGTGATTTCAGGGTGGGAAAATCATGATTGAAATGGATTGATGAGAGAATAGGCTGTCACAAAGTGGAGGCTTTGGGTATAAACAGTAAATGGGCTGGAAGATTCAAGGAAAGGGTTTTTTTTAGGATGGAGCAAACCTGAGCAGTTAGACAAAGTTCTGCATGAGATCCATTAATTACTGACACAGTCTAAACACATGTACGTACTTACGCAGAAATAAGCCCAGTAGATCTCCCTCGTAAGTCCCTATATTCCTGCCAGGACTCCATATTGGCTCTCTGGGGAGTGGTTCCCTCAGCCCGGAGAACCTGAGCCACCATGTCTCTGTCCGCAATAGACACTACAAATTGAGGACCAAAGTGAGACTTGAAGATTTTTCCATATTCCAGTGTGTGTTTTTGCTGCAATATCATGGAGAAATCAGAAAAGAATTAAAAAATACATATTAAGGAAAATATTCTACAAGGATATACTTTAACAAAAAATTTTCCTGATTTTGCCAAAATATGTCACAAATCAAAGTCTCTATCCCACATAATGTTATAGTGAAAAATAACACTGGATTTGGAATCAGAAAATCATGATTCAAGTCTTGGTTCTACTGCTTAATTAAACTCTTTGAGTCTTGATTCCCTTATTGACATTGTGAGAATAATACTTCAGCACTACCTACTTCAGGATTGTTCTAAGGAAAACACTTTGTAAACAGTAAAATTAATGTAAACAAGTTATTACAAATATTACTGAACTAAACCTATGTTTCATAAGATAAGGATTTTTTCAATTCCTAAGACAGATGTAAGAGATTTACTTGGTAAGGTGAAGCACTAGGAGAAATACATTATTGTGTATTTCAAGTAAAATAAAATTGAACCTGTTACAAGAGTAGTAAAGTAGTTACCTATCCCTTGAAAGTACTGATGACCAATTTGAATAAAAGGGTCAGGATGTTTCACTAAAACAAATCATTTTTAAGGGTAGATTACTCAGAAATGAACATAAAACCAGAGATTAAGTTGGAAAAATTAAAAGTAGGCTAAAAGTGAAGGCGTTAATAAGCAGAAAAGGAGCTATACTTAAAAAAAATGAATATTGTATGTTGAACAGACATTAGTGAGCAGATGACGAATTAAAACACTTGTCATTATAATTAAAAATAATCATCCTGGATATGGAATACCTGATGCTGTAATTGTCAGAGAAAAAAAGAAGATAAAATGTAAACCAATTTTATTCAACAAACTAAGCAAATGAACAAAATTAAGCATCTATTTTCCATTGAATGAAATGGCATAACCTACTGCAGGAGTTTTTAATCTTTTGTGTGGCATGAACTCCTCTGGCAATCTGGTGAAGTCTATAGACTTCTCATAATGATTTTTAAAATTCATTAACTGAAGGAAAAGCTACATTTTAGATATTAGTGAAAGGAAAGATGTATCTTTTCTCATTCAAATTCATAGAACCCCCTTAAATTTATGATCCATGGATCCCTTGGTACAATGAATAAAGGGCTGGCCTTTGAGTCAGGGACAACTTATTTTAAGTCTTGCCTCTGACATATATTTTCTGTGTGAGATTCAGCAAATCACTTAACCTCTCGGTGCTACAGGCTATTCTCTAAGCCTATAAATAACGGAATTACAGCTCTAGATTGGTAGAGGGAAGCTTCCACACTAGGATTTCCCACATTCACAAAATCGGTTATAGACTACCCCCAAAACTGCGCAAAGCACTATGGTAGTCATCGAGTGTGATTTAAAGTTAGAATAAGACACAGTCTCTGTCCTAATTGGGCATTATCATCTAGTAAGAGAAAGGTCATCCAAAATGAACTATAACACAATATAATAAGGTGTAAACAAAAGTGTGATGTGAGTTGGAGGTCTGATGGTTTAAAAGTAATTACCAAGTCGAGGCAGCAGGGAAGGCTGGAAAAGGCATTTGAGTTGAGCTTTAAAGGAAAGGGAAGGGAAAACATACCATGCATAAGGAACAGCATCAACAAAAAAGGCAACGAACCAAGGCAGTCAAATAAATGAACAAACATTTATTAAATGCCTACTATGTGCTAGGCATTGTGAATACAAAGAAATAAATGACACAGTCCCCGATCTCAAGACTTCTAAGTGCTTCTTGAGAGAACATCTGCCCATGTAAAAGAATGGGGAATAGACTGCTCCCCATCTCTCCTGGCTCAGTTGATGTAGTCATACAACATGAAGTTTTAATATGATGTTTTTTAAAGCAACACCTTGTTACTTTGTAATATCCCTGAGTCAAAAATGGAAAATGGGATTGGCTGAGCAAACAAATTAGTCAGACCTCCGGGAGTTTTAAACATCTAAGCCCTAGAACAAGTTCCTGAATGTAGAGAATTTTAAGACAGCTGCCTCTGGATAAAGATTTTTCCAAGGGAGAAAGGATTTCTCTACTTTCTTTTTTCTTTCCTCTCCTTTCCCCACAACTGACCATAGTGTTTAATATCAAAGCAGGAGGCATCAAATCCAACAGTTCTAGAATTCATTGTTTCAAGAAAAATGAAAACACAAGTGAAGAAGCAGAGTCATTCCAGACATCTATACATACAGAAAAGATTGTCACTTGAAGGTAGAAGCAGCTTTGAGAATTAGGAATCATGGAAGCAGAGAAGAGAGCTGGCAATGAAGAGAAGCAGACCCTGGAAGTCCAGTTGAGGAATCTTGCCAGCAAAAAGAAGCTTCACGAGGACTCTACAAGGAGTCCACTGTATTTGTGGGTGATGACAACCTGGCTTTATGGAGGGAATGCTTTGTAGCTGTTATTATTCTATCATCTTAGTCAGTTTCTTTGCTGTGAGTTAAATAATACCAGATTGATGGAAACCATAACATTAGGAACTCGTGAGCTACAGTATTAGAAGAAGCCACGTAGAGCAAGCCCTGCCTTAAACTTTTTCCACTCCCGACCCCTTTTCACTTGAAAAACCTTTATGCAACCCTGGGTATACAAGTATATAAAATAGCTATACATAACCTTTTACCATTGCCAAATTTTTCATCCCCACCACCACCACATTCAATTACGTGACACCAAATAGAGTCGCAACCACAATTTAAGAAGCTTTGTCTTAGTGTTATCCCTAGAATCTGCCCTCAGAAGAACAAAGCTGAAAGTGCAGGTTGAAGGGAGTACACTGGAGGAAGTGTTATACTGTGAAGGCTTCAACTAGGTTATATGGGTGCCCTATACATTTGAAGTGTCTCACTGGAGAAATTTTCCATTAGTACTCTTCTTCTCGGATACCCCAGGAGAGTAGACTAGTATATAGTATAGTGTGGGGAGAGTTAATTGGGCGACTCGCAGTAATATTGGGGTTTAGAAAATAATGGGGGGGGGGCAGCTAGGTGGCACAGTGGATAGAGCACCGGCCCTGGATTCAGGAGGACCTGAGTTCAAATCCGGCCTCAGGCAATTTACACTTACTAGCTGTGTGACCCTAGGCAAGTCACTTAACCCCAATTGCCTCACCAAAAAAAAAAAAAGAAAGAAAAGAATGGAAGATCTCTAGGTCCAGAGCTTCCCCTTCTCCAAACTTCCTCTTTTTCAGTTATGTCTCCCAGACTAATAAGAAAGGAGATAAACAGACTCTTTTCCACCAAAAAATCAGGTTTTATTAATGGTTACAAAATTTACAACACAAATGGAGTTAATAAAGCTAGGGACAATGAGAAAGGGGGTAGAGAAAAGGAAAAATATGACCCACTTCATAGATAGTTAGAATCTAAATCTTTAGGGTAAAAAGGCCTCCAGGTACCTCGAATAAGCTCTGCTTCCTCAGCTACTCAGAACAGCTTGGGTCTGGAAAAAACTAACTCAAACACTAAACTTGTTCCCAGCTCAGCTGGCCTAATGAGCCAGCCTCACTGGAAGGAACACAAACTCACCACCACCTGGAATCTGCAGTTCTAAGGAGAATCAGCTTTGTAGTGTCTCCTGGTTAGGTCTGAAGATCAAACACCACCAGCTCCTCTCTCTCTCTCTCTCTCCACCTTCTCTCTCTCCTCCTCCCTCTCCCACGGGCAGGGTCGTTCTTAGTCATGCTGACTCTCCAATTGGTTTAACACACCTCCTGGGCTGCCCCATTATAATTTGGCCAGGCCCGTGTGGGCGTTGGGGAACTCCTAGGTGGGGGTTAGGTACTTTAGTTTGATACTTTGACTCAATAAATGTTCTTTGTGTTATTTGTTCTATAATTTCTTAAAGTACACACCCATCTTCTCTTAGGCTTTTGTGCTGAGGTATAGGGGCTGTGTCACTGGCTTTCTACACTGAGGCCTCTATGGCTTGTGGATTTCTCACCACCCTGGGCTTGCTGGCTACGCTGGGATTGGTAGGCCTGGTCATGCCTGTCCTATGAGTGGCCCTCCAGCTGGCAACCTGCCCTCTCGGCTGGTGCAGGTGGGTTTTGCCACTGTCCTGCTGCACCACCAGCTTGTTGAGCCAGGATCCAGGGGCCTCAGGTGCTCGGCTATGGCCCACAGCTTCCTGCTGACTTGCCTCAACCCCATCCACCCTGTGCTGCGCCTCCCTTTTGCCCAAGCGAGACCGACCTTTCCCGAAGTCTTCTAAATTATCTCTGGTTGGAAGACTGTGTCTCTCTGTCTCTGTGCAGGTTCTGTAGTTTCAGAATCTGTCCAGAGGCTTGATTTAATGTTCTTTTTGAGGGAACAGAAGGAGAGCTCAAGCAACATGCTGGCTTCTCTCTGCCATCTTTTCTCTTAGGCCATAATGAAGCAAAGATGGGGTGATGGAAACCCCAAATCACAATTAATTCCTTACACTAGAGATGATTAATATTTTTCTTCTTTTTTGAAAGACAAGTCAATTTTCCAATATGTGTTCTTTACATATCAATGCCATTTTCTTCTGATATAAATTTTGCTTGGTCAAATACTTATATTTTGATATCTGTTGTAATATTGTATCCACTTATAAATATGGGAGCTAATATGAGCAGTGCAGAGGTTGCATCCCTAAAATACTAGTGGCTAGCAATTAGCTTAACACATGCCATGAGAGTTCATATCTGTTCTTTTTTTTTTTCTTTTTAAGCATACCTGGATTACTTGTATTATTGTGACTTGAGTTCAGATGTCTTATATGAGATCTTTATGGACTTCAGGTTCAGAGGATAAGGTTTTCCTCACGTCTTAGGAATCTCAAGTGCTTAATCCCTTTGGGGAGAGGCTACATATTTCTTTGGCATTTGTTGGGTACATCTTATTATTTTATCTTTTTACATTAGTCTGTTTATTAATGAAGAGTGATTTTGGACTTCTATTTAAACTGCCCTGTGTGCTGCAAGGGTCCATTGTGAAAATTCAGGGTGCCTTATAAATGGCCAAGGCCCCAGATGAAATATTTTTGTATGAACTTTCAACTGAATCGCCATATGAGTTTAAAGGATCCCTAGAGAACTAAATCAAATTTAAAAGAATCCAAGTCATTCCCCAAGTCAAAGGATATGAACAGGCAGTTTTCTGATGAAGAAGTCAAGGCTATCTATTGCCATATGAAAAAAATGCTCCAAATCACTATTGATCAGAGAAATGCAAATTAAAAAAACTCTGGAAAAATTGGAACACTAATGCTGTGAACTGATCCAACTATTCTGGAGAGCAATTTGGAACTATGCCTAAAGCGCTATGGGACTGTTCATACCCTTTGGCCCAGTGCTATCACTGCTAGGTCTGTATCCCAAAGAGACCATAGAAATGGGAAAAGGACCCACATGTACAAAAATATTTATAGTTGCTCTCTCTCTTTTTTTTATAGCTGCTCTCTTTGTAGTGGCAAAGAATTGGAAATCAAGGGAATGCCAATCAATAGGGGAATGGCTAAACAAGTTGTGGTATATGAATGTAATGGAATACTATTGTGCTGTAAGAAATGATGAGCAGGAGGAGTTCAGAGAAACCTGGAAGGACTTACATGAACTGATGCTGAGGAACAGAACCAGGAGAACATTGTACACAGTAACAACATTGTGTGATAAACAATGGGGATAAACTTGGCTCTTCTCAGCAGTGCAATGATCCAAAACAGTTTCAAAGAACTCATGACAGAAAATGTTCTCAACATCCAGAAAAAAGAACTGTGAATTATGAATGCAGATTGAACCATACTGTTTCTACTTTTGGACTCTTTTTTTCCTTTTTTTTTAGGTTTTTCCCTTGTACTCTGATTCTTCTTTCACAAGATGACTAATGTAGAAATATGTTTAATGTGATTGTACATATACAACCTATGTCAGACTGCTTTCCATCTTGGGGAAGAGGGAGGGAAGGGAGGATCAGAGAAAAAAATTTGGAACTAAAAATCCTGTGAAAACAAATGTTGAAAACTATCCTTATATGTAACTGGAAAATAATAAAATACTTTAAAAAATAAAATAAAAGTCTTTGTTATGACAAAAAAAATAAAGGATCCCTAGAATAATTTCATGTGCCCTATGCATTTCAGGGACCTAGTGAAATTTTCATGGAGGATAGTTTAGTTTCTCACATAAAAAATGAGGGGATGATTTCCAATTATTATCAGTATTATAAGGTTCCTAATCCCTTAAAGGAGAGCCCAGCGTCTTGGGAGCTCTGGAGAGATTAGATTTTCCTTCTGAGCATGATGGCTTGATTTTCTTTTCCCTTTCCTTTATTGTGTTTGGATTGAAAAAGGCCTTTGAATGCATCAAGACAAACAATAACCTATGAGAACTTTGTAAAATGATATTTTTGTGAAATTTATTAGCATATATTTGGAAGTGAATATAATCTCCAGACCCACCAGTTTATTGTAGGCATGAATCTTTGTAGAATAATGCTATTTTTTGCATTGTTTGTAAACTGTACAACGAATAGGAGAAAGCACAAGATTTGGTAAACAGATCCTTGACAATTTACAGAGTAGAATAGTTAAGATCAGTGAGAATTTAACTCAGATAGCGAGGGCTAGAGAAAAAAAAATGGGTGGTGAGAAAGTAAATGTATAAGACATGGAAACCCTTTTCAAGAGGTCTGCCTGTGAACTAGAGGAGAAAGGTGAGACAGAAGCTTGAGGGGTAAGAAGAGTCAAGAGAAGTTTTTCTTTGGGCTTGAGAGCAGATTTGTAAACTTAAAAATGCATAAAAGAGAAGAGATTAACAGTCACAGCAAGCTCCTAGAGAAGACAGAAGGGAAGGACACAGGTCAAGGAATCATATATAACATAGGGTAGAATTAACTCTTCCTCTGAGATAAAAGAAGAAAGTAGGTCAGAATGAATACATTTTTGAGAATCAGAGAAAGGGGAGTTGAGAGAATCCCCACAAAAAGGCTTTAATCTCAATGAAATAGGCAATTGTCATCTTTTGTAAATACTGAGGCTGAGAGTGAGATAGGTTTGAGATAGTCAGCAAGAGGAAGTAGAGTCATTAAAAGTAGAAGGAATACTGAATAATGGTGAAGACGCAGTTGAATTTATAAAGCTTATACATTTATACCCAAATTTTGTATCTTTGTCCAGCTATAATCAGTAGCCTAGGAGAAAAATTAAAGAAATTGGAAATTAGGGGGTTGCCCATGGTTGAAGATTTAACAAGTCAACAATAGTGGAAGGTCTGACAGCTCCAAAGCATTCTATAGTAGCGGTTAGTGACTCACAAAAGTGGAAAATCATGGAGTAGAAGCTATTTGGAGACAGTGAAACCAGAGTAGGGTCAATAGTCTGGAAGGGATCAGAGGCCACAATGAGGGGCAAAAAACAGGTTTACTTTAAGTAAGAGTTTGAGTGTTGGGAGAATGAGATATCTTTTGTGACTAGACTTTTTAACCTTCAGGGTCTTGGAGGTAATGTGTTCCCTAAGATTATGAGTTCTGTGGTGAGTATTCCTGTATAAGGCTGAAATGGGGTTTCTTGGCAGTTAGAAGAGTAGAAGGACTTGTTAATGGGATTGGTAATGTAAACATTGAAGTTCACAAGAATAATGATAGGGGATGAGATGGCAAGAAAGACTGAACCAGGTGCTGAAGTCATTTTTAAAAATTTGGTAGAATGAAAGCTGGTAGAGAAGCATGATGAAGATGGATGAGGAGAAGGGAGTATAAATGGACTTTAAGGACTTTGAAGAAATTAAAGTTAGAGGGATGGTAGTAGGGTGGAAAATAAGGATTATAATAGGAGTAGGGATTCCTATTCCTATGAGAACCTATAAAACTAATCAGTTTTGTTATTTGTGAGCATCTTTAAAATAGTGGGATTTTTGTAAGTTTTAATAAGAGGATTTAAATTATTCATTAGGTTCCAATGCAACAGGGCCTCATTTTATCTCTTTAAAAGTTTATATGGTTGTATAAAAAGGATTAGTTCCAAGCCCCAGGACAGGAATAGAGGTTGATAATCTGTTTTTTCTTTAGCTTCTCATTTTATAACCCTCTTTATTCAACCCCAACTGCAGTGGGCCAGTGCTTTTTACCACCTATCTGTCATTCATATACATGGGGCTCAATAACACTTTGCCAAAAAAAACCCACAACCAAACAACAAAAAAAATAACACTTTGCCAATCACAAGACAGAATAATTGATTGGAGATAGATTTGGAATATATTTTGTAAGGTGAGTAAGGGAATTAAACAAACATACATGAAAGGATTGCCATGAAGCAATGTGTCTAGCTACAGTTAGGTAATATCTACTTGTGGTGAACCCTGTTAGTATGTTCTGCATCCTAATTTTTAGTCACTCAACATTAAAATTATGTTTCTGAGAAAAATGTTACTGTGTAAAAAGTTGAATTTCCCCCCCTTAGTTCCATGATTGAGTATATGATTTTCTATTATGGTCATTTCTTATCCCTCTTATATTAAATTTCATGAAGCATTATTAACCCACTTAAAAGTATATGTGAGCAGAACTATCTCTATAGTATTAACTATGTTTTAAATGTAATATGATTTTATAATTTCTTTTCTGCTTCCCCCAGCAATGTTTTCAATATTTCATTATTTTCCTGTATCAGAAGAAACTTATTTGAAAATTTGTTAATAAGAATACATTCAATACTTAAGAATGTAAGAATCCAATATAATTAAATTATATACATCTAGAAAAAGAACTCATAAATCTCTCCAGGTATTCAGTAAAATGCTGTCAAGTTAGTATCACAGTATTTAAAAGTAGAGCTAATTTACTTGGTTTTTAAAAAACTTTTGGAAAAAAATCCCACAGAAGCTGTAGCTACTGGACAATTAAATGTTTTTGGCTGTAAAATTAATTTACACATTAAAATACACACATATACAAAATTTAACGAATTCAAAGCCCTCCACAATCTTCCTAAGCACCTTTTTTTATCTTGTTTTTTTTAAACATAGGAATTGTATGGATACATTTTTTTTTTCCTTTTCAGGGCAATAGGGGTCAAGTGACTTGCCCAGGGTCACACAGCTAGTGTCAAGTGTCTGAGGCCGCCTAAGTACCTTTTCAGCTTTATTTTCTACTACTCTCCTGTAATAACCTTTCTAGTTAATAGATCTGCTTATTGCCTCTGAGCTCCAACATAACTCACTGCTATACATTTGCTCTCAAACGTCCCCTCAACTCCCATTCTGCCTATCTAAAGCCCATTTATCTCTTGTTTTCATTTAAGTTTATTTTTCAGTTAACAAGAATTTTTTCTCTCACCCTATTTAAAAGGGAAAAAAAACTCTAGTAAAAATATGCATAGTCAAGCAAAACCCACATTCTCTACATCAAAAAAAAAAAAATGTGTCTCATTCTGCATCTTGAATCCATCACTTCCTTGTCAGAAGTCTGGTAGTTCATCCACAATCCTCTGGAGTCATGCTTTGTCTCGGCTCCATGTCATTGATCAGAGTCCTTAACTGCCTATTCATCTTTCAGGGCCCGGCTCAAATTCCATTTCTTGACTCTCCCCATCCAGTGATTTATTTCTCTATTGGGCATCTAGTACTTGCTGACTGTACCACTTATCAAGCACTAGCTGATCTTGAAAATGTCCTTTCTGTGCTTCTACACCTTGCCTTGCCTTATTTAACTTTTCATATGTATATCTTTTGGGGGGGGGGGAACAGGACAATGAGGGTTAAGTGACTTGCCCAGGGTCACACAGCTAGTAAGTGTCAAGTGTCTGAGGTCGGATTTGAACTCAGGTCCTCCTGAATCCAGGGCCGGTGCTTTATCCACTTGCGCCACCTAGCTGCCCCCTTCGTATGTATATCTTATCTGATCAACTAGACTATAAATTTCTTGAGCTTTCTTAAAATGTCCTTTGTAGAACCAATAGCACCAAATACAAATACACCGTACAAAAGAGCTGCTCAATAAATATTTGTTCACCGAGTGATTGTGGAGGACCTGTAACTACTTTAAATCATTAGGAGGGCACTGATGGACACCCAGCATAAGGTTTTTTTAAAAAAAGAAAAAAAAGTTTAAAATGTATCATGAAGGGATAGTGATGACGTCAAAACACTAAGAAATAATTATGGAATAATACAAGAATGAATTTTCTGGAGGGAACTATAGATTTTTATGATTTACAAAATAGTTTTCTGAAAATTTCTTTAAAACCTTTTTCAGCTTGGTAAATCAAATCATGTTCCCCTTGATTTCTACTCTAATTTCATAGATCCTTGGTCTTTCTTCTGATTATCAGTTGTCAGTGGTTCCCCAACATTTTAGTTTCAATATTTCTCTTTCCTTCTCCGCAGTAGTTAATGATCTGTAAACACTAAGCACTGAAATGTACCAAAGAAGTTTCCAATTAAAGGCATCTCATAGGATTTAAAGCTGGAAGAGATCCCGGAGAACATCTCTGTCATTTTATGATCAAGGATTTTGTAACAAGCATCTTTTTCTAATGGAAATAATTACTCCCTGTGAGTCAGTGGGGTAAATAGGAAGGTGGTTTAAATTCTAACTATGCAATTATTAGCTGTGAAACCTTAAGCAAATCATCTCTAAGGCCATCGGCTTCTTCATCTGTAAAATGAATAGGAACCAGACAAGGTTAATTCCAACTCAGACATTCGGCGAACTGGGCTTGTGTAAAGCAGAGAATGACGAGTGAAAATAGAAGCAGGATGTGTACACGTGTGTGAGAAAGTTACAGATTCACTTTTTAAAATTTGCACTGTCGACCCCGGGCATAACGAATGGCACAGCGATGACTGTGCCAAGGGGTGCCCGCATTTGGGCAGGATACAGTTCGAAAACTACGTAAGGGGCTGACTAATAACCTCATAAAAGAAGGTTCCATTTGTCATCCCAAAATTTTAATAGCCGTAGATAAATCACGCCCTGAGCACAGCACGCGAGGCTGACAGACTAGACCATGAAGCACAGAGGTGAAAGATCCGCTAGAACAGAGGCCAGCCCCGCCTGGACTAGAACTAGGGCAGTTGCATAAGGACCTTTCCCCGCCCACTGCATGATGTTTTACCAATCAGAAAAGTGCCCTCGCCCCGCCCGCACTCCTCCCTGCACCTTCCTTCCCTTATCTCCCCTGAGCTCCACGTGACCGCCAGTGTCTCCTAAGCAACCACTGGCTTGGGCTTGCTTATTCTAGATTATGGAGGGGGGTGCTAGTAATAATGAGATATTAAGAGTATTGAGAACCTCCAAACACTGGAGAGATGGGCGCCCAAAACAAAAGAAACGTCCTTGGAATAGAGGATGAAGTGCTTTTCCTTCTCTAATCACCGAAGACTCTTGACACACCCATGTAGAGTCACCGTGAACGAACCGAATCTTTCCCCCCTCTTCCCCAACTTTCGACACTCTACAGGACCGAACTAGCCTACCCCTGCGCATGCGCCTTGCAGAGACAAGCTTAGAGACCTTGGTCTGGGAGCGAGTGGCTGGATCAAAGCCCTTGAGCCCCGCCCCTTACCGTGGAGGCCTTGGAAGGAGGGGCTCGAGACCGAATCGCCCGCCCTTAGTGTGCGCGAGGGTGGGAGGAATGGGATGACGTTTGGCGTTTTAAAATCGCCATCCGTGAGGAGCGCAAATTTATGCCGCATCGCTAGTCTCTCATTTTCTCTCGGTTTCTGCGAACGCGCCAAATTAAAAAAAGGAATGAACCAGTTAGTTCTGAGAACTTCTTCTCATTGATGTTGCTAGTCTCTCCGATAATAACGATAATCTACCTCTCCTCAGCTCTCACCCACACCAGCCCGTCTCTCATTCGCCCCTGGGTTCCATGAGGCAGTATCACCGAGTACCTCCGGTCTCCCCATCAGGAAAACCCTGTTTCTCAGGCCTTTCCCCACCCTCACCTCGCTAGCCTCTAGCAATAGTCTCTGTCGCGCGACACGATACTCAGTCGCTGCCGCTGCCCTGCGCAAAAGAGCCACCCACTTTATCGAGACTGTGCAACTTAGGCTCTTAACATTGTGCGCGGGACACACACGCACACACCCCATACACCCAACATCTCTTACCTCAGCCCTCAATCTCACTTTATGGAACCCAAACTCCTCTCTTTTCCGCTTGCCAGTTTTTTAAAGCTATATTTGGTTAAAGTCAATAAATGGGTAAAAGTCCTAAAGTCTCTTCAGTCTGGTTTACACGGATTAAAAAAAAAAATGTGGCAAAGAGAGCCCACCATTTCCCCCAACCCAAACAAAAAACCCCCAAACCTCATCACTTTCTCCTTTCCCGCCTTACATAATCAGCCAAAAGGGACTGTGCAGTTCAATTAGACGCTGAAACATTCTGTGCTTATAACTGGCCCCCCCCTCCCCAAAATCCCACTTCGAATTCTCGAGATGCCTTGAAACAGATTTCAAGCGTAAATGTACTTGGGGCAGGTTAAGTTACAGAGCACTAGCAGTGACATCCAGCGCAGGCTGGTGTGCAGAAGAATCAATTAAGTTCTAGGCTAGTTTGCAAGACAAAGCAAGCAGAAGCGGGGTGTTGGGTGGAGGGACGGGTTGGGGATCTAAAGCACTCCTTGATAGAAAGAGATACCTACTTGGATTTCGTGGATGCGGCTAAAGCCATCCTTCCAGAAGAATTCCACCAGGTTAGCCAGGGTTTTGGGCCCTGGCATTTCCTCCAGGGTCTTTACCTTTGGATGCTGTTGCTGCGGGGTGGCCGTCGGGACCTCCCCTACCCCTGCCGCCACCATCTCCTCCTCTTCTTTGTCCTCAGCTCCCGTTCCTGCCGCATTATTCCGTACCTCCAGGTTCTGGGGGCCAGAAAGTTTGGGCAGCTGGTGAAACCTGCTGACAAAAATTAGACGATCAAAAATCCCATTCCACTCGGGCACTAACGCTGGCTTGTAATGGGCTTTCAAGATCTTGGTAAAGAGAGCCATTTTTTGAAATTCTACTTTTTAAAAGTTTTTGTTCTGTTTTGTTTCAGGGGTTGTTCTCTTTTTGGTTGCTCTTTCTTCGGTTTTAACTTGTACAAGCAGCTCTTCTTCAAACTCTTTCTGCTTGGGCATCAGTTTACACAGACCATTATTAAAGGCTCCCTCCCCTAAGGCTGGAAAAGGGGAGGTGGTCTGTAATGAGACCAGAATAGAATGTATCTATTATTATTTTTATTCAGAACAGATCAATTTACCAATTATGCAATTTCCCTAACCACAAACTTTTGTCTATACTATGCACCCCCTACCTTGGCATACACGCCCACACAATTTAGAAATAGCAATTCTTTCCTTCATTAAAATTAGCGTTGATTATGGTATAATCTAATTTATTTTATGTATTTAACCTTTCTCAAAACAAAAGGTTAGGTTCAAAAACTCATGCAATTATAATTTAGGATGTCTCGGGAGATGCAAAAACAGGAATAAAACGGAAGTTTTACAATTCTGTGCATAGATGACAGTTCTTTCCATAACAGCAATATGATTTTACAAGTTCTTGAAATAATCAGAATTTTTTGGTTCATCGTTTGTAAATGTGATTAAGAGCAATTAACTCCTTTCTCTCTTAGGGAAACCACCCACTTTCTCCAGCACTGACTCTCACACCCTTTGCAAAATCAATATGCTGATGAATTCTTTTGCCTTTGTGACTAGGTACTCTCCCAGATTTTGTAACTCCTACACATCTACAACTAATTTGAGGCAGTGGGATGAGTGTAGGGGGTAGCTGGATTCCCTGGGTTTTTGCTTTCATGCATCTTAAAAATGGTGAGACATTGTTGCACGATACTTAAAGATGTGCAGAGTTCTGACTGAGGGTGTTTTGACCACTCTGGGTCCAGATGCCCATGTTCAGTGGGAAAGAGAAATAGTCCCACAAAGAGTAATTTTGGCAGCAAGTATGCAAGTATCATGAATTTCAGAGAAGGAAAGCCTGGATTCTTAGAAAATGTCAGTTCTTCTTTTGATGACTGAGAAAATAATTGAGTGACAATGCAAATTGTATTCTTGCATCTGGGTAATTAAAATATTTTAAGTGCAAATTATTGTTCCTTAGAAAATTTTAATTTTATGGTGGATATTATTAAATATGCTAACATACATATTTAAAATCTTTATATTATTTGAAGCTTAAAGAAAATAAGAAATTTTTGTTCACTCACGCCTGACACTTTGGCTGGTGCTCTATCCATTGTGCCACCTAGCTTCCCCAAGAGGCAGGTTTTAAAGGAAGAAATCCAAGCTATCAACAATGATGTGAAAAACTGCTCTAAATCATTAATAATTAGAGATACATAAATTAAAACAACCCAGCTTCTACCCTATAACTATCAGATCGGCAGTGATGAAAAAAGAGGAGCATAACAAATTGGGAGGTCCTGTGGGATAAAAGGTACACTAGTGCACTGTTGGTGAAATTGTGAATTGGTCCAACCATTCTAGAAAATTATTTGGAACTATGATTAGAAAGTTATCAAATTGTATGTACCCTTTTAGGGATAGGAAAAAAGGACAAACATTTATATGGAACCTACTATGTGCCAGACAGTGTGCTAAGCACTTTATAAATACTCTTCCATTTGATCCTCTGTCAAGTTTATTCGGTTCTTTCCAGTCATGTCTGACTAGGATCTTCTTGGCAAAGATAATGGAATAGTTTTCCATTTTCTTCTCCAGTCCAATTTACAGTTGAGGAACTGAGAGAAGCAGGATTAAGTGACTTGCCCAGTGTCACAGAGCTAGTAAGTGTCTATGGCCAGATTTGAACTCAGAAAGACAAGTCTTCCTTACTTCAGGTCAAGTGCTGAGCCACACAGCTGCCCACAGCTGTTATCCTCATTTTACAATCAAGGAAGCTGAGATCAGCAGAATTTAAGTGACTTGCTCAAGGGCCCCAGCCATAAAGTGTCAGAAATCACATTTGAACTCAGGTCTTCCTGACTGAGCCCTGTCTTCTATCTACTGTGCCACTTAGCTGCCTTTAATCTACTTATACCATTCCTAGGCCTATGCCCCAAAGAAATAAAAGAATAAAAGGATCTGTATTTACAAAAAATATATTTATAGCAGTTCTTTCTCTAGTAGGCAAAAAATTAGAAACTAAGGGGATGTCTTCCTATTGATAAATGGCTAAACAAATTGTGGTTTATGAATGTAATGGAATATTATTGTGCCATATAAAATATTTAAATGGGCAGTGTCAGAGGAAACCTGGAAGACCTCTATGAACAGATGCAAAGTGAACAGAAATAGAACAATTTATATAATGATAACGTATTGGAGAAAAACAACTTTTAAAGACTTTAGAACTTTGATCAATGGAATGATAAATGACAAATCCAAAAGAATGAAAATGAAATATGCCCCTCACTTCCTGACAAAATAATAATGAACTTAAGATGAAGAAAGAGACTTTTTTTTTCAGATATGACTAATGTAGGAATTTGTTTTTCCAGATTCTGCAGCTATGTATTGAGAGCTTTATTTAGGGTGTTTGCTTTTTAGAAATTTGCCTGGGGCAGCTAGGTGGCACAGTGGATAGAGCACTGGCCCTGGAGTCAGGAGTACCTGAGTTCAAATCCGGCCTCAGACACTTAACACTTACTAGCTGTGTGACCCTGGGCAAGTCACTTAACCCCAATTGCCTCACTAAAAAACAAACAAACAAAAAATTTGCTTAATGGGGCCATGGAAGCAAGAGTAACAGATTAATTTTTTAAAACTCTTATTAGGAGGCAGCTAGGTGGAACAGTGGATAAAGCACCAACCCTGGATTCAGGGGGACCTGAGTTCAAATCTAGCCTCAGAAACTTGACACTTACTAGCTGTGTGACTCTGGGCAAGTTATTTAACTTTCATTGTCCCACAAAAAAGCAAAAAACAAAAAACAACAAGAAAACCACCTTATTAATTTAAAAAATTTTAATTAAAAAAATAAGCTACTTAGTTTATGATTCCCCAATAGAACAGATTGTTGGGTTGGGTTTTTTAAATGCTATTTCATAATTACTTCTGTGCTTTGCACATTGTGCATACCTTAATTTTAAAAATTGATGTATCAATATTATTATTACTGGAATCATACATAAAGAATTAAACTAGTTTTCTTTGTTTTGGAAAAAATTTATTTACTTTAATAAATTCAATTCAACAAGCATTTTCAAGGACCTGTTCATTCAAGATAGCCGTAGGATCACAGAATCAATGACCTACAGCTAGAAGGAACTTCTGATCCTTTAATTCCACTCCCTTGATATTACAAAAGAGGAATCTGAGGCCCAGAGAGGATAAGTGACTTGTCCTAGGTCATACAGGTAGTAAATAGCAGAAGCAGGCTCCTGACTCTAGGGCTACTGTTGTTTCAACTGCACTATACAAGCAATAGGGAGTGACTAAAGGTTTTCAAGCCAGGGACTGAAATTCAGAACTGTGCCTTTATCAATAGACCTACACTGTGCTAGGCACTGTGCCTTATAAAAATTAATTTGACATCTGAGTAAAGGACAATTGAAAAGGAAGAAGAGACTGAAGAAAGGGATACTGGTTAGGTGGCTATTGTAATAGTCCTGGAGGGAAGACATCAGGGCCTGAACTAGGATGATGGTAGCATTAATAGAAGAAGAAAAGAGGACACATGAATAATATTATGGAAGTAGACTAAATGTGTCTTGGCAACTGATCTGTTTCTGTGGAGAAGGAAGAGCTAAAAATGACTCCAAATTTTCCAGTTTAAATAACTAGGAAAATGGTCATGCCATCAACCATAAGTATGAAATTGAGAGAGGAGCAGTTTTAGGAGTTAAGAAGATAAATCCACTTTTTGACATGTTTATTTTGGAGTACTATATGCTTTAATATTTCAGAAGATCTATAATATTACCAATGTGAATACTCCCTCAACCAAAACAGCTTCAAACCTTTCCATGACTTGGCAAAATAATCTTCACTAGGTATTTAAGGTTGAAAAAAAAAATGGTCATCTGTTGGTTAACGTTCTGATTAATCTCTCCAAATTTAGCCTGAACTTCAGTTATTACAAGGTAGTATTCAAAGTTCCACTTTGGTAGGAGCTGGTAAAACCTTCAAGAACCCAGGTCACAGGGGCAGCTAGGTGGCACAGTGAATAAAGCCCCGGCCCTGTTTTCAGGAGGACCTGAGTTCAAATCCAGCCTCTGAAACTTGATACTTATTATCTGTGTGAACCTGGGCAAGTCACTTAACCCTCATTGTGCGCGCGCGCACACACACACACACACACACACACACACACACAAGAATCCAGGTCACCTCCACACTATGAAGAGGGATTACAATAGAATGGAAGTAAAGGTACTTTGAAGTAGGGAAAGAAATAAGAATAATATAAAATCTAAAATATGAAATGAAGAAATAAGTGAAGAAAAATTTTCTAAGTAGTGAAACGATAGGCAATCATGAATATATTTTTTGTTCCTTTTGGTTTTTCTTCTTTGATAGACTCAGGAGAAAATGAACAAAACACTAAAACAATATTAGTTTTCCCAACAGTTTTTGTCAAATACTTTGTTCTTATCCCAGAAGCTGGAGTCTTAGGGTTTATCAAACAGTAGATTACTATAGTCATTTACAACTGTGTCTTCTGTGCCTAACCTATTTCATTGAGCCACCACTGTATTTCTTAGCCAGTACCAAATAGTTTTTTTTTTGGTTTTGGTTTTTGGTTTTTGGGTTTTTTTAGTGAGGCAATTGGGGTTAAGTGACTTGCCCAGGGTCACACAGCTAGTAAGTGTTAAGTGTCTGAGGCCAGATTTGAACTCAGGTACTCCTGACTCCAGGGCCGGTGCTCTATCCATTGCGCCACCTAGCTGCCCCGTGTACCAAATAGTTTTGATGACTGCTACTTTATAGTATAACTTCAAATTTGGTACAGCTTTCCCACCTTCCTGTGCATTTTTTTCATTAGTTCCCTTGATATTCTTGACTTTTTGTTTTTCCAGATGAATTTCATTATTATTTTTTCTAACTCTATAAAATAATTTTTGGTAGTCTTATTGGTATAGCACTGAATAGGTAAATTAATTTAGGTAGAATTGTCATTTTTATTATATTAGCTTGGCCTATCCATGAGCAATTAATATTTTTCCAATTACATAGATCTGATTTTATGTGTGTAAAAAGTGTTTTGTAATTGTGTTCGTAGAGTTCCTGGGTTTGTCTTGCCAGGTAGACTCCCAAATATTTTATATTGTCTACCGTTACTTTAAATGGAATTTCTCTTTCTATCTCTTGCTGCTGAGCTTTGTTGGTCATGTATAGAAATGCTGATGATTTATGTGGGTTTATTTTATATCCTGCAACTTTGCTAAAGTTGTTAATTGTTTCAAGCAGTTTTTTAGTTGATTCTTTAGGATTCTCTAAGTATACCATCATATCATTTGCAAAGAGTGAAAGTTTTATTTCCTCCTTGCCTATTCTAATTCCTTTAATTCCTTTTTCTTCTCTTATTGCTATAGCTAACATTTCTAATACAATATTAAATAATAGAGGTGATAATGGACATTCCTGTTTCACTCCTGATCTTATTGGGAATGCCTCTAACTTATTCCCTTTACATATAATATTTGCTGATGGTTTTAGGTAGATAATACTTATTATTTTAAGGGAAGTTCCACCTATTCCTTTGCTCTCTAGTGGTTTTTTTTGGTTTGTTTGTTTGTTTGTTTTAGTGAGGCAATTGGGGTTAAGTGACTTGCCCAGGGTCACACAGCTAGTAAGTGTTAAGTGTCTGAGGCCGGATTTGAACTCAGGTACTCCTGACTCCAGGGCCGGTGCTTTATCCACTGCACCACCTAGCCACCCCCGATGATAACCTTACTATCCTCTTTGCTTAGCTTTTGTTTTGTTTTATTTATATTTTAATAGCCCCAGCCAACACACAGTTCTGGTGGGGTATTTGGGGGGAAAGATCCCTGAAATGAAATCTTCTGGGGGCACAGGAATTCTTTTCATGGTTAAATGAGAGTTATAAAGAAATTTCTAACATTACATTATATAATTATTGGGACAATGGACTGCAAATTAACACCAGATATTGGGCGTCAAAAGAATATACCTTTTAGCCTTGGGTCACTGTGGTTAACTTCTATAGGCTAGGTTGGTAGCTCATAACTTCACTTATGAACTAAAAGAGTACATCCTGCACTTGTTAGGGAGAATGTTTTCAGACACCATGCCTTAGTAGATGGGAACAGAGAGCCAATGGATACTTCTTAAGAAATAAAACTCGGAAGAGAGTAACAGAGAAAAACTCAACCTGAAACAACCGCCAGAGACAACATGATGACTAGTGGTGAATAGACATCAGCACAGCCCTGAAACCTCAGAAGTGTATGTTTCCCTGGACACATTGTATGTCTTGACCTTACAAGTATCCCCTCCGTGTGTATACCTTCACATATGTGGCCAGTGTGGGACAAATGTCATTTCAGACCTTATTTATTTCAGACATTGAATTTACAAATTATAAAGAGTAAGAAACTCAGAGTGATGCATTCACAAGTTGTAAAAGACAGATGTACATCTTTATTCCTTTATGAGGTATGAAAACAATTCTTCAAATTGCTGGATTGAATTATATGCTGACTAGCCATTCAACTAGCTAGTTGAAGGATCAGTCAATCACTTGGTAGCTCTTAAAATGGGAGATAGCTTTGAGGAGAGTCAGTCAAGAGCAATTCCTGAGAGTCAAGAGAGAGTCAGCTGTGAAGTCAAGTTGAGTTATGGATATGAGCAGGCCCAGGGAACTCAGCAAAATGAGATGCCCAGTAGAGATGTTATGCTCAGGGGAGAAGCATGAGGACACCATAAGAGAAGACACTGGGGCTCTGTTGTGTCAGAGATATAAGTTGTATTGGCCACGTGTGCTCCCTCTATATCTCTATTACTGTATATTATCCATATACTCACTTTTCCCGCTGACACCATATGTATTTGTAGTAATTTTTTTAGGGAATGTTTTGTTACAATTGTTCATGCTATGGCAAAAAAGACCTTTGCGTTTGACCTAATTGTGTCAACAAGCAAATTATTGAAGTTTCACATTAACAGAATGCAACGAACTATAGTTTTAGGAGTTCAGACACATAAAATGTTGGATTAAATGAAATTTTTAAAAAATTAATTTAATCATGTTCATGCCTTCATTTTTTCATCTCATTCATTTCTGTCTATATCCTTTCCCACCCTCCTATCCACCCCTCCTAACAAAGATTTTTAAAAGATAGGGGGGAAAGTAGCTTAATAAAACTAAGCAATATTTTGAGTATGTCTGATAATATTTGAAAACCATGGTTCACTATCTTGACAACGAAGGGAGGGAAGTGCATTTTCTCAACTCTTTTTCTGGGACCAGGTTTGCTCCATAATGATTCTACAGCATTTGATTTTCTTTTCTTTCTTTTTGTTGTTCTTTCCACTTGCATTTTTTTTATTTTTTTTTCTTTCTTTTCTTTCTTTTTTTTTTTTTTGGTGGGGCAATGAGTGTTAAGTGACTTGCCCAGGGTCACGCAGCTAGTAAGTATCAAGTGTCTGAGGTCATATTTGAACTCAGGTCCTCCTGAATCCAGGGCCACTGTGCCACCTAGCTGCCCCTTTCCACTTGCATTTTTATAGTTATTGTGTAGACAGCGAGTTCTGCTATAATGTGTGTTTTGAAAATGCAAATGTGTTCCAATGAGAATAATACATTAGGGAAGATTTTGAGCATAATCCAAATTTTGATTTGGCTTCTTTCAGATTTCTTCTGGGAGAAACATCAATAATGTAGAAAACGATACCACTTCACAATAACTCCCAAACTGTAACCCTTCTCAGTCCCATTTCCACATAAAAACTTCATCTTTGTTAAGGTAAAGTGCCATATTTATTATATATCTGCTGTAGGAGCTGTGAGCTGGGCCCATCTGAAGTATCCCCTCCCCCTTCCTCTTTTGACTTGGCCTCTAGCCCAAGGCCCCACCCACCCAGGCCCACAGTTGGGGCCTGTCCCTGCTCAATTTGCCTTGGGCGAAGGCTGAGCAGCAGCCTAAAACTGCAGACATTGCCACTATTTGTTGTAGTAGTTAGTATTTTTTAACCATTAAACATGTATAAAATTGTGCTACCATTTTAAAAATTAGATTTCTATCTTTTTTATGTGTTCCTGACAAAATGTCTGATTGTTGTGCCCTTTAACCCCATTTCCCCCCTAAGCAATGCGGTTTTTGTTGTGAGATTTTGCAAAGCCTGGTGTTTGGGGGGAGTTATAGAATGTATAATTTTTAAAATTCTACTTATTGCATTCTGTATCAGGTTATATGTCTTCTATTTCTCTGAATTTTTCAAATACATTATTTCTTATCTGTATGTTATGTTAGATTAATATACCACAATTTGTTCAGCTGTTCCCCAATCAATGGACACCTATTTTCACTCCAGTTCTTTGCTACTATAAAAAAATACTGCTATGAATATTTGGGTACACATGAGAACTTTCTTCCTGTCTTTTACTTCCTTGGGGTATATGATTGGAAGTGGGGTGTCTAGGTTAAAGAATATAGTTTTGGTTTTTTTTAAAGTATAGTCCCATATTGCTTTGCACAAATGATCAGACCGATTCACAGCTCTGCTAATACTACATTGGTGGGCCTGTGCTTAAATGTGTCATTTTATATTAGGATGGTTCAATGGTAAAAGTAAATAAATATTTGGGGCTCATAAACTATCGTTTTGAATTGCCCCACAAAAAAAAGAAAGAAAGAAATCACTTTACTTCTCTAACCTCAGTTTATTTTGGGGGGGGAGGGGGAACAATGAGGGTTAAATGACTTGCCCAGGGTCAAACAGCTAGTGAGTATCAAGTGTCTGAGGTCAAATCTGAACTCAGGTCTTTCTGACTCCAGTGCCAGTGCTTTATCCACTGTGCCACCTAGCTGTCTCCCACCTCAGTTTCTTAATCTGTAAAACCAGGGAGGTAGATTAGCTAACTTTTATATTTTGAGTAGGACTTCACTTAAAAAAAAAAGCCTGAAATATAAAAATTTAAACTTACAAAATATATGTTGGAGTTTTAGTTTACATTATTAAATAGTAGCTCAAATAGCGTATTTTAAATAAGATTTAATTTGTAGCAATTCAGTTGAGAAATAACTTTTTAGGAATTCATACGTTATATAAAGTGAGGTTCTTAGGCATTTATAAAGATACTTTCTGTTATAGGGTTGGCACATATCAAGGAATTTGGGACTATTAAAGTTTAAACTGGCCAGCTAAACTAAAGGACAGACACACCTTGAGAAGCAAGGGAGATAAGCCTATTAAGAGTGGCTGCTGTCTGATGGGTGCCAGGGGACAGAGATAATTCCACAAGTCCAGACCACTGCCTCTCACTCAAACTTTCCCCACCAGCAAAGGGAACTTTCCATTGTCAGGTGGCTACTCCATTTGGTAACTCCATTTATCATTTATAAAAGCTTTTGCCTTTCTTCTGTTCAAGGAGAAATGAGTTTCAGAGAATCATGTCTCTAAACCATTTTCTCCCCTCAAGAGTCTATCTCTCTTAGTTACTTTCTCTAGCACCTAAATAAAAGATTATTTTATTCTAATTGAATTTGCATGTGAAAGGGTGCAATTATTTAAAGAGGAATACTGGGAGGGGCAGCTAGGTGGCAGTGGATAGAGCACTGGCCCTGAAGTCAGGAGTACCTGAGTTCAAATCTGGCCTCTGACACTTAACACTTACTAGCTGTGTGACCCTGGGCAAGTCACTTAACCCCAATTGCCTCACTAAAAAAAAAAAAAAAAAAAAAGGAATACTGGGAGCAGCTAAGTGGCGCAGTGGATTAAAGCATTGACCCTGGATTCAGAAGGACCTGAGTTCAAATTTGACCTCAGACACTTGACACTAGCTGTGTGATCCTGGGCAAGTCACTTAACCCTCATTGCCCCATGAATGAATGAATGAATGAATGAACAAAAGAATGAATGAATGAATTGAACGAATAAACAAATAAATAAATAATTCTAGTGGCTGTTCAGAATGATTTTGATAAATTCTGTCTGGAGGTAGAGAGATACTTTAAATGCCTAGCTTGGTAGTCTAAACCTAATAGGTACTCTGAATATTTTTTGACTTAAAATGAAGTCCTGGGATTTGTTCAAACCCATGATTTCTAAAAATAAAAACCAAAATAAAATAAAACAAAAACCTTCATTTTCTGCTGGAAAAAGGTCTATGTAAGACATGTAGACTTCCTCCTAATTTTTGTCTGTTCACTCCTTTCCATTTTCCAACTTTATATCTCTCAGAGACCAGTAAAGTGACATTATTGCATACTGATTTCTATAAATCCCCATGGGCTTGTCCTTCAGTGTGTTTTCCTGGTTGTCAGTGAGAATAAAACATTTAGACACTTGGAGAACTGCCGAATGGAAAAAAATATTACTGATATTTTCCTTCTCAACTGGCAGGGTCAAAATATAGTTATTACCAGACATGCCCAGATGGCAATAATTACTGCTCTCTATGGGTCTGAATCAGCATCACCAAAATGACTGCTGTGCCCATATTACACAACTTAAAATCCCACTGGTGGCAAACCTAGTACATGTTTTAAGGAAAATTGGAGAGACATTGTCCTGTTCTGGATAAAGAGCTAGCCTCTCAGGCTGAAAGATTAAGTCCTATTTCCGACACATAATGTCTGTGTGAACATAGGCAAATCACTCACCATCATAGTGTCCCAAAAAACTGTCTAAAACCATAAGTTGCAAAGAATATGGGACTTGCTTTGATAAAGGAAGTTTCCTCAAAACAGTTCTCTATACCATTGAAATCATAGGTCTGTCTTTAGTCTTATGGTTATAGAATGAAAATAAACCATTTATAATGAAGCTCCAGTTCTTGGACCATATGCAATACTTCCTGCCTGGTTCTAATGCAACATGTGGAGGTTTGGTGAACCTTGTTCTGGCCATAAGTGACTAAAGGGACTGGTATTGTAATGATGACAATGTTGTTGTTCAGTCATTTTAGTCACGTCCAATCCTTTGTGACCCCATTTGGGATTTTCTTGGCAAAGATACTTAGAGTGGTTTGTCATTTCCTTTTCTAGTGGATCCAGCAGATCCATTTTGTCAGGCATTCAGAGGTTAATTGACTTGCCCAGGGGTCACATAGCTACGAAGCATCTGAGGTTGTATTTGAACTCGGGTCTTCCTGACTCCAGGCCCAGTGTTCTGTCTACTGAGCCATTGGCTGCCTCTAATAATGATAAAGAGTCTTCTTACTGACTGACAAATTGGAATTGATGTTGTATACAAAAAGTTTGAGCAGACCCTCTCTTTCTTCCCTTGTAGATTCTGAGTGAGGAAGATTGCTTTGAGCCACTGCATGGGAAAAGGGTAGCAGGCCCTATATCCCACCCAGCCACGACATGTCCACCATTACATGGCATTTGTTTCTTAAGTGCTTATTATTTCTTTATTTTAGGTAAATGAATAGTTTGAAGTGCCCAGGTAAATGGTGAGAGTTGGAGATCTATTAAAACCATCTGAGGTTTCAGGAACATCTAGAGTCCTGGAGCTAGTAGCAGCAGCAGCAGCTGGTAAGCAGAAAGAACAGTAGCCAAGCAACCTGTTTGATTCAGGCCAGCCAAGATACGAGCTAGGCCCACTGAGCAAGGGAGCGACTCATCCTTTGATGACTCCCAGAAGGCAACTGGGTGGGGCCCTCATGAAAGGAGAAAATTAATTTCAGGGCTAGGAATCATGAGGTATCCCACTGCTCTGTATGTTCTCTCTGCACGTGCCTAACTAGTTAGCCTTTGTGTCTTACATTCTATTTGTCCTTTTGTCATAATATGATCGGCCCATCTTTTTTTTTTTTTTTTACTGTCATATAACTCTTTGACAACATTCTTTAATTCTTCAGAGCTCCTCATTAGTTAGAGATGTGAGTTGCTCTGACTTCTGGTACAGTGTCTCTTTTATTATACATTGCCTCTATGGGCTTCAGTTGCGTGTATTTGTACTGTTGCTGTTCTTCCTTTGTTCTCATAAAGGACCAATGGTATCAAGATGGTGATGCCTTGACTTGCAAGTAATTGGATTTAAGTGAGGCAGAGCAATGTAAAGTCATCAGCCTCATTTTCTCCTCCAGAGTCATCAGAATCCAGTGGCAAGACAAAAGTCAACATGACTGACGATGGCCCAGAGTTTGTATCATATGGCAAAGTTGGGAGGAAAATAAAAAATGACCATGCAAAATTTTCAAAAGGAATGAACAATTCAAGAACAACCCTCCTCTGATTAAAATGTCAATATTTGATTATGGAGAGGATCATTATTTTCATACTTTGGGCGGGGGGGGGGGGGCAATGAGGGTTAAGTGACTTGCCCAGGGTCACACAGCTAGTGTCAAGTGTTTGAGGCTGGATTTGAACTCAAGTCCTCCTGAATCTGGTGCTTTATCCACTGCATCACCCAGCTGCCCCCTATTTTCATACATTTTTATTGCTACTCTGTTACTTACATCTTCAAAGGACAAAGCATGAAGCAAAAAGTAAAGCAAAAAGAAAAGGACTCATTACCATTAAAATGCCACCATCTAGCCACTTAACTGCCTCAGTTTCTTCATCTGTAAAATGAACTAGAGAAGGAAATGGAAAACCTCTCCAAGAAAACCCCAAATGGGGTCATGAAGAGTCAGACACAATTGAAACAACTAAACAGCGATAAGTCATATTAGTAGGTAGACTGTTCTCTCTTAGTCTTTTCTTTCCTTTTAGAAAGGATACTCTGCTGTCCCTTTTACCAAAGAATTAAAAAAGGGAAAAAACAGTTTAAAAAAAAATGAACATATCAACCAAGGACAACCATATTATACAGTGCTCCTCTCAAAGAAAGAAGGGAAGTGCATTCTTGTATCATTCTTGTATCTTTTCTTTGGAGCACACCTTGAATATAATTTCTTCTTTTTTTTTTTTTTTTGCAGGGCACTGGGGGTTAAGTGACTTGCCCAGGGTCACACAGCTAGTAAGTGTCAAGTGTCTGAGGCCAGATTTGAACTCAGGTACTCCTGAATCCAGGGCCGGTGCTTTATCCACTGTGCCACCTAGCCACCCCCCCTTGAATATAATTTCATAGCATTCAGTTTTTTATTTTTTGTTGTTTTTTCCACTTATATTATTGTAGAAATCATTGTATATAGCTTTCCGGATTGTGTTTACTTTCTTTGGTATGAGTTCCTTTAAGTCTTCATATGTTGCATGGGATGAAGTTCAAGTCATCTTCCACTCTAGTTAGGACCTTCATCAAGCTTTCTTTAAGCTAATATTAATTTTCACTACTTCTCTATATACAATTTTATAAAAATAATATGCACATGCATAGAAAATATCATTCAGGAAGGGGTTAGTGGGAAAAGCATGTTTAATGGGTAAATTAGTGGGAATAGGCTAACTTTTATAAGCAATATTCCACAGTAGACCTTGTATTTACCATCACACAATCAATGAAAGATGCAAAGAAGGGAAGAATCAATTATGCTTATTGTTAACTATAAAAAAGCTTTGGATTTGGCAGATCAAGGAGCTACTTTAAAACCAATTAGATTTATTATATGCATACATTTAAATTATATAAGAGTCTCCGAAAGCTATCACAGTAGGGATAACCTTGGTTAAAGATGTTCTGATCATTAATATCAATTAATATATGTAAAACAGGGGGGCAGCTAGGTGGTGCAGTGGATAAAGCACTGGCCCTGGATTCAGAAGGACCTGAGTTCAAATTGAAGAGGAATTTCCTTTTTGTTTCTTTGTTTGTTTGGTTGGTTTTGGGTTTTTTGCAGGGCAATGAGGGTTAAGTGACTTGCCCAGGGTCACATAGCTAGTAAGTGTCAAGTGTACTCAGGTACTCCTGAATCCAGGGCCAGCTCTTTATCCACTGCGCCACCTAGCTGCCCCCAGGAATTTCTTTTTGATGGTGAGTTCCTCCAGATACTCCTATTTGAAGATAACATTATGCTGGGTGCATCAAATCCTGGAACATTGAAGAGAATACTGGATGATATCATTAACCACTTAAAAAGGTGTGGTATAACTATCCACATGGGAAAAACCAAGTGGATAAATACCTATTATCCATAAAATGATGTTCAATTAGATAGACAAGCCAAATGAGACAGCTACATTTCTATAATGATCTATTCTCTTTATCAATGCCAATGGAACCATCCCAGAACTCTTACAGTTCCTAATATACCATGAAGAAGTAGAAATGGCTCTCAAGAAAATTAAAGCAAGAAGAGTGGTGGAGTTGTGAACTGATCCAACAATTCTGGAGAACAATTTGGAACTATACCCAAAGGGCAATCAAACTGTGCATACCCTTTGATCCAGCAATACCACTAACTAGATCTGTATCCCAAAGAGATCATAAAAAGGGGAAAAGGACCTACATGTATAAAAATATTTATAGCAGCTGTTTTTGTAGTGGCAAAGAATTGGAAATTGAGGGGTTGCCCATCAATTGGGGTGAATGAGATACAGTGGACTTGAGTCAGTTAAGATTCTGAGGATGAGGTCTGGAAAGTACCCAGTCCCCAGTCCCTATTATTGTTAGATTATTCTATTCATGTTTTATTACATTGCTAATAACCGGAATCATGTATTTTGTTTTATTGAACTTGATGTACCCTGGTACCATCCCTCCCTGCCAACATTCCAAAGCCCCCAGTCCTTGTTATGGTTAGCCATGGTTGTTACAACACACCTCTTACTCCCCCCTTGTTCTATGACCAAGCAGGAGAGCTGTCTCCTGCTAGCGCAGACCCACCCTGATACTGTCTCTCCCTTCTTGCATTTCTAAGCCCCAGTTCCTGGTACCATCTCTCCCCTCTTCCCCCTTGCCCCTCCTTACACAGGTAGAGTGGTTTCCACCCTTTCCCCCTCCTGTGATTTCACCTTTTTCCCCTTCCCTTCCCCCTTGCTCTTGGAACATGTATCTATACCATGATCACGCATTGAACACACATCCTGGGTGCGACAGGATTGGATGTTAGATTGTGAGCTCACCCTGTGCACTAGGGGACCCCCCCTCAAAACTTCCATAAAAAACCAATTTGTGAGCTCATTAGTGCGCTCCTCATCCCTTGCATGGGGTCACTCATTCTCACGAAAATGTAATAAATCTGTCTCTGCTTGATTTGGTGGTCTCCTCGAATTATTTGGGTAAACTGAGGCAAATTTGTCCCATACAAGGGAAGGGCTGAACAAGTTTGTGGTATATGAATGTAATGGAATACTATTGTGCTATGAAAAATGATGAGCAGGTGGATTTCAGAAAAACCTGGTGAGATTTACATGAACTAATGCTGAGTGAATTGAACAGAATCAAGAGAACATTGTACACAGTAACAGCAACATTTTGCTGTGATCAACTGTGTGATGATCAACTGTGATAGATTTAGCTCTTCTCAGAAATACAATGATCCAAGGCAATTCCAAAAGACCCATGATGGAAAATGCCCTCCACATCCAAAAAAGAATCATGGAGTCTGAATGCAGATTGAATCATAGTATTTCTCACTTTATTTGTTGTGTTGTTTTTTTCTTTCTTGTGGTTTTTCCCTTTTGTTCTGATTCTTCTTTCACAGCATGACTAACATGATTGTACATATAGAACCTATATCGGATTGCTTCCTGTCTTGGGGAGAGGAGAGGAAACTCTGGGAATTTGGAACTGAAAATCCAACAAAAATAAATAATGGAAACTATCTTTACATGTAAAAAATAAAAATAAAATACTATTAAGGAAAAAAAACAACTCCCGGAAGCAAAATCTAGCCTTAAGGTCTCTTTTCAAACAAATTTTCTCTCATATTTAAGATGAAGCAAGAATCCTTGCAATCATAGAGATAACTTTGTTCAAATAAACTCTTATTTTCAAAATCAAGTAAGGCATGTGAGAGGGAGTTGTGCTTGCCCATTATGTTTACCACTGTTATGAAAGACATCTTGCACAAAATTCAGTAGAAAAGATTTCATATATAGATTATGGGAACTACTGGGTACTCCTTTTTACAGGTGACATCTTGATTGCATTGAGCCTCAGAACACTACAGAACTTCTTCAGTGAGATAATAAAAATAACAAGAGGTAACACTTATATGCAAACTGCTTTATAATTATGATCTAACTTAATCCTCACACTAACCCTGTGAGGTAGTTGTTCTTATTATCCCCATTTTACAGATGAGGAAATTGAGGCAAAGATAAAGTGGCCTACCAAGGGTCACAGAGTCAGTAAGCATTTGAGGCTAGATTCCAACTCAGGTCTTTCTGATTCCATGTCCAGCACCCTATTCACTACCCTTAACTACCTCTTCATGGTTACTCAAAGGAGACAAATGAAAGATTAATTAGGCATATATCTTAGATTATAACATTAAATTGAACAGACTAACTCATTGTTAGTCCAAGAATGCATGGATCTTGGACAGCTATTGCAGATGGATAATGAGCTGGATCAAGAATTGAATAGGAAAGGGGCAGCTAAGTGGAGCAGTGGATAGAGCAGTAGCCCTGGTGTCAGGAGGACCTGAATTTAAATCTGGCCTCAAACACTTGACATTTAACCCCAGTTGCCTTCCCTCCACCCCCAAAAAGAATCGAACAGGAAGATAGCAGGTTTATCTAATTTAGATAATTGTACAGTGATTTTAATTATCTCAAGCTTCTCCTTGCCACAGGAGCATATTGTTTTGTTTTGTTTTTGCAAGGCAATCAGGGTTAAGTGATTTGCCCAGGGTCACACAGCTAGTAAGTGTCAAGTGTCTATGGTCAAATATGAACTCAGGTCTTCCTGACTCAAGGGCTGGTACTCTATCCACTGTGTCACCTACCTGCCCCAAGGAGCATATCTTTTTTAAAATCTCCCTTGACTTTTTTTTTTGTTTTTTGTTTTTTTGGGGGTTTTTTTTGGCAGGGCAATGGGGATTAAGTGACTTGCCCAACATCACACAGCTAGTAAGTGTCAAGTGTCTATGGTCAAATATGAACTCAGGTCTTCCTGACTCAAGGGCTGGTACTCTATCCACTGTGTCACCTACCTGCCCCAAGGAGCATATCTTTTTTAAAATCTCCCTTGACTTTTTTTTTTGTTTTTTGTTTTTTTGGGGTTTTTTTTTGGCAGGGCAATGGGGATTAAGTGACTTGCCCAACATCACACAGCTAGCAAGTGTCAAGTGTCTGAGGCCGGATTTGAACTCAGGTACTCCTGAATCCAGGGCCGGTGCTTATCCACTTGCGCCACCTAGCTACCCCCAAGGAGCATATCTTTTTAATACTAATATTCTTGCTGTAATGATTGGAATGACGCCACCTGATGGAGACTTACTGTAAGAAAGCTCCAACATGAGGAGAGGGCCTCTGAGGGCAGGACCATGGGTCTTTTCTTTGGCGTCAGGAAGTGACGTTTGCTTGTGGTAGGAAGAAGGGAAAGGCTGGTGTGCTGGCTCATGCTCTTTCCTGAGGACTCTGGTGGAGAAGGCAGCTACAAATGTGCTCTCCCTTTAATAGATAGATGAATCTAGGCCTTTCTCTCTCTCTCTTTACCAAATTCTTATTCTCCTTAATAAATGCTTAAAAGTCTAACTCTTGCTAAAGCTTATAATTTATTGGCGACCACTCATTAGATATTTTAGACAGTATAGCTAGAATTTTAGCCCCTTACATTGCAGTATAGCTATATGACTGTGAATTATGGAATAACACATTCATAGAAGAATCAAAGCTTTGGTGATCCAAAGGGCAGTGAAAAGATGCATGATGGGTGTAAGTAGGCTGTGGCATATTAACAATAATAACTTACTTGCAAAAATGAGTGTAAAAGACATTATGCAAAAAATTTCAGAAAGATATTTTTTACATAGTGAAAATGAATGATAACAGATGAACTACTCAAGTGTTGCACTGACACTGACTAAATACTAAAAAATATTAAGAAGACTAGGATGTTGGGTACATCCTCTATAGAAGGATATGGAGAATTCGTTGAACCGCAAAAGAAGGAATTTATAGGTTGTAGAATGCATGAATAAAGGGAGTAGCTACACAGATGGTATCAGAGAGCTGCTGAAGTATTCCCATATTCAAACTTCAATCTTTATCTCAAGCTAGGGTAGGTATAAGGGTGGAGTACAAAGGTGTGCCTAGATAGATTTAATCATCTTAGAGAATGAGTAATAGAAGAATTTGGTTTAAGGAACTGAGGGCCAGTACTAGAAGAGAACTAAGCATATGTCAGGGTCTAAAGGTTTGGTATTAAAGAAAGGCAAGTATTGGGGCAGCTAGGTGGTGCAGTGGATAGAGCACCGGCCCTGGATTCAGGAGGACCTGAGTTCAAATCCATCCTCAGACACTTGACACTTACTAGCTGTGTGACCCTGGGCAAGTCACTTAACCCCAGTTGCCCTGCAAAAAAAAAAAATTAATTAATTAAAAAAAAAAAGAAAGGCAAGTATCGTCCTAGTTTTCAAAATGGGGGGGGGTGGAGAGAGAGAGAAAGAGCGAGAGAGAGAGAGAATGGAGTTTAAAATCTAATAGGTTAGTGAGCTAGACTTTGATTTCCAGCAAAATCACAATTATAAGGCAGGAGAAGAATGGGTAAATTGTAGGACCTTTGAAAAAGATGAGTTTTAGCACTATTATATGATGATCAAGTGTGAATGACTTAGCTGTTCTCAACAATACAGTGATCTGAGACAGTTCCAAAGGACTCATGATGGAAAATGCCATACACCTCTAGAGAAAGAACTGATGGATTTTGAATGTAGATAGAAGCATACTATTTTTCACTTTGTTTTTTTCATGTTTTTTCTTTTTTTTAATCTGTTTTCGTTCATAACATGACTAATATGGAAATACGTTTTGCATGATTGCACAAGTATAACCTATATCAAATTGCTTACTGTCTCGGGGAGGGGGAGAGAAGAAAGGAGAGAGAATTTGGAACTCAAAAATTTAACCTATACAACAAAAAATGCCTTTCTTCAAAAATTAAAAAAAACACCACTCTCCTAAGAAAGCACTCCCATTGGGTCCTTAATCAGTATCTAAATAAATTAAAGCTACATAATAAAAATGGATATTAAGCTTGTTTTTCTTTTTCTTTCTTTTTTTTTTTTTGGCAGGGCAACGAGGGTTAAGTGACTTGCCCAAGGTCACATAGCTAGTAAGTGTTAAGTGTCTGAGGCTGGATTAGAATTCAGGTCCTCCTGAATCCAGGACCAGTGCTTTATCCGCTGCACCACCTAGCTGCTCCCCAACTTGTTTTTATATACAGTTGAGAAAAATAAAATATTAGTAGATAAAGTATTAGTAGATCAAAAATTCAATATGAGTCAATAGTATGATATAGCAGTCACAAAAACTAATGTAATCAAGGCTCCATTAAGAAAGAGTATCCAGGGGGGCAGCTAGATGGTGCAGTGGTTAAAGCATCATCCCTGGATTCAGGAGTACCTGAGTTCAAATCCGGCCTCAGACACTTAACACTTACTAGCTGTGTGACCCTGGGCAAGTCACTTAACCCCCATTGCCTGCAAAAAAAAAAAAAAATTAAAAAAAAAAAAGGTAAAAAAAGAAAGAGTATCCAGGACTAGGGTAGAGAGGTATAATCTCCTACTCTTCCCTAGACACACATCTGAAATGTTTTTGGTTCTGTGTGCCACATTTTAAAAGAGAGGACATTGATAAATGGGAAAGTGGCCAAAGGAGGGTACCTAAGACGGTGAAGGGCCCTAGAGCTCATGCGATATAAGGATCCATTGAAAGAAATGGAAATTCTTAGCTTGGAGAAGAGACCCTGTAGGGAGACATGATAGCTATCTTCAAGCATTTGTCATGTGAACAGAGGGATGGATCAGCCTTTTTCTCCTTGTACTCAGAAAACAGAAGTAGAAGTGATGGGAGAAGTTTCAGGGAAGGAGATGGACTTGATATAAGGAAAAACTTCCTTTGCAATTAAGTTATCTAAAAATGGAATGAAGGATCCCTGAAGTCCCTTCCAGCTTTTCTGTAATTCTATGAGCTGGACAGACACATATGGGGAAAATAGCAGCCATTGGCTAAGGAAATGAGACAGGGAATAATAATTGCAAGTGGAGGCCTAATAAATCTACAGATACATCGTTTATTCTTTTAGCTTCACAATAACTACCCTGGGTCTTATGAGACTCAAGTTTCCTGACAATGATGATTGAAGTTCACTCCTTTTTAACCAGATACTTCATTTCACTTCACTACATTCCTTTCTTTTTAGAAACATTTTGTTCCTCCTTTCTGAAGATGGCTATTGATATGATGCTCCAAAGGAAGGGTAGTCAGCTTTGTTAGTATTTGATAAACATTAATTAAAGGAACAAATGAATGAATGAATGAATCTAATGTCTCATGACATATCTGTTTTGTTGCTTGAAATTCTGGAGACAGCTGAGGTTGGATCTCCTCTCAGTGAGATCATTCCCTCTCTCTTTGGTTAAGCTGAGATCTGCTTCCAGATGAAGAGCTCATTTACTTTATGTATTCTTTGGTATATTTTAATCAGTATAACTTCTCTGATTACTGTTTGTTGTTTTGTTTAAATAAGTGGATTTATATTCTATTTGCTATTTGTGATTTTTTTCCTAAATATTTTTTTTAATTTAATAAAGTATTTTATTTTGTTCTGTTACATGTAAAGATAGTTCTCAACTTCTGTTTATACAAGCTTTACAATTTCAGATTTTTCTCCCTCCCTCCCCTCCCTCCCCCCTCCCCTAGACAGCAGGTAATCTGATATAGGTTTTATATATATATATATGTTTATATATATATATATATATATATATATATTTGTGATTTTTTTTTAGTGAGTAGCTATACTTAATGGGGACACCTCAAGTTGGTGAGGATTAGTATAAACTAAAGGCTACTCTCCCACCTAAGAGGGATTAGAGAAGTAGTTTTTGTTCTTAACCTCTAGACAAACTATATTTGAAGTGTGGTTGATATCATGATAGTTCAATATCCCTCTTGGGGAAAGAGCAAATACCCAGCCATGTCCCTTTTCCTATTCTCTTCAAAATCTGGTCTCTCTTCAAGTGGAGTGGGCCAGACTCCAGAGATATCTATCCATACCATATGTGTGCCAGCCATCTTTTCTATATTGGCCTACATATAAACCTTAAACATTTAATATTGTTTAAGCTGAACTAAGGTTCTAATGTGCAAGAATGCTTTTTAAATCTAAATTCTTATTGCCTGTGTTTAATCTGTATAGTTTCATAGTTTTCTTCTTGTGTGAACAAGTTGATCTTTTTGGCACAACAGAAACACCCTGAAATGAAATTAATTGCTCTGCAATCAATTTTTTTTTTGGTGAGTCAGAGTTATTAAAATAGGATAACAAGAGAGTTTAACTGACATTGTTTAGGGACAAGTTATGACTATGTAAATATAAACAAATTCATGGGTTTTCATGGAGTCTGAGGACTTCAGTTCAAATCTCACCTCTGTTGCTTGTGACCCGAACCTCCCTAAGACTCAGTTTCCTTACCTGTAAAGTAAAAGGGTTGGATGATAAAATGAGAGATTTAAAGTTGGAGACGACCATTAATTCCCTCCTTTTTCAGATGAGTAAACTGAGACTTAGAAGGGAAATGATTTGCTCACCATCAGATAAATAATGTCAGATCTAAGATTTGATTTCAAGTTTTCCTTACTCCAAGTCTAGCACTGTATCTACTATGTCGCACTGCCTCTTTTTAATTTCTTTTCTTTTTTTTTTTTTGCAGGGCAATGAGGGTTAAGTGACTTGCCCAGGGTCACACAGCTAGTAAGTGTCAAGTGTCTGAGTCCGGATTTGAACTGAGGTCCTCCTGAATCCAGGGACTGTGCTCTATCCACTGCGCCACCTAGCTGCCCCCTCTTTTTCAGTTCTATATCTATGATCTTGTGATACCATATAGCTTGGGTTCAACTTTACCTAAATAGCACTAGCACACTGGGAGTGGATGAGTAAAAGAAAATGAAGGAACACATGAAAAATGGATCATTAACACTGATCAGAATGACTTTGCAGAGGCAGGATCCTTTGGAGAAAAGGCAGATGAGATAGGGTAGAGTTGCATAAGCTCTGTCTAATACTTGTGGAGGGGGGAAACCATTAAAAATAGCAACATGAAATTTATTTCACTAATTTCAAGTATTCCTGTAATTTTGTTTTTGTGGGTAATCCTCTCAATGATGTAGCTTGTGATACTTCTGTGACTTAGTAGGCAGTCTTGGAAAGTGGCAATGCCCGGGGGGGGGGGGGGGGGGGTGTCTAACTCCCAGGTCTATATATACCTTTTCTTCTCTCCACTCAAATCTCCGGGCTTCCTTCGCCCCCACAGACCAAGCTAATCCGCCCGCCAGAGCTGCAGCTGGGGGGGGGGCGGGGTGCTCGAGCAGCTCGTGTCTCAGCACGGGCTATCCAGGATCTTTTGGATAGCTCCGCTCAGGGCTCAGGTCGGAGGGAGCTGGGGCTTTTATTTTCCCCCAGCTGTCTGACCTGGTGTCTTGTATAGCCCACGGGGCTTTTTCACTCAGCTGAAGCTGAGGAGGAGGGGGAGAGACCCTGAGGGCCTAAGGCTTTCTAATCTCAGCCTAAAGGTAGGGTCCCCAAATCAAAATAAATTTCCATAGCAGGGAAGAACCATTCTAATCCAACTCCATGTGGAGCCTTGGTGCTTGAGGTTCTGGTACTGTATGGTAATGGATCTCAGTTGGCAGAAGTGTCATAGTATTGATAACTCAGGAGTGCATAAGCTACACTAACAAAAGGAGTGATTTGCCCATCATTCCACTCCTTTTGTTTCTCTTTTTCTTCTAGATAATGAGTAAAGGCAAGTTGCATTCCCTTATCCAGCAGCACTGTGTTCATAAGCACATAGTGCCTACATTTCTCTTGAGTTTGTTCTTCAATCTTAGGTGAATAAGTATCCAGAGATAGAATTGACTGGGTTTATGTCCTTCTGAACTTGAAAAAACTGAAACGGTCCCTCTGCCAACCTGAGGCAGTAAAAATGGTAACTAGGGAGGATGTACCTACAGATACAAGTGGAAAGCCAGTCACCTGAGGATGGCAGTATCTTAGGAGTGTGACCTTTTAAAAAAATAATATTTTATTTCCCCCCAATTACTATTAAAACAATTTCAAACATTTTTTTTAAAGTTTTGAATTCCAAAGTCTATTCCTCCCTCCCTCTTCTCCCCCTTCCCTGAGATGGTAAGCAATCTGATATAGGTTATATACGTTCAATGATGCATATTAATCATTTTGTACAAGAAGATTTGAACAAAAGAAGAATGAAAGAAAGCAAAAAATAATATGCTTCAGTCTATATTCAGACAATATCAGTTCTATCTCTGGAGGCAAACAGAATGTTTCATTATGAGTACTTTGGGATTGTTTTAGATCATTGTATTGCTGAGAATAGCTAAGTCATTCACAGGTCTTCCTCATTCATTCAATATTGCTGTTACCGTGTACAATATTTTCCTGGTTCTGTCCACTTCACTTTGTATCAGTTCATGTAAGTTTTTCCAGGTTTTTCTGAAATTATCCTGCTTGTTGTTTCTTATAGCAAAATAATATCTTATCACACTCATATACTATAATTTGTTCAGGGATTCCCCAATTGATGAACATCCTCTCAATTTCCAGTTCTTAGCCACTACAAAAACAGCTGCTATAGCCTTTTGGGCATAGTTCAAATAATGTTTGGATCAGTTTACAACTCCACCAAAAGTGTGTTAGTGTCCCAATTTTACTAGATCCCCTCCAACATTTACCCTTTTCCATTTTTGTCATATTAGCCAATCAGATAGGTGTGAGTTGTTTTAATTTGCATTTCTCTAATCAATTGTGATTTAGAACATTTTTTCTTATGACTAGATAGCTCTAATTTATTTGTCTGAAAACTGCCTGTTTATATTCTTTGACCATTTCTCAGTTGAGAAATGACTTGTATTCTTATAAATTTAACTCAGTTTTCTAATACTTGAAAAATGAGGCCTTTAGCAGAGAAACTTGCTCCAAAGATTTCTCCCTAGTTTTCTGCTTTCCTTTTGATTTTGGTTGCATTGGTTTTATTTGTACAAAATCTTTTAAAATTTTATATAATCAAAATTATTTCTTTTATATTTTGCAATGCTCTCAATATCTTGTTTGGAACTAAATTCTTCCCTTATTCATAGATCTGACAGTTAAACTATTCTATGTTCTCCTAACTTGCTCATGTTATGATCCTTTATGTCTAAATGATGTACCTGTTTTGACCTTATTTTGGTATATAGTATGAGATGTTGGTCTATACCTAGTTTCTGCCATACTACTTTCCAGTTTTCCCAGCAGTTTTGTCAAATAATCAGTTTTTGCCCCCAAAACTTCTTTGGGTTAATCATATACTAGATTACTATGGCAATTTACTACAATGTATTATGTACCTAATCTACTCTACTGACTCACCATTCTATTTCTTAGCCAGTACCATGTAACGATTGGAATAACGCCACCTGCTGGATACTTACTGTAGAAGAGTTCTGCCCATGAAGGGAAGGTCTTTGAGGGCAAGACCAGGAGTCAGGAAGTGACGCGGGCTAGTGGGAGGAGGAAGGAAGAGACTGGCGCTCGGGCTCGCTTTTTTTTTCCTGGGGACGCTGGCGGAGAAGGGAGCTAAAAATGTGCTCTCCCTTTAATAGATAGAAATCTAGGCCTTTCTCTCTCTCTTTACCAAATTCTTATTCTCCTTAATAAATGCTTAAAAGTCTAACTCTTGCTAAAGCTTATAATTTATTGGCGACCACTCATTAGATATTTTAGACAGACTAGCTAGAATTTTAGCCTTAACAGATGGCTGACCACGAAGGGATAAGCTAACCCTCAGTCTTCTTCTGATCTTCTGGTTGGGTAAGAAATTTCCCCTCCCTCTCCCTTTAACTGCTAAGTACTGGCGTACTGGCTGTGTTTTACCTTTAAATTTTTTCAAATGGACCTTTTAAACTCCCTAATTACCCTATTTTTGATTTTAGTCTGTTTAACCAGACAAATGGGGGATAAGATCATGTTAATGCTTTGTTTTTGTGGATTTTCTATTTTTCTTTTTATTTTTGTTAAAAGAGCCAGCAACGTACTCACACAAGGAAATATCTCTCCCTCTCCCAACCATGCTTTTTCAGAGAAACCTGAAGAGATTCCCGCAGCTTTTCCCAGTTCTAACACTAATTGTTGCTCTAATTTTGCATGCCTGGAGGCAATGACCCACCCTCTAGAAGCTTTTAATCCCCTAGCACCTGGAGGCAAAGTGGGGGAAGAGGAATCCAGGCCTGAGTTCAAAATCAAGTCTGATTCAAATTGCTCTGGTCCCTCCCCTCCTCTCCAGACCCCACCCTCTACTCCTCCTATGGCCAAGGCCATAGCTTCCCCTGCCTGGGAAGTCCAGAGATCTGATGCGCATGCTCAACTTTTTCTACCTGCATTTGCAGCTTCAGGCTCAGCCCTTCCCTGGCTTGGCTGTGCTTTTGAGACAATCTTAGAAAACTCTTTAAATTCCAGATATGCTCGTTTTGTTCATAATTTTGCTAACCTGCTTTTGTCTTTAATTAGTAATCTTATAAAGCATTTGTATGGTGAAAAGTCCGACAGACAATATAGAGGGGTTAAAGAAGAAAAACTTAAGCTGAATAAGAATGACAGTCAACATAGTTCAAGACTCTGCTTCTTTTGCCATGGAAGGGTATATATTTTACAGAAATGTAGAAGTAAGCAGCAAGGTATTGATATGAGTATTGGGAATTTTAGATACCGGAATCAAAAGTGTTCTGAATTCACTCAGAGTATTAATGTCAGTTCAGAGGTTACATAGGATTTCTATGCCATTACATATACATTTTGAAATTAATGGTATGGGTTTATTTTCATAGAGATTTTCATGCTTTTGAGATTGTGTCTTATACTTAGTTTCTAAAACAAGGAGAATATTTGTAAAGCTTTTTATAGTCATATGATCAAGTTTATATTTTATAATACTCTTATTGATATTAAGTTCATATTCATTTAGATTTCCTTAGTTTGAATTTCACTGTATTTTATTGTTCCATGTGTATTTTCTTCTATTCATTTGTCTATCTAATTTTGAAACATTGCAAGATGGTTTTGATTTTATTATACAATGTTAATTCTAGGAGTATTGTGCTCCCATATTCTGAGTTGTTTGTTTTTGTTATTTTTTCTCAACTGATTATTTGATCAAACTCTTTAAAGCATTTCCCTGGCAAATTGTTTGCCATGGCAAGTGTAAATTGATTCTAGAAGTATTATTTTTGATAAGCATATTCCAAAAAAAAAAAAAAAGAGGGGAACATTTGTAAAAGTTTTCTTTTTTCAAAAAAAAAAGTTTTCTTTGAGATTCTGTTGTGCTTTAACTTGTATTTAAATATGTTCTGATTTTTCACAAAAGTAATTGTATACTAAGTAAAAAAAAAGGGTATTATTTGAAATTGTTGCATAATTATATATTATATTTTGAGTCAAGATATATTCACATTTTTTGCAATCATTTATTATCCTCAATTTTAAATCCATATGAGACTTGGATTATGGGAACTTATCATTTAAGACATTAATTGCCTTTATTCTGAGTTATCAGATGCCAGTTGGCCAAGATGCCATCCAATCACAAGAGGAATACATGCGAGAGCAGACACTGAACTGTCACATGAGGGGAGACATGCATGAAGTCAAGGTATGACTGAGGGAACGGCTTTTGACAAATGTTGAGGTTGGATTCTCTTGGTTTAATATTTTATTTTATTTTTCCCCACAATATTGTACGGATGGCTGGAAGTATTCATCCCACCCATCTCACTTCTACACCTGGCTTCTATGCTCCCTCCTATATGCCTGATGCCATGGACATCTCAATCCCATGCATCTGATTAAGTCTGACTCAGTTTCCTCCAATATGTTCGGTGGCATGGACATATATTCCATCCACCTATTTTAAGCCTGACATACTGCATGGGCAGTACATATTGCTCAAGTGTGGGAATGCTCATATCCCATCATTTCTCTGTTCTTTTATGGTAACCCCCATAATTATCTCAGGTGTCATGATAAATACAGTGTTGAATTTGGCCTTGACACCTGTTACCAATTATATTAGATTTTTAAATTTCTCATAATGGCATGAGGATAATTAGGCAGATGATGCAAAAAATGATGAAACAAAGATAAAAATTATTTTAAAAAATTAATATCGCAGCAATTGTCTTCTCAATTACCCTCCATAAAGGGGGACTATAATAATAATATAATTTTAAAGAATGGTTCAATTTTTGTTTTATTATATGTTTCATGTGTAACAACTAAGATTATGAATTCCCTTAGACATGTTTTTGAGAACTTTCATTGTTTGATTTGATTATTGACAAAGCTATTTTAAAGTTGTGTTAAGCTCGATTTTGTAGGAAATTTTCCTGGCTGATTACCAGCATCCACACATCAACCCCTGAAAAGACTTCCATTCCATGACTACACCTAGAGGACATCTGAGAAAAGACTTTCAGAGACTTTAAATGAACAGTTTTGATTTGTTGTTTTTGTTGTTGTTTTTTCTCTTTCTGTTATAATATACACCATCTGTAACATGTATTCTCTGCAGAGGCCCTCCCTTTGCAAGACCAATGTCAAAGCGTCGGTTCATGAGGACAAAAAAAAAATCGCCCCTCTGGACAAAACTTTCCTCTCTTCCTTTTCTATATTGTTGTTCACATATTATTAGTTAGCAATAGTTATTATATTCTTTTTACTGTTCCGTCAAGGAAACATTTTGTTTCTTGAGGAACAACAGGGGGGACTGTAACGATTGGAATAACGCCACCTGCTGGATACTTACTGTAGAAGAGTTCTGCCCATGAAGGGAAGGTCTTTGAGGGCAAGACCAGGAGTCAGGAAGTGACGCGGGCTAGTGGGAGGAGGAAGGAAGAGACTGGCGCTCGGGCTCGCTTTTTTTTTCCTGGGGACGCTGGCGGAGAAGGGAGCTAAAAATGTGCTCTCCCTTTAATAGATAGAAATCTAGGCCTTTCTCTCTCTCTTTACCAAATTCTTATTCTCCTTAATAAATGCTTAAAAGTCTAACTCTTGCTAAAGCTTATAATTTATTGGCGACCACTCATTAGATATTTTAGACAGACTAGCTAGAATTTTAGCCTTAACAACCAGATTGTTTTGATAATTACCACCTTATAATACAATTTGAGGTCTGGTATGGCTAGGCCACCTTCCTTTGCATTTTTTTATTAATTCTTCTTATATTCTTGACCTTTTGTTCTTCTAGATTAATTTTGTTGTTTTTTTTTTTTAGTTCTAAAAAGAATTTTTGGTAGTTTGGTATGACACTGAATAAATAGATTGACTTAGGTAAAATTGACATTTTTATTATATTTGCTCGGCCTACCCATGAACAATTAATCTTTTCCCAATTGTTTATCTCCAACTTTGTGTGAAAAGTGTCTTGTAATTGTGTTCATATATTTCTTGGGTTTGTTTTGGCAGGTAGGCATTATGTAATTGTTGAAGAGAGGACGATATGGACTCCAGCAAGGCACCAATACTCGGAGTTCAGAAGAGTGTCACACCTAAGGGGAACTTCATGAGGACTCCACATAAGGAGGAAAGGACTTCCATGACCAAGAGATCTTGGCTTCTGTGTTCTCTACATATGAGCCTACCTTTATACTTTAAGTTTGAGCCCTCTATCCCAAGGGAGTTTGAATTTTAAAAGAGAAAATGTGGGGCAGCTAGTAGGCACAGTGGATAAAAGTACCGGCCCTGGATTCAGGAGGACCTGAGTTCTAATCCAGCCTCAGACACTTGACACTTACCAGCTGTGTGACTCTGGGAAAGTCACTTAACCCTCATTGCCCCACAAAAAAAAAGGACAGAGAAAATGTACCTCTGGTTTGAGGGGATTTTAAAAAATTACAACTGTTCTTGCTATACCTTCTTAGAAAATCCCTTTTCAGGGCAGCTAGGTGGTACAGTGGATAAAGCACTGGCCCTGGATTCAGGAGTACCTGAGTTCAAATCCGGCCTCAGACACTTGACATGTACTAGCTGTGTGACCCTGGGCAAGTCACTTAACCCCCATAGTCCTGCAAAAAAAAAAAAAAAAAAGAAAATCCCTTTTCTAAAAGCTAACAAGAATTCTATTGATTGATTTATATTGGGGAACACACTGGATAGGGGCTTAGACTATAACTAGGGAGCCAAATCCAGCTCACAGCCTGTTTTTGTTTGCAGAGCTAAGATTTTTTTTACATTTAAAAAAAGTTTTATTGTATTTAAAAATGAAAAACCATTTTTAGCTCAAGGGCCATGGTATAAAATAGAGAAGTAGGTTTAAGAACTTTATTTCTAGAAACCTCAACCCCTGAGGGGTTATTTCTAAAGCCCTCAGGGAAGTCAATCAGTTGCCTTCTGGTGACTCAATCTGCCAAGAGATGAGTTGGATAAAGTGTGAGTTGAAGAGGTGTGTTATATGATACATGTGGGGCTTTTTCCGATATATATTTGAGTGGCCTTCACATTTGCAGGAACCCTCTGAAGAAATTCTCATACCTTACTCAGTAAATGGAATTTTACTGATTGATTGATATTGGGGAGCACACCTGATAGGAACCCAGAAATTAGTGTTAGAAATGTCACTCCTTTTAGTGGGCTGAGCTGCATTCTGGGGATCCTAACCTGTTAGTGTGAGTGGTCAGTTGAAGGAGTGAGCCAGAGAAGTTGCTATTCAAGACTCCCCAGGTTTCTCTAAATTGGTCCCTTTGGTCATTTCTTATGTTAGAGTGATATTCTATTACATTCATATACCATAATTTCTTTAGTCACTTCCAAATGATGGGTACTCTCTTATTTTTTTAGTTCTTTTATAGAACAAAAAGACATACTATAAATATTTCTTTACATATGGGTCTTCTTTCTTTGATCTTTGGGGCATAAGCCTAGTAGTGGTACTGCTAGGTTAAAGGTATGTTTAATTTACTGACTTTTTGGACATTTTTAAATTTCCTTCCAGAATGGCTGTACCATTCCACAGCTCAACTAAAACAGTGTCTTAATGTACTGTCCAGTTTGATTGGAATTGAGAGTCTATAAAGGGAAAGGATATGAAATAACTGGTAGGATCTAGATTTGGGGTGGGCTTTGAATGCCAGGGTCACCTCTACACTAAGAGGAATGAGAGTAGGAGCAGAATAGAGTAGTAAAGCTAAGGTAAAAAAATTAATCAATGTATTTCTAAAATGTGATAACTCACATTTATAGAGTACTTTACAATGGACAAGGTCTTTTCATCATAATTACATATTTTCTGGACTATGTTTTCTTTTCTTCTCTCTCCATGCTTTCTTTTGGTGACCTCATCAGCTATCATAGGTTTATTATCATCTCAATGAAGGTGATTTGCAGATCTATATCTTCAGGCCAAGTCTTTCCCCTGTCTCCAGGCCTTTATCACCAACTATTTATTAGACATATCAAACTCAAAATGTCTCAAATAGAAATTATTATCTTTCTCACTCCCAGAGTCCACCTGTCAGTCAGTCAACAAACATTTATTAGGTGACTGTTGTGTCAGGTACTATGCTAAGAAGTAGAGATGCAAAGAAAGGCTAAAGACAGTCCTTGCTTTCAAGGAGCTCAGTCTAATGGGGGAGATGACCTATAAACAACTATGTAATACAGGATAAATTGTAAATAATCAGCAGAGGGAAGGCACTAGAATTAAGAATTTGGAAAGTTTTCCTATAGAAGGGATTTTTAATTGGGACTTGAAGGAAGCTAGGGAAGCCCGGAGGCAGAGATGAGGGGGGGCCTCCCAGCCACGGGGGGGTTGGTGGGGGGGACAGCCAGTGCAAATGTCCAGAGTCAGAAGATGAAGTGTCTTATTTGAGGAACAATAAGGCCAGTGCCACTGGATCAAAAAGTATGTTGGCAACAGTGAAAATTGTAAGAAGACTGGAAAGGTAGGAAGGTAGGTTATGAAGGGCTTCGAATGCCAAACAGAGGATTTGATATTGGATCCTCAAGGTGACAGGGAGCCATGAGAGTTTATTGAGCAGGGGACTGATATGGGTAGACTTACCTTTAGTTTAGGAGGATCACTGGCAGCTGAACAATGGATAGACTTGTGATAAAATAATGGGACTTGGCAGATGCCCAGTGGCCCCATCTGATTTAGTATTGTTTGAATTGGGTGAGAATGAGAAACTGACTAAGTACCTACTTAAGGATGATTGGATGAGGACCACACCTGGCTGGCTCTGAGCAACTTTAGTGTATTACTGAGGTCAGCAAGAGAGCACTCTCAACCAATCATCTTGAAGGACCTCCCCTTTGGGGGAGGGAAAGAGGAACGAGGAAGTGAATGCTTGCGCAGAGAAGAATTTTTTTTGGTGAGGAAGAGGCGCGTGGCAAGAGAGGGAGAACAGAAGTCCCCCTTGTCGTTCGGGACATTGGTTTGGTGGTGAGAGATTTCACGTGGGCTGCTAGGAAATTGCTTTCTTTCTCTCTGGCTATACCGAATTAGATCTGAGCTAGGATTTCCATGCTGTAAGGAATCTGTTCTCAATCTCTCCACTAACTTATAATATATATTTTAATAAATCTTTAAAAGCCTAAATTCTTGCTGAATTTATCAGTGATTTTAGCCAGCTTCCCCCCAAGACTGGGGGGGAGGGGCAGATTAGAACTCACAATTTAGATTTTAAACAACACAGACTGGAGTAGGGAGAGACTTGAAGCAAGGAGACAAGCCAGTAGGATATCATAGTAGTCCAGGGGTGAGGTAATGAGGCCTGCAACAGGATGGTGGCAGTGTCAGAGGAGAGAAGGGGCACACGAGAGAACTATTATGAAGCAAGACATCCTCTTCTTCCAAACATCCCTATTTCTAGTACCAGCAGTCTTCTAGGTGCATAACTTTAGCATCATCTTTGATTCCTCATTCTCATCTCACATACCTAATGTTACCAAATCTTGCTGTTTCTCCCTCTACAGCATCTCTCACACCCAACACTTCTATTCACATAGCTATCACTTTAAATCTGGCCCTTATTTCTCACCTACAATATTTCAAGAGACTCCTAATGTCTCCCTGCCTCGTTTTTCTCCACAATTTTCACAAAACTGCCAGGGATTTTCCTAAACACACATCTGACCATGTCATTCCCCTCCTGCTAACTTCTAGTGACTGCCTACTGGTTTGAAAAGAAAATTCAAACCCCTTTAAGGTTTTAAAGCTCTTCACATCTTGGTCCCTAACCCTACGCAGATGGGAATAACAAGAAAGGCTTCATGTAGAAGGTGAAGTTTGTTGCATTGTTTGGAAGGACATGAAGGATTCCGGGAGGCTGAGGTGAGGAAGGGTGCACTCCAGGCATGGAGAATGGCCATTCAGTTAGCAGGTGATGATCCAACAAAGGAGACCAAGAATTTGTGAGATAGAACAAAGAAACATCAGTGTTATGAAAACCCAGGGAGTATCCAGAGAGTGTGATCCTGTGGCCCCTTCCTCTGATTGACTTGGTTCCTCCCAGAATCCCCATTTTAAGGAAAATGCCATGGCCAGCCATGTCTTCAGTCCTCTCTAGGCTCCACACTTGACTCTCTAGACTTTCCTTATGGCACTGAAGGTACTTTCTCCATCCACCCCTTCTTGGCTTCCTTTGTGTATCTACCCCCATTAGGTTAAAAGTTCCTTGAGGGTAGGGGCTCCTTCTCTTTGTATTTGTATTCCCATTGCTTGGCAATGTATCTGGCAAACAGTAAGCACTTAATGCTCGTTCACATGACTTGCTCAAATGTTGAAGAGGTCAAGAAAATAAGGCCTGAGAGGAGGCCATCAGATTTGACAATTAAGAGCTCATTGGTAACTTGGAGAGAACAGTTTCATTTGAACAGTGTGATTGAAAGCAAGAATGCAAAGGATTTGAACGACTTCTTGAATGCACAGTCTGACTGGTCCACAGATAAACTTTCTCTAATGGCTAGCACAGTATGGATGTCGGACAAACAGGATTATATCCCCACATCATTCACAGAATACAGACTTCTACTCTGTGATGTCAGGGAGCTTCCTTCTTCCAGAAACTTCCAGAGCTTTCACAGAAGTCCTCTCTGAGAAATGGGATTCATGGAAGCGGTTGTGAAGGCAGTGTTCCCGCAATAGCTCAGTCTCACTGTAACAAGGGGCACTATTGTCTTCTAATCCATCAGGGAGTTGCTGGGCTGCTGGGTTTACCAGGAAGCTGCTTCAGACTGATGCTTTATTGCAATAATGAAAAGGGATTGCTGTTTTAGCAATGCCAGGGGCTTGGGAGAGACCAAACACCAAAACCAAAACCAAACAAGGCTAAGGAGTCATTTAACATAATCTTTCACTTTACACAGCTATGAAAAGCATATATGATGTCCACTGTTTCCCATTAAAATACAGACATAGACAGCCCACTTAGCCTGTTGACCAAACTTAAGCAGTATAAAAAGCTTTTCCTTGAATGAGGGCCACATTCCTAGGTTACTTTTGGAGACTTTTCTGTCCTTGTGCTCTGCCCGCCCCCCTCCCCCCACCCCCACCACATTCTTCTTTCCCACTAAGAGTATGAGAAGGAAGGGCACTTAGAAAAACTGGGGGAAATGGTTATTAAAGAAAAAACGTGCGAGCCAGAGGGAGGACACCCTGACATTTTGGGGAAAATGTACTTCATGTATTTGAAGATGATGCAATTAACTCATTACTAATAGGAACTCGTGCTTTGAGCTGTTTCTCCATCTGAAGGGACAGATCAGACTGGTCTCACTCACTCTGTGATTGAAGAGAAGCAGCCAGTGGCTCTCCTGGTTTTGGGGAGAGAATTCATGATCTTGGCTTTATCCATCTGAACTAACCATCCACAGATGTGTATATGTGTGATCTAATTCAGGTATAAATAACCACAGTTCTCTAGTAGTGATTAAGGAAATCAAGAAAAGTTTTCAGGAAAAGTGAACATTTAACTTTTCTCGTAAATGGTTAATGTTCACTTAGTAAAACATTCAGATATATAAACTTTAATATTGTTACAAATTTTTACACGCAAAAGCCTCTTTCCAAACTGCATTTGAAAAGTGGTTAGAAAAGACAAAAATATTTTTCTTTTATTATGCTTGAAGTACCACAAAGCCATAACCAGGAGCCTGCTGCATTTACTTCTGTGGTGTGGCTAAGGTTGGTTATTTAATCTGGACCGTTTCAGCCAACGCCAGCAGAAAATAAAGCATTCCTTTGGAAATTCAAAGGATCCGCTTCATGCTTCACTATTTGGAAGTTGTTGTACAAAACCTACAGTCCTTGAAAGCAGCCTGCATTGACATCATTTTCTGAAACGTTTGAAAAGTGGGTGGACATGCTTGTTTACAGATGACTTGCTTCGAGAAGAATGATATTCCATATAAACAGTATCATCTGCCCCCGACATGGAGCTCATTGTGCCAAAACGACGGGATACCTGAGTGGGCAAAATAATCAGAAATCAGGAGGGAAGAACGGAGGACAGCCACTGCAAATACACTGAAACAGGTAACGGAAAATAGTGTTCCTAGTTTTGTCCCAGGGACGAAAGAGGGCTACTTCATTTCCATCTTAACCAGAAGATCCAAGAAATACATGCTAACAGTCAAGTCAGAAGCTCCTTAAAAGTCGTAATCCCAGGCTTCAATAGTAGGTTACTTTGGGGGCAGCTAGATGGCGCAGTGGTTAAAGTGCTGGCCCTGGATTCAGGAGGACCCGAGTTCAAATCCAGCCTCAGACACTTGACACTTACTAGCTGTGTGACCCTGGGCAAGTCACTTAACCCCCATTGCCCTGCCAAAAAAACCAAACCAAAACAAAACAAAACAAAAAAAATTGTAGGTTACTTCTTATGACTATTCCTTAAGTGTCATCAATAGATAAATGAACTCTCACAAATGATGCCCAAAACTATACCTCATATCTGTGAGCTTGCAAGACAGATGTCATGGGTTTTGTTTTGTTTTGTTTTTTGGTGAGGCAATTGAGGTTAAGTGACTTGCCCAGGGTGTCACACAGCTAGTAAGTGTTAAGTGTCTGAGGCTGGATTTGAACTCAGGTCCTTCTGACTCCAGGGCCGGTGCTCTATCCACTGTGCCACCTAGCTGCCCCTCCATGGGTTTTTAAAGCCAGGGACAGCACAAGAAAAGACACAATCCAAAGATTTCCTTATTATCTTAGTTGATCCTTAATCATCTCATAAAGTCAATAGGTCAGGATTACTCTTATGCGACTGATGAAGAAACTGAGATTCAATAAGGTCAAGTGACTGGCCCAAGGTCACACAGTGAGTTAGTGGTAAGGCAGGGATTGTAGCCCAGGATATTTAACTCATAGCTCTTAGTTCCATTTTCTTCTATAGACTCGACAAGTGGGATCACGGGGGAAAAATCACATGTACTTCTTTGCATCAAACGTGAAGAACCCTGTCCTTTGGGTATATTGAAGCCTGAAATCCATACTAACAAGAATGGCTATAATATAATGTCTGGCTTTATGCCAACTCACCTGAGTGGATTTGGAGCCAAATTCTCCTGCTACCACCTCTTCCTCAGCATCCAAGTCAGTGGCTGCCAGGACCTTCTGTAAAAGCTGCTGCTGTTCCTCTTTAGATGAAAATGCCAATTCTTCTTCTTCCATACCAGCAAGTTTTGTAATTACCTGTAAAGTAGAAAGTGTCTAGAGATTGTTCTCTTTTGATAGCCATTAAAATATTTTTCATTATATACTTAATAACCATCAACAAATTGATATTCTAACTTACAAAAGAGTAACAAAGAAGTCCTTCTTCTGAACCCCCTTTGAACTTTTTTTGTATTCTTCGAGGATATTCTTTTAATTCTATTATTATTATTATTGTTGTTGTTCTGAATTTGCCACTTCTCACTAATTAGCTGCCTTTTCTCTGGCAAGCTTTATGGCTCACCATGAAATAATGTGCTGCTTAAGAAAGAGGCCCAGAGGGGCAGCTTGGTGGCGCAGTGGATAGAGCACTGGCCCTGAAGTCAGGAGGACCTGAGTTCAAATCCGACCTCAGACACTTGACATTTACTAGCTGTGTGACCCTGGGCAAGTCACTTAACCCCAACTGCCTCACAAAAGAAAAAAAAAAAGAAAGAAAGAAAAAAAAGAAAGAAAGAGGCCCAGCATCCGGGTTTCACAGCGAGAAAGTTGTGTGGCAAAAGAACACCTAGTAACACAGTCCTTAATATATGAACATGACTCTCTTGGTACACTATAAAGAGGGAAGCAACTCTCTGGGGTGGGGATGGATTCATGGATCATAAAGAGCTAGAAAGCACCTTTGAGGTCATCTGGTCTAACCCCCTTCCTTCAGAGATAGGATTCATAAGTTGAAATAATTAGCCCAAAGTCAATAAGGTAGTTCGTGGCAGAGATAGGAATAAGAAAAGAGCAATTAGACTCAAATATTCATGCACTCCTTTAGGTTAAGGTGATGGCACCGTATTATTAAACGAGATAATATATTTGAAAAACGTTTAGTGTCATGCCTGGCACATAGGAGATGCTATAGAAATGCTTATTCCCTCTCTTCCCTGTTACATTTTATCTCTTGTTTTTCCAGGGAATCCCATGGTTCTTCCCCTCTGCTTGCTTTTGTCATTTAAATGAAATAATGTATAAAGACTCATGCCTTCCTATCATGAAAGCCTACATTAAGAGGTGAATTTGTAGGTGTTATATATTGTGAACACCCAAAACCAAAACCTACTACATTTTAACAGACAGGAAAAGACTTGTTACTGATGTCCGTGGAAGTTTATCCCTGAGTCAGTTGTCTGTACAGCATCAGAACAATGAATCATAAGAATTAAGATCAAAATTTGTAAGGGGAAGTATAAAAAGGAAAGATTATGTTATATATTTAAAACTACTTAACTAAGACACCCTCAATTAAGTTATTAAAAATAAAAAATGGGAAATAGACATCAGAAATGACATCAACACTGACTCTAAGTTTTATCCTGAAACTTAACCAATGTAAATTAATTTCCACAAAAGACCAAAAGAAAAAATGCTTTAGTCAGTCACCATCAGACTTGCCAAAGACAATAGCAAGTTAGAATATAAACTCATCTGTAAAATCTTACAAAGAATAATGATGGATAATTATGAGTAATTTTGTCTCATAAAGCAGAGTGAAAGGGTGGAAGGTTAAATTAGTTTAAAGAAAGCTTTACAAGATATCCAATAAAGCAAAATCGTTCTAAGAGTGTTCATAGTTGTAAATATGCTACGAACAAAAGAAGAATGCCAAAGATTTGCAAAAACCTTTTCAACAAACTGATCCCTGCATCATGGATAATGGAATACCACACTTGAATGGACCCTAACATTACAGTACCATTGGTATTTACGGAGCAGGAGAAAAGACACTAAAGAGAACAAAGACAATTTCTTTTATTCAAGTTTTCTTGTACAAAATTACCAAAATGGTAATGTTTTATATAACTGTACATGTATAACCTATATCTGATTACTTACCATCTCAGGGAGGGGACAGAGGGAGGGAGGGAAGGAGGGATAAAAATTGGAAACTACAATTAAATAAAAATGTTTATTACATTACATTTTTATTATTAAAACAATAATCATCGCTCCATTAGACTATTCTCCCATCCATACAAAAATCTTATAAGTCATCCATACACAAATAAATGACATATTTGATGAGGACATTAGTAAAGAATAAGCAATTTTTTGTTGTTGTTGTTTTTTTTTTGTTTTTTTGCAGGGCAATGGGGGTTAAGTGACTTGCCCAGGGTCACACAGCTAGTAAGTGTCAAGTGTCTGAGGCCGGATTTGAACTCAGGTACTCCTGAATCCAGGGCCGGTGCTTTATCCACTGTGCCACCTAGCCGCCCCGAATAAGCAATTTTTAACAAGTCATATTAAAAAATATATCACTTCTTTACTATCTCACAATTAACTGAAAAAGAGATAGAGAATAAAATATCCCACTGTTGCTATTATTTGTTGAACATGAAGAAAAATCTATCTGGGAGAATAAAATGCACCCTTAGGGGCTCTTTTACATCAAGGTGTCATCCATCCATAGGTCAGGATCATTCAGGATTCCTTGGAAGATGCACCAATGGTAAGGTATACTTGCGAAAGGTATTCATCACTATGATGGAGATCACAGAGAGTTCTAAAAAATTCAATTCTCTGGCTCATAAAATTATACTTGTATGGTCATTAGCCACTACCCAATAGGGGTAAGCATAAGAAATCCAGGCATTCCTATTAGTCGTCAATGAAGATGGTTTTATGCTCCAGCTCTTAGGACAATTCTTGATATTTATTGGGAGGATGGGATAGGGGAGTAGAAGCCCTAGAAGATATGGGCTTTATGTCCTATTTCTCTGATTTAATAGCTGTGTTATTTGGGTGAATCACTTCCAACAATCCAGTGAACTTTTATTAAGTACCTTCAATGTGCAGAGGACAATATTAAGTGCTGGGGATACAAAGACAAAATAAAGGGGGCAGCTAGGTGGCACAGTGGATAAAGCACCAGCCCTGGATTCAGGAGGACCTGAGTTCAAATTCAGCCTCAGACACTTGACACTTACTAGCTGTGTGACCCTGGGCAAGTCACTTAACCCTCATTGTCTCCCCCCAACCCCCCCAAAAAGAACAAAGACAAAATGAAAAAGTCTCTGCTCTCAAAGAATTTACATCCTACTGTAAAATGGAAAAAGAAAAATATGTACACACACATAGGGGAAATATGTATGTATGTGTATATACACATATGTGTATATGTATATGTATGTGTATAGAATGTTGTTGCTGAATATATTTACCTAGATTTTAGCAAGGTATTTGATAGAAAAGCTCACACTTTTCTTGTGGAAACATGGAGAGATGGAGATTAGACTATGATACAATTAAATGGATTTGTAACTGGCTGTCTTAGACAATGAGAGATTTCAAATTGTCAGGAGGTCTCCAATGGAATGCCCCATGAATCTGTGGTCAACTCTAGGCTGTTTTAATAGTTTTATTAATTACTTAGATAATGACATAGATGATATAGTCATCAAATTTGCAAATGGCACAGTTAGATGGAATAGCTAATACTATGGATGGAAGAGTTAGGATCTAAAAAGATTTCTGATAGCTTAGAACATTGGGCTAATACAATAAAGTAAAATTCAAGAGATGAATATAATGTCTTACATGTGTTAAAAAAAATTTAATTCTACAAATATTTTTTTAAACTCACGTAAAGCATTGAAGACTTTAAGGATAGGGGAAACATGTAGCGTGTACAAAAGAGATTTGGAGGGTTAAAGAGATTTCAAGTTTGAGTATGACTCAATAGCAGCTGCCAAAAAACCTTCAATGTGTAATGTAGTCTTGGGCTGCATTAAGATAAATACAGCTTCATTTCCAGGTAGAGTTAGGGAGATTAGAATAGGGAGGGACTGATAGGGGAGTTCAGGCATTTTTTCAGCTTCCAGGAATAAGGCAGTGATAGTCCTTTTGTATTCTGCCCTGTTCAGATCACATTTGGAGACAGTGTTCACTTTTAGGGGCCAGAGTTTAGGAAAGACATTAAAAAGCCTGAGAGTACCTAGAGGAGGGTAACCAGGATGGGAAAGGGCCTTCCGTAAGTTCATGCTTATCAAAGCAATCTTTCTAAAACATAGGTCTGATCATATCATCTCCCTAAGCTCCAGTAGCTCCCTATTACTCCCTGAATCAAACATACAATCCTCTGGCATTCAAAGCCCTTCATAATCTGTACCCTCTCTCTTACAACTTACACCCCTTACATATTCTATGATTCAATGATACTTAAGAACACAAAAAAGATTCCTTGGTAGAACTATGTCCCAAACCCAGGTTTCCTGCTCCCCTATCAGTCCCTCCCTATTCTAATCTCCCTAACTCTACCTGGAAATGAAGATTAAAAAAAATTTATAACAAAAAACCCATACCATTGTTTTAAGATAAAATCTGCTCAATATTAGCAGATTAGTAAATTCTGTCCTTTCTTTCTTTTTTTTTGCGGGGCAATGGGGGTTAAGTGACTTGCCCAGGGTCACACAGCTAGTAAGTGTCAAGTGTCTGAGGCCGGATTTGAACTCAGGTACTCCTGAATCCAAGGCTGATGCTTTATCCACTGCGCCACCTAGCTGCCCCAATTCTGTCCTTTCTAAAGACAAATTACTTAGGATTAGAGTTTTAACAGATTTGTGAGATGGTGGCTGGATGGTAAGAGGAAGTTAAACTTTCTATGGTGTGCCAAAAACAACCTGTACCTCTGCTCACTCTTTCCCCACATAACTCATTTAGGAGAGTAAATTCTGCCACTTACTTGCTATGCACAATAAGTAACCTAAAAAGGATAGCCATGGCTCAAGAAAGTCCAGCTCCTGAAATCTCCCTGTGATATGAATTAACCTCCAATAACCGATCCTTGCAAAATCTTTTAAGCAATTCATTTTGTTGTCGTTCAGGCATTTTTTCAGTCATGTCCAACTCTCTGTGACCCCATTTAGGACTTTTGGCAAAGATATTAGAGTGATTTATCATTTCCTTCTCCAACTCATTTTACAGATGAGGAAACTGAGGCAAACAAGGTAAAGTGACTTGCCCAGGGTCACACAACTAATAAATGTCTACGGCCAGATTTGAACTCAGCAAGATGAGTCTTGCTGACTCCAGGCCGGTACTCTATTCATGCCCTATCTAGTGGCCCTAATTGATTAATAATATATCCTAAATGCCTCTCTCAGCCTACTGCTTCATAGTTATAGCAAACTAAAGGATTAGGACTGCAGAGTACCCCTACCTGCAGGGTAAGGGGGAGTGCTGTGCAAGAATGGATGCCAGAAAGATTAAGACATGGTAATTTGATGATTAGAAGGCCTTTAAGGAAACTTTTACTTGAATTTTCTTTTTTTCCTACACATGCCCTCACCCCTATTCTAGCCCCAAATCTGATTCGGAACCTTGTTAGAACCTCCAAAGCATGCCAAATTACAACACATTCAACTCATTTTCCAACTGGCCTCCAATTTTCTTTTTTCAACCTTCCCTCTCTATCCCACCAAAGAAATCCACCTCTGTCCTCTAGTTACTGCGTCTTTAGAAAGGCACAAAAAAGCCTTTTCTTCAAGCCACCAATTGAGGACCTTCCTAATTAGTTACCCAACAATTCATCCAGAAACAAAGGAGGACTTACGTAAGATCCTTAACTACCGAGTTTTTCTCAAGCAAATATTGACAATGGTCACTGCTTCTCTCTGAGGATGAAACAACAGGCTTCCTTATAGCATTTGTCCTAACGGGAAAAGAAACCCAATGCTGCTTACCTTGAAGCTATAACCTTGATCAACCAGGAACCTCTGCCGTTTGGTTGAATATGCCATTTCCTGTGTATCCTGGGATACCAGTGAATAGAAGAAGGCATTATACTCCTCTGCAACCATTCCTAGGGGACATAAGACAGTAAATATAAACTTGGAAAAAAAAAACCAACCACAGAATATGAGATATTCTACCAACATGGGTGCCTGAATGGGAGGTGGACTGCCCGACTACTCTATACCCACTCCATCAAGACCATAAAGTTTGTACCAGACTGAATAATGATCAAATATCCAAAGAGAAACTACTGTGAATCTTCCATGCTAGAACTTTACAAGAGGTCTGCCAGAAGCCTGACCATAAGGAAGGGAGTCTTTGACTAGCAAAGTCAGCCATAAACCAGAACAGCCTCCCAGTATGACTAGAAATGGTCAAAAACATGTGTGGCTTTCAAGGTTCTGTGTCCTGAGGCAGAAAAAAGAGTGTTCCCTTAAGAAAGCCTGAAGATGGTTGGAAAGCCCCAAATTTACCAGAGTGGGTACCTGGGAAGCCCTGGAGAAAGCAGATATTGGCACAGTGCCATAGAGATCAAGACTGGGACACCTCAGGCCCAGGGTTCTGAAATCCCTAATAGTCCGTGTCCTGGGATGTCAGAGAGGGTCCTGGTGATGTAGTACTCTGAACCTCAAAGAGTTGAGGGGGTGGGGGATGCCCTGACCCTGACAGGTGTAAGTCAGGATAGAAATTCAGGGTAAGACTAAGCTGAACCAATCATTTTACTGAAAAGCATAGTAGGGGATGGAGCCAGCCCAGGAATAAAGCCCCAATTCAGGAACCAAGGCTAGAAAAGGAGTAACTCAAATAAAACACTAATACAGAAAAGTGTTACAAATCTACAGAAACCCAAAAAGGAGATAGGAACTCTATAACAACTATAAGCAGTGACTCAAAGAACACAAAGTTTTTACTACAAGCACCACATGACTATCTAGAAGAAATATTATGAAATTAAAATATAGAAATAAAATCTCTTAAGGAAAGAATTAGAAAAAAATAAGTAGTACAAAAGAAAAAGAAAAACCTTACCCAAGAAATATACTCCCTGAAAACTAGAACAGCTCAAACATAAATCAATGATTACCTTATACAACAATAAATATAGCAAAAATCAAATGACTGAAAAAAAAATAGGAAAAAATGTAAGATTTGATTAAAAGAAAAAACACAACAGACCTGGTCAAGGAGAGATTTTTTTAAAAATCTAAAAACTAGCATAAAAATTTTAACACTATATTTCTTTCTTTCTTCAAATTAATCTTTTCAAACTATATTTAAATATATAATTTCCATAACACGGATGACCTGGTGGTGGCCAAAATAATGGGACAATTCCCTAGCCACAAAATGAGGTAGACAGAATGAATAATCTTATACTTTGTCCTTTGCCCTTCCACTTCACCCTCCCCTTTCCAAAAGGGGCTTTATGATATATTGTTTCCAACGAATTCCAAAATAAAACAGCAAAGAATACTGGCATGTCTATTTTAGCAGTAACAAATTGGATAGCTGCAGTCAGGAAGATTCAATACAAAGGTAGGTAATTCCTAGAAGTCAACAAACTGTCCTCTGATTTGTTCTAAGGAGCTACTCTGCCCGTGACATTTCTCTTGGTGAAGTCCTGGAAAGCCCAGAGATCCCTGCTAAAACGCAAGTTGCCAAGACCTAGGAAGAACCAAATGTAAGTGCTCAGGAAAAAGGAGGGAGCAGGGACCAATAAATTCCCCTTCACATCACCAACAATACAAGAGGGGAACAAACTTACTGAGTTGTTCATACTCATGGGAATGACATTTAAAGTCCTATTTTCTCCTGCTGGGTGGCTCAGGTGCTGGGGCATCATGTTCTTCCTCCAGCAGAAGTTGCTTTCACTTGTAAGTAACAATTTGATCGCAGAAAACAAAATAAAACAAACCAAAAAACCCCACACCACAGGAAAACCTCCACAGTCAGTGGTACAGTGCAGAGGTGATATGCTCCCCTTCCACAAGAAGTAGCTCTTATTACAGGTAACTGTATCAACTGCAGCAGCTAATTCAACTCAACAGTCAATAGTCTCAACTTTAAAATCAATGGCTCCTCTCATGATAGAGCCCCTAACGATCCTGTTCTTTCAGTTGTATTTTCCCTGACAAAATTCCACCAGATACTCAGTGTAAGAAAATATGTTCCCCCAGATAGCTAAGTTTTGGTCACAGGACATTTCTCTGTCCCCTTATCTTTAAGAAATTCTTTTGTAGAGTTTGTACCATATGGATACTTTGAGTCAAGGCCCATGTAGATGTCAATAAACATCCCAAATGAATCTCAAGACAAATTCTTGATACAGGCCTGCTTGGCTTTGAAGGTGCAGCTATCCACTGCATTTTTTGTTTGTTTGTTTGTTTTTTTGCAGGCAATGGGGGTTAAGTGACTTGCCCAGGGTCACACAGCTAATAAGTGTCAAGTATCTGAGGTCACATTTGAACTCAGGTCCTCCTGAATCCAGGGCTGGTGCTTTAACCACTGCGCCATCTAGCTGCCCCCTCTCCACTGCATTTTTGACTTGCCTTTTGCCCTTTATTCTTCACTGGGCTTGGGATCCTTTCCCAGGATGCTGGGTTCCACCTGCCAGGTGTCACAAGAGAAGTCCGTATTGGAGTGGGACACTAGTGGCTGGCTGCCTCCTCCTCAGCTGTACAAAATGGGAACTGGAGCCGCAGCTATTGTGACATCTATGAGCATTACCACACTGGGCAGACTTCTGAGCTTTATATTTTAAGAAATCATAAATGAAAACTGTCCAGACCAAAGGATAAAATGAAGACACAAAGAATCTATCAATCATCTCATAAAGGAAACTCAAAGTGAAAATCCAGAGCTTCCACATCAAAGAAATAAACATGTTGAGTATCCAGAAAGAAGCTGTTCAATAAGGATCACACAAACCTGGTAGTGTTATTTGAATGTAATGGAATACTACCGTTCTGTAAGAAATGAAGAGCGGGCAGATTTTAGAAAAATCTGGAAAGACTTATATGAACTCATGCTGAGTGAAGTGAACAGAATCAGGAGAACACTGTACACAGTAACAGCAACATTGTATGATGATCAACTGTGACAGCAATACAATGATCCAAGACAATTCCAAAAGACATATGATGGAAAATGCTTTTCACATTCAGAAAAAGAACTATGGAGTCTGAATGTAGATTGAAACATACTATTTTCACTTTATTTGTTGTTTTTTCTTTCTTGTGTTTTTTTTCCTTTTGTTCTGATTCTTCTTAACATGACTAATATGGAAATATATTTAACATGATTGTACATATATAACCTATATCAGATTGCTCGCTGTCTTGGGGAGAAGGAAGGAAAATTCGGAACTCAAAATCTTACAAAAATGAATGTTAAAAACTATCTTTACATGTAATTGGAAAAAAAAATACAATACTATTAAAGGAAAACAAAGAAGGATTATACATCAACAGATGGAAAGGTGTAAGGTGAATATGATGGGATAATTATCTAAAAAAAAGAAAATTCTTTTTTTTTAGGGGGGGCGGGGGCAGGGCAATGAGGGTTAAGTGACTTGCCCAGGGTCACACAGCTAGTAAGTGTCAAGTGTCTGAGACCAGATTTGAACTCAGGTCCTCCTGGATCCAGGGCCGGTGCTTTATCCACTGCACCACCCAGCTGCCCCCTAAAAAAATAAAATTAAGGGGTGAGAAAGAGGAGTGCACTAAGAGAAGGGTAAAGTGAGAGACAGAATGTAGTAAATCATCTCATATAAAAGAGGTGCAAAAAAGCTTTTACAGTGGAGGGGAACATGGTAGAGTTAGGAGAACACAAACTTTACTCTTATCAGAACTGATCTCAAAGAGGGAATAACATACACACTCAGTTGGGCATAGAAACCTATCTTACCCTACAAGAAAGCAGGAGAGAAAAGGGATAAGAGGAGCAGAGATGGAGGCTGACAGAAGAGAAGGCAGACTGGGGAGGTGGTAGTCAGAAGCAAAACCCTTTTGGGGATGGACAGGGTGAAAGGAGAGAGTAGGATAAACGGGAAAAATAGGATGGAGGGAAATACACAGTAATCATAACTTTGAAAAAAATTTAACAGCAAGTTTCTCTGATACAAGTCTCATTTCTCAAATATATAGAGAACTGAGTCAAATTTATAAAAAGAGCCATTCCTCAGTTAATCAAATTGGTCAAAAGATATGAAGAGGAAGTTTTCAGACAAAGTAATCAAAGCTATATGCAGTTATATAAAAAAAGTTCTAAATCATTATTGATTAGAGAATTGCAAATTAAAACAACTCTGAAGGTACCATCCTACATCAATCAGATTGGCTAATATGACAGAAAAGGAAAATAAGTTGTGTACTGGAGTTATATACTGATTAGGTCATTCTAGAGAGCAATTTGGAACTATACCCAAAGGAGTATAAAGCCATGAATACCCTACTACCTGCTAAATACAACTACTAGGTCTGTATCCCAAAGAAATTTAAAAAGAAAAAAAAAGGAAAAGGACCTATATGTATAAAAATATTTATAGGAGCTCTTTTAGTGAGGTAAAGAATTGAAAATTGAGGCAATGCCCATCCATTGGGGAATGGCTGAATAAACTGTATGATTGTGAAAGAATACTACTATACTATCATAAATGATGAGCAGAACACTCTCAGAAAAACCTAGAAAGACTTAACATGAACTGATGCAAAGTGAAATGAGCAGAACCAGGAGAACACTGTACAAAGAAACAATACTGTAAAATGATCAACTATGAAATGACTTAGCTATTCTCAGTACAATGACCCAAGACAATTTTGAAGAACTTATGATGAAAAATGCTATCTCCAGAGAAAGAACTGATGGAGTCTGAATGCAGACTGAATCATACTTTAAAAAACTTTATTTATTTTTCTTGTTGGTTTTTTTGTTTGTGTTTTCTTTCAAAACATGACTAACATAGAAATATATTTTATATGATTGCACATCTATAATATATATCAAATTGCTTGCCTTCTCAATGAGGGGTGAGGGGAAGAAGAGAGGGAGAGAATTTGGAAATAAAAAATTTAGAATACAAATGTTAAAAATTGTTTTTACTTCCAATTAGGAAAAAAAGAAAACATTAAATAAAAAATGTTTTGCTCTTTCTGGTTTAGGTAACAGCACTATATTTGTGTCATAAAAGGAATCTGGCAGATCTCTTTCTTAGCCTATTTTACCAAATAGTTTATATAGCATTGGAATTAATTTTTTTTAAATGTTTGGTAAGATTCACTTGTGAATCTATCTGGTCCTGAGGACTTTTTCTTAGGGAGTTCATTTATGGTTTGTTCAATTTCTTTTTCTAAGATAGGGTTATTTAAGTATTCTATTTCCTCTTCCATTAATCTGGACAATTTATAATTTTACAAATATTCCTACATTTCACTTAGAATGTCAGATTTATTGGCATATAATTAGGTAAAATACCTCCTAATAATTGCTCTAATTTCATCTTCTCTGGTGGTGCATTTACTCTTTTTGGTCCATTTTCCATTTTTTGTACCATCTCCTGTGCCTCAGGGTTTCTAAGCTTCTTTTTCTTTTACTGCTACCCTATAAATAACTTTTAGCTTCAGATCTTTCCCCTTCACGTGTCTTTTATATCCTGTCTCAAAACATCTTTAGTCCTCTGGATTAGACTATCTGGCTTCTAGTATCATCAACCAAATTTCGTAGGACTATTCCTTTAGCAAATACCTATTGGTTTCAAATTTCATGTGAATGACTGGATTGGTGTCCCAATTAAAAATGTTCACAGTTATTAACCTTTTCATTTAACCCAGAGACTTTGAAAATTATAGCAAATACTCTATGGATGATGGATGCCATCCTTGAAAGCAGAAGGGAAATACTTTACTTTTGGATCAAGGGACATCAAATTCAAACTTCCCTGACCCCTACTTTAGACCATAGAGAAAACTAGATTACCTTTCTTGGCTCGAAGCACTCGCCCCAACCTTTGTGCCTCCTGTCTTCGGGAACCACCATGAGAAGATATCTGAATTAGAACATTTGCTTCAGGCAGATCAAATGATGTGTCTCCTACCTGCAAAAGTGAAGCAGCTACTGAGTTTGGAGTAGGTAAGAACCAGGTTTTGTGTAAACAGTGAAAAGACATAAAGAACAAATCTATCCCTTAAAAAGGCCTTGAATGTAATTAGATAAATCCAGCATTTATAAAATGCTTATTATGTGCCAGGTACTGTGCTAAGTGCAGGGTATTCAAAACCAAGAAAACAAGAATGGTCTCTCCTCTCAAACAGCTTCTATCCTAATGGGGGAAGACACATGAAACAGAGGTGAAAAGCAAGGGCAGGGAAAGGTTTGGGAAAAGGGAAAGTGACAAGGATGGAGCCAGAAGGGAAGAAAGCAGGATGGCTGGGACTTCTGATGATTTGGTGGTTCTGGCAAGGGAATATCAATGATCAGATTGGCCTCAGGGTGGGATCATCCTCAAGGAACATTTCAAAACCCTAAGTCAATGTCAATTTTATCCATTCATCCCCAATTTTTTATTATCACGATGATGGCAGTATCCCTCTTCTGAACAACATATGAGATGTTCAGATTGGCTCAGGAGTTCAGGTGTGGCCATGGAAAACACCAAAGAACTTATATATAGAATTAACTTACTGGTCACATTAGCATTATGTTTTTAATCACTGAGAATATATAGATCTAATTTGTATACATTACTACCAAGTGAAATACGCCATTTGAGAGCCTACAACCTGGCAGAAGGGTGATAATACTTAATCCAAAGCCTAAACCAAAAATTTAAAATAACACTTTTGTCAGAATAAAAAAAAGAACTTTTTGTTTTATCTTATATCAAAAGTTCAGGCTAAAGAATCTCACTTTGTTGTTGCTGTTATAAAGAATCAAAACTAAAAACGTATGCTAAAAGATTGGGGAGTGACAAACAAACTGTGGTACAAGAATATAACAGAATATTACTACACTTTTAGAAGTGGTGAATATGGAGAATTCAGAGAAGCATGGGAAGATGAATTAAATGATGCAGAGTAAAATAAGCAGAATCAAGACCAATATGTATGCAACTGTAATAATTAAAAAGAAAAAAAGAAACTGCATGTAATGTACTTAGAGTGACTAAGCTTGGCTTCAGATAAGAGTTGAGAAAAATTTCTCCCTTCTGTGTAGAGGTAGAGAATATTGTATATACCATTAAAAACAGTCAATGTGTCATTTGGTTTTGTTGAAATGTTTTTTCTCTTTTCTTTTTTCTATAAACTTTGCTACAAAGGATCACATACTGGATAGGAGAGAGGAAAGGGATATTATTTAGAAATGAAGGTGACATAAATACAAACGATATTAATAAAATTTTTAAAATATGCTAAAAATATGAAATATATATAAATATATATGGGAATTTCTGTGTCTCATACTCTGTCAGCAATGTCTTGGTCAATGGAAGGACTATTATTTGGGGGGGGGGGGGGCGGACCAGGGCAATGAGGGTTAAGTGACTTGCCCAAGGTCACACAACTAGTAAGTGTCAAATGTCTGAGGCTGGATTTGAACTCAGGTCCTCCCGAATCCAGGGCTGGTGCTTTATCCACTGTGCCATCTAGCTGCCCCCTGGGAGGACTACTATTAAGTGGCATTAATAAATCTTACTCTGACACCTGGATTGGCTAGATGATGCTGATAAGTACTGGACTATAAAAAATGTTAAATAACCAAATCAATAAAAACCTACTTGTGGAATATCCTAAAGCCGTTTAAAATCCCCAAAAGCTCCTGGACAGAATCCTCCATTGGTCAACTTTTGTATACTCATTTTGGCACCACTATAAGCAAAACATAATTAAGAAGGTAAAGTTGCTATGCCTACATTCAAAACACAGGATTATCTGCTGTTTTGCTGCTCTGCAAGCAGAGAATGGAATGCTAGCCTAGCCAGGGGCCATTCATTTAGCCATCGAAGTCCCAACTACCATCTCTATGTTCAGCCAACTACCTTTTTCCTGTTATCATCATCTTGAGGGACCCCTTACTTACTTTGGATATGAAGATAGTGTTGATCTTTGGATTATGCTTGAAATTCTGCAGAATCTTCATCCTTTCTCCTTGTGATGTAGGACCATGGATAAAGGGTCTAGGGAAGAATGTAGCATAGTTAAAAGACCTGGGAATAATCTGTATGGGCCAGCTTATAGAAGGCCCCTTAAAAATGTCTTAAGAACTCAGTGTTTGACAAAAACTGCTGGGAAAACTGGAAGAGAGTATGGCAGAAACTAGGCATAGACCAACATTTTACACCTTATACTAAAATAAGGTCAAAATGAGTACATGATTTAGACATAAAAGGTGATACCATAGGTAAATTAGGAGAGGAAGGAATAGTTTACCTCTCAGATCTTTGGAAAGGAGAACTGTTTATGACCAAACAAGAGATAGAGAATATTATGAAATGCAAAATGGATGATTTTAATTATATTCAATTAAAAAGTTTTTATACAAACAGAAGCAATGCATCTAAAATTAGAAGGGAGACAGAAAGCTGGGAAACAACGTTTATAGTCAGTGTTTCTGATAAAGGCTTCATTTCTAAAATATATCAGGAACTAAATCAATTGAGAAATGGTCAAAGGATATGAACAGGTAGTTTTCTGATGAAGAAATCAAAGCTATCTATTGCCATGTGAAAAAATGCTCTAAATCACTATTGATTAGAGAAATGCAAATTAAAATAACTCTGAGGTACCACTTGGCACCTATCAGATTGGCTAATATGACAAAAACTGAAAATAATAAATGTTGGAGAAGTTATGGAAAAATTGGAACACTAATGCATTGTTGGTGGAGTTGTGAACTGATCCAACCATTCTGGAGAGCAGTTTGGAACTATGCCCAAAGGGCTATAAAGCTGTGCATACCCTTTGACCCAGCAATATCACTATTAGGTCTTTTTCCCAGGGAGATCATGGAAAAGGGAAAAGGACCCAAATGTACAAAAATGTTTATAGCTGCTCTTTTTGTGGTGGCAAGGAATTAGAAATTGAGGGGTTGCCCATCAACTGGGGAATGGCTGAACAAGTTGTGGTCTATGAATGTAATGGAATACTATTGTGCTGTAAGAAACGATGAGCAGGCAGATTTCAGAGAAACCTGGAAGGACTTGCATGAACTGATGATGAGTGAGATGAGCAGAACCAGGAGAACATTGTAGGCAATATCGACATCATTATGTGTTGATCAACTGTGATAGACTTGATTCTTCTCAGCAATACAATGGTCCAAGATAATTACAAAGGACTCATGATGGAAAACGATCTCCAAATCCAGAAAAAAACAGCGACTGTGGAATCTAGATGCAGATCGAACCATACTATTTCTATTGTTTTTTGTTGTTGTTTTTAAGGATTTTCCTTTTTGCTCTGATTCTTCTCTCATAACATAACTAATGCATAAATATGTTTAATGTTATTGTACATATATAACATATATCAGATTACTTGCTGTCTTGGGGAGGGGGGAAAGGGGGAGGAAGGGAGAAAAATTTGAAACTAGTAATCTTATAAAAACAAATGTAATTGGAATAAAATATTTATATGAAAAAAAAACTGTCTTAAAAACCTAACATAAATGAGAATGGTATTTAGAGCTGTGATTTCACTGGTATGGTGAAATCCCTTTCACACATGCAGATAAGCATTTCTTCTGTAATTTACAGTCTTAAAGGAGCTGCACTGAGGTGCTAAGAGCTTAAGACACTTGCCAACAATCATATCCAAATCTTCCTGACTCCAAGGCCAGTCATTTAGTCACCACCAGCAGCACCACCACCACTACTCCTCGCAATCCTTTTTCCACACCCTTAATTATCTCACCATCCCACTCACCACACAGCAGCTTTTCCAACTTCCTCAAAGTTTTGTTAGCTCCTCCTCTCCAATTCTCTCAGCTGAGAATTGTCTTTCATATTTCACTGAAATATAATGAGGCCATTTACTGAGCACTCCTTCTTCTCTGTTCCTAATCTCACATCACACAGATTATGATCCCCAACTATCTTCTCCTTCACTCCACATTTGAAAGAAAAAATTCTACCTAGGGATTCTTTCAGCCAGAGATCTTCTCCTTGTCCATCGACTGCAGAGACTTAACCCCATGCAAATGACTTAGTCTTAGGTTGACCAATGACTTGAGTCCCCCGCCCCCCTCACTTTTATCCGCCTGTGTTTCTTAAATTCTTTAGAGTTCCATGCTTAATTAGGATAACACAGCCTACTCAAGTTTTTTAATCTAATTGCTAGAGGGAGACTAATTAATAACATTTATTGGTCTTCCTTGTTTGATGTGGTCTAATGGGACTTTCAAGAGGAAAATTCACTACTATGAATGAAAAACTTATTCCATGTGAAAGGCTGGAAGCAGTTGCTTCACAGGGATGTATGTCTGTTTAGTTTGATATGAGAATCTGGCAGATGGGACGGCTATGCCTCCATTCTTTTCTTGCCTTTTGAATCCAACTTGGCTCTTCTGTAGCTAGGCACAAACCTGTCCAGCTCTCTCACCAGTTATCACCAACTGGCAGCCTGGAACCACACTCCATTCTCACTGTCTCCCAGACTTCTCTGCCCTCCAGCTGAAACAGCCCTCCCAAGGATATTTCAGCACAGACCCTTGTGCTTCTCAGGTATCTCCTATGGGTGACAATGTCTGTGAACTAAGAATCAGGAGAGAAGTTTCAACTTTTACTAAGGTTGATGCTGTCTTGCAAGTGATTGCTTTTCCCCTCTAGATCTGGTTTGCACAAGTCCTGAATTAAGCTTTTGTTTGCTCAATCTTCTCACCTTCTGTAGAGTATGGTAAGGAGGGTGTAGAATGTGGGGAAGGAGGTCTCATTCAACCTTGCTCTTTTCCCTGTCCCAATTCCAATGAGTGCTAGTAATGTCTGTTTGCCATTATTGCCAACTCTGGCAATATGGTATAGTAGAAAGAACGCTGGACTTGTTGTCTGAGGAACACCTGAGTTTGAATTCTGTGTTCTATTATTCACTGCTAGTTTGACCTTGAATAAGTCGCTTCCCCTCTCTGGGTCTCGGTTTCCTCATTCTGCAAAATGAGGGAAATGAACCAGATGATCTCCGAGGCCCCTTCCATATTTAAATTTTATGATTTTGTGATGACTAGCCAGTCCATATAAGTAACATCTGCAAGACTTTCAAAGCATCTTAAATCCAAACCAAGAAAACTTTTCGAAACACTCTTCTACATTTCTCAGATTTTCACCAAGCTGTCCTCATTCTTTCCCTAAGTTCTCCAGTTAAGTTTCAATTACTAGCTCTGTTGGGCACTTTGTATGCACTGATGGTACTGCAAAACAGTGACCAGCAAAGACAGCACTTCAGTTCATTTTAAACATTCATTTTGTGAGTTACAAAAACTATTAAGAGTCAAACAAGCGTAGATCTAGCGCTGGAAGGAAACTCTCCTACAGGAGTGATTTCTACTTGACAGCTTCCCAGCACTCACACTGAAATATCAAGCGTCAGAAAAGCCTCTTTTTTTATACACATGGAGAAGCTTACATGCTTTCCTTATTTCAAGACCATTTACTCATAACGTGAGAGGAACTCTAAAGTTTTCTTTGGTATCAAGACTTCAAAAGATTTTTGTCCCCTCACACCTTCAATGAGGCAAAGAAGGCTTCATCCAGCAACAAGGATTAGACATTTCACTATCTCCACTTGATATTCCCACCCAATGAGGCTACTACAGTCACACAGCAGTCCACACAATCTAAGTAAAATCTTATTCTTTCCCCAAGACAAGGCACTCATAGTCTCTAGACAGGTAAGTGGAGGCTCTCATAGAGTAAAAAAGCAATCTTCTTCTCAAACCTCAGACTCCCAACCACAGGCTCTGCCTTTGAAAAAAATCACTGGCAGCTCTGGGAACTCTCCATCTGGGCCAAAAAACTGTGGTACATTCAGGTGGGAAATTTTAGTCAAAATGAGGACATTTTTATGTATGTCTATTTTTTTGTATTCATTACAAGCCAAATCAATCAAACTTTTCATAATGGACAATTTCTCAATTTCCATGGGTCCCCAGATGGCAAACATCCCAGAAGGTTTTTATTCACATGAAAGGGACCAGAGAAAGGCAACCATACTCCGGAAACTGACAATCTTTATTAACAGGCTACCTAATAAAGTACTTCATTAAAGTCTAATATTCTAATACTATCAGATCTTAAACTTAATTAAGAAAATATTTTCTTCAAGGAGGTTACAAACTTCTTTCTAGGAAGGTTCCTGGCAGTCCTGTTTTATTCAACAAAGATCCCATCTACCTCCCTCCTTTGTATTCTACATTCAAAGAAGCCATGCATTCATTCCCTTACTTCGACCTCCTCCAAAATATTAGCCATGCAAACAACATTGCAGAAGCACTGTTTAACATCAATCCTGATACATTAAAGCAATAACAAAGGTGAAGGATACCCTTGACTTGGTCATCCAGAGAGGTCTGATGGATCTTTTGGGGTAAGTGGGGAATTATAGAAAGAATGTTCTTGGTTGGAGGTGGGACAAAAAGAAAGAAGCAAGGTACAATAAAGGCAATGACTTTGTGCCATAAGACATCAGTAATTTCAAAAGAAGTGATGAATTCCACTAACAGAGAAAAAGCATTTGAAAATTAGTAATAAATTGTCTTCTACCACAATATACCTAAACAAAAAAGCCTGGCTTAACTGAACAATTCTTTAACAATTAAAAGTGACTTATACTTAGCCACAGTTAGTGCTTAACAGGCTGAGCCTAACATCAAAATGAGAGGCCCTTCTACCGGTTGCTGTTCAGTGTAAACCAAAACACTCATTTGAGGGCTGATCACACTTTGGACTTCAAAACCATATCTTTCTTGATTCACTTGGTAAGTTAAGCTGTCTATAGTAAGAGGGTAGAGGGAGGAAGACATATATTTTGTGTTATGATTGCTCTTGAACATATGCCAGTTCTCAGGTGAATTCTAACACTCTATTATAGAAATATATTTGCAAATGACTCATGAGTCATTAAAAAAAAACTTAATCTATGTTCAATATATTCTGAGAGATTTCCATAAGTGAAATGTTTCCATTTTTTATGGTATATAAAAGATTTTCAACCTCTGCAAAGGAGGAGGAATTTTTCTCAACTTTTATCTGGGAGTTAAGCTTAGCAATATATCACTGATACGTCATTTATCTGGTATCTTCAGAGAAGAGGGATGGGGAGTGTGTAGTTCCAGGTAAATAAAATTTTCAAATAATAATTTTAGATCTTAAAAGTACCAAAACTGTTTTATTTTCATTATTTTATATGTAAATAAACAAAAATTACCATAGTGTTTTGTCCTCAGGGTGTATTGAGGTATTTAAATTTGTCTGCCTTCATACTAAATGGTCACACATATAATGTTGAGTTCTTACATTTATTTTTATAGTTTTCCTATTTCCTTCAATGTAATTTTTGGCTCGTATCAATGTACTTGGACTTTAAACCACCATCAGCTTCTTAGAAACAAGTCTAAAATAAGTCCAAATAGTCTCTGAAAGGCCTAAGAGCCCTGCTCTAAGTCAAGTGCATGAATTTTATTGTCCTCATTTTGGGACATTTGTTTGACTGCTCAAGATCTTTTCCCCCCTCATTTCTTAACCACTGACCATACATGTCTTGGGCATTTCATGTTGTTAGACAAGTGTCCTCCAGATAAGGCCTGGTTATAATTATTTCATTTGCCATGTAACATGATACTATTCAATATAGTATAGAAAGTCTGCTTAGGGTCAGATCATGGGCTCAGATGCTCCATCTCTGCATTAAGATCCTACGTAAATAAAAGTCTTGAAGTTAGTTGATCTAATTTCAGCTTTGCCTAAGAGATTCCAAACCTGCATTAATTCAGATAACAAAATACCAAATTGAGTACTATTTTTGAGACTATTTTGGCTTTGAGAGACAAACACAAGAGACAAAAGAAGTTCAGTGCTAATACTGTCTATTCACCCTAGTACTAAGTTTGTTTTTGTTACATCTGGGGCAAGTCCTCAGAATACCCAGCCCTCTATTGCAATCACTGGAGTGTGCAGAACCCTGCCTTGTTCTAAGAAGTAAAAAACACTCATGAGTTCTTTTCTATTCAAAGCAAAAGTTCTCCTCTTATTTCCTCAAAAACTATCTAGTGATCTAGTACATTAGCCAATATACAGGTATACTTGAAGCATTATGAGAGAACACGAGAAAGGTTGTGCTCCAACTAGCCCAGGATTTTATCTTGGACAAAAGAAGTAAGGGATGGTTTCTGGGAGGCAGAGTAGTATTTATCTTCCAGGAAATCAACCTGTGAATATTAAGAGATGTGTCCCCAAACTCCTTAACTTCTAATAACATGTCTACCTATGACATTATCTCTTCTCAAATAACATCTTCAGCTCTTGAAAGACTCTGGGAAGAGCTTTCTTTATATATATATATATATTCATGCCTAGTGGTGCAAAAGTTCCCCCTGGGGTGAAGGAAGCTCTCAATCACATTTTCCAAACTTACTTGTTCAGCTGGATAGCATATTCCTTCAGGGCGAAGACATTGTCTGCAAAAACAATGATCTTGTCATTTCTTCGTTCATGGAATCTGATCAGAAATTGGCAGGCTCTGAATTTGTTGGGGTTCATGGTATATAGTAAGATCCGCTTCTTGGTTTTGATTGCCACATATTCCCTATAAAATTCAGGAGACATTGGGCACCAAACCTAGAGTGAAATAGGAAGATAGCTATAATCTCTCAAGTACAACATCCCCTTATTAAGAGCTCATGAAGCCCTTTCATTTATTAAACCTGGTATTCTAAGTTCCAAGATTTCCATGTGGTTATGGTCACCAACTAGGCATTCAACACTCACTTCAACCAGCTAGCACTTTCTCACATAGTTATCATTTGCCATGTGTACCTTAGGAGACAGCATGGTAGGAGTAAGAACAAAGAATTTGGCGTTGAGCTCTAGTTTTAAGTTATTTCTCTACTCCTTAATACCTGTATGACTTTAAGGTTGTTTAGCCTTTCTGAGCCAAAGTTATCTTATCTTTAAAAGGAGAGGGTTGGACTAAATGCCCTCCTAAGCTCTCTTCCAATTCTAAATCTATGGTTCCCAAAGGAAAAGTATCTCCATTAGAAAGTGATATACTAGTTACAAAGCTAGTAGGTGTCTGTGATTGGATTTGAACCCAGGTCCTTCTGACTCCAAGGTGTTCTATCCACCATGCCAAGCTACCTCTAAAAACGCTAAGACAAACTATCTTACCTACATTAAACAGTCAAAGATAGCTATAAATTAGAGAATTCAATGCTAGTGCGGCTAGACAAAATCAAGCACATTCATGCAGAGTATAATCTTTCTGGAAAGGAAAATGGAGTTATGTCATAAAAGCTACAAAATTTTTCATATTCTTTGCCTAATATCTCGGGAAAATGGAATGTTACCATAGCTGTAAAATAATCAATAAAATGTGGCAAGACTTCTATGAAATGATAGAGAACCAAAAAAACATACACTGTAAACAAAAAGATGACATGAGAATAAACAGGATGACTTTGTTACTACCTTAATACACACAAAATACAGTTAAATAGTCAAAGCATATGACTTTGTATACAATTTTGGGGGATATTCTTGTTTGTGTATTTAAATATTTGCACGTATTATTAAATAAAAACAGAGAGGTTTAAGTACACAAGTAGCAACCTGCTTTGCTGAGAAAACAGGAAAGTGTGTACTATAGTTCTAAGCAATGGAAAACTGCCATTGGATGACAAGGTTTTAACAACACAAAACACTCCACACAGAAGCATATCAATAATATATCCAGTCTATATTCTATGTCCAATGGGGGCATTTAGGGGCAATCTGTGGAAGGTCAACATATGCTTCAAAATAGCTCTAATTTCTTTTGATGACTTAAGACTATCAACCATGAATTCATGAAAACCCTTTTAAAAATTTATTCATATTTCTGGGGCAGGTAGGTGGTGCCATGGATAGACTACCAGCCCTAGAATCAGGGAGACTTGAGTTCAAATCCTGTCTCAGACCATGACACTTACTAGCTGTGTGACCCTGGGCAAGTCACTTAACCCCAACTGCCTCCAAAAAAATTTATTCATATTTCTAAGCTCTAGTGCATCTCAGGTATCCCCATTAGACTTACAACAGAAGAATTTGCCCAGTAAAAATACTCGGGCCCTTCCTCTTCAAGATTACAAAATGATCTCTGGAGTCTCCACTTCTTGATTTCTGGTTTTAAAGGCATTCTCCATATATGAAAAAATATTCCATACAATCTTATGTATTCTTTTGTTTTTGGGGGGTTTTTTGTTTTTGCAGGGCAATGAGGGTTAAGTGACTTGCCCAGGGTCACACAGCTAGTAAGCGTCAAGGGTCTGAGGCTGGATTTGAACTCAGGTCCTCCTGAATCCAAGGCCAGTGCTCTATCCACTGCTCCACCTAGCTGCCCCCTAAATAGCTTTTGATCTAAAATGTTTTCAAAGACCATCTAAAAGTCTAATACAGGAAAATATATATTATTTAGTGCACTGTCTTGGCAAAATAATTTTGTTATAACTTAAAATGTTCTAGTTTTTAAAAACCACCTCACTGGAAGTGGTCAATCACATGACTAAGAAACTATTTCTGTTAAAAAAATTAAAAATGTGATAACAATATAGGCTACTCAAGAAAATTTTCAACTAACTAGATAAGGTAGTGCCATCTGGTGGTCAAAACACATACCCTTTATACTAATGATTTATGTGCAACTTTTTGGATACTTACAAAAACCTTACCAATCCAATTTTGAGACATTACAAGAAACCATGTAGGATTTAAGAATATTGTCAGACCAGTTTAGTAACAATCATTTAAGCTATTAAAACACTACTGCTCAAATAATTTGCTTTGAGTGAAAAGATCAAAGCCTTTACAGGGTTTGAATATTATCAATGTACTCAGAAATAAGATCCTCCAAGCAATTAATATAGTGTCTTCCAGGAATACTAGAATCACTGGACACTGATGGAATGGCAAGATACTGAACAGCAACTGTGCCTCAGGTAGGCAAAACTATATAAGGTTTCTCTACCTCCATTTATTGTCCCTGCTCTAGGCCTCAGTTAAACAAAATTGCCCAGACCCCGTTCTGATATGACTCCCCTTTCCAGGTCTGTAATGACCTACTACAAAGAACAGCAGCCCTGGCTACCACATTACAAATAACACATATATTAGCCCTACGATCCTCCTCCTCCATACCTCTCCTCACACAAAAGGAAATAGTCATCACCTCAGCACACTGGACTTTGGCAATATAGCCATTATTCTGAAGTTCCATCCAATTGGCTTCATATAGTTTGGGTCCAATCAAGAAATTCAAGTCCACGATTTTGTCATCTTCACGAACGAGGGTAGCAGTCAAACCCAACTTGCAGTGAGCCTGGACAATGGTGAGGACTCGCCGAAACATTCTGGCTGGGGGAAAAAACCCACATTATTAATATTTTCAACAAATAACTATGACATGTCAACAGGAAATCCACACCAAGCTTGACATTACAAAGAACCAGCATATCGTCAGGACTTTTCATTTTAAAATACATGAAACACAACCCACGGGTTCTCTTTGTTAAAACGATTCCATGATAGACTAGATGGTATTAATTCCAAAATCCGAGTCAGAGCTTCTTAGCTCCTGACAGAAATGATGGCCTCTATAGAGGAAGGATCAATGAAGAACATAAGAAAACAGAGATAGTTTTAAAGTCATGCAAACAAGCACTGGCCCAAAACCCAAAATATAATATTGAAATTATAGGTCATTAAGAATTTAAATGAAAACTCTAAATATTTAGTCTATAATATTTATAGTATAGTTGAACCTCAAATTACATGGGAAAATAGGTTCCTGAAGAACACTGTAACTTGGAGCATGAAACCTTTTAACAAAAAGCTTAACTTTTACAGAAAGTTGAATGACTAGGAGGTGGAGAGAGAGGGATTCAGAAATGGTCTTTCTTCTTCCCTAAACAAACTCTTGCCTCATAAAATGAGTCCTTAGTGAAAAAGGAACTCCATACTTTTACTATCCTGCCCTGAAGAGCCTGGAATGGCAGGAGAAGATGGCAGAGGCCCAGAGTTGGCAAGGAATACTGGGAAGCCCCCTTCTTCAAAATTAGTTTCTTTATATATTCTACCAAATAAAATCATTTAGTAAAGCAAGCTCCTACTTTCAAATGTATCTATCCCTACTGGATACAAATAGCTTATTGAGAATCTTTCTGGAAGATTTTTAAACACACCCCCAAATTTAACTCTACTTTTAAAGTATACAATATGTGAATTATGATATATATATACACAGTTTTGGGGAACAAAAGCTTCGTTTTTAAGTGTCTTACTAATGATGGTTTCATACTATTATTAGCTAATATTTCAAGGCATAATACAGACTTATGGCAGGGCCCACAGTTAAGAACAATCAAGGTAAATCAGCATTTAAATAATCTTGATAATTTTTCTTTCTTCTTTTCCCCCTGATTGATCTGTCAGAACTGACTAGATCATTGCTTTTTACTTTAGAATGTGGCTGATGAGGAGCTTGTACACAGTTGTTTGCATATTACTTCCCCATTAGGATGTGAGCTCCTTGAGGGCAGGAGCATGGTTTTTGCCTTTCTTTGTATCCTTGGAATTTAACACAAGTGCCTTGGCACATAGGTGTATAATACTTGATGACTGAACAACAAAGAGTAGAAGAGTCAGCTCTGCCATTTTCTTGTTGTTCACTTGTGCTTGCACTTTAGAATTAACCCAATCTGAAATTTGTTGTTTTTCATTAATGAAAAATTTTATTAACAACTTAATAAACAATCATTAATATTTGGGTATATGAAAAACAAAAAGAAAGGTTACATATTACATATGAATTCCTGATACATTTTTCTTTTTAAAGTGTATATCATATTTTAAAAAAAGATAGTAACAAAACTGTCATTCATTTCCTTTTCTGAATTTTTGTTTTCTCCTGAATACTTTCCAAAGTTTTAGTGACTTTTGCTTCCTTCCTTCTCATTTTTATCACTGCCCATTAACTAGATTCTAAATCATTCACCCCAAATAGAAACCCTCCACTGTAACACACAAATATATTCAGGCAAAACAATTTAAACTGGCCATGTGTAAATATGCACGTCTCACTTTATACCTCTGGTCCACTTTAGGCCAAAAGATAGGTGGTACTCTTTGTAGGAATCTTATCTGTTTTATGAGGGTTAGTTTAGTTAAAACTAGATAACATAATTTATAAATCTGCCTAACCAGGCACAAACAAACTGAACTATGTCACTATATAACAAAAGAGAATGAAAATGTGAGGGTGCCACCATCAATACCTTTGTGTATGTAACTTCAATTCTTCCCTCAAGATACCTTTGTATATCTTTTGTGACATGTCTGAAATTTAGATTTGGTGAGGATAACTATATATGTAAAGACTTAATTTTTTTCTTAGATTAAAAATACAGTTAAAAGTTCTAATATTTTCCTTCTTCACTCCAATGAATTTTCTTGTTTACACCCTATTTTAATTTTTTTTTGGTGGGGCAATGAGGGTTAAGTGACTTGCCCAGGGTCACACAGACAGTAAGTGTCAAGTGTCTGAGGCTGGCTTTGAACCCAGGTCCTCCTGAATCCAGGGCTGGTGCTTTATCAACTGTGCCACCTAGCTGCTCCTACACCCTATTTTAGAGACCACTGCCCTGTATTATGAAGAAAAATCTAAATTATGTTAGGTATACTCTTTTAAGACTTCACCTCTCTAAGTGAAATTCTGGAAGGTTTTGTAATAAAAATTATTTAATATAAAAAACTTCTGATGCTTAAACACTGTACCTCGGTTATAAAGAAATTCCAACTCTGTAAAATACATCCTTCGTTAATGATATTGGATAAATGAGATATTATTATACAGTGAAAATTTAACAAGTTAGATTCCACTAAATCATATTTGTGATAATGTTTATAAAGGAAAACAAAAACTTACACTTTTATGTCAATTCTTTCTTTCTTTCTTTCTTTTTTTTTTTAAAGTGAGGCAATTGGGGTTAAGTGACTTGCCCAGGGTCACACAGTTAGTAAGTGTTAAGTGTCTGAGGCCGGATTTGAACTCAGATACTCCTGACTCCAGGGCCGGTGCTCTATCCACTGCGCCACCTAGCTGCCCCGTCAATTCTTTCTTAAATGACAATTCAAGTTAACAATAGTTATAATTAAGATCATGGGAAGCAGCATGTTAGGGGACAGAGGGACTGGCCTTAGCATCAGGAAAACCTCTGTTCAAGTCTTGCCCCATGACATATACTACTTTGTGATAAGAAACAAGTCACTTAACCACTCAGTGGCCCCTGGTAATGGTTAGCCATAGAAGAAAGGCTTATGTGCATTCTTCTCCAATTTTCTTGCTGGGAGTTTCCTATATAGATGAAGTAACAGACCAAAAACAAACAAACAAACACAAACCTAAGGGGAAAAATATTTAAGAAGACAAACTATACTAAAACACAAGTACTGCAGGGATTCCCTTTTAAACATAAGTGGCAAACTATTCAAATGTACATATGTATGTATGTATGTATGTGTATATATATACATTATATGCACACCCACACCCACACATACATACCTATATATTCTTTTTGTTTTGTGTTTTTTTTTTGCAGGGCAATGGGGGTTAAGTGACTTGCCCAGAGTCACACAACTAGTAAGTGTCAAGTGTCTGAGGCCAGATTTGAACTCAGGTACTCCTGAATCCAGGGCTGGTGCTTTATCCACTGAGCCACCTAGCTGCTCCCTTATATATTCTTATAAACAATTCTTATACACTCATTATAGTATAGGCTTGCCTCCAAAGCTTTATAACATTGTGCTAGGTCTCAACCTCTCTCCTCAGGGTAGCTATCACCTTATCACTATTTGGATACCCAAAGCAGCTAGGCAGGTACTAATGGAAAAATTCATTACCACTTACCTTTTGACTGCCCCCTAGATCACCTCATTATTGGTACTGGCAATCCTCACAGAATGTACTCTATGCTCCAGGTCAATAATCGGTGAATAATATTCTTGCCTCCCCACTTTTTATTTTGAGTGGGATAGTCAGTCACAGAGGGTGAACAATTTTCCCTTCCCTCCCCTGCTACCTCCTCAAATATCTTCCCCCTCTCTACTCACATGAGTTCAGGGCTCCATCACCTCTCACCTAGATTACTGTAATAGCCTTCTGATAGGTTTCCCTGTCTCAGACCCTTCCCAGTTCCAATCCATCATTCACAAAGGAGACTATATGCACTCCCCTAATCAAAAAATTCCAGTGGCTCTTTATTGACTCTAGGAGCAAATATCTATTTTTGTATAATTAAAAATGCACATAATTATTAATACAGATGTCTATATGTATAATTTATAAACACATATGTTGGAGGTACATGCTCAAAACTGTTTTACAGAAAGAGGTGTATACTTAAAAAAATGTGGAGACTACCTCACTATGTGAAACTTTGTGAGCTCAATTGAAGCACTGTTATGTGTATGTGCGTATGTAAGAAATAAAACTTCATTTCAATAATTTTCTTTAAAACAGACTTCCCAGGGCAGCTAGGTGGCACAGTGGATAATGCACCGGCCCTGGATTCAGGAGGACATGAGTTCAAATCTGGCCTCAGACACTTAACACTTACTAGCTGTGTGACCCTGGGCAAGTCACTTAACCCTCACTGCCTCAAAAAAAACCCAAAAAAAGTCCTCCCATTAACTTACCATTCCTTATTCCCACCTCCAATAGCTTGACTGAGTGGGATGTAAATGTACCATTCTATTAAACAAAGCTTACTGTTATGTAATCATAAACACTAATATCTGGGCCTCATTTAAAAATACTACTTTTGAGATCCCCAATGGTCTTAGCTCTCAGTTCTCAAAGTGCTATACAGGAGAGCTAAGAGCAAATACCAATGGTGATCTAGACATTAAAGAGCCAGAGAGAGCACAGAATGTTATTAAGAGACGTACCCAACTGAAGAATTAAAAAACAAAATAATGTTTACCTGACATGTAGTTTGCTGGTATTTTTGTTGTTATTCTCCCTATCTCTCCTCTAAAAGACTAAACAGCAGTTTACAGTCTCAACAAAAGGGCACTTAGCTCACCAGGTATGGTATGTACTTCGTCTAGGATCATAAGTCCCCATTCCTGAGTCTTGAGCCACTCCATAACTCGCTCAGCCTCCCAAGATCTCTTGGTGGTATGGCCCAGCATGGAGTAGGTGCTGATAGCAATGGAGCAACCAATGGGCTTATCTTTAGCATCTGAAGTGAACCGGCAGATCTGGCTGTCATCAATGGTAGACCACATCTTGAACTGTGCTTTCCACTGTTCCACAGACACGGCTGAGTTGCCAAGGACCAGGCACCTTTTCCGGACAGTGCACGCAGCAGTCACACCCACTAAAGATTTTCCAGCTCCTACAACAAAAGCCACAAAGCGTCATTCAGGGACAGGTCAAGAAAAATTGCAAAAAAAAAAAAAAATAAATCCAATTTCATTACTTGTTACCTAACAGAACAACTTTTATTAGAAAAAGAGAAGGAGCATTTCAATAATTTTCTTTAAAACAGACTTCCCAGGGCAGCTAGGTAGCACATTGGATAGAGCACTGGCCCTGGAGTCAGGAGTACATGAGTTCAAATCCGGCCTCAGACACTTAACACTTACTAGCTGTGTGACCCTGGGCAAGTCACTTAACCCCAATTGCCTCACTAAAAAACAAACAAACAAAAAAAAAAAAGAAAAAGAGAAAAAAATTATATTCATTCTCTGCTTTCAGCTATAAAATGACCCTGAACCCAAAACAACTTAAACTATTCCTTAAAGAAGATCAAATTAATGACATAAAGAAATTAAATAGGGGACAGTTAGGTGGAACAGTGGATAAAGCACTGGCCCTGGATTCAGGAGGACCCTGAGTTCAAATCCAGCCTCAGACACTTGACACTTACTAGCTGTGTGACCCTGGTCAAGTCACTAAACCCTCATTGCCCCGCAAAAAAAAAAAAAAGAAAGAAAGAAAGAAAGAAAAGAAATTAAATAGCTGTCACTGAAATATGCTGACTTATTCCATTTAAAAACAAATAAGCTGTTCCTGATTCTGAGGTCTTAGGGCTGATACTTCTTGGAAACATGAGTTTTAGGGACATTTATAAAGGAAGAGGGAAAAGGCTGGAAGCACCAAAGGGAAAAAAGGGTCTTTACTGACAAACAGTGCTGAACTTTGGGTTTCTAATGTTTAAAATTAGATTTGCCTTTGAAGGCAGAGACTGTGTCATATACTTTGTATGCCTCAGAGATTCAATGACCCCCAAGGTCACTTACCGCAGGGGAGGACGATGACCCCTGACCTAGCACGTCCGTTCCCAAACATTTTCCGAAGGCTCTTCTCCTGATAGGGTCTGAGGACAGCTGTAGGTTTCAGGTCTATGTTGATGTCAGGGTTGACAGAATCATTCCGGAAATCATATTCAGCCAGCAATGGGTATTCCAGATGGATGCACCGCTTCTGGAGCTCCTCGATCATTTCCTAGAAAAGAAGTATTTATGAAGTGTTTTTGACTATTTTAACAGAAGTAATGGTCTGGTAGAACTTAGGCTTAGAACACAGCTTTTTGAGTTAGTCTCTTCCTCTTCAGAACTTAACCAGTACTGACAGAGCTATGGAGCCACAGTAAGGAAATGCGGCCCAACAACACAGAACCCACTGAGCCAGTCATCACTCCAAGCATGTTTACAGATGCAGCTGGAAGGATGATAACTATACAAAGTTTCTATAAGCATCCGTTTTCATCATTGACAGCAAAACCACCACATATGGATTTTAACACTTTAGTTCCTGAGGTGTTATTTAAGGAAGTGGGTAATTACTCTTAGGAAATGAAGGCGAGTAGAAGAGATGGACCAGACCAACCCCAGCCACAAGAAACAGAAGAAATATATGCTGGAGGTGACACAATTTTGAAATCACTGTGTAATCATAGTGATTAAGCTATCTGAAAGTGGATACTTACCAAATGAGGAAAAAAATTAGAGATGGTATTAATACTTCAAAAAAAAACCTGAGAAGACATAAGTAACTACCAACCTATATGCCTACCATGTATCTGTCATTCCTTTTAGTGGATTATTAGCTTCTTGAAGGCAGCTGTTCAGTTGTTTCAGCCATGTCCAACTGTATTTGTGGTTTTCTTGGCAAAGATACTGAATTGGTTTGCCATTTCCCCTCTCTAGCTCATTTTACAGATGAGAAAACTAAGGCAAACAGGGTTAAGTGACTTGCTCACAGTCACACAGGTAGGAAGTATCTGAGGCCATATTTGAACTCAGGAAGAAGTCTTCTTGACTGGCACTCTGTCCACTGTACCACCAAGCTGCCTTTGAAGGCAGAGACTATGTCATATACTTTGTATGCCCCAGAGAACAGACTAAACATAGGACTTGGAACCTAGAAGTTAATTAATCAATGAGCATTTATTAATCACCTCCTATAAACCAGTCACTCTACTAGGAATTGGGGACACAAACACAAAAATGAAGCATGGGGGCAGCTAGGTGGCATAGTGGATAAAGCACCGGCCCTGGATTCAGGAGGACCTGAGTTCAAATTCAGCCTCAGACACTTGACACTTACTAGCTGTGTGACCCTGAGCAAGTCACTTAACCCCCATTGTCCCGCAAAAAAAAAAAAAAAAAAAAGAAGCATGGCAATTCATTCATAGTTCCTTTATGGCCTCCTACCTCAAGTAGATGGATAAGAGGAAGAGAAGAATGCTTGTTAGGTTTATGGCTGAGACAACTGGGGAGTGGCAATAGCCTCAGAGAGACCAGAAGGTTGAGACTATGGCCAATTAGCCCAGTCAGTAATTCATCTAAGGACAGAAAAATACACTTAGGGTAGGAAAATAAACTATTTTAACAGTGTGGTAATTAACTGAGAAGGGCCATTAGAAGTAGCACTGTGCTTCTCTTAATTACTTCTCTTCTTCTTATCTCCTTTCTCTCCCTTCAAAAGACCCCAAACCCAAAACTAAATTTTGTTCCTCTGAATGTGTGATTGAGACACTGGTGCACCGAAACCATGAAGGCCACCTCCCACTGAATGCAGTATTTGTCAGATCCTTTACAAGATGCTTTGTTTCGTAGTTAGAACAAGGCATACTTGGTCAGAGGTCAAGAGCTGAGGGGATGAGAGGTGAATGGGACTGAGACTGCTTAGCCTGGAAATTATGGCCTTCGAATCACTGGTGCAGTGGGAAGATGGTGCCTACGCTCTTTCCCTGATCATGGTTTTCTGGTAGACCAGTAATTTTCAAATGATCTCTCCTGGACCTATTTTCCAGGTCAGCAGTTTTTCCAAGAAGATATTTCACATTGCCCTCTATCTTTTTATTTATTTGGATTTGGTTTATTGTGTCTTGGTTTTTCGTAAAGTCACTGGCTTCCATCTGTTCAATTCTAATTCTTAGGCAATTATTTTCATCAGAGAGCTTTTCCATTTGGCTTTTCAAGCTGTTGGAGTTTTTCTCATGTCTTTCCTGCATCCCCCTCATTTCTCTTTCCATTTTTTCCTCTACCTCTCTAACTTTATCTTCAAAGTCCTTTTTGAGTGCCTCTATGGCCTGAGACCAATTCATATTTTTCTTGGAAGCTTTAGATATAGAGGCCTTGACGCTGACATCTTCCTCTGAGGGTGCACCTCGCTCTTCCTTATCACTCAAGAAACTTTCTATGGTCCTCACTTTTCTTTTACTTGACTTTTAGCTCCTTAAAGTGGAGCACTGTTTCCAGGCTTCAGAAGTCCCAGGTGGTATGATTTAAGGAGGATCAGGTTCTTCACTGGCCTGGCCTGTTCCCTGGTCAGTAGATGACCCCAGACCAACTTGCTAATCAACCAGCTTTGTGTGTTGTGGTTGTCAGCTCTGACAAGCCTGTGCCCCTCCCGGAGGGAGAGAATTTAAAACAAACTCCGCCCCCCCCAACAAATAACTAAATGAATTGGGGGGTGGGGTGAGGGAAGGGAGGTGAGAAAGGCTGTGTTATCAGGAGGGAGTCTAGAATCAGGGAGAGCCTGAAGATGGAAGGAGTAATAAAGGAAGATTTAAGATGAAATAATTTGTTGCTTTTACCAGCTCATCTGGCAAATGAACCACGTGGAAAATATATTTACTAACTTGCTTGACTTCAAAAGATACAGTCTGTGTTTCTTCCTCTTCCTCTTCATCCTTGTCCATTTGCTCATAAAACTCAAATAAGTCTGCAGGGACATCTGATTTATTCTGACCATCTGTTCCTTGTGATGTGGAGGGTCCACTGCCTCCTTCACTGGTTTTGGAAATCTACAAAGGAAAGGCAGAACCAAGAGCTGTAGCACAGGGGAGAACAACTAAGGGATACAGGATTAAGAAAAACATTTCCCCATTCACAATAGTTTCCCAGGAACCCAACATACAGCGGATTTGCTTGTGAAGGTCTCAGTGATGAGCTCAGTTTCTTCCCCCTCAGCATTTCTCAGGCGGCATTCTCTAATCACCTGGTCCTGGAGAAGTTCTTTAATGACATCTGGGTGAGAGCTTTCAACAAAATACCTACCGGGGAGGAAGGAGTAAAAGAACAGAGAGATACAGATCTAGTTGATCACTGACACTATCATTTTTAATATTCTATGCTATAAAAAATGTTTTGGTCACTGAACTCTCACAAGCCTCTGGTTTTGGCTAAACTCACGTCTGACCATTCTCCAGGCAATGTGCACCCGCTCTAGTTCTAGTTTCTTGTTACTACAAAAACCAATCTGCTTAGTTAACCAACTCTAGACATGATGGCAAAGTAAATGACCCCCTCAGGAAACAGGAGAGCTACGGCTCTTCTTTCCAAGAACTTCAGAAACATTCCCCATTATTCCCTTTAACTAGATGGGGGTGGAGGGGTGGGGAGAGTGAGAGCAAAAGCCTTGTGTACTAGTTTATCAATGAATTTTAATTCCCTCTCTTCCCTCTGGAGCCCATGACTTCTTACCTATTGTGCTTCAGCACTAGCTTGACTTTTCCATAGCTGACAGTACACAACTATAATTAACAACAAAACCAAACAAAGACAAATTAGGAAATTAGGAATTCAGAATCAGGAAAACATTAACATATCCAGACACGGGAAACATCAATTCTACAAATTCACTGTCCTTCAGAACATTGGGACATGCGAACAAAGTGACTAAAATGTCCATACCTTTTGACCCAAGATTCCACTACTAGGCTGATACCCCCAAGGAAGCTACTGTTGTTAAGAAAGTCTTCATATACACCAAAGTATTTATAGCAGCACTTTTTGTGATAGCAAAGTATTGGAAATAAAGTAGATGCACATCATTTGGAGAATGACAAAATAAACTGTGGTATACAAACATATTACTGTGCTTTTAAAAATGACAAATAGGATGAATAGAGAAGCATAAAAACAGCTAATGAAAACTGCAGTAAACAGAATCAAGAAAATGCTATACACAATGACTCCAACAGTGTAAATGGAATAATCACAGCAACAATCAAAAGTGAATTTGCAAAATTACAAAGAACAAGCATGACTCAAAAGAAGAGATGCGAGAAGACACTTCTACTCCTTTGCAAAAGTGGAGGGCATCTATAAATATTGTATATTTTTTCTTTTTTGTCTTTAAAAAATACTATTTGTTATGGGATGGCTCACTTGGAGTGGAAGCAGAAAACTTTAGTGATATAAAAAAAGACTAATAAAAACTAAAAAAAAAAAAAAAGTCAGGGGCAGCTAGGTGGCACAGTGGATGAAGCACTGGCCTTGGATTCAGGAGGACCTGAGTTCAAATCCAGCCTCAGACACTTGACACTTAACTAGTTGTGTGACCTTGGGCAAGTCACTTAACCCTCATTGCCCTGCAAAAACAAACAAAACAAAACAAAAAGTTGACTTTTTTCCGTTATTTTTCCTGCACTGTCTTTCTTACAAGAGAGTTCAATTTTATGGAGTCATTTATTGGGAAATCATTTTAGTCACTTTATTTGCATAATTTCAAATTGCTTTCCAAAATAGTTGTGCTGATTCAGAGCTCCACCAGCAGTGCACTTTGTGTCTATCTTCTCATAATGCCTGTTATTGACTAATCTCATCTTCTGTCTTTGCCAATTTACAAGGTGTGAGATTTAACCTCAAGGTTGTTTTGATGTGCACTATCTAATTAGTGATTTGGAGCATTTTTTCTTATGGTTGTTAATAGTTTGTAATTCTTTGTTCCTATCCTTCAACCAAAGAAAAAATGACATCTGTCTATGAATAAGCAACATTTCTCCTGTGTAGCTTTGTACTTTCCTACTGAAAGGGAATTGTGTTTCATCATCTGTTCTTTGGAATCAAACTTGGTCACTGTAATTAAACCTAACTTTTAGTGTTATTTACATTTAAAGTAGTCATTGAGCATGTTGTACTTTTGGTTCTTATTTTAGTCTACATTAGCTCATTTGTATTTTTCCTGTGTTACTATAAATTCCTCATATTTTTTGCCTTTTTTTTGGTGGGGCAATGAAGGTTGACTTGCCCAGGGTCACACAGCTAGTAAGTGTCAAGCATCTGAGGCCAAATTTGAACTCAGGTCCTCCTGAATCCAGGGCTGGTGCTTTATCTACTGACCTACCTAGCTGCCCCCAATATTTTTTGCTTTTTATATTGAGAGTATTTCATTATATGCATAAACCACAATTTATTCAATGATTCCCCCCAAAATAGGTACTTATCTTGTTTCCTATTTTTGCAATAGGTACTTCTATAAATACTTTTTTTTTTTTTTAGTGAGGCAATTGGGGTTAAGTGACTTGCCCAGGGTCACACAGCTAATAAGTGTTAAGTGTCTGAGGCCGGATTTGAACTCAGGTACTCCTGAATCCAGGGCCGGTGCTCTATCCACTTTGCCACCTAGCTGCCCCTAAATACTTCAATAATCCCACTGATCTGTGCAATCTTATTAATGTGGTTGTTCCCTCTAAATATGAAAGTTTTTTACCACACCTCCAAAGATACAGATGCAATTACCTCATACATGCCCTATTTAATTCTTATCCACGTCTTCCTATCAATTTGACACATGGAAGTTACCAAATGTACTGTGTGCTAGCCACAGTACCTTTTTTTTAAAAATATATTTTTAAAATGATCAAACATGACTTTTTCTCCTTTTTACCTCCCTATGGGGGAATAAAGGAAAAACAAAATCTTTGTAACAAATATGCATAGTCAAGCAAAACAAACTCTCAGGCTGGCCATGTCCAAGAATGTAACTCTCATCGTGCATATTAGTTTATTATTATCCATCTCTATCAGGAAGTAGGTATAATTTTTCATCCCTCCAATACAGGCTCTCAATTGGTTATTCCTTGTTCTTACCACATGACCAACCCCAAATCTTTTAAACTCACATGTTTCTTTAAGGATAACCTTAATCCTGCTTTTCCCTTGCAACTGCTTGTTTCTAAATGTTTTCCAGTATACTCATGTCAAGTAGTACCTCTTCATTGCTCACGAGATAAAATTAATATTCAATTCCTTGAAGTTTCTGATGCTCCCATGTCTTGTAACCATATGCTACCAGCAGAACAGTGGTATTAAAAAAATGAACCAGAGGTCCTACAAAAGCAAGTGGCAGTTTTAGAGGTTTGCTTACATATAGCCTGAGAAGAAAGATACTAAGAGTAGACTTTCTCAGCTTTGAGATTTACTTGTTCACTAACTCCAAGTTCAATATTTCAAGAATCAGACTTTCTAGAGAAGAAATATGTTTGAGTCCAAGAGCTCCTTGGAGAAAGTTCCTACGCAGGTCCCTAATGGGTATGTAAAGCCAGTGAGTTATTCAAATAGCGAAAGCTCAAAGTTCAAGCACATTAATTTAAAAACTTTATTATTCTTCAAGGAAAAATAATTTATGATTCGAAGGGGATCAAGACAGGCCAGAATCCACATGGTAGAGAATTAAATTTCTAGGTACAGTATGTTTCTGACTTCCTTACTGTTCTTGTTCGGGCCTGTCTGAATTTTTTTTCCCTTTTTTTTGGTGAGGCAATTGGGGTTAAGTGACTTGCCTAGGGTCACAAAGCTAGTAAGTGTTAAGTATCTGAGGCCGGATTTGAACTCAGGTCCTCTGACTCCAAGGCCAGTGCTCTATCTACTGCGCCACCTAGCTGCCCCCTGTCTGAATCTTGGTGACCTCATGGACCATGGCACACCAGGCCCTTCCATCTTCCCCTATCTCTCAAAGTCTATCCAAGTTCTGACTTTCTAATGGGCAAGTACATTTCATAAAAACGAATTAGGATATGAAATGAGCTTGCATGTAAATTTAAAAAAAATACTCAAGACTACACTTTCTTTCTTTCTTTCTTTCTTTTTTTTTTTACAAAGAAGCAAAATGCTCATGGAACTGTGCATACCCTTTGATACCACTGCTAGGTATATATCCCAAAGACATCCCCAAAAAGAGAAAAAAATTTATTTGTACAAAAATATTTCTAGCAGCTCTTTTTGTGGTGGCTAAAAACTGGAAATCAAAGGAATGCCCATCAATTGGGGAATCACTAAACAAGCTGTGGCATATGATGGTGATAGAATATTATTGTGCTATAATGACAAGCAGGATGATTTCAGAAAGGCCTGGAAAGACTTATATGAACTGATGTATACTGAAGTGAGCAGAACCAAGAGAACACTGTGCAGAGACAGAAATACTGTTTGATGAAGAACTGTGAATGACTTAACTATTCTCAGCAATACAATGATCCAAGACAATCCCAAAGGACTAATGATGAAGCAATCTACCTCCAAAGAAAGAAATTATATTGATGGAACAAACTGAAACATGCTATTTTTCCACTTTCTTTTTTTCATTTTTTTTTTCTTTTATTCAAGTCTTCTTATACAAAATTACTAATATGGAAATGTTTTACATAACTGTACATGTATAACCTATATCTGATTGCTTACAGCCTCAAAGAGGGGAGAGAAGAAGGAGAGAAGGATAGAATTTGGAACTAAAAACTTTAAATAAAAATGTTTATCTAAAAAAAATAAAGAAAAGATGCCATATTAACTAAGTCATAATGAATGAGCAGGAGAGAGGTAGATGCTAGTGAACCACATTTTGAGTAAATGTAGGCTATAATGTGTACAAATCCATGAAGGTAGGAAAGCATGAGACATGTTCAAGTTTGATGGGGGGGACAAGGTGTGTACATAAAGAAGGATTATGTGAGCAAAAACTAGAAATATAGGTTGTTGCCAGATTGGGGACTCTGAATGCCAAGATAAGGAGTCTAGAATTTGTTTGGTAGGCAACAGTGCTCACTAAAGATTTCTGAATAATGAAGGAATCAATCAAATCTGTATATTAGGAATATTAATCTGGTGGCAGTGAAATACAGGGTAGACTAGAGGAGTGAAACAATGGAGGTGAAGAAACAAGTTAAACAACAGTCTAGGAAAAGGTAATAGGATCCTATGAGATCTGACCTTTACTTCATGAAACACTTAATCTTGGTTTCTCAAAATCACTGATTCAATATCAATTATAGTAAATAGTAATAATGAAGCACTATAGAAAGAGTTACACTATATAATATAAATAATTTTTGATAGTCTCAAATCTAAATATGCCACAAGCATATGAAGTTATTAATGAAGCAGCACTCTATTTGGGGGGAAAAGGGAGAAAGGCTAAAATTTTTGTTTCAAAAAAGAAAGCTAGAAGAAATCAGTGGTAAAGAAATACATCAGTTGATCTATAACCAAGAGTATACATGCCAAAGGTGGCACTCAAGCTTGTCTCCATCACCAGAATCTCCCCCATCAATTTTAGGCTACTGCCCAAATCTGAGTGCTTTCTACATAAAAATAAGTAAACCTACCCCCTCAATCACTTCATGTGAAAGCAGTCCCATGATCATTTCTCCTTCAAAAAAACAAGGATCACATAATCATTCAGGAGAGCAAAAACCGAAATAATTATCTCTTTTCAAAAGAGAAGCAAGGGAGTAAAAAAGCAGTACAGTATATACTTTGTTAGAAAGTCTGTGCATCAACTGTTTCTGTTTTTCTTCAAAAGAAAAGGTTAAGTTTCAGAGTAGAGCCAGGGCAAGCTTGGATATAACCAAAAATGACTGTGATACAAAAAGAAATATACCAATAATTTAATTTTAAGAGCAGAGTACTTTTCAAAAGTTGGTTGATTCTTAAATAATATAGCATTAGAATCCAAAGTACAAAATTGTGCCAACGGTTTTAAATTAATAACTAGGATCAGAGGATCATACATTTAATCTTAGAAGGAACCTTCTAGGCCATCTGGTCCAACCTCCTTATTTTACATGAGGTCCAGAAATATTAAAATGATTTGCTCAACGTCATAAATGAGCAATTGACAGAGGAAGGATCTGAACCCAATTGACTTTTATATTCATCATAAAACACCTGGCAATTATAAAATGTTATTAATGGCATCTGCAGAAGCCTCTGGTACTGGTTAAGGTACAGTCACTTAGGGGCAGCTAGGTGGTGCAGTGGATAAAGCACTGGCCTTGGATTCAGGAGAACCTGAGTTCAAATCCAGCCTCAGACACTTGACACTTAACTAGCTGTGTGACCCTGGGCAAGTCACTTAACCCTCATTGCCCTGCCCCCCCCCCCCAAAAAAAAGGTACAGTCACTTGCCTTAATAAATTGCATGATTCCATCTGGAACACCAGTCTTGCTGAGCTTTTTGAGGTATTCAGTGATGTCACTTGTCTGTAATCCAACACTAACAGCAGCATACAGGGAATAAGCAGTCAGTTTGTATTCATGCACATGACTTGGTCTACATACAGGCTCAGCAATAGCCACTAGGAAGTCCTGGGCATATTTGTAAACAGGAGAGAAGGCTTCTAGGAAAACATGGCCATCAGGAGCCTAAGACAAATGACAAATATGACAGTCATAAGTTAGGGAAAAGAGTTAGAGAGACTTCTATCCTATAACACTCAAATAATATCGTAACAGATAACTTGTACACATATACACTTCATGGTTTAGATTATATTTTGAGACACCTTCCATTTAATATAAAGGTTACTCCCGTAACCACTCCTGAAATACAGGATGGGGAGAAAATGCTTCTCTCTTACATTATAAGAAATAAGAAATGCTCTCTCTTACATTATAAGAAACCCATACCAAGGCACCTCTTTTTAATCTGAGTCTACTGGTGAGTTAACATTTTCAACTGTAGCATGCCTTTACCATTTATTCAACTCTACCATTCCTTCAGGTACAAACTAAAGCTTCCTTTATATTCTATTTTAGACTGTTTTAATGGTTTTGTATGTAAATATCTTGTGGTTAAAAAAAGAAGAAGAAAAATAAAAATAAGTATCTTGTGGGCAGAGTCTATCATATACTTCCTTTGTATTTGCCAGAATGCTAAGCATATACCAGAGTGTCAATAATTGATTTGACTTGGAACTCTTACCACCCAGAGTGGGCGGGAGGCATGGTCTTCTTTTAGTGGCATCTGAAGCCTGTAGTCCTTAGCCCCATATTCATCCAATTTGGTCCCAGATTCATCTACTTGCTTCCCAGCTGCCGATGGAACTGCTTCCTGAGATTCATTCCCAGGGACGTCATCATCATCATCTTCTTCTTCATAGTGTCTTTTCTTGGACTTCTTTTTATCTGTAAATACAGTCATAGCAATGAAATACAGGCTAAATAGTTTCTGTTAGTTAATAAACATTTATTAAGTGCCTACTATGTGCCAGGCAATAACAGCACTTGGAATAGAAAAAGAGGCAAAGGCAAAATACAATCCCTGCCCACAAGGAGCTTATAATACAATGGGAGAGACAATAAGTAAACATGGGGAAGGCACTAGAACTAAGAGGGGTTAGGAAAAGCTTTCTGTAGAAGATGGGGTTTTAGTTGGGACTTGAAAGCCAGGGAAGCCAGTAGGTAGAGGAGGAGGAGAATTCCAAGAATGGGAGACCACCAAAGAAAATGCTTAGAACCAAGAGATGGAGTGTCTTCTTTGAGGAACAGCATAGAGGACATTATCGCTGGATGAAAGAGTAGGAGGAGTAAAATGTAAGAACACTGGAAAGGTAAAGGGGCACTAGGTTATTAAGAGCTTTGAATGTCAAACAGGATTCTGTATTTGATCCTGGAGGTGATTGGGAACCATTGGAGCTTATTAAATAAGGAGGAGACGTGGTCAGACCTGTACTTTAGGAAAAACACTTTAATGGCTGAATGGAAAAGATGAATTTGAGTGGGGAGAGATTTGGGGTAGGCAGGCAGCCCTACTAGCAGGCTATTGAAACAATCCAAGCATGAGTTGATGAAGGCCTGTACCAAAGTAGTGGCAGGATCAGAGGAGACTTAGGGAGGCATATTTGAGAGATGTAGCTGTGTTTTCCAGGAGAAACCCCAAGCCAAAATTCAAATGATACCATCAAGTATACTTTTTCAAGTTACTATCTGCAAGTAGCATTCAGCAAGAGTAAAGCATGTTCTAGTACTTTGCAAGACTGAGAGATGATATCTGGGGTGCAGTGACCCATAGAGTTTCATCAACACTGAATCTACAAATGACTGCCCATTGACCCCATGCCAACAGATGTGCCTGTGATTCCAGAATAAAAAAGCAATAGGGGAAACACGTGTGAGCTTTCTTAAATTTCTCATAGCTCTTTGCACACTCACTTTCTTGTATATCACAGCTATTCATGTTTATTATTCTTGTCCCTTAGATTGTAAACTCCTTGAATCATCAATTTTTGCATCCCTAGTAACTAGCACAGTGTCTCAGACAGAATAAAGCATTTAATAAATGTTTGTTAAACAGATGTGTGGGGGGCAGCTAGATGGCGCAGTGGATAGAGCACTGGCCCTGGAATCAGGAGTACCTGAGTTCAAATCCGGCCTCAGACATTTAATACTTAACTAGCTGTGTGACCCTGGGCAAGTCACTTAACCCCAATTGCTTCACTAAAACAAAAAACAAAACAAAACAAAAAAACACATGTGTGGTCGGAGCTCCCAGATCAGAAAGTACCCACCACAAAGTAAGCAATTAGCAAATGTTTGTGGACTGGTTGATGAATTTCAGGAAAATCATACACGCTATTCCCTTCTGTGTTATCAACATTCACTTATAGTATATTATGTTCCAGGAACTATGCTATACTCTGGGGCTATAAAGACAGTCCCTATCCTCATAGAACTATAAGAAGAAACAAATATATAGAGGAATATACAAAACAGACACATGCTCATTGGAGTGGGAGGATGCACCAGTATCTGGGAGGGTCAGGAAAGGCTTCTGGTAGTACTTGAGCTGTCTTGAAGAATACTAGACATTCTAAGAGGTAGGTGAAAGCAGAGTACAGGTACCAGGAGTGGCTAGTGCAAAGGAAGAGAGAAGTTAGATGAGTATAAGGAACAGGAAGTAGGCCAGGTTGGTTGGACCACTGAGTGTGTGGAGGGGAGAATAGTTTAATAAGGCTGGAAAGGTACATCCGGTATAGTGTGGGGTTTTAAAGGCCAAACATAAGAGTTTATATTTATTTCTCAGTGGTGATAGTCAATGCAGTTTACTGAGAGGGGAAGTGACTTAGACTCATACTTTAGGAAAATCACTTTGGCAGCTGTGTGGAGGGCAGAACGGAGAAGAGAGAAACTAGATACAAGGAGATTAATTAAATGATGATTCTAATAGTCCGGGCCAGAAGTGATGAGAACCTGAACTAAGGAGGTGTCTGTGAGGGGAAAGGGAACAAATGCAAAAGATTTTATAAAGGCAAGAACAAAAGGCGGCAACTAATTGGTTGGGTGCAGTAAATCAGAGTGAGGGATAACAGCAGGGGTGGGAACGAGGGACCGAAAGGTCGGCGGTGCCTTTGATTAAAAAGACAGCTAAGCCTGGGGTAAAAGAAGAGTTTTATTTTGGCCAAACTGTGTTTAAGATGCTTAAAAGTCGTCCAGTTCAAAATTTCCAATTAGCATCTGGTGATGCGGGCCTGGAGCTCAGAGTCAGTCTGGGCTGGATGTACAGGGTGTCTCAAAAGTCTCAGTGCGGTCTTCCGCGACGAGAGCTTTGGGACACCCCGTGGACACCTGGGAGTGTCCACACGGAGATGAGGGTTAAATCCACTGGGGCTGAAGCGGTTATCAAGGGGGGGGGGTGTAGAGAAGGGAGAAGGGCAGGGCAGAGACACCCACAGCCAGGGGCCCGGGAACCTGTGAGGTCCCGGACTGGGAAGGGGGCAAGGACGGGACCCAGAAAGGGCTCGAAGGGCGCCTTCTTCTACAGGGCCGGAGGCTCCCCGGGGAGGCCGCCAAGGGAGACTCCGGAGAAGCCTGGGGGGGGGGGGGGAGAGATGCCTCAGGATAGCGTTCACGGCGCCCCCTCCCCCGTCTCCACTCTCCAGGCTCACCGCGGTCGGATTTGTCCTTCTTGCCCATGCTGGGAACGGGGTCTGCAGCTTCGGCAGCGGCGACAACGACGGCGCCGGGAGACCCCCACGGGGCTGATCTTTCCGGGAGCCAGAGATGTATCCTCCGGCCCTGGGTCCCAGTCTGGAATGCGGCGCTCGTGACTTAGCTTCCGGCTAAGCAAAAGGAAGTCCCGCCTCCCAAAAGGGGGAGGTGGTGCGAGAGGGGCCCTGAGGGCGGCTGTGGGCGGAGCCATGGTGTGACGTCACCGGAAGCTTAGTCTCTTCGGAGTTCCTCCTTTCTGCCTGGTTTGCTTGCTCTTTTTCTTTCCGTTTTCCCTTCTTCGCTCGTCTCCCTGCTGTGGGGCGCTTTGGCGCTTGATCAATTAATGTTTGTTGCTCGACTGCTCTAACCCACAGCTAGTGACCACGGTATCAACCATTTCCATTAGTGGCCTTGGCTAGGCTAAAAACACTTTAGACCACACGTGCTTAAACTTTTCTTAGCACCGACTCATATATTAATATACATAATGATACATTTTATACATGGAATTTGGGGGGGATCCTCATCATTTAAGAAATGGTTGAACAAATTATGTAAACGGATGTGATGGAATACTACTGTTTGAAGAAATTATAAAGGAAATGGTATCAGAAAGTAACATCTCAAGGAGTTCAGTCTAACGGGGAAACAACATACAAAAACAACTTACAAACTAGAGACATATAAGATAAATTGGAGATCATCAACAGAAGGAGGGTTGGGAAAGGCTTCCTGTAGAAGGTAGGATTGTTGTTGCCCAACGTCAGGAGGGGGATGACTTGACTTGCAAGTGAATTAGATTTAAGTGAAGCAGAGCTGCGCAGGGTCATCAGCCTCCTTCTGACCTAAGGCAGAAGTCAAGAAGACTGGCGATGGCCCAGCAAAGGTAGGATTTTAGCTAAGACTTTAAGGAAGCCAGGAAAGCCAAGAGGTAGGGAGGAAGAAAGGATTCCAAGCATGCGGGGACAGACAGTGAAAATGCACAGAAATAGACTTTGTGTGCAAGGAACACCTGGGAGGCTAGTGTCACTGGACCATAAAGAATGAAAGGTGGGGGCGGCTAGGTGGCGCAGTGGATAAAGCACCGGCCCTGGACTCAGGAGTTCCTGAGTTTAAATCCGGCCTCAGACACTTGACACTAGCTGTGTGACCTTGGGCAAGTCACTTAACCCCAATTGCCCTGCACAAAAAAAAAAAATTAAATTAAAAAAAAAAGAATGAAAGGTGAACGAAGACTGGAAAGGTAGGAAGGGGCCAGGATATGAAGGGCTTTGAACACCAAACAGAGACCAGAGTCTTTGAGTTTATCAAACACTGTGCTGCAGTTTGTTTTCTTCCATTTGTTATGTATCTAATCTGTTGCACTAATCCACCTCTCTCTCTTTTAAACCACGACCAAATCATTTAAACAATTACCATTTTGTAGTATACTTTGAGATCTGGTACTGATAAACCCTCTTCATGCCCTCTTTTTGTCATTATTGACCCTGTGGTTCTTGACATTTTGTTTCACCATATGAACTTTGTTATTACTTTTTCTAGCTCTTTGCTAACTTGATTAGTATAGCACTGAGTAAATAATTAATTTTTGTAATATTGTCATTTTTTTAATATTGATTCTACCTAACCACAAACAATTAATGTTTCTCTAATTGCGTAGGTCTTTATTTTGTCCCAAAAATTTCTAAGTCCAGCAAAAGAAAGAAACAGCAAAGTCTCCCAACTCTAGAAAATAGCTTTAGGGGCAGCTAGGTGGCACAGTGGATAGAGTACTGGCCCAGGATTCAGGAGGAATAGAGTTCAAATGTATCCTCAGACACTTGACACTTACTAGCTGTATCACCCTGGGCAAATCACTTAACCCCAATTGCCTCACTTAAAAAAAAAATAGGTTTTTTGAGAGAGGATACTAGTCTCACAATAAAGCTGGTCTCAGGTCTAGGACTCAAAGACCCCGAGTATAGGGATCCCATTGTTTTTATACCCTTACAGGCTCCTCCCATTGCACCCTCAGAGTATATTCCAAAGTGTACAGAGAGAGTGTATTGAAACATGGTCAGCAATAAACAAATCCATATATGTCGGCATTCAGTGGCATGGATAGGATTACCAAATGTGACTGGTACTCAGCCAGCTCGCAGGTCCAGCCCAGGCTATGTCACATATTGGGTCACAGAATGCTATGGTCTTGAATCTCAATGCTGATTGGTTCCTTTAGCTCAGAAGACTATTTCTAGTGTTATAAAGGGACATTACAACCAAGCTGGTAACCACAATGGAGGGAGACTGGTCAAGAAATAAGTTTATAAGTACTGCATTATCTTAAGCCACTAAAGAACATTCAGAACATATAAAGAACAAGTGATATAATATCCACACTGACTAACTTAAGAGACTAAAAAATACTTAATCACCATTTGTCTCATATAATACTAATTATTACCATAATTAAGTCACTGATATTTAAGGGGTGAGGAAAATCTCACTTACAATTTTTAACAAAAGTGTTTTATAATTAGATTCATTTAGTTCCTGGGTCACATAGCTAGTAAGTGTCTGAGGACAGATTTGAATTCAGGGAGATGAGTTCATTTGACTCCAGGCTTGCCACTGCCACTGTGCCCCCTAGCTGCCCCTATTGTATTTATAGTCTTCTTTCTATTGAACCAACCCTGCATTCCTGGTATAAACTCAACCTAGTCATAGTATATAACCCTTCTTGAAAGTCAAATTTTCTATTCAGTTCAGGTCTTTTCATCACAAATACCTGAAAGTCCTTTTTTGCATTAAAGTCCCGTTTTTCCCTCTGAAAGATTACACTCAGTTTTGTTGGGTAGGTGATTCTTGGTTGTAATCCCAATTCCTTTGCCCTCCAAAATATTATATTTCATGCCCTCCAATCCTTTAATGTAGTGTAACAATTGGAGTGATGCCAACCGCTGGGGAGTTACTGTAGGAAAGCTCTGCCATGAGGAGAAGGTGTCTGAGGGCAAGCCATGCGGTTTTCTTTGGCGTCAGGAAGTGACATTTGCTCGTGGGCACTGTCTATAAAAGAGGCAAGGATTGTTCTCTCGAGCTCTTTCTGGAGGACCTCAGTGGGGAGAGGAGCTGGAGACATTGGCTCACTGAGATAGACAGCTGAATCTAGGCCTTTTTCTCTCTCTTCACCAAATTCTTACTCTCCTTAATAAATGCTTAAAAGTCTAAACTCTTGCTAAATCTTATAATTTATTGGCGACCACTCAGATATTTTAGACAGACTAGCTAGAATTTTATCCATTACAGTAGACATTGTGCTATCCTGACCGTGGCTCCACAGTACTTGAATTGTTTCTTTCTAGCTGCTTGCAATATTTTCTCCCTGACCTGGGAGCTCTGGAATTTGGCTATAATATTCCTGGAAGTTTTTCTTTTGGGATCTCTCTCTCTCTCTTAGTAGGGCAGTGAGGTTTAAGTGACTTGCCCAGGGTTACACAGCTAGTAAGTATCAAGTGTCTGAGGTCGGATTTGAACTTAGGTCCTCCTGAATCCAGGGCTGGTGCTTTATCCCCTGCACAACCTAGCTGCCCTGCCTTGGGATCTCTTTCAGGAGGTGATTGGTGGATTCTTTCAATTTCTATCTTACCTTCTGTTTCTAGAATATCAGGGCAATTTTCCCTGATAATCTGTTAGAAGATGATGTCTAAGCTCTTTTTTCAATCATAGTTTTCAGGTAGTACAATAATTTTCAAATTATCTCTCCTGGATCTATCTTTCAGGTCAGCTGTTTTTCCAAGGAGATATTTCACATTGCCTATATTTTTTTGTTCATTTGGGTTTGCTTTTTTGTGTCTTCGTTTCTCATAAAGTCACTAGATTCCATTTGTTCAATTCTAATTCTTAGGCAATTATTTTCTTCAGAGAGCTTTTCCATTTGGCTTTTCAAGCTGTTGACTTTTTTCTCATGATTTTCCTGTATCACTCTCATTCCTCTTTCCATTTTTTCCTCTACCTCTCTCTTACTTTATCTTCAAAGTCCTTTCTCAGTGCTTCTATGGCTTGAGACCAATTCATATTTTTCTTGGAAGCTTTGGATGTAGGAGCCCTGACATTGCTATCCTTTTCTGAGGGTGTACTTGGATCTTCCTTGTCACCAAAGAAACTTTCTATGGTCCACACCTTTTTCTACCTGCTCATCTTGCCAGCCTATTTCTTGACTTCTGACTCCATTTTAAAGTGGGACATTGCTTCCTGGATGCACTGTCCTGAACTTCAGTGGGTCCAAGGTGGTAAGATTTAAGGAGAGGCACATTTTCAACTCACCTGGCCTGTGTGCTAGTCCGTAAGTAACAACAGGCTGCTTGCTCTTTAACCTGGAAGAAAATCTGGTTCATTTTGGTTGCAAGTGAGGGCGTGCCTGAGCTCTTCCACAACCTGGGACCACCACCCAAGAATGTGTCCTGTATGAGTCCAGGCAAAATGTCACAGTTCCACTTTAGTGCCAGCAGAGATCCCTATAATCTCCCCCTGGGCAACTTCTTGACCCTCTTACCAGACTGTGAGCTGATTTAGCTGCAGCTGCAGCCAAGTCAGAGGCTCCAGAAGTCTCTTTCTGCTGCTCCAGGAATTGTTTTATGGCATTATCTGGAGTCTTTTGGAGTGATTCTGTCAGGAGCTCCAAGCGCTTACTGCCTATATAATCTTTCTAACAGCGGCAGCTAGCTAATGCAGTTGACAGAGCACTAGGCCAGGAAATAAGACCTGAGTTCAAATCCTACCTTTGTCACATACTAACTGTGTGACTTTGTGTAAGTCATCTAACTCCTTTCTGCCTGTTTCCTCAATTATAAAAATGGGGATAATAATAGTACCTATCTTCCAAGATGGTCCTGAAGATCAAACTAGATAATATTTGTAAAGTATTTAGCACAGTATCTGACATATAATAGGTTCTATATAAATGTTAGCTATTATTACTATTATGTTGGTGGAAGTCTTGTTAATATTTTATTTAACATTTTTACATGAATGTTCATTAGAAATATTGATCTATAGTTTTACTTTTTTCTCTTTTTGTCTCTCTTCTTTAGGTATCAAGACAATATTATAACAGATGGAGATTGGTAGGGTGCCTTCTTTTCTTATTGTAAACATTTTATGTAGCATTTGAATGAATTGTTCTTTGAACATTTGAAAGAATTATTTTGCAAATCAGCTTGATCCTGGAGGTCTTTGGTGATTCATTTATGGCTTATTAGGTCTTTTGTTTTGTTTTGTTTTGTTTTAGTGAGGCGATTGGGGTTAAGTGACTTGCCCAGGGTCACATAGCTATTATTAGGGTGTTTTTACAATTAGGTTGTTTATATAGTTTATTTCTTCTTTTGTTAATGTATTTTATTTTTGTAAGTATTCATCTGTTTTCCCTAGGTTATCGGATTTGTTACCTTATAATTGGGCAAAATAGTTTCTGATAATTTACTTTATTTCCTCTTTAATTGCTATGATTTTTTTCATTTTTTATATATTCAATTCAGTTTTCCTCTTTTAAAAATCAGATTATTTGACAAAAATTTCTGGGAAAACTGGAAAACAGTATGGCAGAAACTAGGTATAGACCAACATCTCACATCATATACTAAAATAAGGTCAAAGTAGGTACATGATTTACACATAAAGGGTTATACTATAAGCAAATTAAAAGAGCATGGAATAGTTTATCTGTCAGATTTATTGCCAGAGGAAGAATTTAGGATAAAAGAAGATATAGAGAGCAATTTAAAATATAAAACATAAAATTTTGATTATATAAAATTAAAAAGTTTTTTTCTGAAACAAAACTAATATAACCAAGATTATAAGGGAAGCAGAAAACTGGGAAAGAATTTTTGAAACAAGTATCTCTGATAAAGACCTCATTTCTCAAATATAGAGAGAACTGAGTCAGATTTATAAAAATATAAGTCATTCCCCAATTGATAAATGGTCAAAGGATATGAATGGGTAGTTTTCAGACTAAGAAATCAAAGTTATCTATAGTCATATTAAAAAAAAATTTCTAAATCACTATTGATCAGAGAAATGCAAAGTAAAACAACTCTGAGGTATCACCTCACACCTATCAGAGTGGCTAATATAACAAAAAGGAAAATATTGGATGTTGGAAGGGATGTGGGAAAACTGGGACCCTAATCCACTGTTGGTTGAATTGTGAACAGATCCAACCATTCTGGAGAGCAATTTAGAAATATGTCCAAAGGGCTATAGAATTGTAAATACCCTTTGACCCAGCAATACCACTGCTAGGTTTATATCCTGAAGACATCACAAAAAAGAGAAAAAGTCCTCTTTGTACAAAAATATTTATAGCAGTTCTTTTTGTGGTGAATAAGAATTGGAAATCAAGGGAATGCCCATCAATTGGGGAATGGTGAAAAAAGCTGTGGTATATGATTGTGATGGAATATTGTGCTATAAAAAATGACAAGCAGGATGATTTCAGAAAGGTCTGGGAAGACTTGTATGAACTGATGTATAGTGAAGTGTACACGGAGACAGCATTATTGTTTGATGAAGAACTGTGAATGACTTAACTATTCTTTTTTTTTTTTTTTTTTAGTGAGGCAATTGGGGTTAAGCCCAGGGTCACACAGCTAGTAAGTGTTAAGTGTCTGAGGCCGGATTTGAACTCAGGTACTCCTGACTCCAGGGCTGGTACTCTATCCACTGCACCACCTAGCTGCCCCCTTAACTATTCTTAGTAATACAGTGATCCAAGATAATCCCAAAGGACTAGTAATGAAGCATACTATCTACTTCCAAAGAAAGAACTGATATTGATTGAACACAGAATGAAGCATGCTATCTTTCACTTTCTTTCATTTTTTCTTTTATTCAAATTTTCTTATACAAAATTACCAATATGGTAATGTTTTATATAATTGTACATGTATAACCTATATCTGATTGCTTACCACCTCAGTAAGGTATGCCCTTTAAAAGCTTTTCTTGAATAACTGAATTTATTAGTTTAACTTTAATGCCCTTACTCACTGATTTCTAATTGTTTGTTTATGTTGTTAACTATACCCTATTAAGTAAAAGATCTTTTTTTCAGCACCAAGAGCACCAACTAACTGGAGACTGGGCAAATTGCTTGGTCAGGGAGCCTTTGGCAGAGTATATTTATGTTATGATGTTGATACAGGAAGAGAGCTGGCTGTTAAACAAGTTCAGTTTGACCCTGATAGTCCAGAGACTAGCAAGGTAAGAACCATCATGTAAACTGTAATTATATTGACACATTTTTAGTGAATTAAATGTAATAAGTAGTGGTATTTTCTACTTTCTCATAATACAAATTATTTCAATTCTCCATTGTAAGGTTCCTAAATAAAACAGTTCCTAATTTTATTTATCAATTCAGTGGTCTTTTTGCTTTCAATTTTATTAATCTTTAATTTTTAGGGTTTCTACTTTATTGCTTACTTGGGGATTTTTGATATGTTGTTCAAGTTTTTTTTAGTTGTGTGACCAATTCAGTAATTTGTTCTTTCTTTCATCTGTTAATGAAAGATTTTAGAGATATACACTTTCTCCTAAGGACTGTTTTAGCTACCTCTCATAAATTTTATGGTGTTGCCTCATTATTGTTATTTTCTGTGGTGACATTTTCTATTGTTTCTGTAATTTGTTCTTTGCCCCACTATTATTCTAGATTTATATTATTTATTTTCTAATTATGTTTAAATTTTTCTTCAAAGACCCATTATTGGATATAATTTTATTGAATTATGATGAATGAATTATGTTAAGTATTTCTGCTTTCCTACATATTTGGTCTGGTCTTTATGTCCAAGTACATGGTAAATTTTTGTATACATGCTGTGTACAGCTTATAAATATATAAATTCCTTTCCATTCCCATTCTGTAATTTTGAGAGAGGTATCATTAAATTTTTGTAGAGTTCTGTTTAGGTCCTTCCTTTCTTGTTTGTCTAACCAAAAGGTTAGATTGAAAGGGGATACATTAAGGTCTCCTACTATCATAGTTTTACTGTGTTTTTCTCTTTCCAATGAATTAACTTTGCTTTACCCTCTATTTATTCAAGCAATCTCATTCTATCCTGTCTTCTCCAATGTCTTGTCTCCTCTGTCATTCATACGCCTTCACTTATTTTCACCCTTTCCTGGATACTGGATAATTTTCTACTGCCTACAAACATGCCAGTGTCTCTCCCATCCTGTAAAAACTCTCACTTGGTCCTTCTGTCCCCGCTATAATATTATATATCTTTTGCCCTTTTTAGCTAAATTCCTTAAAAGGCTGTCTACACTAGATGACTCCACTTTTTCTCCTCTCATTCTCTTTTTAACCCCTTACAATTCAGCTTTGACCTTAGCATTTCAAAAACTGCTCTCTTCAAAGTTGTTAATGGTCTCCAATGGTCATTTTCCTTAATCTCTCTGCAGTCTCTGACACTGTCAATCATTCTCTCTTCAATCCTTTCTTTTCTCTACATTTAAAATTTTTTTAATTTAATATTTTATTTTTCCCCCAATTACATGTAAAAACAATTTTTAACATTCATTTTTTAAAATTTTGTTTGTTGTTTTTTTGTTTGTTTTTGGTGAGGCAATTGGGGTTAAGTCACTTGCCCAGGGTCACACAGCTAGTAAGGGTCAAGTGTCTGAGGCTGGATTTGAACTCAGGTCCTCCGGAATCCAGGGTCGGTGTGTGTGCCACCTAGCTGCCCCCAACATTCATTTTTAAAAATTTTTTTGAGTTCTAAATTCTCTCCCTGTCTTCTCCTCCTCCCTTGTTGAGAAGGAAAGCAATTTGATATAGGTTATACATGTGTAGTCATACATAACATATTTCCATATTAGTCATGTTGTAAAAGAAAACAGACCAAAAAAAAAGAAAAGAAAAGAAAGAAAGTTTAAAAAAAAGTATGCTTCTTCCCCAATTGAGAAATGGTCAAAGGATATGAGAAGGCAGTTTTCAGATGAAGAAAACAAAGCTATCTATTGCCATATGAAAAAATGCTCTAAATCACTATTGATTAGAGAAATGCAAATTGAAACAACTCTGAGGTACCACCTCACACCTATCAGATTGGCTAATATACCAAAAAAGGAAAATTATAAATGTTGGAGAAGCTGTGGAAAAATGGGAATACTGATGCAACCATTCTGGAAAGCAGTTTGGAACTATGCCCAAAGGGCTATGGGACTGTGCATACCCTTTGACCCAGTAATACCACTAATAGGTTTGTATCCCAAAGAGATCATAGAAAAGGGAAAAGGACTCCCTTGTACAAAAATATTAATAGCAGCTCTCTTTGTGGTGACAAATAATTAGAAATTGAGGGAATGCCCATGAACTGGAGAATGGCTGAACAAGTTGTGGTATATGAATGTAATGGAATATTATTTTGCTGTAAGAAATGATGAACAGGCAGATTTCAGAAAAACCTGGAAAGACTTAAGTGGACTGATGCTAAGTGAAGTGAGCAGAACCAAGAGAACATTGTACACAGTAACAGCAACATTGTGTGACGATCAACTGTAATAGACTTGGCTCTTCTCAGTAGTGCAATGATCCAAGACAATTCCAAAGAACTTATTATGGAAAATGTTCTCCATATCCAGAAAAAAGAACTGTGGATTCTGGATTCAGATTGAACCATACTGTTTCTACTTTTTGGCTGTTTTTTTTTTCTTTTTTGAGATTTTTTTCCCTTGTGTTCTGATTCTTCTTTCACAATATGACTAATGCAGAAATATGTTTAATGTAATTGTACATATATAACCTATATCAGATTACTTTCTGTATTGGGGAGGGGGGAGGGAAGGAAGGAGGGAGAAAATTTTGGAACTAAAAACCTTATGAAAACAAATGTTGAAAACTATCTTTACATGTAACTGGAAAATAATAAAATACTTTTATGATAAAAAATTAAAAAGTATGCTTCAATCTGCATTCAGATTCCATTAGTTCTTTCTCTGGAGATGGATAGCATTTTTCATCACATGTCTTTCAGAGTTGTTTTTTGATCATTATATTACTAAGAATAGCTAAGTGATTCACAGTAGATTATCATATAGTATTGCTGTTATTGTGTACAGTGTTCTCTTGGTTCTGCTCATTTCACTTTGCATCAATTCATGTAAGTCTTACCAGGTTTTTCTAAGAGCATTTTATTCATCACTTCTTGTAGTACAACTGTATTCCATCACAATCATATACCATAATTTGTTCAGCCATTCCCCAATTGATAGTCATCCCCCTGATTTTCAATTCTTTGCCATCACAAAAAGAGCTGCTATGAATATCTTTGTATATATTGGTCCTTTTCCTTTTTGTTTCTTTGTCTTTATAGGATACAGACCTAGTAGTGGTATTTCTGGGTCAATTGGTATTTTTGGTTTTATAGGTCTTCTGTCCTGACTAGAAAAACTGAATGTCTTGCTGTCCTAGATTGATTCTTTTGGGAAGTCAAAGTAGGCCATCTTTTGCCTCAATTCTTACCTAGCCTTTAATCACTGAATGGGTGCTGCCTCAGATAAACTGAGATCTAGGAAAGACCTTAGTTTAAAAAGGCTAGGGTCTCCCACTGCATCTGGGGCCATTGCCAGTTTTCCTCACCTATGTCTTGCCACTGGACTCTGATGACTCTGGAGGAGAGAGTGAAGCTGATGACTACATAGTTCTGCCTCACTCTAATCCAATTCATTTGCAAGTCAAGACATCACCTTCCTGGTGTCATAGCTCTATGGAATGGTTGAATCAGTTCACAACTCCACCGATGGTGCATTAATCTCTCAATTTTCCCACATCCCTCCAACATTTATCATTTTCCTTTTCTGTCATATTAGCCAGTCTGACAGTGTGGGGTGTTACCAGTCTTCTCTCTAGGTTTTCAGGACATCACTCTTTCCTGCTTCTCCTCCTACCCATCAAACCACTCCTCTGTCTCCTTTGCTGGATCTTCATCCAGATTACATCATACGTGTCCCTCAGGGTTCTGTCCTGGGCCCTCTTCTCTTCTCCCTCTATGTTATTACACTTGGTGACCTCATCAGCTTCCATGGATTTAATGATCATCTCTATGCTGCAGTCTCAAATCTATCTTTCCTGCCCCACTCTTTCTGCTGACTTCCAATTTTGCATCTCCTACTGCCTTTCAGACATCTCTGACTAGATATCCAGTAGACATCTTATACTGTATGTCCCAAACAAAACTCATTATCTTTTCCCCTAAACACTAACCCACTTGAAACCTTCTCTGTTACTGTAGAGGGCACCTCAAGCACACAACATAGGAGTCATCCTGGATTTCTCACTACCTCTCCCCCCTTCCTTCCCCCCCATATCCAAGCTGTTGCCAAGGCCTGTTAATTTCACCTATAAGCTATCTCTCATTGTACTCTTTCTCTCTGACACTGCTTCCACGCTGGTGCAGGCCCTCGTGACTATATGCCATGATTATTGTGATAGGCTGCTGGTGAGTCAGCCTGCCTCAAGTGGCTTCCCACTCTAATCCATCCTCCATGCAGCCTCCTAAAGTACAGGTCTAATCCTGTCGATCAATAAACTCAATAATAATAATACTCAATAAACTTCAGTAGCTTCTTATTGCTTCCAGGATCAAATACAAAATGTTCTCTTTGGCATTCAAAGACCTTCACAACCTGGCCCCCTCCTAACTTTCCCAAACATCCTCTTCAATCAAGTGACAATGGCTTCCTGGAACTTTCATGAACAAGACATTCTTTCTTGGCTCTGGGAATTTTCTCTGGCTGTCCCCCATGCCTGGAATACATCCCTTTCTCTGTTCCGATGGTGACCTCCTTTCCAACCATTGACTTCCTTTGCTTTCTTTAAGCCCATCTAAAATCCCACCTTCTATTTTTTCTTTTTCTTTTTTCGGGGCAATGAGGGTTAAGTGACTTGCCCCAGGGTCACACAGCTGGTAAGTGTCAAGTGTCTGAGGTCAGATATGAACTCCTGAATCCAGGGCCGGTGCTTTATCCTCTGTGCCACCTAGCTGCCCCTAAAATTCCACCTTCTACAGGAAGCCTTTCCTCACCCCTCTTAATTTCAGTGCCTTCCCTCCATTAATTATTTCCTATTTAGCCTATATGTAGCTTGTTTTGTATATATGTGTTGGCATGTTATCTCCCCCATTAGATTATAAGTTGCTTAAGTATCCTCAAATGCTTACTGCAGTGCTTGGCACATAGTAGACTCTTTTTTTTTTTTTTTCTCGAGCAGTTTGACTTTATTAGCCAAAGGCAGGTCTAACCCCGTAAGTGCTCTTGGGTGGAAGGGTTTGCTTCTTTTTTTTTTTTTTTAAAGTGAGGCAATTGGGGTTAAGTGACTTGCCCAGGGTCACACAGCCAGTAAGTGTTAAGTGTCTGAGGCCGAATTTGAACTCAGGTACTCCTGACTCCAGGGCCGGTGCTCTATCCACTGCGCCATCTAGCTGCCCCAGGGTTTGCTTCTTCTTCACCACCACTGGCTTCTGGCTCCGCAGGATGGCACTGGCCCGGCGCAGAGCGGCCATTTGGAGATCTTTCTGGTATTTGTTCTTGCGGATGATGTGCCGGACACTGTTGAGCGTGGCCCGGGCATTTTTGTTGATGGTGGTCCTCACATAGGAAGTGGCAGGCTTCCTCTGACCTGCCCGGCGCTTCAGCACCACCACGATGCCCTTGTCGTCGGCGGCCGGCTTGATGCCCACCATCTTCCAGTGGATCAGCCCGTTGTAGCGGAAGGAGTTTCGGGCCTTGAGGTTGTTGGGCTCGGTGCTATACGTCTGCTTGTTGCGCTTGATGAGGAAGCTGGCACAGTTCCGGAGGACCATCCACTGCAGATGGGCCGGCATGGCAGCGGCGGGGGCTGCTCTTGTGGCGACTCCCGGAGACGGAAAGGGCCTGTAGACTCTTAATAAATATTGATTAATTTAAGTATTTAGATGGTAAGCTATTTGGAATATGTGTATATGTAGATATATATAGTACTGATATTGATTCATCGTTTGTGGTGCCTTTAGGCATAATGTAATTTCCCTGATTTTCTTTTTATCATATCTATATTTATTGTAGCTTTATTTGAAATCATGATTTTTTTCATATTTATCTAAAGCAGAAGAAATTTTGCTCTAGCGCCTCATTTGAACTCAGTTGAATTTTTGTGTTTTGAGTGTTGGTTCTGTTTTCTAATCAATTCTGCTATCCTCTTCAGTTTTATGAGTGAGTTTATCCTGTGAACATTTAGGATTTAAAAAAAATTTTCTTTCCTTTCCTTCCTTCCTTCCTTCCTTCCTTCCTTCCTTCCTTCCTTCCTTCCTTCCTTCCTTCCTTCCTTCCTTCCTTCCTTCCTTCCTTCCTTCCTTCCTTCCTTCCTTCCTTCCTTCCTTCCTTTCTTTGTTGTGAGGCAATGAGGGTTAAGTGACTTGCCCAGTTCACACAGCTAGTAAGTTTCAAGTGTCTAAGGCGGAATTTGAACTCAGGTTCTCCTGAATCCAGGGCTGACATTTTATCCACTGAGCCCCCTAGCAGCCCCCAAATTTTATTTTCAAACGAAGATCTTCCTCTCCCTCTTTTTCTTATCCCTGTATGATATGATTATGGATTTGAGTCAGATTAAACTCTGAGGATGGGGTCTGGAAGGTACCCAGACCTGCCCCAGTATAGTTTGTTAGAAGTTTATTGCTTGTCAAAATTCTCACTGTCTCCTTTAAGTTTTATTGCCAATTAACAGTATTTTTAATTCTGCTCAGTCTCCCCACTTGTCAGCTACATATTAATTTTGTTTGCAATCCATCATGTGTCAGAACCCCAGTCAGTGGGTCAGGGAGTTTGCCCACCAATTCAATACTCGGGACTCAAGAAGAAAGGACGGGACTAGGCACAGAATGCAGCCATTGAGTTGAGACCAGATGTTAAGTAACATTGTCTCTTTTTCTCAGAGCAGAATCCCCTTGGCCCTGGGGTCCCAACAATGGATTATTCTTTTCTTCCCAACATAGCCGAAGATAAATTTTAACCTTGTCATCCTTATCTTTAGAGACAGGGGCCTGGAGAGGGGAGTCAGTGGGAACTGTGAGATGTGAAACATCTGACTCTCACTCCCCTGTTTCCTTATCCTTTGGTTTGACCTTGTTCCCCCTCCCCTTTTCCCCCTTGCTCCTGGAACACGTATGCATGTCTCCATACGCACCCTGGGTGAGACAGGATTGGATGTTAGATTGTGAGCTCATCCACCCTAGGTGTACGTGGGGACAGTCCTTTTCAAGATTACTATAAAAACCTAGAGGATTGGGCATATCTTTGCAAGACTTCAATGTGTAATTGGGTTTTGCCCGTCCTCATGAGGATGTAATAAATCTGTCTCTGCTTGACTTTGTGGTCTCCTCGAGTTATTTGGGTAAACTGAGGCAGTTTGCTCCATACATCCCCTTTCCTCATAGAAAAAGAAAAATAGAACCATTATCACAAACATGTATTGTCATGCAAAACAAATTCCTGTATTGGGCCATGTCTAAATGGGAAAAAAGTCTGACTATACTCTGAGACTATCACCTCTCTCTCTCTCTCTCTCTCTCTCTCTTTTGTTTTTTGGATGAGGCAATTGGGGTTAAGTAACTTGCCCAGGGTCACATGGCTAGTGTCAAGTGTCTGAGGTCGGATTTGAACTCAGGTCCTCCTGACTCCAGGGCTGATGCTCCATCCACTGCACCACCTAGCTGCCCCCACCTCTCTTTTAAAAAAAAAAAATTGTATTTTTTTTTCAATCAGCAAAAATCCCCCCCCCCTTCTCTCTCATTCTCTCTCACTGCTTCCCTTGTCATTGAAAACAAAAGAAAAGCAAAACCCCTGTTACAAACATGTATATTCAGGCAAAAAAAGCTTCTGTATTAATCATGTCTGTATAACAACATGTCTCTGAGTAGGGGCAGCTAGATGGTGCAGTGGATAGAGCACCGGCCCTGGAGTCAGGAGTACCTGAGTTCAAATCCGGCCTCAGACACTTAACACTTAACTAGCTGTGTGACCCTAGGCAAGTCACTTAACCCCAATTGCCTCACTAAAAAAAAACAAACAAAAAACCCAATATGTCTCTGAGAGACCAAGAGACAGAGGCATTAAGACAGAGCTGATTGAGGGTGTGTACAGTTCCCAGGGGATGGGAAGAGATGGGATCAAGGATATGTTTAGGAGGGTTAGCCTTGGCCAAGAAAAGGGCTATCACTTTAGAAAATGGAGTAGCAATGCTCAAAGGACTATAAAACTGTGCATACCCTTTGACCCAGCAATACAACTACCAGGTCTGTATCCCAAAGACATCATAAAAAAGGGGAAAAGACCCACATGTACAAAAATATTTATAGTGATTCTTTTTGTGGTGACAAAGAATTGGAAACTGAGGAGATGCCCATCAATTGGAGAATGGCTGAACAAGTTGTGGTATATGAATGTAATGGAATACTATTGTACTATAAGAAATGATGAGCAGGCAAATTTCAGAAAAATCTGGACTTACATGAATTGATGCTGAGTGAAATGAACAGAACCAGAACATTGCACACAGTAACAACATTGTATGATGATCAACTGTGAAAGACTTAGCTCTTTTCAGCAATACAATGATCCAAGGCAATTCCAAAAGACTCATGATGGAAAATGCTCTCCACATCCAGAACAAGTATATTATTTTCACCTTATTTGTTGTTGGTTTTTCTTTCTTGTGGTTTTTCCCTTTTGTTCTGATTCTTCTTTCACAACATGACTAATATGGAAATATGTTTAACATGATTGCACATATATAGCCTAAATCAGATTGCTTTCCATCTTGGGGAGGGAAGAGGGGAGAAAAATCTGCAACTCAAAATCTTACAAAAATGAATGTTGAAAACTATCTTGCATGTAATTGGAAAAAAATACTATTATGGGAAAAAAGACTAAAGAAAAAATGGGAGATATCAATGGTTTAAAACAGGGCTTCTTAAACTTTTTGCACTCATGAGCCCTTTTTGCCAGAGTAATTTTTACATGACCCAGATATATAGGTACGTAAAATAGGTATACAAATATTTACTGCCAAATTATTCATGACTCCCCCCCCCCCCATTCAGTTACATGACCCCATATTGGGTGGCAAACCATAGCTTAAGAAGCTTTGGTTTGATAAAGTTTATTTTTTTCTACATTGCCTAGATTTCTCCCGTATACCTCCACCTTTTCTACTCTCAGAGAAGCATCCTTTTTGACAAAGCTTTTATTAAAAAAAAATTGTTAAATCAACATATACATTGAAAAACTTATATGAAGTTTCACATGGACCCCCACTTGCCTCTGCAACTCTCATCTCCCCTTGTCCTTGAAACTATTTTCTTAGTAGAGTATGAGGCAAGATCCTCAGAGGAGAAGAGTGAATGGGATTTGGTAGGATGTGGGATAAAAAATAAATTAGGAGGGAGCAAAAAGCATTGCCTTACCATACAAAGGGCCTGGTTGTTAGATAATGTAATTTTTTAAAGTGACCCAGTTGGCTTGATTGTGCAACTTCCTTCAGTTGCTTTCAGCAGCAGTTAAAAGAGTGGGAGTAATCCAGGGTTGGGGTTTGGCTAGGAATGAGTTATGCTTGGGACAAAGGGACAAAAGATTAAAGAGTATAGATAGAATAGTTGAACTGGTTAACCACATAGTTGAGATTTGGAAGGAAGGACAAACCAGAGGAAGGATGATTGATAATCTGAGAGAATATTGAGGATGAAAGGACTGGAACTCATAGTGAGGACAATAGGTTAGGAGGGGCAAGGCATAGGTCAAACAATACGATTTCAGTGTTCTTGATCATATAAGTGAAATACTTGTGATAGAAATCAAGGGTGTATACATCCCTTGTGTGGCTGAGATGGAACGAATTGGGAGAACTGAGAAGGAAAGAACTCAAGGGAATTAAGACTAAAGAACTGAGATTAGGGTGTGCGAAGGAATGTTAATATATATGTTGAAGTCCCCTTTAATGTGTTAAAGACCTGAATTGTGTCTGAGTATGTATGCAATAGGTTTTAAAAGTTTAATCAATTGAGTCAAACACAAATTGGAAATAAATATTTGTTTTTATTAAACACTCAAAGTGCCATTTATATTCATTCCATAGTCCAGAAGGTTACTTTTAGTAAGCCTTTGTACCATAACCTTTCAAGAAATGAATTACCTTGGAAGAAAAAGCAATTTTCATTGTGCTAATTCTTTCAGGTCCTCATGCATGATAAACCTAAACAAAGATGTGTACCAGCAATATACAAATTTTCATATAAACAAAGTCATTGGTCACTAACAAAATAAACATGGTTTCTTTTACAATAGATACAAAAAATAAAAAATAATAAAAGCCATTTACCAGCAAGAAAATAAAACAAATACATAGAAATTAAAAATCAAAAGTATTTTTATACATTTTTACAAGCACCATTTTGAATGTGTTAAAATCAAAATGTGCATGAAATGTGGAACAAACCACACTGTACCAGACCTTTGGTAGGTACTTCACCTATTAAGAGTATACCGGCTCCTTTTTAAAACTACAGATTTAGTGACATTCAACAGTGCACTTTTATACCTAGGCATGATAAATTTTACTTGGTACCGCATATTAAAAACATAGATTTTCTTTAATCACATAAATGTTATCAGATTGGAAATTCAATTTCCGATTCTTATTCTGCCAGTTTCTCAAAACACACAGTACAGAATAAAGCCACATCAAAGCATGATAGGACATTTCTAAACCAATTTGTAGTAATTCAAATACAAAGGACCACGATATATCAATATATCACTTCATAGACCCATTCTGACCTTGCCCAATGTGAAGAAAAACTTGAAATGGGGATGTCCATTTTTGGCAGAAAAAAAAGGAAACATTCAAAAGCAACAATGGACAGGCTAGCAGATACAAACATCTGAATATCTTTTCAGGATGGATTTCATTTTCTAAATTTTTCATAGCTCTGAGACTTCAAAGGCTGCTTTTAGCTTTTAGTGGAGACAGTGTATTTTCTTTATTGAAGCATTTTGTTAATTTAAACTTCACAAAATCCTTAGAAGAGAATTCACTGTTTTTCCTTGCAAGAGTGTTTTAACAGAGTTCTAAGTACAATTTGTGTCCAATTTTGGAAATACAAATACATTTTGAATGGTTAAAAACAAAATTAAAAAAATATTTTCTGAACATCAGCCAGCTGAAAATATATTTATCTAGTAAATTATCTCTCAGAAAGCTTTTATATATTTATTCTAACTAAACATAGTACCCTTAAAAAACAATTTCATAAAAATGTATAAATGAAACTGAAATAAGAAATTACTGGGATATATATATACACATATATTCATACACACATATACACACATCTCTGATGCATACAGAGTTACACATATACTCTTGGAAATGGTTTTTAGAATATATCATGGAATTAGAAAGTAATGCTGAACTCCTGAGTTCTTCAACCAAGATAGGACCATACACAAATTACACTTTTTTTAAAAGCAAAAAATCCCACTGAAATCAGCAAGAGCAGTGCAGTTACTGATAGCTACACCTCAAAAGAATTTTAAACATACAGACAGACAGTAGTACAATGCACTCATACATGGTTCTCATACACTCTTATACAATTATTGGTCAGAGTAGTAAATCAGTGTACAAATTAAACATTTCCAAAATGTGCAAAAAAGTCAACATTGATAGAAAAAAACATCTTTGTACATACATTACAAACTGTGCCCAGCATTCAACTGAGATTAGAAACATTTACAGAGCGAAACATAGATACATAGAAGCTAATGGTTACATTAAAAAATGTACATTAGATCAAAGCGTAAATTTACAAGCGTGTTCATATTTTTGTGACAATTATAAGTCTACTTTCAAACTTATCTGAGTTTACTTTTACTTTTATTTACAATGATATCTGAACAAAAATCATATGAAAAATAAGATGTCAGACATTAGAAGTGTTTTTTGGTATTAACTGTTTTATATGTAAGAATACAGGACATAAAATTTAAAAACCAAGGTGAATGGAAATGTAAACCTCTCACATACTTTTAAAACACTTTATTGAAGATAACTATATGAAAATGAACAATCCCTAACTTTTTAGTTGCTGTACTTGTATCTGAACAAGATATTGCAAGGCTTTGGACCACTCTGTCTTATCCTAATATCTTTCCCCTCAAAAGTTGACTTTTTTCCTTTTGCTTTCTTCTCGGGTTAGGGGAAGGGGTAGGAATCTTTAGAAAAATAAGAACATACCAAGAACTAGTCAAAATCATCTTATAGAGCCTAGTTTTCTAAGAGAGTTTGATATATAATTTTGCTAACATATGTTCCTCCTACCCTCCTATTATGAATAGCAGTACCATCAATTATTGTTTGTACTTTTTAAAAAGAGTATCTTATAATTATAAATAAAATAAAAATGTTTTTTGTTACACTTACTGGCTGGAGTTGTTGCTCTAGAATTCTAGTATGGGGATGAATTCTGTACATGGACTCAAGAGCAGAATCAGTTTTTAAGTTATGTAAAAAAGGGATTACTTCTCCATAAATTCCAAAATATACTTATTTATGGCACAAGGTCAGTCCATGAACTTTTTTTTCTTCACAGCTTGCCTGAAATGCCTCTCAAATGAAATGCAAGTTCACAAATTTTAAGACACTAGAGAGCATTCCATGAAGTTGAAGCATAATATATTTGAATCATATCAATGCAGTTTTACTTCAGGTGAGCTAATGTTCATCCAAGTATGTAAAGTTCCTTAAAACCTGGAGAGAATCTGCAACATCAGAAGTACAAAGACTGAACATGAAACATTATCCACTAAAAGGATGGACTGAGAAGTTCCACTAGTACATACTTGTTCTGTCCCACATACAAAAACTTATTGGTTGGCCTTACAGGTGTGCTAATCATTTATGAAACAACTTGTATGGCTCTGTCTACAGAGGTTATAAAAGCTTTGGTTTAAAGTGATTTTGACAATGCACATCATGAATATAAACCAAGTTACTAGCCATCAGGGACATTACTGGTTTTAATAACTGTTTTTCCTAACAAAAATACCATATGGATTTAGATTTAAATGCACAAATATGGAAAATGTGAACAAACTTGTAAGAAAATTTTAAAACATTAATAAATGAGATAAATTTTTGAGCTCTACTGAAGATAAAAGTTCCTTTAAATATTTTAAGTTAAAGCATGACAATTCAACTAGTTATGAACAGGGTTTCATTATGTCATTTCCCTAACTTGCTGAAAACAAGGAAATTTCCTTATGAACTCCAATGAATAAGCTATAATAAACTCGTTTTGGTTGCTTGTTGATGTTTCATTCCAAAGAATCCACTAATGATGTGTAACCTAATCTTTAATGAAAAGCAAAGACTATTATTAAAGCCATAGGGGAGCTTATCAATCATCTGGTCCAACCCCTTCATTTTTACAGATGAGCAAACTGAAGTCCAGAGAGATGAACTGACTTACAAAGTAAACAGTGAGTTAGTGTCAGAGTTGGAATAAAAAAACACTACTTACTTAATTCCCTACTTGGTGTGAGAATTCCATCATACCATGATGTCTTATAGTTTTTCTACCAGATGTGTTATTTTATTGGTGTAAGGTACTTTCAATGAAGATATTCCTTCTACCAACACTGATCAACATCTGCTCAGTAACTTAGTGAGAGAGTTGCCTTGGGACACTGAGAGGCTTAGTAACTTGCTCAGGGTCACACAATAGTACATGTCTAAGTAGCCCTGGCCCAAAATCATCCACTTTGGCAGTTTTCAATACCTTTAGGTCATGTTTTTTTTTTTTCCAACTAGTACTTTTACAATTATTTGTAGAAATAAATTGATTTCCCTACGTGAAGACAATTTTACTCATACACCATTAGTATGATATATTCTTTTATGTATTTTTCTAATAGTGAGAACGGGTGGTACTGAGTAATTCAGTCTAAAATGTTTTATCATGGAGCTTGACATTTAGATCTCTATCTCCTAATCCCAATTCCCCTTGCTCTATAGACATGTAAACTGTGTAATTAGTGGCACATGCACAATTATCAAAGAATATGGAATATAAGCTCTCCTTGAGAATAGGACATTTTTCATTCTTTGTACTTGTATCTCTGACACCTAGTACAGTAAGTGCCTGGCACATAAAAGGTACTTAATAAATACTTGGTGATTGATAGGGATCTACTATTCTGAATTTGTATCCCTTTTCTTAATTCTCTAAGTCATACAGTTAAAAAAATTAGCAGATACTTAATTTCTTAGGTAAAAGTATTACTTTAGCTCAGCTATGGAAATAAAGTGACCTACGATCTACCTAAGACCCACAAGGTTCAAACATAATTGAAAAGTAGGGCAGCTAGATGGCACAGTGGATAAAGCACTGGCCCTGGATTCAGGAGGGCCTGAGTTCAAATCCATCCTCAGACACTTGACACTTACTAGCTGTGTGACCTTGGGCAAGTCACTTAACCCTCACTGCCCCACCAAAAAAAAAAAAAAGCAATAGTCCTGAAACAATTTATATTTTATCTTATATCTTGATCTTTTTGGTATGCTTTTCTAAGTCTACTGAGGAATACAGATCATGTCTGTTACAAAGAATATTGTTCCCTGCTTAGCAATTCAGTAAAAAGGGAGGATATAGAAATGTGGGAAAGGAGGCATTAGGAAACATGAACAGGGGGCAGCCAGGTGGCGCAGTGGATAGAGCACCGGCCCTGGAGTCAGGAGGACCTGAGTTCAAATCCGGCCTCAGACACTTAACACTTACTAGCTGTGTGACCCTGGGCAAGTCGCTTAACCCCAATTGCCTCACTTTAAAAAAAAAAAAAAGGAAACACGAACAAAGGCCAGTTCATATTTTGTGGCCAAATAAACTGCTGTGGCCTTATAATTCTGGAAAACTATTTTCATGTCTGATTTATGATTTCAATGGTTAATGACATAAAAGAAAATTAGGACATACAAAAGTACTAACAAAAAGCTAACGATTAAATTTTTTTAATGTTTGCCTGAAATCAAAACTTTAAACTAAATGTGAATATTAGTTCTAGTAAGCTGTCCAAACTTTTAAATTTTATGGTGACGAAAATAGAACTTAAGCACAGGCTGGATGAACAATTGCCATTCGGGCATACTGTAGAAGAGTCTTTTCTATTTAACAAACATTTATTGTACCTATTAGGTGGAAGGCCTTCTGCTAGGTACTGAGGGGTGTAACGATTGGAATGACGCCACCTGCTGGAGACTTACTGTAGAAGAGTTCCGCCCATGAAGCGAAGGTCTTTGAGGGCAAGACCAGGAGTCTTTTCTTTGGCATCAGGAAGTGACATTGGGTAATGGGAGGAAGAAGGAAGAAACTAGTGCTCAGTCTCACTCTTTCCTTTGGACTCTGGTGGAGAGTGGAGCTAGAAAATGTGCTCTCCCTTTAATAGATAGGAATCTAGGCCTTTTTCTCTCTCTTTACCAAATTCTTATTCTCCTTAATAAATGCTTAAAAGTCTAACTCTTGCTAAAGCTTATAATTTATTGGCGATCACTCATTAGATATTTTAGATAGTTTAGCTAGAATTTTAGCCCTCAACAGGGGAAATACACAGATCAGAAAGATATGGTCCTTGCCCTAAAGGAAATTGTACTAACAGTAAATTTGGACTGGCTGATCTTTAGGATCAGTCTGTGCTTTGAAATTCTACCACTCTAGTTCCTGACACTTAATAATCTCATTTTCCAGCAACTGTGCCCAGACTAATTTTTAAGACTGGATAACTACTGTAACGATTGGAATAACGCCACCTGCTGGAGACTTACTGTAGAAGAGTTCCGCCCATAAAGCGAAGGTCTTTGAGGGCAAGACCAGGAGTCTTTTCTTTGGCGTCAGGAAGTGACTCGGGCTAGTGGGAGGAGGAAGGAAGAGACTGGCACTCAGTCTCACTCTCTTTCCTCTGGACTCTGGTGGAGAGCGGAGCTAGAAATGTGCTCTCCCTTTAATAGATAGGAATCTAGGCCTTTCTCTCTCTTTACCAAATTCTTATTCTCCTTAATAAATGCTTAAAAGTCTAACTCTTGCTAAAGCTTATAATTTATTGGCGACCACTCATTAGATAATTTAGACAGTTTAGCTAGAATTTTAGCCCTTAACACTACCCACAATTTAAATGTGTTTGGGGAAAAAAAGCAATCCTGCTAATTAATATATTAAAATTAAATGATCACAACACAGGATAGTTCCATGCTTTTAAAAATATGGCTAAAAGAATAAAAACTGAACCTTCCAAGACAAGAAGTGACAGTTAAATATCCTTAATGACAACTAATTTAATGAATTTACAGCAATAAGCTCCAAGGCCAAAATTAAGTCAATTAATTCTAGTAGAACACTAAGGAACAATGTCTACCATTTGTCTAATGAATCCTGATTTTATCTGTCTATAATTATGGTCTGGCTATTTGATTTGCATTGGCATTTATTATAGAAATTCCTTCAAACCCCATAACTATGATCCTATAAAAAGCATTTGATCACATCAGCATGATTGAGTAGTATGAATATTGAAGACTCATCTTCCTGAGTTCAAATTTGGCCTCAGACACTTACTAGGTATGTGACCCTAAGCAAGTCACTTAACCCTGTTTGCCTCAGTTCTCTCATCTGTAAAATGAGCTGGAGAAGGAAACTGAAAGCTACTCCAGTATCTTTGCCAAGAAAATCCCAAATGGGGTCACAAGGAGTTGGGCATGACTGAAAAATAACTCAACTAACCATGACTTAAGACATAATGTGTAAGATTTTGAGGGTATTTTCAAAGTACTGAGAGAGGATCTGGCTATATACTGTTTAGACTGTTCAAGAAAATTCCATTGACTACTTGCAAATTTGGTGGTGAAGAGCCAGTAGAGGAAAAAAAAAATTTTAATTATCTTCCTTTTTATAGGATTTGTCATGAAGATGTTAATGAGAGTATCTCAGTTGCCCAATTCAATTATGAAATGTCTTTTTTTCTAATTCTCCATTTGCATTAATATTTTATAATTTAACTTATAAATGAAAAGGTTTTAAAAATGCCTTATGTAGTAGTCTCTGTTTAAAACAAAAATTCAGTAATTGAAAGCTTTACTGAAATTTTGTGAGAGGTCATACTGAAATTGTGAGACCTAAATATGCTGCCTTTTAAATACGTTAAAAATATCAGGGTATTATATAGTAATTAATAGTAACTAATACAGCCCACATAATTTCCCCTTATTTTGCAATTCTTATTCAGCACATTATACCTGCAGTATAGTAGTCCTGAATTTAGCCCAGGGCAAAGTCATAACATCAGTATTCTCACAGCCTAATTTTATTTATATCATATGTGTGTGCGCATACACATGCATACACACAGATATATATATATATACACACACACATACACACACAAACATATATGTGATATAAATAGGAAGAGCTAGATATTCTGGAAAGCATATGAAAGACTGCAAGTGAACCTTCTCCAGCACCAAACATGTCTGCCATTGCCAAGACAGAATGCATTTTTTAAAGGCACAAAAGCAGCAGTCTAAGTAATTTTTGTTTTCCAGCTGCAGCAAAGAAATATTATAGTATAGAAAAAAGTTGTGCATTTAAAAATAGGATAAAATCAGAGACTAGTTTCTGAAAAAAATCCAACCTTCAGAGAGTGCAATTTAATTTGCCGCCCCACATCATAATCTAACGGGAAGAAATAATATTAAATTTTGGAGTGCTGTAGTTACACCTGATATAAGGTCTTCCTTTCAAATTCTTTTTTGGTTTTCTCTCTCTTTTAATATTACAGCTACCACTGGGCATTTTTTTTTTTAAAACCAATGGCTTCATATTTGCTCATTTTCATCTTGGTTTTTGGTTCCTACAAACCTATCTAAAAATCAATAAATTCAGATACATGTTTTATAGGATACCTATGTAAACTATGTCTATTTTTAAAACAATCTTTACATAAAGCATATTCCCTTCCCTCCCCCACCTATATCCAGCTCTAATAAAAAATTTTTTTTTGCTTATAAAGCAAAGGTCCTCTGCAGCAGTAGGAAAGAAGGGCTTTTTTTTTCCTCCCCAGATGCTTCATTTTTATAGCTTTTAGCCCAGGACAAGGAGACAGAGAACACAGGGATCACATTTTGCTTTTTTTTGTTGTTGTTACACAGTCTCCCAGGATTTCAATGTAAAAGCCATTTGTCCCATACTTTGCACTGCTGGTTACCCTGACAGACCAAAAATGAAACAAAGGGAAATCACAATAAAAGGAGACAAAAGAAAAGTTCACTGGTCCATATGCTAAGATAGTGCTTGAGTAGAAAAGATTGAACTACTCACCAAAGATAAATAGAATATAATAGATCCACGCACTTGGGGTTTATGTTTCTGGCACATAGTGTACTAAGCCAACGCTCTCTACTCCCTCCCCTCCCCTCCAATTATGAATTCTCAGAATAATTATCCACATCGTCTGAATATTTTTCATTTTCTTTAGCTTCTGCCGATTCTCTGAACGCTAAAGAAACTTTGGCAATTTATCTGTGCTTTTTTTTTTTTTCTGAGACTATCAACTTCAAATAATGCTGCTCAGTATGCTACATAGGAGTCTTGCATTCCTTGTACCTACACCTATTAAACTGGTTTCAGAAACACATTATTTTAAAAGAATCATTAAAAATACATACCTCATTAGCAGGAATACTACTACTACTACATGGGTCCCATGTGAATAATCAAATTCAAAACCTTGAGGTGGGAAATACTTTTTCCTTTTCATACACAGTAATGAAACATGAGTAGTGCCAAGTTACTGAAATCTTCCTTATTTTTCATTTCCAATGTAATATACCATGGAGCCTAAAAAAGTTCATTTCATTTCGTGTTCTTAGGGAGAAACTTCACATCTTCCATCATTACAAAGACACATATGGCCTGGAATTTCTTGGTCCTTCATGATAAATGGAAAACATTAAATTTTATTTTCTTCACATCTGAGGTTGGAAGACAGAATACAAGTTTCTACCAATTCCACTTAAGTTCTGTAACTGAATGATTCTGATGCAGTGTATAGCTGGAAAAAAGGAATTTCTATTTTCTTAGACAGTTATCCATTGTTCTGAAGTAGTGGTAATTGTTATTAAACAATCCTTGTGCTGAATTTGTGGCTATTTCTTGAAGTTCAGATATTCTCTTTTCGCAGGTAATCTTTTTCAGTTCTTTTTAGGTACATAACTGTAAATCTCTTGAGATTGTATGCTTTTTCCCCCCTCAAGTGCCTTATTTGCTCTTTATATGACTGTAAAGGCATGATTTTCATTTTCTGCCAAGATGAGCAACACCTTTAAAGCATGGGTCCCCCTAGATTCAATGGTATTTAATGCATATATAAGGACGTGGTAGCTAAAGAAAGGAAGAAGGTATGCATGTTTTTGATTGTTTTCAGTTTGTCTCTATTTTCAATTAAGTGGGAACCTTTTCCCCCTTCAGAGTACAATAGAAAATACTGAACAGTTTTTTCCTGTTACTATTCCTCTTTAACTATTCATTGGATGTCTCCTACAATTTGGTTTGTTTACTTCATTTAAGAAAAACATTTTCCTTTTACATTTCACTTTTTAACAGAATTTCTTACTGACTTTCCATATATGTTAAAAAATATAGCAGTGACTTCATTTTTCATTAGAGGGCTATCCCTGAAGCTTTGTCTTCTCCAGAAATATGGATCTATTATAGTGTATTTACCTATAATTCTGGCTCTCTGAGAGTTAAGTATGATAAGTAAACACACCTCTTAGAAATTTATATTTTACTTCAAGATGTCTTTTCAGCAAAAGGAGTGGCAGGCAGAAGCTAGGATATGGCAGGGCATACACACTCATGATGAAGTCTATATTATTTAAATCTATCAGTAATCTAATCTATTCTGGAGTTTAACCCCAGGCGTGCGGATCTATTTTAACTATTATCACTAAATGATGGAAATTAGAAGTAATTTTATTTATCATTTTTCCATCTCCCCCTCACCAAAAATGTGTCAGGAGTATGAGAAAAGGCTAGCTAATCCTTAAGATTTTTATAGTCTCTTTTTGTTGCTTTTTTTTTTTTTAAATAATGATGAATATGTACTAAAGTGCTTTATCTCTGAGAATCACATCAGTACATTATTAAAAAAAAAAGTTTCAAGTCCTGATAGGGGGAAAGTATTCTAAATATTAAAAAATGTGAGATTATTTTTAGACAAATTAATGAAACCAGGAATCAAGAGAAATACTTTCCCTCTATTTTTCTCTCTTTATAAAAAGAAAAAAGTGCAGTCAGAGAGAAGGTAAATGCAGTAGATCTGAGCTGGGGAGAGGCACTGACTAGCATTGAGTGCTAGTGGTAATGCGCAAACATGTGCCTTAAGAGTTCATCGGCTGATGGTCTCAATTTGGCCTCTACAAAAATCCGCTTGAGGAAATCTCGACTATGATCTGAAGCATGAGGTGGCAGCTTTGGATTGGTTGGCTGAGTAGCAATTTTAAATATGGCAGCCATTGCTTCAAACTCAGCCCATGGTGGTTTCTCAGTTAGCATTTCTACCACAGTACAGCCCACACTCCTAAAAATGAGAGCAAAAATTGATTATTTAGACAGATTGCATAGCCTGACAGAACTATAGTATGTTTAAAGTTAAAAACAATAACAACAATAAACCTGCATGTTAAAACCAATTACAACTTGATTTGCATTCGGAATATTTTCCCTAAGGCAGTAATGTGGGAATGCATGTGGGTATTAATATATATAAAATGATTAACTGTACTATTTAACCTAAATGCTATTCATGTTTAATTTAATAAACATATATTGAATGTCCACTATATACTATGCTAGGTGCTAAGAAAGATATAAAGCTAAATAAGACATACTCTCCTCTGTTAAGGAGCTGACAGATACATTAGTAAATTGGTATAATAAAAGGGTATAAATTGCATGCAAGAGATAAAGATGAGATCAAATAGGTAAGAGAGCTAGGAGAGAGCAGTCACAAAAAAACAAAGAGGAGAATATCAAGGAGAAGAGGGTGATTGATAGCATCAAAGACTAGTCAACAAGGATGAAGATGGAGAAAAAGTCCATTTGATTTGGAAATTAAGGGATCAGTAGTAACTTTGGAGAATCTATGACTAGAGAGAACAACAGTTAATATAGATTAGCTGATCTGGCATTTAAAAAATAAAACTTCTAAATGAGAACATAATTTTCTCCACCAGTTGAAATCCTGTCTATCCTTCTGGGCCCTGCTCACATCTTAACTCTTCCAGGTAGCCTTCCCAGATCCTCCCTCTACCAAAGGTTGTCCCTTCTTCTTATAGTACTTTGTATCCTACCAAGGACAAAATATTTTTTCTTTTTCTTTTTTTTTTTGTGGGGGGGGAATTGGTGGTAGTAATCAGAGTAAAGTGATTTGCCCAAAGTCACACAGATAGTAAGTGTCTACAGACACACTTGAACTCTTGTTTTCCTGACTCTAGGGCTGGTGTTCTATCCACTGCACCATCTAGCTCTGCTCTAGCACAAAAGAATTTAAACCTGGTTTTACTAATTTTGGTTTATTGGCAGAAAGATGGAAATGGAGGTAACAGCTCATTTCAAATTAAGCTTATAAAAACCTACCAGATATCTGCTTTTCGGCCATAACCTTCCCCGCTGATGACTTCAGGACTCATCCAGTATGGTGTGCCTGTGACAGACTTCATTCCTGTACCAGAAAGGCAGATTGTCTGAAGTCGTTTACTGGCACCGAAATCCCCCAGCTTCACGTTTCCTGCTGAATCTCGAAGAATATTTGCTCCTGTAAAGAATAAATCCTTTCAATTAATTAATTTTTACAGGTAGGCCTCTAGTAAACTTACAAGGAACAATATCAATGAGTCCTTTTATTTTCTGAAGTTTTACTGTTGCCTCAAAATTTTTCACTTTAATCATTTCTCCTTAATTACTGAACCCTTCTTTGTTAGCTATAAATATTAACTATTGCTATTTCTTATTTCCTTGTAATGACCCACAACCTCCATAATAACATTTAATCAAAGCCAATTTATACAGAAACTGTATCTTTTGGTATATACCTAATTCCATACTGGTGATCTCTACCTCTTTTTAGAGAAGAGGAAGTTGTGTTTCCTTATTATTTTTCTAGGTCCAACATTTCATGATGATGAGATTGGATCTTTCTGTCTTGCCCAGGATGGATGCGCACCATTCATGGACATGATCCACAACTGATCAGCATGGGAGCTCTCTGCTCTGTTTCTGACCTAGGCTAGTATGTTCCTCCTTAGGAAGCCTGGTAATCCCTGGCTCCCAGTGCCTCAATAAACCCAATTCTTCCACCGTCTTGAACTGAAACAGAATTATAACCCTTTGATAAACTTAGCCCAATGCATCAAGTATCACAGGCATGTGTTAACAAGCCTGGCCCAAGACTGTTCATTATAATACATTATGTTACAATAGAAATTGAAGTGCTTTTTAGTGTTATTGTTTATCTTGATATGGTCTTTGCAAATCCTTTTAATAGGATAAAGTCATATTTCAATTCTCTTGTTTAAAAACAATTCTACCAATAAACTCATAAAATCATAAGAATATCAGTGCTAAAAATGATTATCTAATCTAATTCATCCATTTTACAGATTAGGTCCAGAGTAAAGTATGCCCAAGGTCAAGTAAGCTAGTAAGAGGAAGAGTTAGTGTTCTTTTTATAAGAAGCAGCAGCTTTAATTTTTTTTGGAGGGGCAATGAGGGTTAAGTGACTTGCCCAGGGTCACACAGCTAGTAAGTGTCAAGTATCTGAGGCTGGATTTGAACTCAGGTACTCCTGACTCCAGGGCCAGTGCTCTATCTACTGCGCCACTTAGCTGCCCCCAGGAAGATTAGTTCTTCCAAGGTAGTAGGCTTATATATGTAGAAGGGTAAAGTGAGAAAAGAAGAAATAACAGAAATTCTACATTACTGATTCGGCATAACCACTATCTGATAGGCAGAGCAAGAATTGCCTTGAAATCATGTTCTGAAATTTCTTCTCAAATCATGAAGTCCAGATTGTAATCCTAATACTTTACAACATAATGAAATAAAGCAGACACGACAGACCACATTTTATGAATGAAGGAGGTGAAGTGACTTTCCCATGGGTCACAAAGAGAGTGCAGGGGCCAGACATAGTGCTAGGTTCAGGGGATACAAAACCAAAAAAGAAACAAACAACTCCTATTCTCAAGGAGTTTACATCCTTAATGGGGAGAAATAATGTGTACACTGTAAGGAAAGTACAAACAGCTGGTGTCAAGATAGGCCCTCAGTAGAAATCTGAGTTGAGCCTTGAAGGAAGCTAATTCTTCTAAGAAGCATAAGTGAGGAGGGAGTACATTTCTGATACAGAGAACTGCTAGCAAAGGCTGAAATGTAATGTATGGGAAACAACAAGAAATTAGTTTGGCTGTCCTGGAGGGGCATTTTATACGGGGGAGTAATACAAAAAGAGTCTGGCAAGATAGGCCAGGAGTCAGATTATGAAGGGCTCTAAATGCCAAAGGAGTTTTGTATTTTAACCCTGAGGTAAGAAGAGGGAACCATTAAAGTTTCTGGAGAAAGGGAAGTCACATGGTTAGATCTGTGCTTCAGGAAAATCAGTCTGGTACAAGGCTGAAAGGCTGTATGGTACAGTGCATTAGAAAAATGCTCTTGGGTTTAGGAAGAACTAAGTTAATTTCTGACTCATAGTGGCTATGTGAACCAAGGCAAGTAACTTAATCTCCCAGTGCCATAAGAAATTATTTGCAGAAGAGTTACTAATCAAGATTGGTAGAGGGCATTTACTTGCCAAAGGTTACCTATTCTAATAAGAGCCCTGGTCCAGACCAAAAAACAAACACAACAGCCCCTCCTCCCCTCCCTCAAAGAAAAATCGAGAGGCTAAGCAAGAAAGGATGAGGGTTCCCTTAACCACTAATAATCCTTGTACTACCTACCTCACAAAACCTTTATGAAGAAAACCTTAAAAAAAAAACCTTTGTAAACCTTAAAACACTATGTAAATGTTGTTACAATGGACAAATATGATAAACTGAGGCACTTAACAATTTGCACCCCCTATTCATCCCTCTAATTTTGCCCACTGCTTCTTAAAAATCCTCTTTTACTTTGCTTTTTGTTGCTGTTTGTTTTTTTTTTTGGAGGGTGGGACAGTGAGGGTTAAGTGACCTGCCCAAGGTCACACAGGTAGTACTTGTCAAGTGTCTGAGGCTGGATTTGAACTCAGGTCCTCCTGAGTTCAGGGCCTTTATCCACTGTGCCACATAGCTGCTCCTAGAACCCTCTTTTAAACCAGCCAGACTGAGTTCACTGGAATTTGTTAACATTGTTTTCAATGCTTGGAAGGTTTTGTCCCCTTCTCTTTACTAAGTTCTACTCAAAGCCCAGTTCAAATCCTACAGTCCTAACTCCTCTGGGAGTCTGACCTTCACTAATCAGAGTAACTCACTCTACTCTTTCTTCTTTTAACTCCGACAGCAATTACTGTCTGTGCCACTTATTTGTCACTTAGCCTAAGCTACCTTGTATTGTTATTTATCTCTTGATGTGTGTCTATGTCTTGCCTCAAAGGCAAGGAAAATATCTGACACCTCTTTATGTTCCCAGTGTTTAGCATAGTTTCCTGCAACCAATGAGTGCTCCATGAATGCTTCTTTTTAAAGATGATGCGGGGGGGGGGGGGGGGGGGGAGAGCGGCAGCTAGGTGGCACAGTGGATAAAGCACCGGCCCTGGATTCAGGAGGACCTGAGTTCAAATCTGGCCTCAGACACTTGACACTTACTAGCTGTGTGACCCTGGGCAAGTCACTTAACCCCCACTGGCCCACCCAAAAAACAAAAACAAAACCAAAAAACCCCCCAAAAGATGATGCTAGGGGCAGTTAGGTGGCCCTGGAGTCAGGAGGACCTGAGTTCAAATCTGGCCTCAGACACTTAATACTCACTACTGTGTGACCCTGGGCAAGTCACTTAACCCCCATTGCCTCACTAAAAATAAATAAAGATGATGCTACATGGTCTGAGACTGAGATAGATTTAGATGGAGAAGAAGAGATTATATCTTTGTATTTTACCTGGAAAGCTGTGGTTTTTCCATACATTGGAGATATAAGTTCAAAGAAAAGCAAGAAGCTTAGAAAAATTAATATAGAAATGTGTCCAATATTCTGATTGAATAACAACTAATTTTTAATGGGCTTACAGTTTCTAACCATTTTAGATGACCACTGACCACTGACCACAAACACTGGCTGCTTGATTATATTTACTGTGATGAGTAAATCCCATTATTTTCTTACATTACTCAAAATGCTCTCACTCCAAGATGACGAAAAGCCACAAAAAAACCAACCTGGGAAGTTAGCTATGTGAATGGAGAATGGGGAACATACATGAAAAATGTCACAGAGGTAGAAATAATTGTCAACTAACTGGATGTACAATATGGGTGACTGAAAAGATAGTGTTGCCAATTGACAATAATAGGAAAGTTCAGAAGAGTGATGAGTTGTGGGGAAAGATAATGAGTTCTATTTTGGACATGATGACAATTATTTCTAACCTCTATGACATTTTTCATATAATTATTTCTATCTCTATGACATTTTTCTTGTATGTTCCCCTTTTTCCCACTCACATAGCCAACTCCCCAGGTTAGGACCCCATTATCTCTCACTTGAACTATCCTAATAGTTCTAATTAGTCTCTGTTTCAAGTTTCTCTCCACTCCAATCCATCTTCCATTCAGTGGTCAAGGTGACTTTAAAAGTATAAGTCTGACTATGTCACATCCCTATCTCAATCAACTCTGGTAATTATTATTTCTAGGATTAAAAATAAACACTTTGGCATTTACAACTCTTTACAACTGGCCCCTTTCCTATCTCTCTCTCTCTTTTTTTCCCAGGGCTATGGAGGTTAAGTGACTTGCCCAGGGTCACACAGCTAGTAAGTGTCAAGTGTCTGAGGCCGGATTTGAACTCAGGTCCTCCTGACTCCAGGGCCGGTGCTCTATCCACTGCACCACCTAGCTGCCCCCTTTCCTATCTCTTAAATCTTATATATTACTCCCCTTCCTGAACTCTAAGGTCCACACTTTGTCCACACTTTGTCCATATAATAACCTTCAATTCCATGACCTCAAAGTTTTCTCCCAGGCTATCACCTCATGCACTAGCAACTCTCTCCTTTCTCCATCCTGACCTTTTGGTGAACAAGTTCAACTCTACACTATCTTCTTTACTTAAGTCTCTTGCCCCCTTATTATACTGCTGAACTGCGCTCTGCCAGGTTTTACCTCTAGATCGCTCTTACCATCTGCTGCCTTTGCTTCGATGCATGTGCTGTAGAATATACTCTGTACGAACTGAGTTCAGTACAAATTTATGTTATATAACCTCAAGCAGGCTCTCACTGCTGTTAGTCAATCATTTTATATCCCCCTAAGTAACTTACTCTCCCACTTGCCACAGTGGATCTTCCAAACCTCTTCATACCTCCTTAAACTTCCCTTTCCCACCTTCTCTCCACTGAGAACTTCATATTTTGCTGAAAAAATTAAGGCCATTTGCTGAGAGGTCCCTCTTCTCCCCTTCTCCTTAATTCCTATCACCTGGATGCCTTTTGCCACAATCTCCTCCTTTGCCTATCTCAAATGATGAGGTGGCCCTTCTCCTTGCCAAAGCAAACTCCTTTACATGCACAAGTGATCCTATTCCATCTCATCTCCTCTATTACACTGGATCTTATCATCCCCACTGTCTCACTTACCTTCCATCTCTTCCTCTCTACTTGCTGCTTCCCTATTGCCTACAAACATGCCCATGTCTCCCTATCCTCAAAAAACTCTCACTCCATCTATTCCTGCTATCATCCCTTATTTCTCCTGCCTATTTGGCTAAGCTATTTGAGAAAGTCATGTATAATAGATACTCCCACTTCCTCTCATCTTAATACCTTATTTTCATTTAAGTTTAATTTTTAAAAATCTGTCAGTGGGGCAGCTAGGTGGTGCAGTGGATAAAGCACTGGCCCTGGATTCAGGAGGACCTGAGTTCAAATCTGGCCTCAGACACTTGACACTTACTAGCTGTGTGACCCTGGGCAAGTCACTTAACCCCCATTGCCCTGCAAAAAAAATCTGTCCGTTCCAAATTCTTTTCCTCCCCCTTCCCCAATCATTGAAAAGGCAAGAAAAACAAAGCTTATTACAAATAAGTATAGTCTACAGGAAGCCTTTTCCAATTTCTCTTAATTCTAGCAAATTCCCATGTTAGCTATATTTTCCACCCTACCAACCCAAATGAAAGGAAATATATTTCAGTCTTCACTCTATCACTTCTGTATCTGGAGGTGGACAGAATGTTTCAACATGAGTTCTCTGAACTATGATGGGTCATTGTCTTGATCAATGTTCCTAAGTCTTTCAGAACTGATTGTCTTTACATTACTGTAACTGTGTTCTGATTTTGCTAATTTCACTTTGTATCAGCTCATATAAGTCTTCTCAGGTTTTTCTGAAACCATAACCTTCATCAATTCTTAGAGTACAACAGATTCCATCACATTCATATACCATACTTGCTTAGTCATTCCTCAAATGATGGTCATCCTTTCGAGCTTCTAATTCTATGCTACCACAAAAGAGCAGCTATAAATATTTTTGAACATATGGATCATTTTCTTCTTTCTTGGGCTCATTGGATTTATAACTCTAGTAGCAGTATTGCTGGGTCAAAAATATATAGTTTAATAACTTTTGGGGCATAGTTTCAAAACTGGTCAGACCAGTTCACAGATCCAACAATAGCACATTTAACTGCCTGTTTTCTCATAGCTCTTTCTTCATGTCATTTTCCTTTTTTTAATTTTGTCAATCTAATGGGTGTGAGGTTGTTTGATTCGCAGTTCTCTAATAATGATGTAAAGCATTCTCCCTTATAGCTATAGCTTTGATTTCTTCCCTGAAAAACTAGTTCATATCATTCCGACCATTTATCAACTGACAAATTGGCTTTTATCTTAGAAATTTAATGCAGTTCCCTATGTAGCTTAGAAATAAGACCTTTATTAGAAAAAATTACTGCAAAGATTTCCCTCATTTACTGATATTCTACTAATTTTAGTTGTTTGTGTAAAAACTTAAATTTTATGTAATTAAAACTGTCCATTTTACCTCCACTGAACGTCTCAATTTTTTGCTTGATCATGAACTTTTTATTAACACCTGACATGTCATTTCTTATATGCTCTTCAAATCTGCTTAAGATGTTGCCTTTTACATCTAAATCATAGACACATTTGGAGCTTATCTTGGTATATGGTGTATTCTTTTTTTTTTTTTGCAGGGCAATGAGGGTTAAGTGACTTGCCCAGGGTCACACAGCTAGTAAGTGTCAAGTGTCTGAGGCTGGATTTGAACTCAGGTTCTCTTCAATCCAGGGCCACTGCTTTATCCACTGTGCCACCTAGCTGCCTGGTATATGGTGTATTCTACCTAGTTTCTGCCACATTGTTTTCCAGTTTTCCCAACAGTTTTTATCGAACAGTGAATTCTTGCCCCAATATCTGGGATCTTTGAATTTATCAAATACTAGATTACTGTACTTATTTGTTTTTGTATTTGTGTACCTAACCGATTTCCCTGATCATTTTATTTCTTACCCAGTACTAAATTATGACAACTATAGTTTTTTAGTGTCATTTAAGATCCTCTCAATCTCTTCTTAACTCTACAATCTGGCTTCTGACCTCATCATTAAATGGAAGTGGCTTTCTCTCAAGTTGTCAATGATCTTTTAATTGCCAAATCCAGTGGACTTTCCTCAAGCTTCTTCACCTTTCTGCAGCCTCTGACACTGTCAATCACTCTTTTGGGATACTGAAGTCATAGAGTCAAGAAAAATTTATTAAGTGCTTACTATGTGGCAGGCACTGCTAAGTGCTAGGAATATAAAAAAATACATAAAATACTCCCTGCCCTCAAAGAACTTATCATCTAAAAGGAAGACAATATATAGACACCTGAAAAAGGTGGGGAGGAAGTTAAAAGCCCCTGGGGCATGATGAAATCCTGTAGCCAGGGTAGAATTCTCATCAGATCACAAGGATTCAATTATTATCTCTTTGCTGAGGATTCTCAAATCTAGTTATCCAGCCTTAGCCTCCTTGCTGACCTCCAGTCTTGTTTCTCTATCAGACATTTTGAACTGTCTGAATTCAAAATTTCCCTTCATGCCCTCTAAACTTCTCCCCTTTCAAACTTCCCTTACGACTGTCATGGGCATAACTATTCTCCCAGACTTTCATTGTAGATGTCATCCTCAACTCCTCACTCTTACATATTAAATTTGTTTCCAAAGCCCTTCGATTTTACTTTTTATTTTATTTTTTTGTTTTGCAGGGCAATGAGGGTTAAGTGACTTGCCCAGGGTCACACAGCTAGTAAGTGTCAAGTGTCTGAGGCCAGATTTGAACTCAGGTCCTCCTGAATCCAGGACTGGTGCTTTATCCACTGAGCCACCTAGCTGCCCCTCAATTTTACTTTTTAATATCTCTCCTCCAATACTGCCATTATCCTGGTGCAGGCTTATCTCCCCACACACGGATTACTGAGATAGCTTGCTGGTTGGTCTGCTCAATGTAAATCTTTCCCCACTATAGTCCATCCTCCACTCAGCTGCTAAAGTGATTTGATCATGCCAACCCTCTACTCAATAAACTCCAGTGGCTACCTAATCCCTCTAGTGTTAAATATAAAACCTTCTTTTTAGTGTTTAAAGTTCTTGCTCCCCACTCCCACCTTCTGAGTCCTCCTACAGTTTACACTCCCTTTCCCTCCACCTCCATGCCCCCCTAACAAGTCTTCTTTCCAATGACACTGGCTTCCTTGCTTTTCCTCGAATAAGATATTTAATCTTCTGACTCCAGGCATTTTCATTGGCTGTCCCTTATGAAAGCCTCTCATTCTTCATCCCTGCCTCCTGGCTTCTCTAACCTGCTTCAAGTCTCAGGTAAAATCTTACCTTTTGGGGAAGCTAGATGGTGCAGTGGATAGATTACCGACCCTGGATTCAGGAGGACCTGAGTTCAAATCCGACCTCGGACACCTGACACTAGCTGTGTGACCTCGGACAAGTCACTTAACCCCCCATTGCCCCACAAAAAATATAATAAAATAAAATAAAATCTCACCTTCTACAGGAAGCCTTTTCCAATTTCTCTTAATTCTAGTACCTTTCCTCTACTGATTATTTCCTATTTATCCTGTATATAGCTTATTTGTACAAGGCTGTTTGCATGTTATCTCTCCTAAAACTCAGCTTAAATGACACTTTCTATAGGAGGCCTTTCCCTTTCTCCCTAGCTACTATTGTCTTCCCCTCTAAGGTAACCTTCTATCTATTCTATATTTACTTATTTATATACATGCTGTGTCTTCCATTAGAAAAAGCTCCCTGAGGGCAGGAGCCATTTTGCTACTTCTCTGTATCTCCAGCACTTGGAAGAAAGAGTGCCTGGTACACAGCAAATGCTTAATAAATTGTTCTTGATTTATTTAACTGTTGATTTTCTAATTATGTTCCAATCATACTGAAAGGCTTATAGTCAGAAAACCTAACAAGTTACAATCATGCTTCTGACACTTCATACTTGTGATGTTGGGAGAATTATTTTGCTGATTTAAGTCTCAACTGTCTTGTCTGAAACTCTGTACAGAAAGCAAACTAAAAATGATAAAATGGCATGTAAATTAGAAAGCAATTATTATTCCCTGAAATACAGAATCGCTAATATTATATTTTTATGGGCAAGTCACTATTTTGGACTAATAAATTCTTTCTATTATACCTGACTATTTTATGATGAAGATTTTAATTCTGCTTCTGAAATTTGCTAGTAAAGCTTTTTTTAATCTTAAAAAATTCCCAAAATTTTTATGTATTTATTTAAATATAGGGTATAAATATGTTTTAAAATGAAAATGCTTTAATACTAACCTTTAATATCTCTATGTACAATCATATTACTGTGCAAGTAGTGAACTCCCTCGAGAATCTGCCGGGTATATTTTCTGGTCACATTCTCAGTAAGAGCTCCATATGCTTTTAACTGGTCCTTAATGGAACCCTATGTTGAAAAAGAAAAAAAAGAGAGAAAAAGAACATGATGCATCTTTAAGAAGTATTGTACTTAACAAAGTAGCAGGATATAAAATAAATCCACATAAATCATCAGCATTTCTATTGATTGCTGAACAAAACCATACAAGAAGAAATAGTAAGAGATACCCCATTTAAAATAACTGTAGACAGAATACAATACCTGGGAAAACAAAACAAACCCAAGAATTACATAAACAAATTATAAAACACCTTTATACAAATAAAGTCAGATGTAAATAATTGGAGAAATATTTGTTGTAGGCAGAGCCAATATAATAAAAACAACAATTTTACTGAAACTAATCTATTTATTCAATGCCATTCCAATTAAATTACCAAAAAGTTATTTTGTTGAGCTAGAAAAAAATAAAATTCATTTGGAAGAAAAGGTCAATAATATCAAGTACCATATGGTGTTATGCATGCATAATGCACATATACATACATATATGTATATATACGCATGAACACACATGCACACATATAAGTATATCTGTGTGGGCGTACAACAACATACCATACATATATGTATACACACATTTGTGCCTAATGGTAGCCTTCTCTGGGACGAGGGAGGGAAAAAAAAATATAATAAAAAGTGCACAGCAGAGAACAAAAGAAAACTTAGAAGGAAGCACAGAAAAGCAGGGTAGCTTTGAAAATGATGTGTAGTATTTATTACAGTTTTTCAAAAAAAGTAAACAGTGTGAAAGGGAAATTCATGGCTTTATATTGAATCTTCTTTTTATGTTGTGCTGTATACATGGAAATGGTTTTGGGGTTTTGTTTTTGGTCTTTGCATTCAAAATGAATAAAATTTTTTTAAAAAGAAAAAGAAAAAATCTTTTAAGACATCCTTTTAAAAATATTCTCATTCATATATCAGCCCAGGGAGGGCAAGAATGAATTCAAGAGGTAAGAGTCAGATAATATGAATACTACTCAACTTATACTGCAATTTAGCCTAATAAATCCATTTTTAAACTTCCTGATTAGAATTGTTAAACAGTAACAGCTGGGCATAAACAATGGAAAAATAAATTTTTTTCATTAATGCCTTTATTTCTCTCTTCATATTCCCCCTGCCACCTCGTTTTCTTTATACTCCTTTTTTTTTTTCTTCCTTATCCCTTTCCCTTCACGGGTTTTCTTACACCTGAACTGTATTTTGCTTGTGGTTTTTGCCTTCCTCCTCTATACAGTTCATTCCACAACCCCATAGGTAATTTCACTTTACCTTAGCTTGTTTCCACATCTATAAAAATGAGTGTGATAATACTTGTATTGCTGACCTCACAGATTGAAGCATACTTTTTTTCTTCCTTTTTTTTTTTTTAGTGAGGCAATTGAGGTTAAGTGACTTGTCCAGGGTCACACAGCTAGTAAGTGTTATGTGTCTGAGGCCGGATTTGAACTCAGGTACTCCTGACTCCAGGGCCAGTGCTCTATCCACTGCACTACCTAGCTGCCCCCAGAAGCATACTTTAAAAAAACTTTCTTTAGTTTTTTTGTTGTTTTTGTTTTGGTCTGTTTTTTCTTTCGCAATGAGGGTAAATATGTTATGCATGACTGCACATGTATAGTCTACATGAAATTGCTTGCCTTTTCAGGAAAGGTGAGGGAATTTGGAACTCAAAATTTTGTTTTATTATTATTATTATTATTATTATTATTATTATTTTTGGTTGCAGGGCAATGGGGGTTAAGTGACTTGCCCAGGGTCACACAGCTAGTAAGTGTCAAGTGTCTGAGGCCGGATTTGAACTCAGGTACTCCTGAATCCAGGGCCGGTGCTTTATCCACTGCGCCACCTAGCCGCCCCTTATTATTTTTTATATAACATATATTAGTCATGTTATAAAAGAAGAAAAAGGCTAAAAGAATCATGAAAAAGAAAGTAAAAATAGTATGCTTTGATCTGTGTTTAGACTCCATTAATTCTTTCTCTGGGGGAAGCTAGGTGGTGCAGTGGATAAAGCACCAGCCCTGGATTTAGGAGGCACTGAGATCAAAACCGGTCTCAGACACTTGACACTTACTAGCTGTGTGACCCTGGGCAAGTCACTTAACCCTCATTGAGCCACACCCCCCAGTCCCTCCAAAAATTCTTTCTCTGGTTGTAGATAGCATTTCCCATCGAGTCCTTTGGAATTATCTTAGATCATTGTATTGCTGAGAAGAGCTAAGTCTATCACACAGTTGATCATTACATAATGTTGCTGTTACTGTGTACAATGTTCTCCTGGTTCTGCTCACTTCACTCAGCATCAGTTCATGGATGCCTTTCCAAGTTTTTCTGAAATTTGTCTGCTCATCATATCTTACAGCACAAAATATTCCATTACATTCTTATACCATAACTTGGTCAGCCATTCCCCAATTGATGGGGATCCCCTCAATTTCCAATTCTTTGCCATCAAAAAAAGAACTGCTATAAACATTTTTGTACATGTAGGTCCTTTCCCCCATTTTGTTATCTCTTTGGGATACAGACCTAATAGTGATATTTGATTGTCCTTTTTCTTTTTTTGTGGTGAGGCAACTGGGGTTAAGTGACTTGCCCAGGGTCACACAGCTAGTAAGTGTTAAGTGTCTGAGGCCGGATTTGAACTCAGGTACTCCTGACTCCAGGGCCGGTGCTCTATCCCCTGCACCGCCTAGCTGCCCCTTGATTGTCCTTTGAACATAGTTCCAAATTGTTCTCCAAAATGAGTTATAATGAACTCAACTGAAAAAAATGAATGTTAAAAATTGTTTTTACATGTAATTATATAAAATGGGCAGAGCTTTAATTACTTTCTCTGTGATAGCCACTGGGACCGAATCTAGAGCTTTTAGGCATAATGTAACTTTATATATTTTATGATTTGTGGGGTTGATAATGGTTTTTTTCCTCTTCAAATTTTAATGTTTTCTTTGCTCATTGGTAGGTAAGTCTGAGTAATGCAGAACATACGATACAGTTAAGAATACAAGAAAGTCAAGCAACCAGTGTAGGGTGGAGAAAATGAAGACTGCTCTCTAGAACCACAGTTTCATTGGAAGGGATAAAGACCTTTATTTTATTTTTGAGTGGGACATAAGATCCATTAAAAAAAAATACTTTTGGGGCAGCTAGATGGCACAGTGGATAGAGCACCGGCCCTGGAGTCAGGAGTACCTGAGTTCAAATCCGGCCTCAGACACTTAATACTTACTAGCTGTGTGACCCTAGGCAAGTCACTTAACCCCAATTGCCTCACTAAAAACAAACAAACAAACAAAAAAACCCCTAAAAAAACAAAAAACAAAAAACACCACTTTTTTCAAACCTACCTTGTGCAGACTAAATACTTTCTTTTTTTTTTTTTTTTTGCAGGGCAATGAGGGTTAAGTGACTTGCCCAGGGTCACACAGCTAGTAAGTGTCATGTGTCTGAGGCCATATTTGAACTCAGGTCCTCCTGAATCCAGGGCTGGTGCTTTATCCACTACGCCACCTAGCTGCCCCCCAGACTAAATATTTTCAAATTAATTTTTAATCTAGGTTTCCATACTCCTTTATTGAATGTAATTTCTATGGCATTATGATCTGAAAAGGATGCATTTAATATATTTGCTTTTTTGCATTTGGCTGTGAGATTTTTCATGCCTTGATACATGGTCAATTTTTGTGTAGGTACCATATGCCTCTGAGAAAAAAAGTATATTCCTATCTATTCCTATTCAATTTTCTCCAAAGGTCTGGCTTATCTAACTTTTCTAAAAGTCTATTCATCTCCTTAACTTCTTAGATTTATCTAGTTCTGAGAGGGAAAGTTGAGGTATCGACTAAGATAGTTTTACTATTTCCTCCTGTAATTCATTTAACTTTTCCTTTATACTTATATATTCTCCTAGCCTTTGTGACTACCCATTTATTAATGAAAAGATTACTTTGGGTCTCAAACTTTTTTATGTTCTTTCTTCAAGGTCATACCTTGAAAAACAAATGGCTTTCTTAAAAGGTTGACTAACTTACCCCTGGCATATATTCCATAAATATGGAAAGCGTTCTTTCTTGGGGATCTCGTAAGCAGCCATAATACTGAACAATCCGCTCATGCAGAAGGTTTTTTAACAACTGAATTTCGCACTCAAGTGCATTTACTTCCTGAAACACAGAATTTATAATAAATTTTATAAAATTCCTAGAATAATTATAGCCACAAGGTGTGTCATAACAAATCCAGATGATCAAAATGATGCAGAATTTGCTTTAAAATAATTTTTAAATGTCCATTGGGAAATAACACACTATAAACATCCACAAACAGTATGCATTTAATAGAAACTTTATCCTTGATTAATGGTTAAAACTATACTGAATCTGATTTTTCATTTGTTTCACTGATATTCTAAAAAGGAAAATTCACATTATAAATATTTTAGAATGATCACCAAACATTATTTATACCAAAACCTTACAATGGAGAATTGAAATAATTTGTATTATGAGAAAGGAGAAAATACCACTACTTATTACATTTAATTCACTAAAAATGTGTCAATATAATTACAGTTTACATGATGGTTCTTACCTTGCTAGTCTCTGGACTATCAGGGTCAAACTGAACTTGTTTAACAGCCAGCTCTCTTCCTGTATCAACATCATAACATAAATATACTCTGCCAAAGGCTCCCTGACCAAGCAATTTGCCCAGTCTCCAGTTAGTTGGTGCTCTTGGTGCTGAAAAAAGATCTTTTACTTATTAGGGTATAGTTAACAACATAAACAAACAATTAGAAATCAATGAGTAAGGGCATTAAAGTTAAACTAATAAATTCAGTTATTCAAGAAAAGCTTTTAAAGGGCATATCTTGGTTACCAAACCTTTCAGAGAATTTATGAAGAACTCTAAAAACAAGAGACATGTACTCTTTTATTTCTCCTCTGGGAAACTTGCTGTTAGGTTAGCTATTTGTTGGTATGTCCAAAGTATGAAAAATAGTAGGAAAAGAAGTTGAAAATGTTAGAGCTGACTTTAAGAAATGCCACAAGATCACCAAACAAAGTATGTTCTATTCTCAGTAAGCTTTTGGCCACAGAATCCAAAGGCAACCAAAAATCAGTTGACTTTTTAAATTGCTAAATACTCTAACAATTAATTGCCATACAATTAATGACAAAATATTGAACTGGAAGATAAGTGGCAAAGCACTTCATCTTCTCTACTGTCAGTCTATTCCTGCACTGGATTTGGAAAAACTAGGACCTCAGTTTAAAACTGTGTCTCAGACACTTATTTGCTGTGTGGCCCTGGGAAAGTCACTGAATCTCTCTTAGTCTTAGTTTCTTCACCTGTAAAATGAAGAGACTGGACTTGATGGCCTCTGAGGTTCCTTCTAGTTTTGAATCTATGATCCTAAGATTCTAGTCTAAAACATGCTTTAAAGAATCTTTAATCCTATCTTCTTTATAAGCTTTATAACTTGAAAGAACTCACACCTTAGGGTTTTGAAGTACTAAGCTGTAAATATAAATGAAATAAAATAAACTATGATTTGGACTATTGATATTATCACCACTTTGAAATGGAGGCTAAGTGACTTCCATAACACATTTATGAAAGAGGCAAAAACTATTCTCTTTCTTACTGTAAGATACATTTAGCAGGAATGTCATCACAACTCAGGAGACTAGAAAGAGAGACCTAAATTGGTTAAGCCTTCACTATAAAATCCATCTATGAATTTCTATTTAGGTTCTTGGAAAAGAAATTCAAACCTGTAACAATGGCACCTGAAGCTTGGAAAATCTACATGAAGGTACTAATGAACCCTAAAGAAGGAGCTAGGTGGACAAGTAGATACAGCACTTGGCCTAGAAGAAGGAAATTTTCCCTCCCATAGTTAGTCAGTAGCTGAACTAAAATTGTATTTAAAAGAATAACAAGCGAGCTTCTGCACAAACAAAATTAATGTACCTAGAATAAGAGGAGAAGTGGTTGAATGGGAAAAAAAAAATCTTTGTATCAAATTTCTCCAAGAAGGTTGTGTTATCTAAGATATTTAAAAGCCAAAAAAGCTACTCCTCAATACATAAGCCATGAAAAGATATGAATGAGGGGCGGCTAGGTGGCGCAGTGGATAAAGCACGGGCGTTGGATTCAGGAGTACCTGAGTTCAAATCCGGCCTCAGACACTTGACTTACTAGCTGTGTGACCTTGGGCAAGTCACTTAACCCCCACTGCCCAGCCAAAAAAAAAAAAAAGATATGAATGGTTTGTGAAAGAAAAACTGCAAACTATTAACATCCATGTAAAAGAAGGCTTCAAATCACTAATAGTAAGAGAAATGCAAATAAAAACAACCTTGAGGCTTTACTTTATACTCTGTGAACTGGTGAAGATTAAAAAAGATTGGAATAGTCAATGCTGGAGAGGTTGTGGAAAGATACACACACATGCATTGTTGGTGGAACTTTGAATCAGTACAACTATTTTTGAAAGCAATTTGGAATTATGCAAATAAAGTGACTAAAATATCTGTATACTTTTTTTGACCCAAAGATCCCATTACTAAGCTTATACCCCAATGAGGCTACTGATAAAGAGGAAAGTCTCCACATACACCAAAATATTTAGAACATCAATTTTTGTGATAAGAAAGAATCAGAAATAAGATGTCCATTTACTGGGGAATGGCTAAACAAATTATGGTACATGAATGCAATGCAATATTATTCTGCTGTAAGAAATGATGCATTTGATGACTATAGAGCAGCAGAGAGAGATCTACATAAACTGATGCAGAACAAAGCCAAGAAAACAATCTACACAATAATGGCAACAATGTAAATGTTGAACAATCATAAAAAAGTCAAAAGTGAATGTTGCAAAAAAAAATTAAATTAAATTAAAATTTTTTTTAAAAAGTGAATGTTGCAAAATGATAAAGAACAAGTATGGCTCAAAAGAAAAGACAGGAAAAGATACTTCCTTCCCAACTCCACCCATTTGCAAAGGTGGGAGGTCTGTAAGTATGTTACATTGTATATTTTTCAGACTTGTTTTTAATGTACTGATCAGTTATGCTGATTTTCCCCCTCTTTTTCTTCTAAAAAATATTTTAAATATTATTTATTAGATGGGATGACTCTGGGAAGGGAGAGAAAAAAACAATGGGAGAAATTATGGTGATGTATAAAAACAAAAGATACCAATAAAAACTAACTAGAAAAACCAGAATTACAATTATATAGTTATACTAGGGAGAAAGAAAAGGCAACATATTTATAAATGATCAATGAAAGAAATCTTCTTAGCAAATTTTTTAAATCAATTTTTACACAACTGTCAGTGACAATTTTCTTGTTAAAATAAGAGCTGCAGAGTAGAATCTCCCAAAGTAATAGGGATTAACACTGTGCTGATTCTCTAATCTTCCACCAACTTGAGAGACTATTGTTTGACCTCGGTTTAGGAACATACAGTTTTGAGGGAAGTAGTTTTATGACAGTTATTAGTAAGGTATTCAGAGCTTTGAAGTATCTACTAAAAATTTTAGTGTACCAATCACTACTACTTACAGCGGCTGGGAGGGCTTATGTCCATTACAGTCAGAGTGGGATTCTCTATATCGCTTCCCCTTCTCATTCGGCTATCCTCATACTCTGGAGTAAAGATGCTGCTTCCACTACTGGTACTTAATGAACAATCGGTAGGACTGAAACTGACTGGTGAACGGAAGCTATTCCCTTGAGTCCTTCTGGCCCTTGGAAAAGTCTTGCGACCTACAGAATAATTTTTAAAATTATGTCATATTTTATTAATGGTGCTAAATTTTAAACCATTTAAAATTTGTAGTCCCGGAAATAATACAAGTTTTTTTGTGTCCGAACCAGGTAACGTTAATGTTAACAGTCATATAATTACATACTATTAGGTTTATTATAGTGTTTTTCTACAAAAAAATTAATTCAAGGTTATATATTTGTGACAGAACATTATAAAACAAAAATAAAGAAACTAGGGAAGAGAACAGGTGGAAGTAGAAATGGATGAGAGAAGTGATCAGGCAACAGAAACCAAAAGCCCTTGTGAGATAAGAATGGCTTTTATTATGAAGATATTATGTAGATTTCATTTTAAGCTATTAGCCAATTTCAGATGCTTTTTGGGAAAGTTACAAAACCAAACGCTTAGGGACCAATGTTAACTGGTAAAAATAAATTTTAATGAAAAACAGGAAACCAGCAAATTATCTTAAATATCTGGAAAAACACTATTTTATTTTAATAATTATTAACAATGAATCTGGATAAAAATCTTAATTTTAAAATGAAAGAAAAGCTTACTCAAAACTTCCTTAAGAATTTACCTTTCATTCTGGAAAAATAGTATTTCTAGCAGCATGAAAAATGAATATTACATATTCTGAATGAAAAATTCAAGAAACTTACCATCATTATAGTCTGGATGGTGATATGATATATGATATCTTCTTGGATAAGTACCTCCTTTTCCAAATTTCTCAAAGATAGGGTTATCATAGTCTGAGAGAAAAAGGAAAACACTGGTATGGGGCATAGTAATCTTAAAAAAAAAAACCCCAACTGAAAACCCCATACTTAACAAAGTATGTTATTTTTACCTTACAAAATAATACGATTTTTTGCATCTGCATTAATTTAGCTTAGACATTTTCTAGATAGTAATACACATACATATACATATATATATAACACAATTTAGGTATTTAAAAAAATAGTCCAAAACATACCTCAAGAATTCTTCTCTATAGATAAGGGTAGCAAAGCATCCTAATTTCTCTGCATATCTTTCAATAGTCCTTTCTCCCATTAAGTTTGGAAAAATTAATTTCATAGGTAGGGATGACTTAAAAACAGACTATACTCTATAAACTTTCCCATCAAGAAAAGGCATTTTGCAAATTAAAAAATTTTCCTTAATATTTTTTCATTTACATAAAAAAGGCAGTTTAAACATAAAGTAAATTCAATGTTAATATCTGGAATCTGTATAATCTAACCTGTAAATTCCTGATGATTATCTGGATAGCTCTGTGCTCTTGGCATTCGAGTTTTGGGATAGTTGTCACTATAAATGTAAAAAGTAATATACAAAAAAAATTAACAGAAAAATTAGTAATAGCAAACACAAAGTTTAATTAGCAACAATGGAATCCAAAATATTAAAATTATTGGAACTGCCCCTGAAATTCCACTCATAAACTTTCTGTGATTAGGCAAGACATTGGGTGTAGAGTAAAGGAGTATCCTAGTAAGTTTAGAGGCAAATTGTCTATCAAAACAACTAAAGGTGGAAAATAATCAGTTAATGCACTATTTCGTATTATATAGGAAAAAAAACTCGACAGTTTTGACTTCCATTTATCCAACCAGTTATATATGAAAACCACAGATTCCATATACTTGGGTACCTGAAAATTAAGCACGTATCATCATCTGACAGCTGTGACTTATCTTAACACATTAGTTTCACAAATTTACTGAAGGATCAAGGGGCTATAGATTTCCCCCCAAATTATTACTCTCCATTTTTGTGAGTAGTAGTAGAATGTTTACTGTAAGAAATACTTCTGGGAAACCAAGAGAGGGAGCACTTGTATCTAAGATCTCAGCAGACTTAAGGAAAGGCTTCTGGTGAGTTTAATGTCCTCTATAGAAGACTTATGCGAGGACATGGAAAAGAATAACAGGTTAAGAAAGTATGGATGGTTGCAATCTGTACCTATGAATGAAATCATAGTTCCATTGAAGTACTATACATTTGTACCTGTCACATTATCCATACTTGGTTGTAGATGCTATGATTATGGTTTAAAGATGTTTGTATCTCACCTCAATCCCTTGTGTTCTAGCATCCGTCCCCACCCACTGTATTAAATGCCTCAAAAGTCAACAATCATTTCCTAATCTGCTATATAAAATGGGAATTTTCAATAGGTGGCTTCTCTGACCTCTTTGTAACATCTGGCACTTAACACCCCATCTCTCCCTGGATATACTCTCTTTTCTAGGCTTCCTAGACATCATACTATTCTGGCTTTAGTCCTATTTCTCTAACTTCTTCTCTATAGCCTTAGATGGCTTTTCCTCTTCTCTTCTTTTTTTCTATATAATAAACAATTTCACTCACTGCCTGGGTTTCAATTATTATACTTAGGTGACAAAGACAAAAATGTTACTACCCTCAATGGACTTAGATTCAACTAAGGTAATATAACATACAATCTCACACACACACACACACACACACACACACACACACACACACACACACACACACACACCCGAGTAAGTAATAAATGCAAGGTAATTTGAGGAGAAACCTAGCACTAACTTCTGGTGAAGGAAGGAGGATTAGGATAGGCTTAATGTAGTAGGTGGTACTTAAGCTAAATTTTAGAGGTTAACAAAGATTCAGAAAGGCAGCAATGAAAACTTGAATTTCAAGCAAGTGGGATAGTGTCTGTGAATGCAGAGGTGAAAGATACAATGTTGAATTCCAGCACTATCTGACAGTAAATTTGGTTAGAATGTAAAGCATGTGAAAAAGTAATATGAAATAAGGATTAAAAGGTAGGTTGGAGTCAGATGGCTTTACATGCCAGGTTAGGAGTTTGTATTTTATACTGGAAGCAAACAGTGAGCAACTGAAGGTTTTTAAGAAGGGGAGATGGGCAGACTTGCACATTGGGAAGATTATTTTCAAAGTGTGTAGAATACTAACTGGAAAGGGAAGATACTGGAACAAGGGAGACCAATTAAGATATTATCATAATAGTCTAAGAGATGAGGGCCTAAACTAGAATGGTGGCAATGAGACAGTTTAAGAAATACTGTGAAGATAAAACTGACAGGACTTAGCAACTGATTGGATGGTGGAGGTGAAGGAGCAGGAAGTCTCAGACCACTCTGAGACTGCAAACCTGGGTGCCATTAAAATAAACTAAGGTAATATGGAGGAGGGGGAAATTTAGTTTTAGATTCTTATGTGACTTTTAAGTATAGAGGCAGCTGGTGACACGGAACTGGTATGTGGACAAGAGATTAGAGCTGGATATAAAAGTTTAAGAGTTATCTAAGGATGACATCATCATCAAGTTACTGTTCCTACTCTCTCTTCCCCTTCACTGCTAAGTAGTTTAAAATATTTTTCTACATTTGACGCTTCTACTTCCTCAAAACCTCCTTGTACTCACTCCTTACAATCTAGCTTTTGCTCCTCCTGCTTTGATAAAACTAATCTGACCTCCTAATTACTAATCTAATGGCCTGTGTTCAGTCTTCACCTCGCTAAGAGTTTGGCCATCATTCACCACTACCCCTTACTAGTAGATTCTTTCCTACCTTTGCTTCAGAAACATCATTCTCTCTATTTCTCCCCCTCACTCCCTTCTCTGCTCCTCTCTGCTTTCTCATCTTCTTCCTGATACCTTAATGTGGGTTTTCCCCAATATTCTGTCCTTGATCATGTTTACTTTATTTACCCTAGAAATCTATCCATCACCTGCCTGGATTACTATAATATTGTAATTCCCATCAGGTCTTCATGGCCTTATTCACTCCTACCACCAATTCACCTTTCTTATGCTTGGTGTGACCTTTTATTTCTAGTTCCTAAAGCCAGTTGGAACTTATATTGGTATATGGTATGAAATGTTCTAAACCTAATTTCTGCCAGATTGCTTTTACATTTTTCTAGAAGCTTGGGTTGATTAGTGAGTCCTTACTCCAGTAGCTTGGTCTCTGGGTTTACTAAACACTAGATTAAGGTTCACAAACTTCTCTATGTTGTATACCTCATCTGTTTCATTGGTTAACCTCTCTATTTTTGAACCAGTACTAAATAGTTTTGATGATACTGCCATGTAGTGTAGTTAAAGATCTGGTACTGCTAGGCCCCCTTCTTTCCTACTTTTTTCATTCTTTCCCTTGAAATTCTTGACCTTTTGTTCTTCCAGATGAATTTTGTTACTAATTTTTTTCTAGTTCCATAAAGTAATACTTTTTTTGTTTAACTGGGATGGCATTAAGAAAATTAATTTTGGTAGTATTGTCATTTTTATTACATTGGCTTGACCTATCCATGAAAATTGAATATTTCTCCAATTATTTTGGTTTGCTTTCTTATGCTTACGATTTGGTGAGACAGAATGAATTTGTAGTCAGAAAACCTGAATATGATTCCTACCACAGATACTTCCTAATTATGTGACAACTGGCAAGTCACCTCTCAATCTCGGTTTCCTCATCTGTAAAATTTTTCATCCCTCTCTGGGACCTAGTCTTGCACTCTAAACAAAGTAGATGCTTAAATGTTTGTGGATTTGCTTTTATTGATGAATTAAGATTTTAAATTATTCCTTTAATTTTTATAGTCAATTTAGGAAATAATCCTTTGAAAAACTTCTGTCCCTTGCAAAAGAAATCATAACTAAGGATGTCATATATTGTGCTGCTATCCAAAGTCCCTTACTTTTATAAAAACACCCTATAAATTCTTTCTTGAATTCAGTGCCAGTAAAAAGTCTATCTCTCTAGATTAACTTTTGGGTTTTCCTATTTGCCTCAGCTTCTAGGAAACTCAGAGCTAAATTCAGTGCTGGGTATTAGGATAATCTGCACACCCTTGTTGATTGGCAACACTGCTTCTCTGTTCCTTTTAACTAGTTTTTGTTCCTTTTATTATTTCATTTTAAAGTGTTAATTTTATATGCGATTTTAAAGAGTTTTTGGAAGTAAGAGTAAAAATCCTATATATTTTAAAAATAGCATATAAAAAGTCAAAACTGAAAAATAAATCTGCTTCAGTTCTCAGTTTAAGTTGTTTTAAACACAATATTTGGGCAAATAAAGGCTATCTAGGTATTTGATGACATAGAGGTCCAACAATTTTTAAAGATGAAGACCCCAAGAACATAAGTGACTTGCCAAAGTTTAGCTTAAGAATATAATACTCTTATTTACCTTCACTGCCACCCATATATCTCTCTGAATATCTATCACAGATAAGCACTGAGGGCCTTACCCATCCAGAGGGCTATCAAGTGATGGACAGCTTCCTGAGCCAGAATTTTCAGGACTGCTCAATGAGAGTGGATCCAACATCTAGAAATGGAATATCATGATAATGTTGAAGGAGAATTTTGTGGAGGTTAAGTTTAAAATTAGTTTCTCCAGGTGAATAAGTCACTACCTTTAAGCTTCCATAAAGAGTATTCCACTTTAATACCTCAAAACTGTAATATTTAAAAAATATTAATAAAAATTTTAAGCCCTCAAATTCGTTGCACAGAATTACAGCAGAAAATTTTAATCCCTTTATTAACCTTTCCCTTTTTCTCTTTGAAACATATAAAACCACTGATAATCTTTGAATTAACATAGATATAATTTTTTTAGATGAAAAACACTAGATTTTTCTATATAAAAATAAATACCTGCACATAATGTGAGTATAAACAAAACACTAGTCCCAACAGAGGAGTTTCTCTATATGTTTTTGCTATTTAACCTACTACAGAAGAAAGTTATTACAAATTATATGGTACATGTCAAAATACGATACACATCAGATACCTGGCAAACCTTTGTTAACAAAGGCTCAATGATCTATTAATAGCCCCCTCTCAAATTATACAATTAATTTACTTACTTGGTCCATGCTTTCTGGAATAAACTCTCCTTCACTGTTGATACTAGTAAATGACCCATTTCTGGCAACCTGATGTAGATCATCTGGAATGTAACCAGGGGGAGGTGAACTTCTATCTCTAGTAGTAGGACCTTTAAATTTGGGGAAAAAAAGTCATTAAAATACTAAACATATAAATATCAGTAAATAAATCTATTTATATTCTATTTTCTATCTGAACATAGATTTTTGAACACAGCTTGAAAACTTTAATTAAACTCTACTACCTAGATTCTTAAATATTTCAAAGTTATCCATCAATGGCAGACTATCAAACGTCTCCAACACTTGGTTTCTGAATGGGTGTGTGTGTGTGAACTTATTTTTTAAACAAAAAGGTAATAACTACATTTAAATAACTTTTCCTTTGCAATATTTTATTTTCTATTATACATTTAAAGAATCCACTAGCTTCACCAAACTGCCACAGGGATCTATGATACAAGAAAAGTTTAAGAAGTCCTGATTTAAGGAGTACATGGGAAGGGGAAAAGAGAAGGATAACATTAGGAAATGTAGGTAGTATAAGAAACAAGAGGTGCTGCTAGGTGGCGCAGTGGGTAAAGCACTGGCCCTGGATTCAGGAGGACCTGAGTTCAAATCTGGCCTCAGACACTTGACACTTACTAGCTATGTGACACTGGGCAAGTTACTTAAGCTTCACTGCCTTGCCCCCCTCCCAATATTCCTGAAGAACATAGTTCTTTTTGCAATAGTTACTTAGCAAAACAAACAAAACAAAAAACAACCTTTTCTGATCTGTAATATGATTTCTTGAGAGGCCCAGCTATGGGAAAGGATGGATGAACAGAATCCATCTTTATCCTAGACATATTTCCCATTATAAATGAATAAATTGGAATCCTGGTTTATAAATCAGTCTATTCTGAGTTTAGCTCCTATGAATCAATTTACCAAATTCCTACCACATCCTTTCTGAATTTGCAAATCTAAGGGCTGAAATATGGTGAACCTTAAAAGATATAATTACTTCTTCATATTATTATTATTTTTGCAGGGCAATGAGGGTTAAGTGACTTGCCCAGGGTCACACGGCTAGTAAGTGTCAAGTGTCTGAGGCCAAATTTGAACTCAGGTCCTCCTAAATCCAGGGATGGTGCTTTATCCACTGTGCCACCTAGATATAATTACTTTGGGGGATTTCTCTGAAAATAGTCAAGCTTGAATGAATTGAACCTACAAAACATTATTCAACACTGAGGATAGAAAACCAAAACCAAAACAGTACCTTAACTCAAGGAGATTTGGAAGATGTAACATATATACATATGTGTATAATACAAGGAAAATTGAGACAGGAGAGAATACTATTGAGTGGGGGTATCAGGGAAAGTTTCATGGAAGAGATAACATGGGAGATGAATCTTGAAGATAGACAAGAATTCTTTGAGGCAGCAATGAGGAAAAAGTGCAGTCTAGGAATGAGGAGTTACACGTAAATGCACAGGGGCAAGAAGGAGACACAATATTAAGCTCTGGGATTGTGTGTGTGTAGTCTAGTTTTCCTGAAACAGTTTGTGAAGGGGAGCAGTATAAAATAAGGCTGGGAAAGAAGGTTAGAACTAGACAGTTTTTGCTTTATTTTTAAACTTTTTTTGTTGTTGAATCATGTCTGATTCTTTGTGACCTCAATTTTTTAACTAGGAAAAATTTATTTTCTCCCATGGTCAAGCATTGTTCACATTCAAAACTATGTTAGTCAGCATCTGAAATCTCATTCAGGAGGTGGTGGCATAGATAATCATTAGTTGTTAGAATTAGATTGTACAAGTACTTAAGTCATGGCCTAAGGAATGTGTATTTTATCCTACAGACAAAGGTGAAGAAAGAATATATTCCAGTGACAAGAGATAGCCCCTACAAAGTCATGGTGTTAGGAAATGAAGTGCCCTGTGTAAGGGACCAGAAAGAAGGCCAATTTGGCTGAACTACAGAACTGCAGGAAGGGGAAGAATGTATAATAAGCCAAGAAATATAGGATGAGGCCAGGTTGTAAAAGGGAAAGAGGTAGGAGCATAAGGATGATGGACCGGGAAGGGGTAATTAGACAGGAAGGAGAACCAGGAGAGAGTGGTTTCATGAAAAGCCAGAGGAGATAGAGCAGTCAACAGTGTCAAATGCTGCAGAGAAGCAAAAAAGATGAGGTCTGAGAAAATGTCATCAGTTTTAACAATGGAAAGATTATTGATTAACTTAGGAGGAAGCAATTTTAGTTAGGTGATAAAGTCACAAGTCATATTGTAAAGATCTGAAGACAACATATGTGAGGAGAGTGAGTGGAAACAATGAATGTAGACAGCTTTTCCCAAAAGTTTGGCTTCTAAGACAATAGCCTGGGGAAACTGAGACAAATAGGGGTCAAGTGACTTTTGTTGTTGTCTGAAATATATTCCTGAAGAATTATTGCACACAAGAAAAGGGTTACTAAGGAAGGTGATAGAAACAACAAACATAACTATTTAGCAAAGATGGTTTTGGATGATACCTACCTAAAAGCCTAAAAATACCCCCAGAAACTGCCTCTAATTCTGTATTCAGTAAATGAAAATTCTTACCTATTACAGGAAGTCGTTTTTTAATCTCTGTTACTCTAAATACTGTATTATCCAAATCTTCCAGTGATGGCAAAGGTTCCAAGTTGGCAGCCTAATAATTAAAAAAAAGAAAAAGAAATGAAACTTTCCCGTAGTATTCATTTAAAAAGGATCGATTTATTTCCCTCCACGTATATAACACACTTTCTGTTATTCTGAGAAACTTTTAATTTTTTGCTCTAACAATGGCAATCTATTCATGGTAAATTATTTGCTTTCCTGTCCATGCAGATTTACAGAGTACAATAGCTTTATTCCATATGTTGCCACTGAAATTACACAATAAAATATCATACATGAGTATAAATTAAAGTTGTCCTTTGAAGATAAAAAAAAGGGGTTTTGTAGAGTCAACTCTGTTTACAGGTATTATATATTGTCTTTTTGTTTTTCTTTTTTATAACCCCATCATCTACAGGATCAAATATAAAATTCTCTGTCTGGATCTTAAAGCCCTTCATCTCTCCTCTACCAGTCTTTATACACTTTACAGCACTTCACATACTCTACAATCTAGTGACACTGGTCTCCTTGCTGTGCCTTGCAGAAGAAACTCTATTTCTCTACTCTAGGCATTTTCACTGGTTGTCTCCCATGTCTGGAATGCGCTCCCTCTGTATCTCTGGCTTCCCTCAAACTCCAGCTAAATAACCCCCCCTACAAGTCTTTCCAGATACCCCTTAATTCTAAGTGCCTTCCCTCTTTTGATTTTTTTCTGATTTATCTGGTCAATAGCTGGTTTGTACATAGTTGTTTACATATGTTCTCCCTAATTAGACAGGGATCTCCTTGAGAGCAGAGATTATTTTTTGATTTTATATCTAATGCACAGTGCCTGGTACACAGTAGGTACTTAGTACATATTTGCTGACTGAAGTAGATTTTCCATTTATTCCTAGATAATTATCTTCCTATGGTGTTGTTGTTGTTTTGTTTTTGCAGGGCAATGAGGATTAAGTGACTTGCCCAGGGTCACACAGCTAGTAAGTGTCAAGTGTCCAAGGCCAGATTTGAACTCAGGCAGTCCTGAATCCAGGGTCGGTGCTCTATCCACTGCGCCATCTAGCTGCCTCTTTCCTATGGTATTAATGGGACAATAATCATCACCAGAAGTTTTTTTTTTTTAATAAACCATTTTTTGATGTTTTTGGCCACAGAAATCCACGACTACAGATGTAATGAATGGTTGTATAAGTACCACCACTGGTTGATTCTTTAATTATTTAAGTAAAAATTTTTACATTAATAAAGCATTTTATAATTTACAAAGCACTTTAAATACCATATCTCATTTCAATGACACAATAAACCAGCGAGGCAATTAGTACAATTAGTACAATTAGTATTAGTCCCATTTCACAGGTAAGGGGAATTAGGTTCAGATAAGCTATTTGTTCAAGTTCCCAGAGGTAGCAAGTAGCAGAGTAGAAACTTAAACTCTGCTCTTCTGACTCCAAATCTAAAAATCTTTCCACTTCATCATATTTCCTTTTCAATGTACTCATGTAGCCTCAATGTGGAATGTCCTTCAACATCAACACAATACCTCACCAAATCTTTCAAATCTTACTTCATTTTATCTGTTTCTTAAATGCTGTTCAAAAAAAGAAGACAACGACTCTAGTTTTTAAATTTTGCTATGTTCTTTAAGAATTGGGACATATGTAATCATAAAGATTGCACTTAAAACAAATTTATATTCAATTATATTACAGATATGACCACTAATTATACTATATAATACTTGTGTTAGCTATATGTCATGGGCAGAACTTTACTGAAATTATTAATTCCTAGAATAAATAAAGAAAGCAAATACATACCTGTATATGACCATGTGTTACAAGTAATATCTTGAGACTCTTCATGTGAATGCTGCGATCTAATAGTTCCACAGCTTTGTCCAAGTCATCCTGGGTAGTTAATGGAATCACCAGCTAGATAAGTTTTTAAAAGAAGATGTTTCAATTAGGAATAGATAGAGGTCATCATAATGCATCTGATTGTTAGATTGCCGTACTGAGCCACAAGTTCAAATTCTTTTATGCCTTCAATCAATCAACAAGAATTTATTAAACATCTACTAAGGTGCTAGGCACTAAGAATACAAGTACAATGAGTGAAGCAATCCTTTAAAAGTGATTTTTGCCAACACAGTGTAGATACTTAAGATAACGATAGTAAAATAGTTACCATGATAATCTGACTTACTACTTACTTTCCATTCTAGCAAAAAAAAAAAAGTTAAAATTAATTATCCAGGGATTTAAAAAATATAATCATATTACATTTTTATAATTGACTACATTTGCAATTTTTCTCTACAATTTTCATTTTCATCTAAGACAGACTATAACTGTTTAGCTAGAAACAGAATGAATATGACCTTTTTAAATGGAATATTTTCATGATTTTCCTTCCAAATTGAAGTAATATTTTATACAGACGTTTACTAGTCCTGTTGTTTCTTTTGGTTTTTAATACTAATACTCTGATGACATTTTAAACATAGGAAAATACTTTAAAGAAATGGCAAATACTTTGTGCATCTTTTTTTTTTTTTTAGTGTTTTCATTCAAGAATCATAGAACTACAGATTTAGAGCTGAAAGGGAACTCAGAGGCCGTCTAGTCTAATCCTTTTATTTTACCAATGAGGAAACTGCCAAGGAGGTTAAACAACTTATTCAAGGTCTCATAAGTAGTAAGCTGGGTAAGATTTGAAATCAGGTCTTTTGACTCCAAAGTTAGTTCTCTTTCTATTGCATCATGCAGCCTCCAACAAGGAAGAAAGATGAATTATCGACTTCTTCCAAAAAATTTATTTCCTTATCTAAGATACTGTTGCTCTTAGGAAAAAAATAAAACAACACTAGCCTAAAGTATAGTAAATAAATACTAATTTAAATGACTCTAGTTTGCTGACTTGAATATCTATCTGACAGTTCTGGAGAAGTTCCTGGAGTAGTGGTTTGGATAAATGCCCATACATCTGATGTGGCAGGGTTAGGTTTAAAAAACACACTACCTCCTGTATTCTAAGGTCTCTCAGACCTTTGACTAAGAATAGAGAACAATTCCCAACTTGTGGAAATTATTCTAAATAATCACAGAATATTTTTCTTTCTTGCTTGTTGAGAACATTTCAATCTCATTCATGAAAACAGGCTTTCTGTTATATTAGTAGAGAACTGACTGATCAAAAATACATATTATTTTTGGACAGAAAGCCAAGTGTAAACATATAGTAAACGGAATCTAGTTTTAAAGGGCAGAGCCTTTTCCTGTCTTTACATAGTAAAAATGAAACAGTCCACAAAAAAATGGTTTCCTATTGTCCATGAAAAAGTTTCAATAAGGTCATCTACTAAAAGGGCATTATAATTTTTTTTTTAAGTGAGGCAATTGGGGTTAAGTGACTTGCCCAGGGTCACACAGCTAGTAAGTGTTAAGTGTCTGAGGCCGGATTTGAACTCAGGTCCTCATGACTCCAGGGCCGGTGCTCTATCCACTGCACCACCTAGCTGCCCCAGGGCATTATAATTTTAAAAATGCTAATATTTTCCCAATATATTTGCATGAATTTCTAATTCTAAAAGAATATAATGAAATACATTTAACAGTAAAACTACCCAATTTAGTAAATAGTTTAGTAATTAAAAATTTATTAGTTCAGAAGACATTTCTGGATTTTGCTATGCCTTATGGTTATTATTATGAATATCTATTAGTCTATACTATTTCATAATAACATTAAAATGACAATATCGGATAACCAGCTGTTTTAATTCGGGATGAATGGAAGTTTCCTTCCACTTACTTGATTTTAAAGTTCAAAATTTAAAAGTTTATTTTTAAGCCTGTTATTTAAAGTTACTTTATTTTAGCTAAAATAGACAACTCCAAATAGGAGAGTTAGGTTTTATTAACAAAAGAATCATATCCACAAAAATTTAGTCCTTCATACATGAGAATGCTACTAATCTATGACATCAGGGAAGGTGATTAAGTTACTTTTCTAGTAGGAATGATGATTTTTCAAGAACTATACATATTTTTACCCAGCTTTCCTCCTGATTAATGATCTGTTTTTGTGACAATCATTAAATGAGTACTTATTAAGAGCCTAAATGGCTAGGCACTGTGTTCTGTACTAGGCACACAAAGAAAAACAGTGGATCAATCCTCTCAAGTTTATAATATTATGAGAAACAATATGTGTGTATAAACACATATCTATATAAATTCTGCTAATATATTATTATTATTATTATTATTATTGAAGCTGAATGAAAACTTCACATGGAACATTTAGTTGGAGGCTTGTGTGACATGAAAAAGAAAGGGAAAATTTCTAACAAATATATAAAATTCATTATCTTCCTGTAACGGAATCAGAAACCTGTAAAGAAACTAAAACATAAGCAGAGAAAATGTACAAAATTTAATTTTCTTTACTTATACCTCTAGCATACACTATCTTCTTTGAATACTAAGAAGCAAAGCAGTCCTGCCTGAAACATTCTCTCATTCAGATTAAGAGAGTATAAAATGATTCAATTATTTATTCAACATTTATTAACTACCATGGGTATTAAATATAGAAAACAGAAGTTCTTTGTTACCTCATTATTGGTATAATGTAGATCCATAGACTGTCCAAAAGCAATTTTGGCTTTAGAACTCAGCTCTTCTAATCTAAGTGGTCTGGGAAATTGAAGGATTCTGTAAAAATATAAATTGATAAGGTTTTTTGTTGGTCTTATAAGACCAATATCTAGAGATTTACTCTTATAATAATACTTTTATACTTCTTGAAATCAGGAGGAAATGAAGTTCTGAGGTGAAGTTCTGCCTCTGATATGTGAATATGTGACCACAGGGAAGTCACTTAATTTATTAGTGCCTTAGGCTGAGTTGCAGATGGATTATCAATTGATATACATATATGAGAATACAAACTGATAGGTGGGCATTTAAAAATGTAAAAAATATAACTTTTGAAATATATTGACAGAATTTTCATCTTAGTAGGGGTAATGGTGATTTTCAGTTTAAACCAATTTTATGAGTTGAATTCCCTTTAAAAAAAGGCCCCAGAATGTTTTAATGGACTTCCCTATGCCAATTGTCTGTTTTGAAAGAGGATACTATTTAAATCAATAGGATTGAACATATGGTATTTTTTTCACTCACAAGTCTTGAATTATTCAACATATGAAACAAATTTAAATGATAAGCTCTACATGAGTATTTTGAATATATGTGTGAGAAAATTAACACTGTATTTTCTTACTTTAATTAGCAAACAGAGCAATAAAACAGATTTCCCCCTGTAAGAATAAAAGAAACTCTCAGCTTTAAAATTCTATTTAATATCCTATTAACTTTGGTACTTTCCTCACCTTTGAAATGTCAGATTTATGACCCAAAGAAAAACACTAGTAAAAGTTAACTGCCTTCTTTTCTTTAAAGAAAAAAAAAAAAGGCGAGTTTCATACAGATTGTTTTATAATTTAGTTTAAAGAACCTTTATGATCAAAGAGATTTTGAATCTGGTTCAATTCTCAGTTTATAAGCTGTTTGTATATGTACTTCCTAATACCTATTTAGTACTTAACTACCTCGTTATTGAATGACTAATAGTATTCATATATTATGCTGGAAAGGTTCATATAAAGATAGGATACTAAGTATTTTTTATTTTTATTTAGAACAACAAAAGAGGAATAGAACATGCAAAACATGGTTTTAAACTTTTTCTCTAACTCAGTGGAATCTACCTAAAAATTTTTAACTATTCTGAAAGAGAAATAATATGTTAATCAATTTAGACGACAATCAAAAAATGAACCTTTATACAGACACATCATTTGGAGATTAAATTTCAAGAGACTGGGTTTTAAATGTCTGTTCTACAGTTTATCTACAAGTTATCAAAGAGTATTACATTTTCAACTTCATGTCATAAGACTACATTAAAATCTGAATTGCACACCACTCCAGTATATTTGCCAAGAAAACTGTAAATGGGGTCAGAAGAATCATACACAACTGATAACTAAACAATAAAAACAAAAAATAATTAATGACTTCAGTGAGGCACCTAAGAGATGGTTTAAACCATTAAATAAGAAAAAGAACCACGTAAAAATGGTTCATCTTTTCCTACTTTACCTTTTTTCACCCCGATGTTCAAATTTGACTCGAACATCATTCTATAATGAAAAGACAAATTATAGACATAAATGAAAGCCATTAAGATAAATAGAAATCAGCTATGATTTCTGATTGGAATTCTAATTTTTCCTTAGATAAAAATGAACATCTATAAAATAATACATCATTAGTTTTAGAATCCTAAAATATTTTATATTATCTTTTTTCTTTTTGTATTAGATACTATAAAATTATATCACTCAAATTTGTAAGGCAAAAATTTCCAGAAATAAATTAGTTGAAGCAAAATCATTTTTTTTTCTTGAATGATTCAGAAAATTCATTATTAAAAAACAACAACACTGTCCTCAGAATACATTTAGGGCTTGTTTTTTGTGGGGGTGGGGGTTGGGGCAGGGCAATGAGGGTTAAGTGACTTGCCCAGGGTCACACAGCTAGTAAGTGTCAAGTGTCTGAGGCCAGATTTGGACTCAGGTCCTCCTGAATCCAGGGCCAGAGCTTTATTCACTGTGCCACCTAGCTACCCCTACATTTAGGTTTAATAGAAATTTTCATATTAAGTAAAACTCAAGATATTAAATAAAACATCAATTTTCTACCCTGCTCTCTATTAAGGAAGTAAGTATCATGGGGAAAGCTCATAAACATTAGCAACAGAAAAATTTTTATTTAAATGAGTGGATACTTAGGCCTAATTTAAATTAACTAGAATTAAATATTTGGACACTATTCTACATATGTCCTTTAAAACTACAAGGACCAAGTGTGGTGGTGTACATTTGGAGTCTCTGATGCTCAGCAAGCTGAGGCTATTGGATTGCTTGACTTCAAGAATTCTGAAGCAGTGGGGCTAAAGCTGATCTGGTGTCAGTACTAAGTCTGGTATCAATATGGTGAGTGGAGGGCCACCAAGCTGCCTAAGGAGGGGCAAACCAGCCCAGGTCAGAAAAATGGTGCTGATCAGTACTGGTGTCACTCCTTTGAGTGGCTGCCATACTTTCAAGTTATGCAAGAGAGGAAACCCAAACTCCAAAGAACAAACAAATAAACAAAAACATAAACTACACGCACTAAAACAATAAACAAAACATACCTCCCTACACCCCCCCCCAACAAAACAAAGCCAAAACAAAACAAAAAAACAAACAAAAAACTATTTAAAGGGCAATTAAGTGATTTTACATAGCAACCTTCTTTGTTTTATAATATCGTGAAAAAAAATACCTGTTTTTTGGGTGATGAAGATTTTGTTTTTCTTGTTTCCTGTAGGGATAATGCTGGTCGACTGGCCTTATGGAGGACAGCCAGATCTTGCATTATTGAATCCAAGGCTTGCTGATCATCTGTTTTTAAAAATATTACAAGCAGAAAATATCATTTCAACATACATTAAGACTAAACTATATCTTGAATATTCTACCCCCCTTCTAGCTCTTCTACCATTTACCCCTTACTATGCAAAGGCTACTTGGGTAATATTTGGATTCATGCCTTACATAAAAAACTCTGAGCCCTTCAACATGAAGGCCTGGCTACATGCAAAGAAGCAATAATATCTGTAATCATGTTCATTTGGGCTTCTGCCAGATGCAACATAATTTAATGTTATCCTATCACTTAAGTAATTTAGCTCAGATTTTTTAGCTGCTGCATACCAAAAGGATGCATGTAGAACATCAGCAGCTCACATTTTTAATAGAGTTTTTAAAAGTTTACAAAGCTGTGTTATCTCATTTGACCTTCACAAAATCCCTATGAAATAAATGCCATAGGTACTGTTATGCCCATTTTATAGATGTAGAATCTGAGTTTGAGATTAAATGATTTGCCACTTAATTTCACACAAAATGTTGACTATGTTTTTAATAACTTTTAAGTATCTGAAATAAGATTCAAACTCGGGTCTTCTGTACTGTAAGTTCATCACTTAATCTATTCTATTCTACCAGGCTATCTGTAGAAAAATAGGAAAGTAGAAAGCATCCATCAGTATTCCTTCTATGTGTTCTCCCCCATTCTCCAAGTAGTTCATAATTATTAAATACAAACTATAAAGAGATGAAGAGATTGGGATAGGCCCAAGGGACAGAAAAGAACTTTTTGTCAAAAAGCACTGTGGCTTAGGGGCAGCTAGGTGGCACAGTGGATAGAGTACCAGCCCTGGATTCAGGAGGACCTGAGTTCAAATCCAGCCTCAGACACTTGACATGTACTAGCTGTGTGACCCTGGGCAAGTCACTTAACCCTCATTGCCCCACTTAAAAAAAACCAAAAACCAAAAAACAAACCACTGTGGCTGCCCCTGTGGCAATATACATAGCATGCCACCTACTGGCATCAAAGGAGAACATTGAATCTTGGGTTTGTAGTTAGAGAACCTGGATTCGAATCCTAGCTCCACTGATATTTCTGTGAACTTGGGTATGTGGTAAAATAATGGGATTTGGCAGATGCCCAGGGGTCTGACTTGATTGATCTAGTAGTGTTTGAATTGGATGTGAATGAGAAACTACTAAGAACCCACTTAAGAGGATTAGATTTTGAGCCACACCTGGTCCGCCCTGTTAAACCTAGTCTAAACTTGGCCAACCCTGAGAAGGAGTGCCCTCAGAGGCTGTGGACTCTGTCATCAATAGGGAACCAGTCTCAGCCATATAACTTGAAGGACCTCCCCTTTGGGGGAGGGAGAAAAAGGTAGAAAAAGGGACCCCAACAGGAAGTAGCTTGCTCGCTTGCTCTCTCTCTGGCCTTGGAGGAGCTAGTGGAGCAGGCTGAACAGCTGAGTCCAATAGAAATTACGGACCCCTGGTGGTGAGTTAATAAAATCATGCTCTATAAATTAGCTGAGCTGAAAGTGAGTGGGTTTGAGACAGCCTTTGCTAGAGCCAGGGAGATTATCCATTTTCCTCTTTCTCTATTCCTTTGTCCTTGACTTTTAATAGAAACCTGATTTTTTTTGTGGAAAAGAGGTTGTTAAGTTCCTTTCTTATTGGCCTGGGAGAAATAACTAAAAAAGGCAATTCGGAGGGGAGGAAGCTTTGGACCTAGACATCCTTCATTATTTTCTGAACCCCAATATTATGGCGAGCCACCCAATTAACTCTCCCCATATTAAATTTGGTCCCTACATTTAAGTCACTTGTCTTCTGTGGGCTTCAGTTTCTTCATATGTAAAATGAAGGTGTTGGACTAAAAATAGAGGACATTTGAGATTTCTTCCAGTTCTAAACCTATGATCTTATTAACCAATAGGTAGCTGCTAGAAATCTACTACTAATAGCATTCGAAAACTTTTCAGTGTTCCTGATGGCCACATGCTTCCTCCTCTCAATTTCTGAGAGATTAAATGAGAATTGCTACTCTACGCCAAACTCTTAACAAAGGGGATCCTGGCTGATGATATACAAGTAATGGAAGTCTTGAGGAAAACTGTACTAAAGGTGATACCAGGAATGACTACAGGTTTGCTATAGATTTAAAAAGCATAATTTAAAGTTATGATCCCATAATCGGGGCTTCTAAAAGGAAATGCTGCTGAACAAAAATGGGAAGCTCTCCAAAATGAATACAACTACAAATAATTTACATGAAAAAGAAGAGATTAATGGTAGCTATAAAAGGACTCTGATAAACTCAAGTTTTATGTTTTTAAAAAACTGATGTCTGGGACAGCTAGGTGGCACAGTGGATAAAGCACCGGCCCTGGATCCAGGAGGACCTGAGTTCAAATCCTAGCTCAGACACTTGACACTTACTAGCTGTGTGACCCTGGGCAAGTCACTTAACCCTCATTGCCCCGCAAAAAAAAAATTAAAAAAAGGAGAAAAAACCCCGATGTATTTGTTGATGATATATTTTTTAAAATGTATCCTTTTTTTACATAGTATAATAAGATTTTATTTCTAAATACAACCCTCCCTACTCACCTACTCAGGTAGCCTTCCCTTGTTACAAAATTTTTTAAAAGAAATATAGTGAACACAGATGTTTGAAGGCTATATACAAATATATAAAATGTGGAAGGAGAATACAAAAGAGTGGTGCAGATCTCGAAGAATAATATCAACAAAGCTAAAATTCAGAATGAACTAAGGCTTTAGGGAAGATGTTTTAAAGGGTTTTTTGAAAGTTATGTCAGGGAAAGAAAAAAAGAATTAACAATAGGCCTGCTAATTGGTGATGGGGATAATGTTAATAGAAGCTAGAAGAAGCAGGACCAGTCAACTTTTTCGATTTGTTTGTTTATTTCTATCTTCTTTGTCAAGGAAATTCTCTTCAGACTAGAAAGGGTACAGCAAGCCTGACTAAAAGGAAACTAAAACCCAAGATAAATTAAGAGATAATAAAGCACAGTGTTGTTCTAAACAAATTGCAGTTCCCTGGTCAAGACAAATTACATCTCACCTAAGTGAAAGAATTTACAAGTATGTTGTGAAACTAGGTATCAGTAAGTAATCTGAAAAATCATGGCCAATTGCAGAATTAGGTAAGGCAAATGTCTCATTTTTCAAAAAAACCAAAAAACCAAAAAAACCATATATATATATTTCCCGCCCCCCAGGCAATGAGGATTAAGTGACTTGCCCAGGAGGTCACATTTGAACTCGGGTCCTCCTGAATCCAGGGTCAGTGCTTTATCCACTACGCCACCTAGCTTCCCCCCAAAATATTTTTAAAGGTAGGCTCTAGAAACCATAAACTTGTATAGTTGTCATGGTTCTGTGCAAAATTTTAGAATGAGTCATTAAAACCATTTTAAAATAGTTTGCGCAAATAAATAAATAAAAATAAAAGGGCAGCTAGTTGGCGCAGTGGATAAAGCATTAGCTCTGGATTCAGGAGGACCTGAGTTCAAATCCAACCTCAGACACTTGACCCTGTGTGACAGCTGTGTGACCCTGGGCAAGTCACTTCATCCTCATCCCCCGCCCCCCCAATAGAGTTTATTAAGCATTTACTGTGTGAGAAGCAACATGTTAAGTGCTATGACTACAAAGACAAAAGTGAATGTCTGCTCTCAAGGAGTTTACATTCTAACAGGGGAAACAATTTGCACACTTATTAATACATACAGAATATTTACAAAATGAATACAAGGTAGCTTAGGGAAGTGTAGGAAAGGTGGGTGGGGAAGCTATAATCATATGAAAAAATGCTCTAGATCACTACTGATCAGAGAAATGCTAATTAAAACAACTCTGAGGTACCACCTCACACTTATCAGAGTGGCTAATATAACAAAAAAGGAAAATGTTAGATGTTGGAGGGGTTGTGGGAAAACTGGGACGCAATTTGGAACTATGCTCAAAGGGCTATAGAACTGTGTATATACCCTTTGATCCAGCAATAACACTGCAAGGTTTATATCCCAAAGACATCACAAAAAAAAAGAAAAAAGGACCTATTTGTATACAAATATTTATAGCAACTCTTTTTTTGTGGTGGCTAAGAAGTGGAAATCAAAGGAATGCTCATCAATTGGGGAATGGCTAAACAAGCTATGGTACATGATGGTGATGGGATATTTTTTTTATAGGTATCCTTTCACTTTCTTTTTCTTTTTTTTTTTTTAGTGAGGAAATTGGAGTTAAGTGACTTGCCCAGGTTCACACAGCTAGTAAGTGTTAAGTGTCTGAGGCTGGATTTGAACTCCTGACTCCAGGGCCGGTGCTCTATCCACTTCACCACCTAGCTGCCCTGGTGATGGGATATTGTTGTGCTATAAGAAATGCCAAGTAGGATGATTTCAGAAAGGCCTGGGAAGACTTGAATGAACTGATGTATAGAAGTGAGCAGAACCAAGAGAATGCTGTGTACAGAGACAGCAATATTATTTGATGAATAACTGTGAATGACTTAACTATTCTCAGCAATACAATGATTCAAGACAATCCCAAAGGCCTAATGATGAAGCAACTATCCATCTCCAAAGAAAGAACTGATATTGATGGAACACAGACTGAAGCATGCTATTTTTCACTTTCTTTCATTTTTTTCTTTTGTTCAACTTTTCTTATACAAAATGACTAATGTGGTAACATAACTGCACAAGTATAACCCACATCTGATTGCTTGCCACCTCTGTTAGGGGAGAGGGAAGGGAGTGAAGGAGGGATAAAATTTGGAATTTAATAGAAATAAAAATGTTTATACACACACACACATATAAAAACAAAGGACACAAACATAGGCCAGTATGGCAGAGTGCAAGGGGGTGGGGGAGTTGGGGGGGGAAGAAGACAGTAAAGTCTTAAAAAGAAGTAAATGCTGTGAAAAGCTTTAAATATCAGAGGAGTTTATATTTTATCCTAAAGAGAGTTCACTGAGCAGGGGGATGCATATACTTCAGGAAAATCACTTTGATAGCTATACCGAAAACTGGTTAAAGTGGGAAAAATCTGAGAAAGAGAAGCCAATTAGGAGGCTATTACAGCAGTGGTGATGACCCAAACTTCAAAGGTGAGTGACTGGAAGAATGGTGGTACTCTCGACAATAACAGGAAAGAAGGGAGGCAAAGATTCTAACACTGCTCTGTATTATTAAAAAATATTAGCAATATTGTCTGGAGTTCTGGATACCATGTTCCAAGATTAACATTGACCAACAGAAGCACAGAAGGACAAAGAGGGATGCTTAGCTTAGACTTGAACTTAGGAGCTGTTTTTAAATATTTAAAAGTACATTTATTCTGAACTAAGAAACAACAGAAATTAAAAGGAGGCAGATATAAATTCAATTTAATTTTCTAACAATAACTAAAGAAAAATAGAATGGTCTGCTTCTTGAAAGCGGTTCTAGACTTGGAATTGTGTATCATGAGCAAGTCTTTGAGTTTCAGTTTCCTAATCCGTAAAACAGGAATAATAATACTTCTATATCAATTCAACTAAATGAATTACTTTGGTAGGCTTTAGGAAAGGAGACTAAATAGGAAAATACTAAAATAAATGGTTTTTTAAAAATAATAAACGTTTTAATTTAGTTTTGGGTTCCAATTTTTATCCCTCTCTCTCCCTCTTCTTCCCCCCTCCCTGAGGCTGTAAACAATCAGATATGGGTTATACATGTATGATTATGCCAAACATTACCATATTTGTCATTTTGTACATGGAAACTTGATTAAAAGAAAAAAAATCAAAGAAAGTGAAAAATAGCATGCTTCAGTCTGTTCCATCAATATCAGTTCTTTCTTTGGAGGTAGATAGTATGTTTCATCAATAGTCCTTTGGGATTGTCTTGGATCATTGTATTGTTGAGAATAGTCAAGTCATTCACAGTTCTTCATCAAACAATATTGTTGTCTCTGAGTACAATGCTCTCTTGGTTCTTCTCACTTCACGATACACTAATATAAATGTTAACTGCTGCTCAAAAGACAATCAAGGGAAAGATTCAAATTATATATCAGGAGACTTCAAACCTGGAAAATGTATGTATGTCAAGACTTTCTGTATAATGTTTGAATTTTTTTTTGATTAGCCAGAAATTTTCTGGAAATTTTCTAATTAAAGACATCCTATCCTTTATAAAGAAAGCTGTTAAAGGTCAAAGTCACTGATCTCAAGAGTACATTTCAAATATAAAAAATAGCTGTCTTCTCTAATAATTTAATAGAATCACTTTCTTTGTATTCAGTTCTGTAATGAAACACTAGTGTGCTATCAAAGTTAAATATTAACAGCTCTGCTGGTTTTATTCACACGTGGGGTTGCCAGATTCAAAGATATTTTATATCAACAAAAACAGATATGGTGAAATGAAGTTTTCTTATATTGGTAACTCAGCAAACTGGTCATTGTTATAGTTAACTACCACATACTATCATGCAAAAAGACCATTAAGTCAAAATAATATTCCTTGTTATTATCCATAATATTTCCATGATGGGTTAGCAAACTGGCACTGTTCTAATTAAACAAAAATTATTTAACATGATACTCTAAGAAAGCAAACTATCCACAGGAAAATAAAAGTGATGTTTAGGTATTTCTATGTTTGTATACTTATTTTTTGCAAGAGACAAACATATTTGATATAAAGGCATTTTTGATTGATGTTACTTTGTAGAGTTTATTCCTAGCCAATTTCTTTTTCCTAGCCAATTTTTTAACAACTGTATTTACTCTGAAATAAATTATTAGCTCTTAATAGTTTTAGAATTTAGAAAACCAACAACCACTTTTAGAAGTTTTGGCTTATATTCCTTACTTGTGTGTAGTTGTATGTGTGTGTGTCATATAACCTAAGAACAGAGGGAGGCTCCACCTTAAAAATACTTTTCTTTAAATATTCTTTGTTGTTACTTACTTGTTTCAATTATATCCAACTCTTTGTGATCCCATTTGGGATTTTCTTGGCAAAGATACTGGTGTGGTTTTCCATTTCCTTCTCTAGCTCATTTTACAGATGAGGAAACTGACACAAACAGGGTTAAGTGACTTGTTTAGGGTCACATACATAGTAAATGTCTAAGGCCAGATTTACATCCAGGAAGATGAGTTTTCCTGACTCCAGGGCCAGTGCTTTATCCACTGTACCACTTAGCTGCCCTTAAATATTTTAACAATTATTATTATTTTTTTAGTTTATCAGAAACACACCTAGCTTGAAGATTTGGTTCAGAATTCCTGGAATAGCAAATTTTGACAAAGGTCCAAGGTGAGAGGGGAAATTGTGATGGATAGGCCTAAGAAAGTAGAGCAGCAGAGGAACATTAGATATTTTCGGTGCACAGAAAAGGAGATAAGAATTCATTATCTTTGCCACTGTAACCCAACCCCCCCCCCACTCCCAAACCAACCATACTTCTAGCCACTCAAATACATGACTTCAGAGACATTTTCTATTTTTCATCTCCCAGAGACAAAAAGCTCCCACTAATCCATTTCTCTGCACTCACATGACCACTTTAGTTCAGGTCTTTATCACTTCTCCCTTGGATTACCACAACAGCCTAAATAGATTCCAAGCTTCCAGTCTTTCCCTTATGCAAAATATACTCAAGACATATATCAAAAAAATTCTTAAAACACAAGTGTGACTATGTCACTCTCCAGCTAAAGGAGATAAAGCTATATAGCCTCTAGAATATAATAGAAACTCCTTAACTTGTCATTTGAAGCCCTAAATAATCAAGCTCCTACCTTTTCAGGCTCATCACACTCTATACAAACTTCCCTACCGATTCTGGCATTCAATCTCCAATTTCTATGCATTTGTCCGGGCTGTTATACCCCTCCTCATTCCCTCTTCACATGTACCTTATAGAATTCTTAACTTCCTTCAAGTCTTTGATCATGTACCATCTCCTTTGGGAAAACTTTTCTGATCCTTCTCTTTGTTGGTGCTCTTTCTCCTCACATTTGCACGCATCTACTCATCTGTTTATATGCTATACTGCTCCAGTATAATGTAAGCTCCTTGTAAGCAGGGAATGTTTTTAAAAAAATTGTATCCTTAGTGCCTCCCACATTTCAGACACTTAATAAGTACCTGTTGGATGATATTGGAGATGAGATAAGGGCTATGAATAAGAGAATCTAAGTTAGAAAGTACCTCAGGTAATCTTTTTCAATTCCCACCTGAAACTTAAAGCCCCTCTACATAACCAACAAATTATCTTTCAGGTTATGCTTGAAGACCTCCAATGACAGGGAATTCATTACCTGATGAGGCAGTTCATTCCAATTTTGGACAGCTCCATCTATTAGGAAGTCTCCTCCCCACCAATTCATCCTGGACACTTCCATCAGAAGTCTCTTCTGCATAGATCTAGTGGAGTCACTAGCTCAAAAATCTTAAGTTCAAATTACTTTCTGGTATTCAAGGTCCCTTATAATCTAGTGCCATTCTACCATTCTAGCCATTTCAAATTCCTTCCCTCCTGGAACTCTATATCAAAACAAAACTTATGCATTTGATTTCTTCAATATGCACTCATATTGACTACCTACCAAAGGACTGACATCCTTTAAAGCACAACTTAAATGCATTTCCACCATGAAGCTTTCCTTCCCCTGCTCACCTTCATTTAATAAAATCTATTAATCCTCCCATTCACATATTACTGTAAAAAACAATTTCCTCACAACAATTTTAATACCTCTTTAACATATGGGGAAATTCAGAAAGTTTCAATGACTTAACCAAGATCACAGGAAGAATTTTAGCCAGAATTTGAATCCTTTTTTGGATTTGAGTCCCAAACTATTAACTTAATTCTCATTCTCTCTCTCTTTGCCTGTCATGATGTAGATAGCTTTGTTTTGTAACTGAACAACATTTGTCATGTATAAGAGCAACTTGTATTAATATCTTATAGCATCACAGGATTTCAGACATGAAAATCAATCAATAAGCATTTATTTAAGTGCCTACTAAGTGCCAGGCACTGCATTAAGCACTAGACACGAATAAAGTCAAAAGACAGTCCCTGACCTCAAGAAGCTGACAATCTAATAGGGAGACAACATACAAACAACCACATGCAAACAAGCTATACACAGGATAAATAGGAAATAGTCAACCAAAAGAGAACTGGGAAATGCTTCCTGCAAAAGAGATTTGGCTGGGACCTGAAGGAAACTAGTGGGATGAGGATTGAGGAAAAAATCATTGGATTTGGCAAATAAAAGTTACTGGTTTAATGCTGGAGATAGAAGTTTTGTTTGAATGATGAGGTTAAAAGCCAAATTGTAGACAGTTATGAAGAGACTGAGGAGAGGAAGTGGAAAGCACCCTTTGCAGACAGTCTTCTCAAGGAATTTAGCCACAGAATAAAGGTAGAAGAAATGGGAAAATAATTATCACAGATAGAAGACTCAGGTGAGGGGGTTTTGAGGATGGGAGAGACATAACAATGTCTGTAGGTAGTAGGAAGCAGTCAGTGGACAGGGAGAGATTGAAGATAAGTGTGAGAAAGGGTATTATAGGAAGTCAATCTGCTGGAGGAGAAAGAATGGAATGAGATAGAAGCATATATGCAGAACCTGAGAGATAACCCAGCCCAAATTCCTAATCGTACAGATGGGGAAACTTTTCAATAGGAAAAGTGATTTATCCAAGGCCATAGAGGCAGTAAGCTTTGATTTATCTGATCTTCTAAATTTAAATTCAATCCTCTTTCTTTTTTTGGCTGGGCAATGAGGGTTAAGTGACTTGCCCAGGGTCACACAGCTAGTATCAAGTGTCTGAGACCAGATATGAACCCAGGTCCTCCTAAATCCAGGACCAGTGCTTTATCCACTGTGCCACTTAGCTGCCCCTTCAATCCTCTTTCCATTGCCTTTACAAGGTTGTAAGATCCTTGAAGGCAGGGATCATGACATAACTGTCTCTGTACCCAGCAGAGTACTCTGCATAAACAGATGCTTAAGAAACTAAGTTGTATGACACAGAGTTAAAACTTACTTCTCTATAACTTGTACCCAACGCTCTACGTCCCATCACCTAGAACAGTATATCTGGAGCAGCTCACAAGAAAAAATATCCCTAGTCCCTGGGGAGTGTTAGTCTATACAACTCTGGAACAACTACTTTAGGCCCAGATATCTTGATTGGTGAGTGTAAACTCAGCTAGTCCATAAAATGTAGCCAGTTCCAGACCACCAAACCAGACCATGCTTCGGATTTCAGCTAGATGTTCATCTTGTCCTTCCAGTGCTCACACATGTACTCCTCTTCTTCCTCAGAGCTCAGGAATTAAATCAATGCTACCATAGTACCACTGTTCCTAGAAAGACCATGTCAACCAATTGCCCTATGGATCAACTCATCACCCCTGGACTTCCCTAGACACTCTCTTTTCTGACTCACATGTCTCTATATGTGCTGTCTTCTATAAGAATGCAAGCTCTTTGAGGATAATTTTTACCACAAGGGCAGGGGACATCACTTTTATATTTGTATTCTCAGTACCTGGAACATATATATATATTTTTTTTAGTGAGGCAATTGGGGTTAAGTGACTTGCCCAGGATCACACAGCTAGTAAGTGTTAAGTGTCTGAGGCCGGATTTGAACTCAGGTACTCCTGAATCCAGGGCCAGTGCTCTATCCACTGCACCACCTAGCTGCCCCTGCCTGGAACATATTAAGCAAGTAATTCTTACTCCAATGCCAAGTCTTTTCTAGAGTCCCTCTGAAGACTGAACTTGATATTTGTGAAAAAGTACTTAGCACAATGCCTGGTACATAGTAGGTGCCATATAAATGCTTATTTTCTTCCCCCTTCACCAAAATGGTCTCCTTACTAGGTGAGGCAATTGGGGATAAGTGACTTGCCCAGGGTCACACAGCTAGTAAGTGTCTGAGGCTGGATTTGAACTCAGGAGTCCTGACTCCAGGGCCGGTGCTCTTTCCACTGCACCACCTAGCTGCCTTGAGATAGTGTCTAATTATTCTTATATATATCATATCATTATATAGTTGTTTGCCTGTTGTCTCCCTCATTATATTGTGAATACCTTGAGAGCAGGGACTGTTTTGATATCACCAGCACTGGCACTTAATAGACACTTAATAAATGCTTGTTAACTTGATGACCTATCCATGGCATTTGATATTCCTGACCACCCTTCTCTTCCTGGATATTCTCTTTTCTAGGTTCTCATGACTAGACTATACCATTTCTCCTTTTACCTATCTGACCACTACTTCTCAGTTTCCTTTGCTGGTTCATCATCCAAATAATGTCCTATAGTTGTGTGTATTCTGTCCTGGGCTACTATCTTTTCTCTCCACTCTCTCTTACTTGGTGACCTCATCAGCTCCCATATAGTCAATTATCTTCTCTATGTAAATGACTCCCAGATGTATATATCTAGCTCTTAGTTTCTCACCTGAGCTCCAGTCCCACATCAGCAGAAGCCTATTGACCATTTCAAACTGATATCAACCAGCATCTCAAATGCAAAATGTCCAAAACAGAGAACTCTCTCTTTTCCTTTAAACCTACCCCTCTTCTGAACTTCCCTATTGCTAAGGAAGGCACTAAGATTTACAACCTTGGTGTCATCCTCAACTCCTCACTCTCCAATCAGTTGTCTAATCTTGCCATTTCTATTTCTATAATATCTCTTCTATCTGTCCCCTTCTCACTACTCATGCAGTCATCATTTGAGTTCAGCTCCTCAGCACTTCTCATATGGAATAATGCCAATAACTTCCTAATTGTTCTTCTTGTCTTAAGCCTCAGTGTTTCTCTACTGCCTCTAGGAAAAAAATATAAACTACTCTATTTGGTGCTTAAAGCTCTTTAAAATCTTTGCATATTGGGGCAGTTAGGTGGTACAGTAGATAAAACACTGGCCTTGGATTCAGGAGGACCTGACTTCAAATCCAGCCTCAGACACCTGACACTTACTAGCTGTGTGACCCTGGGCAAGTCACTTAACCCTCACTGCCCCACGAAACAAAACAAAACAAAACAAAAAATCTTTGCATATTACTACTCCCTGTTCCCTTCACTTCATGATCTAACAGATCTGGTCCTTTTTTCACTATCCTTACACAAGGCACACCATCTCCTATTTTTCTATTCCTTTTCACTGGCTGTTTGCCATGCCTCACCTCCTTCTTATTCCTATCTCATGGAATTCCTTATTATTTTTCAAGACAGATCAGATGCTGCCTTCTAGTTGAAGCTTTTCCTGATCCTCCCCAACTGCTAGTGTCATCTTGTATTTATTTTTATTTTGTATATATTTAAATATGTACATGTTGTCTTTCCCCTAACATAAAGTCCCTGGGAGCAGGGGCTATTTCATTTACTTCATATCCCCATGGCCTAGAATATAGTGCCTGAATACTGTAAAAATAAGAGTGCTTGCTGATTGAGATTGTACATGGAAAGTACTTTGAATATGCAGCTGGAAAATCTGTGTAACCTCTGGCAAATCATTTCACCCTCTCCTGGCCTCAATTTGATCAATTCTAAAATAAGAGGTGGACTTGATTGAGTTCCAAGATAGTTCTTAAGTTGTGGTGTCTAGAACCAAATACAATATTACAGATGTTGCTTGATCAGGGCAAAGTACAGTACAGTCTAAAAGTTCCTTGGTTCGGTACCCTGAATATCTCTTAATGTAGCCTAAGAAAACAAGACCTTTTGGAGCTACCATAGTTACACTACTGACTCATGCTGAGCTTACAGTCTAATAAAATCCCCAGACCTCTTTCAGAGGAACTGTTGTTGCCTGGTTACATCCTACCCTTTATTATTTGTGAAGCTGATTTTTTAAAAATCCAAGTATATAGGAAGGACTTAAAAATTTCTAGGGATAAATACATCATTGTTAGATTCAGCCAATATTCTAGCCCATCAAGATCTTTCTGCATCCTATTATCTACTATTTGTTATTTGTCCCAGTTTTATGATGTTTGCAAATTTGATAAGCACACTCTCCATGGCCTTAACCTAGCTGGTGATAATAATTTTATATAGTACAGGACCAAGCACAGATCCCTGGGGTACATTGCTAGAGACTCCCTCCCAAGATCATGTCTAACCATGAGGAGCTACACTTAGGTTTGGCTCTTCAACCAGTTCTGAATCTACCTAACTGTAGACAGATCTAGCTCACATCTTTCTATCTTGTCCATAAAAAAGCTGTCAAATATTTTGCTAAAATCCAGGTCAACTATATCTATATTGTTCCCTTGATCTACCTGTTTAATAATCTTGAGCATAAAAAGGATTAAGATTAGTCTTGATGAAGTCACAATAGGTTTTGTGAGAACTCTCTCCTTTTCCAGATGTTCACTAACCATCTCTTTAATAATACCTTCCAGAATTTTTCTAAGCATAAGAATTTAGTGTCCTTCAGCCTATAGGTTCCATTCTCTTTTTTATTTTTTAAAACTGGAACACCACTTACCTTTATCTAGTCTTGCAATACCTCTCCCTTCTCTGTAATCTTTAAAATATCATTGTCAATAATTCAGTCACATTCACCAATTATTTCAGTACTTGTGGATTCAGCTCATCTTGGCTGATTTGAACTCATTAAGAGAACCTAGGAGGTTCCCCTACTATATAATTCTCTCTCTCTCTCTTTTTTTTTTTGCAAGGCAATGAGGGTTAAGTGACTTGCCCAGGGTCACACAGTTAAGTGTCAAGTGTCTGAGGCCGGATTTGAACTCAGGTCCTCCTGACTCCAAGGCTAGTGCTTTATCCACTGTGCCACCTAGCTGCCCCCATAACTCTCTTAAAAAAAAAACAACCACAACATAGGGGGCAGCTAGGTGGCACAGTGGATAAAGCACTAGCCTTGGAGTCAGGAGGACCTGAGTTCAAATCCGGCCTCAGACACTTGACACTTAACTGTGTGACCCTGGGCAAGTCACTTAACCCTCATTGCCTTGCAAAAAAAAAAACAAAACCAAAATTGACGATCAATTCCCTATTTTGGCCACTTTTCTTCTGTTCTTTCTAGTTTAAGGCCCATACTTTTTAGAAGAGACAAAAGAAATAGAATATGAATTAAGTAGTTTTACCTTCTATTGTTAGTTATAATTGCCTCCTCTACCCCAGGCTATGGTCCTGTGTTTTTTCTGATCTCTTTCTTGTCCTCAACATAGCTAACCCCATTACATTTTTTTGTTTTGTTTCTAGCTTTCATTTTCAACTATAGCTCCTTCTGGGCACTCATGATACTAATCCTACAGAATCATGACCTGCTTTAAAAAAATTCAGCCTCTGTTACTTGCCCTTGCTTTCCTCTTCAGTACATCTTCTTAAAATCTAAGCTAGGTAATGAATTTCCTGTGTATCCAAAATGATCTCTTCAGATAACTCCTTTGTATCCTTATCATTAGAAGTGTTTCTATTTGTTTCTTCAGAATTTAATTCTTAAGATCTTCCCATACTTCTTGAGGTGACTTTCCCTATAGAATTTTAGTGTTATCTTACCTACCTATCCTTCTTTTGGAACACTTGAAATTTGTTCTTCAAAAATCTAGGATACATATCAGATTATGCCTTCCTCTCTTCCTCTATTATAAACTCTAAAAGGCAGTGGACATTTACTTCTAAGGTACCTATCATTTCCATCAGAGTAACCAGTTACCCCCTATTGGTGAAAATCAACTCCAGAATGGATATTCTCTGATAGGTTCCTCTACCTTTAGAAAAATGAAATTAACATTTTTTTTTTTTAGTGAGGCAATTGGAGTTAAGTGACTTGCCCAGGGTCACACAGCTAGTAAGTATTAAGTGTCTGAGGCCGGATTTGAACTCAGGTACTCCTGACTCCAGGGCCGGTGCTCTATCCACTGCGCCATCTAGCTGCCCCTAAATGAAATTAACATTAAAACTGGGGACAGTTAGGTGTTGCAGTGGATAGACTTTGGGGGCTTGGAATCAGGAAGATCTGAGCTCAAATCTGACCTTAGACACTTTAGCTATGTGACCTTGGGCAAATCATTTAATCCTGTTGGCCTCAGTTTCATCATCTGAAAAATAAGACGGAGAAGGAAATGGCAAACCACTGCAGTATCTTTGACAAGAAAACTTCAAAGGGGCCATAAAGAGACACAACTGAAATGATCGAACAATTATGAGTTGCTCTGCTTTTTGGCAGATATTCATGCAAATACTGACATCTCCTATCAAAGATCTGCTTGTTATCTATTTCCTCTTTTTGTCCAGGTGGCATCTGCAATTTATTACCATTACAAAATTCTTACTTATTTTCACCCAAAAGCTCTTTACTATTTCCCAACTCTGGTTCCTAGATTTCCTGAGTACATAAATAAATCTTCTTAATATGGAATAAAAAAACAGTGTAATATCATGGATAGAATGTTGGACTTTGAGACAGGAAGCTCTGGGTTCAAATCTCTTGCTTGAATTTTTTCTGTCTACATCTAGGTGTCTCAATGCTGTTTTTCCTATTGTGACGACGCCACCTGCTGGAGACACTGTAGGAAAGCTCCGCCATGAGGAGGCCTCTGAGGGCAAGGCCATGCGGCTTTTCTTTGGCGTCAGGAAGTGATGTTTGCTTGTGAGAGGAAGAGGGGGTGAGGCTGGTGCTCTCCCTCTCTTTCGTCAGAACTCTGGTTGAGAGTGGAGCTAAAGATGCGCTCTCCCTTTGATAGACAGATGAATCTAGGCCTTTCTCTCTCTCTTCACCAAATTCTTATTCTCCTTAATAAATGCTTAAAAGTCTAAACTCTTGCTAAAGCTTACAATTTATTGGTGACCACTCATTAGATATTTTAGAAAGACTAGCTAGAATTTTAGCCCCTTACAGATGGCTGACCCCTAAGAAAAAAGCTGAATCTCCGTCTTCTGATCTTCCTGTTGGGTGAGAAATTTCCCCTACCCTGTCCCTTTAAATCCAAAGTACTGCTCAAGTACCGGCTCTTTTCTATTTAGATTTTCAAATGGGTTTTTTCAACTTCCTAAGTACCCTATTTCTGATTTTAGTCTATTTAACCAGACAAATAGGGGATAAGATCATGTTAATGCTTTGTTTTTGTGGATTTTCTATTTTTATTTTTATTAGAAGAGCCAGCAAGGTGCTCACACAAGGGAATATAGATATACCCCGCTCTCCCAACCATGCCTTTTCAGAGAAACCTCTGACTCCTGCAGCTTTTCCAAATTCTAACACTAATTGTTGCTCTAATTTTGCATGCCTGGAGGCAACGACAGAGCCTCTAGAAGGGGAAATCAGGCCTGAGTTTGACCCCCCTCCCCTACCTTCTCCCCCTCCTCTGATGCCACCTCCTACTCCTCCCATGGCCAAGCCCCTTGATCCCCCTGCCTGGGAGGTAGGTCACAAGATCTAATCCACCAGCTTCTACTTAGTTGCTGAAGCAGTCAGCCTCAGCCCGTCCCCAGCCTGGCTGTGATTCTGACTTGACCTGCTGTGGTTCTCCCAAACCAACCTTGGAAAACCCTTTAAATCCCAAATATGCTCATTTTGTTCATAATTTTGTTAATCAGCTTTTAATTGTTAATCGGTCTTTAATTAGTAACCTTATAAAGCATTTGTATTATGAAAGGACTGACAGACAATATAGAGGGGTTAAAGAAGACAACCTTAAGCTGAACAAAAATGACAATCATATTTCAAGAAGACATATTTTACAGAAATGTAGAAGTAAGCAGCAAGGTATTAATATTAGTATTGGGGATTTTAGATATCGGAATCAAAAGTGTTCTAAATTCACTCAGAGAAATAATGTCAGTTCAGAGGTTACATATGATTTCTATGCTATTACATCTACCTTTTGAAATTAATGGTATGGGTTCGTTTATTTATTTATTTATTTTGGTGAGGCAATTGGGGTTAAGTGACTTGCCCAGGGTCACACAGCTAGTAAGTGTCAAGTGTCTGAGGCCGGATTTGAACTCAGGTCCTCCTGAATCCAGGGCTGGTGCTCTATCCACTGCACCACCTAGCTGTCCCCAGTATGGGTTTATTTTTATAGAGATTTTCATGCTTTTGAGATTGTATTTTATACTTAGCTTTAAAAAAATAAAAAGAAAATATTTGTAAAAGCTTTTTATAGTCATGTGATCAAGTTTATATTTTGTAATACTCTTATTAATATTAAGTTCATATTCATTTAGATTTCCTTAGTTTGAATTTCATTGTCTTTTATTCTTCCATATGTATTTTCTTCTATTCATTCATCTATCTAATTTTGAAACAATGCAAGATGGTTTTGATTTCATAATACAATATTAATTCTGGGAGTATTGTGCTCCCATATTCTGAGTTGTTTGTTTTTTATTTTTTTCTCTCAACTGATTATTTGATCAAACTCTATTTCCCTAGCAAATTGGTTGCTGTGGCAAGTGTAAATTGATTCTAGAAGCATTATTTTTGATAAGCATATTTCAAAAAAAAAAGGGGGGAGAACATTTGTTTTTTTTTTTTTTTGGTGAGGCAATTGGGGTTAAGTGACTTGCCCAGGGTCACACAGCTAGTAAGTGTTAAGTATCTGAAGCCAGATCTGAACTCAGGTCCTCCTGAATCCAGGGCTGGTGCTTTATCCACTGCGCCATCTAGCTGCCCGGGGGAGAACATTTGTAAAAGTTTTTTCTTTTTTTCAAAAAAAAAGTTTTAAGATTGTGTTGTGTTTTAACTTGTATTTAAATATGTTCTGATTTTTCACAAAAGTAATTCTATACTTAGTAAAAAAAAAGGTATTATTTGAAATTATTGTATATTGTATTTTGAGTTAAGGTACATTCACATTTTTTGCGATCATTTATCATCCTCAATTTTAAATGCATATGAGACTTAGATTATGGGAATTTATCATTTAAGACATTAATTGCCTTCATTCTGAGTTATCAGATGCCAGTTGGCCAAGATGCCATCCAATCATAAGAGGAATACCATGCAAGAGCAGACATTGAACTGTCATATGAGGGGAGACATGCATGAAGTCAAGGTATGGCTGAGGGAATGGCTTTTGACAAATGTTGAGGTTGGTTTCTCTTGGTTTAATTTTCCCCCCACAATATTGTACAGATGGCTAGAAGTTTTCATCCCACCCATCTCATTCTACACCTGGCTTCTATGCCCCCATCTCTATGCCTGATGCCATGGACATCTCAATCTCATGCATCTGATTAAGTCTGACTCAGTTTCCTTCCAATATGTTTGGTGGCATGGACGTATATCCCATCCACCTATTTTAAGCCTGGCATACTGCATGAGCAGTATATATTGCTCAATGTGGGAATGCTCATATCCCATCATTTCTCTGTTCTTTTATGGTAACCCCCATAATTATCTCAGGTGTCATGATAAATACAGTGTTGGATTTGGCCTTGACATCTGTTACCAATTATATTAGATTCTTTAATTTCTCATAATGGCATGGGGATAATTAGGCAGATGATGCAAAAAGTGATGAAACAAAGATAAAAATTATTTTAAAAAATTAATATTGCAGCAATTGTCTTCTCAATTTACCCTCCACAAGGGGGGGACTATCATAATATTAAATTTTACAGAATATTTCCATTTTTGTTTTATTATACGTTTCATGTATAACAACTAAGATTCTGGATTTCCTTAGACATGTTTTTAAGAACTCTCATTGTTTGATTTGATTATTGACAAAGCTATTTTAAAGTTGTGTTAAACTGAATTTTGTAGGAAATTTTCCTGGTTGATGACCAGCATCAAGCCCTGAAAAGACTTCCATTCCATGACTACACCCAGAGGACATCCCAAGAACCATCTGAGAAAAGACTTTCAAAGACTTTGAATGAACAGTTTTGTTTTGTTGATTTTTATTCCATTTTGTTGTTATGTATACCATTTGTAATACGTATTCTCTCTCTCTCTTTTTTTTTTTTGGTGAGGCAATTGGGATTAAGTGACTTGCCCAGGGTCACACAACTAGTAAATGTCAAGTGTCATTGGCCGGATTTGAACTCAGGTTCTCCTGAATCCAGGGCCAGTGCTCTATCCACTGCACTACCTAGCTGTCCCTGTAATATATATTCTCTGCAGAGGCCCTCCCTCTGCAGGCCAGTGTCAAAGCGGCAGTTCATGAGCGATCGCCATATTGCTTACTGGCATAGGGTATTATATTCTGTTATTTTTGACTGTTTCATCAAGGAAACACCCCATGTTTCTTGAAAAAAAAAACAAAAACAAAGGGGGGACTGTAACAATTGGAATGACACCAACTGCTGGAGACTTACTGTAGGAAAGCTCCGCCATGAGGAGAAGGCCTCTGAGGGCAAGGCCATGTGGCTTTTCTTTGGCATCAGGAAGTGATGTTTGCTTGTGGGAGGAAGAGGGGGAAAGGCTGGTGTTCTCGCTCTCTTTCATCAGGACTCTGGTTGAGAGTAGAGCTAAAGATGCGCTCTCCCTTTGATACTATGTTATAGCTATTCCCTATGGTATCTGGGTTGATGGATATATATAGGCAGTTTTCTTTCTCCTCTTCACACCTTTCTGATTAGATTTACAAAACTCCAGGAAAATATATTCTTACTCATTCTACACTTGTTAAGTATATTCTATTTTCTGGCTGGGAGACTGCTGTTTCTATATTTTAAGCTGTACAGTTCCTTTTTCATATGTTTTTCCAGTGTCTAAGTAATTAAATTACTCCTTGACTCAAGTATTTCCTCACAGTACTTAGGAATATGGTCTTCATAGCTGCACTGTTTATGCCTGTTTGTGGGGGTTTTTTTGGGTGGGGGGGCTTTTCCAAATTAGGTCACAAGGGACATTTCTTTCACTTTTAAAAAAATCTCCCTTTAGTACTAATATAAGAAGCATTCAACAGTGACTGACATCAGGAATATTCAGTAAATATCTGTTGAGTAATTACAATACAATTTAATATATTATTCTAATACTTGATAAAATTCTGTACAACAAATTTTCAAAATCACTTAATAGCAACCCCCCCCTCGAATTTTATTCCTTTAATTTAAAATTAATCATGCAATGGTTTTGGTATAAACTCACCCATAGTGGCAAATTGACAAATTGTTCTTTAGGAAAATGGGTCTCCCATCAGCATTCTTTAAATCCCTTAAAAAAGGAGGAAAAACATTTTAATAATTATATATTTTAAAAAATAATAGAGGGGGAGAAAATGGAGGGACAGAATTTGAAACTCAAAACTATAAATAAAAATGTTTATTTAAAATAATAGGTAATATTTATATAGTATTTTAAGATTTACAATATACTTTAAGTATATTATCTCATTGATCCTCATAATCCTATAAGATAGGGACTATCATATATTATCCCCATTTCACAGATGAAGAAACTGAAGCTTAAAATGTTTAAGTGATTTGTCGTTATAGAGTCAGTGTCTGAATCAAAATCTCAACACATGCCTTCCTGATTTCAAGCCCAACACTTCATTTACTGTCACCTAAATCACCTAGAGAAACTTGAGTTCAAATCTAGCCTCAGACACTGGTTGAGTGGCTCTGGGCAAGTCATTTCACTCTTGACTGCCTTATTTTCCTCAACTATAAAATGGAGGTCATAATAGCACTTATCTCGCCAGGTAGTAACCTGGCGGGGGATTAAATGAGACAAAATCTGTAAAGTGCTTATTAGCACAGTGCCTGGCGCATAGTAGGAACTTAATAAATACTTGTTGATTTCCCTTTCTTTTCATTCAGTGGAACAAACACCAGACACTGTCAAGTGGAAAAATATCTTTGCATCAAATACCATTTTATCTTTCCTAAATCTGTTCTTCCTCAACATAATTTACAACTTCTTGTCCATTCAATAATTTTCTACTAAATTGCCTCTCCACTGTCTTTACTTTCTCTATTCCCAATCTTGACCCTTAAAAAAACCAAAACTCTACAATGTCCTTTACTACTGAATCCCTTTCCCTCTTATCACCATCCCTGTCTTGTCAAATACCAACCCTGAATTACTTCCATCTTATGTCTGACTTGCCCTATCCTAATCACTTGCTGCTGAATAGAGCCAGAAAGCCAAACAACTCAGCAAATTGGATCCTTTACAAATTTATGTAACATAAACTAAAATGGTCCCTAATTACAGTTTGATTCATCCATAATTGATGCTCTACCATGCTCTCTCCACAATGGCTATTTCAAACCTTCCATTCTCACCTCACATTCTCAATACCACCATTCCCCACCACCCACCCTCTCAGATAAGCATCTAGCCTCATGCTTTTAATAGAAAATAGAGGGGGCAGCTAGGTGGCACAGTGGATAGAGCACCAGCCCTGGAGTCAGGAGGATCTGAGTTCAAATCCAGCCTCAGACACTTGACACTTACTAGTTGTGTGACTCTGGGCAAGTCACTTAACCCCAACTGCCTCGCAAAAAACCCCCCCAAAAACAAGCAAAAAAAGAAAATAGAAACCATTTGTTATAAAACCCTCTTCTCTCTCACTCTGTATTTCAAAACTTTATTCTTTTCTGCCTTTCCTATTGTGATTTATGATGATGAGGTAGCCCATATCTTCACCATAATCAACCTGTCTATATATGCATTGCTCCCATTTCTTTTGTAAAAAGTTTTTAATGATATTTTGTTTCTTACATTACTATAGCATACCATGTATCCTCTCCCACCCTCCCCTCAAGTCATGACATATGAAAAATAACATTGTTTTTGGAGAGGAAAAAAAAGTCAGCACAACTGACACAATGAAAAAGTCTGAAAACATGTGCAATATGTAACATCCATGAACTTCCCAGCTCCACTAAGGAGTATGTTGGGGGTGTCCTTATATCTCTTCATTCAAGTCTCACATGTACTTCATAATTTTGTTATATTTAGGTTTGATTTTTTTGGTGTACCGCTCTTTGGTGTAGTTATTTTGTATATTGTTTTCTTCATTCTGCATCAGGTTATATAGATTTTTTTATGCTTCTCTGTATTCATCACAAATAATTTATCATAGTACAATAATATTCCATTACACTCATGTACTACAATTTGTTTAGCCATTCCCCAGTTGATGGGCATATAATTTGTTTCCAATTATTAACTATCACAAAAAGTGTTGCTACAAATATTCAGGCATATATGGGGACTTTTTTTTTTTTTAAATCATTGTCTTCCTTGTGGTATAAGCCCAATAACAGAGTCTCTGGTTCAAAGAGTATGGACATTTTAGTCACTTTATTTACATAATTCTAAATTACTTCCCAAAATGCTTCACCAAAAATGTATTAGTATGCATATCTTCCCATAGCCCCTCCAATGTTGAATGCTGACTTTTTTTTTTTTTTTTTGCCAATTTGTAGGATGTGAGGTGAAATCCTAGGGTTGTTTTGATTTGAATTTTTTAAATTAAAAATCTGGAACATTTATTCATTTGGGTGTGAATACTTTGCAGTTCTTTTGAGAACTGTTCATATCCTTTGACCATTTATCTTTTGGGGAATGGCTATGTGTGTGCACACGCGTGTTATGTGTTTTATATAACTTGAATACCAAACCCTTTTCAGAGAAATCTGATACAAAGCTGTTTTTCCCCTTCAACCACTTCCCTTCTTATCCTAGATACATTAATGCTGTTTATACAAAATCTTTTCAGTTTCAAGTAATCAAAGTTATACGTTTTCTTTTGTAATTGCTTTTATTATCTTTTGTTTGGTTCAGAATACATCTCTTACCATGGCTGTGAGAGGTATAGGATGTTTTTCTTCTCATTTTAAGAAACAGTATAACCTTTAATATTAAGGTCACATATTCATTTAGAATATATTGTGGTGTGTGGTGTAAGGTATTGGTCTAAGCCTACTTTTTGCTAGATTGCCTTCTTGTTTTAATCAAATAAGAAATTTCCCTAGATAACTTTTTTCTGCTTTATCAAACACTGTATTATTGAGTTATATTGTTTCTGAATCTCCCTTGTTTAGTCTGTTCCATTTATTTCTCATTCTTTTTTTTGTTTTTAAAAATTTTATTCATTTTGAACTTCAATACAAAAAGACAAAAAAGGGAAACATTTCCATGTACAAAGCACAATTTAAAACTGGGGCAATGAGGGTTAAGTGACTTGCCCAAGGTCACACAACTAGTAAGTGTCAAGGGTCTGAGGCCAGATTTGAACTCAGGTCCTCCTGAATCCAGGGCTGGTACTCTATCCACTGTGCCACCTAGCTGCTCCCTCAGTTTACTTTTTTTTTTTTTAAGTATGTAATAAATACAGCACATCATTTTCAAAGCAAGCCTGATTTTCTGTGCTTCCTTAAAAATTTTTTTTGTTCTCTGCTGTACTCTTTTTAATCCTTTTCCCCACCCCCAAATGACTTTTGGATGGTCAGAAATGACCACAGCTGAATGCTGTGCTCTTTCCCTTAGGCTCTGTGGAATGCTGCACAGCTCCCCACACACAAGTGTGTCCAGTCCCAGTGACTTGTTTCACTCCCTGTTTCTTAGTTCTTCCGCCTTGCACTGGCAGTTCAGAACTTTGCAGAGCCCCTGGGAGGCATCTGCTCCTTAAGAGCTGTGGCCAAGATGGCTGTCAAGGCCTGAGGAAACTTCCACGACCTGGATCCAGGGTTTTTGTGGCACTGGAAAGAGGGAGGGGATAATGAGGTAAAGCCTTTGTTGTGTTCTTGGATCTACTCTTGTAACCCTGCTCCTATTAGTGAGGGAGGCAGGGGAGAGGTGCTGAGAGAAGTCAGGGTCAGTGAGCATCAGTTCTTGGGTTTTGTTTTGCTTTAACCTTCTTTTGGATCCTGACGGTCCTAGATCATGGAAACACCTGAAATTAATTTATCTTTGGCTCAAAACTTCTTTTTTGGAGAGGTTTGAGAGGTTGGGGAGATTGGAGAAAATGTCTAGTCTGACATCTTGTTGCTCACTTCAAATGGAAGTCCCCTGATCCCATTTCTTCCTGTCTTCACCTACAGACTGTGCCCACAATCACCTCCCCTTCCCATCTTGAATCTATATCTATCACCAATACCTTCCTTGCCATTTAGAAACATGTAAGAGTCTCCCAACCTTAAAAAGTTTTGATTATATCCCACCAATCCCTCTAGTCATTATCCAATAAAGTCCAGTGCCTCCCTATTGCCTCTAGGAAAAAAAAAAACTCCTCTATTTGGTATTTAAGGCCCCTTAAAACCTGGTCCAAAATTTTTTTTTCCAACTTATTACATACCCCCTTTTTTATCATGCTCCCTCTGGTCCAATCAAACTGGTGCTCTTATTATTCCTCATACATGGAAAACCAATTATTTATTTTGTTCAAAGGGATGGATAAAATAGGGGTTGGGGGTGAGGAACAATATTGCTGTTGTTATTTGTCCTTCATTTTCACAGAGGACCATGACATCAGGGTGATGTCAAGACTTGCAATGAAATGGATTTCAATGAAGGAAGGCTGTGCAACAAAGTCACCAGCCTCACTTTTTCTTCCACAGCCATCTGGGTTCAGTGGCAAGATTTACATCAGGACACCTGGAGATGGCCATGGATGTTTAAAGGCAATTGGGGTTAAGTGACTTGCCCAGGGTCACACAACTGGTATGTGTCTGAGGTGAGATTTGAACTCAGGTCCTCCTGACTCCAGGGCCAATGCTTTATCCACTGCACCACCTATTAGTAAGATAGAGTCCAGAGCAGGAATTATTCATTTCTGTGTCATGGACCCCATTGTCAGTCTGGTAAGGCCTTTGGACAAAAATAATGTTTTTAAATGCATAAAATAAAATACATAGGATTACAACAGAACATAATTGTATTGAAATGTTACCGCAATATTAAAAAAATTCATGAATCTCACAATAAGAATCCAAACAACAGCACTAGGTTATAGGGCTTCAAGTTTCTGCCATGTTATAGTCAAATGGAAGAAATGACGCCTCAAAGGGGTCATAACAGCTATCTTTAAGTATTTAAAGGGCTGGCTATCATGTGGAAATATGATTGGGTTTGTTCTCTTTGCCCTAGAAGGCAGAAATAGGAACAAGAAACACATGGTGCAATGAAAAGCATGCCAGATTTGCAACCAGAGGAAATCTGAGCTCCTTGGTTAGAATCTTTGCTCTACCACCTATGTGACCTTTGGGAAATTACTTACCCTCTTTGGGAATGAGTTCCTTATCTCTAAAATAAAGAGATGACAGTAGACTCTCTCTCTCTCTCCCTTCCTTCCTTTTATTTATTTATTTATTTATTTTTTAATTTTTAGTGAGGCAATTGGGGTTAAGTGACTTGCCCAGGGTCACACAGCTAGTAAGTGTTAAGTATCTGAGGCCGGATTTGAACTCAGGTACTCCTGACTCCAGGGTCGGTGCTCTTCCTTTCTTTTAAAAGACATAATTTCTAAGGTCTCTTCCAGTACTGAATCTAAGAACCTATGATCCTAAGTTTCAAAAAGGCAAATCTTTGTTTCATGTAAAAAGAAAGACATCCTAACAATCAGTGCTATCTATAAATGACATAATTTGTCTTAGGATGTAGTTATTTCTGCCTCACTGCAGGTCAAAGCAAAGGATGACACTCATCTGCTTATGATGTAAAAGTTGGTTTCCCCCCTCTACCTACCCTAGTCAGTGTTTTGTTTTTTTACATTCTGGGTGTCCCAGACCATGGAAACAATTGAAATTGCTTTATCTTTGGCACACAGTTTCTGTTTTGTAGAAATCTGAGAGATTGGAGAAAATGTTTAGTCTGCCATCTTGTTGCTCATGTGACCCAGAACTTCCCTGGATCCCATTTCTTAGATGACCTCTGAAGTCCTAAATTACTGAGATTCTATGATTCCCTATTCACTCTGCAAGACAAGTGTCAAAGAGGGAAAGTAGAAGGAATTGTTAAAGAAACGAGTTTCAGAGGACATTAACTAACCACCTCACTTGTGATAGCCACAATCTAAGGTTACATCTCACTTTGCAAAGGACAGATTACTGATACAGCTATCTAGGCTATCAGTTGCTCCCTTGTGTTTAGCTAACTCAGAATGCCTTGTTTCCCAGAAGATAGATCAATGTCAAGAGTTAAGACCTATTTTGTTTTTTAATTTTTGATGCAAGGGAAGGATAGATGGGTAGGGGCTGAGGAACAGATCTATTTGGAAATCAATGTAATGTAAAAGAAAAAGGTAGCAGAAAGTTTTTATAAAATGTTAAGGTATTATTATATCTATAATATTCAACCATCTATTCCAAATTTAGTGTTATGCTCCCTTCTTTCAATGCCTTTGCTCACTGTTTTCTATCCCTTTTTTCCCTCATTTCCCCTTTTGGCCTGCTGAGTTCCACCCTGTCCTTTGATCTCAAATGAAATGTTACCTCCTCTATGAAGCCTTACTTGAAGTCCTCCTTCAACTTCATACAGTACTTTACATTTCTTATTATGGTTTTTTGTTCATGATTATACCTCTAACCATGTTAAAAGTTCCATGGAGGAAGGGACCATATCTTACATAAATTTTGTATCATCTTTAGTATTTCTCAGGTACACAGAAGTAACTGATAAATGTTACTTGAATTGATTTACAACCTTCATCATCTTACTAAAGAGAAAATACTAAAAAGCTAAAGGATGGGGCAGCTAGATGGTGCAGTGAATAAAGCACTGGCCTTGGATTCAGGAGGACCTGAGTTCAAATCCAGCCTCAGACACTTGACACTTAACTAACTGTGTGACCCTGGGCAAGTCACTTAACCCTCATTGCCCTGCTCCCCCCCCAAAAAGCTAAAGGATGCTGACACGCTTAAAATACTTTAAGTCAAGGTTTATTTAGACCTTTTAAAAAATATATTTTTTAAACTGCTCTTAGCCATTTTCAATAAATATATAGTTAAAGGTCACCTTGGTTCATGGAAACCAAAGTATTCTTAAACTTCTAAGCAGCACTAAACATTTCCACTCACCAGTCTCTTTGCCTAAAAATTAAAGAACGATCAACAGGGCATCCTGCACTTTTGCCTTTCTTTGTATTCCCAACACTTAGCATAGTGCCTGGCACACAGTAGGTTCTTAATTAATGTTTACTGATTTACTATCGACAATTCTCTGAGGCTGTGAAAGGATGAGCCACCACTGCTAGTTTAGGCTTCTATGTGTTGGCTCAGAAGCTTAAGGAAGAACAATCTTTAACAATTGGCTAAGGAAAAAACTTTAGGCCAATGGTTCCTGAACCCCTAAGAACTTGGTGTTAACAATTATTTAATGGTGACTTAAGCAGCAAATGATCGCTCAGTTATGTTACAAATATATTTTTTCCTCTCTGACAACACACATATGAATGTTTAAAGCATTATAGGTTATTTTTTTAACAGTGATTTAAAACCATCATGATCCTGAGTACAATGATCTTGGTATTTGCAGTGATTACATTAAACTGCTGCTTCTAAGCACAATGTGTTCTTGAAGTTTCTCACCTATCAACAAATTGTTTCCAAACTACCACAAGGGTTCGACATTTGAGCACAAACTGATTCCCAACAGAGAGACACATGCATGCACATACCCTCATTTATATTCTGTACACTGCATCAGAGTAGCTGCCTCATTCTCCTGTTATCCTGTAATAGTACTTCATCAGCTGCGTAACCATGTGATCAAGATATTATAAACATCTGTGTCCTTACAGTGCAAATGTCAGGCTATTTAAAAAACATATTAACAGGACATGTACACTACAAGCCACCCTAAAACCATCATGGAACATCACAAATGTTCTGCAGAAATAAACCTTATATTATCTCTCACTGAACTATTAAGGCTGTTTTCTGATTTAAACTCATCCTTCAGTTATGTTGCTATTCTTCTATATGGCATATTTTCAAACAAACTGGTTAGCAATACTGGTCAGTTGTTCAGTAGAGTTTTTGTGAGAGTGTAGCCAGTGTGCCTGTGGTAGAAGAGAAAGTATCTGAAAGCTACATTGATAAGCCTGTTGATTTTTTAAGTGGAAAGAATAAGATATGAAAATACATAATATTGACTCACTTATTTTTGTGAATAAACAAGACAGAAAAGTGACTAAATCTATTTATTGTTATCGAATTGTAAAAAATTGGAAAGTTCATATTATTGCAGAAAAATTAATTCTGCCATGTGCCAATGCAATTGTCACATCTAAGTTTGAAGATGATTTTGTTAAGGTAGAGATGATAATCATTTCTAACAATACATTGTTTCATGGGATACATGTGTTCAATGATGAATAATTCCAAAAAGTGATATTTATGCTTTGCAATTAGATGAGACAGCTGATATAACCTACCCATTTTAATTGTATATATAAGATATCTTCATGAAGGTAATGGGAGAGAATGTGCTATTGTGTCATCAGTTAACAGAACATATCAATTGGGGAAGATATTTTTAATCTAATTAATACTTTGAAAGAAAACAAATAAATTGGTTTCACTATAGTGCAACTATAGTTTACTATTTTATGCAGAGAAACAGGCAGTAAGGATGTTAGATTTCTAATGTTAGGTAGCTTTTCCATGGGAGTTATTACTCATTTATTTGCATTGAGAGAAGAGTCAGTTTTCTTCACTGAATGTATAGGTTATATCATAAGTCTACAAAGATTGGCATATTTAACAGATATCTTTTCAAAAATTAACAAACTCAACACACCACTATAGGGTGCAAATACAAACATATTCAACATTGAAGACAAGGTAAAAAACTTACATTTTGGAACCACACAATTGAGAACAGTACCGAGTGCTTTGTGATATTACATTATTTCTTATCAGAGAATGAAGTATCTTTGGATCAGGTTGTCAAGAAAGAAAATGGTGACTTTCAATGACTACTGTCTCGGAGCTTCCAATAAATTAAAATTAAATTAGATTTACAATTCATTTGATATGCCATATCTCCAATGAACTGACAATAGATGAAAAAGAAAATTTAACTTATTTATGAACAGATTCTGGACTACAAATATTTTTAAAAACTAGAGCCGTATACATTTTTGACTAAAAAATTTTAAAAGTATTTCCATTTCACCATACTATTTCTTTTGTTTCTGGTGCTGCTGTTTTTCTTTTTTGAGGTTTTTCCTTTTTGCTCTGACTCTTCTCGTATAACATGACAAATGCAGAAATATGTTTAATGTTTTATATATATATATATACACACCTATATCAGATTACCTGCTGTCTAGGGGAGGGGGGGGGAGGGAGGGAGAAAAATTTGAAATTTGAAATCTTATCTAAACAAATGTTGAAAACTAAAAAAAAAAAAAAAACGGGAAAAAAGTATTTCCATTTCTCAGCAAAAGAGCTTGTAAAATCCTTTCATTTTCTACCATGTATTTGTGTTGACATTTCCACTTTGTAATTTTAAATCAAAATATAGGAAAAATTCAATGCAGAATCAAATTTAAGACTATTTTAAATGTATTAAAAATTTTTTTTGGCTATAAAAATTAGAAATGAGATAAGTTACATGGTATCAAGAAAATAATGTAAACTTCTGTTCAAATAAAATCCAAAATAAAAATTTAGTTTTTATATTTATTATATTAAACATCTTCCAAGTTTATTTTATTAAATGTTATAGTAAAAAATATACAAAATCAACCAATCAACATTAAGCACCTACTATGTGCCAGGCACAATGCTAAGCACAGAATTTACAGAAAGAAGCAAAAGAAGGAATTTATAATCTAATGGAGACAATATGCAAACAAATATAAACAATGCACAATAGATAAATAGATAGATATGATAAAGAGGAGATAATTAACAGATGGAAAGCACTGGAATTAAGAGAGGTTGGGGAAGGTTTTCTATAGAAGGTGGGGTTTTAGTTGGGACTAAAAGCTGGAGAATGAAATGGCAAACCACTTCAGTATCTTTGCCAAGAAAACCCCAAATGGGGTCACCAAGAGTCAGACATGACTAAAAAATGACTCAACACCAACAACAAAAAAGAAAGTCACAGAGGTCAATAGTCAGAGTGGAGTGTTCCAGGAATGAGGACAGCCAGAGAAAGTGCCTGTATCTGAGAGACTGAGTATCTTGTTAACAGAATAGTCAGAAGGCCAATGTTACAGGATAAAAGAGTACCTGTCAGGGAGTAGGGTGTAAGGTGTAAGAGGAATGGAAAGGTAGGAGATGGCTAGGATATGGGGAGCTTTGAATGCCAATGAGAGGGGGGGAGATAGAATCAGACCTGCACTTTAGAAAAATCACTTAATATAGTGGCTGAATAGAGGATGGACTGGAGTGGGCAAAGAACCCACTACAGGAAGACCCACAAGTAGGCTACTGCAGTAATGGAGGCAAGGACTCAGTGAAGAGTGAGGCTTTTTTTTGGGAAACGCCCAAAGCAGAAATGTTTTGATTGACTATACACATTTCTAACAGGGGTCTTGTTTTTCATTCTCAATGGAGAGGGCAGGGTTGGGCTGATATACTCAAGTATACTATAGAAATTATCAAACATAATCCAAGTAAGTCACAATCTTTTTTCTTTTTACGTTTTAAATGTGAAATGAAATAGGAAATATTTTCAAGTGCATAGTTTCTTTTAAGTAATGGAAAGTATAAGATGTTTAGTTAACTATGATCTATGTGAACAGGAGGTAAAAGTAGTACAGAAAATCCCAAAGAGTGGGTGAGCCAAGATGTACCAGTATATATGATAATATTTTAGTTAAATGACAATTGAGTAAGGTCTTTTTGAAAATTAAAAGGATTCTAAAATTTCCAAGCTAGGAAGAACTGAAGCTTATACAGTCTAAAAAGAAGTCTGTCTAAGGTACTGAGAGAAAAAAGAGAATGCTTCTGAAGTCGCCTATAAAGACTTTCTTTCTTTATACACACACACACACACACACACACACACACACACACACACACACACACACACACACACATAAATAAAAATCTGCAGGGGTCTTAAGAAAATTGCATGCCTCTCAGATAAAGGATGGAGGCAGGCTGTATAGTGGGAAAAGCACAGGGTTAGAAGAGAACCTAGATTCAAATCTGCTGACCTCCCAGCAATAGGGAGGTGATCGTTTCAATGTATACTCTCCTCATCAAACTCTATCTAGAGCAGAGGGTCAACAATCTCTAGCCAGGGGCCAAGTCCTTCTCCTCAACCTTTTTTTTTTTTTTTTAAATATGGTCAGTGAGCTAAGAATGGCTGTTATATTTTTAAGTATAATAAACTTTATTTATAAATATAAAAACCATTCTCGGCTGGAGGGCCATAGAAAAACAGGTGGTTTGCCAACCCTTGAAAGCCCCTTATTTGGTTCTAAATGACACAATTTAAGAAGCATACTGATATGCTGGAATGTCCAAAAGACAGTGACCGGAATGGTCAAGGGTTTTTAGTATATGATAATGAGTTGAAGGAATTGGGGATATTTAGTTTGGGTAAGAGAAGACCTAAGGGAATTATGACAACTGTCTTCAACTATAAGAAGGTCTGTCTTTGGAAGAGGGATTAAAGAGTTTTTCTGTTTGGCTCCAGAAAGCAGATCTAGGAGGAATAAATAGAAGTTGGAGAGACAAATTTAGGTTTAATGTCTTGAAAAACTTCATAACAATTAAAACTGTCTAAAAATGGAACTAGCTGCTTTGAAATAATAGTAGGATTTCTGCTCTTTGGAAGTCGCTTCAAGTAGACATTAGAAAATCACTTATTGGGTTTATTGCAATACAACAAGAAAACCACTTGTTGGGTCTGTCATAGGAAGGGTTTCTTCTGTGTATTGATTAGTTGAGATTAGTTTTTCTATATAGGAATTCCTTTTTTACTTTTTCCAACAAAATTAGATTTTTCTGAATCCTGAATGCTAAGAAAAATCAGTTGAGAAATCAAGAAAAAGTATTATGATTCTCCTATAAGAATTAAAGCTTATGGGGCAGCTAGGTGGCGCAGTGGATAGGGCACCAGCCCTGGAGTCAGGAGGACCTGAGTTCAAGTCTGGCCTCAGACACTTGACAATTACTAGCTGTGTGACCCTGGACATAAACCCCCATTGCCTCACTAAAAAAAAAAAAAAAAAAAAAAAAAAGAATTAAAGGTTAGGGGCAGCTAGGTGGCGCAATGAATAAAGCACTGGCCGTGGATTGAGGAGGACCTGAGTTCAAATGTGGCCTCAGACACTTGACACTTACTAGCTGTGTGACTCTAGGCAAGTCACTTAACCCTCACTGACCTGCCAAAAAAATAAAATGTGACAAGAATTAAAGCTTAGCAGTCAACACAGATATGTTACGTTTGAAGGAAAACTCTGACATAAAGTCAAAATCAAAAGCAGAAAACAGTGACCTGCAGAGTTGAAAGCTGAGGTCAATATTTCCAGGAACCAAGACAAGAATACATAGGAGAGAAGTGGTCACAATCTAATCAGTCAGTGTTGCTTGTAACTGTTGCCACATTATAAGTGTATGTTCGTGGCCCTGTCTGCTGCTAATGGTGAGTCACTCCTGTACATAAAATAAATATTAGTAAGTTTATGTGCATAGTATACTTTATACAAATCCCGTGAGTAGTATTTGAAGAAATAAGTTTTGGAAGCAAAATTAAATTTCAAAATCTTGTGCTATTAATGTAGTGCTATCTGTACTACAATTAACATTATTGGGAGATCTGAATATTATGTTATATGAATATTACTCAATACTGTTTGATGGAATTTTCCAGTATTTGAATATTCACTATCAGTTATTTCTAATTTGTTAAAATAAAAATTTGGGGGGCAGCTAGGTGGCAAAGTGGATAAAATATCGGCCCTGGATTCGGGAGTACCTGAGTTCAAATCTGGCCTCAGACACTTGACACTTGCTAGCTGTGTGACCCTGGGCAAGTCACTTGACCCTCATTGCCCCACCCCACCCCAAATTTTAAGATGTCCATAATAATGAGTAAAATAAAAAATATTTGAAGTATTTTAATAAAAAGGAAATTAGCTTATTGCCAAAGGTTTTATATTACTTTCATAATATATTTCATGAAGAAACTGCACTTATTTTATTTTTAATAGGAAACCTTTGAAATTTTTAGGATAATAATCATTAAAAAATTACTTGTTTTTAAATTATAGACACAATATTATTTAAAATGCATACATAAAATGTTTTGAAAAATACAGAATAACATAATTTCAGGAATTCCTAAGAATTCTAATTTCTTATTCCAATTTCCCAAAGATTAATATCTGTAAACAATTGGAAAACACTATTCTAGGTGGCCACTGAGACCCCTTTCAAACTTCAAGTTATGATTCTGTGTGATTTCTGACAAGTCACTTAACTTCTCTGGACCTCAGTTTCCTCTAATTTCTACTTTATCAAACATTAAAAAAGTAAGAAATTAAATTACCTCAAACCAACTTAAGGCCTAAGCCCTTTAAAGGCACCTAAGTGGAAAAGTAGAAAGAGTGCTGTATATAGAGTCACAGGAAGACCTGAATTCAATTCCAGCATCAGACATTTATTAACTGTGTGACCCTGGTCAAGTCATTTCAATTCTGTCTGCCTCAGTTTTCTTAACTATAAAATATAACAGCACATGGCCCCTAAAGTTCCTCTCAGGATAAAAAGACATAATATTTGTTAAGTGCTTATCACAGTATCAGCTACATATAGGTGCTTAATAAATGCTTATTTCCTTCCTTTACCACAGGGTAGTCTGCAAAGTACCCCAATTGATAAAAAATACTATCATCCAACTAACTGCAAAAGAAATAAACCACTCCGAAAAGCTGTTTGCAAAATCCTTATGAAGTATAACTGTAATGGATTTATTGATCCTACTGTTTTTTCCTTAAAGTACAGCTCCCTGGAATAAAAAAAGGATAATCAATGACAGAATGTCATGTTTCTTCCTAGATCCTCTACATAGGATCTAAATCATACCATTTTGGGATCCTCTATAAACATTAACATAACTGTTGGCACTCAATGTGAGATCCTTTCTAATAAGTAACAACTGGAAACACAACTAGAGAAAGTAAATCATTGATCTTGACATTCTTGCTATAAATGAAAACGCTATAAACAAATCAAAGTTGCAACTAGATGGAAAGATGGCTATCAGGTTCTCTCCTGAGAGACAAATAAAGGAGTTGGCAGAGTTGGTTTTATAATGTTCCCAAAGGCAATAAAAATTATTTCATGGACACTTGGCAAATTTCATAGCATGAACACAAGTAAAAAGACCACTTAGAAGATATTTGAAACTTTTCCACCAACATCAGTTTCAAAGAATAAGGGAGTGAAATTTTATGTAATGATGAAACTAGAACAAATTGATGAAAAATGCAAAAATGTTAAGATGTCTTTTTTTTTTCTTTAAAAATCTTAATTGATATGGGGCAGCTAGGTGGCACAGTGGATAAAGCACTGGCCCTGGATTCAGGGCCAGTTCAAATCCAGCCTCAGACTCTTCACACTTACTAGCTGTGTGACCCTGGGCAAGACACTTAACCCCTATTGCCCTGCAAAAAAAAATAATAATTGATATATTTTGTTTTTTATCACCATCATTTTCTTTTTCTTTTTGGGGGGGCAGGGCAATGAGGGTTAAGGGACTTGTCTAGGGTCACACAGCTATTAAGTGTCAAGTGTCTGAGGCCATACTTGAACTCAGGTCCTCCTGAATCCAGGGCCAATGCTTTATCCACTGCACCACCTAGCTGCCCCCTATCACCTTCATTTTCAAACAAAATCCTGCCCCATAACCCACAGAATCATACTTTGTAACAAAGTGACCCTGGGCAAGTCACTTAACCCTCATTGCCCTGCCAAAAAAAGAAAAAAGAAATAAAGCTACAGGCTACCGAAATGACAATGGAGACCTGTGGGCTAACTTGCAATCCACTGCCAACATAGAATTGTGCAGGAGGGATGGTATAATGGATATTATATAATTAACTTATAGCTACAGCAAGGTAAGGACAGTCCAAGGTTCTCCACTGGTATTCATGTAATGTCAAAACAATAAGTTCAATTTTGGACATGTTAAGTTTGAAATGCTTGTAAAATATCCAGCTTGAAATTACCGATATGCATTCTTTCTCTACAACATCAATCAAATATTCATACAACATCCTACTTCAGGTCCTCTCCATCTCTCATATGATCTATTACAATAGCCTTTTAATTGGTGTCAAGTCAATTGAACAAGCATTTAAGTGTTTACTATGTGCCAGGCACTGCGTTACACACTGGGGATACAAAGAAAGGCAAGAACAGTCCATGGCCTCGAGGAGCTCACGATCTAATGAGGGAGACAACATGCAAACAACTATGGATAGGTAGATAGACAGACAGACAGGATAAAAAGAAAATAATCTCATAGGGAAAGGCACTAGCATTAATTTCCTTCTGTCTCTATTAAAAGAAAAAACTATATTAAGGATAAGTATCCTAGAATAATTGTTAGCTTTAAATTACACTAACCCAAAGTTTCAAAGGCACAAAATCATTAAATGCCATTGACATGCCCTTTCCCATCATACACTTTTTGCACCTGCGTCCCGCTGAGATTTAATTCCATCCTGCCAATTATAACAGAATTCTGAAGCTTGTTTACTTTCTATACGGTCCAATAGTACTTAAACCTAGAGAAAAACAGTAAATCCAGTGCCCCTGCCTCAAGCCTCTCCCCACACCAATAAAATTCCATACACCTGCTAAAGTGATTTGTCTAAAATGCAGGTCTGATCATGCCATTCTGCCTACTCAATAAATTACAATGGATCCCTATTACTCCTAGTATCAAATGCTGAGTCCATTTAAAGCTGATCTCTTCCTACCTTCCCAGACTTCTTATACATAACTTCCCTCATGCTCACTATGGTTCAGCTATACTGGCCTTCTTGCAGTGTCTCACAGAGTACACATATGTCTCAGTGCCCTTGGAATTCTAGGTTTCCTTCACCATTCAGCTCAAACACCACCTTCTACATGAAGCCATTGCTGATTTTCTCTAAGTGCTGGTGCCCTCTCTCCTCTATACTTCTATATGTGCATGCTGAATCCCCTGTTGGGGGGATTCCTTAATGGAAGAGATTTTCATTTTTGACTTTGACTTTTCATGCCCAGGTCTTAGCATGGTACCTGGAATCTAGAAGTCACTTAAACCAGTTTGCTGCTTGGTTGATTTTGTGTTAACTAATTTCTTTCTAGTCTTCTTATTTTGAAGGCTGGTCTCCTTATTTAAGAGGGAAAAAAAGAAAACAGGAGCTGAGAACTCCTATTTGTTTTCTTGTCATCATTCTGTCTAGACTCACTTAATACCATTCAACAAGCATTTATTTAGCACCTACTCAGTGCAGGATATGCCAGATGCTTACAATATAAAGACAAAAATGAAATAGTCCCATGAAAACAATTACAATCCTATTCTAACTGTTCTATTATGATAAACTGACATTTTTACTTCCCAACACCTGTAAAATTCATTCCCTTCTTTCCTCCAAATTAGTGCCTTAGAGCCAAGCTTCTTAAACTGCGGTTGAGATCCCATATGGGTTTGCGGAACTGAATGTGGGGATTGTGAAAAATTTGGCAACATTAAAAGGTTATGTATACCTATTTTATATGCTTATATACCCAGGGTCATGCAAAAATTTCTTGGGCGAAAAGGGGTAGAAAAAGTTTAAGAAGTCCTGTCTTAGAGCTCTACATACATGGTATACTATAATAGCCTTCTAGTTGGTTATCTTGCTCCCACTATTATATACAGATCTCAGAAGGACCTTCTTCAAATATAATTTCCATAGCATCATTTGCCCCCAAATTACAATGGCTCCCTGTATCTTACCATATTAAACCCTAATTCCAAGATTCAGTACCATCTACCCAAACTTTTCCAACTTTCTCATTCGTTATTCCTTCTGTAACAGTCAAGTTAATCTGCTTTCCTTACACTTTCTAGTTCCTACTCCTCCCAAATGCTGCTTATGCCATTCCTGCTAAACCCATCAAGTTAGAGCAAAGTAATGGTCACCTTACTAATAATTTTACTGATGAGGAAACTAAGCCCCAAACATATTAGGTCCCTTGTTCAGGGTCACACAGCTAATATCATAGTTTCCTGATTCCTAGTTCTGTTTTCTTTCTACCACAAAAACTCCTCCAAGATATGTTCTCCAATTAACCTCACTCCCACTCTAAACACTACTTTATTAAGCATCCTTTAAGTACTTATATGTTTTCATTTAATTTCATTGCCCTTACTGAGATGTTGTTTTGTGCTGGCTCAATGGTCACTTCTTTTGTGTTTTGTCACTGAACTAAATTATAAACTACTGAGTGTCTTTTTTTGGTTTCTTCCAATAGCATTTTGTAACAGTGCTCTCAATACAGTGGATACTCAATAAATCACTAGCTAATTTAAAAATCAAATAGGATATAACACATACAGCTTTATCCACAAGACTTTTACATTTCATCAATACAAACTAAATAATAACATGTTAACATCCACAAAAGCAGCTATGTTCCAGTAAACTCCAAAATAAAACGTCTCTCTAGGCAGAACAGTGAGTTACTCAAATTGAAGGATACAACAGATTTAGAAACTAGAAGAAAGAAAGGCATATAAATATAATAATGAGTCAATCTATACTATTCTTCTCTGAATTTATAATTGCATTGAAGGACTAAAGTAATAGGACCCCCAAACAATAAAAACTTGACAATGTAAGAACTCCATTCTGATTTTAAAACAGCCTTAAAAACGTATTTCCCCCTAAGACAACATTCACCATAAAACTTGTTACTGTCATAGTAATAATTCATGATACCAACAAAATACAATTTACTTATACAAATACAAAATATATACAATACAAAAATACAACATACAATACAAATAAAAATATAGGGGCAGCTAAGTGGCACAGTGGATAAAGCACCGGCCCTAGATTCAGAAGGACCTGAGTTCAAATCTGGCCTCAGACACTTGACACTCACTAGCTGTGTGACCCTGGGCAAGTCACTTAATCCTCATTACCCCTCAAAAAAATTATATATATTACACTACAAAATGCTTCCAATTACATTTAACTTTCATGACAGATCTAGAACTATATTTCTAAAACCATTTATATTTTAGCAAATCATCATCTTTAGAGCAAGAGGAGATTTTTTCTATTTCTGGATATTCTCCGATCCCTGAGTTTTTATAACACCGCTCTATCTCTTGCTTCTCTTTCTTTCTATTCAACCATTTGGCTTTTTTTGTTGGATTATCTCTATGTGTTGCCCTCTAAACATGTGTGTCATCTAAGGTTCTATCATACAGCTGCTTCTTTTTTCTCTCTACACCCTCTCCTTTAATGATTTCACCATCTCTTATGGTTTCAATTTCAGTTTCTATGAAGATGATTCTCAGATGTATACATAGAGCCCTACTTATTCTTCTGAGCTCCAATCCCACAACACAAACTGCTTGAAGAATATCTCCACCTAGATGTCTCCAAGGCATCTCAACACATCTTCTACTTTACTGAACTGACTGATTTCTCTCCAGGCATCACCATCCTAGTCATCCAGGTTCACATTCTCAGCACTATCTTGAACTTCTTCTCCCTTCCCCCAGATATCCATTCAGTTGCTAAACCCTGTCATTTTTTTTCTTCACAACACTGCTAGCATCTGACTTTACGCACACATGGCCATGACCCTAGTTTAGGCCTTTATCACTTCTAGCTTATATTGCGATAATTGGTCTGCCTGCCTTGAGACTATTCCAATCCTCTCATGTTGCTGTTAAAGTGACTTTCTTAAAAAGAAGGAATGATCATGTCACTCCTCTCTTCATGAAAATCCAGGGAAGAGAGAACATACTGAAATAGAAACTTACTTTGTATCCCCAATGCCTAGCACATAAGTGATAATTGTTTGATAGATTCCAAACTTTCTATTTCTGTTAAACATATAGCCATCTTTTCAATCCATCCAGGCTTACGAACCTCAGTCATTCTTAAGTCCTCTCTCTCCCACACTCCCAATAATCCATTTTACCTCCATGACATCTCTCACATATCTTAGTCTATCCAGTTCCATGTCAGTCAATAAATATTTGTTAAGTATCTACTATGTGCCAAATTCTAGGTATACAAAGAAAGGCAAAAATTGTCCCTGCCCTCAAGGGGGTCACAATCTAAGGGATGGAGACAACATGCAAACAACTATGTACAAAACAAGATATATGTAGAATAGGAAACAATTAACAGAGGGAAGGCAGTAGAATTAAGAGGGACTGGGAAAAGCTTCCAGTAGAAGGTAGGATTTTAGTTGGAACTTGAAGTCAAGGAAGCTAGTAGACAGAGATAAGGATAAAGGACATTCCAGCTATGGGGGACAAATAGAGAAAACGCCTGTGCCAAGAGATAGAGTGTTTTGCTGGTAGAACATCCGGAAGGCCAGTATCCCTGAATCAAAGAATATGTTTTGTTTTGTTTTTTAGTGAGGCAATTGGGGTTAAGTGACTTGCCCAGGGTCACACAGCTAGTAAGTGTTAAGTGTCTGAGGCTGGATTTGAACTCAGGTACTCCTGACTCCAGAGCCGGTGCTCTATCCATTGCGCCACCTAGCTGCCCCTCAAAAGAATATGTTAATAATAGTGGCCAGATTCTTTATCACATCTCACCTGAATTATTTCAACAACTTTCTAAATAAACAATTTGCTTCAAATATCTCCTCTCATGTCCTCCAAACAACTACCAAAAGAAACTTTCTAAAGCACAAGGCTTGCTGTGTCATTCCACTGGTAAAGAACTTTCGGTGCATCCTTATTGCCCATAAGATAAAAGACAAACTCCTCAGTTTGGCATTGAAATCATTTCAGTCTGGCTCCTGTATACCTTTCCAAGCTTACGGTATAGAACTATTATTAAAATACTCTCTTTTTCAGTCAAACTGGTCTACCTGCTATTCCTGAACTCAGCATTCTATGCCTTTCCTGATTCCCCTAGTGGTGAGTGCTCTCCCCTTTCTTCAAATTATCGGGTATACAGTTTTAGAAGATGGCTGCTTGAAAGGAGGCAGGCAATTCAGCTCCTCCACACCCATTCCAGCAAAAATCATATCAAATCAAATAATGATCAAGAAATCCAATAAGCAGTGACAAAAAGTGTAGCTTTTAATTACTCCCACCCCAGAACTGCAGAGTCAGATGGAAGCCTATAAACAATAGGAAAGGAGGCTTCCAGAAAAACCAGTTCCCTGCACAGGCCAACAAGTAAGCAGCCTCCCTAGCATGAGCCTGCAGGGGCTCTGTGTACAGAGGCAGCAAGGGCAGAGGGCTTTCAGAGAAAGCCCCGGGGTGCTTGGAAACCTATTGCGGGGACCTCAGAAGTGATCTGGAATATACTGAAATGAACACTATACTGGCAGAATGGAATATCCCAAGCCCCTGGGCTCCAAAGTGTCTAGTACTCTGTCCTGAAAAGTCAAGAGGGAGGGCCCTGCAGATACAACACTCCGATCCTTAAAGATCTAAGAGACCCCTAACCCCTGGAAGTGAAGGTCAACACAGAAACCCAGGGCAAATACAGCAAGACCAAGCAATGCAAACAACCGCAACCCAAAAGGGAAAAGAAATGGAATAAGCATTTACATAGTGCCTTCTATGTGCCAGGCACTGTGCTTCCTTTTACAAATAGTATTTCAACTGATCCTCACAACAACCCGGTGAGGCAGGTGCTATCATTATTTCCACTTTACAGCTGAAGAAACGGAGGCACACAGATGTTAAGTGACTTGACCATGGTCACACTAAGTATATGAGGCCAGATATTTAAACTCAGGTCTTCCTGATTCCAGACCCAGCATTCTATCCATTATGCCACCAGAGCAGGAGGCAGAAGATTCAGTTCAGGAACTGACTGGATAAAAACAAAGAAAACATCAATCACTGTAACACTAAATCTAAAGTCAGAGGACCTGGATTCCAATTCCAGTTCTGCCACTTACAATCTGGCTAACTTTGGACAAAGCACTTAGCCTCTCTGAGGCTAAGTTCCTTCATCTGTAAAATGAGGAGACTAGACTAAAAAACTGCTCTAGTCTAAATTCTCTGATTCAATAGGAGTCTAATACATGTTTTTTATATCTCGTTTCCTCTACAATGCCCTTCAGTACAATATGAGCCCTTATTTAATATTGGTTGACTTAAATACTTCTAATGACCTTAGCCTGGCATATTATTGAATTATATATTCATTCTATTTTCCCTTATAAAGAAATATCCTTGATTAGAGTTAAGATGGTTCAGGTTTAATAAATGAAAAAGGGAGTAGTTATTAGAATCAGATACTAAGACAGTGGCTACAATCGAAGATGAGGAGAAGGTAACTGGGAATTAGGTATTGCATGTAGCCCTCTGAAATCAAGAAACAAAGCAAACCCAAAGACCACAAAGGTCAAGTGGTCTCCATGCCTTTAGCTAAAGGTAGAGTTTTGGAAATAATTAAACGCAAAAATTCTGGGGTCAAAGGCCAAGCTCCCCTGTACTAGTTGTGAGAGAGGCTCTTGCCTTTGGAAGCTGATGGTATATCAAAAGGCATATGGCTCAGGGATGACTTTTTCAGTCACTGATCCCTTAACTCTGGGATATGAACTGGTACAGATGCTGTGGTCACAATATCCAACTAGCCAGTAATTTCCCAAGGCATTTCACAATCTGATATATGCCAGGTTATTTGGAAGTAAGGAAAAAGGATGAGCTACAATATTATATCATTTATAATCTATAACAAAACATAATAATACCTTATTGATTACAATGGCATAGTTCATAGAATCTTGGCGTTGAAAGGAACATACTACTGTATAATGGGTGGGAATGTGAATTGATTCAAATGGAGTTATATTAAAAAGTCATTTAACTGTACATACACTTTCACCCAGAAATACCATTACTAGGCATATACTTCAAGGAAGTCAAAACATAGAGTAAAAATATTTTACCTATATATACAGAATTTGTATATTTTAGAATACTTTTTGTAGTAACAAAGAACTAGAAGGTAAGTGAAGGTCCATTAACTGCAGAATGGCTGAAATAACTGTGGTATATGAATGTGATGGATACTTACTATACAGCAAGAAATGACAAAGGATTCTGAGAAATCAGGAAGATTTCCATGAACTGATGAAAGTAAGCCAGGTGAACAATTTATACAATAATTTAAAGGAAAACAACACTGAGATTTTGGAACTTTAATGAATGCTGCAATTAATCATGACTTCAGAGGGACAATTAGTACACAGGTATTCACGTAGCAGACCATAAGTGTAAAATGAGAAGATTTTCAGACATGTCTAAAGTGTTGATTTGTTTTGCTTAACTGTACTTGTTGAAAGAGGAAGAGTTCTCTGGGGAAGGAGAGAATGACTGGAAAGTGACAATGATATGAATCTGTCCCACCTCTTTTTTTTTGGAAGAGTTGGAAAGGATAACTCCTATGACCATGTAGGAATTCTCTCTCTATGACATCCCTAACAAATGTTTTTTTCAACCTTTGGTTAAATACTTCCTGTGACAGGAAACTCAATACCTCATAAGGTTTGCCCTTTCCATCAGGGAGCAGCCTTATTTGTTATAAAGCTATATATATTCAAACAAAGCCAATTTTAAACTTTGACACATTGGACCTAGTTCTTCTCTATAAGTCCAATCTACCTTCCACATTATAGTTCTTCAAACATTATAAGAAAACTAACCTATCCTTCCTGAGTTTCTCTTTTCCCATGTTCCTTTATAGTTTTTCTTGTAACATGGTTTCAAATTTCCTTAAATCCTATTGTCTCACCTCTAAATAAACTAGAATTTATCAATGTCCCTCTTAAAGGTAGCATCTAAAATTGAACACAATTCTCCATATATGGTCTGACGAGTAGTAAATAGAGTGAGATTATGAACTCCCTTGTTAATGTCATACTTCTTTTGTTTCCCATATGCCAGTCTAAACCTGAAGGTTACTTGTGTATATATCAAGCATTTACTAACTTAAAAAAACATTATAACCATGATGAAAACCATTATCATTAAGCCATCTCAAATTCTATGGACCAACTAGTAGTATTCTTACTTCCATACAATACTTTTAACATGCTATTAGAAGAGAAAAATTCTCAATATCTCATTAGATCAGTAATAGAGGCAGCTATGTGGCATCTGGATAGAGAGCCAAATTTGGAGCCAGGAAGAACTGAGTTTAAATACTGCTTCAGGCACTTGCTAGCTGTGTGACCCTGGGCAAGTTACTTAACTTCTCTTAGTACCAGTTTCCTCATCTGTAAAATGGAGATAATAATAGTATCTACCTCATAGGGATATTGTGAGGATGAAGCTAGATAGGATATGTAAAGAACTTTGCAAACTTTAAAGCAGTATATAAATGGTAGATTATCAATTAGCTAATCAGTTAATTACTAAATACATGTTTAGTAATTACTTACTATGTGTGCTAATAAAAAGTCCAAAACAGTCCCTGTCTTCAAGGGGCTTGCATTTTAGTGGGGAGATAATATGTAAGTAACTAGGCACCTGCAAGATATATACAAAGTATATAGGAGATGATCTTAAAGAGACCCAGGAAAGGCCTACTACATAAAGTGAGATGAGTTGAGTCATGAAGGAAGTTAGGGAAACTAAGAAATAAGGAGGTAGAGCATTCTGCTGAAGGGGGTGGGGGGAACAGTAAGCACAAAAGCATGGAGTCAGAGATGGGAGTGTCATGTTAGGGAAACTAAGAAATAAGGAGGTAGAGCATTCTGCTGAAGGGGGTGGGGGGAACAGTAAGCACAAAAGCATGGAGTCAGAGATGGGAGTGTCATGTTCAAGGACTACAAGTAAGACAACGTATGTGGATCAGAAAGTGTTTGGAGGAGAATAAAAAAGGGCCTACTCCAAGAAGATTGAAAAGATAAGAAGGGGCCAGGTTATGAAGAAGTTTAAATGCCAAAGAGAGCAATTTATATTTGACCCTGAAGTTACTAGGGAGCCACCGGAGCTCACTCAGTCAGGGGCTGATGTGGCCATACTTAGATTTTAGAAAAATCACTTAGGTAGCTGAATGGAGACTAGATTAAAATAGGGATATAGATCAGTCAGTCAGATAAATATTGCAATAATCCAGGTGAGAAATGATGAGGGTCTGAACTAGGTTGTGGCTGTAGGAGTGAAAAGAAGGGAATACATATAAGTAATGTCATGAAGGTAGAAACAAGATGATTTAACAAGACACTGTAGATGTGGTGTGAATGCAAATGAGTCTTTAAGGATGACATTCATGTTGCAAACCTTGGTGACTGGTAGGATATTGGTACACAGGACAGGAACAGAAAAACTGGCAAGAGAAGGGTTTGGTGGGAAAGAGAATGAGTTCTATTTTGAACACGCTGAGTTTAAGATACCTATTGGACATGCAGTTCAAGATGTCCAGGAGGCAGCTGGTGGTGCATAACTGTAGCTGATGGGTGAGAATTAAGGCTGTTTATAAAGCTCTAGAAATCATATGCATCAAGATAATAATTGAACGTCTTAGAGTTGATCAGGCTGCAAGTAACATAAGGAGAAAAGATAAGAGCCCTGGAGGTGGACTGACATGGATGAAGAACAAAGGAATCGAGAAGGAGAAGCTGGACAGGTAGAAGAACCAAATTAAAACAATATCATGAAAACCTAGAGAAGAAAGAGTATGAAGGAGAAAAAAGTGTTTGAAAGTCAAAAGCTGCAGAGATGTCAAGAAGGATGAGGACCTGGAAAAGGACATTCAATTTGGAAATTAAGAGATCACTGGTAACTTTGCATTGTGCTGGGGAAGTGGTGATGTGATCGGGTACATTTAGAGGGGCTGATTTTGGCAAGAAGGATCATCTCTTTATCCAAGATAGGAATGAAGGAAGAGATAATGGAGTGAAACGTCAGGATGATATGAGATGAGGAAGAGAGGAGAAGGAAGAGTTCTCAGCCAGTAGCCTTTATTTTTTAGCAAGGTATGAGATAAGGTCCTCAGCTGAGAGGGTTAGGGGAGGCCAGACCAGAAGATATGGAACAATTGCTGTAAAGAGTGGGCTATTGAAATGATTAGAGAGGAATAGGATGTTTGCCTTGCTGCAATAAGAGCCCAGTTGAGATCAAATGACACAAATTTATAGTGTGCACAATGGCTTTATGATTTCTTCCAGCTGTCTTCAACATCACATAAATAAAAAGGAAGGAGGTAGATGTTGGGAGTAATTATAAAAAGACACTAAAGTATACTAAAACACACTTAATTGTAGAAACACAAATCAAATTCAATAAAAATAGTCACAAAGTATTTCAAGTTCTAAGATGAATTTTTCAGTCACAAACATAATACAAGAAAATAATGCACCCTGTAGCATTTATGATATTACAAAATCATTAACCAAGTAGACCATTACAAGTTAACCTCTCTCTATGCATTATGTGTAACAGCCTGTGTAAAATGATTACTGGCATACTGAATCATATTTTCCCATTCATTTATATGAATAAATCTTAAAGTTATTTCCACAAAAACATTTTGGGCCCCAATACATAATGAAAACTACACAAAAGCCCTCAGGTCATTACAGAATAACTTTAGATTCCTAATATCCATATGTAGGAGCATTTGTCAATAGACTATATACAGTTAGTTCTCACAGATTTACTATATAAAACATAAATGAACCCACCTCTCCTAAAAGTACACATACATAAAATATTGGTCATTTCCATTTAATTAGAAAAACTTACTGACTATAGAATTTGAATATTCAACAACAAACAGTATTTTAAAGTGTTCAGTATGGTTCTGGCCCCATGGGAAGGGGATAATCTAGTAAATCTAATACTTATATAGAGCTATTTGCAAAGGTTTCTATGTGCAGTATCTCATGTAAGCTTTACAAAAACCTGGGCAAGTTTGGTCCTATTGCTATGGTCATTCCCATTCTATAGGATCCATTTGATATAAGAAACTATAGAGAGATAAAACACTTAAAGAGAGAACTTTAATATAAAAAACAATATGAAATATGTTTCTTGATGCTTACATACATGCCTAGATATCCCCTACCATTAAAAAAAAATCCCCTTCACTTGACCATGCCATACCTTTAAAGTTATGGTCTTACATCTTTTTTTCTCACAATCAAGCTCCTGGGGGGAAAGCTATCTAGATTTATTGCTACTAATAATAAATAATCACTAGCATTTAGTGCTTTACAAATATTATCTCATTTGATTCTCACAATAATTCTGGGAGGTAATTGCTATTATTATCCCCATTTTACAGATGAGAAACCAGGGTAAACTGAGGTTAAGTGACTTGCCCAAAGTCACCTAGCTAGATTAAAGTGTCTGAAGGCAGTATTTAAACTGAGCTTTTCATGACCCCAGGCCCAGCTCTCTACCTACTGTGCCACCAGCTGCCTCACATCCCACTCTTTTCAACTACCTGAAAACTAGCTTCTGATTCTATCACTCTATTCAAACTGCTTTCTCCAAGATTACTAATGATATCTTAACTGCTAAATAAAATGTCCTTTTCTCAGTCCTAATTCATCTTGCCCTTACTGTAGCTCTTGGCACTGCTGACTATTCCTTCTTGCATACTGTCTAATTTCTGACCTTTCATAAACAAAACTCTCAGCTGGTTTTCCTACTACTTGTCTGACCAACCCATCCCAGTCCCCATTTGCTAGAACATCATCAACTATGTTCCTCTTTCACCCTTACCATGGGTATTGCTCAAGACTCTTGTCCAGCGATCTTATCATCTCTCATGGATTCAGTTTGTCTCTATGAAATAAGATCTATAAATCCATCCTTAGTCTCTCCTGGCCTCCAATCCTCTATCATCAAACGAGTGCTAAACACATTCACCTAGCTCTCAAAGGCATCTCCAACTCATCAAGTCCAAAACAGAATTCATTATCTTTCCTCTAAAACCAAACCTTTTCTGAACTTCCCTGTTTCTGTTGAGGACACCATCATCCAGTTTTCCAATGTTAGAGTTATCCTCAACTCTTCCCTCCTCATATCCAACAAGTTGCCATGCTGTATGCTTCTATTTCCACATCTCTCAGGTCCATCCAGTTTTCTCTACTCAGAAGGCCATCACCATGATTCAGGTCCTTATCAATTCTAGCCAACTGCCTCCATCTTCTCCCCTCTCCAATTTATAGTTGCCAAACTGGTATTCTTAAAGCATAGGTCTGACCATGTCATTCCTCTGCTCAAGAAGTTTCAGTGTCTCTAAGCTAAAATACAAAGTTTTTATTTGGCACTTAAAACCCTTCACAATCTGCTTCCAACCTTTCTTTCCAGAATGATTTCATATTACTCCAGTTTATAAACTCTATACTATATTCCAGGAAACTAGCCTACTTACTATTTCCCAAGACTATATTTTACTTTCCACCTCTGTCTTTGTACAAGCTGTCTTCCCATGTGTAGATTACTTCTCTCTTCACCTCCCTTTTAAAACCTCTCCTTTCTTCAAAGGACAGCTGAGGTGTCCCCTCCTACATAAGGTCTCTCCTGACCCTTCTATTTATTAGTGTACACCAATATTACTTTATATATTTGGTATTTACTTATCTATGAACAGGTTTTCCCCCAATAAATGTTTCTTGAGGGCAGGGACTATTTTGTTTTTCAAAGAAGGTTCTTAATAAATTAAGATGAACTGAATGGGGGTGGGGGTGGAATTGTGTCAAGCAGGACTTCTTGGAGAAAATGGTAGAATCTTAAAAGTTAAATAGGATTCCAAGAGAAAGAAAGAGAAGGACAGTTTTGTTGTTCTTTTGGGGGAAGAGAAAGCATTCTTGGCAATATTGCTTATATCATTACCCCAGGTATTTAAAAAGTCTTATAAATTTCCCCCCCAGACATTTAATTCTTTAATTTGCATTTCAGTAGAGACAGTCCATTTATTTAACAATATTTGTTGCTTTTAATACTATGGTTAGATAACTGACAAAGAAGTCCTAATATTCCTTACCCAAGAAGAGATGCAGAGTTCATTAATAAAATAGGAAATATTTCAGCAGTTTTCTAAGATCACTATATAATACCCTGTTAAAATCATTAGCTAATTTTACGCCTAAGGGCAATATAATGTTCCCTAAAGTCCACTTGTTTCCCTTCTTTTTCAGCTCTAGGGAGTTTGTTTTATTTTATTATTTGGGGGGGGGGGAAGCAATTGGGGTTAAGTGACTTGCCCAGGGTCACTCAGCTAGTAAATGTCTTAGGTTGGATTTCAAGTCAGGTACTTATGAATTTTAGAGTTTATTTTAGATGAAAAGTTCTGCTCCAAGTACCCAATTGGGAAAATTACTAAACACCTAGCAAAGCTCTCTGTCTAACCTTATATTTATATCTATCTCTAGTTAATCACTGTCTTTATAGTGGATGCAAAATTCAGTTTTCAGGAAACATTTGGGTAACAAAACAACAGATTATATTATAGTATCTGTGGACAGGCATCTGGATGGGAGGTTGGTGAAAAAGTTTGTCTTTTGTTAGGACTTCCTTCAGACTAGGTCCTCCTCTCTGGGATGCCCAAAGAGCCAAAGACTCTCCTGGATACCTCATTTCTCTGACACAGCTCAGTCTTCCCTTTGCTACATGTTTGCTCCAACCTCTCAAACCCAGAGTTTGGTAACTCTTTTGTTCCCCTTATTGTGAGATAGTTTCTCACTTTCATACAAACTGTTTATGGCATGCTCCAGTCTCTCACACAGTAGCTTTGAATGATTAAAGCTGGTGTACAGGTCCTGTTCACTCAGTTTTGATTATGTAATTTAACCAAAAAGTATTCTCATCCAATCAAGGCAACAGAGCTAAATATGGTGGTTTCTACATCATCCTTACACTTCCTTCAAGGAACACATACAACCATATTGCGGATCATTATACTGGTAAATTTTTCTAACACGTCTCAAATTGTATAATTATAACAAAAGAAGATTTGTTTCATTGAAAACTATTAACAAGATCTGAGTACTTAGTAGATGCTGTGTGGGACATAAAAAAAGGATAAGATTTTCTCCCTGCTCTTTCTAGCTGAGGAGGTAAGTTATATACACAAGTATTAAACAACTTAAGAGTTAAGTAACAAGAGATGTCAAAAAGCAATACCTGATTAATTACTATGAGTAAGAGGCAATATATGTCCCAAATGAGTTCAGAGGACACCCAAGATCAAATGATACATTTTGTAGTAAATATTTAACATCTTCTTAGACAATAAAAGAACTATTTGCGTTTTTTTGTAAATTCAACTCATACACAACTATATTAGTGTATATTAGAGATGTAACTAATGTGTATATTAGAGATGTATTCTTTAAAAAAATTTGTATGTAAAGTGTTTTCCCCCTAAATCAGATATTTCAAATACATTAAGAGAACCTGTCTTATTAATCCTTATTGTAAAGTAAATAATGACATTTGTGGATTAATTGAACTTTGTGTAAATTTAGATTTTAAAAAATATATATTAGTCTTGCATAAAGCAAGTCAAGCCTGTATCTAACATATTATAGCTACCTCTCCTTGAAAAAACAAGGCAGGAAAAAAAAAAGGCACAAATGATGAGACAGTATAATGAGTAAATACAAAGACTTCCTTAAGATGTTTTCTTAAAAGTTTATAAAGTTTCTCAAAAAACTAAGTTAGACCTATTAGTAGATGCTTATTTCAGGACAAACCTCTCTATATGCCATAACTATATAATCACTCCACCAATGTCTACATGATTCAAACAAATGAATTCACACTTTTACAAAGAATAAATCAATTGGGGGTAGCTAGGTGGCACAGTGGATAGAGCACTGGCCCTGGATTCAGGAGGAACTGAGTTCAAATCCGGCCTCAGACACTTAACATTTACTAGCTGTGTGACCCTGGGCAAGTCATTTAACCCCCATTGCCCCGACCCCCCCCCCCAAAAAAGAGTCAATGGGGGAAGAATAAATCAATTTATGAATCGTTTCAAAATCCCTTTAACTCTATAATCTTTGCCCTCAATCTGTCAGATACACTAAACCTCCTAGAATAGTTGTAAGCTAATGTTAAAGAATATTACAAACATAAAAAACTAATTTCACAAATACTGTAACTTTGTTTTTTTTTTTTTAGTGAGGCAATCGGGGTTAAGTGACTTGCCTAGGGTCACACAGCTAGTAAGTGTTAAGTGTCTGAGGCCGGACTTGAACTCAGGTACTCCTGAATCCAGGGCCGGTGCTCTATCCACTGCGCCATCTAGCTTCCCCCTTTGTATTTTTCTTAAGCAAGTAGATATAAATAAATGTGTACACCAAATTTGTTATGAGTTTAAAAAAATCTTTTATTTTGTTAAGTATCTCTGGTTCCTTGCTTTAATAACTTTCTGAAAAAAGTAATGAAATGGATCCTTTAAGTTAGCATATACAGTATACATTCATCCCTCACTGCAGAGAAATGAAAATTCAATTACACAAAAGTGATGAGGTAACTTTCTATGATTTCCTAAATTAAGTGTTCAAATAATTCAGAAACATTACATGAGACAAGTTAACAAAAAATTTGAAAATTCTTTGTATGTGGCTACTGCCACATATCTAACAACAAATTTATCAAGCAGGAAATCTCAAGTAAAACACCCAACTCTTTATGTCCCTTGCATGCATCAAAAGCCAATTGCAGAATGACTGCAATAGCATTTTACATCTCTTCATATTATAAAAGAGTAAACAGGCATTTCCCCCTAAACCCCAACAGCAACAAGGCAACTGGAAAAAAATACCTTCAAAAATTATGAAAATAAAAAAAAAATCCTTCGCTAAGCTGAAAAACTCATGGAAAAACCTGGAATTCAGGAGAATACAGTAATTGTTTGTATTTAGTACCCAGTCCAAAGAGGGAACTGTTTAGCTCACATCTTCTTCAACACACACATCCCTAGCAAAATCTGGATGTAGCTGCAAGATATCTGTAAATATTTCCTTAAAAATATAATGGAAATAAACTTTAAATAGGAGGATACTAAAGAAACGTGATACTTTTTAGACAAGAACTTTGGGGGGCTGTGAAATGCTTCTGATTCTCCCAGGCACTGTTCCCAACCACAATCTTCTAAAACTGTTGCAGATTCCTCGTTTCCACAATTTCCCCACCCCATCAATCCACTTTTTAAAAAAGTGGGCCCTGGATACAAAATTAATAAGCTCGAGAGGCCCACCCTGCATTCTTAAAGCCTGTCTTCCTAAAAGGACCGAATCAGTGTAAAACCTGGTTAGTGATCCACAGGCCCATTAGTGCTACCAACAGGCTCTTTCCTTATCCCAGCCAGTGACAGCCCCCAGAGTTGACAAGGCCCTCGTCTACACACACCAGCGCGTTTGCGGGCAACAGCCCCGACACCCGACGGGTCTAAATGATGCCGAGGCCTTCCTGGAGCTCCATCTCAGCTCTCCAGTGACCCCCAAACACCCCGTACCTCCATCTTCCTTCAGGCAGCGGCCCAGCTGCCACATGTATGCGCCCCCCCTCCAAGCCCAGCCCTTTACCCTTGCACAGGAATCACCACCACCACCACACGCGCGCGCGCGCGCACACACACACACACACACACACACTCTCTCTCACACTCACACACACGCACGTACGTACCTGGCTCCGAGGGCTGCAGGGGGGCGGGGGGCCGTCACCAGCTAGACCAGGACGTCCGTGCCTGGTTAGGTCGATCCCGGGATGGCGTTTCCTGGTGTTCCACGCGCCCAGCGGGGGCCTCCGCGATCCTCCGAGGGGGCTGGGCTGGGGGGCGCCCCCCCTTTCGGCCCAACCCACCCCCCTTTCGGCCCAACCCACCCCCCCCTCCCCCTTCACGGCCTGTCACCGCTCCCCCCCGGGGGCTGGGGGGGAGGGAAGGGAGCGCGGACCCGGGCGCGGGAGACAGTGGAAAAACCCCCGAGAGAGGAGGGGAGGAGATGAGGAGACCGATCAGGGGTCGGAGAAGCGAGTCAGTCACGCAGCTGGCGGCCGGCGAGGGCCAGGCCCGTCTCTCACATGGAACCCCCGCCGGCGGGCGGCGAGGAAAGGGCTGCCCGCCGTCCCCCTCCCGAGGAGGCCGGCTACGGTCGGCGGGGGCCTGGCTGGCTGCTGCGGAGGGAAAAAAGGGGAAGCTCGGAGATGGCGCTCACCGAGGCCCCAGCAGTGACCGAGGGGCCGGGGCTGCTGGCGGCGGCCAAAGCTCCTCACCGGTCGGGATTGAGGGAGGAGGCGAGGGGAGAGGAGGAGTCAGAGTCTTCTCCGTCGTCGTCTACTCCCGCCGCTGCCAAGCCAAGTCACCCCACCCCCGCCTGCCGGAGCAGCCAAGCCGCTTGCCTAAGCCGCCGTCACCGACGGCAGCCCTGCCGCCACTACACACGCACCCGTGACGTACAGCACCGCGCGCGGGAGGCGTCACCAGCCCCGGCTCCATCGTCCCTTCCCCGCGTACACGCCGCGCCGCGCCGCCGTGGGCTCGCGCGCGTGCACGCGCTTCAACTTCGAGCTGGGGGAACGCGGGCGAGAAGGAATGGAGTGGGGGTGGGGGGAAAGGAAGGGAGGAGAAGAAAACGCCGTGCGCGCGCTCGTTTGCTCTGGAGCGCCCCCGTGGCCGCACAGGCCTCGTACTGTTACGGGAAGGAGGCTTTCGCGCCTGCGTAGTGTGAAAACAAGCTGGGGGAACTCCTGCGTGCCTTGGCTCCCCTAGTCTTTACGCACCCTGGCCCCCGGGCGCTGGATCTGAGCTCGGCCCCCGGCTTCGGCGAGTGTCACGATTCTCGAATTCCAGCTCCGCCCAGCTTGGCCTTCCTAACTTGGAGAGGCTGAAACCTTTCAGTGAATAATTATCCCCACCCCTTCCCTTCCCTCCCCACCTCTCCCCTAGGAGAGACTGGAATAATTGACCGCTAAGAAGAACGTCAAACCAGAAGTGTTTTTGTTTTGTTTTGTTTTGTTTTGTTTTAAAGGATGAGGCCCCTCACAACGTCTGGGTGAAGTGAGGGAATCAAAAGCACAGTTTGTGAATTCTGTGAGGGACTTTAAAAGAGCAAAGCCAATCCTCCTGTTTTACAGATGAGAAAACTGAGGTCAGGAGAAGCGACTCAAAAGCGGGTCGTACATAAAGTGAGCGGCAGATGCTAGGGCAAAAGAAATGTTCATTTAGCCCCCGGTCTTTGAGCCTTCATTAACACTTTTTGAAGGTATTTTGTAAATGAAAGGAATTACATAGTGGAATATTAACAAACTACATTTGTATAGGCACTTTCTCCAGACCTTATTAACTTAGGCTCTTTCCTGCATAGAATGTAAGGTCCTCGAGAGCAAGGACTGTTTCGTTTTTATCTTTGTGTCCCCAGCACCTAGTTCAGTGTCTGACAAATGTGCGGGAGTAGGGGAAGAGGCTCAATCTGAGGTTTCATGGATATAGGAAATTCCCGCTATCGTTGCAGACCTATACCTAACTCTGAAACCATATAGTCTTAGAGAGTTGTCTGGGTACTGAAAGCTTAAGTGACTTGCTCAGGGTCATTCAGCAAGTATTGTCAAAGGCAGAACTGGAACCCAGATTTTCCTGTACCCAAGGCCAGCCTTCTAACCATTAAAGAACACTGCCTCTCAATCTCCTAAGAACACATTCCTTAAGCACTGTTGTGGGCAGCTAGGTGGCACAATGGATAGAATGTGGGGGCTGGAATCAGGAGGATCTGAATTCAAATTCAGACCGTAGACATTTACTAGCTGTGTTATCTTGGGCAAGTCACTTAACCATGTTGCCTCAATTGCTCATCTGTAAAATTAGCTGGAGAAGGAAATGGCAAACTACTCTAATATTTTTGCCAAGAAAACCCTAAATGGGGACATGAAAAGTCACAACACTGAAACATTCAATAACAAATTCATGCGTAGTAGAGATATAGCAGCTTGTGAGCCACAGTATTAGAAAAACTACCAACCCTTATACACCCAAGAACTCTTGTGGAAGCAGTAAACTGACCTGCTAGTCTTAGTGGGAGTTGAGGAGTCTTTCCATCTTGTTTTAGCACACTCAGTTTCTCAGAATTCGAAGATTTGTGATCATACAATATTATTGGGGAAATGCTTGTCCTTAAATGCTTTTGTTGCAGGAAAGAGTTTAGGATGGCCAAAAGTACCAGACAATTTCCCAAATGCAATCCTGCTCAGGGTCTTCCTCTTCAATTCTAGGCCCAACTAATTTTTCCACTGTCATCCCAGACACAAGTATGGATCTGCTACAGCCAGATCCTGATTAGTGCAAATAGTGAATCTGTGAAATGATCACATATTTGAATTTGAATTGAGGTAAAGTAGAAATGCAGATTTCTATTTGCCTGGAACGAATTAAGATATTTTACATAATTATAACATAGAGTAATATGAATTAGAATACATACAACCATTTCACAGGTAGGTTTCATTCTTTGCACTAATCTGGACCTAGCTGTAATTCAGAAAGGCAAGATGGGGGCCAGTCTTGGAGTCAGGAAAATCTGAGTTAAAGTCCTTCCTTTGACACATTCTAGCTATGTAACATTGTAACCTCTTAATACCTCTAGGTAACTTATTAGTGGAAAAAATTTCTGCACACAGATGAAAAACATAGTAACTCATGAACTGGCCGTTCAACTGCATGCAATAGTCTGGACAATAGGGACTATTAAATAATTTGGGTTTTCCTATATGGATTTATTAGACCAGTCTCTTCTCTAATCCCACCAGGTGTTAGTGCCCTACTCCAGTGGTAGCAAACTCAAATAGAGGCTGATATCTGATGGCCTGCACATATAGATTTAGGAAACCACAAAGTAATATTACATATATTGTATTGTTGGAGAAGGAAATGGCAAAACACTCTAGTATTTTTGCCAAGAAAACCTCAAATGGGGTGACAAGAGTGAGACAAGATCAAAATGATTGAACGACAAAAAATGTTTTGTTGTATTTTTATTCATTTTTTAAAAAACCTTTTCCAATTATCTTTGAATCTTGTTTGGACTACACTCAGGAGTTTTATGGACTGTGAGCTTGACACCTTTGTTCTACTCAACTCTTCCTCTTATCCTCCATCACTTTGTATTTTATACACAGAGACACACACTTCTCTCTGTGTAAATATCTATATATCTATATATCTGTGTCTGTTGTTTCCCTTGTTTAGAACATAAGCTCTTTCAGGTCAGGGACATTTATTTCATCTTCATATTCTCATTACCTTATGTGTCTGACATATAGTAGGTATTTAATATGTACTTTGTCTTTCTGCTTTCTTTTTTTTTTCAGGGCAGTGAGGGTTAAGTGACTTGCCCAGAGTCACAAAGCTAGTAAGTTAATATGTACTTTGAATTGAATTGAGTTAATAGTGGATTGAATTGAAGATGCCCTGTAAGGTTATGGGGCTTGTGTAGAGACACAAGATCCTGCCAACTACTCCAATTTTAAAAGTGTAGTATATGTATAGTATATAATCTGCGTTGATTATGCCAATTATAGAGTGGCAAATCCTCTGAGAGAATACCAAGGTACCAAAGAAAGAAGGGAAGTCCAAGCCAGTAGGGGGATATGAGTGTAGATTTATTCTGATTTATTGGGTTAATTGGGGGAGTTTAGGGTTTAGGACTCACTAGACTGGTCCTTGGCAGCAGAAGAACTGAATAGTGTATCTCTGTACCCACTTTTCATTAGGCCAGGTCAGATATTATATAGAAACAGAACAAAGAAGGCATAGTGCCAGGGATGACCCAGGGTCACATGCAACTTTTCCCATGGGATAGTTGGAGCTTCTTTTGCTATTTACATTTACTCAGGGTAGCTTACATTAACATTCTCACACTCTGGCTCTCACCAGACAGCTCAGTATAGTCAGTACAATGTCTTCTGCAAACAGGAACATCTATGTCTTGGACCCCATCATGTAGAAGGAGGTCCTCTTCCATTTGGATGCTTCCCATGACACCTTCCATGTGTAAGCAGAGTTCCAAAGCCCATTGGTATGGAACTGTCTCCTCATTGGTGGAGATCAATGCCCTGTACCATGTCAGGTGTGGGGGGAAAATTGGGAAGAACAAGAAAGAGGAGAACTCTGGGGACTCTTAGAGTTTCTTACAGTCACTTCCATCTCTTCTAGATTTTTCAGTCTCTTTGGGAGCTTCTGGCTACCAGCTTTGAGAGAGAAGATGAAAGATGCTAGTCTCACTTCAGGTTACTGAAGGAAAAAGACTCCAGGAGAAGCTGACATGAGAGGAACTGGCAGTCCCCATCATGCCCCTATAGCCAGCTTGCTACACTAGAGACTTCGGGAAACTTCCCTTTGGATCAGAATTAGGATTCTCTATCTCCTCTCTCTCTCTCTGTTACTTTACTCCCAAAGAGAGAGCTCCTTCACCCTGTATTTGTCTGATGTATATTCATTTTCTTATGTATACTTTCTTTTATTCTATTTTGCTCTTGACTTGGATAAATGAATTTCTTTGTTACTTGCTATTTGTGTTCATTGTGGAACTGGTATTTGGTGAGAAAGGGGTCAAGTCTTGGATATAAGGGCAACTAGGTGGCATGATGGATAAAGAGTGGGGCCTAAAGTCAGGAAGACTCATCTTCCCAAGTTCAAATTGGGCCTCAGACACTTAACTAGCTGGGGGATCATGGGCAAGTCACTTAACTGTGTTTGCCTCAGTTTCCTTAGCTGTAAAATGAGCTGGAGAAGGAAATGGTGAACCACTCCAGTCTCTTTGCCAAGAAAACCCCAAATGGGGTCATGAAGAGTCAGTGAAATGAATGAACAACAACTTGAACATAAAGCTTTGGAACCTGCTTCCCACATTAATGAAACAGCCATCAGAAGTTAGATTGAATCTAAAAACCAGATCCCCATGACAGATAATATTTAAGGGAGCAGATAGATATAATTCTACCCCAGTTTCTGTGAATGCCAGAAGAAGTATGAGAGTAAGAAGCCCAGCATTAAGGGAATTTTGTTTATTATGGAACTGGAGAGCAGAGGGGAAAATGGAAGGACCTAACACATCTGGAGGCAGAGTTGAAGAGGATTAAAGTTGTTATTGTTCATCTTTTGTTCTCAAAGACGACCAATGACATTCGGAGGATGATAGCTTGGCTTGCTTGTGAATTGGATTTAAGTGAGGCAGAACTTGGCAAAGTAGTTAGCCTCTGTTTTGCATGACTGCTCATGTATAGCTTATATCGAATTGCTTGAGGGTTTTTTTGGGGGGGGTAGAGAATTTGGAACACAAAATTTTTAAAATTTGATGTCGAAATTTGTATTTTACATGTAATATGGGAAAACAAAATTCTAAATGTTGAAAATATTTTTAAAAAGTAGTTAGCCTCACTCTTTCCTCCAGAGTGATCAAAATCTAGCAGCAGAGATAAAAGTCGAGAAGACTGGTGATGGCCTCAGATGCAGTGGATGACTTTGGCCTTTCAAAATTAGGGTCTTTCCCAGGCCTCAGAGGCAACAGAGAATGGAGGAAAGGATAGGAGAAAGATTGTGAGCTGTGACTGTAGAGGCTATTGGGCTGCAACTTGTGAGATGGGGTTGTTACTGGAGAAGCAATGTGGTATAGTGGAAAGGATGCTAAACATATCATTAGAAAACCAGAAGTGGAAGGTCCAGGCTTTGGACAGAATCAGTAGATTATATGGTTTGGAGATTATATGATTTGGAGATCATTTGGGATAATTTAAAAAATTCTAGTTGTGCTCATCCTAGCTACTCAGCACAAACTCAAGCACACTTTCACTTAGCTCATTTGTGTTTACTGAGATTTAATATTAGCCTAAACAAGATATAATTAGAGAGGTAAATGTATTGCTTTAAAAATGTTCAATACACATTTATTGATCACTGTCTACATGAAAAATATCATGGAGAATACAAAGAATAAGACATTATCTTTACCCACATAGATTCTAGAGTCTAATGGGGAAGAGTGGGGAGTGGGAACAGCTAAATGACTTCTTCATTGGCCACTTATATAGACAGTGGCACAAATTTTCCTACAATGGGAAGTGGAACTATACCCCTAACAAAAGGTTATTTATAAACTTCAGTTATCTATGTTGATGACTTCTGTATTGGTATGAACATTATTGAACTGACAACATGCACTTTTTTGTTTTTTAAAAATATTGTTTTCATTATCTAAATATGACTGCTTACCTCTTCTCCCAATCCACCTCCCATTTCAATTGTGCAATTGAAAGCATAAGAAAAGCAAAACCCACTGTAAATATGTATTGTGAATCAAAACAACTTTCCACACTGGTTGTGTCCAAAAAAAATTGTCTCATTATGCACTCTGAGTCCTTCATCTTTTTATCAGAAGATAGGCAGCATGTTTCATCATCAATCCTCTGGAATCCTGGTTGGTCATTACACTAATGAGAGTTTGGCACAATACTATGCTGTTACATTTATAACTTGTTCATGAATCCCCCAATTTATAAGCATCCTTCAGATTCCCATTCTTTGATACCTCACAAAGAGCTATAAATATTTTTATTATTTAAGTGATTTTTATAAAAATATAATTATTTTTGTACATACTTAGAGTTTGTTTTGCTTAGGATTAGTCTCTCCTTGAATCTACTCTCTCCCTAATTCTCCTTCCTTCCTTTTCCCCCTTTCCTCCTATTTCCCTGTTGAGTGAAATATACTTCTCTACCCACCTCTGTGTGTGTGTGTGTGTGTGTGTGTGTGTGTATTCTCTCTTTTGAGCAGTTCTGATGAGAGTGAGGTTCAAGTGTCAGCTGCTCCCTCCCATCCCCTGGGTTCTTCCTTGTTTGTATAGATGTCTACTTGCATACCCTGGTCATATGAGATAATTTTCCTCTAACTTTCCTTTCCCTTCAATACCAGTGTATTCTTTTTCCCCTTTCTTTTCTTAAAATCATCAAACAACAGAACCACTCCCGGGTCTTGTCTAATTTTATTCCCTCTATGACTCCTGTTGATGTTTGGATTCAGAAAAGACATTATCATTTCTTCTTAATTCAGTGTTAACACTTTATCCTCATTTATTCCTTTATCAATGTTCATTCATTTTTACCTTTTTATGTTTCTCTTTACTTCTGTGTTTGAACTTTGACATTTCTATCCAGTTCTGGTCTTTTTATAAAGAATGCTTGGAAGTCCTCTATTTCATTAAAGATCAATTTTTTTCCTCTAGGAGCGTCACACTCAGTTTTGCTGGGTAATTTATTCTTGGCTGTAAGCCCAATCCTTTTTTGCCTTCTGGAACATGGTATTTCGAATTCTCCAGTCCTTCCTAGGGGTGGTTGTTAAATTATGTATGATCCTGACTATGGCTCCTCAAGACTTGAATTCTTTCTTTTTGGTTGCTTGCAGTATTTCTCCTTTGACCTGGAAACTTTGGATTTTGGCTATGCTGTTCCTAGGAGTTTTCATTTAGGAGTTCTTTTTAGGAGGTGATCAGTGAATTCTTTCTATTTCTACTTTATCCTGTGATTCTAAGAGATCTGAGCAGTTTTAAGATTTCTTGAAATAGGATGACTACAGTCTTTTTCTTCTTTCTTTCTTTCAATCATAGTGTTCAGGTAGTTCAACGATTCTTAAATTTTTTTCTCCTCAATTTGGTTTTCAGGTCAGTTGCTTTTGCTATGAGTGCAAAATTGCAGTGGTGCCCCAAAATCTGGACTTCCTTATGCCTTGCTGGCAAGAGCTCTTCCTGGGGTCTGGAGTGTTTGCACATGGCCTGTCTCCAGTGTCTCCAGACTTCCCTGTCTGCCTCCTTATGCTGAGTTGGACTGGACAAATGACTTACTTTGACTTTTTCTGGATTTTCCCCTTAGGATTTGGTTCAATGTCTTCTCTAGATTTTTAAAGATGAATTTTGTGGCCACCATTTCTATACAGCCTGCATTTTCTTACTTTCAGGGTATAAAACGAAACCAGTCCTTTGGTCTTGCCTATCTCTACTTTTAATACTAACGGTGACATTTTAGAGAGGTTGTGGTTCTGTTTACCCTAGTTGGGGCTAAGGGTGTCTTGTTTTTAAGCTACCTATATTTGAAATTACATTGAATTATTTGTCAATTTAAAAATGTTGTACACTTTAATATCTTGTTGAAAATATATTTTTTCATTGATTTCATTTTTGCTAAAAATCATTTTTGTGTACTTTTGTATCATTTTGTGACTTTGTATCTTTCATCTCATTTAGATGTAAATGGCTCAAATTTAGGACATTGGCTGGAAATTTACCTGCATGTTTGTTTCAATTATTGGTTAACTGGTATTTGTTTTAAATACAACTTTACATTTCAATACTCCAGTGGATATGGGATCTCAGTGATATAGGTCCATCAATGCAAACCCCAACCAATCATTACTTTCTCACCTGGTGCAATTCCTTTTCCTGTTCTCCATTAAATCCTTCCAACATGCTGGAAACATTCCTATGGGGCTTTTTATATTCTATAGGTGTCTGTAGGGTATTCAGGCTGTCCATCTGTTATCATGATAATAATAACAATACTTATAAATATTTTAAGACATCTATCAATATATTTATCTATCTACATATATGTATTTATTTTGCCAAATAATTTTCACTAAACCATTATCTCAAAATTTGGTGTCTGGACTAACTTTCCTGAACTATATCAGGATCACTGGAGATGGCCCTGATGTTAGAGGCAATTAGGGGTAAGTGACTTGCCTAGGGTCACACAGCTAGTAAGTGTCCGAAGTGAAATTTGAACTCAGGTCCTCCCGACTTCAGGGCCAGCAGCTAGGTGGCTTGGTGGATAAAACACTGGCCCTGGAGTCAGGAGGATCTGAGTTCAAATTTCACTTCGGACACTTACTAGCTGTGTGACCCTAGGCAAGTCACTTAACCCCAATTGCCTTAAACATCCAGGTTCATCTCCAGTCACCTAATGCATATCTTGCCACCCAACCCAGATGGCTCTGGAGGAGAGAGTGAGGTTGGTGACCTTGCACAGCTTAAATCCAATTCACTGTAAGTCACAATATCACCCTGATGTTATGATCCTCCTTTGAGAATGAAGGACAAACAACTGTATCATTTAAACTTTCACTTCCAGCAGTTGTTTCCTATTTGTCTAGGTCTTTTCTCTTACATTTGTGTCCAAATGACCAAATACCAATGACCTGCTTCATTTCTTTCTCCTACAGTATTATCCTTTCTTTGTCCTTTTCCTCACTGGACCATTAAGAATCCTGAATTCTAATCCTTGGCTTTCTGCCAATAACTTGCTGTGTCTGACTCCAGAAATTCATCTTTCTTCAACTCAGTTTCAGGTGACCTCTGAAGTCCTTTCCAACTTTCTTCTTCCTTTTCTTTCTAGACTTATAGGCTTACAGAATGTAGCTTTGGAAAGGACTATAGCAGTCCTCCTTTATCTTCTTATATTTATCAACCATTCACCAGTCCTTCCTCATAAAAGTCCGGAAAAGCAGGCCAGCTTAATTATTCCCATTTTACATAACAGGAAACAAAATTACTAAAAGGTTAAGTAGCTGTTTTAAGACCTCACAATAACCAGTGGTAGGACCGGCTTTGGAACTCAGAACCCAATAATTTCTCTCTTCATTGCTGCCATTTCCACCCCTACTTTCAATTGCACTGGTCCAGATGCCGCTCCTTAATTGTCCTACTCCTCTGGCTACTCCCTATTTTACAAATACCAGCTGTTGCTACCAACTAGGAAGTGCCCAGGTTATACCTGTGTTTCTTGACACTTAGCTCCAGCCATTTGCCTTCTCAAAGCCATGATTCTCCATTGCAGACGTCGGTACCAAGCATTTCAATGCTACTTTGGAGGACTTTAAAATCCACTTAGGAACACTTTGGATTAGTTCAGCTACTTAGTGAACACAGTTCATGCTTGCCTGCCCCGCCCCCCAACCCCAAACCCTACAAGTTAATCATGTTTATTTGCATACATAGCCTTGCCCTCTTTTAATCTAATGTAATATGATTCTACAAGTCACATTTACAAATAAAATGGAAAGAATTGAAGCCACTCAGCAGCCTCACTATCTATTTTCTTTGTCCAGGTTCTTCCGGTTAGTTTTTTTCCAAGTCCAATTTCCTAAGTAGAATTTGGAACAGCAGCTAGTGAAGGTTCTGTGGGGAAATTTGTGGCTATTGCTGGCTATCACAATCTCTATAATATTAACTAATATTTATATAGTGCTTTATGGTTTACATGTATTCATCTCATTCTAACCTCTCAACAACTCTGTGATGTAGGTGTTACTGCTATACCCATTTTATAGCTTGGGAAACTGAAGCTGACTGGGGTTAAATGACTTGCCTAGGGCCTGAGGTTGAATCTGAACCAAGGTCTTCCTGACTGCAAATCCAGTGCTCTAGCCACTGTACCAGCTAGTCATCTACTTGTAATTGTAGGAACAGTGAGTGTAGCTATCCATTTACTGTGCCTACTCCTGGTGGCTATCCTGCTGAGGTCTCTAAGAGCTCTTGTACTTTATTGGAAGTCTGGGGGGGGGGGTGGTATTTGAGGTAGTGAGACCTTGGATCTCTTGCCATTTTTCCAGAAGAGAATCTATTAGGAGTTTGGAGATCTAGGAGGGGTCCACTTCCTATGCCCCTGAACTGGTTGTGCCCCAGTGTCCATGTACTCTAGTCTTTGTCAACAGCAGAAAAGTGTGGGGGGGAAAATGCAACAGAGACCTGGCCCAGGTTCAACAGATAATTTGCTGCAAAATTCTTTATATTGTTTAAGTCTAGAAACATTACTGTGAAGAATATGCTGTAGTATTATCTCCCCTTTACAAAGGAGGAAACTGAGGATCAGACAGGTTGAAAAACTTGTTTATAGTCACACAGCCAGGAAGTGTCAGAGGCGGGATAAGAACCCAGATATTTCTGTTGCAAGTCTAGACTTCTGTCTACCAGGCCACACTCCCCCCCCCCCCCAAGCTTGTGATATGGGCATAGTGCTCACAAGAAGCTTACAAACAAACCGAGGAGACATGACTAACCCAAATAAAATAAAATGGAGAATAATACAAGGTAATAAAATAATAAAAAATCAAGTGCCAGCACATGTCCTTTGGTGCTTTGTTAGAGTTCCTTGCAAAGAATTAATTCCCTTCTGTTGTTAATCGACCAAGCAATCTTTCATATTCAGTTCCAGAAGAAAGAAATCCCAAGTTAGCTTTAAAAATTGTCTGCAATCTCAGCTTTATTTACAAGTTGTTATACATTACTTATCTAATTAGAATAATAAGGATTTAGTTTGCCTGCTACCACCCACTCCTTTGTCTTACCACTTCCTCCTGTCATAGGCCTGCCTCCTCTGCAGTCTTCTTTCATTCATTTTTTTTACCACAAATCTCTTAGTTAAACTATCTAGGAGTCTATAAATAGTTCTCGATCCCCACATTTTCACCGAAGTCCTAATGTTCTTTCGTTCATTTGTGTTGGAGCTTCACCAGGAGAAATATGTAGCATACAAATTCAGATAAATGAAAAAAATGACAAAAGAAGCAAAAGGAATGCAGAGGAGACCAAGAAATGCATTCAGGTTTCGCAGCAAGGAATTGTATTTTATTTATATATGTTATGTCCTATTACTTGGCAACCAGTTCCCAGCTTCATGTGTTGGAGAAGGGATGAGGAAATTTAATAGCCAGGGTGGGTTTGGATGACTCATCCCTATATACTCTTGCCCTGGAACTAGGTTAACAGGGCATACATTGTTAAAAGTTACAGGCAGACCATTTTTTTCTCTGAATTTTGATTCTGTTGTGATTTCACATGAAAATCTTTGAAGTCTCTCTCTCTCTCTCTCTCTCTCTCTCTCTCTCTCTCTCTCTCTCTCTGTCTCTCTCTCTCTCATGTTTATTTTTTAAAGGCAGTATGGAACAGTTTAAAATACTTTAATTCACATGGGGCTAGATATGACAACTTTTTAAAGGTGTCTTCCCTGAAGGTAGTAGTAGGAACTAAAAAGACCTCTTTGGCAGTCCCTTAAAGTCTTGGGAAGTCTAGCATGCTAGCTGCTATAAAGGTCATTTCCTTGGGCTCTTAGTCTACTTATGATTTTTTCATTAGTAAAAGCACTGGACTGGTCCCTGGAAAGGATGCAACTCCACTTTGTGCCTCAGCCTGTCTGTTCATGTTGTGAGCCATTATAATTAAACCTTTTAATAGATCTGAGTCAGCTGAGGTTATAGGGGAATTGTTTCCTACTGTTTATGGAATACTAGAATATGATCATTCTACTCTGTTCCTTGCACACTGTGGGCATCTCTCATTTTAAGCAACATAATTTCTAATTTAGGCTAAGAAACCAAGTTGTAAGAGCATAGATCTAGAGTTGAAAGGGACTGCAGAATCCACTTGGACCAATGTCCTCATTTTACAGAGATGGGCTCCCCTGCCATGCCAAGTCCAAATTAACTCACTTAGCTTAGCTCACAGATCTAATAAGTGGCAGATTTTGTTGTTGTTCAGTTGTGTCTGACTTTTCATGACCCCATTTGAGGTTTTCTTAGAAAAGATAGATACTGGGCCGATTTGCCAATTCCTTCTCCAGTTCATTTTACAGATAAGGAACTGAGGCAAACAGGATTAAGTGACTTGTCCAGGGTCATACAGCTAAGTGTATATGGTCAGATTTGAACTAAGGAAGGTGAGTCTTCCTTTCTTTAGGGCTGGCACTTTATCCACTGCACCACCTGACTGCCCTACAAGTAAGTGGTAGAGGCTGAATTCAAACCCAGGTTCCCAGACTCCATATCCAGTATTCTTCCCACAAGAATAGAGTCTTTTTTCATAAATCATTTAAAGGAGCCTAAAGCCTTAAACTTAAGATATTTTCAGAACGTAGAATAGGGGTAAGGAACTCAGCCTAAAGACCTTTTAGCTCAGGGCAAGTTTTCTAAACCAATTCTGAGTACATCAAACCTCAATTTTAAAATCCATTTCCTCTAGTTTTTGTAAAAATACAACATGGATTTAAATATCATTAGTGGAAAAACCCTGGAAGTCTTCAAGATGAAGATGTTGCTCCATGTAAAAACAATCTTTAGCCTTTGCTCATGAGCAAATCTCTTGTGATCACAGTATAGATATATTCAGCATCATTTCTCAGGGGAGAAAACCTTTCAAATTTATCTCTGGGGAGCAGTTAGGTGGTGCAGTGGATAAAGCACCAGCCCTGGATTCAGGAGGACCTGAGTTCAAATCCAGCCTCAGACACTTGACTAGCTGTGTGACCCTGGGCAAGTCACTTAACCCTCATTGCCCCACCAAAATTAATTAATTAATTAAAAACAAAAAACAAATTTATCTGATACTTAACTGCCCATATGACTTTGAACAAGTCATTTCAACCTTCATAGGTCTCAATTTCTTCATTTGTAAAACGAAGGGAATAACCTAGGTAGTCTCTAGTTAGGTCCCGATGGCTATTCAGTTTGAAAGTAGAAAATTAGGGTCAAATCTAGCTGTTATTTAGGAGAAAAATAAAATTTGAAAAGCAAATCACTTCCAGGAATTTCAAGAATCCATTTTATAAATTGTTGTGTCTGGAGGGAAAAATTATCACCTGGTTGCCAATGCTCTAGAGATGAGATTATACACTTAACTTGGCTATTGTATAATACTGTACAGTCTATTGCCCAGCTTATCCTCAAAGACCTATCCTATGAGAGTTTACATCACCCTGGCATACCCTTAGAGAACCAAGGGTCACATCTACATTATGCGAGAGTCACATGATGCCTGGGATCTATTTTAAAATACCTTATTGGAAACCCAAGATAGATGTGAGTTGAGAATCAAAAAGACAAGGTCCTGTGAAAAATACCTCTGCATAACTTACTGCCACAGCAAAAGAAACTTATGGAGCAAAAGGGATATCTTTCAAAGAATGTGATAATAGAACAAAGAAAGAACCCCCAAGAATGCTGCAAGGAAGAATTAGGGCTAAAGCTATGGAGCAGAAGCCTGGGTAAAATGGGAGTGTGGAGATCAGGCTAGGAGATAAGGGGGTGAGAGTTTTTGTCTTTCTCTATATCTCAGTATTTTTTTTCTCTTTTTCTCCATGAGGTTCTCCCCATTCTGCCTTTCTTTCATGAACATTTCTCATTATCCCATAAATTGTCGTGAATTTTCTGCCTTGCCTTTTGTCTCACTTACCCATCTAGTTTCTCTTTGCCTTCAATATCTCTTTTCTCTGAATGTGTCTCTTTTCCTCTTTTCCCATAATTTTAATTTTTCCACCTTCTGTTTTTGTCCTCCTCTAATTTTTAAAATTTCAATTTTATTTTCAGTTCCAAATTTTTTCCTTCTCTCCTCCCATTGCCCTACCCATTGAGAAGGCATGAAAAATAAAACTTGTTACACATATGTACAATACAGTACAAATTTCCACATTGGCTATGTTAAAAAAGAGGGGGGCAAAAGGAACAAAGAAAATAACATATGCCTCAATCTACCCTCTAATTCCATCAGCTCTTTATTTGGAGGTAGATGGTATGTTTCATTCTGAGCTGGTTGGAATTATAACTTGTTGTTGTGCTGATCACAGTTCCCAAGTCTTTCAAAGTTTTTTGTCTTACAGTAGTAAATGACTTTAGTAATGTACTGTTTGATAAACCCAGACTCCAGCTTCTGGGATAGGAACTTAGTATTTGACAAAAACTGCTGGGAAAACTAGAAGATAGTATGGCAGAAACTAGGCATAGGCCAACATCTTATACCTTACACTAAAATAAGGTCAAAATGGGTACATGATTTAGATATAAAAGGTAATACCATAGGTAAATTAGGAGAGAAAGGAGTAGTTTACTTCTCAGATTTATGGAAAGGAGAACAGTTTATGACCAAACAAGAGATAGAGAATATTATGAAATGCAAAATGGATGACTTTGATTACATTAAATTAAAAGTTTTTCTACAAACAGAAGCAATGCATCCAAAATTAGAAGGGAGGCAGAAAGCTGGAAAATAATTTTTATAGCCAGTATTTCTGATAAAGGCCTCATTTCTAAAATATATCAGGAACTAAATCAAATTTATAAGAATCCAAGTCATTCCCCAAATGAGAAATGGTCAAATGATATGAACAGGCAATTTTCTGATAAAGAAATCAAAGCTACCTATTGCGATATGAAAAATGCTCTAAACCACTATTGATTAGAGAAATACAAATTAAAACAACTCTGAGGTACCTCCTGACACCTATCAGATTGGCTAATATTATGAAAAAGGGAAATAATAACTGTTGGAGAAGCTGTGGAAAAATTAGAACAGTAATGCATTGTTGGTGGAGCTGTGAACTGATCCAACCATTCTGGAGAGCAATTTGGAATTATACCCAAAGGGCTATAAAGCTGTGCATACCCTTTGACCCAGTAATACCACTATTGGGTCTTTTCCCCAAAGAGATCATAAAAAAGGGAAAAGAACCCACATGTACAAAAATATTTATAGCTGCTCTTTTTGTGGTGGCAAAGAATTTGAAATTATGGGGATGCCAATCAATTGGGGAATGGCTGAACAAGTTGAGGTATATGAATGTAATGGAATACTACTGTGCTGAAAGAAATGATGAGCAGGAGGATTTCAGAGAAACCTGGAAGGACTTACATGAACTGATGCTAAGAGAGATGAGCAGAACCAGGAGAACATTGTACATAGTATCAACAAAATTGTGTGTTGATCAACTGTGATAGACTTGAGAGAAATGGATAAACAGGGAAATAGGATGGAGGGAAATACACAATAATCATAATTGTGAAAAAAATTGCAGCAATGTCTCTGATAAAGACCTCTTTTCCCAAATATATAGAGAACTGAGTCAAATTTATATTAATACAAGTTATTCCCCAGTTGCTTTTTAAGGAGATCTTCTCTTCATTGCATTTTTGTGCCTCTTTCACCATAATATTTTCTTCAGTATTTTTGGTGCCTCCTTTACCAAGTTGTTGACTCTTTTTTTCATGATATTCTTGCATCATTCATTTATTTTCCCAATTTTTCCTCTACTTCTATTATTTGATTTTTAAAATATTTTTGAGGTCTTCCATGAATTCTTTTGGGGCATAAGACTAATTCACATTTTTCTTTGAGGCTTTGGATGTAGCTGTTTTGACATTGTTGTCTTCTTCTGAGTTTGTATTTTTATCTTCCTTCACAATAGAAACTTTCTATGGTCAAGCTTTTTTGCTGTTATTTGCTCATTTTCCCTGCCTACTTCTTGATTTTTAAATTTTTTTTTTTTTTTTTTGGTGGGGCAATGAGGGTGAAGTGACTTGCCCAGGGTTACACAGCTAGTAAGTGTCAAGTGTCTGAGGCCAGATTTTGAACTCAGGTCTTCCTGAATCCAGGGCCAGTGCTTTATTCACTGTGCCACCTAGCTGCCCCCTACTTCTTGACTTTTAACTTGATATTAAAGTTAGGCTCTGTTTCTGGGGTGGAAGGGGCTTATGGGCTTTTATGCTGTTGTTCTCAGTGATGGTTCTTGTTCTTTAGTGATGGTGTATAAGTTTTCAGTTCTTCCAAGGTGGTGTGATCTAAGAAGAGGTGTGATCATTGCTCTCCTGGCCTGTGCTCTGGTTTGTGAATGACCACAAGTACTCTTTTCCTGGAACTATGAATAGGGTCTTTGCTCCGACTAGTGTTCCTTGTTGCTCTGGGACATTGACCTGGAAATGAGTATAGGCAATGCAAGAAGTCTGCTCCCAGTGCCAGCAAAGGGTTTCCTGTAATCTCTTCCTGACCAGTTATCAAATCCCCTTATCCTGTGGACTGAGAGCCCTGGAAGCTGCCACAACTGATTCAGTTACCTCCAAAGTCTGCTGCTGGCATGCCCACCATGGCCTGTGTTAGACTGCATTCTTTTCTCTCCCCAGTGAGACAGACCTTTCCTGCTAACTGTCTAAGTTGTCTTGGGCTACAAATTTTTTTCACCCTGTCCTTTTATTTTTTCTGATACTCCAGAAATCATTTTGAGGCATTTAAAAAAACATTATTTGGAGGGAAATTTGGGAAATCTCAGGCAAGTCCTTCTTGGCTCCATCCCGCCCTCATCATTTCTTATAGCACAATAATATTCCACCACTTTCATATACCATAACCTAGTTAGCCATTCTCCAAAACTGATGGTCACCCCCTCCCCCAGTTTCCAATTCTTTGCCAACATGAAATGAAATAAATATTTTAGTATATATGGGACCTTTTCCTCTTTTAAAAAAATCTTTGTGGTATGGATCCAGTAGAAAATCCTTTCCTTTTTCTATGAAATGTTTCTCTTCCTTTTTGGGTGTGTGGGTGTGTGGCAGGGGAATCCTGTATCTATTGTTTTATTGATGTAGGGATCTTCTGGTAGGTACATTCCCTCCAAAAACTCATATGGGTAATTCTGTAGGTAAATTCTTATAGACTTAGATAGTTGTCTAGGATACTGAGAGAGTAAATGACTTTCCCATGATTGCAAAAACCATAAACTAGCCCTCTATCCAGTAAACCATGTTGTTCCCCTCTCCTTTTAGCCATAATATGAAACTGAAAAATTATTTTTTTATTATTTAATAACACTATTTGTTCTTTGATTCTTATTTTAAAAATAAATTAGATTTCTTTTTGCTTGTGTGTAATCTTGGACTCATATTTTTTCTTTGTGAACAAGTGATTCTCCCATAGACCACAGTTTTCTCAACCCACCTAATGATGAAGTATAACAGAGCAATCCAGCTCTATTAAACATTTAATAAACTTAGAAAAAATAGAAATGAGAGGAGCAACATTCTGGAAGTTGTAGAAGCTAGATATTTCAGATAAAATTAAGTTACCAGAATTCTCTCTTAATCTATCTAGTCAAAAGTATTGGAGAGTTTTCTATCACCTGGAAAGTACAATTTTTTCCATTTTACTATATTACTGTATGATCAGAATGTACTGTTAAGTCTCAAATTCAATCCTCTCTTGGCTTCAGAGATAGTGTATTCTCTTGTCTGTCCTCCTACCTCTCCAACTACTCTGTCTGTTTTACCAGCTTCCTGACTCCCTAAGAAGGATGGTTTCAAAAGGGTTCTTTTCTTTCCTCTTCTCTTTTTATGTCTACTTTCTCTTTCTTGAAAAATCTCATTCACTTTCATGGCTTCAAATGTCACCTTTATTTAGGTGACTTCTAAATAATTATTTCTAACCCTAATATTTAAAGTCCTTTACAACCTGACTCCAACTTGCCTTTCTCACCTACATTACTCCCCTTTCTATATTCTATGTTCCAGATAAATTGGCCTTTTTGCTGTTTTTCACACACACACACACACACACTTCTCTATCTCTGATTCTTAAGCCTTTGTACTAGCTATCTCACATTCCTAGAATGTACTTCTTCCTCACCTATGTTACTTAGATTCCCTTGTTTCCTTCAAGATTCAACTCAAGCACTACTTTCTACAGGAAGCCTTTCCTGATTCTCCCAGATCTTAGTGTCTTCTTTCCAAAAATTACCTTGTATATATATATATATATTTGGTATTTATTCCATATGTATCATATTTACTCATTAAGATACAAGAAAATATGCAAATCCTTGGTCTACCTTATCAACATGAAAAAATCCCACCCCTCAAATGTAGAGTATTTTCATAACCTCATTGCTATCTGCTGGATCTCCATTCTTGTCTAACACATATACATGAGGCTGTTCCCAGAAAGCCTACCCTAGCCAGACAATAACTCCACCCCCACATGGCCTACAGATTCAGAGGTGGGGGGAGGAGCTTGGTTTTATACTGAACCAGACCATGAGAACTAGGGCCTCTTATAGATGCATTAATCTCAAGTCTGTCAGATAAGGTTGAACACAGGTTGGGAGAATTCCTTTGGAATCAGAGGCAGAACTCATGGCTATTTTGTTTCCATCTGGTAAAAATGGGTCTTGTCTAATAAGCTTGCATCACGCAATCTCCCATCTTCCTAACTTTGGTTTGATCTTTGATTCTTTTCTTTCTCTCATCTCTTTATTCAACTAATTTCCTAGACCTATTTATTCTATCTTTACATCAATTCTCACATCCACCTTCATGTCTGCTGACACTGTCCTAGTACTGATCCCTGTTACCAATCACCTAGACTATCACAATGGCCTTTAAACCATAACGATTCCACTCTCTTCCCCTTCCAATCTATCCTTCCCTACCACAACCATATATTTTTCCTCCCCAAACTCTATTGCTTATTTCTTTTTTTTCTTTTAATTATTTTTCTAATTACATGTAAAGGTATTTTTTGAGTTCCAGATTTTTCTCTCATTCTCCCTTTCCTTCCCCCTCCAGAGGACAGAGAGCAATTGGATATAGGTTATACATTACAATCATGTTAAACATATTTCCACATTAGTCATGTTGTAAGAGAAGAATCAGAACAAAAGGAAAAAAACACAAGAAAGAATAAACAAGAACAACAGCAAAAAAGTAACAACAAAAGTGAAAATAGTATGCTTCAATCTGCATTCAGACTCCAAAGTTGTTTTTTTTTTCTGAATGTGGAGAGCATTTTCCACCACGAATCTTTTGGCATTGTCTTTGATTATTGTATTGCTGAAAAAAGTTAAATCTATCACAGTTGATCATCACACAATGTTGTTGATACCGTGTGCAATATTCTCTTGATTCTGCTCATTTCACTCAGCATCAATTCATGCAAGTCTTTCCAGATTTTTCTGAAATCCACCTGCTTATTGTTTCTTACAGCACAATAGTATTCCATTACATTTATATACCACAACTTGTTCAGCCATTACAATTGATGGGCATCCCCTCAATTTCCAATTCTTTGCCACCACAAATAGAGCAGCTATAAATATTTTTATACATGTAGGTCCTTTTCCCTTTTTTATTATCTCTTTGGGATATAGACCTATGTGGTAAAAAAATATGAAAGTTTTTTAACAGTCAGTTAGGATAACTGAAAGATGCCAGTTTTTTTTTAAGGACCACTCTTTCAGGGAGGAGACCAACGGCATGAGCTACGCACGCCAGTCCACCTGCTTCGCACGTCAGACTGCCTGCTACGCACTCGACTTCCAGGGTACGAGCTTAAAAGGCAAGGAGAGAACAGAAGTGGGAACTTTTTCCTGCTCTGCTGGTCTCCTGACTGCGCTGCACAGGCTGATGCTGACGAGAGTTTGACTGGGCCCGGCTCGCGGTTAGCAGCAGCACGCGCTTGACACGGTCTCTCTCTCTCTCTCCCCAAAGGTGGCCTTTGGCTTTTGGTGAGTTTTATACGGAATATAGACTAAGCTTAGACTTAAGACGATTTGTATTGTATTTCTACTTTCCTATCCTTCTAATCAACATCACCTTGTGACTACCATACAATAAAAGCTCTAACTAGAAAACCAGAAGCTTCTTCCATTTACTAGTCTGGGAGATAAATTAAGGGAAAGGTTAAAGAGGGGAGATTTATGATCTAATATCCAATTTTAAATCTCACACCTAGTAGTAGTATTGCTGAGTCAAAGGGTATGCACAATTTTATAGCCTTTTGGGCATGGTTCCAAATTGCTCTCCAGAATGGTTGGATCAGTTCACAGCTCCACCAGCAGTGCATTAATGTTCCAAACGTGTTCCCAAACATGTACTGTGCTCTCTCATCCCTACAATATTGCTCTTATTTTGTTTATGTTAGACTGTCCTACCTTTCTTTCTTCACATATTGTATTCCTACACATTTTTAAAAGTACAACTCAAATATAACGTCTTCCATGAAACATTCTCTGACAATTCTTCAGCAATTGGTGTTAAGTGACTTGCCTAGGGTTACACAAGCTAGAAAGTTTCCAAGATCTGGTTTGAACTCAGGTCCTTCTGACTCCAGGGCTGGAAGGCTATCCAGTGCATCACCTAGCTTCCCCTTAGCACCTTTTAAATGCATATAACATAACATATATAACATCATATATAATATAATATCTACTATGCTATGACATAGTATGATATAACATAAAATAACAGGACATAAAATTATAATATAACTAATATAACAGTGTATAGCCATCAATGTTGGATCACATTGGATATTATCATTGTCTCTGTTTCTGTGTCTGCTTTACCATTATTATTACTATGAGCTCCATGAAGGCAGGAACTGTGAATTACCTAAATTTTGTACCTCTCACAGCACCAGTATTATTTTTTACATACAGTAGGTATTTAATAAATATTTGTTGTTGATCTCTGAACCAATTTCCTACAGGTGTGACCTACTTTCTGTTGACCCAGATTTGCTGGATTCCTAACATGGAGGGAAACACAATTGTCATGATATTCCCTTTCTGGCCCCACTCAAGAACCTTCCTTTTGGCACCTCCCATTCCCATTCATGTTCTTTGTAAAGTTCTTTGAGCTTTTCCTACTCATAAGAAGATCTGGGATCCATGTAACAAGTTCTATATTTAAACTAGCTCAAATGCACAAGGATATATTTAGTTTCTAAAGTGGAGATGCTATAACATCCTCTGGTCACCCATTGAGAAACAGTGTGATATAATGGAAGGAGTGCTAAGTCTGGCATCAGAGGTCTTAAGCACAGATCCTGGTGCTGTTACTTATTATCTGTGGGATTTTGGGGAAGGCAATTCATATCACTAGGCCTCAGGTCCTCAATCTATAATATGAGGAAGTTGGACCAGATGGACTCTGAGGCCCTTTCCAGCTTTGAAACTGTGAAAATAGCATCACACTAAGGTAATCACAGCCCTAAATCTATAATCCTAATTCCAACACTTAATAACTTTTCTTACAATGATGAAAATTTGCCCCTTCATACATCTTCCATGAAGAGATGGTGACCATCCATTGGTATAGTACTACATAGACTATCATATAGGATGGAAGAAATTCTTGCAATATTGATAACACATGAGGACTATTTAATAAATGTAAAATGAGAATTGCCTCCATTATCATCATATTATATATTAAATAAAATTATACACAATTAACAATTATTTTATATTATTCTGTACTGTTTTATAATTCTCTAATGTATTAACATTGTCTCCTTAATAGATTTCTAGATGTTCTAGAGCAGGAATATTTTCATGTACAGGCATATTTTCTTCAAGAAAAGAATTGTGGGGCACTGGTCATGGCAAGCACCAAATGACATCATAAAAATGAAAGTGATTATATTTTAATAGATAGGAAGCAATTTGTTACTGGTGGGAGTCTGCTATCTGTATGCAATCAGACCACTGATTTATTAGAGCAAAAATAACACAATTAATACAAAACTAGAGGAAATAATAAAAAGAAAAAAGAAATAATTTAAACAACTCCAACATGACCTATCTATACAAATTATTAACGCTGGAAAATGTGAAATAGATGGAGGAAATCATACCAAGACTGAATATAACATTTTCATATAGAAGTTTAACTGATGTAAGTCAACTGTCATAAAAAGGATACCAAAGTAACTAGGAATGATCTCCGTTAGCTAACACTTGATATCCTTGCCAAGCAGAAAAATTTAACAGCTAAGGGTAACACAAATTTATAACATACATTTGTATAAAATCTTATGGAGAAAGATGCTAGAAGAGTATGAATATTTTCTCAGAAAATAGTGAAAAACAGAAGAGGGAAAAATCAGTTTAGTTTAAATACAGCTTGATAAAAGATTCAGTGAGTTGTCCTGAGGGCTTTTAAACAGTGAAATTTTAAGGAGAACAACATACTAAAAATGGAAAAGATTTATAAAGATTTTTATAACAAACTGTTTTTAACATCATAACAGTAAATTCACCACATTTGGACTTTATCTAACATTGTAATCTTTTTTTAAACATTCATTTTTAAAATTTTGATTTCCAAATTCTCTCTCTCTAGCACCCCTCCACCCATTGAAAAAGCAAGCAAAATTATCTCCATTATACATGTGAAGTCATGCAAAACATATTTCTATATTAGCCATATTACCAAAAAATGGCAAGAAAAATAAAGAAAGCAAAAAGAAATGTTTCAATCTGTATTCAGAATTCAGCAATTCTTTCTTTGGAGGTGGATAACATTTTTCATCATGAATCAAAACTGTTGTGGATCATTGTACTGAACGGAATAATTAAGTCTTTTACAGTTTATCACCCTTACAATGTTGCTATTATGTACAATATTTTTCCTGGTTCTACTTACTTCACTTTGTATCAGTTCATATAAGTTTTCTCTAAATCTGTCACCCTAATTATTTCTGTTTTTTTTTTGTTTACCCTAATTATTTCTTATAGCATAATAGTTTCCCATCACAATCACATGCCACAGTTTGTTCAGTCAACTTCCAACTAATGGACACCCCCTCAATTTCCAATGCTTTGTCACCACAAAAAAGATCTGCTATAGGTATTTTTATACATAAAAGTCCTTTCCCCTTTTCCTTGAGCTCTTTGGGATACAGACCTAATAGTGCTATTGTTTAGGCATAGTTCCAAATAATTTTCCAGAATGATGGGACCAGTGCACAACCTCACCAACAATGCAATAGTGCATCTATTTTTCATGTCCCTTCCAGCATTCAACACTTTCCTTTTCTGTCAGGTTAGCCAGTATAATAGATGTGAGGTGGTACCTCAGAATTGTTTTAGTTTGCATACCTATAATTATCAGTAATTTAGAATATTTTTACAAGACCATTGATGACTTTGATTTCTTCTGAAAACTGCCTGTTCATATCCTTTAACATTTATCAGGTGGGGAATAGCTTTTATTTATATAAATTTCTTTTTTTTTTTTTTTTTTTTTTTTTAATGAGGCAATTGGGGTTAAGTGACTTGCCCAGGGTCACACAGCTAGTAAGTGTTAAGTGTCTGAGGCCGGATTTGAACCCAGGTACTCCTGACTCCAGGGCCAGTGCTCTATCCACTGCGCCACCTAGCTGCCCCTATTTATATAAATTTGACATAGCACTCTATATATTTGAGAAATGAGGCCTTTATCAGAGAAACTTGCTGTAAATTCCCACCCACCCCCTGCCTAGCTTTCTGCTTTCTTTCTAATTTTGGTTGCATTGGTTTTATTTGTGCAAAGTCTTTTTAATTTCATATATCCAAAATTGTCCATTTTATTTCCTGTAATCCTATCTATCACTTATTTGGTAATAAAATCTTCCCTTATCTGAAAGAATTTTTTCCCATGCTCCTCTAATTTGCTTGCAATAGCACCATTTATGATTAAATCATGTACCAAATTTGACCTTTTTTTGGTATATGGTATGAGATGTTGGTCTATGCCTAGTTTTGGCTGGACTTTTTTCTAGTTTTTTCAGCAGTTTTGGTCAAATAGTGAGTTTCTGCACCAAAAGGTTGGGTCTTTAGGTTTACCAAACATTAGATTACTATGGTCATTTACTACTGTGTATTGTGTACCTATTTCACTGATATATCACTCCCTTTCTTGGCCAGTACCAAATTGTTGCAATAATTACCACTTTGTAGTACAGTTTGAGATGAGTTGATTCTCTAGGTTTCTCTAAATCAACATATCATTTGCAAAGAGAGATAGTTTTGTTTCCTTGTTGCCTATTCTCATACTTTCAATTTCTTTTTTATTGTCTAATTGCTATAATGAGGATTTCTAGTAAATATGGAAAAATAATGGTAAACTGGATATCTTTGCTTCACCTCTGATCTTATTGAGATGGCTTCTAACTTATCCCCATTGCAGATAATCCTTGTTCTTGATTTCAGATTGGTACTATTTATTATTTTTAAAAGCTCCGCTTATTCTTATGCTTTCTGGTGTTTAAATGGGGATGGGTGTTGCATTTTGTCAAAAGTTTTTTCTGCATCTATCGATAAAATCATATAATTTTTATGTTTTTGTTATTGATATGGCCAATTATGTTGGTAGTTTCCCTAATGTTGAAACAGCCTTGTATTCCTGATATAAATCCCACCTGGTCATAGTGTATGATCTTTGTGCTATATTGCTGTAATCTTCCTGTTAGTATTTTATCTCAAATGTTTGCATCAATATTTATTAGGGAAATTACTCTGTAGTTTTCTTGCTCTGTTTTTGTTCTCCCTAGTTTAGGTATTAAGACCACATTTATGTCATAGAAGGAATTTGGTAGGACTCCTTTACCTATTTTTTCTGATTATATAGTATTGGAATTAATTGTTCTTTAAATTTTTTGGTAGAATTCACTTGTGAATCTATCTGGTCCTGGGGACTTTTTCTTAGGAAGCTCATTTATGGCTTGTTTAATTTCTTTTTCTAAAATAGGGTTATTCAAACAGTCTATTTCCTCCTTTGTTAATCTGGGAAATTCACAATTTGACAAATATGCCTACATTTCACTTAGATTTTTGTTTTATTGGCATATAATTGAGCCAAATATGACCTAATAATTGCTTAAATTTCATCTTCATTGGTGGTAAATTCACCCTTTTCAATTTTTAATCTTGATAATTTGTTTTCTCCTTCCTTCCTTTGTTCTTCCCTCCCTCCCTCCCTCCCTCCCTCCCTCCCTTTCTTTCTTCCTTCCTTCCTTCCCAGTTAACTAATGGTCTATTTTATTGGCTTTTTTATAAACTACCTCCTGGTTTCATTTATTAGTTTAATGTTTTTTATTTAAATTTTATTAATCTCTCCTTTGATTTTCAGAATGTCTATTTTGGTATTTAACTGGGAATTTTAAATTTATTCTTTTTTAAAAATTGAATGTCCACATAATTGTTCTATCCTTTCTCTCTTTTATTGATGGGTTTAGGGATAAAAAAAAATCCCCAAGTACTACTTTGGCTACATCTCTCTTACAAATTTTAGTATGTTGTCTTGTTGTTATTCTCTTTAATGAAATTATTCATTGTTTCTATGACTTGGTTGTTTTTTTTTTACCTACTCATTCTTTAAGATAAGATCATTTCGTTTCCAAATATTTTTTATCTATGCTTCCAAGGCCCTTTATTAACTATGGTCATTATGGTTCAAAATGGCTGTATTTAATATTTCTGCTTTTCTGCATTTGTTTGTGAATTTCTTATGCCATAATAAGTAGTCAATTTTTATGAAGGGGTGATGTACAGCTGAGGAAAAGGTATACTCCTTTCCATTCCCATTCTTTTCTTCCAGAGACCTATCATATCTAACTTTTCTGAAGTTCTATTCATCTCCTTAATTGCTTTCTTATTTATTTTATAGTTAGATTTATCTGGTTCTGGGAGAGATAAATTAAGGTACCCCACTAGAACAATTTTACTGTTTATTTTCTCCTGCAACTAATTTAACTTTTCCTTTAAGATTTTGGATGCCATGCCATTTGGTACAAATCAGTTTATTTATATTACTTCATTGCCTATGGTATCTTTGAACCAAATATAGTTTTACTGATTATCTCTTTTAATTAGTCTACTTTTTTCTTTATTTGAAGTTATGATTGCTATTCTTCCCTTTTTTATTTCAGCTAAAGTATAATAGATTCTACTCCAGTCCCTTATTTTAACTCTGTGTATGGCTTTCTGTTTCAAGTGTGTCATTTGTAAATTATACACTTGAGTTCTGGTTTCTTTTTCTTTTTCTTTTTAGTGAGGCAATTGGGGTTCAGTGACTTGCCCAGGGTCACACGGCTAGTAAGTGTTAAGTGGTCTGAGGCTGGAATTGAACTCAGGTACTCCTGACTCCAGGGTCAGTGCTCTATCCATTGGGCCACCTAGCTGCCCTGAGTTCTGGTTTCTAATCCATTCTGCTATCTGCTTCTGTTTTATGAGTGAGTTCATCATATTCATATTCACCAGTATGATTACTAACTGTGTACTTCCTGCTATCCTATTTTCTTCTGTTGGTCCTCTTTCCTTTCTCCTCAAAAATCTGTTTTGCTTCTGACCACTGCTTCCCTTAATCTATCCTCCCTCTTATCACCTCCCTCCTTCCCTTTCTCTTAGCCTCTTCCACTCCTAGTTCCCTGTGGGGAAGATAGATTTCTATGCCCAACTGAATGTGTATATATATTTTTTATTCTTTGTGCCAATAAAGATGAGAATTAGTTCAAGTATTGCCTGTCCCTCTCTCCATTTTCCCCTCCACTGAAAAGAATCTCCTCTGTGTGTCTCTTTTATGTGAGGTAATTTTCCCCATTCTTCCTCTCCCTTCCTCCTTCTCCCAGTGCTTCCCTCTTTCTCACTCTTACATTCTTTTTTTGAGATCATCTCAACAAAATCAGGTCATGCCTGTCCCCTCTAGCTATATAGACTCCTTTTAACTTCTTGAATAATGGTAAGTCCTTAGGAGTTTCACATATCATCTTTTCATATAGGAATGTATACAGTTTAACTTTCTTATACCCCTTATTACTTCTCTTTCATGTTTATCTTTTTAAGCTTTTCTTTGAGTCTTCTGTTTCTATGTTAAATTTCTATTCAGCTCTGGTCTTTTTCAAGAATGCTTGAAAATCCTCTATTTTGTTAAATGTCCATCCCCCTCTCCCCCCAAGGATTATACTCAGTTTTGCTTGGTACGTGATTCTTGGTTGTAATCCTAGCTCCTTTGATTTCTGAAATATCATATTCTAAGACCTCCACTCCTTTATCATGGCAATTACTAAATCTTTTGTGATCCTGACTGTGACTCTCTGGTATTTGAATGTTGTTTTGTTTTTGTTTTTGTTTTTTTGGCAGGGCAATGAGGGTTAAGTGACTTGCCCAGGGTCACACAGCTAGTTAAGTGTTAAGTGTCAAGTGTCTGAGGCTGGATTTGAACTCAGGGTCCTCCCAAATCCAAGGCCAGTGCTTTATCCACTGCGCCACCTAGCTGCCCCTGAATGTTGTTTTTGTTTGTTTGTTTGTTTCTGGCTGCTTTCAGTATTTCCTCATTGACCTGGGAGCTCTGGAATTTGGTTATAATATTCCATGGAGTTTTCATTTTGAAATCTCTTCTTGGAGATGACTCATAGATTCTTTTGATTTCCATGTTGCTCTCTGGTTCTAAGATATCTGGGCACTTTTCCTTTATAACTTCTTGAAATATGATGTCTTTGATTATGGCTTTAAGGTAGTCCAATAATTCTTAAATCATCTCTCCTCGATCTTTTGTGCAGATCAGTTGTTTTTATTGTTTCCTACTTTCTTTTGGTTTTGTTTTTCATTTTTGACTTTGGGTTTTTTTTTCCCATTTTTTTTTTTTGGTGGGGCAATGAGGATTAAGTGACTTGCCCAGGGTCATGCAGCTAGTAAGTGTCAAGTGTCTGAGGCTGGATTTGAACTCAGGTCCTCCTGAATCCAGGGCCGGTGCTTTGTCCACTGTGCCACCTAGCTGCCCCTTGACTTTGTTTGTATTGTTTCTTGGTGTCTCAAGGAGTTATTAGCTTCTATTTGACTAATTCTAATTTTTAAGGAATTATTTTCTTCAGTGAGGTTTTGTAACTCTTGTTCCACTCGGCCAGTTCTGCTTTTTAAGAGGTTATTTTCTTTAGTAATTTTTGTGCCTCTTTTACCAAGCTATGAATTCTCTTTTCATAATTTTCTTGCATTGATCTCATTTCTTTTCCTGATTTTTCATCTACAGTTCTTTTTTGATTTTTAATTTTTTGGGGGGGCAATGAGGGTTAAGTGACTTGCCCAGGGTCACACAGCTAGTAAGTGTCAAGTGTCTGAAGCTGGATTTGAACTCAGATCCTCCTGAATCCAGGGCCAGTGTTTTATCCACTGCGCCACCTAGCTGTCCCTTATTTGATTTTTTTTTTTTTGCAGGGCAGTGGGGGTTAAGTGACTTGTCCAGGGTCACATAGCTAGTGTCAAGTGTCTGGAGCTGGATTTGAACTCAGGTACTCCTGAATTCAGGGCCAGTGCTTTATCCACTGCACTACCTAGTTGCCCCCCTTATTTGATTTTAAAATAATATTTTGCTCTATTTTTTTTTGTGGGGCAATTGGTGTTAAGTGACTTGCCCAGGGTCACACAGCTAGTAAGTGTCAAGTGTCTGAGGCCGGATTTGAACTCAGATCCTCCTGAATTCAGGGCCGGTGCTTTATCCACTGTGCTACCTAGCTGCCCCTAATAGTTTGCTCTTTTTTTAAAAAAAACTTTTCTTTTGCTCTTCTAGGAATTCTTGTGGGGCATTTTTTGAAGCTTTACTTGTAGCTATTTTCATATCTTCTAAATTTGTGTCTTGGTCTTCCTTGTCATCATAGTAGATTTTTATACTCAAATTCTTTTATTTGTGGTTTTTGTTTACTCATTTTCCAGGCCTATTTTTTAACTTTGAACTTAATGTTAGAATTGGGTTCTGCTCACCTCTGATGAGGTGGGGTGGGCAGACTTCCTGTCCCAACCTCTAGGTTTTCCCCCTGCTCTTTTCACAATTAGTTCTAGAGGATCTATAAGCTTTTAGTACTCCCAAGGTAGTATGATCTAGGAAGAGGTGTGGTCCTTGCTCAGCTTGTCTGTGTTCTAGTCTTGATCCAGGAAGGGCCCCTGCTTCCTTGTGTGATGTTTAAAATCTAAATGTGTGGTTGCCTTAAATTAGAAGCTTTAGCAGCAGTCTTTGGGCATTAAGCATTTATTAAAGCATACCAGGTATTAGCAAAAAGAGAACACCTGGAGTTCAGAAAACTAAGAAAAGGCCTGTCTAGACTAGAGTTCCAGCCTGTCCTCTGCCATGAGCCTTCTTCAACCATGAACTGCTTCCACAAACTGAGTGTGGAAGCTTTTTATAGGTCTGGGGCAGAGGCGGTCCTTACACACTGTTTCAAGCTGATTGGTTAGCATCATCTAAATCCATTGCTTTAGTGGACTTGAAGGTGATCTTGAGTGGAGTTCAAAGTCCTTAACTTCTGAGAACAATACCTTCTTAAGGGCTGGCCAGGTGTGGTTACAATCTAATTAACTTGAAGGAGGCTAATCAGCAAAGTCAATCACTCTCAATTAATTCAATCAGTTTAGATTAATCTCCAGGTGAGGCCTTTGAGTATCTGCAAAATCCCATTATTTTCTCACACTTGTGACCACAAGTACTAGTTCACCTCTCTCCACCTTGGAACTGCAACCTGGAACTGGGTAATGGGCAATGGAGTGGTGCCTGGTCCTGCACCCAGTCCCCACACATCGGTCTCCTCTAATATCTTCCTGACCAACTGTCCAATCCCTTTACTATCTCTGTGTGGTGAGAAATCCCAGAACTGTCACTGCCTCTCCTGCTGTTGCTGTAGCCTCTGTTGACCATGCCACTCCAGAATTTGATTTGATGCATTATTTTAAAGTTGTTTGGAGGAGAACATTGGGAGAGTTTGGTTGGAGTGCTCCCTCTACTCTACCACCTTTGCTCTGCCTCCCATGGAATTCCTCTAATATTGCAATGTTAGATATATTGCTGGAGAAAGGAGAAATGGCATTGAAGAAAAAAAGAATTGTAAGCACAAATGGACTAGAACACATACAGACAAAGTCTGTTTTACATTAAACAGGAGAAGGAGGAGGAGAGTGGGCTAGATTTCCTCTGGGAAATTGCACTCCAAGCTATTTTTTGAAATGAAGGCCCATTTTTTAAGAAACAACAATATTTCTCTGATGACCTTGTATAGATGCAAGTCATGAAATACTATATTCTCCAAAGAAATGAAACTGAGGACAATGGAGATGTGCAAGACAGGTTTGAGCAGCTTTAACAAATGACACATTAAGAATTATGAAGGCAATAACATAACAGACATTAGCAAGGAAATTTATAAAAAGAAGAAAATGGGCTGGTAACAAAATGAGATTAAAAGATTTTCTATGGATAGCCTTTTTGCTGTATCCATGTAATATCAAAAGAGGTCAGGAAGGTCTCTAGCAGGTTGGATGGATGCTATTTAATGAATTAATGTCAGTATGTGGACAAGATGTATGCACAGGAATGGATGGGTTGTGATCCAAATTGCTGCAGGGAACACCCAAATTAGTGAAATCACATAACCAGTGGAGTATATTTCTTCCATATTTTCAATAGTGCACAGTGAATTTGGGCTGTAGAGTAGAAATAACACTGGCTGTGGAGCCAGATGACTTGAATTCAAATCCTGTCTCTGAAGCTTACTATTTGATCTTAGGCAAGTCACATAACCTCCTTGGCCTCAGTTTCCCCATTTGTAAAATGAAGGGGCTGGACTTGATGATGTTTGTGAGTCAGTACTAAGTACACAACAGGTGCTGATAAGTGCTTACTGATTGATATATTGAGTGGTATTGATTTTTTTTGGCCTTCATAAATGCCCACTCTAAAAGAGAGGAGACAGATATAGTCAGTTTTCACTGCTATGACCCAAAGCTATTCCTAAAAAAAATAGTTTAAAATGTTAACATCAGAAGTCCTAATACAGTTTGTCCCAGGACTGAGGTGATGAAGTGTGTAATCATTCCTGGAAGTTGGCGATAAACTCAAAAGTTTAATTTCCTTGAAACATTCTTTGAAGAACAGGTGGTTAATGGATAACAACATCCATGAACATCCACTAACCAAAATTAAAGTCACCCTAGATATCAGCAACAACCACATCACTCAGAACTCTTAGCTCAAAGGAGAAAAAATGCTCACTTTTTGGAAATAAAGGCAGATTCCCAGGAGTTCTAGCAATATTGGGCCTTTGGTCATACAACAGTTGAAAGGCCTGAGTCTATATAGCAGAGACTGATTATTCCATGAGCTGCTGCAGCTCAGTAAATTAGAACTCTATTTCAAAGGCAAGTTAATATTCTCTTTATGTAAAATATTATTGGTTCCAGTCACCCAGGCCTTGGACAGTGGCCCAATGCATTGTTTAGGTACTACAGTATTCTTGCTTGTATCTAAAATGTATAACTGGTGGGGGAAAAAAAAAAACCCTTCCCTTCTCCCTCCCCCTGTACCCAGAAGCCACAGGTAACTTGCACCCAAGTAACATGACTTCTGAGGGGTAAGAAGTTTTTGCTTTTTCCTAGGGAAGTCATTGTACTAGATAGCACATATAATTTACTCATTCAGTGGGAAGCTCTGTCCTATTTCTATACTTCTTTGAAAATACATGGCTTAGGGGGCAGCTAGGTGGTGCAGTGGATAGAGCACCAGCCCTGGATTCAGGAGGACCTGAGTTCAAATCCAACCTCAGACTCTTGACACTCACTAGCTGTGTGACCTCAGGCAAGTCACTTAACCCCCATTGCCCTGCAAAAAAAAAAAGAAAAAAGAAAAAAAGAAAATACCACTTGGTATTGGTATTTGGGTCTATATCCCAAAGAGATCATAAAAATGGGAAAAGGACCCACATGTATAAAAATATTTATAGCTACTCTATTTGTGGTGGCAATGAATTTGAAATTGAGGGGATACCAATCAATTGGGGAATGGCTGAACAAGTTGAGGTATATGAATGTAATGTAATATTATTGTGCTGTAAGAAATGAAGAGCAGGTAGATTTCAGAGAAACCTGGAAGGACTTGCATGAACTGACGCTGAGTGAGATGAGCAGAACCAGGAAAACATTGTACACAGTATCAATAACATTGTGTGATGATCAACTGTGATAGACTTAGCTTTTCTCAGCAATACAACAATCCAAGATAATTCCAAAGGACTCATGATGGAAAATGCTCTCCACGTCCAGAAAAAGGAACTGTGGAATCTAGAAGCAGATTGAACCATACTGTTTCTCCTTTTTTTGTTTTTCTTCTTTGAGGTGTTTCCCTTTTGTTCTGATTCTACTTTCACAACATGACTAATGCAGAAATGTGTTTAATGTGATTGTACATGTATAACCTATATCAGATTGCTTGCTGCCTTGGGGAGGGGAGAGGGAAAGGAGGGAGGGAGAAAACTTTGGAACTAGAAATCTTAAGAAAATGTTGAAAAGTATCTCTACATGTAACTGGAAAATAATAAAATACTTTTATGATCTAAAAATAAAATAAAAGAAAATACATGGCTTAAGTATATACGAGTACAACAGGACAGCTTTGTAGTCCCATACATACATTTCTCTCCCCACCTGTATAGTAGTCCATGGTATGCCATTGCCTATATGTAATTTAAGAGAGATGGATCATAGTTTCTTCATCTCCAAAATGAGCAAGCTGATTAGAGAAATGCAAATTAAAAAAACTCTGAGGTACCATCTCACACCTATCATATTAGCTAATATGACAAAAAAAGGAAAATAATAAATGTTGAAGAAGCTGTGGAAAAATTGGAACACTAATACATCATTGGTGGAGCTGTGAACTGATCCAACCATTCTGGAGAACAATTTGGAACTATGCCCAAAGGGCTATAAATCTGTGCATACTCTTTGACCCAGCAATGCCACTATCAGGTCTTTTCCCTAACGAGATCATAAAAAATGGAAAAGGACCCACATGTACAAAAATATTTATAGCTATTCTTTTTTGTGGTGGCAAGGAATTGGAAATTGAGGGGATGCCCTTGTCCAGCTGGACAAGATATGAAGATGAAACCCTGCTCAGGGTCTAGGTTCACCAGTAGATATTTTGAGTTGTGGGCTAATTTGCATGAATTCATTCACCTGTTAATTGCTGGGTCCTAGAGCTCCAAATGTGAGTGGATTCACCCTTCTAGAGATTCAGGGCACGGATGCTGGAGGTCTAGTGTATAGATACCAGGAAGACTTACTTTGATAACTGCAAACTTCTCTAACTCCACAGTTTTGTCTGGACCAGTTCTGATAGTAGCCCATTTCTTACTCATCTGGGGGAAACATTAGACTGAGCCAAGCATTCTTAGGAAGATTATGGAATTATTCTACTTTTAGTGTTTTGGTCCCCAAGGAAAAGAAGAAAAAAATGAAATAGGACTCAGAAAACTGAGTGGAATACACTACTTCCATAGGACTATGATATGTACTACGAGCTTCTCATTCTTCTTTGAGATTCAATGCAAGTAAAGAAAGCATAAGCCTACAATTGTTCTTATATATAATAGTCTAACAAGTCAAACTGGTATTGCTAGCCCCATCTATGACACAGGAGGAGGTTGCCAATATTGTAACTTGACCAAAATCACACTGAATACTAAAGGTCAAAACAGTTAGGATTAGACCTTAGACCCACAGAATTTCCAGCAAGTTGCCTAAGTGCTGTACCATGCTCCTTCTTTGGTAGAACCATGATTTTTTTTTTTTTTTTGGGTGAGGCAATGAGGGTTGAGTGACTTGCCCAGGGTTGCGCAGCTAGTAAGTAAGTGTCAAGTGTTTGAGGACAGATTTGAATTCAGGCCCTCCTGAATCTAGGCTCAGTGCTTTATCCACTGTACCACCTAGCTGCCCCCAGGACCATGATTTTTAAAGGTAATTGATTCTGGGATATGTGTGTGTGTGTGTGTGTGTGTGTGTGTGTGTGTGTGTATTGTTGTTTGTCCTTTGTTCTCAAAGAGGACCATGACATTGGAGTGTTGTCATGACTTGCACTGAATTGGATTTAAGTGATGGAGGGCTGTGCAAGGTCACTAACCTCTCTCCTCCAGAGCCATCTGGGTCTAGGAACAAAAAACATATCAGGACAACTGGAGATGGCCATGGATGTTTAAGGTAATTGGGGTTAATCCACTGCACCATCTAGCTGCCCTTGTATGTGCATAGGTATAGATGTATAGATATGGATATTGCTTTCTCACCAGTCCTTTAGCCCAGGAAGCCAAGCATGTAATCTCAAAAAATAAAAGTGTCAGATAATGAGGTATCAAATTAATTGTAAAAAATGTGTCCATAAAATTTTTTTAAATTAAAAAATGTGTCCATAACTCATATCCCTTTATGAAATGTAAAAACACAAAAGCCTTGAAAGACTTACATGAACTGATGCATGGTGAAGTGAGCAGAACCAGGAGAACACTGTACACAGTAACAGTACTGTTCAATGAAGAACTGTGAATTATTTAGCTATTCTTTTTGTTTGCTTATTTGGTTTTTTTTTTGCAGGGCAATGAAGGTTAAGTGAAAAACTTGCCCAAGGTCACACAGCTAGTAAGTGTCAAGTGTCTGAGGATGGATTTGAATTCAGGGCCGGTGCTTTATCCACTGTGCCACCTAGCTGCCCTCTGATTTAGCTATTCTTAACAATACAATGATTCAAGACAACCCCAAAGGACTAATGATGAAGCATACTATCCACCTCCAGAAAAATAACTAATATTGATTGAATACAAACTGAAGCATTCAAGTTTTTCACTTTCTTTTTCCCCCTTTTATTTGTGTCTTCTTGTACAAAATGACTAATATGGAAATGTGTCACACAATTTCATATGCATAACATATATCTGATTGCTTACCATCTGGGATGGGAAAGGGAGGGATAGAATTTGGAACCCCAAACTTTACATATAAAAATGTTTAAAAATTAAAAAAAAAGAAATGGGAAAATTGTATTTGATTTAATTGGATGAGGCAATGTCATTAGCCAGATAAAAATTGGCAATGGTTTCTTAAAAGGCTAAACATCATCTATGGAGTTCCAGGTAGGAACCACTAGGAAGAACTTGGCCCCTGAAAGGATTCACATTTCACCTCTTTTCACCCTCCCACCATTGGCTGTAGCATCTAGCATTGGAGACCAGTAGGCAATACCTCATTCAGCAATTCAAAAACTCTTTAGTATGAGGAATTTAGGCAGGAGACAGATGCTGACCAAGTGACCTAACCTTTCCCGACAGACACAGACACAAAGAGGTGATGACTCGAGAGGAAGCAGTTTTAAGCAATGGGATTCTTGGATTCAAAGGAGGACCAGTCCTGGCAACTAAGAGTCAATCTGTAGAGAGGATTTCGGGAGAAGCAAAAGACTCCTGGGGCCCAGTAGTAGCAGAGGTGTGAATTATCTTGGCCACATATGCTCACCACCATTGTGCTCTAAGTTTCTACCTACTCTTTCCATGGATGCCATGTGTATTTGTGGGAGGGTGCACTCCAGGTTTATGAAGGATTTTTTTGGAGCTGATGTTCTTCCTAGGAAGTCTTAGTAAATGCTCTAGGTTACCCTGGAACCTGGGAGTAGTAGTCATGCCTCTAAGGATCTACTCTGCAAACCCAAGTATGCCAAGTCCTGCTTGGCCACATCCTGTCTGTTTAAGTCACTTAACCTCTCAGTGCTTCATGAAATGATGGTTAAGTTGCAGAGAAGGAGCCAATCTGTTCTGAAAGAGGGAGTTCCTCACTGGGACCTCCCAACACTCATAAAATCCATGTTAAAAAATTAGGCACGGATTCAGGAGGACCTGAGTTCAAATCTGGCCTCAGATACTTACTAGCTGTGTGACCCTGGGCAAGTCACTTAACCCCAATTACCTCACAAAACAAACAAAAAAAATTAGGCATGGGGCAGCTAGGTGGTGCAGAGGATAGAGCACTGGCCCTGGAGTCAGGAGGACCTGAGTTCAAATATGGCCTCAGACACTTAACACTTACTGGCTAGTCAACCCTGGACAAGTCACTTAACCCTAATTGCCTCTCCAAAAAACAAACCAAAAAAAAAATTAGGCACTAGATAGAAAGAAAAAAGAAGAAAGGAAGGAAAGAAGGGAGAGAGAAAGAGAGAGATTACTGTGGAGGAATGAGAACACCATTTTAATCTGAAAATTTTCTGAGAACAGAATGTATAATCATCAACTAAATATTTATTAGGATCCTAGTTCTGAAGTTGGAAGGGACTGCAGAGGTCATCTAATTCAACCCCCTCATCTTAGAGATGAGGAATCTGAAGTCTTCAGAAATTAAGTGACTTGCCCAAGGTCACAAATGTAGTAAGCATCAAAACCAGGATTTGAACCCAGGCCCATTAATTCTAAAGTTAATGCTCTATTTCCTGTACCATAATGCTTCCTTAGTGATACAACCTGCAGAAGAGCAGATTTCTTTCCTGGGTAGACAGTTGCAGGAATTGCTGTTTCCAATAAAAAAATAATCACCTAGTGACTAACATTCTGGTCATTACGTGGATGATGGGCTGAACATGGGCTCTACCCTCTCCCAGTTGGCCACATGCTCAGACCCCTTGTTGAAGTACAGGTAAGGCCTGATTTATCCCCATGTGACTCCATGACTGTCAAAGATTATTGATTACTAAACCAGGAGTAGCCTTCTCAGTAAGATGTATACAAGACCAAAGAGAAATTCCCTTCCTCATTTGAGGGTGTAACTTGGGACTGAGGCAGCCTCCCTTTGGACTTTCAGCAAGGAGGGGAGGAGCTGGTTACCCAGCATGAGGTGATTTCTGAAACAGCTTCTCTGAGGAGAAGTGCAACACTGCTAGGATATGTCTGCAGCTAAATCGGACTAAGGGGTCATGGCTGGCTAGTCAAGCAGATTTGTATGTTGTGAGTTACTCACTTAGTGCAGATCTGAAGAGAATGTGAAATCTTTGTGCAGCAGCCCAGGGAGAGAATAATAGGTGATGGGTTATTGTTTTTGCCTTTTAAGTATTTGTTAATAAGTGCTTATGGGCTTTGTGTTTAATAAGTGCTTATGGGCATTTCATTTGTGGCAGAAGTATTAAATAATTGTCCCTACCTGAAATCTATTTTGTACGTTATCTAGAAGAGGCCTTGTCCATTCCTTTTAGGGGAGACCATAGACAAGAGCCAAATCTGTTTTGTTTAAGAGATTTACTCTAGAATTCCAGGGTAGGGGCATAATGAACAAAAAATGCAAAAAAGGCCCTTTTCTTTGGGGTTAGTTTCCCCTAGAACAGAACCTGGGCTGTGGATGATATGGAAATGAGCCTTTCTGAATTAAATAGGTTAATATTCCTGGGACAAACATAGAAAGCATTATGGGGCCCTCTATTGGGAGCCTTTCCATTTTGAGAGGACCTGTCTGAAAATGTGCACACCTAGCTTAGCCTTAAAGAACCCAGACTCGCCTCTATGTTGTGTTAAAGTGTCAGTAGAGAATCTTCTGTAATAAATATTTGGGGAATATAATTAAACACAAGGCCCCAAAAGGAGCTTAGAGTCTAATTGTGGAGTGGAGACATGCACAGAAAAATATAAGTAGTGATATAAGGTGGCAAAGGTGTTCAAATGAGTGGCACAGATGGTAAGTGACCCAGGAATTCAGAGCAAGGTAAGAACACTAGGTGTGGGGTCCTAGGGAAGTCTTCACAGGAAGGATGGAAATTGAGCTATGTGTTAAAGGATAAGTAGGATTCCAAAAAGGTGTAGAAAAGTGAGAGGCAGGAAAAAAATGGTATGTTATTGTTCATCTGTGTCCAATTCTTCATGACCCCATTTGGGGTTTTCTTGGCAAAGATATTGGAGTGATTTGCTGCTTCTTTCTCTAGCTCATTTTACAGATGAGGAAACTGAGGCAAACAGGGTTAAGTGATTTGTCCAGGGTCGCATGGCTAGTGTCCAAGGCCACATTTGAACTCTGGTCTTCATGACTCCAGGCCCAGAGCTCTATCTACTGCATTATCTAGCTGCTCAAAAATGGTATAAGCTTGTGGAAAAGCAAACAATGAGTAAAACCGCCTTTGGAAGAAGCAGAAGGTTTGTGTAGGAGAATGATGGGAAAGAGATCTTGAAAGTCAAGACAAGGAGTTTGGACCATGCAAATAGTAGCTGATAACAATATAGTGCTTTACAGTGTATAAAATAGATCATATCCATTGAGAGGAAATATGGTTTAATGGATAGCGAGCCTGACTCAGAGTCAGGGAGACCTGGATCCAGGTCCTGCCTCTGACATATAATAGCTTATGACCATGAACAAGTTACTGAACTTTGGAACGTCCCAGACAACTCTCTAAAAGATAAATGTTTTAGAATAGTTTTCTATCTGGGTTAGTGGAAGGAGTTCTTTCACCAGGAGTTCTCTATGCCAGTGAAATTATTGCTCTAAAATACATCTTCCCTCTGTTCCCTCCAATTTATATGCATTATTTCCTTTGTTTTTTATAGCCCTCCTGAGAGGTAGATAGTACAAAGTAACAAATACACTGATGCATACAAATACATGTGTGGCCAGCCTATTTCTCTATTTCATCGCCATCATTTGATCTTTTTTTTTAAACAGGGTATGAGGGTTAAGTGACTTGCCCAGGGTCACACAGCTAGTAAGTGTCATGTCTGAGGCTGGATTTGAACTCAGATCCTCCTGGATCCAGGGCTGGTGCTTTATTCACTGTACCACCTAGCTGCCCCATCATTTTATTTTTATTTTTTAATTTTAATTTTTTTTTTGCAGGGTAATGAGGGTTAAGTGACTTGCCCAGGGTCACACAGCTAGTAAATATCAAGTGTCTGAGGCTGGATTTGAACTCAGGTTCTCTTGAATCCAGGGTCAGTGCTTTATCCACTGCGCCACTTAGCTGCCCCCATCATTTTATTTTTAAGAAGAGAAGAATTGCATTTAGACTTCAGAAATCTCATTTTACAGATAAGGAAACTGAGGCCCTGAGAGGTTAAGGAATTTAGCCAATGTTTACAAAGCAAATTTATGGCAAAACTGGTACTATGTGGTCTACCGATGGTCTTGCTGCTGTCCTTTGCTGCTTTTGTCTACTTGAAAAGGAGTAACTCAACAGAAAAGACCATACCAGGACCTGATGTCCCTGTAAGGGTCTGAGATTTTATTCACAGTCTAAGTCTGACCAGTGCAAAGATTTAGCCTATACATCCCATAGCATCCCAGTTTACAGTCAGACACAATCACGCCCATCATAGCACAAGTGCCTCCATTAACTGCGTGCGCTTGGAGATGACACTTTGTAAGGTACCTCCATATTTGGGAAATAATTTTTTTTAGATCTGTTGCTAAATGGGTTCCAGACGGACAGAGAAGGACCAAAGACAAGTCAGGAGGGGCTGACTCACAGGAGTGAGTCAGAGACGGGTGAAAGGAGATTTCATTGCCAGCAGACTGAAAGCTAAAGATCCACCAATGCAGCGGACGCACAGGCTCCCTCCTCAGCCATCCCAGGGAAAGGCAAGGTTTTGGCAACTGCTCTTTGGAAGACTGAGATCGTTAATGTTGTTGCTGTTCTCAGACCTCTATCAAGGGAGTAAGCAGAGTCAAATCCTGTACATGGGATGGGATAGAAGCCAAGGGCTGGATGTGTCTCTGTTGCACAATCTCACAGCATGAACTCCATCATCAGGCCCTGCTCTTCTGGTTTAGCTAAAATATCCTCTTCTTGTACTCCTTCTCAGCCATGAAAACTATTCTTACTGAGCCAAAACCAAAAGGGGACAAGGCAGAAATTACAGCAGTTGAGGCAGGGAAGAAGAGAGAATGGTATAATAAGCATTTATTAAACCCTAGTATGTGCCAAGCACTGTGCTAGGCACTAGGGAAATAAATATTTTAAAAATGAAGCAATCTCTACTCACAAGGAGCTGATATTCTAATCTGTTGCGGGGGAGTGAGGGAGAACTTGGGCCATTAAATTCACAGATTATTCCTAAAATTCATTTTAACCAGTAGCTTCAATCTTCTTCACAACATGGTATTTTCACCAGATGGACTCCCAACAAGATAAATTGTTTTATTTAGGTTTTATCCCCTATCCTTATCCCTACTTAGAAGTAGATACATTAGAGAGCATGAGAATTCCTCCAAAGGGGAGATAACTATAATAAGAATAATATGTGGGGGCAGCTAGGTGGCTCAGTGGATGGAGTACTGGTCCTGGAGTCAGGAGTACCTGAGTTCAAATCCGGCCTCAGACACTTAACACTTACTAGCTGTGTGTCCCTCGGCAAGTCACTTAACCCCAATTGCCTCACCAAAAAAAAGAAGAAGAAGAATATGTGACAAATACGTTAGGTGTAAAACAAAAATACTATGTGAGAGGTCAGTGAAGAAAGGTCATTATTGACTGGGGGGATTAGGGAAAGCTTCATGAAGAAGATAGCATTTGAGGGGGCAGCTAGGTGGCTCAGTGTATAAATCACTGGCCCTGGATTCAGGAGGACCTGAGTTCAAATCCAGCCTCAGAGACTTGACACTTACTAGTTGTATGACACTTAACCCTCATTGCTCCACAAAAAACAAAAACAACAACAACAACAACAACAACAACAACAGCAACAAAAAGTAGATAGCATTTGAACCGAGAACTAAGATTGGTAGGAAATTATCAGACGAAGAGGAGGAAGGGCATTCCAGGCCTAGGGAATAATATAAACAAAGTCAGAGAAGGGAGGAAGCACAGGGCATGTTGGGGAAAACCTACTTTTTGGAGTGTGGGAGCTATGGAGACAAATGGCATGCAATAAAGTTGAACAGGTGGGGTAGCATCAGATTACTGAGGGCCTTGAATGTCAGACATTTGAATTTTACTCAGCAACAGAGAGCAACTAAAATGTTTTGAGTAGAGAAGTGACAGTACCAGATCTATAGAGAGAGCTTGGCATGTCAGTTCAGAAGAGTTGTTGATATCTGGTTTAATACACGAGTTCAAGGCTGCATAGAATTTGAAAACCTTGAGGACAGGAACTGTTTCTCATTCTTTCTATGTTTTTTTGGGTAGGGTTGGAATCCACAAATAATAGGCCTAATACTCTCCATCCTAGGCACTTAGGGTATATGTTAAAGATTAAATACAGTCCACTGACATCAAGAAGTTCATGATCCAGCAGGTGACAAGGTAGCCAACAGTCATTAACGTGGAAAAGTCTTAAGTATTTTGCTGTAATCAATGCTATGGAAGGCTTAAGAACCTCTTAGTCCTTGCCCACTAAAGGTTTACAATCTAAGACAAGAAGCAATGTAGACACACATGTGTAAGTCAAAGAGATACTAAAATAAACACCATTCCATTTCCACACTTAATTTTTTTTTCCTTTTTTTTTTGGTTGTTGTTGTGGGGCATTGAGGGTTAAGTGACTTGCCCAGGGTCACACAGCTAGTAAGTGTCAAGTGCCTGAGGTCATATTTGAACTCAGGTCTTCCTGAATCCAGGGCTGACACTTTATCTACTGTGCCACCTAGCTGCCCCCTCAACACTTTATTTTTTGACCCAGAGTTGGAGCTCTTAAGGAGTATTGTTACAGATCAGCATTAACAGCTCCTCACTTCAATTCAACAAGTATGATAAGTACATAGTGCCCACTGTCCATCCAGATTGTGTTAGTCTGTGCAGGCCAGGGACAGAGGAAGAGTTCTTGGCTGGCTTCTTCTGTGGGTCCACGTCTATGTTCTCATATCTCTGTGTTTCTGAGGAAGTTTTCTGGGCTAGGTCATGATTTGTGGTGAGACGCCTGAGGTCTGGAGAACAAAGAACACCAAGATATTTGGTTGATTGTGACTTTATATTACAAAGTCAGATATCGTTGTATTTCTGATTAAGCCCTTAGAACCATTCTTTGGTCTCTCAGGTAATGAGGCCCTGTTAGAAATCATGAGACCCCAGTGGAATATTGAAAAGCCTTCAAACAAATGAATCTCAAATGGTAAAGTAATATCTTCTTTTATTTTCAATTTTTGGACTGGCTTTTCCAGCATCCCTTAAGTTATCCTACCTAAGCACTTGCCTTTTCCATCAGTGCCTAAAGGTCAAACTTGTGACTAGTATAGGCTAAAATAATTGTCCAGAGAAAGGACACTTACTGATGAAACTAGAGCTGTGGGAAAAGAACAGTAAAAACAAAACAAAACAAAACAAAAAACCAACCAACTATCTGCAAGCATAATAATGGCTGCTAGTTTCTGACACTTTGAGTCATGCGCTTCCTCTTGTACTTTGGACCTATAGTGTTGTTTTTCCTCTGAGGACCTCTCAACTCCCGCTTCTGTGCCTCTTCTCTCCCCATTATTTTCACCTTCCTAACTTTAGAAAATGGTTTCTGTAAAAGGGCTATCAGAAACTGAACAAGCAGTCTGGAGTTCTTTAAGCAGAATGGTGTTATAAAACCTTAATTAATGATTAGCTAATGAATGAATAATGTTATTCATGGTACATGGGCAGCCCAGTTCCAAAGTTCTCTGAGGACATTTTTCAGCAAAGTTGATCAAATACAGAACAACACAGCCAGCTTGGGCAATTCACACCTGGGAAGGGCAATCTAAAGAAAAGACCAGTCAAATATACCAACCTCACAGACGGCATGTATGTAACCTTTGACCACCTCATCCCACAATCTAGTCTGAATCACCTGTCCCTTGGTAATAAAACTAGATCTTCGACCTCTGTTGGAAAACTATAGTAAATTAACCACAATCCAAAAGGGAAAGTGGATAGAATGAATCAGAGGAACCTTGAGGATTGGCAAAGGCTAGGTTGCATTTCCCTTTAAGGATTAAAGAGTCAGATATGGAGTATAGACTCAGAGAATCATAGGATTTAGGGTTGGAAAGGACCATAGAGGTTTAGCAGATCATTTACCTACATCCCCTTATTTTGCAAACTAGGAAATTGAGGCCCACAGAATTCAAGGGACCTGCCCAAAGTAGTAGACCTGAGATTTCATTCCAGTAGGGATTCCAGCCCAGTATTCTTTGCATCGAATCACCACATCAGTGACATGATGGGTACATGTTAATTATATGAAAACATATCAATTATGTAGAATACATATATAACTTGTATTCAAGTGGGCCTTGAGCCTTGGGGGTTTCTCAATAATAATAATATGATGATGACGATAACATTGATAACAATTATTATTAATATAAGCAAAGTACCAGAAGCAAGAGGCAAAAGTAACTGTAAACACTTGTCCCTGATAGAAATCAACATCACAACCATTAACTCAGAAAGCAGAGTTGTTTTACACATTGGAAGCCAAGTCTTCCTGACTGGTTCCAAACAGATAAGGAGACGGGATGACTCAGACCATTGCAAACAGTGATACATTCCAGCAGGCATTCAAGGCTGGGGAACACAGTGCCGCAGAACCGCCCGCAAAATGTAGTTCAAAGTTCTTCTCTTCCATGGAGACTACCCAGTTTTAAACAGTCCTGCATCTTAAATCTCTCCCTGTCCCAATGCACAATTGCACATTTGCAATTGCTTTTTTTTTTTTTTTTTGGTGAGGCAATTGGGATTAAGTGACTTGCCCAGGGTCACACAGCTAGTAAGTGTCAAGTGTCTGAGGCTGAATTTGAACTCAGGTCCTCCCGAATCCAGGGCCGGTGCTTTCTCCACTGTGCCACCTAGCTGCCCTGCAATTGCTTATATTTGATGGAATTATTTCATTGTTGCCTATAGCATCATTTATCTATTTCCTATGTTTATAGAATTACACAAAACATTGAAATAAAGATAAACTAGATAGGCTAGTTTTGGGCACCAGTTTTTGGTGCATGGATTGTAATCCTTGAATAATTGGGGAAGAAGGGGAGGGGCCAGTCGCATTAAGAGATAAATAGCCTCCATTTTGTTACTCATTGCACTAGGGGATGGCCTGTTCTTGTGAGTGACAATAAATAAGCCTTTGACACATCACCAATGCTGAGTTCCAGAAGTTTGGGGAATTTTATTTCTCACATTACCCTTGGCATAAGAGACTGGCCTTACCTTGGGCGTCTCTCAATAATATTCTTTACATCCTTCAGACCGGGAGCAATCGTATCTGAATAGCATTTTTTTTTGTGGGGAGGGCAATGAGGGTTAAGTGACTTGCCCAGGATCACACAGCTAGTAAGTGTCAAGTGTCTGAGGTCAGATTTGAACTCAGGTCCTCCTAAATCCAGGGTCGGTGCTTTATCCAATATGCCAGCTAGCTGCCCTGGGTAGTATTTCTTTAAAAGCACTCAGTTGTCTGCCTTGAAAGCACCCTAGCTAACAAAACATTGGATATAGGACAGATTTTTATTTAATCTGACCCCAAAAATGTAGGTTGGTCTTGCTCTTGAGTCCCTTGACAACTAGGAAAATGTATCCTACGTTTTCTAGAAAGGATCCAGTAATCCTTTCTTTTGCACCTATACATTCCAAGGGATTAGTAACAACAAAGGGTTATTTCTATGTTGGCCCTCAGCATTTATTGCTCTGCCACACCCATTCCTCTTCCCCCTTGATCTGAATGAGGTGTCTCTCTCTCTCTCTCTCTCTCTCTCTCTCTCCTTTTTCCCTCTCCCTCCCTCTTTCACACACACACACACACACACACACACACACACACACACACACACACACATTGAAGATGTATCTTGGTATTTCTGCCTGGGGCCAGGTCCTAAGTACATGTGGTTCCCTCTTGAGGCTTCATGGATGCTTAGACCTCTCCTCAAGGCAAGGCCCACAAGCATCCTGTCATGTTTATTATTTCTCTTGGGTCTGCATGTCTTTTAAAGGGCAAACCCAAGGGCCAGCTGAAGTGTGTGAATAATCATTAGTAAGATGCTGATTCCCTGGCCCTCTCTGTTGGCTGCCACTTTGAAAGGGGCGAACTCGAGTCAATGCAAGAACAAAAGCCATGGCAAATAAGGATTCAAGACAAGGAGAATTCACATTTTGGAAAGATAATTTATAACTTATACAGGAGACAAGAGTGGGGAGAGGAACCTACATATTTCATATATATTTATTAAATTATAATATATTCATCATAATTAGAGGCAGCTTGGTTTTGCTGCAGATAGAACACTGGACTTGGAATCAGAAAGAACTGAGTCTGATTTCTATTTCAGACACTTACTAGCTACACAATCCTGGCTAGGCCATTTAACCTCTATAAGCCTCAGTTTCTTTACCTGTAAAAATGAGGATAATAATAGCACACCTATCTCACAGGGTTGTTGTGAGGACCAAATGAGATAAACCACATGTTTTGAAAACCTTAAAGCTAAATAAATGCTAACTATTATTAATAACAACAAAAAATGAAGAAAAAGGAAGAGACAAAGAGACAGAAGAGAGAGACAAAGAGAAAAAGAGAAGAGAGAAAATAGGGAGAGGAGAAGAAAAAAGAAAGAAAAGAGGGCCATTAAAGCATTTTTTTAAATGCTCAGAAGAAAAGCAGAAGGAAGACTAAAAAGAAGCACAAACATGACATCTTTGAAAGTTACATGTTGAATTTATTACATATTTAAAAAGAAAAGCAAACTGTGCATAATAGAGATTCAGAGTTGCATGTAAAAATCTTTTTTCTTGTCTATTATGTATATAGAAATGCCCATTTTATTTGCCATTTAAGTTCAAAATAAAAATAAATAAAGAAATCATAAGTCTGGGATACAAACACATGTTTAATTTCCGGCTCTGCCACCTGTATAGCCACGAGTAAGTGAGAAATTAAATGACTATATTCTGTTAATTAATGCAGTCTAGGATAGTGTTAGCCTTTATAGCAACCACATCAAATTGTTGGCTCATATTGAGCTTGTGGTCATTTAAAACATATGTCTTCTCTTTTTCATCCAAAGTGCTGTCTTCAGGTCCTCCAAATCTCATATGTATATATAATCAACTGTTGTGGCCAAAGGGCAGGACTTTCCACATATCAAAAGTACAGATCTAGTAAGCATGCCTTCTATGTTTTTGTTGGGTGGTTGATAAAAATACAGATTAGCACAAGGCCAAGGACAAAATGTGGGGACACCTGAGTAGATTCCCTACCCACCTGTCTAACCCCCACTACCTGTCCCTCTCAGCCCCCATGCTGTTATTGATTCACTAATCAACATTTTTGGGTAAGATTGTTCAAGCAAGCAGCTACCAATCCATATCACCATACCACCATCCCTGTTTACCTTTCTCTACTTCATCTATGATGGTATCATGAAACTCTATAATTTTTTTTTTTGCTAAAATCAAGCCACACTATCAGAGGTAGTATCACTTAGTGAGAAGAGAAGTGGACTTGGGTCCAAGTTGGGTTCAAGTCCCAGATCTGTCACTTGCTTACTGTGTATGACCATGGGCAAATCATTTCACCTGTCTGAGCCTCAGTTTCCTCATTTGTAAAATAAGATAATATTTATGCCACTTATTTCACAGGGTTGACTGTCTACTGACTGATCACACTAGGTTCAAATCCTGCCTCAGACACTTACTATCTGGGTGACCTTGGACAACTCATTTAACCTCTCTGAGTTTCCTCATCTGTAAAATAGTGATGATAATAGCACCTACCTTACAGAATTATCAGGAGACTTGAATGAAATATATAAAGGGCTTTGCAAACCTCAAAGCACTTACATAAATGCTTGCTATTATTATTATTATTTAATAATTTACCTGGATGGGGGTGTGGGTTAAGAAGAAGGGTAGTTCTGAGGAAAGATACAAAAAAGAAATTTTATAATAATGGACAATATTCCAATAATATTCCAATGGATTTATGACCTCATTGGCCTGGGCATTCCTTTCAGTAATACAGATCATAGCCCATATATGCTTGCCTATTCTATCGTCCATTTCCTCTCAAAAATGAATCACAGGGATTTCCTTGAATTTTCCTGACATTTCAGGGAAACCCATGGGGCTCATGGGATGTCCATGGGTTAGCCCTCATTCTTACTATGTAAGAATACACAATATACTTCTTCAAGGACACTTCTAAGTAATTTCTGGTTTGTAACATGCTATATAGCCTGCTCATATCCCTCCAAGGCATCATTACTACCCCCCCCAAAGACAATCATAAGGCTATCAATAACTACCCTATTTTTTCATCTACATAAAATCTTGAGTCATGATCTGTGCATGTGTCATGAATATCCTTGATGAAAAGATGAAAAGGGAGCAAGTTTTCACAAATGACATTCTCTTAGAGACCACAGCTTTAGAGTCACACAATAGACTGTCAGGTATGGGAAATACAACATCCTTCTGAGATTATTGTTTGTTTGATTAATAGCAACAAAAATTGACTCGGACATGATGTAACCTTAAAAGGCCCACGATTAGTCTCTCAAGCACATTTTAACATCATATAAGACTTGTTAAATTCCTCAACAGAGATAACTGCTTAATGACTTCCTGATTATTAACATCAAGAAGAACATAAAACAGGGAAATTTTTGCTTAGCAAAGGTGTTTGCCACTGCTATGGCAGATGTCTGGTTCAGGGTAAAAATGGAAAAGAGATTCTCTCTAGGCAGGGGGATCCTCCCAATGCTCCCCATTTGTAGATGACATTGTACTGATAGAATTAAGGCCCAGAATGTTACAGTTTCCTCAGTGTGAACCACAGTTACTCAAATGAGACCACACTGGAAAAACTAAGTATGTAAAAAATGTTTATTGTCTAGACTATTATAATGTGAAGTGTAGTCTATTTAGTCTAATTAGAACATATATCTACGACAGACACTATAAATTTAAAATGAACTGGGTTAAGAATTAAACAGGAGGAAGAGAGTGGGTGGGATGGCATTTGAAAGAGTGTATATTATTCTTAATGATTGCAATTAGCTCACAAAAGCCCTCCTTTAAAGAAACCTTATTTTGATTTACCATTGTTTTTTAATTTATCATTCTCCCAATTCCCACCAGCAGGCATTACATTATTTTTAGCAATGATTTCAAAAGAAAGGGAAAAAAGCAGTTTAGTAAAACTAACATCTATCCCATTTGATAATATTCACAACATTTCACATTCATAATATTCCACCTTCACAAAGAAGTGAGAGAATTTATTTCCTTAATTTTTCTCTGGTGTCAAACATGGCCATTATAATTACACAGTGTTTAGGTTTGTAGTTTCCAGTTATATTCTTGTTAATGTTGTTTTCTTAACTCTTCTCTGTATCAATTCACAGATCTTCCCATGCTTCTCTGAATTATTCAAATTCTTTTTTTACAGTACAATATTATTTCATTGCATTCATATAACACAATTTATTTGGCCAGTCACCAATCAATTAAAACCTTTCTTTTAGTTCTTTTCTACCACAAAAAGAGCCGCTAAATTTTTTTTTTTAATACATAGAAGCTCTTACTTTTTCTCTGATCTATTTATAGGTCACTGTTAATTTGCAGTGTCTATTACAGCTATATTTACTAAAACACTCTCTAAATGGACTAGACTTCACATTATAATAAGTCTGGACCAGGGCTTCTTAAACTTTTTCTACCTGCGACTTATTTTCACCCAAGAAATTTTTATGCAATCCCAGGTATATAGGTATATAAAATAGGTATACATCTTTTATTGTTGCCAAATTTTTTTGCAACCCCCACATTCAGTTACATGACCCCACATGAGATTGTGACCCATAGTTTAAGAAGCTAAGATCTAGGCAATAAAAGTGGTATCTCTGAGTCAAAGGATATATACAGTTGAGTAGCTTTTTTTTTTTTTTTAAAGCAGAGTTCCATATTGCTTTCCAGAACGATTGGGTTAGTTTACAGCTCAACCAATAGTGCATTGGTGTACCTATTTTCACACATTCCCTTCAGCATTTGTCATTTTCCTTTTTTGTTATCTTAGATAATCTATCTGATGGGTGTAAGGTGATACCTGAGGGGTCGTTTTAGTTTTAATTTATCTAGTTATTAGTGACTTGGAGCATTTTTTTTAATATGACTATTGATGACTTTGATTTCTCTGAAAACTGCCTATTCACATCCTTTGACCATTTATCAATTGGGGAATGGCTCTTATTTTTGTAAATTTGGTTCAATTCCCTATATATTTTAGAAATGAGACCTCTATCAGAGAAACTTGCTGGAAAGATTCCTCCCCCTGCCTCCCAGCCTAGTTCCTTACTTTTCTTCTAATTTTACCTTCATTGGTTTTGTTTGTGCAAAACCTTTTTTTAAAAAAAAATAAACATTTTTATTAATAGTTTTGGGTTACAATTTTTATCCTTCTTTCCCTCCCTCCCCTGCCCCCTCCCTGAGGTGGCAAACAATCAGATATGTGTTATACATGTATGATTATGCAAAACATTACCATAATTGTAATTTTGTACAAGAAAACTTGATTAAAAGGGGGGGGAAATGAAAGAAAGTGAAAAATACCATGCTTCAGTCTGTTCCATCAATATCAGTCCTTTCTTTGGAGGTGGATAGTATGTTTCATCAATAGTCCTTTGGGATTGTCTTAGATCATTGTATTATGAATATTCAAGTCATTCACAATTCTTTATCAAACAACATTGCTGTCTCTGTGTACAATGTTCTCTTGGTTTTGTTAACTTCACAACACATCATTCTATACATGTCTTTCCAGGCCTTTCTGAAGTCATCTTGTTTGTCATTTCTTATAGCACAATAATATTCCATCACAATCATGTGCCACAATTTGTTTAGCCATTCCCCAATTGATGGGCATTCCTTTGATTTCCAATTCTTAGCCACCACAAAAAGAGCTGCTATTAATATTTTTGTACAAATGGATCTTTTTTCTCTTTTTGGGTATGTCTTTGTGCAAAACCTTTTTAATTTTATGTAATGAAAGTTTTCTGTTTTACTTCCTGTGAACCCCTCTATCTCTTGTATAGTCATAAACTTTTCCCATATCCATAGACCTAATAGATGGATAATTTCTTCCATGCTCTACTAATTTTCTTATGTTATTACTCTTTCCATTTAAATCATGTACCCATTTGAGCTTATCTTGGTATATAATGTGAGATGTTGGTCTATGCCTAGTTTTTGCCAGACTAACTTCCAGCTTTTTCCAATATTTTTGGTCAAATAGTGAGTTCTTGTGTCCCTAATATCTGGGACCTTTGGGTTTATCAAACACTGTTACTGTGTTCATTTGCTTCTGTATACTATGTGACTAATCTGTTTCACTGATCAACTGCTCAGTTTCTTACCCAGCACCAAACTGTTTTGATTATTACAACTTTGTAGTATAGTTTGAGGTCTGGTGCTGCTAATTCCTCTTCCTTCCCATTTTTATTCATTGATTCCCTTGATATTCTTGACCTTTTGCTCCTGAAGATGAATTTTGTTATGACTTTTTTTCTAGCTTGATAAAGTAATTCTTTGGCAATTTGATTATTGCCTTTTTATTATATTGACTTAGCCTACTCATGAGCAATGCACATTATTCCAAAAATTTAGATATGTATTTACACAAATAATGTTTTGTTATTATGTTCATATAGTTCCTGAGTGTGTCTTGACAGGTAAACTTTCAAGTATTTTGTTTGTTATTATTTTAAGTGGAATTTCTCTTTCTATATCTTCTTGCTGGGTTTTTTTTGCAATATACAGAAATGCTGATGATTCATGTGGTTTATTTTTAAAAAAATATTCTGCAACTCTGCTAAAGTTAATTGTTTCAGTTAGCTTTTTAGTTGACTCTCTAAGGTTCCCTAAGTAAACGATCACATTATTTGTGAAGAATGATAGTTTTTTTCCTCATTGCCCATGTGTGTTCCTTCATCTTTTTCTTTTTTTTTTTTATTGCTATACCTGGCATTTTTGGTACAATATTGAACAGTAATAGTGATAATGGATATCCTTGTTTCACTCCTCATCTTATTGGAAAGGCTTCTAGCTTATCCCTATTACAGATATTGCTTGCTTTTGGTTTTAGATGAGTATTAATTATCATTTAAAGGAAAGCTCCACTTATTCTTGTGCTTTTTCATGGTTTTTAAAAACAGGATTGGGTATAATATTTTGTCAAAACCCTTTTCAGCATTTATTGACAATCATGTGATTTTTGTTGTTTTTATTATTAGTATGGTCTATTGTGCTTATAATTTTCCTAATATTAAACCAGCCCATAATTCTTGGTATAAATCCAGCAACTTATTAGAAAGCTGTACACTATAAATTTGGATTTATGCCAGAAATATAGGGTTAGTCCTACATACAGAAGAATATAAGCATAATAAACCATCTTAAATATATCAGTAATAAAAACCATATGTTTATATCAATAGATACTGAAAAGGCTTTTGCTAGAATCCAACACCCATTTCTGTTAAAAATGCCAGAAAGGGGGCAGCTAGGTGGCGCAGTGGATAAAGCACTGGCCCTGGATTCAGGACTCCCTGAGTTCAAATCCGGCTTCAGACACTTGACACTGTGTGACCCTGGGCAAGTCACTTAACCCTCATTGCCCTGCAAAAAACCAAACCAAAACCAAAACAAAAACAAAAATGCTAGAAAGTATAAGAATAAATGGGCCATTCCTTAATGTCATAAATAATATCTATCTAAAACCAATTTCTATAAGGTGACCCAAGAACAAATGTGTGATGTGAAATGACATGGACTTGTCATGTAGTAAGAGCAAGGGGTAAATCGATGGACAATCTGGGTGCTGCTATGATAAAAAAGAATGTAAAAAGATCAAGAGGAAGATCTCTAACATATTGGGCATAGCCTCTGATCTATGGAGGTCATGAACAGAAATCACACCAGATGAGAAAAAAATGGATGACTTGCATTCTGCACCTATGAAGTAAGCATCCCCATCAATGACACTTTGCTCCCTGGAAATAAAGCTTTCAGTTGTAAAAATCTAGTGATGAATCCCATTCTACCAAGTCCCAGAAAATGCAGTGCTGACATTGTATTTACCTCCTTACATTCAAATTCAGATTCAAAGTAATTTTGTTTATTACCCATATCCTGTGCATTTCTTAACAGATAAACAAGAGATGCCTTTCTAATCCTTCCAGAAGAGGTGTAGGCATTTTGGATTTCAACAAACAATAGAGCAAAATTGCTTCCTACTACTGGGAAGCAGGAGTTGGAGACGAGTTTTATAATTCAAAATAAATTAGACACCAAAGTAGACTTGCTTTATGGATAGCCAGAGAAGCTCAGTGAGGGTTCTTAACAGTAGTCTGTGTGAGGAGTTCATGGATAGATTTTTAGGAGACCTATGAACTTGAATGGGAAAAATTACATCTTTATTTACACTAATGTCTAATAGAAATGAGCATTTCCTTCAGTGATTTAAAAACACGATTCTGAGGAGTACATAGGCTTTACCAGTCTGCCAAAGGGGTCCATGACTCAAAAAGGTTAAGAATACCTGTTTGAGACCAAGGATAGGGGCAAAATGAAACTGAAAGAAGAAAAGACTGAATTCTCAGAGCCAGGATAGAAGGTTCACAGGATCACACATTTTAGAGCAAGAAGTGACTTTGGAACACTTGACACTTACTAGTTGTGTGACCCTGGGCAAGTCATTTAACCCTCAATGCCCTGCAAAAAAAAAAAGTGAATTTAGAAACAATTTATCTAATCTCCTCATTTTCCTGATGTGTGAATTGATGCCTAGAAAGGAAAAAGGGCTTGTCCAAAGTGGCACAGATAGTAAAACAGCAGAGGTGGGAGCATTGAAACTCAGCTGCTCTGATTCAAATCTAGTGGGTTTTCTTCCCTTGCTACATTGGCCTGGACTTGGATGTTGATTTAGGTTGTTGAATAGAAGCATTCAAAGCCCAGGGCTGTCTTAGTTTGATAAAGCTAGACTTGCTTTCTGTTCTATCTACCTGTAATTGCTAGCTCAAATGGAGTTAATGGCCTTCTAAAGTGACTGCTACTACCTTCAGTAAGATAGTTCTTGTCTATAAGATCTGAAAATGAGTTGCTGTCAATGATTGGCTCTAAAAAGGGGAAAGAGACAAAGAAGAGAGCTATCAGATTGAGCAATGGGCAGTAGTTAATCTAGGGGGCAGGGTTGGAAGATAGGACCAGGAGAGCCAGTGCAGTCACTTGCCACATCTGGCAGATACTGACAAACTGGGAGGTGGGCAGGGTACTTGTTGGGCCACCATGATCTTTCCCAACACAGGCCATGAAAACAAACCTAGCATCTGTGAATTTTTTTTTGCTTTCTGTTTCTTCAAGAGGTTGAATTTATAGTCTTTTCAGACAAATTCCACCTGCCCCTTGATTCTTTCCTTGGGTAAATGTCAGAAATGTGGTGCTATATCACTGGATGGAGGGAATAAGGTAGGGGTGCAATAATAAGAGCAAAAATGTAGCCCATTTAGTGTTCTATGAGGTTTTGGGGTTGTAGAGGGGGACAGATAAAGAAAGGACCAAGAAACGGGAAGAACAGGTCAAATTCAGTACAAGTTAAGTAAAAGAGACTTGTAGAAATAGTTTGGTTTTCCCAAGAAGGCATTAAAAAGTTGCTATGGTTTGTCTGTTTTTAAAGAGGACCAATAACATCACAGGTGATAAACTTCATGTGTGCATGAATTGGATTTTAGTGAGGCAGAGTTGCACAGAGTCATCAGCCTTACTCTTTCTTCTAGATTCATTGAAGTTCAGTGGCAGGACAAAAGTCAAGATGACTGGTGATGGCTCAGGACGCAGTGGATAACCTTGGCATGTCTTTGTTGTCTGACGAAGTACTAAGCATTCCACAGCACCTGCTTTAGTTGCCTTCTTGGCCGTTGGAAAAAAACTGTTTTCATCTGCCCATTCTTCTGGGGAAGGTCTTCTCATACTTGGGGTAGACATCCCCCCCAACCCACTGATGGGTTTGAGGCAACCTGGTTTAGTCCATCTGCTGATACAGTTTACCGGGGTGTGGCCACTGTACATACTACAACTTCTTGGAGCCACAGGTGAGAGTTGGGTGAATCAGATGGATACCAAAGGTGGATGAGCAGCCCTGAAAAGGGCTCAGCAAGCCCTCACACTAGAGGTATTAATCCTCCTAAATACTTCATACACCCCAATATTAAAACAATATAATAATAACAGTAATAATAATTAGGAAGGCATGATCTGGTGGCTAAAATTATACATCAGAAGCTCTTAAATTTTCATGAACTCACAGATCATATCCCTGTACTGCAAATACTGATCTTAGTATATTCTGGAGTCAGTTCAATTAGTCAATAAACATTTATTTAGGTCTTACTCTGTGCTAGATATTTATTCCAGTGCTAAAGATACAAAGAAAGACAAAAATGCTATTGCTGTCCTCAAGATGCTCACATAGTAAGAGGTATGACAGCACATAAATGGCTATGATGTAATACAGATATATACAGAGTAGAAGAAGGTTAATCAAAGGGGGAATACAATATAGCAAGATACAATGAGCAGGAGGAAGGCATTAGCAATGGAGGAAAGGGGGATTGGTGGAAGGGAAGGCTCAGAAAGACCTCTTGCAGAAGGTGAGATTTGAGGTGAGTCTTGAAGGGACTGACCTACAGAAGCTAAGGTGGAGGTGAAGATGAGAACGCTCTAGGCACGGGGCACATGCCAATGGAATGGAGTGTCATGTGCAAAGAATAGCAAGTAGACTGGTATAGCTGAATTGTAGAATGCATTGAGGGAAATAAAGCATGATAAAATTGGGAAGGTAGGGAGAACTCAGGTTGTAAAGGGTTTTAAATGACAGGGGACTTTATATTTGGCAGTTTATTGAGTTGGGGTGGGGTATTTGCTTTAGGAAATTAACTTTGGTAATTGAGTGGAGGATGGATAGGAATGAGGGGAGATGAAGCAAGGAGAACAACTATCAGGCTGTTGCAATAATCCAGGTGAGAACTGATGAGTGTCTGTACTAGGGTGGTGGCTGTGTGAGTGGAGGAGTGTAGGGTGTATCTACAAGAGATGTTGTAAAAATAGAAATAATAAGCTCTAACAAGAAGTTGGATATGTGGGAAGAGTTCATGTGAGTATGACCCTGTGGTTTTGAACCTGAGTGACTGGGAGGATAGTAGTGATAGGAAAATTGAGAAAAGGAAGGCGTTTGGGGGGGACAATAACAGGTTCTGTTTCGGACACATTGCATTTATTCTTTTTTTTGTTTTTGTTTTTGCAGGGCAGTGGGGGTTAAGTGACTTGCCCAAGGTCACACAGCTAGTAAGTGTCAAGTGTCTGAGGCTGGATTTGAACTCAGGAACTCCTGAATCCAGGGCCGGTGCTTTATCCACTGCGCCACCTAGCTGCCCTGGACACATTGAATTTAAATGCCAATTGGATATCCAGTTTGAGATGTTTAAAAGGCAATTGTTTATACAAGACTGGACTTAGGACAATCTTGAAGGACTAATTATGAAGCATACTATCTACCTCCAAAGAAAGAACTAAGATTGATTGAACACAGACTGAAGCATGCTAATTTTCACTTTCTTTCTTTCATTTTTTTCCCTTTTGAGTCTTCTCTTACAAAATGACTAATATGGAAATGTTTTACATAATTGCACATGTATAACCTATATCTGATTGCTTACTGCCTCAGGGAGGAGGGAAGAGAGGGAGAGAAGGAGGCATTCAATTTGGAATTCAAAACTAAATAAAAATGCTTTAAAAAAAAAGACTGGGGGCAGCTAGGTGGCGCAGTGGATAGAGCACCGGCCCTGGAGTCAGGAGTACCTGAGTTCAAATCCGACCTCAGACACTTAACACTTCCTAGCTGTGTGACCCTGGGCAAGTCACTTAACCCCAATTGCCTCACTAAAAAAAAAAAAAAGCCTGGACTTAGAAAAGAGGTTAGGGCTGAATATACAGATCTGATGACTAAACTCACAGAACCTGATGAGGTCACCAAATGAGAGAGTATTGATGGAAACAAGGGAATTGGGGGACATCTATGGTTAATGGTAGTGGTGAAGATCTAGCAAAGGAGACTGAGAAAGAGCAGTAAGACAGGTAGGGAGAGAACCAGGGAAGAACAATATCATGAAAAAAGAGAGGAAGGAGTATCTAGGGGGAGATGGTGATTAGTAGTCAGAGGCTGCATGGAGATTAAGAAGGGTAAGGAAGGACTAGCCCAGGGCTTCTTAAACTTTTTCCAGCCAGGATTCCTTTTTGCCTGAGACATTTTTACCTGACCCCCAGGTTTGTTTTGTTTTGTTTTGTTTTTTTTAGTGAGGCAGTTGGGGTTAAGTGACTTGCCCAGGGTCACACAGCTATTAAGTGTTAAGTGTCTGAGGCTGGATTTGAACTCAGGTCCTCCTGACTCCAGGGCCGGTGCTCTATCCACTGAGCCACCTAGCTGCCCGCCCCCCCCCCAGTTTTTAGGTATATAAAATAGGTATACAAATCACACATTTGCTGCCAATTTTTTCACAACCCCCACATTCAGTTATATGACCTTATATGGGGTTTCAACCCACAGTTTAAGAAGTTTTGAACTCGGGAACTTAACCAATACATTGCACAGGAGCCAGACTATACATTATCATAAACAGAACCATTGCCCACAATCGCCTGGACATAACATTAATCCATAAAAACTTAAGAACAACCCAAAATTCTTGTCACCTCCAAATTAACTGGAATGGAAAGCTTTCAGAGTATGGATACTTCATGGAGGAGATAAAAATCATGCGAAAACACAATGAAGTACACGTCATCCCTTTTGCCCTATCTGCTACCAGAATTATATAAAAGTGCTATTGGTGAGTTTACAGTATCCATCCTAATAATTTTATTCTGTAAAATTAGCTGGAGAAGGAAATGGCAAATCAGTCCAGTATTTTTGCCAAAAAAAACTCCAGATGGAGTCACAAAGAGTAGGACATGACAGAAAACAACTGAACAACAACAACAACAATAACAACAATTTTATTCAATTGTGAAAAACAGTTGTTTTTATTCACTTGTGAAACAGGGTTAGAGAAGATTAAATATAAAGAAATAGCAGCAGGTCAGTGACTTGTTCCAACATGGTTTCTATACAAACCTAATCAATCGATAATCAATCAACAAACATTTATTCAATGCCTATTATGTGCTAGGCACTTTGCTAAGTGCTAAGCCCTTAGAAAAAGGTGGGAAGAATGTTAGAACAATTCACATTTATATAGTGCTCTAAGATTCACAGAGCATCAAATGAGATATTTGTAAAGCATTTAGCACAGTGTCTAGAACATTGTAGGCACCATATAATTGCACTTTCTGTCCCCCTTGTCTGTAAGAAATTGAAGCAGATGGAGGTTATGTGACTTGCCCAGGACAGCTGGTGTCAGAGGATTTGAATTTCTGATTCTGGGCCCAGAGCTCTATCTATTGTGCCACCTAGCTGCCTCCACAATAACTAACATTCCTATAGCACTTCAAGGTTTACTAAGTACATGTCTTCCAACAGCCTTCTGAGGCAAATAGTGCAAATATGCCCATTTTATAGCCTGCAACTTTGCTAAAGTTGTTAATTATTTCACCTAATTTTTAGTTGATTTTCTAAGGATTCTCCAAGTATACCATCATATCATCCGTAAAGAGCGATAGTGTTGTTTCCTCATTGCCTAGTTTAATTCCTTCCATTTCTTTTTCTTCCTTATTGCTATGGTTAACCTTTCCAGTACAATATTGAATATTATTGTTGATAATGAAGTATGCCCATTTTAGAGATACAACTCAGGAGAGATTAACTAATTAATTAATGCTCAGGAGAGATTAAGTGCTTTGTCCAGGATCATAAGGCTAATTAGCGATAAAGCTAGAATTTGAAACAAAGTCTCTTCAGTTCAATAGATATTTATAAAATGCCTAAATGTGTGTGAGACACTGTGCTACTCTGCTAGGTAATAGAAATATAGCTAAGTAGGTAGATAGATGATAGATAGATAGATACGTATATAGATAGGTAGACAGACAGACAGATAGATAGATGATATATCAATAGACAGACAGATATAAATGATAGATGGATAGATAGATATAGACAATAGACAGATACATAGATACATAGATATATACATAGGTAGGTAGATAGACAGACAGACAGATAGATAGATGATAGACAGACAGACAGATAGATAGATGATAGATAGATAGACAGACAGATATAGACAATAGATGGATAGATACATACATACATACATAGGTAGATAGATAGACAGATCGATAGATAGGTAGGTAGGTAGATAGATAGATGATAGATAAATAGACAGACAGATAGATATAGACTATAGATGGATAGATAGATACATACATACATAGGTAGGTAGACAGACAGACAGACAGACAGACAGACAGATAGATGATAGACAGACAGATAGATAGATGATAGATAGATAGACAGACAGATATAGACAATAGATGGATACATACATACATACATACATAGGTAGATACATACATAGGTAGATAGATAGATGATAGATAGACAGACAGACAGATAGATAGATGATAGATAGATAGACAGACAGATATAGACAATAGATGGATAGATAGATAGATATATACATAGGTAGATAGACAGATCGATAGATAGGTAGGTAGGTAGATAGATAGATGATAGATAAATAGACAGACAGATAGATATAGACTATAGATGGATAGATAGATACATACATACATAGGTAGGTAGACAGACAGACAGACAGACAGACAGACAGACAGACAGACAGACAGACAGACAGATAGATAGATAGATAGATAGATAGATAGATAGATAGATAGATAGAAACTAGGTATAATCCATACCTTGAAAGGACCAAACCAACTAGCCTGGGTTCAGTAATGTCAGTGTCCTTTTGTTTATCTGGGGAGAGGAAGACCTTTAGTGCAACAGTGATGAGCAAATATTTGAGGTTATGGATTAACTCAGTCGGCTGAGGCTATCATGGCGACAAGAAGACGATACTGCCAGTCCTCCATTGCCCACATCTGTAAGTTCTCCCCAAATGATTTCTAACCCTTTAAAACAGGATATATGAAATGCAAAACATTGAAAGGAAAGTGTGAGAAAAAAAGAGAGGGAAGGAAAGGGAGAGAGCAAGAGGATAAGAGAGTAATATAGAAGTAAGCCTGGTTTGAAATAGAAGCTCAATATTCTTGAGATCTTCATAGGCTGGGTCTGAAACCCACCTGGATCAAGGAAATCATCCGGCTTTTGAAATGAAGGGGGAACAATTGGAAAATGAAATGAGGCTCATAGAATGAACAGGACTAAGTGCTTAGTTGACACTTCTACAATAATGGGTATGCAATGGAACCAAATGTCACTCATCCTACTTTGTTATAGATTCTATTAGGATTTTAACTCCTTTCCCATGGAGTATAGGAGGCCTAGAAGAAGCCCCAGGGAGCAAAGAAACTTGAGAACTAGGACCAGGACCCATGGCTTCCTGGGTAGAGTTCTTACTGTGTGGGTGAATAGTTGGTGGTGGCAGGGGACCAGGGTGGGGAGAGAGCTGGGTGGGTCCTTTCCCTAAAAGGTACAGCTCTGTACCAATCTCACCATGTTCCTTTACCTTTCCTTCTCCCCTCCCTTCAATTTTATATCAGGTAAAAAAACCGAGTTAAAATGAATATCAAAAGCAGCCTTGAAGGGGAAAAAGAAGTCTGAAAAGGGGAAATGTTGCTATAGGGGTGTACAGAGGGAGGGGGCAATCCCGCCCAACTCAACTTGATTACAGTTGGAGTGAGGACAGGTCTGAATATTTTGTATATATGAATCTCAGATCTTTTAAAGCAGGAGTTGAAAGATCTGCTTCAGTTGCTCCAATGATTTGTCTCTCTGAGTCATAACCTGGTAGACTAGGGACCTTCAAAGAATTGGCCCAGGGCCATCACCTCAATGGCATATCTTAGATGGCAGCTCTACCACCCAATTAACTAATTCTGATGTTTTGTCCCCTTGGGCTATGACCTCAGTGCCTCAATGGCTTTTCTAGGTGAGATGGTTGGGAGTAGAAGGGGATGGGGAAGAGAAGGGAGCTTTTGTAATTCCTTCTTTTGGCCAGGTGTCAGTTCTTCTAAAATGTGGCGACTTGTGAGCTTTTTGGTTTGTGTGGCCTCCTGGTACTCACTCAGTGGACATGCCTTCTCAGGTAAGGGGCAACAGATTCCCATCCCACAGACAGTTATAGATGTAAACATACGCAGGAACTCAAATCCCTTGTAACAGTGACAGAGGATATAATATGATGAGGAGGGTGATAATGACAATGATGAATAATAATTACAGTCCCTTGCATTTGTACCATGCTTTATGCTTCCAAAGCAATTCTCAAAGTCAGAGTTGGACGGATCTTCAGTAGTATTCTGGTCCAGCCTTATCTGGACAAGAATCCCCTCTCCATTACTGAGAGGTGACTAACCTGTGTTGAAGTCCTCCATTGATGGGTTGTCCACTATCTCCTGAGGCAGCCAATCTACTACCTCCAGGTACCCACTTTGGGATAATTCTAATTCTTAGGTCTTCTGTCACAGACTGTGAGCTCCTTGAAGCCAATAACTGGTTAATTTTTGTCTTTGTGTCTCCAACACCTATTACTTCTACATGGTAGGCACTTAATAAATGATGGATAAGTGTGGAGTTAACTGACTGGAGAAATAAAAGTGTAGTGGAAAGTACACTGGACTGGGAAGCTAGATGCCCGAGTTCTAGTCCTTGCAAGATGCATCACAGAAGATGGATGGTGGGTACAGAACATTATCATGGGACTACTGAGCTCTGGCCTATTGCAGGGGGTATTCACACTTCAGCATGGGGATTACACTCAGTGGTCTCTTGCATCCCTTTCCGATAGAGTCAGAGTTGAAGGTTGGTCCTTTGAGACAGTTTCTTTATCTTTAAGATGAGGATGGTCTGGACCAGCTGGTCTCTAAGGAGCCTTTCTGCTCAATGATCCTTTCTAAGAAATGGCCTACTTCCTTAGGTTAATTGTTTCAGTTTCATGTGTCTCCCCAACTTGATTGCAAGTTTCCTAAATTCAGGTAGCACATTACATACTACACCGTACTGTATCATCAAAATACCTAACACAGATCTGAGCATGCAGTTATTGTTGAGTCATTTCAGTCATGTCCAACTCTTCATGACCCCATTTGGGGTTTTCTTGGAAAAGATACTGGAGAAGTTTGCCATGTCTTTCTCCACTCATTTAGCATATGAGGAAACTGAAGCAAACAGGGTTAAATTACTTGCCCAGGGTCACACAGTTAGTAATTGTCTGAGACCAGATTTGAATTCCAGTTTTCCTGATTCCAAGCCCAGTGCTCTATTCACTATGCCTCCTACCTTCCCTGGGCATGCACTAAGTGCTCAATAAACACTTGTTGATTCATTGGGTAATGAAGAGCTTGCTATAGTTTTGATTTTTCCTCGTACCTCTATCTCTCCCTTATCAAATGATTTACTTTGTGACATTAGGTCAAATTCACTGCCTGACCTTTTCCTACATCCAATGTCCCAAATGTATACTAATGTTGGTTAATATTCCTCTTTTCTTCTACTTCCTCTCTTTTTATATGGATGATTGTTAAGCACCTGCTATTTGCTAGTCATTTTGAGGAATACAAAGATGTACAAGACACCTTAATACAGGCATTTTTTACCACTTTCTTGGACTATTCCAGTAGCCTGTTATTTTGATAGGTCATTCTGCCTCTACTCTCTCTGTCCCAACCCATCCATCAAGGTGCTGCCAGAGTGGCCTTCTTTTTGCATAGATCTGATCATATCACTTCCTTGTTCAATATCTTTAGTGGCTCCCCATTGCCGAGCAAATAAAATTCAAATTCTTTTGCTTGGCATTAAAGACTCTTTTTTGTGGGGCAATGAGGGTTAAGTGACTTGCCCAGGGTCACACAGCTAGTAAATGTTAAGTGTCTGAGGCCAGATTTGAACTGAGGTCCTCCTGAATCCTGGACTGGTATTTTATTCACTGTACCACCTAGCTGCCCCCTAAAGACTCTTCTTAATATAACACTGTGTTGCTGTCTTAACTCTCTTCTAGACCGTGTGCACTCTGAGGGCAGACACTGTGTCTTTTTTAAATGGTTTGGCTTCCCCTCCACCTAATACATAGCTCTATACAGAGAAGATGCTAAATAAATTTTAAGTGAATGTTGAATGTTGAACCTATTATATATAGTACCAGCCATGAATAGAATTTACCATCTAATTAGGAAAATTAAGTATACATATTGGAACATTTAGGGGAGAGCGAGGAGACTAGCCTTACCCCTCCTCCCTCTGATATCTCCTTTGGGGACAGAGGAAAGAAATAAAAGAGATACTGGTTGCCAAAAGGGTAGATTAGGGTCCATCACAGGAAGAAGAAGAGGATTCCAAAAAGGGAAGCTGGGAATGGGTGTGGAGGGAGACCAAAGCAACTTCTGTAGACTTCACAATTTTGCTGATGCCAGTTCTGCATGTTCCCATAAATGTATCACCACCCACCCTCATGCTTACAGTCCTGCAGAGTGATGGAAGCCCTGACTTCAATGCCAGGATTCAAATATTGCCTTCCACGGCCTCTTCTCCTACTCATGTTATCTCTACTGCATCCACCCCTCCTGCTTTCTTCAGTGTTCTCTAGCAGCAAGAAAGCCAACCAAGTCCTGAGGATTCAGAAGCGAGCGAATTCATTCCTGGAAGAGATTAAACCCGGCAACCTGGAGAGAGAATGCAATGAGGAGATGTGTGATTTGGAAGAAGTCCAGGAGATTTTTACAACTCGGGAAGAAACAGTAAGTTGAGGTTGCAATAGACCATATTTTCCAGCAGGTGAACACTCACTGCAAGAGGTTCTGGGTTAATGAAAGAATCAAGCTTAGAGTCAAGTTAGGTGACAAGTAAGTGGATGTCCTTCTGAACCCAACATAGGTGCTACTTCCTAGACAAAACCATTTCCTGAGTACTCTGGGTGTTAATGCTCTCCTTCCTTCCTTCTTCTTCTCTTCTCCTCCAAAGGCAGCTGGGTGGTGCAGCAGATAAAAGGCCCAGCCTGGAGTCAGGAAGACTTGAGTTCGAATGCCTACTCAGATATTTACTAGTTGTTTGACTCTGGGCAAGTCACCTGATCTCTGTATGCCTCCATTTTCTCATGTGTAAAATGGAGATAATAATAGCACCTACCTCCCAGGGTTGTTGTGAGGATCAAATAAGGTAATAATTATAAAGTACTTTGCACAGTGCTTGGCACATAGTAGGTGCTTAATAAATGTTAATTCTTCAAATTACTTTATACTTATTTCTTCAAATGACTCTACTTATTTGTGTACATCCTGAATGCCCAGTAGAATATACATTCCTTGAGAGAAGGAACTTTCCCTGTTGCCTGTTTTTGCTTTGTTTTTGTATGTCCAGGACCAAGTGCAGTACCTTGCACATGGAAAGCACTTAATGTTTACTGGATTGAATTAGAATCTTGGAGATGCTCTCTCTCCTCTCCTCTCCTCTCCTCTCCTCTCCTCTCCTCTCCTCTCCTCTCCTCTCCTCTCCTCTCCTCTCCTCTCCTCTCCTCTCCTCTCCTCTCCTCTCCTCTCCTCTCCTCTCCTCTCCTCTCCTCTCCTCTCCTCTCTCACTCTTCTCCCCCCTCTATCTATGTCTCTATCTCTGTTGCTCTCTCAAACTTCTGTAGGAGGGAGATCTTTGTACCCAACTCTTCCACTCCCTCCTGCTCGCTACACCCAGCATGGAAACAATGGATCTCTCTCCCTTCACTGCTCCTGGTAGACAAGGAACTGGGCCATTTATCCTGGGGAGGTGGATAAGAGGAATATTGCTGGTGAATAATAATGACAATGGTATTCCAAATTTGGGTGATTCTTTTCTTCCAAAGGACTCAAGTCCAATTTTAGATACCATTTTATTAAGAGTTAGGACTTCTCACTTTACAGAGATGGAAGACTGAGGCCCAATAAAATTTAAAGAAAATGGCTCATCCATCAATTAATGTCAGCCTCCAACACCTACCTAACTCCCATACTTTATGAGCAGAGTACTTCCATTTCTAGGGACTGCTTAGCTCAGTTCCTAGACCAGGAGAAAGTCCCCATAGATCCTCCTTTCTCTGTCTTTTGGAGAAAAGGGAGGATGGAATGATGGGAAGGGAGAGTCTTAAGGACAACCTGACTGGTTAGAAAGGAAAAGAAATAAAGGAGTTGATTGGGATCCTGGAAGAAGGATGAAGAGCATAGATAGATATCTGAAGCATTTCCCTGTGGGAAGGGAAGGAAACAAGCATTTATTAAACACCTACTATGTATCAGGCCCTGTGCAAAGCACTTTACAAATATTAGCTCATTTGATTCTTGCAACAATCATGGGAGGTAGATGCTATTATTATTCCCATTTTATAGGTGAGGAAATTGAGGCAAACAGAAGTGAAGTTACTTGCCCAAGGTCACAAAGCTAGCAAGTGTCTAAGGATGGATTTGAACTCAGGTCTTCCTGACTCTAGACCTAGTATACTATCTATTGCCCCAACTAGCTGCCTCTAACTTGTCTCTGTGCTAAGTTTATGGTAGTCCCTAGGACAAAGCCTAGAGAGTATGATCTAGAATTTAAGCAGAAGGTGGCACAAGCCACAAATGTCTCCTTAATGTTTGTGGCTGGGGTCTGGATAGCCCCATTTTCCAGGGAAAATTGAGGCCAAGGAGAACTTACTTGCCCTGTGGCACAGTATTGGCCACCGTGTGCTTAGTCTTTTTGACACAGCAACATTTTCCCCACTTCTGACTTAGTCTGGACCTGCAGGCAGAGGTGTAAAACATTGCTGTTCTGGAAAGAAACCAGGACTGAAAGGCAGACAGGCTTACCTACATTTGCTGCATTGTCTTGATCTCCTAACCCTCCACTAAAACTTGTGTTTTTTCCCTTCTCAGTTAGCTTACTGGTCAAAGTATGTGGGTGAGTACCAAATTTTCTATTATGACTTTTGCTATTCCATTGTAGGCCAACAGACTGTCTTTCACATTCATTTCTTCTGGGTCCTTCCCAGCTTTGCCTGATTTTTTCTTTAATTTTTTTAAAAAATTAGGACAAACCAGCACCAGGCTTAGTCTATCTGGAGATGGGAAGTAGATTTCATGGCTTAGGGAGACCTGTTACTATCCCCAGAATATCTGTTTCTGTGACTGTATCTGGCCCATTAAAGCAGCCTTACAGATGTACAGAGAGTATTCTTGGCCCCAGAGCAGCCCAGCCTATTTTCCTATCCTTAAGGAAAACTACTTACTCCTTAGTCACATTCACGCCATGTTTTAGATCTGCAAAAAGCCTTGACAACTGGCCCTCTCTGGGGCATCTTTAAGAACTTGGTTATATATTCTTTGTCTCCAAATGTGCCAACCCTATAAGGATTAAATCAAGCACTAGGAAATTGGCCAAATCTGGGAGGATAAAGAAAAGACTGACTGTTTTGTGAACAATCTGCCCCACCTCATTATTCTCCCAACTCCTATCCTCTAAATATCTTCCAGATGGAGACCAGTGTGATCCCCATCCCTGCCATAATGGGACCTGTATTGACGGTATTGGTAGCTTTCAGTGCATCTGCAACGAAGGCTGGGAAGGACGCCTTTGTGGGCATGGTAACTCTCAGAAGCTTATCTTTGATTTCTTTTCTTGACTGACCACTGTGGTAGGTCAAAGTAGCATTGGCTCAGTAGAACTCGGAACCCCCAACAGGAGAGGGTTTAGGGCTCTCTCCAGTAGGAATGACTCCAGTCCTTTCTCACCTTAAGTGCCCCTACTATTAAGTTCCAATTTCTTCTGAGGGACAATGGCTCTTTCTAACTAAATGCCTGCCTGGCTTCCTCAGACATTTCAAGGAAGGATGATGAGGATTGTGGAGAGTGGTAGCTTTTGACTAGGAAGTCAGAGAACATTTGGGGGGGGGTTACAACATAGAGAAAGGGGACAGGGGTGGGGACAACATGAGCTGAAACAAGAATGAGCTAAGAGGGGGCAACAATCTGGGGAACAGACTATATAGTGAAGGAAATTGATGAATGGCCGAATAGAATGTAAGCTTCTTGAGGACAAGTACTATTTGTATTGGTATCTTCAGTGATAACATAGTAGGGTTAGAACTGAAAGGCACCTTAGAAGTTATCTCATGGAACCCTCCATTTTACAGATAAAACAGGCCCAGAGAGGTCAGGTGAATTGTCTGAGGTCACAGAGATAGCAGATGATAAGAACTAGGATTTCAAAGCAGGCCTCTGGCTCCAAATTCAACCCTCTTTCCTCCCCGTACTTGTTGAATTGAAAAGCAGGTTCTTTTATAGGATCACAGCCTTATAGCAAGGGTTCTTAAACTCTTTTGGTGTCATGGACCCCTTTTAAAGTCTGATGAAGCCTATAGACCCTTCCTCAGTTTTAAAATAATTAAAGGAAATGCTCAATTTCAGTTAGAGATTAAGGAAAATAAAGATATAAATTTCCCCCATCCAAGATCACAGACTCCCAGAAATCTGTTCACAGGGGGACTGTCAGTAGATACCAGGCCAAGAACCTCTGCCTAGAGCTAGAAGGGACCTCAGATGCCATCTATTCCAACCCTCTACAGATGAGGAAACTGAAACCCAGGAAGGTTAAGAAAGTTGCCCCCATGGGGCAGGTGGGTGGCACAGTAGATAGAGCACCGGCCCTGGAGTCAGGAGTACCTGAGTTCAAATCCAGCTTCAGACACTTAACACTTACTAGCTGTGTGACCCTGGGCAAGTCACTTGACCCCAATTGCCTCACTAAAAAAAAAAGAAAGTTGCCCCCAAATCACACTGAAAGTAAGCATCAGAAGCAGGATTTGAATTCAGGTCCTCTGATTCTAGGACTGGTATTCATTCTGCTATATGACACTTATTGGATTAAAATAAAAATTAGATTCTTTCCTTGGCATAAGCCCTCCCTGAGCATCCTAGGAGGGTCAACATTGAAAAGACATTTCCTGTTATGTGAAGCTGTGTTTATCAATGTTGCCATCATTTATTTGTCAATATATCCCTTCAAGAATAGCTCAGAAATGGAGATTAGGGGTAAAAACCTACTTTCTCTCCCCCCCCCCACCGCACCCCCGCCCCTGCCATAACCACTGCCACTTCTGACTGTCGGGAACCTCCAAACCCTGATTGATTAACTTCCTGCTTTCATTCCTATACCAGAGATAAACTATACCAACTGCTCTGTCAACAATGGCGGTTGTGATCACTACTGCACTGAGGACCTCACGAATCAGCGACGCTACTGCAGCTGTGCCCCTGCATATCAGGAGAGTGACAACCCTATGGAGTGTAAGCCTGCGGGTGAGTGGGGAACCAGGAGTGGGGATGGTGAACCAGAGGGAGAATATCCAGGACCTTTCATTCAGACAAGAGAAGACCAAGGCAGAACCGGATCATGATATGTGAACTATGGGGAGAACTAGATAGAATTTTTGGCTTCATCGTCATTTAAATATGTCACTCCACTGAGGGCCAACTGTAACCAAACAAGAAGTCAGTGGAGTGTGTTTGCCTTTGGCAGTGTCCTCCTCCTTTGTTTTGTCCCATATCTTCCTTGGGAGACTTTCTTATGTTCCATCCCTTCAGGAGCTTACTTTTAACTGGCTGTCAAGGAGTCCACGCTAAATCGATAGCCCATAATGACTTGAGGTAGGAGTTCTTAACCTAGGGTTACCATGAATAGATTAAAAGGGGTCCTTGAAATTGGATGGGAATTGTCTTTATTTTCACTGATCACTAACTGAAATTTAGCATTTCCTTTCATTATGAATCTAGGCAACAAACATTCCTTCGGAGAACACAGGCTTTACCAGGGTGCCAAAGGGGCAAAGAACCCTTGGATTAATGTGTTCCCATCCCCCAAGAGCATCATCACTCTTGTAAAAGGCCCTATAAGTGAAAATATGGGGGGAAAGTTCTAATAGTGGAATCTTGGGTATCAAAGATAGATGGCAGGGGAGATACATTTTGGCAAGGAATTGAGTAAGAGCCCACTATGCAGATGGACTCTTACTTTGCTTGTCCTTAAGGCCAACCTTGATGGTGCCCACCAAGGGCCTTGGGTCACGCACTTCACAAGAGGAGCTATATGAATCCTCTCCTTTTTACCTCCGAGAGGTCGGAGTTAGGAATTGTCAAATCCAGATGATCATAAAATGAGATAATTTTAGTACAGTGCTTAGCACAGTGCCTGGCACATAGTAGGTGCTTAATAAATACTATTGGTTCTCTTCTTTCCTTTTGATAAATGGTATAATTTCACTATGATCTGATGTCAATGTGGCCAAGGTCATGGGCTTGATTCTGGTAGGGGACAATTCATTCAATCATTCAATAAATAGCTAGATTCCTTAGCCACAAGTTGACCTGCTCTTTCTTCTCTCTCACTTCCTAGTCTGGGCTCCCTCATCCCTATCCCCATTCCCATTACAGCTCCTGTAAGAAAAATTCCCTCCTCCTTTCTTCCTGCCTGCTCTTTCTTTCTCTTCCCCCTCCCCTTCTTCAACATTGTCACAATATAATCTTTCCCACTATCGTCCAGATGTTCTGAGGAATATACCCTGAATATCTCTATCAATTCAGAGCTTCTTTACACCTTGAAATATATAGCCTAGGGGCAGCTAGGTGGCACAGTGGATAGAGCACCAGCCCTGGATTCAGAAAGACCTGAGTTCAAATCCAACCTCAGACACTTGACACTAGCTGTGTGACCCTGGGCAAGTCACTTAACCCCAATTGCCTCACCAAAAAAAAAAAGAAAAAGAAAAGAAAAGAAAAGAAATATATATATATAGCCTAGGCTCTTTTATCTGTCTTATGGATCAGATGATCATAGATTTAGAACTTTAAGGGACCTTCAAAGTCAACTAGTCCAACCACTTCAATTTCAGATAAGGAATAATCATAATAAAGGCAATAATTATTATTATGTGTCTCCTGTCTTCCTCACTGTGATATTTTGAGGACCAATTGAGAAAATTGTGCAAAACAAAAAGTATTCTAAAACCATGAAGTATAATAACTATTGTTACCATGACTACTTCTGCTACTATAATTAGGCATAGCTAATGAAATCATGAATTAAAATCCCTGCTTCAGGGGAGGACCACCTGTGAAATGTAAATGGTAAGATTAGGAATTAAAGCATCACAATATTATAGAATTTTAGATGTGGAAGGGCCCTCAGGGTTCATCCAGTCTAACCCCTGACCCTACCTGACAAGTGGTCTTCTAGCCTCCTATCTGAAGACTCCAAACTGGGGGAGCCCACTGTCTTTCAAGGTGCCACTTTTGGGTTGTTCTCATTGTTAAGAAGTTTTCCTGGGGCATGAGTTGGTGGAACCATGCTGGCTCTTGGTAATTACCACTTCTTTTGTTAGGCATTCATTAATTATCTCTTTAATGATTCATTTGAGCATAACAATAAAACCATCTCCTACTGGACCCAGAAGAGGGAAGCAAGACTGGGCTACCCACTCACTTCTTTTTCACTCAGGGGTCTGTCTTAACTCTGGACTCTTATATGTGCATATCATGGGATTGGGTTCAGTACCAATAGAGCCTAATCTTCAAAGATATGAGGCAGGTTCTTTTGTTTTGCTCTCTGGTTCTTTATGATGCTTCACCCATCTACCCACCCACCCCACCCCCATCCCAGGGACAATCACTTAAACTTGTTTGGCTTATGTTTATGGTCTCCCTAAAGGGAGAATAGAAGTGTGCTCAAGGTGTAATGTAAATCAGGTATAGGACAGCTATTTATTTCTTCTATACAAAATAAATTTTTAATAAATACAAACTCTACAGATGCTCATTCGCAGAAACACAAGTTATAGTAGTAACATCATTACTGTTATACTCATAGGAAAGTTAGGACAAACATGATAATATGAAGTAGGAACTGATACTAGGCATTTTACATTTCACCTTGGTTCAATCAGTCTCTTCCATGTCTCTGCCTTCTTGTAAGCCTTTTAGAAGATGAGCTCGTCTTCTTGCTGTTGGTCATACTCTGATTCTGGAGCTCCTCCTCTTGTTGCTAGTCAGCTCTTACTGAACTCTGATCTCTTGAAATCACAAGGCTGACTCTAAGGCTGGATGTGTCCATCTCAGGTTCATTACTTAATCACTCATACTCAGGAAAGAAAGAAAAAAGCACAAAGGCCCAGGTTCAGCTCTCCCAGCCCAATTTTAGTTGCCATATGTTTGCTGATTGCCATTTCTGCTGAGGTATGGGGAAGGGTGCTCTCTTCCTTTTTTAAAAAATCAGGATATTCACCTTCTTCATCAATCATTTTCCATGACCTTTCAAATATCAGTGATGGCAGCTCAGCAATCATAACCTGCCAGTTTTTTCATCTGGACAGAGTGACTAGAATTTGTCAAAGACAATAATGTGCTACTCTCATTATCTCCTGATTTGCTTGGGATATCAACTCCCTCTTAGTCATTTCATCCTATTATGTCCAGGACAAAGGTCATTCTCCTTGGCAAAGAAAACAGAAATAGAATAGGAATAGTGAGCGGCCCAACTTCTCTCTGTTCTCTTGGGTTAGCCCTTCAGGCTTTCTTTGGTGTTTCATCTCAGAAGGAGCCCCCTCTCCACTTATGCACAGTTGCCTTTTTTTTTAACAGAAGATTGCACTTCACACTAGGAGCTGGTCACACAGCAGTGTTTTTGTGTGTGTGTGTGTGTGTTGTTATTGTTTTGGTTTGTTTTTGCAGGGTAACGAGGGTTAAGTGACTTGCCCAGAGTCACACGGCTAGTAAGTGTCAAGTGTCTGAGGCCAGATTTGAACTCTGGTCTTCCTGAATCCAATGTTGGTGCTTTATCTACTGCCACCTAGCTGCCCCCATGGTTGCCTTTAAGGCATATTCCTACTCTTGAGTCTCTGTAGGGGCTACTCCTCATCCTCAGAAATTCTTCTTGCTCCTCCTTTTAGCTAAACCCTTCCCCACCTCCCTTGAAAACTTGGCTCAAATCTTCATTCTTCCATGAAGTCTTCCCACACCACTCTAGCCATCATTGTTCTTCTTCTCTATCACTTACAATCCTTGCCACATAATCTAAGTACTTTATCCCAGACACACAAACCAGGGACTTAACTGATCTCTAATTTTTATATATTTATGTCTTATGACTGTAAACTCCTTAGGGTCAAGGACCATGACTAATCCAATATCTCCCACAGTGCCTAGCAAAGAACCGTATATATAGTTGCTTTTATTTTTGATTAATGGCCTGCATACTCTAGCGCCTGGTTCTGTACCCACTAAAGTGCTTACTGTTGATTAACTGACTAATCTCTGTAGAAAAATAGTCACAGTCATAAAATATTAGGATTGGAAAGGACTTTAGAGACCCTTAATCTAAATGAGGGAGCAGAGGATGCAATTTGTCCAAGGTCACACAGCTAGAGCAATATCACCACTAAATCTGCAGAAAGGAGATGACTGATAAATGCAAGGATCTTAGCCTGACTCAGTGCTTCTAGAAAGGGCTTTTGGGGACAGACTAAGCTGCCTATTTGGTTTCTCACTGATATCGTCCCCTTATTTTCTAGCAAAGTTCCCTTGTGGAAAACCAAAGGTGAATTACCCAATGCAAAGTTTTGAAGAATTACAAATTCGAATCTTAGGGGGGAGGCCGGCCAACAAAGGTGACAGCCCATGGCAGGTAAGAAGGAACATGTCTCCATTCAGGATTATAATCATCTTTCATTTGTTCATTCATGCAAAAATTTCTCAGGTTTTTACTACTACTACTACTACTACTACTACTACTACTACTACTACTACTACTACTACTACCTACCATTACTTACCACCACTACTACCACTACTCCTCCTCCCACAACCATCACTACCACTACTACTACTACTACCACCACCACCACCACCATTACCACTACTACCACTCCTCCTCCTCCCACCACCACTACCACTACTACTACTACCACCACCTACTACTACTATTACTATTACTACTATACTACTACTACTATAGCTAGCTAGCTAGCATTTAATAACACTTTAAAGTTTATAAAGAACTTTATAAATGTTATGTCATTTAAAAATATTATTTAATTTTATCCTTATAACAATTCTGGGAAGTAAGTTCTACCATTCCCATTTTACAGATGAGGAAACAGGCAGAGTGAAGTGACTTGCCTAAGTTCACTTAGCTACTAGGTAACTGAAGATGGATGTGAACTCAGCATCTTCTGGTCTGGGGCTCTGTCCACTGCTCCACCTAGTACAAAACACTGTATAAGACTCTACAGTGAAAACATGACTAAAACACAGTTTGTGCCCTCATGGAGTTTTACAGTCTAATTGAGGTTGCTGTTGTTGAGGTCAGATTTGAACTCAGATACTTCCAGCTTCAGAGCCAGTGCTCTATCCACTGCACCACCTAGCTGCCCAAATTGTAGTGCTAAGAAATAAAATAACTACATAAAAGGGATACATTTAGAGAACTATGAGTTATATAGAAAAGTCACTTCTGCCTGGTGACTTGATCTCAGTTTACAACATATTGAACTCATGGTGATGATGAAACATTCAGGTAGAGATGTCTAGAAAGCATCTGGAAATTTGAGTCAAGGATGGAGAGAGGGGATTGAGAAATCTCACCTCTACAGTATCCCTAGGAGGTGGAGTAGAGTTTAAGTAGTGAGGTAGGAGATTCGACAAGGTAGATAGAGGATGCCCAGAAATGATAGGATCAATGAAAAGAAACAATTGAGACTGGCCTAGAACTTTCTCAGAAAGTGAAAACAAAAATTCTAAGGGCTATGGGTTAGGAAGCCAGTCTAAATCCCATTGATCAGGGCTCTGTATAGGACAAAGTATATAGTAGAAGGGAGAGAATATAACAATGAGGGACATTCGTTGTCAGAAGAGGCAGGGAGTTGAAATTTGGATCTATCCTGATTAATGCTGGATACCTGTGGTCATCATGGACAGGAGCTGATTCTCAGCAGGCTGAGAGTCAGACAAGTTGTCTCGCTATTTGAAATGGTGAAAAAGTATTGTATCAAAAAAAAGAAACAGAGTAGAAGTATTCACCAAATCCAAACCATGGTCTTTCACTGGAAGATGGTCTGTGCAGCACTGGTAGAGGGGTATGGATGGGACAAAGTTCTAAAGAAGCATTAGACTCAGAATGTCAATAAATTAGCAAAGTTAGGACAAGAACACAAAAAGTATTTTATTAGAGCCAAGATCGATTCCGGGGAGTGCACAAACATAAGAATTATGCTTTCTTTGTTAAAGGAATGCTTGGAACCTTTACTGTTCCAGTCCACTTTTCCCAGACAGGGAGCCTCAGCTACCCAGGCAGTTAGGTGGCTCAGTGGATAAAGCACTGGGCCTGTAGTCAGGGATACCAGAGTTCAAATATTACCTAAAATTAGCTGTGTGACCCTGGGCAAGTAAATTCACAGTTGCCAGCTTCAGTTTCCTCAATTGCAAAATTGGGGCAGGGATAATAATAGTACCTACCTCCTTGGGTTTTTATGAGGATAAAATGAAATGAAATTTGTAAAGCACTTAACATAGTGCCTGGCACATAGTAGGTACTTAATAAAATGCTTGTTTCCTTCATTTCTACTTCTGAAGGTTGCCATGCTGCAATTTGTCAGATAACACTAGTAATGGGAAGAATTGTGATGCAGGCAATGTTTGCCTTTGTTGTTCTATACTTCCCATTTTTTACCTCTATTCCCAATTTTGGTACCCCCACCCTTCATCTCATGCAGCTTTCGTGCTGGGTACAAAGGAAAGGAGAAGGGAATAAGCATTTATTAAGCAACTACTCTGTGCCAGGTACTGTCCTCAGTGCTTTATATATATTATTTTATTTGATCTCATTTGCTAAGGAAAAAATCAGTTTATAAAGCAAATCACAATGACATATTGGAAATTTACTCTGGTCACTCTCCCCAAAATTTTTACATTTTAGAAAAGAAGCTTGGAAAGGGTAATGTTTATCTGAAAAAATTTTCTATTGGCAGGATATCAAATAAGTCAAAGGGAGATGGGGGAGTTATTTTTGCATTTAGAGAGGGCCTTGATTGCACCCCCAAATTATATATTTGTAGGCCAACCCTCACTCTGCCTACACAAAAGGCCATCTTTGCTCTCTAACAGATAAAGGAGGATAACAAAGGAGCCTAGCTCCTCAATATCACCCTGGAAAGCAGGATGACCAGAACCTGTCTAAAAATCACTTTTCCGGAAAAGGAGTAATTAAAGAAATGATCAAACAAAAGAAAAAGCTTCAATACCATGAATAAATATCCTGGATGAAAAGAAACTGAAGCAAAAATGCCACAAGGAAAATGTAATTAATTAGCTTTAATGACCAAGTCCCTAGAATAATAAATACATTGAAGAAGATAAAAAAATAAGTAAAATAAGCAAAATTATCAGATAAATTTTTTAAAAGATGAAGATAAAATTATGAAATTTAACAACTTGGAAATATCCAGTAAATGCATATAAAACAATGGATTCATGAGAAACAGAAATAATTTTTTCTAGAGGACAAAGTAGATAAATTCCCAAAACTTCTCATCTAGAAGAATGCTTGGGAGTTTTGTAAACAAAATTAATGGTTCTGGGTGTGTATGTTGGGGTGTATCAAAACTCAGAGTGAAAACCTAAATGTTAAATTATTAATGGTCCCTTGAAAGAAAGAGTATAAGAATTTGTCCCAGGAGTATTTTTCAAAAGGACCAGACAACACAGAAACTCAAAGGAGGACCAAAGATCAACCCTAAAATCAATCCATCCAAACACATCATCATCAAAGTCCAAGATTATAAGGATGAGATTGTTTCATAAGCAGGCAAGAAGAAAAAACTAGAACACAATAAGGTAAACTGGATTTCATCACCAAATCAGGCACCAACAAAGATGAACATATTTTTTAATCATAAAAGTATTTTTTATTTTCCAGTTATTACATGCAAAGATAGTTTTCAACATTTGTTTTCGTAATATTTCTAGTTCCAAATTTTTCTCCCTCCCCTCTCCCCAAGACAGAAAGCAATCCAATATAGGTTATATATGTACAATCACATTAAATCTATTTCTGTCTTAGTCATGTTGAACATATTCTTCAAAGACAGAAATGGCCTTAGTTTTTCTCATCTGCTGAATGAGTGGGTAAATAATCTCTAGCATTCTTTCTATTTCTGAATCCTATGAACTCTTTTTTTCAGGTGATACTGTTGGACCACAGGTTAAATTTAAAGTGTGGGGGTGTTCTTATCCATTCTTCCTGGGTGCTGACTGCAGCCCACTGTGTGGAGCATACAAAATACTTTACAGTAAAACTTGGTAAGAAAATCACACATGGCTTTTCCGCTTGTGGTGGTAAAGGCAGGCTTGGGAAATGGGAGAAAGATCATGTTCCACCAGAATATCTGATATTTAAGGGCCTATTCTAGGTTCCTTTTTGCCTATTTCTAAGATTCTCCATGAGTTTTTAGAAACTCTTGTGCCATTGTGACCCTGTGTCTCCAAAGTCAGACAACTGCTAAAGACATAACCAATCATTTTTCTGACACTTTCCCTGGGAATTTGTACTATTTCTATTTTTATAAGGACTAGGGTAAAGGAAGCAGCAGTGGTTTGTGTTTCCAGGGACTGATTATTTCTGTATAGATGCCCAATTGACTTTGAAGAAGTAGTCTGCCCTTGAAAAGGATTCACTAGGATCCAGACCAAGGCTAGCAGTTCATCAAGAATGGGTGACTGAATCTGAGTCACATTATCCCAGTGAGTTTCCAGAGGCAACAAGCAGGGCATGAAGCCATCCAAGTTGTACTCCTGACTTTGTCCTAGCTAACTATGTTTAACTAACAAGTGTCTTCTATGAAATGGTAAGTGAGACGTAATGGAAAGCACACGGGACTTTAAGTGAGTACTAGGCATCTGAACTTTACATCACTTACTGTTTCTGTAACCAATTTGTACTGTCACATATTAATTACCATTGTGTAAGGGAAAGGGAACAAGACTGAAGGCAGAAAATCTAGGTTCTAGTTCTGACTGACATTTACTAGCTTTGTTACCTGAGGCACTTACATCTTTCTAAGATCTAGGTTCCTCATATAAAATGGCAATCATAATAATACTGTCCTGAATGTAATCCCTTATGTTGAAATATTGAATGGAGTGCTCTATCAGATACTAGACTTCTGTTTTGCAACTAAAATTAGGTATACTCATGGCCTCCACTTTCTTACTTCTTGGTCACATTTCAACCCCCTGCAGTCTGGCTTTCATTCCCACCAACATGAATGAAACTGCTCTCTTCAAGGTGATACATGATTTCTTTATTGCTAAATCCTTGGCCCTAATGCTCTGTATATTTTACCAAATTACCTAAACTCTGTGTATCTCAGTTCCCTCTTCAATAAAATGGGAAAAAATAGTCATTGCCCTGCCTTCTTCAAAGTGCTATTGTAAGGGTCAGAAAAGCTTTGTCAAGTGTGAAGAGCTAGACAAATGGTGACAGGATGGGAACAATGGGAACAGATTGTTGACAGTGGGAACAATCCTCCAACCAGGGACCTCAGGAAGATGGAAAGAGAATCCACTGTCATGGAGTCATAGGGTTAGAGCTGGAAGGGACTTTTAGACATCATCTAGTCCACTCCCTTGATTTCATAGATGAGAAACCAAGGACCAGAGAAGGAAGTGACTTGTCCAAGGTCATATAGGTAGCATAACCAGGATTCAAACCCAAGTCTTTTTTTGTTTTGGTTTTTTGGGTTTTTTTGGTGAGGTAGTTGGGATTAAGTAACTTGCCCAGGGTCACACAGCTAGTAAGTTTCAAGAGTCTGAGGCTGGATTTGAACTCAGGTCCTCCTGAATCCAGGGCCAGTGCTCTATCCACTGTGCCACCTAGCTGCCCCCTAAACCCAGGTCTTTTGATTGGTACCCTTTTCACTACACTGCAAGTGGCAAAGAAGGTTGTGGATTTAGAACTAGAAAGGACCTGGGAGGTCATTGAGTCCAACTCTCTCATTTTACATATTGGGAAATTGAGGGTCCAAGAAGTTGCTCAAATAGTAAGTGTCAAAGCTGGGATTTGAACCCAGGCTCTCTGCCTCCCAAACCAGCACTCGTTCCATCATCAGAGAACAAAATTTTTAAAAAATCCTGTCAGAAAAGGTGACCACTCAGGAAAGTTCTGTTATAAAAGGTCTTAAAGTTTGTCCGTGGGAACACTGTGGGTGAAATAATAAGAGGCAATGTGTTATTATGGAAGAAACATTGTGTGGATTGGATGCCAAGAGATCTGAGTTCTAGCCCTGACTCTGCAAGTGTTTGTGCAAACATGAGAATGTACTTTAATCTCTTCAGACCTTGGCTTTCTCATCTAGAAAATCAAGAAAATGCACCTGACCTCTAAGATTTTCAATCCATGATTCAGTGTCCTTCCATGAACCATAATGATTCTCCACTGTCTAAATCTGCTATAATTCAGATAATCTATAAGGAGAATGCCAGTCTGTTCTCTCACCTTTTGATAGAATGTCATTGGATTATTGTTATAATAATATATTAAACACATTATAAACAAACATATTGTTACATATTATAAACATAAATCATAATTCAAAAATAGAATGAATGAACAAAACAAAGTAAATAAATTATAAATAAATATATTATTATAAATTACATATTATAATATGTTTCACTGATTATTGTTATTGCTCTCTTGGGAGAAGCAGCTCAGAATGGGAGTAGGAAGGATGACCTGATTTAGAGCAGCAACAAGGGACCCTAAAGAATGATCTAGAACAACCCCCTCGTTTGATGGGCTGAGAGAGGCTCAATGATTTATTCAGTGTCTCCCAGGCAATAATTTGGCAGGCCAGGGATTGGAACCCAGGTCTTGTGGCTCTAAATTCATTGCTTGTTCTATTACAGCACAGAGCAGGCACAGAAAGTGAGGGCTTGTGGGAGTGACACATTCCTCTCATCCTTTGAGTTCCTTGAACCAAAGTTTACCCTGCAGGAAAAAAGGAGAGGGAGATGAAGTAATGACATCAAGCACATTTCAGCTCCGGGATGCCAAATGTGTCAATGAACACTTATTGAACCCTCATTATTCATGTGACACCCTATTGGGTTCCCTGGGTAATAGAAAGAATTAGATTAGGCTCTGGCTCTGACCTGGAGGAGACTAATGGTTTAAGTTTGGGAGATGAGGCATACCTACATAAAGAAACTACCAGTACAAGGCAGTATATCAGTATATGCTAAATAAACCCTACAGACAAGAACTACTAGGGGCAGCTAGGTGGCGAAGTGGATAGAGCACCGGTCCTAGATTCAGGAGGACCTGAGTTCAAATTTGACTTCAGACCCTTGACACTTAATAGCTGTGTGACCCTGGACAAGTCACTTAACCCTCATTTCCCCACCAAAAAAACCCAAACAAACAAACAAATAAAACTACTATAGAACCTCGTGACCATTCACAGTTTGTTCTTCTGAACCCCATTCTTGATGTTACTCCTTTCAGGGGCTAGTAGGTCTTTTCTACCTGCTCTCCCTGAATAGTGGACATCCCATGCTCCAAAATTGCCTTCTTAGCCCCTTCCCCATCAAGACTCCCATTTCCTCAGTGTGCTGATTTCAAAAATCTGATAAACTAATTCACAATAAGATATTAATTATTCACCTCTGGCTGTGTTAACCCCCAGGGATATTTAGATTTTAAAAGAGGATATACTTGGAAAGATAATGATTTAGTGCAGCCCACATTAATTTGTTCCAGCTCCATTTTAGGTTTCGGGATTTGTTGACTGACCCACAGGCCTAGATGACTGGGATACCACCTGGGGAAAGGGGGTTTGGGGAAATTTAAACATTTTCACAGGAACAAATTGCTCCACATAATAGGGGAAAATGTTGTTAGGATTGAAATTCTCCCAGAGAATCCTTATTCTCATTATGTAAAATAAGAGGATTCTGCAGAGTACAGTTTAGGAGATGCTTCCTTAACTCAAATAAATGGATCTATAAATTTTCAGGTACTGTAATGGTCTAGCAAATGGCAAATATTTAGGGGGAGGCTTCCCCAATACAGTTTAAATCAGTCCATTTGGGTCTCTTCTACATGACATTCAAGCTCTTTTTCTTTGCACGGGCTGTGCCTTATACCTGGAATGCACTTGCTCAGTTCTGTCTCTTGGGATCCCTAGATTCCTTCGAGGCTCAACTTGAGTCCCCAGCCCAACCTCCAATTGCTGGCATTCTCCTCCTGCAACTATATTTTGTATTTACTTGTATTTATACTTTATTATATTTGCCCATATATTCACATACAAATAATGTGTGTTTATTTATGTGTGCCTAATATAATATAAGCTTCTGGAGGGCAGGGATGGTTTCTGTGTCCGTCTTCCTACCCCTAGTGCCTAGCATATATGATAGGTGTTTCATAAATACTTGTTGAATGAATTAATCAAACATCTACTCAACCTAAACATAAGGATGGCCCTCAATGTGTGTGCTAATGGAGAGATTCATAAAAAGCTAACATTTATATAGCATCTAAGATTTCCAAAGTACTTTATAAAGATTATCTCATTTTACCCTCTTACAACAATCCTGGGAGGAGGGTGCTATTATTAACACCTCCCCTTTTAAAGATGAGGAAACTGAGACAGAAAGAGGTGAAGTGATTTTCCAGGTTACTTCTGTAACCTAACTCTTTAGGAAGCATCTGAGGCTGGATTTGAACGCAGGTTTTCCTGACTTCAGGTCCAGCACATACATCCATTACCTAGTTGTTGGTAAGATTAAGAGGAGAAAGGAGCACAAGAGATCATTCAGAGGTGTCAAACTCACTGCTTGTGGGCAACTTGCAATCCACAAAACTCCCCAGTATGGATACCAGATGAAACCGTTATTGGGAAATGTTTAACAAAGTAAATAAAAATACAATACAACATAGATAATATCAACTTGTGGTTTTCTTAGACAATGGGAGACCTCAGGGATCTCTTTGAGTTTGACACCTTCTAGACCGAGCTCCTTTTCCCCAGGTGAGAAAATTGAGATCGACAGAACTTAATTGACTTGCCCAAGGTCACATGACTAGTAAGTAGCAGTCTGGATTCAAACCCTGGCCTTCAGACTGCAAATCCAGTTCTTCTTCCATTATGTCAATATCGAGTAGAGACCCTAATCCTGGACCCTCTTTTGTATGAGTGCATACTTGTATATTTCTTTATGTGGGCATAGTCATTTCCCCAGCTTTCGCAAGAAAACCTGGGGAAAGGAGACAGATGGAAGAACAGTTCCTGAGTCCCTTTTTGCTTTTTTCCCCTCTCTCTCTCTCTGTCCCCTCACCTCCCTGCCTTGTGCCAGGTAAATACAACATCGGGCGGCATGAGAATTCAGAAATGGATTTTAATATACAGGATGCTATCGTGCACCCCAACTATACCAAAAGTACATCAGACAATGACATTGCACTGCTCTACCTGGACAAGCCTGTTGTCTTCTCCAAGTACATCCTACCCATCTGCCTTCCCAACTTGGGGCTGGCCCATCGAGAGCTCATGAAGGTGGGGAGGGAAACGGTGGTAACAGGCTGGGGCCGTCAGTCTGAAGACTCCAAGAACCGCACTTATATCCTCAGATTCATCAAAATCCCTCTGGCCTCTCATGATGAATGCTCTCAAAGCATGCAAAACATCGTCTCAGAGAACATGCTCTGTGCAGGAATCCTTGGTGACAAGAAGGATGCTTGCGAGGGGGACAGTGGGGGGCCCATGGTCACAGAATTCCGGGGTACATGGTTCCTAGTGGGCCTAGTGAGCTGGGGAGAGGGCTGTGGACGACCAAACAACTTTGGCATCTACACTAAAGTCAGCCAGTATCTCAACTGGATCCACAGCCACATAAAAGCAAAAGAACGACTCTCAAAGAATGAGTGAGCATCTTGGTCTCCCGAAGGACTCAGTGGAATTCAGAGCCCTAAGTGAGATACGGGGCCATCCACTGGCATGAAACCAAGTACAAAGTTTGGCCATGTCCACCCTTATTGGCATCCTTGTTTTTCCCTTAGTCTGTGACATCTACTAAGCAAGCACCTGTTAGAGAGAGGAGATGCCCAATGAAATAGAAGACGTGCACCTACCTTTTGGTGAGCTTGCCATCCAGTCATGGAAGACACAGCATCTCCCTACACACTTGACATCTCCAGACAGAACCTTTGACCTGGTTCTCCCTCATGCCTGGAATTTTCTCCCTCTTTTTCTCTTCCTTCTGACATTCCTGGGTTCCTTCAAGACTCAGATCAAATGCCACCTCTGCAGGGGCCTTTTCTGGTCCTTTCATTCAAATGAGCCTTCCACTTCAAGGTTTCCTTTCTGCTACTCTATATGGATTCATCCCTTCTTATTTACTTCTTCTATTAGTATGTAAGCTCCTGGAGGGCAGGGACACTTTTTGTGTTTTTGCCTTTCTTTGTATTCCCAAGACCCACCTCAGTGCCTGGAGGATAGTATGATAATAATAAATATTCTTCATTAATTAAACGTAATAAATGCTTTATTGATTGAAAACAGAATGACGTGATGTGAAGCATGCTGGATTTGGTGTTGGATGACCTAGATTTTAGTTTGGGGCTCTACAAATGCCTATGTGAATGTGAGCAAGTTATTTCACTTCTCCAGAACTCAGTTTCCTCATCTGTAAAATGACTAGATTGAACTAATTACTTTGTTGGGTTTTTGTTTTTTTTTTTGGTGAGGCGATTGGAGTTAAGTGACTTGCCCAAGTTCACACAGCTAGTAAGTGTCTGAGGCTAGATTTGAACTCAGGTCGTCCTGACTCCAGGGCTGGTGCCCTATCCACTGTGCCACCTGGCTGCCCCAAACTAATTACTTCTAAGGTCCCTTTGAGATCCAAATATGATGGCTAGAGCATATAAATAATTACAGATTGACAAAGTTGCTGATGGACCTTAGTTTAAGGGAATCCCATATACATAATTCTGACCTTAGAATAAAACAAATTAGGGGACATTTAATATTTATTTTTTTAAAAAAGGTTCCTATGGATTTGAATCAAAGAACTTGAGTTCAAATCCCCGATCTATCAATCAACTAAACAAGTATTTATTAAGAGCTCATTAGGTGCCAAACACTGTACAAAGGGCTAACAGTCCCTGCCTTCAAGAAGCTCATTTTTTTTTTTTGGTGGGGCAATGAGGGTTAAGTGACTTGCCCAGGGTCACACAGCTAGTGTCAAGTGTCTGAGGTCAGATTTGAACTCAGATTCTCCTGAATCCAGGGCCAGTGCTTTATCCACTGTGTCACCTAGCTGCCCCCAAAGAAAGATTCATTATTATAATTATTATTTTTGGTGAGGCAATTGGAGTTAAGTGACTTGCTCAGGGTCACATAGCTAGTAAGTGTCAAGTGTCTGAGGTCAGATTTGAACTCAGGTCCTCCTGAATCCAGGGCCAGTGCTTTATTCACTGTGCCACATAACTGTCCCCAAGAAGCTCATATTTTAATGGGGGAGGAAACATGTACATATATTGGTACATGCAAGATACATACAGAGTAGACCTTCCCTCAAAGGGGATGGCACCAGAACCTAGTTGGATAGGGAAAAGACTATATTTTTGTTGTTGTTCAGTTGTTTCAGTCACATCTGACTCTTTGTGACCCCTTTTGGTGTATTCTTGGCAAATATATGGAAATGGTTTGCATTTCCTTCTCCATTTTACAGATGAGGAAACTGAGGCAAACAGGATTGAGTGACACCCAGATCACACAGCTAGTAAGTGTCTGGGGCCAGATTTGTACTCAAGGAGATGAGTCTTCCTTATTCCAGGTCCATTCTATCCACTGCCACTCAACTGCCCTGTTAATAGCTATATGATCTCAGGAAAATCACTTCCTCTCTCTGAGTTTCCTCACTGGTGAAATGAAAGCATTAGACTATCAAGTCAAATAATCCAAGGTCCTTTTGGAACTTTACATCTTCCTTCATCTGTATATCTTTAACTCTTTGAGAGAGAGAACTTGGGTAAGAATCATGGGAGGAAAATAGGGGAAGGTAGAGTTTAATTCTTAAGAGTCCTTGCTGGCTGAATAGTTGGTTAGGAAGGAAGATGACTCACTTCAGAAATGACAATGTAAGTCAACGAGAAGCAAAGAATGGACTTACGAGAGTGTGATGATTTACAACCAGTTTCTCAGCTCCACATCTATTTCATTAAGCCAAGAATTCTTAGGTGCTGGAGGAACAGGTAATACTTGAACACCCAATGCAGCCCAAATAAAAGCCCCACAGTAAGATATTCTTGGTTGCACTAGAGCACAGCTTCCAAGACTCTCCCCACTTGTAACCCCTTTTCTCCTGAGAAATTTTTATGTGACCCTGGCTATATAGGTATATAAAATATACCTTTTACAAAACCTTTTACAGTTGCCAAATTTTTTGTGGCCTCTACATTCAGTTATGTCACCCTGTATGGGGTTGCAACCCACAGTTTAAGAAGCTAGGGTCTAGACAATCAATAAAACAAATCAAGCCCTGATTTGTAGCATTTGTAGATTTTTGAGGTGTAAATGCTCACACTGAAAATTTAACAGTTAGCTCCCCATAGCTGATTGGAGCTGTCTCCAGCACCCCCTTCGGTGGATGCATAATGGAAGGGTAGATAACAGTGTAAAAACTGAAAAGAACCTGAGGAAGTTCTTTGGTCCAGCTCTCTGCCTCCAAGCCTGAACCAATTCAGATCTTTCCTCTTATCTCTAGGGTTGAAGATATTTCTTAACCTCTTATTGTAGCCCCTTTCAGTATTTAATTGCCATCATAATCTTATTATTTAAACTCTTTTAACCTTACTCTGTACTTAATAGAGCTAGGGACAAAAGGGGAAGGGAGACCTAATAATACTAATTTCATCTCCTGTGTTTTCTGGCTCCAAGGACAAGGACTGAAAGCGGAAGGGATCTCAATAAGCGTGTAGTCCAACCTCCTCATTTTATAGATGAGGAAACTGAGTCCCAGAAGGGTTAAATGGCTTGTCCAAGGTCATAAGCAGCAGAGTCAAGTTTTGAACTCAGGTTCTCTGACTCCAGAACCAGTGTTCTTTTCATTCTATCATTCCGAATGGTATGATACACATACTAGGTGTTCAGCATATATTTACTGAAGGAAGATGTACACTAGGTGTCAGGGGACTAAGAAACATAAATATTTTTCTGTGTCTCATGAGTTCTAATGTCATTCCAGCTTTTACCTAACTGTGTGAGCCTGAAGAAGTTATTTAATGTTCTATCCTGGGCCTTAGTTTTTCCATCTTACAATGGGAATATCCAAACTCCACAGTGTAGGGATGAGATATGACAAGTAGCATGAAGCCCTGAGGGGACAGAGGAGGATATATTTGCCCTGCTGGGCTTCTTGCAAATGCAAGGGACTATTGGACTATCCAGGGACATAAATAACCTTTAGTTATCCATGGGCTACCTAACTTATGTATTATCATATAATCAGAGAATTTTAAAGCAGGGAGGGACCTTAGAACACACCTATGAAGAAACTGAGACCCAGATCCTGAGAAGAATCTCCTCCTTGTCTTTATTTTTTTGGTTTTTTTTGTTTGTTTTGTTGTTGTTTTGCAGGCAATGAGGGTTAAATGACTTGCCCAGGGTCACACAGCTAGTAAGTGTCAAGTGTCTGAGGCCAGATTTGAACTCAGGTTCTCCTGAATCCAGGGCTGGTGCTTTATCCACTGCACCACCTAGCTGCCCCTCCTTGTCTTTCTTAAAGCCCATCTATAAAACTGGGGACTGGAAGCAACATCCTGTCATGGAAAGAGGATGAGAATAGAAGTCAGGAAACCTGAGTTCTGGTCCCACTTCTCTTTCCTGTGAACCTTAGATAAGTAACTTAACTTCCCTGAAACTCTATGTTATCCCTTATTAAAAACTAAGGAGGGGGCAGCTGGGTGTCCCAGTGATGAAGCACCTGCCCTGAATTCAGGAGGACCTGAGTTCAAATTTGACCTCATGCACTTGATACTTACTAGCTGTGTGATCTTGGGCAAGTCACTTAACCCTCATTGCCCTGCCCAAAAAACAAAACAAAACAAAAACCCATGAAATATTTGTTAATTAATTGAAAAACTAAGGAGATTGGAAATATTCCTCATCCCCGCCACCACCATCATCACTAGCACAGTGAGGTTTGCAAACACATTGTATGTTATTTTACTTGATTTCACCCTGTGAGGTAGGTGCTCTCATTATCCTCAATTTACAAAGGAGGAAATTGAGGCAGAGAGAAAAGTGTCTTGTCCAAGGTCACATAGTAAATTTCTGGGGTTGGATTTGAACTCAGGTCTTCCCAAGTCCCCTCACCAAAATTTTATGATGTCAAATAAGGAGCAGAATATAAAACAGCCAATATAAATATCAAAAATATAAACCAGTCAACCCCTTTCAGATCTGATAAAAATTTTAGAAAAGAAGAGATGTAACACTGGACGGAAATTAAGTTTGTGAATGACCTCTTACTAGAGTTATTGCATCTACAGCAGAGAACATGTAAGACTAAGTGGCTGCCTATGTAGTGTGATTTGAGGGGAAGCCAAAAGGTCTTTTACCTATTCCAAACTATTTCCGTCCCCATCCTGCCACATGGTATCACCATCTCATAATTAGTTACTCTTTTGGGTTAAGCATTGTTCTCTCTAGGCTCCTCTTTTTAAAGTCTGACTGCCCCTGAGATGGATAACTTGTTAAATCATTAGCGATGTAATTTGAATTAATTTATCAGGGACTCAGTCAGGCACTCAACCTTCAAGGTCAGAGGAAATGGAATGTGGAAAAGGTCCAGGGCATGAGGCCCTGCCTGCAGAGAGCAGACAAGAGTGCAGAGTAGCAGTGGGCCTCACCTGAGCTATCCGGATAAAGTCTATCAGGAAGGGAGATAGGGAAAACAAAGGGGGAGGTCTGCTGACGTCACTATTTTTCTGTCGATTTGTTCTCAGCACAGATTTGCAAGAGTGAATTGTTGGGACGCCATCTGTGGGGGAAAAAATTGTGCTATGGAGAGGAAGACTGTGTAGTGGATAGAGAGCTGGCTTTGGGGTCAGGAAAACCTGGGTTCGAATCTTAATTCTGACACAAACTGGCCATATTTGTACCTAGGCTAGGCACTACCTTTCAGTGCCTCAAGCAACTCTCCAAATCTTTAAATTCCATAACAGTTGCTGATCTGTATTAACAGAGGGAGTCCCCCTAAACAATGAAATTGTCAGTCTATTGAGATACCATTATGAGTAAGCTATTATGCTAGGCACTGGGGAAGATAAAAACACAGTCCCTGCCATTGAACCTTAGAATGTCAGAGTTGGAAGGGACCTTTGTTATTATCTTGTTCAATTCCCTTGTTTTACAGACCAGTAAATTAAGGCCCAGAGATATATTTCCATCCATGAATTATCTCATTGGAACCTCCTAAGAATTCTGTGAAATAGTTTCTACATGATGTCACACTCTCTCCCTTCCAGAGGAGGGGCTGAGTCTGGACTCCCATGAAGACCTGTCTTCATCTTTGGGTCAGTGGCACTCCAAAGAAGTAAGTCAAACTTTTCTGGGATTTTGGGGGTCATTTTGTCCATGTTGTGGCCAGAGTAGAAGTTTGGGGAAAATCTTTTAAACAAAGTTTAGGTTTGACTGATGTCTGACATTCCCCAAAAAGAATGAACAGGGTCCCTCATCTAGAAAGGGTGTTCAGTACAAAACAACAGGTACTTCAAGCACCTTGCAGGACTAGACTTAACACCCACCTCTGGAGTTCACATGCTGTTTGGGGGTTTTCTCTGTACCCCTCCTAGCATCTTCACTTCCTTTTTTAGAGGAAAACACATGCAAAAAGTGAAAGCAAAGTTCCCCTAACACACCTGATTTCATGTTCCTGGGAATCCAACCTGGAAAATTAAGGAAAAGGAAATCTTTCAGAAGTGGTTTATGGAACTGTGGAGGACCAATAGAAGTCTTTTCTCAATTATCCTCAGGTCTTATGAGGATTATTTCATTTTGTCTGTGAAACCAAAGGTCGATGGTGTGGGAACTTGCTGGGGAGGGTGGGAGTCAGTGTTGTAGCATGAGAATTTGCCACCATATTTCCTACCATACTAAGATTTTAAGGAACAAAAAGAAAACCACTTTTAAAAGTATGGCTCTAACCTCCTCACTTGCTCACTCCTGTCCATGGTGCTTCCCTTCCCTCTCCTTATCTCCCAGAGAGGTCTTCTTTTTCCCAGTCTTGGTCCTTTATTTAACCTTTGTCAGGTCCTTCTCTAGAAAGCAGTGAGAGAGGAGGATTGATACAGCATATCATAAAGAGCACAGTTACCTGAATGTGTGCAGGATGGGAGGAAGGGTAGCTGGTAGCACATACTCTCTAAGAAAGAGGCATGTGTGGCATTTTCTTCTACGTTCACTTATAATATATGTATCTTTGTAATATCCCTTACCCTGCAAAAAAAGGATGTGGGAAAGGTATTCAAGGTACAAAACAGATATGTATAGGACAGCTATTTATTTTCTTCAAAACAAAGGAAATGCTGAAAACACAAGGTTTTTTTTTTCATTTTTTGTTTTTGAGGGGCAATGGGGCTAAGTGACTTGCCCAGGGTCACACAACTAGTAAGTGTCAAGTGTCTGAGGCTGGATTTGAACTCAGGTCCTCCTGAATCCAAGGCCAGTGCTCTATCAACTGTGTCACCTAGCTGGCCCCACAAAAAGTCTTTTAAGTGCATATTAACAAATGCCTAAAATATAACACACTTAAAATAATAATACTACACTCATTATACTTTCCTGGAAGGTAAAAAAAAAACAACTTTGGGGGACTGTCAAACTGACTTTTCACCTTCACCTTAGACCTTCCTATTTGAGCAACTCACAAGATCCAGATCTCTTGGTCACCCAAGGCATGCTTTAGACTTTCTTAGTCCCTTCCACATAGGATCCTGCTTGTGCTGGACATCCCCTCTTGGAAGTGATGTAGTTGCAGGCAGCCCTTCCTTATGGGTAGCCAGCATGCACTCAGGAACCTAGGAACCCTTGAACTCACAAGTTATTGACAGGATTAGAAATACTCAATTATGAGGATTGCTGCCTCAGACATTTACTGACAAGTCTTGGCAAGAAGGGGCTGGAGTTGATGACTTTTAAGATCCCTTTCAGCTTGAAATCTGTAATTCTATGACCTGTGCTTAAAGAGGGAAGAGGCAGCCACGATCTAAAGGTAGGTCAGTAAATATTCTCACTGATGTGTGCTCTAGCTATGGGATGCCATTATGCTATTGCAGCTGGTGTGTGTGTGTGTGTGTGTGTGTGTGTGTGTGTGTGTGTGTGTGTGTGTGTGTGTGTGTGTGTAGAAATTCCCCTCTCCACTCACTGGAAGTCCAAAAAAGACCTGACACAGTCCCAGAGTGGCTGCCTCAAAGGAAAGGGGCAGAGACTTTGTACAACTCCTTTGAGAGGGAAGGTTGCTAGATAAGAGGTCATTGTCTGCAATACTCAGTAGCCAATCTTCTTTGACAAATGTCCTGGTCATAAGGAACAAGTGACCAATCAGTGGTTGTTATGTAGCCCACCCTTTAGCAAGAGCCTGGAACACATATACCACAGAAAGAGGCCCACATACATGTCCATTTCCATGGACCTAAAACACGTGCCCAGCTTCATGGGGTAACTAACTACAACTATTATTATTCTTATTTTGTAGATGAAGAAACTGAGGCTCAGAGGGGTTAAGTAATTTTGCACATGATGACATGGTTAATGTCAAGGTAAGATTCAAAAGTAGGTTCCTCCTAACTATGGATAATTAATTAATAATAATTATAACTAGCAAATGTATTACTTTTAAGTTCGCAAATCACTCTACACATATTATCTCATTTTATCCTCATAATAACCCTAGGAAGTAAGTGTTATTATTATCCCCATTTTACAGATGAGGAAATCAAGGCAGGCAGAGGTAAATGACTTGCTAGGGTCTCACAGATAGTAAGTATCTGAGGCCAGATTTGAACTTAAGTCCTCCTGACCCCCAGTCCACTGCTCTATCAGGTGAGCAACCTAGCTGCTACAATCTTTTCACTACACTATGTTGTTTCCTCAACTTAACTATATGCATACAAATAACTATTGTACAAAGCTTTAGGTGCTAAGACTTGTAAGTAAGGGAATGATAGAGAAAACAATTATTCCTGCGGGAGTTCATAGAAAGAATGATCATGTCTCTCTGGGGTGATCAAAAACAAGATTTCAAAAAGACATCTTGTAATGTTCATCACTGGATTGACCTTCAAACATAACACACAAAAAAGAGAGGCAAAGAACCCAAGAAGCCGCTGTTAGAAAGAACTCCCCTGGGATGAGATCAATGTGACCGGGTCAATGGCTTGTACTTATTCCCAAGGCTGGGTAATCACTGGTGACGCCCATTGCTGGCATGGGTGTGTCAACTTTGTTGGTTGAGTAAGCTCCAATCAGGTAATTCTCTCTCTCTCCCCTCTCTCTGGCTCAATCACAGAAGAGGCAGGATTTCCCGTTCCTTCTCTAGGGAGGTGCCCTGGGGTTGGAGTGAGGTGAGGATTGCCCTTGAGTAAAGGTAATAAATCAGCTGACTGGAAAGGAGGGAGTTGAAAGGTTTGGATTCAGAGACAGCAGACTGTGGAAACAGAGTGATTAATTTGGAATCAGTAAGATTGAATTCCAAACACCATTTACTACTTGTGTGACCCTGGGCAAGTCATTTGACCCATCTTAGCCTCAGTTTCCTTATCTGTAAAATTAAGGGGTTGGTATCTAAGGTCCCTTCCAGCTTTAAATCTATGATACTATGAAACTGGCCACATTGGGGAAGGATCATGCCTATTAGTTTCTCCCACTTCATATCCATCAAGACAGCTTCTTGATTCTGCTACCTAAGGAAAAGCCTTGCTGGAATGAAATCAATTAGTCAATCAGTTCTTGACGGGGAAGAACAGGGCACGAGAATAGGAAGGAGTGGGAGGAAGGTGAAGCAGCCAGCTTGGTTGAAGTGGAGGGTGTGTTTTGAGAAGCAGTGGGAGACAGGTTGAGGGGGGTTGTTTCCAGGCAGAGGAGGGGGATGGGCTGATGCTTTTATTTAGGGAGCTACCTCCAAAGGGGAGATAAGTTGTGTTCTGTGAATATCCCTAAGAGCTTCCCTAAGAGGAGGCTACCAGCGAGTTATCTTCACACATACAGGGGAAAAGAGGGGAACTCGGACAATCGTGTTTGGTTGGGCAGTGGTCAGAGTAGACCCCATATCTCTGTCAATATTTGCAACATGTCAATCATTAGCTGGTGGCTGTCCTTAGGGCTCCAGAAACCACCATAGCCCAGATCTCCATAGAAGGTGAGTGTTCGTTCTGACAACTTGGATTTATTTGGGGGGGATTCTGCAGGGAGAATGAGGGGATGATTGGAAAAAGGTGTGGGCAGGTTAGTACTAAGGAAACACAGGACACACGGACCCAGCCCTTTGTTGTTGTTGTTGTTTGTTCTTTGTTTTCAAAAAGGACCGCGACATCAGGGTGATGTCATGACTTGCACTGAATTGGAATTTTTTTTTCTTTTTGCGGGGCAATGGGGGTTAAGTGACTTGCCCAGGGTCACACAGCTAGTAAGTGGCAAGTGTCTGAGGTCGCATTTGAACGCAGGTCCTCCTGAATCCAGGGCTGGTGCTTTATCCCCTGCGCCACCTAGCTGCCTCACTGAATTAGATTTAAGGGATTAGCTGATTGCCTGGAATCCTGAGAGAGAGAAAACAAATTGCATTCCCCCTTCCTTTCCTTCCTCTTAAACCCTGCCAGTCCAAGCCAGAATGGACTCATTTCACCCAGTAAGAGGCATGGCCCCCAGATTTCAAGACTGGCCAGAATTTCCAACTGGCAAACATGACAGCAGCCAGCATCACCCCCTTTGATGAGGAAAAGGCAGTCGCCGGTGAATTTGTGGGTGGAGGTGGGACTATTCTAACTCACCGAAGCTTATCTTGCTGGGTATTGCCTTTCTTCATTCAGAACCCATTCCAACAAAGGATCAGCTGGCAAGAGCAAGACTCAGCCTCTCGCTAAACTGATGCTCCCAGATTGTATCTCTCCTAGCAGATTTTAAGCCCTTGCAGGGCAAAATTATGTCTTACATACCTTATATCTCCCTTCCCATTGAGTAACTACTCCAGGGTCACACAAGTTTATAAATGCACAAATATGTATCGAGCAACTAATTTGTTGTCACAGATCAGAGGCTAGTAGTGAGGGAAGGGAATCAGCAATAGGACATGTGGTCCCTGGTCAGGAAGTTTATATCTTTGTGAGAGAGACAAAGCAGATGTGTGGGAAAGTGATATAAAAGCGAAATGATTAAATACTAGATTGAGGGAGTTGAGAATGTATGTAGGAGTTCCTGGACTTAGGAAGTTCAGAGAAGAGAGCAACCATATGGGTTGCTCTGGGACACCCTCCTGAAGAGGAGTGAGTGAAAAAGGTAAGGGTGTTTAAAGTACATTGGCACCCCTGACCTCCTTATCTTCTCCATCCATTTTACTGGTGTGGGTCTCCCTTCTCTAGGGTACCTTTTTGACCTTTCTGCTTTAGAGTTCCTGTGACCTTTAGAGAGCCTTGGGACCCTCTGAAGTCCTTTATTTCTTTCTCCCATCATGATGTGGAAGTTCTCACTGGTGACAATGCTCCTGGTCCTGGGCATGGTCTTCCCCTGCATGGCTGGAGCAGAGTCAGGTAGGTAGAGACTGATAGCTGATGGGAATAATGGACTTTAACCAGCTGGTGGGGCTGGAGAGGGGAGAGGATGTTGTTTTTATTTTTCTGACTCGGGCATGTCACTCTCGGATTTGTTGGTGTTACCTCCAATGTGAATACTCCCTCCACTGAGGCAGATTGCAATCAAGTCTTACCAGCATCATCTGTTTACCTACCCCAGTGCTAGGGCTCATGGAGCACATAGGCCCCCACTCCACCCCATCCCCACAAAATAGAATGCAGTTTTAAGCTACTCAAGTTCAAAACTACACTAAGACTTTTGGGACAACCTGTATAAGATATGGTCTCTGGGCTTAGGACACTTATGGTTTACTTGGGGGTTGCGGGGTAGGGAGAAAAGATGGTATGAAATGGTAATGAATGACATAAAACAGTAAATAATTAAGCGCTCAAATGGTTAACAGACAATATAATTACCATAAGAATGCAGAGCTATAGTAGAACACTGTGCTGACCTTCAGGGCAAGAGGCTGGCTCAAATTTCAGATTTGATACTTAGCATTTATATGAGCCTGAGCAGGTTATTTAACCTCTTTTAACTTCTGGAAAGGCTCAAATGGGGATAATAATACTTATACTACCTGTCTCCCAGAGTCAATATGAGACAAATACTTTGTAAACTTTAAAGGGCTATGCAGGGTGCTGAAGTTTACAACAGTACCAAGACTTTTGGGACACTTGATAAAAGCATGATTTATCATTATCATTATCATTGCCATTATTATTACCTTTGTAGGCTGGGTTGATCAGTATTTTCACAAATATTTGATATCTCCCCCATTAAAATGTAACCCTTTAAGGGGGCAGCTAGGTGGCGCAGTGGATCCAGGATTCAGGAGGACCTGAGTTCAAATCCAGCCTCAGATACTTGATACTCACTAGCTGTGTGACCCTGGGCAAGTCACTTAACCCTCATTGCCCCCCCCCCCAATGTAAGCCTTTGCAAGTAAGGATTATTTTATTCTTAGTATTTAAATGCCCAGTGCCCGCACATGGTAGGTGCTTAATAAATATTAGTTGATTGATTGAAGTAGGTTTTACTTTAGTCCTTAAAGAAAGGATTTAGATAGGCAGAGAAGGGGGAGGTTTTTCCAATATGAGGTCTGAATAGCTGTTACGTGTCTCGATAGCACAAGAAGAAAAAGGAAAAATATCATACACAGTATTGCCTTGAAAGTAGGAAAGTTTAAAGTATCCTGATGAACAGGACAGTGGATCCCAAGTAAAACGATTACATAAAACTCATTTGACAAAAACCTAAAACACCTTTGCTGACTCTGAAGGCATTAAGTACCTTTGAAACTTAGGAGAGACCACCTTGATTTGGGTTCTGATGAAACATTTGAAGTGTCCATGGATGCCATTTAGGAGGTGGATACCATAGTATGTGTCTAAACTCAACCAACATTTCTGGAGTTCCTGCTTTGCTTGAGACTACTTCTGGCTCTGCAGAATGCTCACAAGGTGCCAAACATGAGCAGTGAGTGTGGGTTCAGTACTGGAACCTCCTTATCAACCATGACTTGTCTGCAGAAACTTATAGAAGGAGTAGAGGGCAGGGCAGGCAGGGAACACACAGGTTCATGGCAACCAGCACTCTAAGGTTACCCTCCAAACTCTCAACCTTATGGGTATAGTCAGAGAAGTTTTTGGAAAGATTTTTGGAAATTTCTTGGTACTCATGGAATAGAAGCATCACTTGAGGAAACTCAGTAGTAGGGGCTGGGGCTGTTTTCATTGCATGAGTAGGATATATCTAGGGAGGGTGCTGTACAACCCACTTCTATGGCTAACTACTCTTTTTTTGTGTGTGTGTGTGGGGGCAATGAGGGTCAAGTGACTTGCCCAAGGTCACACAGCTAGTGTCAAGTGTGTGAGGCTGGATTTGAACTCAGGTGCTCCTGAATCCAAGGCCAGTGCTTTTTTCACTGAGCCACCTAGCTGCCCCATGGCTAGCTACTCTTACAAGAAGGATCCCAGAAAAAAATGGTTCTCTCCAAGATGGCAGCCCTAAGAAACCACTTGAAAAAAAAGTTGTTATTCAATGACACTGTATGAGTGCCTGTGCTTTACCCACATTAGTGGTTCAGAAAAAGACTGCAAAGATTAAGATGTGCAAGAACCATCTAAACACTGAATAAAGGAACTAGGGTAGACTGGCTATCTGATATTATGTGATTCTATAATAAGGACACCATGCCAAGGAGTTCATGGCATCCAGAATTGTCTGTGTTGTAGTCAGTGGTTCTGTGTTAGACCTGAATAGCAGGTACTATCAGGCCCTCATGTCAGAGGAAGATAAGAAAAAAGATCCTCTTTATCTGGCCAATGGAATTCTACCAATTCGGGAGCATAATCTGAGCCTCTGACTCCAAGTCCAGTGTTCTTCCCACTACACCCAAGCTTCAATTTTTTCCTGTATTCAATTTGCTAACCTGGGATGTGGTGTTCTAACAGCCAGAGTTGTTCCCTAAGAGCTAATGCATCTAGCTCTGGTCTGCCCTTCTATAGGGGGCTGGCCAGTTACTTACAGAGCACTGACCTTCTCTATTATTGACCCTATTAACTAAAGATACTGAAAGTCGAGGGATGTTGGTATTTTTTAAGTGTTTTTGAGAAAAGTCGAAGCCACCAAGATCTTGAGGCTACGGAAGAGAGAGAACCAATTTCCAGAGGAACTGAAACAAGGGAACATTGAGAGGGAGTGTGTGGAGGAGAGCTGTTCCTTTGAAGAAGCCCGGGAGGTTTTTGAGTCCCAAGAGAAAACGGTAGGTCCTCTGATCTTCTTTCTATCATGCTGTATCCCTGCTCTTCCCTCTATGACTCGCCCCCACTGGTGTGCTCTGGTCCTAATAGTCCAAGTCAATACCCAGTTTTATACTAATCCATTCATTTGCTTGCTTATTTTGAAGATCATCTATGGCTCCCATGTAATCACTTGATGGCTTCTGTTCCCCGTTTCTCCTACCCTTGACCCATCTCCTGTCACACCTGAAACCTTTCCATCATCAACAGATATGTGTTCAAAGAGTAGAAATTTATTTTAGCAACAACTAAAGTAGCTATAAGACTGAAGCAAAACTCAGTCATTTATGTGTATTCCAAAGCCATACATTGATTCCTTTTGTAGGGGGTCTGTATTCTGATCCCAGTTCATCCACTAACCATATGGCTGGGGCAAGTCTTTACTTTTGGGGCCCCAGTTTACTCATCTCTGAAATGATGGGGTTAGACTAGATAATCTTTAAAATAGCTTCCATCTTTTAAGCACCTGTGATTCTCTACTGTGTTATGGTAGTGGCACTCCCGTCCTACTCCATTGGTACAGATTTAAAAGTTGAGTGTAATAATTCAGACACACTGAATTGCTCTAGAATAGCCACTTCCTCTTCCACATCCTCCATCCTCTTCCCCACCAGTCCTCAGAGAGGCCATGGATCAGAGGAGTTGAAGGATGAGGTGAGGCTGACCAATCCCATCCCTCTTTGGAGACATGACCCTTTAAAGTGAGAGTCTCTCTACGACTTGAATCTCTTCTAGTGAGTTTGAGGCAAAGACATGGGGATAGATGGGCTCTCCCTGGATGGGAAGATAACACTGATGTCTCTTTCTGATAGCTCTTTGTTATGTGCTTGTTTCTGCAGATGGAGTTCTGGTTCTACTACAAAGGTAAGGAAAAGAGGAAGTGAGGTTATTTTCCATCCTGGTGGGGTGGTAGACAGAGACTGGGCCAGGGATCAGGGGACCCAAATTCTAATTTTGGCCCAGCTAGTCATATTGTGATTTCAGGCAAGCCACTTCAGCAGTCTTTTCAGTTTCTTCATATATATGTAAAGTGAATTAGGATGTTCAAATGGGAAGGGGTACTGGAAATCTAATCACACAATTGCAGACTGTTTTCTTTATTTTCTAAAGGAGGAAACTGAGTCTCAGAGAACCTACTCATGGTCAGCCTAGCCCAGTGTGTTTTCCAAAGTGTCATGTTTCTTCATTGAGGATAACAATACCTGCCCTACTTACCTCATAGGGTGGGTATTCCCTCTTTTCTCTGGGTTTTTATGACAGTACTTTTTCCTGGTTTCCCTCCCATCTATCTGACTATTCTTTCCCTTTTTCTTTTGTTGGATCATCATCCATATCATGTCCCCTAACTGTGAGTATATCTCAAGGCTCTGTCCTGAGCCCTCTCCTTTTTTCTCTCTCCACTCTGTTACTGGCTTCTCCATTAGCTCCTACAGTTTCAATTATTTTTATGCAGATGACTCTCAGCTCTATATGTCTAGTTCCAGTTTCTCTCCTGAACTCTGGTCCTACATCACCTATTAGACGTTTTAAAGTGGGTGACCCACGAACATCTCAGATTCAAAGTATCTAAAACATCCCTGATAATCTTTCTCCCCAAATCCATCCAGTTCTCTATTTCTGTCCTGCCATCATTCCAGTCTCCTATGTTCAAAATTTTGGCATTATCCTCAATTTCTCACACTCCATCACCCCACATATCCAATCAGTTATAAAATTTTGTTGTTTGTACCTTCACATTATGTCTCTGATGTCCCCTTCTCATTATGTACACAGTCATCGCCTTAGTTCAGGACTGGGTCACTTTTGCTTAGATTATTACATTGGCTTCCTGTTTGGTCTCCAATTTAGATTTCCTCCTCTTCTCTGTAAACACAATACTATGTTTCTTCAATTATTTTGGTTATTTCAGTTTAGTTTATTTTAAGGCAATTCTATTCTCCCTGGTTTTCTTTACTTTCAACCTAGCCTCTTTCCCTAGTTTTGGAATTTTGTTTGTTGTTAGTTCTTTTTTTCTTGCTTGTTTTTATCTAGTTAGTTAATTCATCTCTTTTTTCCCTTCCAGTTTAGCAGGCAAATAAAATCCCCCTCCTCCCTTTTATTTTTTATTAGTTTTAAAATTTCATTTTTTGTGACTTTTTCTAAAATGTATTTCCCTCATTCTATTCATTATTTATCATCCCTTGCTCTCTATTCTAGATTTCTATTCTTTAATTCATGGACTTTATATTTAGTCCTCCTCTTTAGTTTCTCTATTCTTCGAGGAATTAAAGCTTCCAAAGTCTCACACAGTTTCCATGTTACTGCCTTGTAAATCTTGCCTCCTGTTGTGCCTCACTCTTAGAAATATTGATTCCTGCAGGTGACAGAGAGGATATTGCCCCATGGTAGGAATTTTTCTATGTTCCTGGTTGTGCAATTCATCATTAACTTTTGCCCTTCCTGTGGACATTCTTTTCCCATTTGCTTTAAAATCTCTGTCCTAGGTTCAAATTCTACTCTACTGAGTGTCATTTCCCCACAAGAGCTCTGATGCCTGAGGGAATATGAGAGTTGCCTCCAAATCCCTGCAAATTAAATTCATTGTAAATTCTACATTTCTAGTTAGAGAATAGCTCTCTTCAGGGCAGCTAGTCAATGCAAAGGATAGAGCACATGCCCTAGAGTCAGGAGGATCTAAGTTTGAATTTGACCTTAGAGACTTATTAGCTGTGTGACCCCGGGCAAGTCACTTAACCCTCTTTGCCTCCTCTCTCCCCCAGAGAGAGAGAGAGAGAGAGAGAGAGAGAGAGAGAGAGATAAAAGAGCTCTCCTCCGGTGAGAGCATTCATCAGTGGTACCCCCTCCCATTATTGAAAGATTTCTCTCTTTTTCTTTTCTTTTTTTTTTTGGTGAGGCAATTGGGGTTAAGTGACTTGCCCAGGGTCACACAGCTAGTAAGTGTCAAGTGTCTGAGGCTGGATTTGAACTCAGGTCCTCCTGAATCCAGGGCCAGTGTTCTATCCACTGTGCCACCTAGCTGCCCCTCTCTCTTTTTCAATCAATACCTTCCTTTGCCTCCTTGCAAATTCTTCTATAGGCTTTCTTCTTCCTGAGAGACTACAGGAATTATTTCACCTTCATTGTAAGCTTTTGGCTTAATTAAGATACCTCATAATCCCCTTTATCTTCTCCTTTTTATGAACTCTCTTCTTTTTAAAGTTAGTTCCTCAAAAAACACTGGTTATGGGGCAGCTAGATGGTGCAGTGGTTAAAGCACCAGCCCTGGATTCAGGAGTACCTGAGTTCAAATCTGGCCTCAGACACTTGACACTTACTAGCTGTGTGACGCTGGGCAAGTCACTTAACCTTCATTGCCCCACAAAAAAAAGGCAAAAAATATGAGGAATTTATAGTAACACAGGAAAAATACATATGAGCTAATGTAGAGTGAAATAAGAACCAAAAGTACAACATGCTCAATGACTACTTTAAATGTAAATAACACTAAAAGTTAGGTTTAATTACAGTGATCCTGGGCAAGTCACTTAACCCCCATTGCCTGCAAAAAAAATAAATAAACCCAAAAAACAAACAAACAAAAACAAAACACTGGTTCAATTGTAGGTGTATTGTAAGGTTTAGTCTATGATGTTTCAGGCCTGTTTCTCTACTATTTTTCTCTGTCTGTTTTCTTCCTTGCCTCCTTGTGAACATTTAAAAATAAATCTCTTAATGGTCTTTCTGTTGTTAATTTGTTGTACTTAGTAGCTGTATTTCTCTCTTTCTTGCCTATCTGTTGTTATCTGAAGCATTTTGAAAAGCAAATAATTTCTTCAGGTCTGGTTTTCTTTTTTAGCAATGTTTTGAACCCCTTTTTATTGAATATCTATGTTCTTTCATTAATGGTTAAGCTCAGGTTTGTGCAGTAGGTTGAGCTGCACTCTGAGTTGCATCTTGAGCTTCTTTGATCTTTGCAACACATTTTTCCATTCCTTCCTTCATTTCCTGCTGGGTGAAGAATACAGTAGTCTTGTGTCACTCAATTTTCTTTCATTTATATTTGAAAGCCTTTCTTGTGGTTACTTGTAGGATTTATTGTTTGTCAAACAAACTGTTAAATTTAACACTTGTATTGGAGTTTGCAGCATAGGACTTTTTCTGGAAGAAAAAACCTATATAGATCATTTTGCTTGACACTGTTTTCAGTGTTCAAAAGTTCTGAATAGTTTTCTTGTATTATTTTTTGTGTTATGGTGTTTAGGTTTTTTGACTTGTCATTTTCTTCTAGACCCATAATCATCATGTTTTCTCTTTGAACTTTGAGATCAATATATTTTGCTTGTATGGAAATAATGTTTTCTTTTAATGTTATTGCTTTTTGCTTCTCTAATTTCAGATTATCCTTCATTTCTGTGTATTTCCATTCCCATTCAAGTTATTTTCTCTTTTATTTCTTTAGCAAGACCTGCCACCATGGGTTCAAGTTTTTCTATTCTGACAATTATTTCTGCTGTGCAGGCTACAAATTCTGCCTTCACATTCTTATTTCTCTTTTAAACCACTTAGGAACATCCTGCTGTGGTACCATGCTCTCTTTGGAATTTACAGGATGTTTTGCCTTATCAGGTGTTGATTCATTTTCCTTTGTCTTATAATATTTATTCATAGATGTTTGAATTCTTTTACCTGATCAAGAGGCCATATTCCCTTGTTATTAATGTCTTCTCTGTTAGTTTTTTGGCTTTTGCTCTAGGTCTTTCATTGAATTTTATTTCTCCTGAGATAATTGGTATTTTTTAGACTTTTTCCTTTTTCCCCTATTGCTTACTTTCTGACTCCTTCCTCTTTAAGTGTGATTTCCTTGGGGCTGGATTTTAAAGCCATCTTAATCTCCTTCCATGCTGGACAATCGAGTTTACCAGCCTTAATCTCTGCCCCAAGTAACTTCATGGAACAGGGGGAGAGACAGAATTTGCCACAATGGAAAAGTGGAGCACTTTGTATCAAGCTGAGTGTAGTGTCACACAGTCATACAAATGTGTCTTGTCCCAGTTTCCTATATCTCTCAATTTTCTGGATGAGCTACAGAGGGTTACTGTACTGATGCTTTGACCTAAGTATGCTCCTGCTTTTTTGTTTTCCCTAGGAATAGGAAGAAAAATAAGGGGTGTAAAGTTGAATCCATGGGTCAGCTTGTGCAGTCCTGTTGCCAGAAGTGGTGGGCAGTGGTGGGGGGTAAAGGTACTGAATGAGCACATTCGGGCTAGCAATTAGCCTTATCTATTCTTAGTTCATTGAATTGTTACCTTATTTGGGTTCTTAGAGTCTTAGACCATGGAGAAAGCCAAATTACTTTATTTCCTATTTTGGAGAGACTTGAGAGATCATGTAGATCAGAGAAAATGTCCAGTCTGCCATATTATTAGTCATGTGACACGACAGTCTTTACTGATTAGTCTCTGCCTCAAATTTCTTCCCATTCCTATCCATCTTCCAAAAAGCTGCTAAAGCAAGCTTTAAGTACAGGTCTGACTGTGTAACTGCCCTATTCAAGTAACCCTAGTAGCTCCCTATTACTTTTAGGATAAAAATAAACTCCTCTCTTTGTTTTTTTAAGCCCATCAAAACAGCTTCAGCTGCCCTTCCAGCATCATTATACATTATACATTATACTCCTCTTTATTCACTCCACAATCCAGCCAAACTGGACTTATCATACGATATTCCCTGTCTCCACGCCTTTGCTCCTCATGTCTAGATAATGTGTTCCCTTTCCATCTCTGCCTTAGAGGACTCAAAACATACTTTCCACATGAAGAATTTCCTAATCCCCCATACTGCTAGTACCTAACTAGCTTGTATTTGTTATATTTATTCTGTATATATTTAAATATGTACATGATAAGACCTCTGTAGGATGTCTGTATGAGATTATAAACTCCTTGAGGGCAGGGACCATTTTGTTTTTGTGCCCCTTTAGTGCATGCCACATAGTAGATGCTTAACAAATATTTATTGATTGCCAGGCACCGTGCTGGGCCTTGGAGATACAGAGACAAAAAATGAAACTGTTCCTGCCCTCAGAGAGCTTATGCTCCTTGGGAGGGGTAGAGTGGGAAAACTACACATATATAAGAAATTAAATACAAAATATATACAAGTAACTTCTCAAAAGAGAATCCTAGCAACTGGGAATGGGGGTGGGGGTGGGAATCAGGCTCAGAATAGTCTTATTATAAGAGAAAGCACTTGTGTTGACTTTTGAAGGGAGCTACAACTAGGCCAAGTTTACCCATCATATTAGTTGTCCTGGGCTACAAGAAACCAGAATAATGCCTTGAGCCCCTGCATCAAGGCAGTATTTTTTTTTTTTCTGGTGAGGCAATTGGGGTTAAGTGACTTGCCCAGGGTCACACAGCTAGTAAGTGTTAAGTGTCTGAGGCCGGATTTGAACTCAGGTTCTCCTGACTCCAGGGCCGGTGCTCTATCCACTGCGCCACCTAGCTGCCCCAAGGCAGTATTTCAAAAGCATTTCAAAGAAGATGAAACAAACAGAACTGGGGAGAAAATCCTATTTACTGAGCCTTGAGGTTACTTGACGCTTGACTGGTGTTAGGGGATAGTCTCTAGCTATGGGCTCTAACTCCAGGGAATCTCTGCCTCATCAGCTTTCTTTCTTTTTCTCTCAGATAAAAATCCCTGCAAATCAAACCCCTGTAGAAATGGGGGGGTGTGTCAAGTAAAGCACTATCAGATGGTTTGCATTTGCCCGCCCCGTTTTGTGGGGGAACACTGTGAAACTGGTGAGTATGGGAGCTCAGCTCCTCATCCTTGGACCCTAAACCCAAAGCCTCACTTTCTTCAGCCAAAACCTTTCTCAATTAGCTTGTGACCACCTGACAATCAGGTTCAACTCTCCCATGCACCAAATTCCTGGATAACAAATCCAAAAATAATCATGAGAGGGAGGTAGAACTGTGGGTGTGTCCTTAACCTGCAAAGTTCTCCCTCATCATCATCTGCCTCCTGGCTTCCTTGGGTCCTTCGGGTTCCTGCTAAAATCCCACTGTCTACAGGAAGCCTTTCTTAGTGCCTCTTAATTCTAGTGCCTTCCCTCTGTTTATTATTTCCAATTTACCCTGTATATAACTCGTTTGTGCTCAATTATTTTCATGCTGTCTCCCCCATTAGACTGTGAACTCCTTGAGAGCAGGGAATGTCTTTTGCCTTTCTTTGTATTCTCAGTGTTTAGCAGGAGCTTAATAAATCCTTATTGACTGATTGTATAGGTGACATCCAGGTGAATGAATAGCCTTCATCGTTCCTATCACAGATTGGGCTAGAGAGACTAATGATTTGGCTCCGAGTGGGAGGAAATGAGTATTTATTAAGCATCAACTATGTGCCAGGCATTGTACTAAGGATTTACAAATATAATCTAATTTTAATTATTTTGATTATAATGACCTCATTTTATTCATGTGGCATTGCTCATGTGCACATCAACCTATGTCTGCTGACTGGAAGACATAGAATGTGTCACTATATATATATGGTAATAAAGATGCATCCATTAGAATGCCTTACCCCTCCATTAGGCTGAGTGTCTTGAGATCAGGGTTCGTACCTTGTGAATCTATAGTTTAAACGCTACAGTTCCTAGGATGATGCCCTCCTCCTTGGATACTCAAGGTAATAAATGCTGTTGTTGCTGGTGATAAAGGGTAAAGGAGACTTTGAAATCAAAGCAGGATTTGTCCTGGACACATAAAGTGAACCTGAGTTTCTTCTTTATGCAAAGATCTCACTTCCCCATTAGAATGTGAGTTTTTTGAGGGCAGAGACTGTGTTTTTACCTTTCTACGTGTCCCCGGTGCTTAGTACATACAATGTCTGGCACATGGTACGCACTTCATGTTTGTTGACTGATTGACAGCATTGCTGGTTCTTTGAGTCTTTTTTGCTCTAAGACAGAAAGATTAAAGGAACAAGAACTGGAGCATGTGGTGGGAGAGGGGTTAGCAAACACATGTTGTAGCTAGTTCAAATTAAACCAACTAAAATATATGAAGTGCCTACCATACCCAAGGAACTGTGCTGGAATAGAAAGACAAAAATAAAAGTAATCCTTGCCCTCAGGGAGCTTACTTTTGGGGGATGGGTGGTGGGTGGGGAGGGAATGGGAGAAAACAAGGTGGGAATGGATAAGTATATATGTGCTAATTTAAAAGAGTGTTTTATTGGGGGCAGCTAGGTGGCATAGTGGATAAAGCACTGGCCCTTCCTTCTTTCCTTCCTCTCCCTCTCTTTTTTGGGGCAATGAGGGTTAAGTGACTTGTGCAGGGTCACACAGCTAGTAAGTGTCAAGTGTCTGAGGCTGGATTTGAACTCGGGACCTCCTCAATCAGGGGCCAGTGCTTTATCCACTGTGCCACCTAGCTGTCCCTGGAGGGTGAGGTTTCAAATCAAATAACCAATTTCAGGTGAGGAGGGTTATGAACTTGGGTCAGTGTCCTTGACCATGCCTAAGAGGCCCCAGCAGAGAACATGCATGCTCAGAGCTGGGGCACTCACAGAGGACAACATGATTATTCCCTTACAGAGCAACGCCAGTGCTGGTACCAGAATGGCGGCTGCTGGCAGTACTGCCAGGATCAGGAATCTGGCGACGCAAGGTGTTCCTGTGCTGAGGGCTACACCATAGCAGAGGATGGGAGGAAGTGTGAAGAGGAAGGTGAATATGAGGTCCTGTGGAGGGCTGGGGGTGCAGCTTGATAGCAGAGGAGACATGCCTAGGACACCACCTAGGCATTCCCTCCCCAGCTCAGTTAGTGGGATATGTAGGTTGTATTTGTGTTTTGGGAAAATTGGGATGTTGGGAAATGGGATTGTGGGAGAAACCCTTGTCACAGAGAGAGTTAATGAAAGTGAATCTGAAGAAACAACTGTCCAGGGGAGGAGAAGAATTAGTGCTACAGTTTAGAAGAGGACCTGCACCTCTGTTATGAGAGCCCTCTTCCACCTCTGGTGTCCTCCTGATTCACCCAAGTCTCACCTGTGGCTCCGAGAAGTTGTAGCACAGTACAGCAGCTGCAGCAAACTGAGTTGGCAGACAGGCTAGACCACACGGAGGGTCACCAACAAGCCTGATTCCCCACTGGCACGTGAAGCCTTCCCCTGAAGGAATGGGAGGATAAGAACAACTTGCTCCAGCATCCATGAAGGCCGCTGAAGTAGGAGCTATGCAGTGCTTTGAGCTTGGTCAGAAATCAAAGACACCAAGGTCATCCATTGCATCTTGGGCCATTGCCAGTTGTCCTGACTTTTGTCCTGCCACTGGACTTCAATGACTCTGGAAGACAGAATAAGGCTGATGACTTTGTGCAACTCTGCCTCACTTAAATCCAATTTGTGCTCGAGTCAAGATATCACCCCATGATGTCATCGGTCCTTTTCAAAAACAAAGGACAAACAACAACAAAAAACCGGCATTTCATGACTATATACAACTGATACAACAGGTTAAGGGAAAGGCAATGGTAAGAAGCAATCATTAATATTCATCGTCATAAATATAATATTCTGACATCAAACAAACACCCCCACCCCCCCACCGCCCCACACATACACTTTATAAAGTCCTAAAGTCTCTATTTGCAATGCTTTTACATGGAGCTGTTTATTTCCTGGCAGTGATATTAGGAAGTTACCTAAAAAAAAAACAGTAATAATCATCCTCATTATATGTATGATACTTAAAACATTTCTCTCACCCCCTCCTTTTGTTCTAGGACAGTGCCAAAAAACCAGAGGGCACTCAACAAATATTTGAGGCAGTGTGGTTGGTGTATTGGAAAGAAAACTTGGAATCAGACCTGGGTTCAAATTCCAACTCTGACACTGGGCAGGTTACAACCTCCCTGACATTCAGCTTCCTCTTATGTAAAATGCAGAAAACAATGCTCTTCAGTGCATTTGTAAACCTTAAGGCAATATGAAAACACAAAGGGGGTCAGCAAAGTGGCACAGTGGATAAAGTACCTGCCCTGGATTCAGGAGGACCTGAATTCAAATCCAGCCTCAGACACTTGACAACTAGCTGTGTGACCCTGGGCAAGTCACTTAACCCTCATTGCCCCACAAAAAAAATGTAAACACAAATACTAATTGGGAGATGCATTACCCGTGCAGTTATGTGGAATACTAATCTTGTTCAATAGATGGGGAAACTGAGGTTGAGGCTTGTGTTAAAGACACACAAGGAAGGGGGCAGCTTGGTGGCACAGTAGACAGAGCACCAGACCTGGATTCAGAAGGACCTGAGTTCAAATCCAGCCTCAGACACTTGACACATACTAGCTATGACCCTGAGCAAGTCACTTAACCCTCAATGCTCCACTCCCCCCCCCAAAAAAAAAGACACACAAGGAGGCAAGCATTAGATTGGGATGTTGGAAAACGTCAGTTCAAATCCCTGCTCTGCTATTTACGACTTGTATGGTCTTGGGTGAGTCATTTCATATCCTTAGACCTTAGTTTTCTCCTTTTTGAGGAGTTTAGACTAAATGCTCTGTAAGAGATCTTCCTGCTTACAATCTTATCTTTTTAACCTCAGTCAGCTTGCTAGTGACGCAGTCTGGATGAGATGCCAGGTCTCTCAACATTTGGCTTTGTGTGCTTTGCTCCTCAAATTTCCAATAATTAATGATGATGATGATGATGGCAGCGGCTAATATTTCCTTTTAAGTTCCACAAAGGAACTTGAAATATGTTCTCATTTTATCCTTACAACAACTCTTTGAGGTAGTACTATTATTATCTGTTTTACACTGGGGAAACTGAGGCAGACTGAGTTTAAGTGATTTTCCCAGGATCACACAATTAGTAAATATCTGGAGATAGAATGTGATCTCAGGTTTTCCTGAGTTCAGGTCTTGCCATCTATTCACTGTACCCTCTAGTTGTCTCATTAAATGAATCGTTGTCTTAAAAAGGAAAAAAAAAAGTTATTCCTTTCATTGTTGTGTTGTGTTCTATAAATGCGGGACCAGATTGCTAGAACCACAGGGTGATGTGCACATGGGTTTTTGATAATATGCTATTGAACAGTTATGAAGAACCCCCAAATAGCCACTAAAAGCCATTTCCCAGTGATTTCTAATGTGGATTTAAGAGGTGAATGATGCTTGTGCCAGAGACTAGACCCTGAGACAAAGACCATCTCTTCTTTCAGCCTTGTTTCCTTGTGGGCTCATCAAAGTGCCCAACACGAGAGATCTTCAGGAACAAATCTCCCAGGACAACATGACATATGGGAACATGTCCTGGGATGTAACTGGAGAAGGGAATTATTGGAGCAATGAGACAGGTGAGCACCAGGAAAAGAGGGCTTCCACATGGTTAAAGTTGGAAAAATGTAACCAATTTGTAACCAAATGTAACAGAATGGAAGGTCATAGATCTGACTCATTCCATTCATTCATGGAATATTTGTTGAATGCCTGCTGTGTGCCTAGTCCTGTGGAGGGCAAGAAAAGATAACATTATCTTATGGAGTTTAGAATCTAGTTGAGGAGATACAAGAAAATCATCCCATAAATCCTTTGCTGAACACACAATGATAAACTCTTACTGGATTTTAGTGTGTTCCAAAAGTCTTAGTGTAGCTGGAAGCTTTTTTTTTTTTTTTAAAGTAAGGCAATTGGGGTTAAGTGACTTGCCCAGGGTCACACAGCTAGTAAGTGTTAAGTGTCTGAGGCTGAATTTGAACTCAGGTCCTCCTGACTCCAGGGCTGGTGCTCTATCCACTGTGCCACCTAGCTGCCCCTGGAAGCTTTAACCATTTTTTTGTTTTGTTTTGTTGTTTTTTTTGGTGGGGCAATGGGGGTTAAGTGACTTGCCAAGGGTCACACAGCTAGTAAGTGTTAAGTGTCTGAGGCCGGATTTGAACTTAGGTCCTCCTGACTCCAGGGTCAGTGCTTTATCCACTGTACCACCTAGCTGCCCCCTTAGCTTTAACCGTTTTTAATAGCTTAAAACTGCACTAAGACTTTGGAATACCCTGTGTCATTTATGTCCCTCGTTTAGTGCTTCTCATATGTTTGTATTATAGGATTGTACATGTAGGGCTAGAGGGGATGCTAAAATGTATAATAGACACCCAACAGATATTTATTTTTTTGTTTTGTTTTGTTTTGGGGGGGTTTTGTGGGGCAATGAGAGTTAAGTGACTTGCCCAGGGTCACACAGTAAGTGTCAAGTGTCTGAGGCCAGATTTGAACTCAGGTCCTCCTGAATCCAAGGCCGGTGCTTCATCCACAATGCCACTTAGCTGCCCCCTCCAACAGATATTTATTGTTGATTGGCAAATGAGTGAAGCCCAGTGTGTGTTTGGAGCGCTGAACTTGGAGCTGGGAAGCCCTGGGTTCAAATTTCACTTTTGACACTAAGTAGCTAGGTGACCCTTGGGCAAGTGCTCCAAATCTCTCTGAACCTCAGTTTTTTTCATCTTTAAATAGGATCTAAGATTAGGTGGCTTTTAAGGTCTTTCCAACTCTAAATCTATGATCTATCCTATGTCCTTCTATAAGGTGATAAGTGTTCAGAAGAGGGAGAGAGCAGTTGTATGGTGCAATGAGAGAGACAGAATCCATTCAGTGTGGCCCAAGAAAGGCTTCTTGGGAGTGGTAGGAGACAGAGCTGGACCTCAGAAGGTGACTGGGATCTGACCTTGATAAGACAGGAGGCCAAATGGGGGATGTGCTATACATGAAACAGTATCTAGGGCTCATGAGTAGACTAGTCTGGTGAGAATAGAAGGTACATGAGACATGATAGAAGGCAGGGTTGGAAATGCAGGCAAGGTCTAAATTGCAGCAGGCCCTGACTCATGGTCCTTCCATTTTAGAGGACAGAACCAAGATCATTGGAGGATCTATCTGTCACCGGGGAAAGTGCCCATGGCAGGTAACATTTCTCTTCATAGGTTTGGTCTGTCTTTACATCTTTTGTCTCCCTCCAGTGGAGGAGTGAGAAAAAAGTTTGGAAAAATAGGGGAAATTGACAAAGCTTTTCTAAAAGTCCATAGGATCTTTTAATCTGCTGTTTCTATAATCTGTCCATTTCCTAGGGCCTATATCTGGTAGAGGTCAGTATAGAAGCAAGAGGGGGATTTGCCTATATATTACTCCCATGGCCCAGGAGATTTTCCTCTTTATAAAAAGGTTTCTGGTGAAATGTTTTTAAAAAACAATACTTACTTCCTAATGATACCCCCTACTTCTAATAGAGCCTTCCTTTGTAACAAGTACCTTTAAGCCAAAAAAAAAAAAATCAACACACTGGTCACATGAAAATATATGCCTCAATGTGCAACTAATGTCTACTTGCTCTCTGCCAAGTGGTGAGAGGTGTGCTTCCACACTAGTCCCAGGGGATTTTCCTAAAAATCTGTCAGTGGCTCCTGTGAAACAGAGCGCCAGTGGAGATTTCAAGACAGGAGCCACATTGGCCTATTTACTGTGCAAGATCATGAAAAAAGGCTTGTGTCTTTTCATTTGGTTCAAGTTACTGTGCACATGGAAAATCTGGGATTGCTGAGCTGCGTTGGCTGGGCATGGATTTTTCCATGTTTTGTTCAGTCCTAGAGCTTCTGACAGCACATGCTACACAGTGAATTACTGTTATTATTAATGAATGAATAAACAAGGGTACACAGCCATAACAGAAATGGTGTGTGCAGGGTATCATATGAAGGTGACTTTGGGGTTCTTCATTTCCCTCTCTGAAGGTCTTGATCTGGAATGAAAAAAATCGTGACTTCTGTGGTGGAAGCTTAATCAGCAGTCGCTGGGTGGTCACTGCTGCACACTGTCTGGAGAGCACAAAGCCACACTATGTAACACTAGGTGAGTCAGACCCCTTGCCAAAGGTGCCCTGAAGCTCAGGCTGCTGAGCTAAATGCCACACCCTTAGCCTTCACTCAAGGGAAATCAGAAGTTGTCGATCATCAGTAAATCATTTATTCAATACTTACTATGTACAAAAAACTTGGCTAATGAAGGCTCCAGTGAACTTACTCTCTTATGGAAGAGAAAAAAACCCATATAAAATAAAGAGAGGATAATATGGACTATTGTAATATCACTAACTAAATTTTGGAGTAGTTGTAATTCCTTTATTCTTCACTTAAGTTCCCCTTGCACTGGAAGCTCTCTGTTCTGTTGGCCTATTCCTCAGTCCACTTATTGTTCCTGGGTGGTAGCGGGAGGGAGGGAGTCCTAATTTTGAAGGCTATTTAACCTCAGGATTAGATCCAATTCTAGAGTTAGTGGCTGGACTAAGGAAAGCCCTATGGGACTACATTTACATCTATCACTTCTTCCATGACCTTACATCTAATAGGCAACTTCCTTGGAATTCCATTTCTGCAGGAATTTTGTTACTACTTGGTTGCCTTTGGGCACGTCACATTTCTTTTGGATTTTCAGTTTCCTTGGCCTTAAAATAGGAGGCTGAACAACATGGCTTCTAGAGTTTCTTCCATTTCTAAGTCAAGGCTCCTACAATTTCCTTTCAGCTCAAAGTCCTATGAACTCAATTAGTTCCTCCAGGTTCTCTGTAATTCCTTAAAAGGTTCAGCACCACCTTTTGGACTTGAGGTCTAAAAACCATCCTCCAAAGTGGGGAAAGCCACACTTTCTTTGTTTTTTTAAATCATGAAATGATCAAGAACGTTTGGACACAATGGGGGCCCGGTTCTGTGTTACTGCTATGGGGGTTCAAAAGGAATTGTACCAACAGCCAAAGAAGTCAATAAGAGGCAGGTTGTCTCCGACTTTTTTTTCTTTTAAACAAAACCACTAGAGTTTACACACCCAAACGACTGTGTTCTTCACTGTAAGAGACGACACAGTTCTGCCAATCAATGTTGCCATTGCTTCAAAACTCGGGAGTACTTTCTCCTTGTAAATACCCTCGGGGACAGTTTTTAAGCCACAAAGGGAAATGGTTGTCTTCATTTTATAGTGACATTTTGTTCTGGGCCCATGTAGCCAGAGCACTGGATTTGGAGTTGGAAAAACCTAGGCTCGAGACCTGACTTTGTCACTATGTAATAATCCTCAGGCAAATCACTCAACCATACTGGGCCTCAGTTTCCATTAGAGGTAGCACTTAAACTCAGGTCTTCCTGACTCCATTCTCTATCCACTATACCACACTGCCCCATACCACTAAGAATATTCCAAATGATGTGATACTGCCTATGAAGGCCATTTCCAAAGAGAAGTTCCCCCAAAGTCCCTGGAATAAGGGTATTGTTTCCAAGAGTACTTGTGTGATTTGTTAACAACAATGATAAAGCTCTATGGTTAATGAAGGGCTTCATATCAATCATCTCATTTAATTTCAACAGCCCTGTGAGGGAAGAACCATTAGAATTTTATAGGTGACAAAACTAAGGCTCCAAAACATTAGTGATTAGCCCATGATCCCAAAGGAAGTGCTGAGGTGAGATGTGAACCCAGGTTAGCCCAACTCCAAGTCTAGAATCTTACTGTAGTATAAACTTGAATAATTAAATGCTATTTGGCATATCTCATACTATCATGTAAATAGGAATTTGGAGAAGAGTAAGATATAGCACCTAATGTCTCCATGCTTTCTATGTCTGAAGATACCATAGTCATGTTTTATTTTTGAGGGTGCTAGGTGGCACAGTGGACAGTGCTGGGACAGGAGTCAGAAAGACCTGAGTTCAAAACTGGCCTCAGACACTTATTAGCTGTGTGACCCTGGGCAAGTCACTTAGCCTCTGCCATGTGTTTGTAAAGTAGGGAAAATAATGGTACCTACTTCCCAGGGTTGTTGTGAGGATCAAATGAAATAATAATTGTGGAGCACTTGGCATAGTACCTGGCACATAGTAAGCACCATATTAATGTTAGTTATTATTGTTATTGTTCTATTTATATCACTGTAGGTGATCATGACAAATTTCTAGCAGAGCCAAGAGAAGAGAAGATTGCCGTGAAGGAAATTCATATCCACCCTTACTACGTCTTGGAGAACTTTGACAATGACATGGCCCTTCTCTACCTGAGCCGAGATGTGGTTTTTAACAAATACATTCTTCCCATTTGTCTTCCCAACCATAATCTGGGCATGCTGCTAACTCAAGAAGGGAAGATAGGGATGGTGAGTGGGTGGGGATCCACATATGACCATGGTCCCACCTCCCGTTTCCTCATGCGTGTGGATTTGCAAATGATCAACATGGAAACCTGCCGGAAATCCACAAACAAGATAATCACAGATAACATGTTCTGTGCTGGTTATGACGTGGAGGTGAAGGATTCTTGTAAGGGAGATAGTGGTGGGCCCCTGGCTGTGTTCTACCGGGACACATGGTACCTGCTAGGTGTTATCAGCTGGGGAGAAGGCTGTGCTGAAGAAGGCACATATGGTGTGTACACTCGGGTTTCCAATTATGTTTCATGGATCAGAGAGACCATTGAAGCTGCAACCAAGGCCAGTGATGTCACTCCAGCTTCAAAATGAAAAATAATCGGACAGCTAGGTGGTGGAGTGGATAAAACACCAGCCCTGGATTCAGGAGGACCTGAGTTCAAATCTGGCCTCAGACACTTGACACTTACTAGCTGTGTGACCCTGGACAAGTCACTTAACCCTCACTGCACTGCAAAAAAGGAAAAAGAAAAAAGGAAAAAGGAAACATAATCTGACCAAAGTATATCCATCAATTCATGGTGGGAAGGAGGGCTCCCAAACCTGTTAACTTAGCATGGAAAGCTGAGGATACCTATGGCAAGTGAAACTTCATGCTCCCCAGTGTTGTTTAGTAATTAAAATAGCCTACAAAGGTATCTATTGTAATTTGATAACAGATTTATTTAAAATGATACTATAGGGCATTATCTGGAAACAACTTACGTCACAATTCAGAACCAACTGAGGTTAAAAAAAAACTGGAGGGAAGTATGTCTCCCCTTCACAAACTGTCTTCTCCATTATGCTTAAAGGAAGCTTAATCAGGAACAGGAAGGTATCTCTGAGCTCCCTTATGGGACAGTGGGTCTGCCAGGAATTATATAGAATTGAACTGAATTACACTTGAATATCTAGAGGACTTTCTTGGTTTTCACATCTTAAATCTGAATAGATGGGCAAATCTTTATTAAAATACCAGTGTTCAGGAAAGCAGGACAGCTTTGAAAGTAATCCCTAATGCGTGTGTATGTATATACACACATGCACACATATACAAAACATGAATGTATAGACATACATGCAGTCACAATGCATATAAATATATACATATATGCATGCACACTGTATATGATATACAGTATAAATACATGTGTGTACATGTACATCCAAAATGTATACCTATAGGGTCAGCTAGGTGGCGCAGTAGATCAAGCACTGGCTCTGGAGTCAAGAGGACCTGAGTTTAAATCTGGCCTCAGACACTTAGTAGCTATGTGACCCTGGGCAAGTCATTTAACCCCAGTTACCTCCCCTGCCCCAGATGTATACATAAACAAATGTGTATATATACTGTATATGTGTGTATGTGCTATACATAATTTGAAATTTGCAGTTTCACAAAGAATCTTCTTTTGCTGTGCTACTTTGTATTCAAAAATTTTCTTTTTTATTGATGGTGTTTTGTTAAATTCAGAGTAAAATAAACTAAAAAGGAGAAAGATGTCAGTTATTAACTCTTAGTTGGAGGACTAGAGCCGCTACTTACATCCATGTGAGTTCTCCCAACTCTCTGAGACGTGATGAAAAGTCATGACCAAACCTGAGAAAACAAGTACATGTAGTCATTATATGACAAGGAAATATGAGGAGCAACTGTCTACATGGGGATAGAAATATAAGCCAAGAGCAACATAAGAGACTTAAATTTCAAATCAGACAGGCAAACTCTTCTGTACCCGCCTACACCATTTAAGTCCCAACTATTCCTGTAAAACACAATTATAGACACTCAGTGGATTCTTACTGTCAATGTCAGTCAGTTAATAAGCATTTATGAAGCACCTACTATTTACCAGGCACTGTGCTAAGTAATGGGGAAAGGAAGAAAAGCAAAAGACAGCCCCTGCTCTCAAAGAGCTCACAACTAATGGGGAGGCAATATTCAGACAATTATGTATGAACAAAATATGTACAGGACAAACTGGAGATAATCAAGAGAAGGAAGGTGCTAACATTGAGGATCAGAAAAGGTTTCTCATAGAAGCTGGGATTTTAGTGGGGACTTGAAGGGAGCCAGGAAGGCCGAGATGAGGAGGGAAAGCATTCTAGGCATGGGTGGTGGTTGTTTGTCCTTCATTCTTGAAGAGGACCATGACAGATGCCATGACTTGCAATGAATTGGATTTAAGTTGAGAAAGGGCTGTGCAGAGTCACCGGCCTCACTCTCTCTGGAGCCATCTGGGTCCAGTGGCAAGACAGATTATCAGGACAAGTGGAGATGGCTCTAGGACCAGGGGCTGGCCAGTGAAAGCATTCTTTTTATATTTATTCTGTACATACTTATCTTATATATCTTATCTATTATATGACATATATGTTCTATTAGGATATAGTTGTATATTTATTATACATATCATATATTATTATATACTTGTATGTTATATACTGTCCTTGCTGCCTCCCCAATAGAATGTAGGCTCCTCTTGACTAGAGATTGTTTCAGGGGCAGCTAGGTGGCGCAGTGGATAGAGCACTGGCCCTGGAGTCAGGAGTACCTGAGTTCAAATCCAGCCTCAGACACTTAACACTTACTAGCTGTGTGGCCCTGGGCAAGTCACTTAACCCCAATTGCCTCACTAAAAAAAAAAAAAAAGGAAAAAAAAAAAAGAGAGATTGTTTTATTCATTGTATTTGTATCCCCACTATCTAATGTGGTGCCTGGCACATAAATAAATGCTTGTTGATTTCTGTAGCTGTTTACTTTCTAAAAGCTGCCCATGAGTTAGAAAAGCCGGGGAAAACCCAACATATACTACATTGATAAAAATTTCATTGAACTGCAAATTGATGGACTCTTTGGAGAACAATTTAGTACACTATGAAACAAATGTATTCATACTCTTTGACTCAAAGGTCCCATTACTAGGAAGGTGCCCCAGAGAACATTATTTTTAAATTTTTTAAATAGATGTTTGTTCAAATATATTTAATCACCTTATTTGTAATTCCCCAAACCTGGAAACCAAAATGTCCTACAAATGAGCCCTGGTTCAGTAAACTGTGGCATACTAAAGTAATAGAATACTATAACACAATTTTTAAAAGATCTTTATGAAATAATAGGAAGCAAAGAAAGCAAAATCAGAAGAGTACACAGCAAGGGCAGCTAGGTGGTGCAGTGGATAAAGCACCAGCCCTGGATTCAGGACCTGAGTTCAAATCCGGCCTCAGTCACTTGACACTTACTAGCTGTGTGACCCTGGGCAAGTCACTTAACCCCCATTGCCCCCCAAAAAAAAAAAAAAAAAAAAAAAAAAAAAAAAGTACACAGTTATTATTTAAAAGACGTACAGGGATAAATGGTCAAGGAAAGGTGAAGGGGGCTTGCAGTAACTGGCAAGCTGCTTATCTGTTCAAACGTAAATAACTAAAAAGTGAATTTAAAAGTTTGTTGATGTTTCAAGTTTAAAAACAAAAACACAACAAAAAACATACTATCTCTGTCCCCCAGTCCCTGCCCCAAAAAAGATTCAGGTGATTTTTCTGTAGCAATACTGCTTCTCCCCACCACATTTATGGATTACAATCAAATTAAATCCACTACTTCCCAGATCATCCTTGAAAAATATGAAACTACAGAATTTCAGAATTTCTCTGTTGTATTTCCTTAGAATTTTTTCCTGGCCTGGTTTCATTCTCGATGTCCTTTTTTTTTTGTTTTGTTTTTTTGTTGTTTGTTTTTTTGTGGGGCAATGAGGGTTAAGTGATTTGTCCAAGGTCACACAGCTAGTAAGTATCAAGTGTCTGAGGCTGGATTTGAACTCAGGTCCTCCTGAATCCAGGGCTGGTGCTTTATCCACTGCGCCACCTAGCTGCCCCTCTCTCCATGCCCTTTTGGGCAATGTATCTGCTAACCCCACTGAGGTAGGCTGGGAAACGTATTTCAATAAATACTAGTAATTTAAGGAAGGAGAGAATGTTAAAATCTGGTGTGTTGGTGGTTAAAAAAAGCTTTCAGGAGGCAGCTAGATGGCACAGTGGATAAAGCACAGGCCCTGGATTCAGGAGGACCTGAATTCAAATCTGGCCTCAGAGACTTGACACTTACTAGCTGTGTGACCCTGGGCAATTCACTTAACCATCATTGCCCTGCAAAAACAAAATTAAAAGAAAAGAAGAAAAGCTTTGAGTATGAGTTGGCCCCTGAGTTGAGACCTTACTGTTGTAAGGAATGTAAGGTGGAGGTGAGGAGGGAATGCATGCCAACTACAGGAGACAGCTTGTCCATAGACACTGAGATAGAAGAGGGGATGTTGAGTTTGGGCAAAGTAGTCCAGTTTGGCTGGAAAATAGTGTGTGAAGAAAATCTGGAATGGTAGGTGGGAGTCATTGTGAAGCTACAGCACAATGCCGAGGAGAGACCAGGCTTTGGAATCAAAGGGCCTGGACTCACATCCCTGCTGTTTACTGTATGACCTGAGCAAGTCACTTTGGGGCCTTAGGCTTCCTCTCTCTAAAAATGAGAGCATGGGACTGGATGAACTCTGAGGGGCCCTTTCAGCTTTCTATCTATGAAAGAATGAAAAGAGCTTCAATGTCCTCTTGTTCAGACAAGCAAGGGAGGAACAGAGGAATTGTTCTTTTACAAAGAGCACGTAGGTGACAACCTTCTCAAGACTTCTAAGATCCATAACCTTTTCTACTTAGCCCCAGAATGACCATGAACTTTGGGAAGACTTAGAGCCAAATCAAAACCCCAAATCTAAACCATAGCCCACCTACTGATTTCACATTCACAGCTAAAACAGGTCCCTGATATTGTCAGGGAATAATTCATTGCTTATTCATTTTCTAAGGACATTCATTTCAGAAATGTAACCATTTGTGATGGAAGTAGTTTCAAAATGTGCACAATTTCCTTATCTCTTGAAATGGCATTTCTTTTCCTTAATGATTTGAAGTTCTCATCATCTCTTGTCCTGTGTTACACTGAAGTGATGAACTCCAAATGTCATCAGGGTGTGGAGTCTTTTTGTCCCTATACTGAAATATGCCAAAATTTGTTTTTCGGTCTTATTGTGAGAGTCAACCTCAGGGCTGCACTGGTATCTATACAATGTTAAAAAGGAAAAACAAAACATAAAAAAACCCCAAAACCTGGAGGAAGACCTCAGGCACACTGGGTAGATCCTTTCTGGGGAATTTATGGGAGGATAAACACAAGAAGCATTCATACAGGATAAGAAGCTATAATGGATTTCAAATTGCACTGTTGTAGGGTAGGGCCCCAAATCAATGAGACAACAGATCCAGTGAAGTATTAAAGCAGTCTTCTTCTTCTTCTTCTGTTGTAAGCATGCCCACCTCAGCAGTATTCCCTCCCCACTTTCTTGCTGTCATTCTGCTATGCCCTATAAAACCAGATAATTAAGTTTGTCAGAATGTCTAGAAGAAGAGTAATCAGGCCTTGAGTAGTTAGGGCCCAGGGGGCATTCCTATGAGAAAGATGCATGAGCTTTCAGTGAATCTATGACACCTCCTTTGTTCTGATAGATGTATTCTTTGGGGAACAGGGGAATAATCTATATGCAAGTCTCTTGGCTGTGCTCTGGATAACCGAGGTTGTTGCCTCTCTAGTTAATTATTATAGTCCTATTTCCATAAATTGGAGAATGAATTGGTGCTGTTCGGGCTCATCTTTCTGGGACTCAGCACTTCCAAATCTATAAAATCAAATGGATTAGGCAACCTGGCAATCTAAAGAGTATGGAAGAAATAGAAGAATTTTAAAAATCTTCCAAAATAGCTATAGTTCTTGCCCCCAAACTGCTTCTTTAACTAATAAAACATGCAATATGATTTTCTATTACATACACATTTCTCCTGAAACAATGAAGAGACAGCTTCCCAAAACCAGATGGGCATTTATTGTCTAAAGTCTGAAGCAGTACAACGAATATTCTTCTGTACAAAGTACACAACAGAACGGTTTAAATACAATTGGGAGAGATGCCCTGGAGTCTCAGTCCAAGGACATGATACAGAAGTTGAACAAACAATTTACAGATACACTAAAAAAATTTTAAAATGTTATCCTTTCCCAAGAGTCCAATGGTGCATTTCTTACAGTAGAGATGAAGGAACATCAGCAAGGTCACAATGGCATTTTATTGCCTTCAATGCTGATTTTCACTGCATGAGCAGATCTGCTTTTTTTCCGTATATCTGTGAATTTCCGCATCTGTTTATCCAATCGACTGATTCCTTTCTTAGAAGTTCCCTGAAACTAACAGATTAAAAAAAGGTTAAGAAAACAGAGAGCAGAAAATGAACACACAGTTTTGTCTTCCAGTAATGGAAACACAGCAGTCAAATTAGGTAGTTCGAAAATTCCAACAAGATGCTTTAGTGCGCTAAAGACTAGCACCACAAATGTGCACAGCAGGTCGTAACAATAATTCACACATATTTGATAATGCATTAGAGCAAAAAGAATGTTTAGTGCCAGTGCTTATTTACTGTTACTTGGTACATGGAAAATTTCCTAAGGTGACTGACTCACAGGTGAAAAGGAAAAAAAGAACAGCCCTTCCCTATTCTCTTTGATTTAAATTAAGCTACACACTAAGACCACTTCAAACTCACAATCCCACAGAACATGGCATGAAAGGAGATAAATCTTACAAGACACTGGGGACATATTATAACTAAGGGGAGAAGAAAATACCGATGAGAAGTTGACAGAATCTAAACAGTAAGAAATGAGTAACAACCACTCTAACATGCTTTAGGTGCAACAACATTTGCAAAGAAAAGGGGCGGGGAGGGGGGGTGGTTGGCGAAGAAATGTATTAATCAAAGGAACTTGACTCCTAAAAATAGTCTGAAATAATGGGCAAAGACAAATTTACCATAATTATGACATTTTAACTTTATCATCTATCTATCCCTAGTTATCCTTTGAATTTAATAGCTCTACTATTGTTTGTTTATAACCTAAAATCATCATATGTAACTCCTAAGTATTCTGATATCCAAGAAAATGATCATTCTAATAAAAAAAGCTGTCTTTTATTAAAAAAGTTATTATCCTAGGCTCCCTGTGGCTTTCCGCCTCCCTGTAGGAGGCTGAAAGAGGATACTCCTAGACTGCACTGTTTATCTCTGAAAGTACAGTTGGTTCCTAAGAGCATGGTGGTTGTGACAATGACTAGGCTTACAATCAAGCACAATTGCTGCCCTAGGACACAGAGAGGAAGGAATATACTTTCCCAAATCAAAGAAATATTCTGTGCCTGACCATATATCTTTACATAAAAGCCATGGAAAACATACCAGTTTATGAGTTGGAAAGCTGAGGTTTGAAAGCAGCTAGGTGGTGCAGTGGATAAAGCCCCAGCCCTGGATTCAGGAGGAGCTGGGTTCAAATCCAGCCTTAGACACTTGACACTAGTTGTGAAATCACTTAACCCTCATTGCCCCAACAACAACAAAAAAAGCCTAGGTTCTAGTCTTGGCTTCCAGCACTAACCAGCATGAGACTTTCAGAAAGTTTCATAACTTCTCTGAACTCATCTGTAAACTTACGGAATCAGACTAGTCTTAACCTGAGGTGTGTAAACTTACGGAATCAGACTAGTTCTTAACCTGAGGTGTGTGAATTTGCTTAAAAAATATTTTAATAATTATTTCAAATCAATAGAACTGATTTCCTTTGTAATTTTACATATTTTATACATTAAAAAAAATTATCCTGTGAAGGGGTCATAGTTTTCACCAGACTAACAAAGGAGATTCATGATGCAAAAAGTTAACTAACTTAACTAAGACTAAGATGATCTCTGAGGTCAAACTCTAAAATTCTATGATCCTTCCCATACTGTAAGTTCTTTGAAGGCAAAGACTATGTAGCAATTCATCTTAATCCAATAAAATGGAAACACACACACAGACAGCACTTAATGCATCTTGACATAACACAGAAGGTACTTCATATATGTTGAGTGAATAAAATTGATGCTTTCCTCTTCAGGCATGATATATATATTCAAATTTGACACTAGATGGCAGCAACTGAGAGGAGAGCTAATCGAAGGATAGAAGGGAGGAGAAAATTCAGAAGTACAAAGAAGAGATTTTGGGTTTTGAGGAAAGGAAAGACAAAAGGAATGAGAGAGGCAGAAAGAAATGGGGGTAAGGGAGAGGAGAGAGATTGCAGGGAAGAAGAGGAAATGAAAAGATGCAAAGAAAGGGAAATGGAGAAAAAAAGAGAGAAGGGGAAAAGAGGGTTTTGGGACCTATACAGAATGTCTTTATTATGTCTATGAAAAGGAATGGGTGTCCATCTCAGTAAGACAAAAAAATTGAAGTTTTTAAAAAGCAAGTTTCTGGGAAAAAAAACAAAAGTAAGTTTCTGAACCTATGATTTTGAATGTCTTACCTCGGTTGTTACCACTCAAAGGCTCAAAAAGACTGCTTGTTAAAAGCATGATTTGAACAAAATCATTCTGAAAGGCACTCACAATATGTAGTCTATAATGATAAATTCAAGGATACTTGAATTTCATGAAATATATGCTAGGGTCATAATCGCATATGGACAAAGTCTGGCATCCCTGGTTAAGAGGATGAATGTACTTTCTTCACTCCATAAATGCTATTAGCTAAAGCACATGCAGGGGGGGTGGGGGTGGGTTCACACTTTCTCAGAGATACCTCTCTGATAAACTCAGGTTTATAAGGGCATCCTGTTGCCTTCAATGCTGAACTTGACAGCCCGATGCATTTTGCTGAGTCGTTTCTGCTCTGCAAATCGCCTCTTGTGTTTTTCCAAGCGGCTTAGGCCTTTTCTAAGAATACCAGGCTAGAAACAGTATTTCAATTAATGGATAAAAGCAAAATTAACTACAGAAATAAAGGACCATTTGGCTAATTTTGTCTAACATTCTATTTTCAATTTAAAGATTCAGATCACACAATTTCAATCCTTAAATTCTCCTAATGGCTTTAATGAAACTGGTGGAGATCATGTCAAAGTAGTTTCACTCAGATTTCTCACTGAAAAGACTGCAGTTTGAAACTGGAACCCTACTCATCTTCACAAATGATCATGTTCATGTTCTCAACAATCTCTGTTGCTTCTTGGTACTTGGTTTGGCTGGATAAGAAAACACTATGCTTTTCTCAACACACATACAGTAGGTGAGACAAGGCAATAAAAGAAAGATCTGTTTTCTCTTTGTGTTGTCACTTACCCTTGATGATTCTACTTCCACATTCCACTTGGGTCTGACAACATAGTCCTTGTTGGAGGGCATTGGTACCCTGGCACGAGCACAGAAGCCAGGGTCTCCAGGTCTAAGAGCTCTGGGATAGGAAAAAGAAACATTCACAATGTCAATGGGTTCCCTTGGGGATTACTTTCAGTTTAGCCTGAGTTTATCTTCTTTGTATATAGCTGTCTACATGTTGTTTTCCCCCTTAGCTCGGGAGCTCCCTGAGAACAAGGAATGTTTTTGTTTCTTCGTATTTCCAATACTTGGCACAGGGCCTGGCACAAGTTACATGCTTACTAAATACTTGGTGACTTGTTAATAGTAGCATTTTCTATAAAAAGTTGGTGTTTTGGGGGGTGGGTGGGATTGGGGAGTAATTGTGAAGGGACAATGAGGTGACGAAAAAATCAATAAAATAACTAAAAAGAAAAAAGAGGAACATTAACAAAATTCTTAAACACCAGAATAGTATTTTCACTATTTCACTTTTTTTTTTTGGGTATCTTCCCTTCAAGCACAGCAGGCAGGGAAATTAAGTTATACCGAATATCTTATATAGAAGAAAAAAAAAGAAAAGCTTACTTTTCCTCTCCTGTCAACACCTTTTCCAGATCTCTTCGTGGTGTCTGACCACCAGAACTATAAAGACAAAAATCAAAGAGTTAAGAGTTTCATATTTTTTTATTATGAAGAAAATCAAGTTGAAACATGGCTTTTCCAATCTATCAGTGTGTCCTTTATTTATACTATGGCATTAAGAAATGCTTTCTGAGCTGAATCTTGGAGAAAAAAAATCTTCATTACTAAATTTCACAGCATTACTTTATAATAGTACTGCTGACTAGGTAGGTAAAATGGAGAAGACAATCATGTTATGATAAGCTTTCATACTTTCTAATGTATGAATAATCACTAACAAGGAGATGGAGATAGAAGCGCAAAGGGTTGCAATGAATGAAATCAGAGCTGGGTGACCTTCTCTTTTACCTGTTCAATCGTCTACGCTGAGGCATTTGTTCCAGATCTCTTTGCTCCCGTTCCTCCCTGGTCATCCCTTTGTAGTTGGAGGTGAGGCCAAAGATAGGCCGAGACCACTCATCTACGATACAAACGAAAGAACAAGCTGTTAAAGACATGTCTACTTGCAATCATAGCAACACTTTCCCCTCTTTTCAAATGGATTATACTCAAAGCCCTCACAACACCCTACCTTTGAAAGTTAAATGATTTTAGGATCATCTTATAGCTGAGCACAACATACAATTTTCTGAATTTGAAGACTCAAAAGGCTGTGGCTACATTAATTCGCTCCCTGACCCCGCCCCTCCTCCAAACCCTCAATCGCCTGTCAGTTTAGTGATACACAATCAGCTTAAAAATAACTCATACTCACATACCCCCTTAAGGTTTGCAAACTGTTTTCCTCAAAACAAATATATAAAATAGGTAATACATGTTTTACAAATTCCTAGAGATGAACCAAGGCTCAAGTAAGTTAAACAACCTACTCATGGGCATGAAACTAACAAAGTGGCAAAAAGTAAATTCAAACCAGGCTACCTAAATCTATCGAGGTACCAAGATTTAACTGAACTCTAGTTGTCTTTATCAATACCCAAGTAAAAGTAGTGTTTGACTCAATGGTCTACTTTCCAATCAAAGGCAACAGATACGGCCTAAGGAAACTTAATGGATTGAAAAAGAAGTCTTTATATACAAATAAAAGCAATTCTTTTATTTTCCTTGTCCCACCCACAAAAAGCCCAAAATTATTCATAATCATATTGCTGAAAAATTGGACACATCTTTGAAATAATAAATAAGTTAAGCTCCACATTTTCAGATGAAATGTTTAGCATGAGAGGTACTCATCAGATGACTAAAACAGGTGGAAAGAAACTTTTTATAAATTCACTGTATTTCTATTTTTGCAAGATGAGACAACTAATATTGGATTTAACATATTACAGAAATTCAACAGGAATCAATGGAGATACAGCCAACGGTTCAGTGCATGAAACACAATCAAGATTTTCCCCTCAGTTTTTAGACAGATGGCTATATATATTAGACAGAAGCTAATACAGAAGAAAAAGTGTTACTTTGAAAAAAATTACATACTGATCAATTTCCCTGCCATGTCTTTGTTGGGTCTGGACTCCTTGGGATGCTTATAGAGATACATCACTGCCCGTCCAATACCACTGTGCTTCAGGGTCTCCTGGCTCACACTAGGTAGCTGGAAATTACAGACACGCACATTCATTAAATAATCGGGAAAACAAGAAGCCTGCTGATCAATTTTTGTGGAACTAAAAGGTACAGTTCATGTCTATAGGCACAAAATTCTACTTCTAGAGTTTGGATACTCTAGACAAGAGTCATGAAGTTACAAGAGTTGGAGGGGAAGGAGAGGAAGGGAAATGGAGGAGTAATTGTGAAATATTATCACCTTTGAATCCAGGTATAAAACAATATTCAAAGCATATACAACACTTGTGGGTAATAAGAGAGCCTATTTACTGGATTCAAAGAAGGGAAAGATATTAAAAAATTTGCTTTTATCTAGAATAAAGGGAAAATTAAGAAGGGCAAAATTTATCAGGTACTTAAAAATTTCAATTCAGTTGTATCAATCAGCTCAGAACTGTTAGCAAATGTTTTTTTTGGTGAGGCAACTGGGGTTAAGTGACTTGCCCAGGGTCACACAGCTAGTAAGTGTTAAGTGTCTGAGGCTGGATTTGAACTCAGGTCCTCCTGAATCCAGGGCTGGTGCTCTATTCCACTGTGTTAGCATAAAATAAAAAAAAAAATAAAGAATACATTAGACAATATCTGAAGATCAAGTCACTACAAATAATGCTCCAACCTCTTGTAGGATCTTTAAAAGTTCCTCCCGAATCTTCAGTGCTGGCAAACTCCTATCTGGTAGAGGTGAAAGCCACTCTTTGATGGCAGACATTACACCACTATCAATGAAAGTTTCTTTAAGGTCCTGCCTGCAAAGAAAAGTTCCAAGAGAAATAATGATTGTGAATCTTAAATAAATGTTTGAATAGATAATATACATGAAACACTTTAAATAACAATTCAAGAGACTATGTAATTATGTCTAGACGAATGGTAAAGACTGTTAAGTTTTGTAGGAATTAAATCTTGGAGCAGTTAACAGCACATAATGAAAATTTGAACTTAGTTAAGCTCTAATATTCTTTTCCAAGATTTGTGACTTTGCCCCTGCACTGACATAGATTGCATTCTCATATGACTTAGTAGATTGGTCTGAAAGTTGCTTGGTCAGAAAATTCATCACTTTAGAGCCAATCTAGAAATAAGCCACTCAAAATTTAGCTAGGCTGGTCCTTGGAGAGATATATGGTCCATCACTGTACCCATGATCTTCATAAAGTCAGAAAAACATTTCTATTTGTAAGACAATAGAAGAACAAGGTACTCACTTTTTAAGGTGCATGACTACAGTAGGCAGTAAAGTTAGTTTCTTCAGTGCTGGCTTTTTTTGATTGTTCAGCTGCCTATCTTCCTATAAAAGTGAAGCAGACAGAATAAATTATTGTTTAAATAGTCACTAGTAATTAAAAAAAATTAAAACTACCTCTCAGTTTTACAATAAAAAATATAAGATTGTTCTCTTCGATATATTTACTGGTCTTCTTATAGATCAGAATGGCAAAGGAAAAAAACTATTTTTATTGAGGTCCAAATAGCTTCCCAAATGGGGGTCAAACATACACAACTATGACCATGTAAGGAAAGCAGTCATTATAAGGTGAGAGCCAAAGAAGAAATTATTTTAATTAAAATGTAGAATAAATCATTAATTTTTCAGACAGTTCACATAATAATACATGCTTTAACAGAAAGCTAGAAAGATCTGTTTTAGACATCAGGAAGAATTTCATAACCCTAAGAAGTGGATGATATTGAAATGTGTGGGATAAGTAAGAATTCTGGCATCTACTTGAAAGATCTAAAAATAAGGCAGCTATATCTACATGGAGAGGTTAGTATTCCACTGATGTAAGGAAATAAATTAGCTTCCATGCCCATTAAAATGATTCTTATATAGAAAAATTTGGGGAAAAAAGGATAAAAAAAATTTGAAACTTCTCAATATACTATTCAAATCTAAGAAAACAAAAACAGATTCCATAACAACCATTTAAAAATATTTTTTACTTAGTGAAAGAGTTCATGACCCATTACTTTATTTTAGATAAATAAAAAAGTTGGAAATGTTTGCATTCTCAAAATTTAGACCAAAAAGGTAGACTATCTGAATAGCGGTTAAATGGAAAACCCCAAAGCTTCTTTAACATAGAGCTCAAAAATACCAACAATCCAATTAGAAATGGAGGAGAAAAAAGATCTATGCTAGAATATGACAAATCTCACCTCAGCCGCTTCATTCATCTTAACAATCATGGCACTAACTACATCATCAGCATCACTAATAAAAGTTCCGCCATCACGATTTCGCCTGCGCTTTCCACTCATGCTCTTCTTACGCTGCAGCATCATCTCAAAATCTGACATGAAGTCCATACTGGAGTCCATGGAAGACAAAATTAGGTATAGTGAAGACGTCAAGAAAACCCCAATAGCATCTTTTCATATGTACAAACTTGCATAAGCATTTTAAATTTCAACTCTGGGATATGCTGTTGACGTGTAGGTACTTAAAAACACAAACCCTCTAATGACATTGTCACCTCTAATAATTTACCACCTGAAAATAAAGATATTCCTTAAACTGATATCCAAGTCCATAGTACCTCCTTAATAATAAGATTCTTTATCTGTGTGTTTTAAACTATGTATAAAAAATGTCAAAAATGTGTTGGGGTTTTTTGGGGGCAATGAATATTTCATGCCTACTGTATATAAGACATTAGGACAGTGCTTTATATAGTAGATGCTTAAGAAATGCTTGTTGAATTGAACTGATCTAGGTGCTTTAGGGGTGCAGAAATAAACCATATAGGGTCTCAAGGAACTTAGTCTAATACAGTAATTTTAGATGAAATACAATCAAATTTTGGATGTTACATATTACTGCAGATAAAAGAAAATTTGTAAATAACGCTGTTTAAGATGCATTTTGCTTACTTAGCATATATGGTATGCTAAGTATAGTATTTGTAAGATAAACAACTTGCTTATTACATGTAGGCACTAACCTCAAGACAAGACAGGCCTTTGAGCCTACAAAAAATTCAAAAAGAGCTGCTCTTACTGAAGGGAAATTGTACATTTGTAAATCTCCTGACCCTTCTGCAGTGGCTTAAATATTTTTTTTTGATAAGCATTTATTTTCTCTTCCTCCTACTGCCTGTCTCTGAACATTGAACAAAAGAAAAAGAAAACCCCATAACATATACTACGTAGTCTGGCAAAACAAACTGCCACATTTTGAAACATGAGTCTCATCCTGCATTTTAAGTCTTATCACTTCTCTGACAGGAGGTGGGCAGAATGTTTCATCTTCAGGCCTTTTGATTCATAGTTATCATTGCAGTGACTGAAGTTCTAAAGTCTTTCAGGGTTGTTTTTTCTCAAATGCATTTATAATAGGCTTTATGGTATAGAGGAAATCATCCTGTGAGGGAGGCAATATAAATATCATTGCTATTTTACAGATGAAAGAATAAAGGAGGTCCAGGGTTTAAGGTCAAATGGTTAGTAAATGTCCAAACTCTGGACTCCAATTCTAGTTTTTCTACTACAAGATGCTTAGGAGCATCGCACTGTGTACTCTGTAGTCTTGGATTTAAGTATCACTTCTACTAAATTGCAGTCAATACGGTCTTAGACAAATCACTTAACCACTGGGTGCCTTAGCTTCTTCTTTAGCATAATGGGGTGATACTATTTGCTTTATGTTTCCTTCACAGGGTTCTTGGGAAAATGAATGACATCACAGATGGTGAAAGTGCTTTGCAAAATAAAGTGTGATTCAAATATAAAATGATGATATTTTGCAACAAAATTTAAAAACAGGACACCACGACATTGCAAAGCCAAACAAGAACATGTACACATTTAGATGCAGGTATGTGGCTCAGTGGCTAGAGTGCTGGGCCTGGAGTCAGGAAGACCTGAGTTCAAATCTAGCCCCCAACACTTACTAGCTGGGTGATCCTGGGCAAGTCCTTAACCTCTGTTTACCTCAGTCTTCTCATCAATGAAGACAATAATAGCACCCACCCCACAGGGTTGCTGTGAAAATAAAGTATTTATAAAAAGTGCTTAGCACAATGCCTGGCACACAGTAAGTTATCCATTATTATTATAATAATTATTATTATGGGTTCAAATCCATTTCAGTGCAAAATATAAAGAAATTAATAATAATACTTGGATCATACTAATCCATATTACTAAGACTAATACTTTCCCCCTTAGTTTCATAGGTAAGCTTAGGGCAGAATAAGTCGGTATTGATAAAAGAGAAAAAAATATGTGGTACTGGTTTGTCCTTTGTATTGCAGATAATCTAGATTTGAAGATTCTGCATTTGTAAACAATGTAAAGACTACACCGACCCAAGCAACTATGATCAAATAATACTACAACCATTATCTCAAATAGGAGAGAAAACAAACTGTTCTCAGTTATAAAAATCTTTTATAAAATACATTTTGCCCACATACGGACTTACTGTTTTCCTCTTTTTATGTTATCATCAGAATCTGAATCATCTGCTGCCTCTTTAACTTGTGTTTCACTTTTCTCTTCTTCCAAATCTTCTTGGTTAAAACCCTAAGTCAGAGGCAGTGCAAGTTAGTTGAAGCGACCCTATTCTTTCTCTGTTTTGGGTATTCTCTCCTACACTTACACTTTCTCTCTCTCATACCCTTGGATGTAAGAGAAATGAGAAAGGAGAATTTTAACAAAGTCAAAGTCACATGCCTATCCTAATTGATGAGGCTTGATGTTATATTTATTGGTCTTTATCCCAATTTGGATCAAGTCAATTGGTCCATAAGCATTGATTACATGCCTACCATGTGCTAAAAGCACTAGGGATATGAAGAAAGTCAAAAGTGGGTCCCTGTTCTCAGGGAGCTCATAGTCTAATCAGAGAAACAACATGTAAATACCTATGGACAAACAAGATATAGACAGGATAAATTGGAGATAATAGAGAAAAGGCACTAGCATTAAGGGTAATAAGGAATGGCTTTCTCATAGAATGAGATTTTGGTTTGGACCTGAAGGAAGCCAGGAGATAGAGATAAGGAGGGAGAATATTCCAAACCTGAAGACCAGTCAAAGAAAATGTCTAGAGTCTGGAGATAACCTTGTGGGTGGAAAAACTAGGTCAGTGTCACTAACTCATAGAGTACTGGGGGGGTTTAGGAAGGATGTAAGGTGCAAAAAGACTGGAAAGGTAAGAAGAGGACAAGTTGTAAAAGGCTTTAAAATCCAAACAAAGGATTTCATATTTAATCCTAGAGATGATAGGAAACCACTAGAGTTTAGTGAACATGAGTGATTTTCTCAGACTTTAGGAAAATCATTTTGACAGTTGAATGGATGATGGATTGTAGTGGGAAGATATTTGAGGCAGGAAAACCAACTAGTAAGCTACTGCAATATGTCTGGTGTAATGATGAGGGCCTACACCAGCCTGGTGGCAGGCTGTGTCAGAGGGAGAAGTGGACATATATGAGATGCGTCTAAGGTAAAATCAACAGAACTTGGCAACAGATTGGATGTGGAGGGCGTGAAATAGATCGAGGAGTCAAGAATGACATCTAGGTTGTGCCTTGGAGGACTAGAGGACACTGGTGCCCATGACAATGACAGGGAATTGGGTAAAGATAGTAAGCTCAGTTTTAGACATGTTAAGATGTCAGAAAACATCCAGTTTGAAATGTTTAATTAGCAGCTGGAGATATGAGTTGAGAGGTTAGGGCTAGATAAACTGATCTGAGAATAAAAAACCCTCAATGTGCTTTAAAAGTAAATGGTTCATATTATACTTACAGTAAATTCTTCTTCTTCTTCATCACCAGATTCTCCAAATATATCTGCTATCAAGTTCCTGTAAAAGATATGAGTTATTTTTGTTTCCTCATTTTCTTTCCTTCCTTCCTTTTTTTTTTTTGGCTAGGGGAGTAGGGTGAAAATTGTGTCTCTTTATCCTGTCCAGGCTGAAAGTACAGTGGTCTTTCATAGGCCTGATCTCACTACTGATGGGCACCAGAGATTTGACTACCTTTGTTTCCACCCCGCTGTGGGCAGCCTGGTAGTTTCCTGCTGTGGGGAGGGGCTTACCATATTGATGCTAGACTCAAAGGGGACACTTGATCAATTTAGTTAACTGTAATTTAGAATTTTCAAGCTCAAATGATCCACCAGTCTCAGCCTCCCTAATAGCAGGAGTTACAGGTGTGCAGCACCACACTGGACTACTTTCTCATTTCCAAAGTATCCAAAAAATCCAGATTCCAGCAGATCATAAAAAGTCAGGATACTGTCATATCACTGTCAGCTTAATAGGCAATCTGGGTGTACATGAGATATACTGTCTTCCTAAACTTTATTTGTAAGAATCCGCTGGAAATTCAAATACATTTAAATTGTCACTTACTCCTCTTCATTTCCTGAATCACTGTCACTCCCAAACAGATCTTTCTCTTCACTTTTCTTGCCAATCTCTTCCTTCCCAGCTTCTTCTTCTTCTTCACTTTCTGATGCTACTGTCTTTTTCTGTCTTTTGGCAGATTTTTCTGATGCAGCATCACTGTCAGAGTCATCTGCATCAGAGACGATGCGCCCCTTCTTTGCAGCTATTAATAAACAAAGTAGTGTTAATGATAATAATAATATTTCTTTGGGGGGGGGCAGGGCAATGAGGGTTAAGTGACTTACCCAAGGTAAGTGTCAAGTGTCTGAGGCTGGATTTGAACTCAGGTTCTCCTGAATCCAAGGCTGGTGCTTTATCCACTGTACCACCTAGCTGCCCCTAATATATTTCTATAGTATTTTATATTTGTCACGTTTTCACACACTTCATCTTATTTAGTTCAGTGCCACAAACATTAATATTAAGCACCTATTGTATATAGCAATATGTTAGGCAATGGGGGAAATAAAAGGCTTAATTTTCCTGCCCTCATGGAACTTACAATCTAGTTAGGGGATATGATACAAAAATTATTAATTTTTTTAAAAAGCACATTAGACAGGTATTAAGTAAGGTCCATAAGAGTATACACACAATCAACTATAGGGACCAAAGAACAATTTACGGAGGAGGTGGTAATTCAAATAGTCCTTAAAAGATTAGCTGGAATTCAACTGATGAAGGTGGTGGAGGAGAGGGGCTGGGATGGGGAGGAAGCTTTCCAGGCACAGGGAAGAGTGTAAATAGAATCAAGAAATAGAGATAAGGGGAAAGACGTTTCAGAGGTGGAATTTAATCAAACTTGTGAGCTTACTGGATGTGAGGTAAGGGAGAGAGAAGAGCCAATGATAAAACCAATGTTCTAAAAATGGGAAAATGGCAGTACCACTGAAATCAGAAAAGCAGGGTTGGGGGGCGGGGGAAGAATAACACGTTTGGCTTTGGACATGTTGAGTTCAATGTTTTCATGGGAAATCCAGGTAGATTTGTCTTCTAGGTAGTTGGAAATGTGAACTGGGATCTCAGAATAGAGGCCAGAGCTACTGCTACAGAAAGGTTCTGTAAAGTGGTAAGAGCTAAGGGCATGAGAATGAAAAAGACTACCAAAGGAGAGCATGTAGGGAAATGGAGGGCCAAGGACATACCCTAGGGTAACCCTCATTTTAAGGATGAAGAACTAGTAAAGGAGACAGAAAAAAATAACAAAGAGGTTACAGAACCAGAAGAACATAGTATCTGAGTATCCAGAAGGAAGGAATACTCAGCGTAATGTGCTGAAAATGGTTTATTCAACTGTATCATGATCATCAAGCATAATCGACCTGAAACATAGTAGGGTAGAGGTGGGAGTAGGGGGTGAGGCGAGGAAGGAACTCCAAAACTTTTATAATAAATGGTCTTTAGGGCTTGAAACAAACACATCCAAATTATGCTGAAAGTGTACCAAACATACTGAAGAGACCCATCAAACCCCCACTCTGGAATCCCTTCCCTTGTCCTTCCGTTTTCCACCCTGCTCATCTCCAATACTTGCTTCCACCATCTGATTTTCCCAATCCTACTGCCAGCTCCACATGGCACAGCAGGAAGTCAAGAAAACATCCTGGATTAACTACATATTGAGGCAATATAACTTCAACTGAGCTCTCACTGACCCATGACAATCCTTTCATTCATTTTTTTCCTTTTATTCATTTTTGATTGACTTCTTTGCCATACTCTTTCTGGTAGCTGTTCCAAAGCTCTTCCCTCAATTATACCCCTACTCTACCCTACCCTACCCTTTAATATATTTTTTTTGAGAAAACTGAGTACAGCTATTCTGAGCTCCCTCATATGCCCTCCCCTCAAACTTCAAAACCTTGGCCCTCACTTATCCTATCCTCCTTTATTGCAGTTCCAGAAGCCATAGATAACTCCTCTACTTGTGCCATTGATGCCAACCTCTTGGTTCTCCTTTGGGACCTTCTATTATCAATTATGCCTACATCATACAGGCTGCTTCTTGATGCCTACAAATGTGTTTGTCTTCCCCATTAAAAAACACAAAACAGGGGCAGCTAGATGGCGCAGTGGTTAAAGCGCTGGCCCTGGATTCAGGAGTACCTGAGTTCAAATCCAGCCTCAGACACTTAACACTTACTAGCTGTGTGACCCTGGGCAAGTCACTTAACCCCCATTGCCCTGCAAAAACCAAAAACCAAAAAAAAAAAAAAAAAACAACACAAAACAAAGGGGCAGCTAGGTGGCACAGTAGATAAAGCATTGGCCCTGGATTCAGAAGGACTTGAGTTCAAATCTGGCCTCAGAACACTTGACACTTATTAGCTGTGTGACCCTGGGCAAGTTGCTCATTGCTCTGCACGAAACAAAACCAAAACCAAAAACCAACCAAAAACCTTCCTTTGACCCTGATCTCAAGTTCTCTTTTTCATCCCTGTTACTACCTAAACCTCTAAGAAGAGTCTATACTTGCTACTTCCACAATTCCTCACCATTCATTGAACTCCTCAGTTCACTAAGCTTTGGCTTCTGTCTCTACCACTCTTCTGAAACTGTTTTCTTACAGGTTCTACTCCATAACCTTTCTGCAGCATCTGACACTGTTGAATACTCCCATGGTCCAGATGCTTTTTTCTTCCCTTCACTTCTACCATACTTTTTTTTCTTTTGCATTAAATCTATTTCTGATTCATGCTTTCTGGCACCTAGGTATGCTTTTCTCTCATTTATTTTCATTTTCTCTGTGTGTACTGGCTACTGCCCTACTGTCTACAAACATGTCCATGTCTCTTCCATTCTCAAAAAAATCCTTACTTGTTCTATCTATCCCTGCTGGCAATCTTAATTATCTATTTCTCCTCTCTTTTACTGCTAAATTCCTTGAGGTCATTTACAACTGGTGCCTCCACTTCCTTTCCTCTCACTGTCTTATTAACTCTTTGCAGACAGGCTTCCAGCCTCATCATTCACCTGAAACTGTTCTCCTCACAGTTACCAATGATCACTTAATTGCCAAATCTGATGGCCTTGTCTCAATTCTCATCTTTCTTGACCTCTCTGCCACCTCTGACATTGTGGATTATTCTCTTCTTGATAGTCACTAGCTTTCTATGACACACTATTCTCTCCTGGTTCACCTCCTACCTCTCTCCTACATTCCTTCTTAGGCTGCTTTGCTGGATCTTCATCCAGGTTGAGTCTGCTAACTTGTGTCATCCAAAGCTCTGTCCTGGGTTCTCTTCTCTTCTTTCTCTAAACTATTTCACTTGGTGATATCATCAGCTCTCCTGGATTTAATTATCTCTAAACTGATGATCTATTATCAGCTCTAACCTTTCTCCTGACCTCCAGTCTCACATCTCCAGCTGCTTTTAGACTTCACAAACTGGATGTTCTGTAGACATCAACTTGTCTAAAACTGAACTCATTATCTTTCTCCCCAAATCCTATCCTCTTCCCAACTTCCCTTAAAATTACTGTGGGGTGGCTAAACAAGCTGTGGTATATGATGGTGATGGAATATTATTGTGCTATAAGAAATGACAAACAGTATGATTTCAGAAAGGTCTGGAAAGACTTCTATGAACTGATGTATAGTGAAGTGAGCAGAACCAAAAGAACACTGTGCACAGAAACAGCAATATTGTTTGATGAAGAACTGTGAATGACTTAACTATTCTCAAGGATCCAAGACGATCCCAAAGGACTATTAATGAAACGTACTATCCACCTCCAAAAAAAGAACTGATATTGATGGAACACAGACTGAAGCATGCTATTTTTCACTTTCTTTCATTTTTTTCTTTTATTCAAGTTTTCTTGAACTAATATGGTAATGTTTTACATAACTGCATATATATATAATTCCCCACCCCACCCCCGCCCCAAATTACTGTGGAAGCACTACCATCTTCTCAATCACCCAGGCTTTGCAACCTAAAAGTTATTCTTGACTCCTTACTCTTCATCCCACCCCTCCAAACCCTTATTCAATTAGCTGTTTAGTCCTGTCAAGTTTACCTTCATAACACTTTCTCTTCTTTGATACTGCCATCACACTGGTGGCAGACCCTGATCACCTCACATCTGGTGTCCTTCCCCTGGAAGGTACTGTTGGGCTAAGTAGTCAAGAAGAGAATATACTTCTGTTCCAATGTCCAAAGAAAGTCAACTTCTTTAAGATAGATCAGATGTCATTTGACTCTGTCTCCACTGTTTCATCTCAAACCACTCAGTTGAATCAGTATAATCATTATGCTACATACATTTACCTCAGTGAACCCTTTCTAAAAACAATACAAGTTCCTTATATTCCTATTATTCATAGCCATCTTTTAACTTATTTTGGGAATGCTTTTTCCCCTTAACTATAGTTTGCTGATAATTCATGATAAGTTAAATTCAAAGATAAGCCTTTATAAATTTCATTAAAACACTTTAAACATCAGGTTCAAAAAAATAAAATTAACAAAACACAAAGAAAACTCCAATAGGCTCTATTATGATAGTAAACAAGTGAGAGTAATAGAAATACAAAATGAACTTACGTGTTTTCTCTTCATCTTCGCTATCAGAAAGGATAGCAGCTTTCCTCTTTACTACTTTCTCTTCTTCCTTGTCTTCATCCTCATCACTATCCATTTTCTGCCTTTTAGGTGCTTCATCCTCACTGTCAGAACTGTGAAATATTTTTTCCTCTGGATGGCTACCTGAATGAGTGTCATTCTGTACTTTTCCTTTATCCCGTTTGTTTTCTATATCACTATCTGATTCAATCTTCTGCTTCTGTCTAGAGGAATTTTCATTTTCAGAATCACTGGCATGAGCCTTCGGAAGCCCCTCACTTTCAGAGTCACTTGGCTGGCGTTTTGGGGCTTCCTCATTTTCAGAGTCACTGGCAAGTTTAGGGGCATCCTCAGCTTCAGAGTCACTGGCATGACCCTTTTTGGGCTCATCAGCTTCTGAGTCGCTGGGAGGGCCTTTGGGGGGCTCTTCAGCTTCCGAATCGCTGGCAGGATCTTTCCTGGGCTCATCAGCTTCTGAGTCACTGGCTGGACCTTTTCTGGGCTCATCAGCATCCGAATCACTGATGGGACCTTTCCTGGGCTCATCAGCTTCTGAGTCACTAGCAAGAACTTTTCTAGGTTCATCAGCTTCAGAGTCACTGGCACCACCTTTTCGGGATTCATCGGCTTCAGAGTCACTGGCAAGACCTTTTCTGGGCTCATCAGCTTCAGAGTCGCTAACAGGATCTTTCCTGGGCTCATCAGCTTCAGAGTCGCTAACAGGACCTTTCCGGGATTCATCGGCTTCTGAGTCACTGGCAGGACCTTTTTGGGACTCATCAGCTTCAGAGTCACTGGCAGGACCTTTATGGGGCTCTTCAACATCTGAATCACTATCAATACCTTTTTGAAATTCCTCATTCTCAGAATCACTAGCAGGAAGCTTAGGAGCATACTCATTTTCTGAGTCACTTGCACGCCCATTAAGAGGTTCTTCATTTTCAGAGTCACTAGCAGGTAGCTTCTGGGGCTCATCATTTTCAGAGTCACTTGTGGGATGATTCAGGTCCTCATTTTCAGAGTCACTTACTGGAGGGTCTGGCTGGTCTTCAGTGTCAGAGTCACTATATTTATGCCTATGAAGCTCCTCATTTTCAGAGTCACTAACATTGTGATTTGTAAGGTCCTCATTTTCTGAGTCTGTCATATGATGTCTTTTAATAGGTCCATCATCTTCTCTATCACTATGATCATTCTGTGAGAGAGGAAAAAAAAGGAAAATTAATAACATTAATAACATTTAAAAGGATTATATTAATTTAATTTTAAAATTTAATTCAAATGCCTTTAAAAAATGTGTAATAGTTATAAATTAAAATGCTTATTCCATAGCTGTATATACTGAAAGGAAAACTACATGTGGAAATGTACAACTATGAAAAAAGAAAAAGACTACATTATGGTAACATCATCTGATGCACCAAATGGGGAAAGGTAAGCCAGCTCTCATCAAATGAAATATAAAAAGCACTAAATAAAAAATATTTAAAGGTATATACTGAATTTAAAGGATCAGACACAAGGCATAGCACCCTAGCACATGAAATAGCCTCCAGAGCCCTAACCAGTCCTGCCAAACTAAGAGATATCATACAAGATAACCCCCCCCCCCCCAAAAAAAACCCCTGATTTTAACGTTAGACAACACACAAATGCTTGTTTTCTTCTGTCAGAGACCCAAACTTTGGGGACTATTCCCCTACAAGCATTCTTAAGCAATCTGAGCTTAAGCCTCTGATCACTCATTAGACTTGTGCTGGGCTTGCCGATTGTTTTCTAAGTGACTCTGACCTGGTTTCTGCTTAAGTTTCAGCAGCATGTGTACACATGCAGGTGCACATACATACATGCAAACAAAGACTTCCTGACTTCAGGATTTTTACTCTTTCATCCAAAAATTGTTTTCTATAAATGCATGCTCCCAATATATTTACTATATTCTTATGACTTTTTATATTTGGGGGAATTAAAAAAAATGAAACATATCCAATTTTATAATGAAAACCAATATGAAAATGATTCAACTTAAATAATCTTACTATATAACCAATCTTATGGGAACATGTCTATTCCAAAAAGCTGGGTACACCTCTACCATGAAGAGATCCACTGACTACATTAAAAGACAAATGAAATGAAAATGAGTTTTCTCAGAACCCATACTACTGCTATGTTTCCATTTATCCTTAATCATGTGAAGAACTATGATATACTGCATCAATTACCACCCAAAATTATAATAGTAATAATTGCTTTGCTAATTGAACAATGTGATAAAACATATAAAAAACCTGTTTCAGAAATCCATTTTCAGGGGCAGCTAGGTGGCGCAGTGGATAGAGCACCAGCCCTGGAGTCAGGAGGACCTGAGTTCAAATCCGGCCTCAGGCACTTAACAGTTACTAGCTGTGTGACCCTTGGCAAGTCACTTAACCCCAACTGCCTCACTAAAAAACAAAACAAAAAACAAAAAAAAGAAAAACCAAATCCATTTCCAAATTTCATTCAGAGCTTCACAGCATCACTAAAAATTCCCAAATACTGATACTTATTCCTATAGTCAGAATTAATTTTTCCAAGCATTAGTTTAAGAAGCTATTACTAGTATTCCCTGTGTACCAACTGTTGTACTAGATTTATTTGGTTATAGAAAACCTTAGTACCCCTTCAGCCTATTGAAATTTGGTATTTACCTAAGTGATATATTAGGAGATGAAACATAACCATACTGAGAATAAATTATGATGTTAAGTGAAAAAAAATACAATTAATCCTTTCAGGTTTAATATTGTCATATTTCATATTTTTATAGTTTAGAGTTGAAAGGGACTCTCAGAGGTCATATAAAATCCATTCCTCTCATTTTAAGTAAAAAGAATTGAGGCCCAGAAAGGTAACATTATTTGCCAAAATCACATAGTAAGAAGTAGAACAGGGATTGAATTCATAGGACCTGACACCTAATCCTGTACTGTTTCCAATGTCTCCCTACAATACGACTCCAACAACCTTTTCAGACTTATTACAAATTATCTCCCAACCTCCCACATTCTATGTTCGAGTCAAAAGTGACTACCAGCTATTCACCAAACTTAAACTATAACTCTCCTCACAATGTTCCATTTGCAACAGTATTTAGCCTCCATTACCTTTAAAGGTTCCATCCTAATTCAATATGTAGATGTCTTACTCCTGGCTACACCTAATGCTGAGATTTGCCAGGAAGACGGCTGCCACTTGTTACTAGAGCTGCACAAAAGAGGCCACAAGGTCTCTAAGACCATGCCCAGGATCCAGAGCCAGAATCCAAAGCTATTCCTAGAGGACATCCCAAGAATCATCTGAGAAAAGATTTCTAAAGACCTGAATGGACATTTTGCTGTTTTCCTCTTCCCACTGTATACACTATTTGTAATGTCGACCTACTAAAGAGGAGTTCCCCCTTCAGTTTTTGTCAATGTGTTGCTCAATTTCTTTTCTCTTCTTTTTATTCCCTTTAACATTGTTAATTATAAGTATATGTGGGGCGGCTAGGTGGCGCAGTGGATAAAGAACCGGCCTTGGATTCAGGAGTACCTGAGTTCAAATCTGGCCTCAGACACTTGACTTACTAGCCGTGTGACCCTGGGCAAGTCACTTAACCCCCATTGCCCAGCCAAAAAAAAAAAAAAAAAATTATAAGTATATGTAATGTTATTGCTTCATTTAAGGTGTGGAAATTTATTTTGATTTGGGGACCCTGCCTTTGGGCTGAGATTAAAAAGGCTTAGGCCCTCAGAGGTTTTTTCTGTGTAAGAGGGGCTGGTGTCCCTCCCCCTCCGCTTCAGCTGAGCCAAAAAGCCCCATGGGCTTTACAGGATGCCAGGTCAGACAGCTGGGGGAAAACCCCCCAGCTTCCTTCGCCCTGGGGGATCTACCCCAGAGATCCCAGGCTTGTCCTGCCAGGCCCTAGCATAGCCCGTGCAGAGGTCCCAGGCACATGGGCCCCTCGAGCCCCGCTGGGCACAGCTCTAGTGCGGCCAGCAAATTAGCTTGGCGTGTGCAGGGGCGCAGGGAGCCCGAGGTTTGAGGGGAGAGAAGAAACTTATATACAGGGGGGAAGACAGTGAAGGAGGAGGCCGGAAGATTGAGAAAGCGTGGAAGGGCTATGATACAGAGACGCTAGAGATGCCAGGGGATTGGCAACAGAGGTGAGGATGCTAAGGGGCTTTTCAGGAGGGTCGACAAAGTGAAAGGGGCTTGGAGTTAGAAGAAAGGAGCTGAGCAGTGAAAGCACAGGGAAGCTGGAGAGAGGCAGCAACAGCCCTTATTATATTAAAAGCAGACAGGTTGTGTAATTTGCATTTCTTAACCCTTATCGTTTACATTGATTTTTATAAATAAATTCTGCTTTAGTTATTTAATTGAGAGGCTTCTTAATCGTTTGCTTATCAATTTGGGAGCAGTGTGGAGAAATTTTTAAACGGCCCATATTAAATTAATAACAGATAGCCAGCCAGTCAAAAGTCCCCAGATTAGTCCCCTCAAATTAGGCCTAAGTAGAAATTGTTTCTTAATAAAGCACAGGGGGGAGTGTGAGAATATTATTACTATTACAGGGGCCCCCTGCTGTGTGAGCATGTGACCACCCTCAACCAATCAGCTTGAAGCAGTGTGTAAGGCAGTTGGTTTGGTGAGTTGGTGATTGGAACCTCGTGGGGTTGGCAGCTCTGATTTCTCCTCGAGGGTAGATTAGGTTTTCCTATTCTTTCAGAAACACTTGTTCTCTCTTTGTTAACCTCTAATATATTTTAATAAATGTTTAATACCTAAACCATTAAACTGTTATCTTAGTTAGCTTTCCCCATAAAGGGGACAGGTAGGGTAACCACACACATTTAGTTTTACCCATCACAGTACCAAAAGCAAGGAGGAAAATTCAAAATCAAGTAGCAGCTTGGTTTGGACCCCAGAAGTATGGTTTGGGCCTTGGGAATGATTAGGGTCTCAATTCCAGCTTCTAGTATAGTTTAAGGCCTTCAGAGGAATAACCTGTACAGAAATATCTGGGCAGAGAAGCTTTCAGTTTTATCATTCTGACATAACAGAACTTTCCAACTGGCTGATAATGAATAAATTCAGAAACAATCTACTGAAACTCTAAACAGGGAAAGCCTATGGACATGTTACTCAGATCCAAACCTAGGTCAATATAAGATCTAAAATTCTAGCTGTGATGTCTAAAATCTAATGAGTGTTCACCTTAGAGATGTATAGCACCAATCTTTGGGCATTAAGTATTTATTAAAGTATATTAGGGGTTAGTAAAGAGAAACATGTGGATAAAGCATGAGATCTGTCTATTCTCCCTATTCTCCCTGCCACTAAGCCTTAGTCCAAAAACAAAAAGACCTTGCTTCCCCTCAGCTTCTCCCAGAAGCCCCCTGTGAAACAGGAAGCCAGGCCATCCTCGCACACAGCTCCAAGCTAATTGGTTGGTAGCACTGATTGACACAATTAACAGGCAGTAACTTCTGGACACCAATCTGACCTTCCAGACACTAAATCACATACTTTCTCCTCAGGGTGGAGCTTCCTTGGTTTCCCACAATGTCTTTCTCAGCAGGGGTAGTGCTCCAATTCTCACATCAAGAACTTGGAGAGCTCAGAAAATGAGGCAGTGATCACTTTACTCTGAATCAGCCTATCCTGGAATACTGAATACTTATAGGTCCTCAGCCTAAGATGTCTCTAAGATGTTGAAATAACAAAACACTCAATATTCTCAAGGGGGGAAAAAAACACAGCAAGACCAGTCCAGACATTCCCTTCAGAAAAGTACAAAGCCCAGACATAAAATCAAGTCTGAGGTCAGGGAAGTAGGTTGGATGAATTAGCAAACAACAACAACAACAATAAAAGAATCCCACCATAAAAAGCTATTATGGGGACAGGGATAATCAAGACACAAACCCAGAAGAAAAGTGTGACTCCAAAATATCTAGAAGTAGAGTTTCAAACACTATATAGCTTGGGCACAGATTCAAACAGAATTCCTGGAAGAGATAAAACAAACATTTGAAAAAATTTAAAATGTTTTTTATAAATGAAATGAGAACACTAGAAGAAAAAATCAGAAAGAAATGAGAGCTAAAGAAAAAAAGAATGTGAAATACAAGAAGCACAAAACCATGTTCAAGCAACAAATTCCCTGAAAATGAGAATGGACCAAATAAAAGCTAATGACTTCATAAGAAAACAAATTCAAGTCTAAAGACTGGAAAAAAAAAAGAAGAAGAAAGTTACCTGATTGCAAAAAACAACTGACCTGGAAAATAGACTGAGAGAAAATGTAAGAATCACTGGACTGAGGCAGCTAGGTGGCACAGTGGATAGAGCACTGGCTCTGGATTCAGGAGGACCTGAGTTTAAATCTGGCCTCAGACACTTGACACTTACTAGCTGTGTGACCCTGGGCAAGTCACTTAACCCTCATTGCCCTGCCAAAAAAAGAGAAAGAATCACTGGACTACCTAAAAGCCATGACCAAAAAAAAAAGAGCCTAAACATCATATTTCCAGATATTTTAGGACCCAAAGGTCAAACAGAAATAGAATTTGCCACTTCCTGAAACTCTAAAATGAAGATTCTTAGGATCATTATAGTAAAAATTCAGAGCTTTCAGGTTAAAGAAAAAAAATATGTAAGCAACCAGAAAGAATTCAGCAGCCACCATTATAAAGGACCAGCGAGCTTGGAATATTATATTTCAGAAGGCTAAGGATACAGGTTTACAACCAGGAATCATTTACCCAGCAAAACTAAGCATAATCCTATGCAATTGGGAAGGGGGTAGGGAAGATGGATGGACCTTTAGTGGAACAGAGGGCATCTAAGCATTCTAGATGAAAAAAACAAACACAAAAAACAGAACTACATAAAAATGTAGTTTGGTACAGAAATACATTTCACTAAACAGGGAAACAGGAGGGAAAGGGGAGAAGGGAGAGAGGGAAATCAGATGACATAAGTAATTAATTCTAGGAAAAATAAATTGTAAGGATGTATAAAAGTATCTATAGCAGTTCTTTGGGAAGTGGCAAAGACTTATAAATTGAAAGGATGTCCATCAGCTAAGGAATGGCTGAACAAGTAATGGTATATGAATGTGATGGAATACTATTGAACTGTAAGAAATTATGAAGGGGGTAGTTTCAGAAAAACCTGAGACTTGTATAAACTGATGCATGCAGTAAAGTGAGCAGAAAAATGTATACAACAATAATACTGTAAAAACAAACAACTTAGATCTAAGAGTTCTTGATTAATATTGTGACCAACAATAATTCCAGAGGATTCATGATGAAACGGGTTACCTACTTCCTGATAAAGAAAAGACTAATACATAATCTGACACTTTAAAAAAGACATTACCAACAGAGAAATTTGCTTTGTTTGCCTATGTGTTTTTAACAGGGATTTTGTTTTTTGTTCTTTTTTTTTGGGGGGGGGAGGGGGAATAAAACAAAAAGAAAACAGATTTTTACTTATAAAAATCTTTAATTTTAAAAAGCCCAATACTCTAAATCCCACAAAATTGTGGGTTTTTTCTGTACTTGTGCTTTTTATTTTGTACTTTTATGTTCCCTAAACTGTCTCTATTGATGTGTGCTAGTTTCAGCTACTCCAGTAGATTTTTCTTTCCATATTTATCACATATGTATATTATTTTACTTAAAAATTAGGACAATTCTATTTCATTCTTTAAAATGTCAAATGACTATAAGTATGAATTATTTCTAATTTTTAAAAATTGCAGGTTTTTTGGAAACCTGCTCATTATATTTTCCTCACCAAAATGAATAGCGTTGAGAAATAAAACAGATATGGTATTTTAACCCAGAAAAATTGACTTTTAATTCACATACTTCTCCTCCAAATGAAACAACAATTCAGTCAGACAGAGATGGAGATGTTTCTAGAAGAAACATCATAATGGTTGCCCAAGAAGAAGGTTGCCAAAGTTCAGTTCAAACTTGTATTAGTTGATGATGGAGGTACTGGAAAAACCATATTTGTAAAAATGTCACTTGACTGGTAAATTTGAGAAGTGTGATGAAATAATGGGATTTCGCAGATACTCAAAGACCCACCTGGAGATTAATCTGGACTGATTGAATCAAGTGAGAGTTCCTGATTAAAGCAGGCTGTGGAGGAGGACTGGAAGAACTCTATGCGAGATAGGACTTTTCTTAACTTTCTGAACTCCATGTTAATACCTGTATGCTTTAATAAATGTTTAATGCCCTAAGACTGGTGCTAAAGCTTCTAATTTAAGGCAATCACACAATATAGAATTTAAATATCACAGAAGTATGTAGCTGCCTGGGGTATCAAGGTCCATTCCCTTGTGTTCCATACTAATAGAGGTCCTAGTAAATTGAATGTATAGGATATAGCTGTCCAAGAAAAATTTGGTTATCTGAGAGGTGATTATCAATTACACCCAAGCTTAGTGTACCATTAAAAGTTTTATGTAACATCAAGGGTTACTTAAAAGAATGTATGTAACTGGCATAGAGATATGGTACGAGTATGTGACAATCTCCCTACAGTGTTATGTAGCAACAAAGTAGATATTATGGACAGAAAAGTCAAGGTGAAATCAACTGTCTTCCACAGAAAGAAGAATCTCTAGTACTATGACATTTCAGCCGAATATATCTACAACTTTGAGAAGCCCTTCCTTTGACTTTCTAGAAAGCTTATTGGAGACCCTAATTTAGAGTTCATTGCCATGGCAGCTTTTGTACTTTTTCAGAGGTTGTCATGGATACAGCACTGGCAGGATAGTATGAGCAGGACCTAGAGATTGCTCAGGCAACTGAGCTCCCTGATGTAGATGACCTGTAAGGGAATGAAGCTAGAGCCCCACTTCAGCGGTCTAGTTTCATAAGCAACTGTCCTATGATCTCAGTGGCACAGCATCTTTGCCACTTGATTATATAGCTGGGCAGAATATGTGCTTAATCTTGGATGCTGAAGGAGATAAACAGGCTTTGGAATGAATGTAGCATTTAAAATATATATGTAATTCATATTTTGGATCTGTATATTTAACTGTTTTGAAGTGTAATTATGTTCCCCTTGAAACTATTGTGATCCCATTACTGTATTCAATGGCGAATTGTGTTCATTATTGCCTTTCCCATTGCTTTTTCATTAGATCTTAATAAAGTTGTATTTTAAATATCTAAGCAAGTAAGGTCTTATCCCTTTTTTACAATAAGCATTTTAAAACCTGTTTTGTGTGGTCTACAATAGACATATGCCATGTTACAATTTAAATGGCCATAACATTTTTATGACAACTTATTTTTTTAAAGTATTTCAAACATTATCAATTACACTACACTTGAGTCAATCATCATAAAACAAAGCTAATGGACAAGTTAAAAACTTTGTGCTGGGGCAGCTAGGTGGCGCAGTGGATAAAGCACTGGCCCTGGATTCAGCAGTACCTGAGTTCAAGTCCGGCCTCAGACACTTGACACTTACTAGCTGTGTGACCCTGGGCAAGTCACTTAACCCCCACTGCCCCGCAAAAAAAAAACCCCAAAAAACCCTTTGTGCTACTATTAGATGACTGTTCACAACTTAGTAATGAAGTTAAAAGTGTGAGAGTATGTATAATTTAGACTGTAAAGCTAAAAGTTTTCACACTACCTAAGCAGTGTACTTAATGTGGCATGTGGAAGGGTAAAGCTTTTAAAATAAAATAATTACATGACTACTGTATATTTTTTCTGGGTATAAGCTCTCAATAGAATAGAATTTAACGGATGTAGGTTGAGTATCAATTGAGTACAGCTTTTTAAAGACTACAATGCTTAACATACATGAGAATGGTAAGCATGCTTTAATAGGTGGCTTGAGGTGATCATGGAAATAAGCTAGAAACTTAACTTCAACTTTGGTAAGCTTTAAATCCACAGTAGGCATTGTGTCCTTGTTGGAAAGGAAAAATATCAAGACATAAGTCATTAATCAGATAATTCTATGATGATTACCTCCAGAATAGTGACAGAATGGACCATTTTCAGTGATGCCCATCTAAACTGAAGGCTTGGAGTAAGTCTGGTATTTTGGGTTCTATAGTAACAGTGAAGCATTTAGTCAAAAACAAATGAAGCAGGGGCAGCTAGGTGGCGCACCGGCCCTGGATTCAGGAGTACCTGAGTTCAAATCCAGCCTCAGACACTTGACACTTACTAGCTGTGTGACCCTGGGCAAGTCACTTAACCCCCATTGCCCCACAAAAAACCCCCCCAAAAACCCAATGAAGCAAGCAGTCAGACAACACAGCTGATCTGCATCATAAGCCTATGCCTACTGATAGTGAGGTGTCCATGTTGTTAGTGCAAATTGACATGTGTTGACTCCAAATTGACCTTGTTTGCATATAACTTATCAAATAGTCATTGTGCAGCACTGTCGATTATAGCAATTTTGTCATGTCAGTCTTGTGAATCTGCCATGCTGGACTTGCTTTCAAATTTGATTTTTTTTCAATGAATAAAATGGCTATCTATCTATAGCCATTTTATTATATATATATATAGCCATTTTATTCATATATATATATAGCCATTTTATTATATATATAATATAATATATATTATATATAGCCATATATATATATATATATATATGAATTATACTCAGAGCTGTCGTGTAATTTTTGGCTACTGAGAATTTTGCCACTGATGTCTCACCACCTCTTCCCTTACACCCACAACCCTAGCCCCCAAAGTGGTCTTGAACACCAGGAGTTACACTTTGCTGTTTGGAAAACTGTACTGCAAAGGCAAAAAGTATGTTTAGTTGGAGAAAGTGGAAAGAGAGCAGGAAGATGTTAGGGCTCCTGGTGGTATGGTTTCAAGAGATGGTGAAGTAAATTAGGTATAAGGTTATTAGAGTTGAAATTCTGTGCTCGAGTTGTTAGGGAAGTCCCCAAGAATGATAGCAGAGGATGGAATAGAAAAAAATACCATGAGCTAGGTACTAAAAAAAAAAAAAACCTCTGAAATAGTTGGGAGAATGACCTGGAAGAGGTCAATGGATGACAACATCAAGGACTGGAGAAAGTATTTCATAAACAGAAACTAGATAGATTTCAAAAAGAAAAAAGGTCATTAAGTAATGGTGACAAGAGAAGCAACAATAGAGCAAATATCTGTCCACTCTTCCTCCAGGTTATAGGTCTGAAGCTAGAAGAGACCTCAGAGGCCACCTACTAGATAAGGCAAATGAGGCCCAGTGATATTAAGTGACTTGTCCAAAGTCACAAAGACAATAATCAAGGAACAGCCTCCAAGGGAGCTGGTTCTAATGTATTCTTAGGGAACAGTTTTGGTTAAAACAAGATGGAAGCAATATGAGTTGAAAAGCCTGAGGATATATCAGTTTGTTGAATAGAAAGAATAATAGCTGAATAAGCTAGAGAATAGGTGACAAAAACTGTATGGTCTACATATGCAAAATGTTCTCCATTGCGTAAGTGTTTCCATTATAAACCAGAAGTTGGTTTATAAATAATAGTATTATTTAATCGATAAAAGCAATAACTGTCTAGGGAAATGTAAATTAATTACTTATTGCAAATAACTAAAGCAACCGTGTCAAGTCATTCTTTAAAATTTCTATTTCCTTATTGCCTACAAAATTTTCACCAACTCTTTGCATGTTGACCACTGTTGTTTTTAAAGATGATGCCTCTGGTGGAATTGCAATAGCTTTAAGAAATACAGGGGTGTTATTCCCAATTTTTGTACACAGAATAATTTATTTTTGGGGGGCTATGTTAATATACACAGAATATGTTCCTTTTATGTTAGCCTCTAAAGAAAAATAATATAGAATATTATTGAATATTGAATAGCTATTCAAACAATATTGATGAGTAAACTAAGGTAACAAAGGAGTTTGATGATCAGTTTATGAAGAGATATATGGCTGGACAGTCTCTTATTACTGGGTCTCATTTTCCTTTTCTGATCCTCCTTACTTGGCTAAAAACAGTAGGTCATAAATTCAATAGCAGGCACTGAAAAGCCTTGCAGCTTTCATGAGACTAAGGACTGAAGAAAGTTATAAGCCTAGTTTCTGAGGATCCTTAGACATTTGCGCTCAAGGAAGGCCATTAGTTAGAAATAAGTTCAACTTTGGAATTTATGTTTACACCTCAAGATGAAATGATTATGAAAAGACAAGTTCATCATCCATCACAGTCACTCTTAATAAAAACTCTGACTTAAATCACTCTTATAAACAATTCTGATTTAACCAGGGTTTTTCAGAAGAGGGAGTAGTTTAGATATCAGTTCAAAGTCCTGGTTAGTGGTAGTGTTTTTGAATGAGGGGAACGCAGAAGAAGGAACTAAGAAATGTTTTGATGGCAGATGAAAAGTGTAAAGACATTCTCTTCATTATTCTTCAGTCCATTAAAGTAGAATACCATAAAATTTAGCCTTGTGATTCTTCCTCTCTCAGTGGTTTCCAAAGTGAGGCTCTATCATGGCCTGACCTCAAAGAGTTATGTGTGAATGATTAATCACAGAGTGTGTAGATGGGTCTCTTATTGTGGCCTCCCCAGGATAGTTATCCCACTCAACACCTCCCCGCCCCCCATCCCTCCCCCCCTCCCCCCCTCCCCATTAAGTTGTATAAACTGAGCTGGGGACTACTACTCTGGGTACCCAGAGCAGTAGCTGCAAAGTTACCATTGGGAAAATTGCCCCTTTCACTTATGTATCCCATTTCACCTCAGTTGTGGCAAGCACCCCCTGGGAGTATGGGCTTAGTGCTCCAGGACAGCAACCAGTGAGTAAGATAAGTAAGACTCCTCCTGCCTCTCCCTCTTTTCACTGGATAGAATAGAGTGAATCCATAGGCTTTAGAGGCCTGTTGCAATTTGCATTAAAGATCTCATCGAATCATCACACCACCTTTGAAAATTCTCTTCCTTCCAAAATTTTCTATTAATATCCGTCAAAGGCTATCAAGGTCTCTCAGCCTCAAGTCTCCCCCTCTCCAATCCATTCTCCACTCAACTGTCAAAGTGATTTCCCTGAAATGCATGTCTGACCGTGTCAATCTCTTACTATTCAATTCTAGTGACTCCTAATCAACTCTAAGATCAAAAAGTATTTTTCTCTTTTGTTGTTATCTTTAATTTTTTTTATTTCTGTGTAAGTTTTATAATGTACAGAAGCATAAGAACAGTAGTACACATATATCATTTATAAATAAGTAAATATACACACACATCCACATAGGGTGAATATTCAAAAAAATATTTACTGATGGAGTACATACAACACACACAAAAAGTTTGGAGAATAATGCTCTATACAAACAAATCATCATGTCTGGCCCTGCCATTTTAACCTTTCTTCAGTGCTACATCTCTATTTTTTTTCTCCTAGGAAAAAAACAACTTGGGATGGGTTGAGGTATAGGTTAAGTGGTTTAACAAAATTTAAAACTCAGATAACAACAAAAGAAAAGGCTTTCTGATGCAGCACCACTGGGGGCGGGGGGAACAGAGCATACAACTATCTGGATAATGCACCTGTTTGCAATAATGCAATTTTAAGCATATATTGTTGACCATTCATATTCCATGCAGAATTACAATTCCATACTTCAACATCATGCTGACAGCTCCTAAAGAAAACTGCTTCTTATAAAGGAAGGAAGAAAGGAATTCAGGAAGGGAAAGAGAAAGGGAAGAAGGCTCAAGTCAGATGTTCTTTCATCTGAGCGAACTCCAGTTAAACTTACTTGTACAGAAGGGCTTAGCTATCTATACTTAGAGTAAATCACATGCAAGATCTTACTTGATTAATTTTCAAAAATAAAATTTCAGAACTGGTGATAAAATAAAGAGAAGAAAGCCATGGAAGAATGAAGTCCTAATTACTCCTGATACATGGATATCCTTTTGACAGTGAAGGGTTTCGCCTAAAAGGGTTTCTTTTTCAGAAGTTACAAAGAAAAAATAAACAATGTTTACAAGAAATTTAGCATCCTCTGTACAATGTCTTCATTTTGCTTGTCACTGTTTGTACATTCTTCATAATTTACTTGACCATTATTATCACCATTTGTGTCCCTGATCATCTTGCACAGGTAATTAATACAAAATATTAAAACCAAGAGAGATAGTATGCTACAAAGGACAGGTTAGTCTTGGAGTCAAGAAAATTTGGGCTGAAGACACACCTTTTAACACTTACTAGCTGTGTGGACATAGGCAAACTAATTAACTTCTCAATGCTCAAGACAGTTCTCATATACAGTATGTTAGAGTTTCATACCTGGAGTTTGCTACTCTAGAGAAACTCCAAGTCTCCTCCCACCCCCCACCCACAAAATGCAAAGCCATTCTCCAATAGAGAAATGAATGCCAGTTAGATGGCATAGTAGATAGAGTACCAGGCTGAACTCAGGAAGACTCATCTTCCTGAGTTCAAATCTGACCTCAGATACTTACCAGCTCTGTGACCCTGAACAAGTCACTTCACCCTGTTTGCTTCAGTTTCCTCATTTGTAAAATGAGCTGGAGGGAAACAGCAAACCACTCTAGTATCTTTGCCAAGAAAACCCCAAATGGGGTCACAGAGAGTCTAACATGACTGAACAAATAGAAAAGTGTTACAAGGGACATTAGAGACATTCCCATTTGCTTTGCTGAAGCCCCCTAAGGATCATGGACCATGGAACTTTCCATCTAACTTGCTGCTGAAACTTCCTGTATATGTTGTCTCCATTACATATCAAACTCCTTGAGAGCAAGGTCAGTATTTATTTGTATTCCCAGCACTTAACACAGTACTTTGCACAGAGTAAGCTTTTATAATAAATGTCTGATTGATTCATTCATCTGACAGATGTCATGACAACCCTAAGAATAAGATCTTCTACTTTAAAATATTTAACATTTTTTCTATGCAGTATTTGTTGGCAGAGTTGGTTTCATTGTGCACTCAAAGTGCTGGAAGAAGTCTTAGAAGTTATCTAATCTAACTCCATCATTTACAGATGAGGAAACTGAGGCCCTGAGACATTAAGTGACCCCCCTCTCTAAGCATCAGTGTACTTCCTGTGAGATCTCTGGCACTGCTTAACCTGCTGGTAAAATAACGGATTGGACCAGATGGCTTGGGAGGTCCCTTCCAACTCTAGATCTATTTTCTTATCAACTTTCTGCTTACTATCACTTGATGCAGTGAATACCAAATATTTTAAAATAACTCAATAGACAGGAATGCTGATATGACTATCTCTCTATAGTTGGACCACTGACTAGCTAAAATAAAAGTCAAACGCAACCTATTAGATGCACAAAGATGAGAAGACAACACTGAGTACTCAAGCCAATGATGATTAAAAAATGGGGGGGGGGTGAGATGATGAAGATATTGACTTTGATCTCCACCAAGTTCCTGATGAACTTTATCTGACTTATCCAGCAAAGATGTCTTTGCCAAGTATAAAGACATGGTTACAAAGGGAAACAGTGTGGAATACAAACTCATTTGTAAATCACTATAGAAGACAGTGAGCTTCACTGCCTCATGAAACAGTGAAAAGCAGTGGAAGTAAAAACAAATCTGTGGACACCCTGGGGAAAGATCTAACTAATATCATCCCAAAGGCATTCACATAGAAATTGGCAAGAGGGCAACAAATCAATGGAAAATGGAACAGGCCTGTTAGAGTTTCCATTGTCACATGTGAAATTTAAAGCCTGATTCTTAATGGGCTATTATTTATTAGAGGAAAAATGACATTTAAGACAATGAAGTTTTAGTAAGGGAGGCTGGGCCAGACCAAGTATACATGGGAAATAAATCTATGTTGAAGGTAAAAGTCTTGAAAGTAGTAAACGATTTTTTAATGTCATGTCAGGGAGAAAATGATAACAGAAAGAAAAATAATTGACTCCTAAGAAAGGCAACCAACAGGGTCTGGAACCGAACCCGCAATATCTCCGAGGGATGCCTGTACATAGAGAGAAGGAAATTAGTACTAAAGATACCATTGGAGGTACATTTTATAGGATTTGTGAATGGATCAGATACAGGGTGGGGTGGGGTAAGACAGTCAATTAATTTATTAAGCACCTACTATATGCCAAGTTTTCTGCTAAGATGAACTTGTATGATTAGAGAAGGATGATGACTGTGCTCTCAACAAAAATGTAGAAGTTTGGCAGAGAGATGAATTTGGGGAGAAATACACTAGGTTCTATTTTGAAAATGATGAATTTGAGATGTGGATGGGACATCTTGTAAAAGTCCAGCAGGCAAGTCAGTAACATGGGACTGGAACTGAGAAGAAAGATTAAGGCTGGATCAAAGAAGAAAATTAATTTTGTAAACCTTAATGGACTGTTTAAATGACATCTATCATCTGGATCAGTCAACCAACAAATATTTATTATGTACCTAGTATATTCCAACACTTTCACATAGTAGGAAGAGATGTCATGTGGGTAAATGAAAATGCTGTCATGGAACTCAAAAGATAAAATCTTTCGAGAGTTAAGAGACTGCCAATTAAGAGTGTAGGGACAGAAGACCTTAGGACAGTCCCTTGAGGAATGCCCACATTAAGAAATTGGGAAGAGGAATGAGAATCTAAAGGAGTCATTAAAGAAATAGGAATAGGAAAACCAATTTTTTTTGGTAAATTTTTTACTTTTGAAAACTAAATTACATTTTCTCAATTCAAGTTATACACAACTATATTTGTGAAAATAACCATTTTAACAGCTATTATTTTAAAATGTGCAAGTAAATAAATAGAAGCCCTTGACTCACTGCTAGTGTTTTTATAAAAAGCACTGTTTCATGACAATGTCACTATTTGCTCAATAGTCATCTTTTATTGAAGCCATGATAATCACAAACTGTGCTGCACAGGCCAATCCTTCCTGCCTCTACAACACTTTTACCTAGTATACCCATATTGCTCCTCTCTGCCCATCCTGCAGTCTGGAGCTAAAGTATATTAGAAACTTTAGATACGTTAGAAAGGATGAGAAATGTGTAGTCAGATGACCTAGGTTCAAATCCTGGCTATGCCATTTATTACCAGGATGATCTCAGGCAATGTGCTTAACAACTCTGGGCTTTCATTTCCTTATCTGTAAAAATGAGGGAGTTGAACCAGAGGTCCTGGGGCCTCTTCCAGCTCTAAATGTAAGATAGTATGAACTCTCCCTACAGAAGCGCTCTTTTGATTGATCCAGTTCTTCCTGATCTTTTTCTTGGAGTTTCCACAACTTTACTGTCTCAAACTTGACTGTATGGAGTCCTACACTCTGCTCTGATTTGTAAATCAGTCTTCCCAGCTACACTATGATGTACCAATGCAGGAACTATAACCATGTTTTCTGCTCCAGTCCCTAGCACAAGACTAGTAATCTTAAAAAGACCAGAGGGGGACAACCAAAGTGGTAAAGGTTCATGTTCATGGGGGTCAGCTGAAGGAACTTGGGGATGCTTACCTTGGAGAAGAAAAGGCTAACAGGGTACCTGAGAGTTGTGTTCAAGTTTCTAAATAGCTCACTCTCACATGCAATAAGGATTAGACTGGTTTTTTGGCCCTAGAGAGCAATGGGTAGATGTTGCAAAAGGGAAAATTTAAGCATAAGGCCAGGAAAAGTTTCCAAATAATTAGTGCTGTTCCAAAGTAAAATGGGCTGCTTTGGGAAACAGTAGGTTCCCCCTCATTGGAGGTCTTCAAGCAGAGGCTAAAAAACGATTTGGGGGCATCTTGGAGCGAGGATTTCTTTTCTGGATTTAGATACTAGATGGCCCTTCTAAATCTTAGATTCTATGAACATCAATCTCTGAAGAATTAAAGCTACAGGTGATATAAGGGGCAATAGAATGACGCGTGATGGGTATAAAGATACTCCCAATGATGAACTATACAAAAGATATGATGTAAGGGATATTATACAAGAAATGATTGGAAAAGGTGAGTTGTCGTATGACATTTAACAGGAGCAAGAGATGGACAGCTTGATTGTTGCACCGATAAATGCAATTTTTTTAAAAGGCCTCCTATTGTTAGGTTGAAAGCATCCCTAAAGGATCTATAGGGGAACACAAAGATTCAGAAGAAATATAAGGGTTGCAATCTGTACTATTGGAGGGGATAAACATATTGAGAACATAGATTCATTGCATTATTGAAGTATGTTTCATTTTTACATGTGTACATATGCTTCTTCACTAATTCAATGATAATTACTTTAAAAAATTAAGCTGTCTTTATTGTTCCTATTTCCTTGTGCTTCAAATCTTGCATATAACTTATGGAAGAGTAATAAATGTTAGTTTTAGATCAGTCCTTTCTTCCCCCCCCCCCCTTACAAAATCCTGTTCTCCTGGTCTGGGATAAACTCAAGGCAACAAAAGAAATGAAGATAAGACTCTTGTCTAGCTCAGGGAAGGACTGATGGGATCAAATAGATAATAGACTTTGCCTTAAGCAACTTGAGGGAGGGTCTTTTCCCTGATGTCATCTGTAGAATTCACTTTAATGTAGACCACCTTCCAGTCATATCAACCAATGGAACTGAATGATGCTAACCAATTAGCTTTGATCAATGTACAATGACTTGCCTCTATCGAAAGAGGATAAAACTTGGAAGAAGCCACAAGTTCTCCTTCCCTGGATGAGCTCTCTGCTTTTGCTTCTCCCTCTTATGACAGTGTAGCTTTTATAAGCCTTCTGAACTCTCCTTGAGACATCTTTTGGGACTTTTCTGCTCATGCTAACTGCCACTTGGTCAATTTTTTATTGATATGTGTGTATAAAACATGAATATTAATAATAAATGCTTACTGGCAAAACTGGTGCAATAGCAATTAATTAAAAAAACAACAACAGTTTAAGCTTAATTTTAAGAAAACACACATTACTAGTGTATAGTACTGCCTATATGACCTACCAAGGTGGCAATGGTGTTTTTTTTCCAAGTTATCCACACATACATGTCAAGTTATGAAAAGGTAAGACCTTAGAGACCATCTAGTCTGAGGAACCTGAGTACACCAGGCTGAATATTCTAAAATGTTTTTGTACAGAACTTACCTACAGCTTGGGTTCCTGAATCTCCATGGGTTTTTCCCCCCCTGGGGCAATGAGGGTTAAGTGACTTGCCCAGGGTCACACAGCTAGTTAAGTGTCAAGTGTGAGGCTGGATTTGAACTCAGGTCCTCCTGAATCCAGGGCCGGTGCTTTATTCACTGTGCCACCTAGCTGCCGCCAATCTCCATAGCTTTTTAAGCTGAATTTTGCTTTGATCATTAATACATATGTAATTTAACAACTTAGCCTTGGGAACTTCATATTGACTGAACAGTAAAAACAGATAATTTAACTTTTAAATTCTCACATACTCTTCTAACCATACAAGCCACTGAGGATCGGATCTTTAAAGTTTTAGCAGATAGTAGTTTGCTAGGAAAATTGACAATATGTTCCACAACCTGTGACTACAGACTGGTACTATATTTCTGTAAGCTGTTGATGCTTCCTGCCATCACATGGCATCAGCAAATTTGACTAGGACTGAAAGCCACTATTGGGCTAATCCATTTTTTACACCTACCTTCAAGGCTGCAATTGCCTAATATTTGAAATGAAAAGAATGAAAGTTTTAAAGCAACCAAAACAATTTTCACTGCCAATTTATAAGTAGTAAGCAGCTCTACTTTTGCTTCCAAAAAAACTTTTTAATTAACTTGCCCACCCTTCCCACTTTGCTCCCCTACAAATCACTAGGTTTTGATGACCAGTTCTGACACAATTTCCAAGATCCACTCTAAAGGAAGCAGTTCTAATCAAATACAACAATGAATTCTCCCCATAGATGCTGTTCAGCCAATACCTCTGAATGATGCTCTAAACTTCCATTGTCTGATCCAGAGTGCTGCTCAATTACATCATCTTCAACGTCTGACCCTGAATCACGTTCATCCTGTACTGGGGTAGCTCCACCATCATCTGCTCAAAAACAAAACAATAAAAATCCCACTTAAAGGGTAAGATGGATGATGTCATGGGCTACAACTAGGATTAAGTTTAAGGTATAGCCAAAGATTGCCACAAATTGCGTAACTAAGGACATTACGTTTCTACATTAGATCTGTATATGTATCATATAGTGACAAGTATAATGATGACTAGCAACCAAATCAATATAAGAGGTATGTAGAACTTAGGAAAATGAATGGAGAAGGCAGGGAGCAAGTGAAAGACCTCTAAACACCACTACTAGTTGGCCAACTAGATCATACAATTTCCACTTCCATGTTGAAAATCAGATCTCCATTCTCGAAGAACCTAAAATACTGCATGGCAAAGTAATTCACGAATATGAAGGGCCATATAAAAGGCCAAATGACAATATAACATCTCCAAATATTAATTTTGTACATGAGATCTAAAGTAATCATTCAAAAAAGTAAATCAACATACACTTACAAAGTACTTGGCTATCAGGTGAAAGAAGTCACAAAAGTTAGTATCTATGTAGCTTTCAAATAGGAACTTCTAGATACGCTCCCAATAACAATATAGACTGGCTTGAAAAAGACTTTTTACTTTCAACACCTATTTCGCCCCTGACCACCATCAACTTATAGTTGTTGTTTTTTTAAAGTGTTCAAAGATCCATCAACAATCACAAAAAGCATCTTTAGAGACTTTAGGACCATCCAACTCAAAAGTCATTGATCCTACCTGGGACATTTACAACATAATAGGGGTAAAAATAGAGTAAAATCTTTAGTAATCAAAGTTGTAGCATTAACATTAGAAAATATTATAGGAAATAATATTTAAGCATTCCCTAGTACTTTATGTTGACAAGCATTTTGTCAGCTGTTTGCTACAAGGTCTTAAGAGTTAATCCAAACTGAAAGCAGGATCAAATTTAAATTATAATTCTAAAGCAGTAATTAGTGATTTGGGGAGCAAAGAATTCCCAGTGGGGCTAACCAGTAACATCAGATACACACTAGCCGGCAGACCCCAGATACTAGGTAGACCCAAGACATTAAAATGGAAGAATGAAAAGAGTGATTAAGTAAGAGAACTAGAGAGAGGAAGAATAGAAAATACAAGTACTTTGAAAGCAGGCGGTCTCTCCCTCCTTCTCTTTCTTTTTTTATTGGGCTTTTTTTTGGGGGGGGGGGCGGGGCGGGGTGTCTGAATCCTTGGTGCCTAGCACAGTGCCAGAGACGTAACAGGTTTGTTTAATTAAGAATGAGAAAAAAGCTACAATCAGTGTGTAATGCAAAATGTCACTAACAACTAAATGCCATTTGGGGCCATCTTTGACTTAGAATATTTATTGAATTCATGGAGGAACAGAACCATATTCCCAATATGCTCCCTGCCTAAATGGGAAAGAACTCAGAGAGCTTATAGCTATTTTTAAATTAATTTAAATATCATTTAGACACCAACTAGTACTACCTAATAATGTTACAGGTGAAGATACTGAGGTCAATGAAATATGGCTTACCCAAGGGCCAAAAGACAGTAAGAAGCATTAAAGGTTTCCTGATCTAGTCCAACGCCTTTCTTACACACCTAACAACTTGCCCAACGTCCTGAAAGTCTAACTTAGAACTTACGGTTTTAGTCACTCAATAGCTCTGCGGCTGTAAGTTTCCTCACTTCTTCAAACCTTCATTTCCTCATCTGTAAAACGGGCTTAGCCCTGTTACACTATTCAAGTCACAGGACTTTTGTGAGAAAAACACTCAATAAACACCAAATCCTACATGGAGGTCAGCTATTTTTTTTTTTTTTGGTAAATGCTTTAGTTACTGACTCTGCAGGCCCTATGAAGATCTCGGTGGCAATAATAGTTGCAAGCGCAGTGAGTTGCAGGCCCAGGACATTGCTCTGAAAAGATACACCAAGTTCGGATTCCCGCGGAGTAGCAACTCTTTAGCCAAAGAGAAACTGACTCTGAAATTGACAATGATTTCTTGGATACCTAGTGTCTCCCCTTCCCGGGGTTTCTCCTACTCCAGATACCGATCGTATTCTTAGGGAGAAAGGGTCTCCCTGTGGGCAAACGGTCGATCGGTCAGCAAGTATCCATTAGGCGCCTACTGTGTGCCGGACACTGTCCCAGGCAAGGACTCCGAGCTCGGTGGGCGCGATCCCTTCTCTGCCAGAATCACCTCTTTTCTCCCAGGGACGTTCGGAGGCTCCGAAAATGGCCCCAAACTTGGGTGAAGCCCCTCACCAGGGCAGGACAGGGAGTTCCCAGGGGATCCTGCCCTTCGACCACTTTCCAGCGCCCACCATCCCCAGGGCCTCCTCACCTGACTGGTCGCCGCTGTAATACTCCATCTCCATGGTGGTCCCGGGCCCGAAGTGGGCGCCTGGACCAGGAGGCTCCGGGCCCCCCGCGCCGCGCCCCCAGCCTCCTCCCCGCTACCGACCCCCTCCTCTCCCCTCCCGGCTTGGCCCGGCCTGGCCTGGGGCTCGGGAGGTCTCCTACCGGACCCCGAATCAGGGAGGGGTCCCTGCGACGTGCAGCAAGGAGGGAAGGTGAGGGGGCGGGGAGGCTGCCGGGAGCCTCAAGCAGGAAGAGCCACCGCTGCCTAGGCCCGGCCTAGCGTGATTTGTCCCCCAGCCGGCGGGAGAGAGGCTTCCCAGCAGCACCTCCGTGACCAAAATGGCGCCTGCCCAAGACCCTCAAAGGAATCTAGCACGCAGGCGTCACGACGAGTCAAAGGACCAATGAGCGGCAGGAGACGGTGGCTGTGGAGGGTTTTCGAGAACGGACGGTGGAGAGCGTTGAAAGGGGTACTCCGATTGCGTTCCTGGAGGGCAGAGCTTCACTACCTCCCGATACGACCCGAGTGCGTACCCTGGGAAGGGTGTTCGGCCCCCTGCTCCGACGATTTCAGGCCTCATCATCCTGCATTCCTAAGCCACTCTATTCCTGAAAGGGGAGGGGGGGGGGAAGAGAAGGGTAGGTGGCGAGCATCTGAGACTACAGTTCCCAGCATGCAAGAGTGTGCCTCGAGACTACTACTCCCAGGCATGCCCTAGGAAACGAGGAAACTACTGCCCTCCGCCAGCGTAGTGAGGCTGTTGTTGCACGCTGGGTCTCAAAGTTGCCGGTGTGAACGTTTCCGACCATTATTCTTTTCCAAAAGAACAAATTGGACTTCATATCTCAAGAAGTTTTTAGGGCGGCAAACTGATTCCTTCTCTTCAGGTCTGAGATGTGGAACAGGGAAGGGCTGTGTAATCTCCTTTCTGGCTAGGCCTATATTCAGCTCTTCGCCCGGCTATCATTTTTCTGCCCTCTGATTGGTAGAGCTGGGTGGGAGCAGAGACCTCTGGAAAATGTAGTTTGGCTGAACCCGGGCAAGAACGGCCAGCGCACCTCAAGACAAAGCTTGACCAGGGCTTCTGAGCCTATCCTTTTTCTGGACGCTCATTGCGGGGGAAGCCAACGGTCCAATGAATCTTTTAAAAATAAATTTCCATTGAAAGAAGAAAAAAAGAGCTCAATGATTAAAAAAAAGAAAAAAATTTCTACTGAAAGGAGGGGGAGAAAGCTCAACAATCCAATGATTTTATTTTAAAATCAGGATTCCCTTTATTTTCACAGAAATTTCTAGTTATCACCTCAGTCCACACTTTTTTTTTCGACAAGCATTATTAAACTCCTACTTTGTGCAAGGCAGACACGTAGCTTGTTGAAATGGATAGAGTGCGTTGGAATCAGAAAAATCTAAGTTCAAGTCTAATCTCTGATGCACGTTGGATGTGTGTTCTGGGGAGAGTAACAATCGTAATGTCCCAGGTTAACTTTCTAAGACTATAAATTACACTTGCAGATTGGGTAGACGACAGAGTTTCCGTCCAGGAGTTCCGAATACAAATGAAAATCACAAATCCAAGTGAAATGACAAGATCGTACTATGGGCTCTGGGGAAATGAAATGATAGAAACCCTGTTTTAAAGAAGGTTACATTCTAACAGGGAAAGTTAGTAGTTAATAAGCATTTTTCCCCCTTTCTATTCCTGCATAGTACTAAGTTTGTCACATACACTGATCTGGACCACAAAGGGCCTCAGAAGTCACAGGATGGCAGAGTGAGGCCTCTGGAATATATGAGTAGTCTTTTCAAAATATTAGCAGCAGCCTTAGTGCAAAGTGGGTTTAGTCCCTAGCGAAGTCTACTGGAGGTGGAATGAGGGATGTTGGCTGTGATAGGAACTACAATGCAATGATCTAACTTTCTGTGTTGGGGAAAGGGACAAGTGGAATAAAAAAATTAGGCTCATCATCACATAGCTTTTGTCATTGAGGTAGTTAAATACCAACTGCCCTGCATGTCCTGGTACTGTGCTTTGAGGGAAGTTGGGTATCTCATTATAGTCAAAGGCCTGGGGTTGGGTCAGTCTATCTGCCAACCCCCCCCCCCCCAATCCAGAACCACAAATCACTGCAATTTCCAGCCGATGTTTAGTATGAGATAAAAGCCATTCAGCAGTTCGTTTATAATCCTCATACTTGAATTGGTTCTACATGGCTCCCTTGTGGTCTTCTACTCCTCTCTGCTCATTAATAAGCATTTATTAATAGTTAAGGGTGGGGCAGCTAGGTGGAGCAGTGGATAGAGCACCGGCCCTGGAGTCAGGAGTACCTGAGTTCAAATCCGGCCTCAGAGACTTAACACTTACTAGCTGTGTGACCCTGGGCAAGTCACTTAACCCCAACTGCCTCACTAAAAAAAAAAAAGAGTTAAGGAGGAGCCAAGATGGCAGAGTACAGTCAGTGAGTTCTCGAACTCATGACACGCTCGCTCCAAAAAAATCCAAATAATGCCATAGGACAATTCCTGGACCAGAAAAACCCACAGAAGAATGTGCTGAAATCTTTTTCCAACCAAGGATGGCTTGGGAAGGTCAGAAGGAGGGAGCTGCTGTGCTGAGACAGGAGTGGAACCCAACTCCACAGTCACCCTGACACAGATCCAGTCCCAGGAAGGCCTCACCAGAGAAAGAGACTCCTCCTGATAGAGATCCCAAAAGGAAAACTCCCAGGAATATTATAGCCAAATTCCAGAGCTCCCAGGTCAAGGAGAAAATATTGCAAGCTGACAAAAAGAAAGAATTCAAGTACTGTGGAGCCCCAGTCAGGATAGCGCAAGATCTAGCAGCTTCTACATTAAAGGATTGGAGGGCATGGAATATGATATTCCAGAGGGCAAAGGAATTGGGATTACAACCAAGAATCATGTATCCAGCAAAACTGAGTATAATCTTTCAGAAGAAAAAATGGGACTTCAATGAAAAAGGAGTATCAGGTATTCATGATGAAAAGACCAGAAATGAATAGAAAATTTGACTTTCAAATACAAGACCCTAGAGAACCATAAAAAATTGGAGTTGGGGGACATACCGGGGGTTGTGCAGTGGGTGACTGTCTTGTGTCTGAGGCTGGGTTTTGGCTGGGATCCCCCTGGGTCCAGGGTGGATGGTTTATCCACTGTGTCACCTAACTGTCCCATGATGACATCTTTAGGGTAAAATTGAGGGGTGAGGAGAATGTACTTGGGGAGGGGGAAGAGCAGAGGTAGCATGGGGTGAAATCCCCCATGAAAGAAACAGGAAAGGGCTTATGGAGTAGGGAAAGAGATGGGGGAGGAGCAGGGCAGTAAATGAACTTTACACTCATTAGAATAGGCTCAAAGACCTTAATTTCATCAAAGTTGGCTCAAGGAGGGATTAACACATGCACTCAATTGGGTGGAGTAATCTATCTAACCCTGCAGGAAAATAGGAGGGGAAGGGGATAAAGAGAGAGGGGCAAAAGAAGAGGGCAGATTCAGGGAGGAGACAGACAGAAGCAAATCTCTTTTGAAGAGGGTTAGGGTGAAGGAAGATAGATAATAGAATAAATATCATGGGGAAGGGAATAGGATGGAAGGAAACAGTTAACAATAGTAATCATGAAAAAGAGAAAAGGGGGAAACATTGTACAAAAAATATAGCAATTCTTTGTGGTGGCTAAGAATTGGGAATCAAGGGAATGTCCATCAATTGAGGAATGACTGAAGAAGCTGTGATATATGATTGTAGTGGAATTGTATTGTGCTATAGGAAATGACAAACAGGATGATCCTAGAAAAACCTGGAAAGACTCATGAACTGATGTATAGTGAAGTGAGCAGAACTGGGAGGACGTTGTGCATAGTGACAGCAATATTGTTCAATGAGCAATTATGAATGACTTTACTCTCAGCAATACAATGATCCAAGACCATCCCAAGGGACTAATGATGAAGCATACTATCCACTCCCATAGTAAGAACTGATAAAAAGAGCACTCGTGGATTGTACATATATAACCTATATCAGATTGGTGTCTATCTTGTGGAGGGGGGAGGAAGGGGAGGGAGGGAGAAAAATTTGGAACTCTAAATCTTATGAAAATGAATGTTGAAAACTACCCTTACATGTAACTGGAAAAAATAAAATTAATGTTTGTTGCATTGGAAAAAAAGATATATGTTAAACTCAATATAATAGTACTAAAAAAAAGAGTTAAGGGAATATCTTTGTGGTGGCAAAGAACTGGAAATCAAGAGAATGCCCATCAATTGGGGAATGGATAAACAAGTTGTGGTATGTGAATATAATGGAATAATACTATTGTGCTGTAAGAAACCATGAGCAGGAGGTTTTCAGAGAAAGCTGAAAGGACTTACATAAACTGATGCTGACTGAGAAGAGCAGAACCAGGAGAACATTGTACACAGTAACAGCAACATTGTGTGATGAGCAACTGTGATAGACTTGGCTCTTCTCAGCAGTGCAATGATCCAAAACAGTTTCAAAGAACTCATGATAGAAAATGTTCTCAACATCCAGAAAAAAGAACTGTGGATTATGAATGCAGATTGAACCATACTGTTTCTACTTTGGGGCTGTTTTTTTCCTCTTCTTTTTTGAGGTTTTTCCCTTGTGCTCTCATTCTTTCACAATATGACTAATGCAGAAATATGTTTAATGTGATGATACATATATAACCTATATCAGATTGCTTTCTGTTTTGGGGAGGAGGGAGGGAAGGGAGGATGGGAGAAAAATTGGGAACTAAAAATCCTATGAAAACAAATGTTGAAAACTTTCCTTACATGTAACTGGAAAATGATAAAATACTTTTATTTTTAAAAAGTTAAGGGAGTAAACATTTATATAGTGTCTACTAAATGCCAAGGACTGTACTAAGCCTTGAGAATGTAAGAAAGGCAAAAGATAGTCCCAACTCTCAAGAAGCTCACAATATAATGGAAGAAAAAATACATACTGCTTGTGGAGCCTGCTTTTAGTCACTTGGGTAGCAAAAGAATAAGCTGGAGGCAGGAGTATGCTTGATAAATGTTTTACAACCAGCTATCAAAAAAAAATTACACAAATTTAATCAGCATTATTAACATTTTCTCCATCATTTTACTAAGTCTATGCAATTCGCTAAATAATGATTTTGTTACATTTGCAGATTTTCTAGACGTGAATGCTCTTACTGAAAATTTAACAACTCAATTCTTGAAACCCTGTTTGAGGTGTGGTTCTAGCATGTCCTTGGGAAGAGGGGTGAAAAGTAAGCACCATTTTTAGTGAAAAACCTGGGTTCTAATTCTACTACCTGGTGTATGCAGGGGCAAATCACATAACTCCTAAACTTGTTTCTTTGTTATAAAATGCAAATTATGTTATCTATAGTACTTAACCTCACATGGTAGCTGTGTGACCCTGGGCAAGTCACTTAACCCCAATTGCCTTAAACATCTGGGACCATCTCCAGTCATCCTGATCTATATCTTGCCAGTGGACCCGGATGGCTCTGGAGGAAAGAGTGAGGTTGGTGAACTTACATAGCCCTCTCTTACTTAAATCCAATTTGCTGCAAGTTATGACATTCCCCAGATGCCATGGTCCTCTTAGAGAAAGAAGGACAAACAACAACACCTCACATAGATTTGGGGAGCAAATGAGATCATAGAAGTATAGATCTAGTGCTAGTGTTTAAAGGTATCTTAGAGGCCATTTAGTCCACTCACTTCCCCCACCTCACCCCGCCCCAATTTTAAAAAGAGGAAACTGATTCCCAGAGAGGTTGAGTTTCATAAGGTGTACAGAAGCATAAAAAAATTTAAAGGTTGTCATTGTAGTAAGACTAAGGTTTTATAAATACCACCAATTGTTAATCCATAAAATGATGACATAAGGGTTTTGATTAAGCTGCTTTCTTCGATCAGTAGGTTTGCAGGTGAGTTTATATGTCAGTGAGCTTTTATTGGGAACTTGGAAAAGCTTCCAAGGACAGTGGAAACATGCTCATTGGCACTTGATTGGAAGGACAAAGGAAACCTCTTGATGAAGAGGAACAACTGGGACCTCAGCTGGCTCAAACTGAGGAGAACAGATTTTTGTAGAAGTAGCTGTTCCCTTGGGTTGGTCCCTTTTTCTTCAGAGCTTTGAACTTTCCCATCCCATAGAAGTCTAACTACCTTCCTTTAGAGTCAGATGAAGACTAAACACATTCATCCAGAAGGCAGAGAGAATTTCTGGTCACCCTTTGCCCTGTATGGTGCACAAATCTGAGGCCAGAAACCTGAGTGTGAGCTTTACAGATCCAAGAAATCTCTCTTGCCTGTGTAGAAGCTATCACCCTGCCCAGGAGTTCCCCCTTGCCTCCCACTCCCAGTAGGAGAAAGGGTTCAGAAATTACATTGTCTAGAAATATGGTTCTCCAGTCACGTGGAAGAGCTCCTGCCCACCTCTGTCATGTACCTATGAAGGAATTATATCACTTGCCTGCCTGCTGGGCTCTCAGAGACCTTCCAGAGGAACAGTGGAAAAGAGACAAAGGGGACCAAAGGTGCTCTGTTGTCTTCCATCATAGGCCAGCAGTGGGAGCTGTTTTTTCTCACAAGAGTCTGTCATCCCAATCAATTCATGGGGGGTGGGGGTGGGGGTGGGGACACACACGACTCCTTTCCTCCAGAGGGAGATGCTTTCAGAAGTCCCCAACATAGGCTCAGGACCCTGTAAACTCATCAAGTTCAAGTTCAACAAATCCAACCCTGCAAAAAGGTTGGATTAAATGACCTTTAAGGTCCCTTCTGCCTCTGATAATACTATTTCCTTATGATCCTATAAAGGACAGCGACAGAAACAGCAAGAGAAGGAGGCTACTAAAAGCTTGCAGCAAAGGTTTAGAACTTGTCCAGTAAGTCAGAACAAATCAGATACAGGTTTTATCACACTCAGAGTGTGTCATTCTCTACCAGTAGTTGATGGGGAAATGTGTCCTTTGTAATTTAACAAGCAATATCCGTCTATTATATGAAACAAGAGGAACATGACTATTCATTAAAATCCAGGTGGTCATACAAAGAAATATAGTATACTTGTTAAAAGAAAATGTATATATCATTTGCTACAGGAGATAGATAATAGAATTATCTTCTTAGTAGAGCTACTTTCACTAAATCAAAGAAAACTGCCCATCAGGCCAGAAAAGAGAAGAGGACATTCCTAGGAGTCTGGAACCCTTTATTTTCAGCAGCTGAATCCTTTTCTCTCATTAAGAGGAGAAAGGGAGACATGGATGGACACTAGCTGCTTCGTCTGGTCTTGCAGTTCATGAGGGGTCACATACAGCATTTACAGCTCTGTATTAATTCAGAACAAGACAGAAACAGTTATGTTCTTCCAGAAATTTGCTTTCAACATTAGGATATTGAGGTATTAAAAAAATAAAGATAGGAAAGAGGAGGAGTCTGTGGGTATTTTAGAAACACAAAATCAATAATAAATAGACATTTAAATTAAGCATCTGCTATGTACACTGTGCTAAGCTCTGGGATACAAAAAAGGGAAAAGACAGCTCTCGTCCCCAAGGGCTTCATAATCTAATGGGGGTGGAGGTGGGGGACAACAAGCAAACAAATATGTACAAACAAGGTTTATACAGGATGCATAGGAAGTAAGAAGGCATTAGAACTGAGAGGTTAGGAAAAGCTTCCTTTAGAAGGTGGGATTTTAGTTGGGACTCAGAGGAAGCCAGGGAAGACAGTAGGCAGAGATGAAGAGGAAAAAGTATACAGTAAAAGGTACATGAGAGTCAGAAGATCTCGATTTGAGCCCTAATCTTGCCAAGGACTTTGGTGGGCTTCTCAGGCAAACCTCTAACCCCTCCTGCTGGTGTCTCGGATTTTCAATTTCATCAAATACCCTAAACTTTGAGAAGTCAAGAAAGAATTGGTCTGAGAGAAGCAGACAGGAAAGAAACACGTGTACATTCTGCAGCTCCCCCTACAAATTTTTTACCCCAAAGTCCACTTATAGAGATTTATATGTATTCAGGCCAAAAATGAGGACATGGAGGCTAGAAGTCATTGTTTGTCTTTATAATGAACCAGAAGTTAATGCAAGATAAGCTGTTGTGGTCCTATAGTGAAAAACCAAGACCTAGAAGTTGGGAGACTTGTGGTCTAGTCGACTCTGCCACAAGCTTGCTATGTAATCTGGAATATTTCAATTCCTTTGGGCTTGTCCCTTCACTTTAAGAATGATTTCATTTTATATGATCACTAACTTCCATAATATTATAATTATAATAAGGAGAGGCAGCAAGGCATAGTGGGTAGGGAGCCAGCTTTGGAGCCAGGAAAACCTGTGTTCATATCCTACCCCTGTCTTCCACTCTGTGTAACTTCTCTGTGCTTGAGGCAGTCTTTGAAGGCATTGATCAAGGGAGTTTCCTTCATTTTATCGGTTCCCTATTCCAATGAAATGGCAAGTTCAGTCCCTCTATCCCTAATAATAAAGAAATACAATGTAGTTCTCTAACCCCAAATTCCCATTTAGTACATAAGCCACTAGATGTCCCTGCCTGTGAAGAAATGTGGAATACTTTCATTTCTCAAGTATTTCCCCATGAATTTATATAGACAGTATTTGCCTGTCTACCCCCATGTGTATCCAACAAGAGCTGGGCTGAGGGAGGGGAAGTACAAAGGAAGCACAAGAGGAAGGATATGTGTGTGTGTGTGTGTGTGTGTGTGTGTGTGTGTCCCCAAAAGTTCGTGTGGCATCGGGACATTTGTTTTATGCTCTTTATCTCAGAATAATCACTCTCACCTCCTTTGCCATGTTGCCCTAGTAGAATCCCAAAAGATATCAGCTAGAGAAAATCTCCTAATCAAAACCAGGGTTAAAGGGGTGGGGGAAAGATGACCTATTTGGCAACCCAGAGCAGAGAAGTTCACTCTCTAAAGTGAAAGAGGACCCTGGCAGGGAAATATATGGGTCCCCCAGAGACCTGTCTTTTCCTAAGTGAGAGGAAGAATGCTTGAGAAAAGCAGAGTTTTGATAACCAAACAAGTAATAAGCATTTATTAAGTGACTAATATAGTTAGGCACTGCACTAGGTGCAGAGGATACAAATATAAAGAATGAAGTAGTTGGTGGCACTGTGAACTGATGGCCCCATTTTGGAGAGTTATTAAACTGCCTATACCCTTTGACCCAGCAATACCACTATTAGGTCTGTTTCCCAAGGTTATCAGAGAAAAAGGAAAAGAACCCATATGTTCTAAAATATTTATAGCAGCTCTCTTTGTGGTGGCAAAGAACTGGAAACTGAGGGGATGCCCATCAACTGGGGAATGGATAAACAAGTTGTGAGATATGACTGTAATGGGATACTACTGTGCTACAAGAAATGAGGAGCTGGTTGTTTTTAGAAAAACATGGAAAAACTTGCATAAAATAATAAAGAATGAAATGAGCAGAATCAAGAGAACATTGTACATGGTAACAGCAATATATTTTGAAGAATTTCCATGAACAATTATGTTATTATGAGTATTATAAATACCGAAATCAACTACAAAGCACCTATGTAAGATGATGCTATTCACCTCTAGAGAAAGAACTGATAAATAGGAATATGTATACTATGGTTTATACACACACACACATCAGTGTCTAGGAGGGAGGAAAAAAGTGCATAGCAAAGAACAAAAGAAAACTTAGAAGGAAGCATAGAAAAGCAGAGTAGCTTTGAAAATGATGTGTAGTATTATTACATAGTTTTTCAAAAAGTAAACAGTGTGAATTGGAGATTCGGTTTCCTCCCTTTGTGTTGCTCTGTGTAAATGGAAAGGGTTTTTTGTCTTGTATTTAAGTTCAAAATGAAATTTAAAAAATAATGCAACAATCCCTACTCACAAGAACCTCATATACTAGGACCTTTGTGAGGTTTCTTGTGTTACTGGTGTTTGGAGGCTTTCACATTATCTATCTATCCCTGTTAGAATTAGCAGTAGATATCAGTGACTTAGAGGTATTAATCAGCTTAATCTCGAATGGGTTGCTGATAGAAAATCACTGAGGGAGAAAGTTTTAGTTCTTACTGACTTAAGGGGAACCTGACTAGGTAATACAACTATCTAGTAGCAGAAGTTGAACATTAAAATAGAGGTACAAGGGAAGGTCTTTTTAGAATCCCATCATAACTTTATTATTAGAAACAGCTAGATGGTGCAGTGGATAGAGTGCTGAACTTGAATTCCAGAAGAGATGAGATCAAATCTGGCCTCAGGCACTAACCACATGACTTTGGGAAAGTTATTTAACAGAGGCCTGCCTCAGTTTCCTTATCTGTAAATGGGAATTATAGGGTTGCTGTGAGGATCAAATAAGATACTTATAAAGTTTTGCAAACCTTAAGGTGCTATATAAATGCTAATTATCATAACCTGGTGGTGAGATGATGAGATCTATGTTAGGAAGTCCCTTTATAACTCTAAGTCCCTCTGACTGACTTTTTTTTTTTTTTGGTGAGGCAATTGGGGTTAAGTGACTTGCCCAGGGTCACACAGCTGGTAAGTGTTAAGTGTCTGAGGCCATATTTGAACTCAGGTCCTCCTGAATCCAGGGCCGGTGCTCTATCTACTTCACCACCTAGCTGCCCCCTCTGACTGACCCTTAATTAAGCAGAACGACCTCAGGAAACAGAAATCAGAGTCTTATTGCCAACCCACCCTAGTTGGTCCTTACTTCACTTTCATGAGTCATGAGAGTACATTATGTAAATCAAGTTCATAGAAAAAGCTCATCAGACCTTATAATAGGTTGGGGACAGCTAATCAGCAGTGCTATGTAGGATGGTTTGGATGGGGCTGGACAGATACCAAGGGTAGAGACAAGCCCACAGGAAAGGTAATGAAGCCAAAGGGGATGCAGTATGAAGGGAAAGAAAAGGGACAGATGCCATGGGAGAATGGATCGATCAATAGGGGTAGTGACTCATTTGTCCAGCCCTTGTAATAGGCTTTGTGGGAATCCCCTGCCCTCAAAAAACTTCCAGTCTATTTGGGGAAATGATATATTTAAATGCATGAGCCAAATCCTTGAAAATGCAATAAGTTGTGCAAGGGTTGTGTGTTTGGTTTATGTATTTTGTGTGCTCTTTTGTCTACATATGTGTGCCTACATGAACCTGTCTAGATGTGGCTCTCAGAGAAGCAAGGAAGGATGGAGTCTCCTTCCCCACCCCACCTCTTCTTTAAACTGGTCTTTGATTCCTGCCAGGGGAGGAAGCGAGAGGTTGAGGCCAGAGGCAATCCAGTCTGTTTTCTTCAGAGAGAAGGGGTACCAGGTAGGGGTACCCACCTGCCTCTTTAGATATTATTAATCTAAAGCAAATATTTTTGGGGTTCAAGCTGAACTCTTGATTGCTATCCCTTAACAGGGGAGGGAGACCCCAAGGGGTATGTGTGTATCTCTCTCTCTCTTTCCATCCATTCATCCATCCATCATCCATTATGGGCCCAGGGTACCTCAGAAGTTTTCTGGGGTAAATCAAAGAAACTTTTCCCTGAGAAACTAAACCAAAGGACAGACACACCTAAAGAGATAAGCGGGGCCAGCATAGTGGTTAGAGCATTGGCCCTGGATTCAGGAGGACCTGAGTTCAAATCCAGCCTCAGACACTTGACACTTGCTAGCCATGTGACCCTGGGCAAGTCACTTAACTACAATTGCCTTACCAAAAAAAAAAAAAAAAGATAAGCAGCACCGATCTGGACTGAGTTAGCTCCAGGTCCACCACCCTTCATCCCAGTCTCCCCGACCCCTTAAGGAGATAATCCTATCAGGCATGGCTGCTGCCAAAGTATCGGGAAGGCACAGAACAACGCTCCTCTCACCGACTGCTTCCAACCCACCACCCAATAAGGGAATTTTCCAGAGTCAGATGATCACCACAATGGACCTTCATCAGTCCTCTATAAAAGTATCTGCCTGTCTCCTGCTTGGGGAGAAAGGTATCTCAGAGAGCCACACCTCTGTGCCATGCCTTCTCCCCATGAGAAGTTCAAGGACTTCTCTCTTGGTTTCCTTTCCCTAAATAAACTATTATTTTATTCTAATTGTATTTGTGTGCAAGAGGGTGTAATTCTTTAAAGAGGAATTCCTAAGAATCCCTACCTCAACCCCCCCCCCCATCAATTTCCCCATAACATATCCATCTATCTATCTATGGCTTGACTCCTTACCAGATGCCAGTTCCAGCTGCACTCTTGATTTCAATCCCTTAACAGAGGAAGAGGACCCCAACATATGTATGTGTGTATGTATGTATGTGTGTATATCTATCTATCTATCTATCTATCTATCTATCTATCTATCTATCTATCTATCTATCTATCTATCTATCTAAGGCTTGACTTCACTAGATGCCAACTCCAAAATGAATGCATGTAGCAAATAGCAAATAAATCTACTTATTCAAAACTGATAGCAAACATAAATTAGAAAAAGTATCCATAGGAAAATATATACCAGACAAAAAACAGAGTGAACGAACTATTCCACTGGGAATAAGATACATTAGCTCAAACAAGAGAGAGTTTCAGATCTCATTTAAAGGAAATTCCCTGAAGTCTCTAGTGTAGTAAACTAGGGATAGGGACATGAATGAGGTTGTCAGTTCCTTTACATATTGGCTTCTTCCCAGAGTCTTTCTCTCCCTTCAGGAACCTGAAGAGATCATGAAACTGCATACCTTCTCCTTCAAAGCTTAGAAGCCAGAAGTCAGATTTCTCTTCCCCCAAGCTCTCATCAATTCTATCCCTTATATAAGCTCAGAGAATTGAGTAATCATTCTCTATCAATAAAGATAGTCCCTTAAAAATGGGCTTTGAGACTTGGGTTGCTTCATAATTACCACAAAGCTACTTAGAATCATAGAATGTTAGAATTGAAAGGGCCCTGGGAAGTCATCTAGTCTAATTTCCCTCCTAATAGAGCACCCCCCCCCCCACCACACACACAAATTTATTCAACAGATAGGCAACCAACCTCTGTTTGAACACTTCCACTAATTCTCTGGGTAGTCCAATGAATTGTTGATGAAATCCAATAATTAGATAGTTCTTCCCCATACTGACCTGAAATCTGCCTCTGGACAGTGTTCAATTTGTCAATGACCCTCTTAATGTTTGATGCCTAGAACTGCATACAATAAGATATTTGTGTGACTTTTTCTTTATCTTGACAAGAGGTCTTCATTGATTGAGAATAGCATATTTTCAGTGACTTTGACTAAATTTTCCCCAAATATACTCAAAATAGGAATTTTTCCTCCTCTGGTCCTAGTTATGAAGTAAATTTACCTTGTAACAATTGGAATGATGCCACCTGCTGGAGAGCTACCGCATGAAGGCTCCACTGTGAGGAGAAAGTGTCTGAGGGCAAGCCATGTGGTCAGGTCCTTGGTGTCAGGAAGTGATGTTTGCTCGTGGGTACTGTCTATCAAAGCTATTAGCCAATTAGCTTGGAGCTGTGTGTGTGGGGACAGGACATTTCCAGTTTTTCATGGGAGGCTTGTGGGATTGAAGAAGGTGTGGTCCACTCTCTTTTGTCAGGACTCTGGTGGAGAGTGGGGCTAAAAATGCACTCTCCCTTTGATAGATAGATGAATGTAGGCCTTTCTCTTTCTTCGCCAAATTCTTATTCTCCTTAATAAATGCTTAAAAGTCTAAACTCTTGCTGAAGCTTATAATTTATTGGCAACCACTCATTAGATATTTTAGACAGACTAGCTAGAATTTTAGCCCCTTACAACCTAGGAATTCTAGGTAGGCAAGTTTTTTTAAAAAATGAATAAAGTCAGCTTAAGTGTAATTGGCTGATATTCTATATGGAAAAATAGATCTTGAAATTAGCTGTCTAGAAATTATGGCCTTGATGAAGGTTATAATTACAGATAATCTTCATTTGGAGATGCCAGAATCCAACTGGAAGTCTGCTCCTCTCCCTAGTACTTATATATTTATATTTCTTATTAATAAGCATTTATTAAGTGCCTATTATGTATCAGGCATTATGCTAAGCACTTTATAAATATTATCTCATTTGATTGTCATAACAGTTCTGGGAGGTAGATGCTATTATGATCCTCATTATCCAGATGAGAAAACTGAGGCAGATAGATGTTAAGTGACTTTCCCAGGGTCACATAGCTAATAAGTATCTGAGGCTGGATTTGAATTCAGATCTTCCTGACTCCAGGCCCAGCACTGTATCAGTTATGCCATCTAGCTGCTTAAACAACAAAACTGGAGATTACTGTTGAGGAACTGATGTGGTTGGGATCTTAGACTCTTAGATTTGAGTTAGAAGGGACCTCAAAGTTGATATAATCCAGTCTCCATATAGATGAGGACACTAAAGCTAAGAGATGTTAGGTGACTTGCCCCAGGTTACACAGATGTTATGTTACAAAGCCAGATTTGTCCCTTGGCGACTCACCAACCTTCCAGAGAGTTGTAATTCAACCTTCACTTCCCCCTACTCCCAGAGCTAATGTGGCTGGAAAACTCCTTTCCTTTCAAGCTAACCACAGCTTTCATTTTCTTTAATTTAAAATGAGTCTAGTATTATATAGCACAAATCTTGTGACAATATTTTATGAGGAAAAGTAGCCATTTTGATGGAACATTTAATTGAAGCTATCATTCATAGTGGAATGAAAAGTCAGGAGTCAGGATGAGGTTTGAATCTCAACTCTCATCTACTAACTGTTTGGCATTGGGCAAGTCACATTTTATCTGGGCCTCAGTTTCCTCATCTGTAAATAAGGGGCTATTTGACTCTCCCAAGTGGACATTTTGGCTCCCTCTGATAAAACTAATAGCTACTGGACTCCTGAAGTAAATATTGATAGAATCAATATTTACCAGCTTATGTAGCTTTCTTTCCCACCCCATCCCCACCCCCCTCTCCCTTCCCAGTATGGGGTAAACCAGGCCCTTCCTCTTTCCCTCTTCCATTAGGATTAGCTTCCCCCAAAAGAGACCTGATTGTCCCTGGGATCTGATTGGTCCCAGGTTCCCTGATTCAGCTTCCTGGTGTAACAATTGGAATGACGCCACCTGCTGGAGACTTACTGTAGAAGAGTTCCGCCCATGAAGCGAAGGTCTTTGAGGGCAAGACCAGGAGTCTTTTCTTTGGTGTCAGGAAGTGACGCAGGCCAGTGGGAGGAAGAAGGAAGAGACTGGCGCTCGGTCTCGCTTTTTTTCCTGGGGATGCTGGTGGAGAAGGCAGCTAGAAATGCGCTCTCCCTTTAATAGATAGGAATCTAGGCCTTTCTTCTCTCTTTATCAAATTCTTATTCTCCTTAATAAATGCTTAAAAGTCTAATTCTTGCTAAAGCTTATAATTTATTGACAACCACTCACTAGATATTTTAGACAGTTTAGCTAGAATTTTAGCCCTTAACACTGGTCACCCAAGGGTATACAAGGTCCCAGCCATCTGGAGTCTAGTTCTCTCACATTTGCTAAGTGCTTGAGAACATAAGTTGTCATGCCCTGCTGACCTGATAACCAGACAAGTTTCTGTGATCATGAAGGCTGTCTCCACAAAAGCTGAAAATAAATGCTACAGCATCCTTGTTGTGTATCCTTGATGCTTCTGGGCAGAGAACATCTCCTTTTTTGTCAACTCTTCAATAACTTATAAGAGCCGTATTGCAACATGGACCTGATGTTAGATCTGCCTGACACCTGTAACTCCCACAGCATGGATTAGGCTCATTTTCCTCTAAGAGATAAAAAAAGACATCCCCAAAACTTGATTGACTCAAGGGCTCAAGTAGTGCCTCCAGTCACTGGCTCACTGATCACCTAGAGGCAAAAAATGCCCACTCAGATGAAGTTGGGACCCTTGAGAAGGGATGGCCTGAGACTAATTGAGTCACCATACTCTGCCCTGTTAACCACACTTGTTTCCATGTGGAGATGGAGGGTGGGCAGGAGGGATATTCAGGTTTAGCTAAGCTAAGTATTAGAGTACCTTTGTTGCTTATCCTTTCTATGCTATGTCTAAATTAACCTTTTGTTAGTTTTTAACTGATCAGTGAAATGCCTCATTTCATCCCAACATTGAACCTGGACTAACAGGCTATTGGCCTGAGTCATACTGTCCCCTGTCTGCCCCCTAAACAGTTGCCTATACTAAATTTCTCTTATTAGTATCAAGTATCCTGGGCACAGCACATAGTTTCATGGATATGATAACTTACCATCTGTGTGACTTTGGGAAAGAAACAAGTTTTGTGAGCCTCATTTTCTACATTTCTGAAACAATGGGGTTGAACAGAATTACCTCTGAAGTTCCTTCCAGCTTTAAATCAGCATTCCCATGAGGAGATTGAATGCCATATTCTCTAGGACCCTTTCTGACTCTATATATCAACATACAATTCAATCTGTCTTGGATTGACTAGATAATTCTTAGAAGTATCTCCGGGGAATTAAGTGACTTGCTCATAGTCACATAGCAAGGGTACTCTCCACTCTCCCATGCTGCTTCTTATTTCTAAATCTGTTATCCTAAAATAAGGGCTAGACACAGAAATGGCAGTATCTGGTGTTGAGTAAAAAACATATATCTTGCAAATATGAAATACTTGAATACTTCAGAGCAGGATTTTTTTAAAAATAGGCTTTTATCATTTACTGCATTGCTCAACAAGTCATGGAGATAATATTTTTGCTGTGTGATTTGTTTACTGGTCATCTTTCGTGTTATGATTGGTCCATTGCTATAATGGGACTATACTCCTGGTATCAGTAATATAGTCCTATTTTTTTTTAAAGGAGCATAGGATGGCAACTTTAATTTACATCCAATTTTACATAAATTTGCATACAGAGTGGCTGCTTGGTCCAAGTACATAAAATTGATTGATGGCGCCTACTGCTGCAATTGTGTTCAAACTTAACATTCTGGGTCTGTCATATATGAAATACAGAAATGATTTTTTAAAATAATTAGTCCACAGTAATGGCTTTTCAGGTTTGGAAAGATGGTAGCCCAGTTCTTTGTTGTAGTAAGTCAAGAAGTTCCTCAGAAGAACTCCTGATCCTGCCATTCAAAGTCTCTAAAATCTGGCTCTGACCCATCAATTCAACAAACATTTATTAAGTAATAAACCTTTGCTAATAAATGTTTGCTCATTTTTGTTGACAAAACCATTTATTAACAAATATTAGCAAATATTTATTAGCTTCTAACATTTATTTTAATTAATTAACTTTTTGCAAGGCAGTGGGGGTTAAGTGACTTGCCCAGGGTCACCCAGCTAGTAAGTGTTAAGTGTCTGAGGCCGGATTTGAATTCAGGTACTCTTGAATCCAGGGCCAGTTCTTTATCCACTGCGCCACCTAGTGCCCCCCTAACATTTATTAATAACCCTAGGTAAGCTGTGGTAAGCCCTGAGGACACAAAAATGTAGTCCCTAACCTCATGAGCCTTGCAGTTTATGAGGGGAATAAGGATAGGGATTGCATCTGTGATTTCAGTGATGTAGTGAACCTTTAGGTGAGGAACTTCCTCTACCAATCCAGACTGGGACCTTCTCTGCAACTTAAAGTTGCCTAGAGCACTGGAGCTTAGTTTAAAGGCTAGGCCTGAATTCAGTCTTCTTGGTCCTGGGGTCTATTCACTATGCTGCTCATTTTATTCCATGATGCAAATAGCTAAGCATAATAGATAGGATGTGATAGGGACAAAGGAGAGAGCCAGGCAAAGTGCTCTGTGACAGCTGAAGGTGGGGTAGAATTCTGTTAATTAGAGGGATCAGAGAAGGCTTGATAGAGAAAGTGGACACTGAGCTGAGCCTTGTAGGGAGAGAAGGATCTCATTTAGAAATGAGAAAGTAGGACATGCCAGGTCCTTCCCCAAATTTCTCCCTTTTCATTCACTCTCGGTTCCAGTTAATATACATGTACCTTCTCATCCTATCCTTTCTGTTCTATACCCCATTCCTTATGCTTCTAATCACAGAAATTCAGGGTGCAAAGGGACTTCAGAGTCAATTCAGTCTAAGCTTTAGCTGACCAACAGTAGATTCTCTAGCATGACTGATGAGTCTTCATCTAGCCTCTGCTTAAAAGCCTCTAGAGAGGCTGCTAGGTGGATAAGGCAGTGGACTTGGTGTCAGGAAGACCTAAATCTTGCCTCATATTCTTTTTTTATTTTTTTTACGGGGCAATGGGGTTAAGTGACTTTCCCAGGGTCACACGGCTAGCAAGTGTCAAGTGTCTGAGGCCGGATTTGAACTCAGGAACTCCTGAATCCAGGGCCAGTGCTTTATCCACTGCACCACCTAGCCACCCTGCGCCACCTAGCTGCCCTCATATTCTTAATAGCTGTGTGATCCTGGGCAAGTCACAATCTCTGTTTGTCTCAATTTTTTTTTGTTTTTTTTTTTTTGGGGGGGGGCAGGCAATGGAGGTTAAGTGACTTGCCCAGGGTCACACAGCTAGTAAGTGTCAAGTGTCTGAGGCTGGATTTGAACTCAGGTACTCCTGAATCCAGGGCCAGTGCTTAACTACTGCGCCATCTAGCTGCCCCTGCCTCAATTTTTTAAACTACAAAATGGGGTTATATGCACACACACACACACATATATATGTATACACACACACACACACACACACACACACACACACTTAGCACAATGTCTGGGACATAATAGGTACTATATAAATGCTTGTTTCCTTCTGTTCCCTCTAGTAAAGGAAGCAAACTCATCACCTTTTCAGGTCATTTTACATTTAGACAATTCTAATTGTTAGGAAACTTTTGCTTATGTGGAGCCTACACTTGCTAAATCGGAATCTCTCCGACACGTTTATTCATTGTTCCTACTTCCACAGTTTGGAGCCAAGCAGAACAAATCTAATCTTTCCTTCCACATCAGTCCTGAGAGTATTTGTGAGACACTGGCTCCCAGAGTGAGCCTTGTGGTAGGAAGGCTGCTTTCCTTAAGCCTACAAAGGGAGGCAAGTCATTATATTAACTATCCAGCAAGGAAGGGCACGATTTAAATTGCTAAGCAATTTAGTGGCACTGGAGTTTTGCTTAATTCCTCACTGGCCAGTTCTGTGTACAATCTTGAGGATGAAATGCACTGCTGCTCAAAACATTAAAAGTATAAAATCTATTGGACATACCTAACATAGAATCACTACCCCATTTGTGAATTCTATACATTAATCCACTCCCATTTCATTCATAGATTGACACATTTAGCATGCTGTGATCATACTAAATTATGTCATATGTAACAGTGGCCATCCTGTGGACAAGGTTTATAGATAGACCTGCTCCCTGGCCATATCCAGTAACATATATGTTCTGTCTGGAGCATTTCCCATGGTATGGTAAGATTGATAGCCCAGTCCTCTACATCATGCAGGCTAGGTTAGTTTTTCCTTCAAAGATAGCAAAACTGTCCTCAAAATTTAATTGGCTAAAAGGACAAAGGTTTGGCCCATTGACCTAGCTCCCTGGTAGCCTAAGAACAAAAGGCTTCTAAGGTCAGCTTCTGACCATCAGACTAGAATGGACAACACAGGAACAGAAAAGCTACACTCGACAAAAACAATGCCATATTCTCCCTGAATATCCTTTCCCTGATATTGCTAAATAAACCATTGGGTTTTGTTTTGTTATTGTTGTTGTAATTGTTAAATGTTAAATGATCTATGAGTGTCTCATTTTGTTCCAATCTTGAACCTGAACAACTAGAGTGGCCTGAGTCAGGCCTGACCTACTATACATGGAGCAGTGAGCCAGAGAGCCCTCATCACTTCCAGAATGGCATGTGCCTCTTGATAAAGGGCATGTGAGGCCAGAGGCTTCTGGTTAGTCAGCATCTACCACCTTCTCCCCAATTCTCTACCATAAAAGAGGGCTGCATCAAGGAGCATTGACCACTGAGCAACAGGAAATGCCTACTCAGCAGATTTTATTGACACAACTTCTACTCTTGTTCTCTTCTTCCTTTCTTGGGAATGTTTGGCTTGGAACTCTGACAGCTTTCCTTTGAACTCATACATAGCATTTTTGAATTTGTATAGCATTATGAGATTTTCAAAGCACTTCGTGTATATGATCTCATTTGATCCTCACAATAATCCTGAGGTAAATATTATTATTCATATTTTACAGATGAGGAAACTGAAATTTAGAGAGATTAAGTGACTTCCTCAAGATCACAGAGCTAGTAAATGAGGTAGGATTCAAATTCAGGTCTTCCCTTCCCAAGTCCTGTACTCTATCCACTGTGCAACTTAATTGCATAATGACCCAGCGCATGTGAGAAGAATCCCACTCTCCATTTTTGGGCTAGTATTCCCTAGGACTGAACCCAGAACCGAGACTCTTTAGAGGGAGAAGTTCCCCTACCTTCCCTGGGTGAGAGGCTATGATGAAAAGGGAAACGTTTGCCTCCAACCATCTCTTAGCCCTCCTGTTGCCTTTTCCCTAGAAATTTGGGCTCAACAGGACAGACTCCCAATCATACGCATCTGAAGTTTATGGAAAGGAACATATAGAGGGATATTCATCCTCCATCTCAGACTCATATGCTAAAATTGAAATTTGCTTCCCAGCTCAGCAGCCCAATGAATTTCACAATAGATAGTTATCAGTGATTGTTGGTCCTTTTTCTTCACCAATATACTGCTTCTCCCTGGTTCCAGCCTTGGAAACTCCTTATGGTGCCTTGATAGTACTTGTCATGTGGTCCTTGGTCACCTTGAGCCACTTTATCAGAAGTACAGATGATAAGGTCAGGGGATGGAAGATAGGAAATGAAAAGAGAGTGTTGCAACATTCAGATAGTATCCCTTTATCTCCTTTCATGTCTTCTGCCCTGTTGCAAAAGAGAACTCACTAAGACCCAGATGAAGATGAAGGGGAAGTCACCCTATCATGAAAGGAAGTTTTGGGGCAGCTAGGTGGTGCAGTGGATAAAGCACCGGCCCTGGATTTAGGAGGACCTGAGTTCAAATCTGGTCTCAGACATTTGACACTTACTAGCTGTGTGACCCTGGGCAAGTCACTTAACCCTCATTGCCCCACCCAAAAAAGGAAGTTTTTTTAGAAACTGCTCCTCCAGTCTTTTTGTCTCTCAATGAATCATCTTTGTGGAATTAGAGAAAAACAATTCAAGGAAATAAATAGGACAAGCAGGAACACAGTCTCCTGTACTTGTACCCACAATACTCAGCCCCAAATCTTTTTCTTCTCTAAGCTAAACTCTGCCACTTATAACAATATTAGTGTGAGTAGCATACCTATTAAGGGGCAACCATACCAACTTCCATCCCTCTCTGGACCTTACGTTCAAAAGCAGTCTATTGGGTATGCTAAGGGATATTCTCAGTAAATTACCAAACTTGCAGCCTAATAAACTTGGAGTAAAACCAGGGAACTCTCTTCTCCCATGGCCTTCTTCTCTCTCAATCTCAAACTCTGAATTTCTAGGCTCAGACAAAATCACTGTTCATGGCTGTGTAATTGATAGGTGTATTAGAGAATGGAAATTCGGGTAAACTTTCAAACCAGGTATAAAAAGCTCCAATGGGACTTTCCGATAGAATCACCTCTTTCTTTCTTTCTTTAGACTCTTCCCAAATAGTCTGAGATAGATAATAAACAAATAAATTGGGATTTAAACTCTGTGTGGGAATTTTACCTCAAACCCTGTTATGGGAAAAGCTGGGAAAATAAAAGCAAGTATTTGGATCCCAAAATCACCAACGGCAGTAATTGCTACAATAGCTATTTTAGTTCCAGTCCACTTTTGCTGTGCCCCCATCTTTTCTCCTCTAACTTTCTGGTCTGGGAGCTCATCATCTCATGTCTTGCTCTTACCTGTCGGTCTCAAAATGAGTCAGTTGTGTGACATGGCAAACAAAATGTCTATTGCCATCTTCGGTCACAGTAAGAGATGTCAAGTGTCAAGGACTTTGCCTATTCAGTATACTCCAGTGGCTCCCTATTTCCTTCAGGATCAAATATAAAATTCTCTGTTAGGACTTTATAAACTAGTCCCCGCCTATTTTTTCAGTGTTCTTGCAATTTACTCCCCACCACATACTCTTTGATCTTGTGACACTGGCCTCCTTCCTGGTTGTTCCACAAACAAGATCCTCCAGCTCTCAACTCCAGCCTTTTCCTATGCCTGTTCTCCATGCCTGGAACGCTTTCCCTCCTTATCTCCAACTCCCTACTTCTCTGACTTCCTTCAAGTCCCAACAAAAATCCCATCTTCTACCTGAAGTTTTTCCCAAGCCCCTGATTTGTATTATTTGTATTGTTGATTTCTGAGATATAAATTTAACAATTGTCTCTCTCAAATTCTGACTCCAATACATCACTGCTTACATCCTGTAACTTTATTATATGGTTTTGGGCGAGGGATTCAATTGATCAAAGGTCATCTGATTAAAAATCAACCAGTCAAAATTTATTAAGTGCCAGTCACCTATATATAATTCAAACAACTTTGTATTAAGCATCTGTTGTGTGCAAAACATTGTGCTGGGTGCTGGGAATAAAAAGACAGAAATAAAACAGCCCCTGTCTTCAAGGAACATAAAGTCTACTGGTGTGATATCACAGGTACATTGAAACCCAAATACTAAATGCATATAATTTGAGGAAATAGTACAAACCACTGGGAGATCAGGAAAGGCTTAAAGAAGGTGGTAGGACTGAGCCTTGAAGGAAGGTAAATATTTTGAGAGGCAAAGATGAGGGAGAAGGACATTCTCACTTGAGAGATGAGTGGTGTCACAGGAAAGAAATGGGGCATAGAGTTTAGGGAGCAGCTAAAAGGCTGGTTTGTCTGGAATACAAAATATATAAAGGAAAAGAATGTGAAATGAGAAGAAAGGTTGATTGGAGCCAGATTGTAGAAAGCTGAATGCCAGACTGAAGAATGTGTATTTCCCCTTAGAGGCAACTGATGAATTAGAGAAAGGGAGAGACTGGAATGAAATGTCTGCTACAATATTCCATAAAGGAATGAAGGAAGATGAGATGTATGAATATATAGGAGGGAAAAGATGAGAGAGATGTTGTGAAGGCAGAATCAACAGGATTTCATAAAATATGGCTGGATATAGAGGTGAAGGAGACAATGATTTAGAAAAGAGAGTGACTGGGAGAATGATGGTACCTTTAGAAGGTATAGGGAGTTTTGGAGGACAGGTGAGCTTAGGAGTGAAGGTGATGAGTCCTATTTTGCACATGCTAAATCTGAGATACTCATAGTATACACAGGTAAAGGGGTCTAGTAGGTCAGTGACAATTTAAAAATGGATTCTCTATCTCAGGATAAGAGATTGGACTGAATATGTTTATCTGGAAGTCATCTATATAGAGAAGAGAGTTAAATCAATGGGAGCAAATGAAATCACCAAGGGAGGAAAAATAAAAGACAAGAGGACCCAGGACAGAGCTTTGAGTAACATCTACCCTTAGCAAGGGGAGGAGGAGTTTGAACAGCTAAAGAGACTGAGAAGGAATGGTTGGAAGGGTAGGAGTACAACCAGGAGAGAGCAGGATCATAAAAACCAAGGGAAGGCCTCATGGAGAAGATGGAACTTGAAGGAGGAGAGGAACAGGATCACAGATTTTGAGCCAGAAGGGACCCAAGGAGCCACTGAATCCAACCCCACTCTTGAAGTTGAAGAAACCAAGCTAAGGCACAGAGAGGTCAAATGATTTGCCAATGACCACAGAACTAATTAGTTTCTGAGGCAGGATTTGAATCCAAGTCTTCCTAACTGAATGAAGTCCAGTTCTCTATCCACTTTACCACACTACCTGAAGAAAACAGTGCTAGGGGTGGGGGAGAGAACATTTGAGACAGAAGAACATCTTCCTCCTAAAGATTCAATTCTTCTACCAGAAGTGACGAGCTTATCTCATATTAGATAAAGTGTGATATCAGTATCTGTAATGAATTGTCACCTATTTAATACTATACTAATAATACACCCTTCCCTGTTGTTATAGGCCAAGCCTTATTCAGGTCATTTTGATGTTTCAGAATCAGTACAGAATGAGACATGCACAGACCAGTGAGTAAAGGGAGGTTTATTTAGCCATATCTTGGGAAGGATACTCAGCAAAGATATAGCTTTGTTCAGGTGGAAGTGGCCTGCCCTCTCTTTACAGAAATGCGCCTTGTCAGGATGCGTTGACTACAGTAATTCCCAAAGCTGTGGGCCATCCAGCAAGCCTGAGGGTAACTAACTCCTCCAAGGTTGGCCTTTCATGCCCCAAGCTGACATAGGCAAGTTGTGTCAACAGGCTGGGACCTTACCTCCTGTACCAATCAAGTTTCAGGAAAAGCTTCCCTTTCTAGGAGATATTGATAACTCCTACCACACCAACACCAATCTTAAGATTCTGCCTTTTAACTGCTTGAATGGTAGAAAGACCAAAAAAAAATCATTGTTGGTGGATTTTTCAGGAAACAGGCATACTGATACATTTTTGGTAGGTTGTAGACTACAGTAATCATTTTGGAGAGCCATTTGACAATATGATACACAAAAATGATCATAGCTTTCTGGGCAGCTAGGTGGCACAGTGGATAAAGCACCAGTCCTGGCTTCAGGAGAACCTGAGTTCAGATCTGGCCTCAGACACTTGACACTAGCTGTGTGACCCTGGGCAAGTCAGAGAGAGAGAGAGAGAGAGAGAGAGAGAGAGAGAGAATGATCATAGCTTTCAACTCAATGATTCCATTTTTAGGACACTATAATATTTTTCTAACATAAAAGAGGTCCACAATGGAGGAGAAAATGGGGGGAAGTACATACAATGCTTTGAACCTCTCACTGGAATTAGTTCAAAGAAGGAAGAATACACACACATATACATATATGTGTATGTATACATAGATAATTTCAGTTATGTATAGAAATATAACTTATCCAATAGGGAAATAGGAGGGGAAAGGGATAAGAGAAAGTTGGGGGGGGATGATAAAGGGGAGGGCAGATTAAAGGAGACAGTGGTTAGAAGCAAAATAGACTTTTAAGGAGGTACAGGATAAAAAAAGAGAGAGGAAGAAACGGAAGATAATGGGGTGGAGGGAAATACACATAGAGTAATCATAACTGTGAATGTGAATGGGATAAACTCACCAATAAAATGAAAGCAGAGAACAAAATGGATCAGAAACCAGAATCCAACAATATGTTGTTTACAAGAGACACAATTGAAATAAAGACACACAGAGTTAAAATAAAGGGCTAGTGTAGAATCTAATATCCTTTGGCTGAAGTAAAAAAGGCAGGGGTAGCAATCATGATCTGAGACAAAGCCAAAACAAAAACAGACCTAAGTAAAAGAGATAATTAGGGAAATTGTATTTTAATAAAAATGTACCATAGACAATGAAGTAACAAAAATTTTTTACAGTAAGTTTCTCTGATAAAGACCTTATTTTCAAATATATGTATGTTGAGTATAGTATTGAGCCAAATTTATAAAAACTAAGAATCAACCCCAATTGATAAGTGGTCAAAGGATATGAGCAGGCAGTTTTCTGAAGAATAAGTCAAAGCTATTTATAGCCATATTAAAAATGTTCAAAATCACTATTGATTAGAGAAATGCAAATTAAAACAACTCTGAGGTTCCACCTCGCACCTAACAGAAATGATAAATGTTGGGGGAGGGGATAAGGGGAAAATATGTACATTAATGAACTGTTGGTAAGTTGTGAATTGGTCCAACCATTATGGAAAATAATTTGGAATCATGCCCCCAAAACTATAAAATTATGCATATTCTTCAACCTAGCAATACTACTATTAAGTCTGTAGCCCAAAGAGATCAAAGAAAAAGGAAAAGGAACCATATGTACAACAATATCTATAGCAGCTCTTTTTGTGGTGTCAAAGAATTGGAAATCAAGGGGATGCTTATCAATTGGGGAATAGCTAAACAAATGATGCCATATGATTGTGATGTAATACTATTGCGCTATAAGAAATAATGAGAAAAAAAAAAAAAGAAATAATGAGGAGGTTGATTTCAGAAAAACATAGTAAGACCCATATGAACCGATGCAAAGTGAAGTGTGAAGAACCAGAAGATCATTGTGCATAGTAACAGCAATGTTGTAACAATGATCAACTGTGAAGGACTTGGTACTCCGACGAATACAATGATCCAAGACAATTCCAAATGTCTCATGATGAGAAAATGCTATCCATTTCCAGAGAGAGAAATGATGAACTCTGAGTGGAAATTAAAATACAATTTTCTCACTTTATTTTTCTTGCTTATTTTTTGAAATGTGGCTAATATGAAAATGTTTTGCACAATTTCACATATATAATTTATATTCTATTGCTTGCCTTCTCAGTGGGTGGTAGAGGGAATGAGAGAGGGGGAGAGAATTTGGAATTCAAAATTTAAAAAGAAAAGAATGTTTAAATAAATATTTTTTTTAGAAATTGTATACAAAGAAAAAAAGAGCTGCATATACAAAAATATGCAAAACTCCTATTTGTCACAGTTTAAAAAAATCTTTGTTATGAAGGAAGATTCAGTTTGATGATTGGGAATGGGTCTTGAGAGAAGATTGTTGGGGTAGCGGTAAAGAGGTTTTTTTTTTTTTCTCCAGAAATGACTATGCTATAAAGACAAAATTTATCAATTAAACTTTTTTTTTAAAGGCTAAAACTAAGGTAAGATTTAATCTCTTGTTTTCTGTGGGGTTTTTTATGGTTATGTTTATAGCCTTAAAAGTTGTTTTTTTTTTTAACATGAAATCATTTATAGTTGAATTTAACTGGAAAAAAATCTAAGTGTTCTTTAGGTTCAAGGCAACGTGCTTTGTACTGGAGATACAAAGAAAAGACAAAGCAGACCCTGCCCTTACCGAGCTTACATTTTCTCACCTCTTCAGGGGAACTCGATGGCTATAATATCCTCATGATCAATTGTCTTAGTATTTCTACTGACACATTCTTTTCAGCATTTATAGCTGACTGTATTCTGAGTACAATCATAAAATCACAACTGTTAAAGTTGGGAAGGTACTGAGAAATCATTGGGTCCAATCTTCTTAAACTGAGGCACATAAATAACTTCCCTCAAGATCGTTTAACCCCAGCCCCTTATTTTACAGGTGAGGAAATTTAGGCCTAGAAAATTTAAGTTACTTATTGAAGGTCACACAGGTAGTAAGTAAACAGAGAGACATTTTGAACTTGTATCTTTTGACTGAAAGTCAAATGTTCTTTCTCCTGAGCCATTCTTTTGGGTCTTGCTGAATGGAGTCAGCCAGCTATGGTTTTACGATGGGGATAAGTTTCTACTTTCCCTTTTGTTGATTTCACTGTATAATACCCGAGAACACACCCACTCAAATGTGGGTCCCCCAGAAAAGGTATCACAGGTTTAAAGTACTCTCTGGATGGGTCTACATATACTCAAAACCATGCTAATGAGCCTTTACTGATGTTTATGCTTTTATTCATCACCCAAAGGAGATGATTAATTCAAAGCAAAGGGATTTAATGAAATAGATGTGTAAGAAAAATACTAATAGAGCATTTTCCTCAAAAAGATGAGCCATACTCTTCTAGAAATGCACATAAAGCAGTGGGTAATGGATAAGAATAATTATCATGCTTGAGGGAACATGTCACGAGGAACATGTATGGCAAGAGCATATGTGTGAATGAGCAACTTATACTTTTGATGTTGCAGAACCGTGTCTATGTTTTCTGGTGATATTATCATGTTTCTATCCTCGGGCCTGCCTCCTAGAGACTTGAGCACAGTCTATCATCTTTCTTAGACTTGCAGTTGACAAGCTTGTATATTACCAGCTTCTGGACTTCATCGCTTCAGGGTGTCTGCTAATCATCTTGACTCCCATCTGCTAGGATTCAATGACTAGAAAGCCTCTTGCTGATAAGGGCAAGTTGGCTGCTTTTTAAATCCATGTCTATGAGTTATCACAACCAACTAAATATCCAAACAAAAAACAAGTTTGTTTTTTGAACTAGTTCTTTCCTCTAGCAATATCCTGGCGCCAAGATTCTATCTGATTTAGGATTAGAAAGTTCTCTTTAGCTCCCAGTTTTTGACTGACAAACTGCTTCCCTTGAAACTATTTTAAGGACCATATTCCTATATACCATAAAGGACTTTGTACATCTGAAAGATTATAGCTTCATTAGGCCTCCTTCCCCAGCTCCCATGATCCTTTGGGTCTAGTCATACAAATGAAAGGGTTGGGGGAAAATAAATATAAAAAGGCTAAGTAAAGTATTACACTCTACCTCATATGCTTTATTATAAATCTCTGCCCTTTGTTATTGGCTGTAAGGATGGGAAGCTATTCATTCCTTTGTCCTCCTCCCCTCACTTCTTTCCTTCCCACCACCATGGATGACTATTTTATTGGTCCTCAGGGACTGAAGGGTAAGTGAAGACAAAATACTTTATCCTGGGTTCAGAAGATTCTATAGCAAGTGGCAAAGATTTAAGCTCTCAGTCTCCAGGGAAAAGTTTCAGAAAATCCTTGTTCTTTGTAAAATAGCTCTGTAGAAAAAAGAGGTATCCTCTCTTTTTGTGCTTTCTGCCCTACCAACCGTGTGCTGTGGCTACTAGGGCAGATCTGAGCATGCAATCCTCTAAGAACTTGATGGCTGATAAATTATGATGGGTAAACACATTGCCTCTGCCACCTGACAAGTGACTGCATCAATGCTTCCTCTGTCTCAAGTGTACTTTGGAGCCTTAGGATATAGGTTCCTCTATGTTGAAATATGTACATTTCACAGCAATATCTCTAGATAGAGGGTATTAAACAGGGGTAGAGATTATTATGCAGTAATTAACCCAAGACTCTTAAACTTTAATTCCTAGTAAACTACTATTCACCTTGGGTCTGGAATGCTCCTATCCTTCTGCCTTCAAGGTTTCATTCATAAGATCAGAGATTTAAAGTTGGAAGGTACCTTAGAGGTCATGTAGGCCAATTGCTTCATTTTATAGTAAAGGAAACTGAGGCCCAGAAAAGTTAAATAACTTACCCAAGATCAGACAGGTAGTAAATAGCAGAGCTAAGTATTGAAACCAGGTCCCTTGACTTCAAATTCATAGCTTTTCCTACAATAACACAGATGATTAAAGCAAGCAAGCATTTATCATGTGCCTGCTAAGTTCCGGACACTGCGTTAGGTGCTTATTCTATAAAGACAAAAGCAAGCCACTCCCTGCCCTCATGAAACTTACAGTCAGGCCAGGACAGATAGCATGTACATATATAGGTAAATACAAGAGAGACACAACATGGATGCAGGGTGAGTTTCCACCTAGCAATTAGGAAAATTACAAAAAACTTGTGTTAGGACCTTTGCTCCACTAACACAACTCCCTCTCCCTCTTCCCATCCCCTTTGGAGACTAGGGGGAGGGGGAAAATATTTAGCTTCAGGACCTTCCGTCTCTACCCAACACAAATTAAAGATGAGTACTCTGTAGCACAGACAACAAAAACTTCAATTTCCATTTCAGTGCTCCTTTTGGCTATGAAAATATATAGGATAAACAATGACAAAATATACACACAGGTGATCCTCTTAACCATTTAGCCATTAGTAGGGACTTAGCTTGTATATTGTGTACATAGTAGGTTTACATATATCACCAGGGTAGGTGAAGTCTTTGTACATGGTACATGGCTAAGTACCAGAGGGTAGAGGAACTCGGGAAAGGTGCCTGCAATCCCTCTGCTCTGTGGTTTGTCTGTCCTTGGCTTGTTAAGGAATAATAGGTCTAAGAAGAAATTCAGGTTCATATTATACATCACCCATTCTGGTTTTTATAACTTTATAACCTTGCACTGGTTTAGAAAGTGGTTGTAACTATCCCCTATAACCACACAAGCAAGGATAATATGAAATTAGGTGTATGCATCAGGAAGGAAGCATTAGAACAGAAAAGAAGGAACAAATAGGGCACTCAAAGGGGAAGGAACTGATTTACAGGCAGAGGAAATATGGCAGCCAGTGATTTTCTGACTATAGGAAGCAGGAAGGGGCTTCCTGCTTAGACACCAAAAAGAGGGGTTGTTCGTTGATGCTTTGGGAAACCATCTCACCCAAACCGGCTTCAGTCCTCACTGCAATCAATAATTTTCACAGCTTTCTGCACATGAGGCAGAAACAAATTGGGGCTACAAACAGGGTACCTAGGCCACCTCACATGTCCCTCTTTCAAGATGGACAATGTTCCTCTCAAACTCCAAACCTCTCCTTTTCTCCCTCTCCCGCTTCTCCAACTCTCTGTGATCCAGTCCCAACCCTCCCCACACTCAGTCACCCAGAGTTTGTCTCCAAAATGTCTGGTGTTGTGCATTGTAGGATGTGCATTGTGAGGTGTACCTCACAAGGCTGGACTACATTCAAAATATTGAATGTTGAGTCTTCAGGCTCTGACTGCTACTCTTTTCACTGGCATACTTTGCCAGCAGAAGTTCATTCTTTAAGGAGCATGATTTGTTGAGGGAGTTTGGGATTTGTCAGGCCAATGTTCATGAGGCTATTTATTTCTCCCAGGTATTTGGTCTAAAGTTAATTAGGTAAGCTGTCACCAGGTGATATCTTGTCTGTTTCCTTATCTGAACATAAAGTCCTCCCAAAGATACAGTTTTCTGAAAGATCTAAAATAGTTTGTTTTTCACTCACTTATTGTTTTTTAAAATGTGTCTATTAAAATAGCCAAACAAAACCGTATTTTGTACAGGGCCTTTTTCTCTTCTCTCTCTATGCTATTTTGTTTGGTCATGTCATCAGTTTCCATGGATTCGATTATCATCTCTATGCAAATGATTTTCAGATTTATTTGTCCTTCCATAACCTCCCTCCTGACTCCCAGTCTTGCATCTCCAACTTCCTATTGGACATCTCGAATTGGATATCTTGTAGACATTTTAAACTCATGTCCAAAACTGAACTCCATACTTTTTCTCAAGATCCTCCCCTTTCCTAACTTTCCTATTGCTGGTTAGGTAACCACTACCCTCCCAGTTACCCAGGCTTACAACCTAGATGTCATGATCCTCTTCTTGCTCTCATTCTCCCCATATCCAATCTGTTGCCAAGGGCTGTTGATTTTACCTTTGTCTTTCAGTTATGGCCCCTTCTCTCTTCTCATACTCCCAAGTTCTTCATCACTTTGCCTCTGAACTTCCTAACAGTCCTGTTGATTGGTCTCCCTGACTTTTCTCTCCCCATTCCATTCCATTCTCCCTGGCTGTCAAATTGATCTTCTTTAAGAATGATCTGATCTGGGGGCAGCTAGGTGGCGCAGTGGATAGAGCACCAGCCCTGGAGTCAGGAGTACCTGAGTTCAAATCCAGCCTCAAACACTTAACACTTATTAGCCATGAGACCCTGGGCAAGTCACTTAACCCTCATTGCCTCACTAAAAAAAAAAAAAGAAAAAAGAAAAGAAAAAAGAATTATCTGATCTGACTATATTGTTGTTTGTCCTTCCTTCTCCAAGAGAAACAATGACATCATGAGGGTGATGTCTTGACTTGCCTGTGAATTGGATTTAAATGAGGCAGAGCTGAGCAAAGTCATTAGCCTCATTCTCCTCCAGAGTCCAGTGGCAAGACAAAAATTAAGATGACTGGTAATGGTCTGGGATGCAGGGGATGACCCCTACTCTCCTACTCAATAAACTCCAGTGGTTCCTTGTTACTTCCCAGAGGTATTTAAAGCCCTTATAACCTGTCTCCTTCCTACCTTTCCAATCCTCTTACACTTTTGCCCCCCCCCCCCATCAAGAACTCTGCAATCCAGTGACACACCTCTTTGCTGTTCCTTGAACACATGATACTCTATCTCTCTAATATGCATTTTCACTGACCGTCCCCTATACCTGGAACCCTCTATCTACACATCTCTCCCCATGGTTTTCCTGACTTCTTTCTAGTTTCAGCTAAATTCCTACCTTCTTGAAGAAGCTTCTTTAATCTTAGTGCCTTCCCTCTGAGATTAGCTTTAATGTATCCTCTGTATATCTCGATTATACTTAATTATTTGTATATTGTCTCCCCCCATTAGACTGTGAGCTTCTTGAAAGCAGGAAGTATTTTGTCTTTGCCTTTCTTTATACCCCCAACACTTAGCACACAGTGCCTATTGCATACTAGGCACTTAATAAATGCTTGTTCATTTAACTTCACTAGTCACAGCTACAAAAAGAAAACATAGAACATGATTGAGAGACAGACATGTACCTGTTTTTGTTGTTTAGTCGTTTTCAGTCCTGTCCAACTCTTTCTGACCCCTTTTAGGGTAATTTCCTTCTCTAGCTCATTTTACAGATGAGGAAACTGAGGCAAACAGGGTTAAGTGACTTGCTCAGGGTCACGCAGCTAGTAAGTGTCAAGTGTCTGAGACAGGATCTGAATTCAGGTCTTCCTGATTCCAGGCCCAGAGCTCTAACCACTGTGCCACCTAGCTGTCCTAGACATGTACCTTGTTAGGCTTAGATACCTTTCTCATTTATCTACAATAGATTCATAGGTCTATAAATTCAATCAGTGTTTTTTGTCCTCTTGATTTAAAATTCAATTCCTCTTTCTCATTGTTTCTTCTCTGGTCAGTTTGGTTCACAGAGGCTAAGGAGTTTTACAAAATTAGGATTCATGTGCTATGCTACTAATAGATTTGAGACCATGTCCAACAATGGAACCATACATCAATTCTCAAACTCTCTATGAACTAATGGGTCTGCCCTTTGATTTCAGGTCATAGGTAATATAATTTTTCATCACATTCTCAGTTACCACTGGCTCAAGAAAGAGGACCTCTGAGCCAAGTTCCTTTTACTGTAATTGGATTGGGTACATACATTCTAGGAATCTGTCTGTGACAAAGGCAAAGATTTATTCTATTTATTCATCTGTGTGCTTTACTTTAAACAATAACAGAAAAAAATTAAACTTACAGATATAACTATTTAAACTTTTTATTATGACCTTCAACATGCAAATCTCTTTATCAAAGAAATGGGTTATTTCCTCCCTTTGCCTCTTCTTTCCTAGTCTTTATTTGTTTATTCACTTCTGTATTTGTATATGTGCTGTTCTTCAGTTGTTTCAGCATGTCTGATTCTTCCTGACCCCATTGGGGGTTTTCTTGGCAAAGATACTGGAACGGTTTGCCATTTCCTTCTCCAGCTCATTTTACAGATGAAGAAACTGAGGAAAACAATGCTCTGCTCTCTTACCCACAGCCCTCTTACCCATCCCCAGCCTGGTTGTTTTCCTGGCCTTCCTTTAAGACAACTTAGATACAACTTTTTGTAGGAGGTCTTTCCCAGTTCCCACCCCCTGCCTTTTGCTGGTGCCTTCCCATTGAGATCACCTTCCATTTGTAATGTACACATCTTCTATATGCAGCTATTTGCATGTTGTTTTCCCCACTGGAATTTAAGTTGCTTGAGGGCAGCGACTGTATTCATCTTTCTTTGTATCCCTAGTGTTTAGCACAGTGACTGGCACATAGCAATCCTTAATAAATGCTTATTGGCTGATGTACTGAGTGACCATTCACCTTACAAGAGATATTTAACACCTGCATTCCTTTTGGGGGCTCAAAAGGAAAAAAAAAAGACAAAAGGAATGGGTTAACTCTAATATGGGCAGCTAAGTGGTTGTGATGTTTAAAATCTAAATTGTGGTCACCTTAAATTAGAAGCTTTAGCACCAGTCTTTGGGCATTAAACATTTATTAAAGCATACAGGTATTAACATGGAGTTCAGAAAGTTAAGAAAAGGTCTATCTAGCCTAGAATTCCAGCCTGGTTGAGTTCTTCCTGAAGTCCTCCACGAGCCTGCTTTAATCAGGAACTCCCCAGCAAGCTGATTGTGGAAGCTTTTTATAGGTCTGGAACAGAGGTGGTCCTTACACACTGCTTCAAGCTGATTGGTTGGCGTCATACAAATCCATTAAGGGCTAGCCAGGTGTGATTACAATCCAGTTAACTTGAAGTAGGCTTAATCAGCAGTCAATCACTCTCACTTGATTCAATCAGTATAGATTAATCTCCAGGTGGGTCTTTGAGTATCTGCTAAATCCCATTATTTCATCACATGGTGCAGAGGATAGAGCACTGAGCCTCGAATCAGGAGGCCATGAGTTCAAATCCCAGCCTTAGACACTTCTTAGCTGTGCGACCCTGGATAAGTTATTTAACTCTGTTTCCCTTGGTAAAAATGAGCTGGAGAAGGAAATAACAAACCACTCCAGTATGTTTGCCAAGGAAACCCCAAAATGGGGTCACAGAGAGTCAGACACAACTGAAATTTCTCAAAAACAACAACTCCAGTATATTGTCATGACCTATTATCAGTTGTAGAATCACCTCCGGAGAACTCTACAAGCAATATCACCCTTTCTCTTTTGGGGTGGTTTAGGGAAATTGGGACAGATGGATCAGACAAGCCTTGCTTAGTCTCATTTAAGGCTGAGGATTCTCAAGTTGTAGACAGAATTCTGGATTAATTCATCCATGAAGGCTGGTGCTGACATATGTACCATTTTATAGGGTTAATGGGTAACTTAGAGTTGTTTAAAGTTGAACAGGAAGGTTAGGAAAGTCAGGTGTATGTGTGGTGAGAGAAGAGGAAACTTACCAAAAAAACAATAAGCTATTTCTGAATAGTCCTATATGGTCCTCTAATAGCATTTATTAAGCTGGCAGAAAACAATATCCTTAGTATGATTAATGATTGTTTCCCTGGCAATATTATGACCATTCGACAGGAATGCAATAAAGCTACAGTGATACTATAGATGCAGTTGTAATGTTTGGTGTTTGGATACAATCAAAACAATGTAATCTGCAAATTGTTGTTTGTCCTTCATACTCAAAGAAGACCATGATATTGGGAAATGATGTCATGACTTGCAGTGAATTGGATTTAAGTGAGGGAGGTTGTGCAAACTCTCCAACCTCATTCTCTCCTCCAGAGTCATCTAGGTCCAGTGGCAAAATAAATATACATCACGATGACTGGAGATGACCCAAGATATTTGAGGTGATTGGGGTTGACTTGCCTAGGGTCACACAGCTAATAAGTGTCAAGTATCCGAGGCCAAATTTAAACTCAGGTCCTGTTAGCTCTAGGGCCAGTGTTCTATCCACTGTGCCACTGGCTGCAAATAGGGACATATCTGGAGGACCTCATTAGGGAGACGGTATGGTCCAGTGAAAAGAAAAGTAGATGGGGAGTCTGAGGCTCTTGGTTCAGATTCCAGCTCTGTCATTTGCTGCCTGTGTGACTTTGGGAAAGTCTATGCCTGTCTCTTCATCTGTAAAATAAGAGGTTGAACTCAATGACCTTGGAGTTCTATTTTAGCTCTATGTCTGTGATCTGTAGGTAACCCTTTTCCATCTGAGCCCTACATAGGGCATCTTCCATGAAAGTGAGCAATACTTGCTTTATGCAACATTTCTCAAGGAATCTCATATCATCTTAATGTAACAGGAGACACGAGCCCAGTCCTAGACTATGAGTATGCATAGAAGGACCTGGCTCATTGACCAGTCAGTCCCCTGTGACTTTAACATACATGCATGAGAAACTCTTTCCTGGAGAAGAGCCTGCAAGATAAGACCTAGTTAAGGGCTTTTTTGTTTTGTTTTGTTTTGGTTTGGTTTGGTTTTTAAATCAGCAAACAACAGACACAGTGGGCTAATTGTCTTCCTTGTAACTTTTAGTCAGTTGTGTCACTCTGATGATGAAATCAATGATAGAAAATCATTTGAGATAGCTGGTCTTTTCCCTTCTCAAAATGTCATCAAGAATATACTTTATATATGAGTAGATTATTGTAATGAAATTTATAAAGATGTACCCAGAGATCTAAAGGAACCCTAAAAGAGGTCTGGGCCCACACAATCCTAGGTCTATTCTGGGAGGCTTTAAGTCAAAGAGAATCAAGTTTTTCTCCCTGGTTCTGCCCTCCAAAGGACTCTTTAAAATAAATCTTAGGTATAGCCTGTGTTTAGGGTATGTATCTTGGATAGGTTTATCAGGGTCCCCAGATCCTTCACAGAAACTCAACATTCAGTATGAGTATTGGGCATAAGATAGTTGTTTTATTTCCTCTATCAGAGAATGCACAAGATACAAAAGATTCATATATATTCACAAATATAGAAAATATCAAACACCTTAAATAGCCTGTCATACTTATTATACTCCCTGCTATAAACTATCCAGAAAACAAAAACAACTGTGGTACGGCTTCACAGAGATTTCTTTTTTTGTCCCCATATTACAAGCACCAGATTTTAATGATAAATACTAGTGTGTCTTTAAAAAAAATATTATGTTTTGTTTTTAATGACAGACATTTACAGATTATTTCCACTTCATAAGAGGTCTCTTATAACAAAGTAAAGCAATTTAAATAAAACTAATACTATGCAGTAACCTCATCTGAAAGGGCATGTAACAGTTCACATCCATAGTACCTTTCCAACTTCTATATTTAAAAAAATTAACAGAAACCTATTTTCTTTTTTTCCCACCCCCACCCTATTGGAAAAAAAATAAAAGAAAATCAAATTTCTCATAACATACATAGTCAAACAAAGCAAATTCCCTTCAATGTCTATGTGTATATGTATATGTGTGTATATCTATGTATGTATGCATCTATGTAGGTATGTATCTATTTATCTCTGTATGTATGTATCCTTGTGCAACCCTAAATTTATCACCTCTCTGTTGTGGATGGCATGTCACATCATTGATCCTCCAGAATCATAAATAGTCGTACTGATCGTAGTTCTTGTAGCTTTCAAAGTTTTTTGTTTTTACAGTGTTGTTTTTGAACAAATGGTTCTCCTGGTTCTGGTCATTTCAACTTTCATCAATTTATAAAAGTTCTCAAAATTGTTCATTTTTATAATATTTATGTCATAGTATAAATCGTTATGTTCCCGCTTATTTCAGTCTTTTGTTGTTTAGTTGTATCTGACTCTTTGTGACCCCATTTGGGTTTTTGTTTTTGTTTTTTTGTTTTTTTTTCTGGGCAATGATACTGGTATGGTTTGCCATTTCCTTCTCCAGCTCATTTTACAGATGAGGAACAGAGGCAAACAGAGTTGAGTGACTTGCCCAGGGTAACACAGCTAATAAGAATCTGAGGCCAGATTTGAACTCTGCAAGAATATTCTTAAATTCAGGACTGGCGTTCTATCTATCCATTGTACCACCTAGCTGCCCTTATTTCACTCTGCATCAGTTCATCTAAATCTTTCTATGTCTTTATTTTTTTTAGTGAGGCAATTGGGGTTAAGTGACTTGCCCAGGGTCACACAGCTAGTAAGTGTTAAGTGTCTGAGGCCGGATTTGAACTCAGGTACTCCCGACTCCAGGGCCAGTGCTCTATCCACTGTGCCACCTAGCTGCCCCTTTCCATGTCTTTTTGAAATTATATATTTCTTTATTTCTTACAGCATAATAATATTCAATCCTAATCATATACCACATTGTGTTTAGCCACTCCCCCACTGATGAATATAGCCTTAGTTTCCAGTTTTTTTTTCCACTACAAAAAGAGCTGCTATGTATATTTTCATACACAAATGGCCTTTTCCTTTTGAATTTCTTTCTTTTTTCTTTTTTTTGGTGAGGCAATTGGGGTTAAATGACTTGCCCAGGGTCACACAGCTAGTAAGTGTTAAGTGTCTGAGGCTGGATTTGAACTCAGGTCCCTCCTGACTTCAGGGCCGGTGCTCTATCCACTGTACCACCTAGCTGTCCCACCTCTTGAATTTCTTTTGCATATAGTCCTAGCAGTGATCTAGCCACTTGGTCTTGTCTATATATTCTTTCTGAATATTGCATGCCAAATATTTCTTAGTTTATTAATTGCCATGATGATAATTGAAATACAGTGGGGAAGAGAAAAGTTAATGCCAGCCAGGGAGGGCAGAGAAGCTGTTGGTCAATGCTAAAGAGGTTTGGAAGAAGCGATGCAGAGCTCGGGTTAAAGAGTAAGAATCGGTTAGGCCTGGTGCAGATCACCAATCAGCCTGAGCAGGGACTCCAGAGCATAGTGTATAAGAGCAGATACCTGCTGGAGCCTAGGGGACAAAGTCCCATAATAAATTACCCTGGCAGAGAGGACTTCAGCCACTTCCTCCTTCCTCTCTTTCCTTTCTTCCTTCTCCACCACCAGACATTAAGAGAAGAAATCCTTTAGCATCAGATATCCACTGCCCTGGATTGCCTCTTCCACTCTTTCAGGGGTGTGGGGGCGAAGAAGGAGAGAGACCCAGCATTGCCAGGTAGAAATCAAGGCCAGCCTTTCTGACAGGTAAGAGATCACTTGTTGGCAGGGCTTCCACCTTCTGGCATTATGCTTCTGAGGACAAATGTAAGGGAGGGAGGGAGAGAGGGAGAAGGGAGTCCCCAATGTGGAAGGCCTCGATTCCATATCGAAGTCAAATCCATGAGCCTGGAGGTAATAGAATTGTGAGAGAAGCTGTGAGGATGAGAACTAAAGATGAAACACACACTCACCTACTGCCAGATAGGCGATAAACTTAAACTGTGGAGAGAGACATACATTTTAAAGCGTGACTAATGTGAGAATTTGTTTTGCTGGACTGTGAATGCTTATAAGGGTTTCGGTTTTCAGTTTCTTTCTCTTTGTTTCTTTGTCTCTCTCTCTCTCTCTCTTTCATTCTTTCTCCCTTCCTCTCTTTCTTTCTCTTGATGGGTGATAGTTGGAGAGACAGATTTCAAATGCATGTAAAATAAAAATTAATTTAAAAAAAGAAAAAATTCTGAGGGGAAAGAACACTGGATTTGGGGTCAAAGGGTTAAAATTATTGATGTTCTAGTCATTATCTGCAAACTTCTAGGAAATAAAGATCTCTCTGGGGTTCAGTTTCCTTATCTATAAAATGAAAGGGTTGACTAGATCATCCCTAATGTTCCTTCTAACTTTAAATACTATAATCCTGTTTTGTTACATAATAATACCCATAATATTTCTGGCATACTATTTATAAAATCAGAGACAATTAGTTTTTCAAGAATGCTAATTTGTTTGAATGATCTAAATTAATACTCTGATATGCATATACACACAATTAAAATTTAAACAAGAAAAAACTGTGAAGGGGTTTCTCTAAAGGAAAAGTAGGATAGAGAATATCTGGTGACCAAACTGAATGAAACCATCAGGAAGTAAGAAATCAAATTGGAAATCAAGGGCCCTCAGAGGTGAATTTCATTGTTTTATTTGGTTCTTAGAGAGGCTTAGTTACAGAGTGTGACCTAAAACCAGTGGGATGTTGGAAGGGGAAGAAAGGATGTTAGCAGGGGCCAGTTCACTAAGGACCTGGTGACATGAGGGGCCAGGAGGGATACCTGGTCAGCTGACATAGAATTGACTTTGATTATTCACATTTGTTTGTGTTTGTTGTTTAGTCATTTTTCATTTATTTCTGACTCTTTGTGACCCCTTTTGGGGTTTTCTTGGCAAAGATACTGGAGTGGTTTGCCATTTTCTTTTCCAGCTCATTTTATAGATGAGGAACCAAGGCAAGCAGGATTAAGAGACTTGTTCAGGGTCACACAGTTAGTAAGTGTCTGAGGTTTGTTTTGAACTTAGCTCTTCCTGACTTCAGACCTAGTACTCCACTGAGCCACCAGCTACCACCACCACCACCAACAACAACATTTGTGTGATCTGTAACCAAATCAGCACTTTTTTTGGGGGGGAGGTGTGTGCAATGAGGGTTAAGTGACTTGCCCAGGGTCACACAGCTAATAAGTGTCAAATGTCTGAGATCAGATTTGACTCCTGAATTCAGGGCCAGAGCTTTTTCCACTGTGCCACCTAGTTGCCCCCCAAATCAGCACTTTTGAGACTATTTTGTATAGTAAGAACCTCCATAACTATGGTTGTAAGAGTTCCCATTTTACAAATGGGGAAACTGAGGCCCAAGGAAACAGGATTTGATGAAGATGACACAACTAGCATGTGACAGAACTAAATCAACTACCCAGTTCCTGGTCTTGTGCTGCATTTTTAGATTATATTGCTTCCCTAATCAAGGAAGAAAATTGTGGCATCTAGGTAACACAGTGAATAGAGCACTGGCCTGTGTTCAAATATGGCTTCAGGCACTTACTTGCTGTGTGAACCTGGGCAAGTCACTTAAACTCTGCCTGCCTCAGTTTCCCCATCTGTAAAATGCAGATAATAGCACCTATGTCCCAGGATGTTGTGAAGATCAAATTAGATAATATTTGTAAAGTGCTTAGAAAAGCATGGAGCAGTTAGGTGGTACAGTAGATAGAACATTGGGCCTGAATTCAGGAAGACATCTTCTTTAGTTCAAATCTGCCTTCAGACACTTACTAGCTATGTGACCCTGGTCAAGTCACTTAACCCTGTTTGTTTCTTTTCATTTATAAAATGAGCTGGTGAAGGAAATGGCAAACCACTCCAGTATCTTTGCCAAGAAAACCCCAAATGGGGTCACAAAGAATTGAACATGACTGAAAAATGAACTACAACAAAACAACTAGCAAAGCACTTGGTATATAGTGGGTACTAATAAATGTTTGTTCTCTTCCTGTACCATCAATCTACTAACCAATATTTATTTGAGTAGGGCAAAAGCCTGACACTGTGCTAGTCAGTACAAGGGATCCCAACAAGTATGTTGGGAGTTACTTAGCCTTAAATACCTTACAATCTACAAAGGGAAATAAGACATGCTTAAATGAAAAATTAACTAACAAAGTAAGAAGATAAGTGCCCAGATGAGTGGTCCATACAGTAAGTCCAGGAGTAGATGGGAGAAAGTGTTTCAGATGGAGAATGGTAAGAGTTAAAGCACAGGAGCAAGAAAGTCCAAGGAGAATCAGGGTATAGTGAGGAAAAGAACCCATCTGGGAGTATAAGGTTTGGATGGACAAATAGACAATAAGGCTGTAAAGGCTGGGGGTCAATTTGTGAAAAATCATGGATGCCAAACTAAGGAGTTTAAACTTTGTCTCATGGGCAATAGAGAACTATTGAAGGTTTATAGGCAGGAGAGTAATATGATGAAAATAGTGTCTCAGAAATATTCATCTCTAAGTGAAATGAGTCAGTCAAGAAGCACTTACTATGTGTCAGTCACTGCAAAGCACTGGGAATATAAAAAGAAGCAGACAGTACTTGACCTCAAGGACATTTGGGCGTGGGGAGTGGGGGGTGGGATGAAGCTAGCATGTAAAAGGAAGCTGAAAAGCTGCGGGGGGGGGGGGGGGGGCAATGAGAGGAAGAATGTACCAGTGGGTGAGGTCATGGTACAGAAAGTCCCATGGGGATGAGATAGCAGTATAGCCTATAGAGGGATGGAGATATCTTTAGCCTGGGCCTCCTCCTTATATTGGAGGTGCTGGGGTGGGGGGTGGGGAATCAGGCAATCAGAAGATGAGGTCTCAGGGAAACCTCAATGTGAAAAAATATAAGAAATTGTCCAGGGGTGTAGTGAGCTTCCAGGATGAAGGGGTTTCTATGGCAGGGTAGAGAAAGTACTATGGAGATGTGACATACAAAAAGTTCAAGAGACTTAGTTTCTGGGCAATTAATCATTTTATTAATCATGCTAGCTGATAATTAATAAAAGAGGTCAGTGGCACTGTCAAATACCAAAGGCTCATGGAACCCACTCATTGCTTAAATGCCCTTGGAAAAATGGGTGTTCTTGAGGGTGGCAATCAACTCTGATTGGTTAACAATTAATGAGAAAAATGAATATTAAAATGAGGGGTGAACCTATTCTAATGAGGGGCTGGAGGATGTGACTTTGATTATGTCATTTACTGACAGTCCATCTCCACTTTTGGGCAATGTAGACAAAGCATCCACCCCCATCCAAATCTGAGTAGTACACAATGGGCTGGAATTAACCTTAGACTACATTCTTTGTAAGGTTCTCTAGTTGGGTGGGGTCTCCCACCCAGGATCAAAAAAAGCATGTAGGAGTCCTTCAGAGATTGAACAATCCACAGGTTTCTGGAAAAAATCCTGGTCCTAATTCAATAATTTATTATTAATATAAGAGAAATAATAATTTCTCACAGAGATAAGCAGCCTTGATTAAAGGTAGGGAGAAGGCCATTGTAATAGTCCAGGTATAAACTGATTATGGCCTCCATTGAGGTGGTGGTGGCTACAACCATAGAAAGGAAGGTGGGGAGGAAGAACCTTGAAGTATAGGAGGAGGAATTGGGACCAGAGAACATGGGTTCAAACCAAGCTTTGCCACTTGCTAGCCATCTGACCCACTTGACCTCTCTGGGGCTTGGTTTCTTCTTCTGTAAGGTGAGGATGTAGGAGCAGCAAATTTCTAGATTGGAAGTATGAGATATCATGGAGAAAGAATGAACAAAGATGGGTGATTAACTTGGAAAAGATGAGATTTTAAGGGCAAGTGACTATATGACTTCAATTGGATCCCAGCCTTTCTACTCACTACCTGTGTGACTTTGGGCAAATTGTTTCATTTTTCTGGGGCCTTAGTTTCCTTATCTGTAAAATGAAGGTATAAGACAAAATGATCTCTAAGGGTCCTTCCAGCTTGGAATTTAGTGAATCACTCTCAAAATGACAGGGAAAGATATTTCTAATTCACAGTGCAAGATCCAGGTAGCTTCCCAGGGTTGGTGATTAAGGCGGAAGGCAGTGGTGAAGATGGAAGGGAGACTTATTTACTTACTTAACAAGAACAGATAGAGAAATATTTATAATAACAACAAAATGTCTCAGATATTTGAGTGTTATCTAACAGACTCAGGAGACCTAGAGAAATGCAATTCTCAAAGAATTTTAACAACAAAAAAGGAAAATCTAAATAATTATAGGGATAGCCATGAACATGATTAGGTTGAGCCAGCATAGAAAGAACAGCAATGGCTCTTAAATTAAAGTAGTATATTTAGCGCTATGTCAAACTAAATATCTGCTTCATAGATAATATATTATTTAATTTATATAATAGTAAATAATATGATTTATATACTTCATAGATAATGTTATTTAATTTACATAATATAATTAATAATATAATTTACTTTATAGATAATATTATCAAATGATAATAAAATGTATATGGAAAATAAATGAGCAAGAATATTGAAGAGAATCATGAGGGGGGAAAACTAAGGCACTTGAATGGCTAGACGTCAAATTTTAGTGCCAAGTTGTAATTATCAAAACTATGTAATAGAAATATGCTATATTTCTTTTCTTTTCTTTTTTTCTTTCTTGCGGGGCAATGAAGGTTATGTGACTTGCCCCGGGTCACACAGCTAGTAAGTAAGTGTCTGAGACCAGATTTGAACTCAGGTCCTCCTGAATCCAGGGCTCGTGCTTTATCCACAGCGCCACCTAGCTTGCCCCTGAAATATGCTATATTTCTATAGTATCACATATAATACTATGTCATAACTATGTAACAGAAAAAACATATCAATGGCATGTTAATGGTATAGAATAGGAAATCCAACATACAAATATATTTCTGTTTCTTTAATAATAACACTGGGGAAAGGGAATTGATAACAATTGTTGGGAAACTGGATAACAGCACAACAGGAAAAATGTTGAAATAATTGTTCAGGCCTTGGTTAGTCTGGATGGTTTCCAAGGTCCCTTATGACTCTTTATGTGCTTCTGAATGTGAAGTACCTGTTTTATGGCGGCTGAGCTGCAAAGATCAACCATCAACCATTAGGGTACTTACTACTTAGTAGATTCCCCAAACCAAACGATCCCCTGGGAACAATAGAGACTTCCCACTCCAACCCTGAAGCTCCAAGTTGCCTCTGGATTTGTGTTTTAGGATGGAAAAAACAAGGATTTTCTTGTCTAGTTTGTGATGGCCAGAGCCACTTTGTTCTGCCAAGTACTCAATAAATGTGTTGAATGGAAAGTCCTGGTCTTTGACAAAACTGTGAAGTGGCTGGTCTTTGGCATCCTCCCCCTTTTGATGCCTCCCAAAACTCCTACTTCAGAGACCCATTGTCCTAGGTCTACCCCTCTTGGTTTAAGTGCATCTTGAAGCAGCACCTGCCCAGATCTCGTCTTTGCCCATGGCTCCTCTCCATTGCATCCTTCCTTTCTTGTATCTTACCTCTTCAGGGCCTAATCTGTCAACTAGATAATCTGATAAACCAAACTCATAAAAGAGCCAAATTCTAATTTTGTTTTTGTTTTCTCTGAAAAAACAATGACCTTTGCACTAGAAATGACTGAACAAAAATGACTAATAGGGAGTTGTTCCCCAAGATAAATGAAGAGATAATCAGAGAGTGCCTAGCTGTCCTTGGTGAATTCAAGTTACGTGGCACAGAGGAACTAAATCCTGGGGTTCTGAAAGAATGGGCTGATGGGATTGCTGAGTCACTATCAATGATATTTGAAAGATCATGTAAAATGGGACAGGAGAATAGCAAGTGTTGATTTTCAAAAATAATAATAATAGATAGCATTGATATAAAGCTTTGAGGTTTGCAAAGTGCTTTACAAGCTAGCTCATTTTGTCCTCTCAACAACCCTGGGAGTTAGGTGTTTTTATCATCCCCATTTTACAGATGAGGAAACTGAAGCTGACAGAGGCTAAGTGACTTGTCCAGGGTCACACAGTTAGTAAGTATCTGAGGTAGGATTTTAGCTCAGGTCTTCCTGACCCCAGGCCCCAGGTCCTCTCCATTATGCCACCCAGCCACAGAACAGAGGCCAGAAACTATAATCCTGTAATACTGACTTCACTTCTTGGACAGACTCTAGAATGGATCATTAAAAAGACAATTGGGTTAGCAAAGATCTAAATAGAGAAAGCAGAGATTTCAAAGCAGGGCTTTATGAAGAAAAGGTCATGACAAATTATCAGCATTTTCTTTTTATTACATGATTAACAAGCAAACAGATGAGGAGAATGCTATAGTGTACTTAGATTTTAGCAACGTTTTTGATAGAGTAGTTATACTATTATCATCAAAAAGGAGAGATACGGCTTAAATGATAACACAATCAATGGATTTAGAATCAGTTGGTTGGCTATACTCAAAGAGTAATTGTAAGTAGGTAGTTCAATGACAATGTGGCCGGAGGTCTCCAGTGCACTACCCCAGAGAGCGGAGTTCATTTGGTCTTGTATTGTTTGATATTTTTATCAATGACTTGGAGATGTAATTATTGGAATGACGCCAGCTGCTGGAGATTTACTGTAGGAAAGCTCCAACATGAGGGGAAGGCCTCTGAGGGCAAGACCATGCGGCTTTTCTTTGGCGTCAGGAAGTTATGTTGGCTTGTGGGAGGAAGAAGGGGGAGGCTGGCTCTCTGACTTGCTCTCTTTCCTGAGGACTCTGGTAGAGACAAGAGCTAGAAATACGCTCTCCCTTTAATAGATAGATGAATCTAGGCCTTTCTCTCTCTCTTTACCAAATTCTTATTCTCCTTAATAAACGCTTAAAAGTCTAACTCTTGCTAAAGCTTATAATTTATTGGCAAACACTCACTAGATATTTTAGACGGACTAGCTAGAATTTTAGCCCCCTTTACAGAGAAAAGGATAGATGGCATGCTTATCAAATTTACAGGTGACACAAAGCTAGGGTGGATAGCTAACCCACTACATGGCAGAGTCAGGATCCAAAAAGAATTTGTATAGACTCAACCCCAGCCTTAATCTAATAAGATTACATTCAACAGAGATAAATACAAAGTCTTGGACTTGGGTATAAGAAATCAACTTCACATGTATATAAGATGGGTAAGGCTTGGTTAGGCAGAAATTGTTCTGAAAAACATTTTTTTCAAAGGGATTTTAGCAGACTGGAAGCTCAGTAGAAATCAGCAGGGTGATAATGGCAGCCCCAAAAAGTGAATGTGAACTCAAGCCATATTCAGATAGGCATAGCCTCTAGGGATAGACAGGGGTGGTTGCCCTTTATTCTACCCTTGTCAGACCTTATCTAGAGTGTTGTTGTTCTCTTCTGGGGTCTTATGTAGAACTAGGAACAATGATGGAAGCAGCAAAGAAGAAAATTTAGTAATTTTTTTTGGATGGAGCAATGGAGGTTAAGTGACTTGCCCAGGGTCACACAGCTAGTAAGTGTCAAGTGTCTGAGGTCGGATTTGAACTCTGGTCCTCCTGAATCCAGGGTCTGTGCTTTATCCACTGTGCCACCTAACTGCCCTGAAAATTTAGTCTTGATATCAGCAAAAATTTCCTAACACTGAGAGCAGTCCAAAGGTGGAATGGGCTACCACAGAAGGATTGGTTTACCCCCTCCTTGGAGGTCTTCAAGAAGAGAACAAGTAAGTACCTCTGATGTGAGGGTTTACTGAGCCCTTTTCAGGGATGCTCCTTCACCTTTGGTGTCTACCCAACTCTCACCTCTGACTCCTAGAGGAGTCACACCCTTGAAAACCATCTTAGTTTAGCCCTTTTAAGGGCTAAACCAGGTTGAGGGTAACTGACAGGCTTCGAATCCATTGGTGAGTTAGAAGGATGCCTGCCCCAAGCATGTGAAGACATCCCCCAGTGGAATGGGTGGATGAGAACAAATCATTCCTTTGGCCATGAGGGCAGCTAATGTGGGCACTGTAGAGCACTTAGAGCTTGGTCAGGCATCAAAGACAAGGTCACTCACTGCATCCCAAGAGAGTAAGGCTGAGAACTTTGTGCAACTCTGTCTCACTTAAATCCAATTTACACACAAGTCAAGGCATTATCCCATGAGGTCATGGGTCTTCTTCAAAAATGAAGGACAAGGGGCAGCTAGGTGGCATAGTAGATAAAGCACCAGCCCTGGATTCAGGAGGACCTGAGTTCAAATTTGGCTTCAGACACTTTACACTTATTAGCTGTGTGACCCTAGGCAAGTCACTTAACCCCAATTGCCTCACCAAAAAAGAAAAAAAAACAAAAACAAACAAAAATGAAGGATAAACAGCAACAAGATGCCTGCTTATTGGGTGTATTATAATGAGGATTCCTTTCATCTCTGGGTTGGACCAGGTGGCTGCTGAGATCTCTGGCAACTCTCAAATTCTATCATCATGGGAGGTATAAGGGTTTTGTTTGTTTGTTTTAGGCATACATTTTAATAAGGAATTTGACAATTCCCAACCACTGATGTTATCTAACTCATATCACTCCAAGAAAGGACTTTCCAACTTGACTGAAAAGATGGATAGAATATAAAATGCCAGAGGAAGGGATATTTTGTTGTTTTGTTTTGTTTTGTTTTTACCATGAGCTTTTAAAAATATCTATATAAGGGCAGCTAGGTGGTACAGTGGATAAAGCACAGACCCTGGATTCAGGAGGACCTGAGTTCAAATCCAGCCTCAGACACTTGATATTTACTAGCAGTGAGACCCTGGGCAAGTCACTTAACCCTCATTGCCCCACCCAAAAAAAAGTTTGATATTATCTATATAAAAAATAAGGAGCGATTTACAATTCTCTCTCTCTAATCAGAACCTCAAATATCTGTAAAGGTACTATACTATACTCTATTTTTTTTTTAAATGCACACAAACTAGGGGCAGTTAGGTGGCACAGCACATAAAGCACTGGCCCTGGATTCAGGAGGACCTGAGTTCAAATCCGGCCTCAGACACTTGACACTTACTAGCTGTGTGACCCTGGGCAAGTCACTTAACCCCAGTTGCCTCACTAAAAAAAAAACAACAAAAAACAACAACAAAAAAAGAGCTCTTAGCCATTAAGTGTTTTAAAAACTTGTCATGTACAACTATTTTGTGTCAGAGATAGGATTCGTACCTGGGTCTTCTGAATCCTAAGTTCAGGGGTCTTTCCAGGAACTCATGTTCTCTCTACACAAGCTATCTATGCATGATTCATGTTACTTCTCTAGGCCTCATTTTCTTCCTGTGTAAAGTGAGGCATTTGCACTGGATGATCTCTAAGGTCTCTGCCAGCTCTAAATCCTCCACTTAGGGCTTTCCCTTTGGTCAAGAAAAGCACCATTCTTCCCCTCTAATTTTATTGCATGTTTTCCCAGAGTGCTTTAGGACTCTAAATTGTACCAGCTGTGCTGACTCTCTGCCTATATCTCTGGGGTTTGGTCCGTGCTCTGCCTGTTCCCTCCTCCCATTGGTCCTGGACTTTGGCCCAGTCGTCTCTGATTTCTGGCTGTGATCATTGGATAAATACCTGCTGTACCCTCCTATACTTAGTGTACAACCAAAAGGGCCCAGAAGATGGTGACTCACAGACTTCCACCCCTCCCATGACAGCCTAGAGGGGCAGAGGAGGATGATTTAAAAGTCTGATGGCTGATAAGGGCAGAGAGTCCAGTTGCCACAACCCATGGCCCCACCCCAGGATAGGAATTTGCTCAGTTTGGTAATAGCACTCTTTTTTGTTTTGTTTTGCTTTGTTTTAGTGAGGCTATGGGGATTAAGTGACTTGCCCAGGTCACACAACTAGTAAGTGTTAAGTGTCTGAGGTCTGATTTGAACTCAGGTACTCCTGACTCCAGGGCTGGTACTCTATCCACTGCGCCACCTAGCTGCCCCGGTAATAGCACTCTTAATGAGATCTGTTCTCCCTCTAAATGACTGACTTTAGAAATTTTCTGTCAGATGTAATCAACCTGTATATTTATCAGCTCCGAGATAGCTGGGACATTTCATCCAGGTGAGCACAGGCATCACTATCTATTAATGAATCATGGGATTGAGAGCAGGCAGGGACAAGTTTAGGGGTCATGTAGTTCAGTGGTTCTTCACCTTAAATTTCATGAATTTGGGGTTCGTGAACTTGGATGGAGAAAAAAATCACATCTTTATTTTCATTAACCTCTAACTGGAATTTAACATTTAGACAACACTATGCAGGAATCTATAGACTTCACCTGACTGCCAGAAGGGTTTATGACACAAGGAAGGTAAAGGACTGCTGATATAGTGGAACCCCCTTATTTTGTAGATAAGGAAATTAAAACCTAGAGAAGTTAAACAATTCACCAACATTTAGGTAGGAGAGAGTTAAGTCAAGATTTGAACTCAAATCTTCTGACTCTCACACCCTGAGGCCTCTTTACTATCATTCAAAGCAAAACAGAGTCATTCTAGACTTGAATGAGAAAAGTGAATCACAGAACTGTATGAACCCAGGATTAATTTGTTCATTCTCTTTCCCCTTCCACTTCCCAAACCTAAAATACCCTCTTTTCTTTTCATCTACTTCTTATCCTTCCTTTAAAATGTCTCATGGCGTGCTGGCACCATCTCAAAATGGTTCTAGAGAGCCTATTGTTAAATTTTCAGCAGGAGCATTTATACCTTGGAAGCCAAAAGTGCTGTAAATTGACATTGTTTTGCTGATTTTCTAGACCAAAGGTGTCAAACTCAAATAGAGACAGTTGCTAAGCAGTACATAAGGATCCCCACAGCCACATATTGACTTAGAAAACCACAAATTGACATTATCTAATGTTTTATTGCATTTTTTTTTAATTTTGGTAAATATTTTCCAATTACATTTTAATCTGGTTCGGTCACACTCAAAAATATTGTGGCTCTGAGGTATCACCTCACACCTATCAGAGTGGCAAATATAATAAAAAAGGAAAATATTGGATGTTGGAGGGGATGTGGGAAAACAGGGACACTAATCCATTGTTTGGTGGAGTTGTGAAAAGATCCAACCATTCTAGAGAGCAATTTGGAACTATTCCCAAAGAGCTGTAGAACTGTGCATACCCTTTGATCCAGCAATATCCCTGCTAGGTTTATATCCCAAAGACATGCCCCCAAAAGAGAAAAAGACCTATTTGTACAAAAATATTTATAGTAGCTCTTTTTGTGATGGCTAAGAATTGGAAATCAAAGGAATGTCCATCAATTGGGGAATGGCTAAACAAGCTGTGTTATATGATGGTGGTGGAATATTATTGTGCTATAAGAAATGACAAGCAGCATGATTTCAGAAAAACCTGAAAAGACTTACATGAATTGATGCAAAATGAAGTGAGCAGAACCAAGAGACCGTTATACACAGAGACAGCAATATTGAATGAAGAACTGTGAATGACAACTATTCTCAGCAATACAATGATCTAAGACAATTCCAAAGTTCTAATGATGAAACATACTATTCGCCTCCAAAGAAAGAACTGATATTGATTGAACACATGCTATTTTTCACTTTCTTTTTTCTTTTATTCAAGTTTTCTTATACAAAATGACTAATATGATAATGTTCTATATAAGTGTACATATATTACCCATATATGATTGCTTACCAGGGGGGAGGAAAGGAGGGATAAAACTTTGAACTCAAAACTATAAAAAAAAAGTTTATTATTAAAAAAAAAACAATGTGCTGAGGTTTAAACCCATAAATGAGGAAATTACAAAGTGAAAAAAAATGTTGGGAACTTCCTGTACCCACTTGCCATGTGAGTACACACCTCTAGTCTAGACTTAAGAAAGTGACAGAAAATATGTTATTAACACAAATTAAAATTGAAAGTATATAATGCATATTTCCCACCCCCTGGAGAGCTGGTTGTTAAATATCTACTAGCGTAGTAGGGGATGTAACTCAAGTCATACTTTCTCCAATAATCTTTTCTGGCTATTCTAGATCAAATTGAATTCTCCTTTCTTTGAATTCATTCAATTGCCATTATTTTTGCTATTTATTTAACACTTAATTATATATTTCAAAAACTATTTCAACCAATGAATCAATAAACATTTATTATGCATGTGCTATGTGCTAGGCCAAAAAGATTTTTTAAAAGACAAAAGTCAAATATCTACATCCTCAAGCAGTTTATATTCTACCGCAGAGATAACATGTAGAGTGATTGTGTAGTATAATAGAAGAAGTGCTGAATTTGGAGTCAGAAGACCTGGGTTTAAATCTCACCTAAAATCCCACCTTCTATAAGAAGCCTTTTCCAGTTCCCCTTAATGTTAGTACTGTGAGATTAAAATTGGATATTAGATCATAAATCTACCCTACTTAACCTTTCCCTTAATTTATCTCCCAGACTAGTAAATGGAAGAAGCTTCTGGTTTTCTAGATAGAGCTTTTATTGTATGGTAGTCACAAGGTGATGTTGATTAGAAGGATAGGAAAGTAGAAATACAAATCGTCTTAAGTCTAGGCTTAGTCTATATTCCGTATAAAACTCACCAAAAGCGGAAGTGTTAAGTGTCTGAGGTCGCATTTGAACTCAGGTACTCCTGACTCCAGGGCCGGTGTTCTATCCACTGCACCACCTAGCTGCCCCTTTTGTCTTTATTTATTACAAAAAGATGTCTCTTTTTAATGAGATTCTTTTTTTAAGCACATGCCATAACTATAACCTATTTAGATTGATTTCATCAAGCAGAGAACATTGATTGTGAAAGGCTAATTTAACAGTTTTGTTCAGCAGTCCTAATAAAGGTGTCATATAGATTACGTAGGTTTGTATTTAATTAATTTGATCTGTGTTTTCTGTGTTTTGGCTATAATTCCAGCCCCAACCATGTTATCACACTTTTTAAAAAATTTGATTAGGTATGGCATTTGGTTGAATTGAGACAAGTCCACTTTTTTCCCTTTAAACAAAAGGTATTGCTTTTCAATTACTGAAAGGCATTTCATTGTGGTATTGTATAACAATCATAATTAAAGCATTTCACATAACATTTTATAGTTTGGGTTATATCTGAGTGTCAAATGTTCCAGTATTCTGGGTTGTTAGGTATAAAGATGAGTTCAGCCAGAGAGATAATTTCTGCTGAGTTGTTAAATATCTGGTTTAATAATAATAATAATGATAGTTAGTATTGATATCAAGCTTTAAGGTTTACAAAGCACTTTACATATTTTATGTCATTATAGCTTCATAATAGCCCTGGGATGTAGGTGCTATTATCTTCATTTTACAGATAAGGAAACTGAGACAGAAAGAGGTTGAGTGACTTATCCAGAGTCACACAGCGATTAAGTGTTTGAAGTTAGATTTGAACTCAGGTTTGCTTGATTCCAGGTCCAATGCTCTATCTACTGTGCAACCTAGCTAAGTTGTATCTTTAATCTATTAAATTTTAAAATTTATTTATTTATTTATTTTTTAATTTATGGAATGAAATGAGCATTTCTTTAACAGCATAATTCATTTTAAAAGATGATTGCAAATAAAACCACAAATCTATTATGTACAACTTGCTATATCTTTTAAATATATAATAAAATTATCACATAAATGTCTTCTCCCCACCCTATATATGGCTACCATTAGACACAAATATATATACATATATATATATATATATAGTCTATTAAATTTAAAGATTTTCAGAGATGTTACATAATATGTGAATAGCAGCATTATTATTATTAATTCACTTAAAGGGCAAACATATAAAGCTCATAGGCAGATTTCAGAGAAACCTGGAAGGACTTACATGAACTGATGCTGAGTGAGATGAGCAGAACCAGGAAATCATTGTATGCAGTATCAACAACATTGTGTGTTGATCATCTGTGATAGACTTAACTCTTCTCAGCAATAGAATGGTCCAAGATAGTTCCAAAGGACTCATGATGGAAAATGCTCTCCAAATACAGAAAAAAGAACTGTAGAATCTAGATGCTGATTGAACCATAGTATTTCTACTTTTTTTGGTTTTGTTTTTTGAGGTTTTCCCCTTTTGTTCTGATTCTTCTTTCAAAACACGACTAACACAGAAATATGTTTAATGTGATTGTACATATGTAACCTTTATCAGATTTCTTGCTGTCTTGGGGAGGGGGTGGGGAGGGGAAGGAAGGAAAAAATTTGGAACTAGAAATCTTATAAAAACAAATGTTGAAAACTATCTCTACATGTAACTAGAAAATAATAAAATACTTTTATGATTAAAAAAAGATATGAAGCTCATCAACACAAGTTTCCAACAACGGGATCATTAGGCTTAACTCATCAAATATTCTTATTAATAAAAAAATACACGGTAATTTCAGGGAAAGGCAGTAGCAACTGAGACTGGGGGTGAAAAGGAGTGAGGTTGGTAATAGTGTGCCAGAGCCAGCTCAAACCAACTCAAAAGAGCTGTGTTAAATTTTCAAAGTATTTATAATTTATTTATACCTTGGAGTATTTATTTATACCTTGGAAATCAACAAATGCCACAAATGATTTACCCTTTCGTTGATGGTCCAGACTTAAGAAAGAGATGTGGAAAATGCTAATGATGCAGGTTAAATTTAAAAATGCATTCACACTTTTTTTCTTCCCCTGAAAGGCTGGTTGTTCAACATTTACCAGCACTCTACTGTAAGTTAACCTTCAGGGGGCTAATAAAGTCACCAAGAAAGAGTATGGAAAAAAGAGAAGAGGGCCCAGGACAGAGCCTTGGGAAAAACTGATACTATCAGGTGATGATGAGTTAGTTCAATAGCTGATGAGTTAGGACAAATGAACAGTTAGGTAAGAAGAAAGTGAAAAGTGTATTGAAAACCCAGAAAAAAAAAGAGAATAATCATAAGGGAAAATGGTGTTCGATATAGCAGAGAAATCAAGAAGTATTTGACTGTCAGTCCAGTTGCCTCTCAATAAATAATTATCTGATGGGCTACCTTCCTAAAAAGTGTAATGAGTCTTGTTGCTGTCATAACTGCCTACTGGCTTGCTCCTGTTATCACATCCCAGAAGTGTCATTGGGAGTTATTCAGGTGAGGTGCTGCCTGCACCACTCATCTTGAGTTATGCACAGGTCAGTTTCTCACCTTTCCCTATCTTTCCTAAGTATATTATTGCTTCAGAAATTCATAACTAAATAGTCATGAATCCACCAGAACGATTGCTACTTTGGGGAGTCAAAGTGTCATAAAAAAGACATCTAAGCACAATTTAAGATTTTAAGTTTCCTACAATTTATTGAGGTATCCATTGCAAATTTTCACAATCAGTCCAGGTTCTGCAATCAAAGCATCTGAGAATTCAACAATTTAATGCAGTCATTTGTTGTCAGATTTATCTAGATCTGAGGGGGTAAATTGAGATCTCCTACCATTAATTTTGTGTCTATTTCTTCCTATAGCTTATTTAACTATTCTTTAAGAATTTAGATGCTATGCCATTTGGTGCATATAGTATTATTAGTAGTAATGGTAGCAGTACTGATATTGGTTCATCGTCTACAATGCCTTTTAGCAAAATGTAATTACCTTGTTTTCTTTTTTTGTTTTGTCTAAGAGCATAATTGCTACCCTTGCCTTTTTTTTTTTTTAATTTCAGTTGAAGAGTAATATACTCTGGAATAGAATTTTGTTTTAACTGTGTGTATTTTTCTACTTCAAGTGTGTTCCTTGTAAATTACAAAACTTTGGACTCTGGTTTCTAATCCATTTTGCTATCTTCTCCCATTTTATAGGTGAATTCCCATTCACCTTCCACATTCGGTTATGATTGCTAATTGTATATTTCCCCCTATCCTATTTTCTTATACTTTTCTTTCTTTTCTCCTCCTGCCTTCTCTTTAAAAATCTGTTTTGCTTCTGACAAATTCCTCTCTTAATCTACCCTCCCTTTTGTTCTTCTTATTTCTTCCCATTTCCCTGTTGGATAAGATGTATTTTTTGTACCCAACTGTGTGTATGTGTATTCTTCCCTCCTTTAATCAGTTCAGATTAAAGGGAAGTTCAAGTGTCTGCTCCCTCACCATTGCCCCTTCCCTATTGCATAAATTCTTCTTGTACACCCCACTTATGCAAAATAAATTTCCTCATTATTTCCTCTATAACCCCAGATGATAATAGAGTTCTGAAGGGCTAAACGTTATCACCTCAGCTATTGAAGCCATTGACTCTGGGACTCTGGAACCTTGATGAATGTTATAGATCTCCAGGTCTCACTGCTCACAAAGGCATATTCACAAAGGATATTCATTCACCTAAGATAAGAAAAGAAGAAATGCACCTGCAGCAGAGTTGTCATGTGATCATGGAAACAGGGTAGCTGTTTGGAGATAAAAGGCACCTGAAGCTGCTGCCCTTCCACCTACCTTGAGGCTTTCGCTAATTTGTCCTCCTTGAAAGCTCTCTGGGTTCAAATCTCAGCTAAAATCCCACTTTCTACAAGCTGAGGGAAGAAAGCAAGAGGCTTAAATGAGATCATGTTTGGGAAGTGCTTTGCAAGTCTTAAATTGCTATATAAATATCAGTTATTAGTGTTAGAGGCAGTGCGGCATAGCAGATAAAGGGCTGGCATCTGAGCTAAGGAGACCTAGGTTCGAATCTTGCCTTTGATACATTCTGGCTATACAGTTCAGGACAAGTCATTTACACTTGTTAGAAATGCCACACAACTTTCTAAGGGCTTTGAAGGGCTCTACATATCTTCTACCCATATAAGAATGTAAACAATTTAGCCTTGTTTAGTCCATTGCGATTGTTCACTTATGTTACCTTTTTATGCTTTTTTTTTTTTTTTTTTAGTGAGGCAATTGGGGTTAAGTGACTTGCCCAGGGTCACACAGCTAGTAAGTGTTAAGTGTCTGAGGCCGGATTTGAACTCAGGTACTCCTGACTCCAGGGCTGGTGCTCTATCCACTGCGCCACCTAGCTGCCCCTTTATGCTTCTTTTTATTTCTCTGTGCCTATGTCAAATTTTCTATTCAGCTCTGGTCTATTCACCAGAAATTTTTGGAAGTCCTCTGTTGCATTTTTTCCTCTATAGGATTATGCTCGGTTTTCCTGGGTAGGTTATTCTTGGTTATAAGCCTAGATCCTTTGCTTTCTGAGATATCATATTCCAAACATTCCACTCCTCTATATTGGTGGCAACAAAGTAGTCACATGCAATCCTGATAGTGCTTCCTCAGTACTTGAATTCTTTTTTTTGGCTGCTCGTAGTATTTTCCTTGACCTGAGTTCTCTGGATTTGGTCTATAAAATTCCAGGGAGTTTTCATTTTGAGATTTCTTTCAGGAGATGACTTGTGGATTCTTTACATTTCTACTCTGTTCTCTGGCAAACTGTCTGGACATCGGGGTGATGTCATGACTTGCACTGAATTGGATTTAAGGGAGGGAGGGCTGTGCAAGGTCACTAAACTCACTCTCACCTTCAGAGCCATTTGGGTCCAGTGGCAAAATATATATCAGGACGACTGGAGTTGGCCCTGGATATTTGAGGCAATTGGGAGTAAGTGACTTGCCCAAGCTGACACAGCTAGTAACTGTCTGAGGTGAGATTTGAACTCAGGTCCTTGACTCCAGGGTCAGTGCTCTATCTACTGAACTACCTAACTGTCCCTAGGTGATAGAACTTCCAGAGCACCCATTCCTGCTTCCAGTGCTTGTTCAGGGATCCTCTGGGATTTCTTTCTGCCTTAGTGCATCCTGCCTTGGTGGCTCCTTTCATTCTCTGAGTGCTAGAATACTCTGAGCCATGCCTGCTCCTAGCCAGGACCTATCCTTTGTGTCTTCAGACTTCTCTGCCTGTCTCCCTAAGCCTCCTTGGGTTTAAATTAAATTAAATTAAATTAAAATTGGGGCAACTAGGTGGTGCAGTGGATAGAGCACTGGCCCTGGATTCAGGAGGACCTGAGTTCAAGTTCGGCCTCAGACACTTAACACTTACTAGCTGTGTGACCCTGGTCAAGTCACTTAACCCCAATTGCACAGCCCCCCCCCCAAAAATTAAAATGAATTTTAATTAAATTTTAAATGATGACTTCTAAACTTTGCCAATCAGAATTAGTATGGGCATATTTTCTAGATCTTTGTCCAGAAGTTGTGTTGAGCAAACTAGACTCTATTACTTCTCATTCAGTCACCTTGATTCTATCCCCATGATAGTTTATGGAGACAGTAATGATAGCATTAGTAAAAGCAAAAAGGAAGGTAGAGATCAGCTCCTATATTTTCCAAATGAGGAACTTGAAATCCAGAAAAGATAAATACCTTATTTATGATCACATGACAAATTAGTGGCAGAACTAGAACCTAGGTCCCCTGATTCCTAGTCCAGTTATCTTTCCACCATGTATATTTCATGCATTTCTTTAGAGCAGGCCCCAGGTCAATTTGAGGGATATTAAATAGGGCATTTTGCTCACCTCTCTATTTTCAATTGCTTCTGTCCTGAGAGAAAGTGTCCAGCAAACAGATCTAAACTTTGGTGACCTATCAATCACAAGCAGGTTTAAGTGCTAAGTAGGATCTTTCATTCTATGAGGAATAGCTTCTGTAATGAATAACTTACTTATCTTATCTATGATGGGGAGGGACCATTTTCAGTTTCTGGGGCCTCCTTTGTCACAAGGACTATGTTTCTCCACACCTTGGGCCACACCACCAGAGCCTCCCAGGCCACCCATATTGGTACCTCTCCCAAGTTGTATAGCTTCAGCAGTATCCTGAGGGGTGTTCTGGAGTCAGATCAAGCATTGTTATATTTTCAGTGTGAGCATTTATACCTCAGAAATCTGTAAGAGTACAACTCAGGACTTGCTGTATTATTGTTTTGCTGATTGTCAAGACTTGGGAAGGTGATGAATTTTATGTATTATATAAAATATATAGTTTTATATAATATAGTAATAAATATTTAATTATTATCTAATATCATATAAACATACAAGTATTATATAATGCACAATTATATCATGTTATTATATTAATACTAATAATGCAGTTTAAACTTAAAAGGTATTGACAGCACAGTATTTTCCCTCTGGAGAGCCACATATTAAACATTTATAAGCACACTGTTTCTATTCCAATAATATGTCTTCCTCCAGAGATCAGTTTCCTGAGTTCAGAAGTCTAGAATTTCAAACTAAGGTATTAATGACTGATAGCAGGTAAATGGTGCAGTGGATAGAACACTAGGCTTGAAATCAGGAAGACTCATTTTCATGAGTTCAAGTCTCAGTCTCTCAGCGGGCGGCCTTAGACACTTAGTAGCTGTGTGACCCTGTGCAAGTTACTTAACCCTGTTTGCCTCAGTTTTCTCACCTGTAAAATAAGCTGGGGGAAGAATGGCAAACCACTCTGGCATCTTTGCCAAGAAAATCCCAAACGGGGTCACAAAAAGCCAGATACAACTGAACAACAACAACCTCAAATGTCTGATCCTGAGGCACACTAGTAGAGTAATATTTGAGTGACAAGATTCCCCATCTCCCCCAACCATTCCATATGCTCCACTAACAGGTCAGACTAGCCTTGATGCCTAGTATAGGGCTCCCTGACAAATGAATACTCCAACACTGCTGTGGACCTGCCCAATAATCTTATTGGAAAAGGAAAGCACTTCCTAGATAAGAATGCAGACAGAGCCTCATTTGCTTGTCCTCTCCCAAAGGAAGCTGCAGATTAATTCAGCCCTTCACCAAATTCCCTCCCTATGCTGATTTCCTAAGCAGGTGCATATGACATGCATATGACTGGTGAATATTCCTTCTAGCTTTATACTTAGCAAGCAGAGGAGGGTCAAAGTACTAGGGCTCCTTGAGTCACACCTGTCCAAGCCTTTGCAACACTGTTTATATTAGAGCTTTTGTTTTTTGGTTGTTTTTTATTTTATTAATTTTTTTTTGGTGGGGCAATTGGGGTTAAGTGACTTGCCCAGGGTCACACAGCTAGTAAGTGTTAAGTGTCTGAGGCCGAATTTGAACTTAGATCCTCCTGACTCAAGGGCAGGTGCTCTATCCACTACGCCACCTAGCTGCCCCTATATTAGAGCTTTTCCAAAACACTTTCTTAACTATTACACCAGAGCTCCCCAAACAGATTGGGATCCCTGGTAGATCTCTAAGCCAATTGTCATCTGCTTTCCTCTGTCTCTGGGGTTGTTGGGCTTTGCAGTTGACCAGTGCCTTGTCAGTGTCCTTCCTGTCTGACTTCTTTCTTTCTTGATGTTGACAATTATTTGCTGTGTAGCCACGGACACATAATTTAATTTCTCTTGAGGCACACTTTCTTCATTAGTGTAGCGTTTTCTCTAAGCTCATTTTCCCAGTTCCTACTCCCTCTAGCAAACTTGGTCCCCAGAGAATGACTGGCCACTACTCCCCTTAGAGTTCTAGAAGTAACCCTGAGGGTTTGTGGCTCCTAATGCTATCATACATTAGCCCCCATCCAATGTGCTCTCTTATTATAATTAATCAGTTGACATCTCCTCAATATCAATTATCAATGAAAACCAAATTGATGTGGGTAGAAATTTGGGGTCAAATTGATCGTGAGTCATCCCAAAAGAATTACTCAGTGACTCAGTTTCCCAAGTTTTATTGCAATACTGTGGGTGATCACAGGGAGAGAACCAGAATAGTGGAAAGGTATCTCTCGAATAGTGAAAGAAAAGACAGTTATATTTATAGTATGGATAAATTGATTATCAGGCTCATTATAATATTCTCCACCTAGGAGTGTTACAAGGGAAGGCTTATCCTAAGTTGGAGTTCCTAAGCCAACCCCCGAGGTGGGTACCTTTTTCCATGGAGGTGTGTTTTGGGGGTTTACACGTCATAAGGTGAATCTGGGGATAAATTTGGCCTTTTCTGTGCATGTCTCTTTCTGATTCCCATGGCTAGTTTCAAAACACCTTCGTTTTTCATTAGAATTTCTATAGGCTGTCATTTAGTCTAAGGTCATCATGGCCTCTCTACCTCTGTTCCTGTTATGGGCACTGATTTCTGTGGGTACAAGAAACTAGTACCCTGACTTATGTTATCCATAACTGGGGTCTGACTCCCTTTTTGAGCTAATATCTGAGTTAAAGCTTGGCTCTTAGGTTTTTCTGTTAACCCTTTTTTCACCTCCTACATAAAAATAACTTTTGCAAATGGATATTTAATGAGAAGGCATAACAAGGATTAGAGTACAATATCCCCCTAAACAAGGAATTGTATTCTCCTCTCTGCCACCCACTCATATCTTGAAGAGAGTGGCCTTGAACTTAAAATTATTACAACAAAACACTCCCTTCCCCTACATAGGAGGAGGGCAGGCAGTTATTTCCCTGCCCTTGGAGTCCTTTCTTTTCTCCCTTGAAGATGTCCCCACCAAGTTCACTTCTGGGTGTGGCATAGTTGATAGACAAGCCAATACCTTGCTCATCTGGGTTAAGCTGGTCACTCCCAAGAGCTGCTGCTCTGTCCTCTCACCAGATTCAGCCATTGAAGTCATTGGCTCTGGGACTCTGGAACCTTGATGAATGTTATAGATTTCCTAGTTTCCCTATTCACAAAGGAATTCCCATTCCAGGATAGTCATTCACCTAAGATAGGAAAAGAAGAAATGCACCAGCAGCAGAGTTGTTGTGTGATCATGGAAATGGGTCATCTGAAGCTGCTGCCCTTCCCCCTACCTTGAGGCTTTCACCAGTCTGTCCTCCTTGAAAGCTCTGAGGGAAGAAAGCAAGAGGCTCAAATGAGATAATGTTTGGAAAGTACTTTGCAAGTCTTAAACTTATATATAAATATCAGTTATTAGTGTCAGAGGCAGTGTGGTATAGCAGATAAAGTGTTGGCAAATGATCTAGGAAGACCTGGGTTCAAATCTTGTCTTTGATGCATTCTGGCCATACAGATTAGGATAAGTCATTACACTTCTTAAAACATTATACAACTTTTTTTTTTCATAAAAGTATTTTATTATTTTCCAGTTACATGTAGAGATAGTTTTCAAAATTTGTTTTTATAAGATTTCTAGTTTCAAATTTTTCTCCCTCCCTCCCTCCCCTCCCTCTCCCCTCCCCAAGACAGCAAGCAATCTGATATAGGTTATATACATACAATCATATTAAACATATTTCTGCATTAGTCATGCTGTGAAAGAAGAATCAGAGCAAAAAGGAAAATGCTCAAAAAAGAAAAACAAAAAAATAGAAATAGTATGGTTCAATCTGCAACTAGATTCCATAGTTCTTTTTTTCTGGATTTGGAGAGCATTTTCCATCATGAGTCTTTTGGAGCTATCTTGGACCATTGTATTACTAAGAAGAGTTAGGTCTCTCACAGTTGATCAACACACAATGTTATTGATGCTGTGTACAATGTTCTCCTGGTTCTGCTCATTTCACTCAGCATCAGTTCACGTAAGTCTTTCCAGGTTTCTCTGAAATCTGCCTGCTCATTGTTTCTTACAGCACAATAGTATTCCGTTACATTCATATACCACAACTTGTTCAGCCATTCCCCAATTGATGGGTATCCCCTCAATGTCCAATTTCTTGCCACCATAAAAAGAGCAGCTATAAGTATTTTTGTACATGTGGGTCATTTTCCCTTTTTTATGATCTCTTTAGGGAAAAGACCTAATAGTGGTATTGCTGGGGCAAAGGGTATGAATAGCTTTATAGCCCTTTGGGCATAGTTCCAAATTACTCTCCAGAATGGTTGGATTAGTTCACAGCTCCACCAAGAATGCATTAGTGTTCCAATTTTTCCACAGCTTCTCCAACATTTATTATTTTCCTTTTTTGTCATATTAGCCAATCTGATAGGTGTGAGGTTGTGCCTCAGAGTTGTTTTAATTTGCATTTCTCTAATCAGTAGTGATTTAGAGCATTTTTTCATATGGCAATAGATAGCTTTGATTTCTTCATCAGAAAACTGCCTATTCATATCCTTTGACTTTTTCTCAGTTGGGGGATGACTTGGATTCTTATAAATTTGATTTAGTTCCTGATATATTTTAGAAATGAGGCCTTTATCAGAAATACTGGCTAAATAAAGCATCCAATCAAAAACTTAGCTAGTCCTACTCTATTTAGCACTTAATCATACCTTGTTCCCACTACTCTTTAATTGTTTCAGCTGTCTCATCAACCAGAGTATAAATTCCTCAGGGGAAAATTCAGGTTTTACAATTTTTCAGTATCCCCATAGTGTAAACATTCGCTAAACACTTGTTTAATTAGGCTTATTGGAAATAGGTTCTTTTTTTTTTTTAAACTTTGGGTTCGGACTGAGTTGACTAGCATCAAGGTTTGTTTATAACATGTGTCTTCTCTCTTTGCAGACAGGCTGCATGTGGATAGTTGGTCCAAGATGCCAGTTTTCAGACAGGTAAGCAGCTGATCTTCCTGGATTCTAGGACAAAATGGAGGGGAAGTTATACAAGACCAAGTGAAATCCATTCCAAGCACAAGGGGAAAAGGAATAGATGCAGTAAAACCTTATTTGGGAGAGAATGAAGGCAAGAAAAATCTAGAGGGCAACACTGAAAGTTGATATCATCTGAACAGAATCAGTGGGGTCAGGCCATAGTTCTCCTTTCTTCCAGGTACCAATTAGTCCCTACTTTTCAGGGTTGTTGTGAGGCTTAAGTGAAATAAGGGTAGAATTTTTTTTTTCAGGGAAATGAGGGTTAAGTGACTTGCCCAGGGTCACACAGCTAGTAAGTGTCAAATGTCTGAGGTCACATTTGAACTCAGGTCCTCCTGAATCCAGGGCCAGTGCTTTATGCCACCTAGCTGCCCCCAAGGGTAGAAAATTTTTGCAAATTATAAAGCAGGATGGGTCTGTTGCTGTTGTTCTTATTGTTGCTCATTCCTATCCATGAAACTTCTCAAGAGAAAACCAGATGGTGAAAGTTAATCCTTGGGATATGGAAGGAAGATTATATACCAAACCAAATATTTGGCTCTACTACATCTTCCTTTCTGTGCCCAGTCCCCCCCACCCCCATAGTACTTCTTACTTTCTCAGCCAATATGCAGAAAGATCTCTTTGCTCTTCAGAGGGAAGGCCATAGAACTCTTCATTCAAAGTCCTACTTGAACACATCTTCTGCTGCCTACCCTCCAGCTCCATAGAACTTGGAGAGTACCTTCAAAGGACCATGCCCTTCCTGAAAGATCAAATGCCCAAAATAAAAAGAATAACATTCTTCTCCCTGTTTACAAAACCATGGTGAATACATATCTGTGAAATCCTGGTAACTATTCCTCAAAGGAGACCCAACAGAATTGTAGAAAATCCAGAGAAGGCCCAACAAAATGGTGAAAAGGATAGGGCAGCTGTTAGAAGAGGATGGACCAAAAGATACATTTTCTGTCTGAAAAAGACAGACGTATGATAGATGTCTACTAGGAGAGTGTGGTTTTGGGCTTTGTATCTCCTCCAGCACCTAGAAGAGTGTTTTATACATAGAAGGTGTTTAAAAATAACAGCTCACAGTTCTCTAGCTCTTAAAGGTTTATGATTTCCTCATAATAGCCCTGTGAAAACCATCACCTCTTTTTTGCAAATGAAGAAACAGAGTATCAGAAGGATAGTCACTTGCCTGGGGTCTCAAAGTTAAAATATGTCAGAGCCCCAACTTGAACTCAGGTCTCTCCAAGTTCAGCATAGTTTCACACAGCACTGAGCTACCTCTAAAGACATTTAATAAAATTTAGTTGAGTAGTGAATGAATGAAGGGCATAGGTAGGAAAAATTTAGATTTAGAGACCTTGTCCCAGAACAATAGAACTAAGGAGGGGACTGAAATAAGCCATTTTAGGAAAAATCCTACTTTGAAAAAGCAGGGAGTAAACATATAACACTTTACCTCAAGAGACATTAAGTCAATCAAGCATTTATTATGCACCTACTATGTGTCAGGCACTATGCTGGATGGCAAAGATACAAAGACAAAAATGAAACAGCTCTTGCCCTCAAGGAGCTTATATTTCACGGAGGAAGACAACATGTGGGGCAGCTAGGTGGCACAGTGGATAAAGCACCCACCCTGGATTCAGGAGGACTTGAGTTCAAATTTGGCCTCAGACACTTGACACTAGCTATGTGACCCTGGGCAAGTCACTTAACCCTCACTGCCTCACTTAAAAAAAAAAAAGAAAGAAAAAGAAAAGGAAGACAACATGTACAGACATAAGTATATACAAAGTATATGAAAAATAAGTCTAAAGTGATTTTGTGGGGAGGGCATCGGCCGGAGAAGAGATTAGAAAAAGCTTTGAAATAAAGTTTAGATCTTAAGGCACAAAGCAGATTCATTGAGGTATATGTTTGTGAATGTGTCTTATCTCCCCCATTAAAGTGTAAACTCCTTGAAGGTAGTGTTTATCTTTTCTGTCTTTCCTTGACTCCAGAACAACTAATAAAATGCTTTGTGCATAATTGATGTGCGAGAGATATTTATGGAATGGATGAATGTCAGACTTATAGTTGATAGTTGAGATAAAACAAAAAATATATGAAAATCCAAATTAGGCAACACTTTACCAAAATGTTCTTCATTGTTTAGGAAAGAAATATCACATTGGTATGCCTTTAAGGAACCATCTTTTCTGGTGAATTTAAGATAAATTTGATTCAGCCTCAAATTTGCAGGATTTCTCTATTGCATAAAAAACCACCTACAGAGAGCTGTTAAGAATACTTTACTAGTCACTAGTTTGGGAAAAAGTAAGGAATTACCAAGCTGCTAGCTGAGTTCTCTGTCCTCAGTGGTCTAGTGTGCCCTGTCCTACCCACTCTACTCCCTCCCAGGAATCTCCAGAAGGGGCAAGTGTTGTATAGAAAGAAACCGAGAGTCAGAATAACCAGGTTTTAGTTCTGGCTCCTGCCTCTGACTACCTGGGAGATCTTGGGCATGACTCAGATGTGGGTTTAATTTTCTTTCTCCTGTACATGAGGTGATTGGATTAAATGACTTGTAAGGTGGCTTCTGGCTCTAACATCCCATGATTCCATGATTTTCAGATATTCTCTTTGTGTTTCAAGGGCCATTGGACCAAATATCTAGATCTGGAGGGGACCTCTGAGGCAATTTGGTCCCGCTTTTTCATTTTACAAATGAGGAAACTGAGACCCAGGAGGGCTAAATGACTTGCCCAAGGTCATACAGACAGTGTCAGGTGGGATCTGACTCTATCTATGACTATATGACTCTGTGAACACATTATGTGACATTTGATAGAACTAAAGTTACAGTCTATACTGGAGATAATCTACAGGTTATCTATGTTCCCTATGCTTCCACCTTGACTACTAGTGAATGAAAAAGTTTCCTATAATTGAGAATCTTTTCCGATTCCAAGTATGCCCAGAAGGAAATAATTACTTAATTAGAAATTATTTGACTGATAGAGGGAATATTCTGTAGCAGTCCACCAATACGATGGTGTAGGTCAAGATCCTTAACTCATTGATGGCCTTCCGCTATGGCTGGGCTCTTCTCTTTTCCCACATAAAGAATGGGAGTCACCTTTACCTCCCTCACCTATTGAGGTTCAGACTGTACCTCATATCTGGGCAAACCCAAGACTGAATAAACAGCTTCTCTGAGTTCTTGCAAATGGATATTTCCTTAGATAAGGCCATTCTTTCCAATCCAAGTTGCTATCCTCTCTTCCTCCTTGACATCAGTCTCCCGCCACACCCACGTCCTCTGCTGGGAGCTGTCTTCCTTCAGATAAGGAGACAACTGCTTGAAGGAAGATTCTACCATCTGCCCACGGATGTGGCCTTCACAATTAACTGAAATGTTAATCTTTGAAATACCATGAAAGGGGGGGCAGCTAGGTGGCACAGTGGATAAAGCACTGACCCTGGATTCAGGAGGACCTGAGTTCAAATCTGGCCTCAGACACTTGACACTTACTAGCTGTGTGACCCTGGGCAAGTCACTTAACCCTCATTGCCCTGCAAAAAAAAAAAAAATACCATGAAAGGGAATAATACTATAAAGTTGCCATCTCTGGGGGTGTGCACAAAAGGAGAAACAAGGAAACCCACAGAAGGGCAGGTGAGACATTCAGATTTTGACAAAGAGGCAGCATCACAGAATCTCAGGGCTGGAAGGCACCTTCCAACTCTACCAGAAACTAGAATCCATTGTTAGAATGCAGTAGCAGGAGAGTTGATGTCAATTTAGAAAGAAGTTTCTAGGGGAGTTCCTCATAGACTGGATCCTCAATGCCATGGTGTTAACATTTTTTTATCAGCAATTTTGACTGAGGTAGGCCTCTCACATTTGCAGGTGGCACCAAAATGGGAAGAATACGTAACACATTGGCTATCAGAGAAGAGTTATTAAGAGATCTTGACAGGCTAGAATGTTGGGCCAAATATAATAAGATGAAATTGAAAAGGAAAAATTTTAAGTCCTTCCTACACTTTGGTTCAAAGGTCTAATGCATAAGTACAATATGGAGCAGATATGAATCAAATAATATAACTGTGAAAAAATATCTAGGGCTTTTCATGGACTACTAGTTCTGAATAAGTCAGTGTGGCCTGGCCATGAAAAAAGCCATGAAATTTGCATGAAAAGTGTCCAGAATAAGGGATATGATAGTCCAATTGCTCTGCACTAGTCAGACCCACATTCAAGATCTTGTGTTCTGTTCTTATTGACATTTTAAGGACATCAGCAAGCTGGACTAGTGGTATTGTGGCTAGAGGGCAGGATTAGATTTGGGAAGATCTTAGTTCAACTCTGTCTTAAGAGAATTACTAGTTATGTGAACTTGGCAGTCACTTAACTTTCTAAGCTTCAGTTTCCTCTCTATAATGGGGACGACAACAACATTAATTTCACAATGTTGTTGTGAGAATCAAATGAGATAAAATATGTAAAGTGTTTTGCCAACTTTAAAGTACTATATGAACACAAGCTATTATTATTATTACTCTTTTGGACTTATGATTTAATGGATGTAGGGAACTTCCACTGAGCAAACTCCTTCCACCAATGCAGGCGGATCAGTAATCATTCTATAACAAATTGAGACTTGCCTTGGTGATAAGATGTGACTTGCTCTATTTCACACAGTCATGTATATGAAATGTATGGAATATATGGAACCTGCATTTTAGGAGGATTTGTTGAAGGAACTGGGGATACTTAACCCAAAGAAAAGACTTTGTGAGGGAGGGGAAATTTATATCATTTCCCATCAATCTCTGCACCATGCTGAGCCTGAGTACTCCTTTCTCTGGAGAAGAATATACAATGTGGACAGATAAATAAAATATTTGGTAATTTGAGGAAGAAGAAAACCTTAAAAGCTGGAGGAATCAGGGAAAACTTCAAGAAAGAAGGAGCAATTGAGTTGAACCTTGGAGGAAGATAAGAATTCTGAGAATTAGAGCTGATGAGGAAGTGCATTTCAGGCAACAAGGCTAGGAATTCCAGCTCTCAAAATAAATTTAGTTGAAAGGAAGGGAGAAGACACTCTACCCCAGTTGAATGTGGTTGTTTTGAGACAAGGAATGATCTATACTACAAAGAATGAGTCTCAGTCCCCACAACCATTGGGAAGAGATGGGATGGAGCAAGTAGTAGGTGGAAGAAATGGTAGTGGAGAAAGTTGGGTCCAGGGAGAGGAGAAGTACCCTCAGAAGTGACACCAAAGGTAATGAGGCCAGTAAACTAGAGGACTATCATAGGGAGAACTTTCCCCCTTTTCCCCAATGATGGCACCCTGGGGTCACCTTTCTCTCCTTATATCTTTGTTAGGAATGGAGGGGGGTATTCAAATGTATGGAGGTAGGTGAAGGAATGTTGGAATCAGTGAACAAGTAGCTGTAGTTTGTCCAGAATCTAATGTGTGTGAAAGAATCACATGAGATAACCATGGAAAGACCATTCTATCTATCCAGGTAGTTGTATATCCCTTCTTTGAACCTCCTCTTGTCCCAAAGCTACCTAAAAACACATTGTTTTTTGTTATGCTCAGCATTCATTATCAACCATAGCTCATTCTGAGTCTTAGTACTCTCTTTCAAAATTCAATTTTATTTTTATTTTCAATTGGGTTTTAGTAGTATTAGTGTTATTTGTTAAGGACTGTGCAAAAATCATTCATTCATTCAACAATCATTTAGTGAAGGCCTACAATGTACAAATTGCTTCTTTGTATAATAGTTATTTGTATAAGTGTCTTCCCCCCCACACACACACACACTTATCCCCCTCCTCATCCTCGATGATGTATTGGCTATATCTTAGTTAAGTTTTCTGTTTCTTCCAGTGCCTAATATAGTAGGTCCTTTATGTTAGGGATAAAAGGAAGAACAAATAAGGCATAGGACTAGGGCTTGGGGGTGGATAGTTGATGGAGAAAAAGCTATAAAAATAATTTTAAAGTGAATTGAATTTGTACATGTTGAAGGTGTTTTAAAGAATTATGAGACAGTGTCCCTATCATCAAATAGCTTACAGTCTAATTGAGGAACAAAACCTAAATGTATCACAAGATAATTGGCAAGTAAAGGCAGTATATGTTAAATAGTGCCTACCATGGAAATTCAAAGGAGAGAGATGCCACTGTGCATGTGTGGTCCATCAAAAGATTCATGAAAGAGGTGAAATTTCAGTTAGACTTGAAGGATGGGTAAGATCTATACTTGTTCATTTTGTTCAGTTGTCACTTCTTCCTTTTTAGGGTGATCATGTGTGGGTGTGTTTGTCCTTCAACAAGGAATACGATGTCCCCATTGGTGCAGTTGTGAAGGATAACACCAACCCTAATAAAGTCTTGATAGAAGATGATGAGGGAAAGGTAAGTGCCTCTTATCACTGATTATTGCCAAAAGGAAACCTTTCCTGAAATAGGGACTCTTACCATACTCCAAAGAGGTTTCCTCTAAGATAGAGACCTTCTAATATGAAAAGGCTACTTTTCTAAGACATTGGTTCCAGATGCCAGAAAAGATGATGATAAAGGCAAAAATAAAGGCTAAGAGAGAAAAATTATAATGATGAAATCTTGAGTCCATATATTTTTAAATTAAAAAATTTAATCCAGAATAAATAGATGATAATTGAAAACTAATGTAGCAGCTCAGTGGCTCAGTTGAATAGAGTGCTAGGCCTGGAATCAGGAAGACCTGAGTTCAAATCCAACCTCAGACACATACTAGCTATGTGATGCTAGATAAGTCACTTAACCTCTGTTTGTCTTAATCTACTGGAGAAAGAAATGGCAAACCACACCAAAATCTTTGCCAATAAAACTGTATGGACAGTATGTATGCTGTGGTCCATGGGGTCATGAAAATTCCAACATACCTGAATGACTGAAGAACAACAAAAATTGGAAACTAATATTATAATAATGTATTTGAAAAAATACTTTTATTTTGGTGTAATCCTGGAAATTTGAAGGGCTGGGGAGTGGGAAGACATTGTTAAGGGAGGGACTTGGGCAAGAAGAATACATGAGAGGAGAGAACATGAGGGAGAAAAGAAAAATATGGGTGGAAGAAAGGAGGGTGCTTTAAGTGAAGGAAATTGTGATTAAGTGAAGGAAAAGTAAGATAGTGTGAGTGAAGAGGAAATTCTGAGGAAGAAAGAGGGGGCAAGAAGAAAAAGGCAAAGTGAAAAAAGTATAATAGGAGGAAAAAGGATGTGAAGAGGAAGAATATGAAGAGAAAGAAGAGGATGTAAGAAGGAAAAAGATGGGGAAACAGGATGAGGGAGAGAAAAATGGGAAGGTAAAATGTGGTATAAAAGTAGCAAAAAGTGAGGGGAGAAGGAAAATTGGGGGAAAGAATGACAGAAGGTTGGAAATGATAAGTCAAAGGATGGTTTGGGGGAGGCAAAAGAGAAAGAGCAAAGGAAAATTAAGAAGCGAGTAGATTATGGAAATGTGTGCTTTATTTAATAAATTAAAAATAAAATAGCTTTTAAAAAAGAAGTGGGTAGGTAAAGAAGGGCTCATAAGGAATAAATGAAGTGGGAAAGGAGACTATGAGGAATAAGAAGATGTGAGGGAAAAGGAGGAAGTAAAGACATAAATGAGGGTGTGAAGGGGGCGGCTAGGTGGCGCAGTGAATAAAGCACCGGCCCTGGATTCAGGAGTACCTGAGTTCAAATCTGGCCTCAGACACTTGACACTTACTAGCTGTGTGACCCTGGGCAAGTCACTTAACCCCCATTGCCCTGCAAAAAAAACAAAAACAAAAAACAAAAAACAAAACAAAACAAAAATAAATGAGGGTGTGAGAAAGAGGTTAAGAGAGATATGGTAGCATAAAAGTAGACAGGATAGGGCGGGGGGGGGGGGGGGGGGGGGGAAGGAAGTGAAGCAGATGAAGAATGTGTACTAACCATGGCCAGAAATTTCATGCTAATATTTAACTGATTACACATGCCAGGGTCATGATCCATAGGGACCAGTCAAGGCTTAGACACAGCATTGATTCCTGGATAGTGCCAGTTTTGTTCATCCTGTTCCCTCTAGCAGAGGATGAGGCTGAGGAACAGGTTTTGTGGCAAAGGGAATTAGAAAACAATGATACAATGAGCCCTAAATGTGTCATTGTCCACCTCCCCTGCCAGGCACTGCCCCTACTCTATGAAATCTGGTCTCATCATAGAGTTGAACAGTCCCTGGATCAAATGTTTTATATGATTTTAGGAAGGTGATTCTAACCTACAGCTGATTTTCAAGAGACTAGAGGTAGTTAGTAATTCCAAAGTCACAGGTAGAATTCCTGCACAGGCCAGCATATATTTGTGAAAGGGCATTATGACTACTGCCTACAGATGGACTGGCCCCCAATCCCTGCTCCAGATTGACCCCTGCTAATTCCCATTTACCTTTAGCCATAGGAGGAGTGGACAAGAAAGTGTGGCTAAGTTAGGACAAATCCATTTCCAAGGAAAACAGTGGATCAGTAGTATGAGTTCCATGGGTGCAAAGCACCTCATTTAGGACATTATAAACCCCTATTGCATCACTTTTCCCCCTAGGAATGCTGGATTGAAGCTCAGGACTTCAAATGCCTCCAACTCATGCACCCCACTTCAGCTGAGGGGGTGGAAGACATGATCTTACTGGGGGACCTGAACGAAGCTGGTATGGTGCACAACCTTCTCATCCGATACCAGGAGCACAAAATTTATGTGAGTCTCAAGGAATTGACCTCCACACAAGTAGCAGTACAATGTGAGCCCTTGCAATTCCAGGAAGCATAAGGATCAGAGATGTATTTATTAGGTGCTTACAATGTACGGAGCTCTATAGTGGTGCTGAGGATACAAATAGACCAGTGAGATGGTCCCTGTTGCCTTACACTCTAAGTGGCCATTTCATTACACATAAAAGAGGGTTCCAATCATGGCCAATGGAAAGGCCAGATGGTACTTGGGTTCTGGAAAAGAAAGCAGCAAAACAAATGGCAAAGTCGTGAGGATGGCATCCTGCCATGACTGCTGGTCCCCAAGCAAGAAGAGAGAGGATCTAAAGATCAGATTGGAGATGAGCTCTGGGATACCTGGAGGAACATGTCTTCTACTTCCTGTGTGCCCTCTCTCCTTCCTGAGACCAACCCAGTGCCCTAAATGGAATGGGCACTTAGTCTGTGCCTTTGGGTGAAAGAGCTCAGGTGTTGCTTCAGGGGGCCTGATGCCATCATTTATTGGGGTGGGCTTTTCCTTGGCCCTACCCTCCGACACGGATAAGGTCCTACCCTGGGATGTGTCCTGTGAACAGGTTGTTAAATAAGAAAAAAAAATTGTTCTCCCATTAATGTAAATCATTTCTGACAACCATCCTCTGCTACTGTCTAATGTATGTAATTTTTAAACTGTGAAGTTATATGGACCATTAAGTAATTGGTTTCAAGGGTTTGAAAGGCTTGATGAGTCCTTCAGACCTTTTCTGATTTGCAACCCGATGCCGAAAGCCTATTATCAAGCTTCGTCCCTTTAGCTTAAGGTTTTGTTCTGAAATGGGAAGGGGGCAGCTAGGTGGCGCAGTGGATAAAGCACCGGCCCTGGATTCAGGAGTACGTGAGTTCGGATCCGGCCTCAGACACTTAACACTTACTAGCTGTGTGACCCTGGGCAAGTCACTTAACCCCAATTGCCTCACTAAAAAACAAAAACAAAAACAAACAAACAAACAAAAAGAAATGGGAAGACCACATTCTAATCAGGATCTGAGAAACAGGTTTGGATAGGAAAGAGGAGGCAGAGGGCATTGGGGACCTGCATGCAATTGTGGTTATGGGGATGGAAAAAGTAAACTAGGTAAGGAAACAGGACATGAAACAGAGGAAGTAGGAGTCCCAAAGACAAACAACCAGTTTCTCAATTTTCCCTGTAAAGAATACTAAACCAATCCTAGGTAGTACATCTATCACCTGGGAGTTGCGCTGGTTCCCAAGGCATACTGCAGCCTTCCATTGCCAATAACAACCTTAGTACCAATATATGTTGAAATAATAATAACATCCCAATGCTCTGTCCTTTCTAGAAGTCCACGCTATTAAGGCAGGGAACTGGGCTGACGAGCATTCGTTGGAACAAAATAAGTGGTAGAATAGCAATGCTTCCTTCACATCCCCCCAACTCCCCTCCAAGCCCCAGTCCCAGCCCCATCTCCTCTTTTCTTTCCTTTTTACTTTACCTTTTGCCCCTGTCATTCCTTTTTTTTAATTAATAAAGTATTTTATTTTTTTTCCATTACATGTAAAGATAGTTCTCAACCTTTGTTTATACAAGCTTTACAATTTCAGATTTTTCTCCCTCCCTCCCCCCTCCCCTAGACAGCAGGTAATCTGATATAGGTTATATATCTATATATCTATATAGATATACATACACATAATAACATTAATCCTATTTCTGCATTAGTCATGTTATAAGAGAAAAAAATCAGAGCAATGATGGAAAACCTCAAAATAGAAAAAAAAACAACAGCATCAAAAACAAAAGAAATAGTATGGTTCATTTAGCATCTATACTCCGCAGTTCTTTTTTTTTTTTTTCCTGGATTTGGAGATCCTCTTCCATTACGAGTTCCCTGGAACTCTTCTGTGCCATTGCATTGGTGAGAAGAATATAGTCCATCACAGTAGATCAACACTCAATGTTGATGTTCTTCTAGTTCTGCTCATCTCACTCATCATCAGCCCACGCAAGACCCTCCAGGTTTCTCTGAACTCCTCCTGCTCATCATTTCTTATAGCACAATAGTATTCCATTGTATTCATATACCACAACTTGTCCAGCCATTCCCCAATTGATGGGCACCCCCTCAACTTCCAATTCTTTGCCACCATGTAAAGAGCAGCTATAAATATTTTTGTACATGTGGGTCCCTTTCCTCCTTCCATGATCTCTTTGGGAAAAAGACCCAAAAGTGGTATTTCTGGGTCAAAGGGTATGCACAGCTTTATCACCCTTTGGGCATAATTCCAAATTGCTCTCCAGAATGGCTGGATCAGTTCACAGCTCCACCAACAATGGATTAGTGTTCCAATTTTCCCACAGCTTCTCCAACATTTATTATTTTCCTTTTTTGTCATTTTAGCCAATCTGATAGGTGTCAGGTGGTACCTCAGAGTTGTTTTTATTTGCATCTCTCTAATCATTAGAGATTTAGAGCATTTTTTCATATGGGAATAGATAGCTTTGGTTTCTTCATCAGAAAACTGCCTGTTCATATCCTTTGACCATTTCTCAATTGGGGAATTGTCATTCCTTTTTATCTGAAAAGGGCTGGCCAATCCAGTTCCCCTGCCACAAGAGCATGACATATCATTAGCCTAAGCAGAATACTAGTGGGTAGCTATCTCAGGATTCACTTTTGTGGGACATGGTCCATGGACATGTCACAATTCCCTTTTCATTTCCACAGACTTACACCGGTTCCATCTTGGTGGCTGTGAACCCCTATCAGGTGCTGCCCATCTACACTATGGACCAGATCCAGCTGTACTACAACAGGCGGGTAGGGGAACTCCCCCCTCACATCTTTGCCATCGCAGACAGCTGCTATTTCAGCATGAAGAAAAACAAGAGAGACCAGTGCTGCATTATCAGGTATCACAGGAGGATTGGACTCCCACTTCTAGAAGTAGGACATGGGAGATCATAGGACAAAGAAGCCCAGGGTCAACCTTAGGAGAAGGCAGAGTAGGCAACTACCTGCATGGTGTGAAGTGAAGAACATCTCCAAATATCTCAGAGAATCTCAGAGTTACCGAGGTGAGAGGAACCTTAGAAGTGAGCTAGTTCAAAGGGTGCCAGAACAAGTCTTCTAAAATATTTCTATCAAGTGGTCATCTATTCTTTGCTTGAAGACTGGAAATAAAGTCTTCACTCTCCCCAGAGTAGCTCATTTCACTTTTAGATAGCTCTTATTGTTAGGAAGGTTTTCCCCTCTTGGATCAAGCCTACATTTTCTTCCTAATAACTTCCACCTATAACTCCTAGTTTAGGCCCCTGAGGCCAAGAAAAATAATTCTTTTTTTTTTTAAGATTTTTTTTTTAAATAGATGCAAGGCTATTTTTTTTTTTTTAGTGAGGCAATTGGGGTTAAGTGACTTGCTCAGGGTCACACAGCTAGTAAGTATTAAGTATCTGAGGCCGGATTTGAACTCAATAAAGAAGAAAAAAACAACCAAAAAGTAGAAACAGTATGATTCAATTTGCATTCAGAATCCACAGTTCTTTTTTCTGTATGTGGAGAACATTTTCCATCATGAGTTCTTTGAAACTGTTTTGGATCATTGCACTGATAAGAAGAGCCAAGTCTATCACAGTTGATCATCACACAATGTTGCTATTACTGTGTACAATGTTCTCCTGGTTCTGCTCACTTCACTCAGCATCAGTCCTCTTAAGTCTTACCAAGTTTTTCTGAAATCTGCCTGCTCATCATTTCTTACAGCACAATCCTATTACTTTTTTTTTCTTTTTTTTTTTTTTTAGTAAGGCAATTGAGGTTAAGTGACTTGCCCAGGTTCACACAGTTAGTAAGTGTTAAGTGTCTGAGGCCAGATTTGAACTCAGGTTCTCCTGAATCCAGGGCTGGTGCTCTATCCACTGTGCCACCTAGCCGCCCCCCTATTACTTTTTTATTCCTAGATGACATTACTCCCTTAATACAATCTAAACTTGCATTCTCTTTCATACTACTAATATTGAGCTTGCAGTCTATTAAAATCCCCGAATCTTTTTTTAGAAGAACTTCTGTCTAGCCATGCTTCCCCCATCATATTCTTATAAAGCAGATTTTTTTAAAACCCAAGAGTAAAACTTTACATTTATCCCTTGTCCCAATGTGCTGCAGCTGATGCCTGAAATTCAATCATCATTGTTTAATTCCCTTAGCTCTTAAAGACTTTTTATCTCCAAGAATCCCCATTCACATGCAAATACATATCCCAAATGTCCTTAAAGCATTATGGAAAAAGGAAAAGATGGCTTCATGTTCAAAGATACACTAATTATACAGTGATAGGTGGTCCTCTGGGCCTCTAAAGTGTTATTTATGATTCTGAAAAAAGATGGAAGAAACCTATACATCCAATGATTGGAGTCTGATCAGACTGTGGTATATCCACGTATGGAATGCTGTAATGCAATTTACAACAAATAATACCAGGAATAGAAAGAAATATAGAAAGGTGTATGAAATCATTCAAGTTAAAGAAAGCAGAGCCAGAGAGAGTTTATACAATGTCTATGATGGTATAAAAAGTAAAGATAAAAGCAGTTATAAGGTTGAATGAACCTTTGTTCACTTAATAAACAAAGACCTAGAGAAAACAAAACATAATAAAAGGGTAAGGTGTAATAGATAAGGCTCTTTTATTTGGTTTTTTTTGGGGGGGGGAGGGGTTGGTGAGGCAATTGGGGTTAAGTAACTTGCCCAGGGTCACACAGCTAGTGTTACATGTCTGAGGCTGGATTTGAACTCAGGTCCTCCTGACTCCAGAGCTAGTGCTCTATTCACTGTGCCACCTAGCTGCCCCTATAAGCCTCTTTTAAAAAGCATAATGGGGGGGGGCAGCTAGGTGGCGAAGTGGATAAATCACCAGCCCTGGATTCAGGACGACCTGAGTTTAAATCCAGCCTCAGACACTTGACACTTACTAGCTGTGTGACCTGGGCCAGTCACTTAAACCTCATTGCCCTGTTCCCCCCCCAAAAGCATAATGAGTGGTTAACGTAAGTTTGATTGTGTTATTGGGTGTTTTGTTTTGTTTTTTTTTAGTGAGTCAATTAGGGTTAAGTGACTTGCCCAGGGTCACACAGCTAGTGTTAAGTGTCTGAAGCCAGATTTGAACTCAGAGACTCCTGACTCCAGGGCCGGTGCTCTATCCACTGCGCCACCTAGCTGCCCCAATTGTGTTATTGTTTAAAATCAAGTTCAATTGAATAAAGGTTATTAAGTCACCTACTCCATTCAAGGCACTGTGCTAGGCCCTGTGGATGAAAATAGAAAACCAAAAAAAAAGTCCTTTCCCTCAAGAAGTTTACATTCTGCTTGGGAGTGGTTTACTACAAGTACCTAGATAAATTCAAGTTATATAACAATAGCTAGCATTTATATAGTATTTTAATGTTTGCAAAACCCTTTACAAATATCTCATTTGATATAATAACCTTGGGAGGTAGATGCAATTATTATCTCCATTTTACAGATAGGGAAATTAAGACACAGAGAGGTTACTTGCCTTACTAGGGTCACAACTAGCAAGTGTCTAGCAATTCAGATTTGAACTCAGGTCTTCCTGACTCCATACCCAGTTCTCTATCCTCTGCACTACCTAGCTGCTTTTATATATGGAAGTAATTCAACATAAACCAGTTCTAAGTGAGATGGATGCAAATGCCTAGGAGAGTCAAGAAAGACCTAATTTAAGAGGTGGCCGTGATTTGAAACAAACTGGGGATTCTCAGCAGTGTCAGAGAAGGAAGGACATTCCAGAAACAGAGCCTGTACAAAAGCACAAAGATAGGTGATGGAATTTAAGTACAGGGCAACGCTGAGGAAGCCAGTTTGTGTAGAGAATATGTGAAGGGGAGGGCATGAGTTCAAAATAAATTACCTTTCTAAAATAATATAAAAATAATGGCTAACATTTATATTTGTGCCAGGAACTCTGCTAACTCTGTATAATTACCATCTCATTAGATCCTCATAACATCCCTGGGAGATAGATAGTATTATAATTACCATTTGACAGATGAGGGAACTGAGGCAGAAAGAAGTTAAGTGATTTGACCAGGGTCATGTAGCTAGTTGGTATCTGAATCCAGATTCGAACTCATATTCTCCTGACTCCAGGCCCAGCATTATTAGCTGCTTGTACTAAACTGCCAGCTAAGAACATGATCCCCCAAAATAGGATACAGATACAGAATAAATGTCTCGTGGCATTTAAAAAGTTCAAGAGACATAATTTCTGGATAATTAGTCATTTTATTAATAATGCCAACTTTTTTTCTTTGGGGCAAGGCAATGAGGGTTAAGTGACTTGCCCAGGGTCATACAGCTAGTAAGTGTCAAGTGTCTGAGGCTAGATTTGAATTCAAATCCTCCTGAATCTAGGGCCAGTGCTTTATCACTGCGCACCTTACTGCTAACATTTAATAAAAGACGTCAATGGTACATTCAAATGCCAAAAACAAATCATGGCAGCAGCCTCATGGCTTATATGCTGTGGAGCCACCCCATGAAAGAAAGAAAGAAAGAGAGGGAGAGAGGAAGGAAGGAAGGAAAGAAGGAAGAAATAAATTGAGGTTAAACTCCAAATGCAGAGTTCATTAGTTTTCTCTCTGGAGGTAGATTGCATTTTTTCATCAAGAGTTCTGTAATGTTTAAAATCTAGATTGTGTGATCGCCTTAAATTAAAAAGCTTCAGTACCAGTCTTTGGGCATTAAACATTTATTAAAAGCATACAGGTATTCACATGGAGTTCAGAAAGTTAAGAAAAGGTCTATCTAGCCTAGAATTCCAGCCTGGTTGGGTTCTTCCTGAAGTCCTCCAGGAGCCTGCTTTAATCAGGAACTCTCAGCAAGTTGATTGTGGAAGCTTTTTATAAGTCTGGAATAGAGGCGGTCCTTACACACTGCTTCAAGCTGATTGGTTGGCATCATCCGAAACCAATGGTGGTTTTGAAGGTGTTCTCAAGTTGAGTTCACAGTCTAGCTTCTGAGAACAATACCTTTTTAAGGGCTAGCCAGGTGTGATTACAATCCAGTTAACTTGAAGTAGGCTAATCAGCAGTCAATCACTCTCACTTGATTCAATCAGTCTAGATTGATCTCCAGGTGGGTCCTTAAGTATCTGCTAAATCCCATTATTTCATCACAGTTCTTCAGAATTGTCTAGGATCATTGTATTGATCAGAGTAGCCAAGTATTTCATAGCTGATGACCATTACAACAATGCTGCTATTGTACGCAATGACTTTTGGGTTCTTCTCGCTTCACTTTGCATCAGTTCATGTAAGTTTTGCCATGTTTTTTCCCCCTGAAATCACCCCCTTCATCATTTCCCATAGCATAATAAAATTCCATTACAATCTGCCAGAACTTGTTCAACAATCCCCTAACTGATGAATATTGCTTCAATTTCCAGTTCTTTGACACCACAAAAAGCTGCTATAAATATCTTTGTACATATAGATCTTTTTGCTTTTTCTTTGATCTCTTTGGGATACAGACATAGTAGTGGTATTGATGGATCAAAAGGCATTTACCCCTCATTGACCTCAGGATCATGGATGCTAGGAGCTAGAAGAAACCACAGAGGCCATCTGGTCCATTTTACAGATGAAAATCTAAACTCCAGGGACATTAATCTTCAAGATCTACTCAAGCTCTTACATTCTACTGCTTTAATAGATGTGAAAGTTATTTGACCACCATAAAAACTTTCTACAAATTATTATTGTCAGTCAGTCAATAAACATTTACTGAGTGCCTACTGTGTGTCAGGCTCTGTGTTACGTGTTTCTGTCAGACATGAAAAAATAGCACGTGACTTCATATCTTTTTTTTTTCAGCTGTAAAATGAGGGATTAGAAGAGATGATTCCTTCCAACTCTAAATCCTATGAGCCTGTGTGACTGACTTTGTGTTTGAATTTTGGTTCTTTTTAGTGGTGAATCAGGAGCAGGGAAGACAGAGACAACCAAACTGATACTTCAATTCTTAGCCATCATTAGTGGACAGCATTCTTCTATTGAGCAGCAGGTCCTGGAAGCCAACCCCATTCTAGAAGGTAAGTGGATCACTAGCCATTCTTTAGAAGGTGGGTCTCTCCTTTGACTATCCCTTCTCCAATCAATCAATTGACTAAGCAGCCATGTGGTAGGTGCTGGGGATAAAAAGATAAAAATAAAATTACCCTATTGTGGAGGGGAGGGAGAGGAGAAACAACATGTAAATATAAACAAAATAAATGCAAGTTAATGTGGGGTGAGCACTGGCAGCTGGGTCAGGCTTCATGTAGAAGGTGGTGGTAGAAGTCAAGTTTTGAATGAAATGGAAGATTCTAAGAAGTGGCAGCAGTGAGGAGGAAGAGCATCCAGGCATAGGAGACAGCCAGGGCAAAGGCATGGAGGCAGGAGACAAGGTGTCAGGTATGAGGAAAAGTGAGCAGATCAGTCTCTTTGGACCCAAACTTGGAGCCCTTAGGTTTAGAATTGCCTCACCTTTATTGCTGAAGCAATGTAGTCTGCACAGTGTGGTCTGAGGTCCACTTGTGGTCCATTTGTGGTCCACGAGGATTCCTCAGTGGTCCAAAGTCTGCTCTTGAATGGAAATATAGGATGTTATACAATGTTTGAGTGATCTCAGAAATTCCAAGGGAAAAAGAGACACATCCCACATGGGGACATTCCTCTGAGGGACTTTTTTGTTGTTGTTAGAAACCTACCAACCATATAGTTCAAGTTCATTGGGCAGATTCATTATGTTGCTTACCCTGATGCTACCTTAGATGATGATGATGACGATGGCTAGCACTTACATAGTGTTTTTAGGCTTACAAGGAAATTTACATATGCCAATCCAGTTGATCCTTACAACAATCCTAGGAGGTAGGTACTATTATTGCCCTATTTTACAGATGAGGAAATTAAGACACAGGTTAAATGACTTGCCTAGGATCACACAGCTAATAAGTCTGAGGCAAGATTTATTTCTTTTTTTTCGGAGCAATGAGGGTTAAGTGACTTGCCCAGGGTCACACAGCTAGTGTTAAGTGTCTGAAGCTGGATTTGAACTTAGGACCTCCTAAATCCAGGGTCAGAGCTTTATCCACTAGGCCACCTAGCTGCCCTGAGGCAAGATTTAAACTCAGGTCTTCCAAGTCCCACTGAGATTGGTAGAGAGAAATGTGGATCCCACAATTACTCACTTTCTGTTCATGGGGAGGGATGGCATGCGATGCTAAAATCTGACCCCCTAGTCCCACCATGCACGCCCTCCTCTACTCTTCCTCCTACTCTGCTGAGAACCTGTGGTGCCAGTCTGTCTAATGGATAAGAAATCATGCCTCTTCCCCTTTCCTGACCTCCTTTGATACCGTTTTCTTGCTCAGCCTTTGGCAATGCCAAGACAGTTCGAAATGACAACTCAAGCCGCTTTGGGAAATACATTGAAATCCACTTCAATAAAAATGGAGTGATTGAAGGAGCCCAGATAGAACATTTCCTGCTGGAGAAGTCCCGGGTGTGCCGACAGGTAAGTCCTTGTCACATGGGAGATCGTTTTGGGCAGCAAAGGTCATACCCAGTGAAGTGGAGAAGTAATTGTTGTTTGTCTTCAGTGTTCCTCCACATCTCCTTTTTAGTACCCCCACTACCCTGGCACCCGGCCCCTGATTCATCTAGACCTCCCCTACTGGATGACATCCTTTGCTCCAGCTCTTTTCTTCTTTTCTCCCTGAGTCAAAATGAATTCATCGTATGCCTGTAGGCAAGTCAGGCAGCTGTCTAGGGCACACCAGTTAAGGGGAAACAGTCAGATACACTTTGAATATTACTTATTACTTTGTATAAACTCACATACTTCAAATGCCAGAAAATTCTATTCTACGTGCCAGGCCATGGTGTTGGGTTGCAACAAAGACTCTAAACCCCTAGTTCAAGAATGGAAATTTCCAGAGGTTGTATTAGGTCACACAAATCTTGTGGCCCAAAGCCTCATTCATATCCCAGGACTCAGCTCCATGACAAGTCTTTTAAATACTGACCAGATAAACCATTGTAGTCTCTACTAATATGTTAGTTATTGTATTAACCTCCCCAGGCAGGAATGGGTTTACTCCTTTATTTTAGGAAAAAGATGTGAGTGTTCCATCTACATACATACATAGATCATGGACCTCAAGATCAGGCCTTATGAGGAGAGGCTGAAGGAAATGGAGATAGCCCAGGAAAGAGACCATATAGAAAGAGACATGAGACCATCTTCAAGTAGTTAAAGGATTGTCATCATGTGGAACCAGTATATTGTAGAAGAGAGAGTCTTGTTCATACATGGGTTCAACTCAATGGAAGTTCTTGCCAACTCTGAGATTCAATGATTCTTTGATTCTGTGAAAGACCCAGAATGTGTATTGGTGCTTCTTTTCTTTTTCTTTCTTTCCTTTCTTCTTTCCTTCCTCCCTCCTCTTTCTTTCTTTGTTCCTTCCTTCCTTTCTTCTTTCTTCTCTCCCCTCCCTCCCTCTTTCCTTCCTTCCTTCCTTCCTTCCTTCCTTCCTTCCTTCCTTCCTTCCTTCCTTCCTTCCTTCCTTCCTTCCTTCCTTCCTTCCTTCCTTCCTTCCTTCCTTCCCAGACTGGAAGTACAGTGACTATTCATGAGCCCAATACTACTGCTGTTCAACATGAAACCTTTAGTCTATTCCACCTCCCACCTGGATTGGTTTGCCCTTCCTTAAAAAGTCTGGCACTCGGGGCAGCTAGGTGGCGCAGTGGATAGAGCACCGGCCCTGGAGTCAGGAGTACCTGAGTTCAAATCCGGCCTCAGACACTTAACACTTACTAGATGTGTGACCCTAGGCAAGTCACTTAACCCCAATTGCCTCACTAAAAAAAAAAAAGAAAAAAAAAAGTCTGGCACCAATCCCACCCCCTTCCCAGGGGCTCCCTATATTGGTACCAGATTTAGTATGGCTACCTGATTGACTTTCACTTTACTGAAGCCCAGAACTCCAGAAATCAAGCTATTTTCAGCCTCCCCTAATAACAGGGATTACAAATATGCACCACCACCCATAGCCCAGAATCTATTATTTAGAAAAGTTATGTTCTAGTTTGGGATCATGTACCTAAGTTTCGAGGTCAGTGTCAGATAGGACAACCATAATTTCACCAAGTGATCCCTTGCAGTGTTCCATCAGAGACAGAATCTTCTGCTGAATAGACCATAGGGATGCTCCAATGTGGCAGTCCTCTCAACATTTTTACACTTCCACAAATCATCCAAAAATAACGACTTTGTAAAACAGACTTTTAATGACTTGAGAACTCTGATCCATGCAATGGGCAACCAGCACTCTAGATGACTGATGAAGATTGCTACCCTCCTCATGACAGAAAGGGGAGGGATTCAGGGTGGAGAATGAGATAGACATTTTGGAAAATGGACAATGCAGGAATTTTCTTTGCTTGGCCATGCAGATTTATTATAAGGATTTTGTTATTGGGGGATGGTGGAAGGGAGAGAAAATAAATTCTTGTTAGTTGAAAATTGAAATTTAAAACATTCTCATGTTCTCATGGACCCTACTAAGTTCTGATGAATTGTATCTCTCTCTTCCATTTTGCTCCTCCCAGGCCCCAGAAGAGAGGAACTACCACATCTTTTACTGCATGCTAATGGGGATGAATGAGGAGCAAAAGAAGCTACTAAGTTTGGGGACAGTCTCTGAATACAACTACCTCACCATGGTAAGGAACATTATTCCCTAGCTGTCTCTTTACCAACCCCATCTCTACCTTATTTCTACCATTCCCATCATTCCTTTCACCCTCTTGTTCAGGTTTCTAAAGGCCTTAGCATAGATGGAAAGAAGCCATCTCTGCGATATGATGTCAAATATAAAATGCCATTCAGAAAAGAACTCAAATTCTTTTGGTTCTGTCATGGATTAATTACCACACAGTAGCTAAAAGCCATCACCCAGGAGGAGACAACACATGGCCCAGAAAGAGCTACATCTGGGGTGGAACTTTGCCCCAGGGCGCTAATATTTAGAAGGTGCTAACAAATTGAAGTCTTTCAGCAGCTAGAAAGAACTGAGTTTGATACTTAACAAGAATAACTACAAAGATCTCAGATAACCATTATCTGTCAAACTAATGTATTCATATGTCCCAAACTAACATCCTAACATGCACTGGCCTGTTAGTGCCTTGGGTTCCATGCCACAGAGTCTTCCCAGCCCTGGCTACCATCACCAGGAGCCTACCCCATCCACAGGTCCTTTCCTACTCTGCAGTGTTTGAGAACCTGTTTCATGCTGTTTGCCCCTAAGAATATTTTGGGCTGATTTTCTCAAACACGGAAATTGTAGACTATGCCTCAGACCCCCAAATCCTAAAACAATTTCCAAGGACCCTTTTCTCCCATTCCCTACCATTTGCATTTCCTAAATGCCACCTTAAATGTGCATAGGGCTTGATATGTTTAAAAGCATTTTCAAATGTTATATTATTGGGGGCAGCTAGGTGGTGCAGTGGATAAAGCACTGTCCCTGGATTCAGGAGGACCTGAGTTCAAATCCAGCCTCAGACATTTGACACTTGACACTTACTAGCTGTGTGACCCTGGACAAGTTACTTAACCCTCATTGCCCTTCCAAAAAAAAAAAAAAAGTTATATTATTGTATTCTCAATGTACTCCTGAAAAGGAAGGACTATAGCATCCATTTGACTTGAGAGTAAATTGCCCCAGGGAGCATAAATGCCTTTCTAAGGTCATACAATGAATCATCATCATCATCTTTTCTCCTCCTCCTCCTCTTCCTTCTCTTTCTTGTTCTTGTTCTTCTCCTCCTTCTCCTTATTCTTTCTCCTTCTCCTTCTTCTCTTTCTCCTTACTCTTTTTTCTCTTCTCCTCCCTTCTCTTTAGGTGCCCCACCCTAAGTTCTGTCAAACTGACACACAGAGTTTGCATGATATCCATTTCCTTTCTGAGTTCCTTGCTAAGCTGAGAATCATTGTATCATTGGGATGATATTGTGTCGTTATGCATAAGTCATTGACACAGGCAGGGGTGCCCATTCAAGGGCCAATTGACACTCATGCCACGTCCTCCTACTTCCCTAGGGGGGCTGCACATCCTGTGAGGGTCAAAATGATGTAAAGGATTATGCCTCCCTTCGCTCCGCTATGAAAGTTCTTATGTTCTCTGATTCTGAAAACTGGGATATTAGCAAATTGTTGGCAGCTATTCTTCACCTGGGTAACGTGGAGTTTTCAGGTAAGTCTGGCTCTTTTTAAATCTAAGTGGCACAGTGCAGAGAGCTTGGATCTAGAGTCAGGAAGACCTGAGTGTGAATCTTAACTTAGACACTTCCTAGATGTGTGGTTCTGGACAACTCACTTAACTTCTCAGTGCCTGGGTTTCCTTAAAATGAGAGATTGGACTTGATGACATTTAAGTTCCTTTCCAACTTGAAATCTATGATCCTATGATCCTAATGTATTGAAGAAAGCTCTGGGCTTGTCATCAGGAGACCTAGTCTTGATATCATGTCCCTTTTTAATTATTTTCTATTTATCTTGTATATAACTTGTTTGTATTTGTTGTTATAACTTGTCTTTCCTATTAGATTGTGAGCTTTTTGAAAGCAGGGACTGTCTTTTGCCTTTCTTTGTATCTCAAGCAATTGGCACTGTGCCTGGCACATATTAGGTACTTAATAAATGTTTATTGACTAACCTGCTGATTTTGACCTAATTAGGTAGGTAAGAAATATATTCTTGGAATGATTAGGAAAAAAACATAGGGCAGTAATAGATAATGAATAAACTGAAAATGAGCAGGCACTAAAATAGATGATAGAAAAAGGATGAGTAGTCAAAAAGAGAACTCAACAAAGGCTAGAATGAGCAGAGAACACTTCATAGAGGAGATGAAACTTAGATTTAAGGCAGCTAGGTGGTGCAGTGAATGGAGTGGTGGACTTGGAGTCAGGAAGCCCTGAATTCATATCCTGCCTTAGACATTTATTAGCTGTGTGATCCTTTAGATTATAAGCTCCTTGAAGCCAGGGATTGTCTTTTGCCTCTTTATATCCCCGGTGCTTAGCACAGTAGCTGGCACATTTGTTCTTAATAAATGTGCTTAATAAATGTTCATTGAGGGGACAGCTAGGTGGCACAGTGGATAAAGCACTGGCTCTGGATTCAAGAGGACCTGAGTTCAAATCTGGCCTCAGACACTTGACACTTACTAGCTGTGTGACCCTGGGCAAGTCACTTAATCCTCATTGCCCTGTAAAAAAAAAAAAAATGTTGATTGATTGGTTCACCCTAGCCAACTCCTCTAACTCTTTTAGCCTTAGGTGTCCTCATCTGTAAAATAGGAGTAATAATAGCACCTACCTTACAGGGTTGTTGCAAGGTTCAAATTAGATAACAGATATAAAGGGCTTTGAAAACCTTAATACACTATATAAATATTAGTATTGTTGTTGTTCTTGTTGAGTCATTTCAGTCATGTCCAGCTCTTTGTGACCCCATTTGGGGTTTTCTTGGCAAAGATCCTAGAGTGGTTTGCTATTTCCTTCTCCAGCTCCTTCTCCAGATAAGGAAACTGAGACAAACAGGGTTAAGTGACTTGCCCAGGATCACACAGCTAGTAAGCATCTGAGGCAAGTCTTCCTGACTCCAGGCCTGGCACTCTATCCACTGTATCACCAAGCTTGTTTATGTCCTCTGCTTTTATTACTAGGTCTTAAATGTGAAAGTAGGATCTGGGTAAGTAGAGGAGTGGGAAGATTGCATGTAGGCCTAAGTGGGTCAGAAAGGTTTAAGCAGAAGTGTGGAGATTGGAACAAGTATAGTACATGAAGAGGATAGGGAGAATGCTCAACTGGCATGTTATGTATCAGGCAGCCCTAGAAGATAATATTGAGTGGATAAAGAGCTAGGTGGAACAGTGGATAGAGTGCTGGATCTGGAGTCAGGAAGACTCATCTTAATGAGTTCAAATATGGTCTCAGACACTTATCAGCTGTGTGATCCTGGGCAAGTCACTCAATCTTGTTTGACTCAGTTTTTTCATCTGTAAAATGAACTGGAGAAGAAAATGGCAAACCACTCCAGTATTTTTTTTTTTTGTAGTGAGGCAATTGGGGTTAAGTGACTTGCCCAGGGTCACACAGCTAGTAAGTGTTAAGTGTCTGAGGCCGGATTTGAACTCAGATACTCCTGAATCCAGGGTCGATGCTTTATCCACTGCATCACCTAGCTGCCCCACCACTCCAGTATTCTTACCAAGAAAAGCCCAAATGGAGTCACAAAGAGTTGGACATGATCAAAAAAACAACTCAACAACAACAAAAAGGAACCTTTGACATAAAATATCAGTGTGACTAAGTTGCATGTGGGCAAAATCTCATAAGTGCTCTTTTAAAAAATGGTGTTTTTTCTATTATCAGCTAAGGAGATTGGAATTTTAAGTATGACAATATGACCCTGGAGTAGGCCTAGTACTGACTGACTTTGACCTTTTGTAGATACCCTGCCCTTACAGTTAATGAAATTCCAGAGATGGTTTCCATAGTATATAATCCCTTCTGAAACATAGGCTTGGTCTACTCTTAGCATATTTATCAATCTTCCTGGGCAGGAGATCTAATCCAGCAGTTCTCAAAGTGGGGTCAATGGGTCCTGAGAGTTCCCAAGACACTTTTAGGGAGTTTTTGAGGTCAAAACTATTTTCATAATATACTTAAATGTTATTTCCTATTAAAATACTCCTCCCTTCTTCAACCATATTATCTGTGTGAGCCTGGATTGTCTTCATATACTTAGACCTAAACAATATATTATACACAATAAATTGAATGCAGAAGCATCCTTTTTTTAAGCCATACATTAGAGATTTGCAAAAATATGCAAAACAATGCTATTCTTCTACTATTTTTTGGTTTTGAAATATATAGTTATTTTCGCTGAAATGTTATTTTGTTAACATGTAATGAATGGGTTTATTGTGATTTTTAATGAATGAAATATTTTAAAATTTTCTCAGTTTTAATTTTTAAAACAGTAAATATCAATAGATATAACTTACACAAAGAAAAGCTCTTTGGGGTCCTCAATAATTTGAAAGAGTATAATGGGGTCCTAAAATGAAAAAGCTTGAGAATTACTAGGAAACTGCTGTTTCTTTCACATCCTGTTTTTCATTCTGACACACTTGAAACTACCCTCGCCCAATACCATCCGTAGAAACCAATATCCTCATTTTGTCCCCTGTCTGCTCAGTTGCTTCAGACTTTTCCTTCTCCAATGTTCCAAAACCTTCTCTCCCCACTGGAAAATTCTCTCATTCCTTAATCTCATTGGAAGAAAGGCATCACAGAGGAAAGGGGACTGTTAAACATTCACAATGAAGGTTCCGGCAGCTACTAACATCCAAATATGCTACCTCTCCCAGAGGTCTTTGCTTTTCAAAGAGATGACATTTAAGGACTCTTGTCCTAACCCCGAAGATATAATAATTTTCCACAGGGAGATTTCAGGCCAGTTAAAAAGGTTTTTTGTGGGGAGGGTGCCCTGTTCCCTTCAAATCTCAGAGTAAGAGGCTTCCTTCTCTAAGCCAACCTTTCTCACAGATATTTATTATTTTTGACTTCTAGCTGCTATTTCTGATAATCTGGACTGCTCCGAAGTCAAGGAGACCCCACATTTTCTAGCTGCAGTTAAGTTACTGGAGGTAAGTTCTGGCATCCATTTTTATGAGAATGTGCTCATGATTCAAGTCTCTGGGCTGATAGATCCTCCCACATGTGTTTCTCTTTTCAGTCCTGCTGCTTCCCCCTTCATCCCGGCTTCTCTTATCACCCTCTGTGCACTGAGCTACTGTGATTTCCTAACTATTCTAGGAATAGCCCTGGTCCCTTCTGTAGCAAGAATGAGCAAGAACTCCTGACATCAGCTTAGCTTGATTTTAGCAAAATGGTGGAGTTGTCAACATTTGTCATTGATGTTCTTCCCATTCTGTTTCCCATGCCCTTCCCTTCCCCCCCCCCATTCATGTCCTTCACTTTCAGACATTTCTCATCCTCATGGTGCCTCGTAGCTGCCCATGTGTCCACTGCGGTGCCCTTACCCGTTACTTCATGTTCTGAATCTGTCCTGCCCCCACAATGAAACTTCTCCTCCTCACTTCCCCTCCAACACTTTCACAGCTTTGGGAGGAGCTGTGCTATAGTGGTGTAATAGCAACAATAATAGTAGACAGCACTTATTAAGCACCAACTACATGCCAATAACTGTGCTAAGCACTTTGCATATATTATTTCATCTCATCTTCACAACAACCCTAGGAAGTAGGTGCTATTATTATTCACATTTTGCAGTTGAAGAAACTGAGGCAGGCAAAAGTTAAGTGACTTGCCCAGGGTCACACAGCTAAGGAGTTAATGTCTAATAATGTTATCATTAACAGATGATGTCTGGAACAATGCATTTTATTTATTTATTTTTAATGCAAATGTTTTTATAGGAATGAATTTGTTTTGACCCAGCAGTACTCTCTTTCTTTTTTTGACAGGGGGAGGGGGCAATGAGGGTTAAGTGACTTGGCCAGGGTCACACAGCTAGTGTCAAGTGTCTCAGGACAAATTTGAACTCAGGTCCTCCTGAATCCAGTGCCATTGCTTTATCCACTGCACCACCTAGCTGCCCCATCCCAGTAGTACTTTCTAACTACTCTTCACCTTATACCAAAAACAGTTAAACAAAACCATCTAATAATGAGACCATGACTGATAATACATAGTACTTTCTACCTTTGAAGTTTTCTGATTGTTACTGAAAGGGAGACTGTATGCATCAACTTTGACAGCATGGAACCAATGTTGTTCATTTTATTTGACATAAGTTCTGATGTTTTCTGAAGTTTTATCTTTATGTACATATTTGTGCTCATTATGTATATTGTTCTTTTGGCTCTGCTTTCTCCATTCAGCCTCATTTCATCCTCCCCTTCTTCTCTGAATTTTCTATATTAGTCATATTTTCTACAATTATGTTCCATTACTTCACAGTGGTGGCCATTCCCCAATTGCTGGGAATATATTTTATTTCCAGAGTTTTGTTAGTAGAGGTAAAGCTGCTTTGATTCTCTCCCTACTCATCTCTATCTCCTGCCCTCCCTGGTTTCTGACAAGTTTCAGCTAAAATCTCACCTTCCATGAAGGGCATTTTCCAATCTCTCTTAAGGCTAGTATCTTCCCTCTAGCCAAGGAAGGCACTGATATTAAGAGTTTATTATAGGGGCAGCTAGGTGGTGCAGTGGATAAAGCACTGGCCCTGGATTCAGGAAGACCTGAGTTCAAGTCCGGCCTCAGATACTTGACACTAGCTGTGTGACCCTGGGCAAGTCACTTAACCCCCATTACCCCAGGAAAAAAATACAAAAACAAACAAACAAAAAGTTTATTATAAAAAAAGAATTTATTCTCTCCAATTCATCCTGTATGTATCTTCTTTGTACATAGTTGTTTCCATGCCATCTCTCACATTAAACTGAGCTTCTTGAGAATGGGGTTTTTGCTTTCATTTGTATGATCAACACTTAGCACAATGTCTGGCACATAGTAGGTGCTTAATGAATGCTTCTTGACTGATTGACTGACTTCTAACTGTGGTTCTAGATGACAACTATAATCCCAGACACATATTGACCCCTAACCCAGGTGTCCACTCTACCATCGCATGGTCCTGGGTACAGGGAAGATCAGACGAGAGAACAAGAACTCACCTCACCTATACAATCAGTTGTTAAATTTTGCAGTTTCTTTCTCTGTACCATCTCTCAGAAGCCTCCCCTTCTCCACTCACTCAGCCACCATCCCAGTTCAAGCCCTCATCACCACATGCCGGGATTACTAAAATAGCCTCATAATTGTTTTCTCCGACTTTTCTCCCCACTCCAATCCATCCTCCACTCAGCACCAAAGTGACCTTCCTAAAACCTCAGCAAACTCAAGGGGCTTTTTACATTGCCTCTAGGACCAAATATAAATGGCTCTTTTTGGCATTTAAAGTTCTTTACAACCTAGTCCCTTCCTATCTTTTCTAGGCTTTTAACATTATTTTTCACTATGCATTCCATGGTCAAAGTATACTGGCTTATTTGCTGTTCCTTCTATGTGACATTTGATATCCCTTATCCCTTCCTTTTCATTAGCTGTCCTCCCTGCCTGGAAAGTTCTTCCTTCTCACCTCCACCTTTTTTAATCCTTAAAATTCAACTTAGATACTAGCTGTGTGACCCTGGGTAAGTCATTTAACCCCAATTGCCTCAAAAAAAAATTCAGCTTAGAATCCTTAAAAACTCAGTTTAAATACAACCATCAGTAGGAGGCCTTTTCTGGTGTCTACTGGCACCCCCACTCCAGCTGCTATGGCCTACCTCTAGAGGCAACTAGGTGGTGCAGTGGATAAAGTGCTTGTCTTGGAGTCAGGAAGACTCGAGTTCAAATTCAGCATCAGATATTTGCTGGCTGTGTGACCCTGGGCAAATCATTTAATCTCTGTCTATGTCAGGTTCCTCAACTGTAAAATGGGGATAATAATAGCACCTTCCTTCCAAAATCATCGAAAATCTCAAATAAGATATTTGTAATGTGCTTAGCATGGTGCCTAAAACATAGCAGGTGCTTAATGCTTATTTCCTTTCTCCAAGGCTAGTTTTTTTTGGGGGGGCGGGGCAGGGCAATGAGGGTTAAGTGACTTGCCCAGGGTCACACAGCTAGTAAATGTCAAGTGTCTGAGGCCGTATTTGAATTCATGTCCTCCGGAATCCAGGGCCAGTGCTTTATCCACTGTGCCACCTAGCTGCTCTCTCCAAGGCTACTTTCTATCTATTCTCTATTTATTGTGTATATACCTATTTATTTACATGTCATCTTCCCCATTAGAATGTAAGCACCTTAAAAAAAAAAACCTAAAAAAAAAATGGGGGCAGCTAGGTGGCACAGTGGATAGAGCACCAGCCCTGGAGTCAGGAGGATCTGAGTTCAAATCCGGCCTCAGACACTTAACACTTACTAGCTGTGTGACCCTGGGCAAGTCACTTAACCCCAATTGCCTCACTTAAAAAAAAAAAAAAAGAATGTAAGAACCTTGCTAAGGGCAAGGACTATTTTTTTCCATTTTCTTGGAATCCCAAGCTCTTAGCTCAGTGCCTACCTAGAACATAATAAGAACTTAATAAAAGCCTGTTGATCAATCATTATAAAATCAGCTCGAGTTCACGCCTACATGGTGGCTCAATCGTCACATCTCTGTTCAAACAGAATGGCTCTGTTATTCATTAGAGAATGACCTCCTGATTCTCTGCTGGTGTTTACACAGGTGAAAGATACAGAGCTCGAAACCTGTCTGACCAATCATTACATCATCATCAGAGGGGAAGGCGTCTCCCGACCTCTGAACATCATCCAGGCCAGCGACCGGCGAGATGCTTTTGTCAAGGTGGAAAGATTGACATTTCTTATTCATCCTTCTCTGGGCCCCTTCCCAACTTCCTCTACACTTGGATACTGGGGATATGTAATCCTTTTTCTCTTTTAACATATTTCATGGCAATGGAATAGTCTCTTCCTCTTTGTGTGTGTCCTTCAGGTAACTGACAGGAGCCAGAAGGGATTCAAACCATATCTCACTCTCCCTAGTGTCATATTTTCAGGTCTATTTCATACATTCTAGTGTTTTCCCTTGTCCTGAGTTCTTCCATTTTGTCAGATCTGACCCCACTTCATCAGAATGACCGAGAATTGGATCTGTTTTATCATTTGTACTTCAGCAACACTCTCTTGCACAGGACCTTCCCAAATATTCCCCTGGACTTTCCTTTTTCCTCCAGATATTTTTCCCCATAACCTCCCCTATATTGCTTCCACCCTTATCCAATTCCATCTGTTTTCATATCCCAGCAATGTCGATTAGAAATAATCTCTCACCTCAATATATTTCACACTAGACTTTTAATGGTCTCCTTTGATATGAGTTCTCTTGCCACTTATTTACAACATCCCATGGTGTACAATATCCTAAATTGTCTGCCCCTTCATATTGACATCTCCTCTAGCCATACCTTTTTAAACTTCCCTTTCTTTATCATTCTTCCCTATCCCAACCCCTCTTCATATATACTTTGTCTGGCTCTTGAGGACCTCTATAATCTGACTGATCCAACTTGATCTCCCTCTCCTCATAACTCTTTCCACTCTATTTGAAAACACCCTCTGCTTTGGTCAAGTCAGTGTGCCCCCAAAATGCCACACTCATTCCTACATATGCCTTTGCACATGCAATTTTTCTGATTTGGAAGGTCCTGGGTAAAATACTGGATAGATGGAGCAGGGGACTTGGAGACAGGTGAATCTGAGTTTGCATTCAGCCTCAGGCACTTACTAACTGTGTGACCCTGAGCAAGTCACCTAATTTCTCTCAATCTTAGTTTTCTCATCTGTAAAATGGAGGTATTAATAATATCTCATATAGTTGTTTAGATATTATTATTGTGATCGAATCTAGCTCATCTTCAAGGTCCTATTTGAGTCCTATCTTCTACATTAAGTCTACTGCAATTATTCCATTTTTCATTACCCTTAGCATTTAATTATATGAATGAATGAAAATGCATTCATTTCCCCCCAACTTTTATTCATTTTATATTCTCATCTTCAAATTCATTCTAAGTGGCGAATTTGAACCTTATTTCAAATTGTTTCTCTTAATTTTTTAACATTAATTTTTAAAATTTTGAGTTTCAAATTCTCTTGCTCTCTCTAGCCTATCCCCCACCTATTCAGAAGGCAAGCAATATAATACTCATTATACATGCAAAGTCATGCAAAATATTTTTATATTAGCCATATTACAACAAAAAGGCAAGTGAAAAAAATACTTCAATCTGTAGTCAGAGTTCAGCAGTTCTCTCTCTGAAGGTGGGTAATATTTTTCATCATTAGTCTTTTGGAACTGTCATGGATCATTGTATTGATGAGAGTAGCTGTCTTTCACATCATCATTTCAATATTCAGTTTTACAATGATAGTAACAATCCAAAGCACTTTTATGATGCCCTGAAGGCTATTTATGAGGCAAAGATCTATGGTGCATCTCAACTACTCAGCACTGATGGAGCCACATTGATTAGTGATAAGGACATGATCCTGGGGAGATGGACTGAACACTTCCATAATGTTCTCAACAGACTATCATCAACCCATGCTGAAACCATTGACCATATATCACAGGTTGAAGTCAATCCCTCTCTAGCCAAACTTCCAACTGAAGAAGAGGGTTTGAATGCTATTAGGTTCCTCTTGTGTGGCAAATAGCCTGGTGCTGATTCTATTCTAGCTGAGATTTATAAGACGGGGGGTCCACTGCTCATAAAAAAGCTGAGTGAAATCTTTTGGGTTATATGGCAAGAAGAGGTTATCCCCAGGAGTTCAAGGATGCCTCCATTGTCCATCTCTATAAAGGAAAAGGAAATAGGTTATCCTGTGACAATCATGGTGGGGGGAAAGGGTCTCTCTCTTGGGCACTGCTAGCAAGATTCTTGCCAAAGTCCTATTTAACAGGCTATATCCTTCACCTGGAAGATGGTCATTTTGCCTGAGGGATTGTTGTTGGTGTCCCCTGCTCAGTGTTATGGTGTGTCTATGCCCATCATGGAATCAAAAGTTGGAGAGGCCCAGGACTATCTCTCTCCCCGCCCCCCAACACACACACACACACACACACACACACACACCATATCACAACATTCCACACCACACCACACATATACCCTCCCAGTATGACTACCTTAAAAATATGGGTGTATTTATTTTTTTAAAAACTAAACATCAGTTTTCATTATTTTATAGTCAAGTTTCATCTGTTTTGTGCACTACACAGCACTTAGCAAAGTTCCGGATAATAATAACAATTAATAATGATAGTTGCTAGCATTATACTGTACGTTAGAGTTTGTTTGCAAAGCTATTTCCATGTTATTGTATTTGATCACAGGTAATCAAAAAGTACTGCTAATTAGCTGATTAAAGTCAGATCTGTAGCTTCATAATTTGCTGAGAGCATGTCAAGTCCCAACTTGTACCCAAGACAGATTAAAGAAAGTGGCTGTATCTGTCTCCTCCTCATTCTACTTCAATGCCTCTGTTGCTCACCACTTTATTTCCAGGGAATTTATGGACATCTCTTCCTATGGATAGTCAACAAGATCAATGCTGCAATCTTCAAGAAACCTTCCCAAGACCCTCAGAATATGTGCAGGTCCATTGGCCTCCTGGACATATTTGGCTTTGAAAACTTTCATACAAATAGGTATGATGATCCCCATTTTTTTCTAAGGAATTGGGAGAGGTGGTGAGCAGAGAAAGAGAGCCAGTTGGATCAGTAGCTCTTCCCTGCATTGTTTTCCTAGGGGTCTTAGGGAGATTCTAGTCATGCCCTTCCTTCCTGAATGGTCCTCTTTACACTGTGATCTGAAGCATATCACACCTAGAGTATAAAATTCAGTTTTAGATGTCATTATTTTAAGAAGAACTTTGATAAGGGCAGTCAGGATGGTAAAGGACTTTGAGCAGAGCCAAATGTGGACCATTTGAAGGAACTAGAGATATTTAGGCTGAGGAAGAGAATTCTTAGTTGGGGGCATGATAGCCATCTTCAAGTAAATGAAGGGTATGTTGTTGGCAGAGGGACTAGATTTATTCTACTCAGGCCCAGTGGCCAAACCTAGGAAAAAAGAGTGAAAGTTGAAAAGAGGAAAATTCAGCTTTAACATAATATATGTGAAATATTACTATATGAATGTTTGTGATGAACATTGTATGTTTAAATATGGACATGTGTATGTAATGTTTGGAAATAAAGAATATGGGTGGACAGACAGTTGGATGCACGGATAGTTACACAGGGTGGGCCATGATAACTGATCTTCTTCGTGATGTCCTGATAAGGATGCTCTGGAATACTATAGAGTAAAAAAAGAATATTTGGGAAACTTTGCTCCAAGGGAAAAAACGAAGTAACATCCTGAAAGGCAGGACTAATGATTCTATTTGGGTTGCCCCCCACAGCTTTGAGCAATTCTGCATCAACTTGGCCAATGAGCATCTCCAACAATTCTTTGTCCGCCACGTCTTCACAATGGAGCAGGAAGAATACCACTCGGAGAACATCTCCTGGAAGTATATCCACTTCAATGACAATCGGCCAACTTTGGACCTGATAGCTCTCAAACCAATGAACATCATCTCACTGATGGATGAGGAGAGCAAATTCCCTAAGGTGAGTGTCCCCGCTATCACTGTGGGATCCAGCTGGCAGTCACACTCAAGTTTGGGATCATTCATTTTTATCACCATCAAGAAACCTCTTTTAAGGGGTCTCTGTGTGCCAAAAGTTGCAAAAGGTTTATCAAATAATTGTAGAAAGCCATTCTTCCTCCTGAAATCATGGAATCATTGGTGGGTTTTCACTTAAGTCTCAAAGAATTTTGTCAGATCCTGAGCTGGCTTAGTGATGTATGTCTCCCAACCCAGATGTGGTTATGACCAGAACATTCAGAAGACAGTCTGGGGTGATTTATTAGTTAGTGTGTTATAAGGGAGGTTGGGGGTATGACCAAAGTGGCCATTCTCCTTTTTTGATTAGACTTTGGGATTGTCTGAGGAGGTAGTTAGGTCTTCAAGCAGAAGCTGGATGGGGCAGCTAGATGGTGTAGTGGATAAAGCACTGGCCCTGGAGTCAGAAGGACCTGAGTTAAAATCTGACCTCAGACATTTACTAGCAGTGTGACCCTGGACAAGTCACTTAACCCTCGTTGCCTTAAATATTTGGGGTTATCTCTAGTCATCCTGATGAATATCTTGCCACTTAACCCAGATGGCTCTGCAGGAGAGAGTGAGGCTGGTGACTGCACAGCCCTCTCTCACTTAGATCCAATTCAGTGAAAGTCATGACATCATCCTGATGTCATGGTCCTCTTCATTAACAAAGGACAAACAACAACAACAAGCATCACCATTTGTTGGGGATGTTGTAGAGGGATTTTTCTTTATATACAGGTTTGGAATAGATGTTCTCTGAGGTTCCTTCAAGTTCTGATATTCTGTGAGGGCAATAATGAAAAGAGAAATGGATGATGAGTCAAGAAGCCTGTGTTTTAGTCTAGCTCTGTTACTGACTTATTGCATGATTTCAAATAAGTACCACAATCTCTCTGGACTTGTGTTTTCTCATCCCTGAAATGAAAAGAGTGGAATAGATGGTCTCTCTGATTTCTTTTAGCTCTAATATTCTAGAATTCCAAATCCTAGTTTCTATGGCCCCAGGGAGTTAATGAATTCTCGGATCACAATGAGTAGTATAACTAACCCACTTATGATTAGTTGTCATTATCTCCACGTCCTGGTTATGTATGCTTCTTCCAGGGCACAGATGCTACCATGATACAAAAAATGAACCATCTTCACAGCAGCAGCAAAATATATGTAGCACCCAAGAACGATCATGACATGAAATTTGGCATTAATCATTTTGCTGGTTTGGTTCATTATCAGGCTGAAGGTGAGTGTCATCAGTCTCTACATGCTTGTAGCTGAGCTGGGGGTTAGGATGGGAAGGGAAGGGAGAGTGAATTGGAACAATAAGGAATGGAATGAATGAATGAATGAATGAATGAATGAATGAATGAATGAATGAACAAATGAACAAATGAACAAATGAACAAATGAATGAGTGATGGATGAAAAAGAATTGATTAAGCACTTACTATTTGCCAGGCATGGTGCCAAGCACTGGAGATAAAATATAATCAAGCAAGACAGTACCTGCCCTTCATTAAGGAGCTTAGATTTTTACAGGGAGAGACAACACATTTACAGGAAGAGTAGCCAAGGAAGGAAGTATCTAGGGAGCATGGAGAAGGCAAGTCGATCTATAGAGCACCAGACCATGCTTTACAGCCCATCCAAGCTGTGCACCTCAGCCATCTTGTGATCAGTGCTGCCTTCATGGTTATGCCCTCCCCCACTTTCCACCTCTTGCTCTAGCTTTGGACTCAGTAATTAAATATATACAATATTGCCATGTCAATTGACTGTTCTGTAGATCAGATGCATCCCTCTCAGAAATCTGGAGCAAGGGTGACATGGGAGGACCTCTGCACCCCCATCTCCAGAGGAATCTTTAGGGCTGTCAGAATATTGAGTACCCATCCCTTTAAATAAAATGGAGCATCCTGTTGCCCAGTGGTGTCAAACTCAAATAAAAATAGATCCCTGTCTGATTTTCTGAAGAAAAATGAGCACATGTGGCATTTCAGCAAAGTGTTGGAGAAGTAGGAGAAATTGGTGAATAAGATGCCACCTTCCCTCTTACTTTTCTCCTAGTTTGAATCTATGGTGGTTAAGATAGGCTTGCTCTCCTGACAGGTTTCTTGGAGAAGAATCGTGATGTTCTGAGTACCGATATCATCAAACTGGTATATTCATCTGAAAGTAAGTTCCTGAAAAAAATTTTTCAGTTGGAACCTTCCCTGATCAAGCTAGGCCATGGGACCATCCGTCTGTCTAGGTCTTCAGATTCCCTCTCTAAGGTAAGTTTGCTGTTTGAAAGCCATAATTAAACCAAGAGCCAAGATCACCCTTTATTACACTCCCAATTCCCAGACCAGGTCTCAAGGGGGTTGGGTCAGAGAGCACACGGGTGGTGGAGGTCCTGATCTCTTTAGATCACTGGTTCCCAACCAAAGCATTCTCAGTACACGTTTACATTGCAGGAAGTTATTCCTGTTATGTCATAGTATCCCAAGTTTCCTCACTTCTCTTGACAAAGTATGGGAGAAAGTGGTATTGGGTGTTTTTAGTGATATTGGTGTTTTTAGGCTCTTGTGTGCCTTCATGTTTGTGTGTGTGTGTGTGTGTGTGTGTGTGTGTGTGTGTGTGTGTGTGTGTGAGAGACAGAGAGACAGAGAGAGAGACAGAGAGACAGAGAGAGACAATCAGAGACAGAGACAGAGACAGATAGGTAGAGACAGACAGAGACAGAAAGAAACAGAAGGATAAAGAGACAGAAAGAGTGTATTCTACACAGGAGATAGTTTGGTAGAGAGACAAAAGTACTGAGGTAGGTAGCACAGTGGATAGCATGCTAGGTTTGTAGTCAGAAAGACATAAGTGCAGATCCTGACTTAGACACTTAATGACTGTGTGGCTCTGGGCAAGTCACTTAACCTCTGCCTCCCTCAGTTTTCTCATCTGTAAAATGGGGATAATAATAAGACTGTTGTGAGGATCAAATGAGATAATGTTTATAAAGTGCTTTGCATAGCTTAAAGTACCACATACATTCTAAATGTTATTATTATCACCACTTCAGTAGGAAGTGTTAGGTTTGGACTCTAGTCCTCACACCACTAGCAAGCAAGTCACATAGGTCTCTCTGTGTCTCTGTTTTGCAATCCGTATAGTACTTGCCCTTCCCAGCTATTGTGAGACTCAGACAAGGTAATGTATTTGGATGCAAAAGACACTGGGTTTTTTTGTTTGTTTGTTTGGTCGGGGCAATGGGGGTTAAGTGACTTGCCCAGGGTCACACAGCTAGTAAGTGTCAAGTGTCTGAGGTCGGATTTGAACTCAGGTACTCCTGCATCCAGGACCAGTGCTTTAACCACTGCACCATCTAGCTGCCCCCCAAAAGACAGTGTTAAAGTACCATACATATGTAAAGGCATAACAATTCTGTGGATGTGGAGGTGGGAGTATATGCCATTTGTGTATATGTTTCTACATGCATGTTATGTAAGTGGGTAAAATATAATTGGGCATGGGTTTGTCTGGGGATGTGGCTATCCAGAAGTATGTACTGCAGCTGTGAGCTTTCCCCTCCCCTCCCCTCCCCTCCCACCTCCATGCTCCAGAACATCACAGATGAGTTGGGTAATAAGGGCCTCAGTTGGTCCCAAGTGAGCACAACTGTTTGAAGTCACAAGAATGTCACCTGATGAAAAAGTTCTGGTGTCTGGAAAGCAGAGCAGGGTGGGGAAGAGAGGAACAGGGGACTTCTGTTGGCAAAACTGAGGAGTCTCAGGGCAAAGCCTCATTCTCTATCCCCACTGCCTCCAGGACTTTTAAATGGGACAAACTGAGGAGCTCACAGTGCATACAACTCCCTGGGAATTGAAAGAGAAAATAAGGGACAGCTAGGTGGCGCAGTGGATAAAGCTCCGGCCCTAGATTCAGGATGATCTGAGTTCAAATCCAGCCTCAGACTCTTGACACTTACTAGCTGTGTGACCTTGGGCAAGTCACTTAACTCCAATTGCCTCACCAAAAAAAAAAAAAAAGAAAGAAAGAAAGAGAAAATGAAGCACTCCCCTCCCTCCCCACCCGCCCCGCCCCCATCCCAGGTAATCCTTCAGTGAAAATTGGTTCCACCTCACCTATTAAGCAATTATTGAGCACATGGGAGCCTGCACTAGGCAGTACAGGGATTACAAGGTAAAATAAGACATGGTCTGTCCTCAAGGAGCTTGCCTTCTAGTTGAGTAGGCAAGGCAAGTGCATGTCAAACAGTGAGGAAGTGAGTGGTTACAACTCCCAGTGGTCTGGGTAATTAGGGAAAAGGGATGGGATAGTCTGGTCTGGAAAGGGTCTTCAAAGAGGCAGGGGAAGAGAGGAACCTGTTGCATGAAACACCAGTGTAGCTCCAAACTCAAGAGGCCCTGGAGCCTTGAGTTGTGATTCTTCCACTAAGACAGTGGACTTGATTTTGTTTATCATGGATCCTTTCTCAGAATCATGTTTTTAAGTCCATGTTACAGCCGGCAGGGATCTTTATGGACTAAATGTTACTATTAAATCATAGCATCCCTCAGGTTTATTATTATTATTATTTTTTAGGGCAATGAGGGTTAAGTGACTTGCCCAGGGTCACACAGCTACTAAGTGTCAAGTGTCTGTGGCTGGATTTGAACTCAAGTCCTCCTGAATCCAGGGCTGGTGCTTTCTCCACTATGCCACCTAGCTGCCCCCAGAATCATGTTTTTAAATGTGGATAAAATGCATAGGATTACAAGAGAAACCACTCATATTTAAAATATAAGGTGTTCCAAAAGCCTAAGACAAAGCCCAAGACTTTGGGAACATCTTGTACAGTTCTCAAAATGCTTTAAAAAAGTTGCCAGGGGACAGCTAGGTAGCGCAGTGGATAAGGCACTAGCCTCGGATCCAGGAGGACCTGAGTTCAAGCCCCGCCTCAGACACTTACTAGCTGTGTGACCCTGGGCAAGTCACTTAACCCCCATTGCCCTGCAAAAAAAAAAAAAAAAGAAAAAAAGAAAAGGGAAGATGATGAAGATGTTCCTCACATAATTATGGGGCAGCTAGATGGCGCAGTGGATGGAGCACCAGCCCTGGAGTCAGGAGTGCCTGAGTTCGGATCCGGCTTCAGACACTTGGCACTTGCTGGCTGTGTGACCCTGGGCAAGTCACTTGACCCCAGTTGCCTCACTAAAAAAAAAAAAAGTTGCCAGGTCTCAGGTTAAGGCCCCATGCATAGGGACTCCTGTGGCACTGGACCATGGACAATTGGTGCCATGGGTCTTCCCCCTTTCTCCAGAATAGAAGCAGTCAGAGCTCCTACACCTGTCATGAGCTTTGTGTCTGTGTCTGGCAGATGTTGAGACATATGTGGGTGAGAGGTGCCAAGGTTAGGTATCATTCTTTCCCAGATGGTGTGAAATGGGGCAAGAAGAGAAACATTGGCCCAAACCAGCTCCTATGTGAGAAAAAAAATTGATTCCAGGATTGGACAGTTGTTTATTCTACCCTCCTGCCAGTAGACAGAACTGGTCCCAAATCATTTAGGCTGGGTAGAATCTATCCAAGGACTACTGTCTGTGGTGGAGACTGAAAGTATATGAGATCTGGAATGCTCAGGGCTGGCTTGGAATCCCTACCCTGCTACCTATCTATCTGCTAGACCCTGGACAAGTCTGACTGCATTTTCTGGGCTTTGGTTTGAGATTTCATATGAGAATATGTAAAATGAGAGGGTTGGACTAGAAATCCTTTTCAGCTCTAAATTCTAGGATATTTTTTTCAAAAAAGCTTTCAGGGAGGATAATTTTATAACCTTCCTTTGAAGTCCTCATTATACTAGCAATCTTGCCTTACCTTAGTAGGTACTCAGGATTTTACAGATGCGGAACCTGAGACCAGTGAGGTTAAATGACTTGTTCAAAGTCACGGGATGGCAAATGGCAGAATGAGGACTTGACCTCAGGTCTTCTGGCTCAAAACTTAGCACTCTGCCTCCCACTGGCAAGCTTAGGTTCTCCACCCTGAAGCTGAAGCCCTTTTCCTTTGGTTTCATTCTCAGCAGTTTCCCAGGTCATTAGTCTTTACAGAACAAGTCTCTACAGTGAGACTTTTCTTTCTAGTGGATGTTAACAAACCATGTGTTCACAATTGGAGCTATACCTAGGAATGTCCCCCATTGCCATGGGGATCCTCTGTTAGGAGAGGGGGCTGCCCAAACCCTCACCATTGGGGGTGATCCCTCAATAAAATTTGAAGGGTGAAAATATTGGGAGCTGAAGAGAAACAGTCCAGTGCATCTCAAGTCTGTGCTTTTTAGGGATGTAACCTCAGTAAAATGGAGTGGTAATGAAGGACAGTAGACTAGATGGTCTCTGAGCTCTAGACTGAGCTGCTGAACCTTCCCCATCTCCATTGTTTGGCCTCAGATAAACCCCTGCGGCTGGTATCTTTATCAAAAAGATATCTGGAAAATAATGATAATAATAATAATAATAATAATAATAATAATAATAATAGTGCCTGGGATAAATTGCCCTGGGGAATCCAGCAATTCATTCAAAGGCACCAGCCCTGTTTTTAGGCATCAGCCACAAGAGGGCACTATTGTTTCACTGTGAGAACAAAGGATTCAGCCTGGCTCTAGAAAATAGCACCTAGAAATTATGTCTAGCGAGGCAACATTGTGGATTGGGAAATTGTCTTCAGCACACCTCAATTCCTGGTTTTGTTTTTAGACTTTATACCCATTTTTAGCATCATCACAAGCACCCAGTACTCTCACACTTTCTTCACAGAAAAGGTCTAATAAACTCATTTTCATAACTTATTACTCAATATTTCAATATTAGCAATAAAAATAACTCATATTTCTGTAATTCTACATGTATAAAACTGAATTCATTATCTTCCCCAATCTCCCACAACCCACTCTTTCCTTCCTTCCTTCCTTCCTTCTGTAATGGTGGGAAATGGGGTATGGGTTTTGGGTTAGGGGTTGGGGTTCTTAGGAATTCCTCTTTAAAGAATTACACCCTCTTGCACACAAAAGTAGTTAGAATAAGGTGGTAGTTTATTTAGGGGCAAGGGAAGGGAAGGGGGGAGGGAAGAAAAACCATGACAGAAATCCTTGGACTTCTCATGGGGAGATAGGCGCAAAGCACGTGACTCAGAGGTACCAATCTCCTCGAGCAGGAGACTGGTAGGTGCTTTTATAGAAGACTGCTGGGGGGAGGGGTGACCATCTTACTGTGGAAAGTTCCTTTAGTGAGGGAGGACCATCCCCCACTGGTGGTAGCTGGGGGAATCGGGTGAGGAGTGGAGGACCATCCCCCACTCGTAGGGACTAGAGGAATTGGGTGAGGGGTGGCTACTCTTCAGGACACAAAGGCCGAAGCCACACCCAAATTTATCTCCCTGGGGGTGGGGGTGGGTGGGTAAGGGAGACCAGAATGAAGGGTGGAGATCAAAGCTAGCTCAGTCCGATTTGGTTCCACTTATCTCTCTAGGTATATCTGTCCTCTGGTTTAGTCTCTCAAGGACAAGATTCCTCAGTGTGCCCCAGAGAAATTCTGGGGTGCTCTGCACCCCATGACACTTCCTTCCTTCCTTCCTTCCTTCCTTCCTTCCTTCCTTCCTTCCTTCCTTCCTTCCTTCCTTCCTTCCTTCCTTCCTTCCTTCCTTCTCTCCCTCCTCCCTTCCTTATTTCCCATTCCCCAGTTAATGACCAAGCAGTTCCAATTCTACCTCAACAAAGTCTCTTACCCATATCCCCTTTCTATTCTTTCTCATGAACAACACCTAGTTAGGTTGCCTAGCTCAAACATACACAACTAGTTATTGGAGCTAAGACTACAACTCAAAGTACCTAGTTCCAATATCACCTCTCTTACTTCCTGTGTGACTTTAGATACTGTATCTCGCTGCTATTCAATTTCCTCATCTACAAAATTAGGTTGTTGGACTAGGGGTCCTCGGAAGTCCTTTCCAGCTTTAAATCTGTGATCCAATGACCTCCCACCTTTCCACTGCACCACAGAGACCCTCCCTGCCTACAAGAAACTCAATCCTTAAAGCCAGTCATGTGCTGATAGAAACCAGTGACAAATCAATACTGTCTTTTCTCCAGAAGCCAACAGACAATTCATTTGGATTTTATTGCCAGACCGAAACCTTGCTCACCTTGAACTCTACAGATGACAATGCCACACACCAGCAGTACAAAGGACCCCAAAATCAGTCTCTGAGATCTGTTCCAATCTGAGGTTGCGTAGAGGGACATTATAATGTGATAGTGATTTATTGGCCCATACCCGATAGAAAAGTAATTCAAGTTCCTACTACAGACCACTTTTCAGAGAGATCATAGTATCATACACTTAGATCTAGAATGGATCTTAGAAGTAATTTAATCCAAGCTTCTCACTTTATAAATAAGGAAAGTGAGGTTTAGAGAGGTGAACTGCTTGCCCATGGTTTCGCAAGTAGTATGGGGCAGAGCTGAAATTCAAATCTGGTCCCTCTGTCTACAAATCTAGGACTCTTTCCACTGTACTAAGGATTTTTTCTACCTTTAACTCTTGGAGCCCAGTGTTGAAGAATGGGAAAATCAGAAAGCTTCAGGGACCTAGGCCCATACTTCCTTCTAATTTTTGTTCTTGTTTTTGTTTTCTTTTTTTTTTCCTTCTATTTTGGTGGAAAGCATCAGGGTCATTCTTAGGTTTCTGTGCAGTATCTACATCTGGCTATCTACATGGTAATTTCAGAACCACTGGGATGCTTCCACTCAAAAAGTACCTTTCCTGTCTGCTTTATCACAAGTGATAAAACATGAAATCACAAAATCATAGAACCACGTGATTAAAAATGGCTTTGGAAGTCCTATAGAGCAAATTTATTACAAGGATTTTCTTTTTCTTTCTGAATGAAGGGAGATGTAAGAATTCGGGGGAGGGGGCAGCTAGGTGGCACAGTGGATAAAGCACTGGCTCTGGATTCAGGAGGACCTGAGTTCAAATCCGTCCTCAGACACTTGACACTTACTACCTGTGTGAGCCTGGGCAAGTCACGTAACCCTTATTGCCCCACCAAAAAAAAAAAAAGAATGAGGGGGGAAATGCTCATAAATTGAAAAAAATTAATTTAACAAAGATGGGTGATATTGGCCCATTGATTTCCCAAGCTAGCATTTACATAGGGCTTTAAGGTTTGCAAAGCATTTTCCATGGATTATCTCGTTTGATCTTCACAAGAACCCTTCTGATATAGGTGCTGTTATTATCCTCCTTTTACAGATTAGGAAACTAAGGCTAGGAGAGGTTAAGTGATTTGCCTAGGGTCACACAGCTCGCAAGTGTCTGAGGCAGGATTCCAACTCGGCTCTTTCTGACACCAAACTCAAAATTCTACCTACTTTCAACCAAAAATGTCAGTAGTTACTTAGGATTTATTGTAATGGTAAATTGACCAAGAACGGTAGGCTGACCCTATGGTTAATGGACTGAACCGTGAGTCAAGAAACTGGAATTCTAACCCCAATCTCAATCTTCCTCTATAGCACAGCCTTTCTGGGACCTGGGCCATGTCAAATAACCTCTCTGCTCTTCTATAGCTCTCATCTATAAATGGATGATAATGCTATACCATTCAGTTGATTCGGAATGCAAATGAAAGGAATAAGATTTTTATGGCTCAGCTGGGGGCAGGCACTAACTAGTTGAGATTATTTTAATAAGCACTACAGTACATTAGGAAATTGGTGGGGAGTAAAACTGCAGGAAGACAGCAGATCATTGGCCCCGGGGTCTCTTGATTGATTTAACCACAGGGGAAGAGCACAGAATAGTATTATAATTATTATTGTTGATAATAATTACCAATGACTTACGGACACCTGGGGAGACAATGACCTCATATTTTTCTTGACTTATGAATGCTTGCAGAAAACATAATGGCAGGTATACATCCCTGATTGAATATACCTAGGACTTAATAACTGGACTCTGAGAGAAACTAATCATTAATATAATGCTAGAAAGACCTACTTTCCTCTTTGCCTCCTATCCCATCCCTACCTTGTCTCTTGATCATTATTTATTAAGTTTCTTCAAACCTTATTCAAATGATCTGATAGTCATCCTAACCTGGCCCAGGAATGGGTGCAAGTGTTGGACTTGCCCAGTGGCAAGTCCCAGTATTGGGAAAATAGAGGGGGACCTTACTCTAAGCACACTCCATATGTGAAAAATCTGTATTACCAAACATACATTTAGCTCCCAGGCTAAACATAAGGATCTATTCCTAATGAAGGCTAGGATCTGATCATCCCATACTCCCCCTGGTGGTTATATGTTTGCCCAATAGCAGAGAAATAGGAGAAATGTCAAATTCTCTGGTTCTCAAAGAACTGGAGACCTCTGTCTACTAGCTCTATCTCTGGCTGGCAGTGCTCATCTCATTAATTTGGGGATATGGTCCATCAGGATGGATCTAATTAGTCTTGACTGGCCTTCACCCTCTGGAACCTTTGCCTTCTTTCCTTCCCTGCTACATTTTAGCAATGATGTGAGCATGGTCTAATAGTGTTAACCACACAAGTATTGTTTGACTGTATACAGTGCTTTACTACTATCATAGAAGCAAAAGAAATAAAATCAAGTATATTAAAACAACTATTGCATGGGTTACATGGCCATGGCTCCTCCCAGACTTGGGCAACATAACCATTTTCGGAAAAACTGATGGAATTTTTCATGGAAGTCTACTTGAACTTCTCTTTTGTGTATATTTGTGTGTTTGAATATGTGTTTGTGATATGCTTTTGTCCAACAGAATGCTGATGCCACCAAACGCCCCTCTACCCTAGCAAGCCAGTTCAAGCAGTCCCTGGATCAGCTGATGAAAATCCTGAACAATTGCCAACCTTATTTTGTCCGCTGCATCAAACCCAATGAGTTCAAGAAACCACTGGTAACTTGCATCCTAACCCGTCTTGGTTGCCATTTTAAGGAAGAGCAAGCAACATGTCATTTGTATCATTTGAGATACAAGATTCTACCCCTCCCCATTCTTTCTTTCTTCACTCTTTCCCCAAAACCATTTTTTTAAATCAATGATAAACATCTGTCAAGCACCTGTTATGTGCAGTGTGCATTATGATGGGCTCTGAGAACAATGAAAGTTTAGACACCTGGATTTGTAAAGTGGAGAACAGAAAATAGTACCTTTCAAAAATAAATTATCACCCTGAAAAGTGACAAAAAAGCATCTTAGTAAATAGCCTCACAATTTATTTTTTTTGCCAGTGAGGCTATTACTTTTGCTTTGAAAGGGAACCCCCAAGCTCCCCAGAAATCTACCTAAAGTTTGAGGTCCTCTGGGTCAGAATCCACTGAAAAATCACAATTTCAGAACTCCTACCAATGTGTTTTCTTTTACAAGGCCAATTAGAGGTCATATTGGTTTAAAGAAAAAGACATTTAACCAAAAAGCACAGCAAATAAGTGAGATGAAAGACCCTCCATGAAAAGCAAACTGTACATGATGCAGATTTGCTTGTATTACAATCCTCTTTTTCTGCTCTGTATATGGAAATGCTTACCTTATTTGGCTTTTGCTAAGTTCAGAATTTTAAAAAATTAAATAAAGACTTCTCCCCCCAGCTCCCCTCTCACCATAATATATTTTCCCATGAACTGCCACCAAATAGTGGGAGGAATATATATGGTAAACATGTGTGGCAAGTGAACAAACATGGGAAGGGACCATACATATGGCAGAGAACACAATGACTTTGTCAACTCATGCCTCCAATACTGCAGAACCTCCCACATCTTCTGGTAATATCATTGACCTGCTCTTTCCCCAGTGTCTCCACTGAGATTATGCTATTATATATCGCTATCTGCTGGTACACTTGCCTCAATTTCCTCATCTGTAAAATGAGGATAATAATAGAACCTACCTGCTAGGGTTGTTGGGAGGATCAAATGAGATAGTAATTACAAAGCGCTTAGCACAGTGCCTGGCTCACAGTAAGTGCTCTATAAACACTAGCTATTATTATTGGTCTTGCTGCTACCAAACCCCTCTGCCTGAGTCCCTCACAATAGGGAGACCTTGGTTCCAGTCCCAGATCTGGAACTAACTCCTTGATGTGGCAACACCTGTGTTTTCCCCTCTGCCAGCTCTTTGATCGGGAGCTGTGTCTCCAGCAGCTACGCTACTCAGGCATGATGGAGACTGTGAAGATCAGGAAATCAGGCTATCCCATTCGCTACACCTTTGAAGATTTCTTCAAGAGGTACAAGACGCTACTGCCTGGGGCTGCTCGAGTTGAGGTTTGTATTTACTTTGTGCCTGGGGAAGGTTGGCCCAGGGACTTTGGGATTCGTTGTGCCCACCCTACAAGTTCATGCCATTTGGCAAAAGGTCTCACAGACTGGTGGCTTGTCGCTGGCCTGGGTCAGAACTCAGGCCAAGGCAGATGGCTCCTCAGCAGAATTGGAATCCTCTCATCTTCCTTTTCCTGTATCCTGTTATCTGCTAATTATCTACCCCTCTATTCTGCCAGAATTATTCAGTGCCCCCCTGTTGTTTTTTTTTATTTCTGGGGGCCTTGTTTAGAGGTGTCCTCCCTGAATATCTGTGGTGTAATGCAGGGTGAGCTGGCTTGGGAGAGGATTACATTGCCTTCTATCTATTCTGTATATATCTTGCATGTCCCCAGTTTTTTGTTTGTTTTGTTTTGTTTTGTTTTGTTTTTTTAGTGAGGCAATTGGGGTTAAGTGACTTGCCCAAGGTCACACAGCTAGTAAGTGTTAAGTGTCTGAGGCTGGATTTGAACTCAGGTACTCCTGACTCCAGGGCCGGTGCTCTATCCACTGCGCCACCTAGCTGCCCCATGTCCCCAGTTTTATATATTTTGTCTCGCTATTTGACTGTGAGCTTACTGAGGGTAGGGACTGTTTTTTTGCCTTTCTTTGTATCCGCAGGACTTAGCACAGCGTCCAGCACATAGTAAGCGCTTAATAAATGCTTGTTATGTTGGCTAACAACACCTTGTAAAATGTGGTTAGTAAAGCCATTTGTATGAGCTCCTTCGGGGAAATATTCTGGAGGAACCAATGGAATTGCCTTGTGCAGTGTTCCAAAAGAAGGGCAAATCTTGGAGAGCAGGACCTCATCCTTGCTGGGGCACTAACCCATCGCTGTTTTGTTTTTAACGGCAGCTGCAGGACAAGCCTCGTCAGGCCACTCTGCGCATCTCAGAAAACTGCCTAGGGAAAGATGACTGGAAAATGGGAAAGACCAAAATCTTCCTGAAGGTAAGCCTGGCAGAACATACCCTGCTCTCCACCTTTCAGGAAAAAAAAAACCCAAGCAGTGTCTTAGAGAAATGCAGTCTCTCTGCCTCTCTTTCTACCTTGATGCCCTAGCCCCAAGGTCCACTGCATCTCTTTGTGACTCCAGTTGGGGTGGAGGGAGTTCATGGGAAAGCTTCTAGTGACCCCACATACTCTATCACAATAACCATATTACTGAAAAGTAGAAGTATCTTTGTCAACAATATTTCTTCAGATTGATTCCTATTAAGTGGAACTTGCTAATTCAAGGAGCCTTTCAGTGAACCCTTCTGTAAAGTGATACAGAATCATACCTTCAACAAACTTCTTATAAGTTCAGATAATAGAGTGAGATTTTCATTTTACCAAGGATTATAAAACAGGCAGCACAGAGTAGAGCCAGACTGAGTGCCAGGTCAATCTGTGCTCATGTCCTTCGTGTAACACACACTGACTGTGTGACCTTGAGAAAGACACTCAGTCTCTCAGTGGACCTGGGCAATTCTGGAAAACAGTGCAGAGCCATGGTTCAACTGCATGATAATGCAATGGCAAATTCCCACTCTGGGAATTCCCTACAACAATGCAGTCACATTCCCCACTAATAGAATGAAAACATGAAAAAAAAGGGGCTACAGATCCATATTGGAGTAATATAAGGCACTCAAATATTTATTCATTGACTAATATTATGGAGAACTACCATAAGATCTTAGGATTTTAGAGCTGGAAGAGACCTTCTAATGAGTATAAATGCACAGTTTTATATGATCCACTTCACATAAACCATGCAATGAACTACCAGTTGTCCATAAAGGGAAAGGGAGGAAAGAAGGGGAGGTACAGATTATTGAAATCCAGAAATAATACCCACTTCTCATTTGCATGCCCTCTCTCAACCCTTTTTCCCCACCCAACCTTTGTAGGATCTACTCCCAAATGAGAGAATTGAAGTGATAACCCTACTCCTTCCATGACCCATTTTGGGATGGGGTTAAGCAAAGTAGGGAACAAAGCAAAGAGATGAAAAAAGGGCCTGGATAACCTCAGGGATTCAAGGCTACTCACTATCCGATACCAGCCTATCTTTCCAACCTTGCCTGTTACAATTACCCTCCCCCCAAATCCTCCAATATGTATCCTCTACTCTAGCCAGACTAATCTCACTGTTGCCCACACATACATCCCAACCTACATTGATCTCTCCTTTTTTTTCTGAAAGTCCATTATCTTTATAGTTAAGTGTGATGGGGCTTTCAAAACTAGACTAAGGAACTTGGCCTTGTAAACCAAGCACCCACCAGTGGTTCTGCCTCACTCAGAAAACAAAGGAAGGTGTGGTGTTTAAAATCTAAATTGTGGTTGCCTTAAATCAGAAGCTTCAGCTCCAGTCTAGCCTAGAGTTCCAGCCTGGTTGGGTTCTTCCTCAAGTCCTCCTCCAGGAGCCTGCTTTAATCAGGAACTCCCCAGCAAGCTGTTTGTGGAAGCTTTTTATAGATCTGGAACAGAGGCAGTCCTTACACACTGCTTCAAGCTGATTGGTTGGTGTCGTCCAAATCCATTGGCTTTGAAGGTGTTCTCAAATTGAGTTCACAGTCTAGCTTTTGAGAACAATACCTTCTTAAGGGCTAGCCAGGTGTGATTACAATCCAATTAACTTGAAGTAGGCTAATCAGCAGTCAATCACTCTCACTTGATTCAATCAGTTTAGATTAATCTCCAGGGGGGTCTTTGAGTATCTGCTAAATCCCATTATTTCATCACAAAGGGAAGGAATCGAATGGGAAGGGAATAAGGATTTATGTAGCACCTACTTGGTGTCAGGCATTGCACTAAGTGCTGTTTACAGGGATTATCTCATTTGCTCTTCAACACAATTCTTTTTTTTTTTTTTGTGAGGCAATTGGGGTTAAGTAACTTGCCCAGGGTCACACAGCTAGTAAGTGTTAAGTGTCTGAGGCTGGATTTGAACTCAGGTCCTCCTGACTCCAGGGCTGCTACTCTATCCACTGCACCACCTAGCTGCCCCAACACAATTCTTTCAGGTAGATGCTATTATTATCCCTTTTTACAGTGGAAGCTACTGAAGCAGACAGAGGTTAAGTGACTTGCCCAAAGTCACATGGCTAGTTAAGTGTCTGAGTTCAGATTTGAACTCAGGTCTCCTGGATTCCAAGCCTAGTACTCTATCCACTATGCCACCAGCTGCCTCTTATAGATGATGTAAAAGGATTTGAATCAGCCTTCCTGGTCATTCAGTTGACTCAGACTATCTGTCTCTATTGGTAAATGGGCAAGAGACTTTGGATAAGGTTCCTCTGACAGCACCAGGTTGAAATAATAATAATAACAATGACTAACATTTAATTCTTACTTTAAGGTTTACGGAAGGCTTTACAAATATCCTTAGGTAGGTATTATTATCTCCATTTTATAGATGGGGCAGCTAGGTGGTACAATGGGTAGAGTTCTGGATAGAAACTTACCTTCCTGAGTTCAAATTTGGCTTCACTTACTAGCTGTGTGACCCTGGGCAAGTCATTTCACCCTGTTCTCCTCAGTTTCCTCATCTGCAAAATGAGCTAGACAAGGAAATGGCAAACTATTCCTGTCTCTTTACCAAGAAAATCCCAAATGGGGTCACCAAGAGTCAAACACAACTGAAAATGACTGAACAACAACACAGATGAGGAAAACTAGAGAAGTTAAATGACTTTCCCATGCTTACCCAGATAGTAAGAGGCTGAGGCTGGATTTGAACTCAGATCTTCTTAACTTGAGGCCCACTGCTCCATTTGCTGTGCTACCTAGCTTCCATTATGGCCATGACACCATAGAAAAGTTTGATTGGTCTAGGGCCTGCGGATAAAATCTTCTAGTCTTCACATGTCTCCTATTTGGTGTATACAACTTAGTCACTACACTGGCAACACCAGTGAGATTGAACTCTGAGCTCATGTCGGATCTCAGGGTTGGGAGGACCATCCAATTGTCTGGAAGGCGTAGTGTATGATTTCTATTTCTCATACTTTCCAAAGCATGTGGTTTCCTCCCTGAAGCTATTCCTTCTGCCATTGAAGATCACGACCCCAGCATGCCTTCCTGAGGTGCTATGAACAAAGACATTTGTTACCTTCTGGTGATGTGTCCCTCTGACCTTACCTAGGCTGATCTCAGAAAATAGGCCACACAGTCCGTTTATCTCCAAGGTCAAACTCAGAGCTCTTCCAACTTGGTAGTATCTGCTATAGGTTTCACTCTCCCAGATTCACATTCAGGAACCCAAATTCACCTTATTCTAATAATCTTCATGTCCTTTATCCCACTGAATCCTCACACCGAACCTTCCCCCTCCCCAAATAGGCAGCTAGGCATTAATGACAGATGATCATGTGCTTTACAAAGAAAATTACACAGTCCCTGATCTTTGCCTTCTGAGAGCTCACAGTAAATGATATATACCAAGATGCAGGGACAGAAGAAGACCTTCCCCTTTTCCTCTCCAGGTCATGGGGTCTAGCAATAATATGAATGAAATAAAAATCATGCCTTAAGTGCTTATTATGTGCAAAGCATTAGGGAAAGGAACAGCACTTATTCAGCACCCACTATATGCCAGGCATTGTGCTAAGCACTTTACAATATTATCTCATTCGATCCTCACAATAATCCTGTGAGGTGGGTGCCCTTATTGTCTCCATCTTACAAATGAGGAAAATGAAGCAGAGAGAGGTTGAGTAATTTGCCCAGGATGGCACAGCTAGTGGTGATGCATCTTCTTTAAAGTCATTTCCACTGATACAATCATACAGGTTTCTGATATTGAACCATTTCACAGTGCCAAGGACTTTGGCGCTAAGAACATTCTCTTCTGGGGCTTGAGTAGCTGTGGCTGCAGCACCTGCAGACTTGGGGTTGTCAGGCTCTATCTCCACAAGGGTTTCTTCTTGGGATGATGGCTGTGGGGGCTTAACCAGGAAGCAGGATGGATGGTCTGGGAGGTGCTACCAGTCCTCGGGCTTCTGAGCTTCATTGGCACTTGGTGTTGGTGGTAGATCCCTTCTCCAAAGTGATTGTTTCCCTTGATGATTATTATGGCGTCTGGGCTGAAAGTAGGACCAGGGGTCTGGGGGGATTCCTTCTATTCTCAAGGTTCTTGGGTTCAGGGTCCTGGGCTATTTCAATCTGGATCTGAGGGGAAGCTGTAGGGGTCCATTTGCCCACATGTACTGTCTCTTGCCCCTCCCTCAGAGTGATTTGTTGCTTCATCTAGGCTGGTTTACCTGCCCCATGTCTGATTCTCTTTCTGCCTTCCAGGATTACCAAGACACCATTTTGGAGGTGCAGAGAAGCCAAGCGCTGCACAAGAGTGCTATAATCATACAGAAAGCTGTCCGGGGATACAAGTACAGGTATACCTGGACTCCTTACCCCTCTTCATGCATTCAGGAGACTTCTTAGTTCCTCCCTATGCAAAAAGGAGATTCTTCCTGACTCCACTCTCTTAGTATACACACACACATGCATGTATATATACACACACATATACATATATGCATACACATACATATACATGTATATACACATAGACGCATATATACATACACACATGTATATCACCTACTATGTGCCAGTCACTGTGCTAAGCACTTTTTTATCTCATTTGATTCTTCTCCTGGGGCCAGATTTTCTCCCTCTATCCAATTGAGTGCTGTAAATAAGGTGGTTATAGAGCTATCCCCAAATCTTCAGAAATGTGCAGTGTACTAAGGTAGTAGTATGTAAACTGGTCAATATTAGTTCCTGTGTGAAGGACAGTCTTGTGATGAGAGATTAGACTTATTTTGAGTTGTTCCTGAGGGCAAAATGAATGCCTTTAGGGAGAAGTCACAGAGAGGCCAATTTCAGCTAAATTCAGACAGAATCTTCTAAGAATCTGAGCCTGTCTCAAAGTAGAACATGGTAGCTTGTGAGATAGTAAGTTTCTGTGTCATTTGAAATGTTGAAGCAGCAAGCAAATAGTTCTCTCTCAGAAATACTGTAGAAGGAATCCATCCCATTGGGAGGGCAATTGGACAAATAACATCTAAGAACCCTTCTAAAACTGACCTTCTATAATTTTATGGTTACACGGTCAACTAAAGGTAGCATCACTACAAAAACGAAGATGACTGGTCTCCAGTCCCAGGTACCTCTATGAAGACCAGCAAAGAAAGTTCAAAATCAGAGTTGCTGTCTGGGAATATTACAGCAGTGTGGAGATGCTGAAAGATAGTAGGATATGAGACTCAGGCCTTCCACCCACATTAGTTTGGTGGGGTTAATTGGAGTCTAGGTAAAAGCCAAGGTCCCTGATGCCAAAAGCAATCTGTCAAACAAGGGAGCAATCTGCTGTCATGAGAGCCATCCCTAAAGTACAGTGAATCTGGGTGATTGCTCATTGCCCTGTGCTTTGGTGGGCACCAAGCCACTGTTCTGACTGATGATTCGGCAATGACTCAGGGAAGAAGCCAGCTAGGGAGAAAATGTGGGAGGAGAATCCTTTAGGGGGCAATGGAAAAAAGACTTCTCATCTTCAACACTTCTAGCATCTGGGATTTTAGTAGCTCAGTACTCTGTCCAACAAGATGTAGTATATGCCTTTGTATGAAGTAGGATATGAAAGTATGCAGGTTCTTAATCTGGAGACCAACTACCTCCAAAGGGCCCAAGTATAGATTTCAGGGAGTCTATGAACTTGGATGGGAAAAAGATACATCTTTATTTCAATATAATTGTTTTTCTTTGTAATCCTATGTGTTTTATTTTATACATTTAAACATATTCAGAGTAGGGGTCATGGGTTTCACCAGACTGTCAGACAGGTGCATGGCACAAAAAAGTTAAGAACCCCTGCAATAGTGGAAAGAGCTCTGTCTCTGGAGCTGGAAGACCTAGGTTCAAATCCTGTCTCTGACACGTAATACCTTTGTGACTTAAGTCCCTGTTCCTCATCTTTAAGATGAGTTTGGACAAGATGGTCCTATAGTTTCATGAGTTGCTGTGACTCCCAGTCCCAAATTCATGACAAGATAGCCTAACAGCTAGGGATGAGCTTATCTATATTTAATTAGTTTGGTCCTTGGGTGAAAAATGAGGTCTATTTCCTGGCCTCTATTCACTTATGGTGATGCCCAACATGTTGTAAGGGCTGTCCCCTTCACACATCACCAGGGTGTCATTGTGTGGCTTAAAGGGAAGCAGAATGGGCATCTCTAGCCTCTTCCCTACCCTCCACCCTTCTCCAAGGGAGAGTTTAATTCCTGCCAGAAGGGGGAGAATCCTGAAGGATTCTCTGTTCTCCTTAAAGAAAGGGAGTACTGAGCTAAAATTAAATCTTCTCCCTTGAGTATTGTTAGCCTAGGAGATGTTATTTTCAGGTTCAATTTAACTTTCCATCATTGTTTCATTAAATGGGGGAGAAGGAGGACTCCAAGCTTTATATCCAAGGCTTGACTCCTTTCCCACCAAAATACCAACTCCATAATGAACACACCAATAGCAATTAGTCAAGAAAACCATTTATCCAATCTGATAGCATAAGAGAAATCAGAGAAGGTATATGTAGGATATACACCAAACGATACAGAATGAAGGAGCTCTCCCACTAGGACTGAAATAACTCAGCTCAACCAAGAGAGAAAGCCCCAGACTTCACCCAAGGGGAAGTTCTCTGAAGTCTCTAATGTAGCAAGCTGGGGACAGGGACATGATGGAGACTGTCAGCCCCCTCAAGTCTTCCCAGGCTCTTTTCCTTCAGTAACCTGAAGTGGAGTTGGTCTTACCCATCTCTCTTGAAACTGTGAGAATTACCCAACTACAGAGCATAAAGAAACTCATGAGTTCAAAGGAGGTCTAAAGAAAACTGAAGAGCTCTCTTGCTCTTGACAACTTCACCCCCAACCCAGATTGCTAAAGGCATCAAAAGACTAGAGCTCAGGGGAGAGGTTGGGGCTGGATATATAGAGAGCTGGAAATTATTTGCATAGAGATGATAATTGAACCCAAGGGAGCTGATGATTTCACCAAGTGAGATGTTAGAGGGAGAAGAGAAGAGAGCCCAGGACAGGGGCTTTGGGAACAACCAAGGTAGAGGCATCTACAGAGTCTTTGGAGCATGGTAACAGATCTGCCCACACTTATAATCCATTTATGTTACTTTTAATAGTATTTTATTTTTTCCAATTACAACATTCATTTCCTTTCTTTCTTTTTTTTTTTTTTTTGGTGGGGCAATGAGGGTTAGGTGACTTGCTAGGTTACAAAGGTTACAAAGCTAGTATGTGTCAAGGGTCTGAGGTTGGATTTGAACTCAGGTCCTCCTGAATCCAGGGCCAGTGCTTTATCCACTGTGTCACCTAGCTGCCCCCACTGATGTTACTTTTAAAAATTCAGAGTTACCTTCATTCTGTGATGAGCTATCAAAGTAGGACTTGAATAAAGGAGGCTTTTTTATCAGCCCATAAGTATTCCTATCATGGCAATGAAAAAGACTAAGCAAGGAAAACTGACCCAAATCTCATTCTATATACTCTTCTACATACCTTCCCCTTGCATGACTTCTTTTCCCCTTCAATCCTGCTTTTAGCATCCATTTTAATCTGATTTCTTGTGCACAAACATATTTGAAAGTTAATGCAAAGAAAGAAAGAAAAAAAGAAAGAGAGAGAGAAAGAAAGTCAATGCAGTGTAGTAGATAGAAGAAAGAACTGGGTTCAAGTCCCACTGTGACACAGCCAAGAGGCTATGTGACCCTGGGCAAGTCATTTAACTGCTTAGTGCTTTAGGCAATTTTCTAAGACTATAAATTACAAAGAAGGTGATTGGTAGAGGGAATTTCCTCACCTAGGATTCCCTACACTGATATATAATATAATCAAGTCTAATCTCTATCCTATTCATGCTCATGGGAGAAGAATACAGAGCTCTTTCTCAGTCATAGAATGAACACCTACTAGGAATGGTTCTTAGAGTCACATTCCTACTTAAAAAATTTTTTTTCAATTTTTTTCATCTCCAAAGTTGTCCTCTCTACCTCTCATGCCAACCTTACCCACTGCTTCAATATTTCTGAAACTTTTAGATTTCCAACTGGCATTTTCTTTTTCTAGGAAGGAATTCCTGAATCAGAAGCGAGCAGCTGTGACCCTTCAGGCAATGTGGAGAGGTTATACTTCCAGAAAGAATTACAAACTGGTAAGAAAGCTGGCAGAGGATCCCCAGAAATCTGTGGGAGGGAATGGTGTATACCTTAAATAGCTCTAAAATCCTTGAGCTACTACTGAAGGAAAGACTGAACAGAGAAGTGGTAACTTCATCAGGAGACCCTGAAAGTGAGTGGTTGCCCAAAATGAATTGGATTAGATTTATCTTCCACATGTAAAGGAGAATTCAGAGAACCATTCCAACACAGTAGAAAGAGAACCAGTTTTGAAGTCAGAAAGGCCAGTATTTATGACAAATATTCGCTATGGGACCCTGGCTGTATGAACAAGTCACTGATCCATTCTCTCAGTATCTTTACTATGAGTTGCTGAGAAAGTGTCACCCTATATTGTCAGAGGGAGTTTCCTCCTTATACCAATGAACTTACAATTTAAATAAAGAAAAGAGTGAAGAGAATACATTTGTGGACTAGGATCTCTACTGTAGCCAGCCTAATATCTGCAGCATCAAAGAGAAATTAGCTCTCTCCAAGGTTACCAAAGACCTCCTAAACACCCCATTCTTTGGCCTTTCTCATGCCTCAGTCTCCTGGGCCTCTCTACTGCATTGGGCACTGCTGTGACTACCCCTTCTTTCTGACATTTTCTTCTCGGCTCCCTTGATTCCCATGACATTGCTCCTTCTTTGTCCCATCCCATCTTTCAAGCCACCCCTTTCTCTGGCCACTGGTTCATCTTCCTCTTTCCATCCCCAAGAGAAAGGACATGTGTAAAGCCTCTTTCAGACTTTGCCCTTTTCAGACTTTTAAGGACCATCTTGAGGGGCCTATTTAAAGATCATAAATGACATGAAATTTTAAGTTGCCTACTCCCAGCTGGTAGAGGAAGGAAAATTTTGAATGGCCCATTTGCATATGAAAAGGTCAGGAAAAGCAAGGATTGGCAAAGACATCTCCACATCAAATGGGAGAGATGGGAAAAAACTTTATTAACAAGCATTTATTTTCTCTCCTTCCTATTCCTTTCCCCAAAGAAAAACAAAATCCTTATAATAAGGGTTGTATATAATTGCATATAAGTATATTCATGATGTATAGATAGATGGATGGATGGATGGATGGATGGAAGGAAAGATAGGTGGATGGATAGATGGAGATATATAGATATTTATATCTATGACTCCTATGGTGGGAATTTGCTTGCTTAAGTATAGAGATAAAAAGAGATAGATATCTGTCTCACATCTCTCTATATAAAAGTATGTCTGTATGGCCTCCACCTACCTTAGAGATATAGATCTCTCTGACTCTGTCTCTGTGTGTGTGTCTTCTTAAGCAAAGCAAATTCCCATGGGTGTCACATTCTGCATATTTAGCACTGTTCTTGCCTGATGTCCAGCTACAGAGTAGAAGCATGGAGAGGAGTTGAAAGTATGAGGGGCTGGAGCTGGTACCCTGCTCCTGAGATGACAGGACCCACAGCTGAGACTCCTATGGGTTCTAAGGTGTGGGCTCCAGTTCTTTCTTTTTTTGCTTTTTTTTGTTTTTTGCGGGGGAATGAGGGTTAAGTGACTTGCCCAGGGTCACACAGCTAGTAAGTGTCAAGTGTCTGAGTCTGGATTTGAACTCAGGTCCTCCTGAGGTCGGTGCTTTATCCACTTTTTACCACCTAGCTGCCCCCTCCAGTTCTTTCTGAAAACTCATAGCAGGACCCTGGGATGGGGAATCAACTGAGCCCAAAGTTGGAGGCCTGGATAATAATAGCCAAGCAGTGCAATGGGGGCCAACGAATTCCTCCCTTTCTTTTCATCCTATTTCAATCCCTTGCCATATCTCACCCTGACTCTTGCAGTAGCTTTTGAAATGTTTTGTCTCAAATCTAATTCCACTCCAACCCACTTTCCACATAGCTGCTGAAGTGATTTTCCTAGAGTATGAGTCTGGTTATATCACTCCCCTATGCAGAAGCCTCCAGGGGCACCATAAAATATAAAGTCCTCTGACAATTAAAGCCCTCCACAGTCTGGTCCCCACCTACCTTTCCAGCCACATTCTGTACATGGTTCCCCTTCAAGCACTCTATTCACTCTGCCATTCTTACCATTGCTTATTCACAATGTTCCATTTCCTGGTTCTGTGTCTTTCAATGGCCATCCCCATGCTCCCTTACCTCTTTCTATAAGAATCCCTAGTTTCCTTTGAGATTCTGCTCAAAAGGTTCCTTTAATGAAAAATTTCCTGATTCTCCCTTAACTACTAGTACTCTCCCCTACTTCCAATCATTTGGAACTTATCTGTGATCAAGTTATCTCCCCTGATGGAATGTTGCTTCATGAGGACTGGAACTGTATCTTTGTGTCCCCAAATACCTAATAAATGCTTGTTGATTGATGAGTCCCTCTCTATATATCCAAATAGGGGCAGCTAGGTGGTGCAGTGGATAGAGCACTGGCCCTGGAGTCAGGAGGACCTGAATTCAAATCTGGCCTCAGACACTTAACACTTACTAGGTGTGTGACTCTGGGCAAGTCACTTAACCCTGTTTGTCTCAGTTTCATCATCTGTGAAATGAGCTGGAGAAGGTAATGGCAAACCGTTCTAGTTTCTTTGCCAAGAAGACCCCAAATGGGATCAGAAAGAGTTAGACATGACTGAAAAAATGACCAAAAATCTAAGTATCTCCCCTGAGAACCAATCTGAAATTTCCAACCACCTGCTAGACATTGCCTCTGAAGTATTTCCCCCCCAATAATCCTGCCTCTCTTCCTAATGTCCTTATTTTTGTTTATGGTACAACCATCTTCTGATCCCCCAGACTAGAAACCTCAATCATATTTGTCTCTTTCTTCTTCCCTTCCTTAGCACAGTCAATCATTTTCCAAGTCCTATAGATTTTATTTCCACCCTCTCTCTTACATCCATTGCCCTTCTTCACCTGCCTGTTGTATTGATCTCTTTGCCTTCACTCTAATCTTCACTCTTCACACCACTGACAAATCCATCTTCCTAATGCACAATTCCCTCCTCAAAAATGTTTGGTGGCTTCCCTTTAGCTAAAGGAGGGACCACAGAATCCTTACTGTGACATCAATTTTCTAGCCATATCTTTCCTGCTTCTCTTCATGTTCTCTGTGTCAGGCAACGTCACTGCTAACAATTCTTCATCTTTCTGGCCCTCATTTCTCTGCATTTGCACACACCATTGCCATGTCTAGAAGGGACTCAGTAGCTCCATCTTTTGAAATCCTTTCTTTCCTTTGAGGCCTAGCCTAAATGCCACCTTCCCCATGAGGCCTTCCCTCTCCAATCTTTTATGCTTCTCAGTTGGACTTTTCCTTTGTACTTCTCTCATTCTGAATATAATACTTTTATTGTATATGTATTTGTAGTTTAATTAGAAGGACAAAATCATGAATTTTTCATTGTTCTTCTAGACTTCTGAGTTTAGTTGATATGTATGATTTTTTCACTTATAAAAAGATAACGTTATGGGCTAACTCAAATAATAGAGATAAATGATCTGGAGAAGGAAATGGAAATCCACTCTAGTATCTTTGCCAAGAAAACCCCAAAAGGGGTCATGATGAGTCAGACAGGACTGAAAATGATTAAATAACAATAACAGAGAATTCTTAGTCAAATATGAGTTGTACTAGTTGGTTTCAGAGGTCTCATCTAATTTTAAGATTCTATGATCTTGGGGGCGGCTAGGTGGCACAGTGGATAGAGCACCGGCCCTGGATTCAGGAGTACCTGAGTTCAAATCCAGCCTCAGACACTTGACACTTACTAGCTGTGTGACCCTGGGCAAGTCACTTAACCCCCATTGCCCTAAAAAAAAAGATTCTATGATCTTGGAATCTTGGAAAGCGGGTTCCTTTCTGGTTTTCCTTCTACTTATATTATTTCAGAATTTCCATGTAACTCTGCCCTAGCCAACCTATATCACCTTCCCATTAATATATCTCTTGCTCTCTGCAGATCCTTTTGGGCTTTGAGAGGCTACAGGCTATTGCTCGAAGGCAGCAATTGGCAAAGCAATATAAGGCCACACGGGCCAAAGTTATCCAGTTCCAGGCCCTTTGCCGAGGTTATCTGATTCGTCAGAAGATTGCAGAGAAGAAGCGTGCAGTGGTGGTGATCCAGTCATATGCAAGGGGAATGGCTGCCCGACAAAGTTTCAAGAAGAGAAAAAGAGAGGTAGGGCCTGAAGTCCGAGGGATGCTACATTTCAGTAATATAGAACTTGCTGGAAAGTACAGGAGTGGGGACCAGAGTGGTAAGGTGAGGGCAAGGATGATGATGGGGGTGAGTCAGGCAAGAGAAGGGGAGCAGTGATAAGGTGGGATCTTCAGAATCTCCATGGAACCATTTTCTGAAGCAATCATATGCCACAGAAGCACATAGTTTCATACACAACCCTCTTTTTTATTCTTCCTCGTATATTGACATGTGTATTGATGATTATTAAATTCATGGTAAAAAATGTCAAAACAAAACAAATAAAATGGAATAATTTTCTAGAGCTGCCTACCCTCATACCTACGGATTAAAAATATGTTCTGGTGCCTTGTGGGTGTGACAAGAACAAAGCATTAGATTAGGTCACATTGAGTCTTTGAGGGTTCAAATACCAGGCCTTTATGTGCCCGGATCTCTTTTTTGTGGATCCTTTTGGGCTCAGGAGCAGAGGCAGAGGAAAGAGACAACTGAGGTTAGAGATGAGTATAAGAAGCATGGCTAGGGCCAGATGAAGAGACAAATGGGAGGATAGGGAAGTATGTCTAGCAACAGAAAGCCCAGAGAATTCCCTACTCCCTGGATCTGTAACTATTCAATTTGATTCCACAAGATAGCATCACATAATGGAGAAAGAAATAGCTTCAATGTCAGGAAGAACTGAGTTCCAATCCCCACTATTACAATTAGTGACTGGGTGACTGAGAAAGTCATTTAATTTCTCAGGACTCTAGGCAATTCTCTGAGACTGTTAAATTGAAGAGAAGATACCAGTCCACATTGGCCAAGGGAGTTTCCTCATCTGGAAGTTCTTTACACCAAAAAAAATCAAAGGCCTGGTCCTGATCTTCTAATACCCATGGCTCTTACCTCACGGAATTGTTGTGAGAAGCAAATGAGATACTATATGTAAAGTGCTTTGCAAACCTTGAAACTGATAGAAAGATTAGTGACCAATAGAATGTAAGTTCCTCATGGGCAGGGATGCCTTTTTATTTCTAGCATCTAGCACCATACCTGGCACATAGTAGGTGCTTAATAATTTTTGGTTGATTGATTGGTTGAGTGATGCCCAAGGGAGTACAAAGGAATGGGGGACATCGCCTTGGGATTTACAGTGTAGGTGAAGAGTTAATATGTGGAAGAGTTTGATGATGATAATATGTGATCATGTGCTACATTAGGTGGTACTGGGGATAAGCACCCTAGCAAAATGAAAGATTCTTGTGGATTGTAGCATCAGGTAAGGGCTCCTGAAGGAAGTGGACTTTCTGAACAACTTGAAAGGATGGGTGGAATTTGCATCTCCCGGAGAACCTAGATCCTAAGATACTGTGCGGTATTTGTAACAAGGATGTCTTGAAGACAGTGTACAGATTTATGTGAGTGGCAGCCAGATCAGTCTGTTCCCGGATGAGTTGGAACGTCTGGGCAGCCTTAACCTTGAGGCCCTTTCCCGCAGCACAAGAACAGAGTTAAGGCAGAGAAGTTCCATGTGCAGGAGGAGGAACACTTGAGGCTGATCGTCGGGTCACAGAAGGCAAAGAAAGAAGCCAGTCGTCTGGAAAAGGTGCGGGACAAACTCAGGTGGCAGGCGCTAGCCCCTGTCCTGCCTCAGGAAACAGTGAAGCCAAACCTTTGTCCATGGGCCTGCATCTGATGATCCCAAACTCCCCTCAACACTAACTTTGATTATTATCTAGAGGCCACTCCCTCCACTCCTTCCCTGCTTCTGTCTCCTTATGACCCTTTCCCTGCTGGTTAGTCCAGAGGGAGCATGAAGTCAAGGAGAAGAGAGAAAACTCCAGCCAGTTACACAAGGGAGCAGCTGTGGTAACAAGGGTGGGTGGGGGAAGGGGACAAAAACAGGATCTTCTCTTGGAAAGAGGATTGGAGTAAGAGTCAGGGAAGCCGAGTTCTAGTTCTGCCACAGTTAGATGAAGGACCCCAGGCAAACCTTTTCACCGTTCTTGTTCCCAGTATGAAATGTTCTCAAGTCATCACTAATTTGGACCTGATACATTAAGACTCTGTGATAAGGTAGACAAGGGCTAGTGTGACATTTCTCTTTGCTCCATTTGTGAAAGGGAGAATTTGCTCGAGTAAGGAATAGTGTGAAAAAGAGAATAGCTTCCAATCCCTCCAGCAATTTCCATTTGCATGGAATGAATGTGCTTATTGTAAATTAATCTCATGTGTGGATTGCAGAATGTTCCTCACCCTCATAAGACTTGTGTTTGACAGCATTTAGCCTTTAGTGGGAGGTGCTGTCTGTATAATAATAATAGCTATGATTATATGTATAATATATTATATGTTGTTATATGATAAATACATGTTGTTATATGTGGCATAACATTTTTGTATATAACATAATGATAAATATAGGTGTTGTTATATGGTAAATATAAATATGATCATTGATTTTATTATCTAATGATTGTTTATTATATAATAGTAATTTATACTTTCCAAAATACTTTGAAATCCATTATCATACTTGATCCACATAACAACCCTATAAGGGAGGGATGGAAGGTATTATCATCCTTGTTTTAGAGATGACAAAACTGAATCTTAGAGAAATAAAGTGGTCTGTCCAAGTACACGCCCTGGGCAACAAGACTAGGACCATGGTTTTCACATTCTTAAAGTCAGTGCCCTTTCTACTGTAAAATCCAATAATTCACTTTCTCTAGCTCCCTCCCCGTCAAGTAATCCAAATAAACGGAATTTGACCCCATTTGCTGGCCTTCTCATTGTAGTTCAGTCCCATTAGGGCCCAATGGCCTGGTCCACCTATCAGTAACGTCTATGCCTCTATTGTGTGAGCAGGAACATCTGGCTGCCCTGGAGAAAGAAGAGAAGAAGAAGAAGGAAATAGCCCAACCTGCCAAGAAACGCCATTCAATCTATGACCCTGTCAATGATACTGAAATGGTTGAGGAAGTATTTGGCTTCCTTCCAGTGATCATAGGGGGCCAGGAAGGCCAGGCACCACAGGGATTTGAGGTAAGTTCAGCCCATTTAACAAGTCTTTATTGAGTGTCTATTCTCTACTCAGCCTTCTAGGTGTGGTAAAGATACAAGAGAAGAAGACATTATTCCTGTCCTAGAGCAACTTACTGTGCAGTTGAAGAGACAAGACTCACACACACACACACACACACACACACACACACACATACCCCTAAAGACTAATACAAAGCATTAAATAACAGAGGGAAGAAAGAGAGGTTGTTGACAGACTAAGCACTATTAGAAGATATGGGGAAAAGCAAGAAAAAGGGAAGAAGGGGAATCCAAAGAGGGACAAAATGTGTCAGCAATTCATTTGAGGGGTATCCTGCAGGCAGTATAGGAAAAATGTATACCTTTCCCATCTATCCTAGACCATTTGTTCAACAAAGACAAGTGAGATGGAGAAGACTGGGGGAAATGAGGGAGGCTAGTTCTCAGACACTTCAAGTAGATGGAGATGTAGGAAAGGAGAATCCTACCAGGGCTGCACACAGTAGTTGCTCAGTCTCTCTTTCTTGAATGATATAGTCTGTCAGGTTGACTTTGAAGTTAACTGACCGTATATCTATCTTACTGTCTCTCTGACTGTTCCCACCAGGACCTGGAAACAACCACTCCAAAGTTGACTGAGGTAGACTTGGACACTATCCCTATGTCCGTGGAGTCTGACGAAGACACCGATGACCTGGACAAGTATACTTTCCCCAAATTTGCCGCTACCTACTTCCAGAAGAATGCCACACACACACACATTCGCCGGCCCCTCCACCACCCATTGCTCTTCCATGAGGAGGATGAAGACTTCAAGGTACCTTGTTCCCAGACCTCTTCTTCCCCAGAGTAGCTGAGGCTACACCCTCTCCTCCCCGGGTACGGAGGAGCAGGAGGAGCACTGGTTCTAAGAATCAAAGAACCAAGTCGGGACAGGAAGAGAGAAGGTTGTGAGAAGCAACCCTGTGGTCCCTACAGCCCTGGATCCATGCTCTGACAGGGGTGCTAACAAGAGCAAATCCTGCCTTCCTCTGGGGCTTCTGTTCATTTTGTTGCTGTTCACTCTCCTCAAGGAGCAGAATGATAGATACAGTCTTCTTCACGCTGATTTCTTAGGTCTCTGGAGCAGGCTCAGACACTGCCTTGGTGGGTGGGGGAAGGAAATGGGAAACACAGAAAAGACCATTAGAATAGGTAACCAATTCCTGTAATGGCCCTAGTCCCTGACTAACCCCCAGAGAAATGAGATGCTGGAAGAAGGAGTTAGAAGAAGTTCTCTGGCTTCTAACTACCCCCAAACTATGTGTCTATATGTGTGACTGCAGTACAAGATGGAGGCACAGTGCCTGGCACGCAGTAGCTATTTAATAAATATTGAATTGAGGGGCAGCTAGGTGGTGCAGTAGATAAGACACTGGCCCTGGATTCAGGAGTACCTGAGTTCAAATCCGGCCTCAGACCCTTGACACTTGCTAGCTGTGTGACCCTGGGCAAGTCACTTAACCCCAATTGCCTCACCAAAAAAATATTGAATTGAACTGAACGTCTCTATACATATTTTGGGTGTTACATGCATGCCTACGTGGACATTTGTGCATGAGTATCTATACATCCACATGTATACATTCTAGAGGTAGGAAAAACAGGTATGTTCACAAAGAAGGGTCCCCACATCCAAGATGAGTCATTCTCACCTCTTTTTCTGTGTTTCCTCTTCCCTAGACTGCTCTAGTTGTGTGGAAGATTATCCTGCGATTCATGGGAGAATTTCCTGAGCCACAGCTGTTTGCCAAGAGCAGCAATCCCCAGGCTAAATCAGTAACAAGACAAATCCAAGACACTCTGGGCAAGAAGAGCAGCGCCCAGTTTCTGACGGAGAGTGTGCCAGAGAAGGTAAGGAGTGAGGAAATTGAGCCCACACTAACTAAAGGTGGGAAATTGTCACTTCTGATCACCCTTACTCCCATTGAACCTCACTCCTTTAAGACCAAGAAATAAAGTGCAAATGATTTATATGAATGCAAGGGATTATTATTAAGAATGCCAGACACTGACTGCTGTTTCTTAAAGGAAAACAGTGGCCAAATTAGTCATGGCTGGTTGCCCAATGGTTAAAGTACATGCCACAGATCATAAGACTGTAGATTTAGATCCGAAAGGGACCTCAGAGGTCACTAAGTACAAAATTCCCTCTTTTTACAGATGGGACATCTAAGTGGTACAATGGATAGAGCCCTGAGTTCAAATCTGACCTTAGACACTTCTAAGCTGTGTGACCCTAGGCAAGTCACCTAACTTCTGTTTGCTTCAGTTTCCTCATCTGTAAAATGGAGATAATAATAGTACCTACTTCAAAGAGTTGTGATGATCAAATGATATTAATATTTGTAAAGCACTTAGCACATTGCCAAGTATATAATAACCATTTTTATATATTGGCCCATATTATTACAGATGAGGAAACCATATATATAAACTATATATATGTATATACATATAAACCATATATATACATACATGTGTGTGTGTGTGTGTGTGTGTGTGTGTGTGTGTATAAACTATAAAGGCTAAGTGACTTGCCTAAAGTTACACAGGTAGTAAACATGTAGCCAAGTTGAGACTGATCCCCCATTAGGACTATTATCATATACAGGGTGTCCCAAAAGTCTTAGTGCAGGTTTAAGCTTTTATAGCTTTTGGGACACCCTGTATTTCAGGGCATTGATGCATCAGGGAATGCTTTAGTCCTGACCAGAAGTCTTCTCTCTTAGCTTGCATTTTTATGCTCCTTAACTATTTCTGGGTTTCCATTAGCTCAAAATTCTTGCATAGGCCCTGATTTCCGTGCATTCCAATTAGTTTGTACAAAGGAAAAACCCTATTCCACAGTCATCAACTGATCCCTGACCCTGACCACAAATTGACCTTTTAAGTCTCACTATGACTAATCCCAGCCACCAAATGACCACAGACTGATTTCCTAATCTGGCCACAAAATCTATCCTATGATCGACAACCATAGACTCTCTGACCCTGGCAGTAACACAGATGTGCATGCTTGATGACTAGGAGGACAAAGAGTATGTAGATGGCTCAATAGGAACCCTCGTTCTCACTGCTGAGGACCTGCTGCATAGTGCATAGTGCATAGTCCCCTTGTAGAGTAGATGAGAAAAAAGCCAGAAATAAATCCTAACTCCTGGGCTTAAGTCACATGGCCATTAGCACAAAGCAGACTTTGCAGGGCACTGGCATGCACTGTGTTCTTATTTTGGTCTTAAAAACTGGGTCATGCTCCATCAAAGAGACAGACCACCCAAGCAGCACCAATTTAGGAGTTTGAGAGAAGTGAGGAAATTCAGGAACCCTTAGTTTGGGTCAGTGGGGACTTTGGAGTAATGACTCCAGCAGAGATCTTTTCAGGGGACCCCATCTTAACAGACCCATGAGCAGTTAAGAGGGCTCTTTTCTAACCTATTAAGTAGTGGATATCTAATCTAGAAGCAGCTTTAATGTCATTTGGGACATGATAGCTATCTTCAAATATTTAAAGGACTACCACATGGAAGATTTATTTTACTGGGGCCTAGAGTGAAGAATTTAGGAAGAATAGGCAGAAGTAAGAGATAGATGGATTTCTGCTCAATATAAGGAAGAGCTTCCTAATTGTTAGAGCTATTGAAAAGTGAAACAAACTATCCTGGGAAGTAGTGAGTTCCCTTTCAAGGAGGTCTTCAAGCAGAGACTGAATGATAACTTATTGGATGTTATATACAGGATTCATGATTTAGATAGGGTTTGACTAGATAACCTTTGAGGCCCTTTCCCAATCTGTCTATGATTCTGTGAAGAGGTGGCAACATTCATGTATAAGAATGTTACCACTGAATCTGAATGCATATTGTTTCTACTTTTTTCTTTTTTGAGGTTTTCCCCTTTTGTTCTGATTCTTTTTTCACAACACGACTAATGCAGAAATACATTTAGTGTGATTCTACATATATAACCAAATCATATTGTTTTGTGTCTCTTGAGGAGGGGGAAGAGAAGGGAGAAAAATTTGGAACTCAAAATCTTATAAAAACAAATGTTGAAAACTATCTTTATCCGTAACTGGAAAATAATAAAATACTTTTAAGATAAAAAATTTAATTTAATTTTAAATTTTAAATTTTTTAATTAAAAAAAAGAATGTTACCACTGAGTCTATCTGAATGGTGGAACCTCATCATCCATTCAACAACTAACTTTCAAATAGAGATGTGAAGGAAGCAGTTGACAATGAATTACTGGAGTTTGAGAGATTAGAATTAGATGTATAGAGTCAGTAGTCATCTGCCTTCAGGTGATAGTTGAACCCATAAGGGCTTGTGGTATCACTAAGATAGTAAGGGAATAGTACAAAGAGAAGAGGACTCAGGCCAGAGCCTTGAAGAGCAACCATGCTTTGGGTTGGGATATGAGTGAAGAACCAACAAAAAGAGAGGTTTAACCATACTAGTCTGCCTGCTGTTTTTCACATATGATGCCCTACCACTCATCTCTGCCTTTGAACTGGTTTTCTCTCATGCCTGGAATACTTTCCCTTCTCACTACCAACTCTGAAGCAAACACTAATGGCTTCCTTTAAGATTCTGCTCAAGCACCACTTCCTCCAAGAGGCCTGGTGCTCAGAGTTGCCAGTGCTTTCTCCCCTAAGGCTACCTGTTCAGCTATGTTGTGTGTCGTCTCTCTCCCTAAACACCGGCTCCTTCCCCACTGCCTACAAAGACTCATATAAAAACCTTCCCTTGATCTTGACATCACCCAGACTCTCATTCTCTATATCCCTTCTATCTTTCATGCTGAACCCCAAGAAAGCTACACTTCCAACACTTGTTGCCACTATTTCCTTGCATTCACTCTTCAAACTCACTCCTTGTAATTTGGCTTCTTATCCTACCATTCTACTGAAAATGCTCTTTTTCTTTGTTGCTAAGTCTAATAACCCTTTCTCAGTCCTCATCCTCCTTTCCTGACCTTGCTGACCATTGTCTTCCTGAATATTCCTTCCTCCTTTGGTTTCCATAACTCTGCTTTCTCTTAGTTCTTCTCTAACCACCCCCTTCTTCATCTCTTTTGTTGTCAGACACAACTGAAATGACTGAACAACAGTCTAGATGAGTGGTGATTTAGTGATGGTGAAAGAGTAAAGAATGACTTGATAGGCACAAGTTGAATATCAAAGGAATGAAAGATTCTAGGGATGATGGTAAAGCTCATCATTGAAATGACTGACCATGTGTTCCATACTGGGTAGAAACTTGGAACATGTTCTATGTCCAGAATATGGTTGGTATCCAGAGAAAAGAGGGAGGTGGCAAGGAACTGGAGTTCACAATGAGTAATGCAACAGGTCCAGGAGATGGAAGGGGGTGGGAGAAATGGAAGGGGAGGCAGGTGTATTCATAGTGAAGGGAGCTCTGAGTTCAAGATCTTGAGCATGGAGCAGTTTCAAGAGATGCTGAGGTCCAAGGTGTGTCCATGCACTAATGGAAGTGGTATCATCATTAGAAGTAAATAACTTTAATATTTGATGGACTAATGTTGAATTTGCAGAGGGTAGTGATGGGAGATGTAGTGGGGCATCTTCAGCAGGTGAAGCCAATTGCATCCTCTCACCCATTTCCCTTTGTGATCAACAGTAAATATTTAGGAGATGACTTGGTCACCAGTTTGTGGCCTGCGTTATGTATCTCTTTGTAGATCTGCTAAAAAATTAGTTTGTGTCTAGACTAGCAATAAAGCACCATACCATACCATACCATACCATGCCATACAATATTAAAAAACCCACATCAAGTGCTTCCTATGTGCAGAGTACCATGAGAGGTATTAAGAAAGATACAGAGTTTAGAAAAGTCATGAACTCTGCATGCCTTGGGGCTTACAGTTGGGTGAAAGAATGAGAACCAATACAGATAACTATAATACACACTACATAATGAGAGTTTGAAAAATTCTACATGAAGTCTAAGGGCCTAAGGGGGCGCTGGTTATTATTGATGGGGGGAGCACAAGGTCAGGAAAAGCTTTCTGGAAGAATTGGCATTAGTGTTGGGTTTAGAAGATGTAAAAAACCCCAATTGCCTCACTAAAAAAAAAGATGTAAGCAATGCAAGTTAAGAGGTGCAGTCTGCAGGAGTGAAAGAAATAAAAGCTAAATGGATCAAACCCAAGACTTTGATCTTGCTGACACAATGTTCTAATCACTGAACTAAAGAGCAAATAGAGCAGAAGGTGGTTGTGGTTGTTTTGTGTTTCTTTTTTTTTTTTAACTTTATATTGCCCAGTACTGCTCTGGGTTAGCCTCGCTAGCTCCTTTCACACAATTAGGGATTTCACTTCCCTGCCCCCACCATCTTTTCCCTTCCCAAACCTATGTACCTCTCTCACCCTCGGGATTCCTTCTTTTTCTCTCATTCAGAATTCCACTTTGAGGAACAAGAGCAACAGAGACATTTCCTCCATGAAGCTGAAGCGTTCATCCAAGTTGACAGGACAGGTAAGGGCCATGAGATGGGACTCAGCTTCCTTGCTGTCCAGAGATGTCCTCCCTGAGGCATTAGTGGGCAGAGTGCTCTATGATTTGGGATAATTCATTTTATTTCTCTGGGCCTCAGTTTTCTCATCTGTAAGATAGCCATGCTTCAGTTTAACAGAGAATGTTGTAGAACAATTTCCAGATGCCTTGAATTTAAAGTTACATTATTTTGTGTGTGGCTCTGCCCCTCCCACCATCTCCTCCCTTTCTCCCATTTAGCGAGACAAGTCCCATGCTGACCCTAGAACATGAGAGAATCATATTGGCTTGGGGAGTTTTGGGGGGAAGCTTTGTAGAGCCCTTGGGCCCTCAGATTTTTAATCTTCAGAAGCTGGAGATTTTGTGCATTTGCTCTCCCTACCCAGCTGTACACAATGAGGCAACCTTCCCTCTACTCCCCATAGTCCCAGTTTTATTTCCCTTCACAATAAAGAAAACATCCCCGAGCCCACAGCTCTCTGGACACAGCAACTTTGTCTGGGGAGAGAATTCTCCAGAAGAGGCTTCTTCTCACCCTTCTCCCCCCTTTTCCCACTTCCTACTCCCACACTGGGTTTTAGGTAGCAAGCACACTGAGCATCGGAGAGGAGGCCTTCGAGGAAGAAAGTCCTATCACAGAACGACCTATGTCCAACCTGGAAAAGGTACACTTCATCATCAGGAATGCCATCCAACAACCCAATATGAGGTTAGTGACCTTCAATTCTGTCTCCTCAGCTCTAGCAATCCCAACTCCATCCTCCTGCCACCTCCCACCGGATGGTCACCATCCTTACTTCATCCTTCTTCATTCTCACTCTACCTAGCCTCCAGAGGTATCCTGGGGCCAGCTCCTACTGCTTAAGAGAGTGGATGGTGAAATTCTCAGCATGAGCATTCACACCTCAGAAATCAGCAAACTACAAATCAGAGCTCAATTTGCTGTTTTGTCAATTGTCTAGACTTAAGAAAGTGATGGGGGAAATGGTAATAATGCAGATTAAGCTTAAAAGTGTGTCATGGATACATTTTATTTTCAGAGTTGGTTGTTAAACATTTACCAGTATACGCCTGTCTTCTTTCCTCTAGCCTGGGAAGGCTGGGGCACACAGACCAGAGCAGTTTCCCCACTCCTTGATATTTAAATAAAGGTCATAATTCATTACAACAAACATTTTTCAAAAAAAAAGTCTATACTTGCTCTGCTTTAAGCAATCTGATGTATGGGAAGAAAATCTCATTTTTAAAGCAGCTAGGTTGTGTGGTGGATAGAACACTGGAGTCAGAAAGAGCTGAATTTCAATCCTGCCTCAAGCACTTGGTAGTTGTGTGACCCTGGGCAAATTACAACTTCTCCCTCAGCCTCAGTTTCCTCAACTATAAAAGAGAGATAATTAAAGAGGAACAAACTGAATAGCACACTTTGCAAGCTTTAAAGCAAATAATGAATTGATTGATTGATAGCAGGTTCAATTCAAAATAATTAGTAAATAATAAAATAAATAATAAATTCTAATTGTTGTTTTCCAGAACAGACGAATTAAAGGTGTGGTTATCAAAGAAGGATTCTTCACTTTAGGAAGGGGTCACTGTTTGGTCTCTTAAAATAACTAACCCTCCTTGGGAATTTAACATAAAATTTTACTTTCCAGAAGTTTGATTTTCACAAAACTTCTAGGAAGTACAACTGTGACTCAGAGTGAAAAACTCCTATTTAACAAAAAAATATTCCCAAGTATACGTAATACTCAGAACTTTATTAGGCCCATTTTTTTTTAATGTATGAGGTATTTTATTTTTTCCATTACATGTAAAGATAGTTCTCAACTTTTGTTTATACATGCTTTACAATTTCAGATTTTTCTCCCTCCCTCCCTCCCCTCCCTCCCCCCCCCTCCCCTAGACAGCAGGTAATCTGATATAGGTTATATCTATATATCTCTATACATATACATATATATATATATATATACACACACATATGTATATACACATAATAACATTAATCCTATTTCTGCATTAATCCTGTTACAAGAGAAAGAATCAGAGCAGTGATGCAAAACCTCAAAATAGAAAAAAAAACAGCACCCAAAACAAAAGAAATAATATGGTTCAATCAGAATCTATACTCCACAGTTCTTTCTTTCTTTCTTTTTCTTGGATTTGGAGATCCTCTTCTAACATGAGTTCCCTGGAACTCTTCTGTACCATTGCATTGGTGAGAAGAATATAGTCCATCACAGTAGGTCAACACTCAATGTTGATGATACTGTGTACAATGTTCTTCTGGTTCTGCAGGCCCATTTTTTTTAAGCTCCAGAGAGTAGTATTAAGTGGAAGGTACAGGGAGGCAGATTTCACCTCAATATGAGAAAGAATTTTCTAATAGGTAAGAGCTGTGCCTCAATGAAACGGGCTGCCTTGTAAAGCAATGAGCACCCCAGTTAGCTATGATTGTTCAGCGAAAGCTGACTGTCCATCTGGCTGAAATTCCCACATGGGGTAGGAATATGAATCAAATGAAAAGGTTCCTTTGACTTTTTATAATATGGTATAGTATAGTATAGTATAGTATAGTATAGTATAGTATAGTATAGTATAGTATAGTATAGTATAGTATTAGTATGATACTATGAAATCTAGGTGAGCCAAAAGACTTATTCAGTCCCTTGGATGTTTTTTGACCTTGCTAAGTTCATAGATTTGTGCTGGAAGGGTCAAGTCATGAAGTCCAATCCCCTTATTTTACTGTTAGGGGAACTGAGGCTACTATGAATAAATCTTCATAGATGACTTCCCCAGATTAGTTAGCTATCACTTAGAACAAGGCTTCTTGAACTTTTTTTTACTTGACACCCCTTCTCTCCCAAGAAATGTTTATGCAACCCTGGGTATATATGTATGTAAAGTAGGTGTGTATATATAACCTTTTACTGTTGCCAAATTTTTCACAACCCCCACATTCATGGGGTCCCACATGGACACCCCTACATGGGGCCCCACAGTTTAAGAAGCTAGGACCTAGAAGAACATAATGCTCTGAAGGGATAGGATCTGGGATAAGCAAATTTTGTTGGGGAAAGGGGATTACTAAAAGTTCATGTCATGGTACAATTCTTGAAGAGAACAAGTTTTGCTGGGGTCCTGTAGGTTAAAGTAGGTGAAGGGTCCTGGGCAGCTGAGCACTGTGGAGTGTGTCTGTGTGTGTGTGTGTGGGGGGGAGGTGGTAGCAGTAGTATAGTATAGTATAGTATAGTATAGTATAGTGTAGTATAGTGTAGTGTAGTAATAGTGTAGTATAGTAGTAGTATGGTATAATATAGTATAGTGTAGTATAGTAGTAGTATAGTATGGTATAGTATGGTAGTAGTATAGTATAGCATAGCATAACATAGTATAGTATAGTAGTAGTATAGTATAGGGTAGCCTAGTATAGTAGAGGAGGAGGAGGAGGAGGAAGAGAAGCAGCAGCAGCAGCAGCAGCAGTCAACTCCAAAGATTTCAGGCACAAATCTTAGCTAAGTGCCATCTCTATCCTCATCCTCCATCTCTTAGCATTCTTTCTTCTTTTATTATCCTTGTCCTCATCCTTCTCCTTCAGAGTTATCTCTGCCACTTTCTATGTGACCTCAGGGAAGTTACTTCTACTACCCCAATCTGAGGATCAGTTTCCTCATCTATAAACTGAGTGGACTGTACCATTCTGACCTCTCAGGTCTCCACCCTCACCAAAATAATTGATTCTATTTCCTTGGACAAGTCCCTTGAGTCTCCATGTCTTCAGCTATAAATGAACCTGGACCAGGAGATCTTTACAATCTGTGGTACGACGTCCTCACCCAAAATTTCAACCAGCTCCATGCTCACTAATTGTATGCCTCTTACAGAGATGAGATCTACTGCCACAATCTGCAAGCAGCTGTCTGAGAACTATAACAAGAGCAGTTTTGCAAGAGGGTGGATTCTACTGTGTCTCTGCCTTGGCTGCTTCCCCCCCTTCGGAGAAGTTTATTAAGGTATAATTTCCTGGCTCTTGGGAAAAAGGAAAGAGGCCTTTGGCCTCTTGGGAGCCCAAGTCTCTGGGGTTACTTGGAACCATAGTATAGTGGAGACGAAAGTGGCTTTAGAATAAGAGGACCTGGGTTCGATCCTAGTTTGTTCCCTAATAACTATGTGACCTGAACAAATCACATTTTCCATTGGGCCTCAGTTCTCTCATCTATAATTTGAGGTGTTGGACTGGACACTTCCTTAAAATGATGTCCAGTGTTAAATCCCATGTTCCTATGACAGACAGGACTCCATAAATCCTGTGGGGAGGCTGGAATCAGCCTTGGACCCAGGTAGGGTTAACTTGGAATGGTTGCTGACTGAGAGAGGAGGAACAGGACTCAAGCAGCAAAAATTCATTTTAACATTGTAGAATATAATTAAGAAGGTGATCCTGGGGCAGCTAGGTGGCGCAGTGGATAAAGCAACCAGCCTTGGATTCAGGAGTACCTGAGTTCAAATCTGGCCTCAGACACTTGACACTTACTAGCTGTGTGACCCTGGGCAAGTCACTTAACCCCCATTGCCCCGCAAAAAAAAAAAAGAAGGTGATCCCACTGCTTCCCCCCTCTCCTTTTCCCAACCCCCCAAAAGAATATCATACAATCTAAAAATGGGAATCAGCGTGTATGTCAGAAAGCCTATTGGGTCAGGGATTAGGAGACTTCACCTACAGTGCTAGATCTATCAAGGCTTTGTTCTGTGACACCAGACCAATCATTCGAACTCTCTGGACCTTAGACTAAACAGGGATGGTAATACCAGGGCTAACTATCTCATAGGATTGTTATGAGGATAAAACAACATAAGAACTGTGAAAGCTCTTTGTTGTTCTGTCCTTCACTTGTGTCAAACTCTTCATGACCCTGTAGACTGTAGCATACCAACACTGTCCATGGGGTTTTCTTGGTAAAGATACTGCAGTGGTCTGCCAGTTTCTTCTCCAGTGGATTAAGGCAAATAGAGGTTAAGTGATGTACCCAGGGTCATACAGCTAGTATTTGAGGCTGGACTTGAATTCAGGTCTTCCTGACTCCAGGCCCAATGCTCTATCCACTGAGCCATCTAGCTGCCTCTAAGTACTCTATGAATGTCCATTATAAATTACTTGGTGGTTGTCTAATTTTTGGTCATCTGGGTGCATGGTGGAGAAAGGCTTAGGATAAAAAAGATCTAAGTTCAAATCTAGCTTCAGATACTTACTAGCTGTGTGACCTTGGGCAAAACATTTAGCCTCTTTGCATCAGTTTCTTCATCTGGCAAAATTGGGATAATATGTCACTTATCTCCCAGGATTACCGTGAGTATCAAATGAGATAATATTTGTAACGTGTTTAGCACAGTGCCTGGCACATAGTAAGCACTACATAAATGTTAGTTATTATTATTTTTGTATTCATTACCATCTCAACTCATCCCTTCAGGAAACGAAAAACCTGAGAATTGACTAGAATCTGAGTTTTACAGTGATGAATCTGACTTGGCGGGGGACGGTCCCTTAGATGCTGACTCCGGAGAGCTGCTGGATTCATTTTATACCTGCTTCTTGTCTTCAAACCTCTCCTCTGTCAAGTACCTGTTAAAATTTCATCAGCAAAGGCCAACGGGCTACAAAATCCTTCTGCACAGAGCGGACTGAAAGCGTACATATGCAATGGAGTGAGGACGGAGCACTCCCAACTCACTAGAGCTCCAGGTAGGAGCCATCACTCTGGACAAGGTTCTGGGGGCTGGGAGGGGGAAAATAGATCGGAAATGGGGATTCCTGGCCATGCAAACAGAATGCCTCAGATGGCATCCTCCACATGGAAGACACCAGGGAAAAGATGAAGTCTCATGTGGAGACACCATCAGAGGCATTTTGCACCTATACCAGAAGATCCCCATTACGCATCTTTCCAGAGAGGGCTCCTTCTGCCCATCAGTAGGTAGTAAGAACAAGGTTAAGGAGGAAAAGGAAGAGTCTGTGAAAATGATCTCTTCTAGTCCTGGGTCCTTCATAGTATATCCTCAACATTCATCATTCTCCCAGTGGTGTGTCCCCTACCCAAAATCCCACAGGGAAGCCACCATACCTTTCCACATGCTTTCTGTAGATGGGGAGGATGGCAAAAGACAGGTGTTTCTGAGAGTAGGTGGTCCCCTAGATTATCGATATGTAGTCAGTATCTGCTATATGCCCAGCATCATTCTAGATACTGGGGATAGAGGTATATGAATAAAAATATCCCTGTTGTGTAGGAACTGTACAACTGCATGAGAGGATGGACACTGAACTCCTTGTTACTTTTCAGGGTAGCTGTTCTGGGTAATCAATTAGGCAAATCACAGTCATTTGGAGTCCCATAAATGCAGCACTCTCTCCTACCACACCATAATAAGTCACCATTAGCAAAAATCATCTAATTAAGAGGACGGTTGAAAAAGCAAGCAGAGGGGCAGCTAGGTGGTGCAGTGGATAGAGCACCGGCCCTGGAGTCAGGAGTACCTGAGTTCAAATCCGGCCTTGGACACTTGACACTTACTAGCTGTGTGACCCTGGGCAAGTCACTTAACCCTCAGTGCCCTGCCAAAAAAAAAAAAAAGAAAAAGAAAAAGAAAAAAGCAAGCAGAGAGGCAATGCACATGTCACATTCAGTTTTGGATGTGGTCAAAGTAGGAATGTGTTTCAACTGTGCATATTTCTTACACAGGGTTGTTGGTTTTTTCCCTTTCTTTAATTTGGGAGGGAAAGAAAATAATTGCTTATTAATTGAAAAATTAAGAAAGGTTCAAGAAATTGTTTAATTAGAACATGCAAATTGCCTACATAACAAGAAGGAACAAAGCACCGAGTTCAGATTCTGCTCCTGTCACTTAGCTGTGTGATCCCGAACAAACTTATTTGACTTCCCTAAGTCTTAATTTCCCTCATCTATAAAATGCTGATAATAATAGCACCTACTTTCACAGCATTGTTGTGAGAGTCAAATGAGATAATACACATCATATACTTGGCAAACCTTAAATAATTATGACAGCTAGGGTTTCTATAGTGCTCTAAGGTCTGCAAATATTGTCTCATTTTGTTCTCACAACATCCCAGGGAGAAAGGTGCTATTATTACTCCCGTTTTACAGATGAGGAAACTGACACATCTAATGCCTGCCCAGGAACACACAACTAGTAAATGTCTGAGGCAGAATTTGAACTCAGGTCTTCCTAGCTCCAAGTCTGGTGCTCTGTCCACTGTACCACCTACCTGCTTTTGAGTTTCCCTTAAAGTCCCATATAAAGGATAGCTGTAATAATAATAATAATCATTTTGTAGGGGGCAGGTTCGATCCAGAAATTCTCTCTCAATACATGATGCCTTCTGGCACCCCCAAACATCTTGGGGAATCAAATCCTGGTGATTTTTTTCTTTGTTTGTGCCCATTACAGAAGTTTGTGAAGACATAATCCTTATTAGTATAATATGCTCCTCAGATGTAAGGCAGTATTATTTTCACATTTATTTTCCTTCCTTCAACAAATATTCACTGAGTGCGGGCTCTGTGGGAGGTGATGGAGGAGACAGAGGTGTGTGAGACATAAGCTTCTGTCCCCAGAGAGTTTATAGTTGAATACTCACAAGTTACAGGAAGATGGGGCAGGAAAAGTTCATGATGAGTGGAGGAGGCCAGCTCCAGTCGTTGTTGACAGGATAATACACACCCATGAGCAAACTAAAATCTCTTCCTGCTGAGGGATTTGTAGAATTATTCACAATGCACACAAGTGCGTAAATGCTGGAAGGACTCTGGGGATCTTTGGCCTCAGCCCCACTCAAGAAAACAGAGAGGGGCCCTAAGTCCTAGTTTTCTCTGGGGACTTTCTTACAGGCAGTCAAGTCCAAGACTCCTATTCCCTTCAACGTCACCCTGATGAATGGGGAAAGCCTGACCATTGCAGCCGACTCTGCCTCTTCTTCCAAGGAGGTCTGTCAGCATATAGCTGATAAACTACAACTGAAGGATCTCTTTGGGTTTTCCCTCTATATTGCCATCTATGACAAGGTAACATGTTTATTTCTACACACACATGTACGTGGACACACACACACACACAAGCATCCTTTTACTCTGCTTACAGATGCACAAAATCTCAGAACTGGAAGTGACTTCAGTTTACTTAGCTTTCCTCATACGTACCTTACACCCAAATACCAGACAGTCTATGCCCAAACCACCATACTTTAAACTTAGACATCACATACCCAGTCACCACATGCTGAGGTACCCACAAATTCCACGTCCAAGTGATTCCTGGCCAGACACCGTCACACTCAAGCACCCTCCAATACAACATCTGTGACTACATATCAATGTTCCCATTCTCTCATATTCCCATACTTACACATGCACAAACACACAGCAGTACCCAAAGACCATGCCCCACATACCATCACACTCAGATTTCCACACACTCAGGTGCCCCCACACACACAAACATACAGATTCGAACATATATCCATATGACCACATACCAAATAACCTTTGTACCTTTACATCCAAAGATATTAGATCAAGTTCATCTTTAGGCAGTGTACCTGTGTGTGATGATCCCAGTGTGCAAACTGACCTATTTGCAGATAGGTTATCCTCCCTCTGATTAGGGAGATAGACTCTGGCCAAGTGAGGAGAAACTTCTTGGGCCATTCAAAACCAAAAGCATTATTTTTACTTTAAATGATCAGACCAAGCCAACTCCTGATGAAAGAAAGTTAGTCCTACCATTTAGAACTTGTCAAAATTAAATTGTCAAAACCTGAACGTTTCACCGTACTTCCTAATGATTTCACTTTTTGTTTCTTTTTTGAACTTATTACAATACAATGAACTTCACATTTATCCAGATAAGAATCTTCTTTCAAAGATATTGACATATCCCCTCTCATCTGTAAAATGAGGGACTTAGACTAGATGATGTCTAACATTGCAGTTCTAACATTCTGTAACTCTTATGACACTTGGTTTGAACAGACCTGTGCTGTACCATCTTCATAAGAAGAGCTAGATTTATGTAGGGGAAAGTACTTTCTCTGCCTCCTCATATAATCTGGAAGCCTCTCCTGCAAAAAATATGTCTCTCTTGTCCTTTAAATTTTACCTATGAGATAGTCTTCTTTGAATTAAGGCCTCTCCCCCTAAGAAAACAGCTCTGGATGGGTAGTACAATAAGACACTCTCACTCATTCAGACACTAATAACACCGATTGTTCAGATGCTTTCAGGAGAGCAAGTCTTTAACAGATTAAAAAGTAGCAAGAATTTGAAAGCACATGGAGAGTAGGTAGGGAGTTGAGAAGCAGGAAACTAGTATAGGTATAAGAGATGTGCTAAAATTTGAGTAGGAAGCCCTTAGAGAACAAACTCTTTGAAATTTTGCAGGATCAGTTACAAATGTGAATGTGTCTTTGTGTATCCTTATGCAAGCATGCATAGGTGTGGCATGTATGCATAAGGAAGGCAGCATATAAAGTGGAAAACAGCCCTGGATTTTAGTTCCAGTCCCGGGGTCTAAAATTCTAGTTCTGTCACTTTTAGCTGTGGTAACTTTGACATATCACTTCTCTCTAGCTCTCAGCAGAAAAATGAAGCGGTAAACTAGACAATCTCTACTCTGAAATCTCAGAGATGTAGAAACAGTTCAGATACAAATATTGTGTATCTATTCTTACAGGGTGAGGAGAGAGAGAGAGAGAGAGAGAGAGAACGAACTGAGAAAGCAAGAAATTGTTTATCTTTTTTCCTCATACTGGTAGAAAGCTGACTTCTAGATCTGAGGCCCCTTTCTACTCTCTGTTACCCAGGTTCTGGGTCATTAGGTGGAGGGCATGATCCATGTGATGGATGCCATCTCCCAGTGTGAACAACTGACCAAGGAGAAGGGTGAGAATGAACGCCAGTCCCCTTGGCGTTTCTTCTTCCGAAAAGAAATCTTCACTCCATGGCATGACTTCAAGGAGGATGCTGTCAGCACAGAACTCATTTATAGCCAGATTATCAGAGGATTCCGGTTTGGAGAATACCGCTTGGAGAAGGTAACAATCAATCAATCAACTCTTTTGTCTCATGTGGTTTTTCATTTATGATTTCTTGAAATACAGCTCTAGAAAACTAGGTTTTGTTAAAGCCCGTTGTGATTCAAATGGAACTTCTTGACTATGCTTTAAACCCAAATCACTCTGGCTTTCCCAGATGGCCAATAATATATCCCAAGCCTCACTTGCTCATTGTTCTGGTTTTGATGGCTCAGAGTAAGTGTAAATAGCAATTGTTTCTGTTCTGGCCACAAACTCTGAGGGTCTTCCTTCCCAGACTGATTCTTTTGTGAAGGCAAACTAGACGATATTTTTTCTCAGTTCCTACCTAACCTTTAATTACTGAATGGGTTTTGCCTTAGACAAACTGAGACCTGGGAAAGACCTTAGCTTAAAAAGGCCAGGATCTCCCACTGTATTGGGGACATCACCAGTGATCTTGACCTGTGTTTTGCCACTGGACTCCAATGACTTTGGAGGAGAGAGTGAGGTTGATTGACATTGCTTGGCTCTGACTCACTTAAATCCAATTCACTTGCAAGTCAAGACATGACCCTCTTGATGTCATTGGTCCTCTTTGAGAATGAAGGACAAACAACAACAATCAATAAGTATTTATTAAGGACCTACTATGTGCCGAGTATCATGCTAAGAGCTGGTGACTCAAAATAAAAAGTGAAATAGTTCCTGACCTCAAGGAGTTTGCATTGAATATGATGGAGACAACATATACCTATGTAAATATATGTATATCTGTGTAGATAGAGAGATAGATAGAGATACAAATATAGCATCCCCTCTGTGCCATTCTTTAAACTTGTACTCACAGGGGCAGGTTGGGTCCCCAAGGGGGTGATCACTACCTTGAAATTTAGGAGTAACCCTACAGATAACTACTTCTTACAATACCTCACCACGCTTCTCATGAACAATCCATCAGTAACCTTGTTTAGTTCTTAGGGTCACTTAGTCAACAAATATTTATTAAAGACCTACTGTGTGCAGGCACAAGAAATGCAAACAACTATGTACAAACAATATATAGATGGAATAAGTTAAAGATAATCAACATAAGGAAAACACTAGCATTGTGGGGGATCAAGAAAAGCCTCCCCAAATGGTGGGATTTTACCTGGGATTTGAAGAAAACCAGGAAATTGAGATGAGGAGGGAGAAGCATTCCAGGTATGGGAGACAGACAGTGAAAATGCCCAGTCAAGAGATGTAATGTCTTGTGTGAGGAACAGCAAGGAGACCAGTGTCACTGGGGTGCCGAATACATACAGGGAAGAAGGTGTAAGAAGACTAGCAATGTAGGAGTGAACCAAGTTAGGAAGGATTTTGAACCCCAAATAGAGGGTTCCATTTGATCCTGGAGGTAATGGGGAGCCACTGGAGTTAAATGAACAGAGTGGTCATATGATCAGACCCGCCTTTTAGGAGCATCATTTTGACAGCTGAATGGAGGATGAACTAGAGTGGGTAGAAACTTGAAGCAGCAAGAGCAACTATTGCAATAACCCAACAACAGTCTAGATCCTGAACCAGGATGGTGACAGTATCAGAGGAAAGAAGGGCGTACATAAGAGGAATGTTATGTCGGTAGAATCAGCAGGACTTGGCAACAAATTAGATATGGGGACAGCTCTTGAGAGGGAGTGGAGAGTTCAAAGATAGCACCTAGTTGTGAGCCCAAATGAGTGGGAAGATGGTGGTACCTTCAACAGTAATATTAAAGTAATGAAGAAGGGAGGGATTGGAAGAAAAGATAAATGAGTTCAGCTTTGGACATGTTGGGTTTAGGATGTGTATGGGTTTCTCACTTTTTCTTGCTTTTTTTTTGCAACATGGCTGGTGTGGAAATATGTTTTGCATCACATATGTAATGGGTTTCATGTTGTCTGCCTTCTCAGTGAGTCAGGGGGGCCTAGAATGGAGAAGAGAATTTGGAACTCAAAAAATTAAGTTTTAAAAATAAATAAGTATATTAAAAGATTTTTTGAAAAATGATGTGTATGGACATCCAGTTTGAGGTATCTAATAAGAAGTTGAAGATGTGAATCTGAAGGTTATAGGAAAGAGGTTGGGATTGGATAGAGTTGATAATCATCAGCATAGAGATTATAATTGAATCTATAGGAGCTGATGAGATCACCCAGCAAAATAGTATAGAGGGAGAAGATAAGAGGGTCCAGAACACTCAAGGTTCGTGGGTATACATTAGAGGAAAATCCAACAAATGAGACTGAGATAGTGTGATTAGACAGGAGAAAGTAGTGTCAAAAAAAAAAAAACTAGAGGAGGGTGATTGACAGTGTCCAAGGCTGTAGACAAGTCAAGGAGAATGTGGATTGAGAAAAGCCACTGGATTTGGCAACAAAGAGACTATTGGTAACTTTGGAGAGAGCAGTTTGCTTGAATAATGAGGTTGGAAGCCAGAGTATAGAAAGTTAAGAAGAGAATGTAATTGGGAAAAATAAAATACTATTAAGTAAAAAAGGAAGCAATTGCTATCCGAACTGGAGGTCCTTTTTAACAATTTTCTTTTTCTGTCTGTGATGGTTTGGAAGAGATGATCCTACTAGGAGACAGGGGGATGGATCAGATGACTTCTCCAAGTTATGTTTTTTGTTGGGCTTTCCTCCTGCCTTAGCTATTTTCACTCCCTACCTCCCTAGGGATTAAATGGATCCAATACTGATTGTAAGAAGTTAGTGGTGAGCAGTTAATTAGGTTGGACTGAGCATGGGTCCCAAGAGAGGAGGAGAGCAAGGCTTAAGGGGTAAAGAACCCTTTCTCCCTACTTCCCCATCAGGCTACCTGTGACCAATTGAATTTTTATAGGAGGAAGACTTGGTGGAGGTGGTAGCCAAGCACTGCTATATTGAGTTTGGGAGCTCCATCCAGAGCAGTGACATCCAGAAGACCCTTCCCGCCTGCATCCCTGGAAAGATGCTCAAGACAAAGCCACAAGAACAGTGGGTCAACCTTGTGACTGCAGCCTGTGCAAAGGTCAGAACCTCCAGATGGCAACCAGTTCTTCTCCATTCAATTCCATCTTTAACACATGCAATGTTCTGGGCACTCTAGATAGTACAGTGAGCATGGGACATAGTCTGCCCCTGAAAGAGCTTATAGTGAAGGATGGCACTTAAATAACAAATGAGGTAACAAGTACATATGTGTTCAGAGTAGGGGAGAGACCCTTGAGAGCTAGAGAAATCCAGAAACTACCCAGAGTAGTAATAAAGATGGGGAAGGAAATTAGAAACATCCCCCAGCATCATTTTGTCTGCAGACTCACCAGGGACTATTCAGGGACTATGGTCAGGAGCTCTCCATGGTATGAGGCCTAGTACAGAAAGGTCAGCCTGGGTAGTGCTGCCCACACCCCAAATATCTCATTTAGTGAGAAAGAGGTAGTACTATTTCATTCATGGGAATACACTCTATTATCAAGGCAGCTATTGTGAGGTAACCAAGAGGCAGGAGGGGTATCCAAGACCCAGAAGTACAGGTCAGAAGTCTTACCAAGTCAGGACCCTAAGGACAAAACGAGTCAGGTAAGGTCAGGTAAAGTTCAAGAGATTGAGTGTCCAAATAGATTTAAGTTTGAAGAGCTGTTTCTAATTTGCCTCTCTTCACCAGGTAAGCAAGTTATAGTCCTCTGGATTCCTAATTTGGGACTAACCCACACCCTTAGTAGCAGCTATGTGGTGCAGTGGATAGAGCATCAGGCTTGGCATCAGTAGGACCCAAGTTCACATTTGGCCTCAGAAACTTCCTAGCTGTGTGACCCTGGGCAAATCACTTAACACTGTTTGCCTCAGTTCCTCATCTATAAAATGAACTGGAGAAGAAAATGGCAAATCACTCCAGTATCTTTGCCAAGACAACCCCGAATAGGGTAATGAAGAGGCAGAGATTATGACTAAATAAACAACAAAATCCACCTCTTTCTTCTCTTGAATGAACTTGAACTCTGGACAGCTCTTAAATGCCATTAGTATTAAACACATGAGGAAAAAACACTGTATAGTAGTAGATAAGTAACACATTGGGGGCAGGGATCACACTATTTTTTGGTCTTCTAGAAAAATAATGAGGAACATTTTTCAAAGGCACTAGTCTATAAGGGAAATGTAATTCAAGGTTAACATGAGGACAAAATGTTCTATTTGTCTGCTTTTTTTTTGCTTTTTTTTTTTTTTTTTAGTGAGGCAGTTGGGGTTAAGTGACTTGCCCAGGGTCACACAGCTAGTAAGTGTTAAGTGTCTGAGGCCGGATTTGAACTCAGGTACTCCTGACTCCAGGGCCGGTGCTCTATCCACTGCACCACCTAGCTGCCACCTATTTGTCTGCTTTTTAAAATTAAGAATAGGAAACATGAGATTCTGTTTAATAAGTATAACACAATAAAGATAGACCAATTATTTGTTCTATTTTCTAAGGAAGATAGAATGCAAGGGAAGGAAATGAAGTGGAGGAGACAGGGATGGAAAAAAGTCAAGCGAGAGAAAGAGAAATACAGGGGAAAGAAACATACAGGATGGGTCAATTAGATATGCACACAGAGATCAGGTATAGAGCAACATCCAAGGAGAGGGAAATAGAAAAACAGAAACAAACAACAACAGTAATAAAAACTAGGAACAAAGCACACAGAGCAAAACACAAAGAAAGGGAGGTATACACAGAGATGAAGTGAATGCACAAAGAATTTCATGGACTAGGATCCTCATCTTGTGGCCTTCTAAGATGCTGCACAAAAGGTTTTTTAAATCTGTTACTGTTTTGTAAGTTAAGACTTAATGTAGTTTTTGATACTTGTTCCACAAGCTATATGAAATTCATACATGACAGGTAGGAAAACTCCATAAAGAGTTTTATATGGTCCCATAATGGAGTTCCCTACTTGCAATATTCAAGGTCATAACAGATACTTAATAAACACCAGTGTTTCTCAGAGTGTTTGTTGCACAAAAATTTTCCTAAATATTTGTTGAATGATGAATGAATGTTTGAATAAATGAGTTGCTGAGTGGATGAATGAAGATGCAGGAAGAGTACCCTCTGTTGGGTGTTACAGAGATGTTTTCTCCATTTTAGGCTCCCTACATCCAAAATCGTTCCTCTCCACTATTGGTAAAGGAACAAATTGTGATGATGGTTTTTCTTTCAATGGCCTCTACTGTTCTCCAAGTTTTTTGAAGTTACCAAAATTTCAGGTAATGGTGGCTATTGGGGAAGGAGAAAACGAGTCAGGGGGAATGGGAGAAGGACCGAATCAGGACACTATCCCCCAGTGGTTCATAAAGAATATGTCATCCCATTTCCAGGGCCCAGCCTGCCCAAGACGCAGCTGATTTTGGCCATTAACTGAAAGGTCTCTGCTGCCTTGACAAATCAGAGAAGAAACTTTTGGACCTGACTTTCCCTGAGGTTACTGGCATAGTCACCAACAGGTTAGTGCCCTGAGCCAAAGAAAGCTCTACACCTGCCATGTGCCCTCTGGAATGGTAAGGCTGCCTGTGTGTTCTTGGGTAAAAAAATTTAACCTCTCTGGGCCTCAGTTCCCTTAGCTGTAAAATAAAGTGACTGGACTAGATTAGTCCATCAACAAACATTTATTAAGCACTTACTATGCACTAGGCACTCTGCTAAGGACTGAAGATACAAAGACAAGCAAAAAGAAAGATGGTCCCTGCCCTCAAGGAGTTTACATTCTGATTGAAGAAGACAACATATAAAGGGGGACCTGAAAGGTGGAGAAGGGGGAGAAGGAGGTACCTGAATTGGGGCATAATGGTGCCTAAATCTGGAAAATCAGGGATGGCTGATCTGGGGCCTTTCACCAAAATGGAGGTTATGGAAAGAACTCACCAATGGGAGATAGAGCCCACAGGAGTCCTAAACCAAATGACCTCTAAGATACTTTCCAACTCTAAAATCTCATCATCCAGTGACTAGAATAAGCCTAATGGTCAGGAATGGTAGAGGCATTAACTTTCTCAAATTCCTTGGATAAATCAGAATTGAGAGAGGTGGAAACTCTGCATGGGGAAACCTGTTGTTCAGCTCTGATTACTGACCCTTTTCTGCCTGGGGCTTTCCCCTACAGAGAAGTATTCAGAACCCCTCATCCATTGTCACCCCCCAAATAATTACCCATTAAAATGTCTAAAAGGCTGCCTTCTGAGCTCCATTTCTTTGCCTTAACCACTATTCTCTGCAGGCTTGTATTAAAATACAGATGCCCTAGGAAGAAGTGGTAACCCATCAAGTCCCTAACACTTCAGTGTGAATAAGGTGATCGGATCTTCTTCTTACTCAGGATATTTGTGGAAATATAAGGGCATTGGGTGCTGAGAGCCTGGAAGGCAGAGGATGCCGAAAAGGACACATTACTGAACTCACAGTTTTGTTAAGGACCAGCCCTCCTGGTGACTGATCCTATTAATCTCAGGCCACCTCAATCACTTAGCCTCTATTCCTCTCTTTTTCCCTTAAAAATCATTATTTATTTTTAGCATTATTTTTCAAATTTTGTGTTCTAAATTCTCTTTGTCCTTCCAGGCTCTCCCCACCCATTGAGAAGGCAAGGAAAATGATATCAATTAAACATACAAAACATATTTCCATAGTTGCCATGTTGCAAAAATATCAAGTGAAAAATGTATGCTTTCTGCCCTCAGAGTTTATCAGTTCAGAACTGTCAAAACAATCAAAATGGTTTTGGATCATTGTATTGACCAGAGTATTTGCCTCCATTCCTCATAAGCTCATCAGAAATCCATCCCTGTTCTCTACCCAAGGCTAGTCACACAGATCCTCTCCTCAATGTTTTGTCTCTGAATAGGGACACAGATATAATGAGTGGATATGATTATAAAACAGCTCTCTTGCTTGAGAGAAAGCCAAACAGAATACTTACCTACCACCATCCACCTCCCTAAAAGATACCTCAGCTTGTACTGAAAGATGGATGTTTCCTATAGCTTTAAAGACTTCTTATCAAATCTCCATCTGTACTGGCATTAATCATACAACCAAGATATTTTGTTTATAATCAGACATATGATAACAAGAAGAGATTTGATCAGGAGGTAAATAATATATGAAGCAAAAGATGCTTTGGGCAGCAAGTGGTTGCCATGTCCTCCTGTCTCTTCCTCCATGCCTGAGCAGAGTAGCCACCAGTAACAAGCATTCCACGATTCTGCTACAGCAGCTCTCCAGGGTCCTGGAAGAAGGAGATCCAGATAGCACTAAGCAACCAGGTGGTGCAGTAGATAGAATGCTGGACCCTGGAATTAGAAAGACTTGAGGTCTAATCCTGCCTCAGACATTTACTAGCTGTGTGACTCTAGGCAAGTCTCTTAATCTCAGCCAGCCTTAGTTTCTTCATCTGTAAAATTAGGATGCTAGCTATTGCCAGGGCTATAGTTGGCCCCATCTGCATCTTTTCATCCTGCATGGTACACAAGACAGAAGAGCACTTAGTACAGTGCTTGGCATATAGTAAGCACTTAATAAATGTGCATTGAATGTTGACTGACTCTTCTAACTTCCCTTTCCCATTAGATCAAAAGTATCACCAAATTTGTCAACTCTGGGACAGAGTCTATTTGACCATTTTTAGAGTGTAATATGTCTATGGCAACCTTCTCCAGGCCACATCCCAGGAGTCAAGGAATTATACGTAGTTAGCAGGTTATTATTATCCCCATTTTACAGATGAGAAAAACGGGGCTCAAAGAGATGAAAGGACTTGCCTATAGTCACATAGTAAATGCCAGGACCAAGATTCAAACCCAGTGCTCTTTCACCTACACCTTCCTTCTCTCCTGCTTATATAAGTTTTCTTTCACCTTTTCCTTTGGGCTCTTGTTCTGATACCATTTTAGCTGAAAATTTCACCCTATCTCTAGCCAGACTTTTTTTTCCCTTTTAAAATATTTATTTATTTATTTAAAGTTTTGAGTTCCAAATTCTATCCCTCTCTCATTCTCTCCCTCCCTACCCTTCCCCCTCCCCAAGGTTGCAAGCAATCAGTATAGGTTATACATGTGCAATTATGTAAAACATTACCACATTAGTCATTTTACATAAAAAGACTCAAGTAAAAAAAAAAGAGAAAGCTCAAAATAGCATGCTTTAGTCTGTGTTTCAATCAATATCAGTTCTTTCTCTGGAGGTGGATAGTATGCTTCATCAATTAGTTCTGTGGAGGTTGTCTTGGGTCATTGTATTGCTGAGAGTAGTTAAGACATTCACATATTGCTCATAGAACAATATTGTTGTCACTGTGCACTGGTTCTGCTCACTTCACTATACATCAGTTCATACTGAGTCTTTCCAGGTTTTTACTGAAATCATCCTGCTTGTCATTTCTTATAGCACAATAATATTCCATTATAATCATATTCTACAGCATGTTCAGTCATTCCCCATTGATGGACATTCCTTCAATTTCCAATTCTTAGCCCACCACAAGTTGCTATAAATATTTTTATACAATTTTTTCCCTTTTTTCTTTTTCACAGTTACTATTGTTAACTGTTTCCCTCCATCCTATTTCTTTTCCCATGATATTTACTCTATTATCTATCTTCTTTCACCCTATCCCTGCTCAAAAGGGATTTGCTTATGACTGCCCCCTCTCCAACTTTCCCTCCCTTCTTTTACCCCCTCCCTCCTTATCCTTTCCCCTCCTACTTTCCTGCAGGGTTAGATAATTACTCCAACCATTGAAGGTGTATGTTAATCCCCCCTTGAACCACTCAGATGAGATTAAGGTCTTTGAGCCTATTCTGATGAGTGTGAGGTTCATTTACTGCCCTGCTCCTCCCCCATCTTTCCACCTGTACATAAGCCCTTTCCTGTTTCTTTCACGTGGGATTTCACCCCCATTCTACTTCTCCCCTTCTCTCTCCCCCAGCGCATTCCTCTCATCCCTCAATTTTACCCTAAAGATGTCATCATGGGGCCCAAATTCAGCCTCAGACACAAGACACTCATCCACTGCACAACCCCAGGCATGTCACTCAACTCCAACCACCCCACAAAGAAAGATAAACAAAAATGAAAACTTTACAGATATAATCCCTTCATAATCAATTCTCACCTGTGCCCTCTGTCTAAATTATTTCTATCATCCTGCCCTAATACTGTGAAAAGTTCTTATAAGTTAGATGTATCATCTTCCCATGTAGGAATGTAAACAGTTTAACTTTTTAACATCTCTCTTAATTTCTTTTTCCTGTTTACCTTTTTATGCTTCTCTAAGATCTTATATTTGAAAGTAAAATTTTCTATTCAGTTCAGGTCTTTTCATTACAAATACCTGAAAGTTCTCTTTTTCATTGAAGTCCCATTTCCCCCCTGAAAGATTACACTCAGTTTTGCTGGATAGGTGATACTTGGTTATATTCCCAATTCCTTTGCCCTCTAGAATATCATATTCCATGCCCTCTGATCCTTTAATGTAGAAGCTGCTAGATTTTTTGCTATCCTGACTGTGGCTCCACAGTACTTGAATTATTTCTTTCTGGCTGCTTACAATATTTTCTCCTTGACCTGGGAGTTCTGGAATTTGGTTATAATATTCCTGGAGGTTTGCATTTTGAGATCTCTTTCAGGAGGTGATTGATGGATTCTTTCAATTTCTATTTTACCTTCTGCTTCTAGAATATCAGGACAATTTCCCCTGACAATTTCCTGGAAGATGATATCTAAGCTCTTTCCTTGATCAGTTTTCAGGCAGTTCATTGATTTTCAAATTAACTCTCCTGGATCTATTTCCAGGTCAGCTGTTTTTCCAGGAGATTATTTCACATTGCCCTCTATTTTTAAATTTGGATTTGTTTTATTGTGTCTTGATTTCTCACAAAGTCATTAGCTTCTATTTGCTCAGTCCTAATTTTTAAGCAATGATTTTCTTCAGAGAGATTTTGTACCTCCTTTTCCATTTGGCCAATTTAGCTTTTCAAGCTGTTGACTTTTTTCATGACCCTCCTGCATCACTCTCATTTCTCTTTCTATTTTTTCCTTTACCTCTCTTACTTTATCTTCAAAGTCCTTTTTGAGTGCCTCTATGGCCTGAAACCAATTCATATTTTTCTTGGAGGCTTTGGATATAGGAGCCCTGACATTTCTTTTCTCTTCTGAGGGTGCACCTCAATCTTCCTTGTCACTAAAGAAACTTTTTATGGTCTCCATCTTTCTCTGTCTCCTCATCTTGCCTGCCTTTTACTTGACTTAACTCCTTCTTAAAATGGGGCACTGTTTCCAGGCTGCACTGTCCCAAGCTTCAGGGAGTCCCAGGTTGTATGATTTTAGGAGGAGCAGGTTCTTCAGTCACCTAGCCTGTTCCCTGGTCCATAGATAACCCCAGGCCAGCTTGCTAATTAGCTAGACAGCAAAACTTTGTGTTCTGTGGTTGTTAGCTCTGACAAGCCTGCACTCCCCAACCTGTGCCACCTCCACTCAAGCCTACTTCTTGGTTCCAGCAGGGGTGAAACACCCAAGTTTCACCTCAGCACCAGCAAAGACCCCTGTAATCTCCCTCTGGTCAACCACTCAGTCCTCTCACCAGACCGTGAGCTTAGTTCCAGATGATACTGGTGCTGCAGCTGATTCAGAGGCTCTGGGGATCTCTTTCCCTAGCTTGGCCTTCCAGAGACTGGATCTGTGTCACCATGACTGTGGGTTTGGGTTCCACTCCTGTCCCGGCACAGAAGCCCTCTCCTGCCGACTTTCTAAGCTATCTTCAGCTGGAAAATTATCTCAGTCCATTCTTTTGTGGCTTTTGCTGCTCCAGGAATTGTCCTATGGCATTATTTGGAGGTTTTTTGGAGTGATTGTGTTGTGAGTTCCAAGAGCTTACTGCCTTTCCTTTGCCATCTTCCAGACTTTTTTTTTTCAAGTAATGCTCCCAAATTTGATGAATGGAAAATTTCCCTCTTTTATTTTTCTCCTCTCCTTTGCCACAGGAAGCAGGAGGTAACTTAAATGCTGTAAAGAGAAGTAGAAACAACTGGGCCTAAATAATTCATAGTCTGGTAAATCTTCAAATAAAATAATCCAATATCAGGAGAGTCCAGGGAGTCAAACATTCACATATTCAGACTGGATAATGAAGAATGTTTTTCTGACTCTGAGGCCAGGTTTGTCCTTGACCTTAGTGGTGACCAGCATTTTTATCCACAGGGTTCCCCAGGTGTTTAAGCAGAATTTCACCCTGTCCACCCTGAAGACAGAGGAGTATGTGTTTGCCTCCAGCGAGAACGTGGCCATCACCAAGCTAGTGGCCATGTTCCTGGAGGGTCTGAAGAATAGATCCACATATGCGATGGCCATAAGAGATATGAAATCCACAGGTACCCTGGTTCCAGAATTAGGGGAGTGGGTAAAGTGCTAAGCAGGGGCATGAGGTGCTGGGTAAGAACAGACCCTATAATGGGCAAATGATTCCATGATTCTGGCTGAAGCCTTTAGTTTAGTGGGCAGTTGAGATTGGGGCATGGGGATTGGGATTGATTATTGTGGGTGGGGGTGGGGGTGGGGAAGTAATCCACAATCATAAAGCACTTGACCACGTAAGAGCCAGAAGCCCATCAGTAACCAAATAAGGTTCATGGAGCCAGAGGTAAAAAAAATCCCTTTTTTCATTAGGAATAAGGTTACAACTAGCATCCATGGAATGTGAAAGGGTCTAGAGAAAGGCCAGGTCTCAGGGGTTGGGCTGTAGGGATCCAATACTGAGGTTAATTTAACAATTCAATTCAAGAAACAATTATTAAATCCCTACTATGTGTACTGGGGATACAAAGACAATATAGACCCTGACCTTGGAAAGCCTACATTCTACTTGACAGTGGGACTGAGTTTGGCAAAAAACTCTCTGGACTCACTACATTTGGTGTTCTGAGGGCCTACACATCTCTTGGAACCAGTCCTACCCTCCAGCTTTCTCTGGATTCAACTCAGCCTTCCTCCTGGCAAAAGTCATCTTCAAAGAATATCAGACAGCATTAGGGCAAAGAATATAGTAGATGTTTAAAGTAAGAGGCCACGACTAGTATAAAGCACAAAGAGCACTGGCCTGGGAGTCAGAAAGCCTGGTTTCAAATCTCAGTCCTGCCACTAATTAAGTAGTTGTATGACCTTGGGCAAGGGACTGGCCCTCTCTAGACTTGATTTCTCATCTGAACTCCAGCCTCTGCTCTCTCCCAACCCTATCACTAACTGCCTCTTGGACATTTTCAGCTGGATGTTTCCTATGCAGCTCAAATTCAACATGCCACAGACAGAACTCACCATCTTCTCACCCCCCAAAACCCACCCCTCTTTCTGACTTCTTTCTGTTGAGGGTACCACCATCCACTCAGCCACCAACATTCACAATTTTAATCATCTTTGACTCTTACCCCCCCCCCCTCTCTCTCCCTCTCACCAATACCCTTTCCTCTCCAGTGAAACAGTCACCAATTCTTGTTCCAACATCCAATAAAAGAGAAGTATAGAATGTTATCCCTTCCAGAGTTTATTGTCTAATTAGGGAAACAAGACATGTACATGTAGGTGATCAACAGTTAGCATTCATGTAGCAATTTAAGGTTGGCAAAGCACTTTACAAATATCTCATTTGAGTCTCACAACAACCCTGTTGGCTATCATTATCCCCACTTTGCAGTTGGGGAAACTGAGGCAGGAAGCAGTAAAGTGACTTGTTCTGGGTCATAGGTAAGTGTCCGAAGTCAGGTTTGAATCTAGGTAGGTCTTCCTGACTCCAAGCCCAAGGCTTTTCTCCACTGTGCCACCTAGTTGCCTAAACAGGAGACACTAGAATGGGCTGAAGTAGTTGGGGAAATATCATGGTGCAAATGCAAAGAGAGGTAGGATCAGAATGGGGACAATGAGGAAACATTGTCTAAGAGAGGTGAATTTTGAACAAGGTAACAAGGTAATAATGATGGTTCAGAAATGGAGTCTCTGGGAATTCTCTGAGAGACTACCTCTAGACTCCTAATACTATAGGAAAGCATTGGAATGAGAACCAGGATAACTCCATCCCTCCTAAAGAAGGGTCCCAAAGAAACAGACGGAAACAATTATCAGTATTGTCTCCTCTTCTCTGGGTCTTTCTTGGCCTTGAGCCTCCAAAAATAACTGAGTGCTCAATTTTCAGGTCTAGGGGATAATGGGTTAGCAATATCCCCCTCTCCTCCAACCTATGCTTCCTGCCCCATTGGGAGAGCTCATCTTTCCAGGTAGACAATATCCTATGTTTATTTTTGGGCTTCCAGATGACCCCACCATCCTGTTGTATAAAAAAGGAGACTTGCTGATCCTGACCAAAGGTGAAGGGTTATTGTCCAGTGACAACTGGATCCTGGCCAACAATGATAGGACGGGCAAGACTGGAATAGTATCCTCTGACAACATCTATATCATCCCCACCATCATAAAGCCCACCCCCTCGATGATGGTAATTATGATCTCTTACATTTATATCATTTTGTGCTTCTCAAAACACTCTTACAGCCCTGAATGTTCAACAGGATTCATTCACATTTTACAGATGAGAAAGCTAGGATCACAGCCATAAAACAGATTAGTGGCAGTCAGGACTTAAATACAGTTCTCAGAACTTCTTCCACTACATCCCACAGAGCTAAATGCAAAGCAGAACTACCTGCTACTTTTTACCTGTGGACAAGATCTTTGATCTGTATCCCTTTTTGTCATAGATTTACACCCCTTCCCTAAGTGCCCAGTCTTGTGCTTCTCCCCATCACCTTTCCTACCATGTCTATTAGATGCTTCTGTCCCTACACCTAACAGAGACCACTATCTGCCACGAGGTGGCAGTGGAGAGTAGTTCTGTGTCAGGAGAAGCCTCCATGATCCTTTCTGACCTGGGTTTGGGTCAATGTCTTTCTTGTTTTGTCCAGATGATGCCAAGGTCAAAAGCCCTGAGGTCTCTGATCTCACAAGGGGTGAAAGAGTATGAAAGTGACTGGTTTGAAAAACCAAAAGGGACAGTCAACTGTCTTAAATGTCTTCATTATTCATAGATCATAGACTATCAAGGCTAGAAGGGACCTTCAAGGTCATTTAGTTTAACTCTTCCTTTCTCTTGCAGAGAAGGAGAGTGATTGTCCATGGCCAATGCAGCTAGTGGAAACTAAAGCACTAAAACTCACATCCCTCGATGTCCTCCTCTTTCCACTTCCTCTCGTTCACTGGTCTGAACAGAGGAGGCTGGATCAGATGACCTCTAGAGGTCTCTTCCTAGTCTGGGATTCTAGAGGTAAAGGTGGTATTATCAGCAATGGCTAGAGAGCCCATTGCGTCATTGTGAGATGAAAAAGAGGCCTCTGTTTCCTCTGAGGCTCCATTTAACTCGAGTTCAACCTCCTTTTGTGGGGAGGGCAGAGCTGGGCAATGATGACTGGGGGACCTGGAGACCACAGCTGAGAGTGGTTCTCTGACTCTGAAGTAGCTCCTGCCTCTTCTACAGTACTCACTACTCCCAGCCCCACCCCCTAAAAATGCAGCATCATAAGGAAAGCGATATAGAGAACGCTGTGTGTTATGCCCATTTTCAGATTAGGATAGCAAAGTTCACAGCTAGGAAATGGAGGAGAATTCAACCAGACTTTCCTGACTTTAAATCTGGTGGCTCCATCCCACTGCCAAAGGACAATGCATTTTCATCCCATTTTTAACCCTTCAGAGCAATTCCACTGTGGTTATCCCTTTCATACTAACATAACAGCAGGACTGGGAACTGGTACTAATGCTTAGTGCTTTAATCACTCAATCAACAGCATTTAATAATCACTGACTCTTACTTTGGAATTTAAGCAATAAGAACATAAAGACAAAAATGAAATAATTCCTGCCCTTTTGGACTTCAATTTCTGTTAGAGAAGGCAATAAGTACATATATAAAAGAAATACAAAGTCTTTGGGACAGGGGGAGGGGGGTGGTAGCATCAATGGGGAATTCTAGTGGAGAATTGGGAAAGCATTCCTGTAAAACATGGTGCCTTAACTTTGAAAGAAACTAGGGGCTCCAAGATGGATGGAAGGAAAGAGATCATGGCAGGCATGGGAGGAAGTGTGATGTCATAAGGGAGGCATAGGAATCAGGCCAGTTTGTCTGAACCATAGTAGGTGTCAAGGGGACTAGTATATAATAAGCCAAAATGGAAGCAGTTTGAGAGGGGCTTTAAATGCCAAATAAGGGAGTTTTTATTAGGTTGGGGCTAGGTTGTAGAGGGCTTTAAATATCAGGTTGAGGATCTATTTTATCCTCCAGGCAAGAGGGAGCCATTTGAAAATTTCTGAGTAGAGGACTAAAGAGGGGAGATACTGGGAACAGGGAGCTTATTGGAGGTTATTGCTCTAGTCCAAAGGACACATGACAAGGGCCTGTACTAAAGTTGTTGCCACCTACCTTGTCCATAAACAAAAAGAGTGGGGAGTTTAGTAGGAAATGGAAAAAAGGAGGCAGATGGGAGAGAGATTGTGGGGGTAAAATGGACAACATTTGGCAACTGGTAGCACATGAGAGATGGGGAGAAGAAAGAGGAAAATTTTCTAGCTATAGTATGGAAAAGTAGAATTCATTAGGATCCTTCCAGAGTAGGACAGTCAATCCAACAACAAGTATTTATTAAAACCTACTATGTGCCGGGCACTGTGCTAGACCCTGATGCTACAAGGACACAAAATCCCCCTGCCTTCAGGGAGTTTATAATCTAACTGGGGGAAACAACACATACATGTGGGTAGATCTAAAATAGAAGGTAATATGGGAGAAAAGTCACTAGCAGCTTGGGGTATGGCAGGGAGAGGAAAAGGCTCATTTAAAAGATAGCACTTGAGCCAAGCCTTGAAGGAGACCAAGGATTCCAACAGATGGAGGTGAGGAGGGAATACATTCTAAGGATGAGGGGTAGCAAGAAGGGATCAGTAAATGCAAAGGCACTGAGATAGTGATAATTAGAGTTAGTGATAGAACTGTTAGTCTTACAAATACAAAGGAAGGAGTATGGAAGTGATGTAGAGTTTAACTTTAAGTCAGGAAATACCTAGAGATCAGGTTTCCAGGAACAGGTCAGAATTCACATGCAGTGACAATTCTGGGATAGGGAATGAGGGTCACCCAGAGGATGACCCTGCACATGGAATATGCACTTGACTCTGTGTCGAGCTATGTATATGAAGCCCTGGTCCTTTTAATAATTAGCTTAGTGTCTGAGGTCAGTTAGATTAAAGAAAGAAGCTCTTCACCAACCCATCAGTCAAAAAATACATTTAGGAAGTACTTACCATGTGTCAGACATCAGGGATTAAAAGAAAGGCAAAAACATGGTCCCTGACCTCAAAGAGCTCCCAGTTTAAAGGGGAGAGACAACATGCAAATGTCTACTTAAGATGCAAGATATACACAGGATAAATTAGAGATAATCTCAGGGTGATGACACCAGCAGCTGGGGGGATTGGGAAAAGCCTCCATAGAAGGTAGGATTTGGGCCGAGTCTTGGAGGAAGTCAGGAGGCAGAAGTAAGAGAAAGCATTCCAGGCACGGAGCCCAGCCAGGAAAAAAGACTGGAAAGATAGGAAAGGGCTGGACTTTGTAGGGCTTTAAAAAGCAAGCAGAGAATTTTATATTCAATCCTGGAGGTAACAGAGTCACAGAAGTTTATTGAGTAGTATGGGTGCCACAGTCATAGCTGTGCTGTTAAACAATCAGCTGATTGGAGGATGGGGTGGAAAAGTGTGTGTGTGTGTGTGAGTGTGAGAGAGAGAGAGAGAGAGAGAGAGAGAGAGAGAGAGAGAGAGAGAGAGAGAGAGAGAGGAAACCAACTAGATGGCTATTGCTAGTGGGATATGATGAGGGTCCCCACCAGAGTGTGCCTATGTGGGAAGAGAGAAGGGGACTTGTGAGAGATGTTTCTAATGTAAAAAGACAGGACTTAGCAACAATTTGGCTGTGTGGGGTGAGTGTGGGCAAGGAGTCTGATGTTGTGAGTCTGAGTAACTGAGAGGAAAATGTTTAGGTGAGATATCGGCTTCTGTACTAAAGGTCACATTGTCTCTTCTTCAATGTGTCCTTGTTACTTTGTGCTGAATTCATGGCCATATTATTGGCTGGGAAAGATTAGGAACTTGGGACTATGGACAGGTGTTTTCCTCTTTGGAAAGCCTTCCTCCAAGCATGATCTTAAGCACTCGGTATATAATTATGGGACGTAACCTTGTTGGAGCTCAGGCTTGCTGCATGAAGAAAGAATGTTGCTACACTTTGGGTATCTATTTCTAGAGTTTGTTGGCAATGTCCCCTGAAGATCGGAAGCTGTCTGTCCAGAATGCACAACCACAAGAATATGCAGAAGATGAGTCCAAGGAAAAGCCATACACACTAGAGGAATATTCCTATGAATACTTCAGGTAATGCCCCTAGATAATGCTACCCCCCAGGGCCACAAACAGTGAGACCCAGTTCTGTACGTAAAGACAACCAAGGAAAGAAGAACAGTTAAGAAAAATCACTCACATGAAGGCCTGCAGCTGATAGTATCCATCATTTTGTCACCAAAAATGTAGAATGTGAACTTTCACTTCAATACTTTGGTGTCAGTGGGATCCATTGTCCTTAACCTGAATTTTGTGGCTGTTTAACATTGTCTTCATCTATTTCAGGGGCTCTTGACCTTCTTTTGTGTCATCGACCCCCTCAGCAGTCTTCCAAGAAGACATGTTATGGACCCCTTCTCAGAGTATTATTTTTAGATGCATGAAAGAAAACACATCTAATCACAAAGGAAAACAATCCTTTTCAGAATATGATGCTTGTTGCCTACATTCATAATAGAAGGAAATGCTGAAGTCAGTGAAAATAAAGACATAATTTTTTTCATCTAGGTTCAAAACCATCTCCCCAACATCTACCCTTATATCCCAGGTCAAGAATCCCTGACTTACATTACAATAGTCATCATTTTTTTGGCTCTGCTTTCTTCTTTCTCCATCATTTGATAGAAGTCTTGCTATACAACTCTGAGTTCTTACATCTCAATGATATTCCAGTCCGTTCACATAGCACCATCCAACTAGCCATTCCCTCATCACTAGGGAAATAGTATGGTTGGTTAGAGAGTTGTGAGATGGAAGGTTGTAAAATGAGACATGTGGGGCCAATTTGTGGAAGCCTCATTAGGTCTAAGGGCTCTTATGTGGACTTAATTATAAGGGTCAGGCTGGAAATAAGTGGTAGAATACAAGTGGAGAGAACCACCAGCTGGCTAAAGTCTGGGAGAAGGAAATTTCTGGGAGAATCAAAGATTAAATGGTGAAAGAGAAAGAAAAGGGAGATTAAAAAAAAAAGAAATGTGTAGTGAATGAGACAAAACTAAATGCCTTTGCTACCCATAAATTGGTGACCTCCCCCTTTTCCAAGTCTTTCTCATGGGGCTGACAAAGAGGAAGCACTCTTTTTTTTTTTTTTTTTGGGTGAGGCAATTGGGGTTAAGTGACTTACCCAGGGTCACACAGCTAGTAAGTGTTAAGTGTCTGAGGCCATATTTGAATTCAGGTACTCCTGAATCCAGGGCCAGTGCTTTATCCACTGCGCCATCTAGCTGTCCCGAAGAGGTACTCATTAAAGATTTGTTGGACTAATTTGACTACTCAAATCTGTTTAAGCCTCAAGATTCCTTCCTTCTAGTCCTACCCTTGACCTTGCTATTCCAATTGACTGATTCCATCATGGAGAGGTCTCCCTGACAAGAGTCTTTAGGCCACAACCGAGCTTCTCTCCTTATCTAGGCCCCCTGAAAAGGAGACTATCAACAAAGTCATGTTCCCCAAAGCACGGGGTAAGAGCCAGCTGTGGGAGCATTCCCGGGAGCCCCTCAAACAGCCACTACTGAAGAGAGTTCATGCCAACGTGGATCTTCGGGACATTGCGTGCCAGATCTTTGCTGATATCCTTTCTTTGATGGGTCAAGCCTTCCTCCCCAATTTCATGGGGTGGAAGTGGAGGGTGGGCACTATGCTTTGCCAGAGATTCCTTATTAATATGACTCCAAGCTGAGGTAAGGGGCAAGGGGTAGAATCTTCCGTGTGGCCTCTCCTGCACAATTCATGTTTTGTGTCCCCCAGGATGAGAACTCAGAACAAGACTCTGCACTGACCTCTTCATGACCATCAATAAGTCACTGCTGCCCCAAGTTCAGAAATTCATTGAGACAAGAAAAAAGAAACAGCAACTCACTGCAAAGCTACAAGTGCCAAACAAAGACTGAAAGTCCAGGAGGGTCCCTCAGCCTAGGATTTACTATTCAGTCTGGGCCTATTATGCTCCTCTGACTAAAATGGGAGCAACAATGCAGAGATATACCCAGCAATGTCTGCACCAAGACAAGAATGTGGGCCTGAAGAAGACCCATCCTAGGACACAGGGAGGTTTCTACATTGTTTTTTTTTTTAAATATATTTTCCTTGTTTATCTCCCCTTTTTATTTATTTATTTATTTATTATTTTATTTTTTTAGTGAGGCAATTGGGGTTAAGTGACTTGCCCAGGGTCACACAGCTAGTAAGTGTCAAGCGTCTGAGGCCGGAGTTGAACTCAAGTACTCCTGACTCCAGGGTCAGTCCTCTATCCACTGCACCACCTAGCTGCCCCAGAGGTTTCTACATTGTTGAAGGAGGAGGAGACACACCATGGAAGGACCCCACTAGTATCCTCCCAGGGGATGGAGCCATTGCCGTCAGGATAAGAAGATCCCCCCCTGGACAGTGTTGCCAGCCAACATTACCCTATAGATGCCATACCCTGGGACAAAGTCCCATGGCTCCATCCTAGTTAAAGCTCTGAAATAATGGCCATTCCTACCAACTCTACGGGATTTCATGAACCTTAAAACTCTCGAGAAAGTTTAAATTCCTTAGAGGCCCTTGTTATATAAATTTAAACTATGCTAATATAAAATTTTAATTAATCAGAAACAAGTTAACTGAAATTCTTTCACCATCCTCAGCTTTGGGGGGGAAAGTGACAAGTGACAAAAAAAAACAAGCTTAGAAATTGGAATTTAGAAAAAAGAAAAAAAAAACAACTTCTCTGGAGTTCTCAGCATTCATTGAGCCTTTCTGAGGCTAAGAGAAGTTTAGTGACTTGCCTAGGGTCACACAAGTGAGTAGCTGTGTCTGAAGCAGGATTTGAGTTCAGATCTTCTTGCTTTGCAAGTTCAGTGATCTTTCCACTGTACCACCCAGCTGCCTCTAGCCCACTATACTAATTGGGAGCTACGGTTTGCATATTAAATTGCATATATACCTTCTAGAGCCCCTACTTCCACTTTCCTACCCCACCACATTCTAGCAAATTCCCATTTTCCTTTACAACCTTCCACCCATCCTGAAGTACATGGGAGACTACCCATCCAAGCAGGCCAGAGACCCCGTGGAGCTCACCGACCAGATCTTCACAGCCCCCATCCAAGAGGCTACACTAAGGGATGAAGTCTACTGCCAGATCATGAAGCAATTGACAAGCAACACTAACAGGTAAGCTATCCAAAAAATTCTCCAAAAAAAGATTTTTTTTAAAAAAAAGATCCCAAAGTCGGGGCAGCTAGGTGGTGCAGTGGATAAAGCACTGGCCCTGGATTCAGGACGACCTGAGTTCAAACCCCATCTCAGACACTTGACACTAGCTGTGTGACCCTGGGCAAGTCACTTAACCCCCATTGCCCCACAAAACAAAAGAAAACAAAACCAAACAAAAAAAACCCAGAAAAACAAAACCAAAAACTTACCTGGCAGGGGTGATTCCATGATCTCAAAGGTGGTTTCCCCAGGGTGAAGCTTATCCATTGCACTCCAGATGGGCTGACCCCTGAGATTTCCCCACATGCGGGAAACTCGACTGCATAATTTGTGGTAGTGGGGGATTGCATTGGCACTCTCCCCTGAAAATAAAAAAAGATCACAGAGTCCAGGTTTAAAAAAGCCTATCTTAATGGCCAGTCTGGGAATTGTTTTGCATGATTATGCATATTTGTTGCAAGAATTTTGTTAATTTTTTTCTTTTTTCAGTGGGAACAGGTGGGAGACAAAAATCTATATTTGCATATATAAAAACATATACACATATATGTATGTACATTCATATATGCATGTGTACATGCTTATACATATGTCTCTCCATGTGTGTACACACACATATAATATATATTTTCTATTTTTCCATATAAATGTGTATGTATATGTGTATGTATATCACTTCTCTTTTAAAGCTAAAGGTTGGTCTAAGACTTTCCTAGTACTTGGATAACTTTGTCCGTATTATTCCCTAAGGTCGATAGCGTAGGAGATATATGCAGGGTGGGTCAAAAGTCACAATGTTTTAATAATTTTTTGAAAATAATTTTTTCTTTATTTTTTCCATTTACTCGATTTGATTTTTCACATGTAATTCAAATTCATTTCCTATATATACACTACATGATGCTATGGTATTATAAATTAAAAATATGCAATAAAAGAGTTATTAAATATTGAACCCCTTGGTGACTTTTGGCCCATTCCATAGTTCTCATCTCCAGGGGCTCCCTGGGATGCGACATTTAGTGGGCCGTCAAGGGCCCTCCTCTGCCGGCTCTCTCCTTGTTGGCCAGGATGGGTGGTGAGTGATGATGGGTTGTTTCTTCAGTTACAGCTTGGAGCGTGGCTGGCAGCTTCTCTGGCTCTGCACTGGCCTCTTCCCGCCTACTAAAACTCTGCTGACCCATACCCAGAAGTTCATCGAGTGGAGGAGAAAAAAGCAACTCATTGCACCTGATTGTAGCAGAAGGCTTCAAAGAGTGATGAGGTAATCACTCCTCCTGTCAGTCAACCAGTTTCTACTGAGTCTCTATAAGATACTGTCAAAAAGACAAGAAAAGGAGAAATTCTTCCCATTCTAATTAGAGAGACCTAGATTCACTCACACGGAACTGATAGAGAACAATACAAGAGAGAATACAATCAAATTAGCATTTGAGTTAGAAGAATCACCGAAGGTCCGAGTAATCTAGGAGGGCCTTCTAAAGGAGGTAAAACTTGGGCTGGGCCTTTGAGGATGGTAGGATTTGGATAAACAGGAAAAATGGGAAAGTTACAGAGGGAGGGTGGGGTGAGGACTGTCTGGCACATATCAAACAATGAGGTGAAGATGAAGGACAGGCTTACAGCAGCTGCTTTCGAAGTTGAGGTTGTCCTCGATGAACTAGGCCGTGATATGGGCCATCTGGGTCTCTTGCTTCCTTCCCGTTTTTTGGCCTTATTCCCTAATTGTTGACAGTTTCCCTGCCTATGAAGTCTTCTCTCAGAGGGAAGGTTCATGGGAAAGGTGGTATAGCATTCTAACTCACCCTTATTAAAGGCTTCCCCTGGGTCTGCTAAAAGGTTAGGTGGGAAAGGAAATGCTAGTTGATGTTTCAAATGAGATCCGCGGGTTATATGAGAGCATCAAATATCCATCCTCTTCTAGTCCCCTGTGGTTCCAGAAACCAGTAGTCTGTGGAAACCCAAGTAGCTGTTTCTGCCTGTCTGTCTTTTTTAGTTGGATATTTCTCTCTGGGTCACTCTCTCTTGGTCTCTTACCCATCTCCATCTCTGTCACTGTCTCCTTCTTTGTCTTTGTCTCATTTTGTCAGCCACACTCTGCCTCTCTTCTCTTCCCACCCCTCTCTGATGCAATCTTGATGTCTCTTTCCCTGCCACATGTATATTTTTTCTATATCACAATTTGTTTCTCTCCCTCTCTGACATGTTTCTTTCTCTCTCTTTCTTCAATTCTCCCTCTCTCCCCTTCTCCCTCTTTTTCTGTTACCTGTGTCTCCTCTCCTCCCTTTGACTTTCTCTGAAATAATTATCTTTCTTCCTAACTTCTTTCCTCCTCACTTCTTAATAATTTCTTATTAATGTTGAGGACACCATCATTTGCCCAGTCATCCAGGCTCCCAACTGAGGCATCATCCTTGGCTCCTCATACTCTTTAACCCTCCCCCATATCCAGTCAGTTGCCAAGTCCCACCAATTCTATGATATGTAGCACCTCCCATATATCCTCACTTATCTCTTCTGACACTACCACCCAGGCTGGACTCACTGTCCATAATATCCCATGCTCATGCCCACCTCAGCTTACACTATAACCTCCCAGCTGAAACGCACCATCTCCCATCCCCCAACTCCAATCCATCCTCCACTCAGATGTCAAAATTATTTTCCTAAAGCACAAATCTGAATATGTCCCCCAACTATTCAATAAACTCTAATGGCTTCCTTTTACCTCCAAAATCAAATATAAAATGTTCTGTTTGTCTTTTAAAGCTCTTCATAACCCTGCCCCCTCATACCTTTCCAATCTTTCAAAAACTCTTCAATCCAATGACACTGGCCTCCTTGCCGTTCCCCATATGAGACAACCCATGTCCAAACTCAAGGCATTTTTATTGGCTGTCCTCATACCTGGAATGCTCTTCTGCTGTAGCTCTGCTTCCTAGGTTACCTGGCCTTTTTCATGGTCCAGCTAAAATTCCATCTTCAACAACAAGCCTTTGCTGATCCCCCTTAATTCTCATGCCTTCCTTCTGGGATTATCTCCAATTTATTCTGTGTGTGTATATCTATATGTATGTCTATGTTTATGTCTCTATGTCTATCTCTATGTCTATCTATGTCTATCTAGAAATAGGTGTATATATATATATATATATTTGTTTGTACATAGTTGTTTGCATGTTGTCTCTCTCATTAGACTGTGAGTTCCTTATAAGAGAGTGTTTTTTGCCTTTCTCAGTATGCCCAGTGCTAAGGCACATCTCCTGGCACATAGTAGATGCTTAATAAATGCTTCTTGACTTTCTCCAACTCTGTCATCTGTTTCTTCCTCTCCATCTCCTCTTCCTTCCCCCTCTCTCTTACAACCTTCTGTGGTCATGGAGGTGGGGTTTAAAGAGTAGAGGATGTCTCTACTCCATCCAGATCAGAGCAGCAGCAACCCAGAGAGGCTCTCACTGGAGAAACAGGAGTTGCTGTGTCCTCTAGGAGAATCTCTGTGAGTGAATTGGGCCTTCCCACTTCTGTTTGTCCCCTCTTGGCTATCTGTCCACTAACCTGTCATTTATGGGGCCTGAGACCTGAGGAGCAAAGTTAAACTCTGGACTTCCAGAGTTTTCTGGTGCTGATCCAGATAAAGTTGGGCCCCACTTCATCCTTTCCTAGTTCAGGAAATTGACATCCTTCCTCTAGCCAAAGATGATGGTGTATAGACCTCCCTCATTTCAAACTATTTAGCACCCAGCTCTAGCCAGATGTACACGTGGCACATAGCCATGAGGGCTTTCCAAATAGTTCTCAAAGCACCCCCTTCCCCAGTCATTGACCTGACTCTGCTGGAAACAGTATAGTGTCCAAGTTGGGTACAGCTTCCTTTTCCAATCTCCCCCGCCCTCTTTTTAGTTGGAACACTGAGAAAGTAACAGCGGTCCTGAGCTAAGGCTGCCCAAGGGCATCTGGGGCTGAAGCTACAGGATGAGATACCTTGGGCCCCATAAATGACAGGTTAGTGGACAAATAGCCAAGAGAGGACAGACAGACATTGTAGCTGGAAGGACGAAGGCTGAACAAGAAGAGAATTACCCTAAAAACAAGAGTTATCAAACTCCAAATAAAAGTATAAACTTCTGATCCTGGAAATGTTAATAGGAAGAAAGCCACAGATCCCTTATTTGTCTCTATCATCTGGAAGGGTGTAGGAGAAGCTTGCTCAGAGATAGGGAAATGAACAAAGTGACTTAAGGTCATAGGATTTAGAACTGGAAGGGTCCTTAAAATCATAGAGTTCCCCATGTTTTATAGAAAAGGAAACTGAGGCCTAGAGGGGTTAAGTGATTTGGTTAAAATCACACAGGTGGTGGGGGCGGCTAGGTGGTGCAGTGGATAAAGCACCGGCCCTGGATTCCGGAGTTCCTGAGTTCAAATCCAGTCTCAGACACTTGACACTTACTAGCTGTGTGACCCTGGGCAAGTCACTTAACCCCCATTGCCCTGCAAAAAAAATAATAATAATAATAATAAATTAAAATCACACAGGTGGTAAAAAGACAGATCGGCCTCTAATTAAGGGCTCTCTTCACTAGATCAAGCTGAAGGAAGTTTCCAGCACAAGGCCATGATACAAAGGGGATGAGATGGCTTCCAGGTCCCCCTAAAAAGAGCCAGGCCAACACAAGGCATGTATGTGCTCGAGGCAAGGATAGAAAATGGCACTGATGCCCTGGCCCCACATGGGACTGTCCACCAAAGGTTTTGAGTCTTCCCTGTAATACATGCAGCTTAGCTCCTCCCAAAATAAATCCTACATGCCACAGAGAATAATAGCATTTCTTGGCATTGAAAATATGCATTTATAAACACTGCTGTTCCAAAGTATCCTTCATGACACCCCTCTGAGTATTCCAAGCAGCTGCCTACTTTGCCATTCCCTAGTCCTGACTTCGGGCCCTGTGACCACTGTGACAACTCAAGGTGGTGACATCTAGGCCAAACAGACCTGACCTTGAGACAGATTCCAGAAGCATTCCCGGGACTTCAGTGATGCCCCTTAAATCTACAGCTGCAGAAAAGCACAGCTCAGCTGCCCTGCAATGAAATCCACTGTCCCTTGGCTGAATGAATCCTTTATTCAGAGACTGAGCTGGGAGGCCTTCCCCAGAAGCCACGGGAGAGGGAAGGCTGAGGACAGCTCCAACAGGAAAGTAACCCCAAACACAGAACATTCCAGTTTTTATTTTCTTTTCTGAGGAAAAAACAACACAGATGTTAAAAGGCTAGCATCAGAAAGGACCTGAGAGATCACATACTCAACTCCCTCAATTTACAGAAGAGGAAACAGAGGCCCAGAGTGATAAAGTGACTTCTCAAGGGTCCTATAGCTAGTTTATTACTGAGCTAGGACTATGACTTGGCTCCTGGTTTTCAGTCTGATGTGCTTTCAATCATATAATGCAGAAAGAGACAAAAATCATTGGATCAGAGATTTAGAGCCAGAGAGAACCTTGGAAGTCATCTAGTTCAACCCCCTTTTCTGTTAAATCTGAGGCAAAAAAGCAGTAGGAAATACTAACAACAAACTTTAACACAAATGCCTGCCCTCTACTTAAAATGAACTGCAAAAGGTTTGGATTGAAATCTGTTCGATTTCCATATACATTGACTAACTTTGGAACCAAATTTCCCAGCAGTCAATCAGTCAGTCAGTCAATAAACAACAGTACTACCTACAGAGAAGCATTCACTCATTTGTTCTGTAATAGGGAACTGGTCAGGGAGAGTCAGTCCTTAGGAATACCCATTTGTTCAACAAGTATTTATTAAGTATCTATTATGTGCAGCTTGGTCAGCTAGGTGGTGTAGTCAGGAAGACTCATCTCAAATTCAAATCTGGCCTCAGACACTTACTGGATGTGTGTCCCTGGGCAAGTCTCTTAACCCTGTTTGCCTTGGTTCCTCATCTGTAAAATAAGCTGGAGAAGGAAATGGCAAACCATTCTAGTATCTTTGATAAGAAAACCCCAAATGGGGTCATAAAAAGTCAGACACAACTGAAAGGTCTCACCAACAATAATTATGTGCTAAGCACTGAGGATGGTGACAAATATGAAACAATCCCTGGCTTCACAGAGCTTATATTCTATTGGAGGGAAACAATATAAAGACAGATACATAAAAAATATATATAAATTCCAGTGGGTGGAGGGACATTATAGAAATTAGGGGAATCAAGTGAGATGGCCCTTGATCTGAGCATCAAAGTCTTCTTCAATATAGTTGATGAGAGAGGAGGAATGTTTTCCAGGCATAAGAGATAGGTGGTACAGAAGCATGGGGATAGCAAATTAATAAGTAATAATAATTTGCATTAAAAAACACCAAGTTGGGGCAGCTAGGTGGCGCAGTGGATAAAGCACCAGCCTTAGATTCAGGAAGACCTGAGTTCAAATCCAGCCTCAGACACTTGACACTAGCCATGACCCTGGGGAAGTCACTTAACCCTCATTGCCTCACAAAACAAACAAAAAAACAAACAAAAAACCACTAAGTTTTGCCAAGAGCTTTACAAATATTATTCTATCCTCATGACATTTCTAGGAGGTAGATGCTATTATTATCCCCATTTTACAGATGAGGAAACTAAAGCAAACAAAGGTTAAGTGACTTGCCCAGGGTCACACCACTACTCAGTGTCTCGAGGATGGATCTGTGCCTCCTAGCTGCTGACATGAAATATTGTAAATGGGAACAAGAATTTCTCTGGATCTTAGAGTACACACAAAACGGTAATGGGTGCAAAATTGTGTTTCTATTAGTAAGGTTGGTTCACTCTCCTTGTTATCCCTCTGTGACCAACAGCACACAGAGTCTTACCTTGGCTGGCTAGGGTTAAGGTTACATTCTGGGGTCACTGAGCAAAACGATTTGGTCCATTCAGGGATTGAGTCTGGAATCTCAGCTTCATTCACACTGCAGGTAACATACTGAGCTAACAAGCACAAGCACTTTCAAATCTGATTTTAGCCAAACTCTCTGTGCTATTCTTTTCTAGGCTGGGCCCCAGGAAGTATCCCCCTCACCATGTGGAGGTAGAGGCCATTGAGCAAAACATCACCAGGATCTGCCACAAGGTTTATTTTCCCAATGACACAGATGAGGTGAGAGTTCCAGGCATCTCCTCCAAGTGTGGGCTCCTCCTGTAGCCTCTGTCTGGGCATGGGTCCCTGAATATGGGTCTGCCAAAGATTGGATGTTATTAGTGGTGTGCTAGTAAATATTTAATGACTGACTCTCCAGGGGAAAAAAATGTGCCCAGGTTTAATCTGCATTATAACACTTTCTCTATTACTTTCTTAAGTCTAGATAATCAACAAAAATAAGTCAAGGTCTGATTTGTAGCATTTGCTGATTTCTGAGGTATAAATGCTCACATCAAAAACTTAACAATCAACTCTAAGCCTGGTATGATCTGGGGCTATCACACCCATGGCTATTATTTGTCTGACTCCTGAAGACATATGTATGTGTGAGTTTTTGAAGGGTAATGACCTAGCTGACCTTCTCTGAACTAAGAGAAACCAGAAATGGCAAGGAAGAGAGAAACTCTTAAACTCATTTTTTTTTTTTGCTGATGGTTTAAATTTCTTTTTTTACAAATGCCTTTTGCTTTTATATCACCTTCATTTTCAAATATATCCCTTTTTTCATCCCTACCCAGGGAGCCATTTCTTCTAACAAAGAATCCAAAAGAAAGGGGGGAGGCAAACTTACAATCACAGTAACTAAGCCTAACAATATATGAAATGTGTCACATCCATAGTCCCCGACCGTGTAAAGGTGGGAGGAAGGTGCATTTTCTCAGTTCCTCTCTGTGGCCAAAATTTCCAGCTTTATCTTCAAGCACTACCTTCAAGCACTTCTAAGAGTGTTCTCACTTTATTTCTTTTGATCCTCATAATCCTACCTTGTGTGGTAAATAGGACAAGAAAGTGATATTCCCATTTTACAGTTAAGGAAGTTGAGGCACAAAGAGTTTAGACACCCTGCCTTGAATTATACAGAAAATTGACAGAAGAGCCATCGCTAGAACCCAAACCTGACTCCTAGTCCAATAATTTTTTTAGTTTAAGGAGTATTCATTAATCTCTTGTTGTATCCCTAACACTACATGGAATACTATAGAATTCAGACTTTTCCTGTACTTCATTAATTTGTTGAAATAGATAGTATTGGGGGGGTAACGTCCTGTATCTAGCCCTGCCCTTTTTGGGGGAGAGGTCCTAGTAGAAAATGAAGGACCAAAAAAAAAAAAGAAAAGAAAAAGAAAATGAAGGACCAAAAACAAGGAGACAAGTGGAAGAAAGAGAAAGAGAAAAGGTCATGGCTGAGAGGAGCTATGAAGTAAACCAGTGGCCCTTGGGCAATGGAGAAGCAGATGTTATTTTAGGTACTTTTCACTTGTCCTAATCCTTGGATCTTCAAAAAATAACCATTTGTTGTTGTTCAGTAGTTTCAGTCATGTACAATTCTTCATGACCCCCATTTGGGATTTTCTTGGCAAAGATACTAGAGTGGTGTGCCATTGGCAAACAGGGTTAAGTGACTTGACCAGGGTCATACAGCTAGTAAGTATCTGAGACCAGATTTGAATTCACAAAGATTAGTCTTCCTGATTCCAGACCTAGTTCTCTATCCACTGCACCACCTTAAAAGTAAACTAATCTAACCTCTGAAGACCCAGAAGCTCCAATGACAAGGACTAAATGGTAGGACTAGGGTTCAAACCAAGGACCTCAGATTACAAATCTAGTGCTCTGAAAGAGCAATATAGTACAGATTTATAGTCAAAGGGCTTGAGTTCTAATCCCAGCTCTACTACCCACTGACTATATGACCTTGGGCAAGTCACTCCTTCTACTTAGTTTCTTCATATGTATTTTGAGAGAATTTGGACTAGAAGATGACCTCTGATGTCCCCTCCAGCTCTAAAGAATATGAAGGATCATGAATTATAACCCCAACTTGTTTTCTTCACATCATCATTACAGAGAAAAAACCCCAGCCTCTCTTGAGGTCTTGTGGAAAGAGCAGAGGGAAAGCTCACATATTCACAGATATTCCCACAGTAGAGAAATTCTCCTGGTTCTTCTGTTTGGCCATACTCCCTCTTGGCCAGTAATTGGACTTCCTCATTTTCTCCTGTCCTCCATTCCAGTCCCACCCACATGTAAGATATGTAAATGAAGACCTTGGTTCTTTCAGATCTTTGAAGTTGGGAGCAGCACAAAGGTTCGGGAGCTGTGTCAAAGCATCAGCACTCACCTGCAACTAAACTCCTGGGAGGGCTGTAGCCTGTTTGTCAAGATTTCAGACAAGGTACGGCAATAACAGTGGCAGTAGGCAATTGTGGGAAGGCATTCGTGCTTAGGAGGGATGAAAAACTTTGGGAAATGGGGACACCAACTTACCCTAGCTGAGCCTAAAAGAAGGTGAGCAGAATGACTAAAAAATAAAAAAGGGCACACACTGGCCAACAGTGGCCGTAGGTGTTTGTCGCTAGTGGGGGTGGTCCGGTTCAATGTCAAAGAGGAATTTCCTGATGCTTCTGGTGGTGATGACATTGTGCTGATTACATCAAACTCTGAAATATTGGAGAGGCTCCTAAAGAGATCCATAATCACTCAAAAGTTTGGCCTAACTATCACTACATGAAAAACTGAGTGGATGAAAAATGTCTATTGTCCGGTTGGATATTTAGTACATATATTGGAAACACACCTCAGATGGACTATTATATGGGTCCATAATTTAATAAGAGGAATTGCCTATGGAAAATTTTATAATGCCTTTAATGATCCCCAGTCTTCCCCTTGGAACAAAAGCTCATCTTTTTAATATTAATATTCTTCTAGTGATGTTGTTTGTCTGTAAGTCAGTGCCATAGAGTGCAAAGAATTAAAACTGAGAGTCTCACAAGAAGCAATGGAGAGGTATACAATGGTTTATCAATTAACTACAGCATGTTGCCTAGAACAAAATGTACAAGAAAAGCAGTGAAAAGATATCATCAAAGAGATAGGTGATCAGAAAGGAGGCAGACAGGTTATGTGCGTCTAGGGTACTCTATTGGTAGTCATAAAAATGACAAGAAATAGAAAGATGCTCAGCACATTAGGTTGGTCCTCATGGGGGATTTATGGAAAGACATGTACCATGGTTGCACAGGACAAGAAGGCATGGATGGATTGCTATCTATACCACTGAAGGCAATACCCATGTCTAAGAGGGTGTAGATACTTTTTTTTTTTTTTTTTTTTTTTTTTAGGCAATGGGGGTTAAGTGACTTGCCCAGGGTCACACAGCTAGTAAGTGTCAAGTGTCTGAGGCCGGATTTGAACTCAGGTACTCCTGAATCCAGGGCCAGTGCTTTAACCACTGCGCCACCTAGCTGCCCCAGGGTATAGATACTTTAAAGTATTATTACTATTTTTAAAAATTATATTGAGCTGAAATCTACCTTTCTGCAACTTGCATGTATTGCTGCTAGTTTTGTCCTTTAGGGCTAACCATAGATAACTTAATTAGCAATCCTTCTTCTACATGTTAGCCCACTAAATACTTGAAGACAGGTCTATCCTAAGTGCCCCCAAATCTTGTTTTCTTCAGGATAAGTTTCTTTGACAAATTCTTGAATGATATAGTTTCTAGTCTTCTCACCATCCTAGTTAACCTCCTCTGGACATGCACCACCTAGTCAATTACTCAGTAAGGATTTATTAAGCACCTACTATGTGCCAGGCCCTGGGCTAGATCCTGACTATACAAGATCAAAAATAGCTCCTGTCCTCAAACAGCTTATATTCTATGGAGGAAAACCACATATATACATATTTCAATACTACAGTATTATTCTAGTATTAACTATATAACATAATATTGTATTTAATAAAGTTTTACAGTTCGCTATGTGTGTGTGCATATGTATATGTGTATATAGGTTTATACATCTACACATACATAGTAAATAGCAAGTGATTAGTTCGGGAGAGCGGGGAGAGGGAAAGAAGGAAAGTAACAAGCATTTTTTAAGCTGTGCCAGACACTGCTAAGCCCTTCACAAAATCTTCTCTCATTTGTTCCTCACAACTACCCTGTGAGCTGACAAAACTTAGGAAGTTAAGCAACTTGTCCAGAGTTACAAAGCTAGTTAAGTGTCTAACTGGTAAATATCTGAGGCTGGATTTCAACTCAAGTCTTCCGTACTCCAGGCCCTGAATTTTATCCACTGTACCCCCTATCTCCTTCCCAGGTGGAAGAGAAAGCACTAACAGTGGGGTGATTTAGGAAAGGCCTTACTCTGAGTGCAGATCAAAACTTTTTTTTTTCACTTTATTTTTCTAGGGGTTTTTTTGACAACATGGCTAATATGGAAATTTATTTTGCATGATCTCACATGTATAATGGGTATCATATTGCTTGCCTTCTCAATGAGTGGGGGAAGGGTTAGAGGGAGGAAGAGAATTTGGAACCAAAAAAAATTAATGGTAGTGTATATCCTATATCCAATTACTTGCCTTCTCAATGGGGCGGGGGGAGGGGGGACGGGGAGGAGGAAGGGAGAGAATTTGGAACTCACAGTTTTAAAAGCAAATGTTGAGGGCAGCTAGGTGGCACAGTGGATAAAGCATCAGCCCTGGATTCAGGAGTACCTGAGTTCAAATCCAGCCTCAGACACTTGACACTTACTAGCAGTAGTGTGACCCTGGGCAAGTCACTTAACTCTCATTGCCCTGGGGAAAAAAAAAGCAAATATTAAAAACTTGTTTTTACATGTAATTAGGAGGAAAATAAAATACTAAACAATGCAAAAAAAAAAGAAACTGTGAAAAAAAATTAGTGTTAGGAAAGGCCTCATGTAGGAAGCAGTGCCTCAACTGAGGTTTGACGGAAGTTAGGGATTTTTAAAAAATAGAGGGGCAGCTAAGTGGCACAGTGGATAAAGCATCGGCCCTGGATTCAGGAGGATCTGAGTCCAAATCCAACCTCAGACACTTGACACTTACTAGCTGTGTGACCCTGGGCAAGTCACTTATCCCCCATTGCCCTGCAAAAAAAAAAAAAATAGAGATGAGGAAAGGGTGAATTTAGGCATGGGATGGGTACAGAGCCTATACAAAGGTATAGGCATGAGGGACTGAGTGCTATGTGTGAGGAATGGCCAATAGGCCAATTTGGCTGGCCCACAGCATGGGAGTAAATCTGGACAAGAAGGCTGGAGAACATGTGACTCCCAGAACTAAACACAATATTCTAGATGTGATTTCATTAAAGAAGAACGAGATTCAAAGAATTCTTTGTAGAAAGCTGTCTCCTCTGTTCACCCATGATCTTGGTTCCCCTGGAAAACTCTCACTTCCCAGGGCCCAGCACAGTCTTTCTGCTCATTCCTTAGCACGAAGCCACCTGTGGGACAGGGCTTTTCATAGTTCTTTGCTCCCATCTAACCCCACATTTGCTCTCTCCTGCTAGGTCATCAGCCAAAATGAAAAGGACTTCTTCTTTGATTCCTTAAGGCAGGTGTCTGACTGGATAAAAAAGACCAAGCCCACAAAAGAAGGTAAAGGGAGCAGGTGCCATCTCTCCTAGGAGAGATGGAGAGTGGAAACCACAAGATTTTCATCCTGAGAGATGCTAAATAGAATCCTTGAATCACAAAATTTGGAGTTTCAGAGGACCTTTTGAGATCATCTAGTCTGATCATCTGATTTTACTGATTAAAAAATATAAGGCTTTCTAGAGCATAAGTGACTTTGCCACAGTCATACAGCTAGTCCAACTAGGTCACAGCCTAGTTCCTGTCTCCTAGACCAGGATACCAGCACCGTTTAGGACCACAGGGTTTTCTGGTCCAACATCCAGAGGACAGCTGGGAAGCCTGTCTCTCACCACATGACTCTGGTCTTCATACAGCAGTCCCCTAGTCATAGATTCAAGGGTGGAAGTGGCCCAGGTAGAATGAATTTATCCTATTGGTGTATGTGGTTGTGAAGGGATTTAATCAATGTACATGTGAATATCTTTTGAGAGGAGGAAAGAAAATGCCTTTTGTTTCTTTGTTTGTTGTTTTTTTGTTTGTTTGCGGGGCAATGAGGGTTAAGTGACTTGCCCAGGGTCACACAGCTAGTAAATGTCAAGTGTCTGAGGCCAAATATTAATTCAGGTCCTCCTGAATCCAGGGCTAGCGCTTTATCCACTGCACCATCTAGCTGCCCAGAAAATGCCTTTTTTTCCTCATTGACTGATGGGTAGGAATTCCTCTGAAGGCTCGATTAGAGTAGTTGAAAACGTGTGAAGGACTCTAATTGCTGAAAAGAAGAGGGTTTAATCCCTGTTCCCGCCTCTTAGACTGCTCTGACTAAGCCTTCAGGGGTTTTGATGGGGGTAAGTGGATAGGGTAGGAACGACATCTCCAGGGAGGGCCCCATAGCGCCTGCTTAAGAGACAAAGCACACAGGGAGTATCTCAGGGGTCCATCAGTCAATGTGATCCAAGTACGGTTGGACTAACTGACCTCTAAAGTCCCTTCCAGCTCTGTGATTCCGTGAAGATTTTCTGCCCACCCACTACTCAACAGGTGCTAAGTGATGTGGGGGACACAGAAAAAGGCTTGATCCCTGTCTTAAAGGGGCCAACAACATAACTGTAGAAATAAACTATACCTGCACACATACATGCACACAAAAATACATACATATGCACACATCTAACAACACAAAGCAGTATGTTGTTCAGTTGTTTCAGTCATGTCCAACTCTTCATGCCCCCATTTAGGGTTTTCTTGCTGGAGATACTGGAGTGGTTTGCCATTTCCTTCTCCTGCTCATTTTACAGATGAGGAAACTGAGGCAAAGAGAGTTAAGTGACTTGTCCAGGGTCATATAGCTAGTAAGTGTCTAAGGCCAGATTTGAACTCAGGGAGATGAGGCTTCCTGACTCCAGGCCTGACATTCTATCCACTGCACCCCCTATGGAGAAATCACTGTGAGACAAGATGGTCAGGGAAAGAAATTCAGAGTTAGAGTGATGGAATATTAATGTCCAAAGACCTAGATTCCTACCTTGGCTCTGCTACTTTCTACTTATGTGTTCTTGGCTAAGTCACTGAATCTCCTGGGGCCATAGTTTCTTCAGCTTTAAAATGGGGAGAGGGGTATTGGGTTAGATGACCACACAGGTCCTTTCCATCTCTTAATCTCTAACTCTATGAAGGCATGACAGAGCTGGTAGGATTTGAATGATCTCAAAGTACAATTTCAATATTCAGTATATGTGCTGCTGAAGCGAGCACCAATTTCAATATTCAAACCCAAACAGATTCACTTGCTTTAATTAAGAAATAAACATAGGGGCAGCTAGGTGGCACAGTGGATAAAGCCCTGGATTCAGGAGGACCTGAGTTCAAATCCGACCTCAGACACTTGACACTTACTAGCTGTGTGACCCTGGGCAAGTCATTTAACCCTCATTGCCTCATAAAAACAAACAAACAAAACCAAAAACCACAAAAACAAGAAATAAACATAAACTGTCTGGCCTGTTCAGGGCAGGGAAGAAGGAGAAAATTGATATCAAAGGGGATTGAAAGGGATCAGGGGTTGGGGGAGAGGGAGAGGAGGCCTGAAATGAAACCAAGTCTAAGAGGATGTAGCAGCTCCCGAAGGGGTGGGTGGGCATCCTCTGAGCCGAAGTTGCTTCAGGAAGACCTTAACCCTGTAGCTGATGGCCATGACCTTATTCACTCAGGGGTAACGGTAAACCTGTCCTACAACGTGTACTTCATGAGAAAACTCTGGCTGAATGTGTCTCCTGGAAAAGATTTGTATGCTGACACCATCCTTCACTATCATCAGGTAAAAGGACTACCTGGCAATTCCACTAAGAGATGAATCTCTGGCCCATATAGGACTCCAGTGGAGGGAGATAGAACCATGATCAGGGTAAACTTCAAGAAGAAGGCTGGACATCATTGATTCATTCATTTAACAAGTCTTTATTAAATACCTTCTATGTTCCAGATATTGTTTTAGACTCAAGAAAAAAAGGGGGGAATGAAACTATTCAGCTAGGCTTCAAAGGATGGGTAAGATTTGGACAAGTATAAAGAAGTGCTGAGAGGAGGGGGATGGTGTGTTCCAGCTGGGAGGTTATAGTGTAAGCTGAGGTGGGCATAAGCATGGGACCTTATGAACAGTGAGTCCAGCCTGGGTGGAGCGGGGAGTTCGTGTTATATAGCAATGGAAGATAAAGTTGGGGCAGTAGACTGGGGCCAGATTGAGGAGGCTCTTGAATTTGAAGAGAAATTGGGATTTGATGGGATAGGCAAAGAGGTAAGCAGAGTATGCTACATGTTCTGGGAACATAGAATGGTGTCAGTGATCTCAGTGGATTGGAGGGAAGGGACAGAAAGCAGGAAACTAGATCATGAAACACTAGTCCTACTCCATAATATTGTACAAATGGAGAAATTTAGGACCGGAGAGGGCAGGGAATTTTCCTAATTTCACATAGCTAATTAGTAGCTGATCCAGGACTAGAACCCAAGGATCATGCTCCCCTGAGGCCCCCTTCCCCATGATACACCAAGATTTGAATGGAGAGTGAATTGTAAGCTGCAAAGAACTGACTTCTAAACCAAACAAGTATCTTGCACTACAGGAGGCAAAGAAGCTTTCTCCCGCATGCGCACATGCGCACAGCTGAGCTATAACTCATAACTAGCTGAAACTGTTCCTGGGGCCAATTCATTTAGGGATGGGGACAGATCAGTCTCTTTCTCCATGCCAGAAGGAAGCACTGTGCTAGACACTGCGCTGAAGTTCTATCCTTAGGGAGTCATTCATTCCTCTCCATTTTTTTTTTTTAAGTGAGGCAATTGGGGTTAAGTGACTTGCCCAGGGTCACACAGCCAGTAAGTGTTAAGTGTCCGAGGCCGGATTTGAACTCAGGTACTCCTGACTCCAGGGCCGGTGCTCTATCCACTGCGCCACCTAGCTGCCCCCTATTCCTCTCCATTTTTAAGAAACAAATCTCCCTGGGAGAAAAGACATAGTGAAGCCCTAACATCTGAGTGTAGCTGGATTTCTCAGCCATTTTCTTCCGGGGTGGGGTGGGGGGCAGGGGAGAGTTCTGGAGCGATATGGAGCAGACATGGAGGAGAGCTGCCACACACCAACTTCTACTTCCCAGTTTTGCAAAGGGGTCAGGCCGCCTTCCGACATCAGCAGTGCGGTAGGTGCAAATGTTCAATTGGCCTGCCTGCCTGTCTGTCTGTCTTTCTGTACCAGGAGCTGCCCAAGTACCTGCGTGGATTCCACAAATGCTCCAGGGAAGATGCCATCCAGCTTGCAGGTCTCATTTACAAGGTCCAGTTTGATGATGACAGGTCCCAGCTTGCCACTGTCTCCAAGATCCTGAAAGATCTGGTGCCTGAGAACTTGATCCGATTGATGTCTTCAGAGGAATGGAAAAAGGTCAGTGGTCTGCCCTTAGGAGTCTCCATCCCTTCCCTAGGGTGACCATGTACTGAGTAATCCACTGACCTGGGGGAGTAAAGGAAAAGGACAGGGAGAGGGGACTCCAGGGCTCTGTCTTGGGGTATTTCCTATTCAGAATACATTTGCTCTCATTTCCCCAACTCTATCCTTAAAGTACCTCCCAGGTACGGCATCCTTTGCTTTATGCAATACACAAATTCCTAAAAAGCTGTCTACAAACTGATGTTCTTCTAAGTTGAATCTTATTTTCCCGTTGATTTACATCACTGATTCCAAGAGGGTTTTTCTTCATGCTTATATGCCTGCATCCCCCTCCTTTATAGAATATCTTTGCTGCTTACAGTAAGTATGAAGACAAGACAGTGGATGAAGCCAAGGTGGCCTTCCTGAAGGTGATTTACCGATGGCCCACCTTTGGGTCAGCCTTCTTTGAGGTGAAGGTAGGTTCAGTTTCAGACCCTACCAATCCTGGCCACCCCTGTACAGAATCCCTTTCATTAAAAAAAAATAATAATTGATGGATTAAGCATCTCCCCCACCTGTTAATGCCTTTCGCTTTTCAGATTACCTTCTCCTACTGTGTATATATCTTGTAGTTATCTAGTTATTTGCATGTTGTCTCTCCCATGAGAAAGCAAGCTCCTTGAGGACAGCCAGTGGTTTTTTTTGGGGGGGGGATTGTATTTTGGGGGGGTTGGTTCTTTTTTTTGGTGAGGCAATTGGGGTTAAGTGACTTGCCCGAGGTCACACAGCTAGTAAGTGTTAAGTGTCTGAGGCCGGATTTGAACTCAGGTCCTCCTGACTCCAGGGCCGGTGCTCTATCCACTGTGCCACCTAGCTGCCCCACAGTCAGTGTTTTTACCTTTCTTTGCATCCCCAGCATTTAACACCATGCCTGATACATAAATAGTGCTCAATAAATGCTTGATGACTGATTGTTAATTGACACCTATGTGCAGGGAACTATGCTAAGTAGTGGGAATAGAAGAGAACGATAATGACGATGACTCATTTATACAGGACTTCTTTACCCCCAACAACAGTGAGGTAGATAGTTCAAGAATTATAATTAGCTAATGGTACTCGTAGTACTGGTACTCAGGGAATTTGTCAATAGCTCATAATCACATACTATTACACTGATATTAGATTTAGAGCTGGAAAGGACCATAGAAGTTATATAACCAGCCTCAGACACTTCCTAGCTGCGTGTCCCTGGGCAAGTCACTTAACCCTGTTTGCCTCAGTTTCCTTGTCTGTAAAGTAAGCTGGAGAAGGAAATGGCAAACCACACCAGTATCTTTGTCAAGAAAACCCCAAATGGGGGCATGAAGAGTTGGACATGACTGAAATGATTTAACAACAACAATGAACCAATCCCTTAATTTTACGGATGAGGAAACTGAGGCCCTAAGAAGTTAAATGACTTGCCTAAAGTCACAAAGGCAGTGTCAGAGCTGGAATCTTACCCCTAGGTCTTTAAGTAAAGAATTCTTTCTATTACACACACCAGGGGCCACACAGTGCTCAGTGAGTTTATAATCTAAGACTTCTTCCTTTATCCCTATCCTGGAAGCTATTTTGTCCTGCAAATACACATCAGGTCTTAAGGAAGTCTGTGTGTGTGTGTGTGTGTGTGTGTGTGTGTGTGTGTGTGTGTGTGTGTATTCGTTTCTAAGTTTTTCTGTATGCCTGAGGACCTGGCTCCCACCACTCTGTTCCTATATGTAAATGGAGGTGGGAGTGCAGTGGGAAAATGAAAAGGAAGAATATGATTTGACACTGCCTCTCTGGCAGTCACTGGATTATTAGGATTCAAGAGACTAGGAGCTAGTCCCCACCCAGGTGAGCCAGGCCAGGAGCTACAAAGCAGGACAGGGCTATTCCTAATTTCATCCCAAGTTGCCTGTGTTAATTGGTTTGGGGGAAAATGGGTTAGGGGATGAAGTGAGGAATATCAGTAACTTCCTCTTTTCCTTCCCCATTTCTCCATTCCAGCAAAGCTCAGAGCCTGCTTACCCAGAGATCATCCTCATTGCCATCAACAAGCATGGATTGCAACTCATTCATCCCAAGACCAAGGTCAGAGAGACCATTAACCTGGCTAGGTCCTCCAATAAGGCCACAGGATGACGGAAGCCAAACAACAGTTACTGGGTCTGGGGAGGGGAGTTGGGAGAGCATTGCTCTCCAGAGCCCAGGCTGGGTACAGAACACTGTCCTTCCCAATTAGAGAGCAGCGATGCCCCAGTGTTGGTGGCGGGGAGGAAGAGAGAAAGGGCAGTGGAAGAGAGGATAGTGGAGGAGATCCTAGTCAAGGCTCTGGGCTCAGGAAAGATGCCTAGGGCACCTTATTTCATTAGTCCCCTGCAAGGTAGGTAGAATTAGCCCCATTTAACGGACTGGGATTCAGACAGATTAAACACCAGACCAAGGACACATTGTGAGAGTTGGTGGCAGAGCTAGCTCTCCTGACTACCAGCCCGATTTTTTTACTTAAGTTTCTTAGTCATCCCTCCACCTTTGGCCCAACACCACCTCTCTTCCTCTGCTCCTTGAGTTTCTTTCCTCTATTTCTTACTTCTCTCTGCATCTCTCCCTGCAGGAGCTCCTTAACACCTACCCCTTTACAAAAATCTCCAGCTGGAGCAGTGGCAGTACCTACTTCCACCTGGTGCTTGGGAATCTCGTGAGGGGGAATCGGCTGCTGTGTGAGACCTCCCTGGTGAGCCTGCAGTGGGGCTGGGCATGCCAGGGAGCATTCTGAATACCAGGGTCTCTGGAGGTGTGGGGAAGGTGAGGGAGGGCATGGGGCAAGCATTCATTGGTTTTGTTTCCAGTAGAAGAGGAAAAGGAACAGGGAAAAGAGGTAAAATTTGAGTTCACCATGTCCTACTATGGGCTCATTAACTTGGAGATGGGGATGGTAAAGGAGAAATAACCACAGGCAAAAATGTTTTGTGATGAAATTTCAAAGATTGGTGACTTCCTAGGTGGCCTGAGTCATTTTTACTCATTCATCCACTGGACAAACCCTTATTAAGCACCTGATATGTACAAGGAACTATGTTAGGTTCTGCACTTAGAGCATGGTGTAGGCAATGGTTCTCAAAGTGTGGTCCAGGGGTTCCTGGGGGTCCTCGAGACCCTTTCATATAATAATAGCTGGTATTTATGTAGCTATTTAAGGTTTACAAAGCACTTTACACATGCTGCCTCATTTGATCCTCAACTCAACCCTGTGAGGTAGGTAGATGCTATTATTATGCCCATTTTACAGATGGGGAAACTGAGGTTGAGAGAAGTTAGATGACTTGCCCAGGTCACAAAACTAGTAAGTGTCTGAGGCAAAATTCGAATCCAGGTCTTCCTGGCTATAAGTCTCATGTACTATCTACTATATCACCTAGCTGCCACATATCCATGTCTTATTCCTATACTAGTCTGAAAACTCCATTAGAACAAGGACTGTGTGGCTTTTCTTATGTGCATCCCCATGATATCAAGCTCCTATCAAATGTTTGTTGCATGAAAGATCTTCCCCTGAACAGCTAGGTGGCACAGTGGATGGAGTGATGGGCTTGGGGTCAGGAAAACTGGAGCTCAAATCTGGCCTCAGACACTTAAAAGTTGTGTGACCCTGGGAAAGTTACTCTACCTCTGTCTTAATTTCCTCCACTGTAAAATGAGGATAATAATAGCACCTACTTCCCAGGATTGTTGTGAAGGTCAAATGAGATAATATTTGTAAAGAGCTTAGAGCAATGTCTGGCACACAATAGGTGCTATATAAATGCTTATTCCTTTCCCTTCCCCTTCACAGCTCATGGGGCTCTGTGGGGCACTCTCCCCAGTGGCCCACCCTAACCATTTTGTGCCCCTTCTGTGTCTCCCAACCCAGGGCTATAAGATGGATGACCTACTGACATCATATGTCCAGATGCTCCTGAGTGTAGTGAACAAGCAGAAGAATTTCCAAACCTCAGACTGAGGTGCGACATTGGATGAGGTCACAACCACCCATCCACCTCAACCTTGCTGAATGGACAGCAACTCTTATCTCCACAGAGAAACCCTGACTTCTGTTTTACCTCTCACTCCTCCAGTTTCCTCAACCTGGAATGGACTGACTTCAGGCAGAGCCTTAACTAGGGATTTTTATACCAGGGCAAGCAACACAAAGTGAAGTATGTTCTTAGTTTGGGATTGAGGGCGGGAGTAGAATGAGGAAGGGCAAAAGATTACCCCATGGATGGTGGAAAGACATCCAGTGCCCACTTGGGCATCCAATGGAACCATGTTGATGCTGGGAAGGACACTACCCACTATCTGGTAGCTTCCCAGAACCTCTATGGGTCCAAAATAGAATTCATTATCTTCCCACACAACACCCAATTGTCCTCCAAATTTACCTATTTCTCTTGAGGACACAACCATCTTTCTAAGTCACCCCAATTTATAACCCCAGAATCATCCTCATTTCTTCCTTCTTATGTATTCTCCATATTCCATCAGTCACCATGGCCTTTGATTCTACCTCCACAACCAGTCTCTCATTTATCCACCTCATGTAACCACCATCCTAGTTCAAGCCCTTATAACCTTTCCCCTGAGTGGTTGAAATAGTTTCCTAAGAGTACTCTGTTTCTAGTATCTCCCCTTTCCAATCTATCTTTGGCATTGCTACCAAAATAATTTTCCTGAAGAACAGATCTGACTACTTCATTCCCTTCATTAGAAATCTCCAGTGGCTCCCTATCACCTCAAGGATAAAATAGCAAACTCCTTTCCTTGATATTTAAAGCCCTTATCACCTTAGGGAGGGGGAAGGAAGGAAAGAGGGATAAAATTTGGAACTCAAAACTTTAAATAAAAATATTTATTTAAAAACTATTTAAAGCCTTTCACAGTCTGGTTCCAGCCTACCTTTCCAGACATATTTCACATTAATCCCTTTTTACATACTCTGTGTTCCGGCCAATATGTTCCCTTAGCTTAGACTTCCATCACCCACCTCCATGCCTGTCTTTGCCTGGGCTATCCCCATTTCCTGGAATTTGCTTCTTCCTTACATCCCCCTTCAAGGTTTAATATAGGAACATTCCTAATGGTGCTATTTCCTGATGCCCTCTACCAGTAGAAAATGCACTTTCCCTCCAAAAGTTATCTTGTATTTACTATATAAATATTAAATCCCCCAGTAAAATGTAATCTCCTTGAAGGTAGGACTGTTTTTCATTTTGTTTTTGTGTCTTTAAGACCTAATAAAGTGCATTAATGATGTAGGCACTTGGTACCTAATTGAATTAAATTTAATTTAAATTAATGATACTCGAGTCTTTGTCATTTCTTCACACCCAAATTCCTGACACCATAATAATCTGCCTCCAGTCATTTTTTTGGTAGTTTCTCTGCACTTTAGCATATAATTTTTGTAAAGGTATCATGTGAAGCTGAGAAATATGTGTGTATATGTATTATGGATATGAATATATATACTTCAATGCTCCCATTCACAAGATGCCATGAGTATTTCCAATCTAACATCTTCAAGTTTGTTTAATTCTATATTTTACTTTTTATTATCTTTCTGTTAAGATTTATCCAGCTCTGAGCATTAACATTAAAATCTCCTCTAATCATTATGTAGATATTAGCTTTGGAAGGGAATTACAATGAATCCTTTATGAATCTCGATGCTATCCCAGTCAGTAATATATATTTGATATTAATATTATTTCATTGTACCTTATATATAATATAATTTCCATGTTTATCTCTCTTGACATTATGCATTGTTTGGGGGTTTTTTGAGCATGATTTCAATGCTTGCTTTTTTTGAGATTACCTATTATATAGTAAATTTTGTTCCAGCCTTTTTTGTTCATTTTTATTTTTAGCCATTATGTTTAGATGTCTCTTTTATATAGCAAATTTTTTTATGAACCAAATTTATTTTCTTGTCCATTCTGATTCTCTCTTTCATTTTGTTGTATTGTTTAATCATTTACATTTGAGGTTCATATGGTTAGGCTTATCTTTTCCTACATTTATTTCTTTTGTACTGATTTAATTATCTTTTTCTTCTAAGTTAGCACTTTGCTTCAATAATTAGTTTTGTATGTTATTTTGATGCTACTCTATTCTGACAGCAGACCCCTACCCCACTCCCATTTTACTTACCTTACCTCAAGTTCCTTGGTTTGACTTCAATTGTTAATTTTGCTTTCTTTTTATTTATCTGTTTCTTCTCCTTTTCTTTCTCTTTCCCTGCTGAGCTAAGTGTGTGGTTCAAAAGTCTTCTTTCCCCACTTCCATCCAACCTCTAGCTTCAAATAACAGTCTTTTTATGGCACTATTTTCCAAGTGTTCCTTTTTTTGTCCTCCTTTCTCTTTCTAGTCTATTATGAATTCTATTTTCCAGTACTGGGCTATACCCTTACTTGTTCTTTCTTTAGGCTTTCTGTCTATGTTGTGAGCTTCTGAAGTAACAAATTGAACTCGCCCCTCAAACCCATTTTTGTTATTGCATTTAGAAATCTTACCCCAATCTTTCTCTCTTCTACTACGCCTCATTCTTGAACTATCAAATGATGAAGGAAGTGACATTACATGGAAGCAATGGGATGTGGTGGGAGTCAATCTATGTCTTGAGTTGTGAGGTCTGTACCTTCCTTCGTCCTTACTCATCTACCTGAGAGCTAGTGTGGCTTCAGAAAGGGCAAGGAAAGGCCAATATGGTGCTTACTGCTGGACAACTTTGGGAGAAATGCCAGGAACCAAACAGAGGTCTATAAAGAATGTTTGTCGATCTGACCAAGGCCTTTGATACGGTCAGTCATGAGGGCTTGTGGAAAATTATGGCAAAATTTGGGTGCCCAAAGAAGGTCATCAGTATTGTACGTTAGTTTCATAATGGCATGCTTGCCCAGGTTCTGAATAATGGATGACGCTCCCAGAATTTCCTAGTCACCAATAGAGTGAAGCAGGGCTTTGGGTCTGTTCCCATGCTCTTTAGCATGATTGTTTTCAGAAATGCTGTCAGATGCTTTCAATGAGGTTGAAAACAGCATCAAGGTCAGCTACCAAACTGACAGTAAATTATTTAACTTGAAAAGGCTACAAGTCATTTTGTTCATAAATGATTGTGCACTCCAATGTAGCCTCTGAAGCTGAAACATAACAAAATATGGATTGATTCTCTGCTCCTTGTGCCAATTTTGGCCTAACAATTACCACCAAGAAAACAGTTTCTCCACCACTTAGCACCACACCAACTGTATGTGGTTACAGCAAATGGAGAAATATTGAATGCTGTGTCCATTTACCTTAGCAGCATACTTCCCAGAGATGTCCACATTTATGATGAGGTTGATGCACACATCACCAGAGCTAGCTCAGTGTTCGGAAGGTTCCAAAAAGAAGTATAGAAGTATTAGACTGCCTACCGGACTGAAGGTCTACAGAGTCATTGTGTTCACCCCATTGTTATATGGCTGTGAAAGTTGGATAGTCTATAAGGGACATGCCAGAAAACCAAATCTCTTCCATTTGTATTGTCTTAGGAAAATTCTAAAGATCTGGCAAGATAAGGTACCAGATACTGAGATCCATTCTCAAGTTAAACTACCAAGCATTCAAATTCTACTGCAGAGAGCACAGCTCTGATAGGCTGGCCATGTTGTTCAGATACCAAACATACGTTTGCCTTAAAGACTATTTTTCAGAGAACTCACACAAGGCAAGTGCTCACACAGTGATCAGAAGAAGCAATACAAGGACACTCTCAAGGTCTCTCTGAAGAACTTTGGAATCAATTGCATGTCATGGGAGACATTGGCAAAGGACTGATCATCATGGTGTGTCCTCATCAATACTGTGCTCTATGAGTGAAGCACAGTTACAGTAGCTTGAAAGAAATGTTAGAAAAGCAAATTTAGAGACGTCTCCACTCCAAAATGTTAACGTGTACTATTTGTGCTTCACCTCTTGTAGAGCCTTCCAAATTTGTATCAGTCTACTCAGTCATAGTCAAATACATTGTAACTTGACTGTAACATAGTGATGTCATTTTGGTCCTCTTCAAGAACAAAGGACAACGACCAACCAATTAATCATGATTACACGGAACTTCTTTTTTTTTCTTTTGCAGGGCAATGAGGGTTAAGTGACTTGCCCAGGGTCACACAGCCAGTAAGTGTCAAGTGTCCAAGGCTTGATCTGAACTCGAGTCCTCCTGAATCCAGGGCTGGTGCTTTATCCACTGTGCCACCTAGCTGCCCCTACACAACTTCTAAGGCCAGCTTAATATAACTCTAGTTCTAATCTCATCCCTAAGACCCTGGGTGCTGGCTGTCCTTAAGGACTCATATATCCACTGTCCTAGGATATATATAGTCTTGGGAGGTACAACACTTTCTAAAAAAAACAAGGAGGGTGGCCCCCAGTGTGCGAATATCTCCTAGATGACTCTCATCCCCTCTTGATTCTTACCACAGACATATACCTCCCTCCCCACCACCACTGTGGGAATGTCTTTAGTACCCACCCTTTTCTTTCCCCTTCTAAACTGAGACTCTTCTTTCTCCTGCCTCATGGCAATCCTCTCCTTCCATTGCTTATAAGCTATTCACTAACAGCTTCTATTCTTATCAACAGATTAGAGAAATTATTATCTTTACTCTATTTACCTATGAAGTAGGTGGGGGTGAATCTCCAGTTTTCCTCTCTCTTATCTCTCTTCTTGCCTTCCATGCAGCTTCTCCCTGGTATTCTTCCTTAAAAAGATATTGAGGGGCAGCTAGGTGGTGCTGTGGATAAAGTGCTGGCCCTGGATTCAGGAGGACCTGAGTTCAAATCCGGCCTAGGACACTTGACACTCACCAGCTATGTGACCCTGGACAAGTCACTTAACCCTCATTGCCCCACCAAAAAAAAAAAAAAAGATATTGATTTATAGGGGATCACAGGATTTAGCACAGCTCTTCCTCCTTTCTTTTGCCTTAAATCTTTATCCCCTCCAGGGCTTTTTGTCCCCCCTTTTCCCCTTTTACTTGTTAGTTCAATTACTTTTTATTTGAATAACCTATGAACAGGAAAGACCTGGTTTCATTAATTAGTCCTTTCTTGATGATTGTGCTTATTGAGGCAGCTGGGTGGTCCATTGGAAAAAGTAAAAGAAGACCTGAGTTTGTATTTGCCTTGGGAACTTATTAGCCATATGACAGTGGGCAAATCACTTACTCTCTTCCAGCCTCAGTGGTAAAATGAGGATAATAACAGCACCTATCACACAGAGTTGTTCTGAGGATCATATTAGATTATATATGTAAAATACATTGAAACCTTAAAATGCTATATAAATAGTAGCTACTCATTATTTTAGAGGCAACCAGGTAGTACAGTAGATAGAGTGCACCAAGCCTGGAGTCAGGAAGACTTGTTTTCCTGAGTTCAAATCCAGCCTCAGACAAGCACTAGCTGTGTGACCCTGGACAAATGACTTAACCCTATTTGTCTCAGTTTCCTCATCTGTAAAATGAGCTGGAAAAGGAAAGATAAAACTATTCCAGTATCTTTGCCAAGAAAACCCCAAATGGGGTCACAAAGAGTCAGATACAACTGAACAACGACTCAATATTTATCTGCTTTTTGTTTGGGGAATTTTTATAAATTAAATATTCTCATAACCTCTGTGATATTTCTACAGAAATGCCTCAAATGCCTCGTGTTGAAGGTCCATTTTAGGTTCCAGATTGAGTGCCTTTTAAAAATAATAAATACCGGGGCAGCTAGGTGGCGCAGTGGATAGAGCACCAGCCCTGGATTCAGGAGTACCTGAGTTCAAATCCAGCCTCTGACACTTAACACTTACTAGCTGTGTGACCCTGGGCAAGTCACTTAACTCCAATTGTCTCACTAAAATAATAATAATAATAATAATAAATACCATTTTCTTCTTTGAATTCTCACCCCTGAAACATGATGCTGAGTTACTTAAACTGACAGTCCTTCATATTTGAAAGTTTTTCTCTTGGCTACTAGCAAAATATGATGTTTGCTTTTGAAACTGTTAAATTTTACTACTACCTGTCTCAGAGTTTCAAGCATGGGGCTCTCCTCTGACAGCAATCTATACATTCAGTCAATCAGTGCTTCGTTGTCTACATTCAAAAGTTCTGGGAAGTTGGCGGGTTTTTTAAATTATCATTATTAACAGGGGCAGCTAGGTGGCACAGTGGATAAAGCACTGGCCCTGGATTCAGGAGGACCTGAGTTCAAATCCAGCCTCAGACACTTGACACTTACTATCTGTGTGACCCTGGGCAAGTCACTTAACCCTCGTTGCCTGCAAAACAACAAAAAAATTATCATTATTAACCCCTGAAGTAGAACATTCAAGTTTTTGATCTGTCATTCTTCTGAGAGAATTACAATCCTTAAATTGCCCTGGCACATTGTCTTTAAGAACTTGGCTTATATAATATTCATTTGTTCTTTTCAAATTGTTGCTTTTTTACTTCTCTTCTGACAATTTCTTCCACTTTTTTTGTTCCAAAGCTCGCTCGCTCTCTCGCTCTCTCTCTCAGACTCTACTTCAAAACTTTGGAGAAATTATCACCTATTGTCGCATCTAAGTTTGGTATCTTTCTACTTTTAAGTCACGTTAAGAAATCTGATTTCTTACCTAATTTAATTTCAAATTCCTTCATCTATAATTTTTATTTCTCTTCTGAACCATTCTGGAGTTTCTCATTATTGTTATACAATCTCCAGGGATTCTACAGAATTACCTTTTTGATTGAGGAGTTTGGATTCATTTTCCTTCAAAGTATAATACATGTTCATAGTATTCTGACTTCTCTTTAAATTTTTACTCATTCTTCCTTTTCCTTTTTTTTTTTTTTTGTGGGGCAATGGGGGTTAAGTGACTTGCCCAGGGTCACACAGCTAGTAAGTGTCAAGTGTCTGGGGCCGGATTTAAACTCAGGTACTCCTGAATCCAGGGCCGGTGCTTTTTCCACTGTGCCACCTAACCGCCACCCCTCTTCCTTTTTCTTTATGATTTTCTCTTTTGTTTTATCTCCTTGTGAGCCATGTTTTCTCTCTTAAACTTTTGGTCTTTCAAGCTTCCTTTTTATTTATTCTCAGTCATTTGTCTCTTGTTTTCCTCCTTTCTTTGGTACCTCTCCCTTCCACTGCTGCAGAGACCCCATGATATTGAACATTCTTAGCCTCCTTGTGTTGAGGGTATGTGGCCCCAGGCTGGCTGTCTGCCCAGAGTAACCTCTTTGGGGAGAGGACTAGCCCCAAATTAATTTTCGGCTCTCTTTCCCTTAGTCATGAAAAATCTTTTCTCCTCTAGCTAATTCTGAGTTATTTTCCATACTACTTGTATGAAAAACATTCAATATTCTTACTCACTACATTTCCTTCCCAGTTGTTCTCCCTTTCTTTCACATAACTGGGCAGAATCAGTGACTGGCACCTCTTATAGGATGAGTCATTTCTACAGAAGGACAAGTCAGGTATTACCACACCGGGAGTGCTACTTCACTCACTGTATTTGTTGGGGATAGGGGTTATTAAGCACATTCTGCCGGAGCTCCAAATCATTTTCTTTCATGAGTTCACAACCACCTTTATTCTTGTAAATCTTTATTGTGCAAAGCAATGAAAATGAATTACAATATATCTCATGTGTTGTAACTGATAGGTAACACTGATAGGTACATACAGGATTACGGTGTGTGGGTCCAATAGCCTCAAACCAACAGTCACAATGGGGTCTCCTACCCAGGATTCAGTGGAAAGGTTCTTTCTGCCTTCCTTGTAACCATGCACTCACACAAGGTTGGCTTCAACACAAGAGTATCTACCAGGTGAGCCCTTGCCTTCCTCAATGTGAAACAAAAGCTCTTACTCCAGTCTAGACATGAGGACAAATGGCAATACAATGGAAAGAGCCTTGGACTGGGAATCAGGAGCCCTGGGTTCTAGACCTGCTTCTGGTACAAACTAGGCTTGTAATATTAGATGAGTGATAGGTCTCAGCTTCCTCACTTGGAGAATGAAAATGAATAAGATGATGCATAATACATGTTCATAGTATTCTGACTTCTCTTTAAATTTTTGCTCATTCTTCCTTTTTCTTTTTTCTTTTTTTTTTGTGGGGCAATGGGGGTTAAGTGACTTTCCCAGGGTCACACAGCTAGTAAGTGTAATGTTCTAGGAGTCTGGCCAGAGAAGCCCCTCTATTATAAAGAAATGATCCTGAATCTAATCCAACTGAAAGCTGTCCTGACATAATTGGTTGGAGGGAAGGATAAAAGAAAAGAAACCATTTCATGTTTTCTGTCTGTAAGTACTGAGATGTGAAGTAATTGCTAGTCCAGGCTTTGCGAGTCTGTGTGTATGAATGCTTTACATCCTATGTGGTGCCCATATGCAAATAATAATAATAATAATAATAATAATAAATAGGGATCCCAAAATATAAAAGGTAAAGGGGTCAAATAGCAGGTTTCATTATAGTGAGGCAGCATGGTGCAGGGTTGGGAAGAAGGCCTGAGTTTGAGTCCCAAGTCCATCACTTCCTAGCCTTTGTAACCTTAGGCAAATCCCTTCCTCTCTCTATGCCTCATTTTTCTCATGTGTCAAACAAAGGGGTTGGATGCTCTCAGCGCTGTCTTTCTGTAATATTCTATGATGCTCTGGTGCTGAGTAAATGGGACAGGAGAGGGGTGGGTCCCTGTCCCCAGTACAGGGGATTCATATTTGGGAGCAGACGAATCTACCCATGGGCTGTTCATTGATTTCCCCTGCTCCCCTCAGGCAAGCAGTCTTTGGGGATAGTTCTAGACCAAAAGGTTGGCCATAGATTGATTGCAGGTTTCTGTCAATCCTAGAGATGCTTCCTTCTTTTCTCTTGCTCTTCCCCAACCCCACTCCTGCCCAACTCACTGGCTCCACACCACATTGCAGAGTTTGTCTAAAGTCACTGAAATTCCAGGGGAGGATAAAATATCTAGCCCTTAAAACCCTAAAGAAAGTCAATGGACAGCTGGGCCCAATAGTAATACCTTTAGGATAACTTCCCTTCTTAAATATGGTCTTATAGAAAAAAGGCATCCTTTGGGCCTACTCTGCTTTTTCTGGCCCAGGGGTTCTGTGATTGTAGACACACAGACTTTGCATGATCTAGCCTTTCACCATGGCATACCTGAAGGCTGCATTTACTCCTGCTCCTTTCATTCTCAACATCTCCTCTCTGCTTCTTCTACCAGCCAAGGTTTGTCCATCCTGCCAGCCCAGCCAAGTCCTGCTTCCTCCTTCCTCAGTACCCCAGTCCATGCTTGTCTATCTGTCTGTCTGTCTCTGCTGTCTTCCTAGGGCACTTTTTGCAGTCTGTGAGCCTTCATTTCCTTATCCGTTAGGAGGTATGGTTTCCTAAATGTTTTGGATGTTTGAGTCTTGTCTCCCCAACTGGACCATGATCTCTTTTATGGAAAAGACTATGTCTTCTCACAGGGCTGTTGCAAGAAAAGCACTATGTAAACTTTAGAGCACTCTGTAAATGTGAGACAGTTATTTTGCCTTCTCTTGGTCCCTCTAAAGACTCTAGCATAGGACTGTGCATGCTCAGTGAATACTTGTTTAATTAGACTGAATCTAAGTGGGCCATATCAACTGCAAGGTGGCTAAGCCTCTAAGAGTGAGAAAGCCACCTCATCATAGGGTTAAGGCACCTGAACAGAGTCTGATGTGGCCCTAAAGTAAGGGATCTTAATGTTTTTGATGTCCTGGACCCTTTGGGGAGTCTGGTGAAGCCTACAGACCCCTCTGCAGAATTAGGTTTTTAAATGCATAAAATGTATATGATTACAAAGGAAACCAATTATATGAGGGAAAAAGATAAAATTGTTTTCCCATTCAAGTCTATCCATGGACCCAACAGGGGGGTCTGTGGACTCCAGGTCAAGAATCCCTACTCTAAAGGAAGAAGGGAATTTCTCAGCCAGATGATAATGAAATATGAGTCACTGGGGAGAGAGAGCTTGTAGAAAGGGAATGGGAAGGTCATTACCCACTGAGCTGCAAGATCTCCCAAGGAATGAAGGAATAAGGAGCCATGACTTCCAAAGGATCCATAAATGAGGGCTTCACTGTGTCTGGTGCACTCCAAACAGCAGCGGGGATTCAGTTGTATTCCCACTTGGTGAGTGGTTTAATCTTAAATTGCATGTTCCTGGAAAACTGTCAAAGGGTGGCAGAAACTAGAGCTGGGGAATGCCAAAGACTTGTTATGGTGATGAGAGCAGCAAACCAGCTGTGGGCCATTGCAATGGCGTGTACAGGTCTCATCCACCTCCTGGACCCTGTCTCTTCCTCTATTTCCTCAATCCTCAACAGGTTCTGCCACAATGAGTGCTCTTAGGGCTTCAGAGCCCCAATCAGTGTCTGCAACAGACAAAAGGAAGAGGACAACAAATGTGGAGGAAGAAAGGAAAGAAAGAAGGAAACAAAAGAAGTAGAAAAGAGGAGAACAAAAGGAAGATGAAAGGAAGAGCAAAGATGAGGAGCAGACAGGGAAGAAGAAGTCAGCGTGGCAATAGTGAGGACAGGACCCCAGCAGAGGCTTTTCAGAAAGAATTTGAGTCCACAGACTTGGGGTGAGCTTTCCGGGAGGCCAATTCAGACAGCTTCTTCAGTCTTTTCTTCAGCTCGAGAGGGAATTTCTCATAGCATTTCTTGCAGACAGGCTTCATGTCAAACTCCACAAATTTGTTCCTTTGGGAAGGGGAAAGTTTTGAGCATTAGAGACAGAATTCCAAGATCAGTGCCATGAGACACTCTGCATTTTAATTCAAGGAAAACTTTCCCTCTGAATTCATACTTTTACTTTCAATTTATATAGCATTTCATCCTACCCTCTGCTCTTGTCTAGAGTGGCACCTGCCATCTCCCACCTGCTCCTACATCCCCTACTACTCTGTGGGACAGCTCCTTCCTTGGTCAAGACTAGGCCAGCATGCCTTTGAGTGGCAGCTTGGTGTAATAGATAGAACACTGGACTTAAGACCGGAGTTTGGATCCTGCCTCAGACATTTACTAGCTATGTGACCTTAAGCAAATCATTTCACTTCTCTCTGCCTCAGTGTCCTCATCTGTAAAATGGGGATAATAACAGCACCCATCTCACAGGGTCACTGTCATCATTTAAAAAAGCATGTAAAAGTTCTTTGCAAATCTTAAAGCGCTGCATAAATGGTAGCTGTTGTTACTTTATTATTATCCTCTAGCATTCTTCTAGCAGCTTCTACTGGAGTCTGCAAAAAGTAAAATGTGACCCTTTGGCTCCCTGGTTGACACATCTTTGATGGGGTTCCCTCCAAACCTCTGGGATTCCTTGGGAATAAGGCCAACCAAGGGATTGGTGAAAAGCTTAAGAGAGAGGAGAAAGTCAGGTAGGTGCTGTAAGAAGGGGGCATTTCTTGCATATATCTATCTATGCCTAAGTTGAGGTCCCACCCCCGAAATATACTGGCTGTGTGGCCCTGGGTAAGTCACTTAACTTACCCAGTTCTCTAGAACAGTGGTGTCAAACTGAGAAAACCTCAAATTAACATTATCTATGTTGTACTGTATTTTTTATTTATTTTTCTAGATATTTCCCAATTACATTGGGTTTTGGTTTTGGTTTTGGTTTTAGTTTTCTTTGCAGGGCAATGAGGGTTAAGTGACTTGCCCAGGGTCACACAGCTAGTAAGCATCAAGTGTCTGAGGCCAGGTTTGAACTCAGGTCCTCCTGAATCCAGGGCCAGTGCTTTATCCACTGCGCCACCTAGCTGCCCCCTCCCCAATTACATTGTAATCTGGTTCAGGCCACACTAAAGAGTTTGACATCTCTGTTCTAGGGAACTCTCTAAGATTTTAAGTTGAAGAGAAGAGGCCTATTTGCATTGATAGACAGTGTTTCTTTATCTGGGGGTTCCCTATCTTGATGAAATCACGGGCCCAGTCCCTATCCTTATCTCTGGAAAGAATTACTCATCAGGAGTTGGAGGGCTAGGTGAGACTTACTTCAGTGTGAGTTTAATATTGCAGGTGGAGCAAGAGAAGCAGTTCACACACCAGGCCTTATTGAGAGCTGACACCACTGCAAAAAGAACACAGACAGAGGGAAATGATGCCAAGGCCAAACAACAAGGGCCCAGATCCCCACTCTGGATTCCACAAGGCCAGATGTGCAGTGGGGGCAGCCCGGAGGGAGGGACACCTGGAGAGCGCAGAACGGGTCTTACCATCTCCCTCGATCACATGGCTGCAGTTGTAGCAGACATCCCCGAAGAGCTGTGGGGCAGAGCAGACACAATGGGGAGTTATTTGGGGCAGATGAGGGCATTCATCTTATCCCAAACCACCAGCTGCAAGGAGCATGAAATAGACATTTCACAGAAGCCCTGTAGAAACCTCCTCACACACCCATTTAATCCTCTGAATACTCTCTCTCATGTTTCTTTTTAGTCACACACACCAGGCCTTGAAGTCCATCATAGCCCCATTTGACAGATTTTTGGAAGGCATTTGTCCTTCTGTGTATTCTTCGTTTTCTAAGCACTGGGCACATGGGCCCCCTCCTGACTCTGGGACCAGTAAGGCTGGTCTTTGTTGTCTACATAGTTGGTCAGTCAGATGACAAACACTTATTAAGTGCCTACTATGTGCCTGGAGATATTAAGTGAGGGATACTCTGAGGCTCCAAGCTCAAAACTTTCTGCTTCAGTGGCCTGTCAGATATCATAATGGTTTGTATGTTGTCTCCCCAATTAAAATCATGCGTTTCGTAGCCTGAAGGCTTGGCATGAAGTAAGCACTTAATAGATGCTTGTTGACTAACTGAGCACTAAACTCCAAGTTAGGGTACACGAGAAATGTCAAACTCATTGTCTCATTCTGGTTCTGCTACTGGATGGCTGTGAGATCTTAAGCAAATTTGTTAACCTCACTGGATCTCAGTATCTTCATCTATAAAATGAGGAAACTGGACTAGATGAACTCTTCAGATCTTTTGGCTCTAACATTGTATCCTGTCCTATCCGAATCTCTCCTCCTTCCCCCACCGTCTCGCTTAAAATCCCCACCATCAAAGTCAGTCTCCTGTATTGGATAATAAAGGAACCAGACAGTCCCCATGAAATGGGCCCTGAGCAAAGAACAGCAGGGGGATCACTCCTTTGCCATTATCATATATACCTGAACTGTCTTATTTCATAAGGTAAAGCAGAGGAACCTCATGAAGGAGCAGGTAGAATATGTTGAATGAAGCTGCAGAGGACAGCTAGTAGTGGATCCAGAAAGCCAAGGGAGGCAGTGCTCTGGAAAGAGCTATCAGATGCTGGTCTGGGGGCAGCTAGGTGGCGCAGTGGATAAAGCACTGGCCCTGGATTCAGGAGGACCTGAGTTCATATCCAGCCTAAGACACTTGACACTTACTAGCTGTGTGACCCTGGGCAAGTCACTTAACCCCAACTGTCTCACCAAAAAAAAAAAATAGAAAGAAAGATACTGGTCTGCAGGATGGCTTGAAGGGGCTGGGAGGGAGCACCTGGGGCTGTGTAGGTAATCATGGCATGAAATAAGGACCTGAATCGTGGTGAAAGCACCAGAAATGGAGAGGAAAGCATGGAACCAATCGAGGCCAACTGTACAAAATCCTGCCTCTGATATTTAATACCAGTTCAGCCTTGAGCAAGTTCTGACACTTTTCTGGGCCTCAGTTCCCTCATCTGTAAAATGAGGAAGCTGGGCTTGATGGCTTCTGATGGTCCCTTCCATCTCTAGTTTTATGATCCTAGCAAAGGCATGGAGGCAGGAGATCCAATGTAGGCCAAGATGGCTGGACTATAGAGTGGATAAGTGGGAGGAATGTGGAACCAGTCTGAAAAGAGAGGCTGGAGCCACATTATGAAGGGCTCTGAATGGCAAACAAGAAGTTTACATTCTCTCTCAAAGGCAACAGGAATGATGATATGATGATAACAATAATAATATCTAGTTGGATTACATAGCTAGTAAGTATCTGAGGCAGAATTTGAATTCAGATATTCCTGATTCCAGATCAGGTATTCTATTCGCTGTTATCATCATTGTTGTTGTCCTTCCTACTTTAAGAAGACCAAGATGACAGCACAATGTTGGGGCTCAATGTACAGTGTGTCTGGCTGTAGCTGATCAGACCAATATGAGCTCAGAAGGCTCTACCACAGGTCAGGCACAAATAGTCTTTGTGAACATTTGGGATGGAGATTCCTCTAAATTTGTACATCTCGTGTTTCTTTTGAGCCACTGCAATTCTGCTTTGCTCACTGAATACAGCGCCTTCTTTGATGGGGACACTCCATGCTGGGAGGTCCTATGCCACTGTCTCCCATGGCTCACAGTGATACCAAAGTTCTTCAGAGACCTTGAGAGTATCCTTGTATCACTTAATTCTGACCTCCATGTGAGCACTTGCCTTATGTGAGTTCTCCACAAAACAGCCTTTTATCATCATCATCATCATTGTTATTATTGAAGCTAGTAAAGTTCTTCAAGTAAGAGAGCAATAAAGTCCAATGTATGCTTTAGGAGTATCAATCTGTAGAGGCAGCAAGGTGGCGCTGTGGATAGAGCACCAGCCCTGGAGTCAGGAGGACTTGAGTTCAAATCTGACCTTAGACACTTGACACTTACTAGCTATGTGACCCTGGGTAAGTCACTTAACCCCCATTGCCTCACCAAAAAAAAAAAAAAAAAGAGTATCAATTTGCAAGCTGTGTGGATAATACATTGGAGAGGTGACTGAATAGAGACAGGAGACTATTGCAATAGTCTGTTTTCATTTTCTCATTATGGCACTTACCTTACACAGGTTAACTTTCCTTTACAAATTGGGAATTGGCTAAAAGAAGATAAAGACAGATTCCCGCTGCTCCCTATGTTTGTTTAAATAGGTCAGGTTAGAGTTACATGAGTTTTAGACCAGATCGTCTCATTTTTAGTTTTTCTTCTAATTTGGTGTTGATTTTGTTCTGTATTCTAAGAAGCCACTGATCTGGCTGCACATAGAAAGATGATCCAGAAATGACTCTCCCTTCAGTAGAATCATCCCTATTTGTTAAAATATAATCACTCTATGGTAGTATTTGGTGCTTTCCATATCTAGAGACTCCCAATTCTCTTTGTGAAGATAGATTAATGTTGTAAAAGGTGAGGTTCCTGTATAATGTATAATGTATTCTGTGTTGAGGCCTCTGACCTCTCTTGTTTCTTATTCCTGAACCCTTTGCTGCTGTTCAGTTATTTTCTCAGCCATATCTGACTCTTAATTAATGGCTCCATTTGGAGTTTTCTTGGCAAAGATCCTGGGGTGCTTTGCCATTTCCTTCTCTTACAAATCTTACTGATGAGGAAACTGAGGCAAACAGGGTTAAGTGACTTGCCCAGGATCACGTAGCTAGTAAGTGTCTGAGGCCAGATTTGAACTCAGGAAGATGAGTCATCCTAACTCCAGGCCTGGCACTCTCTCCACTATCTTTATATTTCCTTTGCTGCCATTTCCCATGCCCATTTTTACAGTAAAGCCATCAAATATTAAAGTGTATGCTGATCTAATTTGGAAAGTCTTATCAAGTTCTTCCATTGAACTTCTCTATCTTTTCAGCCTCTGCAACGGACACTGGCACATGAGGTATAAATATTTTAATTATGTCATATTTATTTATCTGTATCCATATTTCATAGTGGCCTTTTCTCAAATGTTTATCATAAGCACTGAAATACAAGATAACCAAATATCTCATGAAGTGATGTTTCTTGTTATCTTTGGACACAAAATAAATCTACTTCTTTTATTTGCTTCTCCATGGAGAATCTAAGAGCTATCCTTCCATTTAGCTACGATTTCCTTTTGTCTTCAGGTTTCTTTTACGGCAAGACTGTCAAATCCCTATGATTCAGTCTCTCCAACAGTATGTCCACTTGATAGGCAATGGATCTCGCATTTAGAGCACAGCAACTAATTTAATCTTTATAGGCTGTCTTTAAAACTAGGTGGTCCTTAGCATCTTCTAGGCTCCCTTTTCTTTGTTTGGTGGGTTTCCATGACCAAGAAATTAATAGCAAGTGACCAGTGTAGACCACTACAGGTGATGACTCTTTCCATGCTTAACCAGGATGATCCTCCAAGTATAGGCATAAGCTCTTGCAAAACTGTACTTGAAGCCTTTCCAATATCATAAAACCTTATGAGATTTTGTACTCTCCTGGGGTAGTTTTCAAAAACTCGGAGTTTTGTGTTCTTGTACCCTTCATTAATGATGTGAGTTATATAGAGTATGCAAGTCCAGGAGGAAGGATTGACTCTTTGTGACCCCCAAGTGCCTTGCCCTGGTGGTGGTGGGAAAGAGGAGGATAAACTCAAGAGTCTTTTAAACCTGGAAAAAGAATTCATGGGGAAAGTGACTCTTTAGCAATATTGATTTGCAGAGGAAGAAGAGGGCTCAACTCCAGGAAAGTGCTAACTATGTAGGTCCTGCTGGTGATGGGGCAGGTCGTTGGATGGCCAAAGAGCGAAGTTTTGACTGTTAATGGACTTAGGTGTGAGTCTTTTGCAATTTCTCTTCAGTGAAATAAATCCTGTCCTATATTTGATATATTATTAGTCTACGCTTACATGGGAACTGATGTCCCTTTTCCCTTTGTGGTAGAACCCTAGACATGAGCCAAATTCTGCTGTTTCCAGGAGAAAATGTCGGGGTGGGACCACTAGACAAAGAGATATTTGTTCGAGAAACTACCAAGATTGACTCCAATCTTTGTAAATCTGGAGCTTCAGCTCTGGGACAAAGGTCATTCTAATCTATGTCCTCATCACTTCAGCACTTACCTCTGGTTTGCCCTCTTTCCAATCTACTCAGCCCACAGCTATTAAAAGAACCATCCTAAAAAAGTACGTTTGTCATGTCAGCCCTTTGCTCAAAAACCTTCAAAGGCTCCCCACTACCCATAAAATAAAGTTGAAATTCCCCATCCTGGTACTCAACACTCTTCATAATTAACTCTCTAACAAGAACCCTTCTGTTCTAGTCTATCTGGTACCCTAAGAGTACTCTAAATACTATACCCATTACAACCATCATATCTTTGCTCAAACTGTTCCAAATACTTGGAATGACCTTCCTTCTTCTGTCTACATGTCCACATTCTTCAAGGTCCAACTCAAGTCCCACGTCCTTTAGAAAGCCATCCTTGAACCCTGTGGCAGCCCACTTCACAACATCCTCAAAAAATTCCTGTGAGCTATAAATTAGCACATATTTCCTTGTCTTGTTATTTAATGTTTTCATTTTTTTAGTCTTATTTCCCTAACTAGACATTCGTAAGTTCCACAAAGGTTGGGACCAAGGTTTCTCCTCATAAGTCCCTCAAAGTAACTGGCAAAGTGCCAGGCACAGAACAAGTGTTGTGCCAATCTTTATTCAATGACTGAATGGATTTTAATTACCCAGAGTTTCCTGGGCTTCCCCTTGGGGTCCAGGATGATTTCACTGGTTCAGTCCAAGAGATCACCACCCAAAAGGCCATGCTGATCTCCTAGAGACATGGTCTTCCCAAGGTGTGTCAAGCTTACCTGGTTGTAGTGTGTCTCACAGTATGCCAGGCCCTTCTTCTCATAGTGCCGGTGACCCAGGAATGGTTTCTCACATTTGGCACAGACAAAATGCTGGTGAGAAAGAAAGCACATAGTATCATTGCCCTGAGAACCAAGGCACCCACCCATTCCTGCAAGTGTTAGACATAAATCTGGACCTGCAAGAGGCCTCTGAAGCCGTCTGGCACAACCACCTCATTTTACAGATGGGGAACTGATACTGGAAGAGGTTAAAGTACTTGCTCATGGCCGCAGAGTTAGTGATAGGCAGAGCTGGCTGGGATGTCACTTAGCTGTGTCTCAGAATCAGGAACTTCTTCCCTAAATCACATGTCATTTGTGGGTCTGAGAGCTGTGTTGTCCTAAGAAGGAAAGGTAGAGCAAATCCTTAGGAGTCCTAAGTGATTGTAATTATTCCCAGTGACCTATGACAATGGAGACCAAGGAGTTGCTGGCTAATTAAAATTCAAAGACAATCCCAAACCTATGAGGATGACTATTTTTTTTGTCCTGGGCCTGTGATTCCAAGCAGTGTAGAAAACTCTCTCAACCAATACAAATGAACAACTATTTGGCAATTTGTAATCATAGGACAGCTAGGTGGCACAGTGGATAGAGGGCAGGCTCTGTAGTCAAGACTGAGTTAAAATTCATCTTCACTTACTAGCTGTGAGACCCTGGGCAAGTCACTTAACCCTGTTTGCCTTAGTTTCCTCATCTGCAAAATGAGCTGGAGAAGGAAATGGTGAATCTTTGCCAAGAAAACCCCAAAAGGAGTTACAAAGGCTTAGACACAACTGAGCAACAACAGTCATAGTGATGTCTTTGATGCCCATAATCCTTTTAAAACCTGAGTGGACTCCTTCAGAATTGCTATGGCAAGAGGCAAGATGGTGTAGAGAGAGCCTGCCTGGGAGCTCAGAAGACATGAATTGAAGTCCTCCCTCTGACACATACTAAATGTATAACCACAAAGCAAATCATTTGATCTCAGTGTCCTGGCAAAGTCTCTAACACCATAAATTACAAAGGATATACTGATCTGTATCCATGGAGGTAAGAATTGCCTACATCAATGAAATTTAGGTCTACACCAAGAAAATAAAAAGTCTCTGTGCTAGGGGCCCAGATACGAAGATGAAGCATAACACAGTCCCTGCTCTCAAGAAGGTAAACATCTAATGAAGAAGAATATTCTCTTGAACATTCCCTGGACTTTTTTTCAATGGAGGGAAATCTTCATCCTTTGAAGATGGATTTGAATTTTGGAAACAGTCACAAAACAATCAGAACCAAATCTGGCAAAGAAAATGGGTGATGAAGATGAGCAATACTGACTGGTATCAGAAACAAAATGTGACTACAAAGAAAGGAAACTATTTTGGGGGTACCTGGCTCTGAAATGCATTTTTTAAAGTGTGGTCCATTTTTAAGAATGCTGAACTTGTTATCATAGTTAAAAACCTATCTCCATTAGGTACCTTCTTCCTGTATACCCTTGAGTAAATCATTTAACTTCTCTAGGCCTCAGTTTCCTTATCTGTAAAATGAGGGAATTTAGTTTTCTCTAAGGTCTCTTTCAGTCCTAGGTCTGTGATCCTAGAAAGAATTCCCAAAATGTCCTGGAAAATGGTAGCCTCTCTAGAGTGAGTGAATAACCTTCTAAGGTGATCACTTTGAAGAAGGCAAAATTCAGTTGGATGGATAAATTCTGGTCTGCTTGTTGGTTCACTGTGTGTTTCTTCTTCTTCTTCTTCTTCTTCTTCTTCTTCTTCTTCTTCTTCTTCTTCTTCTTCTACAGGGCAATGAGGGTTAAGTGACTTGCCCAGGGTCACACAGCTAGTAAGTATCAAGTGTCTGAGGCCAGATTTGAACTCAGGTCTTCCTGAATCCAGGACTGGTTCTGTGTGTTTATTTTCAAACCTATTACTGTAAGCAAGACATATATCACTTGTAAAAGCAAAGGTCTGTTATGTATATAGACTCATGTATTATCATTGCTGAATCACAGGATTTTTGAGTTAGAAAGTATGACAGGGATAATACAATAACAGCATGTAGAATGTTAACATTTACAAAACAATTTCTTCACTACAACCCAGTACAATGAGTGAGTAGTATAAGTATATTACCATCCCTATTTTGCTAGTAAAGAATTTGAGGCTCAGAGAGTTTAAAGGACTTATTAAGATCATCCAGGGCTGTCAGAGCCAAACAGGTTTTTGACTCCAAGCCTGTCTAGCTTGCTTGGACTCGTGTTTAATCCTAGGCAACATTTTTCACTGCCTAGAAGCCATCTATACCAAAAAAACAGGTGACAGGAAGACCTCAGGATGATCCCTTTCAGTCTGCAGATTCCAGGATTCCTGGCCTTTGGCACTTCTTGGAAGCAAAAGGCAGTTATGTGGTTAGTTCCAATAGGTGCTGGTGATAGGCTAGCCAGACCTATTAACCCATAGCAGAGGCTGGGAGGATTAGAGAGAGAGTACAGGGCATAGGGCTGAAAGCTATGCTTTGTGTCATTAAACAACAGACAAATCAATACATAGATTCCTTCTGGGTCCATTTAGTTCAAATGAACAAATAGTTTTAGCTGAATAAACAGCTAAGCAGATCAATGAATTTATTTGTAGCTGATCCATTTAAGGTATTAGAACAAGCCAGAATCTAAATGTGTATATGTATGAGGATGCAAAGATAATTCTCTATTATCTGTGATGAAGCAGGGACAGCAGTGGTCAGATGATCTGAGAACTTTCTGTATTTGGCATTGGGATCCATGACAAAATTAGACAGAAGGAGGAGGAGTGGAGATCTTCATCATGGGTTCCTCGGGAGATTTCATTCCCTTAGCAGAGTTTACAATGCCTCCAGAGAGTTGGCAGAACAAACAGAAGCTTATTTCTGTTCAAAGCTGCATCTCGACGATCCATATGTAGATAAGCAAGAGAGTATTTTCAATCCAGTTAAGTAAACATTTATTAAGCAAGACCCAAAGAAATACAAGGAAGAAAAATTACAAACCCAGGTCCTTAAGTAGCTTACAGTCTAATGGGAGAATAAAAACCACAGCTAAATGGGGTGGAGCAAAGCACCTTTCAGACTCGGAGAGGCAAACAGGAAGGAAGGGGGAGATGGTGGAGACCATGAGATGTAAGCTATGCCCCGCTTTGGGGCTTTGAGTCTAATGGCTCATTAGACTGTGAGCTCCTTGAAAGTAGGGACTGGTACTGTGCTTTTCTGTGCATTACCAGTGCTTAGCTCAGTGCAAGGCAAAGAGAGAGGGCTGATTAAATGCTCTTGGAGACAGGTGGACTGGATGCATTTGCAAGTTTTGTAAAGCTGTGGGACAAAAAAAAAACCTCTTTTCCGACTGGGTGTATCTTCTTTTACGTATGAAAAGGCCACCAATTTGGCTAAGTGGTTATCAGAAACGATGATCTTGCCCCGACCCCCCCCCTTCCTTTATCCCCCCTCCAGCTTCCATACCTTTTCTTCCCCAGTGAATTGGAGAGACCCACTGTTTAAAAACCGGGATATTCCAAACCACAGAGCTTTTAAGCAAATAACCAGTTGCCTAGTTACTAGCCTAGCCAGAGGAGATGAAAATTTGGTAAATGCATTGGAAAGTTGCTATAAAGTGTCTTTTTAAGGTGATATCTCTGACCAGTCCATTTAGGGTTTTCTTGGCAAAAATCCTGGAGTGGTTTGCCATTTTACAAATGAGGAAACTAAGGCAAACAAGGTTAAGTGACTTGTCCAGGGTCACATGGCTATTAAGTGTCTGAGGTCAGATTTGAACTCAGGAAGATGAGTCTTCCTGACTCCAGGCCAGGTGCTCTGTGTCATGTAGCTGAGACCCAAATCAGGAAGAGTCTGAAGATTAAACCTAAATAAGGGATCTGCTAAGGGTTGACTGCTCTTTGTTCTAAAGAGTTTCTTACCTGCGGTTGATAATCTCTTAATATGAAGATGGGTGAACTCAAATCCAATACTTGGAGGAAACATAACTAGAGAGACTGGTCTTCCAGTAAGGATGCTCACATTTTCTGAAAGAGCAGGCTAAAAGAGCAATACCTTGCCCAGGGATTTCAGGCAAGCCAGAAACTGGAGGCACCAAAGATTATAGCCAAGCAGTGTCCAGCAGCATCCAGCAGAGTAAGACTACCAAAGTCATCAAAAACAGCCCAAAGCAATCAATACTGTATTGGAAAAGTGAGTTCTGTCGCCATGTCATCTCTCTCTCTCTCTCTCTCTCTCTCTCTCTCTCTCTCTGCGGGTCAATGAGGGTTAAGTGACTTGCCCAGGGTCACACGATTAGTAAGTGTCAAGTCTCTGAGTCCGGATTTGAACTCAGGTCCTCCTGAATCCAGAGCCAGTGCTTTATCCACTGTGTCACCTAGCTGCCCCCTTCTCTCTCCTTTTTTATTTCTCTGAGCATCTATCCTCCAAACCAACTCTGTGTTTATTTGTGGAAAAGTATACCCTGGGATTATCAGGGACATGTTTTAAGAGAGAGAGAGAGAGAGAGAGAGAGAGAGAGAGAGAGAGAGAGAGAGAGAGACTTGACACTTATTAGCTGTGTGACCCTGGGCAAGTCACTTAACCCTCATTGCCCCACAAAAAAACCCCCACAACCCCCCCAAAAATATATATATATACATTTCATACAATTTCATTAAATGCCTTTGCTTTGAGTCAAATGTGTCTCTGGTTGACACTTAAAGATTAAACCCATGGATGGAAGCTCATAAACTATAATAATGTGAGATACAGAGTAGTTTGAACCTGGGGTGGCTGTGCCCTGGGGAATCCATCCTGCACCCAAATGTTGCATTACGAATGTGAAAAAAGACAGAATGTGATAAGGGCAAAGGAGGAGTGAAGATAAAGTGTTTTTAGAAATATAAGAAGAGGACATTTAACTGGAGAATGAGAGAAAACCTCAGGGTACTTAAATTGGGCCTTGGTGAAAAAGAATTCCAGCAGTTGGAAAGGCAGGAGAAAACAGAATAAGACTGAGGAATGTCTGTCCAATTTGGCTGAAACACAGTGTACATGAAGGGGTGTGGGGAAAAGTGACTCTGGAATAGTATGGCATCTTATGGAAAGGTTAGCTTGGAAATAAATTGTAAAAGGCCATAAGTGGCCGTCTCTATTCTCTCCCATAGGCTACTGTGCCCTATGGAGTTTATTTTTGTTAACTGTGTGAGAGATAGATTAGAGAAGAGAAGGACTGGAAAAAGGGAAACCTGTGAGATTATTAGCAATAGTTCAAGCTACATGTCACAAGGGGGTGAATTTGCATTGGTGGCAGTAAAATCTGGAGAGGACTTGGAAACTGACTGAATTTGTTGGAGGCGGGGAAAGAAGAGTCAAAGATAGCTCTGAGGTTTCAAGCTTGAGCAAGTTGAAGGATGGTGGTAACCATCAATGAAAATTGGGCAGGTTTTAAGAAAAAGACAAAGAATTCTAGCTAAAGATGGCATTACTCTCCACATCTGTGAGTGCGGATGAGGGGGAGTCTGTGCACCATTATTACCTGGCTTTTTCCAAAGCTGAATCAGTGAGTGAGTCCTAGCACCTGGCTAGTTCTCCTGCATTTTAGGCCTTGAATGACTGGCACTCACCTCAACGTGCCATTGCTTTCCTAAGGCATTGACCACACGGCCTTCAATGGGCCTTCGGCAAGCTCCACAAATGGGGATCCCCATCTTGTCATGGCAGGGCAGACAGTAAAGTTCCCCTTTCAGCTCCCTGGCCTCTGCAGTCAGTTCCTTCCTGGAACACAAATGTAGGGCCTTAGTTAGAACAAAGAGGCGCTGGGCCCTGCCAGTGGCCACTTCCTGCCTCTGACTGGAATGGTTTTGGACATGCTTCCAAAAACAGAAATGTAAGACAGAAGGGAGATTTTGAGAGCCCCAATACTCTAAACTCACCATTTCCCCATGCCTTTTTAGGGTATGCTGACTGGTGGGGGATTTTCTTAACTAAACAGGAAAAAGTTAATAGCAAATAGAGAAGTAAAAAGTAAAGAGGAAAAAAAATCTTATTTTTAAAAATATGTTCTGTTTAGTCAAACTTAATTCCATAAAATCCCTTACAAAGCACTCTTAAAAAACTGTACTGTGCTTTCCTAATTAGGATGGTATTCTCCACTCAAGTCCTGCTCAGAAGGCCCATCTTGGCATGCAAATGACCATGGGACCTCAAAAGCTATGCCAGCTAAGCTCTGGTAGGTTTTGGAAAGCTGGAAAGTCTTCACGTATGGTCCAATGGTGGACTCTGCGTCCACCACCCAAGGATCAGTTTGGCTAGGTGGAGAAAGGCTCACTATCAGAGGCTTAGTCACCAGCTAAGGAATCATTTTGGCCACAAAAACTCATGTATAACATGGACTAAGTCACGGAGGAGCTGGGACCTGCTTTGGAGATAAGGTCTACCCTGATGAAATCTTTTGAAGTGCTAAAGATATGGAGTATTGTATTATGTTTCTTGTGTGTTGACCCTCCCTCCTCAACCAGACTGTACATTCCCTTAAGACAGGGACTATGCCTTCACCTTTACTTGATCCCCCATAACACCTAGCACAAGGGGGATATAATAGAAATATGTCTACCCATCTACACCTTTCATAATGCTAGGGGACAATCATTCATTGAGGCTTATTCATGGTGGTAATCAGTATAAGAATTCCGTGGGTGGGGGTTGGGGGGGGAGACATAGGGAGAAATCTGCTTGTAGACTGTCAAAAAAAATGAGCTGAAAGACAGAGACGACCTCCTTCTGAGACTACAATGACAGCTAACAGGTCAATAAGAAGTTAGACACTGCCTGGCTGAATCTTAACCCTCACCCCCATCCCCACCAGCACCACCAAATCCATCTGGCTACAATGAGATACCTTCTCTATCTGGAATATGGGTCTTCCCAGGAATTGCTTCCTACTGTTTCCTCCAATATTCACTCGGGGGGAGACCGGAATCTCAAACTCTATCCTTTGCTAATTTTTAACATTCCAATTAAATGTTTTGCCATAAAAATATATGCTTTTTGTATTGCCTGATAGCAAAAAAGTTCAGATGATTTCAGAAATTTGGAGAGGACCTTGAGGGAACTCAATTGTACTTATTTCCAAAATACCCCACTTTGACCCCAATAACCTATGGGAACTGCAAAGTAGAGTGGAAAACAGGCTACAGAGAAGTTTAACAAAACCTTATTGATTAAGCCGACTGGTTAGTTCTGCTATTTAGGCCAGAAGGCCCTGACGCCAGCATGTTTGCCAGGTTCCCCCAGATGCCAGTGCACTCACCCACAGTGGGTACAGTTGAAGTGGTCTGGATGGTAAGAATCATTCTTGAACATCAAAGGCTGCTCATCAATAATCAGGTGACACTTCTGGCAGATGTACTTGCCCAGGCCCTTGGCTTTCTCCCGATTGTGACAGGGTCTGCACAGGTGCCTGGGAGAAGATGGAACAGAGGAGCAGAGGACATTAACAGTCACCTCCTTCTCCTGGGGCCCCACCCAAGCCTGTTTATGTCCTTCCTGCCTTCTAGAATGTCCCAGCATGACTGGAGCCCCAACACTTCAGAAATGACCATCATGGTACAAGGGAAAGATGACTGGATTTGAAGCCAGAGGACCTGGCTCACTTCCCGGCCCTGCTGCTTAGCTTGTCGTTTAACCTCTCTAGGTCTTTGCTTCCTTCTCTGTAAAATGAGGGGGTTGGACAATAGGTCCCCCTAACAATTTCCTTTCAGCTCTAAATCTTTGATTCTATTTCAAGCCCTGAAGTCCACGGATTTGAATAATGCCTTTGCTTCCTCAAGGAGCTGGAAGAAGTCCAAACCAAGTACAATCTTTTCTCCTTTCTTTGGAGGCTTGGTAAAGGTGGGATGTGTTTATTCTTCTATAGATATTTCCCATTCCTCGAGATGAGCTTTTTCTTGAAGAAAGCAAACTCAGAACTGGAGACCTATTGACAATGTCTTTATAATTTCAAAAAACCCAATTTTAAGGTATATAAATATACAGAAAGGAAATAGACAAAATGAGAAAAGTAGAAGCAAACATGGAAAGATTAAAAAAACACTTCATTTTTCAAACTATAAGTAGTTCTTGAATGTTGGTTCATTTTTACACCAATTTGAAAAGTCAAATATAAAAATGTTAATTTTAAAACCTCCACACTTATAAAGTTCTTAAAGAACTCTGATGGTCTCAAAATGGTTCCTAACACTATTCAGTGTGAAACAACAGCTGTCTCCCCTGCATGTGGGAGAAAAAATCAGCGTGAACATCTGACAAAATAGTGGTAGTAGTTTAAATTCTGGGTTATTTAACCCTGAGCAATATTTTGCAAAGGGTCCTTCCAGAAATATCCTTAGCCTGCATTTTCCTCTACTGGGCCTGGTTAGACTGTGCCTCCAACTATAATCTTATATACATATATATGTACACACACACACACACACACACACACACACACACACACACACACACAAAGAGTGAATCAGGGCAGTGTGGAGATGCTAAAAAGTATCTGGAGGAATACGAATCTGGGGTGGCCTCTACTGGGATATGGGAATCCTTGAGCCCATACAAATGTGTATATGTGGGGCAGCTAGGTGGCGCAGCAGATAGAGCACCGGCCCTGGAGTCAGGAGTACCTGAGTTCAAATCCAGACTCAGACACTTAACACTTACTATCTGTGTGACCCTGGGCAAGTCACTTAACCCCAAGTGCCTCACTAAAAAAAAAAACAAAACGTGTATATGTGTGTGTGATTGTGGATGTGAGTGTGTTGGTGTGCGTGTGTGTGTGTGTGTGTGTGTGTGTGTGTGTGTGTGTGTGTGTATACACAGAACCTTCCTCACTTCCTACAGACTTACTTCCTAGCATCCAACCACTACAAGTAATATCAGGCAGAAAGGGTGTCCATGAGAAATCGTAAGACTAGTTATGAAATTCCTAAAACATCACCTCCATCATGTCATTCTACTTATCAAGAACCATAATGGTTGACAACAGCCTATCCCAAGGAGTTTAAACTCCTCTACCTACTTTTCAGCAGTTAGGGGCATCTAGGTGGTACAGTGGATATAGCTCTGGACCTGGAGACAGGAAGACCTGAGTTCCAATCTGACCTAAGACACTTACTAATTAGTATGAACCTGGGCAAGTCACTTAACTTTGTCTGCTTCAGTTTTCTCATTTGTAAAATGAGCTAGAGAAGGAAATGGAAAACCACTCTGGTATCTTTGCTAAGAAAATCCCAAGTGGGGTCGCAAGGAGTCAGAAAGAACTGAAATGACTCAACAACATTTATTTTTCAAGGCCTATAACAAGATGGCCCCATCCCACTTAAGCAGCCTCAGCTGCTATCTAGTCTAACCCAAACAATCTAAAACACAGCTTCTTAGTCTGGGGACTATAGAGATACATACTGCTCTAGGTATATCTATAGATATAGACACAGACAAAGATTTCCCATAAGCATATACAAATTTTATATAATTCCTATGTTCCTATATATCCCATTTTATATAATTCCTATATGGATATACAAATTTTTTATATATACAACTCATATATAATCTTATTTTTTGCATTTAAAAACATTAGTCTGGGGGCAGCTAGGTGGTGCAGTGGATAAAGCACTGGCCCTGGATTCAGGAGAGCCTGAGTTCAAATCTGGCCTCAGATACTTGACAGGTACTAGCTATGTGACCCTGGGCAAGTCACTTAACCCTCACTGACCCGCCAAAAAAAAAAACATTAATCTGGAAGAGGACCATAGGCTTCACCAGAATGCCAAAGCCACTGCACCACCTGGTTGCCTCTAGCTGTGAATACTTCTAGCCAGGAAGAGCCCACTACTCCCCAAGGCATCAGTTCTCCCTCTGGATAACTCATTGGGAAGGCATTCCTTATCTCAAACCTAAATTGGCCTTTTTATAACTAATTTGCCTTGTCCCTAGTTCTTCTTCCTGAAGGCCAAGTAGGACAAACCTATTCCCTTTTATATAACAGACTTCAACTGCTTAAAGGTGGCTATCATGCCTCCTTTAAGTTTCCTCCAGGCAAAATATTTTCAGTTACTTCAGATGAATCTCACATGACATCAAGCCAAGGTCTCTCACCTTGTTTACCTTCAACTAGATGCTCTCTAGCTTATTTAATGCCTTTCCTAAAGAGTAGCACCTAGAAGCACACCCAATAATCTATCAACCAATAAACATTTATTAAGGACCTACCATGTGCCAGGCACTGAGCTAAACACTAGAGATATGAAAAAGAGGAAAAAGACAATCCCTGCCATCAAGGAGCTTACAATCTAATGGGGGAAACAACATGCAAACAAATATATACAAAACAAACTATATACAGGTTAAATAGAAAATCATTAACAGAGGGCAGGTACTAGAATTAAGAAGGGTTGGGGTGGGGCAGCTAGTTGGCACAGTGGATAAAGCACCGGCCCTGGATTCAGGGGGACCTGAGTTTAAATCCAGTCTCAGACACTTGACACGTGCTAGCTGTGTGACCCTGGGCAAGTCACTTAACCTCAATTGCGAAGAAGAAGAAGAAGGGTTGGGGAAAGCTTCCCAAAAAGATGGGATCTTAGTTGGGATTTAAAGGAAGCCAGGGAGCTCAGACTTGTGGTAACTAGTGGAGAGCTCTACTGCCTCTCCAATCCTTGTAAATATGTCTTTATTAATGTCGAGCCCTTTTTGGTTCCTATAGCATTCTGTTGACTCACATTCAGCATGCAGTCCACACAGGCCTTCAGCTGCAACTCAAGCTAGTCTCACTCTTGCCTGGACACACCTATTGTAATTGAGTTGTTTCAGTTGTGTCTGATTCTCTGTGGACCCCATTTGGGTTTTTCTTGGCAGAGATATTGGAGTGGTTTGTAATTTCTTTCTCCAACTCATTTTAAAGATGAGGAAACAGAGGCAAACAGGGTTAAGTGACTTGCCCAGCATCACACCACTAGGAAGTGTCTGAGGCCAGATTTGAACTCTGGAAGATGAGTCTTCCTGACTCCAGGCCCAGCGCTCTATCCGACGCTCCTACCATGCAGTTGCAAAGATATTTAATATCTGGTTGGGGTTTTGTAGTGGCAGGCAGCCTGGCATGATGAGAAGCACCTGAAATTTAGAATTGGAAGACTTGCGTTTGGATGCTGGCTCTGCATTAACCTCCTGTGTGATCTTAAGCAAATCGTGTAATCTCTACAAGCCTTAGTTTCCTCATCTGAAAAAATTTAATGATGCAGTTGGGTTAAGTGATACATAAGGTCTACTAGTATGGAAAACAGTGTGATATAATAAAATATCCCTGACTCTGGAGTTGGAAGACCTGGGTCGAAATACTGCCTCACTTACTGCTTGTAAAACCTTGGACAAGTTCCTGGGTCTTAGTTTCCTCCACTATAAATTGAAGCTGTTGGATCAAATGGCCTCTGAGGTTCCTCTCATCTCTATGTCCACAATCCTAATAATGAATTCATGCCCATATTCAACTTCAAACATTTTACCTAAGCAATTCCCTCTACTTGCCTAGTCCCCATACTCCTTTCTTTGCCTGTCCAAACCTAACTATCGGGGCGGCTAGGTGGCACAGTGGATAAAGCACCGGCCCTGAAGTCAGGAGTACCTGAGTTCAAATCTGGCTTCAGACACCTAACACTTACTAGCTGTGTGACCTTGGGCAAGTCATTTAACCCCAATTGCCTCACTAAAAAACCAAAAAAAAAAAAAAAAACCAAACCTAACTATCCTTCAAGGCCCAACTCAAATCCTTTGGTTTCCATAAAGTGCCAACCTTCAATGATTGCTAGCCTTTTCTAAACTCCTATGTATTTATTGTCCCTACCCCACAGTTCAGCCCTTAATCACACAATAATAAGAACAATTATCACATAATTATACAATAATCACATTTGTTCTCTTATTGTTTCATGTATGTATGTCTTTCATCACCAAGCTCTTGCAGACAGGAGCCATTTCACTTGTATTTCCCACACTACCAGGTACATAATAGATGCTCATTAAGTTTTTGTTGTTTTTTTGATGGTTGTTTATAAAATTACAAAAAGTGTCCAGCAGGGGTCACTAGAAGAGGGGCTAAGTGGCTGGCTCCTTGATCTCTTTTAGAAAGAATTTTTCCACCTTCCTGTCTGTGAGCACTTATTTCTAGCATTTCCATGTCCATACTCAGACACCTGAACACCCTCAGCAATATAAATAGAAAAAACTCGAAAGGGCAAAGGAAAACAATTATACTTTCATACTGCTATGGGGTAAGCTAGGAATGAGTGTTTAGTGCTGTTCCCTGGTCCTTATCCCAGATTTGGGGAGAAACCTTTAAAATTTAATTTCCTGTGTTGAAATGTTGGGGGGGGCTGGGTTTGGTTAAGTGTGGAATAATAAAAAAAATTAGTGTTACCATTAGAATAAAGAAGGAAAGAATAATTGAACTAGGTTTGAGTTTAAAATTCTTGTAGGCTTGAAAAGCAATGGAATTAGTTATTTTACTGATTATCTATATGTGTGGCAAGAAAAGGAAGAGAAAGTCTTGGTCAAGAGAGCAACCACAGGGCAGCTAGGTGGCTCAGTGGATAAAGCACTGGCCTTGGATTCAGCAGGACCTGAGTTCAAATCCAGCCTCAGAAACTTGACACTAGCTGTGTGACCTTGGGCAAGTCACTTAACCCTCATTACCCCACAAAAATTTTTTTAAAAGAGAGAGGGGCAGCTAGATGGCGCAGTGGATAAGGCACCGGCCCTGGAGTCAGGAGTACCTGGGTTCAGATCTGGCCTCAGACACTTAACACTTACTAGCCGTGTGACCCTGGGCAAGTCACTTAACCCCAATTGCCTCACCAAAAAAAAAAAAAAAGAAAGAAAAAAGAGAGAGAGAGAGAGCAACAACTAGGTGATTTAGAAAATCATTCTCTCTCTCTCTCTCTCTCTCACACACACACACACACACACACACACACACACTCCAACCACATCTAAAACACTGCCCACTCTCTCCACCCTCCCAAGATGTCAACAGTCAAAGAGAGTTATGACAGAGAAAACCCCGGTGCTCACTTTATGGGTCATCCTATTTCTCTAAAATGGGGACTCCCAGACTGATCCCAAGTTGCCTGTGAGGGGTAGACAGCACCCTATTATTAGGAAGTATGCAGCTGTGCTCATCCCCAGATAAAGGCATCAATTTTACTCAACTATGCTTAACGGAGGCTAATTATACAAGGCAGGACACAAGGACCCTACAGCAACTGTCCTGAAAGAGTCCCCTCTCATCTGGCCACACAAGGGCCCTTCAGCTTTTCCCACTGACTGACTATTATCACCCCCTCCCCATTCACAAACTCTCTTGCTGCCCCATAGACCCCCCTCTATCGCCTGCCAAGTGCGGTCTTAGAAGCACGGACCTGTTGCCATGGTATCCAGCCCCCTTGCCCCCCACTCCCACTATTATGGAATTATCCCATTCTCAAATGTCCTGTTGTGTCTATTAAAACCAGCCAGATTCACCCCTCCAGTCCCATCCCCCAACCTCTCTACCTCTCCTACAATGATCACAGACTCAAGAAAACCCAAGACTAGGGGTTCAGAAAGGATTTGGCGCTGGGGGCACGAAGGGGAGGTGGGGGAACACAGTGGAATATTCATAAATATTAGAAGAGCAGGAGGATCTCCCCTTCTTGACAAGCAGTTCTGTCTTTCATAGAAGGGAATGGGCCCCCTCTCTTCCCTCCCTTGCTCCCTCCCTCCCTGCAGCGTGAAGGAGCTGCTAATACCCAGTCCGGGCTAACTGCCTTCTTTATATACGAGGGCTCCCTCCTCCAACCCTCACTGAGCCTACAGCTGACCCTTCTGCTGCAATTCCCTAAGGACCCTCCGGCTGACTCCACTTTACCCTTCTCCTCTCCCTGACGTGCCGGCATCAGAGAAACATACTGGACCCCATTCCTGAGCCTTTTCCTTCTGCCCTGGGAACTGTGAGAGGTAAGGGGACTAACAAAAAGAGGGAAAACACTACCTCCTGTGCAAAGAAATGAGACTGTCAAAGCCTAAAGAAAGCAAGCAGGGCTGTAAGGGAATGATAAACTATTGATGATATAACAGACCAATTTCCTAAGCAAAACAAAATATAAACTGGTGGGGAAATTCCACTTTAGTGTTATCTCTTCTTTCCCCAATAGGTCCTTTGTATAGTTTAACTCTTGGCTTTCTGAGTCTCAGCCTGACATACCCTAACTATTTCTTGTAAGACTGGTTCTTGGCCAGACTTTTAATTAACAGGCTACCTCACCTCCGGCTCTGACTTTTTTTATCCCTTGGGCTGGCAACAAGCCTAGATGCATTCCACAGATCTAGAGGAACATCTGTGGAAACCTGTGCAGAGTCTTCAGTATTACACATCTCCTTCCTTTAAAATGCAAAAATGAGGTGTTTGGGGAACAAACAAACAGACATCCTTGTCTTCCCCAACCCAGTGATCACTTCAAGAGTGATATCACTGAAGTGTGAAATTCTGAGTTCAGTTAGAGAGTTCCTAGTTAACCTGATTTTGTATCATTTCAAGGCCCTTGTTACAGTCCAACCTCTCATGACTGCTGGTGGCCTTGGAAGGAAACAACTCCCTCAAGAGCCAATTCTTTCATTGCAAAGCCCACCCAAGCAGATGCTCTGCATTTATACAAATGCTTTCAGAAAGTGAAAATATGCCTTCAACCACGACTTTCCTAAGAGCCCTTCTTTATGCCTGAGCAATGCCACAGCAACCACAAGGTGGCTGTCAGGTTCAAGCAGTTTCTCCTGTGACCTTATTTATATTTTCGGCAAATAAAATCATTGCCTTTCGGGATCGGTGTGAACTAGTGATCCAAGCCCTAGAACTGGACCACGGCTCTAATTCCGATCTCCAATTCTTAATTTAGCAGTTTCCTGATCTGGAAATGAAAGTCATAATGTTTACTTATCCTTTAGGGATGTAATTAACTACCTGAGAAATTCACTCCTTCATTATTCATGATTTCCAAGCTATTTGAAATTGGGAAGGAAGCCAGGACAAGGGGATGGAACACTCTACCACATGCAAGGGTCCAATCATTCCTTGGCTGCTTTCCTGGCTCTACCACAGTCAGGCAGAAGAGTGGACCGGATGACCTCTTGAGACCTTTTACAAGTTGTGTAACCCTTGGCATAGGTTTGAGCAAATTAACCTTTCCTTGTCCTGGCTTTTCCAGTCTTTGGAGAAGGAATAATCAATAATATCCAGTTTCTGGACTAACATAAATGCGTTCAGGATAGGAACAAATTCTCATGCTTTCTTTTGGTCATCTCATCTACCAGATTCAAACCTAACCATTTATTTGACAATTGACCATGCTCTGTTTTATACTGTTATTTTTTCACATCTTATCCACCATCACCACCATACCCCATCCTTCTACAGAAGTTCTACTGATATCTTAGCATGGTGGAAAGGTGATCCTATGTTCTTGCAGGCCACAGTCAGTGAAATGCCCACTCTGACAGGTGTTAGACCTGCTTTGAGCATGGGATGCTATGTCTACCACCCAAAGATTAGCCTAGGTCCAGAAAGACTCATTGTCAGAATGCTGACTACCAGGTAGATCTTTCTTTCCTTCTTTTCTTTCTTTCTTTCTTTCTTTCTTTCTTTCTTTCTTTCTTTCTTTCTTTCTTTCTTTCTTTCTTTCTTTCTTTCTTTCTTTCTTTCCTTCCTTCCTTCCTTCCTTCCTTCCTTCCTTCCTTCCTTCCTTCCTTCCTTCCTTCCTTCCTCCCTGCCTCCTTCCCTGAATCCCTTCATTCCTTCCTTCAGCTATTAACAACTCAAAATGGTTCACTACAAAAGCATAAATGGAGGGGAGTACCCACACTGGATCATGGATCTTTGAAACATGTCACCCCTTTTTTAGTTTTATAAAAACATGTTATTAATGCATTTTGTTTTATATCACCTATACTCCAAATATATCCTTTCCTGCTTCTCCCAAAGATCCAGCTCTAATAACAAAGAATAAAAATGAAGAGGAAAAAAAGAAATAATGGCAAAACTAACCAATGTTACATCTAAAAAAAAATCTGACATTTCTATTGTTACAGAACTGTAGTCTTTCTGCCACCTCTGGAAAAAAAGGGAGAGAAGCATGTCTTATTGCCACCTAGATTATAAGCATCTTGAGGACAAGGACTATCTTATAATACCCTCATTACCCAATTGTGGCACAGTAGATATAGCTCTAGACCGGGAGACCTGAGTTCAAATCTTGCCTCAGAAACATACTAGCAGTGGGACTCCAAGCAAGTCACTTAGCCTCTGCCTGCCTCAGTTTCCACTTCTGTAAAATAAGGATAATAATTGCACCTGAGATAATAATAGCAAATGAGATGATATGTTTAACAGTACTTCACAAACCTTAAAACACTGTGTGAGTGCCACACAGCTCCTAAATGCTAACTAATAGTAGTAGTAGTAGTAAGAATAATAATAATAAACATTGATGCGAGCATTAAATAATATATAATCTATTAAACAATTTGCTCTTAGGGCAGTGTAGTATAATGTGGATAGAGAGCTGGCCTCAGTTTCAGGAAGACCTTATTTCAAATACCACTTTGACACATATAGGCCATGTGACCTTTAGTTAAGTGACAACTTTTCATTGTCCCAGGTAATTTTATAAAACTATAAATTAAAGAGTACATACAGAATAGACGGTGTCTCATGGGCATTTCTAATACCAATTTTAAAAACCCACTCAACTCTAGAGATAGGAAACATCTGAAAGCTTTTATGTTGGATTTCAAAGCAGAACAATTAGTAACTAATAAATTTGGAGGCAGGGCTGAGATGGGAAATGATGACATTGGATTATAATGTTGCTTTAAGGCACAGCCTAGAGTGAGCAGCAAGGCCTCTGGGCAATTATTCCCTATTCAGTCGGCTCATTTTTGCAATTTCCCTTTCAGGTGGTACTTTTGTCACATGCATGGCTGCCTCCAAAATATGTGTGCTCCTGGCACTCCCCTGTTCTGACTCTGGGGTCCTTCAAGGGACCCTAACATAAACATTTCTTCCCTAACATAAAGAATGTCTTTTGGCATCTACCAACTCACTATGTGACCTTAGGCAAAATAAATAGTACTCAGTTCCCTCACCTGGCAAAAAAAAAAAAAAAGGAAGATGGTAGAATAGGACCTTGGAGAATACTCAGTCTAAGACACCTGTAATGAGTAGCAGGGCCTTCCTCTGAATTGACCTTCTGATTGCGCATCCGGAGCCTTTCTCTTCTATGCAAATAATGTCTAAAGTTCCTTGGAACGGCAACATTGTATGACTCTATGACTGAGTATAAGCAACGTGCAGAGGAGAGGCAAGTTGTCTGTGACAGGACAGAATTTTTATTTCCTCAAAGCTACTGATACTCTATATAGAACATTGTCCTGCACCGCACAAGTTAAGGTCTGTCTTTGGGCAAAACTGAAGCCGTAGAGAGGGGCAGTTAGGTGGCACAGTGAATAAAACACTGGCCCTAGATTCAGGAGGACTTGAGTTCGAATCTGACCTCTGACACTTGACACTTACTAGCTGTGTGACCCTGGGCAAGTCACTTAACCCTCATTGCCCTGCCAAAAAAAAAAAATTGAAGCTGTAGTTTTATTCCTAGTACCTTTTCACATCTTTTTTTTTGGAGCTGCCCCCACTCCACCCACCCTGACCCCCCATGGGGGGATAGGGCAAGAGGGCAGGAATTTCACCAACATCTACCCTCCTAAAGGCAGTCTGTTCCAAAATGATTCCTCCCTACTTCTCTTCCCATCGAAATTCCCATAGGTTCTGTGTTCTGTTCACCTGTCTTCAAGAAAGCCACATCATTAAAGTAAGTCACACTAAGTCTTAAATGGCTTAATGAATAACTAATCTGGGTGGGTGGGGAGGTGGAAGGAAGGAGTTAAATGTGGTCAGGAACTGAATTTTATGCCTAGAGCCAGTAACATATCAAGTCAAAGAAAAAAATCAGTACGGATGAATTTCAAGTACCCTGGCTGACTAATAAGAGGTAGGGGAGGCAGATATTTGGGGCAGAAGGGTTTTCTTGGCACCTGTAAAATCATACCAGGTAAGGTACCTGCCTTACATACATATAAGTTTACATTTGTCCCACTGATCAGCTACAAGTGCCTTGAGCTATTTTCCCTCTATCACACAGCACTTTCTCTCTCTCTTTTCCTCCTCCTCCTCCTTCTCCTCTTCCTTCCTCCCTCCTTCCCTCTCCCCCTTTTTCTCTGCCATATCAGGATGGGCCAAAGGAGTAGCCTACACTAAGGTACTGCTAAAAAGATGTACTTGCGGATAAAACATCATCATCTATTCCAACGATCAATCACTTTCCTCTCAGTCCAGGCTCTTGGATTACCCATGCCTCTGTTCACCTCTGTTATGACCTATGGGTTTTTACTGCAAACATAAATGTTATAAATAGACCCAGAGATAGGCAAGGCCACAATAAGAAATGCAGAAGTCCTACTCATTTAACCTTCATACATTCACACCCAGGGGCTTTTGTCTTGGTAGTAGATATAAAATGATTAGAGAGGGAGGCTCATACCCAGAATGTGAGGTCCTCCAAGGGGGAATCAGAAAGCTGGGCAATGTCTCAGAGTACAGCCAGATAGTAGTAAGGATCACAAGCTACTTCCTCATCAGAGAACTAATGGAGTCAGCAGCTGGATCACTTCAGGTTAACACGATGGTTTAAAAGCAGAGACTCAGGGGGGCAGGTAGGTGGCACAGTGGATAGAGCACTGGCCCTGGAGTCAGGAGTACCTGACTTCAAATCCAGCCTCAGACACTTAACACTTACTAGCTGTGTGACCCTGGGCAAGTCACTTAACCCCAATTGCCTCACTTAAAAAAAAAAAAAGCAGAGACTCGGGATGTTCCCAGCCCTCTTTTTCTGTTTTCCCAGCTTACTAAAAAGCTTGATTTTTGAGTGACTAGTAGGAAGGAAGTAGTAGGAGTGCAGTAAGTGGTGTGGGGGTGAGTTTGGAAGCTAATCCTCCTTCCCTACTATGTTTATTTTGCTTCTTTAAAGCACAAAGTCAAAATTCAGGAGTGAGTCATTCAGAGAAGGAAGTGCGAGGTTTAGTCTTTCCAGTGGCATCTTTCTGAGTCACTCTTGTCTAGAACTCAGCCCAAAGAGAACTGATCTGTGAGGAAGCCTTATCTCAGCCAGTTCCTTTTTGGGGAAGGTAAGGGAATGCTGTTTTAGGCGGTTTGGATTTTGATGTAGATCCTTGGAACAGGAAGCAAGGTAGTAAGTTCACTGAAAGTATTCGAACACACTGCGGATGACCACCTATTGGGGATGCTGGGGGTGGGGTAGGAGGTTGGCACTAGACTAGGCAGAAGCTTGGACTAGATGACCTCCATAAATTTTTTTCTAATTTTAAGGTCCTCTACAAACCATAGAGATTGCTTAATCCAATCTCAATTTTGTTTTTTTTTGCGGGGCAATTGGGGTTAAGTGACTTGCCCAGGGTCACACAGCTAGTAAGTGTTAAGTGTCTGAGGCTGGATTTGAACTCAGGTACTCCTGAATCCAGGGCCGGTACTCTATCCACTATGCCATCTAGCTGCCCCCAATCTCATTTTGCAGATGAAGAAATTAGCTAGTCTGAAGCATGGCCAAGAGTAAAACTGAGGTCCCCTGGGTCGCAGGGGATACATCATGTTGACTCAATGTGGAATTTTGACAGCTGTTGCCTCAAGCTCCCAGCCTATCAGCTAAAATACTAGCTGGCTATAACTTGTGGAATGAATTTCACTTTCACTGGGAAGGAGCAGGTGATGCTTTCTAATTAGTTCTTAGCATCTCACAGATATATAGATTCTTGAGGTTCTTAAAGACATTGTCAATCACTTGTTGATATAGCCTGTTGTTCAACCCCTAGACAGATTGACTCTTAATGGCTAGAAAGGCAGTTGTCTATCTACCTCTTTTGTGTGTGTGTGTGTGTGTGTGTGTGTGTGTGTGTGTGTGTGTGTGTGGCAATTGGAGTTAAGTGACTTGCCTAGGGTCACACAGCTAGTAAGTGTTAAATGTCTGAGGCTAGATTTGAACTCAGGTCCTCCTGACTCCAGAGTCACCTAGCTGCCCCATCTAACCTCTTTCTTTTGAAAATTTATAGGACAATCTCTTTTTTGCCTTGGACATATTGTTAAAGCTCACTCAGTAAGCATTTAAGTGCCTACTATGCACCAGGCACTGTGCTAAGTGCTATGTAAAGCATTGTTTATATATCAGCTGTTGTTTTTGTTATTTCTGTCATTACAGCTGTGCTACAAGAGCCAATACATGCTTGGGAATGTCCCTAGCCTGAGATCACTGGCCACCACCCCATGTTACTGGTGGGATAGGAAGCTGGGGGGGAGGGCAGGTCTTGTTATCAATACACAAATACAAAAAGATGATCCCATGTATCCTCTATTAAAATAATTCTGTGTGCTCTCTGATTCATCCAAGCAGTCAGTAGGTGGCCAGGCTGTCTCTCAGGCCTCTCAGCTTCCTTCCTCCATGTCCCCATGCTTGTATGTGGTACTGGAGCCCCATATTCTCTCTTCTCTTAATAGCTTCTTCTCCTTTATCTTGATTCATTCCCTGCTGACTTTATAACTTTCTCAAGATTCAGGAAAATGACCACCAAGCTAGAAGGGTCAGGAATTGGGCAGAAAATAATAAAAATCAAAAGAACAACCTTGAGGGCATATGGTGCTTTGCTCAACATGCCAGTTACTCCTTGCCATTAGATACGTTTTGAGTTTTGTAAAAATAAGAGATGTCTATAAAAATGTTTCAGGCTCTCCACTCCCTCCTCCTATCTCCCATGTCTCTCCTTTGCACTGATCACTTTCTAATTGGTATTAATAGTCATCTTTGTTCCTATCTCATCTCCCTATGAGTATGCAAGTCCCCCAAAGGCAGGGACACCTCCATCCCACCAGCACTTAGCATGGGGGCTTGCACACAGTAGGTGCTCAATAAAAGGGTGTTAAACCAAACATTCTTTTATGCTAACTGTCCTTTTGTATCCTCATAATCACAGTTCTACTCAGAATTATATTTCTAAACATTACCATAAACTACAGTAATGTGTTTTTAATGGAAAGCCAGCTGTCCACATGAACATGAGCGATTATTGATGGGACCAAGGACTGTTCCTTCTAGGAATATTCATGCTGAATTAATGAAGCATATGGCAGACCTTCAAAGTGAACCTTTGCTCTCTTTGACTAATGGAAACTGAAAATTGTCAGACCATAAATTTTAAGTGTAATCTTTTTTTTTTTGGCTATAGGGACAAGTGTTCAGAGTACTGGGCTGTGTTCCATGCTGCAAAGAATATGAAGATACAAATAGTATTGGAATGTTTTCTGAAAACAGGAATGATGATAGACGATAGATCATATAGTTAGGTGAATTCTAGACTGATCAGATGACCAGACCCAAAGAGTTGTCATTAATGAATGGGTCCACAGGTTGTAGGGAGGTCTCCAGGACTGAGAGTTCCTCAGGGAATCTGTCCCTGGCCCTGTGCTAGTCAACATTTTTTTTAATCAATGGCTTAGATGAAAACATAAATGTGGGAAGGGGGTAGCTAACACATTGGATGACAGATTCAAAAAGGTCTCTGTAGGCTAGACTAATGGACTGAATCTGATATGTATGATGAAATTGAATCAGGATAAATGTAAAGCTCTTAACTTGGGTTCGAAAAATCAACTTCACAAGGACAGGATTGTGAGGTATTGTTAGACAATAGCACATATGAAAAATCTCTGAGGGTTTTAGTTTAAGTTCAATATGTGTTAACAGCATGACATGGAAGAAGGCTGATATGATCTTATTCTGTAATAGAAAAGTCATATAATGTTCATAATTAAGAAGATGATGGTCCTGCTATATTCTGCCTTAGAGTACTCTATCATATCAGGAATATCGTATTGGCTTTTAGGTATCACCCTTTAAGAAGGAAGATGACAAGCTAGAAAGCATCAGGGAGGTGACTGGAATGATCAGGAAATTGGAAAAGTGTGTCCTGTATGAAAATTGGGGCTGGGGGTGGAGGGACTATGACTGCTGTATTCAAGTATTTGAAGAGCTGTCTGGTGGAAGAGATGCTAGTTCATTCTGTTTAGTTCCAGATGGCAGAGCTAAGAGCCCTGCAAGGATGGTGGAAGAGGGAGATTTCATCCACACCCAAGGATAGCTTTCCTAACAATCAAAGCTATCTCAAAATGAAATGCACTGCTCTCGAAGATAGCAAGCCCCGCACCCCCCTTATGAGAGGTGTTGAGGCTGAAGCTGTCACCCACTGTTAAAGACGTTGTAGATACAATTTCTTTTCAGGTATGATTCGATGACTCCTGTGGTCCCTTCTTACTTGGATTCTGTGGTTCTCCACAAATATAAAGTATTCGTCTAAGGCAAGGGTTCTTAACCTGACATTTATAAACTTGGAAAAAATATCTTGATAACTATCCCAATATGATTGGCTTCCTGTGTAAACCTATGTATTATGTATATATGTGTGTTATATATAAATTATATATATATGTGTGTTATATATAAATTGTATATATAATTTATATATAACATATATATAAATTATATATATATATATATAAATTTTATATATATAAAATAAGGCTGGGGGCAGCTAGGTGGTGCAGTGGATAAAGCACCGGCCCTGGATTCAGGAGGACCTGAGTTCAAATACAGCCTCAGACACTTGACATTTACTAGCTATGTGACCCTGGGCAAGTCACTTAACCCTCATTGCCCCACCAAAACAAAACAAAAAAAAACAACAATAAAATAAGGCTTCACTGGGAGTCCATGACACCAAAAAGGTTAAGGACCCCTGCTCGAGGATCTCTCCCATAATCTCACTTGATCCTCCAAACAATCTCATGAAGTAGCCGTGGCAGGTATTCCTATTTTCATTTTAACCTAAGCCTCTAGAGATTTGTCCTAGATCCCACAAATAGTGAGTGGCCAAGCCAAGGTCCAAGTCATTTCTGACTTGTAGCCCTGGACTTCTTCCCCTACACCATTAGGGCTCTCAGAATGACCTCTGAGACAATGTATAGGAAAGACTATAACTTGGTTATACTCTCTTTGGTGTTTCCTTCTATATCACAACTACCATCTCAGTAATTTGGAAGACTCTTGGAGGAAGTTCACTGGAATTAACTGGAATCTTCCTGGAGATATTATATTACTATCTAATTTACAGCAACACTATACGGATAGTAGCAAACACCTCTTCAGGCAAGACAGAATAATGGACAAATTTCATTCTTGCAAAATGAATGAATAGATAAATAAATACTAGTTGTGTGACCTTGAGCAAATTACTTAATTTCTGCTTGCCTCAGTTTCCTTATCTGTAAAATAAGAGTAACAGTGGCTACCTCCCAGGGTTGTTGTAAAGATCAAAGAAGTTTTTTGTAAGGTACTTAACACAATGGCTGGCACATAGAAGGTATTTTATAAATGCTATTGATGATGACAAAGTTCCCTAAATTTTAGGTTCTCACCTTCACCTCCCAACACTATCATGCTGGACCTTTTTCATCCTATAAGAAAAATTATTTTGAGAGAATTTTCCAGAATGTCAGAATTGAAAGAGATCTTTGAGATCAAGAGGCCAGCCCTCTAATTTTACAGATAATGAAACTGAGGTTAAGTGACTTGCCTAAACTAGGTAGTAGAGCCAGAATTCTAGGTCTTCTGACTCTCAGGGTGAGGGTTCTCTCCACTATTTCATGCTGCCTCCTTCTCTCAGAATCAGATTGAAGCTCTCCCTTGGAAGTGCTTCACCCCTCCTCCACAAATGAATCCCTGTACTCAAAGGAATGATTTCTATCATACTGCCTGTCACCTGCTGCTTTGACAGCAGCCATCAGAGAGACAGGAGATGTGGGAGAAGCAGTGGGAAATCGCACAGAAGAAAGAAGGTTTTTGACAGATTTCATTGTATTTAACATTCTGGCACTAAGTAAGAGTGTTAATGCCACCACTAGCTCTTTTCTCCTTCTGTAAGTGAAGTTGGGAAGGAGTGGAGGGTGGTATTTGGGGAGATACCAGAAGAAGTTGAGAATTTTAACTCAGGACTTAAGAAATACAAATAGATTATTATACCTGGTAACAACTCTGAAATGTTATGACTTCTTGAAAGGAGGGCACAGCTCTTTAAGGCCACCCCATTCCTGCCCACCTTCCACCCCAATTCTGTACAATTCATACTTCGGACACACATGCAACTAACATTACAGGATTCTGCAAGCTCTACTGCCATAGTTTTGGTGATTAAGCACTATATATAAATTGAGTCAGGAAGATTTGGGTTCAGTTTTGGCCTCTGGTGCTTACTGTATGACCCTGAGCAAGTCACTTAACCTCTCCAAGACTCAGTTCTTTCATCTTTAAAATGGGGATAATAGGGGCAGCTAGGTGGCGCTGGATAGAGCGCTGGCTCTGGATTCAGGAGGACCTGAGTTCAAATTTGGCCTCAGACACTTGACACTGACTAGCTGTGTGACCCTGGGCAAGTCACTTAACCCTCATTCCCCTGCAAATAAATATATAGATAGATGAATAAATAAAAAAATAAATGCTAAATAAAATGGGGATAATAAAAGCACCTACCTTCCTGGGTTGTTGTGAGCATCAAATGAAATAATTTTTGTAAAGCACTTAGTAGACACTAACTATATAAATTCTATGTTGTTATTGTTATCTGTAAAATGAGGGGGTTGGACTTGATGACCTAAGGGTCTTTACAGCTTTAGATTTATAATCCTAAAATTGTGCAGAGGCACTGGGGGATTTGAACAAATATTCTGACTCGTATGTATTGCATGATCATTGATGGCACCCTGAACCCTCTCCTATTCTCCCTCTGCACTCTATCTTAGTCATCTTATTAGCTCCCACAGATTCAACTATCATCTCTATGTAGATACCTACATATCCAGCCTTCCCCAGTTTCTCCAAATGCCAATTGGTCATCTCTACCTGGATATTTCATAGTCATTCTCCAGATTCAACATGTGCAAAAATCATTACCTTTCTACCTAAACTTACAGGCACCACCATTCTTTCAGTCACCTAGCTTTGCAATCCTTAACACTCTCTGTTGTTCAGACCTATCCAACTCTTCCTGACCCCATTTAGGGTTTTCTTGGCAGAGTTATTGGAGTGGTTTGCTATTTTCTCCTCCAGCTCATTTTACAGATGAGGAAACAGACAAACAAGGTTAAATGACTTGCCCAGGGTCACACAGCTAGTAAGTGTCTGAGGCCAAATCGAACTCAAGAAAATGAATGTTTCTGACTCCCAGCTCAGTGCTCTATCCATGGACCACTTACCTGTCCCTCCTTAATACTTTACTTTCATTTATCTTTCACATTCAATCAGTTGTAAACTTTATCAAAACACTCTTACATTCAACCCCCCTCAGTCCATCTAATTCAGGCCCTCATCTCCTCTTATCTCATTGCTTATAATAGTTTCCTAATTAATCTTTCTGCCTATAATTTCTCCTCTCTCCAATCCATCTTCCACAGAGATGTTAAATTGACATTTCTAAAGTATGTCTGACCATGTCACCCCCCTGCTCAGGAAGCTCAGTTCTACCTCTAGGACAAAACACAGAACTCTGTGAGTGCCCAGAGGGTAGGGATGAGCTTGTGTGTGTCTATGTGTATAACACACATACAAATGCACATTTATATGTGAATATATGTGTATATATATTTCCTACTACAAGTAGGCTTACATGCTAGCAATGACAATGATGCTATTGATCATGTTCCTTAAACTTTAAGGTCCCACCATCACCTCCCAACACTACCACACTGGACCTTTTTGTCCTATGATAAAAAAAAACACTATTTTGAGAGGATTTCTTTCAGAATATCAGAATTTAAAAGGCTCTCATGAGCCCAACCTCTAAAAGAAATACACATATACATATATACCTATATACATTGTATACATATACATGTACACACACATACATATATACACATATATCACAGAGCCTGGCAGATATTAAGCATTTAATAAATTCTCACTAATTGATTTGTTACTGTGGCTTTAAATGAAGGCCAACTTCAACAAGTTTCTAGAGACATATAATGGTGTTTTGAATCTGCACATACATTATGCAGCTCTAGAAGAGTTGTCATGCAATATCAAGGGAATCCATGAAAAAAGATATAGCCCTTGGGGGGGAAAAACTCCCCAGTTAGGACCTGTTTTCTTTTTGCCATGATTGTCCCAATTCTGACCATCCAAATCTGAACCTTTGAATCCAAGATGGCTTAGAAAGTCACATTGTCTAGTTCCTTCGCGCCCCCCCCCCATTCTAATGTTGGGAGAGGTAGCTGAGGCATGCCAAGCAAAGGATGACAATGAAGGAAACTATGGGTGTAATTCTTGTAAATGGATGAAGTAATGGTGCAGAAAGTGGTCATAGGTGGTGGTTGCAAGAAACATGCCTGGATAAAGAGCTCTTCTGCATCTCTGCCAGTGACTGCCTGGGAGATTCTGTTTGCTCTGGGAGGCTGGAAGGACTGACTGCCTGTCACCTGCTCATTTCTCTAGCAATGGCAGGCTACTAACCTGCCTTCTAAATAAGGACAAGGACAAGGCTTTATCATCATTAAACTGCTTACTGGAAATAATAAAAATATTGTTATCAGTTGGGAAAGCATTTTTATATCCTGATTAGTAGCCGTTAGGGGAGAATTATCACCATTCTTCTAATAAACTGAGAAAATAGTGTATGAAAACGGTTTTTAGTTGGCAAAAAACCCCAATAGTATTCCTGCTATTTATATGTCACTTTAAGTTTTTCCAAAGTCTTTAATATATTATCTCATTCTATCCTCACAATGACCCCATGAAGTAAATACTACAGGGCTTTATGATGCCCATTTTACACATGAGGAAACTAAAGTTGAGGGAGATTACATGACTTGTCCAAAGTCACACAGCTGGTAAGTGTAGGAGGTAGAATTCTTGCCCAAGTCTTTTCTTACTTCTACTGCAATACTCTAGCCTCAATACCAGGGAAGAGCCTAAAGAATCAATTTGCTAATAGTAATGCCAGGCTTACCTAATATTATTAGCATAAACATCCTGGTTAGCTATTTGTTGTTGTTTAGTAGTGTCCAATTGTTCATAACCCCAAGGACCATAGCGTACCAATGCTGTCCATGGGGTTCTACTGGCAAAGCTACTGGAGTGGTTTGCCATTTCCTTCTCCTGTGGATTAAGGCAAATAGGGTTAAGTGACTTGACCAAGGTCACACAACTACTAAATACCTGAGGACAAATTTGAATTCAGGCCTTCCTGACTCTAGGTCCAGTGCTCTATCTACTGGACAATCTAGCTACCTAGTTAACTATAACAGATATTAAATTCCCAAATAACACCACCCAGATTTCTTCCAGTAGTTCCAAAGGAACTTTTGTTGACAATGAGCTCTGTGGAGAACGAGTAAAATCTGGTATGTAGTCAGAAAAACATAGAAACTGGGAAAATTTGTCTTAAGTAGATCCTTTGACCTAAATGAATAAAAAGGAAGAAGAAAAAAGAGCTTAGACTATGTTTGATGAAGACTTTCTTTCTTTCTTTCTTCCTTTCTTTCTTCCCTTCCTCTTTTCATCTTCCCAGGGGGTATATAGGCTGTATAGTAAAATATATGAACTCAGCATTCTTGACTCCTGAGCCCAGGCTCACCATGATTAAGTGGTTGGCCATTTGTAAGGCTGTGAGCCAAACACTGCCCTTTCTTTCCACACATGCTACACCACCCCAATTCAGTCTAAAGCAGAGGTCCTAAATGCAGCATTGTGCATGAGAATTTCAGTAACAAAAGACTCTTGTGACACCCAAACAAATTTGTCTGGGCATCAATAAGCCTCATTAAAGAGGTAATTGCAGCAGTGGAATTGTTTATCTAATTAATGTTCCAGAACTAACAGAGGCAGCCCCAAAGATACTCAGCATTGCACTAAGCCCATGGAAGGAGGTTTGCCCTCTCTAGGAACCACTCCATAAATCTCAAGAGCTGACCTCGAATTTTTAATTCATTTGATTTCTTTTTTAATGTATCTTTTGACTTCTGGGGATTTCCTGAATTTCATCATGGTTGTCTAAAAGGCCAAACTCTGGGACCCACAAACCTTTTCATCCTAAATTTAGACCCTCACTTGTGCCAGACAAAGAGGACATCTGGCTTTGTCGGCTCCTTTGTCATCTGATCCTCTGATTCTTTTCAGGATCTTTCTTTGGGCTAACAACTTGAACTGAAGAATGAAAAGTCTGGTGGTGGATCCCTCAAATCAATTCAACGCTTCCCTGGATGCTTTTGAGCAATGTGGCAAAGAAACACCCTTGGAAAATGTTCTTTTTGCCTCCTTCTATCTTCTGGATTTCATCCTGGCCTTTGTTGGCAATACTCTTGCCCTCTGGCTCTTTATCCGGGACCAAAAATCGGGCACTCCAGCCAACGTTTTTCTGATGCATCTTGCTGTGGCCGATTTGTCCTTTGTGCTGGTGCTTCCCACCCGACTTGTTTATCATTTTTCTGGAAACCACTGGCCATTTGGGGAAATCCCATGCCGTCTTACCGGGTTCCTCTTCTACCTCAACATGTACGCCAGCATCTACTTCCTCACATGCATCAGCGTTGACCGCTTCCTCGCCATCGTGCACCCCATCAAGTCCATCAAACTGCGCAGGCCTCTCTACGCCCACCTAACCTGCGCCTTCCTCTGGGCGGTGGTGGCCGTGGCCATGGCCCCGCTGCTGGTCAGTGCGCAGACAGTGGAGGTGAACAACACGACCGTCTGCCTGCAGCTCTACCGGGAGAAAGCCTCCAGGAACGCTCTCGTGTCCTTGGCTGTGGCCTTTACCTTCCCCTTCATCACCACCGTCACCTGCTACTTGCTGATCATTCGGAGTTTACGCAGCGGCCACCGGGTAGAGAAACACCTCAAGGACAAAGCCATCAAGATGATCATCATGGTGCTCATGATCTTCCTGGTGTGCTTCGTGCCCTACCATGTCAACCGATACATCTACGTACTCCGGTACGACGGCACCCGGGCCTCCTGTGAGGCCCAGAGGCTCCTGGCCCTCAGTAACCGCATCACATCCTGCCTCACCAGCCTCAATGGTGCCCTGGACCCCGTCATGTATTTTTTTGTGGCTGAGAAGTTTCGGGATGCTTTATGTAATTTGCTCTGTGGCAAAAGGGCAATGACCCTGCCCCCGAGTTTCGAGGGAAAGACAAATGAGAGTTCCCTAAGCGCTAAGTCTGAACTGTGAAAGAGATACCCAGACAGAAGCTGTGGCCTCTCTGTGCTGGGTACGTGTATCTCAGCAGCAGACCTGCTGCCTGTGCCTTCCGTTGGACAGCACATCTCCCACCATCAAAGTAGAAGAATCCAGCTTCTTCCACATAGACTCGGGCAACCAGCCACTTACTGAGCAAACAGACTCAAATATGGGTGGACCACTAATAACCCACGGAGACACCTGAACCGATGCTTCACCTGTTGCTCAGTTTCTAACAAGTTCTTACATTTCTGAAAAGCAAGGACTAACATGTGATCAAACCAAGACTCCTCCCTGCTCAGCAGAAAGATTTTCAGCTATGCTCACTTACTGTTACTAGATACCCTAATGATCTCAGCCTAGATAGAGGGGGGAGGGACATGAAAATTAGAGAACAATGAAAGTCTTTCTCTTAGCTCAATGCTGACCACTAAGCTACTGACCTCCTATTATGGTAAGGCAAGAGTGGGGGAGGCTACTCCCCAAAGAGTCCAAGAAAATGATCTGAAAATTGCTTGAGTGAAAGAGAGAATTTCTTTAAACGTCTCCTTTGATGTTTGGGGGAATGAGGATGGGGGAGGAGAGGGCAGTGGGGAGAGAGGGAAGAAACACTATAGTGTTCACATTGTCAGGTCCTTGGCTATAGACATCACCAGCTTAGTTCAGTTAACAGTGATGTGGACTCTATTTGGCTGATTACAACTGGACTGGAGAGACAAAGTCAAGCTGGTCTCCAAATAACATCTTACATGTGCAGCCTAAACCAACAGGAGTCAACTTTGAACTTTGCTCCAGAGATTTCCTAATCTAAATTTTTTTTAAAGCTCCTAAAAATTCTTCTTTTTAAAACTTGTTCTGTGAACCTGGCTAAGTCACTTAACCCTCATTGCCCCACAAAAACAAAAACAAAAACAAACATACAAAAAAAACCCCTTGTTCTGACAATCTCTTTACACTTTCTCAACATGTGTCCTGTACCTCATGTCCGAGGGCCTGCAGCTGGCCTGACCATCTTGCTGGAGACATGAGCAGGGGAGCAAAACCATGGCATGGATCATCTTAAATAAGATGCATACTCACTTCCGTTTGACTTCAAGGACATGAAATCCATGGGTTCTATCAACAAAACCAAGCAACCCTCTTCATCATGCCACCTTCCAGCCCTCGGTGATCCCCAAATGAACCCAAGGGGGTCTGTGCACCCTCCACAGTCTGTCCTACCTGTCAAGTTCACCACTATCCCCCCTTGCCTTCCGTCTGTACAGTGATCTTCGTTTCTCTCCACCTGTATATGCTGATTATAAATCTGCCTAGTTTTTAAAGTGTGAAGCTGTTTCATGCTCTTGCAATACAATTTCTCTCTTCCCTTTACTAGCTACCAGGAAATCTCCTTTGCCCTTCTATGCCTTCAACCAGTGGCCTTCTCATCTCAGTTTTCTTCTTAATAGTTCGAGCCACCACGGTTTCCCAATCCAAAGTGTGGCATTTTCCTAAGGCCAAGCCACTGCTCTCATCTGCTTTTCCTTCCCATCACACTAATAATACTCGACTCCACTCCATGTACTCTTTGAACCAGTGACACTGGCCTCCTGGGTATTCCACAAACAAGACCCACCATCTTTAATCCAGGCATTTTCTCTGGCTGCTCCCATGCCTGGAATGCTTTTTCTCCTCTGCGCCAACTACTTACTGACTTCCCTGGTTTCCTTTTAAGTCCCAACTAAAATCCCATCTTTTTTCAGGAAGCCTTTCTCTAGCCCTCTCAAACCTATGCCTTCACTCTGTTGATTATTTCCTATTTATCCTGTACATAGCTTGCTTTGTATATATTTGTTTGCATGTTGTCTCCCTCATTAGACTGTGAGCTCCTTGAGGGCAGGGACTGTCTTTTGCCTCTTTTTGTATCCCCAGTGCTTAGCCCAGTGCCTGACACACAGAAGCCATTTAATAAATGTTTACTGATTGACTAGAATTCGTACAGCTCTTTCTAATTTTCAGGCAGCTAGATAGAATGCACAGCACAGTAGATAGAGTGTCTCAGATACCTACTGGCTATGTCACCCTGGACAAGTAAATTAACTTTCTCAGCCTTAGTTTCTTCTTCTGTAAAATGAGGGTGATAACAGCACCTACTTTACAGGTGGTTGTGAAAATCAAATGCCATAATGTATGGAAAGCACTTTGCAGACTTAAAGTGCTATGTAAATGTGAGCTATTTAAACAACTTTGACACCAATTCTCTTGTACAATCATGGCAACATCCCCGGGAGATAGTTGGGTTAGGCAGATATTATTCCCATTTGAAGAAGGAGAAACAGAGGCCCAAAGAGGTAGAGATTTTACTGGAGATTACCCAGCTCAAGAGGAGCAGAGCTGGGATTAAAATCCAGGTCTCCCTAAACCCTAGTTCAGCATTCTTTCCACTGTGCCCTGGTGCCTTACATGTCAGCAGCATCTTACTCTAGCTCATATCCCCTCTCCAAATCCTGCTTTGTCACCCCCTAGCTTCCTTCCCAATCCCCACCCTTCTCCCGTTGCCCCAAGAAGCCTCGCCTCCTCCTCACCTTCCGGCATTCTTCACAAAGCCCAGATCAGCAAGAACCACATCACACAATTCACAACGGAAGCATTCTGGGTGCCAATTGTTGTTCATTGCTTTGATGACACGGCCAATAATGAATTCGCCTAGAAAATAAACAGTCAGATTTGAGTAGGGAAAGAGATGCATTCATTCCCTGCCTGCTAGGGAAGAAACAACTTCACTCTTGCTATATTTTTTTTTATTGTTTTGCCCAGTTTGTTCCAAGTTACAATACCAGAAGATGAAAAATAAGCTCCAGAAGATGAAAAATAACCTCCAATAGGGAAAATAAATCTACTTTCTAAAGCAAGTGCCAAGAAAATAACTGTGTTCAGGGTATGGGTATGCCATCTCTAGGTTATGTTTTCATCTCTCAGAGCTGACCCTCTGAAGTTTGAAGTTTATTGTGAAGTTTGACTCTGGGGCTCTGCTACCTCCTCAGTCAGGATCATTATAGCCCCACCCTTCCCCTCTTGGCTTCTTTCTGAACTGCAGATGACTACCTTACATTTCCTCAGAGATTTGTTCTCAGTTGATAATGAATTTAAGTAAATTTAAGTAAAGGGTTTCTATTGCTACTGGAGGTGGCTAGGCAGTTCAGTGGATAGAGCACTGGGCCTGGAGTCAAGAAGACATGAGTTCAAATTCAGCCTCAAATATTTACTAGCTGTGTGACCCTGGGCAAGTCACTTAACTTCTGTTTGCTTTAATCCACTGGAGAAGGAAATGGTTAAGCACTTTGGTGTCTTTGCCAAGAAAACCTGGTGGACGGTATGGGCAGGCTATGGTCCACAGGGTCACAAAGAGTCAGTCATAACTGAACAATCAAATGTTGCTAGCAGACTCAGAAAAAGAAGGAGGAGTGTCTACTTTTTTTAAAGGGGTAAATGAGTAATTTTACCATGGCTGAATGTCGGATACTATAACAAACAGTAGAGGGTGATTCTTCAAGTGCCCTTGCCCTACATCCCTCAAATGACACCTGCTCAAATGCTAGCCCTCATTCTCCTCTAAAAGCAGCCCCTTACCCTCCCTATCCCACCCTCTTCCTACTTCATAATAAAATAAAGCCTTCAGAGTAAAGAAATGGAAGATCTGGCTCCAGGCTGGCCTTACCACATGTCCCACAGCAGGGAGCAAACAGCATTTGGAAGTCATGTTCACAATATTTCCGACCTTCGTACTATAAGCAAAACACAGAGAGAAGGCGTGAGAGGAATGGCAGGCTGCCGAGGCTACTTTATTTCCTGACTGATCTATTACAGATTATTCTTCCACAGCACTTTTCCTAAAGACCCCAGCTTCTGCACACAAGCCTTAAACAGGCGGCATTAGAGATCACTCAATTAAAAGGAAGAAACGGAAGTGGGAGGAACAGGAAGATAAGAGAAAGGAACAGGGAAGCACTAGTGATGGTGATTTCATCTCTTTAACAAATAGAAGGCAATCCTTGGCAAATAACAGAGTCAATGTTCTAGGTAACAAACAAATAATGTTCATTAAGCACCTACTGTGTTTTGAGCATTTAACACTATGCTAGGCCCTGGGAGAGACAGAGACTTAGGAGACCTAGTCCCTGTCATCAAACAGTTTATGGTCTAATAGGGGAATAAAATGTAAAGACAGAAAAAAAATATGTAATAATACATAAATACATTAGAGAGGGGGGCGGCTAGGTGGCACAGTGGATAAAGCACTGGCCCTGGATTCAGGAGGACCTGAGTTCAAATCCAGCCTCAGACACTCGACACTTACTAGCTGTGTGACCCTGGGCAAGTCACTTAACCCCCATTGCCCCACCAAAAAAAAAAATACATTAGAGAGGTAGCAATCAAGGTGCTAGGTGAGGTCTAGGAAGGAAGGTATCAGGAGAAAGAGAGAGAAAGAAAAGCTTTATGGAACAGGTAGCATTTGAGTTGTGATTTAAGGCACAGGTAGGAATTGAAGGGGGAGATAGGTGGTGCAGAGGATAGCAGGCTGGGCCTGTGGTCAGGAAGATCTTCCTAAACTCAAATTCATCCTCAGACACTTACTAGCTGTGAGACCCTGGGGAAGTCACTTCACCCTGTTTGCCTCGTTTCCTCATCTGTAAAATGAGCTGGAGAAGGAAATGGCAAACCCCTCCAGTATCTCTGCCTAGAAAACCCCAAATGGGGTCACAAAGAGTCAGACGCGACTGAAACGACTGAACAAAAGGGATCGAAGTGATAAAGATGGCGTTGGGGTGAGTACACCACAGTAATGGTGGTAAGCAGAAGGAAAGTACAGGATATGGGGTTACAGAGAGTTGTCCAGTTTGGGGCATAACGTGCAGGGAGGACAATAGATGAGTCTGGAGAGGAAGAGTGGAAGCAGATGGGGGAAGGCTCTGAATGCTGGGCTCTGTGGCACTGCTAACTGGGTAAAAAGCATCATTAGAATTGAGTTTTAGAGCTGGAAGAGACCTTAGCATCCCACTTTGGCTACACCTCCTCACATTTAAAAATGTTTCTTTTTTTTGTTTCAGTTTCTTACATCTTGAAAAATATTATTTGTAAAATTAATATAAAGAATGTGATTGACTCGGCTAAGTGCCCTCCACACAGTACTCTTCTGTCTTATCCCCCTCAGCTGCTTGGCTTTTCTCTAATGGCAGAAACAAAAAACCACTGACAGCCCGAGGAAGAAGTCTCAGATGCTCTCGCAGTGAGCACTTCAAGGCAGAGTTGCCCAGAGAAGAAGAGCAGACCCAGCAACCAGCGAGGAAAAGGGGTGAGAGACTAAGGAGAAACCAGCACGGGGCAGCTGAAAGGGTTAGAACAGCAGCAGTCCATGTCCCAGAGGGAGGGTGCAGGGTAAAGCCCCAGCCACAGGCCAAGGCAGCAGAGCAAACATCCTCACCTCATAGAAGAGCCCGTCTGGGAACTGCCGGAAGCACTGGGCACAGACGAAACAATTTTCATGATACAGCTCCCCGTTGCTATTCACAATCCTTTCAGATGGATCAAAACGGGCCTGACAGCGCTGGCATGTGGCATTTGCCAGGGCATCGGACATGTTACTGAATAAATGGGAAAAAACATTGAGAGTCAGGTTCTGGATGGCATCCAAAGATGATAACGTGCTAGGGGGTAAGGGGAGCAAAGTTTAGAGCAACAACTTTCTCAGGCTTTCTGGCAAGAACATTTTTCTGTAATCCAGGATTGGGCCTGAAGCCAGGGAGAGAAAATATCCCTAGTCCCAGAGTTTCTCTGTGCTTTACCACTTGTTTGGGACCACAGACAACAGCATTTGTGGCCCTACCATTTTACAGTTCAGATATGGCAGTCCCAATCAGGTCCAAAGAGGAAACTGAGGTTGGAGTTCAGACTGTCTTCTAAAGAAATAGCTTGGCAAGAGTGGACAGAACAGGGGGCAGCGAGGTGGCACAGTAGATAAAGGACCTGAGTTCCAATCCGACCTCAGACACTTGACACTTACTAGCTGTGTGACCCTAGGCAAGTCACTTAACCCTCACTACCCTGCAACAAATTTAAAAAAAAATTTTTAAAAGAGTGGACAGAACACAGGACTTGGAGTCAGGAACACCTGAGTTCAAAGCCTACCTCTGACACTTACTGGCTGTGTGACCCTGGTCACTTCAGTGCTCTCAGCCTCAGTTTCATCATCTGTAAAATGGGGATATTAACAGCACCTATCTCACAGGGTTGTTGTGAGAATCAAATGAGATGATTCATAAAAATCACTTTGCAAACCTTTAAGTATTGTGTAATTGTTAGCTATTATTACTAGTAGTTAAAAATTAAAATAGGAATTCCATGCTAAATCCCTCCAGCCTAGAATTTTGTCTCTGACAGTGTCATCATTCATTCAACCAGCATTTATTAAGCACCTGCTGTGTGCCAGGCACTCTTATAGGTTACTGGAGATAGGAAAAAAAAAAAACAGACCCTGTCCTTCTGTTTATTTTATTCTCTTTGGAAGGAACATGTAAGTCAACATAAAACATAGACAAAGGAAATAGTAAGTAATTTCAGTGGCAGGCTAAAGACAGGCCTGGTGGAGGAGGCAGCACTTCAGCCGAGTTCTAGAAGAAGCTAAGGACTCTACAGAGTGAAGATGAAGAGGAAGTACATTCCAGACATGGGAACAGCCTGCACCAAGTCACAGAGGTTTAATATCACCAAGGGAACAGCCTGGGGAGGCCCTGGTTTGTCCACACTTAAAAGGTTAGAGGTTATGGCCCCAAATCTCTCTTTTCCCCTTAATAATCCACCCATCTGAAACATATTTGTATTTCCAGGCTCTATCACCTCTTGGGTGGAGTGTGCTTTCATCAGTACTTCCACCTCATCCTTCTCTCCCCACCCTCACAAAAGAAAGAAAAAGTTATGAATGTGATTGCATTTTAAAAGACAACATCCCTTTTTTTTCTCATTAACTGTCAAATGGAAGAACAAGCAACCGACAAAGAAGGAACGTTGTGTTGATGATAACCACTAGTAATGAACAAGATGTATTGGATTGGTGTTGTGTGTTTTTTTTTTTCCTGTACCTCAGGGAAATCAGAAATAAACAGGAAATCCTGTAACTCTGAAATCTGAATTGCCTGATTCAATGAACACTGGAGCTGATGACATAACATAATTCCCAGGGCCCAGAAACAGGCTTTCAGATTGCTGGTTAAAGCACACCATCCTCTGGCCAAGGGTGAAGGTCTTATTGTTATTGCTTTTCCCACCTCCCCATATCTACATCTTTCTCCATCCTTCAAGGCCTAGCTCAAAGCCCTCCACATTCATGAAGTGTTCTCCAACTATATTAGCCTACAGTGATCTCTTTTCTGTGAACTCCTATGACATTTAGAGTTTGTAACAAACAACAGAAGTAGCCATGGTTGCCAGGGATGTGGAGAACTGCTCTCAGAGGCAGGAAGAGCCAAGTTCAGATTCTTCTTCTGATATAGCCTGAACAAGTCTAGTGACCCTGCTCAAGTCACTTGATCACTGACTGCTCTAGGGCAGAGGGGTCAAAATCCTTCCTTGCAAATGGGCAGTGGCTCCCGAGTTTAAGTGAAACAGATTAAAAATGTCATTGGGAAATGTTTAATAAAACAAATTAAAAACACAACACAGCATAGATAATGTTAATTTGTGGTTTTCTAAGTCAACATGCATCCTGCATCCCTGTCACCACTGTTCTAGACAACTGAGACTATCATTTGCTGAGAAAGCAAACCAAAGATCTTGGTGCAATTTGAATCTTAGTTTTTAGTGCAGTTTTAATGCTCTTAGAAATCAAACCAAAGATCTTAGAGCAGTTTTTTTTTTCTTTTTTTCTTTTTTTTCTCCTTAGAGAAGTTTTTTTTTCCTCATTTTTTTTTGTTTGTTTTGTTTTTGCGGGGCAATGGGGGTTAAGTGACTTGCCAAGGGTCACTTGTATTCCAAATGGTACAGCAGCTAGTAAGCGTCAAGTGTCTAAAGCCAGATTTGAACTCAGGTACTCCTGAATCCAGGGCTGGTGCTTTATCCACTGCACCACCTAGCGGCCCCTTAGAGCAGTTTTAATGCAACTAATATACTGCTCTCTGACACCTTATTAAGAAAACACAGGTTCAGTACCTTTCCATAAGTCATAGTTTAGCACTGAGATGCTGTGTTAATTTGGTGTCCTTCAGGCCTAAATATTATGTCTTTTGCTTCGTTGCATACTGTGGGCTTGAAATTGGCCTCAAGCTCCACAAGCGGAGCTTCCCCTCCCCCTCCGCTTTAGCTTTGGCCCGGCCTCTGAGCCGGGCTAAACTGGGCAGACGAAAACCCGGAGCCACGGGTGTGGCATGGCACTCCCCATTGGCCTGGTCAGTCGCACAGCGGAAAGGCCCACGAAAACCCTGAGGGACACTGGGGTTTGCTTCACCCAGCTCCAGCTGCGGCTCACAGAGACGGAAGGGACAGATATACAGAGCTAGTGAGACAGTGAAGGGGGGCCTCCCGAGGATAGAGAAAGTGAGAGGCAGACGTATGGAGGTTAGGAGAAGCCAGAAGATTAAGAGAACAGGAGAGGCTACAGAAGGTTAGAGAAAGCGAGGAAGGGCTAGGATACAGAGACACTAGAGATGCCAGGGGGTTGGCAACAGAGGTGAGGACGCTAAGGGGCTTTTCAGGGGGGTCGACAACGTGAAAGGGACTTGGAGTTAGAAGAAAGCAGCTGAGCAGTGAAAGCGCAGGGAAGCTGGAGTGAAGGAGAAAAAGAGTGAAAGTTGGAGAAAGCTGGAGCATACCTTAAGGCAAGAGGTGGCAACAGCCCTTATTATATTAAAAGCAGACAGGTTGTATAATTTGCATTTCTTAACCCTTATCTTTTACATTTATTTTTATAAATAAATTCTGCTTCGATTATTTAATTAAGAGTCTTCTTAATCATTTGCTTATCAATTTGAGAGCACTGTGGGGAAATTTTATAAACAGCCTATATTAAATTAATAGCAGTCAAACATACACAGATTAGACCCTGACGTCAGATTAGGCCCCCCAAATTAGGCAAGATAGTTAAAATATTTTTACAGTACCACAAAGCCACTTGAACAGAGCCACATCCATAACATGATAAATACTTGCTAATCGACTAACTCCTAGCTACCTCTACTCTCACCCTAACCCTAGGGCTTGGTTATGATCCATTATCTATGTTATGTTAACAACAAATCTTCCATCTGTTGTTTCATCCTTCTTCCGCACTGCTTCCAAAAAGTCTTCCTAAGGTAGGGTTCCACTATCACTCAAACACCTTCTATGGCTCTGTATTACCTATGGGAAAAATGTAAACTCCCCAGTCCAGCATTTAAGGTCCTGCATAATATTTTTCTTTTCTATCTCTCCAGACTTATTTGATTTTAATTTTCTATGTACATTCTTCATTTCATTGAAACTCAATATATTAACTCTTTTCTAACTGGAAGAATGTGCAGCTAGGAAGTACAGTGGATAGAGCACTGGGCTTTGAATGAGAAGGATTCATCTACATGAAGTCAAATCCCGCCTCAGATACTTACTAGCTTTGTGACCCTGGGCAAGTTACTATGCCCCGTTTGCCTCAGTTCTTTATCTATAAAATGAGCTGGAAAAGGAAATGGCAAACTGCCCTAGTATCTCTTCCAAGAAAACCCCAAGTGAGGTCCAAGAGATTCTTTTACAACTGAAAAACAATGCCAGGCAGCTAGGTGGAGCAGTGGATAAAGCACCAGCCCTGGATTCAGGAGGACCTGAGTTCAAATCCAGCCTCAGACATGTAGCGTATAAAATTATATGTGGTCACCCTATTACTGTTCCAAGTTTAGGGTAAATTAGCTGGGGTTTATTACATATTTGTTACTTAGAAATTAGAGGCTACTGCACCAGTTTGGGGGCATTAAGCATTTATTAAAGCATATTAAGTATTAGTAAAGATAGAGCACACGACCCTGAAAGTTAGAAAGGCCTAGCTAGGAAAGAAGAGAGAGAGGGAGCTGGGTCACATGGCTCCCCTTCCACATTCCCAGGCCAAGAGAGCAAGTCACTGTGTAAGCTTCCTGTGGGCAGGAGGAGAGCCTGCCCTTACACATTGCTCAAAGCCAATTGGCTAGCATCATTCAAATCTATTGCTTTACTGGATTTGAGGGTGGTCCAGCTTATGTCAGAGCCCAGAGAACAGATCCTCTGGTGGGAATAAGGCTTTCAGGTGGGTGTGGTTTTGAGTGAGGTAACTTCCTGACTCTAGGCTGGCCTTAAGAAAGGTCAGGCCAGGTTCTCTCAGTGGGGGGGGGGGGCCCTGGGAGTCCCAAAACCCCTATTATTAATAATTTTCTCACAGACACTTGACAATTACTAGCTGTGTGACCCTGGGCAAGTCACTAAACCCTCATTGCCCTGCCAAAAAAAAAAAACAACCCTGAAAACAACTCAACAACATTATGTTACAGTAACCCCACACTGGTAAGGGAGCATTATGTGGCAATTCTTGTATTCCAAATGGTACAGCAGGTAAAGTGGGATTATGTCATACAAGGTGGGGTCTAATAGGCCCTTGTCTTCCAGTTTCACATGATTCTAACATGAAATTTAATAATACAACAGAAATTTTAAAATAAACAACCACCAGAGAGTTCAAGGCCCCTCACCCTCAACCATGCTCCCATTGAACACAACATGAATAGAGCTGTTCATTCATCATGGACCCCCTTCCATGACACTGGACCTTCTATGTGTTATCACTGAAGTATGTGGAATGGAGCCTGGGAGGATTCCGAACCAGGGGGAGCATGTCAGAAAGATAAATCAAAGGGGTTCATCAAAGCACAAGGCACTCACAGAAAGAACTGTAGTCTGGGGATCCTTTCCAGCTTGGCTTTACGGTAGCCAACAGCAGTTATGTGAAGGGAACAAGGGTGGAAGAAATGAAAATTCCAAGCCCTCCCCCCTCCTTCGCACATTCCATTAGGGAACAGAGAATACAATGTCTGCCTGATTATCCCCCAAAGAGAAAAATGCCACTCCCCTTTCTCTGCCCCCATTCCAAAGTGGACAACAGGCAACATACAGACAAGGGCATGTCTGAGAGGCAAGCAAATCAAACCACCAAGCTGTGGGAAGAACATAACACTATGATGCTCCCCCAAGCTTCAACTCTACAATGCCGCTGGTGTCTGGAGCCAACATTGTCAATTAAGTTTGCTACTGATATTTACAATAATTTTTTTCATGTAAGGGTTTCCTAGTCACGGCTTGCATCACAAAGGCAGGAAAATCAAATAGGCTTGAAAAACAAGGTCTTCTGCCATACCCACTTGTCCAAGAACAAGAAAGCTATGGGAAGTGAGGAAGGGGGAGGGCCAGGAGTTAAGTATGTGTGTGCCTCAATCAATCAACAAGCATTTATTAAGTACCTACTATATACAGGGTGCTGTGCTAATAGCCAGGGTTTTGTCATGGGGGAAACTGGTTATGGAGTCCTTAGGTATTCCTCTTTAAAAGAATTATACCCTCTCACACACAAATCCAAATAGAATAAAATAATCTTTTATTTTGGCGCTAGAGAAAGATCAAGAGAGAATCCAAGGACTTCTTTCAAGGGGAGATGGTTCAGAAACCCATCTCCTCAAACAGGAGAAAGGCAAAAGCTTTTATAGATGGTAGAAGGGGTGATCACCTGAACCCTTATTGGGGGTAAGGGGTGGTTGTTCTGACTTCTGGAGTGATCTCTGTTCCCAGGTGCCCACCAGGCCTAATGGGCTTATCTCCCTTACTTCTCAAGGTGTGTCTATCCCTTAGTTTAGCTTCTCAAGGAGAGTTACCCCAGACCCATATCCTTTAGTTTAGCTGGTCAGTTTATGTCCCAATCACATAACAGTTTCAAAAACAAAGGTCAAACAGACCCTGCACTCAAAGACCTTGCACACTGATGGACTGTAATAGCCAACTATCCTACTGAGGAGTGTGAGGCTATGTGTTTCTGAAAGACTATCAGAGACACTGGAGTATTGCCATCTCTGATATGAGACAGAATCGTTCCAACAATAAATTAGGTAATAAGATTGAGACATATCAACACAGGTCCCTCTGCATGTTTCCATGATCAGCAGAAATAACCCCTGGGCCAAATGGAAAAAGTTATGGTTAGAGCTGTTCTCTAATGGTTCTGCAGCTTTTCATGTAGAAACAGCCTCCATATGTGATGTGATCTGCATTCTAAAGCCAAATATGAATATTTTGTAAAGAAATGAGGAGGAAGGAGAGGAGAACACAACACCACACCAATTAACTCAACCACAAAAAATGCAAATACCTCAAATGAATCAATCACCTTACCTAGTCTTTTTTTTTTTTTTTTTTGCCAGGCAATGAGGGTTACGTGATTTGCCCAGGGTCATGTGATTTGCCCAGGGTCACACAGCTAGCAAGTGTTAAGTTTCTGAGGCTGGATTTGAACTCAGTTCCTTCTGAATCCAGAGCTAGTGCTTTATCCACTGCTCCACCTAACCACCCCAGCTTACCTAGTGTTAAAAGAATTTGCCTAAAAATATATCAATAAATCCTTAATTAATTAGAATGGATTATAATCTCTCTAATTCCTCCCCCTCCCATACTTCCCTAACCCCACTGACCATGCCATAGGAGGCAATGGATTAGTAGCAGACAGGGCATCCTGCTGGGATTAGGCAAACTGAACCATGAGGAGACAACAGACAGGAGTGAGAGTTACCCAAACAAAGGTGGCTTTCAGGGAGTGACCCACTCTTGTTAGAGAGGACCCCTGGCTATGGACCAACAAAATCTGTACAAAGGCACTGACCTCAGGAGCCCAGCAGAGAGCTACAATGAAGGGTACCTTCATGAGACCTCTGTGTAGGGAAAAAAGGACTTCCAATGATCCGGAGTTATGAGTTATCCCTTTGCCACGTGTGTTCTTTGCACATGTTCCTCATTACCTTTGTGCCCACTCTCCCCCAATGACCCGGTGCGTATCTGTGGGAGACGGTACCCCAGAGTTTATAGCTACTATTCTTAGTGAATATCCTTACCAAAAAGTCAAATCTGATTGATTGTTAGTAACTAAAAGTACTAGAAACTTAGCCTCTCAGGGCCATATACACCCGAGACAAGGAGTCAGCTCCCTTCTGGGGATCCAGCCCACCAGTTCCAGTGCAAATTGGGGAATTAGTCTGGGATTAACTAAATTCAATTTCTGTACTTCTTCTTCACATCCCATTTGCATGGCCAATCAAAAGTTGACACTAGGGGCAGCTAGGTGGCGCAGTGGATAGAGCACTGGCCCTGGAGTCAGGAGTACCTGAGTTCAAATCCGGACTCAGACACTTAACACTTACTAGCTGTGTGACCCTGGGCAAGTCACTTAACCCCAACTGCCTCACCAAAAAAAGAAAAAAAAAGTTGACAGTAGCCATGAGAAAGGGGTGAAGTAAAACCTGCAGCTGGAACATCTGTGTTATGTGGGCAAAGCCCTTAACCTCTCAATAGTTATGTTTCTTCGTCTATCAAACAGGAATAACAATACTTGCACTACCTACCTCAGAAGATTGTTTGGGAAAAGGTTCATAAGTACAATATAAATATAAGTACAATAGAGTACAATATAAATATAAGTTCTTCTTATTGATTGATTGCCTAGCTCATTTCCCATTGGCTTACCATTAGTTTTAAAAATGGTGGTGCAGTGTATAGAGTTTTGGGCCTGGAGTCAGGAATACCTGAGTTCAAATTCAGCCTCAGACACTCACTAGCTATGTGACCCTGTTTGCCTCAGTTCCTCATCTGTAAAATGAACTAGAGAAGGAAATAGTAAACCACTCTAGTATCTGTGCCAAGAAAACCCCAAAAGAGGTCACAAAAAGTCAGATCCAACTGGGAAAAAATATGGCTAAACAACAATAACAAGCTTTTTAAATGCAGTTCCACTAATAGTATAATACTGTAACCTGTTTTTCAGTAGACAGATATGGAATAGCTAAGGTTCATTCCTCTGTCTATAGTAGTTCATGAATATGAATTAGAGATGTTAGCTGGTGATTTAAAAAAACTATTGTTAATGTTACCATAGAGACATATGGGAGAAAACAATGCAATACCTCTCTCACTGGACTGTTGTATGAGGAAAGTATTTTGTAAACCTGAAAGTATTGTGTAACTCTAAGTTATTGTTGTTGTTGTTGTTGTTGTCATTGGGAAATGATTGATTTCTTCAAATAGCTGAAGAGCTGTATGTGAGAGTGGGTATATTGTGCTTGGATCCAGAAGGCAGAACCAAGAGCAGTGGGTAGAAGTCACAGGAAGGCAAATTCAATATAAAGAAGAATTTCCTAACTAGATACTCAGCCAGTCAACAAGCATTTATTAAATTCTTACGACTTCCAGGTACTGTGCTAAACACTGGGGATACAAAGGGAGAAAAAAAGTCCCTGCTCTCAAAAGAACTCAGAGTCTAAAGGGCAAACAATATGCAAACAACTATGTACAAACAAGCTATGTAAAGATCCATTGGAGAGAGAAGGCACTGGCATTAAGGAGGATCAGGAAAGGCTTCTTATAGAAAGTGGGGTTTTGTTTTGGACTTGAAGGAAACCAGGAAGCCAAGATGTGAAGGAGGAAGAGCATTCCAGGCATGGAGGACAACCCAAGAAAATGGCTGGTCAGGAGATGGAGTGGCCTGTGCAAATAACAGCAAGGAAGCCAGCGTTGCTGGGTGGAGAAGAGAGGGGTGGGGCAGGGAGTAAGATGTAAGCAGACTGGAAAGTGGAAGGGGACCAGATGATAAGAGGCCAGACAGAGGGCTTTCTATTTGATTTTTGGAGGTAATAGGAAGTCACAGTAGTTTATTGAAGATGGAGAGAGGCAGTGACATGGGGCATCTTGAACTTTTCAATTTGATAGTTGAATGCAGGATGAATTGGAGTGTTGTGTTATGGTGTTTGTCCTTCGATCTCTAAGACCAATGACATCATGAGGCTGATGTCTCAACTCAACCATGAATTAGATTTTTTTTTTTTTTGGTGGGGCAATGAGGGTTAAGTGACTTGCCCAGGGTCACACAGCTAGTAAGTGTCAAGTGTCTGAGGCTGGATTTGAACTCAGGTCCTCCTGAATTCAGGGCCAGTGCTTTATCCACTGTGTCACCTAGCTGCCCCCCATGAATTAGATTTAAGTGAGACAGAGTTGGGTAAAGTCACCAGTCTCTCCTCCAGAGTCATGGAAGTCCAGTAGCAAGGCAAAAGTCAAAACAACTGATGATGGGCCAGGATGCAGTGGGTGACCTGGGCCCTTCTAAATTAAGGTCTTTCCCAGGCCTCAGTTTGTCTCAGGCAATGCCCACTCAATGGAGAGAGCTTTGAGACAGGGAGACAACCATAAGGTGATGGCCTGCAGCATAGTGTTGGCAACAGTTGTATTCAAAAGATGTTATTAAGGTAGAATCTAAAAAAAAACTGACAACAGATGGGATATGAGAGAGAGAAGATAATTCTTCAAGTAATAGGGACATTAGGAGGAGGAGAGGGTTGGGGGTCAGGGACAGGGAGAAAGATATTAAACTCATATTCAGTTTTGGACATGTGGCATTTAAAAATATCTATGTGTGTTGCATTTTAAATGTATGTAAGTATGATATATGTATGTATATACACACATACACACATATATACAGAATGTAATGTTTTATGAGGTAGTAAGAAGCTCATCACTGAAGGTTTTCAAGGAGAGGTTGAACTGGAGCTGAAACTAAAGTAGGGCAGCCAGGGCTTTGTCCTGGGGAAGGTGGGGTACTCTAAAGGATTCTGACATTTGTATTCTACTAAGGAAAAATGCAAAGTCAGAGTCTAGCAGCAAGCAAGTGGATAAGAAGGTGAGAAAGGAAGAGCAGTCTGCCTGCCACCTGGGGAGTAACTCAGCTAGGGCCCCAGCTCTAGCTCCCTCGTATGGACTTCTCAATCTAGACAACCAGGGGAGAAAGGACACAAGCTCTCTGAGGTTAGGGAACTTGGAGCCAGTATATGGACAGGAAAGATGAGGGGGTCCCCTTCCCATCCAGCTGCTTGTCCTGAGTCATGGTATTCCGGGCTGGTACTCCGGAAGGATCATTTCCTCTAGCCATAGCGCAAAAGGGTGAATTTAAAAAAAAAACAACCTGACTAAGCACTGGTTTGGGAGTCAGAAGACCAGACATCTTTTACTAGAAGCCTTCCCCAACCTCTCTTAATTCTAGTGCCTTCCTTCTGTTAATTATTTCCTATTTATCCTGCATATAGCTTGTTTTTATCTATTTGTTTGCGTGTTGTCTTCTCCATTAGATTGTAAGCTCTTTGGGAGCAGAAACTGTCTTTTGCCTCTTTTTGTATTCCCAGAGCTTAGAACAGTGCCTGGCACATAGTAGGTGCTTAATAAATGATTTATTGGTTTTTAGTGCCTGCTGTGATACAACTAACTCCTGGCCACTATATTCTCTTTTCTATCATGAGAGTAGAGGACAAAGTGATCTTTTGGATCCCTTCTAGTTCCCTTTGTCTGTGAGCATGTGAGCATTGGATACTACCTCAGCCCGGCTTCAATATCAGTAAAAGATTTAATAAACAAGTGACCTGAGCAAGGCTCTTCTCTTAGGGGGCTAAGTTTTCTCCTTTGAAAAATGAAAGATAGGAGATCCAGGCCTAACATTCTACTGTGATACTTTGACGGATTATGTCATTTGGGGGGTCTTTTGGAGGAGATAGAGATGGGCTTAAGGCTCTTTGATATAAGGATTACTACTCCACCACCATCCCGATGCCAAGTGTGAAGAAACAACTGCCTTTAGCACCTATTTATCAAGAATAAGTCATTAAGGGGGCGGCTAGGTGGCTCAGTGGATAAAGCACCGGCCCTGGATTCAGGAGTGCCTGGGTTCAAATCTGGCCTCAGACACTTGACACTTACTAGCTGTGTGACCCTGGGCAAGTCACTTGACCCCCACTGCCCCACAAAAAAAAAAAAAGAATAAGTCATTAGAATAGGAAGCTACCAGAAGGCCCCATTTGTCCCCCAAGAGGTGGTCTCCCCAGCAGGACTTCTACCTATTGAATCCAGTGCCCAGAGTCCCAGAGGAAGGTGTCCACTCCCCACAATTAAATGAGGGTGTCTTGGTTGCTTGCCTCAGGCATGGTTTGTGATGTTTACCCCAGGTACAAAAATTCCTGGTTATGCCATAACTTTTTATAAGGACCATTTATAAGGAATATCATAGGCATAAAATTCATTTCTTTGCTAGAAGTTCAAACAAATGACTTCTGAAGTTCTTTCCAGTAATGCTGCTCTACATTTCTATCATCCTAATGAGATGGGAGCAGGTAGGTGGCATAACAGAGAAAGCACTCTGCCTGAAGTCAGGAAGATCTGAGTTCAAATCTGACCTCAGACACTTAGTGGCTGTATGACCCTGGGCAAGTCACTTCACCTTGTTTGCTTCAGTTTCCCCGTCTGTAAAATGATCTGGAGAAGGAAATGGCAAACTACTCCAGTGTCTTTGCCAAGAAAACTCCAAATGGGTTCGTGAAGAGTCAGGCACAACTAAAACCGAACAATGACAATGAAATGTATGGATCAGATGGTTCCTTTGACAAACTTATCTCTGAATATGCTCATATATCTTCATACTCACAGTTCCTTCCATCTCTGTTCCATCTAAAATTATACAACTCTTTCTGAAGAACAGTACCTGTTCTTTGCTCTGAAAATTTTGCTGTGGTCTTTGGTCCAAAGCAGTACCTAAGTTGGTGGAAATTTTTTTAAGTGTTGTAAATGTTTGGTTTTTTAATTATGCATTTTTGAATGTCAGGATGGCAGAAGAGAAAGCAAGAAGTCTCTGGAGCCAGAGGAGCTGTTGTTCAGGTCCTGCCTCTCATGTACACTGGTTGTATGACCCTGGGCAAGTCTCTTAACCTACTCCGGGCAATACCTCAAGTTGTTGTCTACACAGGTAGAGAGAGTCTCCTCAGTAGAAGTTCCCAACATTAATAAAATGACAGGTCTGAAGCAAAAATTTAAAAGCTTCTTTTAGAATCCATAGCTCTAACCATATAATACTAGAAAGAAGTGGAAACCTAAAGTCTATCTTTTCGGATGTACTGTATCTAATTGATGCTGCTAGATCAGTAGTTCTTAAGTGTGTTGTTTTGTTTTGTTTCTTTTTGTATGATGGACCCCTGGGGGCAGCTAGATGGCGCAGTGGTTAAAGCACCGGCCCTGAATTCAGGAGTACCTGAGTTCAAATCCAGCCTCAGACACTTGACACTTACTAGCTGTGTGACCCTGGGCAAGTCACTTAACCCCCATTGCCTGCAAAAAAAAACAAAAAACAAACAAACAAACAAAAAAAAATCTATGTCTGATGGACCCCTTTGGCAGTCTGTTGAAGCCTAGGGACCCTTCTTTGAATAATGTTATTAAATGTATAAGATAAAATACCTCGGGCTACAAAGGAAACAAACCATACTGAAACACAAGGAAAAGGCAAAGGCTTTGCACCCCAGTAAGAACTCCTGAGTTGGATGACTATGTGACCATTAAAGAACACTAGAGAAGATGATTCTACAGATTCCATCTCAATAAACCCTTTTAAGTACCTAATAGCCCTTATAGTCAGGAATTCTGAGCCAAATATCCCTTAGTTGCTATGACATTCCAATAAATCTAATTTGCTTTATAAGTAGTTATGCTCTGAGCATGGGCTTAAAATTGCTTACCATCAACAACTTTGGCAGTCCGAAATTTTTCAGTTTATATGATCTTTAAGCAGATGAGTCCCAAATCTATGTCTCCAGAGCTTTTTCCTTTCTTTAACTCTTGCCTGCTATCTCCAGTGGCCTACTATGATATTTTCACTGTGATGTCAAACTCAATAAATCTAAAATTGAACTTGCTATCTTCTCTTTTGATGAGCTCACCCTTCAGAACTCCCTATTTCTGCCATGGGGAGAAATCTTAGCCATCCTTGACTTCTTAATCTTGTCCCCCAACATTTAGTCTGTAATCAGACTAAATTAGAACAGTGGCTGGCACATAGTAGGTGCTTAATACATGTTGACCGATTGATTGGTTTTTAGTGCCTCCCATGATACAACTAACTCCTGGCCACTTTATTCTCTTCACTATCATGAGAGTATAGGACAAAGTAACCTTTAGGATCCCTTCTAGTTCTGTCTGTGAGCATACGAGCATTGGATACTACCTCAGCCCAGCTTCAATATCAGTAAAAGGTGATATGGTCAAGTCTCTTCTCTTTGGGGGCTAAGTTTTCTGGAGCCAGAGGAGCTGGCTGATAGGTGACTCAATGGAGTTCTGGGCCTGAAGTCAGGAAGACCTGAGTTCAATTATGGTCTTGAACATTTACTCTAGCTGTGCGACCCTGGAAAAGTCACTTAACACTGTTTGCCTCCATTTCCTGTCTGTAAAATGAATTGGAGAGGGAAATGGCAAACCACTCCAGTATCTTTGCCTAGAAAACTCCAAATGGGCTCATGAAGACCGAACAACTTCCATCAATCCGATGTTCCAATGGCTAGATGATTCCTAATGATCTAACTCTAGATTCAATCTAACCTGTAAGGTTCAACCTGACCATAAGGTTCCCTTGCTCAAGAAGCTTCTTCAGTGACTCTCAATTGCTTCTAGAATAAACATTTTTAAAAAGAATTAAAGCTCCTTATCTTGGTGTTTAAAACCTTTCCCAATCTGGTTCTATTCTCACCTTCACACTCTCTATCTTCCAGTCAAACTGACCTACATGCTTTTCCCAAAAAATTAGCATGACATCTCCCTCCCTGACACCTAAAATATACTTTGCCTCCCACTCTTAGAAACTTTGGCTAGGTGCCTCTCTTCAACCAGCACTACTTATCAGTGCTGGCTCCTTAAATTATCTTGCATTTACGTATCTATGTAAATGCTCTATTCCACCTCCTATTAGAAAGCAAGATCCTTGGGTGGATGAAGTGGGGAAAGGGAGGCCATTTTTCATCCGACACCTAATATAGGGTTTTGCACATCTTGGGTACTTTATAAATGCTTTCTGGATAGAATCAAAATTAACTGAGTTGAATAATCCTGTCTTTCGAACCAATTTCCATTACTCCTTTATACAAACACTCTTTCTAGCTAGATGGTTTTACTCCCATTTCCAAATATCCATGATCAACTCGCTCTCCCCAAACATATAAAATGCACATTTTTAGCTCCATGGCTATTTCCCCTTCTCAGTCTAGAAAGCCCTGTACCATCCACTGCCCCTGGTCTTCTCTTCTTATCTAAATCCTACCCTTCCTCTAAAGCCCAGATTAAGCTCCACCTCCTCTATGAAACCACCAAAGCCCCCAGGGACCTTTTCCTCCCTGGAAATTCTTGCAGTTTGACACAAAATATACTCTTTTGTGAGGTTAAATCCGGAAACTCAAGGTTCTACTCTAGGGTCTGCCATGAATTAGGGGCTAGTTCCCCTGTCTGGGCCTCAGCTTCCTTACCTATAAATTAGCGAGAAGGTTGGATTAGATAAAGTCTAAACTTCCTTCCAGCTCTAACACACTTTGAATCTATTTTTAGTTACTTTATGTCTGCCTTATCTCCCTAACTAGGTTGTGAGAACATGGATGACATCTTTTAGCTTTCTGTATCTCCAAAGTACCCAGCACATAGAAAGTGTTTGATAGAATGTTTGTTCATTGACTATCACAAAGTGATTTTTTTTTTATAGCCAACAATACACACACAGCCTTGGGTCTAAAAAGTCAAAGTGCAGGTTTCCTGTCAGCTCATCTGCAGCAATAATATCCTACAAACGGGACTTCCTGGATGGCTTAGATGATGCTGGCTCACAGGACCAAGAACTTTAGACTCTCTTACCTCCAAAGGGTTAATAGTTGTTTCCTATCAGGGAAATGAACAGTGGTGACTTAAGAGCATTGGGTAGGCTGGTCAGGATCATACTTATTTTATATATTATGGTTTGATTCCTTTTAGCATTTAATGGCAATGAGTAAAGTGGAGGATAGGAATGTAAGGGAATATAAATGTTCTCTAAGAAATGGCAACTGAAGAATTCAGAAAAACTTGGGAAGACTTGGAAGAAGTGACACAGTGCAAAGTAAGCAGAACCAGGAGAACAATTTACAGTATTACCATAATAATATAAAGGGAAACAGTCCTGAAAACTTCAGAACTCTGATCAATGCAATGAGCAAACATGACTGCAAAGGGCCAAGAGTAAAGCATTCCTCCTGTCCCTTAACATAGAAAGGGGATCAGAGGCACAGAAGAAACATCCATCTTTAGGCATGGATGATAGGTCAATTTATTTTGCTTAACTGTATTTCTTGTTACAAGAGAAGGTTGTATGGGGGACTGGGGAGTCAATGGGAATTAGCATCAATATTTTTAAAAAACTAATAAAATATACAATAAAACTAATAAATATTAACTGACTTTTTTAAAGTATAAGGCACTATTTAAACAAAACCCAAACCATTTAACAATAGGCAGGCCAAATCGAAGACCTAATGACTTTACCATTTCCTTTAGATTTCTCCCCTTCTTTTTTTTTTGGGGGGGGTGTGCATCTCAAGCTCAATAGAGTATTTTCCTTCACTGACCAAAGCTATTAAAGGGTGGGAAGGACCAAAAAATAACTTATCTAGAAATGATCAAATCACCAACAGGCCTTGATTAGAAATGCTGATCCTAGGTGATATCAGGGTCCAAATGCATTAAAAATCTTTTTTGTTTTTTTAAACCGCATCTACTCATAATCCTTAGAAGTTTTTTCTCTTTTTGAAACAGTGTGCCCTGTGTTTGACAGGGAGATGAGGACACTGCTCTGGAGAATTTGGGGAGATGTTTCAAAAGGGAAAGGTTTCCTTGCTGTTGTTTTCCTGTTATTGTGATAAGCTAAGCGCCTCCACCCCAGTCTCTTTTACACACTCGCCAGAAAGGGATATATCACCTTGAGCCTAGTCAGACTGTCTACAGACAAAAGCCCGTCTCATAAGAAGTCAAGTATGCCTTAGGAAACATTCCAGTAATACCAGCCCCTTCATCTCAAGAGACCTACCCAAGTATCCCGGCTGTTTCTGCCCCACCATTCAAGGACAAGCCAGTGCTGCTCTGCCGATCCTGCCGGCGTCGGTACAGTTCAGAAGATGCCAGATCCCGCAGTCTCATGCCAGCCATGGTGCCCCCACACCACAGTGCAAGTGGAATAGCGAAGGTCAATTGGAAATTGGCTCTGAGAGGGCCAAAGCCCAAGTGACTCACTTTTCCGGTTAGGAGGTTCAATAGACTTTTTTTTTGCAATGTTCTGACAGATAAGACAGAAAGCTGCCCCAAATCTGTGTAGTCCTGTTCTACTCTTCTAAAAACAGGGAACTTCTTCTGGAATAAAGGTCAGCCTCTCCTACTGACCTCCTAAACAATTTCCAAGAGCATCCATCCATCCATCCATCCAAAGAGAGTCACTCCATCCCAATCAATACATTTCAAGGATCGATCTGCACAAGGTCCATCTTCAGTTAACTGAATTTCATTCTGAGCCTTCTAGCACTGAGTGGTAATTCAATCCAGTAAGCCTTGAAGTCAGACGTGTCCAGAGCATCAGAAACACAAGATGAATTAGGATAAATTAACCCTACCCCCCAAAAAACTCTCAAGGTATACCACACAGAGTTCCATATACTTGATGCTATTCTCCTCCTGGCCGCTGCATTGGACAGTATCTTCACATTCCTTCCTGAGATAAACCAAGCTCCTCAAACCACTTGTACCCAGCACAACCCTCAACAAACCAAAAAGAGGCGGGCTTGTAGACTTCTGCCCTCCAATCTGGAAGAGCAAGGGATAGGATCGGGAACTCAAGAAAAGGCACATGCTTCACATTCCAGCCTTCAGAGCGCTGGCTCTGCTTGCAGCAAATTGAACAGGGATTTTAACCAGTAAACCCACCCTTTCTACCACCTCTTCCCCACCCCTCCTCCACTCTTGAACTGAGGCTCACATTACACAAAGGGTCTCCAAAGGGCAGTGGCACCAATCTGTGAAGGAAGGCAAAGTCAGTTTCAAAGAGGAAAGAAGTGGGGAGGGGAAGACTGGTGGAACTCCCTAGCCAGGATGTTATTCAATCTGGAGCAAGAGAATGAAAAACAAGTCTGTTTCAGGGTTTGGTTTAATCTAGGAATGGGTCATTTAACAGTGAACTTTCAAAGACGCCAAGAGAGGCATTTGGTGATGTATCCATAGAGCCACAAGGCTTAAGAGTTTGTCTGGATGGATGTAAGAAGATGCCTTGCTCCAGTCAAGCAGAACTCCATAATCCCTAACCTGTCCAATGCAGACGCCAACAGGAGAGTACCAAAGGAGCCTAGAAAGAAAGAGTTTGTCACTTTTAAAAAGCAATTGGCACAGGGAGCATGATAGGCTGCTAGGTCCAGATCTGAGAAGGGCAAAGTGAAGAGATCAAGAGACAACCACAATTTCACTTCTCACCATATAAAGTAGAAAGCTGACAAGTTTCTCCTGCACCTAGGGAACACCCTGGGAGAAGCAATTCAAAGTACACCTAAGCCTCAAAATATTTTCATGAAAGGTAATATTCCTTAACCTGTCCAAGAGGGTAGGAAGGAGCAAGAGTGTGTGGGAGAATACCAGGAAGGCTCAATTTAAATGCAATTTTTAATTGGAAGAGATTAGTGGGGTCACTTATAGTGGAAAAAAAAATGAATCTCTCATTCAGCATTTGAACAATTCCCATTGGCAGCAAGAACACCAAAAGTAATTATTAATACAGTAGGATGCCAACTGCTCATGAAAACCCTTAACACAGATTCAATTTCCTTCCAATTATTTCATGGTGTTGTCAGAAAGCCACAGTGATATCCACCTCTTTTGTTTCAAAATAAGGCGCATGGGAGGTTTTAGCTACTTGAAATACTCTTAATGGACAACAGTCTGCTTTTTTCACCAGGCAGATCTTCAAATAAAAGACTTTCTCTTCACCTAATAGAGGCAGTGACATGCACCTTTAAGATTTTAGGCCCAATGGCTAAAAAAAATGTTGATCCTTTGGTTTCTTTTTTTTTTTAAGGGTTTTTTTTTTTTTTTTAGTGAGGCAATTGGGGTTAAGTGACTTGCCCAGGGTCACACAGCTAGTAAGTGTTAAGTGTCTGAGGCCAGATTTGAACTCAGGTCCTCCTGACTCCAGGGCTGGTGCTCTATCCACTGCGCCACCTAGCTGCCCCTGTGCCACCTAGCTGCCCCCTTTGGTTTCTTTATGAATAGAAGTAGTCTAGCAAATACCTTAAGTCAATCATTCTCACTAAGATTTTCCTGGGACCCACATCTTGACACATGAATTAGAAGCCTACAAATACCTTTGCTATACAATCCCGGGATGTGAGCACAAACTACAAGTGCTCTCTTTGTATCTCCAATGCTTATTACAGGAAGTGATTAACAACTGCTTGCTGACTGACTGACTATTTTAACCTACACTAACTGTATAAGCTATTTTCAGGGAATCCCTGAATTATCTCTAATATTACGATCTGAAGTCATTCATTTATTTTTCCTCTTCTTTGAGACTTTTTACTTACTCATTATAAATTATACAGATCCTGTTTGCCAAGCAAGACATATACCACCGAAAGACACAAGAAGCTAGGGGATGAGTGAGGGGGATGATGAAGACAAAAGGAAAATTTTCCCAGAAGCTACAAATTAGAGGCTTCTACCTTAAATGGACTAAATTTGGTGGTTTTGGGGTGTGTGTGTGTGTGTGTGTGTGTATGTGTGTGTGAATTTTAGGTTGGCATTCCTGATGTTATATAGTTATCAAATGCAAGATTTGCCAAGATGCCAAGCACTTTATGTTATCATCCAAGTAACAGAGACTTGATTATAATAAGGTTACTTATAATTGCTTTAAGTTTTTCAAAGTCTCTCTCATTTATTATCGTACATAGTCCATGATATAAACAGGACAGTTTGATAAAAGGAATAGAGTCAGGAAAACCTGAAAGGACTTTATGAACTGATATAGAGAGAGGGAAGAAAGTAGAACCAGGAGAACAATTTGTACAGTTGCAAGGTATTGTCTCTTTATTATGTGGATATTTGTTTTGATGAAAGGGGCAGAAAAAAGGACATTCCTGTAAGAAAGCACATAAAAAAGCAGCTTGAAGAAACACACACAGTTCTGAAGACCTGAGTGAAAACAGCCTCTCAGATAAAAGTACTGAATCTATTTGAAAGTAGCTCAGAGACAAGAGCCTAAGTGATGTTAGAGATGGCTTCGGTGCATTGTTTTCAAGCAGCTAGTTTAAATATGTTGTTTGTACGACTTTGGAATTTATTGCTGGGAAACTCTGCATCAAAAATCTGTTTGGAGACTGAAGAGCAATTATGTAACAACTATTTGTGTCATACCTGATAGAAATATAGATGCTAGATTTCTCAACCTAAGTTAAAGATGGGTCATTAATTATGAAGAGGTCGTACTTTGCGGCATTAGGAGTCAGAAAACAAAAACTAAAGGGTAGAAGCCAACTGAAAAGAAAAGAGAAGCTACAGGCATGAAAAAGAAGCACAGAATAAATAGAGTAAAGCTAGAGTAAGGGAATGGCAGATGAACCGAGAACTGAGGAGAAAAAAACTTAACGTATGTATTGATTTCCTCCCCACCCCTGCTGAGCTGGGAAGGAGGGAAAGATTTGAAAGATTTGCTTTTGCTTCTGGAAGCTTTTCATATACTTTCCTGTGCCCAATCTTCCCTCTAAAGACACTGTGTCTATCAGTGAGAAAATGTTTGCAGGTGGATTGTTATATTTTAATATACTTTAATATACTTGATTTTGCTTTATATTGAGTAGACAACGATGTTATGATTATTCTTGTTTTTGCCTGCCCAATAAATGTTTCATGTTTGAGAGTCAGTGGTATCTTACTACTAGAGGGTTACTGAACAGGATTGTTTTTGTTGTTATATATCTTCCACAGAATCATGAATTATTTTAATGTATTTTACATTATTGTAAAAGAGACTGTAAGGTGAAGTTTTGTTTTACCAAATAAAGTGCTTTTTCACAAACAATAACCAAAATGAGTCAATGATGTTATTGTAACTAATATGTATAAATGGTAAGCATACTAGTGAGGGCTCAGGAACTACATCAGAGAGTATTCTTCCTCTAACATAGTCTACTCATAAGATGGTAAGAGTGAGATGTAGCCATGTAAGAGCTGTGGCTGCCCCCTCCCCAAAAACCTTATGATACCCCTCCCTCCCATGATGTGCAGGTTGGGGTAAATGAACCAGCCAAAAGAGAGAACTAAAGTTTAGGTAACCAAACCCTGCCACACCTGAACCACAAAATGAAAACACCATTGTGAAGGAAAACAATTGTGGAAGATTTAAGAAATAGGATCAATGCAATGACCAATTATGACTTCAAAAGTTGATGATAAATTTGCTTCCCATCTCTTGGCAGAGGGGTAAGAGACTAGAGATGCAGAATGACACACACATACATTTTCAGACATGGCTAATATGTGGATGTTTCACATGACTATTTGTTACAAGGGAGAACTTTTACTCATGGGGAGAGGGATGGAGCAATGACAAAGAATGATAATGATATATACTAAAAGGATTTAAGAAAAGAAAGGAGTATCAATGACTTAAATGAATTAAAAATACAGAGAAAAAGCAAAAGGACATTCAGAAAAGAATACAGACAAGCAGGGAAGTTAAATTCAAAACATACTTTAAAAATACATGCAGTACACAAGTCAAGATTTGAGGTTTCATTCAATCCTCTTTTCTGTTCTTGACATAGGGAAATGTTTATATTTGTTGACAGTTATCAAGTTCAGCATTTATAAAGCACTGCTTTATATATATCATAACATATGTATACACAAATATGCACACACCATACACAGGATAAATTGAAAATAACCAACAGGGGAAGCAGTTGATGTTTGGCCCCCTGAGTAGTGTTTTCTTTTAACCTTTCAAGGTGTATTCATTTCTATCATCTCATTTTATTCTTGCAGCAGCTCTTTGCAGAGGACATGACACTTTGGACATGAGAAAATGTAGGCACCCAGAAAGTACCGCATCTTGTCCCAAGTAACACAACAAATTAGCCTAAGTATTGGGCATTTTCTACTAACAAGGAGCATTTGATTCAGCAAACCCTTATTAAGCATAGAACACTGTTCCAGGCACTGGGAAAGATTCAAAGCTTCCTAAGGACAGCGTCACTGACTTCAAGGAGTTCATAGCCTTCTAGGGGAAGAAGACAGTATAGAGAACTATTTATGTCTGCTCCCGGAGTACTAAGGGATAAGCCTGGAATGGAAGCTGATTCTGGTTGGCACTTCTCTGTCCCTCCGAGTTTTATGGCATAGATCCACCTGGGGCCCAGCTTCCTTTTTCTGGTTGTGCCTTCTCTACCCACCCCCTCTGCAGCACCTCTGGTCACCCCGCCCTCCTAGAAGCCACTCTAGCTGCCTCGCCTGGATATACTGTTTTCCCCCATGGGGCTATGGATAGCAGAAGTACTCAGTACCTGTGCCTGCTTCTTCTCTTTACCATGCTGCCAAGTGACCCAGTGCATCCATCACAGGCTTAACATTGAGGCAGGGAGGCAGTGGGTAAGAGAAATGCGACTTAGATTCAGGTAGAAAAGAGTTCAAATCCTGCTTCAGAAACTTACTGGCTATGTGACCCAGAATCAATTCTCTTAGTCACAGCTAGAAGTAGTAGTAATTGACAGAGAAGGTGACATGCAGAACCATAACTAGGAAAAATTGTACCTTAGGCAAGTACTACAAACCAGCCCTGGCAAGAAGCAAAAAGTATACCCTGGGGGCAGCTAGGTGGCGCAGTGGATAGAGCACCGGCCCTGGAGTCAGGAGTACCTGACTTCAAATCCAACCTCAGACACTTAACACTTACTAGCTGTGTGACCCTGGGCAAGTCACTTAACCCCAATTGCCTCACCAAAAAAAAAAAGTATACCCTAAATTGTTGGATTTTGCTTCTTTTAGGGGAGGGGGAGGAGTTGGGGGTGGGGGTGGGGGAGAGGTGGAAAGGAACAGGCAGTAAAGAGATGGAGATGACCCAGACTTCCGTATAGCAACTTCCTATATTAACTAATTATTCTTGCCAACTAGATGCTAAGCTCTATGGTTTATCTACAGAAGGATTCTTAGAGCCCTCTAGATTTGGTGCCCTGGGATAAAGTCCCTGTTATATTAATGTAGAGAAAGTGGCCATGGAGCTCTGGTCCCAAAGAAAGCCAAAAAAGCTGACTCACTCTTAGGACTTTGATTGATTGCTCAGACCATTGATAGTGCCCTGAATAAGAGAGGTCGATATTGGTTCGATCTGTCCTGGTCAAATAATATCTGGAGAACTGCATTCAGTTCTAGCTATCACATTTTAGAAAGGACATTAACAAGTTTGAGTACATCCAGAGGAGGGCATCCAGATGAGGGGGGTGGGGAGGGTCTACAGAATGTCCCATATGAGAACCAGTTGAAAAAAGTAGGAATAGGGGGCAGCTAGGTGGTGGAGTGGAGAAAGCACTGGCCCTGGATTCAGAAGGACCTGAGTTCAAATCGGACCTCAGACACTTGACACTAGCTGTGTGATCCTGGGCAAGTCACTTAACCCTCATTGCCCTGCAAAAAAGAAAAAAAAAAGAAAAAAAGAAAAAAGTAGGAATGTATATCCTGGAAAAAAAGAAGATTTGGAAAGACTGTCATAGATGTCATGAAGAAGAAAAGTTAAGACTTCTTCAGTTTGTCCCCAAAGGACTGAATTAGGAACAAGAGTGGGAGTTGTAAATTTAGGCTCCCAGTAAAGAAAAATTGCCTCATAATTAAAGCTATCCACGAGTGAAATGAGCTGCCCTGTGGGTCCCCCTAGGATGAGATCTTCTCTCGAAGACTGGATGGCCACTTATGGGGGATATTAGAAAGTGAATTCTTATACTAGCTCAGGGGAACAGAAGCAAGAAGGGACTTAATGACTTTGAAGGAAGGTCCCTTCCAATTCTGTGGTTCTGTGACCCTTATCTTCAATGACATACAACAGAGCAGCTAGCACTAGACTGAAGTGTTGTGCTGGTTTTGGCCACAGTGACAGTCCCAGAATCCCTCCCAGGAAAGCAGACAGAAGCAACAAAAGTGGCAGCTTTGATTGGGATAATGTAACACCCTTGACTGCCTTATTTATATATATGTACTTTCCTGCATGGATTGAGATCTGATTGTATTTAGGCATAACTATATTCTGAAGATGCACCACGAATCATTCCCAGTGTATTTTATCCTAGGGACTTTGTTTTCTTGGCATAAAAATCCAACAGTTTCCGAGCCTTGGTAGCTGTACATACATATAAATGTATAATAATAACAATACTAATCGCTAGCATTTATATATTGCTCTAAAGTTTGCCAAGTGTTTTCTCATTTGACCCTGACAACAACCCTGGGAGGTAGATACTTTTATCTTCATTTTACAGATGAGGAAGTTAAGGTGGATGAATGTCAAGGGACTTGCCCAGGGTCACCTATCTGAGGTAGGATTTGACTCCGAGTCCAGCATTCTATCCACTGTGCCCCCCCCCAATGTGTAATTAAATATGATACTGTATTTTACTTTGTATGTGTACAGTACTAGATGTTTCCAAATATTTTTACATATACTATCTTACTGATGTCTCTACAATCTTATGAGAAAGGGAGAGCAAACATTGTTATTTTCATTATATAAATGAGGAAAGAGAAGTACACAGAGGTTAACTGTCTTGTCCAAAACCACAGAGCTGGTTGGTGTCAGAGTTGGACTAGAAGCCTCAGCTAGAACCATATTGTTTCCCTGACTCCAGCCACCAAACTATACTAATGACCACTTATGCGCCTCTGGCTGGAAAGACAAATAGGTTATCTGTAGGCCCTGACACAGAAGAAAACCTCTGGAGCCTTGGTGCAGATGCATTTATTTTGTCTTAAGATCTTTTGGGGGGCAGCTAGGTGGCGCAGTGGATAGAGCACCGGCCCTGGAGTCAGGAGTACCTGAGTTCAAATCCAGCCTCAGACACTTAATACTTAACTAACTGTGTGACCCTGGGCAAGTCAATTAACCCCAATTGCCTCACTAAAAAAAAAAAAATTTAAAAAAAAAAATCTGATCTGGTAAAACCCTCTCACTTTACAGATGAGGAAACTGTGGCCCAGTGAAGTTGGGTGGCTTGCCCAAGCCACACAGGTAGAAAGGAGCAAACAAAGGCAAGATATGAACCATGATGCTCTAAGTCCAAAAAGCCAGAGGCCTTTCTATCATATCGTACATAAATATAACAGAGCTTTACTGAAATGATCACTAGGTAGAATTCAAAAAAAGCATTAAGACTTATGTATACTGATGCAGAATGAAGTATGCACCACCATAAAAACAATACATGTATACAACTATAACAGCGATGTAAATGAAAAAAGCAAACCAAAAAGTTTAACTGAATGTCATTCTAATTGACCCAGACTGTTCCCAAATAAAAGATGAGAAAATGTAACTCTGTTCTTTTATTGGAGAGATGGGAGATGGGTGTGAAGCATTATATATTGCTATATATATATATATATATAGTTTTGCTCTGATGATTTTGGTTTCTCTCTTTCAATTCTCTGTTACAAGAGATGGTTCACTGAGTAGGGAAGGAAGGAGGAATATATTCACAAGTTAAGGTGATATACAATCAAAAGATATGAGAGAAATCTCAATCTAAAGCTCAACACTGTCTGCCAGAAGCCCAGAAACTCCAGAGTAAAGCCTGTGAGGACTAGGGTCTTCCTCTCTACCCATAATTCAACTTCCAACTTTCCCAGCCCTATCCTGTAGCTGCCCCCAGCTGTGATTACAGTTAGAGGGATAGTGAGGGACGAGGTGGTGAACTAAATTAGATATATGGTCTGGCTTCTTCAGGGTGGCATGAGAGTTAAGAAAATTCATTAGAGGACCCAGTACTCTAAAGACAACTAGGGGATTTCCACCAAGATAAAGGCTCAGCTGAATACTACTGTGACATCTTTTGCCTCTTAAAAATCCCCAACTAAACAAGAGACAAAATTTAATTCTAAAGCAACTGAAAGACTGCTGGTTAAAATAGGAACCAAACTGGGAAGAGAAGTTCTGCCATCACCATAACTTATCCACATCCTGATTATTGGAGCACAGGTCATGTGAGTGGGCACTGACAGATATATCTGGAAGCTCTCTTCCCGTGTTCATCTTGCTCTTGAGGAGAAGATAATCCTCTCACTGATAGTGGCCTTGGTGGTGGGGTCTCAGGGATGCTAGAAAAAAGCCCCAAACTGAAAAGTGTTTCCCCAATAGATCTGCTCTAGAGACCCAAGATTCATGCCTCTTAGAGTGAAGGTACTCACTTATTCAGTGCTGGCTCTCTCCTTTTAAAATAGTAAATCTTCATCAATGACTAATGCACCTGTGTGAATTAGTTTATCAACTCACATTCCCCCCCCCAGCCCCGCCCCACCCCAGAAAGCAAATGGAGATCAATGACCTACAAGATTGAGCTTTTTTTTTTTTTTGATTGGGGAAAGTGGATTAGGAGCAGAGACCCCTGTGGAAGGGTGTTAAAATAAGCTTCACTGACTGCAAAATTTTGCCAGCAGAAATATTTGCATTGCACAGCTAGGTTACTGTGATGAGGATTCCCTACCACTGACCACTTGTGACCCTTCTTTTGCAACTACCACTTCTGGGCATGATAGTATACATCCCTTAAGCAAATGGGAAATTCTCATCAGTAATGGGAAAGGCAAGCAGTAGCCAGCCAGTCTACAGGCATTGATTAAGTGCTTACTCTCTGCCAGGCACTAAGGCTCCGAATGGCAAAGACAATCCCTGCCTGGAAGGAACTCACATTTTAAGAGTAAAGACAAAATATAATTAATGTACATATAACATATAGGTAGATTAGATGGAAAATAACCTAAAAGGGAAAGAAAGATAACTGGGGAAATTGAGAAAGGCCTCCAGCAGAAGCTAGGATTTGAGCTGTCTTGAAGGAAATCTGGGGAGCTAAGAGGCAGAAGTGAGGAGGGAAGGAGAGAATTCCAGGCACTGAATGGCAATTCAAAAGCGTGGAGATGCAAGTTTGAATGCTGTGTGTGAGGATAGCAAGTAGGCCCTTGCAGATGGATTTTAGTGGGCTGGGAGGTGAGCAAAGTGTAAGAAGACAGGAAGGATGGAGGGAGACAAGTTGTGAAGAGTTGGTTTTTTTGGTTTTTTTAGTGAGGCAATTGGGGTTAAGTGACTTGCCCAGGGTCACACAGCTAGTAAGTGTTAAGTGTCTGAGGCCAGATTTGAACTCAGGTACTCCTGACTCCAGGGCCAGTGCTCTATCCACTGTGCCACCTAGATGCCTCTGTGAAGAGGTTTTTTTTTTGTTTTTTTTTTTTTTTTTTGGTGAGGCAATGGGGGTTAAGTGACTTGCCCAGGGTCACACAGCTAGTAAGTGTCAAGTGTCTGAGACAGGATTTGAACTCAGGTACTCCTGAATCCAGGGCCGGTGCTCTATCCACTGCGCCACCTAGCTGCCCCCTGTGAAGAGTTTTAAAAGCCAAATGGAGGAGTTTATATTTGATCCTAGAGGTAACAGGAGTCAGTGATATTTACTGAATAGGCAAGGTAACATGGTCAGACCTGTACTTTACTTACTTTTGTTGGGGGGGGGTGTGCAGGCAGTTGGGGTTAAGTGACTTGCGCAGGATCACAAAGCTAGTACGTTGTCAAGTGTCCGAGACCGAATTTGAATTCAGATCCTCCTGACTCCAGGGCTGGTGCTCCATCCACTGCGCCACCTAGCTGCCCCTAGACCTGTACTTTAATTTAATAATTTATTTTTCCCCCAATTACATGTAAAAACAATTTTAACATTCTATTTTTCAAATTTTGAGTTCCAAATTCTCTCCCTCCTCCTCTCATTGAGAAGGCAAACAACTTGACATAGGTTATACATGTATAGTCATACAAAACACATTTCCATGTAAGTCATGCTGTGAAAGAAAACACAGACAAAAAAAAACCAACAAAAATAAAGTAAAGAAAAAGTATGCTTCGATCTACATTCAGGTTCCACCAGTTCTTACTCTGGAGATGGTGTCTTGGATCATTGTATTGCTGAAAATAGCCAAGTTACTCATAGTAACTGCTATTAGTATGTACAATGTTTTCTTGGTTCTGCTCATTTCATTTTTTTTTGTTTTGTTTTGTTTTTGCGGGGCAATGGGGGTTAAGTGACTTGCCCAGGGTCACACAGCTAGTAAGTGTCAAGTGTCTGAGGCCGGATTTGAACTCAGGTACTCCTGAATCCAGGGCCGGTGCTTTATCCACTGTGCCACCTAGCTGCCCCCTCATTTCATTTTGCATCAGTTCATGTAAATATTTCTAGGTTTTTCTGATATCATCCTGCTCATCATTTCTTATAGTACAATAGTATTCCATCACATTCTTATACCACAACTTGTTCAGTCATTCCCCAATTGATAGACATCCCCATAATTTCCAATTCTTTGCCACCACTAAAGGAGCTGCTATAAATATTTATGTACTTATAGCTCCTTTTCCTCTTTGTTTTTTATCTCTTCAGGATATAGACCTAGTAGTGCTATTGCTTAGTCAAAGGGTGTGCATGGTTTTCTAGCCTTTATAAAGCATAAAGACCTGTACTTTAGAAAAATCACTTTGATAACTGAGTGGAGAATGGATTAGAGTAAGGAGATACTTGAGGCCAAAAGACCAGTTAGAAAGCTAATATGGAAATATTAGCATGACTTCACACGTGTAATCTATATCATATTGCTTGCCTCCTCAAGGAAGGGAGTGGGAGGGGGAAAGACAGAATTTGGAACTCAAAAATTTTAAAATATGAATGTTAACATTTTTACATGTAATTAGGAAATATTTAATGAAATAAAAACATATTCTTAAAAAACAATGCCAATGTAATAGCAGCCCAGGTGAGAGGCAATGAGGGCTTGAATTAGGGTCATGACTATGTGAGTGGTGAGAAGGGGATGTATATGACAGATATTGTCAAGTCAACAAGTATTTATTAAGCCTTAACTATGGACCAAGTACTCTATGAAATTGCTGGGGATAGGAAAGAAAGGCAAAAATAGTCTCTTCCCTCAAGGAGCTCAAAACCTAATGACTGTAAATGGAATCCAATTTTGTGAAGGTAAGAATGACAATATTTAGCAACAGACTGGATATGTGAGGTGAGTGAAAGTAAGGAGTAGAGGATGGTATCTATGTTGTCAGTCGGAGTGACTTAGGAGGATGGTAATCCACTGACGAGTAATGGGGAAATGTGGAAGAGGGGAGAATTGGGGGGGAAAGATGTTTGAGGCTCCCACAGGATATCTATCTAGTTTGAGATAATCCAAAAGGCATATGGTGATATGGGATTAAAGTTCAGGAGATGGACTAGGGTAACAGATAGACAGACAGACAGACAGATAGATAGATAGATGATAATCTATCTATAGATAGATTGATTAGATCCATATATACATACATATACAAATCCTCTGCCCAGAGATGATAAATAATTATCATTAAATGATTATTAGATGTTATTATGTGTATATATATGTGTGTGTATATATCTATATCTATATGTATATGTATAGAGATATATAGACATAACCTATATCAGATTACCTGTTGTCTAGGGGAGGGGGGAGGGAGGGGAGGGAGGGAGAAAAATCTGAAATTGTAAAGCTTGTATAAACAAAAGTTGAGAACTATCTTTACATGTAACGGAAAAAAATAAAATACCTTATACATTAAAAAATGATTATTAGAATTAAATAATAATTAAAGGGGAGTCAATGAGATCACCAGATGAGATACAACAAAGGGAAAAGAAAAGAAAACCTAGGACAGAGCCTTGAGAACACATAGATGGGGGGCAGCTAGGTGGCACAGTGGATAAAGCACCGGCCTTGGATTCAGGAGGACCTGAGTTCAAATCCAGCCTCAGACACTTAACACTTACTAGCTGTGTGGCCCTGGGCAAGTCACTTAAACCTCATTGCCCCGCAAAAAAAAAAAAAAAAAGAGAGAGAGAGAGAGAGAGAAAACACATAGATGAATCACTAAAGGAAACTAAGAAGCAAAAATGGCCAACAGGAGAAGGGTAGGATTGGGCAGGAGTGTACTAATAGTTAAATTTTTAGCATGAGCATTTACAGCTCAGAAATCAGATTCTACAACTCAAGAGCTTGATTTATTTTTTGTTGATTGTCTAGACTTAGGAAAGTGATGGAGAAAATATTAATATAGCAGATTAGATTTAAGTGTCATTCATTTTCAAAGAGTTTATTGTTAAACAATTATTAGCACAACTCTGGGTAGAGGGAGCAAAAAGAGAGAGAGACACAGAGAGAGAGAGGTTCTTGCTTAGTAGCTGGTCTGCTGCAGATGAAAGCACTGAAGGAGAGTCAACCAAGCAGAGTGAACAGAGAACTCTCCTCAGAGTTAGGAAGAACTAGGTTCAAGTCTCACTGTACATACATATATCCTGGCTGTGGGTCCCTGAGAAAGCCACATACAATCTCCTCACAGGACTAGGGAACAATCACTTCTCTAAGACTATGAATTTGAAACAGACCATCCTGATCTGAATCTGTTGAAGAAGTACCTCTGCAGGAACCCTACACACTGATGAAATCTCAAGTCCAATTCAAAAGAGCAATGAAGCTGGGTGCCAAGAGATCTGGATTCTAGTCTTAGACTTAATTCTAACTCACGATGTGACCTTGGGCAAGTCACTTCCACATCTTGTGAGGACAATCTTGTCAGAAAATCTTGATTACAAAGAAGGAGTCAGTCTAGATGACCTTTAAGCTCCCTCCTTTACAATGCTAAATCCTATGATTCTTTATATAACATAGTCACACCAATGTAGGATCTGAACTGGAAGGGACCTTAGAAGTCATCTAGTCCAACCCTCTCATTTTACAGATGAAGAAACTAAGGCCCAGAGGTAGGAAGTGATTTGCTGAAGGTAATAAATAGCAAAACAGGAATTCAAACCTGGTACTGGATCCAAAGTCAATGCTTTCCACTCTATGATACCACCTCTACATTTCCAAGTACTTCTCAAATTCAACATGAAACATAAAGGACATGCAAGTACCTATAAAGTGAATAGACTACATTATCGTAATACTCAACTCAACAAACACTAAGTATCCACAAACATCATTGAAGCACCTACTGTATGTAGAGCATTGTGGTAGGTGCCAGCAGAAATACAAAGTTTAAATGAAAGCTGTCCCTGGTCTTATCATCTAGTAATATAATTTCTAACAGTACTTGTATTCCCCATTTAAATTCAGTAACTATCACACTGCAGTGATAGATGAAAACCAAGCCTTGTCAAAAAGGGAACAAAGAACCCAAAAAAGCTTTCCAGTTAGATACCAGTTATCTGGAACAAAGGCCTCATACGAGCCAGTAAATATTTACTCCACCTACATGTGAGCTGCCCAGTTCGAAGATCCATTTGTTTTAGGAGAGAAAAACAATAACAAATCCAGGAAAATTCATGTCCACAAGGAGGAGGAGGAGGCAGAAATCTTACTTAAGAGAACCAGGCTTCAGGAGTGTCTGAATGCTTTAGTGACCACATGGTCTGTGGCAGAATTTCCTCCCAAGAACAATGGAGCTCTGCAAAATGCCAGCTCTTTGATTATGCCCAAAGGATTAGCACAGGAGCTTAATATAGCCCAGAATTGTTTCTCCTGCCTCTAATGTAAACAAGCCCCTGAGAGTAAAGAAATGGTGACATAGATAACATGTGCCATTACAGTTATATATTACTTTTGTTGTTTACTGTTTCAATCATGTCCTACTCTTAGTGACCCCATTTGGGGTTGTCTTGGCAGAGATACTGGAGTGGTTTGGTATTTCTTTCTCCAGCTCATTTTACAGATGAAGAACTGAGGCAAACAGGGTCAAGTGACTTGCCCAGGGTCACACAGCTAATAACTGTCTGAGGCCAGATTTGAACTCAGAAAGATGAGTCTTCCTGACTTCAGGCCCAGCACACAATTATACTTTTTTAAAAAATTATTATTAGTAAAGGATTAAACTTGCAAATAAATGCATTTCAACAAATACTTATTAAGTACCACCAACCATGTATAAAAAATCCTAAGTGCTATTGATACACAGTCAGTGATGGGGGGTGGGAGGTGGGGAAGATATAAATGATATTTGATGGAACAAACTCCTAGAAGAGAAGGGATTCAACATTTTAATAATCAGGGGAGGAAAAGGGAAAGGAATATGCATTTATTAAGCACATACTATGTGCTAGGAACTGTGCTAAGTGCTTTAGAAATATCATCTCATTTGGTCTTCACAACAACCCTTCAAGGTAGGGGCTATTAAAATCTCCATTTTACAGTTAAGGTTAAGTGGCATACTGCTAGTGTCTGAGGCTGGGTTTGAACTCAGGTCCTCCTGAATCCAGGGCCAGTGATTCATCCACTGCGCCACCTAGCTGCCCCCAATGTATAAGACCTTTGTAAAGAGAAGGGGCCTTTTAGGAATAAAATGAAGTGAGGTGTTTTGAGATAGGGAGGAGGCGAAATGACCCAGTTTACAATGGATGGCCTTATTTTCTCAGTAATGTAAGAAGTGAAGACATCTGCCAAGATTGGTTGGGGTAGGAAAGCTATTAGGGACTTGAGGAGAGAAGATTTGGAACAGGCACTGAGGCGGCTGGACAGAAAATCAATCAAGGAAGAATAAAAGTCTTGCCATGGTACATTGAGGGCCCAGTTGCGATGACATGACTTTCTAGTAGACTCTGTCAATACGGTGATATGGTTTCCTCCAGCTGCTCAGAAATAAAAGGAGGAACAGCTGCAGGCACTCCCTCTTCCTTTTAAATGACTGTTACAATGATCGACAGTGATTCACTTCAAAATGCTTCCATAGTCTCCAGAATTTAGAAATTCACTGGTCTCCAAGCTGTTTTCATGCCATACTCCTATCAGTATTTTTTTTTTCCTAATCAGTACCGTGGGGTAGGAATGAAAGTGGAATTTACCCTGTAGTACCTGCATAGCTGATGTTGCGGATGCCCTGGTTGGGGTTAGGTTATAGCTTTCCTGAGATGGGGGTACCTGACTCAGAAAGGAGAAAGTTGGGAGCTTGGACAATTAGGGGAAGAGGTAGAGTAAGGGGGATTTGAGCTGAAATGGATAAAGGGTAGGTATGATTCTGTTGGTGTAATGATCCAAGAGGGTAGGTTGTCTCTTCCTCCCATCTTCTCATTGGTTGATCATAGAGTCCTGAGGGTCAAGCTTCCAAGGGCTCCCCACACACCACCCCAGGACTCCTGTTCCCACATTAGAAACCCATATTCTAGAACATATGCAAGAGACATCCCTAGGTTGTTCCCAACTTTGTCCCTGATCATATCCACAATGAAACTATCAAATTCAAGGAAAAATCAGTAATTCAAATAGTATGTAGCTCACTGCAAAAATGAACTAGAATCAATCACAAGTCCCCTTAATCTGAAGTCACCCTGTCTGATGATTAGCAGATGTTCCTTGATCTTCAGATCAAAATCTCTCTACCCTCCATATTGTCTGGGATCACATCATACAGCTGAATCATAGAATATGAGTCATAAGGGAGCATCTAAGGTCATCTAATCCAACTCCTGTCTGAATAGGAACCCTCTCTTCACCATTTCCCCCAAAAGTGGTCATAACCAGCCTCGGCTTGTAGACCTCCACTGACAGTTGAGTGGTGATTCCACTTTCATATAGCTCCAATTATTAAAGTTTGCATCCACAACTCCTACTTCTGCCTTCTGGGACCAAGCAAAAATTGTTCTTTTACACTAAAGTCTAGAAAACACCAGGGGTGTCATATATCTCTCCTTCTCTACCCTTGCCCCCAGCCCCCCCCCCAACTTCTCATCTCTAGCCAATGAAGTTATTGGGAAATTACCATCCATAGCATTTTTTCATATTTCCAAATCATTCCCTCCAGACTTTAATATTCTTTACCAACTTTCTGAGGATGAGAGTTTAGAGTAGAAAAGAAACAGACCACCCACCACAGAAATAGCTAAGTGTTTTAGTGCCTGTTATGACCCAACAGTATGAAATGTCTATACAGAGGAAAAAGCATCATATATCATGGAATGCAGCCAAAGAGTTAACTCCCAAGGCCTATCCAACCCTGGCTGAACACCTAGAGTTTAGGTAAGGATTTGTTCATCCTGGCACTCTCCTGAGCATGAGCTATAACTGGTAGTAGGCTCCAAGGTTACAGAGTTCACTACTATTCTCTCAAACCCTGGAAAGCTACTTCTGTCCCTCCTTCTTGTATAATTTAAGTTACAGGAACATAGTATACATAAATAATATTAATAATAATAGGTATACATAGATAGAATAGCCCTTAGATATCATCTAGTCTAACCCTCTCATTTTACTAATGAGTAAACTGAGCCCCAGACATGCTAAGGGTTTTCCTCAAGATTAAACAATCTGAAAGTGGCAAAGCTAGATTTTGAACCCACATCCTCTGACTCCAAATGCAGCGCTTTCTGCCATAGCTTAAGGTGTCTATGTAACAAGTGTGGATTGGCATAAGGACAGTGTTTCCCATGAACCCCGGAGGCACCATGTTATATGAACAATTTCCACAAGCAAAATGCAATGCTTTCAATAGTTTCCTCTCTGCAGAATGAGACATCTTTTTGGACCTAGGCTTAAAGAATAACAGTCTAGCTAGGGAATAGGACTAAAACACAGGAAATAACTATAAAATAATTAAAGGCTAAACTGTGTGATACAAAATCTAAGTGCTTTAGGAGTTCAGAGAATTATCATTTTCAGGAAAGGCTTTGTGGAGTTGTTGGGCTTTGAGATGGTCCTTCAAGGATGGGTAGGATCTAGATAGGAAGTAGAGTATGAAGATGACATTTTGGGCAAGGAGAAAAACAAAAATTAATGGATAGATGGGAAAAGAATAATTAATGGCATATTTGTAAGCCCCAGGGAGCCCTGTCTGATGAGACTGGAGAGTTTTTATTGTAGTGTTCTAATAAAATTTGATCAGTATAATTAAAGAAAACCATGGAAAACCTTTATAGCCAAGCAAAGGAGTACTGATTTAAAGTGAAACAGAGATGAAAGATTAAAATTATGTTTCCAGGAGATTAGTCCAGTGAAGGTGTTCTGTGTGAATGGCTTGGAGTGGGGGAACCAGAAGTTGGGGACCAGGGCACACATTAAGGTCCCCCCAGTTCCCCTCTTTTGGAAATATTAAGAAATCATATTTTCTTAATGCCTTTGTCTAAGGTCCTTGGTCTAATCTGAATGAGAAACCTTATTGGTCTTTCTTTATTAATTCTAAATTCAATCTATCAATCTATATTAAACTATCCATTCTAAAATAATATTCAGCACTTAAATCTTTTTATATAATTTTATCCAAAACCCAACTAGTTTCTTTTTTTTCTTTTTTCTTTCTTCTTTTTTTTTTCCCAACTAGTTTCTAAGGAAGGCATCTGATAAGCCCCAAAAGAGTCCCACCTGAAATTAATTAAGGTAATGCTCAGATTAAGAAAAAGGCCTTCAATAAATTCAATTAATAGAAGTATCTCCTAGTAAAAGGAGAATCCTTTGAAGGAGTAGTTAAAAAGGGATTGAATGATGTTAAGAAAATCATTCTCCAGGGTCTACCAAAAGTTGTGACCATTTTTCTGTTTGAGGAATCAAAACTGTTATCTGAACTTTTCAACTGTTAATGAAAGACTGGCCAGTTAAGTCCTTCGTACATATGAAATATGCCCTGACCCATTCCAATCCCCATGAATTCTTGATGAACCTGCTCCTGGAAATGTGTAATGGAGAGGCCCTTCCTCTTACTTCATAGCATGCACAAACATCATGTGGCTGTTCCCTGATGCCTGTTGGTGAAAAGAAAAAAAAGCACCTTTTAATTGGCTTCTGAGCTAAAACAGAATATGTATACAAAAGGTTTGATTGCTTAATCTTTCATTCTCTCCTCTAGCAGTTTTCGAAATGGAAGAACTACTGTGGTCTTCCAGGTAGAAGAGGGGTACATTAGGCTCTATCTCCTACCTAGCAACCATGTAGGCATAAATGCCAAGTGCCTCTGTTTCTTTCATCTCTTGTGTTTCTTCCTAATCTTAGGTAAATGCATGTCAGGAGCTGGAAAAGACCAGGTTACAACCTTCTGCACTTTGAAAAGTTGGAAGAGCCATCAGAGGTTCAGCAGATGGAATCAATAACAATCTGCTGGTAGCCACAATAGCCATTCCTGGTGAGGAGCCAGCCCTGAGGAACAACCTGCTTGCCCAGCCCAGAAATTAATCAACCCATTATCTAAGACACCATGTTCTACAAGCAAATGAAGAGACTCATCCATCAGCTATCCCATATCCAGAAGTAGACCTGATGATTCCTTGAAGAGGAGAAAAGGATTTGTATAATTAGAGCTTCTAGCCTGATCCCACTCTCCCCAGGGACCTTGTGTTATGTGCAAGAGGGAGATGATGCATCACATTGAGAGGGAGTCTGGGAAAAGGAGAGAATGTTCTGTACCTACCACTTTAAGTTTGTGCCCAGTCTCCTCAGCGACCAAGTGTGAGCACAGAGAAGAGTATCTTAGTAAATACCCTATTGTAAAAGTTAATTGACATCAACTAGTTAATTGGTATTGAGAGTACACTAGATAGAGGCTTGTAAGCAACAGTAATGGAAACCATCCCCAGACTCCTAGGATTCTAGAGATTAACCACCCTCAATCAATCAATAAGCATTTATTAAGTACCTACTATGCGCCAGGCACTGTGCTAAACAATGGGTACCCAACTATCTGGGGATCCAACCTCCTTATAGGAGTGGGAATTAGGAGAGTGAACCCAGAAAAGCTGCTACACTATATTTTATCTTATTGTTGAATTTTTCCTTTTGTTTTAGAACAACTACAAATTGATAGTGGAAATAACTTGGATGAGAGAGAATGGATCTCTGTCCCTTTGGATTTTTATAAGTTAATTAATAAATTTGTCTCTGATAGTCTCTTTGGTCTAAATCACAAAGTACAAGGAACTTCTTTTGAATGAACCAGTTTAGAGACCATTATAGTAATTGAAGTGTGACTTTCTTTGGCAGTAAAGAACAAGAAATAAAGTTGGTGACCATCATCAGGGAAAGGCTAACCCAACTGTGGTACCTAAACATAATGAAATATTACTGTGCCATAAGAAATGATGAGTATAAAGAATTCAGAGAAACATGAGAAGAGAAATAAAATTATACAGGGTGGGTGAAGTAAAAACCAGAAAAACAATAAAAACAATGATTACTGCAATGTTAACAGAAAGAACAATAAAATAAATATTTAGTAATGGCCAGACTTAAGCCCAGAGAAGAGTGAGAAATCATATTTCCCACCATTCATTGTAGAAGTCAGGGACTATGAGTGTGGAATATTGTATATCCTGCCATTGACTCAACTGATGTGTTGGTTAATTTTGATGAACTGCTTTTTTCTCTCTTTTTGTTTTAAACTCTGTGATGAGGAAAGGCTCTTTAGGTAGGGGATTAGGGGAAGAATATTTCTGGAAATGAACAGTGATGTTAAAACTAAAGGCATTAATTCAAAAAGTATTCTATGTGTAAGTTTACAATGATAAATCACTTATCCTGAAGTCAAGAAGACCTGAATTCAAATCCAGCCTCTGATACTTGCTAGTTCTGTGACCCTAGGCAAATCACTTAACATCTTTTTGTCTATTCCCTCATCAGTAAAATGGAAGCAATAATAGCACCTACTTCCAAGAGTTGTTGTGAGGATCAAATGAGATAATTGTAAAGTGCTTAGCACAGTCCCTAGCACATAGTAAGTGTTAAATAAATGTAAGCTATTATTATTGTTTGTAAGAAATATAACAAGGTTTTTAATGAACTTTGGAAATGAACTAAATTGATTAAATCATATCTTTTTCCTATGTGACTGGTGAAACTACAATATCTTTTAGGCTGTCTTTTGGGTAGGATTGTAGACCAATGAATGAGCTTGGTCCAGAATACCCAAATGGGTCAATCCCACTTCATTAAAAGACTGTGATGTTCTAGAGTGAGAGATTGTTCTTATTTGGTGGCCAAATGGAAACAGTACAACAGAGCATGAGTTTCAGTAGTCACTGTGGAAGTATAGTACCTCCTTTTAATTCAACTGAAATTATTAAGAAATGTTTTCTCTCACCATAGAAAAGGGAAAAGGACCCACATGTACAAAAATATTTATAGCAGCTCTCTTTGTGGTGGGCAAAGAATTAGAAATCAAGGGAATGCCCATCAATTGAGGAATGGCTAAACAAGTTGTGGTATATGAATGTAATGGAATACTACTGTCCTGTAAGAAATGAGAAGCAAGAGGATTTCAGAGAAACTTGGAAGGACTTCCATGAACTGATGCTGAATGAGATGAGCAGAACCAGAAGAACATTGTACACAGTAACAGCAACATCCTGTGAGGGTCAATGGTGAAAGACTTGGCTCTTCTCAGCAGTGCAATGATCCAAGACATTTTGAAAGAACTCATGATAGAAAATGTTCTCCACACCCAGAAAAAAGAACTGTGGATTCTGAATACAGATTGAACCATACTGTTTGTACTTTGGGGTTGTTTTTTTTCCTTTTTTGAGGTTTTTCCCTTGTGTTCTGATTCTTCTTTCAACAGAAGCTGTTGAACAACATTTGAGCTGAACCTTGAAGTATGCTAGGAATTCCAAGGAGTAGAAATGAGGAGAAAATGCACACAAGGCATGAGAGACAGCCTGTGTAAAAGAACAACAGAGTGGAGCCCACATGGTAGTGAATGACTATCAACTTTGCTACTTGAGCTCAAGAGTTCTGAGCTGCAGCAGGGCTCAGTAAGTCATGAGCCAGGTAAGCCCCAGGAATTTTGTAAGGGGAGAGGCCTAAGAAGGAATGAACGAACGAAAGGAGGGAGGGAGGGAGGAAGGATGGATGGATGGATGGATGTGGGACTGGAATTCAAGAGAAAGATTAGGTTTGGATATATAGATTGGTAATTATCTGCCTAAAAATGTATGTTAACTCCTTGAGAGTTGATGAGGTCAGCAAGGGAAAGGGTATGTAAAGAAAACAGCAAAATAGACTAAGAATAAGGACAGATAGAAAGACAACCAAGGGAGAAAAGGGTACTATATCCAGGTGGTCAACAGTGTCAAAAGCTACAGAGGTCAATTAAAATGAGTACTGAGAAAAAGTCATTGGATTTATCAGTTAAGAAATGGCTGGTAACCTTGAAGAGAACAGTTTCAATTGAATCAAGTCAGAAACCAGATTACAAGAAGTGAGTGGCAGGAAAGTGGAGACAGGAAAAATGTAAACACTTTCTAGGAGTTTGTTTATGAAAAGAGAAAAGAAATATAAGATGATAGCTAGAGGGGATGGAAATATAAAGTTAAGGGTTTTTAAGGAGGAAGGAGACTAGGGCAAGTTTGTTGGCATCAGGAAAGGATCCAATGGATAAGGAGAAATTGACAGAATAAAGAACATAAATTCCTTGAGGGCAGGAACTATTTTATTTTTGCCTTTTTATTCCAATTGAGCATTTAGCATAGTGCCTTAAACATAGTAGGTGTTTAGTGTGTGTGTGTGTGTGTGTGTGTGTGTGTGTGTGTGTGTTGAATTGCACTGAAATGAAATTGAAGATGAGAGAGGGAATGGTTTATGGTTGAGGGGTGCGGGTTCCTGAAGGAGGTGAGAAGGGATGGGTTCCAGGGAAAAAGTAAAGGATATAGCCTTTGTAAGAAGAGTCACCTCTTCCTCAGAGACTTGAGCAAATGAATAAAGAATGCAGGTGATGAATAGGTGAGGAGATCAAGCTCAAGATAATTTTCAATTTGGGGGAGGGAGTTAGATAAAAGGAAGAGCGGAGCAGACAGCTTGAAAACAGGTTCACCTGTTCAGTTTACATGTGTAAGTGCACTTCAAAAACAAATTATCATAAACAGATATCATAATTTTGAATGAAAACAAAAGTTTTCATCCTTATCTATTTTATTTGCCTAATTTAATTTTTTTTAACTTCACAGAGTCGACTGAAGCAGCTTGATCCTTTGGGGGGTATTCTTAAAATCTGATCCTAGTCACTGTGCTAAGCCCTAGGGATATAAAGAAAGGCAAAAGACAGTCCCGGCTCTCAAGGGGGGAGAACATGCAAACACGCATGTACAAACAAAATTTATCCAAGGTGAATTGGAGATGATCTTAGAGAGAATTCAATCTTTTTTTGAGGCAATTGGGGTTAAGTGACTTGCTGAGGGTCACACAGCTAGTAAGTGTCTGAGACTAGATTTGAACTCAGGTCCTCCTGACTCCAGGGCCAGTGCTCTATCCACTGCACCACCTAGCTGCCCCTGATCTTAGAGAGAAGGCACTAGCATGAAGCAGGTAGAGAAAGGATGTTAGCTGGAACTTGAAAGAAACCAGAGGACAGAGATAAGAAGACGTTCCAGACATGTGGGGAGGAGCCAGTGAAAGTGCCTGGAGTCTGGATTTGTCATGTCTTGTGTCTTGATGATAGAGTGAACCCTCAGAACACATCTAATCCAAACTGCTCCTTTAATAGATAAAATTAAGATCCAGGGAGGTTAAGTGACTTAGAAGCAGGATTTGAACCCAGGTGCTCTGACTCCAGAGCCTGTGCTCTTTCCACTGCCAAGGTGATTCCCTGTAAACTAACAGGGAGTATGACACCGTTTCAATAAAACCTCCTTTCAGGTATACATGGGAAGACATGCAGCTGCCTCCTACCATTCATGCCAGCTGGGAAAGAAAGGTGAGGTCCCACTCGTGGTACAGCAAGACATTCCTTTGCAAAGACAATCACTATAGTTCTCTCTCTGTAGAGCACTTACTGCTATTTTTCCACTAGTGACAATGGTTTTACACTCATCCATCTATACAAAGTCCCTCTTGTGACCAACCAGTCACATACATTTGGCAGACTACTGGCTAAGGTGGCCAGAAGTGAAATGTCAACTAAATTGATGGAGGGTATGATTACTTTAGAGAGGAGAGTGCCACCTACTGAATTAGCAGAACTCATTTCTGTATGACTCCTAAACTATTTCCTTGCTGTTTAACCAATTCAGCTTGATCCAGTTCAAATTCTGCCTCATCCACAAAGCTTCACTTGAAGTTCACTCCATTTAATTCCCCTAGGACTCTGCTCCTCTAATATAAAATATTTTGTATAGTCATTTATCTATGCAACACAGAAACATTATCAACCTCAGGGACAGGGGAGTGTCTTATTCTTCTTTGGATCTAGCTCAGAATATGACTACTAGTCACTGCCCAAAAAAACATGGTGATACTGATGACTGTTTTATTGGAAAAAGTGATAGATAAATATGTCCACATAAAAGCTTTTGCCCACTTGCCTTCTTTCTCTGCCTGAATGAAAAGTGCTTATTTTTTCCCCTTAATTTTTTGGTGTTGCAATTAGAACTATCAATTTATTTTTGTATTTTGTATTTTTATTTCCAGTAATGATTCCAGTTACAAAGGAGGTAGAGGGCAGGGAGGAATCCTAACAGGAAAGTCCATGAGTTCTACAAGCAAAGAAGCAGCCCAAGAAGCTCCCCTTTTCATTAGGATTCTCCCCAAACTTCAGTTAGAAGTATGTGCGGGGGGTGGTGAAGAAAAGGGTGGGGATAGCATCTTGTTCAGAATTGTATCATTCAAGGATCTTTAGATCTAATGGTGCATGCTGATCTAGTTGGGGCCCCTGATCTAAAGCAGTGTGGGGCAATGTAGAGAGCAGGCCTCCAAGTCAGGCAGTGTGAAGGTTCAAGAGCTGCCAGTTTCCATTGCTATTCCCACAATAACCAAAGAAGGAAGATACAGTCCAATTCACAGGGAAGCTCTATCTTCAGCTGTTCCTCCTGCTACCCAGTACCATCTCACAACTCAGCAGAAAGAGAGTGGCCAAGGACATGTCCAAAAGTTAGTTGAGCTCAGATGGCGAACAGTTACAAAATAGTCCATGAAAGGGAAGATTTGTGGTGAGAGAAGCAAAAAATGACATTCAAAGAACAGAACTTGTTAAATAATGAGGTTGTAATTCTACCCAGGGTTCTCTGGGATATAATAAACCACAAGGACAGGACTCACAATCAGTGAAGCATAACTTTCCAGAGCAAATGATGGCCCCAGTCTTTTAACATTTTTGAGCAGAATAAGCTTAAATCTATTGCCCTATGTGAAGCCTCTTAGCCTCTCCCTTGATGGTGGTATGTCTGGTCATAGACTTTCTCCTCCATTACCCTTGTCTCAGCCCCAAGCAAATTAATTCTGTGACTACAGGCCCACTAAATTGGTACTCGAACAAATATCTTCTTCATTACAATTACTAAGCCCACCACTAGAACTCAAATGGTGATCCTACTCATTCTCCCAAAGGAACAAAACAAATACCATTGGCTTCCCATTTACTTGCTCAGTAGTGTAGAGACTAGGAGGCAGAGGATCTGAGTTCTAGATACTGCTCCAGCACTTTCTAGCTGTGCATTTGAAAACAAATTCATAGGATCATAAATCTAGAACCAAAAAGGACCTTAGAGATCATTTAATTCAACCCCTATATGCCACAGATAAGGGAAATCGAGTGACTCTCCTGTGGTCACAGAGCTATGGTGTCAGAGGTGGTGTGATTTGAACCCAGATATCCCCAACTTCAGCCCTCTCTCTGTCTCTACACACACACACACACACACACACACTCACCTTCATCTTACAGATTTTAAGACGGGTAAGACAGGTCATAAGCTGCAGAGTCAGATTTCACTTCCAGGTCTTTCAGAGTCACTACCTTTTCCTCTATGCCTATTGCCTGTACTGGTGGCAATTACCAGGGTCTGGCCAGGCAGCCAGACACAGAGCAGGAGAGCTCAAGACTGCTCTGCCCCACCCAATTCGCTTAGGGAAGCCACTAGTTCTCTGACCCAACGTTAATAATAAGCTACATCTTTTTAGTGTAATACTTTCCAGAGGACTTTTGGGTACATTGACTCATTTGATCACAGTTAGGCATGTTTAACTTGTACAGAGAAGGAAACTGAGGTTCAGAAAAGTTATGACTTGCCCAGAATTGTACAGCTAGTCAGTGACCAAGGCTTGCACTCACACCCAGGTCTTCTGACCCCTGCATACATAGTCTGTGGCTTTGTCCCACCATAGATACCTGATTTGTGTGTGTGTGGGGGGGGGGGGGGGGGTTCGAGAGATGATTTCCAATTCTCCCTTTCTGGTTCTCAGTAACCTCGGCTCTGGTGGGTGACAAGAAGACCAAGGGCAGCGCCCTTGGAAGAATAGAAGAGACCGCTCCAGGGGTCTGGAGGAAGGGAAATTTCACCCTCCGGCAGCAGCAATCGGACCCAGCTCCGGGGACTGGTCTGAGGCAGTGCCCAGAGCCGCAGTTGGCACGGCCGTCAAACAAGTATCAGGGGCTCGCCTCCCTCCCCATGACTATGTCCCGGGACCCCGGGGTTTGGGGGCACACCCTGCTATAGAAGCCCCCCTACCAAGCCCCGGCTGATTAGGAACCGACAGTCACTTATCCGGGTTCAGCCTTTAGAAGGGGACGCCTTCCAGAATCTCTCCCAGCACTCACCCACAGCCTCCCCCCGGGCCCAGACATCCCCCCCGGGCCGACGTTACCTTCCCGTCATGGTAGCTGCTTCCCCGGGCAGGACCCGGCCGTGCTGGGCTGGGCTGAGCAGAGCCGGGCGGGCTCGGACTCCGCGACAGCTGCAGGGAGAGAAGCCGCCCAAAAAAGGGAAAGAGCAGCTCCGCCCGAGAGGGGAAGCCCGGCCCTGCCCGCCCCCACACCTCGGCCCCCCCTTGGCCCCCTGCATCAGACCCAGAGGGACCCTCCCGCCCCACCCTCGAAGGCCGCCCCCCAAGCCGGTCTCCTCCCGAGGCTCCCCTTTTCCCTCCCTCCGTTTTACGCGTATTAGTCCTATCCGCGGAACCATCCCCCCTCCTCACTCTTTCTCTGTCAGACAGACAGACCGACACACGCACGCACACACACACACACACACACACACACACACACACACACACACACACACTCGCACACACTCGCACGCACGCACTCGGGGTTCTTGGGATGCCTTAAACTGGGTCAGCGGCCGTGTTTAAGTCACGTACTTCTCCCCAGGCAGGGCCTCCCCTCGCCACCTCCCGGATTCCGATCATAGTTTTCCTTTTAAAGGGAATGAAGTAATAAGGAAGACCAGCATCCTAAGCGGATCATAGAGCCCAGCCTCTTGTCCTGCCTGGGCCTAAGCTCCGGGAGAGGAGTAATTGCAGAGGGAAGCCAAGGAACTCTGAGCCACACCCAGCCTTCTAACTTCGGGCCAGGTCTGCGCCAGCGGGCTAGGGGCTTCCTTCGGCGCTACTCTTACACTCAAGAAAAGTGTGCCCATCGTTTTTCTATTCTTTCTTTATCCAGCTTTCTGTGGTGCCAACCCTAGAGACACCGCCTAGAAAGCGGCATGCCTTGTCACAGGTGTAGCGGTGTAGAACAGAGGAAAACGACTATGATAAAGGAAGAGATGGCAGCCATAAAAAAGCCCAAGAGTCCGGGAGTTCTAACTCTGCTTCACACAGTTGTGTGGTCACGGGCACGTTTTATTTTTTTCTCTCTGATTCAGGCCTCCTCTACTATAAAACAGGATTGTAATATTTGTACCACCTACCTTTGAAAATGTTGCTATGGTTACTATTATTTAGATGTCCTTTACACAATTCTTATCCTTAAAAAAAAAAGTTCGATTTTTCGGGACCCCAACCTTGGCAAAGCCCCTGGAGTGGGTTGCCATTTTCTTCTCCGGCCCATTTTACAGACAAGGAACTGAAGCAAACAGAATTAAGTGACTTGCCCAGGATCCACACAACTAATAAGTATCTGAGGCCAGATTTGAATTCAGGAAGATGAGCCTTCCTGACTCCAGGCCCAGCACTCTCTCCAAAACATGCCACCTGGCTACCCCACACTTCACAATAGTGACACACATAATAATTCATCTTCACAGTTCCTTTGGAGTGGAAAGAGAATTGCCTTGATAGAAAGAGTTAGAGGGTAAATGATCCCAGAGGAGAATAAGCATCTACATCTAACCACTTGAAAGATTCCTCTTGTCCTGAAACCATGGAAGAAAGTATTTCACAGGGAGTTCCAGCACTTAGGAGCAAATCAGAATGACTATGGTGTGAGGGGAACATCCCCACAGTGGCTAGAAAGCCAGTGGAAGTCTCTGACTGGAATTAGCTATTGTAACCCAGGGCAAATCACTGAACTGAGGTTGTAAATTGTAGAGAAGGTTTCATCCTTAGAGGTAACTTCCTTATTGGGAGCTCCCTACACTAATGATATTACAGGTCTGGGTACAAGACAAAACTAAACCAACCCTCCCCCTCTCCAAAACAAAGCATGGGGTAGGGAAGAAAAAGAGTAGATCAAGTTTACTTTAATGAATGGTGTTTGCTAGTAATGGGAAACAGGGTTAGCTAGGTAAGGGAGGGCTGGATTTTTGAGGGCTTTGAAAGTGACTACAAAGAAGTTTGGTTTTGATGTGATAGGAAGCCACTGTAATCTCTAAAGCAGGAGACTGACACGATCAAACCAGGCTCTCAGAAAGATTAGTCTGCCTAATATGCAGGCTAGGATTAGTGAAGGCAGAAATTGGTTGCAGGGACTGAATGAAATATGGTAAAGTGAGAATTATGCGGGAGGGGATGTCGATTCAAATCCTGTCTCTGCAACTTACTACCTGCCCAAGTCATTTAACCTCATCTGTAAAATAAAGGGGTTGAAACAGATGATCCCTAAGGCCCCTTTCTACTCTAAATCTGATCTTATTAAATTACTCATGAATATCAATACTAAGTGAAATATTTTCCTGATAAATGAAATGTAAAGAGGCTTGGACTGGAATCCAAACTCCAAGAAATTCTGGGAAGCATGGACCTTTTGATAGCCTGGAATAACAGCTGTGGTCTCAGGATTTGTAACACACACGATATGCACTGATGTCTGTTGAGGATCGCCTTTCTGAGGGCACCCACCAGTTCTTTAGAAAGGGGCAAAAAGGGGCAGCTAGGTGGCACAGTGGATAAAGCACCAGCCCTAGATTCAGGAGGACCTGAGTTCAAATCCAGCCTCAGACACTTGACACTTACTAGCTGTGTGACTCTGGGCAAGTCACTAACCCTCATTGCCCCACAAAGAAAGAAAGGAAGAAAAGGAAGGAAGGCAGGAAGGCAGGCAGGAAGAAAGAAAGAAAGAAAGAAAGAAAAGAAAGAAAGAAAGAAAGAAAGAAAGAAAGAAAGAAAGAAAGAAAGAAAGAAAGAAAGAAAGAAAGAAAGAAAGAAAGAAAGAAAGAAAGAAAGAAAGAAAGAAAGAAATGAGCAAGGGGCCCCAGAGAAGAGGTGGGAGGGGACTATGGGTAGTCACCTATTCAGGTAACATCAAGACTTTTTTGATGTGCTGGTGAGTTTTGCTAAACTGGGTTTCTCTCTCTCTCTTTTTTAGCATTTTGTAGAATTTTTGTAGGGAAATTAAGGGAGAAAAATTGGGAAATGCAAGTGATATGAAAACAAGATATACATTTTTTAAAAATTTAAATAGAAAGGAAATGGAGTAAGTGGTGCCAGTGGAAAGAATCCTGGATATAGAGAGAGCTGTTTGGGGTCTAGCACTGAGTGGACAAATAATACCATCTTTCTGGGTCTCAGTTTCCTCAGCAGTAAAATGAGGAGGTTGAACTAGATGATCTTTAAGTTCCCTTTTAAGCTCTAACATCCTGTGTTTCTGAAATATGGAATCTTTGAGGTGGAAGGAGTATGCTGGAGCCAGCTCTAACCGACTGAAGACCTGAATGTTAAATTTTCAGCATAAGCAGTTATACCTCAGGAATAAGCAGTCTCTACAAATCAGGGTTTGGGTTATTGTGTTGATTGCCTAAATTTAAGAAAGTATCAATAAGGTAGATTAAACTTTAAAGTGTATACAAATATCCATTCCCTGCCCCCCCTCCTCCATTGTTAAACATTTAAACACACACCCTAGTACTGTTCTATAAACAATGCTTGAGCTAAGCAGGAGTGCAGTAGGAAGTTCTAGGCCTGGTCACTTTGAGCTAATACTAATAATGATAATAACTTACATGTTTGCAAAGTGTTTTACATTCATTATCTCACTTGAGCCTCATAACATCCCTGAAGGAATCTCACAGCTAATTTGATTCAACCTCCTCTGCCCAATTTATTAATTCCTTCTAAAACATTAGAGAGTTGTAGAACCCCTAGGGATTGTTCAAATTTTAGATATAGTTAAAGTCAAGTGGCTAGAGCTCTAGGACCAGATTCAGGAAGACCTAAATTCAAACCCAGCCCCAGAAATTTACTAGCTGTGTGACCCTGGGCAAATCACTTAGCCTCTGTCTCAATTTCCTCAACTGTTGTTGTTGTTCAGTCTTTTTCTCTTGCGTTCAACTCTTCATGACCCATTTGGAGTTTTCTTGGTAAAGATACTGGAATACTTTGCCATTTTCTTCTCCAGCTGAGGAAACTGAGGCAAGCAGGGTTAAGTGGCACACACCTGGTAAGTGTTTAAGGCTGGATTTGAACTCAAGAAAAGGAATTTTCTTGTCTCCACTCCTGGTACTCTATCCACTACTCCACCTAGCTGCCCTTTTTCTCAACTATAAAATGGGAATAATAATAGTACCTAACTCCCAGAGTTGTTTGTGAGCATTAAATGAGATCATTATTTGTAAAGCATTTAGCACAGTATCTGGCACATAATAGATGCTATTTAAATGCTAGATTATTATTATTGTTATTGTTATTGAATCTACCCCCATTATTTTACAGAGGAATCAGTTATCAGATGGTTATCCAGATTGTGCTAGAACACCTCCAGTGATGAGGAACTCCATCGACCAAAGCAGCTAATTTCATTTTCAGAAAGCCTTAAATATCCACAAGTTCTCCCGCATACAAAGAGCTGCTACTCAGGGAGTGTCCTATAATCCCTTTGTAGCCATGGCCTCATTTTCCAGGAAATGCTAGACTGGCACAGAGTTACAGATGCTTCTTCTTAACCCAGTAAGTCTGACAGTGAAGTCCTTGACCTTCTCCAATGCCTAAATCTCAAAGACCAGGAGAGGAACTACTTAATTTGAGCTCCTAGAGGGAGTACCATCTAGGCATCCCTGAGACTGCAGGTGATGGGTGAGGTAAAAGTAGTTGCTGAACACTGAGTAGTTTATTGCATCAAAGTTGGATTATGTAGGAAAGGACTGGGCACTGCCTAGTAGTGTTACCACTTTTTCAATATACATGGATTGAAAGCTCAGTGATAGGTTTGGTTTGGTTTGGGGTTTTTTGTATGATACTTTGAATGTGTTAACAAATACACTGGCTAGAGAGACTGCTTTAACAAAGAAAATTCCTTTGACTCTTGCCAGGAAAAAGAACTCACAACATGGGCATAATAAACAACTCAGAGAAGACAAGAAAACCTTTGAAAGGATTAGTGAAAATCGAATTCAAGTATTATTCCCTTTTTGTCTAGCATACTTCCTTACTGTTAGGCATGGGCTCGGGGCACCTAAACTTCAAAAAGGTGTAAATGTCAACTTTTCAGGAGATAAATAGAAGCAACATAAACTCTCTTAGAAGAATCACAAATTTAGGGCTAAAAGGGACCTTAAAAGCCAGTGAGTCCAACTCCCTACTTTTACAGATGAGGAAATAGATTCACATAGAAGCTAAGTGACTTGGCCAGAGTCACACAGCTAGCAAATATAGAAGGTAAAATCTGAATGCAGACCTTCCTGACTATAAACCCAGTACCCTAACCACTAAAGCATGCTTCCTCTATTCTAGGCTACAGGGTTTCAGCCAACCAACATTTAAACATCCTCAAGTGGGATTAAGAGTGATGACCTGGGGGGCAGCTAGGTGGCGCAGTGGATAAAGCACTCCTGGATTCAGGAGTACCTGAGTTCAAATCCGGCCTCAGATACTTGATACTTACTAGCTGTGTGACCCTGGGCAAGTCACTTAACCCCCATTGCCCCGCGGAAAAAAAAAAGAGTGATGACCTAAACTATTCATGACCACATAGGAGCTAGAGTGGTAGGGACCTTATCAGTCGCCTGATCCAATGCTTTCATTTAAAAAATGAGGAAACTGAGGCAGAGAGCAATAAAATGACTTGCCCAAAGTCACACCTGTTGCAAGTAGCAGAAATGATATTTGAACCCAGATATTCTGACTCCAAAGCTCAGTGATTCTCCCACTATGTTATTCCTTTTGTTGTTAGCTGCATTATGCTGTGGGATGGTCTTTATTCTATACAGACTGCCAAACCCTGGATCAATTCTGGAATATTTTACTTAATAACTCTATCTGTCCTAGAAGATGCAAAGTTATAGGGTATGGGTTGGGATGGGTGTGGAGGCCAAGTTGTAATTAAGGGGAGATGATCAGTGCTTTGCCCAAAACTTAGAGGGCATTGACAACACTTACATTCTTTCAAAAACTATTTTTTAAAAATCAACTTGGGGCAGCTAGGTGGCGCAGTGGATAGAGCACTGGCCCTGGAGTCAGGAGTACCTGAGTTCAAATCCAGCCTCATACACTTAACACTTACTAGCTGTGTGACCCTGGGCAAGTCACTTAACCCCAATTGCCTCTCTAAAAAACAAAAAAACAAAAAAATCAACTTAGCACCTGGTAAGAAAGAATAATTAGAATAGAAAGTGATCACATGGAGTATGCATTTCCTTTTTCATCCTCTTCCAGTTGGCACACACCTAGTGAACTCCACCTCCCCTGAGGTAGAGCATCCTGACAGTGTCCCAGGGTCTCTGCCTAGAGTGCTAATATCTGGGTGCTTTTCCTTCTGCTTGCCTTAGTATGACTCTGGACAAAGAGGTCCGTTCCTGAGACAACAAGCTACCTGTCTGTGGTGGTGGGAAACTGGCATTTGGCATCTCTCTAAGACTGAATGCTCTCTAAGACTGAATACAGTTTCCTAAGGGATCTTCCTCATCTCTAGGACTATATTCTTCTCCCCACCCATGGCAGCAGCGATAGATAAGATCATATCTTACAGTTGTACATGGAAGATAAGTCTTTATAGTGCTCATTTGCTCCCCAGTGATATGGGAACTTTTGACAAGTCAAAGCTGCAAGAAGGCACACAGGGATATCAAATGTTTTCAGCTCTTATTGTCACTATCTTTCATTTAAAAGCCCCTAATTCATTGTAAATGAATTCCATTTACTTGCAAACCCTTATTTGCCCGAAGTTTCTTTGAAAACTATCAAGATTCTCAACCCAACCTTTATTGTCTAGCTGATAAAATAATCTATCTCACAAGTAACATAGGGCTCTTCTCTCTCTCTCTCTCTCTCTCTCTCTCTCTCTCTCTCTCTCTCTCTCTCTCTCTCTCTCTCTCTCTCCCCCCTCCCTCCCTCCTTCTCTCTCCTTCTAAACAGGATTTTCCCAAATAACTACAGTTTTCTCACACTCTTTTCTATATTCCCCAGACAATTCATCTTTCCATGTAAACTTCTGCCCATAAAATAAAAACCAACTGCTTTCTGTTACAGTCACTCACTGACCTAACCTATGTCCAAACGGCTTCTCTTCCAGTCAGATGCTCCGTCCTTTTAGATAAATAATCTACGTGCCTTGATTTGCAACCTTCTTGATGATGTTTCCTAAAATTATATGGCCTAAATGGGAGAACATTCCACCCTACAGCTGTTCTAGTTCCCCAAAGTTAGAAACCAAAGTGACGGCACTCCAAGGACAACATGAAAAACATAAGAGCAAAAGTGAGATAAGGGCCCAAAGACGCAGATGTGAAGAAACCCCATCTAGTTGGCATAAATTTCACACAAATAGAACTAAATGTCTCACACAAATCCCACGCTGCTTCTCTCCTACAGCTTGGATCCAGACTGCTCCTGGTGAAGGGACTCCACCCGCTACTTCCTTCCACAAACACTGCCAGCAACTCCTGCAAGAGAAATCACAGCTGCTCTCAGGCCCTGCACTTTGGCATGGTGGGTGAAGATCAGGATTAAGAAACAGCTGGAGAAACTCCCAGCTACTGAAATATACAGGGCTAACCGGGCAGTCTTCTCCTTTTCAGGAGTTTCTTGGGGGTCTGAGTCCAGTGAGCAAAGTAACGGAACCAAGATACACCCTCTCAGGCAAAAGGAGATGTAGGAAGCAGAGGAAGGAACTTGACAGCCTCCCCCGGGAACTGCAACGTAGGTGACAGGGGAAATTGTGTTGCTCCAAGAGGAGCTGCCTTGCCAGATGTGTGTGTGAGACACCATTCCCCTCAACTCACAAGAGATTGTGAAGTCTAGGAAGAGAAATGACAGAGGAATGGACAGCTGCCACTAGAATGGATTATCCTACCGAATTATTCAAGATGTTGGATTATATTAAGGAATTTTTACATGAGTTTTGGTGAATCCTTAACAATTTCATGCTGAATAAGAATGGCATTTATGTCTGCACCCCATATGTTGGCCTGATTCACTTGTCTTGGATGAATGCTGTTTTTTGGATTTTTCTAGAGATTTTCTTTACAATCTCGAATCATAAATTCCTTAAGGCCCCTGCAAGATAAAGTACTCAATAAATATTTGTTGAATTGAATTAACAACAGAAATAAATGATATTTAGAATGTAATTAATTATTTGTAATAATATGGTTCTGTAGAGCCATCTATCCTGGTGTAATGGATAAAGAATTAGTCTCAAAGTCAGGAAGACCTGGGTTTAAGTACTCACACAAACTTCTTGACCCTGGATAAGTTACCTAACATCTAAGTGTCCCAAGGCAATTTTCTAAGATAATAAATTGCAGAGTGTGTCAATCTGCATTGACAGATGAAGTTCCTCATCTAATGTTCCTATACTCATGAAATAACACGTCAAGTCTGAGAAAAGTTCATAGAAACTTTGAATTGGAAAGGTCCTTGGTTTGTGAATTGACAATTACTAAATCACAGAATTTAAGGTCATAGTTCTACCTCCTCATCTATAAGATGAGGAAACGGAGGCATAGAAAGCCTAAATGGCATGCCTAGGGTTATATAGCTAGTAAGCAAAATTCACACCCAGGTCTTCTGACTCCAATTTGGGCTCTGTATATACAATGCTGGGCCGCATCTCCTCTAGTTCAACAGAAGTTAGCTGCTAAATAATCGTCCCTACCATTCAACACCTAAGGGGGCTCTGGGGATGAGACAAAGTGTACCTCCTAGGGTACCTGCCTTGGAGGTAATTGCCAAACTCTTCCTGACTCTCAGAGCTAACCATTTGTATCCTTTTAGCTATGCCCCTTTCGAGAGAGCAGTACTTGTCTCTTTAGGTGAAGGGTTTGCTATGGATTTACCCAATTCGATTGTCTCTTTATACTCCTCTCAAGTGAGATAACACATGTAAAGCACTTTGCAAACATCAAAGCACAATATAATTGCTATCATCACCATCGCCACCACCACCATCCTCCCTCCACTGACTCTTTCCATTCATTACATCACTTTTTTTCCACGCAGACTGAAAATAAATCATGTGGTTTAAAACATCAATAAATTATTATTAGGAATTAATAAGTACTTGATATTAATGCAGCCATCATTGGTATCTCCCTGAGACTATGACTGTCCTCAGCCCATGCAGCAAATCTTCTTCTAACAGTCTCCTTCAAACACTCAGGAGTTGTTTCTCCTGCAAGTTGCCCCCTTGAGGGAGTTAAGTAATAGTTTACCCTAGGACATAGGACTTTCCCATTCATGGTACTGTGGAGTCTTTAGCATTCCTCTGGTCTCCCTGGAAGTTGTGTAGACTCTTCAGGACAACCATATTTGGCACTGAATTCTCACTGAGATAACTGCAAACTCCAGTTGCTGCTACTTCTGAATTTCCACTCAGATTTATTCTATTCAGCCAGTTTTCCCCAGGTGTAGGTAAAAAGGATCCATGACTAAACTGGACAGTCATGGTTCAATGACTATGCTGTCCCTCTCTTTCACCTTCACTCCTCCACTATTCTTTCTCAAATCCCCCCCTTGGAAAAGTCTTGTTGAGACTTTTTGTTTTGTTTTGTTGTAAATAGTATTCCCCCCCCAATTACATGTAAAGATAGTTTTCAATATTCATTTCTTATAAGATTTTGAGTTCCAAATTTTTCTCCTTCTCTCCCTCCTTCCCTCCCATCCCCCTCCCCATGACAGTAAGCAATCTGATATAGTCTATACATGTGCAATCATGTAAACACATTTCCACATTAATCATGCTATGAAAGAAGAAGCAGAACAAAAGGAGAAAAAACAACAAAAAAAGTGAAAATAGTATGCTTCAATCTGCATTCAGACTCCATAGTTCTTTCTCCGAGTATAGATAGCATTCTCCATCATGAGTCTTTTGGAACTGTTTTAGATCATTGTATTGCTGAGAAGAAGTAAGTCAGTCATAGTTGATCATCAAACAACGTTGCTGTTGCTGTTGCTGTGTACAACATTCTCCTGGTTCTGTTCACTTAACTCAGCATTAGTTCATATAAGTCTTTCCAGGTTTTTCTGAAATCTGCCTGCCCTTCATTTCTTACAGCACAATAGTATTCCATTACATTCATATACTACAACTTATTCAGCCTTACCCCAATTTATTGATATTCCTTCAATTTCCAATTCTTTGCCACCACAAAAAAGAACTGCTATAAATATTTTTGTACCTATAGGCCTTTTTCCCTTTTTTATGATCTCTTTGGGATACAGAGCTGGTAGTAGTGGTATTACTGGTATACACAGTTTTATAGCCCTTTGGACATAGTTCCAAATCGTTCTCCAGAATGGTCATCAGATCATTTCACAACTATATCAACAATGCATGGGGCAGCTAGGTGGTGCAGTGGATAGAGCACCGGCCCTGGAGTCAGGAGGACCTGAGTTCAAATCACAACTTCTTTCTTTCGCCGTAGATCTGACAGGTAAACTATTCCTTGCTCTCCTAATTTCCTTATGGTGTCACTCTTTATGTCTAACTCATGTACCCATTTTGACCTTATCTTGGTATATGGTATATATTGTATATGGTATATGGTATATGGTATATGTATATGTATATGGTATATGTTGGTCTATGCCTAGTTTCTGCCATACTATTTTCCAGTTTTCCCAGTAGTTTTTGTCAAAGAGTGAGTTCTTATCCCAGAAGTCAGAGCCTTTGGGTTTATCAAACAGGAGATTACTATAATCAATTACTACTGTATCTTGTGTACCTAATCTCTTCCAATGATCCACCACTCTATTTCTTAGCCAGTACCAAATAGTTTTGATGATATGTATTCTTCCTTTTAAAATTGCCCCCTGTCCTTGGCTGCCTCTGTCAATTTGTGCTCCTTTCTGAGGTTCTGTGGGTGGGTGTTATACAAGTTATAGCTCTAGATATGGAAAAGGGAAAAGCTAAGGATGGTTCCAAAGTTGCAAAGTGGAGTAAATGGAAGGATGGTTGTGCTCTAAACACAAATAGGAAAGTTTTGAGGAGGCATGGATATAGAGAGAGCTTCATTTCAGACATCCTAAATTTAAAATGATGATGAGACATCCAGGTGATGTTTAGCAGGTAGTTTACTATATCTAGGGTTGGTGACACGGAAGAAAGATTAGGACTAGATTTTTTAGTAGCTGCATAAAGATAATAATTGAAGATAAGAGAGCTAACTCGATTAATAAGGGATAGCAAAGAGAAAGAAGAGAAGAGGGTCTTGAACATGGCCTTTAGGGACGTTTATACGAAGGGGATAGGAGAGAAGTGATTATCCAACAAAGGAGACTGAGTAGAATCAGGAGAGACCATTGTCACAAAAGTCACGGGAAGATAGAGAAGGGGATAGACAGTTTAAAATTTTTTCACAAAGGTCAAAGAGGCTGAAGATTCAGATAAGACTAACAGATTTAGCAATTAAGAGAGCACTTGTAACCTTGAAGAGAACAGTTTCAGTTAAGGGATGGAATGAGAAGCTAGAATGCAAGGCACTGAGAAGTAAGTGGGATGAGAGAAAGTAAAGACAGGAAGCCTACAAGGCATTTTCAATAAGTTTGGTTGTGAAAGAAAAGATATAAAGTGATAACTTAAGGAAAGGGAAGGGGCAAATGAAGGGTTTAATTTTTTTAAAGGATGGGGAACAATCAGGTATGTTTGTAGGCAGCAGAGAAGGAACCAGTAGATAAGAAAAACTTGAAGATCAAAGAAAGAAAGGGAATGATCAAAAGAGAAAGCTCGAGGGGGAGATAGAAGGAGGTAAGATCAAGAACAATGCAGAGAAGTTGACTTTGTCAGAAGGGGCTACCTCTTCCTCAGAGGTTGAAGCAAAAGGGGAAAGAAAAGAGGATGATGGAGAGAGGATTCCAGGTACACAACAAGGAGAAAAAAGGGATCTTAATTTTTTAAGTAGAAGGCTAGGTCTTATGATAAGGGGGAGGGAAGAGGGAGCTCGATGAGAGAGAAGTTTGGGGGCTACTGTTATGGGGAGTTCCCATTCATGGTAGAATAAAAGAACAGGGATTGTCATGTAGTTTTGAGGGTTCAATTGAGATCAGATAATATAAAAATGTAATAGATCTAGTCAGCACAGTTGTGTGACTTTCTCCAGTAGTGGTCAGGAATTCAAGCATGGGAGCAGAGAGTAAGGATGGTAAGGATAATCTAGGGTTCAGTTTTGGGAGCAGCAATAGGAAAAGGGAGCAATATGACTTCACATGTATAATGGGTATCATATTGCTTGGCTTCTCAATGGGTTGGGGAGGGCCTGGAGAGAGGGAGGGAGGAAATTTGAAAGTTAAAATTTTTTTAATGAGTATTTAAAAAATAAAGAAAAGGGAACAATGTGTTCAAGGATAGAACATAGTAGATAGTTGAACTGGTTAAATTATAGCACCAAGGTTGTTAAGGGAAGAAAATAAGGCTGGGCAGAGAATGACAGTCTGGAAGAAGAAAAAGAGGTAGTGAAACTGGAAGTCTTGGTGAAGACAAAGATTAGGTGTAAAGCAGAAAAAGACATCAGAAAGGAATTTCAGGTCTTGGAGATAGTACTTTGTAATGGTTTGATCAAGAGTATGACCATCCCCATGGGTAAAATGGAGAAAGATGTAGGTCATGAAAGTTAAGGATATTTTTAATGAGGAAGATAGGCTATTTAAGCTAGACACTGGGAGAGGGTGAAAGACTGTGAACCAGATGCTGAACTCTCAGAAAGGAGTGTGAATGACCTGAAGACTAGTAGATGATTTCAGCAAGCATCTCGATAGGGAGATATAGAAGAATGGGAAGAGGAGAGATCACATGAAGAGATGGTTTCATCTGCATGTAACAGTGAGGAGCAAAGAGTACACCTAATGGGCTGGGAAGAATAGGAGTAGATAAGAGATGTCTCTAGTACTGAATAAGCTGGCCAAGAATCCAGTGTCTTCCAGAAGAAGATAGATTTCTATAAGTTCAAGAAGATGGAAAGTATGAGTTGAATAGGTTTAGCATGAAGGGAAGTTTGTTAAAGCTGGAACAAAGGTATCAATGGTATGATTTAAAGGGTGAGAAGATTGAAAGGGCTGAGGAGAATTGCGATAAGAGAGCAAAGAACGGCAGGTAGCACTGTGGGGGCAAAGGAGGGCGGCTTCTGCAAATGTTGACTCTAAGCCACAGGGATTGGAGTAGAGGATATAGGAGAGTTTCAAAATAAAAAAAGGTCAGAATGATCAGTTGTTTGGGGTACTGGGATGGGGGGCAGTTATGGAGGGGGAGCTATATCACTTCAGGACATCAGGTTCTTCTGTAAAGGGACTAGTCATTGAAAGGAACCAGGGGCAGGGCCACATAAGAATATGTTCCAGAAGAATGGAGTTCAAATTCTGCCTCAGACATTTACTAATTGTGTGGGCAATCACTTAACCGTTTTCAACCTCATTTTTCTATCTGTAAAGTGGGGATAATAGCAGCACCCACTTCCTAGGGTTGTTGTAAGGATCAAATGATATATATGAAAAGTGCTTTGTAAACCATAAAGTACTACAGAAATATTATTGTTTTTGTTGTTGTTATCATGACTTTCCCACATCACCCTCATTTCTCTTTCCATTTTTTCCTCTACCTCTCTGACTTTGTCTTTAAAGTCCTTTTTGAGCGCCTCTATGGCCTGAGACCAAGTCATATTTTCCTTGGAAGCTTTGGATGTTGGAGCCCTGACATTGCTATCCTCTTCTGAGGGGGCACCTCGATCTTCCTTGTCACTAAAGAAACTTTCTACAATTCATACCTTTCTCTGCCTGCTCATCTTGCCCATCTTTTACTTGACTTTTAATTCCTTCTTAAAGTGGGGCACTGATTCCAGGCTGCACCGTCCCAAGCTTCAGGGGGTTCCAAGTGGTATTATTTAAGGAGGGGTAGGTTTTTCACTCACCTGGCCAGTTCTCTGGTCCATAGATAACCCCAGGCCAACTTGCTAATTAACCAGGCAACAAAATTTTGTTTGTTTGTTGTGGTTGTTAGCTCCAACAAGCTTGCCCCTCTCCAACCTGGGCCACTGCCACTCAAGTTTTCTTCCTGTTTCCCTTCCAGGGTAGGACAACCGAATTCCTCCTCAGCTCCTGCAGACACCCCTGTAGTCTCCCCCCCAGCCAGCTGTTCAGCCCTCTTACCAGACCGTAAACTTAGTTCCAGAAGACGCCAGCACCACAGCTTATTCAGAGGCTGGCACTGAATCTCTGTTGGCACAACCACGGGGTTGGACTCCACTTCTAGCCCCCTCCTGCCAAACTTCTAAGCTGTCTTTGGCTGGAAAATGATCTCAGCCTGTCTTTTTGTGGATTCTGCTGCTCCAGGAGTTGTCTTATGGCTGTGTTTGGAGGGTTTTTTGGGAGGAATTGTGTCAGGAGCTCTGAGTGCTTACTGCCTTTCCTCCACCATCTTTGTTGTTGTTATTATCATATCTCCAACATAGTTCCTGGCACAAAGAGCTTAATAAATGCTTTATCTACCTACCCACCTGCACACCCACCCATCCATCTACAATTATCTGTTTTCGGTTTTGTTCTCTTTGATAAAATGCTACAATTGCCAGCTCTAAGCTGAGACTTGGTATGGCCCACTTGGGAAAACAATTTGGAACTATGGAAATGTCACTAAATGTCTATATCTTTCGACCCAGAAATACCTTTCTTAAATAGCCCTATGACCCAAAGAAATAAAAAAAAGAGGGAAAGAACCCATAAGTACAAAAATATTCATAGCAGTTCTTCTGGTAGTAACAAAGAACTGGAACCTAATGGGGTGTCCATCAATTGGGAAATGGCTAAACATTTTATGGCATATCAATAAAATACTATTGTAATATAATAAATGGCAAAACAGGATGGGTTCTGAGAAACTTGGGAAAATTTGTATACAGAGCAAAGTGAACAGAACCAGGATAACAATTTACAAAATAAAAAAACATCTAAAGGCAAACAAATTTTTTAAAATTTCTTTTTAATTAAATTTTATTTTTTCAACCATCAAAAATCTACCTTCTCTCACTCCGACCTCTTTCCCCTGACCCTCAATGGAAAACAAAAGAAAAACAAAACCTTTGACAAAAATGTACATTCAAGAAAAATGGATTACCACACAGGCCAAATCCAACAGAAAACACATGCCAGATAGATATATTAGATAGATAGATAGATAGATAGATAGATAGATAGATAGATAGATAGATAGATAGATAGGTGATAGATATAAATTTACACACACATATATGTCTCTGTGTATCTATAAATCTATGTATATAGATATGTGTGTGTGTATATATACACACATAGACACATATATGTCTGTGATAGAAAGGGGTGGGAGGTAGAGAAGGTGGCCATAGATATAAATATATTTGTCTGTGTGTGTATCAGGATGTGGGTAGCATGTTTCACCACGGAGCCCCCAAAATTGTGGTTGGTCATAAACATTGCTTAGAATTCCTAAATCTTTCATAGTTAAGACAAACAACTCTGAAAGATTTAAGATCTACAAACAATACAATTATCAGCCATGATTCCAGGGGACTAATGATCTATGCTACCCACCTCAGAGAGAAATGATGGATTCAAGATGTAGATTTAAGATATAGAATAAGACATCATTTTTGAACGTGGACATTGTGGGAATTTGTTTTGCATTTTTGTTTTTAAAAAGATTTTATTTTTCTTTTAGAATGAGAGCATTTGGGAAAGAAGTTAAGTGTCTATTATTTGAAAATTAAATAAAAGAAAAAAAAAGAAAATGGCGGTCTCTTCTTTGTAGAGGTAGGGGACTATCAGTATGGACCATTACATAAATCATCACATTCAGTTGATGTTTGTTAGCTTTGCCAAACTGATTTTTTCCTCTCTGTTTTCATTTTTTTATTATAAGGAATGACTTTTTGCATAGGGGCAAGCACAACTCTTTATGGACAGCTAGGTGACACAGTGGATAGAGTGCCTGGCCTAGAGTCAGAAGATTCCTCTTCTTGTGTTCAAATCTGGCTTCAGACACTTACTAGCTGTGGGACCCCAGGCAATTCACTTGACCCTGTTTACCTCAGTTCTCATCCTGTAAAATGAGCTGGGGAAGGAAATAGCAAAGCACTCCAGTGACTTTGTCAAGAAAACCCCAAAGGAGTCACGAAGAGTCAGGTATAATTAAAACAACTGAATAACAGCAACAACAAAAAGATAGCAATAATTTTTTTAGAAGAATGAGTCAGTATAAAAATTCTAATGCTATATTCCATTTCTGACTTTTTGTTGTTTTCCTTCTAGTTTTTGTTTCAATGACTTGATCAGGTCCACAGAACCAGTATATGCTAGAAGGAAGACTTGAGTATGCTCTTTCTCACTGTGAAGCCTACTCACTATTAACTGTCACACTGTCTAATCTCAGGATGATCTAATGTAGCTGAATTCCTACCCCCACACCCCACCCCTTCAACCCAAGTTTTCTTTAGATGTGTATTCTCCCCAACTGCTTTTCCTCCCCTTATTTTTTTTTGTCAGGTCTCCAGTGTTTTGTAAATGACCTTTTACTCCAAAGTAGGGTTGGCCCTGGCTGCCCCTTTCCATTTGACAGATTTAACTCAATTAAACAAGTATTAAACATTAAACACTTTCTACGTGTAAGGCACTGTTACAAATCTGGGGCATACAAAGATAGATACACACAGACCCTGTCCTCAAGGAATTTACAATCTAATAAGAAGATGTGTACATAAACTAACTGTGATATAAGAAAGGGTGACACATGCAAGGAGGAGTGTGCTGAGATATCTGAGGAGGGACAAATCACTTTGGGGTTTTTTTGTTTTTGTTTTGGGTTTTTTTTTCCTTTGGACAAATCACTTTGACCCAGAGGGTGGGGGAGAAGGAAGTGAAGGCTTCCCACAGAAGACAACATCAGAGCTGGGCCCTGAGAGAAAGGAGAAACTTCAACAAATTGAGAAGAGGGAGAGGAGTGTCTGCTCCAGGTACGGGGGTTGGTGTAAGCAAAGGCATGTAAAGGCCAGAATGAGAAAAGGAAACAAAGAACACACCACCTTGAATGAAAATTACAAGGCATGAAGGGAAGTCTTCAGATATAAACCTGGTAGGTTGGATCCAGACTGTGGAGGGCCTTGAGTGCCAACTTTGGGAGCATATACTTTATTCATGTAGTGTATAGGCTCAGGGCTCACTTTCTCAACCCTGAGGGGCCCCAATGTCCAGCTGGCTGGATCTCCCCTCAGGGAGACAACCTCCTCCAGCCCCTCATGGTCACCCTGAGGTCACCCTGGAACCTAAACACTGCCACAGCTGCCAGCCCCCTGGGCTGCCACCCCCTGTCCCCAGGTGCCCAACACGGAGCTGGGCAGGCAGGGTCAATGATAATACTACTGCTCCTGCCTCTGGTGCCTTCACTCTGGGGTTACAGCACCGACACCAAGTACTATGCAGACTGTACAATGGCCAGATCCTCTTCCTGGCAGTGCCAGTCATCCCTTTGTATATTCTTTGTGGGTGAAAAGTGGAGAGCATGAAGCTCCTCTGACTGCTGCTGCTTCTGCTGCTGTACTTTCAGTACCTGTGTAGCATGTGGCTGAAGATTGAGGCTCATCACTCTCTGCCCCCTGCAATCACCAGGATTCCATCAACCTACCAGGGATGTGTACCTATTGTTAAGTGGGATTTCCTGTGGGCACAGCCAGGAGGACCAGCATGCTGGCTGACTGGAGTCCCCTTCATTGACCTGGAAAACCGGCGTCATGGCTAAGGCTGTGGAGACCCTGCTCGGCCAGAATGCCAATCTGGGTCTTCCCTGAGGGTTTTCCAGAACCACAATGCTTTCCACTCCACTGTCCAGGTTCAGGTCCTCACCATCTCCACTGTCATCTCCTCCTATTTCTACAGCAAGAAGGGATGGCCTTTCCCAAATACCCTGGTGCAGCCTATTGGACCTAGAAGACCTCAGGAAGACCTGAGTTCAAATCTGGCCTCAGATACTTACTAGCTGCAGGACCCTGGGCAAGTCACTTACCCCTGTTTGCCTCAGTTTCCTCATCTGTAAAATGAGCCGGAGAAGGAAATGGCAAACCACTCCAGTATCTTTGCCAAGAAAACCCCAAATAGGGTCACTATTTAGGGTAATATAACTGAACAACAAAAGCACTCTCTCCCCCTAAGCCTCTCATCTTGTCTGTGGAACATCTCACTCCCCCCATCTTCTGAATAGTATGTTGAAAGATTCATATATGAATTAGTGTAAGATTATCCAGGTATAGGCCTAGCTGAAATGACCTCCAGTTTACCCTTATGTGACTGGAATTTCATGACCTCCAAATTATCTTTAGTGTGACTTGACTCTCATCCACAGTGTATGTTTATGTAGGGAGTAGCCTGAGAATGAGGATAACAACCTTGATGGACCCTGGCCTGACCCTCAAGGCTGTACTTAATTGGACTGCCCTTGAATTCCTGGAACTAGCCATTCCTGGGAACCAACATCAATTCTTTCGGGTCCTTGCAGGGTTGCCCCCCATCCTGGGACTTTATGTAAGGATTAACGTTATTCCAATATCCTTGGCAGTAAGCCTTCTTTGTTCTCAGACTTTTTAAGCTAGGCCCTTCCACAGTGTAGTTGGAATCTCACCTGTGGGGCGAACCAGTTGCCCGGGACCTTCCCAGTCAGGACTCTGAAAGCTGTGAACCGGGATTCCCCAGCTAGAAATCCAGATGTTGGTGCTCTCCTGACTTGGTGATGTTTTCTTTGCTTTATATATATATATATGTGTATGTGTGTGTGTGTGTGTATGTATGTATGTATGTGTATATATATATATATATATATATATGTGTGTGTGTGTGTGTGTGTGTGTGTGTATATATATATATATACGATAGATAGATATTTGCAGGATTTGCTTTATTGTGATCATATTAGGCTGTATTGGATATTTTCTTTGTAAAACTGATCTGCTTTTACCTGTCCTTTAATTATTATATTCTATTAAACATCATTTTAATCTCTATTTGACAGCGCGTCATTTTGTAGGAGCGAAACAAAACCAAACTTCCTTAACAAAACATATATCCCTCCAGGAAAAGAGCAATCTACCCCACTCCATAGTGACCACCAAGTGGAAGCTTCTTCTGTGGCTCTCCTTCCAACCCTTAATTTGTGGACTCAGCCCCATGTAAGCTCTCTGTGGACACAAATACTCCTAAGAGGGGCTGAGGCCTCAGCTCATAAATGCAAGTCAACCCTCTCAGCCAGCTGCTCTTTGGAGCAATCTTTACCAATCTGACTGCCCAGCCCAGCCCAGCCTCTCTTCCCTTCCCACCCAACCCAGGAGATCTATATGGAATCTTCTCTGTCCCAAGGATTTGGTCTTTTTTCCCATGATACACTCTGCTTTACCTCCTGTCTTAGCTTATCCATCCCAAAACAATCTTGTCTCTCTGTCTCTCAGTTTCTCTGTTTTTCTCTCTCTGTCTCTGTCTCTTTCTCTCTCTCTCTCTCTCTCTCTCACACACACACACACACACACACACACACAATCTTCCCTATGCCACACACAGAGATACAAATGGTCAATTTGGTCCCTACAGAATCCTTCCTGCTTTCCCTCCCTACTCCTCAGTCTCCCTTCTCCCCTTCCACAATGTGGCAGGTGGTACACTCCAGTGTAAAAAAAAAAAAATGTTCTTCAAAATACTCCAAAAGGAGGTTGTCTATCACACACAAGCTGCAATCAGAGTTCCCCCATATAAAAAACTGCCAGTTCATGTCTCCCCCAAATAATTTAATCAATTATCATCAAATAGCCTTTACAAAGTCATATATCCAAAGAAGATATAGAAGTAACTGAAGATCTAGTAACATCCCAAATTGGGAGCACACTCTCCTCTACCGCTTTGATCCCTAGGAAGAGTATTCTCAAACTTAAAAGTAGGTTGCTACCAAGCATTTCAGGGTCACTTGTGGGTGTGGCATAGCCCACAGACAATCTGCTTCCTTCCTGATGAAACAAAAGGACACTGTGTCTTGGTTGCAAGGTCCATTCACTGCTGGGCTGAGTCAAGCAGATCCTCTTCTCAGGTCTTTCTACCTATTGAGCTTGGCTTCTGCTGCTACCACATCCAGTAATGGATGCCTCTCTCAACCTTTGAAAGCACACAAAGTCATAACCTGGTCCATATGATACACATTCACTTGATATCAGTTAAAAATGAAACACAGTAGAAACAGAGAACATAGAGGCAGCATTTGTTAATGGATTCAGGATGGCCTGGGAAGGAGATCTAAGACAGCCAATGCCACTGCTACCTCTGCTCCCACCCAAAGGCTTACAGTGGTTTTTGCCTTGCTTGAGACTTGGGGAGAGAGAGTTACTTTGTTCCAAACTTTTGTATGAACACTCAAATCCAGCTCAGTAGTTAATTAAAGGTTTTCCCCACATCATAAGACAATAGGAAAGAAGAAACACTGACATAGGCTCTGAAAGCAAGGAAGGAAAGTGGTCTTCCCTCACCCATCTCTGGAAACAGGCTCACCAAAATCTTTGAGCCCTCCCATTTCAGCTCTACCACATGCACACATGATCCTCTGGCTCTTACCGAAAGACATCTAGTGAGAAGAAATCTAAGTAACTGTACATAATCCCACTTTCACATACAGGCCTCTTTTTTTCTTCTGTTCTGTCTCTACGGGAGTGCTCATTTTAGTTGGTGTTTATTAACATCAAAATAGTTTTGTTTTTTAAAGAGAGGGAGCCCACTCCTTCCTGAGGGAGCTCCTTCCTCTTTGGGATAGCTCCAGTTGTTAGGAAGTTTTTCTTTATATCAAACCTAAATGTTTCTCGGCAACTTCCACCCATTGTTCCTATTTCTGCTCTCTATAGCCAAGTAGAACAACTTTGATTCATATTCCATATAAGTCACTTAAATACTTAAAGATGGCTATTGTCACCTGCTCCCTCCTCCTCCACCCTATCCCCTCTTCTCTCTGTGATAAACATTCCTAGTTCTTTCCACTGACTTATCTGACATGATTTCAAGGCCCTTCACCATGCTGGTTATCCTCCTCCTGATGCTTTTCAGTTTATCAATGTCCTTCTTAAAATGTGGTGCTCTGGAATAAAAACAATACTCCAAATGTGGTCGGACCAAGATAAAGTGCTGAGTAGATTATCACTTTCCTCATCCTGGATAGGATGTCTCCTGTGATGCATCTAAGATTGTATCAGGCTTTGTGGACTTCCATATCACATGACTGATTTACACTGATCTTTCAGTCCCCTAAAACATTTAACTCTGTTTCAAATAAACTGCTATCAAGCTATACTTTCTCCATCTTGTATTTTTTTAGAACAAGTGTAAAACTTTGCACTTATCCCACTTAGATTTCATGTTATTAGATTTGGCCTAATGTTCTTTCTTGTCAAGATATTTTTAGATCCTGATTCTGTTAGCTATCCCTCCTCCTTTGGTGTTATCTACAAATTTGATGATGTTTTCTGTGCCTTTATCTAGTCACTGATCAAAATGTTCAATAGATAAGGCCAAATACAAAATAATCCCTGGGCCATTCCATCAGAATGCCTGTACATACTATACATTCCAGTCAAACTGGTGCACTAGCTGTTGTTCCCCGAATACAATTTCCCATCTTCCATCTCAGAGTTTTTCTGCAGATGGTCCCCTGTGACTGGAAGTAACTCCCTCCTCATTTCTACCTCTTACAATTCCTCAATTCCTTCAAAGCACAGCTCAGTGGCTACTACATAAGGCCTTTCTCCTTATCTTCAAAAGCTGCAACCCCCACCTCCACCCCCACTAGAATAAAAGCTCCTTAAGCATGGGTACTATTTGTCTTTGTATTTCCAGCACCTACCACAGAGCCTTGCGTACAGTAGTACTTAATGTGTTAAACTGAATTGACTTGAAGCATATAGTTTTTCAAAAGATCCATAAATTCATCCACATGAGTACTCTCTGGATACATACCACTATTTCCCCATGACTTTGCAAAGAAACTTTAGGATTTGCCGTGTTTGAAAAAAACAAAACAAAACAAAACATTATCACCTGTTGGTCAACTCTTTGTGATAAGCTTTTTCAACACTTGGCATTGTCCAACTTGAAATCTTTCCTGATTATTTCGAGCCATCAGAGTATGTGCTCAAACTCCTGACAGAGTCGTTGAGACTATGCAACAATGAGGCACTGGAGTATGATTTTCATAGAGCAGTAAATACATGATAGGAAGATGACAGTCCTGCTGCAATCTAGAGTATTCAGATGATATCACTGTATACTGTGCTCAGTCCTCAGTATTGTATTTTAGGAAAGCCATGAAAAAGTCCTAAGACATCCAAAGGAAAACCAGGATGGTCAGATCACAAGAAGACAAATTTAAAGCCAGAAGGCCAACTAGTCCAATCATTTTACAAATAAGGAAACTAAGGCTAAGAGACTTGAAGCAACTTGTTCAAGGCCATGCAGGAATTAAGTAGAATTGAGATTTGAAGCCAAGTCCTGACGGCAAATCCAGCACTCTTACTATTATACTAGTATGGGTCAAATGATTAAGGGCCTCAAGATTGGATTGGTTGAAAGAATTCAGGATACTTACCCACTAGAAACAAAAACTTGGGTGGCAAAGTTGTTCTTAAGCATTTGCGGAATTGTTACGTGGGAAAGGATTTACAGTTGCTCAGAAGGCAAAACTAGGAAACACTGAATGGAAGCTGAAGACAGTTAATTTGGGCTTCATGTAAGGAAAATCTTCCTAATCAAGAAAGATATTAAAAAGTGGAATGGACCACTTCTTGAAATAGTAAATTTACCCCTAACTGGATGTATTCAAATAAAGGCTGAAAATTCACTTATAAAAAAAGCATGTGGTCGGGGGGCGGGGGGGGGGGGGGGGGGAGGGGGTGAGGGGGTATTTTTGTTCAGGTATGGATGGATTGGACTGTGAGGCCTCTGAGGGGCCAAATTGGAGATTCTATGATGAACAGATGATAGAGCATTTATGAAGTGCTTACTATGTGCCAGGCTCTGTGTGGTAGATTTACAGGGAAACAGTCCCTGCTCTCAAGGAGCATATATTCTAATATGGGAAGAGAGACATGAGAGATGGGGGCGGGGCCGTGAGAAGGGAGGGAAGATAATCACAAAAGGGCTAGGCAGCTGGCTGGGAGCTGGAGCATATCAGAGAAAGAGCTGGAAGTGAATCAAGCAGGATAGCTGGTGAACCTCAAGATAACAATTGATGAGCTATTTCCCCCTAAAAATTAGGGCCTTCCCCACACCATTTTAAAAATGGATTCCTTCCATAAAGTCACTTTCATTTTTCAATATCTCTCTCCATGCTCCCTACCCTAAAACAGCTATACCTAATAAAAAAAATTTTAACAGTTCAAAAAAATCAACAAACAGCCAAGTTGTCCATTCTTTGCAGTGTTCCACATACATAGTTCTCCATCTCTTCAAAGAAAGGAGGGAGGTTCGGTCTCATATCTGTTTTTTGGTTCTAAGCTTAGTCATAATAATTTCAAAGCACTCATTTTCTCTTGTTGCTGTTCTTTCTATTTATACTGTTTATATTCTATTTATAATTATTCTATTCTATTTATATTAGTGTAGTCATTCTATACGTTGTTTTCCTGGTTAATTAATTTTGCTTCAATTCATGTTTCCTTTTAATTTTTTGTTTTGTTTTGTTTTGTTTTGTTTTGGCAGGGCAATGAGGGCTAAGAGACTTGCCCAAGGTCACACAGCTAGTTAAGTGTCAAGTGTCTGAGGCCGGATTTGAACTCAGGTCCTCCTGACTCTAGGGCCAGTGCTTTATCCACCATGCCACCTAGCTGCTTTCAATTCATGTTTTCACATGTTTCTCTATATTCTTCATATTCATCATTCCTTACAGTACAGTAGTATTCCATTCATCTACTTAGGTATCTACTTTGTTTCCAATTCCCTTACAATAGTATGCTTAGCAGTGGATTATTATCTAGGTCAAAGGGTATGGACATTTTAGTCACTTTCCATAATTACAGAGTAGTTGGAGGAATTCACAGCTCCAGGAACAGTGTATTTACTAGTGTTTTTAATGTCTACCACTCCTCCAACTTTGACCATTCTAATCAGTTTTGTCATCTTTGCCAATTTCTTGGCTGTGAAATAAAGCCAGAGAGTTGTTTTGATTTGCATCTCCCTTATTATAATTGTTAATAGTATGCAATTCTTCTTTTGGGACCATTCACAATCTTTGATTATTAGAGAATTGGTATTACATATACTGGGGTTAGTTCTCTATAGCTTCTCTTCTCATTCTAGTTGTAATGATTTTAACTATGCAAAATCTTTCATTTTCATGTATGTGAAATTATCTATTTTCCCTTTCTCGATTTCTGTCACTTGTTTAGTTGAGAATTCTCCCAACTACGGCTGTGAAAGGTACCATATTTGACTCTTTCCTAATTTAAAAAAAATAATGACTCAAAGACCAACCACAATTCCAGAAGATTCAAGAAGAAAAATGCTATCTATATAGCATGTAATTCTCTCTGTCTCTCTCTCTCACACACACACAGCAAATGGAGAAACTGTGTTTTGCTTGACTCTACATGTTTGTAACAGTTCTTTGCTTTTCTTGCTTTCTCAATATGGTGGGTAGGAGAAAGAGAATGCAAACCTTAAAACTTTTTTTTAAATAATCAGAGCATATATATATATCTTGGGTGTACTGGTTTATGGTTAGAGATAGTGGAATAGAATTTGGAACTCAAAACTTTAAATAAAAATGTTTATTTTCTTAAAAGAGTGATATTGGTCTAAACTGAATTTCAGGAAAACTGGCTTCCAGTTAAAGAAGGTATTCTTCCCTGGAACTGTAACAGATTAAATGGTACTTTCTCTCTTTTTTTTTTTTTTTGGTCAGCCTCCTTCTTATCTTCAGAGGTTACTTTAGGTCCTCATTCCTCGGGATTCTCTAGATCCGCTTTGGTTGTTCCCGGAGCACCCTCCGAAAGGGGAGGCCCTTCCACAGTTCTTGTATTAATGTTCATCTTAAAGATGTGGGTCTCAAACCCTAATCAGACTATAGGCTCCTTGAGGACAGGACTCCTAAGAGGAAGTCCTTCAAAAGTGCCGTACTTATCAAGTATTAATGTTCATTTTAAAGATTTGTGTGGGTGCCCCAGGCCCGAATCAAACTCTCAGGTCTTATCTCAATTTTGTGTAAACTGTGTGCACCCCCGACATTGTGTATCATATCACATCCTCTAGCATCCTTACAGAAGAGGGCGTAGTTGGGACAAAGATCACTGGGTTGGAAGGGGTGGGAGGTTGGGGGAAGGGATGTCAGCATTCTCTGGCCTCGCGGCTGCCGGCCCCGCCCTTCCTGCTTAGCACGTGCCCGCCCCCTGGCGAAACTCACTAGGTGTTTTAAGGAGTGCGACTACGAGTGACCCGGATGTACTGCAGGGGACTCCCGCCCCCTCAAGCATGGCGGACCTCAACCGGCAGCTGCAGGAATACTTGGCCCAGTCGAAAAGCTCCGGCTCGGCGGACACAGTCCCCCTGCTGCCTGCGGAGGGAAAGGAGACGGCGGAAGCCAGGAGAACGTCCTCGGTGGGAGTCTGGCTGGGCCGAGTGAATCCATTCCCAGGCCGCGGCGGTCTAGGCTGGGCCTGGCCGCGGGACCCGGCGCTGTCGCCTGAGGAGCCGGAGCCCGGCCCAGGCCCCCCGTGCCTGCCGAGCCTGTCGCGCTGGCAGCGCCTGACGGCGAGCGGCGCGTGCCTGGTGCTGGCGGCGCTGTGCTTCGGGCTGGCCGCGCTCTACGCTCCGATGCTGCTGCTCCGCGCTCGCAAGTTTGCCCTGCTCTGGTCGCTGGGCTCCGTGTTCGCGCTGGCGGCCGCTGCCCTGCTGCGCGGGGGCCCCGCCTGCCTCCGGCTGCTGCGCTGCGAGGAGCGGCCGTCGCGGGGCGCGCTGCTCTACCTGGCGGCGCTGGGCTTCACGCTGTACGCGGCGCTGGCGCTGCGCAACACGGTGCTCACGGCGCTCGGCGCTGCCTCGCAGGTGGCCGCACTGCTGGCCGCGCTGCTGGGCTTGCTGCCCTGGGGTAGCGGCCCAGCCCTGCGGTACGCGCTCGGGGGCCTCTGCGGCGGCCTGGCTCGGACCCTGCCCGTGTGAGCCGCCCGGCCTGCTGAGCGCCCTCGGGACGGACTTCGAAGGACCGCGGAGCACGACCCCCAGCGTCAAGGGGCCCGGAAGCCAAAGGACCAAATTGTCCAAGTTTAGTGGCGCTGGATGCCTGAGAGGTGGGAGCTAGTAACTACGTTCATCCATCGAAGTCGGCACCTTGTGATGTGAATAAATGGTCTGTGAATGAATTAACCGCCAAGATTTTTCCAGTGAATTTTGACTTGACCTGCAGAATAGCTTTTGGGCCTGTTATCTTTTCATCGTATTAAAATATGTTCAGTGAAAAAGGACAAGACTTCCGTTTGGGTTTTATCAAAACTAGCCAGTTTTTATTTAATTTAGATATTTTGGGTGGAAGTATCATTCTACTTTAATCTCATCTTTTTTCCCCACTTAAAATTGCAGAAGCACACAGTACTTTAACCACAGTAGCCTTTTTTCTGTTTTAAACGATTCTTCACCTTGCTGTCTCCTTTACAATGTGAGTGAGTTAGGCCTAAGTGCAATTTTAATATTAAAAGCTGAATTAATTTTAGTTGTAGTCATGTGACTTCTATTTTCTCTTCAATTTGTCTTCAGAAGTTGCCATTCTAGTGCCTTTATAGGATTAAAGGAAAATGGTATGTGCTTCAAGAAGCTAAAGTAATCCAGAATGTACCTCAAACAGGCTTAATTCCTAGACCTTGCCTCAAAATGAGCTGTCATCTTGGCAAGTTTAAAGACATCAGCCAGTAATATAGCTAACCTGGTGCTGGAAAGCCTCATGAAAGAATTTAGAGAATCAGCAGGTTACTCCAAAAGTTATGCTGTGTCAAAAGGGAGAAAATTAATCAAACCATATATATATATGTATGTATATATATGTATGTATATATGTGTATATATACACACATATATATATACATATATATATATATACTGTTAGAACGAATGTTGAGTTTTTAATATTGTTAGTTTTTAATCTGTAGTATACAACTTTGTAAACCGACAGAAATTTGTAAGGTATTGTTGGTGTTTCTGTTAGTAGACAAATGTCTTTTTCTTGGTGGTTGTTTATTCCTAGGCTTCAACAATCTTACCAAATACCATCTTTTTATTTACAAGCTTATATTGCACTTTAAATTTGATTGTCTATTGATTAGTAGAAAAACTTGTCAAAACAGGTCAGAAAATATGTATTATACTGTTACACATTTAAAACTTGTAAATCTCAAGTAAGATTTTATCAGTTTGAATAATTGGCTTCACAATTGTGATTTTAGGCCAGACAATAATATACAGTACTCCTAATACAAAGCAATACGCCAAGTGGCACTAAAAACAGATTGCAGCCTGAATTCAGGAGCAGAAATGCTGGGTAGTATTTATTTACATGTCTTGTTGGAATTGGGTATGTGCTCTGTCAAAGTTCTGATTCCCAGAAGTGTGGAGGAACCTTAACATCTGTCTGCCAACCATCGGACAGGAAATGGCAATTGCCTAGTGGGTATGTCTGATAGCCTCTCATTTATGGTAAACTCAGGTTATGTCTCTGGCAGAAATATTCTCATTGAAATTCTTTGGATATTCCATGTGGACTTGGCCAAGTTATAACTTTCTGCCTCACTTTCCCTGTCTGTAAAATAGGGATAACTATCTACCTCTCAAATAAAGATAATATCAGAATACTGTATAATGTATTGGGTTACAATAAATTTTTACTTTCTAATCAGAAAAATTGGTACCACTGATTGCCTTGTGAAGAATCCTCAATGAGTCTTTGTGTGAATGTGCATCTCATCTAATCCACTGTTACAGTAAACAGTCTTTTTAGAATGAGCATAGTGTGACTGGCTGGAAAAGATTTTATATACACAGTATATATTTATAAGCCAAGTACTTTCTGTGTTGATTCTGACTTAAAACTTTAAGAAGGTTTAAGACCAATGTTTGTCCTATATGAAATAGCATTTAATGGAGACTTCAGATATTCATTAAAGACCTAATTTTTATACAAACTAAAAATCATAATATTCAATATGTACAGTGACCATTACAACTCAGAATTCCATGCACATTATCTCTATGCATTTAATAAATGGATTTTTCTGCAGTGATAGAATCATTGTTCTGTGTCACCAATGCAGTTCATTATAGACCGTGCTTTGACTGCTTTTGAGCAAGGCATGAAACTTAGAATTACAAGAATTTAATAAATTTAATAAAATTTAATAAATCTGAAGAACAGCCTCTATAAGTTGGAGCATTTGGCTTTTGGTTTTTATAAAGTGAGGTTTATTGATGACTTCTGTTTTACATAAGTCTTTTTATCCCTTGGGTTTCTAAAAAGTATTACTACTTTTAGATTTTCAACTTTGGACAGTTTTTCTTATTTACTCCCTCCATTCCCAAATAGACCCTCAAAAATCAAACTTGAATCCCTTAATAATGATATTTTAACATGTGGATCTGGGTCTCAGTCACCTTACCTGTAAAAATGAGGGCCCTGGACCAACTACTTGGGTATTCTTAATCTAAGAATCCATGAACTTGTTTTCAAATATTTTCATAATTATTTCAATAGAATTGGTTTCCTTTATAATACAATGTACTTTATACATTTAAAAACATGATTCTGTGGAGTCCCTAGGTTTTACTAGACTGCCTAAGAGTCCTTGATACCAAAAAGGTTGAGGGCCCTAGACTAGACGATCACTAATGTCCCTCCTGGCTCTAAATGATACATTTTTTTTCTTGAATTTTGTTTTGGGGCATAAAAAGTGAATGCTGCCAAGTATTAGCTAGTTTTCCAGCTGATGGAGGTTAAATAAAAAGTAATTTTATTGGTCCTGGGTCCTTTATATGACGACACTAAACTAACCTCTTGATTTTACTCTCTAGACAAAACTTTTCCCAGGGTCTTGAACTGACTTTTCTGTTCCAAGTTATCTCAAACCAAACTGCCTAGGTTCAACTATTGGTAAGGCAGTTTGATGCCTTTCCTTGCCTCTTCTGCTGGAGCAGTAAATAGCCACTACACGGGAGAATAAATGCTTTGAACCAAACCATTTAGTAAAGTAGACCTAAACTTTGAAGGTGATCCAATTCCCTTTCTGAAATAATCTTCAGTTTCAACATGTTCCCTTCATAACATTTTGTGAACAACTTGCTGCCTGCTAAACCAGTTTTAATTACATATGCTTTGGATTAATTACCACCCAGAGAAGAGTCACAATATGCTGAAGTCCAAATCTTAATCACTCTCACAAAACAGTTGTACCCAAGAGAAGAGAATACTTACTATTTTGCTTAACCTCAGAGATCTGTTATATGAAGCAAAAACTTAATATAAAAAGCATAATGGTTTTTCTTTAGAAATATGCTATAATCCCTAATAACTCTTGCTCATGATTTGTTTGGTTACAAACAAATGGTGAAACTCCAGTCATTGCTTAGTATTACCCAGGTACCACTTAAGAGAAAAGCTTGTACCTTTAGCTGCCTGTAATGAAAGGACATTTTAGTATAATAAATGCATTTGTGGAGAAGGGTGGCATCATTTATAGACAAGTATATTTACAACAAATTCCTTTCATGTGTGTGTGTTTGAGTAAATATACATATACATATATGCATATGTATAGACTGTTCAATATTATAATCTTCAAGGTATTCTCAATAGATATTTTCTGTTTCTGCTTTATGAAATGGAACATTTATTGGTTATGGGGTAGAAAAAGGAAGTTTCCTACAATGACCTATGTGAAAGAAGTCTTCCACTATAATTTACCATCTACAAGAATTGGTACTGGTGGAAAAGACAATTCTGAAAGAAATGCTTTATAACTTATGAAACAGAAGATTAGGAAAAAAAATTTAAATGACTATTTCTTTTCAAAGTGGTGAAAACACAATGATAGTTCAAAGAAATGCTCTCGGTGTTACTGGTACTATCAATCAGTTTTTCTGGTTGTGGTATCATGAATGGGCCACATGTAAGTAGCTTCTACCCTACTTCGGCCTCAGGTGAGAGAAGAGAATTCACCCATGAAACAGGGTCATAGCATCCAGAATTAGGTGACTCAGTCACAAAATAAAGAAAGTGACCACCTTTTCATGGATAGCAGTGTTGGGGCTGGCACCAGGAAAGAAAGACTATTAATGTATAAGTGATGAATTCGTTTCTACTTGGAGGACACTTTAATAGATCACCTTACATAGCATTATTTTGTGGTAAGGAGCTTCTGACTTCAAAAAAAACTTTAAATAATTCTTAGAAGCTTAGTTGATGGCAGGATAATCTATCTGGCACGTTGACCTTACATGGTATCATAACCGAACTTCGATTTGGAGGATTTACTATTCCACTAACAGAATTTCTTTAACTCAACAGAGTTAAAAAGGTTGAGGATGTTGAAATATATTGTAGAAGTCTAGGGTTTCATTAAGGCATGTATTTCACAACTGTAGTTGTAAATAAAAAAAAATCATGACACAATGATTGTTCTGTTAATTCTTACGCAAATCACATTCTGTATTCATACAAAAACAACTTAACTTTTTTTTTCTGACAAACTGTACATATAGAAACAATTTTCCAATTAGACATGAACTCAAATTTGTGGAGGTGCTCCATGTCTCACAACACTAAAAAAAAAAAAATTCCAGCTTTTATCTTCACAAAACAATGCAGGGGTGAGAAAAAAGGTGGACAGGACAGAACAAAACCAGCTACCATGATGTAGCCAGCAGCAGTCTATTGATCTAGAAGACCTTACTGGGAGCTACTGGGTATAAAAATAGCCCAGTGAAGAGTCCAGCCAGTGCTGTGGTGGTGCAGGAATCCTTTTGTTTCTCTTGGTGAGTCCACAAGAATTACTTAAATACTGTCCAGTTAAGACTGGGGACTTCCCAGCCAAAACCTCTTCTACCGGCCCCTTCCACCACCTCTTGATGCTCCTCTTCTTGGTGGGCCAGAGTTCATATTATTTCCTCTCCCCCAGTTACTTCCACTCCTTCCCCCTCTGGAAGGGGTGCCACTGCTTTGAGGACCCCCATAAGGTTCATCTCTGTGATATCCATCATGATGATCTCCATCCAAGGAACTGGATCGTCCAGATTTTGGCACTCTCTGGGATGGTCCTGGGCCACCTCGTCCTGAAACAACAGTAAATTTATTTCTCATCTGATTTTTTGCTTACATAGCCTGGGTGCAAGTCCCAGCTCAGCCACTTAGTAACTGTAACTGGGGTAAGTCACTTTGTGTCTCAGTTTCCTTGTCTATAAAACAAATAACATATACATTAAATATTCTCAAAACTATGGAAAAGTGCTTTGTAAACTGCAAAGCACTATAATTTTGATTATTATAAACAATTCACCTAGCTTATAGCATTTGGGGTAAGACAGCTGAGTGTTAGAGAGGCAGCTAGGTGGTGCAGTGGATAAAGCACCAGCCCTAGATTCAAGAGGACCTGAGTTCAAATCTGACCTCAGACACTTGACACTTACTAGCTGTGTGACTCTGGGCAAGTCACTTAACCCTCATTGTCCCACCAAAAAAAACTAAGACAGCTGACTGTTCCTCAGCCCTTGGAAAAATCAGGAAGCAGACATTCCAATACCTCCCTTCATCTGTACACTGTCTTATGTTTCATTCTCAGGGTTTCTTTTTTGTTAATTGGAGATTTTTGAAAACAGGTTTAATTAAAAAGTCATTCAAACAAGCATTAAGTGCTTACACTGAGGATACAGAGTCCTTGCTCTCAAGAAGTTCACAGTTTCATGGGAGAGACAACATGCAAACAACTATATACAAACAAACTGTATAAAGGATAAGCTGGGGAGTAGTCTCAAAAGGGACTGAGAGTAAAGAAGACTGAGGAAGTGGGGTTTTAGCTGAGATTTGAGGGAAGCCAGGTGACAGATGAGGAAAGAGAGAGTTCTAGGCATAGGGGACAGCCAATGAAAATGCAGTCAGGAGGCCAAGCTATGAAGGTCTTTAAAGCCAAACATGATCCTGGAGGTAATAAGGGAGCCATTAATTTATTGATAGGGTGGGGGTGGGGTGATATGATCACATGGGCACTGACAGCCAAGTGGACAACGTACAGGTATGGAGAAACACTTGAGACAAGGAGAACAACAACAAGGCTATTGCAACTGTCCAGGAATGAGATGATGAGGATGTACACTAGGGTGTGGGAGTTTCAGAGGAAAGAAGGGAGCATATATGAAATGTTATCAAGGCAAAAACAGAAAGACTCGACAACTAACTGGATATGAAGGGTAAGAGAGAGAAGCTAAGGATAATACTGGTACCCTTGACAGTAAGAGGGAAGTTTAGAAGGATTTTATGTGGAGAGATGATAGGTTCTGTCATGGGCATGTTGAATGTAAGATGTTTAATAAGCCATTCACTCCAAGATGTCTAATAGGCAGCTGGAGATGGGAGACTGAAGATCAGGAGAAAGAGGTTAGGGCTAGACAAATGGATGTGGGACGGAATACTCGTACTGTAAGAAATGATGAAGGGGATGGTTTCAGAAAAAAAAGACTTAAATGAAGTGATACAGAGTGAAGTTAACAGACAGGAGAACAATGTACACAGCTAACGGCAATATTGTAAAGATAATTAACTATGAAAGACCTAGTAACTGATCAACACAATAACATAGCAGACGTCCCAAGGACTCATGATAAAATGTGCTATTATCCTTCTCCATCAAGACTGAAACGCCTGCCTGCCTCTCTCTTTCTCTGTGTCTCTGTCTCTGTCTCTCCCCTCACAACATGGCTAATACAGAAATTTGTTTTCCATGACTTCATTTTTGTACTGAGTTTTGTATTTCTCAACTCAGTAGGTGGGGAAGTAGATGAGGGAGAGAGAATATGGAACTGATTATGAAATAACATTTAATGAAAAAAATGTATCTGAGAACCATATGTAAATAGATGACTGAATCTGTGGGAGCTGATTAGATCACCAACTAAAATAGTATAACAGGGAGAAGAGGACACAGGAAGAGCCTTGAAGGATACCCAGGGTTAAAAGGCATGACCTGGATGACAAACCTACAAAGGGAGCTAAGAAGGAGTAAGACTAATAAACCATCAGGATCCAAAGGGATCAATCTTTGACAGTACAGTTTCAAGCACTGTGACAGTTTGGCAATGCAAAGTATTTCAGACAGAGACCTATATCATCCATCTATTAGCTTGATTCCAAAGTTGTTTTGGTATTTTTGCAAATAATTCAGTGATTACTACTCCCAAATATCAAATACACCAAATTAGTACCTTACAAAATAGTGCTCATTCCTATAAAGAAGCTGTAAGCATGAGACAGAGAGGAGCAAGGTCATCTGGAGCCTCTAATCACTGGTCTACATTTAAAATGATGAAATGAGATAATATTTTTAAGTATAACATAGTACCTAGCACACAGAAAGTGCTTAATAAATGCTTGTTAGTAAGCATTAAATTTATACTTAAGCTTATGTTATATCAAATATTCTGGTGGATAAGAAGGGGCAAAATAGGGAGCAAAAGCACATCCTGGAAATGAGAAATGTACCCTGGAGAGAGAATTTCCCTGCAACATTATTAACTGAGACTATAACTCTGGTACTAAGGTCATCTCACATACCCCTGATAATCTGAAATTGTAACATTTACCTTTGCCTCGATCCTCTGCAGGTCCACCTGGAGCCTCCATTTCTCTATGGTCAGATGTTCCAGGTCCATCATGCCAGGGACGCTTTCGGGGTGGTAAAGAAGCCATATCCATGCCTTGGAGGGAGGAAGAACGTTCTCTGCTGGCTGGAGAATGCCCATCATGAGGAGGATGATCAGGACGTGGACCATCCCGGAAATGCTCATGGCCTGGTCATGGAATAAAACACTCTGTTACATATATCAGTGAGTAGGAACATCCTTGTAATCTCAAGATTTGAAAAATACAGTGACCAGAAGTGCATGAATCCTTTTTTTTTTGGGGGGGGGGGGGAGGGAGGGGCAATGAGGGTTAAGTGACTTGCCCAGGGTCACACAGCTAGTAAGTGCCAAATGGCTGAAACTGGATCCTGAATCCAGGACCAGTGCTTTATCCACTGCGCCACCTAGCTCCCCCCAGAAGTACATGAATCTTACAATGAACACCAAAAGGTAGTATCACAAAGAAATTCTGGTTAAGTCACACAATTAATGCACATAACAAATTATTAGAATGGTTCAGATTAAAGCTAAAGGAAAAGCAAATAATATTTATTTGTAGGGATAGAGGTAGTTAGGTTAAACATTGACATTTATATTATTTCCTATTTATAGTCACCATATGCTAATCACAATTTCTCATTTCTTTACCTGGCTCTCTATTTGCATCCCATGAATCTGGTTTCCGTCCTCCTTCAAAGCGAGGAAATTCATCTGGTGTGGGAAGTAAGCCCTTTCGCCCTCCTACACAATTAAAAAATTATTAAAACACACACACACATACACAAAATTATTAAAACACTAAACACACAAATTGTTTTCCAGGACTTTAATAACTTTCTTTATCCTGCCACTTATTATCCAATGGCCTCTTCTCTTTGACTCATTACCTCGTGGAGTACCTCGGCCTCGGCCTCTAAGATCTCTTCCTCTTGTAGCCTCATCTGATGCATCAAAATTTTCCTCTGGCCCAAAGTCTTCAGGACCAGGAAAACCTTCCCTTCCTCGAGGGGGACCCCGACCCTCATGCCGTTGGGGTGCGCCTCCTCTTCTAAAGCTATAAAACAAAAAGAGAATTGTGCTTGTCAACTAAAGCAACATCCTTATTACTTTAAAGGGATAAGCCTCCAAAAGAGAAAAAAAAATTGTATGTAAAGCTTTCTTTTGAATACATTTTTTTTTCTCAAACAGGGTTCAAATAAACTTAAATGCTGAAGTATAATACAGATTCTTTTAAAGGAATCTTTTTTGCAAATAAATACTTAAGTGGTGATTATCCATATTGTGAAATTATCACTGTCACTGACTGTTACATGTCTCCCTCTGCTTTTCACTTTTTTGACCACTTTAACATACCATATATAATCTGAGGGAAAGGAAAAGGAGCAACTCAGATCAGTTAAGTATATAAGGTATAACTATATAAGATGTAAGTATTTATGCTAGTAATAAATTAATAATAAGGAAAATTCTAAGTTTTAAGAAACTCAGGTCAGAGTGACAATTCTAAGTTTTAAAAATACACTAAAGGGGGGCGGCTAGGTGGCACAGTGGATAAAGCACCGGCCCTGGATTCAGGAGTACCTGGGTTCAAATCCAGCCTCAGACACTTGACACTTACTAGCTGTGTGACCCTGGGCAAGTCATTTAACCCCCATTGTCCCACAAAAAAACCCCAAAGAAACAAAAAAAATACACTAAAGGAGAAAAAGGCTGAAGAGAAACTCCAAGTTTCTAAAACTTCTGAGAATAAAAGTAAATATGGAAGCTCAAAAATAAAGACAGGAGATTATCCCAAATGTATGAGAACTAAGAAGAAAAGGTCATTATTAAGTACAGTGCTGTCTCTTCACAGTTTCCCTTCAATAAAATGTTTTCAAATAAAATTATGTCCCTAAGCAAAATGCAAAGCAAATTTTTATATGGAACAGGTTTTAAGCAATTTGAAACCAATCCAATTTATACCTCCTAAACATAACTGACCTACCTTTCTTCCCGTCTTCCTCTAAAACGTGGGTCATCTGGATCCCTGGGAAATCTCTCATCTGCAGGTCTTCGTCCTTCCCAAGCACCTGGGGGGCCACGATTTGCTCCCCGGCCATCTCCCTCATTGAATTCTCGGTGATCTGGAGGATATGGAGGACCTGGGCCTCCTCGCCTCCATTTCTCCTCCTGTGGCAAAGGTCCTCCTCTTCCCTCAAATTCACGTAATCTATGGCCAAATCGCTTGTCAGGGTGAAAGTCATCTGGTCGGTTGAAATCATCAGGAAAATCTGGGTGAGGCCCACGTCTATCAGGGGGACCCCTACAGTCCTGGCCAGCTCGGAATGGCCCTCTCTCAGGACCATGATCTGGACCACTGTTCTGATCATGCCTCCTCTCTGACATTGGGCCCATGTGATGGTTTGGAGGGCCACGAGAATCACCTAAAGGAGAACACATCTGACTTTTATGATGTCTTCTAGAAAACCTTCCAAGAAGTTTCTCATTGTCAGGTAAACAAAAAGTTACAAAATGTAGTCAGTATCTTTTATTTATCAAATTATTTCTCTGTTCTGTCACAGTCCTTGGAAGATATGTCATTGCTCCCAATCTTTTCAGTAACAACTAAAGAGTGTTTTCCTTAAGGCTAGTCAATGATATTCCATATGCTAGAGATAAGCTCATAAAAAGACAGTAGGCAGAATTCATAGTGCATGCCAGAAGTAAAAGACAAGCAATTCCATTGTGTTCCTAATATTATAATATTATAGCTTAAGAAAGCACACCAGCAATTTATGACCAAGTTCAAGTTATTGGCTTAACTGAAAGCAACTCTTCATTCAATAGTTCATTTTAGCTTAACTCAATGATTTTAAAAAAGGTACATACAAAACAGATTTCTTCCTGTAAGTTTCTTATAAAACATAGAAATTGCTTCCTAAAAGACAATGGGTTATTTGAGAACTGAGATTCTTTTTTACTAGGCGTTTGTTGACTTTAGTAATTGCCCCTACGTTATACTTCATTATTTATAGAAATACCTTCTTAAGTCTTTTATACTGGATGAGGTTATTCTTCTACCAATATCTCCAAAGTACAATAAGATATATATTGTTCGCAGAAATAAAAGTTCATAAACTGTGACTGTGCTTTTCTGAAAACATTTGAATACATTTTAAACTTTATACAAAGTAATGAAGTAAAATATCATGTGGCTGAAAAACTTGTTATGGCATGTCTACAGTTATAATTAGTAATTTTTCAATGTGTCATTTCCTCAGCTATTGAACATATAGCTTCATTAGAGATGTTATATAAATTTCTGTCAACACATATTGCAATTGAAGTATTGTTGAAAAAGTAAAAGGATACTCTTAACTTTGTAAATAAAAAAATCTTTAAAATACAATTTAAGACTGTCACATGCCCAAAGCTTTTCTGTCATGCATTCAAGACTGGTTCTATTTCTTACATTTCAAAATCCCTCTATCACTCTTTTCTTTTTCTTCCCCTGCCAAAAGTTGAACACATTTGAAAATGTATGATTTTTAGGACAAAGACAACATGTAGAGAAGTATTTCCTCCCTCATAACCTTTTCATTATTGTATCTCTTCTTTTTAAGTTACATTAACTAGCTCATCTCTAGGCCATCTTTGCTCAGAAGATACCTGAGAAAGTAGTGCCCTCATAAATCATTCAGCTGATTTTCAAACATCCTATACCTACAGTTCAACTTGGCCCACATTCTTTAAACAGATGCAGCTAAAAAGCAGCTTCTCTCACCTTATGATTCTTGAACTTGGCGCAGCCTCTGACACAATAGACCTTTTACCTGAGGAGGTTCAAGGCACACTACTATGACTTACCTAATGGGTATTATTCCTCCTATCATTCCTATCTGCTTAAAAAATATTAAGTCTCACCCACACCCTGTTCCTCCAAGGAAAGAAACCCACCACTACAAATTAGAAGGGATGTGGCCACCGGTGGTGGGGGCGGCGGCGTTGATTAATCCAGTAGGGGATGGCGGGGCCACTTTCTCGGCTCTCCCTTCTCCCTTTGGTCCCTGGGAGGAGAAAGAGAGGAGGGAGAGAGAAAGAGAGAGAGGAGAGAGATAGGCAGAAAGAGAGAGAGAAAAAAAAGAGAAAGAGAGAAGGAAAAGGAAACAGATGGAGACAGACACAGAGGGTAGGGGAGAGGAAGAGAGAGGAGGGGCTCTCAGTTTGGTGATGGCTCCACCTCTGGGCAAAACTCTTCCTCTATGGAGGTCCAATGATTTTAAAAGCTTGGCTTTGAAATCTTTTCTTCCATATTTTCCCTCTTGGCCAACTTCCTTATTTATAACTTTTAACTATTGCCTTCCATGCTGATGGAACTAAGATAAATTCTAACATTTTTTTTTCCCTGTCCATACTTTATATCTAAAATAACTATATAAATCTACAAATTTTAAAGTCCTTCAAATTAAAAAATTCTAGTGATCAACAAAGGATTTGGGAATTCTGAAGTTAGTGAGGACAATGAAGTTTTGGGACCATCCCTTTGTTTCTACATATGGTAAAATGGGAGTAACTGACATATCTAATTGGTATTGGGTTTATCTAATAAAATATTTAAAAGAATTGTGAAATTCTTTGTTAGTGAATTACAAAGTAATCACCAAAATTATGTACCTCTTGTGAGGACTGCTTACTTTCTCCCCTTAATTCAGACTACCCAATAGTCTTCAAACTTTATACCTTTAATACAGGTTCCTCTCTTTACTTAAAAAACATGTCTACAAATTTTGTTATTACTACTGGTGAAACACTATGTCATGGCTTAACTTTTCATTGTCACTGAAAGATAAAACACAGAAGTAACCATTGAACTAAGTTATGTAGTCACCATCCTAGGAGGGCTTTAAGGAAACCATTATATATTTACTTGCCTGAAGACAGGTGCTCACCCAGATGGCTTTTTTCAAAGTCCCTTACAAATTTATAATTATTATTCCCATGGGCTCTTATTTCAAATACTGAATACAATTTGCTATAATTTTGCCTATAATTCCCCTTATAAAATTTCAAACTTCATATGGCTGACACTGTTGCTGCTTCTTATTTTCTCATTTCCAATGGTATAGTTTGATGTGATTTATCATGGAGTATGAGACCCAACAACTGACACCATTTTTTAAAAAAGTCAATTGAAATTCCTGGGCTTTTCTCTCCATGGAAAAAAACTGAATTTTAATGTTCACTTTGGTCCTCCAAGAGTGACTAAAAGCACTCATTTATGATAACCTAGAATGGAAACCACTTTTAAAGACCATAAACTTCCAAAATAAATGACATGGGATAGCTAGGTGGCACAGTGGATAAAGCACCGGATAAAGCACCGGCCATGGAGTCAGGAGTACCTGAGTTTCAAATCCGGCCTCAGACAGTTAACACTTATTAGCTGTGTGACCCTGGGCAAGTCACTTAACCCCAACTGCCTCACTAAAAAAAAAAAAAAAGACTAATAATTACTAATGTTTGTACTGTTTTAAAGATTGCAGAACATTCTACACTTCATTTGAGCCTCACAACAACCCTGTAAAGTAGGTAACTATAGAAATTATCTCCATTTTTACAGATGAAGAAACTGAGACTCAGACAAGTTAAGTGACTTGTCATGGTCACATGGTTTGACTGTATGTCAGACATAGGATCTGAATGTAGTTCTTTCTGATTCCGAGTCCAGTACTCTATCTACTATGACAAGCTGACTCTCCTGAATAAATTTCAAACAGCAACCTATGTTGTTGATAACTATAGTTATCAAGTAGTTTCAAAGTTCCTAACACCTAGTGATAACACGTCAAATTATCTTTTCTAAGTATTTATGGGTTACTAAGTCAAATTTAAAAAGAAAACAAAACTGGACATAGCAATGACCTCAAACGACTGTCCTCTGTTTCTTTTCTAGAAGGCTCAAATGTTCATACTATTATTTATTTACCAAAAGAACCAAGTATTTTTAAAATCCTGCTTTTTGTCAAAGTGGTAAAGTATGATATTAAGTAAACCACATATTTACCTTTATTAGGGCCAGGTCCTTGTCCCGGATTAAGAGGGGGGATTCGACCTTGTGATCCCTGCTGCCCTAGTCCTGGTATCAAGGGTGGTGGGCCTGGGTTCTGTCCTTCCTGAAAAGATGTTTTTTAAAATGGGGTGAAATCACAGATGTGTTGCATGAATAACAACTGCAATACCAAGCAACAGAACAGTAATACTAGGTTTTCCCAAAGTCTACACTGGGAAATATTTAGCAAAAGACATTAAGGTAAATTTTCATTTGAAAAAGGTTTCAAAATTAATGACATTCTATTTATTTACCACGGGAAACAATGATAACAGGAAATATAGGCACTTTAGACTCATAAGTTCAATTATTTCAGGCAAGATTTTAAAATGAATATCAGAAAATGTAGCACAATACTATCTGTTTCTTACAAGGTTTGGATTACTATATATAGCAGCTATACAGAGACACAGAAACTTTCAAAAAAAATTTGAATTTACCAATCTGTATTTATTTTTGTATTTCTCCTTCCTACTAAATATTTAAGTAATCCTACATAAAAGGTACATGCCACAAATAAGGATCTAACTTTCCTTCCCTTTGTTTCTTCTTTTGCTTCTTTTTTCTTTCTATCTCCTTTGCCAGGCATTCTACTACTCATTCCAAATAAAGGTACCATCACTAATACTTCAGGCTATAGTAAAATCTTCTAGGATCTACCTATTTTACCTAAACCTTCAGTTCTGTCTTCATGACCAAACACTCATGTAATCTAGTCTATTCTTGGTATTAACAATCCTAATGGAACATTTTCCCCCAGACCTTTGCTAAGTCATTTGCCACTGGGGTATGGGAGGGGAGGAGAAAAGATACAATTCTTCCCATACAACTCAAGAGCCTTGGAACAGATGGACCTGAAAAACTCATTCAACAAATAAAAGCAAAGCACTATCCTGGAAAAAAAAAAACCCAGCATTAATATCAGTATTGTTTTTCATTTCTAGTTATATAAGGACAGTTATAACTAAAGGCTGAACAAGTGTGTTATGAATTGTTAACAAAATTAACTATTACATCACCAAACTAACTGCTCCTTTTATCACCAAGGAACTCTTATACATTTAACAGAAAAACAAAAACAATACTGGTATTAAAAGTTGTAGTTTCAGGATTAATCTGGTCCACATGCTGGAGTATCCTAAACAAGTAGAGGTAGTGGGGGGGGGGGGGCTAATAATTCAATCAGGGACCAAGATGCAAACAAAATTTTTTCCTCAGCCAACTTCTTAGGCTAGAAATCCCCCACCATACAGATGCATAGGTAAAAGGAGCAATATGGTCCGTTCTCCTTAAGAAAAGCATATACTAAACGTTCACCTCCTCTAAAATTTAAGAGAAATGATCATTACAGTTGTAGCTTACTTTAAAAAAAAACAAACTGTTCTCAAATTTTTCATAGACAGATATTACTACAGATGAGATTTTAAAATTCTGTCAGAGAAATACTGTCACTCTTCTTGATTTCTTTGCTTAAAATACTATATGGAATTTTTTCTTCCTTGGATTGAAGATAAAGCACCAATTGTATCTATTTATTAAAATAAAATTTTATTGAAATTCAGCTGTTTTTATGTAAATTACTACAAGAGGGGCAGCTGGGTGGCACAGTGGATAGAGCACCGGCCCTGAAGTCAGGGGGACCTGAGTTCAGACCTGGCCTCAGACACTTGACACTTACTAGCTGTGTGACCCTGGGCAAATCACTTAACCCCAATTGCCTTACATAAAACAAACAAACACACACAAAAAATTACTACAAGAGCATTTTTCAGAAATTAGACTAAATCCAAAAGAAATAAGCCAGAAGGGGGAGGCTAGGTGGTGCAGTGGATAAAGCACAGGCCCTGGATTCAGGAGTTCCAGTTCAAATCCGGCCTCAGACACTTGACACTTACTAGCTGTGTGACCCTGGGCAAGTCATTTAACCCCCAATGTCCCACAAAAAAAAAAAAAAAAAGAAGCCAGGAAGAAAAGTAAGAATTTTAGAAAAATCTGGAAACAAGATCAAGCATAATCAAATTCTTCATCAATTTAACATTAAGTATGGAAAGAAGTAGTGAAAATTATTTAGACTACATGCTAAAAATACCCAAAGATTGATGGCAGTATACCTAAAGGTTGGTAAACTCATTTATATTTATATATATGTACGTGTATGTATACATTTTATATATTTTAAAATATATTATGTGTGTGTATATATATATATATGAGTTTTATATGAAGTTTATTCAAAAACAAAGTTCATTTTTAACATTCTCTTCCCCCCAATCCCACTGCAAAGTACTTGCTTAAGTAGACTAAGAAATCATATTCCAAAGAACCATCATTTCAGAATAAATGAAGTTCTTGAACCCGATTAATTTTCCCTTCTTTTACAGGTCTGAATTTGATTCTCATTTGGAAATCCACCATCAAATACTGAAGAAAATAGTGTACCTCAAATACCACAGTATTTAGTTCAATACTGTGAATTAAATATAGTACTACCAAAGTAAACCTCCTCCTGCCTACTCCTCAACCCCCTTCCCTCTAAACACCAAGTATAATGTTAAAGAAAAGATCTGAAATGCTGGAAAACCTTCTAACAAAAACAATTTCCCATTCAGGAATCATTGGTAACAGTAGTACCATTTTACTATATATAGAAAATTGATAGCTGATTCATTCTGTCGTTATTACATATTACAACTCTATCACAAGTATTTTATATTTTATAAAAGGATTGAAGAGATGACTAGAGGATCATATAAGCTTGTCTAAATTAGGGTTTTACCTAATTTAGCTATACTTCCTTTTCCAGCCTTAATGCTGTTCTGCTAAATTACACTTCCACTGCATTCATCCAGCAGTTGCTTCGTTTCTTTTATTCATGTTCCAAAATGCATAAATCATTACAAGTTTCAGCTCTCCTCTATTTTATGTGGACCCGAATTTGAAGCCACCTCTGCTACTTACTTACTATATGTGTGTGACAATGGGAAAGTCATTCTCTGGGCATAGGTTTTAACATTTATAAAATAGAAGTATTGGACTAGATGATATAGGTAAGGTCTCTTCCATTTTAGCTCTGTATAATATGATCATATGGGCCTATGCAGTATGAATTTATATTCTTAATGATCAAATGCTTTTGTAAAGTATAACTCAGAAATACCTGATTAAAGGGTGCGCGTGGACCATCACCTAGAAGGGGTGTTTTCTGCTGCTGGAATGGTAATGGGCCCTGGGAAGGATGAGGCCCTCTTGAAGGGTTCTGCTGTCCTTGAGGTCCTGGGGGACCCTGCATGCCTCCCTGGGGTGGAGGTCCCATAGAACCCTGGGGTGGCCCCTGCTGTCCCTGTGAACCTGGAGGCCCACGCATTTCCTGGGGAGGCCCCAGCATTGACCCTTGGGGTGGCGGTCCCTGCATGCCTCTCATCTCCTGAGGACCTCTCATCTCCTGAGGACCATGTCCCAGCAGTCCACTTGGTGGGTGAGGTCCTCTCATTTCTTGAGGTGGGTGCCCCATCATCATCCCTTGTGGAGCAGGTCCTTGGTTATCTCGGGGACCTGGAGGTCCCTGCATTCCTCTTGGATTCAACCCCATTAGAGGTCCTTGGGACACAGGACCCTGCATCCCCTGAGAGCCTGGTCCTCCTTGCATTCCATGGGGATGAGGAGGTCCCTGCATCCCTCTTGGACCAGGTGGTCCTTGCATCCCTTGAGTACCAGGTGGACCCTGAGGGCCTAAATGACCTTGGGGACCAGGTGGACCTTGGGGACCCAAATGGCTTTGTGGCCCAGGTGGACCTTGGGGGCCCATGGGACCCTGTGGGCCAGAACTACCCTGTGGCCCAGGTGGTCCTTGAGGTCCCATTGGGCCATGGGGTCCAGGATGTCTTTGCATTCCTTGGTGGCCATGCATATCCTGAGGTCTTGGGAGTCCTTGTGGTGGGCCTTGGGGCCCTGGAGGTCCCTGTGGTCCCATGAATCCTTGAGGACCAGCTCCTCCCTGATGTAATGGAGGGCCTTGTGGTCCCATTTGCCCCTGAGGTCCAGGAGGTCTGAATTGTCCTTGTGGACCAGGGGGTCCCATTTGAGCCATGTTCATTGGCATCTGTTGAGGTGGATGAGGCTGCTGAAAACCTTGAGGAATCTGAGATATTGGACCTTGTCCTGGAAAAGGCTGGGGTCCAAGTAGAGGACCCCCTGGTGGTGGAGGTGGTTGGACTTGTTCAGCTTGTTTTTGTGCAAGTCTTTCAATTTTGAGTTGCTATAAACAAGACCAAAAAAATCATATTAAACAAACAAGTCCAAAGCATTTAACAGCAATAATACTGGCTAAATAAACTTCTACAGAAGACAGACTCTCATTTTATACATTTCTCAATTCCTTAGGAATGGCAAGAATTATGGTCCTTTTTTTTTTTTCATAAAACAAGTAACATTTCATGAAATCCCTAATACATGTACTACTCATGCTTCCAAAATCAATTTAGACAATATTTTGCAAAAATGAGTATTGGATATCACATATAAATTCAGACATTTTTTTTGATATATTACCCAGCTTTAAGGAACTTTTCTTTTTCTCTCATTATTTTAAAAAATCTTTATAAGGGATGGCTCTCTAGAAACAAGTGGGGGAGAGAACAGAAATGTAGGTGATGTTAAAATGAAAGATACAAATTAAAACTTATTTTTTGATTAAAATTAACATAATGATTAAGGGCAGCTAGGTGGCGCAGTGGATAAAACACTGGCCCTGGATTCTGGAGGACGTGAGTTCAAATCCAGCCTTAGACACTTGACACTTACTAGAGGTGTGACCTTGGGCGAGTCACTTAACCCCCATAGCCCCACCCCCCCCCAAATTAACATGATTGCCTTTCACTTAGCTAATGTGAAAAACAGACCTACATTCATTTTTTTTTTTTTTTTAGTGAGGCAATGGGGGTTAAGTGACTTGCCCAGGGTCACACAGCTAGTAAGTGTGTTAAGTGTCTGAGGCCGGATTTGAACTCAGGTACTCCTGACTCCAGGGCCGGTGCTCTATCCACTGCGCCACCTAGCTGCCCCCTACATTCATCTTAAGGGTAACAAGTAAAGCTAATATACTACTTATCTTTCCTGATAAGTAGTCAGAAAAGAAGTTTAAATATAAGAATGAATGTCCTAATTTTTCCAGAAATTTACAAATCTGTTTAAATGGTTAAGACCTAAATAGCACAACAAATTTTTGACCAAAAAAAAAAAAAAAAGAGAGATTTAAATATGGTATTTACACACTAATTTTAAAATGCTTTATAGAAGGCTAACTGGACTTAAACACTGTCTATTAATAACACTCTATTTTGACAATATAATTTCTTCCCTCCTACCCATCTTTTCACTTTTATACTTACAAGACACCATGAAAAAAAAAAAAAAGATGAGTACCACCTGATTATTAAGCATGAAGAAAACCTGAAGCTTTCTCACATACCTCCAAAAGCTGTGGGTTAGTGTACTGCAATGTTGCCATTTCTTGTTCTATTTCTGCTTGTGTCTTTTTCTTTTCTTCAAGTTTAATATCCTCTTTTCTGTCATTTAGTACCTCATTTGGGGCAGGAATTGGAACTTTATTCTGCATCCAGGCCTAGAAAGAGATAGACACACACACAGAAAGCGAGAGAGTGAAAGAGAAATAGAGAAAAAGAGAAAGTGAGAGAGAGAACCCGATTACTACATGTTAAAAAAAAACAAAATACAATTACTATATGAACTATACATATTCAGTTAATAACAAAACTCTACACTGTCTGTGATCCATTCAGAAGAACTGGACTTTGCTCAATTCACCAGGATGTAACACTTTTATGTAATACTAACTCTTAGGTGACCTAAGATCTGTGTAAGTATATTTCCTAATTAGAAACTAATAATCTGTTAAAAGCTTAAAAATAAAACCCTTGAATGTCAAGTATATAAAGTTTATCTATACTTTCATAAATAGGTTACATATTCTTTATAACAGGAAGAAAGCTAAAGAAGAAGTTATAAGAAGAAAGAAGAATGTAAAATAATGTCAGCCTAAGCTATCTGTTTCCCTATTCTTTTGTTTTTGTTTTTGTTTTGTTTTTTTAGTGAGGCAATTGGGGTTAAATGATTTGCCCAGGGTCACACAGCTAGTAAGTGTTAAGTGTCTGAGGCCGGATTTGAACTCAGGTACTCCTGATTCCAGGCCCGGTGCTCTATCCACTGCGCCACCTAGCTGCCCTGTTTCCCTATTCTTAAGGCCTTAGTAATATGGAAGTAAAGCCTGGATCTCTGAGTGGGGAATTTTAAAAAGGAGCTAAAAGGAAAAATCATTAGATAAAGTAAACTAGATGAAGTTAAAGGTTATGGACAGTTTCCAGAAAAAAAGCACTATAAACAACAAAGTAACAGAGCTTTGGGTAACAAACTAGGAACAAAATGGGGTCCCCTCAATGTGGCATGTGGAAAGAATGTAATATTATTGTGCTATAAGAAAAAATTAATGAGGAATTCAGAGAAACAGAAAGGCTCATTTGAACTGAGGCAAAGTAACCAGAACTTTAAAAGGGATGGTGCCCTGGAGGAAATTAGAATGCCTGGAAATGGACATTATGTAAAAACAAAAGGCATTCATAAAACTCATTAAAATAAAACAAAAAAACCCAAACATAATGTTTGTTTTATGGAATGTTTGTTAATGGAATGTTTTATGGTGTTATAAAGATGCCAAATATACACAATTTCAAAACACACAAGACTTTAAAGAACTGATGCTGAAAGAAGGTAAAACAAAGAGAACAATATACACGACTACAATAACATAAATGACTGCAACAGTAAGAGGTTATCACAAATGTAATGAATAATTTGGGTTAAATAGAAGGAAAATATGTATGCTTCTATGGATAATGGTGAGAATTCTCCAAAAGAATTTTTACCGGAAGAGAACATTTTTAAATAAGGGAGTTGAAGCTAAGATGGCAGAGTAAAGGGAGGATTCTATCCAAGTTCTCCCAACATTTCCCTCTAAAAAAAAAAACCCAAGTCAAATCAAATTCTAAATGAGCAAAGCCAACAAAAGATTGGGGTGGGACATTTTTCCAGCCCAGAACAGCCTGGAACAGAAGGAGAGGTCTGTAGCACTGCAGTGGGGGTTAGTCAAGAATAAAGTACATTAACAACACTAGCTGTGGGCTTTAGGGGTTGTGGCACAACAGCAGCAGCTATATCAGGTGTACTCACTGCCCAGAAATAACAAGAGTACTGAATATCTGATCAAAAACATTCACAGGAGAACCCCTGTGCTTGTACTGGGCACAGGACTAAGTGCCATTTGGCAACTCCATTGCCCATTACCTAGTTCCAGAATAGAGAGGAGAGGTTGCAGTCACAGGAGAGCAAAAGCCCAACCTCAATAGAGGTCATAGTTCTAGGGAGGAAAGGAGTTGAAGTCATAAGAGAACTGGAGCCCTAACTGGGCAACAACCAAAAGATAGGCCAGGAAAGCAGTGACCACAGATCTCCCCAGATCACACCACCTTGAAAGCATTGAAAATTTGCAGGCCCGCAGAATTAGCTGTAATAAGAGTAGGGCAAAAAAAAGCCTAAAACTTGAGACAATGACCCTACCCTTGCCCCCACTGCATTGACACAGAGCTAAATTCTAACCTGAAGTCCAAATTCAAGAAAAAGCCTAGAGAAATTAGAAAACAACAAAAAGAATCTAATCATAAAAAGCTCTAATGGTGATAGGGAAACTAAAAAATATAAGGAAACTGCAGATTAGAAACAAGCCCAAAAAAGAATTACTAGAAGAGGTTTTTTTTTTTTAAAAGAAAATTTTAAAAGAGTAAAACAAAAACAAAAAACAGGGGGGGAAAACCCCAAAACTTTTAAAAATCAAATTATAGCAGAGGAAAAAAATAGGAAAAGAAATGAGAGCAATGCAATATAGAGAGAGATAGATATAGACATATAAATACATTAAAAGAGAATTAGGGGGCAGCTAGGTGGCACAGTGGATAAAAGCACAGGCCCTGGATACAGGAGGACCTGAGTTCACTTAACCCTCACTGCCCTGCCAAAAAGAGAAAGAGAGAGAGAGAGAGAGAGAGAATTAACAGTTTGGTAAGAGAGGCACAAAAAATACTGAAAAAAACAAATCCCGAAAAAGCAGAATTGTCCATATAGTGTTGTTAATAAGGTAAAATAAAACCTCGTTGAAGAAAATAGCGCCTTTAAAAAAACAAAATTGGTCAATTGAAAAAAAAAAGTACAAAACTTCACTGAAGTAAAAATAAGAATTATTCAATTAAAAACTAATGACTAAAACAAAAAGCTAATGACTACACGAGATATCAAGAAACAATGAAACAAAGTCAAAAGAATGGAAAAAAAATAGAAAGTATGAAATTTTCATTGGGAAAAAAATGACCTGGAAAATGGAGGAGAAAAAAATTAAGAATTATTGGACATGGGGGGCAGCTAGGCGGTGCAGTGGAAAAAGCACTGGTCCTGGATTCAGGAGGACCTGAGTTCAAATCCGACCTCAGACACTTGACACTTACTAGCTGTGTGACCCTGGGCAAGTCATCTAATCCTCATTGCCCTGCAAAGAAAGAAAGATGGACGGACGGACGGACGGACGGAAGGAAGGAAGGAAGGAAGGAAGGAAGGAAGGAAGGAAGGAAGGAAGGAAGGAAGGAAGGAAGGAAGAAAGAAAGAAAGAAAGAAAGAAAGAAAGAAAGAAAGAAAGAAAGAAAGAAAGAAAGAAAGAAAGAAAGAAAGAAAGAAGGAAGAATTATTGGACTATATGAAAGCTATGATCCAAAAAAGGAGCCCAGATATCATATTTCAAAAAATTACAAAGAGAAACAGCTAAGATATCTTAGAAGTAGATGAAAGAACTGAAATTGAAAAAAATCCACTACCTCCAGAAAGAGATCCCAAAATGAAAATTCCAAGGAATATTATAGCAAAATTCCACAGCTCCCAGGTCAAGGAGAAAATGCTTTAAGCAGTCAGGGAAAAAAAAAATTCAAATACCATAGAGTCATAGTCAGGATTATACAAGATTTAGCAGCTACCACAATAGAGAAGTGGAGGGCTTGGAATAGGATATTCCTGGAAGCAAAGGACCTAGAATTACAACCAAGATTTATAAACCTACCCAGCAAAACTGAGTATAATCCTTGAAATATGGACAAAAAAATTTAATGAAACAGAGGATTTCCATGCATTCCTGATGAAAAAACCAAAGCCAAATAGAAAATCTGACATTCAAACATAAGACTCTAGAGAAGCATAAAAAGGTGAACATGAATGAGAAATCATAAAGGATTTAATAAGGTTCACCTTTTTATATTCCTACATGGGAAGATGATACATATAACCTCCACACATTATCATAACTAAACCAGTTAGTTAGTCTACATAGAGAACATGGGTATGAGTCAATTATGGTGGAATGACCTCAGAAGAAAAATGGAAGGAGGGAAGGGTTTAAAAAGAGGGATGCACTGGGAGAAGGGGCAAGGGAGAGAAAGAATAGGGAAAATTATCCCATATAAAAGAGGCACACAAGGAAGTGTTTTTACAATGGAGGGGAAAATAGTGGGACTGGGCAATGCTTGAACCTTACTCTCATATGAACTGGTTTGAAGAAGGAAAAGTAAGTGTGTGTGTGTGTGTGTGTGTGTGTGTGTGTGTGTGTGTGTGTGTGTGTGTGTGTGTGTGTGTGTGTGTCTACACAACACTCCATCTGGGTACAGAAGACCTTCTTAACTAAAAGAAAAATAGAAGGGAAAGGGGAATAGATAGGGGGGGATATAAGAAAGAACATATAAAGTGAGGCACAGAAAACAGACTTTTGATGAAGGGACAGAGTAAAAAAAGAGGAAGATGGATAAATAGAAAAACTAGGATGACAAGAAACACACTTGAAACAGAAAAACACACACACAAAGTCTATTATGCTTGGGCTGAAATAAAAAAGGCAAGAGTAGCAATCATGACCTCAGAAAATGCAAAAGCTAAAGGAGACCTAATTTTTAAAAAGAGATAATCAACGAAACCATATTTGGCTAAAAGGTACCATAGTTAAGAAATAATATCAGTTCTAAACACACCACCCAGTGGTATAGCATCCAAATTCTTAATGGAAAAGGTAAGTAACTTAAAAGAGGAAATAAACAATAAAGGTATACTACTGTGGGACCTCTATTTACCCCTCTAGGAACTAGAAAAATACAGCCATAAAATGTAAGAGATTAACAGAATTTTAATGATGGGTTTTCAGGAGAAAATTAAATATACCCCTTTGGGACCATAATGCAATAAAAATTACATTCAATATAGAAGCAAAAATTAAAACTAAATAATCTAATCCTAAAGAATGAGTAGGCCAAAGAACAAATCATAGAAACAATCAATAATTTCATTAAAGGTAATGAAAAGAATGTGACAGCATACCAAAATTTGTGTGATAGAATAAAAAATGATACTTAGTGGAAATTTTATATCTCTAAACACTTTATATATTTATATATATTATATATATATATATAAATATATATATAAACATATATCAATAAAACAAAGAAAGAGAAGATCAATGAGACTGGCATACAATTTTTAAAAACTAGAAAAAGAAATTAAAAATCCCCAAACACACATCAAAATAAAAAAACCTGAAAAATCAAAGGAATGATCAATAAAACTGAAAGTAAATAAAACACTGAACTAATAAATAAAACTGGTTTTATGAAGAAAACTAATAAAAATAAACCACTGATTTTTTAAAAAGAAAACTAAATTATCAGTATCAAAAATAAAAGATTGTGAATGTAACACTAATGAAGATGAAATTAAGATAATTAGGAGCTATTTTACCCAGTTACATGCCAACAAAACTGACAATCTAAATGGAATAGATGAATATTTACAAAAATACAAATTGGCCAGATAAACAGAAGAGTAACTAAAATACTTAAACAACCCTTCTTAGAAAAAAGAAACTGAACAAGCCATAAATGAGCTTCCTAAGCAAAAATCACCAGGACCAGATGGATGTACAAGTGAATTCTACCAAACATTTAAAGAACAATTAATTATAACTTGTATAAACTATTTGGAAAAAGAAGTAAAGAAGGAATACTAACAGATTCCTTCTGGGACACAAAAATGGTGTTGATATCTAAATCAGGGAAAGCAAAAATAGAAAAAGAAAGCTATAGACCAATTTCCCTAGTGAATACTGATGCAAAAATTTTAAATAAAATACTAGCACAAGGAGCCTAAAAAACAGTATATTACAAGATCAAACACTATGACCTGGTTGGATTAATACCAGGAAAGCATAACTGACCAGGTCAATAACAAAAAATAATAAAAATTATGTAATTTTATTAATAGTTTTTAATAGATGCAGAAAATGTTTTTGACAAAATGTAACAATAAACATTATTAAAAACACTAGAAAGTATATGAATAAATGGAGCCTTCCTTAAAATGATAAGCAATATCTATCTAAAACTTAAGAACAATCATTATATCTAATGGGAATAAACTAGAAGCCTTCCCAGTAAGATCAAGGAAAGCAAGGATATCCATTATCACCATTATAATTCACTATCATACTAAAAATACTATCTATAGCACTAAAGACGAGAAAAAAGAAATTGAAGGAATAAGAATTGGCAACAAAGAAACAAATGTGTTACTCTTAGCAGATAATATAGTATGCTTACAGAACCCAAGAAAATCAACTAAAAAACTAGTTAAACAACTTTATAAAATAAATCTACATAAATCATCAGCATTTCTATGTATTACCAATAAAACCCTGTAGAGGAACTGCAGATAGTATAAAATACTTGGGAGTCTACTTGCCAAGACATACAAAGAACTGTATGAACACAACTGCAAAACACTTTTCACACAAAGACAGATCTAAACAACAGGAAAAATATTAATTGCTCAAGGTAGGCCAAGCAAAAATAACAAAAATGACAATATTATTAAAATAATTTATTATTCAGTGCCATACCAACTAAACTATCAGAGAATTTACCGAGATAGAAAAAATAACAAAATTAATCTTGAAAAACAAAAGGTCAAGAATATCAAAGGAATCAATGAAAAAAGTGAAGGAAGATGTCCTAGCAATAACAGATTTCAAACTATATTTTAAAAACAGTAATCAACAAAACAATCTAGTACTGGATAAGAAATACAGTAGTGGAACAGTGGAATAGATTAGGTACATAATATACAGAAATAAATGACCACAGTAATCTAGTGTTTGATAAACCCAAAGATTAAGTTTTTGGGACAAGAACACATTATTCAATAAAAACTGGTGGGATAATTGGAAAGCATTCTGGTAGAAACTAGGCACACACCAGTATCTCATACCATATACCAAGACAAGCTCAAAATAGGCAAATCATTCAACCATAAAGGTTGATTATCATAAACAAATTAGAGGTGCATGGAAAAAGAAGGAAGAATTTATGACCAAACAAGAGAAGACTGAGGGGAATCTTGATTACATTAAATTAAAAGGTTTTTGGCACAAGTAAAACCAATGTAGCCAAAATTAGGAAGAAAGCAGGAATGGGGGAAAAAATATATTGAGTTTCTCCAATAAGGGTCTAATTTCATTATTAGAGAAATGCATATTAAAACAATTCTGAGGTACCATCTCGCATAAATAAGATTGGCTAACATGACAGAAAAGGAAAATGACAAATGTTAGAGGGCATATGGAAAGATAGGTACGCTAATGCACTGCTGGTGAAACTGTGAACTGGTTCAACCATTCTGGAGAACAATGTGAAACTATGCCCAGAGAGATATAAAACTGTGGGTATCCTTTGAGCCAGCAATACCACAATGTCTATATCCTAAAGAGATCAAAGGAGAAGAACTATATAGTTCCTTTTTTGTGCATATAGTACAAAAATATTTAGAGCTGTTTCTTTTTGTGGTGGCAAACTGAGGGGATGTCCTACAATTAGGGAATTGGATGAACAAATTTGTGTTATGTGATCTTGAGGGAATATGACTGTGCTATAAGAAATGATCGGCAGGATGATTACAGAAAAACCGAGCAGAACCAGGATATCATCGTATACAGTAACAGCAATATTGTAACAACAATCGACTGTGAAAGACTTAGCTACTCTGATCAACACAATGATCCATGGCAGTTCCAAAGTACTCATGTTGAAAAATGCTATCCACCTCCAGAGACAGAACTGATGAACTCGAGTGTAGATTGAAGCATGTTTGTTTTCATTTTCTTTATTTTTCTTGCCATTTTTCCCCCTTGGGGGCAACATTGCTAATATGGAAATGTTTTGCATGACTTCATATGTATAATTAGAATCATGTTGCTTGTCTTCACAATGGATAGGGGAGAAGCTAGAGCAAGGAAGAGAATTTAGAACTGAAAAATTTTTAATGAATGTTTAAATAAATAAAGAGAAATAATATTTTTATTGGCAACAAGTCAAATATAATTCAAAAAGATTAACTGTCAATAATAACAATAATAATTTTTTAAAAGCATCTCATTACTGTGTTAAGACTGTTATAAAGGTCAATTTTATTGTACTTACTTGTTGGAACTGAGCTGGAATAGGTTTTGCATAAGGAACTTTTTTTTGTGGCACCTTCTTTTGGTCCTTTTGCATTACCTCCTCCATTCCCCAGTCCAATCCTGGAATGGTCATTTCTATTTCATTTGATTCATCCTTTCCTATAAACATGAAGATAATAAGTTTAGAACATCTCATGTATAAAATAAACTGAAAAAACAAGCTGTCCATTTCTCTGTTGAATGAAGAATAGAAACATACAAATTCTATTTTTATGAAAAAGTTTATCATGATGATGTTTACCATGCTCTTTGGAACCTATTGTTATTTTAAAGATACCACTCTTAATGAATTTATGGTTTAAGGAGATCAAAGAGATGGGACCAATACTTACAGACTTTTAAAAATTAAGCTTTCTACGCATAATTTCCATGTCTTACCCATTTGCTCTTGTTCCATTGCTAGTTTTAACTGCTCAGGTATTCCCATCCCTGGAATCACTGCCAGACTATTAGGCTCAAGGTCATCTGTAGATAACAACATATTATTAACCAATCAGCAATCATTCAGGAAGGACTTAGTAAATATTTACTATGTGCCAGACACTGGGTTAGGAGCTAAGGATACAAAGGAAAAAGAAAACAATCTCTTAAATTCTAATAATGGAGGAAACAATATATACAAAATCAACAGATATATCATAAATACAGAGTAGATGGAATATAGCTTGAGAGGGGAAGGAAATAGCAGCTATGGGGACTGGGAACATCCTTTCAGAGAAGGTAGTGTTGGACCTCAGCCTTAAAGAAAGCCAAGGATTCTAAGTCAGTGGTGAACATCCCAGGAATAGGGGAGAGTCCATGAAAAAGTACAAAAATGGGAAATGGAGTGTTTCATTTGAGAAACAGCGACCTGGTGAGTTTAGATGGACCAGAGTATGTAACAGGGCACCATACATTAAGAGTAGAGTTTGGAAAGACTTAAGACAAAGACCTAACTTAAAAACCATTGTAATAGTTAAGGCAACAGTTGGCAATGAGGACCTAAACTAAGATAGTGACCGTGAGTGGTAAGAAAGGAACATTAAAAAAAAAAAAAGGTTATAAAAGTAGAAACAATAAGATTTAGCAACAATTAGGATATGTGGGTTGAGCAAGATATGAGAGTCCAAGATGACACTATGGGGTTGCAAACCTAGATGACATGGAGGGTAGATTCCCTAAACAGTAGTAAGAACCTGCAGAAAAGGCAGGAATTTGTGAAGCAAAATGATTTCTGTTATAGATGTGTTGAGTTTAAGATGCCTAGAGGATATCCACTCTGAATTGTCCAAAAAGTAGTTAGTTAGTGATGTGGGACTAGAACTCAAGAGACAGACTAGTGTTGGGTAAACAGATCCAGAAATCATCTGAATAGAAATGAGAGCTGAACAAATGGGAGTTGAAAATTTGATAAGTGAGAGAGTATTTAAAAAAAAAAAAAAAGAGGGTCCAAGACAGAATCTTGAGGAACACCTATAGATGGAATTCAGTAAAAAAAAAAAAAAGACTGAAAAGATCAACAAAAATGAAAATAAAGACAAGGACAATGGATTTGGTAAGTAAAAAATCACTGGTAACTTGGAAGAGTTTCAGTTGAATGATGAGATCAGTAGCCAGACTGCAGAGAAATTAAGAGTGAAAGAAAATGGAATTACCAAGTGCAGACAGCTTTTTCAAGTTTAGCTAAGAAGAGGAGACATATAGGGTAATAGCCGGCAGGCATAACTAGAGCTCATGAGGGTTTTACAATGATGGGGAAGACTTTGGCATGTTTATGGGTAGTGGGAAAGGAAGAGGTAAATAAAGACTGAAGATTAAATAGTAGGGGTGATGGTAGGGGCAATCTACTAGAGAAAATTAGAAGGGGTGAAATTAAAGGTACACATGGAAGGGTAGACTTTCACACCCAAAAAGGTGATCTCATTATCTCAGACTACAAGGAAATGTCAGAGAAATGTGAAACGAAAAGCAGAAAAGAGAGTTCTTAAGCAAATGGACTCTATATTTTTGGTGAAATAGGAAAAGAAGTCTTGCCCAAAGAGGGACAGAGAAGGAAGTGGAATGAGAGACTCGAGAAGAAAAGCCAAAGTGTTGAGTCAATTAGGGAGAAGTAGTATTGCTTTGTGGATTAAGGGCCCAGTTAAGATGATTTACTCCAGTTGATTTCAATCTTTAGTGAACAAGAATGAAGGAGGGAGGGGCAACTAGGTGGCACAGTGGATACAGCACCGGCCCTGGATTCAGGAGTACCTGAGTTCAAATCTGACCTCGGACACTTAACACTTACTAGCTGTGTGACCCTAGGCAAGTCACTTAACCCCAATTGCCCTGCAAAAAAACAAAACAAAACAAAAAAGAATGAAGGAGGGAGAGAGTGGAAGTAATCCAGGGCTGGGATTTGGCAAGACAATCAGTGACAGGACAAGGGAACAAATGATTCAAAAGTAGAAGATATGGTAAAATTACACTGAGTTACCAACATGTCAAGAATTGAGAAGACAGAAAAAAATAGGGCTACTTAACCCCAACTGCCTCACAAAAACAAAACAGAAAAGGAAAAAAAAAGAATAGGGCCAGATGAGGTATCTGATAGTGTACTGAGGGGAAACAGGGATTACAAATCACAATGAGGATGAAAAATAGATTTAGGATGAATGAGTAAGAGGAAGTAATGGCAAGATGAAAGATTATGATGAGATATCCGAGTAGTGTCTTTCAATAAATTTCTATGTACATTTCCAAATGATAAACCATACTGCCTCTTCACTGGTGAATTAAAGATTTTCAAAACTACAGAACTAACACTAATTTTGACTATTACCCATTTTTTCACCAAATCTCTCATGACTTTATTTCAGAAAAATTGCATCTTCACAAAAAAGTGTGATGAGTTATATTCACCATACTCTACTCCATCTTCTGACATTCCAGGAAGTAGGTTCAGGTTATAACGATCCCGCATTTTATCTCCAGGTCTATTTCTAGTCCAGAATTTGCTATATAAGGAAAAAGGAAAAAAGTGTAGCTTCAATTCTATTTCTGGGTATTATATCAAGTTGAATATAAGACTATCACTTCCTATTTTAGTTTAGTCCAAACCAGTTTTAAAAACATGTGAACATACTACTTGAGATATAGGTACAATAAAAACAATGGATTTACATACAGATTTTTTTCTTTTAATTTTTATTAAAATAATGGTTTTAAGTTATCAACATTTCCCCACACATAGGGTATTTGAAAAGTCTTAGTGAAGTTTTAAGTGATTAGAGCTTAGAACAACACTAAGACTCTTGGAACATACTGTACACATTCATCTTCCCCCTCCCAAAGAGCCAATATCTTATAACAAAGAATTAAGTCAAAAAGATCATTTTAAAAGCATAAAACAATTAGAAAACATAATATTGTATTAAAGTATAAAATAAACCCCAGAGTCATGCAATTGTATAATTATCATTGCCATCATGTATATAAAGTTATTCCTTCTAATTTCTTAGTACCTAAAATTACCTGGTATGGTCATTTGATCCTGAACAAAGAATATGTCCAAGAGGATGCCAAGCTAAACTCCAGATCATTCCTTCATGGGCCATCTCCATTCCACCTACTTCCTTCTCTACCCTAAAACCACAGTATAAAAATATTATATAGACAAATTTTTAATATAAGTGGACAATATGTTCTTTTGATTTTCTTAAATTGTTCTTCAATATGCGTATTTGGTTATAATCATTAACCATTTATTAAGCACATGTGCCAGACACTATGCTAAGCTATTTTCTTATGGGTTTAATCTACAGCTCCATCCATGTGTTGATGAGAAACAAGTAATACCTGAATAAAATATTTGATATTTATCTTATATTAAGAAATAATGCTAATATATTTCTCTAACACAAAAATAGGTAATATCTTCTCAAACATTAACAACAAAAGAGATTTTAAATTTTCTGTTCTAGGCTAAACTTAGAAATTTCTATTTACAGATGTAGAACTTGACAGTGAATACATAGCCATAAAATAGGATTTCCTAACAAAATCATAAATTTCCTCAAAAAGTGTTACATACCCAACATGCCAGAACAATAAAGAACCATCTGATCCTCCACTGGCAAAAAGACCTTCATGAACAGGATGCCAGGCCACCGCTGTAAAACACAAATCAAATCAAAGAAACAATTATAACAAAGTAATACTGGGTAAAACTGGAGTCTCTTTGAACTGAGATCAAAACAACAGTTTAGGTGGTTGAGAATGCTATAGATAATCATCATTTTGTTGTTGTTTGCCCTTCACAAAGAGGACCATGACATTGGGGTGATATCGTGACTTGCACTGAATTGGATTTAAGTGAGGGAGGGCTGTGCAGAGTAACCAAACTAACTCTCCTCCAGAGCCTTCTGAGTCCACTAGCAAGATTATACATCAGGACGACTGGAGATGACCTCAGATGTTTAAGGCAATTGAGGTTAAATGACTTGCCCAGGGTCACCCAGCCAGTAAGAGTCTGAAACTGGATTTGAACTTAGGTCCTCCCAACCTCAAAGCTACTGCTTTATTATCCCTAGCTGCCCAATCATCATGATAAAAAATACAAATGTGGTCACTGACCTGTGGCTTCTTTTTTATGACCTCTAAAGACTTGAAGCTCCTCTTTTAGATTTCTGATGTCAAAAAGTTTACAGAGGTGGTCCCGGGATGCTGTAAGTAGCCAATTCCCATTGAGATTTAATTTCACTTCCATAACAGTATTTTTATGGGCATGTCTAGAAACAAATTACCAATGAAACAATTAGCAGTGTCCCTGAAATTTAAGAAAACGTATCAAAACAACTACCTATTCAATTCAGAAATAACAGGACCAAGATTAGAAGGGTAAGTGGCAAAAAGTAATAAATTGGGAATTTATTATAGGAATTTGAACCCTGACTTTATTTACTTCCAGATATCAAAGGTAGTAAAAGTCTGTTTTTGGAAAGATGGTTAAGAAACTACATGGACAAACTAAAGAGAAAGGTGACTCCTCAGACTTTGCATTAACAAGGCTAAAAGGCAAAAAGGCTTTAATAAAAGGTAAAAAGCTGGCTGATTTATGGAGCATATGAATAACGAAATAAATAACTGCTCACACTGATCTAATATTTTAAAGTTTACAAAGTACTTTACATATATGATCACATTTGATCCCCACACCACTCTGTGAGATAGTTGCTATTATTATCCCCATTTTATAGATGAAAAAAATTGAGATTAGAGAAGTTAAGTGACTAGCCCAGGCTAACAGAGTAATAAGTGTCTGAGGCAGGATCTGAACTGAATGTTCCAAATCCCATATCTGTAAAGGGAGAGAGATACTTCCTGACTTGCCTTTCATCAGGTGACTTAACCACATGATTACAGGACACTTAAGACCAATCTGGACGACATATAAGAGAATTCACTTTGACTATCAGAACAGATAGTATTTGATCTTGTAAGACCTCTAAAATCCTTTATTACTCATCATCTAGGGGAAGCAGTAGAATGAGCATTGGACTAGGAATCCGAAAGACCTGGGTTCAAATCTTGTCTTTGACTCTTACTGGCTATGTGACTATGGACAAGTGAGAGCCTTCAAAACCCAATTTCTTCATGTGTAATATGGGGATAATAATACTATGATACATATATCTCAAAGTGGAGATGTGAGGATCAAATGAAACAATGTATTTAAAGCATCATATAAATGTCAGCTATTTGTACTAATACTATCAAAAAGTACCTACAAATAAACCCAACAACAGCAACAACAAAAAAAGGTTCAGAAGGAAGCATAAACAAGCCAGATAACTTTGAAATTAGCATGTAGAATTTATTGTATATTTTCTAAAAAAGGAAAAATACAAAATGGAGGTACAAAAAAATGTTCTTATTGTGATGCAGATACTGTATATACATACAAATCTGCCCATAAAACTCGAACAAGAGCTCATGAAATGCTCATTAGTCATAACTGGGCTATAAACATAATGATAACATCTTACGAGAAGGGACAGCGAAGAGAAAACAATGCTTTTTCTAGTTAACACAAATGAAGAAAGTTCCATTGTTCAATGATAAACAAGTGAGACAATAAGCGACATAGGTAATATTATTCTTTATTTGTGATCACTCAAACTGAAACAAATGTGAAAGAACAAAAGTTTGCTTCACATGGTGGATGGAGAATATTTAATATAAAAGCCTAATGAAACACATTTGTTATTCAAACTAACCCAAAAGCATCCTATTTCACTAAATTGCCAAGCTTACCTTTCCAGGAAAATCCACCAACAAGAAATAATTAGCTAAACACTATAAACAAACTGATAAAATTAAGAGTGCTTTGCTCATCTCACTTACAGCGTTGCAAGGCTCTGCCCAGTCTTTGGATCCCAAAATTTAATTGGCTGCTGACTATCTTTACTTCCTGAAACGACTAAACCTTTTGTTGGATGCCAGTCTACACATTTCACATCTGCACCATGTCCTGTTGGAAAAATAAAAGTCAATTAAATTGTCTAATAATTTACATTTTTTAAAAAGTTACAATCTAATTTAATGTAAGTTGTGAAGGGATCTTCTAAACATTTTTCAGTTTAGCATTTAAATGACCCTAAATCTTATTTTTAAGAGATTATACGTTTGATTGTATCATTCCAAAATCATTTAACAGTCAGTTGCCTTATGGTGCTAGGAATCCTGAATTGTTTGTCCTTCTCTAGGACAAAGCCATATATATAAAAGCATTATGAGACAAACTATGTAGCTTTCCCACTAGCTAGTAATAGAGTTGAGGCTCTTTGAGAGACAGGTGCAAGTTTTATTTAAGATATAAAAATAAGGCACAAGCTAAATGCATCACATATGGTGTTTTTGTCAAAAATTATTCATAACTAGTTCGTATTTTCCCTTCATGTCAAACACCTCAAAGTTTTCCATCCTTATGGAAAATCCTTGCTCTATCTTTTATATGTTAAGATAAGGACGGGGGGCACATCTAGGTGACGCAATGGATACAGCACCGGCCCTGGAATCAGGAGGACCCGAGTTTGAATCCCGGCCTCAGCCACTTAACACTTACTAGCAGTGTGATCCTGGGCAAGTCACTTAACCCCAATTGCCTCACAAAACCAAACAAACAAACAACAACAACAACAAAAGATAAGGACTGGACCTGTAACTTCATTGTTTTAAGGAATGCCAAATGAGAAACTCCTTCTACCATGCAGGTTCTCTACAATTTATAGTCAGAGTTTGCCTGGAGCCCTGATAGGTTAAGGACTTATTCAAAGTCATACATGCAGTATATTTGAAAGGTAGGACTTGAACCCAGGTCTTCCTGGCTCTAAGGCCAGATCTCTATCCACTAGGCTATGATGAATGGTTTTTAATGAAAATTCAAAAACATGAAAATCAACACTTACAAAAGAAAAAGTGAAAGGATTCTTTGTCTTACAAAAGGATATATGATTGTACATGTATAACCTATATCAGATTGCTTGCTGTTGTAGGGAAAGACAAGGGGAGTGAAAAAAATGTGGAACTCAAAATCTTATAAAAAACGAATGCTATGGGGCAGCTAAGTGGCACAGTGGATAGAGCACCAGCCCTGGAGTCAGGAGGACCTGAGTTCAAATTTGGCCTCAGACACTTAACACTTATTGGCTGTGAGACCCTGGGCAAGTTACTTAACCCCAATTGCCTCACCACAAAAAAACAAAACAAAACAAAACAAAAACCCAAACAAAAACACACGAGTGTTGAAAAATATCTTTACATATAATTGGAAAAAATAAAATAGTATTAGGTTTAAAAAGTATAATGCAAATTTCCTATCAATGGCAAATTTACTAAAAGAAACAATATTTACTTGTAACTTAAATTAAGAAAATAATTAGGAATCTCCATACCTCTCTCTACTACCAAGTTTAAGCATAGTGTCTTTCAACTTTTAGAAGAAACACAAGAGAAAAAGATGAATACAAGAAAAAAATAAGAAAAGGAAAGATTATAAAAGTGTCTGATATTATTTGCACCTACTCAAAAGAAAAAAATGAATTAAAGTAAAAAAAATTGAAATTTGACATTTTCTACTTCCTTTTACTTGACCATGAGACATATAGTATAGATGGGAATAGCTACCATTGTCAAATGAAGTCCAATAATACTTAAGTCTTTACTTGGGAAAATTATTATCTATATTAAGTAGGTTCTTATTTTTTAAAAATTCCATTTACAGGAACACATATATATGTCAAGAAAAGTAGACCTATGCATATTGCTAATTTTCTGAGGACTACTATACCCTTCAGAAAAATGGTTTAAAAATATTTAACCTGTAGGTGTTGACTGTGAACAAAGAATGCATCCAGAAAAAACTACTGCATGATTTCAAAATCACTCTAAAAATATTTTGATCTGAATTGACTCCAAATGTGTGTAAATGGTCTAGTCCTATCAATTCCCATCAGTTATTAATCACAGGTGATATATCCATGATCCTCCCTCCCTATGACAACCCTGCAATCTCATAAATGAATGTTCCAAGAATGCAGGTTGTAACCCATCCACAGCTGCCCAACCTGTGTAACAGTTATCCATTTGCTCCCCAAAGTTTACCACAAGTGATACATTCAATATATTGAGGGCCTTCCTTGCTTTTTACTGACACCTTGAAGATACCAATGAAGATACCTTCATCACATGACCAGCCCATCTTCTCTTATCAGACATTTCCTTGATGTCATCTTTAGTCCTGGTACTCTTTGAAGTTGCTCATGCGTTACACATTGCAGCCTACACACACACTCACCACATATCTCTCTGTTGTTCTCTGCTGTAATGATATACTACTAGAACACTGCTTTTAAAAAGAGATGCCTTTGTTTCTGGAAGATAAGTTTACTAAAGAAAACTTTGCAGTTTCCCAGTCACAGTGTAATCCAGGCTGGTCTCTACCACCTGTTTAATTCCTGGCCCAACTAACTATCCATTTGAATTGTCTGTCCCAGATAATACATACTGATAGACAAGTTCCACCGAATTACATGCCATAATCTGGGCAACAAATATTTTTCATCCACTGGTTCTTTCCTGTCTGGATGAGCTGATCGAACTCTTTTAGAGGGCTACAGATCCCCCATAATCCTCTGGGATTTGATGCAACCTGCACAATGTCATTTACATTCAGGAATATCTGGAGGACCTCACCATCCACAAGGAATCCTTCAAAATACACACTGCAAAAGATCTCTTCCATCACAATGGCAAACACATTTCGCAAGCATACACTGTCTTGCTTTATGCCTCATCTGATGTTTGTGATTAGAGAATGGTTAAACAATTTATTTTTGTTGTGTCTTTAAATGAATCTTGAATGATTTTGATATATAAATGATAGAAGACTTGTTATAAGAGTTTTTAACTGTTTTGCTCTACCAAGTCAAATCCCTTTTCATTAAATGATAAAAGCAAAGTAGGAGCTTGTATTCCATGTCAGTAGTGACAAAGCCACATATTGATTCAGAAAACCACAAAGTAATGTTATCTATGTTATATTTATTTATTTTGTTAAATATTATTAAACATTTCCCAATTAATCTGGGTTCTGGCTGCACTCAGGAATTTTGTTTAAGTATGACACCTCTCCTCTACATCCTATTTAGAAAGATGATGTTATATTACTTCTAAAAGACTGTTTCCTGATAATCTCATCAACCTTAATGCAATTGTAGATAATTAAGATTCTGAACAGATGGCAATGTAAAAATATAGGTGGATAGTTGAGGTTGTTTTGTAAGCCTTGGTATCTTTCAGAGGACTTGTGAACGATCCCTCAACAACCTGCAGAATTATTATAGATCTCTTCTGCAGCCACAGACATGGACCTCTCTGTACACTTGGTTCAATCCAATAGGTTACCCATTTCTACCTCTTCCATAAGCACATCCATAAATATAATGTTAAAAGTCTAAGTGTGTTGATTGCATTGTCCTTGATGATTTTTAAAAACCTTTGTAGGTCTTTTTCCTTTTTGTTGCTGTCCTTAGTATTTTTATCCTTTAAAAGTCCTGGCTTGATTTTTCTCAGTTGGCTCTTTCCCCAATGTTTTGGCAAATTGATTTTACCCTCTATTATTTCTCTTTGTTTTATGAGATAATATAGCTCATAATGAATCATCATAATGTTTTCATAAGATCTCGAAATTGAGATCCTATTCTAAAGTAGTAATGTCTTTAGTTAACATCTTTCTGCTTGGCAAGTAAGTGAAGTGCTTGCTGTCCAGAGTACATTTTAGGTTTTTTGGTTTTGATATAGCAATTGATTTACATTAGTTGAATGGTATAAAATTATTATAAGTGCTGTCCTGTCATTCATTTCTGCTGTCCATTACCCATTTTTCAAGATCACTTGATCTTGATTGATAGAATTGGTTGAATTATATCTATCATTTTTTTTATTATTCTGTCTTTTGTTTAGTAATTCTGATCTTAATCAAATGAGTGGTTTGACAGTACACGTGGCTAATTCATGGGTGACTTCCACAAAGAGGAATTTTTCCTGTTAAATATAATCAATTTAATTCTACTCCTTGCCATATATATTGCCTAACTTTTTTTCTCAGAAGAGTTTATGATGTAATGATAGATATAATATTTTTGTGTAGACTACAAACTTTTGGCCTTTCTTTTTGGCCTATGCTTTCTGACATAATTCTCCCCATGCTTGCCTAATTTACCACATTTGTACTTAAGTCAATGTATTAGAGTATGTTCATATAATTTGGAAGGAGGGTTTTACAAAGTTCTCCATAGAATTTCTCTACCTCCTAATATTCTACAACCAATGTTGGTGCATAAGGTGCAATTTTTTCATGGTATTTTTGAAAATATTATCAATACTGCAATATAGGATGATCAAATGTCCCTTGAAATAATATTTCTTGGGGCAGCTACATGGCGCAGTGGATAAAGCACCAGCCCTGGATTCAGGAGGACCTGAGTTCAAATCCGACCTCAGACACTTGACACTGGGCGAGTCACTTAACCCCAATTGCCACCCCCCCCCCCACACACACACAAAGAAATAATATTTCTTGTTGCCTTTGAGCATAACATAAAATCAACTCTTTGCGTCTCTAAGGAGTACTTTTAAGCTACACCTTTCTTCTGCTTTTCTTTAAAGTTAGAATGTCAAAATTATTTAAGATTCATCTCTTCCAGCAGTATGATTACTCAGTGATCACTGGGTAAGGATCTCATATTTAAAGTGTCAATAGTCAAATCAAAACTCCAAGTTATACTTAAAAATGTGTGATTCTTAATACATTCTTCTACTTTCTGGCCACCTTAAGGGTACCATCCCTGAAATGTATTAAAGATCACAAAGGATTTAATATTTTTCTTTGTTTCATTGGTTGTCATAGCCAAAGGACTGACACTGTGGCAATGTCAGATTGATAACACTTTGCATATTTTAAGAATATTTTGGGGGGCAGCTGGGTGGCGCAGTGGATAAAGCACCGGCCCTGGATTCAGGAGTACCTGAGTTCAAATCCAGCCTCAGAAACTTGACACTTACTAGCTGTGTGACTCTGGACAAGTCACTTAACCCTCATTGCCCCGCAAAACAAACAAACAAAAAAACAAAACAGGTTATTGAACCTGAGAGGGAAAAGGGAAGAAATTAATCATATTTCCAAACAATCTCTTGGCCCACCCCTTCTTCTTCTTCTTCTTCTCCTCCTTCCAATAATAAAAAAATAATAATAATAAATAATAATAATAACAGCAATTATATAGTGCTCGAGATTTACAAAGTGCTTTAGAAATATCATTTCAGTTTTTTCCTCACAACCACCATGGATGATTGGTATCATTTTTAGCCTCATTGGACAGATGAGAAAACTCAGGCAGACAGAATTTGTGACTCACCTAGAAAACAGCCACTAAGTGTCTGAGGCCAATTTAAACTCAGATCTTCTTGATAACAGGTCCAATGTGACATTCACTGCCATACATAGGAACAAGTAATAGAATTCTTTGTTCCTTATAAGTTAGTAATTTACAACATGGGAGTCTAAGTCTAAGATCTAGCACAATACTCTCCCTCCAACCCATCCTACAGCAATTGGCCTAGACTCTCCAATTCAAAACATCTGAAGAATTATTTACCTAGAACAATGCCTCATCTGATGCATAAGTTAACAAGTTACTTAATATTCCATCTTCCAATGACATGGAAGAACAGAGTGAACTATGGAACTATGATAGCATTTTTCCAAAGAATTTCACAAGTGATACTTAGGTAGAGTTCAGAAACTGCCAAACTTCATTTTTAATTTGAACTCTTAGGGCCTGCAATGGGAATATGAACATTTTAAAATTGCATTTATGCCAAGTTCTAAACTGCTGACTCGCAAATAAACTTGTGGAACAATTATAGGATACCTCTAGAACTGAAAGGAACCTCAGAGGTCATTTAATTCAACTCCTTCATTTTATAGGTAAAGAAAGTGAAGCCCAAGGAGGTTAGGTAACTTACCTATGTTCTACTGAAAGAATCTCTGAAATGGAAGGCATCTTAGAAAGACAAAATGAGGGCCACGAGTTCAGGGATTAGCTTGAGTTAACACAACTAATTGGTGGCCAGAGAAACTTATGTACATAGTATTATAAGAACTTAGTATTATTTTTCTTTTCCTTTTAGAATTAAAAATTTGCCCTCACTTCTAGACAAATAGCAGAGCCAGATGACTCATAATTGTTCTGATATTGATGAAAAGAAAACCAAGAACATACTAAAAGCAAAAGATGAAGATTTCTAAACTTGGTAACATCTCCTTAGACCTCATAGTCTTCACTATCTAAATTGGAATATGTAAAAGCAAAAGCATATTTAGAGCCTTTGAAAAGATCTATGTGAAACATCACAAAAGAATGTAAGCTTTTGCTATTGATATAAGCATTGTAATTCAAAATGTAATCTAAATGATTTAGATGACTTGATGTTAAGCACCTGAAGACTGTAACTAAAAAATGAAGGTAACAGGAAGGTCTCCCATGGCAACATGAAAATGTATTTTATGGAGCCAGTAATTTGATATATAAGTACCACTGTAGTAGCATTAGTAGCAGTAGCAGATGGCAGAGTGGATCAAACTGTAGACCTGGAGTCAGGAAAACCTGAATTCAAATCTGGGCTGCCACACTTACCACCTGACCCCGGGCAAGTTATTTGTCCTGTCTGCCTCAGTTTCTTCAATGAGGATAATAGCACCTATTCCCATGGGGTACTGTAAGGACAAAATGAAATATTTGCAAAGTGCTTAGCACAGTGCCTGGCACATAGCTGGAATTATATAAAAGCTGGTTTCTATCAATATCATTATTATTGTTGTTGTTTCGCAGATGAAGAAACCAAGGCTGAGCGTATAGTGAGTGGGTAAATTTCTAAGAACTTGTCTTCCAAATAGCTAAAAGCCTTACAGAGACTAAGAAAAATAGTTTCAGAACAATGTAAAACAATTTAAACAACAGTTTAATCACCAATGACAAATACTGTTGAATGTTATAGCTATATTTTGAGCTGAGTTAAGAAGCATGTAAAAGCAATGTTTTTAAGCTATGGCTTTAAAAATTTAGGGATACAGAGACTGCCATGAGGCTAAGTTCTTCTAAATAGCTATGTAGACTTTCTGTGGCTCCACCCTTATTGCCACAGAAATAAGGAATTGTAAGAATCTGAACAAGAGCTTCAAAAAGTGAGTATTATATGAATGACTGACAGACTCCATAAATACTGGCTGCATCCACAAAGCAATTTTTAGGTATGCTGCTTGCAGAGACTTGCACCAAAGCTTCTTACCTAAATTTTCAATTATGAACTCTAAACAAAAGAAAATGAAAACTACCTGTGTAGCTTTGGGCAAGTCTCTTAATCTTTTCTATGTATTTAAGAATCTAAAATATCATCATGTGGGGCAGCTAGGTGGCGCAATGGATAAAGCACCAGCCCTGGATTCAGGAGGACCCGAGTTCAAATCCAGCCTCAGACCCTTGACACGCACTAGCTCTGTGACCCTGGGCAAGTCACTTAACCTTCATTGCCCCACAAATAAATGAATGAATGAATAAAATATCATCATGTACACGAAATTCATTTAAAGTTCTAAGCAAATTAACTGATTGTGAACTTGGAAAATAATACAGTCACAGTTCTAGGGGTGAAAGGGACCCCAGAGATCATATAAGCATAAAAGTATGTGATTATATGAATTAATCCCAACCTTCTCATTTTAGAAGTGATGCAAAAAAGTGATTAAAATGGAAGAAACAGGGGCAGCTAGGTGGCACAGTGGATAGAGCACCGGCCCTGGATTCAGGAGGACCTGAGTTCAAATCCAGCCTCAGACCCTTGACACTTACTAACTGTCTGACCCTGGGCAAGTCACTTAACCCCAATTGCCTCACCAAAAAAAAAAAAAAAAGGAGGAAGAAACAAAAAGTCTAACAGGGCAAAAGGGAAAAGAATTATCTTCTCTATCAATTATAGTTCAGCTACTATATTTGAAATATTAGTCCTAAATAAATATGCCATATGAGAAAACAGAAATACTAAGTACCAAATAAAATAAAGATGGGAGGAACAGTGAAACTATTTCAAATAAAGCAAACATCTGTACCGAAGCAACACAACATTTAGGGTGTTGAGGGATAGAGTTCAGAGATAAATCTATATGGGGAAAAAAAAATCTCAGAAACTTTATTGCTATGGAAAGTAATCAACAAAATACTAATGACTACTGGAACATATACCTACTACTCTTACAACTCTACAAAATATTTAAGAACTTACAAACTCATCAAGGTATGAAGAAAGTATGAGAAAGGTCACAGACCTTGAAGGTATGAGATAGGTCACAGACATGAGTCAGACAACATGGGTTTATATTCTGGTTCTGACCTGTGTGATCTTGGACAAATCACAACTTCTGTGGGCTCCAGTGCTAAAATATGGAGGTCAGACTAGATGGCCTCAAAGGTCCCATCCAGCTCTACATCTACATTCCCATGAACAAGAAAGGTCTTTCACATACTCCAAACTGCAGATGACCTTATGCTTACTTCATCAAGCTGTAGAACATTACGGAGACTCCTAAAGGAGAACCACATCATTCAAAACAATATGTACTAGCCATAGTGAAAATGAAAAATCTTGTTGATCCTTCTGTGTTGAGAGAGAAACAATGGGGGTGGGGGGTGGTTGGAGAGAAAGAAGAGAGCAGGCTGAACTGCTTAAGGCCAACTGAACTTCTTTAACTGGCCCCAATCTTCTCCCTAAGCAGAAGCCCATTTTTTACGATGTTTTTCCAGTAATGCTGTATAACTCAATCATAGAATACGACAATCAGTGAATTCATATGCACTCCAAAGACTTAAGTTTCTGGTCATCCAAAGGCCAGAGAGGTAATGTGCACATGCCTAGATTACAACACATTCCCAACTTAGAATTGCACAAGTGAGTGTAATGAATGTCATTAGAGAAATATACGGCTGGAAAACGTAGGTGTGACATTTGGGAACAAGGGATAAAATGATGGAAGGGTCTACTGGTATTCACTCAATGTTAAGAAAAGTAGAAGGCCCCCTGTAGAATATTTACAGGAGAACATGGGTAAGTTGTAAAGAATCTCAAAGTTATGGATAAATCTCAATCTGTATCTTTGAGTATCCACATAACAAAATCATAGATCCATTCAAATGTCTGTCTATAATTGAGAAATTTTCCTTCAAAGGATATTATTTTATACTGGTATTACAAATATTTACAAGATTAAATAATGAAAAGCACTTATTCTTCACTGTAGACAAAGCTATTCTTCACACTAAACAAAGGACCCAAATCACAATATTTAACACTTGGTAAGGGACCTTAAATGGTAATATATTTTTATTTCCCCTCATATGCCAGGGAGTGACTTAGAAAGAAAATCTGTAATAGTTAAAGGACTTTAGAGTTGATTTGCTTTTTTTTTTTTTAATTCATCTAATAAAAGACTCTTACTTGGACAAAATTATTTCAAAGTGCTCCTTTTAATTCTTGAGGTTAAATGGCTAAAGTAATGAAGTCAACTGAATTTTTATCTGATCTGGTGCTTATTTCATTAGTTTAATGAGAAGTAACTAGTGTGGTTTTTTTTTTAGGATTTTGTGCTATTGTTTTAGCTACATAAAAGGTATTAGAGTACACCTAAATGATCATTTGTACATTTTGAAGTTCAAAGAGGTGTTTAAATTGCTTTATAATCCTAACAGCAACCATCTCATAGGGTGGTTGTGAGGAGCAAATGAGATAACATTTGTAAAAAGCTGAAAACCTTAAAACACTAATAAATGCTAGCTATTACTACCATTAAGATGAATCTTTGCAAAGAGGTACTTGCCAAGACTACACAAACAATTTAATTCAGGGAAGCAGAAAATGATTTTGATTTTATTCATTTCAATTCATGATCATAATTAACAAACATATACTGATCATGTACCGTGAACGGGACACTTATGGTTTGTCTCGTTACAGGAAAATAGGTGTTTTTTAGAAAAATGTTAAAACAAAGAACTGCCAGGGAATTGGGGGGGGGGGGGAAGAGAGGGAGAGGGAGAGGGAGAGAGAGAGAGAGAGAGAGAGAGAGAGAGAGAGAGAGAGAGAGAGGGAGGGAGAGGGAGAGGGAGAGGGAGAGGGAGAGGGAGAGGGAGAGGGAGAGGGAGAGGGAGAGGGAGAGGGAGAGGGAGAGGGAGAGAGAGAGAGAGAGAGAGAGAGAGAGAGAGAGAGAGAGAGAGAGAGAGAGAGAGAGAGAGAGAGAAACACACACCTTGGGAGGCAGCTAGGTGGTGCAGTGGATAAAGCACCGGCCCTGGATTCAGGAGGACCTGAGTTCAAATCTGACCTCAGACACTTGACACTTATTAGCTATGTGATCCTGGGCAAGTCATTTAATCCTCATTGACCTGCCCTCCCCCCCCAAAAAAACACCTTTACTAAATTGTAAACCCTAACATATTTTTTAAAGTAAACCCTAATATATATTTACACTATTGTTTAAACAAATTTATACACTAAACTTAAAGGCAAAAGAAAAAAAAATCCCTTCTAGTCAGACCAATTACATAACCATATCTGAGTTTGTGATATTCATAACAATTGAAGAAACAATATATTATTCAGTTTTTAAATCTTAATTCTATCAAAATAATAAGACAGTCCCCTGAACATCTTTAAAACCCAAATTTGAAGTAACTGGGTGGAAAATATTTTGGGGTCTTTAAACCTTCTATGGTTGTGAAGGCTATGTTGTTTTCTGAAGCTCAGTAGCCTAAAAGATAATAGTGAGAGGTTAATTAAACATATGCAGCACAACATTTCCTTTAAAGGAAAGACTATGGACATTAAGCACTCTTCGAAAGTCTGTCTGAAAATCTCTACTCTAAGAAGATTTATTAGAAGGCTTGAAATTGTGTTCATCCCATTTTATTTTCAAAAGGGGGGTGTCAATTTTATCAATAAAAATAAACATTTGATATCATTGCCTTTTTTACACATTCTTACAAACAGTAGCATGATTTTTAGATACAGAAAGGAAAACAGCAAATAAATAATCCAAGTACTCCTTTGTACAGTAACAGTAGGGAAAATGCTACTAAATAAAATATCAAATATTACAATAACAAAAAACTAGTTCCAAACAATAAGATGAAAACCTCAAACCTCCCCAACATAATATCATAATAGCTGTAATTAGGGAGGAAGGTGGTGAAAGTGATCCACAGTTAGCTTCTTTATTACAACCAGAAAGTAAAATATCAATTAGAAGAAGAGCAATATACTCTTTAAATAAGTGGATATGATTCAAAAAATAAAAAGTATTTTAATTCTGAATCATTAAAGAAACACCATCTAATTATCAAAATGTTAACTCAATGTGAAGTATAAATGACTATATTCATTGACCATTATAAAAAATTATACAATTTGCCAAAATGATAAAATAAGGTTCTGAAAATGTTACATATTGTTTGAGCACAAGAGATATACACAGTCTAAGATCAAGTTTACTAACTTTTCCCACAGTCACTAAGTTAATAAATGGCAGTGCCAGTAGTTGAACTAAGATCTGACTTCAAATCCAACACTCCTGCTATGGAGCTATGTTGTCAACTAAGCACATAAAAAAATGAAAACTTAGAACTCAAATGTATTGAAAAAACAGATCCATTAACCTGAGAGTGCTGATTTTTCTGCCAAGTATTTTGTTTTCTTGAGAGAATAGTCAAGTATAAGGGCATGTGCACAACACACATGCGAATACACACTATGTCAACAATGTAAATAAGAACTGGTCAAATACCAGGGACCTAAAATAAATCATGCTGTGGGTAAATACAATTAAAATTTAAAATATCAGTCATAGGACTAGTGCTGCATACCTTGGGCTCAGATTGGACATTATCCAATATTGCTATGTATGTGATTAATATCTTGGGGAGAGCAAAAATTAAGTAAAGGTAAAGTTTCCTCAAATCTACATGAAGCAAAGCTGTAAGTCCTCCAAAAAAAAAAAAAAAGAGGGGAGAAAAAGGGAATGAAAAGAAGAAAAGAAACCTCATTTGCATCTTAGATCACAGTGCTTATAGGTGAAAGGGCTTTAGAAAATATCTACAACACTTTATTTTATAGGTGTGTAAAACAAGGCACAGAGTTTAAATGAACACCCAGGGTCACACAGGAAACAGAGCTAGAACCTAAACCCAAACTTTTACTCCAAATTTGCAGTCTTTCCAAGAGATTCAAAATATACTTCCTTCTCCACAGTAGTAAAAAGAGCAGAAAAACAAATTTCATAGAAAGCACTGACATCTTTACTACTTTTTAAAAATCTGAAACTGATAAAATGTAAAAATATCATTAAGTCTGAGAATGTGCCAGACTGCCTCCATGTACATTTTCCTATGCTATAGTAATAAGTAGTTTTCAGCCAGAAAGGATAAATATGAGAAATTACATTGTGCTATATGATGCTTTTCCTGCATTGTCCTTAAAAGACAATCAGGGGCATGAAGTTAATTTTCAGCTAGAGAATAGAAACAATAAAATTTCCACAGAACTCCTTTTGTTTCCTTTTCTTTCCAGTTTTTTTCAAAAACCTACATGGCAATACCATCTTTCCAAAAACTTTTTGTCATTATTCTTAGAGTAGCTGTGTATCCTAAACAGCTTTCAGTGCTAATTCAGACAAATAAGTGGTCACTTAAAAAAAACCCAACCAAACAAAAAAACACCTGACTACATCAGTCTGCTAAAAATATTTCCCAACTTTTCAAGCACACCAAGTCTAACAGAATTAATCTGTTTACTGGTAGTAAGAAAAGCACTGATAGCTTTTGTAAAGAAATGGAACACAAATAGTTTAAGCCTTCCTTAGTTTTATCATATATAAAATGAAGGAGCTGAATGAGATCATCTCTAACGCTCATTCCAGCTCTGAAACTGTTTCTATAAGTCTTCTAAGCAAGCAAAAGGGGGGGGGGGGGGAGAATGGTAATCAAATTTAAAAAAAAAAACAACAATTCAGTAGGACAATGAAAAATTAACAAAATCAAAGGAAAAAAGAGAAAAATGACTAACATTGCCAGAACTAAATGCCCCCCTCACAATGCTCACAGCACTTTCCAGATCAAATGCTTTGAGAAAAAGAAACTTCTGAATGACATTTGTACTACCAACCTTATAGAATTGGTGTAACAATAAAACATAAATAAGTTCTAGGTCTTGGTGTATCACAGAAAACTCAACCAAGGAGCATAGTTACAGTTAAAGTTCATCAATAAGAACAAGAGGGGGTAGAAAACAAAATAAAAGAAGCAAAAGAAGTTGCTCTTTAGTAAATTACTAAGCATTTTTCCTTACAGGAACAATATAATAATGTGATAACAGAGATTTTTTAAACCAAAGAATGAAAGCTATAACAGATCCACTGAAGCAAAAAACAAATTCTGCACAAGTCAGAGCTTATGGCAGAAGGAAAAAAAAAATTCTGAATCCAAGTATTTTATAAGAATCATCACATATTCCTGATTCTGATTCTCTACCATCATCTTTCCCTCTACTTTATCACACAGGATTAAAAAATATAACAAGCAAAGAGTATTTCAAAGTCTTAAATTCTCATGTCTTACAAATTACTTAAGCATCAAGTAATCAGATCTCTGATCTTGGCCAAGTTACTTTGCCTTCTTCATATGGAGGGAGCTGGACTAAATGACTTCAAAGGCCTCATTCATCATTCAATGTACTGTATTTATGATTCAAATGTCAAATTGTTTGCATTTTCTCCCCACCTTTAATATAGTTAAAGAAACAATGAGAAAAGTAGGAAAAGAGCAAATTGAGGTAGAGCTAAAAGTAAAGTACTCTGAAAATCCTGTGTGGTCTTGGATAGTAGAAGGATATGTCAAGATAGCACTTAAATTTTCTGGTGGCTCACAATGGGTAATACAGGCAAGGTAATTTTGTCCAGCTACGCCTAAGATGTCCTCCATGCCTCCTCTTTTTGAATATATTTTTGTCAATGGTTAAGTAAAATCTTTTGCTGACTGTTTGATGACAGCTTTCACTTTGCTCCAATACTGAATCTAAGCTACCTATGGACTGGCTTGAGACAAACCCAGCCCAGAAGAAGTGGTATAATGCTACAGGACTGGAAAACAACGGGGCTTATTAAAGTGGAAATGATCAGTGGAGAGGAACAAGAGATCAGACTGGCTTTGGTGTGTCTGGGAGCTCTTTTAGTGATGTTTCTAGAAATGGTAAAACCTTATTACATCGCTGAGACATTAGAAAATAAAGTGCTGGGAAGAGCAGGAAGAGAACTAAAAATTATTTTGGATTTCAAAGGACTGCATTGGTTAAAACGATTCTGAAACCAAAAACAAATGGGGCAACACTAAGAGCACTAGGCCCAGATGAACTATTACAGAAAGTGGGACACTATTAGTAATCTTTGAAAGACCATGAAGAATGAGGGGTACTTTAAGTTTGGAGAAGGGCATTCTCTTTTACTCATCTACACCACGATACCCAAGGAAATAAATAAGAATTATAATAATAATTGGCTAACATTTATATAGCACGTACTATATTCCAGGCACTGTATTAAGTGCTTTACATTATCTCATTTGAGCCTCACAACCACCCTAGGAAGTAGGTTCTACTATTATCCCCATTTTAAGATTAGGAAACTGAGGCAGACAGAGTTTGAGTGACTCTCCCAGTCACAGAGTTTCAAAGTGTCCAAGGCTGGGTGTGAATTCAGGTTTTCCTGAGTCCAAGCCTAGTGCTCTATTCACTGCGCCACCTAGCTGCTCTTAGAGGAAAAGTTGTAAAAAAGAGCTTCTCATTTTGAGGTGGCAAAAAAATGGAAACTTATCATCAACTGGGGAACAGCTAAACAAATTGTGGTATATGAATATGATAAAAGCACTAGGGTGCTGCTGTAAGAAATGAGAAAGATTATTTCAAAGATATGGGAAGATTTGTATAAATTGATGCAGCATGAACAAAAAACAATTTTTTTAAAGACTTTACTCTGATCAATTAAATGATCAACCATGATTCCAGAGGTCCAATAAACAATGCTACCCACCTTGTAGGGCAGCTAGTTGGTGCAGTGAGTGGATAAAGCACCTTGTAATAAATAATGGATTATGAAGCAGAATAAACTCATTTTCTGACATAACCAGTAGGTTTTGGTTTCTTATTTAGTGGGTGGGGTAAGGTGGAAGGAAAAAAATTCATGCTTGTTAATAGAAAAAAAAATTTTAATTAAAAAAAAAAGGCCCAACAGGAGGAAACACGATACATTCTTCTTAAAATGTTGGGTAGCAATTGATTCCTCCCAGATATCCCTTTAAAAGGCTGGTGCTGATCACAGCACTGACCAGTGTTCAGAAGTCTTTCAAAGTTGTCTTTCCATTATTTTTATATAATGTGTTCTCCTGGTTCTGCCCACTTCACTCTACATCAGTTCATACAATTCTTTCCAGGTTTCTCTAAATCTATCCTTTCACTATTTTCTAAGGTGCAGTATTCCATTAACATTCATATATCATAATTTGTTCCATCTTTCTGATCAAGTCAACCACAATTTCAGAAAAATGAGGAAGCATGCTAGCCTCCTCTTGAAAGAGAATTGATGGACTCAAAAGGAAGAATGAGACATACATTTTTGGATAATTTCAACGTGGTAATTTGCTTTGCTTTACTATGTATTTGTTATAAAGTGGGTTTTTTTTGTTATTTTTTTCAGTGAGGGAAGAAGGAAAAATGCTTGTTAATTGAAAAATAAAATTAGAAAACAAAAAGCTATTTGTGAGTTAAAGTGTGAACAGAAACATTTCAAAGTATAGCCAGGTCTTGATAAGAATGCTTAATCTTCCCCAAATGTAGCAATGTCAAGACCACCATGGTTCTGTAATATCTGACTTGGTAAAATTACCATAAATTAAATGACCTTTAATGTCATACAAATGCACTGAGATTTAATTTTACTGATGGAAGTTGACATGTGATCCAAAAAAGAAATGAGATGGGTAAGTGCACTTCTAAAACTGAGTTGTAGATAACTTTTTACATAGCATTGTCCATATTTATTACTGTTTTAAGGATTTTGAAATGAATGAGCAAGTCATTATGAGAAAAACAATTCCCTGAATTGTAGAAAGGGGTTCAAATAATACTAAACTGGCATTAATTCAACTGTGGGTATCAAAATATAAATCACCTTTATGCAGGCACATGCAATATTATATCAGACTGACAAATGCCATTTTATAATAATGCCCCAAACTCCATCATCAAATTGACCCTAACGTATTTAAACCTAGCTATCATACCATTCATCTAATCATTCATTTATTAAATTGTTCTTCTGTAACAACTGTTCTGTCTAATGTTCTTTCACCTAACGTTTTAATGTTAGGTGGGAAGTCTATGTACAAAATAATGAAGAATTCATCTGCATAAAAGGTATATAATGAGTTATTAAATCATCAATTAGTTAAGTCAACGAAGGACTGTAAGCTTAGAATTGGAACAGAAAAATGTTCTCTAGGAAAATGAACACTGAAAGACTTCATAATTCTAATTAATACAATAGCCAAATGTGACGTTCAAAGACTGATGGTGAAGCATGCCTTGTTTCAGAGAGACAGTAGAATATATGTACATAACAAGGCATATATTGCCGCAGATGGTCAATATGTTTATGACTTTCTTAACTTAAATTCTTCATTAGAAAGTTCAAATGGGGGGAAACTAGATGGCGCAGTGGATAGAGCACTGGCCCTGGATTCAGGAGGACCTGAGTTCAAATCCAGCCTCAGACACCTGACATGTACTAGGTGTGACCCTGGGCAAGTCACTTAACCCCAATTGCCTCACCCCCCCAAAAAAAAAAAGTTCAAATGGGGAATGGAGGAAAGGAATTATAGTAAAGTAATAATATAAAAGAAATAAATATTTTTTAAAAATGGATTGAAAGCCTGTTGTAATACCACTCTTCAGGTAGTTGTGGAAATGAAATTAACAATAACAGCCTACATTTTATATTAGTCTGATATTCTTCCTTCACCTTAGGAAGGAAATAATCAACAGTAGCCAGTTGAGAACACATCTTCAAACTTAATATTTTAAAAGCTCTATCAGCCATGGTAAAGAAAAATTACCATGTCAAAGCCATTCTACATATAGTAATGACAGTGTTGTATAAGACAGCTTCACTTAAGTGCATTAGTTCAAGTGTCAGTCGATCTCATTAAGAAAAATATCCTACTCCTAAACAATATGTCCAAACCAAATATCAACCTGGAATCAGAATCACTAGGGGAATTTCTTTTAAGTAAACAGCAAAACACCTCCTTGCCATAGATACCAGTATAAATAGGCTGGGTCTTGTCAGATATGATACTGAAGGGATGCCTACAGTGAATAGAAACTTGAAGATGACCTTTGAAAGTGACTTCCATTTCTTCTGTAAATAAAAAAATTTAACTGAAGTAGAAAGCATTTCTATTAATTTCATGAGAAAGATACTTAATATTTGTCATTCAACAATGAAAGGATCCTATTCCCAAAATAAGGGGGAATGTTGATGTTTAAAGTCCTTTTAGAAGGAAACCAAATACCAGCATCAGAATGGTTATTCAAAATGGTTGATTAAGGCTTCATAAAGTAGAATCTTTTAGAAACTTTCCTTAATATTTTTTGGTTACTTATTAATATCGAGGAAACACAGCATAAAACATCTAGAACTGGGAGTAACTTCAGGGGCCTTGTAGTCCAACCCCCTTATTTTACAGATGAAAGAACTGGGGCTCAAGCAGATTAAGGCACTCATACAAGGGTACATGGTAGACATTCTTAATTTAATCCAGTCTAGATTCTATGGAATATTTTGTGTAATCACTACATACCTTTAAAACTCCCAAATCCTAGTTTTTCCTCAAATTTTAAATTTAAACATTTTTAATAATGAAACTTGTTTTGCCCCAACTTCTAGTTCACTCTAAGTTGCTATCATTTTTTTATGGGAAACAGAGATGTAAAAGCCATCTCTTTATGAACTGTGTAACCATGGTCAAATCATTTTATCTCCCAATGGTCTGTTTCTGCATCTATGAGATGGTTGTGGGAGATGGCTTCTAGAATCTCTTTTAGCTGTGTATATATATATATATATGTGTGTGTGTGTGTGTGTATACATATACACACATATACATACATAATGTATGTATATATGATCTTATAAAAATAAAAATGTAAACGCTTCAAAAAAAGATATGGAGACAATCCACAACTAGTCAGAAACTGGTTTAAGTTTATTGATACTCTTTAATATGCTCTGTACAAGGCTATCTCAAAATCTAATCTGCCATAACCCTAAAGACTAGAGAAGATGACAAGTATAAGTCCTGCCTTACCTTAGAAGCCAGTGAAAAGGCTATATGAAACATTCAGGTAATCTACATTATTCACTCACATCTATTTCTACATAAACTTATCTATGCTTTCTCCCCACCTTAACCTGCATTAATCTATGAGTATGTCCCTTTAACACAAGTCTTAACTTTCCACTTACTTTTCTTATTTATCTAGTATTTATTAAGGGCATACAAAGTGCCAGACATTGTGCTAAGAAGCACTATACAAACACCAAACGCATAATAAAACCACAACCTGTGACTTTGGGTTAAGTCACTTAACCTAAGGTCCCTTCCCACTCAAAATCTATGATCCTGTACTTCTAAGTTATCACTGTGCTATAAAGCAAAAAAAAAAAAAAAAAAATCCTATTACAAGTCATCATAAAAAGAGCATTAAACTATCAATCACTGGGGCAACTAGGTGGCGCAGTAGATAGAGCACTGGCCCTGGAGTCAGGAGGACCTGAGTTCAAATCCAGCCTCGGACACTCAACACTTACTAGCTGTGTGACCCTAAGCAAGTCACTTAACCCCAATTGCCTCACCGAAAACAAAACAAACAAAATTTTAAAAAAACCTATTAATCATTTTCCCCGACAAATACACACAGACAAATCAAAAATTTACTTCCATGTTATAGAAACATTTATTTCCTTGTTTAGGAGAAGGGAAAAGAATCCCATACAGTTAAGTTTTATGGTCTTATATACTGTTATCAACTTTTTATTAAGTTACCTGGAACACACTATTCATAAGCCCATGGTTAGTTCTGACACCTATCTAGCCAAGTTATTTTTGGCTTATGGTGGGACTTAACTCCAACTAGTCATATTTGTAATTTAAGCTCTGTTCATAAAGAGACTCTTTATGGACTGATAGAAACCCACAACTGGTAGAACTTGAAATACATGCTCTGACAGTGGTTCAGTAACATTTTTGCATTATAAAGAATATGCTGAAATGTATATTTGTCAGAAATTTCTCATGATTATGAATTTTAACTTCTAGTTAAATTAAATTAAAAGTTGCTACAAAGGCCTGAATAAGCAAAAACTGGCTGTTTAGGAAGAAAGGTTAAGAGAGAGAGAACATACAAGTAATTCTATCTATTTCTTTTTGTCAATCTAATTAAAATATTTTTAATTACTAGTCATAGGGCCACACTGCAATCTAATGTCTCTAAGTAAAAAGAACAATGGGGCAAAGAGAAAGTGTTAATCTTAGCAAGGCATCTGGAATGGATTTTTAGGACCACTTTCTCCCCTCAGCCCCCAATTATTTATTTTTATGATTGAGAAAAGCAAGACAAACATGGGAAAAGAAGAAAATATTAATGGTACCCAACTTTGATCTTCCTTGTAAAAACCAATAAAAAATATTAACAGAAAAGGCAAATGGACTCCAAACTTCAATGAGTAACCTTCACAAGAGTTGGATCAGTGCTTCTAGTTGAATAAACAAAAGTTATTAAAGGTTAAAATTGCACTGTGACTTTTCAGACATCCTGTATTTTGGAGTATCTCCTGCAAGTATTCAGGTATAACCCAATTTTGGTGGATTGGTGGAACCTTATGATAGTAGCTGCTTTTCAATCGTTGCAATATGGATAATGCCAGAAGGGACACAAGACATTAAATTTTGAGATGAGGAAACTGAGGGCCATAAAAATAAAAAGATCTGCTAGTTGATACAGCTATCTTTAGGACAATGAAGGGAAACCAAGTCACCAAGAAAACTGGAAAAAGAAAGATGCCTGAAGAATAAGATCCAATATTTTTAGGCTTCTAGACAGTATTTTCAAAAGATTCTGCTGGCACTTTTAGACATATTTTCTTTTACTTCTGCTCTAAGGCAGTATAGTAATAAGGAATAATAGTGTCAGTGGATTAATTCAGAAGATCAGTGATTTTGTCAGTCTGGTTACTCTCTCTACATGTTAATGAAAAATCAATGTGGTTATCTAGTAATAAGCCTCTCTACATTTATTTAAGATGGTTTTCAAATGACACAAAAGGACACACTGGAAATTTTTCCTAATTTGCTGGAACTTGAACTAAGTTGCATTCTACTAGAATAGCCTTTAAGAAATCAGGCCTATTCCTACACCAATAAAGTGAGATTAGGACTTTAGGGAAGGGCAAATGGAATAAAATGACTAAAAAAAGTCAAAATTGCATTTCAATATCACATTGAAATGTGATTTACAATATTGATGACTTCACCACACCGAAAATTACCAGAGGCATGTGATGTATAGTTTGAATGGAAGAATCAAAATATTCTTATAACTCCCTTATAGTTGCCCTCACACTAATTCTTCCTCAATTAACTACCTCATTTCTATTCCTCATGCTTTATTAACTCTTCAAAGCCCCTTCTGAACAATACCAACAATTCTGAACAAGATATAAACATTTTGTTTATTCATAAAATATGTTAACCAAATATGAGCAACCCTTTTGTTCTTCTGATGTTTCATTTTTCAAAAAACTTCAGTAGGATTACACAAAATTTTTAATGATGACACTTTTTTACCCCAGCTTCTAGTTCACTATAAATTGCCATCATTTTTTTATGGGGAACAGAGATGTAAAATACAATAGGAGATTCAATCTAACTCCTAACGAAGGTCATCCAATCTATGAATTACCCCTGAAAACTGATCCAGTTTCAAGTATCATAAAGAGATTTCAAAGGAGGAAAATGTTTTACTCTCAACACTGTAAGCAATTCATTCAAAGGAAAAAAATGTCAGGACATGTGCAAACTGTGGCTAACTGCCTATGAGATAATTTGCACAATGCGCTAAATATTTCCTTATCTTTCATCATTTGCCACCTATTGAAAGTGCTATGTGGTTTAAAGATCTGAAGGAAACATGATTGAGTATAGTAATCCAATAAACAACAAAAATCATACAAGCCCTTGGTGCCTTCGTAGACTTTATTAACCGTTATGGTTGGAAAATTTTATTATCATTGTTAAACTGCTAGTGAAAATGTGTCTGTCTAAACTTATCTAGAATGGCACTTGGAAAACAGAAATAATCTGCTATCAGATCTTTATTTTAAGCTTCCTTTTGTAGGGATCTATTAGAGCATCCCCTCCATTAAAACAGTCTTCAAGAACCCATGGAGGGACAGCTAGGTGGCGCAGTGGATAAAGCAATGGCCATGGATTCAGGAGGACCTGAGTCCAAATCCAGCCTCAGACACTTGACACATAGAAACTGTGACCCTGGGCTAGTCACTTAACCCTCATTGACCCTAAAAAAAAAAAAAATAGAAGAACCCATGGACATCTCTACGTGATGTAAGATACTGGTCTAAGAGTTGGGCTTTAGTGGAAGTTATTTCACTCAAAATAAGATCAAAACATAATACCTGGGGCAGCTAGGTGGTGCAGTGGATAGAGCACCAGCCCTGGATTCAGGAGGACCTGAGTTCAAATGTGGCTTCAGACACTTGACACTTACTAGTTGTGTGACCCTGGGCAAGTCACTTAACCCTCATTGCCCCCACCAAAAAAAAAAAAAATTAACTAAAAAAACATAATACTTGTATATTGTATATAGTGTAACTTATATATTAAAATTAAGCCCCCAAAAATCAGGTATCGAGGATTAAAGAAATTAGACTACAATGCAGCATCAAGGACTCAAGCCTCCGATGGACATGCCATATGATTGATAATGACTATAGCACATATATGTGGAATGAGAGATATCTTGAGAAAGCCATTCAGTTTGGAAATTAGCAATGAACAGTTTGATTATAAATTATAAATTTAAGAAATTATTTCAACTGGTAAGCAGTGCCTGGCACAGGGTATGTCTGTTGATCTGATTTAATAGCAATAACTTCCTACCTTTTGAATTTTCTATTTATAGTCACCAGAACAATTAATCTTAATAGGACATTATAATGTCTATTATTCAGAGAAACAGCACAGCAGAGTATATATTTCAGAGTAAAATTATGAAATATTTTTAAAAGTTTAGAAAATTTTTAAAATTTAAAAATTGAGAAAAGTTAATGTTGCTAAAAATTAAATTAATATTTATATAATTTTTGCAAATTCTTTGAATGCTGGGTATTGTTCACCTGTCATTTATGATGCAAGAAAAAGAGGTGATCCCCTTCAGGAATCATTGACTCATTTAAGGCAAAATGTTAAGTTCTACTAAAAATTGTTATGTTTCTCTGTAGATGTCTAAGATCAAGAGAAACACAAAATATGAAATATATTTAATAGTTTGCACCAAGACAGGATAAAAAGAAAATTACTGGTTGGCTAGTGTCTACTATCAAATAATAACCCTCAATATAATTGCTAATGTAGGTCCAGCACTAAGAGGTATGTCTTCTATTTAGTACTAAACATGATCACCAGAAATTAATCCAACAAATCTCAAAAAAGTTCTTTTTTGAACTTTAGACTTACTTCCTCAAGACAACATGAAATTATCCATTAAGGATGCTGTTGATTACTTAATAGTTTTGTCTAGTCTTAGGGGAGGAAATGAAGTAGTAATAAGTATATGTGGTCTAGCTCTGTGTTGCTTCCATATTCATATATACAGAGGACATGTCATGGCAAATAAACTTAATTTCTTCTTGCCAAACTTCACATACATTGAGCAAATTGTGGTAACAAGCATTTTAGAACAAAACCTGTGTGGTTAAAGAATAGCAGAAAACTATAAATGGCAGAGCTTATCAATGGAACAAGGAAAAGTATCCTGGAATGAGACTTTGGGGTTTTGTTTTCATTTCAAGATTATTTTGGTAGAAAATACTGCAGTCTTAAGATAAGGAGGTGTTAAGCACAAGGTATTACTGAAAATGGCATTACTGACAATCCTAATAGGCAATTAAGATAAAAATACACCAGAAAGGAAGACCATATATCCTACCTACACTCTAGTTTTGGCAAAGATGGGTGAATAAAGGTGTTCTTGGGACTACAAGAACTCGACTTGTATACAACTGAAGGAAAACGGGGTAAGGATAACATTTATAATTGTCAGAAGACATATTAAACTACAAAATTTTAGTAAACTGTGAGGAGAAAATATGGACTACCACTCACATATAAAAGGTAACAAGTGAAGAAATCTTTACAGGTAATTATATTAGAAGTACAAATCACATGGAAGAAAACATAAAAGTATTCTATGTTCCACATATAAATGTGCCTACACAGTAAGACATTATAGCCCTAAACCTAAAGGAGGAACTTTTCTCAGGGTTTAAAAAACAACACATATTAACTATGAGCATCTTCTCTAATGACATAAAAATGTAAAATCTTTTAAAAGATTCTTCACTTTCTAGGAACCTTAATAGAAGAAGTCTTTAACTCATTCAAAAGATGAGTTTTTAAAAAAGAAATTAACAAGCTCAACTACAAAATTAATCTTAAAAACCTAACAAAAGTTCTTTTTAAATGATCTAAAAATATTATAAGAAACAGCCATCCATTTGATAAAGTCTAAACTTGAAGATTAAAAAAACAACCAACACAATACGTCCTAATTGGACAAATCACATCTTCTCTGTTACTATAATACTGGAACTTGAAGTAAGTTGGATTCTGAACAAGATTCAAAAAGGAAGTCATTCACCATTTAGACTACTACTAACCAATTTCACAATTTCTGAGAAGCAAGTGTTTTATGTGTTTTTAAGCAATTTAACTAGAGTTGATAATGACAATAAAGATCTACATTAATCTTAGAAAGAAACTTAGTTGCACATGTATAACCTATAACTGACTGCTTAACCACCTCAAGGAAGGGGAAGGGGAAGGATAAAGGGATAGAATTTAGAACTCAAAACTTTAAATAAATGGAAAGATATAGAAACTTAGCTTTACAGACAGCTACACAGATTTAGGAGGTGGATGATATAAGCAAGCAAAATGAATTAAAGGTTTAATGTATGTTGATTTCACTTTTTATCAGACTGATAGAAACCTAAGAGGCTATATCCTCTCTACCTACTTTGCTTATAAATCTCTTCCAATGTCTGAATTTTGAAAGGTACATATACATTCTTGTTTGTTTTTGGTTTTTTGCAGGGCAATGGGGGTTAAGTGACTTGCCCAGGGTCACACAGCTAGTAAGTGTCAAGTGTCTGAGGCCAAATTTGAACTCAGGTACTCCTGAATCCAGGGCCGGTGCCCTGCACCACCCAGCCGCCCTGTACATATACATTCTTAAAATCAAATTTTAATTTTAATATTATTCTTTGGATCAAGGACTCACCATAAATTCCAACTATAATTCAGTGTTGCAAATGCCATCATTGTGAAAACTGTATAGTAATGTACAGTAATGACTGTATCCTTTGCTTCACAAAATTAAGTTGTCCTTGAAACTCTGACTCTGGACTAGCGATAACTGCCACCCCTTCCAAAAACCAAACTACAATTATCTGCCACTGCAGGGACATTTTACTATATTGTTTCTGAGAAGGTTTCTCAGTCAGATTTTCAATGTGCTTTTCCTTCAGATACCTCCTCATGTGAGGAAAAATGCATAGTGAATTTTAACACTAGCTTGCCCTTTTCAAAATTAAAAAATTAAGTGTTAAAATCAGTTAATTTAAAGTTAAATGCAGTTTTATTAATTTTAAGGTGATATTACCGTAATGGTCTTCCTTCCAGAGATTTGGACCAAATACCTTCTTTATATTTGAGGGGTATTTGCTTTAGCAAACAGATTTTTGATGGTAAATAAAAGTAATTTGTATTTTGTCTTAAATTTTAAAATACTTAAGAATAAGCACCAGTGAGATTATGTAACGGTAAGAAACCAAAATTAGGATCTCAATACCACAAAACACTTCTAAGTATTTATTTGACACCAAGTACTGCACTAGATGCTTTATAAAAGATAATATGTGTCCTTCCCTACCAACCCCCGCCAAAGACCTTAGGGTTTGAGCAATCCGAAGTGAATTGAGAGTCTCTAGCCTCATTCCCAATTAAGTAGTCAGACCTCAATTATTCAGATCACGATTATATGAGTTGGCCAGATCCCTCGGTCCTCTTCCTCTTGATGACTTTTCATTGGCCATGCCTCAGAGAAAACTTCACAGAAAGATAGGCTTCTATTTCTTGGCAGTTTCGTGCTTAAATTACACTCTAGTCCACAACCAAAGATAAAAGAATGGGCCATACTTTCCTGGAATTTCAATTATGCTTATGTAAGCACTGAATATGCTGAGCTCCAAACCTAGTGATTTCTTTAGTTTATGCCTGAGGAGTATCACATAGAGAGCATTGGGTTCAAGTTCCATCTCCAACACACACTGATTTGAGCTTGGAAAAGTCACATGACTTTAATTTGGTGTCCCAGGAAACTACACCTCCAACATACTCTAATAAAGGCAATTCTCTATATGACCGTAATCACAGGTTCAAAATCCAACCCCTCCCCCTGGCTCCACCCCCAAAAAAGGTTTCAACAAAAACTGCTAAAGGTTAATGAAGGCATTTGCCTTCTTAACATTAGCTAAAGGATTTGGAAACTATTTTTGGTAAAATCAATGTCCAGTGTTTGACAAATTAAATTTGACAGAGACATTGTTGTACTACTCTGTGAAATAAAATGTAGAATAAAGTGATGTCAAAACAAAAGGGCAGAATCATTTCTTTGATAGATTTAGAATCTGGGTAACAAGTATCCCATTTAACTACTATAATTCTAACCAATTCCACAAATGTCTTTAATGTATATTCTAAATAAAGTATTTAAAAATTTTTAAAACAAAAATATAAGAAACTCCAATGAACAATAAAAAATATATGCTAGGTACCGGTACTTGTTTAAACAGTAGAATAAGACCATAAGTATGTATGCTAAATGATAAGCAAATTTATAATTGGGTTCTACAATACTTGATAGTTCCCAATTTTAAATGGAATATTTTAAATGAGTTTTTCAAATTAAAGACATAAAACTATACCATGAGAACCAGTAAACAATGTGTCATTAAAACAAAAATGTAGCAGTACTAAAAAGGTAAGTACCATCTTACACACTTCTAAAATTAATGATATATACAGACAACTAATTCTATATAAGTATGCCCAAAAATGTAGAAGATAATCTCAAAACCCCTAGGGTGATGAAAGATTAGGAATTTTTTTTTTGAGGAACAGAATAAAAAAATTAAATAAAGAAAAAGCTGGATTTGTGCAAAGGACTTGGAGGATAAAGATAAATCAATTAAAAGGAAAATTATGTGCAGCAGAAATTTGAAATAAACTATAAAATTATGGAAAGATAACAGAAAAACGAATATTATAAAAAACTAAGATTATTGGGTTTATTTCAGTAAAGATTACTCTACTGAAAGTGCAGACATTGTTCTAAAGATACATTTTTTTATTTAAGGATCTTATTGTGCCTCAACACCCAACAAAAAAGTACAATGATGCAGAGGTCAGCAACCTCAACCCCATGAGGCATATCCAGTCTGGACTGAAGACCCTAGTATATAAATTTAATAATATCTTTTGAAAGAACAAGAACTTAAATTTTATTCCATTTCCTCATAATAACCTTTTCATATATACATACCTTTAAATAGCTATACAATTTCCTTAAGTCTAAAGATCACAGAATCTTTCAATTAATCTTCTTATGACAACTCCGCATCCCCATCTTCCTAACTTTCTCTCTCTGAACATACACCAATGTCAACATTACAAAATGAGGAACTCAGGACCAAAAATAATACTCCAGATGTGGTACCAGAGTAAAGTTCAGTGGTACAATAAGTATCTTTTTTCTGAACAGCCAATGATCACATTAGCTTGTTTCATTTTCATGTCACATTGTTTATTATGAGCCTGATTAATTAACATTTCAGTTTTTGTTGAGTTTTGATTTTTATTTTTTTAACATAAAGTTGTTGATCCAGGCCTCATCAAAGCTGCAGTAGTAAAATTTATTTTTTAAAGCAAGTGCAGATCATTACATTTTAACTTCAACTTGTTCTAAGACAAAAGTTTACCCTTTTGTGTCATGGACACATGGCAACCTGTCGAGCCCTACAAACCCCTTCTCAGAATGTTTCTAAATGTATAAAATTAAGCACATAAGATTACAAAGGAAACCAATTATATTGAAGTCATTATTTTTTTTTTAATTTAAGCTCACAGACTCCTAATTAAAAACCTTGGTCCTAGGATATCAAGATTTTTTTTTACTCCGCACTGATTTTATTGATGGAAAAGCTGTTTTGCAAGGCTGTATTTTCCATAAATTTCAAAATGTTAAGTCTTCCATATCTTCTGTGATTCACGTATAAACATTTTTTAACATAACTGAATTGAGATTATATCTACAGGACACCTTCTGGCAGACTGTCAGTAAGGGTAGTTAAACCAGCTATGACTCCAGCTAACTTAATATTATCCAAGAAACATTTCAGGTTCACTAGGGTATTATGAAATTTGGTCAAATAACTGACTGAATCCATAACTATGTTCGAAATTAAACTCATTACCTCTCCCCTTAAAACCCTATCCTATTTTCTTTGTGGTTACCTAGGTTCATAATTTTAGGGTCATCTTCATCTTCTCACAGTTGCTCAGCTAGATATATAGTTCCTAAATATTAATTCAACCTCCACAAGCTCTCTCCCATCTATCCCTTTCTCTACCCATAAGAAATCATCATCCTGGGGGCAGCTAGGTGGCCCTGGAGTCAGGAGGACCTGAGTTCAAATCCGGCCTCAGACACTGGACACTTACTAGCTGTGTGACCCTGGGCAAGTCACTTAACCCCCATTGCCCTGCAAATAAATTGATTAATTAATTAATTGAATAAAAGAATAAATAAATGAATGAATTAATTAATAAAATAAAAATGATGAAGAAATCATCATCCTTATTTAGACCTTCTCCTCCTTTTCCCAGAATTACTTACTGTAAGAATTTTCTAACTGGTCTCCTTGCCTGACACTGCCCCCATTCTATCCTCCACTCAATCTATCAATTATAAATCATAAATCAATTATAAAAATCCAAATCTAGCACTGATTCCCCAGTTCAATAAACATTAGTACTTCCCAATTAACTCTAAAATAAAATAACTTGTCTAGCATTTACAGTCCTTCATACCCTGATTCTAACCTTTTTTTTCTTTCTTATCCATTACTTTCCACCCCCCACACACTCCATGCACTATATGTCTAGCCAAATTTGCCTTCTTGCTGTTTCTCATGACACTACCTATCCCATCTCTTTGCCTTTGCAAAGGCTATCCCACTATACTTTTCCATTCTTATGTCAACCTCTTATGATCCTTGGTTTCCTTAAAAGCTCAGCTCAAATACACACTTCCTACATTAAACCAATTAACCAACTTTATCTTGCATGCATTTATTCTGTAAATGTATTAGTATAGTCTTTCTCTACAGGGTACGGGCTGTTCAGACTTTTTCATCTAAATATTAACACAGCACACAGGAAATGCTTAATAAATGTTTTTTGATGGGCTTCTCTTTATTAGTCTAGTAAGCCCATATGGATACTAATGTTCTCTTTTCTTTCTAGTTATACCTAAATGACCCTGCTTAATGACAGAAATCTATGTCTTGCTCATTTGTTTGCAGAATCCATCTTTTCACCTTTTTTGTAATGTTGGGCAGAATTTCCATCTCCAGTCTTCCAGCATCACTTGTGTTCTCCTTGATGCTTTAAAGATTACACATGGGTTCCAAGATCACTTGACCTATTACACTGCTGACACTTTAAAGTCTTTTAGGACTAGACCTGTGATTTCATTAAGTAAAGTGAAATCCAGGTAAGGAAACTCCCTCTTACCAACAATGCAGCTCAGCATTTCCTTGACAACTTGCACTCTTAGAAAGAGGTGCCTACAAAACTGTTAAGAAACTTGCACAGGGTCAAACTGCCTGTATGAGTCAGAGTGGGAACTCAAACCCAGGTTTTTCTGGCTTCAAAGCCAGCTCTCTACCCTCCTCCATATTACCTATTCAATAGTACACCTAAAGATCTCTCTTATGACACAAAAGTAGAAGCTTCCAGGCACAATGCTGAAAATAAATGAGAAAAAAAGGAAATGGAGGTAATTGTGAATACGCTAGTAAGGATTAGGTCTTTAAAAATATCACTACTTATGAAAAAGAAAAGAGGAATCAGAAAAGAAAGCCATGTTATATTAAAAGCCCTGGAAACTTCAGGTAATTGTAGTGTGCCCAAGTATGATGCATAAAATATGCACTAAAATATCTGTTAAACTGAATTGAAGCCAGCAACAACAACAGTAGCTTGGTTGATGTAGAAGGGCTCAGAAGATGAGTTTTACAGTATGTGTTAATTTATAATGACAAAAAGAGAAGTGTACAAAGGTAGGAAAGGGGCATGATACACAGAAAAAAACAGTCCCAGCATTTAGGGTAACTCAGCCATAGGTCCATCAAATTTAACTCACCAGAGAATATGTTTGGGTTGTACTAACATTTTCCAAAACATTAGCTGTGAAATACATGGGGAGCTTAAAGTGTGAACATAATTTGCAGAATTAATCTACACCTAAAATACTCCAAACCATACAAATAAGAAGAATAGCAAATGGCAAAGGTTACAATTTAGGTGACCTTTTAAAAATGAAATAAAATTTTTTTCTGGCTCAAAATCTGAAAGAAAAAAGGTAGCTTTTTCCTGTGGAACAGCTTTAAATTATGCAATACTCTATTTCTGAGGAATATTCTATGAAAGAAATTTTTAAAAATGAAACACCCCAAATCTACCATTTATTCCCCCAAATATAGTTATTATATTTCAAATTTTTTATTGTTGTAATCAGTCTTAAATATCATTTTAGTTCTGACTCATCTAAAATTAGATTTTTTTTCTTTCAGCAGGTCACACATCCAAGGGCAAGAATGGCTGAGTTAAGTAAAATGTGCATTGGTTGGTCTAGTTTTAATGAGTACAAGAGATAGATATTGTGTATTTTGCAAAATATGAAAGAACAAAATAGTAAACATTTTTATTGTAAGGAAAAGAAATGAAAAATACCCTGCTTCATTTATTTGGCAGAGAAAAATGTTAACAGCCAAAAGAAAATATCAAAAGAACACCACAATATTCCCTCTTCTCCAAGATGTGTTTTCATTTACTGGTGTTCAACTAATTATAAAACAGTAAAGGCTGTAATAAAGTAAAACCTGATTATTTCTGACCATATAAATTCAGAATTCCTAGTGATCTGGATAAGAGCCAATCTTAAATTTCTCTTTGCAAAACTCAAAAAATGTTAACAATCAATGAGTTTAAAAGATATATGGAAGGATACCTTGAAAGTGTTTAAGAAAACTTTTCAAATATATTAGAAGTATCTATTTATGACAGCAAAGCAAGATACCAAGAATAGTTCTTATCAGTTTCCCACATGGATAGGGGCTTAATTCCTCTTCTATAAAACTACAGGGAAAAATATAACCTGCATGGACTATAATCAGGCTAGATGCAGAAAATCTGCAAATTAATGAGGTCACAAAATATTATCAGAGATAGAAATTGAAGTTTATCATGGAATAAAAAACAATTTTAAGATGAGGCTCATTTGAAAGTGTTCCAGGAAGAAATATTGTAAGCTTAATTTGGTTAGAAAAAAATAACCTACCATATTTCTTTCCTAAGTTTCTCACTGAACGAAAAATGAAAAGAATATCAAATTTAGATCTATTTTAGAATTTAATTCAACAGCAAATATTTATTAAGCACTCAAGTGCCATATATTTGGTTCATAAAGCAAATTACCTTATTCCATGTTATGCCAAAGTAATCAACATATTTACTCATGTATTTGATCAAGAAAATTAATTTATATACATAAAATTTAATAATCAGTAATTCTATGTTCTATATGCTGAGCGTTTATATATTACAGTGTTTCTTTAACAAATGTGTTATTCAGATTCAAAAAGTACACAAGATTAATAACTCTTCTAATTTATAGGTGTTTCCATACTTTCTGTAGATTCCACAGTTTTTTCCATCCTTTTACTGTTCATCTCAGATAAAACTATAGATTAAGGGTTGATAACTGCACCCATGTATCATGTTGTCTGTACCACTCACATGGTAATGATCGTGAAAGTACTGAGTTATAGGTATCTATGTACTCTTTACCTCTACTAGACTATCAAATAGTTAACTAAAGACAAGGGCTGGCTTAATAATAATTCTGAACTCTACAGAGCAATTAACAGAAACCAGAATCCTAATAAATATTTGCTAAGTAAAGAATTCTGATTTTAAGTTACAAAAGTAAGGGTCTACTTAGGTTAGAGTTAAGTACATAACAGGCTAAGGATTCTTTTAGACTCAAGTTTTCCAAATGGTTACTTCTGAAGATAAACAATTATTTGATATATCATTCTCTCATTATTAAATATTTTGAAACATAGTAATAAATGTATATTAAATGAATATGATTTGCATAACTTGCGCAGTGAGCTGGTTTATACTATGTACTATTTTGTAAGAGAAATAAGATTCAACAAATTTTTTTTTTTATCAAATCAGTTTTTGCCTGCATGGGGATCAACCCAGGCACTTCATGTGTCAGAAATTATACATAGTGTTCTTTTCTTTCTTAGAAGTCTAGATTAATACAAGAGCCTAAAAAATATTAAAGATATTCTCCTCTATAACTTGCTTTCCTTTTGCATCAGCACAAGCTGATTCAAAAAGGGCACAAAAAATCATTATGAAATCATGTGTCCCAATGAATGTCAATGTCTACAATGTAAAGCCCCTATGAATCTAAATCTACGAATTAAAAATCATGAAATTCAAATATAAGCATGGTAATATAATATACAGAAGCTGTTATTATAAAACCAGCATAGGTTACTTGAACACTAGCTAAGTAAAAATTGATTTCCCAAACCTTTGGAATTGGTTTACACCTTGATTTCATCATACAGTACAATCTATAGGGCATAAAAATGCAAATCATAAAACCACCACTAGAAGTAAAAATCTCTTCAGAACTAGTTTTTCCTTTTAATCAGTTTCTCATGTTAATATGTTCATGGTAATAAGTTGGGAATGAAGACATGAAAGAAAGAAATAAAAACAACAAAATCTTAAAATATTATTTCTGGATGACATTTATAACCTCCTCTACCAGAGCTTATTTTGTGGTCAAATCTGGAGAAGAATCAACTGGAGACGTTGGATGAAAAGGAGAGTACAGAAGCCAGTCTTCTTTAGAACACATATAGTTCTATTAAAGGTAGCATGGAACAGTGCTTAAGGGTCCAGCCTGGAGTCAGAAAGATCCAACTTCAAGCCCTTCCTAATATGTACCCTAGGTCCTTACCCACTCAGTGCCAGAAACAACTCTTTAAGATTATAATTTATAGACAAGTTGGTGATTTACATCTATGGAAATAGATGTGCCATTCCCCATACTGATGAAATTCATAGGTACCAACCAAAAAACACCTGCTGTTCTAGTTCACAGTGAAAGCAAATCTAGTTTTATATCCCAAGTTTCACTTAGAGGAAAAGTCATTCCCATTGTCTCCTAACCAAAATTACAGGAAAAACTTGTGTTTCATTTATACTTCTGTACTTTAAATAATAGTTAAGAGCACTAACTGAAAAAGAAAAAAGATGGGAGGGAATAGCAAAAAAATAATGGAAGAAGCTTTTGAGTGAGGAGATCTGAGTTCTATTCCCAGCAAATAAGATCTGAGGATCATAGACTTCAAGCTAAAAAGGATTGCAGGATACAGTCCACTTGCTTCATTTTACAGGTGATGAAACAGAGAAGAAAAGGGATTTGTGGATTTTGAAGCCAGGTCTTCCAAATCCAAATGCAGCAGCATCCTTTCTATTGTACCATACAGTACTTTGGTGACTTGGAAGAAGTCACAGTATATATGCCAAAATGAGCACAATTTTTTAGATGATGTCTAAAATTAGTTTTTGTTGAAAAACTTCAATTATTTAATCTTAATAGTGTATATACAATATGTAAATTGAAGATATTGTATCCTCATTCGAACTATAGAATTATTATTCTATAAATAAGATAAAGAAAAATCTAACAATTTTACTGATAAAAAGGAACAATAGCCTACCTTCCTTGTTCAAACTATATAAAGGAATTATACAAAAGGAACTGCTGAACCTATCTTTTAACTACTCACTAGAGGAGTTAGTCAAATTAATATTGTTAAAGAAATGAAAATCTTGAACACCAATTTCTGTAACCCAGTATTTTTTTTTATTTATCCATGATTGTATGTGTCAAGGGGAAAATTTTAAGTTTGTAGTATACTGGAATCAAGAGTTAAGAATATATAAGTACTTTTATTGACCATAATTAAAACAGTGTAGGTTCAGGCCATATTCTTAAAAAATAAAACTTCTGGACCAGAGTCATAACCAACTAGTAAAAGATATAGGTCATGTGTAGTTTGTGTGTGTCCGTGTGTAAATATGTATAGCTATCTATTACAATCTATGCAATGCAAATGAAAACAAATTTCATCTTTAATTTTTATCTTTAATAATGTCACCCCATCCTCTGGTTTCTATATAAAGCCTGACTAACCTTAGCTTTATGGTATTTCAGAAATATAAGAGTAATTCATACAAGCTAGGAGTAGTTTCTAAATGGAACAAAAATAATAGTTTTAAAGAGAGCTCTCCATAACTTACGATCCAAAATTGAGGAATATGTGGCCCAAATGTGGTGCACAGAAAAAACTAACTACTTTAATTTATGCATCACTACATAAGTGTGGTTAGTGAAACTTAAAACTTGTCATGGAATACTATTTGTGAGTAAGAGTATTTCTAAAAGTTATTGCCATGAGGATGTGAGCAATATGAATAAAATGTCATCAACATGTTGATATTCAGTGTTTATTAATAATAAAAATGGTACCCAAAGTAAGAAACCGGAAGGAATTAGATCCCATATACAAAGGCAACTAATGTGAAAACATACTTGTATTCAACTACATGACCAAACTAACTTTATGGGGAAAAGACTAGAAATCTGGAAAGTGGGACTTTAAAACAATTGTGGATCACTGAAAGGTTGGCTTTCTTTAAAGATTATACCTAAGGATTTAAAGGCAGAATGGAGAAGAGTTGGTACTGTTGTATTGTGATTACTTAGCTAAAAGTGTCTTCCCTATTTAAATAATTCCAATCAGTACTGTTGATACACATACCTCGAAGAATTCTTTCCTCATGGCAACGTAGAAAGTCCCAGATTCTAACAGTTCCGTCATCAGAGCATGTAGCAAATTTATTATCCGTGGGTGAGAAACTGTTACATGAAGACACACAGCAGGGGAAAGAAGTCAGCATTTAACAGATTATCTGTGCTTCTCAGACAGGGCAAAATAAAATACTGTATGGCGTTATAAACAGGATGAAAGGGAAAGTATCCAACAATGGTGCCCTTAAAGAATGGTTCCAGCTGAAAGGCACATTTCATCAAAAGATGAATTCAGCAGAGTATTTATTCCTCCTTCCTAGTATTCAATCCTCTACTCTGAGAATTTATTTTTTAAAAGTGACCTAACAATTTAGTCAACACTAATTTTGCATATGTTCCCAAAATATAGCTTTATCCTTTGGTGCCGGCAAAAAAAACAAAACAAAAAACAAGGGAAAGAGGAGAGGGAAGGTGGTGGGATAGGAGGTGGGGAAAAAGACAAACACAAAGAGAAACTGAAGAACAGCTCAACTAAATTAATTATATACCTGGCAATATTTCTGAAAATATGCCACTGAGAAACATGTAGGAATGACACTCGGTATGCCTTTATGGAAAAAATACAAGAAGTAGGAAGACAGTTGTATAGTGTTTGCTAAAGAGTCCTTTGTAGAATGTTTCTAATTCATTTGAAAATGTTTGTATGAAGAATTTCCCCTTATCCTTCCTAGAAAACCCCATAGAAGCTGCTTCCTATGGTGTCACTACAGGGAAACATGGGAATTGTGATTAAAGCCCAACTAACTCCTGCAAATGAAAGGCAGTCATTTCCGTTTTAGTGCAGTTAAAAGTTACCAAATTTCACTAATTTATTTCAAAAGCATCACTGTTATAACTAATGGGACTGATATGGTAATTCAGTGTATGGATGACACTAAACCAGACAGTTAAGCACAGGTACATTTATCTGACTACTCCATAAAGACACAAAAGGAAGAAGAGTGATTGCCGTGGGTGGTGTTTTTGTAACAATGTCAACCTTCTACCACACAGGGGCCGCACCAACCTAAAGGAATGCTGCATAGCTTTATTCTGAGGCTACAGCAATTCTTCAGATTCAAATATGAAACATTTCTTCAGTTTTACTGTACATACTGAAAGATTATATTTAACAGCTTGCTGAAAATATCACTTTAAACTCTACTTTTAAAAAAAAAAACAAAAAACACTTTCATAACTGATGTATCAACAGTGAATCAGGAGAAATGTCCTACAATCTTCTCATCATGGTTTGCTTGCTTACAGTTTCAAAACTTGAAGAACCCATTCATTAATCCTTTAATGTTTTTTTCACAACCAGAGAGTTTATCTGTAAGGGTTTTTAATACTAAAACTTCTTATCTGAAGTCTTGGAATAACCAAGCCAACCAGTTCTTTACTTAAGCCTTTTTCTTGTATTTGTGAGAACTATGTAGATGTTTTATTTCTGTAGGCTTTATATTTTATTCATTTGGATTATTAAAGTCTGAATTCTTTATTTGGAATGAAATATTCTTGTCTTACACAATGAGCATCAAAAAGGAATAACTTAAATACATCATAAACCATAAATATGAAGAAAAGAATACCAGTGCAAAATGCAGCAGACAATACATCTCTAACATATTGCAGAGGCGGATACTGGGACAATACTACTTCAGAAAGGTGCCAGCAAAATGTTGAGTATGTGGAAACAAAGGAAAGTATTGTGTTTCTAGGGTGCACAAAGTTTCCCAGCATCTGACAGAGCCCATGCATCTCTGTACCCAGCATACATGTAGAGATCAGTCTAACCATGACAATAGGAACTACAGAAAATGGTATATTGTGTATAAACCTGGCCTCTCTAATCGCCTCCTTATGTGCCTGGAACATCTTGACGTTGTTCATGTTGGACTGCCAATATTTCACATATCCCCCGTGGTCTGCCGTCAGCATCCACATGTCATTGTGTGACCAAGTCATGGCCCTCACTGGGCTATCGTGAGCCTGTGGAATCACAAAATACTTGTCAGATACTTCTTCAAAGGTTATCTGATCTACAAGACCTAAAAGAGCACATACTGTGATTCTGTGTTACAGCAGGAATTAGTCTTAGTCTATGTTTTAAAATTATGTAAAATGAGAACACTTTGCATTCTTTATAGTCCAAGAGAATGGGACCACCTTCTGATGAATACAGTTACCTGTAATATTGTTTCAAAATTGAAAGTGAGTCCATTCCACAGGGTAAACTCTCCACTAGAAGCCCCCGTAACCAACCGTCTCCCTTCAGGAGTCCACTGAGGAAGGGGAAGAAAAAGAAAAAAAAGGAAATAGATTAACAAAAGTCAAAGTCCCCCCAACGTTAATGGCTTCATGAATAACCTTTAAACTTCTTTACATTCTTTCCCAAGTAATATATATATAAATGGAAAACCTTGGCTTTCTTAAAAATATCTCCTTCAGTGTTATATGAAATTATGTTAAAGAATACTATTTTATTCTTTTCATTTAAAACAGTTCTGATACACTAGATAACAGTGAAATATGAGCTTCACAACATTCTATTTTAAATCGTCTGTGCATTACGTATCTACAAAAAGGACATAAAGATTGTATTTCACAAGTTACACAATAAGCCTGGTAAAACATACCAGTCTTAGTAAAGATCCTATCTTCCAAAAAATAAATGCAAAAATTATCATTACAACTTGTCTTTTGGTTAGTAAAATTAGTAAAACCAGAAAATTCAAAAACTGAATGAAAATTTAATTTTCTACAACTAGTGGTGACCCAATTTTTGAAGAAACATTAAAAAGGCAGTGTGAAAAGGTTATGGAAAGTACTGATTTGTTAAATTATATTAATTTATAAATTCACTCAAAATTTAGCCAAGTTCATAATTTTCAGGAAAGCTTTTTTAAGCCCATGTAATATACATTCGCAAAAAGTTAGTATTAGACTAGTGGTGTAACAGCCTGCTTTGGTGAAGAAACAACGTAATGATGACTGGAGCAATAACTGAGTTATCGAGCATGGTCAGGAGATGAGATTTTTAGGAATAGTAAAATCTAAGTATCTTAAATTTAACCAGTTACCATTACAGGTTTTTCCCCCCTAATACCTCTTAAAAATGGGTATTTCCCTAAACCACATCACAGACATAGGGCTTACTTTGCCCCAACATTAAATAACCTCTGGGGCAGCTAGGTGGCACAGTAAGTAAAGCAAGGGCCCTGGATTCAGGAGTACCTGAGTTCAAATCCGACCTCAGACACTTGACACTTACTAGCTTATGTGACCCTGGGCAAGTCACTTAACCCCCATTGCCCCGCAAAAAACAAAACAAAACAAAAAATAAATAAATAAATAGCCTCTGACAGTAATGCTTTTTCAGTTGGCATTTTTTTATGTCTACACATCCCCCGGAAATGAATGAAAAATATTAAAGGATATACTACATACTACATTTGCTGGGTAGTATGTCCTTTAATTAACCCTCCCCAGCCTTATTAATTAATTAGCTTTTCTCTTTCCTCAAGTAGTATTTCTCTTTCCTTATTGTGCCTATTCTTTTATCTCATCAGTAGTTCTGATTTATTGCCAACTCTTTGATCATTCAATATTAGGAAAAAAAAAACAAAAACGTCTATTTCTGCCCCTTTCTTTCACCAGTGAGTCTGCTACATATTTCGTGGTCTTGGACAACGCAAGTAAATGAATCCTCTTCCTTTTTGCTTGCAAAAGATCAGTCAACACATCAAGGAAAACCTTCAGCATAACTAAGTTTTCTGTATCACTGTTTATATGTGGAGACTTTTTCCTCAGTACTCCAAGGTTCATAATTATACCAGATAGTCAAGGCTGTCAGATATCTCATAGTCAACTAACTAAAATGCTTATGAAGGCAAAGTCTGGGGCCTGGTGAAATAAGTAACAGTAGATTATTCATACATATCCCATCAACATCAAAGAAGAAGCCAGAAAAGAATTTATATCCTACAATGCACAGTAAGTAGATATGAAAGATGGGATAATCCATGCCCCTCCCCCCCCCCAAGCAAGGCAGTTCATTAATTTTGACCTCTAATGATTTATCTGTAAACTTATAATTTAATGACAACTAGCCTGGAGTAGCAGTCCAGGAGAAAGGACATAAAATATGCAATAAAGAAACTGAATAGAACCAGAGCCTCAGGAATACATTTTTAAATTTTATCTAATGAGCAGTTACCTCATTTTAAAGAAATCATTTATATTATAAACTAGAATGTCCCAATTAAGATAAGTCTACCAAAACACCTAAAAGAATACTCACCCTAACAACAAATACTGGACATTTAACTTTATTGGTAGATGTTCGAACAAATTTGGTTGTTACTGCATTCATAGGGTTGTTCAGCATTCCTATAGGTGGTACCAGCTACGAAAGAAGAAAGCACTTTAAGACTAGGGAACAAAATAAGCATTACAACAACAATTTTGCTGTTTTTCTTTAAAGCATTTATATTGAACAAGAGGTTTATAAAATGCTCTATATGGTACTACAAAAAAAGTCTCTGGAATTAAGACTAAGTTATCATTAAACAGATCAGGAAATAATGGCATAAAGGTCCGTCAATAATACACAAATTAATGGTAAAAAAAATTTAAATCTGAATCTTATTTAATTCCCTTATTAATAGCAAGAAAGCCAGCATATTCTCAAGTGTTCTGGGAAATCAAACTTCAATACAATTTTCATATTAAATATCTCTTAAAACACCATTTTGTCATTTCATAAGATTCAACAATAACTGTATTTTTCATAAACTTTATTTTTTAAACATTTTTATTTAAAGTTTTGAGTTCCAAATTTTACCCAGTCTTCCCTCCCTTATGTAAGACATATCCGTATCAGTTATTTTGCATAGGAAGACTCAAAAGAAAAAAAAAGAGAGAAACTGCATGCTTCTAGTCTGTATGCAATCAATATCAGTTCTTTCTCTGGACACAGATAATATGCTTAGTCATTTGTCCTTTGGGATTGTCTTGGATCATTGTATTGCTAAGAATACCTAAATCATTCAGAATTCTTCATCAAACAATATTGCTGTTACTGTATACAACGTTCTCCTGGTTCTGTTCACTTCCCTATGCATCAGTTCATGTAAGTCTTTCTAGGTTTTTCTGAAATCATCCTGGTAATCATTTCTTATAGCAAAATAATATTCCATTGCCTTTTCTACTTTTTTTGGATGTCTTGGGATTTTGACCTAGCAGTGGTATTGCTAGATCAAAGGGTATGCAGTGTTATAGCCCTTTGGACATAGTTCCAAATTGCTGGATCACTTCACAATACCAACAGTGCACTGGTGCCCGGATTTTTCCACATCCCCTCCGACATCCAACATTTTCTTCTTTTTCTTCATATTAGTCATTCTGATAGGTATGAGGTGGAACCTCTTTTTAATTTGTATTTCTCTGGTTTAGAGCATTTTTTTCATAGGACTATAGGACTAGAGATAGCTTTGATTTCTTTGAAGACTTCCTGTTCATATGCTTTGAATATTTATCAAATAGGCAGTGACTTGCATTTTTATAAATCTGACTCAGTTCTCTCTCTCATATAAATGTGTGTGTGTGTGTGTGTGTGTGTGTGTGTGTGTGTGTGTGTGTGTGTGTGTGAGAGAGAGAGAGAAATTAGGCCTTTATCAAAGATACTTGATGCAAAATGTTTTCCCCAGTTTTCTGCTTTCCTTATAATTTTGATTACACTGATTTTGTTTGTGCAAAAACTTTTAAATTATATATACTCAAGATTATCCATTTTACATTTTGTAATGCTCTTTATCTTTTTTGGTCCAATATCCATCCTTTACCAATAAATCTGACAGATAAACTCTTAATTTGCTTTTGGTATCACTGTTTATGTGTAAATCATGTACCCATTTTGACCTTATCTTGGTATATGGTGTGAAATGTAGGTCTATATTTAGTTTCTGCTATACTGTTTTCCAGTTTTCCCAGCAGTTTTTGTCAAATAGTGAGTTTTTGTTCCAAAAGCTTGGATCTTTGGGTTTATCCTATACTATGTTGATATAGTCATTTATTTACTACAGTGTAATTCATGTCTACTCTATTCCACTGATCCACCACTCTATTTCTTAGCCAGTACCAGATTGTTCTGATAATTATCACATTATAATACAGTTTGAGGTCTGGTTCAGTCTTTCATTATTTTTTTAATGACACTGTTTTTCCCCAGTTACATGTAAAGACAATTTTTAACATTCATTTTCTTTTAATTTTGAATTCCAAGTTTCCTCTCTCCCTCACTAAAATAAGAACTTTGATATAGGTCATACACATTTAATTATGCAAAATACATTACAATATTAGTCATGTTATGAAAGAAGACAGAACAAAAAGAAAAAAAAGCATGAAAAAATATAGAAAGTAAAAAATAGTATGCTTCAATCTGCACTGGCCTCCATCCTCATCAGTTCATTCTCTGCAAGTGGATTGCATTTTTCTTCACGAATCCTTTAAAATTGTCTTGGATCACTGTATATCTGAGAATAATTAACTCATTCACAGTTGATCATATAGTATTGCGGTTAATATGCTCAATGTCCTACTGCTTTTGTTCACTGTATTTTGCATCAGTTTTTCCAGGTTTTTCTGAAATCTGCCTGCTCATCATAAGAATGATGTGGTATAAGAAATGCCACAGCAATATTCCAATCATGTACCACTACTTGTTCAGCCATTCCCCAATTGATGGGCATACCCTCAATTTCCAATTCTTTCCCACTACAAAAAGAGCTGCTATAAATATTTTTGCATAATTAGGTCCATTCTCCCCCCTCCCCACCCTTTAAAAAAAATCTCTCTGGGATATAGATCTAGTAATGGTATTGCTATATCAAAGGGTATGCACTATTTTATAACCCTTGGATATAGTTCCAAATTGGTCTCCAGAATGGTGGATCAGTGAGAAGCATTTTTCTTATGATACCTTCAGAATTCAGAGTATCTATTCATCAAACCTTCCAAGAAAGAATGCCTTATTATATGATTCTAACAAATTGATACTCACATCATTATAGTATCCCGCATCTGGTTGGATTGCCCGCATATCTCGCTGGTCTCTCTGCCACACTCTGTTCTGTGGTTTGTTTTAAAAAAAAAAATTTTTGATTACATTCACTTCTGTACTCCAGAGAGTCCTGAGCAAAATAAAAAGATATATAATAATAGTAGGAAAAAAACAGGATTGAGATTACAAATTCCTAGGCATAAGAATCTTCATTTTGGGGGGGGGGGGGGGGGGGAATAAAAGAAGAGTGAAGATGAGGGTTAAGTGACGTGCCCAGAGTCACACAGCTAGTACTGTCAAATGTCTGACATGGGATTTGAAATCAGGTCCTCCTGAATCCAGGGCCAGAGCTTTATCCACTGTGCCACCTAGCTGCCCCCCCAGACAGGAATCATTTGAAAGCTGTATAATCTACCAAGGACAAAAGAATAATACAAAAATCTAAAGATCAAAATCAAGATTTAAAGCTAGAGGATTTGTACTTTTACAAATTAATTTGGGGGGCGGCTAGGTGGCGCAGTGGATAAAGCACCAGCCCTGGATTCAGGAGTACCTGAGTTCAAATCCGGCCTCAGACACTTGACACTTACTAGCTGTGTGACCCTGGGCAAGTCACTTAACCCCCATTGTCCCGCAAAAAAAAACCAAAAAAACAATAAAAAACAAACAACAACAACAAAAAATTAATTTAAGGGGCAGCTAGGTGGTACAGTGGATAAAAAGCACCAGCCCTAGATTCAGGAAGACTTGAGTCCAAATCCAACCTCAGAAGCTTGACATGACATGTACTAGCTGTGTGACCCTGGGAAAGTCACTTAACCCCCATTGCCCTGTAAAAACAAAACAAAACGCAAAAAAACATACACACACACCAAAAAAACAAAACAAATCAAATTAAAAAAAACCCCACACCAAAAAAAAATTAATTTAATTTGAAAAAAGAAAATGCTATGCCTTGCAATAAATTTATAAGTTTAATATGTTTTCTCCTTTCAGGATAGAGGGAAAGAATTCTTGGGGACTGTTAAATGTGTTAACTCTTTGGGTGCCATGCTTCAATTCTACCCCTTTTTAAAATTAAAAAATGCCCTTCTAAAATGTTTTAGCTTTCTACACTGTTACACAGAATACTGAATATAATCACCCTTTCTTGAGGATTCAGAGTTTTCATTTTGATCAACTATTGTATGGTTTACAGAAGTTGAGACATCTAATTTGTTCTAACACAAAGTTATACCCTGAAGTATGCTTTTTTGTCTTATTTGCCTCTCCTGAAAGTGATGGACAGAACAATCCCCAGGAAATATAGGCTTCTTACAAAACTATCTCCCAACAGTGGCTTAAGCAGCCTTCACTTGAGTTTTTCTCACGTTTAAAAACTTATCATTTTCATTAACTTATCTGTGTTGTGTCCCTTGGCATTTTTGCAAGATGTCAACTGTGTGGGACAATTATGGATTTGAGTCAGATTAAACTCTGAGGATGGAGTATGAAAGATACCTAGCCCCCCCAGAATAGCTAGCCTCTCGCTTTGCCTAAAAGTTAATTGCTTATCAAATTCTCACTTTCTCCTTTAAGTTTTATTGTTGAGATAATGGACTTGGGACAGTTCTGTAAACTTTGGGGATGGGGTCTGGGAGATAATCCAGTTCCCCAGTAAGTTTTATTCCTTGTCACAGTTCTACCAATTAGCACTATTTACTTTATTTCTGCTTAGTTCTCACATGCCAGCTACACACACCTTAGTTTATGGCCTGTAATAAAAAACTCCCCTCTCACATGTCAGAATCCCAGTCCCTGTCATGGATTAATTGCAGTCAGATAAGGGAGTGATTTCTGCCTCCCTCTTTCTTTGACATTCCTCAGACTTGTACCCCTTCCCCTTCTCCCCTTTGTTCTTGGACATGTCTCCATACATGGATCATGAGCTGGACACGCACCTTGGGTGAGACAAGATTGGATGTTAGATTGTGAGCTCATCCACTCTAGGTGTACGTGGGGACAGTCCTTTTCAAGATTACTATAAAAACCTAAAAGATTGGGCATATCTTTGCAAGACTTCAATGTGTAATTGGGTTTTGCCCATCCTCATGAGGATGTAATAAACTTGTCTCTGCTTGACTTGGTGGTCTCCTCGATTTATTTGGGTAAACTGAGACAGTTTGTCCCAAACATCAACTACTTCAACCTTCCTAGTAAGGTTAATCTAGAATTACAAAAGACTAGATATCACGTAGTCTAACTCCATCATTATGTAGATGAGGAAAATGAAGTCCAAAATAATGGGGGGGGGGGGGGGGCGCGGGCGCGGCTAGGTGGCGCAGTGGATGAAGGCCCTGGATTCAGGAGTACCTGAGTTCAAATCCGACCTCAGACACTTAACACTTACTAGCTGTGTGACCCTGGGCAAGTTACTTAACCCCCATTGCCCCGCCAAAACAAAAAAAAATATTCTGTAAGTTGCCCAAGTCTACATGGCTAATGAATGGCTACACTTCAAGTTCCTATATCCATCACAAGTTCTTTCTATTACCCAACATTGCCCTTCACAATAGTCTTTTTATCTCACTTCACTATCTTAAGTTCTTACTCAGGAAAAGAGGAATTTAAAAACTTAAACCACATTATGACATTATCTTCCCTGATTAGAAAAAGTATCATCTCATGGATTTTTTAAATTTTGCTGCTATAGGTCATTGAAAGAGTTCATTTTGACAACTATAGGTATTAAAACCGTTACATACTAGAGGTGGTTGTCCTTTGAAAAGTAAAGAGGTCCTATGGCCCCTTCCTCCATTTCAAGCAAAGTGCCAGGCCAGTCACGTTCACTCCTTGATTATTCTCTGAGCTCTGTTCTTGACTCTCTCGACTTCTTTTTCTATCATAGTCTCAAATATCTACCATACCACATCTAATCTAATTCCCCTTTTCAGGTGAAGAATGTGGACTATAAAATTTTACTACTTTTCATTCATTACTGATATAGTAGATATCTGAACATATTATACAGTGATGAATAGCACAGTGAGACTCTCTACCACTCTCTGGGCAAAATCAATTCACCGACAAAATAAGCATATCTTGCTTACCAGTGAATCCAGGTAATAATTTATATTACTATACCAGGTCTAAATAAAACAGATTCCCTACAGAGTATGGGGTCATGCAGATGTCACTACCTACAGATGATATGATGTTGACTGAATCCAGCTTCAAAATAATATAAGGTCTCCAAGATGAAATTCCTCAATCAATCAGCAAGTATTTATTAAGTGCTTTTATGTGCCATTCATTGTGTTAAGTACTGAGAATACAAATAAAAACAAAAACAACCCCTGCACTTAAGGAGCTCATATTCTAATGGAGAAAGACAAAATGCAAATCATGTACATTTAAGAATATGTAGGGAAAAATTAGAAATAATCTGAGAGATGACATTAGAATAGCAATTGGGGGACAGGGGAAGAGAAAATACAGTGAAAGGTCTCACATAAAGTAGACTTTAAACTGAGTTTTGAATGAAGTCAGGGATCACAGGAGGCAGATGTGAGAAGGGAAAGGCACAGAAAGATGGACTGCCATATGTGAATAACAGCAAGAAACACAGTAAAGGCTGGATTCTAGGTTTTGTGGAGAAGGCTAAAGCATTAGGACTAGAAAGGTAGAAAGGGGCAAGACTTGTGAAGAGCCTTCCTCAAAAAATAATGGCCATGGGGCAGGTAGGTGGCACAGTGGATAAAGCACCAGTTCTGGATTCAGGAGGACCTGAGTTCAAATCCACCCTCAGACACTTGACACTTACTAGCTGTGTGACCCTGGGCAAGTCACTTAACCCTCATTGCCCCACCAAAAAAAAAAAAAAAAAAAAAAAGAATGGCCAAGGAAACTATGGCAAACAGTTGCATAGTCCATAGTATGTTAGTAAATCTAGCTGCAATAGAAATTGCTAAAGGACAGTGAATTGGGCCAAGAATTGAAAAGAATAGGTTGGATGGTTGGGTTGTATTTGGAAAATTGCATAGACCATCACAGTCTATTCCTACACACACACATTTTAAGACCAATATCTTCGTATTAATGTTACAAAACTTGGAACACTAAAATCTCTGAAGAATCAAGGCCACGGTTTAGGCAGGAGGTAAAGAAAACAGATGATGTAGTGAAAGAGTATTTGTGTACTCCACTATCCCTTCTGTTTTCTCCACCAAGGAGAATGATGTACAGAATGAGAACAAAGGAGGCCACTGCTAAGAAGAGCCCCTATACATAGCATAATATTTATAGCAGCACTTTCTACTGAAGCAAGGAATTAGAAACAAAGTAGATGCTCATCCACAGGGAAATGGCTAAACAAACTGTAGTACATAAAATGTATAAATCAAATAACACAGTTCTATGGGAGAGGGGAAAAGAAATAACAGAAGAAAGTTAGGCAATATAAAGACAAAAAAGTAAAAAGAAAAATGTATTTTTTTAAAAGAATGGAAAAGATAACAAAAAGAATCAAGAACAAAATGAATTTCAAGCTACATGAAGATTTAATAATGGGCCCCAAACTAAATCAAATTTATAAGAATTGTTAAGGGCTAAAATTCTAGCTAAACTGTCTAAAATATCTAATGAGTGGTCGCCAATAAATTATAAGCTTTAGCAAGAGTTAGACTTTTAAGCATTTATTAAGGAGAATAAGAATTTGGTAAAGAGAGAGAAAGGCCTAGATTTCTATCTATTAAAGGGAGAGCACATTTTTAGCTCCCTTCTCCGCCAGCGTCCCCAGGAAAGAGAGCCAGACTGAGCGCCAGTCTCTTCCTTCCTCCTCCCACTAGCCCGCGTCACTTCCTGACGCCAAAGAAAAGACTCCTGGTCTTGCCCTCAAAGACCTTCACTTCATGGGCGGAACTCTTCTACAGTAAGTCTCCAGCAGGTGGTGTTATTCCAATCGTTACAGAATCCAAGGGGGCAGCTAGATGGCACAGTGGATAGAGCACTGGCCCTGGATTCAGGAGGACCTGAGTTCGAATCTGGACTCAGACACTTGACACTTACTAGCTGTGTGACCCTGGGCAAGTCACTTAACCCTCACTGCCCTGCAAAAAAAAGAATTCACGTCATTCCCCAATTGAGAAATGGTTAAAGGATATGAACAGGCAGTTTTCTGATGAAGAAACCAAAGCTATCTATTCCCACATGAAAAAATGCTCCAAATTTCTAATGATTAGAGAGATGCAAATTAAAACAACTCTGAGGTACCACCTGGCACCTATCAGATTGGCTAAAATGACAAAAAAGGAAAATAATAAATGTTGGAGAAGCTGTGGAAAAATTGGAACACTAATGCATTGTTGGTGGAGCTGTGAACTGATCCAACCATTCTGGAGAGCAATTTGCCCAAAGGGCGATAAAGCTGTGCATATACCCTTTGACCCAGCAATACCACTTTTGGGTCTTTTTCCCAAGGAGATCATGGAAAGGGGAGAGGGACCCACATGTACAAAAATATTTATAGCTGCTCTTTTTGTGATGGCAAGGAATTGGAAGTTATGGGGATGCCCATCAATTGGGGAATGGCTGGACAAGTTGTGGCATATGAATACAATGGAATACTATTGTGCTGTGAGAAACAATGAGCAGGAGGAGTTCAGGGAAACCTGGAGGGTCTTGCATGGGCTGATGTTGTGTGTCGATCTACTGTGATGGACTATATTCTTCTCACCAATGCAATGGTACAGAAGAGTTCCAGGGAATTCATGATGGAAGAGGATCTCCAAATCCAGGGAAAAAAAAGAACTGTGGAGTAGAGATACTGATTGAACCATACTATTTCTTTTGTTTTTGGTGCTGTTATTTTTCTATTTTGAGGTTTTTCGTCATTGCTCTGATTTTTCTCTTATAACCTGACTAATTCAGAAATATGTTTAATGTTATTATGTGTATATATATATATATATAGCCTATATCAGATTGCCTGCTGTCTAGGAGAGGGGGGAAGGAGGGGAGGGAGGGAGAAAAATCTGAAATTGGAAAGCTTGTGTAAACAAAAGTTGAGAACTATCTTTACATGTAACAGGAAAAAAAATAAAATAACGTAATAATAATAATAATAATAACGGGCCCCAGAATTTTGCCAAGAACTGATAGTCAAGTTCATGGGCTTCTAGCCTGAAATGTGAGATTCTATTCCCATCAGAATATTAGTTTCTTGAAGACGATAACCTTTTGTCTTTATGCCTTTAATGTCAAACACAGTATCTTACACATAACAGGTGTTCAGTAAACATTTGCTGAAAAGAATTGCTGAATCCAACTTCTTTTTTGTCCTAAATGAGCAATGCAGAATAGTGGGAAAAGCATGCATCTGGTTTTGGTGGACCTGGTTCAAATCCTGCCACTAGTACTGTCTATGTGTGGCCTTGGATAAGTCCAACCTCAATAGAACTTTATCACGAAATTAAAGAACTTGCATATGATGACCCCTAAGATCGCCCCCTTATAGTTCCTTTCACCTCAGAAACTACAATCTTACTGAATGATAAATTCTATTTCTGGAATAAAGGAATTTAAAGAGTGATGGCTAAGAGTGTTGTTGGTGATTTTTGAGAAATCAAAGAGATGCTTTTTTGGAAATGAAAACAGTAATATTGTACCGGTTTTCAAAAAAGGAAGTTGGATTCAACAATTCCATTCAGAAAATATTTACTGAACACCTATTACATGCAAGATACTGTGTTTGGCATCAAAGACACAAAGAAAAAAGGTTATTGTCCTCAAGAAAGTAATATTCTGATGGGGACAGAATCCCACATTTCAAGCTAGAAACCCATGAGCTTAACTATCAATTCTTGGCAAAATTCTGGGTCCCATTATCAAAGGGATAATTTGTGAGCATTTAGAGAAGTACTAACTGTAATCCAAAATGGGATCATCAAGAACAAATTATGGGCAGCTAGGTGACACAGTGGATAAAGCACCAGCCCTGGATTCAGGAGGACCTGAGTTCAAATCCAGCCTCATACACTTGACACTTACTAGCTGTGTGACCTTGGGCAAGTCACTTAACCCCCCCCCAATCAAATTATGAGAGGCTAGCTTCATTTCCTTTTTAACAAATTATTTTAAACTTTAAAAAGACTATATGACAATATATTTATACAGACCTGGAACTCAATGAATAACTATATTTATATAGGCATGAGAGTATACTTCCTCTATCCTTGGCCACTTACTACATTAAGTTCTGAAGACCACATTTCAGTAAATTAATTGTTAAGAGGGAGAGTGATCAACATGATGACAACACATAACCATTCTGTAAGAAAATCAGCTAAAACAACAAAGGATGTAACTCTTAAGAAAAGATTGGGAAATACTGTAATCTATGAATGTTTGAAGGACTATCATGTAGAAGAAAAATCACATAGAACATACCTAGAACCAACAAGTTGCCAAAAGTAAGATCTTTTACTAAATATAAAATTTCTTAACAATTGAAACTGTCTAAAAACCAATGAGCTGCCATGATAAACAATGAATCTCTATTACTTAAGGTCTTCAAAAGAATATTTGTCAGCAATATTGTAAAGGGGATTCCTAGCCAGGCAGAAAGCTTACTCTGAGGTTCTGTCCTTGTAAACAATAAAATCAGGAAGATAAAGAATATGATGAAAACTCTATCCTGACTTGAAGGATTGGGAGGTAAAACCACTTTATAAAACCTTGGTAAGACTCAACTAAGCCAAATCATTCAGAATTACAGTTAAGTAGAAAAAATTGAAGAATTATAAATGGGGAAAATGAAAAAGATCTACAAATTTTTCTTTTATAAACTATTTACATATAAAGGACAGTAAGGAAACCACAAAGAAGTGCTGATAGAAGAGGTAGAAATGGCACTAACGAAAACAGACAGAAATGGCAGTTGGAGAAGGTCAAGTACACAGAAAGGAAATCCATGGTAGAAAAAATATAATATTGAGGACTTTGAGAGATTATTAATCCAAGGTAGCCAAAGAAAGTAAAGATAAGAAAAGAACCTGAACAATGTCAATACTAAACAAACAACTACTCAACAACTACCAACCTATATATGCCTTTTTGTAAAATTTATCAATTATACACATATCAAGGACAGCTCTGATGAGCATTATAGTATGATGAAAAAAGATTTTGCAAAAAATATTCCAAAATATACAACTTTACTAACATGCAATTTACCAAAAGATAAAAAGAATGCAAATCCTACTATGCTTATTAGTCGGCTATAAGAAAGCACTTAATTTCTACAGAGTAAAAACACTTTTTAAAAGCTCTCTGCCAACCAAGTATACTCCCCCCTCTACAACAGACAACCTTGGAGGGATTATCTGCAGATAATAAGATGCTCCTGTCTGCGGATCCTAAGTGCACCAAGCCCCAAAGTATTGCAAAACCTTGCAAAGCTTCCTGGATGAGATCTATAACCATTCGAGAGTTTGGTATAGCTATCCATAGAAGGGAGGCGGGGAAAAAAGTAGATTCCTGTCATGGAGTTAGATGCGGTACACCTTCAAGAAATAAAAATATCTTCTAAGATTTCCATCCAAAAAAAATCCTTCTGAAAATATATTCCTTGTGCAAATGGGCAAAGCTGGGCTCAGAATTAAACTAGAAGGGGCAGGTAGATGGTTCAACTGGACAAAGCACCACCCTGGAGTCAGAAAGACCTGAGTTCAAATCCAACCTCAGATACTTACTAGCTCTGTGACCCCGAACACTGCCCCCCTCCCCCCACAAAGAGTTAAACTAGTCAGGAAACTAGAAAACTTATTCAATGACCTCCAACATCTTTTAAAAACAAAAGCCCATCTTTTAAATACCAGATTTCTACAAATGTTGATGTAAAACAATAAAGTGTGAAAATCTACAATCTCTGAAGAAATAAAAATGAGACACATTCACCAGGCAATAAATGTCTAAGTGGTAGATATAAGCCAGCTGCAACACATCACATGGAACAAAGGAAATAAAATAAAGAATATACTCGAATAAATGTACATCTAAAAAAATTAGCTGATCACATGGCAAAAATAAGATGTGTGATGAAGCTATGTGCTCTACTGTTATCATCTAGATATTACAAGAAAGTAAAGACGTCCAACATGACATCATCTGTGTTAAATATATGAGAGAACATAGACAAGATTCACAAATGATAGGTTTCGATCTGTAACAGTAGATGAAGCATTAACATCGATAAGATGTTAGTGTCAAGTGTCTGAGGCTGGATTTGAACTCAGGTCCTCCTGAATCCAGGGCCGGTGCTTTATCCACTGAGCCACCTAGCTGCCCCCTTTTCTTTTCTTTCTTTTTTAATAAGATGAAGTAACAAAGTTAGGTGGCTTCATAATGGTCACACAATTAATAAATGTTGAAGTTAGACCTTGAACCAGGTCTCTCTTAATTCAAAGTCCAGTGACCTTTCCTCTATGACACAAATTGCTCTTGCTAACCTTGAATGAATTTAAGTGCTTTGATGGGAACAATAAATATATTTATTACTTTAACTTTTTATCCAATGGAAAATTTAAACATATAAAACTGTAGATTGATGCTGTGAATTTCAAATGCAGCAAATATACCACAACTAATGTCTGGATCCCTGTCAAAACTCACTAAAACTCCTACTTACATATTTGTCAGGTTTATAACTGCTAGAACAGAATATAAGATTGTCGCCAATTGAAAACTGAATTTATTTTTAATATGGAATTCAGGGACAGCTAGGTGACGCAGTAGATAGAGCACCAGCCCTGGATCCAGGAGGACCTGAGTTCAAATGTGGCCTCAGGCACTTAACACTTACTAGGTGTGTGACCCTGGGGGGCAAGTCACTTAACCCCAATTGCCTCACCCTGCCCCCCCAAAAAATGGAATTCAGTGTGATATAGTAGAAAGAGTACTGGTTCCAAGATCAAAGGAAGTAAATCAAAACTACTTCTGATGTTTACTACCTGTGCAACTTTGGGAGGGGTCACAACCTCACTGACACTCTTCCTCATTTGAAAAAATAGAAGGTTGGACTAGATGTTCTTTTGCATTCCTTTGGCTCTAGAGCTAAGCTCCTATTGTTAGATGTTTGTGCTGTATTAATATACAGCAATTTCTCAATGCCAAAATATAGGTAAAATACAATGTCCTCTTTTAACCTCCTAAAAAATATCAACAGCAAAAGTAAATAAATGGAGAACAACTTTTTTAAGATAAAATATTTCCCCAATTTGTTTTATAAATATAGTAGATGTAAAACTATGTTCTCAGGGGTAGCTAGGTGGCGCAGGGGATAGAGCACTGACCCTGGATTCAGGAGGACCTGAGTTCAAATCCAACCTTGGGCAAGTCACTTAACCCCAACTGCCTCACCAAAAAAACAAACAAAAAAAACCCTATCTCAACCCTTAAATATCTGTGAAGATTATTCCAATGTAAAATTATCTTGCTTGCAATTTCATCATTTAAAGAACTATTTCTAAGAAAGAATATGAAAAGATTAAATAAGAAATATCCTAGGTTTAACTTACTCTGTTATGTAATATTTTGTTGAACCCTTTAAAACAGACATAGCCTGAATAACATTCTCATGACCACATTTAAAATCAGTAACATTTTGGGGGCATCTAGGTGGTGTAGTAGATAGAGCACGGGCCCTGGAATCAGGAGTACCTGAGTTCAAATCCGGCCTCAGACACTTAACACTTACTAGCTGTGTGACCTTGGGCAAGTCACTTAATCCCAATTGCCTCACTAAAAAAAAAAAAAAATCAGTAACATTTTTAAAGTAAATTATAACCAAGCTTAACCACAATGCCATGTAACTATATTATACTGTCTTTGGTTGACTATCCATATCACAAAACCACATGTGTAAACCACAGAGCTGACACTATGATGTTATTTCACCTAATGTTCTGAAGGAGCCATTCAATGACATCAGACAAAGCATTTGTCTAAGCCTTTAAATAGAAAGAACTCAATAACTGAGGCTTCTAAGATATAAGCTAGGCACGCCACAAAATTAAAGGGAATAGGTGAACTATGTTTAAGCTGATAGCTGCATCAGTATTTTTTTTTTTCGGGGCAATGGGGGGTTAAGTGACTTGCCCAGGGTCACACAGCTAGTAAGTGTCAAGTGTCTGAGGCCGGATTTGAACTCAGGTACTCCTGAATCCAGGGCCAGCGCTTTAACCACTGCACCATCTAGCTGCCCAGCTGCATCAGTATTAAAGAAAGATAAGGTTATTCCCAGCACTGAGCAGTAAAGAGCTGATCTGAGGAAGTTGTAAGAGTATTAACAGAATTACAAGATGATTCAAATTCCCACTTAAAACTGCAATGAATCTCCACATTGAAAACACGTTTTTATTGAAAAATCAAATCAATCATTTCCCACAGCCCATAAATGATTTTTGAATTAGCTGCATGTGGTACTTAAAATAGGAAAAAAAATAGTGGTGATTTCAGGCCCTTCTTATAAAAGGTGGGATAGCATTTCACCTTACTCCAAACTACACTCAGCATAGGCTGCACAACCTTTTCCCCTCCCTAAAAGGGGTAAACAAGATTTGATTGACTAATACAGTCATAGTAACTAGAGTATTTTTAGGAATTTATCTGAAATATGACCTCTACAGCTATATTTCTTATGTGATTCATTAAGTGAACTTACCTCCAAATATTTAATTACAGAGGGATTGTAGTCTATGGTCTTCCGGTTCACAGCCTTTCTCATTCGTTTCCCATCAAATGTGAGCTGCTGCATTGCCTGCTGCTGTGCAAAGTCTGGTCGTTTGTAAAAGAGCTGCCTTGGTGCCTGGTGCTGGAACCGTGGCATATGGAAAAAACGAGGTGGAGAACCAATTTCTGTAGCCATGGTGTTGTTTTCCTTCTAGGACACTAAGAAATTAAAAAAAAAAACTTCCTTTTAATACAAATATAGCAAAACATGGTTCTCTCAGTAAGCATTTTTTTGTTTTTGTTTTTTTGGCACGGCAATGGGGGTTAAGTGACTTGCCCAGGTCACACAGCCAGTAAGTGTCAAGCATCTGAGCCGGATTTGAACTCAGGAACTCCTGAATCCAGGGCCAGTGCTTTAGCCACTGCGCCACCTAGCCACCTCACTCAGTAAGCATTTTAAAAACATGCATAGTTAATGACTGCTTCACATTTTAATATTTCATAGCAATGTTTTTTGTGGCAGGAAAAAAAAGAGAACAATCACTGATTGGTTGATGGTTGAATTGTGGTATAGGAATACAAAGGAATTTAAGAAATGACAGATATGAGGAATCCCGAGAAATATAGAAAGATTTATATGGGTTGACAGAGTAAAGTATCAGAAAGTTGGTTTTCACAATGATAATAATGGTGGGTGCTAAATTCTAAGAGGAAATCAAAGAATAATCATAGCATACAATTTTGGGGTTACAGAATATATGAAGAAATGTACCTCTAGTCGATCATGGAAAATCTGGGAGACTAGCTGAGAAATGGTGCAAACACTGTCAGATGAAGTTGCTACTGGTCAGTTGGTTTTACTGAATTATTTTTCTTGGTTGTCCTAATTACAAATAAAGGTTCATTGGTCATGGGGTGAAGGAGAAAAATTAGGGGGCAAATTCGAAAACTACAGAAGGCATCAAACAATTCCTTTTGTAAAGGTTTTTTTTTTTTAATGTATAGAAGGTCAAAGAAAAACTGGTATGAATAATCTGTCATTTTTATGGCTCCACTACTGAAATTTAGCATGATGAATGTAAGTGCACTGAGAGCACTATTCTGTTTTTTCTTTATAACTCCAAAACATAGTAGTGCCTGGCATATAGTAGGCAGTTAATAAACTTTTGTTGGATTAAACTGAACTGCAAAATACATGTCAATTTCTACCTCAAAAGAGAGAAATGAAAAAGAAAAGGATTCTGGGCAACTGTACAAATATGTAAAAGCTGAGGTAATCCTGATATTCAATGCCACTAAATACCATATATGGCATACAGAGTGTCAGAAAATTCTCTAATAGCTTAAAACTTTGCTAAGACTTTGGGGAAACACTATACATTGTTTGGGTTTTTTTTTAAAATACCTGTAATGTCAAACTCAAATGGAGGGCAGGGGGGAGAGACCACCACTAAACTGCATATAAGGATCCCTGGTCATATAATGACTTTTAAAAGCCACTTATTAATGTTATCTATGTTCTATTATATTTTTTCTCCCCTGCCAAAAAAAAATCACACAATAATCTAGATGCACTTGTGAGGGTCCAGAGGATGCAGGTTTAATATCTCTAATTTACACAATGAAAAATTCAACTTAAGTAGCAACATGTCTCTTTTACAAAAATAAGAGTCCTCTCTCAAAAAAGGACTACAAGTGCTTCAGAAAAGAATGATAATGGGGTCAAAGAAGTTTTCATGAAAGGCTTCATGAAGTAGAATTTTAGCTGGGTCTTGATGACAGTGCCTGACTACAAAGAAGGATGAAATAAAAGGCACTATAACAATGCATGGAACAGGTGAGTCAGAAAACCTTAAGTGTGAATCATTCCTCAGATACTTATCAACTATGTAACTCTCAGTCTCCAATTTCCTCATCTATAAAAATGAGGATAATAGCACCTAACTCGCAAGGTTGTTGTGAGGAATGAATGAAATAAAGTATATGATGTGTTTTGCAAACTTTAAAGCAATATACAAATGCTTCCCATTAACTATAACTATTTCTGAACATTTTATATAATTGATGGTACCAAAGTAATGGGAAATTTCCTATTGTGTAGGCAAAACAATGAGGTATAAAAGCCTAGGGTAAAAAATAATGGGGGTGGGGGGACACAGCTAGGTGGCGCCATATATAGAGCACAGGCCCTGGAGTCAGGAGAACCTGAGTTCAGATCTGACCCCAGACACTTAACACTTACTAGCTGTGTGACCCTGGGCAAGTCACTTAACCCCAACTGCCTCACCAAAAAAAAAATAATAATAATAATAATGGGGATGCAAAACTACTCATAATGCCCAGAATGGAACAAAGACAGAAATGTATTTTTGGAAGCATTTTCCTCCCAAAGAAACTAAGCACCTTCTAGAAATTAATTTGACAATCATAATTTTTAGAACAGGAAAGGACTTTGGGGATCACCTAGGTCAATCCTCTGCAACTTTGCTATAATGTATCAACTCCAAGAATTCAATTCACTCTTTATTTAGTACTGTTATCCACAATAGACAGGGGACTTTATTCTTCTTTCTTTCTTGATGGGGAAGAAGTAGTCAGAGGATGTCACAAAGGAGAAAAGAGGCAGATTTGCACTGTTGAGGAGGGAATTTTTTAATTAAAAAAAAACAACAACACTTGAATGTTTCATTAGCAATCAATCCTCAGTTATGACACTGACTAGCTATGTGATCTTGATCATATCAATGTCACTGGGCTTCAGTTTTCTATTTAACAGACAAAAATGGACTGAACAATACCTTTCAGCTTTGAAATTCAGTGATCATACTTAGCTAACAGGACTACAAGAAATATCACAGAAGTATAAGATGTTATATAACATTTGTCCTCAAGCAGTTCACAATCTCCTTAAGGGTAACTTATGTCCAACGACCAAGTAGTAAAGCATAAAAGAACATCTAAATAACCAGGCAATCTATGATAGTAAATTAACAATAAGAAAAGCATATTTCCATTTCATTTTTGATGAAATATTAATAATAGCAGCATTTATGTACCATTTTAAGGTTTGTAAAGCATTTCACAAATATCTCATTTTATCCTCACAACAACCCTAGGAGGTGTTATTATTTTCCCCATTTTACAGTATAGAAAATTGAGAACAGGGTAAATCAAGGGATGTGCTCATGGTCACACAGCAAGCTATTTGAGAGGATGATTTGAATTCAGGTCTTCCTGACTCTATGTCCAGTTCTCTATTCTACTATCTAGCTGCCTGTAGACACATCTATGTGATGCTATTATTATGCCTGTGACAGTATTTTTCCAGAAATGAATTCAATAACATTTACATGCAATTCACTGAGCAATACACTGGAGTATAAAGAAGATCTCTACAGACTGATATGGCACATACATATCCTGCTAAAGGCACTTACTACAGAACAATGAAAAAAGACATTTCCAGAAAACTATGACAGAAGGGCCAAGGAGAAATCGAAGTAAAGTGCTTAATTTAAAGAAGGAGAGGTGCTTTTCAGCAAGAGGGCAGTCAGATTCACAAACAATAAGGTTTAGACCTTTCAAAGAAGGGAAAGAACTTCACAAAAAGCATGAATAACATTTTTTCCTACAAAAGTTGATAGCAAAAATCAAATATTCTTCTGGTACTAAAAATATGTGCTAATATGTCTTGTATTTTTATGTTTACATGCTTTACATATTTTTATGTTTACAATAAAATAGTTCACAATTATAAAGAACTTTGAAATTGACAACTATCATGAGGTAGAGAGTGAAAGAACTACCTCTATTTTATAAATAAGAAAACCGAAGGCCCACAAAAATGAACTGGTTTGTCCAGGGCCAGAGCTGGTTAAGGAGTCAAAAATCAAGTCTTTTACTGCAAGTACATTTCGCTTTCTGGCTATAACAAGGGCTCAATCCTTTCTGTGTATCATGGAACCATTAAGCACTCTGGTAAAGCCTATGGACCCCTTCTCAGAATGTTTTTAAATTAATAAAATAATATACACAAGATTACAGAGGAAACTAATCATATTCAAATAAAGATGTCATTTTCCCCCCATATAAGTTCACAGATTTCCTCCCCATTCACAAACAGGGTAACACACCTGTGACCTTCACATTAAGCACTCATTTTTCTTGTACAATACTGTTTCTCATATATTCATGATTTTTTCTCTAAATATTTTTTCAACCAAGGCATATTTATCCCCCCAGATGACTATTTGTATTTGAAAAGGTTTTTCAATGAAAAAAATAGTAGATATTTTGTCATCTCTAGGATAGCAAAACTGAGTCCAACCAGCTCTAAAAGTATAAAAGCAGAAAAAGACCATTTCAGAAAGTGCTTTCCTAACAAAAACTTTTTTTTAAAAAAATTTATTATTGTTTCAAAAATAGGTGGTTAATGTTGAAGAAGCTCTGAAAATATAGGAACACTAATGCATTGCTGGTGGAGCTATGAATTATTATACAAACTTTGAGGAATTATACAAATAAAGTAGTTAAAATATCCTTAAGCTTTGGCCCAGAAATTCCAATGTTAGGCACTTACTCTAAGGAGATTACTGACAAAAAGAAAGGTCCCCTATATACAAAAATATTTATAGAAGCACTTAACTAAAAACAAAAATGACTATTGTTTATGGAGTGGCTAAACAAATTGTGGCACATAAGATGCAATGAAATCTTACTATGCTACATGATAGCTTCTTTATTAAGAAGCTTCAAAAGATTTGAATGAACTGATGCAAAGAGAAGTAGAGCCAAGAAAACCATATAAGCAACAACTACAACCACATAAATGGAAAGAATAATCACAAAACAGTTAAAAATGAATGACTGGGGAGGGGGGGGGGGAAGAACTAGGTGGCACAGTGGATAAAGCACCAGCCCGAGATTCAGGAGGACTTTAGTTCAAATCTGGCCTCAGACACTTGACACCTAACCAGGTGTGTAACCTGGGCAAGTCACTTAACCCTCATTGCCCCACAAAAACAAAACAAAGCAAAGCAAAAAAAAAAAAAAAAGAATAATGCAAACTGATAAAAGATAGGCTTGGCCCCAAAGGACACTTGAGAAGGCACCTCACCATGCACCTTTGCAGAGGCAGGAAGTCCAGGTCCATGGGTTAAAAAATGATACATATGTCAGTTGTATTTTTTACTTTTGTCTTTTATTTATTAACTTTTGCAGAATTCTCCTTTTGCTTAAAAAAAAATCCCTCTGTTATAAAGGATAGCTCGTTGGTAGTAGTAGGAGAGAAATATATAAAAACAAAAGATATCAAAAGTATTATTAACCCATCTCCTCATAAAATAGAGTGAAGCAAAAGCTCTGAATAGTGAATACAACTGAAGGTATTGTAGAAACAGGCACAACTCCAGGTCTGATGCAGAGCAGTAAGGCCATTTTATTACGACCTTGCAAGAAAGGGCACACACTTCCAAAGTTGTACAAAGCATGCTCGTTTCAGCAAGTCTGGTATTAGGGCCCTAAACAAAGATTCCCTCCACCATTTCACCATTTATCTGGTGTGATAAAATAACAGAATTTGCCAGATGCCTAGGGGTCCCACCTGATTGATTTAGTACTGTTTGAGAAACCAACTAAGTACCTACTTGGAATGATTAGATATAGGCCACACCTGGCCTGCCCTGACATCACTCTCAGCCATGTAATTAGAAGGACCTTCTTTTGGGGGGAGGGAAAGAAAAGGTAGAAAGGAGAACTCTGAGGCTGGGAGCTCTCTCTTTCCTGTTGGTGAGCATCCTAGAGAGGGGACCAGAGAGGGGCTGCACAGCTGACTCTCATAGGAACTTCGGACCCCAGGTGGTGAGTCAATAGAAACGAGGCCAGCTCTTCAAATTAGCTGAGCTGGAAGCAAATTTAGGGATTGAGTCAGTCTTTGCTAGAGCCAGGGAACTTATCCATTTTTCTCTTCCCCTATTCCCTTGTCCCTGGCTTTATTAACTTCACCTTTGCTGTATATTTTATTCCCATTAATAAAACCTGGTTTGTGGAAAAGAGGCTGTTAATCTCCTTTCTTATTAGCCTAGGAGAAATAATTTAAAAAGGCAGTTTGGAAGGGAAGAAACTTTGGACCTAGAGGTCCCTCATTATTTGCTGAACCCCAGTATTACAATGAGCCACCCAATTGACTCTCCCCATATTAAATTAGGCCCCTACACTTGCTACTCAGGATGCACATTCTTCACGACACTCCTAAACATGTACCTCCACCTGTGAGACAACTTCTGGGAGGATATTTCGTGGTTCTTCTGTTATCTGACTTTAGATCACTAACTGCTAGCTCGGCAGGAAAAGGAAGAGAATTTTGGGGAGGGGGAGAAGTTCCTGGGACTTGAATAATATAGTCTCCCCTATGTGAGAGGTACATATTCCTCTCAATTGTAACTGCTAGCTCAGCAGGAAAGGAAGGGAATGGTAGGAAGGGGGAGAAGAAGCCCCCAGTACTTGAATAATGTAACCTGACTACTGAGGAAGACACATTTAATTCTCTCAATATGTTACCTTTCATTCTTGTAATTTCTCTTGTTAACAGAAAAGACATGTTCTTTCATTTTAATGATTTAGTCAATCAAGTGCTAAGCATTTACTACTTGTGTCAGGCACTATGGTAAATGTAGGGGATACAAATACAATAATTCCTGCCCTCATGGAGCTTAAAACTTAATGGGGGGGGGGCAGCTAGGGGGGGCAGTGGATAGAGTGCCAGCCCTGGATTCAGGAGGACCTGAGTTCAAATCCAACCTCAGACACTTAACACTTATTACTAGCTGTCTGACCCTGGGCAAGTCACTTAACCCCAATTGCCTCACTTAAAAAAAAAAAGTAGTATTGCTTTGAATAATTTAGTACATCTATCGCTGACCTCCTTGGACTATAAAATTAGTAGTAGGGAATCACTGGACTTAAAGGTTATGAACAATTTTGCACTTTTTCTCACATAATCCAAAACTGTTTTCCAAAATAGTTGAACCAATCTTTTACCAGTAGTGAATTAGTATACCTGTTTCCCAAAATTCCTCCAGCACTGCCTTTTTCCATCTGTATCAACAAAGCATATTCTGGCTTTCTAGAATCAACAAAGTTGTACTGACAATTTTGAAATATAGTAGATATGAAATGGTTATCAACTGAAGTGGTTCACGAGAATAAGAACACAGTAAAAAAAGAAAAAAATTCCCTCACCAATTCCTGTTCAAATCGCACAGTATAGAACAAACCATATGAACCAAGAGATATGGTTTATACCTTTTCATAAGATCTCTTAAAATGAACTGTCCTGCTCTAGGACAGCAGGCCTGATAATCCAATTCGGTACAGAAGCTAGAAAACAATATAGACATTCAACAAAGGAGTTTGGAAAAGAGATGCTGAGCCAAAACTAAAAGACTCAACAAACAGTGATTTGCCCCAGTATATTATCTTCAATGTTGAGACTGATTTCATTTAATGTATTTAACAAACAGGCAGCCAGAGAGTCTTAGAAGGAAATTACACTCAATCAAAAGACTTCTGTCAATTTCAGGCACCTTTTTCATAAACTCCAGTTAACATGGGCACCACACCTAGGGAAAATAAACAACCCAAAAAGGGAACACAGTAGTTTAAAAATGCAATGAGTAAACTTTTAAAAGACATGTTTAAAAGTACCACATAATCAGGAGCAGCTAGGTGACGCAGTCCATAGAGCACCGGCCCTGGATTCAGGAGAACCTGAGTTCAAATCTGGCCTCAGACACTTGACACTTACTAGCTGTGTGAGACCCTGTGCAAGTCACTTAACCTTCATTGCACGGTCTTCCCCCACAATCATTTCATCTTCACTCAGCCTCAAATGGTTGAATATCACACTTTGTGTACTGAAATTTACATTGCCTAACAAAATAGAGATATTTCTTGAATAACAATGTTATATCAGTTCTCTACTTATTAAATTCTCTTTCTCCTGTCAAAAAACAATAAGCAAACTGATGGGACAGAAAAATAAGATAAACCAAAAGAGCAATATAAACAACCACAGCAATGTAAATGAAAGGATTAATAAAAAGCTCAAATCTGACCAATTAAGGTACAAGAAATAATAAAACATGCTTCTTCCCTCAGAACCAAGGGATGGGAGACAACTGTAAGAGAAAATACACACTGCCAAGATAACTCTGTAAAGTTAAAAAAAATAAAACAGTAAAGCCCTAAAAGATTTTATCTTTTTTAACGGTGATTATTTTCATTTCAAATGTTAAGTTACATAGATTTATTGTATAAAAGTTACTTTTTATAAACAGAACACGTAATACAAAGAAGAAAAATATAACCTCATATGGCTTTGAAAAAAAAAATTCATCGTTTGGTGAACAATTTAAGACCAAAAGAAGTTAGCAATAACTATTATTTGAGGGGAAAAACACTCTACAAAAGTTAATTATTAACAAAAAATATAGATTATCCTTTAATAATGATACTATTGGAGCAGCTAGATGGCACAGTGGATAGAGCACCAGCCCTGGAGTCAGGAGTACTTGAGTTCAAATCTGGCCTCAGATACTTAATACTTAACAAGCTGTGTGACCCTGGGCAAGTCACTTAACCCCAACTGCCTCACTAAAAAAATAAATAAATAAAAAATAATGATACTATTACTGACCACTGTTAAGCCAGAGTGTTGTGGCTTCTCAGTGCTTAGTATTTACAGTGCTACAGTCATTGTGTATATTGTTCTTCTGGCAAGCGTTATTTAGGTTATTACTGGACACCAAAGAATGACAAATAAGAAACATGAGAAGCACTGTATGAAGTGAGTTACGATGAAAAATAAGTTTAGATCTGTTTTAACTATATTTCCCAGAGCAGTGCTGTATTAAGAGTACATAGGGTAAGACAATAGTGAATAGTGGAAAATTAACATAGCATAGGAATTCAACTTTTGACAAGTATTTTTAATAATCTATTATTTACAAGACATCTGAAATATGTTCCAAAGTTTTAGAGAAGGGGTTAGAAACACAGCTGAAGTCTGATAGTTGTAATGGCAAAAATGTCTTTAGTTGGAATTACACTAATAAACTGACTAAAATGTCCATATCCTTTGACCCAGAGATTCCACTGCTAGGCATATACCCCAAGGAAGTCAAAGTTAGAAAGGTTTCATATACGTCAAAATATTTGTGGGGGCAGCTAGGTGGCACAGTGGATAAAGCACCAGCCCTGGATTCGGGAGGACCTGAGTTCAAATCCGGACTCAGACACTTGACACTTATTAGCTGTGTGACACTGGGCAAGTCACTTAACCCTCACTGCCCCACCCAAAAAAAGAAAATTTGTAGTAGCGCTTTTTTGTAAAAGGGTAAAAAAGATGCTCATCAACTGGGCAATCATTAGGCAAACTGTGGTACATTAATATATAATGGAATACTAGTGTGTTCAAAGAAATAATGAATATAAAATGACAGACACATAAGAATTACAAAGTGATGAAAAGTGAAGTAGAACTAAAAAAATAAAAACAATGTACACATGGGTGCCTGACCTCTTTCTCTGATATGAGTTATAGACCTACTACTAGTATAACTGAGTCAAAGGAGACACACAGTTTACTGACTTTTCAAGCATAGTTCCAAACTGCTTTCCAGAATGTCTGCCAATTCGGTTTCACCAACAGTGCATCAATGTACCTGTTTTTCCAATGCCTTAGATTTATTATTTTCCTTTTTTGTCAACTATGCCAAATCTGAGGAGTAAAACTTCAGAGTTGCTTTCATTTGTATTCTCTAATTATTAGTTATCTGGAGCATTTTTATAGTTATTGATAGCTTGTATTTCCTCCTTAGAAAACTGCCCTTTCTCAAGAATCCTTTGACCATTTATCAATTTGGAAATAGCTTATGGTTAAAGGTTTGAATTAAGTTCCATATATATATATATATATATATATATATATATATATATATCCTGAAAACGCCACCTGTATTGGCAAATACTTTGCTGTAAAAATTACTTCCAGTTTCCCATTTCCCTTCCCATAGACATTTTATAAACATATCTAAAACTAAATTCTTTGTCTTTCTTCCAAACCCTACACTCTTTCAAGCTTCCCTCTTTCTGTTGAAAGACTCATCATCCTTCCAGTATATCCATTTCAAAATCTCAGCATTATCCTGGGGGGGCTCATCACTCTCCCTCAATCCACATATCCAGTAAATTACCAAATTTTGTCATTTCTACCTTCAAGACATCTCTCAAATCCTAACCCTTCTCTCTACCCATATAGCTTATCACTTTAGTTCATGCTCTCATAAGTTCTCACTTAGATCGTTACAATAGCCTCCTAACTGGTCTCCTTGGCTCAAGTATCTCCCTGATCCACTCAATCCTGCACCAAGCTGCCAAAAAGTAATTTTCCTAAGACATGGATATTACCAAGTGACTCTCCACAACCAGCTCCTCTGGGATAAAATATGTAAGCTTTTAAAGCCCTACACAAGGAGGCATAACAACTATTCCATTCTCATTAGATTATTACTCCCCCTCCCACAGTGGCCATACATATTTTATATGTACTTTTCCTTTTTAAAAAATTTTATATGTACTTTTCACACCCATTAGAATGGAAGATCATTTCAAGAAGGGAATTTTGTTTTGTGCTTTGTACTTGTATCTCCCAACTCACCGAAGTACAATGCCTGCAACGTAGTAAAAACGGAATACTTGCCGATTAGTATTCAGAGCACAGTACTCTCAGCAAAGCACAGGCACTGGAGTTAGAGGAACTGGGTTCAAAGTGAACTCCTCTGTGACCTTATACAACCTATTTAGCCTCTTCGTACTTCAGCTTCCTCATCTGTAAAGCAACAGATTAGACTAGTTGACTTAGAAGTGTCTTCCAACTCTAAATCTTTTTGATACACTATTGGGGGGAGAGTGAGATCTCAATTTTGCTGATATAAAGCTGTACTTAATAGTGCTTTTCTTAGCTTATTTGGCATTATGATTTTCCCTTTTCTTTGTAATCTGCCTGTTCTGATTTCTAATTTTGCTACTCTGATTTTTCCCCCTTTCTCCTCAACTAATTTTGTTAATTAAATTGATTTTTAAAAAACACACACGGGGGGCAGCTAGGTGGCACAGTGGATAAAGCAACGGCCCTGGATTCAGGAGTACCTGAGTTCAAATCCGGCCTCAAACACTTGACACTTACTAGCTGTGTGACCCTGGGCAAGTCACTTAACCTTCATTGCCCCACAAAAAAACCCCAAACAAACAAAAAACAAAAACACACACACACACAAACACACATACACAGATCCGGGAAACCAAGGCATGATACAAAGTAAAGTGAACAAAACAAGAATTTTTTATGGTATAACAATACTGAAAAAACAGTTCTTATAGACTTAAAAAATCTAATCAATGAAATGACCAACCATTATATCTGAGGCTGGTTATAATGACAATCTCCTGACAGGGAAGTAACAGGTCAAATACACAAAATGAGACATAAATTTCTGGACATGATCAACATGGGCATTTGTTTTGCTTGACTATGCATATTTGTTACAAGGATTTTGTTTTTTCTTTATTTGGGAGAGAGAAGGGAAATGGGACAAAAGGAAAAATACTTTAAAATTTTTTAATTAAAATAAAAGGCACTTGGCTTTAGCTATTAATTTAACTATTTATGTTACACTTTTTATTAATTTTGGTTCTTATTTTAGTTCTTTTTGTTTTAATCATTCAAAAAGCATTTATAAGTGCCAGGCATTGTGTTAGTAGCTGGGAATACAGAAAGGTTTGGTTTTTGTTTTTTTTTAAATCCACAAGCCATGACATCAAGGAGTTCACATTCCAAAGGGGAAAACAACATGTACATTTCTAGGTACAAACAAGATATAACTATAGAATAGACAGAAAGTAATCTCAGAGAAGGCACTAGAAGCTGGTATGACCTAAGAAAGGGAAAAAGATGGGAATTGAGCTGAGACTTCAAAAAAGCCATGGAAAACTAAAGGGAAGTATATTTCAGGAATGGGAAAAAGTCAGCGAAAAGAAACAGATCCAAGATGGAAATGTCTACATGAGGAACAATCCTATGTGGGCCATTGTAGATGGATCAGAGTACATGGAAGACACTAAAAAGAAGACTGAAAAGGCAAGACAACAAGGTATCAAAAGCCTTAAATGACAAACAGAATACAATTCATTTGATCCTAGTGATATTAAGGAGCCACTGGAGCCAATTAAGGAAAGGAGTAACATGGTCAGATGATAAAGAAAAGGGCAATAGCTGGCTAGCATAGTAGGATTTAGTGAGAGCTTTTAAGGATGGAAAAGACTGGCATGTTGGTAGGAAGCAGAGAATATAAGAAACAAATAATAGGTGAAAAAGTAAGATCAAGAGAGAAGATACGCTAGTTTTTTCAATGTTTTGATTAATTTTGATAAACTATTTTTCTCTTCCTCATTAAAAACAAAATCGGTTATAAGAGATGGCTCTGTGGGAGGCGGAGGGATGCAAAAGGATATCTAGGTAATAGAAAAGTGGAAAACAAATTAAAATGTATTTTTTTAAAAAGATCAAAGAAAATGTGTATACAGTAGAGATGACTTTGTCTAGAGAAAGTTCATTCAAATTGGGGAGAAAACTGGCACAATAGCTAGAGAGTGATGTCAGGATCAAGTAAGTGTATTTTTAAGGACTGAGGAAATATAGGCAAGCTTGTAGGCAGGGAGAAGGAGCCAGTATAAGAAGCTACTAAGGCTTAAAACTTTACTAGAGACTTTTGGGACACCCTTTATGTTGGGAGAAACTGAAGGTAAGTGTGAGAGAGTGGGGAAGATAGTATAGACAATCTGTTGGAGAAGCTGGAATGGGATACCATCGTGGGTGTATGAAAAGGGACTGGCCTTAACAAGGAAAAAGATCATCTCATTAGCAGAAATCAGAGTGAAGCAGGAGATAGTAGGGGAAAGACATCTAAATGTCTAAATGTGAAAGAATAAGAGGGAGCTTTCAGTAAATAGCCTCAATTTCTACAGTGAAAGATGAGGCAAAGTACTCATCAAAGGGGGTACAGGAACCTTGAGAAGTAAGTCAATAAACATGTATTAAACCTCTACTATGTACCAGGCACTGTGCTACACACTAGAGATACAAAGAAAAGCAAAAGACAGTCTCTGAACTCAAGAAACAGTCTAATATGGGAGACAGCATGCAAAGAAATATGTATAAACAAGCTATATATAGAATAAAATGGTGCTGATCAATGGAAGGAAAAAAACTAGCATTAAGAAACATCAGGGGGCAGCTAGGTGGTGCAGTGGATAAAGCACTGGCCTTGGATTCAGGAGGACCTGAGTAAAAATCCGGTATTTACTAGCTGTGTGACCCTGGGTAAGTCACTTAACCCTAATTGCCTCACCAAAAAAAAAGAAAGAAAGAAACATCAGGAAAGGCTTCTTGTAGAAGGTGGGATTTTATTTAAGATTTGAAGCCAGGAGGTAAAAATGAAGAGGGGGATTCCAGCATGGTGGACAGCTAGTGAAAATGTCTGGAGTAGGGAAATGGAGTTTCCTGTTCAAGGAACTGCAAGGAGGCCATATCACTGGATGATGTTTGGAACAGCCACTGTGGAAAGCAGGATAGAAAATCTATTAGAAAGGAACAGCCTTATTTTGCCTCAGTGGAACACTTGTGAGTAATGTTAAGATCAAGTATATGTAATTAAAGTGGAGTAAAGAAATTATCATAGAAATTGAGATAAACTGAGAAATTAGGGTATTTAAGAAAGCATTGATTATGCATACTAAAATCCCTAGACATGAGGGTAGGAGAGTTGGGGTGGAGAGAACAACTGTAAATCAGGCAGAGTTCACCAAAAAGGTGGGGAGGGGAGGTTGATAAATGCCACCAGGCACTAGATTGGAGCACAGATAAATAGGGATAACCTAAATCTCAAAGAAGAAAAAGTTACTAAGTAAAGGTGATAAAGAGAAAGCCCTTCTTTACATGGTGGCAAGGAATTGGAAGTTGAGGGGGTGCCCATCAATTGGGGGATGGCTGGACAAGTTGTGGTATATAAATGTAATGGAATACTATTGTGCTGTAAGAAACAATGAGCAGGAGGAGTTTAGAGAAATCTGGAAGGTCTTGCGTGAGCTGATGATGAGTGAGATGACCAGAATCAGAAGAACATTGTACACAGTATCATCAATACTGTGTGCTGATCTACTGTGATGGACTATATTTTTCTCACCAATGCAATGGTACAGAGGAGTTCCAGGGAACTCATGATAGAAGAGGATTTCCAAATCCAGGGGAAAAAAAAAAAGAACTGTGGAGTATAAATGCTGAATGAACCATACTATTTCTTTTGTCTTTGATGCTGTTGTTTTTCTATATTGAGGTTGTCATTGCTCTGATTTTTCTCTTATAACATGACTAATGCAGAAATATGTTTAATGTTATTATGTATGTATATATGTGTGTGTGTGTATATATATATATAAATAACCTATGTCAGATTACCTGCTGTCTAGGGGAGGGGGGAGGGAGGGAGAAAAATCTGAAATTGGAAAGCTTGTATAAACAAAAGTTGAGAACTGTCTTTACATGTAACGGGAAAAAAATAAAATACTTTATTACAAATTTTAAAAAAAGAGAAAGCCATGAAGTGACTATGGGGTACAAGCAGTATTCAAACTCATCCACAGGGTATAAGTAAAAGTACAGTGCTGGGAAAAGTATTAAGGGAAGCTGTGCCATCATTGAATACATAGGAGTGTAAAGACTGAGAAAGAAGGACACTTAAGACAAAAAAAAAAGTTTGTTAATTATAAAATATGTATTCCAGAGAGCAAAGTGGAAGAGTTGAGCAAATATGAACTGGGATATGGAGGACTTTGTTCGCTTTCTTATTTAAATAAAGTCGACTTATTTGCATTTTCTTATAACAATAATATTCCATTACATTAATGTAGTATATTTTGTTTAGTTATTTCCCAAACAAAAGGCATATCTACTTTGTTTCCAAATTATCTGCTATCATAAAAGATGTTTCTATAAATATTTTAGTGACTATGGGGATTTTCTTCTTATCAATGGTCTCCGTGGGGTATTAGCCATTCAAAGGGTATGGACATTTTAGTCACTTTATTTGCATAATTTCAAATAGGTTTCCAAAATAATGTGCTAATTCACAGCTCCAACAATATGCTAGTGTTCCTATCTTCCCACACCCCTTCCAACAAAAGTTATCATTGTTGGGGGTCATCTGCCTTTTACAGGTGAAGTGAAACCTCAGGGTTGTTTTAATATGCATTTCTCTCAATGATTTAGAGCATTCACCCATATGGTTAATATTCAGAAATTCTTCCCTTTAAATGTTTTTTTTTTAATTCAAACAACTTATTTTCTCCTTTTCTCCTTTATGAAGACAGGAATTTAGGGCTATAAATTTGCCATAGAGTATTACTAATGCTCTTAAAGGGATCTGTGATCACAAGTATTTGTTCCCTACAGCAAAACAGATCACAATTCAGCCAGGCTGCCCCATCCTGTGGGATGCTTGTCTGTTTACTCTGGCAATGTTGAATCTAACTTTCTCTTGAAACATCACAAGGATAAAAGTGGAGCATTCAGCCTGTCCATCTGTCATCCTTCATACTTGATACACAACCAATATGTTGCAAGCTTTTTAAATCCATGTGCCTTTCCACTGCCTTCTCTTTGAAATTAATTTTTAATTCTTCAAAAATATTATGCTCCATGTAGTAGTTAGGTTATATTCCAAAACTTTTGATGTGCTGAATGCTGTCATGTCTATTAATCTTTTATTGTTTCTATACCTTGCTCTTTAATCCAAGCATTATTCAAAATAAATTGTTTTCAAGTTCTGACAGAACCCTGCATCTTTTGATTACTTTATCAATTTGTATGTAGTGTTATTAAGGTTATAATTTATGCCTTTTAGAAGTAACATGATTTTTCTATTAACTAAAGCATAACTGTATTCCATGTGTATCTGAAAAATATATTCCCTGCCATTATCCATTTTGAAATCCAATTTCTTCAATTTTAAGTCTTTTTATTTTATTTTTCAAATCGTTGATGGATTCTTAGGATCTATTATAACATTTTCTTTTTTGGAAAAATGTTCTTTATATTTAACTAATCTATTATCTAGTGCACAAATATTCAAAATTATATTCTCATTAGCCAAGGCGCCTTTAAAAGGATACCAATTGGGGCACTAGGTGGTGCTGTGGATGAACACCAGCCCTGGAGTCAGGAGGACCTGAGTTCAAATGCGACGACCTCAGACACTCAACACTTACTAGCTGTGTGACCCTGGGCAAGTCACTTAATCCCAATTGCCTCACCAAAACAACAACAACAAAAGGATACCAATTTCTATTGCTCAAAAATCTCTTTTGCTTGAATCAAAGTGTCAGATACCATTAATAAAACACCCAGTTGCCTTGAATAGGATGTTTTGATAGCCCTTTAAGTCTATGTACATCCCTTAACATCAAACATCAAAACCATATTGTTGGATTATGTGCTAGTCTGCAACCCTTTCATTTTAATTGGGAAATTAAATCCATACATATTCAAAATTACTATTTCTGAATGTCTTATCTTCTATCATTCTAAGTATTAACTTTTACCAGAAATACAAGTAGCTACATTCCTATCACAATTTTTGTTTCATGACAGACCAAAATACTATACAGATCTCTTATTTTATTCTACAAACACTTCTGTCACTGCTCCAAACCCTTACCCTCCCTCTCTCCAGCCTTATTACTGGTTTCCTTTTTTGTTTCCTATAGTCTTTAAAAAAAAAAAAGAGCCTCTGTATTTGCACCTCCTTCCCTCAAAGCCCAAGTAATTAAACAATACTGCAATTACTTTCCCTACCTTATGATAAATTGAGAAAATAGTTTTGTTCCTATAACCATGAGTTATAAAAAAGTGAGCCTTCCCTTACAACAAAGAGAAACAGCTAAGCAAAAATATCTAATACAGTCAATGGTATAACAATGTCAAACATTCTGCTTTCATGGTCACCTATACTTGTCTGCCAAGAGGGAAGAGGGCAGCTACGTGGCGCAGTGGATAGAGCACCGGCCCTGGATTCAGGAGGACCTGAGTTCAAATCTGGCCTCAGACACTTGACATTTGCTAGCTGTGTGACCCTGGGCAAGTCACTTAACCCTCATTGCCTTGCCACCGCACCACCACCCCCCCCCAAAAAAAGGAAAAAAAGAAAATGAGTTTCATAAAACTAACCAGCATGAGTGAATTTAAAAAAAAAATTTAAAAGGGGGCAGCTAGGTGGTTCAGTGGACAAAGCACCAGCCCTGGATTCAGGAGGACCTGAGTTCAAATCCGACCTCAGACACTTCACACTTACTAGCTGTGTGACCCTGGGCAAGTCACTTAACTCCTGTTGCTGATTGGGGGCGGGAGAGGTATTATTTCATTATTCCTTCCTTGGAAACATTACAGGATTTTCAATTTCTCAGAGTTCACAGCTCGCTTTAAGTGATCTTTTTTCATTTATATTGTTGTAGTTATTGTATATATTTTTCTGGTTCTCCTATTTCATTCAGCCTGAGTTCATACAAATCTTCCCATGCTGCTCTAAATTCAATGAAGTCTTTTTAACAACAAATTCAATGAAGTGATTTAAGGCTGAATGGAAATTCCTCACCGTAGGTCTACTTCTGAACACAAAAGCATATCTCTCAAGCTAAGATGCCTAGACACAGAGTAGACAATTAACTAAACAAACACAATTTAAAGCTATAGTAGTTTAAGCTTGTCACAACTGAGATTCTGACAAAAGCACAAACTGAGGCAGATCTCCATGCAAAATAACACTTATTAACAGGGACACACTACCTGTCAATAAATGGGTCTATTGCTTGCCTCCAAAGAACCCAAGCAAGGGGACAGTGCCCCTTTTACAGGGTTTTAGGGAGTATAGAACAAAGAATAGATCAGGGTGATTAAGGGCAACACAACTGGTTACAGAGCTGAGGTGCAGGGAACAATATGAATTTTTAGCAGTTTGGTAATGGGAGCTAGCAATGACACCCCCCTTCTCTCATGAGACTAAGAAGTGTTGTCTGAATCCAAGTGTGAGACCAATCTTTTGGAAAGCAAAAGACATCCCTGAAGGATAGGTAGGTGGCATGAACATATCAGGTCCAAACTCCCTTGCTTTCTCAAACACTTCCTACGGTTAGCAAAATTACTTGAGACAAGAATAAATGGATATTTAAATTTAACCCATTACAGGCCAGCTGAACTCTGAACTAAATTCAGAGACAAAGAGCTATGACAAGCAGTTATAGAACAAAATCAAAGAATCCATGAGAAAATGATACATGATTAATCTTAATCTTCTCAATTCTCCCCTTTGATCAATAAGAGATATGTGTCTCTCATAGATCAAGCTTGTAAAGGGAAAAAAACCATTCAGGGCAGCATTTTTTTAATTATTCAAGAGAGACATCTGCTTTATCTAATTGCTAACAAGCAAACAAAAACACAATCAGCCAAACTTGGAAAATTTTTTTTTAAAAAGCCATGGGGTAAATGAACTATACAAAACTACCACTTATCATCTAGCCACCTCTTGACATAGAGGTGATGGATTTAAGGTAGAGAATGAGCAGCACTTTCAGATAATACCAATGTGGAAATTTGCTTTGCTTGACCCTGCAAATTTATTTAAAAGGTTTTGTTTTTCTCTTTTAACGGGGGAAAGGAAGGAAAGGGGAAAGGGTTGCTCTCCACCCCCCCTACCTTGCTGACCTACCCCTTTCCCTAGGGTTGTCTGAGTACTTTTTTTTTTTTTTTTTTTTTAGGCAATGGGGGTTAAGTGACTTGCCCAGAGTCACACAGCTAGTAAGTGTCAAGTGTCTGAGGCCGGATTTGAACTCAGGTACTCCTGAATCCAGGGCCTGTGCTTTAACCACTGCGCCATCTAGCTGCCCCCCTGAGTACTTTTTAATGAACAATACCACCACTAGGCCAACATATCAAAGAGATCAAAGAGAGAGTAAAACAATCCATAAGTACAAAAAATGTTTATAGCAGTTCTTTTTGTGGTGTCAAAAAAACCTGGAAATTAAGGAAATGCTCATCAGCTGGGGAGTAGATAAACAGCTTATGGTATATGAATGTAGGGGAGTGCTAATATGCTTTAAGAAATGAAGAGCCTGGGCAGCTAAGTGGCGCAGTGGATAAAGCACCAACCCTGGGTTCAGGAGGACCTGAGTTCAAATCCAGCCTCAGACACTTGACACTTACTAGCTGTGTGACCCTGGGCAAGTCACTTAACCCTCATTGCCCCGCAAAAAAAAAAAACAAAAAAAACCACTAACTTGAGAGAAATCTGTTACGATCTGTATGGAGTTAAGTGACCAAACAAGAAGAATAATGTATACTATAACATCAACACTGTAGAAAAAAACTGTTTTGAAAGACTTAACTCTTCAATGCAATGTCTGATCCTGATTCCAAGGGAACTATGATGACTCATCCTACCCACCTCCTGCCAAAGTGGTGATAGATAGACTAAATATGAAGAAAGATTTTTGGACATAGCCAATATGAAAATCTGAAGTTTTTGTATGCCTATTTGCTACAAGGATATTAAGGGAGTAGAAGGTGGGAAGAAGAGAAACGTTAATTTAAAATTTAACTCAAAAAAAATTTTTTTTAACTTTTAGGTTGCTGGAAAGAATGGAAGAAAGACTTCAAGGAAAACACAAAGAATCTAAGGATGCAAAAGGAATTCCTAAGCTCTGTCAGGAGACTAGTTGTTGGAAGGGTGTGATTTGAAAAAGGTGAAAAGGCCTCTCGAACCTCTGAAGTTCTGTAACAACTCTGAAGGTCTTCATATGGGGGGAGATGGAAAGCTATACTCTGGGGGAAATAGTGTCTCATGTTCATTGTTTATGGTAGACAAACATGATCTATAGGAAAAAGGCCAGCAATCTAGTAGTAAGAGGGGAAAAAAATGATACACAAGAAATTTTAAATGTTGGACCTGAGAAGTCACATAGACTGACTCATTTTCAAAAAAAGAATCCCCTTAACAAATTACTTGACAAGTGTTCATACAGCCTCTGTTTCAAGATCGGAATTCAATTAGAGGACACGCACTACCTATTTTATTTTCAAATGGTTTCCTAATAGCAAGCCTAAATTTGCCTCTATACAATGATCTTTGTTCATGGTTTAGTTCTGTGGGGCCAAACTGAGCCTAATGCCCTTTCTACACAAGAACCCTTCAGATACGTGAGAGAGCCGCCCTAAACCCTCTCTCCACTACTCTACCCTTCTTGGCACTAAACATTCCTAGTTCCTAAAAAGATCCTCCCAGGGTGAGAACCCACGACCATTTCACTGTACTGGTTGCTCTCCTCTAGATATTCAATTGATTTCTTTCCTAAAATGTACTGCCCAGAACTGAACATGGTATTCTAGATATAGTCTGACCAGAGAAGGGTATGATCAGATTGTCATGTCCTCATTCCCATAAGCTATATGCCCCTCTTGATGCAATTCTAAGATTCATTTAGATTTTTGACTACTATCATCAAACTGTTGACTCATTGCCCTTGATGCCCTTAAAACCCGAGAACTTGTTCAAAATGCTTTTTAACCATGCCTCCCCAATCTTGTACTGGAAGTCATTTTTTTGAACCAAAGTGTAAAAGTAGATAACTTGTAGTGATTGGCACCCCACTGAAGAGAAGTAGAGAGCAAACACTATATCTAGGCATGGCATGAACATGGCATGGCCTTTCCTGAGCATATTAGGATATGACAATGAGCCACCTGAAATTTGCAAAAAGCAGGTCTACTACTTGGTGATTCTTATGGCGCTCGCTTTGGCGGCACATATACTAAAACTGGAATGATACAGAGAAGATTAGCACGGCCCCTGTGCAAAGATTCTTATGGAGAAAAAACTATAAAGACCCTAGGAATTATGAAGTTCTGAAAAAGAAACTAAAGAGAATATTTTCAAATATGGAATTTACTTAAGAAAAATGCTATTTAGAGAATGAAAAGTTACTTGAAAAGATGGTGTGCTTCAGGATTGGGTATGAATTTCTGGACCACAAATTAAGATATGAAAAGATCGCCTATGTGCTACAAATAAGACATTTTATTCATTTGTTGGCCTGGATGTCCTTTGAGGTAGTAAAAAACTGAAAATGAAATAGAAGATTTTCAAAAGGAGAAAAGCTAAACTGGGGGCAAACAAATGGATTATTGCTGAACCTTAAGAAATGAATGAGGAATCCAGAGAACATGAAAGGCTTGCATAAAGTGACTCAGAGTGAAGAAAGTTGTACTAAGAAAACAAAATACATGGCTACAATAATGGTAATACTAAAAGGATGCACTGTGCTATACAAAATACCAGAAGTCCTGTGCTGAATTGGCATAAATAGTCCCCCAGTCTCAGAGCTAAGAAACAAAGCTCACTACTCCTTTTCAAAGAAGTGGAAGAAGATGGATATAGTATGTAGTATACAGCATAAAATTTGGTCCATGTGCCAGTTGGTTTTACTTAAATATTTGTTGTTACAAGGGAAAATTGCATGAGGGAAGAAAATATAGTATAAAAACAAAAGGCAACAATAAAACACTATTATGAGCCTGAAGATATGAAGTCTTTAAATCAGAAGGAGGGAGGAACACATGAAAAGAACCTACCCATACCTATATATCCACATCCATTCAAGTCAGATACCATGTAGAATAACAAGTATGACATTGTTAAAAGTTATCAGTAGGGGCGGCTAGGTGGCGCAGTGGATAAAGCACCGGCCCTGGATTCAGGAGTTCCTGAGTTCAAATCCAGCCTCAGACACTTGACACTTACTAGCCGTGTGACCTTGGGCAAAGTCACTTAAGCCCCATTGCCCCGCAAAAAAAAAAAAAGTTATCAGTAGAGGGCAGCTAGGTGTTGCAGTGGATAAAGCACAGGCCCTGGATTCAGGACGACCTGAGTTCAAAGCCGACCTCAGACATTTGACACTTACTAGCTGTGTGACCCCGGGCAAGTCACTTAATCCTCATCACCCGGCAAAAATAAAACAAAATAAAATAAATAGATAGATAGATAAATAAAGCGTTATCAGTAGAGGCACAATAATCATCAATTGACAATACTCTAGAAAAGAGTAATAAAACTCGGAGCTCCAGAAATTTATATATAAATGCACAGAATGTGATTAACATATTAAAAACCTTATTGCAAAGAGGTAAATTTAATCTCATGTATTTAACATTTAGTGGAATTTGACTGTCACTATACCAATCGGTTATACTTCCCAAAGGGACAAATTAGATAAACGGAGTAGTAGGCAGCAGAACTGCACTGCATGTGCATGTATTCATTCTCATTCTCTATTAGGATGTGTGTCTCTCTTTCCCCCCTTTTTTTCTTCCCCTTCTTTCCCCTTCCCTCCCCCACTTCTGCCATGGACTCAAGAGATCTGAGTTCAAATTCTCTCTCCTTAATTACTTAAATAGCTATGTGGCCATAAGCAAATCCCTAAACAGCTTCTAATCTGTAAAATAATACATGTGTTACTGGCTCAACCAACAATTATGTGGCATACACAGAACAGTGTCGTAAAAGTGTTCTGCAAGCCTTTTAAGCACTATATATGTGAGTTACCTCATTAATTATCCCATACTTTAAATGAACCAAAGCTGTTTATAACATAAAAGCCCATCTTTTCAAACCCAAAATCCTCTGAGAAATGCTAAATGGCTGAAAATCATGAACTGCTATGACCTTCCAAGAATCAAAACTGCAGCTTACCCAAAGTACAGTGAAGCTAAAAGTGACTGAAAGTAGGCTACCAGAGTTTTATAAGTGATGATGTACACAAGAAATAATATAAGTCATTGAGAACACATGCATGAATAAGAATGGAGGTGGAGAGGTTGTGTAGTGAGATTAATGAATAGACGGGGCACATTCAGTGCAGAAATTTGAAAAGTGAAGCGCTACTGAAGATGACAATGCCTCTACCTTTTGGAAAGCTCCAGTAGTTAATGAAGTTCTTCCTAAGATCAAACCTAAATTTGTCTCTCCTTCAACTTCTACCCATTGGATTTAGAATTCCAGAAGAGTCTCACATCACCAACTGCCTTTAGATATCTAGAACCAGATTTCCATAGGTATCTCAAAATTCGACATGACCAAAACAGAATTTAGATCATCTTTCTCCAAGAATCTACCAGTCTTTTTAACTTCCCTATTTCTATTGAGGATACTATCATTCCTTCCAATCACCCAGGTTTGAAATCTCAAATTCAATCTTTTGCCCCTCATACCTGATCAGATGCCAAATCTTTTCATTTCTACCTCCACTACATCTCCACCATCAGTCTGTCCTCTTCTATCTACTCCCACAAGACACTACACCTGAGTTTATTAGGGTCTTCATTTCTAGAATGTACTCCTCCTTCTGACTTCTGTCTCTAAGAATTCTACCTTTTGCAAAAATCTCCACCTTCTACACAAAGGGAGAAAAAACCCTCATACAACAAAGAAGACTGCTGGAACAAGGTCCCTGATGGGTTGACACACAGTAGACACTTAATACTCAACTAATAACACCTAGACTAGCCAGACCCTAAGGTGTCTTCTAACTCTCAAAAAATTTAAGTATAAAAGACAGAAATGGGTAGTATAGAAGGGGAAGGAAAGTGTTTAAAGAAATTAAGGATAGATAGGATTAATATTAGCAAGTAATAAACCTGTATCAACTTTTATGACAAAGAGAGGTAGTACGGAATGTGAAATGATGGTGAAAAACTTTGAGGAATGGAAGAGAAGAGCTAACAGAGAGGAGGTCAGATAACCTCAGTCTTCTCAATGAAATAACTCATCTCTGCCCTAAGTACTGTGAGATTACAAGTGTGGCAAGAGTGAAGAAAAATCAATAAAATACTAAAATTCATAATAAAAAGAAAATTAACGAGAAACCCACATTTATTAGTGTACCTATAAGTGTCAGCCATAACAGTATGCATAAGGGACAGGGGAAATAAGTTTGTGTCCTCAAGGATTTTACATTCTACTGAGATTCAACCAAAAGCCTTCCCCAATAAATGAGATATGAAAAATTCTCAAAAGAACTTCAAAGTATTAACAACCATAAGAAAGAATGCTCCACATAAGAGAAATTAAAATAAAACAATTTTGAAGTTTCCCCTCACATCCTGCAACCAGGCAATGACGACAAAAGATGGGAATAGTCAAGGTCAAAGGGTTGTGGAAAGACAAGAACACTAATGCACTGTTTCATGGAGCTTTAAATTAGAACAACCGTTTTGGAAAGCAGTATGAAATTAGAAAAAATGTCCATCACCTTTGACTCACAGATTACACTGTCAGGCATATACCCGGGAGTTCAATGACAAAAGCGCCCTCTCCCCCACAAATCAATATATTTTATAGCAGCACTTTTTGTAGTTGTAAAGGACCAGAAACAAAGTGTATGTCCGTTGACTGGTGAATAGCTAAACAAACTGTAGTATATGAATGTAAGGAAATTTTACATACTATAAGAAATAACAGACATATCAAATACAGAGAACTATAGAATGACTTAGATATACTGCTACAAACTGAATTAAGCAGAATTAGGAAAGCAATACGCACAATACTTACAACATACTTGGAAAGAACAACCAACACACAGCAAATAAATGTTAAATATATATAAAGAAAAGGCTTACCTCCAAAGTAAAACCATGATAAGTCATTTTTTGTAGAGGAAGGGGATCCATGGTTATGGAAAATTGCATTTTCAACACATTTCAATACACCAATATATTTTTTCAATGTACTGATTTGGTTTGGGTTAATTTTTTTCTTTTCTTTAAAAAATTCCCTTGTACCATCAATTGGAGAATGGCTAAACAAGATGTGGTATACAATGATGATGGATTATTATTGTGCTATAAGAAATGACAAGCAGGATGATTTCGGAAAGGTCTGGAAAGACTTATATGAACTAATGTATAGTGAAGAGAGCAGAACCAACAGAACACAGTGCAGAGAGAGAACAATATCATTTGAAGAACTGCAAACAATTTAACATATTCTCAACAATACAATGATCCAAGACAATCCCAAAGGACTAATGATGAAACATACTATCCACCACCAAAGAAAGAACTAATATTGATTGAACAGAGTGAAGCATGCTAATTTTCACTTTCTTTAATTTTTTTTCTTTGATTCAAGGTTTTATACAAAATGACTAACATGGTAATGTTTTACATAATTGCACATGTATAACCCATATGTGATTGCTTACCGTCTCAGGAAGGGGGAATGGGAGGAAGAGAAGGAGGGATAAAATTTGCAACTCAAAACTATAAATGAAAATGTTGATTTTTTTTTAATTTTAAAAAGAAAAAAATTCCCTTGTAAAGAGATAGGCCTGCTGGAGGAGGGGTGGAAAGGAATAGGAGGAGGGGTAATCTGGGCCGATTGGGTTAAATAGAAAGGAGGGCCACTGATCTGTAAGTCATACATTGACTTAGTTTTGAAACATTATCAATGTTTTATTTTATATTTTGTTAAATAATACATTTTAATCTGGTTTCTAAAGTATTAGGAGTGCAATGGGTTGAATGCTGGTCTCATGTTTCACACCTCTGATGTAAACAATATTAAAATAAAACATTAATTGTTGCTGTTTGTCCTTTTTTCTCTAAGAGGACCATGACATCAGGAGGTGATGTCATGACTTTCAATGAATTGGATTTAAGTAAAGGAGGGCTGTGCAAAGTCACCAGCCTCACTCTCTCATCCAGAGCCATCTGGATCCAGTAGCAAGACATATATATATATACATCAGGACAACTGGAGATTGCCCCAGATGTTTGAGGCAATCAGGGTTAAGTGACTTGCCCAGGGTCACACAGCTACTATATGTCTGTGGTGATATTTGAACTCAGGTCCTCCTGACTCCGGGGCCAGCTGGCACTGACTCCAATGCAATTCCACTTCTCTTCTAAATTTATCTTTGTGTAAATTTCATAATATACATAATCAGTACAGTGGTAAGCATAGTATTTAAGTTTTTAAATAAGTAAATATATTCTTTGAGTTATATTCTTGAAAATTGTTTACTGATAGGAATGTAGAATCAAAGTTTACAAATCACTAGATTAAAAGAATAGCTACTGATCAAGCGAGCAAAGATCCCAGTCCACACACTTTGACCAGAGATCCCACGGCATATACCCCAAGGAGGTAAATGATAAAAAGAAAGGTTCCATATGCAATACATAAACATTTATATCAATGGTTTTGTAATATTAAAGAAATGAAATCAAAGCAGATTTCCACTGACTGGAAAATGCCTAAACAAATTGTGTTATATTATTGTATATTACTGCATCACAAGAAAGAAAGCATATGAAGATTACAGAGAAGGGCAAAAAGTCTTTTATAAACTGATACACAATCATGTAGGCAAAACTAGAAAAACAACACACATAATTTACAATAATGTAGGTGGAAAGAACGACAAACAAAACATCCAAAACTATGAAAAACCCAAAATGCTATGAAACTGTAACAAACAAGCTTGGCTTGAAATAAGAGATATGAAAAATGGCACTCCCTCTTTTATTTGCAAAGATGAGAGACAATAAATACAATGAACAGTGTTCAACATGGTTGGTCTGCTAATTGGTTTTACTGTCCTCTTTTGTTTAATTCTTCCTCTCTCTGAGAGAGGAAGAGGAAGAGACACACCAGGAAATAAAGGTGATATAAAAACATTGTAAATAAAAAATGTAATTAAAATAATAAAAAGCAAAATTTAGTACATTGTATAATATTTCACAATAAAATTTCAGAGTTCTAAATCTTGCAAATTGCAGATTTTCATGACATGGAAAGACCATGTAATGTTACTTAAACAAAGTCACTGGAGTACAGGAGACTAAGGAATTAATTCCATGACCAGGGTGTCAGATGGCTTATATTACAACACGAATATTTGGAATCCAAGGATGTTGACAGGCAATCTAGATCTTAAAGTCACGGAAAAACTACAGAAGAAAACCTAGAGATCAATAGATAAAAACAATCAGGATGAGGAAAAAGACACACATTTTGAATAACCCCTTCAAGCTCAAAAGTGAAAAGGTCACTGAAGGATGGTGGGTAGAGGTCTAGAAGTAGAAATGAGAGAGAGAGAAGAGGGAAAGGGGTGGGGGGAGAGACTGGATGAAATTAACTTCTATATATCTGGTATCAAATACTGTAGTATTTGAAAGCTAATGAGAAATTTAGAACTCAAAAATAAGCCTCTGGGTAATATAGGAACAGTATTTAACGTTCCCATTCATATTTTATACTTTAACAGCATTAATTCTGAATGCTTGCTTTGAAACTTCTGTAAGGTTCTTAATCAGGAAACTAATCCTTTGAATTTTAGCACTGCTAAAATTATGCTAAAACCTGTATTATGAATAACTGGTTTGGGATTCAGGTTTTAATATTCTGAATTCAAACTGTCAATTGTCCATTTAGCTAAGACAACCAACAATCTCATTAATAAAGGTAGTATTTAACAGGAGGACATGTTTTGTTTGATACTCCCTGCTTCTCTGACAAGAAATTTGAAGGAAATGTGGACCTAACTTTTCAAGCTGCCTAATAATTATAATTTATCTCTCACCATATTATAAATTCAAAGAGGGCAAAAACTGTCATTCATCTTCATATCCACCTCAACAACCAGTAAGTACACTGCCTTACAGTACGTCCTTAATAATTAATGTTCGGTGAACTGAATCCAAACTTTATTTGATATTTTAAATAGTGGAGACAAGGTTACCGGGGTTGCAAAACTCAGGTCAGAATCTCCTACTCTCAACTTCCAAAGTGTACATAATATTTATTTAAATGTTTGTTAAAACATAGCTTGTCTTCTCAGCAATACAATGATCAAAGCCAATTCCAAAAGACTCATGATGGAAAATGTTATCCACATGAAGAAAAAGAACTATGGAGTCTAAATGCAGATAGAGGCATGCTATTTTCACGATTTTTTTCTTCCTTATGGTTTTCCCTTTTGTTCTGATTATTCTTTCACAATATGACTGATGTAGAAACATGTTTAACATTACTGTATACGTATAACATCAGATTGCTTGCTCTCTTGGGGATGAAGGGAAAGAAGTGTAGCAAGTAAAATTATATGTGGCTGCCTTATTTCTGTTCCAAGTTTGGGGAAAATTAGCTGGGGTTTCTAATATATTTGTTACTTATAAATTTTTTAGCACCAGTTTTGGGGCATTAAGCATTAAAGCATACCAAGTATTAGTAAAAAGAGAACACCTGGCTCAGAAAGTTAAAAAACCCATCTAGCGACCACCTCAGAGTCTTAGGACAAAAAGAGGACGTTCCTGTGCTTGTGAAAGTAGAAGCTACCTCTGGGTCCAGAGGAGAGGCGGCCCCCACACACTGCTCCAAGCTAATTGGCTAGGATCACCCAAATCCATTGGTTCACTGAACTTGAAGGTGGTCCATGAGCAGAACATGCCAAGGTCAGAGAACCCACCCCCTGAGGGCCAGGCTCTCAGGTAGGTGTGGTTTCAATCAAGTCAATTTCAAGTGAGTCAATCAGTAAAATCAATCCAATCAATCTTAATATAATCCCCTCCAACAAGGGGGGGTGGGGCCCGCTCGCCTCTGTGCATTCCAAAACCCATTATTTTCTCACGAACACAAAATCTTACAAAAATGAATGCTGGGGCAGCTAGGTGGCACAGTGGATAGAGCACCAGCCCTTGAGTTTAAATCAGGCCTCAGACATTTGACACTAGCTATGTGACCCTGGGCAAGTCACTTAACCCCAATTGCCTCACCAAAAAACAAAAAACAAAACAAACAAAAAAATGAATGCTGACTTAGACCCAGTAATAGTACTACTAGGTCTGTATCCCAAAGAGATCATAAAAAAGGGAAAAGGACCCACATGTACAAAAATATTTATAGCAGCTCTCTTTTTGGTGGCAAAGAATTGGACATCGAGGGGATGCCCATCAATTGGGGAATGGCTGAACAAGTTGTGGTATAATGTAATGAAATACTATTGTGCTTATTAGAAATGATGAGCAGAGAGATTTCAGAAAAACCTGGAAAGACTTAAGTGGACTGATGATAAGTGAAGTGAACAGAGCCAGGAGAACATTGTACACAGTAACAGCAACATTGTGCAATGATCAACTGTGAGTTAGACTTAGCTCTTCTCAGCAATACAATGATCCAAAGGAATGATGGAAAATGCTCTCCACATTCAGAAAAAAAGAACTGCGCAATCCAAATACAAAATGAACATACTGTCTGCTTTTGGGGTTTTTTTTCCTTTTTTGAGGTTTTTCCCTTTTATTCTGATTCTTCTTTCACGACTAATGCAGAAATATGTTTATTGTGACTGTACATATATAACCTATATCAGATTGCTTTTTGTCTTGGGGAGGGGGAAGGGAAGGGAGGGAGAAAAATTTGGAATTCAAAATCTTATAAAAACAAATGTTGAAAACTATCTTTACATGTAACTGGAAAATAAAATACTTTTAAGATTAAAAAATGTTGAAAACAATCATTACATGTAATTGGGGAAAATAAAACACTATTAAGTAGGGGGGAAAAGAACTAAATTAGTGGATAATCATACTGTTTGTGTAACTCAACCACAAAAAAAACAACAACAACAACAAAAAAAAACCATGGCTTGACTGATGGGCATTAGCTATTTGCCTTTAGACTACAAGTTCTTTGAGACCAGATACTTTTTATATCCTTAGCAGAGTACCTAGCACACAGCAGGAACTTAATAGTTATTGACTGACTGCCCGGCACTGTGCTAAGCACATTACTTTTCAATACAAAGAGTAATGATACATGAAGGAAAATCTTATTGATAAAAAAAATGGTCATAAAAGACTGATTTAGTAGATAGAGCAGGGCAGATCTTTCTTTGGGACAGAACAGACAGACTCGAGGCAGCTCGATAGTGATGTCCTAATTCTGGGACAAAAGGAAAGTGCATCACTGGAACAAAGAAAAAAACATTAGAATTTTTTAAAGTTCAAATCTGGGGCAGCTAGGTGGCACAGTGGATAAAGCTCCAACCCTGCATTCAGGAGGACCTGACTTCAAATCCAGCCTTAGACACTTGACACTTACTACTAGCTGTGTGACCCTGGGCAAGTCACTTAACCCTCATTGCCCCGGAAAAAAAAAAAAAAAGAAAGAAAGAAATGGCAGGGGGCAGCTAGGTGGTGCAGTGGAGTGGATAGAGCACCAGCCCTGGATTCAGGAGTACCTGAGTTCAAATCCGGCCTCAGACACTTGACACTTCCTAGCTGTGTGACCCTGGGCAAGTCACTTAACCCCCATTGCTACCCCCCCAAAATCTGTATGCTGAGTTACAAGAAGATTTGTAATGAAACATTTATTTCTGTCTAAGGGGTTTGCTTATGTTCAGTAGAGAGGCTTCCAAGAGTCACTCTTGTGGAAGCACATTTTGGAGAAACTTCAATGCCAGACTAACAATTTTGGACTTTAAACAACCACGCAGATCCTCAGTTTTCTTAAAAGTAAAATGAGGAAATGTAGTAGACCAGTGGTGTCAAACTGAAAAAGAAATGGATTCCCACTAATTAACATTTTCTATGTTGAATTGTAATTATTTATTAAACATTTCCCAATTCCTTTCTTTTTTTTTTTTTACGGGGCAATTGGGGTTAAGTGACTTGCCCAGGGTCACACAGCTAGTGTCAAGTGTCCGAGGCCGGATTTGAACTCAGGTACTCCTGACTCCAGGGTCGGTGCTCTATCCACTGTGCCATCTAGCTGCCCCCCCAATTCCTTTCTAATCTGGTTGACTGCAGTTTTGCAGGCCTCAAGTTTGACACCTCTAGACTTACATGATCTCTAAGACACCTTCAAGATCTAAATCCTTTATTAGACTATGAAAAGAGGAAGGTTTTGAACAATGAAGGGAAAAAACAAAATTTACAAAAATCAGATAGTATGCAAAATGAATTGCACTAGGGGCAACTCTACTCCCACAACATCTTTGGCAGAGAATCCCAACCACATTTTCCCATAATTTATCCTTTTGGGGGGGGGGGGGCCCGCACAGCAGGCACAGTGAACAGGGACAAAAAAAAGACAGTTTTAGAACTATGATTTCATAGGTGTAGGACTTCCCTCTACCAATGCAGACCTGAAATTGTTTTGAAACTTACATCCTTGAGTCTTACAAGTGCTTTGTCACTCAGAGATTAAGTGATGTTCCCCAAGTCAAAGTCAGTATTTCTGTGTCAAATGTAGTATTTGAATCCAAGTCATCCCCACTCAAAGCTCTACCCACACAGTCTTTCCCATGTACCTGTCAAAATTCTTTGTGTAACTGTATAAAATGTTCTTATACTTGAACATTACACAAATATAGAAGTGTACTAAAATGAGATGATGGAGAGTTTGACGACTAAGAGTAGATGACTAAACCTATTAAAGCTGCAACTCAAAAACCAATTCTTTCCAGACTAAAGATTCTCAGAGTCCTAACTACAAATTATTCAAATTCCGAATTACTTTCTACTGCAAAAATCTCTACTCCTCCGAAACACCACTGGCACCTTACTTATTGTTTAATTTTTTAATGACCCTAATTCCAGGGATATACACACCTGTCCACGAAGATTGTAATCTTAAAAGTATAAAAGAAAAAACAATTAACAAAGTATGAAACAGGGATAAGGAAAATAACCTCCTAGAGTTCTTGATCAAGGTTCTACAAGTAAGTCACTTGCCTCCACAAGAGAACATTGACTAAAATTAAAATACTTCAAAAGCACCAGTTGCAAGTCCATTAAAGTACTAAATTTCTGTTGCAATAAAATCCAATCTTTATATTTTATTACAAGTTATTTGAATGTCAGCTAAATTAGAACGGTTACAAGTTAGGTGTCCTCTGAAGACAAACTCTAAGACTCGTTATATTATAAAAAAATACTTTCTCAATTTAGTTTAATATAGTTGAAAGAATACTGGACTGTCAAAAGAAGTGTCTTCTAGTTTTAACTCTAGCATTAACCAGGCAATTCAAGTTAACTCACTGAATCTTAATTCCTTATCTCCAGCTATAAATGTCTATGACTTACATGGAATACACAGGTATATGAAAACCTGGAAAATATTTTTACTAAGGGACTCTAGCTCACCTTTTCATTTTAAGTTAAATATATCAGACAAATGACTGGCTTAACACTCAGCATGCAACTGGAATTTAACAGACTATAAAGAAGATATTATAAAATGCAAAACCTTTTAAACAATTCCCTGCAAACATTCCAAAAAGAAAGTGACCAGAATAGAAAAAGAATTACTACTTTTAGTTAGACAACTAGGGTACCACTCTGGTTTTAACTGGCTCTCTTAGTCAATTATAAACTCATGTCAGGAACAAAAAGAAAAATTTAACATGTTCCAAAAATATTAATCCTATAAAAGACCAACCCAAGTTCCACCTAAAACACTCTTATAGAGGATGTTTTTAATAGATTGAGGCAGAGGACATTAGGTTTGAGGGGGAAAGTGTCTTTAAAGAATTTTTTCATTAAGATTCGCCTTTAGAATCTTATTTAGTTTCTTCATCTTACCTGAACTGAAATGGTGTCATCATGGAGATGCAAAAAAAGGTGTCAATGAAATTAGAGACTGTTTAACACACTGACATTTGTTGTTGTTTATCCTTCATATTCCAAGAGGCCATGACATCTGTGTGATGTCATGCCTTGCACTGAATTGGATTTAAGGGAGGGAGCACTGTACAAGGTCACATACTCAATTTAAAAAACAAATTTACAATGAAACTTTTAAGACTTTATAATTTTTGTGTTTTAAAATCAAACTCCCTTAAAACCCAGGGGAAAGTGATTTGTCTGCAGCCATAGAATTAATGAGCAGCAAAGCAAAGGCTAAATTCAAAACTCCTGAATACTAGTCCAATGGTCTTTGTACTTTGCTATACTATTTTAACACAGTAATTGAGATTTCATTTGTATTCACTGAATTTAAGTATCAAATTCATCACTCTTGTATGAATAATTCCAGAGGGCTGTTAACAAATAGCAAGCAACTGTAAAAATTAGATTATTTCAGGTACTTTTTCAAAATAAATTAGTTGAAAGGGTTAACTATAGAGTCAGCATTCAAAAAACTAATTTAGAAAACAAGTTTTTAAATGTGAAATTTTAAAAAAACTTTATGTAACCAGTTTTTGTTTATTAAAGGAAGCTCTTTATTATTTGCCTATGATCTTCCAGTTTTCCAAAGACTAGAGTGTACAAGTGTTTTCCAAATGAAGATTTGCTATAAAACTACCCTTCTATGTTGAGTGTCCATCTTTTAGTTCTGAAAGGCCTGTAGTTCAAAGAAGTCTGAATACAAACTCACCCCGCCCCCAAAAGTCTCCTACTGAATTCCGTAGTTTGACAAAGGATTCTGACAAATTTTCATGTCTTACTTTTCTCATGATATCCATCAGAAATAACTTCCAAGAAGGGCCCTTACTGGTACTTTATCAATGCTCCACCAAATCCCTAAACGCCTATGAAAGATAGCCATCACGTATAGGTTTAGTGCTCATACTCTAGTAACACAACAGTCTGCAATAGTGCAAGTCAGCACTTTTCCCCAGGCATGTTCTAAGATACAGAATTATTAGGGTAATATTTAACTAACACTATATAAAAGCAACAGCATACCAAATTGAAAAATGTTTTCAATACCTCTGATGCAGTGTTTTTTACTACTTTCTTCCAAAATAGTTAAATTTACTAAATGTTGGAAATGGATAGAATCTATAGAATAGGAATATGAAAAACATCTTACATAATAAATCTTTGGCTTCCTAAACATAAAGTCAACTTTCCTAACCAGTTGGTAAAGAATAATTCATACTAACACATGACCATATTACACTCTTCACTCTTCAATGACACCCCCCAAAAAAACAGAAATCAAATTTTTTAAGATATAGCCTAAATTAATTTTTTAAAGTAAATATTCACTGTAAAAAAATTAACTATGGTTTATTTTCACTTAGTCAAACAAGAATTTTAATAACGTTATTTACCATTTTCTGGCAAAAACTGAATACTCATCCACCCACTAATTTTATAAGTATACACATTTCCCTTTTATTTTCAAATATACATATGTATATTTGTACCACTTATCCCATGATAAATTAAGCTTGGATTAAAAACTAAATGCATGGGGCAGCTAGGTGGCGCAGTGGATAGAGCACCGGCCCTGGAGTCAGGAGTACCTGGGTTCGGATCCAGCCTCAGACATATAACACTTACTAGCTGTGTGACCCTGGGCAAGTCACTTAACCCCAACTGCCTCACTAAAAAACAAAACAAAACAAAACTAAATGCACAATATTATTTTTTCACATTTCATAATACTCAAGGATCTATAATTTGGTCACTAAGGCTACTTCTCCAACCGTCAGCAACCAGCTGCTAAAGCTTAAAAATTGATTACCCAACCTTAATTAATGAGACTCTCTGAACTGCAGATAACAGACATACATTCTATCACAGGACCTACACTCAAAGCCTTTCCAGATGGTTATGGTCTAACCAGAACTTAAACTCCATCATCTTTGGGAAATCAGGTCACCTGCACACTAAAATGAGACTGCAGGAAGAGTACTTCAGTAAGGATATTCTCTGTCATACTGTTTAAATTTTAGTGACATTTCCAAAAGGTTTACATTTCACCACAACTTCAAAGTATGAACCAATTGCTTATATTAAATTATTGCATATTTAACATTATTTCAAACTAAATATTTAAAAGTCAAAAAACGGGGTTGGTTTCTCAATACAGTGAATGAAACCAATACTGAAACTTAGGAAAAAAGCAACTTTACCAGTCTAAACATAAAGCATTTCAAAGAACCATTAAATCCAAACCAACATTTACTTAAGAACCTGCTATAGGCAAAGAGCACTGTTTCGTAAGTCCTGGGGCTACCAACAAAACAAAAAACAAAAACAAAAACAAAACAAAACCAAAAAAACCCATAAACAAATGAAACATTCAGCCCTAGTCCTTGAAGAGATACAGTATTAATAACACAAATATACAAAATTTCACATCTAAGGAGGCATTGATAATTGGGATGGGGAAGAGAATCAGGAAAGGACTTCTGTGATATCTGAGCTGTATTTTGAAGGAAGGTAGTAGGTTCTGGATTTGAAGGTGTTAAGCAAGTACAATAAACCAGGTACAGGGAACCACTTGTACAGAGGGCACAGCTGGCAGACCAGTCTGAATGGGATAAAACATGTGAAGGGAAATACTATGAAATAAGACTATGATCACGGATCGTAGAGATGAAAGTGACGGCAGAGCACTAGTCTAAGGACCTCCTTCATAATTAAGAGATGACAAAGGGGGGGGAAAGCATGAATTTTTGTAAAGTTGATGTCTAAATAAATTGAAATTAGTCCAGAAATAAACTTAAGGTCACATCTTTTTAGTAACTTGTGATCAGAAAACATCTTCAAAATTGATATCAAGTTTTTATCTTCTTGCCTTCTCAATGACTGGTGAGGGGGTGGAGAAAGAGAATTTGGAACTGAAAATACTTTTCAAAAATTTATCCAGTTTTACATAGGGTAAATATATACTACCTTTTCAATTTCCTAGTTTTTCAAATAGTAATTAAGTATACGTGAAAACTATGTACATCATGTATCAAAAAGGCTGCCAAATTTAGATTAAAATGTAGTTGAGAAATATTTAACGAAATAAAAAGACAAAAAAAACAGATTGTATTACATTTTTGAAACTAAGTCAATATGTGATCTGCAGGAATATTTATGTACAGTTAAGTAGCCCCATTTCTATTATGGTTTCACACCACTGATATCCATAATCTTAATAACTATTTCTATGTAACTAGAATTCAATTGTTCTCATTCTTAGATTGAAGTCTAGTGTGAAGTTAAGTCTTTTATCTAGTGCATATAAATTGAAATGAAAATGAATTTAAGGAGTCTTGAGGTTAGTACAATTTAAAGCAGCTATTTTACACATTCTAGTGTAAAATATCCTACCAAGCCACAGCCCAGTATTACTCCCATCATACCCTGCCTCCATCCCTATACAATTACTGCTGAATGAAGTTGGCAAAAACCATGCTGACTGTGGTCCACCACGAATTTGTGCTGTTTTTTCAGTCATGTTAGACTTTTTTGTGACCATGTGGACCATATCACACCAATACTGCCCATGGGGTTTTCTTGGCAAAGACACTGGAACAGTTTGCCATTCATTTCCTTCTCCAGGGGATTAAAGGGACTTACCCAGGGTCACACAGCTAATAAGTGTCTTAGGCCAGATTTAAACTCCTGTCTTTCTGACTCCAGAAATCAGTGCTCACTGAGCCACCTAGCGTCCTCATACAATCCTTTTACCTCTCCCTAATAGGTTCACTAACCTTTTCCATGGCTCCCATGCTCCATCCCCTCTCAGCTGAGAACCTTGATTCATATTTTACTGAAAAAAATGAGCTTCCTCTTCTTCCCTCCTTCCTCATCACTCTCATCACTAATATGCCTTTTGCCATTTTTTCCTCCTTTACTCATTTCACATAAAGAAGTGGTCCTTCTCCATGCCAAGGTTACCCCTCAACACAAACAAGTAATCTCTCCCAATTTACTGGTTGCTTCCTAACTGCCTACAAACATACCCATGTCTTCCCTATTCCCAAAAAATTCTCAGTTGAATCATTCATCCCTGCTAGCTATCATCTCCCTCTCCCTTTTCTGGTTAAACTTCTCCATACCAAAAGAAGGATACCTACAAACAACATCTCCACTTCCTTTCCTCTTACTCCATTTTTAACTCAGTACAGTCTGACTTTGACCTCATTACTCAACTGAAATTGCTCTCTTCAAAATTACCACTAATTTCTTAATTGCTAAATCTAAAGACCCTTTCTCAATCCTTATTTCTCTCTTTTGCTGGATACTCTCTCTTCTCTCTAGCTCCCCATGACATTGTTTTCTCCTGGTTCTCTTCCTACCTACATGTGAGATGACAAAGGGGGGGGGGGGAAGCATGAATTTTTGTAAAGCTGATGTCTAAATAAATTGAAATTAGTCCAGAAATAAACTTAAGGTCACATCTTTTTAGTAACTTGTGATCAGAAAACATCTTCAAAATTGATATCAAGTTTTTATCTTCTTGCCTTCTCAATGACCACCCTTCACAGTCTCCTTTGATGAATCAGCCAATAATCTAGTTTTCAGGCCCTTACCACCTCAAACTTGGATTACTGCAATAAACTGTTGGTTGTTCTCCATGCTTTAAGTCTTTTCTCACTCCAGTTCTCTCCACTCACCTGTCAAACAGATCTTCCTAAAGTACAAGTGTGACCATGTCACATCTCCCCAACCCCCCTCATTTTCAATCAACTCCAGGATCAAACAGAAAATGTTGTTTGGTTTGTAAAGTCCTCCATAACCTGGCTTCTTCCTACCTTTGCAGTTTTCTACCTCAGCCATTTTCATCAGCTGTCCTTCATATATGAAACTCATTCCCTCATCTTGGCCTCCTAACTTTCCCAGCTTCCTTCAAGTCTCAGGTAAAACCCCACCTTCTGTAAGAAATCTTTCCCAATCCCCCTTAATGCTGCCTTTCCTCTAATGATTATCTCCAGTTTATCTTGTACATATTAGTTTCCCTTATTAGACTGTAAGGTCCCTGAAAAAAAGGACTATCTTTTACCTTTCTTTGTATCTTCAATGCTTAGCACAGTGCCTGGTACATAAGAAGCACTTAATAAATGCCTAGTAACTTGATTTCTAGAAAATCCTTACTCAACAAATTAGTGCATATATCCATCTTTATGTGATCCATCCTATCATCTTGTACTGCCCTAAAACCTGTATTCATGTTACAGTTCTAGTTAGGATGTGTTTGTTCTAAATGTTTAAAATGAAATTTTAAAATACTGAAATAAATTCAAATATTTTGAAGATGTCATTAAAGATGAAAAATAGCAGTATTAGTTGCATTTGGCTTTAACTATTACCGAAAAAAAAGAGACCTACCCAGATAATCTACTTAACAAATAAGAAACATGGAAGTCACAGATTTAAAATATCATATAGGCCCTTAAAACTAGTAACATGATTCCAAATGTAGATCCCCATCAATAAAGATCTCTAAAATCTTTTTACTGCTACACTAATACTGAAAATTCCTAGACACAAGTCTTAACGATTACATTTATGCCTAAAAGTTGTTTCGTACAGGATAGATTGCAGGGTAGAGGAGGTGGGGGAGAACCTCACCAAACAGTGATCAGTGATTACACTCTTTTAGGGAGTTCCCAATAAGGCAATCCCTCTACCACTGCAAATAAATTCTTCTGGCCACTTATAGTCTTAGAGAATTGGCTAGAACACGGGCACTGCCACCCAGTCAATATTCAAACTTTGAGCTTTAGGTTCAAAATCTTGAACCCAAGTCTGACCTCCATTATGCCATTCTTTCTCAAACCAACTTTTAACTCTACAAAACACTAAACTTAACATTATTATAGCCCATCCTTCATACTAAATGGATAAACTAAAAAGGTCTTATGCAGGAAATACACAAGCAACACTTTGAAGGATGGGTAGAACTTAGCCTGACAAAAGAAGGTAGGACATGCCTCTTACTTAGGAAACAAGTACAAGAACAAAAGCTGAAGCAGGAAGGATAAGGTAAATGGGGAAAACAAATCTATGGAGAGGGAGAATGCAAGCTTATGAAATCAGAAAATAATCCTATAGACAGTAGCTCCCCACAACCTACCAAATCAAGCATAAACCTAACACCTCATTTGCCACTACCCTCCAACACAAAAGCTCCACAAAGTCTATCTCTTAGACATGAAGCCCAAACTGTTCCCCCTGCTTGGAATGCATTTTCCTTTCCTCTTCTCTAAAGATCCAAATTCTCTCTACCTTTCAAGATTTTATTTAAGTCACACCTCCTCCAGGAAGCATTCCCCAGAAACTATATATAACCCATGACGTCTTTTTGGAACATACTGCAATTATTACTGCTACCACACATAACTGATTTTATTATATACTATCTTCTTTTCTAAATGTTTTATATATGTAAATTCTGTCTTTCCAACAAGACTAAGTTACTTATTGGTAAGAGCTATATATCTGAACATCATCAAATCCCCCCTAAGGACTTTGCACAGGGGAAACATTCAAATATTTGTTAAGTTATCTGGTTCAAATAACACACAAAAGGTATCCTACAAAACCTACATTTAGTCAGTCCCTCACTCCACTACAAAATTTAGAAAATACTTCAATGTGAGGGAAGATGACATCAATCTGAGTTAGGTTTTCTCCTGTATTAAATCCACCAATGTAAGAGTGGACTTTGTTCCACAACCAGAGCTTCACCAATGGTATTACTAAAGCTACCGGTAACATTTAAGTCAAAACCCTGTCCAAGAGATGAACTGTGTCAGTGGGAAACAGTAACTTGATTCTTCCCCACATTTTAAACCAAAGCTTTAAAAACTTGACCAGGAAGTGTAATGGTAGTCTGAGGCTACTCAAGGCGATGAACTCTAGATGAGAAAAAACTTCTGTCATTCCAAGTAACAGAATTAAAATTTGATAAAATCGCCATGTTAGAATAGGTGATAGTCTTTCCCGGTCCTCCTTAATCTTATCGCCTTCCCACTCAGACAACCCCCAAGAGAGTTCCTGCCCTCCCTAATAAAACTACTTAAAACAGGTAAGTAAAATTATAAGGAAGTTCATAAAAAATACTGCATATCATTTCCATCAATATTTTAATATTTATCAATGCCATTTTAGTGCTAAAGACTTCTCTACTGAACTCAGTCTCCAGTCTACCCTTTCCTTTTAAAATTATGCCCAAAGCAACAGATTACAACCACAGAGACCTTGAGTGTTCCCTTCTAAATGCATTATTTATAAAGATCATAATAGTGGAAAGGAGGGAAGGGAATAAGCATTTATATAGCGCCTATTATGTGCCAGGTACAGTGCTAAGTACTTTACAAATAACCTCATTTGATATCAAAATTATTTTAATAGTAAAACAATCTTTGCAATTCTTTCTAGAGACTTTGGCTGCAGCAGTTAATTTCTGCAGAAATACGACAAAATACGCTCTTCTCAAGGTTTTGACCCAGTAACATGTTTTCCTGGATCCAACCGCACAATTGTGCTCTCCCACCCCCAGGCTTTTCCTCCCCATGAAGCAGCACTACCCTCGAGAAAGCTGAAAAATACAAAGCCCAAATGGCTAACAGTATGTCTATAAGATTGGGCTTATTCGTAGATATTAAGCTTACCGATAAATGGTCTGTGGTTTAGAATAGGGACCAACGGCATGGGGGAAAAGGGAGGGGGGGGTACATAAACATTGTCTTTAAAAACCAACACGCTCGACTAAGGATGAATTTAATTACAGTGCAAACAAGGGCCTCCCCCACCATCACCCAAACTGGCGACCTGATAATGACACACGTTGCTTTCCGGTCCCAGACCCTGCAGCAGATGGCTCCTGATGCTTCCCACAACCTCCACGAGGTTCCCTCCTACTCCCCAAGCCCCGAAAGGTAACTCCCGACCCTCCATCGCTGCGGAAGCGCCTGTCTCCACGAAACTTCGGGGTTTTCCAAGGACGAGCCCAGCCCCCGCCTGCAGTCCTCGGCCAAGGCCCGCTCACGTCGAGCCCTCCCCGCCCCCGGCCCCTGCCTTCTCCCCGCTGGCTCTCTTGCAGCACGGACCGCGTCCCCTATAGCGTCAATTTCCGCAGCCTCCCCATCACCCCTGTCCTCCCCCGGGGCCCAATCTCGGCCCCGGCCCCGGCCCCGTGGGCAGCCTGCGGTGACCGCGGCTCTTCCCGGCTCCGAAGCACGCAACGGCCGAGCCTGAAAATGGCGGAGGAGCCGCCACCGCCTCACGCCGCTCCGCGTCCCTGGCCGGCGCAGCACTCACCGTCCAGTCCCTGGGCTGGGCTCCCCTCCGCCCGAGTTAAGGGTGGAGTCTTCGGCCTTGGCTCCCTCTTAGCGGTCTCAGCCGTCTGTCCCGTTCCCGCCACCTCCACTCCCTCTGCCCCACCACGGGAACTACCGCCTCACCGGCCCAAGCTGGCCGCCATCTTCCCCTCCGAGCAACCAAGCGCACGCCTTTGCGTCATCACGCACCTGGCGTTCCTCGGGGTCAGAGGGGGCGGGGGCGGGACTCAAGTGGCCAGAGGCGTAGCTAGCATCAAGATTTGATCGGTGCATGCGCACAGGTGAGGAAGCGTCTGCTTTCTGAAATCTGCAGAGGTGTTTCTGACTCCCCTTTGTTATAACTAGCAAGGAGTGATACGTACCTTTTTTAAAAACCCGGAAATAGGAATCTCCCTAATTTACTAACACAGGAAGTGCTTATTCACTTTTCTGAAGTATTATCAGCTATCAAAAAGGATTAAATGGTTTCTTTAAGTAAATCTAAAACAAACCATTAACCAAAATTCAGCTTGCATGCAACTTCTCAGGATTATATATTATTTTAATCTCGAGATCTCATGTGATTACAGATGTACCTTAGTGTCAGTGCCTGTGAAAGGCCTCTAAGATTTGCTAGTTTTAACTTTGAAAGGAAGCTGGCCAAGATTTGGGTAACATGTTCAGGTTTCAGTTGTTTCATAAGTAAAATGTTGACAATAATAACCTGTCTTACCGAAAGCATAGGGTTTCCACCAGATTTCTTGGGGGCTGCTTGGCCCTCTCAAATTTTAGATTCTATTCTTTTTTTTTTTTTTTGTGAAGCAACGAGGTTAGATTCTATTCTTATTTATACCTATTTTTAGATTTTTGGTCGTTAACTACTCTTTGCCAAGGCAAAGGAATGCTTAATGATGTGCTGTCCTGTTTAAGTGAAAGGTGATGTTTTTTGAACCACCAGACTAGTCAGAGGTGAACTTTAAATGGGGCTCCAGAAACGGATAGGGACTTCACTTGAACCATTCACACTTTTTTGCTAGGCCTTACTTGTGAGCAGTAACAGGGTATGTAGAAGTAGTCTCTGATTATGGAATACAGAAAAACAAATAGACCTAGGAAAAGAACGGATGTGACCATGGCCACTATGTTGTCATTATGCCCTAACCAAATGAGATAACCAGCTTCATAGATATTAGCAGCTTCCCACTTACAGAGCCTAAGTCTTTTGACTTTAGGCACAAATTTTTCCTATTTTGATAGAGAGGAGACTAAGGAAGTGGTTGTTAGGGTGATGGTTGAGGTTATCAGGGAGAGATGATTTACAATAAGCTGGACTAACAAATTCCCATGATACCCAGACTGTTGTGAAAGTTCAAAGGCCACCCAGCTTTTCTTCTCACACTACAAAATGCATACTTACCACCTGACATATACAAACACCTGCCTACCCTCTAAGACAGGGATTGTTAACCTGGGGATAGAATTCAGGGGATCTCAATTTGGCTGGGGGAAAAAATTGCATCTTTATTTTACCTAACTGCTGCTAAATGAAATTTTGTATTTCCTTCATTGCATGTGACTGTCACCAATAGAAATCACGGTATCTTTGTACAGATAACTATCTCAAAAATCATTTACTCTCAGCACTACTTCAAAATTATTGTAATTATTAGACCAGCCTCTGGATTATGTTATCAAAGACTTCCTGTCTACATACTGTAATTCAACATAATTAGTTTACTTTGTAAACCCATGCATTTTGTTTTATGCATTTAAAAACATTCCTCAGGGCAGCTAGATGGTGAAGTGGATACAGCACCGGCAGTGGAGTCAGGAGGACCTGAGTTCAAATTTGGCCTCAGACACTTAACACTTACTGGTTGTGTGACCCTGGGCAAGTCACTTAACCCCAATTGCCTCACCAAAACAAAACCTTCTGAGGAGTCCCTAGGCTTCCCCAGACTGAGTCGGGGAGGTCCTGTTTCCCTACCCCCCACCTCACCCACCCCACTTCCCCCCTTAAACCCAAAGACTTACCATCTTGCTCTAAAGAAATTCTACCCAGTTTTAAAGTCAAATCCATATTCATTGAGGAAGCCACTATAAAGAGTGGAAGAGCCCAGAAGTTCTAGTCTTTTCTGTACCACTCAGTTGCTAAATTAATTTGAACAAGTCACCTCATCACGCTGAGCCTCAATTTCTTTATCTGTAAAACTGAGGAAGTTGGACCAGATGATATGTAAGGTTCCTTCCAATTCAACAATTACATGGTTTTGTTAGTCAGGAGAATTTGAATTAGATGCTATTACCATCTATTTTTATTCCCAAACCATATTCCCTCCCAGCTCAAACAAGTTATAACAGACCTTCTAAGTAAGGTAGATATTTGTGACGGCTGTCCCAAAACCATTGGCATGGGACTCTCTCCTTACTGAAGGAGATGAAGGCCCTGCCCTCCTTGAAGGTCAGGGCAGAGTTGGTGGGAGGTGAGAGCTTCAGTTTTCCTCAAGTCTCCTTCAAGTCCTCACTTTGGGGGCCTCCAAGCTAGGGTTTCTTGGACTAACAGTGGGTTTTCAGTTTTGAGAGAGAAGATGGAAGAGGCCAACTTCACTTCAAGCTGCTGAAGGAAAAGACTTGGAAAACATGAGAGGAGCTGGCAGTCTTCATCATGTGTCTACCCACTGCTTGATACTCTAGGGTGAGATTCAGGACTCTCTGTTGATTGAGCTGAAAAAGGAGAGATCCTTCCCTCTGTATTGTCTGGTATATATTTGCATGTGTATATCTTGTCTGATTTCTGTTTTGCTGTGATTTGGATAAATGAGCTTTGCCATTTACTGTGTTCCTTGTAGCACTGCTATAAGGTGGGAAAAGGATCAAGCAAGCCTTGGATATAGAGCTTGGAGTAACTCCTTCCCTCCCTAAATGACAAAGCAATGAAAAGTTAGATGGAACACAATCATATCCCTAGATAAACCGTATTTAAGGGAGCAGATAGGTATACTTCTAACTTAGAGCCCCACCTCTCTCTGAAGAGAGCAGAATGCCCTCCTGCCTCTACCACCACTCCCTCCCCTAGAAGGTGGGGAGAGAAGAGGCCAGAAATGTCTATTATGCCTCCCTTCAAGACACACTGGGACAGTTGTTGCCACACACAGAGCCTCATTATACATGTGGGGCCCATTTGGCCTCTCTCCCAACGTTTGTATTAAAGTATTAAGAGCATCTTGAGTTTATGACATATGGGCACAACATTTTTTATTGATGCCTTGGGGAATCTTCCTCTTTCCTTTGGCCTAAATAATAATTAAAAGAACATCATCCATCACCCGATGTCTCAAACCTTCTCATCCTCATTGTCCCCTAGATTCAATGTTGTGATTATCTTCCTGCAAAAGACTCATGCAGAGAGTATGATAAGTATGCATTTTGACTGAGGTTAGAGGGTAAATGGTGTGTATGTATTGAGTAGAAGAATAATAATAGCCATCTAAACTCATGTTATAGTTTTGCAAAAGTGCTTCATATACATTAGCTCACTGGATTCTTACTAGATACTTGCAGTCATCCCCCCTTTTAGATGAGGATGCTGGTATGCTGAAAAATGTAGGTGACTTCCCTTCAGTTTACTAGTTTTTGCCTTCTTTGAAAAATAGAGGAAAAGCTAAAATGGAAAAGTACTAAGAAGCAGTGGGGTGAGTTCTGCTCCAAACAGATCTAGAAAATGCACTAGACCAAATCCTGTTGTAAAAACCTTTGGACCCTGGGGACAGATAACAACAATAATACTAACATTTTTACATAACTTACTATGTGTCAAGCACTAAACTAAGCACTTAATAGAAATTATCTTATTTGATTTTCACAAAAACCATCAGAGGTAGGTGCTGTTATTATCCCCATTCTACATATGAGGAAACTGAGGCAAACAAAAGGTAAGTGACTTGCCCAGGGTCACACAGCTAGTAAGTGTCTGAGGTTTGATTTGAACTCAGGTCTTCTTAACTCCAGGCCCATTCCACTCTATCCACTGCTCCCCCTAGCTGTCAGGTCTAGGGCAGGAAGGACAGACTGTGTACCAGTGCAAGAAAAGAGGGCCCCTGAAATGGGGACAGATGCCAATTGGCAGCTCCTACTACCCAGTTCTGGGTCACAGATCTGTGGCTTATTGAAAAGAGAGACCTGGGGGCAGCTAGATGGCACAGTGGATAGAGCACCGGCCCTGGAGTCAGGAGTACCTGAGTTCAAATCTGACCTCAGACACTTGACACTTACTAGCTGTGTGACCCTGGGCAAGTCACTTAACCCCAATTGCCTCACTAAAAAAAAAAAAGAAAAGAAAAGAAAAGAGAGGCCTGTATAGAAAGGTGATGTTCCCCAATGTGAGAAAATAATAGGGTTTTGGGACCTCCCAAAGGACCCCCCCCAATTGATTGGATTAAGATTGATTGGATTGACTGATTTTGCTGATTAACTCACTTAAAGTTAATTTGATTAAAACCACACCTGCCTGGCCCTCAAGAGGATGTGATCTCAGAGGGTGTGAACTCTGACCTCAACACAGGACCACCCTCAAGTCCAGTGAACCAGTGGATTTGGTTGATGCTAGCCAATTAGCTTGAAGCAGTATGTAAGGACCACCTCTCCTCCAGACCCAGAAAAAGCTTCCATACAGTTACTCACAGTTAGACTTTCTGAGGCGCTCTTGGTGGCAGAGGACTTGGAGGAAGAAGCAGGCCAGGCTGAGCTCTATATTTCCTCTAGGCTAGATAGGTTTCTTAACTTTCTGAGCTCATATTCTCTCTTAACTAATATTTAATATACTTTAATAAATGCCTAATGCCCCAGAATGGGTGCTAAAGCTTCTAATTTATAAGTAACATCTATATTAGGAACTCCAGCTAATTTTCCCCAAACTTGAGACAGAAATAAGGTGACCATACATATAGTGTTGTTAAGGGCTAAAATTCTAGCTAAACTGTCTAAAATATCTAATGAGTGGTCGCCAATAAATTATAAGCTTTAGCAAGAGTTAGACTTTTAAGCATTTATTAAGGAGAATAAGAATTTGGTAAACAAGAAAAGGCCTAGATTCCTATCCATTAAAGGGAGAGCGCATTTCTAGCTCCCTTCTCCACCAGAGTCCTCAGGAAAGAGAGTGAGACAGAGCGCCAGTCTCTTCCTTCCTCCTCCCACTAGCCCGCGTCACTTCCTGACGCCAAAGAAAAGACTCCTGGTCTTGCCCTCAAAGACCTTCACTTCATGGGCAGAAACTCTTCTACAGTAAGTCTCCAGCAGGTGGCGTCATTCCAATCGTTACAATGTTTTTGTTTTTGTTTTTGTTTTGTAGGGCAATAAGGGTTAAGTGACTTGCCCAGAGTCACACAGCTTGTGTCAAGTGTCTGAGGTCAGATTTGAACTCAGATGCTCCTGAATCCAGGGCCAGTGCTTTATCCACTACACCACCTAGCTGCCCCACACATATCGTTTTACATGCTACATCAGGTAAGGACCTTGAAAAGGAGGCAGTGCAGAAACCAGCAGAGAAGTATGACTCAGATCCCCAGTGCTGAGCAGGTTCTCACTTCCAGCATCTAGCCCAGCCAGCAGAGGAGTGACTCAGGCAGGAATCCCAGAGCAGAGTGGCTAGAATTCTGCCACTCTGAACCAACAGAGCTGACTGATAGAGGCAGAGTCCAGCACCAGTCTATTCCTGCTCTAACCCAAATCAGGAACTTTCAAAGCTCAGACCATCAGAACGGCAGACTTTGTCCTGAATTAGACCACTTTGGGAACACTCAAAGCTTGCAGGGCCGCAAAATGTCCCTGAAATCATAAATGCCACTACATTCTATATAATCCAAGAAAACAAGCCCAGCCTAGAATTTTTCTCCCAGAAGTGTAGGAGAGCCTAGTTCTAACATCAAGTCTGAAGTCAGGGAGTATGGCTGCAGGGACACTCAAAATACCAATGTAGAAGAAGAAAATGACTTAACAGTATCTATACTCAATGCATAGGAGAAGAACACAGCTTGAACACATACTTAATTGGAATTCCAGGAAGAGAAGAAGCAAGAACTTTAAAAAGTTAAAAAATGTTTTTATAAATGAAATGAGAGCATTTGAAAAAAAATTTGAAAAATAAATGAGAGCTATAAAAAGAAAAAATTGAAAAGGGAATTAACAAACAGCTCAGCACAAGAGAGTACAAAAACTTGTCTAAGCAATCAACTCCCTGAAAATTAGAATGAACGAAATAGAAGTCAATGACTATGGGGCACCTAGGTGGCACAGAGATAAAGCACTGGCCCTAGATTCAGTAGGACCTGAGTTCAAATCCAGCCTCAGACACTTGACCCTTACTAGCTGTGTGACTCTGGGCAAGTCACTTAACCCTCATTGCTTCCTCCCCCCCCAAAAAAAGTCAATGACTTCATGAGACAACAAGAAATATTTAAAAACTCAAAAGTTTAGAAAAATAGAAGAAAATGAATGAACTATCTCATAGCAAAAATAACAGACCTGGAAAAAGATCTAGGAGAAAAAAATTAAGAATCATTAAACTGTCTAAACACGATGACCAAAAAAGGGGTCCTAGAAATCATATTTCAAGAAGTCTTAAAAGAAAACTGCTCAGATCTCTTAGAACAAGAGGGCAAAGTGGAAATAGAAAGAATCCACTGGTCACCTTCTGAAAGAAATCCCAAAATTAAAACTTCCAGAATCATCATAGGTAAATTCTGGCACTTCCAGGTCAAAGAAAAAATGCTGCAAGCAACCAGAAAGGGTTCAAGTACCAAGAAATCACAGTCAAGATCATATACAATTTAGCAACTACGACTAAAAAGAAACAGAGAACTTGGAATATGATATTCCAGAAGCATCAGATGTGGGCTTATAGGCAAGAATAATATGCCAGCAAAACTTAGTATTGTGGTAAAAATTATTTGTGGTAAAGATCAATATTCCCGTTTTTAGCTAACTCATTTGGGAGGGGCCACACCTGGCCCACCCTGAGGTTTTGAAGGCAGCTTTTTGAAGGTCCTGAGAGATTGAATGCTCGGGAAGGGAGGCAGGCTGCTTTTGGAACTTGAGGGTTTTTCCAGAACTCAGCCTTTCGGCTTGGGCCCTTGTGGTGGTGGTGGTGGTGGTGGTACTCAGCGAGTGTTCATGCTCTGCCTCAGGTAACTGCTGTCTCTGGTCAGCAACTGTAAACTTTCCTTTGAACTAGCTAAATTGGAAAGGGTTTGGATTAATCTTAGAGTTAAGAATATCTATCTGTATTTCTATTTTCCTATTTCCTCAACTTTGATTTTTATTAGTTTCACCTTTGTTGTTTAATTAATTCCAAAGTAATAAAATCTGATCCTTTTGTGAACTAAAGCTTAGAGGCGCCTTTCTTATTGGCCTGGGAGAAATATCTAAAAAGGGCAGTTCAGAAGGGAGGTTAAACCTAAAAGGGTCCCTCATATTTCTGGGACCCCAGTATTAAGGCTAGTCACCCAAATAACTCTCTGTATATCAAATTTTGGCCCTCACAGTATAATGTTACAAGGGGAAAATGAATCTTTAATGAAGTAAAGAACTTCCAAGCATTTCTGATGAAAAAGACCAGGGCTATGAAGAAACTTTGAAATTCAAACATAGGAGTGAAAAGAAACTTCAAAAGGTAAACATGAATTAACAGTAATAAAGGAGGGCAGCTAGGTGGCGCAGTAGATAGAGCACCGGCCCTGGAGTCAGGAGTACCTGAGTTCAAATCCGGCCTCAGACACTTAACACTTACTAGCTGTGTGACCCTGGGCAAGTCACTTAACCCCAGTTGCCTCACTAAAAAAAAAAAAAGAAAGAAAGAAAAACAGTAATAAAGGGCTGAATAAATAATAAGTAAATAAATTGCTTCCATTCAAAGATGGGGAAATGATACATGTGTCCCCTCTGGACCCTATCATTATCAAAGTTCATAGAGGGAGTCCAATTAGACAAGGCCTGGGAGTGGTTCTTTTATGTCTTGATGATCTTAAGAAAAAAATAGTAAGAGAGGAAGGGGAACACCCTGGGAGGGTGAGGGGTATGTAAACAGACATCTCTACAAACAAGGAGGAGACAATAGAGAAGAGCAGCTGACATTTGAACCTACTTTTATCTGAACTGGTCAAAAGAAGAAAGAAAAAATATATATGTATATGTAAATATATATATATATATATATATATATATATATATATATATATATATGCACACATAGATATGTATGTATATATGTATACATACACAAAGTTGGCTACAGAAATATATTTCACTCAACAGGTAAATAAGAGGGAAAGAAGAGAGTGGTAAGGAAGAATTAGGAGGATAGATTAAGGGAGGGATTATTCCTAAGCAAAACATACTTTGAGAACATACAAAAATATTTAAAGCTCTTTTTGAGGTGGCAAAATAAAATGGGAATATGAGAGAATACTCATAAATTGAGGTTTCATCATCAGTTAATGAACAAGTTATGATATATAAATGTGATAAAGTACTATTGTGTTAAAGAAATGACCAGGGGCAGCTAGGTGGTACAGTGGATAAAGTACCAGCCCTGGATTCAGGAGTACCTGAGTTCAAATCTGGCTTCAGACACTTGACACTTACTAGCTGTGTGACCCTGGGCAAGTCACTTAACCCTCATTGCCCTGCAAGAGAGAGAGAGAGAGAAATGACCAACTAGAATTCCAGATGACTAAGGATAAAACATGCTACCCACCTCCTGATAGAGAGGTAAAGGATGCAGAGTGAAAGAAATATTTTTTGGATAGGGATGGGAGGAAGAAAAAGAAATAGTCATCAGCAAACTTCAGCTTTTATGCTTGGCTTCTGAAATTAAAAGGAAAAGAAAGGATAAAACCTTGTCATCAAGATTTGGGTTAAGGGGAAAAAGGGATGCTGGGTAATGAAAGTGAAGGACCCAATACTGTTGAGAAAATACTCTCTACTTTTTTCCACTTCGTAAAGAAAGGGCAAGAGAAATATTGTGAGAAAATAATGGGTTTTGGAACACCCAGAGGTGTCCCCCATACCCTGTTTGAGGGGATTATATTAAGATTGATTGGATTGACTTTGTTGATTGACTCACTTGAAGTTGACTTGATTGAAACCACATCTACCTGAGAGCCTGGCCCTCAGGGAGTGGGTTCTCTGACCTTGGCATGTTCTGTTCATGGACCACCCTCAAGTCCAGTGAACCAATGGATTTGGGTGATCCTAGCCAATTAGCTTGGAGGAATGTGTGGGGGCCACCTCTCATCCGGACCCAGAGGTAGCTTCCACTCTCACAGGCACAAGAACTGCCTCTTTTTGGCCTGAGATTCAGAGGTGGTGAGGGTGCCTTGTTCAGACTCTTCTATTGAGGTATGTAGAGCTTCTGAACTTTCTGAACTCCACATGTTCTCTCTTTAATAATTAATATCTAATATACTTTAATAAATGCTTAATGCCCAAAACTGGTGCTAAAGCTTCTAATTTATAAGTAACAAATATATTAGAAACCCCAGCTAATTTTCCCCAAACTTGGGACAGAAATAAGGCAACCACATATAATTTTACTCGTCACAATAGGAAAAAAGTATAAAAAGATAGGCTAGAGGGAAATACATAATAAACATGAATGAAATGAACTCAACTATAAAACAGAAAAAGATATTAGATTAAATAGCAGACTCTAACAACATTTTGTTTATAAAAAATACTCATTAAACACCCAAAAAAAGTCACATAAAGTGAGGGACTGCAACAGAATTTTTACACTGCTTGTAACTCCAAAAGGACAAGCACAGCAATCCGCCTCAAACAAGGAAACCATAAAAACATCATTCAAAGAGAAAAATCAACAGTAAAACTAGAATATTTGGGACCTCATTATACCTCTTTCAAACTTAAACAAATTTACCAAAAAGACATACAAGAAAAAAAGTTAAGAACTTGAGCGAATTTTAGAAAAGTTAAATATGATAGAACTCTGCTGTGTAATGAGTGGGACTAGAAAGAAGCATACATATTTTTCATCCACACATTACACTCTTACCAAAATTGACCATGTATTAGGGCATAAAAACCTCAGAAAAAGTTGTAGGAAATCTGAAATATTAAACAAATTCTTTACTGAAAATAATACAATACAGATTTTATTCAGTAAAAGGCCTTTGAAGATCCATCAATCAAACATTATTAAGTAATGGGAATACAAAAAAAAAGAAAGAAAGAATCCCTGACCCTAAGGACCTCACAATCTAATAGCAGAAACAACAAACAAACAAATATATACAAACAAGCTATATATAGGAGAAATAGGAAATAGTTAACAGAGAGAAGGCACTAAAAGTAAAAGAGGTTGGGAAAGAATTCCTGTAGAAGATGATATTTTAATTGGGACATAAAGGAAGCTAGCTAGACATGAGGAGGGAGAACATTCCAGATGTGAAGAATAAACAGCAAAAACTCCTGGAGCTGAGAAATAGAGTGTTTTATTCATGGAACAGCAACAAAGCCAGTGTCACTGGATCAAAGTGGACTTGCCGGGGAGCAAGGTGTAAGAAAACTGTAAAGCTATGAGGAGTCTAGGTTATAGAGGCCTTTGAATGCCAAGCAGAGGATTTTGTATTTGATCCTGTAGGTGATATGAGTTTATTGAGTAGGCTGACATCCAACCTGTGCTTTAGTGGCTGAATAGGGGTTGTATTAAAGTGGGAAGAAACTTGAGGCAGGCACACACACCCACAGGCTATTACATTAGCCCAGGGGTGCAGTAAGAAGGGCCTACACCAGAGTAGTAGCAATATCAGAGGAGATAGGGAACATATTTAAGAGATGTGATAAAGGTGAAAATGAGGCCTTGACAACAGATTGAATATGGGACGTGAGAGATAGTGAGGAGTGAAGGATAAATCCTAGGTTGCAAGCCTGAAGAACTGGAAGGATGGAGATGCTTTCTATGTTAATAGGGAAGATAGGATGGGATTGGGAGAAGGATTTAGGGGGAAAGATAAGTTCTGTTTTGGACATGTTAAGTTTTATATATCCTCCAAAATCCAGTTCAAGATGTCTAAAAAAGCTAGCGGAGGGGGCAGCTAGGTGGCACAGTGGATAGAGCACCAGCCCTGGAGTCAGGAGGACTTGAGTTCAAATCCAGCCTCAGACACTTAACACTTACTAGCTGTGTGACCCTGGGCAAGCCACTTAACCCCAATTGCCTCACCAAAAAAAAAAAGCAAGCAGAGATAGATACAAGATTATAGGTCAGTAGAAAGGCTATGACAAGATAGGTAATTTTGAGAATCATTAGCATAGAGATGACAACTAAATCCATTGGAGCTGATGAGATTACCAAGTGAAGTAGTATATAGAGAGAAAAGAGAAGAGGGCCTAGGATAGAATTTGTGGGACACCTACATTTAGAGAGCAGCAAAGGAGACAGAAAGAGAGCAGACAGAGAGGTAGGAGAACTAGGAGAGAATGGTGTCCCAAAAACATAAAGAGAAAAGAGGATTAAGGATGAGAGAGGGATCAATAATGCCAGAGTTTGGAGAGATGTCAAAGAGAGTGTGGTTTGATAAAAAATAATAATTAATTGGAGACTAAATAATTTAATCCTAAAGAAATGGTGCGTGAAAGAACAAATCATAAAAGCAATAGATAATTTATCAAACAAAATGAAGAGACCTCATAAGAATTTAAGGATGCTGCTAAAACCCATCTTAGGGGGAAATTTATATCTCTAAACACCTTTATCAACAAACGAGAAAAAGAACAGATCAATGAAATGGATGTAAAATAAAACAAAACCTAGAAAAGCAATACATCCCCAAACACCACCAAAACAGAAATTTTAAAAATAAAAAAAATTAAGAAAATTGGAAACAAAATTCAATTAAGAAAACTAGAAACTTGTTCTTAAACTAATAAAATAACTAAACTTTTTTTTTTTTGCAGGGCAATGGGGGTTAAGTGACTTGCCCAGGGTCACACAGCAAGTAAGTGTCCAGTGTCTGAGGCCAGATTTGAACTCAGGTACTCCGGAATCCAGGGCCGGTGCTTTATCCACTGTGCCACCTAGCCGCCCCTAAACTTATTTTTAAAGAGAAGAAAGTCAAATGGCCACTACCAAGAAAGTCTAATTCCCAACAAATGATGATAAATAAAAGAAATGATCAAAACTTATTTTAACCAATTGAAATGGATTAATACTTGCCAAAATATAAAATATCCAAGTTAAAAGAATAAGAATTAGTAAATTTAAATAACTGAATTTAAAAAAACAACAAATGAAAAGAAAATTTTTTTAAACAACAACAAATGAGCAAGACATAAATGAATTCCCAAAGGAAAATTCTGCCCCAGTATCAGATTAATTCCAATATCACACAAACTGTTTGCAAGATTAGAAATCCATCTCCTTCCCTTTCCACAAGTGTTCTGTGCACATATCAAGTATGTATTCCCTTCTCACTAGAGTCCTTGGCTTTCTTGAAGTCACCATTCAGGTGTCACCTACTATATAAGGCTTTTCCTGATCTCATATCTCTTAAAAGTATTTTGAATGTGCTCTATATTTACCTATTTATGTAACCCCTGTCCCAGATCCTATTGGTGTGGCATTCTTTCCTTGTTGGTGGGAGGGCAGGGCAGAGGTGGTAAGAGTGGGAGAGCCCCGGCCTCCTTTAGTCTTTCATGGGACTCCAAGCTTTAGCCCTTCTTCAAGTGGCAAATTGCTTCAGACACTTCTGGCTTCCAGCTTCAAGAGAGAAGATGGAAGAGGCCAGCCCCACTTCAGGTTGCTGAAAGAAAAGAATGGGAAGATAAAAGAGGAGCTGGTAATCATCATCATGTCCCTATCCTCAGCTTGTACTCTAGAGCCTTTGGGGAGTCTCCCCTTGGGTGACATCCAGGACCCTCCTTGGTTGTGTAAGGATTGGAGTGATGCCACCTGCTGGAGAGTTACTGTAGGAAAGCTCCGCCATGAGGCGAAGGCATCTGAGGGCAAGCCATGCGGTTTTCCTTGACATCAGGAAATGACGTTTGCCCGTGGGTACTGTCTATAAAAGAGGTGAAGCTTGCTCTCTCACTCTCTTTCTGGAGGACCTCAGGTAGGGAAAGGAACTGGATACATTGGCTCTCTGAGATAGACAGCTGAATCTAGGCCTCTTTCTCTCTCTTCACCAAGTTCTTATTCTCCTTAATAAATGCTTTAAAGTCTAAACTCTAGGGGCAGCTAGGTGGCACAATGGATAGAGCACCGGCCCTGGATTCAGGAGTACCTGAGTTCAAATCCAGCCTCAGACACTTGACACTTACTAACTGTGTGACCCTGGACAAGTCACTTAACCCTCATTGCCTCACTAAAAAAAAAAGTCTAAACTCTTGCTAAAGCTTATAATTTCTAATTTATTGACAACCACTCATTAGATATTTTAGACAGACTAGCTAGAATTTTAGCCCTTACAGTTGAGTGGTGTTACCTTGCTCCCCAGGGGAAAGCTCCTTTCCTCTGTATTAGCTGGTATATATACCTTCTCTGATTTCTGTTTTGGTATCAATTTGGATAAATGGGTTGTTGTTGTTTTATATTCAGTATGTGCATACATTGTGGAATTGATATTTGGTGGCAAAGGGGTCAAGCTTTGGATCTAAAACTTGCCACCCCCAGTAATTATGAAAAAATGATCAGAAGATCATTTAATCATTTAATCATGTCCCCCAGGCGAATATTTAAGGAAGCAGATGGATATACTTCTAGCCTGGTACACTGTTGTCTCTAAGGAGAGCAGAATAATTAATAGCCTCCAGCCCCAACCACCTGCTTGCCCTCTTGGCAGGAATGAAAATCTCTCTTGGAATAGGGTGAAGGAGAAGAGGCTAGAGATATATTCTGTTTCCCTTTGAGACACACAACCCCTTGCTTGTCAAGAAAGAAATTTCCCCATGCTCTACTCCCTACACTACTTGTAGTATGGTCCAGTGGTATGGAATACTATATACATTGCCAGATTTTTTTTTAATGTTTTGATTGATTTAGCTGGTTTTTTCTCTTTTTTTATTTAAAAAAATCATTTGTTTATATAGTTGAGAGGAAAGTAGTAAGAAATTTTGCCCATATAAAACCAAAAGATAGTAATACTTTTTTTTAAAGAAAGAATAGCTTAAATGTTTTAGATGTTTCTCTTATCTGACTCCCTTCTACTACCTTTTCTCCCTGTGACTTAGAATGAAGGGTAGAAGTAAGAATTTCTCTTTCCTCCTCCTACTCTGAGTAGCTATGGTGGCTTATTGAAAATGCTCAAGATGCAAAAGACTGATAGCCACTTAGTAACAAGTACAGTGGCAGCTAGGTGGTGAAGTGGATAGAGTACTGGCCTTGGGAATCAAGAAGACTCATCTTCCTGAGTTCAAATCTGGCCTCAGACAACCACTAGCTGTGTGACCCTAAGCAAGTCACTTAACTGTTTGCCTCAGTTCTCTCATCTATAAAATGAGCTGGAGAAGGAAATGGCAAACCATTCCAGTGTCTTTGCCAAGAAAACTGCAAATGAGAATAGAATAGGACCCAATTGAGCAACAACAAAAATGTGTCTTCTTGTTAGAAAAGCAACTAACAGCTTTAATTAGTTTTGCACAGCTCAAGTGTTTGCAGCTCAGTTGTTGCAAGCAGCTCAAGTGTTGCTAGCAGCTCAAATAATCCAAGCAGGCAGCAGAGTGTGGTTGAAGGCTTCTTTAGTTCATTTTCACAAAAATGGGCACTCTTCTGAATATGCTGGAGAGTGCACTGAAGTGAGGTTCCCAACCCCCCAACAGCAATTTATACCCACCAAGAGGTCCCTCCCGACCAATCATATTACAGTACTTTACTATTCCCCTGTTTACATTACAGTGCCTATTATCCTCCATTTACGTACAGAATAACGGTAACAACTAATCATAGTGCTCTGATAAAGACCAATCAGGTGGTACCAGTTGACCAATCAGATTGTACAAAGTGATAGTAAGCCTTAACCTATTCTGGGCAAGAGTTTCCACTCCTCCTTAGAACAATGCTACGTTAACATACATAACTTTTCAAGAAACAAAACTTAAGATGGGGTTTAAACTCCAGGGTCATTTGGGGATCGTCTCAGGAACCTCAAGGTGAGCCCCCAGCTTAGATCCGTTCCCATAAAGCACAGGCCCTGTTCCAAGCCCTGCTTGGGCTCTAGTGCCAGGAGCCCTGGCCTCTCAGGGTTTTATATGCTGGGCGGCCCCCCCCATCAAGAAGTTAGAGCAACAAGGTTGCTGGTGTGAAGCTAAACCCACTCTCTGTCCCCAGGACTCTTAAGAGTCCAAATATGGTCTCTTCTCTCATTATGAAGTAGATAGTACAAGCAATTATTATTCCAATTTTACAAACAAGGAGACTGAGACTTATTAAGTACCCATGAATTGGCCATAGGGCAAAACCACAAACAAAATTCAGGTCTTCAGGTTCAAAGTTAAGTTTGTTTTTTATTTTGTTAACATCTCCTACTTTTAATCTTTCCTGAAGTGGAGAAGTCGTAGCATGGTAAAGCTGGAAGGAAATTTGATCTTAGAAAATCTCAAGTTGTATAGTGAAGTAAGCAGAACCAAGAAAGAGAACATAGTGCACAGACAGCAATATTGTTTGATGAAAAACTGTGAAAGACTTAACTATTCTCAACAATACAATGATCCAAGATAATCCCAAAGAACTATTTTTTTTCATTGTATTTATTTTTTAATATGGGACAAGTCCTACATTCTGGGAGGTCTTTGTACTAAATGCCATTTTGCTACAAATCTTTTTTTTTAAATCATAGAAGTATTTTATTATTTTCTAGTTCCATGTAGAGATTGTTTTCAACATTTGTTTTTATAATATTTTGAATTCCAAATTTTTCTCCCTCCCTCCCCCTTCCCCAAGACAGTAAGCAATCCAATATAGGTTATATATGTACAATCACATCAAACATATTTCTGCATTAGTCATGTTGTGAAAGCATAATCAAAACAAAAGGGAAAAACTTCAAAAAACAAAAAATCTGCATCCACATTCCACAGTTCCTTTTTCTGGATGTGGAGAGCATTTTCCATCATGAGTCCTCTGGAATTATCTTGGATCATCGTATTGCTAAGAATAGTTAAGTCTATCACAGTTGATCATCACACAATGTTGTTAATTAGTGTGTACAATGTTCTCCTGGTTCTGCTCATTTCACTCAGCATCAGTTCATGTAAGTCTTTCCAGGTTTTTCTGAAATCTGCCAGCTCATCTTTTCTTACAGCACAATAGTATTCCATTACATTAATCTACCACAACTTGTTTAGCCATTCCCCAATTGACGGGCAATTCTTTGCCACCACAAAAAGAGCAGCTATATTTTTGTGCATGTGAATTCCAAAAGACTATTGATGAAACATACTATTCACCTCCAAAGAAAGAACTGATACTGATGGAACATAACCTGAAGCACATTATTTTTCACTTTCATTTTTTTGCTTTTATTTAAGTTTTCTTGTATAAAATGACTAATATGGTAATGTTTTACATAATCATACATGTATAGCCCATATCTGTTTGCCACCTCAGGGAGGAGGGAGGTAAGGGAGGGAAGGAGGGATAAAAATTTGGAACCCAAAACTATAAATAAAAATGTTTATTACTTTAAAAAAAGAAAGAAAGAAAATCTCAAGTCTATACATTTACACCCAATGGAGGAATGGCATAAGAGAGCCCTGGATTTTTAGTCATTTGATCTGTGTGACGGGTCAAGCCATATACCTTCTTGGGGGACACCATTTCTGCCTTTGCAAAATGAGGGTGCTAGACTATTTCGCCTCTATGTTCCCATACAACATTAAATTTTCTAATCCTATGAATCCTTTCTGTAGTATCTACTGACTGCTGTTCAACAAGCCTCTGCTTGCAATGCAGCATGGTAGAGTGGAAAGGACTGAATTTGGACTCAGAAGAACTCAGTTCAAATCTGACCATTATTACTGTGTGGTGTTTTTAAATAGCCATTCTAGATATATTGAATAAAGATGCTGATCATGGTGTTTATGATGTTTCAGATGTCAAGTTATCCCAGGGACTTCAGTATTTCCATTCGCAGGAAATGAGCTCCCTCTGACCCAATCCTTCCACACAAGTATAATAGATATTTTAGAGAACAAAAGGACATAGAAATTTAGTGAACTGGGATGAATACACATAGATGTTACCCAGGTTCATTGGGGTTTCTGAGTCCTTAGGCCATGTAGATACTTCGGCTCAGGTATTTACATAAATGTAAAGAGGTGGAGGAAGAAGGTAGGAGAATCATTCTGGGGCTTTCCCTTCTTGTTATGCCACACAGCAAGGAGAGAGAAAGGGCTCTCTGCCCCATTGGCTGCAAGCAGGGAAAAGCAGAGATGATAATGCCAAAAGCAGATGCCAGGCACTTACTGGACTGGGAGTGAACTGGAGCTAGAAGGAATTGGATACTACCTAAGCCTAGACATGCCAAGACCAGATTAGACCAAACTAGCAGCTTCAATTGGTAGGAGCAGTCTCCCTACTCTGTAGCCTCTTCTTCACCTTGCTTATCCAGAAAACTGCACTAAGGAAAACTCTTCCTGAATCATTTTCTTTTTTGTCTCTCTCTGACCATAGGGGAGGAAAAAGAGGCGTGGGGAAGGAAAAGTGAAGCCCACTTGTGACATTATTGCAACCTACTTTTTGAAGCTTTGTTTCTTTTTTTTGTGTCTTTTTGTCTTTTCTAGGCTATGTGATTATATCAATAAATTTCTTGATCATTAACAATGGGGAAAAAATAGAAAGATATTCTGCTAGTGGAGCTGAAAATAATCCAACCCTTCTGGAAAGGAATCTGGAAATATGCCTAGAAAGTTGCCAAACTCTGCATACCCTTTGCCCTATGTATACTACTTTTAGACCCAAAGAAATCAAAGAAAGAAGAAAGGATCAATCTGTAAAAAATATTTAGAGCAATTTTTTCATGGTAGCCAAAAATTAGAAAGTAAGGCAGTATCCTCTTGGACAATGGTGAAACAAATTGCAGTATACCAATATTGTAGAATATCATTGTGTCATAAGAAATGACCATATCAGAGGAAACTGGGAAGACCTTTTGTACTGACACAGAGTGAAGTGAACAGAACTAGGAAAACAGTTTATACAATTATTACATTATAGAGAAAAACAACCTTGAAAGACTACAAATTTGATCAGAGCAATAATAAACTACAGAGTTCAAAAGAATGAGAATGAAACCTACCACTGACTTCCTGACAGAGGTGAAGAACTTAAGATTTGAAGGCATACATTTTCCAATGGGACCAATGTGGGAATTTGTAATGCCAGACTACGTAGATGTGTACTGATGGATTTTTTTTTTAATGTCCAATTGAGAGGAGAGAAGATGGCATAGTGAGGATAGAATAAAAATCGCTTTAAATAATTTTTACAAATATAATAATAATAATACTTCTTTCACGGGGTTATTATGAGGATCAAATAAGATAATGTAGAAAAACTACAAACCTTAAATTCTAAAAAGTTATAAATAAATGTTAGCTATTAAATGACTGCTAAGCACACTATACTTAGAGCTATACCTAGAAATTCTGGTACCTGAGACAAAGAGTTTGGTGCAATGGTGGGGTGGTCTGATCAAAGGAGACATACCAGGAAACAACCTCATAAAAGGAAGGGAACCAGCAGCCCCAGGAAACTACTGGAGAAGAAAAGAGGATATGGCGGGACCAAGGAGCAGCTCACCTGGGATGCACCTTCTGGGAAACAATGTGATCTAGGAGATTAATTTATTAACGAAGTATTCTTGCTAACTATTTGTTCAGCTGATTGCTTTCACTTGCTGAAAAAATAAAACTGCCATCAGCATCTGCTACAATTTAACACCCAGGTGCAAAGACAGTCACCCCTTCCCTGGTTACAGCTCCAGTGCAAGATGCTGTTGATAAAAATACCCAAATAGTCCCACCTTCCAGGTATTCACTTTCTGCAGTATACAACATCTGCACAGAGAATTAGATACAGGATCTTAGGACCATAGCTTTAGAGCTGGAAGGAATCTCAAAAGTCAAATCATTTGGCCAACACCCCCTTCCCCATTAATGGGCAGCTAGATGGCTCAGTAGATAGAGTGCCAAGACTGGAGTCAGGAAGACTCATCTTCCTGACTTCAAATCTAGTCTCAGACACAGTAGCTGTGTGAACCTAGGCAAGTCACTTAAACTTGTTTGCCTCAGTTTCCTCATTTGTAAAGTGACCTGGAGAAGGAAATGGCAAACCACTCCAGAATGTTTGCCAAGAAAATCCCAACTGGGGTCATGAAGAGTAAGACATGACTAAAAGGACTGAACAACAACAACCAGAAGTTAAGTGACTTGCCCCCAACATCATAGAGGACAGAATCAGTATTAAGAGATTCTCTGACGGGGGCAGCTAGATGGCGTAGTGGTTAAAGCACCAGCCCTGGATTCATGAGTACCTGAGTTCAAATCCGGCCTCAGACACTTGACACTTACTAGCTGTGTGACCCTGGGCAAGTCACTTAACCCCCATTGCCTGCAAAACCAAACAAAAAAACAACAAAAAAAGAGATTCTCTGACTCCAAATATAGTTTTCTTTCCACTGATCCACCATGAAAATTTGAGAAGGGGAAAAATACTGCTTAGTCAATCAACCAATAAGTAATTATCAAGCATTTACTTTGTACCAAATACTGTGCTGCAAATACAATACAAATACAAATAAAAAAACAAGCTCGAGGGGCAGCTAGGTGGCGCAGTGGATAAAGCAACGGCCCTGGATTTAGGAAGACCTGAGTTCAAATCTGGCCTCAGACACTTGACACTTACTAGCTGTGTGACCCTGGGCAAGTGGCTTAACCCTCATTGCCCTGCAAAAAAAACCAAAAACAACAACAAAGACAAGCTTGGTGAGCTTACATTCAAATGAGGGAGACAACACATAAAAGGGATATGAGAAATGGGGGTGGGGGGAAAAGGTACCCTCTAGAAAGCTGGGAGAGGAATTATGCAGGACCAGCCTACACCCCTCCCCAAAATGGAGGACTCAAGAAGGGCTCACCAGTGGGAGAAGACTCCCAGAGCAACAGACGGAAACTCCAAGCTGAGGAATAGTGTCAATGTCCAGAGAAGTCATGTAGACTTTGTTTCCTTTGGTAGTGAATAACATCAACAAGAAAGAAAGTGTAGGGAAAGAAGAGAGGGTCAAGGACCCTTGAGGACATGGCTACAAATTAGAAGAATATCCTGTATAAGACTGTAACCAGAACTTAAGGTGCTTATAATCAAACTAGAGAGATTATGCATAAAACAAGAAAACAATTAAATGTTAAAATGTATGATGCCATAGAGATTCCAAGGAAGCTGAATCCTTTGCCTAAGGAGCACAAGAGGAATAAACTGAGACTCCTGATCTTCATGGAGCAGCCCAACCCTGGATTAGTTCCTACACTAGCATCATAGATCAGAGATGGGGTAGGAAAGAGTTCAAATCTATGGATCTAAGAGTTAAATCTAGTTCTCCATCTAAAATGGGCCATGTCTGTCCTAGGCAAGAAGCCAGATGCCTTTACTACCAAGGTCCCTACACCAAGACAAGCTTTGTTGATGTAGATAGCTGCCATAGTACAGGTTCAAGTGAGCCCTTGACTCTATACTTTAGCTGCCATTTTGAAAACTCTGTTGAGTGAGGGAGAGGAAGAAAATGTGGTTTCTGATCTTACTAGGACCCTAATCATTGACAGATTTCAGAAACATGATGAATTAGGAAGCAATTCAGCCAGAGAATCATCTTTAATGCTTCAAAACCATATTTAAACCTTAGCTATAAACCAAAGAGAGTTCTCTGCTTCATGTATGCTTGTGAAATAGTCTCTTTCTAGGGCTATTATTTCTCTGTCAGAGCTTTATACTGACCTTGATTTCACTTAGAGGGAAGAAAAAGCAAGCTACCTCATGCTAACACTAAAAAATGTTATTGAACAGATTGGAGTACAGCAACAATTCTCATTTGCATCCTCACCAAACAAAAGCCACACCTGCCTGGGTTATAAGAAGAAAAAATGGGCATGTGCTTTCCCTAAATATCCAGTTTTAGAGACTTCATAAAAAATATATTTAATGACTATCTATGTATCACACACATTTACTAGGCTGAATTTATGAAGAGGCAGACTAAGCAACTGCCTAGGTGTTGTTATTTGTCACCCAAAAATATTTCTGCCTCTCTCCTAAAGGGTTTTTCTTTTTCTGGTTTGTTTCTAAAAGTGTTTTGTTAAAATGTTGATATCCCTTAAAGGTCTAATACCTCCAACTCTTAGTCAAGGTTTAATTTGACAGATTGATGTAACCAAGTCTGAGAATACATGACATAGGATAGCCCTATGGAGAAGGAGGACTGATGTAAATGGTGAATTCCAAAGATATGATGCTTCATATTGGCAACTTCCTGGCTTTAAACTTCTCCCACATTTGAATTTGAACTTGAAGTTCACCTGGGATTTAGCTCATCCTCAGAGGATGAGCCTAATTTGTTTGCTCAGCCAATCCCAATGTTACCTTCTGGACTCAAGCACTTGTAAAGGGATCAGGGCATAGATGCATCTTTATAATTAGTTTAATAATACCAACACCTTATAATTGCATTCTGAACCACTGAAGTGATTAAGTCCATTGAGGTGGGTCTAAGGAAGAGGGTTCTCTCCCTTTCTACCTCTATCTATCTATCTACCTATCTATCTATCCACACATATACATACATACACATATACATACACACACATATGCAACTAGGTGGCATGGTGGATAGAGCTTGGGACTTGGAATAAGGAAGATATAAGTTCCCATTCTGCTTCAGACATTTATAGCTATGTGATTATGGGTAAGTCATTTAACCTCTCTGTGCCTTAGTTTCCTCATCTGTAAAATAGGAATAATAATAGCCCCTACCTCACAGGACCGTTGTGAGGATCAAATGAGATAACCTAAGTAAAGTGCTTTGTAAACCTTAAAATAATTAATAATATATTATAATTTATCATATAAATAATATATAAATATATTATCCACAAAAAATATAGATACAAGCAATGTGTATATACAACATGTATATAGAGTGTCCCCAAAGTCATTTAAAACAAGACTTTTGGGAGACTCTGTGTGTGTATGTGTGTGTGTGTAACCACATCTGTGACTTACCCAGGGTCAAAGAAGCTAGCTTGTGTCAAAGGAGGAACTGAATCCAGGTCTTGTTGACTCAAAGCCCTGCTCTCTATCCACTATATCATACTGACTCTCCATGAACATATATAATAAACATCAAAAACTAACCTTATATTTTTCACTAATGAAATCTTTTGAGAATAAAGTTTGTATTCCCAAGCCACAAAACAAACCTCTGCTAGCATCTTCATCTTAGCCTGAAATATAACCAGTGGAAAACCTGAAAGTTCATGTGAGAGGAAGAACCGTGGTTTCCCTTAGTAACCAAGTTTCTGTAAATAGCAAGCATATGAACAGGACAGAGAAAATTGGGTTAGTACTAGAATAGAAAGTGATGAAATAATTCTGAAGCTGTCTCTGTCACCTTGGGTGTTATAGAGAACTGCAGAGCCTATGGGCTAGACACTTTATGTTCATTAGCCAGGTGGAGGGGATATCAGGTGGAGCAGGATAAAGAATCCAGGGTTAATATATCTATAAAGGGGACCAAAGGGGGTTAGTACACCTTAGATGACATAAAATCTAAGCCCTCTTTTTTTTTTAGATGAAGAAACTGAAGTCAGTCTGCACACATTTATTAAGCAGTTACTATGGGCCAGGCACTGTGCTAAGGGCTGGATACAAAGAAAGGTAAAAGACAGTCCCTGCTCTCAAGGAGTTCACAATCTAATGCCAGAGACAACATGAAAATAACTATGTACTAACTAGATATAGACATGATAGACTGAAGATAATCAACAGAGGGAAAGCACCAATATTAAGGGGGGATTAGGAATAATTACTTGCAGAAAGTGAAGATTTTGGTTGAGACTTTCTCCCCCCCCCCTTTTTTTCTTTTTCTTTTTCTTTTTTTCCAGGGCAATGAGGGTTAAGTGACTTGCCCAGGGTCACGCAGCTATAAAGTATCAAGTGTCTGAGGAAAGATTTGAACTCAGGTCCTCCTGAATCCAGAGCCAGTGCTTTATCCACTGTGCCACCTGGCTGCGCCCTGATTTTGGTTGAGACTTGAAGGAAGCCAGGAGAGGAAAGCAAGTTTCAGATATGGGTTGTTGTTGTTTGTCCTTCATTCTCAAAGAGGACCACGACATTAGGAAGGTGATGTCATGACTTGCAAGTGAATTGAATTTAAGTGAGGCAAGGCTATGCAAAGTCACCGACCTTGCTTTCCTCCAGAGCCATCATCTGGGTCCAGTGGCAAGATATAGATCCGGACTACTAGAGATGGCCCTGGATGCAGTGGGAGACCTTGACCTTTTTAAGCTATAAAGTCTTTCCCAGGACTCAGTTTATCTGAGGCAACACCCATTCAGGGATTAAAGCTAGGTAAGAAATGAGACAAAGAATGATTTCTTTTACCTAGTCAAAAAAAAATTAATCTGGGAGGGGAAGACCCTCCATTTCTGGACAAAACAGAAACAACTGCGATTTACACTCACCCTGGGCTATTGGAGCCCAAACACTGAGCAAATGAGGCTTGGGCTGGAATATACTGTTGGCCAATCAATGAGAGCCAGAGTGATTTGGGTTTAAGGCATGGTCTTTAAAAGAAATCTAGGGGCAGCTAGATGGTGCAGTGGATAGAGCACTGGCCCTGGAGTCAGGAGTACGTGAGTTCAAATCTGGCCTCAGACACTTAACACTTACTAGCTATGTGACCCTGGGCAAGTCACTTAACCTCAATTGCCTCACTAAAAATTTTTTTAAAAATTAAAAAAATAAAAATAAAGACATCTAGTACATAAATCCCAAGATATCTTGCAAGGTTTCAGCAATCAAAATTTATATTCCTTTGGGCAGAACACCTGCAGGGAAGGGTATGATTCCCTGTGTGGACAGAAAGGCAAGGAGAGGAAGGAGCAAGAGATGGAGAGAAGAAGGAGGGAAGGGAGTTGCATTGCTCAACTGGAGCCAGCCAGTTGGGTCCCCAGTGGGCAGCTACTATTACTCACAGACTGTTGATTTCTTTATTGTCTCCTAGATATGGGAGACAGTGACTGAAAATGGAAATGGACTCTCTAGTGGATAAAAGAACAAGGAAGCCAGTATCAATGCACTGCAGAGTTCGTGGGGGTAGAGGGACATGGTATAAGGAGTGAAGAATACTGGCCAGGTAGGAAAGAGCCAGCTCATGGGTGACTTTAAAAGCCAAACAGAGGGGTTTTCTCTAATTCTGAAGGCAACAGGGAGCTACTAGAGTTGATTGAATAGGGGATTTAACATGGGCAGATAAGCACTTTACCGGGCAGGGGCTGCAGGCATGGGGGTAGGTTGTGAATCGTTAAGAATGGTACAAGTGCCATTGTGAGCCCAGATAACTGTGAAGATGGTGGTACCTTCAACAGTAATAGGAAAGTTAGAAAGAGGAGAGAGTTTGGGGATGAAAAATAATGATTTCTATTTTAAATATGTTGAGGTTAAGATCCAGTTTGAGATGACCAATAAGCAACTGGAGATGTGAGACAAGAAGTCACCAGAGATATTAGGGCTAGATAAGTAGATTTGAGAATCATCACCATAGAGATGACCATGGAATCTATAGGAACTGATGTGATCACCAAGTGAAATAGTATAGAGGGAGAAAAACAGAGGGCCCAGGAGGGAGCCCTGTGGAATACCGACCTGTAGTCAGAGTTCCTTGGATGAAGGCCTTTCAAAAGAAACAGAGAAGGAGTAGTCACGTTGGTAGGAGGAAAACCTAGAAAGGAAGAGTATCATAAAAAACAAGAGAGAGAGAATTAAAGAGAGTAGAGTGATCAACAATGTCAACGTGGCTAAGAATGGGCATGGAGGGCACTGTGCTCAGTGCTTTTTACAAATATGATTTCCTTTGATCCTCACAACAACCTTGCAGAGTGGATGCTATTATTGTCTCCATTTTACAGTTGAAAAAAACTGATACAGAGGTTAAATGACTTCCCCAGGGTCACACAGCTGATAAGGCAGGACTTCCTGACTTCAGGCCCATTGCTCTGTGCACTATGGAGCCACCTAGCTGCCTTGCGGAAACAAGGGAAATTAAAAAAGAAAAACAACAACAACAACAATCTATGTTCTCAAGAAGCTCATAGTCTATTAAGGGAGAAAACATGCAAACAAGATAGACAAGATAGAGAGGAGATGGGAATGTGGAGGGTAAAGTGGTTGTCTTCTTAAGACAACTTGAGGGGCAGCTAGGTGGCGCAGTGAATAGAGTACCGGTCCTGGATTCGGGAGGACCTGAGTTCAAATCGGACCTCAGACACTTGAAACAACTAGCTGTGTGACCTTGGGCAAGTCACTTAACCCCAATTGCCTCACCTTGCCCCCCCCCCCAAAAAAAAGACAACTTGAAAAGACTGAAGAAGACCTGACCTCCAAGGGTGGAGATTCTGCCCAAGTGAAGTGCAAACATCCTCTGGCTGACTCTAATGAACAAACAAGCCCTGGGGGAAGCAGGGCCTGCTAGCACCCTCAGCCTCAGGAACTTTTTCCTCACAGCCAGTGTGTGGGTCAGACAGCTGAGAAGGGAAGAATGAAGAACCCTTTGCTGTTGCAGCACCAAGCACAGCTGTGGTGACCAGATGCGGTCCTGGGCTGCAGCTGCAGGAAAGGAGTAAACACATGCTTGGTGAGTGCAGTAGCAGAGGGGCAGTAACCCAGCTGGCTGGGGGCACTTGTGGGAGAGTCAAGTCCTTGGTTTCAATTCCAGGGCAGAGGGTAGAGCTGAAGTTTGCAGCTGAGGAAGGGACCAGGGAACAAAAGCGTTTGCAGACAGTGTGACTTGGAGACCCTAGCTATGGTTTGGGAGTGGAGAAGAATGCCCTAGGTTGTCCCCCTCCCTACAGAAAATAACAATAAGAAGGACCTAAGGTCTGGGGCACCATTTCCTACACCTCTGGGCTAGAACCTTATTACAATAATAAGCTACTAAAAATAAAATAAAACAAAATAAAAGGAGCCTTCAACAGCTACTATAAGGCTAGAGAAGATCTAGGTTTATATTCAGAAGATAGTGAAGTAAAAAATAAAAGCCACTTCTATCTCATAAAGAGTCCTTGGAAGAACTTTAAAAGGACTTCAAAAATCAAATAAAAGATTGAGGAAAAATTTGGGGAAAAAATAAGAACAATCTAAGAAAATCATGAGTCAACCAATTGAAGAAAACAATCCAAAAACTTAAGGAAGAAAACAACTAGAAAACTACAATTGGATAAGGGGAAGCAAATGACATTATAAGACACCAAGAAATAATGAAACAAAATCAAAAGAAATGAGAGTGAGTAGAGAGAGTATGCTTCAGTCTGTGTTCCGTCAATATCAGTTCTTTCTTTGGAGGTGGATAGTATGTTTCATCATTAGTCCTTTGGGGTTGTCTTGGATCATTGTACTGCTGAGAAAAGTTTAGTCATTCACAGTTCTTCATCAAACAATATTGCTGTCTCTATGAACAATGTCCATACAAGTCTTTCCAGGCCTTTCTGAAATCATCCAGCTTGTCATTTCTTATAGCACAATAATATTCCATTACCATCATATACCAAAGCTTGTTTAACCATTCCCCAATTGATGGGCATTCCTTTGTTTTCCAATTCTTAGCCATGACAAAAAGAGCTGCTATAAATATTTTTTTTACAAACAGGTCTTTTTCTCTTTTTGGGATGTCTTTGGGATATAAACCTAGCACTAGTATTGCTATGCCTTTGGGCATAGTTCCAAATTGCTCTCCAGAAGGGTTGGATCTTTTCGCAATTCCACCAACAGTGGATTAGCATCCCAGTTTTCCCACATCCCCTCCAGTATCTAATATTTTCCTTTTTTGTTATATTAGCATTCTGATAGGTGCGAGGTTTTGACTGAGATTTTCCCTAACCCTTAGATATAAGTGATTTACCTGTGGTAGTAATCATAGCACAAGCATAGACATTATGTAATGTATATTCTTTAGCTGATGTCTTGTAAACTTGTCCTTAACTAATGTCCCTCTCCAACCACGGGACATTATATACACACACATACACACACATATATATATATATATATAATATGAGAATTACAAAATAGGTTAAAAGAACTATAAATTGTTAGAGCATTATTCCTATCTGATTATATTGATTTTTTCTTATATGATTTTTGACCTGGTGATTTTGTATACATGAGAAATTTTAAAGTCCTAGTTCAATTCAATCTGCTTAGGAAGGATGCTTTCAAGTCTTTCTGACTACTCCTATATCAGTCCAAGTTGACTGGAAAGATTCATTATTCATATAGGAAACCTGTTCCTTTTACTTCTTGAAGTGGCCTCCAACTTTTTAAAATTTGTTTTTGCTTTATTTTATCTGAACTTAAGGTACTTTTTAGTTTTTTTAATTTCTTTATGTTTTGGGTAGATTTGACTCTGTTATTAATCTTGGAGTGTCTTATAACCTAGTTTAAGTTTCTGACACAAATATTTAGAAGAATAAGAATTGAACTTTTTTTATTATATGGAATGCCTTCTATAGTATCAATTATAGCTGCTTCTCTTCCTAATATTGGATATTATAGCTGTTTCTCCTCCTAATATGGGATGTAATGTGACCTGTTTTCCCTGTGTCACTAGCAAAATAACAAATTGTATTTCACTTATGAAAGGTATGGAACTTTTTCTTCTTATCCTCATGAGGTCTCAAGACTGCAGTTCTTAAGTTTAAGAATTTGATGATGAAATGTCCCACACTAATAGATAGAGTTTCAAGTATACCAGAACTTTCTCTTTTCTCTGTTAAGGCTAATTTTATTAGAAGAGACATTCACTTGGAACAGTTATATGACATTACAAATTCTTTTCTAGGTAATCTTAGCAAATTTCAGGGATGTATCATTTGTTTAATTAGATTTATTTGTCCTTATGAATCAATCCCCTATTCCACTTAGTTTCTGTTCTTACATAATCTGCTCCTGTTTGATATATCTAAGAGGGATTATGAGGATTTAGTTGTTGAAGTTGATACAGTATGATTTGTGAGAGTTTCACTCCAATCATCACTGTCTGAAAAGAGGGATACTAGAGAAAATTTTAAACTGGTAATAATTTGAAATTTAAAATGGCTGGCATAATTTAAAATTAGTACTATGAGAAATAATTTTTTAATTTTTGAGAATTCTACTTTAAATCCTGAGTCCTTCATTTTTAATTTATACAGCATCCTTTGGTTTCTAGATATAGTGGGTTATAATTTTTATTTATGGATTTTCTATGAGTCTTAGTCCATTTAGTTTTATTTCTGTGCTGCTTGGAAATTTTTCATTGTTACACTTTCTGGAAAAGAATTGTCCCAATCTAAAAAATTAATAATTAGGAAATTTCTAATGTCTTATTCATTAATTTTGTAGAACTCATTGCTTATGTAAAAAGAGAGCTTTGTTAAAAAACATCACATTATTAAACAGAAACAAGAAATCTATTGTGATTCTATAAGATTTCTAGTTGTTACTACCCCAGACTAGTGCTCTAGAGTTATTGAGAGTTTATATGATAGTGCTGATGAGTATATATATATTCAGCATATGACACGAGAGAGGTAATAGAATTACTTTCAAGTATTTCTATCCTCAATAGATCTTTTGTAAAAGATAATTAATGGTATTTGTAAAATTATCACATTTTGACTCATTTGCACTATTTGTCTATAAAGTATGTAATCTTTCTGTAAAACCCTTAAGCAAAAGTTTTGTACAATCAATTGATGTTAGATCTTTTTACTGCAAGTCTATGTTTTAATTGATAAATTGATGGATAGAAATTATGCTACTAATTATTATGTAATTTATTGGAAAATTATAATTATATATTTATGGTAATATTTAGAATTGTATCCTTTCCAAAGTCAACAGACTTGATTAAAATTCTTTGTTATCATTATTGTCCTCAATATTTAAATCATATGAAACTTTGATTATTGGAAGTTATTATTTTTTTTTTTTAATGTATAAGGTATTTTATTTTTTCCGTTACATGTAAAGATAGTTCTCAACTTTTGTTTATACAAGCTTTACAATTTCAGATTTTTCTCCCTCCTGGAAGTTATTATTGAAGATATTTTGGGACTGTTAATTTCATCATTCTAAGTCTGACTCCAGGTATGATCATCAAGGACTATTGTTGAGCCAATGAGTCCTGATGCCAACAACCCTGAGGGGTTCTACATCTATGGATTGCAGGTGGTAGAACAGTCTTGGGAAAGGTTGGGAGAATGACTCTTAGCAAGAGCTGAGGTAGGATTCTTCTGATTTGATTTCCCCAAATGTGACACATAAAGCATAAATATCCCACCTAGCTAACTTTGAGCCTGACTCAATGCATCTGGCTATCTGCATAACTTTTGCCATGAGTTGTCCTGGATATTGGAAAGATTACTTTCCCTATTGTATATTTTATCTCTCTAATCTTTTGTGGTAACTTCCAATAGTCATTTCAGATGTCATATGACGAACACAATATTGATTTTAGCATTGACATCTGTTATGAGCTGTGTTAGATTTTTACTTTCTCATAATTGTGATGTTTAAAATCTATATTGTGTGATGCCTTAAATTAAAAAGCTTCAGTACCAGTCTTTGGGCATTAAACATTTATTAAAAGCATATAGGTACAGGCAGCTAGGTGGCGCAGTGGATAAAGCACCGGCCCTGGATTCAGGAGTACCTGAGTTCAAATCCGGCCTTAGACACTTACTAGCTGTGTGACCCTGAGCAAGTCACTTAACCCCCATTGCTCTGCTAAAATAAAATAAAAAAAAAAGCATACAGGTATTCACATAGAGTTCAGAAAGTTAAAAAAAAGAAAGCCTACCTAGTCTAGAGTTCCAGCTGGTCGGGTTCCTCCTCAAGTCCTCTGCCACCAGCCTGCTTCAACCATGAACTCACTAGCAAACTCACTGTGGAAGCTTTTTATAGGTCTGGAACAGAGGCGGTCCTTACACACTGCTTCAAGCTGATTGGTTAGTGTTCTCCAAATCCATTGGTTCACTGAACTTGAAGGTGTTCTCAATTTAAGTTCAAAGTCTAGCTTCTGAGAACAATACTGTCTTAAGGGCTAGTCAGGTGTGATTACAATCTAGTTAACTTTGAAGTAGACTAATCAGCAGTCAATCACTCTCACTTGATTCAATCAGTTTAGATTAATCTCCAGGTGGGTCTTTGAGTATCTGCTAAATCCCATTATTTTATCACATAATGGTATGAGGATGATTAGGAGAATGATGCAAAGAGTAGTGAATTCAGGATATGACTCTGTCTGTTAATATTACTCTGTTCTAGTCCTCTGTTAATAGAAGACATGTCAGAGGTAGCTAGGTGGCACAGTAGATAAAGCACTGGCCTTGGATTCAGGAGGACCTGAGTTCAAATCCAGCCTCAGACACTTGACACTAGCTGTGTGACCCTGGGCAAGTCACTTAACCCTCACTGCCCTGCAAAAAAAAATAGAAAACATGGCAACATGACTTTTGATCTATTATTGTTATTGTGTAAACTATTCTGGTGATATTATTAATGTTGTTGAAGAAGTGAAAAAATTATTGAATAACACATTGCAAATGGCACAGTATACTCATGTATAAGAGGGCACTGCTTCTTGGTTGGACCCCTCTTCATGTTTTTCATGAATAGCCTCATGGTTCAGTGGGAGAAGCTTATTACAATTAATTTTAAAATGGATTTTCATTATTTTAGTTCTTTTTCTTGTTAAAATAATTGTGAACTGTTGTACTTCTCAGTTTTCTATATGTTAATTTGTTTATCAGTTGTATGTAATACATGTTTTCTAAGTGTATTTCCTTAGGCATGAACTCTTCCAAGATACTACACATATCCTGGATTCCATTTATCTTCATGGTAGACCATCTTCTGCAAATATAAAACTAAGATCTCAATCCTGGTGAACTTCATATCACCTATAATGCTTGGACTTTATTGATACTTATACTGATTGGACTTTATTCTTTCTTCTGGTTAGGACAACACACCTACCAAACATGAACCAGTTATTGCTTCATCTACTTCTGATGAACAATGAACAGCAGATAACACCTCTGCTTCTACTTTGTCCAAGCCTATTACCTCCTCAAATGACAACATGAAGGACTCTTTTTGACTCACAAGAGGCTCAGTCTTCAAACCTTATTGTTACTGCTACGCTTGATATTTGTGACAGGAGAGCATGTAAGCTTGTAACAGAGATCCCATTCTGTAATAGCTGTTATGAATTTTATAGGAAAACTATAAGATTAGCCCATTCAGAAAGACATTAATTGGCAATGTTTGTTCCACATCTGTCAAATGCCTTGAGATCAGAGCATCATTCTTATGGAAATTTTACTTATCCTTGCTCTGTTTCTAGTTCTGTACCTGTGTACTAATATGGATTATTCTAATGAGTAATAGTTATTAAGTTTGAATTTTGTTGTATTCTGTAACCTAAGATGTACCCATTCACATTACTTTGATTGTAAATTTTGCACCTCAGTAGGGGAGTGCGCCCTCTGGAATTTTGCAGTACCCATAGAGGACTTCCCTCTATTCATTGAATTGTATCCATCTTTTAGATTGTTAATGATCCAAGGGACAAATTTTAGTATTTGTCTTTGGATCAAAGGAGGGATAATGTGAGTGAGATTTTCCTTAACCTTTAGATATAAGTGATTTAACTGTGGTAGTAATCACAGCACAGAGCATGGATATTATGTAATGTATATTCTTTAGTTGATTTCTTGTAAACTTATCCTTAACTGATGTCCCTCTCCATGATGGTTCCAAGGTACATTGTGGTTAACCACAACACTAAAAATGTCCTTTCTAAGCTGAAGTAGCCAATCAGCATTGCGAACCCTAAACATAACCCCGTTTGGTTTACTGACTTGACCAAATCCCCGACTTGGCAGTCTGCTGAGCAAAACTGTGTCCATGTTTCTGTCCCATCCCTGTCCCCATGAGCCATGTGGACACCCTTGATCATGACTACTATGTCTCAATTTCTCTTTTCTGTATCATTTAGATTGTATAATGGGAGGAGTTTGTCTAAATTTAGTAGTGTATAAATATTTTGAAGCTCTGTAGGGGTATAAAAACCCCTGGATTCTATGGCTTTCAGGTCCTACCCCTGACTGACCGGCTTTATTGTGAGATAGGCCCTCTCTCAATAAACCTAACTTTGTATAGCTTGGAGACTTTGCTGTTTCTTTTCTTCATCAGACTTAGAAATTTTCATGACAAGGTGATACCTCAGAGTTGTTTTAATTTGCATTTCTCTGATCAAAGTGATCTAGAGCATTTTTTTCATATGATTATAGATAGCTTTGATTTCTTTGTCTGAAAACTGCCTGTTCATTTCCTTTGACCATTTATCAATTGGGGAATGACTTCTATATAATTGAGAAATGAGGCCTTTATCAGAAATAACTTGTTTCAAAAATTCTTTCCCAGTTTTCTGCTTCCCTTGTAATCTTGGTTATGTGATGAAATAATGGGATTTAGCAGATACTCAAAGACCCACCTGGAGATTAATTGAGGCTGATTGAATCAAGTGAGAGTGATTGACTGCTGATTAGCCTACTTCAAGTTAACTGGATTGTAATCACACCTGGCTAGCCCTTAAGAAGGTATTGTTCTCAGAAGCTAGACTGTGAACTCAACTTGAGAACACCTTCAAAACCAATGGATTTGGATGATGCCAATCAATCAGCTTGAAGCAGTGTGTAAGGACCACCTCTGTTCCAGACTTATAAAAAGCTTCCACAATCAGCTTGCTGGGGAGTTCCTGATTAAAGCAGGCTCCTGGAGGAGAACTTGAGGAAGAACCCAACCAGACTGGAACTCTAGGCTAGATAGACCTATTTCTAACTTTCTGAACTCCATGTGAATACCTGTATGCTTATGTTTTGTTTTGATTTTTTGGTTTTTTGAGTGAGGCAATTGGGGTTAAGTGACTTGCCCAGGGTCACACAGCTAGTAAGTGTTGTCTGAGGCCGGATTTGAACTCAGGTCCTCCTGAATCCAGGGCCAGTGTTCTATCCACTGTGCCACCTAGCTGCCCCTACCTGTATGCTTTTAATAAATGTTTAATGCCCAAAGACTGGTGCTGAAGCTTCTAATTTAAGGCGATCACACAATATAGATTTTTTAACATCACAGTTTGGTGACCACAAAGGGACTGTAAGGATCCTCCAATTTAGTGGACTTTCTCTTAAATCCCCCCCCCCCCCACTGACTTTCCCTCATTTGCCTAATCTCCCTTGCTTTAAGCCTCTAAAAGCCTTGCTTTAAAGAGAAAAGCTGAGGAGGCAGCTAGGTGGCGCAGTGGATAAAGCACTGGCCCTGGAGTCAGGAGTACCTGAGTTCAAATTCAGCCTCAGACACTTGGCACTTACTAGCTGTGTGACCCTGGGCAAGTCATTTAACCCCCATTGCCCTGCAACACCCCCCCCCAAAAAAAAGTTATAAAGAGAAAAGCCAGCCCAGTTTAAAGGGCAACATGGTTGAATATTCTGCTATCCCTTTGATTTTTCTCATTGGAATGTATTGGGACAGCCAATCATGCTCTTAAACTCTTTATTCATATGTTCTACCTGGCCTGAGCTTTGTGGATGGTAAGGTGTATGAAATTTTGGAGTTACTCCCAGGAAAGAGTAGATTTGGGATAGAACAGAATCAGTAAAATGTGTGCCTTTGTCAGAATCAGTGTGGGCAGTGGACCAAAGTGAGGAACAATCTCTGTAAGGAGGGTTTTGACAACAAAGGCAGCCATGGCTGGGGAGTGGGGCCTGGGAAATGCCTCCACCCACCAAGTGAGTTGATCAACTATAACAAGACAAAACTTATAATGTCCTGCCTTAGGCATTGTGATATGATCAATTTGTAGATGTTCAAAAGGTGTATATGCTAAAGGACGCCCTCCATTAGCTTTAGCCAGGAAGGCATGTTGATTATAAGTCTTTTTTTTTTTTTTTTTAGTGAGGCAATTGGGGTTAAGTGACTTGCCCAGGGTCACACAGCTAGTAAGTGTCAAGTGTCTGAGGCCAGATTTGAACTCAGGTACTCCTGAATCCAGGGCCGGTGCTCTATCCACTGCACCACCTAGCTGCCCCGATTATAAGTCTTACAGATAGGACAAGAGGCACAAACCTTAGAGGCCACATTAGTAACTCTAGTAAATCTCAGGGTCTGGAAAGGTAAAGTCTTCAGATTCAACTGATCTTTTCCCTACCCTACACCATCAGTCCTCTATATCTCTCTGATCTGTACCCCTTTGAGAGGGTCTGTAACTGTTCTCATTTTGCTCCTCTATATTTCTCTAAAAAGACCTATAACTGTTTTGACTCTGCCTCTCTGTATCTCCCTGAAAAGATCTATGTCTATTTTGATTCTGCCTCTCTGTACTCCTCTGAGAGGAATTATATCTGTTTTGGTTCTGTTTTCTTTGCATAGTCCTACAGTACCACATTATGTGTCCCAGTCTATTGCAGTAGTAGCAAAATCTAGGGGGTTGATAGCGATACTGGGGTTGATAGTGATTCTCAACTGCCCAGCCTCGCTGCCGCATTGTTTCCCATACTGGAGCTAAAATGCCTTGTCTGTTCCTTTCTTCCCTCTCATTTCCTTCATAAATATATATTGCTACTTCTTCTTTTTTTTTTTTAATGAGGCAATTGGGGTTGTGACTTGCCCAGGGTCACACAGCTAGTAAGTGTTAAGTGTCTGAGGCCGGATTTGAACTCAGGTACTCCTGACTCCAGAGCCGGTGCTCTATCCACTGCGCCACCTAGCTGCCCCTTGTTGCTACTTCTTTAAGTCAGTCAGGGCTCAAGGTATTCCAACCTTGACACTGCCTTTCAAAATATTTCGATATTTCTGGTAAGGACTGGTATGTAAAATGAGAACAGATAATATGGGCATCTCTAGCATCTAATGGATCTAGTCTAGCATATTGCCTGGCATGCTTACACAGTCTGTCATAGAATCTATTAGGTCTTTCATTAGATTCTTGAACTGTATCTATAAATTTTTGCCAGTTATCAGTCTTTCTAGCACAGGATTCCATTGCATTCAATCAAAGTTTCCCTTGCTTCCTGCAACTTATCAAAATGCTCAGGGATGTTGGGGTCCCAGTCAGGGTCTGCTAAAGGCCATCCAATAGTAACTTTTCCTGATGTTTCTAAGGAGTTTGCTGCAACTATTTTATCAGCTCTTTCCCCTGGGGATAATATTGTTTCTATAAGATTAGTAACATCATTCCAAGTGGGCTAATGTCCTCTAAAAATTGCCCTAAACTGGCTGATAACTGCTATGAGATCCTCATCAAATTTAGGAATATTTTGTTTCCATGAAATCAAATCTTTGGGCACAAAAGGTATGTTTTGTCTGAGCTTTCGTATTAGCACCTTTTTGACCATGGGTGAGGATCTCATGAAGGGGAAAAATTGTGATCTTCTCTTTCTCCTCTATAGGTGAATCTTTTCTTTCCTTATTTATTTGCTTGGTTGGCATGGAGGAAATAGAGGGAGAGGGAATAGGAGTTGGATCATTTGGCATTTCAATCTGAGAGGCCTTGCATTCAAGCTCGGGCTTGGATTGAGTTGGATCATTTGGTGTTTCAGTCTGAGAAACAGGCTCAGATTCAAGCTGGGGCCTGGATCTTCCTTGTTCTATATCCCCAGTATCATAATCCCTGTGAACTTCAAACCAGATTTTCCAATAAAGTGAATGTTCAGGTGGCCAGTAACATAGGATTCTTTGCAAATGCTTCAATGTTTGGGGATTAAACGACCCATGTTTGGGCCATTCTTCCTGTAATGCTTTGTGCCACATAAAGCACAGGTCTATAAGCTTTCCCCTGGTCATGGTTGTTTTTGCTAAACTGTGATGTTTAAAATCTAATGTAGGTCCTTACCTGCCCTCCCTCTGTTTTGGGGGGAAACTAGCTAAGATTTACTGATCAATTTAGGAAGAGTTTAGGTTTTTAAGGATTTATTAAAGAGTAAAGACAAAGCATGGCGTCCCTCTCTTTTTCTCTATCTGCTGCCAAGCTGAAGTCCTGGATGATAAGGGCATGATCCTGCCAGTGAGCCTCACTTTCCTACTCCCTGTCTCCCTCCCCAAAAGGGGAGGTCTTTCAAGCTGATTGGTTGAGTGTGGTCTTCTGTTGATGTTGTAGTCCACAGCCTCTGAGAACAACACCCCACTCAGGGCCAGCCAGGTGTGGTCTTGATTTAATCATCCTTAAGTAGGTTCTCAGTCAGTTTCTCAGTCTCACCCAATTCAATCAATTCCAAATCAATCTTCAGGTGGGGCCCCTGGGTGTCTGACAAATCCCATTATTTTATCATACATCCACGGTCTAAGTTCTCCTTGAAAGTAAAATTCATCATGGATAAAACCAAACTCAAGCTAACAAAGGAGACTTGGGTGGAGACAGATCCTTTTGTCCAGCTAGCCTAAGACTACTATTGAGATTAAACCATACCTAGATGAAACTATTTTGCCCTGATCAGCTTGAGTTGGGGTAGGGGAGAGGGGGTGTCTTACATTCCTTTCTCTGATGTCATCCTTGGATTTCATTTTAATATAACCCACCTCCAATCATGTCAAGCAATTAGATTTGAATGATGCTAACCAGTTAGGTTTGATTGCTGTATGATGGACCTCCTGCAGCTGGAATAGTATATGAATTGAGACCTAACCATGAAGAAGGGGTCTTTGGTCTGAGAGATGGCTATAGATCTTATTTTATTAATAACCAACTGGCCATATTAATAAAATGATTACATTACCCAGATACTATGTCTCTCATATTTTTAATTGTCTCATAATACCAAGGGCATAGAAGTGAGGAGAAAAGTAATATATCAGAGAAGAAAGAGGTAGGAATTATTGGAGGAAATTATCTCACATAATCCTTATTTGCAAATAGAAAACTACATGTCAGAAACAGCATTTAAGAATTTCTGGGACCCCAGCATTAGAAAAGTTTAAAAAGAAAACCTTTCTTTACATTCTCGTGAGAATGGGCCCGGTCCCCTGGTGGAATGGCACACAAAATAGCAGTTCGTGAGCCTTTTTATCCCTTAACATGACTGGCCCCTCCCTTCTTCCCCAGTTACAATCTGCACACCAAAGACTGGTGCCAAAAACTGGCCTATCAGAATACAGTATAGCCAAAGGGGGAGGTAACACAGGGACAGCCCTCTAAATTTCCCCCCTCTATGACCTGCCCAGGGTTTCCCTCATCATGTGATTTTGTTTGCTGCGGAAGGGGGAGGAGAGGCAGACCCTTCCTAGACTGGGAGGAGTCCAACCCACTTGTGGATATTAGCATTTTGAGCACCCCCCTCTATTCCCAGTTGTACCCGAGTCCACCTCCTAGACATTAAATTGCCTTCAGGTGTCCTCCCAGACAGTCCCAATTAACCTGAGGGGGGCCCATATTTCTCACATACACAAAGAGGGAAAAGATGAGGTAGCAGGTGTCACTTGAACTTCTCTTTCATCTTTACTGTCAAAGTGAAGGTAGAACACACATACACACACATTATACTTATATACAGAGGCAAAGCTCATGGCAAAGCAAGGAATACCACCCCATAAAGGAATATAGGATTAAATTGAAGTGATGTAAAACTAAGATATCAATAAATATTTCTTTTTAAAAACACTTTTCCCTAATTATATGCCAATGGTATAGAAATATGTTCAATTCATCAGGGAAAGAGGAGGGAACAGAAAAGGGGGCAATCATAGAAAGTAAATTAAAGGAGGTAATATTCATACCAAAAAAAAACCCCTCTAAGATCAAGAAGATAGATGATGAACAGGGTTTCAAAGGAAAGAAGAGAACTTATGTTTAAGACCTAGACTAGAAAAAGAAAGAAAAGGAATGGATGTAATTAGCAGCTGATTATATCAAGCTGTTTATATCAAGTGCTAAGCCACTCCTCTCTGGATGTAGGTTGTGAAGAGAAGAAAATATATGAGAACAGGATAGGGGAAAATTCACAATTATCATAGCTGTGAATATGAAAGATTTTTGATTGCATGAAATTGAAAAGCTTCTGCACATTAATACATCTAGGATAAGGAGGAAAGCAGTTGAATGAGGAAAAAAAATATCTTTGTATCAAATTTCTCACTAAGGGTTTAGTATCCAAGATATATAGACAGCTATGTCTTAGATGTATATCTCACAAGCTACCCTGGTCCCCACTGGCTGAAGCCAAATAGGGCTCAGATTTCACCCCTCCCCCAGGGTTCTCTGATATTAGAGATGCTTAAGCTTTCTGTAAATGACTACAAATAATGCTGCTCCCTCAATTACAGGAGGCATAGTTTCCTTTACCCCAATTCCATTAGCCAGTGGCAGACAGATTAGCTTTTACACAGAAATATTTGCTTCAGAAAGTAGAATTTCAAATATACAAATTTACTCCTTCTTCCCCCAGCACACACATGAGAGGCATAATTCTTCTCCCCTTCTGTACAATATCACTCTCTGGAGAGGGAAAGTTCATAGCTTAGCACAGTCCCCATAGAGAACAGTCTCAGTTCCAAGTCCAACATCCCCCACACATACCCCCCACCCCTTCCACTTGAGTCCCAAGCATCCTGGCTTCTCAGGATTTCCATGATAGGCTAGTTGACTGCACCATCCCACCTGCAATTTTTATACATTTGACTCAATTCTCTATATATTTGAGAAATGAGGCCTTTATCAGTGATACTTGTTGCAAAAATTCTTTCCCAGTTTTCTGCTTTCAGTATATTTTGGTTGCATTGGCTTTGTTTGTGCAAAAGTTTTTTAATTTTATATAATGAAAATTATCTATTTTACCTTTTGTAATGCTCTATATATCTTCTTTGGTCCTTTTTAATTTTTTTGGTTTTTCTAATTTTAATTTTAAATTGTTTTGGTCCTGTGTTTCAAAAAATTACTTTGGCTAATATATTTTATAAATTAATTTCTTGCAATTTATATATTAATGGCTATTATGCCCATTTAGGCATTAAGCCTTTATTATTAATTAATATCATATATACTAGTAAAGAATTGACAGCATGGCAGTTAGCACAAGCAGGAGAAAAACCTCAGACCCATGTTGTCTCTCAGATTGACAGCACATGGTCTCACGGAGAATTCAGAAGCCCTACAAAACCTACCCTGTCCTAAGAGGAAAAGCAAGACACAGCATTCTGAGCCAAGGGAGTGGGTCCAGGGAGCCAAGAGAGAGGTTGATAAAAAAAGATAACTCTTTTGATAGACAGGTCATTATACATTTATCAAAGCTAATTGGTTAGCGTCATTCAATTCCATTGGTTGACGTGACTTGAGGGTGGTCCAAATTAAAATGAACTCTATGATGACATAATGGAAGAGACCTTTGCTGAAGGGCAAAAGCAAGGTCAGTGTCTAGGTGTGATTTAATTCCATCAGTTCACTGAGCTAGAAAAAAGAATCACTCTCCATATCTTTTGTTTCCTTGGGCTTTTCCCAGACAAGATTTTCTGAACTTTCTGGAATGGGGGACAAGAAAGTACAAACTGATCTTTGAATTCCCCCAAGAAATTCATTATTAAAAATTATTTTCTCACAGTCCTAAATTCTTCTTTCCTTAAATTTGACAGATAAACTATTCCATGCTCTCTTAATTTGTTTATGATATCAACCTTTATGTGTAAATCATGTAGCCATTTTGACATTATTTTAGTATATGGTGTGAGATGTTGGTCTATACCTAGTTTCTGCCATACTGTTTTCCAGTTTTCCCAGCAGTTTTTGTCAAAGAATTAATTTTTGTTCCAAAAGCTTGGATCTTTGGGTTTATCCTATACTAGATTACTATAGTCATTTATACAGTGTAATTCATGCCTATTCTATTCCACTGTTCCACCACTCTATTTCTTAGTCAGTACCAGATTGTTTTGATAATTATCACTTTATAATACAGTTTGAGATCTGGTACTGCTAAACGACCTTCTTTCCACATTTTTTCATTGATTCCCTTGATATTATTGAGCTTTTGTTCTTCCAGATGAATTTTATTATTTTTTCCAGCTCTATAAAATATTTTAATAGTTTGATTGATATGGCACTAATAAATAGATTAATTTAGGTAAGATTGTCATTTTTTTATTATATTGGCTCAGCCTATCCAAGAGCAATTAATGTTTTTCTAGTGGTTTAGATCTGACTTTATCAGTATGAAAAGTATTTTATAGTTGTGTTCATATAGTTCTTGATATAGTCTTGGTAGGTAGACTCCTAAGTATTTTATATTGTCTACAGGTATTTTAAATGGGATTAAACTTTCTGTCTCCTGGATTTTGTTGGTACTATATAGAAATGCTGATGATTTATGTGGATTTATTTTGTATCTTACAACTTTGCTAAAGTTTTTAATAATTTCAAGTAGGTTTTTTTTTGGAAGTTCATTGATGGCTTGTTCAATTTCTTTTTCTGAAATTGGGTTATTTAAGTGTTTTATTTCTTCTTCTGTTAATCTGGGTGATTTATATTTTTGTTGATATTCATCCATTTCATTTAGATTGTCAAATTTATTGGTATATAATTGGACACAATAGTTCCTAACAATTGTCTCAATTTTTTCTTCATTAGTGTTGAATTCACCCCTTTCATTTTTGGAGGAGGGGGTGGGTTTTTTTTTTTTTTCAGGTCAATGAGGGTTAAGTGACTTGCCCAGGGTCACACAGCTAGTAAGTGTCAAGTGTCTGAGGCTGGATTTGAACTCAGGTCCTCCTGAAACCAGGGCCGGTACTTTATCCATTGCGCTACCTAGCTGCCCCCCTACCCCTTTCATTTTTTATAGTAGTAATTTGATTTTCTTTTTTCCTTTTTTTGATCAAATTAACTAATGGTTTATCTATTTTGTTGTTTGTTTGTTTGTTTTTCATAAAACCAGCTTCTATTTTTATTTATTAGTTCAATTGTGAGAAATATCACCCCAATAACTTTTGGAACTCAGTGTTGGTGATGGGTCAAAGGCTCATTTATTGTCATTCTCTCAAGAATGGGCCACCCCCTAATGGAGTGAACAACAAAATGGAGGTTCGAAGGCCTTTTTATCTACTAATGTGACTGGCCCCTCCCTTTCTTCACCAATTACTCAAGGATTACAATCCACCCGCTAATCGGATTACAGTATTCCTTAGCCAATGGGGTAGGTGATACAGGGACAACTCCTCCCCTACATGGACACAATTCTGGAGCAGATCTAATTGTGACCAGCCTAGGGTTTCCCTGAATCATGTGATTTTGTTTGCTGGGGGGGGGGGGAGAGGAGAGGCAGACCTTTTCCATATCAAGAGTCCAACCCCCATTTCTTCACATCAATGGTTTTCTTACTTTCAATTTTATTAGTTTCTCCTTTGATTTTTCAGGATTTCCAATTTGGTGTTTAATTTGGGATTTTAAATTTATTCATTTTCTAGGGTTTTTTTAGTTGCATGTCCAATTCATTTCTCTATTTTGTTGATGTAAGCAGTTAGGGATATACATTTTCCCTGAGTACCACTTTGTCTGCATACCATAAATTTTCATATGCTGTCTCATTGTTGTCATTTGCTTTAATGAAATTATCAGTTGTTTCTATAATTTATTCTTTGACCTACTTGTTCTTATAAGTAATAAAGTTGTTAAAAATTACTAATATTATCTTGCCATGTAGACATATAAACAGTTTAACCTTATTGAATTTATGTTTTTTCTTTCTTTTTTTTTTAACCTTTTTATGTTTCCCTTGAGTCTTGTATTTGGAGGTCAATTTTTTAAAAAATTCAGCTCTGGTCTTTTAATCAGAAATGCTTGAAAGTCCTCCATTTCATTTAGGATCAGATTATTTAATTTCTAATTAATTTTTAGTCTCTTTCAATTGTCCATTATTGAATGTAATTTTATTGCATTATGATATGAAAAGGATGTGTTTACTATTTATGTTTTTCTGCATTCGGTTGTGAGTTTTTTAAATCCTAATACCTGGCCAATTTTTGTGTAGGTGTCATGTACTGCTGAAAGGAAGGTATATTCCTTTCTATTCCCATTCAATTTTCTCCAGAGATCTATCATATCTAACTTTTCAAGAATTTTATTCATTTCCTTAACTTCATTCTTATTTATTTTTTGGTTAGATTTATTCAGTTCTGAGAGGGAAAGGTTAAGATCCCCCACTAGTATACTGTTATTATTTATTTCCTCCTTCAACTTCTTCAAAAATTTAGATGCTATTCCATTTAGTACATATATGTCAAGTATTCATATGACTTCCTTGTCTATGGTACCTTCAGCAACTCATAATTTCCTTCTTTATCTCTTTTAATTAGGTCTATTTTTGTTCTTGCTTTGTCTGAAGTCATGATTGTTACCCCTGCTTTCTTTGCTTTAGCTGAAGCATAATAGATTCTTTTCCAGCCCCTTGCCTTTATGCTGTGTATATCTCTCTGCTTCAATGTGTTTCTTATAAACAACATATTGGGGTTTTTTGTGGTTTTTGGGTTTTGTGGTTTTTGTGAGGCAATTGGGGTTAAGTGACTTGCCCAGGGTCACACAGCTAGTAAGTGTCAAATGTCTGAGGCCGGATCTGCACTCAGGTACTCCTGACTCTAGGGTCAGTGCTCCATCCACTGTGCCACCCAGCTGCCCCTATAAACGACATATTGTAGGATTTTGATTTTTAATCCATTCTGCTATCCACTTCTGTTTAATGAGTGAATTCATCCCATTCAAGTTTATAGTTATGATAACTGTGTATTTCCCTCCATGCTATTTTTTTGCTTTTTTACCCCGCCCCTTACCCCTAACCCTTTCCCTCCTCACAAGTTTTTTACTTCTGATAACTGCCTTCCCCAATATAACTTCCCTTTTATCAGTCTCCCCCTGCCCCTTCTATTATCCCCATCCCTTTTTTACTTCCTTATAGGGTAAAGTAGTTTTCTACATCCAACTGAGTGTGTATGATATTCCCTCTTTGAGCCAATTTTGATGACACTAAAGGTTTAAGTTTTGCCTGCCACCTCCACCTGCATTCTCCCCTCCATTATAGTAGCTTTTTTGTGCCACTTTTATGTGGAATAATTTACCCCGTTCAATCTTCCCCCTCCTTCTAATGCAGTTACTTTCTCACCCCTTTATTTTATTTTTTGGGAGGTACCATCCCATCAATGTCATTTATTATCCACACCTTCTGTCTACATAAACTCCAATTGTTCTTATAAGTAATAAAATTGTTAAGAATTACAAATATTATCTTGCCACATAGGCATATAAACAGTTTAACTTTATTGAATTTATGTTTTTTCTTTTCTTTCTTTTTTTTTACCTTTTTAGGTTTCTCTTAAGTCTTTATTTTTTTAATTAATTTTTTTTTCTAGGCAATTGGGGTTAAGGGTCACACAGCTAGTAAGTGTTAAGTGTCTGAGGCCGGATTTGAACTCAGGTCCTCCTGAATCCAGGGTCAGTGCTCTATCCACTATGCCACCTAGCTGCCCTTCCCTTAAGTCTTGTATTTGGAGGTCAATTTTTTTTATTCAGCTCTGGTCTTTTAATCAGAAATGCTTGAAAGTCCTCCATTTCATTAAATATCCATTTTTCCCCCTGAAAGATTATTTTTGTTGGGTAGGTAATTCTTGGTTGTAAACCTAGATCCTTTGCATTCCATTATGTCATATTCCAAGCCCTCCAGTTCTTTAATGTGGAAGCTGCCAAACCCTAATCCTGATTGTAGCTCCACAGTACTTCAATTGTTTCTTTTTGACTGCTTGCAATACTTTCTCCTTGATCTGTGAACTCTGGAATCCAGCTATGATGTTCCTGGGAGTTTTCATTTTAGGATCTCTTTCAAACAGTGATCCATGGATTCTTTCCATATCTATTTTGGCCTCTGGTTCTAATATATCAGGACAATTTTCTTTGGTAATTTCTTGCAAGATATTGGCCAGGCTTTTTTTTTTTTTATCATGGCTTTCCGGTAGTGCAATTTCCATTATATTTTAAATTCCTTGGGTGCATGAACTGTCTTTTTCCTCTTTTGTAACTCCAGCACTTGGCACAGTGCCTAGCACTTAGTAAATGCTTAATAAATATTGAGTGACGATGTACTGTGACTATTTTTAAAAGCAAGCTATACATAAGAGATTTATTATTTCATGCACAATTCTTTTTCTGTACGTAAGGAAATGACCGTTTTATTTGGCGTTCTATATAAAAGCAAATTTTGGAAAAGCCTTTTAAAAAACACTTTGAGGGGCAGCTAGGTGGTGCAGTGGATAAAGCACTGGCCTTGGATTCAGGAGGACCTGAGTTCAAATCCAGCCTCAGACACTTGACGCTGGCTGTGTGACCCTGGGCAAGTCACTTAACCCTCATTGCCCCACAAAACAAAAAAACAAAACAAAACAAAACAGAACACTTTGAAAAACTTAAAAATTCTAATCAATTCAATAACTAACCACAACTCCAGAAAACTGATGATAAGGCATGCTAGCTACCTCCTGATAAAGGAGTATGGACCCAAGGTACATAATTAGACATTTTTTGGACATGGTCAATGTGTACTTTGTTTTGCTTGATTATTTTTGTTTATTATAAAGATTGTGTTTTATCTTTTTTTGCAAGAGAGACAAGAGGGACACTAGCAATAGTGTTTCTTTTAAAAAAGTAAAGAAATAAAATGGGCTCATTGGAGTTTTTTATTAAATGCATAGAAAGGAACAAAAGGAATTTCAAGAGGAAATACAGATAAACAAGACAACTTTGAAAGTAACATTAATTTTATGATATACATTTAAAAAAATAATTTGTGGGGCAGCTAGATGGCACAGTGGATAAAGCACTGGCCCTGGATTCAGGAGTACCTGAGTTCAAATCCGGCCTCAGACACTTAACACTTACTAGCTGTGTGACCCTGGGCAAGTCACTTAACCCCAATTACCTCACCAAAAAAAAAAATTTGTGCATATTAGAAATTTGCAGCAGGAATTGGTTTCAAATTTATCAGAGTATCCCTTCACTCTTGTAGGAAGCTGGAGATTCTATAAGGTGGAAACTGAGGAGGAAGAATATTTCAGGGAAGGAAGATATTGTGCAAAAGCTTAAGCAAAAGATAGAATTAATGTATGGGAAATAGCAAGTTAACCAGTTTAGTTGGAACACAGAGTGCTTAGTGTACATCGAATAAATGAAGTAGGTGGCAGTCAGATTGTGAAGGGCTTTAAATACCTAATGGAATGTGTTTTTTTGTTTTGTTTTGTTTTTAGGACAATGGGGGTTAAATGACTTGCCCACGATCACACAGATAGTAAGTGTCAAGTGTCTGAGGCTGGATTTGAACTCAGGTACTCCTGAATCCAGGGCCAGTGCTCTTTCCACTACACCACCTAGCTGCCCCAGAATGTGTATTTTAACCTAGAAGCAGCTGAAGTCTCTGAAACTTCTTAGCTAGGGAAGAGACACGATCAGAACTATTCTTTTTTTTTTTTTTTTTTAAGTGAGGCAATTGGGGTTAAGTGACTTGCCCAGGGTCACACAGGTAGTAAGTGTTAAGTGTCTGAGGCTGGATTTGAACTCAGATACTCCTGACTCCAGGGCTAGTGCTCTATCCACTGTGCTGCCCCCTAGAACTGTTCTTTAACAACATCAATTTTCCATGTCCTCACTGAGAGCAGCAAGGCATGCTTCACTCAAGTCCCAAGTGGGCACTGCACTGATTAACATTCTAAGAACTCTCAGTATTGTTTTATGTAGTAAAGACTAGAACACGTCCCATGTGGGACAGAAGGTCAAGTGCCAAGGGCTGAAGAACCCAGGGAAAGTCCAGGTAGTCCAACTCACTTCTCTATAATGCCTGGTGTCCTTGGTTACCTGACTTGTTAAGATATAACGTATGTTTTGTGCTCACTTTCTCATAGCCAGGGCAACTATATCACACCTTTGGGTTTCTAGAGGCTACTGAGGGGTTGTAGGTGTCTCTTCTTTAATGTCATTGGTTTGAACCTCCAACTATTAATCTCTAGTGAGTATTGACCCAGTCCCATTTAACCACTTACTATCAATTAACTTTTAGAAAGAGATACTCACTTTGAGAATATAGCAAGCACAAAAAGTACAAACATTTCCCTCTCCACCTTTGTTCTTGAAGAGAACCATGAAATCAGGGTGATGTCATGACTTTCAGTGAATTGAATTTAAGTGAGGGTGGGCTGTGTAAGGTTACCAACCTCAATCTCTCCTCCAAAGCCAGCTGGGTCCAGTGGCAAGATATAGATCAAGACAACTGGAGATAGCCTCAGATATTTAAGGCAATTGGGGTTAAGTGACTCACCCAGGATCACACAGCTTAGTAAATGTCTAAGGTAAGACTTGAACTCAGGTCTTCCCAACTTCAGGGCCAGCGCTTTATCCACTGCACCACCTACCTGCCCCATTCTTCATACTAAGTTCACTTACAAATATGAGATATCCATTGAGTAAGTCACTGTCACTCTCTATTAGTTGACTTTGGTACTTCCAGATGAATTCTGTTATTATTTTTTCCTAGCTCTATTAAAATTTTTTTAATTTTTAAATTTGTTTGTTTGTTTGTTTTTGGGCAATGAGGGTTAAGTGACTTGCCCAGGGTCACACAGCTAGCTCTATTAAAATAATTTTTGGTAGTTTGATTGGCATGGCACTGAATAAGTAATTTTTTTTTCAGGGCAATGAGGGTGAAGTGAGTTGCCCAGGGTCACACAGCTAGTAAGTGTCAAGTATCAGACTGGATTTGAACTCAGGTCCTCCTGAAATCCAGGGCTGGTGCTTTATTCACTGTGCCACCTAGCTGCCCCTCTAAGTAAATTAATTTAGGTAGAATTGTCATTTTTATTATATTAGCTTGACCTACCCATGAGCAATTGCTATTTCCATTTGCTTAGATCTGATTTTATTTGTGTGAAAAATGTTTTGTAATTGTATTCATATAGTTCCTGGATGTGCCTTGGCAAGTAGATTCCCAAATATTTTATATTGTCTACAGTTATTTTAAATGGAATTTCTCTTTCTATCTGTTGCTGCTGGGCTTTGTTGGTCATATATAGAAATGCTGAATGATTTATATCCTGCAACTTTGCTAAAGTTGTTAACTATTTCATGTAGTTTTTTAGTTGATTCTCTAGTATTTTCTAAGTATACCATCATATCACCTGGTTTTGTTTCCTCATTGCCTATTCTAATTGCTTTAATTTCTTTTTTCTTCTCTTATTGCTAAAGCTAACATTTCTAGTACAATATTGAATAATAGTGGTGATTTTTCTAACCTAATAGTGGGAATGCTTCTAACATCCCCATTATATATAGTGCTTGTTAGTTTTAGATAGATACAGCTTTATCATCTTAAGGAAAGCTCCATTTATTCTTATGCTCTCTAGTGTTTGTTTTTTAATAGGAATGGGTGCTGTATTTTGTCAAAAGCTTTCCCTGCATCTATTGAGACAATCTGATTTTGGTTAATTTGTTATTGATGTGGTCAATTATGTTGATTCTGCTGGTCGACTTTGATCCAATTCTATGCTGGGTCAGGGTGAGGGTCTTTGAACTTAACCCTATCCACAAAATCTTTGGGGTTCCCATTCCTCTGTTGTCTTGCTCTTACAATCTTTTGAAACTTATCAGATTTCAGCCTAATCCAATACTTCTTTACCTAAGAACCAGAAAGAATAGACATAACAGAGACAGATGCAAAAACAACATCATTCATCCAGGTGGGAAGATAGGGGCCTGAGGCTTAGAACTGTCCTTGCCTCCTCAATCAAATCTAGCCAGGCTGTGGAAAGGAAGTTTCTTGACCAGTTAGGACCTTTTGAAAGCATGCCCAGTTCCATTCAGCAGCCAAATCTTTATAATTCATAGTGGATCTTTCAATGTAAAAAGGTGACCATAAGCAAGAGCAGCACCAGGAACATACAAAAAAAGATATTTCCTGTGTAATCATGATCTTCATCAATGACCAGGAAGATGTCCTGCACCACCACCCACTTAGCGTTCCCTGTCCCATCAGGAGCCCTAAAGGAAGAATTAAAAAAAAAAACCTGTTTCCAATGAGAGGCCTCTGAGGGATTGCTTCCCCTCAGGGCCAGTGCTCTATCTACTGTGCTACCTAGCTGCCCCCTGATTAGACATTTTCAACTCCTTGTTGCCCGAAAGCAAGTTCCCTCTCAAAATGCCAATGCTTGGTCTTCCAAACTCTCTCTTCCCTGGGAGGAGTTGGACAGTGATCACTGGGTATTTTATCAGTAGAAACGTGAAGAGGCTACATTTTACATCACAATGAGTAGTGTGCTGGTGCCCACTCTTCTTCAACTGGGTTTCCTGTTGCAGTTAACCCTCAGTGAGGGACCCAGGAGCTCCTGACATCTCAAACTCACAAGACTACCAGCCAGACTAGGAATGTCCAATTTGGGATCACTCTCCTAACAAGATTAGGGAGAGCACCTGGGGCTTAAGTTCTTCAGGGGTCCCTCACTGGAAGCTGCAGAGAGAGAATTATAGATCACAATTTGTGAGTGAGAGTAGAAACTTTTCTTTTCTTTTCAGGCAGTTGGGGTTAAGTGACTTGCCCAGGGTCACACAGCTAGTAAGTGTCAAGTGTCTGAGGCCGAATTTGAACTCAGGTCCTCCTGAATCCAGGGCCAGTGCTTTATCCACTGTGCCACATAGCTGTCCCCAGAGAGTGGAAACTTTTCAAACTGATACTGTACCCCTTTCTGTCTTCAGTAAATTAACTGTAGTATAATTGGTATAGTTGTTCATAGAACCAATTCCAGAAAGGTCTCTGTTCTCCCAAGGAAAATTAAGCATTCTACTTTCAATTGCCTCCCCCATGGTTTGAACCAAAGAATCACAGTAAAGTTCACATGAGAGGATTCCTTTGGCCTCTCAAATAGCAAATTAAAACACACACACACACATACACACACACACAAACACTTACTGGCTATGTGATTTTAGGCAAGTCATTTAGCTTCTGGATGCCTCAGTTTCCTCATCTGTAAAGTGGGGATCATAATATCATTTACCTCACACGCTGTTGTGAGAAATAAGATATTATTTGGGGTTTTTTTTGTGGGGCAATGAGGGTTAAGTGACTTGCCCAAGGTCACACAACTAGTAAGTATCAAGTGTCTGAGGCTGAATTTGAACTCAGGTCCTCCTGAATCCAGGGCTGGTGCATTACCCAAATAAGATATTATTTGTAAAACTACTTAGTATAGTGCTTGGCACATAGTAGGTGTTATATAAATGCTTATTTCCTTACCTCTCCCTCAAGGTCAAAACTTTTTATAACAATACTAAGACCTTTTAATGTCTAATATAGTAAATACTTATTAAATAACCCTATAATCAAAAGCTCTTGGGTGAGGTCCTCAATTTTTAAGAGTGTCAAGAGACCAAAAAGTGTGAGAACTGTTGTCCTAAATGAATGTATAGATTATCATAAAGATTTTATTGAGGTGGGAAAGTAAATCTATAAGCTATTAGTTATTGGTATTTTCTTGGTTGCCTTTTTTTTGGAGGGGGTGAGGCAATTGGGGTTAAGTGACTTGCCCAGGGTCACACAGCTAGTAAGTGTTAAGTGTCTGAGGCCGGATTTGAACTCAGGTCCTCCTGACTCTAAGGCCAGTGCGCTATCTACTGCACCACCTAGCTGCCCCTGCTTTTTTTTTTTTTTAAATAATAAGGCTGAGATTTTTCTCTAATCCTTTGATATCCTCTCTTCTTTAACATATATTTAAGGCAGCTAGGTGGTGTAATAGGTAGAGCACTGAGCTTGGAATCAGGAAGACTCATCTTCCTGAGTTCAAATTTGGCCTTAGACACTAGCTATGTGATCATGGGCAAGTCACTTAACACAAACAGCCTCAGTTTCTCATCTGTAAAATGAGCAGGAGAAAGAAATGACAAACCACTCCAGTGTCGTTGCCAAGAAAACCCCGAAAAGGGTCATGAAGAGTCAGACATGACTAAACAACATTTTGCTGCCTCCAACAAAAGCCTCTTTTATGTATATTTGTCCAGTCCAGCTGCTCCTTTCCCTCAACTTTTTCTTTAAATCTATTAATCCTTCCTTATGAAGAGTATTGGGTGGGAACTGTAAGTACAAACATGGTGACTTTATAGAAGTCTCAACAGATCTTTCCCATATTTTGTCCATTTATTTTCCTTGTAGTTTCATTCTTCAGTCTTCTTGGGATCACTTTGATCAGTTGGGTCTCTTGCTGAGCTTTCTATAATCTTGTTTTTTCCTCCACTGCATGTCATATTTGTTAAAGGCAACATTGCTCTTAATCTCCCACTCTGTTCCCCTTTAATATTTTACAAACGATTTAAAAAATTTAACCAGTGTTACTCTTGGCTGCCACATCTCTCTACTTGGCAAAGAGATCAAATGCTTACTTGTAAAAAGAGCTTTTAAACTATTTCAGTCTCCTCGGTGACAGCTGATTGACATCAGTTAAACTTCCTTAGGAAATGATGATAGGATTTTCTTTTATCCATTTCCAACTTTTCATTGTCAGTAACTTGTTTAAATAGGTCAAGTTGTAGTTGCCTCAATTGAAGGCCATAATCTTCTCGTTTTTATTCTTCTGATTTGGCATTGATTTTGATCTTTGCTGTTGGTCTGATTACACAGACAGCTGATTCAGAAATTGCTCCCTTATTGGAAACCAGATGTTTCCTGTCTGTTAAATGTTTCATTTTCAGTGCTTCTTAGAGAGTCTTGCTATGTCTTGCACCTCTTTTCAAAAGTCTTTCCATGTCTTTCTAAAATGAATCAGTTCAACATTTTTTGTTTTGGGGGTTTTTTTGTTTTTGTTTTTTGGGGCAATGGGGGTTAAGTGACTTGCCCGGGGTCACACAGCTAGTAAGCGTCAAGTGTCTGAGGCCAGATTTGAACTCAGGTCCTCCTGAATCCAGGGCTGGTGCTTTATCCACTGTGCCACCTAGCTGCCCCTAGCTCATCATTTCTTATAAGTTTGTTTCCCAAGGTGATCAGGAAAACAGGAAAAGAACCTATATTTTCTAAAATATTTATAGCAGCTCTCTTTGTGGTGGCAAAGAACTGGAAACTGAGAGGATGCCCATCAACTTGTGAAAAGTATATAAGTTGTGGTATATAATTGTGATGGAATACTACTGTGCTGTAAGAAATGATGAGCTGGTATATACTCAAATCAACTATTTCTTTCTATTCCCATTCATTTCTCCCTAGATATCTATCATATCTGGCTTATCTAAGATTCTATTCATATCCTTGACTTCTTTCTTATATTTTGGTTACATTTATCTAGTTCTGAGAGGGGAAAGTTGAAGTCCCCCATTATTATAGTTTTGCCATCTATTTCTACCTGTAATTCATTTAGTTTTTCCTTTAAAAATTTGGATGCTAGGGGTAGCTAGGTGGCACAGTGGATAAAGCACCGGCCCTGGACTCAGGAGGACCTGAGTTCAAATCCAGTCTCAGACGCTTGACACTTACTAACTGTGTGACCCTGGGCAAGTCACTTAACCTTCACTGCTCCACCAAAAAAAAAAAAAAAAAGGATGTTATTAGCATTTGGTACATATAGGTTTAGTACTGATATTAATTCATTATCTATGCTACCTTTTATCACAGTATACTTTCCCTCTTTATCTCTTAATTAAATCTATTTTAGCTTAACCTTTGCATAAAACCATGATTGCTACCCCTGCTTTTTTTTTTTTGCATCATCTAAAGCATAATAAATTCTATTTTGGCCCTTTATTTTTACTTTATGTGTATCTCTCACTTTAAAGTGTGTTTCTTGTAAACAACATAACATATTGTCAGATTCTGGTTTTTAATCCATTCTGCAATCCTTTTCCATTTCATGGGTGAATTAATTCCATTCACATTCAAAGTTATAATTATTAGTTTTGCATTTCTTTCCATTCTATTTGTCCCTCATTGTTTATCCTTTTTACCCTAGTCCTCCTCAAATATCTAATTTGCTTCTAACCATTACTTCCATAATGCATACTTTTTCTAAGAATCCCTCCCTTATCCTCTTCCCTGACTCTCCTATTCCTTAATCTACCACCCTTCTAAGATTCTCTCCCTTATAGTCCTCCCTTCTAAGAATCCCTCCTTTTCTTTTCCCTTTCCCCTTCTATTTCTTGAACATGATTTTTTTTGGGGGGGGGGTGGAGGGAGAAGGATGGTATTTTAGTCTGTTTTTCTTTTCTTTTCTTTTCTTTTTTTCTCTTCTTTTTTGGGACAGTGAGGGTTAAGTGACTTGCCCAGGGTCACACAGTTAGTACATGTCAAGTGTCTGAGGTCAAATTTGAACTCAAGTCCTCCTGAATCCAGGGCCAGTGCTTTATCCACTGCACCACCTAGCTGCCCCATACCCTTCTATTTCTTGATCTACACACACTTCTAAAAGTACATCCTTGATCCTATTCCCTCATCCTCCTATTTCTCTATAAGTTAAGATTTTTATACCCATCTAGATATATATGTTACTTCTTCTTCAACCTAGTTACGATGAGAATAAGGTTCCAGCCCTCCACCCCCTCCTGCCTCCATTGTAGCAGTTCTTCCATTCACACTTCATTTGTATGATATAATTGCTCTATTCTACTTCTCCCTACCCAATTTTATTTTTTAGGATCATCCCATCATCCTTAACTCAACCCCAAGTCTTCTATCTATGTGTACTCTCTTTAACTACCCAAATAATGATAACATTCTTAAGAGTTCCAGGTAACATTTTCCCATATAAGAAGTAAACATTTTGACCATATTAAATCCTTTACAATTGACCTTTAATTTTTACCTTCTTATGTTTCTCCCAAATCTAGTAGGTCAATTTTCCATTCAGTTCTGGTCTTTTCTTCACAAATACCTGAAAGTCCTTTGGTTTATTTAATAGCCTTTTTATTTTTTTCATTCAAGATTACACACAGGTTTGCTGTTAGTTATTCTTGGTTGTAAACCCAGATCCTTTGTTTTTTGGGATATAATATTACATGCCCTTTGGTCTTTTACTGTAGAAGCTGCTAAATCTTATCCTGATGGTAACTCCACAATATTTAAATTGGTTTTTTTTCCTAGTTGCTTGTAGCATTTTCTCCTTGACCTGGTAGCTTCAAAACTCATCTATAGTATGTTCCTGTGACTTGTCATCTTGGGAACTTTTAGGTGGTAATTGGTAGATTTTTTCTATTTCTATTTTACCTTCTCATTCTAATATTTCCAGGCAATTTTCCTTAAAATTTTTTTGAAGTAGATTGTCTAAATTTTTTTAACATAACTTTCAAGTAGTCTGATAATTCTTAAATTGTCTTTCCTCAATCTTTTCCAGGTTAGCCATTTTTCTAATGAGATGTTTCATATTCTCTTTTATTTTTTTCATTTTTAAAATTTCATTTTATTATTTCTTCGTGTCATATGTAGTCATTAGCTTCCCCTCATCAATTTTAATTTTTAAGGAGTTATTTTCTTTTGTAAGTTTTTGTATTTCTTTTCCTAATTGGCCCACTTTCTATAATTTTTCTTGATTTTATTGCATTACTCTTATTTTTTTCCCTAATTTTTATTCAATCTCTCTTACTTGATTTTTAAAGTCCTTTTTAAGCTCTTCCAAAAACTCTTTTTGGGATTCTGACCATTTTCTTTTTTTTTTTTTTTTTTTTTTTAGTGAGGCAATTGGGGTTAAGTGACTTGCCCAGGGTCACACAGCTAGTAAGTGTTTAAGTGTCTGAGGCTGGATTTGAACTCAGGTACTCCTGACTCCAAGGCCAGTGCTCTATCCACTGCGCCACCTAGCTGCCCCCATTTTCTTTTTTTCTTTAAAGGTAGCTCTTTTAACTTTACTATTTTGAGCTTGAACTCATATCTTCTCTATCATTATAGTAACTATCTACCATTGTCTTTGTTCTTTTACTTACTTAATTTTTTAGTGACTTATTTCTTGTCTGTTAACTTTGTATTTTTAAAATTTTTTTAAAATTTTGTATTAAAGTCAGGCTCTAGTCCTGAGGTATGGAAGATAATATCTCAAGTTTCAGGTTTTTTGTGCTTTTATTTTCTGAGCTCTGTGTGATGGCCTGATCTCAAGTACTCCTCTCCACTCTTGAGCCACAACCAGGGTCCTCCAAAATGCTGTCACCCCAAATGCTGTTACTCACTGTGGTCCCTCTGGTAGCTGCCAAGAGGATTGGTATTATAAAGATGGTCCTTATTTCAGAAAAAGATCTGGGGTTATTAAGTTACTAACTTTGCAGTTTTCCAAAGGTGATACAGCCCATCCTCTTCTCCAATTCTGGGTCCAACTCATTGTCCATTGACAATGTTGACCTAAGATTTTCTTTTTTTTTCCCTAAGATTTTCTATGTATCCACATACTGATAGACCCTCTGATAGATTGTCAATCAGTCAATAAGCACTTATTAAGCACTTACTGTGTGCATGCCCCACTGTGCTAAGTGCTGAGGATAAAAAAAAAAAAATCAAAAATCATAGTCCCTGCTCTGAAGGAGTTCGTATTCTATTCTTTTTTTTTTTTTTTTGGTGAGGCAATGAGGGTTAAGTGACTTGCCCAGAGTCACACAGCTAGTAAATGTCAAGTGTCTGTGGCTGGATTTGAACTCAGGTCCTCCTGAATCTAGGGCTGGTGCTTTATCCACTTCATATTCTATTCTAATGGGAGAGACAACATGCAGATAACTATGTCCATAAAAGACATGCACGGTATAAATAGAAGGTAATTCCAGAGGGAAAGCACTAGCATGTAGGGGGAGGGAGGGGAACAAAATCTTTCTCTAGAAGGTGGGATTTGAGCTGAGTTTTAAAGCAAGCCAGGAAGATAGGCCTGGGAGGTAAGGAGAGTATTCATACATCAAGAGGGAACATGGAGTTTTGTGTATGAGAAACTGGATTTAGGCCAGTACAACTAGATCAAAGAGTATTATGTGGAAAAGAGTAAAGTAAGTGCAAGAAGACTGGAAAAACAGGAAAGGGCTAGATTGTAAAGTCCCTTAAAAACCAAACAGAGGATTTTTTATTTGATCTTGGAGGTAACAAGGAGCTACTAGAGTTCTTGAGAACGGAGGGGTGACATAGTCAAAACCTATGCTTTGAGGAGAAAAATTTACTTTGGCAGCTAAATAGAGAAATTGATTAGAGTGGGGAAAAACTGGAGGCAGAGAGACAAATTAGAAGACTATTGTGGTGCAGCTAGGTGGCACAGTGGATAGAGTACCAACCCTGGAGTCAGGAGAACCTGAGTTCAAATCCGGCCTCAGCCACTTGACTCTTACTAGCTGTGTGACCCTGGGCAAGTCACTTAACCCCAGTTGCTTCACACACAAAAAAAAAAAGACTTGCAATTGTCTAGTCAAAATGTGATGAGGACATGTACTAAGATTGTGTGGCTATATGGATTAGAGAAAAGGAAATAGCATATATGAGAGATGCTGTGAAGGTAGAAATGATAGGACTATATGTGTGGGGTGAGTCTAAACAAGGAATTGAGGATGACAAAGTTCTTAGCTAGGGTGACTAGGAGAATGGTGGTAACCTCAACAGTTATGTTGGTAATAGTGATGCCAAAAGAACAGGTGGAAAATACACAGAAGAAAGTTCAGAAGGAACTACAGACAAGCAGAATAGTTTTGCTTTGAAAGTAACATGTTGAATGTATCTATGCTTTTTATTTTTTAAAACATTCTTTTTTTAAAATTTTGAATTCCAAATTCTCTCCCTCCAGGCCTTCCCCCACCCATTGAGAAGGCAAACATTATATATATGTGTGTGTGTGTGTGTGTGTGTGTGTGTGTGTGTGTGTACATATATATATATATATGGGGGGGTGGGGCAATGAGGGTTAAGTGACTTGCCAAGGGTCACAAGGCAGCTAGTAAGTGTCAAGTGTCTGTGCCACCTAGCTGCCCTGTAATATATGTTTTTTTAAAAAGCAAGAGGGATGGGGCAGCTAGGTGGCGCAGTGGATAAAGCACTGGTCCTGGATTCAGGAGTACCTGAGTTCAAATCTGGCCTCAGACACTTGACACTTACTAGCTGTGTGACCCTGGGCAAGTCACTTAACCCCCATTGCCCACCAAAAACAAAAAACAAAACAAAAAAAAAGCAAGAGGGATGAAATACTATCCACCTCCAAAGAAAGAACTGATATTGATGGAATACAGACTGAAGGAGGCTATTTTTTACTTTCTTCCATTTTTTAATTCAAATTTTCTGATATAAAATGACTAATATGATAATATTTTACATAATTGCACATGTATAACCTATATCTGATCGCTTACCACCTCAGGGAGGGGGGAGAAGAGGGAGGGAAGTAGGGATAGAATTTGGAATTCAAAATTTTAAATTAAAATGTTTATTTTTTTTTAAAGCAAGAGGGTTAAAATGAAGATTCAGTTTTGTATACAAACTTTTTTGTGTCCTGCTGTATATCTGGAAAGGTTCTTTCCCACCCCTCCCTGCTGCAGTATTTAAGTTCAGAATGAGGGGGCAGGGGAGCTAAAGGAGACAGAAGAGCCATCAGACAAATAGGAGAACCAGGAGGGACCAATGTTATGAAAAACTTGAAGTGGAAGTATTCAGGAGGACAGTGTCAAAGGCTGCAGGAAATCAAGAGGGATGAGGATTGAGAAAAGGCCATTTCTCAAGGAACCTTCCCGAAAAGGGAAGGAGAGAGGTAGGATGATTGCTAGTGGGTGTGCGTGTCAAACCCTAGACTGTCATCTTTCATTCACTTGGTTTCTCCTGTGTGCAATATCAGACCAAACTCTAGAGAAGTCCCTTCAAAGGTTCTGCTGGGGTTGTGGGGCTTGATGTAATCAGTGTATCATCTGTCTCCACATTTTCCATCAGATGTTCTTTGGATTCCAGGAACATCATGCTTTTCCCACGATAAGTTCATCATCTGAAAACTCATTATCATAGAGATTAATTTAGCTCAGATACTCAACACCTCAGCATCCCTTCCCTCTCTGATTTGGGTGGGTGGGTGGGGAACAGTTAGAGTAATAAACTCCCAAGCCTTCCCTCTATAGAGCAAGAGCTCAGAACTTTCCAACTAACTCCATGTTTTCCATCTGTTGCTCTGGTTTCCACTTCATAAATGGTGGCCTCCCCCACCCCCTTTTTCAGCTTCCTTCAGTATATTATCTTCCTCCTTTAGATTGTAAAATCCTTGAGAACAGGGATTGGGTTTTTGTTTTTTTCTTATTTGTAGCCCCAGGGCTTAGCACAGTGCCTGATGCATAGTAGGAGTTTTTCTTATAAAAGTATTTTATTATTTTCTAGTTACATCTAGAGATTGTTTTCAACATTTGTTTTTATAAGATTTCTAGTTCTTTAAATAAAGATGGATTTCTTCTAGGAAATCAGTTGCTCATGTGCAATCATTTCACAACACCAAGGACTTTGGTGGCAAGAAATTTTTTTTCTGGGTCTTCAAACTCATGGACTTCCCCACCCATTGGTCTTAGCTGGTCAGCAGTTTGTTCAGGTTGCTAGAAGGGTTGGCTCCTCTACAGTAAAGGTAGCACTCTGGGCTCACCTACACGTGGATCTGAGGGAAGGTGGTAGTGAGTTTTGACTTGCCTGGTACAAGTCACCTCCTCTGGTTTCTCCCTGGGGGTGCCTTGCTACTTCAGCCATGCTGGCTCCCTGGCTGAATGGGTGGCAATGACCCTCATTGAGCTGGTGTTCGGCGGCCTCCCACAGGGCTGGGTCCATGCTGCCCCGCAGGGCCTCGATGATAGTGTTGGGATCCATGGCCCGCAAGCTGGGGGCAAGGGGAGCACTCGGGGTCGTGCTGGGCCACTAGTAGTGCCGCTCGCTGCGCACATGGACCCGCAGCACTCCACAGCGGCAACCGGCACGAAAAAGGGAGTAGGAGTTTTAAAATTGTTTATTGACCATAATTATGTCTATGTAGTTGCAGCTGGAAGACCTCACCATCAGGAATTCTTCCTTTACTTGGATTCATCGCTAGATCTCCTCTACAACAGTGGGAAACATTTTTAGTGAACCTAACTACAGCCATCTTCAGGTTATCCAGCCTTGAGCTCACTCCTACCTTAGAGCCCTGCACTTGTGATTGGTGCCAGTTTTCTCTAACTAGCCTACCCATCCCCACCATTAGGCTGCTTTTCTTGTGTTCCCTTCTTCTCCTCCACTTTTCATTCCATGCTTTGGGAACAGTAATCAAATCACACTACAATTCCTGGAAAGAGCATGTCACCCATTTGTCCTATAGCTCCACTCATCAACCCTATGACTTCCTGTTCTAAAATACTGTTCCCAGGTGGCCATCCTTCAATATGTATGCTTTTCCCCTATTAGAGTATAACCTCCTTGAGGGAAAGGGCTTTCTCTTGTTTGTAACCTTGGTGCCCCATACTTAGTAAGTTTGCTTAATAGTTTTGCATTCCATCTATTCCTGTTTTATGTTCTGATTGATATTAGTGATCAAGTGTGGCCAAATGAGGTTTCCTCTGTTGTTAGCATCTTTCAAAGAATGTTATATAGTTTCAAAATATGCACAGGAAATACCTTATTGGAGAACCTTTATGGTGGTATTTTGCTCTACTGAATCAAATGTTTTTAGAGAGTGCAGCAATAATCTTCCTTGTTAAAACCCACCTAATGCATTCTACTACCTTCATCATGGTTTCATGTGCAGTGCCTTTTCTGTATATGGAAAAGTTACGTTTGATGTTTGTCAAGTACAAAATAACAACAGAATACAATTTTTTTTAAGTGAGGCAACTGGGGGTTAAGTGACTTGCCCAGGGTCACACAGCTAGTAAGTATTAAGTGTCTGAGGTCGGATTTGAACTCAGGTACTCCTGACTCCAGGACCGGTGCTCTATCCACTGTGCCACCTAGCTGCCCCCAGAATAAAAATTTTAAAAAGCAAATTAAAAAAAATCTCATTAAAATTTTATATGAATGAGAAAAAATATGGGTGGGTATACAGAACTGACAATATTTTACATATACGCATATAGGTTTTTATTTCTCAAGGCACCTTAAAAACATTCTTCAGTTCTACAAGCATTTACTAAGTACTTATGTGCAAGGCACTGGGAATACAAAAACAAAATAGTACTTGCCCTCAAGGATCTAATACTCTACAGGGGGAACAATACGAATACAGATAAATAAATATAATACATCCAAAGTAAATACATCAGAAGTTTTGAGGGAAGGGGACAGCACCTAAATAGGAGATATATTTGAGCTGAGCACTGAAGGGAGGTAGGGATCCTGATAGGCAAAGGAGGAGAGTAATTCTAATATGGAGAACCACAAACACTTTGGTTGGACTAGTTTGTGTGAGGGTAAATAATGGAAGAAGTCTAAAGATCGGAGCTAGATTGTGAAAAGTTTTAAATGCCTAAGGAATCTGTATTGATGCAAATCCTGTGAGTATGGAGGGTAAGAGAAATTATCGATTCAAGAGATTATTGGATTTTATTAGATGCTATTATTAGAATCTATTAGAATAACAGATTCAAGAGATTATTGATTCAAATCCCGTGAGTATGGAGGGCAAGAGAAATCCTTATATTATACAAGAGAAAACTAAGGCTTATTTAGAGAGGTAAAAGTGAGTTGTCTGAGGTTAAACAACTAGTAAACAGAAAAGACCAGGACTATTTTTGTTTGTTGTTTGTTCAATCATTTCAATCATATCCAAGTCTGTGACCCCATTTGGGGTTTTCTTGGCAAAGATACTGGAGTGGTCTGTCATTTCCTTCTTCGGCTCAAACAAGGAAACTGAAGCAAATAGAATCAAGTGACTTGCCCAGGGTCACATAGCTAGTAAGTGTCTGAGACCAGATTTGAACTCAGGAAAGTGAGAGTTTTCCTGACTTCAGGCCCAGGAAGTCTTTTGGACTAGCTGCCAAAAATGTAGATGGGGTTAAATGGGTATTGATGCAAAGGCACATTATGCTCCATAAAAGTCCTCATATGAGCTTTTTTTTTTTTTTTGCGGGGCAATGGGGGTTAAGTGACTTGCCCAGGGTCACACAGCTAGTAAGTGTCAAGTGTCTGAGGCCGGATTTGAACTCAGGTCCTCCTGAATCCAGGGCCGGTGCTTTATCCACTGTGCCACCTAGCTGCCCCCTCATATGAGCTTTTTAAAAATAAGTCTTTCTCTTAAAACCAGAGTTCAAAACCAATACTGAGTCCTAATTACTTCAATTTTGACTTAAGTTTTACTATACATACTTTGAATAATGGTTCAAAAAGGGTCATCAGTTTTAGTGCGTTAAAAAATTTTACTTTCCTACACTGCAAGTTTACAGGCCTATGTTTTAGTATACTCTCACCCCTTGCCCATTTCCTCCACATACTCACAAGATTTTCCGATTCCCTAGCCTAGCCCAAATGCCCAGTGAGAGTTTGCTGTCTGTCATTACAATTGGAGTCACAGTAGCAGCTGAAAAGTTTATGGGAATTAACAACAGGAAGGGGACCTGGGGTGGTGGAAGGGAAGAGGAATCTCAAGGTTTAGGTAATGGGTCAAAAGGCCCAACTACTTAGGAAACCTACTTTGTTGCCAACTTAAAACAATCAGTGTGCCAAGGTTCTTCACAAAAGAACACTACGTCTCAACCAAAAAAAAAAATCACAGACCTAGAATAAACTTGTTTATTCTTATGGATCTAGAACTTGTTAAGTTTCTTCGACTGACTTTTTGATCTGTAGAAGCTATTTGGTTAATTTTATTCCTTCAATTTGACATTTAAGTACCTACTGTGCATTAGGAGAGATGCAAAGTTTCAGTAAGTCACTCACTGACTACTCTCATGAAATGGTTTTTCTCTATATTTACATAAAGAGGAAATGACATTATTTCAAAGTCCTTATTATTCCATAAAATGCAGGCTCTCGTGACTTTATTGAAAAATAATTTTATTTCCTAGAGTAAGTCTACTTCTTAGGAATTGCACAATTAACTGGACATCCAATACAGAATCTACCCATCTCCCCTTTCTATTATTATATCAAATTACAATAACAGATTTTAAGGTGTGGGAGAAGCAATTGCAAAAAATATTTGCGTGACCTTTCAGAAATCAATGCTGAAATTTAGGGCAAGAAAACTGCCCCAAACTTATAAAGTCTCATTCTTTCTGGTCCTCCCCAGTACCTTCCTGTGATACACCAAATCTATACTGAATTTAATGCCATTTAAAATCGGGATCAAGGACTAGCTTAAACTCGGAGAGTACCCTTTCCCAGGGCAGCTGTCAGTTAAGAGTAAATCCCACAAATTCCCTCCTGCTTCAAAACTTCGCAGCCTTGAAGAAATGCCAGAGGCCAAACTGAGCCTTCTAAAAATCAAAGCCCTTTTGAACTTATATACAGTGATACCCCAAGACTGCCACTAATTTCTCTTCTTCTCTCTTGAGTTTTGGCCAAATTGATTATATGGTGCTTCAAGCTGTTCAGTTTTTCTGTTTCTTAAGAATTTCAAATATTCAGGTATAGGTTCATTTTTATTTTTCCTTCCATCATTTATGAGACACAACTTTCTTTTTAATCAAGCTATTTTTACATATTCTAATTTGGGTCAATAATATTTCATAACAGCTTGAAATTCAAACCAGAAATGTGAATATAAATGAAGTGCCAAATCCAGTGATATGAGGTAGTCAATAACATGCTAAATTGGCTAAATTCTCTCACCACATTCTTTCCACTTAACATTTCCCTTGAAAGGATGGAGAGGATGACGCAAGCATCTGGGTACTGGTCCACTACCTTGCTTGAAGACCTTTCATTAAAGGAAATCAGCCCAAAGCCCCTTTAAGATTCAATGGCATTCCTGGCCTTTGTCACGTCTCAAATATTCAGAGTCAATCAGAATCATAACTGGTCATAAGTTTGAATTATTTGTTGATGCAAAACTACTCCGCATTGCCTTGTCCAGAGAAGGCTTGACCAACTTTTGTGATGAAATTTCTGTATGGTCTCTGGAGGGAGTCTCAGTTGCAGAGGAATTTTGGGAAATTTCCTCTTCTGTCTTCACTGAAGGGCTGGGTCCCTGGTATTAATACTGGAAGCTCCGCTTGGTCTGGATATCATCAAGAATCTGTTGCAATTCTTCATCTTCAAATCGACCTTCCAGGCTGCAGGAGAAACAAAATGACCAATTAATGATAACGAACATGCTTTTTTCTCAATCTGAAGAATTCTACATGTTTTCAGCTTCCCTATACTAATACCACTTACCCATCACCTTTTCATTTAGGCCTAAAGATGACATATTCCAATTATAATGAATGGTTTCCTCATTAGTCATGTTTTCAAATCTTAGATATAAAACCTGACTTTTCTTTTAGTCTTTCTTTCCACCAAGGTTTAAGACTAGGTAAGGAAAATTAAGAATTTATATGCATGGGGCAGCTAGGTGGCACAGTGGATAGAGCACCGGCCCTGGATTCAGGAGGACTTGAATTCAAATCCGGCCTCAGACACTCAACACTTACTAGCTGTGTGACCCTGGGCAAGTCACTTAACCCCAATTGCCTCACCCCCCCCCCAAAAAAATTCATATGCACAGGCCTAAATAATTTATGTTTTTGTTTTACTGATGCTTTTTGTTTGTATATCACACTGATTTTTTAAATATATCCTTCCTTTCTCCCCTATCAAGTGAGCCTTCCCTTGAAATGAATTCAAAGAAAAAAAAAAGTTCAACAAAACCAATCTCCACATCAACTATTTCTGATATAATTATGCAACAGTCTATACTTATACTCCCCCATCTCTCCAATGGAAGGAGATAGGTATATTTATCCACTCTTTTTGGGGGATAAGCTTGATTATAGTTATAAGGTATTCAATTTTGTTGTATTCTATTTTCATTGTTGTAGTCATTATGTATTATTATGTATATTGCTTCCTTGACCCAGAATTTGTTCTTACCTTGGAATCAGAGCCTTAGCCTCTTCTGCTGTCTCAGGACAAAGGTTTGCTAAACAGGCCAATTCAAATTTATGGAGCTTTTTCTGGAGTAACAAACTGAACAGAGAGAGTATAATATAAACAAAAAAGAAAAGAATGACCAAAACTAAAAAGTATAACATCATTCATTCAGAAAGTATATACTGAACACCTATTATGTACTAGGGTGTCATAGAAGAAAGAACACGCTCACAACCTTTTTATAGATACTACCCAAATATGGCATAAGAGCCTCCCCATTCAAATGTTTTTCATTGCCTACATGGGCAACATGGAATGTCAAGGTTAGCAAGGAGAAGGCTGAGATTAGTAAATTGAAAGAAGAAATACCATCTGTGGTTAGGTTAGCTTATTACTAAGACCCAACAACACTGAATATCCATTAGCAAAAAAGCAGCAATATTTTTTAGGGACCTACCTAAAATTAAACAACCTTTTGCCTGAAATAGATTTTGCTGTTATTTGCTATTGTTTCCTTTTTGCATGAAATAATGAAAAGTGAAGTGAGCAGAACCAAGAGAACACCATATATGGTAACAGCAATATTAGCTGAAGAATTGTGAACATCCAAGTTATTATAAATACTATAAATACTCAAATCAACTATAAAGGACCCATGAAGGAAGATGCTATGCACCTCCAAAGAAAGAACTGATAAATAGAAGTATGCATAGCATAACTTTATATATATTTATAAATCTATGTCAAATGGTGGCCCTCTCTCAAGCAAGGTGGGAAGAGAGGGAAGAAGACAGTTCAGAACTTAAAATGTAACAAAAAAATTAAATTTAAAAAAATCCTCCAGACTTTACCTTTATTTCCTGATGGTAGGCTCTATAAATAAAATTTAACCAAGACACATTGTTTTTAAGTTGTGTTCAATTCTTCATGACCATATTTGGGGTTTTCTTTTTTTTTTTTTTAGTGAGGCAATTGGGGTTAAGTGACTTGCCCAGGGTCACACAGCTAGTTAAGTATTAAGTGTCTAAGGCCGGATTTGAACTCAGGTACTCCTGACTCCAGGGCCGATGCTCTATCCACTGCGCCATCTAGCTGCCCCATTTGGGGTTTTCTTGGCAAAGATCCTGGAGTGGTTTGCCATTTCTTTCTCCAGCTCATTTTATAGATGAGGAAACTGAGGCAAAGTGGGTTAAGGGTCACACAGCTAATAAGTATGAGGCCAGATCTGAACTCAGGAAGGTAAGTCTTTCTGACTCCAGACTTGGTACTCTATCTACTGTGCCACCTAGTTGCCCAAACGTTAATCAGTACAAGAACATTCTAAGTATAACACATATCATTTTTTTAAAGATATTTTTCCTCTGACACTCACCTCCGAACACTAGCAATGGTTTCCCTGTTTTTAAAACGACTAAAACGGGCAGTGTAATTTAAAGTTTTCATGAACACCTCTGAAAGTTCTTGTTCATCTTCTGCACTTTCATTCTGTTGCTTTCGATGCTCTAGAAGCATGTGGACTTCGGAATTTAAAAGAGTTTCTGCTGTTTCAAACTCTATTAATAGTGAGAAATAATAAATGTCAGTTCCATAATCATCACTCAAAATTCTGCATCTAAATGTTGATTCTGCATCTGGGGCTGACTGCATGTCTGCTTCAACAGAAACTTAAGAGAACTTATTTTTCTTGTCCAAAATCTTAAGACTCCACAACTACTAAAATCATTGTATTTACATGTGACCATCATTTTATTTCTGATATCTTTCAATTACAATAATAATGATGACAGATAACATTTATATACTGCTTACTCTGTGCTGTGTTTTACAGTTACCTCATTTGATCCTCCCAACAATCCTAAGTTGTTTGCTATATGTGCTACTATTAATAGGTGCTATTATTATCCCCGTTTCACAGATGAGGAAGGTTACATGATTTGCTCCGGGTCACACAGCTAGTAAGGGTCTGAGGCCCAGCCTTCCTGACAGCAGACACGCCTCCCATTGCCTGCTGACCCGTTCAGTTCTTTCCCATTTCTCATGCCGCTCAGTATAGCACCAGTCTGAACCAAGCTGCACTCTTCACCCTCCATACTCATCCCTGATAGGGGTAGGAGAGTCGGTCAATAAGCATTTATGAAGCACCTGTGCTACGGGCTGGGGATACCCTGGGAGCGCACAGTCTGATTCGGGGGCTAAAACAAGCAGGCTACATGACGATGACTAAGAGAAGGAAGGGACTGGCACTCCAGGGGCGAGGCCTCGGTGGAGGGGGAGCATTGCACGCCCGAGGGCAGCTGGGGAGAAAACCCGGGCGAGGGGGACGGAGCATCTTGGGTGAAGAACAGCAAGTAAGGGCCCATTATGGGCTTACACACACATACACACACACACACACACACGCACACCATTTTCGTCAGGAAGCCAGCTCCGGTCACCCGCTGACAGCACGGACCCCCCCGAGGGGGGGGACCGGCTCTACCAGCCCCCGCCTCCGCACCCCGGGCACCCTTCCCGGACCGCGGGGTCCCCCTCAGCCTGGTCCGCCTCCCGCGCCGCTGCCTCGGGGGCAGCGAGTCGGGAGGACAAACCCGGTCGGGGAACGGGGAGCTCGCTCTTTCCGCCCGCTCCCGGGTTCCGCAGCGCCCGCCAGGCGCACCTTTGGGGAAGACGAGCTGCGAGGCGTCCTCCTCCACATCCCCGGCGCGAGGGTCGCTGCCTCCGGCCGCCATCACGCTCCTGCTCCGCGCCAAAGGCGGGGCCGGAAGCGGAAGTGTGTAGTCAGGGAGGCGGGGACTGGTCACGGAGGGAGGGGCCGTCTGGCTGAAGGAAGCAGCCTATGCGGCGCCATCTTAAACACAGAGGTGGGGAGGAGATCCTCGAAGGCTTCCCAGGCTTATTCTTTCCAGCCTAGCGTGTTGGTGCGCATGCGCACACCCATCTGGGCTGGGCTCATTGTATTCCCTGAACCGCCTTCATTTTCACACCTTTCCATGCACATGGCTGCCATATCTTAAAACGGAAACATCCCTGAATGTACACTATAACATATGCGAAGGGTAGTTTTCATGACACTATATGGAACAAATAATAGAATTTAGATCACAGAATTAAGAACTATTCTTCCACATCTGCCATTCATTCTTTCCCTCCCTCCCTCCCTCCCTCCTCCTCCCCTCCCTGTTTCCATCTCTCTCTCTCTCTCTCTCTCTCTCTCTCTCTCTCTCTCTCTCTCTCTCTCTCTCTCTCTCTCTCTCTCTCTCTCTCTCTCTCTCTCTCTCTCTCTCCCCCCCCCTCTCTTTCTCCCTAAAAAGTCGAACTCACTTGTCTCAGGTCACCCTGTGAGTTAGAGAAGCAGAGAACACTGCATTTCAGGCTTCCTAACTCTTATTCTTGTGATCTTTTCACTGACTAAATCCTGACTCTTACCATCATTGGCCACATATATGCAAAATTGGTGATTTCCTGGTTCAAATTTCCACCTCTGACTTTCCTGGGCCCCAGTTTCCTAATCTGCAAAATAAAAGGTTTAGGCTAAATATCCTCTAAGGTCCCTTCCATTTCTAAGTCCATAATCTTAAGATTTTTGTTGTTCAGTTGAGTCAAACTCTTCTCATCCCTGTGGACCAATACTATTGATGGAGTTTTTTTGGCAAAGAAACTGGACATTTACTTCTCCAGTGGATTAAGGCAAATGGAGACTAAGTGACTTGCCCAGGGTCACAAAGCTAGTCGGTTTATGAGGCTGAATTTGAACTCAGGTCTTCCTAACTCCGGGTTGTGTTTTATCCACTGAGCCACCTAGATGCCGCAATCTTCTTGAAACAAAATAATTACCTTCTAGGAGTTTACAATCTAGAGAAAGCTAAGACATAACTAAAACATGAGGTAGTTTCAATAAGTGATAGGTGGCTAGGTGGTCAAGTGATTAAGAAGACTAGACTTAAGAGGCGGGAAGACCTGAGTTCAGATCCTACTTGAGACATTTTTAGGAGCTCTGTGGCCCCAAACAAGTCACATAATCTCTCTATGCCCGTTTCCCTATCTGTAAAATGATGATGATAATAATAGCATCTACTTCATTGGGTTTCTATGGGGTCAAATGAGTCAACATGTGTGCATTTAAATGCTAGCTAGCTATTATTATTTATATGAACCAATATAAGTGGTGCAGAATCTATATTCTATATTTCCATAGACCTGATATGGAAATTTCCAAGAGGATGGAGACATTGCTCCTAAGTGGGCTGACCATGGAAAAGACTGAATCTGAAAAGAATTACCAGGATTTTGCCAGGCAGCTAAGAGGATTGATATAAGTAAAGGCAAAGAGTCCAGAAACTGATAATGATTTCTGGTCAAGATGATTAAACCTAGTTGGTCTAGAAATGAAATTTCAAAAGGGTTTTGTATTCATTATCATCAGAAGTTGGGGTCTGCTTAGAGTGTCTCCCAGACTCAGGGAACTGACTTTTTTTTTTTTTGAGACAATTGGGGTTAAGTGACTTGCCCAGGGTCACACAGCTAGTGTCAAGTGTCTGAGGCTGGATTTGAACTCAGGTACCCCTGAACCCAGGGCTGGTGCATTATCCACTAGGCCATCTAGCTGCCCCTGGGGAACTGACTTTTTAAGGTGACTCTGATGGGGTTGCTTATCAGTCTTTATCCTATGGGTTACTTCCTTTCTGTTAATTCAAGGGACTAACTTGTACCTCATAACAGGATCCCTTAGCAACTGCATCTTTTAGTTTAACTCCTATTTGTTGGACCCCCCCCCTTTTTTTTTTGGTGTGTAATTAGGTCTTTAAAGGACCACTTCCTTACAGAGAGTATTTATTACTAACCCCATTTTACAGAGATGGAGATACTTGACTATATTCAAACAAGTAGTTATAAGGGCATCTGGGAAGAGAAATTAGGTTTCCTGCCTCACAACTCAATTTTACAGTTCTCTATAAACATATTCATATCCAATATTCAAACACATATACAGATTCACCCCATACCCTATCCCAATATTAAAGAGACAAAAATACACATTCATACATCAACACCATCATCCGTATTTACATGTAGGGTATACAAACACAGAGATATGGTTCATGTAGATATATGCATACTAAATCTCATGTACAGTTTGCCTGGCTTTACTGAATTTTGGTAGATGTGACCTGCCTAAAAATGGAGAAAAGCCACAAGGATAATTTTAAAAATAAGGGCGATAAATTAGGGGCAGCTAGGTGGTGCAGTGGAAAGAGTACCGGCCCTGGAGTCAGGAGTACCTGAGTTCAAATCCGGCCTCAGATGCTTAACATTTACTAGCTGTGTGACCCTGGGCAAGTCACTTAACCCCAATTGCCTCACTAAAAACAAAAAACAAAAAAATAAGGTCAATAAATTTAAACATACCCATTCCTTTACCAAGAAAGAAGCTTAGAGCCAAAAGAGTGAGCTAAAAAAAAAAAGTTTACAAGTAGTAAACAATAAAATAATAAAGGGGACAAAAAGGGGCAGCTAGGTATTGAAGTGAAATAGAGATCTGGACTTGGAGTCAGAACAACCAGAGTTCAAATGCAGCCTCAGACAATTACTAGCTATGATCCTGGGCAAGTCACTTAGCCTCTATCTATCTCATTTTCCTCATTTGTCAGATGATAATAACATCTACCTCCTAGGGTGATTGTGAAGATAAAATGAGATATTTGGAAAGTGCTTTGCAAACCATTAGGAATTATATAAATGGGGGCAGCTGGGTGGTGAAGTGGATAGAGCACCAGCCCTGGAATCAGGAGTACCTGAGTTCAAATCCGGCCTCAGACACTTAACACTTACTAGCTGTGTGACCCTGGGCAAATCGCTTAACCCCAATTGCCTCACTAAAAAAAAAAAAAAAAGAATTATATAAATGTTAGCTTTTGTTGATGATGAGATTATTAAAATTTCTAAAAAACTCAAAAGTATTCTATCTTTATAACTGCAGTTCTTTCGTGGTTTCTCCCTTTGTGCCTCCATGTAGGAATATATATTAATTCCTACTGCATCCAAGGCTGTCTCCAGTCATCCCGATATATTTATCTTTTTATCTTTTTCTTTTTTGGGGGCAATGGAGGTTAAGTGACTTGCCCAGGGTCACATAGCTAGCAAGTGTTAAGTGTCTGAGGCCGCATTTGAACTCAGGTCCTCCTGATTCCAGGGCCTGTGCTTTATCCACTGCGCCACCTAGCCTCCCCCCCCCCCATATATTTATCTTGCCACTGGACCCAGATGGCTGCTTAGGAGAGACTGAGGTTGGTAATTTATCAAAGCCCTGCCTTACTTAAATCCAATCACTGTTGACAACATCACTCCGATGTCATGGTCCTCTTTGAGAATGAAGGACAAACAGCAATATTAATTCATTAATTTAACAAACACTTGTAAAAGTTTTCCTGTGTGTAGAGCACTGTATATATGTTATGATCCTCAGCAAAAATAAATGTGTTGTTTCTTACCTACCCAGCCTCATTCTTTTTTACCTCAGCAGTATCCTGGTGCTAGCTTGATGGGCAAAGGTGACCTATTGCTTCCTTTTCCCCACTCCCCTGCTCAAAACCTGCTCTCATATCTTTAGTTATCAGGTCATGGAATTTGCAGAGCCAGAAAGGATCCTCCCAATTTTACGGATAAGGAAACTTACTTGCTACGGGGAGATAGTCTTCTTACCTCCCTCCCTCAGGAGACATGCTCAGCAGGAGATGGGAAGTGAAAGACTGGACAGAAGGTTGCTTATCTTCTTACCTAAGGCTAGAGATGATCTATGTCTAAATTGTACCAGTTTGGAGTTTGTACTTGAAAATGGGGTGAGATGTCGGTCTATAACTTGTTTCTGCCAGTATGCTTTCCAGTTTTTACAACAGTTTTTGTCAAATAGTGAATTCTTGCCCCAATAGCTGGGATATTTGGGTTTATCAGAATCTACTGTATTTATTTGCTTCTGCATATTATGTACCTAATCTATTTCACCAATCAATCTGTCTTATCTAGTATCAAACTATTTTAATGATTATAGCTATGTAGTGTGTGTTTTTGTTTTTGTTTTTTTTTTGTACTGTGGTTTTTTGGGTCTTTTTGCAGGGCAATGAGGGTTAAGTGACTTGCCCAGGGTCACACAGCTAGTTAAGTGTCAAGTGTCTGAGGCTGGATTTGAACTCAGGTCCTCCTGAATCCAAGGCCAGTGTTTTATCCACTGCACCACCTAGCTGCCCCTGTAGTGTGATTTAAAAAAAATAACAATCTGATACCGCTGGGCCCCCATACACATCACCTTCCCCCGCCTCATTGATTCCCATAATATTCTGTTCCTTCAGATGAATTTTATAATTAATTTTTCTAGCCTTCTAATAATGTCTTGGTAGTTTAATTGGTAAATTAAATAAACTAAGTAAATTAATTTAGGTAATACCCATGTCATACATAACAAACATAACATCTTTTACTCCCATTCATCTTTGGAGTTACTGGTTGATTATATAGCATAATCTCCTCAGACCCACCATACACCTTTCCATTGTCCTATGTGTAATACTCATTTTTAGTTCTTAGGAAGAAGTGATGCTTTGAGTCTCAGAGCCCTACAGCAAATCCAGTGAAATGATTTTATTGAAAAGACAGGCTTTGTTGTTATAGGAAATTTGGGGTCAATAAGAATACTTAGAGATTTCTTTTTTTTTTTTTTTTGGCGGGGCAATGGGGGTTAAATGATTTGCCCAGGGTCACACAGCTAGTAAGTGTCAAGTGTCTAAAGCCAGATTTGAACTCAGGTACTCCTGAATCCAGGGCCGGTGCTTTATCCACTGTGCCACCTAGCTGCCCCTGGAGATTTCTGAAAAACAACCCAGCTCACCCTTTCTAATCCTGGGTCCTGTTCATTGTCCATCTGTTTATACATACTGTTGGGCAAACTCTAAGGGAGGGGGCAATCAGGTGCATGTTGATATCTGAGGAATAGGCATTCTTTATCTACTTGGTCTTTACCGTGTGGATGGACAGACTAAACTCCTTTGAATGATTATAGATACATTCTAGAAGGTTCTGCAGTGTCTTGGGGTTTGGTGCAATTAACACAATTTCATCTGCAAATATGAACATTTGGAGGACCTTACTCACCTTAGGAAATTCCTCATTGACATGGACTCTGTGCTGGATCTTCTCCATCACACTGACAAATACTTTCTTTTTTTTGGTGAGGCAATTGGGGTTAAGTGACTTGCCTAGGGTCACACAGCTAGTAAGTGTTATGTGTCTGAGGCCAGATTTGAACTCAGGTCCTCCTGACTCCAGGGCTGGTGCTCTATCCACTGTGCCACTTAGCTGCCCCCTGACAAATACTTTTGATGAGCATATATCTATTTTATACTTTACCTGATGTTTATTATCAGAGGGTAACTGGATTGACTTATTTCTGTTTTATATTGTAAGGAATCCTAAATGATTTTGTTATATACATGGGATATCTCTTGTTGTAAGGGAGTTGATAAGATAGGGTTATCTACTAAGTAAAAAAAGAAAAATGGAGAGGGGATAATAATCATTGTAATATGCTATTATTATATTCTCCAAATCTTTGAGTCAATGATGAGATGGCTAAGATATGGTTCATCACTGAATTTTTCTTGTGAAATCATGCTATTTTCATACTACTCTTATCAAGGATGCCCTCAATTCGTGTATAGATGATTTTTTTTTCTTTCTTTCTCTTTATTTTTTTTCCTCTCTCTGCAATGAGGGTTAAGTGACTTGCCCAAGGTCACACAGCTAGTAAGTGTCAAATGTCTGAGGCTGCATTTGAACTCAGGTCCTCCTGAATCCAGGGCTGTTGCTTTATCCACTGCACCACCTAGCTGCCCCCAGATGATTTTCATAAAGACTTTGTACACATGGGAAAGTAAGCTTCTGGGTGGTTAGTTATTAATATTCATTGTCACCTTTTTTGGAGTACTAACAAGGTTTCATACTTTTCCCATACCCTCAATATCTTCCCCGCTTTCATATTTGTTATATATTTCTATCTCAATGCCCTCACAAAATTATATTGCTTTATACTTTAATTCGTTGGTGAGGTAAGGAAGTCAAAATGCAAATGAGGACAAATAAGTCAATATTATAGAGGGGTGCTGGATGTTGGACCTCTTGAAATTACTATGGGAATCCAATATGTGGGAAAACTCCTTAGAAACCATAAAGTGCTCTATAAATGTGAAGTATAATTATTGATATAACAGACATAGCAACAGCTCTAGACATTTTTTCCATCTTTGAAGGACTATGATGCTAGGGTACAAGTGTGGTGGTTCCCCTATCCTTGATAGAAAAAAAAAGGTTTGTTGAAATTATTTTGCAAATCTCCATTTTTCTTCTCTGTGTTCTCTCTCTCTCTCTCTCTCTCTCTCTCTCTCTCTCTCTCTCTGTCTCTCTCTGTCTCTCTCAAAATCTTTCAATGCCCTTGGGAAGACTTTAGTTGGATATATTGGCAAGCTTCATATAAGCTAGTTTTAACCTCTATGGCTCCTCTCTGCTTTGTGAGATGATGCTGTTTACAATCATTTATTATCCTTCTTAGTGGGATTTTATAGATGAGTTTATTTATATTGTAACTTATATTGCCTGATGGTCATCTCTCCACGTTTGGCAAATGAGTCAATAAGTATTTATTAAGCACTTATAATGTAGTAGGCATTGCACTAAGTACTAAGGAACAGTAATATCGAGTATTTATATAGCAAGATTTGCAAATTATTTTACAAATATTATCTCATTTTATCTTCACAACTATGGGAGGTAGATGCTATCAGTATTCCCATTTTATGAATGAGGAAACCAAGGCAGACAGTGATTAAGTGACTTGTCCAAGTGTTTGAGACCATATTTGAACTCAGGTCTTCCTAACTCAAATCTTCTTCTTCAGGGACACACAGGTAGTAAGTGTCAAGTGTCTGAGGCTGGATCTGAACTCAGATCCTCCTGACTCCAGGGTTGGTGCTCTATTTACTGTGTCACCTAGCTGCCCCTGGGGCCCAAATTGACAATTTTGAGACAACATATAAAAATTTGTGGGATGCAACTAAAGTAGTACTTGGGGGAAATCTATATCTCTAAATGTTTACATCAATAAGAGTGAAAGCAGATCAATGAATTGGGTATGCAATTTTTAAAAACTAGAAAAAGAATTAAAAATCTTTAATTAAACATCTAAATGGAAATCTTAAAAATCAAAGGAGAGGGGTAGCTAGGTGGCACAGTGGATAGAGCACGAGCCCTGGAGTCAGGAGTACCTGAGTTCAAATCCGGCCTCAGACACTTAACACTTACTAGCTGTGTGACCCCGGGCAAGTCACTTAACCCCAATTGCCTCACTAAAAAAAAAAAAAAATCAAAGGAGAGATTAATTAGAACTACATGTTAAAAAATTATTGAACTAACAAAAGGTGGAATTTTAGCTGAGATTTGAAGGAAGTCAGGGAAGTTAGGAAGTGAAAATATGGAGAGTTGTAGGTATAGGGGATATGAAAATCCAAAATTGGGAGATGGAATGTCTAGTGGGAAGAACAAGAAAACCAGGGTCACTGGATTGTAAAGTCTGTGGGGTGGAGAGGGGTTCAAGATGTAAGACTGGAAAGGTAGGAAGGAGTCATATTGTGGAAAACTTTAAAAAAGTCAAATAGATGGGGGCAGCTAGGTGGCACAGTGGATAAAGCACTGGTCCTGGATTCAGGAGTACCTGAGTTCAAATCCAGCCTCAGACACTTGACACTTACTAGCTGTGTGACCCCGGGCAAGTCATTTAACCCCCATGGCCCTGCAAAAAAAAAAAGTCAAATAGAGATTCTCTAATCTCGGAGGCAATTGGAGACATTCAAGTTGATTGAATGCTCTGTGTGTGTGTGAGATATGGCTAAACTTGTGCTTTAGGAAGATCAATTTGACAGCTGAGTGGAAATTGGACTGGAGGAGAGTCTTGTAGCAGGGAGACCAACCAGTAGTCTATTGCAATAGTCAGATGTGAGATAATAAGGTACTGGAACAGAGTTGTTCTAATGACAGCAAATAGAAGGGGAAGTATTGGAGAGATGTGGGACAATGGAGATGGGGGTGGACATAGGAGTCAAAGATGTCACTTAGGTTGCTAGTCTAGTTAACTAGATGGTACCCTCAACAATAATAGGGAAGTTTGGATGTGGGGAGGGTTTGGGGGAAAAGATGAGTTGTATGGACATGTTGAGTTTAAGATGTCTACAAGACATCTGGTGTGAGACTGGAGGTCAGGAGACACGTTAGGACTGGACAAATAGATCAGAGATTCATCTGCATAATGATAATTGAATTTATGGGAGATGATGAGATCAACAAGTGAAATAGAATACAGGGAGAAGAGGGCCCTGGACAGAAGCTTGGGGAACAACCATGGTGAATAGGCCAAAGATCAGTGATAGGAGAGAGGAAACCATGATAGGCTTGAGGAGGGAGGAAAAGATGTAGAAAAGCCACTGCCTATTCACTGGGCATAGTGAATTGATTTGGGAAGTATAAAATAACTTCTTTCATGTATTAAGAGTCAGTTGAAACATAGGCAAATTAGGCCCTTTACTTGGAGACAGTATGGTCTGGTGTATAGAATACTGAATTTGGAGTCAGTCCTAGCTTTGATTCCTGCCTCAGAAATTTATCAGCAGGCTGTGTTAATCATAGCCTAGTTACTTTTCCTCTGTTATAAGATCCTCATTCATAAAACAGACTCTAATAGATACTTCATCAAGCTATTGAGGAAAGTAGTTTACAAACCTTAAAATGCTATAAGTGTCAATATTCCCAAAGCCTTAAACACAAGTGCTCTCTGGCTACAGAGGGAGGATATGCCTCTGCCTTCCCTATTGGAGCCATGAGCTTTGGGGGAGCCTGAATTCCAGACCACTAGGGGAAGGGGAACCAAACTTGCCAAAGAACATGAATGAGATTGGTCTTTGTTGTTTTATTTATTTCTCAAATGTTTTACCCATTCCTGCTTGTTCCTACAAGAATCTAGTAGTATATGATGAGCAGATAAAGACAAGCATTAATTTAATAAATCCCCCAGTTTCTGTCAAGATTGAGGACAAAGAAAACCAGAGGTGGCTGACCATTGAGATTCACAACTTGAACCCCAAGCCCTAGTGAATCATAGGCTGTATCATTAATAATAAAAACCACTTAAATGGCTCTCACTTTCACTTGAAGTCTCTAAAATCTCATTTCCTTTTATGTAGTCAACTAAGCCAGGCCTTCAAAACCATCTTAGATCTGTCCCCATTTTGACTAATCAAACTCATTTCTCACCATTCCTCAACACTACTTGTATACTTAAGCTGCTTTCACAGGTCCTGCCACATGCCATGCCACATTCTCTGCCCTCTCCCCTAATGCAATGTATTCCCTCCACATTTGTCCCAACCAAATTCTAGCTAGCCCACTGTTTTCTCCCTTCTATGAACTCTTATAGCACTTTTAAGTTTTACCACACACGATCTACTGTGATCGACTATATTCGTCTCATCAATGCAATGGTACAGAAGAGTTCCAGGGAACTCATGAGAGAAGAGGATCTCCAAATCCAGGAAAAAAGAAAAAAAAAAAAGAACTGTGGAGTAGATGCTGAATGAACCATACAATTTCTTTTGTTTTTAGTGCTGATGTTTTTCTATTTTGAGGTTTTTCGTCATTGCTCTGATTTTTCTCTTATAACATGACTAATGCAGAAATATGTTTAATGTTATTATGTGTATATATATATATATATATATATATATATAAAACCTATATCAGATTACCTGCTGTGTCTAGGGGAGGGGGGAGGGGAGGGAGAAAAATCTGAAATTGGAAAGCTTGTATAAACAAAAGTTGAAAACTATCTTTACATGTAATGGGAAAAAAAATACTTTATTAATTAAAAAAGTTTTACCACACAACTTAGGAGCAATAATAATTGTAAAATTTCATGGGTTTTAGTTTTAACTCTACCTCTTCCTACTCCAATTTTAAATTACTTGACAGATTCATACTTTGTGCATTCCCAAGCATTTTTTTTTCATCTAATGAGAGTAGAGTATCTCAAAGATGGTTGATTGGCTCCAAATAGGGATAAATAGCTGGCAAAAGAATGAAAGAATGGACAGGGGTGATACCTGAATACAAGAAGGAAGACGGCGGAGGGACTCTCGCTACCAAGATCTACCGTGTGACCAACATGCAGGCAAATATTGCTTAGCTGTTAGTACGAAGAAAAAATTTTTTATTACTCCAAATAGTTCAAGGCACATGGTATAAAGATGAGACAGTACAAAGAAAAATCTTTACCCATTATGATTTATTCTCTACAATACTTCATTAGAGGATAGAGTTCAATGATTTACACTCAGAAGTTATATAGCTAGGAGGCAACCAAGTGTAATACAAAGAATTGGTCTGACATCTCTGCACTGAAGGTCATACGAGGTCTCTTGCTTTAGGGAAATGAAATGAACAAAAACCAACAACAATAAAGTTCTAGAAAACCAACAGAAAGACAACCGTCAGTGAAAATTGTAGATGTTAACATGTCATGAAAAATAACTGATCCTGTGCAAAAGTTAAATGAACACCCAGGATTTTTTTTACAATTTTTCTTATAAACAATAAAATATTCATAATGTTTTTACAATACACCTTTCAAAGTGAAAGGGCCTCTACTAACAATGGCTGCTTTACCATTATGAAGTGAATAAGTTTTAAGAACCTCACAGTGGAAACATCCCAACACTGACAAACTCCAGTGATCAAAGACATTATTTTAGTTAATGTAAAACAAGGACAAGTCATAATTACAGAGATAACTTCCCAGCTGTGGTTATCATGAGACAATCAAAACTTTCCAGACCAAAAGGCACTCACAGCTAGGGATGAAACAAACTCCAAATCAAACCAGCAAACTCTGTAGCTGGTTCCATAGAAACAATATTTATTTGTCCAGCAGAGCAGTGCAGGGACAAAATGAGACACTATGCAGAAACAGATTTAATATTCTTTAATCCTACCAATCGCCACATAAATTTGGCCATCTCTATCACTGCTATCAGGCAAGTGGAAGGCAGTTAAGTTTCAGTTTGGAGTTGTCATCTCCCTATGCAAAGCTGCCACATAATGATCCAAACATAGGATTATTTCCTGAGAACCACCTGCCATGCTTTTTTATGAGGTGACACTTCTAAATTACTGTCTTACTAGACCACTTAGGACTGATACTCACTATGCCCATTCCCTAGAGGGCAGATCAGTTTTCCTTGGTCCACGCATTATTGCCCTCAACCCTACCAAGAGGCATTAACAGCATTTCCACTTCTAAACTAGGTGTAAATGTGAGAGGGGGTGTAAATGGAGTAAGGCTTCTTATTCCAAAGACATGGAGCCCACTTCAGTTTGCTTGCTGCAGTTAACGAGCCAGTCCCCCAGCACTGGAATTTTTATTTTATATTTTGTAGTATTATTTTCTCAGTTTGCTATTTTTAAATGGTAGCTACCCTCCCCCCACCCTCCCCTGAATAAAATAAAAAAAACACACCATACACAGGAGAAAGACACAGAACAGGGCAACATTTAAAAAAGAAAAATAGGCTTGAATAGCATGGCACTGTATGCTTGCATGACCAGTCTCACTGAGCGTGCTCAGGGGTGAAAGTTTAGCACCAATTTTTTTGCTTTTTTTTTTTTAAACTCTTTAGAAATTAAACACAAATTCTAACATAGAACATTTGAACAGTAATGAGTGTAGCCCTATGTATCAATACTGTTGTACAGTTTAGAGGTGGATAGTTTGCCCAGAGCTGAACCACCCCTCTACATCAGTCCATGGCACCTAAGAGTAACTACTATCACTCTAGTTTGTAACGAGACTGATTTATTCTCAGCAGCAGGAAATCATGAAACAATCCCTTCATCTTCCAAAGCTTTTTCAGTAACATTGCAAGGGGAAAGTGGTGATACATGAGAAATACCCAGCACAAAACTAAGTCTGGGGTGATATTGCACAGAAATCCTGATGTAACTCCCACCTTTCCCTTACACAACATGTATTCTCAAGAACAGCAGAGCATACTGTTGACACACAAAACTGCAAACATTTCCAAGAAACTAGAAGGACAGCAATGCCAAGAACAGCATGCATGTGGTTTCTTAGATTTCCCCCTTTACATATTAGAAGAAAACTCACAGGAACTTTTGACTTGACCATGAGCCAGTTTCAAAAAGCCACACCATTATCACACTTAAACTTTAAAAAATATATTCATTCAAATACTGTATCCACTGGGTCAGTCATGCACTTCATCTTAAAGTCCTCTAACCACTGTTGCTGGTAATCAGTGTATAATCATAAGAAGAATCCTTTCATTCGACTGGCCTCCTCTTCCTTAGTCTTTTTGCGATGCCTTATTCCAATGTTTCCAAAGTTTCTTCCAAGTCCACGAGTCATATGTAGGAGCACTGCACAGTGACATCACTGAATGAGCCAGTGAATAATAGGTGGAAGGAGAAAGGAGGAACTTTGCTAGCAGACATTTGGAAATCAGCAAAAATGGGAAAGGGAAGTATGAGCGCATATGAAAGTCTGAATGGTCTGGAATAAAATGATCTCTTCTTCATTTTGCCCTGGTGAGCTGTCAACTCCCAAGATGTTAGGCAAGATCAGCAACTTGCCAGTTAAACTACATTGCTTTGCTCTGAAGACCTACAATAGATTAAAACAGTGAGTCTTCCCTCTAAAAGATCCACACGTGGAACTGCCCCGCTTAAAAGTCCCCCAGGAAGCTTGCCTGAAATTAAAACTGCCTTGAGACACTGGATTTGTTTGTCTTACTTCTGTCCCTGTAAAATCCCTGACCCAACTGTGAGTTTAAACATCAACATAGCTTTCAAGACCCTAGATCCAGCTTTAGGCACTGCTACCAAAGTATGGGTGAGGTAGCCTAGTGGTAAAGAAGAGCTTTCTTGGTGAGACATGAGCATCTCTGTTCACATACACACTTAGCAATAGTATTCTGCCCTTCTTCAGGCATCTCCAATCCATTCAGGAGCAGGCTATACCATACAGAACTCAATACCAGTAAACTCAATGTAAGAAGAGTGCCAGAAAATCCAGCTGACAGTGGGATGAGAGTTAAAACGTTCAGGGTTTATTTAGCAATGGTGAGATCTGCAATGTGCCATCCAAAGGGCTTTCAGATATTTGAATGGTCTCTGTACAGGAGCCTGAAAGGACTCATGGTGCCCAACAATTTAACCTTAACATGATGTCCGCCTGTGATACCTGGGAGCTGCAATCAACTCTTGGTACACACCAAACCAGAGGTTTAAAAAAAGGAATTTAAAATAACCTAAAAATGTTTCTTGTTGGACTCCGTTGCCCAGACTGCCAGGGGAATGCTCCTACTTGATCTGGGGTAGGTAAAGGGAAGTAGGAAGGAAAGAAGAAAGGAGGAGGTTGGGTGGGGGAGGGGCTTTCATAAATCAACAATTCCAGCTTCCAGTGTGTGGCTGACACACGATACAGCAATTTGAAGTGGCGCTTGCATGCCTAAAAGTCTTCTGCACCTCACACAGTAAATTCCTAGTCGTGGAGGAGCCCCAATCCAACTGAACCCCATTTTGAGGAATGGCTGAGATAAGGCTTGGGCCCCTGAAGTTCTGTTTCACTCAGTGCAATCCCCCCCGTCAGCTGGAAGGCAGACTTGGCAACGGAAGCTAGCATCATAAAATGGTGCAGTAATAGAAGTAACTGGACCAGGAAGAGGAGGCGTCTGCTCCAATGATGTCGTAGCCACTGGAGGCCACAGGGGGATGGGACTGGTCATGCAGCCGCGTGTCAGGAGTAATGATTGTAGAGGGGCGGGGCATGAAGAGTGCCATTCTGGAAACAAGGTTGACGAGAAGCAATATATTCTGCATAACTGATTGTCACTTTCTCGCTGCGGTACCTGTGAGGAAACAGGAAAGGGGATCAGAAACATACAATCATTAGTTTTATATTATTATTTATTGGGGAAAAAGTAAAATATGTGCTCTAATTGAAAGAATAAGATGAAAGAACAAAAGCAACCTCATTTACAAAGGATGAAAGACAGCACAAAAAAACAATGTTTGATTATTACAAATGAACAGGATGAAAAAGCACATTTACAATCCATACCTGAGCCTGTCTTTTATGAACACCTCACCTTTAAACATTATCTACATTTATCATCAGGATGCATTGCAGCAATCTGCTAATGCAATCTGGATGAAGAATTCCAGTGTCAAAATAAAATAGTGGTATACTTTGAGATGGTTGCACCAAATGTCCCAATTTGGGTGCGCGCTCTCTCTCTACTATTCTCTCTTTACAGAGAAGGTATGATAGTTTTGACAAAAATGCAAGAACAATGTATACTTCAAACTTTCAGGATAATAATCAAGTTAAGTTATTTACTACTACATGTAATAAAAGAACCTAATTTCAGGCCACATTATGAAGAAGCAGGCAAAAAGATCTTTGGGCTATAGGAAGGTTCTCTTTTTTTCTAGATGAATACGTTAACAGTGCCATCAGAATCTAGAGCATTTTAGGTTTGCTCTTAAAAAGAGCCATGAATCAAGATGTAAAGCATGGGGTGTTACAAACCTATGGAGCCTACTACAGACCACAGGAGCTAGGTGTGATATTCCTTACCCATAGCCATCTCTTTCTCACTGTAATCACTTCTCCACTGCAAGGTGATTATTCCTGAATTTTGACAGGGATATGGCTGTTCAAATAAATTATAATAATAATAATGCTTTGTATTTGAAGAGTGCCCTTCTTTGGAGTCCAAAAGCACTTCATAAACACTAGGTTATCCTCCAATCGGACCTGTGAGGTTAGTAGGTGGCAAATATGATTATCAACAATTTTACAGATGGGGTAACCAAGGTCCCCAGAAGCTAAGACTCTCAGCTCTTCCAATTACACTAGAGGTATATTTTACAGAGAGTGGAGGCTCATAATTGGAAGCTATCCAAACCAATTAGGGCTAGTTCTTTTCAAAGAGCTATGTGACCAACCTACTGGAATGCCATCAGGCTTTCCATGTAAAGTCTAAGTGGATTTCCTCTGGGGAAAACAGAATCAAAATACTCCAATCAGGGGATTACCATTTTTTAGTTTTCTTTTTCCCCTCTTATGTTTGATAAGACCATTTATCATATGCTCACATGAAGCAACGTATCACTATAATTTCTGTGTGAGCATAACTGCAGATATGCACATACAACTGTTATTAAGTATATTCTTTATTGCCACTTTTTAGTGTGCTCTCCCATATTCCTTCCCTGATCCATTACTGGAGAAGGCATTATTCTCCCCTTTACTAACAAAAGTTAACTTCTGATTCAATGATAATGATAAAGACACTGAGGCAGTGGGCTTACCTGGTGAGTTTAATTGTTTTTCTAAATTCATTGGTAATTGGAGCCTTGAAGCCGCCTTTCCTGAGCAAGGAGTCTATCGTCTGGATCTGATCCCAGTCTGAGGAAGAGAGGTCACAAAGTTTTTTTTAGCATTTTAATAAATATTTCAAAATGAAATGCTGTTAACTGTTCAAAAAGAGAAATGGGATTCTAAAGGAAGTAAAACATCAGGCTGAAAAATATATATATATATAAAACCAGAATTAAGGGAAATATAAAAGATCAAGATATGACATGCATGGTCACACACCTATGCACTTGCCTGCACATACCCTCTGTATGAGTCTGACTCTCCTAGAATCCATGAAGAAACCGCAGCGTCTGTGAAATAGTAACCCCATGTGTTCCATTATGCGTTTCCCCAGGCTCCCTGTTCCTGCTGCATTGACTCATAACCCATTTCTGCCAGATGACACCAGAGTTCAGTCACCTACAGTATATTAAAAATGTCCCAACTTAGCCTGGCCTGGTGGACTAGTGGTAGTGGTATCACACTGTAATGTGGGAAGATGAATTCAAGTTTCTGTATTTATTTTACCTACACGCAGCCTCCTCTTTGAACTTAAGAGTACAAAGGTAAACCATTTTGGCAGTCACAGTGGTTTATAATTTTTGCTGAAGAGTACTGTAGTTCAAAGCTTACTTGATGAACATAAAGGAACTGTGTCCTTACAAGAATTTAGGAAACCAAGGGTTTTGGGGTTTTTGCATGTCATAATGGATCAAAAGCCAATCAAGTAAAAAGAATAATAACTCCCTTGCAAGTTGCTATGCCAAAAGCACATTTAATTTTCCCAACAGCCTTTCAGAAATAGCTGCAGTACTTTAATGAATATATCTCAAGCATTCCTCCTAGCCTCATCATTTAAAAAACATCTGCTGAATGGCACTGGACTACACTTGGACCTCAAGGAACTCATTGAAATACAATGCTTTCTTTTGTGCCAAATCCATATTCTGATTCGTAAAGTAAATTCAAGCATAACTGAAATACAAATCGACAGGGCAACTGATATTCCCTCATCTACTTCATTGAGAAATTTTAAAAATAATCATTAACAGTTTTTTTCCCCTCCTAGGCTTAAACCCTAAAGGTTAATCCCACAAAATAAAGAAAAATGTTGCATAACACAAAATGAACAAGCAATCTTTAAACTTTCCTTTTTGGGGAGAATATTTAAATAAATTAAATTTCACACAAGCTTACTTAGAGAAAACCTATATAACTTAGTTAAACTTTATTATAAAACTTGAACAACTACATCATTCTTCAAATATATAATAGTTGTTTTTTGGTTCCTGCTAAGTGCAAAAGTTAGAGTGGGAAATTTTTGATCAAGAATCTTAGAATACACCAGTAAGGATTCTTTGGGCAATCACCTTTTTAGTTATGATATAAACATCTTAAAACAAATATATAGCTAGATATCTTTCCTAATTAAGTGAAAATATTCTGAACTTGGCAGAAAAAAGAAGGATCATTCATGTACCATCAACAACCATTCATTGATCTTCTTAGTTCCTTGAGGTTTTGTGTAAGTAGTTCGAGATTATGTGTTTTTTTCAATGTGACTAGGATGTTTTGAAAGAGGAAATGAAGCTGCAAATTGATAGCAGGACAAAAGTGGCAAAACAGTCTTTATTTGCCACACCAACCTTCACCAAGAACAAGAATAATCAAATTCTTTAGCTACAACTGTGGCCATTACTGGACTAGAATCAGAGCAAGCACTTGCTCAAAGGGATTATTCATCCTATGTCTGCTAGAAAATGGAAACTGTTTGTTATAAGTTCTCTTCAAATAGTCAATAACCAAAGCAACCACATACCAATGGAGTTAATGACCAATATATCTCCTTGAGTACTTTAATATAAGGCCATATGTTGGGCTCTACGTGGACTCTCTCAGTGGCCACACCAGTTCCCAAGGGCTTAATCACCACCTCTAGGCAGATGATCCCCAGATCTAAACATTCAGTCTGAATTTCTCCCCTGAGCTTCCATCCTACACCACTATTAGATATTTCAAAGTGGACATCCCAGACACATTTCAAACTCAATATATCCAAAACAGAACTCATTTATCTTTGTCCACAAAGCCTTTCCTCTATTGAACGCCCTTATTTCTGTAGAGGACAACAGCTTCTTCCAATCTCACAGGTTAATCCCTACTGTGGCAACATTCTTGACTTTCCATCACCCCACATATGCAAACAGTTACCAAATATTGCTATTTCTTACCCCAATCCCTCACATCATACCTTTTTCCCACTGACATATAGCCATCACCTCTCACTCAGACTATTAAAAAAGCCTAATTGGTTTCTTTGCCTCAAGTTACCCTAATCTAAACCATTCTTCACACAGCTGCCAGGGATCTTTCTTAAGCACCAGACTGACCATAGCAGTCCCCTATCCAAATTCTGGTGGCTCCCTATTGCCACTAGGATAAAAATAAACAACTCTGTTTGGCATTTAAAGCCCTTCACAACTTGGATTCAATATCTATTTTGAGCATCATACATTACTCCTCTTAGTGAATTCAAAGTCTAGCCAAATGTCATAGTTATGCCTTTATACTTCTGCTCTTTCTTCATCTTTACCTCACAGAACCTCTCATTTCCTTCTTCCTTCAAGAAACAGATCAAGCATTGTCTCTACATGACGCATTTCCTGATCCTGTCAACTGTTGGTGCACCCTCCTCCTTAACTACCTTGTATTTATCCCGTCTATATTTATAGAGGTACACATTATCTCCCTGAAAGAAGGGACTGTTTTACTTTGCCTTTGTATCCCTGATGCCTAAGAAGGCACATGGCATATTGATAAATAAATGCTTGTTGATGGACTGAATCATCTCAAAGTTGTCTTTGGTGTTTCTTCATATAACAGGCTTCCTCATTTCTTTTGCCAATTTGTGGCCAAGAGTAGAAGGTTGAAATGGTAATACTTAAAGAGGACAAAAGATGCTTGGAGTGTGTAGATATGTTGCATGTACCTAAGGACACAATTGGGGTATGCAGTACAAATGCATAAATTATCAATCTGGTACAGACTGTTTTGTTATACTGATGTAGGATGTTATACTGTATTAATGGCATGGTAAAATTATTTTAGTTGGAAAAACCTTATGTAGGATTGGTCTATGGGTGTTAAGATGGGAAAGGAAAAAATCGTCCTTATTCCCAAAAGCATGCTAAAAAATTCACAGGCACATCACACAAAGACACTTACAAACACTGAACTTGCCAGTTCAAAAATCTCCATCTCTCTCTGGAATGATTACTACAATACCAACAACCCCCTAGAGAAAATATTCTGAGGCTAAAATAGTCTTCTTCATTGCTCTATTTGTGTATCTGTTCTCAAATCACAGTGTGACAGAGACAGCTACAGCAGACCCGGACGCCTCACCTTTCCCCTCCATTTCTTATTTTTGATGATATCTCAAATTTAAAGTAGGAAAGGAAGTGAAGTTTGATTCTTCAAAGATGATGAAAATCAAACAGAAACCAAGAATGACTGAGGATGCTTGTAGCAAGTTCCTACAAAGTAGGAAACAACAAGCAAAACTGTGACTGGTTCTAGCTTACAATATAGTATGAAGTCTACAGTGTAAAGAAGTTACCATAAACAATATCACTCTGTACCCAAAGTACTTTACACACAGTGATACACCCAATTTCACCCCCCTAAGTTTAATGAGATTCTTCTTTAGGTTTTACAGGAATTTAGTATTAAGAGGTTATTCTCCAAAGGCTATAACTGCATCCCTAACAAACTGGAGGCTCCTCTCAGCTCACCTTGTTCCTTAGCGACCTCAGGTAAATATGTGGCTGTCCTTTTAACACCTTTTTCATTGATGAACTCAATTCGAATCCCATGTACCCCTACCTGTATGAAAAAAAAGCAAGCAAATGAATGATGTTTAACATGGTCTGATTGAGATGTTAGTTCATTCATTATCCACACACAACCTGACACTGATTTCTATAATTAGCATGAACTGAGCTTTGGGAAAAGAGAAATCATTTGTAGTAACACAGTTAATCCTGCCTTGGTTGCTCAGGAGGGAAAAAATTCTAGATTCAGGTTCTGGGTTAGAAGGTAAAAGAAAGGAAGAAGCTAAGAGAAACTACCTATCCCTTTTAGACCTGTTTTTTGTCTATGGGTTATAGTGACAGAAATAAATTCCTTAATTAACTGACCTGATTCTGGACAATTTATCTCACTTTTAATATTTATTAATCATGCTAGTATTTCTACCATTAAATTATTGTAAGCTCACTCGAGAGAATCTTTGACCTGGGAACTACAAAATGTCTTTGTTCTGGTAAAGGGAGGAAAAGGAAAAGGGTGGAGATAGAACAAGAAAGGGGCAAGAAAAATTGGTCATTACACCGTTTTCATTCTTAACATTTTTATGTCACTAACTTTGCCCACCAATTCTTCCAATCTCAGTTAACATTCTTAAACTCTCTTAATGAAGGAGACACATTACCATGTACTAACCCGAACCCACATGTAACGAGAGAGATGCAGTTCCAAATGCAGCTGTTCTCACCTCCCAGTCCAGGTAATCACTGGCATCCTCAAAGTTAGTAAGGAGGGAGACAGAGCAGAAAAGTTTAGGCAGCTCCTCGCGGGTCAGGGGGGGAAATCGGCTGTCCTTAAGTGCACTGTAAAATGACATTAAATCACAGAAAAACACACAAAAAAACTAAATTGAAGAAGCTTTGGATTAAGTATCTCAGCATCACAAAAGCCCTTATCCTGACTATGAGATCAAATCTGTCCTCAGACTCTAGCTGTGAGACCCTGGGCAAGGAAACTGCTTGTTTATATTTTGATTTCATACAATTTTCTTATTGATTCACCAGATTTAAATCTTTTATATTTACTTTTTACTAAAAAATAATGCTAAAAATTGATTTCTACTTTGTTCTTTTCGAAGTTGCAGATAGGAGGGCCTTCCCTAACAATAGCAATTTTGCACTTCTCCAGTTCTGGTGTCATTACCTGGTTAATGTGTATTCCCTGAGTCCTGAATGAAGATTCATGGCTGAGAAGGTTCCAATGCAGCCACGAAGCCGTTTGTCTCTCCCCGTCTTCCATGTCACAAAGAGTGGGCTAAAAAAGCAAAACAAAACATTCTCCAGACTCAAATTAGTAACATGTAACAACCAAACCTTCTGGATTTGTTCTTTTCAGTTTCTATTATTGATACCAAAGTGATTTTCTAAATTGTTGACTGCTTCAATGACTATTTTGGGAAGTATTCTCCTGTGGTCTACTTTTTAAAATCTTCTCTTAGAGTCTAAAATTTCCTAGTTATAAAGAATCCCACATACTTTCATAGAGGATCTGTGTAGATTTCTATGATCTCTTGTTTTTCTTTCATACCAGATCCCTATACTTCCGATTCTAACTTTAAATTTTAGTTTTTCACCTTTTCCTAGAACCCCATTTTTACCATTTTTCCTTCCCATTCATTTTTTACCTTTTCCCTTAATTATTTTAACATGACCCATTCACTCTCTTTCAATCAACTAGGGAAATTACACTTAATGTCCACCAGGTCTCTTTATTTTTCACTTAAACTTTTCCAGATCACCTAAAAAGTTTTCCAAAGGCATATGTCTCAGACTGTAAGTGTTTGCTACAGTTATAGTAGATGAAATAAAATATATTTTCCATCTGGATCCTCAGGAGTAGCTATCTCTAAGAACTATCTAAAATCCTAGACCTTGTGGGCAGTGTGGAGAAACCTATGGACTCTTTCTCAAAATGTTTTTATATGCATACAATAAAATACACAGTATTACAAAGAAAATCAATTATACCAAAAGACAATTATCCCTACCTATCTCTCTAATTCTCTATACAAAAAGACGGCTTGGACCCCAGGTTGAGCCCTTGTGCTAACCACTTTTGAACTTTTCCCACTTCACATTTGATAGGCCTTCCATCTTTCATGGAACACTTCCTCATTTCTTTAATTCAATACACTCCCCCCCCCCCATTCCCTGCCAACACCATAGGTTCACAGATTAGGAGTTAAAAAGGACCTCACAAATCATTTAGTTAATATGCCAGATTTTAAAAAACATAAAACTATTACAGATGTATAACTTAAGGTTTGGATTTGGTTGGTGTTTTTTTTTTTTAAATAGAATTTCTTCTTGACACCCACCCTTAGCACAGGCTTTACATTTGGCTGGTTCTTGGCTCTTATAAATGGAGAATATAAAATGTATCCTTTCCTTTCACATTTGAAGGAGTGATCACTTGTTTCCATTGGTTCTCAAGCCACTGCTGAGGAGCTACTTGTTTTCCTCAAGTCTCTGCTACCGGACAGCAAATTCATCACCTTTCTCCCACTCCTTGTTCTTTCTATAAATTGGTTTATATTTGCAACTAGATGGGGTATTAACTTTATAAAACAAGCTTTCTAGATCATCCTTTACCCTTTATCTGTATGACAATAATAACCTCTCCAATTTACCACCTCTATCATATGTAATATTACAATAGGTCTAACCAATCTAACTCATTTTACTTTAAAAACAAAAACACCACACCAAACCCCTAACCCATTCATTAATCTGCATATTTTCTCTATTCCCTTAATTTCACAAGGAATATAGTTTATTAACAGTGAAAAAGAGCACTAGGAAAGGGGACATAGGTTCAAGTCCAGGCTCTACTATTTATTTGTGACCCCAAGCAACTTACTTAATGTCTCTGGACTCAGTTCTCTCATCTGAAAAATTAGAGTTGGGTTAGATGACATCTGAGGTCTCTTCCAGCTCTAATTCAATGAAATGGAAAAATTGTTGCAGAAAAAAAAAAAGTTGTGGCTGTCCTTCTTAAAAAAAAAAAAGAACACATATAACAGTAGGAAGAGGTTATTTTCACAAGGTATTTTTATAATCTTATTTAGATATTACAAAAAAGTTTTAGTTGTCCTTTGTTTTTTGTTTTTTTGTGAGGCAATTGGGGTTAAGTGACTTGCCCGGGGTCACACAGCTAGTAAGTGTTAAGTGTCTGAGGCCGAATTTGAACTCAGGTCCTCCTGAATCCAGGGCCGGTGCTCTATCCACTGCGCCACCTAGCTGCCCGTCCTTTGTTTTTTGTTTTTTTGTGGGTTTTTTTTTGTGGGGCAATGGGGGTTAAGTGACTTGCCCGGGTCACACAGCTAGTAAGTGTCAAGTGTCTGAGGCCAGATTTGAACTCAGGTCCTCCTGAATCCAGGGCTGGTGCTTTATCCACTGTGCCACCTAGCAGCCCCACGTCCTTTGTTTCTTAATATCTGTAATTTCCTCTTAATTTCACACTGCCTTATCTTATCCTAAACTCTTCATTTTTAACAAAAACTTAAAATTTAAGGTAAACCAACTAGTGAATGTTGCATCCTACATTTATAGAGCATACTTCTCTACTGAGAAGAAGATGAGTTATATAAAGCTTCATACTGGTTTTATTAGACTATTTGTTCCCAACCTGTGGTAAAGTCTTCCGAATTTGTACTGGTCTGCTCAACCAGTCAGACACACTGTACATTGACCATAACACCGTGATGTAATTTTGGTCCTCTATGAGTATGAAAGACAGTAACAACTGGTTTTAAGAACATTAAAAGCTAAAAAACCTAAATCAAAACCAAATAAAAAACCCAACAATTTTACCAGCTGTAATCATCAATTCCTTTTCCCATTTCTTGTCTTAGTAATTTACTTTCTAATATTAGGCAAAGTACACAAGTGGATGTATGATTAAAAATCCACAAGAAATTACCAACAACTGCAAGAACCCATGGAAACCCACCTCACTGAGAATAAAAAGTTAAGGCATGGTCATCATTTTAAAAAGACTTTAAACTTTCTATCTTAAAGTCCCGAGTATGTGTTATAATTGTGCCTTGTTGATCTGTTCTCAAATCCTGCAGTGTTGCCAGGTCAATCTTCTTAAAAACAAAACAACAAAAAATCCAAACCCCAAACCCACCACTTTTATGTCTTTTTCCCATTCAAGAAATCTCCAATGGTTTCTTGATGCCTCCCCATGGTTCTCAGTGAACCACCTAAGACCCGACCCTTCATAATCTTGCTTTAACCTACCTTTCCAGCTCAATCATCCCTTATTCTTCCCTGTGAACCCTATCATGTAGCCAGGCTGGTATTTTCTCTGAGCCAAAGTACATCATGTTAATTCCCATCTTGCTTTGCCTATACCTTCCTCCTCTTTCCCCATTCATCCAATTCAGAGCTGTCTAATGATGAAAAGGGCTGCCCCAGAGAGCAATGAGTTCCCAAGCAGAGGCAGAATGTCCTACCCACTGGATTGTGTAAAGAAATCTTTTGCAATGGGTGGAAAGTTAAACCTTAAGAGAACCTTTATGATCCTTTCCAATTAAAAGAGGCTATAATCCTAACTCCAATTCATCCTGCAAAGTCCTACTCAATTTCTACGTCTTCTTTGAAACATTCTCTAATTATTCTAATCCAGTCAGGCATCCCAACCATAAACTCTCAGAATTTATCCATACCACTCATTTGGACTTACTTAGGTACTACTGTGAGACAACTCTTCTATGGCAATTTAACTTGGATGTGCACCTAATTATTTTCCCAACTGAGAGTACCAAGGTTCTAAGGGCAGGGATGGCAGACCATATCACTCTGTATTCCCCATAATCCTTAGGTCAATCCTATGAATACCGTAGGTGATCTATAAACACATTAAAAAAAAATGCAAGAATGTTTCATATAAACCCTAAAGTGCCAGCATTGTAAAGGGTCTCTTTACATATGTCCCTAAGAGACAGCCTTTAATCCCAAAGGAGATAAAAATCTTGAAGAGCTACCACAGGCCAAGAAATAATCCAAATTCTGCACTTAAGGTGGTTAAATATAAATCATCAGCTCCAGGTCAAAATTTTAAAATTAAAACATAGATCCTCTTCCCTGTGTTGGTGACCCCTGGCTTCCATAAATGCTGATACTGCACAAAAGGAACAACAGGTAAAATAAAATGCAGTAGAAACTACAGGGATGTATATCAGAAATGATGTGTGGAAAGATATTATAATGAAAACATTTCTTTTGTCTACATTTGAATTCTCCTCATCTACAAATCAATCCAATGACTAAGACTCAAGATAACATCATTTTCCAGTTGGACAAACTGGACAGGTTAAAAACAACTTACCTAAGGCAACATGAACTAGTAGCAGAGCCAAGAACAAAACCTCTTCCTGATTCCTAGGTTATCATTTTATCCACAAAATTACACTTCCTCCAAATACAACCCAACATCTCATCTACTGCAGAATCTGGTAGATATTCTACTATATCATCTTGATTTTATGTCTCATTGCTTTATTCCTGCTTACCCATCTCTCAAATAGTTATTCAAGCTTTTTATAACATAAAGACCACACCTTTCCACAGAGTAACCCAGAAAGGTGACAGCATGCCTGCTGGGCAACTGTATCTTCACTGCCCACACATTGGACTACTCACTAGGGGTCATTGGTGAATCTAGGAAGTCGTGGCTGGGGGAAGCCATAGAGGTGACAATAGAGGACATCGAAGCAGTAGCAGCACATTTCCGCTGTCACCACCAGATTTTTGGTGGTATTGGCAGTTCCATTGGGCCGGGAAAGTGGGCTCAGAGCTCCCGAAGTGGGATTCATTCGAGTAATTGGGGAATTTCCAGGCCCCAGAGTTAAGTCAGACACATTCTCCCTTCCATTGCTCCCATCCACATGCTGGTGGTTCTGAAGAGGACCTGAACTAGAGCCAGGTACAGTTGTTGACTGGTTCCCGTGACTGTGTGTTCCACTTCCTGATAATTTGGGCTTCTTTACCCCACAACAGCCTGCTGCCAACTTGGGCTCTAATGGAGGAACACAGCGTCTTTTTCCCATCCTGATTCAGTGCTTGAGGTCTGGAATGCTGCAGAACCCTATCAGAAGGGGGAAAAGTAAAGAATTAGGTTGAATGGAAAGAAAAAAGCATGTGTAGCTAGAAATCTTGTTTCCCATTCAAGAATTATACCTTGTAAGGACAGAAATGATCAAAGAACCATACGGCTAGAGAAAATTTTAAGATACCACCTAACTCAGGGGACACCCAACCATTTCCTAATGAATTACCCTTGCTTTTCCCAAAGTCTTACAGTCCCCACAGGACATGCACATGTACATACATACTCTAATAGTGCAAATTGCTGAGAATTGTCAGCACACTGGGTTGAAAACTAAGATTTTGAAATGAAATGGAATATCAGAATTGACCCCCCCCCATTCAAGTTTATTCCTTTTATTTTCAGAATTAAGACCGGACTATTCTGATTTTAAGCAAATGCAGAGAAAATGTTTTAAAATTCTTAGGCATTCTGCTGCAACATTTAATAACCAACAACTTCAGGAAGTTCTTCCTTGTTAACTTCAATTTCCTTGCTACATGTTTTCAATAAAGATAATATAGGACTAAAGTAAATGTAAGATCATAGGTTTAGAGCTGGAAAGATCCTTAGAAACCATCTAGTCCAATCTATTAATTTTACAAATGAGGAAGATGACATTCAGAAAGGGGAGGTGACTTGTCCAAGATTATCACAGGTAGTAAGCAGCAAAGGATTTGAATTCAGGTCCTAATCTAGCACTCTTTTCACCCAATTACTGTGTCTTCCTATTACTGCTTCACATACCACTATCTTTTCTAAGAATTCAAAATAAACCAAAAGACCATCATTAATCAACACTCAACAATCTCTTTAAGTTAAATAATACTAGTTACTTTCACCTTTCCTCCCTTATAGGCCTTATTTTCCAACTTTTAAATGATCTTTAGTTTTCTTTTGAACCCTCTTCAAGCTCTATACATTGCTTACTGTAGCTGCAAAATAAAAATAAAAATTTATAACCTGACAAACCAGGACAGAGTAATATAACAATATAAACTGGTGATCAATATGACCAGACTACCAGGATATAGCTCATACTTTATTCATTTCACAGAAAGGGAAAACGAGTCAAAGAGCATGAAATCCAAGACAAACAAATTAGAGGGACAAGGGGACACTTAAATGCTGTTTGATGATAATGAGAAGGATAATGTGAACTAACAATCTGGCAGTAAAATCTAGTGGACTTTTAGTCATAAGGATAATAATAGAAAGTACTCTGGGACAATTCAAAGCAGACTAGTCTTAACACTAGAATTATAGAATTTTAGAACTAAAAGGAGCCTTAGATAGCCAGTCCAACTCCTTCATTTTATAGATGAAGAAATGGAGGTCCAGTGGGATGATGAGTTGACCAAAGTCATAAAAGCTAGTTCAGTGGTGAATTCGCCTCATTAAACAGCCCAGAACTCTCAACTCCATTCCCCTGTAAGAGTTTAGTCACTTGGTATTAGTTAGCAAGCTCTGAGTTAGACCTGAGGTGACACTATGGGAGATACTGAAGCTCTCTACAAACACTTAAAAGCTCCCTAAAGACTCTGACCAGTCAGTCACAAAGGAAAACACCCATTTCAGCTTTCACTGCCTTCAAGAACTGCAGAACAAAGCCAAATGTTAGTGAGAACTAGACATCTCTTAAGGGTCACACAGCTAGTAAGTGTCAAGTGTCTGAGGCTGGTTTTGAACTCAGGTACTCCTGAATCCAGGGCCAGTGCTTTATCCACTGCGCCACCTAGTGGCCCCAAGATGCTATTATTTAAGATAAAATTTGATATAGATTGCAAAAGCCAAATAATTTTAAACTCCTTATCAGCCAAATCATCACAATGCTGGCTTCAAGTAAAAAAAATTTTAGTGGCAGATTTTGTCACTATAGGTGGAGGATTTTTAAAAACAGGACAAAACAAAACCTAAAGTCATCATCTCAAGTACAAGACAATATACTGAGAAGTTCATTCTGTCACTATCATATAGGTATAAGATGAAAACTACTGGCATCCTTGCTTCTACATTATTTTCTAAGTTACCTAATAGGGACAAGTAAGGAAAAGGAATTAGTGCTTATGGGGAAATGTATTAACTACAAACCGTTGAGTGATGAAGCAGTATTATCTGTAGAGGGCTGGAATCTGAGTGGAGCCATCAGTGTCCTTAGGTGGCCCTGCATTTAGGTCCCCTGCCCTGGGAGAAGCAAAAAAAAGCCCCTTAGAGGGTTTTTTAGCTTAGAGGAGACAAAGGTTGAACCATACAAAGAAAAAAATTTTCCTCTTCCACGTAATTCAATTTTGCATATGGTGGCTATATTCTTAAGCTAAAAACCCAGCTAAGAGAAGGCCTGTAACTTTACTGAAATTCTTCAGAACCAAGTAGGAGAGAAGAATTCCAAATCTAGATCAGGTCTGAAATTAAATTATATTGGGAGAAGAATCAGTCTGCACTCAGCACACACTCAGGTATCTCAAATGCACTCATTTTCAGAACTCTCATACAAAATGATCATATTCTAACTTATTTTCAATTTGGTGCTGGCTCTATCTCCTATTGAAGCAGCCCTCGTATAAATTAACAGACAAAAAGATCTTGTTTCATTAATCCTGTGGGCATTTCTCTGGAGATCACCAACCAGTAACCTCACTAGTCAACTACAGCAAAGATAAAAATATATCTCCATTAAAGCATATATTTGCAATCATCTTACGTCAACCTTACATGTACCTGCCAGCATGAACCTGATAATGAAAAACCTTATTCCAAAAGTTACAGTATTCAAGCTTTTTATCTTCACGTATGCCAAAAAAAAACCTTTTGAAGGTGAATAATTACTGCAACTCTGCTTCCAAAGAGCCATCTATATGGACTGGCAAGACTAGATAACACTTGAGATTGCCGCACAATGACCAAATAAATACTTGGTACTTGATAGTAGGACTTAATCTGAGTAACAGTATACTACCATGACAGACTGCTCATTTGTCTGACTAGATAAAAATAGACATACTATCCAATAGAACAATCCTCTCCTTCTAAAAGTATAAGTAAAATTTTCTCTCTCTCTCTAACACCCTGGGAAAAATCACCAGCAGTTTACAATTCTCTCAGGTATCCAAGGCTGGGTGCTTTAAAGTCACTGTTCCATTTATGAGAAATGGAAGTAATAAGATCTCATATTATAAGAATTATAGTATTATCAATGATCAGCTCTTTCAGGTTGATACTTAGTGACTTTAAACCTAAACTTAGGAACCATCAACAAAAAGCAAACATTCAGTTACACAGTAACTTTTACAAAGCCTTAGAGCTCAATTAAAAAAAACCAAACAAACCCAAATACTATGAGCAGGCAGTAGATCATTTTCCTGATTTGTCCAAATCAAAGAGGATGTCCTTGCCGATGAAGATGAACTGGTTGAAATCTTATTCTCATGGGAAACAAATCACGTCCACAGGTGGAAGAAAATTGAAGAAAATAATAGGTGTCACTGCCTCTAGTGCAATTAACATTCGTTTAAGTCTCCCTATTCATCTAACCAGCATCAAATTTCAACCCTACAGAGAACAAAATTCCTTCAGGATTAAACTATCTCCATGTTTTCCCTTTTGATGTGCTATTATAATTTCTATTACAATTATAATGAATGTTGTTTGCTACTACCTTCCTAATGCATCAAGCCGATTGCAGGGTCCTCAAATTGAAGAGATTCTGGTTTCTCAATTATGCACATGCTAATGGATAAAGAAAGTGACTATTTCTTTTTTTAGGAGGAAGAATTCATATCAGTTATCCATGTTCTGTGATCAGCTTTGCGATCAAAGATTTAGAAAATACAAAGGACACTCAGAAATGTTAAGCTACCTGGAAGAACTCCCTGTCAGTTGTTTATAAGCTGGAGGGCAGGGACTAATACATTTATATCTTTCACAGCACCTAGTGCCTGTGTCTTATATGAGGCTCTCTATATACAGCTGTTAAATGAAATATAAATATGAAAACAAAAGTAAGCAATCATCTAGAACAGGCACTCCAGGTTAACTTAGAGGTTTTAATTTATCTAAAGACCCCAGAGTTGGACAGTATTCCCCCTACAATCCTGGAGATCTGGGCCAGTGTTGTGTCTTTGCAATCCTTGCACCTGGAAGACTGCTTTCCACATAGCATGGGCTTTATAAATGTCTGCTGAATTGAACTGGAGACTATTTCTAAGATTCTCCATAGGAATGATACATTTTTCTTCAGAGGGTACAATCTACAACCTGATCACGAGGTCCTCCATTCCTTTGTGCTGCTAACTTAGTTGTCACTGATGCAATGAGGTGATTTGGACTGTGGTTATACATCCCTGTCATATTAGAAAATGCCTGAGAATTGCAAACTCTACTCAGACAAAAGCAGACAGTTGAACAATTATTCACAGCAAAAAAAGCCAACTCAGCTCATGCTATAAAGTTCTCAGTTTAACTGAATGCTCAGTTTACTAAATGCTAAATTTACTCAGTTTAAATTATGCAGTTTAGTTATCTTTATTGCTAAAATCCACTGCTCAAGTTTTCAATCAGGGCAATCTTTATATCAGACAGTATTTTTTGCATACATTCAAGTTCAGGTGGCCAGGGTTTGAAAAAGGGACACAACCTTAAACTGCTATTTCATTTGAGAATTTTCTCCTTTGAAGTCTAAGAAAGTTTGATTTTGTGGATAAGACTTAAGACCCATTCATTTGGACAGGTAAATTGGCCTTCTCGGTGGCAATTTATGAAGTTGCAGAGGAAACTCAAGATTCATGTAGGAGTTAGACTAGATGCCTTCTTAAGGTCCCCTTCCAACTCAATGATTCTATGGTGGAGTCTATTAATTCCATGCCTAACAATTTTATGTTTACAAATGAGCTTGAGATCCTTAGGCTAATCCACTTTATTATTAATAAGCTACTAAAATGACCTAGAATTGACATGTCCCACTTATTGACAGGGCTGAATCAGCATGTCTTCCTTGACAGAAGCTGATGTCCTTTGTTTATTCCTCATGGCTCCATATACTAGATTAGATAGATGATTTATTACTTTGACATTCTAAGACACTATGCTTGATTGTCCCTTGTAAAGCCTCTCCATCAGTTGAAGAGGACTACCATCCCTGTTAAAAACAGTATTCTCTTTTTTTAGGCAATTGGGGTTAAGTGACTTGCCCAGGGTCACACAGCTAGTAAGTGTTAAGTGTCTGAGGCTGGATTTGAACTCAGGTCCTCCTGAATCCAGGGCTGTTGCTCTATCCACTGTGCCACCTAGCTGCCCCAACAGTATTCTCTTGTTACAGGTAGCAGTATAATGAAAAAATAAGATCTTTAATATGACATTTGTGGTTACTGGTTCCTGAAAATTCTGGAGAAAGTCTTAATATTCAGAAATTCTATGAATTTTACAGCATGACAAATCACTTTAATAATATGACACTACTTTTCTGATGAACTTTTAATTTTCTCTGTTACCAGTGGTTAATTTTTTTCCTTTCAACAGTGTGTTCATGAATAAAACCACTTGTTGACCTTTCAGTATGAGATGTTAGGAAACACTAGCTCATGAGCTATCCCAATGTGGAAAGAACACTCGTCTATCCGTGTCTTTAATAAAAGCTGGTATTACAAAGGAACATACTAAAAAAAAAGGGGGGGGGTCCCCTCATTGGATAAGTATGTCATTGTTAGAAAAAATATGAAGCCTACTGGAAAGAAGGTAAAAAAACACTACTATACAATATGGTTAACTAGAGTTACATTTCAAGTTAGGTTAAAGGAGCTATCAAAGTCTTTATTATGAAAAAAATGTACTTTTGTTTTTTGAGAAATAGAGTATCTTATTTGAACACTTGATTTTCTAACAAAAGAGACAGAAACATTTGGGGATAAATAAGTAGGAGTTCTGTTCAAAGTCCTGAAATCTCTTTTAATCAAACTCTCTACAAAGTTGCATAGGACAGCAATATTTCTTGTAAGGAAAGGAAAAACACCCATAAATTTAATAACTTTTTATGAGTAAAGAAACTGCGCCTGAGCTATAATTTTGTCATACCTACAGAAATCAGTAAGAGGGAGGAAAATACTCTGGTACTTGCCTCAAACAACCTTTAAGGATTGTGCCTATATTTTTGATAGCTCAACTTCAAGAAGAGTAACTGCTTATAAATTATAATTTCAACTCTATCATCCCAGAAAACAAATATATAGATAATACATACACAGTATTTAATATTTCTTTTCAAAGACTACTTGGACAGATGTTTAATAGTTCTTTCAATTTAGGAAGAGTGAGAAGCCTAGGTTTGAATTCCTGGTCTGATACTATGTGACTAAGGAGTGATCACAACTTCACATAGCCTTGGCTTAGTAATTTGTTAAAGGGAGCTAAAAATCTGTTCTGCATATGTACAAAGTTGACAAGTGCACATGGAAAATCTTGAAAACATATAAAAGGCTTTCTTATTAAATCCTATGGAATTAGCTACTATAAAGCCTCACTTTAGACCTTTGGAGTTTATATTTAGTATACCAACTATTTTCCAAACCACCTGTGAATTTTATATATGACTTAGATTTCATTAAAATGATATCAATAGCAAAAGCTGAGACAAACAAATAAGCCAGAAGGCAGTGTACAGTATAAACTGATCTGTACCAACTCCGGAGGCTATTTCTTGTCAAAACCAGTAGAAGTACAATTATGTAGTTGGAAAGGTAGACTTAGTGAATTTTATTTTCACTCAGTCTCTGCACATCATAACCTAACTAGAATAAAACAGAAAGGCTGAATCTATGCTATTTTCTAATTTTACTTTAAAGGTTATGGAAAATAAAGTGACTCCAATTAAAATCAAAGAGAAAGAAAGAACAGGGAACTCCATCACCATCAGGGGAACTACAAAAATCACAACTGGAAGCCTTCAAGGTATGCAGTACCTCATACTGGAAGTGAACACGCACACCTGGGCTGTGAAGTTCTCCTTTATTTCTATGACAGCTATACATTTTATTTTGAGAAAGTACAAGGTCATACTCACTGAAATCAGAAAATGTATATGGCCAGAGGGGCAGCTACAGCAGAGGGGGGGAGCTATTTTGTATCTGCAATGAATTTTCCTTTTTTCCAGTTCCATTCCTGCTTTCTGTACCTAAAATGTAAAGGCAATGAATTAACAAAATCTGAGAAAGGAGAAATAAGGCCTCTATCTCTGGAGTAGGTAAGAAAAGAGAGCAATTTCTAGAAAACTGTGGCTACCGTACTGGCTTTCCTCACCTTAAAACATTCAGAAACCTAGATCACTGGGAGACTAGCTGAAAGCAACAGCAATGGTCTCATTTCCTGAACCACCCTATCCTTGATCTTATATCAAAGGGAAGGATGTTGATGAATTTAATGTTTTATAAAATGCTGTGGGATACAAGGTGCATTAAAAATTCCCCTAACTTGAGGTTAAAACTTGCTTGCTTCCAATTTCGGGAACAAAGAATTTCCCACATCCTCAGAAAAGCGATCAGCAAAAAACCTGATGGACAGCCCCATACCAACACCCCTGTCAGGGTAGTATGGGCAACATTTCCTCTATAGCAAGGGTGACTGGAGGCTCTAAGAACTCCACATTCCTACTTCTGAATCTGTTGTCTACTCCTGAGCCCTCCTCTGCCTCCTACAGCTAGAGTAAGGACTAGGAGACAGGGCTAATCCCAAGAAAAAGAGTGGGGGTGCTGAGCAGGAGACTCCAGGCCCCATGTTCTGAGGGGCTGAGAAAGGGGGAGGGGAGTAATAAGGTAAGGGATCTCTGGAGAGGTAAGATTCAGACTTGGCTCTGCTTAGACAGGAGGTGAAGACAAATCAGGAAAGGAGGGGAGGGTTGGTTAGGCCCAGAGGAAGTGTGGTAAGAGAAATAGAAGGGGAGACTAGGACAAGAGAAGGTCAAACCAGGACAAGGATGGGAAGGATTAGAGGAGCTAGAAGGGAGTTTCTGGGTTAGGGAAAGCTGAGGGGTAGGGGAGATGCCTGGGGAGATGAGATGGGAGTCTACAGCCAGGGAAGTAAAAGATATCCTTGGGATAGGAAATCAGGAGACAGTGGGAAAGAGTAATGTGTCAGGTAAAAAGATAATGGAACACCATGGGAACCAATACTAGATAGAGGGTGAAGAAAGTAAGAGGAGGGGGGCACTGATGTAAAGAGGAAGAAAGGAGAAGTGGGAAAGGTCGGTGAAACAAGAATGGTAGGGAGGTGAGGAAAGAAGAGGGAAGGTGGGGAAAGGAGGGGGGAAGGTGAGGAAAGAGGAGGGAAAAGGAGAAAGTAGAGAAAGGAAGTAGAAAAAGGAAGTGGAGAAAGAAGGGAGGAAGGTGAGAACTGGAGGGATTGAAGGGAGAAGACACGGCCCAAGTGCAGGAGTAAGAAGGGAAGGGGCGGCGGGTAGAGCTGGGGAGGAGGGGGAGGGGGGAGGAAAGGGGGGGGGGCGGAATCCCGCCGCGGGGGAGGGGAGGCCCAGGAGGGGGGAGGGGGCGGCGGGTCCCGGCCCCGCGTTGGCCGCCAGGGGGCGCCCGAAACCGCCAAACTTTCCACAAACCGGAGACTGTTTGGAAAAGGGTTTTAAAAGAAAGGCAGCCCGAGCTCCACCGCAGGGGGCCGGGGGCGGCAGGCCGGGCTCGGGACGCGGGGGTCCTCCCGCCTGCCCCCAGCCATGAGCCCGCCTCAAGTCCTCCGGCCTATAGCCGGCGGCCCCCCTCAAAGCCCGGCCTCGGGGCCCAGAGTCCCCCAGCCCCAGCTCTCCCGCTCGCCCCGCCCGGACTCGAGCTCCGGCCCCCTCTCCTGCCAAGGAACTAGGCGCGGAAGGCGGCGGCGAAGACAACCTCGAGTTTCCCACCTTTTTTCCCGTCCCTGGAGCAGCCGGGACTTCTCGCGCTGTGCCTCCTCCTCCTCCCGCTTCATGGAGCCATGCGCCTGGGTGGGGGCTCCCGAGAGAAGCGGGCCCTCCAGTCGGAGTGAAGAGCGACGGGCCGGGCCAGGCCGGAGGAAGAGGCGGAGGAAGGGGGGAGGAGAAGGAGGAGGAGGCGGAGGCGGAGGCGGCGACGGCGGCAGCGGTGGCGGCAAGGAGGAGCTGCTGGAGGGATTCCCTGGGCGGCTGGAGGACTGAACCAAGGTAGGAACTAGGTCCTCCGATATCCCGGCAGCCTTCCGGAGACAGTGAGGTAATGGAGGAAGAATGTACGGAGTCCTCCGGAGGCCCATCCACCCTCCTACAACCAGGAGAAACCATAGAGAAGAGACGGCCTCTCGCGCAAAGGAATTAGTGATACAAAAGCGCGACTCCAGTGTGGGTCACATGACTAGAATTGGCCCACCTTATTGGTCAATGGTGAACCCGGGGAGTTGGAGGTGGTTATTCGATTGCTCCCCGGCTAAGGCAACGGTTTTACTTTGGAATTAAGGCTCCGCCCCCCCCCCCGACCCCGGAAGCTACGAGTGGGAGGGGTTTGGTAGCTCACCGGAAGGTGGAGTGTGTGGACCACAGCTCCCGACATTCAAAGTGGCGATTACGGCGCAGCGCATTTTGGCCTTTGTAGTTCGCTCCATGCAAACTACATCCCGGGAGTTGTAGTGTAAGTCCATGGGCAGTGCGATGGGAAAGTGGATGCTTTGTCCTGTTCTGCAGCCCATGCTTTTTTCTTCCAAGCCCCAGACCCTCGAAGCCGAGGCAGCAGACGAGGCATCCCAGGAACGAATGGCTGGCCGGAGGTTAGAATAAACTGTCTCAGCTGAGTCCAAGGACTGACGCCAGGTTTGCCTTCTCAGTAGGTAGGCTGGTCTCCAGCCCAACACCAACACGTGTGCACATCCATCCCCCGGGATCCTCCGGCGAGCAGACCTCATCCCACCGTCCTTTTTCACAAAGCTGGGAAGCGGTGACCGAGTACCCGTAAGTGACTTACCCAAGGTCACTCAGGCAACATTCACGCCTGGTTCTGGAACCCCGAACCCTTCAGACCCCCTAGAGCCGGCGCCCACTGTGAGCTGGGGACTCATCTCTGCGTCTCGTTACTAGCTCTGTCTTGTTCACTGTGCCCTTAAATTTGGCAGCAGAGGCGTGGCCTGGGGGGTGGGGGTGGGAGAAACCGCCTCTGCTAGGGGGTAACCCCGCTACTCCTTACTAGCTGTGTGTGACCTTAGGTGAGTCAGTTAACCCTCATTTATAAGATAGGCAGTACAAGTATATGTTATTCTTTCAGAATTAGGAGAACATTTTATTTTTAGAAAACCACAATGCAAGTGGAAGCTCTTGTTTTTATTGGTCAGGAGGAAAAAACTCGGATTTCTGGATCACAGGGATTGAGTTGAATAAATTGTACTTGACTTTCTTCCCTGCTAATTCTCCTAAAAGGGACTTCAGTACACGTCAGTTCATTTGACTGTGTGCCATATTTTAAATTTAGGAAATGGAAATAAGGGGTTTCTAATATGAGGGGAAAATATAGTGAGAGAGTGTGGGGAGAGCAGTTTCTAAGGGATCTAGAACCAAAGGGAGGCCACATTTTAGAGCCTAGAATTCTATTCTTAAAACTATGAGAAGAATGATTCCCTATAAGTGTATCAGGGCTTCAGAGGACAGTCTCAATTTGCATTTTGGCATTCTTACTGCTTTACAAAGAAATAATGAGAATGTTTGTCTTCTAAGACCAAGAACAAGTGTCTAGTAAAAAATGCAAATCATAGGTAACAGTAAAGCTTTCCAACAAAATACTTCTGTCCCAGAATACACATTGTAAGAAATCAGAGTTTTTTCTATAAGGGATGAAGATCTTTAGAGCAGATTTTAAGCCATTATACTAAGGAAAAGGGCAAAAGAAGTAACCAAGGAGATTTTAGTATAGAGTCTCAGTTGCTGGGGGTGCTGGATTATGGCAGAAAGGAAAATCAGCTAATTCTTTTTTTTTTTTATCCTTAAAAAAATCCTCTCCCCTTTTTATCATGCTTCACAAATATTAAATGAGTACTTACATAGACGCATTAGTACAGAAAAGGGTATCCGCGACACTGAATATTATAAAATATCTTGCTTTTCTTTTTAGCATATATAGTAATTCAGTATATTATTTTTATAGCTGCCCTTCTTGTCTACCATTCCTTCTGTTCTCTTCCAACCAGTTCTTTTGCAGAAGAGAATATAATTTTCTAGAAAGCTGTTTCTACAAGTCTACTGTATTTTTGTAATAGGCTTGCTGACCCCATCGTTTGTTAAGGCCACATAAGCAGTCTTCTAACTTTCCTTGTCTTTACATGACAAACTATTGGATGATCCATCTGAACCATAGCCAAGAGTGTGTGAAGCAACAAGCCAGAAGCCAATTTTTCTATGTGTGGACAAAAAGGCCAGGTCCTAACAAAGTAATCAGGATAAATTTGAAATACACAAGGTCTTTCCAGTCGAAAGAAAGTCTTAACGCAAGAAAGGAAGTATTTGCCATCTGGGAAAGAGATTTAGTTTATTGCTCCCAAGGCACTACTGCAGTCATTAAATAGCACACAGATAAGGGAAGTTATTATTGCTCCCAGGTTATCACTGTTCAGAGTGCCAGGAGGTAAAGGCTTTAAAATGATGGTGCTGAAACTGGATTCAGCGCAACACCAAATTAAAAGAAAATCATGCTTTGAGCTATCAAAAAAAAAGAAAAAAAAAGAAAAGACCTCAGGAATAAAGCAGTGCTAAGAGATTTCTGATCTTAGAGTTCGTAAGGATCAAGCAAATAGGCAGATGAGACTTTAAGGCTCTTTTCTGGCTCTTTAAGGCTCTTTACCCAGGGGTGCTAGGGTATGATAAGAAAGAAGTAAAAAGTAAAACAGAAAGTGTATATAAAGAAAAAGCTCTTCAGCTTTCTGAAAAATAGGTCCTAACAGTTGCTTAAGTTTTTGGTGTCTCAGTCTTACTTACAAAGTGATCATCAGAAAATTTTTTTCATGTAATAAATTTTTTTTTAAAAACCTACCTGCTTTTCATGCACTAAACTTCTACAGAAAAACGGAAATGAACAAAGTTAATATCTTTGCCTTTTTCCAATTCCTATTTTTCATCACGATTTATTTTAATAGATCAAGTAGTAGCTTTTAGAAGTGTATGCAATGTCTTCATATTTTTGTTCCAACTAGATGCTAATTAAGCAAATGGTCTGGTGAAAAAAGATGGACAGCTTTCATGTTATTCTCACTTTAACAAGTCATTTTATTGTTTTTAAGATAAATTAAAGCATATCTATCTATCTATCTATCTATCTACACCTCTCTTTCTCTATATATAAATACACATACATATATATATTTAGTGATATGTGATATATATATATGTATATATATGTATGTGTGTGTGTATATATATATATATATATATATATATATATGTATGTATGTATATATTTAGTGCTCACTGTTTAGCACTTGATTCTCCTCTAGGAAAAGTATTCATAAACCTATAGGTAGCAAGCTTCTGGCTTCTACAAACCTTTGGTCTCTTCTTTCTCAACACTGAACCATATTTTCCAGTGTCTCTGTTTCTGTCTCTCTCTGTCTCTCTCCTATCTTTATCTCCATCTTCATATTGAAGGTGTGTGCTCAGGTATAGTACCTTTCACAGTTTCTCTGTGTCTTCATCATCTGTAACAGATATTGGCAGATAAGTTGCTATTCTCTCTATGATGGTCCTTACACTTATGCTAATAATGAACAATTAAAGACAAGATGACTAGGTACTTTGTGAAATTATTTTCTTATTTTCTTGGGGTTCACGTTGAAGCCAACGAACAGCTCCTTTGTTGGCTGGCCCAAAGAGAGCCTTTGAACAATTCTTTCTGTTTAATTTCAACTTATCTTTGTCTTGTGGTTATGTTAATCATTATCATATCAGTACTGATGGGGCCCAGTTCTTACTGTTTATTGATCTCTAAAATGATGGGATTCTTAGCATTTATGCCACCACTCCATCACCATCACGGAGGAAGGGAACCAAACAGGACTGAGGGCCATTTAACATTTTTTCCCTTTATTTCTAATTACGGACATGGTTGTCATTTCAAAAATACTCAAGCAGGATAAAGCACTGGTCCTAGATTCAGGAGGACCTGAGTTCAAATTCGGCCTCAGACACTTAACATTTACTAACTGTGTGACCCTGGGCAAGTCACTTAACCCTCATTGCCCTGCCAAAAAAAAAAATTAGAAATACTCAAGCAAACCTATATCACCCAAAGGAGAGTTTATGGAGGATTATTCTCTATATTCATCATAGGCACCAAACAGCAGATTTATTTAGTCCTTGGGACTATACTCAAAGGTTTTCCAAAATAGAAGACTCTGCCAGAACTTATGCCTCTCATTGGCATAGTCTTCCTGATCCCAGGTTCTCTTCTAAGCTACACTGAGACCTGGAATAGGTCTATGTGGAAGCCTAGCAATTCATACAAGAAAAACCAAATGGATGGGGAAATGTTCATTTTCCAGAATATGGTATGTAGTTGGGAGGCCAGTCTCATTGAATTAATATGTCAGAACTATCTTAAATGAGAACATAGAAAGATAAAGATTGAGTAGATAGGGAGAGGAGAAATGTATGATTAGAAAGTGATAGGCAGTTTTCTATGCCAAATATGAACAAGAACTGATAACAATAGCCAGCATTTATATAGCGTTTTAAAACTGGCAAAGTACTTTACCTATGTTAACTCATTTGATCCTCACAGCAACCATGTGAAATAGATCCTATTATTATCCCCATTTTAAAGGTGAGGAAATTGAGGCACATATAGGCTAAATGACTTGCCTGTGGTCACACAGCTAATAAGTGTCTGTCATATTTGAAGTCAGGTCTTCCTGATTGCAGGCCCAACACCCTACTTGTTGCACTGCCTACCAGACAGAATGGAAAGGTGTAGAAGGGTTACAGTCTGCATTGACAGAACTATCCTACAGATTTGATCAAGGATCCATTGAAGTTCTGAAGAGGTACATTTAAAAAAGAGAGAGAGAGAGAGAGACAAGAGAAAACCTGCCAGTTTTCTATTTTTATGTTTTCTGTATGAGAAGAATTAGCGTTTGGAAGCTGCTTCCTTGGAAAATGCCTGCAAACTTAGCTAAATCGAGATAACATACCAAATATACAATGAACAAAGAGATTGAATCCCAGTGTCATACGACATATTCGTTCAGACTTCACATTGTGAAAATCCTTCCCTCCAACTAAATGAAACTCCTACTTTGTACAGTACTCAGCTTAAACTGTTGCTCCTCAGTGAAATTTCAAATGATTAATTGGCATAAACAACCTTTCCTTTCCCTCTACCTCCTATTGCTGTCAATGTAATGTGTCTACTATTCATTCAACATTTTTTTTTATTCATTCAACATGTATGAAAATTATTAATAATAGGGATTTGGGGACTCCCAGAGGCCCCCACTGAGAGAGCCTGGCCTGACCTTTCTTCAGACCAGCCAAGAGTCAGGAAGTTACCTTACTCAAAACCACACCCACCTGAAAACCTTGTTCCTTCCAGAGGATATGTTCTCTGGGTTCTGACATCAGTGCATATTGTGCTGGACCACCTTCAAATCCAGTAAACCAACAGATTTGAATGATGCTAGCCAATTAGCTTTAAGCAGTGTGTAAGGGCCGACTCTCTGCCTTCTCTCAGGGAGCTTACACTTGCTGGTTTCTCTCCTGTCCTGGGAACTCAGAAGCAGCCCAGTTTTCTCTCTCTTCTCTTGCCTAGCTAGACTTTCTTATCTTTCAGAGCCGTGTGTGCTCTCTTTACTAATATTCAATATGCTTTAATAAATGCTTAATACCCCAAAACTGGTACAGTAGCCTCTAATTTCTAAGTAATAAATATATAATAAACCCCAGCTAATTTTCCCTAAACTTGGGACAGTAATAGGGCAACCACATTTAATTTGACTCATCACAAACATTTAACAAATGTGTGATGAGTAAAACCTAATGTGTGTGTCCTTACCTGCTCCCCCCCCCAGTGTGGGGGGAGAACTAGCTAAGGTTTACTTATAAATTCAGCAACAGTTTAGGCTTTTAAGCATTTATTAAAGTACATTAGAAGTTGATCAATTGAGAGAGAGCACATGTCTCTGAAACAATGGAAAAGCCCTAAACTAGATCTATGCAGGAGAGAGAGAAAACCTGCCTCCACCTAGCAGCTCACGCTTCCCAAGTAAGTGCCAGAGTTCCAGCCAGTTCCCCCAGAAGCCCTCTATGGAACAGGAAGCTGGGGCATCCCCACACACAGCTCCAAGCTAATTGGCTGGTAGCATTCAAGTCCACTGATTGACGTGACTTACATGTGGTCCATGAACTTCCAGAATGCCAGGATGACCTTGGAAAGGTCATCTCATGCTTTTTCAACAGGGGTTGGAGCCTTGGTTCTCACAAATGCTATCTTGTATTAAGATTTATGAAAAGCTATCTTGTAATTATTAGATAAGGAAGGGGAGGCACCACATCTTATGCTTAGACTTGCAGGATTTAGAGCCAGTAGCTCTAAGCTTTGGTCTGATCCCTTCATTTTTACACTTGCCTAAAGTAGTGCACAGAATCATAAGCAGGAGCAGGATATGAAACCAGATCCATGAAGCTCAAATCCAGAATTCTTTCCACTATACCACACTACCTCTCCTATTGCTGTGATAAAATCTTCAAGTTCACAAATATGCTCTTACTGTAACCAATGGGATGACAAAAAAATGAATTCGGTGAGATGAAATTTGATTCTGTAATTCAATTTATATGTTATATACTAAAACATTCTGACCTCTTTTACTGTCCAAAGCCTTAACAGTTGTTCAAAGGATTCAAGACTGACCAATTGAGGAAGGGGGCACTGATACACTTTCAAAAATAAGATTTTTTAAATTGATATATTTATTTTTAGATTGACTGGATTTTCTCCTGAATCCCTCCTGCTATCCTCTCCCAGAACAGCCCTTATAAGGGGGGGAAAAACAAACAAAAAAACATAAACCAAAACATTTTTTAAGAAAAAGAGAAAGAGAGAAAACAATTCAGCAAAAATAATACATTTGGGGCAGGTAGGTGGAACAGTGGATAAAGCACCTGCCCTGGATTCAGGAGGACCTGAGTTCAAATCCAGCCTCAGACACTTGATACTAGCTGTGTGACCCTGGCAAGTCACTTAACCCTCTATATTGAAAAAGTCTGACATATGTGATGTTCCATACAGTGACACACTTTCTTCATGCATATCTGAAAATATACTTTAGCCATAAAGTTAAAATGGCTCCAGAATTATCATCTATTCAGGTTTTTTTCCTCTGAATAGGCCAGAAATCCAGATTGCTGTCTGCCTAGTTTCTCTCCCGAACTCCATTCCCACATTACCAACTGCTTATTAGATTCCTGCTGCTGGATGGTCTGTAGGCCTCTACAGTTCCACATAAAACAGAACTCATTATCTTTTCCTGTAATCTGTCCTCTCTTCCTCCTTTCTGTCACTGAGGTGTGCAACCTTGGAGTTGTCCTTGACTCTTTCCTTTCTCTCACCTCTCCTATCTAGAATTAGTTGCAAAGTCTTGTTGACATTTTCTTCACAACACCCCTCGGGTGTGTCCCCTTTAATGCACTCAGGTCCATATTACCTCTTTTTTGGGGGGAGGGGATGGGGCAGTGAGGATTAAGTGACTTGCCCAGGGTCACACAGCTAGTACACATGACCTCTTGCATAGATCATTGCTATAGCTTCCTACTTGGTTTCTTTCTACACAGGTGCATAGGTCTGACAGAATCACCTGCTCAGGGAGGTTCACTGGTTCCCATTTGCTTTGAGGATAAATGAGAAAGTCTCCTATTTGAAGTATAAAGCCTTTCATGTTCTTGCTCCAGTTTACCTTTCCAGGTAAACTGTCCAGTGGACATCATTCTCATGCATTGTGTATTCCAGTCAAACTGGCATAGTTTTTGTTCTTCATACATGAGATTCCATCTTCCAGCTACCTGCTGTGGTGTAGGCTATGTCTCATTCCTGAAATGCTTTCCCTCCTCACCTCCACCTTACAGAGTCCCTAGTTTCTTTCAAACTTTGATTTATAGCTGTGTGACCCTGGGCAAGTCACTTAACTCTAATTGCCCCACCAAAAAAACCAAATGAGCAAACAAAAAAACCCTTTGATTCAAGCACTACCTCCTACAACAAGCCTGTCCTGATCAAATCAGTTGTTACTGTCCCATTCCTTAGGAATCACTATGTGTTCATATTTACTCTTTAGAGTAAGTGGTGTTTCCTTGTAGAAAATAAGCTTTCTGAAGGCTTTGTTTTTAAGCATATAGAACATGATTGGGCAGCTAGGCGGCAAAGTGGATAGAACAATGGTCCTGAAATTGGAAGGACCTGAGTTTAAATTTCACCTCAGATACGTACTACCTGTGTGACTCTGGGCTAGTCACTTAACCCCAGTTGCCTTAAACATCCTGGGCCATCTCCCATTGTCCTGATAAATATCTAGTCCACTGGACCCAGATGGCTCTGGAGGAGAGAGTGAAGTTGGTGACCTTGCACAACCCTCCCTCACTTAAATTCAATTCAGTCATGAGGTCACCCAATGTCATGGTCCTCTTTGAGAATGAAGGCCAAGTGACAACAATAACAATAATAGCACTCGATAGAGAAAGCTAAGAAGTAAGAGAATAGCACCTGAGTGAGGAAAGGGCAGAATACGTGTTTCCTGTAACACTCTATAAGTATAGATATATGGATATCTATACACATTTATTTATACTATATATAAATCTATAGCATACATACTTCCCAATTTTATTTCTTAATCTGTAGCTGGCAAGGGGGAGGGGAGAGGTGGAGTGGGACACAAAGATCTCTGTGTACATACATCTGTTCACCCATCTATGAAAAGATCAGCCTCCTCTGTGATCCAACTGCGTTACTTGTGCACTCCCTCCCCGCCGCAAACAATGTTTCTCAGCTACAGACTAGTCAAGTCAGTACTTAGAATGTATCACAATGAAACAACATACTTACTCTAAAAAGGTATAGACATGTGATGGATATCATCAGACTAAAGTTGAGGAAATTGAAGCAATAAATGATGACACAAGATAAAGGAGAGCTAACTGACGCACTGGTTATAGGAAAAGAGATCCAAAGGGTCCTTTGGGAGCATGGGAGAATTAGAGACTGCACCACACAGACTGCAGATGGCAGGGACTGTAAAAAAGACAAAAAAGCCAACTGTCCAAGTCCAGAATGGGGAGGCAGGGTTGGATAGTTCATCTGTCTTACATTTAAACCTAGTGTGAATTAGCAGTGTGAGATGGCAGCTGAAGAAAAGGACTTTGCTCAGGTGACATTGGCCATAAGGAGGAAAGTGACGGTGTGATCTTGCCCTGTCCAAGACACATCGGGTCCACTTCTGTGGACATTTTATGAAGGATAATGACATGCTGGAGGACATTCACAGGAGAGGAGCTCCCAGGACCGGGAGAGGACCAGAGGCCATGTCATGTGAAGAATACTGACTGAAGAAATCAGGGAAGTTTATGCTGGGAGAGACTTAAGGAAGCTTGGAGTTAACCAGGTATATTAAAGGCTGTTTTGTGGGAAAGGGATTAGGCATGTTCTGCCTGGCCCCAGCCAGCAGAACTAGGAGTGGTGTGTGATAGTTACAGTGAGGCAAATTTAATTTTTAAGTATTCTATAAGACAAAACTTCCTAATAATTAGTGCTGTTCCAAAATAGAATGGACAGCTTTAGGAAGTAGTGAGTTTGGGGTCAGCTAGGTGGCACTAGCCCAGGCATCAGGACCTGAGTTCAAATCCAGCCTCAGACATGACACTGGCTATGTGACCCTGAGCAAGTCACTTAACCCTGATTGCCTCGACAAAAAAAATGGGGGGGCAGGGCAGCTAGGTGGCGCAGTGGATAGAGCACCGGCCCTGGAGTCAGGAGTACCTGAGTTCAAATCTGGCCTCAGACACTTAACACTTACTAGCTGTATGACCCTGGGCAAGTCACTTAACCCCAATTGCCTCACTAAAAAAAAAAAAATTAAAAAAAAATGGGGGGGGGAATAATGAGTTCCCCATTACTGGGGGTCTTCAGACAGAGGTAGAAGTGCCCCTTGTCAGCATGGTGCTGTGGGCGTTCAGGGATCTCTGTTGGGATAGCTGGCCTGAGGTCCCTTTCAGGCAGAGATTCTGGACAATATGATGCTTAGGTTTTTCCTCCTCTAATGCTTGTAAGTAAACCTAAAAAGCTTTTTTTTTTTTTTTTGGCTCATGAAGACACTTTCACTGTTTTGGGGTTTTTTTCTTACCAACCTCCCACTCTTTCTCTTTTTTTCTAAACAGCTTTATCCCTTTGTCTCACTAACAGTTTAAAAATTTTGTAGCCAGGAAGGGGGTGGGATATGAATAGTTTATAAGGGATTACTGACCCCTGGAAATGGAAAAACTGGTTTAATAAATTCAGGCAACTCTCTCTTTCCTCTTTCAGATATGTTTTGTAGCTATTATAGTGGCTGGAATTTCAAGTTTTGATTAAGGTATCTTGATTCTACGTTATCTGTGATGGTCTAGTGATGATGCCAATTTTTCCCCTTTTAGTAACAAACAAGAAAAAGAAAATCTCTCCAGTATTGGTAGGTTGATTGATTCAGGAGAGGTAAATAAAACAGATAATCTCCACTAGTGGCAATTTTTAAAAACCTTTGTCTGTGTGTGGATTCATCCTTGTAGTTGTTTTTTGGGGTAGGGAGGAAAAGGAGGAAAGGGAGATGCAAACAATACAGAAAACTATCTCATTAACGTATTTCTTGCTTCAAGACTTTTAGGGGAAAAAGCTAACTCTTCAGCCAGCCATCATCATTGAAGTTATTTAACGGACTGCCCTTTTGTTCCTTTGCAGTTCGTGCCTCCCAGGCTGCCACATTTTGGAAAGAGCAAAGGAAATATTTGACAACCTAGTTCTCCTATGTTTTTGTTTGTTTGTTTGCAGGGCAGTGAGGTTAAGTGACTTGCCCAGGGTCACACAGCTAGTGTGTCAAGTGTCTGAGGTCGGATTTGAACTCAGGTCCTCCTGAATCCAGGGCTGGTACTTTATCCACTGCGCCACCTACCTGCCCTCTCCTATGTTTTTAAACAGTTTAGGGAGCCTGAGTTACAAACTGTTATTCTTGCTGTAGATGAATGAGATGCATTGTGTGGTTCTTAAGGTCTGAAAGCCTCATTTGTGTTGGATTTTAACAGTTTGAGAGAATGAAGAGATTAAAAAGCCAAAGAAAAATTTAGAGGGGTGTGTGTGTGTGTGTATGTGTGTGTGTGTGTGTGTGTGTGTGTTAGATTAACTCCTCTTTCTGAGTAGGCAGAAGACAGAAAGAGATCTCAGTGTCTAAATTGAGCAGATAGCAGGGGCAGAGTTATTGTTGTACTATCACGGAGCTGAGTCAAAAATAGAGGCTAGAAAACCACATTTTTTCCTAGCCAAAACATGAATTTGTGGGTTGTATGCATGTATTCACTCATACCTTTTTGTTGTTGCTTTTGGCCTCATACCTTACTGGGAACAAATGGGGGGGAAAGTTTTCTTCTCTTTGGGCTCCAGAACAGTTTTGTCTGGTTTAGTAGAAAAGCATTCCCATCTTTTTGTGCCTTCTTTGTTCTGTTGCTAACTCAAAACTTGAATTTGTACAGATTATTTTGTTTGTTTGTTTTTTTAAACCTGGGTCTCCTTGTCTCACCTAGGCTGGAAGTGTAAGGGCTGCTCACAGTGTTCCCACTACTAATCAACACTGGAGCATTGACAACCCGTTCTTAGACAACCTGGGGTTCACCATATTAATGTGGAATTTATGAACTTCTGCAGACATCCAATTGGCCTAGCCCACAGCAGTTCAGACCTCTCAAATTTAAGAGATCCACTAGCTCTCAACTTTCCCAGTAGTTGGGATTTCAGGTGTGTATCCTCCATGCTTAGCTGCACTGTTTTAGATAATCTCAGAGTTGGAAAGAACCTCAGAAGGCATCAACTGAACAATTTTGTTGTTGTTCAATTGTGTTTGACTCTTTGTGATTCCATTTGGAGTTTTCTTGGCAAAGATGCTGGAGTGGTTTGCCGTTCCTTTTCTATATCATTTTACAGATGAGAAAACGAAGACAAACAGGGCTAAATGACTTGCCCAGGGTCACAAGCTAGTAAGTGTCTGAGTGAACAACATTATAACATCATTAATAAAAGGTTTTCTAGCTTATGTGTGAAGCCCTCCAATGTGAGAGAGAGCATTCCAATGTATGTCCTATTATACATTTTCCATTTATTCATGTGAAATAAAAGCTGAGCTCTGATGTGAACAGAAGTGAGATTGAATTCTGTCTGTGAGGAAATGGGTAATGGTCTCTCTATAAGGATATAACCATCACCATTTAAATTACACTAACCCTAACCCTCCAGACCTGTTTGAGGACTATGGTCTCAATCCCCCTCTTCCCCTCAGGCACACAGATGACATGGTTCAAGTAGCCCTGAGCTGGTCTCAATGAGGTCCTCTTTTAGGCTGTGTCCATATAAGGGAAGATTAAAGAAATGTCCCTGTGTTTGTTACCTCCCCATTGGCTGAGAACCCAAAGAATAATTATGGAAATGAGGGTTAAGAATACTGCATCCTGGTTAGCTAGCTTTCCTGTGTAGATTGTAACCTTAAGTAATCAGGCCAGTGATTAACAAGTAGGGGGGTCCATTTTGCTTTAGGGACTAGGGATTAAAAAGGGGCCTGTGAGCCCTCACCCTCTGCACTTGCTGGCTGTAGCACTTATTTGTAAGTGTCCATTCTCTTGAGAATGAAAATAAATGAGCCTTTGACACATTGGCCCTGAGTTCCAGAGAATTATTGAGCAGGGGTTGTCTTCCTCTCAGTCTCCAATTCCTAATCCCTGTGTGAAGATGAAGTTACTTAATTTTTCTGAGCATCTGTTTCTTCATCTATAAAACAAAGATAATAATACCCATATCCTGCTTAAGAACTATTGTCCTACTTCATGTTTGTTGGGAAGACCCAATAAGATAATGCATATGAAGCACTATGTAAATTTTTGTTCAGTCATATCCAACTCTTTGTGACCCCATGAACCACAGCACACCAGTGTTGTCTATGAGGTTTTCTTGGCAAAGATTCTGGAGTGGTTTGCCATTTCCTTCTTTAGTTGATTAAGGCAAAGAGAGGTTAAGTGAGTTGCTCAGGGTCACACCAGTGACTGTTTTAAAGTGGTAGTTAAAGTTTCCAGTAGTTAAAGATTCCACCAAGAAAATCATTAGGGTCAAGGACTTAGGATCTTTTTGCCTCAGAGGGAACCTTCAAAAACAGGCAGCATGGAATAATGAAATCCACTGGATAGTAGCAGTGAGGAGATCTGGTTGGTTCTTGTGCTCCTGGTTGGGCCACTGTTGAGGCGTGACCCAAGTCAAGTCATTTAATGTCTTTGAGCCTTACTTCTCTCTCTTGGAAAAAGACTTGGACTAGATAAGCTCTTTGTTCTTTCTCAGCTCTAACATTCTGTGACTGTGATTCATGTTTATTGGAAGGATGAAGAATTGCTTTCAAGCTTCATTTCTTAAAGCAGTGGTTATGGCTGCATTAGCTTAATGCTGAGCCAATACCCTGTGACTGGCCAATTTCTCACAAAATGGAATTCTAGTAAACTGTTTCTAGCCTAACATGGCACTGGATAAGGCAGGCTGACTATTGTTACATATTTTCCATCAGTCTTACAAACCTCCTTTCTTCCTGTTCCAAATAAAATGAACCACCTTAATTTGTTGTGGGAAGAATCAGAAGAAAAACCTTTTATCTGAATCTCTTGGGCCTAACTGTCACTCTAGGGAAGGAATAAAGACAACCAGAGCTAATTGCAACTATATTTTAGCAGCTAATTGCAAGCAACATGAATGTAACTTCAGTGTCTATACTATTCTAAACTCTAGAGATTGAAGTTTCAAAATGAAAGCAGCTAGTCTTTATGACACAAACAAGCATGTTGCTTTAAGGATAACAGCAATTTATCATTTACTGTTCCAAAAGGGAAGAGTTTGGACTGGTGATAATTCTAGAACCCTCCCCTAGGTGGATTTAAGTATTTATAAGACATAAGCAACTTAGGGGATAGAAGGGTACCCACACTCCCACATACTAACTTTTTAGAAAATTCAAGTTTAAGAACAATCTCCTGGCATGGCCTAAGAAAGATTTAAAAAATTTTTTTCAAGAATACTTTGTTATCTGCCAACATTAACAAGATTTCAAGGATTCAAAAAGTCATTGGCTATGTTGTAGACTTCTTAGTTTAGAGAGAAATCCATTACTCAGAGGAGCCTTTGAATTTCCTGAAACATTCCTTACCTAGACTTCTCTCCAAAGCAATGTTTGTGGATCCCTTTGGCATTCTGGGGAAGCCTTTGGACCTCTTCTCAGAATAGTGTTTTTAAATGCATAAAATAAAATGCACAGGCTTATCGAGGAAACCAATTGTATTGGAATAGTTATTAAAATAATAATAAAAATTAAAGTTCATGTTCCTCCCAAGGTAAGAACCCCTGCTCTAAATGTACTGACGAAATCTCAGCCCTTAAAGTGGTTAGAAATGCAAACTTTCCTCCTATAAAAAGGTAGAAGAATACGGAAGTAGAATGCCAAAGATTTGGTTAGACATGGGTAGTGTGCTAGCTTGTTTTCCTTACTTTTTTTTTCTTTGTTATAAGGAAGAATTGCTTTTATATTTGGGGTTAAGTGACTTGCAGAAACTAAGAACAATCCAGAGATGAGATTCTGGGGAAGAAGTTTTTTTTAAACACAACTCAACCCCCACCCCCCTCAAAAAACCCCACAAAAAACCCAACAACAAACAACTATAGTACTGACGTATGAACTTACTCAATACAGGGAACATAGTAATCGATCAATAAATACTCGAAAAGCCAAAATAAATTTTTTTTAGACCTCTACTGAAATTGAAATAAAGCAAAGTAGGCTTACCAGTTTAAATACGTTTGTTAAGAAGGGAGAAATTGCCCAAGAAGTCAGGTTAAATAAAATAGGATTAATTCTCTTGGCATAAACTGCTGGCTGATTGGAAGTCTGTCAACTCTCTAAGGTCACTAAAGGATGTGGTATACTCATAGTGGGCTAATTTACTTAATAGACCCCAGGGGCTTGAAGGAGTTAATATATCTCCCTCAGCGGAGCAATTTATAGCCAACTCTCCATTATGTGTGCTAATGAAGGGAAACAGCAGCAAATGAAATCTACAGATAATCCTCACATTTGATTTTAGCCAACATGACTACCTTCTCTCTCATGAGAGCCATTAAAGAACACGTTGAATTGAATTCAGTTTTCATATTTTCTCTACCTAGTACTGCTGTGGGAAGAGGCCAGATGCAGGTAAGGGGCACTGACAATCCACAGACGGTATCAGCCTATGAATAGGTAATTGCAGACACCAGAGATGCTAGGATTGTTCATTCACACCATTGGTAGCTTGATAAAAATAATAGCAGCTCTGTTCACTTACAGCATTGAATGCATTATCTCATGGCACAATCCTCTGAGGTCGCTGTTAATATCATTTCATAGATAAGGAAACTGAAGCTCAAGGTCACACAGCTTGTAAGTAGCAGGGTCAGAACTGGGATCAAGGTTCACTGCTCTTTCTGGTACACTGTGCTGCTGCCTCTTGGTAACAGAATAAGATGAAATTAGTTATCTCACATCAGGAAGCTAGCTAACAGGCCAGACTGGGCCAGCCTTAAAAAAAGAGGGGGGTAGGGGGCAGCTAGATGGCGCAGTGGATAGAGCACTGGCCCTGGAGTCAGGAGTACCTGAGTTCAAATCCGGCCTCAGACACTTAATACTTACTAGCTGTGTGACCCTAGGCAAGTCACTTAACCCCAATTGCCTTGCTAAAAAAAAGAAAAAGAAAAAAAAAAGAGGGGGGTACTTTAAAATTACCTGTCCCCAAAGTCTTAATGCAGTTTTAAGCTTGAATAACTTTAGAATGCTACCAACTTACCAAAAAAACCCAAAACCCACTTCATTTAAAGTTTAATTATTTTAATTTCTTTGTGTTTATTTGGTTATGTGAATTTCAAAGGTATTTTTAATTTTCACAAGATGGGGCACTCTCATTATATATCTCATGTGTCACAGTTTCTAAATGGCACTGTCAGACAATACAAGAGGTGCTCCTGCTCGGCCATTATAGTCACCTGGTCTATATCCATTAGACTTTTTCTTGTAGGTTCATATCAAAACTGGTGTGTGTGTGTGTGTGTGAAAAAACCTCAGGATGATCTCAAGACTGGGATTACAACTGCAATCGTTTCTGTTAGTGAGTAGCAGCTGATGAAAATTTCTACAAAATTTGAAAATTGACTAATGTGTAGCAGCACAAAGACAATGGCTGTTTTGAATTTTAATAAGAAATATCAGTATTTAAAAATTTCTTATAACCTCTCAAACGGTTCTTGTACATTCATAACATTTACACTTCTGAAGTTATTAAAGCTTAAAACTGTACTAAGACTTTTCTTTTGGGACATCTTATATATTCAGAACAATCCATTCTTTCTTAGAACCTTTGCTGTCTTTAGGATTGGATATCCAAATGGAAGGTTAGCCAACTTTCCAAGAAATGCCACTGTAATTTTACCTTCAAGGCAGCTATTAGCAATTCAAGCTGGCTTGTCTTCACATAAAGTTATTACTGGCAATAACTGTGCCAAAGCTACTACTGCCAAAAGTAGCCACCCTGAGTGACCTTAAAAAAATTAAGCTAATGACAATTTTATGTAGTATGGAAGTTGTTCCATTTTATTAAAGGCCAATACAAGCTTATTCTTCTCTCACCAGCCTATATCTGAATCTGGACATTTATTCTAAAAATACAGATCATTTTTTTCACATTAAAATGTATTTCTGGTCATTTTTGGGGAAAAAGCTCACGCTAAAGCCCCAGGAAGAATCCATAGATATAAATATTTGATGACATTTGCATAATAGTTTGGCTCACCAGAGCTGACAATGATAGGCTTTTTTTCCTACTTCTGTGGAACTTGGGTCTTTGCAAGGGTTAGAACACCCATGGTGTATTTGTGCATTTACTTGTTTCCACTTATTAATGGAGTTGGCTTGGAAGTCATGACTACCTGGGTTCAAGACCAGTTTCTGACAATCCAGGCTTTGTGATCCTAGACATGTCAACTCAACCTCTTGGTGTCCCAGTCAGTTTTCTAAGAATAAAAATTGCAGAACAGGTACTGATCTGCATTGGTAAAGAGAGTTTTCTCATTGTAATTCCCTATGCCAGTGAAATCAAAGGACCATTCAAAAAACAACTCCCCAAATATTATATCTGTCTAAACACACACACACATATATACACAGAGGGGTGTGTGTGTGTGTGTGTGTGTGTGTGTGTGTGTGTACAGAGATATATATGTGTATATAAATAAGAACAAAAATATCAGATTCAATAAATGTCCATGGGATCATAGAGCTGGAAGAGATAATAGAGTATGTTTTCCCAAACCCCTTATTTTATAAATGGGGAAACTAAGGCCCAGTGACTTGTTAAGGAGCAATGCCAGGGATTTAAACCCAAATCTTCTGACTCTCAGCCTAAAGTTCTTTTTACAACAACACCCTGCTTTATGCTATAGTGTAAGATTTGGATGAGAGATACCAACTGGCTCACATTCTTTTCCCTTGTTTTGAACAGTGTGCCTCTGCAAAGAAGATATTAGTGCCATCAGAAAAATGTATTTAGGACTAAGAAAATGGGTCACCAAGTGCTATTCCTATCCAATGCTCACTCTTTTTCTGTGATTTCCAATAAAGGAATAACCAATTGCTGTTATTTTTGAACTTTTTGCTTTCTAGGAACCAGCTCACAGGGTGTTATAGGGTGATATGGTGGGTATTTAGAATACATTTTTTAAAAGTTGGGTTTTTTTCCTTTGCATTAAGGAAAATTAACTAGTCTGTTAAGACTAGTAATTTCAAAAGAAAAAAAAAAAGAGCCACAACTAACTAGATATGACTGGTTAAAATTACATGGTTATCTGTGAAGTTAAAGCTTCAACAAACTCCTGCCAATAAAAAAAAATCATTTCTGGACAATGTTATTAAAAAATTGGAAAACCCTGAAATTAAAAAAAAAAGCCTGAAACCCCTCAACCCTTGAAAAATAGAGTAGAATAGCTCTTTGACCTATAGAGTTTTCTTTTTGTAACTGGGCAACAGTTCTATGCCCGCTCTCCTGCACAACATAGGGGGATAAGCTCCCATTTAGTGCCTGAGAAGTCTTTTCCAAAGTTCTGCAGCATTGACAGGATCTGTAGATTCTGTTCAAATCACTTGTTTTTATGTAAAAAATATACTAAGTCACCAAATCTGACAAGAACTCATTCTGTTGTAAAGAAATCGAAAGTAATTATATTTGACAGAACATGTAAAAACAAAAATAAAAGCCAGCAGGTAAGAAAAGCCCAATTACCAAAGCTAGGGCGTCTGAAGCTTCTCTAAGACAACATTAATTTATCCTAAGGCCTAGTCTAACCCAAAGGGTTTGAGCTGATGAAAACTGGTAACTATCATGTTGATGAGCTTGAGATATGCTGTCCACAAAGCAGTTAGCTACTATATATAACAAAGTCTTTTCTGTTTGGATTAAATTTCCTACTAGATAATTATTATCAAAGTAAAGAGTTACTCTATTATTATTCCATAGCACTGATTTTGTTTTGATACTGCTGAAGTGAATTATTTCTACTTTTGTAGAGGTAGATCTATTTGCTTAAGGAATAAAGAAATAAGGATATATAACAACTAAAAGCAAATTATCTGCTTATTTTCTCAGGTACAGTGGGCACCCCAAAATAGCACTCTGTGTACAGGAGGCATAGAAATATTTAGTGAATGTAGAATACTTCTGAATACCTCTGGAATAAGAAAATGTTTTTATGCTCAAACATTATATTAGATGACTTGGGCTTTGCCTTTCTTTCCAACCTTATCTTTCACTACCCTCCTACAAAAAGTCTCTGTTTTGGTTAAACTGGCCTGCTTTTTGTTTCAGAAAATAACTATTGCCTTGTTGCCTCTGTGCCTTAGGGTAGACCATGTCAGGAATGCTCCTCCTTTTTCCTTGTCTAAATCTTTTAAAATTCTATCGAAATCTTATCTTTTCTATAAATCTTTACTCAACTGCTCTAGAGCTCAGGTATCCATTCTTTTTAATTTTTTTTTTTTTGGGTGAGGCAATTGGGGTTAAGTGACTTGCCCAGGGTCACACAGCTAGTAAGTGTTAAGTGTCTGAGGCCGGATTTGAACTCAGGTACTCCTGAATCCAGGGCCGGTGTTCTTCCTACTGTGCCACCTAGCTGCCCCCCGCCCCCTTTTCATTCTTTTTAATTCTAATAACATTTACTGAACATACCATTTATATGGCTCTTAGAATATTTCCTATCTTGTTTTATCTACTGATATAGAAAGCCCCTACTATGCTCATCTTGTAGGGCAGGGATAGGTCTTTTTTTGTATATTGAGGACCTAGAATAATTACCCCAATAACATTTACTGCTGATTATTTCTGAAAATTTAGGTTGACTCAGAAAGATTATAACCTTTGTACAAATTTCCTGACCACAAAGTTAGTTAATATTGATAACTGTAACAGAGGAGAAGCAAAAAGATAACCATATGTTTGTGAAACTGATACAGTAAACCAGAATGGAACAGGAATATCCTTTACAATATCCCTAACAAGTAAGTAGCCATACATATATCTTCTATCTGAGGACCTCCAGTGAGAGGAAAACTGCTAATGCTTCCTGTAGTCAATTTCACATAATCATCATAGGAAATAAAATCATACTTCTTGAGTGGCAGAAAAACATGGGATTGGGTAATGGGTGAGGTAGCAGAACAGAGTCGAAAAATAAAATTTCAACAGAGAATAAATGCAAAGTCCTTACTTAGCTTTACTTCAATTGTATTTCCAAGTGTTGTGATCTTGCTAGAGATTGTTTTCTTGGACTAACAGTCACTGCCTGGTTATAAATCTCTTACAGATCACAACCCAAAACAGAAATCCCAGGGGCAGCTAGGTGGCACAGTGGATAAAGCACTGGGCTCTGGATTCAGGAAGACCTGAGTTCAAATCTAGCCTTAATCACTTGACACTAGCTGTGTGACCCTGGGCAAGTCACTTAACCTTCATTGCTCCGCCCTGCCCCCCAAAACCAAACACCACCCCCTCAAACCAGAAATCAGTATTAAAAAGTTGAGGGGGGGCAGCTAGGTGGCGAAGTGGATAAAGCACCGGCCCTGGATTCAGGAGTACCTGAGTTCAAATCCGGCCTGACACTTGACACTTACTAGCTGTGTGACCCTGGGCAAGTCACTTAACCCCCACTGCCCTGCAAAAAAAACCCAAACAAACATAAAAGGTGAGGCCATGACATCACGAATTATTTGCCATCACTACTTTACTCAAGTTTGGCTTCTTGGAATGAATATAAATTTCAGTTGAGAACCATTTTCTCATTAGGTGAGACCATAAAGAAAAGAAAAATTAGTAATTTCTCCTGACCTTGGCCTTGTGTGCTGGCATACCTGCTCTGTAAAGGAACATAGTCTTGTGTTCAGGAGTACAAAAGGAGCTATAGAAGCCAAGTATAGGAACTGGATTGTTTTCAATTAGTTGCCCAATTACTTGAAACCTGGGGATGTCATCTCAGTCTGTGCCCTCTGTAAAATGAATGTCAAGCTCTTTGTGATGTTCAAATAGAATTTCTAAAAGAGAATGCCATTTTCCCCAGAAGACTCTTTCTCCCATAACAATAGATAAATGATCCTTACCAAGAAGACTTTCTTTTAGCTTTTATTTTCCTGTCTGGGGCCTAAGCAGTAAATCTAGAATATTTACATGGGATCTTTTAACAATGATATACTATAAAAAGATACAAGATGCTCATGTACAAAAACCTCACTGAGTCCTTTATTCATGTTTGGAGATGTATGGAGTACATACAATTAACAGCATCACACCAGCTACAGGAAGTACTGTGTCGAGGATGTACTTCAAAACAAGGATCCCAGAGCACCAATGGTGTTGCCTGCCCTGAACCACCACAAAAAAAAAAAAAAAACAACCAACTTGGACACACGCAGGACAAACAATACCACAAAATCACTTTGAAATGGTTTTTTTAAAAAATAACAAGAGCTAGAAGTTCAAAACCACTTAAAATCTGAAATGTGGCAGCTCCCCAGTGTCATGGCACTGGTTGTAAAAGGCTCATTCAGACACAGAAAGTCAGAAACAAGAACTGACTGGGATGACTGGAAGAGGTTTCGTGTTCATTGTGGAGACAGATATACCAGATGGTCCAAGTGGATACTTTCAGTCCAGGATCTGTACATTTCCTGTAGAAATCCACTGGGTAAATAGAGTTTGTAAAATGGAAGGCTGAGAAATGCCTGCCACCCAGTTGTGTCACTAATTCCAATTAGTAAGCACTGACACATCAGAGGGCTATAAACAAATATGATCAACAAAGCAAGTTTAAAAGGGACAAGGCTGAAATTAAGTTTTTGGTTCATTATGCCAGGTCGACAATGATCCTTTTTAGTCACTGGGCGCTGTGGGTCCCTTCTGCTGTCTTCTGTGTACTCTGGATATCTTCCTTTATTTTAATTTTCCACTTTTGGAAAAAAAAACAAAACAAAAAACAAAACAAAAAATCAAAACCCCCAACACTATTCTCCACAGAGTCCTGATTCCCCTTAGTCTAGACTTTTTCCTTCCTCTTTAATTTCGACACTTTCTTGACAGTTCCGTTCTTGTTTAGAAGCTTCAGGACTCGCTCCTTGTGATCTAAAACCTTGAGCATGGAGTCTCTGGCTTCACTGATTTGATCCATCACAAGTTTACATCTCTGCATATTTCCCTGTAATAGAAGATAATACCATTCAGTTTTCATGAAAGACTGTTTTAAATAATTTTTTAAAAATAATTTCTGTTCATACTCGTTAACAAAGTAGACTGTTCACATAAAAAAAAAATCTTAGCTTGTTGGTAATATAATTTAGGTTGACAATGAATTTTCTCCCCCTAAAATTCCCAGGGGGGATAGGCTAAGGCTTCCTGATAAAGAACTCAATAAGCTAATGAATATGACTGAAAGATGAGGCCAGGGTTCATACCTGTATCAGTTCATTTATTCGATGGAGATCATCATCAGTTGCTGCCTTTTTCTTAGGGATAATACCTTCCTGTAAAGTGGTGAGTCGTTCATATACATCATGCTCCAGATTTGTCTGAAATAAATAAGATAAGGTGTTAAGGATCATAGGTTATAATTGTCCTTATTCTTATCTTAAGCAAGAGAGCATGGTATAGTGGAAAGAGAGCTAGCCTCAGAGTCAAAAGTCCTGGGTTCAAATTTTGCCACTCACGTACACTGACAAGTCATTTCATAGTGTTCTGGGCAAACCCCCCCCCAAAAAAAACCCCCAAACAACCCCAAAACAAAAACAAAACCTGAGCAAAAACAACTGTGTCACAATACTAGTTAATCCCTTTGACCAGCTTTGCAAATAAATGCAAGAACTACTCAGGCAATCATTGTTTCCTGCAGTCAGCCATCCCTTCCAGGATGTAAATAAATTATCAGAGTAAGATCATTTTTTGCTGTTTGTAAGGATGTCTTTTGCACACTGGCCCAGATTCCTATTTCTTCTTGCTAAAAGGCAAACTCTTCCCCAGAAAACTGCTTTATTGGTTAACAGCTTTGTTCTTTTAGAATGTTTCTAAATTAATTGATCTAAACAGATCTCTCCAGATAATGCTTCTCTAAAGAAAGAAAAACAATCTAACTGTTCCAAATATTTTGGACTTTTGTTTCAAGCAGAAGCTATTTTCTGGTCCTGGGATAAATACAATGCACATACCATTCTGACAATGATCTACTTCAAATGCTAAAATTTCATAAGTTCTTTAGAATAAAATGTTTTCCTTATGGATGGTAAACTGGCTTGTCAAGGGGCTGCAATATCTTCTTTCCTTTTTCCTTGGCTCAGTCAAGCTGCTGAAACTCTTCACTTACCAACTGTAATAACTGAGCAGCACAGAGATGAACTTTCCAACCCTGGGCTCGGCAAGATACTCCTTTCTGATTGGCTATTTCTTGCAGCATGGCTTTCTTCTCCTCTGGAATCATATGAATATAAAGCTGAGTGTATTTATTTCAGTAATAAAAGCTAAAAGCACTAATGTCTCCAAAGTAGTTCTTCCATTTTATTCAAGTACCCATAAAAATGGAACAACCCCCCCCTTTCCTCACTTCAGGACCTAAGAATGTTTTAAAAAACATAAAAAAACATTTTTAATTAGCTTGTTTATTATACTCAATGACCTTTTAAAAATCATAGATTTCTAGTTATTTTTATTATGAACTTCAACAAACATCAACAAGAACATTTCTATATTCAAAAAACTGAAAAAAAAAGTTCAGACATGAAACCATGAATCATTGTTACATATAGCTTTTATTTTTTGTTTTTTGTTTTGTTTTTTGTGGGGCAATGGGGGTTAAGTGACTTGCCCAGGGTCACACAGCTAGTAAGTGTTAAGTGTCTGAGGTTGGATTTGAACTCAGGTACTCCTGACTCCAGGGCCGGTGCTTTATCCACCGTGCCACCTAGCCGCCCCTACATATAGCTTTTAAAAGAAGCATATACTCGGGGCAGCTAGATGGCACAGTGGATAGAGCACCGGCCCTGGAGTCAGGAGTACCTGAGTTCAAATCTGGCCTCAGACATTTACTAGCTGTGTGACCCTGGGCAAGTCACTTAACCCCAATTGCCTCACTTAAAAAAAAAAAAGAAGCATATACTAAATTTAACAAGGTATTACCAACACTGGCCTGTCAGTATGTATCTCCTTCTGAACTTCTGTATATTTAAAAAATATAGAAGTCCTTTACTTTCTTTTCATTACTATCATCAAACCCTCCACTACTTTCTTCCTCTCTCCCCAGCTGATGAAAGTTTCAGAATCAAGGGGCAGCTAGGTGGTGCAGTGGATAGAGCACGGGCCCTGGAGTCAGGAGTACCTGAGTTCAAATCCAACCTCAGACACTTAACACTTACTAGCTGTGTGACCCTGGGCAAGTCACTTAACCCCAATTGCCTCACTAAAAAAAAAGAAGAAGCAGAAGAAGAATCAAGCAAAAAAATCCACACCCTTACTTTGTACCTACAGTCTATTGCATCACCTCTGTGCTAGGAGGTGGAAAGCTGATCCACTATCAGTTTTTTGAAATCAACATACTTAAGCCTTTCAGGGTTGTTTTCTTTTACAATACTGAAATCACTGTGTAAATTGTTCTCCTGGTTCTATTCATTTCACTCTGTCTGTTCATACAAGTCTTTTCAGGTTGCTGTAAATCTGTCCCTTTGATATTTTTTTCAGTATAGTATTATGCCATTCCACTCCCACAGGCAAGTGGCCTGAACCAAAAGAAAAGGTAATTGGGAAATGTTTAACAAAATAAATAAAAACACAATACAATATAATTTTCTAAATGAATATGCTGCTGATAGGAATTCTCTTCTATTTGAGTTTGACACCACTGCTCTACAATTATTTGTTCTGCCCTTCCCTAGTCAATGGGTACCACCTTTTATCTAGTTTTGTGCCATAACAAAAAGTATTGCTATAAATTTTTTTTTTTGGTATATAGAGGTCCTTGCCCTGTCTTTGATCTTTTTGGGTGTATGTGTCAGATAGTGCTACTTCTCAATCAAAGGGTACATGGTTTAGTGACTTTTGGGGTATAATTTCATATTGCTTTCCCGAATTATATGACTACTTTGTAGCTCCAATTACTCCTTCAAATAAGTGTAATTTTACTTAAATGAGATATTTATAAAGTGCTTAGCAGAGTACCTGGAATACAGTAGGTGCTATACAAATGCTTATTCTATCCCCTTCCCCTTTTATCTTTGGGTGTGGAGTAGGATCTCAGATTTGCTTTAATTTTCATTTCTCTTATTGAATAAATGAAAAGGCATTCATTAAATTATTACTACATGCAAAATACTTTGCTAGCTCTGGGAGTACCAGGGAAGAATAACATATGTAGGAGGTTTCAGCTGCAAATAAAAGGCCCCGTAATCATTATTAGTGACCTGGAGGACTTCATCATATGGATGTTTATAGCTTGCCTTTCTTCTTTTGATAATGACCTGTTCATATCCTTTGGCCATTTATCCAATGGGGACTAGCTCTTGGTTTTTATATATTGGTATCAATTCCTCATATATTTTAATTATCAAACCACTATCAGAAAAATTTGTTACAAATGATATTTTCCTTAGTTAATTGGTTCACTTCTATTTTGTTTGTACAAAAACTTCTTATATAAATAATCAAAATTGTCCACTGTATCTCTAGTGATCTTTAATCCCTTATTTGGTCAGGAATTCTCTCTGATTCATGGTTGTGGGAACTATCTCCTTCCCCTTTCCTCTGATATGTTTATGATATAGCTTTTATATCCAGGTCATGTATCCAATTTTGGCTTGAGGTACATGCTGTGAAATATTTGTTTAGGACTAATTTCTCCCAGACTGCTTTCCAATTTTCCCAAGGATTTTGTTTTTAAATCTAATAGCAAGTCCATATTACAGCTGCTGTTGTCATTGGGTTAACTGACTCTCCTGCTATGTTTGATTGCTTCTGGTTCTCATGTGCCTAGTCTGGTCTATGGATCCACTGCCCTGAGAATGCTCCTCCTTCACTCTTCCCTGATCTGCACCGCCATTACTGCTGTATGCTTCTCAGGGTACATCTTGTACACCCCTAGCAGAAGGTAGGCTCCCCCTAAGAACATGGAATATTTAGTTATTTTCTTTGTTGTCCCCATGATCAAGGCCCATGTGTAGTAGAGGCTTAATAAATATTTGTAGAACTGAATTAAATATAAGCTCATTCTTAAAATAACTAGGCTGTCTAAAATAAGATGACATTTTGCTTTAAAGACTGAGAACCATAAGCAAATAAATTTAAATCATGCCTCAGGTCAAAGCTTTAAGGTTCCTGACACCTCAAGTCACACAATCACACTTTTCTAGAAGGGGTCCCAACCAGTAAATTGGAATAAATTAGTAAATCTATTAAAAGGAGCAGCTAGGTGGAACAGTAGATAGAATGCCAGGCCTGGAGTCAGAAGACCTGTGTTCAAATCTGGCCTCTGACACTTACTAGCTGTGTGATCTTGGGAAAGTCACTTAGCCCCCATTTGTCTCAGTTTCCTCATTTGTAAAATAAGGAAACAAGGAAATGGCAAACCACTCCAGTATCTTTGCCAACAAAATCTCAAATGGGGTCATGGAGAGTTGGACATGACTGAAATGACTCAACAATAAGTAAATCAAAACTCTACAATGAAAGATGTCAATTCAGTGCTGATGCCATTATCTGCCTATTCTGCAGCTTATATGGATTCTGAACAGAGAAGAATGCCCAGATTATCCTGGCAGCTGCTACTTTCCTGGCTCCTCATAAGGACTTTATTAACAGCACCACTTCTTAAATATTATACTTGAATGATATATACACTACTACAGGTTGAAGGAAAAATGCCTTGAAAGAGAAGCTTTTATGCATTCTTGGTGTTCTATAACTTTGATAAATTTGTGTTGGTAAATGTTCTCTCTCTCTCTCTCTCTCTCTCTCTCTCACACACACACACACACACACACACACACACACACACACACACACACGGGCACGCACTTGCTTTTCCAAGTGCTTTAAACCATTTCCATTATATTAGAGCTTCACTATAATATGATCTTCAAGACCCAGGATGTGGGATGTTTTAACTTATCGTAGGACCCAAGATACAAGCCTGTCAAACTAATACTGTAGCTAGGAACAACGACAGCCTGCTTAAATGCTTACAAATACTCCTGGAGATAAAACAAATCTTCACATCCCTATCTGACAACTTTGGAACAGACTGTTTTTCTGAAGGGCTATGTCCCCGCTTAAATATCCTAGGTTGAAGCAAATAATAACAACACCTTTGTCTAAAAAGACCTTTATGCTATTCAATAGTGAAGAAAATGAAGACTATGTTGCTCACCTCGGAAGACAAAGGGATTAATTTTATTGGTTCACCTAGGTTTACTGCTGAAGATTTCTAAAACCTCACAACAGATACTCATGGTTTATATGTAAAAGCCATTCCCCTTAACAGACATGAACAGGTAGTTTTCAAAAGAAATGCAAGCTATCAACAATCCTACAAAAGAATGTTTGAGGTCATGAATAAGAGAATGCAGGTAAGAACAGTTGACACCTATTAAAATGGAAAAGATGGCTTAAAAACAGGAGGGGCCAGACACTCGACCTGCAGTTTCATCAGTGGAGAGAGTTTCCAGTGAAGTCCTCTTACCGCAGTGACTACCAGAATGTCGAGGAAAACTCTGTAAGACTTCATTGAGACCTGAGGGAGAAGCATGCCTTCTCCTTTTCCTCCTGGGGCAGAGGAGTAGACTACTGATGCATAGTAACACTTTCCTTACCAGACAAGGCCAGTGCGCTGACCTGTTTTGCTTAATTGCACTTCTATGTTACAAAAGACCATTTTGGGGAGGGGGAAGAGGAGTCATTGATAAGTAACAGCAGTTTTGTGTGTGTGTTTTCTTTTAGAACAGCATCAGTAAAACATTTTCCAAAAAGCAACTCATGGCTTAGATACAGAAGCTAATAGTTTTTTCCCCCCACAAAACCATTCTGTTACTTCCAATGTGGCTATGCTCTAGTACCCATTAGGAGGCATCTGTATTTGAAAGGATTCAAATGTTCACTTTCTTTAAGGGATATTCTTACCTTTGACTCTGACATCACTGTATCTCTGGAAGTGATGATAAGCAGCTTTCCAGGGGTTTCGGTAATGTCGGAGCAGAGTAATGGGAGGTCTTGGACGTACAGGGACATACCTCACACCTTCTTCATCTATTAAAAGGGCAAGAAGGATAAAGTAGTCAATGAGTCATTTATCTGATTTTCCTACCCAATTTCACCTATGTCCAGCCATCACAATTTAAAATATCAAGTGCAGATGACTGACTTCAGAAAAGCAGGAAAAAAAAAAATGATGCTTCAATGAAGATTTACTTCTAAAAGCCACCATTACCTATATATTCCTTGGGAGGAGACTTGCGTTTCTCAGCCTTTACCAGCAAACTCTTAGGAGTGGACTTCTCATCATCAGTACTGTTTGTCTCCATCATGTCACCTTCCTCGGTTGAAATCACATGCTGTTGCTTCCGTGGTTTTTTCCTTGGTGAGGCACCAGGTGGCAAGTCACTTGGAGGCATCGACAAGTTGTTGGCCAGCAGCGCAAGAGACGGAGACACAGTGTTGGTTGTTAATGGAGGAACTGCTGACAGAAGAGAGGAAACACATAGTCTATGAAAACACAATTGCAGTAAGAGATCGTATTTGATTTCTGAAAGGACTTCTAAATAGGACTTCTCTCTGTTAATGTTACCTAAGTAAGGGGGGGGTCCCCAAAGTTCATACAGTGATAGCATTAGAGGACTTTAAAACATATGAAATATAATGATAAAACACTTAGGCCATAAAACCTGCCTGCCTTATTTATTCCTATCTTATTAGGCAGTATCTCTGTCAGTTAAAAATTAGGAAGCTGTAGTACAAAGAGGCTGCAATTTGCCTAGTGCCACAGAATAAATCAGTAATAAATCAAAGACAAACTGAAGTTGTGACCCTCAGCCACCCTGGGTCACCCATGCTGCCTTTCAAAAGAAACTATTCTGCAACTTCCTGGAAAATGTCAGTGGAGAGAGAGGAAACAATGCAGTTGGAAGAAGAATGGGAAAAACCAAACATTTTAGTAAGCATAGAGAGAAGCTGATCAAGAATCCTTTCTTCAGTAACATGCTTTATGACATAAATTCTTTCTTTCTTTTTTTTTTTTTGCAGGGCAATGGGGGTTAAGTGACTTGCCCAGGATCACACAGCTAGTAAGTGTCAAGTGTCTGAGGCTAGATTTGAACTCAAGTCCTCCTGAATCCAGGGCTAGTGCTTTATCCACTTCACCACCTAGCTGCCCTATGACATAAATTCTTAACTAGCCTCTTCAAATTAGATGGGGCATCAATCTTAAATACCCCATAACTATCAGTACAAATATGTCCTGGGTTATCTTCATTTCCTTGATAGACACTGAAGAAAAATGCATTGTATAAGCTAGTGGTAGCAGTTCCGTGGTAGAAAGCAGAAAAATAAAGGGGAAAAAAAAGTGGTTTGCACTGACTTTCCTTAACTAATGGAAGAAGACTGCTCTTAACTTTGAGTCAAGGTCTCCCAGGTTTAGTCATCAGGAAATTTATCTCCTTACACTTACTAAAAACCAAGGCCTTACAATGCAGTGGGTACAAAAGCTTTGACCGGCACAAATTCTGAAAAGAGGAGCTCTTTGTAGGAATTATTTTAAATGGGCCACTGGAGTTCTAGCTTTGGAAACATGGGTGATAGGCAAAAAGCCATTCCTAAAGGGAAAAGAGACTCATGAGAGAAAAGATTTCTTTGCATAAACTTACCAGAAACAGGGCGCATTATGTCCATAGGTTCCACTTCTTCTTTAATTTTTATCTCTGGCACTGAAGGTCCCATTACAGTGGAAAGACTGCCACCCACCGTTGATGATGCAGGAGGAGCAGCTGCAATAGTGGTAATGGGTGGAGTGACAGGAACTGCTCCTGGAATTGTTGACAGGGCTACTGATGGTTGTGATGGGGGACTGGCTGCTGCAATGATGGTTGGAATGGCAGGTGGTGGCTGTTGAGAGGTGGGCTGCACAGCAATGGTGGGCTGATCACTACTCTGATTGGACACAGCCTCCACAGACACAGTGACTGGTGTGGCCATAGATACATGAATTTCTGGCTTAGGTTTGGCACTAAAACATAAAAACAAAACATTATTGAGTTGTCTTAGCTAGTAATTTCCTAGAGGGAAGGAGCTCTGAATAATTCCTTTTGGGAAGCACCCAAATAATACCTTGTGCAATTCACTGATTTTAAATTATTTTAGAATAAATGATATCTATTTCCAAGGTGAACTTTAGGGTAATTTTTTGGGGGGGCAGGGTAAAGAGGGTTAAGTGACTTGCCCAGGGTCACACAGCTAGTAAGCTTCAAGTGTCTGAGGGCGGATTTGAACTCAGGTTCCCCTGAATCCAGGGTTGGTGCTTTATCTACTGTGCCACCTAGCTGCCCCTAGGATAATTTTTTTTTTAAATTCAGCCTTAAACCTTCAAAGTCGAAGAGAATATGACTCAAAAATTTCACTCCACATTAATTTTTAAATCTTCATTTGTCGTGTTTGTTTCTACAACAAAAATTTTGATTTTGGGGCAGCTAGATGGCTCAGTGGATAGAGCACTGGCCCTAGAGTCAGGATATCTGAGTTCAAATCCGGCCTCAGACACTTAACACTTACTAGCTGTGTGACCCTGGGCAAGTCACTTAACCCCAATTGCCTCACTAAAAAAAAAAAAAAAAAATTTTTTTTTGATTTTGCTAAATCAAATGACCATTTTGTTCACCTCCATGCCCCTATGTATAATTTAAAAAGGATGTATAACCTAAGACAGGATTCGAGCCTGCCCAGCTATGTTCCATTAAGTTTTCATTGGAAAACCACGTATATTCTTCTCAAATGTGAAAGAAGAAAAGCATGCACACAGGTCGAAATATTTCTCATTAAGCAGGAAAAGACAAAATCAAGTAGAAACTAGAGAACAACCACACAAAGAAAATGAGAGTAGAAACAAGATCTTCAGTACTCTAAAAGTAGAAAAATAACAGTGAAAGAAAAGAATTTATTGATCTTTTAAAATCTATAACAGAGGTCTACAGACATCACTGAGAATATATTACAAATGCTAGCAATGAAAGATATCCTTCAGACTGGGGTAGGCGGCATATTGCTTTAATATAACCAAAAATCAACTAAGGCTATTACTTGAGGCTTTTCACTGATTCTCACCCAATGCATCATTTCCCTCCTTTCTTTCTTTTTTTCCCCCTTCCCTCTCTTTCCCCTTCCTTGGCCTATGCTTCTGCATTGCCTATACCCTCCTGGGTCACCACTGAGCCTGTCTGTGGAATTAAGGGTTAAAAGCTTTTTGACCCCTTTGCTAGAATCAGTAGTGTTCTGGGCATCCCTTTAAGAGTCTTCTCTTAAACCCTCATCCTGAAGTTATTTCTTAACACAGAGGAGTGCCCTAATAACATTTCTGTTATAAAATGATGGCATGCAATTCTCCATTCACTTTTATTAAAATACCACTTTCCCCCCCTTAATAGAGATGGTGAAGTAAGACGAGGCACATTCAAATCAGACCTTACCCTGAAGGTCTGGGTGACCCGGATGTGCTCCTTATGGAGCTTTCTACTCGAGGACTAGTGACTTCAGGCGGCTGAGGAGGAATGAGGCTCTTCCGGACTGCCATTCTGAAACACAGAGACAAGCCTGAAAAATAGCTTCAGATAAAGGGAGTTAAACAGTGACAATTACATTATGCCTTCCACCTGTCATATAATGGAGTATTCATCATAATGGCTACACTGATGCCCTCACTTTGTGCTTGGTGTTACTGTCATTATTTCACTATGGATTTAGCCTTGAAATGAAAAAAATCCAGTATACTAAAATATCTCCTAAGGTGTTAAGATGAACATTCTTGGCAAACCCCTCTCTTCTTTAAAGAAGGTTCTCAATGGTTCAAAAGGCAAAAATTCAAAAGTCTCAAATTAAAACTTTGATAGCAACTTAATTTCCTAAAAAGTAAACTAGAGGTAGAAAATGCTTCCAAATTTTGTCACTGTTAACAGTATCCACTGTGCTAAAAGTGAAAAGTCAGTGCAGAGGTCCACTGGACAAAACAACACAGTCTGCAGTGAATTATAGTGGCTTTTTGATCCAGAATGGGGTCACTAACAATGAAAATACCTCCCTAGAAAAGAGTGCACAGTAAATTCCAGGACTGCTCGAAAAATTCTAAGAATTCAATCCTGAAACCATGGAAGCCCATATACAAACTCCCCCCAAATCATGGGCTTTCCATTCTACAATCCATGGGGCCAAGATTTTGGAAGAAAATAAAATACTATTTCATAAAGATCAATCTAATGATTCACCCTTGTTCTTAGCCATGGAGAGGTACTTATCACTGCATTTTTTTTTTTAACAGCTCTGTTCTAAATCAAGTGTCTTGTATTATTTTGCAAGGATGGGGGCGTCCTTACCCATCGGTGGCCGGCTTCTTCCGAAGGATGCTTGGCCGAGGGGACGAGCCCTGGGCCGGTGCGCTCGTGCTGGCACTCTGGCTATGGGTCTGCACCACGGTGGTAGCTGCTGTAGCGGCATTAAATGTATTGCTAATAGGATTGGCTACAATTGTGGCTCCATCTGCCAACACTACTGCTGGGGGGACAGAAGAGAATATGGACAAGACGAGGAAAAAATGAAAAATCCTTTCAATTCCTTGAGTGGAAGAGAACATTTTCAACAGTTTCTTTTCCTCAAAGATCATTAAAAACCCACTGCAGAGCCTGTGCACGCTAGCACTAGTCACAACAGACCAGCTTTTCAGGGTTGGTGGCATCATGTTTTACTTGCACAGAATCACAGAAGAGGGAAGAGATGATTTAATAAGATCATGAGTGATTAATAATAATACTTCCTCCATTATACTTACATATTCCTTGACTATTTATGATGTCATTTCATGGACATTATTTCACTGACCTGCATAATAAGCATGGGAGAGAAATTTCTAGATTTTGGCCTTGGGAAAAATCATCTCCTCTCTAAGCCCTAATTTTGTTTTCTATAAAATGGGGATAATATTTGCAAACTTAAAGGGTTGCTATGATTGGCTCATGGTATAAAATGATTAGGGCAAATAATAATGATGAGAAGCCACTTCTGAGGTTTGCTAGTTGTTAAAATTCTTTTCTTTATGCTTTAGAGAGGCATCAGGATATAGAAGATAGACCTGGCCTTTGAATCAGGAAGACCTGGGTTTAAGTTTTGCCTCCTAAACATACTGGTTGGGTGGCCCTGGAAAAGTCTTTGCTCCAGGCAGATAATACTCTATTATGAAAGCAGCAGTAAATGCTGAGCTATCTGCACTGAGAAAGTTTCTCCCTGGGCACTTCCTGTCCTGTTGAAATCACAAGATCAGTTTAAAATAAAGGTTGTTATTAACTTAAAAGACAATTTTCTTGAATTCAAATTTGGATGATTATTTTTATGCCTCTTGTATTACCACTTTGCCCTCTAAGAAGATTCTACCATATTGGAAATTCCACTACCAATGCATGACATTTAATCACCAATATGTTAGTATGGAGTTTTGTCACTTCTGGTTATTTTTATCATTTGGTGATTGTTAAACATCATTGCAAGGTATTTTGATTTATGCTTTTTATTTTCTGATTTGGAGTAAAGTAATTTTTCAGATGGTTGCAATAAATCTCTTTTCTATTATAAACTGTCTACTCATAGCCTTTGCTGGAAACTGAATGATGATACCTTTTAATAACGTTTATTATCAATTTTATGGTTTTAGAAGTTATGTAATTGCAGAAATTCTTTCTAATCAGTGACTTTTTATTTCATTATATTTTTGAAGCCAGTAAATGTATTTATCTAACCTTGTCTCAAATAACTTCTATTTGTGATAGAGCACTGGCCCTGGATTCAGGAGGACCTGAGTTCAACTCCGGCCTCAGACACTTGACACTTGACACTTGACACTTACTAGCTGTGTGACCCTGGGCAAGTCACTTAACCCTAATTGCCTCACACCAAAAAACCCACAAAAACCACACATACAAAAAAACTTCTACCTGCTAGTTTATCTGCCTTCTACAATTCAGACAAATATTCTTCTCTTCTACCCTTTAGTCTAATTTTTTATAATTTTATAGTCTAGCTGGAATTTATGGTAATAAAAAAAAAGATCAGACAGTACTAATTAATATTCTATATTCAGTGTAATTTACTCAGTCCCCACAATGTTTGTTCTACTTACCATTCCTTGTTAGACAAAGACATCTTCCCAGAAAGCAAAGCTAAATGAAAAAATGCCTTGTAATCAAACAGCTAAATCAGTGGAGTTTACTGCTCCACTGCATAGTGCCAGAAAACTCAAGTTACCTGAAGTTTTAGTTTCAGTCTGAGGTTGTTGAGCACCTATTGGTGCAGGTTGAAGTCCTTGTGTACTGATTGGTGTTGCTGAGTGGATCCCCTGTGTTCCAATTGGTGCTGGCTGGATTCCCTGTGTTCCAATAGGTGCAGGCTGGATCCCTTGTGTATTGATAGGTGCTGGCTGGATCCCTTGGATATGACGAGCATGAGATGCATCAACTGTCATCAGCTGCATGGGATTTAGGTGCACTGTAGAGGCCACCCCAACACCTGTCTGAGCTGTGATGGCGGAGTTCGGTGCCTGAGCTGAAACTAAAGAGTACCAAAAGACTCACTAAAGCAAAATTAGAGGGCCTGCCAATATAGGCTTTTGAAAATCTTCACACACACACAAAATAAAATCCTGGCTATCCCGTCTCAGTGTATCATAGGAGACCTGAGTTTGAATCCCACCTTCAAAACTCATACTTTTCTTGTTCAGTCTTTTTTTTTCCAGTTGTGTTTGTGTGTGTTTTTTGTGACCCCCATTTGGGGTTTTCTTGGCAAAGATACTGGAGTGGTTTGCCATTTCATTCTCTGGCTCATTTTACAGATGAGGAAACTAAGGCACATGAGGTTGAGTGATTTGCCCAGGGTCATACAGCTGGTATCTGAGGCCACATTTGAATTTCTGACTTCAGGCCTAGTATTCTATCAACTGTAGCACCTAGTTGCCCCAAACTCATACTAATTGTAGCTAAATTATTTATCTCCATTTTACAGATAGGGAAACTAAAGATCTGAGGGGATATTAATACTTGTATTACCTACTTAATAGGGCTGTTGTGATAAAAGCACTTTGCTACTAATCTGAAAGTCCTGTTATTATTAATGCAGTATTTTAAACCATTATTTAGACAAGTGGCTTATTAATAAGGAAATTATAAGATTTAAAGGATGAAATTAGGGGTTTTCACTGTAGGACTTGGGTTTAAAAAAAGACTTTTAATGCAATTCCAAAAATCCGCTAAGTAGACATTATTGGCTTTATAAAACACCTTTGAAAGTTGAAAATGGGAAAACAATCTAGAAATACTTAAAACAGACTGTAATTAGGGGGCAGCTAGGTGGTACAGTGGATAGAGCACCGGCCCTGGAGTCAGGAGGACCTGAGTTCAAATCTGGCCTCAAACACTTAACACTTACTAGCTGTGTGACCCAAGGCAAGTCACTTAACCCCAATTGTCCCGCCAAAAACCCCCCAAACAGACTGTAATTCAACAGTCTCCTCCAACATACAACAACAATAACATTTATATAGAGACTTAAGGTTTGTAAAATGCTTTTTATATATTAATTTATTTGATCTTCATAACAATATTGTGAAGTAGGTGTTATTAATATTCCCATTTTACAAATGTAGAGACTGAGAGAGATTAAGTGACTAGTCCAAGGCCAAACAGCTAGTTAAGTATGTGAGGTAGGACTGGAACTCAGATCTTCTTGATTCCATGTCCAGCACTCTATCCACTGTATCACCTATATGCCACAAATATAAAAAGACCAAATAATATTTGAAATGATGTTAACACTTTTTTTTTCCAGAATGACAATGGTAATGCAACATTAAAAGTCAACCACCCAAAGTGTTCTAGTTGATAGCCATCACAAGTACCTATAGATATAAATTTTAAATTGTCTTTCTTTCTTTCTTTTTTTTGGTGAGACAATTGGGGTTAAGTGGCTTGCCCAGGGTCACACAGCTAGTAAGTGTCAAGTGTCTGAGGCTGGATTTGAACTCAGGTCCTCCTGACTCCAGGGCTGGTGCTCTATCCACTGTGCCAGCTAGCTGCCCCTAAATAGTGTTTTTTAAAAGTATAGAGTACATATTTGTGGGTTTCTGCCTTTTAAAAACAAAACTTCTCGATTCCCCTCAAAAAACCCTCCAAACTCCCACAACTGTTATAGGGAAAACAATTAATAAGGATGCAGCCACTCCCTAGGAGCAACTAAGTTTTTCCACTAATTATTTAATTAATACACAATGTTTCTAATTTCCAATGGGATCAGTCCTGAAGTAGAGATGAAGACCTGTTCCCAGAGACACCTAATCTAACACAGAATGGAAAATGAAATTGTGGTCATCATTTACATCTCCTAGAAGAGTGCTCTTAGACCTGAATTAGCCACTTGTCTAAATAATGGTTTAAAATATTGCATTAATTTACTTGTGCAAAGAAGAGAGAAAAGCAGGCATATGAGTTTCAGGAATTTCCATATATGAATTGATATGATCCAACACCATTATGGGGAGGAATAGGGAAAGAAAAGTTAAAAAAAATTTTTTGAGGTTTCTTTTGTGATGAATATCACTAGTAGGCATATTCACCAAGTAGGTCAAAGATGATGACAAAACCTCATATACACGAAAATATTTGTAGCATCTTTTGTTGTATCAAGTAATTAGAAGCAAATTGGGTGCCCAACACATGACTGAACAAATTGTGGTATATAATAGAATGGAATATTATTGTACATTAAGAAACAACTAATATTAAGAATTCGGGGAAACACAAGTAAGACTTATATGAATTGATACAATCAACGAAAAAGTATTCATTAAGTGTCTACTACGTGCCCGATGCTAGGGGATACTAAGACAAAAACCAAAATCCCTACCCTTAGGGAAATAAACAGAACTAGGAGAATAGTTTATAGGATGACTACTGGATGCAAAGAAAAACAACAGTGAAGGTCATAAGAACTCTGACTCTTGCACTGACTAGTTTTGACTTCACAGGGTGGATTTTTCAGGATAGCAAGAGGTGTATACTGTCAGATATGACTAATATGTTGTGCACTGATTTGATTTACTTAATTGTACTTTGTTATGTGGGGACTGTTATTGGAAAGTGACTTTGAGGTTTAAAAAAAGTGAAGAAAAAAGCATCAGTGAAGCATTTACTTTAAAAGTACAATTTTATGGCACAAGAAAAACTATCTGATAATTATAACCAGGTTTTGGTAGTGTTTGGTAATGTTATAGCCTAACAAAAATTAACTTGACAGATGATTAAATGTCTTGACTTTATAATTTAGGTAATTAAAGATACCTTAGTTTTACACTTTTGACATTATGTCCATAGGGCCAGTGATATTATGAATGATTACAGCTAACATTTTATATTTTAGCCAGTATTTGAATACTTTTAAATAGTATTTGAAAATAGGAAGATAAAGTGAATTTTTTCTATAAAATTAAAGTTGGTCAAATTCTACCTTTTTCTCCACTGTGTGTGTACGGGGAAAGGGAAAGTATGCATATCGTGGGAATGGGATTGATAGGGTACAGTCACAAGGCACTAAAGATACTGTGCCAATCTGGGTATACATTCTTTTTCTTTTCTTTTTTTTTTTTTTTTAGTCAGGCAATTGGGGTTAAGTGACTTGCCCAGGGTCACACAGCTAGTAAGTGTTAAGTGTCTGAGGCCGTATTTGAACTCAGGTACTCCTGAATCCAGGGCCGGTGCTTTATCCACTGCGCCACCTAGCTGCCCCTGGGTATACATTCTTAACTGACTTGCTTATAACTGGCATCATTAGCAGCAGCAGGATATTAGCGAACATTTAGTGAGAACTTAAGGGTTTACAAACCTTACAAAATCTCATTTGTGTGTCACACAATTATTCAAGGGAACTTGATGGAAAAGGGAATAAGCTTTTATAAAGTGCCTATATGTGCCAGGCACTGTGCTAGTTATCTTATTTGATCCTCATACAACAACCCTAAGAAGTAGGTGCTGTTATTATTCTATTTTTGCAGTTGGGGATACTGAGGCAAGCAGAAATTAAGTGACTTGCCCAGGGTCACACCGCTGTTAAGTGTCAGGAACTAGATAAAGATAATATTTGTATCATTATATACTATATTACAATAATGTTATTTTTATTGTACCCATTAGTCAGGTGAGAAAACTGAAGTTCAGAGAGATTAAATTGACTTGTCCAGGATCACACAGTGAAATCAAAGGTTGGATGTGAACCCAGGTTGTCTTTTAACTCTACATCCTATACTAAACATTCTTCCACCCTGGCTCCCAAGGAGAGGGATTTCTCTTTATCTTATGGCAGTATTTCTGGAAAGGTGTCTGCTCCCTTGGTTTACCCCTGAATTAAAAAAAAAAAACACTGCTGTCTGTTCTTCACACAACCCTAGTAACCAGGCTAGTTATTTATTTTCCAGAATCTTCATGCTTTCTCTTTCAGAAATTGGAAAAAATTAACCTCCTAAGTATCTATGAAGTAAACAGAGATTATACTTTCTTTTTTGTTGCATTATCAGGTCAGTTTTTAGTATCAACAGACTGTAGCTAAATGATAGGTTTGCTGTGTGGGCTGTTGCTCTTCCTTAAAATCCACATCTGAACCTTAAGAACTAATACCTCAAAGTCTTGAGTACTCCACAATTTCCCCTTACTCCCTGCCCAATCCAGTAAGACCCAATTTATGTATGTGAAAGCTGTAACATTTAGAAAAATTTAAGGGAACAGTACTTACCTGGATATTGTCGGATAGTGGACACTGAACTCGTGATGGGGGTATATGTATGTGCAGTCAATGGGTATGCAGAGGGTGGATATGTTGGCAAAAAGTATTGGAACTGGACAGGAACAGATTGCCTAGAGGTAGAAAAGAAAATTTTCTCATGATTCCATATGCTTATTCAATCGTCCCCTCCCTCAGTCCCAGGATGACTACTAATTTTGCCCCAAAATACTGCACCAATACACTACTGGCCTCAAGTACTTTTCATTTTGTTTATGGCCAATTCAGAAAATCTTCTGGTTCCAATAAACCAATATTGTTCATTTCTTCCTGTTCACATTTCAATCCTTTGATTACTCAGCTGTCTTTTGAAGCCATTTCACTCCTATGGTCTCACTGTGTAATTACAGGTACACCTTTGATCTTGAACAGTTTCCATTGCTTATCACAGAAATGTATTCTTTTTAAAAATCCCTCTCAATGTTTATTCCTTTAAAAAAAAATTTTAGAGCTGTGCCACTTCTTAAAAAGTTTCACAAGAAGAAAACATACGTGGAAAAGCTGATAAAAGCACAGGGCCCAAAACACCCAGCCAATTCTGTTCACTAAAAAAACTTTGATGCCAGTTTTGTTTCACATTTTCCTGATGAGTAACTTTTAAAGATTTCCTACTTATAATTTATGTGTGTATATTCATATAAATATATATCTACTAAACTGAACTATCATAAATGCAATATAAAAATATTTTAATTGACTTTCCTGCTGTTATATCAAATTACTTTTTAGTATTCATTATTACTGTTATCTGTGGGGATTTTGTGGAATATACTGTCAATCACTTGTTCAAGCTTAATGTACTATCTTAAAATGTCTAGATTTTTATATTTTTGATTAAATATTTTAAAACCATATGTGTATTCCATGTGACCAGTGACATTTCTCATACACTGAAAACTGTCAAGTAATCCAGGGGAGTATTACTAAAACAGTCCCACATGCATAACATCAGTTTCTAAAATCCACATGCTATTTTGTGTCTTCTGATTTAAAAACACCATAACAATGAAAAATATCTAAAATATGTATGGAGCTTTTACACTTACCTGTTGTCATTTCTGGTTTCCATTGCAACAGGATTTGGAGAGGCCCGATGTCCAGGTATAGGGATAAGGCTACTCCTCTCCGTTGGATAATCTGGCTGGATCCGGGGAGAAGTGTGTGTGATCTGCTGAGGGACTACCTTAGCTACGAAGAAAATGAAATGAGGCCTTCATTTATTGTTCCCAAATAAAGGACTAGTAATGTCTACTAGAAACACCTGAATCCCGTATGCAAACATGTGGAGCATGATTATTTTACTAACGAGAGTTCCCCATCATTAGAGATCATCAAATGAAGGCTGGATGATCACCTGATAGGATGCTGAAGCTGGGATTCCTGTTTAGGTACAGGATGTACCAGATAACCTTTAAGGTCTTTTTTAGTTCCAGACTCTGGATAAGGTTAAAGAGATCTTTGACTTGGTCTCTTGCCTCCAATCTCTCTAACCCCTCCTTCACATTCCTGCCAAAGGAATGTTCCTAATGCAAATACCCAATCACATTTCTTCCTTGCTCAAAGACCTTGAGTGGATCTCCTTTGTTTGCTAAATAATGGTGTCATGAAAAGGATACTAAAACTAGAGTTGAGAGACCTGAATTCTAGTCCTGGTTCCTGATCCTTACAGGATGTGTGACTGGGGTTAAGTCATTTAAGCTCTGTAAGTCTCAATTTCCTTATCTGTAAAATACAGAGCAGCTGTGAGGGAAGTTTTTGTAAACCATAAAGTGTTATAGAAATAAGACTTATGAGGCTGGCACTCATCTGAGCTCCTGCCTACCTTTTCAGTCTTCCGTTACTTCATACTTACCTTCATGTCTTCTTTGTTCCACTAAAGCTACATTATTCACTTTTCCTTGACTTTGTATTCCCTTCTCTCCTATTTCCATACCTCTTTGATGCATCATTTCCTGTGTTTAGAAATGAATACCAGGGGCAGCTAGGTGGCGCAGTGGATAGAACACTGGCCTTGGAGTCAGGAAGACCTGAGTTCAAATCTGAGCTCAGACACTTGACATTTACTAGCTGAGTGACCCTGGGCAAGTCACTTGACCCCAACTGCCTTACCCCCCACCCCCCAAAAAAGAAAAATGAATGCCAGCCTCTCTCCTTAAGGGCCCAGTTCAGAGCCTACTTCTCCTCCAGGATCACTACCTTGAATCTCCCCCACCTGCAAGTGATTCATATTTCCTTGATTCTCTTATACCTGTTTGACAACTATGCACATTACTTGCATATGTTATAATCCTTGACTAGGTGAAAATTCCTTGAAGGAAGCCATTTTTTTTATCCTCACTGCCCAGCAGTGCCTTGCCCACAGTATGCATTTAATAAGCATTTGCTGAGTTGAACAGAGAAAAAACAAAAGTATATTTTAAAGGCAGTAACTAGTCTCTTTTCAAATGAGGGGGATATCTCTGAATTGGATATACAGCAATATGGTACAATGTTATAATGCTCTAAGTCCCAGGAATATCAAAGTCAAAATGTAAAGTTTCCACATCAGAGGAAAAACAGTGCAAGCATACAGAAAGAAGGAATTCAAGGGGCAACTACGTGGCGCAGTGGATAGAGCATCGGCCCTGGAGTCAGGAGGACCTGAGTTCAAATTAGGCCTCAGACACTTAACACCTACTAGCTGTGTGACCCTGGGCAAGTCACTTAACCCCAATTGCCTCACTTAAAAAAAAAAAAAAGAAAGAAAGAAAGAAAGAAGGAATTCAAAGGAACCACAGTAAGACCTGGCAGTTTCTACTATAAAAGAGAAGAGACCTTGGAAGAGAAAAGGCAAAAGACCGAGGCTTACAACCAAGAATTTCCCCCTACAAAGCTATGTATAATTCTATAGGGGAAAAGGAGACATTTAATAGCACATTTGATTTTCAAGCATTTCTGATGAAAAGATCAAAGTTTAGTAGGAACACTGAAATGCAGACAAAAGAATTCAGAAAAACCAAGAAAGTTAATTTATTTGAGCAATAGGAGGGAGCTGTTTGACAAGTGTCCCTTCAGAACTTAGATCTGTCTTCAAAAAGTATTTAGGGAGCAAAAGAAGGAAAACAGAGGTCCTGGGGGCAGACTAGTTCTATTCTAAAGTTGTGAAGAGGGGAAAGAGAAAAGAGAATGAAAAGAATACACTAGTGTAGAAGAATAGAAGGGAGTATAACTTTCTATTTCTCATAAATGGGGTGGAATGAAGAGAGGGTATATAAACCTGGAGGAGGTGGTGATGAGAGCCGGCTCTCTATCTGAAATGGACAAAACAGGATTTTACATAGATATCTACACACATGCAAGAATACATCAAACAACAGTGACACAAGTAGGGATGGGAGGCATAATCAAGAGGGAAGATAAAAGAGGGAATGTTTGCAAGCAAAATAAATCTCCTGGTCCTGAAAAGGAATTTAAAAGAAAAAAAAAAACAAAACAAAACATCTAAACTCTAAGGGTGTGCCTGTCAGTTGGGGAATGGCTGAATAAAGAGTGGTAGATGAATATAAAATTATTGCAATAATACTGAAATGGTGAAACTACTATAGAGAATCCTGGGATATATGAATTGATATAGATTGGAGTAGAACAAAGGGTCCAATTTATTTAAGGTCAACACAATGGAAATCTCTCAGTGTTCAGGGATCAAATGATCCAAATTGTGGCCACTGGTCCTCTAATAAGCTAAAATATTTTTTATGCCACCTAAAACACAGTTTGATAAGCTTTCTCTTGGTCATGTCTGGTTTCACTTCTAATTTACCCTCATCCCAATACATGAATAGCTTTTCTAAGGGAGACCCCTGGCAAATAATAGTAGGGTTTGGTATTTTTAATCCCCATATTGTAATTCAAAATTTGCCTTTCTAAAAAAAAAAAGAAAAAAGAAATTAAAATTAAAAATGCACAAAAACAAAGCCCTAACATTATCTTATGAATTAGGCTGTAAAGCCTAAACCTGTCTCAAAAAACTTTTCCTCTTATCTCCCTGTTTACTTGTTAATTAGATTAAAGTTTGAGAAAGAAAACAGGTACTTAAAAGCAGGTACTTAGGGGGAAAACCCCCCAAAAACCAAAGGAAAAGCACCTGGAGACTTAAAGAAAGGCACATAAAATCAGTGAAAATAGGTGAAACATACAGCATAGAATTTTTTACCCAGCTTGCTTGAAGAGAGCAGATTTCAGGGTCCAACATCCCTTTGTGGTCGCCAACTGTGTTTGAAATTATATGGGGGTGCCTATCTCTATCCTAAGTTTTTGGGAACTTAGCTGGGGTTTCTAATATATTACTACTTATGAATTAGAGGCTTTAGCATCAATTTTGGGCATCGAGCATTTACTAAAGCATATTAAATATTAGTAAAGAGAAAGCACGTAGCTCTGAAAGTTCAGAAGCCCTACGTACCTAGGATAGAAGAGAGAGAATAAAAGCATGTCTGCTCCCTTCAGAGTCCCAGGCCAAAAGATGGAGAGAGTATAAGCTCCCTGAAGTCTGGAGGAGGGGCGGCCTTTCCACAATGCTCCAAGCTAATTGGCTAGCATCATTCAAATTTATTGGGCTTGAGGGTGGTCCATGAGCAGTACATACTGAGGTGAGAGTTCAGAGGACAGACCCTCTGGAGGGAAAGGCTTTCAGGTAAGTGTGGTTTTAACCTCTCGTGCCTCTATTCACAGTCCAAGGTCCAACTTGACTGACTCTGGGCTGGCCTTAAAAAAGTCAGGCAAGGCTCTAGAGTTATTCCCTCGAGTGGGAGGGCGTCTGGGTTGCCAAACCCCATTATTTTCTCACACTTCTAAAGAAAGAACTTATATCGACGGAACACAGACTGAAGCAAGCTATTTTTCACTTTCATTTTTTTCCCTTTTATTCAAGTTTTCTTATACAAAATAATGAATCTGATTGCTTACTGCCTCAGGGAGGGAGAGGGGAGGAAGGATAAAAATTTGAACCCTAAACTATAAATAAAAATGTTTATTACTTTAAAAGAGAAAGAAAGAAAAATAACTTTGAAAGACTTAGCTCTGATTTATGCAAAATGACCAACTTGCTTTCCAGAGGCCCTCTGATGAAACACATTGAACACCTCATGAAAGAGATAATGGACACTCAAGGTGCACTAAAAGAAACACTATATTGTGGGCCACAAATATAGATTCATTTGGCTTGACTTTGCTTATTTGCTTATTTTTTTTTTTGCAAGTTTTTTACTTTTAGTCATTTTCTTAGTTTTTTAATTGTGGGGTGGGAGTGAGTGGAGTTAGGAATACAATACTGATGCCAAAAAAAGAGAATCATGAAAAAAAATTAATGTGCAGAAGAAGAGGAAGATATAGACAAATAGAACAGTTTTTGAAAATAATATATAGAATGTACTTTAAAAGAAAAACAGCTAGGTGGTGCAGTGGATAGAGCACCAGCCCTGGAGTCAGGAAGTCCTGAGTTCAAATATGACCTCAGATACTTGACACATACTAGCTGTGCGACCCTGGGCAAGTCACTTAACCCCAATTGCCTCATTCCCCTCCCCCCAAAAAAGAAAGGGGCAGCTAGGTGGCTCAGTGGATAAAGCACTGGCCTTGGATTCAGGAGGACCTGAGTTCAAATTTGGCCTCAGACTTACTCAGATGCTTACTAGCTGTGTGACCCTGGGCAAGTCACTTAACCCTCATTGCCCCCACACACACACACAAAAAGAAAACCAAGCAGTATGATGTGGAAATTCAGTTTTATATGCAATCTTTTTGGTGTTCTGTTGTGAATATAGAAATGTTCTCTCTCTCAGGTGATTATGTTTAAAATAAAAGAAAAAAGGAAAACAAACGTGCAGTTTACTGGAGTAAAATCAAAGGTAAATGAAATCTAATCACAGAAGAAATATTTTATTCACAACTAGTCAAAAGATGAGGGAATCAGAAGATAATGAACATTAAATAGCAGACTTCCTTCTTTAAAGGGCTATTTGGTGACTACTACTATAAATCTTCAGAGTATTTGGAATTTAAGGAGAGAAACACTAAAAGTCAGTATTACAGAAATATGAGATATGTAAATGAAAGCCAGTAGTTCTGTTCTAGTCTAGGCCATGATACTTGTATGACTGTGTCAGTCTAACTATTATTTATTCAACAACTTCTACTGTGGTTACCCCGGGATAATAAAACAAACGGCCCTTATAAAAGATTTTCACGATTGTTCGTCCAACGTAATCAATCATACCTACAGTTTTATGTGAAGTCACTGAAAATTTATCATTACGTTTAATTTGCATCTTGATGCAAAGGCATGAAGTAAAAGGATAATTTTATAATGGGTCATTATAAATGGAACTTTATATATTTTATAAAAGGACAATTTTATAATGAGCTGAAAACGACCGATATTTTAGTGTTAGGCATAGCCATGCATATTTCTAAGGAGCTACATGATATCAGAATAACAATATAATTTATTTATAATTAAGTGGGCTAAGGCCCAGAGATGGTAGAGGGAGTCCCAGTTTCCTCAGTGATGGGTCGGCAGTTCTAGAACCTGAAGAGGTAGCAAAGTGGTTCTGTCTCAGATTTAAGTTTCTCATAGGTGGGTGGGGCAGGGACAACAGAAAAGCTGTATCTTTAGCATTTATCTGTTTGATCTTGTCCTAGGAGTAAGAGTTGGGGGCAACTAGGTGGTGCAGTGAATAAAGCACCAGTCCTGGATTGAGGAGGACCTGAATTCAAATCCAGCCTCAGACACTTGACACTTACTAGCTGGGTGACGCTGGGCAAGTCACTTAACCCTCACAGCCCCACAAAAAAAAAAGGGGGGGGGGGAAGATTGCAGAGGAAAGGCAGTAAGCTCTCAAGGCTCACAACATGATCACACCAAAAACCTCCAAATAATGCCTAGGAGTAAGAGTTACCTTTTGGGCCATCACTGGGTAGGGGGCCATTGTGAGAAGCAGGAATACCTCACCCCAATCTTCAAGTCCCCCAAAAAGAGCCAAGAGAGATAAAAATGCTCACCCAGCAAAAAGAGAAAGGAAATATTTTTAGGGCACATGAAGTAGAGATCTATATCCTAGTATATGTCTATGTTTTTTTCTATTTCAGGTAACAAAATTTCTGACAATGAACCATGTCACTCTCTTTAATAGGGCTATTGCCTAATCTAATGCCCCTTTCTCAAACCGTGACCTCTCTGCAGGACCTGGCACTTCGGATGGCCATGTCACCTGGGTATTCTTTCTTGTCTAGTTTTCATGATAATGCTTTTTTCTTGATTTTCTCCCAATCTGTCTAGCCATTCTCCTCAGTCTCTTTTTCTGTTTCTTTCGTTATCATGCCCTCTGTGGTGTCCTTGGCCCCCTTCTCTTTTCACTCAATTCTTTCTCACTTGATGATGTTATCTGCTCCCACAGGTTCAATTATCATCTATTTGCAGATATGGCCCACATCCATATACAGATTGTCCTCATTTTAAGGAAATTCACATTGCAAATAGTACTGGTGCAGCTCCTGGCCAGGGGTTCTGGTTTCACTGCTTGGGAAGCCTCTCTGGCAGCAGAGGGGGTGGGGCCACTTACACTACATGGAAAATGGTTGTACCTAGCTTTCTGTTAATCATTTCCAACTCTCTCTTGGACATCTCACACTGGATGTTCTGTAGATAGATCAAACTCGTAATCTTCCCCTCAAAAATCCTCCAGTCCTAAAATTCCCTATCACTTGTTAAGGGTAGCATCATTTTCTTAGTTCCTCAGTCCTACTAAGATATCATTATAAGCAACAACTCACTCTCACACACCACACATATCCAATTTGTTGTCAGATCTTATTCCTAACATTTACACCTCACATATATATCCTCTTCTCTCTACTCATAGATAGAATTCTAGTTTAGATTCTCATCCTCTTTCACCTAGACTACTGAAATAACTTTCTGATTGGTCTATATGTTAAGTATACTATAGTTATTCTGATAGGAAGAGAAATAGCAGAAAATGTTATAACCAAGTTTGTGACACTACCAGGAAATTACCTCAAGTCTCAATGGATAATATTCTAGCAATATACTATCCACTATTTTAAGCCTATTGATTCTGAGCAGTGGGAAACCAATACTACCAATACTTTTTTTTTTTTTTGGTGGGGCAATGGGTAGGGTCACACAGCTAGTAAGTGCCAAGTGTCTGAGGTCATATTTGAACTCAGGTCCCAGAGTCCAGGGCCGGTACTCTATCAACTGCACCACCTAGCTACCCCTAACAATACTTTTCTAACAAAGTGATTCTAACCTTTGTCCTCTACAAGGCACTTTTTGCCTATTATTATTATTATTAATTGTTTTTTTTTGCGGGGCAATGAGGGTTAAGTGACTTGCCCAGGGGGTCAAGTGTCTGAAGCCGAATTTGAACTCAGGTTCTCATGAATCCAGGGCTGGTACTTTATCCACTGCGCCACCTAGCTGCCCCCCCCCATTAATTTTTATACCAAATTTTTTTCTACCTCTCATAGATGAGTTTATATAAACTGGCCAAAGTTAGCACTACTCAAATTAGAATTTGGGTTACTCACTGTTCAGGGCTGCCCACTATTGCATTACCATGAAAGTTTTATCACTTTAGCAACTATAACTTTAGTATTAGCCACATAATTTACTACAGTAGTAGTAAATTTCTTTAGTATATAAGAGTTGGCTGCAACATCTTTGGAGGGCATGCTGAAGGAGAAGATTTAATGGGGAAGAAAATTAACATTAATGAGTATATGAAAGTTTCTGAATTAGTCAAAAGTTTGAATTATCTTCTAACATGTTCCCTACTGTAATCATCAAATGTTTCAGAAGAATACAAAAATAGAGCCATCTGCTAAAATTGTCATAGACTGACAACAAGAAAATAGTGGCTTTGCAAGAATGTCCCAAGAGAACTCTTTTAATCCCCCCCTTCCCCCCAGGACACTTACCAACTGGAATATTTGAGGTGGTCACTGCAGTAGCATGAGACGAATGAGAGGGCATAGTCATGGTGACAATTGTACTTGTGGGTGCTTGTGTGTGTGACACAGATCCTGAAAAGGAAAAATAAATCCTAAACAGCTATTTCTGCTATCCTCATATTTTCAAATTAGAGAAATATAAACATGGGTTAGGATTGAAATAGAATTCAAATAATCAAATCATTCCAAAAGTAAGTAGGGAAAGGTCTGTTAAAGATAATTAAGCTTACTCTACTACCTTTTTTTCTTTTTTAGAAAACATATTTTTAAAAAAAATTTAATTCCAAATTCTTGATTTTCTCCCCCTTTATCCTTTCCTACTATTTTAAAAGAGAAAGGGAGGATACCACTATTGACATTTACCAGCTGTAGTTGCTGAGGGAATGGTGTTGGTAGCCAAGATGGGTGCCACAGTTGCTGCTGCCACTGGTGTACCACTACTGAAGATAGTCTTCTATAGAAGAGTAAACAAAACAAAACAGAATTGTGCTGATTAGGAGTATTTTCTATTCTGTTACAATTTAAAATCGAATAGACTCTAGGAATCAGTAGATCATGACCAACCACTTTAATATTCTAGTTTAGGAGCCAATAAACAAGATGTTAAATCAAGGTTCACTCTAAAGCTTTACCTGAGCCATAGTATGAAGCTGCTGTTTTGGTGTGCCAATAGCTGGATGTGATGGTAATGTGATTCTGGTTGTTGCATCCCGTGATTGTGCAGGACGCTGAATACTAATTGCTGCAGAAGGTGGGTGCTGGATAGACAAAGTTGGCCGACTAAAAACATATAAAACATTATTAACAAACTACTCAAAGACACGATTCACAGAGATAGCTCTTCAATGTGACAGCTATCAGACCTTTATATTTCATCATCTGGCTATGTTAGAGTGAGAATTGTATTTTTCTTGATTTCTAAAGAGCTTATAAAACACATCAGGCCTTTGACCAGATTACTGAAGTGAATATCAAGCTAAATTGTACTCTTCAAACTCACTGAAGGGTCATGAAAAACATCCCAATGCATCATAAATCATCTAAACTGATTTTTAGTCATCATTAATAAGGTATTTTCTATGTGAATGCTAGCTATTATTATTATTATTATTGGGTTTTTTTCTTTTTTGAGAGGCAATGGGGGTTAAGTGACTTGCCCAGGGTTACACAGCTAGTAAGTGTTAAGTGTCTGAGGCCAGCTTTGAACTCAGGTACTCCTGAATCCAGGGCCGGTGCCTTATCCACTGTGCCACCTAGATGTCCCTATTATTCTTTAAAAAAAAAAAATTATCTTCATTGGTGTGACAGAGGATATTTTAATACTTTTGACTTATTAGCATTCATACATCATAGTGTTCAACTGCAATGCTACAAATGAAAAGATGCTTTGAAATAATGTTTACTTAATAGTTTCATTCTTTAGACTTACATCATGAGCAGAGAATTACCATTTCCCTCCCACTTCCCTTAACAAGAAGTACTAAAATTCAAGACAGGCTCATTTACCAGTCTATGAGGTCTTTAAATTTGTTTGTTCTTACACAACAGGTTAGAAGCACTTGTTGTTATGAACATAAAGAGCTGAACATTTTGAAATTTCTCATTGCCTTTGGTGAAAAATTAAACAGGGGAAAACTCATAGAAATTACTAGTTGAAATGAAAGATATGGTTATTGGTAGATTTCAAATTCTATATACTGTAACTCCTATAATTAATAGTTGACTGTCTTTCAAACTGTGTCTTTGTATCAACAGTACAGAGTATATATATATATATATATATACACACACACATGCATATACATACATATATATATATATATATGTCTTTTAGTCAAGATCAATTGTTTTTATTTCTAGGGGAATAATAGCTAAATAAGAAATACAGGGAAAATGAAATTTGAATTTGTTGACCCTCCCAATTCCTCTCTTTTCTAAAACTCATACTTAAATTGTTCTACTTTTGAAGATAATTTATTCAAGTGCTCCAGTTTAGTCTTACAGTTATATAATAATTCTTAAATTTATTTAACAGTGGCACAGTGGATAGAGCACCAGCCCTGGAGTCAGGAGTACCTGAGTTCAAATCCGGCCTCAAACACTTAACACACACTTACAAGCTGTGTGACCCTGGGCAAGTCACTTAACCCCAATTGCTTCACTAAAAAAAAAAAATTATTTAACAAAAAATATACAATAATAATGTGAAGCTGAACTCATTAAAAATTCTTTCCTAAAGATATCCAGCCAAAAGTTTTATGGGTGACTTGTAACTAAGATTAGATTTCCTAAGTCTGTTCATGTGTCACTGGATCATATAGCATCTCTAAAAGTCCAAACTAGCCTAGGAATAACTGTAGAATACACAGTATTATACTTTTCTCATGCTAATTCTTTTCAATATTTTTATCAAGATAAGCTCTTAGAGTACTATAAAATACACTATTAAGTTCTTTCAATTTCATATCGCTTTGGTTTTCATGTTCTCCACTCACCTAAGGGTTGAATCAGTAGCATGAGCTGCTGTTGTTGTAATGACTGGAGATTGAGCTCTGGTGGCTGAAACAGTTGCTACCACAGCAGGAGGGATAGTATTTGAGGTGGTCACTGGGGGACGAGACTAAAAACACAAAGAAAAAAAAGTACGTTATTTTAAAAATGAAAAGTAAAACAAGGAATTTGTAATGCTATAGAGGCACAAGCTGAGAATTCAGATAACTTAGAAAAACAAATGTGTTTCTTAGTGATGTTTATTGTCCACAATTCAGAAACCAGAAGGAAATACCGACTTTCAGGGTGGTTATGGATGGAACAGCATCATAAAAAGCCAGAAAATTTCAGAGGCTCAATTTTGTTTGGACAGTTATGTATTCAATTTTCCAATTATAACAACAATCAAAATTCTTCTTTGCCATTCTTGCAACTAAAGAGTTAGTCCCAAGATCTGTAATTTACCTATTGTTTTCTCTATAGACATCCTGTTGAGTAGTGTCATAATACAAGATTCTTTTCAAATAGACACCACTGGAGAGCTAAACAAAACAAGCAGTAAGTTTTCAGGACAGACTCTACTCTTCAAAAGGATGGGTCCAGGGTGGACTACTACCTGCTAGACATATCACTGTGGATATCCAGGCATAGCTTTCATTGTCAGGTCTAAAACTACACTTATCTTTTTTATATACCCCATACTCAGGTGGAGACTTTCTGATGTTTTACTGTCTAATCAATCATCTAAGCTTGAATCCTTAAGAGTCATGTTTAATTTTTGCCTCTTCCTGGGAGGTAGCATGGAACAAGAGAGAGGAAGAAGGCAATAGATTTGGAATCAGAGGACCTGGCCTTGGATTGTAGTTTTGCAAATGACAAACTGAGTTACCTGAGGCAAGTCCCTTAACTTCTCTGGGCCCCATTTCCTTATTATAAAACGAAAAGTTGGGCTGGATGACTTCCAAGGTCCCTTGCCTTTATAAGTATATGGTTTGAGGGGCAGCTAGGTGGTACAGTGGATAGAGCACTGGCTCTGGAGTCAGGAGGACCTGAGTTCAAATCTGACCTCAGACACTTAACACTAGCTGTGTGACCCTGGGCAAGTCACTTAACCCCAATTGCCTCACCAAAAAACCAAAAACAAACAAACAAACAAAAAGGTATATGGTTTGGGCAGCTAGGTGGCGCAGTTGATAAAGCACTGGCCCTGGATTCAGGAGGACCTGAATTAAAATCTGGCCTCAGACACCTTGACACTTACTAGCTGTGTGACCCTGGGCAAGTCACTTTAACCCTCATTGCCCCACAAAAAAAAAAAAAAAGTATATGGTTCCATGATCCTTGTCCCCACTACTAATTCTCCCACAATATTTGTTCCACTTGTTCTTTACACTCTCATTGCTACCAACCTAATGCAGACCCTTACGCTCTCAGTGCCTATTTTACTCTGATTTGCTTGTCTCTGGTTTCTTCTCCTGCCAATTTATCTTTTTACAAAGTAACCAGTTTAATTCCCACTAAAACAAGACTTTAAGGATTAACACTCCTCAGCAGCTCAACAAACTGAAATGACTTCTCCCAATATAATATGAAAATGTATTTAAGGTCTCATACAATTAATGACTCAAACCAACCCTTTCAATTTCATAACCTATTACTCTCTTATGTAAATCTTTTTCTTAGCTAACCTGGTTTACACAAGAATCTCATCGTAGGCAGAAAAAAGAATCTAAAGTCAATATATCAGGTAAAAAACGTGTAGTCAAAATTACTCCACCAAGTGTTGCTGGACACAAGTTATGGTAATGAGGCCCTGCTACTGAGGGGGCTAGAACTGCAAGTGGCAGTGGGAATTGAGTGAGCCATACCAACTCCATCTTGTGACTCAGTTCTAGAGCTAGTTCAGTTCCCTCTCTTTAATTATGGGTCTAGTCCAATTTTTGTCTTCTGCAAAAACTTTAGTCAATTGTGGGAACTGTGAAAAAACATTATTGCCTTGTTTGAACCTAGCCCTGCATGGCTGGTAAGCTGGACCACTTCCACCTGCTGTTTGGAGACAGATCCTTAACCAAGGACCTGGCCTGGGTTAGGCTGATCAGAAATCCTGTCAAATCCGAAGACTGATGTGAGGTTTCTCACAATTATACATTTCAAGCAACCCATATGTTTTATCAGAAAATTGGACCATACTGCTTAATCAGTTGTTTCCATGTTTCTCTGATTGACTACAGACCCTTCAGGGGAAGTGAGATACCTTCTTTTATGATTTCAGAGAATTGCACCTGTTTGCTCTCCCTATCCCAACTAGGAAAGTCCCTAATCTTTCATCTAATTAGAAATCAAATTGCCTAAATTTGAATCTGGGTTGTTTTAATTAATTGGTCTTATTTGATTGTTTTTAGTGCATAAAAATCTGTCTCTCCCTATATACGGGTCCAGTGCCAAAGCCAAAGGAAGGCCACTGGACCCAATTTTTTGGAAGACTAGTATGCATTGCTTAATAAATCAATATGCTTGGAAGCTTGAATCTTTGGCTTCTCAGTCATTTCTTCTTTTACAAACCACACTACTCCCTAGCCTCTCTCTCCTTCCTCTCAACTCCTCTAAGTCCTATGGTCTGTATTTAACTAATACATTCATAATTATTCAATACATGTCTTTTGATTGAGTACCCTCCCAAGACCATCACCTGCCTGGATTGGCTGATGAATGATGTGCTGTACTGCTGGCTGAGCTGTAGCTGCATTTGGCAACTGTGAAGTTGGCCTCAGGACTGTGGTTACCTTAGAACTGGACATCACGGCGGCGGCAGCTGCACCTAAAATATGAAACTGCATTCTTAATAATATGATCTGCCATGTCTCAGAAATGTAATTAATAGCCCAATCTATCCATTAGAAAAATAACACTAGAAAGAAGGTAAGTTAATAGGCTAAGTAACCTGCAGTTACCAGGAAGTTATGTGGTACAGTGGATAGAGCACCAGGCCTAGAGTCAGGAAGATATGAGTTCAAATCCAGCCTCAGACATTTACCAGCTGTGTCACCCGTACAAGTCACTTAGCCCCTATCTGCCTCAGTTCATCATCTGTAAAATGGAGAAACACTGGAGAAGGAAATGGCAAAGCACTCTAGTATCCTTGTCAAGAAAATTCCAAGGACAATGTCTATAGGGTAATGTAAGGTCAGACATGACTGAACAACAAATAATCTCCAAATGAAAGAATTAGCTAGTCCAACATAGTAAAATGCTTCTACTTTTCAAAAGGTAAGGATTTACCAACTACTATGGATAGACACTGGACCTATGATTGCACTTCTAGAGGGAAACTGCAAGTGAGGAAATTCCCTATACCAATGCAAGCCACTACCTTCTCTGCAATTTCTAGTCTTGGTTGCTTAGTTACTAGTTGCCTCAGATACTGAGAGATTCTGTTATTTGTACAGTGTCACAGAGGCAGGACTTGAACTTGGATCTTCCTATCAAATCCATTCCTCTACTGCTATGGATGTTCTATAAATAAAACTGGCCTGCAGAAATGTCTTTTTAAATTGTTTTATTTTTTGCTTCTGTACCATCACTCACAATTTTTTAATGAGTAAAATGGACTGTTTTTAGTTGACTTTCTCTGCTACAGAAAGTGCTTACCAGAAGAGAGCAGGTTATGTGGTGAAAAAGCTATAAGATCAATTTAAATCAATCCTGATGATAATCTATGTAGATTTTATAAAGGACTGAAAATATACAAAATATATACAACAACATTATGCCATTCATTCACTTACTACTTCAGGACAAAAGACAAACAGGAAGATGCTAGAAATGTGGTATAGTTTTGAATTTACATGTGAACTCACACAATTTTTGTGAGAAACATTATCCTTCAAATAAATCCTCTGAGATATTTTGTGCAACACTCCACATACCATCATAATAGTTGTCTGGTTGTCCTACGAAAAGATCTGGGACAAAAGCTGACATAATTTACCTCGAGGTAAATGAGAAGCTCCAATGTGAAGAGGAGGCCCAGGAGCACTACTTCGAATGATGGACATCTGCACATTTGTGGTCATAATATGATGCAAATTGCTAGGGTGTCCCTGCAATAGAAAAGGAGCAACGAGGTATTTAATGTGCTTGTTTGAAGCTTAGAGGCTGACTGTAATTCCTTTGTGTGAAGCAGAATTGCTTTTAGACAGTAAGCGTGCAAAGGCCAAGTACTACATACAGTTAGGCTTTACTAAGTGGTTCAGATGAAAAACTTTTCTAAGAACTCAACTGCTTCTGGTCTAGTTAATTAGTAAGATGCATATAGACACATGTAAGATACAGCAGTTCTAAACACAGGCACCTACATTCTCTATGTTGCTATTAATCTATTGTATTCACCCTGGCCAAACACAACCTATTTCTGCCCTGATCACTTCCTTGCCCACTCTTCTTACAACTAGGAAGCCCTCTTGGACTCACTAGAGTATAACTATCAACCGGCTAAGAATAAACAGACAATTGCAAAATGGGCCACTCCTTTCTGCTCCTACCAGCTCTTCATCTCCCAAGTATATTTCCATCTTCCTCTTACTGATGACATATGATATAATATGTCACACCAATACTAAATGAATGAAGAATGGCATCTTATTTTGTAAAACAGTAAGAGAAAAAACCTGCTGTCCACTGATTGTTGCCACAGGAATGGCTGAAGCTTGAGGGATGCTACTCTCCATCGTCACAGTCACCTGCCCTGGGACCTTGGGAGGGAGTGACAGGGTAGAAGGTGGAGCAGGAGCAATGGGACGGCTCGGCATGGTGGGCTTCAGAGGCGGCTGCAAATAGAAATAATATCAATAATTTTTCAAGAGAAATTCATCTTTCATCCAAGTCCTTAAATCAAAAGTTAGAAGGGAAGTCAGAGTTCATTTAAATTAGTATGTAAGACTGGGATAGCCATTCCAGCCCAACATGAATCAGTGGGTACTGGAATTGTGCTAATGATGCTCAGGGAGGTGGTGTCATCAGAAACTGAAAAAAGCAACCACATGGTTGTCACTGGCTTCAATCAATCAACAATTATTAACTGCTCAATATATGCCAGGATCTATGCTAGGTGCTAAGGGCCATAAAGGTAAAAATGAAGTCATTTTTGCCCTTAAAGAGCTTTACATTACTGGTCAAAAACCATGAAGAAACATAAGTACAACTAAAGCAGAGACAAGGCAGTTTTGGAAGGGAGGGTACAAGTATCTGGAAGATGAGGAAAGACCTCACAGAGAAGATGGTGCTGGAGCCAAGTTTGAAGATACTAAGTCTCTAAGAAGTAGTGCATGCTAAGGAGGGAATGTATCTTAGGCAGAGGGCCATGCCTAGTGCAAAAGTCCAGAGAGGGGATGGGGACTGTTGTATGTGACAACAGCAAGAAGGCAAGTTTGGCTGGACTGAAGTAGCTATGAAGGGGAATAATGTACAAGAAAACTGGAGAGACAGGACAGGACCAAGCTGTGAAGAGCTTCAACAGCCAAAAAGTTTATATTTCATCTTAAAGGAACTAGGGACCACTCCAATTTTCTGAGTAAGGGACCTGGTCAGAACTGTGCCTTAGGAAAATCCCTTTAGCCACTTGGCAAAGGCTGGAGAAGAGGAACAAGAGATCTTAAGCTGGGAGACCAACAAGGAGGCAACTGTCACGATCTGGGCAAGAGTTGATGAGGGCCTCAAATATGGTGGTAGCTGCTTGGTGGAGGGAGGATAGATGTGAAAAATATTGTAGAGATAGGAATGATGGAATCTGGCAAGTGACTGGATAAGGGTGAGAGTGAGGAGCTGAAGATGTCAGCAACAGAGTGCATGTGAATAGAAGAATGTGGTGTCCTTAACAGAAATAGAAAAGTTTGGAAGCATGGGTTTTAAGGGAAAGGTTTGTTTTGCACATGCAGAATTTGAGATGTCTCTGAGATACCCAGTTTGAAATGTGTTCGATAGGCACCTGGAGATGAGCAACTATAATTCAGGACAATGACCACAGTAGCCATTAAGACCACCAGGTAAGAAATCTGCTTCCTCAAATACTGTAACTTCCAAGTTCTTTTATCTACTTAAACACAAAGTTATGGATCTAGAGTCCAGAAAACCTGAGTTCAAATCCAGCTTCAGACACTTACAAATTGGATGACCTGGATTAGTAACATAATCTCTCTAAACCTCAGTTTCCACGTATGTAAAATGGGGATAAAAGCACCTATCTCCCAGAGTTGCTGTGAGTATAAAATGAGATAATCGTAATGTGCTGGTTAAACCTTTTCTTTCTTTCTTTTCTTTTTTATTTTTAGTGAGGCAATTGGGGTTAAGTGACTTGCCCAGGGTCACACAGCTAGTAAGTGTGAGTTAAGTGTCTGAGGCCGGATTTGAACTCAGGTACTCCTGAATCCAGGGCCGGTGCCCTATCCACTGCGCCACCTAGCTGCCCCTGGTTAAACCTTTTAACACTAAATAAATGATAGCTATTATTATCACTACTCAATTCTGATGACCTCCTACATCCCACTGAAGCTGCTCACAGATGGTCAACCCTTGATCTTGCTATCACTCATAGTTGTTCTATTTCTATGTTTATGACTCCCAAATTCCTTTTTCTGATTATAATCTTTTATTGTTCCATCCTTCCTTCTAAATCATAACTTCTAACCTGTTCTTCAACCCCACCATGATCTCAATTTCCTTCACCCCTTAGTGCTTTCTCAAGCTATACTGACTACCTTCTCCTCTCTTCCCAATCTTGATTCTTTAGTGAATTGGTTAATGTCTGCACTATCAAGGCAGCTAAGTGTTACAGCACATAGAGTACCGGCCCTGAAGTCAGGGAGACTCCTATTCCTGAGTTCCAGTCTGGCCTCAGTCACTTACTAGCTGTTTGATCCTAGGCAAGTCACTTAATCCTGTTTGCCTCAGTTTCCTCATCTGTAAATGAGCTGGAGAAGGAAATGACAACCCACTCTGGTATCTTTGTCAAGAAACCACAAACAGGGTCATGGAAAGACTGACACAACTGAGAAAACTTAAAAACAAGAACCATCTATTCTTGTTTCCCTTACTCTCTTTTCATAAAGCAAATTGCACTTTGTCAATCCTGGATGATTCCCACCATCCATCTCCTTCACTCCTATTTATACACTTCTGTACATGGCTGGGAAAAGCCACAAAATTATGCAAATGTGGTACATTACAAATTTATATTAATATCATCTCAACTGGACTCTACTGTAGCAAAGCAATCCTTTTATAACTTTCCAATCAACTCCCTATCCCATTCACCACAGGGACAATTACAAAATATTGTCCTCTCTTCTTAAAGCTCCCTCACCGTCTCATCCCTCTTTACCTCCATCTCTTGACTTCCTTCAAGTCTCAGCTTAAGTTTTACCTTCTGCAAGTAGGCTTCCCAGTTCTTCTTAACCTCAGTGCCTTCATTCTGAGCTTATCTCTAACTTATCATGTCTGCATCTTGGTCGTACACAGATGTTTTCATCTTGCTTCCCCCATTAGACTGTGAACTTAGCATAGTGCCTGGTATATAATGGGTACTTAATAAATGCTTATTGACTTGATTCTCCTGAACTGCAGGTCCACTATGGATATCTTAAATTGGATGACCTAGTAGCATCTTGAACCCAGGAATGTCCAAACAGAACTCTTTCCGCCAAAGCCCTCTCAACTTTGATATTACTGTTGAGGATACCACCATCCTCCCAGTGACAAGGTTCATAATCTTGGTGTTATCTTCACTTGAAATCACTCCACATCTCATTGACTATCAAATCTTGTCATTTTTACCTTCACAACATTTTTCATTAATGGGAGTGTGAGAATCAGAGCTCTGCCCCGAGGAGAAAAAATGTGACTTGGCATCTGGAAGTTACATTTATAGAACCGCCTGTAGTCATGTCAATCAAAGCTACCAGCCAATGAGCTTGGAGCTGTGTGTGTGTGTGTGTGTGTGGATGGCCCTGCTTGCTGTTTCACAGAGGGCTTCTGGGAGAAGCTGCTGAGGATCAGGCTCTTTTGGTCCAGGACTTTGGTTTGGTGGTGGACAGAGAATTCCACATGGGTTGTTAGGGAAAGGCAAGGTTTTATCTCTGGCTAGATCTAAGCTAAAAAATCTGTTCTCAATCTCTCTCTCTTCACTAACTTCTAATACACTTTAAATACTTAAAAACCTAAACTCCTGCTGAATTGATCAGTAAATCTTAGACAGTTTCTCCCTCACACTGGGGTCAGGTCAGGTGACCACACATTAGATTTTTAAAAACATTACAGATAGAATTTTAGGCTCCATAGGAGCGATATCCCAGCCCTTTCTTTCAAGAAAGTTACACCTGTTTTTCCTTTTTAAAAAAGTATTAAAATCATCCTTGAAATTGACTGGCTCAGGGGACCAAAGGCCTAGGCTTTTGACATCACTTCCTAGTTGCTTGAATACAAAACAGCCACAAGGAGCTGCACAGCAGACCATGATGGGCTACTTAGCCAAGGGAATTTGGCTCCACCGAATCAGTTCAGCATGTCCTCAAAGCACCTCTTTCTTCTTCTATGTCTTAGTAAGTCTCTTTTTGTTAACTGCTGAATAATCTACAAGTGTCAGATTCTTCTTATGTTGAACCTAAACTAACTGACACTGGCCTAAGTCGGGTCTAACCCAGAACTTACATCCCCATGTGTCCATGCCACACACCCACCTCTTGACTCAGTGGCTCCCTGCTGTCCTAAAGATCAAGTTAAGGTCTTCTCTGTTTACACCTAAAGCCCACAGCAACCTACCCCATTCCTACCTTTCCAGTCTTTTTACATCTTACTCCTTTCTATGTATCTTCAATCCAGTGATACTGGTCTCCTTGCTGTTCCCTGAACAAGACATTATATGTCCCGTCTCTGCCTTTGCACTGGTTATCTCCTATTCTTGGAATGTTCTCCTTCCTGTCTCTTAGTTTTCCTGGCCTTATACAAGGCTCAGCTCAAATTCCATCTCCTAGAGCAGGCCTTCCCATCTCTCCCAAATCTTGGGGGCTGCTAGTGCCTTACCTCTAGATGACTTTCCATCCATTCTGTAAATGTATTATATGTACATAATTCTTTATATAATATCCCCCCATTAGAATGTAAACTACTTGAGGGCAGGGACAGCTGTGCTTTTCCATTCTTTGTCTCCCCAGTGCTTTGTTTAAGTGGCACATAGTCAGTGCTTAATAAATTATAATTGACTGATTGAGAGTATGTAGAGATAAAAGGGCCCAGGACAGAGGCCTGAATATAGCCACAGTTAAACAGAATAATATGGATCACAGCAAAAGAAAATAAGAGGAAAACTGAGTTAGGCAGGTAACAGGTAAGGGAGGTAACAGTATCATAAAAACCTCGAGGAGAGAAAGCAGCCAGGAGGAAAGGATGATCAACAGTTTTAAAAAATGGCCAGAAAGATGAGGACTGATAAAAGGCCATCAGATGTGGAAATTAAGAGAATGAACTTAACTTAAAAATCAATCATGGAAAACATCTGGTAAAAACCTATTGATGTGTAATTGCCAAGCAGCACAAAAAAAACAAACACTGCAGAGCATTCAGGAAAAGTTGGTGATGATCATGAGGGCACATGTCTAAAAACATTTGGGTGGTTGCTAAAAGTTATAGGTCTGTTTTCTGGTTATGGTTCAATATGAAATTTGAACCTTTCTTTTCAGTTACCTTCATAAGTCCCTCTGAAAATGAAAGTGGTACTGCTGGAGTCAGATGTGCTGGTGGGGCTGTGACAGTGACCGGAGCCCCAGAGGGTACTGCGTGGTGGGGAGGCAACATTTGGACCTGTGGATAAGGTCGCACCACAACTGGCTCTTGCTTTTCTTCACGAGACTGTAGAGAACTACTGGAACCCAGGTGCTCCCTGGGAGTGACTTCTGAATCTCGATTAGATTCATCGTTAACTAATAAAGACATTAAAGGTTAAAATTAGTTTTCTCTAGCATTACATTACATTTTCTATAAATCAATGAATACTGTCATGCGATTCCAATTAGGTTTGAGGACTGCCAAGTAGCTCAGTTCCTAAACAGTTTGGAAATCTTTCCACTTCACAATAAAACCAACTTAACAGAACATCATATTAATATTTTTTCATATTTATATTTTTTCAGTTTTGCCTAGTTTAAAATTTCTACACCATGGGCATTTGTTACTTGGGAAACATTTCACAATTTAAACTACGGAAAATTATGACAGAAATGGCTTCTGGGCTTAAAGCCCATTACAGTAATGTTCAATCTCGAGAGGTAGGTGAGAAATGACTACAATGTAAAGGTAAGAGGCATAAATAAAACATATTTAAAAGAAGAATTTCTACCAATGTGCACAATCATTGATGTAAACATTAAGAATAGTAAAAAGAAGATAAATTCGGAGTTGTTTCAATGACTACCTTTGGTCCCAGAGAATAGATAATGAAACTTCTCTTCTTCCTCCTCTACCTTGGGATGTGTGGGGTTCTGAGAGTCAAATGATGTGTATCCACTATCTGCGGTGGTCACTCTATAGATTAGTTTTGCTCCCCTTTTTTACTTACAAAGGGAGATTCAGAGTGTGTGTGTTTGCGTGGTCTATACCCAACAATGACTTAAAAATAAAACAAATACAACTTTTGAAAAAATTTCTCCATTAGTCATGTTGTGAAAGAAGAATCAGAACAAAAGGGAAAAACCTCAAAAACTAAAGTAGAAACAGTGTGGTTCAATCTGCATTCAGAATCCACAGTTCTTTTTTCTGGATGTGAAGAATACATCTTATTTTTTAAAATTGTATATTGTAAAAAATAACACCAATAATAAATTCTTTAGTCTATATATAAAATAGGAAACTAGGATATTCTCATGCAGGATGTAAGAGTAAGTCTGAGTGTATAATCGATTATATTCATGAAGAGCTCCAAAATTATTGTAGAAAAAAATCAGAATGTTATAAATTACACAAGAGATATTTGACAAAGATAGGAAACTCATTTTCTTAAGGCAGGTCTTAATATATTTTAATGTTTATTCTTTAATACTCTTATGCAGGGTTTTTATGTTTTACTATCTTAAATCTTTTATCCATTTATGGCAAAATAATACTTGCATAAAGTATTATCAAGCCAAAGCATCCTACTTATATTCAAAACCATTAATAATTTAATAGTTAATGTATATGAAATGATTTATAACTACTTCACACATGATATAAGCACTTTAATTACAATATCTCATTTGATTTGATCCTCACAACAACTGTATAAGACAGGTGTTATTATTATCTCCATTTTACAGATGAGTTAACTGAGGTTGATATGACTTGTCCAGGGTCAAACAGCTGGTAAGTGTTGAGACAGGCTTTTCTGACTCAAGTCTAGTACTCTAATCACTGCACTACACTGTAATATTTAAAAGATATGACATAAGAAAAACACAATGGAGCTGAAAAAGATACAGAGAAGGGAAACAAAAAGAAAACAAGAGGATGTAAATTTCCATATATAAATGGAGCAAAAATTACAACCTTTTAATATAGTCTAAAATCATCCACTCTACAGATAAGGTAAACGCAGATATATTTGATAAATTCCTATATCCTAGAACAAGGAAAAATACCCTGAACTCTTAAAAAGTGTAATTTTAGAACACTGTCATTCAACAAGTATTTATTAAATGCTTACTACATAGGTGCTATGGGAGATATAAAAATCTACAAACCACATTTATTGTCCTCAAGAACGTTGTAACCAAAAACGTAATGGAATATTGCTGCTTCATAAGAAATGAAGAAAATAAGGTTTGTAGGGACTTGTGAAGACATATAAACTGACACAGAATGAACAGTTTATACAGTAACACTGTAAAAACAAACAACTTTGAAAGACTTAAGAACTCTGATCAATGTAATGACCAAAAAGAAAAGAAAAAGCAAGTTGTACACAGAGATTCACCACTTCATATGTAATACTCATTTATTTTGTATATGGAAATACTAATTTTATTTGGTGTTTGAGTTCAGAATTAAAAAAGAAAAACTTTTTTTTTTTTGGTGAGGCAATTGGGGTTAAGTGACTTGCCTAAGGTCACACAGCTAGTAAGTGTTAAGTGTCTGAGGCTGGATTTGAACTCAGGTCCTCCTGACTCCAGGGCCAGTGCTCTATCCACCGTGCCACCTAGCTGCCCCAAAAGAAAAAAAAATTTTAAATTTATAATTTAGTTAGGGAGCTAAGACATACAAAATAATTAAAATACAAATATGTTATAAGTGGTTTAAGACTAGGGAAAAGGGCATGCCCTAGGGAAGTTAATACATCAAGCCATGGTGCTAAGTAAGTGGTCAGGATTGATGAGAAAAGGGCAGCCTCAAAAGTCACTATATCTGACTCTGGATCAGACTATCCTTACTTCATATCTCATACAGTTATCTAATCCAGCCATGTTCCCATTCAATTGCAGTGTGTACCCTTACACTTTCCAATTCTTGCTCTGGGAATAGTGATCAATCAAATTAATACTATTGTAGCTTCTGGAAATAGGGTGCCCTTTGCACAGGCTGGAGGGGACACTTATCATACACTGCTGACTCTCTAGACCAAAATTCACCTCCTAGGCCAGCATTTTCTTAGCTTTGTCATCTCCCATGTTAAAATGTAAACTCCTGGAAGGTAAGGATTGTCTCTCTATCACTTAACAAATCCACTAATTAGGTAGCAATGGGGAAAGCAAAGGGGGGAAAGTGGCTTTATTTGAGCTGCAATCTTGAAAATAAGTGACAGGAAAAAACAAGTTTTCTGAAACTTGCCTATTACCCCCAAAAGAAATGAGAAAAACTGAAATATAAATAAGTTCTAGAATCGTTTAGAGAAACTCATAGGAAGTTAAGAAAAGCTAGAAGTCTAGTGTGGTGAAATAAGTGTTGTAGGGACCTGAATTTAAATCCTACTTCTGACCCATACTAATTCTGTGTCTCCTTGGGCAAATCCTTCAAACTCTCAGTGCTCCCCCAAGTAATTCTTAGATTAGATATTGATCTGAAATTTGCTCACAAAAGAAATGAAAAATCTTAATGTCACATGGCTCCTATGGGGGGATTAAATAAAACAAGGCATGTAAAACCCTCAGTTATTCTTTTTTTTTTTTTTGGTGTGGGCAATGAGGGTTAAGTGGCTTGCCCAGGGTCACACAGCTAGTAAGTGTCAAGTGTCTGAGGCCGGATTTGAACTCAGGTCCTCCTGAATCCAGGGCCAGTACTTTAATCCAATGAGCCACCTAGCTGCCCCCAGTTATTCTTATATAATGCAAATGTCAGCTATTATTTTGAAGTTGTATGAGTCCACCATGCCTTCTGATATGTACCCAAAAATGACTGAACAGAAATGCCAGAGTATCTGATGAAAGGTCTAAATGATGCTCATCCTTTTTGTACTTATCTTCTTTAATATTCATTTGGCACTTATGATGATAAGCCTTTTAGGGAACTAATGGACATAACTCAAACTATAAATTCCTTGAGAACCATATCTTATTAAAAAAAGGGGGGGAGAACAACAAAAAAAGGGGGGACAGCTAGGTGGTGGAGTGGATAAAGCACCGGCCATGGAGTCAGGAGTACTTGAGTTCAAATCCAGCCTCAGACACTTGACACTGACTAGCTGTGTGACCCTGGGCAAGTCACTTAACCCCCAATGCCCCACCCCCGCAAAGAACGACATCTTATTTTTCTTCCTATCTTCCACAAGCCTATTATAGTACCTGTAGAGAAAGGAGGCACTCAATATTAATGTAATTTCTCTTCACTTCTGTCATAACCTAATTTTTTGGTATAGAGACCAGTGATAGTATTGTGATTATGGCTTTGAATCTAGCAAGGAACTTCCACAAAAAAACTGAAATTGAGGGTCACCCAAAGGGTAATGAAGAGGACCATGATAGATGCAAGAGGTGGCAAACCAGGAATTACAGGATGTTAAAGAAATGTATGAGCAAAAGAGAAGTTGTGCAAGTCACTTAGGAAGAGCCAAACATTACTGATTGAGAGCCCACACTGAGTAGACCTGTGGAAAACTTACTGGAGGAAATGGACAAGAGTTATACAAGGCATGTAGGCAGAGAAGTATTGGGATCTGCATTATTAGAGAAAAAAGTCAGCTTCAGTGAGATCACATTTCTTATTCCTTTGTGGGTTCTGCTTTCTTAAACCTCTTATTACTAAAACAGAACTTTTCCTCAAAACTTGTATGTGAAATTGCCAATTTCTATTTTTCTGGTAAAGTTATATGCACAGAATGACTCCACTGGCCTCAAACTAGTCTCCCTTCCACACTCTTTGAAAAACACACACACACACATATCCCTGAATTCAAGCACAAAATAAAGCTTTTTTTTTTAAATAAAACATTTTTAGGCTAAATTCTTTGAGTCTATCAACTGCCCTACTAGGCTCCATGAGGATGGACTTTCTTGTCTTCAGTACCTAATATAGAGGAGGAAATTAATAATCACTGGCTGAACTGAGCTATCCTTTGGAGGTTAAGTTTATCTTTTCCCAGTTAACTAAAACAGAACCCAAGAGAAGTCAGGAGACTTATTCAAGACCCAAGTTGTGGAAAAGCAACATGGTATAGTGGAAAGAGTGCTTCATATGTCATAAGTCAGTCAAATCCTGGATTTCAATCAATCTCAGTCTTTTTTTTTTTGACCTCTCCTGTGTATATATCATACACTAATAAAGATTATAGCTCACAAAGTCACAAATACAGTAGGTAACCTAGATCTCAGAGGCTATCTGTACCAACATGTATCTTTAACAAGAATGAAAATCCCTGACATGAGTAATGTAGCCTCTACCTGAAGAGTTCTAATGAGGGGGAAAACACCTTCTCCCAAAGCAACCCATTTCCTTCTTTTGTTAAACTTTTTTTTCTTTCTTTTTTTTTTTTTTAGTGAGGCAATTGGGGTTAAGTGACTTGCCCAGGGTCCCACAGCTAATAAGTGTCAAGTGTCTGAGGCCGGATTTGAACTCAGGTATTCCTGAATCTAGGGCCAGTGTTTAATCCACTGCGCCACCTAGGGGCCCTGTAAAGAACAACTTTTAAAAACATCTTTCATTTTATGTCACCCATGTTTCCCAATACGTGCCTTTTCCTTTCCTTTCTCCCTCTCTCCCAGAGAGATATGCCTTATAACAAAGATTTTTTTTAAAAAATTCAGTAAAACCAAGCAACATATCAAGAAGATCAAAATTTTATGCAGTGCTCCAACACTTGCAATCCCCCATCTCTGCAAAAAAGGGAAGAAAATACATCCTTATATCTCTTCTTTAGGGCCAATTTTGGTCATTATAATTTCAAAGCACTCATTTTTATTGTTTTGTTGTTTTCACTTATATAGTTGTAGTCATTGCATAAACTGTTTTCCTAATTCCGTATACTTCTCAGCATCAGTTCATATAAGTCTTGTCTTGGTTCTCTGAATTCATCATATTCATTGTTTCTTGCAATGCAGTAATATTCCGCTACATTCATGCACCACAATTTGCTTAACTATTCCCCAGCAGAAATCCATTCACTATTTTTGGTGCAATTATGTAAAACATTACCATAATAGTCATTTTGTACAAGAAAACTCAAATAAAAGAAAAAAAAGAAAGTGAAAAATAGCATGCTTCACAGTCTGTGTTCAATCCATATCAGTTCTTTCTTTGGAGCTGGATAGTATGCTTTATCATTAATCCTTTGGGATTGTCTTGGATCATTATATTACTGAGAAAAGCTAAGTCATTCACAGTTCTTGATCAAACAATATTGCTGTCACTATGCATAATGTTCTCCTGGTTCTGCTCACTTCACTATATGTCAGTTCATATAAGTTTTTCCAGGCCTTTCTGAAATTATCCTGCTTGTCATTTCTTATAGCAAATAATATTCCATCATCATCATATACCACAGCTTGTTCAGTCATTCCCAAACTGATGGTCATTCCTTTGATGTTAAATTAGCCATCACAAAAAGAGCTGCTATAAATATATTTGTACAAATAAGCCATTTTCTCTTTTTTGGGATGCCTTTGGGATATAAACCTAGTAGTGGTAGTATTGGATCAAAGGGTTTGATAGCCCTTTAGGCATAGTTCCAAATTGCTCTCCAGAATGGTTGGATCAGTTCACAACTCCACCAACAGCGGATTAGTGTCCCAGTTTTCTTATATCCCCTCCAACACCCAACATTTTTTTGTTTTGTTACATTTGCCACTCTGATAGGTGTGAGGTGGTACCTCAGAGTTGTTTTAATTTGCATTTCTCTGATCAATAGTGTTTTTAGAGCAATTTTTCATATGACTACAGAGAGTTTTAATTTCTTTTTCTGAAAACTCAATTCACTTTTGAAAAGCATCATTTTTTAAAAAGTTTTTTCTTATAAAGAACTGAAATTTACCTTTCCAACTTCTATGCACCACTTCTACTTCTGCCCTCTGGGACTATGGAAAACAAATCTAATCCTTCTTCTCATGATACCTTTTCCAATACTTAGAGACTTCTACTATGTTCTTTTCATGACTTTTCTTCAGGTTATACTGCTCTAGTTCCTTCAACCAATCTTAAATATGGTATGGCATGTTCTAGAGGCCCCTCATTGTTGGGGTCGAGGGTTCAATTCCCTTGATGGAGGTTGAGGATCAGAGACGATTAATCATTGACACATCAGCACCACATTATGTGTGTAGCTGTGTGCACTTTATTATTGGGACATCTCAGTATTTAAAGCAAAAAAACACAAATTCATCAAATAAAGTCTCTGCAGGAATAATTCTAGAGAATAAGAGTAATTTTTTAACCTTTCAGCCTTGACATGTCAGAACCTGTTCTAGGCCTAGACAGAGCAAAGTTTGTACAGCTGAGTCCCTCAGACCCCCGGAAGACTGGCCAAGCATTGTCTCTGGAATTCAGGCCTTGACCACAAAGTGTCCTAGGAGACTTGCTGCTTCCTAACCACAGCCCAAGCAAGGGGAGGGGAAACTCAGCCAGAGGGGCAACAGAGAGCCTCCTGGGTTCCCCAACACCTCATCATCCTGGTTTCCATACCCTGGGGTAAAGTATCTTTTGTAAATTATGCCTCCAGAAATGAATACAATACTTCCATATGTTGTCTGTCAAGGGAAAAATATGGTAGGACTGGTCCCTCTGCCTCTCAATTTACTGAAATTGATGCAGGAGGCTTGTCTGTGTGCAGACGCTAGTCTGCTTGTTCTCTCATGCATTTATGTCTGTCAAATGTTGTAATTGTGTTGTACAATCTTTGGGGAATTTTTGGTTGTACCCCTGTAGTCTTTTAGAGCAATGGCCAGGCTCTGAAAGTAGGGGGAAGAGAAGTCTCTGACTTCTGGATATCTGTACAGGTGTGTATCTACTTAAGAGTTTTAAATTTGGAATTGGGATGTAACTTCTTTGCTAGACATTAATAGCCTTAGATGAACATTGTAAAAACTGGTTGGAAAAAAAAATGCTGCTACTTTGAAATCTTTTGTAATGGAATGGTTAAAAAATCAGCAACTATTTGTAATGTGTAAAAGTTTCAAAGCTAGTCAATCGTAACTTGTGCTGCTGCTCTCTTTCTCCCCCCTCCTCCCGCCCCTCTCCCCTCAGGTGCTGGCTGACTGGCTGGCTGCACAGCACCAGAGCAGAGTGGTGGGTGGGTGGGTGAGAGAGAGAGAGAGAGAGAATGTTTAGAAAATTTTAAGAAACTGCCCAGAGTATTTTAAATTATGGGTAAAAGCAAATAGAAAGAAAACTATGACATTTTATACTGACTGTTCAAAGAATTTGGAATCTTGAAGAAAAAAAAGGGGGAGTATATTTAAGGTACACTGCCGCTTTAAGTGTTCACTTGCCATTTCAAGGTTTGTGAATTCTTTAATTGAGTTTGATTAGAAAAGTAAAATATTATTGGAATACTGCTGAGTTTTAAAGTTACTTTTAAATTGATGTATATGTGTTAAAATTGGAAAAGCAATTGATGGTTTTAATAAAAACAGGTACATTAGTTGTTTCCTCTAAGACAGAGGAAAGCACTGGAAGCTGGTAAATCATTACACAGAAAAAGGCCTTCTAGATTTTTTTTTAATTTGTAAACTTGCCAGAAAAGAGCTTGTTACAAGGAATGGTTTTGCTGAGGATTTATAAGGCTGCTTATTGTACAGAAGTAATTTCTAATGATTGATCTTTACACCAGGATAAAGTTTAAACCTGAGAAGGAAAGAAAAACCAAGCAACATGTGTGTATGCCCTGGTAATCTTTTTTGCTCGTTGCAACTTCATGAGAGTAGAGGTTTGCTATTTAAGATAAAATATTTTGGGACAGTAATTTATATTGTTTTGAGTTTTGAATTCAGGTATAATTATTTGGATGGTTAAGCCAGTAATGCAAGTACTGGAGAGAAAGCCACAAATCAATGCCACAAGAGAGAATGTGCTGCTTACAGGTGGAGGTATCTGGGAAAAAGCCGAGGACAATTTCAGACTCAATTGGAGGTAGGCTTCTTTTGGCTCATTGAGTTCCTACTGAATAGAAAAAGTCTTCCCACCTGGCTATCCTTGAATTTGGCTAGTACTGTATGACTGGTGGTCACTTGAAACTTTTACCTGAAATCAGACCTAAGGATGTTTTATCCTGACTTTATAATCATATCCCTGCTTTTTCTTTTATAGCAGATTTCTATAATCAGAACAAGTAGTCAGTAGAAGAAATGAGCACAATGCAAGTATGTAAGATCTTACTGTTTTCAGTTTAAATGTGTGGTCACTTTTTTTTTTTTTGGTGAGGCAACTGGGGCCAAGTGACTTGCCCAGGGTCACACAGCTAGTGTTAAGTGCCTGAGGCTGGACCTGAACTCAGGTCCTTCTGAATCCAGGGCCAGTGCTCTATCCACTGCACCACCCAGCTGACCCCATGTGGTCACTTTTTATGTCAAACAACAAGGTGTATTAATATTCAGGTTTGTTATCTGCCTGCTAATGTTTACATGGTAGTATGATAAGGTTAAATTAACTGGGTATCTTTCTGGTTTAGAAGAAAGTGAAATTCCTCCCCATTCAGATGAGAGGGAGGATGGTAACTAGGAAACATAGTTATGCATTTCAGGTTTTATCATAAATCTGCCCAGTCAGAATTCTGTTATGTACTGCCAAGGGCACCAAGCTACCAACTCCATAGTACAAGGGAATCACAGAGCAGACCTTTCTGCTAGATTAGCTGTTAAGTCCATTCACCAGTCAACCCAAGCCCTGGTCCCCTTGCACCCTATTGTGCCCCAAGATATCTCCCCTTCCTATACCAAAGAGGAGATTATAAATCTTTAGTGTTAACTACCACTTGTTTAAACCCATATGTTATCTCATATTAAAGTCAGAAGAGGAATACGGGATAATTTTCTTTGGTGGGTCTGGAAAATTGCTGCCCTCACTAATCCTTTGTGAGGTAACTTGAACATGAAGCTATGCTTACAAATTTAACTTTGGTATAGAATAAAGTTCTGATTTTACTGCATTAGCGTTACAGGCTTGGAAGAGTGCTCGAACTCTCTGGCAAATGCGGTCCTGGACTGAGGCGGAGTCTGTATGGTTCAGAACACCTCCTGAAGGTTGACCTGCTGTATAGAAATTACCTGGATGGCTGAAACTGTTTACAACTGTTTGCTTTGTCCAGTTTTTCATGGAACTCTTAGATTTATTTTGTATTAGGGCCCCTGTTGCCCCTTGGTCTGTTTGTAAATCATTTGTGTTTTGTGTTGTGGTCCTTCCATTTGTAACACTAGCTCCTAGATCTCCCTCAATTCATAAACCCCCTGTGGGCCCCTATTTTGCCCCCACTCAGCAGGAAGCAGTAACAGAAGAGATGATCTTCATCCTTTTTCCTGGGGTACATGAAAAGGGGGAAATGATGTAGGAAGCAAAAAGGGGTTAACAGAAAAACCTAAGACCCAAGCTCTAAAAGGGAAGCAGACCCCAGTTAATGGATAACTTACAAGTAGGATGCTGGGTTTTCATACCCACATAAATCAGTACCCATAACAGGAACAGAGGGACCTAGGCCAAGGAGACCTGAAGACCATAACAATGATAAAATGACAAGGGTATAGAAATTCTAATGAAAAATGGAGATATTTTGAAACTAGCCATGGGAATCAGAAAGAGACATACGCAGAAAAGGCCAAATTTGTCCCCAGATTCACCTTAGGACATGTAAACCCCAACAACACACCTCCACAGAAAAAGATACCCGCCTCAGGGGTTGGCTTAGGACCCCAGGAACTCCAAATTAGGATAAGCCCTCCCCTGCACCTCCCCAAGGTGGAGATTATTATAATGAGACTGATAATCAATTTATCCATACTATAAATATAACTGTCTTTCCTTTCACTATTCGAGAGAGATACCTTTCCACTCTTCTGGTTCTCTCCCTGTGGTTACTCACAGTATTGCAATAAAACTTGGGAAACTGAGTCACTGAGTCTTGTAATTCTTTTGGGACTACTCACAATCAATTTTACCCCAAATTCCATCCCACATCAAAATCACGTTTTCTTTTTTTTTACTTCTGTTTCCATACTAGTATCCCTTTCCAGATCATAAAGTCTTTAAGGGAAGGAATGTGGCTTATTCATCATTTTACTCCCAGCCTCTAAAACAGTGTCTAGTACTTTGCACCCATTTAACAAGTGTTGGTTTAATTAATATGTATGTGTTGCAGAATCAAATCGTTAACACCTTAGGCAAGAAACAAGCACTCTAAGCAGTAGTTTCTTTATCTCCAAGATGGAGATAATAATTGCTTTGCTGATTTCAGAGATTTAGTATCAAATGAGAAAACTTTATGTGACCATAAAGATATATATAAATGTAAATTTATCAAATACTTGAAATCCTGATAAGTTTGGAAAGCTGGGCTGGCTCTGAGTAAGGGCTACAGAGAGATAAGATGTATAACTGTCTCAGCTCTGGAAACCCATTTGTTTTAGGTAGTAACTTGAATAAACAGAACTTTTTTGCCTGTATACTATAAGTAACAAGGCCAATTTGCTCCATATAGCTAAAAAAAGAGGTTTCTACCAGGTAAAACATTGCCTATAATACCATCATTGTGCAAAGAAAAGGGAGACTCATCAATGTGTATATTAGTGCTATGAGCCTTACACTCATCAGAATTGGCTCAAAGACCTTAATCTCATCAGAACTGGCTCAAGGAGGGAATAACATACTCACTCAATTGGGTGGAGTAATCTATCTAACACTGCAGGAAAATAGGAGGGGAAGGGGATAAGGAGGGAGAAGTAAAAGAAGGGAGGGAAGATTGGGGGAGGGGTCAGTCAGAAGCAAATTCCCTTAGAGGAGGGATAAGGTGAAAGAAGATAGATAGATAATAGAGTAAATCTCATGGGGAAGAGAATAGAATGGAGGGAAACAGTTAACAATTGTAACTGTGAAAAAGAGAAAAGAAAAAAATGTACAAAAAATATTTATAGCAACTCTTTGAAGTGGCTAAGAACCGGAAATCGAAGGAATGCCCATCAATTGGGGAATGATTGAATGAGCTGTGGTAAATGATTGTAATGGAATATTATTGTGCTATAAGAAATGACAAGCAGGATGGTTTCAGAAAAACCTGGAAAGATTCATATGAACTGATGTATAGTGAAGTGAGCAGAACCAGGAAAACATAGTGCAGTGATAACAGTATTGTTCTATGAGCAATTGTGAATGACTTAACTACTCTCAGCAAAACAATGATCTGAGACAATCCCAAAGGACTAATGATGAAGCATACTAACCACCTCCAGAGAAAGAACTGATATTGACTGAACTCAGACTGAAGCATGCTATTTTGAGCTTTATTTTTTACTTGAGTCTTTTTATGTAAAATGACTAATATGGCAATGTTTTACATAATTGCACATGCATAACCTATACTGATTGCTTGCAACCTTGGGGAGGGGGAGGGTAGAGAGGGAGGGAATGAGAGAGGGATAGAATTCAGAACTCAAAACTTTAAATAAATAAATAAATAAATGTGTATATTACTGCTAAGTGGAAAACGTTCACTGTACCTATCCCTGTGCTCTGTACACAACACGCACTCAAATCTTTGTTCTTTGAAGCATAGCTTACTCCAAAGACTTTAGGGTCAAAATATCACCAACCATGTTTATAATAAGAACTTTGTCATTTTTTACATATGTATAAGTATCCTCTCTATAGCTATTTGTAATTTCCTAAAGCATATGCCATTAATTCTATGAATAATCATTTAGGCAGAAGTGCTTAATTCACACAAATATATTTAAAGAAATGGACTCAGTAATTTCTGCCATTTGTCTATATAATTTTATAGATAGGATTCCCTCTAAATGAGGAAGGTGTACATACAATAGCTAGAAGTATCCCTTAGTTAGTGATCAAACACTAATCAGTCACTTCCAAGTCAGTGTGAAAAATGTCCTAAAAATGCAATGGAATAGATAGATATGAGTCCAGGTTTAGAAAGCAGTGACTATTCCCATCTACTAATGTTCTATAAGCAGTAAATTTTAGGCTTTACCTCCCACGAAAGCCCTAGTTCCAAATGAGACAGCATGACTAGCAACAAAAGAGATACATTCTTCCCATGGAAAGAAAGGGCATACCCTAGTCTACTTTGTGATGCCACCACCTAGGGGGCAGCTAGGTGGCGCAGTGGATAAAGCACCGGCCCTGGATTCAGGAGGACCTGAGTTCAAATCCAGCCTCAGACACTTGACACTTACTAGCTGTGTGACCTTGGGCAAGTCACTTAATACTCATAGCCCTACCAAAAAAAAGAAAGAAATTACATTGTAATGCTACCACCTCACCTGCTTTCATGTGGCACCTAAGTGGCAGAGAAGAAAATACCATTTCAGAGAAAAAAGGAGATGGCAGAATTAGCTCCTTCTTGGAAGGGAACCTTGCTAAGGAATCCTTCTCTTCCTTGTATTACTCCTGTAACAATAGTTATACTACTCACATCACATTCATCACACATAGGCGACCTTATCTCAAGAAACCATCCTGATATACATTCCTTACTAGTGCAGAAGCAGTATCTTCCATGTAGTACAGGCTAACCTTTTCCCTAAAAGGCAAGTAATTTGAGTGGTCTAGGGCTCTAGCATTCTGGTTTCTAGGCTCTAAAAGGCCAGCCCTTTAAAGAGTCAGAACCCTTCACCCATGGCACATGTACCAAAGCTGTGCCACTTAACATACTCTGCTGGGCAGATTTGTTTCCTTGGAGAATGGGGAGCACTCATCTAGGAATCAGGAGACCCTGATTCTAGTGCTAGGTTGGTTACTAATTAGTTAAATGATCCTGGGCACATCTCTTCAACTCCCTGGGCCTGTTTTCTCTTCTATAAAATAAAGTGGTTGGACTATGGATAAAATGATAATATTTTTGAGGCAGATAGGTGGTACAGTTTTAGATTTGGGAGTCAGGAAGACCTGAATTGAAGTCCTACATCAATTACTTTAAAACCATGAACAGGTCACTTAACTTCTTTTTGCCTCAATTTTCTCATCTGTAAAATGGACATAATAATAGCACCTAACCCTCTAGCATTGTGGAAAGAATAAAAATCAAAATAGCTAAAATAGATATATCACTTTACAAACAGCTTATAAATGTTTGTTTCACTGTTGTTGTTATAATAATGTTCCCTCCAAGATCCCATTTATACTAAATGTTCATACTTCCACTATCAGGTATCTGAAACTTTAAGTCTTTCTCTAGGGGTAATAATGTCTGTTTCATGTTATTAGTGGTAAGGAAAAATAACCTCCGAAAACCTCAGAAAGGTTATGCACATGTTTCATGAATACAGAATACAGGAGTGCTATTCCCCAGCAAGCCAAAGGAGGAGCAGTGAACCAATCCCTGGTACCCTCAGAATAAAAGAACCCAGGTGACAATGAACCAGTCTGGATGAACAGGTATTCTAAAGGTCCCTTCTGGCCAGAGGCTTTGTACTTTTCACTAAACCATCCCACAGAGCCACTGTCCTTGTTCTTTACTACTAATCTCAGATGTCACCCTGATGGAACTCAGGCCATGAGAACCATTACTAGCTGCTAGGAGTTGAGGGACCCCCTCATTCCCATGCTTGGTAGGTGGGACAACGGGAAGAGAGGGAGCAAGAAGTCTACAATCCCATCACTCCAGATACATCAGACGTATTCCTATCACTTTAGTATAGAACTCTGATTCCAACAGAAACACCGTAATACATGCTGGCTACATCTTATAATACTATTAATACACTTTCAGAGAACACACTTTTTATAGGTTAAATAGGCTTTTGCAGGAAGACAAATTTTTTCAATGAACAAAAAACTATTTTTTGCCCTCCCCCAATTAAAAGAAAGAAAAAACCCTTGTGACAAATGTGCATCATCAAACAATATAAATTCTGGAATTATCCATGTCCAAAAACATAGATGTCTCCATGTACCATGTCCATGAACTCTTTAGTAGGAGGTGGGTAGCAAGTTTGATCTTGCTGACCTGACAGCTTAACACTATTGCTATGAGAAAACATTTTTTTGAATTCGAAATAAGTTACTTAAAGGCAAAAAACATCTAGAATACCTAGAAGTTGAGAGACTGCCTGTACTGCCTTATGTTGTAGTTATTGTTACCTTTCCCCTGCGAAAGTGCGAGCTTCTAGAGAGGAGGACTTAATCTTAGATATGTTACCTCCCAAAGTACCTAGCATATGATAGGGCAGGCACCCAAATATGCTGAATGAATTTTTTTCAGGCTTGAAAAACCTGAAAGCTACTCAATTATCTTCATGTCTATCAAGGATGTATGATGTTTAATTTGATTGTACATATATATCAGATTGCTTGCCATTCTGGGAAGGGGAGAGGGAGGGAGAAAAATTTGGAACTCAAAATCTTATAAAAATGAATGTTGAAAACTATCTTTACGTTTAAGGGGAAAAACCAAAATACTATAAAGAAGGCTATATGAAAGGAAGATATAAAACAGAGATGCAACGAAGCCTTGTTTTCTACCAAGACTCAGCTCAGAAACCACCGCCTCAATGAAGCCCTACTCAATTCCTCCCTACCTCTCCCAGTTGTAAGTGCTCTCTCTCTCTCTCCCCTGAATTTTCCTTTACGGTACTTATTTATGGACATGCTATAACCCCAAAGCTCCATGAGGGTAGGGACTGTTTTGTCTTTGTATCCCTAGAACATAGCTTGGGATGTTCCTGGTTCCTTTTACTTTTTGAACTGCCAAGATCTTAATTATGTAGGGAAGATGTTAAATATTAGCTCTACTAATATGGATCAGTACCTCCTCTCCTACTAATACAGATCAGTACCTCTTCTCAGACTGTTAAGAGTATTGCCTGGGGTACTGAGAGCTTAAATGGTCCATGGTCACACAGCTAGCAAGCGTCAGAGGTAGGATTTCAACCCAATGCCCTTAGCCTGGCTCTTTATCTGTTATACCATTACCCTTCCCATCTGGCATATAGTAAGCATTTCATAAATGTTTATGGAACTGAATTTTAGTTGAGGCCTTGTAAATTTTACTTATTTCACTTAATTACAAATGACAAAATAATAATGATGATAGCATTTCTATATTCTATATATTTCTTTTGCAAAGTGCTTTAAATGCTATCTCATTTGATTGTCAAAACAACCCAGAGTGGTACCAACCCCATTTTACAAATGAGGAAACTGAGGTACATAAAAGTTAAGTAATTTGCCCAGGGTCACATAGCTAATAAGTGTCTAAGGCTAGATTTAAGGCCTTCCTGGCTGTACTCCATGTACTACATCACCTGGCTGTAGAATTTGCCTAATTTTGAATACTATAACTGGCAAGCTTATTAAGGCAAATAAGAGAACACTTAAGAACATCTTACCTGTGGCTGTTGGGTTTATCAGCCCTGTAGATGCATTGTTGGAAATTTGTGAGGGAGGCTGGCCTAGGCCTGTAGAAGGGGCTCCTGAACGAGGAAACTGTTGAGAACTCATTTCCACCTGCAAAATACAAACTGTTACAAATCTGAGCTTGAGATGCAAGATGTTACACATTCTACAGTTGATACTATTGAGCTTAAGCCTTAAGGTGACATTACTTTACTTGTTAGAATAACTAAATAACTTATCTCAGCTAGACAAAATATCAGCTGAAAAACTACATAATTTTCAAATGGGAAATGCTACTTGAATTTCTACAACCAAGTAGAAAAATGCTAACAAATTACTATGGTTCATTTATGACTATTGTTCAGTCATTTCAGTCTTGTCCAAATCTTCATGACTCCATTTAGGGTTTTCTTGGCAAAGACACTGGAACAGTTTGCCATTTCTTTCTCCAGCTCATTTTACAGATGAGGAAACTGAAACAAAGATGGCTAAATGACTTGCCCAGGGCCACACAGCTAGTAAGTATCTGATGCCAGATTTCAACTCAGGTCTTCTTAATTCTAGGTCTGACACTCTATCACTCAGCCACCTAGCTACCCATAGATAATTCCATGATTTATCTTTCATCAAATCACAGTAACATTTTTCTTATCATAAAGGGATCTAAAGGACCTATCTATTCTGGGGCATGTTTGCAAAAATATTTTATTTTAAAATTCACCAAGAAGTATTCAGAAATTATTCTACCTATGCCAATAATTTTTTTTTTTAGTGAGGCAATTGGGTTTAAGTGACTTGCCCAGGGTCACACAGCCAGCAAGTGTCAAGTGTCTAAGGCCGGATTTGAACTCAGGTACTCCTGACTCCAGGGCCAGTGCTCTATCCACTGTGCCATCTAGCTGCCCCTAACAAAAATGTTTTTAATGTCAAAACTAGAATTTTAATATTTTTACTAATACTTCCTGCTTTTCTCAATAATTATAATGCAGACTCACATATCTCAGTGGTGGAAGGGAACTCAGGGCTCATCCAATCCCTCCTCAACTTAAACAAAAATCCCTTCTACCACATCGTCAACAAATGGTAACCCAGGCTTCGCTTTAAAACCTCCAGAAAACGATTTTACTTCCTCCTGAGGCAGCTTATTCTACTTTTGAGATAGCTTTTATTGTTCTTCCTTAAATCAAATTTAAATCCACTTCTTTGCATTTGTTCACACTATTCCTAGGTCTGACTTTTGGGCCAAAGGAAAAGAAGTCTATTCCCTTTTCTATGGGTCAGCCTTTCAAATGCTTGAAGCTACAATAATCATGTCCTTCTTAAGTCTTCTCCAGAAAAAATAACTTCAATTCCAGAAATGTGCATATGCTACGATATTAGGTCTTTCATCAAATAATCTTGTGTTTCTCTAGATGATTTCTAGGTAAAAATATCTTTCCTAAAAGAACTGACAATGGCATGAAGCCTGATAAGGACAGAGTAAAGCAGTACTCTCAGCTCACTACTCATAGATACCATATTACCCTTTTTTAATAGCCATACCACCCTATCATCTCATGTCAAGCCTGCAGTCAACTAAGTCTCTCCTGCAAGACCATTTCCAAATGAACTATCCTAGTTATATCTCCCTTACCTTGTACTAGGAACATTTATTTTTCAACCTGGGTGTAAAACTTTACATTTGGGGGGAAGCTAGGTGGCGCAGTGGATTCAGGAGGACCTGAGTTCAAATCCGGCCTCAGACACTTGACACTCACTAGCTGTGTGACCCTGGCAAGTCACTTAACCCTCAATGCCCTGCAAAAAAACAAAAACAAAACAAAACAAAACAAACTTTACATTTAGCCTGCTAAGATCTTTTTGGATTCATCCTGGAAGTCAGTGGATAAGCCACCACTCCCAGTTTTATGTCATCTATGCTTTTAGCTAACTCCTACACCTTCAAATCATCTTTAAGGTTTCTTAGATAAGAATTATACAAGGACAACATATAGGACTTTTGGGTATATTTAGCTTAATGTAGGAATTTCTGCAAAAAAAGGCTGTATAGCCACAATTCCAGCTAATAATACTTGGGGGTGGGGAGGGACACAACAGATTCTTCAATAATTTTTTCTGTTTAACAATCAACAAGTAGCTATTCTTGAAACTTTATGAAGTATTCACAAGGCACAAGGCATCTTATGAAGTGCTAATCAATTAAGAACTCTTTCTTGTCTTTCAAGATTTTTTATAAATTTGCAAATATCAAGAGCAAAAGCAAATCATTTAAGCCTTTACTAGAAATTTTTTAATCACACTTTACAACTAAACTTCATTCAAAGACATTATGGCAACTCATTTTTAAAAGTACTTCCTTTGAACAATATGAAAAAATTAATAGGTAGAGTCATTCAGTTGGGAGAAATGGATATAAAATCCAGGCTTCCCAACAAACATATTACATATAGATCCTACCTAAAATACAACTCTCAATAACCGATGATCTTAGTTCATGTACTTCCATTTGCACTGGGGTACCATAACTAGGTGGGGGATTTTTCCACTTTAAAAGAAAGTATATATAGGAAGCACACTTTGCTAGTGTACCCATTAAAAAAAATGCATGTTTTTTTTTTTTTAAGAAAAGCAGCCTTTTGCAAATAAGAACGTGACAGGAAAGAGTTTTATACCTCAATGTCACTGAAAGGTTCATGGTGCAGAGGGGTACACCTATAAGGAGACACCTCATATTGACCAAAAAGGGATCAGCCAACGGCTTTTCCTGCAAAGACCTCGATTTATAGACTTCCTTTTTCCTTCCCTTCATCCTTATCCTAGAGAAGGTACACCTCTTCTCTAAAATCTTTCTATTCGTTTCCACTGTACTTTTAACTCCAAATGCTCAGCGGTTCCTTCCCCACCCAAACCAATCAATGCGATCAGATGACAATGCTGTCCCGCCTCCTCTCTTTAGGGTCCTCCAGCCTGGCTCTTAGAGCAAGGGAAGAGCAAGTACAGGTCTCTCCAAGATAACTAGCTCCCTTACCCTACTGCCTATATGCCTTCTGCCCCAGAGGCTTCTTTCCAACCTCTGCCCACTCTTCTTTACATCAGTCCCTAGTCCCAGAAGCGGAGTCACAAAGGAACCAAGGAAGGAAAAAGGAGGGCCCCCTCCCCATGGCCAATACAGCCTTTCGATCCCCGTGACACCGGCTCCGGCCCAGCAAACACCCCGGTTACTAGTGCAGCTTCAGGATCTGGTTCCAGCTTTCTCCCCAAGAACCTGCCCCTCCCCTCCCCACCGCCCGCCTATTGGCCCCGCGCCGAAGGCGTCACACGGGGTCGGGCGCCAATCCAGCATCAGCATTGGCGTCCTAGCCCCACCCTCCTATCGAACTTCGACCAATCAAACTAGGGCCTCTGGCAGGGCTACCCAAATTTCACGACCCCGCGACCAATAGAAGAAAAGAGACGGCTTGTCCAATGAGAAAGGTCGGGGGGGCGGGGAGGGAGGCCCCGCCTTTGCCTGGGTCTGAAAGCGGCGGGCGCAGGTCCCGGATGTAGATAGTCACTTTAAACTGCTCTGTGAGCCAAACTGCCTCCGCCACCGCCCCCCGCCCGGCCAATCTCCCCGTCTTCTGCCCGTCAAAGCCTTCATCCCAGAGCCAGTCGGCCCAAGGCCCAGGCCCCGCCTCCTTGCCGCGGGGCACCCCAAGCCGGGGGCAGAGGCTCCTCGCAGCTTCAACTGCCGGGACTAACCGCCCTACCCCAGGCTTTTGACAGGACTCCACAACTTCCTAAGCGGTGCTGTACCAGGCGAAGGAGCAAACCGACTATGCTTCGTCGTGGCCACCTTTCCCAGGGGACCCTCGGGAGAGCGGACGCCGCAACCCTGGCCCGGCCCGGCTGCCCCGCCCCCTCCCCGGATCCCCCTCCTCCCGCCACTACCTGGAGTCCGAAGCGTGGAGCCACCGCTCCTCCGTTCTGCCTTTTCTGTCTTGCTCTCTGCCTTTCCTGGTGGCGCCTCTCAGGCGTCTTAGTCCCTGGGGTTCTGGACCCGCCGCGGCGGCCGCGGCTAGCTCTCCTCTCAACCTAGCGCCGCCGCTTCCGCCGCCGCACCGAGACACCCGCCCATTGGTTGGGGCTGGTACCGCCCACTGCGGGTCGAGCCACTGAGAGTGCGGCATTAGCCAGAAGGTGGGACCGTCAGGGGAGGGATGTCCCAGCCCGGGGTGGTAAGGCATTGTGGTTCTTGTAGTTTTTCACGGCAAGGGGGCGGGACTGGGAGGGTGCGAGTGGGCGAAAGGGCGGGTACTGCCGCCAGCTCTTCGTCACGCCCCCCTCTGCAGTCTTCCATTGGCTCTAATCGAGCCGCTTTTCGCTTCATGCTACCCCCTCCTCCTCCTCCCCAGCCGAGAAAAGGCGACCGGATCTAGAGCTGGAGCTCCGCCTTCTCCTCCAGGCCCCCTAACCGCGGTCCCTGGATTTGTCACTTGCATGGCGGGGCACATAAGGGGGAGTGGGGAGATGAGACTCCAAAAGATCCCCATTCCACGGTTTCCTTTAAAGGACAGATGGGGAGGGGGAGTTGGAGTAGAGGAGGTGGAGAAGCTTGAGGATTTGCTCTCAATGCCATTTCATTGAGCTTTGTTGCAGGGTTCGTTTTTAATGTATCCTCGTTATCTACCGGGATCTGTTGCATGTGGTGGGTGCCAGGGTTCCCCCATGCTTGTCACCGGAGGTGGCCTCCCCGGAACCGGTGCATGCCTTGCTGGGCCGGTGCACCGGCTCTGCTGTGCTAGAAGCAGAGGCAGGGGATAGATACATCCTCTGCTCCTCTAGCCTGCTCTTGAGAAAACACGTTTCCGAGTTGTTTTATCTCTCCTGCCCTAGCCAGTACAGAGACTAAATCCTGTCTCCTCCACGTTTTTGAAGTTCAGTAAAGTTTTCTGTAAGGGTTGGGGTGTGTCAGAGCTCTGGAAGCCTAAGCAGTTCAACACCTTTCAAGTTAAATACAGTTATTACTTTTTCCGCAGCATGACCTCGCCAAAGAATGGCTTGGTAGTAGCATTAGTCGTAGTCATAATAATGATGATGATAGCATTTATACAGGCTTTTAAAGAATAGATATTAACCTCATTTTATCCTGACAACAGCAGTTCTGGAGAGGTTGGTGGTGTTATCATCTCTAAGAAACTGAGGCAGACAGACGTTAAATAATATCCTCAGGGTCACATTTTTTAAAAAATCATAAAAGTATTTTATTATTTTCTAGTTACATGTAGAGATAGTTTTCAACATTTGTTAGTTTCAAATTTTTCTCCCTCCCTTCCCTCCCTCCCCAAGACAGCAAGCAATCTGATATAGGTTATGTATGTACAATCACATTAAACATATTTCTGCTTTAGTCATAGCTGTGAAAAAAGAATCAGAGCGAAAGGGAAAAACTTCAAAAAAGAAAAAAAAAGTAGAAATAGTATGGTTCAATCTGCATCTATATTCCATAGTTCTTTTTTTCTGCATTTGGGGTGGGGCAATGAGGGTTTAGTGACTTGTCCAGGGTCACACACCTAGTAAGTGTCAAGTGTCTGAGGTCATATTTGAATTCAGGTCCTCCTGAATCCAGGGCTGGTGCTTTATCCACTGTGCTACCTAACTGCCCCTCATTACTTTTTTAATAAACTTCCGCACATGTTCTACTTTTACTGCTTTTGAGCACAATATTTCCAAACAATTATTTACCAAGAAGATAGGCAAGAACAGAAGTACAAACACAACCCTGTTGAACTAGGAGCACATTCTCCAATAAAATGAGATCATATTTTTTTTTTAAGCGAGGCAATTGGGGTTAAGTGACTTGCCCAGGGTCACACAGCTAGTATGTTAAGTGTCTGAGGCCAGATTTGAACTCAGGTACTCCTGACTTCCAGGCCGGTGCTCTATCCACTGCGCCACCTAGCTTCCCTGAGATATTTTTTTAAAAAGTATTTAGCAGAGTGTTTGACACAAAGTAGAGGCTATATTTATATAAATTTTTTTCCCCTCCCTCCCCTCTACCAGGCAAGCTAAATAGCGCAGTGGATGTAGCAGTGGTCCTGGAGTCAGGCAGACCTGAGTTCAAATGTGACCCTGGTCCCCAATTGAGAAATGGTCAAAGGATATGAACAGGCAGTTTTCTGATGAAGAAATCAAAGTTATCCTTATAGGAAAAAATGCTCTAAATTACTACTGATTAGAGAAATGCAAATTAAAACAACTCTGAGGTACCACCTCACACCTATCAGATTGGCTAATATGAGAAAAAAGGAAACAGCAAGAAAGAAAAGGAGAATGAGGAACAGGAGGATTACTTCCAAGTCCTCCAGGGAACAATGAGAGGAAAGCATAGGCCTCTATGTCTTGTGTCTTTAGCCTAAAGGCCTACTCACACAGGCAATGGCCATAATCAACTATATTGTTGGGATAGGTTTTACATAAAAAACAACACTCCTCAATAAGAGAAGCACAGATTGGGGGCAACTAGGTGGTGCAGTGGATAAAGTACCAGCCCTGCATTCAGGAGGACCTGGGTTCAAATCTGGTCTCAGACATTTGACACTTACTAGCTGCGTGACCTTGGCCAAGTCACTTAACTTTCATTGCCCAGCAAAAAAACAAAAAAACCAAAAAAAAGAGAGAGAAGCACAGATTCCACCTTGCACTGTGAACATAGCAGCACCCTCTTCTGAGGGTGTATTTTGATCTTCCTTGTCACCAAAGAAACTTTCTAGGGTTGGCATTTTTTCTGTTTGCTCATTTCCTAGCCTATTTCTTGACTTTTAACTCCTTCTTAAAGTTGGGCACTGCTTCCAGGATGCACTGTCCCAAGCTTTAGGGGGTCCAAGGTTGTAGGAGCCTTTCCTCCTACATCTTGGTTCTGCCCTAGAGCATTTTTTCATATGTCTAATAGGTAGCTTTGATTTTTTTTTTTGTCTTGTAAAGAATTGTTATTTGAGGTTTTTATGCCTCGGAGAGCACTGGCCTGGGGCTCCGCAAACCACACGGTGCTCCACCCACTGGTTGTAGCCGCTGCCAGGGCTCTGGCACCTCACGTCATCACCACTCCCCGATGCCTACATGGGCCTGGCAAAATTATAATGATTGGAAGCCTAGTGAGGGCAGTCATGTGACTGTCAGAGCGGCCATCCCAATTGGCTGGGACTGTGTGTGTGGGGGGGGGGGTTCTAGGTTTGGGGGAGGAGAATTGGACATTCTAGGTGGAAGCTGGAAAGCGACAGGCATTCTGCTGCGTATTTTCAGCTGATTCCTGGGCGGTGGTATTTTTCAGGTATTATAATTTCCCTTTCCCATTTTTATTTCCTTTCCCATGATCCTACTGATCCTGTTTATGGTTTTTTTTTTTTTAAGTTCGTTCTTGTTAAAATAAATCTTGTCCTGTTTTGAGGGAGGCTGCCGGTCTCCTTCCTTGCCCCAATATTGCAGCGAGCCACTTAGCTAGCACTCCCCAATTAAAAATTGGTCCCCACAGTCTGAAAACTGCCTGTTCATATCCTTTGACCATTTATCAAGTGGAGAATGACTTGAATTCTTATAAATATGACACTATGCTCTATATATTTGAGAAATAAGGCCATTATTAGAGACACTTGCCATAAAAATTGTTTCCTAGCTTTCTGATTTCCTTCTAATCTTGGTTGCATTTGTTTTGTTTGTGCAAAAACTTTTTAATATAATCAAAATTATCCATTTTATATCTCATAATGCTCTCTATCTCATTTAGGCATAAATTCATCCTTTCTCCATAGATCTGACAGGTGAAACATTCCTTGCTCTCCTAATTTGTTTATGGTATCTTCCTTTATGTCTAAATCATGTACCCATTTTGACCTTATCTTGGTATATGGTATAAAATGTTAGTCTCTATCTAGTTTCTATTTTCCCAGCAGTTTTTTCAAATAGTGAGTTCTTATCCCAATAGCTAGAGTCTTTGGGTTTATCAGACACAGATTACCATGGCCATTAACTACCATGTATTGTGTACCCAATGTATTACATTGATCCACCATTCTATTTCTTATCCAGTATCAGATTGTTTTGATGATTACCAGTTTATGATACAGTTTGAGATCTGGAACAGCTAGGCTACCTTCTTTCATGTTTTTTTTTTTCTCATTAATTCCCTTGATATTCTTGATCTTTTGTTCTCCCAGATTAATTTTATGATTTTTTCTAGCTCTATAAAATAATTTTTGGTAGTTTTATTAGTATGGCCCTAAGCAAATTAATTTAGGTAGAATTGTCATTTTTCATATATTGGTTTGACCTACCCATGAGCAATTGATATGTTTCCAGTTGTTCATATCTGACTTTGTGTGAAAAGTATTTTGTAATTGTGGTCATATGGTGCCTGGGTTTGTCTTGGCAAGTAGACTCCCAAGTCTTTTATATTGTATAGTTATTTTAAATGAAATTTCACATTCTATCTCTTGTTGCCAGACTTTGTTGATAATATATAGAAATGCCGATGATTTTTGTGGGTTTATTTTATATCCTGAAACTTTGCTAAAGTTGTTATTTCATCTAGTTTTTTAGCTGATTTTTTAGGATTCTCTAAGTATACCATCATATCATCTGCAAAGAGTAATAGTTTTGTTTCCTTATTACCTATTTTAATTCCTTCAATTTCTTTTTCTTATTGCTATAGCTAACATTTCTCTTTTTTTGTTTGTTTGTTTTTGCAGGTGTTAAGGGCTAAAATTCTAGCTAAACTGTCTAAAATATCTAATGAGTGGTCGCCAATAAATTATAAGCTTTAGCAAGTTAGACTTTTAAGCATTTATTAAGGAGAATAAGAATTTGGTAAAGAGAGAGAGAAAGGCCTAGATTTCTATCTATTAAAAGGAGAGCACATTTCTAGCTCCCTTCTCCGCCAGCGTCCTCCGGAAAGAGCGCGAGACTCAGCGCCAGTCTCTTCCTTCCTCCTCCCACTAGCCCGCATCACTTCCTGACTCCTGGTCTTGCCCTCAAAGACCTTCCCTTCATGGGCAGAACTCTTCTACAGTAAGTATCCAGCAGGTGGCGTTATTCCAATCGTTACACAGGGCAATGAGGGTTAAGTGACTTGCCCAGCGTCACACAGCTAGTTAAGTGTCAAATGTCTGAGGCTGGATTTGAACTGAGGTCCTTCTGAATCCAAGGCCAGTGCTTTATCCACTTCGCCACCTAGCTGCCCCCTACAGCTAACATTTCTAGTACAATATTGAATAATAGTGATAATGAGCATCCTTGGTTCATCCCTGATCTTATTGGGAAGACTTCTAGTTTATCCCCATTACAAATAATGCTTGCTGATGGTTTTAGATAGCTACTACTTATTTTAAGGAAAGCTCCATTTATTCCTATATTCTTAGTGTTTTTAAAGGAACAGGTATTGTATTTTGTCAAAAGCTTTTCCTGCATCTATTGAGATAATCATATGATTTCTGTTGGTTTTGTTATTGATATGGTCAATTATCATGATAATTTTCCCTAACATTGAACCATCCCTGCATTCCTGGTAAAAATGCCACCTGGCCATAGTACATGGTCCTTGTGACATATTGCTGTCATCTCCTTGCTAGTATTTTATTAAAATTTTTTGCATCAATATTCATTAGTGAGATTGGTCTATAGTTTTCTTTCTGTTTTCACTCTTCCTGGTTTAGATATTAGCACAATATTTGTTTCATAAAATGAATTTGGTAGGACTCCACCTATTTTTCCAAATAGTTAATATAATATTGGAAATAATTGTTCTTTAAATGTTTGATAGAATTCACCTTGAATCCATTTGGTCCTAGGGATTTTTTTTTCTTAGGGAGTTCAGTGATAGCTCATTCATTTTTTTTAAAAATGGGGTTATTTAAGAATTCTATTTCCTCTTCTACTAATCTGGACAATTTATATTTTTGTAAATATTCATCAATTTTGCTTAAATTGTCAGACTCATTGTCATATAATTGGTAAAATAGCTCCTAATAATCAGTTTAATTTTCTCTCCATTTGTGGTATATTTACCATTTTCATTTTTGATAATGGTAATTTGGTTTTCTTCTTTATTTTTTTAATTAAATTAACCAATGGTTTATCCATTTTGTGGATTTTTTCATATTAGTTCATAAAACTAATAAAGTTTTATTTATTAGTTTAATGGTGTTCTTATTTTCAGTTTTATTAATCTCTCCTTTGATTTTCACCATTTCTAATTTGATGTTTAATTGAGGATTTAACATTTTTTCTTTTTCTAGTTTTTTCAGTTGCATCCCCAATTTGTTGATCTTCTCTTTCTCTGTTTTATTGATGGGAGTACTTTGAGATATAAAAATTCTGCTACGTACTGCTTTGCCTGCATCCTATAAGTTTTAGCATGTTGTCTCATTGTCATTATTTTTATTATTTTTTTTTTTGGTGAGGCAATTGGGGTTAAGTGACTTGCCCAGGGTCACACAGCTAGTAAGTGTTAAGTGTCTGAGGCCAGATTTGAACTCAGGTACTCCTGAATCCAGGGCCGGGGCTTTATCCACTGAACCATCTAGCTGCCCTTCATTGTCATTATTTTTAATGAAATTATTGATGTTCCTATGATTTATTCTTTGACCCACTCATTCTTTAGGATTAGACTTTAGTTTCTGATCCATTTAAAATTTATTTTTCCATGGCCCTTTATTGAATCTAATTTTTATTGTATTATGATCTGAAAAGGATGCATTTAATATTTCCACCTTAGATTGTGAGGTTTTATGCCCTAATATGTGGCTAATTTTTATGTAGGTGCTGTATACTGCTGAGGAAAAGGTATATTCCTTTCTATCCACATTCCTTTTTCTCCAGAGGTCTATCATATCTAACTTTTCTAAAATTGTTTCCAGCCATTCTTGAACCACTACACTGGTCTAGTATATCACCTGTCATTACCTTATCAACTAAAAGACTCTATTTTTACTTTCAGAACTTCTTTGTTTGTTTCAAAGTAGTATCTGTCTTTTTTATTTCCAGTCAGGGTAGAAAATTCAGTGAGAAGTAGAAATATGAGGAAAGACTAGTTTCCCAGGGATATATGGCCCATCTGATGAAGGATTTTAGGATTTGGATATGTAGAGATGGGATGGAAAAGCATTTCAAGCAAGAATGACCCTGGATGCCAGATTGTTACTTTGTGCTAGGAGAAGGAAAGCACAAGAAAATTAGAAAGGGTAAGGAACAAAAGGGAGCTGGGAAGGATTAGGGTCATGTAGGCATTTTATTAGGTATTGGCTTTTTGAGCAAGTTTGCAAAGAGAAAACTTCATTCCAGCATTTTTAATACCAGATAATGCCTTTTACTTTTTGTAATGCCCTAGCAATTTTATTTATTTTATTTTAGTTATTTATTTAATTTTTTTTAGTGAGGCAATTGGTGTTAAGTGACTTGCCCAGGGTCACACAGCTAGCAAGTGTTAAGTGTCTGAGGCTGGATTTGAACTCAGGTCCTCCTGACACTAGGGCCGGTGCTCTATCCACTGCGCCACTTAGCTGCCCCAGCAATTTTATTTTAACATTGTGTTCCAGGACTTCTTTGATGAATTCATGGTCACTTATTTAGATTATATTCAGTCAACAAGAATTTATTAAGCATCTACTATGTGCAAATCAGTATACCTTGCTATTCTCCATCATATAATTAGACAGCTACATAGAACAGTGGACAGAGTGCTGGGCCTGAAGTCAAGAACATTTGAGTACAAATCCAGTCTTAGACTCTTACTAGCTGTGTGCCCATGGGCCAATAACTTACATCTGTCTGTCTCAGTTTCCTCATCTGTAAAATAGGACTACTAATAGCACTTACTTCACAGGTTTGTTGTGAGGATCCAATGAGATAATATTTATAAAGCACTTAGCATAGTGCCTGGCACACAGTAAATGCTATAGAAATGCTAATTATTATTGTTGTGGTGGTGGTTGTTAGATCAATCTAAAACTAGTACTTGCAGCCTGTCCAAAAATGTTTTCCTATCAATTCTATGCAAAGCTGAAAAGATAGTATTTTTGACCAGAAACATCTAAGAGTTTCCCTTTTAGTATAAATAATAACTCTACTAAAGTTCTGTTAGAATGCCTCATCTTGGTGTAGAGGTGAACCTCAGTTTTAAAAAGTTATGCCAACAGGGCAGCTAGGTAGTACAGTGGATAAAGTACTAGCCTTGGATTCAGGAGGACCTGAGTTAAAATCTGATCTCAGACACTTGACACTTACTAGCTGTGTGACCCTGGACAAGTCACTTAACCCTCATTGTCCCGCCCCCTCCCCCCAAAAAGTTATGCCAGCAAAATACAAAGCCTAACAATGGAAAGCGTATACACATATATTCATCTTGGTTATCTTCTGGACAGACACACACATATATACATATATACATTGTGTAATTTAAATTTCTAAATGTGTGTTCTAATCTGTCCCCCCAGCTTTGGGTGGAAACTGACTAAAATCACTGATAAACGAGTTTAGGGGTTTTTTTGTTTGTTTTTTGTTTTTAGTGAGGCAATTGGGTTTAAGTGACTTGCCCAGGGTCACACAGCTAGTAAGTATTAAGTGTCTGAGGCCAGATTTGAACTCAGGTACTCCTGACTCCAGGGCCGGTGCTCTATCCACTGTGCCACCTAGCCGCCCCGAGTTTAGGTTTTTTTTAAGGGTTTATTGAAAGATAGTAAAAGAAAGAGAAAAATTGAAAACGGATTTCCTATAACCTGGAGATCCTAAACTTCCTAAGCTCCCACTTCTGAAGTCAACTGCCACCACACCAATCTCTAGAAGCCAAAAAGGCCAAGCTCTCTCAACAGCCTCAGCTTCCTCCTTCCTGTTCCCCTCCCAGAAATGGGAGGTTCTTCAAGCTGATTGGTTCACTGGGCCTGAAAGTGGTCAAAGTTCAAAGTTGTTAGCTTCAGAGAACAATTACTTTCTTAGGTACCCTTAAGTACCAGCCAGATGTGTTTAACTAGAAGTCAGCCAGTAATCCAATCAGTTTAAATTAATCTCCAGGTGGGCCCCTGAGTATCTGCTTAATCTCATCTATCACATTCCATTATCTTGACACAACATATATGTGTGTATATATATATACATACATGTGTGTATGTATGCATATATCTCTATCTCTATCTATCTGTCCAGAGGATAACCAAGCTGAATTTAAAGTACTTTATCAATAAAACAATGGCAACCAAAATGTGAGGTGCTTTTGGACATAGCAATTAGCCTAGAAATTCTGCTAAAGTATTGCTTTGGTTGAAGGAATACCAAGGACATTTAAATTACAGGTCTTTAAAGTATTACATTTGGCATACATTTACAATCCCAACAAATATAGTTTGGAATAAGAGAAACAAAACCAAATCACCTGAACTATTTACTTTTTGAAAAGGATATAAATTTGCCAAGATAAAACAATAACTTAAGTACTATCTCCTAGGTATTCTCTCTCTCCATATATACACATAAGTACATACATATATACATACACACAGATACGCAAAAATTGTTCTAATCTGCAGCTACATGATGCAGTAGATTGTGGAAATTTATTTTTATTTGGGGACCCTACCTTTAGGCTGAGATTAGAAAGCCTTAGGCCCTCAGGGTCTCTTCTGTGTGGGAGGTGCTGGTGCCCCTCCCCCTCTGCTTCAGCTGAGCCCCAAATCCCCGTGGGCTGTACAAGATGCCAGGTGAGACAGCTGGGGGGAAAAAAGCCCCCAGCTCCCTCCACCCTGAGCGGAGCTTTCTGAGAGATCCTGGGCTTGTCTGGCATAGCCTGTGCTGAGGCACCTGAGGCTCGAGGGCACCCCCCACCCAAACCAGCCACAGCCCTGGCTCTCGGACTAGCTTGGTGTGTGGGTGCAAAAAGCCCCGAGATTTGAGTGGAGAAAAGAAAGATATATATAGACCTGGGAGTTAGACTAGGAAGGGGGGCTGAGAAGAGGACTGGAGGCAGGCTGACAAGATTAGAAAGGTTGAAGCTCAGCAGACTAGAGATGGGGCTACAAGGACTCAGGAGAAGGCTAAAGGACTAAGAGCAGAGAAAAGAGAGGCGGAAGGGCAGACTGACGGAGCAGACAGACAGAAGGTCGGTGAGAGAGAAACATAGGGGTTCAGTGGTGGCAGTAAGGAGAGGAAAGTTAGAAGCAGGGGGATTTACAAAGTCAAAGGGGCTCAGAGTTAGAATAAAGGACCTGAGTGCCCTAAGGCAAGAGGTGGCTAAGGCCCTTAATTGTATTAAAGAAGTTCCAGGTGCAGCAGGTGAGAAAGAGACACACCGCAATGCAGTCAGGTTGTACATTTTATTTCCCTGTATTCTTAATTTTAAATAGTATCTCATAAATAAACTCTGCTTTGATTATTTAGTTAAGAGGCTTCTTAATATTTTGCTTATCAATTTGGGAGTGGAGCAGTGTGGTGGAACTTTATAAACGGCCCACATTAAATTAACAGCAGTCAGATAACCAAATAGTAAAAAGTCCCCAGATTAGTCCTCCAGTCAGCTCTAGCCCCCAAAATTAGGCCTAGGCATCAAAAATATTTCTACAGTTGAATGGTGACCACGAAGGGACTTATGGCCCACTTATAATTTTTCTAAGCTTATGATTTTTAATATAATCATAATTTTCACAAATCCAAAACTATATAATTTTTCAAAATTAGATATAGGTAATTATAATTATATTTTTTTACAAGATATAGTGCTAGGCCTGAAATAAGGTAGATTTATCTCCCTTCTCTGAACATCAATAGTGAATTATAATCCAGACCACACAATCTAGCAATTGACTAGGAGCCATCTTGTTCACTATATTAATTAACTGTTTTAATTAAAGGCAGAGATGTATCTTGTACTTCTTCCATCTTCCTCATGTGGCCCAGCATAGTAGCTACTCTTGATACTTGCTGATTGGTGGATTTGAAATTTCAGATAAGAGACTTGTGGGAAGTTTTTGTTTCTAAAATAAAACACACACACACACACCTTAGTTTAATTTCATTTGGAAGCCAAGGAACATGAGTTAAAAAGTGTTATTTTATAGCTCATAAGAGCAGAGCTGGACTATTTCTCAGGGGCAAATTCAATTCTGAATGGGTGAATCCATATTCATTGACACAAGTATGGTGGAAAAAGGAATTTTCCATCTTCTACAGCATCTTGCCCTATTCCCCTACTATGCAGCTGATTGTAAATGGATCTGAAATCCTACAAGTCCTGGGAAGAAGTAGCAGGTATTTTAGAGAGGCTCTTTGGTACAGGAAGGTGGGACCTTTAGCTGTTCTTTGAAATGGATCAGATGACTATCACAGGAAAGAAGAATGCCTCTGACATCAGCACCTAATGACAGTGTCCAAGTCACCCCACCCTAGCTATGGCTCTGCATGATTATTAACTATGCAGTAAAAATATAACCATAAATGATATTAACACAATAATATAAAGTTAGTAAATTCTACCTCCTTGTTTCTCACATCAGGCTCCTCTCTACTCATATGGCCACTACTCTAGGTCTTTGTTCCCCCTTGAAAAAGCTTAGTTTAAAATTTTTTCACTAACACTCTGACATATAAAAAATTTCCCAGAATGAAAAGTATGGGTGACCAGAATACCTCCCACTTGGAATTTCTTTAACAGAAGAAATAGATTTTGTGTTAATTACCTGTCATGGCAATGTTGCATGAGATTCTCTCAACCACTTAGAAGAGTCTTTTGCAAAATCTCCCAGGCTTGGTGGGAAACGCAGGTTATATCCCATTTAGATTTTTTTATATCCATATTACATAATACAGGACACTGCACCCAGTAGGTTCTTTTTTCCCCATTTTTATCAGACCTTTATTTTTTTCAAATTACATGTAAAGATAGTTTTCAACATTCACTTTTGTAAGATTTTTAAGTTCCAAATTTTTTTCCTACCCTTTCCTTCCCCCCCCAAATCCAGCAAGCAATCTGATATAGGTTATACATTACAATCACGTTAAGCATATTTCCAAATTAGTCATGTTGTAAGAGAAGAGTCAGAATAAAAAGAAAAAAAACACAAGAAAAAAGAAACAACAACAACAAAAAAGCAACAACAAAAGTCAAAATAGTGTGGTTCAATATGCATTCAGATTCCATAGTTCTTTTTTCTGTGTGTAGAGAGCATTTTCTTTCATGAGTCTTTTTATTGTCTTGGATCATTGTATTACTGAGAAGAGTTAAGTCTATCAGTTGATCATCACACAATATTGTTGATTCTGTGTACAATGTTCTCTTGGTTCTGCTCATTTCACTCAGCATCAGTCCACTTAAGTGTTTCCAAGTTTTTTTTTTTCAAATCTGTCTGCTCATCATTTCTTTTTTTATACTTAGAATTTTATTTTTCCCATATTACATGTATAATACAATTTTGACATCAATTTTTAAAAAAACTTTGTGATCCAAATTCTCTTCCTCCCTCCCCCCCACCAAGAATTCAAGCAATTCATTATAAGCTATACATGAGCAGTCATGCAACACATTTCCACATTAGCCAGGTTGTGAAAGAAAACAGACAAAAACAAAACTTCAGATAAAGGAACTAACAAAAAAATTATGTTTCAATCTGTATTCAGATACCATCAGTTTTCTCTCTGTAGATGGGTTGCATTTTTTATAAGACCTTCAGAGTTGTCTTGGATCATTGCATTGCTAAAAATAACCAAGTCATTCACAGCAGATTATATTGCTGTTATTTTGTACACAGTACATTTCATTTTGCATTAGCTCATACATGTCCTTTCAAGTCTTTCTGATAGCATCCTGCTCATCATTTTTTTTTTATAGTAAACTACATTTATATGGTACTTTAAAGAAAAATTTCCTTACAATAAACCCACAAGATTGACTATTGCAACAACAGTAATAGATAACATTTATATAGTACCTTATACCTGACAAAGAATTTTTTTCACAATAGCCCAGCAAAATAAGTACCATAGGACTTGTTATCATCATCAATCAAGCATCATCCATCAATCCTCAATCAATCCTCCTCATCAGTTGATCCTCATCTTCATCATTCAATCCTCATCATCAATCAGTCCTCATCAATCAATCCTCATCTTCCTCCAATCATCAATCCATCAATTATTCATCATCATCTTACATTACTCTTGCCTCTGCTTCAAATTTTTTTCACAGTTACTATTGTTTCCCTCCATCCTATTCCTGCCCCATGATAATAGCACAATAGTATCCTATTACATTCATATACCACAACTTGTTCAGCCATTCCCCAATTGATGGGCATCCTGTCAATTTCCAATTCTTTGCCAACACAGAAAGGAAGCTAGAAATATTTTTGTACATGTGGGTCCTTTTCCCTTTTTTATGATCTCTTTGGGATATAGACCCAGTAATGGTATTGCTGGGTCAAAGGGTATGCACAGTTTTGTTTTGTTTTGTTTTGTTTTTTGCTTTTGTGGGGCAGTGAGGGTTAAGTGACTTGCCCAGGGTCACACAGCTAGTAAGTGTCAAGTGTCTGAAGCCACATTTGAACTCAGGTCCTCCTGAATCCAGGGCCGATGCTTTATCCACTGCTCCACCTAGCTGCCCCGTATGCACAGTTTTACAGTCTTTTGGGCTTTTCCTCTTATTCACACCTCTGCCCCTTCCCCAATCCTTTTTCTTTCTTTTCCCCCAAACATGTCCTATACTCTACCCCCTCTGTGGGTAGTCCCTTCATAGTGCTTGTGGTAAGTATATGGAGGATCAAAGTGGAATGGGAACAGTAGAGGGAGCTGCCATCTTAGTTCCAATCAGTCCCTCATAGGTGCCCCTGGGCTTTAAAAAAAGTGGGGGGGAGATTATATGTCCTGTGAGGGGAAACATCCAGTCTTTGCTAACATATTAGGAAGTTTGATGTACTTACCACTATTCCTTCCCTGGCATAATCCTCCCTTTTATGCCTTTCTCCTTGCTCTATTCCTGCTTATTTTCCTGTTGAATTTAATGTGTTTCTAGACCAATTTGTGTAGGTGTCCAACCCTTCTTTATATGTTTCAGATAAGAATGAGGTTTATCTGATGTCTGTTCCTCCCACCTCTCCTCCATGTTTGTATCTTTTCACCTCAAATGTGAAAAACATCATTTCACTCTCCCTTCTTTCTATAACACAGGCCTCAAAAGGTCATTTGCATAATACTTTTCTGATTGGTGAACATTCATTATTCAGTGCTTCATTCTTATAGGGCAGACTTGGTGGAGCTGGAGAGAAGAAAGATCTTGGTCTTCTGACTTTTGGGTTTCAGATAAAAGATAAATAGCTCCTAAAGGGAGAGAAAGACTCTGGGAAGAAACCAGCATGTAGAGGAGTTGGCCACTTCTATCATGGAGGCTTCTTTCCAGACTTTTTCTCTGCCTTTAAAGAGCTGAAGAGGGGGCAGCTAGGTGGCACAGTGGATAACACACCGGTCCTAGATTCTGGCCTCAAATACTTGACACTTACTAGCTCTGTGACCCTGGGCAAGTCACTTAACCCTCATTGCCCTACCAAAAAAAAAAAAAAAGTAAAAGAGAATCCCAGGAAGAAAAGAGAGCAAGCCCCCTGAGGTGTTTTTCCTCCTTTCAACAGACACAGCTCCTTACACATTGATCAAAGCTAATTGGCTAACATCATTCAATTCCATTGATTGACATGACTTGAGGGTCATTAAAATAAGCTCCACCAATGACATCAAGGTCTAATGGAAGAGACTCTGAGGGGCAAGGGGGAATTCAGATAGGTATGATTTAATCCCTTCAGTTCAATGATCTAGTCAAAGAGTTTATTCTCCATTTCTATTGTACCCCCTACATGCCCTGCACAGGATTAGAATTTGCTCCTAAAAATTTACCTCTTAAGTGGGGGATAGAAAGCCAACCAAAGACTGGGTCCCTCCTGGGTCCCCCCCCAAAATCCATTATTAATAACTATTTTCTCATGTGCCCAAATGATTTTTCTCATACACAGATTTCCCCATGCCACTACCCTACTCAATAAACTCCAGTGATTTTAGGAAAAAATATAAACTTCTCTATTAAGCCTTTAAAGCCCTACCCAACCTGGCCTCAATCTATCTTTCCAGTCTCGTTGGCTGCTCTCCACTTTGCAATCCAGCCCAACTGGCCTTCTTTCAATTCCTCACAGAGGATAATCTAACTTCCCATCACCATGTCTGGAATATACTCTCCTCACCACTGCTTCTTAGAATCTGTTATCTCCTTCAAGAAATGGCTCAAGTACCTTTTACCTTGTCTTTTCCTGATTCCCTAATTCATTGTCTCACCATCTTGTATTTACCATTTTCTTGTGTCTCAAAAGTCTGCACTAAGACTTTGGGGGATACCTTAGAGACAGCTAGGTGGCACAGTGTATAGAGTAGTAGGGCCTGGAGTCAAGAAGACCTGAGTTAAAATCTTGCCTCAGACATTTACTAGCTATGTGACCCTGGGCAAGTCACATAACTGCTGTCTGCCTCAGTTTTCTCATCTGTAAAATGAGGAAGATAATAGCACTCAGCTCCTACGATTGTTGTGAGGATCACATTAGAAATGAGATATATGTGCCTGTTGTTTCCTTGTCACCCCCAGTGCCCAGCACAGTGCCTGACACATAGCAGGCACTTAATAAATGCTCATTGAATGAGAGGTTAGGTGTCAGAGGCAGGATTTGAACCGATATATATATATATATATTTTTTAAAGTGAGGCAATTGGGGTTAAATGACTTGCCCAGGGTCACACAGCTAGTAAGTGTTAGGTGTCAGAGCCCGGATTTGAACTCAGGTACTCCTGACTCCAGGGCCGGTGCTCTATCCACTTCGACATCTAGCTGCCCCTGAACCGATATCTTAATGACTCAGTTCTGCTGCCTCTGACAGTCTCAGCTTCATGGGGATGTGGAGGAAGAAAGGTAAGGTAGAAAAATATGGGGGAGGTGAATGGTAAAAATAAATAAAAACCAGTAAAAGATGGGCTCCCATTGCTTGATCTATAAAGGGATATCTGCCTCATTACTGACCAGCACAGGCAGAGATGCTTACTCAATTTAAATAGCTGTGATTCGGGAGTAATTTTTGTGTGTATGTCCAGATATTAAAGGACTTGGAACCATGATTATATTGGCACAAAGGCAAACAAGACTTCCCTGATGAAGAAGAGGATTTAAAAGGCTTTTTAACTTTATTTTTATTTTTTTGGAAGGGGGCAGAAACCTGGCCAGTAATAAAAGCTCCTTCTAGTTTCAGAAAAATTGTTGCCCATAGCATCTCTGCTGACCTGTCTCAACTGTGTCATGTGAGTGGATTTGGATTAATGAATGGATCTCATGAAAAATGAATTTGTTTAGCTACAAAATGAAAACTTTAAGTGACCTTTGAATGATTATCATGGTCTATCACAGATTTCATTCTGCAAAAAGACAGTGGACTGATTAACTCCCAAAGTCATAAGAAAAATTGCAAGAGAAATGATGTGATAAATGAGAATTTGGGGAAGCATAGAACCAATATGTTGTTTTATAACAGCATGTTATTTTATTTTGCTCACAATATCTTGTTTTTCATTTGACTAACTCTTGGCTCAAAGGGCCAGTTATATGGAACTCTCTCCTCATTGATTGATATTGATTACTCAATGCCTTTCACTTTTTCCATTGTCTGGTATATATTCTCATATGTATACTTCCTCTGATCTCTGCTGTCTGTTTAGATAAATTGATTTATTTGCTATTTGCTATGTATGTTCATTGTGAAACTGGTATTTGGTGGGAAGGAAAGCAAGCCTTCTCTCTCTCTTTCTCCATATGTATATATGTACGTATGTATGTATGTGTGTGTATATGTATATACACACACACACACACACACACACACGCACACAGCTAGTAAATGTCTGAGGCAAGATTTGAACTCAGGTCTTCTTGACTCCAGGCCCTACTGCTCTATATACTGTGACACCTAGCTGTCTCTAGGGTATGCCCTAAAGTCTTAGTGCAGACTTTTGAGGCACCCTATAGAAAAATGACAAAGAGAATAATAAATACAAGATGGTGAGACAGTTAATTAGGAAATCAAGAAAGACAAGGTAAAAGGTGCTTGAGCCATGTCTTGAAGGAGAATATATATATATATATATATATATATATATATATATATACACACACACGTACATATATACATATATATATATATTCATTCCCCTTAAGGAATAGCATGCAAGAGTGCAGCTTAAACCTAAAAACTGCTTCTCTTAGACTAATAGTAGATAGACATAATTCTAGCCTGATGTCCCTCTCTGAGGAGAACAGAATGGCCAGTTTCTGGATCCAACCTCCTATTTCCCCTCCTGTCAGGAATTGTTTCCCTTGGAAAAGTGGGGACAGGGGAAAAGGAAACTCCAGAGACAACCTTTTGCTTCTGTAAGAAAATAATGGGCTGGGGAAGCTGGGTGGCACAGTGGATAAAGCACCAGCCCTGGATTCAGGAGGTCCTGAGTTCATATCCGACACTTGACAGTAGCTGTGTGACCCTGGGCAATTCACTTAACCTTCATTGCCCTGCAAAAAAAATAAAATTAAAAAAAATTACTCAGTTCAGAAAATAATGGGCTTTTGCCACCTGCCAAAAGCCCCAGATTGATTTAGACTGATTGGATTGACTGAGAGTGATTGACATTGCTGATTAAAACTCACTTAAAGTTGACTTGATTAAAACCACACCTACCTGGCTCCCCAGAGGGAGTGTTCTCAAAGGCTGTGAACTCTGATCTCAACATGGGACCACCCTCAAGTCCTGTGAACCAATAGATTTAGCCAATTTACTTGAAGCAGTATGTAAGAACCACTTCTCCTTCAGACTCATAAAAAGCTTACACACACACACACACACACACACACACACACACACACACTTACTCGGCAGTTCATTGCTTGGACAGGCTCGTGGTGGAGGACTTGAGGGAGAACTAGACCAGGCTGGAGCTCTAGGCTAGATAGGCCCAGGTGTTCTCTTTTTACTAATACCTGGTATGCTTTAATAAATGCTTAATACCAAAACTGGTGCTAAAGCTTCTAATTTATATTAGAAACCCTAGCTAATTTTCCCTACACTTGGGACAGGAATAAGGCAACCACACATTTAGTTTTACTCATCACACTTCCCTGAAAGACACACATAGACAAAACCATGTGGGCCCACATACATGGTCCAAAACATTACTCCAGTACCCATGCTAATCCCTTACATCTGTTTATATGTAAAACCTAATTTGCATTATGTATTAGTGGCATGAATTTATTGAGAGTTACATAAAGTCCTAAGGCTAAAAAAATTCATTTGCCTCATAAATTTGAGGAATGCCTCCTAGGTCCAAAACCAGTTCATCAAGCCTTTGCTCAGAATCCAATTCTATCTACAGTGTATTATCAATTAAATGGTGACCTAAGGGGCAGCTCGGTGGCACAATGGATAGAGCACCAGCCCTGGATTCAGGAGTACCTGAGTTCAAATCCAGGCTCAGACACTTGACATTTACTAGCTGTGTGACCCTGGGCAAGTCACGTAACCCCAATTGCCTCCCACCCCCCAAAAAATGGTGACCTAGACTTATTGACTTAGTCAATATGAGTATTCATTTCCAGGATAACTGGATTGATTTCCCAACCTCTGGAAGAAGGATATAGAAACCTTGGAGAAGAGATGCCTAACCCCATTCTATGTAGTTAAGGTGAATTTTTAGTCATTTTAGAGTTTGGAGTTAATGTTAATGATTCTCATACAGATCAACACAGAATTGGAACTACAGTTGCTAAATAGTTTCTCTGGTTATAAGATACTTTTCTTTCTGCTGCATCCTCCCTTCCCTAACACACATTTGTCATGAGTCTCACACAATTAAGGACATTTTAGGTATAAATAGGTGAGATAGAGAAGGAAACTCACATTTGGAACTCTATTTATACAGCTATGTGCTCAGGTGAAGGAACTAAGAATTACTGGTTATTGCTGCTACTGCTCAGTGTCCAGTGAGAGGTGTGGGTGCCTTTGGAGGGCTAGAAGATAGATCATTCCACCAGAAATGGACAGTAATCCTGACCACACCCATGGAAAAGTTAGTAGAACTTGCTGGTAGAATGACTATACCAGCAGAGGGCAGTGCAGGAAGCTCCATGGGAGAGATTTGTTGCTCAGGCCAACAGAGGAAATTAGAATGAAAAAAATCTTTCATTTGGGTCTTCCCATTGGAAGATATTGTGGGATCCCTGAACTTTAGTGTGACATCTGTTTCATAAAAAGCAATGTTTACTTTTTCTTCCTTTTAATACAACTTCCTTTGGACCATGCTCCTACATATACAGAAATTGGAGTAAACCTTTTAGGCTTTCCAGTAGATAAATTTTCTTAGGTTTCTTGGTGAGGGCTTGGGCCAACAGAAACAAGATGCTCCTAAAAGTTGACATTTGTAGCAACAGATGTGAGAATGGAGGAATACAGCTGAAGTTGTACATAGAAATATATTCTATAAAGTAACAAGTCCATAGGGATATTATATACCTACAAACTTCTTTCCCACAGGCTCAGAAATCAATGATACAAAGAACAAACACAGAAGAGGATATGAAGATATGACTGACCACCATAGCTGAGCTGAGCTGGCCCCCCAATTGAACAGCTGATAGGGAAAAAGATTGGCTGGTTTTGATTTCTGTATATAAGTGCTAATTGAAGTTTGAGCTTGTTTGGAACATAAAATGGGATTTTCTTGTATGACATATTAAGAGCTATCAGAAGATTGGCAAATTCCTATAAAAACTACAGCTCTTGGGCCCATGTGTGGGTCTTTCATGTAGAGGATATATGTGTTGCCCATGTTGGTTTTGTGTGTCCACTTGGTTCTGTTTAGGTATGGTTCACAGAATAGTTAGCTCTAGAGTTTCCTCTGCCCACTCTTCTCTAAGGGAGACTTAGATTCTTACTGAGAGGGGAAACAAGAGATTGGTATACAAGGTAGGGCACCCTGTTTTTCTCATAAAACAGGGACCATGTTAAAATTGTATCTATCTGCTTTCCTAAATATTGTTAGCTTAGGGAAAATAATCTTTTGGTTCAAACTACACTCTTCTTTTAAAAAAACTTTAAAATGTTTCTTTTTAAGTTCTAAACTCTTTGCCTTCTTCCCTCTTTCCCCACTCATTGAGAAGGCAAGAAATAACATACCCATTATACATATTGTGATGAAATAATGGGATCTAGCAGATACTCAAAGACCCACCTGGAGATTAATCTAGACTGATTGAATCAAGTGAGAGTGATTGATTGCTGATTAGCCTACTTCAAGTTAATTGGATTGTAATCACACCTGGCTATCCCTTAAGAAGGTATTGTTCTCAGAAGCTAGACTGTGAGCTCAACTTGAGAACACCTTCAAAGCCAATGGATTTGGATGATGCCAATCAATCAGCTTGAAGCAGTGTGTAAGGACCACCTCTGTTCCAGACCTATAAAAAGCTTCCACAATCAGCTTGCCAGAGAGTTCCTGATTAAAGCAGGCTCCTGGAGAAGGACTTGAAGAACCCAACCAGGCTGGAATGATATGCTAGATAAGCCTTTTCTTAATTTTCTGAACTCCATGTGAATACCTGTATGCTTTAATAAATGTTTAATGCCCAAAGACTGGTGCTGAAGCTTCTAATTTAAGGCGACCACAATTTAGATTTTAAACATCACAATATGAAGTCATGCAAAACATATTTATGCATTAACCATGTTCTGGGGGGAAAAGCAAGAAAAATAAAGGAAAAAATATGCTTCAGTCTTTACTTTGAGTCCATCAGTTCTCCATCTGGAGGGCGATAGCATTTTTCATCATGAGTATTTTGGAGTTGTGGTAGATCATTGTATTAGGGGCTGCTACGTCTCTCACAGTTGATTATTGTTATATTATTGTTGTTTGTTGTTGTTCATTTATTTCAGATGTGTCTGACTCTTCATGATCCCATTTAGGATTTTCTTGGCAAAGGTACTGGAGTGATTTGTTCTTTGTCCTAAGTTCTTGAAGATGACTGTGAAATCGGGGGTGATGTCATGACTTGTAGTTAATTGGATTTAAGTGAGGGAAGGATGTGCAGTCTCTCCTCCAGAGCCATCTGGGTCCAGTAGCAAGATGTACATCAGGACGACTGGAGATGACCTCGGGTTTTTAAGGCAATTGAGGTTAAGTGACTTGCCCAGGATCACACAGCTAGTAAGTGTCTGAGACCAAATTTGAACTCAGAAGATGAGTGTTCCTGACTTTAGGCCACGTGATCTATCCACTACCTAGGTGCTCCATTATTGGATGTTACTATGTTACTATGTACATTGTTCTCTTGGTTCTGCTTCTTTCGCTCTGTATCAGATCGTATAATTCTTCCCAGAATTTTCTGAAATCATTCCTTTCATCATTTCCTAGGGCACAGTAGTATTACATCACATTCATATACCATAACTTGTTCATCTACTTCCCAATTGATGGGAATTTGCCATGGCAAACATAGCTTGAGCTGCAACTCCTGATTCCTAGCACTTAATGGGGGGGAAGGAGTACCCCAAGTTAAATAACTAAGGTTTGATTCCCTTCCCACCAAAAATGCCAGTTGCTAGGATGAAGACTGAGACATATATTTTTGGACATAGCCAGTGCAGGAATTTGTTTGGCTTGACTGTGAATATTTGTTGCAAGAATTTTGTTTTTCTTTCTTTTTTAATTGGGTGGAGGAACATGGCACAGAGAGAAGGTGAAAAGATAAAATTAAGTTTTAAAAAAAGAGGAAGGGGGGCAGCTAGGTGGCGCAGTGGATAGAGCACTGGCCCTGGATTCAGGAGTACCTGAGTTCAAATCCAGCCTGAGACACTTGACACTTACTAGCTGTGTGACCCTAGGCAAGTCACTCAACCCCCATTGCCTCACCAAAAAAAAGAAAAAAAAAAGAGGAAGGGGGCAGCTAGGTGGCACAGTGGATGGAGCACTGGCCCTGGATTCAGGAGGACCTGAGTTCAAATTCAGCCTCAGACCCTTGATACTTATTAACTGTGTGACCCTGGGGAAATCACTTAACCCCAATTGCCTCACCAAAAAAAAAAAAAAAAAAAAAAAGAGGATATAGGTCGACTGCAACTAAAGTTATAATAAAAATAGTTAATTAGGGGGAAATCTTTACAGTCAACTTCTCTAATAAAGGTCCAATTCCAATATATGTAAAGAACTTAGATTTATAAAAATAGGAACCATTTCCCAAATGATAAATGGTCAAAAGATATGAAGAGGCAATTCTCAAGGGAAAAATTCAAACTATCAATAACCATATGAAAAAATGCTCCAAATCACTATTAATTAGAGAAATGAAAATTAAAGGAACTCTGAGATTTCATTTCATACACTGACCTCATTAGCAATGTTGACAAAAAATTAAAATGATAAATGTTAGAGGGGCTGCAGGAAAATAAGCACTTAAGTGCACTGTTGGTAGAATGATGAATTGGTCCAGCCATTCTGGAAAGCAATTTGTAACTGTGCCCCAAAAGTTTCTAAACTGTATACCCTTTGACACAGCAATATCACTGCTAGGCCAATGCCCCAAAGAGACTGAAGAAAGTGAAAAAGGACCCATATGTGCAAAAATATACATATAAGCTCTTTTTTATATTGGCTAAGAATGGGTAACTAATTGAGTGGCTGAACAAGTTATGTTATATGAATGTAATGGAACATCATTGTACCATAAGAAATGGTGAGATATATTTTTAGAGTAACCTGGGAAGACTTGTATGAACTGCTACAGAGGGAAGTGAACAAAAACGAGAACAATTTTGACAGTTACACTATAAAGACAAGCCATTTTGAAAGACTTAACTCTGATTAATGCAATGACCAACTATGATCCCAGAAGACCAGTGATGAAGAATTCTCTCTGTGTCCTGACAGAGAAATGATGGACTCGAGATGCAGAATGAGATATACATTTTTCATATGGATGGTGTGGGAATTTGTTTTGCTCATATTTGCTCAAACTATGCATATTTGTTACAAGAGCTTTATTTTTCTTTTTTCTGTTATTCAGTTGGGTGGGGTGTAGTAAAAATAAATTCTTGTTAATTGAGAAAATAAATAAAAATTGAAAAACCAAGAGAACTCTTTGAATAATCATATATATTCATAAAGGAGAAATTATACTGTACTTCCTATTGGGGATGTTTAACAGGTTGATCAGAGAGTTCCTCAGTCATCTTGATGAGCTCACAGAGTTGTGAGACTTCGTGTAGTTCCTCTGATTGTCCAAACTTCAATCTAAAGGGTATGGACGAGTCCATTGTTACCTTCTTAAGAGAATAAATGGCAACTCCTCGTTTAGATTCAGTGACTAGATCCTTGGAAGGATCTATACTTTCTGCTGGCCAGTAAAATGAGCTAACAGATCTGTTCCATCATTTGGTACTTCTTTTCTGCTATTATCCTCTCTCTTCAAGTACAGCAAATTGGGACAGAAGAAGAATGTCTTCCCTTCTAGTGAGAGAAGTTCCCAAGCAGTGAGGGAGAAAAATATACCCATGTGGTCCCTTGCAGTTAGAGATTCACTAAAGAACTAAACAAAAATAAGAGAGAAAAGACATGTACTTTGCTGCTCCCAATTACTATGAGTTATTTGGATAATGGGGTTTCTATGAGAAGGGAGTTGCTTAGCTAACAGCCCCAGGGTATTTGCCTCTCAGAGGAAATTTTGAAACTTGGGGGGAAATGTATAGTATCTTCCGGGAAAGAGGGATTACCTTCATTGTCAGGAATTGTCCTCCTAGTAACCCTAAATTCAGTTCCCTTCTAAGAAATCTACACTACACCAGAGTTGTGTTTATCTGTATAGACTTTAGGATCCTGTGTAAAAGTAGAACTTTCTGCAGAAAGGAGGATAAGATGGTATTAATTGCTTAGGGGCTATTTTTAGTCCCTTTATGTGTTTTCTGAATTTTTATTGGGTTTTGTAAGTTCTGTATTTTGTATTGTCTGTGGGGTGAGATAAAGGCTATTCTGTACTTGATACCATTTGTTCCTTAGAGCGTTTGGGAATTGGGGCTTTTGTTGCCCACATTTGTGTAGGCCTAGACACAAGCTCTATTTGGAGATTTACCCAGAGTAAACTCTATGTGAGGGTGAATTAAAAGAGATAGTGACCTTTCAAGTGAGCTACCAGGCCCAAAATTGGTTCATAAAAAGCCATAGCACTGGATACAGACACAAAATTAAACATGACAAAAGCAGTGAAGAAAAAGCTAGTACAGATCCTTTTGGGAGGAATGGAAATAGGACTTTGTACTTATGGCCCATTAGTAGAGATAAATATATCCATTTATTATGTGACATGAAATGGCTTATCCAAAGAATATAATGAGAAATAACATGACTACTATTCATCTAAACTTCAGTATCTAAGAAATAAACTGAGCAAACACAAATTTCAAAAAACCCTTGAGTAGCAAAAAAGATATTCTTAATTTTAACAAATAAAACATTGAGTTCCACAAAAGTACATGCAAAATAATGAAATGGATGAAATGATGCTGATCATGAAACAAGAAGAGAACATTCTAATTATCAGCTCAACATTAGTGAGCTCAATTTTGTGCCCTAATAGAACAGAGTTTGAGAAAGGGGAAAATGCAACAGCTATCTGAATCAACAAATAAAATTTGTTACTTTCTTTTTTTTTCATTTTACCAGACCTTTATTTTTTTCAAATTACATGTAAAGATAGTTTTCAACATTTACTTTTGTAAGATTTTGAGTTCCAAATTTTTCTCTCACCTTCCCTTCTCTCTCCCCTCCCAAAACCAGAAAGCAATCTGACACAGGTTATGCATTACAGTCATATTAAACATATTTCCACATTAGTCATGTTGTAAGAGAAGAGTCAGAACAAAAGGAAAAAAATACAAGAAAGAAGAAACAATAACAACAAAAGTGAAAATAGTATGCTTCAATCTGCATTCAGACTCCACTGTTCTTTTTTTTCTGTACATAGAGAGCATTTTTCTTCATGAGTCTTTTGGATTGGATAATTGTATTGCTGAGAAGAGCTAAGTCTATCACAGTTGATCATCATACAATGTTGCTGTTACTGTATACAGTGTTCTCTTGGTTCTGCTCATTTCACTCATCATCAATTCATGTAAATCTTTTTAGGTTTTTCTGAAATCCACCTGCTTATCTTTTCTTACAGCACAATAATATTCCATTACATTCACATACCACAACTTATTTAGCCATTCCCCAATTGATGGGCATCCCATCAATTTCCAATTCTTTGCCACCACAAAAAGAACAGCTGTAGATATTTTTGTATATGTGGGTCCTTTTCCCTTTTTTATGATCTCTTTGGGATAAAGACCTACTAGTGGAATTCATTACTTTCTTAATAAACTTCAGCACATGTTCCACTTTCACTACTTTTGAGCACATTTCCAAACAATTTCAGTTGTATAAGAAAACTTGTACTAATTTGCAAAGAAGAGAATCTAATTGTATAAAGGAATCTGTGAAGATGAATTGGGATATGATTTGGAAATAAAGAAGTTCAGGCTTGAGAACATAGCAGTGAAGAAAAATGAAGCAATGAATTAGTGGACATATATTGTTAACTTTGGGAAATAATGGTATCCAATTCTTAGGCGTTAAGCAGTAAACCTTACTATGTGAAGTAGAACATCTTGGCACTGTGATTTGATTGGTTCTGAGTTTTGAATCCAGTTATAATTGTTTGGAAATGTGCTCTCAGTTATGCAGCATAGCACGAATTTTTACCATCATACTGTCTTTGGTGAAATTAATGAGATTTCGGAAGTATGGAAACTTATCATTTCAGAGACTAACTTGCTGTGAACTCTGATGCAGGCCCTGGAGAGAATATATGTGCAACAAAAGGAGAGACAGGTATACTTAAGTCCATGGTTTGCTTATGATGGTGACTATGTAGAGCACAATTACTAGGCACAGTCCAGTATTCATCCTCTCTCCCTCCTAATTTAACCTAATTTAACTGAACTTATTTATCTTTTTATCTCACTCAGTTGAACTCACCTGTGGCCTAGCACAATCACTGGCTGTCTCAGAACCATGAGATATGGTATGATAACCTTTCCATAACATTTTCAGGTGTCATGAACACATACTAAATTTGGCTTTGATCCAGACACATGGTGGTAAAAAGTGTTACAGATTGCATAACTACCTCAACCCTCTATTAGAAGTCTAAGGATATAAAGGAGGGAATGTAATGGAATTTATTAATTTGATCATTGACAATGCTATGCTAAGGTTTAGTAAAAATACAGCAATTCAAACAGTTAAAGAAGACAATCCAGCTTTCCAGACCAGAGTCCAGAATCCAGAATCCAGACCAGAGTCCAGAATCCAGTTTTCCAGATCAGAATCCAGTTTCCTCCTGATGACATCTTACCACATCAAGAAGACAAGAGAACTCAGAGACTTTATACATTTCTTTTTTTTTTTTTTTTTTTGCGGGGCAATGAGGGTTAAGTGACTTGCCCAGGGTCATACAGCTAGTAAGTGTCAAGTGTCTGAGACTGGATTTGAACTCAGGTACTCCTGAATCCAGGGCCTGTGCTTTATCCACTGCGCCACCTAGCTGCCCCCCAAACTCAAAGACTTTATATGAACTGTTTTGCTTTATTAGCTTTTACTATCTCCTTTCTGTTATAATATATACTATCTGTAACATGTACTCTCTGCAGAGGCTCTCCCTTTGCAAGACTAATGTCAAAGCGTCGGTTCATGAGGACAAAAAAAAAAAATCGCCCCTCTGGACAAAACTTTCCTCTCTTCCTTTTCTATATTGTTGTTCACATATTATTAGTTAGCAATAGCTATTATATTCTTTTTACTGTTCCATCAAGGAAACATTCCGTTTCTTGAGGAAGCAAAGGGGGGAAATGTGGTAAAAAATATGAAAGTTTTTTTAACAGTCGGTTAGGATAACTGAAAGACTCCAGTTTTTGAAGGACCACCCTTTTGGGGAGGAGACCAACAGCATGAGCTATGCACGCCAGTCCGCCTGCTGTGCACATCAGACTGCCTGCTACACACTGGACTTCCGGGTGCGAGCTTAAAAGACAAGGAGAGAATGGAAGTGGGGCTTTTTCCTGCTCTGCTGGTCTCCTGACTGCGCTGCACAGACGGTCTCTCTCTCTCCAAAGGTGGCCTTCGGTTTTGGTGAGTTTTTTATAAGGAATATAGACTAAGCTTAGACTTAAGACGATTTGTATTGTGTTTCTACTTTCCTATCCTTCTAGTCAACATCACCTTGTGACTACCATAACAATAAAAGGTCTATCTAGAAAATCAAAAGCTTCTTCCATTTACTAGTCTGGGAGATAAATTAAGGGAAAGGTTAAGTAGGGGAGATTTATGATCTAATATCCAATTTTAAATCTCACAATTGTAAAAGTTTTACTTTTTCCTGATCAAAATTGAAACTTCATGGTTTACAGTTTCTCTTTTGTCAAGTTAACCACTTTAAACATGCTTTCTTAAGGGCTTAAAAATGTATAGTCTTTTGTCTTGTTTTTTTTGGGGGGTCAGGGCAATGAAGGTTAAGTGACTTGCCCAAGGTCACACAGCTAGTAAGTGTCAAGTGTCTGAGGCTGGAATTGAACTCAGGACCTCCTGAATCCAGGGCCCGTGCTTTATCCATTGTGCCACCTAGCTGCCCGAAAATGTGTAGTCTTTTAATAACTCTTAGTTGACTTTACTTCTAGTGTAGCTAGGCTATTAAATTGTGCCAATTCATTCACAGAAGACCTCCACTATAATAGAATGATATTTGAATTTTTCCAAATTATTTGCCTTTGATTTAAACAAACTTCTCTCTAAGCAGAAAAGGAATTAATACCTACTTTAGGAAGTTTTCAAACACCATATAAGGCTCTGAAATGTCAAACTGCAAAACCACTTGCTTTTTTTGTTTTTTTCCTTTTGCTTCTGGAACGATTAGAGACAAAACTTTTAGAGTGGTTTCAGTTCTGTTTAGGACTGAGAATTCTCTAGCTTATGAAATCATCTTTTCCCCTTATAGTAAAGCAAGAACCATTTTCACTCTCCAGGGAAGAGAGTGATAGAGGGATATGGATGTTCCTATGAAAATTCCACAAAGTCTCTACTTTTAACAGTCCTGGAGGGAGCTGCATCCCTCCAAAAACCACTAAGATAGTTCAGCATATGAGAAAAAAAAACCCCAACACATTCAAGCACCCATCCCATCATAATTTGGAAATATTAAACAGATTGCACTTCAGCCACAAATTTAGTCTCTAGTTTGTAAAACCATAAATTTCTGCAAATGGAGACATGATCTCCCTTATCTGTCTTTTCTCTTTGTGCAATCTCAACTTGACCAGAATTAAGAACACAAGATGGGGCAGCTAGGTGGTGCAGTGGATAGAGCACCGGCCCTGGAGTCAGGAGTACCTGAGTTCAGATCTGGCCTCAGACACTTAACACTTATTAGCTGTGTGACCCTGGGCAAGTTACTTAACCCCAATTGTCTCACTAAAAAAAAAAAAAAAGAACACAAAGATGAAATGCTATCTTTTGAAAGCTTTAAAACTCTCAGCAGAAAAGTTTTCACTTTTTTCACTCTTTTTCCTTTGGCTAAACAGGCCACAGGAAAAAGTTAGCTGGATTTACTAGAACACAGAATACTCATTGCTAACAGCATGTGCTTTGTTAAATATACTTGCATTCAAAGAGACCTGGTTTTCTTCGGATAATACTATACCCCTAGCTACTCTCTTCAATTTTGGCTACACTCTCTCTTATATACCTGTTGACATAGTAGGTTCTAGAAGAGGAGCCAGAATACTGGCAGAGAAGAATCCAGATTCTTCCTTTGCAACAATTGCTCAGCGACTTCTTATTTGAGATTAACCCCATTCAAATTTATCATCCAATAAAGATCTCTGTAGCAGTTATCTACTGGCTCTAGAGCATTTTCTCTCCTTTCTCAATGAGTTCAATATTTGACTCCTTGTTTACTTCAGTTTTTGATGAAGACCGTACCCTTTTCACTCCCCATAATTATATCGCCCTAAAATTCAATCTCTGGATTCTTCTCTGCCACCTAGAAACATTCCCTCATCTCTCCCATGATTAAATTCATTAGTTCCCACCACATCCTAAAGCAATTGTCCTATTTCAACCCTTTCTTTCATAGCCAAACTCTTAGAAAAAATTCTACATCACAGGGCAGCTAGGTGGTGCAGTGGATAGAGTTCTTGGCTTGGAGTCAGAAATACTCATCTCTTTGTGTTCACATCTGGCCTCAGACATTTCCTAGCTGTGTGACCCTGGGCAAGTCACTTAACCCTGTTTGCCTCAGTTTCCTCATCTGTAAAATGACTTGGAGAAGTAATGGCAAATTACTCTAGTATCTTTGCCAAGAAAACCTCAAATGGGGTCACAAAACATCAAACATGACTGAAAATGACTGTTCAACAACTTTTTTTGTCAGTTTAAAATGTAATAAACATTTTTTATTTATAGTTTTGTTCCAATTTTTATCCCTCTTTCCTTCCTTCCTCTCCCCCCTCCCTGAGGAAGCAAGCAATCAGATATGGGTTATACAAGCTTGATTATGTAAAACATTACAATATTTGTCATTTTGTACAGGAAAACTTGATTAAAAGGGAAAAAATGAAAAATAACATGCTTCAGTTTGTTCCATCAATATCAGTTCTTTCTTTGGAGGTGGATAGTATGTTTCATCAATAGTCCTTTGATATTGTCTTGGATCATTGTATTATTGAGAATAGTCAAGTCATTCCTAGTTCTTTATCAAACAATATTGCTGTCTCTGTGCACAATGTTCTCTTAGTTCTGCTCACTTCACTGTACATGAGTTCATACATATCTTTCCAGGCCTTTCTGAAATCATCCTGCTTGTCATTTCTTATAGCACAATAATATTATCATATATCACAGCTTATTTAGACATTCCCCAATTGATGGCATTCCTTTGATTTCCAATTCTTAGCCACCACAAAAAGAGCTGCTATAGATATTTTTGTACAAATAGGTCTTTTTCTCTTGTTGGGGATGTCTTTGGGATATAAACCTAGCAGTGGTATTGCTGGATCAAAGGACATGCACAGTTCTATAGTTCTTTGGGCATAATTTCAAATTGCTCTCCAGAAGGGTTGGATCTTTTCACAACTCCACCAACGGTGGATTAGCATCACAGCTTTCCCACATCCTCTCCAACATCCAATATTTTCAATTTTTGTTATATTTGCCACTCTGATAGGGGTGAGGTTATACCTCAGAGTTGTTTGAATTTGCATTTCTCTGATCAATAGTGATCTAGAGCACTTTTTCATATGAATATAGATCGCTTTGTTTCTTTGTCTAAAAACTACCTGTTCATATCCTTTGACCATTTATCAATTGGGGAATGACTGGTATTTTTATAAATTTGATCAGTTCTCTACATATTTGAGAAATGATATCATTATCAGACATATTTGTTTCAAAAGTTCCTTCCCAGTTTTCTGCTTCCCTTGTAATCTTGGTTACATTAGTTTTGTTTGTGCAAAAGCTTTTTAATTTTATATAATCAAAATTATCTATTTTACATTTTGTTTTACTCTCTATATCTTCTTTGGTCCTAAATTCTTCTTCTGCTCATAAATCTGACAGATAAATGATTACATATTCTCTTAATTTGCTTATGGTGTCATTCTTTATGTGTAAATCATGTACCCCTTTTGACCTTATTTTAGTATACGGAGTGTGATGTTGGTTGGTCTATACCTAGTTTCTGCCATACTGTTTTCCAGTTTTCCCAGTTTTTGTTTAAAAAGCTTGGATCTTTGGGTTTATCATACACTAGATTACTATAGTCATTTAGTATAGTGTAATTTCTATCTATTCTATTCCACTGATTTGCCTCTCTATTTCTTTGCCAGTACCAGATTGTTTTGGTAATCACCACTTTATAATACAGTTTGAGATCTGGTACTGATAGACCACCTTCTTTTGTATTTTTTTCATTGATTCCCATGATATCCTTACACTTGTGTTTTTTCTAGATAAATTTTGTTATTATTTTTTTTTTAGCTCTATAAAATATTTTTGGTATAGCACTAAATAAATAAATTAACTTAGGTTGGATTGTCATTTTTATTATACTAGCTCTGCCTACCCATGAGCAATTAATATTTTTCCAATTATTTAGATCTGACTTTATTTCTGTGAAAAGTGTTTTGTGGTTCTGGTCATATAGTTGCTGTGTTTGTCTTGGCAGGTAGACTCCCAAGTATTTTATATTGGCCACAGTTATTTCAAATGGAATTTCTCTTTCTCTCTGTTGTTACTGAACTTTATTGGTAATATATAGAAATGCTGATGATTGATGTGGGTTTATTTTGTATCCTGCAACTTTGCTAAAGTTATTAATAATTTCATGTAGCTTTTTAGTCGATTCTCTAGAATTTTCTAAGTATAACATCATATCATCTGCAAAGATAGTTTTATTTCCTCATTACCAATTCTAATTCCTTTAATTTATTTTTCTTCTCTTATTGTTATAGCTAACATTTTTAGTACAATACTATTGAAGTCCCATTTTTCCTCGTGAAAGATTATACTTAGTTTTGCTGTGTAGGTGATTCTTGGTTGTAATCCCAGTTCCTTTGCCCTTTGGAATATCATATTCCATGCCCTCCAATCCTTTAATGTAAAAGCTGCTAGATCTTGTGTTATCCTGACTGTAGCTCCACAGTACTTGAATTGTTTCTTTCTAGCTGCTTGCAATATTTTCTCCTTGACCTTGGAGCTCTGGAATTTGGCTATAATATTCCTGTAAGTTTTCATTTTGAATTCTCTTTCAGGAGGTGATTGGTGGATTCCTTCAATTTCTTTTTTACCTTTTGCTTCTATAACATCAGGGCAACTTTCCCTGACAATTTCTTGGAAGATGATGTCTAAGCTCTTTTTTTGATCATAGTTTTCAGGTAGTCCAATAATTTTCAAATTATCTCTCCTGGATCTATTTTCCAGGTCAGTTGTTTTGCCAAGGAGATATTTCACATTGCTCTCTATTTTTTTATTCATTTGGATTTGCTTTATTGTGTATTGATTTATCATATAGTCATTAGCTCCTATTTGTTCAATCCTAATTTTTAAGCAATGATTATCTTCAGAGAGATTTTGTACCTCCTTTTCTATTTGGCCAATTTGCCTTTTCAAACTGTTGACTTTTTTTTCATGACCCCTCTGCATCACTCTCATTTCTCTTTCTATTTTTCCTCTACCTCTCTTACTTCCCAGTACAGTATTAAATAATAGAGGTGATAATGGGCATCTTGCTTCACCCCTGATTGTACTGGCAAGGCTTTTAGGTTATCCCCATTATAGATAATGCTTGCTGATGGTTTTAGATAAATAGTACTTATCATTTTAAGGTAATCTCCTTTTATTCCTATGCTTTCTTATGTTTGTTTGTTTGTATTTGTGGGGCAATGAGGCTTAAGTGACTTGCCCAGGGTCACACAGCTAGTAAGTGTCAAGTGTCTGAGGCCGGATTTGAACTCAGGTACTCCTGAATCCAGGGCCAGTGCTTTATCCACTGCGCCACCTAGCCGCCCCAACTTTCTCATGTTTTTAATAGGAATGGGTGCTGTATTTTGTCAAAGGCCTTTCCTCTGTGAGCAAATAATGGGTTTGGGGGGTGCCATAGGCCTCCCTGACTTGAAGAAGCCTTCCTGACTTCTTTTAGGGTCAGCCCAGTCAATAAGGTTGGAGCTTGGACTCTGAATAGAGACAATAGAGATTAGAACCACACCTCCTTGAAAGCCTTTCCCCTCAGAAGGTCTGTCTCCCAGCACATACTGCCCATTTTAATATGGACAACTCCTTAAGTCCAATAAACCAATAGATGTGAATGATGCTAGCCAATTAGCTTTGAGCAGTGTGTAAGGACTGCCTCTCCTCCAAACCACAGGGAGCTTACTTTCTCTTAGGCTCTCTCATGCTCTCTTGGCTGGGATACTGGAGGAGGCATCCACATGGCCCCCTAACTCTCTCTCTATCCTAGGTAACATAGGGCTTCTGAACTTTCAGAGCCATGTGCTCTCTCTTTACTAACATTTAATATGCTTTAATAAATGCTTAATGCCAAAGACCAGTGTTATAGCCTCTAATTTATAAATAGCAATATATTAGGAACCCCAGCTAAGTTCCCTAAAACCTAGAACAGAGATAGGCACCCCCATATGTTTTCAAATGACACACCTGTATCTATTGAGATAATCAGGGGCAGCTAGGTGGTGCAGTGGATAGAGCACCAGCCCTGGAGTCAGGAGTACCTGAGTTCAAATCCAGCCTCAGACACTTAACACTTACTAGATGTGTGACCCTGGGCAAGTCACTTAACCCCAATTGCCTCACTAAAAAAAAAATTTTTTTTAAAGAAATAATCATATGATTTCTGTTGATTTTGTTACTGATATGGTCAATTATTATGATGGTTTTCCTAATAGCAAACTAGCCCTGCATTCCTGGTATAAATCCCACCTGGTCATAGTGATCCTTGTGATGTATGGCTGTAATCTTTTTGCTAGTATTTTATTTAAAATTTTTTCTTCAATATTCATTAGAGATATTGGTCTATAATTTTCTTTCTCTGTTTTGGTTCTTCTTGGTTTGGGTATCAGCACCATATTTGTCTCATAAAAGGAATTTGGTAGGACTCCTTCATGTATTTTTTCAAATAATTTATATAGTATTGGGATTAAGTGTTCTTAAAAGGTTTGGTAGAATTCACTTGTGAATCCGTCTGGCCCTGGTGATTTTTTCTTAGGAGGTTGATTGATGACTTGTTCAATTTCTTTTTCTAAAACTGGGTTAATTATTTTATTTCTTCGTCTGCTAATCTGGGTAATTTATGTTTTTGTAGATATTCATCTATTTCATTTAGATTGTCAAATTTATTGACATATAATTGGGCAGAATAGTTCCCAATAATTGTCTTAATTTCCTCTTCATTGGTGGTGAGTTCACCTCTTTCATTTTTGATACTAGTAATTTGGTTTTCTTCTTTCCTTTTTAACCAATGGTTTATCATTTTTATTTTTTTCATAAAACTAGCTTATAGTTTTATTTATTAATTCAATGGTTTTCTTACTTTCAATTTTATTAATCTCTCCTTTGATTTTCAGGATTTCCAGTTTGGTGTTTAGTTGGGTATTTTTGATTTGTTCATTTTCCAGTTTTTTTAGTTGCATGCCCAATTCATTGATCTGCTTTTTCTCTATTTTATTGATGTAAGCAGTTAGGGGATATAAATTTTCGCCCAAGTACCACTTTGGCTACATCCCATAAATTTTGATATGTTGCCTCACCATTGTCATTTTCTTCAGTGAAATCATTGTTTGTTTCTATGATTTGTTTTTTGACCCACTTTTTTGTTTGTTTGTTTGTTTGTTTTTAGTGAGGCAATTGGGGTTAAGTGACTTGCCCAGGGTCACACAGCTAGTAAGTTTTAAGTGTCTGAGGCCGGATTTGAACCCAGGTACTCCTGACTCCAGGGCCAGTGCTCTATCCACTGTGCCACCTAGCTGCCCCACCCACTTGTTTTTTAGGTTCAGATTATTTAATTTCCAATTGCTTTTTAATCTCTCTTTCAATTGTCCATTATTGAATATAATTTTTATTGCATTATGATATGAAAAGGACGTGTTTACTATTTCTGCTTTTCTGCATCTGTTTGTGAGGTTTTTATGCCCTAATACATGGTAAATTTTCATGTAGGTCCTAAGTACTGTTGAGAATGTATATCCTTTTCTATTCCTATTCAGTTTTCTGCAAAGATCTATCATAGCTAACTTTTTAAGAATTTTATTATGTCCTTAACTTCTTTCTTATTTATATTTTTGTTTAGATTTATCCAGTTCTGAGAGGGGAAGGTTAAGGTCCCCCCACTAGGATAGTTTTATTATCTATTTCCTCCTATAACTCATTCAACTTCTCCTTCAAAAATTTTGATGCTATACCATTTGGTGCATATATATTAAGTATTGATATGACTTCATTGTCTATGGTACCTTTCAACAGCATATAGTTTCCTTCTTTATCTCTTTTAACTAGATCTATTTTTGCTTTTGCTTTGTCTGAAATCATGATTGCTACTCCTGTTTTCTTTCCTTCAGCTGAAGCACAATAGATTCTGTTCCAGCCCATTACATGTACCCTGTGTTTATCTCTCTACTTTAAATGTGTTTCTTGTAAACAACATATTGTAGGATTTTGGTTTTGACTCCATTCTGCTATCTGCTTCTCTTTAATGGGTGAGTTCATCCCATTCACATTTATAGTTATAATGACTGTTTATTTCTCTCCATGCTGTTTTGCACCTGTTTATCCCCCCCAACTCTTACTTCTACCCTTTCCCTTCTCACAAGTGTTTTACTTAAAATCACTGCTTTTCCCAGTATCTTCTCTTTTGTATCAGTTCCTCCTCCCCCTTGTAATGTTTAAAATCTAATGTGTTGGAGCAGCTAGGTGGCGCAGTGGATAGAGCATCGGCCCTGGATTCAGGAGGACTTGAGTTCAAATCCGACTTCAGACACTTAACACTTACTAGCTGTGTGACCCTGGGCAAGTCACTTAACCCCAATTGCCTCACCAAAAAAAAAAATATCTAATGTGTGTGTCCTTACCTCCCCCACCCCCGCTTCCCCCAATGTGGGGGGAGAATTAGCTAAGGTTTACTTAAAAATTCAGCAACAGTTTAGGCTTTTAAGCATTTATTAAAGTATATTAGGGGTTAGCAAAGAGAGAGAAAGCTGCCTCCACCTAGCTATACAAGAGAGTGAATTTATGAAAATTAGGAAACCTGGATACCTTCCTCCTTCTTCTGCCACCATGAGTGGAAGCTTCCTTTGGGACTGGAAGAGGGGTGGTCCCCACACACAGCTCCAAGCTAATTGGCTGGTATCATTGATTGATATGAGTTACAGGTGGTTCTATGAATAGAGGCAACTTCCAGGACCCTAGTCACATGCTTCTCATTGCAGGGCAGTGCCCTGGTTTTCACAATGTCTTTCTCAGCAGGGAGTGGCACCCTGGTTCTCACACTCTTCTATTTTTCTTGTCCCTTTCTAAACTTCCTTATAGGGTAAGATAGATTTCTATATTCAACTGAGTGTGTTTGTTATTTCCTCTTTGAACCAACTTTGATAAGAGTAAGGTTTAATCTTTGCCTACCTCCCCCATCTTTCCCTTGATTATGATAGTTCTTTCATGCCTCTTTGTGTGTGTGTGTGTGTGTGTGTGTGTGTATGACAATTCACTCTATTCAATTTCTCCCCTCCTCCTTCCATACAATTTCTTTTTACCCATTTATTTTGTTTTCTGGGGTGTTGTTCTATCTATGTCACCTTATAGCCACATTCTCTGTCTATATATACTACTTCTAATTATTCTTATAATAAAGGCGTTAAGACTTACTTTATGCTCACATCCTCTCTGTACATATACTCCTAATTGCTCTTTATAATAAAGTTAAGACTTACAAATATTATCTTATCATACAGAACTATAGTTTAACCTTACTGAATTTCTTACAGTTTTTCTTGTTTCTTTTTTACCTTTGTATATTTCTCTTGAGTCTTGTATTTGGAGGCCAAATTTTTTATTCAACTTTGGCCTTTTAATCAGAAATGCTTGAAAGTCTTTTATTTTGTTAAATATCCATTTTTTTCCCCTGAAAGAATATATTCAATTTTGCTGGGTAGGTGATTCTTGGTTGTAAACCTAACTCCTTTGCTGTCTGGTATATTGTATTCCAAGCCCTGTGATTCTTTAATGTGGAAGCTGCCAAATCCTGTGTAATTCTGACTGGAGCGGGGCAGCTAGGTGGCACAGTGGGTAGAGCACTGGCCCTGGAGTCAGGAGTACCTGGGTTCAAATCCGGCCTCAGACACTTAACACTTACTAGCTGTGTGACCCTGGGCAAGTCACTTAACCCCAATTGCCTCACTAAAACAAAACAAAACAAAACAAAAATTCTGACTGGAGCTCTATGGTATTTGAATTATTTCATTTTGGCTGCTTGCAGTACTTTTTCCTTGATCTGTGAGCTTTGAAATTTGTCTATGATGTTCCAGGGAGTTTTCATTTTGGGATCTCTCAGGCAATGATTGGTGAATTCTTTTAATTTCTATTTTGCACTCTTGTTCTAATATATCAGGGCAATTTTCTTTGACAATTTCTTGAAAGATATTGTTGGGGCAGCTAGGTGGCACAGTGGATAAAGCACCGACCCTGGATTGAGGAGGACCTGAGTTCAAATCCGGCCTCAGACACTTGACACTTACTAGCTGTGTGACCCTGGGCAAGTCACTTAACCCTCATTGCCCTGCCCCCCCCCCAAATCGTGACAAACACAAACATTTCCAGGTATAAAAAGTAATAGAGGGGCAGCTAGGTGGCGCAGTGGATAGAGCACTGGCCCTGGATTCAGGAGGACCTGAGTTCAGATCCAGCCTCAGACACTTGACACTTACTAGCTGTGTGACTCTGGGCAAGTCACTTAACCCCAATTGCCCCCCTCACCCCACCCCATACACACACAAGTAATAGAAGGGGCAGCTAGGCGGCACAGTGGATAAAGCACTGGCCCTGGATTCAGGAAGACCTGAGTTCAAATCTCCCTCAGACCCTTGACAATTGACTAGCTGTGTGACCCTGGGCAAGTCACTTAACCCCCATTGCCCTGCAAAAAAAAAAAAAAGTAATAGAAAGATATTGTCCAGCCCTTTTTTTTTTTCTGTCATGGCTGTCAGGTAGTCCAATAGTCCAATAATTCTTATATTATCTCTCCTGGATCTACTTTCTAGGTCAGTTGTTTTTCCAATGAGAAATTTCACATTTTTCTTCTATTTTTTTACTTTTTTGATTTTGTTTTATTGTATCTTGTTGTCTCATAGAGTCATTAGTTTCCATTTGTTCAATTCTAATTTTTAAAGAATTGTTTTCTTCAGTGACTTGTACTTCCTTTTCAGTTTGGCTAAATCTGTTTTTTAGGGAGTTATTTTCCTCAGTAAATTTTGTGTGTGTGTGTGTGTGAGGCAATTGGTGTTAAGTGACTTGCCCAGGGTCACACAGCTAGTAAGTGTTAAGTGTCTGAGGCTGGATTTGAACTCAGGTCCTCCTGACTCCAGGGCCAGTGCTCTATCCGCTGTACCACCTAGCTGCCCCCTGTATTTCTTTTTCATGGTTCTCTTGTATTACTTTTATTTCTTTCCCCGATTTTTCTTCTACTTCTCTAATTTGCTTTTTAAGTTCTTCCAGGAACTCTTTTTGGGCCTGAGACTAATTTGCATTTTTCTTTGAAACTTCACTTGTAGTCATTTTGTTACTATTGTCCTCTATGGTTATGCCTAGATATTCTCCATCACAGTAGTAACTGTCAATAGTCAAGCTTTTTGTTGTATTTTTGTTGTTGTTGTTGTTGTTGTTATTTTTGTGCCTTGATGTTTTCATTTGAGTTGGGCTCTATTCCTACACTGTCCCAAGTTTTGTTTTTAGCCTCTGGGTCTTCCTGGTGGTTTTCACTGGGCTTCAGGGCTTAGCTGCTTGCGTTTGCTGGGTTGCTAAAGTTAACAAAGTCTTTCTGGTGGCTGACCCTGGAGGAGTGCTGTTGTTGGTCCGCTCCAGTGGTGATTCCCTGTTGCTGGGTTGCTCTGTTAGCAGGGTCTCTTTGCTACCAGGCCCTGGAGAAACAATTTTGTTTCCAATCAGCCCAAAGCAGTCCTGCTGCTGGGTTGCTATGGTAACAGTGTCCCTCTGCTAGCAGGCCCTGGAAGGGTAATTTTGTTGCATCTACTGAGGGTTGGAGCCCCCTGATGCTGTTTTACCCTGGAAACAGTCTCTCTGCTAGGAAATTGCAGGGGCAGGAACTTGCTGTTGACCAGTCTTGGGTGGGACTTCACTATTGGTCAGCAGTGGGGTCAAAGCCACACTGGTGGTCTGTGCTAGCTCTGGGGTGTCTGGTGAGGGTCCCTGCTATGCTACACAGACTGTTCACCTGCCCAGGGAGCTGCTGGTTTACAGGTGGGTGGAAACTCACTGGTGGATTGCCCCAGGCTCAGAGCCCTGCTTCAAGCCCCCTGCTGTGAGCCCAGAAGCTGCTCCTGATGCTACTCCTAGACCTTACTTCCCTCCCAGTCAGGTAAGACAGACCTTTCCTGTTGAGCTGGCGGGCTGCTTCCCTGCTCCTGGATTGATTTAGAGGCAGTTTTATATCGGTTTGGAGGGGAAATTTTGGAGAGTTCCAGAGGGTTGTTTCCTCACTTGGCCATCTTGGCACAGGAACAACAACAACTTCTACACCATTGGTGTCAAACTCAAATAGATATGGGAGCCACTTATCCATACATATAAAAAAAATCTCTTCTGAGTACATATTGGTTTTAAAATGTAATGTTAGTTGACTAATGCAGAAATATGTTTAATGTGATTGTACATATATAACATATATAAGATTGCTTTCTGTCTTGGGGAGGAAGGAGGGAGAAAAATTTGGAACTCAAAATCTTATAAGGGCAGCTAGGTGGTGCAGTGGATAAAGCACTGGCCTGGGAGTCAGGAGGACCTGAGTTCAATCTGGACTCAGACACTTGACACTTACTAGCTGTGTGATCCTAGGCAAGTCACTTAACCCCAATTGCCTCACCAAAAAAAAAAAAAAATCTTATAAAAGCAAATGTTGAAAGCTATCTTTACAAGTAACTGGAAAATAATACAATACTTTAACGAAAAAAAAATGTAATGTTATTAAGGTATATCTAAGGTGGTAGAGTGTTGGTAACATTTCTGCTGAGCCCTCCCAAGCCTCTAAACAACTTTTAAAAAGCATGGTAAATGAAATCCTGACAGGGATGACAGCAACAAAAAAGTTACAGTATGACATTTTACTAGCTCAGGACAACTTAGGAAGACAGAGAGGTCTATGCATACTGGGGTGTGAGCTAGGTAGGAGCATGGTAGAAGCAACACTAGCTGTGGAACTTGGAAGTGATGGTACCAGGAGTGATCAGCACCCAATGATGGTAAGAGGAATAAACACCTGATGAAAAAGAGATTACAGGGGAGCCCAGTGCACTGCACTCAGGACTGGGTACCATCTCACAGCTCCTTCACCCATTACCCAGTTTCAAGTCATAGTTTCAGGACCAAGAAGAGCAATTGAGGCCTATGGTGGTGAGAAAGCAGAGGTTCTACCTGGCTAAGGACCAGAGTGCAGATCAGGAGGATAGTGACCAGGACTCTTCCTATTTCACACCAACTGAAAAGCACCAAAACCCTACAGGTTTCCAGATTTATCCACAGAAGCTCAAGTTAGCCATCCCTTCCAAGGTGGTCAGAGCTCAACTTTAACATAAAGTTTGTGGTAAAATAATGGAATTTGCCAGACACCCAGGGGTCTGACTTGATTGACTTAGTAGTGTTTGAATTGGGTGTGAATGAGAAACTACTAAGGATCCCCTTAAAGATGATTAGATTTTAGTCACACCTGGTCTGCCCTGTTAAACCTAGTTCAACTTGTCAACCCTGAGGAGTGTCCTCAGAGGCTGTGGACTGCATCATCAATAGGGAACCAGTCTCAGCCACACAACTTGAAGGACCTCCTCTTTGGGGGAGGGAGAAAAAAGTAGAAAAAAGTACCTCAACAGGAAGTAGCTCTCTCGCTTGCCTGGGAGAAGCTTTCAGAGCAGACTGGAGACAGGCTGAACAGCTGACTCCCATAGAAATTATGGACCACTGGTGGTGAGTTAATAAAATCCAGCTCTTTGAATTAGCTGAGCTGAAAGCAAGTTTGGTTTTGAGACAGCCTTTGCTAGAGCCAGGGAGATTATTGATTTTCCTCTTTCCCTATTCCCTTGTCCTTGACCTTATTAATTTCACCTTTGCTGTGTATTTTATTCCCATCATTAAAACCTGATTTGTTTGTGGAAAAGAGTCTGTTAAGCTCCTTTCTTATTAGCCTGGGAGAAATAATGAAAAAGGGCATTTCAGAGGGGAGGAGGAAGCTTTGGACCTAAAGGTCTCTCATTATTTTCTGAACCCCAACATTTGGTGAGCCACCCAATTAACTCTCCCCGTATTAAATTTGGCTCCTACAAGTGAAAAGTCATAAATTAGGCAGGAAAACTGAGCAAACGATGACAACAACAACAACAACAAAAAGAACCTGACCATAAAAATCCTCTGTGGTGACAGGAAAGCTCAAGACATAAACTCAGAAGAAGGTGCCTTGAAAACAAGCAAAACTCCAAAGAAAAATGAAGACTGGAAACAAACCCAATAAAAATTCCTAGAAGAGCTAAAGAAAGATTAAAAAAGAACAAAAGGATGCTGTAAAAAATCAAATAAGGGTGATGGGGGAAAATTGAGAAAAAAATGAGAATAACAAAAGAGAATTTTGAAGAAAAGAATTAAAACTTGCTAAAAGTACAAAATTCACTGAAAAAAAATAACTCCTTAAAAATTAGAATTGGTATGCCCAAAGGGTGATAAAACTGCATACCCTTTGATCCAGCAATACCACCACTACTACTAGGTTTATATCCCAAAGACATCCCCAAAAAGAGAAAGAGACCTATTTGTACAAAAATATTTACAGCAGCTCTTTCTGTAGTGGCTAAGAATTGGAAATCAAAGGAATGCCCATCAATTAGGGAATGGCTCAACAAGCTGTGGTATATAATGGTAATGGAATATTATTGTGCTATAAGAAATGACAAGCAGGATGATTTCTTAAAGGCCTTGAAAGACATGTATGAACACATGGATAGTGAAGTGAGCAGAACCAGGAGAACATTATGCACAGTGACAGCAATATTGTTTGATGAAGAACTGTGAATGATTTGGCTTTTCTCAAGAATACAATGATCCAAAATAATCCTAAAGGACCAATGATGAAGAATACTATCCACCTCCAAAGAACTAATATTGATGGAACACAGACTGAAGTATGCTATTTTTCACTTTCTTTCCTCTTCTGTTAATCTCAGCAGTTTATATTTTTATAAATATTCATCCATTTCATTTAGATTGTCAAATATATTGGCATACAGTTGGGCAAAATAACTCCTGATTATTGCTTTAATTTCCACTTTGTTGGTGGTGAGTTCACTCTTCATTTTTTTTGTTTTGTTTCTGTGAGGCAATTGGGGTTAAGTGACTTGCCCAGGGTCACACAGCTAGTAAGTGTTAAGTGTCTGAAGCCGGATTTGAACTTTTTTTTTTTTTTTTGCCGGATTTGGGCAAGTCACTTAACCCCAACTGCCTCACCAAAAAAAAAGTTTTAAATAGCTAATTCTAGCAATTGTATATGGGATGCATTTTTTTATAAGAAGGAGATTGTAAAAAAAACTTGTTAGACTTTTCAGAGAAAGCATATTATATAGGACTATGTATTTTATTTCTCTTGGTTCTAAGGTTCTAAGGGGCAACAAAGCTTCTTGATATACCCAATTAAAAATCCTTGTCCCTATGTTACTATGCATTCCAAATCTACTATGGGTAATATTGGATAAAAGACATGGCTAGAATATGGGCTTGGCCCAGGCTGAATGAAAACAGATATTCAGTTATTACAATTAGCAAGAAAACTTAAAACTTAGCAACCAGAACATGAGAATAAACATCTAAAAATTTTTCAGCAATGCTTAGTAATAACTCATTTAAGTATTTTATAAAATTTTACTAATCTTAATGAGAAGTGTTTAGTAGCCCCTTTTGAGTTTTCTTAGTAGCAAGATGTAATAAAATTATATCTTGTTCTAGTTCCCCTGAGCACTCCCCCCTTTAGGTCAGTAAATTTTATCAGGAAATAAGATTACAAAGAGGAACCTGAAAGGCATATACAAACCATATGAAAGATCAAGGGAACACAATTCACAAATTTTATCATATATTAAATTATTTGTTATATAAATTATTCTATATTAAATAATCACATCAAAAATTTATACATTAAATAAACATATTTAATTATATCTATTATTTATCATATAAACTTTTATCCTATATTAACTAAAATTCACATCCTGGTAATATGTGCACAAAACAATCTAGGGGCTGCTTGCCAAAGTTCTGGTCCTATGATATGTAAATTCTAGACAAATTCCAGCCCTGCACAACTCCAGACCAGGAGAACATCAAAAAGGTGCTGTGTGTGGGCCAAATTTAATATATGAAGAGTTAGTTGGGTGGCTTGCCTAAATATTGGGGTCCCAGAGATAATGAGGGACCTCTAGGTTTAAAGCTCCCTCCCGGCCCCCCCCTCCAACTGCCTTTTAAGATATTTCTCCCAGGCCAGTAAGAAAGGAGCCTTACAGCTTTGTTCCACAGATGAATCAAATTTTATTAAGGAGAATAAAGTAAACAGCAATGGTGAAATTAATAAAATCAAAGACAAGGAAATGGGGGAGAAGAAATATGGAAAAACTTCCTAGCTCTAACCTAAGTCTATTCAAAAGAGCAGAGTAACTTACCACCTGGAGCTTGTAGCTTCAAAGGAAAGCACAGCTTACAAACAGGCTTGAATGACTCAGCTGCTGTTGCTCCTACTCGCACCACCAGAAGGGCAGAAAAGAGAGAGATCTCTGGAAGAAAAGCAGGGAGCTTCCCTCAGCGAGTGTCTAATCTTCCTCCCCCAAAAGGGGAGATCCTTCAAAAACTGCCTGTGGAGAGAGGTTTCTCCTTCTGACCTCAGCAGCACAGGTAACTTCAGAGTGGGCCAGGTGTGGCCCCTCCCAAACGAGTCAGCCAAATTCTAATAATTTTACCACAGCTGATAACTTTGAAGTGATAACTTTGAAGTTTTTACCAGTAACTTTGGGGTGATATGTTAATGAACTAACACCATGGATAGGAGTTAGTTTGTTTCTCTCCAAAACCCTATAAAAATGAGACCTCAAATTCTTGCCCCACTAGATACTCTTCCATCTGCCTAGTGCTTCATACTCTAATCCATGGTTATGCCTCCTCTTCCCTGTCCTCTTCCTGCTGCCTTAACATCCCATTCCCCTGTCTCTTAGCTGCACTGTCTGCCTTTGTATCCCTTGACACCTTTTGAAGCTTGTCACTGTGCCTTATTAAACTGTGAATGCCTCATTTTCCACTACCAATCATGGTCTTTCCCCTTAGACACCCAAAGAATCAGTATCCCTGCCCCCATTTCATAATTTCATAAATTAAGTATCAACTCACAAGACAAAGAGCTACATACTGTAATGATTGGAATGACACCACCTGCTGGAGACTTACTGTAGGAAAGCTCCACCATGAGGAGAAGGCCTCTGAGGGCAAGGCCATGCAGCTTTTCTTTGGCGTCAGGAAGGGACGTTTGCTTGTGGGAGGAAGAGGGGCAAGGCTGGCCCTCTCGCTCTCTTTCCTCAGGACTCAGGGGGAGAAGGCAGCTAGAAATGCTCTCTCCCTTTAATAGATAGATGAATCTAGGCCTTTCTCTCTCTTTACCAAATTCTTATTCTCCTTAATAAATGCTTAAAAGTCTAACTCCTTGGATAGAGCACTGGCCGTGGATTCAGGAGGACCTGAATTCAAATCTGGCCTCAGACCCTTAACATTTATTAGCTGTGTGACCCTGGGCAAGTAACTTAACCCCATTTGCCTCACACACAAAAAAAGGGGGGGGTGTCTAACTCTTGCTAAAGCTTATAATTTATTGGTGACCACTCATTAGATATTTTAGACAGACTAGCTAGAATTTTAGCCCCTTACAATACCAATACCATTGCAAAAACATTTATTCTTACTGTGATAAAAATGGCTGAGATAATATATGAAAAACAATATGGCAACAAAAATAAAAAAGATTTGTCAGCAGATTCTTGGAAAATGCATTGAAAATATTGTGAAGATTTGGAGAAACAAGTATAAAGACAAATTGTATCATCTGGGATGTATGCTATATTGTTGGATAAAAGTATAGATTCTAACATTTTAGTTTATGTTATCCTAAAAAAATACAAAAGAGTTACTTTTTGTGGGAGGTCATTAAATGAAAGCTATAGAAGAGAATAAATATTCTTAACGGTAAATTACTTCTTTAATAAAAACTAAATTTTATGGAAAAACTGCATAAGTGTAGCCTCTAACGAAGCAACTGTTTTGACTGGGATGATATCTGGTTAGATTACAAAGCTAGCACTCTCATGTGAAATTCCTGGTATCATTCATAGGCATGTCATTGCAACAAGTTGGAACCAGAAATGCACATTGTGTTACAAGATATCATTAAGATGGTTAATTTTATAAATATCAAATCCTAATGAGATGGGGAGTCTCCATGAAATTCTTTTGTGTCACATAGAGCACTAGTTATTGTGTGGCAAAATGGAAAAAAGTCTTTAAATTCATTAAGGAAACAAAATAACCACAGGTCCTGAATTTGGCAACAAATTTCTGAATCCTGCAATAGCTGTATTTCTAATCAGAGACACAGCTAATCCTTCAACCAGCACATCCAGGGGCCAAATTGACCACTGGAACTAAAGCAACTTTAGCCAAATTCAGTACTCCCATCATGTACAAAATCACCTGATATAGCCAAGACAGGAATATCCCACAAATATATTCAATATCTTGTAATGACTACAGTACCTGGCACATAGTGTGTGCCATATAAATATTTATTCTCTTTCAGCTAACTCAGTATTTTTATAATTTCTACACAGTTTCCATTTCACATTAAACCAAACTAATATCAGAACTGAATGTGTTAAGAAGTGACACTTTCTTGTCTCATCTGAAGTAGTTTCCAATATAGAAAAAGTTCACTTCATACTGAAAGTAAAACAATCACATTTCACATAATGTTCTAAAATGGTTACTTTCCTCTTTTTCATGTTCCCCCAGGCTTTTTTGATATGGAGTTGAAAGTTTTGTTTAGTGGTAAAAATTTAAAGCTTTAAAGAAAAGACTACTTTAGATAGTCAATAAACATTTATTAAGTGCCTACTATGTGCAAGGTACTATGCTAAGCACTGAGGATACAAAGAAAAGTAAAAAGCAGTCCCTATTTTCAAGAAGTTAGTTCACAGTCTAATGGGGGAAGACAAGTGCCCACCATGTACAAGCAAAGTCATATACAGAATAGGAAATAATCAACAGAGGGAAGGCAATAGAGTTAAGATGGATTGGGAAAGCCTTCTTGTGGATGGTGGGATTTTATCTGGGACTTTTTTTGGGGGCGGGGCAATGGGGGTTAAGTGACTTGCCCAACGTCACACAGCTAGTAAGTATAAAGTGTCTGAGGCCAAATTTGAACTCAGGTCCTCCTGAATCCAGGGCTGGTGCTTTATCTACGGCACCACCTAGTTGCCCCCTTATCTGGGACTTGAAGAAAATGAGGAAGCAGAGATGAGGAGGAAGAATATTCCGTGCATGGGGATAGCCAGTGAAAATACCTAGTCAGGACTAAATATCTTGTTCAAGGAAAAGTGAGGAGGCCAGTGCCATTGGGTTACAGATTTTATGTAATATGACATTTAAAAAAGACTTTTGAATAGTTTCATGACCTAATATGGACCTTAGAGGCTATATAGTCCATAGGCCATATAGTGAGGGGGAATCTACCACCATTCAAAGCAGTCCACTCCATTTTTAACTTATTCCTGACAATTTTACTCCTATGAGGGAATGCTCATATAAATTTGTCACTGTGTTGGTGGTACAGCTCTAGCACTAGTGTCCTCTTCGTTCAGGTTTGATGTTGATGTGAAATGAGGCACTTGTAAGTCAATGAACATTTACAAAAGGAGGTTTACTTTGCCCTGACACTGAAGATATACAAGGATATGGGAGTAATTAGCTTCCCTAGACACAGCCCCCCTTGTATGCATTTGGAATGCTTCCCCTAATCAGAATGTCATTAGGGTATGATGACTTGCATGCACCAAGGCAAGGACTCTATTTGGCTGAAACTTTTTATGATCCCAGATGACCAGGTCTTAGTACATGCAATTTTTTGGTAAGGCCCTTCTAGAACAGTGTTTCTCTGACACAATTTCTTTCTTCCCATTCTTAGCATGGGGAAACTTTGTCTTCTTAAAAGAAAACAAATTGCCTCTGGGACCTGACTGACTTCAGCTTCTGTGACTGCTTCATTTCATCCCAACATGAGACCTGAACTAAGAGGATAAATGCTTATAGGTTTTGTACCTGATGGTCCTGGCACCATAGTACTAAAGGGAAAAAAAGGGAAAGTAAACAAAAACAAATAAAACAAAAGAATAGAGAAGAAAAAACAGAAATCCTAGGCCTTTCTTTTCCCCTCCAGAAGGACCAAGTCTCAAGTTTTCTCTTGGATAGTTCTCCTAACATGGGCAGAACTAAGGGAAAAGGGGAACTAAAGCAAAACAATATTGTGGAGAATAAAAGCCATAGTGTTTTTTGACAGTTCTCAGCCTTATCTACTTATTATATTTTAAAATCATCTTTGGCTTTATCTACTCCTTTTTTCCATTAAGTTGTCTCCCTCTTTAACTCTGCAGTACTTCACCTCCTCCTTTTCTTTTGTCATCACTTTTTTTCATGGATAGAAGGTCTAAAGTTAGTTCTACCCCTTAGTCAATAAACATGAAGTGCCTACTGTGCTTCAGAACCCAAAAGAATAATTTAAATTCACTGAATAGGATGTCTCTCTGTAGAGTATCCCATATTCTCATAATTATTTTTCATAAGTTAATGATCAAGTTTTCTTCACTATTCCTCTTCCATTTTATTATACAATGCAGATGACTACTCAATTTTCCTCATGTTCCCACAGGGTTTCCATAGGAAAAAATTGCTTGCTCGGATAAGTTGCTTTTTCAGCTTAGATTGTTTTGATTCTGTCATTTAATCAGATCCCAACCATCTTCCACAATTATTTCCTTAAGCATCTGTGGAGAGAGAATTGGCTCATAAGTCAGGAGACCTGAATTCTGGTCCTAGTTCTATTAAAAACTTACAAGTTTAGGATTAAAAAAAAAACAACCCTTCAAACGAACCAGGTTCATCTTTTGGGAGGGAACTATAGAATGTGGGAAGGGCAGCTGGGTGGTGTGGTGGATAGAGTGCTGGCCTTGGAGTCAGAACCTCAGTTTAAATTTGGCCTTAGACACTTAATAGCTATTTGACCCTGGGAAAGTCACTTAACCATTTGCCTCAGTTCCTCATCTGTAAAATGAGCTGTAGAAGGAAATGGGTAAACCACTCCAGTATGTTTGCCAAGTAGGACACAACTGAAATGACTCAACAGCAATGTAGAATGTGGTTCTTATACCAAGTTATTTTAGTTTCTTTCCAGTCCCAACATTTTTTGCTGTGTCCCAACCCCAAAGGACCAAACCCTTCTCTTAACCTTTATTACTTATTCCTACTCTGTCACAGCCATTTCCTATTAGTGAACCCCCTTAGTCTTAGCTTTCTTGCTAGGCTTATTAAGCTTTTAAAATGCTAGGTAAAAGGAAATGGGAGTATACTTAGCCCTGGCTCTGGGCAAATACATTCTTATCTCTGGCCCTCAGTTTTATTTGTAAGATGAGAATCTGTGATATTATTTAACATGACTATTTTATCATTCCCCAGCTGTTCCTGACTTAGCAGGAGGCTGGGAAGAGTAGCTCAAGTTTGGCTGTATTTAACTAGCTTTTATTTTTTTTTTCACCTAAAAGAGGCACAGTATCTACCTTGTTCACGACATAGCTTTCAGAAGAACGTCACTTCATCTCCCTTTTGTGGCTCAGAAATACTTATTTCATCCTATAATGGCTGTGAGAAAGCACCACCAAATTAAAAACAAAGCCGTGTCATTGTTATGTGACTTTGGCCAAGATACTTCACCTAGTCTGAAATCCAGGCAGTTAGGGGTGGAAGCTTTCTCCCACCTTAATGATAATAATGACATTTATATAGTGCTTTAAGGTTTGCAAAGGGCCTTGCAAATACCTGTCTCCCGATACCCTGCATTTTCACTGGCTGACCCTCATGCTTCTTTCTCCCCACTTCTCCTTCTTGTCTTCTAAAAAGTCTCTGCGGAAGCCCCACCTTCCGCATGATGCCTTTCCCAGTCCTCCTTCAATCTTGGTCTCTTCTTTCTGAAACCACCCCTGATTTATCTCGCCTACATCTAGTTTGCACATAGCCGTTTGCATGTGGTCTCCCCCATTAGACTGCGAGCTCCTCGAGAGCAGGGATCCTGTTTTTGCCTCGCTTTGTATCCCAAGCGTTTAGCACTGTGCCTGGCACCGATGCTTTGCAAGCCGCCTTATTTCATTTTATCCTCAACAACTCTGGGAAGCAGGTGCTTTTATTATTTCAATTTTACAGATGAAGAAACTATAAAGCCTAGGAAACTCGGGTGGGGGCTGGGGTTTGCCGAGGCAGAGACGAGAGGAGGCAGTCGGCTGGGATGAGCTCTGGCACCCGCCTCCAGGCAGCCTCATCTCGGTGGTCCAGCTCCGGCCAGAAAACGAGGCGAAATCTTGTAACCTGAACTCGACTCCCCCCCCCCCCAAAAAAAAAAAAAAAAAAAAGGCTTGTGGGGGTAAGTGAGGCCAAGGCCACTCAGCCGGCAACAAGAACTAAACACGCGAGCACGTCCGTAGCCAGAATCAAGACTCCTTCAGGGCCGAGAAGCCGATCGAGCGCGCGAAAATTCCCGGATTGAAGATGGCGGTTGAGCGACGCTCTGGCAATTTTGGGCCCCGCGCTTCCACTCGATGGTCGGAAGTCCTCCGGACATGCGGAAGCGGAAGTTAAGGTGGTCGGCGACCCGGGTTGTTTGCTGCTGTCTCAGGCTAGCCTTGGAGAGGAGCCGGTGCCGCTGGACGGGGCAGAGTGGGGCGGGACAGGACGGGAGCGGAGGGCAGCGTGTCGGCTGCTCACTGGAGCGGCAGCCACAGCAGCTCCCGCCCCCCCGAGCGCCGTCGTTGTCGCGGGCGGAGCGTGAGTCCGGCTCCGGGATGAGCCGGAGGAGGGAAGGAGGCGGCGGTTGTGCCGCAGTTGCGCGACTGGTGACAGGTACTTGGATGGGGGGGGGGGTTGGAGGGGGAGGTGTTAAGTGAAGGCTGGGGAAGATCGGGACCGGGACGGGACGGGGCGGGGCGGGGCGGGGTGGGAGGGAACGGGGACTGCAGTGCCGGAGCTGGGGCTAGAGATTTAGGCGGCCTGGTTCCTGGCCTCAGTTTATTCCCTCTGTAGAATGGGCGTCTCAGAGGGTGAATCAAGTGGCCGCTTGATAGTGGAAGCGAACGAGATTGGTGTTTGCACGTGCTCCCAAGGCTGGGGGTAGAAGGAGTGAGAGGGTTAGGGGACTCTGCTTTCTGGGTCACCTTGAGCGTGTCCTGTCTCACTGTGCCTCAGTTTCTTAAGCTGTGAGGTGGAATTAGTAAGGACTTTCTACTTCTTACCCAATTCTGACAGGAAGGAATGGTTTCCAGGCAAAACTCTGGGGAAATGTTTTGAACCACTTAAGTGCTGTATAAGTAAGTTGGTAACTGTTAACGTTTTATGTTTAATAATGCAACTCCTTTTAAGCAGCTTTGATATCCACAGTTGAAAGTACAATAGAAGTTCAAAAGTGGGGAAAGCCGTATTAGCTAACATTTCTATGGCAAAGCTTATGCTGTTGCCTTTGAACTTCATAACAAGTCTGTGAAGTAGGTGCTTTACTCTCCCCATTTTACCAATGAGTAAACTGAGGCTGAGATCGGTTAAGTGACTTTTCTGGTGTCACACAGATAAGAAGTGTCCTGAGTCACAGTATGAATTCAGATCTTCCTGACTCCAGGTCCATCACTTCCGTACCTGATTTTAGACCCAACTTTATATAAGCAGATGGTGAGTTCCAGGGGTTTGAGGGCTGTACTTGAAAAGGTCTCTATCCTTTGGAAATGATGAGGCTTTAAATAAAACTGGGGATGCATACTGCTTCTTTAATCCCATAGTTCGTTAGCCAGATGTTGGATAATGAGGTTTCATTTTCATATTGCAAAGAGCTGGCAGAGGCTCAAGGTTTACACTGCTAAAGAGAGTCATTTCTGTGATCTGGACTTGTCTGTTGGCTCAGATATAAACTTCATAGTGTTTTGCATCTTTTGCCAAGTTTGGAAGTTAGCATATCTTTTCTGCGTATTTCAAGTTCCGTATTATTATTTCATTAAGTACAGACACAAAAGGAGATTTTCATTCTGATAACAGTGAGTGGTGTAGTTTTGATCCCAGAATGGCCTTGTAAAAAGTGTTAATTTTTCATGAAGAATTTTTGAAAGCCTACATCTTGTTATAGTGATTGTACTTCCCATTCTACTTGCTTGTAGTCTTTAGAATTAGTCTTAGTGATCTGTAGTACTACCAGTAATCAGTCTTTTTACAGCAATTGAATATCTTATTTTCAGTTTCCTTCAATACATGTTTGTAGAAATGCTGTGCATGGGGGCAGCTAAGTGGTTCAGTGGATAGAGCACTGGCCCTGGATTCAGGAGGACCTGAGTTCAAATCCAGCCTCAAACACTTGACACTTACTAGCTGTGTGACTCTGGGCAAGTCACTTAACCCCAATTGCCTCACCAAAAAAAAAAAAAATGCTGTGCATGTAACTTTTCACTTTTCATTGAAATTGTAAGGCATTTTAATAAATGTTTTTTGCCCATTATTCCAACCCCTCCCCCAACACCACCAAATTTACCAATTAAATAACACTTTTAATTTTTATTTTCAGAAAACCAAAATTATGACTTAAGAAATAACATGCACTATAGTGTTCTCTTTCTTCGTTTTTGTCGAAACCCAGTTAATAAAACAAATCTAAGTTGTATCTGCATGGTTTAGCATTACTGTTTAAATAAAAAGTCTGCGATAATTGTAATATTAAATTTTTATACTTCTATTCTTCAAGGAATTCAAAGCACTCCACCTATTTTTTTTTTTAAATTTTTTTTTTTGGTGGGGCAATGGGGGTCAAGTGACTTGCCCAGGGTCACACAGCTAGTAAGTGCCAAGTGTCTGAGGCCGGATTTGAACCCAGGTACTCCTGAATCCAGAGCTGATGCCCTATCCACTGCACCATCTAGCTGCCCCCCCACCTATTATTATTAATGATAAAAAATAGCTATTTATATAACAGTGGCCTACAAAGTCACTTGTAGCTCTGAATTCTATGATTATAAGATGTCTTAAGGTTCAAAAAGGTGACAGGGCAAATAAGTGTCAGAGCCAAAATTCAACTTCAGGTCTTCTAATTCCATATCTAATGCACTTTCTATTCCACCAGGATAAATCTCTGTCCTCACAGTATCTCCCTGTACATTAATAGTGGGAAGATACTACTTTCATTTTCCAGATGAAATAATTGAACTGTAGACCTGTATTCTAGAGAATGTGATCTGTTTATGCCCAGAGTTTGTCAGTGCTTTTCATTTACTAGGCCATACCACTGTAGCATTCTCAATCCTGTTATGCCAAGTTGCAAGTTATTGATTGATGAGAAAGCTTTATGTTTCTAAGATTGCACATGTTGCCACCCACACTTATGAGAGGACAAAAAACTACTTAGTAGGCTGTGTTTTTTTCCGCCAACTTTTTACTGTTATTTGTGATAGTAGGAACCTCCTCTTTCCATCCCTCTTCCCTTCTAAGACGTTTTTACTGTCTTTTTGTTGGAGAATCAAAAGAGTGGGACAATGTCTCCTCTGAGAACCATTACTCTGTAATTCATACCTTTTCTATTCATTTCTTTTCCCCCTCTCCTTTCTTCCTATCTTAGTTTATTAAAGTACATGGACTATTTATTATAGTGTCAGGGAATCTCAGGGTAAAAACTCTATATAAAATAGATACATTATAGATACATAGTATGGCACAGGTTTAAATCATTAATGAAGTTTTATTCCAAAAATCTGTCCATTTTCCACTACTTTCATTTTTTCCCCTAACCCTAGCCCCAGTCCTTTCTTGATAGTTTTTCCCATTTCCATTCCTTCTACTCCTGCTGTACCAAGTCCTCACTTGAACTTCCTTTTTAAAATGTTCTTAGATTGTCTGTCTCATTTGACCCCTTGAGGAGGTCATAATTGCTTATCTCTTAGGTCCTTCTAGTCCAAACTTGTTTCCCCCATTTTCTCCAACTATTTTTTCAGTTAGCACAACCTGGGCTTCTCTTATTCTTTCTGAACCCATAAGTACCTTAAAAGAATTTGAATGTCAGTGGTAGTAACTATCTCATGGCTCTCAATTTCCTCATTAGTATGTATTGACTTTTAAAAAATTCAGTTTTATAACCCTTACTAGCTGTGTGATCCTGGGCAAGTCACTTAACCCCAATTACCTCACTAAAAAAAAAAATTTAAATTCAGTTTTATTTTTAGTTCCAAATTCTCTCCCTCCCTCCACACACCCTTACTCAACCACTAAGAATGCAAGAAGTACAATACCCATTCTACATACAAAATCATGCAAATGCATTTTTGCATTAACTATGCTCTGAAGAAAGAAAAAAAGAAAAAGGAAGAGAAAAAAATATATACTTAATTCTGTACTGAGTCGACCAAATCTCTATCTGGGGGTGGATAGCATTTTTTTATCCTGAGTCCTCTGGAATTGTTGTGGATCATTGTATCGCTCAGAGTAGCTAAATCTTTTACAAATGATTATCTTTGGGGCAGCTAGGTGGCACAGTGGATAGAGCACTGGCCCTAGATTCAGAAGGACCTGAGTTCAAATCCGGCCTCAGACACAACACTTACTAGCTTTGTGACCCTGGGCAAGTCACTTAACCCCAATCACCTCACCAAAACCCTCCCAAAAAACCCCATAAAAAACAAATGATTATCTTTACAGTATTGCTGTTACTATATAAATTGTTCTCATTCTGCTCACTTCACTTTGGATCAGTTCCAGGTTTTTCTGAAACTATCCCCATAATTCCATCACATTTCCATTCCATAACGTGTGTGTGTGTGTGTGTGTGTGTGTGTGAGAGAGGCAGTTGGGGTTAAGTGACTTGCCCAGGGTCACACAGCCAGTAAGTGTTAAATGTCTGAGGCCGGATTTGAACTCAGGTACTCCTGAATCCAGGGCTGGTGCTCTATCCATTGCACCATCTAGCTGCCCCTCTATTTCATAACTTGTTCAACTATTCCGATAGATGGACATTGCTTCAGTTTTCAGTTCTTTGCCACTATAAATATTTTTCTAAATATAGGTAGGCCCTTTTTTCTTTGATCTCTTTGGAGTATTGTTATAGGAATATTATGTGCCCAGGTTACCCCAGAAGTTGTCTGGGGAGGTCAAGGAACCTTCTCCTTGAAACTAAACCAAAGGATAGACACACCTAGAGGATAAGCAGTACTGAATCTAGACTGCGATAACCACCATCACCCCCCCTTCCCTCCCCCCCCCCCCCCCCCCCCCCCCCCCCGTGGCTGCACCAGGAGGGGATAGAACAACCACCCCTCACCAGACTGCTTTCAATCCATCGCCCAATAAGGGACATTTCACCCTCACTTGGATGGTAACACCATCTTAGCCCTATAAAAGGGCGCTCCCCAGTTTAGTCAGTGAGGAGTTTTAAGCTTTCCTCCCGGCCAGTTTCTCTTGTATCAAATAAAACTGTTCTTTTATTTCTAAGTAGGACATGTGCAGGAGTGTAATTCTTTACGGAGGAATCCTAAGGACCCACATGCTTTCCCCATAACAGTACCAACTTTTTAAGGTTACATATCCAGGTTTTCATTTTTGGGCTATTGTTTCTTCCCCATTATTTCAGGCCTAGCACAAAGCTTTGTATATATTAAGTACCTTGTTCTTTCCTGAATTGAATCTTCACGAGAATGGCATAATATTAATATCTACAATTTAATTATAGTATAATCTTTCTGGTTTCAGCTAAGCTAGTTATGTTTTTATTTAAGGAAATATAAATTTGTTGCATGGTAATGACATAATTGACTATATAACAGGCAACAAAAATTATGATTGTATCAGTAGATGCAGAAAAACTTTTGACAAAATATAGCATGTATTTCTGCTAGAAATTTTATGAAACAGAAATAAATGGACCTTTCTATAACATGGTAAATAATATATATCTAAAACCAAGAACTACCAGATCAGCCATTTACAAATCTGTACTAGCTCAAGGCAGAATCTTCTACCTCCTGCTACTAGCCCAGTTTCCCAATGGAATGTGGAGACTCTCCAGTGCAAAGAAGAGCAATCCTCACTTTGACTTGAGGCTTTCCATCTCCTGCTGTCCCTGTCCTTTGAGGCTCTCCAATTAATGATGACCATTTTCACACCTGGTCATGCCCTTTACATGCTAGTAACTCTGAACTCCGGTAGATCATCATCCAAACCCCACTTGTGGAGTCATACTCCTTACAACCTGATTTTCTCATTCCCAGCCCCTTCAGTCCTTCTGCCCCAAAGTTTTATCCTAACTCCACCTGGCCCTTCCACTGTGCCCTCTGGAATGCCTGTTCATAGGCAGCAAACTTCCTTTCATCTTAAATCTATTCCTTTCTCACTCATTCCATCTACTAGCTCTTACTGATACCTGGCTTTCCCTGATGATACAGCTTCCCTCATCCTTTCCAGTACTGATTGCACCTTCCCTCATTCTCGTTTTCTCTGTGGCTCATCAGTCAGTTGTAGTTAGAGTAGTCCTGTTCCTCATTTCCACTTTCAGGTTCTTTCCATACTTCTATCACTCAGTAACCTCTCTCCTTCCCAACTCCTGCCCTCATAATCGGGGTCTTGAACATACATATTGATTCTCCTTCAAATATTCTAACCACTTGGTTTCTCAACCTATTCATCTCTCATGAGCTAATCTTCCACCTCATTTCAACCACACACAAAGATGGCCATACCTTCCCTTGATCTTTCCATCACTCAGTCCATGTTCAATACTGAAATTCCTTATCTTGCCACAATCTATTGACTTTTCACCTCTCCCTCTGTCTTCCTTTACATAACCCTACTCTTCATCTACACTGTGACCTCTAGTTCTTTGACCTCTCAATTCTTTCCCACTCCATCTCTCCTGCTAGCCACTCTCTCTTCTTTTCCCCATCTTGACCCCTTGGTAAACGAATTCAATTCTACACTGTCCTGTTCTCTTGAGTCCCTTGCCCCCTTATCATATCTCAGATTATACCCAGCCAAGCCTTCACCTTGGATCACTCCCACTGTTGCCTTCTTTCCTACACACATGCTACTAAATGAAAGTGGATTAAATCACATACTCTTCTGACTAGATCCACTCTAAATTTATGTTCTATGATCCCAACTGGGGCCTCATTGTTGCTAGGCAAGCCTTGTGCCTCCTTCTCTCCTTTGACACTGCCACCATTCTAGTACAGGCCCATATCATCTCATGCATTGATTACTGCTATAGCCCACTGGTGAGTCTGCCTGCCTCAAGTTTCTCTCCATTTCAATCCATCCTCCATTCAGCTACTAAAGTGATTATCCTAAAGAGAAGGTCTGGTCATGTCACTCATACACACACACACACACACACACACACACACACACACACACACACACATCCCTTTATACCCCCCTGTCCCTCCATAAACTTCACTGGCTTCCTATTGCTTTCAGGGGTACATATGGTAGAATACTCTGTTTGGTATTCAAAGTCCTTTATAACCTAGCCCCTTTCCTATCTTTCTAGTCTTCTTTTTTAAAAAATAAAGTATTTTATTTATTTATTTTTCCCGTTACATGTAAAGATAGTTCTCAACTTTTGTTTATGCAAGCTTTCCAATTCCAAATTTTTCTCCCTCCCTCCCCTCCCTCCCCTCCATCCCCCCTCCCCTAGACAGCAGGTAATCTGATATAGGTTTTATAAATATATATAAAATAACATTAAACATTTCTGCATTAGTCATGTTATAAGAGAAAAATCAGAGCAATGAGGGAAAACCTCAAAATAGAAAAACAACATCACCAAAAACAAAAGAAACAGTATGGTTCATTCAGCATCTATACTCCACAGTTCTTTTTTCTTTCTAGTCTTCTCATACCTTACTCTTCAACACTTACTCTTCAATCTAGTGACACAGACCTCTTGGCTGTTCTACAAACAAGACACTCCATCTCTAAGTTCTGGGGATTCTCTCTGGCTGTCTCCCATGTCTGGAATGCTCTCCTTCTTCCACTCCAACTCCTGACCTCTCTGGCTCTCTTGAAGGCCCAACTAAAATCCTACCTTCTACAGGAAACCTTTCCAGACCCTTCTTAATTCCAGTGCTTTCATTTTTTTACATTATTTCGTATTTATCCTGTATATAGCTTTGTTGTTATTCAGTCATATATCGTGTCCAATTCTTTGTGGCTGCATTTGTGGTTTTCTTGGCAATGATACTGAAGTGGTTTGCCATTTTCTTCTCAAGTTCATTTTACAGATATGGAAACTAAGGCAAACAGGGTTAAGTGACTTGCCCAGAGTCACACAGCTAGAAAGTTTCTGAGGACAGATTTGATCTCAGGTCTTCCTGACTCCAGGCCTAGTGCTCTACTGTATCACCCAGCTGCTCCAAAGTATATAACTTACTTAGTATATATTTGTTTGAATGTCAGTTCTCCTGTTAGATTGTAAGCTCCTTGAAGGCAGGAACAACCTTTTCCCTTTTTTTTTTAATCCCCAGGGTTTAGCACAGTGCCTGGCACATAGTAGGTGCTTAGTTAATGTTTATTGAATTGGATTGAATTGATTAGAATGTGTAATAGGTCTAAACTAGAGTTCTTTCCAATAAGATCAGGGTAAAATATGTCTATTGTCATTGCTCTTTTACATAGTGCTAATAATGCTAGCCATAGTAATACAAGAAAAATCATTCGAGAGAATAAGCATACGTGAAGAATAAAAAAAATTATCACTTTTTTGCAGATGATATGATAGTGTACTTTAAGAACCCTAGAGAGTCAACTGAAATTCATTGAAACAATGATTTTAGCAAAATTACAGAAGCAAGTGAACCTAATAGCTTAATGTTTGATAAATCACAAAACTCCAACTGCAGGGGTAAGGACTCTTTATTTGCTAAAATCTCCTGGGAAAACTGAATTGTAGTATGGTAGAAATTAGGTTTAGACTAGCAACTCTCACTATATACTAAGGTAAGCTCCAAAAGGATGAATGAACTAGCTGTTGCTTTTAAATTCATAGTTACATCTGGGAAGTTTTTATTTTTTGTCATAAGTAGCATATTTTGAAATGATGATATCTATAGCTGTCTGAAGAGATATCAGTGGAAAAATACACTTTGGAGGAGATAGATATTTTGAGTTCTATAAAGTAAGTAAAATTGATAAAGCATTTCATTTAAACAGTTTTTTGTAGTTTTTTCATTCTTTCACTTTCTCATGGGTTTTGTTTTCAAAGAGCTAGTTCTGTCAGTACTATCCTTTTTCAGTTTCTTTTGTGTATTTGTGTGTGTGTGTGTGTGTGTGTGGCAGATTCTGTCTGTAATAGTGAGATTTCTAGCCTAGATTTTTCAACATCTCAGAATATCTACAGCCATTTCAAGGGGTGTTATGAAATTATTTAGAAAGAAAAAATAATAAAAATATAACATTCACCACTTTAAAAAATAGGGTGATGAATGCTGGGAAATTATATTAAACTCTTAATGAAAAAAATAATTTTGAATATATTGCATTGCGTTATTAAAGTTTTAATTTAAGCATCCCTCTCTTCATTTTGAAGAATTTGGTTTTGTTTTTATAGAATTTAATTTTTTTACAAGTTAATATTTATTAGATAGATGCCACTTGAAGTTGAATGTTAACACATTATAATATAACCCTTGAGAGAGTGAGTCCATAACCAGTGTTTCTCTGAAATCATGTCATCCATGTGTAAAAAAAATTTTGGTTTGTGTACCCTAATCACGTAGCTGGGTTGGGAGGGTAGTTCTGACCATACTTATTTCATGCTAGATCAAGAAAGCATGTCATAATGCTTCTCATATATAGTGATGACTGTTGACTAGCTTTCCTCCAAAGTTTTGTCATGGCTGAATTATTTTATGACCATGAAGATAGACACTGCATGGGAATGTTGATTAGAGTGCTGTTTGTTATTTTAGTTTTAGTTTTTGGTGGGGCAATGAGGGTTAAGTGACTTGCCTAGGGTCACACAGCTAGGAAGTGCCAAGTGTCTGAGGCCGGATTTGAACTCAGGTCCTCCTGAATCCAGGACCAGTGCTTTATCCACGGCACCACCTAGCTGCCCCCCAATTTTTTTTTTTTTTCCTATCTCAGTCTTGTTTTTCTGTAATCGTCAAAATGAAAGTAATGGATAAGGTGGCCTTACTTCATTATGCTACTGATAATCCTTTTCATATTCATAGCTGGTATTTCATAGTATCCCTTTGAAATTAAGTGATGTATAGCAGGAAAAAAGTACTTTTATTAATGACTACAGCACATAAATGAAAACATTAGGGAAAAAACCTTATTAGTTTCCTTGCCTCAAGTTTCTCCCTACTCCTCCACCCACCCGCCTTCTACCCATCTGTCAAAGTGATCTTCCTTAAGTAGATTTGACCATGTCACTTCCCTTTTTTCTTCCCCCCATCCTAATAAGTTTTATTGGCTTCCTATTACTTCCGGAATTGAACAAAATCCTCTGGATTTTATTGTTTTGTTTTGTTTTTTGATTGGGCAACGAGGGTTAAGTGACTTGCCCAAGGTCACACAGCTAGTAAGTGTCAAGTGTCTGAGGCTGGATTTGAACTCAGGTACTCCTGAATCCAGGGCCAGTGCTCTATCCACTGCGCCACCTAGCTGTCCTCAATCCTTGGATTTTAAAGCCCTTCAATTCAATTTAATAAATTTGTATTAAGTGCCACTGAACAGAGCAGGGGCTATAAAACACACAGGGGGATGTATTCAGCCACCCCTTAGAAATCAAAGAACTCTCCCTTCCCTGATGATCACCAAGTGGGACCAGTCTAGAAGGGTCTTTTGTGAAAGCAAAAGCAAATGCAAAAGTAAACACGATCCCAACCTCTCAGATCCATTTTTCTTGGGTCAGGGAGGAAACATCCAAACAAGACTTTCATGATGCATTAAATGACCACCTGGGTTATAGGCAGCTTCCTACAACAGCCCCTGAGAAGGCCGCCCTACTGGCAGGACTGGCTCATAGGAATAACTGGAACAATTGCTTCTTTCAACTCCCCACATTGGTCACTTTTTACTATGTCCTCATCCCTAACCCCTAAGCAGGTCCTTATTGGACCAAACCACCCAGGAGGCATTTTGGCTAATGTGGCTGAGGGCAGGGGCAACAGGAGAAAAATAAATTGCTCTGAAATAGAGAGGAAGAAATGAGAAAAGGAACCATCAGTCCCCACCTGCAGCTATGTGTTGTGATCCCTAAGGCGATGGTCAGTGTGTGGAGCAGGCATGGGAGAGATGTGGAGAGAGTGAGAAGAGAAGGACCTGGCTACTGCTGGCACAGGCTGGTAGCCTGCTTTCACTTCTTGGCCTTGTGTCGGGCTGCCATATCCTCCATGGCTTTGTGAACAGTCTCTTTATGGGTTTTATGGGTTTCAGATTAGTATTAATTTTTAAAAAATTAAATTAAAAATTTCTGTGGGGCAATGAGGGTTAAGTGACTTGCCCAGGGTCACACAGCTAGCAAGTGTCAAGTGTCTGAGGTCAGATTTGAACTCAGGTCCTCCTGAATCCAGGGCTGGTGCTTTATCCACTGTGCCACCTACCTGCCCCCTGCATTTCAGATTCTTGTCCAACTCATACACAGTGGAAATGCCAGGGGGCAGATTGAGCTCCATGATTGCTTCTTCAGATAGACCCTCAAGATGTTTGACAATACCTCCAAGACTTATTGCCTTGGGCTGCAATCCCTGATCTGGGAGATGATTTCCTCATTCCAGAAGGCTAGAGCCCGGGCTATGGTGTCTTTCAGGCTCTCACTGGAGGGTAGCTGATCCTCAGTAAGATCTGCATAGTGATGGCTATGCAGTAGAAGGGGCGCTTAGCTCCACTGGAGATGGTAGGATGTTGTAGGATCAGCGCTAGATCTTTACCTGGGCCTCATCATGCTTAGCAGCTATCTCAGCTTTGTTGAGGCCTGTCAGACCTCCATAGAGCCGCTCATTCAGGCTCCAAGTCCTCACTACAGGCAACCACATCTGGTCAATGGCATCCAGTGCTGTCCGAAGGTTACGAATTGCTCTCTTCTGGACAGATGTGAAGCAGATATCAAATTCATAGCCAGCATCTCGCAGTGCTTGGCTGCCAAGCTTGGCCTCCTCATGCCCAGTGGGGCTCAGGTCTGTGTTGTACCAACCGCTGAAGCGGTTCTAAAGGTTCCAGGTGCTCTCTCTCCATGCTGGGTCAGCACTAACTTGTAGGCGGCCATGGTGGGGCAGAGGCTCGGGGCAGCCCTGCAGACAGGTGAGTGCGCACTGAGATTCAGGAGGAGCTCGTGGCCAGCCAGCTCCTCAGTCCAGGGTTCCAAGGAATTTACATTTTTATGAGAAAAGACAACACATAAAGGGAAGCTGAAAAGGGGAGGGCCACCAGGCAGTACCCTAGTGCTTAGGCAGACTGGTCCTGAAACCAAATAGTGTTGCTGATGGAAAACCCGAGAATTAACTGGAAAGTTCTGGAACTTCAGAGCCTTATATAGAGGAAGGCTTTGGAAGAAGTTTATTGTTCTATCTTCCAGCCCTACTATATGAGGGAGAGAGGCAACTGAGTGAGTTGGAAAAGGTAGGGACTATCAAAAACTGAGTCATTTAGTGTGGTGATGGGATTTCTATTGATCAACTGTTCTTGGGTGAGACATGCTGGTAGCTGCTGATGGAAAATAGAGAGTTACTTGGGAAGTTCTGAGAGAGAACCTGGCCCCTTCCTATTTTTCTTATATTTTAACTCCTCCTCCCCATAATTCTTTGATATGGTAACACTTGCCTTTTTGCTATTTCTTGCAGAGGACATATCATGTCCTGAGTCTGGGCATTTTCACTGGTTGTCCCAGCTTCCTTCTTCACATCTCACTTAATATAATCCCATGTTCTATAACAGGCCTCTTCCAGGCCCCATCCTCCATGCTTGTTCCTTCCCTCTGATATTATCTCCAATTTGTGTATATATTTTGTATATATATGTCATCTCCATTAGGATGTGACCTCTTTGAGGACAAGGACTATTTTTGCCTTCTTTTGTATCACTTTAAGACTTGGTGCAGTGCATGGTCCATAGTAGGTACTTAATAAATGCTTGTGTACTTGACTTAAAGGTTTCTGAACTAAAATTAATTGCAGTTATTAATTTTGGTTCAAGCAAACAGTGTGAACAGTACTCTACTTCTTGGTAGAAAGATGGGAGACTGCCATTGTTAAAGGTTCATGTTGGGTCAGACATGATTATTTTGGTTGGCTTTGCTTAATTGTTTGCTATTTGGAAGTGTCTTGTGGGGTAGGGAGTGAGGAAGTTATATTAGGAAATGACTGCATTATTTAAAAAGTTATTTAAAAAGGGGCGGCTAGGTGGCGCAGTGGATAAAGCACCAGCCCTGGATTCAGGAGTACCTGAGTTCAAATCCGGTCTCAGACACTTGACATTTACTAGCTGTGTGACCCTGGGCAAGTCACTTAACCCCCATTGCCCCACCAAAAAAAAAAAAAGCTATTAAGAAAACCACATAAGAAATATTTTAGATTTGATTGTGGGGGCAGCTACATGGCGCAGTGGATAGAGCACCGGCCCTGGATTCAGGAGGACCTGAGTTCAAATCTGGCCTCAGACACTTAACACTTAACTAGCTGTGTGATCCTGGGCAAGTCACTTAACCCCAATTGCCCAGGGAAAAAGAAAAAAAATTTGACTGTGTCAATTATTGGTCAAGCATTTGTTAACCATCTTATAGATGCTAAACACTATACTGTATTGCATGCCGTCCTTCACACCCATTCCCTTTTTTTGGCTTCATTTTTGTTACTTTTTCCTTCTTAAAATACTTACCATTCAAAACATGTGATTTTAAAATTAAATCTGATGCTTCTTTTTCCACTCAGGGATTAACTGCAGAATGGAAGTTCTGATTGCATTGTGCCTGTTCATCTCCTTAATAAAGGCAGATTCTAAAGCAATTACAACATCTCTTACTACAAAATGGTTTTCTACTCCATTATTAATAGAAGCAAGGTAAGATACATGGTTAGTTCTTTAACATGTTTGAGTGAAACAGAAAACAAATTTGACAATGAATGGACAGTAAACTATTCTAGAATTAGCAGCATCAAAAGCATTTATTAAGTACTTTCTCAGTGTGGAGCATGCTATATATATTATACAAAGGCAGTTGGTTATTGTCTTATGGAAGAAGTGATTACAGTGATGTGGCAGAGATATTAATAAAATATGTTTAAATGTACCAAATATATTGTTAAATTAATTACATTCTAACAAAAGTTTAGAAAAAATTGTATGCCACTGATTCCTATTTGGAAAAAATTTTTCTGAGAAAATAGTTGATTGATAAAGAAGGTTTGGAAGATGGACAAGGAAGTGTCCTGTAGCATAAATACTTGAAAGTCATAATGAACAAAGGAAAATTTTGTAAATTCCCAATTCTTGATTTATGCTTAATTCCACTGCTTTCTGGGTCCCTATGCTCTGCTCTCTGTGTGCTTAGTATTAAGTAATATCATTAAGTCTTACAGAAAGCCCTTTTTGGTGGGAGTAAGATAACTGGAAAGAGAAATGTAGGCATGTTGCCTCTTTAGAGGGGCTCACTGTGGTAGAGGGAAGATTATGAATTGTGAATGTCACAGTCACTTTATTTCATTCAAAGCATGGGATTTTTATTGTTGGATATAGTTTGATGTGATCATTATATTTTTTCTCAACTTAAACTCTTTTATTATTTCTATGTTTCCCCTCAGTCCCCAGAAAAATATGACTCACTGTGAAATACTGTGTTTATTTTATACACAGATACTTTCCTTGATAAAGGAGAAAGCACAATTTGGCTTTTTTGAGAGTCCTTCAGATTTGCTATGTGGTCCCAAGTCAGTCACTTGCTTAACTCTCTTGCCCCTCACCCTCCTCAGTTATAATATGATAATGCATACTCATTCTCTCCATGTCATAGTGATTCTATGACATTTCTTTTTTGTTTGTTTTTTTGAGGCAATTGGGGTTAAGTGACTTGCCCAGGGTCACACAGCTAGTAAGTGTTAAGTGTTTGAGGTCGGATTTTAACTCAGGTCCTCCTGAATCCAAGGCCGGTGCTCTATCCACCTCTCCACCTAGCTGCCTCAATATTTCTTTTTTCTTTTTGTTTGTTTTTTTGAGGCAATTTATGACATTTCAATGAAAAATCTCATTATATATACACACAAATCATGACCTATCCATGTTTTGTCATCTTATGTGATTCTTGGTCATGCTTCCCATAAACAAATCTTCCAGAGTTTTGGCCCAAGATACCTGAGGTCTTCTTCCAACTCTTTTAGTATTTGATGGTAGATAGTTCCTCCATCAATCCTCTTTTGTGAGACAAAGGTCTCATATTTAGATCTCTACCATTAAACTAGTATTTATATTTAGTCCAAAAATTGTGTTATTTTTTTTAATAGCCCTATCCCTCTCCTACCCCCTAACACCTTCTGCTTTCCTTTTCACCATTCTGCCAATGCCAGTGAAGAAGCTGAAGGAGGGATCGTATCAGACAACTAATTTTTATTTTTGTTTCATGAATTGAAAATTAAGAATTAATCACCTGCTGACTGCCTGGCTGGTGGTTGGTCTTACTAAATTTATCCAGGTCTTTAGACAGCAAGCATAGTACTTCCCAGACACTGTTCTTGATACCCCTCCAGTTGGGTGGAATCTGGCAGAAGTCATATTTAATTGGCATAGCCTTCAAAAAGCCAGAGCTCTTTCCATGCCTTGATGGTATAAAAGGAGACAACTTGTATGCAGTATAGAATAGTGATGAGAGAACTAATGGATAAAATATTTGGAGGGGTTTGAGCCCTTCAAGAACAGGAGGTATATTAGATATAAAGTATTCTTACAAACATTTTCCAAATAGTGCTATATGTTGTTCTGTGCCATATGAATAGGGTGTTTTGTGAGCAAATTTTGATGCTGACATTTTTCCCTCTATAAAATAATTATTGTGAAATTGTGTATATGTTAAAAATGGTTGCTATAATTTTTCTTTATAAAAAAGCTTAATTTCCTTTACTTTGCTTTAAAATTTTCCCACCATCCTTTAGTCCATGGCATATTATAACCCTCAAGTTTCCTAGAACAGCATTTTTGTCTTCTGTTGGTAGAGTTATAGGCAGGAAGTGTTCTTTGGGGTTTTTTTTGTTTGTTTTTTGCTTTTTTTGGTGAGGCAATTGGGGTTAAGTGACTTGCCCAGGGTCACACAGCTAGTAAATGTTAAGTGTCTGAGGCTGGATTTGAACTCAGGTCCTCCTGACTCCAGGGCCGGTGCTTTATCCCCTGTGCCACCTAGCTGCTCCTCACGGAGTGTTCTTTGGACGAATTAGTTTGAAAAATACTCTTAATAGAGTTTTTATGTAAGTGACTTAACTTAAGATCCCTGGATATCCTTGACATAACTAGATTACTTCTTCTTTCTTTCTTTTTTTTTTTTTAGTGAGGCAGTTGGGGTTAAGTGACTTGCCCAGGGTCACACAGCTAGTAAGTGTTAAGTGTCTGAGGCCGGATTTGAACTCAGGTACTTCTGAGTCCAGGGCTGGTGCTCTATCCACTGCACCACCTAGCTGCCCCTAGATTACTTCTTTCCTTTCTTTCCTTCTTTCCTTCTTTCCTTCTTTCCTTCTTTCCTTCTTTCCTTCCTTTCTTCCTTTCTTTCTTCCTTCCTTCCTTCCTTCCTTCCTTTCTTTCTTTCTTTCTTTCTTTCTTTCTTTCTTTCTTTCTTTCTTTCTTTCTTTCTTTCTTTCTTTCTTTCTTTCTTTCTTTCTTTCTTTCTTTCTTTCTTTCTTTCTTTCTTTCTTTCTTTCTTTCTTTCTTTCTTCCTTCCTTCCTTCCTTCCTTCCTTCCTTCCTTCCTTCCTTCCTTCCTTCCTTCCTTCTTTCTTTCTGTGAGGCAATTGGGGTTAAGTGACTTGCCCAGGGTCACACAGCTAGTAAGTGTTAAGTGTCCGAGGCTGGATTTGAACTCAGGTCCTCCTGACTCCAGGGCCAGTTCTCTATCCACTGTGCCACCTAGCTGCCCCTACTTCTTTTCTTAATTCCTTATATTATAATTTTAAGGACTTTGCCTAGTTTACTTCCAAATGAGTGAAATTTGCCAACATCTTGTTGATAATTCTTTATTGCTATTCAGTTATCCAATGTTTCTTTATAATTTGCTGGAAAATTATGCCAAAACCTGTATTTCATTACTCATATTTTGACTCAGTGTAACCTCCAGATACTAAATAGTATCTTGTTAGCCATTTTTTCTTAGAAACTTGGGGTGGGAGGGGAGCTTATTTATAAAATACTGTGTTCCTGACTTAAGACATTTTTGCTTCTGAAGTGAAATCAAAAGCCTTTTTACATTTTTTGAAATGCCTTAAATTAATTAAATTTAAGAACATAACCTGCTGAATAGCTTCAAACCACTTGGTACCCATTGTTCATAGACTGTGCCCAGCCTGACTAGAAATTTTTTATTTTCATATTGTCATCAATTTTTGGGCTTTTCTTTTAGGGTATTAAGAAGGGAGTATATATGTTGTGGTTGTCATTCTTGGTATGTGTGTGTGCGTGTGTGTGTGTGTGTGTGTGTGTGTGTGTGTGTGTGTGGGTGTGTGGGTGTGCACGCGCGTGTGTGTGTGTGTGTGTATACACAAAGGCATAAAGAATATTTGTGATGGCAAAAGAAATAAAGGAGAAAATATAGATATGTATTTTATATCTATATTGATATAATATATATCTATTATATATATTTTTTTCTAATGTCTAGAAATCGATATTTTCACAAATATTCTTTGGCCTTTTTCTCCTCCCTTCTCCCCACAGTAATTTCTTCAGTTATCTTTACTCTTTGGCATCCCGTATTCCATCCCTATTCCAAACTACCACTTCACCCATTTGTAAACTGAGATATTGGTCAAGCTGGTTGAGTTTGAAAGCTCAGTGGATGAACTCTGTTCACTCAAAGTTATCCCATCTCTAGAGGCTGGTCCTAGGTTTTTGAAACTGAAAACACTGACCCCCTCCCCCCCCCCCCCCCAGGTTGCTGGCTGGGCTTGGCCCAGAGTCTTTAAAGCAGACTTTAGTGATTATTAGTCTCTCCAAGAACTTGTGTTCTTGCTTGATTGAATTACAACTCTGGATATGTTTTGAGAGACTTTTGCCTTTACTATAGAAGAAGAACCGTATTGGTTAGGAGCATGAAATAATAAGTTCTTTTTAACATCCTTGTAAGAAAAGATAGTTTTCATGCTAATTAGTCTCTTAACTGACATTTCAAATCCTAAGAAAATGTGTTCTCTTAAGGTAGAGCCTTGTCCCTCTTTTTAATTTGACTTAAAAGAATTACTTATAAAGGATGCCAAACAGTTTTCATTGGTTTTTTTGTTTGTTTGTTGCAAAATAAGTATCATGGAGTCATAGTTTGGGCTAGGTTGTATTAAAATTTCTCAGCTATAACTTAAAGCTTAATTGAAAACTTCCATTTTCTATGATTAACCATGTAGAAAACTTCTTGTCAGTTTTTATGTCCATATCTGTGTACAAGTTAATTATTACAACGTATACAACATAAAAGATAGTTAGGTTCCGGGGAAACTAATTTATTATACTAGGAACAATGTTAAAAGCAGGTTGTAAAAGTAATACTTTAGGTTTATGCTTGCATATCTTTTAATGAGTGGCTATAGATAGCCATATTACTTTAATTGGATAGCTATAAACATTAGAGATCCCTTTTAAAAGATTTATTATAAATATGAAATATCAATACAACCAATTAAGTTTGCTTTGCATCCACTTAAATTTAAACAAATTAATTTCACTATATTAATATGCCACTTCTTAAGTCTCTCAAGAATTTCCTTTTTTGCCTTTCCCATTTGTTTTTCCTTATTATGATTGTGAGTATTCTGTTCTTTTGTTTCTGCTTTTTTCCTTTGTATTATCATAAAGGTTCTTAAAGATTACTTTTTATTCCTCATAGAATTCCATTATATCAGTGTATCAGAATTTATTTAACTATTCTATTGTTGGACACTGAGTATACTTCCAGTTTTAGAAATATATTTTTATTGATATATTTTGTTTATACTTCACCTTTATTTCCTAATTTAGGTACTTTTCCCCCTTATATCAGCCAATAAAAACATTGCAAAGGTAGCTTAGCCAAACTAATCAACATGCCAAAAAATGCTTCCAGTTGGGTTTTTGTTGTTGCAATTACAAATAATGCTATTTTTTAAATCTTTGAAGAAGTAGGCCCCTTTTTTTCCTTTTCGATAACATTCTCAAGGTATATTACCAACAATGTCAGAGGATGCATTAATTTTTTTTAACTTAATTTTTTTTTTTTTAGTGAGGCAATTGGAGTTAAGTGACTTGCCCAGGGTCACACAGCTAGTAAGTGTTAAATGTCTGAGGCTGGATTTGAACTCAGGTACTCCTGACTCCAGGGCCAGTGCTCTATCCACTGTGCCACCTAGCTGCCCCAAGAGGATGCATTAAAAGGATATTTTTGTAACTTTTTAGGGTACACTGTCAGGTTACATTCTCAAAAGATTCTAATAATTTATAATTTCATTAGTAATAAATGAATGAATCAATGTATCCACAATCCCACCAAATTAGAGTTTTGTTGTTCTCATTTATTTTTGCCAATTTTGAAGGTATCTCAAAGTTATTCTAATTTTCATCTCTGAAGTTGAAAACTTTTCCAAGTACTAACAATTTGTATTCCTATCCCATAACTGTTTAATGGGGAGTGGGAACTGCCTTTGTAAATTTTTTAATAGTTCCTCCTGTGTTTTAGATAATTTAATCTTTATTTCTATTTTTAGATTTTTATTACTGTTGTAGAAAAATTTAATATATTCAATCATCTTATCTCTACTAATGTTCTCTGTTTAAAGGGGGAAGGAGTTACCTGATTCTACAATTGAGATAATCACATTGCTCTTTTTAACAAAAAATTTTTAAAATCCTTTTCTTATACTTAAGTCTCTCATTTATCTGGAATTCAATGAGGTATATGCTGTGAGATGTAGAAATTTCCTTTCAAATTGTAAGCAGTCTTTCTAAAAGTATACCAGTTTCTATTTTCTATATATGGAAAAATGTAATACTAATCTCCTATATGTATTCAGCTCCCTGATATCTCTGTTCTGTGTCATTGATCTATTTCTCTGTTTTTTGACTGATAGCAAATAGTGTTGATGATGGTAATGCTTTGTAATATATTTTAAAGTCTTGGAAGGGTTCCTTATAATCATGTATTGGTCTCTTCTACCTAAACAACTCTAGACTGAACTTTTGGAAAGTTCTGGACCAGAGTACATGGAAGCTAATTTTCTTAGGCCTACTTGACATTCAGTACTCATAAAACTTTACAATACATAAGCCATACTTGTTTGGTGAGGTGAATGAAAAATCAAATTATCAGAGAATATCTTCTGTAATTGTATGAAAGACAGATATTTGTTCTTTATCTTGATTGCATCCTGCCAACCTACAGGCCTTATATTTCTTAATTTTAATTTTATTTTTTTTTGCAGGGCAATGAGGGTTAAGTGACAAGTGTCTGAGGCTGGATTTGAACTCAGGTCCTCCTGAATCCAGGGCTGGTGCTTTATCCACTGCACCACCTAGCTGCCCTCAGGCCTTATATTTCTTGTTATTATGCCCTCTTTCTGAATTGGTACTTTATACTCTCTTTGCTTGTGCATAGAGTAAATACTTATATACTTGATCTGTATAGTTAATATTTATAGGTCCTTCCTGTGTCTGAATCCCTGTTATTTTGGATGATAGGGATTATGTTAAACTTGTTTGATGCAATGGTTAAAATGGTTCTGTGCTCAAGGAGGCTCTTAGTAAACGAATTTTTATGATGGTTACCATCAAAACCTTTTTTTATAGAGAAACTATGTGAATTACCAGACAGAAAATGTTCTTTATTTTTCTCATATATTTGGATGTAGTGGTGGAGTAGATGAGAGTTGTACTCTCACAGTTATGGCACGTAGTGGGAAAGTATTCTTTTTGCAAGGTAAAATGAGATTAAGACTTGAAGCTTGCTGTAAAACTGCATTAAGAAAGTGACAGATTGGGGCAGCTAGGTGGTGTCAGGAGGAACTGAGTTCAAATCCTACCTCAGACACTTGACACTTACTAGCTGTGTGACTCTGGACAAGTCACTTAACCTTCATTGTCCCACCCCCCCAAAAAAGTGACAGATCACTATAATGTGAATAATATTCTGCCTTGGTAGGAGAAAAAAGTCAATTAGCTTTAAACTGGTTAATCCACAACAAGATATTGTCTTTAAAAGTGAGTATTGCTTCAAATAAAATTTGATTAAAACCCAAGTTTTGCACTCTTTTAGTGAGTTTAAATTGCTTTATTAATATGAAGGAGATTTTGAAAACTATTTTAGGTGAGTTTAAAGTTGGGACAAATGTAAAGAATATATTGAATTCTACAAATAAATTACCTTTTAGATCAATATCAATTTAAGATTTATGCTTGAAAATTTGTATTGAAACTTCAACCTTTAGATAATCTGTGTTATTGGTGATATAAATTATTCTCTCCACCTGTTCAGATTGTAATCCAGTCACCATTCCTCCCCATCCTGTGCAACTCTTGTCCTCCTATACATCCTTCACTGGGGAGCCTAGTCTGCTGAGGCCAATCTTCTAGGAAGGATAAAGAGAGATATTATTTGGAAAGTGCTTAGTATAGTGCCTGCTATGTAGAAGGTGCTATATAAATATTCACTATTATTATCTCTTGACAGCTATTAATAGGGGAACTTCCCTTCTTCTCTCTCTGACTGGCCAGCTCTTCTCTTTTTCCATGAATACATTATCTAACAATTTTTTTTCCTGCACGTCTTAATTTATAATCTATTACAACTCATTGTATAATTCTCTTTTGCTCCTTGGGTGACCCTCAGTTTGAATTCTTTAGGGTCTATGGAATTCTATGACATAGCAATACTGCATAACCACAATAGTGTTGTTTAAAAAAAACCAAACCAAAACAACAAAACCCCAAGTTGAATGTGAGCTCCTTGAGAGGAGGTACAGTTTTTCTTTTGTCTTTGAGTCCTTGGTACCAAGGACAGTGCCTTGCACAGAAGTAATACTTAACAAATGTTTGTTGAATTGGTTTGGATAGAAATATATGGACTTTTGCTTCAGGGAGAACCTTGCCATCATTAAAAACACTTCAGTTTCCCAAAGTCTTTCCAGTCCACTGTCTTCCACTTATTCAACTCTGGATCCAATTTATTGTCTATTTTCAGTGTTTGTTCTAGATCAACCAGCAAATATTTGTTAAGCATGTATTATAAACTAGACACTGTGGTAGGGACCAGGGCTATAAAGACAAAAATGAAACATCATCTGCCCTCAAAAACCTTAATATTCCCCTCTTCTTCTCATTACTCTCTTCTCTTTTTCCCACCCCCTTTCTCTCCTTCCCTTCTATCTCTATTTTCCTCTGTTCCTCTGTCTCCTCTTTATCTTGTACACCAACTCTCTGGATTGACCTGCACATCACAGCCTAGGGGAAAAGCATTCTTCATCTTGAAGCAGCTAAGTGACACACTGGATAAATCACTGGGCCTGGAATCATACCTGAATTAAAATGCAGCTGTAGATGCTTATTAGCACTGTAATCCTGGCCAGGTCACCTACTTCTTCCTGTCTCAGTTTCCTCATCTGTAAAATGGGGAATAGTACCTACCTTCCATGGTGGTTGAGATAATGAGATAGTATTTGTAAAGTGCTTACCAGAGTGCCTTGCACTTAATGAATACTTATCCTCCTTCATTCTCTTGGTTTTTTCTCTTTGGAAAATAGACCAAATTCTTTTGAGTAATAATGAATTTCATTTAGTATACTTGGGCAGTTTTCTCGGCCTTAATACAATTAGCCTAATGCATCCACAAACCATGAGCATCTTGTGGGCCTCACCATCTATGGGTTATCCCATACATTTGGCCTTTTTCCTTACATCCTCTGTAATGGTGGCAGAGACCTTTGGCAAGGTTACATGTCCTATTATATATCATTTACATTTAATAATCAGAAGGTTAATGGACAAAATTAATCCTGTTGTATCTTTCTACAGATTTTGTAGGATTCTGACATTTGCATGGGAGACACCTTGTTGGAAGAATCTTTAAGGCAACATTTGTCTCTCTCTCTTCAAATTCTGTTTTATATTCCAGTAAATACAGAAGGATCTTGTAATTTCTACACTTTTCATTCGTTTGTAGAATATAGTTTGTGAAAGATTGTCCGGGCCCTTTGCAAATCTTCTTGCTTTCAATCCATGTATATTATTTTCCCAAAGTTTTTATATGGTTGGGAAAGTAGGCACATAGTTTTGTAGTTAGTTATTGATTTTCTCTTGGTCTCTTCCTGTTTTTTGGTTTTAAGGTTCTAGTTTATTTCCATCTTTTCCTCCCCTTTGTCACATACTTGGAGAATTGATCCGTCAATGCCCTCAAATTTTTGTCTTGTCCCTCTTTGATTTGATCTGATTTAGTTCTATGTATCCTTGTTTTCTTCATTGCTATTTTCACTTTAACATATAGTGCATCTAGAACTGTGATATTAGAGTCCAAATGTCGTGACACTACTGTCATTGATATTTTTAGAAGTTTATTATAAAAGCTTTATCATTATTCATGGCTGCCACATTTCTAGTCTTGGCAAGGAGTTACTAAATTTTAAAAGTATATCTTGATTCAGTGTTGAGGCTTTTAAAAAAAATGATTAATACCCCATTATCTTCCACAAGGAATATTAGGACATTTACTGTAATTATTTTCATGGTGGTTTTCTTGCTATTACTTATCATGAATCTTGCAAAACAAGATGACCAAATGTCCTATGAAATGATATTTCTTGTTGCTTTTTGTTGCATGATAAAACCAGCTATGTCAACTCCCTTATTTCTTCCTTCAGGGAGAACCTATGAATTCTCCTTCCTTTTGGGTACAAATTCCCTTTCTGGATTCATTTATAGCAAGAATATTATGTGATCTAGGTCTTGAAGTGATATGCCTGGTCTTTGGTTATTAGGCAGTCATTTGATAATATCTAAAAATATTTATAAACGATCTAACAAGTGTGATTTTTAATATCATAAATCTTATTTCCCACTGCTTTGTCAGCTTCATTGCAAAAACAGAAGGGGGTTACATAAGACTGAGTATTTTTAAAGTTATTTTTGGTTTTATGGGTTGTCATGACCAAAGGATTTATGGAATATGATGCTTTCTGTACTTTAGACAGATCTTGGAAAAGCATACCTGGTCTGTTGCTTATATTTAACTACATACACATATGCATACATATATACATATGTCTGTATGTACACATGCATATATACTTCATATTATGTGTATAGATATATATACACATGTTTTTACATGTATTTTTTGTCTTTTTGTTAGAAGGTAAGCTTATTGTGAGTAGATTCTTTTTTGTTTGTTTGTTTGTTTGTTTTTTTGCTGGACAATGAGGGTTAAATGACTTGCCTAGGGTCACACAGCTAGTGTCAAGTGTCTGAGGCTGGATTTGAACTCAGGTCTTCCTGAATCCAAGGCCAGTGCTTTATCGACTGCGCCACCTAGCTGCCCCTGTGAGTAGATTCTTAATAAATGCTTGCTGATATATTGGGTTATACTTAAAGCCTCATCCAGCATGGTAGAAGCTGTTAGAGGCTGCCTTCTGCTAGTGTTGTCTGGTGTTCACGATGAGACATTCAAGTAGGATTTTAAAAACATGAAGCAAAATACTGACTTGAGAAGTTCTCATAGCTTACTATAGTTCTCCATTGGAGAAATTTAAGAAATGTAGATGCTTATCTTGTCTCAGATCTCTCAGCAAATTCAGTACACAGAGCCAATACCAGAATTGAGTATTTCTTATTCTTTACCTCATGTTCCTACTGTATAATGTTTTGACTCTCTGGAGTTCTTTTTTAATGAGCTTCTCTACTAACTTCAATCATTTCTACTCTTATTCCAAACTTTACAATTATTGACTATTCAGTGCATTTACTTGCATTAGAATTGGAATTAGGAAACTATCAACTTTAACTGTTTTGTTTTCTTTATTACTGCAATTTTGGGTGGTTGATATTAAAGGGTTTTTTTTCCTCTCCTTTTGACATTTCTTCCTTTTCTCCCAGTGAATTTTTAGCAGAAGAAAGTCAAGAGAAATTTTGGAATTTTGTAGAAGCCAGTGAAAATATTGGATCAACGGATCATGATGGTAAAATTGCAGTAAATGCTGCTTTGACTTTTTTTTGTCTGTTCTTTCTTTCCTATATTATGGTTTCCTTTGTTGTATATGAAACATAGAAGATAAAGAAAAAATACTTTTTTGGTTAAATGACTTAAGTTGAGAAGTAGTAGTCAGGACAGAGTAATCTTAGATACCATTCATAGCAATTGTGTTAGAAGTGATTTCTTTGTCTTTGTACTTTTGTGCTGAATGGCTAAAGCAAATGAATGTTTAAATATACCCTGGTGATGAAATTTATTGTAGATTATTCAGTAAATAACAAATAAGTTTTTGACTTGAATATGATTCAGCCCTTAATCTGGGAAATGTAGTAAGAGAAAATGCACTTTAATTTGTTAACTAACTATTTAGTTAGTCACTCATCACCATTGTTGTGTGCCATTATGTATATTTATGAACATGAGTATTCTTTGTACACAGCCAAAAAGCTCATGTAGAACTTGAGTAGCAGAATATCAGATTCAGCCCTGAAGGTATATGGTCTAAGCATTGACAGTCTTTAGGGATATTAAAATATACTCAAATGTTTGAAACCTGCACCATCAAATTTTACTTTTATGACTGAGAACTAGCTAGAATTGTTTGAATTCTCAAAAATCAGTTTGCTTTTTATTAGGACAAGTTTTATATAATTGTGCTTTATAATGAAATTTGTGCTCTTTTGTGTTGTAATGAACAGTTGTAGTAGGCATATATTATTACTTGAGGCATTTTTGACTGGTAGAAATTGGTTATGAAAATATTTCATTTCCTTGAACAAATCAAGAAAACTTTTTTAAGGAATAGCTCTTTTTTATCAAATACTGAGGCCCTGTGGGTTTTTTAATGTTTCTTATTACTTTTTTTATTTAGTATTTTATTTTTTACCTGATTACATGTAACAACAATTTTCAACATTTACTTTTAAATTTTCGAGTTCCAAATACTCTACCTCCCTCTTTGCCCCCCTCGTTGAGAAGGCAAGAAGTTTGATATAGATTATAACTTGTGTAGTTATGCAAAATATATTTCTATATTAGTCATGTAAATTGTCTTTTTCCATTGCACAGCTCTCCCCAAAACTTTAAAAGTAGCCAATACCCTTTTGTACTTTTCCACTTTCATTTATTATGTCCATTATTCCTTTCTTCCACTCTCCACTAAGGACTTTCTTAGAATAGAGACCATTTTCTATGAGCTCCTCCTTCTCCCCTTTTCTATTTCTCTTATACTCCCTAAACACCCTATTCTCTCTTCTTTTGCCTTCTTAAAGAGGTGACCTTTCTTCCTTCTAAGGATAGCTGCTCTTCATGTAACCTTGATTCCATTCATTTCCTTTTTCTTCATTAGGTAACTGACAATTTATTCCCCCTCTCTAATTTTTTATCCTTTCCTGAAAGTAACTAGGAACCTAGGAACCCACCCAAACTTCAGTCCTGGGGAAAAACAAACAAACAAGCTGTTTGTTTCAAGCTGTTATCCCATATAGATCTTTTCTTTTGCAATTAAACTCCTAGAAAATGCAGTGTGACTTCTGACCCTCTTTGTTAACTGAAGAGTTTCTCTCCAAAGTTATTGATGATTTTTTAATCGCCACATCTGTTTTCCTTTTCTCAATCCTGCTGCCTTTGACACTATGGAACCCTATCTTCCTGGATACTTTCTCTTCTGTGGGTTTTTATGATACTACTGTCTCTTGGTTTTCCTCCTACCTGTCTGACTCTGACTTCTACTAGATCTTTATCCACACCATGCTCCCAAACTGTGGACTCTGTCCTTTTCTCTTCTTTTTCATCTAATGACATCAGCTTTCATGGCTTTATAATTATTGTCTCTCTGCAGATGACTTTTAGCATCTTTGGATTCAGCTCTAGTCTTCCTCTCTGGCTCTAGTCACACATCCTCAAATGCTTTTTGGGTATTCCAAGCTTGGGCAGCTAGGTGGCACAATGGATAGAGCACCAAACCTGAATTCAGAAGGACCTGAGTTCAAATCTGGCCTCAGACTCTTGATACTTACTAGCTGTGTGACCCTGGGGAAGTCACTTAACCCCCACTGCCCCGAAAAAAAACAACCAAAAACACCCCCCAAAACAGAGGGGTATTCCAAGCTTAATATCCCTGAGGCATTTCAGACTCAGTAGATTCAAAATATAACTCATTATCTTTCTCCTCAAACCCAGTCCTTTTCCAGACATTTTTTTCTGTTTAATACACTACCATCTTTCCAATAATACTGGTATTGTCTTGAACTCTTCATTTTCCCTCACATCACATATCTAACTAGTTTGCCAAATCTTGTCCTGTCCTTCTCTCTATTCAAATGACCACTACCTTAGTTCAGGTATTCATCTCTTTTTACCTAGACTGTTGTCATACCTTCCTAATTGTTTCTCTTAACTCAAGTTTCTCCCTTTTTCAGTCTGTCCTCCATACATTTGCCAATGTGGTTTGCTTCATGTAGGTTTGACCCTATCAGTCCTTTACTAAATAATCTTGATCATTTCCCTAGTGTTCCTTTGATCAAATATAAACTTCAGTTTTGGCATTTAAACCTCTTCATGACCTGGTTCCAACCTATCTTTATAACTGTGTTGTCTATTGCTTGTCTTCCTTCATACTACTGTCCATTCAAACTGGTGTTCCTACTGTTCCTCTACAGGATGCTCCTTCTCTTATCTCTGTGCTTTTGCATTGACTCTCCCCTGTGCCTCTTGGAATTCCTTGTTTATTTCGAGATTGAGCTTAAGCATCATTTTCTACATGAAAGTTTTCTTGATTCTCCCAGATGCCAGTGCCTTACTGCTCAAAATTTCCTTGAATTTATTTTGTATCTGTTTTATACACTTATTTACTTAGACATTTCCTCTGATGGAATGCGAGCTCCTCAAGAGCAGGGATTGATTCCTTTTGTCTTTGTTTCCCCAGAGTCTTACACAGTAGCTGGCACAAAGTAGGCCCTTATTAAATGCTTATTGGTTGGGGGTAGCTAGGTGGCGCAGTGGATAGAGCACCGGCCCTGGATTCAGGAGTATCTGAGTTCAAATCCGGCCTCAGACACTTGACACTTACTAGCTGTGTGACCCTGGGCAAGTCACTTAACCCCCATTGCCCTGCAAAAAAAAAAAAAAATTAAAAAAAAATGCTTATTGGTTGACATAGTGCTTAATAAATGCTTGTTGGTTGAATAACACAGCTGTAATATGTAGCTATCATGTGATAACTCCATCATTTCATTCATTCATTCATTTATTTAATTTTCTTTTTTCCATGGGGCAGTGAGGGTTAAGTGACTTGCCCAGGATCACAAAGTTAGTAAGTATCCAATGTCTGAGGCTGGATTTGAACTCAGGTCCTCTTGACTCCAGGGCTGGTGCTTTATCTACTGTGCCACCTAGCTGCCCCAATATTTTACTTTTTTTAAAGTAATTTTTACATATAGTAATTGATTTAATCATTTACAATCAAGTACAATTTTTGATTCTTTGTGTTCTTCTTTGACAGGTAGTGATTACTCCTATTATCATGAACTATTGAAGACAGCATTTCATTATCTGTCACCTCTTCAGCAGAACTTGCTGAAATTTTCTCTGTCTCTTCGCTCCTATTCAGCTACAGTTCAAGCTTTCCAACAGGTTAGTATGTCCCAGTACCTTTATACAACAACTTTCAGTAGAATCATAATATGTTTAATCTGTACATTAAGTATATACAAAATGCCTACTTGGGATCTCTTGTTTAAATTAATTTCTTGTTCATACATAATAATCCTTATTTTTAGCTGTTAAATCATAAATTCTCTTTGAGAATTCCATTTCACCCAATTTGGATAAAAAAAGCTGCAGAATATATTTCACCTAAACTATCCTTGTCCCAAAATGCCACACTCCCAAACTCCTAAGACAGAGAGCTTTGTCAGTGTGCCTTTTCCTTTGCTCACTTTATTTCCATATAGCCATGTAATTTTTCATAAACAGATTAAATTACAGAACTATAAGTGATCTTACAATACCTTTTCCTTTTCCTATCTCATTACAAACAAGCATGTGAACCTGCATTTAATTAAACTTGCAGACACGCATATCTCATTAAGCCTTTATATTTATGTCTATCATTATACATCCATTGAATTTGTGCATCTTATTTTGTCTTTCCCTTAGAACATTTCATTATACTCTTTATATAATTAAACCTTTTTCACTTAGCCTTCCCTTAGACCCTTTTCTGCTTGCTATAGTTTATTTTTTTTAGGGCATTTATCATTCTTTCCCTTTGCATTCATATTACATTTCATGGCTCATTTAACTAAAGTGAACTGCCTATACCTTCGAAGTTAAAATTAATGTTTTTAATATTTTCAAGTTATACTCCATTTTGTAGATATCTTGTTACTGCTTGAAACATTGAATCAGAGTCATAGAATGTTAGAACTGGAAGATACTTTAGAAATAATCTACCCCAATCTCCTCATTTTACAAATGAGGAAACAAACTTAGAGAGGCAGCACCTTTGAATTTAAATAATGGAGTTGGGTATTTGGAAGTAGTAGGATTTCATCCATAGTTGGACTATTTTATTTTTCCTTTGGCTAGAAATTATTTTAAAAAAATATTCTTGTTTTATCTGGCAGATAGCAGCTGATGAACCTCCACCAAAAGGTTGTCACTCATTCTTTTCAGTTCATGGAGAGAAAACTTGTGATTTTGACACACTCGGAGCACTTTTACAGACGGCATCTAAAAGGTAGAGTGTGTGTCTCTAATATTTTCCTCTGCCAATAACATGTAATCTTAGGATCTTAGATTATAGATTTCAGACCCCATCAAGTACAAGCCTCTCTCTTTATAGTTGAGGGAACTGAGCACAGAGAGGTTTAAATGATTTGTACAGAGGTCATATAGCAAGTAAATGTCTGTAATGAGATTCAAACCCAAGTCTTCCTGACTTCAAGTGCAGTGTCTTACTCATTGCACCATGTGGCATACTCATATATAAATTATGCCATAATGTGTTATTTCTCTTTTAAAATTTATTCTTTCTTATTTAATGTTTCCAGTTTCCATGGACCATTACACTATTATTTGTATCTTAGAACAGAGTACCAGGTTTTGTTAACTTCATTTTAAAATATTATGATTTCTTAAAAAGCACTACATATTAGGGATGTTTCTGATTTTATTCTTTAAAAATATGGTTTTCAAACAATTAAGAATATTTAAATAATTTAAATTAAATCTAAATAATTTAAATAAAACTTTTTAGAATATTATATCAGTAATTAAAAAGCTATTTTTCCTACAGTTAGGTTATTTGTGGAAGCTAAATGGAAGAGGTGGATATTTTACTACATCTCTAGGGCATCAAGTTTCATTATCTTCTGTTAGTTTTTGATTGTAATATTATTCATTTGTGGTGTTGTGTTTATTGTACATGCCTTAGGTATTGAAATGTCAAAATGAGTACTGGCTACATATTAGAGTTCTCTCAAATTGTTTATATGTTCAATAACAGATATTATTTTATTTGGCTTTGACATTTTTCTAAATTTAAGAGGTAACTTTGATTTCATTCTTTTCTATTGTTGACAACCTTTGACAACTTACCTAAACTCTCTGGCACCTAGTTTCCTTGCCTTTAAAATGAGAGGGTCTCCGTTTCCTTTGTGGGGGCCTCATCCATGTCCTCTTCTAGTGTATGAGAATTCTGCAGGGTTCTGTCCTGAGGTCTTTTCTCCTTCCATATTATCTTTAAGTTCCTCAGTTTTCGTGGGTTCAGCCCTGTTCTCTGTGCAGAAGGTTCCTGAATTTTTACATCTAGTCCTGTCTTCTCTCTTCTGTTCCAGTCCTGCAACATCACCAACTATTAGGCATTGATCTATATTGGACATCCCCAACTGGATATTCTATAGGCATCTCAATCTCAACAGAACTCATTCTATTTCCTTTAAAATTAAAAAAAATTATTTACTCTAATCAGCCAAAATCTGCCTTTTCACCCTCCTATCCCCACCCTCCCCTCCTGTTGAGAATAGGAGAAAAACAAAACTCATTATAAATATATTTATAGAACTCATTACATTTCTCCCCAAATTTATTCCTTTCTCAAACGTACTTATTTCTGTCCAGAGGCCCTCCATCTTTCAAATTCCCCAGGTTTGCTTCTTCAGAGTCATCATCTATTTTTTCTTTCTCATACCTCATATCCAGTCAGTTGTTAAATCCTGTGGACTTTAACTTTAAAACTTCTTAAAAATTCCTCCCTTCTCTCACCTTCATAATCACCACCCCAGTTCATGCCTGCATCACTTCCCACCTGCAGTATTGTATTAGCCTCCTTATTGCTTTTCCTGTTCCTAATCAGTCATCCTGACAGTTGCCAGATTGCTCTCTCTAAAAGGGTCTGACATGTCCCGTACCAGCCTACTGAAGAGCTGTAAATATCTGTTTGTTGTCTTCACTACAAAATACATTTTTTTTTTCTGTTTGGCATTTAAAGCCCTCATAATTTGGTTCCACTTTACCTTTCTGGGTTTATTATAGATTACTCTTCTTTGTGCTATGTTCCAGCCAAATGGTCCTTTTGTTTTCCTTTGTACATGCCAATCACCAAGCATTTCTTAAGCTCCTACTGTATATCAGGTGCTGGGCTGGCTGCTGGGGAAAAAAGAGAAAAACCAAACAGTTCTTCCCTTAAGGAGCATATCTAGCAAGAGGAAACACATATACATATGTAGGCATGTCCAAAATAGTTACCAGGTAATTATCTGGGGAAGGAGCTTGCACAAGCTGGGAGAATAGGATATTCCCAGAACTGAGCTTTGGAAGAAAATAAGGGTTCTGGGAGCTATAAGTGAGATGTGAGCACATTCTAGGGATGGGGAACATCTAGTACAAGAGTATGGGATGGAACCAGATTTTAAGGGCTTTAAATGTCAAATAGAAGAGTTTTGTATTTGTTTTATCAGGTAATAGGAAGCCATTGGAGTTTATTGAGTATAAGGGATTTACCTGGTCAGGCCTGTGTTTTAGGAAAGTCACTTTGGTAGCTGTAAAATGTCTGAAGAAGTGCTGTGTGCAGGAGGAATTAGGTTTGTCCTGTTTGGTCCCAGAGTGCAGAATCAGGAGCAGTGGAGTTGCAGAGTTAAAATTTAGGCTTGACAGGATAAACTTTCTAGTAATTGCCCCTTTCCAAAAGTGGAACGGGCTGCCCCAAAAGATGGTAGATTCCCCTTCTTTTGGGATCTTCAGACAGGTTGGATGACCACTTGTCAGGCATTATAGTAGAAATTCACTTGGTATTTAGGTTGGAATAGATAATAATAATAATAATAATAGCATTTATTTAGTGCTTACTGTGTGTCAGGCACTGTGCTAAGCACTTTATAGTTATTACCTCATTTGTTCCTTCCTCACAGCAACTCTGGGAGGTAGGTGCATTAGTATTTTCATATTACAGTTGAAGAAACTGAGGCAAACACAGGTTGTGTCTGAGGCCAAAGTTGAGCTCAGGTCTTTCTGATTTGCAGGCTTAGCACTCTATGGCAGATGGCTCTGAGGTCGCTTCCATGATTTTTGTGGTCATATAGGCTTTATGTGCCACGTAAGCCTAGTTAATATCCATAAGTAGTGTCAGTATCATACAACATATTAGAAAACCCATATGATTATAACAGTAGATTCAGAAAAAGTATGTGATAATAATCCAACAGTGATTCATGATAAAAACAAACAGTAGAAAGAATAGAAATACAGGGAATTTTTCCCTCATGTTCTTGGTATTAGAATACTTAAATAAAGTTAGTAATAGTAATTAAACTCTTTTGTAGAAATAGAGTTGATTTGAATTGTCTTATTACAACTTTTGATGTTTATTCCCAGACCCAAACCAAATTTGTTCAAAGGGGATCACAGATATCCGTCCTTAAATCCTGGAAGCCCGGTGGTGATATTCTACTCAGAGATTGGCTCTAAAGAATTTTATAATTTCCACCATCAACTTGTAGCAAAAAGCAGTGCAGGGAAAATAAATTATGTACTCAGACACTATATATCAGTAAGTATTATTTTAATTTTTAAACTTTTATTGGTTGTTAGTTTGGCCTGGCATATATATTTATGTTGTTCTTTTGCGTCATTTGATTATTTATATCATTCTTTAGTATTTTCATTTTCATCACACCTGGCTATATTTTCTTTATACATTTGTGTAGAAGGATTGCCTACCTTTCCAATAAAAATTAGAAAGAAAGTAGTGTTCAGGGTGGCCGAATGAAGTTATTACATTTTTATTCCCCAAACCCCATAGATAGCATTTTCTAAATTGGAATTAGTGAACTGATACTTCCCATAGTTCTTGATAGTTCCATATTTCCAATAATGCTTTTCCTTTCTTTTCTTTTTTGCTCCAAAGTGATGTTAAGAAATGAAGTAAAATTAAGTTTAATGATTTTAGACCATTTGTAGCATCTGGCTAATTGTTTTTAAAGCATTTTTTATATCAACACATTTGTACATGGATTTTCCAACTTACAAGCATCTCATATATAATTGACTGCCTCAGCTTGAGACTGGCCTCTTCATGACAGCTCTAAGAGATCCCTATCGATTTTCTTTATGCTCCAGCTGAGAATTCTTGGGACTTTTTTCCCCTGCTTCCACTAGAATCTTTGGAGTCTCATTACTACCTACTGCCTCAGTTGAGAGAGAGAGGAGAATATGTTCCTGGCATCCCAGGTGGAAAGTCTGAATGAATATCCTATGAAACAATATCATAAATAGTGGTTATGTTTAACTGATATATTATTGGCCAAATGGGCTATTTTGGATTATTCTAGGGATCCAATCATTATTTGTAATACTCTGATTCTGTGGCAAAATGTGTTATGCATTCCAAGCAGTCTACTTATGAACTTCTGGAACATGGCTTAATTATTAGATTGCAACTATTTCTATTTAACTCAACACATATATTTTTTAAGGTCCTATAATGTACAAGACACACACATGGTATGTATATGTATGCACATGTGTATACATTTATGTACACACATGCAGATATGTATACATGTATGTGTTGCTACATAATAACATTTCCTATTTTAGGAAACAAGTTCAAAAGATAGGATAATAATGTATGTACCTATTTTACTTTTAGAATCCTAGTAAAGAGAAAGTCTACCTTTCTGGGTATGGTGTGGAATTGGCTATCAAGAGCACCGAGTACAAGGCCAAGGATGATACTCAGGTGAAAGGTGAATTCTTAAAATAGAACAAAAGTTGTCCTGTTTCTCTTCTTTTTATAATTTTACATTTTAAACCAATCCATTTTCCCCTTTGAGAATTTTTTCTTCTAAATTCTTTGTAGAGATCTGAACCTCATTCCTTGAAATTTTGTTTCCATCCTTGTCTGAGTATTTTATGTGATAACCAACATCTTTCTGGCCAAGAATGTTAGATGAGATGCCTTTCACAGCTTATCCATATCACAGTTTAATTAGCTAATGGAAGGAGTGCTGAACAACGCAAATCCATTTTTCTTTGCCTTTCTTTTTTGTGTTTCATTTGTAAGAAAAAATGTTTTGTTTACTTTCATCCAGAATGCATGTGGATATATTTTCTTATACCACTCTCCACCCATTTAATTTTTTAGTTATTTTATGAATTTTCTTAATTGCGTGATTTAAATGAAATATTTTTTAAGAAGGAAAGGGGAAGGCTAAAAAATGGTCTTCTAAAAGGAGTTGTTATGTTGTGTGTTTTTTTCAAACACATCAGGAAATAATAAAGATGTGGTTTAGAAATCATCTAATAACTTAGTTTTATTTGGAAAATAACAGCACTTACAGTAAATAATATAAACTTTTACAGTCACTGTCAATACCCCTGTGCATTGTTTTTTTTGTTTGTCTAGTTGGTAAATTGGAGGAGCTGCCTGTTATAATATTGCTGCTTTTGATTTTGGGAGACTTCCCATACTTTTTTCATGTTTATGAATGTTTCAATTCATTTGTAAAATTTTCTAACATTTGAATAGCAAAAGCCTATTCTTACTTTATCAATAACAGAAAATATTTGAAAAAATTAAAATCCCCACCACCCCCCAAAATGTGCTAGGGCTAGCTAGAATTGAAAAATTAACAAAAAAATAACCAACTATATATTATCATTTTCATAGACTCAGGTTGACTTTTTTGGACATCAAACAAAATGGATGATAATATCAGTATTAGTGAGTGGTAATATGTATGATACTTACTGTGCTTTTGTAGGAACTGACATGAATGCTACAGTAATAGGTGAAAATGACCCTATTGATGAAGTTCAAGGATTCTTGTTTGGAAGATTAAGGTATGACTACCATGTTAAATCTGAAATGATCTCCTTGGTCAAAATTTCTTAGTTGCTTGCTTTCCAAGCATCTTAGGTTCATAGGATTATCTCTGACATATTTATCTTCCCTAAGTTTCAGGATCCTTGAATGATTGAATTTTAATAAAAATAGTAATTGTTTATTCTTTATAATGCTTTGTGCTGAGCACTAAGTGTACAGATAGAAAGAGGAGAAAGAATAAGCATCAGTATACAAAGAGACCCATGACAAGCTTTCTTGTGTTTAATCTAAAATGCAATTGCTCTTGTCCTTATTTTAATGATTGTGTTTATGATTTTAAGTAAAGGTAAAGCATAATCACTAAGGCATTATGTGTCTGCCTGATTTCTTGCTCTGGACCTATGACTTGGTTTCATATCAACATAGTAGATCTCAGATGAACATTAGGAGAAATTGGACTATTTCCCCCAATTTTTTTTGGTCTGGTAAATAGTTTATTTTAGCTTGAGGAAGTGATGGTTGATGCCCAAATTTTTTTTTAAAAGATTATTTGGGGAATTGCAGGGATAAACTATGATTTTACAAGTTTTAAATCCAAGAAAAATATTCTTTTGTAGAAATAGGCTTTATCTGTAAAAATGAAGGGATTGGATTAGATGATTATCTTTGAGGTTCCTTCTAGCTCATAGTACCATGGTTTTATAATTCTGAGTATACTCAGTATGCTGAAGCATGTTAAGGTCACATAAAGGACCTTATAGAGCAAACAAACTTTGTTACCATGTCTATCATAAATTGGTAATTATGTATAACTTTATCAGAACTCCTTGTAAAATTTTGTCTGGGCATTATTCACTTCTCATAGGATCATAGATGTAAGATCTAGAAAAGGACCGTAGCATCTGTTTTGCCCATTGTTCCATTTTATGGATGTAGAAACTGAGGCCCAGGGAGATAGTGTCTTTTTGTGTGTGTGTTTTTTTTTTTTTTTGGGTGGGAACAATGGGGGTTAAGTGACTTGCCCAGGGTCACACAGCTTGCAAGTGTCAAATGTCTGAGGGCAGATTTGAACTCAGGTCCTCCTGAATCCAGGGCTGGTGCTTTATCCACTGTGCCATCTAGCTGCCCCCAGTAGTGTCTTTTTTAAGGTCACATACCTTACTAAATGATAGAGCTAGGATCTGAGACCAAAACTTGTGCTCTTTCTACTATACCATATATCTTTTCCATTTTCTTAGGTGTGGAAAAAAGAGATGAAGTAGGAATCATCTTTGCTAATGGCTAGTATGAATGTTTTATTTACTTTAGCTTTAATACTTGATAGAGTTATATATGACTAAATCACTAACAGATGATTTCTGCCCTATCATATTATATACTTTAAAATTTTTGTTTAACCTCAGCACTGATTAAACCATTATATAGTCAAGATCAAAATTTTTTTTTTTTAAGTGAGGCAATTGGGGTCAAGTAACTTGCCCAGGGTCACACAGCTAGTAAGTGTTAAGTGTCTGAGGCCAAATTTGAACTCAGGTCCTCCTGACTCCAGGGCCGGTGCTCTATCCACTGCGCCACCTAGCTGCCCCAAGATTAAAAAAAAAATTATTTTTGCAGGGCAATGGGGGTTAAGTGACTTGCCCAGGGTCACACAGCTAGTAAGTGTCAAGTGTCTGAGGTCGGATTTGAACTCAGGTCCTCCTGACTCCAGGGCCGGTGCTCTATCCACTGCGCCACCTAGCTGCCCCAAGATAAAAAAAAAAATTATTTTTGCAGGGCAATGGGGGTTAAGTGACTTGCCCAGGGTCACACAGCTAGTAAGTGTCAAGTGTCTGAGGTCGGATTTGAACTCAGGTACTCCTGAATCCAGGGCAGGTACTTTATCCACTGTGCCACCTAGCTCCCCCAAGATCAAAATATTTAAAAAAAATTATTCATCAAGCTTCTAACATATCAGATTTTTCCTCATTGGTCTGATTATTGGTTGTTTACAATATAAAGGTACATTATGGAAATTATAGAAAACAAAAGTGACCCCTTCTTACCAAGGAGCTTATTCATTTAAAATAATTTTTAAAGTAACTAGTATAAATTTTAAGGTAACTAGTCTAAATTAAAGAGTGATTTTCTCTAGATAGTGAAGTTTCCAGAATCTTATGTTTGTGGATCATATTATGTTATTTTCCTCAAGCAATGGAGCATTTTAGAGCTTCCTAAATGAAATATTTTTTTTTATCAATTTGATTTTTCCTATGGGCTTGTCACATAGCAAGAATGAGGCATAACAGAAGGGTATTCCACATGTGGATCCATTGGATCCATATTCTGTCAAAAGATACTGAGGAATTCCCCATCATAATAGATTTTATCTTATGGATAAGAGTTGCCCATGTGGGCACATGTGGATGTGTTGCAATCTACTTTGTTAGAAAGAGATGAGATGGATGATATACAGATACAAATAGCAATTATTTGATAATTTCATTATGATGAGTAGTGGATCTACTATAGAAAATAACCCTTGGAACTGAGGGATCCAGAGTAGTACAGTAAGTACATTTTTTCAGTTCTGTATATTGGTGTACAAATTTACTTCACTTCCACTACCTGTTAATATAACCTTTTTTCTTGTAGTTAGGTAAAAAAGGAATGCTATAAGGACACGGCAAATCAATCTTGGTTTAAGGACAATTTCCCTTGCTTATATATAAACTTTAGATTATCAGATGATAATTTCTCAGAACACAAATGACACTTTACTCTGTTTAATGTCAGCCCAGTTGATGAAAATTGTCTTTGTTGTTATTGAAGTGTTTGTTGAAAGAATATTTTGGTGAGACTTGCCACTATATATCAACCATCCATCTGTTTTTGAATTTTGTGTTAACTTTTGTATTCATTTACAAATAGGAAAGAAATGGGTAAGAGGAATTATATCACTATTTGGAAACTCTTAGTCATAAAATTGAACAGAAGCTTAAAAAACAACAATCATATACCAGATGTTAACATAAATTATATTTGTATGTAAGTATGTTTTGAATAAATAAGAGGTAATCGACACTTTGAATCTGACTTTCCTCATATTTCTGTCAGAGAACTCCATCCTGATATGAAGGAACAGTTAAAGGAACTCCGGAAGCATCTTGTGGAAAGTACCAATGAAATGGCACCTCTGAAAGTTTGGCAATTGCAGGGTAATTCCTACCTGTAATTTGGTTTAATTTTATAATATAGGAAACATACACTTTGGAGCCTGTTAAATATACCTGATATTTCCTCTGTGGTATTAGAGTTCATCAGAAATTTTAATAGTTTTAATAACTGTGATAGATAATAGAAAAAGGCATTTGCAGTATGTAGCCCTGGGACCAAATAGTTGCAGAGAGGTATAGCAATAATGTAGAATTGTAGAATGTGTATAGTAGTTAGCAATTCAGATACATTCACAGTAAGTACATTTTTTAAATGTACTTATGTGTGACATATATAAATTATTTACGTTGCTAGATTTTCCACTGGCCTTTGAGTCAACTAGTAGCTCTATTCCTTAAGAAAAAAATTTTCACTTTTGGTTTAAAGAATACTATTTTCATTAGGTAGATCCTAAAAGAACCAAAAAATGCTGTGAAAAGATTAAACTTGTAATTGTGTCTTCAAAATACCATCCACTTGAATGATTTCATTTGAGGTCTTGTCTTTTACCAGTGAAAGAATATGAAAGGTTTGTCAATTGTGAAGCATTTTGTGTCTCTGTGTGTCTGTTTGCATATGTACCTGCATGTGAAAACTAGTATACTTTGTAACAATAGTTAACTTTTAGTATCTGGGTTAAACTTTATACTTTGTTTCATTTTTTTATAGATCTAAGTTTCCAGACTGCTGCCCGAGTCCTGGCTGCACCTCTTGAGGTAGCTTTGGTGGTTCTAAAGGATCTCAGTCAGAATTTTCCTACCAAAGCTAGGTAATACAGAAGAAAGCACAGGGAAATGTCCCTCTTTAACATAGTATTCAACGATAACCTGTCTTCTCATCTTGTTAAAATTCAAAGTGAGGTTTACTAAATGTAATAGAACTTAGAAAAAAAGTGCTACATCAATCAGTGCAAGGTGGCATTGTTTGAAATATCAGTTCCAGTATTTGCTTAGATTAGCATTTAAAACAGAAACACATATGAAGTGTTAGGGAAATTCATGGAATAAATCTTGTTGTGAACAATTCTTACATAATGTGTACCTACTTCCTTATAAAAGCATTAAAATAAAAAAATTGACATGAAGTGTAAAAAATAAGGATGTTTTATTTATATTAAAATGGCATTTTGATTGAAACAATACTGTGTCTTGAAAGGGAAGAAATCTCTATATAAAAAAGATCAAGACCCTTATTTTCTTGATTCCCATGTTCTCTTCTTTATTTGATAACTATACTAATAATTGTTCAACATGAGTTTTTCCTCGTTGATTCAAACCAGATACTATCCTTATACATTAATGTAGAATCAACATTTAAAAAATCTTAGTTGGTGTTCCCCAAAAGACCCTACTGTGTTTAAACTACATTATTTTTCTGCATTTAAATCAGATTATTATTGCTTATATATAGTAGTGGGTACATTTTTCTTAATTCTAAAGCTGTATGCAAGTTTGTATCAAAATTCTGAAGTCCTCATTTTTTATACTTATTAATAAGCATTAGTCTTTTGTTTCATATTCTTGCTTAAGTGTTTTACCAAGGGGTCAAAGTTAGTTCCCTTATACATTGTACGACTATTTAAAATCATAATAAGGTTAGTCTAAGTTATTTTGAGCTCTGATATATTTGTTTTTTTTTTCTTTTTAATATAGTTTAGTATAGAATTACCTGACAAAAGCTTACCATAAATCTCACAGTAGATTCTCAGTCATATCAGAGTTATTGAGTTGAGCACATAAACACTACCAGTGAGTACTTAAATATAATGCTAAATTTACTTATAGAAGTTTTTTATTCACTTTATAGGCATTAGGAATAAATTCTATTGTTGACAATAGTATTCTATTTTTAGCCAAGAGTCTGGAAGCAACAATGCTACTTTAGAATGATTTAGAATGATTGTAAGTAGAGGAAAATGTGCTATTAAGCAAGGGGCTACATACTCATTTGTTTGTTTGTTTGTTTTTTTTTTTTGCGGGGCAATGGGGGTTAAGTGACTTGCCCAAGGTCACACAGCTAGTAAGTGTCAAGTGTCTGAGGCCGGATTTGAACTCAGGAACTCCTGAATCCAGGGCCGGTGCTTTATCCACTGCACCACCTAGCCGCCCCCCTACATACTCATTTTTAAGGACTGTATGTTTTAAAAAACCCTTTTAGTAATAATTTACTTAGCACTTAGTAGTGGATTCTTCAAAATCTGGTCCCTTCCCATAAGCGAATTTTTATTTAATGTTGAGCCAAGCACCCAATTAACTTTTTTGTTTCTTTAGAGCAATAACGAAAACTGCTGTTAATCAAGAACTCAGAACTGAAGTAGAAGAGAACCAGAAGGTAACATCTGCCAGAAAACATCAGCTTTTGCTTCTTTTTTGGGGGGGTGGCGGTGGTGGTGGTGAGATGGGAAATCTCTTTAAAGTAGATAAATGTTGAATTAAGTATCTATTTAATCTTGGTGCTACACCAAGGATTTTCCAAATATCCCTTCCCCTCTCTCCCCCTTTTAAAATCCAGTGCTGTGAAATTTTTTTTCCCCTATTTTGATTTAAACTTTACCTTGACTTTAGGCCTTTCATCCAAAGAACTTAGGTGTGGCCGTTGTCCCAGCCATTTTTATAGTAGAAAAATTGATAGAACTCACTGGGGCCTTAAGTCTCTTAAATCAAAGCTTCTTAAATTGTGTGTTGTGACCCCATATGGGGCTATATAACTGAATGTGGGGGTCACAAAAAATTTGTCAACAGTAAAAGGTTATGTATACCTATTTTATTTACCTATGTACCCAGGGTCCCATAAAAATTTCTTGGGCAAAAAGGGTCTCAAATGGAAAAGCCCTATCTTAAATAAACTACATTTTATAGTTGCTTTAATTAGTAAATAATCCAGTAGTGTTTTTTGCTTGATAATTCCTCACTCAGGAATCAGTGCCTACTGATATTGTTTCACTGAGTAATTCAGATGCACCTTAGCCCTCTCTTTGTTCCACTGCTAACACTAGCTGGGCAAAATAGCCAGTGGCAGTGCAGGGAAAGCTACCACCACCACCATCTCACATCACTGCCTTTTATTAAGTACTAGAAGCTGTTGCTTCTTTCAGTTAATTTCTTATAACAAAGTAGAGACATAGTTACTGGATTCTCCCAGTTTCCTAAAAATTGTAGGAAACAAGATTCAGACTCCCGTCAGCTAAAAGGTGACGGTAGAAAAGAGAAAGATACAAAATTGGAAGAAGTTCTTCTTTCGAATGTCCTTTTGCATGTCAACAATTTTTTTTCCCTTTAAATTTTCAGTATTTCAAAGGAACTTTAGGATTACAGCCTGGAGAGTCTGCCTTGTTCATTAATGGATTACACATTGATTTAGACACACAGGACATATTTAGGTATGGATATCAACATTCTTCATTTTGTGAAAAATTTTTCTTATTTCCATGTCTTAATAGGGTTTTTGCTCAGATGTTACTATGTATTAGAAGGCTTCCAGTGTTGGATGAGGTTTATTCAAAGAATAATTGGGTATAGGCAGTTTTCTGTGTGATTTTTCCACATGAAATATTGCCTTCTTGTAACACACTATCACCTGCATCTGGTTTTCATAATTGCATTTATGGAGTCCATATTAATAAAAAGTAACCCATTGCCCTCTTACCACTGAATATTTGTGTTGGCCATCTCAGTCAAAAGGTCTACTGGGGGTAGAACTGCATTTGCCAGTGAAGGCCCTTTGTTGTGACTCTTACGGAAAAAAATGTTTGGTTTCATTCATGTCACTGGAATGCTTCCACAAATACTCCTGTTCATGTTCACTAAAGTACTGTCCAGTAATAAGCTATTATTTACCAAATTGTACAGAATTATTTCTTACAGCTATATTCTAATTTGCTTTGTTTCTAAATCGGAATTTATCCTTTGACTTATAGACTTTAACTAAAACATCTTGGGGCCTTAGTATTAAATCACAACGTTAGTAATGCTTTGTAGGAAGCAGTTATTCACAGTAAACTACCCATGTTATCAAAGTTAAACTACGAAGTCTACATAATGTTATTATAGATGGGCATAGCCAGTAAAATGTTACATATATTTCAAAGAGCTTGATATCATTAGTACTCTTTTGTCCTAGGTTGTCAATATGAAAATATATACACACAATTGAATAAATATTTAACTCAAGTTAAATGCTAACTCTTATAAACAAAGGATAAAGTACTTTGATAAAGTGGTGATTGCATTAGATTTGTATATTTTGATAGATTGACCTGAAGGCTACTTCATTAAACCCTGGCTGTCTTCTTGAAGCTGATATAACTGAAGTGAAGGTTCTGTCAGGTCTTACTAAGTAGTCGGAAAGCCTTCAAAAAGGGCCTTGACAGTGGACTGGGTTCCTGTTTGGAGTTGTTGAGAGGGATATCACCAGCTGACCAACATTTCAGTCCTGCATATCCAAAAGATTGTACATTCTTTGTCAGTAGAGGGAGGACACACACTAATGACATCACGGGCCTTGAAAAGTACTGAAATCATAAAAAGAACTAAAATTTCAGTCACTTTAAACAATTTAAACCAGCTATGCTATAGAATCTATTTTTTTTTCTTTTTTAGGGGATTTTCATTTTTATTATTAAACCCATGCTATATTCCTCTACATTTTTCTAGAACAGTGATGTCAGACTCAAATAGAAGCACATCCCTGTAGGGTACATATTGACTTAGTGGTAGAATCTATACCATATTTTCTCTCTGTTTAGTCTACTTACCAGGATCAGAACTTTAGTAGCTTTCAAGTGTTTCTAGGAATAATGAGTTCTGTAATTTATTTCAGCTTGTTTGATGTGTTGAGGAATGAAGCTCGTGTTATGGAGGGACTACACAGACTAGGAATAGAAGACTTATCTCTGCACAATATTTTAAAACTGAACATCCAGCCATCAGATGCAGACTATGCCGTGGATATCAGAAGCCCTACTATTTCTGTGAGGACTCTTTTAATTCTCAAATATTCTCAAATTCAAATATCATTAATATTTTTTTCATAATTTTCTCATAAAAATTGCTATACTCACTACTCTTATTACTATAAATTGACAATGTGTTACAACTCTTGGGGGCCAGTTTTATTTTTCATTACTCAAGTTCGTATATAAATGAAGTAGGTTATTAATGAATATATTCTAAACATGTTATGTTTGTTCTTAATCCAGTGATTTATAACTTATTTGAGGATATCTAGTATTCAGGGAATCATGTCCAAGGGCTTCTTGGAAGAGAATATAGACTTTTTGTGTTCTTATAGTTGCCTTTACGCTTTATCCCACAAACTACCCTGAAGTGTTGTCACCCAAGGACAAATGGAACAAATTATAGATAAAATAGGTAGCTCTGAGGCCACACACACACAAAAAATAACTCACATTGTGAGAAAAAGTGTGTCTGTACAAAAATATTAATAGTTGCTTTATTTATACTAGTGAAAAACTGGAAACTATCAATTTGCCCTTTGGTTGGGGAATGACTGAACAAGTTGTTAGGGGTCAGCATAATGAAATATTATTGTTCGCTTTAAAAAGGCTCAATTCAATTAAACAAATATTACTTGCCTTCTGTGTGTGCTGGATGCTTAATATATAAACACATAAAAAAGAAAATAGCTCCTGTCTTCAGGGTACTTATGTTGATTAGACAAAGATGATAAATATGAAGCAATGTAGAAGCCCTGTTTGAAGGAGGACTTATATGTTTATAACTGTATTAAAAACAACTTCAAATACCCTCAGGAGAGAAATTAAAATTTTATTCATATGAATATACATGTTGGATTATATAAACATTGGATTTGGTTTTTAAATTTGTTTTTTGTTGAGATTAAGTCTATTCTGTTTTTATTTTAACTTAATAACCATCAACAAAAGCAAATTTTTAGATACAAAAACAAATGAAAAACTTAGTATATTTTCAAAATCTATATTAAACTTGGTAGAGTATTATTAGATGCATCTTGGTTGCAAATTTCCTCTCTGAATTATTTTTTACTAAAATTTCATAGATTTTCTTCTTATATCAGCAATGTTTATATTCTGATATCTGCTTTCTTTGCATTTTTTATATCTTTATATTGTAATTTCTTATGGCACAGTAATATTTCATTATATTTGATTCATTATTTCTGGTTAACATATTCATATACTATAATTTGTTTAGTATCTGTCATTTCTTTGCTAACTATTTGCTGAGCCCAATTAGTGGTCACATGGATTATTTCAATTTTTTTTCTTTTATGTATAATATTACTGTAAATATTTTGTCAGAAATAAAACTTTTTTTCTCATTTCAGTTATATTCTTAGTAGTAGAATCACTGAGTTGGAAGATAGGACCAATTTTATAGACCTTCCTTTAAATTTAAATTATGGGCAGGATCTGTGATCCTTTTATCTTTGGCAAACTGGGAATTCCTTCCACCAATGCAGACTGTAATCTGTCTGTGACTTAGTAGGCAAGTTCTAGAAGTTGCATGAGGTACATAGAGGTTTAATGACTTGCTTTGGATCTTGAATCTAATGCATATCAGAGGCAGGATTTGAACCTGATTCTTTCTTATTCTTTAGTCCAGTAGTCTATCCACTGCCAATCTACCTCTTATATTGTCATATTACTTTTCTTTTTTTGTGTCATATTACTTTTCAAAATGATCGCACCATTTTACACCCACACTGTACCCCTTCCAGCAATAAATTTTGTTATCATTTTAATTATTTTGAACAATTTAATGAGTTTAAGGTAGCATCCAAATTGTACTTTGTATTTTCTGATTATTAGAGTATTGGAACAATTTTTCAGATTTATTAGTAAAATGTATTTTTTTCTTTTGAAGCCCAATTTTTGTATATACTTTACCACTTAATCATGAAGAAGATGAAACTTTAAAATTTGTGTCAGACATTGATTATGACAGATTTAAAAAAATATATATATATATTATACACACACACACACACACACACACACACACACACAGAGACATCACCTCTCTGTCAAGGAGGTAGGTGGCATAGAACATCATGATCATCAGTTGCATTGATCAGAGATCTTAAGTTTTTAAAAGGTTGTCTTTATAAAGTTATCATTATATAAATGTTTTCCAGCTTGTGCTATTATCTCTGAATTGCTACATAGAAACAGTCCATTTGGGCACTCCTTACAGCATAAATAGTATTCCATTGTATTCATATACCATGATTTGTTCAACCATTCTTCAATTGATGAGTACTTCTTTAGTTCCCAGTTATTTGCCATTATAAAAAGAGGTGCTATACATATTTTTTTTTTATGTAAGGGACCTTTTTCCCTTTATTTGATCTCTTCGAGGTATGGACCATTCATGATATTATTCAATCAAAGATATGCATAGTGGCTTTTTGAATTATTAATGATTTGGAGCATATGTTTTCTTTTTGACTGTTGTTAACTTGGATTTCTTTCTTTGAAAACTTCCTATTCATATATATCCTTTGTTTATCAAATGGAGATTGACTTTTATTCTTATAAATTTTATTCAGTTCCTTAACTATCTTGGAAACAAGACAGAGCAGCTTGCCACAAAATTTTTTCCCAATTGTTTCCATTCTCTCTTTTTTTTTTTTTTTGCGGGGCAATGGGGGTTAAGTGACTTGCCCAGGGTCACACAGCTAGTAAGTGTCAAGTGTCTGAGGCCGGATTTGAACTCAGGAACTCCTGAATCCAGGGCCGGTGCTTTATCCACTGCGCCACCTAGCCGCCCCCTTCCATTCTCTTTTTAGCTGAATTGGTTTTATTTGTGGTGGTGGTGAAACTTTTCAGTTTTATGTAATCAGCTTTGATGGCTGGCCAGTACTTGAGTTCTGATTTAATAGCTTGTAGGAATGACTTACCTTTCATACTTAGTTTTATATTTATATTACAAAGTTCTTCATTAGAAGGTCTTCAGGTTGCTGTTTTCCTTTTATTTCCTTTTAAATATATACATTTTTCCCTTTAAAATGATTTAAAGCTCTTGTGAAGTTTACTGCAAATTCTTATAGGTTAACATTGTAATATTTAGATTTTTATCTTTTTCAGTGGATCAACAACCTTGAAGTTGATAGTAGGTATAGTTCCTGGCCTTCCAGTCTACAGGAGCTACTTCGACCTACCTTCCCTGGAGTTATCAGACAAATCAGAAAAAATTTCCACAATTTTGTAAGCAATATGTTATTTATTTATCCTTTTATCCACCTATTTATTTATTTGTTTGTTTGTTTAGGTCACAGTATACTTAGTTGACCTTGATTTGATTTTTTTTCCCCTAACCTTCTCTGTCTTAAATATAGAGATTCTTTTTCCCTGTTCCTGCCTCTCTTTACTTGATGCTTTAAAAATATATTAATAGGGGCAGCTAGGTGGCGCAGTGGATAGAGCACCGGCCCTGGAGTCAGGAGTATCTGAGTTCAAATCTGGCCTCAGACACTTAACACCTACTAGCTGTGTGACCTTGGGCAAGTCACTTAACCCCAATTGCCTCACTAAAAAACCAAACCAAACCAAAAAAATATATTAATAAAAGATTTTGAGAAAATAGGATAACTTTCAGGGTTATAAATATTGACATAGAGTTGTTGTAGTTATTGGCTGGAGATATTGATTTAAATCAATAATATAAAGTTTGGAAATATGTGTCTTAAACCTTTTCCAGTGCCAAGAAATTAAGTAGCTTTATGTTCAGCATAGTCCCTTTTTTAAATTCAGAAAAAGCATATACATTATGAAGATTGTATTATAATCATTTTACTTGGAAAGTACTTCAAATCTTTATAATGTTTAGTTCTAGAAGAACTTGGAGATATTTCTATTCTCTTTTTTTTGGTAGAAATTACTTTTTTTGGAAAAATGAATTTTTTCCTTAAATAATTAATTTTTCCAATGGTGTGCTTCAATTTCTAATAATTATCATTTTGCATCATTTCCATGTTTGTAGGGAGATAAATCAGGAGATTTTATTAGTTTTTTCCCTTTGTTACTCTTTTTTTTTTTTTTTTTTGGGTAGAGCAATGGGGGTTATGTGACTTGCCCAGGGTCACAGAGCTAGTAATTGTCAAGTGTCTGAGTTCAGATTTGAACTCAGGTCTTCCTGAATCCAGGGCTGGTGCTTTATCCATTGCACCATCTAGTTGCCCCAATGCTGTTACTCTTTTACATTACCCTCTCCTTCCGTAGAATAGTAGCCAGAAAGCTATTTGATACCTTAGCAAATAAAACTTCCCTAAAATGTGGGGGGGAGGGGGGGTGTACAAAATCCTTTGACTAAAGTCTTCTCATTTTACATATTCCATTCCTGAAACTGCTTCTGAACTTCCTAGTGTGAGATTTAAAATTGGATACAAGAGCATTAAACTCCCTTTTAACCTTTCCTTTATTTATCTCCCAGACCAGTAAGTGGAAGAAGCCTCTGATCTCTAATTGGAGCTTTTATTGTTTGGAAATTACAAGGTGATGTTGATTAGAAAGATAGGAAGATAGAAATACAAACAAATAGTCTTAGATCTACACTTAGTCTATATTCCGTATAGAACTCACCAAAAACCCAAGGCCACCTCTGAAGCTGAGAGCTGCGTCAAGCATGTGCTGTTACGGAGAACGGGGCCGAATTGAACCTCATTCAGCGTCTGTGCGTGCAGCTCAACCAGCGGAGGAGGAGAGCAGAAAAAAAAAACCACCTCGCTTCCGTTCTCTCCTTGCCTTTTAAGCTCGCACCCCAGAAGTGGAGTGCTTAGCAGACGGACTGGAAAATTTAGCAGATGCATGGCCTTTTGTCACGGTCTCCTCCCCGAAAGGGTGGTCCTTCAAAAACTGGCATACTTTTTAACACATTAGCCAAAGTCCACTTACCTTCTTTCTATTTTTCTCTTTGTTCTCCACACTTTGGTTATTTGGTACTAGATGAATATTTAATGAATAATTAATTGCCTTTTTCTGGGCATAAAGATTATTTGTTTTTTAAGCTGAGAAAGTTGGATAAGACACTGAAATAAGACTCAACCTGGCATATGTTTGTGGCCTTGGGAAAGGGTGTAATGAAAAGAGCATGATTTAGAGACAAAGGGTTTGGGCTTAAATCTTGAATCTTCTTCTATTTATTATTTAGGTGGTATTGTTAAGTTCCCTTCTTGAACCCTCGTTTATTTATCTGTAAAATGTGGCTCTTGAACCAAATAATCTCCAAGATTCCTTGCAGTTCTGAATCCTGTGATCATTTTGCCTTACCCTTCCCCCCTACCACCATGAATGGAAAATGGAGTGATTTCTATTTAACTACTTTCTGAGATGTATGGTTTAAGAATAACTGGAGAAAGGCAATCTTTAAATATAAAATTATAATAGTATTTTCATTACACAGTCACTTAGGTATAAATGCCATTTCACGAGTTCTTTTTAATTTTTCATTGCCTACAGATTATCATCGTTGATCCAGCTCATGAAACTGCAGTAGAATTGATGAATGTAGCTGAAATGTTCCTCAGTAATCATATACCACTAAGGTAATAATACTATGTGTTGATTTTAGTATATGTATAACTGAGTTAAAATTTTGTTTCTCATTCTTAAATGATTTGATTAGAATCTAATACCTAAAGATATGAATACAGTGGGGTTAATGAATTGTGACTAATTGGTCATTGAGGAAGAGAATTCGTATCTTTTTTAGCATAGAATATTTGATACTTTTTTGAGCAAAAACTAGTTATTACTAGATGATTGAAAAATAGCCTACCTGAAAATGTTTCATAGGTTTAGCCTGCTGTCTCATAGACATTCACATCACAAAAGATATTAATATATTTGTAACAGATTGAGGACTTTGTTAGTGTCTGTAGGACCAAATATTGTTCATACCTGTTTGCAGAGACCTGTCAAATTAAGTGAAATGCGTTTATCTAGAAACTTCTACTGGAAAAAAAATGAGTTCTGTAAACAGGTAGCTTACATATCTGGTTTTTCAGTATAGTATTTTTAACTTTACACATTATTGGGGCTTCTTTTTATTAATGCATACATAGTTATGTTTGCTAAAGTTTAATTTTTTAGAAAACATGAAGGTAAAGTGAGTAATCAAGTTCTTGTTCAACCATTTATTGTGTGTCTAGCTAGCACTGGTACATAACCTTGGTGAGAACCCAGGAATAAAAGACAGTCTGTGCTTTTCAGGAATTTACCATACAGTTGGGAAAAATAGATTATACACACAAAAGAAACAGAGAACAATAAAGGATGGTTTTTAAATTATTTCCTAGCTCACACACTCCCAGGTGCTATCAGTATTCATGTTTTAAAAAACCCAACAGCAACAGCATTTTAGATTGGAGGACTTTGGAAAGGCTTTGTGGAAGAAATAAGATGTGTGTTGGCTGGGCCTTAAAGAAAATAGCAGATTTGGTGCCAAAGAGAAGGAGTAGGGCTTTGGCAGATGGATATTTAATTACTGTGTTAACACTGAAGTGAAGCAGGGTCCTATCTAAAAGGAAAAGCACGAGGGAAAGGCACAAGGGATCACTCAGTGCACTGTCCTATGCACATTCACATCTTTATTGAACTGAAGTATTCAACTAAGTTGTAGTAGTATTAGTAATAACAACAATAATAAATATCTCATTTTATCATTTTATCTTTACAACAACCCTGGCAGATAGGTACTATTATTATTTTTATTTTACAGATGAGGAAATTGAGGCTGAGAGAGATTGTGAGTAGCTCAGTGTCACACAAATTAGTGTCTGAGCCAAGGTTAGACCTCTCCTATCCTCTTGACTCCAGGTCCAACACTGTGTACTTTACCACCTAGCTACCCTTATTGTTTGAGCAAGTCAACCAATCAACAGATTTTTTAGTAAGCGATTATTAAGTGTCAGGCACTGTGGTAAGTTCTGGGGGACTCAAAGAAATGCAAAAATAGTCCCTGCCATCATGGAGTTTACAATTTAGTTGAGGAAACAGCATTGTAAATAATTAGGTACATAAAAAGTACAAGTAGAATAGATGTAACCTTTGAGGGGAAGCCTCTAGCATCTAGAGACCTGCCTGACTGTAACAAACACTTTTTATTGGGAAGTGGTTATTGATTGATTAGAGGTTTTAAATCTTTCAACATTTTTTTTCTTGTAATTTTGTATTCATTGTATAAATTATTTCCCCAATTCTTTCCACTTTTCAGTTCACAGGAGTCTCCCCATTTTCCTCTGAAATGGTCCATTTCTTCATATCTTTTAGCACTATAATATTCCATTACATTCACATATCATAATTTGTTTAGTCCTCCAATAAGAGGGTAGCTCCTTAGTTTTCCATTTTTGATTACTATGAAAAGAGCTGTTATAAATATTTTTGTGTATATATAACTCTTTTTCCACTTTTTTTTTGGATCTCTTTGGAGATATAGACTGGTAGTCTTGTATTGCTTGGCCAAAGGTTATGTGTTACCTAGTGAATTTTGGTGTATAGAGATTACAATTTAATAGGGAAAAAAGACATGCAGAAATACTTATAATGCAAGGAATAATGAGATAACTATATGGGAATGAAGAAAAGGACATTAATCATTAAGTGGTCATGATTTGCAAGCCTTGTACTAGGGCCCCAGCACTACAAAGACCATGATGAAACAGTTCCAACCTTCAAGGAGCTTACTATCTATTGGAGGAGACAGCATGTACACACATAATTATAAAGAATACAAGGTAATTTTGTGGGGAGGAGGCTCTAGGAGTTAGAGGAATCAAGAAAGCCTTGTAGGAGGTAATATTTGATCTGAACTTTTAAGAAAACTACGGATTCTTAGACATGTAACTGAGGAGCTACTGTATCGTAAGCCATGGTGTTAAATTTATACGGAGGTACCAAGTTATGAAATGGATTGGGATATCTTGTGTGAGAAACAGCAGAGTCAGCTTGGTTGGAAAGTAGAGTTTATGAAAGAGAGTAATGTATTAAAAGCCTGGAAATGGAATTGGGATCAGGTTGTGAAGTTCTTTAAATGCTGAAGTAAGGAGTTTGTATTCAATCTTAGAGTTGACAGTGAGCCACTGGTTAAATTAGATATTTTAAAACAGTGAATCAACAGGATTTTGTGAGGGATTGGGTATAAAAGATGAGTTAGAGTTTAACTTGTGAGAAATAAAGTCTGGTAAAGGTTTTAGGCATGCTAGTTTGAGGTAACAGTTGAACCATATTTCTTATTGCCAGTATATTTTTGGGCAGAATAAAGTGTGATATTTTGCATGTGTTCCTTAAGTCACTAATTGCTATACAAATTGGAGTGAGGGGGTTATTTTTCAGTGTCTCAGTATGGGAGGAATATTGTTCCACATTTTATTTTGCATAAATATGACTTCTTTGTGAGGTTTTTATTCTTCCTTATTTGGTGTGAAACTATTGACAGTCCAGTAAAATGTGTTTGTAAAGAACTTTGCCATATTATGAATTTGATTTATGCTCTAGATCAAAATAGGAGACCCACTTTGCAGTATAATGTAGGCTACATTTCTTTTACCATAATATTGAAAGCCTGTAAAGTGGGTTTTATCCTTGTTCTACAACATTCACTTTATATGATAGAGTAACGAATTGGACAAAATTATAGCGGTTTTAAGTGGACAGGAAATTGTCTCATTCTAAGCTTCGCTTCCTGATTACTTTCACTGTTCTTTTATGATTCAAGTATACTACCTTACTAGTTTTTCCCCCCCGCTGAACTACTGTGAAATGTGTGGTTTTTTGTCCGAGTTCATCCTAAAAAGTTTTTACTAGTTGAAGATAACAAAGCCATGAAATCATGATGTCAAAAGAACTTGACTATTAAAATTCCAGCAATGTCTTATTTAAGGAAATAGTTATTTTGCTTGTTGCAGATAAGAATATATTGTAATGCCAAGAGAATATTTGTCTGCTCAGCCTCTTATATAAAAGTTATCTTTAGCTAGGAACAAAAAATATATATATATATATATATATATATATATATATATATATATATAATTAGAGTTTGTTTTTCATATCTTCTGAAAGTGCTGGTTATTTCTAAAGTACCACCATTGCATATACCAATCCTAGATTAAATTGTTTTATTTGTATAAAGTATCAGATATTCCTGTTACCAGTAAAGTTATTTTGTTTGTTTGTTTTTTTGTTATTTGGTGAGACAGTTGGGGTTAAGTGACTTGCCCAGGGTCACACAGCTAGTAAGTGTTAAGTGTCTGAGGTCAGATTTGAACTCAGGTACTCCTAATTCCAGGGCCGGTGCTCTATCCACTGCACCACCTGGCTGCTCCAAAAATGTTACTGATTTTAAATGTGGTCATAAGAATGTTATTTAGGCTATGTCTGTTTTAAAAGGTTCAACAAAATATTATATAACAGAGTAAGTTAAACCTAAGATATTTCTTATTTAATCTTTTCATATTCTTTCTTAGAAATAGTTCTTTAAATTATGAAATTGCAAGCAAGATAATTTTACATTGGAATAATCTGGTACTTTATCCACTGTACCACCTAGCTGCCCCTAAAGTCATTTTTTAAAAAATAGAAATGCACAAACTTGCCTACTATTCTTTGCAAATGTTTAGGATCATAGATTCAGAGATTGTTTTAGTCCAACCTCATTTTACAGGTGAGGAAAGTATGACCTCATAGTTAAATAATTTGTCTTCCATAACACACAGGGAGTGAGTGATAGCACAAGAATTTGAGCCCAGGCCCTTTGACTCCAAGCCCAATACCCTTGCCACAGGACCACATGATCTTTTGTAGATTACTCCTTTGTTATAGGCATGGTGGTGTTTGGGAAAGTTTAGGGGACTAGGAATCTGGAAACAGGTTCTAGGGTCAGCTCTTCTACTTCCCAGCCTTAGACACGGCACAGTGTCAGTTTTCTCATCTATCAAATCGGAATGATATATTTTTCACCATGCCTGCTTCATAGAACTGTTGTGAGATTCAAATGAGATAATGCTTGAAAAAGTGCTCTGAAATGTTAAAAGCACTGTATAAATAAGGTAGTCACTATTTCTTAGTAATAGAATTGCTTTTAGAGTAGACATAACTGGGGCAGCTAGGTGGCGCAGTGGATAGAGCACCGGCCCTGGAGTCAGGAGGACCTGAGTTCAAATCTGGCCTCAGATACTTAACACTTACTAGCTGTGTGACCCTGGGCAAGTCACTTAACCCCAACTAAAAAAAAAAATAGAGTAGACATAACCAGTACAACTTTCCCCTTTATAGCTGTATTGTATAGCTTTAAGCAGGGCAGCTAGGTGGCAGAGTGAATACAATGCTTGGTAGGCCCAAATTCAGGAGAACCTGAGTTCAGATGTGGCCTGAGACAAATACCAGCTGCCTGACCCTGGGCAAGTTACTTTGTCTCAGTTTCCTTAGCTATAAAATGGGAATAATGATAGCACCTACTTCCCAGGGTTGTTATGAGGATCAAATGAGATGATAATTATAAAGTGCTTATTAGCACAATACCTGGTGTAGAGTAAGCACTATATGAATGTTAGCTATTTTTATATTATTATTAAACAATATTCCCAATATAAGATTGTTTTTTCCTGTAGAGGACTATATTCTTGCTTTTTAAATGGAAATCCTTCTTGTATTCTGTAAATTCAAAATTTAATCCCATCCTCATTCCAATGTAGCTCAATTGCTGAGCTCTCATTTTGAAATCCTTTATACCCTGGTGAAGACTCTTCAGATCTATACTTTTTGTATGTTTTCACCTTCAATAAATACTCCTTGTTCCCCCAAACTTTCACAGCCATATTTCTCCTCTCTATTCCCCTCCTTTCCAAATCTAATCCTAGCTTTGAATGTGGCATAGTATATGTTGTATGTTCATAATGGCAAATATAATTCATTCCCAGTAAGTTTTCTTAAAGAACGTATTTTCATCATTGGTTAAGTGCAGTCACTGATTAGATATAAAAGATATGCTTTACAAAATATTTGACTTCCTTGAGATAAATACTTATTTCCTTCCCCACAGAATTGGTTTAATCTTTGTGGTTAATGACTCCGAAGATGTTGATGGCATGCAAGATGCTGGAGTGGCCGTTCTTAGAGCATATAATTATGTTGCACAAGATGTGGATGATTATCACGCCTTCCAGACTTTGATATCTGTAGGTTTTCATTTAAGATGATAGAGTTTATTGTCTAATGTGTAATTTTTAAAAGTCTGTAGTATAAATGGATACTATATTTCTCAAATGAGAAAAGGAAAGTTTTGCTTTTCCTGCAATTACTTGTGAAGTAATTGTTCTCATGGAAATGCACCCATATGCCATTCCTCAGTGCAGAAATTTAAGATCATAGTTTTAGAAGTTGTCTAGTCCAATGCCCACATTTTACAGGTGTGAAAAATATAAATTGCTCTTCTTCTGGCAAAAAGGGTACCTTCCCTTTTGAAGGTTCATCCATCTGTGAGGTACCATGTTATACTTTTTTTTCTCGAGGGAGTAATCATATTTGACTGTGGCAAGTGGTGGTGGTATTTTATGGCTTTAATAGCAAAGATGTTGAGAAACATTTTTTCCCAATAGAGAATTAAGTTTTAGGCTAATAAATTATCTATTTTGAGAAATGTCAAAAAACATGATCTATAAAGATATAGCATTGCTACCATCTGATTTACCTAACTTAATCTGAATGCTTACTGAAATAATAAAATGATATGTGGTAAACAATTTTTGAATTCAACTCAGCAAGCATTTGGGTGTATATTAAGTGTTTGGGATACAAAGACAAAAATAAATAGCTTCTGCCCTCAAGAAACTTATTGCTTGGTGTCTTGTGCAAATGTTATCATTTTTCTTTATATGTTCATATTTTAGTGGCTAATTACCATATCCAAGCCAGGCTTCATTCTCTCAGACTGGCTTTCCTCAGCCAAGTGGCATTTTAGACATGATGTCAAATGTGTATACTTGCTTATTTAGAAATAAAATATTCATGATTTGTTCTCCACCTTTTCTTTTTTCATCATCTGAAGTATCAGAAAGGCATCAGTAACTATTGTTTATGGCTTAGCAGTAACTTAATTGGGAGATGTCATAGCATATAAACCATTAATTTGGCTTTATCTGTAGCTTATTTTTTTTTCCTTTTTTTTTTTTAATGTATAAGGTATTTTATTTTTTCCGTTACATGTAAAGATAGTTCTCAACTTTTGTTTATACAAGCTTTACAATTTCAGGTTTTTCTCCCTCCCTCCCCCCTCCCCTAGACAGCAGGTAATCTGATATAGGTTATATCTATATATCTCTATACATATAGATATAGATATATACACACACATATATACACATAATAACATTAATCCTATTTCTGCATTAATCCTGTTACAAGAGAAAAAATCAGAGCAGTGATACAAAACCTCAAAATAGAAAAAAAAACAACTGTAGCTTATTTTTAAGTGCCCTGGTAGTTTAATGTTCAGATAGTTATACTTTAAAGAGTCATTAAAATTGGTTTAGAAGTGCCACTTAAAAAGATTCCTGAAGTAAATAAATTTATAAATAATTTATAATAATACTTTGCTTGAAAGTTTTTTTTTAACTTTGAGTTTGGTCTTCCCTTCTTAATGGGACAAGAAACCAATTAATTAATTATTTAATTTCTAGGAAATTTAAGAAAAATTTCATAGCAGATAGCTCAATTTTTTATACCTGCATGTTTTGTTGGGGTTTTTTATAATTATACTACACAACAATTCCCATAAATTTGAAACCTGTCATTTTGGGAATTTTCAGTGTTTAGCCTAAAGAAGGAAACTTTAAGGAGATTGGGAGAAAGGAGAACTAAGTTTAATTGCTAACCTCAAAATTGATCATTTAAATGTTTATACAAAAGGGACACTTTTCTCACTTTCCTGTTGTAAAAACATTGGCCTGAGAATGACATTCACTCGTCTTTAAATGGTTATTTGTAAAGTATATATAAAGTAAGTTTTTTTTCCTCCTCAGATATATAACAAGGTAAAAACTGGAGAAAAAGTGAAGGTTGAACATGTTGTCAGTGTTCTGCAGAAGAAATATCCATATGTAGAACTGAATAGTATTTTGGGGATTGACTCTGCCTTTGATCAAAATCGGAAGGTAAAAGATTTATTTATGTTTCTCATGTAACTTATTTTATCTTTTTTTTTCATAGAAGAATTTTATAACAGCATGGAGGACAGAAAACTTGATAATGGTTTTGCATGCATCAGAATGTAAATGTTGTTTTAAATTTTTGTCTCATGAAGGAAAAAGAGACCATTCTAATTTAGGTGGCACCATCAACAATAAATACCGTTTGACTATGAAATGGGAAAATATTCAATTTTGTGCAAATCAATAGATAACTTGCTTAGTATGTGTAGATTGTAAGGCTTTCTCCACAGTTCTCTGTTGAATGTTTCAAAAAAAAATTAGAACATAAAGTTTAAATAAAACAGCGTAGAAAGATTATAGAATTTGATGTAGGACTTTAGCTGAATATGCTATTTTGGTGATTGTGTAGTCTTAGTCTAAGAATGAAATCTTAGGGATGAAGGAAGCCACTGTGTTAAGACAAGTAAACTATAAAACACTGAAAAAAATTAAGGTTACAAGGACACATTTTTTTGTTTAAAGTTACTAATTTTCATTTGGTTATTCGATAAGCATTTTAAAATCACTGCCATGTGCAAAATACTGTGCTACAGTTCAGCCCTCAGCCCTGAAGGGTTGAACATGGCACCCAGGAATGGGGTGCCACAGTGAAAGTTCCCTGGGAGTGCCAGGCAGCAGTAGCTGGAACACATCACAGGCCAATAGAGGATCACAAAGGGGAGCATGGGGTTGCTAGTCACCAGAGAAGAAGTTTGTCCCACCTCATAGGAAGTAGCCCTCCCCTTGTTAGCATCTTAAGACAAAGCCCAATTTGACCCCTCCTAGTTCCAGTTCTTTTGGTAGGAGTCTAAACCCAGAGAAGGGAACAAATTAAATTATTTTTCCCCAGATGAAGAATTAGAAGAACTTCAATAGCCATTATCTCCAGATTTGACATCTTTATGTCTAAAGAGCATGACATTCCCTCCAAATTCTTTAAAGGTAAAGAAGTTACCTAATAGTAATATGAATTTAAAATTTAATTTATTTGGGATCATTTAACCTAATTTTAATAGCCTGAAAAAAATATTGTGCTAGATGCTAGGGTTAATAGGAACTTATATAGATAGGTAGATAGATAGATAGATAGATAGATAGATAGATAGATAGATAGATAGATTGATTGATGATAGATTGATCTACATATATGTATATTATAATTTGTAGATACAAACATACATACATATATATATTTAAGGTTTGTAAGATGTTTTACATGCTTTTAATCATTTGATCTTCACATTTGGTCTTCCTGTGAACTAGGTACTACAGGTATTATTGTCCCCCTTTTACAGATGAAGGAAACTCAGGCTTAGCAAAATTAAGTGTTTTGCTCATTGACATATGGGTAGTAAAATCAGAGGGGTGGTTTGAACCCATATGTCTGCTAGTTTCAATTCTAGTACTCTATATGTTGCATCATTCTGCCTTCATATATCATGGGGTTCAAAAACAAAAGGAAAAAGAGCCCCCTCAAGGAATTTACATTTTCTTGTATATCTGTGAAATTCATTAATTTTTCAGGTAGTATAGAATGATCATAATGGCATAAGTTAGATGTCCAAGAAATAGAAAAACAAAATACTTAGGAGTAAGTGGAACAACACAAAATTGTGTAATGTAATATCAGTGTATTTTATATTGGCAAATTCCTGAATGTTCTATATAGAATATGTATGGTACATTTAAAAAAAAGTTTTAATAAAGTTTCATTAAATGAAAGAAAATTAATAGGGGCAAAGAGTTGATGTCTAGGTAGTTGTAGATTAAATTGATCTCTCTAGATTGCCTACTGAAAGCCTATACTCACACACTGTAGAGGTCTATGAATTCACTGGTTTAAGGAACACTATATATAAATTCTATCTGCTAATATCGATGAACAAGTTGTCTATAATTTGTAATCTTAGAGGGTTGCTTGAGGCACTGAAAGGTTAAATAAGCTGTTCATGGTTGCATAACTAATATATGTCAAGAGGCAGGATTTGTGCCCGGGTCTTTCCAGCTTCAAAACCAAGCCTCTTATGCACTATATCAAGCTGACTTTTAGATCTATTCTAAGAGACCACAGATACTGCCTCCAGACAAATAATGGGTACTTTCCTCAATGACGCTGTTGGGGCCAGGCTAGAAATAGCGTTGGTGGTCTGGGATGTACTTAAAGGTCATAGGCTGTCTTCATTCAAGTTGGAGGGGCAGTGGTGGTGGTTTTACTTACCTGACACATAACTAACTACCTTTTGTCTCCCTGAAAGATGATTTTAAGCAACTGGCAATATGTTTGTTTAGTACCATACGTACAGTCTGTCTTGCCTGTTTATAAATTGTTGATTGTAGATTTGTAGATTGAGGGTAAGTTTTTTTCCCCCCTTTTGCCTCACAAAAGCCTAAAGCTTTCTTGTCTTGTTAATTATCATAGGAAGGAAAAGCTTATTATGAGCAGACAGGGGTGGGTCCTCTGCCGGTTATACTGTTTAATGGCATGCCATATGAAAAAGATCAGCTGGATGCAGATGAACTGGAAACAATTACAATGCATAAAATCCTGGAGACCACAAGCATCTTCCAAAGAGCAGTGTACTTGGTATGTGAAGATTCTGAGTTGGGTTTGGGTACAGTGCGATCTCTTTTTTTTATTAAGTTCTAGTTTTTGTGGTTTGCCATAAAATTCTTCAAGCAGTAGAGTTTTACATAGCCCAGTAACAGTTGTTTTTAGACTCCCAGCAGAATGACTGTTGTTAATTGCTTCAGGAGCTTTCACTAAGAATCTTGAATTTGAAATGGCTGATGCTATGGGATTTGGCATTAGTTAGCATACTAAAAATACTAGTTTTCTCAAAGGTTATCTCAAAGATATTTTTTTCCATACTATACAAGCTTTTTTATTTAGGACAATTGCTTAAAAATTAGAAAATAATTAAAAACTAAAAGTAAAATTGATATAGTATGAGTAGTTGTCATAAGGATATTTCAGAAATGGTATAATTATTGTGTTCAGATTAAAAAATTGTTCCCAAGTAAAATCTATGGACCTCACCAAATCTGAGTAAGGTAAAATTTTGGTGAATATATTCTATCAGAATTTGCTCTTCGTGCTTACAATTCAATGTATTTCATCAAATAATTGATTTCTTATTTTTAGGAACTGTTTTTGGGTTGAGTTCATGATTCTCTGCTGAGTGATAATTGGTTTAGTTGCTCAAAGTCAGAAGTCTAAATTTGAGGAATAATCTTATCACTGCTTTAAGGAAACACAGTAAAAATAGTTGGAATTCTTCAAATATTCATTTAATTTTGTGTGTGTATATCAGTTTTGTGGAGCATGATAGTTCTGAGGAAATAAGATTTGAATTATATAGAATAATAACCTTAATATCTCTAATTGCCATTCTTTTTTTTCACCTCTTATTTCTTTTGTGAAAAGTTTGTGTCAGGCTTATTTTAATTTGGATCAGCTCATCTGCAATGATGAGCCAGAGTGTGTGTGTGTGTGTGTGTGTGTGTGTGTGTGTGTGTGTGTGTGTGTGTGTGTGTGTGTGTGTGTGTGTGTGTGTGCATACCTGCATTCTCTCCTGCAAAGGTTTATTTAGCCTTTGATGGTCAATGACTTTGAATAGGAGAGCAGGTTCAGTTTCACAGATTGTGCTTATTACTGTGCTACCTCAAGAATTTGTTCTTGGTATTGGACTAAGTAGATAGAAATAGCGCTTCACAAAGGAAAAGGCTAAACTAGAGTCTTTTTTGTACCTCTCTATATATTTGAATTATATTATTCTTTCTTTTAAAAAATGTGCTAGTAAATTTTTTTAAAACTTTCCAAACATTTCTATGACTGTGGATCCTACTTTTTGGAAATTTCCTTAGTGAACATAATTATTGTAGTGAATTAATAAAAATATATCTGGAAAGGAAGAGAAAACTATTTAGAAGAAGTTAAGTTAGCCATTTTTTTCTCTCTTAAAAATAAGACATTTACCAGAGCATCTTTTCTCCAAAAATAATACTTTAACAATTCATTTCACACCAAGTCTTTAAAAAGTTAAAGACCGGGACGGCTAGGTGGCGCAGTGGATAAAGCACCAGCCCTGGATTCAGGAGTTCCTGAGTTCAAATCTGGCCTTAGACACTTGACACTTACTAGCTGTGTGACCCTGGGCAAGTCACTTAACCCCCATTGCCCCGAAAAAACAAAACAAAACAAAAAAAAGTTAAAGACTAAGATCATAGTTCAGTAGCTTTCTGTTCTCCCCAGTTTGTCCTTTGACTCTCCTCTCCAGATAAAAGCTAAAAAATCCCCAAACTCTACTGTCTCTTAAATTCTTTTAACATCATTGTAGTGAACATGGACTTAACTAGGGCAGGGGGCAACTGCTGCTCAATAGATTTTTCTACAGTATGGAATTTTTATTCTATTACAGTCTAGAAGGAGTTTACTTATACGACAAGTTACTTATAAGGTTTTCCCATCTTTGATTTTCTTGTAAACCTCCTATAACGGCAGCACTTTAACTGGTCTTTATCTTTTCTCTAGGGTGAACTGTCTCATGATCAAGATGTGGTTGAATATATCATGAACCAACCCAATGTTGTTCCACGAATCAACTCTAGAATTTTGACATCTGAGCGGCAGTATCTGGATTTAACAGCAACTAGTAAGGGGCATTTTCTTTAACAATTGTAGAATAAGAAGAACTTTCAGAATCTTACTCTGATTAAACTGAGGACCTTTTAAGTTGAAATTCATTCTCATTTTAGTGCTGAAGTTACTGAAATTTTAAAAACAAGGAGTGGTGACTTCTCGAATACAGATCTCTGTGCTTTTGCCTATCTTTTTTTCTTTGTGAGCGAAGAAGCTTTTCTTCAGGGGCCTATAACAGGGAATGTTCCAATCTCTTACTAAAGACAGATTGCTCTACAGTATGCATGGATAAGCATTGTATCAACTAGACATAGGAATAGAATATTAGATTCAGGCCTGATTGACCATGGTTTCTGCCTTGTATTGGCTAGTCAGCTTTGCCATTATTTGAATATGACAGATTCAATGCTACTCTTCACTGAGGCAGGGATCATCAAATAGTGTTTAATGTACACTGAAGTTTTGTCCTTAAAATTTTAGTGGAGTTTGAGGCTAATTCAAGAAGCTTAGGTCCATTTTCCTCTGTGCTTCACTCAGTTCTGAGACTCGCCATTCTGAAAATGACTGACATGATGAAGTGATTTCAGATTTCTGAAGTAACAATATTACAGTAGGATTTTGTAGTATAAGAATGATCAAATTGTAAGCTGTAGTGTGATACATTAATACAATAAAACTTACTCATTTGTACAGCATAACATTCTTTTTAAAACAAGTTTTACTGATATGTTCTATTTCTTAATCATAATTATCTCAAATATTCCTCTCCCCTCTCCTTCCTTTCTTTCCCTACCCCCTCCAGCCCCCAAGAGAGCCATCACAAATATCAAATAGTATGTTTTAGAGAGGAAAAAATCAGCACCAACTGATCAGTACATTGAAAAAAGTCCAAAAATATGTGCAGTGTGTAACACCTGTGGACCTTCTACCTCCATAAAAGGGTGGGTGGGTTGGGGGTGTCTTCTCAGTCTCTTGGTCATGTTTTGTTGCCAGCCTATCGCTCTGCTAATGCAGCTTTGCCAGTAGCATGAGAGAGGTAGGGGAGGGGTGCTGAGTGAGCTCAGGATCAGTGATCGTCAGTTTATTTCTTTTGGATTCTGAGTGTCCTAATATGTGGAGACAGCTGAAATTGCATTATCTTTGGCACACAATTTCTGTTTTGGAAAGTTTTGAAGTTGTGGTGATATCTAGTCCTCTGTTCATTATCTTAGCCTATGTAAGGTAGCCTTCTGTCTTTCTCTGCATATACATATATATGTAAAATTAAAGTTTATATACAAACAGTACTATACAAATAATAATCCTTCATTTATGTTGCCCATTACTACTTACAAAGTGCTTTTATACCAATAAATTTGTATAGTAGGGAGTGCAAATAATATTATTTTCTTTTTCTTTCTTTCTTTCTTTCTTTCTTTCTTTCTTTCTTCCTTTCTTTCTTTCTGTGAGGCAGTTGGGGTTAAGTGACTTGCCCAGGGTCACACAGCTAGTAAGTGTTAAGTGTCTGGGGCCGGATTTGAACTCAGGTCTTCCTGACTCCAGGGCCGGTGCTCTATCCACTGCACCACCTAGCTGCCCCATATTATTTTCATTTTACAAATGAGGTAACAAGCTTAGTTAGGTTAAGTGACTTATCTAAGCCATACACCTGAGTGGTGAAACTGGAAAATGACCCTTCTGGATCATTCCAAGATCTTTGACAATCAACAAGCATTTATTAATCACCTACTAGGTACTGGGGGTACTAAGAACCAAGGTAGTTCCTGACCTCAAGGAACTTATATTCTATGGGGCCACTAGTAAGTACTCAATTAATCCTTGGTAAATGAATGAGTTAATAATTTTAGTTTTTCCTTAATTTAGCCTATTTCATATTTAGGAGACATGTGTTTTCTAACAGACTTCCTCATAGGGAAAGACAACTGCTGGGTACAGAAGCTTAGGGAAGAAAAGAATCTACAAAAGATTCCTAAAAAAGCTCCTAATTCCTATAGGGTGTTAAGGGGCTAAAATTCTAGCTAAACTATCTAAAATATCTAATGAGTGGTTGCCAATAAATTATAAACTTTAGCAAGAGTTAGACTTTTAAGCATTTATTAAGGAGAATAAGAATTTGGTAAAGAGAGAAGAAAAAGGCCTACATTCATCTATCTATTAAAGGGAGAGCGCATTTCTAGCTCCGCTCTCCACCAGAGTCCCCAGGAAAGAGCCCCAGTCAGAGCACCAGGCTCCTCCATTCTTCCTCCCACATGCACAAGTCACTTCCTGATGCCAAAGATAAGACTCCTGGTCTTGCCCTCAAAGACCTTCACTTCATGGGGAGCTTTTCTACAGTAAGTCTCCAGCAGGTGGCATCATTCCAATCGTTACAAGGGGAAAATTGAGCTAAGGAGTCTTCTGCGCATCATTTTGGTTTCAAAGGGGGATCTAGCTTAGGAATTCAATTCAAGTAATATAACAAGCCTTTCCGTTTTTTGTTTTGTTTTGTTTTGCAGGGCAATGAGGGTTAAGTGTCTTGCCCAGGGTCACACAGCTAGTAACTGTCAAGTGTTTGAGGCCAGATTTGAGCTCAGGTCCTCCTGAATCCAGGGCCAGTGTTTTATTATCCACTGTGCCACCTAGCTGCCCAATATACAATATAACAAGCCTTTGATATGTCTGCAGGACCTGGTTAGGTGTTGAGGAGATGTCTGGGAAAGGCTAAGCTGAATGCTGATTGGTGAAGGGTTTGGGAAAGTAGAAGGGAATGGCAGTATTTCAACTGGGATAAAAGAAATAGAACATTTGGGGGAGGGGTGCTTGATTGGATACGTTAGTGATTAGAGAAGAATTGACTAGTCTCAAGGTTTCCAGTTACCTGTCCAGTCCAACTCATTGCCTCACAACAGGATTAATTCTATAATTGCTTTTTAAATGATGTCAGCCATTCTATTCTTCTCACTCCTCTATCTATCTAATACAGGGCTTCTTAAACATTTTTCCACTCATGACCCCTTTTGGCTTGAGAAATTTTTATGTGACCCAGGGTATATAGGTATCTAAAATAGATATACATAATCTTTTACTGTTGCCAAATTTTTCACGACCCCCTCATTCAGTTACACGACCCCATGTGGGCTCACTACCCATAGTTTAGGAAGCTAGGATCTAACACACTGCAACCAAACAAATCTTGAGACACTAATTTCCTCATACTGCTACTATTCCCTTGCCAAAAATCCTTCACTGATTCCTTACTGTTTAAAGTGTCTTTCTCGGGGGCAGCTAGATGGTGCAGTGGTAAAGCACCGGCCCTGGATTCAGGAGTACCTGAGTTCAAATCCGGCCTCAGACACTTGACACTTACTAGCTGTGTGACCCTGGGCAAGTCACTTAACCCTCATTGCCCTGCAAAAAAACCCCAAAAAACCACAACAACAAAAGTGTCTTTCTCTTCTCCCTCCATGTGTGTATTTATGTGTTTGTGTATTTATAATATTATATGCTATACGTGGTTTTATTTTATCTTAAAAGAAAAGCCCTCTGAGAAGGTGGAGACCATTTTATAGGCATGTTATATACCTCTTATATCAAGTAAACACCAAATTCTTATGTTAGCTTAAGACAGTGTAAATCAAGTTACTAACTGGATATTAGCATTATAAGAAATATCTGCATGTGTCATAAGCGTGTAAATCTCTTGTTATTTCTCCCTTTTCAGATAACTTTTTTGTGGATGATTATGCTCGATTTTCTCTTTTGGATTCACAAGATAAGACTGCAGCTGTAGCTAATAGTATGACCTATTTGACAAAGAAAGGTAATCATTTTGCTTCTTATCTTTGATTCAGTATATTTTTGGTCATGGAGACAATATAGTTTTTATCATCTCCTGGGAAAAATGCTACGAAATTTCATTTGGTAACATTTCAAATAATACTTTTGAGTTCATTGCAAAAATTGATTGATGGATTGAAAATTGGTTAATTCATTCTTGTAGTATATTATCTATTTCCCAGAATTATTTAGAGAAATTCAATCCTTGAAAGCTTTATTTGTATTTATTGTTTATGGTTTTTGGGTAAGGTTATTTCTTCACTGATGCTTGACTTTATTTATAAAAATCTTCTGTTGAGGTCAGAAAATGACTGTCTTTATTTCTGGGGAAGTTTTTCTTAAGATCTTGTCATACTTTAACTGCCTTTTCACAGTACTAGATATCAGCTGGAAAAGCTAATTTTGTCTTTTCTGAATTGCTCTCAGTGAGAAAATTTAGATTTCAAAGCATGTGTATTTAAATTCAAGAATTTATGTACCATCTGGTTTCCCAAAGAAATAAATTCTTCAGATTAGGATAGTGGGGCTGTACTCCCCATACTGATACAGAAATTCTGAGGCCCTCTCCCATCATATCTTGGACCCAACGAGTTGTGTTTAAGCTTCTTTTTCTTCATTTGTGCTTTGATATTATTTCCAAAATGAAGTTTCGTTCTCTCCCACTCATTTGCTCCTTTCCTATTGTCCAGGAATGTCTTCCAAGGAGATCTATGGTAACTCATAATTTCAGAACTTCCAATTCCTTTGTTTTAAGTATCTTGTATCTTTTCTGGGACCCTCATAAATGGGAATTTACTGACACTTTATAATGAGGGCCCTGGAACCTGTGGGTAACAACAGCCTTATAGCAGTGAAATTAATTTTTGTTTAAATTGATGTAAAGTTTAATTACATGTCAACAGACTACAATTTAAAAAACAGAACAAAATGGTATGTTACTTGCAAGTTCAAAGGTTCCTTGTAAATTCAGGTGTTAATGGTGCCACTTACACACTGTAATGGAATTAATCAGTGCATGTCTGGAACTAAGCAGTTATAAACTCTTTTACCTTTTTGCATGTAAATACCAATACTTTCACTTTGTCCTTACTAAGAGCTTTGCACTTTCTAAAATCTTGCATGGGTTTCAGATGTGCTTTTCAATGCATTACCAGTACTGTACCATATGGAATTTCTTGCCCCTCCCAACACTACTTTCATTTTTCCACAGATGATTCTTTTATTAGACCAGTAACCTTTTGGATTGTTGGAGATTTTGACAGCCCTTCTGGAAGACAATTATTATATGATGCTATCAAACACCAGGCGAGTCTATGCAAGTTCTCTTCTATCTTTATTTTATTATTATTATTTTTTTCTTTGCAGGGCAAAGTGTCAGGTGTCTGAGGCTGGATTTGAACTCAGGTCCTTCTGAATCCAGAGCTGGTGCTTCATTCACTGCACCACCTGGCTGCCCCATTATCTTTGTTTAGGGCTAGAATTAAGCTCTACAAGGTATATATTTCTTCTTTTAGCAGAAACAGCACTAAATTGAGAGTCAGAGGACCTGTGTTTGAACTTTAGCTCTGATATTTAATACCTCTGTGACCTTGCACAAATCACTATTTTGTCATTGTTCAAATGAGGGGAATTGCACTAGACCATAGCTTCTTAAATGTGGATCTCGACCCCACATGGGGTCACATAACTGAATGTAGAGGTCGTGAAAAATTTGACAACAGCAAAAGTTTATGTATACCTATTTTATATGACTATATATCCAGGGTCACTTAAAAATTTCTTGGGCAAAAAGGGGTCACGAGTGGGAAAAATTTAAGAAACCCTGGACTAGGCAGTTTCTAAAGTCCCTCCCAGTTCATCTTCTAATCCTGTAATGTATCTGGGTTTGTGGGAAAACAGGTTTTTTATTTCCTTATTGGTTGAGTAAAAGGAATATAAGTATTCCAGAGAGCTGTCTGTTAGCTGGGAAAGAGAGAAAAGACTGTTGTATGCTCCATCTTACACAAAAGAATAGGTAGCTTTAAAAAAAGAAATGAGAACCTCAGTAACTTAAATGTATTTATTTAAACCCAGTGAATAATATCACTTTAGGGGATGCATTTGGTATGGTGAAGAGAGGTTTCTTACTTTTAAATAGATTAAAATAAAAGGCAGGGGCAGCTAGATGGTGCAGTGGATAGAGCACTGGCCCTGGAGTTAGGAGACCTGAATTCAAATCCGGCCTCAGACATTTGACACTTACTAACTGTGTGACCCTGGGCAAGTCACTTAACCCCAATTGCCTCACAAAAACAAAACAAAAAAATAAAAGGCAGATAAGAAAAGATAGATAAAACTATATCAATGAACCCTCTAATGAATATATAAGCATAATATTTGGCCCTTCTATCAAAATTCCTCATTTGGCATAACAAGAGATACAACTTTGTTCATTGATCCTCTTACTAATATTAAGGAAAGCACAAAAGAGGCATTCTCAATGTGTTCCCCCATTATCATGGAACATGTCTAACAGAGTGTCCAAATGGAAGAGGGAATTTACAACTGATGACGTTCTCCAGATGTTCCTGTTTGTGAAAGACATTGTGCTTATTGCCTCAAGCAGTGGTATACTGTAACCTCTTTTTTGATATGCAAAATCCCAAATAATATACACACACAAAGGTATGTGGCCTATTTCTACACGGCAAGAACCAAGTGGATGAAGAATATCTGTTTCTAGACTATGATATGTAATTGGATGTACAACCCATTGATTTGAACCATCATTACACAAATCTTAGATACAACAGGTGGACAGTTAGTCCCAGAACAGAATAGAACAGAGAGAGACTAGGTTGCATTTGGGAAATTCTGTATGGCTCTCAACAATTCCTAGAAACAGAATCACATCTTTTTAAAACAGTGTTCTTCCCATGATGCTATATGGCTGTGAACTGTGAAATATTACAAACTGGGAATAATCAAAATTGTGGTTGACCCAAATGACAATGAACAGAATTACTAAGTATAATCGAACTACAGAGTGGCTCACAAGAAATGGTGTAAGAAGATAATTGTATAGAAAATGTATATTCAGAAAAGGAGGTGGGTCAATCACGTAGTAAGAGTGAGAGAGGACCTAATACTACTCTTGTTCTTGTGTTAGAAGACCTAGAGAAAGGTCTTCTAGCAATTTGGATAGACTCTTTATGGAAGATTTTATGAGAAAATATGGACAAAAGTTCCACAGGAAGAGAATGAATGGATGACTTGTAATCTGTAGTGTTAGATTTCATACTTATGTTAGATGAGATCACAGGTCCTTTGAAGTACATGAATATGTGCGAGTAGACACTAAGCAAGTACAGACACAAGTACAGATGTTGGAACACAAGAGGATTATAAAAGAGGAGAAAGAGATGATTTAAAAAGTAATTGTTCTTTGAAAATAAAGTATTGTATTCATTCCCTTGAGTTTTGTCACATGGATTAGAAAATCCAAGGGGCAGCTAGGTGGCACAGTGGATAGAGCACTGGCCCTGGAGTCAGGAGGACCTGAGTTCAAATCCAGCCTCAGACACTTAACACTTACTAGCTGTGTGACCCTGGGCAAGTCACTTAACCCCAATTGCCTCACCAAAAAAAAAAAAAGAAAGAAAAGAAAAGAAAATCCATGTCTGAATCTTTCTGGTTATATTAAACTTTTCTTTAGAATAGTCAGATTGCCTGTTACTTTCCTTTTTAGTCATCATTTGTAGTATATTGCAAAAATGTGCTAGTATTATTGCTGCTTTTTGTTTAATCACATCCACTGAATCACTTTTAACCCTCATTTTTTAACACAGAAATCCAGTAACAATATTCGAATTAGCATGATCAATAATCCTAGTGAAGAACCACGTTTTGAGAACACTCGAATCTCCAGAGCTCTCTGGGCAGCTCTCCAAACACAAACATCTAACTATGCCAAGAATTTCATCACTAAAATGGTCAAGGAGGAGACTGCAGAAGCTCTGGCAGCAGGAGTTGACATTACAGAATTTGCTGTCGGTGTAAGTCTTTGTGCCTTTTCTACACTTGTTCCGTTCCATTGCTTGCTATCCCTGTGCACTCCTGAGGGGCTGATGCATCTTGTTCATTATCACATCAGCTTGTAAAATTCTCTTTCCTGGCCTCAGAGGGCTCATTTTTGAAATTGTGTGAATCCCTCCTGGAAAGAACAATCCTGAAACACTTTTTATGTTTTTGAAACTCACTGGGTTTCATAAAGCATATGAGGTAAATCCAGAGTCCTTTGCTTCATACAGTGCTTTTATCACTGTGACAGAACACTGGATTTGCACATTTATAGGACCAAAAAAGCTGTCATTTGAACCATACATTTTTGGAGGTAGAAGCTTGTGAGTTCTAAGTGTGTTGGTTATGTGAACTCATGCTGTAAAGTTAATTCATTTAATTACTCTGTTCAACTTTTTGCCATTTAACAAAGTATTCTGGTTTTAAATGTGCTTTGAAAATAAATATCAGTTCTTAAGAGTATACATTTCTTTAGGAAAAGAAATTAATTGAAAACAAAGTGGACAAGATTGAGAAGTACAAACTATAAGTTTGACATTGAATTTTGAGAAAATGTATGGATTTAATTAAATTATACAGTGAAATAACCAAGGATTACTAGCTTATTAGAGCCAGCTACATTATGTGCTATATGTTAGTGATAGTAACAGTGAATCATATTTCCTCATCAATTATTCAACCCCAAGATTGTTGTTTCTTAATCCTCCAATTTCAGTTTATTCGTTTTGATTTTTAATAAAAGCAACTCTAATTTTTCTTTCAGGGCATGGATGTTGGTCTTTTTAAAGATGCCTTTGATTCTTCCAAGGCAGATTTTATTTTGTCTCATGCTCTGTACTGTACAGAGGTTCTGAAGTTAAAGAGGGGAGAAAGGGCTGTGATCAGCAATGGACGGGTAAGGAATTCAACCAGATTGAGGACAACACTATTTCAAAGTAGAAAAATATGAGATTGTTGGAGTGTCTCCCTCTGAAGGGTATAAATTCTTCAAAACAGCATTTTCCCCCCAAGGAATATTGTTGCATGTCAACCAATAAGATTTATTTAAAGGTCACTCTATGCCAAGCATTGTGCTAAATCCTAGGGATACAAATACAAGAAAGCAAGACAGACCCTGCCCAAAAGGAGCCCACACTTATATAGGGGAAGACAACACATCAAAGGAAACGAGAAATATGGGGAATGTTGTGGCGGGGGATGGTTTAGAAATGGCTGGGAAGGTGTGAGGAAGCTTGAGTCAGGGAGATAAGGTGAAAGCGATCCCTTCAGAGCCCAGAGTCCTTATATTTGCAGAGTCCAGAGAGGTAGACTAAGAGGATGGGGTTAATGGAAGGGTATGAGTGGCATAGTTTGGCCATGGCCAGAACACAAACAAAACAGTATTGCTCTCAGGGAGCCGTCTAGCCAGGGGAGAGAACATGTACATATCTAGGTATACACAAGAAAGGGACATCTAGTGTGGAGGGGGTCCAGGTAGCTGGGGAGAACACAGAAGTCTCCACAGAGAAGATGTTGTCGGAGGTGAACTTTAAAAGAAACCTGGGATCCTAAGAGGCCTCAGTGCTGGGCGTGTACAGTCCTAGTAAATGCCAGTGGATTTTATATTTGATTTAGGAGTCAATAGGGAGCCATTGGCGTTGAAGGAGGCTGGGTGTGTGGGAGGAACACGGTCAAAACTCGTACTTTTCAAGATCAGTTTGACCGCTGAATGAAGGATGGACAGAAGTGGAGAGAGTGTTGAGGCAGGGAAACTATCCAACAGGCTATTGCAGCATTCCAGGTATGAAGTGATGAGAGCCTGGACCAGGATAGTTGGTAGTATCAGAGGAGAAAAGAGAGTATATTCAGGAGAGATTACAAAGGTAAAATCAATTTGTCTTGTCAACAAATTGGATATGAGAGTGAGATGACACTGGAGGTTATATTCTTGGGTCACTGGGAGTAATAGGAGATTTGGGAGAGGGAAAGGTTTTTGAGGAAGGCTAATGAGTTCAGTTTTGGATGTGTTGAGATTAAGATGTCTATATTACATCCATTTTGAGATATCCAGTTGGAGGTGCAAGACTGGAGGTCATATGGTTCCAAAGGACTCATGGTAAAAAATGCTGTCCACCTCTAGAGAGAAAACTGATGGAGTCTGAGTGCAGATCGAAACATACTTTATAAACTTATTTTATTTTTCTTGTTTTTCTGTGTGTGTGTGTGTGTGTGTGTGTGTGTGTGTGTGTGTGTGTGTGTGTGTGTGTGGTCTTTTGCAGAATTGCTAATATGGAAATATGTTTTGCATCACTTCACGTGTATAATCAATATCATATCGCTTGGCTTCTCAGTGGGTTGGGGAGGGGTGAGAAGGAAGGAGAGAATTTGAAATTCAGCATTTTAAAAATTTAGTGTTAAACATTTTTTACATGTAATTGGAAAATATGTAACAAAATACATTTGAAAAAGAAAAAAAAGACGAGCTCATAAAGAAGTTAAGGCTGAATAAATAGATCTGAGAATCATCTGCCAAGAAATGATAGATGAAAGCATGTGAATTGATGCAATTACTGATGGCAATAGATTTGCCATCTTCATAAAGGTGATTGTTGAACCTATCACTTTGTGAAATGACAGAGTAGAGATCAAGTGAAGGGGAGAGAGAAGGAGACAGACCAATTGACAGAGGGAAGGTGTGAGGGAGAATGTGTAGATGGGTGTAGAGAGAGAAAAGAATGCAGCTTATAGTACTTGGGAATACCTTTGCAAAAGGCGTGAAATATTCTTAAAATGTGTCCACAAAACTAAATTTAAGAAAAAAAAAGTTTGGTGTGACCTGAACAATGGGAAGGACTTTAACTTCCTGGGTTTTGTGCACTCACATCATTGTAGCCTATGTTTGCATTACTTTGTTTTTTGATTATGTATCATACTAAAATTTCCTCATTATATACAAGTATTTAGATCATATGACTAAACATCATGTTCCTATTTTCTTCACAGATTATTGGGCCACTGAAAGATGGTGAACTTTTTAATCAAGATGACTTCCACCTACTAGAAAATATAATTCTAAAGACCTCGGGGCAAAAAATCAAATCTCATATTCAACAGCTCCGGGTAGAAGAAGATGTGTAAGTTTGAGATGAAAGGAATTAATAGATTAGTTTAAAACAGAGGACCTCTATTAACAAAATCTTTTCTAACTAAGTTCTTTTTTGTAGATGTGTACTTTGTACATATGCTAGTCATAAAAACATACTTTATTTCTAGATTTAAAAAATACAGTAATATTCCCTAATTGTGCATTTTATTTGATAATCTTTTTGGGGGGGAAAAAACAACAGTGTAAATCTCAGTAGACAAAGAATTGAATTTGTTATTTTCTTCTCTTTGTGGAAGAAAATAAGTTATTTTTCTGGACTGAATGTATACTGTATCTTGAAGCCATGTGATCATGTATGCATAGATGCTGAATTTCATTACATCTTGCATACTCTAAAATTCAGAAGGTTCTCTGTTATTATTTTGGCATTCTCTCATGCTATGATGGAACATTCGAGATAAATGTTAGAGATTCAAGTCTTGACTCTAGTGGCTCCTGGAATTATTATTTAGCCAAGATGTTTGTATAATATGTGAGGAACTCCTCAGGTCAACTTAACAGACATAAAGGAAGGTATTCCAACAAACATATGTCTTTCAGATGGTACTTAATATGCCAGCATTTGCTAGCTATAGTTAGTTGCATGCGTTATGGGATGCCCCTGAGCCAAACTTCTATCTGCTGAGGAGACTTTGGAAGTTCCTTGCAATATCTGCATTTTAACCAGCATATCTAAGAGACTTGCCTTATATTTGAACCACCAGCTGTAGATCCATTTCTAGCTGGGTCATCCTTGAAGTTCACTGGCAGCCAGGGAAATTCTCTAATCACAGATTCCAGAATAGTACCAGATGTGGGAGGGCAGCTAGGTGGCACTGTGGATAGAGTGCTGGGCCTGGAGTCAGGAATATCTGAGCTCAAGTCTGGCCTCAGACGTTTACTAGCTATGTGACTTGGGGGAAGTGGTCTAACTGCCTCAGCTCCCTTATCTACCTTCCTTCCTTCCTTCCTTCCTTCCTTCCTTCCTTCCTTCCTTCCTTCCTTCCTTCCTTCCTTCCTTCCTTCCTTCCTTCCTTCCTTCCTTCCTTCCTTCCTTCCTTCCTTCCTTCCTTCCTTCCTTCCTTCCTTCCTTCCTCCCTCCCTCCCTCCCTCCCTCCCTCCCTCCCTCCTTCCTTCCTTCCTTTTGCAGGGGGCAATGAGTGTTAAGTGACTTGCCCAGGGTCACACAGCTAATAAGTGTCAAGTGTCTGAGATCAGATTTAAACTCAGGTCCTCCTGAATCCAGGGCTGGTGCTTTATCCACTGTACCACCTAGCTGCCCCAACTCCTTTATCTTTCTTTTTGTGTGTGTGTGTGAGGCAGTTGGGGCTAATTGACTTGCCCAGGGTCACACAGCTAGTGAGTGTCAAATGTCTGAGGCTGGATTTGCACTCAGGTCCTCCTGAATCCAGGGCTGGTGCTCTATCCACTGTGCCACCTAGCTGCCCCAGCTCCCTTACCTTTCTTTCTTTTCTTTCTTTTTGTTTTTTTTTGTGAGGCAATTGGGGTTAAAAGTGACTGGCCCAGGGTCACACAGCTAGTAAGTGTCAAGTGTCTGGGGTCAGATTTGAACTCAGGTCCTCCTGAATCCAGGCTGGTGCTCTATCCACTGCACCACCTAGCTGCCCCCTTCCCTTATCTTTCAAGGAGAAGGAAACAACTTGAAGTATCTGCCAAGAAGACCCCAAATGGGGTCACAAAAAGTCAGACTCGACTGAAAAAGCTGAACAGCCATCTAACCAGAATTACTTTAGGTTTCCCAGAATTACTTTTTCCTCAGGGTCTTTCTAGCTATGGAGCTCTTAGTAGAATTCTTTCTGTCAGCCACAGATTCCTCTCACTAAGACTTCTATTGTCTGTACCTGTAGCCTTAGAGAGGGTCTCCTTTGAGATATCCTGGAGTGATAGCATCTTCCATCCTAATTTTTTTTTTTAGATATTTAGATTGTCCTTCAGAGGAACCCATTTGTTTGCTGGCATGTTTCTGGCCCTTGTTCCCGTGGAAAATTCCATGTAGCTGGGTACCCCTGATACCATGTGAATCATGAGAGCCACATCCCCTTCTTGTAATGATTCTATTATGCCTATATTTAAAGTTAGAATCAGAGACTTAAACCAAACAAAGCATCAGTTTGGAATATTTTTGACTCAGTTTTGTTTGGTTCATTAGTTTTAGGAAATGTCTGTATTCAGTTCTACTTCATATTCTTTCAGTGAATATGTTTCTATTTTCTATTAAATCTTCACTCATTTAAACAAAAAGTATTATTTATTTTGGGTTCAGTATAATAGTTTGCTGTTTTGGTTCTTGATTCGGTTTAGTTTTTTTAAACTCAGTTTCAGAAATGGAACTGGTGTCACCATGTTATTTTAAATAATAATCTTGGTAGAGGTCTTTGTTAAACATCCCTCAACGTTTCAGATTGTTTCTGGTGTTCCAGATATGTAGATGTATATTTGAAAAGCCTTCCATAAGTGGAGCATGCTGATATCTAAAAATTTCCCTTTTAGGGCAAGTGACTTGGTAATGAAAGTGGACGCTCTCCTCTCTGCCCAACCTAAAGGAGAGGCAAGAATTGACTACCAGTTTTTTGAAGACCGACACAGGTATAAAAGTCCTGTTAACATTTCAGTACATACTATAGAATAAGTTTGCTTTCCTTATTCCATGTGATTTTGAATTAAATATGCATCACTTTAATTTTTTATTGTAGACTTTGAGTAGTAGACTTATGTGTTGGAACAGGAAAGTCATCAAGTACTTCCTTTCTAGCTTAATCATTCACCACCTTCTTCTGCTTTTGTAAAAGTTGACAGTTGTTCCTAAATGAATTCATGCCATTTCTCATTTTGGCCTTTAGAAAATACTAAAGATTTAATCAAATGGATCAAATGATCTTGTCAGTTCAGTTCAACAAATATCATGTATATATTCTGTAGCTTCTTATAGCTTTTACTCTCAGGAACCTTGCATTCTAATGATAGGAATACCAAGTACCCAAATAATTGTGACACAGTGAAATAAGCATAAAAGAGAGACCATTTTTACCTTGGGGTGGGAATGAGGGTGATAAAAGTCAGAACAAAGTTCTCAGAGAAGGTGGCATCACAGTTGGGCCTTGAAGAAAAGGAAGGGAATGGAATTGCCATTGCATGCATGGGGGATGGCATGGCAAAAGGCATGTGTAAAGGACAGGGTGAGGATATGCAGTAGAGGATACAGTTGTCTATTTTGGTTGTTAAATATAGAAATCTTGAAAGGGAGTATTATGAAATAAGGTTGGCTGCCTCCTGGAAAAGTACTCTCTGTGTGCTGAGATCACATCGAGTTTGGCCTCTGGGGCAAGGGCTGGCAGGGCAAAGTTCATTAGAACTTGTAGAACTGTATTGATTTTTGATGAAATCTATGTGACACTATCAGGCATTGGGTAAGGAGAAGGACTCTTGCTGTCTGTACTAGGTCCTTTTTTCTCTTTACCTTGCTAGGTCAGTTATTAAACATAGTGGTTACCCATTTGGTCTAGTTTACCAGGGGTTCTGACTGACTATAAACCACAAAATGGTAAAGCTAGTCTTTAACAAGTAAGCATTGTGAGGATGCTTATGGTGGATGGGCATGAAGAGCACAAGAGGGAGGGGCATCTCAATTCTTTATGTGACCTATAAAATATGGGCACCTGATTTCCTTGGCAGCCTGAGTTTGATTTTTGCATAATTTCAACCAGAAGCTTAGTCTAAGCCTGCCCTTCTTCCTATCTTTTGGAACATCTAATAAGAAGTAAAAGATTTTAGAATATAAACCAAGGCCTAGACCAGTTATGGTTCTCCATTGTACGTAATTTACAAAAATTATATTTTTTCTGATATTTATCTATTGATCCATGTACAGATATGAATATGCCATATATCTATCTACATATATATGTATACATAATATCAGTATATATACTCTATAAGTGTATCTATAAATATTCACACACATGTCCACCTAACACATATGTGTGTGTGTGTGTGTGTGTGTGTCTTAGATGTCATATAGGTGTGTCAGATGCTAGCCTAGTCCCCTGAAATATAACTTTAAGCTAATTTTGAGTGAGCCCAAATTGTTAGAATTTTGCCTTCTCAGAGGAATGAGGTCCATTTGGCAGTACACCATGCATGCTGCATAAAGGACACCACTTCTGGTGTGCATTTTGTACTGCTACATATGACCCTCTGACCTTTTGGGTGAAGCTTCTGCTGTGTTCTTATTGTCAGCAAGTGGGGTGGAGAATGAACTCTAAACATAGAATGCCTTGTTTTATGATAATAATTTCATATCTCTTCATCTGTTGCCTTCTATCATTAGTAACCACTACCTTTTCATAGAGTACATTAAGGTTTACAGAGTACCTTTGTCTCTTCTATGTCCACATTATTGCTTCTTCTGTCTCTGCGCCTCTGCACAGGCCACTGTCACTCCTCTTAAATAAAGCTCAGCTCCAGATCCCTCCTATGCGAGCCCTCCAAACAGGGTGACACCCCCCCCCCCAAGTCACTTGTGTGCAATCTGCATGTACTTTGTTATTTCCCTTGATAGACTCTTAAGCTTCTTTTGAGCTGGGAATGTCTTGCTTTTGTCTCTCTCCACAGCCTAGCATAGGGCGGGTGCTTTAATAAATGCTGCTGCTTGATTACCAGCCCAGTGAGGGGGGTGGTGCAGATGTTATCATCCCTATTTTACAGAAGAGGAAACAGAGGCTCAGAGGGTGAAATAATTGGTTTGTGGTCACAGGGATTATGCCAGAGTTGCGCCTTCACACAACCGCTAATGACTGGATTCCAATTGAACCAACAATGTTAACTTTGGGGGTGGGGTGGGCGGGGAAATGAGGGTTAAGTGACTTGCCCAGGGTCACACAGCTAGTACAGGTCAAGTGTCTGAGGCCTGGATTTGAACTTAGGCCCTCCTGAATCCAGGGCGATGATTTATCCACTTAGCCACCTAACTGCCCCCAATGTTAACTATTAAACAAGATTTTCTTCTAACTCTGCCTCTTGACTTTGTGATTACTGAAGGTTGTTACCCACAAGTCGAATTAATAAAGGATTTTTAGATTTAAAAATTGTACTCAAACCAGTTATAACCCTCCACAGTTTATTAATCACAAAAGCTCTTTGCTCTACTCGCTACCTTTATCTGTATACGTGTAGAGATATCTGTTCAACATATATTCTACTCTCTCTGATACAGAACTGCTAGATGCTGTCTCAGACCTGAAAACTCATCACTTTAGCTCCTGAGCCTTACTCATGGGTTTTAGTTGGAAATGTTTTAGCTAATTTATAGTGAACCTAAATTGTGAGAATTTTGCATACCTCTAGGAAGAAGGCAATTTGATACTTGATCATGCCAAACGACACTGTCCCTGAAACTCAACAGTTGAGACTAGGGGTTGGCATCCTGTGACCTGCAGGCTAAATGAGGCCCATTGCTTGTTTTTGTGTGGCCCAAGACTTAGCTGGTCTAGACTAACACTTGTGAGGGTTTTTATATGCTGTAAAGATTCACAGAGAGAAAAGCCAATATATGAAAGAAAGGTCTAAACATTTAACATTATGTTCTATTTCCTTCTGGTGAATGTTTTTTCCTTATTTTTCTTTTTTTTAGTGCTGTTAAACTCAAACCAAAGGAAAAAGAGACATATTTTGATATAGTGGCCATTGTTGACCCCGTTACCAGAGATGCTCAAAGACTTGCTCCACTCCTTATGGTATATTCTTTTTTTGCATATTCTTTAGCACAGTGCCTGGCACATAGTAAGTGTAATAAATGCCTTTTCCATTCATTCATTCATTCTTTCATTCATTCACTCATTCATTCATTTCCTGGTGGTATGCTTAAAACAATAGTGCTTTAAAAATAATCTTTGGTTAAAATAATTTGTTTTACATCCTATAATTATTTTAGTACTTTAACCATTCTGTATTAACTTATTTTGATTAGTATGGTATTAGAAAACTAGAACTTTTTGGGGTGTAGAAGAATATTTAAGATTGAGAAGGACTTTATAGACTTTGAAAATTAATATGGATTTGGGTTAGCCTATGCATCTTCTTGCAATACAAAAATTATGGGAAAATTATGCTGGTTTATTAACCAAAAAAAGCCAGAGAAGTACTGTTCTGAAGTAATTCAGTTTGTAGCATGTTTTACTCCATGATGTAAAAGTCAAAATAAACAGAAAGCCACCTGTCTCATCACTTTCTCTTTCATAGTTATTATATGAATGCATTTTTATTGTAGTATTATATACCCTAAAATGGAAAGAAACCTAATTTTAATTCCATAGACTACTGAAGACATTGCAAGAATTTTTGTCAGTGAGTCTAGCTAGCTTTTATTGCATATTGTTTAATGATATAAACTACAATTAGTACACTAACTTTTTAAAAATGTGCATTTTTCCTCTAAGTGTTTCACTGCCCTTTTTGGTTTAAAAAAAAAAGATATTGACATATGTTCATGTTTGTTCTTCTCTAAGCATTGGGGTGGGGGAAATCTGTGATTTTGACTGGAGGCTCACTGCAAGCATGGGGCAGCTACTTAAAACTTAAAATCTGTGTGGGAGATATGTATCATCTTTTATCAACCCCTTATTCATTCTGCTATGGCCTGAAGTTCAGCTCTGTGCATAATAAAACCAGTAGTAGAAGTCAGACCACATAAAATTCTTTATGAAAATGTCTTTGTGCCAGATAGTGCATGGCAGCTCTGTTTTTGTGCCAGATAGTGCATGGCAGCTCTGTTCCTTCCATAGATTAATAATGAAAAATTCCCCCAACTCAGTGAGTCTCTCAGTTTATAAAGTTTTGTGAAAAATAAAAATTAAAACCTGTTTCCTAAAGTCAGAGATGTTTTACGTAACACGAATTTTCTTTTGCCATTTAATTTCCTTTTAGGTTTTGACCCAACTAATAAATATGAATCTAAGAGTGTTTATGAATTGCCAATCTAAACTTTCAGACATGCCTTTAAAGAGGTAAGTCAAACTTTTTAACAAAAGAATCCCTATAAGTGATCACTGTACACAAGCTGTCACTATGTCTTGAAGTGACAATAGAAATCACCATCACATTGGGAAGAAGTAAGCTGATATGCATTCACATTTTAGAACTTCTCCACTAGTCAGAGGTCCAGAGAATTCCATAAAATGTTCAAAGACTTTAAGGGAGCTAAACTAGGCTATTTCTTGTTGGTGTTCCAAGTTCCCCATCTATTTTTGTTAGTGGGACTAGGTACGGTTTTAACAGTAATTTGACTCTTTGGTCCATTCAGCTAACAAATTTGTCTAATCAGACTTTAATGTTTATGTACAGAAAATATTCAAAGCTTAAACTGTAGGAAGTTCCTAGGTTACAAACAGGTTATATTTCCAGTTTGATTTTATATCTGCTTTTTGGAATGTGGTACATTTTTTCACTGTGTGTATGAAAAGACAGAAATGAAGCCAGTCCTGAGGAAGTTTGCCCTTTGGAGCTGGAGCCGCAAACCCCTCCCCATCTTAGCACAGTAGAGTAAAGCAATTCATGTATATGAGTATTTGTACTTTGAGTTTTTATGTATTTGGGACCAGTGTTACTCACCTAGGGAAAAAAAGGCAGTGTGTACTAATTGTCCTTATAAATCTTTCTTTGCAATTTCAGCTTTTACCGTTATGTTTTAGAACCAGAGATTTCTTTTACTGCAGACAATAGCTTTGTCAAAGGTCCAATAGCCAAATTCTTGGATATGCCTCAGTCTCCTCTGTTTACACTGAATTTAAATACCCCTGAGAGCTGGATGGTAGAATCTGTCAGAACACCTTATGACCTTGATAATATTTATTTAGAAGAGGTAAGTATTTCATTGCTCCTAAATGTCTAACAGGTATGTAAAGGTTGATAGAATTTAATAGAATGGTAAGAACAAGGAATAGCACATTGAATAGAGGAAGAATTTTAGAAAAATTCAAACCAAAAAGGACCTAAGAAGATTCATCTCAAATGCTTCTATATATTCCAGCCATCTAAGGTAAATGATCCCTTTTCTTAGATATCTAAGGATTGGGATTGTATTCCTTTTGATTCAGAAAATATTTATTGAGACTTTTCAATATTTCCAATACCTTTTGGATTACAAACAAATAAGAAGCCAGTCTGTTCAGCCTGAAGCAGCTAGGTATTGCTGTCTGTGTAATTCTGGGCAGCTCACTTACTTAACCTCTGCTTGCCTGTTTCCTCAACTGTGAAATAGGTATAATAATAGCACTTACCTCCCTGAGTTGTTGTGAGGATCAAATGATGTTTGTTATTTTTCCTGGAGTCAGGAAGATCTGTGTTCAAATCTGGCTTGGGCAAGTCACTTCCTTATCTGTCACATGAGCTGGAGAAGGAAATGCCAAACCATGCCAGTAACTTCATAGAGTTGTGACTGAACAACTCAGAACAATAACAACAACAATAATATAGTGTGCTATAGAGTAAGTGTGTAATAAATGTTTATTCTTTGCCTCCCTCCTTCCCTCAATTTCTCCCTTCCTTTCTCCTTCTCTCTATTCCTTCCTTCCTCTCTGCCTCCCTCCCTCACTTGTTCTCTCTCTTCTTTCACTTCTCATTTCCTCTCTACAACTTAGAGTCTTAGAGAGTTGCCTATAGCAAAACTTCTTAAACTCTGGGTTGCAACCCCATATGGAATCACATAACTGAACGTGGGGTTGCAGAAAATTTGGCAGTAGTAAAAGGTTATGTATTCTTGTTTTATATACCCATATACCCAAGGTTGCATAAAAATTTCTTGGGAAAAAAGAGGTTGTGAATGGAAGAAGTTTAAGAAGCCCTGGCTTAGAGCATTGAGAAAGTTACACAACCCACCTAGGACTGCAACTAAGTTCTTCCTGTTTCGAGGACAACTCTACCCACTATTCCCTGATGTGCCTTTCACATCATACATTACACATGATATTTTGGTTAATCAATCCTAATATCAGATTAGAGTTTTAAGCTGTGACACTGAGTTGTTGACATTGGGCAGGGTTACAAAAAGCAGGATGGTAATGCAGCTGGTATAAGACCCCCTTATCACTTGAAGTTACAGGTCAGACTTTGGTTTCTTTTGTGACTAGAGCTACCACTTGGTAATTATAGATCCTTGCATTTATAGAAACTTTTCTCCAAGGAACACTCAGGCAGACCCTTCCAGCAAGTTAGGCATTTGGTGAAGAGTATAAATGATTTTAGGCCACTATAGTACCATTAAATACATTTGGGGCATTATCACTTAGAGTATTAGTGCTTTAAGCTATAACCAGAGAATTCCTGCATTTCCCTAACTGATATTATCTTGTATTCTTAAGTAACTTAAATTCCCACAGATTCCTTTATTATTCCTTTTTTCTTTCTTGCATATTTGGTCATTCACTAAATTCTTTCAGTTCTTCACAGTGTGTGTCTATTGCATACATCCTTTTTCTTCCCCCCATGCTCATTCCCATCCTCTTAGTTCATCTCTTCATCACTGCAAACCTAGAATACTGGAATAGCCTCCTACCTTTTCTCCCTCCGTTCTGGTGTGTGACTATGCTAATCTTAAATTATTGCTTTTATCAGTTCACCGACTTAGACAAACATCTTCAATGGCTCTCCACTCTTTCTATAAGACCCTTCACAGTGTGAACCTAATCGATTTTTCCAGCTCTGCTCCCTTACTATATATACTGTGCCAACCTGCTTCTGTCCAAGCAGTCTACCTACTGTCAGCCTGCATTGGGCTTTCTCACATCTGTGCCTTTGCTAATACTATTCTTTCTGCTTTGAATTTTTCTCCTTTTCATTTGTCTAAATCCTGTCCTTTCTTTAAGGCATAGTTTTAAATCTTACCTTTTCCATGAAACCTTCCCTATCTCCCTTAGCTAGAGCTAGATTCCTACCCCTCTGTACTTCCAGCACTCATTTTGTTTATTAGCCATTTTATACTGTAAGGAATTAATTGTGATTTGGAGTTTTTATAACCCCATCTTTGTTTCATCATGGTCAGACTGAAAAGATGCAAGCTTTAAAAGCCTAAGAGAAGATGGGTGTGTACTTTAAGAGATTATAGAAAAAACAACACAAAGAATGGTTATTGAGTCAAAGTATCAAACTAAAGTACCTAACCCCCACCTAGGAGTTCCTCCATGCCCACATGGGCCTAGCCAAATTATAATGGGGACAACCCAGGGGGTATGTTGAACCTATTGGAGACTCAGCATGACTAAGAACCACCCTGCCTGTGGGAGAGGGAGGAGGAGAGAGTATTAGAAAGGGACAATGAAGGAAGGTAGAGAGAGAGAGGAGCTGGTGTATGTATGTTTGATCTTTGGACCTAACCAGGAGACACTGCAAAGCTGATTCTCCTTAGAGAAAATTTGTGTTCCTTCCAGTGAGGCTGGCTCATTAAGCCAGCTGAGCTGGAAGCAAGTTTAGTGTTTGAGTTAGTTTTTGCCAGACCCAAGCTATTCTGAGTAGCTGAGGAAGCAGAGCTTATTTGAGATACCTAGGGGCCTTTTTACCCTAGAGATTTAGACTCTAACTATCTGTGAAGTGGGTCATAATTTTCCTTTTCTCTATCCCCTTTCTCATTGTCCCTAGCTTTATTAACTCCACTTGTGTTGTAAATTTTGTTACCATTAATAAAACCTTATTTTTTTGTGGAAAAGAGGCTGTTAATCTCCTTTCTTATTAGTCTGGAAGACATAACTGAAAAAGAGGCAGTTTGGACAAGGGGAAACTCTGGATCTAGACGTCCCCCATTATTTTCTGAACCCCAATATTACAGCGAGCCACCCAATGAACTCTCCCCATACTAAATTTGGCCCCAACAATACTAAAGTTGTACTGCCTTATGTTGTTATTTTTGTGTCTTCTTTCCCTAACTAGATTATAAACTTCTTAAGTGCAGGGATTATACCTTGTATATTTTTTTGTTATACTCTAGTAGCAGTGACAAAGCAGTTTTTTTGTACCTATTAGGTGTTTAATATCTGTTTATTCACTGCCAAAGTTTGACAGACTATCTCCCCGGCTTTAACAACCTTTCTGTGAATTAATTCAGAAGCATGTGGGTATCATATTAATAAGAAACCATAATTTATTTTTTAAAAAGGCCAATTCAAAGATGTTGAAATAATCCCCCTCCTTTTTTTGATAGGTGGATAGTATAGTAGCTGCAGAATATGAGCTTGAGTATCTCTTACTGGAAGGACACTGCTATGACATCACAACAGGACAGCCTCCTCGGGGGCTACAGTTTACATTGGGAACTTCAACAAACCCAGTTATTGTTGATACCATAGTTATGGCCAATCTGGTAAGTAGTAAAAATCAGATGATGAAATCTGATGTAAGATACTTTGAATGGTCTAGAAGTTAGGAAAGAATTTCTGAAGATTGTGGCTTGATTAAAATTTATAATTAATACCAAATTGTTTTGTCAGTCATTAGATCAATGGTAAATTTGTTCAGGAAATTCGAATGTCACAGTAACTTTTTTTTTAATAAACATTTTTATTTAAAGTAAAAATAAAATAATTAGGTGGGAAGCAGCAGTATAGAAGTAGAAACAATGGGTCCAAATTTTGGAGAGCAGATCAGTTGTTATAAAGAAAATAACATATATTAACATGACAGAATGGGATGCTTTGGAAAGCAGTAGTTTCCTAGTCACTAATGGTCTTCCAAAAAAGCTAAATTATAACTTGTGTGGGTTTTAAAATTTAATGCTACTTTTAAAAACCATAGAGAATTTCCATACATAAATCAAAACATGCAAAAAATAGGATCGTATATGAAATTATGAATTCTATCTTATATTAGTTGCTCTAAGGATATAATTCTATACTTTCATTATCACAGTAACTTTTATTTATTTATTTATTTATTTGCGGGGCAATGGGGGTTAAGTGACTTGCCCAGGGTCACACAGCTAGTATGTGTCAAGTATCTGAGGCCGGATTTGAACTCAGCTACTCCTAAATCTAGGGCTGGTGCTTTATCCACTGCGCCACCTAGCTGCCCCCACAGTAACTTCTTCCCCCCCCCCCCCCCCAGTAAGGCAATTGGGGTTAAGTGACTTGCCCAGGGTCACACAGCTATTAAGTGTTAAGTGTCTGAGGCCGGATTTGAACTCAGGTACTCCTGAATCCAGGGCTGGTGCTTTATCCACTGCGCCACCTAGCTGCCCTCTCCTCCCCCCCCCCCCCAGTAACTTTTAAAAACTCCAGTATTGTACTGTACCAGGTATGGGCTGTAGTAATACTTTAGATTCTGAAGGATATTTTCACTAATGATGAGACTTTGTTCATTTGTACATTTTCTCCTCAGAAACACAGATATGAGGATGATTGTATGTTTGGAAGGTGTGTTTTGCCAGGAGTTGCTTAAGTATAGATTTTTGAGATTTGTACTGATACGTGTTAGTTTCTCTAATAAGGTATCAGAAACTACTGTTTTTGATAGAGGTAAGTATCCCTCAGAAACAGCATTTTTATATTTCCAAGTGTACTAATAATTGATTTCTCTTCATTTTCCAGGGCTACTTTCAATTAAAAGCCAATCCAGGAGCCTGGATTCTCAGACTCAGGAAGGGACGATCTGAAGATATTTACAGAATTTATAGGTAGGACCCATTGACACATTTGCATTTGCATAAGAAGGTAATTCTTATGAACATCTATTGAAAGTTAGTTTAACATTCACTGACAAAAATAACTGGTTAATAAATATATTTAATATTGCCTGTTAGGTTTAGTTATTTTTTCCAACAGAAAATTAAATATGCAAGTGGTCAAGGCACAATTGAATGATGAGTCAAGTTCATTCTACACAGAGTCCTTTATCCTACCAGCATCATGTAATAAAATCATTGTACTTACAGGATGAGAAAAACTGCCGAGAGAGAATTGAGTAGTTTGAGTAGAGGGGGGAAAAAGAATGAATATCAGTTAGATTTTTAAAACTATGCTTTGGGGGCAGCTAGATGGTGCAGTGGTTAGAGCGCTGGCCCTGGATTCAGGAGTACCTGAGTTCAAATCTGGCCTCAGACACTTAACACTTACTGGCTGTGTGACCCTGGGCAAGTCACTTAACCCCCATTGCCTTGCAAATAAATAAATAAATAAAATTTAAAAACAAAACAAAAAAACCCTATGCTTTGAAAATCATGTTTCAGGGGCAGCTAGATAGCGCAGTGGATAGAGCACTGGCCATGGAGTCAGGAGTACCTGAGTTCAAATCCAACCTCAGACACTTAACACTTACTAGCTGTGTGACCCTGGACAAGTCACTTAACCCCAATTGCCTCACTGAAAAAAAAAAAGAAAATCATGTTTCTAGAATATGTAATTATCAGATCAAAGAGTAAATGAGATAAGACATATACCCATGACTTTTTCTCTTTTTAAAAAATTGTGTTGATATATCTGGAAATGAAGGTAATGTGAAAACAAAAAATACCCCTCCTCCCTCCACTACTTAGAGACCCATCTCTTGTAACAAAGAATTTAAAAAGAGAGAGAGAGAAAAAAAAAAGAAAAAATTAGTTCAGGAAAACTACCCACCATGTGAGTTGAGTCTAGACAAGCTATATAAAGTTCCACAGCCATAATCCCTCATCTCTTCAAAGAAAAGGAGAAGGTTCATTTTGTCATCTCTTCTTCAGGGCTGTTTGGTCAATTACCCGGTTTTATTTTTTTTCTTTCCATTTACATTGTTTTAGTCATTGTGCTTATTGTTTTCCTGGCCCTGCTGACTTTACTTTGCCTGAGTTCATATAAATTATTTCATGCTTCTCATGATTCTTTACAGTCATCATTTCTTATGCTGTAGTAACAGTTTGTTACTTTCATGTAGCACAGTTTGTTTAGCTATTCCCCAATTAACAAGCTTCTACTTTGTTTCTAGTTCTTTGTCTACTACAAAAAGTACTGTTGTAAATATTTGCGTGCATATTGGACCTTTCTTTCCATCTTGGACCCATATGCCTAGCAGTTCAGTCTCTGAGTTTGACTGAATTGTAATTGTATCTATCACTCTTGACCTGATAATTGGGCAAATATCCTGGAACTATGGGTAAAATTTAATGTTTATTTTAAAGTGTAGTATGAGTTATAATTAAATATAAATTCTAATACTTCAAAAAACTTGTTGACCAATACTATTGGCTTATAGAGTATTTACAGAGCTCAAGTTTATGGAGTATTTTTCTTCTTTTGAAAGATGAAACACTTCATGTTTATTGATAGAAAAAGAGAGGAGAAGGTAGTTCTGGTGATCAGCACAAGTGATTGGCACAGGCTAAATTTCAGAGGGCTATATTTGAGGCCAAGCAGGCTTCTCTTTTTTTCCTCATTTCCCACTTCAGTCAACCACAGCAGATCCTTTCACCATTGCCAAAGGCGTCCTCTGTGTAGACCCCCTTCCCCCTACTGGAGAGTATTTTTCTCAGACTCAGTTTGTATCAAGGGCTTGCCAGAGGAGGGCGTAAGGGGTCAGTATATAGTACTTTTCAACTGAAACACTTTCCCCATAATAACCCTGTGAGGAAGGTAGTATAAATATCATCTCTATGCTTTTTAGATGTGGAAATTGAGGTTCATAGAAGTTACATGATCTTCTCAGTGTCACATACGTAACAAGTTAGGGGCAGAGCTAGACCTTAAACTTGAGTCTTCTGATTGAGAGTCTGGAGCTCTCACTACTATTTATGTTCCTGTTGTTGTTTACTACTAATAATAATAGCTAGTATTTATATAGTGCTTTCAGGTTTGCCAAGTGCTTTACAAATATCTCATTTTATTGTCATAACAACTCTGTGAAGAGGGCGCTATTATTATCCACATTTTACAAATGAGACACTGAGAGGTTAGGTGACTTGCCCATAGTCACACATCTTAGAAGTGTCTATGGCAGGATTTGAACTCAGGTCTTCTTGACTCCAAATCTGACACTGTCCACTGTACCTAATAGTCACCCATACCATGCCATGAAAAAGTACTTTATTCCTAATAATTTGTAATAGGCATTTTTGGAAGGAGTATCCAAATGAATATGATCACATAATCCACATGGATATTTGAGAAATTTTCACCAAGGTCTAAATTTAGTTTCTTTAGTTTTACTTGAGAATGAAAACGACTTTTTTTTCCCCCCCACTTCCAGAAATTCTGTAGTTTTATTCAGTACAAATTTGAGAGATGTTGGCATAAGGATATTTCCTGAATAGAAAATAGTATTTGGGACTAGCACTAAGGATAGCTTCATTGTAAATAATTAGAAGGATACAATTATCCTGAATACAGTATTTATATTTACTTCTTTTGGGCGGGGGGGTGGGGGGGTGGGGGGGGAGTGGGGGGGGTGGGGCATGATTCAGACAGTGAGGGTTAAGTGACTTGCCCAGCATCACACAGCTAATATCAAGTGTCTGAGGCTGGATTTGAACTCAGTTCCTGCTGAATCCAGGACCGGTGCTTTATCCACTACATCACCTAGCTGCCCTTTCCTCATTTTTTTTTTAACTCAGGACTAGACCCGTATAAAATTGTGAAAAAGCCTAAAATTTACCCACTGATTGTCTTTGCTATTCTCCTTCTTATCCTCTACTTCTCAGAAGAACTGGAATGTTCATTCTCTTCCTTGTTTATCCAGGTTTGACCCTCTGTGGGTGCCACACCAGGACTTATTCATACTAGTCAGTGTCTTCTGCTTCAGACCCTAAGTCACCCATAGAAACTTTTGCTGCACTGTGTCCCATTTCCTCAGGGTCCCTCTGTGTGCTAGATAATAGTATATGTGCTGAAATCTTGCTTGATCTTGTGTTGATGTGATCCTTTTGGAAACTAGCTTAACCCAAGGAAAGACATTTAATGGTTGAATTTGTGGGTACTGAGACAAGACAATAAGGAAAATAACTTCGAACACGGAGCCTAATCCAAGCCCTAGCCCCCTTCCCCAGTGAACCCATGCATAGACTATATTGTGTTTCCTATTATGTAGTACAGATATCACATTATTTTTTAGTTCTAGTTCTGTGGTGGCTACGTATAGTCAAATAAGGTTGGGAAATGCAACCCATTTACATAATTAATTAGTGACAGAATTAAGAAGTGAAATGAGTCTAATCAAATATCTTATAATGACAAGTTTGTTTAATGTTTTTGAATCCATATTATATTAGATTCTTTGGACTCAGCATTTCTTACTATGTTAGAGTAACAGCTATGTTTATACTGACAGTGGCTTCCATGAGAGCCCCTAGAAGAAATATGACCTTAGGGGCAGCTAGATGGTGCAATGGATAAAACATGGCCCTGGATTCAGGAGTACCTGAGTTCAAATCCAGCCTCAGACACTTGACACTTAGTAGCTGTGTGACCCTGGGCAAGTCACTTAGCCCTCATTGCCCTGCAAAAAAAAAAAAAGAAAAGAAAAAAATGAAATATGACCGTAGAAAGATTAGACAAGTCAAGTCAGCAAGCATTTATTAAGCTCCTGTTATGTGCCAGACAGGGTAATTAGTGTCCTGGAGTCAGGAAAAGTCCTCTTCCTGAATTCAAATCCAGCCTCTGAGATTTTCTAGCTGTGTGACCCTGGGCAAGTCACTTCACCCTGTTTGCCTCAGTTTCCTCATCTGTAAAATGAGCTGGAGAAGGAAATGGCAAACCACTCCAGTATCCTTGCTGAGAAAACCTCAAATGAGGTCACAAAGAATTGGAGCAACTGAAAAATGAATAACAACAATCAATGTGGCAGACATTGCTAAAGCGCTAGAAATGGAAAGAAAGACAAAAGACAGTCTCTGTCCTGAAGGAGCTTATAGTCTAATGGGGGCAGACAACATTCAAACAGTCATGTCCAGACAAGTAATATACAGGATAAATTGGGAATAATCTAGAGAGGGAAGACACTCGCATTAAGGGGGATTGGAAAAGGCTTCCTTCACAAGGGATTTTAGCTGGGATTGGAAGGACACCAAGGAGGCCAGTAGGCGAAGATGAGGAGGGGAGAATATACAGATGCTAAAACATAGATCCTTGATACCTTCCCAGTCCATCTGTGTTCTAATAGTGTTTCCATATTTAATAATTTCTTTTATTTTCTTTTAAAGCCATGATGGCACAGACTCGCCCCCCGAGGCTGATGAAGTTGTGGTTGTTCTCAACAATTTTAAGAGCAAAATTATCAAAGTCAAGGTGAGTTTGAAGAACTGGGAATAGCCACTCTTCTGTAGGTTCTGAGAGGCAGGTACCAGGTTATATCTGACATGTAAAAAGAGCAGCCGAAGACTTGGCTACATCTTATAATCAGGCGGTTGTAAGTTAACCACAGAAATACTGTCGATCACATTCTTTTGCTGAAAGTAAGAGACATTTGTTGTGAATTTTGTTCTTAATTCAACCCAGATCTCACCTAAGACAAGCCACTTTATTCAACCATTCCTCAATTTCCCCCTTTTGGAAATTTAAAAAGTCTTTGAATATCCTGTAAAAAAGGAGGTGAACTGGTTCAGTAGTGAGACTGAACAGACAACTCATGGTGTGTACTGCTGTTCATGAGATATTAAAAGATGTAGTGGAAGACTTTGGAGTCCATATTCAGGAATAGGTCCTCAATGGAGAATTTATGGGAATTCATGGATGAGAATCACATAGAATAAGAAGTTGTGGATAGATTGCAATGCATACTGATCGAAGAACTGCCCACATCAATGAGATCATGATGGATCCCTCAAAATAGTGAAGTCTTTGCTTTATTGCAATTTGTTGAAGTGTTTTCACTTAGGTGTGCTAAAATAACTATGTGAGGAAATAGTTATGATGATTGATTATAATGGCAAAACGTATGGTATCTACTTTGCTGGGCTTTTATGAAGAAAATTATCTGTCAAGCTTAAGGTTATCTCAATTGCTTCTCACAAGGTAAATGCCCTCTTTATTTTTTTTTTTAATTTTTATTTTTTTTAGGGAGGCAATTGGGGTTAAGTGACTTGCCCAGGGTCACACAGCTAGTAAGTGTTAAGTGTCTGAGGCCGGCTTTGAACTCAGGTCCTCCTGAATCCAGGGCCGGTGCTCTATCCACTGTGCCACCTAGCTGCCCCCCCTCTTTATTTTTATCCTCCCCTATAATTATTATGTATTTTTAACATTCTTCTTTTTAAAACTTAGAATTCTGAGTTCCAGATTCTCACCCCTCCTCCCCAACACATTGAGAACCCATAGCTATTTTAATTATAACTTTTGATTTTTTTTTTTTGGCTCATAGAAAATAACCAGTGCTTTAAAATGCACTGAAAAAGAAAATTATCCCAGGGAAAATATGATGTCATTTTTTTTGCCTTACAGACATGTTAAATAATTTTGTTTATGTGCTTATGTTTACAGGTTCAGAAGAAGGCAGACATGATGAATGAAGATTTACTAAGTGATGGAAATCATGAGAATGAGTCTGGGTTTTGGGAGAGCCTTAAGTGGTAACTTTCTTCTTTTACTTACTTGGGGTTTTTTTCTTTTAAACTAAAGCAGGTCATTCAAGTAAATTCACATTAATTAGAGAGTCTTTTAGATTCTTTGTATATTTTTAAATTTCAGGACATAGGTAGGGTAACTTAATGTTTTCCCACTAGAGAAGACTGTTTTTCTTGAGATTATTTGAGAAATATGGTACCACATAGAGAGCTTCCTCTTTGCTGACTCATTTATGTGGTTTATTCTGCTGTTGAAAGATTTCTGCCTCCTAGGGGATTATCCCCTTGAGTATCTTTTCCATTTTGAAACCTGCTAGCCAGAAGCAAGTTGAATAGGAAAGCAGGCTCAAATGGCATTTTATCTTTATAATTTCTCTTTGGTATTGCATATCTACACCAGCAACTTAATAGTTCTGTTGCTTCTTCTTCATCTTTATGCTTTAGGGGCTTCACTGGGGGCCAGAAGACTGAAGAAGTGAAACCAGATAAAGATGACGTAATTAATATTTTCTCAGTAGCATCTGGACATCTGTATGAAAGATTTCTCCGGTTAGTCTTTTCACATTTTTGCGTGTATGTGTGCATATGTATAGGTTTATCACAGTACTCTTTTTATTAAAAAGTTTGAGCATTTTGAAGAAGGGATTTAGGGAATGCATCAGACTTCATGACCTCCGAGATCTTTTATGATACTGGTATTTTGTGTTTCTGTGAAGTAAAACATTATGAGATTGTGTCCATGAAATTTTACTGTCGTTTCTGATACAAAGCACCTTTGGAATAAGCACCGTGCTAGTCACTAGCCATCCAGAAAATAGAAATGAAACATTCGCTCCTTCAAGGAGCTTCCTTTCTGTAAGGGGAGACAGTTTGTACACAAACAAAGTAAATGCTAGGTAAGTTTTTAATAGATGTTCTAGTGACCAGGAGGATCAGGAAATGTCTTATGTAAGAGATAGTCTCTGATCTGAGCTTGGAAGGAAATTAGGGAGTCTTTTAAGAGGTGGAGGTGAGGACCAAGTATAAGACCATTTAATAGACTACTTAGAGTGATTCATGGTGGAGCCTTTTTCCACCAGCTGAGTTGCCAACTCTTTACTAGACCATGGTAAACATCGTGATATAGGAGAAAGAATGTCGAATTTGATGTTAGAAGACCTAAATTCATAACTAGATTAGGCCTCTTAGTAGTTTTATAACAGATTTACAACACTTCTCTGGGCCTCACTTTCCTCTTTTTTAAAATGAGGAGGGTGGGAATGGGTAATTATGGTACAATATGTAGAGGATAGAGCTTGGGGCCTCATCAGACTTGGAGACTTGAATCTCATCTCTAAAAAAAAAGACAAGAAAAAGTGAATCAAAAAAAAAAAAGTGAATTAGAATTAAGTAGACTTGGGAATGACAAAAATTTTAAAATTAGTGTTAAATAAGATGAGGAGGGGCTACTAGATGATCTACATTTCCCAATTCTAACTATCCAGTGATGCATGATTTTGTCTGTTTGGAATTGCTTTAGGGAAAGGAAAGTATATAACCATAGAGTTGTATACATAGTATAACTACATCAACACTTAATATTATCTGTTTATATAGGTATTAGGAGGTGAAAGGGGAGGCCTGAGACATGTAACAGATGCTATTTTCTTGTCTTACGTAGCCCAAGTTGTTTGAAGAATTGGGTATAGAGAGTGGGAAAAGGCAACTGGTCATAGGCAGAACTTAGGAGAATGGTTGACCTCTCTGTGTGTGCCTGACTGTTATTTAAGAGAGCATTAATTGGGACACATAAGCCTTGGAAAATGAGATAATGCCAACAGACATTTTAAATTTTAACTTAATTCATGCTCCAAATTTTCCTAGTACTGCAAATGATCAAAATGATATTGGAAGAGTTCTTTTAAGCCCTCTTTTCTTTAATAAAAACATAATAGCACATGTAATACTTCCACTAGACTTCTCTTCTGATGTCCTGTAGCTTCATGGAGGTAACCAAGGTTTCTTGAAGACTGTGATATTAGAATGCAAGCTCTGAGAGGTCCTGTCACATTGGAAAGATTTTTGAATGGACTGTGTCTATTGTGCCAGGACTAGCTTAGCAGGATTGAGGGACACTTCTCACTGGGTTTGCCCCAGGGTGGTGGATTTTTCACCCTTAGAAGGTCTAATTATTTACTAAATAATACTAAATTCTGCTTTTGTGGAGGGAGTATCAATACGAAGTTAGTTACAGATCATTGAAGTATCAAAGATGCTATGGCTCATGGGTTGCTTATAATTTATGTGGCGCCTACTGTAGAACAAATTCCTCACAACAGTCCTGTGAGATGGGTGATGCAAGTATTCTTATCCTCATTTTATGAATGAATGAACAAGTTTAGAGAAAGGAAATTGACTTGCTCCAGGCCACACAGATTGTAACAGTTAGAGATTGAACCTGATTAATTTCAAGGTTTAGTATTCTTTTTTTCTTTTCAATTTGCGCTGACAAGAATATTGTCCAGTGCTACTTAATACCTTTTGTCTATTTAGAAAAGCTAAATTTCATAGAACAGAATCAGAATTTTTTAGAATTGAAATTTACAGAAGAAGAAACTGAAGTCCAAAGAAATGAATTGAACGATTTAAAAAAATCTCCTTGTTGAAGTTCGTGAACTGACTTTCTTTAAACATCTCACAGAGATTTGTTTGGAGGTTGAAATGATATAAAGCCACGTGGGAAAGCTCTTTATTGATGCAAATGAATGGGAGAATTGGCTCCCTTCCAATCTGCTTTCCATGCAAACTTTTGGATAGTGTGTTGTGGTTGCCCTTTGTTTACATCATCCTTAAAAGCTGCTCTGACTTTATTTTTTTATCTGGTGGAGGGTGGTTGCTGCTATAATTGCTAATTTGGTACTCAGATCGATGTTTGTATTGTGCTATACATCTCTTTCTCTCACTTGAATAAAACAGGTATTTTTAAAGTATACCATAATTCAAATAGACATGCAGAGGTTTTTTTAGTGGAAAAAATGATTAGATTGGGTGATAGTTTCTATTTGGCTTAGTGTAGTATAAGAGTAATTTTCAGTCTGACATTATTTAATAGGGAGATTAGGAGGCTTTCTGGGTTAAATAGTCTTTTGCTTAACTGAGCTGTCAAATAACCATCTCATACAAAGTCTAGTGGTCTATTTTAGATAATGCTGTGTGATAGTATTGATGTCAAAAGCAGTATAAAGTGTTTTTTGTTTTTTGTGCTTTTGTTTGACAGTATAATGATGCTCTCAGTTCTGAAAAATACTAAGACGCCTGTGAAATTCTGGTTCTTGAAGAATTACTTGTCACCTACATTCAAGGTTTGCTCATCAATGAAAGGCTAAATATTATTATAACAGGGGCACCCCTAAACCTCCAAAGGTTGTTTTACCTACTTTCTTCCATGTCTATGTACTTTCAACATGATTTTGAGGGGGGGTTATTTTGGCCACTGAATTATACACGTTTATCTTTCATTTTGTCATTTTGTCATTCTATTGGGAACCCCCCCCACCGAAGCATTTCTATATACAAAGAACAAAAAGAAAATGTTTATGAAACCACTTGTCTCCATTATGTCCAGCTTATTTTCATTTTTATCATACACAATAAATTCAGCATGTCTGTTTCTAAGACATTCTGTCTATGTCTTACTCTAAACTTCCATCTGTTCTCTTCTATACATCATTTTTAGGGAGCATCATTATTAATAATCTTCTTCCCTCACAATTCTCTAACCTACACCCCCTACCCCAATATTAAAACCTGTCTCAGTCCCTTCTTGGTAACAGATAAACAAAATAAATTCACACATTTGCCAAGTCTGAAAATGACTATCTTCATTTCTGTTGTATCACTCTTATGTCAGCAGGTGGGAAGCATTCTTACTTATCTGGCCTCTGTGGTTGTACCAGTAAATTTTAAATTGTTTACAATTTCCTGATTCTAACCTTATTCATGGCCATTTACTACCACATCAGAAATTATATGGAATGCCTCATAATTCTCTCTAGGCTAGACCTGGATCTAGAGTAAACTTAAAGTTTATCAAAACCATTCAAATAACAGTTTTCCTGAAGTATAACATAGGAATGTCTCCTAGTGTGAAATGGCCTTCTTTAAGTTTAAATTATAACCAACCATATAACTTTTCTTAAAAATAAGCAATTTAAATCTAATTTGCACTAATTTACTAAGCTGGCAAAGTTTTAAATATAAGCCTTATAATAGACTGTATCTGCCATCTGAGAACTGACTTAGATAAATTTAGAGAGACTTACCACCTAGGGAGGTCTCAAGGTGATGAATTTTTTAGTTGTGGAGACTATGAAGATGGCCTACTATAAAAGGCTTGCCATCTGTGTTACTTGAGGGTGTATAGCCTTAAAGTATTAAAGGAATTTACATAAAAGGCTTCAGAATTGTTAGCTATTTCCACAATTTCAAATTATGACCAAAATTGGTTTGCCTGAAACAACTTTAGAACTGGGATTAAGAGTATTTTTAAGACAATTCTTATGCCTAACTGTGTTTTACTGATGTAATAGTCAATATATTTGCTTGATTCTAAAAAATGACTTAGTATGTTTCTTTTATTTATAAAAGGAATTTATCCCATACATGGCAAAGGAATACAATTTCCAGTATGAGCTTGTTCAGTATAAATGGCCTCGGTGGCTTCATCAGCAGACAGAAAAGCAACGCATCATTTGGGGCTACAAGATTCTCTTTCTGGATGTACTTTTCCCTCTAGTTGTTGACAAGTTCCTGTTTGTGGATGCAGATCAGGTAAGCTATTGAGGTCCTAGCTTTGGTAAATTGAAAGAAATAAAAATTTTAGAGTGTTGACCACCATCTTCTAGTGAAGGAGAGGTTTTGTGTGGATAATGAGAACCTAACCTAACCCAGCTGGGTTGCTGAGCACTGATAAATGATGCAAATAATCTATAGAGAAAGAGGATTTTTATGGATAGCAATTAAAGGGTACACACCAAAGAGAACTGAAACAAGAAAAACAAATGTACTTTTATTTACCAACTTCTCCCTTAACCTAACAAGTCCCCCTTCCCCCTTTTCTCATACAATATGAAGAGGAGGGGCTTTTGGTAAATAATGTATCTGATATATTAGAGTATTTATTTGCTAGTAAAATAATGAAACAAAAAATGAAAGAAATGAGTTATATTAAGGAAAGCTGAATTTTGAATAGGAAGTGATTTGAGTTCTCCACAATGGTTTGTGTATGATCAATATACCTTTTTTAAGTCAAATTATTTTCAAAATTGTGAATGAAATGTATGCATTATCATCTTTTGAAGTTCTAGTAAATCCCTTATTGGTGCAGCCCAGTACATAAAATCTTTAAAATTTGCTACATCCACTCAATACTTCCACCAGTCTGCATTAACCTATTTGAGCTTAAGATGATAAGAGCTTTTCCTTCCCATTCACCCTCTATATGTCTTCCCTTCTCTCTTCCAACCCCCCAAATACTCCCACCCCCCCAGTAGGTAAGTACTGATTGAGGAGAAGAGGCCACAGATCTGTTAAAAGGATATAACAGAGGGGGGTGGCTAGGTAGCGCAGTGGATAAAGCACCGGCCCTGGATTCAGGAGTACCTGAGTTCAAATCCGCCCCCAGACACTTGACACTTACTAGCTGTGTGACCCTGGGCAAGTCACTTAACCCCCATTGCCCTGCAAAAAAAAAAAAGGATATAACAGAGACTTGGTTAGTGTATTGAAAACCCTCTGTAGGTCTTGAAACAGAAGGTGGAGTCCTTACCCTCAAAAAGTTATAGTCTACTTAAGAATACAACATATTCCAAGCATTCTTAAACTTTTTTATATTGTAGACCCCTTCTAGAATGTTTTTAAAGACATTAAATAACGTAGATGCGATCACAAAGGAACCAATTATGTTGAAATACACTTATGAAAATATTGAAAACAATTTCATGGCCCCCCCATTTAAGAACTCTTGGCATATACAAATGAAAAGACTTCAAAACAACTTACCTATTAACATTAGGCAAGTCTTTTTATTTTGATCTGAGATACTTTGCAGTCTTTAAAGTTGTAAAATTTCTTTTGTTTTCAGTTATTCTATAATGCTGATGTTTTAGTAATTCAAACTTCCTTTTCCCTCAGTCAGAATTGGTAGGGTCTAACTTTTATTGGAATTCACATGGTAAAGTGAATGGCTTGTAAAATAGATCTTTATTCCAACACTGTGGAACCTCAAAGGTTCATTTCCTTCATTTTTTTCCTTCCTAAAACTTTTGTTAGATGATGTCTGTACCAGCTTTATAGGTGTGTTTTTAAACATGATTTTTGATTTCCTTTTTTTTTTTTTTAAAGATTGTTCGGACAGATCTGAAGGAATTAAGAGATTTCAATTTGGATGGTGCTCCTTACGGTTATACTCCATTTTGTGATAGCCGCAAAGAAATGAATGGGTACAGGTTCTGGAAGTCAGGATACTGGGCCAGTCATTTATCTGGACGAAAATACCATATCAGGTACTTGTGAAAGTGACTCTGAATATTTTTTTTTTTAAGTGAGGCAATTGGGGTTAAGTGACTTGCCCAGGGTCACACAGCTAGTATGTGTTAAGTGTCTGAGGCTGGATTTGAACTCAGGTACTCCTGACTCCAGGGCCAGTGCTCTATCCACTGCGCCACCTAGCTGCCCCCTGAATATATATTTTTTAAAATTACCATTGCAACTACTACTAATTCTTCTTTCAGAGAAGTGACTAAGAATATTTTTTATTTTGGGGTGGGGGGAGAGGGATAGTCAAATGGGAAGGAAGAAGAATGTTGCTGTAGGAAAATGAAATCAATATCCTTCCAAATTTTGTCCTTGAATCAGAGGAATTACTGTATTTCTATTTTGGTTCTTAATTGACTACATTGTGACCTCTGACAATGAGCAAGATGCTTTTGATCTTTCAGAAGTAGTTATGTTTAAGTTAACTACAGTTGTTATTACCTAAATTGCTAGAAATCTTTGGTCAGATGTTTTGTTGTCTTTTGAAGATATTTAAGTAAGCAACAATGATGACAATGAGAACTAATAATGACTAATATTTTTTGAAAAACTTTCAGAAATAATAACTTTCCCTTTGAAATAATAAATACTTGTGACCTCTAGTTCCCTTGGGAGAATTCCACTTAGGTGAAACTATCTTTGCTCTCCAGAAGTAAAGTTCAAATGTTTGGCCACTTAGTTATTGAATGTGATGAATTGATGCTTCTGACATATTCCATGACTTTTAACAACTGGGTCTTCTCTACTTAGTGCACTCTATGTTGTGGATCTGAAGAAGTTTCGGAAGATAGCTGCTGGAGACAGACTCCGGGGACAGTACCAAGGTCTGAGTCAGGATCCCAACAGTCTTTCAAATCTTGATCAGGTAAATGGTCCTTTTCATGATTGAATGTATTCTGTCATAACATTGTGCCTGGCCTTAAAATGTTGGGTCAAGGCTAAAGTGATCCTTTCCTCCCTTCAAGCTTTTCAAGTTTTATGACAGTTCTTGTTGGGGCATGTTCCATTTTTCCTTTACAAAAACTTCCTGAGTTGTCCTAAAGTGAGAACAGAGTCAGAGTAGGAGAGAACAGGGGAGACTGAAAACAGAGTCACTTTAGTCACAGGGCTGCCTCTGAGAATTTGTCTTTGGTGTATTTGTTTTATTTTTTTGCTTCTCAGACATGGTGAGAATGAGTCATTTGAGGTTGGGGGGGTGGGCAGAGGGGAATGTTGAACACTTTGGGATCACCTGCTTGTTTGGTTCACCAATTTTTTGGGGGGTGGCTTAGGTAATATATTTTACTGAAAAGCCATATAAATATGGTCCATCACCAATTTAAGTGACTTTGCATGTAATACCGTGTTACTTTTTCTTCATTTGTAAGGTTGGAATAAAAGTACTTGTAAGAACTGACTGATCCTCACCTGGTGTCCATTTCCAGGACAGTGAATTGCCTGTGGCTGACTAGACTTTGTCAGTTCTAGACTCTGATTGTTTTATGGTGTCTTAAAGTGCTATATTTTTTTTTTTACTACTACTACTATCTTTAGGGTAGGAGTTGTCAAATATATATACACACACATATATATGCCGAATACATATGTATATATTCAGCATATGTGTGTATACACATGCATGCATGCATACATACATACACACACACATATGGGTGTGGAGACTAAAATTCTAACTGTGATGTTTAAAATCTAATGAATGGTTGCCTTAAATTAGAAGCTTTAGCAGCAGTCTTTGGGCATTAAGCATTTATTAAACTATATTAGGGGTCAGGAGAGAGAGAGATTGGAAAAACAGCCTTCATCTAGCTATCTAAGAGAGAGAGAGTGTCCCTGCCATCAATAGCTGGTTCCTGAATGAAAAGACCTTGAGCCTTCTCTGATTCTCCCAGAAGCCCCCTGTGAAACAGGAAGCAGGGCTGTCCTCACACACAGCTCCAAGCTAATTGGCTGGTAGCACTGATTGACATGACTAACAGTTGGTTCTATAGGTTTGACTTCTGGACGCCAGGCAACTTCTGGATGCCAAGTCACATGTTTTCTTTTCAGGGGGGCGCTCTGATTCTCAAAATGTCCCTCTCAGCAGGGTGGTGGTGCTCCAATTCTCACACTGGTATGGAATACAGTCTTGTCTGGTAGCAAGAAAACTAGATGAACCCTTATAAGTCTCTTATTAAAAACAACATGAATTGCCACTTTTGGACAAGGAACAAAGTTATAGGTACCAGAAAAACCTGTACATATCTTAGTCGACAAATTAAATTAAAAGAAAAAATTTTGTAGAGAAGATACTGTAGTTTGTGTTAAACTTTAGGTTTCTGCTTGTTTAGTGGTTAGATATTTTATGAAATTTCTATCCCAAGGGTTGATGGGTGTGTGTGTGTGTGTGTGTGTGTGTGTGTTTAATATTATAACTCTCTTTTGGTGATTTAGGTTTGACCCCATCTAAAGCTGGGATTACTAAATGAACAAACTTGCCTTCCTGTGTGGTATAATGGAAGAAACATTAGACTGTTCATTTTGTCTGTGCTCTAAGCCTAGCTCAGCCATTCTGTTTGTGACCTGGGCAATTCACTTATATTGATCTTATATTTCATCATCATTGAGAGGTGTTGGGGAGGGACCCAAAAAACTGGAGGCTTATCATGAATCTTGTAAAATAAAAAGATTAGGAATGGGGAATATATGGTCAGGAGACAGAATCACTGTGGAAAACTGTCTCACTGGGTAAGAGAAGACCTGGTCTTTTTTGTATGTTTACAAAACAAAGAATGGGGAGGAAATTACATAGCAGCTGGGAACTTTTGGGAAGGACCAAAGACCTGGGAGGGGATTTTGAATGATGGGGCATCACTGAGATGTGCAGCACTCCTCCTTATCTTCCTTGATATTGCTTGTCAACACACCAGGGTCATGCTCAGTCACACCTTATTTCTGAGGTGGGGGGGGTAGAGCTGTTTTTCCCTTGGGAAAGTTTAAGGATTCCTTGGGGGTTGGCATCCTTAGGTTTCTTGGGGTCCCACTACAAGAGGGTTAGACTAGATGATCGCTAAGAGCCTTCATCCCCAATCTTAAGAATCTAGAATTGGGTGATCATTTAACGGGTTAATTACCACTAACATTATTGCTGTTAGTTGTCCAGACATTTAAAATTTTTCCTCCTTTAGAAGTTTAGATTCTCTTGTTTGAATTTTATTTTCTTCACCAAACAGGATTTGCCCAATAACATGATACACCAGGTGCCAATTAAATCACTCCCACAAGAATGGCTTTGGTGTGAAACATGGTGTGATGATGCCTCCAAGAAAAAAGCAAAAACAATTGATTTGGTAAGCTACAACTGATGTAATAACTGCATTTTAATTTCATGTTGTATAGGGCTAAATAATTTTAATGCAAAATTTGTTTATTTTTGATCAGTTTTTTTTCCTATGGTTCCATAACTTATATCAATACAGATTAGTAAGAAGAGGGCTGTTTTACTATAATTATAACTTTTCTCCTGGCAGTTTGGAAATGATAGGAGCCACAGTTTCCCAATATGATTATCATAATTGATTGATTACTGAAGAAGGGAGAACTTGCTTGTAACTATGCTGTCCCTAAAACCATTATCCTGATTTAGTACTTGAATGCAGTGACTCTCCATTCTTCCCAGAAAAAATACCTCAACTTGGATTCCTGACGCTTCATCATAGTTATCTTCACCTCTGTTAATTTTGTCATATTTCCCCCATTCTATAGCTTCATTCTTTTTGTCTAATCCACTGTAACCCTCTTACTCCCGCAGTTTTAAGTTCTATATTTGGTAACTTTAAGAACAAGAAGAACCACTTTTTAGATTGTAACTGATATCTATTTTGAGCCTTTCAGCTAGAAGTTATTCTTTTTAATACCGATCCCCATCTTTCACAGTGTAATAATCCAATGACCAAAGAGCCAAAGCTGCAGGCGGCTGTCCGGATTGTCCCAGAGTGGCAGGACTATGACCTGGAAATCAAACAATTACAGGGTCGTTTTCAGAAAGAAAAGGAAATGGGAATTAGGCATCCAGAGAATGAGACAAAAGAACCAAGCATAGAAGGTAATCTTAAATTGTTACATTTAGACTACAATCTTTTAAAAGTGATTAGTGTTTGGGTTTATCTTTAAGTATTTAGAACATTGTGTATAGAGGTTAGAGATAATGAAAATTTCCCTATTCATCTGCAATAATATGTGAATAAATAGCGACATAAATACATGGTGATATTATAATTTTGTTGCTATTTTTGATTCATTTTAATGATGCATCTACTTAATCTAAAATTTTCTCTAAGAGCACCTGCTTTACCTCTGTTTTTCCAAAGATAGTAATGAATGGATTTAAGTAGAAATCTGCAAATTAATGTAAAGTTGCAGTTAGCAGTGTTCTTTGAAAATATGTATGTATGCATGCATGTAATTCAATATAACAAACATTAATTGCCTACTATGTGCCAGGCACTATTCTAAATGCTGGGAATACAAATAAGAAAAAGAAAGACCTTGCCCCTCAAGGAGTTTTCAGTCTAAGGGAGGAAGACAAAAGAAAACTATGCTAAAGGAAGCTGAAAACAGGAGGGGCCCATAATGATGGTGGAGTTGAATCCCAGGAAGGCTGATGGCCCTTTTTAAAGGGAGGCTTTGGAAGGAGTCTTTGTTTTTCCAGCCTCCAGCTCTCTAATCAAAGGAGGAGAGGCATACTGAGGCCACCATGAGTGCCAAGGCTGAGGCCATCTCTGGGATAATGAGTTTCCTGTGATGAACTTTTCCTGGGAGCATAAAGATGGTGGAGTTTAATCCAAGGAGTAAACACCACACACAGCCAGAATGTAGTTTTGCACTGTCTTACTGTATAAAACCTTTGGCCATTTAAAGAAATTATATCAAGATGTATAAATGCCAAAATTAAAGTTGTTGATTAGTTGAGCTAATGAATTGGGGTCCTGCTTTCAAAGATTTAAATAACAAGAAAAAACAAGAAATTGTGGACTGTAGCTTTCATTGGCTGAATTTCCCTAATATATCAGAATTTCTTATGCTTTTTAAGGAGCCTGCCAGATCTGTGTAATTATGTCTTTAGACTTTCTGCTTCATTTTAATTTTTTTCTCCTTTTCCACAGGCCTTCCAGCACATGTAGAATTATGATCCCTGAAGGAAGAAATGAAGTAACACTGTTTGAAAGACAATTTTTATATTAAATGCTAGGTTTTTTTCTGGTATGTCTACACAACTGCTGATAAATTGGATAGGAGGATGTTTCCAAGCCTTTTAAATCCTGGAATTTTGGGTTGCTGTATCCAAATGAATTATTTGGCTCCAGATCATTGGAATTAAGATTATATTGGATTTGTACTGATGCAGAATAGCTGGTTGGTCGGTTCTAGAGTTTTGGAGAATGAATCTTCCAGGGGTTTCTTCGAGAAGCAGTTATGTAATCACAGAGAAATACAGCGGCAGATGAACAGAACACATGTTCTTTGGGATCCACATCACCTCAGTCAAGAGCACACCCACAATACCTAGTCATGGGGAGCAGAATGTCCAAAGTGCACGAGTTCTTACCTCAGTTTTTGTGTTGTTGCTGGAGTTAAGTTCTACAAGCTATACTGTAGTGTGCTCTGAATGGATCTTATTTTGTAAGAGTGATGTTCACATGATCTGTGTGGTTTGAGGTTTACAGAAATTTGTTCCCCGTTTCTGAATAGCAGATATGTTGTGTAGTAGAGACTTGACTTATAGATCATCTGTTTCCTCAGGACTAGCTCAATACAAAGGCTAAATTCAATTGGAAGCTACCCAGTGTTTTGGGGGTGTGGTTTGGGGTTGGGGTGAGGTGGCATCCACTTGCAAGTTGGTCACCATCTCTTATGACCCAACAGTACCACAGTGTCTTTTTAAAAATAAAAATGTCCCATCCCCCAACCATATAAACCTTTTGGTTCATTGTTTCATAAATTTAATTTTTATAGTTTTTCATTTAATTTTGAGGGCAGGGGGAAAAGTCAAATCTTACAGCTGATATATTTAACAAAAACCAAGGTACATGAAATCACCATAATCATATACCAGGTTATTACAATAATAGGATTAAGAGGGAATTCTGAAGGCCTTCTGGGCAGCTCACCCACCCTATGTGTTGGTAGGGTTTTATTTAAGTAAACCTAGTGATGATACCTGTACTTTTGTCAAGGGTTAATTTCAGAACCTCAGTACTGGTTACCCAAGAGCTTCATTATTGTGATTGTCATCCCTTTGCACATTACCTTGTGTTGCTTTTCATTTATTGTTTTGTTTTTATGCTCTTGCAGATGTTACTTGAGAAGACAAATACTTTGAATCCACATAGCTTCATTATCAGCTGAAAGAATCCTAAACATGGCCAGTCCAGCAAATGCCTTCTATGTCTTAATTTTTATACAGCCCTGAATCACCCTGATGTTTTTTCCCACAGAGGTGACTCTCTCATGAGACTGACCATAGACCTGTGGACAAATACACCAGGTGTGTGACATGGCAGGATAAACTTTGGGGCACCCACCAAGGCAGTGTTGAGCTCTTTATGTGAATCTCAGTAAGCTATATGTGAACATGACACTCGTGCATATTGCTTATTCCAAGAGAGGTAGGAGCTATCAAACCTGCCTTTAAAAGCACAGCAAATTCTCATGTTTTCATATTTCACCTGCTTAAAAAATTTTTTATATTTTTCTAAAATGAAAAACCAGCCATCTCAAATCTGATGCTGATTTTCAGTCATGTATTCATTTGAAATCTTTCTAAAAAGCAAAAGTTCATCAAGCATTTCTTTTATAGAAATTTGGGAAATTGCTAAAAGAGCTCATTATTCACCTTGTGCAGAAGTAAAAAGTAGATTAAAGATCTGTACTAGCAAAATGAATTTAGCAGTTACCATTCACTTTTTAAGTAGTATTTTGGGGCAGTCACTTCTGGTTACAGGTGCTTTGTTTTGTTTGTATCATTCCCTCCTTTTACCCCTAAAAACATAAAGGAGCAGGAGAGAATTTGACGAAACCCAGGTCTGTAATACCTTTGCCACTAGCAGTTGCTGCAACATAACTCCTTCCCCCAGAGCTTCTGAAGACTTAGTTGAAGGATTATGAACAGTAATGATTTAAGCACTCTTACTATGAACAAGCAGGATTGTCTGTACTTCTTCAATTAAGTTTTATTTCACCGTCAGAGGTTACCAGCCCCATGGGGGAAAAATCATGTCCAAAAATATATGTTCTATGTCTCCTCAAAATTTTGGTATGGCAGTAGGAAATAACCAAGTAAACATGATATTAATTTTTTAAACTTCTTTGTGGTGATGATTTTTTAAAAAGAGGATCTACACTTGAGGATTATTTAAGGGTACCAGGTTTCATCTTTCTCAGTGTCTTCCAGTCAAGTTTTCTGTTGACATAACTGCTTCCCATAAAGAGATTGAAGTACAAACCTTCATGTAGAGCAAATGCTCTTTCATCATCCTTATCATCTCTGTAGATAATCCATCTTGTTATAAAAAAGATGGTTGAATAGTTTACCTAATATGCAAGAAGGTGCCTTGGAAATGGTTTTGTTCTTCCCAACCAATCATTCTTTTGCTGGTTAGCACAGCTTAAATATTTGATTAATATTCAATGCCTCAGAAAATGTTACTGTTACTTGAACAATGGGATAAAGTCATCTTTGACTTTGCCTCCAAAAAAAAGGGTATGGCAGAATGGTTAGGAAATAGATCAGTTTAGAAATTGAGATTGATTGTACTGAATCTCATTTAAGTTAGGGAAATACTGTTCAGTGTGGTTTTTTCTGATTAGTGATAGAAATGTTCAACAGCTGCTTTTGAAAAAAGGAAAAGCCAACATTTGTGTGGAATTGATTTATTATTTTTTTGTATTGTTATACCACGTGGAAAATTTTCTTTCCAAAATAGTTCTGGAGAGAAATGATTTGAGCTTGTAACTATCTTATGTTCTATGAACAGTGGTATTTATTTGACTGGGATCTGAAAACTCTGCATACAGCCTATATGTGGGAGAACTGTGGAGCATATCATATTTGTGCATAATATGGACTTAACTTTGAGCCACCCCCTTCCCCTTTCATCAAGAGTAAATAAGTTGGCTATCCACAGTTAATGGAGTTTTGAAATGTGATAAAATAGTACATTTTAAATCGAATCAACAAAGATCAAATACTTACTTTGTGCAAGGCGCTATTTATCTGATGTACAACCTCACCCCATGGGAATGCCAAAATATATGTATTAAAATACTGCTGCCTTTTCTTAGCCACTGGGCTAGATTACCCTTCCTTATCTACACATCAACATGCTAAAGCAAAACAAAGGCAATAGTCCTAGTCTGAGAGGCAATATAGTATGGTGGAGAGAGCACTGAATTTGGGGTCAGAAGCACTGGGTTCAGATTCCCCCCATGCTACTTTGACTATCTTTGTGACTTTGGGCAAGTCACTTATCCTCTCTCTGTTTCCTTATCAGTAGTTGAACTAGATTGATTTTTAACTACTTTTGCTTATAGGAGGACCAGGAATCAACTAGAGGACTCCAAGTGGAAAGATGGCAAGAATCAGGAGTACCATTTTTCTTAAACCTTAAAAGTGCTATATAAATATAAATTGTCATTAGTGTTCTTAACGAACAGATGTGGTTCACTGAGGAAGAGGGCTAAAGTCCCACAGTTTAAACAGGGATAACAATTTGGTTTGAGGGTGGTGGTTGGCATATCCTAAATGATGCTGCTGGTTATAACAGTGTGTTTGAAATGCCAAGCCGTGCATAGTTAATTTATCATTCTATCTTCTGTAATTTAACATAGCTTTTTCACCCATATCCGACTCAGTCTGAATGCAATCTTTCAGATTATTTAGCCTGAAAGAGTGCAATTAGGAACGTTTAGTATATATTGTTTGAATGCTATATTGGTCACATACTAATTGGTGAAGTATAAAATGGTTGCAAAAACCACTTGATAGCAGTCTTTCTTTTGGTAGAAGAATGGATGGTGAGGATTTTTTTCTGTGTGCTACCCCAGGACAAGGCCACACATAAATATTGGTGTGCTGTTTTGTCATTTGGGTGACTTGCTTTTTAAAGACCTAGATTTTGTGGAACTACTTTATAGGAAGACTGGAGTAACAGTTTATAAGCTATTTGATGGAAAAAGACAGCCCTAACTTAACGAAGTAGCTGATGATTTCATTAGTCTAACTAGGGTGATATTTTTAATTTCAATCTGTGTTTCCTAAATCTGATGTGTGTGTGTGGGGGGGCGGGAATTCCTTGGCAGAGTGTTTGTAATGCCAGTATCTGGTATGCATTGAAGCAAATAGACCATATTCTGTCAAATATCATTTAGATTTCAAAACACTGTGCATCTTTTGGGATTCAGAATACATTTGGATTTCCTTTCTGTACTTGGTTTTTTGAATTCTGTAGTTGATATAGAAGTATCACAGGTTTGGAAAAAGAAAAGTTTAGGATTATATTACATGGTGATAATTCTTGTAATTTCTATAAAACTACAGGAAAGAAACAGTCTCTCAGGATTTCAAGTGTTTTTCTATTTGGATTGTGCCTTTTAATGGAAAACCCCTTAGGAAACCTAGACTCCCCTCTATCCCCAAATATTTTTCACTGTTTAAACTACCTATTATCAATAATGGTTTTGCAGACAAGAATCTGAAGGGAATCCAGTTGTACTCCAGTTACAGAGAAGGTGTTTGACCAGCTTGATCAGTATTTTATAGTAAAAGTTGATTGCTTCTTACTGATATGTTGTTATCACTGGGCTTTTTTTTTTAAGCTTTAATTTGATTAATCTTATGACCAACCTTAACAGCATAGAGGCTAAAGAGAGGAGCAAATTGATTTGTAAAATGAAATTCACACCCCTGTTCTACCTGTCATAAATAATAACAATGGCATAGCTATTTTAGAACATTCCAGATGTTTTTGTTTGTTTGTTTTAACATTTATTAATTCGAAATCCAGGTTTAATTTATCCTTTGCCTTGCTTCTCACCATCTGAGTTTCCTGAGATAAGGGTATGATTCCCTCCAAAAAGAAAAATATGGGGTAAAATGATGAAAATTCAATAGAAGTTGACTGTTGAGAAGTCTTTAGAGGAAGCAAAAGATTCTTAAGATTTACTATCAGCTACTGGAATCTGTGGTAATGAAGAGGCAAACATGTACAAAGGGAAAAAAGGGTGTTAGAATTTTAAAGAAACTATGTACTTTTTTAATCTTTATAAATATTCTATTTTACTGTAATTCTGTTAATTAATGCAATGCAGAGTTCAGGTGCTGACACTTGCTTGGGAGCAAGCTTTGGGATTTTAAATGTCTGCAGAACTCTACAGCCAGAAGTGAATTGAAAATGAATTTCCTCTTACTGTAATGCAAATGAGGCCCGCTCAACACAATAAATTGTTTCCTCCCTTCTTTCAAACTGCTGTCTACTCTTCCTGTCACTCACACTTTACATTTAAGAAGCACTTTAGGACCATGGAATGTTAGAACTGAAAGGAATTTCAGATCATCCTGGTTTTGTTTTTGTTTTTTTAAACATTTTACAGGTGAGGACTTCGAGTCTCAGAGAGATTAAGTGACTTGACCGCGGTCCCAACAATTATTTAGTGGCAGAGTCATAATTAGAATCTATGTCTCCTAACTCTTTACATTATTTTTTATTGTAGCATGCACTTGAAGATTTAATTAACAACTGAATTCTTCACCTTTCCATTCATAGCTAATCTTACCTTTAGGAATGGGTATGTTAGGAGAATAACTATGTAATGGGTTTTTGTCTCAATGATACTTTCTAGACTTGGAAAGTGTCCTAGATAATAGTCTTAAAAATAATACTAATCTGCAAATGTCTGAAAGCCCGGCAGTCTTCCCATTCGTCTAATCTTTCTATTGTCTCCTTGCCCCTTCATCTCGAATCCCAATGAGAAATTGACCACATAAGATCTGATGTAGTGGGAACTACATGACTCCGGAAGTCTCTTCCATTTTAAAAATTCTATGATTCCATTGCTTTAATTATGTACATTTATCCCTACCGCTCTGGAGATGTCCGGTTGGGTTCTGCCTCTGGGTGTCTGGTTCTGGATCCCTTTCCTTCTAGAAATACCAAATTTCATAGTTTAGTTCAAAGCTTCAAACACCCTACCATACACTACAGTCAACCTCAGTAAGCACATAGAGTGCATTTAATAAATGCTTATGGATTCCATTTCTGAAAAACCAAATTCTGAGTTGAAAGAGATGTCAGAAGTTTTTTAATGACCCAAGCCTCTGTGCAAGGAGTTTAGAGAAAACTACTCTAAGACCCTCACTACTTTCAGAGTTAAATAGCCTTAAATAATCAAGAGGTTGTTGCTCATTTTTGAGTTCCTTAATCCCATTTCTCTTTAGAATATAGATCGTAGTTTTCTGTTCATCCCTGCCACATAGGTGTATATTATGATGGCATCAGTCTATAGACAAAGAACCTTCCCAGCCCAATGTCTCCTCGGGGCTGACTTTATGAAGAGTTATTGGAAGGGACATAGACTAAATTCCCAATTTTACTACTGAATCCCAGAAAGGAAAAGCAACTTGCCTAGGATTACACAAAGAATTGATCACAGAGCTGGGATCAGAACTCAAAACTCCTGATTTTTTTCTCAGCAGACTTTCTATGACCTCACTGCCTCTGATGCCAAAGAGCCAACATCCTCTCCCAAAGAAAGCAATTTTGTGCCTTTTCAATAGTCAGACAGTGGAATGGCCATAGTATTTGACTATGGAGGTACAGAGCTGCTGGTAGATGACCCCTGGCCTGAGACAAAAATACATGATGCACACACATGTGGCACATTGGGGTCCATGATTCTAGGTGGAGGGTAAAACACCACACAGGAGATAGTCCCTGGCCTTAAGGATCTTACAGGGTATAGCAGAGGAGAGTAAAATGATACAGTTGTATGACAAATAGTATTCGCAGTCCTCATTTCTGTACAAACAATCCAGATGTGCAAATCCTGGGATTCCTCTCTGCTCCTGCCAGACTTGGTGACTTGATTTGAAAGGGGAGCCTCTATAAGCAAGGGAAAGAATTGTGTCATGTCATTGGACAATGGTGGGGGGTGTCCTTAGGTATTCCTCAATAAAGAATTACAGCCTCACACATAGTCTGATTAGAATTAAAGTGGTCCCAGTGGGAAGTCAAAGACTTCACCTGCACCCATGGTTTAGATACATCCTCCCCTTCTTAGGTGCGTCCTGATAGCTAGTTGGTTAGTCTAAACTTTAATACTCCCTTAATTCCTTGATATGTTTGTCCTGTTATTTGGTCATCTTTGATTTTACTTCTCACAGGAGAAACTTCTGAGTTATCCTAAGCCCCATGTCATGTCAGATAGGCTTAGTTTTAGGGCAGCTACTCCAGGGAGCAAACTGTGAGGACAGATCAGCTATGTTAGCCTCCTCGATCCCCAAATGTCTGAAATAATAAAATCATAGAGTTAGAACTGGAAGGTACTTGAGAGGGCAAGTCTATCCCTGACATTTTATAAATGATGAAAGAGGGTGACACATTAAGTGACTTGCACAAGGTGATGCAGCTAGTAAGCAGGGTTTGAAAGCAGATCTTGCTGACACAGGGTCCAAGTCTCTAGAATAATAACTAATATTTATATAGTGCTTACTATGTGCCAGGGACTGTGCTAAATGCTTTATAATGATCTCATTTGGTGCTCAAACCTGGGAGGTAAGTGCCATTATTATCTCCATTTTACAGATGGGGGGGGGGGGGTTGGCGAGTGGCAAATAGAGATTAAGTTAATTGCCTGGGGTCATACAGCTAGTTAGTGTCTGAGTCTGGATTTGAACTCAAGTCTTCTTGACTTCAGGCCATGCATTCTATCTCTGCCCTTCTACTTCATGTCAAATCTTTCGTTTCCCTCAGACAACACTGATGAGGTCTCCTTTAAAAAAAAAAAAAAAAGGAAACACAAACCAGTACAATGACATCAGGGAGATTTAAGAGGATACCAAGGATTCATATCTTAGAGTAGTATAGATCAGAGGTGTGAAACAATCCACAGATATTTTGGCCCAAATGCCTTGAACCAGATTAAAAAATAATTGGGAAATATTTAACAAAATAAATAAAAATACAATACAACATAGATGATGTTGATTTTTGGTTTTCTAAGTCAATATGTGACCTCCAGAGATACTTAGGTACAAATATTTCTATTGCGTTTGACTCCAAGAGACTTTAGAAGTCATCTAGTCTAATTCATTTTTCAGATGAAGAAAACAAGGGCTGACCGGGAAAGTGACTTGTCTAAGATAGCAAGTAGCAGAGCTCAAATTCAAACACGGGTCCTTTGACTCCAGAATCCAATTCTTTTTTCTACTATACTGCATTGCCTTAGCGTAAATTAATTTACTTAGCTTGTTTTCTTCCTAAAAAACACTTATAAATCAATGTTTCTTTTCCTGGCTCTTGCTTCCAACTTTCCACATTTCACCATCATGCTTTGTGGGTATTTTTACCCTATAATTTCCCTTGGTGCCTGTGACCTCACTCTGGAACATCCTTCTGCCCCTAGGCCCCGCCCCCGGCACTTCCCATTCCCATTGGTGAGTCCCTTCTGAGGCCTTTTTTGTTGTTGAGGAGGGGCCCAGGCTGGCCATCCTTCATTCCTTTCCCAGCTTTGCTTTTAAGTCTGGTCTTTACCACTGTGCCCCGACGTGGGTACCTGCTCCACTTGTCCTCTTGTTATGTCCAATGCCACCTAATTCTTTTTTTGAAGAAAGTATTAATGATGTGTACATGTGAGGCATCTTGAAAGTTTATAAACCTTTGGTCTTTTTTTTTTTTTGAGAGGCAATGGGAGTTAAGTGACTTGCCCAGGGTCACACAGCTAGTAAGTATTAAGTGTCTGAGGCCAGCTTTGAACTCAGGTCCTCCTGAATCCAGGGCCAGTGCTTTATCCACTGCACCACCTAGCTGCCTCTGTCTCCTTTCTTTTTTCCTGGACCATATTTTTCAACTTCTTTTTCACCATCTTTTCTTATGGTCACATCTGCATTGAAGACCCTGAGTATTAACATTTATTGTGATTTAATTTGTAATATCTTGTTGAAGTCTTCATAGAAAATCTGCCTTTGATGTACTGTCTTTCCCTTATTAGGAATTCCTTGAGAGCAAGGACAGTCTTTCCTTTTGCTTGTGTTCCTATCCCTAGTGTTTAGTACTACTTTTGTTGTTGTTGTTGTTGTTGTTGTTCAGACATTCAGTTACATCCAACTCTTCGTGACTGTGTGACCAAAGCATACCAGGCACTTGACCTGGGCGGGGGGCATCTATTGATGTCATGTATTTTAATACTGTCCATGGGGTTTTCTTGACAGATACTGGAGTGGTTTGCCATGTCAGGACTCTCCACTATGACCTGTCTGCCTTGTGTAACCCTGTACAGCATAGCTCTTAGTTTCATTGAACTGCTCAAGCTTTTAAAATGCTTGTTGATTGTTAGCTGACTAATTTTGGCAAATAGGCCTATTGAATTCTTCTAGGTATTGGGATAGGATAATTCAAGATGTCTCCATGGGTAGCCAGATTTTTTTTTTTTTTTGTAGCCAGATCTAAGTAGGCATGATGTAATGAGCACCAGGGAAGATTTCTTGACCCCAAATATCTCCGTCAGCACCCTGTAAGGGTGTTTGAATTTTCATCATTTTAGAGCAGCTAGAGGGTACTAACAATTATACAGCTTTTAGATCACCTATAAATGGATATTAAGTTAGTAGTTTGTATGAAGAATGAGAAATTCTTGTCCAGTGACCAAAGGAAAGTAAACCCATTGATCCTAACATTCTTGGTATAAGTAAAAGTGGAAGACAAAAGGAAGTTATAGCAAAATGAAAGAATAGTTCTCTGGTATTCCACTGAGACAAATTAATGGGCTTGATAAAATGGGTTTTATGATACATCCAAGAGCAACCAGAAACATAATTTCATGGGATCCCTATTCATTTCATATTCAAGTGCTTATGAGAAGCATTTACCCCCCCCAAAAAAAAAGGTCCATATGAAATTAATTGCATTTTGTGCATCTATTGCAAAGGATTAAGAAATTAAGAATTTCTATTAGGATTTCAACAAGACATTCCAAATTAAAGAATAATAAATGTTAATGTTCAGTGTTTTCAATGCATTGGCCATAAGGAAAGAAGGTAAAAAAGAAGTTGGAAAATGTCCTTCAGGAAAAATGAAATGAGACCAAAGGCTTATAAACTGTTAAGGTGCTTCACATCTATATATCATTAATACCTTCTTCAAAAAGAGAATCAAGTGGCATTGGACATGACAAATACCATATAACATAATTTAAAAAAAAAGAAATTGATTCTATTTTAACATACTTGAAATAATTGATAACCATATGGTAATCATTTCAAAATGATCAGTTTTGGTACAGTCAGAACTGCACAAAGGTAGAAAAACAAATTGGGAGGACACTGCAATAGTCCAGGCATGAAGTGATGAGGGCCTAAACTTAGGTGGTGGCTATGTATAGAGAGAATGAGTCAGATGTGAGAGATCTGTGGACACAGAAACAAGATTTGTCAACTGATTGCTTATGTGGCATGAGTGAGAGTGAGGAATCAAGGGTAATTTCAAGGTTGTAAACCTGAGGGACTGGAAGAATAGTGGAAGCCTTGGCATATGTCATTTTGCCAACTGGAGAGTAATATAGGTAATAGTAATGCTGGCTTATGATGTAAATTCATTTTTTAAACTACAGGAGAATGGAAGATTATTATGAATAGTTTTAATTGAATTGGCAGTTTAGTGGTATAGAACAAAGCTTCTTCAACTTTAGGTCACTACCCCATATGGGGTCATGTAAGTGAATGTGGGGGTTGCAAAAAATCTGGCAGTAAATGTGTATCTATTTTATATACCTATATAGATACCTGGGTTCAAGTAAAAATTTCTCAGGCAAAAAGGGGTTGCGAGTAGAAAAAGTTTAAGAAGCCCTGGTATAGAATAGATAGAATGCTGGGTTTGGAGTCCTGAGTTCAAATATAACCTCAGACACTTATTAGCTAAGTGATCCTGGGCAAGTCACTTAACCTCTCTCTACTTCAGTTTCCTCATCTGTAAAATTGGAATAAAAGTAAAGCCCACTTCTCATGGTTGTTATGAGACTCAAAGGAGATAATATTTGTAAAGTACTTTGCGACATTAAAGCAATATATAAATGCTAGCTAGAAAGGAAAAGTTTACAAAAAAACTTAGTAAGAATAAAAGGCAGTATAATATAGTGGTTAGAGAGCAGGCTTCAGAGTCAAGAATACCTGGGTTCAAATCCCAACTCTGACACAGATTGTCTGTCTTCCTCCAGGCAGTAATTAACTCCTCAGTGTCCCAGCAATCCCCAGGGTGCTTTTCCGCATTGGTAGAGATGAAGTTAAATCGAGTCATCAAACATTTATTAAGCTCCTACAATGTGCCAAGCACTATGCAAAGCACTGGGGATTCAAAGAAAGACAAGAAACCAGCCCCTGCCCTCAAGGAACTCACAGTCTAACTAATGGAGGCAAACAACTTATTCTTAGTCTTGTCCAATTCTCTGTGACCCCATTTTCAGGTTTTGGCAAAGACTGACTGGAGTGGTTTGTTGTTTCCTTCTCCAGCTCGTTTTTATAGATGAGGAACTGAGGCAAACAGGGTTGTATCACTTGGCCAGGGTCAAGAGGCAGGTATGCCTCTGAAGCCAAATTTGAACTCAGGAAAATGTCTTGATTCCAAGCCTGTCCCTCTATCCACTGTGCCACCTAGTTGCCCCAAACAACTATATACAAACAAGATATAGGAAGTAATCTCAGAGGGAAGGAATTGAGATTAAGAACTGGGAAAGGTTGCTTGTAGAAGGTGTGACTTTAACTGCCAGCAGGTGGAAATGAGGAGGGAGAGAGTTCCAGGCACGGAGGACAGACAGTGAAAAGGTAGAGTCCGGGGACGGACTGCACTGGAGAGTAGGGATGGGTTGGTGGGAAGGAAAATGTAGGAAGACTGGGAAGGTAGGAAGGAGCCAGCGATGGAGGGTTTTAAAGCCAAACAGATGATTCTATATTTGATCCTGGAGGAGAGATTTCCCTATACCCCTCCCCCACCAAAAAATCATAAAGCCAGTCCAAAAGGGAAAAAAAAACAATTCCAAAAAACCTCGTCAAGAGACCCAACTATACAATTTAATCTTGAGGACATTTTAGGTGCAAATGGAAAAATATCAGTAAAGGGTTTTTAAAAGTTTTTAAATTTAAATTTTTTTCTTTTTCTTTTTTTTTTTTGGTGAGGCAATTGGGGTTAAGTGACAGGGTCACACTGCTAGTAAGTGTCAAGTGTCTGAGGTCAAATTTGAACTCAGGTCCTCCTGAATCCAGGGCCAGTGCTCTATCCACTGTGCCACCTAGCTGCCAAGGGGTTTTTTAAAACAATTTTTTTTTCTCCATCAATGACAGTGGAGCCACCACATTTGAACTCTGTTATGATCTCCAGTGCATGACTACATCAGGAAGGAGTCACAGCATGAAAGGAACAAGAAAAGGGAATGAGCAGCTGGACGTGAACCAGTAAATCTATACAGAGCAGGGCTATGTTGGGGACAGCAACATTTTGAGGACATTGAGGGATCAGTTCTTAATGTATAACAACAGCAACAATAGCATTTATAAAGTGCTTTATATATGTTCTCTCATCTGATCCTCATAACAACCTTGGGAGTTAGGTGCTATTATTATCTCCATTTCATCGATGAGGAAATTGAGGCAGAGAGGTTAAACGATTAGCCCAGAGTCACACCTGAAGAAGGAAGTGGAAACCAAATTCTTAGGGGGGGAAAACCCCAAACCTCAGACCTCATTATTATTATCCCCCTGCCTAAATAAACCAAGAAGATATTGGTAACTGCTGGCCCACATATGAAGTCATAACTAGTTCTGAAGCTTGAGGTGAGCATAGAAAACCATGCCTGGGACAGTTGGGAGAATGGGTAGAAAGACCATAAAGAAAAATCTCAGCTCTCAAGACACAAGGCCTCAGACTGACGGTGCCTGACCCTTTTGGCTAGAACACCTTGAAGGGACTGCTGAGGAAGCAGCCTCTGTGGACAGCAGGGAGGCTGGGAACTAGCTCACCTGCGGTGCCTCAGGGAGAGAACATGCCATCTGGTAGTTTCCTATTTTAACTAATTATTCTTGCTAATTAGACACTGAGTCAGTTGTTTCCACTTGCTCAAGAAGGCATACAAGTACTATCAGTACCTTCTAAATTTTTTTGTCTGGGTGATGTCACTCTGCCCTCTCGATTCCACCAACTGTGGGGAATCCCTTTTCTGCTTGGACTCTGTGTTGGAAGTTCTCCATGATAGAAGCAAACACTTTTGTTGAGCACGTCTCCCTGTTTTATGCCTCACTTGATATTAAATATAAATGAATAGGGGCAGCTAGGTGGCAAAGTGGATAAAGCACCAGTCCTGGATTCAGGAGGACTTGAGTTCAAATGTGACCTCAGACACTTGACACTTACTAGCTTTGTGACCCTGGGCAAGTCACTTAACCCTCATTGCCCCACGAAACCAAAAACAAACAAAATATAAATGAATGAAAAAACTTTGATTAAGTGCTGAGGGCTGGAGATAACAAACAGAAAAATCAAGATAGTCCTGGCTGTCAGGGAGCTTACACTCTTATTGAGGATAACAACACAATACATGAAGGGTCAGCTGTAGGACAAATAGAAAGGTCCCAAAGTCCTAAGGGTACAGTGACTGGGCAGATGGCAAGGTTTCCAAGTGCTTTTTTTTTTTTTCATCACAAACTCAAAGTTACATGATGTTACTTTTTTTTCTTTTTTTTTTTGCGGGGAAATGAGGGTTAAATGACTTGCCCAGGGTCATACAGCTAATGAGTGTCAAGTGTCTGAGGCCAGATTTGAATTCAGGTCCTCCAGATTTGAATTCAGGGCTGGTGCTTTATCCACTGCACCACCTAGCTGCCCATGATGTTACATTTTTCAAGGAATCTTAATACAGTTTTAAAATATGCATGAGAGGGGGCAGCTAGGTGGCACAGTGGATAAAGCACTGACCCTGGATTCAGGAGGACCTGAGTTCAAATCCAGCCTCAGACACTTGACACTTGCTAGCTGTGTGACCCTGGGCAAGTCACTTAGCCCCCATTGCCCCGCATAAAACAAAAAACAAACAAACAAACAAACAAAAAATTTTAAAAATATGCATGAGAGAATCCTGGAGGGAGAAAAGAAAAATGTGTCATTTTGTTCTACCAAATCTATTGTAGTTGGGTGACATAGTGGATAGCGAGATGGGCCTGGAGTTGTGAAGACCTCAATTCAATTCTGGCCTCAGACACTTTCTAGCTGGGTAAGCCTAGGTAAGTGATTTCACTTTTGACTGCCTCAATTTCCTCAACTGTATAATGAGGATAATAATAACACCTACTTCTCAGGGTTGTTCTGTAAATTAGATGAGATAATATTTGTAAAGCACTTATCATAATACCTGGCGCATAGGTACTTGTTAAATGTCTGTTCCTTCCCAAATCCCATCCTGTTTGTTTGTTTTGCGGGGCAATGAGGGTTAAGTGACTTGCCCAAGGTCACACAGCTAGTGTCAAGTGTCTGAGGCCACATTTAAACCCAGGTCTTCCAGAATCCAGGGCCGGTGCTCTATCTACTGCACCATCCAGCTGCCCCCCATCCTTTTTTAATACACAATAAACACAATGTCGTCCTTCATTTTCTTCATTTTTCAGTCAGTTGTGTGATTGTAAAAGTATGGTGTACCATGCAACAGTATGAGAACCTGCCAGTTCAATTCTCATGCCTACAACAAGGATACCCTTGAATACACATGTGTCTAATGTTCACAATAATCTTGTGGAGTTGGGAAGGAAGGTCTTACTTCTTTCCTCCTTCAGATCCATCTACATATAACTGCCAAAGTGATTGCCTAAAATGAGGGTATGACCATGGCTTCCTGTTGCCTCTGGGTTTAGCTCTCATTTCCTCTGTTGTGGACTTGGAAAGCCCTTCACAGTCTGGCTTCACCACACTTTCCAAACCTACCTTACCATACATACAAACCTCCTTCCTGCACACCATGTTCTGCTGTTCCTCACACATGTGTCCTTGCATAGATTATTTCTCATAACTGGAATCCACTCCCTCCTAAAATCCCTTGTTTCCTTCAAAACTCAGCTCAAGGGCCTCCTTCCACATGAAGTCTCTCCTGGTCTCCTCAGTTGCTAGTGTTCTCCCTGCTGTCCCTGCCCCCATATATATCTCTACCATATATATATACAGTATAAATTGTTGTTCAGTTGTTTCAGTCAGGTTTAATTATTCATGACCCCATTTGGAGTTTTCTTGGCAGAGATACTGAAATGGTTTGCCATTTCCTTCTTCAGATCATTTGACAGTTGAGGAAACTGAGGCAAACAGAGTTAAGTGACTTGGCCAGGGTCACACAGCTATAAGTGTCTGAGGCCAGATTTAAACTCAGGAAGATGAATCTTCCTGATTCCAGACCTGGCACTCTATTGACTGTGCCACCTAGCTGCCCTTTCATGTCCTTCTTCAGATCATTTGACAGATGAGGAAACTGAGGCAAACAAGGTTAAGGGACTTGCCCAGGGTCACACAGCTAGTAAGTGTCTGAGGTCAGATTTGAACTCAGATCTTCCCGATTCCAGGCACAGGGCTAGCTTCTTCCTGAAATATGTACATATATGTGTGTATGCATAATATATGTAGAACAGACTCTTATGCTTAGGAGTATACATGTTTGTTGAGTGAATGAATGAATTAAGGAATGGATGAAGCAGATGATGTGATGGAAGGAGTGGTAACTGTCATTCATCAAGTCTGCATCACTCTCGAATATGGATCCTTTGGCTTGCAGGGTTGTGCTAGGGACCAGCCATCAGCTGTTCTAATCCTGGGGTTTATGAATAGATTTTAGAGTGTGAATTTGGACGGGTAAAATTACATCTTAATAGAATGTTTCCTTTGTAATTCCATATATTTGTTTTATGCATTTAAAAACCTTATTCTGAGAAGGGATCCATCCATAACACCAAAAAGGTTTAGAACCCCTGCCTTAGAGGCCTGTTGATTTGATAGGGAGAGGTGGCACCTAGTGGCGGGACTCACCATTAACAGGTTCTTTGGAAGGATCAAAACATTATCTTCTTGTTGCAACCAGGCTTTTCCTCTTGCTACAACATTGGTTCTCAACTGTATCTCTGATGTTGGGGACAGGTTTGCACTGAGCTGTCCACATTCATTCTTGCCTGGTCCCCCTGATGACCAAGTGCATATATTTAGTTGGCAGGTGCCCATGCTGTTAACTCAAAGAATATTTGGGATTTATTTGATATAACTTGATTTTAATCATTTTGTGGTCACATACACTGATGTGACCCCACAGATTATTGTCCTCACTTCCAGCCTTTCAGGGTATTATTAATATCTGAATATGACATTTCTATAGTAATTAAAGCTGGAAGAGTATTTTACATACATTATATCATTTGAGCCTCATGACAACCTAATTAAGTAGATTTTTTAGGTACTATTATACCCTTTTTACAGATCGGTAAACCGAGGCTTAGTGAGATTAATTGACTTTCCCATGGTCTCACAGCTGGTATTAGAGTCAGGATTTGAATCTGTGCTTTCCTGCCTCCCAATCCAGCAGACCATGCTGTTGGTGTGTTGAGATGAAGTTAATCCAGCCAGTCAGGTAATCCAGTGAGGATTACCAATATTCACCTCAGTTTACCTCAAATTGGATGCCAGTTACTTATGGGAATTAATGTAATTAGCTAACAAAGCTCTCACTGTGTGCCTGTCCATTGTCAGGTGATATAGGAAACACAAGAAAGGTAGAGGGCATGTCTTCTACCCTCCAGGACCAGTCTAGTTGAAGAGATTAAAACAAACACATCATCCAGTCAATCAATAATTAAGTAAATCAGTAATCAATTTATTAAGCACCTACTATGTACCAGGCACAGGGAATAACAACGATAGTCCCTGCCCTCAAGGAAGCTCAGTCTGATAGGGGAGATAACGTGCAAACAACTATGTTCAAACAAGATCTTTCCAGGATAAATTGGAGACAATCAACAGAGAGAAAACACTAGAATTAAGGGGGGTCAGGAAAGGCTTCCCAGGGAAGGTGGAGTTTTAGCTGTGACTTGAAGGAAGCTGGGGAGGCCAGGGGGCATAGACGATGAGGCAGAGAATTTGAGAATTCTGGACACAGGGACCTCAGAGAACGGTAGTAAATAATAACCCATCAAGTGTATGCATGGAGGAGTGACTGTTAAGGTGGTGAAAGGAGGACATCATGGGCCAAAGTCGGGAAAGACTTGAATCTTTTGGGCCTTAGTTATTTTTTTTCTAGGTCTCCTTTTTCTTGCCAAAGTCGGCTTTAAGAGTTCAGGGATCAGGCACAGTGGATAGAGCACCGGCCCTGGATTCAGGGGGACCTCAGTTCAAATTTGACCTCAGACACTTAATACTTACTAGCTGTGTGACTCTGGCCAAGTCACTTAACCCCAATTGCCTCACAAAAAAACAGACCAAAAAAAAAAAAAAAAGAATTCAGGGACCAGTCACTGTGTCCTGTGGTAGAGTCGTTGAGAGTTGTTGGGACCAATGGGGGTCACCAACTTCCTCTCAGATATCGGAGCTAAGGAAGACACCAGGTCCCTGCTCACCACTCTGGTTCAGATGAAGCTGTTTATCAGTTAAAGGATATCAAATTTATACATGTATATTAAAATTTATAGATATTTATATATATAAAAAGGATATAAAATTTATATATAATTATATATTATATATAATTTTTATATATTTATATATAAAGGATATCAAATTTATATATATCAAATTTATATATATATATATATATATAATTTTTTTTTTGTAGGGCAATGAGGGTTAAGTGACTTGCCCAGGGTCATACAGCTAGTAAGTGTCAAGTGGCTGAGGTCAGATTTGAACTCAAGTCCTCCTGAATACAGGGCCGGTGCTTTATCCACTTTGCCACCTAGCTGCCCCCTCAAATTATATATTTTAAAATCATCTGGGCTACCTTAGGACATGCCAGCTAATTACCAGAGCTGGTCAGAAGATCACAGATTTGAAACCGGAAGGAACCTTAGCAATGAGGAAGGAAACAAGCATTTATTAGGCAATATCAGGCTCTGTGCTGAGAGCTTGACAAATATTATCCCATTTGATCCTCACCACAACCCTGGGAAGTACTGGTGATTTGGCTATTATTGTTCTCATTTTATAGTCATTTTACTCAGGGTCACACAGCCGTTAGGTTCTGTGAGGAGTACAAAGAAGTATTTGGTTATTTTTAATGAGCTCTTTCGTTTCTTCTTCTCTTCAGCTCAAAACCACTTGACATCCTTCCCCAGCTTGTTGAGACGACTGTCTGTGGCAAACTGATTACTGGGGTGGGGGGTAGGGAGGCACAGATGTGAGTCACACAGTATGGGTAGCCACGGATGGGTGGGGAAAGAGCAACCACATGGATGAGGGCACAGATCACAGGGATGTTATAAGGATAAAACAACACTGGGTATGAAAAACATTCTGCATCCATTAAAACGCTATGTGTAAGGGGCAGCTAGGTGGCACAGTGGATAAAGCACTGGCCCTGGATTCAGGAGTACATGGGTTCAAATCTGGCCTCAGACACTTGACACTTACTAGCTGTATGACCCTGGGCCAGTCACTTAACCCCCACTGCCCTGCAAAAAAAACCCACCAAAAAAACAAAAACAAAACAAAACAAAAAAATGCTATGTGTAAGTTAGTTTTTATTATTTCCTTTTGATACCCAACTTTTCAGGAATAGGGATGTTGGGGCACCTGTAGAGAGACAATCTGATGCTGACTGGTAGACTGTGCAGTACCAGCTGTGACCTCTAGATGGCGCGCTTGCACTGCCATACGACCTGGGGGCGGCTAAGCTTCTGCAAGCTTCCAGCAATGCTTAAGTGGGGGTTGATATTTGTTCTGGGCAAAATGCATCCAACTGGAATATTATGTTTTTCCAGTGCAAAGGGTGATTGACACATCAGCCTTTTTGCCTCGCAGGGTGTTAGGTCCCAGATGACAGGTGGCTGGCCAGCTTGCTCCCCTTGGTATTCTTTGGGTGTCTAACTTAGTGGGGTTAGGACATAAAATCTGCTGGGAAAAAACACTCCTCCCATCTCCAGAGATGGAGGAATAGCTTAGGTTAAAGAGGGGCAGGAGGTGACAGCTTCACCTGGCAATGACTCAGCCTGATGGATATGCAGGCCTTATAGTTTCTCAGAGCATCTCTCCACATTATCCTTGGACCTCTGAGTTAAAGGGGCCTCTGAGGTTGTCTAGTCCGATCCTTATTAGAGTAGAAATCATCTCCACAACATCCAGGACAAAAGACTTTTGTGGTAATGGTGATGATGGGGGTGGGGGGGGGAAATGATGATGTAATAGTTACCATCTGCCTGGCACTTTAAGGTCTACAAAGTACTTGATGTTATTATCTCATCTACATCTCACAACACCCTATAGGCAAGGTACTGCATTTTACAGGTGAGGAAACAGAGGCTTAGAGAAGTTTTCTGAGGGATCTGTGGTCCCACAACTATCAAGGATGAGAGGTAAAATAGAACATTATCCCTTTTGTTTCCAGAATAGAACAATAGTTGTTTAGCAGTGGGTTAAAGGCACCTTGTTGATCACCTGATCCAGGAGGTCTTAATCTGGAGTCCATGGAAGGTCCATGGGTGGATTTCAGGGTGGATTTCAGGGAGTTTGTGAACTTGAATGGAAAAAAATTATATCTTTATTCTCACTAACCTCTAACTGAAATCTAACTTTTCCTTCAATCATGAATTAAAAAAAATATATTCTGAGAAGAGAGCCATAGGTTTCACTGGACACTGGAGGGATCCATGCCTCAAAAAACTCAAGAACCCCTTAGGGAGTCAAATCTACTCATTTAAACAGACAAACAAACTAAGGCCCAGAGGGGTAGTGACTTGGCCAAAGTCACCCAGCTAGCAGAGCTTTAATTAGAACAAAGGTCCCCAGGTCTTCAGTGTCAAACTATTCCACTATACTGTAGATATATCCAGCTTTGCTGATGTAAGAGCAAATGAATAAGCTAAAATTTGGTGAACTCACACAATGTAGGTGACCCTGTGGCCTCTCTTACTAGACTTTAGCTCTTCTGGGGGAGATATCCAGAAGCAGATCAGCACGTGCCTGGTGGCTTGTGAACTAACCTGTCCTTTGTTTTTGCTCTCCAATCCTCAATGCCTATGTGTGGAGCTATGTAAGAGGTGGGATGGATGATAGAGAAAAAAGAAAGCATATGGTTCTTGTGCTTACGGAACTCATAGTATTCATATGTAAGAAACAATTCACAAACAGTACAAAACAGTATAAAATTAAGTGCTAAATTGTGTAGTACAAACAATTTGTTAGTGAGAAATTCTGAAAAGGGAGAGAACAGTGTGGGCTAAAGCAGTCAGGGCTTGTTTGGGAGTGAGGGGGAGTGTGAAGATTTGAGTGTCTGCAAATTCTTCTTAGCAGTCTGGAAATATGGGATTGTATGCTTTGGGTATGGAGTCATACTCTGGCATCAAGGAAAAGGACTGAGGTCAAGCATTCTTAGCGGCCTGGCCCACATCTAACTGGGGCTTCCATAGATTTCTTGGAATTCCTGAGTTCTAAGGGACCTCAGAGACCACTATTCCAACCAGTATCTGAACAAGGATGCCCTCTACAATACCTGACAGCAGGTCTCTCTGCACTCAATCGCTCCCCTCTCTAATTCATCCTTCATGTAGTTGCCAAATTGATTTTCTTACCGCATCACTCAAGGAGATTCAGTGACTCCCTATTGCCTCTAGAAAATATAATCCTCTCTTTATCCTTCTTCCTTTCTCTCCCCCTCTCTCCTCTTTCCCTCCCTCCTTCCCTCCTTCATCCCTATCCTCCTCTTTCTTAGTTTAAAAGCCTTCACAATTTGGGTCCAATCTATTTTTTTTTTGCAGGGCAATTGGGCTTAAGAGGATCACACAGCTAGTAAGTGTTAAGTGTCTGAGGTCGGATTTGAACTCAGGTCCTCCTGACTCCAGGGCCGGTGCTCTATCCACTGCGCCACCTAGCTGCCCCCCAATCTATTTTTTCAAGCTGATTTTATAGTACCCTTCTTCTAATACACTGTGCTCGAACCAAATTGGCCAACATGATGTTCCTTATACATGAAATGTCATCTTTCGCCTCTATGACTTTGCAAAGGTTGTTGCTCTCCCTCCTCATCTCTGCCTCCTTCAACCCCTAGCTCTCTCTTTGCCATCTCCTTCAAGAGATCTACCTTAATTCCCCCAATTATTAATTCTCTCCAGTAACTCTCTATGCATTTCTTTCGTATTTATCTCATATTTACTCACCTGTGAATATGTTGTATCTAGTAGGTAGACTATAAACTCCCTAAAGGCAGCAATTGCATTACATTTGAATTTGTATCCCTAGTGCTTGGTATAGTCCCTAACACATATTTTTCCTTTTTAAAAAATTCAAATGTAACAAACATCAGATAAAATGAGCATTTCAACATAGGTTGTAGAACAGAAGGAGAAGATTGTATGTGAAACTGTGAATCTTTATTATTTAGAGCTTGCTTTTCTTTTTAAAGATGTAATAAATTCAACATGTAAATTTCAATGCCGTCCTGCTTGTCTGGAATTCCTTCTGGCCTTCCTTCTGTTCTCTTCCCTTTTGGGGTGAAGGTGAATTCTGCTCCTAGTTCTCATCTCCTTTCCACCTACAATCCTGCCCTACTCCCAATTCCTTCCCCCCCATTAAAAAAAAAGAAAAAGAAAAACAAAGCTCTTATTGCAAATCTGAATAGTCAAGCAAAACAAATCCCCACATTGGTCACGTACAAAAATGTGTGTCTCATTCTACATTCTGAGACTTTTGCCCCTCTGTTAGGAACCTACATCATCAATGGCATGCTGGAATCATGATTGGTCATCCCATTGATTGAACTCAGGTATTTCAAAGCTGGTTTTCTTTATGTCTGTTGTTACTGTATAATGTGGTATTTTGTTTCGTTTTTGGAGTTTTGGTTTTTTGTTTGTTTGTTTTTTTGTTTCTGCTCATTTCACTCTGAATCAGTTCATACAAGTCTTCCCAGGATCCTTTGAAATCAGCTCTTTCATAATTTGTTACAACACAATAAAATTCCATCACATTCATATATCATAGCTTCTTCAGCCATTCCCCATAGGTTACCCCCTTTAATTTCCAGTTTTTGGTTGGCACAAAAAGAACTGCTATAAGTATCTTTGTACTATGCACGTATTTTCTCTTTGATTTCTTTGGGGCATAGACCTGGGAGAGGTATTGCTGGGTCAAAGGTTTATGCACAGTATGATGACTTTATTACAGTAACAGTGCATTAATGTGCCTATTTTATTGCAGGACTTCCAACATTTGTCATTTTTTTGTTGCTGTCATTTTTGCCAATCTGATACATGGTATTGTTGCTATGTAAACTCTTCTCCTACTTGTCATTTCACTCTGCCTGTTCATCAGTTTTCAAAGGAAGACATCCAAGCTATCAATGAAAAAAACATGAAAAAAATGTGCCAACTTACTAATAATTAGATATATGCAAATTAAAGCAATGCTGAGGTTTTACCCAGCATTCATCAGATTGAAAAAGGTCTTTAGAGCAAAACAGATACATTAGTGCACTGTTGGTAGAGCTATGAATTGGTACAGTCATTCTGGATAACAATTTGGAACTCTGCCCCAAAAGTCACTAAACTGTGCATATATACTTTGACTCAGTGATACCTCTTCTGGCCTACAACCTAAAGAGATCAGAGAAAGAGGAAAAAGAATTCCTATGTATAAAATAAAAATATTTAAAGAAAGCAACTTTGAAGACTTAAATTCTCTGATCAATGCAATGACAAATCAGGATTCTAGACAATAGATGAAGAGGGCTACCCACCTCCTGAAAGAAAGGTGATGGATTCAAGATACAAAATAAGATATACACTTTTGGACATGGTAAATGTGGGAATTTGTTTTGTTTGTCAATCCATGTTTCTTACAAGGGCTTTGTTTTTATTTTAATTTGGAAGGGGGAGTAGGAGGAGAGAAAATGAGTGCTTGTTAATTGGAAAATAAGATGAAAAAACAAACAAAAAACTTCCTGTTCATATCCTTTGACCTCTTAGAGAATGGCTCATGTTCTTATCATTTGAATCAGTTCCTTATACATCATAGATATAAGACTTTTATCAGAGCAACTTTCTGTTACAGATTTTTCTCCCAAATATCTCTTTTTTTAAAAATTTTTTTTGGTGAGGCAATTGGGGTTAAGTGACTTGCCCAGGGTCACACAGCTAGTAAGTGTTAAGTGTCTGAGGTCAGATTTGAACTCAGGTACTCTTGACTCCAGGGTTGTTACTCTATCCACTGCACCACCTAGCTGCCCTAACTCTTTTCTTTCTAATTTTAACTGCATTGGTTTTATTTATGCAAAACCTTTAAACTTTTATGCAATCAAAATTATCCATTTTACCTTCAGTGATCCTCTATATCCTTTGTTTTGTCATTACCTCCTCCTCTATCCTTAGTGGAAAAAAGTTATTTCTCCTTGCTCCTCTACTTCATTTATAATATTACTTTTTACTTTGTCACATCCATTTGGAGGTTATTGTGGTATATGGTATCAGATACTGGTCTATATCTAATTTCTTCCTGACTGCCTTCCAGTTTTCCCAAGAGTTTTTGTTGAACAATGACATGTAGGTGCTTAATAAATGCTTCTTAATTGATTGGTCATTCAGCTTTTGTTTGAAGGGGAACCTATGATCTCCTAAAGCAGCACATTCCACTTTACCATAGTTCCAAGCTTTTACTTATACCCAGCCAAAATTTGCTCCTTTATAACTTCTGCTCATTGCTTGTACTTCTGCACTTTGGGGTCAAGCACAAGAAGTTTATTTACTATTTTGTGTAATAACTCTTCAAGTACTGGAAGGCAGTTATCAGATCTCTTCCACACACCGGTCTCCCAGGCTTCTCTTCTCCAGATTAAACCACTCTATTTTCTTAAGCTGATCCTCATTTGTCATACGATGTGAATTTGTAGCTTTCCATGATTCTGCTTGTCCTACACTGGATGCTAACGAGCTTATCAGTGTTTTTTTCTTAAGATGTTGGACCTAGAAGTGGAACATTCCAAATGTGGTGTAACAAGGGCAGAGTTCAGAAGTACAATCATCTCCCTAGTCCTGGACACCATGTCTCTCTTCTGATGGCCTTTGATAGCAATAACTTTATTGGATGCCATAGCAGTCATATTTGATCTCTCCAACTAAAAGTCCAATATTCTTTTTTCAAACAAACTGCTATTGAACTATGCTTCTTTCAACTTGAACTTGTGAAGTTGATTTCTTGAACCCAAATTCTTGTGACTCCCTAGACTAAAACCCCCTTACCTTGCCACCACTACCCACAGGTGATTTTTCCTTATAGAATGTAAGTTTTTTGAGAGCAGACACTGTCTTGATTTTTGTTCTGGCATCCCCAGTTCTTACCATGGTGCCTGGCACAAAGTAAGTTCTTAAATGCTTTCCCATTGATTAATTAATTAACTAGTTGATTAATCGATTAATTAATTAATTAATTCACTCACTCACATCCCCTTCTCCAATTTCATATGATTTGTTTTGACCTTATATTCTAAACCTCTCAGTTTCATTGTGAATTTTGATTCTATCATCTGGTGTATTACCTATGCCTCCTAGAATTGTGTCATCTGCTAATTTGATAGGGTTGCTATCTAAACCTTTGTCCAACTCATTAGTGAAAATGTTAAACGGCAGAGGACTAATCACAGATGCTTTGGGTATTCCACAGGAGAACTCCTTGCAAGTTGACATTGATCCATTTGTAGCTATTCTTTGGGTTTGATCAATGAAAAATCTGCCCAATTTTATTATAGTCTACTTCATATAATTTATTGAGTTAGTAATCAAACACTTATTATGTTCCAGATACTGTGCTAAACACTGGAATGCAAAGAAAGAAAAAACCTTAATATATACTCTTTTTTTTTTTTTTTGCGGGGCTATGGGGGTTAAGTGACTTGCCCAGGGTCACACAGCTAATAAGTGTCAAGTGTCTGAGGCTGGATTTGAACTCAGGCACTCCTGAATCCAGGGCTGGTGCTTTATCCACTGCGCCACCTAGCTGCCCCCATGATATATATTCTTTTTTAAAAAATTTTATTTAAAATTTTATTTTTTTAGTGAGGCAATTGGGGTTAAGTGACTTGCCCAGGGTCACACAGCTAGTAAGTGTTAAGTGTCTGAGGCCAGATTTGAACTCAGGTACTCCTGACTCCAGGGCCAGTGCTCTATCCACTGCACCACCTAGCTGCCCCGATATATACTCTTAAGGAACTCATGTTCTAGTGGGAGAAACAGCATGTAAATAAGTGTGAATATGTAATATAAATACCATAAATGAAAGGAAATATAAGAGGGAAGAATTGAGGGGGGCATGGTGGGACCAGGGAAGCCTTACTACTGAACATGGACTTTGAGTCGAGTCTTTTTTTTTTTTTTTTTTTTTGGTGGAGCAATGAGGGTTAAGTGACTTGCCCAGGGTCACACAGCTAGTAAGTGTCAAGTGTCTGAGGCTGGATTTGAACTCAGGTCCTTCTGAATCCAGGACTGGTGCTTTAACAACTGAGCCACCTAGCTGCCCCCTTGAGCTGAGTCTTGAAGGAAATCAGGAGATCCAGGAGGTAGAGGTGAGGAGATAGATCATTCTAAGCATGGGGGGGATGGTCAGTGAAAAGGCAAATGCAAATGCATAGTCAGGGGATGGAGAATTATGTGTGTGTAACAGCAAGTAGGACTATGTAATGGGATTGTAAAGTGTGTGGAGAAGAGTGAAATGTAGGTAGACTGGAAAGGAAAAAAGGGCAGGCTCTGAAGGACTTTAAAGGTTACACGTAGGTTTTTATATTTCATACTGGAGGTAATAGGGAGCCACTAGAATTTATTGAGTAGAGGATGATATGGTCTGACCTATGCTTTAGGAAGGTCACTTTGGCAGCTGAGAAGAGGACTGAAATGGGGAGAGACATGAGGCAGGGACACCAATAAAAAAGCTATTGAAATAATTCAGGTTGAAATGATAAGAATCTGCACAAGGGTAGTGGCTGTGTGAGATGTTATAAAGGTACAAGGGACAAGATTTGACAACAGATGGGACTTGTTTGTCCTTTGTTCTCGAAGAGGACAGTGATCAGAAGGGTGATGTCTTGACTTATGAGTGAACTGAATTTAAGTGAGGCAGAATTAGACTCTGTTAGACTGTTAGTTAGACTCACTCTCTCCTTCAGAGTCATTGGTCCAGTAGCAAGGCATAAGTCAAGATGACTAGTGAGGGTCCCTGTTGGAGTTGTAGGGTGAATATTAGTGAGGAGTCAAGGAGTCAAACTTAGAATTTGAGTCTGGTTGACTGGGCAGATGGTAGTGCCCTAGGGAGTATTAGAAAAATTTAGAAGAGAGGTGGGTTTAGGAGAATGATAATGTAGTTTGTTTTGGAATGTTAAGTTCAAGATTCAAATTTGGTATTTGAGACATATTTTAGATAAAAGGTAATGAGTGATGTAGGACTTGCACTCAGGAGAGTGCTAAGAGCTAGATACCTGAGTCTATGGGAGCTGATGACATCATCAAATGAGATAGTATAGATATAGAGGTAGAAAGGAAGAGAACCCAGAACAGAGTCTAGGAGGACCCCCATGGTTAGAGGATATGATCTGGGTGAAGATCCAAGCAAATGAGATTGAGAAGTGATCAGACATGTAGAAGGAGAACCATGAGGCAATCAAGTCAAAAAAACCAAGAAGACATAGTGTCCTGGAGAAGACAGTGATTCATGCTGTCAAAAGCTGTAGCCAAGGGGGCAGGTAGGTGGTGCAGTGGATAGAGCACCGGCCCTGGATTCAGGAGGACCTGAGTTCAAATACGGCCTCAGACACTTAACATCAGCTGTGTGACCCTGGGCAAGTCACTTAACCCCAATTGCCTCACCAAAAAAAAAAAGCTGTAGCCAAGTCAAGAAGTATGAGGATTAAGAAAAGGCCCTTAGGCTCATCAATTTAAAGAAAATTGGTAACTTTGGAGAGAGCAGTTTTAGTTGAATGATGAGGTCAGAAGCCAGACTGAAGAGGATTTAAAAATGAGTAAGAGGACAGGAAGCATTGGATGTAGACTGCTTTCTTAAGGAATTGATCAAAAAAGGGGAGGATAAATAGGGGAAGAAGCAAACAACATTTAGGGATGCTTTAGTTTATTCTTCTTGGAGAGTAGATGCATTGTTGTTGTTTGTCCTTCATTTTTTTTTCTGGGGTGAAAAGGGGTCACCAGTGGAAAAAGTTTAAGAAGCCCTGATATAGTATAATCCTTTAATTTGGCAAATGAGGAAACTGAGTTTAGACAGAAGATGTGATTTTAACAAGAGGCAGAGGAGAGAGAGGGAAGTCCATCCTTTATGGAATTTAAAGAACTTCCTGATGCTTCACTAGGAGGAACGTATGTGGCAGAGTAGGAAGATCCCTAGACTAAGTGTGGGGACATCTGGGCTCTAATTCCTTTGCTGTCATAGTTCCCTATGTGTAAAATAAAGAGGTTTGTCTAGATCCTAGCTTCTTAAACTAAATATGGGAGGGGCAGCTAGGTGGCACAGTGGATAGAGCACCGGCCCTGGAGTCAGGAGTACCTGAGTTCAAATCCGGCCTCAGACACTTAACACTTACTAGCTGTGTGACCCTGGGCAAGTCACTTAACCCCAATTGCCTCGCTAAAAAACAAAAAACAAAAAAAACTAAATATGGGAATCATGAAAAATTTGGCAACAGTGAAAGGTTATGTATACCTGTTTTATAAACATTTATGCCTGGGGTCATGTAAAAATTTCTTGGGCAAAAAGGGATGGAGAGTGGAAAAAGTTTAAGAAGCCCTGTATTAGATGAGCCCTTAGGTCATTTCTAGTTCTGACAATCTCTGTGCTTCTGTATTCCCAGGAACAATGATCTAGAGGTCCCCTAAATGTTGCTCCAGGCCATGAAGTTTTATTTTAAAAATAGTTTTAAATTTAGTTTGTAGTGTAACGATTGGAATAACGGCACCTGCTGGATACTAACTGTAGAAGAGTTAGTATCCAGCAGGTGGCGTTATTCCAATCGTTACAGTAGAAATGATTAACAATTATTTCCCCTTTACTTTCTGTTTGCCTAAGTCATGGTCAAGAAGTAGTGTAGAAACTAGAAATTGATGGGATCAATTGGGGAATGGTTTAACAAGTTATGGTATATAATTATGATGGAATATTATTATGCTATGAGAAATGATGAGCAAGATGGTTTCAGAAAAACATGGGAAGACTTATTTGAATCGATGCAAAGTTGAGTGAGCAAAACCAGGATAATACTGTACGGTGACAACAATATTGTAAAAAATGTTCCACTGTAAAAGACTTAGCTATTCTGATTAATACAATGATCCACAACAATTCCAAATGAGTCATGATGAAAAATGCTATCTGCCCACAGAGAGAGAAATGATGAGCTGTGAGTGCACATTGGAGCATATTTTTTCACTTTGTTTTTGTTGCTTAATTTTTTTTTGCAGTGGCTAATATGTTTTGCCTAACTTTGCATGTATAATGGGTATCATATTGCTTTCCTTCTGAATGGGTAGAGGAGGGATCAAAGGAAGGGAGAGAATGGAACTGAAAATAAAAAAAAGAATGTTAAAATGTTTTTGTGGGGTTTGGGAGGGGGAAAGGTAATGGTTTTGACTTCTAAATTACTCCCAGGAAGGTTACATCAGTTTAATAAGCCATGTCCTGAAAAGCTGTGGGGCATGCAGCTCGTCTTCTCTGCCATTACGTGAGCCATTACCTCACAGAAAACTGGGCTTAGCAGAACTGAAGCTGTGAACTTCACTCTCTTTCAGACTACTCCTTCCTCAGCTTCCTCTTCTCCCTTCTTCTTTCTTTCTTCCCTTAGTTACATCCTCATTTTATACAGATGTAGAACCTGAAGCTTAGAGAGGGCAAGTGTCCTTGCCCAGGTCATCCTATAAGCAGAGTTGATATCAATTTTAACATTTAAGTCTTGAGTCCAAGGAGTCTAAATCAGACTCCTCAGAAGGACCCAGGGTTTCCTGGGACTTCGATGCATGCCCAGATGACCTAAGGTGATGCTACTCTCATGGCAGAAGCCAGGAACCTGCTTGTGGGAATCAGGACTGGCCCAGGTGTGGACATTCTACATGGTCCTGCCACTCGGTTGGAAACAGCCTCTTTCCATTGACTCTTTCAGCAGAACTATCTGCATCTTTACCTCTACCTGACTGAGGTATTCTCTCTTTTACAATATAACCAGGGATAAAGGACTTATTCGCTCACAGGAGGAACATTATGCAGTAAGGTGGGGATGTGCCTGAGGTCCACCTTCTCAGTTCAAAGTTTTGCAGGGAGTGGCATCCTTAACCTAGGAATTTGACTCCATGAGACAAGAGAAATATAAAAAAGGCAAAAGACTAAAAAGAATAGGGGCAGCTAGGTGGCGCAGTGGATAAAGCACCGGATTCAGGAGGACCTGAGTTCAAATTTGCCCTCAGACACTTGACACTTACTAGCTGTGTGACCTTGGGCAAGTCACTTAACCCTCACTGTCCCACCAAAAAAAAAAAAGACTAAAAAGAATAGAAGAAAATATAGGAAAAACAACTAATTTGGAAAACAAATCAAAGAGAAAGAAATAGAAGAATGATCAGACAAAGAAAAAGAAGACCAAACAAACCCCAAAACCCTATATGCATCATATTTCTTTTAAATTTTTTTCTTTTTTGTCATGAACCTGAAAAACAATAATATGGACATTTGCTTATACAAATACTTCTCGCTTTACATACATGAACCATTCCACAAAATGATTCCATAAAGCGATTTCTATGTAATACAAATTTACCAGCAGATATGGGGAAGAGAGGGAGTGAGGGAGGAAGGAAAGGGAATGCAGTCCATGGAGAGAGGGGACCAGCACACAGTTCAAGGATGCATGGAGGCCAGGGATAGAGAGACAAGAGCAGGAGAAGGAACACTTGAGGGCTGGGGCCAGTCCTGTGAGGTTCTGTCCAGAACTGAGACGAAGAACATGTGGGGGGCAGACACATGGGGGCAGGACACAGACACAGACAGGAGAAAGTAGGTAAAATGCAGGCACTGGGGACAGACTCAAGATACTCAAGCTCAGAAGGATGGAAGACAGACATGCAGGGGCTGGATACATGGGTGGGTGGGTGGGTAGAAAGGGGCAAAAGTCTCTTCTCTTGGTGCTGGAGATCCAAGCCTAGCCCCAATCCTGTGGGGGCACTGGCAGTGTCTCTCTGAATGTCCTGCTCTTATTTGGAGGGTTTTTCCCCCCAGGTTTTTGTTAGGGTGGGAAGGGAGGCTCTGGGCAGCCAAGGGGCAGAAGGGGAGAGAGAGAGAGCACAGTATTGTACAGTAAAGTTAACATAGGTGTTTTGGGGGTGAGGGCGAATGGGGATTTCTTTCAGAATTCTTTATATAAAGTTTAATTTGCATAATGCAAATTTACATGAAGTGAAAACTGTACAAAGCACATAAAAGGATTGTATGTGACACTATTGTGAAAATTGGATTGACGCCCACTGCTGGAGAGATACTGTAGGAAAGCTCCGCCATGAGGAGAAGGCATCTGAGGGCAAGCCAAGTGGCTTGTAAGGTCAGTTCCTTGGCGTCAGGAAGTGATGTTTGCTCGTGGGTACTGTCGATCAAAGCTACCAGCCAATTATCTTGGAGCTATGTGTAGGTAGATGGGATGTGTCTGGTTTCACAGGAAGCTTCTGGGACAAAGAAGGGGTGAGGCTTTCTCTCTCTCTCTCTCTCTCTCTCTCTCTCTCTCTCTCTCTCTCTCTCTCTCTCTCGCCCAGGACCTTGGTTCAAGTGGAGCTGAAACGCTGGCTCCCTGAGATAGATAGATGTAGGTACCTTGGCCTCTTTCTCCTCACCAAATTCTTATGCTCCTTAATAAATGCTTGGGGGCAGCTAGGTGGCGCAGTGGATAGAGCACTGGCCCTGGATTCAGGAGGACCTGAGTTCAAATCCGACCTCAGACACTTAACACTTACTAGCTGTGTGACCCTGGGCAAGTCACTTAGCCCCAACTGCCTCACAAAAAAATTAAAAATTAAATTAAAAAAAAAAAGAGAAAGTGGGAGACAAATAAAAGAAAAAAAAGAGAGAATAGGATGGAAGGAAATACACAATGATAATTAAGTGTTAATGGGATGAATTCACCTATAAAATGGAAGAAGGTAGTACAATGAATTAGAAAGTTGAATCCAACCATATTTTGCTTATATAAAGTATAATTGAAAGATAAATGTGCAAGTTTCCATATACTTCAAAATATTTATTGCAGCACTTTTTGTGATAGCTATGAATGGAAACAAAGAAAATGCCTGACAATTGGGTAATGGCTAAACAAATTGTGGCACATGAATGTTATGAACTAACTTAGTCCTTAAGAATGGATAGGTCAGGGGGCGGCTAGGTGGAGCAATGGATAAAGCACCGGCCCTGAATTCAGGAGGACCTGAGTTCAAATCCAGCCTCAGACACTTGACACTTACTAGCTGTGTGACCCTGAGCAAGTCACTTAACTCCCATTGCCTCGCCAAAAAAAAAAAAAAAAAGAATGGATAGGTCAAAGAACAAATAACAAATGATAGATAATTTTGTGAAAGATAATGTCAACAATAAAACAACCTACCAAAGTTTTGGAGATGCAACCAAAGAAGGCCTTAGGGGAAGATTTATATTTCTAAACACTTTCATCAGCAAAGGACAGAAAGAATATATCTACAAACTGAAGATTAAAATTTTTAAAAATCTAACATACCTGGTGCAGCTAGGTGGCACAGTGGATAGAGCACTGGCTCTGGAGTCAGGAGGACCTGAGTTCAAATCTGGCCTCAGACACTTGACACTTGCTAGCTGTGTGACCCTGGGCAAGTCACTTAACCCCAATTGCCCTGCCCCCCCCAATCTCAAACAACAAAATATAAATCTTGAAAAATTGAAGAAGGGATAAACAAAACTGAAAGCAACATCCCCACCCAAATACAACTTATTGAATTAAAAAGTTGGCAGTTAAAAATAAAATAAAATAGATGAACAAACTTCGAAGGAAAGCAGATTCTAAGAGGCTCCCCTTTAACTTCCCCAATCCTTGCCCAGGGTCACATACTTTTATTTGTCTCCCACTTTCTCTTTTTTTTTTAATTTAATTTTTAATTTATTTTGTGAGGCAGTTGGGGCTAAGTGACTTGCCCAAGGTCACATAGTTTTCCTCCATAAACATCCATCCTGACTATTGTCTATATCAACTTTATAGGTTCATAGGCTTTAGAGTGGGAAGGAATTGTAGAGTGGTAAAATGAGAAATATTAAGTCCTAGAAAGGTGAAATGATATGACCAAGGGCACACAGCTAGTGTGCAAGTCATTCAGTCTCTCTGGAATTCAAAACTGATTTCTTTATATTTATCTCCTGATACTCTTCTGTGCTTCAACCAATCTAGACAACTTTATATTCCTTTAATGTGCCCATCTATTTCATACCTTTACATAGTTGTTCAAACTGCCCATTTCCCATCCCTGAGTCCTGGAATGCTCTCTCTCCAAAACTCTCTCACCATATGTACCTTTTATAATCCTATTTATCCTTAGGTGTCTAACTCAAATCCCATCTCCTCCATGGAGCTTTTCCTGATGATGCAGGAAGAAATTATCTCCTCCCCCTCCCCCTCCCCCCTCTCTCTCCTATAACACCTTTTGTCTTGATCACATCTGTTAAAACCTAACTGAAATGTCATCTACTGTAGGAAGGCTTCCCTGATACCTTCTTTCCACCTGGCCTCCAGGATTGGTAACAGTCTTCTCTCTCAGGTCTGATACAGTACTTTATTTTGCATGGCAACTCTCTAGTGCACTTATCATATCATACAGTGTTTGTATTTATCTGTGTTTATATCATATCCCCCTACTGAACTGTAACCTCTTTGAAGGCAGGGGTCTAATTTATCTATTCTTTTGGTCTCCTTTTTTGCCTAGCATAACACTAGTGCTTAATTAATGTTTGTTGTTTGTTATCATTCATATAGACCTTTTCCCACACTATAATTGTTGGTTATCTTTATTGTGCCAGTTTGGCCAGTCAGGGTTCATAACTTGTCTGTAAGTACAAGAATATCCGTAGTGGTAACGATAGGTGAGGTTTATTTCAAGAATCCACAGGATCAGGAGACAACTACATCACCTCCACAGTGTCTCAGAATTGTGTAGAATTATTGATTCTTGATTGCCAAGTAGGAGGGGGCCCGTGACATTTGAGACAATGATCTAGAACTGAGTGACCTACCATTTTCTGGTGCTGAGTAGTTTTATATCCCCCCCCCAAAATGGTTAGAAGGAAAAGTACTAGTGGCACCCTTATAGCCCTAGCCAGGCCAATATTCTTCTGCCACAGTCAAAGAGCTGCCACAAAAAACCATTCTAGGGGCAGCTAGGTGGCGCAGTGGCTAGAGCACCAGTCCTGGAGTCAGGAGTACCTGAGTTCAAATCTGGCCTCAGACACTTAATACTTACTAGCTGTGTGACCCTGGGCAAGTCACTTAACCCCAATTGCCTCACTTAAAAAAAAAAACAACATTCTAAGACTCTTGACCTTCCTGGTGATTTGTGATTGGTGATTTCCCAGGGTTTGGTTAGAGGAACACTATATGGCTTTGCTCTATTCAACATTTTATTAGTGATTTGGATGAATGAATAGATAGTATACATTTCTTTTTTTTTCTGATAGTATACATTTCAAATTTGAAGATGATGTGAAAGTGAAAAGTTTACCTAATTTGGTGGATGACAACTGGGATTAAAAAAGAGCTTGACATCTAGTAAAATGAAATTTAATAGAGGCTAATATAATGTCCTATTCTTGGGTCCAAAAATCAATTACATAAGTACAGGATGAAGGAGATATAACTAGGCAATAATTCATGTGAAAAAGAACTTGGATTTTTTTTTTTTTTAGTAAGGCAATTGGGGTTAAGTGACTTGCCCAGGGTCACACAGCTAGTAAGTGTTAAGTGTCTGAGGCCAGATTTGAACTCAGGTACTCCTGAATTCAGGGCCGGTGCTCTATCCACTGTGCCTTCTAGCTGCCCCCTAGAACTTGGATTTTTAGTGGACTGTAACTTTAATAAGAGTCAACAATGTGAAATAGCTGCCCCAAAAATCTGATATTACTTTGCCCTTTTTCTTGTTCAGTCATTTCAGTTGTGTCTGACTCTTGGTAACCCTATTTGGGGTTTCCTTGGCAAAGATACTGGAGTGACTTGCCATTTCCTTCTCCAGCTCATTTTACAGATGAGGAAAGTGAGGCAAAGAGGGTTAAGTGACTTGTACAGGGACACACAGCTAGGAAATGTCTGAGACTGGATTTGAACTTAGGAAAATGAGTCCTCCTGACTCCAGGCCTAGCACTTTATCTACTGCATCACTCAGCTGTCCATTAGTCTGCCTTAATAGTGTCCAAAATTAGAGAAATGATTACCTCATTGAATTCTGCCTCAATCAGTTCTGGGGTCCGCATTTTAAGAAGGCCATTAATCTGGGTTGGTTCTAGAAGCAGGTATGCAGAACACTAAGGGGACAAAAATCCCACACCATATAAGGACTGGTTGAAAGACCTGGAGATGTTTAGGCCAGAAAAAAGAAGATTTAGGAGAAATATTATAACTGTCTTCAAATATTTAAAAAGCATTTAAAAGACTGTCATGTGAAGAGGGATTGGAGTTGTTTTGTTTGTTCCTGGAAGGTAGGACTAGGACGAGTGAATGAAAATTACAGAGAGACAGATTTCAACTGCATGTAAGGAAAAATTTCCTAGCAATTAGAAATATCCTAAAGTAGAACAAACTGTCTTATAAAGGGGAATGAACTGTCTCTCCTTGACTCTCTGTCTCCGACTCCCATTATCTCTCCATTCTCTTGGTGTCTGTCTCTCTCCCACCCTCCTTCAGCACAAGTCTATTCTATATTCCTCCTTATAACAGACCGTGGTGAAGACACAGTGTTCCCCTTCTAAAGAGAGATAGACAGGGGGGCAGCTAGGTGGCGCAGTGGATAAAGCACCTGCCCTGGATTCAGGAAGACCTGAGTTCAAAGCCGGCTTCAGACACTTGACACTAGCTGTGGAACTGTGGGCAAGTCACTTAACCCTCACTGCCCTACAAAAAACAAAAAACAAAACAAAAAACCAAACAAAAAAAAGAGATAGTTTCATCAGACACCTCAACTAAAACCACCTGAGCACATGAAGAAGTGGGGGGGGGGGGAAGGAAACAGAAGATGTCATTGCTCTAAAGAAAATATCTCATGAGTTGTTGGTAGATACATTATTTATTTCCCCTCCTCTCTTTATTTATGGCCTTTCATAATTCACTGGTGGCTCTGATTCACTCTGTCACTCCTGTGTTATAAGGTCATCAATAATGCCTAGAAATGAATGATGTTTCTACAATCAGGGGACCCAAATGGAAATCATAAATACACACACACATGCACATACAGTCCATTATAGATGAATCTATATTATACCTTGGCATGGTATTAGTTAATTTACTTCAAACATGGAAGCAGGGGAATTATACACAGTAAATTGAATTATATGCTGACATATGTGACGTATTATATGAATATACATTTATACATTTCATCTGTTATTGCTTTCTTATATTTAACTATGCTATGTTACATCATGCTACATCATGCTGTATCATGCTATACTATATCACACCAAACCACTCCACACCATGCCATACTACACCACATCATACTGACATGGGGGTTGGGACTATTAAAGTTTAAAGGATGGACACACCTCGAGAAGTTAGGGAGATAAGCCCATTAGGTGTGCCTGCTGCCTGATCACCACCAAGGGACAGAGATAACTCCAGAAGTCAGGGCCACCACCCCATTCAAGCTTTCCCTACCCCCAAAGGGAACTTTCCATAGTCAGGTGGTCACCCCATCCATCCCCACACCATCTGTCCTCTATAAAGGCTTTGGCCTCCCTCCTGGTCGAAGGGAAATGTGTCTCAGAGAATCAGGTCTCAACCATCTTCCCATGAAAGAATTCTTTGACTTCCTTCTTGTTCACTTTCTCTAGCACCCAAATAAAAGACTGATTTATTCTAATTGAATTGTTTGTGAGAGGGTATAATTCTTTTTTTTTTTTTTTCGGTAAGGCAATTGGGGTTAAGTGACTTGCCCAGGGTCACACAGCTAGTAAGTGTTAAGTGTCTGAGGCCAGATTTGAACTCAGGTACTCCTGAATCCAGGGCCAGTGCTTTATCCACTGCGCCACCTAGCTGCCCCGGGTATAATTCTTTAAAGAGGAATACCTAAGGACCCTCACTACCTATTTCCCCTGTGACACTACTCGTCCTCTTCCTCATCTTCACAACCAAGTCTTATCTATGAAGATATATATGGGCTACAATCGTCATAGCTAATAAATATTTAATGGAAGAAAGATCAATGAACAAATTCATAAATTATCAGACAGCCTTCATTCTATGCAATTGTTTGTTTAGCTAAGCGATTGTTACAAAGGATTTTAGTTAATTAATGACCATTAATAAACAATATCATGTTGAATTTTTAAAACCTGTTTGAACTTCTGGAATTTGTGGATTTAAGCCCAGCTATCTTTTTTAGGTGACACCATTTATAATACCCTCGATTAAGTTAAAAGTAAACTTACTAACTTAAACTAACAACCTTTGAAATTGAAATGTAAACAAAAAGAACATTCCTGAATCTGCTAATTGCTCTTTCCTGCTGAAGACTAGTCCAGGATCTTTGCTAAGATAACCCCAAATGTGGTCATGAACACAATTAAAAACAACTCAACAACAACAACAACAATCTGAAGGCTATAGATGGCATTCAGTCTTTGACCCTAAAACTTATCACAGACAGGACTTTGAAAACTAGGGCTGTTTTAAAATAGTAGCGTCTCTACTTGCCTCTCCCAGCCTCCTGTTTAAAAAACCATCTCCATGATAAAGATAATTAGACAACAGGGGAATTGTTGAAATGATAACTGGGTCCCCATTACCTATGAGTGTGTTTGAAAATGTGTATTATATGCAGTCTGGCATATCTGGAGAAGTACCAGACATGACAGGTAGTCAATATTCAATTTAAATTCAAAGAACTGAAATTTCATAGTAGATGACAAGCAAAGGTATATTACAGATTTCCATAAGCCTGTATGGGTAATAGCTAATCTATGTATGCCCGACAAAGGATGAGAGGATAAAGTAAGGAAAAATACTCTCCTGGAAATGCTTTTGTTCTCACCCTCAATCTCTCCATTCTAAACTGAGTAGAAGAGGAGGAATAGAGTTCTCAGGGGAAGGAATATTGATTGAGAGTCAGAAGACTAAGTAGCTGTGTGACTTTGGGCCAGTTACTTCTTGGTTCCCTCATCTATAAAAATGATGGGGTTGGATTAGAAGATTTGTATGGATCTTTTCCAGCTTTACATCCTTGTTCAAACCATTAAGGAAAGTCATTCCCATTTGGGAGACTTCTCAAAAGAGTGATTTGCCTGTGTGAGAAAATAATTATTAATAATGAATTTTTTCGGGGTGGGGGGAACCCAGAGATCATTTTTCATCCTTTTTCCTTCCACTCTAGAAAGTCCAGTTCTTGAGGAAGTTCACCTCTTGTCTGGGACAAGCCCAAGGGAATAAAAGAAATGGAGATTGATTCTTTTATCTAGGTAAGTGAACTGATGGGATCAAACTACACTTAGATACTGGACTTCACCTATGCCTTTCAGGAAGGGTCTACTTGCATACTCTTCCCTTATGTCATCTGTAGAGTTCGTTTTAATTTGGACCATCCTCAAGTCATGTCAACCAATGGAATTGAATGATGCTAACCAATTAGCTTTGATCAATGTATAATGACCTGCCTCTATCAAAAGAGGATAAAACCCAGGCTGGGGTGGAGTGGGGTGGTGGGCTCTCTTGGTGTCTGCTTTTCCTCTTAGGACAGTGTAGGTTTTGTAGGGCCTCTGAACTCTCCTGGAGACCACATGCTATCTCTCTAAGACAACATGAGTCTGGGGCTTTTCTCCTTCTTGTGCTAACTGCCACACAGTCAATTCTTTACTGGTATATATGATATTAATTAATAATAAATGCTTACTGCCAAATGGGTGCAATGGAAATGAATATATAAATAACAATTCATTTATAAAATACAGTAGCCACAATAATTAAAAAAAAAAAAACACCACACACACCTGGAAGTCTGGGTCCTGAAAGAAATCAAGGTGAACCTTAGGGAAACTGGCCCCATGATCTATTTTTTTGTTTGTTTCCCTGGAAATCTGTGTCTGAAGGAACTCTAATATTCTGGTACTTGGGTCATCTATACATTGGACTTTATGGCTTCTTCCTTAGCTGTTCAAACACTATATTCACTCTCTGGCATTTGTCCATGTTCTGGATAACTGAAGTTGTTGGATAAGTGACTGTTTATAAGTGTTTATACAGGATGACAGATTTAAAAGTGGAAGGGACCTTAGAGATCATCTTCTAGACCAACTTCTCATTTTTCAGATGAGGAAACTGAAGTATAGAAGGGTTAAAAGACAGCATTCAGAACTGGATGTACTGCTGTTGCTTGCTTTTTGTAGGAATGGTAAACAATTGTCAAACAAGGGACAGAGAGTGACAAAGGAAAAGGAGATGAACACTGTGAGGAAATGGGGATTGGTCTCCTCTCAATAAGAATATAATAGTTGGGGGCGGCTAGGTGGTGCAGTGGATAAAGCACGGGCCCTGGATTCAGGAGTACCTGAGTTCAAATCCGGCCTCAGACACTTGACACTTACTAGCTGTGTGACCCTGGGCAAGTCACTTAACCCCCGTTGCCCCGCAAAAAAAAAAAAAAAAAGAATATAATAGTCACCATTCAAATTGTACTCCTCCAGACCTATTTGAGGAAAAAGGTCTCCTTCCCCTCACCCCCCTCCCCAAACAAAATCACATGGTTCAGAGTAACCCTGAGCTGGTCACAATTAGGTCTGCTCCTGAGGTGTGTCCATATAAAAGAGGAATGGAAGAATTGTCCCTGTATCACCTCCTCCATTGGCTAAGAAATGTTGCATTTCGATTAGCTAGTTTTTGTGCATAGATTGTAACCTTTGAGTAACTGGACCAATGATGAAAAAGGGGAGAGGCCATTTGCATTAGGGACTAGGGGATAAAAGGGGCCTGTGAGCCTCCATTTTTGGTCATCCACCAGCTGCACACTGGGTAGCCCATTCTCATGAGAATGACAATAAATGAGCCTTTGACACATCACTGCCACTGAGTAGGACTCATTTTCCTCACAAACACGTATGAAGATGAGAACACCAAAAAATGGGAATAGCCAAGTTGAAGGGACAGTGGGAAAATAGGCTCACGAATACACTATTGACAGAGTTTTGAATCTGTCTGATGATTCTGGATATTAATTTGTAATTATATAAGAAAAGTGACTACACTGTTCATGGTTTTTGACCCAGTGGTTCTGTTACTGGATGGATATCCCATAGCAGTATTCTTATGGTAGTAAAGACTAGAAACAAACATAGATTGAAAAAATTCTGAAAAAAATATGGCATATGAATGTAATGGAATATTCCACAACCAAGAAGACATGATGAATATAAAGAATTGAGGGAAATATGAGAAGATTTATACGAACTGATGAAGAAGGAAAAGATAGCAGAACCAAAAGAACAACATATATATGTGCATATATATTATGTACAAATTACAACAATATAAATGAAAATGTCACTAAATGGAAGCCAATTACTCAATATCTGAAAAAATATTTATGATCCTGGAAAAAAGATAATAAACCACTTTTCATAAGAGAGGGGTAGGGGACTTCTAAGTGTAAGAATTGATTGATTTTGGGGGACCCCATCTTTGGCTAAAATTAGAAAGCCTCAGGCACACCCTGGCTCCCTCTTCCCAGCGGGGGTATACACAGAAAACCTGAGCCCCAGCTCCCTCCACCAAGCCAGTGTATGCAAGGAAACCCCATGCCCCAGTTGGCCTTGGGTGCCAGCCCTAGGGGTACCAATGAATTAGCTTGGGATGTGTGGGTGGTTGGCCCGGGGTTTCCTGTGAGAGAAGGGTTTTTTATTCTGGGGGGGTAGAGAAGAGGGAGGGAGGAGACAAGAAGAAGAAGAAGAAGAAGAAGAGAGAGAGAGAGAGAGAGAGAGAGAGAGAGAGAAGAGTTCATGGCGGCAGGAGAAAAAGTTAAACGCAGATGTGCAGTGGGATAGAGCTAAACACGAAGCAGCTGAGTCCGGTGGGCGAGTTTACAGGTCATGTTTCCTGCTTGTCTTTGTCCTTATTTCTAAATTTGTTCCCATCAATAAACCCTGTTTTTTTGAAAAGAGGCTTTTTAATCTTGTTTCTTATCAGTCTGGGAGAAACACTTGGGGATGGGGCAGTGTAGAAGAGGGGAGGCTCGGGACCTAGAGGTCCCCTGTTGTTTTCTGAGTCCCAATATTGCAGCTAGCCTCCCAATTAACTCTTCCTATATTAAAATTGGCCCTTACAGATTGGTGGCCCGTATGGGGATTAACAAACCTGGGGGATCTTTTAAAAACCCCCCTTACTTAAGGCATGATGTTATATATCTTGTCAAGTATAGTTACTGTATCAGTTGCTTTTGATTAACTGTATTACTTTGTTATAAGGGAGAAATAAAGGATGGATATCTTTTTGGAAAGGAAATAAGCATTTATATAGTACCTACTTTGTGGAAGACCAAGGGTTAAGTACTTTACATATATTATCTCATTTGATCCTTACAATAACCCTATTGTTATCACCATTTTACAGTTGAAGAAACTGAGGCAAACAGAGGTTTTAGTGACTTACCAAAGGTCACACAGTGTCTGAGGCTGGATTTGAACTCAGGTCTTTCTGACTCCAGGCCCTGCATTTTATCCACAGAACCATTTAGCTGTCCCACTTCTTATTTTTTTTTAATTGAATAGAATTTTATTTTCCAAAATATATGTATAAACAAATTTTAACATCAATTAAAAAAATTGTGTTCCAACTTCTCTTCCTCCTCCATTCCCACCCCCCACCCACTAGAACTCAAGTATTTCAAAATAAGTTATACATGAGTAGTCATGGAAAACATTCCCACATTAGCTAGGTTGTGAGAGAAAACAGTCAAAAAAACCCCAAAACTTCAGATTGAGGAATTGTCAAAGAGGAAAAAAAATTTTGTCCCACTTATTATAACACATTGCCTTATTTTAAACTGTTCAATTCCCTCTGTCACATTTCTGAGGGTAATGAGTCTTCTTGAAAAAAAAATTAATTTTGTCTGGGAAATTTAAGGGGCTAATAGGTATTCACACTTCAGTACCACAGATCAGAGGTGTCAAACACAGGCCACAGACATTATGGCCCAAGTGCCTAGAACCAGATTAAAAGGTAGTTGGTAAATATTTAACAAAATAAATAAAAATACAATAAGACATAGATAATGCTAATTTGTGGTGATATGTGATCTGCAGGGATCCTTATATACTAATTGGCCACTTATTTCTATTTGAGTTTGATACCACTGCCATAGACTGTAACTCTGAAAAGGACCTTAGAAGTCATCTAGTCTAATTCTCTCATTTCTCAAATAAGAAAAATGAGGCCTGGAGAGAGGAAGTGATTTACCTAAGGTTACATAGTAGTAAGTAGCAGAGCTTGGATTCAAATGCAGGCCCGTTGAATTCAAAGTATCTAAAACCAAATTTGAACTCAGGTCTTCCTGACTTCAGATCCTGCACCCCACACACTACTCCACTTTGCTGACTCTGTACCTCCTAACTTCATTTTTTGTAGAAATTGTTCTAGAAAGGACTATGATGTAAAGACAAAATATTTTTTTTAAAAAGTATAGTATCAGGGAGATCTAGTTATAGTACTTCTCCCACTTTTTATTGTGCTGATAAAAAAGGTACCTAGGTGATCTTGGGGTGAAGGCTAATTTACCTAATTTTTTTTTATAGTATACTATGTTCTACCTTCTTTCATTTTTCTGGTGTTGCTTAAGTAGTCTTGGGTGGTTTAAAATGGTGTCTATTGATATGTGGATTACATTCTCTAGTTGCTTATCAGACTGCCTTTGACTATGAAGCTTTTGTCCTTGGCCACAGTATTTCTGGGTGACAAATCTATTTGTTTGTTTATTAAAGATGAAGATGAATCTTTTGTTTGTTTTTCCCCTCTTAATATTTTATTTTTTCCAATTACATATAAAGATAGTTTTCAACATTCATTTTTATAAGATTTTGAGTTCCAAATTTTCCTCTCTCCCACCCCTCCCCCTTCCTAAGACAAGTAATATGATATAGGTTATACATGCACAATTATGTTAAACACATTTCCACATCAGTCATGTTGTGAAAGAAGAATCAGAACAAAAGGGGGAAAACATGAGAAAGAAAATAACAAAAAACAAAAAAAATTGAAAATAGTATGCTTTGATCACCATTCAGACTGCATAGTTCTTTCTCTGGATATGGATAGCATTTTCCATCATGAGTCTTTTGGCATTGTCTTGGATCATTATATTGCTGAGAAGGGTTAAGCCTATATCATAGTTGATTGTTGCAGAATATTGCTGTTACTGTGTACAATGTTCTCCTGGTTCTGCTCACTTCACTTAGTATCAGTTCATGTAAGTCTTTCCAGGTTTTTCTGAAATCCACCTGCTCATCATTTCTTATAGGACTATAGTATTCCACTACATGCATATACTACAACTTGTTCAGTCATTCTCTAATTGATGGGCATCCCCTAATTTCCAATTCTTTGCTACCACAAAAAGAGCTGATATAAATATTTTTGTACATGTGGGTCCTTTCCCCTTTTTATGATCTCTCTGGAATACAGACCTAGTAGTGGTATTGCAGGATCAAAGGGTATGCACAATTTTATAGCCCTTTGGCCATAGTTCTAAATTGCTCTCTAGAAAGGCTGGATTAATTCACAACTCTGCCAAAGATACATTAGTATTCCAATTTTTCCACATCTCCTCCAACATTTATTATTTTCCTTTTGTGTCATATTAGCCAATTTAATAGGTAGGAAATGGTACATCAAAGTTATTTTGATTTGTATTTCTCTAGTCAATAGTAATTTAGAAAATTTTTTCATATGACTATAGATAGCTTTAATTTCTTCTTCTGGAAACTGGCTATTCATATCCTTTGACCATTTATCAATTGGGAATGACTTGTATTATTAAAAATTTGACTCAGTTCTCTATATATTTGAGAAATAAGGCCTTTACCAGAAATATTGGCTATATGACTTAAATCTACAATTCTTCTCTGTTGCCATCTGTAGGTTCTTTTTTTTTTTGGTGGGTTAATGAGGGTTAAATGCCTCGTCCAGGGTCACACCGCTAGTAAGTGTCAAGTGTCTGAGACCAGATTTGAACTCAGGTCCTTCTGAATCTAGGCCTGGTGCTTTATCTACTGTATCACATAGCTGCCCCCTATAGGTTTTTGATTTATCTTTTGCCTTCTGTTTTTGTTTTTGTTTTTTTAATTTTTTTTAAAAGTTGTTTTATTATTATTATTTTGGTTTTTTTTTTTTTTTTTTTGCGGGGCAACTGGTGTCAAGCGACTTGCCCAGGGTCATACAGCCAGCAAGTGTCAAGTGTCTGAGGCCAGGTTTGAACCCAGGTCCTCCTGACTCCAGGGCCAGTGCTCCATCCACTGCGCCACCCAGCTGCCCCCTTTTGCCTTCTGTTTTACAAATACTTTTGATTTTTTTAAAATATGATTTTCTTTGCAGACCATTTGTTTCTTCATTTTTTTGGGTAGATAATGTAATTCTCAGATTGTATTATCCATATTTGTCTTCTAGTTCTATTGCTTTGGTTTGTAGAAATCTGAGGTCTTTTCTATTATTATTATTATTATTATTATTATTATTATTATTATTATTATTAGCTTTATTTGTTCTTCCACCTACATTCCATGTTTTTCAAGCTATATATTTTTTAAAATTCTGAGTCTCTCTGTTCTTTAGGCAGTAGGCTGCTTCCCCAAGATCTTCTATTTTAACTTGTCATTTTTTGTATGCCCAGTTTCACAGAAGACTATCTTCCTTTGTGTCTTATGAGAATTTTAAACCACTCTGGGGGGCCTTCTAGTACATACATTTTCACCTCTATAGGGGTGATTGCCTTTGTAGTCTTGTTCTTTCTGGAGTTGTTCCATGGTATTGATTCATTATATTGAGGCATATATATTGCTTATTCATTTCAATTTCTCTGTTAATTTTATGAAAGTTTTTTTGGGTAAGGATTTCTTTCTTTTCTCCATTTTTCTTTGTTATTCTTCATTTATCTTATTTGTTACAGTCATCATTATTTTAAGGCTGTGCAGCAGTGCTGGATTTAGAAATACTTGCTCTTTTTGTCCTTGGACATCCCTGAGGCGGACACTTTGAGAGAGAATGTCCCAGTGGCTCCTTGTGACATCATCCTGAGAAGGATGAAAGAGGACCTGATTGCTGCCCTGGAGGAGATTATAGTCCTGTTGTGGAGCAGAGAGAAGTCTAACACGGAAGTCACAATTGGAAAATAACAGAGCATACAATAGGGTACTAATTGTCTCTACCACTGGTATTGTCAGAGTTTCTCACATGATTAGAAGAGTCTGGGTGTGCTTTTAGGGATTTCACACCCTTCTGCCTATCCCTACTAAATCAAGGAACTTCTCTATATGACACTATGCAACATATTGTCACCAATCCCCCTTGCAAACACAGAATTCGTAAAATTAACAATGGTAAAATATCGTTCACAGATTGAATAAAATAGAACCCACAGAAAATAAACCCAGTTGCCAATTAGCATGGTTTCCCCAGAGATCTGCGTTAACTCAGTTACTAACAGTCATGCACAAGATAGATTCCTAGCAGGAATTACTTTGTGCAATTCCTTAGTTACTGGCTTTTATTGTATTTCTCCACCACTCTGAGCAGATGGTGATCATCGCTCCTCTTGTAGCTCTTCCCAGTTATCAGTAAGTGATGATATTTCTTACTGAAGTTTTCTATCAGTGTATCACCTACATGTTGCTCCACCTACATGTCTCTACAGGTGGTATTGCTAGTTTTTTTCCAGATAAAAAAAATTGTTATAGTATGAGTCCCATTATATTCCTCCAGAGAAAGAACAGTTTTTTTTTTTTAGTGAGGCAATTGGGGTTAAGTGACTTGCCCAGGGTCACACAGCTAGTTTGTGTTAAGTGTCTGAGGATGGATTTGAACTCAGGTACTCCTGAATCCAAGGCCAGTGCTCTATCCACTGTGCCACCTAGCTGCCCCTGAGAAAGAACAGTATTGCAGATCAAAAGCTGTGCTAGACCAAGTATCTCAACTCTGAGTTCTCTTCCAGTACCTACCTATCTCTTGTCTCATTCAAAAGTTCACTGAAGAGTCAAGATCACCCCCGCCATGCCATCTTTAGGCTGGTCTCCATAGGCAATGACTTGGAGACTCTATATTCCCTTTACCTCAAGCATCTGGGTCAATCAATTAATCAATCAACTAACAATCATTTTTAAATTGCCACCTATATGCCACATACTGCTGGGCACTGAGGATATAAAGACAAGAATGAAATCATGTCAGCCTTCAAGTAGCATATGTTCTGTCAGAAGATATCACATACGTGTATAGACATATACAAAATATATTCAGGGGGAGGGCATCTGAGAGGATTGGTAAAGGCTCCATGATAGAACTTGAATTGAGCTTAAAGGAAACTGAGGATTCTAAGAGGTAGATGGGAGGAATGATTGCATTCCGGGCATTAGGAACAGCCAGCACAAAGAAAAAGAGAAAGGAAATAGTGTGAACTATGAGGAATGCAAATTTGGTTCAGTCATAGATGGTGAGGAGATGAGTAATGTATGATAAGGTTGCAAAGGTAGTTTGGAGCCCAGCTCTAAAATACTTCCCCGAGGTCTGAAAGTTTGATAAAGGCCTCTCAGTTTCCTTTCCTTTGCCCCTAGGGACAACTGTGGGAAGGTCTTCAAACTTCCTGGGCTTGTTTCCTTTAACTTCTGGACCAGGGGTTCTGGAACCAGCTCAAACCAGCTAGAAAGAGTCAATTGTTACAGTTTCAGTGTGAGCATTTATAATTTGGATTTCAGCAAATGCTATAAATCTAGACTTGATTTATTGTTTTGTTGATTGTCTAGACTTAAGAAAGTGATAATAACATAGACTAAACTTCAAAATGGGTTGTGTGTGCATTCCCCCCCACCCCCCTGCAAGAGATCCAGTTGTAAAAGATTTAACAGCACATCCCTTCTACAGGCCTTCAACCACGAAGATCTAAGAATCATTTTGTGATTTTTGTTTGTTTCATGGCCAACCTAGTGGCCATTTAATGGTCAATCCTTAGCCAGGATTGTCCTATCTCATCAAGGACAACTAGGTGCTTTCTCAATATATTCTTCACTGTTGTGAGTGTCTATTCCCTGTTAGCTGAGTTTGTTCTGCCCTTTCAATCTGATAAAGTATCTTCCTAAAAGATAATGTTCAGAACTGAACATAAGATGTCAAAGGAAATGGATTTGAATCCCAACTCTCCTGATCTTAAAAGAAAGAAGAAAAATAGAATCTGCAAACTCCAGACTTTTGAGCTTGACTTCAAATCATGGCAAAATTCTATGTATTATTAAATGAATGATTAGTGAACATTTACAAAGGGAATTAGCAATCACAGAGCAAACATAGCTTTATCAAGAGAGATCATATTAGACTAACCAAATTGTTCTTTTTCTTTTCTTTCCTTGCTTGCTTGCTTCCTCCCTTCCTTTGTGTGTATATGTGTATGTTTATGTATATGTGTATGTGTATATAAATCCTTCTGCACCCTAAATACATCACCTCTCTATACTGGATAGCATATTTCATCATTGGTTCTCTGGATTCATGAAAGGGCATTGTATGAATCATAGTTCCCATAGCTTTCAAAATTATTTGTTTTTACAAAACATTATGTTTATGTGTTACAGTGTTGATATTTTTGTTAGTTGTACTAATTTTACTGTTTATAAGTTTTATAAAAGCTTTCAATTGTTCATTTTTACAATATTGCTGTGTTGCTATAAATTATTCTTTTGATTCTGCTCACTTTGGTTCTGCTCTGACTGAGTCAGTTCATAGGAGTCTTTCCATGTCTCTTGAAATCTTCTATTTTATCATAGTATTCCATCAAATTAATAAAGCACAACTTATTTGGCCATTCTTCAATTGATGGGAATTCCCTTCATTTCCAGCTTTATATCTTATACTATTCTTTTATAAGAAATGGGATTTAAAAAAAGATTAAAAATTGGGGCAGCTAGGTGGCGCAGTGGATAGAGCACTGGCCCTGGAGTCAGGAGGACCTGAGTTCAAATCCGGTCTCAGACACTTAACACTTACTAGCTGTGTGACCCTGGGCAAGTCACTTAACCCCAATTGCCTCACTAAAAAAAAAAAAAAGTACTATCCCCTTTTTCAGTATGATTACGGAAGTGCCCAAATGACTTTGAATAAAATACACGAGCAAAAGCTGTAAAGCTACAGAGCACACCAATAGTCTCAGATATAAACAAAACGAAACAAAAACTGTTGACATGAATTTGATATTCTCTTCAGTCGTCTTTGTTTTTTGCTCTATGTTTTAAGAATGTATAGAAATTCAATACAATCGAAATTTTCCTTTTTTTCTTTTCACATGTTGCTTCTCTATACAGCTCATCTGGGGAGCTGGGTGGCACAGTGGATGGAGCACCAGGCCTGGAGTCAGGAAGACTCATCTTTCTGAGTTCAAAAATGGCCTCAGACTACTACTGGGTGACCCTGAGCAAGTCACTTAACTCTGTTTGCCTCAGTTTCCTCAACTGTAAAATGAGCCGGAGAAGGAAATAGCAAACTGTTTCAGTATCTTTGCCAAGAAGACCCCCAATGGGATCATGAAGAATTGGACATGACTCAACAGCAACAACAACAACAACAACAACAACAGCGGACTCGTCTATTTCATGTGTCTCCCACTGTCCTTAGCAATTCTCTCAAGTTACTTTCCTGAATTGTGTCTGTAGCTTTTTTATCCAAATAACTTTTCCGGACATCTTCTGGTTCCATTCCATTTCATTTTTCTCCAAACCTTGAGAAGAGCACAGTAAAATTGATAGGCCCTGGAGGTTCATTCATCATGGCATGGAGGTACTCATTAGTTGGACTCTTTCCTAAGGAAGCAAGTATATCATATAAATCTTTGACAATGAAACCAGCTCTGCTCTGATCACTCATATTGAAGGTCTCCCTGAATTCCTGAATCTCTGACTGATCAAGCATAGCAAATACTTTTGAAGTTGCATGCTAAGAGTGTTTCTTGGTCTTCTTTGTCTTTGCCCCTTTGCATGACGTATTGACTATTAAATCCTGGGGGCAGCTAGGTGGTGAAGTGGATAAAGCACTGGCCCTGGATTCAGGAGGACCTGAGTTCAAATTCGGCCTCAGACACTTGACACTTACTAGCTGTGTGATCCTGGGCAAGTCACTTAACCTCCCTTGCCCTGCAAAAAAAAAGAGAAAAGAAGACTATTAAATACCATGGCTGGGAATAGTGACAAATGACAAAGCTGTTGAAGAAAGAGGAGCAGGAGGAGGAAGAAGAAAAGGGCAAGAGGAGAAGGAGACAGAGATGTGGCTGCGGCTACGCTACATTTGTTGTTGTTCAGTCATTTTCAACCATGTCTGACTCTTTATGACCCCGTTTAGTGTTTTCTTGGAAAAGATACTAGAGCCCTTAGCCATTTCTTTCTCTAGCTCACTTTACAGATGAGAAAAGAGAGGCAAACAGGGTTGAGTGACTTGCTCAGGATCACACGGCTAGTAAGTGTCTGAGGCTGGATTTGAACTTAGGAAAACGAGTCTTCCTGACTTCAGGCCTGGCACTCTATCTACTGTGCCATCTAGTTGTCCATACACTACTTCATGTTTTTTTTTTTCTTTTTTGAGTGTGATGCAGTTGGGGTTAAGTGCCCAGGGTCACACAGCTAGTAAGTGTTAAGTGTCTGAGGTCAGATTTGAACTCAGGTCCTCCTGAATCCAGGGCCGGTGCTCTATCCACTGTGCCATCTAGCTGCCCCCACTGCTTCATGTTTAAGAGGCAATGTGCCACAGTGGACAAAGTCCTGGACTTGGAGTCAATTAGGACGATGAGTATGAACCTTACCTCAGACACTTTCTATGTGACCTTAGGCAAGTCATTTATTCTCCAAAACCTCTAGTTTCCTCACTGTAAAATGGGAATAAAAATAGAGCTTCCAATCTGACCTCAGAGTCAGAAAGACCTAAATTCACAAGCTTACTCGAAAACATTAGCTGTGAGACACTGGGCCAGTCCCCAGGTAACTCCCTCACTATAAACTGCACAACAATGGCAGATCTGTACTGCTAGAGGGAAATAATTTCCTTACTGTGAAATTCCCTATGCCAATGAAGTTGCTGGTTGGGACTGACTCCAAAATAATACTTTGCAAACCTTAAAAGTACTCCATCCACGTGAACTATCGTTGTTCTTATTGTTTATGTCATCAGGATTTCATTCTGGAAAACATCATCCTCTTGTGCCCATTTTCCTAATAGAATTTTAGATCATGGGATTTTATCTCGCTTTTCTCTGAGCTCTTTGAAATTTACTTTCCCCAAATCTAGAGAACATGTGAGACTATGCTGAGCATTCTCCTCTTATCCTTGGGACAAAAACAATAGCAACAGAAATTTATTAAGCACTTTATATATTCCATCTTATAGGGGCAGAGTGGATAGAGTGCTAGGCCTGGAATCAGAAAGACCTGAGTTCAAATTTGACCTCATACACTTAATAGTGGTGTGTCCCTGGGAAAGTCACTTAACACTTAACACCTTTCCTCAGTTTCCTTATCTGTAAAATGATCTGAAGAAGGAAATGGCAAACCACTCCAGTATCTTTGCCAAGAAGACCCTAAATGAGGTTTGGTCAGGAAAAATCCAGAGAATGAAATGACTGAACAACAGCAACATGCCAGGTCACTGTACTAGGTTCTGGGAGTACAAACTCAAGTAGAAAAACCATCTCTGCCCTCAAAAAGCTTATAATCTAATGGGGGAAGACAACACATAAAGGGAACATGGGAGAGGGATAGAGAGACAAAGGTACCATTCATGAGAGCAAGGTAGAGGAAGCTCCCAGTGTAGCTTAGAGCAGGACTTCTTAAACTTTTTCCACTCATGACCCCTTTTCACCCCAGAAATGTTACACGACCCCAAGTATATAGGTATATAAAATAGGTGTACTCAACCTTTTACTGTTGCCAAATTTTAGTTACCTAGAGAGGAATGAGACATGGATGGCCTAGGCTTCCTCCTTAAGTGGTGGTTCTGGGAGGAGCCATCCTCTTAGAGGAAGAGGCTACAGGGATGGAGGCTGCTTCCAGTGGGTGAATTCTAGAGCTGGAGTGAGCCTGAGGATGAGAAGAAGAGAAGGAGGGAGAGAGAGAAGGCAGGAAGACAGGAAGAAGGAAAGAAGAAGGAAGGGAAGAAGGGAGAAACAGACCTCTGTTAGTTGGGGTAGTCAGGGACAGCTTCTGGTAACTGAGTCAGTACAGTCTCTTGCTTGAGGGACAAAGACTTTTCTACCTCAAGAGTCAGGAAAGTCCCTGCTGAGCTGATGCTGCCTTTGTAGTGTTCTCTGGTTGCATTAATGAATGGCCTTCAGTCAGCATAAGAATCTGAGCCTGTCATTTTTTTTCATGCACACATGACGTGAGCTCTTTGGAGCTATGAGTTATAGAGCAGAAGATTCCATTTTTCGTAAGGAAAGTGCCACCACCCTTTGAGAAAGAGAAAGATTGGAAGTGATGGGGGGGCAGGTGTGTTTGTGGGGGGAAAGGCTAGTATTTCATGTATGTAAAAGTTTCACCATGATATAATGAGAGACATGGAGGGGTGAGGTGGGGAACAAGAAGGGTAAAAAAAACCAACCTCATCCATCTATCAACCATTGGAGACGATCAATCTGACAAACTAGTGAAATCTCAGAACTAGAGCAAGAATTTCATTATATTTTGAAAAATGACTTTGTAATTAACTCCTGAGAAAAAGCTCGTGATTCATTCTCACTAATGGAGCTCAGGAGTCCAATCTTTTTCATCCGTGTCATCACATCATTGTCCCTCCCAAACAAGGGCTCCATCTCTGCTCAACAGCAGGCTCAGGCAGTCAGATGATTTGGATGGTTAAGCCAGCTGAAGACAGGCTGAATGACTTCAGGCTGGATGTTTCTGACACTACCCCTAACTATGCTCCCAGGAACTCAGCTGCTATTGATCATGCCTGCCCTTCAGAGGTCTGGCTTCTGCCACTGGAGTTTCATAGAGGACCTTGGATTCAAAAAAGGGATGTGTAAGAGAGTGCTGGAAAGGACACTTTATTGGGAGTCAGAAGAGCTGGGTTCAAATCTGGCCTTTGCTACGCATTACCTATGTGACCTTGGGTAAGTTACTTAAGGTCTCCAGCTCTCACTTTCTTCATTTCTAAGATGATAGCATCGACAATTGACAATTTCTAAGGTATGAAATTCCATGTGTTTACCTTCTCAGTGGATAGAGTGTTGGGCCTGAAGTCATGAAGGCTCACCTTCATGAGTTCAAATCCAGCCTCAGACACTTGACACTAGCTGTGTGACCCTAGGCAAGTGATTTAACCCTCATTGCCCCACCCCCAACCCTACCCCCCCCAAAAGAAAGAAAAATAAAATAAAATTAATGCAAACTGAAAAAAAGTACATAAAAATAAATAAAATTTAAATTTAAATCCTTAAGACTTTTCTGCCACCTGTACAGATCCAAGTTACCTAATATGCATATGTATGTATGCATGAATATATATATGTATATATATATGTATATTATAATACATGAACCTTTCAGAATGCACTTTACTTTTGTGCTCTCAGGCTGATTGCCTAGGCTGAGCAGGGAGTCCATAACCTCAGTTCTTATGGGTACCTTGTCTCCATCATTCCTGGCCCCACAGATTCAGAGTTGGAAAGGACCTTAGCAGCCATCTTGTTCAACCTATACCTGAACAAAATTCCCTCTAAAGCATAAAAATTATAATTGCTAGCACTAGTAGTGCATGTTAAGTTTTGCAAAGCACTTTCTATGTGCTATTTCATTTGATCCTCACAACAATCCTTATTAATTGCTTACTATGTGCCAGGTACTGTGTTAACTTCTGGAGATACAAAGAAAGGCAAAACACCTGGTTCTTGATCTCTGATAGTTCACATTCTAATAGGGGATACAACATACAGAACTATGTACACAAGAGATGGATACAGTATTCCCATTTTACAGATGAATAAACTGAGGCTCACAGAGGCTGTGACTTGCCCAGGGCCACATAACTAGTGGATGTGTCTAAGAGTAGGATTTGAACTCAGGTCTGCCTAACTTCATGTCTAATGCGTGATTCACTTCACCTTCTTAGAATGGCATTTTTGAATACATAACACAGAACACATAGGACTGTGAAGGAAATCAATTATATTGAGAAAGCTATCAAAAAATATTTTTGGGGCAGCTAGGTAGTGCAGTAGATGGCCCTGGAGTCAGGAGTACCTGAGTTCAGATCCAGCCTCAGACACTTAACACTTACTAGCTGTGTGACCCTGGGCAAGTCACTTAACCTCAATTGCCTCACTAAAAAACAACAACAAACAAACAAAAAAATATATTTTTTTAAAAAGTTCATGGGCTCCAAGTTAAGAACCCCTGTACATAACTAGATGGTGTAGGCTCTATAAGTGTGGGATCCATGTCCCATCTAAACACTGCATCTCCTCAAGGGTTTATCACCATACTCTGAACACAGTAGGTTCTTTTTCTTTTTGCAGGGCAATGGGGGATTAAGTGACTTGCCCAGGGTCACACAGCTAGTAAGTTTCAAGTGTCTGAGGCCGGATTTGAACTCAGGTACTCCTGAATCCAGGGCCAGTGCTTTATCCACTGTGCCACCTAGCCTCCCCACACAGTAGGTTCTTAATAAGTGATTATGGAATGAATGAATGAATGGAAGCATGGATGAATAAATGAATGAATATGATTTCTGGCTTTGATTGGATCTTGGCATTTGACTTTCATTTTCAAGTCTCACCTCACAGGATTTTAGAGCTTAGGATCATGGAATCTTTGAGTAGGGAGGGTCTTCAGAAGTCTAGTTCAACTCTCCCCAGGCGTCCTGATATAAGAATTTCTTCTACAACACCCTTGATAGGCTGGCATCCTGCTGCGATTCAGCTCTTTCTCCTGACAGAGATCACATGACCTTGTGAGGCAGCTTTATTCCGTGGCTGGGCCGCATCAATTGAGCTGAAATCTGCTTGTCCATAACTTTCAACTACTGGTCCTAATTCTGCATCTGAGAGCATCATTGAACAAATCTAATCCTTCTACTACCGGACAACTTCTCAAACATATGAGGTCAGCTGTGATATTTCACCATTATCTTCTTTGCTGCAGTCTGAATATTCCCTATTCCTTCAATCAGGTCATCAATCAGGTCTCACCTCAATTGAGGTCATCTAGTACACCCTCTTCCCCCCTTACTTTACAGATGGGGAAGCTGAGGCCCAGAAATATGTGGACTTGAGAATCTCTCCCTAGAACTTGAACTACTGTCAGTCTCATAGTGTAAATCAGCTTGTCTTCTCCCCACGAGCCAGCTATTGTCTCTGGGTCATATTTTGGACCCTTATCATCGGGATACAGCCCAGAGTTTCCTAGAAGATTCAGCCCTGCATTACTGCAGAGGCCCTGCTTGGGCAGCCACATACATCCCTGATGGAAAAATCCACAGCCACCAGTCAGCCTTCCAAGTTAACAGATTCCCAAAGGACTCAACCAAGAAAAGCAAAATGGTATTTCAAAGGGAAATATGGAAATTGGACTTCTAATTTAGGCCCTTGCAACAGATGTTGCTGATCTTGTAAAATAATTGCTTACATTATTAATGGAGGTTTTTCCCTTTGTTGAGAGAAGGTGAAAATATCCACTTGCTCTAGAAGAAGCAGGAGCCTGAAAACCTGCTCAGCCACTGTGAGGAGGGCAGAGAAGGGCTGCCACATGTGGAAGAACAGTTTGTTGCCAGAAGGCTGGAGAAATTTACTTGGGATCATCACTTTTTGTCCTTTCCCTAATTAACTTCCTCACTGGATTCCCAGCTCTCTTTCCACACAGTTTTCCTCACATTACATGAGGAAAAGTTTGCCTCTGGGTTAAGCATAACCACATTGGAAGAATACAAAGGCAATTTTAATCAAATGAGGCCCCCCACCCCTCCCCACCCCAGTCACCCGAACTCTGAGCTGGCTTTCTAGTGAATCTGTCTGAGGAGCCCCAAGGAGAATTCAGAGGGGGAGGGGGGAAATGAGAAGAGGATGCCCTTTGACCTCCTGCTCTTGAAATGGCTGTTCATTAGAAAGTGGAAACTCCCCACAGAGACCTCCATTGGAAAGGAGAATACAGATGTTGCACATGTTGGGAAAAGGAGATAACAGATGTTGCCAGCTGGAGTTCCCCATGGGGGAAAGAAAAGTTCATTAGCTTTTGACCCCTTCCCTGGGTAGGGAAGGGTCATTGCTGGGAGGGGAGAGTGAAGAAGAGCATGACCACACCCAGCCTCTCCTCCTGTGGCTGAGTCTACTTTTTTTTTTAAGACTTTGACTTTTATTTTATTTTTTAATGAACACATATTTACTTTCTCTGCTTGTCATTTCCTCCCCACTTCTCCCACTGGGGGAAAAAAAGAAAATAAAAAACAAATCTAGGGGGCTTAACCCCCATTGCCCTGCAAAAAACAAATAAACAAAAACAAATCTGTAAAGTCATGGGGGTTGGGATTGCCTTTTAGCCCCATCCAAAAACGTGTGTCTCTTTCTGTTTATTTAATACAATATCTCTCTGTAATAAGTGGGTTGCATTCTTTAGCTTCAGTCCTCTAGAATCATGGTTGATCATTGCTTTGATGATAGTTCTTCGGTTTTTCCAAACTGTTTGTATCTACAATGTTGTTGTTATTGTGCACATTGTTCTCTGGTTCTGCTAATTTGTTCTCCACCAGTTCATGAGGGCCTACTTTGGTAGGAATAGATGAAATCAGTGGAATGTAACATATGTTTATTCTTAACTTTAGGTGATTTCTCCTTCCAGGCACTCAAGAGTACATGTTATATGAGGATTGGATGAAGGAACTGGAGATGTTTAGTTTGGAGAAGAGAAGACTCAGAGGGGGCATCATGGATAACTGTATTTGAGAATTTAAAGGGCTGCTATGTGGAGAAGGTAGTAGGCATGTTCTGCTTGGGCCGGCTGCCTCGAGTGACTGCTCCATCTACTTCCTGGGAGGACTGCAAGAAGAGGCTGGGTGCCCACCTGTATGATGGGTTATAGTGGGGATTCCTTAGTGGATGGGTTGGACTAGATCCTGGATTGACTGCTAAGGTTCCCCCCAACACACAAATTCTGTGATTCTGTTCCTTGAGTGCCCAGGAACCTCCACTGTTGTGCCTCACTTAGGCCTTCTTTTTAAATGTTTTGTTGATATTCTTTTTAAAAAGAATTTTATTGATATGTGTTTTTACATTGCTTTCATTTCCAAGAATATCTGTCCATCCCTCTTTCCCTCCTAGCAATCCCTTTTCCTTGTAACAAAGAACATTTTAAAAATAAAATAAAAAGAAGCTCAGCAAAACATGAACCCAAACCTATAGTATATGCAATATTCCATACCCATAGCAATCCATGTCCAGAGAGAGGAGAGAGATGCATTTTCTCAGTTTTTTTCCAGGACCCAGATTAGTGACTATAACTGCATAACATCCAGTTTCTTCTCCCCACTCCCCAACTTCTTTCCATTTACATTGTTGTAGTCCTTGTGCATATTGTTTTCTTGGTTCTCCCTACTTCACTCTGAATTAGTTTATACATCTTCTTATGCTTCTCTGAATCCTTCATATTCACTATTTCTTACCTCATGGTAATGGGATATTCAAGGAGGACTAGCACCTCTGGTGCGAGGGCTTGCCGGGCCTTTTTCAAGGCTGCTGGTCCATCTTTGGTGAGCTCCTGGCACCCAACTCTTCACCCACGGCTCCAAGAACCCGTGTCATGAATAGCAGTTAAACCCTGGTAAAACTGCTTGGGTAAGGGATAGCTAGGTGGCACAGTGGATAAAGCATCTGCCCTGGATTCAGGAGGACCTGAGTTCAAATCTGACCTCAGACACTTGACACTTACTAGCTGTGTGACCCTGGGCAAGTCACTTAACCCTCATTGCCCCCTGCAAAAAACAAACAAAACAACAATAACCACTTGGGTGGGCTAACCCACATTGATTGTAACAGACAGACTTTAAACCCATTGGTTAGTTAGGGGGATGTCTACTGAAGCATAGGAAGCCTACCCCTGGCAGAATGGACAGATGACAACAGTTTGTTCCAACGACCATGAAGAAGGCTGAAGGAGGTGCTGTGGAGCTTGGTTAGTCATCAAAGATGCCAAGGTCATCATTCACTGCATCCTGGGCCATCATCAGCCATCTTGACTTTTGTCTTGCTAATGGACTTTGATGACTAGAGGAGAGAGAGAGACTTTGGGCAACTCTGCCTCACTTTAATCCAATTCACGCTCAAGACATCACTCAGTGACGTCATTGGTCCTCTTTAAAAACAAGGACAAATGACAACAACAATGTTCCATTACACTCACGCACCACATTTACCTACTTTGTTTCTCCTACGGATGCTCTTTTAAAAAATCACGGTCATTTTCCAATTTCTCCCCACAACATGATTATTCCTTGTAAGAAATAATGATAATTAAACACACATACAGAAAAATCAACAACCCAATGGGCCCACTCTCCCTGTCAGGAAACCCTTTGCTTCTGACTTACTCCATTCTCTTCTCACCTAATCCCATTCAATATTTATCCAGCATTTAGTTCCATTCCTTCTCAGAGAGCTATCACCACTGAAAGGCATCATAAAAATAATGAAGATTAAGGTATTTAATGGCTATTATGGGCTTATTTAGATCATAGGAACTGGAAGGAGTTTTAGAGCCCACCCAGTCCAATCCCTCCCCCATTTTATAGTTAAGGGAACTGAGGTCCTGAAAAGAGAATAACTTGCCCAAGTTCACCCAGGTGGTAGGGAATAAGTACCATGGCCTGGATCTACTGACTCCACATATGTGTAGTGTTCTTTCCATTATACCATGGGGAAGGAGATGGATAGGCACATCCTATTCTGTCTGACCTTTTTATTCACACAGACACCAGTTCACCCTCCCAAAGAGCTTGCATATACCATCAGGGAGAGCCTGCATCTGGTCAGAGGCAAGTCTTCCATGGATGACACCATGACTCAGGTGTTCCCGGAGCTTTGTGGGATGAAGGCCTCCCGGCTTCATCTGTCTTCATGCTTATCTACCATAGTCTTTACCACCCAGTCAAGAGTGGGGCTCTAGGGAACTAGGCACAGGACTAATACATTTTGTTGGGGAATGAGGAGGGAGAAAGCATAGTATAAAGAAAATGGTGTTAAGTTTGCAATCATGATCAAATTACATTTGGCTCTGGACTCTACTGCTCACTGGACAACCAGAGGCAAGCCCGTTTTTTTTTTTTCCTCTGGGCCTCAGTTTCCTTATCTATAAAATGAAACAGCTTAATTAGATGATCTCTAAGTCCTTGTCTAGCTCCACAATTCTGTGAAGTGTATACCATTTATCTGGAGCTATAACTAGCAATTTTGGTACCCGGGGCAATCTTCACCAAATGTAAGAGAAGTCAAAAATATGCCCTCAAATCAGCCTCTAAAGTCGATTCAGTTGGAGAGAAGCTGGAACACAATGCCCTGTTGAGGGGGGAAAGATAGTGTGGTAAAAAAATGGAATTTGGCAGACGCCCAGGGCTCCAACCTGATTGATTTAGTAGGGTTTGAAGTGGGTGTGAATGAGAAACTACTAAGTACCCACTTAAAACGATTAGATTTTTAGCCACCTAGTTTAAACTTGTCCAACCCTGAGAAGGAGTATCTTCAGAGATTGTGGACTGTCATCAACAGGGAGCCAGTCTCAGCCACATGACTTGAAGGACCTCCCCTTTGGGGGAAGGAGAAAAAAGTATAAAAGGGGACCCCAACAGGAAATAGCTCTCGCTCTCGCTCTCGCTCTCTCACCTTGGAGGAGCATTCAGAGTGGACTAGAGGCTGGCTGCTGACTCCCATAGAAATTATGGACCCCTGGTGGTGAGTTAAATCCAGCCCTTTGAATTAGCTGAGCTGAAAGTGAGTTTGGGTTTGAGACAGCCCTTGCTAGAGACAGGGAGATTATCCATTTTCCCTTTTCACTATTTCCTTGTCCTTGAGTTTATTAATTTCACCTTTGCTGTGTATTTTATTCCCATTAAATAAAACCTGATTTGTTTGTGGAAAAGAGGCTGTTAAGCTTCTTTCTTATTGGCCTGAGAGAAATAACTAAAAAGGCAGTCTGGAGGGGAGGAAGCTTTGGACCTAGAGGTCCCTCATTTTTTTTTTTTAATGAGGCAATTGGGGTTAAGTGACTTGCCCAGGGTCACACAGCTAGTAAGTGTTAAGTGTCTGAGGCTGGATTTGAACTCAGGTACTCCTGACTCCAGGGCCGGTGCTCTATCCACTGCACCACCTAGCTGCCCCCCTCATTATTTTCTAAACCCCAATATTTGGTGAGCCACCCAATTAACTCTCCCCATATTAAATTTGGACCCTACAATAGGATTCCCTCAGGACTCTATTAGCCAATAAAGCAGGGTATGTGAGTATGGGGATAGTGGGGTAGGGTAGGGAGCACTGGGAAGAGAAGCCAGGCAGGACTAAGCTGGGCGGAAACATTCCTGGGTATGGGAAAAGGAGGGCAGAAGCATACCATCTGCTAGCTTTCTATTTTAACTATTTATTTTTGCTAACTAAATGCTATGGTCAGTTGTTTCCATGTTGCTACTGCCCTAGGGGGGAAGCTCTAGTCACCCTACCCTGATTATGTTTCTAAATTTTTTATTTTCTTGAGCTGAAATACCATCTGTAAGTTTTCTCCTTGGGAGATTCCTCTCATCCACCTTAGCTGTGTACTGAGTACAAACTGCTACCCTCGTCTTGGCTATTTAGGCAATCTACTTCCCCCTTCCATGACTGTCTTCTATGTTTCCTGTGTCCTTTTTGAGTTGAGCAGCCCACAGTTAGTAGGACCCCACCTAACTTTGCCTAGCAGATTTCCTCTTTGTGAGAGCTATGTGCAAACCATATGTTTGCACAGAAAATCCCTTCTTCCCTTAGTCTCTCTGTCAGGTAGGTAATGATCTGTAAACAAATACCTCTAAGCACCAAGCCCAGGCTTCCAGTTGACAGGATCCCGATCCCGGTGGTGAATCCTGGTCCACTTCTTCCCACCCTTGTCCCAAGAGAGGCAGCAGGATGTAGTGAATAGGGTTGGATCTCAGGTCGGGTTCAGATCTACCTCAGACATTTATGATTACAGCATCAAGGCAAAGCAACCCCAAGCAACATTGGCTATAACCCCTCATTTCACAGATGAAGAAACTGAGACCAGAGCAGTGAAATGACACGCCCAGAGGCACACAGGATACAAGTAGAAGAGCTGGGATTGGAAACCAGGAGTTCTGACTCCAAATCAGGAGGTCTTTGTCAGCCTAGGCTTTGTTTTCTGATGCAAGAATGGGGGGTGGGGAAGATAACAATACTCCGCATAGGCTTGTTTTGAGAAAAAGTATATGTTCAGTGCTTTGCAAACCTATATGGGGCCATATATGTCAGCTCTTATTATCATGCATATAGATGATAATTTGGGGGTTAAGTTGTTTTTCAGTTGTGTCTGACTCTCTGTGACCCCATTTGGGGTCTTCTTGGCAAAGATACTAGAATGGTTTGCCATTTCCTTCTCCAGCTCATTTTACAGATGCAGAACTGAGGCAAACAAGGTTAAGTGACTTGCCCAGGATCACACAGCTAGTAAGTGTCTGAGGCTGGATTTGAACTCACAAAGATGAATCTTCCTACTCTAGGCCTAGCACTCTAGGCACTATATCACCTAGTTGCTCAATGTTGGGGTTAGGTTTTCTGAAAAGAAGTTTCCTTCCCTGTGCAATGTTGTCATGATAATGTTGTCACATTTATATAGACATTTTACACTTGAGGAAATTGAGGCAGAAAAATTAGGTGACTTGCTCACAGTCAACTGATCAGTAAGAGAAAGGTAGAATTGAAATTCAGGTTAAAGGGCAGTGTTTTTTATTCAACTCTATACTTCTTGGGGCAGCAAGGTAGGGCAATGGATAAAGTATCAGTCCCGAAGTCAGGAAGACCTGAATTCAAATCCAGCCTCTCAGCCACTTACTAGCTGCGACCTTGGGTGAATCACTTAACCTCTGCTTGTCTCAATTTTATCATTTGTGAAATGGAGAAAATAATAACTCTTAGCTCTCATTGTTGTTGTGAGGATCGAAGGAGATAATATTTTGTTTTTGTTTTTGCAGGTCAATGAGGGTTAAGTGACTTGTCCAGGATCACACAGCTAATAAATGTCAAGTATCTGAGGCCGGATTTGAATTCAGGTCCTCCTGAATCCAGGGCAGGCGCTTTATCCACTGCGCCTCCTAGCTGCCCCATATAAAGTGCTTTGTAGACCTTATTGTGATATATAAATGCTGGCTATTATTAATAAGGTTTAAGGGTGTTTGTGCTTTATCAACAGTTTCCTACAAAGAATAAAGTTCTAAAAGAAGAATTTCAGGCACCAGTGAGTTGGATGGGACAATTATTTTGAGGGAAGGAGGGTACTTCTGAAATCACCTGATAAAAAGGCCTTAATTATTCCTAGGGCTAGTCTTGCTTCTTCTTCCTTCTCTTATCAGCGCTATAGGAAAATGTGGCTTGGTTTCACAAAGGATTGAGGAATAAATCCAGGGTGGGGTGGTATGTGGTCAACATATACTGTTTATTTATTTATTTTAAAAATCATGGATTTATTTGCTGGCATTCATTTAAAAATAACTTTTACTCATGCCTTTGGTTTTTACACCATAACCATTTCTCAATATCTTTTCCCAAAGTTTCCCCTACCCATTCATTCCAAATTAACCCACTCTTGTAATAACAGCAACAAAAAAACTAAATAAGCAGTTAAAACCAACTGATGGGGGCAACTAGGTGGCACAGTGAATAAAGCACCAGCCCTGCATCTAGGAGGACCTGAGTTCAAATCTGACCTCAGACACTTGACACTTACTAGCTGTGTGACCCTGGGTAAGTCACTTAACTCTCATTGCCCCACAAAAAAAAACCCAAAACAAACAAAAAAACCCCAACTGATATAATGATCATACTTGACAGCATATGCATTGATCCACAGCGATGGTCCCCCAACTCTACCAAAAGAAGAGGGGTCCTTCCTTATCTTTTCTCTAGGACCAAGATTGGTTATTCTGGTAATTCACCACTTGGCTTCATCATATTATTCTTTTCATTTATCTTATTGAAGTCATTGTGTGTATTGTTCCCCTGGTTCTGCTTTGTATCAGTTCACACAAGTTTTCCCACCAACACATTCACATTCAGGACAGAGCCTCCCCTCTCTGGTGACATGGTCAGCAGAAGAAGGATCGCCTTGGCTCTTTGGATCAAGCCAATGACTGGCTCACATCTCATTGTGAACTTACCTGGATGCAAGGAGTCATTCCCCACAAAAGGCATTTGGCCTTCTGCCCTCCCACTCACATTCCTGTAGAAATTACCCATCCATCTTGAAAGACCAAAAAGCTTCTAGGCCCACTGTCATGGGAAACACCTGAATTCTGGTGACTGGTGACTCACTCACTCTGCTAATCAAGTTTCAAGTATGCAGCTCCAATTCACCCTGGCCAGCCAGATGGAGTTCCCTTACTATTTATGGCCCAATTGAGACTTAGCTGGATGAAGGAAGAGATGTCTCAATTACAGTCTAATGGCCATCAGGACATTCGAAGCAGCATGAAGTGTGTGTGAATTATTTAACATCGATATTTGGTTGCAACAGGCACATCTGGATCCCATCACAGCTGCCCAGGAGAATGGCTTCAGTGGGAAGGGCAAAAGGGAAAAGAGCTGCAAGTTCCTACTTTGGAGGGCTCGTTGATCCCATTCATCTTCATCCATCTCTAGTTCCAGAGGGTAGAGTCAGACTTTGCCCTCTGAGATTTATTTGGTGGGGAAGGAATTTGGGGGAATATGTTACTGACTCAGCTGTTCTGAGAGACAGCCAAGGCTAACTGGGAGGCCCTGAGGAGGCCAACACCCTGAGAGCCCAGCTGGTGATGTCATGGTTTCTTGCAAGCAGTGGTTTTCAAACTTTCCGATGCTGTATTCACAGACAGGTCAAGAGGTTAAGCTATGGGAAACACATAAGCAAAATCTCCTCCCTCTTTGACTATGAGGAATGTCAGGGCGAGCATTATGTTTTATTCATTGTTGTATACTTTATAAAAATTGACATAGTGCCTTGAACAGAGCAGGTGCTCAGTAAATTTGAAGAAATCACAAGCCCCAACGAAGACATATGAGCAGAAACCTCTCTCTACCCCTTTGTGGACTTGGAAAGTCCACAGGAGTGGAACATAGCACTTATTTTCAGATTTTTTTTCAATGTATTGATTGGTTTTGATGATTTATTTTTTCTCCATCTTCCTCTTTTTTTTGGTTTTTGTTTTTGGTGGGGCAATGAGGGTTAAGTGACTTTCCCAGGGTCACACAGCTAGTAAGTGTCAAGTGTCTGAGGCTGGATTTGAACTCAGGTCCTCCTGACTCCAGGGCCGCTGCTTTATCCACTGCGCCGCCTACCTGTCCCCTTCCTCTTTTGCTCTTAAAACATTCTTTGTCATTTGGGATGGCTCTCTGGGAGGGGTAGGAGAAATTTAGGTGATGCCAAACTTATTTGCACATACTAAGAACTTCATATGTGTTTGTTGAATTAAATTTAATTGGTTTTCAGGTCTCTGACCAATGGTATGCTAGAGTTGGCTGGAACCGGCTCCAAGAGCTGAGCCAGTTGTTAAATTTTCAGTATGAGTACTTTTGCCTCAGAAAGTGGCAAAGGCTACAAATTAGGGCTTGGTTTATTGTTTTCTTGATTGTCTTAACATAAGAAAATGATGGAGAAAATGTTACCCATAGAGATTAAAATTAAAAGTGTGTCCTGTAGTACATTTCCCCACCAGAAAGCCCATTGTGAAACCAGCACATCAGTGCCTCCAACTTCTATCATTCCAAGGCTTCTTCTGCTCCTTAGCTCCCACTCTTTCAGCCCCCTTGTGCTCACTACCACTTCTCTTCTCTGACCCTCCTTCCCCTACAGGGACACAACTTATTCTCAGGAAAGTCTCAGATATCATATCTGGATTAGGATAAAAGAATTTAAAAGTAAAAGGCACCTGGGGGCAGCTAGGTGGTGCAGTGGATAAAGCACTGGCCTTGGATTCAAGAGGACCTGAGTTCAAATCCAGCCTCAGACACTTGACACTTACTAGCTGTGTGACCTTGGGCAAGTCACTTCACCTCAATTGTCTCACCCCCCCCCCCCAAAACAACAACAATAACAACAAAACCCAACAAAAAGAAAAAAGCACCTGAGGGGGTCATCTTTACATTAGTCCAGGCTGAAGGCGGGGCACTGTTTTCTTTCTCAGGCGAATCTGCCTTCTGAGTCTCATCTCATTGTGAAATGAAAGACATTGGCCCCTGTTTAAGGGATTTCAGCAAACTCTTCTTTCTCTCTATCTCAACTTGATTGTTGGAAAGGATCTGAGGCCTTGGTCCTGAGATGTAAATGACTGAGAGCCACTTAAAGTCATATATAACCCGGAGATTTGTATTTTAACAGGGATCAAAGATGTAGGCTTAGTAACTTGTGGCAATAATAACAGTGGAATCTCAGACATCTGCTACAGATAAGGGGAAGTTATTTGGGAGTTGGGGCCTTCCTGAATTCCCTGAAAGCATGCTATGGAGAGAGCCCCTGTGTGTATGCGGAGAGCTGGGCTTTGTCAGAGCCTGCTTGAAAGAACTGATTGTTCCATTTTCAGTGAGAAAATCTATGGCCTGGATTCAGCAAATGCTAGAAATCAGAGCTTGATTTATTGTTTTATTGATTGTCGGCTTAAGAAAGTCTTAATAATGCAGATTAAACTTTAATATGTGTCTTCTGTACATTCCCCGCCCCCCAACAACAGTTGTTAAACATTTCCCAGCACACCCTTGGGGTAAGGCCAAACTGTTTGCCCATTTGGGGCAGCATTGTAGACTAGAGAGTGTTAGAGGTGGGCCTGGACACAGGGCCTGATTCTGCCAATCATTACCTTTGTGATAATGCCCTGGGCAGGTCTCAGAATCATAAGCTCTAGAGCTGCAAAGAACCTTGGGGGCCATCTACTTCAAATCCCCACCCCATTTTACAGATGAGGAAACTGAGCCCAAGTGTGACTTCCCCAAGATTATACAGATAACAAGCCTCAGAGATAGGATTTGATTCCAGATCCTTTGACTCGACGTCCTCTTTCTGGTCCTCACTTTTCTCACATATAAAACGAGGAATTTTGGACTACAGGATATTGAAGCCCCTTTCTATCTCTAAATCTTTAACATTTTCCTGGGTTCTGCTGCTCTGGAACCTGTTTCTTCATCTATAGGATGAGAATAGGAGTATTTGCTTTTCTTACCTCATGGAAGGTGTCCCAAAAAGTCTTAGTGTAGTTTTGTTTTTGTTTTTTTTTGCAGGGCAATGAGGGTTATGTGACTTGCCCAGGGTGACACAGCTAGTTAAGTGTCGAGTGTCTGAAGCCAGATTTGAACTCAGGTCCTCCTGACTCCAGGGCCAGTGCTTTATCCACTGCACCACCTAGCGGCCCCTTTAGTGTAGTTTTAAGCTAATAGCTTAAAATGACTATCTAATAGCTTTAAATGGCACTAAGACTTTTTTTTTTGTTGTTGTTTGTTTTTTTTTGCAGGCAATGGGGGTTAAGTGACTTGCCCAGGGTCACACAGCTAGTAAGTGTCAAGTGTCTGAGGCCGGATTTGAACTCAGGTACTCCTGAATTCAGGGCCGGTGCTTTAACCACTGCGCCATCTAGCTGCCCCCGGCACTAAGACTTTTGAGACACTTTGTATATTTTTGTTTTGTTTTGTTTTTTGCAAGGGCAATTGGGGTTAAGTGACTTGCTCAGGGTCACACAGCTAGTAAGTGTCAAGTGTCTGAGGCTGGATTTGAACTCAGGTCCTCCTGAATCCAGAGCCAGTGCTCTATCCACTGTGCCACCTAGCTGCCCCCACTTTGTATATTTTTAAAAAGCTTTATAAACTGTAAAGGGCTGGATAAACATAAGTCAAGTAGTTCTTGAGAACTGAGGTAGAAAATCAGGAAATGGTTAAGTCAGGCAAAAATTTCCTTTATCAAAGTGAAAAAGCCAATGGCCTGAGCCAGCTCCTTGGGAAAGTGAGATAGTTCCTGTGACAAAACAATCTCCTTGTTGGGGGGAACTTGATTTAGTTATTTAAAGATGAATTTTTAAAAACAAATGATTTTTATTTATTTTGTTAAACATTTCCCAATTATATGTAAATTTTTTTTTTAACAAACATTTTTTAAGAATTTGAGTTCAAATTCTCTCCCTTCTCCCTCCTTGGGAGGGAAAGCAATTTGATATCAATTATGCATGTGAGGTCATGAAAAACATATTTCCACATTAACTATTTTGCAAAAGAAAATACAAACAAAATAAAACAATAGAAATAATGTTTTTAAAAAAGTATGCTTTGGGGGCAGCTAGGTGGAGCAGTGGATAGAGCACCGGCCCTGGAGTCAGGAGTACCTGAGTTCAAATTCGGCCTCAGACACTTGACACTTACTAGCTATGTGACCCTGGGCAACTCACTTAACCCCCATTGCCCTACAAAAAATAAATAAATAAACAAATAAATAAATAAAAAGTTTTATTGATGCATTTTTTTCTTCATCACTCATTTCCCAATGAGTCCTTTCTCTCCAAAAGAATCTTCCCTTGTAACAAAGAAATGTAGATAAGTAAAACAAACACCTTGGTCATATCTGAGAATGAATGCCTCATTATGAAGCATCTAGGTGACAATGTTGAGAGCACTGCACCTGGAGTCAGGAAGGGCTGAGTTCAAATCCAGCCTTCAAATACTTATCAACTGTGTGACTTTAAACAAGTCATTTAACCTTTGTCTGCCTCAGTTTTCTCAACTGTAAAAGGGGGTTAATAATACATTACCTCCCAAGGTTGTTATGAGCATAAAATGAGATATTTGTGAAGTGCTTATTAACACAGTGCCTGGTACATGTAGGTTTTGTTGTTGTTGTTTTATTTGATTTTTTTTTGGGGGGGGGTGAGGCAATTGGAGTTAAGTGACTTACTAGTAAGTGTCAAGTGTGTCTGAGGCCGGATTTGAACTCAGATCCTCCTGACTCCAGAGCTGGTGCTCTATCCACTGTGCCACCTAGCTGTCATAACATGTAGGTTTTAAATGTTTTTTTTTTCCCTTTCTATCAGAGTAGTGTGATGAAATAATGGGATTTAGCAGATACTCAAAGACCCACCTGGAGATTAATCTAGACTGATTGAAAGTGATTGAGAGTGATTGACTGCTGATTAAGCCTACTTCAAGTTAACTGGATTGTAATCACACCTGGCTAGCCCTTAAGAAGCTAGACTGTGAACTCAACTTGAGAACACCTTCAAAACCAATGGATTTGGATGATGCCAACCAATCAGCTTGAAGCAGTGTGTAAGGCCCGCCTCTGTTCCAGACCTATAAAACGCTTCCACAAGCAGCTTGCTAGAAAGTTCCTGATTAAAGCAGGCTCATGGAGGACTTCAGGAAGAACCCAACCAGGCTGGAACTCTAGGCTAGGTAGGCCTTCTTTTTCTTAACTTTCTGAACTCCTTGTGAATATCCGTATGCTTTAATAAATGTTTAATGCCCAAAGACTGGTACTGAAGCTTCTAATTTAAGGCGATCACACAATATAGATTTTAAACATCACAATAGGAGATTGTTAAGGTCTCTTCCAGCTCAAAACCCTATTACCTATATTAACAGCTAAAAATTGGTTTACAATAATCTGAAAGTGAGAAAATCAAAAGGTACCAGAAGGAGGAGGCAGACTTCTCTGACACCACAATTTTGCCCACAATGGCCTTTGCCAATAATCATAATGTAGTTTTTTGTGTAAGAAGTGGGGCTTTCTCAATCTTAGTAGGGAATGTTCCTTCCAATAGTAGGATGTACTTTTAACTATTTTTTTAAAAAATTTATTTTTTTTTTTAGTGAGGCAATTGGGGTTAAGTGACTTGCCCAGGGTCACACAGCTAGTAAGTGTCTGAGGCCAGATTTGAACTCAGGTAGGTACTCCTGACTCCAGGGCTGGTGCTCTATCCACTGTGCCACCTAGCTGCCCCAGAAAGGGTATTAACTATTTTTTTTTTTTTTTAGTGTTAGGATGTACTTTTAGCTAAGCCATCTGACTTTGGTAAAATCCTTCCCACGATCAAAGATCTGAGACTCAGAAAACCACTAGAATTAGGAATGAGTCTGTTGGAAGAATGGACTGATCCATCAGGGGAAGTAGACACAGAACTCTGGCTTTCAACATCTACTTGCAAATGAGCAGTGTCCTTGTGCAAACAGATATTGTCACAGATGTTTTCTACCACTGATAATCCTCCAGGATTCTTCAATGTGGCAGAACCTTTCTGTAGTTTTTATCAATTGAAAAGCACAGGGACAAACTAGCTTGGGTTTAGAAAGAGTATTGGGGGGGACAGCTAGGTGGCAGAGTGGATAAATCACTGGCTCTGGATTCAGGACGACCTGAGTTCAAATCCAGCCTCAGACACTTGACATTTACTAGCTGTGTGACCCTGGGCAAGTCACTTAACCCTCATTGACCCAAGAAAGAAGGAAAGAAAGAAAGAGAGAAAGAAAGAGTATTTGCACTGGATTTGGAATCGAAGACCAGAGCTTGACCCCCACAGCTCTGTCACTGTTTGACATTGGACAAATTAGTCTACCTGTCTGAGCTTCAGTTTCCCACCCGGTCATTTGTGGATTAAAGAATTTAGACTGTTTCACAGGGTCATGAGGGGTGGGGCAGGGAGTTAGCATAGGAGATTAATAAATGTAAAATGGTTTACAAACTGTAAAATGATATGAAATCGTTAGCAATTGTTGTGAGGATCATCTGAGATAATATATGTAAAGCCTTTTGGCAACTTTGAAGTGCTATATAAATGTGCTAACATTACTATTATTACTATTATTACTTTTGTGATTTAAAATTATAATTTGGGAGATGAAAAACCCAATTTTCTCAGACATTTTAAAGATTGAATTTATTATGTCCAAATGTAAAAATATTTCCAAGGAGTTGAATGGAACCATTCAAAAGTGGAGGCAGTTAAAAAAAATTGCTTTTTCTTTTTTTGGGTTATTCAAAAGCTTTTTTAAAAAAACTGGCATTTAACAAATATTCATTGAATTGAATTGAATTGAATGGTAACTGTTAGGAAACCTAGGGTTACGAGAACAAATAAGAGGGTTATAGTTATAAGAAGTTTTTAGTCTGGGGGCAGCTAGGTGGCACAGTGGATAAAGCATCAGCCCTGGATTCAGGAGTTCCTGAGTTCAAATCTGGCCTTGGACACTTGACATTTACTAGCTATGTGACCCTGGGCAAGTCACTTAACCCTCATTGCCCCATCAAAAAAACCCACAAGGGATTTATGTTACTTCCTGGTATGTAAATGAAGCCTGGCCTGCCCTTTCTTGGCTTCTTCTATCTTGTCATAAAAGCTAATTCATCCGGTTGGCTAGGTGGTGCAGTGGATAAAGCCCTGGTCCTGGATTCAGGAGTACCTGAGCCTCAGACACTTGACACTTACTAGCTGTGTGACCCTGGGCAAGTCACTTAACCCCCATTGCCCTGCAAAAAAAAAAAAGAAAAAAAAGCTAATTCATCTCTTTATTCTCATTTTGAGAATAAGGGCTATCCTATTATTTCTGAAGATGTTATACTGTAAGGGCCTTGCCTCTGGTAAGCACTGGGCTCTTTGAATTTGCAGGATTCCACTGGAAATACACTACCCAGGACTAGAATTATTGGAAGTCTTAGTTTTTAGGATACACTAGGAAAAAAAAAACTAACAAATTTTCTTCCTCTAATTGGACAGTTTATTTTCCATTGTTTGCTTTCAAGGAAGCCTAGTTTCATGGTGACAATCTTTCCTGGCTAATGTAGAAATATGTTGTATAGCCTTATCCTTAGGAATATGGAAGCTAAAAGCTGTATAAATTCGGCATCCTTAAAATACTAGTGCCACCCATTATAATAGTTCAGAAATGTTCATTTTTTTTTTTCTTGTAAGCTGTCTTAGACTCTTGCTTTATTTGTGACAGGAGTCCAGAAAGCTTATTTGGAAGCCATATGGACTGTTGGTCCATAGGACAAGGTTTTGTTTTTTTAAATCTTTTTTTTTTTCCTGTGGGCCTAAAATCCTCAAGCAATCAATTGCAGGGATTTGCAACCTCTTGGACTGTTTTGTTGGGTTTATTTTCCTTTTAAGTTAACTTATGTAAGGGGAGAATTAGAACCTTCCTTTGGATTGGTCAGTGGATCGGTAGGCCTTCACTATGGGAAATTTCAGGTGGTCTACCATACAGAGAACCAGAGGAGATTGGTCTGGTTCTCCACTGGGATTGTCTTATGAGTAAAAAGGTTTCCTGGGTATGTTTGGGGTGCTGTGTGTATGTGAAAGGGACACCTGGAGATGTTTTGTCCACTTCTCCATGTTGAAGGAAATCATGGAAGACTTTTCACCCAGAATTCTGCTTTTTCTGGTGAGAGGGGTGACAAACAAGAAAACAAAATCTCTTCTCAGAGGGCAAGCCTTGTTCTTTTGAGATGGGAGGCTTGATTTTCTTTGCTTTTGGGATGGTGAAGACCTTTGATGTTTTGTTAAATTGTCAGCATGTATCTGCAATATAGAAGAATATTAATTTCCCAACCTCTGAGATTTCTCTTGAGATTTTTTTGTGTAAAGCATTGGAGATGACATTCAAAAAGGAGAATGTGTATAGGCTAGAGAGCTCTCTGGCACATAGTAGGGGCTTAATAAATATTGGCTGATTGATTTGGGACTTTGCCAAATGTATGCCAATGAACTTGATGGAAGATGATATGTTAAGGGAGGAGAAAGGGGAGTATAAAACAGTGTTTCATACTCTTCAAACCCAATTAACATAGCTAACAAAGATGTTCTCTGTCCTGATATACCCTCACCTTTATCAGGTGATGATGCTTCTTTGATTTACAGAACCAACCAAATAATTGAAAAGCATAAACTAGAGGCAAACAACCTACCTAATCAAGTTGGTAGTGACTGAAATGCTTTGAGTTATTGGATAAGTCTCATGACAGAAATGTGTTGGGATTGGTTGAAAGAATTTGATACATGTCTTTAAGAGATTCTAAAAGCACACTCTAGCAACTTCTTTGAGTTGTTTTGGGAATGCTTTGAGGAGCCACACCCTTGCATATACTACCAGAATTCAATGGAGTGGAGTTGGGGGGAAGTGAAACCAGAGAGAATGTTGAATATAGTAATTAATGATTCATCATTGCTGTGCTTCAGACTTAAATCTTGAAATAGTGGTATTTATTGGGAAAGTGCTAATGTCTCTGTTATTCACACTTAAGGGTAAAACTATCTGTTTGGTCCCCAGGTCTCAGTCTGGCTATCACTGTGCAGGTGCTCACAGCTGACCAAAACCATCTGCCTAAAGACGCACCCTCAGGAATGCTGCTCTAGCAAATACAAACCTAAAAAATACTGGTGCAGTGGATGGAGCCCTGGCCCTTGAGTCAGGCCTTGAATTCAAATTTGGCTTCAGACACTAGCGGTGTGACCCTAGGAAAGCCACTTGACTCTGCCTCAGTTTCCTCATCTATAAAATGAACTGGAGAAGGAAGTGGCAAACCACTCCAGTATATTTGCCAAGAAAACCCCAAATGGAGTCACGAAAGAGTCAGACACGACTGAAAACGTCTCAACGACAACACAACAAAAATGTTGCAGAGCAGCCAGAATTCCAGAGCATTGTGGCTGTAAGTGACAGAGCAGGAAGGACAGACAACACGGCAGCCGGGGCTCAGTTTGAAGATTTATTTCATTTGCTAACATTCATTCCTGACCTAGACAAAAACAATTAGAAGATTATTTTTTTGTTGTTGTTGTTGAACCATTTTCTCATACAAATAACCAAACAATTCCTTCTCAATGAACACAACTTATTCTTTTTTTCTTTTTTTTTTGTTAAGAAGCTATAAATAAATAAAAGCTTTAAATGTTACTGGGCTCAAGTTAAACTGAAAATGTCACAGACTCATTGCTCAGAAAACCCTGGCTTTCCTTTTTCTTAGCTCCAGGGAAACAGCTGGGTCTTCTGGGCCTAGGTTGGGGCTGGGCCAAGGACTGATTTTTTTAACTTACTGGATTTTTGAATTTGCCCTCTCAGCAACACCCCCTCCCCACGAGTTCCCTGGCAGATAAAGTCATCAAAAAGGGGAACTGTAAGGGGGAACTCCCCTTCCCTGTTGGATCATCCCTTACATTTCCAAGATGATGCTGAAATGAAAGGAAGTACAAGTGATGCCTTTAATCAAAAGCCAACGGCATGAACCGAAAATTCGAGTACGGTCATTGGCAGCTGCGGATTTGCTCTGCCTCACGGGCACCCGAAGTGTTGGTGATGGAAAGAATAAGAGACCTTTTTTTTTTTTTAAATTTCCAAATACAAACAAAAAAAAAAACAACCAGAAAAATCATCACTTCAAGGGGAATTGGGGCAATTAAAAATAAGTTAAAACATATTTCAATATGTACAAAACAAATCCCATGCTCCCAGCACTATTCTCAAAGAAGATCAGCCTTTCAGAGTACAGGTCTCTCGATTCAGTCCTTCGTGGGAGTGCCAGGCTTGGTGTAAAGGGAACTGCAAGAGAGGAATGCGGCTGCATCCTTCCACATCGTGCTCTGGCCAGTGTGCCTGGCAAATGAAAAGTCCTTCCTGAATGTGGGAGTAACACCAAGTGAAATATGAGCGGGCCTTACAGCCCACACTAATCTTGGTGAGAGATTCTGTCACTCTTCCAAACCACAGCTGATCATTTTGATTAGAGAAGTTCTCCATTAAGATTTTCAAAGCTAAACCACTCACTACTGGGTTGCCATTTAAGAGGGCCAACTCTACTCAATTCACCCACAGAACCACCTTAATTCCTTGCATATGACATGCACCCCCAAGCACATAATCTGCATCCCCCAGGCGTGTAGCCAGCACCCACCCAATCATCTCTATGTGATGTACCCAGTTTATGATGTGCATTTTTAATCAGGTTGGCAGAAGTAGGCCAGGAAGGCAAGTCTCCCAATGAGCTGACTCCCTCTGCCATGGCATACAAACTAGCAACTCATCCCATCTGGTGCTTGATTCCTCTTCAGTCCCCTGTGTATAAGGAAATGAAGCCCTGATACCAGGACATGCTGTCCTAAAGCAAGAAATCAAACGGGGGGGGGGGCCGGGGAAAGGTCCCCCCTTCTTTGCAGTGATTTAAAAAAACCCAGATATGCTAGTGAGAGGCCAACAAAGGTCCTTACTAATACCCCCTTGAGACAGAAGCTTGAACCCAGTTTCTTCCTCTCAGGAACCCTCTTGGTAAGGTTCTGTTTCTGACTCACTATGTGACCCTGGCCCAGTCATTTAAACTTTTCTAGGCCTCCCTCAATTGCATCACCTATCAAAAGAAGATAAAAATATCGACTTCACAGGAGTGTCATGAGGATCACTTAATAGACATGAAAGCACCTGGAATAGCTAAATATAGCTACAGTATTTTTATTCCACTCCACAGATTGTTGTTATAACCCATTCTGGAAACTCTGCCACGCTTTCAGGAAACAAGGGGTGAAGAGCAGTCTGCTCAGCACATACCTAGAGAGCAAATAAAGCCTTGTTTAGTGTTGGGAGGCTCTTGCAAGGTGAGTGGTTGGGCTGCTGGTGCCACTGGGAGGGCATTTCTGGATCATCCGGTTGAAAGATTGGAACATCGGATGACTGATACTGCTAGAAAATGGAGGTGGTGTTTCAGGCTGAGGGGGGTACAAGGACAGCCACTTGGGTTAACTTCAGATTGGAACGGATTGTCTAATCAATCCCCCAGTGTTTATGGGCTGGTTTTGGATTCTGACACTGGGTCATAGAACTGGGGGATTATTCAGTGAGACCATCCTGGAATACCCCAGGACTGAGAATGTCTTCTCTTTCCAATGCTTTGCTTTACAGTGTGAGCAGAGGGGGTACTGGGAAAGGAAATCTGAGGAGAGGGAGATAAAAGGAAGTTGAAGAATTGCTATAGGAGGAAAGAAGAGGGGGGGGCGCCGGGGAAAGGTGGGAAAAGAGGGAAAACGACAGAGAGGGAAACAACGGCAAATGGAGATCTGGAAATAAATTGGAGAATGAGGGAGAAGAAAGAAAGGAAAGAGGAAGAGGAGAGGAGAGGGTGAAAGGAAGCAAGAAGGATGAAGGAATAAAAAAAAAGGTACAGGGGAGGGTAAATAGAGAGGAGGAAGATCTGGGTAGTAACGCTGTCTTGGGGGCTTGGCCAGTGGGGTGGGGATAACTCTGAAAAGGTTTAATGGATGGGAAAAGTGGCTCTAAAATAGTATTCATCAGAAAGCAAAGACACGCACCGGGGGCCAACAGATCACACCAGAATCTGTAAGGGAAGAGCTCAACAAATGTTCACTGGAGGATTGCCCTTTAAAACAGGCAGAGAGATTTTAAGAGGCTGAGACTAAAACCCTCTGGAGTTTCTGGTTAGTTGAACTTCTGAGCAACAAGTTAGCCCTAAAGCTCTTTTTGGTACCAACCTCTGTTGGTGAAGCACTTTCTAAAATACCAGAGTCCCCTCCTCTTCCTGCCTCACTCAGAGGTGTGTGGATGACTTAATGGAATCCTTCTTTCCTGACTGAGGGTCTCGTAGGGCCTCAAGAATATTGTCCTGAACATGCACTCTAATTGCTTGATGTCGAGAGAGGAGGAGTAGGGGAATTGAGCTGAATTCAGAATGAGCTCATGATAGCCCACAGAAATGATTTTCTTGACTAAGTCCTTTGCACCAGCATCTTTCCTCGTGGCTTGCATTTCTTTCATCTAAAGTCGAACGGCAGCCATTGCCCTTTCCTTCCTCCCCATCCCACAAAAGAATTCTGGTTAATTGAGGGTCCTATATCTGAGTTGTAGTTAACTGAGGTTTTATAAAATTTTTTATTTTTGTGAACTGAGGTTTTGTTCCATTTATCTACGGAGGCCATAAGACAAATCAGCCACATGAAAATAACTGGAGTTTGAGGCTTGGGGTGGAGTTTTTGATCCTTTAGCAAATCTCCAAACATGAGGGAAGTTAAGGAGGGTGTCCACAAGGTCTTTTCCAGAATGTTCTGCACACTCAGGGGATGCTTCCATCCTGTGCAGGATACTTGCCCTGTTCCTGCTCTGTTCCATCCATTCAGGCAGCGACATCTCCAGGGGCCAACTGGTTCCACGTAATTGGTGCTGGACGGAGATTGCATTCAGGCCAGTCAGGCACCCTCTGACGGTGCCCTCCGAAGCTACAGATTCCGGGGGTAAAGGCAGTGACGCCAAAGCAGGACCACGGTACTAGCTGGCCTTGGAGGGGTGAGAGCTGCTGGCTAAAAGTACCTCAGAGGGCCTGACTTCCAGGGCCCCTTTATTTCCTTTATCACAGGCATGCTCACAGCTTTGGAACATACAGCTGCCTTCCTCAAATCACAGTCTACCCTCCATAACAATTTAGTTCCAGGGGGTGATAAATAAAGTCTAATACTTAAGTGACGCGCCCTCCCCCTCCCCCAAATCGTTTCCATGTCAATACATCAGAGCTGAGTAGAGCAGCAAAGAGAGAATGTGGAATAAGATAGCTGGAAATGGGCAGGAATCTCTTGCTGGTCCCCTACTGAGAGGCATCAATTCCAGTTAGAGATTCTCATATTAAGCAGGAGAATAAAACCTGACTCCTCCTTGGGGGTGGGGGGAGGCCAGCAGGACTCAAGCCCCAAAGACTCAACACTCGTCATTTTCCTTTTTCCCATGGCTTTCCTGTTATGTTATTCCCTAACTAAGGAGGCTCTTTAGTCTTCGGGCAAGATTGGAAAGCTAGGGATGGTCTAATGGAGGGCAAGTGCAGGGAAAAAAACTTCTTAAGGTAATTCAAAAGAAGTAACTGTTTTCCTGAATAAAGGTACCTGCCCTCATAAATATTCAGATGCTCACAGGTAATAAAGGCAACAGTGATGGTTTCTGTCTGGGACCAGATAGTCTCTTCAGGTTCTTGAGTGAGGTGGTCCCCATGTTCTATGGGAAGAATGTGCCTGATGTATTAAAACAAACCAAAACAAAACACCAGCGTTCGGACCTTTTTAAAGGATGTATGGATTGTACCTAGAGAAAGGAAGGGATGATGTATGTGTGTGTGTATGTGTATGTGTATGTATGTACCTGCGCACGAGCGCTCACACACATGCACATACACACAGACACACATTTATACCGCCAGTTCTACATGGAATCAGATTTGGTTTCTCTTTACTGTGCTCTGAAGATGACCTCTTAGTTGGTGAGCGAAGTGATCAGGGCCCGTTAGCATGGGGTGTATTCTAGATGACTTCAAAATCCCCTGTATTCCCCCTCATACGTGAAGCCCTCCCTTAGTTGTCTTACTTTTACTCTGTTTTCCTTTGTGGCTATATGAACCTGAGCACTGTTGCTTTCTGTGGTTAGATGATGTACTGATAGCCAAGCCATCCTGTCCCCTTGACTTTCTTTTTCTTTTCTAAAAGCTACTACTTCCTTCTCTCCCATTGGCCTGGAAGCTCAGGGCACAGATGCAAAGGAACATGACCCTCTTCTGAGCTTGGGGCACAAACCATTCATGCAGTCCTGGACCTTGGGCGTGGGGAGCTGACTCGGTGGTTCTGGGTTAAGTACGAGTTGTCTGTGACCCATTTAAAATTTTCCTTTATTTATTTTTAAAGAATGTCTGGCCTTGTAGAAACAGTAAAAAGCCACACTTCCCCACTCCCCCCCACCCCCCTCCCTGTTGTGTATTTTTCAGACACATCTACCTTCTGTTAAACAGACTTGGGGTTTTTTAAATAAAGTTTTGTGGGTTTCTGTCACACAACCGTATGATTCCCCCCCTGCCCCGTGAGAATTCTTGGGTGCTGTGAAGTAGAAAAGGCTCCCCTGGGCTACCACTTCTCTATAATATGGCTCATGTAGTCTTCAGTGGGCAAGCGTCCCTGCTCCTCCGCCTCTTCCTTGGGAAGGGCCTCATTGGACCGGTGGAGAAGTCTTTCCTCTCGATTTTTAATCCTCTGCTCCATCCTCTCCAGTTGCCGCTTGTACTGGTACCGTTGCTGGAAGAGGTCCTTGGCATAGTCATAGAGCTGCACATCCAGGTCGTTGAGCTCCTCGATCCTCCGGATGGTCTCACTGTCGGCCTCCACGCCACCGGCCCGCGTGCTGTTGTACTGCATGAAGGGCCGGATGAACTTCAGGTTGAAAGTCCTTTCGAACAGGTACTGGGTCTTCCTCTGGAACTCCGTCAGGCCGAAGAAGGCCATGTCCCGGAGGTTCTTCTTGGCGCTCTCCAAGAGGACCTGCGCCCGCTTGTTCTCGGGAATGAAGGACATGTTGTAGCAGCCTACCAGGCTCAGGTCGGCCAGCATCCTCACCTGGCGGTTGTTGGCCAGGTTGTAGGGGCAGTCCATAAACTCCTGCAGGGTGCAGCCCGACCAGTCTGTGCCCTCATAACATGGGGGCAGCTCCTCAGGGGTGGGGGTCCGCCCGTCACACATGTGCAGCGAGGTCTTCCAGGTGGCCCCGCGCTGAACGTGCCGCCACTCGCTGAGGTAGCGGGACACGGGGTCTCTCAGCAGCGTAATGTAGTAGAATTTTCTGAAACGAGACAAGAACAACAGAGGAGAAGAGTTGAGAACCAGTCAATCGATCAGCAAGCGTTTATTAAGCGCTAACTTACAAGATTGCAGTTAGGATAAAATAACACAATATGCGAAATGCTTTGCAAACTTTTAAATGGTATGTAAATGCTAGCTACTATTACTAGTGTTATTTCTACTTCTATTATTAATACCACTACCACTCTTACTACCACCACCACCACTTATTGATTTTTTTTTGGGGGGGGGGCAGGGCAATGGGGGTTAAGTGACTTGCCCAAGGTCACACAGCTAGTAAGTGTCAAGTGTGTGAGGTTGGATTTGAACTCGGGTCCTCCTGAATTTAGGGCCGGTGCTTTATCCACTGTGCCACCTAGCTGCTCTTAGATGGCTTTTAAGGTTCTCTTCCACCCTTCGGTTTTGTTTTTTTAAAATAGATATGCCAACAATGTTTGTTGTTTAGGTACTTTGGGAGACACAAGATATGGTAGCCCTCCTGTTAGGTTAGGGTGGTGGTAAACTAAGCGAGGTACAGAGCGATGAAAGCTTGAGGTCTACTGAGGAGAGGGTATAGCAGGGAAAAGAATGTAGCTGTGCGGATTTCCTTTCTAATAAAGAGTCACCCACCAAGAATGGGCCACCACTGGCCAAAACCTATACTTTCTTCAAGAATTGTTGAATTCCATGGAATAGATCATCATCCCCCAAGACGCTCAAAGCACCACACACAGTCTAGTAAAAAAGCATTTGTAGAATGGGAAAAAAATAACTGAAGATTTTCCCCTTCCTCCCACCCCCAAATCCCAGTCTTTCTCCCCTCTCTTCTCTAAACAGCAGCCTATAATAATGATTCATCTCTCCTGCCTGGGATGCTGCTATGATTTATATAAACAGTGCTAAGAAACCACTAACAGATGGGGATAAAATATGACAGAGGAGAGACACAGGCCTCAATGATGGATGCCAGATGTTCACGCGACAGACACTGATGCTAAACACTGCCGACGCTTTTCTCCTCATATGTGATGGTGGGGAAGGTTCCTTCCGCTAATGTAACTCAGAAGCAGCCGTCTACTCTCCCCCTTCCTACCCCTACCTTTTGCAATGTAGAATGTGGGTGCCGAAGTGATTCCTGGAAGCTTCCAAAGCCAAACATGAGGCAGCCGGTGGCACAACAGACATAGCACTAGGCCTGGATTCAGAAAGGCCTGAGTTCAAATCCATCCTCAGATACTGACTAGCTATGTGACCCTGGGTAAGTCACTTAATCCTCTTTGTCTCAGTTTACTCAACTGTAAAATGGGGCTAATAATAGCACCTACCTCCTAGGGTTGTTGTGAGGCTCAAATGAGACGATAGTTACAAAAAGCTCTAAATCAAGCCTAGTTGACAAGCCCAAACTCCCATTTTTGCTTTGTCAAAAGATGGATATAATCGTATATCCATGAGGATTAGAGGTGGGTGCTCTGGAGAGATTAATGGAGTTAGAGTTATGGTACCTGAAACTTCAAGCTCTTAAGAGCTGAAAGAACAAATGGGGATTTCTTGTCCTTAGTTTCCCAGCATCTAAGCAGGAGGATCGGCTTGTCAGTTTACAAGCACTTACTATGTGTCAGGCACTGTGCAAAGTCGTGACGATAGGAAAAAAACCAGGGCAAAAACATGGTTCCTGTCTTGGTGGAGCTCACATTCTGGTGGAGGAGATAACGTACAAATAACTAGGCAATACAAGACACATGTCATAGATCTTATATAGTCAGGCCTTGTTTTATTGTGTTTTGCAAATGTTGCTTTTTTAAAAAACAGATCGAAAGTTTGTGGCAACCCTGTGTTGAGCAGGTCTATGAGCACCATTTTTCCAACAGCATGTGCTTACATTGTGTGTCTGTGTCACATTCTGGTAATTCTTGCAATATGTAAAACTTTTTCATTATTATTATTATTATTTTGTCTGTTAGGGTGATCTGTGATCAATGATCTTTGATGTTATTATTGTAACTGTTTTGGGGTGCCCAAATAAGATGGTAAACTTAATTGATAAGTGTTGTGCGTGTTCTGACTGCTCTGTTGACTGGCCATTCTCCTGTCTCTCCCTTTCCTTAGGCCTCCCTATTTCCTGAGACACAGTAATGTTGAACTTAGGTCAATTAATAACCCTATAACGGCTTCTAAGCATTCAAGTGAAAAGAAGAGTCAATCCATGTGGCAACATCATTGTTGTCTCATTTTTATTTTTTTGCAGGGCAGTGAGGGTTAAGTGACTTGCCCAGGGTCACACAGCTAGGTAACTGTCACGTGTCTGAGGCCAGATTTGAACTCAGGTCCTCCTGAATCCAGGGCCAGTGCTTTATCCACTATGCCACCTAGCCGCCCCCACTGTTGTCTTATTTTAAGAAATTGCCATGGCCACCCCAACCTTCAGCAACCACCATGCTCATCAGTCAGTAGCTTCATCATTGAAGCAAGACCCTCTACCAGCAAAATGATTACAACCCACTAAAGGGTACATGATGGCTGGCATTTTTTAGACAAAAAAAAAAATTAATCAAGGTATGTACATTGGTTTTTCTACAGCATGAACAGTATAGTAAACATAACTTTTACATGCACTGGGAAACCAAAAAACTCACGTAACTTGCTTTATTGAGATATTCACTTTATTGTGGTGGTCTGGAACCAAACCTGCAATGTCTGAAGTATATCTGTATAGATACCTATCTGCCTAAGATACAGATCTTAGCTATCCATATGTCTTGTAATACCTAGTTATTTATATGTTGTCTCCCCCATAACAATGTGAGCTTCATCAGGGATATACAGGTGTGTATGTATTCATAAAGACACATATACTTATATGTACACACATAATACTCATACATACATATATAGCTAGTTGGCATAGTGGATCTATGTGTGTATGTATACATACACACACACACACACACATATATCTATATCTATATCTATATATCATAGAAGATGATGGTCTATGAGGACACTCTTCCATGAAAGAAGGGCTATTATCACAGCATTCATGAGCTAGAAAAGATTCTGGAGGTCATCCACTCTTAACTTTGACAACTCTTTGCTTGCCTGTCCTATCTACCTCTACATGAAGAGAACGTTCCTGAGGACTGTCGGGATCCCTGGCGCCACTGTGACACTCGGCCCCTTGCTTGGTGATCCTGGCACCATCGACACCTTCTCAGGCCAGCAATGTTCTGGGAAATGCCTTGAGAGCAATAGGAGGGCTACAATGTGCATATATTGTTTTGTTTGATCCTTAGAAAGGACCCTGTAAGCTAGATTCAATTATTATCTTCATCCTACAGAATGAGGTCACCCAGCTAATCGGTGTCCGAGGCTGGATTTGAACTCAGGTCTTCCTGACTCTAGGTCCATTGCTTTTACCATTGAGCCACCCTGCTGCCTCCTATACAAAATGCTTGTTCTCATCAGGAAGATTTTTCTCACTGTTGTCTCCTAAAATGGCTACTGCATTCCAGCTTCCTTGGCTTCATTTGTGTTTTTCTTCTTCCTTGCTTGGAGTGCTCTTGCCCATTCTCTCCTCAAATTCCTCGAATCCTGTCTGTCTTTCAAGAGGCAGCTGAAGCCCCTCCTCTACCAGGATGACTTTCCTGACCACATTCCCACCCTAATTCCTCCTGCTTCTCCCACAACTGCTATCGTCGGGTCATGTTCATTTTTTGGTTGTTTTGTTTGTTTTTTGAAGGGTATTGAGGGTCAAGTGACTTGCCCAGGGTCACACAGCTAGTAAGTGTCAAGTATCTGAGGCTGGATTTGAACCCTCCTGAATCCAGGGCCAGTGCTTTATCCACTGTACCACCTAGCTGCCCTCGGGTCATGTTTATTTTGATCATAAAAGTATTTTATTATTTTCTAGTTACATGTAGAGATAGTTTTCAACATTTGTTTTTATAAGATTTCTAGTTTCAAATTTTTCTCCCTCCCTCCCCCCTCCCCAAGACAGCAAGCAATCTGAAATAGGTTATATACGAGGGTCATGCTCATTTTGGCATTTATCCCCTGCTAGGCTGTGTTATTTTAACTGTTTCATGGGTGTAAATATTGCTTTTCAAACAAGACTAAAAGCTTGGGAGGGCACCTTCTACTTGTAACCTCCCTGAATAGTTGGAGTAGGGAAGGAGATAACGGTGTAGATTCCAGTAATGCTCCTCTCCCTCCTGACCCCTCCAAAAGCCTTCCAGGGCTCTCTAGAGGACAAATGGCTTTCTTTCTTTTCTTTTTTTTTTTTTTTGTGGGGGCAATGGGGGTTAAGTGACTTGCCCAGGGTCACGTAGCTAGTAAGTGTCAAGTGTATGAGGTCAGATTTGAACTCAGGTCCTGAAATCCTCCTAAATCCAGGGCTGGTGCTTTATCCACTGAGCCACCTAGCTTCCCCAAATGGCTTTCTTTGAGACCACATTTGTAGGCAAGACAGATTTAAATGTTCCCTTTGCCAGCCTCCTCTGCTGCCCCCAGTGCCTTTTTAGATTTTTCTCTTTTTTTTTCCCCCTTTGCGGCCTTCCTGAGCTAGAAAATCTCTTGTGAACAAGTGACATTTTCTGCACCTACACATTTTATTGAAATTTCACCATGCTCTCTTATAAAGTCCTCCCCCTTCCCTCTGCTGGTCATTATATACGCTTTCAGCTGCTAATCCTACTTCAGTGAAGCATTTCTGTCGCAAAATTTCAGTACAATCCCTCATCCCAAGTCAAGAAGAATGGTTCCCCCTCATCTCATCTTGTGTTCCCCCTAGTAGTTCTTAGTTCACCTCCAAGAGTTCCTCAAAAGAAAAGAGTCCTGGAAGATCGCTTCCCACAAGCCAATACTTCCTGAACTTTCCCCTATTCCCTTTGCTCTCAAGCAGTTTCCAATATGCTCAGCTACAGATTCCAGGAGGGGCAATTCCTTCTTCCAGTGCCAGGCTGGGGTGGGGGTGGGGGAAGAGGGAGAGCCCCTTTGTTCGCTTGTTTGGAATCAGATGCCCAACTTAATGGCTTCCTTTTAGACTCACTGATAAGCTTTCTGTCTTTGATCATGATCTTTTTTAACCTTTCTCATTCTAGGCTGAATAACTGAAGAGACTTTTCTGAAGAGTTTCTCTTCCTGTAACAATCCAGCCTCTTCTCCCACTTTTCTTGGGTGGTTTAGCCATTTTAGAGGTGAGGCAACCGAGGCCCAGAAAAATCAAGTGACTTCCGCAGTCAGATAGGTGGTATTCTCGGCAGAGAGGACACTCAATCTATAATCCCCATGCTGCTTCAGGAGGAAAGATAGGATTGATGGCCTGCAATTCAATGGTTTATTTTGGATCTTGAGATGGAAGTCATCAAAATGTCTCCCCTCAGCCCCTGTTAGCTTCTTAATTTCCCGCTCTATTTTAAGGGCAGTAACAGGATAATAAATCCAATTGTAACAGAGCAGAGAAGTGCCACCTCCTACATTTCGATATTCTCTTGGCAACCTTGCCTTTGCTATTCCTGAATGCAAACGGAGAGAAGGCATGGGGAATTCGATCCTTGGTGAACCCTCACTCCGCAGCCACAAACACCAAAGGAACTAATGGGGACTGGGCCCACCTTTGAGGCCAAGGTCACACAGAGACTGGAAGAGATCACAGTTTGGAGAAAACTTGGACATTCCCTCTTTTTATAGATGAGGAAAACCAGGCTCTGAAAAGTCAAGTGATCTGCAAGTTAGTGGTAAAGCTAAGACTAGAACCCAGCTTTTTAGGACTCTGTCTACAGGTAGTTTTTAATTTAGTTTTGATTTTGTTTTTGGTCTCGATCCAGTGGCCTCCTAACGATCCTAACTTGGAGGCCAGTTAGCTTCACTCCATATAGGATTCTTAACTTGGGGCGTGCAAACTTGTTTCTTTAATATTTTGATAACCACAATTCTATATAATTGGTCTACTTTGTAATCCTATCCATTTTATTTTGTACATTTTTTTTTAATTAATTTAATTTTTTTTGCAGGGCAATGGGGGTTAAGTGACTTGCCCAGGGTCACACAGCTAGTAAGTATCAAGTGCCTAAGGCCGGATTTGAACTCAGGTACTCCTGAATCCAGGGCCGGTGCTCTATCCACTGCGCCACCTAGCTGCCCCTTTATTTTGTACATTTAATAACATTATTCTGAGAAGGGGCCCACAGGTGTCACCAGACTGACAGAGTGGTCATTATAGAATACGGGTTCTTAACCTCACCTATAGGCTGGAGGAGTGGGGGGGTGGGATGGGACTGTTTGACCTTAGACAGGGAGAAGTTCCAGAGGGTTTAGAATTGAATTGTACCCCGGACAGATCGATATTCATTTACCTCTTACTTTCCCAGCTCTAAAGTATATGATGTCTACTCTCAAATCACTCAGTGACTGAGCCCACAGAGCTCAAGTACAGCCCCATCTTTCCCAGGAACAAGTGAAAAGCACTGGCCCCACAAACTGTTCTCAGAAAGTGAGTCAGCCTCAACTCCAGGTCCTGGCTGCCCCTCTAGAGACGTCTTTAAAGAACGTTAAAAAAAAAACCAAAAACAACCCAAAAAACAACCCCATGAATCAGGCTAATTTTAGTGTTTTAAGATAGTTAACAATCCTATTTACAATGGCTTTTTCATTGTTTTATCCCAGCCTAGCACTGTAAGAATGTCATTACCTTCTGCTCTTAACAACTCACATTTATTTATATAGCATTTTATGGCATTAAAAGTTTACTGTTTGAAACTCACAGCCACCTTTTAGTGATTCGATTTTTTAAAAAAAGTCTTTCCTTTCCAAACTTTTAAGTTTCTAATTATGAAAAAAAAATAAGGCCCAGTTATTTTAGCTTTATCTTTTCTTTAGAGTTATGCTGCTTATTTTTTAAAAGTACTGCTGGGATTTTCAGTTTCTTTTCTTATAATATCCCTATCTGGATCCTTCTCTACCATAGGAGAAGTAATATGGGGTAAGGAAAAGAGACTGTATTTGGAGGTAGAGGAATTGGGTTTGAGGCCTGGCTCTGATGCTTACTAGATGTGTATCCTTGGGCAGGTCTCACTTAATCTCAGTTTCCTTATCTGAAAAATGAGGGGATGGGGTTAGGCTGGATCATCATTAAGCCCTCTTCCAGCACTAAATCCTATGATCTTAATGGCAATGGGTGTTAGTTTAAAAAAAAAAAGAGAAAAAAAATAAGGAATTCCTTGGACAAATCATTGTCTTTTGACCCTAAATTTCCTAAAATTGATACATTCATACGATCATAGATTTTGAGCTGGAAGGGACTTTGGATGTAATTGAATCCAACTCTCTAATTTTACAGACGAGGAAATGGATGCTCAAATAGATGAGAAGACTTTCCCCAGGTCACAGTTAAGTGTCTGAGGCTGGATTTGAACCCATGTCTTCCCAACTCCAAGTTGTTTAGCATTCTATTCACTACACTCTGATGCCTTTGCCAATTCTTTTATCAAATTACAAAGAAATCACCAGCATTTTGAGGGTCATATGGATATGACTGCCTAAATGTTTTGGTGGGTCTAAGCCACTTTTTCTTCCTGAGACTAAGTTTTCTCAGATATAAAATGAACAAGATAGACTTGGTAATAACAACAACAACAATAATAATAGTAACAACTGACATCTTATATATTGCTTTATGCTTTACAAAGAGCTTTATAGCCAATATTTTACTACCTTGGCAGTGTGAAGTAAATAGAGTGTAACGATAGTGTCGTCTCTATTTCACAAGTGGGGAACTGAGGCACTAAATTGTGAAGTGCCTCTTTGAAGACCACAGAGCTTTTCAGTAGCAGAACTGAGATTCAAACTTGGACTTTATGATTCCAAGTGAAAGGGAAGTCTTCTCATCTATTTGAGCAAGTAAGATCATAGGTTGAAATTAGATTAAATTAGATTCAGTCCTAGATATTGGAGGCATTCTGGTTAACTACCTTCACAAGGTTAATCAAGGTTATTCAAATAATATATAAACATAACAGTACAGGTTCCATTCTATTCTTTCAGTCAATAAAGTTAACAGCAGACCTAACTTAAGCCTGTTTTAGGTAACATGACTCATTGAAAGCAGGACAGACTATTAAATACAATGACCAAGACTGATTCTGGAGAGATGTTAAAAAATACTGCTTCCCTCTTGGTAGTGAGGTGGGAGCCTATGGACATGAAATGGTGAATACAGTCAGAATTTGAATCTTTTGTTTGTCAGTTTCACCACCTGCTCCCTCCTCCTTTGATAAAAGGTGGATTTCTTTTTTTATTTGTTTGTTTGTTTGTTTTTGTGGGGCAATGAGGGTTAAGTGACTTGCCCAGGGTCACACAGCTAGTAAGTGTCAAGTGTCTGAGGTCGGATTTGAACTCAGGTCCTCCTGAATCCAGGGCCAGTGCTTTATCCACTGTACCACCTAGCTACCCCATCACAAATTCTTCGTATTATAGCCCAAGCTATAAATGGTGAATTCCAAAACCAGTGTAAAGGAAATGGCAATGCTGATGTCTAAATGATTATTTTAATATCCTGGAACTGGCATGGCTATCTTCCAGGAGATAGACCTTTTCCTACCTGGTGCTTAAATATCTTGATTTATCAAAGGCTAATTCTAACCCCGACCATAGACTAACTCCTATGTTTAAATGCTGCCTTTGCTAATTACTAGCAAGCCATAATAAGACTTCAGGCAAGTTACGATCTCTCTGTGCCTCATTTCCCTTATTTGTAAAATGAGAGGGTTGCTCTAGGAACTTGGAAGTTCCTTCTAGCTCTCTATTTTGTCCGCCACATGCTCTTCCATCATCTTAGCTAGCCACTGGTCTCAAGGGCAACTGGACAAGAAAGTGTAGATGAATGAGCAGAGGTCATCCTTGATGCTAGAAAAAAACCAAACCAATAACAGAAAACCAGTATTACTGCTGATGGCACAAGTGACAGCTCTCAGTGTAATGGGACCCTCATTTTAATTTAATGGCCCTAGGATCATGTGGCTTAAGCCTCAGTATAAAATTATAATTCCTTACCATATTCCCACCTGGAGAGGTGGTTGGATGCTATATATCACTGAATAACTTTGTATTCAAACTACACCAGTCATTTCTCTCTTTTTATTAGAATTGAGTGGTTTATTATGAACTTAAAACAATAACAATTAAACTCTTTTATGCTTTATTAGAAAATCTTTGTAAATTGCTGTGGTAAAATTAAAAAAAAATTAATCACTTTTGAGCCAACTCTCCAATTTCCTTTATCACCAGAGATGAATTCACTTCCTCTATGCAACCTTCCCTAATGATTTCATTCCACAACAGTCTGTCCCTCTGCTGAAAACTTGTATTGTTCTTTAATTGTTTTATAATAATATTAGCAGTTCACATTTATACTGAGTATTTTTAAAAGTCTTAGTACAACTGTAAGCTGTTAAAGCTTCAAACTACACTATTGGGATTCTCCGTGTAGCTTCACAACAGATATGTACAAACTTGGGAGGAGGCCTCTAAGGAAGTGCCCTGGGACACTTGGACTTGTGTTGCCACCATTTTTATCAATGCCTTAGGTGAAAAAATAGATGGCATCCTCATAAATTTGCAGATAGGGATGATAGATAATAGATGACAGAGAAGGGCTCCCAAAACCCCACAGGTTATGAGGTGGAGCCAAATCCTTTTCTAAATTAAATTTAATAGGGATAAATATAAATTAGTCTTAAGCACATGTGCAAAAAAAAATCAAGTTTACCAATACAGAGGAGGCATCTCAAGATGAGAGGTTATTTTTTGAAAAAGATCTGGCAGTTTTAGAAGATAATATGGACACTAAGTGGATTTGATCTCAATATGATTCAATGGTATGATATGGTAATCAGAAAAATTAATTTCTTTTAGTCTTCATTGACAGAGACATGGCAGTGACTAGGTAGTGCTGTGGTTAGAGTGATACACTTGTCTGGAAGACCTGAGTTTCAAAAGGTCTATTTCAGAGACTTAGGATCCATGCGACCCTGGGCAATTCACTTCAGCCCTCTGGGTTTCAGTGTCCCCATCCATAAAATTAGGGAGTCAGGTTTGATGGCCTTTTGAGGTCTTTTGCACTTCTAAAGCTATGCTCCTAGGAGTGCCATTGTACTCTACTCATACCACTGCTGGAATACTGTACTAAATTCTGGACATGTATCGAGAAGGACATTGTTAAGCTGACGTTTTTCATATGGAAGAAGGAGCCACCTTACTCTGTCTGGCTCCATCCAGCAAAAATAAGAACTACTGGAATGGGCACCAGGCTCCAGACCACTATTTGTCAGGTATGTTTTAGAAGGCATTTCTGTTAGATGCTAGCTGGACTTGATGCTTCGTGGGGTTTCTTCCAACTCTGAGATTCTGTGATGTTGGTTCTAGGTAACTCAAAAAGACCAGTAATTCTCCTACTGCAATAAATTCTTTCCCCAGTATCTTTCCATATCTCTTTCAGTCATTTAAAAAATGTAATTAAATGTGGGATAAAATGCAATTATAAGCTCTTTAGAAGGTAAAATCCTGTCTGTCTCAAACTCTCTCATAACTCCAAATTCTTTTGTCTCAGAATGGCTTCAGGATTCCTCATCCATTTCACATTTTCACAGTTTTACACCTAAAACGTACAGTCATTCTCAACTAGGGGGCAGAAACTCTATGACCCATATCCATTAGCTCATTGTTCTACTGGCCAAAACACTAGTGTTAGACAAGCCATTCATTCAAACATTCAACCAGAGTATGAAGTGAGCATTGTGCTAGGCAAGAGGCATATAAAGACAATAATGGAAACAGAACCTACCCACAAGGAGTTTCTATTCTCTTGGGGTAAAACATATACACCGAGAAGTAAATCGAAGTAACTGTGCGGGTGGGGAGGGCAGGAGAGCACTAACAAGGCTGTAGGGGGGAGGAGGGGGGGGCAGAGGGTACCTGAGCTGAGCCTTGTTGGAAGTTGGGGATTCTGAGCAGCCAAGATGAGAAGGGATGGAAGTTCTCTTCTGTGAAATTCCAGTTCAGATGTCACTTCTGCCTTGAGGCTGTCCCTGATTTCCTACCTTCTTCTTCCACCCTTTCCCAGGTAAATGTGATCTCTCCCTCCTCAAATTTTCCTAGAGTGCATTATCTGTTAGAATGTAGGCTTCCTTGAGAATAGGGCTTGCTTCATTATTTTCATGTGTATCCCTGATTCCTAGCACAGTACCTCCTATTTAGTAGGTGCTTAATAAATACTTGATGACTGACTTTGTTGGATCTACTCCTTTGCCCACTTCATATTCTAACTGGTATGTTATTTATTTGTGTTTATAACATACCTTTACTTTTAGAGTATAACCTCTCTGAGGGCAGGGACTTTCTCAATTTTAATCTTTGTATTCCTTGTTCTTAGTACTAGTACCTACTGCTACTTAATAAATGTTTGCTAAATTAAACTGAATTGAATTAATCCAGTGATGACTTCAGAGAGAAGCCTGGTCTGGCCACTCTTCACCGTAGAAAATAGCATTTCTAAGTCCTCCACAGTCTTTGATCTCATCCTGGTCCTCACCATCAAGAGATTACAATGGCCTGTAGGTAATAGTTAACTAGGAGAAAATGGGAATTAAAAGAAAATTCTGTAATAGATTATCTTAAGTAGGAGAAACCATCTGGAGTACTGACAATCCATCAGGGGTTCAATTTCTTCTTACCTCTAGTTTCCTCTATCTACCTCCCATCCCTTCCTCCTCACTTAGACTTTTAGATTTATTCTCTAGGCTCAAAGTTCAGGCAATAGGATTGAGGTTCCTTTTAACTCTGAGATCTGGTATTGCTAGAGCCCCAGTTCTTGAGGGAATAAAATCTGTCCCCAAAGCCTGGTTCTCTGAAGATGGTGATGGGGCAGTGTGTGCTTGAACTTTGTAGGAATGCTGTCTGTTCATTTTTCAAAATGACAGATGTAATAAAGATCAGCAGAAAGATAAAAAAAATTAGAGAAAAAGTAGAGCAAACTTCTTGGACCTGGGGGTCTGGGATGGATCTAGGCAACTAGGTGGTGCAGTGGATAAAGCACCAGCCCTGGATCCAGGAGGACCTGAGTTCAAATCCAGCTTCAGACACTTGACACTTACTAGCTGTGTGACCCTAGGCAAGTAACTTAACCTTCACTGCCCCACAAAAATACCTCCCCCCACCCCCTGCAAAATACCCATTATACTCCAGCACCATTTGGAAAGCAGTTTAGTTTCATGTCATTAGGACTTTCTGAAATTTCACCATGGGGCAGGGCCCTAAGACTACAGCTTGGTATAACTCAAGGATCATGGGCAATGGTTTTTATTACCTTCTCAAGATTTGGGGGCATCTAGAGAAGGCCCAAATGGCCATACTAACCCGCCTGGTCAGTGCTGATTTGCAGTGCCAACTGACCAAACAAAATGTAATCTGTGTGGGTGCAGGGCTGGGAAAGGCCCACTCGAGGCTTCTATTATTTATTTAACCTTCACAATATGGTCATGAGATGTTTCAGAAGCAAAACAAAAAAATCTAGCTGTTGCCCTCTCTGCCACTTCATTCCTCTCTAGGCTCCACTAATGATTCATTGGACTTCTTTCTCCATGCTGAAGAAGCCTTCTCAGCCTGCAAGATCATGCCTCCCCTGTGGCCCTTTCCTCTGATTGGTCAGTTTGGTGCCTGGTAACTAGTTAGCATTTTTTTTTTTAAAGTGAGGCAATTGGGGTTAAGTGACTTGCCCAGGGTCACACAGCTAGTAAGTGTTAAGTGTCTGAGGCCGGATTTGAACTCAGGTCCTCCTGAATCCAGGGCCGGTGCTCCATCCACTGCGCTATCTAGCTGCCCCAACTAGTTAGCATTTAATAAGTACTTATTGGTTTGATTATTTGGCCTACCCTTAAAGTTACTTGTTAACTACCAAGAAGTTTTGGGTTTTGATCCTTTTCATCTGAATTCTTATCTGATATGAAATCACATTAATACTATGTATACTGTAACATTAATAATAATGATGGGTCCATTTATTTTAAATAATATGCTTTTAAAGATGTAAAGGGGATTCTTTTCTCAAGTATCGTTTAGTCTTAGATAACCACTAAACTGTCCCAAATCTAAAATTTTGTGATTCTGATTTTTAACAATAACATTTTACATTTTTAAGAGCCCTTTCAAATGTTACCTTACTATATTCTCACAACTTTGTATATTTGTCAAGGAAGCTGCCAATATTTCCATTTAATAGATAAGGAAATTGAGGCCTAGAGAAATGATGGGACTTGCCTACACTCACACATTTTGGGATGAGAAACCAGACCTCCTTTCCCTTTTTTTCTTTAAACAATATCATATTAAAATGTTTTGCCAATCCATTTACTTGGGTCTGGTCATCTGCTCTGAAAACTGGCTCTTTTCTTATCAACCTCTCTAGATCTTTGATTTTATAAGAGGGAAAACCAACCAGCCAATCAACCAAACTAAAACAACAAAAATCTAAGTATGGCTTCCAATGACTCAGAAGCCTGTTAATAAGATTTTTCTGACTTGGAGGTCCCTGCTTTGAATTGGAGGCAACTGCAATTAGTTACTGTTTTGCAAATCTTAAAGTACTATAATAGGATTCTTTCTGTCCAGTCTTCATGGTTCAGCTGCTTTTTTTTTTTTTTTTAGGATGCAAACTTAATTTTTATTGATCACCTTTTTTTCCCCCCATCACAGGCATTTCTAAAACTGCTCCTCTCCTAGTCCTACTCTCCTTGCAACAAAAAAAAACCCCAAACCAAAAACAAAACCCAAGCAAAACCAATTGGTAAATCAAATGCCTCTGATGGTATGTGTCACATTCCACATTTCTGGTCCTCCCCCACCCCACTTCTTATAGGAGAGAGGTGCCTTTTCTCATCAGTTCTTTGGTCTCCCCATATTTATGATGCCATAAGCCCTTAAGTGTTCACAACGCACTGCATGTGGCTGGGAAACAAGATGCACCTATTAAAAAAAAACAACCTGTGAGTTTCAGTGGAAAGAGAATAAAGACTAATAGGTTGGATGGAGCCATGACTGCTGGGAAGTAAAAATCAGGACTGAGGTTTTTCACTTTGGGTCAGTGGGAGACTGATTAAATGGTGGATGCAACTGGAGGCAAACTGGACATTGTGATGTTGATTATAGATCACAGAGAAATAACAAAGTGGGAAGAGAAAAAAAAGTGGTCTGATTGAATAAAAACAATACTAATTAGAGTTATTTATGTGAACTACCTGTCATTTATACTTAATTACTATGGAGCACAACAAAGGTTATGGCTATCACTGGAACACAACTAAAAGATTATGGATATCATTAACTTTGGTATAAACTGCATTTGATTACAACAATGAAGACCATTCCCATATGTTCTAGTTTGCTGGTCATATAGCAGTCATCCGGTCATGACTTTAATATTTAAAGTGATCACAGATCATTATTGGTTGCTTTCTAATAGGGTACAACCTAAACTGTAATAAACATGCTAAGTGGCAAGGCTATACGATACATGAGTCTCCCAATTACAAGTGGCAAGAGAGTCACAGACCTGTGACAGACTGGTGCTCTTTCACCGTGTAAACAGCACTTTAGTGGTAGCTCAAGAGGTCATAGGGGAGAGAGGAAATGTGGCTTTTATTCTCAAGGCAGTATGGTATAGTGAAAAAAAAATGCTACCTGTAGTCAAGATATCTGGGTTTGAATTCTGCCTCTAAACACTAGCCATGTGACCTTGGGCAAATCACTTAATCTTTTTGAGCCTCAGTTTCCTTATCTGTAGTAATATTAGTATTACTCCATTCACAGGGTTTTTATGAGGAAAGCAAATGAGGAAAAACTTTATAAATGTGAGTTGTTTTTCTTTAGGGAGCTTCCTAAGGGGAGTATGAACTACAGTATCTTTTCTGTGCATTCAGGGGTAGGCTGTCTGGGTCATGCTAACCTTCTCCATAAACAACAGTCATCACCATCACCAGAAAGCATTTATTCAGCACCTTAATTGCCTGGGGTGGCAGAGTCAGAAGAAAGAAGGATGCATTTGGAGTTAAAGACTCACGTTTTAGCTTTGCCACTTACTACCAGTGTGACCTTTTATATGTCACATAAAGGTGAGCGTGGGACCAGATGAACTCTAAGATTCTTTCTAGCACTAAAGGAGTCATGATCTTATGAATAAGGCTTTCTGTTCTTTCACAGAGGAGACCATGAATTCCACTTCTTACCATGTACTAGGCAGATCAGGCATTTAATACAGATTTGGGGATCACCAGTAGCTTTCGTCTTCCTCCCATAATTCCAAGATGGACACACTGCTACAAGTACACATCTAGAGGGGAGGATTATAAAGTCACAGGCCTAGGTTCAATGTATCTTAGGAGTATGGGGGCAAGGATGAGGTTTTTTTGTTTTTTTGTTTTTGGTTTTTGGGTGAGGCAATTGGGGTTAAGTGACTTGCCCAGGGTCACACAGCTAGTAAGTGTCAAGTGTCTAAGGCCGAATTTGAACTCAGGTCCTCCTGACTCCAGGGCCAGTGCTCTATCCACTTCGACACCTAGCTGCCCCAAGGATATAATGAGATCAGCTGTGGGAGTTCCAAAACAGTCAGGTTGTGAGGAAGAAGTCAATGTTCTCTGAATACGCTAAGACTTTATGGAGAAAGGGACTGGTCTGAGCCCTCACCCAAAGGAATGAAAGGGCCCACGGCATCTCTCTCTAGCATTCCTTGTAGATGCTGCTGCACAGCAAAAAGACTCTCAGGCCCAGCAGAGGCCCTTAATCAATCATTTTGTTATTTAAGCTCTCCCTTAGCCACCTTGGCATTAGTGTCGCTAATTAATTACTCCGGAACCAAGTTAGAGCAAACACCTGATCAAAGAACAAACCACACAGAATGAAAGGTCCCAAGTGATGAAAGCCTCCCTGACCACAGACCACATTGGGAGCCCAGAGCTGGAGCAGGATGAGGTGCCAATTACAATCTCCTCCTAGAGAAGATCAGGCATTAGGGGGTGAAACTGTTTCCTTTTCTGGGGTGGAAAAGACTGCCCCTTTTCTTTTCCCAACATGAACTTACTGCTTATAGTCAGGGGTTGGACTGGGTGCCCTTTCCTCTGTTTTCTGCACATGTTTTGCAGTTTATAGCCTTAGGATGCGTTGGGGGACACTGAAAGGTTACGGGAGTGATGGCAGGGAAAGAAAGGGGAAAAGGAGGGAAGGGAAGGAGGTGGAAGGACATGATTGGAATGACACATCCATGCAACAAGAACAATAATAATATTAGTGAACATTTTACAATGTTTTAAGATTTGCAAAAGCCTTTACACACCTCATCTCATTGATTGTATGCTAGAGTAGCAATCGTGCTGTGGTGGAAAGACTCCCTGGAATTAGAGTAAGAAGAGCTGGGTCCATGTTCAAAATGTGCCACTTACTAGCTAGGACCATTAAATAATCTCTCTTGAATTTCAGCTTCCTCCTCTGTAGAATGGGACCCAATAATGTTTACCAGACCTTCCTCCTGATGCATGCTGGGAGGAAAGCCCATTGTAATAGTTGAAGTAATACATAAATGGGTTATCACCTAGTCTGTCGCCCTCATTTTACAGATGAGGAAACTGAGCCTTTGAGAAGGGAAGTGACTTGTTTAGGGTCACAAAGCTGGTCAGTGCCAAAGTTAGGACTGATTGCCAGATCGTTGCTCTTCAGACCACACTAGTCCTGAAGAGATACTGAGAAATGGCCGTGTCCAGGGGCTCTAGACACTACCTCAGGCTGGTCCATATTAATCTTCCCTGAACCATGAATCAACCCTTTAAATCAATTTTGAGTATGTCACCTCACTATAGCTTGACAAAACGTCTATGAAGTAAAGGAGGCAGGGAACTGGGTCAGGGAAGTTAATCGATTTGCACAAATTCACATAGCAAATTAGCAGCCGAGTTGGCAATAGAGGCCCAGTCTCTTAAATCCCAGTCTAGTGTTCTGTCTTCTCTATCCCAGTTTCTCTAGCTGGCCTCCTTTAGGCTTCCTTGGACACATCAACCCTTGACTGGCTGCTCCTGCTTATGATCTAGAAGCTAGGTCCCACCCTTTAATCCATTGTTTCTCTGCAAGATGGCAGCTATAATTGATGAGATTAGTAGGTGGGAAATCAGATTGGTTTTTTTTTTAAAACACACTGACCCTCCTTCACCACTCCTCAAACTGGCCCTTCAGACAGAATGAGCCCTAATAATAATAATGATCATAACTAGCATTTATGTAGCACTTTAAGGTTTGCAAAGCACTTTACTAATTTTCTTATTTAATTCTTCTTTTAAAAAAATTTTGTTTTTTTGGTGGGGCAATAGGGGTTAAGTGACTTGCCCAGGGTCACACAGCTAGCAAGTGTCAAGTGTCTAATGCCAGATTTGAACTCAGGTCCTCCTGAATCCAAGGCCGGTGTTTTATCCACTGTGCCACCTAGCTGCCCCATTTAATTCTTACCATAACCCAGAAGGTAAGTGCTATGATTATCCCTATTTTTAGAGATGAGGAAACCAAGGCAAAAAGAGACTTAAGTGACTTGCCCAGGGTCACGCAGCTAGAAGTGTATGAGGCCAAATTTGAACTTAGGTCTTCTTGACTTCAGATCCATTCTCTATCTACTGCTCTGCCTAGCTGGATCTTTGTCCAAGAATGCCCTTTCCTCCCCTTCCCTGAGTATAGGCAGGCAAGAACAGGAAATCACTGAAAGCAAGTCAAAGTGTCAAGCCCTGGAAAATATAATAACAATAATAATTCTTATCATTTACATAGTGCTTTAAGGTTTACAAAGCACTTTTGGTCCTCACAACAAACCTGGGAAGTGGGTGCTATTATTATTCTCCTCCAAGCCAGAAGAACATGTGAAACTGCAGAGAAGACACTTCGTATGTTTAGCCAGGACAGCATTTACTTGTGCCTGTATGCCCAGGAACAAGGGGACAAAGCCCACTGAACGCCATGTTTTTTACCTTTGTGTGTAGATCTTGTTTTGACAGCTGAACTATAAGCTCCATGAGGAAGGAGCTAAGTCATACATCTCTATATATAAATAACACTCAATAAACAAATAATCACATGCCTATGTGTATATATATATGCATACCTGTTGTAAATATAAAAGGTAGGGGTGTGTGTGTGTGTGTGTGTGTGTGTGTGTGTGTGTGTGAATACACATTCAGTATTTGAGTCCATTACCTCTCTGTTAGGATATGGGTATTAGGATATGGGCTTAATAAACAGACTGACTGATTTGAGGCTGATTAATACTTCATATCAGGAAAAAAAAATCCCTTATAAATAAATCTGTTCTAATGTGAAACCCTTAGAGGTGGTGGGTTCCCCTTCCATGGAGTTTTTTTAAGCAGAGGCTAGACAAGTGGGCATTCCTTTCATGTATGGTATAGATCAGATGGCCCTTTTGTGAAATATAATCAAACTAACAAAATATTTCTTCTTTTCTTTCTTTTTCTTTTTTTTTTTTTGCAGGGCAATGAGGGTTAAGTGACTTGCCCAGGGTCACACAGCTAGTAAGTGTCAAGTGTCTGAGGTCAGATTTGAACTGAGGTCCTTCTGAATCCAGGGCCAGTGCTTTATCCACTGAGTCACCTAGCTGCCCTCCAAACTATATATATTTTGATGGAGTTACTAGACTGACACAGAGAGAGAACAGCATAGATACATTATGCTTAGATTTCAGTGAGGGATTTGATAAAGTGTCTTTGTGAACAAGAGGAAGAAATCATCTATCTGTAAGGCTGGATTTCTAGCTGGTTGAACAATCAGACTCAAAGTGTTAATGGATTAGTGTCAATCTGTAGTAGGGTCATCTCCAGCAGTCTTGCACAGGTTCTGTGCTGTTAAACATTTTTTATTGATTTGGATTGTGGCTTAGAAGGCTGCTTATTAAATGTTCAGATGACACAAACCTGAGAGGGATGGCAAATATGCTTGATGACAGAATCAGTATTCCAAAAATTCTTGACACCACAGAAGGATAGGCTGAAATTTACAAGATAAAATTTAACTGGAGGGGCGGCTAGGTGGCACAGTGGATAAGCACTGGCCCTGGATTCAGGAGTACCTGAGTTCAAATCCGGCCTCAGACACTTGACACTTACTAGCTGTGTGACCCTAGGCAAGTCACTTAACCCCCATTGCCCCGCCAAAAAAAAAAAAAATTAACTGGAATGATGGCAAATCTTACACTCAGATTCAAGTAATCAATTGAAGAAGTAGACTGTGAGGGATTCTGGCTTTATAGCAGTCTATGTGAAAAAGACTGAAGGATTTTACTTGCCTACAAACTACATATAAACCAGCTTTAGCATGCAGCTGCCATAAAGGTTCATGTGATAGAAGATTTTACTATCTAGAACAAGGAAAGTGATACTTCTATTGTACTCTGGACTGGCCAGATGACATCTGGAGCACTGTGTTTGGCCTGGTGCCACAAGGACTGGAATGCGCCTAATGGACCATCGTGACCAGCAGGATAGCGGTCTCTCCAGAGAAACAGTTAAGGGAAGTGAGGATGTTTAAACTGGGGAAGAGAAGGAAACATAATAGCTATGTTCAAATATTTGAGAGACTGTCATGAAGAAGAGGGATTGAACTCGGCTTGGCTCCAGAGGGATTGCTAAGAGGGGTGAGTGTTACAAGGAAGCTGATTCAACGTTTTAAACGACAACAAAAGTTCTGAATCATAGGAGCTATTTGATAAAGGAATGGGCTTCCTGTTGCTGGAATCGCTTAAGCAGTCTGAATGACTAGCTATCAGGGATGTTTGCAATGAAAGCTCCTCTAGTATGTAGTTAATTAGACTTGATGACCTCTGAAGTCCCTTCTAAATAGAAAATCTAATGACTGAGGCCCTGTAGTATGGTGAATAAAACTTGGAGCTGGGCAGGAAAGAGACCCAAGTTCTTTGTTTTTGTTTAGTCGTAGCCATCACGTCTGACTCTTCATGAACTCAGGTGGTTTTCTTGGAAGAGACACTGGAGTGGTTTGCCATTTCCTTCTCCAGCTCATTTTACAGATGAGGAAACTGAGGCAAACAGGGAAAAGTGACTTGCCCAGGATTACACAGGCAGTTAGTGTCTAAGGTCACATCTGAACTCAAGATAGTCTTCCTGACTCCAGGCCTTGCATTGCTATTCACTATGCCACCACTCGCCCTAGACCGAAGTTCTAGGTACTCCTCTGCTTCTCAGTTTCTTTACTGATCAAATATAGATACGGGTACATGGTAAGCTTACTTCATAGAGTTTTTATAAAATCAAATAACAATAGATTTGAAAGTCTTTTGAAAAGTTAAAAAACATCCCCTTTACGTATGATTGCATAATTACAAAGTCTAGGATTATACCAAATATGGCCACATCCTCAACTGAATAGAGAAAGAAGCTGCTTCTCAAGTGAATGAATATTTTCCTTATTGAAGGATGTGTATCAAACTGGATAAAAATTGATTCTATATCCTCTTTATTGTCAGTGTTCAGATCCTAATAATAATAATAATAATGCCTTTTATATAATATAATGCTTTAAAAGTTTGTAAAAAAATCTTGCCAAAATTATTTCAATTCTACTGTACACCTTGAAACACAGTTTGGGTTCTGCTTTGGACAAAAGAAGAAAGAAGGATTTTGGGGAAGGAGTCAAAGAAAGAGGGTCTAGGGAATGTCTACGTGTTTAATAATTATAGAATGGCAGAATCAGAAGTTCTGAACTGTGTAGGGCCTTGGAAATCCAGTTGAACTCTCTCTGTTTTACAGCTGAAGAAAAATGATTCCTGCAAAGGGACAGGAGTGATTTCACGGCAGAGCAGAAACTAGAATTCACATCTCCTGATATCTAGAGCAGTGTTTTTTCTACTAAAAATGCTGTGACTAAGAGAAAGGTGACTTCATTGAAATTCTCTGTGGTTGAAATAGGAACTTCATGGATGATGCGAGATGCTTTAAGAGCATGAAGATTTCCAATCTCTCAGTGACATCACACATGCCCTTTGTTAATGATTTAATTTAACTGAAATAAGTCTTTAATGAAGGACTGCTCTGTATTCAGTACTGTGCAACCATGGGAGACACAAAATAATTTAAAAGTCCGGTCCTTGCCCACATGGAGTTTGTGGTGTAGTTAGGCAAATATGCACACTCCTGAAACAATTAAAGAACAACACAGAACAGTATAAAATCAGGCTCCATATTGTGGAGATAGTCTATAAAAATTATAAAAGTTCAAAGAAGGAAGATATCACTGTGTGCTGAGAAAGTGTCAGGGAAAGTTTCAGGGAAAATATAAAGGTTGAATGCAGACTTGAAGAATAAGTTGAATTTAGATAGACTGAAGTAAGAAGGCATTTCAGGAACAAATTTCTCTCAATGAGTCAGTCAATCATCTTGCATATTTTATTTTATTTATTTATTTTTTTTGCGGGGCAATGGGGGTTAAGTGACTTGCCCAGGGTCACACAGCTAGTAAGTGTCAAGTGTCTGAGGCCGGATTTGAACTCAGGTACTCCTGAATCCAGAGCCGGTGCTTTATCCACTGCCCCACCTAGCCGCCCCCCATCTTGCATATCTTAAGAACCTTCTGCTACCCTGCTAAATGCTTGAGGCCAGTGTCTGGCCTCAAGGAGCTTACATTCTAACAAAGGGAGTCATCTTGCCCATGGGGAAAAAAGAACGGATGTTTTGGTGCCTTGTTCTAGCCAGTGAATGACCCATTAGGATAACCAGAAAATGGTTCCCATTGGGTTGGGTGTCTTCTCTCTTGCCTATATCTTATTTGTACACATTTGTTGATGTGTTGGTCTCCCTCATGAGACTGGGAGCTCCTTGATAGTGGGGATTGCCTTCTGTCTTTTTTTGTATCCCAAATGCTTAGCACAGTTCCTGGCACATGGTACTTGTTTAAAAAATGTCTGTTGTTATTGGAGCAGAGACTGCCCCAGGGTCATAATTTTAAATTCTGGACAAATATGTGAGTGGGTATGGAAGAAGGGGGAAGCACAGGATATATATATATTTTTTTAGTGAGGCAATTGGGGTTAAGTGACTTGCCTAGGGTCACACAGCTAGTAAGTGTTAAGTGTCTGAGGCCGGATTTGAACTCAGGTACTCCTGACTCCAGGGCCGGTGCTCTATCCACTGTGCCATCTAGCTGCCCCAGCACAGGATATTTTAATGGGAATTTCCTGAATTGTATTGATACCGTTGCTCTTTTCGTAGTCAAATACCTACCTTTTTTTTTTTTTTTTTTTGCAGGGCAATGAGGGTTAACCATGAAGAGCCTCAAAGCCTTAAATACTTTTTTCTTTTTCTTTTTTTGTGGGGCAATGAGGGTTAAGTGACTCGCCCAGGGTCACACAGCTAGTGTCAAGTGTCTGAGGCCAGATTTGAACTCAGGTCCTCCTGACTCCAGGGCCGGTGCTCTATCCACTGTGCCATCTAGCTGCCCCAGCACAGGATATTTTAATGGGAATTTCCTGAATTGTATTGATACCGTTGCTCTTTTCGTAGTCAAATACCTACCTTTTTTTTTTTTTTTTTTGCAGGGCAATGAGGGTTAACCATGAAGAGCCTCAAAGCCTTAAATACTTTTTTCTTTTTCTTTTTTTGTGGGGCAATGAGGGTTAAGTGACTCGCCCAGGGTCACACAGCTAGTGTCAAGTGTCTGAGGCCAGATTTGAACTCAGGTCCTCCTGACTCCAGGGCTGGTGCTCTATCCACTGTGCCACCTAGCTGCCCCCCATGACTACTCTTAAGCTAGATTCCTACTATTTCATTTCACACTTGTTTATATATTGTTTTCCTTGAATATCCTAAGGTTTTTCTGTAAAATGGTGATAACAATACACCTACTTCCCAGAGTTGTGAGGCTCTATTAAAATAATATATGTAAAATACTTTGCAAATCTTAACACTATATAAATGTTATTGTTTTTATTATGTGGTTGTTATCAGTGACTTCATTGTGGGGAATTCCTAGTAGCAGAAGATAAATCCTAAAATCATTTGTTTGGCTTTTAAAGCCCTTCATCACCTGGCTCCTCCCTGTCTTTCTACCCTTATGCCTTATTCCCCTACATGTTATCTGTGATCTAGTAATATTGGCCTCCTTGCTTTTCTAGGGAATTCCAGGGAATTGCTTCTCTGGACACTGGGCTTTTTTTTTTTTAATGGATATTTCATGCCTAGGATATTCTTTCTCCTGGTTTCCCTGGCTTTCTTCAAGACTCTGCTCAAATCCTACCTTTTCCAGTGTTACCCCCCTTCCTATCTTCCCAGTGCCTTCCTCCTGAGATTTCTTCCCTTTTATACTGTATTTATCTTGTATATACATAGTGCTGGACTTTTGCTTTTCCCATTAGAATGTGAGCTCCTTGAAGGCAGGGACCATATTTTTGCCTCTTTTTTGTTTTTGTTTTGGTATCCCTAGCATTTAGTATAGTACCTGGTACATAGTAAGCAGTCAACAAATGCTTGTTGTCTGACTGAGGGGCATAGAGATTTAAGTTGCTTGCCCAGAGTTGCATAACTGGTGTCCCAGGAGGAATTTGAATGTAGGGCTTCCTTGACTCCAAGCCCAGCCTACTACACTGCCTCTAACAGACCGCATTTTATTGTGTTCTAATTGTTTTCTATGTATGAGGCTTCTAACTACCTTAAAATGTTTTTTGAGAGGGAAGCCCCTAGAAAAACTTAAAGGGCTAAATGAAGGCTAGTTATTATTTTAAAAAGACCCACAAACTCTTTGAGGACAGGGCTCATATCTGTCTTCATGCTTAAAAGGGCGACGTGGATCACAAGCATCTAATAAAAATGGATTGACGGGAATTAAGCTAAATGTTTCTATGAAAAAGAAATGG